>NC_134863.1:68320392-78320392 GCF_049852395.1 Peromyscus maniculatus bairdii
ATGAACCAGAGCTTCCCAGCCTGGAGTGAATGTTTACTGATGGGTTATTGATCCCCTTAGCCCAGAGGATGGCTGGGCAGAGACTCGGACAGCTGGAGCCCCCAGGACAGTTGTGCTGGATCATTTATTCTACCATTCTAAACAGTGTAATTTTCCATGGTGCTATGATGAGATAAATATTGGGAAGTGCCGTGATATAAGGACCCACCAACCATCTGCTAGATGCGATGCCAATTCCATTCCTCTAATGTTACATACTGAGTGATGCCGGATGCAATCTGAAAGCTCACAGCTCAAAGGCTGTCTTTGCCTCCTTGGTTACTGAGTGTATAAATAGAGTCAGTTGTATTTGCTTCTGTTTAGTTCTGTTTATACCAATATTTTAAAATAACTCCACCCCCTGGAAGTAGATTGATGGCCAAATTCATGAATTTTGTACTGTTATGTAGCTTATAATTTAGAGGAGGAAAAATAGTAAATAGATGAATTGTAAGTTTGACATTAATCAAAAATTCCATTAGACAATGAAATAGGCATTTTAAAATGGAGGTGGTTATAGGATGCCAATATTTTTGAAAACTTCATAAAGGTTTAATGACTGTTTAATGATTATCCTTAAATTAGCTTTAAGCAGAATTCCTTTAACAATCATAAAAAAATTATGGAGTCTGGGAGATAGCTTGATTGGTAAAGTTTTGCCTTGTGAGCATGAAGCTTTGAGTTTGATTTCAATTCAGAGAATAAAAGAAAATTAAAACAGGAGGTACAGCCACTTGCGATACAATCACTGGGAAGGAAGAAATAGGCAGATCCCTAGAGCTTAAGTTCCATCTGGCCTTGCCTAATCAATTGGTAACTCTCAGGCCATGTAGAGACCCTTATCTCAGAATAGAAGGTGGACACCACTTGAGGATCAATGCTTGAGGTTCACTATAGGCCTTCACATGCACATATATACCTTCATGAACACACAGATAAACACACACACACACATACACAACAAAAATTGAAATAAATTCTGGGTTTGGATTACTGCCAAACTTTTAAAACTATAATTCCACTTTAAGGAAATGTGAAATTTTGTACTGTGCATGCTATTAATGTTTATATATTAGCTATAACTAGGTCTAAAGTGACCTGGGGAATTGATGTGCATGGACACCCTTTCCATTACAACACAACCACTGAAGTACACAAACATCCTATTTTAATAATTTTCAGTCTTAGCTGATTTTCCAAATTAATTGACAGACTACATCAATTAATTTAGAGGAGAGAGCTTGTGTTCTAATTCACTTAATAAATGTTTATAGAACATTAACACTATTGAAAACCTAGGATAGTCTGAGAGATGCAAAAATGCAAGAAAAACTCCTCCTTAGTGGGTTAGTTTGAGTTATACCAATACAAATATCTTATGGTGGTGGATAATAAGATAGACAATGCCTTCCAATCATAAGTCCTTCTCAAAAATTTTAATTTACATCCTTAGATATTTCTCAAAAGTCTTACCTTAGAGATGCATCTCTCAAAGTTATAATCTTCTTCTTGTTATCAGACTGAGCCTCATTCAACTCATTATTACATTTTTTATCATGCAATAGTTACATTATTATTGTGTAATCAGAAGCCACTCTTCCAGTAAAAGTACAAAGCAATGTCTGATACTGGAATACTTCTAAGATGTTAACAAATGCAACTTAAATAGGTCTTACATTTCATATAATTTACTTGACATGGTTCTCATATAGAACCAATAATTCTTTTCTGAATAATTAACCTAGGATGTAATGGAACAGCCTCTTCAATACTCGAATGCAGAACAACCCATTCTAAATTCCCCCAGCACTTGTCTGTGTCACTCTCGTCTCTCTCACTTCTTTTCATTTATCATCTTCTCTCTTCCATAGCTGTTTTGAGAGTACAGCTACTGTGGTTTAACTACAGTTGTGCATTCAGCATTTAGTAGCATAAGGACCAGCCACTGCTCCAGAGAACTCTTTTAGGCTTTGCAATTCTTTACACATATCCTTCAGGCTGATGTTCTGCAAGTGTGATAAAAGAGATAACTCATCTTTAAGTGTGATAAAGAGATAGCCTAATCATTCCACCCCTTTATTTTATATTATATAGGCTTTTTTTTAATTCTATGAGTTAAAATAGTATAATGAACCATGCATGTTTAATGTATACCACTCAGACCTACACTAGTGAAGTATCACTACTAAGATTACTCTTAGGCTAATGAACAAGTGATTTTGAATAATTCCTCGTGGCTTTTTAACATTTAATTTTCAATCCCCTCTTCAGTCCCATTCTACATCAGCCGATGACCTACTCTGTTTCAGATCCTGAAGCTTGGGTGAAATATAACAGAAAAGGAGCCACAGGATGCTTAATCACCTACCTGCTTACTTACCTCTTAAGTTTATCTTACTACTTGAGGCTGATATTGGTTTAAAAGCTGCATAAAGGACAAATACAGAGGGTTTTTGGTTGTTCTTTTATGTTTGCATTTTGGTGATGGTAAAGATTGAACCTGGGTCTTGTGTACAACTACAAGCAATCTACCACTGAACTACCACAGTGGATACTGATTTATAAAGAAGTTGCCCTAGGTGAAGCTCCTGAGATGTCAGAATAGTAGATTTATGGAGGGGCCACATAACAGTAGAATGATGATGGAGATAAATAGAAATGTATGTAGTTTTTGAAACTGTATTTTGAATATGGGAAGTAGCTTCAAGACTCATAAATCAATACTCGTGAGTCACAAACATCAGGTTTTGAGGGTCATAAAGTATATTTGAGGCATATTCACAGTTAACATCTCAGACTCCTGGTTTTGAAAGGGTAGGTTTCTTTATAAAATCTAGAAGTGATACTGCCATAGATGAAGTTCCAAAAAGCATAAACACTTTTGGAACACTGTTGAAGTTAGTCCCTGTCTTTACCAGCGAGATTGAGAAGTTCAAAGTTCCTCAGATAGTGGTTTCATGTTGTATTTTTTAGTCCAGATGAAAAAAAAAATCTTCAGTATCTCTTGAAAAATTCTAAGACCCCTGGAGTAAATGCATAGCTGTAGGTTTGAAGAAAATTGTTCACGATGTGCTGATCTTATCATAAATATATACTATGGATTATGTCCAATACAAATTTATTTTCTCATTCAAGAACAAACAAATCCTGTCTATGGAATCAGAATGGGGAATGGTATTGATATCATCTGTGTTAATTTGATTCCCAGGGGCATTTTTCTGTTTTCCAGCTTCCTCTGGATTCTAATCTGACTTTTATAGGTCTGTGAGCTGGTACTATAGAGGCTCCCAATTCTCTCTCTCCCCATCTCAGCCTGTGTCTGTTTCTTTCCCCAACAGTGGGTCATTCACCCTCACACAAAACTACTGGCATCGAAAGGGAAGTTGGTCATTATTTGCACATTGTTTTTACTTATAAATGCATATAGGTCTGCATCCACACAGTATTTGTGTGTAAGTGTGTGTGTGTGTGTGTGTGTGTGTGTGTGTGTGTGTGTGTAGGTATGTATGTGAATATGTGTATGGATTTATCATCTATTTACTCATCCATCTGTATTTAAGCAGTTTTCTACCTTATTCATAGCTGTTTATACTTCTTTGGTATAGTTGACCTGGAGAGAATATCCACACAATATAATGGCCTTCTTTTTTTAATTTATCCATCTATTTAAGTTATATTATGTGGAAGGAGTTTAAAGTTCTTTGTTCAACTAGTATCTTCTAATGTGATCTCATATGCCAGTATAATCACCATCAGGAAACTCAATGTACAAATTCCAGTGTTTTCACTGTAGGGAAAATGGATTTACCAGAAACACCTGTCACCTTTAATTATGGCCAGAATATAAGGTAGCATGACATTGAATACTGCCATCTAATTTTTACAGTTGCATGGTACTGGCACCTAGTTTTCTTGCTTCTTGTATTTTTCTCCCACCCATCAAAGTACAAGTTCCAGGGTTTCAGAGTTTTATGATTACTGCTAGGATTTAGTAAAATACTCTACTTGTTCATCTACATTAAATAAATGTATCCTGTGCTACCTCAAATGGATTATCCTTACCAAAGAGCTATCATCTTGAGTTTACTAAAAACTATCATTTTGCTTTAGCAATATTTTGTGATAAATAATGCTTGAAGTTTAGAATTCTTAAACTATTTTAATTGAAATGATTAGTTTTCCATTTGTTTTGTTTCATTTTGGTAACTCTAAAAGAAAACCCTCATATATATGTATAAGATGGGCTAAATTCAATGTTACTAACAGGCATTCACTCTTTTTACCTTTAAGATCTTTTAATATTATATACTTCCTTATGGTCACTGGATAAGATCCATATGTTGCATTAAATTTTTATAAAATATGGATATTCTGCTGAAACACGGTAATTAATTTATGCAGTTTAACTATGAAGGTAGCATACTGTTGCACCAATTTCTGGAAGAAAGCCCCTGTGCATTGGAATGGCTAATTGAATGGCTGTGCCAAAGTCTAACAACTCAGAAGCTATGAAGATTCCCTACCAACACATTTCTACTTCAAACTTGGTTTATTAGTGGGCCCCATTAAACACCAAAGCGGTCTATCACTTTAACGTGGCTGTGGAAATATCATCACCAGAGGCTAGAGCATGGCTGAAATTGCTCAGAAATGAGGGAGGTTGACAAAGGAGACAACACATGTAGGTTGGAAATGAAACAGCAACTGTGGCTAATGGCTGGATATTTAGAAATTCCATTCATCACATCAATGTACATTTCCTGTCATATCCCTAGCGGTGATGCTTCCATTAGAGGCATTCATTTACCAAGTCTAAGGTGTCCATCAATTTAAAGTGGTTTCATTAATCTCTTTATGTTTATTGTTTGACAGAAAGCAGTACAGTCTCTCCCACAGCCACATGCTCATTTTTTTTATTAATCTGTGTATGTACAAATTTACACACTTCTATTTGGATGATGACTTTGGCTTCTCTATGGTATCGTTGAGAGAGGTAGTGAGCTTTTCTTGTTAAACACTTAGGACTTGACATCCAAAGCATCTCACTGTGAAACACCTTTTCTGAGCAAGGCTGCTTATCGAAGCACACCACAGGAATATGGATTTATGCAAAGCAATGAGTAATGGTCTGTTTAAGTTATTTTTTTTTCTATCTCAGGTGTCACCTACACTGTAAACCTAAAAGTTAGAATAAAATATTAAGTGCTCCTCTGGCATGTTGTGAAACCAGTTGGGCTCATTTTGACCTTCATACAAAGTTCAATTTTTGCTAATAATACAGCAGCTAAAGACGTCTAGCCAAATCATCCCCTCTTTCACAGGAACCAGATGTTACTGTTCTTTCTTTATAAGTAGGAGGCTTTTTGTTGCATGGTAACCCATGGAAGTACTCGAACAGGCCCTTTATACATCTTCTATTGAATACAATGAATTATCTCAGCCTTCACACAGTTTCAGGTTGTTCATTCTACTTCAGTGTGTAGCTCTGTGAGGTTCTGCATGCGTAACAAGTTCTAGCCACAGAGAGTTTGTTGAAGCAATACATAGTAATTACTACTAATATTTTAGTTACCAAGTAGAAATATCAAGTGGGGCCGAGAAGGAACTGATTCCAAACATGGAAAGGGAAGAAAACCAGGAAGTGAGCTGTCCATAGGTGGCTTATAAATTGACAAATCCTGAGGATCTGGTGTCCACATGCGTTTGTGATATAGTGTGCCTGTCCAGGAAGTATTGACAGATTAGCCAAAACTCTCAGTTAAGCTAAATTTTTGAAATATTAAGAAATTATCTGAATGTTTAAAAAATTAAGACCAATTTAATTTTTCCAAATATATAAAAAGATAAGGTAATCTTTATCTCATTTCATATGGCTAATATTGTAATAAGACTAACCATAGAATAAGACAGCATAGCCAAAACTATGCATCAATGTCACATATGAGTATTTACACACACACACACACACACACACACACACACACACACACACACACACACCAAACAAACAAAAAAAGCACTCTGAGAAACCCAGGAATATATAAAATAAGTATACATTGTGACCCAGTATACTATACCATAGGAATTCAAAGATGGTTTGGCATTATTTTTTAAATGAATAAATTACAAGATTATCTCTTTAGCTACAGAAACACAGATAAAACTCAATGTTCTTTCATAATAAAAAAAACACCCATAAGAATAGAGGAAACCTGCTCAATATGATGAGGGACATATCTGTGAGATGCTCACAACTTTCAGGTCAAACTTGGAAAGTTTTCCTCTAAGGTCAGGAATAAGACAATAAAGCTTACCTCTGCCTTCTGTCCTCTATTTTTCTGTGGGATTTTGAAAGTTCAATCATGAAAGAAATGAATCAAACCATTTTTTTAACTTTTAAAAAATCTATCATTGTACCTCTTTTTGAAAGGTCTTGTTGTAATCCAGACTAGCCTTGAATTTACAGTTCTTCTGCTTCAGTCTCCCAAGTGCTGGGATTGTGTGTATCAACACACCAAGTTCTCACATAAGACTTTAAAACCAAGAAATGAAAGAACCATTTCTCTGGCTGGAGAGATGGCTCAGTGGTTAAGAGCACCAACTGCTCTTCCAGATGATCCCAGTTCAATTCCCAGCACCCACGTGGCAGCTAACAACATTCTGTAACTCCAAGATCTGACCCCCTCACACAGACATACATGCAGGCAAAATATCAATGAACATAAAATAAGAATACATATATTATTTAAAAAATAGAATTCTTCTTACAGTCAATGTGGGGCGTTTACCCACCACCCCCACAGTTCCCCAGAGTTTTCTTGAGTGCAATCAGCAGGAAATATTAGATAGAAGGATTTATAGCGGAGAATCTTGCGGAGATAAACAGATAGAAAATAAAGGATAGCCTCGAGAGGGCCTGGAACCTATTCCAACGGGCCCCGACTGTCTCTGGCCCAGGGTTTTTATAGAGACGCCAAGGGGTGGAGCAAAAGACCTCCTCCCCCAGCACAGCCAAGTGCAGACCATCTCAGACACCTGCACTCAGGCCCGTGGTCCTGATCATTCTCTATTCGGACCTGCTGGGTAAAGCCACGAGGAACCCGAGAACGGGCTCCCACAAGTCAATATAAATTTATTCATAGAAAATAAGAAAACTATTAAAATATTTGTATCCCTTAACAAGCATTCAAGATATAATCTATACAAGAGATAAAAGAGATAAAATATAGAAGATAGGAAATATATAAAATCAATTTATTGCAGTATACTGACAATAAACAATGTGAAAATGTGGTTAATTCTTTTTATTGTAGTAATGAAACATTTATAAATGAGTTAAAATAAGTATAAACATTTTCTAAAATGTATTGCAAACCATTGATAAAAGAAATTTAAAGGGACAAATAAACATAATGTTCATCTTTATGAATAATAAGACATTATTAAAGTGAAAATATTCTGCAATCTGTCTTACAGATCCAGTAGAATTCCTACCCAAATCTCTTGTTTTTCAGTGTGGGGTTAATTAAAGAACATGTATATGAATAATTACAGACAAAGATATACACTTTAATTTATGACTAATCAATAATTTGACAAGAATACTACGACAATGCAAAGGGATAGTGAGTTTTCTTTCAGTAAATGATGCCAAAATAATAGGAGAATCTGTGCCATAAATGAGATTAGAGTACTATGCCAAGCTGTATACAAAACTCATAGTTTATAACGGAACTTACCAAAAAGAAAAATTAAATTTTAATGTGATTAACAAATTGAATTTGAAACTGGCATGACTCTTCATGCCACCCGTCCTTGGGAACCTGAGTCAGCAGGGTTGCTTAGAGCTGAATATGAGGACTTGTCCGATGACTTGCCCAGGTACATAAGGTAAAAGAGCTTATATAGTACCATGTTGGGATGGTCAGAGCTTGTCAGAAAATGTCCAGAACCAGCAGATTTATAGACTGCCTCTGTGTCTGTCCTCAGCCTGTGCCTAAGCACACACTCCATCCCCTCGAAGTGAAGTGGTTGATCAGTAACCTGCCTCGACAGGGTCTGGTCCTGAACTGGTAAGCCAATAACCACTATGAAAGACTCGTATGTTTTCCCTGTGATCCTGGGCTTTTGTATTGCCACCACTCCCACGCTTGTCTTTTATACATAATAAGTTTCAAGATGACTTTTGTAGTGTGTATGTGTGCGCACGTGTGTGTGCTTGTGTGTGTGTTGCACAGATGTGCTCACTAGTACAGAGAACAAATGTTCTTACTCAACAACTTTCTTACTCCATTGATTCCTCACTAATTTTTTTTTTTGATATAGGATCTCTGTCTCTTACTCAACCTGAAACTTACCATTTGGGCTTGATTAGTTGTTCAACACGTCCCTGCCAATCCCTTGTCTCCACCTGATTAGCCCTGTGGGTACAAATGCGTGCCACAGTGCCAGGGCATTTAAATGGTTACTTTGATTCTCAACTCAAAACTCACACTTACATAGCAAAGACTTTATCCACTGAGTTATCTCCACAGCCTCAGGTTTTATATTTCATACATTCCTGTGTAAAACTAAATCCGTAATATTTCTACTCATTATGTTCCTTCCTTCCCTCATAGTGACAATAACTTAAGCTCATTATCACAGAGATTTTGTTTATCTTTTATTATTGATGGTGATACTGTATTTGAATCTTTTCTTAATTAAATTTTTAAAAATTCATTTTCCATAGATGCTGAAAAATCCTTTGACAAAATCCAACACCCCTTTATGCTAAAGGTCTTGGAGAGATCAGGAATACAAGGAACGTATCTAAACATAATACAGGCAATTACAGCAAGCTGACAGCCAACATCAAATTAAATGGAGAGAAATTCAAAGTGATTCCACTAAAATCAGGAACAAGACAAGGCTGTCCACTCTCCCCATTATCTATTCAGTACTTGAAGTTCCAGCTAGAGCAATAAGACAACAAAAAAAGACGAAGGGGATGCAAACTGGAAAAGAAGTCAAACTTTTGCTTTTTGCAGATGATATAATAGTATACATAAGTGACCCCAAAAATTCTACCAGGGAACTCCTAAAGCTGATAAACACCTTCAGTAAGGTGGTATGATACCAGATTAATTAAAAAAATCAGTAACCCTCCTATATACAAATGATAAAATGGGCCAAGAGAGAAATCAGAAAAACTTCACCCTTTACAATAGCCACAAATAATACAAAATACCTTTGGGTAACTCTAACCAAACAAGTGAAAGACCTATATTTGAATCTTGATTCAAGCAAAGTATTATTAAAACTAGTATTATAAAGAGTGAATTTAGAAATACTTATTAATTACATTATGGTACTTTAAATTTTATTTAGGTAGCTATCATTACAATGACACATTTTTACACAGTTCCTCTTTACAGAGATAAACAATGGTATGTGTAGGTGACATCAAAGAAATTATAGTGTTTGTTACTTGAGCTGTACTTTAGAATAGTATATGCAATACACACACACACACACACACACACACACACACACACACACACGTATATCAATGCAAAATATAACCACAGGCCATAATTTTTAAATTTGGAAAGTGAGTACATGGGGTTTATATAATATTTTAACTGCCTCAGTATGTTCAAAATTTCAAATAATAAGGTTTTATTTTTTAAGACCGTTACATCTTTATAAGCCATATATACTGTTGAGAAAGAGAAAGTCAGTAAACAGCATTGTAGGCATATGTCATTGAGTAGATGTCTGTGTCCTTCATATGCTGAAAACCTAACCCTGAAAGTGGTGGAATGTAGAGGTGCAGTCTAGATGGTGATTAGGTCCTGAAGATGAGTGTGGATAAGGTTAGTCCATTTATAAGAAGAGATATAATAGTTTCCTGTCTCCTATTAGCCTCCATGTGAAGACACAATGAAAAGCTGACCATCTGCAAATAAGAAAAGAGGACTTTTACCAGACACAGTATTGGCTGGAGACTTGACTTTGCACTTAGATAATCTAAGTGACATTGAAAAGAGGATAGGCTATGGAAGTGTTCAACAGCAGCATCAGTAAGACATGAAACTGATAGATGGAAATAGACTGTCATATATCATCTCATAGATACACTTCCATGAATATATTACCTACGTACTCATAGAAATAATTTATGTAAAATTATTTTAATATTTTTATCCCTTCTAATGATACTTTTATAGAATTTGTCGTACATTTATTAGACTGAATCACTCTTCACATCCATCCCTTAAAATCAAATTGAAGTACATTCTTTATCTACATAGCTGGGGTCCGCTTCATAGTTCACTGTTGTTCACTGCTGTGCAGAACCAAATTTGGCCACATGATACATAGACATACATACATATATATGTTTGTTTGAATACATTTAGCAAACGTATCTGTTTTATTTCTTATTGGAGTTTGTGCAGTACTACTGGGTACATACTCAATAGCAACAATGTCTAAAAAGCTTACTTAATTATAAAAAGAAAATGATATGGTTTTATTTTAATATAAAACCTATTGAGAAATATAATTTTTATTGTAATAATATCTGTTTTTTTTTATACTCACCAAATGTCTGACAAAAGAGTCTTTTAAAAATGTGCCATTACTTTGTGGAATTGCTTTGGGTCTATTGCCCTATGACTGTAGTTGGAACCTGACATTTTTCCATGACAAGCCTTATTAATTTATAGGAATTTTATTCCTTTGGGTAGCATCTGTTCTAAGCGCATTGCAGTAGAAGGGCCAAAGGGTTGGAAGAAAGTATGGAGGTGAATAGTTTAATGTATTTAAGAAGAGAAAGTGATGCTGCAGAACCAGAGAAAATTCCGTGAATTTGAATAATAGATGGCGAGAATGCAGGAGTTCTTTAGAATACTACTGTCTCCTTAATAGGACTGGACACCTGGAAGGGACGGACCCTCGCAGATATCTGGCATTACCTTACCTTCAAGAGAACCTCAACTGAAGCACTTTAGACAGAAGAAGAAACCCATTAAATTCTCTCAGCACGAAGACATTTATTAAACTCTCCCAATGGACCACTTATCCTTGGGAAAATTATATTCAGCTAAGTTTCTGATAATAGAGAAATGGTGTGATCTTCCTGGAATGTGGCTGATGAATGCCTGGCAGTTTCACTGCGGAGATGTGTGTGTGTGTGTGTGTGTGTGTGTGTGTGTGTGTGTGTGTGTGTGTGTGTTATGAAATGCCACCCTAATATTTCCTCCCTACATTCTCATGCCTGTGTCTCTCTGGAAACATGTGCAAGAGCAATCTTAATAGAGAAAGTATCTTTCTTTCTCTCTTTAGGTGTTAATCCTCACCTATCCATAGAAATCAGACTAATTGGTCCACAAGCTCCTGGTAATTCCCCGGTCTCGACCTCACTTTTATCTACTGAGCTGTCTCTCCAATCCTATCATGCATGCTTTAAAAGAAAATGCATTTAGGAAGGCACTCAAAAGAAATGTCTTTACAAGTTTACTACAGCAGAGTGAAAGATCAGAGAGAAAAATGATATCTGTGTATTAATCAGCACCCTACCCCAGCTTAGTTTCTGTTTTAAGAGCTTAAATCTGTGGGAGATGGTATGTAATACAAGTATTTACCTAATGCCTGTTGATTTCAGTCTCCTTATTTGGAAAATAGTAATACTATCCCAGTTAGAAGATTATTATTTTTCTTTGTACCGTGCCAGGAACATAACAGACATGATTAAATACTTTGTTTGGCTTTTGTTATTATCCCTAGTACTCTTCCTTTCCTACAGTGGTGGCTGGGAGGGGCTGACTCCATGTTCTCTATGCCTTTGGGTGTGACTAGATCAGCTCTTGACTGTGCAACAATCAAGATACTTTGTGCTTCAAATAGAAGATAGGTGGATCTGCATGGATAAAGAGTGGCTTGAGAAAGTCAGTGTGTCCATGAGGCTGATTCCTGGGAACTAACAGCCCACCCTTAAAATGGCAATGAAATCAGCCAGTGGGGCATAGTGCAAGTGCCCTAATGGATTGGCCATAGTGACAGGTGTTGGCCAGGCTGTCTGAAAACAATCTGTTCCCCAAATTAGCTAAAGAGAGCACAAAGTTAGATTTTAAAAAGACACATGGTGTCGTTCCCAGACTCCAGTGAGGCAAAGGCTTGCCGATTATTTGAGTTACACAGATACAACTTGCTTCACAGAGAATGTTGTTATCTCTCATGCTTATTTTCATGCTATGATACTTGTGTTTTAATTGACACGTACTATTTGTATATATTTGTGGAATATACAATAGTTTATAATAGTTTGATTCATGCCTATAACGTTGTCTGTGTGCGTGTGTGTGATTTATGCATGAAGGTGGGTATGTGCGTGCATGACACATGAGTGGAGGTCAAAGGCCAGTCTTTGTCGTCAGTCTTCACTTCCCATTATGTTTGAATCAGTGTCTTTCTTTCTTTGTTGCCTCCCCATATACACCTGGCTAGCTGGCCCAGGGAATTTCCTTTCTTTGTTTCCCATCTTGATGTAGGAGCACAGAGACTAAAGATGTGCACTACCACATCTAGCTTTACACAGGTTCTGAGGACTTGAATCTAAGACCTTTAGCTTGTGCATCAGATGCCATACACACCAAACCATCCCCCCAACCCTGCCTAAAATATTCTATCTGCTTAATATATCTTCCAAGTATTAAGACAGGTTGAAGTGTATTTGTCATGTGCTGTATTTATGCTACTTATTTTTTTTGAAGATCTGTCTGACTCAGTTGCTTCAAAGAGTACCATAGACTGGATGACTTAACCAGTGGATATTTCTTTTCTGACAGTTTTGGAAGCAAGGATTCTGAGACCAGAGAGTCAGAATGTCTGGTTTTTAGTTAGGCTATTCTTCTTGGCTTGCAGATATCCACCCTCTTTCTGTTTCCTCACAAGGTGGGAAAGAGAGAGAAAGGTTGTTCTGTGGTATCTCTTCTTATATGAACACCAATACTACCATATGGGGCCCTTACTTCATGACCTAATTATTTTCAAAAGTGCTACCTCCTGCTGTGGGAGAGCAGGCTTCAAGATAGGCATATGGTGGAAGGGAGACACATACATTAGTTTGACACAATGTCCCTAAGGAATAAGATAGAACAAAATGTTTCATAGGCAGTGTCACAAATTATTTGAAACACTGCCATATAAATCTAGTCCCTTAACTCTGTTTTGCATTGTGATTTATAATTCTTTTATTTAATAGATCAATAATGTTGAATGTATCGTGTTGGTTTGGGAAAAAAAGTGTTGAATTTGCACTCAGGAAAAATTACTTTGGACTTCATTTTTTTCCAGTCATTTCCATCATATAATTTCAGTATATACTATTTGATCTTCCATTGTCTTTTGTTTTAAGATATTTTGGATGATTTTCTTCAATAATGATGAACAGAATAAGACTTCAGTCCCCATGTCATTACTGGAGATGCCTCCCAGCAATTTCTCATTATTTATTATATCTGTGGTAGATATGGCAGCAGGGGCTTTGCAGTTGTTTCTCTGTCTCTAGCTTGGTTCTTCATTAGCATCAAGAACATAGTCCTCCTTTTCTTTCCCTTCTTTTCTACTTTACCTCTTTCTGTATTAAAACATTTGAATAAAAATAGCTTTTTTTTCCCCATTAGAAGTTTCATTGTCAAGACAGAGAACAGCATTTAATATAAAGGTCCAAAAGTAAATAGTTAAAAGGATAATTGGCTAAATGTCAACTTATCATAATATCAGTTCCCTGTTGGAGCTCATGACTTCTCTAGCTTTCTTTTGAGGTTGAGCACTCACATGGAATCTATTTTTATCTATGAGCTCCAGTAAGATTTTTGCTATATGCAAATGTTCCTAAAGGGAACCTAGACATGGTCCTTTCAAGTTATATCATCATGCATCACTGAATGTAGACAACGATAGAAAGAAGACCAGAAATAAATATATAAAGTAGTTGGCTTTGATTATGTGCACAGAGGAGTCTGAATGTGAGGTACACACAAAGAGGCTCTACATTTTATCTTCCCTATATTGTTTGTCTCTTACACAATTAAAATAAATGTATGAATTGCTTAGCTATGTATCAGGGAAATTCTCTCAAGATACTGTTGAGGTATGAAGAATCCTAACATATTGATACATAACAACATCATAATAATAGTACCTCAGCCAACAGCATATTCTTCTATCAGAAAAGACATGAGTTTGCTCTGCAGTATGAAGTTAACCTCTCCTACATGATAGAGATTAGGAGGTGTGCTTGCAGCCTCCTTTATTTGTTGAAGTTTGGGGTTTCTAAGTTGAGGGCTCCTCAACTGTAAGATGGGCTGGTTGCATTTGTAGCAGTCATCTAGGTATCACACCTGGGGCCTAGGAGAAGTATGATACTATATAAAGGTAACACTCCAGTGGTTTTTGCATCATTAACAATACATTCCTGTATCTCAAATATAGAAGCCTCATGCCTTATGCCATCATTTAAGAAAGCCTGCAAGTGAGTTCAAATTCCAGACTTTTCATTGTTCTTTAATGTATCTGTATCTACTACTATATCATATATGAAAATATCTACTATCTTTCTAATAATGTGTTAATCTTTACCCGTGTATCATCTATCTACCTGTGTATCATCTACTTACCCATGGTTAAGAGATAAACAACTTTCTTTGTTACTGAGAATAACCTTTCTAAGTAAAATATAAACATCATGCAGTGATGAACATTGCTCTCTTGTGTCCATTTTTATATGTATATACCCATGAAATTCTCTTGTCCATCAGTGTTGCTCCCATCCTTCATTGCTGTGTAATGGAGGCATGCCTGCCACTTCCCCGGGGATCATCCTGTTTTTATATTTGATCTCCTCTGTCACTGTCAGCTTGTGGTCACTTCTGCAGCTACTGCTAAGCAGTGGCAAGTGCATTTTATAATCTTTCTAGTAAGTGATGGATGGACTAATTTTCACCTGTGTATAATCTATCCACCTGTGTATTATCCATGGTTAGAGATACATCTAACAACTTTCTTTGTCATTGAGAATAATCCCTCTAAGTGAAATAAAATATAAGCTTCATGTGATGCTAAACACTGTCTGTGCAGGGTAAAGAACACACCGTCCTCTGCATCTGTCCTTGGAGCTCTAAGACACTTCCTCTCGAGGCACTTCACCTCTCACAAAGAATGAGGAGGTGTCACCCCAAATCTTCCCAAACTGGATTAATACGTCAATATTCAGCCAACTGTTCACAGATCTTGTTTCTCGGAATTTAGGGAGGAAATGCTGCACATCTTGGTTCTATTCCCCAGGGAGGAGAGCTGTTTAGTTTGCAAAGCACCAAGGTCAAAGTTTATAAGAAAAACATTGCCGGGCGGTGGTGGCGCACGCCTTTAATCCCAGCACTCGGGAAGCAGAGGCAGGCGGATCGCTGTGAGTTCGAGGCCAGCCTGGGCTACCAAGTGAGCTCCAGGAAAGGCGCAAAACTACTCAGAGAAACCCTGTCTTGAAAAACAAAAACAAAAACAAAAACAAAAAAAAAAAAAAGAAAAACATTGAGGAAATTGTAACTTTTTTTTTTGTTAGCCTGGCTAATAGACACATCTTCTACTGTCAGAAAGTATGTAGATGTAACCAACCGTCTTATTAAATAAGAAACACAGAAACAATGTAAAAGAGAAAGCCAAGAAGTCAGAGCTCAGAGCTAAAATCTCACCCTTCCTCCTGCTGTCCCAGCTTCGCGAAAAGAGACCTACTTCCTGTCGGTTCGTATTTTTAAAGTATGTTGTTCTGCCTTCTCATTGGTTGTAAACCCAAACACATGACTGCCTCGTCACTGTCTGAATGTACAGCCCCCTAGGTCTTAAAGGCATATGTCTCCAATGCTGGCTGTATCCCTGAACACACAGAGATCTTATGGGATTAAAGGCATGTGCCACCACCGCCACACTCTTGCTATGGCTCTAATAGCTCTGACCCTGAACACACAGATATCTATGGGATTAAAGGCGTGTGCCACCACCGCCACACTCTTGCTATGGCTCTAATAGCTCTGACCCCCAGACAACTTTATTTATTAACATACAATCAAATTAATATTTCAGTACAAATCAAAATAATATTTCAATACAATTAGATTACCACCACATTTCCCCTTTTCTATTTTAATAAAAAGAAAAAAAGCAAAAGGTTATGACTAACAAAAGAAAAACTATATACAAAAGTACAATAACTATATACAATATATACAAGTAATAAATACCTAAACAGGTATTTGACAAATCAGAGAAAATAATTCCATTATCTATCCTATTTTGGTAATTCCAAGATGTATCTAATGTATTTTCTATCCTAATTAATGTTCAACTATAACTAACTAATCTTCAACCATAACTAACTAATCTTCAACTCCCTCAGAGACCCAAGAAGGGAATAATATTAGCTAACAAAAATAAAAACAGGAAGTGCATGCAAGCAACTTCCAAAAAAATTTTGTGAGTTGACAGAAACAGCCAGCTGCCTGGGCAGTCACCTGAGGTTTCTCCGCAGTGTTGGGGCATCATCTTCAGCCTATAGGCTTAGTGTATCTGACAGACTCATTTGTGAAGTAGGATGTACACAAGGTCAACAGTTCAACCTCACATTGGGTGAGAGCAGTCCACGTACCAGAAACACCTGAATTCCACTAGTGTCCTGTCATGATTCAGGATTTTAAATTCTGGAAATTGTTGACAGTTTTTTAATTCAGCTGTCCATTCTTCTTGGCTGTGTATATATGGCTTCATCTCAGCATCCCCTTCTTCTCCACATCCCTCTATTAAATGCCAGTCTACTTTTGAGAGGCATGAGCTTTCAGCTGCTGTTCCATTGTACAACAGAATCCATCGGCCCTCTGCCTGTTAAGCTGCCTTCGAAGAAAAGGGCACCGTACCTTTTCCGGATGCGAAGGCCACTTCAGGGATGGGGCCATATTGTCCTGGCCTCAGAAGATGCCTTTTGATAAAGCCATAACCACACTTGTTTTGGCAAGAATCAGTAGTCCCTTGTTTCGTGATCTGTCTGTCCATTTTGTCCTGTTGATTCGAGGATACTTTGTTGTCCAGTGGCTAACTTTTGCCAGAATGAAAGTTGACTCCATATGCAGTTTCTTCAATGCCCATATTTTCTCTAAAGTAGATTGGTACTGCCAGGAGCCGACATGTCTCAAAAAAGAAAAATTTTCTAAGTTATTAAAACATTTTAAATGCCATATTCTGTAGATCTCTGAAGGGTTTGAAGATGTCTAAAACATCTCTGCTCAATTTTTAAAACATATCTAATATGACTACAAGTTCTATGATAATGTCTAACTACTAGCTTTCATTTCTTTATATCCTAATAGTTGATAATAATAACATTCAAGGATCAGAAATTTGCATTACATTGTTAAATGGATGGAATAAATACAATTAGAAATATACATATAGCATTTTCTAACAATATCAGTTTCAAATTTGTGTACAATATAAAACAATTCAATCCAATGTAAAGTATTTAAAACTAGTAATTGTCTTTTTCTTTTCTTTCTTTCTCTCTTTTTTTTTTTTAAACAAGAACTTTAAATCTAATCTCCTTTGCTTAGCTTTTTTCCTAACCCTTGACAATAACTTGTAACCAACCCCCCTAAATACTGAAAATTATCCCAGACCCAAAACCCACTAAAAAGACCAAAAAACCACCCGCCCCACACCACCTCTTTGGGAATGTGGGCGTCGTATTCTTAAAATTGCTTCCTGCTGGGTATGGGCGAAGTTTTCTTTATCCTGAAAGAAAAATTTTAGGTTAATTGTCAAATTCTAGGAGAGGTAACTATATCCTTCATTATCCAGTCTGTGTATAATGCCAAAGTTGAGGGTTTATCTCAAGTCCTTATTCAAGTAGTCTTTGAGACTGGATCATCTCAGCTAGTCATCTCAAATTTGCTCTGAGCACCTTGTAGTTCAAAGCTGATCTGTGGATGATGTTTGTCAGCTTAATGATATTATTATTGTCCACGTGGAATTGTTGTTGTTGTGGGGCCCCATCTTCTTTCTGGAGACTTCAGTTGATGTTAGGCCAGGCCGTGATTTCCTGCAGAAAACTGATAAGAGACTCGAACACAAAAACATATATATGCAGCTAGCCTTTTTTCTAGAATTAGTTAGTACTCTATGTGATCATTCATATCTTAACAAAGTTTAAAATGTATATATATATATTAATCTTGTAAATTTTGATATAAAATTTATACTTTGAGAACAGTTTAAAGAATCAGAATAGAATCAAAGAGTTGAGATTAGTAATAGAATAGTCCCTTAATTAATTTTGCTTTTGTCCTGTACCATAGCAGAAATGGCTCTTATTCTGGCATGATACAGGGAGTTTGCATTTTCCTTTTAACAACATGCTTGATTTTAAAGAAGGAGAGAGCCATTCTCCAACTCCAAAGTCAGCTTTAAATTTTAATTGAACTGGGACTGTTAGAAGACCAATAGTGTTAAATCTTTAGAGAAAAGCAGAAACAAACATTTAGGAAGACATAAAATTTTTTTAGATAATATATACCCATACACCGTTTCACTCTGTTTCTTGGGATAGATGATTTGTCCCTTTTCTTCAGTTGTCTCATTTGTCCAGTGTTCTTCAGATTCCTTAACCTTCATTCTCCTAAAAGACAAAAACAAAAACCTTTCCCCAAGACTAATTTTGGGGATGTTTCCTTTTGACAAGTTATTATCTGATTAAATGAAAAGGCATGTGTTATTGATACAAGTTAGTTTAAATTGGATGTTCATGCTGGTTGATGAACTATCACCTCCTCTAATTAAGAGGTCTCTCTTGTTCAAATCGAACCTTTATCAATTTTGATGGTACCCACAGCTTATCTTCTCCTGTAGAAACAAAAGCAAAACCACGTCCCCAATGTAATACATACCCTGGTTTCCATTCTGAGGTCAGCACATCCTTAAAGTATATAGGCTGATTTAATTCTGTAGTTTTTTCTATTATCCAATGTCTCTCTGCAGCTGTTGTTCCTTTCTCATTGGCATTCAGAAAATTCAAAGTTAGAAGAGCATTATGCAGTCTATTTCTGGGGGTTTTTGTTACCCATTTCTGTTTATTTAGCATATCCTTTAGAGTTCTGTTTGATCTTTCTATAACTGCTTGACCTGTAGGATTATGTGGTATGCCTGTAATATGCTTTATATTGTAATAAGCAAAAAACTGTTTCATTTTAACAGAGACATATGATGGAGCATTGTCAGTTTTGATTTGTGCAGGTATACCCATGATGGCCATAACTTCTAGCAAATGAGTGATTACAGAATCAGCTTTTTCAGAACTCAAAGCAGTTGCCCATTGAAATCCTGAATAAGTATCGATAGTGTGGTGTACATATTTCAATTTTCCAAATTCTGCAAAGTGAAACACGTCCATCTGCCAGATTTCATTTCTCTGAGTACCCTTTGGGTTACATCCTGCTGGTAATGGCGTCTGATTGTAGAAGGAACAAGTAGGACATTTCTTTATTATTTCTTTGGCTTGTTGCCAGGTTATGGAAAAATCCTTTTTTAAACCTTTACTATTAACGTGATGTTTTTTATGAAATTCTGAGGCCTCCAGCACATTTCCTATCAATAATTTATCAATCTCTTCATTGCCTTGTGCTAGAGGGCCTGGCAGACCAGTATGGGATCGAATGTGAGTTATATATAAAGGATGATTCCTTTTCCTGATTGTATCTTGTAATTGAATAAATAGTGAAGTTAATTCTGAAGCATCAGGGATAAATTCTGCAGTCTCAATATGTAACACCACTCTTTCAGCATACTGAGAGTCAGTTACTATGTTGAGAGGTTCTGAAAAATCCATTAATACCAACAGAATAGCATACAATTCTGATTTTTGCACTGAATTATACGGACTTTGAACCACTTTACTTAAATTTTCTGATTTGTAACCTGCCTTTCCTTCTTTGTTGGCATCTGTATAAAATGTACGAACTCCAGATATGGGTTTTTGCCATACAATTCGAGGCAAGATCCATTCAGCTCTCTTTATAAGATCAATTCTATTGCTTTTGGGATATTTGCTGTTAATTTCTCCCAAAAAATTACTGCAAGCTCTTTGCCAAGGTTCACTTTCTGTCCATAATTTTTCAATGTCCTCCTTAGTTAATGGTACGACAATTTCTGCTGGGTCTATGCCTGCTAATTGACGAAGTCTCAATTTTCCTTTGTAAATCAAGTCAGAGATTTTTTCCACATAAGTTTTTAATTTTTTATTTGGTTTATTTGGTAAAAATATCCATTCCAATATAATATCTTCCCTCTGCATTAATATTCCAGTAGGAGAACGCCTAGAAGGTAAGATAACCAAAATGCAATCCAGCTTTGGATCAATACGATTCACGTGTCCTTCATGCACTTTCTTTTCTACCAAGGCTAATTCTTTCTCAGCTTCAGGTGATAATTCTCTTGGACTATTTAAGTCCTTGTCACCTTCTAAGGTTTTGAACAAATTAGTCAGTTCATCATTTTTTACCCCAACAATAGTTCGTAGATGAGAAATATCTCCAAATAATCTTTGAAAGTCATTAAGAGTCTGTAGTCTATCTCTCCGAATTTGCACCTTTTGGGGTCTAATTTTTTGTAGCTCTATTTTATATCCTAAATAATTAATAGAATCTCCTCTTTGTATCTTTTCAGGAGCAATTTGTAATCCCCAGCGAGGCAAAATTTTCTTTACTTCTTCAAACATTATTTCTAAAGTATCTGCATTTGAGTCAGCTAGTAAAATATCGTCCATATAATGATAAATTATAGATTTAGGAAATTTTTTACGTATCACTTCCAATGGCTGTTGTACAAAATATTGGCACAGAGTTGGGCTATTCAACATTCCCTGTGGGAGGACCCTCCATTGAAATCTTTTAACCGGTTGAGAATTATTATAAGTAGGCACTGTAAAAGCAAATCTTTCTCTGTCTTTTTCTTGTAAGGGTATTGAAAAGAAACAGTCTTTTAAATCAATAACTATGAGAGGCCATCCTTTTGGTAACAGAGTAGGCAAAGGCATCCCAGATTGTAGAGAACCCATTGGCTGAATTACTTTGTTAATTGCCCTAAGGTCTGTTACCATTCTCCATTTACCAGATTTCTTTTTAATAACAAATACAGGAGAATTCCAAGGGCTGGTTGATTCTTCAATATGCTGAGCATTTAACTGTTCTTCTACCAGCTCTTCTAAAGCCTGGAGTTTCTCTCTTGTTAAAGGCCATTGCTGGACCCATACAGGCTTGTCTGTTAACCATTTTAAAGGTAGAGCTGTTGGTGTCTTTGGAAGATCATCAGTTATTGTGCCCTGTTCTTGTATAATATGGATGGCTGGTGACCACTCATTAGAACAATATCTTCTAATATTTCTCTCAGTAACATGTGCTAGTTTATGATTTGTTTCTGAGATTGGAGGGATGTTAATCTGAGTATTCCATTGTTGCAACAAGTCTCGACCCCACAGGTTCATAGTTATGTTAGCCACATATGGTTTTAATTTTCCTCTCTGTCCTTCTGGACCTATACATTCGAGCCATCTTGCACTCTGTTTCACCTGAGATAATGTCCCAATTCCTAACAGTTGAACGTTTACCTCCTGAAGAGGCCAAGTTGGATGCCAAAATTCTGGTGCAATTATGGTAACGTCCGCACCTGTGTCTACCAGACCAGACAACAAAACACCATTTATTTTTATCGTTAATTTTGGTCTTTGTTCATTAATAGAAGTTTGCCAAAAAATTTTCTTTATGTTTTCTCCTGAATTTTCTATTCTCTCTGTTTCATCATTCTGACCAGCATGATTTATTCCAATAGGCATTTGGTTATTTAATTGCTCTCCAGAGCAGGCATTTCCTCTATGGCTGCAGGAAAGGTTTGAACTGGATTTGTACTGGGGGCCTGCCTGAGGCCCCTCTGGGAGTTTCCCGAAGACTGAGGCAAAGGATTACCCTGTCTGTCCTTTGTTGATCTACATTCGTTGGTCCAGTGTTTTCCCTTACCACACCTTCTGCATACTCCAGAAGGAAGGGGCATTCTGTTGCCATTGTTCCTTGAAGAAACATTGTTTCTGGAAATGACCTGTCTACAGTCCCTTTTCAAATGTCCTTGCTTTCCACATCCAAAACATCTAACACTCCTCAAACCTTTTGAAATTACTTCTCCTACCCATGTATCATCATGCTCATCAGCTTCAACATTAATTGTTTCTCTAATCCAATCTTCCATAGGTGCAGATCTTGCCCTTAATGGCCTGATTATTCTTTTGCATGCTGCATTCGCATTCTCAAAGGCCAAAGATTCAATTATTGCCTTACCAGCTTCTGAATCCGAGACCGTTCTCTTTACTGCTGAAGCCAGTCTTTGTAGAAAATCTGTAAAAGACTCTTTTGGGCCTTGCTTCACCTTTGTAAATGACTCAGATTTTTTTCCTGGTTCCTCAACTTTGTCCCATGCATTCAAGGCTGCCGTTCGACATAAAATTAGGGTTTGGACATCATATAAACATTGTGCTTGTGCTGAAGCATATTGGCCTTCGCCCATAAGCTGATCCTGGCAAACTTGTACTCCTTTATCCCTCCATTGTTTTTCTATGTTTTTAGCCTCCTCCTTAAACCAAGTCAGAAATTGAAGTCTCTGGCTGGGTTCCAGAACACCTTGTGCGAGGTCCCGCCAGTCCTGTGGTACTATCCTATTATATGTTGACCAAGTGTTTAACATTTGCTTTACATATGGGGAATGCATGCCATAAGATACTATTGCCTCCTTAAACCTTTTTAAATCCAACATTTCAATTGGAGCCCAAGTATTTTGTGTAGCCATTTGATCAGGCATCTGCTATACTGTTACAGGATAAATTAAGGGTGACTGTGTGAAAACAGGCTTTCTTTCTGCAACCTTATGATCCCGACTTGAAACAACTTCACTGTTAATTTCTTCTGTCTGAATTTTTACAGGTTTAACAAGTTCTTCTAACGCTGTTATCCTGGCACTTAAATTGACTATCTTTTTAAATATTAAAATGTGGATTATTATAGTGATGAGGTGCATAATTCCACCAATACTAATATTATATAGTTGTTCCATTGCCAGACTGCCTAAAATTTCGAACAAAAACCAATTTTCTTCCAATGTACACATAAAACCCATTTGTTTTTTAATGTGGAAAAAAATTCTCTTTTAGATAGTTTCCTTTAAAATATCTGATATATTATGACTTACCAAATCTGCGTAGAACAGTAGAAATCCGAGGGGATTTTCAAAGCAGCCACCTAGTGTCCCAGGTGTAAATCCAGAGAGAGAGAGAGAGAGAGAGAGAGAGAGAGAGAGAGAGAGAGAGAGGAAAGAGAGAACGCACAAGAAAGCGTAGCCGGCTAAAGCTTAAATGCAGCCACGTGTTCCCTCTTGTGCCGAGTCAAGGCTTGGGTCTGGCTTCCTTAAGCTCCGACCACGTGCGTTGGCTTTACAGGCAGGGCCCTGTTCGGCAGGGTAGGTCTGAGTTGTTTGTAGCACCGGCTTTAGGCAAGCTGCTCACAGACCTAGGCCCGGGCTAGAAGTTGCTACCCGGACTAGGACGCCAGCAGCTCGGACTAAGAAGCCGATCGCCGCCGGCCGCCGTGTGCCGCCGCTGCCGCCGCCGCCGCCGCCGCCGCCACCGCGGGCCGCCTGCCGCCCTTGCGGGAAAGCGGACCTGCCGCCAAGCCAAGCAGTTTTTAATGGATTCTTGTCACGTTGGGCGCCAGATGTAGATGTAACCAACCGTCTTATTAAATAAGAAACACAGAAACAATGTAAAAGAGAAAGCCAAGAAGTCAGAGCTCAGAGCTAAAATCTCACCCTTCCTCCTGCTGTCCCAGCTTCGCGAAAAGAGACCTACTTCCTGTCGGTTCGTATTTTTAAAGTATGTTGTTCTGCCTTCTCATTGGTTGTAAACCCAAACACATGACTGCCTCGTCACTGTCTGAATGTACAGCCCCCTAGGTCTTAAAGGCATATGTCTCCAATGCTGGCTGTATCCCTGAACACACAGAGATCTTATGGGATTAAAGGCATGTGCCACCACCGCCACACTCTTGCTATGGCTCTAATAGCTCTGACCCTGAACACACAGATATCTATGGGATTAAAGGCGTGTGCCACCACCGCCACACTCTTGCTATGGCTCTAATAGCTCTGACCCCCAGACAACTTTATTTATTAACATACAATCAAATTAATATTTCAGTACAAATCAAAATAATATTTCAATACAATTAGATTACCACCACAAAAGTAGATTTTTTTTTTATTGTTATTGAGAATAGAAAATCCGCTCTTTTCTGAGCTATCCAAGCCACACATGGATTGTGTGAGAATCCACACTTAGTAGACGCAAGTGTCTCTTTCTCTCTTTGTTTTATTGAGGAATAGTGGTGTCAGATCTGATCAGGGTCTTTCGTCGTTATGTAAAAAGGAAGTTTCATTTCCCCCTCTTGCACTTACATTTAATCAAGTTTACAATTTGCCCTTTGCCAACGTGTTAACTTAATTTTCTGCCATTTTCACACATGCCTCTCAGTTGGAGTAGAGCTGTTTCTAATTTCTTACACTGTCCTATTAGAGCTTCTTGTCCTTTTTGATTTGCACAAAACTTCATTAAAATAAATTCTTAGGGGGTATTCAGAATACAGAACAGATTTTTAAAAATGAGCTTTTAGGGAAGCAGGCTGTGAATCACACTCCACTCAGCTATCTTCTAGCTATGATGCACAGACAATTATGTTTCTAGTGAATTCTATTTTTTTACTCTTTTCTTTATCTGGCCCATTTTTCTTACATCAATATTCTTCTCCCTTGAAGTCTTTTTAACTTGTACTGATCACTGAGTTAAGAATGGTTTAGTCCTGTATGTCTACTACAATATGATACTCTATTGGAGGATATAGCTCACTAAAGCAGACTCAAAGACTGGTTGAGAAAAGACACATCTTTCATATTAGGTCCCTTGTGCCTAGCACAGTTTGCAAGTCGTGACTGACACACTCTCTGTGTTGCTGAATGAGTTAGTGATGTATAAGGTTTTCTATAATACCATGTCTGTTTTGATGTGTATCTTGTTCATATGTTGGCTTTAGTAACTAAAGAATCAGTCAGTTCTGATTCTCCTGCATTCATGAAATAGAGGAATTGGATGTATGAACAATATTCAAACATCTGGGTTTGGTATTAGGGTTTATTTTCATTCATTTTGGAAGTGCGTGTGTGTGTGTGTGTGTGTGTGTGTGTGTGTGTGTGTGTGTGTGTGAGAGAGAGAGAGAGAGAGAGAGAGAGAGAGAGAGAGAGAGAGAGAGAGAGAGAGAGAATCCATGGTCTGTGTGTGGAGGTCAGGGGGCAACTTTGGTTGTTGGTCTCAACTTTCTACTTTGAAACATGTTCTCATGTTTTGTTGCTGTGAACTCTAGGTTAGCTTGTTCAAAAGCTTCTGGGGGTTCTCTTGTCTCTGTCTCATTTTGCAATAGGAGGGCTAGGGTTAAAAACATTATCATTCCCAGTTTTGTGTGGGGGATTTGAACTCAGCTCCTCATACTTATATGGCAAATACTTTTATCCACTAAGTTATCTCCTCAGCCCATGGCTCACTTTTCATTCTTAATGGATAGTATTATTTTTATTTTCATAAAGTTCTGCTCAAAATAGTTGGTCCTAATGTCCAACTTCCAAGTTGGAACAGTGCTCAATTTCACTCTTTACTTTAGGAACCGGGAACACCATCTCTTAGGTGAATGGCAATTGCCATTCTAAAGTGAATTATCTCAAGTATTCCACTAGACTATGACAAATAAAAAAGTATTCCTCACTGTTGGTGGACACGCGATCACACTGTGAACCCCCAGTTTGCATTTGCATTAATTAAATGAAATTAACCTGGGGTCAGGGGGCCGAGTTAGCAACTAGTTGACAGAATGTTATCATAGAAGAGCATCCGAGGGCATGTGAGAGGTGCACCGGAAGTAGTACAGTGGGTTTTGAATGGAATGGCTTTTTGTTTGTTTGTTTGTTTGTTTGTTTGATGTAGCTGAAGGATGTGCGCTCTGGGGGAGACACCAGGAAGGGAGAGAAGGTTAGCTGGTTGTTATCCAGTCCCTCTGAACTAGCAGATTTTCATCCTGGTCTTTCAATGTTGAGTCTTACTTATAGATAGAACACCAGAGATTTTGTTAAAGCCACCTTTTGTGGCAGCAGCAGAGCTGGTGCCTGTGGGAACAGAATTCCCACCAGGCTGTGGCCTGAGTGGCAGGGCCACTGTAGGGGAAGCAGGCCAGTGACTGCCTAGTCACAGTTGCTGGCTGAAATAGCAGCAGATTAAGGTGCAGCTAGCCACTGGGCTGAAGTTAAAACAACACCTCACAAAGTTACACTTTAAATTAACAGCTATGTTTTCTATTTCTCTCTCTGTCTTTGTAGGCTTGTGCATGTTGGGCACTCTCTAATATTTAGACTGTTTTAAGGTTATGTTGACAGAAAAGTCAAATTCCCTTAGCCAAAAATCAGAGCATATTACACATAAGTTCACATTCATAATACATTAGCCACATGTTTTAGGTACAATCTGCCTTATTACAATAATCTTATCAGACATATCTAATTTGAAATCCAAATGCCACTGTATTTTGAAAGACAGAGAAAAATTTTCTTCTGCTCATCTTATCCAAATTTACCACACCAGATCATCAGTATTCCTACCTTTAATAATGCCAAGGATGAATGATGGATGCTCTGACTATCTGAGTAGTCTAGGCCTCTTCCCAGTACTCAGTTATCACAGATTCTCTTCCTACCTAGAGTATGAAACTAGCATTTTATTTATTAAAATTTTAAAGTAATTCATACAGAAAATTACTCTCATTCTGAATTGTGTCTCCTACCGAGTTCTAGATTCTTATTTCTTCATTTTCTTAATAACTAAAACAAGATTATTTCCCTACAACCTAACAATTTATATTTAGAATTGTATTTTAATAATGGCTTCAGAATTATGGACACATTCACAAAAGAGACATATTCTCCTTTATAGTATAAAATTTCTCTTTATTTATCTCATATTTTTATACATTTGAAATTTGTCTATATTGAAGCTAAAATTGGAAAAATGTTTGCTCCATCTTTAGCTATAAATATGTACCCTGAAACAGGTATAAATAAGCTTCCATCAATTCAATAACCAAGTTTATTATTTTTATATCATTTGCAAGATTTTTTTTGAAGCAAATTGTATTACCTTAGTAGAATTACCTCCCTTACATGTTCTTTGGTTTAAATAACTATCAATTAAAATATGACAAGGTTTTCTGTTATCATATTGATAGTCATATTGATGGAGATTCATTTCATTTACAGAATTATATTGATCCTGTGAGTTCCTAAAAGGCACTTGGACAGAACAGTAATGGAATGGATGGGCGCGTTGCCGTGCAGATCAATCAGCGAGAATTTCATGGATTGTAAAGTGAGGATAAATTTACTGAGGTCAGCATTTTGTTCCTGCTGCTTTTTCTGGAATTGCAGCCAGTGCTTATTAGGACTGGCTACAGACTTTCTGGAACAGGGTGAATATGGGCACAATATAGAGGAGTTTCTTGGCAGGGAACTGCATTCCTTGAACTGTTTTAATTCCTCTGATTGCATTAGATGCAGTGCATCTCTGATGAAATGCTCTCAGCCAAGACCTGAGAATATATCAAATATGCGCTGGTGCCTCGTCTCTGAGCAGGGCATTCCACTGCAGATGTGGGCATGGAAAAACTTCAGTGTCGTTTCAGTAGAACTGAAAAAGCTAAACCAACAGTTTTAGTGATATTTTATTTTTTCCCCTAAAATATAGTTGGGTGGAAGATAATAATGTTATAACCTGGTGTGTGTGTGTGTGTGTGTGTGTGTGTGTGTGTGTGTGTGTGTGTGTCTGTGTGTCTGTGTGTCTGTGTGTGTCTGTGTCTGTGTGTATCTCTATGTGTTTATCTATCTCTCTCCGTGTGTGTAGGTGTCTAAGTGTAAAAGTCTCTGATCATGTGACTTATTGTATACATACCATGTGTCTACACCCCAGCTAAACTTCTTGTCCATCTGGTTCATACACAGTTATCCCTATACAACCTTTGTTGATTGTTATCAGTGAAAAGATACACAGTGAACTTTACACTGTACCGAAATTACAAATATATTCAGTGTTATTGCTTGAAGGAGAATGAACTTCATTAACTTATATATTTGTAAATGTGGAGGCCATTTTGAGAAGAATTAGGAGGTGTTGGAGGAGGTATGTCATGGGGGGCCATCTTTGCAGTTTCAATTTGAGGTTACCATTCCTGACTAGCTCTCTATGCCTCCTACTTGTGGATCAGGATATAAGCTTTCATGTCCTGTTCCAGAGCCACACCTACCTGCCTGTTGCCTGCCAAGCCATGCTCCCTGCCATGATGGTCAAGGATCGACCCTCTGAAACTGCAATCTCTACATAAACTCTTTCTTCTGAAAGTTGCTTTGGCCATGGTGTCTTATCACAGCAATATAAAAGTAAATAAGACATAAATGATGAGCTATACAAAAGTTCAATAACATAAGAATTAACAGGGAGGAAGGCCACTCACAGCATGACCCACTAAAGACAAAATAGATGCCTTGGACTGAAACAAGCAGTATAAATGAGAAAACAAATGCCAGTCACCAATGGAAGTAGTGTAATTCCCTCCAGTAGAGTAATGCTGTGGAGTTCTATGGTTATAACATTTATTATTTGTACTTGAAGTGTTATATTCACAATTCGGGTAACCTGGAAGCAGAAATCTATGCTAAAGGAAAGTTAATGTAACAGAAATTGATTCGCCCCAAATATAACTGATAATGGTGCCATAGTTGCATGTAATCTTCTCCATGTTACTCAGGCTCCTGTGGGATTCAGGTACCTAGGTGGTCCCATCCAGCAAAAATCAATAAAACTCCAATAGGTTCAAATTATTGCATTGAGTTTTGTAGCTAAAATCACCAAAGAATTCTGATGTCTGTTCTAGGCAATAATGGTCTTCAGTGTATATTGTGTAGTGTTTTTTCTTAATGCCATTTATTGGTTAATTTTTAGAAAGGAGTACTATGCTTAAGTATCCAGAATTGATGGGAGCTAGGATGGGAATCGGATTGGAAAACTATACCAGTATTTAATGAGCACATATCCAATATTTAGGATGACCGAAGAACCATCACATGGACTATGGCGCTAAAAGGGTTCTTATCTAATTAAATTAATTAGAGTAAATTATTTCTTGATCTTTACTTCATGGTTCTCTTCCATCCCTTCACTTAATCCACAGAAACTAAATGCTGTGTGTCTACTTTTCTTGCCTTAGCAGACTAATTTAATAAAAATGTCTCCATTTCTAGGAAGAGGGCATCTGTAGTCTGCTCTTGGAGCACTGTCCGAGGGTCTGAAGGTAAATGGAAAGATGAAAAAGGAATAGAAGACTATGAAGACAGACCATTCACTCCCCAACCTTTGTGCAATCTAGTTAACATCATTAGACCTCAAAGTCTTTCCTATATAATGGGAAGGTAAACTTGTGATCTCTGAAAGGCCTAAAAGGCTATGTAGCAAGACCATTTTACTTTCTAAATGCTAATAATGTCAGATAAGAGTGTAAGACTTCTAGTGAGCCATTGTTTGGCTCACAAATACCTGGTCACTATTTCTCCCTTATAGCTTATAAGCTAGTGTGAAGAGTCACTATGGACTCATTGTACCCCAGGGGAGGGGAGAGCTATAAATCATAAAAGCTGGATATAAATTTGAAGTTGTTTCCATAGGGACTGTAACCTAGTCTTGTACTGAAAATTCTCAGGTACAAGAAAAGCTGTAGAAATTGATCCATCGAATGAGATAAGGGGTGGTATGTAAACATTACCAATAATTCACATACTTGTGTTTTAAATAATGTAGAATATTGGTAATGGTGGTGGTTTGCGGGATAAGGACTCGACATTTTAGAGCACTTGAATGTAAGATATAACTAAATTTATATTTCCAGCAGTTTGATAACATTGCTGTGTGTTGTGCTTTGGTCACTCTTAAAAATATGAGGTTTGATTAAAAAGACTTACACATTTGTTGTTTTTCTCATACTGTTTTGGAATAGATGTTTTGCATTCATGTTAGACCTCTCTTTTCAGTATAAGAGTCCCTTTAAAAAAAAAGGGACTTATTGAGTGAGGCCAACCTGAGATTTGGGAGACTCCTCTGGGTTCCATACAAATAAAAAAAATTTGACTTATTAATATTTTGTTACCTTGTAGTGAAAGCATACTCATATGTCATTGTGTTCCTTACTTATGCTACAGTCCTCAACAAGTTACATGGAACACTCAGTGCTGTGTTATAAAATGTGCTTAATAGGAACTGGAAATACCTCAGGACTAAGAATGCTGGCTGTTCTTCCAGAAGACCAGGGTTGGATTCCCAGGACCGAAAAGGACCCAAGTCAGGTGGTTACAGCCATCTGTAACTCTAGTTCTAGGGGATCCAATATCTTCTGTTCATCAACACTGAATACACACGGTACATAGACATACATGCAGTCAATACACCCATACACATAAAATAAAAACTAGTCTTAAAAAACAACAACAATGTGCTTTACGTTAGATGGTTTTGCTCAACGCTATGCTAATGTTATTGTATTGAACACATTTAAGGTAGTGTTACATATCTAGTTTTCTTCATTGAAACATTCCCCTCTGGAAGGTGGTGAGAAACCAGTAAGATTCAGAAAGCAAATAAAACATTCAAGGCTGAGGGCTCAAAGGGTTCAGCAAGACTAAGGAAGCTGCTGGAAGTTACAAGTGACATAAGGTCCCACACCAAGGACACACAGAAGCAAGTGATGGGGAGAGGAGACTGTCCTTCCAGGTGAGTTGCTTGCAAATGGTGTAGACACACAAACACACAGCCCACAGATATACATACAGTGAGATTAGGTGGGCTTCTCTGACACTCTGGGTACCACACTACTATCGTAACCCAGAACTTCAGTCTGTTTAATATAGACAGTGCAGAAGGAGGGTTTCCCTAATCTCTATGGGAGGTCTCCGTAGGTGAGCAGTCTTAGTCTGTGAACGCCCAGGAGAAGGACACTGCAGTTGCTAGTCTTTGCATATACTGGTCAATCCTCCATAAACACTCAGACTGGGACTCCCAAGAAAAACTTTGCATTTCTCTTCAGCCTGACCTGTATGGATAATGGGTTTGCCAATTTAACATAGGCAAAGTGGTCTTAGAATTTTTGACAGGCTATGTCCATGTCAAACTGTGTATTCACTCAGGACTCACTCATGGCTTCCTCCACTAGTGAGAGTAGAAATCATCTATCTACACAGGTAAAAGTGGACATGAAAGGATAAATAGATTAGCTTGTCTGCAGAAGCTCTCTTAGGAAGAAAGCATTGGGGTTTCATTTCCAGTGTCATCCAGGGAAAGAGATACAGCATTTGTAGGACTCAGCCCATTGTGCTGTGGGACAGAAGGGTTATTTGTTTGTTTGTTTGTTTTCTTTTGAGACAAGGTCTCATTTCATATCTCTGATTGGCCAGGTCAGTCATATAGGCCAGGCCAGATTGAACTCCTATGCAGTTCACTGAATACTGGTGCTGTGTATAATGCTTTTGTACACTGGTTTAATAAAACACTGTCCAGGAGCCAGGCAGGAAGTATAGGCAGGATAAGCAGACAAGGAGAATGCTGGGAAGAGGAAGGTTGAGTCAGGAGACACTAGCCCTCTGTCCAGGGAGCAGTGTGTAATGGCACACAGGTAAAGGCATGGAAAAGGTGGTGGCATATAGATGAACAGAAATGGGATGAGTTTAAGTGTAAGAGCTCATCAGTGGTAAGCCTGGCTAGTAAAACTGGCTGAGCAGTTTTAATTAATATTAGCCTGTGTGTGTTTATTTGGGTCTGAGTGGCTGCAGGACTGGTGGGTGAGAGAGATTTGTCCTGCGAGCCAGGTGGGACCACGAAAACTTTTAGCTAGACATTGGGATTAAAGATGCGAGCCATCATACCTGACCTATTGCAGAAGTATTTATGGAGACTTCATAAGGGTGTTGAATACATGTGTCAGTCCTTGGACCATGCTTTAATTCTGTGTCATTCATCAACCAACTGATCTAATTACTGACTATAAATATTGGGGGTTATGTGATTACCCAAATGCTGTGTTACACTCTGTGTTAGTTCTGAGCATTTAGTAGGCCCCTGTGTCATTTATCTGAGGGCGGTGTTAAGCCTCAGTTTCTGACTTTGCGAGGTTGGAGACCAGACTCCAAATCAAGGTCAATACAACTGGATCATGTCATTGTGGAAAGCTATTTAATTTGGAGTTGTTTTTAATGTACCTCCCTCCTTCCCTCCCTTACTTTCTTACACCTTTTTATCTGTAACACTAGGGATCAAACTTGTGCTAAGCAATTACTCTTCCACTAATCTATATCAAAAGTCCACTCCCCTCTTAACGTCCTACCATCAGTTTTCTATTCCAAGAATTCTTTAATCTGGATTTCCCCAGTGATGAGATGTTCTTTTCCTATTAAATGCGTAGTCAGATCTGCCAGGACAGTCATCAGGCTGACTGTAGCTGGCTCTGGGCCTAGAGCAGTGCATGGTAAACTGAGCTGGCTGACTGGAGGTCTCTTTGCATTTGATGGCTGCAGAATGCTTAAGTACTATGCTCATTTCTATGCTCAGACTGTTCAGATATAGACAGTTCTAAGGGTTAGCTATCTAGTACAAGCAAATATCTGAATGAGAGACACATCACGACCCTTTAGTTAAGATTCAACTAAAACTGAAGGAATCAGCACTTCTGGTAGCCCAATTAAGTCAGCCATCTCCCCTTCTATGTGGTGGTCTCTTTCAGTGGATAGAACTGATTGACTTGCAGGAACCCCTAGAGGAAAACACTTTATAAATGAACTGAATGAGTAGCATAAATTTTCTATATGTCAAGAAGCTAAGTGCTAGGAGTTCAACTTCCAGGTTAAGCACCCTGAATTATTCTATACCTATGAAGAAACCCAGGACTGGAAGTGCCATAGCTATGCATATAGTCTGCTGCAATGTGTGGGTCAATTAATACATTTTATTTGCAGCCAACATGAAATAGTTATTCAGTGACTGTTTGTCTAACATGTCCAGCATCACAAAACATTGAAAAGTCATGATTTTAACATTCTGTTTACATCATTGTTTTTGTATATAGGGATGAATTTGCCATTTCTCTCAAACTGTATTTCAAATAATTTTTTAAAAATTATGAGTCGGTGTGTGTTTCCTGGAGCAAGATGGCCTGTAATTTAATCTCAGTTCCTGAGCTGGTGAGATGGCTCAGCAGGGAGAGGCACTTGCTACCAAGCTTGATGGACGACTGCATTCAGTCACCAGAACTCACTTGGCAGAAGGAGAGACTCCTGTATCTGGTATTCTGACACACACACACACACACACATACACACACACACACACACACACACACACACACCTAAAAATAAATCTTATTTTTTTCTTAGATTAGTTGTGCTACTTTAAATAATTTATTAAGTTCAGTCTGTTCCTCTCACAGACAAGTGTACATAATAGGTTGCAGTAGTAGCTCAGTGGTCGAGTGCTTATCTAACTAGTAAAAGGGCAGAAGAGTTCTTAATTTTTAGTGCTATTTAAATAATAAGAATGGTTTAAAATACATGAATTATTTGGTATAGTCTCTGTAATTTGTTTAATGCTATATAATGGTTTGTCATTATTATTATGAAGAATGTCTTTACTCAGATATTCAAACCACTTACAAATATTTTTTTTCAGAGTAATAACATCCTAGCTTATGAAAAATTACTTCTTGCTGGTGGTTATTAATTAGGGCATACTTTTACAAAATTACATATTTGGCATTTATTCAATATAATCGAACATTTTTCCTCTTTTACTCTTGGGTCTTATATTTCCATTACTCATCTAACAAAACCCAGGTATGTATATTGAGGCAACACCATAACCTAGACTGAAAATTAGTTTTCTGAAATATTTTGCATATGATCTGTTAGGATACTTGAGTTTGGTTAATAATATTATTTCTACTCAATAGTACCTGAGAATCAATCAATCTATCTATCTATCTATCTATCTATCTATCTATCTATCTATCATTTTACATATATATACTTTACATTAAAAACTCATTTAGCTTTAAATTCCTGGCACCATTTATTGCAAGGGAAATCACATCATCATTAATTGATATTTGAAAAAATAATTATTCATATTTTATAATAGTATTTTATTGCACTGTGACATTGCAATTTTTAGTTAATATATAGTATCTAATTGTGAGTAATGCAGAATAGTACAGGAATTTCATCTGTCACTCGGAGAATTGGTGTAGATTGTTTCATTTACCACTCTTCATTTTACACATACAACTTACCTTGAGGCAACATTTACATGAAAGTTGGTTCTCTCCAACCTATATCCCTGTCACTTGCAATGATTTCTAGTCTATATCACACAAAGCAATTTCAGGTAGTGCTTAACCTAAGGTGATTTACACTCACATGAAGGCCACTGGGATCCCACTTACAGATCCCAGCACACAGCAAGCTCTCACAACTCCATTTGTCTAGAAAGTTCATTTTCAATATTTGTGCTACATTTTATTGTTTCAAATGCTGAATGTGATTTTCATAACTTTTTTCTCTTAACATTAGTGAGAAAAATGTAACTACCTCCACTCACAAATGAATATGTTTTACTTTTTATTTCTACAAATGTTTGATTTGGATAGGATATTTGGTATTTGAGGTAGGGCACATGTGTTTAGTGGTAAGTTATTGAAGAAAAAAGACAAAATGTCTCAAAAGAAGCATGTTATACTCAGAATCACATTAACAAAGTGAAGAATTAAGAAAACTATTGAAAGTCACCATGGTTTTGAAGATAAATTATGCAAATTATAAGTTATCATGCATTACTTAACTATTGTTCATTTTTTTCTGTGAAGGAGCAAACCACAGAAAGTGATCTTTGTCTAGTTGAAAATTTCATTTTAAGGCATGGGGTGTAGCTCAGTAGTAGAGTACTTCTCTGGCATGGACAAGGCCATGGGTTCAGTCCCTACAACTACAAACAGAAACACTTTTATTTACTATGAATACACTGTACATTAGGAAGAACAGTTGCATGGATGAAGTCGAACATGTCCATATCTGTTACAAATGTTCTTCACATTATGTGTTTCATCCATGTGAGTCTCACTGCACACCAAAGAAAGATTCTGTGAGCATCAGACATGAGTTTGAAAATGGAGAGGAAAAAAAAAATAAATAAAAAAAAAAAAGAAAAGAAAATGGAGAGGAAGGTCATAACTATTTTGTTTTACAGTTTTCATCACTGTGTTTTAAAAGCAGTTATTCTGAGCCTCTTACTATCCTGATGGATCCAAATTACAAGGAAGAAAGTTTGAAATCTATTTTTTCTTTTTGTCTCCAGAAAAAAAAACATTTCTAGTTTGTTGGCATTATAAAAATTTCTGATGTTATTTTGATCAAACCCGAAATGTCTGCCTTCTCACTGGCTACTGTTTCAGGATCTTGGAAGAGAGTGAAAGTATCTCACCAGTTTTCCAATCCTATTTTCATCTTTGAAGCTTTCACATTTTTGCCCTTATGTGTTCCGCTTGGCAAAAGGAGACTAGCTTCACGTTCTGACCACTGGAAGACAGCAGCAATATGATTTAAGCATGCTACGGTACTCTAGGGCCATCTTGCTAGGCAGAGTTCACATTTGTCTATGCTCTTCCTCTTACTCCTGCGTTTGAGCTTCTAAGTCATATAGAACAGTACCCTTGGTGAGCAATGCTTTGATTTGGCTGCATGCACACAGAACAATGGCCTATTACACACTCAGCCTCTAGGAAGCTCTTGACTATTGTGTAAATAGCTAGTGCTTCACATCACTAAAGTAGTACTCCTCCTCTCCAAACATTGATGGTCCTCAGGCTGCTTCCTGGGCTGTAATTCTTCTGTACTCCAATTGAGTTGCCAAGGCTTACTCTGCTAGCAATAAGCTAAATGTGCTACTAAAACATAGGACACTAAAATCCACGAGTCTTCTGTGTCAGGCTTCTAGCTATGATCTCAATTTACATATTAACCATATCTCAAGGTAGACCTTTGAGGACTAATTTAGAGTTTGATAGAACATTCTGATGTGCTTTTGAATAGTAGTGTGACTGAAGTCACTGTATATTTTTTCTTTTACTTTATTTATCCTTCCACATTCCAAGCTTTGGCTGTTTTAACAGGAAATAAAAAAGGGGAGTCAAGAAGGTGGCCCAGTGGCTGCCAACAGCTGGCATGGTAAGCCTGACAGCCTGAGTTTGATCCCTTGAACCCACTGAAAAGTTTCAGAGTGTCACACATTTGTAAGCCCTGCATTCCTGAGATGAGTCGGGACACAGGGACAGGAGAACTGTCTCTCAGACGAGCAATCTCAGAGAACAGTGTGTGGGAGCAGAAACAAAGAGGGAAGCTAACAACTCAGTACATGGTGATGACAAGACCTGACTCCAGATGCCATCCTCCGACCCTCACGCATGCTGCAGAGCTTCCACATTACATAATCAAAAACTAAAAACTTTAGAGTACCTTGATCAAAAAGAATGAATGTGTGAATATATAGATATATTTAGCTTCATTAAATATTATACCATGTATATAAAGAAGTATAACATATTTCCTCATTAGGGCATTAAATATGTGAAGTTGAAGGTTATTTAAGGGATACCTTGCTTGGCCTTGACTAGGGGGGAAGGGCTTGGTCCTGTCTCCATATGTTCTGTCAGGCTTTTTTGACTCCCCCTGGGAGGCCTTACCCTCCCTAAGCAGTGGATGAAGGGAAGGTAGGGAGGGAGTGGGAGGAGGGAAGGGAGGGGGGACTGCGGTTGGTATGTAAAATAAAAAAAATATTTAAAATTAAAAAAGAAATAAACTGAGGGCTGAAATAACAAAAAGAGTTACATTATTTCTGTTTAAAAATAATGTTTTTGTAATTGCCACGGGAGTTCTAGAGCTATACATCCTGGAAGACAATGCCCATTCTGTATTCTGTTCCTTTATTTCAGCTATTGACAAGCACATCTTTTCACCTCTTTACAAGTTGTTAGTTAGGGAGGCTCCAGAAACTCCCAAGCAATGCTCATCTTGGTGTCAAAATACAGATAAAACCCGGAAGCCTCCTCCCTAATGGCTAGATTCCACAGTCACAGACAATACTAGAGAGTCCTTTCTTCAAGTTCAGGAAGGCAACTAAGGGCAAAGGCAATAGGCTGTTTTGTTTGGAGTCTTTTGGACTTCTCTCACCAACAACTCAGAGGGAGGGTTCCCATTGCTGATGCCAGGGCTTCTGTTAGATTGTCTGTGACAGTCTGGGGGAGAATTATCATCTCAAGAGGAGTAGCTTTATTTAAATTATTTATAGATGTATATACATACACACATATATAATGTGTATTTCAAAGTAAACATAAATAACGTTTTCCTATGGCTTTTCCATCCCCTTTGTTTCCTCTTCTTTATTGACTTCCTTCCTCCTTCTCCAGAGAAAGATTTTTTCCTCATTTTCCCTTTTATAGCATTTGTTCCCTACTATTTCCCTCTCTTGAGTTTTTTCTATCTGACCCCACAGTCCTTTTTTACGTGTCATGAAATTTGCAGGCAAATAAATGGAACTAGAAAGAATTATACTGAGATAACCAAGACTCGGATGGATAGACAGCACATTTTCCCTTTTCCTTGTAGATCCTAGTTTAGGTTTTATATATATCTCAGTGTAACTACTGCACTCTCAGTAATCAGAGAAGCATCTCTTGTTGATAACAGTGTTAAAAGCCGAGAGTCAAGTTCGAAAAAAAAAAAAAACGCTTAGACTAAGTGGCAGATGAGTAATTAGCCTTAAAGAAGACATTGACACCATCTCCCAGGTCTAGGGAACGTTGGGGAAGAAAGGGGCAGAGTATAAGAGCTGGGTGGTAGGACTGAGAACTGCCAACTTCAGGGCAGGGCATTGTCATTGAGATCGTGAACTCACAGTAGCTGTGCACCTATAGTCACAGTCAGTCTGCACAACATGGGTGGAGGAGGGGCTAAAGGGGCCATCCACTAAGTGAACTATTGTTTACTTAAAGATTGAGGGAGAAAGAGAGTCATAGCCTTCAGTTTTGTACCAACTGGTGACCGACCCCCCCAAGGCTTCAGTAGACAGTTCAAAGACAATGCTCAAACAGATGGCCATGGTTAAACTAAATGGGTCACAAAACAAAGCAACAACAAATGTCATGAGTTTGGGAAAGGAATGGTAAGGATGAGGTGTGGGCAATAGAGATACAAGTTGGTGTGGGATGAGAGTAATAGAAATACATTGTATACATGTATGAAATTGACAAAGAACAAAATTAATCAATAAAAAAACTGAGGTGGGGAACAATAGAACATACCCAAAGTTGACTTGTGGCCTACACACACACACACACACACACACATACACACACATACACACACACACACACACACACACACACACACACAATCTCACACACATACTCACACATACACATACACACACTCTCATACTTACGTACACACTCACATACACAGGCACACACACAAATGCTAATCACAACAACTCAATGATAGTAATAATAAACGGAAAATGTTGGCTATATTGGGTAAAAGTTTATTCGGAGGCTCCTTTTCCTCTTAGTTTTCATGGGTTAAAGCTACTGATGTCTGTGAAAGCAAACTCTTTGCTCTCCCTGTTTCGTAATTAGCAAATCTATTTTTCTTTGTTGAACATTCTGCTTGCATTTTTTTTTCTGTCCTGTTTAATTTGTTCCTGATTTATAAAAGCCAAACAACCACCAGAGTCAGGTTTGGGATTCAGCTTTAATGACATTTGGAGGGAAAACCAGAAAGGGGAAACTGTCCTTCTGAGATGAACTGTTGTCTTCTTGCATGGTTCCTCCATCTGGATATAATTGGTGGGCCTGGCTAATCTCAAAATGAAAGGGGCTCACATTGAAAAGACCATCTGCATATGCATATCTCCGAGGCCTGAAAGCCATTTCTCCACCAGAGGAAGGAATGGTCTGGAAAGGCACATGTATTAGAACAGCTATTCACTCACATAAGTGTTATAGAATCCTTAGAATCATATCTCACACAATTATGAGAGTTTTAAAAAAGGTAGCAGAGGTTCATCCCCACAAATCTCTACCTTTGGTTTTAGTAAACATGGATGGTGTAGTCTTTCAACCAGCTACGGAATTTAAGTAAACACTGGGGCGTTCAAACTTTTACATAGCAGTCGTATCACAATGAGGGCACCAACTCATTTCACATATCCCATAATATGATGCTCTCGGAGGAGCCTTGTGCCTGTCTCATGGTGATTAATATCACCGAATGGTTGTCAATAATTTAAGCTGCTGTTTTGATAGACAAGCTAGCTAGCTTGCTTACTGACATGAAGTAATGCCTAAGTGCAGCCTGTTGAATGGCAGAAACAATAGACATTCCTTTTCTTTTTGTTTTGTCCTTGCTTTTATCTCCATTCCTGTTTTTGTTGTTAGGTTTTGTTTTTGAGACAAGTTTTCATGTACAGCAGACTGGCTTGGACTCAATACTCCTGTATTCACTCCAGACCTCTTTGGGTTATAGACTAAAGATGTCATTGTATTCTTAAATTGTTGAAAGAACTTTCTGATGTCCCTTATGTTGTTTTAAAGATTTTATTTTTGAGAACATCATACATGAGTGTTTATTTTAATCATTCACCCTTCTCTAAATCCTACCATGCCCCCTTGGATCCCTCTACAATTCATGAACTCTTTAGTTTTTATTGTTACACACATGTGTGCACACACATTTATATATACATATGTATATATTCAAATGTCATCTGCCAAGTTTTTTTAATGTCGCTTATATGTGAATCTGTTTAATGATAACCACTTCTTAGGATTGAATCATCCACCAGGGGCCTCAGCCCTGGAGTAGACTGATTCTCCATCTTTTAGCAGCCATTCATTGCATATGACTCTTCATCTAAGGATGGAGCCTTAAAAGATTAACCCAATCCATGGTGGTTTGTAAACTGCTGTTGTCATTGTGCTGGTCTTCTTTAGAAGACCATACTTTGAGATGTCATATGTGTAGCTTTCCTGATGGATATCAAGGACACTGTTTTATATCAGATGTCATGTTTCTCTGGCTCTTACAATCTTTTCAGTCCCATTTCTATGATATTACCTGAAATGCTGGTGTAGAAGTTATGTTGTAGATGTACAAATTGGGGTTGGGAAACCCAAGGCCACTTATTCTTGCATTTTTGAGCACTTGCTTGATTTCTGAATGATTTTTATAAGTTGTAAAATGAAGCTTCTTTGGTGAGCAGTGAAAGAAGAATTTATCTGTGGGTATGAGAAGAAGTTTGTAGAATATAGATAAAAATTATTCTGCTTTAGGAAAGCAGCAGTATTAGGTTCTTTTCTAGGGTTCTTGACCTTACCAGTCAGGGATAGTCATCTGTGATACAGTATCAGACATGAATTCCCTTCTGCTGAGAATGCCACAAGTCCAATTAGATGGCTGTTGGCCAGTCGCAAGATTTAGGTGTACCTTAAAATCCTATTAAGTGTCCTTAAAAAATACTGCTGTACCTTTGGGTATGTCTTGCTGTAATGGTCATTGTTATAGTTCATAGAAGCCACAACTGGGTAGGGCTAATGATTTCTTTTCTCTCCTGGCAGCTTGATTTGCACCTTTGGATATTATGAGAGCTAGTCTTCAGAGAGGAGGCTTCAAGATCAATTTTAGATCAGTTTCTACAAGTCTGGGGTTGTTTCAGTCTTGGCAATCTGTAGTGTTGTCCATGTTTGTTAAGTGTTTTCTCAAACATAACAGCCTACTTATAACTGGTTAATTATTGTACAAGCTAATATCTTCCGTATATATTTTCTATTGCTTATGTAGCAAATCAAGAAAGAAATTGCTTTTAAAAACATGTTTATTCTTTTATCAGTTCAGTAAGAGAAATCTAGATAGAGTTTGCCTCAGCTGGTGCTGGATTATGTGTTCTGTAGAACTGAAATCAATTTATCACAAGCCCTGATTAGTCCTCAAAGTCCTAGCCATTATTCTACTTCTAAGTTAATTTGTAATTTTGTCATATTAATGTTCTATGGGACTACATGATTGACAGTCCCACCTCTTTATTGTATGTTGACCTAAGGAATTTTGTCGTTTCTAGACACATTCTTTTTTTTTTTATTTTAGAATACTATTCAGTTCTACACAACAGCCAGAGATTCCCTTGTTCTCTCCCTTCCTGCCCCCCTCCCCTTCCCCCCCGGCACACCCCCCATTCCCACCTCCTCCAGATCAAGGTCTCCCCCGAGGACTGGGATCGACCTGATAGACTCAGTCCAGGCAGGTCCAGTCCCCTCCTCCCAGATTGAGCCAAGCGTCCCTGCATAAGTCCCAGGTTTCAAACAGCTAACTCATGCAATGAGCTCAGGATCTGGTACCACTGCCTAGATGCCTCCCAAACAGATCAAGCCAATCGACTGTCTCACCTATTCAGAGGGCCTGATCCAGTTGGGGGCCCCTCAGCCTTTGGTTCATAGTTCATGTGTTTCCATTCGTTTGGTTAATTGTCCCTGTGCTTTATCCAACCTTGGCTTCAACAATTCTCGCTCAAATAAACCCTCCTCTTTCTCACTAATTAGACTCCCAGCGCTCCACCAGGGGCCTAGCCGTGGATGTCTGCATCCAGATTCCTCAGTCCTTGGATGGGGTTTCTGGCACAACTATTAGGGTGTTTGGCCATCCCATCACCAGAGTAGGTCAGTCCCGGCTGTCTCTCGACCATTGCCAGCAGTCTTTTGTGGGGGTATCTTTGTGGATTTTTGTGGGCCTCTTTAGCTCTTTGTTTCTTCCTTTTCTCATGTGGTCTTCATTTACCATGGTCTCGACCTATTCCTTGTTCTCCCTCTCTTTGCTGGATCCAGCTAGGATCTCCCGCTCTCTTTCCCTCGACCCTCGCCCTTCATTGCTCCCACTCATGTCCAGGCTGTTCATGTAGATCTCATCCATTTCTCCGTGTCTTTCTTGGGGTCCCGTTTTCCAGGTAGCCTCACTGGTGATGTGAGTAGCAGTCCAGTCATCCTTGTTCCACATCTAGCATCTTCCTATGAGTGAGTACATACCATATTTGTCCTTCTGAGTCTGTGTTACTTCACTCAGGATGATTTTTTTCTAGATCCATCCATTTGCCTGCAAACCTCATGATGTCATTGTTTTTCTCTACTGAGTAGTATTCCATTGTGTATATGTGCCACAATTTATTTATCCATTCTTCAGTTGAAAGGCATCTAGGTTGTTTCCAGGTTTTGGCTATTACAAACAATGCTGATATGAACATAGCTGAGCAAGTGCTCTTGTGGTATGATTGAGTATTTCTTGGGTATATGCCCAGGAGTGGTATAGCTGGATCTTGGGGGAGATTAGACACATTCTTTATCTCTCTCTTTTTTTTTTCATTTTCAAAACAGAGTGGCAAATCGAGTCATTCTTGTGCTTCAGATTGTTTGCAAGATAATATCTCTACTTTAAAGTGAAGGTGATCAGGCTGCCACTTTAGCATAAGGACAATTTTGAGTGGAAGGAAATTTAAATTCAACAGATGTATCTACACTTCTGTGACTTTACTAAAATACTCTTCACATTCTTTTAGTACAAATACGTTACAGTTTATCACCCACATAAATATTAATTAAATTGTGAGTTTTTATTCTTCTGTCTTAGTTTAATTCATAAATCCTAAGAAGTTGACCTAAAAACATAAAGAAAACATTAGTCTTCCTCAACAAGGTTAGCTGATAAGTAATCGTAGCTCTATGTCCCAATGCTCTAACCAGAGCTCCTTACATTAGTGTTTGATTGAGTAAGGGACAAGTGTGGTGGTAATCTAATTGTACTGAAATGTGATTTTGATTGTATGTTAATAAATAAAGTTGTCCGGGGGTCAGAGCTATTAGAGCCATAGCAAGAGTGTGGCGGTGGTGGCACACGCCTTTAATCCCATAGATCTCTGTGTGTTCAGGGATACAGACAGCATTGGAGACATATGCCTTTAAGACCTAGGGGGCTGTACATTCAGACAGTGACGAGGCAGTCACGTGTTTGGGTTTACAACCAATGAGAAGGCAGAACAAAATACTATAAATAGACGAACAGACAGGAAATAGGTCTCTTTTGGGAAGCTGGGACACCGCAGGCGGAAGGGTGAGATTTTAGCTCTGAGCTCTGACCTCTCGGCTTTCTCTTTTACATTGTTTCTGTGTTTCTTATTTAATAAGACGGTTGGATACATCAACAGACAAGAGACTAGAAGGATAGGTATTTGAATAATTGTGCATACTACAATATTTGTACCTAAAAATTAATAAACATTTATAGTATGCCTTTTATGTTTAATGTTCTTTTTCAAATATTGTATAATTTTTTGAGGACACATAAAAAAACAAATATTCACCCCAGATAGCACACCAGAAGACTAAAGAAATATTTCCTTCCAAACCCAGCTTGGTGAAACAGGGATTTTACTGGGATTACTTACAAGAACATAGGCAACTCATAGGTACACCACCAGGAAGTTCTTTAGATAACTTATGGAAATCTATACCACTGAGAAGATCCATGCTAGCTTATTGTTTGCATGTTATACAGCAGTGATTAGCATCCTGGTGAGGGAAAACAGCCTCCAGAAGATCTTGTGGGGATCTGCTGAGGGCCTCATGAACCACATGATCCCCCACTAGTTTCACAGGTGGATTTTATAGTCTTGATATCTCAAGGGTCCTGTGTGGATGAGTCTCTACTTCGAGATAGCAATGACTATGACAACAACAGTGACTATGACAGTTTCAGCCATGACAGCGATGAGCACTACAGTGATGGCCATGTAAAGTCCAGAAAAAATAGTTTTGCTACAAGTATAGATGATATCAAAATAAAAACTATACGTTCAATTTGTCTAAGGGTTGAATTTAGTGGGGAAAAGTGGTTGATCTATGACATCCTAAGAAGGTATACAGACACTGACTTCGGAAAGGCAGGAGAAGTGGTCCAAGACCGGAACGGTGTGCAGGCTCACAGTCCACACAGGACAGAGCTGCATGTCCTATGAAGGAGCAATTTGAATGAGCATTGTGTAATGAAGGAATCGAGACAGTCTTCTAGCAACTTTGCTCTGTGAATTATCTTGTATCATAGAAGTCAGTCTGCTGTTAATTTGTTCTTTTAACCCCAGACATGATTCTATGTATCTTCCTTTTCCATCAGAATTTGGTACTTAGTACCAGACAGAATGAAAGTTTAGTTGGAGAATTAAAATAACAGTAACAATTGGGCTAAGCACCAGTCTATGAGTGGTGCCTATGAAATCTTAGGATTTCATAGCAGATATAGCAGAATATCATTAGGAATCATTTCACTGACACTTTTTTTTTTTGCCAGTTGTGCTTAGTTCTATCATAGGTGTTGATATTCTGACCCATTCCTGGGAAACTAATGTTAGTATTCTGATCCCCACCCCTTGGCACCACCCTGCATCCTGATACAAAAGCCTCATTTTGGGGAAAGGCCCCCCCTTCCTCTCTTTCTTCTGCGTTTTCTCCCAGGAGGTGTACAAACTTTGACTCCCCCTTCCTCTCTCTTTCCCTCTCTTCTCTCCCTCTTTCCTATCTTCTCTTCATCTCTCTATTACAATAAACCATTTCCGTGCAGATGCAGCATCTGGGTTGTGAATGTCTAACCACCACCGCTGCTGCCATGTCTGCATGGCGTGTCTGGCCCACTGCTATATCCATCATAGCAAGCCTGACATGTTTCCCTGCATGTGCAGGAAACCCACTGAGGTCTCCCACATGATATATCATAACACTAGGTCTTTGGCATAGTGTCCCAGCTCTGGGTCCTGGCTCACCCCTCAGGGGTAAGCTACCTTGAGGGTATGGGCCTCCAGCTGTGCCAGTCATTAGTTGCTCACTCTCACAATTTCTACGCTGGCTTTACCTTAGCAAATCTTGTAGGCTGGACAAATTGTAGGTCGAAGGGTTTGTGGCTGGGTTGGTATCCCAATCCCTCTACTGGAACTCTCCTGGTTATAAAATGGGAAGGCAAACAAACAAACAAACAAACAAACAAACAAACAAACCCCAAAAACCAGTAACAATACTTACCAATTTTAAATCGAGAAACAGGCTAATAAGTCAACCTTACTCAGCCATGAGTCCCAAGGTTGGCTATGCCTCTTGAGTTCCTTTGGGATAATCTGTCCTTCCTTGTAAGCCCAACATCATAGCAAAATTTGGAATTTATGTTTCTGTGGATATAAGAAAAGAGGGAAAGAAGGAAGGAAAGAAAGAGGAAGGGAGCAAGAAAGAAGTGAAAGAATGGGCAGAGGGAGGGAGGGGATTGCTCTTACTTAGCTTCTTCTTCTATGAAACATGACCCATGGGGGACTGCATGGTTGCCCACCAACACATCAGGATAGTAACCTTAAAATATCTTCCACTAATAATTTGAAAATGGCAAAACAAAATGGAAGAGCCTAGAGAGTTTTCAGGAAATCGTGAGGTATAACAACAAGGCCACCGAGTTTAGGAAAGTCATGTTCCTTACATGGCTCTTCAATTAGAGCAGGGGTCTCATATTCAGCACAAGAAAGACAGCTGTGGAAAGTATGATCTTCACTGAAAATTTTCTTGCAAAGGTAGCCTTTAGGCTTCAGTACTCAGTGTTGCAGGGAAGATACTGATTCACTTCTAGTTCTTTCCAAGGCCAGCATAAACATCTAATTAATACAGACAAGGCCTCTTATAGTAAGTAGCTGCAAAGCCTCAGGGTCATCAGTCTACTAAAAGGAAATCCTGGAAGCAATGAATTTAAAGGCTCTGTGGGCATAGAGCACTCTTACAGTAGATTGCAGGCCCACAGCCATGCGGCTCAGCTTTCTGTGGTGTTAGACACTCAAACACTGGGAGACAAAGTACAGTAACATTAGTCTTCCTAGTAAAGTTGAGAAGAGTGCTGTATTGGATGGGCAAAGACATTACAAAATGCACCTCATCCTCAGTTAGTGTTCTGTATGGTTTTTGTATGTGTTTATGTGCGTAAAGTGTGCATGTTATCATATGTGTGTGTTTATGAGTGGACAGTATGTAAGTTACTCTCTCTTTGTGGGTGTGTGATTGTGCCTATGTGTGGAGGTCTGAAGTTGAAATTAAGTGTCTTTCTCAATCACTGGATCACTCTTTGCTGTTTTGATGTAGGATCTCTTACTGAACCTACAGTTTGACGATCCTGGCCACTCAAGCTGAATAGCTTGCCAAGGCACATTTTATCTCTGATGGGATTCCAAGTCTACCACCACACTCTTCTGTCACTTAAGTGGCTTCTGTAGATCTGAGATTTTGTCCTCATATTTGGGCAGCTTCACAAGAGGACATCAAGTTCTTCATCTATTTGAGTCATCTCCTCAGCCCCAATTAATCTTCAAAAGAGAAAAGGTTTTTTAAAATCAAACTGACATTTGCCCAAACTTCAGAATTTTCTAGTTTGATTATTTATTAAAAACAACTTTAGTAAAGTAAGAAAATCACCCAATGCATTGGCAAAGCAAAATCTGTAAGGACCTGGTTTTCAACTCTACTTTCTGGATTATGTAATGCCAATTAAGTTCATTATAGCCACGGTTTGCCGTTCTTGTTAAATTCCCTATAAATATAATATTGAAGTATGTTTCCTTATGGCTTGTCCATTTGTTCTAATGACTATTGTCATGAAACAAATCTAACCCCAATTTGGCTGAATAAATTGAATGTGCTCATGGTTTTTGTGAGTCAGGAATTTCTGAAGAGGGGAATGGGTGGACTTTGTTCCAAAATATCAGGGCTACTCAGGTGAAAGAGGTTTAACACTGAGGTCTAGAAAGATAGCTCTTGGTAAAATACTTGCTCTACATGCATGAAGAGCTTAGTTTGATGACCAGAATCCACAGAAAATGCTTCATGTGGCAGCATACACTTACAACCGAGAGCCGGGGAGGCTGAGACAAGAGCATCCCCAGGAAGGAACCACTGACCAGCTCACCTAGCAGAATTTGTGAATTCCAGGCCATCTGAGAGGTCTTGTTTCAAAAACCAAGTGGATGACTCCTGAAGAATGAGACCCTAGTCTGATCTTAACCTCCATATAAATATGTATTCACAACTTACACACATATGAGCAACCATAGATAAACAAACACACATATGCATACAAAACCACATAGTATTTAGCAACTGGGAAGGATGTCTAGGGTCTAGTGTTTCCTGATTTATAGTCACTGTAAGACTGCCACATCTGGACTGGAGATACGCAAAGTCTAGAACTGCCAACAAATGAACAGACCTTTGGCTTCTCTAAGTGGCTTGGCTTTCTTCATAGTATGGTGGCTTGCATGGAAGTTGAAGGTGTAGGAGCAAGGAATGAAGCAGATAAGACAGAGCATCATAGGTACCATGTGCAGCTGCCATCATCACTCTTTTCACTACTGTCAGTCACGTATTTGCCCAGCATGAATTAAAGCTGGGTGTCAGCAACAACAAATACTGCTCACATTCAAAGGGAATGTGGCACAGGCCCTGCCTCTCACTTGGAGAAGCATTGGGATGTCCTGAAGAATCAAGGCTGTGTGACGTGGAAATGATTGTATGGCCAACTTTAGAAGCACAGCTTGCCCTGCTGCTTATAGTAGTATGCCTATCTATTATCTGTTTGCGAGTACTTTTCCCTTGCAGCGTGTCTGACTTGCCTGCCGCTGTACATTTGGGGACTATCAGAAAGAAATATTTATTGGTGGTCAAATATGAGATGAAATTGCACCTTTTAGTATTTGTGATAAGAACAAGATTTTAAAAGTGATAATTTATTATTAAACATGCCCCTGACATGATAGATATATTTTGTTTAAAATTCTATATATTTTTCCAAGAAGAGTTTATCTCTCATTATTCAGGGAAGTGGAGTTAGCCAGAGAGCAGATGGCATGCCCATAATGCCTTTAGGCAGATGTTCTCATTTGGGCCATAACATGTGAATAAAAAATGCCATATTCCAAACTGTCTCATCTTCTGCAGTAATTGCTGGAGACTGTCCAATGTGTGCAGAGTGCTTTTATAGCTGTGCATTATATTGGTCAGATCTACTGCTGGAGGCTGCATGGTCAGACTGTCTAGTTAAGTTTTGTAGTAGATTATTTTACTTTATTCAATTTAATATTTATAAAATAGTCACAGTCCATATATATGGTTTATATATAAAATTTAGGGATAGGTTGAGACAATTGTTTATTAATTCTAAATTTCTTGTTTTTCCATTTTAAATATTACTGCAACAAGTGCACGTAATTATTTTCTCATATAATAGATTAGAAATCTGAAAATAAATCTGTTTCAAATTTTTTTTGAAAGCCAATATGAAGCTGGGCAATTGAAAACTCTAATGCAGTTTTATAGTATGTTTTATTTAATGATCAATTTCAACCCGAGAAGATTACAAGAGGATTTTTTTTGTCCACAAATTCAGGTGTTCATCATTAGTAAAACTTATAGAGATACTAGACATAAGCTTTGTTGAGTCTTGGGAGTGAACACGAAGGTGAATTATTTGAGTCTATGAAAGAAGGAAGCATTCTGTTCCTGTTGCACAAAAGGCTTTGTGGGGATTATTTTCTTCTTTTCAATCTTGAATACAGTCAGTCACTCAGAGTTTCTTTATAGAACCTCAAGTTTTAAGAATTCCAGTGTTTGAAAAGCAATGAAAAGCAATTGAAAAGCCATGATGGATGGAACTCTTTATAAAAACCTTATTGACACTGAGTTCACAGACAAAAGGCAGAAATTAGAACACACACTCCCATGCATGCTGCTCCTGCATTCTCTCTGTATTCTGTTCACATCACCTTCACATCCAGGAGGAACTGCTGATAAAATGACATTTCTGAGAAAACAAATATATCAGACAAATAAAAACTTCAGAATGTATATTTTCTCTTCAGTTTATTACTGTACTGGGCATGCATGTAAGCAGAATATTGAGTATTTCAATCACAGATTCATTGTTTCATGAATAGTTTGGTAGTGGGTCCCAGTTCTTGTTTTCTTTTAATGCTGTTCTTCAAATATGCATCCATTAACTAGACAGTTTATATATTTTAATTCAGAGCACTATTTCTCAACTGAAGGCAGTTTGACCCTCAGACATTTGGCAATATCTGAAGACACTTTTATTTGTCATTATTGAGAGAGAGAAGAGGTGCTGCTGGCCTTTGAAGGGGAGAGGTCATCAAGGCTGGTACATAAATTGCAATGCACGGGACAGAGGGAAACCTCCCTCTCATAATAAGGAATTTGCATGAGATATAATGGCACCTCTGTAGGGAAAGAAAAATCGTAGCCTGTATTTAAACACAAATTCTTGGAAGTGAGTTAACTGGTATGTGAGAGTGGAAATGTTAGTACTGTGGACATTAGTTAGTTGTCTTTCACTTCTGTTTGTCAAAAAGTTTTATTCTGTTTTGAGATTGGTTTTATTTATTGATATCCTGAAAAGGATTTTATACAGTAGTCCAGGCTGGTTTAGAACTCACTACATATCCTAGGTTGGCCTCTAACTTGTAGCAATCCTCCTGTTGGGGCTTCTCAAGTGCTGGGATTATAGGCATATACCACCATGCCTTGAGAGGTCAGTTTTGAAAAGAAGCTGTACTGAAACATTTAGTTTCAAATATTACTAGAGTGGATTGTCTATATGGAACCATGACTTGATTGCCCAGATTCTAGCATACCAGTGCTTACTATTCATTATAGCTAAGTTACAGAACCAACCTAGGTGTACAACAGCAGAGGAATAGATAGAGAAAAATGTGGAACTCTCCCCACTCTCTGTCTTCTTCTTTTTTTTTTTTCTTTTTGGTTTTTCGAGACAGGTTTTCTCTGTGTAGCTTTGTGCCTTTCCTAGAACTCACTTGGTAGCCCAGGCTGGCTTTGAACTCACAGAGATCCACCTGGCTCTGCCTCCTGAGTGCTGGGATTAAAGGTGTGTGCCACCACTGCCCGGCCCCACTCTCTGTCTCAAAGGAGAATACAGTCACATGGTTTAGAGGAAAATGAATGCAACTGGAGATAATCACATTAAATGAATTAAGTCAGTTTCAGAAAGCAAATAGATGTTTTCTCCTGTTTGTGGTTCTTAGAGTTTACACAGATACATAAAACTCTGTGTGGGTATATGACATGGGGAAAGGGGGACTAGTGGGAGGGTAGGCGGTCTGTGGTATGCTGTGGGATGGTCTGTATGTCAAATTACTCTGATCGGTCAATAAATAAAACACTGATTGGCCAGTGGCTAGGCAGGAAGTATAGGCGGGACTAACAGAGAGGAGAAAAGAAAGAACAGGAAGGCGGAAGGAGTCACTGCCAGCCGCCATCATGACAAGCAGCATGTGAAGATGCCGGTAAGCCACAAGCCACGTGGCAAGGTATAGATTTATGGAAATGGATTAATTTAAGCTATAAGAACATTTAGCAAGAAGCCTGCCACGGCCATACAGTTTGTAAGCAATCTAAGTCTCTGTGTTTACTTGGTTGGGTCTGAGCGGCTGTGGGACTGGCGGGTGGCAAAGATTTGTCCTGACTGTGGGCAAGACAGGAAAACTCTAGCTACAGTGGTGTTTGTTCAATGTGTGTGAAAGTTAAAAACAATAATAAGGAATTTTAAATTAAGATGATAATTTAAGCTTTATGTTAAGAACTATGAAAAGCAGCATACCCCCACCCCATGCCTACTTTCTCATCCTCAGAGTGGCCCAAACTAGTTCAGAGAGTCTTCACATGCTCAGCAACATTCCAGCTGTGACCTTAACATGTGGTAGCTACCAGCACCAGGAGGACTTGGTCCAGTTTGATTCCTGGGTACTGCTGGCTTTGAATGCAGATAATGTCTATCATGAACCAGGGCAATGATGTCCTCTGGAACACAGAGTGGGAGAGAAAAGGGAGTCTTTTCTAGAGTCTTCAGAAAGGAACATATCTTTGCAGACATCTTGATTTTGATTTAGTGAGACCCTCATTAGATCTTGGAAAGAAGAATCTAGAATACGTAAAAAGCTTTGTGTGGTAGCAATGCTGTAATCTCAGCTACTCAGAAGGCTGAGGCAGGTTGAGTGAGAGTTCAAGGCCAGCCTAGATAATTAGTCTCAAAAAAGAAAAGAAAAGGGGAAAAAAGGCCAGGGATTTATTTCAGTGGGAGGGTGATTGGCTACTATTTCAAGGCCATGGATTCAATTTCCAGTAAGAAATGTTCTTTTAAGCGACCAAGTTTGTGCCAATCTATCATGATACAAGAATAATTTGATTATGTTTCTATATAAGTATGCTGTTTGTATATATCATTTAATTATTTCAATACTCTAAGGAGAAAGAAGGTGATATCTTCTTCAAGTTACAGATGAGATAGGGATGTGTGGAGAAAGGGCTCTCTTTGTCTCACACAGTTAGTGACAAGACTAGTCTCGAAGGCAGATGTACTTAACTGAAAAGCCAGTCATTGTAGATGAAGTTTTCTCTGGCCCTACCCAGCCCCACGGGCACCACTGCCACTCATAAAATTATCACCCAGAAGCTTATATTAGTTAAAACTGCTCGGCCATTAGCTCAGGCCTACCACTGTCTAGCTCTTACATCTAAACTCAGCCCATTTCTGTTCATCTGTATGTTGCCATGTTCTGTGGCTTTACCTGTGTGCCATTACATGCTGCTCCCTGGATGGCGGGCTGGGGTCTACTGACTCAGCCTTTCTCTTCCCAGAATTCTCTTTGTCTGTTTATCCTGCCTATACTTCCTGCCTGGCTACTGGCCAATCAGCCTTTTATTTACCAAACTAATCAGAGCAACACATTCACAGCATAAAGAACATCCCACAGCAAGTAATTTTACAAATGTCCTGGAATATACAGTGGTTTTGACCATAGTACATTTGCTAACGAATTCTCTTTTCCTTAAAATTTTTATTAAATTTTATTTTGTGTGTGTGTGTGTGTGTGTGTGTGTGTGTGTGTGTGTGTAGATACACGCCTACATATAGCCTCTTTTCCTTAAAATTCTTACTGAATTTCATTTTAAATTTTTTGTGTATGTATGCCTACACCTATGCACATCCATGTCTCACAGACTCTATTTCTTATTTGTGTAGGGAGTATTTTAAAATTTTGTGGACTTGTTGATATTGCCCTGTTCATACACAAAGGGGAATACATTTGCAAGGGCAGGTTTTCTGTGACACAATGAAAAGAAAAAACTGTCTCCATAAAAGAGAAATCTTAGCCAGAACAGTGCTCCATCAAGCAAGGCTAAGCACATGCTCTCGTTTCACTGATCCCTTGTGTGATGAATGCTTAAAAAGGGGAAAGAGCCCCATTTCAATTCCCTGATCAGCTTCCTTCTTAGCAGCAATGGATTAAATGCTTGCAAGAGGAGTTGTTTCTATTGTATGTCTTGAAAGAATTAAATTTTAATCACCAAGTGCATTAAACCTGTATATTAATTAAGTGGTTTGGGCTGCAGTACTTGGGGCATCAGCACTTCTTCTGATGTCTCATTTTGCTGACTGCAGTCTGCAGGAGGAAGCTCAGCGCAAACTGCAGCAACAGGACAGGACTGGGCTGCCAGCAGCAGGGGGGGCAAGCAAGAGGCTTGGGCCCCAATTAAGTTAAAAGTCTCTGTGCTGCTCTTCAATCCCAGATGGCAAGGAAGTTCAAGCCTGCAGGAGGGATTTCATTAAGATTATGTTGATTGCAAAGATGAAGGCAAGAGCTCAATCTCCAGCAAGCCCAGGAAAGAATGCAGTGGTGCTTCCAAATGACTTTAGTGCAAGCGTGAGCTAGACTGCAGTCAAAAGCAGGCGTTGGGTACCCGGGAAGAGTCTTCAGTTTGGACGTTTTATTGTTTAGACAACTTAGAAGGCGGAAGTATTTGGCCTGTGTGATCACTTCAAACTCTTTTAATCTTTTCTGTTCTTGAAAGCTAAAAGTAGAGCATCTAGAATTCGATTTTTGCCCCCAAGGGCTAGCCTTACCTCTTTTACTCAGCTGTTGGATGAGATGGACGCCTTCATCACAAAGTGGTGGGGACTGTAGGAGATTTATCCCAGCAATGCTCAGATTTGCCATTAGCCAGAGTCCTTTTAAAAGTACAGCCTTTGCTTCCATGAGTTACTGGATGAAGGCTCTATGGTGACAGTTAGGGTATTCACCGATCTGATTACTGGGGTAAGCCAGTTTAGGCAACCTCTCCACTTTTGCTAGTAGTGTAAGCTGGGGTCATCCTTGTGGATTCCTAGGAACATCCGTAGCACTGGGTTTCTCCCTATCTCCATGATGTCGCCCTCTATCATGGTCTCTCTTTCACTGCTTTCCCACAGAGGTCCACAACCAAGCAACAAGCCAAGTTCAAGGAGTCCAGTCGAAGAGAGAGAAGGATTCTATAAGCAAAGGTCATCAATATAATGATGGGGAACCTACAGAGACAACCAAACCAAACTAGTGGGAACTCATGAACTTTAGACCAACAGCTGTGGAGCCTGCACGGAACTGGACTAGGCCCTCTACATAAGTGAGACAGTTGTGTAGCTTGATCTGCTTAAGGGGGCCCCTGGCAGTGGGATCAGGATCCATCCCTGGTGCATGAGCTGGCTTTTTGGAGTCCACTACCTATGGTGGGACACCTTGCACAGCCTTGATGCAGGGGGAGGGGCTTGGACCTGCCTCTACTGAATGTACCAGGCTCTGCTGACTCCCCATGGGAGACCTTGCCTTGTCAGAGGAGGGAATGGGGGGGGGTTGAGGGGGGGAGGAGGGAAGAGAGAGGGATCTGTGGTTGGTATGTAAAATGAAAAAATTTTCTTAATAAAAAAATAAAGTACAACTTTATCTACCTAGATGCTCAATCTTCATTTTTACAATTTTACAATATTCATTGGATTGTAACAGACATCTCAAAAAACAAAACAAAACAAACAAACAAAAAACCTAGAACTACTGACCATCCTAAATGCAAAGCTGTTTGTTCCCCATTCCTTATTGTCAATGACAGTCCCAGGAAGCCCCCACCCCACTGCCAGCCACTGAAGGCTCCAAGCCAGCAATGGTTGTTCCTGCCTTTTCATCCTCTCCACACACAGTCACCAACTTCCCATTACCACAGCTATCACTTCAGGGTTGATTAAGCCAACAATGTTGGTATTTAGGGGAAAGATGATGCCTTAACCTGAGAGTTGTTCTACATAGGTCCATCAGTCCATCAGCATCCCTGCCCAATACAGTGCCAGGAGCACAGCTGGGTTCTGAAAGGGTCTTCAGATAACGAACCCCAGTGGAGAATCGCAATTCTTATATAGACTCTCATCACTCCATTTAGATTTGTATTTTATTTTCTTATTCACTTGTTTTGGAGATAGGGTCTCACACGGCTCAGCTCAAGTTGGCCTTGAAATCCTGGGCATTCTGCCTCATCATCCTAGGTGTAACATGCCTGATTCAACTGGTACTTCTTCTTCTTCTTTTTTTTTAAATTGCAGAACCAAGGATTGATTACATGGTCTTGTTCCTACTAGGCATACACACTGTCCATGCCCCAGTTTATCATTACCTTTTAACACACAAAATAAATGTTGCAAAGTTTATCTGAAGTATTTTAACTTTATTTTTGCTACAAAGATCTGCTTACATTTTCTGTTACATAATTTATCATTTCAATGAAAATAATTTCGTCTCCTTTCAAAGTTCAATGCATTTTCTCCTTGGTTTTCATCATTGGTTCTACCATCTATTGCCACATAAAAATAGTCTTAATCGTTTAAAACATTACTAATAATAGTTATTTTTCTCATAAACCTACAATCTGGGCAATGTACAAGTCAGGAAGAACATCTCTTCTCTGTTCCGTGGCCACAGGGGTAGTTAGAAGTCTCAGACACTGGTAACTAGCTTCTAAAGTTACACCCATGAGTAAAGCCAGGCTCAGGCACAAATCTTCACAGGACAGACCTTTAAAGTTCATAGGGTGATGGTGTCACCTCTCCTTTCTTCCCACTTTGACTGACACCTGCTGCTGAGCTGGAAGAGTACATCAAGTCTCCGTGACTGCTTTGACCAGTTGACTACGATGATGGCCGCCACTTTACTATTGCAAGATGAATATTAGTTCGGAAAACTTTGCTCAGCTCTGAAATTGGACTTTAATTGTGTGGGATGAGGAGATCAATCAGCAGTTAGAACACAATTTCAATCCCAGTCCCCACCTGCTGGCTCACAGCTATTTGTAAGTCCAGTCCAGGGATCCTCTATTTCAACCTTGACGGGCACCAGGCATGCATGTGGTGCATGTATATACATTCAGTCAACACACTTATGCACAATGATGTCACATATAGAATTTGCTTTTTATCATTAGCCCCCCTATAATTTAAGGTAAATGTCACAAATGTTTGTTAACTTGCTTAATTATTTTATTATTGATATGACAGCAAGATAATCCTACATTTAAGATCTTGTTGCTAATAGTAAGTCACTCTTTGCTCATCGTAAAAAATGATCTGAAAGTAGAAGTTGATTTCATCTTCTTTTTTTTTTTTACTGATAAATGAAGTCTGACTAAAGGGTAAAGGTATAAAAATTAAAAAAGAAAATGATATTAAAGTTAAAAAGAAGCAAGCCTAATTTTTTTTTTAAAGAAGAAAATTGAAGCTTGTTGTAAACACTAGATAGCAAGCAATAGTAGGAGAAACCAGAAAAAAGGAATTTCTTTTTTTCATTACATTTATTTGTTTTACATACCAACCACAGATCCCCCTCACCTACCTTCCCGCTCCCCACCAGCCTTCCCCCCCAGCCCAGGTAAGGCCTCCCATGGGGAGTCAGCAAAGCCCAGGACATTCAGTTGAGGCAGGTTCAAGCTTCCCCCCCCTGCAACAAGGCTGTGCAAGGTATCCCACAATAGGCAATGGCTAAAAAAAAAAAAAAAAAAAAAAAAAAAAAAAAGCCAGTTCATGTACCAGGGATAGATGCTTATCCTACTGTCAGAGGCCCCTTAAACAGACCAAACTACACAACTGTCCTGCCCATGCAGAGGGCTAGTCCAGTCCCATGAGTTGGTGGTATTGTGGTGAGCATGGCTGCCTTTCCCAAAATGGAATTTCTGAATAACTTCCCATCGAGATTCTAAGGACTAGTAGTGATCCTCATTAGGCTGAATGGAAAGGGAAGACACACGTTTCTGCTGGACATGCTAAGCCTCTCAGAACCCTGATGCAGCTCATTTTCTCTTCTTGTGACAGTAGAACATTTTAAGGAACAAACAAAACATTGTAACACTAGATTCAGAGATTGTGTTTGAAGGCATGTGCAAGTAATACACAAAAGTATTATTTGTCACAACTAATTTTTAGTACTAGGTGAAGTACATTTTCAAGAATTACATCCATTACCTACCAGTATTCTTTGATTCTTAAGGTTAAAATTCCAATTAAATGAAAAAGTTCTAGCAGGATTATTCTTAAATCCCGGGTCCATATTGGACTATGGAGGACGGCCATTCAAAGACATTAATTTTCTTACTTGAGGCCAAGTTTATAAGACTTTCTGAACTTGCCATTTTTGAATATACAGTTGTTGACTGAGTTTAACTAATGGATGGAAGTGTGATTGTGCAAAAATGTGGTAGGATGTAATCATCCTATGATGATGCTTTTGAAGATTATTTTTATATTGTTCATTTGAAATCCGAGACTGCTGGCCCTGAAAGATTCACTTAAATCAGGAGGAAATACATGCTCACACTCAAACCCAGTTCAGCCTCTGTGCTACCAGGAAGTAGCTCACTTTCTTAGATGCTGCATTTAGCATTCTGAGGGTGAACCCGTGCTTTGTGTGTTCAAATCCAACTTTATTTAAGACACTTGGGAAGATGTCTAGGCATAGGAGGTTTTTTGTTTTGTTTTGTTTTGTTTTGTTTTGTTTTGTTTTGTTTTGTATAATTTTAGAGTAAATTGTGGTTTGGCATGAAGTCTCTGAAAGTCACATAATGTCTCTTCTCAAACATTGGGGGTTTCGGCTTTTAACCATGGGGATGATTAGCAAAACATGAACTCTCTCCTCAGTTTCTTTATGCATGAAACACACATAATATGAGTTGCTTTCCCCTACACCTGTAGAAAGGATTGGACAAATATTGAGTACTTAGATCAAAGTAAATATTGCCAGAAGCAGTTATTATCTTTTGGTAAAATGACTATTATAGTTTGACTCCTCTGGTTTATATATTGGAATTTCTAACTTGTAAACTGCAAAACAGAGGCCATGCAAGTAGTTGACATGGAAACCTTCATTTATATGGCATCTTGCATGTTCATTTCATGTCTTTGTCTTGCATTATTCAGCAATATTTTTATAGATATTACTGTATGCTAGATATTGACCTAGATGGTTAATCTACAAATATATGGACTCTGCCCTCATGGAATTTGCAATCAGATGAAGGAGACAGAAGAAAATAACCAGTACTTGAAATATTTAAAACTTGTAGCAGTTTCAGTGAAACAATCTAATAGAACTGAGACAGAATTTGGTGGAACCAGCAAAAGTGCTCAAAAGAGAGGTGCAGATGAAGAAAATATAGACGGTGTGACGTCAGCATCTTCAGGGCCACCACTAGGGAAAAAGCTAAGCCCATCCTGCAGTATCTTAGCTATATAAACTTCAGAACATCAGAGGCCAGAGCTGGTTACAGCCAACAGAGAATTTCATGGTCACTCGACATATACTCAAAACTCCAGTGGGTATTATCAACAGGAAGTTAAAAAATATGAACACATATTGAACCTTTCATGATTATTTATCTTTCTAAAATGCTACGAATAATACAATGAGCTGTCGTTTTCTGTGTACTTAAAAGTGTAATGTCCCTTTCTTTGCCTTGAGGCTTCTAATTTGATGCTATTTACTGTCTTAATTAGGGGCTTGCTGATAGTTTTAGAGGGTTAGTCTATGATCATCGATAATCATGGCAGGAAGGGACAGACATAGCCCTGGAGCAGTGTCTGAGAGCGTTACATTCTGATTCACAGGCAACAGGCAGGGGTGTGAGGGGACTAGGCCTAGAGTGGGCTTTTGAACCTTAAATCCCACCCCTCATTCACACACCAACTCCAATAAGGACCTCCTAATTCTACCTAAACAGTATATCAAATGGGGACCAAGCATTCAAACATACAAGCCTATGGAGGCCATTCTTATTCAAGATACCACAGTAAACATTCCAGAAAAATATTTTTTTAAAACAAATATGTTGCCTGTGCTTTATGTTTGTTCTTTTTTCTTTTCTTTTCTTTCTATTGTTTTGCTAGAAATTAAGCCTAGGTTCTTGTGTATGCTAGAGAAGAACTCTGAAGCCTAACCATATCTCTGGACCAGCATATGGATTTTTAAAGCAAAGCTAAATATATTAAACTTTATTATTGGTTGGGAAATAATTTTTTATTAAAATGGAGAAGAGTTATGATCAAAGTTGTGGTTTAGTGAATTTGTTTTAGGGGCAATGTAATGGTTAATGATGCTTGTCAATTAACTGGGAGTGGGGAATCTTTCAGATTAGCAAATCATGGGGCTTGAGATGTATCTGCAAACAGGCTTCCAAAGCTGGTCAGCTAAAATAGGAAAATCTACCCAGAAGGTGGGTAGCAGCATCCCATAGGCTGAGGCACCAGAGAGAATAAAAGGGAAAACATGAGAGTTGGTGCAGGCATTCTCTCTGCTTCCTGTCCACTGTGGTATGAGCTGCCATGCAGTACTCATACCCACCACAGTGGAGGAGACCTCAGAACTGTGACCCCAAATTAATCTTTTTCCCTTTTAGTTGGCTTACTTAGGTATTTGATTATAGGGATGGATAAAGTAATACAGGCAACATTGAAAGAGTAATAATCCGAGTGAGATTAAAAATGGGTGTGATAATTAAGAGGAAGGTCAAAAGATGAAGGTGTGACCCAAAGACAGACCTCCTAAGGAAGTAAAAGAGATGCAAATTGTGCAACATTCCTGTCTAGGGGAAGTAAAAATAGATTAATTTCAGTCTTAAATAAAAGTTTAGAAGGTACCAATTATTTCTAGAGATTCTTAAACAATGAGAAGGCTAATAACTCAAGCACAGTGGGAAAACAGGTTTGAAGAATGGAGTTATAAGGTAAATCCCACCGTTAAATAAAGATGGTGTCCACTGGAACTTCTGGGAGCTATTAATAAAAGAGGGCTTTGGATTTCCAACAGGAAGGAGGTCAGTCTCTTCTTACCATGGGGATGCCCATAAGTAAAATAGAGTGGTAATTACTTTGTTTGGGGAGCAAATGTCTACTGACTCAAAGTCCTTTACTGTTTGTTGTTAACTATTTTTTTTTTTTTTAGATTTCGGAATTTTATTGTCCTTCATGACACCTATTCTGATTATCAGCTTGCCTCTCTAAATAATAGTATTACAAGAACAAACACTTTTTACTAATTTCATTTTTATCTGTTACATTGTTTGGTTTTCATAAAAAACCAATAACTAATATATTCTCCTAGTATCTAGAATTCTCTTATAGCACATGAGATTAACATCTGTATTCCACACTGTACTATAACCCCCCAAGAGCAAGCATGTTTCTTTTGTTTCACTAAATCCTATCGGGCATGTTTCTTTTGTTTCACTAAATCCTATCGGCTCATGGGATGTTTGGAACATGCAACTAAGACTATTCTTAAGAAAATGAGGGAAAATTAAGACCATATTTATTAGTAAACACAAACATGTTTGATGTTGAAATGGTTCACAGTGATATTGTAAGTGATAAAACTGTATTCTAAGAAAATTTTAAAAGACTCTTAATATAGAAAACCATAAGAAACACAATTATTAAAAATAGAGTTATAATTGGAAAGAGACTCAAGACTTGTTTACTAGAGAGAGTTAAAGAGTTTGGGTGAATAATATATGATTCTATTAAAATTACATTGTAGAAAGGAATTTAAATTAAAATTACAACACAATTTCTGACTTATCAAAAGAGATCAAACTTTTGTGCAACAAACTTAGCAAGAGCAGGCATTTTTATAGTTTTTGTTATGTACTAAAATAAATTATCTGTTATCTATTCATCTATCTATCATATCATATCTTTTATCTATATTATGTACCATCTATCTGTCTGCCATCTATCAATATATCCATCATTTATCTTCTTTCAACAACCCATAAGGAAGACATTATTAAGCCTGTTCTTTAGTTTACTAAAGTTAAAAATGTTTTTGAAAATTATTTAAAAATTTTAAGTTCCAAAAATTTGAAGACATAAGATTTGATTATTTTTTTAGATAAGGTCTTATGTACTCCAGGCTGGCCTTGAATTCATAATGTAACTGAGGATAGCCTTGAACTTCTGAGCTTCCTGCCACTGTTCCCTGAGTTTTAAGGTTATAGGAGTGTGCTACCATACTTACTTTATGTCTTGGTGAAGATCAAACCTTGGGCTTTGCTGGGCAAAGCACTCTACTGAGTTAGAGTCCCAGCTCCAAGAGCTGAGATTTAAATAGTCCAAACCCACAACATTCTACGGTCAGTTCTTTCTCCTGTATAGACATTTATCACTAAATTCTTTTATATTGTTTGTGGCTGTACCTTTATCAGAATTCCCAACCGGGCAGTGGTGGTGCATGCCTTTAATCCCAGCACTCAGGAGGCAGAGCCAGGCGGATCTCTGTCAGTTCGAGGCCAGCCTGGTCTACAAAGCAAGTTCCCAGGAAAGGCACAAAACTACACAAAGAAAACTTGTCTCAAAAAACAAAACAAACAACAACAAAAAAAACCTCACAAAACAACAACAACAAAAGAATTCCTGATAAATTGAATTTGTAAATTCATACCTCGTAACTCAGTAAAATCTGTGAAGATATGACACAGGCAACCCTTTACTGATGCAAAGGGACTTTGTTTAACTCAGAATCTCAATTCCCTGGTATTTTACAGGCAGGAGGATAATACCACAAATGTTTGTTATTTGTGAATGAATGCTTCCAGTCTCAATAAGTCAAGTTTTCCAATATTTAAATAATTATAAATAATTTTGTTTGCCTCAGAATGTATTTAAAAATGTAACAGTTATTTGGACTATTGAGAATATTCTGAGGGCAAAGGTGATCGCTGCCAAGCTGAAGAACTGAATTCAATTCTGGGAACTCACATGATGAAAGTAGAAAATTGACTCTAGTAATTTATTCTATGATTTGCATATGTACACTGTCCCATGTTCACACCTACACCTTCCCCTACACAATTAAAGAAAACTTTATGAATTAATATATTGGTAATTCACCTAAATATACTTTATAGAAAAAGTAACTGCATTTATTAAACAATGTTTAGCAATGCGTATCACCAATCAATTATGCAGAACACATTTTCAGGGAAAATTAATTGAACTTACTCAATTGATTAAGATTACCAGTACATAAACAAATATGGTAATCTTGAGAAGGCTATTAACTTGAGTCCAAATGAAAATATTTATTTTTAATGAGTGCACTGTGGTGATGTTTCCTCCATTTTCTCTCCAGGTCCCAGAATTACATGTAGACTTTGAGAAAGTGGCCTGGGATAAGTCCCAGGTGTATGTTTATGGTTGTAAATAAATATCATGGATATCTCCTTGCTAATCACACTACCATTTTTTGATAAAAATTTAAAGAATAATTCAAATTATGCCTTAAATTATGTATTTTATAACTAGGTACTAGGTTATATCTTTTTAGAGTGTTCTTGGATAATACATCATGATTGATGTAAATTGTTTTATTAATCATTGCAGTTGTTAGTACTAATATTATTTATGACATTTGAATAACATTTATTTTTTTGGTTGTGAGCCTAGCCTTTAATGGCTGAGCCATCTCCACAGCCCTTGAATAACATTTATAAAGGGACTTTGTCACCATTAATCTATTCTCTTCCTATTCTGAGGTAAGGAAATGCAATAAGAAAGTGAAGTGAGGTTTATATGTAAAACTTGACCTGGGACAAATGTTGAGGAGTTTTCACAGTTGTGAGTACTGGTGACGAAGCTGCTTTGAGCATCTGTAATGACACTTTTGGAAGGAGATATGTTTTCAGTTCTTTTGGGAATATATCCTAGAAGCAGTATATGTTATTTCTGCTTCCACTTTGAAGATGCTCCTGATGTGCTTCCTGGGTGGCCACACTGGTGCCTTCATTAGCAGTATACAACAGACATTATCATGCAAGGGAGAACTACATCGAAACGGGATCAGGACTTACCCCAGGTACACAAACTGGCTTTTTAGACCCCATTCCCTATGGTGCGATGCCTTACTCAGCCTTGATGCAGGAGGGAGGGGCTAGGTCTGGCCCCAACATGGTGTAACAGCCTGTGTTGACTACCCAAGGGAGGCTCTACTTTCTATGAGGAAGGGATGGGGATGAGATGGTGGTAGGTGTGGGGGGGGGTGGGAGAAGAGGAGGAACTATGTGGATTAAATGCAAAAATCTTTCTTCAGAAAGTTCATGCTTTAAAATGCATTTTAAGATATTTGGAGTTAAAAACACCCCATATTTCCTTCGTATTGATTCTTACAATTTTTAGAGCTTCCCCTGCAGTGCATCTCTATTCCATATCTATGCTTTTATTAATTACCATGTATTCTGATGACAGGACACTGGAGTTATGGGTTCACCCTTCCTCAATCACAGCCCTTTCTCAGAGTTGGTCAGAGGATGCAACAAGATGCCATTTGCACTTTGGGAGCAATTGAGAATTAGTGAGGAATGTAGCAAAAGTTATCCTGTTCCTGCCCAGCTCCCATGGTCCTGCAGCCACTTGGACCCAAGTAAACACACAGAGGTGTATATTATTTGTAAACTGTATGGCTGTGGCAGGCTTCTTGCTAGCTAGATCTTACATCTTAAATTAACCCATTTCTATTAATCCTTAAGTTGCCATGTGGCTTGTGGCTTATTGGTACTTTACATCTTCTCATGGTGGCGGCTGGAGATGTCTCCTGACTCAGCCTTCCTATTCCCAGAATTCTTCTCTCTGTTTGTCCCGCCTATACTTCCTGCCTGGCTACTGGCAAATCAGCACTTTAGTTATTAACCAATCAGAACAACACATTCACAGCATACAGATATCCACAGCATAGGAATTTGTGTAAAACTGTTTTGTCTACACAAGAGAAGGCATTAAGAAGGAGGAGGTGGGGGACGAGGAGGAGGAGGAAGGAGAAGGAGAAAGGAGAAGGAGGAGGGGAGAGAGAGAGAGAGAGAGAGAGAGAGAGAGAGAGAGAGAGAGAGAGAGATTCTTGAGATTCTTGTTCTCTTGGAAAAACTAAATCTTCATTTTTTTGTACGTTTTGACCATTATCACCCCAACCCCTCTGCCACTAGCCCTTGCTGGTAACCATAGAAACTGAATCTTAGTTATCTTTAGTACTTTATCATTCAAATGGTGTCTTTGAATTTTCTTAATAATTTTCTCCCTAATCTTCCTCCTAAAACAGCTTGAGGAGCTTCTATGACTTGTCCCCAAAATGTTATCAGTGACTCTTTAGGTTTATAGAAATCAGAAACAAAGTCTTCCCACTGTTCTCCTTGAGTATGTGAACAAATGATGAGTTTGTGAACAAATCTGTGAGAGTTCTGTGTTCTTAATGTAGCAGACAGAAGTTCTTTAGAAAAGAACTGTTTGCCATAACATCCACATCATTGGCCAGGAACCCTATGTTTAACATTTAAAGTTGATTAAACACATTTTTGTTTGAATTGATAGTGATTTGCTTCATTGAAATGTGAATTTTCTTACCACAACACTCTGGGTTTTTGGAAACATAATAGTTTTTTTTTTCTCCAAGAAAACACATTATTTTCATGACATGAAAGTCTTATTAAAAGCAATACTAAAAGTAACTTTCCCACAGTTCTTGTTTTCATTTTGAACTCAAAATTAGATTTAACTACATGAATTATTCATTATTTGGAATTAGTTTACTGTTTCCAATAATTGATGTTGTACCATTTTACACATTCTTTTAATTTTGAATTACCTTAAATATCATAAAAGGAAGCCTCAAAAATCCAATAACTTGGTAATTTGGGAAGAGAAAAGGAATGTGAAGAAAATAAAACTGGCAAAGGAGCTGTTCTGTGCAGAAATGAATAGTTTCAGTATTTGAGAATTTCTTTACCTAAATGCATTTTTAGCACTTTTGAAATCTGGGTGACTTATCTTTTATTTTTTAATCACAGACTATATATAAACTTTGTTAGTATAGTCCTAAATGATGAGGGACTCACTGAGAAAAATCCAGCTTGAATGTTTATTGTTATTAGAATATTGTTGATAAAAAATTAGAACAATCATATTTCATTTCAATTGTACAAAATCACACTCAGGCAGTGGTTTTAAACTATCATTTGAATGCATATTTTCTCCAGGACCCCCAAGTATATAGAATAATTAAAAATTTTTGTTTTAACCTGGATTTAGTCTAAGTTCTAATTCAGTAGAGTTTTCACAGTGCCCTCTGTCAATCACAGGAATTGAGAAACTTCTTCAGCTTGTGTGATTATTTACTTTGATTGATGGTTTGCAATGATTGTCAACCTGACAGGATCCAAATCACTTCAGAGAAGCCAACACAGCAGGGAGGAGAATCTGGATTAAGCCTGTCTCTGGCCACCCCTGTAAGGGATGATCTAGATGCACTGAGGTGGGAAGCCTCAGTTGGCAGAGCCTTGCGATGTATGGGCTGTGTCCCGAATGGAATAAATTGGAGCAACTCTGCGGCAGCATCCATCAATCTTTCCTTCCCCATGGTGGGTGTAGAATCACCAGCTGCCACCATGAGTTCCCTACCAGAGGTGACTGGACACAGGAGCCAAAAGAAGCCTTTTCTTCCTCTAGTTGTTTACGTTAGGATATTTTGTTATAGAAACCTGACAAGGGATGAATGCAGTTACAGCTAGGATCCAGTGCTCCTTTACTTATAGAAACTTTCCAACCTTTGTCAATAAATCATCCTTGTTCTTTTATCTCCCTTATCCAGGGAAACAGCGGTGTTGGCCTCTCTCTTTTCTCACTGAATCTCTATCCCAAATCAGCCTGTGGGCAGCATGTACAAATCAGCTTTCTCTGGCTGCAGCATACAAAAATGAAATGGACGAGGGGTAAATGGGTCTTTTCAGGTGGCTGTGACAGAATAAAATGGAATTGGTAGCTCTTCAGTGTCACAATTTTATTTCTCAAGAGTTTTGATGGTTAGGAAGGCTGAGATCGGGACACTGAATGATGTACTGACTGGTGAGGGACTGCATTCTGAATCACCATTACCTCATACTATGGGAAAGGATGGGGATCCACTATCCACTCTATCGTCACCAAGCAAAGGACACATCTCATTCTCTTATGTGCGGATGAAACCCTTTTGATCTATTCATCACCCAGAGATGAGCCTTCAGATCTCCCTTGATGCTCAGGGATTCCTTCCTTCCTTCCTTCTTTCCTTCCTTCCTTCCTTCTTTTCTTTTCTTTTCTTTTCTCTTCTTTTCTTTTCATTTCTTTTCTTTTCTTTTTTTTTGTTGAAGACAAGGTCTTGTCTAACCTGGGATAAACTTGAACTCTACACCCTGCTGCCTCAGCCTCCAAGGTGGTGGGATTGTATACCTGTATTTCCCAGCTCAATTTTTAATTTATTTTGTGGTTCTGGGGTCAGTCCCAGGCCTCAGGTACCCCAATTCCCTGTTCACGATCAGCAGTTACAATTCTTATAATTAAATATTAGAGTATTGATAGCAGAGCAGCCGCACTCAGGTCAAAGTTATGAATTGTGACTGTCTTAGCTCCCATTGGCTTCAGTGTTGCTGCGCATAAAGGTTGAGACGATGACTTTCCATCTCTGATCCGTGCTCCGATTTTCCCCGTGTTGGGTTTATTTCCACAGTGTATTGACTCCACTGGAGACAGAGGTGGCTTCTAACAGCCCTTGGTTGACTGATTCCTGCAGGTTTTATAAGATCTCATCGAATACTCTGACTGGTTCGAATGTAGGCTCATCCTTAAAGTAAATTCTGTGGTGAGGGAGGAAAATACCAGGACTGGCCAGGTCAGAAGACATGGAGTATGCCAAATTCCATTGGGTTATGTGAACATGGAAGAGTTTGGCCTGTTGGGAAGGAGGATGAGGGCAGTTGTGGTTGACACGTGTGCTCCCTCCAGGAACTGATTTCAGAGTCCTTGATTTAAAATATGCTCTTATTTCCTTTGTATTTTTTTAAAATTTATTTTATAATTTAATTTAATTTTACATATCAGCCATGGATTCCTCTGTCCTCCCTCCTCCAATCCCCCTTCCTCCTGCCTGCCCTCCCCCCATCCCACCTCCCCATTCCCATGTCCTCCAGGGCAAGGAATCCCATGGGGATTCAGCTCAGCTTGGTAGATTCAATCGAGGCAGGTTCTGTCCCCCTCCTCCCTTTGCCCAGGATGAGCAAAGTGTCTCTGCATAGGCCCCAGGTTCCAAACAGCCAGCTCATGCACTAAGGACAGGTCCTGGTCCCATTGCCTAGGGGCCTCCCAAACAGTTCAAGTTAATCAACTGTCTGTCTCACTTATCCAGCAGGCCTGATCTAGGTAGGGGCTCCTTAGCTATTGGTTCATAGTTCATGTGTTTCTACTAGTTTGGCTGTTTGTCCCTGTGCTTTTTCCAATTATGGTCTCAACAATTCTCGCTGAATCAAGAACAGAGAGGGAGAACAAGGAAAAAGAGACCATGATAAATGAAGACCCCATGGGAATAGGAAGAAGCAAAGTGCTAGAGAGGTCCCCAGAAATCCACAAAGATATCTCCACAATAGATTCCTTCATATTTTTAGATAAATTATGTTAGTTTTTTTTTTTTACCTGGACATGGACTTTAAAAGACCTTAAACCCAGAGAATTAACTGATAGACTACTTACTAGGATAAGAAGACCAACAGTACCTGTTGACTTTATATCTTTGGTGGTAGAACCAAACTACATCCTTATATTTCAATTGCTTGCTTGTCCTTTATAACGTCTTAAAATGGGTTGTATACTGTGAGAGTCTGAAGGATGGCAAATACCTAAAATACTCTGTTTGCTGTTATTATGCTAGAGTCATATCAAATACACAGAAGATTACATTAGAGTTAATTTAGACTCCTCTCACCAGGTCTTATAAATCACTTTCTACCCAGTCACAATTCTTTCAGTTGCTTTCATTTAAAATTCAATCAATGAGTGCTGCTAGGCATATCCATATATCTAATGTTATTTGTTTTTAAACTAAAATTTATAATGTCAAATTTATTATTCGTTTATTATGTTCAGAGGAAAAAATGAAAAGCCCGGGGACTATATTTGGGGAGCTATCAGCATGTTGAAAATGACGTTTGTGATTAAAATCTAAGTAATAAAGGAAAAAGTGTTGTAACAAAAATAGAGAGGCCATGTGAGAGCAGAGCATGGGTTGTCTGAGAATTCTCTTTCGTTAAAATGAAATTCAGAATTATTAGTGTAGAGTCTTTAGAACTCAGTACTATAGCTCAAATTTTCCTATTGCACCTGGGAGTCCTTTTCAGGCCCTGGGCTGTAGTTAGATTGGAACTGGCTGCTGGAATCTGATCCTCTATACTCCAGGCTGTGTGCATCTCTTCATTCTGCCCCTGCCTCAGGCTCTTCTTCCCACACCAGACTTTCTCTAAGCTTTCCCTTCATTAATACACAACTAAGGCCTTTTCTTTGCTGAAGTCCTCTTTTCTTTTCTCCTTTCCTCCTACTCTTCCTTAATTTTGAACCTAACTTATTTCTCTGATGACACTGAATCATTGTGTGTAATTTCTCATGACACTTACCATATTTTCTCTCCGTGTTATAAATGGCACAGACTGTAGTTCCCTACTTTCTTTATTTTTGTCCACACACTCCAAACTCCAACTTTGATCCTTTCCTTGGCTTAGAAAAGTGTTTCAGTTTTCTCGAGGAAACTAGAAAACTCCTCCAAGTTTCCTTGTGTTCCTATTGATGGGATTCTCTGCCTTGTTTCTGGCTTCTAAAATAAAGAAATGTTCATTCTCTTGTAGCACTCAATCCTTAGTCATCCACCAAGAGCTTTGATCATAGTGTCATTACGGATGTCCTTATGTCATAGGTTCTTCCCCTTCTGTTAAAAAAAAAGATTTACCCGGCATGGGGACGTTTCCTGCTAGTTTGTGTGTTGTTCTGCATCAGGTGCCATCTCTTCTCCTTGTCTAACTTTATGAGGAAGTTCTCAAAAATGTTTCCCATAATCTCCGTTCACTCATTAAATAGACCCAAACCTATGAAGTAAACCTAGGTTTTTTTTTTGGGGGGGGGGGAGTGTTACATTTTTAGAAAAATAGTAAACATTTTTCAAATTTAGTTTGTTCTTTCACCAATTTCTTGGATGTAGAAAGTGTATTCTAACCATTGTGACTCCCCATAACCCCTAACTCTTTCCCATCCTCATCAAACACCCTACATTTCCCTTTTAAGCATTTATGCCTCTCTCTCCTTTGACATCTATGGAATTGTCTTTGTGACCACGGGTTTGAAACTATCCATTTAAGCATGGTGGGCACTTCATTGGGCACACAAAAGTAGAGACTGCTCAATGCCAGAATTCATCAGTTGTCACTACTTCAGGAGGAATAGGACCAAATAGAGCCCTCCCCCCAAAATGAATGACAGCTGATTGGCCCAGTCTTCTGTAGCCTATTGTAGGCAACCACAGCTGCAGTGACTGTGTTGGTCTTGCCAAGCCCAGAGGACGGCACTTTACAGCTTTTTTTTTTGCTATCTTCTGGCTCTTGCATTCTTTCTGTCCACTACTCCTTAATGATCCCTGAACCATTCGGGTGGTGGTATCAATGGTCTGCTTAGGACCGATCATGTATTCTTGTCCATTTGAGCAGCTGTGAAGAACATTCACTGCTCTTCATGCAAAGAGAAGCTTCTCTGATTAAGGCTGGGGGTAACATTTATTTATGCGTATGAACATAAATATTTAGAAGGCAGCTTGGTGCTATGACAATTCAGATAAACAGCATTAGTAAATTCACCCCTAGGACTTAACATTTCATCAGCTAAGCGTTCTGACTGGTTTAGATTCCCGGTATAAATTCTCTCTTGTGAAGTATGAATTGGGTTCAATCAGAGAGCAGTTGATTACCCCAAAAACAGTTGTGTCACTACTGCAGGTTGGCATATATTGCTTGGTAGATTGGTATCATAGATTTTAGGGTAAACAGGCCAGATCACTGATGCCTTTTCTCTCTTTGTACTTCTTACACATACTTTTCTCTTGGATATTATAGGAATGTGGTAAACTCACTTCTTCACTGGAAGACTACTTTGCATCTTGATTTCATTTCATCCTTAAAATACTGTAATCCTGAAAGCTTAATTCTTAAATTTTAAAGTTCATGTTATTTAATTCATTTGTGCACATTAGTGTCAGAGGTCCTATAATGGTGGGAATAGATTCTAAGTTGGGTGATTGACCCATTAAAGTGTTTTCACTATTCAAACATCAATTACAAAGACTAAGAGAGCTACAACACTACTAGATGATATAATCTTATGGGACCTCTTAACATGCCTTTGGTCATTGACTAGAATATTTTTTATAAACATCTCTATCATCTATATATTTAATGCTTGTCATCAATCAATCAATCATCAATCAGTCATATTCAGTTTTGTCTCATACTAGAACTTCAGGCTAGCAAACCCAGGTAGTCAGTGGCCATGTCTACATGGATATTTAAAAAGCAACTCAAACTTAAGAAAAACAAAATAAAACATTTTAATTCTGTTTGTCTTATTGCAAATGGCTAAATTGTCAATCTGTCATATGCAACATAGGAATCTTCCTCAAAAATAAGCATCAAGAATTTAAGTGTCAAAAAATAAATAATCAGTACCAAAAAAGAAAATTCCTGTCTGGGCCATTTTACACCATTAGGGAAAGCATCTTGAATATTTTTTTAAAGCAGGCACTTCATTTGATAATTTGGTATGGGCATGACTGGAGTACAAGCTACAAGAATTAGAAGCCACGTGGAAGAAAACATTTCACTATTGAAACTAAATATTTAAACATGATTATTCTCATTTTTATAATAGCATACTCTCGTAAGTCCAGAAATTTCAGGTTTATAAAGCATTTTTCTCTTTAACAGTAAACAATTTAGTCATTAGTTTATTAATCAAGGTTTCACAAACCACTAGGGCTGAACAAGGAATTGTATTACAAATGTATTTTATTGGCCCATGCCTGCCTTTTGGTGTTAGTATTCATATTGATGGTCAAGTTTATGAATGATAAGGGGACTTCATTATCACAGTATAGAGAAGGATCATTCTTAATTTGATCTTTTCAAAGTGTCTTTGAACCAATGGGGAAGCTATTGATAACTGACAAGGGCTGAACTATGTGGAGAGGCTGATGACCCGATGCTGTAAGCCCGTCAGTGATGAAGGAATTCCTACAACCTGCCATGTGTACTGCAGAACCAGAGGACTGAAGAAGCACCAGGGAAGTGAGAACTTGAAAGAGCAGCCTCATCAAAAGAAGTTTCTGTGCTGTGGTTTTGTGGGTGTTTGTTTCACGGCTCAGATGCTTCGTTGCTGATTTGTTGTGAGAGAGATTCGTGGATATGGAGTGTACAACTTGGAGAGTGTTGGTTTTGCAGAGAGTTTTTGCCTTTGTCAATTTTTTCATCACCATATCTTTATGTCATAACTTTTTTTTCAGCATGTCTTGTAGTCTTTCTAATGTGGTTTTATTTATCTATCTATCTATCTATCTATCTATCTATCTATCTATCTATCTATCTATCTATCATCTATCTATCTATCTATCTATCTTTGTTTGTTTTCAGGTGCACATCTGCTTTTTTCTTTTTATTCAGTCTGGGACTTGAGCCCATGGCATGGTGTGCCCCACATTAGGGTAGGTTTTCTCTTTTTCAGTTATATTTTTTAGGAAATACTCTTGTAGACAAACTCAGAGATATGTTCTACATTGATTCTAGGTCCAATCACATTTGGTTTCTTTTCTCTTTGGTTGTTTAGTTGGTTGGTTTTTCTCTTTAAATTATTATTACTATTATTTATTATTAAGAAATTTTCTATTCATTTTACATACCAACCACAGACACCCCCCTCCCTCCTCAAACATCATATGTACTCACTAATAAGTAGGTACTAGATGTAAAGCAAAGAATAACCAGACTACAACCCACAGCTCCAGAGAAGTTAGCTAACAAGGAGGACCCTAAGAGGGACGCATAGATTGCCCAGTGAAGGAGAAATAGATGAATCTACATGAGCAAACTGGGGGTGGGGAGGTAATGAAGGGCAAGGGGTGGGACATGAGAACATAATGTGGTGGTTTCAAAACATAGGTGAGCTGACAATTTGATCTAGGATTTGAGGCCTGGATGCATAAGTAGTGTTAAGAATAATTTTAAGGGCTGTGATGGCTCAGTGGTAATGGCATCTGAAGCCAAGCTTGTCCACCTGTGTTTGATCCTGGAACTCACCTGGTGGAGGAGAGAACTGACTCCTGAAAGTTGTCCTCTGACCCCTGTCCCTGAACCTTGATGCTGGTGAACACACACAAACACAGGAGAATCAACACAAGTACTTTGCAATAAAAGCTACTTGTCAACATTATCTATAACTGCCTCATAACTCAAATTAGTTTCCCCCAATATGACTTGTTGATGGAAAAATATTGTAAAGTGTGTCACCAATATAATAAAGCTTGAAGACACTTCACAACCTATCATTTAACACACATACAACATTTCAAATAGTTTTGTGAACTCCCAAATAGTAAAAAAAAAAAAACATTATTTAATAGAAAAACTTATTAAACTTGGAAGGTGATAGCTCCAACTCCAGACTGTGAATACTATATATACTCTTTCTAAACCAGCAAATCTTAGGCATTTTTTTTTTTTTTTTTTTTTTTGGTTTTTTCGAGACAGGGTTTCTCTGTGTAGCTTTGCGCCTTTCCTGGAGCTCACTTGGTAGCCCAGGCTGGCCTCGAACTCACAAAGATCCGCCTGGCTCTGCCTCCCGAGTGCTGGGATTAAAGGCGTGCGCCACCACGCCCGACTTCTTAGGCATTTTTACAGTGACCTAGGCAGATTAAGATACCTGCCATTTAGTAGCAGAACTAAACTCATCTCCCAAAGAAAATCACGTTATTGCTAAGAACTTGAACATGGTATAAAATTTGTAAAAGCATTGTAGAAAATTTAGTGCAATAGTCTGAGAATGTTCTATTCTGACCTGGTATGACTTTTTGTTGGAGGGTTTTTGTGTTGTGACTGATCGAAGTATTTGTGTGCTGCTGAAATGATTTAGCCCATAAAGGCCATTTCTGCACAAGACTGCTAATATGAATTTTATTGGAGACCCACAGGATGGAAGATAATTGACTGCAACAAATTGTCCTCTGGCCTATACACACACACACACACACACACACACACACACACACACACACACACACACACACAGAAGTAAATAAATCCAAAAAAATGTTATTTTTTGACCAGCAAGATGCTCAGTGGGTTCAGACAATTTCTGACAAGACTGACAATCTGAGTTTGATCCCAGGATCCACATGGTGGAAGGGGAGAACCAATTTCCACAAATTATCATCTGACTTTGGCACACACCCCTACCCCAGCACACAAATAAGTGAATGTTTAAAAAGTCTCATTAAGTTTGATAAGGGGGTAGATTTCATCAATTTTTATCATGTGGCATTTGTAAGACTTGTAATATGATATGTAATATGATGTGTAAGATTTGTAATACAATGAAATTTAGATTTACTTTCTGAAAAGAGTTGCCTAGCGACATCTAAGGTAAATTTGACCAATACCTGTCTTGAGATATCCATGCATGTACCATTGGTGAAGTTGACTTAACAATATTGCTCCTTGAGAGATTTGCCTTCAGTATAAAAAGAAAATCCCAACACAATCTTAGCACCTGGCTTTCTTCAGAGAGGAGCTTTCATGAAAATTATTAGAGACAAAATGTAAAAGTGTGTTCTAGATAATGACAACAACTTGTTAGCTTCACAGTCTTATTAACTTTATTAACTTTCATTAATATTGTTTTCACTCAAGAATAATTTTGAAAAGTACAGAAACCTGGATCAAACACAGTGTTCTGGTACTATAGGACTAAAGAGGGCAATGCATGAATCATAAATAATTTCATTTTTGGAGAAATCTTACTAAATACATTGAAAAATAATGCTAAATCCTAGATTCCAAGAAGCATGAACAAACCTGTAGGTTAATGTGTCCTTTATAGACTTGGAAGACTGATTTTCTTACTGAATGACATACAATACATTTAAAATAAAAATAGGGCTAACAAAGTTATAAAATGTATAAGCTTCTTTATATCTTAAATTACGGTATAACCTAAAAAAATGTTTTAAACTAGAAGGAAGATATAAGTTTACATTGTGAATGTCAAAGTTGTACTTTTTACAGAATAATTTAATTGGGTCCAAACAAGATAGACACCTACATTTCAATTTCATATGGAAGGATGATTTCTTTTCATGCTGCAAATGTTCATAATGAAAACTCATTCTCATCTATGCAACGAATTGGAACCTGAGGTAAAAAAGTTTATTGCTTTCTTTTAGCAGAGGCAGAGCTCTGATGGGTCACTTGTAGGAAGACTTTTTTTCTGTGACAGGGTTATCTGTGTAGCCCTGTCAGTCCTGGAACTCACTCTGTAGAGTAGGCTGGCCTTGAACTCAGAGATCTACCTGCCTCTGCCTCCCAAGTGCTGGGATTAAAGATGTGTGCCATCACTGCCTGGCAAGGAAGACTTTTAAAACATATTTTAAAAATGTGTGTGTGTGTGTGTGTGTGTGTGTGTGTGTGTGTGTGTGTGTGTGTGTGTAGGATTTCTTGTTGCTGAAGGCACAAGCAGTTTTGAGCAACTCAATGATGTGGGTGCCGGAAACTAAACTCTAGTTCCCTGAAAGAGCAGGAAGTGCTTTTAGCCATTGAGCCATTTCTTCAGCCCCATGTAAGGAGACCTTTAAGAGAAAAGTGGACCAGGTTTGAACATGAAAAACAGCTACAGAAAACACCTCATTCAGCAAACACACGTTATGTTATGTGAACCAATTTCCAGTTCTCTGCAAGGTCATAGGGAAAATAAATGTTTTGACTGCAAATGAAAACAATTCTTGCACATAAAAGAACTCTGAAAACTGTCATCCCTACAAAAGATTATGTCCAGTCGTGGTCTCAGTTCATGTCTTTATTTGCATCACTGTAAGCATCCCTTGGTAGAATTTACTGGTCATTTGTATGCATTCGTTGGAAAAGTATTTAGAAATTTAGCCCATTAAATTTTTTTTTAAACTTTTGATGATATATTTTTATTGTTTTTATGGTTGTTTTGACTGCATGTATGTCTGTGTACATTAGTACAGTACCCAGAGAGGCAGAAGAGGGCCCTGTGGGATGCTGGGAAGGAAACCAGTGTCCTTTGACTGGTTAAGAGCAACAGTTCTCTTAACAACTGACTGAGTCATCTCTCCAGCCCCAGTCCACTTTTTAATCAGTCGGGTAGTAGATTTTTGTAATTGAGTTGTGGAGTTACTAAGCAAAATACACAAACCACAGAAGTACAAATGCCATGTGATTCTACCTACATAACGTTTTCAAAGTAGTCTCTTACAATTAGGGAGTGGTATTTTGGCAAGCCTGAAAGGAGGAAAAGACCTGGAAGCTGTTCAGTGGGGAAGACTTAAAATGTTTTTGATGGATAAATGCTAGAGATTTGCTACATAATGTCATGCTTAAGGTTAAGAATACAGTATCTTACCATTAAGTTTTTGCTGAGTGTTTAAAAATGAAATTAACACTTTGTGAGAGACCTGTAGCAAATGAAAATCTTGAGACATTGCTACTGCTGCTTACGTCTGAAAGAGGAAAGCCGGTGTTTGGGAAAGGCACCGGGTAGTTCACTTTCTTTTCTTTGTATTTGTGTTTGGTGATAAGTGCTCCCAGCTTCCTGCTACCTTGCTTGCCACTTCTTTTCATACTCTTTGCACGACTAAGTCTTGTCCCTCTGAAACCCTAAGCCCAAATACGCTCCTATAAACCTGTGGAAGAGTTGCCTTGGTTATGGTGTTTTATCACAGGAACAGAAGAATAATTTCTTCATTGAGTTTTCTCCTTAGCCCCGAACTGTAACTTTTAGGAGAGGACTAAACCTGAGTATAAATGTAGATAGATATCTCTAGACAAATGAAGGTTTCTGCTAAGGCTGCTACCCATCCATACATTGGAAAGCAATAAACTCTTTGCCAATTTGTTGCATTGATGAAAATGAGTTTTCCTTATGAACATTAGCAACATGAAAAGAAATCATCCTTCCATATGAAAGTGAAATGTGTGTACTTATCTTGTTTGGCCTCAGTTAAATTATTCTGTAAAAAGTACAACTTTGACATTCACAATGTAAACTTATGTCTTCCTTTTAGTTTAAAACATTTTTTTTCAGGTTATACCCTATTTTAAGATACAAAGAAGCTTATACATTTTTATAACTTTGTTAGCCCTATTTTCATTTTAAATATATTGTATATCATTCAGTAAGAAAATCAGTTTTCCAAGTCTATAAAGGGCACATTAGCCTACAGGTTTGTTCATGTTTCTTGGAATCTAGGATTTAGTATTATTTTTCAATGTGTTTAGTAAGATTTCTTCATAAATAAAATTACTTACAATTCATGCATTGCCCTTTTAAAAAGTATATCTACTCCCTACAGAAAGAGTATCACCTTTGATTTAAGAATGTACGTAGTATTTTCTTATGTGTTTTTAAAGTATATTCAAATAATGAGATTAATTTCAAAAACAACAAAACAATCTCTTTCTTAATTGTAGAGGTTAACTTTAAAGCAACTGAAATGGGAAGAAAAATGACTCTTGCATTGCATATACTATGTTGTTCACTATGGATTTGTGTAGTAAAAATATTTAATAAGATTCTTAGTTCCATTAAAGCAAAAATGCCATTATAAACTCAATAAAGTAAAAGCTAAAGTTTTCTTAGTCCAAATATTGACTCAGTTTAGAGCTAATATCTATGGAATAAAGAAAAGAAAAAGGAGTAAGTCAGCTAAAACAAATGGATGTGGCATTATTGAATTGTTATCCTTATTACATATCACATATCATGATTAATATACAAATTTTTGAAATAATAGTATTTATGTAGGCTTTCTCTGAGATCTGAATTATTATTAATGTTTTTTCCCGGATAAAAGTTTGAGAAACACTAATCCACGAGGCCGAAATTATGAAACTCAGAGCATTTCGTAGGAATCATTATGTAGTGACTGGGAGAACATTAGTGGGTTTTTTTTTTTGTTGTTGTTGTTCTTGTTTTTGTTTTTTTCAACTAGTCAATCCATCAGTTTGGATTGACAGAGGCCCCAAAGATCCCTTGGGTTGCTGATTCCAAACCCAGACTTATAATGATGATTTTCTTATTCTACCTGGAGAGTGGCACATAAGATCTTCCTTTCATAGTGAATACCACCACCATCATCCATCCACACATAACAAGTTGAATAGAAATCTCTTTGTCTCTCACTCCCCCAATATTGCACAGTGCAAATCCAATTCCATTTATTTCTACTACCAACCCGTAGTCCCCAGAAACTACTCTCTGCTGCCATTCTTATCACCCCATGCAGCTCATACCTATATTTTTACCATGATTGTACAAAGCACCCCTGAATTAGTCTGTCTTCCTGCATCTCCTGTTGTCATTTGCCTTTCCATTTTACTTTCTAAAGAAACTGAATGATCTTCAAGTTCTCAAATTAGATGCTCTCTTAGATTCCCTAATACCCATGCCCCAGGTCAATATTCTTCAATGGATTCCCATATTTAAAATAAAATATAAATGATTTCATTAAACTGACTGCCTGCATCTGTGGCTTCATTTCCTATGATATATGTCTCTTTTGGTTGCCATACTCCAGTGACCTGTGCTCCCAACTCTGTGCAAAGAAAGTTAGTTTATCCTCTCCACTTTCCATTTTTTCTATGTGCTGGCACTTCTGATCTTCTGTGACTGCCTACTTCTATCAGGACTTTCCCTAAGACCCAACTTAAAGTAGCTACTGAGTAACTGCTTTAAAAGTTTAATATATATTTCACTAATGAATTCTGTATGCGTTTGTGATGTATGATAGTTTGTTTTTGATATAGTTATACACTGTGAAATGGTTTAAGTCAAGTGCAGTAGCATGTTGACCATCTTGCATACTTTTTGGTGTTGGGAAGAATTTTTGAGGTTTGTTCCTTAGCAAATTTCAAACACAGAATGTATTTTTTTTAATCTTAATTGAAAAAAAAACTTGGACATATTTCTTGTACATAACATTTTAAAACAGAATGCCAGTTAAAATGGCTAAATAGGTCTAAAGAACATATGTATCTTAACACTTAAAATTTTTTATGTTGAGGACACTAACCTACTCTTAGCAGTCTTCAAGAATCCCAGACAGTTTTTAATGCAATGTGTTACTATTAACGATAATCACCATACTGTATAATGGTTCTTTCTAAATGCATCCATACTGTCTATTCGAAACTTCCAGCCATTCCACCAACATTTCCTATCCTTTCACACTATTGGTGGCTCCTGAGAACTAACATTCCATATTCTGTGTCTCGGCTTTTGACATTGTAAGACTCTGTACGCCGGTGAGAGTATGCACCTTCCTCTTTGTACTTTGTCTCACCTAATGTCATCCGACTTCATGCACATTGTCACAGATGACAGGATTTCTTTTTATATTACTCCATCTCAGTTCTCTGTGGGGTACACTTGGTTTAGTGTCAATTTCCAAGTTAAATATTATTTGTTTGCTTTTCATTTTCTCAGAATATGAGGTAAACTTGACAGAAGCACTGACTGCGCTGTTCTTCACTGCACCCTTGACTAATAATAGTGGCTAAAAGTAAAAGTACTCAAATCGTGGATGAACAAGCATTTTCATGGAGGCAGTGAAAAAATGCAAGTTGAGGACAAAAAGTTGGCTTTTTGTTATCATATGGCTACCCTTCTGAACGTGGTCAACATCAAATGACATATCAACCTCAAGGCAAATCCTGGTTACTACAGGTTTTTATCCATAATATGAAAATTTTGAATTAGAATTATGTTCCAGAGCCTTGTTAGCACTTCGAACGTACATTACATAGTGAACAGTGGTAAATTTCTTTAGGCTTTTGGTGACATTAATCCCTGAGCTAAACTGTCATAGCAAGAATAGCACACATACAACTAACGTGCACACCCTTGACAAATCTGAGGTCTGCTAAGCACAACAAATTGCCTTCCCTTAAAATATTACTTATTTAAAACCATGTCTCAAATGCCAATTGTTAAAAATGTTTTGATATGAAACTTTTATTCAGACAGAGGGAAAAAATCTACTAGTATATCTAAGTTTCAGGACATTTTCTTCCTTTATTGGTTTGGGGAACTTAAAAAAATTCATTTTCTACCTTCTTCTGGAATGTCTATTTCCTTCATTCGAAATTGCTATGTTACAAATAACAGGAGGAAGTACCTGGTAGTTATAGCAGACAGAAACACATTATTTTTGTAAGGAGGCATTCATAAAAAATCAATATGAATCCATTTGGAAAAGTGGAATTGTTTAAAGATATATAAACACCTTCACCCAGTTTTTTCCTGAATACACAGTTTGACAATCAATTTGAGAGGGCAGTAGTCTTCTAAAAATCTTCCCATTGTATTATACCAGATAAAATGATTTTATTATTGTTATTACAAATTCTTCTGTCACATCCCATAGCTCCAACATTGTTTTGTGACTGACTTTACACCAGCGTTAGCAAGACTTCTTTACAAGAAATTTGCCCAATTTTACATAGGATCTTAAAACTCTTCTTTTAACATGTTAACTATATGGAAAACAAACTGTGTTGATTAAGATTATATCTATGTATATGTTTGTACTTTAGATTTCCTCAGAATAATTAACAATATCCTCCTGCAGCAGCAGCTTTATAAGGCTCATAAATAAACAGTCAAACAAAGTCCCCCTCTCACTCCAGTATATTAAAACAGAAAGTGAAATGCCATCTTGATTTCCATGAAGACTGAAATTAACCATTATGTAGTACGTACTGTCATCATTGTACATACACCTTTTCGTTACTGATTTTCCAATATAGTAATAACCTCACTTGCTTTTGTCATTTTTGTGTTCACCCACACTTATGTGGCTAAATCTACCTCTACAATCAAAAACTTAACTCTGTTTTTCCAGATCTCTACTGTATATGTCCCTCAATATGTTCAGTAATGCTTTAGACTCAATTAATCCCCAATTAAATAGCATGGCTACCCCTGAAATCATCTTCCATGTTAACAATCATCTTAATATTACCACACCTGTTCATCATACATTAAGCACACACACACACACACACACACACACACACACACACACACACACACGAGTAGACTAGTATATATATGGTATGTATTCCATATGTAAATATTATATATATACATATATCAATGGTTGAACAATTACTAGATGAACTAAACGCTGTATGTAACACAGGCAAGATTACTGTAAAGGCGACATTCACAGCCAGCATAATTTTGCTCAATATTAATCAGTTATAGTTTAAGGCTGTAAGATGTGTATGAAAAATGTTACGGAGAACACAGGGAGAATATAATCCCTGGAATTTTGATATCAGAGAAAGATTACTGAATAAGGGACTTAGCAGACTGATGAGTGATTGTTGGAAGAGGTGAGGTGTTGCAGTTCTGTTTCTCTTTTTTGCACCCCATGCAAAGACTCATGATGCAAGAAGGCCTGTAGATGGGAAACTGACAGTCTCTGAGGTGGAGTATGAGAGAACATGTGGTAAAGGTATGACTGGGAAGGCTTTTAAAGAATGGACGTTTACCCAGGGAAAGACAGCAACCATTAAATAATGTTGAGCCAGAGAAGGGCATGGTTGGAGCAGCATCTTATCAACAATCTTACCACCAACTTCTGAAAAAACAGACATAGTTTTTTAAAATAGTATTTATTTTTGATAATATAATGTAATTACAATGCTTCTCTCCATTTCCTTTCTCTACCCCCTCCATATGCTACTCCTTGCTCTCCTTCAAATTCATGGTCTCTTTTTTTATATTAATTGTAAGTGCATGCATATATGTTTTCATACTCTATCTTATACATATTCCTAATAGAACCTGCTCAGTCTGTATAGTGTTACTTGCACACACATTTTCAGGGCTGAGCCTTTGGTTTGCGATAGTCAATCGGTGTGTTCCTGAAGAAGCCCATTTCTTCCACTCTCAGCATTCCCTAGTAGCCTGCAGTTCTTCTGTAAGTTTGGGGCCTTGTAGATTTTCGACTCTCTGCTTTAGCATGTCTATTGCTGACGGTCCTTGTTCAATTCACGTTTAAGCAGTATGCTGGTGAGACTTTATGGGTGTAGTTTCTGACATTTCTAGGAGACACAGTCTCACAGAAAACTCCCTCTGTGTCTGGCTCTTGGAATCTTTCTGCTTCTTCCTCTGCAATGTTCCCTAAGCCTTAGGTTTAGGAGTTGTATTGTGTATATATCTATATCCGTTGGGACTGGCCCCGACAATGCTGCATTTTATTGGTTATGGTTTTCTGTCATTGTCTCTTTCTGTTGCAAAAAGAAGTTTCCTTCATGAGGACTGAGGACTCTGCTTATCTGTGGATGGAAGGGCAATTATTGAGAGTGTCGTTAAGGATTGTGCTGATTTGGTAAAGTGGTACTTGTAGGTTCTCTTCCAAGATCCATGACATCAGTAGTTCTAGGTAGTTGACTAGGTTTCTAGTACCAGGCATGATTTCTCTCTTGTGGAACTGTACCTATTGGACCTAGAAGAGAATTTTGGGTTGCCACTAAGGTTTGCATGCTTCTACGGCACACATAGGGCTGTTGTGTCTTGCTAGCTGTTGCATTTTATAGGCATGATAGCTGGGTAAGACTGTGAACTGCTGCCCTTCTTTGGAAACTTGGTTGGCACCATCTCAGGCCTTGTGTAAAAGTGATGCTTAGGGACCTATTGTTTCCACTATTTCAAACAGGAAGGCACTTTGCATATTATATATTCATCAATAATCTAAACAAATATACTAACCTTAAAATTAATTAATTAAAAACCACAACCTTAAAATTTGGAATCATGTTCATATGTCAAATGCTTATAATCTACTTTCCTACTTATCAGATAATATTTTAAAGCTGTTTGTATGCATTAACATGTAAAATTTATATATTGAACCACAATCTTTATAGACATTATTATATGGCTTTTAAAGTAATGCCTATCAGTAAATCAATTTGTTTTGACAACCAAACTATCTATATAAATAATTGAGCCATTGTATCTAATAAATTTTCTCTAATAAGTGAAGTTGAAAATAAAAACTTGAACAAAAATAAAAAATAAATAGGGAATTTGATGATAACATTACTATTACTGTTTTTATTGATAATAGGTGATAATATTGTGATGAAAAGCAATAATATCAAACAAAATATCAAATGAAGAACTGAGAGTCTCTGATTTTTAAGTAAACATTTTAGGTGATAATGCAGATCCAGATCATGAAGGCTTTCTTATAACTTCAAGAGCTTTTCCTCCTTAGAAATTTTAAATTGGCTAAATATTTCTTCACAGGAAGTCTATGCAACTTGATAGGCACTTAGAAAAAGGAAGGCATCCCATGGTTAATGTAAAAACTACAAAATGGATTTCTTCTTCCTTTGAGAAACTGTTTCATGTGCTTATTTGTAAGGAAACAGGAGGCTCATTTTAAAAGAGATTTGAAGGATATTTGTAATGCTGGCCTTTGCATTCACAGAACATCAATTCCTCCTCAGAATCAAATCTCAGACATATTATTGTGTTGATGTGTTAGGAATCTTTTTAAAATGTCTCTACACCATCTTAGTTGTATCTGCATTGTAATTCTTCATTTTTCCAACACTTAATTTTGAGTTTTAAGAGTTCAATTATCAACTTCTATACAAACAATAGCAACTTCACAGATTGTGAAAAAAAATGTACATCCCATGACATTCAGATACTAAAATCTAAAACTGTATGAAAAAAAAACCATTACCCAGGGATAGGTTATGTATTGTATATTTATCATTCACATGTTAATTGGCAGTGTTACTGGTCAGTATCAGTCACATATTTTATGGGAGAATATCCATAGCTATTTTGATTAAGTTACTACTTGTAGAAGATATGCTTTAAGATGTAAGGCTAGCCGGGCAGTGGTGGCGCACGCCTTTAATCCTAGCACTCGGGAGGCAGAGGCAGGCGGATTTCTGTGAGTTCAAGGCCAGCCTGGGCTACCAAGTGAGTTCTAGGAAAGGCGCAAAGCTACGCAGAAAAACTCTGTCTCGAAAAAACCAAAAAAAAAAAAAAAAAAAAAAAAGATGTAAGGCTGAATATAAGCATTTGCTATTGTTGCTGATAGTACCAAATACATTGTGTCTTCATTGTTCCTCACTAGGGTCTAAACAAGGTGGTAAACACAGTAACAGAGTAAGGGTAATGCAAATCAAAACCTCATGACTACTGAAGCTTGATCTGGAATAAACATCTTTATGTAAAAACTAGATCAACTTGATAAATATATGTACTTGCTCAGTGATGGCAACAGAGCACTAAATGAGCTTCCTATTTGGAAGCTACTCCCTGGTCAAGATTTCTCCATTTTACAGCAAAGCTTATGGATTTGGAGAATTTGGAACACATGATGTAACTAAGGATATCATAATAATGGAAGCAGATAAACAACCAAATGACAGCCACACATGCTTATAAAATTTTGAGAATGTCTTCTTGGATATATCCTGTGGAAATCGATATACAAATATTAATTGTCTTTGCAAATTAAAGTAAGGTAGCCACAGGTTTGAAATCCAAGTTGTATTTTTATGTTATGAAGGTAAAATCCAGAGCCATGTCTAGTGTCTTCCTTTGCTGATGCTCATGTATAGACCTTGTCCATGAAGGGGAAGGAGCTAATCTTTAGTATCCTTGAAGAACCTGTCTCCCTAAAGTAAGTTCAGTTAAACATAGACGTATTTACAAAACCAACTTTGTGACATGCTGGGATGTTTAAAGAGACTTGTGAATTCATAAGACAGACACGTAAAATTGCCATAACACACTTCTAGCTGAGGTCATGTTTAAGAAAGAAGTGAATTCCTAACCTCTAGAGTAGTACTTGTGTCCAGTTTTATGCCTGCAAAGCTCAATACCTACTGCAGAGACTCAATTTATAAGGATATTTTCTCAGTGTTGTAGTCTCTAGGATGCCAGTGACACCCAGTTGCCTACAATCTACAGCTTGAAGATGAAACCAAACTCTACTGGGCCAAGTTCCTTTTGGCACTACATACCTATAGTACCTGGACAAGAAATAACTCAGTGGTATATGCACTCTCTTCACTCAAAGAAGACATTTAAACAGAATTCCCATTGCCAGCTGCTATGAGAAATATTACCCGGTGTCTTGCTTTCCCATCAGCAAATTTAAAAAATAATTTACATTTCTTCTTAAGATTTGTTGCCAGCCCTGCAGTACTGACCTGAGTGTGGCTTAGATCTCCTCATCAAGACTTGGCTACCTATAAAGACAGCACGGCATTTTTAGCCCTGTGACAGATTGGCTTTTCATTTACTACCTCTTTCCAAAGAAGCACTTAAGCCTGATAAGTCTATGTCTTTGGAAAGTTTACTCTCTCATTTATAATAAAGCTATTTAGAAAATCAAGATCATATGGCCAAGTGATCTTTCAATGTAGGCATGTGGGGAAAAAATTAAAATTTATCCCTTCCAAAGTTCATTTCTAGACATTGGCTCTAAAGATAGATCAAGAGAAAATGAGCAAGTTAACTTTATTTGGAGTTCTTTGCTGATGCCCATCATAATTTAACACTGCTAATTTATTGTAGATAGTGTCTCTCTATTTCCCTATTCATGTTTCACTCACACTTGCTTAGACACAACCTGGTTTGTGTTATCAATACAACAGCCTGGAACTTGGGGCCACTTATGTTTGGTGAAGACTTACACACTTGAAATACTTCTGGCCTTCCTTATCTATTTCTTGCTATTCTACTTTTCTGTACTGGTTAGATTTTTGTAGATTTGATACAAGCTAGAGTTATCATGGAAGAAGAACCCTCATTTGAGAAAATGCCTCCATGGACCTGCCTGTTGGAAAATCTGCGGGTCATTTTCTGGTGGCAATGCCACCTCTGGGCAGGCAGTACTGAGTGGTATAGGAAAGCATGCTTAACAGGCCATGGGAAACAAGCTACTGTGCAGCCTTTTTCCATGGCCTCTGATTCAGTTCCTGCCTCCAAGTTCCTGCCTAGATTTCGTGATCTGACTTCTCTTTATGATGAATCACAAACTGTAAGATGAAATAAGCCCTTTCCTTCCCAAGTTGTTTTGGTCATGCTGTTTATCACAGCAACAGATATGAAACTAGGACAATTGTCCTTGACTGATCAGATTCCCATGTGTTCTGAACCTTTCATAAACCACAGAGAGAGAGAGAGAGAGAGAGAGAGAGAGAGAGAGAGAGAGAGAGAGACTATACATGTGTATAAGACACTTGTTTACATGCACACACGCACATATACAATATGTGCATGCATATGTGTATGTGCTTGTATATGTATATGCATGTGGGAGATACCACCAGTTATTCACAAAAGTTCAGTCTTTCTTTTTCTCTGTGGATCAGAAATACTACACAGCCTGTTGAACATAATCAGATTCCCCCATGAATAATTAGGTGAGTGAACACTGGACATTGTATTCCCTATAAAATGGAAATGGGGGCAATTTCTGCAACATCCAGGACTGAGGCATAGTAAAGCAACTGCATCTCTTACTATGTTATTCTTTTGGAGAACCTTATAATTGTTATGCCTCATAGACCTGGTTTTCACCTGTATGTGAATAAAATGCTTATAGCAATGGCTGAGATCAAGATAAAAAAAATAATAGATCTCATTTTTTTCATGTAATTATATGAACCTGAGCTGTCACCCAATTTGGACTTTAGATTGTTGCTTAAGAGTTTCTTTCTTAAGCATGTTGTATTAATATTAAGAACACAGAAATATATAGTATGCTTTACTTGAGGTGGTCTAGGCGGGCAGCCTTGTCTCTATGTTGGTTTAAAACAGGACAAAGTAAGTTTCACTGAAAAATGAACTGTTACCCTTGATAAAATCAAAACATTCCAGCGAAGTGTAGAGGAGTCGAATGGAAACAGATGGCAGTAACAGCTATATAAAGGGAAGTCAAGTGACACACTTGAGAGAACATAAAATGTAAATCTTAGAAACACAGAAGATCACTGAAGAGAATGATAGAAAGATGTCAGGTAATTAATACAAAAAGAGATAAACAAACTAAATCCCAAGTGGTGGTTAAATATACCTTAGTTTGTTTGCCTAATTAAAAACAGTGTACTGATGTGCTTTAAAGGCATGTCTCTTTGTCTCTTTTCTGGATGCTGTAACAGAATACTCTGACAAAAGCAACTTTGGGGCTAAAGACTTTCTTTGGCTTACTGTTCTGGGTTACAGTTCATCAAGGCAAGGAAGTCACAGTGTAAGGACTTCAAAGCTGCAGCTGGTCACATTGAATCTATGGCCAGAAGTAGACAATGATGAATCCATGCATATGAGTGCTTAGCTCATTCTTCCTGGCTTTTGTAGTCTGGGAGTCTCTGCCCAGGGAATACTCTGCCCACAATTAAGATGAGTTTTCCCATATCAATTAATGTAATTAAGAATATCTCCAAGAGTCATCTTCAGAGGTCAGTATCCCTAGTAATTCTAGATTTTGTGAAGTAAATAATTAAAATTATCCACCACAAAATGTACAACAGAAGTAGGAGCAGGATTAATTACAAATTGTGACAATTTGGGAGCTAGAACAATGGAAGATTTTGAAAGAGAAGATTTCTTTTGCTTATCAAACTTTATATGCTATTAACAATTTAAAAATATGTGTTTCTTATTCCCTTGCACATAGCAGCATTGCTTAAAAGACCCTGGTTGGGAAACTGACTTCTATGTACATCAATAAATAAATGAATAAAGAAAGTGTGATGAGTACATGCACTGAAATAATTCCTAGTCTTAAAGCTTAGTCTTAAAGAAGTCACGTTGTCTGTGACAGCATCTATGAACCTGGAGAACACAACGCTAAATAAAATAAGCTAGTCTCAGAAAGGCACATGCTGCATGGTTCAACTTAGATGTGAAATTTAAGATACTGAATACCAAAGGAGAGAGTAGAATCATAGCTATTGGGTAAGGGGAATGAAGATGAAGTGATGTTAATAAAAGGGTCCCAAGTTTTGGATATCCATGCAGAATTTCTGCTAGAGATTTAATAGAGAGCACAATGACTAATGTTAAGGAGCATGTGAATTTTGCTAGTAAATTATACCTTATATATACACAAACACAGGACTTCTCTCTCTCTTACACACACATATATATACACACCATCTCTCACACCTTTTCTCTCTCGTACACACATACTCTCTCATATATCCACTTACATTTTCTCTCTCTTACACACAGATGCTCTCTTTCACACACACATGGAACCATGTAAAGGGATGATGAGTCAACTATCTTGAGAGTGTTAATAATTTTCATGTATAGATTTATAACAAAACGTTACATCAAACATGTTAAATGTATATAATCTTGCAATTTATATGGTATTAAAGCTGGAATAAAATAAAAGTATATATTTGTATAAACTCAACTAATATAGTTAGGTAGATATAAATTTAAGTATGTACTCAAATGAAATTTGAGCATAGCATCAAATAATTTTAACATGCAGTATGAAGGGTAATGTACCAAATTTTTATTTTCAATTTAAACTAGTGCAAACTAGTTTTGAAAATAAGCTGTTGTCCCTCATTGGGTGACAAAGGAATGAGATCTAGGACAGAAGATGTTGGTAAAGTCATCAGAGGGTAGAAAAAGACAACTCAAGGATACCATTGAAAATGCCACAATGTGAAACCATCAACTTTAAAGAAGCTGAGCTTAAACCAAAGTATAAAGAAGGTTGTTTGTTATTTCTGTTATTTGCAGTAACCTTACTTTTCGATATTATGATCACATTACTGGGTGAGAAATTTTTAAGTTTAGATTTTAATAAATGGAAAATTGCTAAACTGCCATGATAGGAGGGAGATACAATCAAATAAGAGGATTGTATATGAAGCCATAAAACTTGAAAAGGAAGCTTGGTCGACTTCGCAGTTATCCACGTGAGTATAAAATTTGCAAATGCAGCTGAATAAATATTTCATGATCCTTTAAACTTACCTAGGCATTTTGAATCACTATTAAGGGGAAAGACACATAGTTGACTTGGCAATCGCAAGGCATTTACCTAATGAAAAGCCATTGTTATTAGTGGACTTTATTATTTATTTGAAAATGGAAAGCTGAAAGTTATCTGCAGGTCAGCAAATAACACAGACAATTGAAAGCACAAAGGTTGCTTGGCATCTATGGTTTTACTTAATTAAATTTTCAGTTAGATGCTAAGCAGTACATTATAGACAGGGCTTCCATATTCCCTAGGTGGACATAATAGTATATGGAGGTTTTACCTCCTATTAATCTTGGCATAATTATAAATTAACATTGAGATTATGCTTCATTCTACAGAACATCATGTAAATTTTTGCATTAACATTAAAATACAATGTATCTCAGTCAACTATTTGTGTTATTTCTCTTCTTGCACAAATAGCCCATTATTAAAAATTGGGATTTTCAAATAAGAGGAATAGAAGTTAGCATTATTGTTATTTAAAACAAAGAGTGGTTTGATGTCATAAAAGACCACAATAATTTAGTCTATATGATTTGACATTGCTATTTGACACATCACTAAACAAGACCAACCAACAAACAAAACAACAACAAAAACTCCCTCCGAGATTGTATTTCCATGTGATTCAAGTTAATTACATTGGTATGCTGTGTGTTACTATACACACAGGAAACAAAGGAAGTAATGGCCTCATAAGAGGAAAACAAAGGTCCAATAGTACAAGATAGCCTTTCCTTTCAGTTACAATGAAAACTAAATCCACATTGAGTCAGGCACCATCAGTGAACATATATACTTGTTGTGAAATAAAAATAATGTAAAATCACTAGGAAATGTTATTTTTTTGCATTAAAGCTGAATTTTATTCCTGTCTCATACAATTTTAAGGATGTTTAGTGAAATCATACAGGCAAAGAATTAAAATAAATTGATTAAGTAATTTCCTGCTCATTAGAAAACCAAAAATGTTAATAAGCTAATATTCATTTCTTGGCTTTTCGATATTGTTGGAAAGTGGATCCGGTAAGTATGAAAGAGAGGAATGACTACAGACCATGGATAATCTCACGTAACTTTTAAAGGTTGACTCACTAAAATTCAATTTAATTTAGGATAAAGAGAAAATCAACTTCATTACAAACTTTAATTCATTGATTTTAATTTCTTCTAACCATCCTAAATAGACTAATTATTTTAAGTAGTAGACTTAACTATTCCACATGCATGAAAATATTTTACATATTTCTTTTAAAAGTAAAGAAACTTAAAAATAATATTTTAAGTAAATGTTTAGGGGAAATGAGATATATAGTGCATAGAATTCTCTTCCCATAGGCTCTCTCCTCTCAGTTTCCCTTACTATTTGCATCTTCGTTACCACACTACCTGTTACAGTTAACTAACTAACATTGATATAGCACTAACTGAAACCCATAAATACAATAGGGTTCATGTTTTTTGTACAGTTTATAGTTTCATGTCAGGTATTATAACTTTAACAAAGATAGTTCAATTGACTTAAAAATCCCATGTGCTCAGCTTCCTATCACCTTTTACCCTTAAGTTCTCTGGCAAAGGATGACAAGCCTTTCCTCATTCTCTTTCTTTCCAATTTACAAGATTGTATTAGTTACTTTTATGTTGCTATGATAAAACACCATGGCCAGCTTTATAGAAGGGGAATTTATTGTGGGCTTTTGGTTCCAGACAGCACCCATGATGGTGAAGTAGAGGGGAGGTAGATGGAGTCACAACTGAGAGCTCATACCTTGAACAGCAAGCTGGAGACAGAGAGTGAAGTGGACATGCCACTGGATTTTGAAAACTCAAAGCCCACCTCCAGTGACATACCTCCTCCAATAAGACCACACCTCCTAATCCTTCCCAAATAGATCCAACAACTGTTGGCCAAGTATTCAAGCCTATGAATCTATTGAGTTCACTGATATTCAAATCAGTTCACTATACACTCCCACCATTCTTCCTCCCCACAGGTCTCAAAACAAAGATCCAGTTGGTAAGAAACTGAAACCTTAAAACCTCCCCAAGTTTTTAACTATCAGTTGGTAGTTTTAGGTACTTACTATGGAGAAAGAAAATTAGCATAGGAAATCGGCACCAAACTATGGCAGTTGTTGATGCACTGATGTGATGTGGGGAGACCTTCAGGATTAATTTGCAGGAAGATTTTGGAAAAGTTTAGAGGAGCCAGGCATGGTGGATGCATACCTGTATTCCCAGCTGTCTACAAATCTGGAAGAGAGTTATCAACAGAAAACTGAATTTGGCTCTGAAACATGTGCTTCTAGCATCAAGAACTATGGGGAAATATCTCTTAAATAAGCCACCGATTCTGTAGTATCTTATTATTATTATTAGTCTACTTATTAGCCTAAGTAGACTAATAGTGTGTGTGATCACACATTAATGCTTAATTTAGTACTTCACATTCTTTAGGAACTTTATATAAATCTTATTACAGTAGAGGATTGAAGCTAATAGAAAAGTAATTTGTTTTGTGATAAAGTGTCTTTGTCTTCCTGTTCAGCTTAACATAGATAACAAGTTTGCTGCATACACAAAAGTTAGTAATTGTCCAATATCAGCCTGATTAATTTAAAATGAAAGTGTTCATCTTAAAAATTTTTGATGCTGTCTGATATAAAGAAAAAATAATAGCTCTGATGTAAAGATCAATTAATCACTAAATAAACTCTGTATTTTAAATTCAGTGTTTTTCATAGTATAAATTATTATACTATCAAAATAATTCACTTATATTATTTAATATGCCTGGTGTCACAAGTACTTTATTTTGTTTAAAATGAGAAGATCTTGGCTCAGATAAATTTTTGTGACTATTAGAAGAAGGAGTACAGAAGTAAAATTTATAAGGACCACTTTGAATATTTGTGGCTTTTAATACTTGTGTGAAAAGTCAGCTCAAAAGGCTGATACACATTTTTAAATCAAATCTTGAGAGAAATTCTATATTATTTTTAAATGTCTACTAAAATGCTTGCTTATATAAACATATTGTATATTATTGTGCACTACCCTTTAAAATTATTAGCATTCTTCTACATTGCATTTAAATCTCCACAGAAAACAATAACATGGATTTATGACTATATTTTGCTGCTGACTACACATTCTATTTCCTTGTTATAATTGAAAGTGTAAGGGGTTTTCGATGATAGCAATTTGGAGTATGTGTTGTAGCTCCTTAATGTTCTGCAATTTTTCACATGAAGAGTCTTTTTATTACTGTATCCCATTCACTTCATATTTTGGAAGGCTTTATCCACTCAATGACATTTAGAAAATAATATATATCTAATTTGAAACTAATCAAAGGAACATAGCTCTTTGCATCTACTCAGCATGAGATCTTGAGTTTTTTTCCACTTGACCACTACATTCAGATGTTTGTTTAAAAGAAACAGTATTGAAACAACAGGAGTAGCTGGTCCTCATCAAAGCTTAGGAGGCATAGGGTAACAGTGGATGATTCTGATTTGAAAACGCCATCTTGAAAACAACCATTATGAACCTTAGAATTCTATTGTGTGCTTTTCATACTGAAGTAGTTTACCTTCCTGGCACCTGTTACATAAATAATTTATTTTTACTCAAATACTCATAGTATTGGGGGAAGAGCTCCAACAGAATATCTTAATAAAATGAATCAAATGTTTCTCTTTCTCTCTCTCTCTCTCTCTCTCTCTCTCTCTCTCTCTCTCTCTCTCTCTCTCTCTCTCTTAAAACTATTTTTAGGAATGACACAAGTGATAGCAGAATGTATTTCAAAATGAAAGTCACATTTATTAATTTGGTATCCATCAAGGATGATGCAATTGTGTAAATATTTACAAAAAGAACACTTGAGAAAATTCAACAGGCTGTCATGACAGAAACTTTCAACAAATTGTTATATAAAAGGAATACTTCTCAATACACAAAGACCATAGATAGCAAGTCCATAGCCAATGTCAAACTCAGTAAAGGAAAGTCCAAAGTTTCCTTCTATGATTAGGAATGAGAATGACAGTCCCTGTCACTATTTATATTCAAGACAGAATTGAAGTCCTAGCCAGAGCAATCAATCAAAGAAGAAAAATAAAACTCATTTATATTAGAAAGGAAGAAAAATTGCTCCTGTTTACAGATTGATGTATTATATGTCAATAAATGACTCTAGAGACTACACAAAATATTGTTAAAACTAAAAAAAAAAACCCCAGAGTTTCCAAATACAATTTCAACATTTAAAATCTCTGTGTTGCTATAGACAAATACCAAGTTATGTTACACTGGAATCAAGGAAGCAATGACATTTATAATATCACCTCCAAATACAATAGGAATAATTTAATCAAATAGGTGAAATAGCTGTACACTGAGAACTATAAAGCATTCATGAAAAATTTGAGGAAATACAAATAAATGGGAAGATATCTCATTTTTATAAAAAAATGTGTTACAAATATATTCATAGTTCCCAAAGAAACCTACAGATTCAATGAAGTTTTTGTTGTTGTTTTGTTTTTCTTGTTTTTTGTGTTTTTGAGATAGGGTTTCTCTGTGTAGCTTTGGAGCCTGTCCTGGACCTTGCTTTGTATCTGCTTGGCTCTGCTTCCCGAGTTCTGGAATTGTAGGCATGCATGACCACCGCCCAGCTTCAATGAAGTTCTTATCTAAATTCAATGATTTTTTTTGCACAGAAAATGAAAACAATAATCACAAACAATGTGAGGGGTAGAAATCTGTGATCTCAACACTCAGAAACCCAAGAAAGATGGGGTGCAAGTGTGAAGTTAGCTTGGGCTATATAGTGAGATGTTGAAAATAGATAAAAGGGGCAAAGTCAATAGAGTTCATATGACCACAGAAGATACAAATAATCAAGAGCATATAAAGAAAAGAAAATACAATAAAGCCAAAGGTGTCATACTAATAATCTTAAAATACAGAAAAAATCTAGAGCAGTCTGATAGCATAACATTGCCACAAAAACTGATGCTTAGTCAACTCAAACAGAACAGAACCCACAAATAAATCCATGCATTTGTGGTGCACAATTGGGATAGGTCCACCAAGGACAAAGGACAGTTTCTTCAACTAACAGATCGTGAAAACCTGGCATTTATGTGAAGAAAAATGAAAAGTGGTTACTTATCTTGCCTACAAACAAATACCAATACAAAATTGATGAATGACATAATATAATGTCTAAAACTATGACCATATTAGGAAAAAATGCAGAGGGGAACAACTTCAGTGTGTTGGTAGGAAATACTGCCCTTATGACAGCGGTTGAAACTGGAGGGGGCTGTGATATGTGAAAAGGATATCAGTTTTGAAATCCTTGGATACAGTTGTTGCCAAGGCCTAGGCATGTATATCAAAATTCCTATGCTAACAATTGTCAAAGCCATTTTATCATCAGATATGCTCTTAGGCTGTCCTCCTAATATCACAGAGGAATGCCTGACACTGGATTACATTGGGGTTATTAAACACGGCCTTTGAAGGAACTGGGAAATACCTCAGTGGTAAAGTGCTGACTGCAATCCCTGAGAATACGGGTTTTTCCCCAGCACTGCAACACAGCAAATAAACAATAAAGGACCGAAGGAGGAGGAAGGAGTCTTCCACTTTGGGCAGTTGTATAACACAAGGTGTGACATCCTTTCTAAAGACTAAAGCAATGTGATGCCTTGGTGGATGCAGAGGATGGTAAGAACAGGATCATCAGACATCAAATCCAGCAGTACCGTGATTTTGGCATTTGTGGCTGAGAAATAAACTTATGTTTTCTATGAATTATGTTTAAATTTTCTTATTATTTGAAATTAAACTATAAATACATTGTCTTCTCCTTTCCCTTTCCTCTCTCCAGCTCTTCCCATATACCCCCCTTGTTCTCTCTCAAATTTATGACCTCTGGCATCTTTTCCTTTAATTGTTGTTACATATATATATGTATTTGTTTATATCATATACATACACATATATACATGTATGTGTATATATAGATATTCCTCAATATATAAATAGTTTCCTCAGTCTGTATAATTTCACTTGTATTCATATAATTTCAAGGATGACCACTTACAGAAGTTGTTTGCATGTTAAGATTTTTTATAGCTGCAGAAATGAATTAAAGTAATTGTTGTGCGTCTTCTCACTCTCACAGTTATGCATAATTAATTTTTGTTATCTTATTTTTGTTGCTTGTCACTTTCATACATTTATATATTATAATTTTAGTCATTTTGCCACTGTTTCTTTCTCTTCTCCCTCTCCCACTGAAACCCTTCCTTCCTTCCTTCCTTCCTTCCTTCCTTCCTTCCTTCCTTCCTTCCTTCCTTCCTTCCTAACTTCCTTCCTTCCTTCCTTCCTTCCTTCCTTCCTTCCTTCCTTCCTTCCTTCCTTCCTTCCTTCCTTCCCTCCTCTCTCTTTCTTCCTTTCATTCTGTTTTTTTTGAGGCAGGTCTGTCTATGTAGACAAGGCTGGACTTGAACTCACAGAGATTCTTTTGCTTCTGTCTCCCAAGTGCAGATTAAAGGTGTGTACTATTGTGCCTGCCTAATTTGAGTAATTTTTTTTAAATTAGAGTTTTTGTTTAATTTTCATTTTGTTTTGTTTTGAGGGAGAAAGACCATGAAGTAGGGAGGTGTAGAGCTTCTGAGAGGAATTGGGGAAAGGAAATAATGTGGTCAAAATGTATTGCATGAAAAATTATTAAATAAAAATATATTAGTATATATAGATATGTTGTAGATAAAAAGAAAACAGTTCCTTAAAACAAAGTGATTAAAAATATGTGGGTTTATTTATCTAGAGCACTGGAAAACAGTGCAGCTTTTCTGTCTATACAAATATATATTTTACTCTTTACTAATCTAATTGATTATTTATAGACAGTGTGAATTTCAATCTAAGCTTTGTTCTTCTGTCCAGCAATTTCAGTAGTTATGACTTATAACAATTAGCTATAACTTAATTGCTAACTAATCCGTTGATTGAAACAATTCTAATAATTCACCTATCGTTCCTTTGTAAAAACTTTGTGTTTCATTATCTATTCTCTCCCTCGGGAGGAAATGGTGCCAAACTGTCTTATTTCTTAGTAAAGAAATCAGGCTGAGAGTTCATAAAATAAAAGAAATTTAAGAAACTTAAAGTACACAAACAATACTAAACCAAAATATTCATGTAGTAAATGTTCCATTAGAATGACATATGAAATATTAAATGTACAGAGATAAAGTAGCAATGAACCTTATGTTGTGCAGACATAGGCATGAAATATGTTTGAATAACTTTTTGCTAGGATCACAACTGTGAGAAAGAAAAAGCTGGCATTTGTGTCGGGCATATTTATATTTATTGTTGAAAAATGCCAATCAATATGAGTCTGACTGTTAACTAAGAGCATGACTCTGCCACTGCCCAAATAAAGTCATAGTTAATAGCAATTTTAATGTCTGAAACCACCATAATTGCTCTTAGAAATCAATAAATCCATGAAAGAACCTTTCTGGTTTTAGATACAAGTATTGAACAATACATCACGTTCGGAAAGGCTACTTTCGATCTTGACAACCCAGACAAATTTAGAATTGGTTTGAAAACTAAATAGAAACAAGTGAATTCCTTTTTCAACACCCATAAATGTAGAGGTAAACAAGTGACAACTCGTATTTACAGATTTGGCTACATATTAATTTAAAATCACCGAAGCTTTAATGGTTTTCTTTGTATAAAAATAAATTCACTAAACTAAAGGCGTTTGCTGCTGAAGAAGGGGGCAGGGTTAACATTTGTGTACACTGAGATGCTACCCTTTACACACACTCTATTCAAAGGAGTGGGTTGTCAGAATGTACTGAGAAATATATTTTGTACTTATGATAAAACTTGGTCAAAAACAGATTTATAGAACTTTTTCTGTAAGGATTTTATTGAACTTCAGTAGTTTTCAACTCATCTCTGTCTTGATTCCCTATTCACACACCCAGAGAAATGGTTTTGCAGTAAAATGTGTCAATGCAATGTTCATCATAGCTAAGCTGCAAACCGGGGTGAAGGCAGGAAGCCCAAGGACAGAATGTTATTTGGGGAAGTGATAGTGTTGTCATCTCAGGAATAATCACTTGTATTTACTGCATTCGGTCTTCAGGAAACACTAATAGAGATGCAATGATTTGTTTGTTTTTTTCAATAGTTGATGTCAAGCAAATTATCTCGGCCCAATCTGTGACACGGGAACAATGCTTCTTGTGGCATTTGTTACTGGAATTGTGAGTAATGTTCTGATCGAAGATATGTCTTTTAAGTCGCTCTTGTCATTTTGCCTGGCTCACTGGCTTAGATTGCTATTTGGACATCTTCAACCTTTAATATCTGAATGATGTGTGCAAGTACAGACCACTTTTACTTATAAAATGGTTATCAGCATGATCAAAGTGTCTATCATTTTGAAGGGAGCAGAAAACTAGCGTTTCAGTCATAGGATACAAACTGTCCCATAGACGTTTGGCATCATGTCTTATTATGTTCTAACCAAAAATCAGATAACATTATTGCCTAATTCTTCTTTTCTCTCTTGTTTGAGATTGAAAACACACTTCTCTGTTGTTGAAACAAGCATAGTTTGTGTATGTTAGCATGGTATAAGGCATTTGGTTGGTTGAACTTAGATGCACTGAAAATGAATAGGAACAAATGAAAATGGGTTGAGGGTGAAGGGAACCCAGCTGAGGTTGAAATACGAATTTTAACAGAGGCGAAGCCAACAAGAGGAGAAGAGCTGGAGCAATTGACTGAATGATCGTAGAAACAGCATGACAAAGGTTACTGTTGGGATGAGCAAAAGACTTCCTATTTAACATCAAGGCAGTGGAAAGTAAAACTGAGCCCAGACAGTGGAAAGTGGTTCGTACCATCATCAGTTGCCAGTGTTCAAATGGGGCAGCATTCCTATTACTATTTATGTTGGTGAAGTAGTCTGAGAAAGTTGCAGGGAGTCAGACCCTTGCCAGCTGAACAAGCTACATTCCTTCTGCATGGTGAATGTTACCATCTAGACAATTTTAAATATGTATGCAGAAATGTCTTCATATAAAAGTTCAATGAGTATATAGTCATGGGGTTGAAATTCTTTTCCTGTATATATCTCACTTCTATAACTTCTCACTTCAAACATAAACTGTTTTATAGCACTAGTTATGAAAACTGTGATGGTATAAAGGTATATTTAGAAGAAGAATAAAAAGGAGGACATGGGAAGTTTTGGATAGAAGAAAGGGAAGAGAGAACTGTTGTAAATTAAATTACAATCTCAAGAATAAAAAAAGAGGGGGAGAAATAAAAAAAAAACACAGAAAACTTGGTTAGGAGTACAGTCTGTTCCTTCAAGATACTGATGATTTTCTGCTAGACTGAACATTTATATGTGCATTCTCATGTCCTTTGTGATTTGTGGTATAGCATAAAATAGCTGTTATCATTAATGTAGAAATTTGAAGTATCCTATCATTAAGAGATGCTTTATTTCCTTTGAGTTAAAGATGAATTGTATTAGCGAAAATTATAATTCCTGAAAAAAAGAGCTAGCTCTTTTGCTCCTTTTAAGTGTGTGTCTAGAGTGTTTATTCTGACATCCAAGGGCAATTGCCTACCAACCATGGTTGTTACTTTGTATACATAAATGTGCTCAGTTAGTAAGAGAGCAGATGAAGTGATCATGTGCCTTAATTCTGTTTGGCCATTTGTTTAATTTGGAGATTTATTGGCAAAACAGAAGACACCGACCATATCTTAAGGAATGCTGTGGTTTATTACAGAAGTAGACAAATGCCTCGTTTTTTAGGGAAAGCAAGGCATGTGTGTCATAGTCACCATTGCATGACTTGCTACTACACAACCACTGAGCATCACTTGAGTATTGTTGGGCAACACTGTGCCAAATGAATCACTTCTGTGTATTAAGGACGTGTGTTCAGTATGTTTGTAAAAACTATTGCTAGTCCTCTTATATTCTGTATCAACGTTTTACACTAATAACGTAAATGACTCAGTTGTTGTCTGTGGTTTCAAATTTTAAACTTTCAGTGTTACACACGTGATAATGTGGATGGTGCAAAACAAGACAATGTGGAGAGGGGAGTTTCCAGTTTCTGGATCACTAGTCATTGGACTATGTCTGCATGCCATCGGAGCACCACCCCATGTAAATTGTGTTTCATGTTCTTTTTTTTTTTTTATTTCTTCATCACTTTTCTTTCTTTCTCTCTTTCATCACTCCTTACTCCACATCTGTAAGGAACAACATAGTGGATGAATAACCAACAGATGGCTTTATCTTAACGGCTGCACCAGTGGATGCATCATTAGTTTCACATTTGTGGTACCCAGGCAATGCTAGCTTGACTGTGTGTATCTGTCTGTCAGTTCCTCAGGGGTTTGTCACACAAGTAATTCAAGCATCTCAGCTGTGTTTTTAGACCCCTAGTGTCTGTTCTGGCATGTAAAGGTACCCATGGGCCAGCCTAATTCTCTTGCCAATTTTCTGAGTGGCTAGAAGAGGTCTCTTAAATCCTGAATCCCTATTAACCACACTAACTTTCTTCTACCATTTGAAAGAGTTAATCCATTGCTGATTCTCATTTTAGGTTTGCTTAATAAGATTTAGAGAACTATTGTTAAAAATAAAAAAAACTCCATTTCAACTAAAATTATTGTTTATAACAAGGTGAAGCATATGAAGAGTAATAATTACTGAATAAGGCCACTACCAAATGCAGTCACAAGTACTGTGGATATTTTATGACCTTAGCATAGAATAGAATTCCATGTGCCTTTTATTCATGCCTTCCTCATTTACCGTATAACAAGTCCTTGCAGATTAAAAGTACAGAAGATGTATTTGAGGGAATAGTCAGGTTAAAGTCATGAACTGGATACTTCTGAATCTCCTCTAGTACTGTGGATATAATAAGAATGTTTGGTTGCCGGGCGGTGGTGGCGCACGCCTTTAATCCCAGCACTCGGGAGGCAGAGCCAGGCGGATCGCTGTGAGTTCGAGGCCAGTCTGGGCTACCAAGTGAGCTCCAGGAAAGGCGCAAAGCTACGCAGAGAAACCCTGTCTCGAAAAAAACAAAAAAACAAACAAACAAAAAAAAAGAATGTTTGGTTAAAGAAAATTAGGTCATTAACACTAATATGTCCTTGTACTACATTACAGTATATAAAATACATGAAAATGAGGAGAAGGCTGCAAGAGGAAATATCCAGTGAAATATTACTTTTGCCTTCATGTAATTGTGAACTGCTAATCTAATATTAGTAGAATTGTGTATTTATGTGATTTATTTGAAATAATTTAAAGTGTTTCAATAGCTTATATAAAAAAGTCTTTATTTCCTTTTTACATGACTGCATCTGGATCTAGGCATATCAGATTCATTCAACTTAGCTGTCATTTTGAGATCTTGTCTGAACAAATACTCACTAGCAGAAATATTGTTTGTGCTGAAGGAGAGAGATAAGAGGCCACACTCAAACAGAGAAACATATTAACAGTTTTGGTGTGAGTAGGCCTGTGTTGTATCCTATTCCATTCTCTTGGCTGAAGCAAATCACATTATGAAGCCCATTACTAGTGGGATGGAAACTTATACTTTTCCAGTGGTGATTTGGGAAGAATAACAACCATTGTAAAACCATCTACAGTAACTTTGTTTTCTAGACCACAAGTATTAATTTCCTCTGTTTTTTTCAATTAGTTATTATAATGCTGATTCAATGAGGGTCTTCTCTTCCTCTCAAAGTATTCTTTTTCTTTATTAGAATTTTTAAAAATTAAAATATTATTACATGATTTCTCTTCTTCCCTTCCTTCCTTCAAATCACTCTTAATGAGTCTTACAAGCTTTCCCATATTCCTCTACTCCCAATCAAATTAAAATTCATAGCCTCTTTCTTTTTGATTATAACACACACACACACACACACACACACACACACACACACACACACACACACACCCTACTGAATCCATTTAGTGTTGCCTTTATGCATGTGAATTCAGGGCTGACCACTTGGTTTTGGATAATTATGTGGCCTCTTCCTGGTGAAGATAAATTTTCCCTTTCTCCACAGTCATTAGCCACTTACAGCTCTTTGTTTAGGAGTGTGGCCCCATGGCATTTCTCCTTTGCATGATGGCATACCTGCTGGTGTGATCCTTATTCTCCTGGTGTCACTCTTATTCAAATATTTTTTTTATGTAGCCATAATGTTGCAGTATTATGGGCATAGATTCCTTGTCATGTCTAGTAGATGATGTCTCATAACAGACTTTATGGTCCTCTGGCTCATATACTCTTTTTGCCTCCTCGATGATGTTTCCTGAACCTTGATTGTAGGAGTTGAGCTGCTGATGTGTCCTTTGAGGCTTTGCACCTCCAAAGTCAGTTAATCTCATTATTTTACCAGTTGTACTTCTTGCTAATGGTTCCTGTCTGATGCAAAAAGAATATTCCTTGATAAGGGCGAGAACCACGCCTATCTGTGGGTACAAGGATAAATACTGTACTGGCTAGTTTCATGTCAACTTGACACAAGCATTAGAGAGTAGGGAGCCTCAATTGAGAAAATACCTCTGTAAGATCCAGATGTAAGGCGTTTTCTTAATTAATGACCAATAGGGGAGGTCCCAGCCCATTGTGGGTGGTGCCATCAATGTACTGGTGGCCCTGGGTTCTCTTAAAAATATAGGCTGAGTGCAGTGGGTAGCCATTTCAGCTTTGGTCTGGAAGTTCCAACCCCCATTGAGGCTTCGGTAACTATCACGCCTACAAGGCGAGGCGAAGGGAGGGCTGTGAAGACCCAAGATCAGAATGTGCACGCTCTCTTGCTGCTTGGACTGGACGCTAGAGGTAGACCAGGGAGAGTTCTCCAGAGAACACCACCAGACTGCACAGCATCTTTCACAGAACCTGTAACCTACCTATCCCTTCATTTGTAAGTTATGCTACTAATAAATCTCCCTTTTAACTATGTGGAGTGGCCTTAATAATTTCACCAATAGCTGAACAAGCCACAAAGAACAAGTCAGTAAGCAGCAGTCCTCCATGGCTTCTGAATCAGCTCCTGCCTTCAGGTTCTTGCTGTGTGTGAATTCCTGACCCCACTGTTTTTTTTTTTTTATGATGAACTATGACATGGAATTATGAGTGAAATAAATACTTTCTTCCCCAAGTTTCTTTTGGTCACAGGGCTGATAACCCTAAGACAAGTACTTAGAATGCATATAGGAGTTATACTGATTTAGTTAAATTGGCAGTAGTGGGTTCTCCTCCAAGGTCCATTATCTACATAACCATAGGTAGTTGGCCAGGTTTCCAGTACCAGGCATAATTTTCCTCATGTTAAGAGGGCCTTAAATCAAATCAGACAGCTTTGGTCACCACAAGGGAGTGAGTACCACTATTACATCTTTAAGAATATGTTTCCATACTGTTCACTGTGGTTTATAGACATCATAGATGGGTAGAATTTCTTTCTCCCTTGGCAGCTTACATAGTACCTGATACTATGAAAGTTGGTTTTCAAGAAGGAGGCTTTCTGAACAGATCCCAGTTAACATCATATATATTAACCCCTTGCTCAAATTACATGGTGTCTTTAGCAATAGGAGCTTACCTTCCACCTCTGTATGACAACCGAGGGAAATAGCAATAGATTATATCGTTTTGGGAATCTCTTGGACTCCTCTGCCCAACGACTTGAAAGGCGGTTTATTATGCTTGGTGTTGAGATGGTGTTTTTGTTAGATGGTCCATGGCTCTTGAGAGGAACATTGTCTTCCCAATATATATAATGAAGTTGTCAGACAGACACACGTATGTGTGTGTGTTATAATTTTTGATAACTATAAAATAGTATGATTCTCTAAGGCCTTTTCAGTCATCCTTAGTGTTATTTATCACTCCCCTCTCCCTTCCTCCCTCCTTTCTTCTGTGTTGACCTCCCTCCTTCCTACCCAGTTAAAGCTTTCCTCTCCCTTTCTTCTACTTCCCATTTTATATCAGTGTGCCCTACTTCCTCCAAATATTCTTTTCTATTGTTTAAGTTTGGCCTTTAACAACTCCATACATGAATATCAGGCATACCCCTTACTCTCATCTCTAGCATCTCTAATTTCCTCCTCCTGTCTATTTTCTGTCTTTCCCACAACACTCTTTCTCATATTTCTGCCCTTGTTTTATTTTGCGACTCAGTTTAACCAGGGCCATTCTATATGACCATGAGTTTGAATTTACCTATTGGAGCCTGATAGATCCAGCAATGGGTGTCTAACTAGAGACAGCAGCCTTGTCTTCCAGAATTTATAAATAGCCAGTAGTTCGGGAGACCTTTCCCTGGCCATGACAGGACCAGTTTCTTATGTAGATGCAACATAATAACTGAAGCTGCCATGACTTCATGATTGTGATGATCATGCCATGCCTAGAGGATGTCATTTTGTAGCTCGCTCTCTCTCTCTCTCTCTCTCTCTCTCTCTCTCTCTCTCTCTCTCTCTCTCTCATCTATCTATCTATCTATCTATCTATCTATCTATCTATCTATCTATCTATCTATATCCACATCTCACTGCTCTTACCACTTGTCATGGCACTTCTCTCTTCTAGAATGTGCCATGATCCTTTGAGAGAGTATGGTAAGAATGTCTTATTTCAGGCTGGGCCACCAGCTGTCACTTATTCTCAGCATCTTGGGCAGCAATTTACTGTAACATACATCAAAGAGAAATTTATTTGATTAAATATGCTTGAGAGCATACTTCGTCTATTGGTATAAACATAGATGTTTAGAAGGCAATTTGATGCCATGTTAATGTAGTTGAACAACAGTATTAAGTTTTTCCCTATGGCATATGACTTCCCTGTCATCTGATGTTAAGCAGGTCTACAGTTTCAAGTATGTATTCTCCCATGAAATAGGCCATAATCGTTGCACATGTGCTGTTCTTGCTATGATATTTAATTCAGGGGTTAACGTAGACACTTAGCAATTAGGGTTACTAGAGGCTTACAGAAACGTATAACTGTTCACTACGTAACATATGTTAGAAGTGCTAACAAGGCTCTTGAGGACAAGTCTAATACTCTTTGTAATACTATTCTTAGAAAAGAATAGCTTTCTAGGAGATAACAACCAAACATGACAACATAAAATTTAAGATAAAACAAAAATCATTACCTCAAGACTGGACAAGGTAACCCAACAGAAGGGAAAGAGCTTCAAGAGCAGGCACAAGAATCAGAGACCCACTCATTCACACACTTAGAAGTCCCATAAAGAACACTACACTAATAGCTGTAATATATACAGAAAGGACCTGGTGCAGACCTGTGTTGGCCCTGTTCTTGCCGCTTCCATCTCTGTGAGCTCCTATGAGCCTTGCTCAGTTAATTCAGAGGGCCTTGTTCTTCTGGTGTCCTCCATCCCCTATGGCTCCTACATTCCTCTTGCCTTCCTCTTCCTCAGAGTTCCCTTTAGACATCCCTTTTAGAGCTATGTGTTCCAAGGTCTGTCTCTCTGTGTAATGTCTGGATATGGTCATTAGGAGTCATTCTCCCTTTACTATTTCTATTCAGACCAGCAATATTTGGTTTTACTCTAAATCTCTGAACTATATAGTGTCCAGTTCTTGGTCAGCCAAACAGTGTTGGGTATGGGTTCCTTCTCAAGGAGTGTGGGCTTTAAGTCAAATCAGACATTGGTTGGCTATCCTCAAAAGTTCTGCGCCACCTTTGCGCTAGCAGATCTTGCAGACAGGACATAGTGTAGGTCAAAAGTTTTGTGGCTGGGGGAAAGGCATATCTTATAGCTTACTTTTGAAAAAAAATATGACTCAGCTTTTAAGTTTAAGATTATCATAATCTGTGTTATAATAAAGTAGTCATACTTTTAACAAAGATTTCTGACAAGGTAAATGGCTGCTACATTCCTTGCCAGCCCACTAAAGTGCTCAGTGTTTTGGATCCAGCATCACAAAATGAAACTGCTTGGAGAGTGCCCTACAGTAACCCATTTCATTTTATATCCTACTCAGCAGAAATTGCTTCGATGGCTGCTGGCCATCGATTGTATGCTAACTCCGTGATTTGGCACACAGTCCTTTGATTTGACTTAATTTAAACACATCTCTTCTCCAGTTAGACCTTCCACTGAATGCTCAAGACTTTCCAGAAATGGTCTAGAAATAGTCTTGCACTGGCCCATTGGTTGTCAGGGTGGTAGTTCTGGGTTCATGCTTATGGCTAATCTTATACTATCTTTGAATCTGTGAGAGAGTCTATTTGAAATATATTTTCATAGCTTTTTAAACCTTTATTATTTTTAATCTCTCTCTCTCTCTCTCTCTCTCTCTCTCTCTCTCTCTCTCTCTCTCTCTCTCTCTCTCTCTCTCCTCCATTCTCTTCTTCAGAGTCTAGAATTGGTTCCAAATCACAAAATGTTGTCTCAGTAGACTGTTTGAGGAGCTTAGGTTTTTGTAATGTACAAAAAAGAACACTGTGCCTTTGTTTCAGCATCATTTGGGAGACTAATTTAGATAAAGTCTATGCAACCTATTATTTAAGACTTTGCTTAGTATGGGTAAGTATTTTCCCTTTTGGTCCCCTGCGTTTCCTGATTGTTTCTTTTATGTGTCATCACATTTACCCCTCTCTGCTCTGTAGTGCTTTCCAAAGTGCTTGATTAGGTGTCCTGGTCAACTAAGCCCCACGCTGCTCTACACAGTGCCACAGACAGATAAGGGGTATGGCCACTACCTTTGTGGTACTTGATTCTGGTGAAAAGAGAAATCTTATGCTTCTTTATAATAAAATGGCCTAACCACACTGTGATATGGCTCTAATAATTCAGCTCCAGAAGTGTGGAGGAACTCCAGGGCCAGTCCACAGGGAAATTATCTTTATAAATGACAGCAGTGTTGAGGCCAATGTTTTTCAAATCTACATCAATCGTATGTCATCTACAATTTTTTTCTTCTCTCTCCCTCTTTCTCTTTCTGATAGAATCTCACTGAACAGAGAAGTTTTATCTTAAAACTGGCTTCTACAGTAAGGTCATGTTGCATGTTTTTTTTTTTCTCATATGTGAACTGTAACTTCACATCTTTTGTGTTGTATCTTTAATCTGGAGTACATATGGAATCAAGGAAACTGGGATCAGGCCTTTGGGATGGGGCATGCATGGAGGAATGAGAGACAGTAGTAGGATATGGTAAGATGAAAGGAGAGAGAGAGAGAGAGAGAGAGAGAGAGAGAGAGAGAGAGAGAGAGAGAGGTGTCTTAGAATAGAAAGGTTCAAGCGGGGGAGTGGGTTGATGGGAATGGGGAGAAGATGATGTCCTAGTTATTGTTTCTATTGCTGTGAAGAGACACCATGACCATGGCTATCTTATAAAGGAAAACATTAAATTGGGGTGGCTTGCTTACAGTTTCAGAGGTTTAATCCATTACCATCATGGTGGGGAGCATGGTGGTGTGCAGGCAGACATGGTGCTGGAGAAAAAGCTGATACATGTTGACATGCAGGCATCAGGGAGTAAGATTTTGACCCTGGGAGTAGCTTGAGCATATAAGACCTCAAAACCCACCCCACACAGTGACACACTTCCTCCAACAAGACTACACCTACTCCAACAAGCTCACACCTCCTAATAGCGCCACTGCCTTTGGGGGCCATTTTCTTTCAAACCACCACAGATGAGGTATGGAAAAGGTTAACCAATGAGTTAGAACTCATTGGTTACCCTTATGAGTTCTTTGTCTCAGAAGCACAAAAGGCATCCAAAATAACACAGGCTATTGTTATTGATCATTGACATGGCTAAATGTAAAATTCTATTGCTATAGATATCACACATTTTGACTCAGGACACAGAGAAACCAATCTCAATCTGACCATGAAGCTGACTACAAATGTGCTATTGTTTTATAGTGATGGAAGTCGCTATGAAGTTGGGAGAGAAAATATATCAATGGTTTTATGCAGGGAGGATCCTGTATTCTACAACGTGGGCCTCGAAGACAGGATGTTCTCATTAGTGCAATACTGCAACACTGTGTGTGTGTGTGTGTGTGTGTGTGTGTGTAACCAAATGACCTTTTGATTGTATATGAGGTTTGCTCCATATGAGCATGCCTGGTACTGTAATTTATTTTTATTTATTTCTATTAGTTATTTGAGAATTTCATGCATGTTTTTGATTCATCTGTGTTCTCCCAGACTCTTCCCATCTTTTCTATCCTACCCAACCAACAGAATGTCCTTTAAAAAATACCCATCAAGACAAATTTGTGCTGCCCAAATGTTCTTGAATTTATGTCCTGTTCCACAAGATGAAACATATAATACTGTGTACAATTATCAGGCCAAAAAAAAAAAAAAAACCAAACAAACTTGTATCTAGATAGGTCATAGACTCTATGGGAGAGCCTACTAATATTACTCTGCTAAATTGATGTAATATTAAAATGACTCCTAATAACTCATCATTGTACCTATAGATCAATGCATCTCTGAAGCTTTATAAGAAAATTTATATCTGCAGTATATGAGCTTAGCACAGAGACTAACAAATGGCTAAATGAACTGTTTCCTTCACCTGCTTAATTGCTTTTTCTTTGTTTTCTTCTTTAAAGGATTTATTGATTTCTTCCAACATTTTTTTTGGCTTTTTCTCAATTTCTTTATGGGATTTTTTCATTTCTTCTTTAAAGGCCTTTATCTTTATCTTCATAAAGTTATTTTTAAAGTTGTGATGTTTAGGTCTAGATGTAGAACTGCTAGGTTCAGGTGGTGCCATATCACTCTTCATGCTATTGTATGTGTTTTTCACTGGCGTCTGCCCATCTCTTCCTTCAATAGGTGCAAGAGGTACCTGTGGACGAGTGAGCTGCTCTTGGTCCAGTCTATGCTTGCTGTGTCTGTATCTCAGGGGGCCACTTGTGGTCCATCATAGCTCTTGGTCTAAATGGAGCTGGCAGATTCTGTGTCTCAGGGATCCACTCTTGATTCAATCAGACATGGCAGATTCTGTGTCTCAGGAAGCTGCTGAGGTCACGGGGGGGGGGGGGTGAATTTAGGATAGGGTGTGGGTCTTGTAGATTGCAGGGTCTGATGGGGGGTGTTGGTAGGGAAGCCTGCCCCCAGGAGTCTTCTCTGCTGGCTGGCAACTAGGGCAGCAATAGATGGGGGTTCCTGGGCATGGGTTGTGTCCCAGGACCTAGGCCCTGGAGGCAGGACTCTCTGGGTCACTGTTTCCTGCTTGTTGTTTGAGGTGGGAGCTCTCTCCATCCCAGGTGCTTGCTGCTACACTTCCCTGCTGTATGGTAATGAGCTCTTATCCACATGGAACTGTAAGCCCAAGATAAACCTTTGTTTAAGTTGCTCTCATCATGGCATTTTTTTTCACAGCAACAGAAATGTAACTGATACAGATGTGTACAAGGAAACATCGTCATCTGAACAGTTCAATGTGTGAACTCACAATAGCTGTGACAGCATTGACAAGACCTGTTCAAGCCCAAACCAGATCCCAGCATGGGGAAGACAGATGGACACAAAGTCCCACCCCTAGCTGTTAGACTATTGGTGATTGGTAGCTGCTGAGAAAGTGAGACAGTCTTCTCTAAGAGAGTAGTCTGCTAAGTGGACCCACGCTTCAATGTAAGGTCACACGGTTGATTATTACTAACTTTAATGAGAAACTTCAACCGCTCGAGTGAAAATGCTTACGTGCTGCTTCCATTTGAATGTTCTGAGTTCATTTACTTGTGAATTCAGTGTTGTTTGCAACATTTATCCAGTGTCTTGATAAAATAAGGCAACACAATTGAAAAGAGAACTAGAAAAAATATTGTACACTTCTTTCTCTTTGAAGCCCAGAGGTGTCCTGTGTGCTGGATGCTAGTTGATGTCTGGGTGCTAGTTGAATTATCAACACATGTCACTGGAAGAGAAGAAGGGAGGGAACAAGGCTTCCTCTGGAAGTTCTGAGAAGACTTCAGTAAATACAATAATACAAGCATGGTTGGCATAGTTCAGATTTGGGTTATTTTACCTTTTAGATAAGAAGATAAAACATACATATGCAGAGAGTTTAGGAAGTTATACCATCTAAGGTTAATTTACTGACCAGAGAACTGTGAGTTTTCCACCTAGGGAAGGAAGGCAGCTGATCTGAGGTGTTTTTATTTTGTTGTGGAAAGAAGGGCTAGTGTTTGGGCTCAGTAAAACAAGAGACAGACACCCAAAACGTAGGGAAATTTTACAGTGTCAAGTTAAGAAAAACACAGAGAAATGTGGTCTGTCACCCAGTTGGTCATATTGACTGTTTTCTGTAAGCCGATAATGTTAAAGGTAGAAAGATAAAGAAGTTTAGATTTTAGAAGGCTTGAATGAAGGACAGAGAAATTCTATTTTGTTGGACAAACTACTAATTGAAGATATATAAGCCTGTGCACTTTAAAAATAGGAAAAAGGACAGAGTGGGAGAGCAATGAAAGAGATACTATGATAGAGGGAGACATCACAGGAATAGGGAGAAACCTGGTGCTAGGGAAGTTCCCAGAAATCCACAAGGATGACCCTAGCTTAGACTACTGGCAAAAGTGGACAGGGTGCCTGAACTGGCTTACCCCAGTAATCAGATTAGTGAATACCCTAACTGTCATCATAGAGCCTTCATCCAGTAACTGATGGAAGCAGATGCAGAGATCCACAGCCAAACACCAGGCAGAGCTCCAGGAGTCCAGTCAAAGAGATAGAAGAGGGATTCTGTGAGCAAGGGGCATCAAGATCATGATGGGGAAACCTATAGCGACAACCAAAGCAAACTAGTGGGAACTCATGAAATTTAGACCAAGAGCTGTGGAGCCACCATGGAATTGAGCTAGTCCCTCTGAGTAATCGAGACAGTTGTGTAGCTTGATCTGCTTAAGGGATCCCATAGCAGTAGGATCAGGATCCATCCCTAGTGCATGAGCTGACTTTTTGGAACCCACTGCCTATGGTGGGACACCTTGTACAGCCTTGATGCAGGGTAACATCTTGGGCCTGCCTCTCCTGAATGTACCAGGCTCTGCTGACTCCCCATGGGAGGCCTTACCTTGTTGGAGGAGGGAATGGGGGGGGTGGGTTGGGGAGGGAGGATGAAGGGGCTGGAGGAGGGAAGAGAGGGGGAATCTGTGGTTGGTATGTGAAATGAATAAAAAATTCCTTAGTTTAAAAAAAATAGGTACTCTAGGGACTGGAGAGATACCTACATTTTTAAGAGAACTTACTACTTTTTCAAAGAACCAAGTTCAGCTCCCAACACCCATCTTAAGTGGTTAATAGCTGCATATAACTCCAGCTCCAGAGGAGCCAATGTCTTTGGCTTCAGTGGGACTTTCTTTCACATGAAGATACCCACATGAACACATATAGATGCACACACTATGAATAATACAAAAGATAAAAAGAACTTTAAAATTGTGTGTGTGTGTGTGTGTGTGTGTGTGTGTGTGTGTGTGTGTTGCAGGAGAGGGGTGGTCGGTGGGTAGAAACGTGGCTCAGAAGTCAAGAGCACTTGCTTCTCTTGCAAAGGAATCAGGTTCCATTCCAGAAACTGTAGATGTTACCAAATGTCTTATTAAATAAGAAACACAGAACCAATGCAATGAGAAAGCCAAGAGGTCAGAGCTAAGAGCTAAAACCTTACCCTTCCTCCTGCGGTGGTTCTACCTCTCCAAAAGAGAGCTACTTCCTCTGTGTCTGTCTTTTTATAATGTTTCTGTTCTGCCTTCTCATTGGTTGTAAACCCAACCACATGACTGCCTTGTCATGGCCTGTCTGTATAGACCTCCAGGTTTTCTATGATTGGTATTGAGATTAAAGGCATGTGTATCCAATACTGGCTGTATCCCTGAACACACAGAGACTTACCTAGCTCTGCCTACCAAGTGCTGGGATTACAAGTGTATGCCACCACTGCCCTGCTTTCCTATGGCTTGCTAATAGCTCTGAGCCCTGGGCAACTTTATTTATTAACATACAAATAACATTTTAATACAAATAAAATATCACCATTATGGCAACCTACAACTTCCCTCTAACTCCTGTTTCAGGGGATCTTATGACCTCTCTGTCCTTAGGACACTTGGTATGCATATCTACATATAAATACGTTCAGGCACTCATATACACATAAAACAAAAATAAAGAGATCTTTAAAAGATGGCATGAATTGATTCCCCTGCCTTTATGTCTGTAGTGCTGAGGTTACAGGTGTGCTTCACCACACATAGCTTTAATGAGGTTCGGAATCAAACCCAGGACTTGGTGCCTGTTCTGCAGATACTTTGCCAACTGAGTTGTATCCCCAACTCCATGGTGGAGTTTTTCTAAGCATATTTATCCTAACATCGGGGGAAAAGTTAAGAAGTTAAAATCCTAAGTATTTGAAAAATAAAGCTGTATTTTTCATTGATGTAGATAGGGTGGCCAGTGGGTGGAAAAGGCTGGAGTCTAAATCCCAGTTAACTCTTGAGAATGCATACAGTCATATCGATATGAATTGCTCCTGGTGCTTAGCAGTCATGGACAGAACCAGGAGTCTATGAAAGAGTTAGTAAGCACCTGCCACATGTAATGATGAGTTCAAATGCTTTTCTAAATAGCAGACTCTACGATACTTGTGACCAAAAGAATGTGTTTCACTTAAACAAATTAGATGTTCCTAATACCTTTTCTATCAAAAATTATGGTCAAAGGCATTTTGTTGTCATGGCAACCCAAAATAGAAATTGGAAACTGGAGTATTAGAGGTGAGTCAAGGAAGGCAAATTACTTCTCTTTAGCTAAGGTCTATTCCTCTTTTAATGTTCATATATTAAGGAGGAATTTGAACTTTTCATATGGTTTTTTTCCCTACCAATTGTTAGATTTAGAATGTTCAGTTACAGTTGTATTCCATATGAGTTATTAAATAAGTGAATCACCTCCCCGTTCTTTTTGTACCTCAGAAATGTTCTTTATTTCCATTTTGATAACTGAGCATTTGCACCCTTCATTCAGGAAAGTATTTTGGTCACATCTGTGTTCTTCAAAATGTATTTTATGAAGGCTCAAAATCCTACATGTGAAACCCAAGGCTTCTTCCAAAGGTAGTTGCGTATCGCTACGCGGTGTAGACATTACTTATGCCTTTTAGCTTTCATGTCAATTTCATAATAGAAATCACAATTGAGTACTCATAGAAGACAAGACATCAGGAATAGGAGGCAGGGTGGTCGCTTTGCATCTGCAGTTAGAAAACTATCAGTGAACAGGAAGTTGGGCCTAGATAAGATGTAAAATCTCAAGCCAGTTCCCACTGACCTACTTCCTCCATGATGATCCCAATCTTAAAGGACACAGAACCACCACCAGTTTTAGATCAAATGTTCAAACTTATGACACTGTGGGGGTATTTCACATTCAAACCACATCACCATTTAATAATTTATAACATTACATATTCTTTTAAGAGTAAGTAGTAACTTAATATTTAATGTGTATTCACAAAACCCACCTAGTCTTTATTTATGGAAATGTACCAAATATTTTATTTATTGTGCATTTACCAAATAATCAATTTCCTTGCCTAGTAGGCAATAGATTGGGAATAAACACACCAACTAAGAGTAAAAAAAAACAAAACTCAGAATTAACAGTATGCAGAAAGAGACAATTATTATAGCAGAGTAACTGCATTGGGTACTTAGCAAATATTTGTTAAATGAATAGCAGATACTATTGGAAGACACTGAAGTCATGATGAGCAAATAAAGGTGGATTTAGATTCTGTGCCCAAGGGAGAACTTGCTGCAGGTTTTGATAGAGGCAGATACACTTTCATTTAGGACCGCCCTAAAGCTTCTGCATATACTGAAGATTGAACTTGGGGAAAGAAAACAAAGTGCTATCTAAAAGACAAGGCATTAGTGGCCCTTACCTATTAGAATGGCTGTATAGTCGTGTGGCCATGTGAGAGTCTAGGTTGGGATTACTATGGATGGTAGTGTAACTAATTAAGATGGTAAGATTCTGAGGTCTACTTTATCTACGATAAACTCAATTCTCCTCTCTCTCTCTCTCTCTCTCTCTCTCTCTCTCTCTCTCTCTCTCTCTCTCTCTCTCTCTCTCTCTCTCTCTCTCTGTGTGTGTGTGTGTGTGTATACCAATGTGAATGCCTGAAGAAGTCAGAGGAGACATTGGGTTTCTTATTTTACCACATTGTTGTCTTTGAGACAGGGTCACACAGTGAACCAAAATGATCATAAGTCTTCAGCTACCCTGGTTTGCTGTCCAGTCAGAGATCTGTGAGGGTGTCTGTCTCTGTCCCCGCCCTCCTCCACCCCTAGTGCTAGGGTAGCAGGTACATGCAGCTATGCCCAGCTTTCTGTATTGGGTGCTGGGGATTTGAGCTAAGGCCTTATGTTTGCACAAAACGTGCTTTTACCCACTGAGTGATCCCTTCAGCTCCAGAGAAGTCTTTTACAGTCTCCTATTAATGAGTCCCCATGGAGATGAGCCTGAGGCCACAATACTTATGCTTGTTTGGTAAGAACTTGGTGTGTATTTTGTTGTGCTATTTAACTTCATAAATATTTAAAATCTTAAGAGTTATTTCTGATATTTTAGTATCAGGTTAAATGATTTCTTCTCATTATAAAAGTACTTGGCTAAAATAGCCGAGATGATTTCTTATTTCGCTGATGGTTTTTAAAGCGCTTATAAATTAAGACTACTTTATGTTATATCTACTTTTTGGAAGTAAACACTGTAGCATCAATTCATTATGCAACTTCTTTCCTGGTACAAAGACTTTGGCAATAGGCATGCACTTAATTTTACTCTTCTCCTCTTTTTTTTTTTTTATTATTCAGCTTTATTTTGAAAGCATTTCTGTGGATGGCAGAATATGCACCTCCCTGACAGTGTGCTCCTTATTATTTCCAACACTTCCACTTTGCTGTACTGCAATGTACACATGGGTTTGGCATGTGAGCTGTTTACGAATTGAAACCCATTCTGAAAAAGTTGCAAAGTGACAGGTGCGGATCCAGAAGGATATGCAAATAGACACATTGTACAAATACCTTTGTATTTTTTCCACCATTTTCCCTCTAACTGCATGTATCAAGCCACACAATTCAATTCCTTGCTCTACTGACTAGCATCAGAATTATCACTTTTTAGTTTCTTGATAGGTGTGAACATACACTGATTATTTGGAAACATCACAAATACATAATTTATGCTTTTCTAGGTCTTTAGCTATTATACTTCCATTTGAACTTTTCCTTTTTTTTCTTACATAAAGAGTCAGAGTTTTCAAATATTCACTGAAGTTTTATAGTCTCTTGATTGGGTTATCGTTCACTCAACCTGACACTCAGTTTAAGTTTGCTTTATTTGGGATTTCTGTTTATGTGTATCTTTGTGATGTGATGACTTGTTATTCAGAGGACCACGAAACAGCCATAGGACTTTGGTTTGCTGAGAAGTTTGAAAATCTAATCATATATTACATATTCATTATGAGTTTGTATTGTCCTTCTTCTAGAAGGAGAGTGTGAGGAAGGAAGGGAGAAAGGAATGACGATGAAGTAGGGGAAATAATGTGGAGAAAATGGTGAAGGAAAACGAAGAGGGGAATAAAAAGTATAGGCTTTTCTAACTCTGAGAAAATATCATGGTAAAGTTGGAGATCTCAGAAATAATCTATCCTGGTATTTTCCAGATTCTTTGAGTATGAAGCCATTTGACAGTTTTTTTTTTCTTCAGGAATCCACATAATAGAAATTGCTCTCTGGGTTAGTATTAATTAAATATAGAGAGACTAGCTCTATAAATTTAATAATATTTAAAAATTAACCTTACATTTTATTAGAAACGAAGACTATATACATTTAGAAAATTAGTGCAGACATCATACAACATTCTGGCAGGGAGCAAGTTTTAAAATTAGAACAATTTGTAAAATAAACAAGCAGCATTTCAAAGGTAGAACACCAGGCTGTTGGGAACCACAAAACTTCTGCAACTTGGTCTCTCTTTTAAAGTAAAAACAAAACAGGTAAAAGGACATTTGGAGAAGATAACAGCTCAAGAATTAGGTTTACTTTTCTGTCAGTGAAATAGTAACCTATCTCTTCTTCCCTTCCAACCCTAACCTCCCAATCTCTCCCTCTCCCTCTCCCTCTCCCTCTCCCTCTCCCTTCCCTCTCCCTCTCCCCCTCCCCCTCCCCCTCCCTCCCTCCCTCCCTCCCTCCCTCCCTCCCTCTCTCTCTCTCTCTCTCTCTCTCTCTCTCTCCCTCTCTCTCTCTCTCTTTCTCTCTCTCTCTCTCTTTCTCTCTCTCTCTCCTTTCTTATTCTGTAGGTAATGTGTTGCTACATTTTTATAAAATCTTTCAAACACTATACAGTTTACTCTCAGAATAATTCAAATTCAACTGTTTCTATGTGGCTCCTGTTTACTTACAGCATTTAAACGATAACATACAAGTTTTTCACTCACTTGTATCTTTGCACTAGATTGTTGTATACTTCATATACAACAACGATATGCTTTCTGTTTCTGAAAGCTCTGTACATGCATAAACTCACAGCAGATGTGTTTGGTTACTTATACAACATGAAGCCAATCAAAATTCCAGCGTGGATAAGGAGAGACACAAATGTCCCACTCCCATGGAAGAAGCTATTGATAGTTGATAGTTACTGAGCGAAGGAAGTCTCTTTCCTTTGGACTTTGGGAATGTGGCAATTGGTAGGTTGCTCATGGCCCGGTGGATAGCTTCATACCCATATATGGGAAGAACTGGCTGGATTCAGAACATTGCTAATAACTAAGCAATACATTAAAAAGATGAAATAAAGCTGGGAGTTTGAAGGGGTAAAGGACATCGTAGGGAGTTGGGGAGAAGCAGTAGTGTAATGGATATGTTCATAATGAAGTAATTTGTCAATTATATACCTAATAAAACTAGACAACTACGGTAGAGGTAACTTTTACCATCTTGTTTTGATTTTTCATTTTGATTGTATTAGTATACAAAATCAGTATATTAAAATTAGATTTGGTAATAAGAGATTTAAAGCAAAAACATTGACTCATTCTGCATTCATAACAATACCATTGTTGAATTATCTTTATTTATTTTATTTTTGTAGCTATATTAAATCTTGAGAACTTCGTGGATGTATTTTGATCATATTCACCCCATCCCTCCTGCTAATTCCTTCCAGATCCGCTCCCACCTTCCTACCACACTCAACTTTGTATCCTCCTTTTATTTTAATAAACCGTTGTTTCTATTTGTCTCTATACATGCCTAAGTGTGGGGTTAGCCATTGGAGTGGGCTTGACCTACCAGGAGCTACTAAGAATACTTAATTAAAGTTGACTTTAATTAAAATTGACCGATTCTTCAGCTCTAGTGCAAAATGTTCCATTAGTAGAGATCCATACTTAAAAAAATAACTTGTTACCTGAATGGTCATAGTTTAGAAGATATTTAATGATTACTAACCTTGAAGTGATAGAAAAGCATCTTCCTGCTTGTTTAATTCTTCATTACATTTCCAGCATCACTATGAACACTGGAGCTCTGCTAGACTGCCCTCTAAAAACAAACACTTCTGGAATTTCAAGAGTGTCACTGGCTCCTGAATGAGGCAATTCATGCACTCAACAGCTCAGAGACCCTTTGAGATGAGCAAGTGTATCTTGGGGGAATTTGGTCACCCGTTTGTTCATCCTGTGTTTGAGTGAGTTACTTACTAGCCATCTGTATTCCAAAAGCATGAATTACTTCTCTCCCCATTCACTTCCGGTTGTGCATTCACCATGAGCATCTGATTGAGGTGCCCATTACCTCATCTGCAGATAGCCTGACATCTGGACATTTGCTCAGAGTCAGTGGCTTTTGTGTAGGACAAGTGTACACAGTCACTTCAGCCTCAGTCACAGCAGCAGGGTTCCTTCATATATGCCCCAGATAAGAAATATGAATGGTCATCTCCAAAAGAGAGTGACTATAACTTTCTATTGATATAATCATGATGTCATCAAACCCAATATTATCTAAGTCATTCATTTTATTACATTTTACTTAAAATAGTATATGAATCTCCTAAGCCATTGAAACAGTGTGAGATAACTTTGGGGCTACCCTTTTTGAGATTACCATTTTTTATTTTAGAGTTTCAAGAGAAAGATACATTTTAGCTGTTGGGTCAGTGTTACAGGTTTCACTCTACTCACTTTTCAGTTCTCATTTGAAACTATATTGTTTGGAAAGAGATTTAGGAACAGTCTTACCACATATCAATTGCACACAAAATAACTGATTTCACTATGAGATTTTTCACTCATGTGTAAGGTCTGATCATATTCTCTTCTTTTCTCTTGTCTCCTACCATTTCCAGATGATCTCTCTTCCCTGTAGTCCCCCTCCTACTTTCACACCATTGATTTATTTTTCTAGGTCTTATCATCTTATCTCCCTTGACTGTTATTCACACCTTGCTTTTAGCTCACTGGAACCCAACTCTTCATGTATACAAACAGTTCCTCATATACTCTTCCTCTTGCCTGCTATCAAAGAAGCCCTTAATCTGATTATTGATACACACCTAGTACTTAGATATCTAATTTTGTTTGGGTAAAGGAACTAAACTATGTTTGCCATAAAAATTCCATTCATCTTTTACTTTCCCTTATGTATATCTATAGAGGAAGTAAGTGATCATTTATTAACAAAATTGTTTAAAAATTATTTTTGCTTTCTACTAACTCCAATAGCTGTGCAACATTTCTGTTGCAAGTTTTTATTTTTTCCTGAAACAGGTTCTCACTATTTTGCCCAAGCTTGCTTTACACTTCTTCCTACCTTAGCCTCTCAGGGTTTTGGAATTATTGGCATGAGCTACTATACTTGTCTATGGCATATTTTTTGTTGTTATTTTATTTTTATTATTTAAAACAATGTTTAAATTTAAATATATTTTAGTCACATTCTTCTCCTCCCCCAAGTCCTTCAAGATCCTCCTACCCACTCAATTTTAAGTTGTTTCTCAAAAACACAAAAACCCAATACCACAGCAAAGCTCCCCTAAACTAAGAAAATGAAATAAAATCACCCACAATGATAAAAGTAAACACCAAACTGTAATCAAATAAAAACACACAATAAAAACTGTGAATTCCATTATATGTTGGTCAACTACTATTGAACACGAGGCCTGTCCTGGAGTGGTTGATATACCTAATGTCATTCTATTAGAGAAACTGATCTCTCAGCAGTTATAAGTGGCAGTGCAGTTGTTAGCTTTAGTGGTTAGGCTTTTATTCATTCATCAAAGATGATTATAGTATGTGTTCAGTTATATGTGGATATTAGCTGTGCAGTTGATGATGATAACCAAGCTACAGTCCATAGAACCATAAGGGTAGCTAGTGACTAAGAGTCTGGTCCTCTCTCCATAATGAATTGTGTGTCAGGCATCTCTTCGACCAAAGCTACAGCCAGTGATTCCCACTGACATGATTTCCAGGGCCACACTACAATTCTATAACCTTGAGGTATTTCTGCATTTCCCATCTTCCATTCAAAATCCCAATAGCATCTCTTCTTTGAGGATATGAACTAGTGATACAAATAATAGACCCTGTGCCAAATCAACATTTATCAACTGCCCATTGCTCTACAATAAGATAGTGTATTCACAGTCAATAACAGAACAACAAAGTGATATATATTACAATATATGTAATATATATTATACAGATACATCATAATTTTCTTAGAATTCTACTTTCATCAGTAAAGCAGATCTATAGTTAAGGATCTTTCAATTGCTAAAATGCGCCTGTTTCTGTGAGACTGGTCCTTATTGTAGCAGTACATACTGCCCTTTCCCAAGAAAATGATTCAACAGATAATGTGTCCTTACTTCATATGAAAACCAAAAGACAGTAAGACGTGGGAGGAAAGTGTGCTGCCCATTAAAGCAGAAAATTATTCTATTTAACAGATCTTGGTGCATCTAAGCAACATAATTAGGAAATGGCTTGACAGTTAAATACTTGCCACTTAAGCAAAAGGACAAGAGTTAAGATCCCCAAACCCACATAAGTGCCAGGTGGGTGTTATGTCTCTCCTGTAACCCAGCCTTTGAAGGTGGAGTAGGGGATCCCTAAGCATGCAGGCTAAGAAGACAACTCATATGGACAAGATCTGGGTTTCAGTGTGAGACCCTGCATTAATGGATAAGATGGAAGAAAGTTAAGGGAGATTCCTGATAGCAACTTTGAGCCTTCACATGTATATCCATTCATACACACACATGTATGTGCGGGCACGCACACGCACAGACACACAGTCACACAAAATGTGTATACATGAAAAAATCAAAACTATAAAAATAAATAATAAATTATGATAAAAAGCAACATAATGAAAAAATGCCAGTTCTACTGAACCTGATTAAGAGAACATTTTCAGTGTTCCTTTCATAGAACACACACACACACACACACACACACACACACACACACACACACACACACACACACACACACACGCTGAACTTCCCTGGACACACAAAAGAGGTAAACCAGACATTGGCCTGTTGAGTAGAGTCGGTCAGATTTGGAAAGGTGTATGTTCCTTAAAGTGAGATTTACATCTAATGGAAATCATATAGCACTGATGAGTGAGTTCAAAGAAATACACTCTTATTTCCCAACAATTCAGAATATTTATTTTGTCTTGATTTTTTTTTTTTTTTTTGAACACTGAGATTGAAATCAGTTGAGGGAAAACTTGTTTCCAAGATTCTTTTCAATTTGCTTCTGTGGCAGTTTAGTCAAGCAACCTGTTTGGAAATCATCTATTTGCAGAAGCTAGGTGGGGAAAAAGCTGCCACATTATATAATTCACTGAGCGAGTTTTGGCTCCCACTCTGCCAATCCATCTTAAATAGTGGCTAGTGCCCTGCATCTCGCCATACATATGATCAAGCAATTTAGCAGAAAAAGAGAAAGGCCCTGCGACTTGGCATCCCCGTGGACATTTATCTTTGAGAAAACCAAATGGAGCCAACTTTTGCCAGAGTTTAATAGCAAAGCTGTCACATTTTACACAAATGAGTATTGAAGTCTGTTGGCAAATGGGAAGGGGGTGGGGATCAGGGGAGTGGAGGAGGAGGGATTGCTGACTGCACTCTTTTCAAAGTGGCTCCAGTTTTTAGGGGAGGGGCCAGCTGCTTCGCTTGGCAGGGGAGATGAAGTAGTTAAAAATGATTGCTAGCTAGGGGTTGGAACCCCAGGCTCTGGGTGTATATAAGACGGTGCAGCCAGCGCAGAGCTGCTCTTGCTGCGGCTGTTGCTGTTGGAGCCAGGACCAGGGTACACGGGCTCAGCCCCTTGGGACACAGAGACCAGAGAGGGAAGCGAAGAAGGCTGCTTAGATCTGCGCTAGGGAATCCTGGTTCACCTTTTGCAATAGATATAGACACGGGAACCCCTAACTCTGTCCCCTGCCCCCAGACACACGCCCACGGACGGTCTCCTGCGCTCCAGCCCAGTGCCGCACGGGGCAGCCTGGCAGCAGGTCCCCCGCTGAAGGCGATGCTTACAGGGATCCTAGCTCCTGTTCTGGGAAGGAGAGAGTAGTACCCAGCAGAAAAGCAAGAAGGTTGTTGGCTAGAGCCGTGGGTGACTGTGCTGCGGGAGGACACCGCCTTTGCTCCGCCGGACACCTGCTGCAGAAGTCTCGCCACCATGATCCGCATGGTCTCGCTGCTGCTGGGAGCCACGCTGCTCTGTGGCCACGGAGCCTTTGCCCGACGGGTGGTCAGTGGTGAGTCAGGGCAAGGGTATTGTCTGTCCAGAGGGAAGACAAGGGACTTGGGACTCTGGGGCAGTAACAGGCAGTTTGCATTAGGGTGGGGACTCCCCGGAGAGTTGGAAAACTGGACTGAGTAGGGCTTCCAGAGAGATGGTGAAAAACGTGTTATTCTTTTCTTTCCCCTTTCTCTCTGAAAAGCAGAAAGTTTTAGTTTTTTTTTTTTGGGGGGGGGGGGAGAGACGGGGAGGGGAGCGTCCTCTCTAGCTGCGGAGCAAACGCTAGCTAAATCCGGAGCAGCATGGTCTCTTCAGCACGGGTTTCCACTTTCTTTGGAAGATTTTGAGTGGATCACAGGCAGGCAGCGCTGGGCACCTGCGGAAGGGGTGTGGTCGAGCTAGGCAGACAGAGCCTGGAGGCTAAAAAGCTGCAGCATGAATTGCCACCTCCTGCTGGTCTGGTTCCAGTCCCGCCTGGGTGCTCACAAGGATGGCTTCTGAGACCAGCCCTGTTCAGATGTCTGAGTTTGCAGCCTTTGTTCTCAGGAGGACTGCACTGTCGCCTTCGTTTTTACACACTTCCTTCCCTAGTTAGACAACTCAGAAAACTGAGTCAACGGCAGGTGGGTCGAGGTTTGGTTTGGTGTGTACTTGGTAACGAACTGGGTCTGTATATTCCTCAGGTGCCCAGTTAAGTCTCTTAAATCGGTAAAAGGGAAATAGGTTAAAATGGCCAAGTTTCCTAGTTTCGTCTGCCCCTCGCCCCCCAGTCTCCCAGCATCTGTTGCCTAATCTTTAAGCAATTCACATCATACCCACCTCCTCTTAGTTTGGGGAAGTCTCCTAAGGCTATAGACTGACTCTTCAGCGACTGAGATGAACGTGAACAGCACTGCGCATGGCAGCTGTACAGTTACCCATAGAGAAAGCTCTTGCTAGGCTCATCAAATAATGACAACGGGTTTGGTGAATGTAGTTTTAAGAATAAAGTATTTGCGTCTAACATAAGCGAATTGTTTTAAGGATAAAGTATTTCCATCTAACATACAAGGCAAACGTGGCCCAGTGAAAACTTGTCCATCTGCCTAATAGGTGTCACATGGATGCGAGACGCCAGTAACTTAGAGTTTAGAAACAGGTCTTTAGGATCTAGTATATTAAGCCTGCCTCTGATCTTCTCAGCAGTTTATGTATTTCACTCAGTCAGATACAGTTCTTAAATGTGCAGGTGAGCAATTAGTCTCCACAGGATGTTCAGAGACTATTAGTTCAAATCCTTTTCCTTCCTAATTTAGCAGAGAATAAAGAACTTTAGCGTGGAGATCTATCTGGTGGAACCAACTAACTATACATTTCACTAGCTTTGTTTTCAGGAATTTTTCACATAAATAAATGAACAGCAAGAGACTATGCTTTGAACATATGGCATTTTTAAACAAGCATTTAAAAAAGCAAGCACATTCCACTAACTTAAATAATGTTTCTTTGTTGTATTCTTATTTATATGCCTTAAAGTTCCAAGGGGGGAGGGGAAGATCCAAGGTAGAAAATAGAACTCAAACACTTTGTTGATGGAAAGTATAATTTTTCATTGTACTTCTGCACAAATTATCCCAAAACTTTGGTTATGCTTTTCTTTAGCAATTCATGGTCATCTGGAAGGTGACATCTGGAACATTTCTGAGTAACTGAGCATGATTTATTTGATTTAGTGTAAATGATGATGTTGACTTGAGATTAGAACAATTACTTAGTTATGTTTTTTATGAATAACTTGATTGTCTTTGCATTGAAATTTATCTATTTATACACTGATTTATGAATCATAGACCTTGAATAATTCTAGCTGTGATGGGCTGAGCAGAGAGCAGCCTAAAATCTGTTATTTTTGAAGAAATATTTCCTAACATGTCCACTGTCAGCCTGTTGATATTTGTTCTGAATAGTGTAGCAACCGTTTTATGCCACTAGGGACCAGTTACCCAGTCTCTTCTCAAGTGTCTGAAGAGAAGTGAGACAGCTTCTTTGCTTTCCACTGTTTGGAACATACTTAGAACACATGGAAAATAATTTCCACTTATTACATTTCAGGACAACAATTTATAATTCCTTTGTAATATCAAATAATCACTTACCCTGTATATCCTCAAAAGACAGACCCTGGCAAAGTTAATATCCAGACATGTTTTTCATATTTCAAAACGTTCAACAAGATGCATTCTAATACTTTTAAACACATTATTTTAAGGTGAAAATGGTTTAATTATTAAATACATTTCCTGCATAAGATTTAATAGTATCTGATGTAATAGGGCAGTGCACAGAGGCACACAGAGATAGAACTCTGATGATAATAATCAGTGTATTTACTGAATTTGTGATTCCTGCTAGGAAACTAATTTGAGGATCTGAATTGTATGGTGATTTCTAACTTCACACACATGGGTGGAGAACATCTGTTGCATCTCTTTAATCATTCATTTCAGAAAGTCACTAGCTGGTAATCACATTTTTCTTCTGACAAAGTTTGAGGTTTTTTCTTTATGGTAAAATATGAAAATGGGGCATAAAAACTAAAGTCTCTGTGGGAGAATATGTCTCGAAAGCAAGTGACATTTTATTTTAAAACATTTGAAATATTTTAATGAAATCTTTGTTTCTTTCTTTCTTTTTTTTTCTTAGAGTTTGGATCACTAGTTCCCAACATCCTCAGGCTGCAATGTGGCATTAACCATATTCAAGGCATCCCTCAATTTCTCCAGAACTCTCTTCCATGTACAATCTTAATTCTACTACAACTGAGATACACTTTGTCTGAGAGACTAAGGGAAAACAGACCCTTAGAAACAAGGTTACGAGGCCTGTGACTGACTTCCCCACAGCAATTCCTGTGCTTCACGGAGTCAGACATAATTTTTAAATGTACAATTAACCAATCACTCTCCACTTTCACATGAACATTTTGGAGTCTCTGACTCTAAGTCCCTTTCCTCCATAATTTAGCAGAAAATAAAAGGCTCACTGTAGAGAGATGTAGCTAGTGGAACCAGTTATATGAAGATTTCTCTTTTTATCATGTAGAGAACACAGAATATTACATAAGTGATGAGCAGTAAGTAGCTTTAAAAGGTAATTTAATAGTAAGGAAGATACAAGTGAAACTGCAGAGCGTATTCTATCTTAGAGAAAAATCCCATGACATCATCAAAGCAGAAAATGATGACAGTGCAGATCGCAAAGATGCAATTACTTTAAGTATCTCTTGGGCAAGAAGGCGGCAAATTAATCTTATTACTAAGCATTTAATAAACTACCCATTTATCACAGGCACTGTTCCTTAGTGGCTGTTCATCATTATCACATGGTGGCACTCTCTGTACATGAACACTAAAACTGACTCTGTCATTTAAAAAGGGCTCTGAAGGGGAAATGCAGCTGATGCATCATCAGTAATTTTTACTACTTACATCTTCCTTCTGTGTTAGATTTTCACATACAGGTGCATTCATATAGATAACTGTGAGGTGAACTTTTCAAAAAAAACTGTTTTAATGTACTGTTGAAGCAACAACACACCATGATATTTTGACTATAGTGATAGTTTTTGCATTGGAGATGACATTCAATTTAGGCTTTAATTGTTTTATTGAGAAAATAAAAGTAGAGATGACACATCATTTCTATATCTATGTATATATCTATATACATATATTCAGAGATAGAAGTGTCCTCAAATTAACTCTGATCTACTTATTATTCAACATGAAAAGTGCACACTCAAAAACAATTTCTCAATACACAATCCTGTGCTTTTACCAGCATTCAGGAACCAACCAATGGCTATATTAAATCAATGTCTCTAACACAGAATAGATTCATGGCACATACATTTATCAAACCCTTTATTCATAAAGTCTGTTGCTTGAGACACACATGAGGAAGCATAGACATCATGGAAAAATGGGCAGCATCAGCATTGAGACTGGCTCCAAACCCAAGTGCGCAGTTATGATCTGTGTGAACCTGGACAAACTTTTAAACTCTGTCTGTGTCCCCCTTCAAAGATGGGATGAGAAAGTCTGCATCATACAGTGGCTTGGAGGATCAAAAGGTTTTGATACAATTAGTGCCTTGTGCATGTAGAGAGGGTAGGAGGAGGGCCTTAGCTTGGTAAGCCCTGTGCCTAGAGTTGAGTTTTCCAGAGGTGAAGGTAACTTTTCTAGTTGAATAGCTTACAAGAAGGACCTCTTAGTTATATGTCAACGGATTCTGATTTCCCACTTCCGCTAAAGACTCGGTTTTCTCACTTCCTCTGAAGGTGTGGATTGTACTGGAAGTGAAGTCTCATATTTCAAATTATTGTTCAATATCAGACAATTATTAGCATTAGTTCTGTGAAACATATGGCTTATATCAGTTTTTAAGGAAGCAGAAATGACCATGGAAGTTTTGTTCATTCCAATTACCTGCAGTTCTGCGGGACTTAAGGTACTTCTTTTTGATTGGCTGTTTAAACTCTCAAGTCATATTATTATGAACCTTCATTATGGATGGTTGCCATTCATAATATTTATATCAATTTCAAATATCAGGATGTGGACTATGAGGGCCCTCCCTTCTCAGAATGCTGGTGGTGTTTTTTGGGGGGGATAAATAAGAAAGACTGGGGCCACCACCATCCCTGAAGTGACCCACGATGGCAAATTTGATTTTTCTAGTATAAGAGAATAGATTCCAGCTATTGTGCACTCTGCAATTAAATGAACCCTGAAACCCATCTTGCATAAGTAATTTAATTTTAATAAATCTGTCTTAACTTCAAATAAAAATTCTTAAGAAATTGGTGCACTCTTGAGAATTGCAAATAGAACACTTACAGTAAATGACACTCTCTTCCACTTAGTTCAGGATAATTGTCTTTGTTCTCAGAGATCATGCAATTTATATATTTCAATACCACCACATGTTTTAGTGTGTTCTGAGGGGGATAGGAAAGAATTATGGTAAAGATATTGTTTTCTATTCTAGTAAATCTTAAGTTTAACCAATCTGGTTTAGGTGAGATTTATCATATTGTCCCTTTTTTACATTTTCATTATTTTTCAATTAAGGGTTGATCATAACGGAAGAAGAAACTATTCAAGAGGAAGAAACATTGTCATAACTTCATGAGTTTACTTTGAAGCCAGTTTCAAGCTTTGCCAACATTTATTGTTTTTCATAACTATGAAAAACCAAAATCCTTATTCATAGGAGTAACAACAGAATATCAATTGTGACAATGATAGAACTGTTTAACAGCTATTAATAAAAATTTTCTGTATATAAAAGAACATATCTAGGTTTGTGGCTCAGTGTGGGCCCCTGTATTCACAAATCTGATAGGGGTGAATAGTTCTTTCTATAATTCTATGCAAATTCACTTGAGAAAATTTAAATTTGTAAATAGTTCTTTGATTTGGAGATTATTCAGTTCCAGGTGCACATTCAGAATATTTTCATAAAAGTAATTACACAAAGCCATCTTGAACATCTCCTTTTAATAATGTTTCTAGAATCTGGAGTGGAAGGTCTTTGTAGATAAGCCAAAACTATGTAATTTTCGACTAGAGATTCTGAATTGAGACTTCTTTATGGTTAGCCAGTATGTATGTAACCTTTGAGTAGCGTAAACCACTGTATGACTCTCAGAAAGATTACCCTCCCAAAAATATTTCTGAAAGATTTTATTTGGATATGATGTTTAAAAGCAAAAGTCAGGGAAAGTTTTCATGTGAACAACCAGGGCAAGGAGGGAGGTCATCACAATTGTTCTCTAGGAAGGCTGGCTTTTCTGGGAGTGGAGAAAGTCACATCAGAAGACATGCATTAGCAGAACTTGTCTGGGAATTAGGGCAACATTTGTTTCCCAGCTGTTCAAGTTCCACTGTGATCACAGCCAAATGGGATCAGCGAAAGTGCAGCAGCAAGTCCCATAGCTCAAGCTTCTGCTCATTTTGCCACAACTTGGGCCAAATGTGCACAGTAAGGTAGAAATCAGTAGTAAAGTAGAATTATAGGTAAAGGTACTCACCCTGTCAGCATTAACTGATTCTATGTGAGCCATAATAATTGCGCAGTGTGTCTGTAATTTCCTGGCAACTGTCTTGCTCTCCCTGACCTGGTAGTAGCTTTTTAGTTCAAACATGAAGACTCAGCTGATACTCACCGAATGTCTTTTGGGGTTAACGTATCTGTTCCAGATGATAAAAGGCTTCTGTCTTGATTTCCTCAAGAGTCCTCTTTCTTGCAGCCATCATCATCTTTGTACATTTATTGGGATCATGGATTACTCCATCTATAGGGAAAGACTGCCTGATACAGAGTGCCAAGGTTGGCATTTTTTTTCAGGACCTATGTAGCATCAGTTGTGAATTATTTAAAATGCAATTCTTTGCCTAGGCATCATTACTTATACTTTTTACAATGTAACATAATAGTACTAGGAATCTCTACATTGTACTGAGAGCTCTCTATGCATTTTATTATAAGCACTATCATAGTTTTATAAATGAGTGAATTTCAATCAATTGTATACTTTCACCATGTATAAACTAGAGATAAATTTATCTTTTAATAGATCTAAGATAATGAGCAGTGAATTTTAACACAGGCAGTCTCTTAAGGTACCCTGGTTTTGTTACATATAAATACATGTTACTCACCAAAAACATCCTGCTATTTTGTCTCTCTTTCCACTGAGATCTTGCAAAGCAATCTAAAAAAATAAAAGCAGTATTAGTAAAAATGCTTTAAAGGGCTAAATGTCTTCGAGGGTGAAAATTAGGAACTTGAAAACTCAGGGGAATGTAGCTAAGATATATTTGGAAACTTAGAATATGTAAAGGATGTACTAGATGAAAATAGGATGAGAGTTTGCTTCTTGAATACAAGAATAAAATATAGACTTGTAAGAATCATTGGAATCTTACAAGGAACAACTATTTTAAACAGTGAAATAGTCACAAAATATAATAATAATCAAGGGTAAATTTTCAAATTTATGTATGTTGTATATTAGAACTAAGCATTGGGATTTCCATTGCTTCCTGTCAATGATTATTTCAGATTATTTGCCCTACTAAAGCCTCTTTAGCTCATTTCCCATGACCATTACTACTGATATGTTAATTTTTTTTATTAAATTCAGTTAACCTGTACATGAATTTGTTTGTACTTTTCAATGTACAGCTCCTAAGTCCAGATTCTAGTTAGCTGGCTTTGTTTCCATTGCTGGAATAACCATTTTATGTTTTCAGCTTTTGCCAAGATCCTGAATGCTTATCACTTAAATACTGTTGTGAGGTAAATGGCCTTCTACCACCTTCTGCTTGCTCTTGCCTTGAGTGTCATTCCAGATCACAAGTTGAGTTTCAGGGCCTGGGAGAATGCTGTAATGTTGATGCAATATAATTGCTCAGCATGATGGACTGTAATTAAGAGTATAAACTATAAATGCTTTACTTAGCACAGTATTTAAGCATGATCCCCCTTCTACAAATGACAACTTTCCATATAGACTGAAAAGTTAAAAAGACACTGTAAGAGGATGTCAAACATTTATTTTATGTGTGTACTGGGAGTAAAAAGTCACGTTCTCATGCTTGCACAGTGAGCAATCTACCCATTGAGCATATCCCAAGTTCCATCATCTTTATAAATTGAAATTAATAGACTAGAAAAGCAAATGTTACAATATTATTGGATGAGAGAGTACTCTTACAAAATATTTTTATTAATTCTTTGAGGATATCATACAATGTATTTTTATCAGTCAGTCAAACTCTTTGACTCCTCACAGATCTGCCACTACCATCCTATCCTTTCCCATGCCCTCCTCTTTTTAAAATTAATAATTCATCAACTCTAAGATGTACTGTCCATATACTTCTTGAATGGGACTATCCACTCAAACATATTTGATCTGGTAGAAGCATCACCCTTAAAGAAAACTGATTCTCCCTTCCCAAGAAACCATCAGTTGTCCATAGTTTCTCAGAGCTGTGGTCTCATGAGACTCTCTCTCTCTGCTATATGCTAAAATGCTGAATGACTTGATCCTGAGTAGGTCTTGTGCAGGCAGCTGCAACTGTTGGGAATTCATGAGTACAATGTTCCTGCCTTGTCAATAAGTCATTCTTTTGCTCTGGTCCTTCCCAACATTTGGCTTTTACATTCTTTCTACACCCTTTCCATGATGGTACTTGGGTAGGAGGGTCTGATATAGATGTCCTGTTTCTGGCTGAACATTCTATAATCACTCCTTCTTTATGTTTTGATCAGTTGTGAGTTTCTGTGCTAACCACCATCCACTGCACAAAGAAACTTTTCTGATGAGGTTTGAGAGGTGCAGTAGTCTATTGGTATAGACTTATCTTATAGAAATAAGAATTTAGAGGGAAACTTTGGTAATATGTCCACTCACTCAAATATCAGTAATATATTCACCCTTGTGGCTTGTGAGGTCCCCAGTCATTAGTTCTTGACCAGATTTGCAATACCAGGCATGGGTTTCCTCCTGGAGAGGCAGGACTTAAGTCTAATTAGAGGGTAGTTGTTTACTCCCATAACTGTTATGCCACTATTACACCCATGGACGTACTTGGAAAAAAAGAGTTCTTGATAGTGTTGCTTATTTTGATTTGTTCTTTTATTATGATTAATGTCAAACTTATGAATAGAGACCTCACAAACAGTTTATCTATATCTTTTTTTTTTGTTTTAGGTCAAAAGGTGTGTTTTGCTGATGTGAAACATCCGTGCTACAAAATGGCCTACTTCCATGAACTGTCTAGCCGAGTGAGCTTCCAGGAAGCACGCCTGGCTTGTGAAAGCGAAGGAGGTGTCCTCCTCAGTCTTGAGAATGAAGCTGAACAGAAGTTAATAGAGAGCATGTTGCAGAACCTGACCAAACCTGGAACAGGGATTTCAGATGGTGACTTCTGGATAGGACTTTTGAGAAGTGGGGATGGCCAAACGTCTGGTACCTGCCCAGATCTCTACCAGTGGTCTGACGGAAGCAGCTCCCAGTTCAGGTAAGCTGTGACTGGACCCGGAAGTGTTTACCGATGCCCTGGAGGAGTCATAAGGCCAAAAGAAAGGCCCAGATACCTAGGAACACTCCGGCCACGTGTTACTGAGTGTCCCTTTGGCTCTGTATTTGTAGGAACTGGTACACTGATGAACCTTCTTGTGGAAGTGAAAAGTGTGTTGTCATGTACCATCAGCCAACTGCCAATCCTGGCCTAGGAGGTCCCTACCTTTACCAGTGGAATGATGACAGGTGCAACATGAAGCACAACTACATTTGCAAGTACGAACCTGGTAAGAGGCCTTCATAGCTGTAGTAGATTTTGTTCATATTAGTCCATGTCTTCATGGTTTCCAGGCTTCCTCTATTATTCCTAAGAAAGAGGCATCACCTGACAACTCACCCTGTTAATGTACTGAAGCTTATTGCTTGGTGGAGAGAAAACCTGTCAGTGTATTGAATAAAAGGGAATGGGCAGAAACATTTGTTGGGAGAGGCCTTTCAAGAGAAAATAATAATTTTTACAAGAACCAAATAGTGCTGTTGCAATTATATTTTGCAAATGACAAATGTCTATGTGAAAATATCTTAAAAACTTACAAGATTATGTGGAAAGTAGGTATAGGCTACCAAAGTGCCTATAGACTTGCATATTTGTGAGCAATAGCTCATTGTTTTTTTCCTGCTGAGTTTAGGGGAGCAAATAGCTTTCTCCAGGCATATTATTTCACCATGTTACAGCATAATACTTTCCATGTGGTCCTTTATCTGAGCTTAAATCCTTTCTCAATAGTTAAAAAGAGTAGGGTTACATTACACATTCTTCATCTGATTTGTATTTTTTGAGAAATGACACTTTTGTTAGTTTTCTTCTGAAATATTTAGTTACTTGTCATACTCAGCAACTGGGAAAATTACCTTGACCTAAGTCACAGTAGTGTGGCTCCCCACTGAATGTGGTGAAATTGAGTTACTTTAATAAGACACTTCAATTGAATTGGGATTTAAACTAAAAGAAGGACTAATCAAAAATGTGGAAACATATATTTGATTGTCTTAGACACTCAAGTTAGATACTTAAGCCTTGATATATTTATTTTTCTATTTTTCTCTACAATATTGGGAAGGGTCATTTTAACTTTTCTGAAAGACTGTCACATGACCTCATAATATGTTCCCATAGAAGGCAATTATATCCAAGTACCCTATTCCTATTATTCTCTTGAAATTACACAATTTCTTTTCTCATAAAGCCATGTAGCACAAGGGATTATTGGATTAGACTTACCCTTCTCTTATGTTTATCCTGCTCTTGAGTATATTAGCCAACTCTTTATATCCCTGGTGAGTTTATTCTTTGCCCTGGGTTGCGAAATCTGTCATTACACTCCTGGAAGCCTTTGCAAAGCTAAGTTTGTTATTCATTTCTATTCTTTCTAATTGTGTCTTAGAGAAATACAGTTAAGATTTTGTGATATTTTAAATTTGCTGCAACACTTGGCATTTATTAATGAGAGGGTTAAAGGAATGAGTATAGCTGTGTAATATGTATATATGTATTTTTATATTATACCCATGATCAATTTGAAAGTCATTATTTACTTTCATATTTCTCCTCTCATATACTATCTAATGGCATGATCAATGGTGTTGAAAATGTTAAAAAATTACCCTGGTTATTCAGAAATGAGAAAATTCAATTTTATTTTTTCCCTCTCCTCTACTGAAACACATATATATTCTTTTGGTTCACTGATACCCATTTTTTATGGCAGTACTTATAAGTTATTTTTGTGTTAAACTTGTCTTTTGGATCTGATGAGGTGACTCAGAAGAGAAAGACACTTGTTACCAAGTCTGAAAACTGAGTTCAATCCCAGGAATTTATATGGTGGAAAGAGAAAACCTACTCCCTCAAGTTGTCTACTGGACTTCACATGCACACCATGACATTCATGCTCCCAGTTACACACAAACATGACACTCATGCTCCCAGCCACACACAAAATAGATCTAATTTAAAAAATTAACATTGCCCTATTGGCTTTTGTTTTTAGATAAAAATAGCTTTTATGAAATTAAGTTACTAGACTTTTATTTAATTCACAATCACATTGAAGTTTGTTGGAAATGTTTTAAGTGTAATTACTTTGTTGACTAATTTCATGTTTTTATAAATTGTTCCAAAACATCAGTTGACCACTTGCATTTATATACTAATGAAATCATTTAGAAAATAACTATATATTAGGAAGCTATTAAAGTATCAGTTAAATTTAAAATTTATGAAAACATTGCTACAGCATGATGGGTGGTTAAACTACCAGTGAATTGAGATTGTAGGATAATAAGAGGAGTGAGAATTCTTCAAAACATTTGTGTGTTCCAAAGACTACAGAAAACGCTCTATGTAACATAAAATGACAAGAATAAAGAGTCTAATTTCTTTGACCAATGAAAACATTTACAGTTGATTTTGTTATTATTGTTGTTGCTTGTTTGTTTTTGAGGCAGAGTTTTACTCTATGGCCCAGTGTGGCATGAAACTCAAAATATAGACTCATGGTGAACCACTAGGCTTGTCATGAATAAAAGGATGTTATAGGCTTATAGAGGGAAATTACAGTTTAATACTCTACCCTCAAAGAACTTCATTAAAGAAGAAATAGTCACAGATACCATGATGGGGTACCTGAAGAAAATACCCTTCATTCTTCTCCAGTTCCCTAAGAAGAACTCCATTCAGAGTGTCTCCATTCAGATTGACAGGGGTTCTGGAGGAGAAGCTCCTTCCATTCCATTTACTTCTGGAGTATTAGAGAAGTTATAGCGTATACCTTGGGGGCAAGACAAAGACCTCACAGGAGAGAGGATCACTTCACCTCAGGAGGAACAAAGGGAATTCCTTGCTCTTATAACTTTACACATGTGAAATTTAGGGGTTGGAGGGGGGCAGGCATCATGCCATGTGGCCTAACCTGTGTGCCAGGAGTTTGAATAGAGGTGTGTGTGGCACCAGATAAGAGTTATGGTTGGTTCAGACTTGGGGTTGTGGGATGGAGGTCTTGTAGTTAGGTGTAAGTGGAAGGAAGGTGACTTCAAAGCCACAAGAGTCTTGCTGATCAACTTGAATGTGCTTCACTACAGCAGGTGGGTGGTAGGTAGATGGGGTAGATGGAAGGTTTATAACCTATTCTTGCTTGCTAGTTTTTTTCTCACTAATACAATTTTCTTTGGCTAAACTGTTAATGTAACAATTAGTTTTATAGGGGGAAAGTATATAAAATAGTAGTACCAGACCATGCTAAGAAATCTCAAGAATTTCCATTCATTTCGGAATTGAAAAATCTAATCACATAAAGCTGGAATTGAAACAACCTGTAAATCTTGACTTGCTATTGTTTAAAAGAGCAGGCCCTGTTATTTGGGTAGCTTAGACGTGATTTTCAGATGGCTGCTGCCTGAATCAGCAATTCCACATGCAACTGTGCAGTTATCTGCTAATTATTACTGCACAGCAAAGGTTATTGCTTAGAGAATTTACCTTTGTTTTCCTTTAAATTACGTCTCATGTCTTACATTTTAAGTTCACAAATTATTGTTTGCCCCTGTCGCTTTGGGCCCCTTTGTCATTACTGATTGCAGCAAGCTGCCTTCAGCAATCTACCACTTTGGGTTGCTAAATGAAGTTTGGGATTATAGAAGGAATTGATCAAATTGGTTCTTTTATTCAGACATAATTAAATATTGACTATTGTTAGTTAATTTTATGTACATTTAAATTCAGAATATATATTTGACTGCAAATTATTCAGAAATCCAAATCAACCTTTTTTTTAACTGTTTACTGATAAATTTGTATTTTTGTTGATGTTTGCATTTTCCTTATTTAATTATTATTTATTATTCCTATGCTAATTCTTTACAGAGATTCAGCCAACAGACCCTGTTGAAAAACCATATCTTACAAACCAACCTGGAGACACCCATGAGAATGTGGTTGTTACTGAAGCAGGTGAGTCCCTTGCATGTGTTCTTACCTCTGATCTAAACAACTGTGCTTTGAACCAGTGCTTTGCATTGACCCCAGGGAAACCTCTCTTGTGGTTCAGGGATGTGATGCATTAATTATGGGCCCATAGACATTTACTTTTGACCTACATTAGAAATAATTATGCAAGGATGCATTTTGAATAGAATAACCTTTAAAAATTTTCCATTTCAAGTGGAAGTATCTAATATGAAACTAAGGGATCGATATTAACACTTGTCATCTACAAAACATTTCCCAATATAATATAGTAGTTATCATGTATACTGGCATATTTAGTGCCCTGGAATACTTACTGCTGAATGTTCAGGGCTGGTCTTGCAGTAGAGATGAGGTATAAAATAAGCCTTATTATAGTTTATGTAGTCCTCCCTGGTGTAAATACTTCAATCTGATCAGTTTCAGACTATCACTGGGATATCACTGTATGGCATGTCGGAAGGAGATGTACACAATGTGGTCTCTATCTTGCTGCCATTGCAGAAAACAGAGTAAAAAATGCAATCCCCAGTGCAAGTTCCTTATTAGCTAGCAACCCCTCAAATATTCTTTAAAACTTTTTTTTGACATGACCTAAATCCAGAGGGACAGAAATATTCATCCTATTTGTTTTGTGAACATCGATCCAAAGACCCAAGTGTTTCAAAACCAATAACTCATAGATAGAGGCTCAGAAGGAAGGCTGAGCACTCCACAATCACTATTCTCTGCATTTTGATCCTCCTATGTGTCCCTATGGTAATAAACATGTGGGACACACACACACACACACACACACACACACACACACAAACACACGCACAACATGAAGTTAGGAAGAAATAAGTAGAGGGACTTGTGAGAATTTGGAGTGGGGAGTGAGGTGTGGGTTTGATTAAAATAAAGTGCCTTCATATATGAACTTAAAAGTGTTAAACAGCAGCATATCTCTGAATAACCTATTACTAGATCTCATTAAATACACCCTTTAGCAAAGTAAAAGATAAACAATGAGATGAATATATTATGGTCAACTTTAATCAGAATCATTAAGATTTGTGATATTGTTAACTAACTTTCAGTTTGCAAGCCAAATGCAATGTCTCCCAGTTTGTTTTCCTCATACAGACACACTCTTAAGCCTTTGGGCTTTTTCTGTTTTTAGCATCATCCATAATGTCTAAACACAATTAAAATTATCAGTAAATAATTAAACTACAGATATTTTTCCTCCTAAAGTACTGAAAGTGTGTCTAATAGTGTCATTTCATGCTCTGTAGTTCTTTAGTGTTAGTGGTTTTCTTCAAAATCTAAGAATGCCTGCCATCATTGAGAGGGAGAGACCAGGGTTAAAAGATGACCTATTTTCAGAATTTAATTAAATCATGTCATTGTCTCCAGAGTCTAATGTCTCTGGGTTATGATTGCATCACTACCTAGTATGTGCTTATTGTCACTTAATGCCAGATGCTTACATTTTCTCACAACATTGAGCTTATTGGCTAAGATAATTCATTATCTGCTAAGTCTACAATGATTATAGTAATTATTATTCCTGAATGTAATGTCTTCACTTCTCCAATGATGCAGAAGAATTAATAAAATGAGACAGCTAAGATTATTAACATGTCGTGGAAATTAGCCCATGTTTGAATTGGAAATGTAATAGAAATTTAAAGGCATGCATATTTAATTGAGAACGTCAACCAGGGCATTGCAGTTTTGTTTATATTTTTTTCAAAGTGTCTATGTATTTTTCATAAGCTCTGTACTCGGAGTTTACCTTTTGGTAACAATTCTATTTTACCTTAACCTTTAGGGAAAGTTGTTCATAAATTTACTTTTGAGTTCCTTTCTGAGCTATCACTGAGCACTACAACTGTTTTATTTTTGTAGGTATAATTCCCAATCTAATTTATGTTATCATACCAACGATTCCGCTGCTTTTACTGATACTTGTTGCTTTCGGAACCTGCTGTTTTCAGATGTTGCATAAAAGGTAAATAAAAAACATATTTGTTTCAAGATAATTAAGAAAAAAACCCTTAAAAGTACTTTGAGACACCCATTAAAAATGTTAAAATGTTACTGTCTTTAACTTATATTAAAGGATTTTAAAGTTCTCGCCTGTTCAGTAAAAATCCACCACACGAAGAGTTATAGAATGTACTGGGATTATATGAGGAATCCAGTATCTCCTTTACACTTCACAGGTCCTACAAATTGCTTGCCTTACTGTTTCTGCTTTTCAATGAGGAAAACGGTAGCTCAGTTGGGTCATCTTCAGTTGCCTTGCGTCGCACAGTTAGCACATGTGGTGGGTCTGAAGTGGGTGTGTTCGTAAGCTCATGTGAGATGCACTATATTATATGGTCTCTGGATTATTACGTTAAATTGATGTTAAACCTTTCAAACTGGATATCAAGTTATATGTAAGACTTGGTTTTAAAGGCATAGATGTAGCATAGTTTCAAGATTCAAATAATAAACTTCTGTTTTATTTCAAAAAGACATTTTAAGACTAGGAAATTAAATGTAGTTGTGAAGGCAGCAAGTTGGATGTGGTGCCCTTGAGAGGCTGAGGCAGGATTACCTTGAGTGTAGGGCCAGGTTGAGCTAGTGAGTTCCAGGACAGTCTGAGCTACACCATGAGACCTTGTCTCAATGATAAAAAAGTTCATTGTTTTCCAAACACACACACACACACACACACACACACACACACACACACACACACACACACTCATACACACACACACACACACACACACACTGGGTACCATCTGGCAGAAATTTTGAAATAAAGTGATATATCCTAATAGCAAGAATTCTAAGGACTTGTCAAACACTTACTCATGCTTATCATTACCCTTGAGTCAGTGAAGTGAACTTTTTATGTGTGGTACAGTCTGTCAAAAATTTTCAATAAATTAAGTATAAATATGTATCAAACTAGAAACTAGAAGATGCATTTAGATAAGGAGAGATGTGCTGGAATAAATGACCTCTTTGTTTTATGGTTAAATAACTGCTCGAAAGAAGGCCTCCATCAAAGAAGAGGGACCTGCAAATGAAATCATTTTTCTCTTTTTGTCTAATCATCTTCTTTTCCTTAAGTAAATCCTAAAGTGCCTGAGAAGTAGCAACCCCCCCCCGCCGAAAGGACATTAGCTGTACATGACTCATGTGTATTAATAAGCGATCAAATCTAGATGTGCTTGGCAGTACATGCCTACAGTCCCCGAACTCAGGAGGTCGAGGAGCAGAAAGATTGCTAGTTTGAGTCCAGCTGGAGTTACATAACAAGAACATATCTAAACAAACAAGCAGACACCTCCTGCCAGCCAAATCACACCAAAGAAAAGCAACCCCCCCAAAAAAAAAAACAAAATCAAATAAAACAAAACAATAACATATTTGAAAATAAAAAAAAATAATTTAAGCTAAAATAAAGGGTATTAAAATGAAGTCTAGAAAAGTAATATTATATTTGTGATCCTCTTGAATTTCATTCAAAGACACATGAAACACTATACAATTTATTTCCCAGTATTTTATATATAATAAACACAATACAAAACATGTCATTTCTTGCCCTAATTCCGAAGACTACGGATGGAATTATGTTTGATTTTTCATTGGGAAATCAATGGTGTAGGAGGACTGTAAATCCCCTCTCAGCCCGGACAGACTGTTCAAGTGGCCATTTAAGTAGCAAACTGGTTAGTAAACATTAAATACATGATTCAAACATGCTCAAGTTCACGTTACATGTGTCCATGTGTTGAGCAGCAGCATCTCCTCTAAGGCTTGTTCTGTTTTTCCCAAATGGTGGCTGTAGTCATTCAAAAGATCTGTGACTGTTCACACTTGTTTCAAAGTTTCAGAGTGAGAAAATAAACCAGAATTGGGCACCTTCAGTTGCCGGGATGAGCTGAAGTCCTTTGTTCGTCATTCTTAGAGCCTCCCCTTTTCCTTTCTTCCAGGAGAGCAAGGAGAAACCTCATCAAAGACTCCACTCCATTATCATCCGAGTGCCTTGCAGAAAGTTTAAATTCCAATCTGGTACACATGGTGGTTTCTCTCCTTCCATATCATTTCCAGAACAACTTTCCTTCCTTTAACTAGTAGAACTTTTTAAAGGAAATAGTAAAGTCACATTGACAATTTAACTACTCTTCTTACCATTTAAAATACTCTGCTCTTCATAAACTTTGCCCGACTTGTTTTTGCTTCATGGTAGTTGTACTTGGTAGAATGAAGTTATGTTGACCTTATTTGTTTGAAGGAATGCCCATATAACATGCAATTTGGAATTTTATTAATCACAACAACCCTCAATTTGATATGAACAAAGTATTTCGCATTGCAAGGCATGGGGCTTTAGAAATAGTTCTTTTTCTTTGTCTTCAAGGAGTTCTGCAAATCTGCAGGATAGTGGGATGGTGCAGGGGTGTGTCTGTGAGGGTGGCAAATGTTATTAGAGGCTTAAGTGTGAATACCTAGGGGTAGAAGTAAGTACTAAACACAGGAAATGTGGACAGACCAGGTGAGAGGTCATCCTCAGGAACCTGAAGCAAAGAAATGCAGATCTTGTTATGTAATCTGAAAGAGAATGACTTGAGGAAACTTGCAAACAGACACTTCTGCAGGAGCCTGAAAAGTGAGCACTGTAGGAAAAACCATGAGAATCCCAGACACAGGCTACTATGGGGACCTAGGTCTAGTTCTATAGGACAGAAGTTTTGTGTCAGACATATCTTAGAGGAAGAACTCACAAGCACCTAAGTCACCACACATGTGTCTACTTTGGACTTCCCCTGATCTGAGAGGGAGATACAATTAAGTTTTCTGTACACAAGTGACCTATGTACAGCTCGGGATGACTTATGGTAGGAGGAGTACAGACATTTCTTACATTAGGACCATAGCATGTGTTTAGATGATTTGACACTAACTGTAGCAACCATTATATCAGAGTATCCATAAAGCAAGAGTTAGAAACCTGGCCAAGGAAAACAAAGGCTTATTGGGGGAAACCTGAAAGTTTTAGTACTCTGCCAGGCATTATTATGCATGTGTGTTTGAACTGTCAGCAGATGTAGGTATGTTTGTCGGTTTGTTTTCACCTCTCATGAGAACTGTTCATCATCTTCACACAGTGTGATAATCTAGACTTTTTTGTAGGAATGGAAAATATGCTGATGAGGAAAGAAGAACTCATAATATCTGTCTGAGCATCTCTCTTTGGACGAACATATGACTTGCCTGATAAGAAGATTCAGGAACTGAACTTAGGTCTTTTTGTGTTTTTCAGTAAAGGAAGAACAAAAACTAGCCCGAACCAGTCTACATTGTGGATTTCAAAGAGCACAAGAAAAGAGAGTGGCATGGAAGTATAATAATTAACTGACTTTGCTCCAGAAAATAAAAATAGTTTTGTAATTCTTGATCAGTGTAAGGAATGGCATCATTAGCTTGGAATGGCTTGAAATCTCAAAGGATCTAGAAGATGAACTGTAAGCTCCCCCTTGAGGCCAATGTCAAAATAAATTTTATATGTTCATAGTTTCACTTGCAAAATATACTGTGTTAATCATGGAGTGAGACCAGGTTACTCAGCTAAAGGATGCACCCTAACTTCATGTAAATGAAATGGATCATACAGATAAAATCTCGGTGGGCACATCTGGAATCCCTATGTTGGAAGTAGTTCCTTTCACCTTTTGTCCCCTTTATCATTTTGATCTATTTCATGTAATATAAATTGTATTCAGATTTACAGTGTGTAGAAACATTGTATCTTTGCAAAAGTGTTTGATAAAAATGGATTGTTCTAATATTTACATTTATGGCACTTCATTTTTACATGCATGCTGTTTGATTAAATACTGAATTCACACAGACCCAAAGAAATCTTTCCATAGGGAAAACTTTTTTTTTTTGTTTTGTTTTGCAGGAATAGTTCATGTTCTTTACATTTTTCTGCTTTTGGTTGCATAAGGTTTAGGAAATCTCTTCAGAAATAAGAAACTGTTTCATTGACTGTGCTAAAATCTCCTGAAACACTTTACTTAGAGGCAAAAACTGTCTAACTTCAATTGTGCAAGACACGTGCCTTACAATTATTCTTAATTTAAAATTAAACTGATTTTTGTAATAAAATATCTTTACTAATAGTTGTATAGATACCAATGTAGTTTATCTTGAAAAAAAAAATTGTGTCCACAGTACAAATCACAGGTCTTCACATGTTGCCTATAGAATTGCAAGTTGAGTTGTTCTGTGAGTGTCTGGAATCAGTGTGGCTCCTCCCTGTCAGCCAAGCAGGATGGCTGTTTAAGGATTTGGATTGAATTTAGAGTCAGACCACTGCAGTTTGGCTAAGGTTTTCCTAAGTGAATTTGGCTTGTATTGATATGTAGGGCTGAATGTTTTTCAGCAGTGTGATGCTAAGCAGAACACACAGATTACGAACAAAACAAAACAAAAATTACAAGTCACACCAATTAATGGGCCATGGGCTAGAAGTCACTGATGTTTGGATATCTTTGGTGAGGGTTTATTTATGATCATGAACTGTGGCTCCCTTTTGTCTGATCGAGGTTCTTCAACAAAGTAGCACTTGTTCTTCTCAAGAGAGAGTTGTAACTATTTTGTCTTTGAATGTCCCTGTGTTACTTTTAACCAAATAAAAAGTTCTTGTTTCTGAGGAAGGATCATTGTTTGGTGTTGCCTAAATTCTCAAGTGAACAAAATGCATTATGTGTTTGCTCATTACCTGGCGATGAAAACAAACATTCCACGTGAAGAACATGGAAAGCAAGGACATAGCATGAACAGGGAAACTTCTTAGTGTCTGTCAGTCTTTCAGACGGACAATAAAGTAGTTTCCTTAAGCAGACTTGGTTTTCCAAAAAAGAGGCAAAAAAGGACCTCATATCTTTTGCTACTGCTTGAAGACTGAGAACCGGCAGCTGCATTCTAAGTTCAGCCGTCCTCCTTCAGCCCCCATCCTTTCCGCGCTCTCCATCTTTTGGGTCCAACGGGAGGCCAGCTGCTTGGATTTCTGCTTTCCCTCCATGCCAACTCGGCCCATTTCTTCCTCTAGTTAGAACTGTGAGAAAGTTAGAACTTTGCCTTTGTGCCACCCAGAACTCTAACAGCTGGAGGGTGGAAGCACACAGGAATGGGGAAGGCTGTTGTCCCCCCTTTTGTCGTTATCCAGGTCAGGACAACTTCTGGTGCCAGTGACAAACTCCATCTGTGACAAGGGCGGGAAAACACATTTTCTTCCTACTAGATGAATATAATGACACCGCCCTAAGGGTTTTTGGAAGTTTTAGCTGACCCATGAAAAACAAACCGACACGTGATGTAACAGCTCTGTATTTTCAGAGCATAGTTTAAATATAGGTTGGGAAATGCCATTAAATATGGAGCTGCCTTCAGGTATTCAAAACAAACGACACACCCACTCTTTATGCTCCTTTGCCCTTGCTGGGATCAGGTTAGTAGTAAGTTTGTGCTAAAAAGAATGTGTTCAAAGACCCCTGATTATTTATGCTGCTGCTTATGGGAATATCTAGTCTTCCATCATCTTGTCAATCCTTCTTTTAATGACATGTTTTCCATGCTCTGACTGTCTTTAGGTACAATATGATTGTCTCTTGAACTCTGTCCTCAACCCTCAGGGTCATTCCTATCTGCATCATTGTTTCCAGTGTCTCTTAAGTATGCCAATTATAATCATTCTAAGTGTAGCTGAAGCTTTCACCTTCCCTCCCTCCCTCCCTCCCTCCCTCCCTCCTTCCCTCCTTCCCTCCCTCCCTCCTTCCTTTCTTCTTTCCACAAAGGAAATCATGACAATACTTCCTTTTACTCAACTCATTTGAATCCCATTTATCCTTCCATTTTTCAATCCATGCAAAAGTGTGTGTGTATGTGTGCTTGTGAAATATGTCTCTGTGTGTGTGTGCATATGTGCATTTTGTGTTAAGATGCTATGGATTTCAGCAGATTCTGTGCCAAAAGCTAAACTGACATTTGTAGTTACTCTGGAAATGATCCAAGAGATTACAGTAGTAAAGCAAATTAATTTATTACACATTTTTGTCTTTAATGGGCAATTCAGCTGTGCCTGAACAATTTTTTTATGTTAAAGATATTCTGTAAACACACAAACCAAGAAAAACTTTTAATAGCTGAATTTCTTCAAAATACTTGCTTATTTTTTAGATTTAAAAAAAATACCAGCCTGACGTAAATGGTTAAGTTAAAATGACTCAGATAAAGACTATTTGTGTAGAATGACACTGTTAGGCAGTTTACTTTTATGTTGATGTTCGATCAGGAGAGAGATGTATGTGTGTTTTCTTTACCTGGATGAAAGTGATAGTTATGATGAGATCATGTTTTCAATATGAGTTTGGAATAAATGTACTTTTATGAGCAGGGAAAATATTGCATGTAAATAGAAATGCATGCATATGCTAGAGCAAGGAAATAAGGATGACTCTAATGGTACACGAAACTGAAACCAGATAAGTTCCATCAGTTCATTTCAAACAACATCATACTTCAGGCAAACTATCACATTTCCTTTCTTTACCTATTTTTGATTAAATGTGTTTAAAATGTCTTAAAATAATAACCCTTCACACAAAAGAAAATGGCAAAAAATGATTCAAAACAAAGAAAATGATAATGTCTATAAAATAATAATTGTTTATAATGAAACAAGAATGCATTTTAGAGTTACTTTATGTTGAAAAGATTGACTTTAATTTCTTATTTTTCTCTCTTCCTCATCCCACTATTTACATGATTTAGTTGAAAACAAAAGCTTGTTGTTTTTTTCTTCTCATGAAACCCTCAGTTGCTGTGCTCTACTTTGAGTAAAAAGGAAAAACAAACAAACAAACAAACAAACAAAAACTGCCCAATTTTCACATTTGTGTCAGGAAAATGCCTAATGTAGAAAGCTTTGTATCCACTCAATAAACCCTGAGACCCGGGTATATACCCCAGGGCGATTAGGCAGTGCACACTGGACTCCAAATGACGTCACACCAACAAGAAACCACCTGTTGTTTTCTTGGCACATTAACGGTCCTCCCGAATCACCCTAAAGTGTGAATTACAAAGAAAAGTTGTGGGTACATAGCCAATCAGTATAAACAACTGTGCTAAGCTCACCAATCAAAATATGAATGTACAGAAATACGATCGATTGCCAGATGTTTCTGTATTCTCACCATCAGTCTAGACATCAGAAATTTGCTCCTCAAGGAGATGGGGCAAATGGTAACAATAGAAAGTTTATAATTCTGAAGAAGCTCTTCTTAGCAAGTAACTCCTCCTCACCTTCATTATTGTATTTCAACATACTTTGACATTCTCTAAAGTGCTACAATAAGAAGTCACATCAATATCAACGTACTAATCACTTTATTAAGTAACATGTGAGTGTCAGAAAATGCCTTCCCATATAAGGCAAAGCTATTCCATATCATGATTTTTAAAGAGTGGAGAACTCACACATGGTTTGGGATTTAGTTCTCCTACGTGACTGAAAGTTTTGCCAACTATCAATCAGATTTGAAAACCTTAACATTTCAACCCAAGTAAGCAATCTCATGTTTCCTAGTAATCAGAACATGTGTTTTCATTTAGACTTCAGTTATAGGAGGGTAGCATTTGTTGTTGTTGTATTGAGACAGGGTTTCTCCGTGTAGTTTTGGTGCCTGTCCTGAATCTTGCTCTGTAGACCAGGCTGGCCTCAAACTCACAGAGATCAGCCTGGGTCTGCCTCCTGAGTGCGAGGATTAAAGGCGTGCACCACCACCGCCCCTCTGAGGGTAGCTTTTTGTCACAGGGTAAGTGATATATAAGTGATGGTTCATCCTGTCCAATTAACCACATAGGTCTTATTTGTACATAATGATTCCTCTCTAATGCACATAGAGATGGTATGGACATGAAATAGCTTTACTTATTATGAAAAACGGACAAATATTTCTCACATATCAGTTATGCAAAGAATTCTGGTTGTTTACTTATTTGTCATTTTCTTTTTTTTTTGAGACAGGACCTCACTGTATATGTAGCCTTTGCTGGCCTGGAACTGGCTATGTAGATCTGACTAACATTGAACTTACAGAGATCTGCCTGCTTCTGCTGAAATTAAAGGCATGTACTACCCAGCAAGTTATTTATTTTTATACCACTAAACAATATGAAACTCTATAATTGATCAAGAAGCACTGCTATAATAGAGCAATTAATATTTGGCTCAATGTTAGGAATTATCCTGAGACACCGCTTGGTGCTATATTTAAAGGGGAAAAGGTGGCGTGATGCTAATGATAAATAATTCAGTTTCTGAATGAAAATGAAATGATATTCATCTACTTATCAATGAGAAGATATTCTATAGTCTCTCTTATTGACTGTAAATTCAGAAGACTACCTCAAATATGCAAAGGAATTGGCTCTGCCTGAAGGGATTAATTTTGAGGATAAAAAAAATGATTCAATGAATGTATTCAAACAATGATATGTTCAACATTTTAAATATTATGTTATTATTTTACCAGTTAATATTAACATTGAACCAAGAAAATTATGTGGCAATCTAGGGTGATGTTTACTCAGTTATGACAACATTCTATTGCATGAAATATTTCTATGTATTAGGAATTTCTTCCTTGCTACTGAATAATGTGCTTAGATCCTGTAGAAAGCAGAGCCAAGCATAAGATTTCACAGATCTGGAATGAGTTACTGGCATACTGTAACTCTAAGATCAATAGCATTAGCTGACATATTTTCTACCTCATTGTGAGGTGTCTGCATGCAACCCCCATTAACTGTAATAGAAGTTATACAGCTGATTTCTTTCTTGCAGCTTATCCTATAAATCACATCTTAAGTGGTAATGTATCTTATCTTTAGCACATTTTTCATTTTGTAAGGAAAGCCTAAAGATCCAGAGGTAAATTTTAAACAATTGTAAAGCTCTTTGATTTGTATTGAATTTCCAAGTGTTCATCAAAGCAGAATAAAGGTAACGCCAGGCTGAAGGTTTAACGTGACTGGAGACATTGATTTAACTGGGAAAAAAAACTACACATTTATCTCTGTCTGTTAAAAAGGTGTTGTCAAATTGTGTTATATATGTTCTACTATATGAAACAAGTTCCTACACTGTAAGACAGTAAAGGCATTTTCTTATGATATAACTGGTTACTTTCATAGGTATGAATTACTCATTTTTAACACTTTGTAGTTTAATTTAATGCAGTAGATTGAGATGCATTAATATTTTATTAATTTCCAAATAATTAAGACATGCCAGAAAATGTATGTAGTAAGTCTCCTAATAAAATCTCCTAATTGGTTTTTAATATTTGCTGATTGCCTTATAGATGTCATCCTACTTAACCCTTTCAATGAATGACAAGCAGTTTGTATAAAGTCACTTATTGACAGTAATCGAATTTACGATGAAAGAAGTGGAGCTGCGGATTGTTAGTGATTTCTTAACTCCCAAATTATAGCTAGGCAAAGAAAATGCTATCTAAATGTATATGACGACGACTATCCTGTATTTACCTGACAAGTGTCTATACCTCCTTCTTCATATCCTGCACATATCATATTTTCTGTGATGTTATATTCTGGCAGCTGTTGCTGGCACTTCTCGTTGGATAAAAGAGGAACATCGGCTTCTTTCAGGACATCAGCAGTAGAACCTGCTGAAAATGGGTGATGCAGACAGCCAGTCAGTAGTGATTAACAGGCATCCTTGAATGAAACCCCATCCATCTGATTTATTCCAGCACTTTGCTCTCATTATCAAGTACTGTGTGGATGCATAATGGAACTAACTACTAACTCTGCACTTTAAAGTACATAGTAAAGCCACCTGCACACTTTGGCAAATGGGTAACAGCAACACATCTCTTTCTTTCGTAAGGGGTAGTAGGAATCATGGATTGGACTAGGGTGGTCTTTAGGCATTTTCAAGGACTTTAAAGAGTTCCAGTATTGCTCATAGAAATGAAGTCTGCTAGCACAAAGGGTCCATTCATGGAAATCAGCACCAACTTGGAGACTGAGAAGAGCTTTTCATTCAGCACCTGAGGAGGTGCTCCCTTCTGTATAGTGACATTCAGCGTCTTTGTGGTTCTGTGTGTATGAGCAGGTGCACACCGAGCGGAGGACAAAGCTCTGATGAACTGTGCTCTGCTCTGGGGGCAATCAGCTTACCATCCCATGCAGGCAAAGAAGAAGGAAGTATATTTTAGCATTGTGTATTTGCATTTGTTTTATGTAACTAATCATTCACTGGAAGTGTGAATCTCTGCTTACTGAACTACTAGTCCCAAGAGGCTTGTGAAACAGACAGGTGTTAGTTCCTCCAGAAAAGGTACATGAGCACTCCCTCCTGATTAGCAATTGTATTTGGCATGGCAAAAGAGGTAGAAAGTTAAGGGTTATTTATTACACCTGTCAGGCAGTATTGTAAAAACACATACAATCTCATGTTGAGCTAAGTTTCACCTATACATGAAGAAAATTAAAATACTGAGGAAAGAAACAAATGTGTGTGTGTTTATGCATGTGATTTAAGTGCAACACACACACACACACACACACACACACACACACACACACACTTCTCAGTGTGTGTTGGTAAACATATAGCTATTTGTTATCTAGGGAAAAATAATGTCCTCAATCTGCCCTCTTCTCTACCTATGGCAAACAGTCCTACCATGGATGATTTAACTCTGTAGGAACAATGGTGAAAAGAGAGTGGGGAAGAAAATATACAAATAACTATTGCCTCCATGGTGCCAGCCAAGTGAACAACACAGCCCATCACTGGCTTCCAAAACCTGTCAGATTTTGAGTTAAGAAAGCAAACACAGGAGACTGAACTAGAGAAGAAAGTTCAACCACTCTCTATCATTTGTCCTACGAAGAGCAAGGATGAGTGGCCAGACCTTAGCTTTACAATAAAACCAGAAGCCCCTCTTTGTTCTTGTCCCTGGATACAAAATCTGTTTGACTGAGTAACAGAACCCTTTCGTAATGGAAACTGTGAGCAATGTTTGGGTATTTCATATTTCTTTCTTTTGTAAAATTTTATTTTTATTACTTTTGAGTTATGTGCGTGGGTGTGTGAAGGTGCACAAGAGTGCAGGTGGCAGAGACACACAGAAGAGGTGTCTGATCCCCCAGAGCTAGAGTTAAGGGCACTGAGTTAGGAGCTAACTAAGCTGGGTGCTGGGATGTGAACTCAGGTCCTCTGCAAGAACAGTGTACGATTTTAACTGCTGAACTGTCTTTCCAACATAGTTATTTCTTTATATTAGTTTCCATGTGGATGATCGAGAATACACACACACACACACACACACACACACACACACACACACACACACAAACATAAAAAGATATATGGCCAAATTTGGTTATTTTAAAGTACTGACTGCCTAACTTAAAAGTTTTCTCCTCATTTCTTTTTAGTGAAAAATATACTCCCAAAGATCTTAGCTAATTAATTAGTAAAATAAACTTATAAGGTCAGAAAATGGGTTTTTTATGAAATTGCATAGCTATAAATCATAAGGAAAAATTAATAAAAATTCATGAAAAAATGTAAGAAGGAATAAAACATGGCCTGACTATTTCATTCTAAATGATTTCTGATGCTTTTTGCCTCTCCTGGTTCCACTCTGCCTTTAGAGACATTTTAATTTAATTAAACATATATTTTAGGAATAATAAGCAAGCCACACTTGCTCAGCTCCAAAACATCTTCCATGGAATAAAGAGTCTTAAATTTTGTTAGCAGATAATTTGTTCTTGGTGTCTACATTGTAGCTATAAATTGTTCTTTTGAAATTTGGAAGTCAAAACATCTGTCTAGCAATCATTTTACTATTTGTGTCAAATTTAATAAGTCATGACCTTTTCAAGTAGAGAAAATACAAAAAGATGGTCTTGAATATACTTTGTGGACAGTGGCAATGAGCTACTGTCAACCAGACAATGTTACTGTTGTAGATTATTATGCTGAGTCACCAGGCAGGCAAGCACTGGCCTTAGAATTGGGTGCTTTCTTGATAAGCAATGTCCCCCCCCCCATTTTTAAAGAACATTTTGATGCCCCTTGCTCATAGAATCCCTCTTCTCTGTCTTCGACTGGACTTCTGGAGCTCGGCCTGGTGCTTAGCTATGGACCTCTGCATCTGCTTCCATCAGTTACTGGATGAAGGTTCTATGGTGGCAGGGTATTTACCGATCTGATTATTGGGGTAAGCCAGTTCAGGCACCCTCTCCACTATTGCTAGTAGTCGGGCTGGGGTCATCCTTGTGGATTCCTGGGAACTTCCCTAGCACCCGGTTTCTCCCTATTCCCATGATGTCTCTATCATAGTCTCTTTTTCATTGCTCTCCCACTCAAGATCATGATTGGGGAAACCTACAGCGACAACCAAACCAAGCTAGTGGGAACTCATGAATTTTAGACCAACAGCTGTGGAGCCTCCATGCGACTGAACTAGGCCTCTTCATAAGCAAGACAATTTTACAGCCCTATCTGCTTAAGGGGCCCCTTGGCAGTAGAATTAGGATCCATCCCGGGTGTGTGAGCTGGCTTTCTGGAGCCCATTACCTATGGTGGGACACCTCACATAGCCTTAATGCAGGGGGAGAGGCTTGGACCTGCCTCAACTGAATGTACCAGGCACTACATGGGAGGCCTTACCTTGTCAGAGGAGGGAATGAGGGGTGGATTGGGGTAGGGGGAAGGCTGGGGGGCCAGAGAAGGGAAGAGGGGGAATCTGTGGTTGGTATGTAAAATGAAAAAAAAATTCTTAATAAAAAAAGAAAAAAATTTTTTTCTCTATTCTTGAACATGTTCATACATGTATACACTGTCTCTCGGTCCTATTGGTCCAACTCCCCTCTTGCATTCCATTTAAAAAGTGAAATAAAGAACTAAATGGAAGAAATATGTGGAGTGTATTTGCACAGGCTAAGTATAATGTTGTGATAAGGTTTCTGATCACCGTGTTTTACGTGACCAAAGGCTGAAAACCACTAAGCCATTACATACATTCTCTCCAAAAAAATTTTCAAAGTGAGTGTTTTGATTCTGAGACTAGACAGCTCCATGATGTTTGTGTATTTGCTTTTTAAATACATCTGGGACATTTACCTATCAGGGCTATAGAAGTCACGTGATCCTGCCAGATAATAATGCCCCCTTCCTTTTGGCCTAGCCTTACTGAGCATTCAAAACTTTGTTCATGATATGGTAGTCTTGGAAGGAATCTTGTAGCCAAAGATGTAATTATGTTTGATGGTATGAATATCTGGGCTATATCATATAATTCATTCATTCATATATACATATTCTGGTTAGCTATAGGTTTTAAACTCATTTCTCTCTACATATTAAAAAAGAAAATAAAGTAGGATTCATGCATATATTATTTGGTACTTAAGGCATATCATCTTTCTCCTCAAACATTTATCCTTTCCTATGTCAGGCCTTCAGAATCGTTTATTCTGTGCTTTGAAGTGAATAGAGCGTCATTGCTGTCCACAATTCCCTTACTGCAGTGACCACACTCGACGCTCTTGTTTCTGTATAATCATCCTGCATTTGATCGATCTGGTCTCCTCTGCGCTCCTCCCAGCCTCTAATAACCATTTCCTCTCAACTTCTGTGCCTTCAACTTTTAGGTTTCCCCATGTAAGTGAGATCATATATTAGTTGGGTGAGTGTGCTTAGTTTATTTCACTTAAAAGAATCCTCAATTTCAAACACACTGTCACAAATTTCAATATTTCATCATTTTATGGCCAAATAGCATTCCACTGTGAATATATACTACATTTACTTATTTTCTTTTTTTTTGTGTGTGTGTTTTTGACATAGTGTCTCACCATGTAGTCAAGGCTAGCCCCAAACACTCAAAGCTCCTGCCTCAGTCTCCAGCTGTTGATAGATTTACCAGTCCAAAGCACTATGTCCAATTACTACATTTTCTTGATCTATTCACTAGTGCTACACACAATTTTTTTCCTTTTCTTGCCTATTGGGAACTATGTTGCAGTGAACATGCCATGTGGAGGTCTTAGCATGTTCATGCTAATTTCATTTCCTTTGGATGTCATATGCGGTAGGAACACTTTTAGATCATGTGGGAGTTCTATTCTGAAATTTGGAGGGGCATTTGTGATATTTCCCCAAAGGCTGTACTAATTTAGACTCCCACAAGAAATGTCCACAATTCCATTTTCTTTATCTCCTCACCAGTACTTTTTGTTTGCTTGTTAGGAGCTGTTACTGGGGCTAAGGTGATATCTATGTGGTTGTTTTGACTTTCATTCCCAAGGTGATTGCTGATGTGGCTCAAGTATATTTAGTGTGCATCAGATTTGTGTTTAGAAACATGCCATTAAGTAAATCTTAAGGATTCAGTAATGTACAAATTTATGATCTTCTGTTCATCTTGTATTTGAGATCTTTTGCCAATAGGAAGAACCAGTACATTAAAGTTAACAAAGATCCTCTTTTCATTTTAGAGAATTTAAATGTGAGACTAGCACTACAAATAAAGATAGCTTTGTTGACTGTAAAAATGTAAAAGGTAGTAATTCCACTCTTGAGATGAGACTTCTTTTGTGTATGTAAACACAAATTTGTAGAACCTTGGGTTATATTCACTATAATATGTATATATTTTTAATTCATCAGTATTTTTCATGCTAAATTTACATAATGGTTTTGGTAGCACCTTGATTTCCCTGGGTTATAGGATTAGATTCTACACAATCTGAAAATATTTGGTGGTCTTACATAACATAAACATGAATATAACCCCAACAATTGTTTTAGAATAGTCTGCAAAAAATAGGTTAAGAGATATAAAAATATTGAAAATATCCATAGCAAATTTCAGTAGCATATATTTTTCTAGTATACATTTTCTCATTTTCAAATGTGATAACTTACTTTGAATTTCAGTAAGTCCCCAGCCAGCAATTGAACACATTTTCCCTGGAATGAATATTTGATTTTCTTCTGGTAAACAAATAGGCTGTATATAATCTGAAATATCAAGCAAAACAAAGTAAACAACAGAAAAAGAAAAAAACCTGAATATCACCCATGTTTCTAACAAATTTTAAAAAATCAACCATTTCTAACATTTAATCTAAAATGTTTATATTTGAGTTTCACTATCTCAAAGCAACTTTAGATATTAAGGGGCAAAGTCATTTTAGAGCAGTGCTCATTTGTCTGTGTTTGATGGTATGGTGAACTCTTGGGATTCCTCACCATCATTCTCTAAATAATCTTTTTTCATGTGCATAACACCTTAGCTCAGGATTTATCATTTGTTTTTGATTTTTAAATAACCATGTTACTCATTTGAAAGTAGTCCCAATTTTGTTAAATGTCATGAATGTTCTTTTAAATTTTTATTTATTTTCTTTATATGTGTACATATACATGTATTTGCATGCATATTTGCATATGTACACATATATGTATGTGTACACATAAGTGAAATTTCACACATTTGCATGTTGAAGGCAGAGGACAACTCTAAAGAGCCAGTTCTTTCACATCATCTTGTGGGATCCACGAGTAAACTCTGGTCAGTAGGCCCACACAAAAGTGCCTTACTTGCTGGTCTCTGCCTGATGAGACATCTGGCTGGCCCCTTTAAAGTTCTTTCAAAATGTTAGTTAGTTAGAAAAAAATGGAGAGTGTTTTAAAATATTTTTGACACATAGAACCATATTAAAATCATGTTTCTCCCAGTTGTTTCAGTTGGGTCTTATGGAAGCATTGTGTTTGACTTCTCAGCATCAGCTGACAAGTCCTTTGGTTTTCAGTGAGCTTCTGATGCCCCCAAGATGTATGAAAGATACAGAAATGAAGACTACCCTTGAGGACAGTGCAATGTGACTAAGGATTGTAATGTTCTGCTTTTCTGTAATCCACATGTAGACTGATCCAATGAATTCAATTCTCATATCAAACATGGACATAATCCTGATAGTTGTTTTATAAGATTCTGCGAAAAATAATTCATTTCATGTATGGTGGCAATGCTGCCCAATTGGGCTTTGGAAAAGACTTCATAGTAACTGTTAGGATCAAACAGAACAGAGCTCTTTAGGACAAATTTCACTTTACCAAGTGAGTTCTTGCATATTTTATTGGTGCTTGAGGCAATCCTTCATTGGTTGGTCTTATAATATTGTTGGGTCTCCTTTAAAACTGTTGTCACGTGGATAACAAATTTCATTAACCTATTCTCTTTTCTTTTGTGTCTTGCTTCATGCATTTTGGCAGATGGACCCATATTTCTATTTCATGACAAAGATAGAGAGGCTTCTCTATGAGAGGACTCTAAGTGTTCATTTTACTAGACGTCCATATAGTTGGATTTATGCATTATGATGAAGGAGATTTCATACTTTTCCTATATACTTCAATTGTTTTTAGGTTATAAGAATGTCTGCAGAAAATTACCAAGTTTTATGAATCAGCATTGAATTGCTACAGATGATATTTCAAGTCTCATTTTGCATTGCTGGGAGCAGATGGGGTGGCTAGATATTATTCTCTTACCTGTGTAATTCACTTTAAACTCAAGGTGCATCATAGCAATGTCACTGAACTTTCTTCGCTTATCATAATGAGGGTTTATGACAATTTGATCAATCACCCGTCTTGCTACTTGAGGAGAAGTCAGATTTGATTGCATATGCAGGCCCAGGAATGCTGTCCACCTGGTTGGATCTCTATTTCTTCTGAAGATTGTAATAAGAAAATCTTTTCAATCTTTTTCCTTTAGAACAAAACTTTCCAGAAGTTATCTAACAAAAAGTTAAAACTGTACAGCATTTCCATTTAATAGTATTACTTGATCCTCTAGGGAATGTTCCTTTGAAAGTATTTTTTTTATTATTTTTTAGTGATATGAAAATCTGGACATACTTAGGGACCACCATTTGATGTTTTAATGCAGGTGTATATATGATGTTGTAATGCTCAAGTCAAAGTAATTACATACATTTTTCTCTAACATTTATTATTTTCTTGTGAAATTATTCAAGATGATTTCTTCCACCTTTTTGAAACATATATCACTGTTACTTGTAGCCACACTCTTGTATAATAGAAAACTAACTTCTATTTTATGTCCCAGCCTTACTTATTGATCAAATTCCCTCTTAGTCTCCTCTGTTTATCTTCCCTAGCTTCTGGTAACCACTAGTATATTATTAATTTCTTGTAAACCAACTTTACTGGGTTCCAAATGTGACTCCATTTTAATATTCCTAATCAGATTACAGAAGCTTAATTAATATCATTTTTTCTTCTAATATGATGTCTCCTCAAACATCTTTTGACATTGTATTAGTTATTTTCCTACTGCCATGAAAAAAAAAACAGTATGAAAAAGCAACTTATATAAGGAAGAGTTTATTTGGCTTCTGGTTTCAGAGGAACAGATAGAACAGCCTTCATAGGTATCATTTTAGTTGAAAAGAAGTGATTCTATGTGTTTTCAAAATTTTATTTCTTCATAGATTATACACTCTCAGACAAAGTGGAAGAGCTGGGTTGGGAGTATAACTCAGTGGAGAAGTGCTGGGTTAGCATGTGCAAGTCCTTTGGACTGATCACCAGCTCTGAAAAAAAAAGGAGGTAGAGAGAAAAATAACAGAATGTAAAAGAATAGAATAGAAAGAAGGAATAAAGGAATGGAAATGAAATGATAGGAAGGAAAAAGACAGAAGATAAGTGGACAGCTGGTCATACCGATAGCAATCTCGAATCCTTTGGATGTTACTTGGATAAGGCTGTTTCAAGTGTAGAAGTTGACTTAATTCTGTCAAATTTTACCACCATCTGCTAGATGTGGTAAAAATGTTTGTCTTAGAATTGAAGGAAAGAAAAAGATTGGGAGGGACCAGAAAGGCATGCATTTCTGACTTAGCAATCACGAAGACTAGCACACATTTCCTAGGAAATCAGTATTGCGCCAGATGGGTAAACCAGTGCTATCCCCAAATAGTGATGTTCCCTCAGGAACCAATGTTTTAGGGAACAAAAATAGCAAGAGAGTCAAGGAAGAGCAACATGATAGTGAAATAGACATTAGCACAGGTTGGATTTTGTAATTGTAACTGGAGCCCCCACTCTATGTTACAATTACTATAAATGGCACAAAAGAGCCACAGCAAGTTTGTCCATAATCCTGCTTTCTCCTAGCAAAGTTTTTGGACTCTACAGTTATTCTCTTCTGAATAAGATGAGAATATAGCCAATCGTAATTTTAAGGAGTGAAAATTCAGATGTTTCTGAAATGGAAATTGATACTACAGAGTAAAAAAATCCTTCAGGAATTATCAAGAACAATCCAGAAAGAAACATCAGAACAAATTGGATAAAATTCATCAAATTTCAGCAGTTTAGACATCAGTTAATAATGATCACAATTATTCTAGTCGCCATAATGACTTGGTAATAAGAGAGCATGAGTCTATAATAAGTGCAAAAAGAAATAATGAAATAAATAATAAATAATGAAAATGAATAGAAAATTAGGACATGCTCGAATTTTACTCTGCTTATGAGTAAGTATAAATATTGTTGAAGTGCAAGAAAGCAAAATACAAGGCACTGGGAGGAAGCCACAACATCACCATTACCTGCCTGTGACCTAGTCACAGAAACAAGGACTCATTTTTGAACACCCTCCTTTGCATGACTTCCCAAACAGCACATGCACTTGTGATTTCTTTTTCACTTAGCACTTCTTTCTCCATTCCCCTCCAGCTCTCTTTCTTTTCTACTCTAAGTATTAGAATACTTCAGGATTCTGCTTTCATCTTTTAAAAAACACATTATACATTTAATCCATAGATGAGCTTATCCAGTGATGCCATGAATTCAAGTATCAAGGGCATGTTATCATATTTCAGTCATTGCTTCTCTAGAATTTAGGTCCAAATTAAACCAGTATCAATTAAAAAAAAACACAGCCAGAAATTATGCAGAGAGAGAGAGAGAGTACAAATTGGAGGCCTCCATCAGGTTCCTCCCCTTAGAGACTGGGGAGCCCCAGAAGCGGGGGAGAAAAGACAGTAGGAGTCAGAAGGGATAGAGGTCATGAGGAGAACACGGCTCACTGCATGAACTAAGCAGGGCTCATATAGGCTTACAGAGACTGAAGCAGAAAGCATAGGGGCCTGCACAGGTCTGCATCATGCCCTCTGCATATGTGTTAAGGCTGTTAGCTTGCTGCTTTTTTGTGGGACTCCAAACACATGAGCAGGTGCATCTCTGACTCTTTTGCCTGCTCTTGAGACTCTTTTCCTCCTACTGGTCACTTCGTTCAGCCTCGATAGGAGGGCTTTTTGCCTTGTCATGTTGTATCTTGTTTCATCCTGTTTGTCTCTTAGAGGCCTGCCCTGCTCTTTTCTGAAGAGGAAAGGGTGTGAATCTGGGCAGAGGGAAGGTTAGGGGAGCTAGAAGGAGTGGAGGAAGGGGCAACTGTGGTTGGGATGTAGTGTATGAGAGAAGAATCTATTTTTTAAAGATAGCTCAGATAGGTATAAAAAGCAAGAATCCATACTTTCTATTTTTACTATCTTGTTGTTCTCATTTTCTCTTATCAAATTCACATTACTTATAGTCACCCCTTAATTCTTCCTAGTGCTATTATACATATGTGTCTTTGATAGTAAATTCCCACCATCCTTAGCTGTGATCCTAGGATACCATCATCAATTTCTATCTGTTTTCTACAATTTCACTCTTGTTTAGCAATTTTATCACCACACATCAGCCTGATAAGATGAGGTTATTCTGCAGGCTCTAAAAAGGTTGTTCATCTCATTAGTCATGGCCTAATGATTCTTTTTCAAGATTGTACCTCAATATCCAATTATTTTGGTTTGTTTAAGAGCCAAACCAAGTAGCAAAGATTCTTGAAGTTTCTGAAATAGGCCTACATCACTATTCACCAGAGTGACTTTGTTGCTATGGATGGACACACACACACACACACACACACACACACACACACACACATATATATATATATATATATATATATATATATATATATATACATATTATTTGTCCATACTTCTTTAGCTATTCCTTCAAGTAGATCAGTGAAGCTCCCTCCAACTATCCTAATCCTCCCTTACTTGGCCTATGCTTGTTATATGTGTCTTTAGTGCACATATCATTCTCTAAAATATTTATTTGAATATTTTATCCTTCAATATTTAGAGTAAAGATTATTGGAACAAAGATTTTGTTGGTCCCTACAGCGCTATCATGCCAAAATATTTGAAAAATGCTTAGTGTAGAGTGAATTTTTAGCAAATTACTTTATTAAATGAATAGATGAGAAGCCAGAGGCAAAGAAATCCCTGAAAAGATTGAGTACTACCCATTGTATCTGAAGCTACATAAGCTCATGTGCTTCCACACACTAAGAAAGAATAAGATTTTTCAGTGAAATTCAAGATGATAGGTGTTCTCAACAGAGAGATAGCCTCAGAGATCTGATACAGAAGCCTGCAGGAAGTTAAACTTTTGAGAAGTCTAATAACTGGAAATACATACATAATTATACACACACACACACACACACACACACACACACACACACATATATATTTTACAAAATATGTGATCAAAGGATGTGTTAATAAAGTGTCAAAGGGATTCTGAGTAGCCTGAGGAGACAGAACTTTCCACTTCAATATCCGCTGGATAGAAGTGCTTGCTAACATTGTATTAAACATAAGAATTCTGTGTAGCATTAGTTCAATGAATATCCTGATCACAATTTTTCTTTTATTAAGGAATTACTTTTACAGATAAAATGAGGGAATAAAATAAAAATTGATGGTATTAATTTGTTATTCTGTGAAAATATTTTAAATATGTCACTAAAATAATTTGGAAATCTTTTTGTTGCTTTGCCAGTGACACCAAGTAGTAGACAAGAAAATTAGAAAGAGAAACTATTTCTATTGAATGTCTGAGGAAAGTAAGATGCAAATATTTCTGGACAGTTCTGAATGTTTATGATTATAGTATAGCTCACCTTTACTCATTTGTATTCAAACTGAAAGTAGATGAAGACATTTTGTATTCTGTCTGATTGAACATGTGCTTATAATAGACAGGACAGCTTTTTGATCCTTTCATGCATTTGTGGTTGGAATAGATGTTATATTGGTATCACTGACATATAAAAAGTACATCCATGGAATAGATAAATGAAATATGTCATTGATTCTGCTCTAGGCCTGCTTGACATTTATAAATCATTTGTTTTGTGAGAACGTCAAATAGAAATTTCCCAAACCTGAGGCTAACAAAACAATATTGTTGACTAATACCTATCCATGTGCAACAGAAAAGACCAAATTTTTAGCTTAAACTTTTATTTATAATACAGTTGTGATAGAAATCACCAACTTGTAACTTGCTCAAAAGAATGAGTATAGGAAGAGTGAAGAAATATTTAGTACAGATGCGAAGTGAATGCATGCTACAGTTATTTACTTGGTGTGTTGGGAAAGAGATGACATATAATTGTGAGAAGACAACAGGGTCAAGGGAGGTAGCTTTTACTATTTAGTAAGGCTATTATTTAGTTATCTCAAATTCTACCAACATATATCATCAGAGAGCTATAGAGGCAGGTGGAGCAATGCCTTGGATGGTCCCCTAGAAAACTTATTGGTTAGCCAATCTACCATCTGGCCAAGTTTCCCAGATCTACAGATTTCTGTAGTCTACATTTGAGTTTATCCTCATTATGGTATCATGGGCATCTAGATGCAGGGGAATCAGGAATATTCATCACATGACAACTCTGCCTCTTTCTGTCTTCCTTGAAATTGTCTGACAATGTGTTTTTACATACCCAGTAACTCTCCTTGTTTGAATTAGAAGGAGAGCTTAAATGTTTGAACCTGACTATGTACATCTACCTTCTCCAAACCTGGGCCCACAGTTCATTCAAAGTCTTGTGCTTCTGTCGGGAGACTCACCTTAATCTTAACAAATGAGGTTATGGGATGCAATGCCCTCTCATATCTTAGATGCAGGTGATCAACTCTTTGTCAGGTTCCCATACATCTTAGGAGGAAGCTTCCTTTCTTTTATGATCTCATTGAGAATTGTCAGTAGGTAACTAAAGCCTTGACATTCCTTGTGCCAGAGTAGATGAACAGTTTCTTGGGCCCCCATCATTTATTTCTTCCTTTTCCCCTCATCTCTCTCCATTTACTCTCTTTAACCCCATGGCACTGCATTAGTATTGACTACTTTTAATGAGAAGAAATGAATCCCTGAATTAGGTATGAACTTTGCTTTTTCTTGTCACAAAACAAAGGTAATGCATGGAAATTAGCTCTAAATTTTAGGTACATGTAACATTAACATAAATGCAACCCAAGAATTAAATCATTACAAGGTACTTAACTCGCAGACTTTTAGAGCACAATGTACTTATAATTTGAGGGCTCTCCATGAATGTGTTTTTTGTAGTGATGATTTGCTAAAAGTAAGCATTGACCCAATTGAATGATAACAAAAATTACACAATAAATATCAATTTTACAATTAAAAATGTTTATCTTGTGACTAGATAAAAATGTCAATGTGTGTAGGAGAAGTAATACTTGATATAATAAATGAAAAATATATTTAAATAAAAATTTTATAAATAATTTTATGGAAGATGATTGCAAAGTTTATCTCACAAACAGTAGACATATTTTCCTGATGGGCTTGGGCCTACATAAAATAAGATGTTCTTTTGTGTCTGCTGGATGACCCTGTCTGCTAAAGGACACTTTGATAAGGGGGGAAATAGTTTTCTATAAGTTGTAAGACAAAAGGGTCCATGGTGGAAACTATCAGTTGCTCACACAAGTGGGAATGGATGCCAGAGTTAAAAGGGAATGTTACGGTGGAGTGATGAGGGCAGAGGCATTAGTGATGAGAAACAAAGAACGTGCAGTTTTGTATGAGGTAGCTAAGAGGTCTTGAAAAGAGGCAAGCTCTGAGAATTAAGGTCAGTGTCAACATGCCAGCTAGCTAGGTTTCCTGAGACCACATCCTGATCTCCCAGGAAACATATGAGTGTTATTGCTTTCTATCAGATTCTTGCTTCTAATTCAGGTAATAGAAACAATCTCTAAGGAAGCCTCCATCTATTTCAGGATATAAATCCCAGCCTATTGTGTAGACGAGGCATTAACCAACATTAAATAGGAACAACTATATATACTTTTTGGTATATATTCTTTGGTATATATACAAAGAGAACTTATTATAAATAATAGCTCTTGAGGCACCTGTGAGGTTGGAGGCCATTAACACCAGCTAACAACTAGTAGACAGTAATGAATAACAAAACAGGAGACAGGTGAATGGATGGGGTCTTCAACCATCACTTACTGGGGAAGCGGTCCATGAATAGTACACAATCAGTTCACTGGTTGGGTTAGGGGAACATGCACAGAGCATATGGGCTGAGAGTTGGCTCAGTGTCTGACGGCCCAGAGAACCAATAATTTCATAACAATTATCACAAGCATTGTTTAGCTTGTACTATGGCTCTATAAAAGCTCATAGATTTTTTTTTGTGATATATATTTTTTATTTCACAATATCATTCAGTTCTACATATCAGCCATGGGTTCCCCTATTCTTCCCCCTCCCACGCCCTCCCCTTACCCCCAGCCCACCCTCCATTCCCACCTCCTCCAGGACAAGTCCTCCCCCGAGGACTGTGATCAACTTGGTAGACTCAGTCCAGGGAGGTCCAGTCCCTTCCTCCCAGACTAAGCCAAGTGTCCCTGCATAAGCTCCAGGTTTCAGACAGAAGCTCATAGATTTTATTTCAAGGGATTTTTCTTCTGTTTGGAACCTGTGCCCTTCCCCCCACTCTTGAGAGTTTTTCTCACTTTTCTTTAATTTGTCAAGCTTATTTAATATCTCTTAATAAAGCTTATACTGTGTTTTGCTTACTTCTAGATGGATTTGCTTATTACGTCATTACTAGCATGAGACAGAGAAAATGGAGCCATTGTGTCTCAAGTCAGTTTTGGTGATGGTGAGTGTTTGGCACCCTGGCATATGAGTAAGTCACACCCAACTGGGACCTTCACATTCATACTCACCTATAGACACAGTGTGCAGCAGTCACCAGCCATTCACTGTTGACGAGTGACGCACCACAGTGCAGCCTGTCATAGTTACTCTCTCTGTAATACAGAGCCACCACCCAGGGCCATGACCCTGCTTGGGTGTCACTTCCACCGAAGATCTTCGGGTTGACTTTCTGGGTCACCATTTTTTCTCCACATGCTATCAAAATCAGTGAGGAAATGATACACACTTTATTTTTGGTCATTCATTTGGTCATGAAAATTAAAGTGATGACAAAATAACTTCAAGTGACACGAAATTGTCTGGAATTTTAAGTTGAAGGCTTAAAGGGTGACAAATACTTACATTTGCGGTTACAGTGTAACAGAATCAAGAAATCTTGTGAACACTGTAGACTATGACAGAAAATAAGTTTTGTTAGTTAAATAGACATTTAAATCTATGTGCCAGACACGAAATTCAGGAAAGCTGAAATCCATAGAAGAAAACGGCCCCCTTGAATGTCAAATAGGGCTGTGTTTGCATTTTTACCACTAATGCTTTAATGTGATTTTAGGAAAATTTCTCAGTATCAATATGATTATAATAGATTAATGTATTGGGATGTCATGGGGATTATGAGAAAAATTTGTGTTGAAATTATCATGAATTAAACATAATTAATATTTGATATATGGTGGACATTGCCACTTTGCTCACACCAACCTTGGATTTCATTATTCTCTCATTCTTAGGGAATATGTTTCAATACCTCTAATATATATCTAAAACCACATATAGAATTAAACCCTATGTTCAATGAGTTGCCTTGTAACCAAACACCAATGACATATCATGGTTGTAAATTTTGCAATTTTTGTTGTTATTGTGAGAGCAATACAAACTGATTTTTTTTACTTTTCCATGATTTTATGAATAGATAATACATGTTTACTACAGGTTGTAGATTTTTATTTAGCATTACGCACATATGACTTTTCTTTCTCTCATTATTATTCAGAAAACCTTTAAAGATATACATTGTTCCTTTACTTGGATGCCACTATTGAACAAATTATGACTTACTTGGAGAAAAGCACTGAATACTGCAAGTAATTTTGAGAATTAAAATAACTTCTGAAGAATTAATGGGAAGATAACTCATGCCTTGGTTTTGTTACACCAAGAGATGGCCCAGTAAGACTGGCTAGTGCTACCCAGATTGGCAATAATTGAAACTAATAAACAGCTTATGTATGGATTTACCCCTTAAAATATTTAGACTGTGAATGGCCATTTGGTAACTGAATTAATAGAAATTAAGACTGTAAACAATGAACAACTGATGAAAATCAGCCTCAATACCATCAATTTTAGAGCTACTTAGTGATGAATCATTCTGTAGGCTGTGTACTTCATTCTGTAAGTGAATAATGAATGGATTGCAGCCTGTTTGTAAGAGAAGCAGACATGTGCATGGAGACTATAAAAAAATAGGCACAAACTGCTGAAAAATTATTGCCTATAATTTTGAAATTCGGTTTTTCAAAAGCCAAAAATGTACATAAGGAAAATTTGTTTATAAGGTGTTCTACAATTCAACCAGCAGAGGTCAATGTTACATCAGGAATCACAATACTTTACACTCTTTTCTTCTGTCGAGGATATCCCACACATTAAATAACACATATATTTGTGTTCCTGTGCACGCATATAGAATGAAATGTTTTACACTTAAGTACTTACCTGAATGAGGTGTACATGTTGCTTAAGTCCTTTTACTTTGGGAAAGGAAAAGTACAAAACAATACTGTATGCTCAATCAAAGCACCTCAATGCTTTTAGAACATGCATGGTAAAGCTTATTTAAAAGCGCATGCACCTATGTTCTATGATTGATATTCTCTTTTAATATACAAGGTAAGTTCAATAGAAATATAAGAAAATGTGTTTAATTAATAATAATTAATATGATTATATGTCTTTCTCTCTATATAAAATGACTCAAAGAAATCTCAGTTTTCCTTTTGGTACCCACCTATGTTTGAATAAAAAGTAGTTTATAGGATGCCTTAAAGAATATTTTTAAGTGTCATAAAACACATTTCACATCTACAGTACTTGCCAATAAAAATCCATATCCAAAATGGCTTCTAAGACATTGCTACTGGTCTTCAAAAGAGCAAACAATGCTTAATTAATTTTTATCAAGCACAGACGTAGTTAGTAGTTCATTACCAATTTAACAAGAAATTTCAGTTTTTCTCTGGTAACTTCTTACTTGTCTTTCTTAGAACTCTTAAAAACAAGGATGCTCTCAAAGGCACCATTATTCATATGACACTGAATGTAATAATTGTTCAACAAATAAATAAAAGCATAAGTTAATTAAGGGAATGAATAAATCAATACATCTCAATTTTCTCAGTGCAGTATAAAGTGGCCAATTAAGAAAAGGATTGAGGACATTTAGCTAATTGGCTTTTTTGGTGTAAAAAAAATGGTAAAGTGTGCATCTATATAAAGTCATTTTTAAATATCATGGATGTAGGTATAATAGTGTCATTAATATTAATTGATACTGACACCTTTTCATAAGGATAGAATGACATGGTCCTTTTCTGAAACATACATGCAACTATTTTGTATGGCTCTAAACTATTTTCTTTTCTCTTTCTAACTAAAATTTAATCTGTGAAACATGAGTAGATAGAATTCTCAATCTACTGGAGAACCATGAACCTGAGAATGCTTTATAGAAAGAAGGATGGAAAACCTCTTTGAAAATTTCAGATGGTTTAGTTGATTTCCAGTGAGACTCGTGATATCAGTCAACATTGATACAAAATACTAAACCTCAAGGCTTTTTCCATAATACTAAATATGGTCCTTACAAATTTGATTTATTACTTGAGTTTATGATACTAAATATGGTCTTTATGAATTTGATTTACTACCTGAGCTTGTGAGAGTGCTGACTTTCACATCAAGTATGTTAAACAAAATACAGTGGTGATAGGATGTTAACTCAGAGTGCAATTTTGATGTCTCCCTGCAGTCAGTTCTCATCCACAATTTGTCTATGGTGAAATTATAAAACTCAGAGTCCGATTTCATACAAAAACTGCCACTAATGCCTAAATAGGAGAAATTACATAATTTACTCATGACATGCTTTTGAATAGAGGAAAGGTGCTGCTTTACAAATCCCTACAAAAGGCTGTAGGAATAAACATAATTTAAAACAGTAAAAAAAAAGAGGCCATATAGGCCTAATTATATTATTTTTAAGTGCTAATCATATTTATTTGCTAAGAAAGACAATATTTGATTCTCATCTAACGCTGTGCCTTTTGATGGTTGTCTGAGGAGCATTGATCCTACCCATTCTAGGACTCACAATTTCTTCTTATCATGGGGTTTAGGGATTTAGAAGATGAGAATAAGGACAGTATTAGGGTATATCATTTCCCTGTCTGCATGCTAGAATATTAGTTACTTCTATTTCATTAGACTGTCTTATAAAAATGAGGACCAGACAATTCTATCAGAAAAGATTAGTTAGATGGTGCTTGGCATTACATAAACAGAAGAAAGTGAACAATTTTCGTGTGTATGCGGTACCATTGACATTTTATTGGCTTCAAAATATTTTCCATTTAGTCTTGTGTACCAGATGAAAGTAAAACATCTCAATATTTACCTGGGTGTCAGTGTCAGGCTGCCATTAGGGGCTCTGTTTACTCTCACAAATGGTCCATCTCCAGTAGAGAATGTTGGCATTGATGAGTTTGCATTCCTAAGGGAGGGAAAATGACATATAAACAGAAGATGAAATACCCCCCCCCAAAAAAAACCATGTTACATTTTAAATCATTTAGTGATGCATATCTTGAAATAAATTATTTGATGACCTGGGAGGAGTGGAGGGTGAGAAAACTGTGGTTGGCATGTGTCATATGAGAGAAGAGTCTATTTTCAATATATATATATATATATATATATATATATATATATAAAATCAAGCACTGCTACAAACTATTGGCAGAATTATTACTAATGACATGAAATGTGCTCACTTTTGAGACCTGCCTTTAGTACTTGTTTGCATATCCTACAGAATCTTACAAAGATCACTACACATTGCTCTTGAGAATCTGATTTCTTTTCAGTTTTTCTTGTCTGTGTTATTGAATGGATGTTAATACTTCAATGGGTCAATTTATATAAAATTTGAATCAAATATGAATAAGAAAAATAAACACAGTGCTCATGATTTAAGCATTTCTTCTTAATGAGTATATCTCATCTTTCAAGAAAATCAAACTACCTAAGAACTACATAGTGAAATAAGATTTCAGAGTTTAGTTTTCAAATTTTTTTTTAGCTTCTGATATTTCCTTAAATATAAGGTCCAAGCAGTCCTAATTGAAAGACAGAAGCCATATCGTTTTGCTTTGAGGACCTCTGCAGTCTGGATCTGCAGTTGTCAACTTGTGAGCCACCACAGGGTGGCAAAAGACACCTCCAGGTAAAAAGGCATCCAATTCTCCGGGCTGAAACCTGTGGTATCTGCATTATCTACTGTGTGTCTTGGTGATAATTTCTTTTAATTAATTTAATTTCTCTTAAGAATTACTTACTTGTACCTTAAATTTTAGCTAGAGACTCAACTTTTAGTCCTCAGTATTGTTTCAGTTCTTTTATTCATTCAAGATTACAATCTTAATATAAAACTATGCCTTTAAATTTGGGAGTGAGTGAGGAGGACATGGAAAGAAGGAGAGAGATGGTTAAAAATGATACAATGTGCATATTGGAAATTCCCCACTGTTAGCAACAACAACAATCTTTGCCTTTAGATTGTAAACATCCTGATTTTTACTGTTATTTATGGTTGTCAGGAAGACAATGGAGTTCTTATCCCTTGAAATAACATGTTGGGTCTGCTGTTGCCTCTCCAGAATATTCAAGGTCTCCCTAGGATGATAGCTAACAGCAACAATGTGTTTGGGTATACAGGGAATGTGCACTGAGTACTCAAAATTCATATAATCAATGAAAAGAAAAAATGTTCATAGGGTAACTCCTCTTTCTTCTAATGTCTTCAATTGACTAAACATTTATTCGGTATCTTCAGCCACTGAAGAGGATGTTGGGAAAGTGGATGCTCTCTCTAATGTCCCAGAGTTTGGAATATTACACTTTCATTTGAAAAGCAGATAAATTTAATGAAAGAACACAAAGCCACTAATATTCCTTTAATAAAATCCCAGATAGATTTAGCATAGCAAAGACACCTTACTATTGTTATTTTTGGAGATTAAACTGTCTCCTCCTATCATGTGAGCAGAAGGACTATTTTACTTATGTAGCTATACGCATATGTATTTTCTGCATCTTAAAGAAAAAGGCAGACGTGGATTAGAATGTTAAGGGTGTCCTAGTCCTAAAAGCTTTATCAATATAAAATAGTTCCAGGTGAAGATTGGCACACTCATGTAAGAGAGAATGTAGATCAAGAGCTCTGGATTTTATCAGCACCTGATTTCCAGTAGAAGTCATCACAGCAACTGAAAATACTAGGCCTCCCCATGAGAAGAGGCTTTATTTGTTCATGTTGGCTGCAGGCTCCAGACAACTGGAACTGATTAGTCCACTTCTATGCAGGGAGGCTAAAGTCCAAGGTGATAATTACTCTCTAATCTCCCTTTAGACAGCTTTCTTCTTGTGTTTCCTCATGTTACCGTTTCTTATTCTGTTCAAGGTCTACCACCTTTGAGCATTCTTCCAAGTAGTTTCCTAAGTCTCTTATTCTTCAGCAGACATTGTCACAGTGCTTTGTCAACAGCATTGGCTGTCACCTCAGGAAATGTATTAAACATGTGAACTACCCAGAACCACTCTACATCTATGGGATCAGAAAGTTGTGGTGCAGGCCCAGCATGCTGCTGTAGCAAACTTTTCAAATGATTCTAATAGTTGCTACAGAAATGGAAGAAGGTCATGCTGACATACAAACACTGTTCATTATAGTTGTACAAGGCTTTGTCTTTTTGCTTCCATCTTGATTTCTAGCCTTTAGAATCTGTTTTCATACAGAAAATGAGAACACCATCAAGACATCTACATGAAAATGTATTGCAGGCATGTAGATTTTAGACAATTCAATTCCCCTGTTCTTTCTCTGTTCCTTTGAACTTTCTTTAAGATAGGTCCTGAAGGGACCTATCAATATTTGTGGAAATTTAAAAACAATAGAAAATATTAAATTACTGTTTTTATAACTGTTTAACCTACCCTATTTATTACATATCTACTATTGATACATGGTGGGACTATGCTTAATAACGTTACCACAAGTATTCTAAATGAAAGGAAGGCTAGAGGATAACCTTTAAGAATAACGGACACCTGATGGGGAAATCTACAGAGACACCCGAACCAAGCTCAAAAGAACTCATGATCATTAGACCTACAGCTGTGGAACCTGCATGAGACTGGACTAGACCCTCTGCATACGGGAGACAGTTTTGTAGCTTGGTGTGTTTGAGGGGGCCCTGGCAGTGTGATCAGGATCTATCACTGGTGCATCCCATTACCTATGGTTGGACATTGGACACCTAACTCACCCTTGAATGGACCAAGCTTACCTGTCTCCCGATGGGAGAACTTACTCTGTTGGAGGTGGGGATGGGGAGTTGGGGAAAAAGGTGGGGGGAGTGGGAGGAGGGATGAGACACCAATGAAACAGTTTTTTTTTTTTCAGAATACTGGTGCATTTTTATTAAAGAAGAGAATAAAGCATTTGTAAATATATTTCTCTCATGTATACTTCAAAGGTGATGCCGGTCAGCTGCTACAGAACTGGGGAAGTGAAACAGGCCTGAACTCCTCCTCTACCCTAGATGACAGACACACGGAGGGCCCGGAGGTACCCAGCCCCAGAGTACAAAAGGTTCCAAGTTGCATGAACAGAAGGATGCCAGCTGGCATCACAGTGCCACCTGGAGCAAGGTAGCTACCCCAGGGATGTCAGACATGCTTGATAAGAAAGCCCCTTTACCCAAAGAGGTAAGGCATGGCGGTTCCCACTGGGCTCCCAGCACAGAGGCCAGTCACTGCCTCCCACTGTGGTTGGTATGTAAAATGAATAAAAAAATAAAAAATAATGCATCTCAAAAATGATGTTCCACGGTGATGTTGATGATGTCCCAAGATGAAGTGGAGATAATGTATTCATATGGAAAACAGACACATATTATTCTTTTCTATGTGATTCAGATGAAAATGAGACAATGAAACAGACTGCATTTAATTATATAGCTATATTGACAGAGTCTTGCTATGTATCCCAGACTGATATTAGTGTCATTATGCATCCCAAAATAACCTTTTAATACTTCTGTTTCAGTCTTGAGTGCTAGGATTACAGGAGTGCTGCATCTTATCATCTTTAGTTTGCTAGAAAACAATGTACCTTCAACAAAATCTATAAAATATTCACATAAGTAAATTTTCATGTTTAATATTGATGCCAGAAACCTAAAAGTATTCTACAGAGTTCTTCTGCTCATGTACATATTTCCATGAGTAAGTACTGGATATTAGATTTGGGAACTTAATTAGAAGTAGACTATAATAATTTAAAATCCTACCAGCTTAAATTTACCCTTTCTCCCTGGATATAATTTAAGTTTAATTTACAATAAACAGAATATGAAGCAATAAATATTTAAGAGAAACCATTAATTAATAAAGGACAAAATAATAAACAATATATGGAAAGTAAGGTATTAGCAACCCTATGTGATGTCATTGTAATGACCCTTTTTCTGTCCCACCAGCCAACTCCCAAATGTGATGGAGACTTATTATTAATTATGAAAGCCTGGCTTATAGCTTAGACTTGTTCTTAACTAGCTCTTATGACTTAAATTAACCCATTTCTAGTAATGTACATTTTGCTCTGTGGCTTTTTACCTTTCTTTCATTCTGTATGTCCAATTCCCTCTATGTTTCATTGGTGTCTCCTCTATGCCTCAATTATCTCCTCCTACTTCTGCTCTCTGCTTGGAAGTCCCATCTATACTTCCTGCCTAGCTATTGGCTGTTCAACTCTTTATTAAACCAATCACAACAATATATCTCCACACAGTGTACAAATATCCCATAACATGTCAACACTTAGTTTTGAAAAAAAAAAATCTAATTGATGCAAATTGAATCAAGATGATTACAATTAATTAAGTTTTTTTGTGGTAATTTTCAGACCTACAGATTTTGATAACTCCAGTGCTCACTTCTATAACTGTCTGAAAAGACTAGAGATTTAGTATCATACAGATCACTATATATAGCTTTACCTTGTTTACATATTAGTGTCTCCCAGCAACCTATTTCCGAACCATTATTATCATTTTTATGGTTTGTATACCCATAAAGGGCTCTCCTGACTTAAGGAAAAGTCTTCTATGTGAGAAGAGAAGCATATAAATGCAAACATTATTACTTTTTAGGTCATAGATGGAGTATAAAAATATACTTATAAAAGAATTCTAGGGAGAGAAAGAGGGATATCCCCAGGCTGCTTGGATGGTATCCAGTCTTCAGCCACTTTTCTCAGGCCCTGCTTAGGCTGCCTCTCTTTTGTCTCCCTCCTTAGACTGCATTTGCTGAGATAAGGATTCTTCCCTGCAGCAAGAGCTTAGGCAGAGATGTTTTAAGCCTTTGGACACACTAAAGCTGACGGAATAATAATGCCTGTTGCAAATACTGCAGCCTAGCACTGTAGCTCATTTCACACCCCAAAAGGTTTAAGGAATGAATAGAGCCAGGTGGGATTAAGTTAAAAAGGCTTTTGGAGAATGAAGGTCTTTCTTTTCGGATTGGAGGGAAAGAAGGCGATAGAGTTGGCAGGACAGAGTTCAGGACTTTTATAGACAGGGAGATGGTGGCTGGAAGAGAATCCAAGACTCTCTGGAAGTCTCAGCAGTGGGCAGTTGTGTAACACTCTGTCTGAACTGGATGTATTTCAACTGCATATCTCATTCATTTACTACATTTATAGCAACACACCTACCATTCACCTAGAGAAACTTTTAGCAAGCAGGTAAACTTGATGAATTTCAGATTTTTCTGACCTCAGCTTTTTAGTTTGTGACATTTGCATAGAAAGTAAAGAAGTGTCGATAGAAGAGTTATCTTGAGCTAATCAGTCCCTCCTCTGTGCATGGTGTCATAGTCACAGTAAAAGAGAAATCAATGAGGCAAGTTCTCTGTGGACAGTATATTGAGTATTGTGGTGTTGTGTACAGCATGCTCTCCTTAAACTTAACTTTCTCAGGTGTTACTGGTTTTATTTTATTTTAATTAATTAATTAATCTATTTACTTATTTATGTATTATATGTGCTGATACTTGTGAGTTTGTGTGTGTGTGTGTTTGTTTTCTGAGCCAGATGACTATTGTACATCCAAGCATACATCCTGTTATAACCTCATGGCATCCCTTGCCTATGTGCCTTGACCAGCCCTATAAGGTAATGAATTGATGAGAGATGAGTTTGGGGAAGCTGTCAAAGTACTGCAGTTCATTTGCTCCTCAATTATTTTTAATTAAGAAATTTTTTTTTATTTTAAAGCAGGAGGAAATGAGTGTAATTTGTATGTCAGGTAAACGGTAAGTTTTTAGTAGTGTATCATTTATGGGAATCATTTTGGTAGTCATTTTCACATAGTAGAAACTGTTTTTCCAACAGCTTGTCTACAGCTTCTTCCATTCAGCCACACCTAAGTAATATGATGTTGTGGCTGGAGAATAGTCTCAGCAGCCAAAAGTGCTTGCCACCAAATGTGAGAACTTGAGTTCCATTCATCCCCAGGCACTACATGGTAGAACAGACGTTCCCCTCCCCCCTCCTCCATGTGTATGCATACACCTATCTATCCCTAAATAAATAAATGTAATGAAAATATAAAATATAAATATATGGGTGGAAGGTTTAAGTAAAAGGAAACAAAAAATAGAAAATATTTGTTTCTGTAAAATAAAGTAAACAAAGAGTCATTAAGGTTAAACGTAGTAGTTATTTGTTTTTCTGATCTTTCTCATATCTTATCCTGGTGTTTTTTTTTTTTTTTGTGTGTGTGCATGTGTGTGTGCATGGCATGTATGCACCTCTGTGTGTATGCACGTCTGTGTGTGTTCACAGTTGTAATAAGTCAAGGCTTTTCCTACATACTTGAAGATTTTTAGGACACTGACAGAAATTACATATGGGAAAAAGAACACTGTCTATCAACTTATTAAATCAATATAAAACGCCAATTTTAATTTCAGGTTTCAGTACCTCATGTCGAATTGTGGAATAAATTAAATGTGTGTTTATGTGAGACCCTTCATTTTATTTTTGAGATCATAACATAATGAGATCATTTCTCCCTTCCCATTCTTCCAATTAATTTTGGTAACATTATTTTAAAAGCAAAATTCATCCTCTACCTCAGTATTTGCCAATGCCTTGCAGTAGAAGAACATTGATGCAAGTCTATTTCCTGTCCAGGTTTGAGAATGTGAAGATACCATTAATTAGTCTGGTATGTAAAGTAGAGACATACTGCAAGGGACTCTTAGGGTTAACAACTCCTAGGATTCCTACTCAGGAAACAAATCATTAGCTCAATTTCTCACTAATATTTTTTAAATACTAATAATTAATTTTACTGATGTTTCAAGGCAAATCCCATTGGCATGGATTGGGCTGTAACAATGTGGATATCTTTCTTAAAAAACATGATTGAAAACTCACTGCTATTTTAATGTTACTCTCGCCTCAATGTAAAAGTTTTTCTTTCTTACTTTGATCAAAGACACAAAAAATATTATTCAAAGTACTTTTTACTTATGCATGCTATAAATGGAAAAGAATTAAAGTGTTTAATATAAAGGAGTAAAAACTGAGGAAATCTGCCTCATGTGATTTTCTCAAATCTGTGGGGAATTACAGTTCATACCCAATCAGCATAAATAACCTTGAGAGACTACAGTGCCTGCTTAATAAATTGGATCCTAAATTATTCCCTACTGTACCAAACACATCATTTAAACTCACCAAATATTCTTTCCATTCCCTTATGCTGGTCTAGACTACTCTCATTAATGCTGTAATGTTCTTTCAGTGATTAAAGCACTATGGAGACTAATAAGAATGCATAGGGACAAAGATTAACATCTTTGCACAAATTAACTGAATCATTTCAGAAGAAAGCAACTACCTGGCCTTTCTAAAAACTATGGTATCTAAGACAATGGATTGCGTCACTTATGTTTTTATATTGAAGGACCCTGTCTCTTGGTCTCCATGTCTTGCAGCAAGAACTATGATCCATAGGAAATGAGGTCAATGAACATTGACAGTAAAATCTGGCTGGGGATGAGATCACATGTAAATAAATAGGACTCAGTGTTGAAGAAATGATTTATAGTCACTTAACTCAGGCCAGTCTCTGGAAAGACTTTGCTGATATAACCTCACTGAGTTCAAGTCTCAGGCAGCACCTTTCATTTATATTATACAGGAATTTTCTATTTATATGTGTTTATCCCCACTACATAAACATGTAAACCCAAGTCATAAATTATTCATTCATGAGCCTTGTACAGCATCATCAGTAATGCTTCTATTTTTTAATGAAGAATAATCAAAATATACTTTCAAAGTTTAAATACACTAGAGATATGTGCATTAATTCTAGTTCATTCTATTTTGCATTTGTAAAATTCACTTCATCTAAGATATTTAATTCAAATTAATTTAAATTATTTCTTTTACTTTTTTCATCTTTGAGATTGTAATATAATTATAACATTTATCCCCTCTTTTTCATTCATTCTCGCCCTTCCAAATACACCTCCTTGCTCTCTTTAAAATTCACGGCCTCTTTGTTTTTGTTATTACATACACACACATATATATGTATATATATATGTATATCCATGTGTATATGTATATATCAAAGTAAGATGTTGATCATTTTGATTTTCATAAACAAATCAAGTACATCCATCTTCTAGGAGGTAATTTAATTAGGATTTACATAATGCAATAGAGAGATCCCTTTTATTTATAAGCCTGGGGTAGTACTCAGGAGACTGGTGACAATGAACAGCACATGGGTGTGCAACTCAGCCATCCTGGACCTTCCGAAACCCTGGCTTAGAAACAAGGGAAACTCACCAGTCTCTTCAGCTGCAATATTGCAAACCACGTCTTTTAAAGAGATCCTCAACTTCCCGAAAATTTTAACAGGAAGTCAAGGGCTTTCTAGGTCTACCCTCCCCGAAGTTGCTATTGAACTAAATCATTGTTGAGTATGACCCCGGGGATGATGTCATTATCCAGTGTTTTACTGGAAGTTAGAAAAATGAACAAATTCACAACTTTTACTTTTTGTGGACTCTTCCAAAATAAAAAACATCGCACCGGACATTCTCCTCCTACAACTCATATTATTATTTCACAGTTCCTTTTTGTTAAATGCTACCAAAATTGAAGTGGTTTTTGTTTGATTAAAATCTATATTGTATTATAAAAAGGATGGGGCCTACATATATATGAACATCTAAAGTACATGGAATTTTTAATTGATACTCATAAATTAAATTGATGATCATTTGCATAGTGTGTGATAAAATTCCCCTCTTGCCTTTTCTTTTGATGGGAATCACCTTTTAGATGAAACAACATGCATGGAACTGTGGTTTCCCATTATGAATTCCAGGAGACAAGGGAAACTAGAAACGTTCAGTCCAATTATTGGAAGTTCTGATGTGTTTCGAACATTCCCCATGAGACTTCACATTATTATCCACTGGAAATATGTGTATGTAGTGGCTGGGTTCTATCATGGCATTAATGTACAGCAGGAGTCTCTCAGTCAACCAGCAGTTATACAATTTTATGGAGTAAGCTTGAAATTTTGCTACTGGCTACTGCATGTGAGGGTATTTTCAGTGAGACCATTTTCCAGTTCTACATAGAAAATGTGTGCTACCCAGACAAATTTCTGTTGTTGGTTTGAGACCTCATCTCACTGTGTAGCCATGGATGTCCTGGAACTTTTTATATAGACTAGACTGGCATTAAACAGCAATTCTCTTGCCTCCTTTTTCCCATGGTGATAATGTATGCATGGGCCATCTCACCAGTCTGGGAATTCTGTTGTGTGATCCACTAGTCAGTTAGAACAAAGCATCCCTTGCTGAAAAGACAATTCATTGTATTTGTTTTCATGAACTAACAGAAGTTAAAATGTCTGCCAAGAATTCATATATAGATTTTGGTGTGCATAAATTTGTTTTTTCTCTTAACTGCATATCCTTATTTTGGATTTTTTTCAAATCACTTAGGTTTAACAACTGCTGTTATTAACATATAAAAATCACTTTTATTCCATTTAAATATGCTTACTTCTGGAAATCAGGTTACTTAGCCACCCATCTGATGCATTGTTAATTAACATCTCTGCCTATGCAAATTTTCACAAGTGGACATCTATAACCAAATCACAGAAATACCTGTGTCCAGGTAATTGCCAAGCATGTATCTTTGTTTGTTCATTTGTTTGTTGTTTTGGTTTGTTTATTTGTTTTGATTTTGTTTTTAAGATAGGATTCCATGTAGCCCAAGCTAGCCTTAATGTACTACTTACCCAAGGATGACCTTGAATTCTTAATCCTCTTGCCTCAACTTTTCATGTGTTGGTGTTATAAGCAGGTGTCACCATGCCTAACTGTGTGTTTTAGAATATATTGGAAAATTACTTGGCAGTATATGGTGAAAAAATGATTATGGTTAGACAACTTTTCTGTACTTTTTATATTTTAGAAACAATTGCAGTCATGTGAGTTCATTCAGTTCCTCTGCTGATATTTATCTCTTAAATTTTTTGAGATTCAGAACAATAGTGAATAAAATTAAGGTATATTATAGTAGGGCTCAAAAATCTCAAAAAGGTCCGTGAGTCAGATCCCCAATAAAGATTCTGCTTATAGAAGGCGGGACCCATTACTAACTGGTACCTGTTGGGAGTGGAAATGTCAGTTCCCTTTAAGGGTGAGTCTTCTCATAGGTCTAGTGTGTTCCAGTATGTGGCTTCACAGCCAAAGATTTATCTGTACTGAATGGAACTGATAAGTTTACAAAAACAGAAGGAATAGACACACAACATTGGGTGGGTTTGGAAAGAAGTCTGGATGGTGGAGGAGATGGGAGATGGTGACTGATATCATCAAAATACAGTGTATGAATTGTTCAGAGAATTATTATTTTTTTACAAATATATTAGCACAGTTCATATTTGAGGATGGGGTTAATCATCATTTTTTGTCTTTTCTTTTTTGGTAACAAACATTTTCTAAATTTATACTATAAATTTCAGATAAATTTAACTTAATATCAGTAAAATTGGCAGTTTTTTTTAAAATAGAGCTAAGTAGTGAGTCAGAGAAAGGAGTTGGTGTGTAAGGGCTCCTGGCATTCCCTCTTAATTAATTGTGTTGGATTCCTAGGGCCCACATGACTGAATAAGAGAACCAACTCAAAAAGTCATCCTCAGAAGCTTTTTCTGCATCTACTGAGATGATTGTGTGATTTTTGTCCTTAAGTCCATTTATGTGGTTTATTATATTCATTTACTTGTGTATGTTTAAACATGCCTACATATTTGGGATAAATCCAACTTGGTTATAGTGGATGATATTTTTAATGCATGTCCATATTTGATTTACAAGTATTTTCATGAGCATTTTTGAATCTAGGCCAATTATAATAATGAATAAAATATAATTCCTACTCAAACTATGCTATCCCCTATCTTTTCATGTGTACCTGCCATGCACATATTCACAGTCTCACATATACACATCAGACACACACACACACACACACACACACACACACACACAGAGAGAGAGAGAGAGAGAGAGACTATACACATATTATTAATAATAAAATATAAAGGAACATAGTACACTCACTTACCCTAGTCCCAGGAGATGACAAACTTCATCTGAAATTTCTGTGGTCCATTGTTCAGCACAAGCTACATGCCAGACGCTGTGGATTTGGAACTGGACCAAACCATTGTTGCTCATTGTGCCATTGAGGAAACGCACTACCAATGCAGAGCATAGGATGTGGTTACATGAAACCAGGGAGTGGGGGCCATGTGGGGGTACTGGTCAAAGGGAAAGATTTCATTTTGACAGGAGGAAGAAAGTTGTTTGAGACCAAGCATACAGTAAAGATATGTTAACTATGTTCTTCTAAATTGCTAAAAAATTGAATTTCAAACTGTATAATTACAAAAATATTAAGCATTTGAGGTGCTGTGTAGAATGATTGGTTATGTTACTTATTCCACATTGTACACATCAAGCCTAATGTCACTTTGGGTGCCATAAATAGTTATAACTTCAAATTTGTCAACAGCAGTCTTGAAATACCCCTAAGTACACAGAGATGCATTAAGGATTTTAGATTATACATAGGGTCATCTTCATTACTTTCATAGAGGAATGATGGTCTTAACAAAAATGTGCTCATTCTTAACAGTTAGATCTTAGTAATTGATTGTAGTTTTTTTCTAAAGAGTATGTTGGAAGATATAATTTGAGAAATATAAACTTAGCTGACATAATTTTGCCCTTTTCTCTGACTATAAAATAAAAAAAGCAAAGGCATTCAAGTTTATTTCCTAGCAAATGAACAAAATAAATTTTTGTATTTTGTATTATTTAAGTCATTAGACAAAAATTGTTTGTAAACTTAGTCACTAAAAGAAGGAGAAAGTTCAGTTTTTTTTTTCACTCATGCTGCCCATTCCAGTAGCATTGCGTTTTTATTCACTGTGTTTTCATTCACTGTATTTGCTGTTTGGTTCTCACCATTTTCTCACTATCTTACCAATATTCTGCAAAGAGTGTTATGGTCATTATACCCAGAAAGAGACTGAACCTAACCTAGTTATCAATTAAAATAATGCTCTGTGATGGGAGTCTGACATACAAACATCATGTAGTTATTGGTTTTACTTTATTCTCGCATTAAAAGAGTTTCATATTGAATTAAATAGACTGAGACTCTTAAAAATAACCATAGCTTTATGATTTATGTGATCTTCGACAGACACATAACTTCTCCAACACCCAGTTTCTTCAGGGCTGTCTCTAGTAAGTTCTAATGTGGAACTCTTTTGCCACACTTATTTATAGTCTAGTGCACATAATATGCATAATCATTTTCTTTGTGTTTAGAAATTAAAGCAATGTATAATAAAATAACACATTGCTCATATCATCCTTGCAGCCTGACATTGGGACTTGACCGGAAACCAATCAAAGCAGATGAAACAAAAGACACTTATGAACTAGAATCCCTATAAGTACCCAATTCAGAGGATTCAGTTAAATTATCCTGAATCCATGTGCTTCTCCTGAAGGCAACAAAACAAAATAGAGCAGCGAATGTGGTGGCTACTAAGGTGCCTGTTTTGGGTTACTTTCTGTCTTTGATATTTGTGTCTTCTGACTGAGTCTTGTCCTAGATTTACAGTTGTTACATGTAACCAAGTTTAATAAAGCAACATGCACAAACTAGAGGCCTATATGTTAGTTTTACTGCAAACCAAAATGGTCTAGCATGCTTATATCAGGAGGGAGGCTACATTCCACAATACTTGAAATAAATCCTTTCATGTTTGGAAAATCCAAAAACAAATCTAAAGTAAAACAAGTATCTTTGTGAAAATAAGACATACCACAGTGTTCTTCATCCGAGCCATCAGTACAGTGCTTGTGTCCATCACAGAGATTCTCCACTGGAATGCACTTTCCATCTTTACACTGAAATTCGCCATCCTGGCAGGGCTCTGTTTATTGTATAAGGTAAAGAAATCACAGATTGAAGGTTTCTGCATACCCATTCCATTCATGCATCTTTGGACATCAGACCTTGGCATTAAAAGCACATGGTGGAAGAAGCTTCAATGTTGAAACCCCACAAACTTCCTTACCCAGATTACTTCAGAAACAGCACTAAAGGTATACATGTGGCTTTAAAGGAGTAGAGACAAAAAACCTTGGTCATCTGTTTTGCAAAAGTGCTTTGGGGACAGTTCCAAGAGGTAGCTGGGATTGATCAAAAAATGAATTGACCCTAGAGACCTCCAGCATGGCTGGGAGATCCTTCCCTCAAAGAGATTTATTGTCATGTCTAAGAAGGAAGAACTTTATGTTGGGATGACAAGAGGAGCTCTCTGTTCAGGACACATGTAATGTAGATCCTCTCAGAATGGACTGCTGTGTGTGGAAACATTTAACACCTCATGCTCTACAGTATACTGACATTCCTGAAGGAGAAACAAAAGCCCTTGATAAAAAAAAAGAAGCAGTGAGACTTCTACTTTGAAAACAAATGGTAAATATAAATCAGAATCATGGTTGTATCGTTATGTTAAACTTAGATTGATTTCACTAAGTCACAGCTTAAATTAAAAGGATATCAGAAACAAAATAACTACTCCTCATGAAATTTTGTTTTTAAAAGTCATTCAGAAGTTATTTGTCAAATATGTGTGTATGTATACACACACAGATATGGTACAGTGTCATTAATTAGAAACACACATAAAACAAACATAGGTATTGACCTTTTGACAAAGGTAAGAAAAAGTATAGATAATAAGTTAATCCTGTATTTCCTCTAGAAACAATTTCTCTATATTTGCTGGTTTAACAATATTTGAGGGGAGTGGAGTTCTATTTTTTATTAACTGTTTTCATACATGTATTTGACAATTTCATACATGTGCAAAGCTCCAACATCTCTATTCTTGTTTCTATCTTTATTCTCTCCCCTTACATATTTTTTCTCATAGTTATGGTTGGTTACTTCCATAGTGTTTTCACCATTAATGTAACAGTTTGAATGCCTTGCCAGACCAGTCATTATTGTAGCTCTCAGGATGCATTTGTAATGACCTAAGGTTGCAGTCCTTGAAAGGAATAATTTTAACCAGGAATCTAGCTTGTAGACTCAAATCTGAGAACAGTGTTAAATATTGCTACATTTTTAAGGAGGGATTTTTAAATTAGTTCTTCAAAGATTTCATACAATATGTTTGATTGTATTCACGAACCTTTCTATCTTTGATACACTCCCTGCCCTTCCCACCCAACTTGATGTCCTTTCTTTTTTGTATCCTTCAAGACCAATTTGTACACATAAATTTATCTTTTTGAGACTCAGTTTTCTTGTTTGTTGAGAGGGGATTAGCTCCATTTATTATGAGAATAAATAAATAAATAATATGCTTGCTTACCAATATGTGTATACTAACTGTTTAATAGGTGGTATTAACAGTGAAAATAAGAACATTGTTAAAAATACTATTTAGAAAACTACTGGCAGAATCTGTAGACCTGGGAAAGAGGCTGCCACTGACTTAAGATCTATCCTTCTTCATACCTTAGTCAGGGAAGCTTATGCTTTAGTAGAAAGCGGCTATTGCAGCCTCATAACTGGTCAAAGCGTTAAGAATGTGACTGGAAGTCTTCATCCTTAAATATCACTAAAGCTTCAAGGAACATCACAGACGGGGGTGTAAAGAATGAGAGAAATAGGGGTGCAAAAAAGTCCCACGAAAGGCTATCTTCTTGAATGACATGGCTGCAGCACGCACAAGCTCATAGTGTCTGTGATCACTTGCACACAATCTACACAGGAACAAGCATGCCAACACTCCAGCATAGATGGCAGAGTTATTCATGAGCCATTATCCTTGGATGGAAGAGTCATTCATGAGCCACTATTCTTACCTAGGGTTCTATTGGAGGTTGATGGTTGTTAAAGGAAGGGGAGCCATTTTTCTTTGGGAATGTGGTTCCCAAAAGATTACCCACGATCCAGTGGTTGGCCCCCCACTCATGTGCATATGACTAGTCTTAATCAGACTGAGAAGGACTGAAACTGGATGAATAGCTGTAATTTCTGCAAAGGCTGAGGACCTGAGTTTGAGCCCAGGAACTCACTTGGTGGGAGAAGAGAATTGACTCCATAAAATCATTCTCTGCCTTTGGCATTGGTGCCATGTTATAAATGTCCACACACATACACGTGCATAACTAACAAAGCAAATATAAAACAATAAAAAATAAAAAAGCAGGGGGCTGGAATGTTGAAGGGGAAGCTGGAGCACCGAAAGGGTGGATATAATAAAAATACATTATACACATATATGAGTCTCACAATTAAATCATATAAAAATACGAACTTTAAAGATATCTTTCTTCCTTTCTCTCTCCTTTCATTTTTTTATGCATGGGTGTGTTCTAACATTGATCTCTGAAACATCTATTAACTTAATATTCTTGTTCTCTGTTCTGCTTCTACCATTTTCCAAATAACAAGATGAACAGGGAAATATGTCTAATCATTTTCACTTGGTAGCAGAAAACAGTAATTGAAACTATTTATCTATTTTAGGCTTTGAAACATTCTATATTTTAACCAAAATCTAATTTACCTTAATATAGATATTTTTAGGAAGTCATGGCTGGCTGTTTCTGCAAATTTTTGTATCAGGAGAAAAGTAGGTTATATATCTCAAAACATAATATTATTAGGGAGGTTCTAGTAAATGTAATTATCAATTTATTTCACAAACACATATTTTTAAACAGATTACTGAGATGACAAATGGCCCTAAATGATTAAATTTTCTACAAGGAAGCATAAGTATCTCACTGGAAAGATTTCTCTTTCTTCTAGATGTTATCATTTCTTTAGTTTTCCTTCAGAATACAAGAAAACTTCAAAATAGATGCACCCACATAAATATATACCCTATAACAATATATATGTTAACATATATTAATTTTTATAAGGTAACAGCGCTAATTTCAGACCCATAATCAAATATTTTAATATATTCCATAATGTCAGTCATTACTGGTTACTGTTAAATTATGTATTATATTTTCCATAGCTATTATAATCATTATGTCAAATGAAGTTACAATGACCGTACTTATTTATGGAGACATTTATTGATAAATGTTGCTTTTATTATTATGATCAAGTTATATTCAGCTGGAAAGCCACATGTTAGTAAGTTAAAATAAGTATAAATATCAGTATAAAATTTTGAGTAAAAATATATGTCCTCTCCCTGTCTGAAACTTATAAATTATAAACTTAAAATTTACTGTCTTTCTGTAATCAAAACTGTTAGGATTATACCTGTAAGCCCAGAAAAGATAGTTAGTTCAGAAGGTGAAATAAATTGAACGAAGAAATACAAGAATGGAGAAAAATGGTATATTGTTGCTTAAGTGAACAGAAATTACAAAATTTGAGAAGAGGTATGAACAAGCTATTTCAAAACTTCCCATATATGTATAATCTTGATTTTGATTTTTTTTTTGGAACATAATATTTCAGGACATTAGGAATTCTTTAATACAATAATTTACTCTTTCTGGAGTCTGAAATATTATTTCTGATTATTTTATGCCCATAGTGAGAGAGGGACAAAGTAAGATTACTCAGAATTGAATTTCCCCATCTTCTTTTTATGAAGTCTCTATAGCCCTGCTTCATTTAGTTAACCATATGCTTGTTTTTTTTTTAAGAAACTAAATTGGTTTCTAAGGCACACATCACAGAAGCTGAGGAGGACTCTAAGGTCCTGATTGTAACAAGCTGCCACTTGTGAGCTGGCTGGGTGCTCTACTAAATTCCACATGAAGACTCTGAGAATCAGAAATAAGCAACAAGAACACATTTATAAGAGACATAACATAATAAATATCTACTGTGGATACTCAAGTTCAACATGAGTGGAAATGATTCAAGAAGGATAAATAAAATAAAATATACCTCATAATTATATTTCCACTGAAAACTTTAAAGTATTCCTAAAATACCAAAGAAGACAAGTGAAATTTTTAAATACTGGAAACAATTTTTAGCATAATTTTTGTGCAATGTTTCTGAAATGATTGCCAAAGCAGAACACCAATATAAAAAGGCATGTGTACCTAATCTCATATTCACTACTGGCTTGATTATCTTCTATTGCCAAATCCCTGTTTCTGTAACGGCTTTTTGAGGCTTTTGATATTTAAAAAAGTCTTGATGGAAAGGACTCTGCTGAGGACAACTGGGTCACTGAACTTCCCTCTGCAGAAGACTCTCTTCCAGGTCTAGGAATGGCAGCTCACAAATGAGTACATTGATCATGCAGTGATGTTCTGGAGGAGTTCCTCTGGATCCCTCAAAGAGACCACTCTCTTCAAAACAAGACGCTCATGACCAAAATCTATGTCTAGGTCAAACCAAATGCAAAGAACCCCTTCACATAGCACTGTATATCTTTTTGGATTGACTGCATTAAATTATACCATTTGGCTTACTTCCTCAAATGGAAATTTGTGGTGATGCTATTTGCAGTATTTTTCAAAATACTTGACACTCTATTTTTCAAGAGTGAAACCATATAAAATCAGTAACCAATAATTTTGATGAAGAGATATGCTTGTTCTCACCTTTAATAATCTATACTATTTCAGTTTCTTTCATGTCTTACCATTTGTGATTTTAAAATAGGAATGTAAAGACCTGTGACTTGTACAAATTTTGTTTGGGGGCACTTTCAGTTTTACATATGACACAGTGCTCTACAATTATTTCAGTTGCTTAGATTGCAAAAAATCCACTCTCCTACTGGTTGATATATAAATTTAAAAAAAAAACTTTTTCGCTTGGTTTCATTATTTATTTCCATTTTTAAAAAGCACGTTGTTATTCTATGAAAATTTCTTTTCATGACAAAACTCTTGAAAACATTTTGAGATGTCTATCCTTCTGGCAGAATAAGTACCTTTGTGTGTTAGCTATTTTCTTGTTCCATTGTCTGATATTCTGCACATCTGCACATGAAACTATCCTGCATTAAATACAGATGATGTACCATCCTCCTTAGCATGCAGACAGTGATTCAGTCATAAAATATGGGCAATATTGATATTGTTCCCATCTCATTTTGCAGGATTTCTTTAAACCTAAGATGTTGTTTTTAAGTTTTTCATCATTAAAATTGATTTAATCACCAATGCACTTGAAGATATATATTATCTTTGTAAATATTATTCCTCTTAAAACTCAAAATGTTAAGTAGGAAAGGCTATGATAGCGATACTTGCTAATTATTTTTATTTTATAAAACACAGCAAGATATCAGGATTTTTCAATTAATTTTCATCACTCCCAAAAAGTGTGTTGTTTTTCTCCATATGCTTTCCTTTCTGAATTTTCATGTAGTTTGCTCTGTTCTGAATTTTTATTTGGTGTGTTGTCTCCCATGCCCATTACTGACTATCATTCTCTCCTATGCATTTACTATTTTGCAGTCTTTATTATACTTCCAGGCTAGAACGTTACTAGTAATATGAATATTTTGGAATCAGATACCAGAAAATTACATGGCTTGTATTGTGTGTATGTGTGTATGTGTTTGTACAGCAAGTTCTCTCATTGGCCTAGAGCTTAGCTGACTAGGGTAGGCTGGCTGCCCAGGCAGCCCCAGAGATCTACCTACTTCTGCTTCCTAGCACTAGAATTACAAGTGTGCTCCACTACATACAGCTTTTCCACTTGGGTACCTAGGATAGACACAGCACTTCATGATTGTAAAACTGGCATTTTAAGAATTAAAATAACTCCCCAGTCCTGATGCAAGTCATCAGCAAAAACTCCAGTCACATTGGAAAGATGGGTCAGGGTATGGTAGAATTTCACTGGAAACTGCTCTGGCCAAAGATGAGTCCATGTTTTCAGAAGACTTTTCAGAAGAGGGGAAACTGGGTTGTCACTTGCAAAACAGGTGACAAGAAGATACTAGTCTATTAGGAACCAGCAATTATGTAAAAATTAAAAGATCAGAATCACAACTTTATGTAAAAAGTAAGAGTGAAAACATTTTTAATTTTTTGCTACTCAGTGTTTTGGTCCTATAAGTAGGACATAATTCAATTTCTTTAAAACATCAAACACATATTTAGCTTTTAATCTAATGTTACACATCCTAAGTATATTTTTTTCTTAAAAGTACTAAATGCGCCGGGCGGTGTTGGCACACGCCTTTAATCCCAGCACTCGGGAGGCAGAGACAGGCAGATCTCTGTGAGTTCGAGGCCAGCCTGGGCTACCAAGTGAGTTCCAGGAAAGGCGCAAAGCTACACAAGAGAAACCCTGTCTCGAAAAACCACAAAAAAAAAAAAAAAGGACTAAATGCTAGCTACTAACGTATCCTAACTTATGTTCATTACATTTGCATACTATGCATGTCATTAAAAAATTAAGCTTAAGCCAAATCAAGTACTGATTTAAGTTACAATAGAAAAATAATGGATTTTCTCAAAGTGGAAATAAAAACCTGAAGCAGTAGACAAACTTTTGCAAATATACAGTTATCATATTTTAATCATTAATAACAAAATTAGCAAGGAGTAGGGCTACTAACTAAATTTAAAATGTCATGTTCCAAATGATCTTAATTAATACTTCCAAAGCAATGATTAAATTTTTAGCTAAACTTTGAATATATATATACATTCATTATAACAAATATATGTTTATTTTTATTTTCAAGTTATTTTATATATTTTTTATTCACCATTTAATAAAATTGTCCTTTTTCTCTTTTCACATGAACTCTAGTTTCATTTTCTACATAAATTATATTTTAAGATCAATTCTAATTTCTTAGAAACTTACTCTATCCTTCTCCCCTTGATTCCATTCCCTCTGCCTCCATCAGAGAAAAAAATCTCATGTGGTCCAGGATGGTCTCGAACTCAGTATGCTACAAAAGACTTTTTAAATTTGGATCCTTGTGTGTTCCTTGGGTTCTTTTCCTTCTGTTTGTTTTGTTCTGTTCCAATGTTTTTGTGCCATCTTGTGATGCTTCACTTTATTTTATTTTTATTCCTCAGAAGCCCAGAGGTGAGGCTACAGGGGAGCGGAAACATTTTCATTCCTCAAATGGAACAGGTTCATTTACCTCACATCTTTGGATGTAATGTGTTATTTTTCTCTTTGTCCCTCAATCTCAGGGATTGAAAAGTTTGATATCTAGCTAGTGATTCTTCCTTGGAAGGGTCTGGGAATTTTAGGTGATGGAACTTGGCTGAAGGAAGTAGTGAACTGGTGTTTATTTTGTTTTAGGAGTGTAAGGTCTCTCTCTCTCTCTCTCTCTCTCTCTCTCTCTCTCTCTCTCTCTCTCTCTCTCTCTCTCTCTCTCTCTCTTCCTTCTCCCCCTCTCTGTTTCTACTTTTCTGTCTTAAATTAGGAATTAGGTAGCCTCTACCACATGCTTGTACCACCATCATGTTATTCCTTTTTATGGGCTCAGAATATAAGGGCCAAGGACTGTGGTCTGACTGTCTGACGTCTCTGAACCCTGGAAACAAAGCAAATCCTTCCTCCTTTAAATTGACTTCTCCAGTATCCGACTACATTGATGGATAGCTGACTCATGTGGACAAATAGCTTTTCTCTGGGTTGGGGAACACATTCCCTAGATTTATTCAATCTAGCTACTTTGCAGCATTAAAAATATGCGTGTATGCTCATATGAGAACAAATATGTCTGTTTTTGGACAATGCTTAGGCAAGCCAATAGGCTGCTCTCTTCCACAGCCTCCGCATCAGATCCTGCCTCCAGCATTTCTCCCTGAATTCTCTGTATGATGAACTAGGAACACTAAGGTGAGATAAACCATTTCCTCTTCAAAAGAAAAAATAGAGGAAAGAAAGAAAAGTAATTTCTGATCCCCCTTCTTCTACCTTAGACAGTTATCACACCATGCCAAACTTATGTTTTAATATATATTATATATACATGCATACATAATATACATACATATTATATATAATATATATATAACAACAAGGAATACATACACACATTATATATTATATATATTGTTTGTTAGTCTGAGTAATTGCTTATTTTGTTTGATTCATATCACTGTTTCTAAGTCAAAAGCAGCTGCTTCTAAACCAGATGGGAGATAAGCTGATTGGGTTTGCAGCCAACCCTTACTAAGTAGCTTTCATAATTAATATTGTGGCTTATTGTTGGGGCTAGAGAATGGCCATAAAGCTGAAAGCAGGCCACTTCCTGGGACAGGGTCAAAGTTTCAGGCCATCTGTGAGTGGTAGAGAAACAGATATAAGCATAATTTATCCTTATAACAGGATTTCGCATTAGCTAATAATCCAGAAGAGAGGAGTCATGCAAACCTTCATTTTCTCTAGGAATTCATATCTATAAATGAAAATTTGTATCAGGAAAGATGCACTGAGCTGAGGGTCAGCACAAAGAGAGCCACATGATAGTAAAGACATATTTTATATATCTCTAACTAAACCTGTCTGTCTTTGTCTGTATCTGCTCTCTCTCTCTGTCTTATCTCTCTCTCTCTCTCTCTCTCTCTCTGTGTGTGTGTGTGTGTGTGTGTGTGTGTGTGTGTGTGTGTGTGTGTGTTTGTTACAATGCTTTACTTTTTCCTTCCTCTAAGATTAGGGATATGATAAAGAACACAATAAGAAGGTTGTGATGCCAACAACATGCAGTGTTAATCTCCTCCATTGCAGTTGCTTTATTCTGGCCGTCTCTAACAAATTAATGATGGTTGATTTTTTAATTGGGGGGTCACTGGCATTTAGCAGTACAGTAGCCCATCTCCCCCCTCCTCTCTCAATAAGATCACAGCAAAACGAAAAGTCTTTCCTCACAGAGCCAGTTCCTTTCATTTGAACTTCATGTTAAATTTTAATTTTTGTGAGTAGAAGTCAAGGGTCTTAATAGAGAAATACTTGATATGCCAAAAAAAAAAAATGTTGTGGATTCCTGCTGTGAAAAACCCAGGTAACCATTACATATAGAGAGAGAACGGACGAAAATCTACACTGGGCTGAGAAAATAATATCTCAGAATGCAAGCATATATGTTGTAATTTACTCTTGAAAGGGCTTTTACTTTCTTTAGTTTGTTCATATAGCTATGACGAAGTGTGCAACATTTCTTACCTGGAATCCCCAAGTAATATCCTGTTGTGAAATTTGCTTTGAAGCCCTTGCTTGCCCCACTCATGTCTGTGATGAAAAGCACAGTCATTCTGTTGGTAGTAGAGAACACGTCCTTCACAGGGCCAGGCCCTGTGTATACAGCTGCCCGCAAGGGAAGAGAGACTGTAAGATGTTTGAATCTCAGAGATACATGAAGAACTTTACCTCTGTCTCCTAGGTAGGACTACATGCAGCTTGGCTCACCGAAAGCATGTGCTCATTCTTATAGTTTAGATACTGATTCTTAATTGCTTTGGTCTATTAGAGCAGAAAAGAAATTCCAGAACAAAACAATTTCTATCTACATGTATAATTTAGATATCCTTCTGGAATTTTTATTTCTTTTGATTTGTATGAATATTTAGAAGTAAAATAATAAATTGCTATTATCCTTGATCATATAATCAGTGTTTTTTTAATGAGAAACACAATTTAACCTGAAAAATGAAATAAAAAGCAATCATTCAAAATATGTTTACAAATGCATACACTGATCCAGATGAAAGTTCCCTAATTCTTGCTGGTCCCCAAAGGATTTTATTGTTGATTTATTCTGTTTATGGCTCTGACAATTCATTCCAGAAAGCTGTGTTCTAGAACTTTGTGGGATTTTGCTGATATGTCTGGGGAATCCTCATTATTTTCCTGGTCCTGCAGAGGTTGGAGTCTCATGGTGAGTCTTCATTCATTTGTCACAATTTTTATATAATAATGCTTTGATTTAAATAACTTCAGGCCAGATTTTATCATAAGTGATGAATGAGTCACAAGTGTAGCTAGATTAAAACCATGTCTGTGGTGAAGAACAATAGTTTCATGCTTCTAAGTTGAACATTTAAGCGTCTTCCTAATTTAATATTTGGCTTACATTACCAAATGGTAGCTCTTTCTTAAAAATTAATGGCTAAATAATATAATATAATTTTATGTTTGGCTAATAACTTTTAAATATGCTAATATGTATTTTGTTGTCCAGACACAATTATTTCTCATGTAAGTTAAAAGTAATAGTCAATCGAAATAGAATAAACATTGGTTAACTTTTATATCATTCTCAGCTGCTACAGACAATAATAAGCAAAACAAGGACATAATATAAAATAAAATTACTTAAAATTTTTATAGAAACAGAATTTGGATATTTTCTTGTCAAAGGAAATGTGGTTTAACAATTATCTTTAATCACCTGTTGTATACAGAATTCATAAAAACTACTTAATAGGTTACACATGGAATGTGTGTTTATAGTTAATTATTGCTTACTTTTAAGAACTGTAATGCAAATATAACAATCCTGACTAGCAACAAATATTCTAGAAGAGTATAATGTCATCATTGCAAAGATGTTCCATGTGAAAACACAATACCGTCTGGGATCACTTGAGGGAGGAGAAATCATAATCAGAATACATTGTATGAAAAAAATCTATTTTCAATAAACTGAAAATCTTCAACATGTTACCCTGCTGTTATATTTTTATGTTGACAGTTGTAAAGTTCTTATATCTGCTTCCAAGTGCTCTCTCTGTGCACCAAGTATCTTGAGTTATACAACTTTCAGTGGGTTCAAATTGCAGTCTTACCTAAGAGCAAGGAGTCAACTTCTCCCCCATCTCTCACTTCAACCACATCATTGATATTTTCTAAATTAAATTCTTGAAAATGAAGTTGGATATTTTTTCCCTTTTGTGCATTTAAATTCCATACACCTTGGAGACAACAAACAACAACAATTAGTTTATAGCATACACCCTTGTATTTGTATTAAGTCTTCATAGTCTTATTTACTTTTATTGATTTATTTTGTTTGGAGCTAGGAAAACTAATATACTGGTTTGGTCTTAAATATGTGTTGTAACAATTCAATTAAATTTGATATAAGTTCGCCATAATTAAATTCATTTTATATAAAACAAAATACTTTATTCAAAAGTTTTAAATAGATAATTAATGCTATAGTACAAAGTTTAAGAACATCAATAGCTATTAATAGTCTACTTCAATTCACTTAATTTTCTTTAATTTTTTGCATTGTGAGTGTGTGTGTGTGTGTGTGTGTGTGTGTGTGTGTGTGTGTGTGTATTGGGGGAAGGGGGTTAAGCTCCCCTAACGCACAGAAGACAACTTACTGGGGTAGTTCTCCTTCCACAATTGAGGTTTCAAGGATCAAAGGACATAAGGCTTTGTGGCAAGCATCTTTACCTGATAACCCATCTATTCAGCCCCAGTTCACCTAATTTTCCAAGATCAAATAAGCAAAGTCTAAAATTTATTTGAAAGTTTCTCTAATTAAAACATATTGCATGCTGTTACTTCTTTTTTTAAAAAAGTCTGTGCTTCAATGAATGTTTCTTGTTTTCATGAGTTTCTGAGATGATTTAAAATTCAGAATCTATTTTTTACCATTTATTCCTCCAGTTTGAGTATTCTCATTCACACTTAAGGATTCATCACTCAGCTACAAAGCACTGGCCTCTCCAAGTACTTGCAATTTACATTATACACTTTGTTTAAGAAATATACAGATTTTCAGAAGTATTTATTTTATATGGAACACACACACACACACACACACACACACACACACACACACACACACACGGGTCTGTTCTTTGGAAAATTCCTGGGTCTTTTCTCCATCTTAGGTAAGGGCAGCACCATGTGTAGACTCACCCCTATCTCTTCATATCTTCTATTACACGCAATCAATCTCCATAACCTTTAATCCTGTCTCCTATGCCCTTCAGTCATAGCTCTCAACATTCTTTGTTCTAACAGAGTGCAAGGAGCTGACAGTTCTGATGTCCTAATTGGAGATGCTGCTGACACTCTTCTTCTCACTCTCTGTTTCTGATATACAGGCAGATTGATCTATGCAACATGCAAGTTTTATTCTATCATGATTTTCATGCAAATTTCTGGAAATTTCCACTTTTTTCTCATAAAAACACTCAACAAATCATAACAAAGGGCAAAATTTCTTCATATTACCAATTTAACCAACTACAGTTATTGGTTTTGCCTTAAAGAGCCAAGAAAGTCCTGATTTCTTGGACTAGTCTGTGAAGGACCTCATGTTCCTCTACAATGCCATATTTCACTCTTATTTTAATGATATCACAAACATTTGTAATGCTTGACCCTTTATCCGAGTATCTGTCCAGACACTATCATTGTTTATTTGATAAGTAAAGTTCTTGGTAAACATTTGATAAGTAAAAGAACTTACAAACTACTAAGGAATGCTGAGAAAAGGAGAAATAGTCTTCCCCTGGGTAAAGCACAACAGTGGGTTGTCCAAGACCAGGTGATTAGCCCCGAAAACATACAAGTAACATTATGCTGATATCTATATCTATGTCTATATCTATACATCAGTATAATATATTATTATACTATATATAACATATATACTATATGTAACATACTGATATATACACTAATGTATTATCAGTATAATGTTATATAGAGTATATACACACATATATGTTTATATATAAATGTAAAAACAATTTATGGAAAAAGAAGCCATGAATTTGAAAGAGAGTAAGAGGGGTTATATTGGAGTGTTTGGAAGGAGGAAAGGGAAGGGGAAAATTTTATAATCATATATAATCTCAAAAATAAAATAAATAATTAAGGAAATATTTCATATGTAAACATGTTACTGTGTCCATTTTGACAAATTCCTAATCTGCTTCAATATGTTAAGGAGGGGCATAACCTATTATGTACATTTTTCCTTGGTAACCCGGGAAAGAAAAGACTCACAGAAAGCTTGATTAGGGTAGATGTCTGGAAAGTTTGGAGAACTGAATGTTGTATTTGGCTCCCATAATTCAAAAGGTCCCCCGCAGTCAGCTGCAATGGATGAGGAAAGAGGTGTTAGCAGCACCATATCTATTCCACAGATACCCTACTAGATGTCAGGCATTGTAAAAATACATTTCCCAGAACGCTAGTTTTGACAGCGGCATTTTACAAGTTGTATAAGTTGTTAGGGAAACATGTTAGTACTTTGGTGTCTTTACTAGAAAAGATCTCAAAAACTTTACATTCTTATTTCTTTGTAAGTTTCAAGAGATGATAGTAGTGTTTAGGATTGCCCTTATTTATTTGACCAATGGAAATAATTTGCAAAACACAAGAGATAAAATCATAAATGCAGAAAAACATGAATATTTATAGTAGAGCAAATTCCATCCCTGCCACCATCCAAGAAGACCAGTGCTGGTGTGTCACTGATCTAGCAATACAGATGTCCCTATTATTTATTCTTAAGTTATTGGGCAGAAATGTTGCTAAATATTGAAGCATGTGGTAGTCAGGGAGGTGAGTGACACTTTCTCTTCTTGTTTATAATTCTTCTGAGGGAAAGCATGTTAGTGCACACCTATGATCCAAGATCTTAGAACATGGAAGCAAGACGCTTTGAAATTCAAGACCTTTTTATGCTACATGAGAACCTATACACAACACCCACCACCAAAAAAAATACCCACAAAAAATAACTTTTAGTTTTGTTTTCTGGTTAGATCTGTTACTCAAAATTTTTCAACAATTGGGATTCCCAGCGCTTAACTAAATTTTATTATAAAATGAAAGCCTACGTCTTCCAATTCTGACTGTGATTAGGTATGCTAACATTCTAATACACCGAGTGTATTTTCTTTTCTTTTTATTTATCAGAAACAAATGTAAAACAGTTTAAGAATTCATTGACTGTTTTAGGGACCCTGATTATGATATTTGTTACCATTGTTATATTTAAAAATGATTTCCAAGATTTAAGTAGCCTGATTTAACTGTATGATGTATTTTCCTTTTAGTGAAGGCATATAAGGCTAGAATTTTTTTATACTCAATAAATTAGAAATGAGATTGGAAGAGGGATAATTAAACCAACTATATCCATGCAGAGCCTTTGATCATACCTTCTTTCTAGTGATAGTTTTCCACACATATCATCAGCCTTCTTTAGCTAAACCACTTGAACTTCTTGTGAATGTGTGCACATGCGTGTATGTTTGTATAACCGAGCTTTTGTGTGTACGTGTGTGTGAGAGTATGATTGTATTTGTTTGCTTATGTACTTATTCATGTGGATGCATGTGTTTGTGTACTAATGTGATTTTGTCCATGTGTTTGTGTGTGTGTGGTTTCTATTCATAAGCATGTGTTCATGTGTGTGCACTTATGAATGTGTGAATGGGTTCAGTGTAAACTTGTGTGCATTTGTGCATAGCGTATTTGTCTGTGTGCATGTTAGAGCATGTATGTGTTTGTGAGTGTATGTTTGTGTTAGTGGGTATGTAGTTTGTGTGCAATTGGTTTGCATTTAAATGTCCATGTTGTATATTCATGAGTGTGAATGTGTGTGTTTGTTTATATCATGGGTATATGTGTACCTATAAGTGAACTTGCATATGTGTGTTTGTATATGTGTTTATATATAAGTGTGTGTACATGTTTGCATATGCATCATTGTGTTTCAGTTTTTATGTGTGTATACGTGCATATACATATGTAAGTGTATATGGAAGTGTATGTACTGGTGTATGTGTACATGTGTTTGCGTGTTCATGAAAGGGTACTTCTACATGTGTTTCTATGTGTCTGCCTGTGTATATGTGTGCATGTATGTTTGTGTGAATATGTGTGTTTTTGTGTATTCACAAGTATGTTGTGTGTGTATATCTATGAATGTTAATATGTAAAGGTATGTACATGTACATGTACATGTGTGTGCCTATCTGTGTTTAAGTATGTGTGTGCATGTTTGTGTCTATGAGCACATGGTATATGTACATGTGGCTGTGTGGGTAAATTTGTACATATATACGTGTCTGTGTACAGATGTACATGTGAATACACGTGCTTTGGTGTTTGTTTTTCTTACATGAATGTGTGTCTTATGGGTGTGTTCATGCGCATGTGTATGTGTTGTATGAATGTATGTATGCTTTAGGAGTGGCTGATTGTGCACAAGTGTGTTTTCATGTGCACATTGCTATTTTCCCCATTTTCTCTTTAGAGAGTTGGGAAATTTCTAAATCAAACACTGCTAATATTACATAGCTGATATTTTGAGAACAGTTTGAATTTTTACATAACTGAAAACTTAACCACGCATGTGAGAAAGATGAATAGGTGGGATTTTTAATAAACTCACAGCCAGAACTGAAGTGATGTCAGCTGTCACTGTTAAGCCTAATCAGGCAGATAGTTTACTCAGCATTTATTCTGCAAACAGAAATGTCAGGTTGGTCGCTCCCTTAATGCACTTACGATGCCCATTTTGAAAGATATTCAAACTATAATTTCACATCCAATCACTGACCAGAAATACTCCTTTGATCTTTGTATGGAAGATGCTTCCGTGGCTGCCTCCGTGTCAATGACTGTAAGAAATAAGCAAATCGCCTCGTGCCACTGTGGCTGTTACTACACAACTTATTTTAATGGCGGCGTTGCCACAGTGGGTGGAGCACACGATTCTTAGGAGAGCCACAGGCTAATGAGGCATGACTCTAGAAACTGCAGTCATCCTGTGCTATCAGGTGATCGACGGCCGCACGCACTATGGGAGTAAAGCCGCCTGACTGCCCTCAAGGGCCTGTCCATGAACAGGATTGGATTCTCACTTTTAATATTCTAGGTGCTGTGCTTTCAAATGTTTGCGCTTTGATTAATCTCTTCTCATGTTATAGAAATTTCCACCAGACGCACGGTATGCTTGTGCAGCATTCTCCAAGTCAGTTTTCAAAGACGGATTCTGTTGGTAACCTCTACTTAAGGCTAACACGTCTGAGGTATGTGTCCATAGGGAGGTGTATCCAGGAGGCAAGCAAGAAGAGAGCCCAACTCTCTTATAGTGAGAGTTTGAATTAAACACGTGGAAGAAAATAAGAAATGAAGACATAATTTCAATTACCAACACTCTCCTGATAGGTACCCATATAGGGGGAAATAATAGAGGTAATGAGAAATAATAAATCACATTGAATTTATGTGAAAGTAATTTTAATGTCCTCAATTATTATCTATTATTTTAGTAATACACAATAAGTCTTTTAATATTATATGAAACATGTTAATAAGTTTGGGTTATAATCTAAAATTAAATCTCCCATGAGAATTTGGGGTCCAATTTTTAAAAATTATTAGTTCTAATACATAATTGTAACTATTGATAATGTGAATGGTTTTACCAAACTTATAACTAATTGGTTTAAATATTTATTCTTGAACATTAAATTTTATCTGTTTTTAAAATAAATCTATCCAATGATAACACTAAATGAGGCTAGTTGTTATAAAAGTAAAGTGATGTAGGCAAAACATAATAGGAAAAAGTTCTTGATGAAGGAGTCTATGAATGCAATTAATACCTGTGTGTACTAGGGGCTGAATATTAAGTTGAACAAACACCAAAGAATTATGGTCTGCAAAGAAATGTCGAGACGGCCTTAGTGCAGATTAGTTTCCACATGGAGAGCTTGTCAAGTTATTTAGTAATGTTTTTCAAATTAACTCTTACTGTGTGTTAAAAAATGAAAGATGGCTTAAATCAGGATATAATAGAGAAAAAAAACCCTTAGAACTAGTGAACATTAAAATGGCTAAAGCTATTTTTTTCCTAATTAGTTGAGAACCCCAGAAATCAGTCAGAGACTGGAGTGCATATTTCTTTTTGTCTAGACTTTCTGTACTTTTTTCACAGAGCTTCAGAATTGTTTTTTAAATTGGAATGATGTTTGTATACCAGAATATTAGCGTTGATAAACTTCTGCAAATCGAGCACCCATATTGAAATTAATTGTGCTGACATCACAGGTACCATCCTGGAGTTGATGGACCAGAGACTAAAGACACACGGTAGAGGAATCCCTGCAGTTGTGAATGTCCATAAAACTATACCTAACAATAATCTCAGGAACGGAGTGGGCACAGAGTTTTAGTATTCACCTCCTTGTCTGAAATTTTCTTATTTAACTGCTCTGTAAAGAGTGAAAGAAAGGTTTTAGCCAGTCAACCATGGTTTCCTTTTATTTTTGCTTAAACAAATCAGTGATCTGGAATCAGAATAGCTCTACACAAATAGGACTTCCATTGACCCATCTGCAAAAGGCATTAGAAAGAAATTGTTCAGAATGAGTTTGATGGCAATTAACATTTTCGCTGTGCTAAACATTGGCTCAAAGTGAACCACTTGGAAAGTGGAACAAACACACTCTGGGCAAGCTCCAAATTTATATCTTAAAATCAGATGGGTTATCCTAACTGTACAATTTCCCCAATGCTAAAATGTGCATGGATGCCAAGTTTCTGTACATTGAAATATTTTGATTTTTTTACTGACTAGATAACGATGATGGTACCCATAATATAGATTTTAACATGGGCAATCATGTTGTGATCATTTTTTATGTGTGATAATATAAAAAGTATTCTCAGATTTTATAATTTAAGTAATATGATTTGTCTAATGTCTTAAAAATGAAGCATCTGAGATTGTACTATGGAAACTTAGAAATACTCATCAAACAGGTAGTTATTTTAAGAAATCTGAACATATAATTTTGCATAAAAATGTCATATACTATAAATGTAGAGGGTCCACACAGAATGTAATAGGTCTACTGTATTCAAATGCCACAAAGCCCAAATTACTGCATTCGAATTGGTATTAACCCAAAAATTTAGTTCCAATGACCAAAAGAAGAATATAACAAAACATCAGGATACAAAAAGGAATTCTCAATGCATCTAATAATATTTATGGGGTTTTTATTATTGTGATACTAGAAACCAGACAGATACTGTGAATTACAGGTGGCCTCCACTGATAAACACTGAGAAGCACACTTGTGTATCTGCTCAATCTATCAGAAGCCTTGTAGTCCATCCCAAACACTGGAAAAAATATAAAACCTCAGTTTTTGTCAGAATTTTTAGCAGTATTGTCTATCTGGGTTCTTTACCCTTCTCTCTCAGATTTCTGAGGGCGACTTTTATCCACACATTTCCTTATTAAATCTTTTCTACCTCAGCCTTTCACACATACTAGCCACAAATAGTACACTGTTTAAAATATTTGTTCTTCTATCATGTTAAAATTTTCACTAATCATCTATATTGATTCCTCTTAGATTTCTTTGGCAGTGTCATTTATAGAGTGGATAGCTATGACTAAAATGAATTATCGGAATACTGAATAATTCAGGAAACATCTAAAAGTGTCAACATGCAAGGAGAGTGAAAACTAGCCTTTTGGTGGGATATATTGAATATTCAATGTGGCAGCATGAGGCCTGTATGAATTACATCTTTATTTGGTGGCAGCTCATTTGTTCGAGCATGACAAATACTAATCATTTTTCTACAGGACTTTGGGTTTGTTAAAGCCACTTAGTTTTAAAAAATCTGCTTAAAATGAAACCAAAACCAAAACAAATAAACAAATAAAAAACCAAATACATTTAGTGTGTTCTCTCTCTCTCTCTCTCTCTCTCTCTCTCTCTCTCTCTCTCTCTCTCTCTCTCTCTCTGTGTGTGTGTATCTGTGTTTATAAGCATTCATTGGTGAGCATGTGAAGGTCAGAAGACAACTATGGGAGTCAGTTCTCTCTTCTTTGATGACTGTCAAATCACATGGTCTTGTAATATAGGATGTGTTCCTTCAGACATGGATAAGATGAATGGTAATGAAATTTAAGCTGCCTTTGAAATTTAAGCTTTCCAATTTGACCTAAGAAAAATAAGAATAAGATCCATTTTGTTTTTTTGAGTTAAAGTTATGGTAAGATTGGAAATCTCAGTTATTGCTCAGTTAAGCAGCTCCCCAGGGAGGGTATTGCAAAGCCTTACCAAAGAATCATTTCAGGATATAAATATTTTCCAGTCATTAATCTTGCAAAAGTTTGAGTTTAATATTTGCTATCAAATTATTATAAAATAGAGTTGGAATGTGCGATGGTTTGAAAGAAAATGGTCACCAGAGGGAGTGGCACTGTTAGGAAATGTGGCTTTGTTGGAGTAGGTATGGCCTTGTTGAGGAAGTGTGTCACTGTGGAGGTGGGCTTTGAGGTCTCATATATGCTCAAGATACCAACCAGTATCTCAGTTCACTTCCTGTTGCCTGAAAGATGCAGAATTCTCCAGCACTACATCTACCTACATGCTGCCATGCTCCCTGCCATGATGATAATGGACTAAACCTCTGAAACTGTAAACCTCCATCACAAACATTTTTCTTTGTAAGAGTTGCTGTGGTCATGGTGTCTCTCTTCACAGCAATAGGTCATGGTGTCTCTAACTAAGACAGGCTGTTTCAGTATTAACTGAGCTATTGCAATTTTCAATTTTTTTCTGTAAGAAGGCAATGAGAGCCGGGCGGTGGTGGCGCACGCCTTTAATCCCAGCACTCGGGAGGCAGAGCCAGGCGGATCTCTGTGAGTTCGAGGCCAGCCTGGGCTACCAAGTGAGCTCCAGGAAAGGCGCAAAGCTACACAGAGAAACCCTGTCTCGAAAAACCAAAAAAAAAAAAAAAAAAAAAAAAAAAAAAAAAAAAGAAGGCAATGAGAACATCAGCAACTCTTCCCCAAAGACAGTAGCAACCCATTCATCACTATCAATGTGACACTGGAGTTTGTATTTTAATGTGAATGAAATAAAAATTAGTACTGTAATTAAATTCAAGAATGAAAATTATTAAAAAATATTTTAAATATGATCAACAATCAAATAATAAATGACTGTTTATTCATTGTATTGGCTATCATTTTTCTTATGGCCTTTATCTAATTAATTTTACTTTGATTTTTCCATTGAAATACTATAAGGCTGAGATAATAACAATAAGCCAAAGCAAGATATAGTCATGATTTTGGAGTACATATATGGGGTCACTTACTAGGAGTCTCTGGTGGAGGGGTGGGAACCAAAGTTGGTTCTGGATAAGGACTCTCACTACAAATTCCGTTTGTTAGGCTTATGTCATCCAAGGCTATTGAACTCAAACCTGGGTTTCTAAAAGCATTGAACACAACCTGAAATTCAGAGAGGCATATAATATTACTCCACTCTAATAATTTCTGACTTGGTTTTACTTAATAACTCTGGAGAATCAGTATTGCCAATTACACAATGCATAATAAAATACCCCACATTAAAATATTGATAAATAATCCTGGATAAGTTCTTTTGAGGATCTCAATCTTTGTGATACACATAAGTCTTAGCAAAATATCCATGTATGTCTTCCTTCTGAGTTAGATTATAGTCTGATGATATATCTCTATCTGCTGATTTTATCATACTCTATTTTACTTAGTGAAATCTATACATAATTTGGAAGCAGAGAAACCTCCTCTCAATTATATTAAAAATCTGAATATCACTTATACAAAGGGTCTAATCTAGGCCCTTTGCATAAGCAAGACAGTTGTGTAGCTTGATTGACTTAAAGGGTCCCCTGGCGGTGGGATCAGGATCTGTCCCTGGTGCATTAGCCAGCTTTTTGCAGCCCACTACCTATGGTGGGACACCTTTCATGGCTTTGATGCAAAAGGAGAGGCTTGGACCTGTCTCAGCTGAATGTACCAGGCTCTGCTGACTCCCCATGTGAGGCCTTCCCTTGTCAGAGGAGGGAATAGGGAATGAGATGGGGGGTAAGGCTGGGGGTGGGAGGCAGGAAGAGATCTGTGGTTAGTATGTAAAATGAATAAATTTTTTTTAATAAAAAATCAAAATATCTGTTTCCCTTCATAGTACATACCAGTCTAAAGAGAAGATACTCTAATTAGATCATTTACATAGAAAAAAAGGGACAAGATGAAATGACTGACATAATAAGAGCATTCAAAATCATATAGTACTGGCCATAGTTCATTTAGGGTTCTGAGATGGCATTCCTATGAAGGTGCTGATCACAAGACCCACAGTCTTGGTCACAGCTCCTGGGGTCAGAGATACCACAGCAAGTTCTCAGACACAGTGGCTGTTTTCAACTATACTTCTTTGGAACTATCTACAGTAGGATAAAAATGACATAAACATAATACTTGCTGCATGGTACTTGCTGTACTGGGCACATGATATATATTATCTTACTTCATTTTCAACATATTATATATTCCTCAATTCACTAATTTGTCCATTAATTCTATAGATCTCATACAAGACACTATTCTAAGTAAGTGTGAATTTCTTCCTTTCCCAGAGAAGAAAATAAAATTTTAAAGAGATAACAGCAAGTTGCCCACAACTTCTCAGTATAATGGCATAACCAAAAAGTAAGTTAGTATTCTCCCACAGAGAATGGTATCTTGCCCAGCCACAATGTATGGCAGAAATTCCAAATAACACTGAACCTCATACTGACCATGGTATGTCCTATGCTATTTTACATATGGAGAAGTATAATTTATAAATTTGGTACAATATGATCAACAATAGTAACATAATGTAACAGAACACCTTGCTGTGTATCAATTTCCTCCATCTTACAAGGAAACTCCTTAAAAGTCAGGATATTCTAAAGGAAGGAAAGGCAGTCCATCCTGCAGGGAGATTCTTTCAAACACAGGAAGCAGACCACTCAAAGGATTTCAAGAATTCCCTCAAACTGATGAGGCTCGGGAGATCTGCCCTCCCTAAGAATTTTTAAGTTGTAAGAACTGTTGAGAGACACTATCAGACATGCTGAGCTACCTTGATAGGCTCCTATCAGCTGAGCTGACTGGAAAAGGCACTCTCCAGTTTGCAGAGTTAATTCCAAGTTTCCAGCTTTTGTGACCCATTATCTACGCTGTGGTAATGCAGCTGTCTTTGAGTCATGTCTGCTCCTCTAAGTAATCCACCTCTACACTCCCGTAAATAATCCCAATAAATCTCATTGGTTCATCAAGTTGGACTTTGTTGGCATCCTTACGTTGGCCTGTTATTGCTTCTCTATCCAGGGTGAGTAGATGTCAGTTTCTATATTCCCAAAATTAGTGTCACACAACATAATTATAACAATACACTATAATAAAATGAGTGTGATGGTAATTATTTATTTCGAAGTTTACATTCAGCGCTTTAGTACTGCAATTAACCAAACAATTCAAGTTATACCATGAATAAACAGTCATCACTGTGCATGTGAGATGTGGCAATATATTTCTGCATGTAGAGCTAAGTTCAAAAATACTGGATCATTATGAGTTTAGAAAAGAACCTCAATGGTCAGAACTGCCTGCAGAAACACCAATTTCCTCATTTTGTTCATCTGTTTTTTTCTTTTTGACATTCCTGCTGTGGGATGTTCTGTATGTTAAATGTGTTGTTCTGATTGATTAATAAATAAAACACTGATTGGCCAGCACCAGACAGATGCCCCAACTTTACAGAGAAACTTTGGATGACTGTCCAGGCTGCCAGCTGTCTCTGTCTACCCTGCAAGACTCCCAAAAGTTGCTTGCATCATTTCTCCCATTTCTTAGGTAATAGTATATCCTTCTGGGGTCTTTGATGTAGTTGAAGACAAGATAGTTATAATTTTCCTTAACTATGATAAAAGATAAGTTAGATATGAAACCTTAGACTCACAAATATAGGATAGATAGGATATCTTCTTTAATTTTGCCAAATATAAATAGACTAGATATTATAAATAGACTAGCTAGTGTAACTGTAATTCTTGCTTGATAAGTGTTTTGTTATATGTAATTTTACTATGTGAAAGGTAAAACCTTCCTTTTTGAAAAAAAAGAAAAGGGGAAGTGCTGTGGGATGTTCTGTATGTTAAATGTGTTCCTCTGATTGGTTAATAAATAAAACATTGATTGGCCAGTAGACAGGCAGGAAGTATAGGTGAGACAAGGAGAGAGGAGAATTCTGGGAAGTGGAAGGCTGAGGCAGAGAGATGCTGCCAGCCACCAAGATGAGGAGCAGGATGTAAAGCACCGGTAAACCACAAGCCACGTGGCAAAGTATAGATGAATAGAAATGGGTTAATTTAAGATAGAAGAACTAGATAACAAGAAGCTTGCCATGGCCATACAGTTTGTAAGCAATATAAGTCTCTGTGTGTTACTCGGCTGGGTCTGAGTGGCTGCAGGACTGGCAGATGAGAGAGATTTGTCCTGACTGTGGGCCAGGCAGGACTGGAGGAAACTCTAGCTACACATTCCATTTTTCCTTATTTGACTTATCAGAGAAAAAACAAAATTAGAGAAGAAAACTTCACAATGAAGAATAAAATAAGAAAAAAATAAAGGAAAGGGTAACAGGAAGACTGCAGATGAGGGTCACTGATTATGGCTGCCATACTCTATGTCATAGGGGACAATCTATGCCTCTGGTGATGACATTGTTCAAATATACATCTTCTAAAACTGATGCTAACTTGTTTCAAATTACTCAATTAAAACGCTGTTAATTGGTCAAACTAATAGGGCACATTATCCTATATTTTAATAGCAACAACCCTTAGGAAATGAAGACATTAAGATCTTATCTGGAAAAATTAATTCAACTTAATGCAGAATAAATGATCAGAGACTTCCCAATGATATGGCTCATAAAATTTCTTTCTAAAGGAAATCAATGGAGATTAAATCAGAATGGGTTCAGTTGGTGGATATTGATGGGCATGGATGTCCAACTATGTAGTGATAATTATCTAGAATGTGTAAAACTGAAGAAAGTAAGTCAGAAGAATAGGAGAAAGTATTGATGAAGGGAGATGAAGTTGCTTTCTTTTCTGTGGACTGTGTGGACTATCACAAACAGTATAATAATATCACAAATGATTCCTCAAATGGGTTATTTAGTAAATCAGTGAACAAATGTCCTAACAGAAAGAGTAAGGTAGATTAGAAAAAAAGAGAAATTTACTAGGCTTTGCCTAGAAAACACTTTACCATATCATTCATTGTAAAGTATACTCACACATCACAAAAATACAAACAGAAATTACAAAATATTATTGCAAACCTTAAATTCCACTGTTTCATTTAATGTAACTTGACCATAATTCCAATTCTTCCCATAATTTCCTTTCCTTTGAAAAACTATCTTGTCTGTGGTTTCATTACTGCTGATATGAATGCTTAAATTGTAGACATTTTCACAACACATATAATACCTGGTTTGGAAATAAGCAAAGATGTTTAGTTTCCTAACACATTGAATACATCCATATTAGTTCTTTCTCTATATTTTCTTGTATTTAAAATATTTTTGTTTTCATTGGGTGAATTTTGGGGAAGAGGGTCCTGAGGGTCTACCAATACTTTGCTGTTCTATTAATTGAAAAAAAAAAACAATAATGCATTCTCTAAAACTTTAGCTATCTTAGTGAAATCTGAGGCTGATTCCCTAACAAAAAGCAATGCTAGACATGTACAAAAATAGTATTTTAGTATGCCCAACCAGAAGTGAATGATCTGACTGAAAACGTACCAGAAATGAAGGCAGACAGGCTCTGCAGTGAGCTCTAAAGAGAGACTTAGAAGTCCCACTCTTTCATTTCTCCATCCTCGTTCAGCTGGTGTAGCAATGTAAAATCCTGTAAAGACAATTAAGAACTTTGACTTGCTTAAAAGAGGTAAACATTTGAGATAAAGCGTTGGGACATGTGTTTTTGCACATTGGATGAGGTACCAGATTTGAGTCCAGAATGGTTGACTCTGCCATAATAAATTGTTTAGGAAAATCACTCAACCTTGGACTTTTCACTTTAATTCTAATTTTCTACACATCTTGATAAACTCATGGCTTGACAGGTAATCAGCACGTGGCTGATTATATTTAGATATTCTGATTGTTAACTCATGGGATATACAATTATTTGAGCATACATTTGATGACAAGTCTAAACGTTCCAAAGAACACTGGTTTTATATCCCATTGACTACACTGCATATCTTTACATAAGAAGGTACTTGATTTTATAAGGGTTTTCATATTTCTGTATTCCTCTGAATGATAACTAATCAGATCACCATGGAGCATGCAGCATGCTAATCCATATAAAAGCTTTTGAAATAGCACAATATACAGCATAAGTCTAGAATTCATTATTCAAGCCAATGATTTGAGTCATTCCAAGTGTGTGAAGTATGGTTAGGTAAGACTATCTTGAACATTCTCCTAGGGGGATTTACTTCATTCTTAGTTTGAAACTCATATGTTAAGACAGAAGCAGGAATCATTCAGCAAACCATGCTACAAAGCAAATGAAATATTGGACTAATAGAATTTGATTGCCATGCATTTTTTTAATGAAATGCTCAGATGTGTTTGCTTGAAATCAACATCTTCTCTCCTGTGCCTTTCAACAGAAAAATATAGGCAATGTTGCATATAAAATGCAATCTCATTCATTTGTAGTATGCAGAGTAAGAATAAGATGTGAAGAAAAGAAATACAAGCAGAACTGCTTATAAACACATATTTAGACCAATGAGGCAAAATTATTCAATATAAATGAGTGTTCTATCAAGGTAAAATCATGCTAACTGACTTATAAATGTAATATATGCACATGCATTGGATTTATATTACAAAATGCAAGATAAAATAAATGTTTTTAACAGTTTATAGTGGTAACAGATTACTCACATTTTATATAAGTTGTAATATTTCATGAATATTTTAGTTATGTCTGTGCTCACATATACAAAGCTATGTAAAAGATCAGCTTCAGATTCATAGCACAAGTCCTAGCATCTGCTCTCTAAGAGCCCACAAACAAATCCATTTTGAATTTATGTAGCTTTTAGTTTCTTAGGGCATGATAAGAAAGCAGTAAGTATGAAAGTATGAAAGTGGTCTAACTGCTCTGAAATTTTTTGAGTTAGGAGTTAATTGTAATAGAAGCACACATCATGCTGGTATTTCTTTTCATCCATGTTTGCCCATCATAGCCAGTCTACTCTTTATAATTTGAAACGCATTAAGTCATTTAGTGGTACTATGTTTAGATCTGATTGTACAATTAATACATGACTTTTTATTAATTCATGTATTTATTTTACATCCTGACCAGCTTCCCCTCCCTCCTCTTCCTCCATTCTCTACCCCCTCCTCTCTTCTGCCCCCCTCAATCCATCCGTCCTCTGAAATCACTTACAAAGGGGCAGGCCTCCTATGGGCTTCAGCAAAGCATGGCATATCAAGTGACCATAGGATGAGCACCTCCCCCTGTATTCAGGTTGGGTAAGATAATCCAGCATGAGGAATAGGCTCCCAAGGGCCAGTCAAATCACCAGGGGTGGCTTCTGCTCCCAATCCCAGGAGTTCCACATGTAGACCAAACTACACAACTGTCACATATATGCGGAGGGCCTCGGTTGGTCCCATGCAGGCTCCCTGGTGTTGGTTCAGACTCTGTGAACCCCAGGCTAGTGGTTTTTGTGGGGTTTCCTGCAATGTTCCTGAACCCCCGTTTCTTATTATTCCTCCTCTCCTCAGTAGGACTCCCCTAGTGCTGCCCAGTGTTTTCATGGGTCTCTGAATCTGCCTCCATCAAGTCCACATAAAATAACACTAATTATGGAAACTATAATACCTTTTATATTTTCCAAAATAAACTAATGTAGTAAACATCATGAGCTATAGAGATGGTTTCATATATATATATAATACTATACTAAGTTATTATCTAAGTCAGCTAAATTAATCAGCTGACAAAAGGTAAAATAAATTCTCTATAAAATTATGAGAGTAGAGTGTGCAACTTACATTAATTTAGTCTACTCACCCAATTATTCTTTAATTTAATCTATGGCATTTTCATACTGCTCACTTGACTTATTTAATGCATACAGGATGCAATAGGAATACTCAAAGAGAATATATTTCATTTTAACTTGTTCAGAATTTTTTGTAGCCTAGAAGATTTCCTAATATAGAGGATGAATGTTTTATGCACACCAGTTTTCTAACTTTTGTCTCTGGGAGAAGGTACATTTTTTTTTAGTCCCAATTGTTCCTATCATTTCTCTTTTTGAGTTTTCTCAAAATTGACCATATCCTTTGCCTTCAATAATTTGAATATACTACAAACCTAACTTTGTACCTTCATGTGGTGAGCTCTAAATGAGCCGTCCATTTAGTTGTTATACTCAGAGTAAGAAACCACACAGACAATATTTTTTCCTGGAGTATATCACCAGGTATAGGAAGAAGTAATGTCACTAGGGATGATGACACTAAGTCAGGATACTGTAGCTGAAGGTTTTCCTGTGCTCTCCCAGCACCAAGGACCCCACAGCAGCTTATAAAATAATCACTCAGAAACTTATATTAATTAAAACTTTACGGCCTATTGGCTCAGGCTTCTTGCTAGCTACATCTTACATCTTCAATGAACCCATTTCTAAAATATATACCTTGTGGCTCCTGGCTTACTGGTATCTTTTTTTGTGTGTGTGTGCGTTGTCTTTAAATATTTTTTCCTTTTATTTTATTTTACAATACCATTCAGTTCTACATATCAGCCACAAATTCCCTTGTTCTCCCCCCTCCCGCCCCCCTCCCCTTACCCCCAGCCCACCCCCCATTCCCACCTCCTCCAGGGCAAAGCCTCCCCCGAGGACTGAAATCAACCTGGTAGACTCAGTCCAGGCAGGTCCAGTCTCCTTACTTACTGGTATCTTTACATCTTGCTTTCTCTGTGTCTTGCTGGCAACGCCTGACTCAGTCTTCCTCTTCCCAGTATTCTCTTATCTGCTTGTCCTGCCTATACTTCCTGCCTGGCTACTGGCCAATCAGCACTCTATTTATTAACGAATCAGAGCAACATGTTGACAGCATACAGAGCAATATCCACAACAGGACACCATTTGTGCTGGTTAAGTTTTGTGAGCTTGACACCATAGTTACCCAGAAAGAGAGAAGCTCAATTGAGGATTTGCCTCTATCAATTTGGCCTATGGGCACATTGGATCATTTTCTCAACTACTCATTGATCTAGAAGGGCCCAGCAAACTGTAGGTGGTACTACTCCTGGGCAGGTAAGTCTGGTGGTATATGAGAAGTAGCTAAGAAACCCAAAGGAAGCAGGCTAGTAAGCTTACATTCCTCTGTGGTTTCTGCTTCAGTTCGTGCCTCCAACTTTGTGCCATGAGTTCCTGTCTTGGCTTCCTTTGATGATGAACTATAAGCTGCAAACCAAATAAACCCCTTTCCCTTTTAAGTTGTTCTTGATCAGTGTTTTATCAAAGCAACATATAAACTAATCAGTACACTGCTGGTAGTGTTTATTTCCAAATGTGCCTTCCTCTAAGATGAGCTATAAATCAGGAATTCTGCATTAACCACAGCAATGCTGAAGAATGCTCCCTGAGATGTTTCTGATCGGTCACTTCTTCATTCAAGATCTCTATCTCTACAATAGAAATGGAGTCACTCTGTTGAGGCCTTTTTACTATGGCAGCCATATCTTCTAGACCTACTGATAATAAGTTATCTATTATATGTAAAACACTTCTTTAAGTTTTTATTGTGTATATCCAAATCCATAGAAATTTAAGGACATTTTAGATCCTAAAATACTATACTTTTTTTGGAGAAAATTTAACTCAGTTCTTTAAGAAAGCCTCCTTGATACAAGTGTGCGGTGGATGATTGCTTGATAAATAAAACACTGATTGGCCAGTAGGCAGGCAGGAAGTATAGGCAGGACTAGCAGAGAGGAGAATTGAGAGAATAGGAAGGCAGAGAGGAGGAAACACCAGCCTGCCATCCAGGGAGCATCATGTAAAGGCAGCAGGTAAAGCTACAGAACATGTGGCAACATATAGATTAACAGAAATGGGCTGAGTATAAGAGTAAGAGCTAGACAATGGTAGGCCTGAGCTAAGGGCCGAGCAGTTTAAATAATATAAGCGTCTGTATGCTTATTTTATAAGTGGGCTATGGGACTGTCAGGGCTTGACAGGACCCGGAGAGAAAAACTCTAGCTACACAAGTGACCACTCAGTTTCAATTTTCAGAAACACATTTTATTTCTCTGATGTCATTTCATATGCTGTGTGGCTCAATCTCTTTTATCATGCATGGAATGTCAATTTTTATTTTATTTTACATTTATTAAAGATATCATGTACATTTGTGTGTGTGAGTGTTCATGTATATATATATATATATATATATATATATATATATATGTGTGTGTGTGTGTGTGTGTACATATGCATATTTGCTTTATGTAGGCCAAGAGATGACCTTGGTGTCCTGCTTTTGGAGCTTTTCTAGTTTTTTTTTTTCTTTTTTTTTTTTTTTTTGATACAGGGTCTTTCAATGGCCTGGGGATTGGTGATGTGACTGTTCCGGCTGACTAGTTAGCCCCAGAGACCCTCTAACTTCTTCCCACACTGTCTAGCCATGTATGGCATTTAAAGTGCCTGTTGTCTACCTAGGCTTTTTACAGGTGCTGGGAAATCTAGTTCAGGACACTATTTTTGCCTGGTGAACACTTTACCCATTAAGCTAGTTCCCTAGGCCTGCAGTATGTACTTATTGAAGAATTTGAGGGAAATGAGTAGTATCTTGTTCATTTTTGTGTTTTCTGTTTGGGTTAGGTAAATGCTGTTGAATATATTCTCATATCAATTTGGCTTGCTTTAACATTTATTAGAGTCCTACAAAGAAGGAATGATTCATCAGATTTTTTTTTTACATAACCATACAGGATTTCTATAGTTAAATGATACATTTTTTAGTTCTTTAATTTTCTTGAAATGCATTCTAGATTTCTTGAAATTAACCTTAAAGTAAGTTTAAAGCCAGAAAGTTGAATAAACTTGGCTAATTCAAGCATACAATAACCTTTTTCTCTAGTCATTAAACTTTTCTTACAAATTCCTACTGTCACCTTTTCTGTTTCTTTCCCCGTGAACTGAATTCAAAATCTCTCCAGTCAACACCCCATTTAAAGCTGTAAATCCCAGGCATGCATTGATGCTGATGTAGACAGTATAGTCCAGGGAGATGACTGTGCTTTCTAGAAAACTGGAGGTCTCTTTCAAGAAGAAACCAGGTTGGTGTAAGTGGCTTCATGAGTCTTAGTGTGGGTATAAGATAATGGAATATACTATGTAAATATTACTGAGAGTTTTAATAAAAAGATTGGTTTAAATTCAGTTTCCTTAAATATGACAAAGTAGTACTATTTTCTAAAATTTAATACAACAAGAAAGATAAGACTAAAGAGAATAATGCTACTTTCAAAGGATATAAATTACACTAAGAAAGTATATTTATTTATTAAGTTGAAATGCATACACACACACACACACACACACACACACACACACACACACACACACACACACACAAGCTTATATAAGCATTTTGTGCTCCACAGTGTTGTTTTTTTTTTAAATATTTTATATTTCTGGAAGTTTGCTGCTGGTTTAATAGACTTTGGTGGTCATTGTGATTCCCTAAATAGAGAAGAAGGGGGCAATTAAATTTCACCCTAGCGAAGACATCAGGTTTTCTTAATTTTAATGACTATCATTCTACTCAATGTTTCAAAGCTTTGAAAACAACTGGGATTGGGTTGAACAGAGGAGAAAAAGAACCTGATGCCAGCTAGCCCTTTGTGACACCTGCATTTGCAAAGTCTTTTCTATGCTACTAACCTCATTTGCCCCAAATGTTCAGAACAAATAGGCCCCCCTCTGAGCATGGCAAAGCACTGCCCTGCATCAAGGCCACCAGCTCCCAATTCCCTTTACTTTTAAGAGGTACAAAGAAATCCTGAGAGCTGACAGGGCAAAGATTGAGGAGCTGTGGCTCCCCCAAGAGTGAATTCTTTAGAAGATCTGGAAAAAGTTGAGCGGGTTTAGATGTTCTTCCCTAAAGTGATGCTAATTCAAAGTTTATCTGTTCCATTTGGGCTCTCCTGTCATTTAAAGTGAAGGCTAGGAACAAAAGAACCCTGCATAGATAAGAAGAACTGCAGGAAAGGTTTAATTCTCTTGCATTTCAGAGGTACAATGTTCTGACACATTAAAAAAAAAAAGCCAGTTGGAAGAGAAATACCCCTGGAGGTGAATGACTGGTAGATTATGAAATCACAGCTATGAGAGTCAGAGAGACCTATTAAGCCCTGGCGTCGTCCTCATTACTTACTGCCACTGGTGTGCTCTGACCTGCTTGATCTTGTCTAATTTTCATAACTCCTGCTACATACCTTTCTCCTGAGACTCCATTTCCCTCCCAACTATTTAAAATCTCATCCTGCTTCTCTTTGGCCAGCTTCATCTCATCTCTTCAGTCATTTACTCTGTTGGCAAGCTGAAATCATTTTTCCCCCTCCTGTAATGTACTTAGACTCTTTTAAATAGCAATGAAATTATTTTCATATCTATTATGATGACACAAAAGTAGAAAAGGATAATTTCAACATCAAAAAACACACATCTGTCAGAGTCAATAGTCAATTTTCTTAACTTTTATCTAACTCCTGTTGTTGAAGTATGGTACAGACAATATTGGATTTTTTTTTAACACCAGAGGAAATAAAAAGTGACCCTGTTCTTTGGGTATTTCAGGATGTCTTTATAGGGCTAAAGTGCTTATTAAACTAAAGGCATGTAATTTTACTATGTTAAAGTTAAACCCTTCCTTTTTGATTAGACAGAAAAGGGGAGGTGCTGTGGGATGGTCTTTCTGTATGCTGTGAATGTGTTTCTCTGATTGGTTGATGAATAAAATGCTGATTGGCCAGTAGGCAAACAGGAATTATAGGCGGGATAAACAGAGAAGGAGAATTCTGGGAAGGGGAAGGCTGAGTCAGTAGATACCAGCTCGCTGTCCAGGGAGCAGTATGTAATGGCACACAGGTAAAGCCACAGAACACGTGGCAACATATAGATTAATAGAAATAGGCTGAGTTTAAATGTAAGAGCTAGTCAGTGGTAGGTCTAAGCTAATTACCATGCAGTTATAATTAATGTAAGCTTCTGAGTGATTATTTTATAAGCAGCTGTGGGGTCCATAGGGCTGGTCAGGACTAGAGAAAACTTCAACTACAAAGCATTAGTCTTCATTGGGTGAGTTAGTAGTTTAACCATGTGGGATCAGGCTCTTGGAAACAATTTATTCCAGGCTAATTATCTAGGATCACTGATATGTCATCATTTTCAATATTAAATATTTTTGGTCTTTTGGAAGCAGTCATATGTGCAGAGCACATTTGCATGCATATGTCGATAATGATATATAATGTTTAATTTTCAATTGATAGCTATTTAGTTATTAGTAACTAATAGTAACTCATTACAACTATTATTCCTTTTAAATTACTTTCAGAATCTAACTTCTTACTACATCTGCTCTCTGATTCTGGTCCCGTGACCCCTTCTCTGGGTCAGTGGGCAGCCTGGCACTGGTGTCTCTCTCATTGTCTTGAACTTCCACAAGCTGTGCTGGTCCTGTTGGTTAGCATGTGCCCTAACAATTCTCTGTGCTGGACCTAAAGCAGTTCCTCCTTATCCTCAACATCCATCAAGCACCCTAGATGAGCCAAGGTCAGATACTCCTCACTGTCCTTTCTACTGCATCCCAGCCTGGTCGGCACAATGGCTTTTCCTCAAAGAGGTCAACATTCTCTTCTGTTCTCCCAGCTCTCTTTGTTCCCTCTGTCTAGCACAGGTGTGACTGGCTCTTGTGATCCTTTAAAAGTTTGATTCATGTCACTTCTTCAATGACATCTAAAGTGGTCGCCTTATATTAATTAGTACTTTCTCATTTCTGCCTTCAAAGCTTTATATTTTCCCAGGTTCTTCATACACATTTAATGTACTAAAATTACTCTTCATGTAAACTGCTTATTTTTTAAAAAAAAATTCATAGAATACATGATCTATAAAACCAGAAAATATGTTTTTGTTTTAATCCACCGATGTGTTATGAATATCTCACATATGGCTTAGGGGCTCAAAAAATGAATAAAAGAAAAAATAAAAGGGTGTTTTTGGGGACTTGTGTGGAAATACATTAAATATAGTCATGCTAATAAACTCTTTAGTCTAATTAAGAGGGAAATAAGCATTTTTTTCTATTACTGGGATGTTTCTGTTCAAAGAACCAGAGTTAAATAGGCCTCTATCTTTAAAAAAATTTACATTTTCAATGTCCATTAACAACATGTCAGTCCTTTATACAGTGTACATGTGCTTAGACTTTTAGTGCTATAATTTGTTTCACTGGGTAAATTATTCAGAAATAATTGAGTCAGAGGTGTAGACATTTATTCCTACATTCAAAATGTTGGTTAGATCAAAATAAATATGACCAGGTTCTCATCCCTGAAAGGAATGCCATGGCAAAGGAAAGCGGTAAGACATCACGCAGTGTGTGATGAAAAGAAAGGCTCACTCAGAGGTCTCACAACTGTGTGCAAACTGTGATGTGTGAGATGAATCCTCAGCCCCTGAGTATGGCAGTGTTGGTGTGAGCTTCTTGGTATTGTGTTTTTATCAGTGACACTGACAGGTCAATTTGAAGAATGGATTTGTTTCTCTATATACACATACACACACACACATATACAGACACACACATATACACATAAACATACACGTATATATACACATAAACACATACACATGTACACATATACACATGTACACATACATACATTTACACACACATATATACACACAGAAACACATATACACGTGTACACATACATATATATACACATAAACAAATGTACACATATATACATTTACATATACACATATATACACACAGAAGCACATATACACATGTACAATTACATATATATATACATACACACATGTACAATACATACATTTACATACACACATATATACACACAGAAGCACATATACACATGTACAATTACATATATATACATACACACATGTACACATACATACATTTACATACACACATATATACATACACACATACATGCATACATTACACTGTATGCATATACATGCGCACATAAACACATACAAACACACAATATCTGACGTGATTGTGATTTTTTCCCCCTTAACATTTACAGTACACATCTTACTAACTTTGCAACCTTTATTCCCTGGGCTTATTAGTTTTACACGTGTTACTTCTAGTATCTCACTAGTATCATCCCAGAATAATGCCGTATAAGCCGGGCGGTGGTGGCGCACGCCTTTAATCCCAGCACTCGGGAGGCAGAGGCAGGCGGATCTCTGTGAGTTCGAGGCCAGCCTGGGCTACCAAGTGAGTTCCAGGAAAGGCGCAAAGCTACACAAGAGAAACCCTGTCTCGAAAAAAAAAAAAAAAAAATAATGCCGTATCATCCCCCTATCTTCCCCATACTTTCCTACTCAGTCAAATTATATTGTCTTCAATCTTAGTGTTTCTACATGGAATCTAGCATCTCATTCACAGGAAGATGCCTTTACACAGCACGGCTTTCCCTTACAGTCTGTGCTCTCAACTCACTCTTCTCTATGGCGACCAGAAGAAAATCTCTATCTATTCTTCTGGGATCTGCACACTCACAAAGTCTAAGGTGTTTTTAAGAACAATATGACTTGAACCAATGAACAAGTTCAGCCAGACTAAGAGCGATGGACCAATACACAAAACTACATTATATTTCTGTGTGTTCACAATGACTGAAAAATGAAATTAAGGCAAAACAGACTAATGGTCAGATAAGTCGATTATCTTACACAAATCCACTGACTATTGAATCATTTCAAAGATACGGTCACAAGTCATATCTAATGACCTTTGCTTTTATCATCATATCTGGGTGAAGGGGTAAAATAATACATGTTATAAAAACTTACAGTTAGATATTTGATTACCATTTTTTCAAATACAATTATTAGTTAATAACAGAAAAATATCATAATTTTTTTCACTTAATGAAGCTTCATTCAAGTGAAGTAACAGTGCATGCTTTTTTTGTTTTGCTTTATGAATAAATGTAAATCATACCTGAACCATTTCCAAATGTGTGGTCAAAATCTGGTCCAGGGGAGGGAGGTAACTGTGACCCCTGAAGTCTTTCCCACTCATTATCGTCATCGAGATCTTGGATCCAAAAGCAAAAGCCATCATCAAAAGCACAGTTGATTTTCTCATAATCTGTGAATTTAAAAAACCTGAATTATATGGAAAATAATCCAAATTTATAGTTTTTTAATTGCTTGCTTCCTGTGCATCAAGCTATTCTTTTTTATTTATCGTAACTGTGATTAGTTTTATTTATTTTAAATTTTTATTTTATTTAAGTTAAAATGCATATTTGTTTCACTATGACAAATTATTGTGTTTCTTACAGTATTGGGCTTTAACAAACTTACATTGCTTCTTTTTTCCATATTGATTCCACTATTTACCCACATATACTGTGCCCCATCTGCTTCTCTCCCCTTATAACTAAATTCAGTACTTTAATCAAATCAACTTCATGTTGAATTTTTTTTCAGAATTAGTTTATACTAATCTGCTTTTGCTTGTAATGTTGACTGAATATAGAAAAATTAATTTAATTGTTAGATTGACTTGTGATTTACTGAAGCTGGTCATCTGATTCCTGTGAAGAATACAAACTACTTTTAATATAGTATTTGTTTCTAACTATTACCTAAAGAGAGAATTAGTTAAGAGGTAGGAAAGAACTCACATATTCAAAAATTTAGGTCCTGCTGATGTTAAAAACACTAGAGTGTCTGGAGAGTCAAAGACTGACCAGTGGGAAGTACTTACTGCTAAGGTCATTGCTGTTAAAGGTGTCATAGGTGCCATTAAAGCCAACGTAATCAGTTTTATCAGATTTTATCAAAAAGGTGACAGTAACTAGGTTGGAGAAAATTCGAATTGTTCCAGGATTAGTTTCCACAAAAGAGGCTGTGAAGGAAAATATTGACAAATGATTATAAGCATATTCTGTATCTACCCACAAAGGGAAAAGATGAATTACTTTACCAAGTATATTCCTCTAAAAGCCACAAGCTGAGAAGTTATAAGGCTAAAGGTAAATATGTGCCCCATACCACAGTAATGAGAGCTAGCACAGGGGCATCACATGGCAGTAAAAAGTGCATGGTTTTGATCTGCCTATCCATACAGTAGGAGAAACTCCAAACAATAATAGGTAATGTAAGAATTGCTTCTATGGACTTGATATTGATTGTATTATTGTTCTGCCTTAACTCTGCCACCTACAGAGTATCTTTCCACTTTTGGTTCTCAAGCACTGATATGCTTGTAGTATTAATTGAAATCATATAATTTATAAAGTTATCATTACACAAAATGGTTTTACAACAATGTATAGCTTACCATGTCCATCACCAAAGGTAGTAATATCACATTTAGGAGAATAAGAATTAAGACTTATGTTGGCTATGTGACCTAGCAGTGTATGTAACTCATAACCAGCATTATTCTCATATTGAAAATAAAAACTGTCTTGCTGCTTTATATTCTGAATTAAAATTCAATGATGACTATCCAGTATACATGTCTCAAACAAAGGAATATATAAAAAGCAGTTTTGAAAACATGTGCTTGTAAATTAAAGTTATTAGCTACCTTTCAATAAAAATTATGAAGTTATTGTAAATTCTTCTGGCATCCATGATTACACAATATATTTTCATAGTATAAGAATATAAACATGTTAGTTTATGTTTAAATAAAGAAATCCCATGTTTTTATAATTCAATCCACAGGCCAAATATTAGAGAAATTATTGTCATTATTTAAGAGTGAATGTTTTGATTTTAAATGACTTTTCTCATTTTTTTCTTGTTAAAATCGATATTTTATATTTTTAATTTGAAAAATTTTGTGTAGAATCTTTAAGTGACTGGTATAATTTAAATGAACTTTCATAAACTCATTCTCTTTGTGAATATTAGCTTCATATAACATTATTGTGATAATTCCTTTTGTATTATGACATTCACATGCCTAATTATCTCAATGTTTGCTTAATGTTTAACTACAAAGCTAAATACACGAAAATACATTTTAAAGAACTAGGTATTTTAAGAGTAATGGAACATAAAACATTTACATCTATCTGTAGGAAAGTTAGATTTTATCATCCATATAATACATTTTATTATATTTTATATGAATTGGGGGACCTTTATTGAGATGACTGAAACTGATTTACACATTGTCGAGGATGATTCTAGCTAGCATCTACTTATGGTGTGTTAGATTTGGTGATATCCAGTTGAGCCATAGTATTTAACCATCTGAGTTATGGCAATATTTATTTTAGGGAATGGCAGTTTTAAGCTACAGAAACAGATTGTCAGTTGAATGTTCTATTTGTTTAAGTGAATGTGAACACATGATCTTATGTGTTGTATGCATCCTCATTACAGTGTTTCTCTTGGACTGCTAGAACACAGTACATAACTCCACTGTATTTAAAGGTAGAATGTTTTGGGTTGACTTCTGCCTCTAACATTCTCTCTCTGAACTTAACATGTTCCCCTTTATCTCACTTCACTCTTCTATAATATGTATTTTGCAGTCATATTAATAATATTAAATCAGAGAGTTTACATAGATTATCCAGTACAATATTAGGTCAATAATATGCACTAAAGGTCTGTATCTTTGGGATATGATTAAATATTTATCATTAATAAATCAATCAAAACCTTTTTTAACTAGATTGGAATCACTTTTCATCATTTATACAATTCAAAGGTGAAATCACTAATTTTTAATATCAAGACTTACTTACAACTGATCATCCTGGACTGTTTCGCCACAGTTATGAGGAAAACTGATTACTCTGTGTTCTGTTTTCTATTTAAGCTCCTCTAGAATTTTTCCTCCAATTTCATTCTGTGTGATAATCAGGCTGTGCAGTTTAGGCCAATTGGAATGAAGTTCATGTGTTTGGTGTGGACCACCAGTCTATTCCCTGCCTTTTCTCAACTCCATCAGTATCTATGCACTAACGACAAACTGTTCTATGTAGTGTTAGGAATAAAGAGAATGAAATCTTAAGGGCTATTTGATTTTAATAAATGAGGTCAACATTTAAACAATGAATGACACCTAATTTAAAAAAATTTCACACGATTTTAAAAACATTAGTTTTACAGCAAAAAGGCACACACAGCACCCATTTCCTATTTTTGACAGTGACAACCATCTTTATTTTAGTGACTTAAATGTTAACTTAATATTCTAATCAAAATTCAAATAGGAACGTTACCATTCTCAAGGCTTCTCATTCATTTTCATTGTTATAACCAACTATATGTTTGTTTTAACTTACCTCTTAAAATTTTGCTGGGTCCTATGCCTTCATAAATGTTTAGCACATCTGTATAATGTGAAATAAAAGATCCAAAGCTGATTCTAATGGAAAGTCCTTGATTTACACTAAATTAAAAGAAAAAAAAGGCAAAAGTCTTTAAGCTGTGATAAATTTCAATGCATTCTACAATTTGATTGTATTTTCCATTTGGTGACAAAGTATATGGGGTAAGACATTCTACAAATTTAACCACACAATACAATACAGTCCTGTAACTACTACCAGAACATACATATTTAAGACTTTCTCATCTAGCACAACTGACCCTCTGAATTCCTAAAACAAAATCTTTCTAATGCTCTGTCCCTCTGGCCCCAGTAACATTATTTTACTTTCTTCTATGAATTTAGCAATTTTAAGTACTTCACTTAACTGAAAGTTATTATGAAAAAATTATGAGGTATTTATCTTGCATGGTTAGCTTATTTCATTTAATGGTCATCAAGTTTTAATCATGAATAGAAAACTCTTCCTTTCATATGGCTGAATGAAGATGTCCCACTATATATATATATATATATATATATATATATATATATATATATATTCCACATTCACCTTTCCATTTATCTAACTTAACAATATTAGTGGAATGTTAGCCACATACTTGCTTCTTATTTACCAGAAAGTCTCTGACTCCAAGTCAGATTCGTTGACTCATCTTCACATTCTCTAATATTTGTGTGCACTATAATATGATCATGGATTGAATGATGTCAGTGTAACTTATAGTGATAATTTATAGCAAGAAACAAGATGAGTTCATTGCAAAGTTTCAGTGTAATGGAGTTACTATGTTGTGGCAATAAATTTATAAGTCTACAAGAGTAAGTTAAGTAGATATGGCAGGACATTTGTGCCCAGACTTGCTTTGTGTCCACAGGAATATGACATAGGCAGATAGATCAAGTTGGAGAGGAGAAGCCCCGCCAGATCGAGAGGTGGAGAGCAAGGCTGATGGTGGTGGCTGCTTATTTAGTTTTTGATTCCTCTAGGGCAGTCAGAGAAATGTTGAGTTAACCTGCCCGTAAAACCACCAGGGAAGCTAGAGTCAATGCTCAAGAAGACAGAAAATGAAAAAACTATTTCTCATCTTTTAGTTGAAGTCCCGGTGTAGTCAAGAAAATAGTGACCTCTTTATCTGACATAGCTTTGAGACGATAATTCATATGAACATCAGAGAAGCATCCTTAGAGTCATTTTGCTCATTGACCTCCTCTTCCTTTTTGAGGAAGAACTTAGGAAAGAGAGGAGAAGAACAATTCCATATGGTTCCCTGCTATCTTCTGGATCACAAAAGCCAATTCACTTAATGTAAACAGGACAACAGAAATCTGAGAGATGGAGAATTAGCCTCTCCTAGGTTTTAAGCCCCTTATTGGTTACTCAATGCAAAGTGGTCTGCCCTGAAATCATATATACACAAACAATAAAAATGGACTAATCAAGTACATTTATGTATTTGTGAATCTCTCTGCATCTCTCTCTCTCTCTCTCTCTCTCTCTATATATATATATATATATATATATATATATATATATATATATTTGTGTTTATATATATAACAATGATCTAAGGAAAAGTGGCATCAATTTGAGAGGTGATGAGTGGGGAGACATAGGAGGGGTAGAATGTGAAAAAGGATGAGCAGAATGATGTAATTATATTTTAATTAAAATTATAATTACAAAAACAAAGGAAATAATTTATAATATATTAATATCTATATTATATATGGATATGTATTGTAATCTTATATAAATAGAAGCACTTATGAAAATAAGACTAATAGGAGACTATAATCTTGTGTTGTTATAATATTAGGCATATTTGTTTCCCTGGGATATTTTTTTAAAGAAAATAGATAATTTTTTAAATGTAATATTCACACCTTGCATATTCGCATCTTAACTAACCTTGCTGTAGGCCACTTGGTATGTGCTAAACCTGTTTCGTTCATTATTGTATTTTATAATGACTTTGATCCTAAAGCTATAGATCCTGAACAATGTGGATATGGAAATTTGGGGTGAGAGATACTTGTTTATGTTTATGAATGCACACATCTTGAATCTGAAGAGGCTGGATGTGGAAACACAAGACCCATCTTTGTTTTCCACATTACAGGACACTAGTCAGCTGTTAAATGTAGTTATCAACTTAAGGGTGGGCAAACTCAGTGTCCCAAATATTTTACTGGCAAATTAAGTGTTTTCCTCTCTAAACTTGTATAAATCTCATTTTGTTTATTTTGATCCTTGCAGGATAACTAGTTTTAAAAAGAGAAAAGCTAAATTATTTAATTGACTGATTAGATTAAGACTGACCATGATGCCTATAGTTTGTTTTGGGGTGGTAGTTTAGATTCCAGTAAACTACTGCTCTTTCTCATACAAAGCTTTTCTTTTTTTCTTCTTTATTTTATTTAATCGTTTTTTTATTTTTCTTTATTAAGAAATTTTCTACTCACTCCACATACTATCCACAGATCCTACCTCCTTCTTCCTCCACCTGAGCCCTCTCTCCCAAGCCACCCCATGTCCCCCAAATCAAGGTCTCCCATGGGGAGTCATCAGAGCCTGGCACACTGAGCCTAGGCAGGTCCAAGCCCCTTCTCACTGCACCAAGGAAAGCTTTTCTTGGTACAGAGTAATTTTTAATGTTAAGATCAAAAGAGGAACTTTGAGACAATCTACAAGTTGGTGGTTATTGAAAACTATATTTATTTAAGCATACTGTAGAAAGGGGAAATATTATGTTGGAGGTTTTTCAGACTGAAGATCAGGATATAGACAGTGGTCTCTTACCTGATGATCCAGCGGCAAACACCATCTGACCCATCTGTCTTTGGGTAGCGATCAGCTTGGAAAGGCCCAGAATTTCCCGTCAACAAAAACCTTCCATCACAAGCTGTGGCTGTGTGAATATGTCAGGTAATATTAGATATAAGCTTTCATGGAATAGGAGGGATTAAGTCTCTTGGTTGTAAACAATATTCACAATACGCCCCTTTCTTTGGAGGCTTTGATCTGCAATTCCCATGATAGTGTACATTAAACAAGCAAAAGTGAATTATAAATTTCCATCTTTTGCAAGGTTCTTAAACACTAATACAGGCCATGTAAGCAACATCATAAAAATTAGAAAGGAATGAAATAAAAAGAGGAGCAAGCAGAGCACTTTAAATAGTTGTAATAGCCATTTGCTATGCTGGGGAATTTAGTTCTTCTCCAGATTTATTTCTGACTGTCTCAAGAGAAAGGGAGTCAACAGTGTTATGCTGTACAACCAGATTCATAATTTTCCAAAGGATTGAGATTATTCTGTGTTTGTTGGACCCAGTTGCAGTGCCCTCAGGAGCAGAAAACTTTTCTGTGCTTCCTCAGACTTGTACACTTGCAGAAAATGGAGTCATATGGAGTCATGTGACTGAGTTGCTTAATCAGTTATTCTGCAACTAAACTGTGTTTGTTTCCAAATGTCTCTTTGCCTGGGAACAGTTTATGAAAAGAGCCAAGTAAGAGAGGGTGACTGAGAGGAAGCTGGCATCCTTGACAGCTAGGCAAGTATCTGTGACTGCTTCCAAAGGACCATCATTGTCTTAAGTGGCTAGGATTTTTGTATCACTGTGCCTAGCCTGTCATAAAGAATCTAAAGGCTATGATTCATTTGTTGGTCTAGTTTTTTTTGTTTGTTTCTTTTGGTTAGCCATCAGACACCTTTCCTACATTCACAAAGCAGTCCTGATGGCATGCACTTGGGGCCCACCATGGGCTCCCTCTGCTGGCTCAATATTTACCAGTTCGGTCTTTCTTCAGGCATTGACTTCTCCAGGACATAAGAATTAACCATGATCTATGCAGACAAACCAAAGGTATCACATGCACACATACATTTGAGCGTGCAAGCTACAAGAACACTTGCCAACTTTCGCACGGCCCTGCATCCTGGCCTAGGAGCCAAGTCAGCATCATTTCTCTACATAGGTCAGCTAAGACGCAAACTTTCTTGCTGATACAATTCTAATCAGAAGAGAAACACAATTTAAAGAAATCTTACTTTACCTGTAGTCAGCTCTAAGTTGTGCAAACCCAAATAACCAAAGACTAAATGCAGAAACTTGGTACTGCAGCCAATCATTCATATGACTTTATTAACAACACAAACTAGAATTAGAGCTCACAGCTGGGGTAAAATCAATAAATAAGAGAGAGATCAAAGGTCAGTGTCTTACAGAGAAAATTCTTAAATTAGTTTATAATTTTTTTCTCTGAGTATGGATTGATGCATGAGGGCTTTGAGGTGGCGTCCTGCTGCTAAACATTGGAGTTGATGCTGAAGGGATAGCTAGGCCTTGGGGGTTCACTACCACCACTGATTAAAATGAATAAGATCACCTGTGCTCTGAAACACCTGCTGCCTGAAGAGAGTTCGCTTGATTGATTTTTCTGCTGCCTTGGCTAAACAATGACTTGAAACTATTTTTCAGAAATAAATACAACACTGACTTTATAATACATATAAAGTAATGGAGACAATAAGCACACAGAAACTTGAGTCCCATGAAAGCTGGATGACCTTAAGGTTTAATAAATATAAAGCCGCCATCTACTGAAAAAATATCATGCAGATCATCATGCGTTTAAAGCAAAAGTAGACATTTAATTTTAATGCTGAGACTCATCTTGTGACTCAGAGAAAAGAATTTATTACTTTAAAACTTATTTGGAAACAATTTCTCATCATTATATTAGTAGTCTTATGATTAATTATTGATATGAATTGTTATCAACTTATTTTGAAAATGAACTCAATGAGGATAAAGGCCAAACAACAAGTGAGACATATTCTCAAATTATTTGATTTGTCTAATGTTGTTCATTTCCTATCTTTAAAATTGTTAGTCATCAATACATAGGTTTAAAGCTATATGTTTAATTTTGATATGGATTATTGTTTTTTGATGAAACATTTGGATCATATTTTCTTGGAAAAGTGTTTGTAAAATCCCACAAAAAATAACAACAACAAAAACAAACCACAGTGCACAAATCACCATCTTCCATTTTGAGTAGCTTAGTCACAAAAAATATATTAAAAACATTCCACAGCTTGTACTTCCAATACATGCCAACTGCACTTGAAAGTATATAGTTCAACTCTGCATGCTTGAGATTTATCCAAGAACACTTGAATTTGGATTTCTAAGTGGAAGAATCTCAGGTGCAGTTACTTTCAGGTAAGCTTCTGTGAAACAGACACAGTACCTGTCTTCTGAAGTATGGACCTAATGGATCTGCAATCTTCTTAATTTAGTTCCTTGTTCAAAACTCCATCTTGAACCCATGTCAAGGAATATGACAACACAATGGTAGCAGATAAGGAACTAGCAGCCTTCAAACACCCTGGGAGCTATGTTCACCATCAACTTTACAAGCTCTATAAAATTGACTAGTACCACACACTTGATCTGCAACCCTAGCACTCAGGAGCCATAGACAGAAGCGTCATAATAGTGAGCTCAAGGTCAGAGACTCTCCTTCAAAAAAGCAGAAATAAATCAAAAGGTGATAATGGGTCACACCAAAAATGGGCTTAATTCAGGCTTCCCTTTAAGTTTTCAAAAATGAATTATAGGTTAGACTTAAGTTAATGGTACTTTTCATTGCTTACAATCTGAATTTACACTTACATGATGATAGGCTGCAATGAAAATACATTATTTGATAAGATTCTTTCTGTAAGCTTTTCTAAATAGAAGCAAACTGCAGTGAACTATAAATCAAAGAGAGATTCCATTTAGATTATCAGGATTACTGTTTGGTGTAGTGTGTGTGTTATTTAAATGTTTATTAATAATGTTATTATTTTTTTTTTTTGGTTTTTCGAGACAGGGTTTCTCTGTGTAGCTTTGCGCCTTTCCTGGAACTCACTTTGGAGACCAGGCTGTCCTCGAACTCACAGAGATCCGCCTGCCTCAGCCTCCCGAGTGCTGGGATTAAAGGCGTGCGCCACCACCGCCCGGCTATTAATAATGTTATTAAAATGAGAAAAATCAGAACAAATAACAAAATAGACTCATTAAGCACCATTTTTACCCTCAGAAAACATTGTTGTTAAGTTGTTACCCATAGCTGTTTGTACTACCTGTAGAATGGCAAGGGGAAAAGAAAAGCAAGGAGGAAAAGTGGATGGTTTTCACTGATTTGATACTATGAAGTAGGGACAAGAGGAGAAATATCAGGAAATATCAGGACAAGAGAGAAAATATCAGGAAAAGGTGTTATGTTATTAGTGTGTATTCCTACGAATCGTGGTCGCTTAAGACAAGGTGAGATGAAAAGACGTGACATCATTCCCTCCCTGAATCATGTGTGACTGGTCACAGTATTCTTTACAGAGTTCTCAAATGGGATGTAAAATTAGTTACACCTAATATTATGCAATTATGTTTAAAAATATCTTTATTAGATTTTGTGTTAAATTATGCATCTGGATATTGGAGTAAATAACTCTTCACTAGTTTCAGCTAGATGAGACTAAATGTGCATGTACAAGTCTGTGCATGTGTGTATGCATGCATATGTGTACATATAAGTGTATACTTGCATACACATGTGTGTGTGGTGTGCATGTGTGTGCATACATGTACTTTTGTGTATTGTGTGTGTGCATGTGTATGTGTACATGTATTTGTGTATAGTGTGTGTGCATGTGTGTGTATGTGTACGTGTGTGTGTGTGTGAGTGTGTGTGTGTGTGTGTGTGTGTGTGTGTGTGTGTGTGTGTCCAGTCATGGAGAAGAAAAGATGAAGAAGAGTGAAGGAAGGTGGGTGGCCTTACCACACAGTTCTGTGTCTTCATCTGAACCATCTGGACAATTCACTTCTCCATCACAAAACAAATCAGTTGCTATGCAATTCCCAGTGTTAGCACAGGGCCGTGAGTCAGGTTGGCACTCTATTGGCCCATTGCCTAAAAAATAAAGATTCAGATTGTAAGCATCTTGAACAGTAAATTTCCAATTGGTGTGGTATAAACAATGGCTGAATATTTCTTGTGTGTTTTCCATCACTTTAGTTTTATACTGGATTGATGGAGTTCACTTTGTAAAAAGGAATATTTATTTCACTTGATGAATCATTTACAAAAATTCAAAGCATTTTTGACAGAAAGAAATATTTCTTCACTGATGTTAAATGTGAATGTTGATGCCGTTCATTCTATTTTTGTAAACGTATAGTTTAGTCACTTAAATCCCTATGGTGGTTTGAGTGAGAATGGCTACCATAAGTTCATAAGTTTGAATACTTGGTCTTCAGTGGGTGGAACTCCTTGGGAAGGATTAGGAGGTGTGACCATGTTGGAGAGGATGTATCCTGGAAGCTAGCTTTAACATTTCAAAAATCATTCCCAGTTAGTATTCTCTGACACTCTCTCTGCCCCATATTTAGGGATCAAGATGTAAGTTCTCAGTAACAACCCCAGTGTCATGCCTGCCTGCCTGCCATGGTCCCCACCATGATGATCATGGACTCCAACCTCTGATACTATAAGTCCCACTGAATGCTTTCATTGTAAACTTCCTCAGTCATGGTGTCTTAACACAGCAATGGAAAAGTCCCTAAGTCCCTAATTTTATATCTTGAACAAGGTTGTGTTCGATGGGACAAGATACTGTAAAGTTTATGATAGCATCTAGTTCATTTACTCATGTCTTTATTATTTGAAAACACAGTGGAGTTAATAAAGTCTATACAGTCAGCAAAGGAAAATGTCATCAAAGAAATGACTGAGTTAAGATAAAATGTATACTTGCGAGTGCACTATGTAATGAAAGTGGAGATACCCATTCGTTATTTCTGCTCCATAATTCTTTGCATCTTGTCACAGCCATTCCTAGGGATTTCAATGCAAACACATCCATCTATAGTGCTAGATCATAGTCTGTCTGCCCAGGAGCTTTCAGTTTGTAGCTCTCAGCCTGTTTATCCTTCAGCTGCCTTGCTTCCATGGATATGATATAGAGAGACTGTCTCAGGTAGGGTTTCTATTGCTCTGAATAGACACCGAGACCAAGGCAACTGTTATGAAAGACAACATTTAATTGAAGTGGCAGCTTACAGTTTCAGAGGTTCAGTCCATTATCATCATGGCTGGACATGGGGGCATGCAGGCAGATATGGTGCTGGAGAGGTAGCTGCTACATGTTGATATGCAGGCAACAGGAAGTAGACTGAGACATTGGGCAGTATCTTGAGCTTATATGAAGCCCGCCTCCACAGTGACACACTTCCTCCAACAAGACTACACCTACTGCGTAGTTCCAACCTCCTAATAGTGCTGCTCCCTTTGGGGTCATTTTCTTTCAAACCACCACAGAGATATACTAAGACACATATACTTCGGGAAATTAACTTTGAAATTCTAAGAATACAATATTTTCTTATTTGTCTACAAGATAATATGTATCTTATTTTTTAGGACAATGTGGAAATTTGAATGTTTTTGTTTGTGATTAGAATATCAATGATGCTTTAAGGGTTTTTGAAAATTTAACTCCATAACATTTGTTTTGTTATTATTTCTAACTTTAAAAAACACTTACTTTTTATTCATTCTTTGAAAATATCATATATGTGTATAGTGTATTTTGATCATTTGTACCTCTAATTCCCCTCCAACTTGTTCCAGACTCCCCCACCATGTCTCCTTCCCAACTTCACATCTTTTCCTTTCCTCCCACTGAGTTCTAGAAGTGCTGCTCCTAGTGAGTAGGGCTGTTCACTGGCGTGTTTTTTTTTTTTAACAAGAATGCAAACACTGTACTGCCATCTGCTGGGGCTTAAAACTATAACAAGCAAAATGAATTCAGAAATTTCATATGCTTTCTATGAAATCAATAGGGAAAATCAAATATTTGTATCATGTATCCACCAAGCTAAATCTTGTCTGAGGACATTTATAGTCAGGGTTGATGAACATATAAATAACTAAATTAGACTTTTTAAAAAACTGGTTCTGATTAAAATGAACATAAACCATTGGGAGACTAATGGAAAAGTTATATCTAAAAATAGCATAAGGAATGGAGTTATTTTAAAATGGCAGAAAAATCTCATTTAATAAAATAAAAATAGAAATAAATATATTTATTAAGTACAAATGCACATTATACTTAAAATATAAGAACTATTTATCAAGCAAGTCATTTAATTATTGTGTCCCAATTCACAAAAGGCGCAATATTTGATAGCATGTCAGAAACTCTTGGTAAATAAATAGGTGAAAAAAAGCATTTCCTTACATATTTATGTTATTTTGCCAGAGGCTCATAAGAATCTACATATTTAGTGTTTGGAAGACTAAATTTGGGAAGATAGGTAGCTTGGGCTGTCATGGATCTTTGCTTCCTGAAGCTCTCCATGCCTCTCTATTGTCTGTTAACCTTCAAACCCACACTGGCAAGAGATGGAATATATTTGCTGATATGACAGAAGGACATGGAAATAAGATACAGAGAAAGGTCTAATTTATCTAGTCGTGATGATACTGGGGGCATGTCACAAAAGAGTGAAGAAGGCTTCGAAGTAGGAAAACAGTCTTTCCTCCAATGAAGACCACAATATACTTGCTAATGGATAAAATCTCTACAGCCCTGGCTTGAGCAGTTCAATCAAGGGCACAATTCTTCCTAGATGCTTTTGGCCCACCAATCATGAACTTCACAAAAACTGCACATTACTTTTTTTCTCCTCTTCAATCCCAACTTTGACCACACAGTGGATTAGTGGCAAGATGTTGCATTTTGTGTGAAATAGAGAAAACCCACAGTACTGAAACTTTCATGTTTCTGAAATCGTTGCCTGCTCTGTCAGCAACAAAGGACTACTGTGTAGGAAGCCTTCAAGCACACGAGCAAGTGCCCCCAAAGAGCCCCTCCAGGCATACTGCAGCGGCCAAGAAATCAATCTGTGTAATGTGGCCTCAGCTCCTGTCGCTCCCTTCTAGTGCTCCAAATTGGTTAGTAAAACTTTACAGTAATTGGCAACAAAGGCAGCTGAACAAAAGAACATAACCCACATGGACTTTTTACCTGTTATCGTATAAAAATTCTCTTTGGCAGAATTTATTATAGTACTAATGCCGAGTATATGATGCATGTGTTTGTTGATTTTTCTCAAACTCTGTCTTCAAGGCATATAAAAATGGGAATAAACTTAACATCCCTGAAAGACATATTCATAATAAATTACTGCTTGGAAACTGCAGTTTTCAAGTTTAATTGCCTTGTTCCTCCCTATAAATCTATAGTGTCTTGCTGTATGAGAGGAATAAATGAGGTATGATTCAGGACTCATGTGCTACATGAACTTAATGCAAAGGAGAATATGATATTTAACTACCTAGTTATCTTTCAATAATTCCTTATGAATTAATTAAAGCAATTCAGTGAAAGGAAATAGTCAAAAATAATGTTTTGTTGTTGCACAAGTTGCTGGATATAAATGAGCACCACCAATTTGAAATCATATTTGAAATCTAGTATTGGGAAAAAACTCTTTCTTTTATAATAATATGCAGCTGCTGCTATTATAATTGTTACTATTTTGATGTAAGTCATTAGAAATAGGGTGAAGTTACCTAATTGGTTCTGACCTCCTCTGTGTGAGTTGCTGGGCTGTCCACTGTGAAATGGTATATGAATCTCTTCTCTTTTTATTTTTAGTCTACTTTGTTATTACAAGAAATATTCAGGAACAGTCTCAGGCATATATTTGAATATTTATATTCTATGTATATTCTGTGTATAAAGTTCGAAGATACTATGTAGCTTTGTAAGTATGCAAGGAGTAATTGGTAGAGTTAGTCAGTGAGGAAATTGAACCATGCCTTACCAAGAATGAATACTTTTATACAACTTTTTTATGTGATACTAAGAATTATAAATTAGAGCTTAGTGTATGCTTAGCAAGTTCAGCACAAGATACACCTCAATGTTTATCATACTTCTTCACCTTTATTTTGACTATCACTTGCTTATTTTTAATAAGAAAGATAAGCCCAAGTGTATGTTGACCATATTCTTGTAACTCAAATGATGGGGTATTTGGATTTGTTTTCTTTACCCTCTTTTTCCTTCGGACTGAAGGCACTGGGCATACACTCAACTTGGTTTCACTATTGTTTGACTGTTTTCTTCAACACAGTTCAGGAGAAAATGTTCATAGCTTCCTTTTTGTTGTGATATTCCTAGTGTTTATTGTCTACCCCTGAGTCATTTCATGGATTTCTCTTATAATATTTTATGCCTCTAAATGGATCTCAGTAACTCAGTTAGATGAATCATGTAATGAGTCTGTAAACTGACGAGTGGGAAAAGGGACACTAATTTACAGGCTTGTTGCTTATTTTAAGGTTTCTGGATGAATGTCTTGAAACATTTTAGCTACCTTTTCAGCTTAGATGAATGAAATTAAATTATCAAATGAGTTTTTTCAAAGTAAATTATTATTATTAATGGAAGTTGAACGTATAAAAATGTGGGTTTTGGAACTTTTAGTGTTCTTCATATTGCAAAAATGAATGTGGGCTACATGACCATTTTCCATATGTAGGGCTGCTCTGTGGCTGTGCCTCAACATAACTGTGGGTACGGCCACAGTGTTATGAACTTTCCATGGGCTCTGGGGTTGTTATTATTGGTGGCGATGAATCATTTTAATTAATGAATCATGTTTTAATTTGCATTTCAAACATTGCACCAGTATACATTATATAAGAATTATCAATTCTAACTAAGAGGGACTATTTATAGTTTCAGAAATATTGTTCTGCTATGATTGTAATCTGAGATATAAAATTTAGTGAGATAAAAGAAGAACTGAGAAAGTACTATAATAGTAGAATTCCATGTCCTTCATAACAGCATGATACAATCATTTGCCTTGCCACTCCATGTTACCTGGGACATGAGTCACCCTTTTCCAGTGCATCCATGCTATATACACTACTCATCCATAAGTCACTAAAAAGTTGTCATTACACATTGCTTTTGAGTTACACAGCTTACTTAGTAGTGACTTATATTTAACAACTGACCCAAAACATAAGAAATCACAACACTTAAACTTTGGATAGGTCATTTGAATATCATAAGGTTGTTTCTAAAATGCAAAGGTAAGTTTATCAGAATAATATACATGTATGCATAAGAGAAGGGTTATTTTTCCATATACAGTAGTTTACCCCTTGATTAAGACAATCATTATCAGAAATGTAATATAAAAACTGCATTTAATACAGCCAACGTACTAAAGACTGATTGGGGAAGGGCAACATGGCTCAGAGTAAAGACACTTGCTGTCAAGCCTGATGATTTGAATTTGATCACTGGTTGGACCCACACGTGGAATAAGAGAACTGACTCTCGCAAGTTGTCCTCTAGCTTCTACGTGTGCACTATGATACACATGCCCTTGTACTCATGGGATAAATAAATTGATAATATAAGAAAATAACATCCTGGGAACTATCTTATATTACACTCTTACTAAAAAAAAAGACTTAATGAATCCAACAGTACTTTATTACTGATTTATGACAGTGCTACATTTATAGAACATCCCTAAGTTGTATGTAGAGAATACAGACATAAGAAAAGAAATCTCAATATCTGATGAAACTGGCATCCTTATGAGAAAACACTTCAGGTCTAGTGGTTACATCCCTGGCAGGTGGCAATAACCATAGTTTTTAAAAATCAGAATGCAAGAGTAAAGTCAGACAACCAAGGTTATTAGCCTCCAATATGCAACCATGTTTGTGAAATTTTATGCTTCAACTGCGAATTATTAAGTCCAGTTTTTCTTCTTTAGAGAGTATTATTAAACTGCTGAAGCATCAGATAATTTCCAAGTATTGGTGAAAATGCAAATATAAAAATAATACTACTAAGACTCACTTGAAGTCACCCTAGAAGTCCTGACTATTAGTTTATCTGCAAAAATAGGTAAAATTAAAATAATTTATATATTTTAAGTGGATTTTAGCTATTCATTATTTATTCCCACTGCACAATATTTTACCTTGACACTTTTAGCTTATTATAAATTATGAGTACATGTTAATTTATTATATATAATTTTATGCAAATATAGAGATATAAATTTATTTTAATTTTTACATCTATTATCAATTGACAAACAATTGTGCATATGTGTGGCAATCAGTATGACACTCTAAGAACAAACCTGAAGTTGTTGCAGCAGTCACTGTTGAGAAGTTTCCCGAAGATTCTAGAAGGAAGCAAAGTTGATTTGCTACTTGGGCTTATGATTTAAATTTATTGTAAAACATGGTTACAGTTTGGGTAGCTTTTCATATGTCACTTGGGTTGTTGTTGATGTGGCTTTTGTAGCACTTATTGTAGATATGTGATTAAGACTGACCTGAAGTTGCCAGCGGACTGCAAAGATAAGTGATATTATAATAATATCACATATTTTAATAAAATGTTATGTGTATACTGTTTCATGTTTCATCCAATGGGGCTGGAGAGATGACTGAGCAGTTAAGAGGACTGGTTCCCATTGCAGAAAACCTAGGTTCCCTTCTCATCACCCATACCGTGGTTCACATCCATCTATGACTCCAGTTCCCAGGGATATAGTACCCTCTTCTGACCTCCATGGGTACTAGGCATGCACTCAGCATGCATACAGATAAGCAGACAAAACATTCATTCATAGAATATAATAAAAATGCATCTAAATATAATATTTCATATAATTTTAGCTTATTGTGAATTATTAGTGTATATAAACTCAGATATGACCTTTGTATCTAGATCTAAAGATAATTATTTTATGATTCTTAAAATTTGTCTTACAACTATTAAATAGTTGATGAACAATTGTGCACATTTATATGGTACAATGTGATGTGACCTTCATTGTGCTGTTAAGGACTGAGCCCACCTCAGGTCAATGCAGGAATTGTTGCTGTAAGAACCCAGGATGCTTAAAGAATGTAAAACTGATTTGACAATTGATTTTAGCACAGTGGTGGCACATGCCTTTAATTCCAGCACTCAGGAAGCATGGGAAGCTGGATCACTGTGAGTTTAAAGCCAGCCTGGTCTACAAAGAGTTCCAGAACAGCCAGGGCTACATGGAAAAACCCTTCTTGAAAAGTCAAAATAATAATTAATAATAATAATAATAATAATAATAATAATAATGCAAAAGATAATTTTGTTCTTCAGTTTTTAACATGTTTGTTTCTAGACTTCTATAAGTGAACCATAACAGGTGCGCACACACACACATACACATATGCACACACATGTGAACATAAACATGTATGCACACATGCACACACATTCCCACAATCAAATCATAAATAAAATAAATAATAATATTATTAAAGCTGACCTGAAGTTGTCATAGAAGTGCTGGTTGTCAGTTTATCTGCAAAGATAAGTGAGATTAAAATGATTATTATGTATTTTAGTCTGGTTATACACAGACTTTCTCATAAATAAATAATTTATTTTTATATTTCATCTAAGAAAGTTTCAGCTTATTAGGATTTAATACTTATTTATGTATCTGAATCTAAGGATAAGCCTTTATGCTTTATTGTAATGTTTTACAATTATTTTAGTTTAAGATAATTTTGCAATTTATGGGATTCAATGTGATGTTTTTGATACATATCTACACAGTGAGATGATTAAACTAGATTAATGGGACAAATTTATCAGTTCATGTACTTATTTTTTGTTGATTTTCACAATATTAAAATGTAGTTTTAGACTTTTACCTACTCTTTTTTTTTTTTCAAATAGAGGATGTTATTCAATGGCCATTAAGTAAACACCAGGATTCACTAATTCGTATACCAATGAGCTAAAAGGTCCTATATTTGATACAAGTGGGGGTGTGCTTAAACCAGAAGATGAGAAATAAGAGAGAACTTTTTATTTTCTGAGACTGACACAACCTTTGTGACCTTGGGCGTATTATTTGTTCTTTATTAAAAAGAAAAAAAAGATGTACTTGTTTTTATTTTATGTGTGTAGGTATCTCACCTACTTGTATATTTGTGCACTGTGTGTGTGTGTGTGTGTGTGTCTGTCTGTCTGTCTGTGTCTGTGTGTGTCTGTGTGTGTACAGTGCCCAGGGAAGGCATTGGAGTCCCTCGACATGCAGTTATGGATACTTGTTAACGATAATGTATATGCTGGGCCCCAACTCTAATCTTCTGCCAGAGCAGTAGGCACTTTTAACTACCTAGCTGTCTTTCTGTTTTCCTATTTATTCTTTTATGTCTTTTTCAGTGTGAAAAATGTTACTTCCATAATGGGAGTTCCAGAAAATTAAATGATGTAATTATTGGTTCAAGTATGTACTGTATAATACTTGTCTCAAATATTGTGGAAATGTCATGATTATGGAAAACACTAAAAGCGTTATCATTATGAGCTTATGACAATTGCCATTTCTTAATGATATGTAGATAAGATTGACATTTAGGATAACTTTTGCAATATTCAGGGGAAGATTAGTAATCATATAATTTCAGAATGCTGATTTCAAAGAATTTATAAAACAAAGTGGTCGTTAGATTTGGTAGTTATGAATTTTCAGATTTTTCCGGTTGCTTTTTAAATACTTTTCTCATTAGAGATTACATTTACATTTTAAGATAACTAGTGTTCATTGTAAAAAAAAGTTTAATATTTTTTCAAAAAGAATTCTTCTAATAGTGATGTTACCTTGATTAGACATGAAGAAGTTCTAAATACTATGAGCAGGGATTGAAATCGAAATAAAAGAGACAGTGACAGATGACGAAGAGAATATGTTAGCACTACAGTTTGTTTTTCTTTTTCCAAAAAGAGTGGAATATATCTTTTTCAAATAATTGTTTTAATGGTTTTATCTCCAAGGCCTCATGACATGGGTCAGCTGTGGAATCATACACACATCGTATAAAGTTTAAAACAAAACAGGAGTATTGAAATCCGAGATATCAGTACTTGGCAGAAGTAAGTTGGTATTAATATTCTCTGCTATCTGACTCTTAACTAAAATACAACTTTTATATTTTAAAATGAAGACTAAAGATCATACCAAGGTGCAGACATAAAATGTGTTCTATTCTAATGTCATGAAGGGTTGAAGAGCGCTGAGTGGTGGGCAGGCAAAATGGCTTTGTCAGGAAAATGCCTGTCATGTGAGCATGAGGAACTGAATTGGGATTCCCAGGACCCTCCTAGAAACCTCAGGTCTGGTTGTTTACATCTGGAATCCCAGAGATCAGGTGTGATGGAAGACAAGTGGATCCCCAGAGCTTGCTGGCCAGGCTGTCTGGCCAATATTATTGTTTCAAAATACAAGGTTTGAAGCACTGATGGAAGACAGCATTCTTCAACCTCAGGTCCATACATATTCACAGACATTACTGTGGACTCCTATGTAAACACACACACACACACACACACACACACACACACACACACACACACGCACACACACACACGTTATAAATACAAATACTGACCTGAAGTTGTAACAGGCAATGCTGTTGAGAAGTTATCCAAAGATGCTAGAAGAAAGCAAAGATGATTTTATACTTGACTTTGTAATATAACTGCATTATAAAAAAACATTGAATACAGTTTGAATACATCTTCAAAGGGCATCTGATCTTTTGATTTCCAGTTTACTTGATATAATGCTCTTTGTTATGTGGCTATGATACTTTAGATATGTTTTAGTAACTGCATAACCAGTTTGGATAATTTGCCTAAGCTAAGTTTGCTTTGTTTTGTGTTAATTCAAGAAAAGTACCTAATCACTTATGCTATAGTTACATGGAATAGTTTATATTCAACTAATATAACATTATCTATGAGACCTTGCCATTCCTAGGACTAATAATAACAAATTTAAAATAAAGTATATTTGAAAAAATGCAAAATGCAAATGTTAACATAAATATCTACAATTAAGCTTGGTGCTGTGTTTATAGATGTTTTAAGACTTCTCAAAAATCAAATATAGCATAACTTTGATTGGAGAATATCCCTGTAACAATGAGGTTTGTGGTATGTGTAAGACAGACTACCGTCTGATTTTTGTTTTAATTTGGGGTTATGGATGCTTCTTGGGTGTATGCACAAGGAATGCTCTGTCATACCACCACAATGATACTTGCTTAACTATGTTCATAGCCGGATAATTCATAATAGCCAGAACCTGGAAACAATGTAGATGCCCCTCAACTGAAGAAAATGTGGTATGTATACACAATGGAGTACTACTCAGCAGTTAAAAAAAAAGGAAAAAAAAAACAATGACATCATGACATTTGCAGGCAAATGGATGTAATTAGAAAATATCATCCTGAGTGAGGTAACTTAGTCTAAGAAAGACAAACACTGTATGTACTCACCCATAAGTGGACACTAGATGTAAATAAAGCAAAGGATCATCAGACTACAACCCACAACCCCAGAGAAGCTAGGTAACAAAGAGGACCCTAAGAGAGATGCATGCATTGCCCTGGGAAGGGGAAATAGATGAAATCCACATGAACAAAATGGGGATGAGGGGTAGGCAATGGAGGGTAGGGCATGGGGGATGAGAACATAAGGGAATGGGACCGTCAAGCTGGAACAGGGATGGAGTGGGAGAGCAATGAAAGAGGTATCTTGATAGAGGGAGACATCACAGGAATAGGGAGAAACCTGGTGCTATGGAAGTTCCTAGGAATCCACAAGGATGACCCCAGCTTAGACTACAAGCAATAGTGGAGAGGGTGCCTGAGCTGGCTTACCCCAGTAATCAGATTGGTGAATACCCTAACTGTCATCATAGAGCTCTCATCCAGTAACTGATGGAAGCAGATGCAGAGATCTACAGCCAAGCACCAGGCCAAGCTCCAAGAGTCCAGTTGAAGAGAGAGAAGAGGGATTCTATGAGCAAGGGGCATCAAGATCACGATGGGGAAATCTACAGAGACAACGGAACCAAGCTAGTGGGAACTTATGAACTTTTGACCAACAGCTGTGGAGCCTCCACGGGACTGGACTAGGCCCTCTGCATGAGTGAGACAGTTGTGTAGCTTGATCTGCTTAAGGTGCTCCCTGACAGTAGGATCAGGATGCATCCCTGGTGCATGAGCTGGCATTTTGGAGCCCACTACCTATGGTGGGACACCTTGCACAGCCTTGATGCAGGAGGAGGGGTTTGGACCTGCCTCAACTGGATGTAACAGGCTTTGCTGACTCCTCATGGGAGACCTTACCTTTTGGAAGGAGGGAAATGGGGAGTGGGTTGGGAGGGGGAAGAGGTGGGAGGAAGGAAGAGAGGGAGATCTGTGGTTGGTATGTAAAATGAATAAAACATTTCTTAATAAAAAATTGGAAATAAAAGAAAGGTAGCTGAGCAATCTGTAGGGAGAGGACCTTAATCAGCATTCCTCCATGGTCTCTGTTTCAGTTCCCACCTCCAGGTTCTTGCTGTGTGCTCCTGCCCTGAGCTCTCTTTGTGATGGATAAGCTGTAAACTGAAATCAACCCTTTCTTCCTCAAGTGGGTTTTGGTCAGGATTTTGTCACAGCAACAGAAAAGTAACTGGGAACAGTATTTGCTAAGATCTTTTTTCTTTCTGAGAAAGCTCTCAAACATTCTGGGAGTCAGGAAACAATGCATCAGAAGTCGCTATAAATAAATACTTTGCATTCAGACACACTGTGAGGAAACTATGGAGATCTGCCAGAAATAAACGAAACAAAACAAAACAGACTAAAGTCAACTCAAGAGGATATGATTTTCTTTAATCAGTGATTTTTTTTTAAACCAATACATCTCATCCTCCAGGTCATGCAAGTATATGGAATCATAAAGATTAATTTTAGGATATCTGTCAAATAGTTTATCAAGGAAACTATCAACATGAACACACATTAAAGTAAAGAGGAAAAAAATTCTTAGAAGAAAATGACTTGAATAAAATCAAGTATTATCTTCCAGTGATAGAATCATTATAAGCAAACTCTAGTTGATGACTAATAAGAAAGGCATTATTCTCAAAATGCCTAGATCAGAGTCCTGCAACAGTTGTAAGCAGTATATGGCAGGCAATTTACCAAAGTCCTCTGCAGTTTGGTCTTTTACTTTGCAAAATGAGAATGGTAAAATGATTGCATAACAATTTGTTAGATTTGGTTACAAAGTATTTTGATGGGTAGTATATCTGGTGTAGTTAATGATGAGTAATGATAATCTTCAGATTAACTTAATAACAAATCCAAAATATGCAGTGTCTGCTCTATAGGGTGTGTTTCAGGAAGGATGGCTTTAATTGGGACACATAGAAACTGAGCTAACTTCTTGGCAAACGATTCAGGATTAATTAGAGTGTTTTATTAAGGATTACAAGAGAGTGACTGGAAATTGTGCGTCCTGAACCAACTCTGTGAAGAAAATTATACTATACTAATGTGTCACAGGTATGAATCTATGATGACAAGTTTAAGCATAGTGTGGGACACAAACTTCTGCATGCTTGTGTAGAGTTAATGAAAAAGCAACCCTGTATTAACTGATTTTGTTCTTTACCAGCATATGAGAACTGATGGTGGTCACCCAGCTTGTCTCCACCACTTTTGGTGTGCATACTTAACTATTGTTATTATTTTGAATATAAGGGCCCTTCCATTATCAACAATCTGAATTCTGAAATATATTTAGCTTCATCATTTAGAGATAAGGCATTGTGAACATAGAAAAACAGAAAATTACTACTGTGTATAACTAAACTACTGTAAATATCTTTTTGAATTGAACTGAAGGAAGGGTATGAGAATAAAAAAATAGAATAACCTTAGTATATGTATTAATTCTAATTGTTCATGTGACAAGATAGCAATGGAGGAGAGATTCATGTACTCTCATGGCTTCAGAGGTTTCAGGCTATGGTGACTGGCTCAATTGCTTCTGGGTAAGTGATGAAGTAAGGCCGTCATGATGGAGGGAAATGCTTTAACATATCTGCTCACATACAGCTATGCTGAATGAATAAACGCTGAGGGATGGGGGTAGGAAGTGAAAAAGCAAGAATATATTTTGTCAAGGATATCATGACACTAGTTTTAAAGTAATAGCTCTCCACATACAGGGTAGTCTCCTAAATTGTATCCTGGAACACAGAAACAGCAGCAGACAACCTGACAAAATTCCTAACAAAGAGATTAATCTTATTAGTTGCTCTCATTTGCTTTCCTGTTGCTGTGATAAACAACATGACCTAAAGCGACTTGGACAAGAAAGTGTTTATTTAACCTGAAGGTTCCTAGTCATCGTCTATGGAAACCAGGACAAGAACTGAGGCAGAAACTGAAACGGAGGAGACAGGAAAAGCCTGCTTACTGCCTCCCTCTCATAGCTTGCCCAGCCACATTCCTTATACAACCCAGGCCCATCTCCCCAGGGTTGATCTCTCCTACATTAATTAGCAAGAAAATGTGCAGCATACATGAGCACAGGCTGATACAATGGAGGCAATTCCTCAACTGAGGTGTTTTCTGCTACTCAGATATCTTAAGCTGTCAACTGATGATAACTGTGACATTAAAGACACATACTTATATACATACATGTATGTAGGATATACATATATGTATATGTTATATGTGTGTATATGTATATATGTACATCTATAAGATATGTATGTATATATATATTATATGTATATACTACAAAGCTACATATAGTGACCTACTTTCTCCAACCATGCCCTCCTAATAGCCCACTTAACAAGGAGCTCATTAATGAGTTAACCCATTGGTTAATATAGCATTTTCCTGATCCAAGTATCTCCAAAGCATTGTATGAATGGAAGACCATTTTTTCAATAGGAACCTTTTAAGGGGAAACTTCACATCCAAACCCCAGAGATTCCATAGACATATTGTCTGGGTATTAGTTTAAAATTTATTTATTGCTTTGTGTAATTGTGTGTGCATGTGTGTTTGGGGGCATGATGTGTGAGCAGGGCATGCTGATGGAAGTTAGAAGACAAGTTTTGGAGTCAGTTCTTTCTTTCAGTTTTTGGTTCAGGGGATTTAACTCCAGCTGTCAGGTTTGCAGGGCTACCTGGTGAGCCATCTCCCTGATCTCTAGTGTTAGTTTTGACCCCGTGCTTTTCTCCTTTTGTGTATTCTTAGGATAACAATGCTCTACCGCTTTAAAAGGAAAGTTAACTTTTTCAATAGGAAACTGGATTAATTTTGGATAAAACTGGATAATTAAATTTGTTAATCCATCTTTTGTCTTCCTTTCAATTTCTAATTAGACATTTGTCCTTGCCACTTGGCTGGAACCTCATAAGGTCTGTGACTCAAACATAAATTCTCTAATTTGACTTTGTAATGAATGATTCCAGAAAAGTCAGAATACACTTGACCAACACATAGAATGTGACAAGACTCACAAACATCTATGCCCACTGACATTTTCAGAACCTTTTTTATATTTGATGGTTTCCAAAACTCCTCTCACTGATACTTCCCTTCAAATATTTCACTTTTCTCATGTAAATGTGCTACCTCAGGCGATCCGATATGCTCCTAAAGCCAAGGACGATTCTCCTGCCTCTTTCCTATATTGCTAGAATCTTAATTTCATAGCTTAATGATTCAAAGAAATCAAATAATGTTCACAGATACCTGTGATATCAATGCTGTTCAAATCAATATGGAGAATGACCAGTTGGCTGGATATGTTTGCTTCAATGCCTTGAATCAGTTCTTCTTTTACATTTTCATTTGACACCCACTGAGCAAAAAAAAGGTCAAAAAGGACTATAACGCTGCCATTTCTGCAAAGAAAAAAAATGACATAAGAGTAAAAAATCAAGCATCTTCAAGTGATTTATTCTCAGTTCAGGTAAAATGTCTGTGAAATTTGCTAGTTAGTTATCATGCCCTCCGTCCTCATTACACCAGTGTAAAGCATTATCAGCCCTGATCTGCAACACCTTTTTACAATATTTCTTTTCTAAAATAAAAAAGTAAAAATGAATATAGTAGATATTATAAAGCATCATCTTTCATTTACAATGGAAGGAAAGCCTTCCATATTGAAAACGTTCAAGAACAGAAATGCTAAAGTAAATCCAACATTGGAATCGGTGTTCAGTACGGCACACAGGAAAACAGTGCTATTTCCTAGTCCCCTGTGTCAAGTGAAACAGTGTCTCACCGTGTTCTGTCATTTTACCGTTTGAAGGGATGAAGTGTGTGAGCTTGCAATCTGTCTGGTGGATTCGTAGATCAAGGGAAATCTGACATCATTTCACGCTTGTTTCAAATAAACTATACAAATTTAAGAAGACCTGATATGAAGCCTCTGTGAACATTTGTATCTAGTTTTCTTTTTTCTTTTGTTTAAACTAAATTCTTAAAATATGTCTTGATTTGGAGGATAGAAAGACAAGAAACATACCTGGAATTACTGGACACTTAGGATATTTATTCTTTTTCTTTTTTTTTAAAGACATTTCTTACATATGGTCATCACAATAGAAAATTTCAACCCTGTGGCCTTACAGAATATTCTTCCCCTTTATTTTAACTCTCGCTCTGTATTTTGCATTTTAAATGGTATTTTCTTTTACATTGTAAAAAATATTAAAAGAAGAGTTCGTTTGGAAACAATAGAGGCACTTGAGAGATGTTGTTTTGTTTTCTTTCCCGCCTTTCTGTTAACTTCATGTAAGCTTCCTCTTAAGCTTACAACCACACAGGAAGGGAAACTCAAGCTCTGATTTTTGTTTTGTGCTGACAATTCTTAGTTTGAAGTTGACTCCTTAAGATAGATCAGGGAGAGTCAGCCCTGACATGGTGATGCTGATGCAAATACAAAGACCTTGGTGCTACTGATACTAACACAAAGACCTTGGTGCTACTGATGCTAACACAAAGACCTTGCTGCTGCTGAAGCTAACACAAAGACCTTGCTGCTGCTGCTGCTGCTAACACAAAGACCTTGCTGCTGCTGAAGCTAAAACAAAGACCTTGTACACATGCAACCTTGATTATCTCCGAGTAAATGAGCCTCTCCAAAGAAGGACTTTGTTAGCCCTGAATGATTTCATTATCTACCTGTCCTGCTGGAAACTAGAGTAAAAGTTATCTTTTCCTTCCATCATTATATACCAATGCAGGAAGTCCCTGGAAGACCACAGTAATTCATCATCTCACAGGACATGATGTCCCTTCTTAATGCTTGTGTTAGTATTCGGCTTCATAGTTCAGCAGGAATTATTTCTTTCCATGGAGTTGGTTTTCTCATTATTTAAATGACCAAGATACTTGGTTATAATCACCCCACACTTCACTTCTATAAGTTAGTTATCTGAAAATGTAAGCAAGATTAACAGTCCAATTATCTTCTTAAATCACAGTAACCAAATCTTATTAGTGGGACAGCACCTCAGTAACCATTCAGAGCTCTCAAATGTACACATGAAAGAAACTCTTGTCTTTAGTAAGGAATCAGTTTTTCACAGACACTTTTTCCAATCTGGTCTTCAACACTTGTTATGTTTTCTACACCAGCTAACCCCTGTTTTTTTTTAAATATTCATTTAATATTTTATTTTTTATTAATGTGTATGTGTATCTGTGGCAGGGGCATTGTGGTGTGCGCACACACGAGTGCAGATGCACCTGCAGGGCGGAAGAGGAAGTTGGATCCCCTGGTGGTTATGAGTCACTTGGGGTGGGTGCTGGGAACTAAGTTCTGGTCCTTTGCAAGAGCAAATGTCCTTTATACTATGTCCTTTCTCCAGAGCCCTGAACCCTATTTTTCTTATAGAGTAGCTCTCTATTTGTAAGGAATGAAGCTATCTTCTTTATCTGTTTCTCATGACTGAGTCCTTATCAATGGAACGTGAGAAGACTGGCAAAAGACTAATAGATTTCTGTTTTTAACATAAAATAAAAGTACTGAGAAGTACTGTTTTATTTGTTAGACTACTTTTATGCCTCTATGTAACAGCCAGAATTTGAGGACCATTTCAGGGTCCTCTGGGGATCATTAGGGTAGCCATAATTAAAAGCTGCATGCAGCATATTGGAAGAAAGTAAATACTTAAATCTCTTATGTTATTGTCAACAGACCGTTGAATTAATCTGCACAGAAAACAAGACTCTGTGAGAGGTCAGAAAAACCAAACAAAATGAAAGAAAAGAAAACAAACAAACAAAAAAATCCCTCTGCTTTTTAAGGTTTGGTTAATTATATACCTTGTTAATGAAAGTTAAAAACATGTTAATTGGCATACAACTTTCAGGTTTCATCCCATTTTTAGTGAAAAGGATGATGGAGACTAGATTGTCCTGAGCCTTCACACTGGCTAATGTTTTCTCTCTAGTTATACAAACATCAATACTTAGAGCAAGAGTGTAAACTGTATGCAGGGTTCTATAGCTTTTTATAACAGATGGGATAACCATGTCTCTGTTTCTTAGAAGCACTTGTTTAAAATTCCTACCCCTGTTTTTTCAACACTTTAGTGAACTATTCTTAAGGAAAGAAACTGATAGACATCATCTAAGAGACAGGTACATATATTTATTGTCTTGCAATGTTGTAAAGAATTTCACATATACATAGATGGGGAATTAGCTAGCCACTTGCAAGTTTTTGTTAGTCAAAAGAGAGAAAAATGTTTTGTTCAAATGCTTTCAATATGTACAGTTTCCTTTTTCTCCTCCTTCACCACCATTTCCCCTTTTCTCATCCCCTCTTTAATCCTTCCCCATTTTCTTTATGTTTTCAGGATCTATCCTCTTTGCCAAACACCACTGCTGAAGTATGAACTAAGAGCTGATAGGATTAAATATGGTTTAAAATAAAGCATGGATGCACAGAATCTTTTATCTACTGTCGTTGGTTCCACGGTTTTACTTTCTTTTTTGTTACACAGAAGATAATTTATATGATAATGAAATCTGTGTCTTCTCTATATACTTCCACATATTTAATTATACAGAAGCCTTGATTTTGTGTAGCTTGAATCAGGAAGTGGAAGACACAAGGTATTTGGGGCAGAGAAAATGCAGTCCTGAAATTTTCCTTCACTGGGTTGTAACTAACTGGAATTGTTCAACCTCAAGCATAAATGTGTTTGTATGAAGGATGTGTCTTTTTAGTTGTGAATTATATGTAGCACTTAATAATTTATATCTGTGCGGGTGAAAGTTCTATATTATAGATACACATACAATTGTATCCTTTACAATTTATTTTTGTATTCATTATAAATGTTGAGATAAGAAAGATATATAGCAGAAATCAAGGAAGCCATGATAAGTATTTGTGCTTCATCTCATAAGCAGGGAGAAACTTATTTTCAGTTGTTTATCAATGATTGGTATCCATGCTGTGAGATTTATTTTATTTATTAAGATAAATGTGAAAATCATTGCTTTAAGGAAAAATAATAGCCATTTTTATTTCAAAGAACTTGTTCTTAGTGGCAGAGTTTCAGAGTTCTCCTCTTTTTGTCTCTCCCTCTCTCCATTTAATTTTACAGCTAGATAAATCCTATCATTGTACAGAGAGATTGGATGTAATAGATCAAAATGTTCCTTATCTCATGTTTTCCTTAATGATACTGATAACCTTTACGTTTGCTGAATAAACACAGCTCTTTCCTTTGAGAACTTTGTGACTCATCTGTGTGCAAAGGGCAAACTTAAAGTACGCATTGCCGCAGAGGGCAAACAGCCCTTTATTGAAAGAGTCAACTGCTAATGCTCTGTGAGTCAAAACATTTTCCACTGAGCACAATAACAGTATCCCCAAAAGAGAGAAAAACAAATTTTTCTCTTCAGACTGGTTACACACACACACACACACACACACACACACACACACACACATTTTAGAAAGTGGCAAAAATACATGAAATCCTTGTAAAATAAGATAAAATAGATTGATGACTAAGTTTGCTGTTCGTAGTGATATATTTTGATGACACACATGTGAGGTCACTGAAATTGTATTATTTTAAAAATATTTATTGTTAGATATATGTTTTTCATACTGTTATGCAGAGGATAAATCAATCATTTTTGTCCCCTGATTTTACAAATCAAATAAGAATTGAAATGTTCAAGCCTAATAGTGGTTTTGCCCCTTTTCCTATGAGTATAGATATTCATTTGTGATTATTTAAGATAACCCGAAATTGACAGGATCAGACACAAGTGTGACAACTGGAATTTGAATCTCTAACATCCCCTAAGTGTGATACCAACACTTCGGAGGCAGAGATGCAGAACCCTGATAGCAAACTGGCTAGCTAGTCTAGGTGAATGGGTGCACTCTGGGTTCAAATGAAAGATTATAAATCAACACACACACACACACACACACACACACACACACACACACACACACACATACACACACACCATAAATTTAAATAGCTCTGAGTGTTTCCTTGTTCTCCTTCCCCTTCCCATATCTCCCTTTTCAGGTTATTAATGCAAAGAAAATGGCAAGACTCTGCCCTGCCTTCTTCCCACTAATGTTATTTGACCTTATGTCAAATCTGGGAATAGTTCTTTGGCACTGAATTGACCATCCCACCTTCCTTTAGTTTCAAGAACAGGGGATTCTGGGCTGGAAGGAGGGATCAGTTGTTAAGAATACTTTTTGCTCTTGCAGAGGATCAGGGTTAGGTTCCCAGAATCCACATGATTGTTCAAAACAATGCATCACTTCCAGGGGACCCAATGTCTTGTTTTGACCTCTGTGGTCAGATCCCATCATCTACTAAGGAGAGAAGCAAACTTCCATCACATCTTGAGGGTGGTATTTTGTATGATTACACAAAGTTCTGAATGAGCTGGGGAGAAAAGTGCTCACTCAGAAAAGTGTGTCGGTTAATCTTCCATGGAGATGTGACATGGAATGGTGCTTAGCAGTTGCTAAAATGTAAAGGAAGGACACTAAGGAGAAAAATGGGAGGCCAGTTGAAGGGAAACTACAGAAGAATGAAAGATGGTTGTAGGGAATATGCATAATGTCAGCACAGATGCTAAAAGTGTAGGAAGGATCTATGAAATTCAAACGAGTGCCTGAGACAGCACATAGGAAAACACCTGCATTTCCAGTGGCAATGTTAGAGAGTCTTCAGGAAACCCAAGGTATGAGTAGGAAGCGAAACTCAGCCTCTAAGGTGTCATACTACAGCCTCATCAGTGTCTGAGAATGCATAAAACCTGCCTTGGGCAGAGGGTCATAAAGCTTCTTTCTAGTAACTGAAATTAGAAAATACATAAGACATGGTGCTAAAAATGATTATTTAATGAATGGTTTTCTGATGTCCATAGCCACCTTAAACGTGGATTCCTAGTCTTTACATACACACTATTTAAGAGAATCAATTTTAGGTAGCATGAATGCTTTTCATTTGTAGAAATTGAGTGAACTTCCTTCTGAAGCTCTGACCATAATTCAGACCTAGCAGCCAGTCAAAGTCTAGGTGAAGTTATCTTAAGTCTTTTATATTTCCTTGGACCATTATACAATGAGTATGCATAATTATATGAATTGCCACTTGGTAACATTATTAGATATTTTAAATGTTGATACATCTCTTTAACAATATTTTCACTTCTTTGAAATAAGGATTTTAAACCAGCATCCTCATAGTACCTTCAGAGACTAATTATTACTAATTAATTAGTGGCTGCATATACTCTTCAGTCACTTCCTAGGTAACACTTTTAGGTAGAAAATTAAAAACTTTATTAGCATCCTAAATGTAAGAAAGTCAAGACAATGCTCTTGGTACCTCAGCACAAGAAAGAGAGAATTTCTTGATGGTGTTGGTTGTATGAACTCCTTAATAAAATTCTTCCTCAATATCTTTATTCTTAAAAACTTATAAATCATGTGGTTGAATGCAAGGCTTGCCTGTGACTTTCAGAAAAATAAGAGAAGTGGAAGTATAAATTGATATTCATTTAGTTATTGTCAATACAAAATATTTGTTTCAGCTTTTTATGGATATCTTATTCATTTCTTTTGTGTGTGGATGGACATGTATGTGTGCATGTTTTTATGTGTGGATATCTGAGTGTGTGGGTAGGAAGGGTACATGCATACACTGCACTTGGAGGCCAGAAGACAATCTCAGCTGTCCTCTCTCAGGATGCTTTCCACTTTTACTTTTGAGATAGAATCTCTAATTTTATGTGGGTCTCACTGATTTGAATTCTGGGTTGGTTAGCTGTCCAAAGAGGCCTGGGGATCTGATTGTCTTTACCACCCTACCCTGAGTATTACAAGCATGTGCAACCAAAACCCTCTCTGTTATGTAAATTCTGGACAATGAACTCAAGTCTTCAGGCATCCATGGCAAAGACTTCACTGACTGAGTTTTCTCTCCTATCACTACTGCCATTTTAATACAATTTTCGCTGATTCTTAAAACTATGTACCTACATTTGCGCCTTGGTATTATACTGCCCTCTACTTGTGCAATGTGCAGGACAGTAGTTCATACTTGAATGATTTTACTTTATTTTCTTTATACTTGATTTAGTTTTGCATTTCACTGTCTCTTTCAAAGCATGTGGTTTCCTTTGCAGAATAGCTGAGATATCTTCTCTGACTAAGCTGAAGATCACTTGGGGAAGATAGAAGAAACGCTGTTTCCTAGAGATTACAGAAAGACAAGGTAACAGCTGCTGTCACATCAGATTGGAGAAATAATTATAAATGTTTCAGTGGAAAGAAACATGACAGTAATGTATCACTCTGAGAAGGAAGTAAAAGAAAAAGGAAACAATGACAACAATTTTCATTATAAAAACAGACACAACTCCCTGTCTATGGCACTCTCCTCCCCAACAGAAACCTGTACAACACTCTAATATGTTGATATGTCTTTACATCATGTCCACAGTACAGTTAATGTAGCACCTCCATTATTGCATCTCCAATTTTTTCTGTAGCTTTTATTAGCAAAGCAATGTAGGATAAAAAACAAAACAAACCCTGCATCATATTTGATTTGAAACATAATATTAGAACTTCTGGATTGATCACCTCACATCAGACTTAGGCTTGATTCATTTAATTAATAATTTGATTTATTGTTCAAACAATTACTATAGGTTTCAGAGAAAATTTTCATTTATATAACTACACAGATAAGATTTAAGACACAATACATAGCAAAATAAGGTGCTTTTGCACTATTTTGATTATGGGTTCTATATTTTCCACAGTGTTTAATTCTCTGGATTGAAAATGAGGGGACTTTGAATACAGATTTTGCTGAAAGTTTTCATATAGACTGACTAATTTTCTGAAGAAGAAAGAGCAGGAGGGAGAAAAAAGCAAAGGATAGAATTTTCCAATAAAACATCAACTTTGGAAATGAACTGAGACATCCAGAGATGACTGAAGCCACTAAGAAAGATATACCCAAAACTGAAAAAAACAGTTTATGATGTGTGCGCCTTAAGGTTTACATTATATTGCTTTGTTTGTTGTTTTTAGTAGTGTTTTACACAAAAATTATTCATAAAGAACAGAAGTGATCTTTTGATACCTGTTTTCTCATCCAAATTGCCTTTGCCTCATTTTTTCTCATTTTAGTAACTTAAAAGTCTTTTTCATTTTTTCCTATTTCAGATATGAAAGATATTGCTCAATTGCCTATATTTGTATTTGAATTTTCTAGTCTTCGAGTAGAACACTCCTTTATCCTTTTTCTTTAACTTTTATAGATTCTCATTAGCAGTACAATCTTCTTTGCTAATAGTGCTGCTCATGAGTATCTCTGTTCCAAAGTCCCTTTGGTTCTCGCAGTTGATAAATCATTAGATTCGCTGTGACATAAGCAAGAAGACATGACAGGAAGTCCTTTAGTTTATAGTCACAATGATTCAACAGGTTAAATCTCATAGTAAATGTTCTTACAGGAAATGCTATATATAGAGAGTGTAGCTTAATATACCTACACACCAATACATACTGTAGATTGAAGTATTCATAGTGAAATAACATATTATCCTATTCATCTGAGACTCATTAACTTATTGAACATTGAAATTATAAGTATTTACTTATTTAGTGTAAGTGCAAGTGTGAGAGTGTGTGTGTGTGCCCACAGAAGCCAGAAGTGGGTAGAGGATGCTACAATCTCAGCATTGTTTCTCCAAGTACAAAAGTTAACACATCCCCTTTCTTTTTTGATTTACAATGTCAACAAACTAGGTGACATTATTTTACTGATAACTAAGAAGTTTCTTTCACATGTTCTTAACAAATTAAGCACTATATCACCATGTGCATATATTCAATTTTAATCCTTACACACATCTCCATAATTTTACCCTTCTAAGAGAAACAGGTTAGTATATTAATTATCAAGTATTACTATTATCTCTTACTAAAAAGGAAAAAAAATTCTGGAAAACATTTCCAAGTACTCACATAATGTTGGAAACATTTCTTTCTTCCTACACATAATGACACTACACATTTGAGCATAGTATTGGCCGGGAGCAATGTGCTATCAGAAGAATGGTTTCAAGTATACTCACTCAAATTGAAAAACCCTCGATTTCTTATATTCATTCTTCAGATTACTTGATTCAAAGATCTCATCTATCTAAAAAGATGAAAAATATATTAAATTGAATATTTAATGTTTTATCAACTTTTTATACAGAATGCAGGCAATCCATTTGTTTAGAATTGTGGAAATCTTCATGGTGGGTGGGTTCATACAATTACAAATTCTGAAAACGGCATGCATTTACCGATATTTTCTGAGCATAAAAATGTGGTGTATGAATCATTTGAAAAGGACTTAATAAAATAGATTATGAGATTTTAACCCAGCTGTGGAGAGACAGCCCCCTACCATTTGCTGAAGGTCAAAAGCAAGAACTTTGAAATCCACTGAGAGTCTGTCTTGTAAATTAGGATTGTATGTCACTCCCGATGTTATTGTAAATGTCCCTCTGACTTCATGACTTTTTCCAAGTTCTGCACCTAAATGAATTAATAGGAAACAAAGCCCCTGATTATGAATAGAAAAGAATATTGCATCCTAGCTTATGATATAGGGGCACAACACTCATTTGATATACTTTCCCTGTAATTATTTAATTCTTGCTTTTTCTTTGTAATCCTCCTTTTTCAAAACCAGCTACTCCCCTCTCTTTTTCCATTTTTACATGTCTGGTCATTTGAAAAGACTAAAAAGTATAGGCTTATTTTTCTCTCCCTTTGTTTCTTCCTCCTTTCTTTGAAGTCAAGCCATACATTTTTCCCCCATTTTCTTTTTAAATTGAGATTCCTGTTGGAAGTCACAGGACATAATCATACTTTACCAATTACGGGAAGTGATTCAGGAAAACATAGTGAGAAGTGGACCATTAAAAGTTATGTAGCTGCTGTTAGATGTTTCTTAGACCCCAAGCCTTCCGGACACTGCTGGCTTTCTGCATGTGAATTTCTGTGAAGATTTCTGTTCATGTGTAACTTTGAAACACAGCTTTGAAGCTACTTCTTACATCCTACTAATTATAAACTTGGCATGTACGACTTTTGGCATGAGACAGGAACTGTCTTCATTGGAGAAGTTTTTGAGAACAAGGTAGAAAATACAGTCTCAGTGGGAAAATAATGTAAGATGTGGTGAACAAATTAAACAATCCTTTATCTGAATATTTTCTTTGATACATATTTGTATTTAAAATGAATAACTCTGTCTTAAACTCACAAAACAATAAAAGCATTAGTCAATGCAATAATAACATTAAATAATTCTCACAATGGCATGATGTGAGAAGATTTTTTCTTTCCTTCAACAGGGAAATGGGGGATTAGAATCACATAATTTCCTAATGTAATAAAGATGAGCAATGATGGGGGTGAAATTTAAATATATGTTTGACTAACTATAACCTCCAAACTCTCCTGGGTACATAATTTTCCTGTCCAGAAAAATATTAAAGTGAATATTTCAAATTTCAATAAATTTCCATTTAGCTTAAAAAATATGTACCTTATTGTTATTTCTGTCATTTCCATTTTGCGAACAAGTTAAATTATATTTAAAACAATGAAAGAGTTAAGAGATGTCTGAATGAAGGAGACTAGGAGTCCTTTATTAGTATGTCTGTGTATGGAGCTGATCTGCATTTAGAAAGTTGATGGAGAAACCATCAGTGTGAAAAATATTACACCAAGGTGAATTTTTTAATAGAGATAATTTCTATGCATGCCCAAGAAAATAACAAGTTCAGTGAAGGCTATCTATGTATTCTATATAATTTTTACATTTTAAAATTGTATACATATACATATACATATATGTGCATATAACCATGATCAAAGGAAGAGGCTATCAATTTCAGAGTTGGGGTAATTCAGAGGATTTCAAGGAAGGGTATCAGGCAGAGGCTTGAGGGAGGAAACAAAGGATGAATATGATATTAATCTATTTCAATTAAAAATGTTAAAACTTTACAATATTTCCATAAATGCAAAAATTAAATAACTATAATACATTTGATTTCCACTAATGTATTATTATCAGTAAGTCAAATTTCTGTTTATTTTGAGTAATTACTCATTACATTGCATCAACATTTACAAATAATGTCCATATTATAGAATAAATAAATGACATATTCTTTATGAACTAAAAAAATTCCAGTAGACTGAAAATTATTTTTTCAAAAGTCATTTGTAGCATATAAATAAGCCTAAAACCACCACTTTTCTCAAGCCAAGTGAAACTTGTGTATTGCTCATACTAAGTACTTACAAATACTTATTCTTTATTTTAAAGGCAGATTCTCTCTAGATATAATATTTAAATCATCATGGATTATACTAAAATTATTTCTATAAAACTATAAATGCTTTTTATTACATTCAAATTCAAACATTATTAGTCTGGGGAAAATAGCTTATCCCAAAATACTTATTAAAATGAAGGTGACTCACAAGCAAAATCTCCTACTTGTGAGATTTTAGAGTTAATTTGCCTACATACAGTTCATCATTTTCAAATATAAATGAAATTTTATAGAAAAAAAAAAACTTTGCTACCCAGGCTATTGTGATGATTCTGACTTATTTATTTGTCTTCTAAGTCAGTAAGTGGTAATTAGGAGTTAAATCTTAAAATTGGGGTTCAGGTTGAAATCCGATGTCATCTATGTACCAAATGTTTCCAACTTAAGCAAGCTAGTTCTCAAGCTCTTTGTTTCAGATTCATAACATGAATAGTGAGACACCAATAAAATGAAGTCAAAGATTTGTCACATCATGACATTATATTTGAATGTCTTTGAAAAGCTTTTGGCCCATATTAGCATAGTTCTACACAATAATGTTTTAATTTCTTTCTTTTTTATTATCACATTACTCCTCGAGCAGAATGAAATTCTTATGTATCTATATTTATGTATTTATATTTGAATTTGTTTACTCAAATTTATTAGCAACATTTTAGGCCAAAAAACAGAATAAAGATATTATTTTATATAAATGGACAGTTGTGTTCATTTACTCTTCATATGTTTGAGCTTGTACAGTCCATGATATTTTAATATGTATATGGTTTCATTTTTATCACCATGAGTGTACAGGCTACGAAACCTACTCTATTATATACTGAAATGAAAAACTGAATATCATTTTGTAAAAATAAGTAAAATACTTTATTCCCGAATTTGAATTTGGGATTATTTGAAATGACATACCAACTGATTTTTGTTAATATTCTGTGAATTAAAGTCTCTAGAATCACTTAAATGAAACAAAAATATCCTGTGGTGTAGCCAAAGTAATGAATCAATTACAGCAAAGGTTGACTTAGAACCTTGTTTAAGTGCATGACTTACTTGTTTCTGATTCCTTGATTGCCAGCCAGGATACTGCAGTTAACCCAGCACTGAGCACCATGAGCATCACGAACAGAGCCGAGAGCATTGCTTCAAAAATGCTGATAGAATGACGTCCTGCAGCGTCCACATTTTTGTTTGACTTCATTTTTTATTTTTGAAAGATGGATAATTTAGAAACTATGAGAGACTACAGTTTTCCACATCAGCGAAACTGATACTTTAATACTAACTGTAAAGTAAAATCTCTCAAGTTCCTAAGGATTCTAAAGGCATCAAACACTCAAACTAGCATCGGCAGTCTTCAGGGTGCATGTGCTGTGTGTATCCCTCTGGAAATGATGGCTCCATACAGTCAGTATCAAAAGGGGTGGTTAATATTTAAGAAGATACAGTGAGTAAAGATGCCTAAAGTTGTAAATTGCAATCATGTGAACAGGCCATTTGTCAGGGTAAGAGAAATGAAATGCATGCCATAAACAAAAAAAGTTGACCCTTAATCTCCTTGAGAACTATTAAAAAATTTGAAAATGATGATAGACGAATTGTTCATTAGGGAAATACACTTGATATTTGCATAAGTGTTCCTAACAGATCAACCTTCTACCCTGTGACTCAGGTCATAATTATAAGTATTCTTCAGTAGGAAGGTAAAAACATCAAACCATAACATACATAGATGTATAGCATAGATGTATAGTGTCTTATTCTACTCCTCTATTTCTCCATTCTTACTTCCCCCTTTCTCTTATGTGTACGCATGGGTACATAGATATATTATTGAAATAAACAGAAGTCTTGTGAACTTTATGATGTCACTCTTGAAGTTATACAACATAAGGTAGTATTGATTTTACTTAAAGGAAAGTCCACTTAGGCATCATATGGCTACTCTACATGACATAAGCAGTTATCAGTTCCTGGGATTACTCATCCTAAGAAAAACAGAGTGTTTATTTCTATTTTAAGAAACTATGCTAGGCAGAGGAGACCTTGCTCATATAATTGTATACTTTATCATCTTAAGATAGAACAAGAGAACAGGTTAAAATGTCCTTAGCAGTAACTGTAGACCTGTGCTTTCCAGGAAAAAAATGAAACTTTTCTTATAATTAAAGTGGAGTGTACAGTTGGAACTTTTTTTTTAGCTTGCATAGTAATAAGACCAGTACATAAAGCAATCAATCAACTATCCAATCAATCAATTGTATCTACTTTATTTTGGAGTAAGCCATATACTTTTAATTCTGCTAGATAATATTGAGTACATGAGCTCTATTACAAGTATAGAAATGACACATAAAATACAAAATTGAAAATCCAAAGGGATATATTTAGGTTCAGATATAATACAAAAGTTCAAATTTGGAACCTACTTTTCATACTGGGTCACCTTGCCCAGCCTTAATACATGGGGATGTACTTAGTCTTACTGTAACTTGATATGCCATGTTTTGTTGATATCCACGGGACAACTGCCCTTTTCTGAACAGAAATAGGAGGAATGCTGCTGTGGATATCGCTCTATATAAATAACACACTGGCCATTGACCAGGCAGGAAGTATAGGCGGGACAAGGAGAGAGGAGAATTGAGGGAACAGGAAGAAGGAGGGAGAGACACTGCCAGCCACCGCCAGGACAAGCAGCATGTAAAGATGCCAGTAAGCCACGAGCCATGTGGCAAGGTATAGATTTATAGAAATGGGTTAATTTAAGATATAAGAACAGTTAGCAAGAAGCCTGTCATAGCCATACAGTTTATAAGTAATATAAGCATCTGAGTGATTATTTTATATGTGGGTTGTGGGACTGCAGGGCTTGGTGGGATCTGGAGAGAAGCCCTCCAGCAACAGAATGGATCAGAGGGGAGGGTGGAAACAGCAGGGCAGGGGGTGGTGTATGACTGGGAGGGACCGGGAAAACAGGAGGGCAGGGAAACAAAAAGAAAACAAATTCCTTTCACATGATATATATATATATATCTGAGTTTAGTGTGTGCAAATAAATACATGGAAGAATATCTTGTTAAAGACAATAATTTATGAAAGACAGTCTGAAATTAAACAAGCGCATGTGAGAACTAATATATCATGTCTTGAAATGTACAAAGCAAGCTATTAAAATAAAATCAGAGCCACCCTATCAGATAACAGCAGTCACTGCAGAGATGTAATGATGGGAGTGTAGAATCAGTGACGGATCAGAAATTCAACTCGATGTAGAACAAAGAGCCCAGAAATAACTTGATTTGTGCATGCGAAACATCATACATTAAACATAGTGTTATTGTTAATACATGAGGAAGAATCGCTATTCAAGGAATGGGACTGAGTTGATTTCTTATCCATCAGCAAAATAAATAAAATTAGATCATTATCTCACAGGCTTAGGATGAATAATTTCAAGGTGGAGTAAATATACATGAGAACTATATATAAATCCAGAAGAAAAATGTAGGGTTGTGTGACAGTTTCAATTGAGTTTTAAATAATAGCTTAAAACAGGGAGAATGATGCTGATAAATTTACTCAATAATAACTCAAAAATCCTTAAAAAAATCCAAACCAAAGTCAAAGCCAGAGAACTGGTTGTGAGAATATCTTTCTGTGTCTGTTTGTAACAAAAATAGGGATTAGACCACTGTTTTAACATGAATATTTGGGAAGTGGTTCACAGAAAGTCCACTAGGGAAATGATGACATTAAAAAATGCACACAGGAAATAAAGTCAGTGCTGCCTGGGTGTGCTCAAGTCCACAGGTACCTGGAAGAGTATCTCGTCAGTGCCTTTGGGAGCCAACAGAGCAGGCTCAAAGGTCTCCTAGTTACAGTAGTAAGAGGGATCATCAGTCAACACACAGCCATGTTCATTGTGGGAGAGTGACTCAAGAACTCCCTTTTCCCTGTGGCATGTTCATCTTGTCCTGGCTGGGAAAGGGTGGGGGCATTTATGAGAAGCTATAGGAATGACAGAAAATTCATGTGATTGAGGATTTTTACATTGCATGCTAAATATTCAGAATATTCATAGAAGATAGAAAGGATAGAATTTGGAAAAGAAAAAAAATGAGCAGGAAGAGAGAAGGGGGGTATATAGGTTAGTATGGAGTAAATGTGCTCCAAGTATGTCATGCATTTGCTGAAAAAATGACACTGTGGAATCTGCTGCTTGGTATAAGGATATACAATTTTAAAAAAGACATTGAGAAAATTTAGAAAAGAATTTCTAATTCTTTTAGTTAGTACAGGTAGGAGAAAATTGACAAAAATGAAAAAAACATAACGTAATAAAACAAAACAAAATCACCCCAATACTACCAAAAACAAGCAAAATAGAAAAGAAAAAACGCATATAAATACAAAGGTTGCTGTAAGTATAGAAATCTAATTAATATAATAAATTGACCAAAAACATTAAAAATACGGGCACTGCAAGAAAGTGGCATTCCTTGTTTGTTAGAGAAAAAATTCCTGTCCTCCAATTGCAATCCATCAGTCTTAGTTCCAGCTTTGTCAAATGCTGTCTTCTGTGGCCTGTCCTTCTCCATTCCCTGGGGTCTATGCACCACCCAGCAAGAACAAGATCAGATATCATTACCAAGAACTACAATCATTCCAAACCCAGATTTTTAAATGCCAAGCGCTAAAACACAATCAATAACAACTCAGACAATATATATTTCCACTAGAGCCAAGCAACTCCCTATATTGTGTCGTCAGAAATGCAATATTGCTGAAGCACAACACAAGGACTTCAGAATAGCCAGCATCCCTATCTTCAAGGTCCTTAAAGAAGATGTGAATGAATCCACTATTGAAATCTACAGAAACACAAACAGTAGAATGAAACGAATAAGACAGTACAAGACATGGAAGTGGAATTAGAATGGATAAAGAAATTCCCCACAGTACATGATGACCAAAATACATAATGTACAGAATAAAGAGAATATTTAAAGCTGCAAGGGAAAAATACCAAATAACATACTTGGACACAAAGCAAGTCTCCACAGATAAAAGAAAAATGAAATAACACCCTGCATCCTATCTGGCTACTAAGGATTAAAACTGGGTATCAACAACAACAGAAACCAAAGAAAGCTTACAAACTCATGGAAACAGAACAACTCACTACTGAATGAAAAATATGCCTACTTTGAAATTGGGAAGGATATTAAGAACTTTCTAAAATCGAATAAAAATGAAAACACAACCTACCTAAATTTATTGGACATAATGAAGGCTGTTCTAAGCATCAAGGTCATAGCAATAAGTGCCCACATTTAAAAAAAAAATGGAAATATATCATACTAGTTAAATACACCTGAAGGCTTTATGTCAAAGAGGAGAAATAATACCCCAAAGGAGTAGATGGCAAGAAATCAACTTGGGCCTGAGATCAATAAAATAGAAACACCAAACAAACGAACAAACAGGACAAAGAATCAATGTAACAAATAAGCGTTTTTTTTTTTTTTTGTTTTTTTTTTTTTTTTTTTTTTTTAGAAAATCAATAAGATTGACACCCCTTTAACCAAATTAAATGAAAGCCAGAGAAAGAAGATTCAAATTAACAAGTTTAGAGATGAAAAATGGGACATAACAACAGAAACTGAGCAAATCCAGAGAATCATAAGGACATACTTCAAAAGAGAATATTGAAACATCAACAAGGTTCTTCTTCTTGTCAAGACTTAAAATTTTCAGTACCATGTTGCAGTTTTCAGAAAAGCAAGTTAAATTTGCAAGCAGCTTGAGAAAAAGGGAATCTGTACATTGCTTTTGGTAGGATAACCATTTTTATTATATTAATCCCACTGATCCATGAGCATGGGAGATTTTTCCATCTTCAGATATCTTCTTCAGTGTATTAAAGGTTTTATTTTACACGTCTTTCACTTGCTTGGTTAGAATTACCACCGAATATCCTTTATACATTAATTAGAATCTCTAGGAAATGGCAGGATCTGTGGTTTCCTAGCCTAGTTACTGACACGAGCAACAGACACTGAGCCTGCTAGTCCTGAATCATCTCACCTGCCTTTTCCTCAGAGGTCAATGAATGGATGTATGGATAAGGAAAATGTGGTACATTTACACAACAGGATATTACTCAGCTGTTATAAAAATGTAATTATGAAATTCACAGGTAAATGAATGGAGCTAGAAAAATCACTCATCCTGAGTGTTTTATCCCAGACTCAGAAAGACAAATAAGGCAAGTTCTCTCTCTCTCTCTCTCTCTCTCTCTCTCTCTCTCTCTCTCTCTCTCTTCTCTCTCTCTCTCTCTCTCTCTCTCTCTCTCTCTCACACACACACACACACACACACACACACACTCTCCCACTTTATCTGTGGAATCATAATCCATATAACCACAGATGTTAGAGGGTAATGGGCTAGGGAGGAGACATAGATCTGCCTAGGAAGAGGAAACAGTAAGTAGGAGGAGAAGGGAAGAGGGGCTTGTGATAGGGAATAACATAAGGGACAGCTAAAACTAAAATGAATTTGATGCATAATATGGAAACCTTTCACAGTAGAAGCTTCCTAAATATGTACATATATGTAGGTGATCTAAATGAAATTGCCAAGTAACAGGGAAGAGAGGTTCTCAACTGGACATTTCTCATCACCAAATGAAACTTCCAGTATTGGGAACAAGTTACTTCTAAATGAGTTGTTGGCCAAAGGGACCACACCTGAACCCCAAACAATCCATGCTATTGATGTTTCTCCACAAACTGACAGACAGCCCCTATTGCTGAAAACAACACCTGTACAGCTTATTCAATATGGAGAAATCAAGCTGGTACCTACCCAGAGTTTTCACTGCTATGGACTAGTATTCATGATACTGGAAGGTACTCGGTATGCTACCAAAGAAGAAAGGTGTCTTAGTTAGGGTTTCTATTGAGGCAACAAAGCACCATGACCAAAAAGCAAGTTTGGGAGTGAGTGACCTGTCTGCAAGACACATTGGTGTAATAGTGGCACAAACTTGTGGGTATAACAAACCAAATTCTGATTTGTGTTAAGGCCCACTCCATGAGATGGAACCCATACCCAATACTGTTTGGGTGGCTAAGAATCTGCAAGTTAGACAGGGCAGAGACTTAGGGGAAAATGAAATACTACTGTTCTACTAAAGGAACTTACCAATAAAATGACTCCTAACAACATTGTGCTATACTCAACAGACCACTGCATTGCTCAGCCATTATCAGAGAAGCTTTCTCCTAAAGCAGATGAGAACAAATACAGACCCGCAGCCAGACAATATGCAGAGAGTGAGAGACCTTGGAACACTTGTCCATAAAAGGTACGTTTCCTTCAAACTTTACCACTTCAAGGCTCAAGGAACCCTGTGGAAGAGGAGTCAGAAAGAGTGTAAGAGCCAGAGGGGTGGAGGACAGAATCAAGGCCTTCTAGTCACAACCTGGCAGGAGCACCATTGAACTCACAGAGATCAAGGCAGCTTTCACATAGGGGTCTTCACCACAGGGGTCTTAGAGACCTCATCTTTAACCCAGAAGCTGTCTCCAATTTATAGCCCTTAAGGGTAGGCCCAGTGCCCAGCAGTAGATAGCCAACACACACACACACACACACACACACACACACACACACACACACACACACACACACACCCCACCACCACCAACAACAACAACAACAAAAACAAAAACACAACTCCCCAAAAAACAAACAAACAAACAAACAAACACCCTCAATGGCATCTTTGGAGGTTCTTTGTCTCATAATGTTGTCAGGACTTTATTTACTTATTTTTTTCTGCATCATAGGTTATCAGCATACATATTATGGTTCCAGTTTGGGGTTTTTATGGGATCCTTTTGTGTGTGAACATGTGTGTATCTGCCTTTGTATGTATTTCATGTGCTTTTTCTTTGGCTCTTTTCCTTGCTTGGTTGTTTCATCACATTGGCATTTGTTTTGTTCTGATTTACCTTATCTGATTTTCTTATTATTCTTAGATGCCTGCGTTCTAAGGAGAGACAGAAAGGGAGAGGAGAAGGGAAGCAACTAGGAGGAGTAGGGGGAGGGGAAACCATAATCAGAATACATTTTATGAAAATAATCTATTTTCAATGAAAGAGAAGCTGGAGAGATGGCTGAGCAGGCAAGAGCTGTGCTTGGATATGATAGGTTTCAGTTTCCAGCACCCACAGGCAGGCTTAGAACCTTCCCCAATCCCAGGGCTTTCACTGAATCCTCTAGCCTCCCCTGGCACTGTGTGTACTTGGTAGCCTTACATATGTGCAGGCAACACACTCAAATACATCGAACCAATCTCTAAAAACCATTAAAAATTTTATTTTCATTTCTGCACATGTGTGGGCACATGCGTGCAGGTACCCAGAGAGACCAGTAGCAGGAGAGTGCATTAGACCCCCTGCAGCTAACATTACAGACATTGTAAGCCATTAGACTTGGGTCCTGGGAGCCCATCATCCTTTGCAAGAGCAAGAACAGTAAGAGCTCTTAACTGCTGAGACATCTCTCCCACCCGTAGATCCTTTATGTTCTTATTTTTGGATAAATCGTACACATGTACTTTGTTTTTCTTTTCTTTTCTTTTTCTTCTTTTGGCCTGTTTATTGTTGTATTTCTCTTTGTCCTTTCATGATGGGCTTTTCACTGGATTATAATTTGTTTTTTACAATTAGGTGGATTATAGAGAGGACATAAATGTATTGTGCTTCACCATCAACTACACATTAACAAAATGCCTATCCAATTCAATGTCTGACTCCAACATCTAAAGATGGTATTGGTTTTATTCTATTAAAACCACATGTGAAAATTGATTTGTGTTTCACGTCACAGTTTCCAGGTCATGACAATCTAGAAAGGGCCACAGTGTTCAGCTAATTAACAGTTTGAAAGACACTACACCATCCCACATGTGGCAGAATACAGTTTTACAAGTGGATGTTGGAAAACTGAAATCAGTCCCATTGCCTTGCTTCTACTGTAATCTTCTCAAACCATCCCTGTGTTCCCTGTCCTGTTCAGTTTAGGAGTCAGGACTGCCTTTAAATATGCGGTAGACAGAAGACACGGTGTGAGTGTCAAAGCACACTCAACTGGTGGGCGACGTAGTTGCTGTTCAACAAGGTGGTATGACGCGATAAAAAACGTACAAAAGCCCTACATATGCTGATACAAGGCTGTCCCTACAGAGCCTCTGACCTTTACTGTTGACTTGAGAATCTTCAGAAAAACTCTGTGCTTCCATTTTCTCATCTGCAGACCAAAGTTACTGATTTTCAAAATCCCCTTCACTTTTAAAATTTTATGACTTTGACTTTGTAATTTTAGTGGCTCCTCCAAAAGATAGCATATGATTCCTATGCCTTCACATTCAAAAGAAAATCTCATGTTTCAGATATTCACCTGAAACTCATCTGTGTGGGATGATGTCTTTTAAAATACATTCTTAAGATCTTTCCCTCCGAGCTCCCCTTGACCTTTCTCTCTCATTGCAGCATTTTTCAATCCTCTCCTCCCATCTGACTGCAATGAGACCATATTTACTTTCTCTCTGCTGATGCAAATTCTTCTTCCCAGCTCTTCCAGCTTTGTTCAGGCTCCACATGCAGCTTCCTGCCTTGTGACATGAAAGTCACTCTCACCAAGCCTATCTCCCTAATCTACTTTTATCTGTAAAGTGGATTATAAAAGTTTTGAATAAAGGGTATTGTACCAGAACACGTTGAACTGCATAGCACCAGCACTTAACTGTTCTGAAGGAAAGAACTCTATTCATGGAAGTATTCAAAAATAGACCTGCATTTCAGGAAAGAAAAATGAACTAGGCTGGGAGAGATTGGTTTTTCCTAGTAGGGGTTACCACACTTTTCATAGCGTCTTAGTTGGTTAGTAGGGAGCTTTGAAAAAATATCAGCATGGTCTTCCCTATCAGCTGCTAGTTTAGGTCATTTTCAAAGAAACCCCCTGTGTATCCAGGATCCTAACCAATTCTCAACCCCATGATTTTACATTGTTGTGCCAGCTGCATCTGTAGCTCAGGCAGGGTTTATCTTCTCACCACGCTACTTTTTAACTTTAATCATCTTATTGCCTGGAGGTCAAATTTTTTTTTTTTGATATTGAAAAAGAGTGAGCCTACTTGTCAAATTTTCTCAGCATTCTATTTCTCTAATTGGCCTGCTATCATTTCCAAAGTGTTACATCCAGTTTTATTTCTTGCATAGAACAAGTTTTCCACATCTACTTGCTAAGTTTTCTGTCTTTTCATTAAAACAAGCCCAAGAGCTTATCCTTTTTTTCTTCTTCCTAAATGAAAGAACAGTGTTAGAGATAATTAAGGCACCATTTAGTTAAGAAAACAAGTTTTCTGTTCTGATTTATGCCTTAAAACTCTCAACCAAATTTTTCAAACTAAATTATTTTATGTAACACTGAAATAAGTTCACTGGTGAGTAGTAAGATATTGTATAGATTAGTTTGCATTAGGGTAATACATAGTTTTATATGAATATTATTTATGTATCTTTACATAAATTTATATAAATATTATTTACTTACCTTTATGCCAGCTTATAGAACATAGTGGTTGATTATGTAAATTTTTCTTAAATAACATAATGTTGTACCCTAAATTATGTGCTTAGTTAAGGCTTCCATGATCATGCCGTGACTGTTAAAACTAAGACCATTAACATTGAAATTAAAATAACACATGGTAACAGGAAGCTAGCTAGTGTTTTTAATTGCATTGAATAACTCTAAATTTAATGACAGAGACAGATCATGTGAGCTTATTAGAGAACTAAATGGGATAACTGCACATTGAGTTATATTTCTAACAATATGTTTTTAGAGAGTTTATGCAATCTTTAGTGACTTTGTTTTTACATAGGCTTATTTTGGTTTGGATTTTAAATGGCCTCCAGTGAATGGTTTAAATAGTAGGTCATGACCTGGAGCCTGTGGGCTTCTGTAACAAACGAGTCATTGAGCAATAGGGCCTGGTGGAAGCCAGAATGGGCCCTTCAGTGGGGCTGTTGATTGCTGTATACCCTAGCTCTCTGATTCATAGTTGCTCTGACATGAGACGCTTTCTTCCAGCACACACTTCCTTCCATGATGCTCCACCTCTTTACAGTTCCCATCCCTGGGGCTCATTGATCATTGACTCTAAGCATTGAGACCATGAGCCACAAGAGTTCATTCACCCATTTTAGTTGATTTTGTCAGGTGTCTTGTGAGTTGTTTGTTACAGCAACAGAAAGGTAACCAAGACAAAAGGGAATGATGGGCTCAGGAATGTAGTTCACTGTAAGATTATTGCCTAGCATATTAAAAACACAGGGGTCAGCCCATAGTACAAGTGGTAAAACCCACAAACACAGCCGTGGCACAAATTACTCTATGTTCATACTCTCCTTCCGGTAATAGAAACCCTAAGATTTTGCCTACTGTCCATTATCATCTTCAGTTTTCCTTCAGCTTAAATGTGTTCACAGGTTAAAGTAGGATGTAAAAGTGACACAAGGTAACCTTGGTGAAATTTTATTCTTCTCTCTTGAAGGTGACAAATGGGCTATGCAGCAGTTTCAGAAGCTGTTTGTGACTATCAGTGTAAAGTCACACATCATGGCCCTTTGTAAGTGCCATTTCTATCTAGTCAAGAATCAAGAATTTCCTTTTCTCAATACTTAGTTGTTACACTTTCACAGTGAAATATGTATTATGAGTATGAATTAGAATTTTAAATTACAAATTATGATAAAAATAGAAGTTATTTATTTAGAAGGAGACTACTTTTTTATCTGAAAGCAGGGACTCTCCAATTATATGTTTAATAACAATTTTCTTCTTTAGCAAGTTTTTCAGTGTAGAAATGTATCCACTCTGAACTAAACAGACACCCACTAAAGCATTAAAATTATTGCATCTATATAGACATTTTTCTTGGTATCTTTTTAAAACTTTTCATTTTTCCTTTTTATATTTTTATTGTTTGCTTTACTGGGATATGTATAGTACTATGTATCATTAACTATAGATTTATTTTATACAGAAAATCTTAAGAAATTTCAGGTTATTTATTCTGAGAACACTATTTTATCTGGTTTTAATAATCTTTGAAGGACATTAGCTCCTTGTGACTAATCTAGATAGAGTAAATTCACATATAACAAAGTGAAGATGCTATTACTTTATTTTTAAAGTTTGGTGTAGCAGGAATCTTAAAAGTTCTTATTAATAAAATCAAACTCAGAGCCAAGTATTGGGGTGAACACTGGAAGATCAGAGAGACAGAACAAGCCACAGCTAAACTCACCTGGCCAACTTCTCAGCTGATCTTGTTTCCTCAGACTGGAAGCCTCTATGTCCTCATATCCGAATGGCTCTCAGCTGAACTGTGCTGCTCAAAACCTAAAAGCTTAACCAGCCAAATGCTTAACCAGCCAAATGCTTCTAGTTCCCGGTTTTCACGCCTTATATACCTTTCTGCTTTCTGACATCACTTCCTGGGATTAAAGGCTCACTTCCTGAGATTAAAGGCATGAGTCACCATGCTTGGCTGTTTCCAGTGTGGCCTTAAACCCACAGAGATCCAGATGGATATCTGCCTCTCAAGTGATAGGATTAAAGGCATGTGTGCCACCATTTTCTGACCTCTATGTCTATCTAGTGGCTGTTCTGTCCTCTGACCCCAGATAAGTTTATTAGGGTGCATAATATTTTGGGGAACTCAATACCACCACAGTTTGGTCAAAACATTGAGATTTTTGATAGAGTCATTCATTTTATGGAGCATTTTGCAAAACATATTAAAGTAACCATCCTTCCTGTGTTTGACTTTAAAATATCCAGATGGATCATTACTTTAATTCTTGACATTGATCACGATAGAATAGTTTATTCAAAATATGCATTTAATTGATAATAACACCTCATATATATTTATGAACTGTGGAACTAAATTTCTGTTTTATATATTTTGTTTTTACAAGACCTTAGTTTAGAAAAGTCAAAATCATGCCAGATTGACTTGAATAATACATTTCAATCATTACTGTATCTCCATTAAGATAATGGTAAGTAGGTAAATCAATTTGCATTTGGACCAATTAGAAGATTAATATTTACATAATATTTCTTGAATAAGGAAAAATCACAGCAAAAATATCATATTGATTGTTATCCAGCCAAATTTTCCTGAAATATCTTCCAAAATGGAGTCTTAAAATTTTGTGTGACATGTAGTCCTAATTACCATTGGTCTAATTCTTCTACTTTAAATTGTTTCTTAGACTTTCTCATAAAAATGCATTATTAAAATTCAACCAAATTTTCTCAACTCTGTGAGGGTAAGAAGGCAACAATAAATGATTTCAATATTGTGCATAATCCTACCAGGGTCCCCTCCTTTATTGGAATGTTCCTGTCATTGCAAACTAGCAGGTGTAATGGAACTAGACGAGGACCTCTGGGGATAAAGACTAAACAAGAATGCTGTGGATATGTTGCACAGCACAGGCATGCAATTAAATATGCAATTATAATAGCTAATAAATTTTCATTCTGTGGTAGGGAACAAAAATAAGAGAGGTTATTTCTTGATACATTTTAAGATTCCTGCTACACAAGCTACTATCTACACTGAGCAAGATTGATATGTTCACAACTTAATTAAATTCAAGCTCCCGATAACCCTCTGATAAAAATGGAGCCCAAACCTCTCAGATGTCTGTGTCTGCTACTTGTTTTTGATCAAGAAAAATAAAATTAACTCTTCAGTAAAATGAACTAAATAGATTTTCAGAAGCTAATTGTGATCAATGGGAATTGACCTATATAAGCAAAATAATCAGGACATTGCTGGTATAAGCAGTTATATATGTCAGAAAAAGGTACAGCCCCACATATATAAAAACAAATACTCAGATACTCTATGTATAACCTCAAGTACTTATATACAAACAAAACAGGTATGTACGGATACACATAATCGGGTTTACATATATATTTCTACCTAGACATATATGTATATGTTCATAAACACACACAAATGAAATAGTAGTATATTTTCAAAAAAGGTATATAGACTTTTCATAATCCCTTCAAAACAGCCTGCTTTCCCTAAGGGAGTGCTGCTGTAGGGAGAGGCTGAGACTTCCCAGCAATTTAGGGGAAAATCCTAGTTTGTAGCTTGGTCTCTTTCTTCAGCTTGAAAGATAACCAAATATCTTGTGCATGTGTTTTTCTGGTCACGAACAGGTAACAAACAAATGTAGCATTTACTTCATCTCCTCTGAGTATATCTTTTCATCTCATTTGCCTCCACGAAGCAGTCATTCTAGTGTTTGGGATTAGCTGGAAGAGGACTTCTGAAATAAAGGGTCAAGTGGATATCCTGCATCTGTAGATCATGGATGAGAGCTAAGGGATTTCTTCTGTTTTTATTTCTCCATTTCTTGTCGTGTTTCTCTGTTGTGGCTGCGGGCAGTCAGACTGAGAACATTCTATCAGTAGTGCTGTATTCCAAGGCTTATGTAGTCAGTCGTTCATGCCGATGTGTCAGTGTTCAGCACTGGATGACAGTGGCTTTATCAAGCTGCATGCTACCAGTTGGAGAAGCCAAATTATCAAACTTCTGCAGAATCTTCTTACCCTTGAGGAGTGCCTTAAATGCGGTCTCCCCTTGACAAAGAGACTATGACAACTTCCATGATTTCTTAACCCTAACCTGACTGCCATATGTTTCTGTGATTTGATCAATAAATAATTAGCTCTATAATCAATTCACTATGAAAAACATGCCTGCTATTTACAGCTGCATTTTTGTTCAGAGTAGAGACAATGATGATGTAAGTATTCAAAGCAGTCTTGATCATGCTAGAAAACATGGTTGAAACTGGATTTATGATGGAAGAAAAGTAGGTAATTATTTCTAAACACAGTCACTATATTGAAGTTGTGCTACTAATGTTAGATCTATGCAACTGTAACAGCATCTAGACCATATGAAAGATGCTGCATGTATTTCTTTATTAGAAAAGTTTGTTTTCTGCTTCCTTGACATCAAACCTACTCATGTCAATCCTGGTGCTTCTCATGATAGATAGAAAGAACATCAGCTCTATTACATGATCATTTTTCATTTGGTTAATAAGGTGAATAAAACAAGACAATATTTTCCTTATGCCATAAGAAAGACACTGTCCTGAATAGGGCTGCTATGTCAACTTGAATAACCACAGCTGTTCAACAATGGACATACACATGACTGAAGAATGGATGTTGACTGTGTGTTACTGTGTGTGACTCCAAAGTCACTTCATTCTTTTTGGTAAAGGCATTCTTGTCCTGACAAAACAAATAATAATGGAAATATGTACGTGTATGTCAAACACAAGAATTCTTTTCGAGATACTAAATTGGAAGTCAAATACTATTTTTTAGATTTTGCCAATATCATTGCCTTGTGTCAGCTTCTGTATGTGTTTGAGATAATCCATAACAACATTGTTAGCTAGCACTAATATCTCATGACTGTGATTAGAAAAAGCCTAGACAAGACCACTAAAGTCACTATTACCTTGCTTGCAAGAGATATTTATTAGATAGTTAAGATGTGGTCTGTGGTTGGATAAAATACAAATAAAAGGAAACTTGCTGTTTTGTGTGGTCCCTCAACACTTTAGAAAATGTAATAAAACTTCAAGGTGATGATAAAGGTGTCTTGCACCTAGTAAAATCTACAGGTTACCTAGAATAATTATCATTAGGGACTAGTGATTCTGTCAAATTTCAATGCCATCACACTGAATAGATAAAAGGATCATTTGAACTGACTGCTACAATTATGAAATAAGTGTTTGATATTTGAGTAATTTAAACAGCATGGCTGGGCTTTGACAGTGGAGATACAGCCCTTGGGGCTCACCATGCAGATACCACTTTGGGTCTTTGTCAGATTAGAGACATCACTAATAGAGTGAGTCCCAGAGATAACGTATCAAAGAATTTCCTGGTGCTTAGCCTTTCTGAACTTCATATCTAGGAAAGTTATTGAGAGATTTAGAAGAGGTTGTGGCTTTACCTAACCTAAAGCATAGTCCTTGAACATCACATGGAAATTTGTTAGAAACACAGAATCAGACTCTGAATTAATAAGAATTTCTATTGTACACTTAAGTTCTAATCACTTGGAGAGTTTGGTGAGACACTCAGAAGTTGTCTTTTATGTGCTATTTGTATAAATGTCTGACTCTTGAGCACTCTACTACCACACACTAGACCACAAATCCTAGAAATTACTGATGATCTGACATGATACAAAAATGCATAGTGCATTAAACTCTTCCAATGGGCTCTCAGTTTGAATATCATGCAAAAGTGTTATTTGGTATGTCAAGACTTTATGTATAGTTGTCAGTGTTCTATACTGATTTTAAAAGAGAAAGAGTATGTACAAAAATGTCATTGACACAGGTCCCGGTCCCACTACCTGGTTGCCTCCAAAACAGTTCAAGCTAATCACCTGTCTCACTTATCCAGAGGGCATGATCCAGTTGGATGAGATGGCTGTTTAGAACCTGGGGCCTATGCAGGGACACTTTGCTCAGCCTGGGAGGAGGGGACTGGACCTGCCTGGACTGAATCTACCAGGTTGAGCTGAATCCCCAGGGGAGTCCTTGCCCTGGAGGAGATGGGAATGGGGGGTGGGCTGGGGGAAAGGGCGGAGGGGGGGCGGGAGGAGGGAGGACAGGGGAATTCGGGGCTGATATGTAAAATTAAATCAAATTATTAAAAAAATTGTAATTATTAAAAAAATGTCATTGACTTCTGAATACTAAATCTTGACTGGAAAAAATTCATTTCTTGTTAGTAGCTCTATAATAATGTCTAATTTTCACTTAATTTCCCTAAACATCAATATGAGGGAACATAGAAATTGCCTAATCAATAAGGGACATCTTTAGAATTATTTTCCTTTAAAGCTAAGGGATTCTTTGGCCAATTTTTTACATTAATAGGGTTTACTACTGTTTATAACCAGTGTTTATATATATTAGGAATTCCAGAATTACTGTGTTTTTTGGATGATAACTATGTAGTTCCATTGCAGAAAAGCAACCCAATTTCCACACTGATGTTTGGGAATGTACTCATATTTGGAATATATTTAAATCCCTCCATATACTTCTCCTTGCTCCCTTCCAAATTCATGGCTTTTTTCATCAATTGGTATTGCAGGTCTATTTATGAAACAGTTTATTTTCTAAAATTCTGAATAGGATTTTTTTTTTGGTATGAAACTTTTTGTTAGGAAGATAATCATTTAAATCTAAATCTCCCAAAGATTCTAACTAGAATTTATCTGCTGCCTTAATTTCCTACTTCACCCTTTTAGCAAAAGAAAAGATATAAGATACATCCATCCATCTATTGTTTCCAGTGGCCAGTGTGCAATCCTAGGTTCTTGGCCTCTTTGCTTAAAAATGAAATCTAAGCCCTTACAGATTTACTAAGTAGCACAGAAATATTGTTCAAAGTCAAGAGCAAGGGTCACATATATGGTCAAGACTAACAGGACCACTTGAGTATAGGAACTCAAGGGTTTGTTTTATTATTTGGGACTTTATCTTATGGGTTCGAGAGAAGCAGTTTGGTTGCTAGGCACATAGTACAGGTTGTTCTTTATTTTTATAGATACCCTAGATTGCATTGGTCTTTGATTACTGTGCATGCCTCTTTCCACAATGCATTTCATTTTAACCACAAATAGGTATAACATGGTAAGGAGAAGATTCTTCCTAAATAATTGACTCTGTGAATACAGTTTTCCTTATATTTCATGCACACAGAACTGATTTGGGTTAGATTGGGTTACTGGCCAAAGTCTGAAGGTGCCTACATAATATTTATGAAAAGAAACAGTGCTATTGACATGTGACTAGTGGAAGTAACATTCTCCATTATTTAAGTCAGGTATTCATGCAGTCTACTGTAGAGAGAGTCCCAGATCGCAAAAGGTGATTAGGATCATTGCTAAAAGAGGTGTGTGCAAGTCTCAAGCCAAGAGGAGCTCTAGCTCACTAAGCCATTCATTCTGCCTTAGCTTTGGTTAAGACCCTCTAAACGCTTCCATATTACTCTCCTTGCTCCTTTTCAAATTTATGACTTTTTTCATTGTTATTACATGTATACATAAGTATATAAGTATGATTTACTCAGTCTGTATAACGTTTCTTATATGTATATTTTCAGGACTGACAATTTGGTACTGAATAATAAATTGGTGTGCTATTCCCTAAGGAAGACTATTTCTCCAGCTCTCAGCATTCCTTAGTGGCCTATAAATTTTTTTGTAGGGTTGAAGCCTCCTGGGCTTTTCCCTGTTTTCTTTAACATGTCTGTTGTTCCCTTCCTTGTTTATATTCAGGCAATCTTGTTGGCAAGACTCAATGGGGTTGCTTCTGACTTTTAAAAGATGATCGTGTGTACTGACTCTAAGCAAAGAAGCATGGAACATGGCTCGTGCTCAGAACACCAATTCATAGGGTTATTATTCATCTGTGGTACAGGAGATTGAATTCATGACCTCATGAAAATGAGGGATGCATGCTATCATTGAACTACACTCTCCACACATTTGAAACTGGATAAAATAAAGTAAGCACATAGAAATAATTGCTTACAATTAATGGTCATCTACTGTGTTCTACATGGGATTCTAAGAATTTAATGTTTATTTATTTAATCTCAAAATAACCCAGGAGTAAGATACTGTTACTATTCACACTTGATAATATAGAAACAGGTACAAAAAAGTGTGTGTATGCCACTAACATAATGTATTGTATTAGTTACTTTTCATATTACTTTAATAAAGTGCCTTAAAAAAAGCAACTTATGGGAGAGTTCATTTAGACACTCAGCTTGAAGGTGCAGTCCACCATGGTGGGGAAATCAGGGAATCAGGAGATGAAGTGGCTGGTCACCTTTCATTCACTGTTGAGAGAGTGATGAATGCCACTCTTCAGCTCACTTTCTCCTCTTTATACAGCCACGGTCCCACCCCAGAGAATGGTGTTACCCATAGTTGGATAGATCTTCCCACTACAATTAACCTAATTAAGAGAAGGCCCCTCTGGGGCATTCCCAGAGACCCCCAACTCTCAGGAGACTGTAGAGCTCATCAAGTTGATAATTGAGATTAACCATCATATGTATCTAATCCAGTAGGTACCAGATTTAAAAAAAAAAAAACATAACTCAGTAATTTGAATCTCAACACTAAATTCAGTGGCTTCCTTTGTGTCGGCTTAGCTAAACTATTTTTTTTTTCAAAATATCCACATGTGAATACTTTTTGGTAAGGTTAGAGCAAGAGAAACTTAGGAAATTTGGAAGATGGGTGTGAAATGATAGCCAGGAAATAAGGAAGCTGATCAGAGGGCTTTAGGTCTCTTTGTAGGTGTCAAATGTGTTTTTGATCATTGATACGGTATGCATTTTTGTGGTCATAGACTACATTGGTACAGAATTACTGTAGTTTCTTTATGCTGTGGGTCAAGCTTTCATGAGGTGTCATGGTGGAGAGTTGTGGCTCCCTGTGAAGGTTACTCAAGGTACAAAACTTGAATTAGCTTCATTTCTATTGCTGAGATAAAATACTTAGAAAAAAGAACTTAACGGAGAAAGTATTTAATTTACTTTACAGCTCCTATCATGGTTGCAAAGACATGGTAACAGGCAGGAAGGCACAGGGGTGGACTGGAAGTTGGATGACCACACTCGACTCAGGAAGTAGAGTCAGGATATATGGCTTTGAATGTTGCCCTAGAGACATGAGTCCTTCAATCCACCTTTTAAAGGTCTAATAACCTTTCCAAACAGGACCATGAAGAGGGGTTGAAGCCTTTCAACATAGGAGTAGATGTGGAGTTATAATGTAAGGATCTGAGTATCACTGAAAGAAGACTCCAGACTCAGATAGTATGTAAAAACAAAGAGCTTTATTCTGCAGAAACTACCAGCTTTCAGGGTTGACCACTTTTACAAAATGGCGACCCAGAAAGGAGCATGCAGGCTCCTTTTAAGCACAGCTAGGAAAATTTCAGAAATAGTTAGATCATTTCAAACATGGTTGGTCAAGTAAGCAACAGTATACTTTTGATTAGCTGAGGTTAGTCTTACCATCTTTGGGCATACTTAGGCAAGTCTGGGCAAGTTTTGAGGGTAGAGGTGGAGGGTGAGGGAGGGGGGTGTTGTTACAATACTGTCCTTATTTGGTCATTGCTTTAAAATACTGTGGAGCTGACTGAGGTCTCTCCATGGTGCCTGTTGTCAGGAGTGTTGTTGATTAACAGCACTTTGTTTAAGAAACTGAAACTTAGACCCGTTTTGTAAATTGGAGGAAGTTTAGACCTCTCAACAATTACGAGACAAACATAGCAAGGGACAGAATGGCTTCCCATTTATCTTTATGAGGTTATGATTTTTTATTTTTAAATTATCTTGTCTATAGATTTTTTTTCACAATTAGGGCTCACCTGATCTTTAGTTACTGCTTTTGTAACTAATCTTGTGCGGACACTGATAACTTTTGCCCTCATTTTTTTATTGATATTATGTGATGTTCTGATCATAATCTTACTGGTTTTGGTTTTGGGCTATTTCTTCATAGTAACAAAGAGTTTAAGTTTTGGAATAAACTCCCATTTATTTTCTATACCTCAGAAATTCTTCTTCCCTAATAGAGTACACCCTGATATACATCTCTGGGAAACAAACAAGATTTGTTTTTAATAGACCAAGATGTTTCTTGATGTTAAGAGGTGAAAGCTTAATGTGATTAAGAAACTGATTATAGCTCACTGTAGTTAGCATTACTAATTAATATTTGATACCATCATCATCCTCATTTTGTCTACTTCTCTGAACTATTCATGAGTGTCTAACCAAGAAAACAAGGAAGACATGCAAATAAAATCATAAATTTCACCCTGGTTTGTCTAGATATTTAAATAGGAAAATTTCTTCACAAGTCCTCAAAGGATAAATGATTATATTTTCATGTTTAATTCAAGTTTTAACTACTTATACCAATACCTCTATTATGTTCCCTGAGATTTCTCTTCTACTTCTGCTTCTTCCTCTTCTCCTCCTCCTTCTTTGAGACAAGTTTCTCTAGGTAGCTCTGGCTGTCTTGCAGCTCACTTTGTAGACCAGGCTGGCCTCACTCAGAGATCCCTCTGCCTCTGCTTACCTGAGTGCTGGCTTTAAAGGCATGCATCCCCACATCCAGCTTTATATTTATTCACATGGCTTTCATTTACCTCAGCAATAACAACTAAGCCTCATGACTCTGCTATGTTGAGAGAAAATCCCATTTTCCAACTGCTTAATACTCCTTTATACCCTTTACAGTTCTGAAGCCTATTTAAACGCCAGTGCCCAGACTGCTCCCAGGTATCTACTAAAGTTTTAAATGCAGAAAAACTTCTCAGGGAACTATACAGCAGTTGCTTTATGCAACACTCTTTGTCTCGATATCTCTGTGAGTCTATTTACATGTAGTAATTTCCCTGTCCTGGTTAAAGCCAGAAAACGTGATTCATTGTAGCGTTCTTGCAGAAAATGACAGATGGGCTCATTAGTCTTTTGATTCATAAAACTCATGATGTTGTTTTGCTTAAAATAAGAAGCAAAAAATAAGCAAGTTCCTGATAGGTTGGATTCTGTGTCAGAGCTAAGTAAAGTCAACTCTGCAGATTAGGGAAGGAACTGACAAAGGAGCTGCCGGGGGTGGGGACGACGACGACGACGACGACGACGACGACTGTGCAAATGAGTGAATTGCACTTGGTGAGAAGTTGTGCATTATAAGGTGGTGGTTAAAGCGGAACTGACGATCCAAAAGTTCTGGGAACAAGGATTCAAGGAAAGGGACTGAAGTTGCCTGTTGTTTGTTGTTCGGTTTGGATGTCACTGCAGCAGGAGAAAGAACAAAGAAATTAAATAACACAAGCCTTAAGAGAATGTTTAAAAAAATGCCTGAGCATTTAAGGGAAAATAAGTCACCACCAATAGATGGATAATAGAATACAGAGTGGTCTCTGTTCACAAAGGAACCAAACTGAAAGGAAAGAAGGCTTCCTTTGGAACGTCAATACCAGAGACTCTTCAAGAAAGCCCAGTCCAGAAACTGTAAGCTTATTGTTATTGAAATTTTTACTCATATTGATTAACCATTCAGTTTTTTCTTTGTCATCAGCAAAACTACTTCAAAAAAAAAAAAAAAAGAAAGAAAGAAAAGAAAAGAAAAAAGAATTCTCCAGTCAAATCCACATTTAAAATGACAGCCTGAGACTTTCAAATCATATTGTCTGCTTTGCATTTGGAAGCAGCTATGGGATGGATCATAGGGCTTGCATCATTTTTTTACATTACCTAAAATTAATGATAAAAATTTAGTGGATTACTGAAAAAGAAATCTCATAACATGATAACCAACCATTGAGCAAACCACTGACTAACTCATTAAAATCACTATTGCTAGAGAAAGTTTCTTATGGTTTGTGTCCATTTCTGTATCTGCATTTTATAATTTGTGAAACATAAATTATTTCTTAAACTCTGATGATTTAAGCAATTGTGATAAAATAATTTTAAAAATATAACAATATGGTATGTATATGACATTATTAAAATTTCAAAGATTGTGAATAGTGTCTTCATAAAAAAACTTTTGTTTTATTCATATTTATATAAAAAAGCAAATGTTAAAGAAAACCAAACTTCAACCATTCACATTTTGTTTAGATAGTTTGATATTTCACATGGATTGGTATTCTAATGTTCAGATAGGCTTGATGTAAAAAGTCCTTCCAAACTTGAATGCAGCATAACAAAAATACATTATTCAGCAGGAAAAGAGAGAGGCATTAACACTTACTTTAGGGTCTGTGCCAGTGGAATGATCTGTGCTATGAGTGTCAACAATATTAAAACGCATGTCTTTTGACTCATGTGTTTAATATACTGTATTTGATGATAAGTATATATTATATTTAATGCAAATGTTTCTAGTAATTCTTTGTTTATATATGATTCTATGTCATCGTACTTTTGTGTATCTTTTTTATCTTCTGTGACCCATCATCACTTTATTTTACTAACCCACACTCAGAAACCTCTCTCAAACAGTAATAACCACCCTAATAAGTAGCATTGAGCTGACACTATCTGTGACAGTTTTCTGAACTGTCAGCTCACAGCTGGAACAAATTTAGATAACACACATCTGGGCAGTTAATCCAGGAGAACTAACTAAGAATGAAGTTATTTCACCAGAGTAGGAAGCACCTTCAGGAACTTCAACTATAAAGAGGAACCCAGCACAAAGCAATAATTGATCCTTCTAGGATTCACTTCTTGCTGCTGATGGTGTCTATCCTTTGTTGGCCTCAGAACCCAGTTTGTTGGGCCTTCCTCCATAGACTAGGACCAACAAGCCTCCAGAAATTCTCTAGGACTTTGGTGCCAATCTTAACGGCTAACTCATCCAGCTTTGTGGACTGATTGTCTACTGCATTCTAAGGTTCATTAGATTGTAGATGCTGGTTGTTGTACTACCCAGCCTTTATTGTGTAAGGCAGCACAGTGAATCCACTAACACACTACTGCTCTTAATTCTAAAACATAGTATATAAACTAGGAATTAATTATCCCATCCCAGTTTCTTTTGAAGAAGAATGCCAAGAGGCAGAGAGCTTAATTAACATGCCTATTACAACTTAAAAAGTTGGTGGTAGGTTAGGATTCATGCTTAGACAGCTGAACTGATCACAGAAGATACAATATGATGGTGTGCAGAGAGAGGATCTACCATGAGGATGTGATCACAGTGACTTCTATTTTCTGATTAAAGAAAACCAATTTTTTAAAATGTCCATATGGATAAATGAATAATTTCAATAAAGTATTTTCTATTTTTACACTATTTTTAGATTATCCAAGATTGTTCTCATTATAAAATGATATATTTTCATTGGTAATACTTCAAGATTAAGATCTAAATTATGTTGCCAAGTGGCCTACTAACTAATTTAGTGGAAATGAACTTCAGTTCTTTCCTGCTTGCTAATATGTCATAATGTGCTTCCTAGTTCGTTCTTCATGATTGTTAGAAACAGACTAGAATATCATTAAAAAATAATAGAATGTTAGGAAGCAAAAAGTGAAAAGAAAGAAAAATAGAAAAGGTTGTGTTCACCTCTTGTTGCCCCATGCCCACCATGTCTGTGTCAATGCAATCAATCTCTTCTCCTGTTTATGTTTGTAAGAAATTAAGATGGTTCTGAGGCCTCATGTCACCGCTCTCTAGTGTTTCTGTTTAGTTATCTGGCTGCTAGCATTTAGATATGGTTTGAATGGACAGGAGTTCATGTGTTGAAATTTAATCCACATCAGGACACTGAGTCTATTGGAAACTTGTTCCTACCATCTTGTTTAGAAGTAAGGCCATAAGGAGATGTGTAATGTTGAAGTTATCTAACACTTTGATCAACACTGATCGTATATGAAACTAAGAAGGCACTCAAGATTGAATACTGCTGTCATTAAAAGAAGAGAGGCCAGAACACACCAGAAACACACATGCACAATACACATAAACATACAAATTAAGATGCACACGTACACATATATGAGACCTCACAGAAATACACAGAAATGCACATACACACATATGCATTCACAGATGTACATACACACTTAACACTCAGGAACACACATACAAGCATACACTAACACACACATACATCTACAAAACACATTTGTTTGTGTGTGTGGGGTACACACACACACACACACATACTTCCATGTCTATTTGTGCTGTGCTTATTTATTTAGGTTTGTTTAGTCAGCCATATTGTTGAAGTATCATGGGTGAAATTTCTTTGTCATTCGTAGGAGTAACAACCTCACAGCAGATTTCCTGGTCCTCTAGCTTTTATAATCTTTGTGTCTTCTCTTTCGTTATGTTCCTTGAATCTTAGATTCAGAAATTGTGTTATAGATGTATCAGCTGGGCCCAGGAACCCCTTGATCATTTGTTTTCTGCGATTTGACCAATTGTGGCTTTTTGCAATGACATCCTTCTGTTGTAAAGAGAAGTTTCTTTGATGAGGGGCAAGGTCTATATTTTTCTGTGGGTGTAAGGATAAATATTTAGAGTGCAATTATGGATTATGCTGTTTCTATTAAGTGCCGGTAGTAGATTCTTCTTTAAGATCCATAACCTGGCTAGCTCTGGGAAGTGGGCTACGTTTCCAGGACTACAAATGGGGTTCCTCCTGTTGAGCTGGCCTTAAGTTCAGTTAGACAGCTGTGTGTTACTATTGTGATCTGAGGACTGCTGCTACTCCACGCTTTGGGATACCTTGCAATACTGATTTTGATTGTGGTTGATGGATACCACAACTGGGTCACTATTGGCTGCTTTCCTCCTTGTTAGCACAGCTTTTGATGTGGGTGTAACCTTGCCTTTTGAAAATCTTTTTCAAAGAACGTACACACGTTTTTCAAGTGCTGAACATGAGCACACCTATGTTTCATTAATCCTAGGTCGTGCCCCAGATTGGTTGTCACTGCAGAAGAACAGTTGATTTGGATCAACTGTTAAAGGGGAAATACTGCAGATAGGTTGTTTGTGTTTCACATCTATGCATAGATTCTCTACTATGGCAATTAATCTTTGCTCTTGTTTATAATTAATTATTATAAAACTCTTTAGTTAATGGATACATTCTTTTATAACTTAGTTCACATTATTATGAATTCATAGTCTTCTACATACTTGTCAGAAACAGTGGACATATCATAATATTAAAACATATGTGTTCCAAAACCTCCAAATATTTTAGTTTCCTCTGGGAATTCTGTTAAAATGATATGTTTTTAGAAAAATATGTATTTCCAGACTCATTCATCAAGGATTCTTACTGAATTAGCCTGGGGAATTTGATAAGCTGCTTTTAAATAAAATCAGCCAATGTAATAAATGTGTACCTGACTCCTGAGCACGCATGGGGTACAGCAGCTTATTTATTAGGGAACAGGTCTAACTAATCTTAGGAAGTTATTCTAAGGATGAGTCATTGAACAAGCTAAGAGTTATTTGGAATGAGAATCCACCATCTCATAGCCTATTGTATTTAATACTCATGGACTCTGGGAGCTTTATCAAGGTTAGTGCTTTTTCTGTTACATTCTCATTATCTTGTCTGTGGACATCATAACCTCCCTTGAATGTGAATATCAACATATTGTTGGTGTGAAAAGAGTAAGTAGATGTGACAGAGAGTGAACACATATATGTGGTGGAAATGTCTTTCTGTATGCTGGGAATATATGTGGTTCTCATTGGTTGATAAGTAAAGCCTTTGGCCCATGGCAAGGCAGCTTAGAGGCAGGCAGGAAATCCAAACAGATAGACAGGAAGAGAAAGGAGAGGCAGAGGGGCCCACTGCCAGCCCCTGCCATGAGAAACAGGATGTAAAGGTACTGGTAAGTCACGAGCCACGTATAAATTTATAGAAATGGGTTAATTTAAGATATAAGAACTAACTAGTGAGAAGACTGAGCCATAAGGCCATCTCATTTGTAAATAATATAAGCCTTTGTGTGTTTACTTGGGTCTGAGTGGTTGCAGGACCAGGGGGTCACAGGAAAACTTTCAGCTACATATATGCAAATATAATATTCTTTTAATAGTTCAAGAATTACATACTACATGCATACATACAATGTATGTTGACCATGTTCTTACTTCTTCCCCTAATTCCTCCCAGAACCACTACCCATTTGTCTACTCTCTCTTAACTTCCTGTTTCCTTGTCAATCATTTGTGAGTTTTTGAAAGCCCTCTTCCTTTGCTCTACTGAGCTCTGGTAAATAGTTGTCAGCAAGAGAAGAAGTTCAGTACCTTTGGGCCATGACCCACTTAAGTGCTTCTTTAGCTGGGGGAAAAATCCAACACAGCTTTAAATGTCAGCATTATCTTAGAATCCCCTGGTGTCAGCCTCCAGGGTAAGACTGCCATTTGTAAATATAAATTCCAGGCTTTTCAAATAAAATACTAGAAGTTATTATATCTGTCAGATGAAACAGATAAATATAAGTCTGTAAAATTCTTAAAATTTTGTCTCTCACAAACTATCTTGGGGGCCAGAGAGATGGCTCAGAAGTCAGGAATACTATTTATTCTTTTAGAGCACTCAGGTTTGGTCATCAGGATGCACTTATCGGCTCACAACCATCTATCACAAGTCTAACTCCAGCTCCAGAGGTAAGAGACCATCTCTGACCTCCTTGAGTACCAAGCAAGTCCATGGTAGGCATCCATAAACATAGGAAAAACATACAAATCAGCCTAAAGAGTTAAAAAAAAAGGTTACCTTGAATATAAATATATTTATTTATCCAATAAAAGAGGCAGTGAATGAATAAATAAAACAAAACAAGATCACAAGGAACTCAGTAAAAGTGAGAAATTGTTTGGAAGGAAAAGGATTAAATAAGATCTTCCACGTATCCAAAACAAAGCAAAGATAGTTATAAGTACAGCAGGTAATATACACTGTGTATTGAAAACAATATATAGAGACAGAAATTCACTATGTAATGACATGATCATCAGCTCTGTTGTATGACATTTGGTTTGTGTTCTGACAAATAAAGCTTGCACGAGATCAGAGGGGGGAGGTAGTTAGCCATAGAGGCCAGGCAATGGTGGCATACTCCTTTAATCCCAGCACTTGGGAGGAGGAAGCAGGGAGATCAGGAGTTCAAGGCCACCCTGGGCTACAGGAGATTGAATCTGTCTAAAAGAGAAACAGAGTCAGATGATGGTGGCACATGCCTTTAATCCCAGTATAATTAGGAGGTGGAGACAGGAATAAAAAGTGGATGGAGACAGGATTTCAACCCATTCAGTTTGAGGATTCTTAGAGACAGCACTCCCCTACCCCTTTCCATTCTGTCTGAGATTTCATAGAGGTATGATGTTTCTGGTGGCTGGCTGCTCTGCTTCTCTGATCTTTCAGCCTTCTCCCTAATATCTGTGTTAGGAAATGTTAGTGTTCAGAACCATCCCTTGGGGACCCTCCCAGCATCCTGACCGCATCATTTTACAAAAAGTCATCTTTAAGAGAAGACCCCTCCCCTTCCTCTCTCTCTCTTTCTTCCTCTCTCCCTCTTTCTTCCTTCCACAAGGCTGCATGCACGTCTGCTTTCCCCTTTTCCCTCTTTCGCACTCTCTCTCTCCTCCTTCCCCTCCCCCTTTAATGATAAAACTTTTCACGTGGATGCTGTGTCTACATGATGTGAGTAACTTTCCACTGCCCGTACCTTGGTTCAAACCTGCTAAGGCTATCCTGTGCTGTTTTACAACAATCTGACTCCAGGTTTTTATTGTTAAGACTAATTAGGATCGTGCATCACAGTTCTATAAGAAGCAACTCAAATCTATATATACGTGTATTGTCAGAGTCAGCAGACATCCATACAACAGGTTCAGAACTGGCAATTTTCTCAACATCACATGGAATATTTCTGAGGATAGATGCTTCTGTCAACCAGAAAACAAATGTCAGCAGATTTCAAAAACTAAAGTCTCATCAAGAATTTTTGAATTAAAATGGAATAAAATTATGAATGAAGAACTAGAAAAACTTTAAGTATCCAACTAAGTGAAATTAAACAACATACTCTGAACAAATAGTGGGTCAGGAAGAAATTAAGAGGAAAATGAAAACTTTTCAAGACAAATGAAAATGGAGCTACAACAATATATCCGATCTGGAGGGATATACTAAAAACAATACTAGGAAACATGCTTACAGCAACTAATGCATTCATATAAAAATTATTGACAGTCTGAGATAAAGAGCCTATTTTTACACCTCAGGAAATTAACAAAATATGAAAGTAGTTTATGAATTAGTGGAAGGAAGGAATAAGGATGCAAACAGCAAGAAATACAAGAGACATCACAAGTGACGTACAAAGATCAAACTTTTCTTTCTGATAGAAAATAAACATAATTGTCAGATCCTTCACTAAACTAAGATGATTCAAGTAAAATGACAAAATTAGATATTGCAACAGAAACCAGTAATTACATGAGAATATTAGGCTAATGTGAGTAAATAATCAAATGCTAACCATGTCCAGGAACACCTCAATCAACGTGCCCAGAAATAGTATTTTCCCAGCTGTCCCCATCAGGTGTAGTTAAGTTGACAAATCTACCTCAGTGGGAACACTTATTTATTGTTCTTCCTGGGAGTCTACGAGGTAGATTAATTTGAATGTTTGATAAGGATTTTTTTTTCAGTCATTCGAATCCTGTAATCACAGTCCTTTGTGGGAAAGACATTTCCTTGAGTTACATAGACAGCATGTCAGCAGTTTCTCCAGAGCTGCGCTGATGTGGTCACGACCTCTATTTGCTAGAAATATCAGGACCACAGTTTCTATAACCGTATTAAGCTTCAGACCTTGGAGCTTTTCATTTGCTCTTTGCAGATATTCTAAACATTTCTTCTTTGCCAGGGGAACTTCTGCTTATTTCCTAGTCCTGAGCTCTGGGGTAAAGAATCTTCTTGGCTTCCTCAGCGAGAGACTCTGGCTTTGTGTCAGACTCCCACAGTGACAATCAATGAGTTCAGGGAGAGCAGGGTTAGCAAATGACTGTAGCTAATCACAGCTATTGAGAAGGCAAAATTAAGTCCAAAAAGGAAATGAAAGCAAAACAGTTTCTACTTGCATAGTATTGTATAACAATTTTGATTGAAAAATTGATTTGATTTCTTCAGAATAATTAACTTCTGCCTACTTGTAGTTTACTATCATGAATAATCCCCAGCTCATGCAAATTATTTCAAATCAAATTAATTCTTTGGGTAAGGTTATATGATTATAATTAACAAAGAAAGAAAATAATTTAATTAGAAGTATCATATAATTATTTTTCCTCAAAGAAATGAAATTACTGCAATTACTCCTGAACAGATAGTATAGAATTCTGTAATGGATAAGTTGAATGTATCCACCAACAAAGACGTTGGCTGGTAAGTTAGAGAATTAGAGGACATCTAGGGGTTCATCTTTTGAGGATATTCCCTGGCACACCAGCAAAATTTAAATAGAATAATTATAGGAAAGATTACACTGAACAACTACTCAGGTGACTTAAATTTTGTCTTAAAATTGTTGCTTTCACAATTCTCAAATTATCCCTTCACATTTTGTTAACTAGATTCACATATATGCACACACACACACACACACACACACACACACACACACACTTAATATCTGCAAACATCAAGACATTTTAACCCATCTTCATTTTTTAAGAATTTAGTAAAGGAGCTAAGGAGAGCTACATATTTTCTCACATTTCATTATAGTTCTTGAATCACTAAATTAAGCTAATCTTTTAAAATAGCAAGAGCAAATGTGAAAATATTTAGCAAATGTCTTAGTGGAGGTTGTTGGAATTCTTATAACAAAAAATTGCTAATGAATTTAAATCACAGGTGGATGATTTAATGTGTAAATTGGTATAAGACTACTACTCACAAAGCAATCAAAGTAGATACTCTCAACAAACACAGTCTTTGGTATTATTTAACATATTGTCTAAACAAAGAGGTGTCCAGAAAATGTTATTTTTACTTTAAATACCATTATCTCAACACATGAGTAACTTTCCTTAGGGTGTATGATATATCATTATATAAAATGAGAGATTTATAAATAATTTAAATTAGGCTGTGAAACACTAAAAGTTCCAATAGAATCTGGGAATCAAAGAATAAGGAGAGATCATAACCATTATATTATAGATGATAGTGTCAGCTTTAGAATATATGGAGCTTTCTTCTTTAATTAAGGATAAAAGAAGGTTGAGAATACACAGTTCTTCTCTGCTCCATTAGCAATTCTATGTAGTATAGTTACATATAGGAAACTAACTATTTCTCTACAGTTATCTTATGCATGTTGTTGTACTTTTTCTGGGGTGACTATTTCAGTTCAAACCAGGGGGAAGGGGTAACCAACCGCAAACCAAAGAAACAGTTCCATCCAAGTCCATCTTGATGACAATGGTATCATTAGACTTACTGGTAGGTACATAAGTTACTTACAGGAGCATGAATGATAATGACAGTTGCACTACTAAAAATTTCCCCTCCAGGAGGAGTGTCAAGTTTTAGAAAAATACTTCACTGGAGTCCTCTGCATTTATGCACAGAAACGCTACTGAAGAGTCTCCCCTCCCCTGGTGAACGCTTAGTGCTTATAAAACCTATGAGACTCATAGATTTTTCAGCTTCTGAGTCTTGTTTAACAACTCAGAATTTATCATTTCTCCAATTTAAGAAACTACATGACATTCTACCTCTTCAGCTTCTTTCATTCACTTATATTCTATGATGTCTCATGAGGCTTGGAAAGGTACAGAGACATGTTATTTTGTGCCATTTATGACTGAGAATTGCATGACTATGCTGTATCAACAGTCATTTATTGTTAGGAATTTAAAGCTGTAGGATAGGAAAAAATAAATAGAAGAAAACCCAAAATATCAAAAAAAAAAAAAAAACCAAACAAACAAAAACCAAACCAAACCAAAAAACAAAACAAAACAAAACAAAAAAACAAAAAGACAAATCTCTGACAAAGCATGATGAGACAAAGAACCTCCAAGAATACCATTGAGTTTGTTTTGTTTTAGCCATCTATTGCAGGGCATGGGGTCTACTCTTTTATTTATTTAGCATTCATGTATTATATCATGACAGCAATTCCCTCCCCTCCCCACAGCCTCTCCCTGAGACACACCCCCCACTCTGTCTCCTCCCAGAAAAAAGCAGGACTCCCAGGGACATTAACCAAGCTTAGCATAGCAAGCTACAATAAGACCAGGCACGTACTATCACCAGACACATTACGTTAAGATTGGAAGAGGCAAAAGAGTAGAAAGAAAAGGGCCACACAAGTAGTGAAGAGAGTCAGAGATGCCCCTGCTCCCACTGGTTGGTATCTGACCAGAACACCAAGCTACTCAGCCATAACACATATGCGGAGGACCTAGGTCAGATCCATGCAGGCTCCCTGATCTTACCTAGCCCACATGATTCCCAGTTAGTTGATTCTGTGCATGATTTTCACTGGTTCTTTATTCTTCTCATTTTTTTCTAACTCAAAGAATAAGGATATTCTTTAGTACCAATTACGTTTAACTTGATAATGCATATGACTTCTAGTATGTGTAAAGTACAGGGCATTAATTGTGTGGAGAGTTCCCTTCCCTTTTATTCCACATGGATATCCATTTGTTCTAGCATGATGTGTTGAAGCAAACTTTCTCCAAATAACCTAATACATTTCAAATATCCATTGATCATATAAGCCTGAATCTATTTCTGTACTCTGCAATCTGTTCCACTAGTCTATATTCCTATCAATAAATTATTGTCTGTCTTAGTTAATATAACTTTAAAATAAATGTGTACAGCTGATAGTATAAATCATATTAATGATTTTTTATTTTATAAACCAATTTTTCTCATGCTAGATCCTTAGATTTCTAGAAAACTTCATGATTATCTTGTGAATTTCTATTGAAAAGCATTTTGAAATTTGATGATGACTTAAAATGACAAAAATTAATCTGTTAGGAACTTATGTCATATTGCTGTATTTTCTACATAATACATATTTATAATGGCACACACGTTGATTTAGATCATAAATTAACTCAGAAATGATGTATGATACCATTGTAGACATCCTAAACATAATTCTCTAAACTAATTTTAAGAGCCTTGCTGAACTGTTCTAAGCCATTCCTTTTTTTATTGATTTATTTTGTGTATTTGAGTGTGCTCGTGTGTGTGTGTGTGTGTGTGTGTGTGTGTGTGTGTGTGTGTGCGAGCGCGCGTGCGCGCATGTGTGCATAGTGTATGTGTGCCACAAGGCAGGTGTGGAGGACAGAGGACAACACTCTGAAATCTTTTCTATCCTCCTTATTAGGTTCTGGGATGAAATTCAGGTCATCTGGCTTGGGGGACAAGTAGTGTTATCTGTTGCATCAACTCAGTGGCAGAAAATTCTATGACACTGAGAACTTAAAATGCTTTTATATACTTAACATCATGTTCTTTGACTTAAAAGAGTCAAATCACTTACTTGTAGTTTCTCGCTGTATTTCTTGCACACATATTCCTTATTTTTAATTTTTCACAAATCTGATTGATTATTCACTTATACCTGCAGTGGTTGTGGCTCTCTATAGAAATAGATAATGTATATGAATGAGGATGAATTGATTTTATAGGGTTGACTTGTTACTGTGGTTTCCATACAAAAAATACATTTTCTGAAAAAATTCTATGAAATAGGTATAAAATAAAATTAGCCTCATAGACTTTATTTTTTTCTTCAGCAAAAGCATTTTCAAATATTTAACATCCTCTTTGTTTTAACTGTTCAGCATGGAATTTTGCCATAACACAGATTACAGTATATTTAGAGTGAAAATTATATTTTCACTCTAAAAGTGACATATTCCCACTAGTCCTTGTAAAAGAGTGATATCAGCTAATTGTGGTTCTGAGTAATAAAATTTTGACAGAAAATTAAAAATTTTAATTAAGATATCTGTGATTGTATAGAATAGTAATAAAACCACAATAGGATATATTATATTAAATTATGAATTTGTTTCTTTAAACCTTTGTTGTTTGTAAAAAATCATGATACAGTGTTCTAATTTCCAATACATCTCTAATGTGGACTACTTACCAAGGAAGAGTATATTAAACTAAGAAGATAAGCTGTCTAGTGAGGTAAATCGCAATTAAATAGAATTAAGCAGCTACTGTTGGTAAATAAACAAGTGTAGAAAAAGTTCTTCAAGGCTTTAAATATATTAAACATTTCAAGATATTAAATTCTGATAATTATATTTTATTTGTGTATATGTGTGCATGGTATGTGTGTGCAGTTGTCCAGAAGGGCCAGATCTTCTAGAGCTGGATTACTGGTGGTTGCAAGCCATCTGTGTAGACGATGGGAATCAAGCATGTGTCCTTTAGAAGACCTGAAAAGGCTCTTAACTGCTGAACCATGTCTGCAGTCCAAGATGAATTTTTTTCTTTTGCTTTTAAGTGTCTGGGGGTGGAAAACAGGGATTTTTGGATGTCAAATAATTTCACTAGCAATTGTTTTACACCCCTTCTCTCCAATTTACTGTGGATTTGAATTTGGAAGATGGAAAAGAAAACATGAAAACTTATGGCAAGAAAAAACATCTGACATATAAAAAGTTGCTTTTGGTTAAGCTAACAAGAAAATAACTTTATTAATTACTTGGTGGGACACTTAAAAGGTTTCTAATAACAAGGTGCTATTTGCTCATCATAATACTAAAATTTGCAGAGACAAACACATTTTATCGAGGAGTAAATCTTAATGAATCTAAAATGGATTTGCATTTATGAGGAGTTTGCCTTTAGTAATCATAACACAAACTAGTGAAAATAATATACTTGTTTTTTACTGGGAAAATATTTTCTTCGAGGATAAATTGAAATAGAAACCACAGAGTAGATTTTTCTCTTAATATAAAAAGGACTGGTTCATACAGTGATGGATTTGTTGGTGGCCCTGTCACAAAAGAAGTAGGTGTTCTATCAGGAGTCAGGACAAGGGATGTGACACTTAACATTGTAAGATTTATATCTGATGAGGTTTCTATTCCAAAATAGCAATATGAATGTTTCCATTATAAGAGAGCAGAAGATAATGAAGTAAAAGCAAAAGGAAGATTAGTGTTAGGTGATATTTTAAAAAAAGTCATGTTTTTAAAGAATTTCTGTATTTAATTTATTTTTAATCAGAAGAAAGACAACAATCAGAGTGAGATAAGAAAAATAAAATGGGAGAGGGGAGACGGATTTTTTTTTTTAAAGAATACCATAGATGGTTGACCATGCTGATCTTCATATAAAAATATTAGTACACTTACTTAATTTAATTATCTTCAAATTTAGTTTTCAGCATAGTTGCAATACTGAGCTCTTGTTACCCTGTGTCCTTGCTTAGGTCCTTGGTTATTTTGAAGGTTTGTTTAGACAACTGATCTGCTCTGATGTATTTTCACAGAAGGGACATAGAGGCACCATCTGTAGGATGTCCTCTAGCTTGCCAACAGAGTAATACACTGGAACACAAGCAATCACTGCATTTCCATTATGAGGACGTGTCAGAGAGCTTAGCTTCATTTGTACTTGATATACAGTGGCTGATTAACGAAGAGATATTTCTCGGGGCTTGTTTACTGTTCTTAGCACCCTTGCTAAGCCTCTCTAGGACTAATTGCAGGTACATGTAGAAAGCAGTACAAACCTAGAAAATCTCTAGTCTTTCAAGCACAAATGTAATTAGTAAGTGTTTTGTCTACTTTTAAAAATCTCTTTTTTGATTATTTCTTAGAACGTTTCCATTAACTACATTTATGTAATTCATTTCCAAATTGAGAAATGAGACACAGCCAGAAAACATATAATACAAAAGCAGCTTCAAAAGAGAATAATTGTTTCCTTTACCCAACCCTAGCATTTCACTTTATTCCATTTAAAAATAAATAACTGTACTTTGTCTGTGTACTTTGTACTTTGCCTTCTAATTTACTTTCTATAAGACCTCCAGGTGGCACCATATGTAATTCCACCTTTCACAGGGGAAGCTGCAACTGCTAGGTTTCAGTAAATGTGTTCTAGTAAGAAGTTGTAGTTTTGAAAAGCGGAATAAACTGTGGCATATTCAGCCATAGTCCTGCTTTATGACTTCCTCTAAATGAAAAAAGAAATCATTCTGGGTGCTAATGAAATTTGCATGTATATAAAGTAGAAAATCACATGCCTTAACATAAATACCAGAGGAAAAAGCAGTTGCAGCTGGCTGTTGAAATACTTGGCTCTTGTGTCCACCTGGCTAATGAAACAAAGCCCTAAAGGCAGCTGTACTTCCAACGGTTTTCTTTTCTTTTTCAACTACATTTTGAAGGCAGGAGGAGGGCATACATGATTATGGAATTATTTTGGTTGTAAATGGATGTTTGTACTAAAGAGAAAAGTCACTTAAATGCCTGAAATATTCAATTTGGGCTTCAGATTTTTGTATGTAAGTTAATTATACAATTTAATTTAAATTAAAAATGTAGAAAGTTGCTTATGTATGTATATTATTGGTATAAATTCATTGTATATAGTACTGGGTTTCATATATATATATTCATGCACACAGGTGATGCAGTCCATCATTTCCTTCTCATTTTGACACTAGGGCCCTGTATTCTTGTAAGTAGTTTAATTTCTATGTTTATGATAAACATGCCTAAATGACTTTATGTGTTTGAAAAAAATAGCATTCATCATCGAAATAACCATACAGTATTTGTTTAAATGTGACTTATTTTGCTTCATGGTAATCTCTGGCTACATCCATTTTCCTGATGATCACAAAAATTATGTTGTTTTTATGGCTGAATACAACTCCATTAGAGATATAATAGATGATATTTTCTTTATAGCTCCAGTGGGTGATGGACATATGGGTTGATTCCATAACCTGACTGCTGTCAACAGTGGCTCAACAAACACAGAAGTACACAGAACTCTATAGTATAGTACTTGAGGTCCCTACCAGGGGTGGTAGAGAGGGGTCCAGATGGCAGGCCTATTTTTGGTCTTCTGAGATATTACCATACTGATTTTCATAGCACTAGCTTGACTTATATTCCTCCAACTATACATGAAGATTCCCTTCCCTCCACAACTTCAGCAATATTTGTTACTACTTATTTTCTTAAGGATAACTGTTTTGACCAAGATGAGATGCGATCTCAATATAGTCTTAAGGTACATCTTAATGGCTAGGAATGTTATTTCTTTATGTGTTTATTGGCCAATTGCAATATGACTTTGAAGAACTGTATGTTAATTTCATTAGCCCATTTGTCAATGGGGTAGTTTGGTTTCTCAACTGTCTTGTGTTCTTTATATAGTCATGATATTAATATCACCTGAGGCACATCAGTAAATACTCTTTCTTGTTCTGAAAGCTATTGTTTGACTTTTAATTGTTTGTTTTTCTCAATAGAAGTTTTAATCATTTTATTGATCAATTGGTTTTATTGCCTGGACTATTATATTCCTTTTAAGAAGCTCCTTGTCCATTTCTGACTCATGCAGCATTTCCCCTTGATTTGAAGAAGTTTTAAAAATAATTTTATGTAACTTATTATCTATTCCTTTGGCCTGTTATTCTTCTATGCTTATGATTTGTAAATTATATCTTTTGTGATTCTCCTGAAGCCTGTGTGTTCTGCTTATACAATCATTGTACCTTTGTAGAATGACTGTTCTAATTCACCCATCCTGTCTCCGTGTCCTATTATTTTTGTCTTCCACCTTTCTGTTCTGCTGTTGAGGCTTTCCACAGATTTTAAAATTTATGTAAGATTCCCATTTGAATATTTGGAATTTCTGCCTCTTTATTCTGTTTTATGCTTTGTGTTTACTTTTTGATTGTATTCAAGTACCTATCCTCTTTGAAGTCATTCAGACATATTAACTTTTTTCTTTAAGATTGCTAAACAGTCTTAAATTATTTTTCTGAGAGTTCATCTAATTCACTTTTTTTCTTTTATTGAGAGTAGATTTTGTTCATATAATATATCCCGATTATTGTCTTTCTACTCTTCCTAGTTTCTCTCATCCTCCTGTCCCCTCCAGACTGACCCTCTTTCTGTCTCTCATTAGAAAAAAAGGGATATAAGTAATAATAATAAAACATAATATAAGAATAAGATTAAATAAAAACAAACACATCAACATAAGACAAAACGAACAGAAGGAAAAGAACCCAAGAAAAGGCACAAGAAACTTATATACATAGAGACTCACTCATTTGCACTCTCAGGACTCTCATAAAAACACAAAAGCCATATATATATTAAAAAATTAAGAAGACAAAAAAAAGAAGAAAAAAGGAAATAAAAGAAAGCCCTAATACAACATGACATTATGAGACAAGGAGCCTCCAAACATGGCACTGAGTTTGTGTTTGTTGACCATCTACTGCTGGGCATGCAGCCTACCCTTAATAGCAGGTTATTTTCCCCCATGAAACTCCATAGGAGAAAGATAGATTTTCATTTGCAAGTGATAATCAATTTAATTCACTCTTAATGGAAACCATCTCTGAGAAACTGGTAAATTTTAGAGAAGTCATGCTGCCTTAGTTTTTCCTGCACATTGAGATCTCCACACATAATATTATATCATTGTATAGATTTAAAAAACAATGTGACTGAGGCCATGTTGATCTCCAAGGTTCATGCTGCTGCTGGGGCCATACTGATCTGAGTAGCCTGTGTTACTATCTGAGGCCATGGTGACATCTAAGTCCTTGCTTCATTCCAGGGCCATGTCTGGGTCCATAGACTGACAGCAGCCCGAATCTGGATTGATGTCTGTTACCTATGTTACCACCAAAGGCCATGGGGAATCCCTTGGTCTGGACTGCCACCTGAGGCCATGTGATGTCCAGGCTACCACTCAGGACCCTGTCTGTGTCCTTAGCCCTACTGCAGCCAGGGTCTATGTTAATGTCCATGGTCCATGTTACCTCCAAATGTCATGTGGATGCCCATGATCTGGACTGCCACCTGAGGTCTTGTTGATGTTTGAGGGTGATACTGAACTGACCCCACCCCTTTCTGGTTAATATTCCTGAATGAATTTAAAGAGGATAGGAGCCTGAACAATAAAAAAAAAGTAAATGCAAAACACAAAGCAGCATAAAGAGGCAGAAATTTTAAAAATTGAAAGAAGACTCTTACCTCAATTTCAACATCTGTGGAAAGCCTCAACAATGGAATGTAAAGGTAGAAGAAGAAATAACAGGGCATGAAGATGAGGTGCATGAATTAGTACATGCCTGGGAGAGCTGGCCCAGTCAGGTTGGCTTATCAACCCAGCTACCACCCAATCCTATATCCAGGGTTTTGGTTTGGGCCACCCCCAAATCTACCACAGCTATGACCTGTTGAAGACCATGAAGGGATGGGTCTGTGGAACCACAGCCGCAGGATCTCCATGACTTGGGAAACATCAGGATACCTGAGAAGAATTTCAGTGAGGATCCAGTACTGATGGTGTAGCAGAAGCCAGAGGTTTTGAACCAGACCGATAACTCATTGCAGTGAACATTTGCAAGTAATGGTATTAGGGCAAAAGGATATACTCTGTGACACATCACAGCTCCCAATATGACTATGATGAATGAATATGTATGGAGAGGCAGGAAAGATGGTGTAGAGAACCGATTTTTTTTTCTAAATTTGATTTCTACTTTTTTTTAATTTTCCTTTTGGGGGAGGCTACAAGGGTGGAGGGCAGACATGGGAGGACTGGGAAATGAGTGGGATTGGGGTACATTTCCCAAAGAATCAATAGAAATAAAAAATGAATACTGATAGGGCAACATGGAATATACTTAAAAAAAAAACAGTTTCATCCCAGTAAAATAATTGTATATTTAAAATGTCAAAAAGAAGAAAGAAAAAAAATAAACCTACAAATATGACTACATTTGATTAATTGAAGTACTGGTTACTAACTAGAGCTGTGGAAGGAAAAGAAACTGGTTAGTAGGGATTAATATAACAGCAACAGCAAAAAGGATGAGGGAAAACTAAGAGAAAGGGGGAATGGGACATTGTTAGGATAAGTGGAGTTTAAAGATGATCAGTGCTGTAGACGTTCATACTGAAGTAACTAGAAGGGTGTGTGTTGGAAGACAGATTAAGCAAGATAGGAAAGAGAGAAAAGTATATGGGTCCTAAGCAAGAGAAATAAAACAGCCATGATACAAATGTCACAGCTATAAAATCTTAGCTTAGAATTTTATTTAAGTAAAAAAGTATATGGTGCAAAAGACATGCTAGTGTATATCTGTGGAAACTCCCAGGGATTAGTGGGAAATTATATGGAGGAGTTTCTTAATGAAATTTTTTTTCTGTAATCCAATAGAAAAACAATATACAACATAGTAAAGTTTTAAGTCATGGACCTTATTTCTGTGATTCATCAAAGTCATGTAATCTCATTATTAGGTATTAATTTGGTAAACACAGCATAGTTTTTATTAAAGATGATGATGTCTTCTTTATGCCCATATTAACAATAGGAAATAATTCTGGATTTACTGTTACCATGAAATTTAAAATAGAAATTAAATCTTTGTTAACTTTTGGTAAACTGAACTTATTGTCTTAAATGTTATTTTACATTTTTTGCTCATATCTAACATAAAGAATAGCCTAAATGTTTTAATTAAATTTCAGTTGAACAAGTGTCTTATTGCCGTGGTGCCATTTTCTGGACCAAGCTAAGATTAGTGGGAATTAACCTTTCATTTTTCTCTCCCAGTGAAGTTAATACTAAAACTTCACCTTTCCCTTTCCATTTTTTTATTTTAAGTATTCCTTGGCTGATTTTATTCTTCTATACAGTTCCAATGAATGATAACTGGTTTTCCATATTCTGAATAAATACAGAAAGGAAACACTGGGGCGCTATTTCTATGAGCATTCATGTCTTTGAAAAATATCAAGAATGGTGTAGAAAGTGGTTGTAGAGTAACAGATTTTCTATTATGACATGCTGATTTCAGTTGTAAATTTTTCAAGTGGTTTGTGTTTGGACTGAGTGTTTCTTTGCTAATGTTCTGGAAGATGATCAGGAAGTATAAACAAGTAGTACAAAAAATAGCTTAAAGTTTCAAAATTTGGTTTTTAATGCCTCGTGATATTGACAGAGTTCTCTCATAGATTTTATAATAGGACCTATAATAGAAACTGTTTGTAGCAAAACTCTCAGCATCTTCATAGAAACCCAAAAGGTAACTAAAAGCAGGGCAAAATCCTGCCCCCTCTGTCCCCACTGGAACTTGTATCCTTATTTTGATCAGAATCCTGCTTAACATCATGAACATCAGTCAAAGGGTGTCTGTCTACAGCTTAGTGATAGCTGACCTGTATCTCACCCTCCTCTCAGGCTGAGCTCACAGAGATAAGAAAAACTAAAGGAGTTTACTCTCTTCAGCTACAGTGTCTTTTACTGGGTACCGAAAGAGGTTCTTTAAAGTCTACATTTTTTTTCTCTTTCATAATTTTCTTTTAAGGTATCTTTCCTTTCACTGAAAATACATCTTTTTTTCACATAATATGTCCTGATTATGCCTTCCCATCCCTGTACTTCTCCAGGTTTCTTACTTTCCCTTCATTAGCATAAGAAAATACTTTTAGAACAGAACACCATTAGCATAGACAATAAAATAAAAAAATAATAAACAAGACATCATGAAGTTGAAAAGCTTTTCTATATGCCTAAGGACACACTCATTCAGATAAAGTGGCAGCCTACAGAATGGGAAAGATTTTTATCAATCTTATATCTGACAGAGGGCTAATATCCAAAATATATAAAGAACTCAAGAAACAAACAAATAATCCAGCTAAAAGTGGGGTACAGATCTAAACAGATAATTCTCAAAATATGAAATTCAAATGGCTGAGAAATACTTAAAGACATATTCAACACCCTTAACCATCAGAGAAATGTAAATAAGAACTACTTTGAGATTTTATTTTAATCCATCAGAATGGCTAAGATCAATAAAACAGGTAATAGCAGGTAATGTTGGCAGGACGTGGAGGATGGGGATTATTCCTCCATTTTTGGTGGGAGTGCAAATATGTACAGCCACTATGAAAATCAGTGTGGCGGTTCCTTGGGAAGATGGGAATTGATCTACCTCAAGACTCAGCTATACCACTTGGACGTATACCCAAACGTTGCTGCATCCTACCACAGACAGACTTTCTGAAACATATTCATTGTGTCTCTGATCATAATAGCCTGAAATTGGAAACAACCTCAATTACTCTCAACAGAAGAATAGATAAAGAAAAGCTGGTACATTTACATAAGGGACTATTACTCAGTCATTAAAATATTGAAATAATGAAATTTGAAGGTAAATGGATAGAAGTAGAAAAAAAATCATCCTGAGTGAGGCAACCCAGACTTAGAAAGAAATACATGGTATGTTAGAAATAGGATAGTTATGGATGGATGGGAGACTAGAGTGGGAGGATCAGGTGGAGAGGGGGAGGAAAGAGGGAATCTAGTAGATGAATAAGGAGAAAGTTAAATTTAAGAGCCATTTCAGTAGTATGGAAACCGAATACAGTAGAAGCTACCCAAAATACTTACATTTATGAAGACAACCTAAATGTAATCTCCAAATAATGGGGAGAGAGAGCCCCGGCTGGACATCTCTTGCCATCACATGAAGCTTCCAATACTGGGATTGGGTTACATATAATTGAATTGTTGGCTGAAGGGATCCCATGGGAATCCCCAAGCAACCCAAGCTGTTGTCAAGACTGTAGGTTGTCATCCACAAATGACAGCAAGGATATATTGTGAAGAAAACATCTACACCTTTCATTGAACATGGAGAAGTTAGACTAGAGTCTACTTAGAGCTTTCACCCCTACATGCTGGAGTCTGATATAGGAAGGTATTGTGTATTCTATCGAAGAAGACATATAAACACCAACCAAGCCATGAACCATATGATGGACAAAGGTATCCTGCCTGCAAATGATAGTGCAACTGTGGCACAAAGCTTGTGTGAGTAACCAACCAATATCTGTTTTGACTTTAGACTTACTCACTGAGATGGAACTCATTCTTGACCCTAATTGAGTGAGAAAGAACCTGAGATTAAGTGTCCCAGGAACCTAGGATAAAATCAAATGCTACTGTTCTATAACAAAAATCAACTATCAATAAAATGGCTTACAATGACATTTTTCTACAATATATTCATAGATCAGTGCCTTGCTCAACCATTATCAGAGAATTTTTTCTCCTGCAGCTAATGGTAACAAATACAGAGTCCTACAGCCAGAGATTATGCAGAGTGGGAGACTCTGGAATACGCAGCTCTAAAAGGGATGTCTCCATCAAATCATTCACCTCAGATCTCAGGGAAACCCATAGAAGAGGATGCTGAAAGAATGTCCTGAGCTTCCAGATTAGTATTTTTATGGGATTCCTACTGTGGGATGTTCTGTATGGCAAATGTGTTGCTCTGATTGGTTAAATAAAACACTGATTGGCCAGTGGCTAGACAGGAAGTATAGGCGGGACTAACAGAGAGGAGAAAAGAAAGAACAGGAAGGCAGAACTGCCAGCCGCCACCCTGACAAGCTGCATGTGAAGATGCTGGTAAGCCATGAGCCACGTGGCAAGGTATAGATTTATGGAAATGGATTAATTTAAGCTATAAGAACAGTTAGCTTCCCTGACCGGGAATTGAACCCAGGCAGTGGTGGTGAGAGAGCCAAATCTTAACTACTAGACCACCAGGGAGCCTGCTGGAAGATTGACACTTTAGTTAGAGGTGCACAGCAGGATTGCAAGCAACAGTTGTAACATTTCTGACTGGGCCTGGGAGTTGTCTTTGAAGAAAAAATGGCTCATTGTTTCCCCCGTGGCTCCTGTAAATACGCCAGAAAGAGAACCAGAACTGGCTCTGCAAAGAGGGACTCAGAGAAGGTGTTTCTCATGATCTGCTCCCACAAGACCACCATCTTCACGGAAGCCAAGGAGTCGAGTACCATGTTCCAGCTAAAGCGTGTTGTCCAAGGCATCCTCCAGTGACCTTCAGAAGAGCAGAGGCTGTACAAGGATGACCAGCTCCTTGATGACAGAAAAACTCTGGGTGAGTTCGGCTTCACTAGCCAGACAGCTCGGATACATGTACCAGCCACAGTGGGCCTGGTCTTGCAGATGATGCCTTTGAAGCCCTGCACATTGAGCCCTTCTCCAGCCCTTCATAGCTTCCAGATGTGATGAAGCCATAGGCAGTGCCAATGAACAAGCTGTGCAGTGAGGGCCTCAGGTCCATCATCCCCCTAGAGACCCATTCTCTCAATAAAGATGATTTGGCTGTCAAAACAAAAACAAAAACAAAACAAACAAACAAACAAAAAAAATTTATTGATGAGTAAGTTTTAGACATTAAGATTTGCTATTTGTCAGCTCTACACTGTATGATCTTCTTCTGTAGTATGAGAAGATCCCAGGAGTGTGACCCTCTTCAGCCCAAATGATGTGAACAAAGTAAACTAATTGTAAAAAGTTAAAATAATAATAGAAATGATACCTATTACATTATTCTGTTTTTCTTTTGAAAGTGAAAGTATAAAATAATTTCTTTCTCTGCAAGAATTACAACAAAATAGAGATTTAGACCACATGCCTTTTATTATTGTTGAACAGAATGCTAGGAACACAATTATTAAAATAACCAAGAAATTGGTGGCAAATTTACACAACAATAATGCTTTTTAAAGGAGACAGCTTCATTTATAAACTTCTGTCATTAGATCATCAGCTATTTATCAACATATAATTACTTCCTTGTTTTGAAGTGTTTTGTTTGTTTGTTTTTTCTTTTATTGAAGATAGATTTTTTTTCTCACATGCTGTATCTTGATTTTGGTTTCTGCTCCATCTACTCCTCCCAATTCCATACCACTTCCCTTCTCATACAGATCTACCCATTTTTGTCCCTCATTAGAAAACAAATAAGCTTCTAGGGGATTATAATATATATAGTAATATATTATAAAAGGCAAATAAATTTGAGGAGTAGAGTTGGATTTGTCTTATTCTTAAGATTTATGTAACAATTGTTTAGAATATAAAGTGTGTGTGTGTGTGTGTGTGTGTGTGTGTGTGTGTGTAATGAGTCTTAAATACATTGTACAACTGCATTTGAAAACTTAATTTCAGTTTTTGAGACATTTGTAACAATCAGCAAAATTTACAAGATCTGTTGGATTCTGAGAAATCTTTGTTCACATCAACCTAAAGACATCAATAGAGGTTATATGTTCCAGTAGATCTTTGCCAACTCTCTCTGCAAGGCAAAGCCAGAAGTGTTTTACAGTTTGGCCACATGTAGATAAAACAAAGCAGGGAACTTAAACAGTTATCATGAACCATGAAGGAAAACAGTAAGCCAGTAATTAATGTGGCTTTTCTAATGGGGTGAAAGCCAAAAGCAAGATGTTGGAATAGCATCAGACTGATAAAATGCAGGAAATAGTGTAATCTTGCTCTTCAAAAAATGAAATTGTTTGAGTAACCTTTTGTCTTGAAAGTGGTCATTCAGCTGAGAGGCAACAGATTTAAGAACGCTTTGAGTATACAAATATTAAGAGTAATCATAGAATGAAATAAATACACCTTTATGAGTGATACTTTTTTTATTTATTTATTTTTTTTTAGGTTATTTGAGACAGGGTTTCTCTGTGTAGCTTCTCGCCTTTCCTGGATCTTGCTCTGTAGACCTGGCTGGCCTCGAACTCACAGAGATCTGCCTGCCTCTGCCTCCCGAGTGTTGGGATTAAAGGTGTGCACCACCACTGCCCAGCTGATGCTATTTTTAATATCATTCAACACTCAATTTTCTTTCTCCAAAAAGAGAGACTGGAGGCAGAGGTAATGAAAAAGTCTCAGAATCAGTGTACTAAGTTCGAAAAGAAATTAAATGAACATAGTGTCTCTCAGAGTTCTATTTACCTTTTTTTTTTCATGTAAAGTTCACTCCAGAGGCCAATTATTTGGTTGGTCTTCCTAACAATAAAGAAAATAGGTTAATAGTAAAAATATGAAGCTTAGAGTGGTGAGCATAAGCAACCACTCATTCAGGTTTGGCTGTTTTGGTTTCATGATCTTTTTCTTCTTATTAGGAAATTTTCTGCATCTGCCTCCATCAGTCACAGGACAAACACTCTATGATGACCCAGGCAGGGGGATGGGGATCTATCCCTGGTGTATGGGCAGGCTTTTGGGGATCCAGTGCCTGTGGTGTAACACCTTGGTGCAGTGGGAAAGGACCTGGACCTGCCTAGGCTCAGTGTGCTGGGCTCTGCTGACTCTGCATGGGAGACCTTGATTTGGGGGATGTGGTCATGTGGAGAGGCTTGGGAGGGAGGGATGGGAGATGGGAGGAGGTGGGATCTGTGGATGGTATGTAGAGTGAGTAGAACATTTCTTAATAAAGAAAAATTTAAAAAAAGAAATTTTCTATTCATTTTACATACCAACCACATATCTCCCTCCCTCCCTCTTCCTCCCCAGTCTTAAACTCCCATTCCCACCTCCTCCAAGTCAAGGTCTCCCATGAGGAGTCAGCAGAGCCTGGTACATTCAGTTGAGGCAGGTCCAAGCCCCTCCCTGCTGCACCAAGGTGTCACACCTTTATCTTTTAAAGTAAACTAAATATAAATAACTCTACAGGGCACTATAGTAAAGTACTGGATGAGTCTAATGAATGATACAGTTATGAAGAAAGGAAGAGATGAGGCACACAGTAAAGCACTCCATAGTAAAGTAGAATGTAGAAGAGAACCTAAATGCAGTGATTATTTAATAGTAATAATATATTTAAAACTTCAGAGCAACTGAGTGGGAAAGTCCAGTCAGTTAGGATTATGAGGTTGAGGCTATGAAAAAAACTGCAGCACAATTATGTTAAAACATCTTTCTGGATTCTAGGTAGTCACTGAGGAAATATGATAGAATAAGGATATGCAATACAGATAAGTTTACTGAACCATGATTTAATAGTTATTAGTACTGCAAGGTATATGTTATCTTTCATATTCAAACATTATTATTCAGTAATCACTGTTTAGGTCTAGGATAAGCAATCTGTTCAAGCTGTTGCCCTACTCCAGGTTTTGAAATTCCCAAGCAGCAGTTGGGCTGAGTGGAGTCACAGACTATTCTGAGATGAAGAGGAAACTCTAGCAGTTTATAAATCAGAAGGGGTGTGTGTAGTGGGTAGCCATTCCAGCTTTGATCTGGAAGTTCCAACCCCCATTGAGACTTCGGCAACTGTCACGCCTACAAGGCGGGTCCAAGGGAGGCGCCTGGAGACCTGAGATCTGAATGGGCCAGGGCTCTCTCTGTTCCGGGACCCTGAACGGTGGAAGTGGACTGAGCAAAGCTCCAGAGAACACCGCTGGACTGTCATACACCTTCCCCAGACCCCCCATGACTTACCTATCCCTTAATTTGTAAGTTACGTCATTAAATAAATATCCTTTTAACTACATGGAGTGGCCTTAATAATTTCACCAATATCTGGCGCCCAACGTGGGGCAAATTCTAAAGGCCTGGGTGGCTATCCTTTTAACTACTTGGAGTGGCCTTAATAATTTCACCAATAGGTGTGTGTGTGTGTGTGTGTGTGTGTGTGTGTGTGTGTGTGTGTGTATGTGTGTGTGTGTGTGTGTGTGTGTGTTTTCTGTTTTTTTTTAATCTGGTTTGCTCTTTTTCTTATTGTTTGTTTGTTTGTTTGTCTGTTTGCTTGCTTTTAAAGATGAGAGAAAGAAAGTGCATGGAGTTGGATGGGTGTGGAGGGAAAAAGTATCTGGGAGGATTTGAGGGAAAGGGGCAGTGATCAGAATACATTGTATAAAAATTTATCTCAATTAAAAAAATCAGAAGGTTTCATACTGGGTTCAATTTGTCAGTATGCAAGTTTCTCTTTGTCTATGAATTACAACCTGTATTAAATACAATGGGGGTCCCTGGTCATAGGGTAGCATAATATGGTTTGTTTTAAAATAAAACATACACTTGTTAATAAAGTATGTGCTTTTGTTATTGTGGCCCTGAAACTTTCCATATAGTTACTGATAACTCTGCAGATTGTATCCATAGTCATAACCAAAGAGAGTCAGTTAATAATAATGTAAAACTGCTAGCTAGATGCAAAGACCTCATGTTTGCATGAATGAAAAACTGGTCCAATTAGCACGTTCTTTCCACTGTCCTGAATTATGGCTATTATCTTCCCTTTAAATTGCCCTGTCAATAGTATGTGTGTGTTTTAATTGTTCTCTAAATTATCTTCTTTTGTGTCTATATTTCATATAATCAATAATTTAATTTTAAAAATGATTGTAACAAGGTCTCATATAGGCCACGTTGTTCCAAGCCAGTATGACCTTGAACCTCTGATTTTTTTGTCTCTCTCTGTCTCCCCAGTGCAGAGATTATTAGTATGAACACTATGATTTAATTTAATCTTCAAGGACATATTTTTAGAGCAGCTGTAGGACACCAAACTTCACTAAAGGTCATTCTAAGAAGCAAAATATAGTTGGTTGTACTGTTCATCATACCACCCATTCCCACTATCCATTCCTGGTTTTCCATTAAATTTTGGTGCCTGCAAATTATAATTAAATATTGATATAAAAATTTTTATAGATTGTGAAAACCTCCTTAATGAAGTTTTCTTCTTGTTATTAATGGAGGAAAATTGATTTTATTGATATGATTTACTCTGTACTTTTTCTCAGCTACTCTAACTAGGCTGTCGCTGTTGATTTGTGGTCTTTTAGTCAAATTATCATTAGTTGTATGACTGATTACAGTTGGTATTGAATACGTAGATAGTATTAAACTATTATTTATAATAATACATAGATAGTATTAAACTATTATTAAAGATAATAACCCAATGATCATTAAATTAGTCAGGCTTTCTATTTTTAATGGTGCAGCTCTTCAGCAATCTGTGCATAACAAAATTCATAAATATAAAATTGTATGTACATCTTAACATTCATATATCTAGACATATCTTTCTATATATGTGAATATTTTCATATATAAGAATAAATTTATATTATATAGTATATAATGTTATATGTCTTCATGTATTCAATATGCAGAGAAGTAGATGCATAGATAGTATTCATTGATAGGACATATTTTATTTTGCTGCCTTTACATATATTTATAACATGATATATGAATTGTTTATCATTATTCAAGTATAAATTTGCAATGAAGCTTTTAAAAAGCAAAATACTCAATTTCTGGGAATCTCAGGAATCAGGGATTTTCAGAGGTGTCAAGAAGTGTCCATAGAATACTCTTCCCTCTGTAAGTGAGAGGCATAGTAGGATTTGAGCATTCAGCTCTGATTTTTCTCCATTCCAGTGTCCTGCACCACAGAGTAGAAGGTTGTGTTGGCCTTGTCTGCCTCAGTCTAGAGGACACAATTCTACTTTTATAGTAGATGGAAATGGACATGGAGAAAGGGGACACCTACAATAACTCACTCCCTGAGATGTGGACTCATGGAATTCAGGACTCTCTCCATGTGTAGTTGATGTGAGAGGAGGTATCAGGAAGATGTGACAAGAACATAGAATGCTTCCAAGACAGAGTTCCTTTTCATACTTACCTTCAAGTTTGTAGTATTGTTTCCAAGAAATCTAAGATGCAAACATACAATTATTTTTTCTGGTTTTTCAATACAGACTACTAAATACTAAGGACTTGTATAATAATAAAAAAAGTAAATTTTATTTTATTTAAGTCACATATTGTAATTGCCAATTCTAAATCAGTGTTGTTTTTCAGATAAATGCTAACAAACCTCCCAAAGCCATGGAACGTTTGAGAATCTCTGATTCTGTAAAAAGTTAAAACAAATGCATCATTATTTTCAACTTAAATAAGAGTTTCTTCACAGTTGTTCCAGAGTGATACAGATTAAAAGGAGATTGCAATCCAATACATCTTTTTTTCTAGTTAATTTTAGATAAAGGATTATAGGTTGTTTGGTGGAAAACACCTCTTTACCTTGCCAGTAGATACAAGTCCTACCGGCAAGTCTAGCTTCAAGGACAATGCCCAGTTCCTGTAAGCAATAGAGTAACTGCTGTGGAGTAAATCTTAAAGAGTTTCGATTTCTTTACATTTCCTCCTGCAAGATGATCTGTGGACTTTATACAGATATTTATTTGCTCACATGAAATTATGGTCAATATCTATTAAATATCAATTAATTGTATTGACAGAAAGAGAAGCACCACATTAGTTCTAAAGTGATTGGTCCTGGAGAACAGAGTAAGTTAATTATTAATGAGAATTATATTTTACTGTGTGCCAAAGAAGTATTTGATATATGTACATCTGAGTTATAGGAATATGCAAATAGCATTAAGAAATTATATATAGAGAAAGAAACTACAGCCATAAAACTATAAAATCTGAATCATATTTCTCAGCATTGATCTCTAGTAAATGCCTGAGTCAGGACTTTAGGACACTGTAAGAAATAATGTCCTTCTAGGCTGGATTTATAAATTTTGGTCGATAAAATGCAGTTTGTTCCATATTTTAACATTGCTTTATGATGTCAAGCTGCAAACCCAATGAAGAGGTTTCCCCTTCGTTGAAATATTTTTCAGAATTGTGGTAGCAAATGTTTATCCAATTTTTCTGAAAGACAAATATTTCTCAAAAACAAGTTATGTGTTTGGTCTTCCCCACTTGAGTTTGCGCATGTATCGTAAAGCAGGAACTTCTTTGGTCAGTGAGCATAAATGTGGCCTCCAAGTCTCAATTACTGTTTCTCTAGACATTCTTAACCACCTTTATTTTGTAGTCAAGGAAAGATTGCTTCAGTCATGAAAACCTGCATTTGCCAGTGGAATATGGAATGAGGGATGGGTAACCGTGCACATGTCTTGTTGTAGTTGTGTGATGATTGTGTGGCTTCTCTTTTGCCTCCTCTTTCTTCTCCTTGTTCATCTTCTTCATAAAGACCTGGTTTGATCTCTTTTGTGAATTCTTACTGGTTCTAATAGTTTTCTAACTTTATCATGATTTTTGAGCCTCGGGCTTTTTTGCAGATTTTATTTTTCAACATGTATCTCTTTTTTTCTTGATTAACCTAGTTTCATTACCTTTACACCTGAAGCTTCTTCCTGCACTATTTGGGAACAAATACAGAGACCCACAACTGTACCACATTCAGAAAGTGGGAGAGCTTGGAACACTGAATCCTAAACAGGACATCTCCTTCAAATCACTCCTCTCAGGGCTGAGGGAACCTGCAGAAGAGGAATCAGAACGATGGTCAGAACCACTGGGGATAGATGACACCAAGGAGACAGTGTCTTCCAGACTCAGTGGGACTGACACACGAATGAACTCACAGGGACAGTGGATACATGCACACAGCCTGCACAGGTTCAAGACACACAGAGTCCCAGTGCTGAGAGGGGGAAGTAGACCCGAACCCCTACCTCTAATCCAGAAGCTGTCTGGAATCACTAGCTGGTTGCAAAGAAAACAAAAAGTTTTCTCCAATGGACTCTCACTAGGCATATAAACCACAGGTAAGGGTCAACATGAAACAATCCCACCTACATCTTTTACACGAGGAGGGTGTGGTTAAAATAACTGCAGTTGATTTTGAAGATAAAACAAAAACATTACAAATCAGGAATCTGAAGGCTTTTTAAGTATTCAACAAAATTAGAAACCATAAACAATTATGACTCCTGTAGTATGGAAGGAACTGAAAATTTCTTTACTCTATTACTTCCCACACCCTAATCTTCTTGAGAGTTCTTCTAACAGGCTGCAATGGTTCAGGCAGAGAAAAGGAAGTAGAAGTTTTGTAGACATTTTTTCTCATATTGCTTTACTTGGGCATCTTTCATCCTTCTGGTCTTTTGCTTATTTACATGGTTTCTGATTTTGATTTTGTGTTTTTATCACTTTTGTGTGAGTGCCTGTGTGTTTATGTATGTATGTGTGTGTGTGTGTGTGTGTGTGTGTGTGTGTGTGTGTGTTTCTTGTGCCTGTTGTTTTTATTCTGCTTTGTTTGGCATTTTTAATTTTTTTTGCTAGTTTATTTTTATTTTATGTGTACTGGTATTTTGTCTATATGTATGTCTGTGTGAAGGTGCCAGGTCCCCAGGAACTGGAGTTACAAACAGTTGTGAGCTGTCATGTGGATGCTGGGAATTGAACTCAGGTCCTCTAGAAGATCAGACAGTGTTCTTAACCACTGAGCCATCTCTTCTAATTTTTTTTATTTGACTTTGTTTTCTAAAGAAAGAGAAAAGAAACATGAATTTGTATGGGTGGAGAAGTGGGGAGAATCTGGGAGGAAAAGGGAGAGGAGAAATTATGGTCAGATTATATTGTATGAATTTTTCAATAAAAATATTGGAAACCCTGAAAAAAACCCCAAAATGCCCCCCCCCAAATTAAATTACGAAATGAATGAAGAACAAGTCTATTTTTCTTTCATTGTATAATCTTAATTAGCAGAGAAGGAAGAAAAACCCTGAAAATATTTTTCTTGGTGAAACTAGACAAACTTTTATGGTGAAGCAAAATTCCTGTTCACATTGATTTTAATTAACTATCATGTTTAAGAAACACTACATCACTACATGGATATAAATCATATGTATATATCTGTAGGGCATGAGGATTTTCACTTATCTATATCATCACAGTTTTTTGCTAGTAGGTTACAGGGTATAAATAAAATATGGTTGCATTAATAACTTAAGACTTGAAGAATGGTTTGTGTATTAGCAATAGTACATGATTTATAAATATTAGGTTGGTGCAAAAGGAATTGTGATTTCAGACCAATTTTAATTATTACAACTAGCCTCAAACACGTTTATCATTCAAAATAGGAACCATTACAGTCAAACCATTTTGCCAACAAAAATAGGTTGCTTTCATTCCTGTAATGTAAAACTTCATGCTTTGAGATAGGACAAATCCTTTTGAAGTATTGCCTGCATCCTGCTGATGGTGGGAGCTTTTCCCTGCAAAAAGCTGCCCAGATGTTTGAAGAAATGGTAGTAACTTGGGAAGAGCTCAGGAGATGTAATGGGTGAGTCATTCATGCTTTCTGTTAGATGAAATCTAACCTTGTCTGAAATTCTGGGGTGGTGGAATCTTGTCATGGAAGGAAGCACCAAGAAATGACTAATGTCATGAAGTAAGGGTTTGGATAATCAAGATTTGAAGCTCAGCAAAACCTTTTAGTAACTGTGGCTACTTCAAACTTACTTTTTATGAAGGAGTATACATATAATACATTGTAGTATATATTGCAATTATTGCAATTTACCAGTTGCAAATTATCAGTGTGTCAAAGAAAGAAAAATATATAGAAGATGGATTAGAAAATAAAAACATTTTACCTGGGGATAATTGTAGTAAACCATATATACATATACATATATATGTGTGTATGTATGTGTGTGTGTGTACTTGTGCATGTATTAACTGATCTAATCTTCTCATTTGAAAAATATGGACTTTGACTGTCTCAAGTAATTATTGTGAGCATAAAATAAAATAGTGAATTTCAGACCAGCTAGACTGGAGATGGATGGGCCTCATCTGGGACTACATACCTATCATACATGAAACCCTAGGTTAGATTTGAAGTACTATATAAAACTGAATTTAATAGTGTAGATCCATAATCTCAGAACTTCATCGAGATGGAGGCAAGAGGATCACATCTTCAAGGTTTTCCTTAACTACACAGTATGTTCAAGGCCAGCCTAAGCCACATGAGACTCAATAGCAAGTTAATAAAACTAAGACAAAACTTTAGCCTGTGCCGTGATTATTACACCAGTAACATAAATTTCATTAAAACATCTATCTTATTCCTAATAATATAAAGAAGATATAGTTTATTTGCTACATAAAGTTAAATTTCAAAGGTAAAGCAGTCTGTGTTATTCTCTGATGTATCTTCTGATGCCTGCTTGATGACATGGGGAGAGGCCATTGCCTAAGAAATCCTCTTTGCAAATTATCAGAGCATCAGAGAAAGAAAAACATATAAAAGATGGATTAGAAAATAAAAAATTATTATCTGGAGATAAAAATATACAAGTTCTAATCATGTTTCTCCAGTCCCCTGTTCCGTTTTGTGAGTGATGTTATCTCTGTTGTCTCAATTATTTTTTATTATTTTCTCCTATTGTAGCCTGCAACAACCTTTTCTAAATTTTGTGTAAATATAGCGGGCAGGGAAAACAGTATAAACTTTATTTAATTAGGATCTTTTTCAGGGCTATGAGCATAAGGCAGATTTGTTTTTTGTTGAAATTAATCTCAAACTATGTAGACAAAGCTATATAAACAAAAAAAGCACAAAATCAATCAGATGTAATGTTTCATAAACTAAGAATAATACATTTTTCTTTAGATATTATTGAATAGTAACATTTTTTTTGCCATATATAATTAAAAACTTTATCAGTTTCCTTGGACTCAGCAACTATACTGGTATTGATATATTTATATTGAGTTATTATTTTAATCTTTCAAAGTATTTTTATACTTAGAATTTTTCTCATTGCATTTAGTCTAATGTGGTATCACATCACTGTATGAGCTCATTTGTTTTTATATACATTTAATAAATGTATGAAGATACAATTGTCTTTGAACTGAATATAAAACAGCTTTCCAATTTTATTATTATTATTATTTTATTTTATTTTACAATACTATTCAGTTCTACATAACAGCCACACATTCCCTTGTTCTCCCCCTTCCTCCCCTCCTCCCCTCCCCCCAGCCCACCCCCCACTCCCACCTCCTCCAGAGCAAGGCCTCCCCTGAGGACTGAGATCGACCTGATAAACTCAGTCCAGGCAGGTCCAGTCCCCTCCTCCCAGATTGAGCCAAGTGTCCCTGCATAAATCCCAGGTTTCAAACAGCTATCTCATGCAGCAAGCCCAGGACCCGGTACCACTGCCTAGATGCCTCCCAAACAGATCAAGCCAATTGACTGTCTCACCTATTCAGAGGCCCTGATCCAGTTGGGGGCCCCTCAGTCTTTGGCTCATAGTTCATGTGTTTCCATTCATTTGGCTATTTGTTCCTGTGCTTTATCCAACCTTGGTTTCAACAATTCTCTCTCATATAAACTCTTCTCTTTCTCGCTAATTAGACTCCCGGCTCTCCACACGGGGCCTAGCAGTGGATGTCTGCATCTAGATTCCTCAGTCCTTGGATGGGGTTTCTGGCACAACTATTAGGGTGTTTGGCCATCCCATCACCAGAGTACGTCAGTTCTGGCTGTCTCTCGGCCATTGCCAGCAGTCTTTTGTGGGGGTATCTTTGTGGATTTCTGTGGGCCTCTTTAGCACTTTGTTTCTTCCTTTTCTCATGTGGTCTTCATTTACCATGGTCTCCTATTCCTTGTTCTCCCTCTCTGTTCTTGATCTAGCTGGGATCTCCCGCTCTCTTTCCTCGACCCTCGCCCTTCATTACTCCCACTCATGTCCAGGTTGTTCATGTAGATCTCAGCCATTTCTTCATCATTGGGCGATCCTTGTGTCTTTCTTGGGGTCCTGTTTTACAGGTAGCCTCACTGATGATGTGTGTTGCAGTCCAGTCATCCTTGTTCCACATCTAGTATCCTCCTATGAGTGAATACATACCATATTTGTCTTTCTGAGTCTGGGTTACCTCACTCAGGATGATTTTTTCTAGATCCATCCATTTGCCTGCAAACCTCATGATGTCATTGTTTTTCTCTGCTGAGTGCTGTGGATATCATTCTATATAAATAAAACACTGATGGCCAGTGATCAGACAGGAAGTATAGGCGGGACAAGGAGAGAGGAGAATTGGGGAAACAGGAAGAAGGGGGAGAAACACTACAGCCACCGCCAGGACAAGCAGCATGTAAAGACGCCGGCAAGCCACCAGCCATGTGGCAAGGTATAGATTTATAAAAATGGGTTAATTTAAGATAAAAGAACAGTTAGCAAGAAGCCTGCCACGGCCATACAGTTTATAAGTGATATAAGCGTCTGAGTGATTATTTTATAAGTGGATTGTGGGACTGCAGGGCTTGGGGAACCTGGAGAGAAGCCCTCCAGCAACAAATGGCGCCCAACGGCTCGAGTTTCCACCTTAAACCTGAGAATATTTAATAACCAATTCTAAACAGAGCCAAAACCAGGTTCCTGCTTCTTTATGTTTCATACAGGCAGCTAGACGCCACAAAACGCAGGTTTGAACACTGGCGTGTTCCTGGCGTGTGCGTTTGACGGGCAGTATGGCGGAAATGAGGCATCTGCCAGCGGCACATTACGCTGTGTGGTAGATTTAGTCTTTACAAGTATTTTAAAAAAAAAAAAAAGGTTTCTGGGCTACACGATGCTTTGATTAAAGCGTAGACCTACTATTTCTGAGACTTGATGACTCCCAGAGCTGGAGAAAACGTACCACCGCCATGTTGAAAAGCTGAAGGGGGCAGAGCCAGCAGCCACAGCACTCTTTCAGGCTTAGAAGGCTACAGTCAATAATACTGATTCAGATAAAATAGTTTATAATACATGTAAATACATATATGTAGGCTTAAAAGACAAATATATATATGTATATATACCATTATATAAACAAATAGTATCTAAAAATAAATTGTTTAAAAAAACAGAAAAGGTAATAAGCCACGTAAAGATGGCTATCACACAGAAAATCTGGATTATGTTGTCTTTGATATTCGTAACTAAAGAAAAACATTTGATTGTAAAAGCTGTCCAGTTATGCCAAAATGTAAATTTTAAAGGTAACTTGACTTCAAAATTTGGATATAAGGATATGTTACTTTGGAAAAGAGGTTCTGCTTTTGTTTCCACAGAAAACCAGAGGCTATGGATTTGTTCCAGATTAAGATACATCAGGTTTCACCAGCCAAGACCCCCTGAAAGATCTCTGATGACACCCTGGCCCAGATGATCCAACATCCAGAACAGTTTCAAGGCAACTGGCTCCCATAATACAGCCTCAAGTACTACCCCATAGGCCGAAAATTTTCTTTGCGTCCCCATAAGATACAGCGACCCCTCCAGCAGGAAGTAGTAAGAGATGCTACGCACAAACTCCCAAACATACCAAACTGGCTTTAGAGGTGGAATTGGCTCACTCCCCGTCTAAACCCAGGCATATTGCTTTAAAAAAATTGGTTAAGAGATTCTTGTGGCCAGGCGGTGGTGGCGCATGCCTTTAATCCCAGCACTTGGGAGGCAGAGCCAGGCGGATCTCTGTGAGTTCGAGGCCAGCCTGGGCTACCAAGTGAGCTCCAGGAAAGGCGCAAAGCTACGCAGAGAAACCCTGTCTCGAAAAACCAAAAAAAAAAAAAAAAAAAAAGAGATTCTTGTGTCCCAAATCAGAAGAGCCCTCTGGTGTGGGACAGAGAAAAAACAATATTTTTATTTAAAACAGGTTGATTATAAATGTGATCTCTTTCTAAAAATGAAAAGGGGATATTATATAGATAGATAGGATATAGAGATGATAAGATAAAAGGGTAGATTAATGAACCTACTTTTAAAGAACAACTTGTTTAAAATGTGTTACATTGGTATAGATTTTACTTTATTGATACAAACTTGAAGTTAATTTTGTTATACTGTATATATATATATATATATATATATATATATATATATATATTTCTTTTCTTGTTTGAGGTATTATGTTTAACTTATTTAAAATTGTAATGGATAATTAAAAATAGATTAATAATATAAAGTCATCTATGATAAAGTCATCTATGATAATCATATTTGTAGCCATGTTAGTTAAGTCTTCTAGGTATACATAGATATATTTCAGATAGATAGGTAATCTTCAAACACTTCATAGACCTAGAGAATATGGCGTTTAAATAACTTAAAATTCTGTTGACGTGAGACACAATTGCTCCTGGCTGCACCAATTGATCCCGAGAGAATGTTGGGCTTCTAAGACATTTCCATTTGGAAGTTTGTCTTTTCGGCACAAAATGGCCTACTGGGCAAAGAACTGCCCTTGCCTTGATGGCTGACAGTACAAATACAATGCACATCTGACAGAGGACTGATATCCAGAATATATAAGGAACTCAAGAAATTAGACATCAAAATGACCAAAAGTCCAATTAAGAAATTGGCTATAGAACTAAACAGAGAATTCTCAACAGAGGAAACTCAAATGGCTGAAAGACATTTAAGGAATTGCTCAACATCCCTAATCATCAGGGAAATGCAAATCAAAACAACTCTGAGATGCCACCTTATGCTTGTCAGAATGGCTAAGATAAAAAACACTGAAGACACTTTATGCTGGAGAGGATATGGAACTAGGGGAACTCTCCTCCACTGCTGGTGGGAGTGCAAGCTTGTACAACCACTTTGGAAATCAATATGGTGCTTTCTTAGAAAATTGGGAATCAATCTTCCCCAAGATCCAGCTATGCCACTCTTGGGCATATACCCAAGAAATGCTCAATCATACCACAAGAACACTTGCTCAGCTATGTTTATATCAGTATTGTTTGTAATAGCCAAAACCTGGAAACAACCTAGATGCCTTTCAACTGAAAAATGGATAAATAAATTGTGGCACATATACACATTGGAATACTACTCAGCTTTCCAATTTAAACACCAACTTTTTCCATTCCTTTGAATGAAAATTTTGAGAAAGCAGATATTTAAGTCACTATAAAAATTATACTTCTATTAATGATTTATCAAAACATTTAAAATAATTATATGACATTAGAGTCATTATTTTTCTAATAATTTACTAACATGTTATATTCTTTCATTTATTTTTTAATTAACAGTGTAGTCATTCATAGACTATGTTTGAGAAAGGGAGGATTTATTTTTTAGCTTTAAGTACAATATTCCTGTGGCCTTTTTCTAAGCCCAGAATGAAAATTATTTTAATCTTGTAGGTTATTCAATGTGTTTCTTTTTCATTCTCCATATCTCCATAAAGCCCCAAAGCTAATTAACCACACAATGATGTTTATAGTTTTGAATCTGCTATCATGGCAAAATGTTTGAACTCTGCCCATAAGATTTTCGTATCACAATGCTTTTCTTTCAAATACGAGCATGTAATCCTTTGTTCCAACTTGATATCCCATGGCCTGCCACGTCACTCATAAGCTACACTCTCCTAAATTTAACTCAAATACTGTTTATCTCTTTTCTAATTAACGTTATTCTAACGTGCCTGCATGTACTAACATGCATCCATTTGTTTACTTGGAATCTGATAAACAGGATTTCAGACAATCCCTTTGCCTCTTTTTCTCCATATGCACAGATTGCAGCTAGTCTCAGGTCCCAGATGGCAAAGTTCTTCTCAAATAGCTGTGATTAGAACTATTATTATCCATAGTACACAGCTATACTTTTCATAAACATCACAATTCCATCTGACTGATGTCGCTGAGAATTTTTGAATTTCCCATTAAATATGTTAAAACTTATAACTTTTAATTTCCTTTGTAATTTTTTAAAACAATTATATATATATTTGATCAAAACATGTTAAAGTTCAGGTCACATGTGATTTTCAAGGGGAGAACCAGATTACAGTGGTTTTGCTTCTTATTTTTATTACTTTTCCCAAATAGCAGATAAGTTCCCTTAAACATCAGGTTATTTCTCAAATAAAATAATTATATTCTCATGCTTTAGCAAGTGTTTGTGATTTATCTCCTTAGTTCCAACACCAGAGTTTTGTTTTAGCAATTCTGACATATTTTGGCAACATAAAGCATGTCTTTTAATCTCTACGTAGACATTTTCCTTCTGTACTTGTTTATAAAACACAATTATTTGGTGCAGAATCACAGAAAATTTATTAGAAAATAGAAAACACAAATATTCTTTAATTATCTGTGCTTTTATAGTCTATTTGTGTGTACACTCTCCACAATACTCACAGATAATCAAAATAGTAGGAAAAAAACATGTATCTCATTTTATTTTTTTCCCTAAATAATTATATGACCATTGATAACCACCTCACTTGTTTAAATATTGATTATTTTTGTTTTTTTCAAGTTAAGTAGTTGAATTTATTTAAACACACACACACACACACACACACACACACACACACAATTTTTGTGTTCCCTCATTATTTTTTTTTTTCTTCAAGGAAGGACACCCATGAAATCAGTACAAAGGAGCAAGTATGCCCACCATCCATGGAGCTCTGCTCTGATCCTCTTCGCTCCACATCTCTTCAGGTAACCAGGCTTTCAGGAGAATCAAAGTATAGATGTTCAAATGGTATATTCACTAACTTAGTAACCCTTAGTTGGAAATGTTATATAGCCCGTGTGTTGTTACTCTTTGTCCCTACCTTTCTCAAATTTTTTCCCTAGCAATTTGTCCACGTGGTTGCCCACCTATTTAATCAAATCATTCTCATTCTGTACATTGTCCTATTGTGTACGTTACCACCATATATTTATCTAATCTGAGAAGGATTTTAATGTCTTGTCATCTCAGAGTTTTTGTCACACAGAAGGTGTAAGCTAAGCTAAGTTGTGGCACATTAAAAAAATGAGATATCAGTATCAAATTTCACAAAAATTCAGAGGATCAGAGCAAAGCCATGCCTGGAATTTAAAACACTGCTTCACAATTGCTATTTATCTCTTGCATTAGGAATCTTGCTCTTGTAAATTCAACATGAAAAGTTTAATCAAGGCCTTTGCCAAGAACTCACTAACAATTGTAATTTCAGGGAGATTTGATCAGATTATTTTTTTCTCATGTGTCCCCATTAAAAGGAGAATATAGCTATAAGCCAAATTCTACCCCAAATCCTTGTCTTCTCTTTCAGAAGGATGTATTTAATTTCTTATTAATTTATTAATTCATATTATCCTCTCTTCTTCAACTATAAGAGCTTGTTTAGTGTACACACATATGTACATATAGTGTGTATATATACATATATGTATATGTGTGTATATCATGTGATGTGAAGATCAGTTCATAGCATTTTCCAGCTGTATTTCCAATTTATCAACACCATTTTGATTTTGTTATAAGTAGGCTTCGTGTGGACAGACAGATGTGTTTCTGCATTGTATTCTGTATCCATTATAAATTTGATGGTAAAAAAGTCGTTCAACGTAATCTTCATCCTGTTGTTCACTACAGACACCACAGTATACATTTTTCTGTGTTGTTTTCTTTAGTATTTAAAAACTGTGTTGAGTTGTGTGTTAATTCACAGACTTTAGAATTAAGTTATTATTTTACTCATAAATGTAATATCAGAATAAAAATAGACTTTTTTACTGAATGATTCAATTTATTGAGTTACTTAGGATTTAGTATACAATCTTATATAATAAGTATTATTTACTTTATAATCTTGAGATTTTGTTCCAAGTTAAAATAGTATTTTTTAAAATTTCCTTCTCATGTAGTCATAAATGATGTTAACATGCTTGTTCTTGATATATCTTGTTTTCAGAAATTTGCTAAATAGATGTTCTATTCACACACATCATTGAATAATGAGTTTTATTTCTTCTTTCTTTGATCTCATTACAGTGGCTAGACTTAATAGACCGTATGAAAGGTGGCAGTGGGTGCTCTTTTAGTTTTGTCTTGATGTTACCAGAAAAAAAAAATCAACATATTCAACACAGAGCACACTGTATCAAATTTCTAGTGGATGCCACTTATTAAAGGAATTCCTCATTCTTCTTCAGAGATACTGTTTGTGTGGGTTATATATAAACTGCCACATGTTTCCTGAGATCTCTGGTGGGTCTAGGAGTTAAACATAATAAATACCTGTGTCACTTTTCTTACTCTCTGTTTATATGGTTTTTCAATCATTGGGAACATATTCCATTTTAAGTATAAAAGCAAACAAAACTCAACATAAACGCAACAGTGTTTTGCACATTCTTATGTAGAACTAATAAAATCCTCTTAACTGAACTCTAGTCATCTGGTAAAAAGAATTTCCTTTACATATTATGACTGGTAGTTTTCTATTTTCAACAAAGACATTGATTTCATCTGCAATTCTTTCTGGGCTCTGGTTTCTCATGATTTATTTTATTTATTTTTATTTTTATTACGCGTGCTAGCGCTTGATGTCCCTTTGCATTTCTACAGATTGAACCTTGACCTCACAGGCTAGCTCTATCACAGAGCTCTCTGTTCCGGCTTTCATTTACACATGTACATGGCTTTCATACAATGCTGCAGAGAAGTTTTCTCCTCAAGGCTCATATCTAATTCAAATTTCTGCCCATGATAACTCAGTAATTTCTCTAGAAACAGTGAGGTCTGTCTAATAGAGTTGACAGTCACATTCTTCCTTTCCTATGCCCTAAATATATGTTGGATTAGTTCAGTGAACTTAAGCAGCACTTTTTGAATTCTCTATTATCACAATCCTTCATGATTTTCAGCATTCAATTCAGTTTTACTTGCCTTCTGAAATGGTCCAAGTTTGGACTTTTCTTCTTCTTTTTTTAATCTAGCATTTTTTTCCTTTTTCATCTCAAGTTTGATGTGTAGCTCTGCCTTTCCATTCTTAAAGCTCGTACTGATTTCCTCAGACAGCAGTGTGACCTTCAGTGTCTAGGCGAAATCCTCCATTTTCATTAGTGTTCTGCATCCTTTGATTTCCACTACATGAGGAAATCAGAACCCCGAGGTTTAATGGAGTCAGGATTTCTGTCTTTTTTGGTACTAACACTGGGGATGGTTGCACTCAGAGGAAAATACAGAAGAGATCTGTGAACTACTACCATGCCATATTCATCATCTGTCATTTTCTCAGTGGTGCTAGGAAGAGAATTGATGCATGTTGAACTTTATGTCTTGATCTATCTGTGGCTAATTTAATACTTCAGTTTCTTCAAGGAATGTGGTCTATGATATCTGAACTCCCACTTGTACCTGATATTCTCATCCACTTACTTCACTTAAAGTAAAACAACATTTGATTTAAAAATCATCTATCAATTTTTTCCATTAAAATACAAAGGATCCTTTCTTATCTACAATTACACTTATTTTTCTTATGTATATTATTGGTTAAAAAATACCTTACCATTTATTTGCCTAAAATTATATACCCCTATTCCTTAGGGTACTTTTTAAATCATTATTTGTAGCTGGAGTTTTCTCCAGTTCTGCCTGGCCCACGGTCAGGACAAATCTCTTACACCCGCCAGTCCTGCAGCTGCTGAGACCCAACCAAGTAAACCCACAGAGACTTATATTGCTTATAAACTGTATGGCCGTGGCAGGCTTCTGCTTTTCATGGCAGGCGGCTGCAGTGTCTCTCTCTGACTCAGCCTTCCACTTCCCAGAATTCTCCTATTTCCTTGTCCCGCCTATAATTCCTGCCTGGCTAGTGGCCAATCAGTGTTTTATTTATCAATCAATCATCCACAGCAATTATTCTCCCTTGTTATTATTTATTCAGCATTTATTTCTTTGGGTCTTGCTCTATATTAGCACTTTACTTGCTGGTGTAATATTCAAAGCAAGTGTATGAAGAAAGCTGCTGTCTTAGTAGGTATACCACATGAGGATGGATGAGACAAACACTGAACAATAAATCACATATAAATACCAATTAATCAAGATTATAATTGTGAAATTTAATATGTTATAAATTATTACATTAACATAAAGTGAGCATAAGCTAAATCCCCATCCTTAAGAAAATTAGAAGCTAGTAAGGTAAAAACAAAGTATAATGAGATAAAAGAACCAAAAGTTCTTGGTTGAAGGATAACCATATGAAATTATGAAGTAAAGTGTGATTACTGGCTTCATTGAGATTGCAAGATATGAAGCAAGATATCATTTGGTAATTGAGCTATAGAGAACATAACAGTTTTGCATTTGTGCCATAATTGTGTATGGATCTTGTGGAATATAAATCCCCTGACTACAAATATCTTTTCTCACTCTCCAGGTAAGCAAGTTTTAATTACTCCATTAGTATAATTAGTTGCATTATCACTTTTAACTGTTGGAAATTTCTTATTTTACAAATAATTCCTAACACTAGCATAAATACTTGGCAAGCTGATTCTGAGAAGAAAAATAACCTTCCAAGTCTCAAGGGATTCACAATTATAGATGTGAAATAATTAATCTAGTTCTCCACTGGTGTCATTTCATTCTAACCATTTCATCTTACTCCGAAAGTTTAAAGCAAAAACATTCATCATTCCAAAAATCACTATCATTGTATACAGTGTCCAGAAGCATCTTAAAATCGTTATTGTACTGTGTATCTAATAACATCTTAGGTGTCAAATAATCCGTCTTATAGAGTAGAACTCCCTTTTGCTGTTTTCTTCTGGTTGTACAGCATCTTAATTGCATGACTTGGGAGCTGAGTTTGTGGTTTCTCTATCTCTTTCTTCTTGTTGTAATAGTGCTGATGTGTCACGGAATTGTGACTACCACTTCTATGGTAATTGATGGGAACAAATTCTTCTGGGATGTATTAATAGTGCTGCAGGCAGTGAGGCAAGCAGTGAATGGAAAGTAAATGGGTTCAGGAGCTCTGGAGACATCGATGTTGCTGGAGGCAGGGAGGTCGACATCCACTAATAACTGCAGCTAAACAGTGGGAACAAGTATACACGAGGCTTGTCTCACTGGTCATTATATGTCATTTGCACTTTGTGGTTATGCTCAAAGGTTGCTTTCCCAAACCAATTAGCCTTCAGCATGGTGCTAACTAGTACAAATGTGGCTCCTAGTTGGAATGATCACTGGACCTTTGATTTTATGTGCCCATGATAATGATACACATTCCCACTGCACTTGTCTTTTAATCTTGAATACTTTTTCCAAAGACCAAATTCCTTTTAAGTGACTTAGTGTGAATTTATAACACCCCACCTTTACATTTTTAATCAAGGGCTATAAAGTTGAATAGTAAAATACTATTTTTATTAGAACATTTAATTTTGTTGATTAGGGACTTGGTCCACAGAGAATGTGCTACCTGCTGAAGATCTAAAATTCCACAGGAGCATTGCTTGAATAGAAACAAATTGAAGCATAAATCTAATTAATCTTATCAATAAAGACCATAAAGACCAAGAGTCAGATATTGGGGTAAAAACCTGAAAGATCAGAGGAGCCAGGAGCAGCCACCAGTCACCTCCTCACTTCTCTATTTCTCTATCAAAAAGAGCCAAGATCTTCTGTCTGCCCCACTTTTCACTCCCTGTCTCCTTTCTGCACAGACCTCCAGACCTCTATGGTTAACTAGTGGCTAGCTCCTCCCTCTGACTCCAAGCAAGCTTTATTTGTCAGAACACAAGCAAAAAATCACACAACAACAAATGTTAAAGCTCATCCTCATTAGATCAGTGAACAATTCAATAAAATATTTTGAGTGCCTGTCTATGTTGTATTTTGCATAGATCTTGGGAAAGGAATAAGAGAATGCATTTAATTAGTACTTGGAAATAAATAAACAAAGATTGTTCCACTGTACTCACACAAAAAGAAAAAAAGAAAAATATTGATTTCAATTAATAGTGGGAGCCAATGAGGAGAATGCAAGCATCCCACCAGGCATATTAAGTGGAGAAGCAAATGACTTCTGTGGAAGTCTGCATCCAGCAGAAATTATGGGTAAATCTGTAAGTTTTACTAATACCAGAGGTTACAGTCTTTCTAGCTCACTTTATATTTGCTTCATGACACAGTGAGGAGAACGTAAAATATAGATGGGTTCTTATTAAAATATAGAATTTTTTTTATTATGAAACATGTCTTGTGTTCATTTCCCCAGAAAAGAATACATTCTTTGCTCTTTCCATGGCCAAATTCACATGCTAAGTAATAAAAAATAAAAAATACAGGCATACTAATGTGACTCACGGTTTTCATACCCTTGGCTTGTCAGTAAATCCCTATCCCATGGTAGTCCACACATCCTTAGTCTTGACACTAAAGATGGCATCAATCACCAGTTGACTGTGTATAAACATCCTTGTGTTTAAACATGTCTGTGAATAATTCCTTAAACAGACATATTTCTTTACAAATAAGGGATCCAGCATGAAGTTAACTCTCATGTCCAGTTGGGAAGAATTTAATGACTTAAGCACCATATGGCATCTTCCTCGCTAGCTAGTCTCACTAAACATGAAAAAAAAATCTCTCACAAAACAGCAGAGTGTGGCCTCCCGCTGAAATACATAAAGCGTATTTAATATTTTGTCAGTCTTCCACAGACATCTTGATGAATACGAATTAACAGAATTGTCAGAATCTGTGTTTTTAATATGTATGGATCAAACATAAACCAAATAATAGCTGACTTCTGAGAGGGTACACTGAGTTCTTTGTAACGTTTTCTTCTTTCTGTGTGGTCTTTTTTGGAGTCATCAGCTATCAGACCAAGAGTTTAGAGCTACAGCCCAATTTTCTTGGTGAGAAGGACAACTTGAGGGCTGCAAATACATAAAATTTAAAAATATTTTGTTAAGTTATTGAGAACTTCAGACACATTTTGGTCATTGTTACCCCTCAGTTTATCCAACATTTGTCCATATCCATGTCCCCTTAACTACCCACCTACCTTGTGTTCTCATTAAAAAGGGAACAAACAAAAAAACACCTTATAGTACAATTTGTGCTGCCTGTACACTCCCTCCTATTGTCTTCCTCTGGAGAGTGTTTAGTCTACCAGAGGCCACATCCTTAAAAAATCAACTCTCCCTTCAGCTATCAACTGCCAATATTTCCCTAAGTAGACATGAGACTCATGCCCACCTTGGGTTCTTTTGGCTTGAACCTGCATAGGTCCTGGTCATGCTGTCACAATCACTGTGTGACAGTGTTGTTGTGTCTGGGAAACACTGATTTTTTTTAATAGTCATCTGTTGTCCCTGGCTCTTACACTATTTCCACTCTCTTTGATGATGGCCATTGAACACTGGGAGAAAGAATACGGATGTTACCTTTGAATCTTTACATGAGCGTTTTCATTTAGATTACCCACAGAGGTGATGTAATGAATTAGTAAGCAGCCACAAGGAACCACAGCACACAGCTTTCAAGAACAGATTAGAAGGATGTCATGGTCTCCATAAGGAACCACAGTGCACTGGCTTTCAAGGACAGATTAGAAGGATGTCATGGTCTCAAACCTCTAAGGATTAACCTGCCAAACCATAAAGCTAAAATCTTCTTTTTTTCTTTTATTGTTAAGACAAGGATGGACAAGCTATTATCTGTAGAACCAGAGAGTTTAGGTATAGAGTAAGGGACTAGTGAGTAGGGGCAGATCTCCCTAGGAAGGGGCAATAGTATAGATAATTGATGGAGCATGGGACTGGAACAGGAACATCAAAGAAGAAGAGGGAGTGGAGAGAGGGATGAAGGAGGAAATACTGGAAAGACAGGTAAAATTTAGGAGCATTTGAAGAAATCTAAATTGTAGAACTGTCTTAAGGATTTTAAAGTATGTCCTTATGTCTTCCTGGATTTCCTTAGTGTCTGGTGTTATGTTCCCTCTCTCATCTCTAATTTGTTAATTTGGACCTTCTGTTTCTGCCTTTTAGTTAATTTGGATAGGGGCATATCAATATTATTGATTTTCTCCAAGAATTATTTGCTTATTGATTATTGTGTTAGCTTTTGTTTGTTTCTACTTTATTTATTTCAGCCCCAAGTTTGCTTATTTATTGTGGTCTACTCCTTTTGAGTGTGATTTCTTTTCTTTCTTTCTTTTTTTTTTTATTTTAGAGATTTTGGGTATGCTGTTATATGCTTAGCAGGTATTTCTTCATTGTGTGTGTGTGTGTGTAGACACTTAGTATTATGAACTAGCCTCTCACAGTTGCCTTTGTGTTCCATAACTTTTAGTATATTGTTTTCGATTTTATTCAATTCTTGAAAGTTATTAATTTCTTTCTTAATTTATATCTCTACCCATTTTTCATTCAGTTTTCATGAATTTGTAAGATTTATGTTGTTTCAGTTCTTGATATCCATCTTTATTCCTTGGTGGTCAGATAAGATGCAGGATTTTATTTCAGTTTTCTTGTATCTGTTGAGACTTGCTTTGTGTATGAGTATGTGATCAATTTTGGAGAAATTGCCATGAGCTTTTGAGAAGAAGGTATATTCTTTTGTATTTGGGTGAAATGTTCTATAAATCTGTTATATCTCTTTGGTATATGGCATTAGTTATCTCCAGTATTTCTCTGTTTGGTTTTTGTCTGGGCGACTTTTCTCTTGACAAAAGTGGGGTACTGAAGTCTCCCACATCAGTGTGTGAGGGTCACTGTATGATTTAAGCTGTAGTAGTGTTTCTTTTATGAACTTGGGTGCCCTTGTGTTTAGAGCATAGATGTTACAGACTGAAAGGCCTTCTTGGTAAATTTTTTTCTTTAATGGGTAGGTAGTATCCTTCCCTATCTCTTTTGATTAGTTTTGGTTTGAAGTCTGTTTTGTTAGATGTTGGGGCTTCTGTGTTGGCTCCTTCTCTGAGTTGTGGTTCTTGTTTCCAGATGTAAGCTCTCAAATGCTGCCCCAATGTTATGCCTGCCTGCCTGCCTGCCTGCCTGCCTGCGGCCATGCTGCCCACCATGCTGGTCATAGTCTCACCCTCTGAAACTCTAAGCTCTCTTTTAATATTTTCTTCTATAAATTGGCTTTGTCGTGTTATTTTGTCACAGAAGTAGAAAAGTAATTAAGAGAGAAGCCTACAGAGTTACTATTTTCTAATCATGGGCAATGTAGCTCCACAAATTCGATTAACTGTTAATTAATGTACAATTAAAAAACAAAAAGCACTATGATCAGAGTTTAAAACTGATTTTGGTGCCTGGTTAATATGCAAAATTTCATATAACTCTTTTGAATCTACATCCTGAGTGAAGAATGATTTTTTTTCAAACATAATACTAGGTACACATTTTTTTTTTAAAAATTAATTTTATTTAATTAATTTTTAAAATTTATTTTACATATTGACCAGTTTCCCTCCCTCTTCTCCCATTTTCTCCCCCAACTCCCATCTACCCCCTCCCCACCCACTCCTCCTTCATCTCCATTCAGAAAGGGCCTCCCATGCGCTTGAACAAAACATGGCACATCAAGTTAAGGGAGGACCAAGCCCCTCCCCTTGCATAAAGGCTGGACAAGGCAATCCAGCATGGGGAACAGGTTCCCAAAAGCCAGCTAAGTGCCAGGGACAGGTTCTGATGTCACTGCTATGTTTTACAAACCGACCAAGCTACACAACTGTCACACAAATGCAGAGGACCTAGGTCGGTTCCTTTTTAAGAGACCAATTTCTTGCGTGTTTCTATCTATTCTTACATTGCCCAGTGTTATAGAAAGAGAATGCTCACAAATGTTCTTTCCACTGTTTTTCCAAACAAGAAATAAAATAATTAAGAGACCCATTTCTTGTGTGTTTATGTCTGTCCATTTACATATTTTGTCCAATGTTATAGAAAGAGCATACTTCAAGTAAAATAGTCATGGAAAACTGGAGTTGGTAGCGAATTTGAAGAGGAAGCCCATACATAGTTTGAAAATCTTGGAGGAAAAAGGTTTAGCTTCATTATGTGTTAAATAAAGAGTTATTTAAACAAAATTGTGCATTTAATTTGAATTGCTTTATGGTCCATTATATTGATTCATAAACAATTTAAATAATTTTCTTTGTTCCTTTTTGAAAAAACAATACTAATACTACTTAATAATACAAAAAAGCACTCAGTGAAGAAATCAAATGTCCTTCTACCACAGTTCACTAGATGAGTTAAATTACTGAATCAGTTAAATGAATATTTATATAGGGCCATAGTACTCCAAATGTTTAGTGTTGTGTTATGAAGTGAATCACAGTAGGCTTAATACTTTCCTCCATTCCTGTAGTAATCCTCCAGTATTTTCTCTTTGATAGAAATAAGTCCCATTAGCTTTCCCACTTGTCAGATGATATTAGGAAAGAATATTTAGGTGGTTTTTTGTTTTTTTGTTTTTGTTTTGTAATTTTTTTTCAAGATAGGCTTTCTCTATGTAACAGTCCTGGCTGTCCTGGCATCTGCTTTGTAGACCAGCCTGGCCTCAAATTCACAGAGATCTTCCCGCCTCTGCCTCTCAAGTGCTGGGATTAAAGGCTTCTGCCATCACTGCCCGGCTATTAGGTGGTGGTTTTTTTTTTTGTTTGTTTGTTTGTTTTAGATTTATTTTTCTACCTATCAAAGGCTGGTGGGTCTTCAAAAGATATTTCTAGATATTTCTATGTGGAACTTGCAAATGTACTTTAATACAATAAACATCTTGAAATGAGAGCATCCTGAATTAATTTGATGAATTCTCAATCTAATGATAGGAGTCTTCAGCAAAGAAAAGAAGGGGAGAGGTACTAATATGGGGAAGTCAGGACGGAGGGAGCACATTTGCAACATGTCTGCAGCCATCAGAAGCTGGCAAAGCAGCAAACTCTTCCACCAAGTCATCTCAGGGGGTCTGTGGTCTACTGCCATCTATGCTTCATGCTGGCCACTAGGGAGATGAGAAGATGAAGGTATGATCATTTAATTCACCAGGTTTACAGCATTTCCTCACAGCAGCCTGGGGAAACCAATGCAGCCTCATTTCCACAAACTCTAAAGGTGAGGACAAATGCAAATGGGGAAAGGGGTACAGTTAAGAAATATGCAGGGCCCTCCAATGGGGCCATTTGTGAGCTGTAATAGAAAGGATGTTTACAAAGGCAAGGTTGGGGTTAAGGGGGATTATGTGGTGATGGCAACTGACCGATTTTCTAAGGCTGCAGTAGTGAACTAGTGCACACAGCGAGGCACGCACTGGAGTCATCTGTTTTCTCAGGGTTCTGGAGACAGGTTCCAGCAAGGTTGCTTTCTGAGGCTTCTGCTGTCAGTGGCTTGTAGGTTCCCACTTTCTCTGTGTTGCCTCAAAGGTGTGTGGGTGTTCGTGTGTGTGTGTGTGTGTGTGTGTGTGTGTGTGTGTGTGTGTGTGCATGTGTGCTCATGTACGTGTGTGCGTGGTGTGTGTATGCATATAATCATTCTCATGTATCTTCCATTCATTAAGACATCAATCAGATAAGATAAAGGTTCATGCCAACAGCTTCATTTCAATTTAATTATCCATTTAAAGACTCTCTAAATATGGACACAACTCTAAGTTCCTGGCAGCTCGTGATTCACTAGATGAATTTTAGTATTCAAGTGAGACTACAACATTGTTTTTGGCAAAGATATGTGTGGTGATATTTTATTTGTACTGAAATGTTATTTTAATTTTATGTTAATAAATAAAGTTGCCCTGGGGTCAGAGCTATTAGAGCCATAGTAAGAGCGTGGTGGTTAGAAGAGCTAGGTAGATTTCTGTGTGTTCAGGGATACAGCCAGTATTGGAGACATACGCCTTTAAGACCTGGAGGGCGGTACTTACAGGCAGTGATGAGGCAGTCATGTGGTTGGGTTTACAACCAATGAGAAGGCAGAACAGAAAGATTATTTAAACAGGGACACAGGAAGTACCTCGCTCTCTCGGGGAAGCTAGGAGCACTACAGGAGGTAAGATTTTATCTCTGAGCTCTGACCTCTCGGCTTTTCTCTTTTACCTTGGCTCTGTGTTTCTTATTTTAATAATACGATTGGTTACATCTACAGATATGCCCTGTGAGACCCAGAGAAGAAGAGGCCTGAGCCGAGATGGATGTTTAGGAAATGATGACCTTTCCTTTATTGCCTACCTTTGCTACGGCAATAAAGGAGGCATCACAGGAAGGGAGGCCGAGGAACAGATTCTCCTTTCCCTTTCTTTTTCTCCTGAAGAAACAGGGAGGTTTTGCATATAAGCATCCCAATCACAGAGTCAGAGCGAACATGGGAAGGTTAGAGAGGTTCTAAAGAAGATGCCCAGACTGATTGAACACTAACGTCCTTTCACCATTGAGACAACCTGTGGTCAGTTGGGTAGTCTGAAGGCATGCCTTGGGAATTCAAAATTACAATCTCACCTTGTAGGAATTATTTTTTAATTTTTCAATCATATATATAAAATGTTAAATTAAATATATATTATACATACATATGTACACACACATACCTCAAATAGCACAAAGTACTTTTACATATCACAAAAATGGGCGCATATTCTAAGATTATGTTGCTTTGTGTCAGGCAAGGCTGTGCTCTTGATGTACGAAATGCTTGAAAATACAGCTCAAATGCCTCTTTTTATAGATCTTAGTTCTTAAGTCGCTATATGATCAACACCCAAGAACCCAGTGACAGAATAGGATGTATTTAACCAAATAATTCTAGAGGAAATTGTCCCATGAGGATAGCATACTAAAGCACCTTCATCATCCAAGAAACTAATTAATATTCATTTAGATGAATTAAACTACAAATAGACATAGGCTTATTTTCCTTAGTATGGAAACAAGCCATTAGAATATAGTTATTATTTGAGTATCTTTAGGTATTCTAGTCAACTAAGTAATAGCAGTAAATATTTGGATTCATTACCGCGCTGTTTCTTTTCCTCATGGGTTCTTTAGTCTTAAGTTACAATGTTTTATGGATAAATTAAATGAAAATATCAGTTTACAAACTGCCTCATATGTTTATACATATGCTGACTGTCTGGTCTTATTTGGAAAATGCATGAGGCCAGTTTTGCTAGAAACCTAATGGAAGTTTCTCTGAACTGGGTTTATACATTAGAAAGCTTGATGATTAAATTTCTGAAAATAATTAATGATTACATACATTTTAATAAAGTTTATAATAGATAGACAGTGAAGAAAATTGCATATTTGTTGCAATTTCTGCTAAGAAATAATTGCCCCCGGAAAAGTCAAATGAGTAATAGAAATATTTGAGGGATTTAAAAACTGCTCACAGGGTTTCACAGAATGTGGCCACTAGAGGGCACTGCTGTTCTTTAGCACATCGCTTGTACCCTCACTAGATGTTGAAGATTTAAAACTGGGGCTGACTGGCAAATTTGGACTGTGGACTCTTTTCAGGAAGAGGAAAATAAATTTATGAAAGTTTATACAATTTATCAGAGCTCTTAAAAGGCCGAATACTTAACTTAGAATTTCCATCAAACTCATTTTACCTATCTTTGTGATATATATTTGGAGAACATGACACAGAATGAAGAAAGAAAAAGATGATTTGGTACTCTGTAGAAATTTTAAAAAGGGAATTATGTTTATTCATTGTAAAAAAGGTCTGCTTCTTATAATGTGAAATAATAATCATAATCATAGCTGCATAGACAGGCTTCCCTTCGTGGTGCTATGACAAACTTAAGCAAACATAGTTTATATTCATACCATTTTATATGTTCATATTTACACATCCACAGTACAAATGAGAAGGCAGGTACTTTCATGACTCATTTATGAGAAAAGATTGAGGAGCAGAATGCAGTGACTGTGTAAGTCACATAGGCATGAAGGTGGAAATATACATGCATGCATGTGAAAATATAAAGGAAGATGAAGTATATTTTTTTCTACTAAATTAAAAAAAATATATATAGAGACATATAAAGTTAAGTTTTGGTGTTGAGAAACAAAACTTACATTTCATTAGTAGTCCTGCAACCTTTAGTTAAAAATCAACTTAAGACACGCTGTGTTTATTATGTAATATATTATGACTACTATAGAAATGTAAGGTATACTTATTGACACAAAACAATGGAAGCTTAAGGGCGTGTGTGTGTGTGTGTGTGTGTGTGTGTGTGTGTGTGTGTGTGTGTGTGTGTGTTCAAATAGGATGCATCATGCACCATATGTGAAAACATGCCTGTTTTGTAGGTAGAATTAGGAGTTCTTTGTGGGTTACAGTGAACTACAGTCCTCTATGGAGGAAAAAGATTTTGTACTGGTCTTGAAACATAAGTTTAGTTCAAATTCCTGTGTAAGGCATTACACAGAACAAGACTTAGAACCTTGGATGGTCCGGGTAGACCCGGGGCAGTCAATATATAAATCTGGAGGCTTTGGTGAGTAGGGCTGGGGTGGGAGTTGAAGCAATTTCAGAAGATAAATGGGAGCTAGGGAGGTAATCAGAAGTTAAGAGCACTTGATGCTCTTTCGGAGTACCTGAGTTCAGTTCCCAGAGGCCATATGGTGGCTCACAACTGCCCACAGCTCCAGCTTCAGGGGATCTAATCCTCTCTTCTCAACTCACCAGATACATATCATTTATCATGCATGCAAAACACTCTCATCCATTAAATAAAAAAATAAATCAGTAAAAGACAGTAAGCAAAGATTAAAAAATTATGTATGCCTTTGAACGATCAGTTAGTGTGTGATGTGATGAAATCAGCAATTGGGAAAAGAAACTTGCTGGGACATATTTCATGAAGAACCTCTTTCATAAAGCAATCCCGAGATGGTAAGAATATTAGTCAAGGCAGGGCAACAAACGTAGGAAGGGAGAGACTAAACATGCCATTTGGAAAAACTGAGCAACAGTGATTTTTGCTAATTAATGGTGGGGGTCGCAGAACAGAGATAAAATAGGAAATGGGCTTAACTCTTCAAGAGAATTAAGCCCACAGGACAGACAAAAGAAAATAAAGGAGAAGGGGTTTATAATAGAGAAAAGACAGGAGAAACAGTTCTGTTTTAGATGTTGAAACGTCTTTCATTTGATTAAATACACACATTCTCCCTAGAAATGCAGGGCACGCTGTAGAAAGGAGCTAGATTGTCACAAATTTAAAGAGTTATATTTAGAAATGCTAATTAAACCAGAAGGAGGGGGTATATCTCTGACTGCAGCGGGAAAAAGAGAATAGGGGATTAAGCCTAAAATGTGGGTCAATCTGTATTTTTATGTTTAGAGTAAGGGCTGCTACTATTGAGATATTAAAAATAATTATCTTAGATGTGTGTTGGAGGAAGGATATAAAAAATTCATCAGAGTCAAAGAATAGGGTTTCCCTGAAGTGGAATTCTAAACATGTCAGGATTTGGAAGTGAACATGTCGCAGAATTAACTAATTCACAGAAGACCATTTCCATCTAGAAAGGCACTATTTCATAAAGGATTTGGGGACAGAAGTAAGATCAGCCTGTTTTGAATGGAAGGGAGAGGATGTATGTGCAGTGAAATGAAATTAAATAGAAAGCTAGTATCAAAGGTTTAAAAACTAGAAGTAAATACTGTTCACACACTCAGATAAAAGGGAGAAGGAAAGAATGCAGAAATCCAAGATCTTAAACATCGAGAAACAGATTGAAGGCCCAGGTGTCAGACAGATAGAGGGGACTGAGGATATGGCTGGAACAATCTCTTTAGGAAGCTGTGACAGTATAATTCTCATGCTCTAAATAGATGTAATGAACTTTAGATTTGTCTGGTATATTCTCAGCTACGTCAAATCTATTTTAATTGCATGCAAGATAAATTAATCAGTAAAAAACCAAGATAGCGTTTGTCATCGTTGTATTGAGATTGTACCCATACAAGGGTTTAAGCAAGTATTCTCCCTGACCCCTCCCTCCACTTAGATGATCCATGCACAATACAGACGGTAACTCAGCTTGTCATATAATATTTTTTTCTGATATTTAGTGCTAAAAATGACTCCCTACTATAATATGCTACACAGCTTACCATAGACTCTAAATGATGCCCATGTATAAGCCTAACAGACAGAAACCGGAATCTTGCAATTCAAAAAGAATATGAATATCAAAGAACGATGATCAGCAGTCTAAGCCTCCTTTGTTTTAGTATGATATGTTTCTGCTTTTATAGGCATTTCCATTAGTGAAACACACACTATCATTCTGAAAGGTTTCTGTAAATCACAAGCAACGCCAATGATGCTAGTCAAGATCTCCTGTGCTGACGTGGGTGAGACCTGGGCATGACTTTGTTCTGCTCTTCCTTCCTTTGACTCTGGTTGCTGGGCACCAGCAAGGCCTTCCACTCATCCAGCATGTGTTCTAGGAGATGCTCATCTGTGCACTTTTGGTCTCCTTGTTTGTCCAGCTGACTGACTACCATGCTCTGATTTCCTGTATCATGCTATTTTGTTTTTAATATCACTCACTTCAGTGCTAAATTGCCTTCTCCAACTTCATACAGATTACACAGATAGGAAGGATCTTGTAGGAAAAGATTGGAGTCCTTACCAAGCTGTGCCTTCTAAATACTGACTCACCCACCATCATAATAAAATCATTTCCCAAGGCCTAGAAGAACAGCAGCATTAATGATGGTACCAAGATCATATTTGTTTGTTTATTTATTCATTTATTTATTTTGGTATTCAAGACAGAGTTTCTTTGTGCAACAGTCCTGGCTGTCCTGGAACTCCCTTTGTAGACCAGGCTGGCCTCGAACTCAGAGATCCACCTCCTTCTATCTCCCAAGTGCTGGGATTAAAGGCCTGTGCCACTGCCGCCCAGCTGGTATCAAGATTTCTAATCCACGGGTTTCAGAAATGTATTAAGAGTAGTAAGCAAGAGTTCAGAAGGTGGTGATGCATACCAGTAAGGTCTCACCTGAGAGACAGAGGCAAGAGGATCACCATTACAAGCCAACCACAAAACCAAAAGAAGACAGAAGTGACAAACAAAAGTCTGAACAAAAAATAAACAATGAAAGATACAATGAAGCAGAAACAAGCTTGGCTGAGTCTTCTTTATCATTGTGACAGTCTTATCTCCCTCAATGGCAGAACTAGGTTCAAAGAAATGTGACAGAAGGTGAAGTAAGTATGTTAACGTCTTATGCTTACACACACACACACACACACACACACACACACACACACACACGCGCGCGCGCGCTAAAATAGTTAAAATGTCACTTGGGGGAATGATGATTTTATGGAATATATACCTTCCTGTACATGGTTCCCTGCTGACCCAAATGTTACACAGCTTATAAATGTGAACATTGTTAATTTTAATAGTTATGCAACCTAAGACAGGCTTACTAATATTTTACCATTCGTGGATATACAGCATCCCCTCATCTCGGTATACTATTAACGATTGCACAGGTTTAGACACATCAAGTCTCTGATTCATATGTTTTAAGTCCTAGCTATAGAATGCTACAACAGAGGACACTTTCTATAGAACTGCAGCAAGACTTCTTCAAGAAAAAGTTCGTTTAGACCTAATCTTGTGTGACTTTTCCTAGGGGGTTGTGAGCAGGTTGTACTTCTCCTAGGTATGACACCGGGGATGCATCAAATAAACGGTTCTCCCGAAGTCCTCCTTAGCTAACCGATGAGTTTATTGGAGTTGCTCATACATGTCTAGGTGAGGGGTTACTTACAAAGCAGGCATGACTCAGTCAGCTGTATCCCTGAAGAGCCCATCCTAGCTTGGGTGACGATTCCAGAAACCAGCATTCCTGGAACTTCTGCTCACAATGTGCAGGCAGTTGAAGGATTGGAGACTGAGACTGCTCTGCTCTGACTCTTCTCTCCTTAGCCTGTTCCCTGCTTCTGTCACTTGGGGGAGTGGCCATGTGCATCTTGTGATGTTTATTTACTGCCAAAGTCACCATAACCCTCTCTCACCCCTCCAAAAGGAAATAGTAAATACATACAACAACTAAGTATGAATTAATTTTAAAAAGGAAGAAGAAACTTCAATTTCGACTCATTACAGCCACGTATATTTCACCAGTATGGCTTCTTTGATAAATTACTATAGACATTTCTTTCATCAAATTTTACTGTGGCATGAGATTTGAGCAAGTGGTAATGGTTCTTATTTATTCCATGCCACACCATTCACAGGAAATGCAAATTTTAGGATCATCAGAAGAAATAAATCCAGCTAGTGAATTTCTGGAGACTTCATTCTAAGGCTTACGGAAAACCACAATAAGCACAATAGTTTATGGAGACACGATGCCAGCTAATTCTTTGTGTGACATACTTGTTTGTACACGTGTGTGTGTGTGTGTGTGTGTGTGTGTGTGTGTGTGTGTGTGTGTAGGGTTAGTGTGCCTGTGGAGGACAGAGGTTGACATTGGGTGTCTTCCTCATTCTTCATCTCATGGCTTTGAGACAGAGTCTCTCACCAAACCTCGAGTTCCCAATTCAGCAAGGCTCCAAGAATCTTTGTGTTCAGCTTGGGAATTAGCATTTGTCCTTTCAATCGATATGAGCAATGAGGATTATCCTTCATACCCCTCCAAATCTATACTTCATTTTCCATCAAAAAGCTAGAAATACTTATAGTCTCTTCCTTGATTTTCCTTTTGTTCCTTCCTTTTGTTCAGGAGACATCTTTTATTAGAGCTCTTGACATAGCTTCTGTACTGCTCATCTTGATTCTAGACTATTTTCCTCATATTTTTCATGTTAATCCCATTGCACCTTCTGCACAGACTAAAAAGGCGTTAAGGTTTCTAAATCTGGCTAGTGGTGTCAAAAGTTACCTCAGCATCTATAATCAGAAAAAAAACAATAATCTCCTCTTTTTCTTCTGAAGGTTGCAATTCCCCAAATGAATTCATTGGGACTCTATTGTGCTTTCAATGTACATCTCTGGCTTCATATGTTTTCAGTGCACAGATATTGTCTGCATTCCCATGTTGAGCCTAAATGGTTGTTTCTCCATGTTCTCTTTTGAGCTGTGGAAGGAGGCTCCCTCCCATGAAGAAGACGCTGCAGAGGTGAAGAAGAGTTAACTTCAGTGGGGATGATCCTGATACGGTGGGCACCCTGGCCTTGTCTGCTTTCTTTTCTTGAAATGATTCTGAGTGCACCACATACCCTGTCTCAGGAGGTTAGGAAGAAAGCTTTTCAGCTGCCCCATTCCAAACCATTGCCTTGGTAAAGTCAGTTCTGTCATATTCTCCGTCTCATCTCACTCTCTCTCTTATCTTTTTTCCAGACATAGTCTGCATCAGTATCCAGGGAAAACTAAAATAATAATAAAAAATCAAGATAAAACACGCTCTATGTGTGAGAATGACAAATTTAATTTTAAAAACGTCAAAAAAAACCCACAAGAATAAGTACAACCTGACTTTACAGTAAGAATTAATCTAACTTGTACCTCGTTGACAAGAGAAGATTTCAGAGATCAGAAGGCTCTGAGTTTCTGTTAGAAAAATATGCTCTTGATATATTATTCAACATAATGAGATATTAACAAAATAGTAAATAAACCCGTGATTTTTGTAGAGCCAACACCAAATCCCAGAGAGAATAACACAAATGTGGGAGATTTATTATTGTAATTTGAAAGTAAGTACCTGAGAGGTATCAAAATGTCATTGGATATCAACTGGAGACTATTTTAAAGTGTGTGTGTGTGTGTGTGTGTGTGTGTGTGTGTGTGTTTTAAATCATATATATGATTTTGGTATGCAGCTAAGGATGATCTCGAATTCCTGATCTGCATACTTCTATCTCTTAAATGTAGGGATTTAAGATAGGACATCACACGTGGCCAACAGAAATATTTATAGTAACAAACATTATTATATTTTTAAAAACACTTACAGCGTTAGTCTGGTGTATATGATACCCTGCCTTAAACAAACAAACTTGTAAGGGAAACCAAAAGTTAAGCATTCTTGCTAACTACTCTTACTTAAACAATTTGTGTATCCGACTAATATTGGCATTGTGAATTTTTTTGGTGGCTTTAATTTCTTAAAACTTAAGTATAACATGGCTGAAGTATAGTTTAGTTGGTAACATATTTTCTTGGCATGCACAAACTCTGGGTGACACGTAGCTGTCAATTCACTACTCTGGAGGTAGATATAGGAGGGTCAGAAATTCAAAGTCATCATCCACTACCCAGATTTACATAAAACTTTGTAGGGAAAAATACATGAAAAACCTCATCTAAATATTGACTACATTTCAATATTCAAAATAAATATTCAAATATAAAATTATATTTGACATTCTGGAGCATTTTAGTATTTTTTTCCTTCAAGTGCATATCTTTTTTTAAAGTAAAAATTATAACATACAGAAATTTCTAGAGAATAAAAAACTGTTTATGTTCTTTAGCTCCTTTCCTTAAGTGAAAGAGCTACTTTGAAATTACAGATTCACTACAATTTCACATGGACTATTCTTAACTCTTGGTAAGGTGACAGGAGCAAGAAAATAGGTCAGATTTGCTGTGTGTCATTTACAATTGACTGCATTTACAATGTTTTATTGATTCATGAAGCTCACACATTTAACAATATCAATGGATTATTTTTACATAAAATATATATGTATATGAAAGAGATATGTGAAACATACCTATGAAAAATGTGAAATACGTATATATTCATCTATCATTTATATGTATATGTATCATCAGGTAAAATCAGAGAACCTGGAGGTATGCTTCATGCCACTCTTGATGTGAACTATGTAAGCAGTCTGGCACCAAAGAATTGTTATTCTGTAGTGATATATTTCATATGCTATGTAGTATTTTGGTGAAAACAATGTTGAAATGGTACTAGAAAATCTGGTTCTCAGTCCTACTTCTGACATCAAATAATTGTAACACCTTGGCGCTGACTTTATGGATCTCCAGAGATTTTATTGCAAAGTTGATATTTCATTCATTTTTAATATCCCTCCAGGCTGTGCCTTCTACCTTTAAAGATACTCAGTAAAAGGCACAGGGAAGAAAATTTCTTGGTAAACCATGTTTTGAATATTAGGTGCAATTTCTTGTCTTGTATTTGAAATACTGAAATAATAAGATTCATGAAAATAAAATAATGATTTGAAGAACAGTTTGTTCTTACACAGTTCCTTGGGCATTTCTCCATTGGAGTAGGTTGTATAACTGCCTAAGTCAAAGCACTTAGCATTTCATAGAGCAAATGATACGTGGGAAAAAGCATTATTATGATTATAATTGTCTGAATCGAAATGTACTCATTGCTAAGGATTTAATCAATAATGAATATGCAATTGAAATCGTAGACAGAAAACTTTGTGTTTGGCCATACTCATCTTTTCATGGAAGAGCAATGAGGACACACTCAGAGATTTCCCCAGGAGACTGACAGGAATAGTGTTTTGAATTATTTCGCATATGTAGTTGAAAGAAATTGGTTGCCGATGTTTACTATTGGACATTTGGGTCAACAGACACATGTCAGTTTCTTCCAAGGTCATCCGTTAGATGTTGGAATTTAAATGAAGAAAGAGGAAAGAGTTCCAACAAGGAAGTGGAAAATACCCCTAAGGGGCACGAATAAGATTGTACTGGGAAAAATGGGCACTTTTAGAAAGAAAGAGAGAATAGAGTTATATGCAGAAAACGTAAAATGAGACTGCCATTTAATGAGGTATGAGAAGCATCCATGTCACAGTTTTTGTGGGTTCTGAATTCTCTGTGTCTTCATAATGATGTGCATTCTTTATCTGATTCACATGGGAGAAAGAACAGAGAATTCCTAGTGTCCTTAGAGAGAACCTCACAGAAGAGGCACATCCACCAGAAGCCATCAGTGGCTGTGATCTTCGGAAGGTCCTCTTGTATATGCTTCACTGAGATTTTATATAATTTCTTTTAAGGATCACCTATAATTTCCTTTCAGTATAGCAAGGTCAATTGGAAAAAGACACCATTTGGGGGATATTTTTTTTTTCTGTGTATCATAAATGCTCAAGGCACCACTTGTGTGGCCTTTGAGTAACTTCAGTTTCTTCATCTTTCACCTCAACTATTGAATATCATCTCTTATCTGCGTGCTTTCCTGCTAATTATATTTTCAGCTGTGGTTATCCAGATAACCATCACCTGTTTTGGAAAGAAATAAACCTTTGTGCTGGTTAGATTTTATTTTCAACTTGACATAAACTTGAGTCACCCGGGAGAGAGAACTTCAATTGAAACTCGGCCCAGAGAGGACTGACATCTGGCTGTGTCTGTGAGAGATTATCTTGAGTGATGATGTGGAAGGCTCTACCCCACTTGGGCAACGCCATTTCTTGGGAAGGTGTCTCTGGAGTACATAATAAAGGTGATGAAGCATGAACTTATATGGGAGCCAGCAAACTTGCTATTGGGATTCTGTTTAAGTTCCTCAGTGATAGATGGTGATCTGGAAGTTTAAGCCTGATAAACCTTTTATCCCCAAGTTGCCTTCAGTCAGAGTGTTTTATCACAGCAACAAGATGAAACTAGAACGTATCTCTCTTCACCTAAATCCTTTGCATGTAGATATGTATTTGTACAGACACAGGTGCACACTATCTCCAAACATTGCTCATGATTTTCCAGTATGTAATATAACTGGACATGTTTTCTATGGTATCCTTAAAGACTGAAATAATTTTGGAAGCCCATCGTTTTTTTTTTTTTTTTTCCCCTTAATTGGGTACTATAAAATATAGCCTTTTTTTTTTTTTTTTTTTTTTTTTTTTTTTTTTTTTGGTTTTTCAAGACAGGGTTTCTCTGTGTAGCTTTGCGCCTTTCCTGGATCTTGCTCTGTAGACCAGGCTGGCCTTGAACTCACAAAGATCCTCCTGCTTCTGCCTCCCGAGTGCTGGGATTAAAGGCGTGCGCCACCACCGCCCAGCAAGCCAATTATTTTTATTTTGTTTTGGGGCAAGATAATAAGGTTAGTTATGTGAGTGACAGCGGATGTATACACAAAAGTAAAATTCAAGTGATGGCAAATATTCCCTCTTCTGCAGGTTTAGCCACAGGGGCAGAATGATCTCCTCACATAACAAGCCCTACAAAGGGAGCTAAAGCACACCCACATTTTACTAATTTGCTCCAGTCTCAGCAGAACGTATATAACTGTCAGCCACAATCAGACCTTCATAACATACCTTCTTCATGGCTCCTCTTTACGGTAACCAGAATGAAGACCACCTGCTATTAATACTCTCACGATTTGTGTGGCTGACTAATGAGATTTGCGAGAACGAAGCTGGTCTTAAACAATTGCTCTCCAGCACAGGTATTTATGGTTCTGTTAGCCTGCATTAAAATACTTCACTGTCAAATGAAAATGGGGAGCAAGGCAACATAGGCCCCAGGAAAGGTTACACTGTGTGAAATATGTAATTAGGAACAAGCACAGTGACAAAATGGAGTCACAAGCACATGTAGCAGGCATGTCTGGGAGAAACTGCTACCGAAAAGCTGGGAAGCCAGCACTTAGCTGACATGGATTTTCTTCTGCCTATCCATTCTTTATTGTATCTAGCAAATTAGCGAGTGTGTTAGCATGAGTGCCATACTCCTGGGAAAGGGCAGTGATTTCTTCTCCTCTCACTCATATTCCCGATTGACAGTTCCCTAGGGGGACAGCAGAAGTAACTTTAGACGTGCCCTGATGGAGGCGAGTCAGCTCATTAGGAGCTGCCTTCACAGCACTTTACCTTCAGCGCACAGATGGAGACAAGGGCTCTTTGAAGGCGATTTCGAGGCAGAATCGCGTGGAGCAGCATAAGTGGGGTTTCTGTAAAGTATCGTTCCCCTGGAAACCAAGTGCAACAAATACCCTGTTGTCATCAGCTCAGGATGCCTATGGTTCACACATAAATACAGGGCCTGTGCAGAAATCTGCACAGTGGATGCCTGTGTTAAAATACACATAAGCAAGAGGTCTTAAGGATGGTCAGTCAGATCCTTTAGGGAGTCTTGAACTCTTTTAAAAGAGCAGAGTGTTAAAGTGCCTGGCAGAAATTACTCCTATATGATGTATATGTGGTACAGAGTTCCTGTGTGAAATACAGTATTCCTCCATGCAATTTAGAAAGAATTCAATTTTAATTGAATTAGATAGTGTTTTACTATAGAGGCCTATCGTGTTAATTTAAATCCCAAGGTTCTCACTTGTGGGAACAATCGTAGTGGAATTTAATTTTATTAATAATTTAACTCTATCCACATTCATTAGATTCAAAATACTAGTGAATAGGATGCTATTTTCCTTAGTGATTTTTTTAAATCTTAGTACAGTTGTTCCTCTGGTTCTGTAGGTCCTATATCTGCAGATTTAACCAAATATGTGTAAAAAAAGCTTGAAAAAATTCTGCAGTGAATACATACAGACTTCTTTCCTTCTCATGAGACACTTGGAAATATATATATGAATCATTTAGATGTTGTATTCAACATAATAAACAATCCAGGGATGATTTTTAGTAGTGGCAAGAAGTGTCTAGGTAATATCCACATTCTGGTGTAGAACAGTTAATGTGGCAGACTTATGCATTTTTAGACTTTTATAGCCGCAGGTGTTTCTGAAAACCGTGGGCACCTAGGAGAAATGGTGTAATGTGAAAGGGAGAAAATAGGTAATAGAGTATATAAGATGTGTCTGACATTATCTTGTATGTGTACTCTGCATATTTAAACGCAGACTTGGATGAGGAATAAAAAAGTAGCTTTCAGGACTTCATATTCTTTATAAAGAAGTCCCAAGGATGAGTCTTAAGCAAAAGAAGCTCCTAAAAAAGCTGTCAACATCTACAACATCTACATGTTATGTGCACTTATTTAAGGACTTATTTAAGAGCAGCAACGTAAATGTATCTGTTCATTTCTAATATACCACCATCAAGCTTGGATGTGACTTAGCATGAAAACATCATTCCTGTTTTCCAATGTCTTAAACCAATAACTTAATGTTTTTAAGTCAAAATTATAGTATTTATGAAATAATATCCATGACACCATAAGCCCGCATTCCTTTTACTATTTCTGTACTTATTACCGATCGTTCCACATTTCCAACTTGAAGCTTCACTCATTTTGAGTGACATGGTCTTTATTTAAAAGGTTCTAAAACTCTCAGGTCCATGAGATATATCATCTTGAAATTACATAAAGAGAAATGGAGACATAAAGGACCTAGGTCACTCTTCTTCATTCACAGTGTGCCAGGTCTTTGAATTTTCCTTCTCCTTATTTAATCACTGGTTTATGATAGGCTACAATTCAACTCTACCTAATTAGTCTTTACAAGCATAATGGTTGATTAGTTAATCGAGACACATGTACTTACTTAACTTCAATTTGATCTACTTAGGTTTGAAATATGGTTTTTCACAGTCTTGACTGTCAGAGAATGAAATTCTTCCTTTTTAAATTTCTTGCATAGTTAATGTCTCCTTGACTTGAGCATTACTGGATCATAGCAGTGTCTGCTCTGTGGGTTCTTGACACAGGCTGAAGTCTTCACTTTTTAGCTGTTATTCGCATAGTTCTAAGTGCATTACAAAAAAAAATGCTGAAGTTGAATGTTTTTATTCCACTCTGTGTTACTAATGGGATTTTACCAAGGAGCATGACCTCTAATCATATTAATATTTAATCAAGCAATAAACATGCCTTGCTGTGAAGCTCAAAGGCAACCAAATTCTCTCTAGTGATGATTTTTCTATTAAATTGACAAGGATTTCTTTTGCTTTATCTCATTATTGTAAAATTGGGGTAAATGTCTCTGTGTTCAATTCCCTGTAAGTGCCCTAAGGGCCTCTTCTTAACTCTCCTACCTAAATGAATGAAGTATACAAAAGTGAAATTTAATATACTTTCCAAAGCTTTCTTCAGACATGACCTAAAAGGAAAAAAAAACCCACAAAACAATACAGACATTGCAAAATGGTTTTGAATAAAAGTAAGGAGGGATGCCCAGTAATTAGTTATAGGTACTGTCATTATAAAAAGGGAAAGAAATACTGATTTTTATGTAACAGTAGAAAACTATCCCATTATATTTACGTTATTTTTTAGGTGTCTGTTCCTGAAAGAATGGGGGAAGGAAACATCTCATAGCTACATTCTGGTCTCCTTCTGGAGAACACACCCAAAATATTCCAGATCACTTCCCACCCACTGACATCATATTGGGACACTGAAAAAAAATTTTTGTGAGTGTGTGAAGAGATACTGTGGGTCCCTTATATCCTTTTTGTCCTTCTCAAAAATCATCTGTACTTCCTCTCTATTTGTCTTCCTCACCTGCACTGCCCTTGGAGGCTCACCCCCTCCAGAGTTTGTAGTTCTAACCAGAGAGGATCACTATAACCCAGGAAGTTGTGTCTTCTGTGAATGCTTGTAGAGCACAGTCACCATTCCAATTTCATAAAAATACATTTCATCAATTGATCCCATCAATCACATGAAATCAGCTAAGCCACGATCTTATTTGTCTTCTGGAAGATGAATGAGATGAATGATGTTGGATCTCTGGCAGAGTTGTTTCTTTCATTAATTTTCAATCTTATTTTTTTTCTATTTGGCTTTGTCTTTTTCATGAGCCCAAAGCTGAAAAGCTAGTTAAGCATGCTTCTAAAAAAGACTGTGTGTGTGTGTGTGTGTGTGTGTGTGTGTGTGTGTGTGTGTGTGTGTTCACTTGATGCAGTGGGGGTCAGGCACTCAAGCATGTTATTAGATGGGAGTAAAGCAAGACCAATGCTCCTATCACTCTGTGTGGTGTGCACGGTTTTTGATGTGTGATGCACTACAGAAGCGGCACTTACCAAGCTTTCAGGGAACAAATCTGTGTCTCAAGACTTTCTGTATTGCTGGCTGTCAGGATTGATCAGGCTTCCTCAAGGAGCCTGTCGCTATTCGGGGGCATGGGGTGGGGGGGGTGTTTAATGTCTTACCATTTTAAGTGTTGCTAGCACACAGCCTTTCCCTCCCTTATCTGGAAAGATATGGTTGCTTCTGTGTAGCACCTGGTCTTCATGAAACAAAATATTCTCCATGCTCTCTCTGCTCAACACATTGTATTGGCTTGGCTTTGGTTGCTAGATGCTCTCTACTTGTTATTTCAAAACTGATTCTAAAGAAACGAGACAGTGCTAAAATCCTTGCTCTGAAAGAATTCTTATCTCCTGTGAGAGATAAGAATTTTTTTTCTTTCCATGATTCCCCTTTGTCCATCTAAAATAATTAGCTTTCAAAATGAATGTGTTTGACTATATTTGGGGCTTCGCTATCTCATGACCAATTTCTAACTTGCATTATCTTTTGAAAGAGAAGAAGATACAACTCTTTCAGAGGAAATTTAAGCAAGGCTCAGGATAAATGGTCCAGAAAGTCAAACTGTTGCTGGAGATGTATTAAGTCCTAATTCCAAACAAATAGTATGAGGTGCAGGAATAATTCCCAACATTCATGCTCTTAACTCAATTCCCACCAAAATGAATGACTGAAAAAAAACTATTAGAAATCTATTACCTGTTGTTCAGGCACCAAAACAGCATTTTCCAGAAGCTTCTAACAGGCAATTGACTGTGATAGGGTGATGCTTAGTGGGAGGCGAGGCCTACACTGGAATTGACATTTTCCTCCCTCACTTAAATGATTGAACCTTTCTTCAGTTAGATCAAGGGATTTAATTTCTTTTCGAGCCTTTATGAGTTTCTGATACAGAAATGATCCTAAGCAAAACACTCAAGAAAATTAAGCAGACACAACACTTTCAGTCTACCTTGCACCCTGCGGAGGGCACTCACAGACCATCAAACATAGCCCGACGTTCCCGAGACAGCTCCCTGGTTATCATTTTCAAGGCAAATTCTGACTTGTCTGCTCTATAGTCACAAAGTATTCCTGAAGTAAGATTTGCATGAAAGCTGAGGCCGAAATGGAGGCCACCACTCTTTCTTGAGGTCTTGTAACCACTCGGGATCCAGTCACAGGTTTACCCGCGAGGCAAACTCAGTAAATCTACCTTCTAATTTCTATCTTACATAAACAGAATTAAAGACACAATAAGAAAAACAATCAGTGAAATGTCTACATTTTAACAAGGGTCATACTTAATATGGCAGAGACTGGGAGGCTACGGGTGAGAAAGTCACTCTAGAGTAGGTGAAAAGCTGTTATTCCACATTGGAGAGGTGGGCAGAAGGGTCATCTCTTTGTGGAAGGGAAAAGGTGACTGACAGGTCCACATGATCATAGGCAGACAGAGTGTGAACCCTTTACTATCTATATAAGGACGTCTGTGAAATGGCCTGAGATCTCTTCTCCAAACCAGTATCATTAGCATTGAAGTAAAATACTGACTTTGCTATGTGAATGTTGTTCAGACACACAATTAAATTCAAAAGGAACATCCACACTAGAAAGAACAAGGAATCTGACCATTTTGACTATGACTCTCAAGACCCTGGAATCTGATCTTACACATGGCATCTAAGGACAAACATTTTTAAGTTTAGGAAGGATTTTATCTGTGAAAATGAGGTACTATCTAGGTAAAGAGGAAATTATAGAAGAAGGAAAGTAGCATTTATAAAGATATGTTTCCATTGTATGAAACAATTATGAAAATATCAATTACTGGAATGCTGAGAAACTGGCAAACTCATAGAAGATGGAGAGCAACCAATGCTTGGATATTTTCTACAAAAACTTGAAAATTTCATGTTCATGAGCTTCCATTCAAATAAATATATAAATGCCAGTGAAGTTATATTTCAAGACCCATTAAAGGTAATTTTTTTATATTTTTAATTTTCGCATTCTTCTAGTTGTAAAATTAACAAACAACTTCACATTTTATAAAAATGTAAAAGAAAAGTGCAGTGGGTATTTTATTGTTAATAAATTTCAAATTTGAGTGCTGGGACCAAGGAGCTATTTTGAACCCTTGTAGCTCCTTCTATTTGAATGATACACTTTAATATGTAAGCCTAGCGAGCATGTTTTCTACATATATAAATAGGATTTTGAGTCAATAAAATAGGAGTCTAAACTACCATTTACATTTTATCAAAATATTACGGCGATAGGAATTGTTGGAGGATGAATGGGGAAGCCTCATTATTTGAAGAAGTGATGCTAAATTATTTGATAATAATGCCCACAGGTAAACCAGCATCCTTATTGATTAAGTATTTATTTTTATTCTATTTTTCGGATGAGATTAAGTGAAACATACTAGTTTTCTCAGTTTAAATTTATGTAGAAATGCACAAATACAATTTTGCTGTTTTTTTTTTTTAACCTGTGTGAAATTGTGAAGTGGGGTATTGGGTTAAGATCATATTTTCTGTCACTAGTGTCTGGGTCTAGGAAAGTGAAAGGTGTTTTCAGAAACCAGTGTTGTCAAGGAATACAGCTTCGCTTGTCTGTAGTACAAGGATCCTGAACTGCTTGTCATAGCTGGCAGACTCCACTTGCTGAGGTGTTGAAATCTGAAAGGAAGCAGATAAATGCAATGAAAAACTTTGTTTCTCTACTGTTCCAAACAGGAGCTCAATCTGGAGAGACAAGGGATTCTCAGAGCGTGAGAACCCTGTAAATCACGACATGAATCTCCACGCCAGCTGCTGATAAACCTTGGCTTAGCTCTCAGGATAAAAGTTGCAGATACGCTTCCCTGGAACCAGGACAGGCAGATATAAGAGCTACTTCCCATGCTGAACCGAGGCCTGAAGAGCAGGGTTTCCAATTCTGTTGCTTTTTTCCTTCTTTTCTGCTATTGAATGTGTTTGAGCAGCATATGATTTCAAACGATCCTAGGAACTCATCATTTTGAGCTGTCATGTTCTTCAGAGACAACGACTTAGAAGTTTCTTCCAGATAGTTTGAGTATTTAGCTCAGGAACTTAAGTTTGATTTCACTTCGCTGCTTATGCATTAGATGAAGGACATTTCTGAGGGAAGCTTAATTAAATTCACTGTCACCAGGGGATGTTTGCATCAGTACTCTTCTTTCCCCAAGGTCCCCAAGTCATATTAGGACACCATGAAGCATCCCCAGTTAATGATACTTGCCCAGTGAAGATTTTCTCACAGTACAAATAACTGGTAAGCAAATGGCCTATTATCACGTTGATCATGCTGCTTTGGAATAAAGTGTTTTTCCATAGTTCCTTGATTCTCCAGGTGATTGGGAAATCTTCCATTTTAAAATATAGTTTGGTTACATTTAGAAATAAATTTTGTCAACAGTATGTTAACTGTTATATTTTTCCACTAAATTCCACATTTAGAAACTTGAATTTGGTCAATATATAAAATAGCATTAAAAGATTAACAAGTCAATGCAAGAGTTTGAAATACTGTGCTTAATAATGTCAAGACTCCAGGATGTAGATAATACATGTTTATAATCCAGTAACTATTAATGTGTTTATGTTATTACTAACTTTGCCCTACCTTTGGAGATGATTCATTTGGCTTCTGTTTTGTTTCAACACTCCTGCCCCACTTTTTCTTTTAAAATTTAAAGATCTATTTCTTGAGTTATCTAGAATGTTGACCATCAACCATGATCAGTGACTTGTCTTCTAATGTATATGGAGAAAACTACCAGTGTTCTTAAGCATTGCAATCATTATCAAATGCAAAGAAGAATGTATTGACTCTATTATACAGCAGGTAATTGGAGAATAAAATGAGTAAGTGATGTATTCATAGACATTGGGCATTCATTTCATATTCTGGATGACACAGATTGATTTCTAGTCTAAAGACTATGATATACTTGGTTATCTGGGGTTGTCTTTGTGCACTGTCAGTTTTTGAATAAGTATCTGGTAACTTTTTCACATTGAGCAAGAGAGCACATCCAGTACTAATTAATGTTAGTACTACCACTTAATTGAATCTTTATCCTTAGAGGAAGCTCTGTTATTGTGATTGTCTCTCGGGTACTGATAATATTCTAAATATTCTAAATTCTGTGACTAATATCATTCATATATCTTCTATTGTGGGGGTTTAGTTCTTTGGGATTTGCTAGTGTGAGGTTATCTATTGCCTACATTTTGGTGGTTGCAGCTAACTTCCTTGGGTTGGAATTTTCAGAAAATTGGGAATATACGTAACTCAAGACCCAACAATACCACTCCTGGGCATATACCCAAAAGATGCTTAATCATATCACAAGGACATTTGCTCGACTATGTTCATAGCAGCATTATCAATAATAGCCAGAACCTGGAAACAACTGAGATGCCCCTCAACTGAAGAATGGATAAAGAAAATGTGGTACATTTATACAATGGAGTATTACACAGTGGTTTAAAAAAAAATGACATCATGAAATTTGTAGGCAAATGGATGGAACTAGAAAAAAATCATCCTGAATGAGGTAACCCAGAGCCAGAAAGATAAACATGGTATTTTTTCACTCATGAGTAAATATTAGACACAGAGCAAAGGATAACCATGCTACAATTCACAACCCCAAGATGCTGGGTAAAGAGGAGGACCCTGAGAGGGACACACATGGATTGCCCCAGGAAGGGGAAAGAGTTAAGATCTCCTGGGTAAACTGGGAGGGGGAGTAGAGGGGAAGGTCTGGGGGCGGGTAGAAACATGAGGGCTTGAAAGGGCTGAGTTCAGGGAGGGTCAGAGAGGGAGAACAATGAAAGAGATATCTTGACAGAATGAACCATTATGGGGTTAGGGAGAAATCTGGTGCTAGGGAAATCCCCAGGAACCCACAAGGATGTACCTAGCCAAGACCTATAGCAATGGTGGAGAGGATGCTCTAGCTAGCTTTCCCCTGTACTTGGATCAGTGACTACCCTAGTTGACATCATAGAACCTACACCTAACAACTGATGGGGGCACATGCAGAGACCCATAGCCAAGCACTTGGCTAAGCTCCTGGAGTTGAGTTAAAGAGAGGGAGAAGGGACTGTAAGAGGGGGTGTGTGGGCAAGAGACAAACCACAGAGACAGCTGACCTGAGCTAACGGGAGCCTACTGATTCTGGACTGACAGCTGGGGAGACTGCATGGGACCACATTAGGCCCCTTGAATGAGGGTGACAGATGTGTGGCTTGATCTGTTTGTGAGTCCCCGGGCAATCGGACTAGGACTCATCCAGAGTACATGAACTGACTTTTATAGAGGCCATTCCTTATGGTGCTATGCCTTACTCAGCCTTGATGCAGGGAGGAGGGACTTGGGCCTGCTCCAATTAGGTTTGCCAGCCTATGTTGAATATGTTGAATACCCAAGGGAGGCCTTACCACCTATGAGGAGTCAGGGGGGAAGGAGCAGGAGAAGGGGAGGGAGAGGGAACAGTGTGTGGTATATAAAATGAAAAAAAAAAACTTTAAATAAACAAGTAAACCTAAAAAAAACTTAAAACAAAATAGTGGATTCTAACACTGAGAGTATCTGATTCTTTCCGTACAATTCAAGCTGCCAGCTTCCAAGTATTCTGCACAGAGCTGTACCTGTCACTGACAAGAAGCTTTCTACTTCTACTTGTAGTTTGGTGACCTGACTACCAAAATAATCGATCACTCACCACATGATGACTCATACCATCCATATCTTCTTTGCAAGGACATACTGCCAACAACAGCATTTCTTTGGTCAGCATTAATATATTCCTATTTTTATTTTAAGTAAAAACTTCAAATCAAAAGATTTTTTTCTACTTTTCTTATAGGTTTGTAATAAGTCTTCTGAATTTTCTTGAAATATACTTGAGGGTAATATTTTATTCCTTATTAATTTTTTGTTTCCTAATTATTTGATTATTATAGAGTTGCCATTTTCATCATAGGGAGTTTACCTTGGGATTTTCTTTATTCCTAAGTTACGAGTCAAACTATGCTAGTACTTCTATGATATTAAGAATTTGTGTTAGTTTTCTTTTGCTAGGGCAAAAGACAATCAAATATGGTTGCTTAGAGCACAGTTTCAGAGACTAGAGTTTGAACTTCCTAGGTCCCACTGCAGCAGGGCCTCCCAAGTGTGCTATTTACATACTTGTGCTACTGTGCTACCCTGTGTATGCTAGAGACACCACATAGAGGGTCAGTAAGTCAGGTGTAGAAGAGAATCTTGTTTACAGCAGCCCAGTTCTTCAGAAGTACCTACAGTTGCACACGAACTTAGTTGCATTGAGGATTCTTAAAGCAATGCCCCCAATGTCATAGTCTCCTTGCTCTATGCTTCAGTGACTAAACATCCCATCATTCTTGACATTGGTTCATTAGGGACCAGCTTCCAACACTGAAACATCAAGGAAACACACCCAAATAGTATAATGACTGTAATATTTTGCCCTAGGCTACCAAGGTTCATGTTTAATTCAAAATACAAAAATATACTCACTCCATCCCAATAGTTTCAAAATCTTCTCCCTGAATCAGTGAAAATCCCCAAATCAAGAGCTCATCTGTGATTTGATGCAACATTATTTCAGCAATGACAAAAAAAATAGATTATGAAGAGGATAAACTTTTCTGTTTTAAAACAGAGATAGGGAAGTAGGGAGGAATAAATGACTCAAAGAAAGACTAACTTAGCAGAGAAGGCCTTAAATCGTAAAGCTCCATCAGGAGTCAGATATGGTAGCACACACTGCAATCCAAGTACACCACACACACACACACACACACACACACACACACACACACACAAGCAGGACAGCCTCCTAAAGTTAAAAGCTTTTTGTGCATTTTCTAACACAGAATGACAACCCCATTCTTCATTCAGGTTTTATTAATTTTTCATTGTTCTAACAAGACTTCTGAGATTGAATATGATATTTTAAAATGCTGATTATTTAGCTCAGTTTTGAAAACTGACAGCCCCACATTGGCTTGGTTCATGTGTTCAGTCTTTGATGGGGATGGCTTCATGATAGGAATTCATGTGAGATGAAGAACTCACAGAGAAAGAGAGGACACACAGAGACACTGGGGATGGGCCAATAATATGCTTTCAAAACAACGTCTCCTCATTACTTGCAAAGCCCCATCAAGAGCCATGTCCACAGTGTCACATGACTCCTCATTGTGCTCTATTTCTTACAGATGTCCTTCACTCACTAACACAGACATGCTGAGGACCAAGGTTACAATATACTTACATTTGTAGGGATAAAGTCAAACTATAGCAGAATTTTGTATAAAAACGGTAAAAATGAAATGATAATAATAATAATAATAATAATAATAATAATAAAACACATCAAGTTACTAGTAAATCTGGTGCTCTTATGATGCAGTGAATTATGGGCCATGAATATTCAATGCAATCAAGTGTGACAACATTGTACTGTACTGTACATACTGTCTATCTTTTTCCCTACCCTATTGGTTGTTTTATATATAAGATTAAAATGTTTCAGTATGTCTACTAAATATAAAGCATTAAAGATACTCAGTTTTGGGTCCTCCTTGTGCTAGGGAAGTTCCCAGGAATCCACAAGGATGACTACTAGCAATAGTAGAGAGGGTACCTGAACTGGCTAACCCTAGTGATCCAATCAGTGAATACCCTAATTGTCATTATAAAGCCTTTCTCCAGTAACTGATGGAAGCAGTTACAGAGATCCACAGCCAAACACCAGGCCGAGCTCCAGGAGTCCAGTTGAATAGAGAAAAGGGGAATTCTGTGAGCAAGGGCATCAACATCATGATGGATGGGGAAACCTGCAGAGACAACCAAACCAAACTAGTTGGGAATTTATAAAATTTAGATCAACAGCTGTGGACCCTGAATGGAACTGGACTAGGCCCTCTGAATAGCAAGGCAGTTTTGTAGCTTGATCTGCTTAAGGGGTCCTCTGGCAGTAGGATCAGAATCCATCCCTGGTGCATGAGCAGGCCTTTTGGAGCCCACTACCTATGGTGGGACACCTTGTACAGCCTTGAGGCTGGGCAGAGCCTTAGACCTGCCTCTACTAAATGTACTTCCCCATGGGAGGCCTTACCTCCTTGTAGGAGGGAATGGGGAGTGGGTTGGGAGGGAGAGGACAGAGGGGCCGGAAGAGGTTGATCTTTGGTGTATAATGAATTTAAAAACAGATACTCAGTTTTCTTTTAAATTTAGCAAAATTTTGCAATCAAGGTAAATCTGGAAACAAATATGGGGATATTATATTTTTTCTTGGTGTCAATTAGAAATTAGAACTGTGTGGTTGATATATTATACACCCCAATAAACTTACTTGGGGGTTAGAGAGCAGAACAGCCACTATATTAAACATAGAGGTTAGGCAGTGATAGGCAGTGATAGCACACACCTTTAATCCTATGACTTGGGAAGCAGAGATCCATTGGCATCTCTGTGAGTTCAAGGTCACAATGGAAACAACCAGGCATTGTGACACACACTTTTAATCCCAGAAAGTGATGGCAGGAAGCAGAAAGGTATATAAGGCATGAGGACCAGGAACTAGAGGCCTTATTAAGCTTTTAGCTTTTAGCGGCAGTTCAGCTCAGATCCATTTGGATGAAGACTCAGAGGCTTCCAGTTTGAGGAAACAGGGTCAGCAGAAACGTTGGTGAGGTGAAGATGAATGTGGCTTGTTCTGCTTCTCTGAACTTTCAGAATTTACCCCAATAGCTGGCACTGGCACCGTGTTTTTTATTTTTATTTATTGTCTTTTTATTTTATTTTTAAGATTTGTGTTACAGATCTGTTCATATATTTCTTATCCTCAAAGTGATAAATTAATTAATGTACCATTTTCCCTTTCCCTTTCCTCTCTCTAATACATCCCATGTACCCTGCTGCACCCTGTTCTCTCAAATGAATGGTTTCTGGTTTCTTTTTAAAAAACTGTTATAGCATATGTGTGTATATATAAACACACACATGCATACACATATATATTTCTAAATATATAAATACAATCTTCTTAGTCTGTATAATAAAAATAATTTTTGTGTATATATATATGTGTGTGTGTGGCTCGTGTTTAGAAGAACAATGGTTATTTAAAAATTAATGATTTTTCAAATCATAAATGCATATATCCTGATACAAAATATAATAGATACAATGTGTACTATATTTCAAATGTAGTATAATTTTAAAAGTATATAAGATTTAAATTATTTCTGCAGGAGTATGAAATAATATTTCATGGACAAATGAGAATCTATGAGTTTAGAATACCAATTATTCATTAAAGGAATTTAATGGTTTAATTCATTTGCTGAAAAACTGACACAGTAATCAATAATGGCTTCAAATTATTAAGAAAGTGTTAATGCCTAGAATAAAAATGGCAGTTCTTTCTTAGGACTTACTATTTAATCTCTGAATAATATTGAAAGAGGTGAGCCATGTTCTCAAGTATAATGGAGTGTGCCACACATACATATAACTCAAATTCACAGTTTAAAACTGCTAGGAAAATATAAGCTTGTCTTTTATATGTTATTAATGTTTATTAAAATATTTTAATAGTGTTAGGAGACATATAATATAATACAATTATAATATATAATCCTAACTGAGTAAGGTTGAGTAACAAAACCATACAGTAGAAATAAAATATCATAATAAAGACAGTAAGTAGCACATTAGGAAAACATGCTAAAAATATAATATGAAAATACTGATGACTGAAATGTATGAGCTCCAACAAAAATTAAAGTCACTATTTAATAGTGAAAAAAATCACTTTTTATATAGAAAGGAGAAAATAGTAATTATCAGACATTTATCTACTTATACAAACAAAATATGTTAACTAGTTATAAAATTTTAAAAACAGTTATTAAGTTAAAAATAATTAAAAAATATAAATTCATAATTCCCTGGATGCAAACTAAGAACATGATTGGCAGAGGTTTGGCTGAAGGATGCAGGAGAAAAGGATGCTGTCCCTTTGTTATGCAACAACTGCGTACACCCTGGGAATCAATGGAGTGTGATTAAGGAGTTTTGACACTTGGCTACAGATGGCAAAAGGTTGTGGCAACTCGAGACTCCTCGATGATAATTTTACTACACAAATCATCAACCTGAACGACTACTTTTGCCACAAATTATTTTCTGAAAAATTAAGGAAACAGGATCCTAGTTCAATGTTCCTCGTTTTAGCAGAGTATTTGGAAAAGCGAAGAAGACACAAAATGAAGAGTTGCTCACATCATACTTCCACCTCCAAATAACATGGGTTAGATAGAGGGCTAGTAGTAGAGAAGGAGAGGGAGTGAGTTCAAGGGTTCTGAACTGGCAACCAGTAACTGGCTTGCCATCGTGAAATTAAGTATTATGCCTCTGAGTCACTGGCCCCATGCCAGTATTCACAGACAGCCTCTTAACTCAGGCTAGCTTTAATGCCAAGCAGTAATAGTCGCTACCTCTGAACCAACTTAGAGAGGAACATGGGAAAATACCCCATATCTTGGGGAGCAGGACAAAGAAGTAAGCATTATTCTATGCCTTAGCAAGTTATATTTGCACCAGTGAAACTCAATAATGGTAGGGTGGTCACTACTGGCTCTGTGCTGAGTCTAGCATTTGTGGACTGATGCTGTGGATTTGTTCCTGTTCCAGGATGAATGACATACAGTCAGCTGTATTTTTGTTATAGCCACTATTTCCTGTAGTTGACTTGAGAATCCAAGACCATGAGTACCAGCATAGTACCCTTATAGAGTACCATTATAGAACCAGAAGCCATGGTCCTACTCCTGTGCTACATCTGTCTCAATGGACTGTGAACAGACAATGAAACCAAGTGTGATAACACTGTTGGGTTACTGGGATGCTCACCCCTCTTTTCCTGACCTCACTGATTCTCTGGGCAATAAGAAGAAATAGTACTAATATTTCATATGAGCCCAGAACAGAGTCTCATAAGTGAAACATAAAAGTAGAAACCTGTTTCTTTTCACCACCAGACAGAACTTTGATATGTCCATGGTAACAAGTATAAGTTAGAAGAGGCAATGGTTCCTTGATGGTTTCTCCTAATTCATATTGAGCAACATAAGTTGCAGATTTGGGACCAGTTGGCCTGGGGCACACTTCAGTACTGACACAGTGCATGATATCAATACTGAACTTTCAAGAAACCTGGATTGACAGTGAATTATAGTCATGGATTTGCAGTAGTAAACTGGAATGATAGAAGACCAGCCATCTGCTTAGATTTTCTGTCCTCTGGCAAAGCAAATTCGTACTGTCAAAGTCAGAATACATAGAACGAAGAAAAAACCCTAAACTTTTAGTGTACAAACAATAATATATAATAATAAGGAATCAAGAACTTCTAGAGAATCATAATCTCTGCTAAGACATAAAATTATCTTTTAGAAAGTAACAATATAGCAACCACTACATTTTAACTCTCAGAGAATGTAAAGAACTTATTTCAAAGAAATTCAATGAACTTCAATAAAACACAAAGAAATGAGTCAATACTTTAATCAGAAAATCTTAACAGAAGGATCCCAATAATTAAACAATGCAAACAAAACTCTTTATCTGAAAGACATATAAACCTGACTCTAAAATGGAGCGGTCATCAATAGTAGAATGAATGAAACAGAAATAAAAAGGAATCTGTGAGTTTACAGACAGCTACTTGGAAATATATTGTCAGAAGGAAAAAAAGAAGAAAATGAGGAGGAATGAAGATTGCTTATAGGAACTTCAGGAGCAGCATAAATAGAACAAATGTGTGAGTTGTTAGGGCTCATGAGACACTTGGCAGGAGACTAGAAAATAAGAACTTGTTTGCTAATTCCTATTTTTCTAGACAGTCACAGATGGTATTGGAATATTAAATCCCAATAATTAGTTATGTCTGTAGGCGTTAAAATAAATAGAATAAAGAGGATCATGATGCTTGTCTCCTCCACAAAAGCCTAATGAGAAATGGATGGAGTCTACATCAGGTCTTTTTCTTAGGCCATTTTAAATTGCTTACAGTTCATTTGAACCCATGTATAGAATTTCCTCATTACTTTACAAAAATAGAAAAGTGTTTGCTAAATCCAAATGAACTAAGAACTAAGTGCATAATTATTTGTGATGACTGAATCACTTAAAAATGGAAATGGTAGCAGAAAAGGATCTGGGAGATAGGCACATGTGAAACATAAAGTGATGCACAGGCATTACAGGTTGGACTTTAGAATCTGCTTTGTCTAACTTCAACCTATGATTCCCCATCCTTTTTATTTTTTTTGAGAAATAGGGCCACTGACTAGTGTTACAGCATGAAATTTAAATGTATTCTTCAATTACTTACTTTCTCTTCAAAATAATTATTTTATAACTACAATATTTTCCCTCTCCTTTTCTTCTTCCAAACTCTCTGTGTAATGTACCCCTTCCTCTCTTTGGAAATCATGGCATTCACTAAATTATTCATCATTTTCAATATATTGTATATATAACTTCCTAAATACAATATATATTATATATTTTATCATCTATCTATCTATCTATCATCTATCTATCTATCTATCTATCTATCTATCTATCTATCTATCTATCTATCTATCTATCTGTCTGCCTATCATCTATCTATATATCTATCTATCATCTATCTTTTTATCATCTATCAATCATCTATCTATCATCTGTCTATCTATCTATCATCTATCTATCTATCTATCTATCTATCTATCTATCCGTCTGCCTATCATCTATCTATCTATATATCTATCTATATCTATCTTTTTATCATCTATCAATCATCTATCTATCATCTGTCTATCTATCTATCATCTATCTATCTATCTATCTATCTATCTATCTATCTATCTATCTATCTATCTATCTTTTACTTATCTAGATATACACACACATACAAATTCTGAAATACATAAATACAACCTGCTTAGTCTATATACTTGAGTGCCTATATGTTCAGGACTGACAATTTGACATTGGATAACCAACTTAACCAACTGCTGTTCTTCCCTGGGGAAAACTAATTCTCCTTTTCCTAGTATTCCTTAGCTGCGTATAGCTCTTTGTTTATGGCTGAGACATTCTGAGCTTTTTATACCAAGAGATTTGGAAATTTATAGTAAAGAATTTATAATTTTCCTGACTCAGTTTTTTTTAAGGGGCTGGCCACTGGGAGTTTGACCATGATCCAGTGAGTATGTGGACAACACATATTGAAATTTGTTCCTTTTTTTTCTTTCTTCTTTCTTTTATTTTGTTGGGGGAAGTCACAAGTTGGGGGTGGATATGGGAGGACTAGACTGGGAAGTAAGTGTGATTGGAGTGCATGATTTGAAATTCCCAAATAATAAAAATAAGTTAAAAAACAAAAAGGAATTGATGACTTTCTTGCTCTAAATCTTTCATATTTTCCTTATTGGCTTTCTTCTAATTTCACATCTTTCCTTCCTTTTTCAGTATTCATGTTTATTTTTCATATAGTGAACTTTTACATCTCCTCCTTGGTCAAAGATATAAACCTGCAATTTCATTGAAATCGATAAAAATGCAGCTAATATTCAAACACTTTGGAGGGAAAAGTTCATTCATTTGTTGATTTAAATAAATATATTTTTCTTTACAATGCTCCCAACGACCTTTGGGATAAAGGTTTAATTCCTGAAGCTTTAATTTTACTTTTCTCTACATGCTATATAATTGTTTACTGAATTTTCCATCAAGTATTAGTAATTATGGACTGTTCTTGTTTATGCACCATTGCATGTGACAGATATTTTATTATAGTTGCTGTTTTATTTTTCCCATTGACTCTTTCACAAAATATCATTGTTTCATTTGGTTTTACTTATTTTTCTGTAAACTTTGTAAGGAGTTATACTTTCATAAATAATCACCATTGGTTTTAATTACCTGGAGTATCTGTGATCTTTTTCTTATGATACATCATATAATTTTTGTCTTATAATTTTGGAAGTATATATTTTTCAGGAGACTTTTTCTTATAATTCAAGTAGTGATTTTGAAAATCTATGATGACTGCTTATCATAATATGTTCTTAATATTGTAGAATTTATTCCATGTCTACTCTATTTTGAAATTGAAAAAAATGACCTCTTTTATTTGAGCAAGCTTTACTTTATTTAGAAAAGACACAGATGATAAATGATACTTTCAAGTTATATTTTGTAACATGAAAACAACAAATGTTTTTATGGAAACCACATTTAGGACAGTCAGAATCCAGGGAAAGTGCTGATCATATAAACACTACAATTGTATCATATTCCCTTCTTTAGAATAAAATAACAAAGAAAAAGCTATCAAATTTAAAATGTATTGTAATTCATTTTGAAAATAAATATACAACATGGAAATCAGTGCACAAGTATGAATTAGACTTACTGAGAGGGTTTAAATTCATGAATCAGTACAGTCTGTGTTACATACCAAGGACCATTATCCTTGATAGACACAAATTCTAATTTACATTATTACAATACTGTAAATTTTCAACATATTATTTCAGTTTTCAATGCTATAATTGGTAGCATTAGAATTGGCAAATACCCTCATTTGTAGAACTATACTGATGTCTGTGAACTTGTCTCCTGTCTTCCTCAAGCTCATGTGACTTTCTCCTTTTCAGTACTGTCCCACTGGACATATCTACAAAACACTCCAACACCTAAGACTCAAGGAATGTTGCAGAGGAGGGAAAGAATGAATCTAAGAAGTAGAAGATCAGGGAGTTTTCTGTGATGTTATGTCTGCTACTCATAGCAGAAACTATAGCCGAAAAGTCTCAACAACATGAACTTCACAAGGATGGTACCAATGAACATGCCAAACTGGATGGGGGGAAAGCCAAAGAGACCGCAACACTACATTAAGCACTTTAGGCAACTGAGGAAAGCTGGAGCAGGAGGGAAACTGGTCTTTATCAGAGAAGACCACCCACCCCTGCCCTGATAACATACATATAGTAGCATTATACAGACTGCACAGGTCTTATTTAGGAATACATGTGTCTATACAAATATATATATATGTATGAATGACAATTAGTGTAAAAAGACACAATGAATTTGAAGATGAGCAGGGAGTGATATAAGGGTGGGTCTGGGGAAGGAAAGAAAAGGGGAAATGTAATTAAGTTATAATCTCAAAAATAAAATAAAATATAAAAAGAAAATTTGTTATTTATTGGAAAGCAAAAATGATACCCATTAGTTAGTAAGTGAATATTGTGTGCTTAAAAATAAAGACAAACTCTAAGATATATCTAGTGTGTTGTTTTTTTCTTGCTGCCTTTAGTTGGACCTATAAAAGGCAAATGGGTCTTGAAATTGAACACCTAGGAAATCTCTTTGTACAGAACATCTTTAGATAAAGTATAGTGATAGTATATTTCTTACAGATAGCAATAGCAAATAGAAAAGGCAGTTATACATTGTAATGGGCTGATTCTGATTAGGATGTGTTTTATTTATACTATCCATTAACAATTTTAAATTAGACACTCAAAATAATTACTGGACTTACGTAGAGTATTAGGAAAGATTTTATCTGATATGACTATATATATATTTGGTCAATGATCTTGGCATAATAACTTACTGTTGATTTATATTTCTACTCAAACTTTATTTCATAAACGTGTTAAGTATTGATTTTGCATAGTTTTCAAGGTAAATCATTGCAGTAAGCAATCTTAGACAACATTTTGTTAAATGTTTTCAATATGTAATATATTTATTTCATAGTATAGTTTTTAACATTATATATTTACAAGCCATTAAATAACTTCTTTAATTAATTTGTCTACATGTTTATAACTGTTAGTACATTGCACACAATCTTTTCGTCCCTGTTTTTTGATACTTTTGAAACAAAGTCTTAAAGGTACTTTTCGGAGTATTTACCTAAAATACTTCGGAGATGGATCAAAGTACTTACCATGTCAGCATGCAACCTGAGTTTGGATATCCAGTATCTGCTGTGAATGACAGTGGTATGTATAACCGCATTACTAGATGTTGCAGGTAGAGTTAGACTGAGCCTCAGGAGCTTTCTGGTCCACCAGTCCAGCCAAATTTGAGAGGCCTTATACCCATTCCACAAATAACTGGAAAGCAATAGAGAAAGATACTTGAAGAAGACTAATGTTCTCCAGATGTGTATTCATGGTCTAGTATTCCTGCACACACGTGTGCAGACACATACATATACCACACACAGAGAGAAATACCTGAAACACAAGTCTTTTATGCATCCATATGCATATACTGCCGAGAGACAGAGAGAGAGAGGTACAAAATGTTTTGATTTTGAATGTTTTTGACAGGAATTATACTAAGATTTTGCAATTACATTTCTGTGAAAAATAAATGTTTCATGTGAACGAAATACTTCCTAGAAGAGATAAATATATGTAAATACAATATGTTTGAAAAGCCATAAAACAGGCTAATAGAAAGGTTTCATGAAACAACATCAAATGTCATATGGTATCTTTCATTAAATAATGAATTTTAATTTTCTAACTAAAATGAGAGAAATTCTTGTAGAAATCAATGAAATGAGACAAAAATTTAAGGCTGTTGAGATCAGACAATGGAGAACCTTCTCTAACACTTTGTACTATATTATCATTAATATGTTTAAAATTTACCATTACAAATATAACTTATAACCACTAAATATATTCCCAAGGGTTTTTTTTTGATGTGTAAAGTCTGTATTCAAATGATAGTGCCAACACTATTTTAGGAAAGATTAGTTATAAAGCTGTACAGGAAGACCCCTTGAAAATGTGCTACTTTTACTAACATATCTGGGGAAATTTGAAATCCTGTTTAACAACATTAAGATTATGGATGATAGTGATAATTGTAATAACCACCATTATTGAATATTTATTTTGATGATTCAAAATATAGTCTATTATAAGAATACTCTGATATAAACATTAATTTCCCAGCATTATAGATAAAATCCTGAAACATAGAAAATGCCATAATCAAAGAAATTTAAGTAATAGCATCAGAACTCAAATGTAAATCTCTTACTAAGAAAATCAGAGAATAGACTCTGAAAGATGGAGGAAAGATAATGGTGCTTTAGAATCTGCCTCTTCTACTCAGGTAGGAACTCTTTTCCTCTTCATGCCTAGGAACTTTCAGAACTCATAACTGGTCCCATGTCTTGGATTTGAACAATTGTGACTTACAAAGTCAGCACACATTATGAGTAATGTTTTGTCTGGATATTTCCATGTAGAACTGAAAGATGAAATTGCATGAAAAAGAGATAAGGGACTGAATATTCACATAAAACTCTATTCGTGAACATTTCTAAAAGTTTGTTGTAATTGTGTAACATTAAATTTCTCACTCAAGCATTACTAAAGGCAGGAACATGCTGAAGGAGTTGCTGTACATGTTGACAGGAACATGTTGTGGCTGGATCCTAAGTAATATTTCAACTTTCCTTTATTTGGAATCCATTTTACTCCAGCTCCTGAAGGGTTTTTCTATAACCACAGTCATTTTTAATTAAAAAAATGAGCATATGATCTTCCTTATACATCTACCTTTTACTATTTCTAATAGACTGGCAGTTATGAACTACATGGGGAGATTTTTTAAACTTTTTTGCTATTGAATTTCAGATATCTACAGATGTGTCTAGCAGATAGGTGAAATTCTAGTAGAATCAACTCTGCAGGATGCCAAATAAGGATGGTGACCTACAAATTGCTCTGAAAGAGACAGGAGACTCCTGGAGTGATTCATAGTCAGAGACCAAGGGTGCAGAAGTTGCAGGAGCAATGGGAGTCCCTGTGAGAAAACTGTTTTTACCAGGCACAGTGCTTTCAAAGCTCACCCATAAGTTCAAAGAGACCATGTACTTTCATCTGAAGGCAAACAAACTATTCTTCATGTATTTTCTAATTATTTCAAGTGATGTGGAGATACCTGTGTCATTTCCCCCAGGAATGAGGTAGTTTCTCCATTTCTTTTTACTGCATGAATAATGAATGCATTATTTCTAGAGATGCAATAATGCATTAGAGGCTAGTGTGATTTAACTAATTGCTGTGTTCTCCAGAATGCAGTACAAGCTGATTCACATGTAGAAGTCAATGCAAATAAATTATACATTGCAAATCTAATAAATAAATAAAATATCTGAACCACATATTAGTGTTTAATTTGACCTTTGGCAGGGTGCTTGCATTTTGTTCTGAAGTCTACAAGGAATTTCTAAATCATCACAACAAGATTGATTTAGCCATTTTTTGCTCAAACCTGACATGTATATTACAGAACACCAGAATGTTCCTGAATTAAAATGGACAATACTCCCACTTTTCTTTTTGTTTTGAGTTTGTTTGCTATTAATTTCCCTTATATTATTATGTGGTCATTTGTAACTTTTACTTTTCTAATTATCTTTGTCTTTGGTACATTTCTTTTAAAGTCTTTTTATTTCTTGGCATTTTGAACTAATTTTTTTTTTCAAAAAGAAGCAAAAGAATAAAAGTCTGCCTATATATTGTCTACAGTTTATATGGCAAAAAATTTACTGCCTGTATACTACAAAGAATTTTTCCATTTACCTGTAGCACATGAAAGATTTCTGTCCTGTTCTAAAACATTACATACTGCCAATAGCACAATTATATATACTTTTATAGTTCATTACCCAAACCATCTCTCTCCCTGAGAAATCCAGAAAATTGGCTATGCCTCATTGATTCACAGTAGATATGCCAGTCTGGATGGAGATTTTTTTTAAAGAAAAAAATACATTACAGAATTAAAAACAACTACACCGATTTACATATGTAGTACACTATGATACTGTCTGTTATGATATTGCACCAGAGCTTCTGTCAGACTAATGGATGCTATTGTATTGCTTCAAGATGTTTCTAAAGTCAAGTGGAGGAACTGATCTCTGTGTGGAACAATGGATCTTCCTCTAAGACATTTTTATTCAGATCTTCAGAGTGTTAAGTAGACAAAATCTGCAAATTCCCAGGAGCTCTATTTTCCATTGTATGACCTTCTTCCTACGAGGAGAATATAGGTTCATTATAACACAGTGGCCATTAATACAAGATAGAATCACATTATCTAAACAATAAGAGTGTCTCTTTAGTCTCTGATACATGCAAGCACAATATTGTTATTGTTGTTAAGAATATTATGACAAGAACATTGCTCCACTGAAAACCGAAAGATTTCATTTTCTTTAGTAATTGTCACAACTGTGTCTATCAGGATTCTTAAAAAGATATACTTTCTGAACAAAAACAGAGGAGGAGTGGATTAGGGGGAATGAGGGGAGGAGGGGGGAGGGAATGGGAGAAGCAGAGGGATGGAAAACTACAGTCAGGATGTAAAATAAATGAATAAATTTATTAATAAAAAAGCAAAGGCAAAAACACAAAAATATATAATTCCACTAAAATATTTTTACACACAACCCATAATGCTTGGCTCATGGTTGATCAGTCAAATTATAATAATGTGTAAAATATCTACTGGTAAATCTGTTGTGGAAATCATTAATATACCTCCTATGTGTGGGGTATTACAATAGCTTTAATAAAACTTTACCATTTGTTACCTTCTGTTACTAGTCACCAAATTCATGTGTGACAGTCTCGGCATAGCAGATGGACAGTGTTGAGCTTGTCTGATACAGCATACTCAACAACACTTGTAGTTGGAAAATTTCCTGTGTCCCGGACTGCCACAGTTGGGACAAATCTCTCTCACTAGTGTCCCCCAAGTAAACACACAGAGGCTTTTATTAATTTTAACTTCATGGCCATGGCTCAAGCTTTTTGCTAGCTAACTCTTATATCTTAAATTAGCCCATAACTATTAATCTATGTATTGCCACATGTTCACATGTTCCATGGCTTTACCTGTGTCCCATTACATGTTGCTCCTTGGGCGGCTCCCTGTCATCTCTCTCTGCCTTCTTCCTGTCTCTCCCTCTTTGAATTTTCTGCCTGCCTCTAAGCTGCCTTGCCATGTGCCAATCGGCTTTATTTATCAACCAATCAGAGCAACATATATTCACAGCGTACAGAAAGACATTCCCCCATCAGACACTAAGCTCAATGATCTCTGCAGTAGTTTAAATGCAACGAAAGGACTTTAAGAATGATAATTGTATAAGTCTCAGTTATTTTTATATAACTTTAAAAATTAAGCAAGATACAAATTCTTAGAAAATAATAGTATATGATGATTTCACATAGTTATAGGTTTTATAAAGTCACTCCTTCAAGTATGCCATGTTGTTTTATGACATTTAGCTACAATAAGCTTTCTGTTACTTCTCCTCCCAAACTACCCCCTATCTCTCACCAACAGTTTTGATTCTGCTTCGGTACAAATGCTTTTCTTCATTTGATTCCATAACCTGGCTAATGTAATTGCTGGTGCAGTAAACATGGATGTACAAGTTTCCTCTCTGTACTGTGCTGGCTTGAGGTTTCAGGAATATAAAGAGTGGCATAACTGGGTCATACTAACTGTTTTCAGGATTTTAAAAGTGATGTTCTTCTTTACCTCTGTGATGGCTAGAATATTTTTCATTCCTTTCAGCACAACATAATGGCTCCCTTTCCCTTGCATCTTCACCAGCATTTACTGTATATATATATTTTTTTGTCACTGACAGTAATTCTAACTGAGGATTGGAACGGTTGCGATTTTTATTTCTCCGAAACCTGAGAGGATAAACACCATTAAGTGTTTGTTATCACTGTTTTTAGTGCCATGAAGAGACACCATGACCATGGCAACTCTTGTAAAAGAAAGCATTTAATTGGGGCTGGCTTACAGTTGCAGAGGTTTATTCTGTTATTGCCAAGGTGGGAAGCAAGGCAGTATGCAGGTAGACAAGTTACTGGAGAAAGAGCTGAAAGCTACATCCTGATCTGCAGGCAGCAAGCAGAGGGAGAGGGAGTGGGAGAGGGAGGAGAAGGTAGCTGAGAGTTCTACATCAGAATCCTCAGGTAAGAGAGAGAGAGAGAGAGAGAGAGAGAGAGAGAGAGAGAGAGAGAGAGAGAGAGAGAGAGAGAGAGAGAGAGAGACACCCTGGGCTTAGAATGGGCTATTTGAAACCTCAAAGACTACCTCCAATGACATATTTCCTCCAATAAGGCCACCTGCTTAATTATTTCAAATAATTCTACTCCCTGGTGATTAAGCATTCAAATCTAGAGCCAATGGGTGCCATTCTTATTCTAATCACCCCAGTTGCTCATTTTTATTTCATAGTTAATGGATTCATTTCTTGTATGGTCTGGCTTTCTTCAAATTTGTTTTTTGAGTTCTTTATATATTAAAGAGATTAATCTTCTGTCAAGAATATGGTTAGCATATTTTTCTTCCATTATGTAGATTGTCTCATCACTGGATTAACAGCTTCCTGGGTTTAGCAGCTATTTTTTTCTATCTTTTTCTTTTCTCATACAATATATCCAGACCTCAGTTTCCCCTCCTTCCACTCCTCCTGGCCTGCCCTCTTTACCTACTCTCTCCCCCGATCCATTGCTCTTCCACTTCCCATCAGAAAAGAGCAGGTTTCCCAGAGATGCCAACTGGACAGGGCAAAACAGGATACAATAAGAGTGTACACACAGCTTTTTAATTTTGTGCAATTTTACTTACAATGTTTTTGGATTTATTTTCCAAGATATTGGAATCTTATACAGAAAACCTTCACCCCTGTCTGTGCCTTTAAGCATTTTCTCCACCTCACTTGAACAGTTTCAGTTTTTTTCCAGGTACATTAAGCCTTTATTCCATTTGAATCATTTTTTTTTTTACAGAACATAAGCTATATGGATCTAGTTATGTTCTTTTATAGGAGGATAACCAGCATACCAGCCTCATTTGTAGAAGGGTCTGCTTTATCTTCAATGTTTGATCTCATCATATTTGTAAAAATTATGCCTACATGCTCATCAGTGAATGGATGGTTAACATGAATGTGTTACACTTATACAGTGAAATGTGATTCAGCTGTTACAAAAACTGACATTATGCAATTTTCAGGTTAATGGTGGGAGCTGGAAGTAATTATTGTTATTCAAACTCAGAAAGACAAACATTGTATGTTTTCTCTCATTATTAGGTGTTCGTTTTGAGTCTTGAGATATGTACATCTCACTTGGAATGCCCATAGATGTCAGAAAAATAGTAAGGGACTATGGGGGAGAGTGAGGGAAGATGATATGCAATGATATAAAGATAGACAGAAGCATGAAACAAAGAGGGCTAAAAGGGGTAGGAGATGTGGGCATTGTTTTTTATCATAGGGCTTTTCTCAACACTTTCCCTCTCCACTCTTTCTCTACCCTCTCTAAGTTAATATGGTACTTATCTTCCACTGACAGTAGAGTCTCCAAGGTTCTCTCTTTGTGTTAAGTCTTGATTTTAACTCTTTGCAGCTTCACTTGCTCCCCATTGAGATCAACATTGTATAATTGGAACTGGGCTCTACAAGAAACACGTGAACACCCAGCCCTTTGCTAACATACCTTTCATTTTACCCAGTGGCCTTCCTTGTAGGAAGATTGCTCTCCCATTGACCCTGGTCCATATCCTGTGGATTCTAGCAGCCATGGCATGACTGTCTTCCATCTTCCCTATAAAATATAAACCTTCTGTACACCATCTTTGTCATTACCTAAAAAAATACCAAGAAATTTTCCAAATGTTTTGAAGAATTTTCTTTAATTCAACAAGACAGTTATTCAGAATTCTGATAAGTATGAAAACTGTGTCAAAACTTTCAATTTAATTCATCAGTTATATTATAAAAATTGGCTCACTATCTCCTAACACTATATTCTTCCTGATCACTCTGTGGCTCTACATAGCATATTGTCTTCTCCATCTTAACAACTTCAAAAGTTATTCTTTTGCAACATGTATTTTGATATTGTTCAACAATAAAATTTTAATTTCAAATTATTGGGCAGAGATTGAAGCAGTCTATGCCAAGTATTTATTTTTGTTTGAAATTTCAACGTTTATATATTGTTTAAATTTCTGTCTATTTTTTGTCAAAGTACAGGTGTCTGAATAGTTCCATATAGATATCTGTGCATTTTGCGTGTTTTGTTTTTAAATCTATTAGACAAATAAAAGTCTATCAAATTAAATTTAAACTAAAATCTATTTAAATCTAATTTATTTAAAAACTATTAAATGTGCTTGCAAGAATATCATGGGAATATGAAACACTGGTATGCTCAAACAGAAAACAAAAACAAACAGAAACCTAATTTCCCTTGAAGGAAATTAGTACTTTATGCAATTTCAGGTCTTGATAATCAAGGAAGCTCGCTAATCAGTAGATTGCAACAAGCTAAAATAGGACTCTTTTACAGCTGTCAGTGCCAAATTACCTCTATCAAGATCATAATAAAAGATACAGAAAGTTCTCAGTAGTAGGCTAATTACCTCTCTCAGTATGAGCTGGTACAGCTCTCATTGGAAACAATTAAGATTAAAAATGTTCATTTGTAAGATCTTGTCTCCACTCACATATATGCAATACAATTAAATACACAATATCTGGAGTTTTAGGACAAATGACATTCTCTATATGTTAGGTTACTTATTGGATTTTATATCATTTATATTATATGTAATAGACAATAGATTTTAAGGTACACACAGGAATAGATATGTATCAAATGCTTGTATAAACATAACTATGTTTGTGTAAAAACAGATGTATTTATGGGAAACTGAAATATGTATGGGTCATAAATTTTTTTCTAGAGGTAAAATATATAAGCATCATTATGAAGTATTTTGAGACTACAAAAAGCTTTAATTTTTAGTAAAGTAATGTCTTCTGGGAGAAAAAACTCACCTATCTCCTTTAATTTTCCATTTTGTAAATTCTACTTTGCAGAGCTTGTCCTTTCTAGGGAACCTTTTCATTTTCTTTGATTTTAAGCTTAAATTAAATTTGAGAAGCATTCATAACAGTTTCACGTTTTGCTACTGATTGCTGTATGCTTTTAAAAGCCATCATCAGTGATCCTGTGGATGAAATGGCGGAAACAGCTCCATCTCAGATCTTTCATATCAACCTTTCTGTTAATGCCTCGACTGGTTTGAAATGGAAGTAAATGTGGAGACACTTCTATAATTTTAATTAGTGTCACAGCTTTACTCTATGAATCAAAACCAAAATACTTGCTTGAAGAGTCTTCATATAGTGCTATTTTATGTGTGGTTCTTTATCAGGAGAATTGGAGTCTGTGACAAATAGAAACCAGGGCTTGGCTGTTTCCTCTGTGCTCTTGGGGACAGTGATTAGAGTCTTTGCCTGAAACAATCTCAGCATTGGAATAGTACGTATGGAACTATGATGAAAAGCAGATAGACAACTTATGAATGTTCTCAGACATGAGAACACACAGGATCAGATGGTCTCAGAACCCATCCTGCTTTAGATAGCACGAGTATATGTAGATACATACAAATCATTTTATACGAATGGCTGCTTTCTTCTATTTCTATTTTTTCTTATTTCCCTCTCCTTATACTTGGCATAAGAAGTTGGCACATTATTACTGCTTTAATATAGAGATGTGCGGGTTTATTGTCTAGAAATTATGTATGCAGCTTCAGTTCATTTTGTAAAACATCTGTGTTCATGTGATATGTAAGGAATTTACAGTTAGCCCTAACTCACCCAGTGCAAACCTCACATAAAATGATTATTTTTCCTCACCACATACCTAACATTAATTTTATTAATGAGCCCAATCTTCAAATAACACAAAGTCCTTGGATAATGGCAAAGGTCAATTCCTCTGTGAGCTGGGCATTTAAAATATTTTTGAAAGGTCGAACTAATTTTAAACAGTAAGTTATTCCTCTTTGGCTACTTTGATCTTCAACTGCTTGTGCTGCTGTTTGTCCCAGTGCAGAATAAATTCTCTATTGAAGAGAGAGAAAAACGAAAGACTGACAGTCACTGCCAGAGGTCAATATTAAAAACATTTTTTCTTTTAAAGTTTGGATGATACTTTTAACCATACACAATTTAGTAAATGCTGATAGGCAGTACTTTATCCTTTACTCTTAGGACACTTACTACTTTTGCATGACAATTTTATTGTTGTTGTATTTGAATTTCAGCTAGTAAGTAACATTTCTAAGAGTGCAAGTCTATAGAGTGTCACAATGAATGTTATATTTCAAAGAAGAGTACAAAAGCACAGCCTTCCAAATATATTGGGAATAGAGGGGAGACCCCTGGGGCTAAACACACAGCAATATTCTACTGTAACTGTAAAGTCATTGATACAATTTATATGTAAGTTGTAAATATTAAGTCAATACTAATACATTGCATAAATAAACTATAGATGACAGTTAACTATCTATATTATAAAGATCATTTTAAGGTAAGCAGGATATTGCAGCTCCCTAAATGTAAGTGAATTTGTAAGACTACAATAACAATATGTATCTTTATTAATACTTATGCTAGCTAACTCAGTTGTCAATTTTATGAGATGTCAAATCACCTGAGAACACTTGGCATGCCTGTGGGAGATGATCCTGTTTGCTTGAGATGGGAAGTTTTGCATACTTCGTTTATCCATACCAAGACTGGTATCCTGGGCTGTGCAAACTGAGCAACTGATCTGAGCAGCTGTGTCCATTCACTGTTCTCTTCTTCTCATTCTGAACACAATATGACAAGATGCTTCCAGCCCTCATTGCTTTGAAGTCTTCTCCAAAGCTAGGGGTGGTATCTTGAACTGTGAGCTAACTCAGCCCTTTCCATTTTATCACAGCAAGCAAAAAAGAAACTAAGTCAATAGTTTTAGTACTTAAAATTTCAAACAACATTTTTATAGACAAAGTCATATCAACATTATTGCCACTATTTAAAAATTCTGAATGGAACTTCTATGGCTGGATGTAGGAGTGAACGCAACATAGTCTCTAATCTTTTTAAAGATTCTTTGTAAACCATGCATTTTATACCACAACTTTTCTTCTCACCAAATTTATACTTTCAGCTCTTTATTTTTACATTACTGTGCTATATTCACACAGTTTGAGGTAGAAGTGTAAAAGTATCTGGTTAAATTTCTCCTTCTTGTTCCCACCCCCCAGTAAAATGGGTTACATTTCAATCCTTAAAAGTATGTGATGAATAGAAAATGGATTCACTCACACCTGTATAGCACCTTAGAAAAAGCATATAACGGGTTGAAATCTGTGATGACACCTTTCTTAACAATAATAAACTCAGGATTACATCAGACTTTTACAACAGTTTATAGAAAGAAAGATAGAATAGCTTCGCAATCAGAGAGACAATGCCCCATTCCTATAAGGAGCTACATAGCACCAATCACAGGGCCACTTACTCTTTAACAAGAGATCAAATGACTTCTTTCTAGGAGTTATTTAATACAAAGAACAGAACAATAAAGAGAGTGAACTTTACTTGCACATTATTCAGAAAAATGGAGGCTGGGCAAGAAGAGTTATATATGAGACAACGTTGCTCCTAGGTGATCTTTATTGAAGTGTGACTTCACTTCCTAGTCAAGAATTCCTTATAAAATTTCAGGATTTCTGAGAACAAAAATAATTAAGAGATTTTATTTTAGAAATCACTTGCCATAATTCATGTAGAGTTTATAGAGATCAATTATTTGGCAGAATTAACCAGTGATTATATATATACACACACACAATTACATACTATATACTATATAGTTAGTATATAGTATATGATTCAATTACAAGAGGTTAAAAACTGAGTCCATAATTGGGCATTTGTTTTATTTTCTGACACTATAGTTATTTACCTCCTATTTATAAACATTAGAAAACAAATTAGAATGATTCCAAGACAGATATTTAAAAACATTAATTATTAAACCATGAATTAGACAGGTATCAGGCTCAAAAGAATCAGATCCAATAGCTCATCACATAGACTTAATATGATTTGTTGTAATATTGGCTCATGAAGTCAAAGAAATTGGCTAATTCCATGATGATCAGTCAGCAAGCTATGGAACAGGGGAAGGTGATGATATAATCCAGTGTATTAGGATCTCAAAGCAACAGAAGTAGGCTTAGTACAAAGTTTGGTAGACTCAATCGTAAGCAGACCCAATGTTTCTCTTAGAAACTATATTCAGAAAAATTAAACAACTAAACTTCACAGCTCCAAGTTTTCAAGCTAGAGGCACTGCCTGTCTCCACAGGAGTGTCAGAAAGTTTGCAGAATTTCAGCGTTCAACTGGTTGTAAGAAGTTAGGTAGACATATCAGGGTGGACATATCAGTTGAGCCATTAAATTCTAAATTTCATGTAGACATCCCCATATAGTCAATCCCAGAGTAGTATTCTATAAATGCAGAGGCATCTGATGTCTTAGTCAAGTAGACACTTAATGAAACTATTACAGGATCCAAATGTATTTGCTTATGATTTAAATATGTGGGTATGCGAGTTTTGGGTGATTGGTGATAAGGGTTAATGAAGAGTATGAAAAGTAGATAGATATTGTATTTTAAATACAATATTGTATTTTAAATATCTATCTATCTATCTATCTATCTATCTATCTATCTATCTATCTATCATCTATCTATCTATATCCTGCCAGATATTTAAAATACAATATATATATATATATATATATATATATATATATATCAGTTACCATTATATTGCTATATTGCTGTGCAGAGACACCATGATCAAGACAATTCTTATAAAGGAAAACATTTAATTAGGCCCTTACTTACGGTATCACTCCCTGATGACTAAGCATACAAATATAGGAGCCTATGGGGACCATGCTCAGTGAAAAAAAAAAAAAAAGCACGCAGCTGAAATGTTTAAGACCAAGGTGCAGTCAGATTCAGCGACTAATTTATTCATGACGATTCCATTCTTACATATTTTTTTCTTGATGATGGCACCATCCAATACTATCAGATTGAGTTTGGGGCTTCAGTATACATGTAAGGTAGAAGTGTAAGTATTTTGTCCATTTTATTCCCTTATTATAGGGATCAGAATCATCAGCTAAATTATGATATTTCTTTTCTTTGCAAATGTCCTAGCTTGATTTCCTTGTTTTGATAAAATACTGTCCAAAATGAAAGTTGATGGGAGAGTTTATTTGGTGTTTATGTTCAATTGCAGTAAATCATAACAAAAAGTCAGGACAGGAACTCCAGGAAGAGCACAGGAAGAAGCTACGGAGAAAAGATGCTTACTGGCTTGCTCCCTATGGATTGCTCAATCTGATTTTTTATATTTCTTATATCACTCAGGTTCATCTGAACGGGGCGGGGGGCATGCACAAATCACACACAGTGAACTTGGATGTCCCACATCAAACATCAAGCATCAATCAAGAAAATGCCCCATACATATGCCTTCCCACAGGACAGGTTGAAGGCTTTTCCTCACTTAAGGCTCTATCTTCCTGGATGTGTCTAAGTTTGGGTCAGGTTAACAAAACCTACCAGTACAGAAAATCTTGTAAATTCAGTTTTTACAGCCTTATTATCAATGGTCAATGTCATTCATCTTAAAAATGTACATCTGTGACGATTTTTGACCTGTGTATACACCTGTGAAAACATTACCGTTGTGTAGATAACAAGCAGAACTGTCAGCCCTTCTACTTTCCCCCGAGCCCTTCATCATAATTTCTCATTAGCATTCTATGCCCATCTGTAAACCCTTTTCAGAAAAACACTAACAAAATTTTGTTCACTGTTAACTTACATTAAAAAAAAAAAACAAAAAAACAACCTTAGGTTGATTCACTTGTAGCATATAGTTGTTTGGCTTATTTCATTCAGAATAAGTGTTTTGAGATCATCTATATTGTTTATAACAATAATGTACTTTATTCAAGTGCTGAATTGTATTGTATGCTTGCACCACAAAATATTCATTGGTTGACTAACAAATATTAGACTTGTCATATTTTTTGAGTATTACAAATAAAGCTGCTAACAGCATGTGCTTATAAGTTGTCATTTATGTGCTTTTATTTCTCTTTATGTTGAGTTACTGAGGGATGAATCCCAGGTGCAAATGCATGAGTACTTGAAAAATCTTTATGCTATTATTTTCTTTCAGCAGCACAGAAGTCCCTATCATTCTATGAAATAACAACTCATTCTGTTTTGAGCCATGTTCATAGATTTTTGTACCATTCTGTAGAAGTTGTAACTGCATTGTCCTGCCTGCCATTTGGTCAGTTTTCCCTTTCGTTGTTTAAAACTCTATGTATTTTCTATGGAAATTTCTATTCAAATATGTGCTTAGCTTTTGATTAAAAAGTCTATTGGTTTATGTTTTCTAATAACTTTCAGCAAACCAAGAATAGAAAGGCCTACCTCCAAACTGAGAGGTTATTTTGAAATACATATAGTCTACACTAAGAATATAAAATACAATTAGAACTGATAGATCAATGTAGTAGCTATGGAGGTTTGAATGTAATTGACTTCCTTAATCTCATAGGGAGTGGCACGATTAGGAAGCATGGTTTTGTTAGAGTAGGTATAGCCTTGTTGGAGAAAGTGTAACCCTGTGGGGGTAGATTTTAAGGTCTCATATATGCTCAAGCTATGCCCAGTGTTTCAGTTCACTTCCTGTTGACTTCAGACCAAGATGTACCTCCTTCTACACTCACAACTTCTTCACTAGCACCATGTCTACCTGCATGCTGCCAGGCTGCAGCATGATGAAAACTGACTAAATCTCTCAATATGTAAGCCACCCCAATTTAATTTATTTGTAAATAAATTATAATTTATTTGTAAATACAATTTAATTGTATTTCCATTACAAGAATTGTATGATTATGTTTTCTCTTCACAGAAACCCTAAATAAGACAGAAGTTGGTACCTGGGACTGGGGTATTACTGTGATAGGCCTGACCATGTTTTTGTTTAGAGTAATATGGACTTTGGAAGTTTGGGTGAGGAAAACAGTAGAATGCCTTAAGTGCTGCTTAATGGGTCATGGTAGCAGGAGAATGGAAGGTAGTGGTGTTAAGTTATTGAAATCCTCTGGCTCAAGAGGATTCAGAGGAGAAGAATATTAATATATGGCTTAGAGATGGTTCTTGTAATATTTTCTTGAAGACTGTGGCTAGTTTTTGGCCATTGTCTGAAGAGTCTGCCTGAGGCTAAAGTGAAAAGATTTGGATTAATTCCATTGGCAGAGGAAATCATGAAGCAGTGTAGTATTGACTCTGTTGTCTGTTTATTATTGGTTACTCTTATACAACTTATAATGAAAAGGAGCAAGTTGAACAAGGAAAAATATGAAGCATAAAATTCAAGGAGAAAAGAAGCACCAGGAAGTGGAATGGAGCTAAGTCCTGTATTCAAGGAAATAAACAGGTTAGGAAATGGAATAAAGTGAGTAGTGCCTCAGAACAAGATCTCACCCAGCTAAGTTTCCAATTTGTGAAAAGGCACTAAAAATCTTAAAGCATGATATGATGGTACATACCTTTAATCCCTGGACTTAGAAGGCAGGGGCTTGTGGATCTCTGAGGTTGAGGCCAGCCTTGTCTACAGACCCAGTTTCAGGACAATCAAGCTTAGGTAGTGAAGGAAAGCATCAAAACAGAAAGCTGGTGAAGATGTAATTTAAAGAGGCAGCCTTGTTCCAGCCCCAGTAAACAACAGAACTTGACAGCTTTGTGTACATGATTCTAAAGTTCTGGATAGAAGAAAGGGGTTGTAGAATTTGCCTCTGTGTCTTAGGATTTGTATTGCTGTGAAGAGACACCATGACCACCACAGTTCTTTTTTTTTTTTTTTTTTTTTTTTGGTTTTTCAAGACAGTGTTTCTCTGTATAGCTTTGTGCCTTTTCTGGAGCTCACTTGGTAGCCCAGGCTGACCTCGAACTCACAGAGATCCACCTGGCTCTGCCTCCTGAGTGCTGGGATTAAAGGCATGTACCACCAATGCCTGGCTCCACAATTCTTATAAAGAAAACTTTTAATTGAGGTGGCTCATTTACAATTTCAGAGGTTCAGTCCATTACCATGCCGGGCAACATGTCAGCATGCAGACTTGGTGCTGGAGCTGAGACTGGTACTTCTTACAGGCAACAGGAAGTCTATTGAGACACTGGGTGCTGTGAGATATCATTCTGTATGCTGTGAATATGTGTTGCTCTGATGGGTTGATAAATAAAACTCTGATTGGCCAGTAGCCAGGTAGGAAATATAGGCAGGATAAATAGATGAGAAGATTTCTGGGAAGAGGAAGGCTGAGTCAGGAGTCGTCAACCAGACACAGAGGAAGCAAAATCACAAGGCAGAACTAAAAAAAAGGTACCAAGCCACGTGGTGAAACATAGATAAGAATTATGGGTTAATTTAAGTGCAAGAGCTAGTCAAAAATAAGCCTGAGCTAATGGCTAAGCAGTTACAATTAATACAAACCTCTGGGTTTTTACCTGGAAGACACGAGTGGGCAAGGTTTGTCCCAACCCTGACTGCCAGCAGGCTGGGACACAGAAAAACTTCCAACTAAATTTAGCCCCAAATGTGGGGCTCAAACCCAGGACACGGGGATTAAGAGTCCCATGTTCTACTGACTGAGATTTGTCCTGACTGCTGGCTGGCCAGGACACAGAAAAACTTCCAACTAAAATTGGGTAGTATAATGAGCACAAGAAACCTCAAAGCCTGGCCCCAGAGTGGCACACCTCTTCTAACAAAGCCATACCTACTTTTTCAAAGCCACGTCTCCTAATAATGCCACTCCCTATGAGATTATGGAGGCCAATACATTCAAACTATCCCATTGCATTCCCTGGCCCCCACAAACTTGTAAAAATATCATAATGCAAAGTATATTTAGTCCAAATTCAAAAGTCCTGTTACTCTATCACAGTCTCAACAATGTTTTAAAAGTCCAAAGTTCAAAGTCCCTACTGAGATTCATGCAACTTCTTAATTGTAATTGCCTGTAAAAATCAAAATAAAAAAGCTGATATATACTTCCAACATATAATGGCACAGGATATACATTATCATTCCAAAAAAAGAGGGAAGGAAGCATAGTGAGGATTTCTTGACCAAAGCAAGACTGAAAACCAGCTGGGCAACTCCAAACATCATCATATGTGATGTCAAAACTCTCTTCATATCTCCAATTCTGTCCAGCTTTGTTGACTGCAACACACTTCTCACTCTTGGGCTGATTCCACTTCATGTTAGCAGCTCTCCTCAGCAGGGATCCCACTGCTCTACCATCTTCAATATTTTGTGTTCTCCAAGGCAGTCCAGGCTTCAACTTCACTGCTTCATGCAATGGTCTCTCTGGGCCTCCATTCAGGGACACCCCTGACAAATGTCTGGCCTCTGTAGCTTTATTCCTTAAATCCTTTCTTCTATCCTTAACTCTAAAGGCAGAACCATGTAGCCAAAGCTGCCAAATTCTGCTGCTTTCTGGGGCTCCTACATGGCTCCCTCATTCAGTTACATCTTCACCAACTTTCTGTTTTTCACTAATTAAGCTTTGCTGTCCTGAAACTTGCTGTGTAGACCAGGCTGGCCTCAGCCTCAGAGACCTGCCAGCCTTGAATGCTGGGATTAAAGGTGTATATCATCTACCCAGCTCCAAGCTTTTATTTGGTTTCTTTGCACAAGTTGGAAATTTAGCTACATGAGGTTTTGTCCTAAAAGTATCACTCCTTTCATTCCATTTCTTAATCGGTTTATCTCCTTGAACACGGGTTTTATGTCCATTCCACTTCCTGGTGCGCCTTTTCTCCTCAAAATTTACTTTTTGTAATTTACCCTGTTCAGGTTGCTCCTTTTCATTATAAATCTTCTTTAGAGTTACCACTAATATCCTCATGACAGGGTCTATACTAGGTTGTTTTGAGATTTCTTCTGCCAACAGAATTAATCTAAAACTCTTCACATTAGCCTCAGGCAGACTCTTTGGACAAAAGTAAAAGTTTGCCACTTTCTTTACCAAAATATCACAAGGATGCTCTCTAGGCAATATCTTTTCCTCTAACCCTCTTGAGTAAGCCTCTGAGAGTTCAAACAACTCTTAGCACCTCTGTTTTCCATGGTCCGACTAGTATGGTCCATTATTAGTGCTTAAAGCATTCCACAGCTATCATAACCCAACCTAAATCCATATTATTCCAAACAAAAACATGGTTAGGCCTGTCACAGCAATACCCTAGTCCCTAGAACCAACTTCTCTGTTAGTTAGGGTTTTCTGTTGCTATGAAGAGACACCATGACCATGACAACTCTTATAAAAAATATGTTGAATTGTGGTGGGTCTCTTACAGTTTCAGAGGTTCAGTCCATTATCATCATGGTAGGGAACATGTCAGCATGCAGGCAGACTTGGTGCTGTAGCTGAGACTGCTACTTTTTGCAGGCAACAAGAAGTCAACTGAGACACTGAGTGGTATCCTGAGAATAGGAAACTTCAAAGCCTACCCCAGCAGTAACACACTTCTTCCAACAAGGCCATACCCAATCCAACAAAGCCACACCTCCTAATACTGCCACTCTCTCTGAGATTATGGGGGCCAATTATATTCAAACTACCACACTCTGCTACTACAGTAAGTTGCGGAGTCCAGGCATATCACAGAGGTGTCCCTGAAAAGAGGCTTAGAGAGGCCATTGTGTAGTGCTGTGACATTGAGCCCTGGAATACCTTGGAGACCCCAAGATGTTGAAGGTGCCAGAGCCATGGGATACCTGCTGAAGAAAGCTGCTAACAGGGGGTGGAAACAGCCCAAGAGAAAGAAGTATGTTATAGTCCACAAATCTGAACAGAATTGGAGATCTGAAGAATGTTTTGACATCAGATATAGAGATGCAGTTTGGAGTTTGCCCAGCTGGTTTTTGGTCCTGTATAGCTGAAGTTTTCTCTAGTCTTGCCCAGCCCCACGGACCCCGCAGCCACTTATAAAATAATTACTCAGAAACTTATATTAACTAAAACTGCCCAGCCATTAGCTCAGGCCTACCACTAACTAGCTCATACATTTAAATTCAGTCTATTTTTGTTAATCTATATGTCACCATGTATTCCATGGCTTTACCTGTGTGCCATTACATGCTGCTCCCTGGATGGCAGGCTGGAGTCTTCCTGAAACAGCCTTCCTCCTCCCAGAATTCTCCTCTTCTGCTGGCCCCTCCTATACTTCCTGCCTGGCTACTGGCCAATTAGTGTTTCATTTACCAACCAATTAGGGCAACACATTCACATCATAGAGGACATCCCACAGCAAGCCTGCTTTCATCCATTATTTTCTCACTATGCTCCTTTCCCTCTTTTTTTTGGAATGGTAGTATATACCCTGTGCTATTATATGTTGGAAGTATATGATCTGCTTTTTGATTTTGATTTTTACAGGTAATTACAATTAAGAGACTGCATGAATCTCAGAAGAGACTTTGAATTTTGCACTTTTAAACATTGTTGAGATTGTGGAGACTTTTGAGTTTAGACTAAATGCATTTTAAATTATGATATTCTTACAAGCTTGTTGGAGGCAGGTTGTGGATTGTGGTGGTTTGAATGTAATTGACTCTGATAATCTCATAGGGAATGGCACTAGTAGGAGGTGTAGCTTTGTTGGAGTGGGTATAGTCTTGTTGGAGGAAGTGTGTCACTGTGGGGGTGGGCTTTGAGATCTCATATACTCAAGCCATACCCAGTGCTTCATTTCACTTCCTGCTACCTTTGGCTCAAAATGTAGCACTTTCTCTAATCTCAGCTCCTTCTCTAGCATCATGTGTGCTGCATGTCGCCATGTCCCACCATGATGATAATGGACTAAACCTCTGAAACTGGAAGCCACCCAATTAAATGTTTTCCTTTATAAGAGTTGCCATGGTCATAGTGTCTCTTCACAGCACTAGAAACTCTAACTAAGGCAGTGGGCAAAGTTCTATAAACTAGCAGTAACATCTAGACATTAAGACATATAATTTCTAGCTCAGAAGCATCTGAGTTCTGCCTCTGAAGTTCATGGTGTCTTCAACAATAGAGATTTATCTTGAGAAGTAACAATATACAGATTGAATGGGTTATGTAAAGGGATATATGCATGTATATTTACATACATACTATAACAATAATTAATAAAAAAGAGACTGTAAATTGAACTGGAACAAAGAGGAATATATGAAGGTGTATGGGACAAAGGGGAAGGAGAAATGATGTAATCATGTTATAATCTAAAAAAATAAAAATATAGAAAAATATCACTTCTAACAGCATACGTTTATGACATAGTTAGGAATGAACTTGATAAAAGATGAAAAATACCTACATTCTATTTTCTGAGAAGCCTTGAAAACTTCATAAAATGGTTGAGAAAAACTTAAAGAGGACATAAATAAATGGAGAGATAAATTAAATCCATGATGTTTTAGGGATTCAATGTTTTTAAGATATAGATTTGTCCTGTAAGTTGAATGAAATTCTAATCAAAACACCATCAAACTATTTTGACTAGAACAAGAAAACTGATTCTAAAATTTAATGTAAAAATTCAAAGTAGTCTTAGGAGCCAAAACAATGTTGAAAATGAACAATAGAATGGGAGAATAAACATTCCACAATTTCAAGACATTATCAACATAAAAACAAATGTTTACTTTGCTAGGTAGGTTGACAAATCAACCAATGAAAACCACAGCAATATGTATGCATGGATATATGTAAATAACTGAGTTTTAAAATATTTATGAAAATAATCTAAAGATTGAATACTAATGTCATAAGTAGTTATAGATTTACTGGGTGAACTTTTGTCTACACCTCATACCATATATATGGTGAAATAAGATGGATTATAAACATCAGTGTGAAAAGAAAAAATATCTCATCAATTATAATTTAAAATGCCAATAATTTGTTCTATTGAAATTAAATTATTAACTTAAATATGTTCACTTCTTCAACACTAAATAGGATACCAGGAATCATGAATAACTATGATGCATTTCTTAACTGAGTCACCATCATATTAATAATGAATGAAAGATGATGTGGAGATGAGTGGTATACTGAAGGAATAAACAGGCTAAGTCTTAGTCATTTCAGTAATGAAATTCATACTATTTGTTTTTAATAGGGATGGATTTAACATCAAACATGTTTAACATTCAGTCAATTTGTCTTCAAACACCTGAATTTAAGAGTGACGGAGCTGGAGATTTCATCCAGCTCTGAGATTTATGAAAACCAACTTTATTTCACCTTGGTGTCCTAGACTTTTTAAATTTTTAATAAATTAGTTTTCAAACAAATACTGATGAATGTCTGGAATATTGGCAAGTGTTGTCAAGGTCTTGGTGGTTTTAAGGTTTAACTATCAAGGTGATCATCTGAAAAACCGAAAACATTTAATATGTATTGCTTCAAGCTTGTTCAAATGGTGAAGAGCATGAGATCCATAGCTAGTATGTTCTATATGAGCAAATAGTTTTGGTTCTTATTGACTGACAATATTTGCAGGAGGAATGGGTTATAGCAGTTTTACCAGATTCATAGATGTTATGAAGAGGGAGTGATAGAAGCAGAGAATCTGGCAATTGCATGTTCTCAACAACTAAGCTGTGAAATAAGACATCTGTATGTGCTGTGGAGTTAAAGGCACAATTGAATGCAATTGTTCATTGTCACTTATTATTTTAGAAATTGTTTTACCACTGATACAATTCTGAGGGTGGCATTTAGCCTGTAATTATTGAGAAAATGCATTATAATATGACAATAAGAGTGACTGAAACACATATAAGATAAACATCCTAGGGTAGAAGTTATGCAGTTTTCTACCCATGAGGTCTATTCAATTTGTTCCATTTTTCTACTCAGTTGTCATCAATGTCTATAACCATGGAGTCAAGTCAGACTCTAAGATGGCTTACTGACATGTTTCTGATCTTTAATTGACTAGATTACGAAAAAAGTTCAAAGAATGTTTTTGGTTGAGCAGGTTCACTGTAAGGCATATTCCAGAAAATTAAATGTGACTTTTCTTTTTCTTTTAAATTAGTCTCCATCTATGCTATGGGACCACATTAAAAGCAGGTGTAGCTCCTGCTTTTAGTCTGACCTTTCTTGTAAACTCGGTATACCCTTTGTGCACACTGTTGCAGCCACTGTGAATTCATATGTGGTTTCCCAGCCATGTCCAGAAGACACTGTTTTGCTGTTTTCACTCATCCCCTCTGGGTCTTACAGCCTTGGTCTCTCCTCATCTGAAGTGATCCCTGAGCCTAGGAAGTAGGGTGTATGGCAGATGTGTCCCATTTAGCCTGAGAATTCCACTGCTTTTCTCTGCACCTTGGACAGTTGTAGGTCCGTGTGTTAATCACTGTCTACTGCAAATAGAAACTCCTCAGATGAAGGTTGAAAGACACATTGATCCAGGGATTTAATGATAAGTAATTAGAAATCAGTTTAAAACTACATCTGCATAGCAGTGTAATATTAAAGAGTGCTATAAATGGGTTGTGCAGTGGGACTTAGCCCCAATTAGAAAGTGGTTGGTTATTCCTGTGATGTTCATGCCATATTGCATAAGGAGGCAAGTCTATCCCCTGGTAGGTATAGAATGTTCCATCAGAAGGTCATACATTGGAGAACATTTGGGCATGCTAAATTGGTCTTGATAGGTTGAAAAAACTGTTCTTTTCTTCAGGACACAGAGGGTGTGGGTGGGGAAAGGGATGGATCTCAGAAGAATTAGGGAAAATAGATAAATATGTCCAAGGTATGCTGTATGAAATTCTCAAAGAACTAATAAATATGTTTTGAAAAAATGTCTTTAAGCAGTTATAAGGGAATGACTTGAAGATATATATTGCATAAGCAAGTGAAATGTTATCCAACATTGTGTGTGGTTATGAGGCCACAAAAAGATTTCAGATCATGACTCTGTGTTCACTGAGTGGGAAGCTGCCATTTGGAAACCATCACTCTAAACTTATGAGTGTACATACATGATGAAATATGTAATTACGAGGCCACGGAAGAATCCTGTCTGCCTTTAACATGTGTCAGACAGGGCTTTAAAAACATCTGCCTTAGCATCATAATCAAATAATACTCGGTTTATATCCTTATTACCCCTTCAACATTATTCACTAGAGGGCACAAACTATTTTATATATCTATATTTTTCAGCTGCTGTTATATTACAAACTGCTACAAAAATCTCAGTCCCATGTAAAAGTAAATGTATCTAGATTCCATTTCTCCATTCCAGCTTCTATGAATCAACCAGGGCCACTATTTTGACTGTAGTGGGACTGATTCAGTCATCATCCTTTTGGGTGACCCAATCTAAACACTGCACAAGTTGATACTTCCTTAACTGTGTGTCTCTGAACAAAAACCTGCATAATACCCACTCCCTTAGCTGTTTCGTTTCAATTAACAACCCACTGGAAAAAAATGAACCCCACAGAGGCAAAAGTCAGGGAAATCTATCCCATAAGACTGGAACTGTAAAATTATAGGGGAAGGGACTAGGGTATACTCTAAGTTAATGTTAAGAATCAGGTTAAGAATTGGGGCTGCTGATTCAGATACCAGAGTTTGAATCTTCCAGACTGAATTTCGTACCTGTTAAAGTCAACTTCCCTGAATGTGTAGATGTAACCAATCGTATTATTAAAATAAGAAACACAGAGCCAAGGTAAAAGAGAAAAGCCGAGAGGTCAGAGCTCAGAGATAAAATCTTACCTCCTGCAGTGCTCCTAGCTTCCCCGAGAGAGGGAGGTACTTCCTGTGTCCCTGTTTAAATAATCTTTCTGTTCTGCCTTCTCATTGGTTGTAAACCCAACCACATGACTGCCTCATCACTGCCTGTAAGTATCGCCCTCCAGGTCTTAAAGGCGTATGTCTCCAATACTGGCTGTATCCCTGAACACACAGAAATCTACCTAGCTCTTCTAACCACCACGCTCTTACTATGGCTCTAATAGCTCTGACCCCAGGGCAACTTTATTTATTAACATAAAATTAAAATAACATTTCAGTACAAATAAAATATCACCACATGAATGGATATAAAATGGATAAGTAAATTCATTTTAAACTACCATACTACCCATACCTCCCAACATGTCTCCCATGAATAGTGTCATTTTAATAATTATTATTGAAATTTTATATATTCATTTCTATTGTCATGTTTTGTGATACTGGGAAGAACTAAAGGCTTTGGATATTCTAGTCAAGGGCTCTATCATTGAACTTTATCCTCAAATTTGGCTATCTATCTATCATCTATCTATTTATCATCTATCTATCTATCTATCTATCTATCTATCTATCTATCTATCTATCTATCTATCAACATTACCGACCAGTTTACCCTCCCTCCTGTTTCCTCCTGGGAAGAACTAAAGGCTTTGGATGTTCTAGGCAAGGGCTCTATCATTGAACTTTATCCTCAACTCCTGCTTTTTATTTATTTATTTATTTATTTACTTATTTACTTACTTGTTTATTTATTTATTTATTTTACATTGAACTTTATCCTCAACTCCTGCTTTCTATTTATTTATTTATTTGTTTGTTTATCTATCTATGTATTTATTTTACATTACCAACCACAGTTTCCCCTCCCTCCTCTCCTCCTGTTCCCTCCCCCTATTTCCTTCCTATCTATCTCCTCCCATCCATTCTCAGAAAGGGTAAGCCCTCCCATGGGAGTCAACAAAGAATGGCATATCAAATTGAGGCAGGACCAAGCTCCTCTCCACTGCATCAAGGCTGACTGAGGCATTCCACCATAGCGAGTAGGTTCCAAAAAACCCAGCTGATGATCCAGGGTCAGATCTTGGTCCCACTCCTAGGAACCCCATAAACAGACCAAGCTACACAACTGTCACCCATATGCCAAGGGCCTAGTTAGATTCCATTCAGACTCCCTAGCTGTCAGTCTGGAGTCTGTGAGCTCCTACAATCTTGGGTCAACTACCTCTGTGAGTTTTCCCATCATAATCTTGCCCCCTTTAGCTTGCACAATTAATTTCTCCTCCCTCTCTTCAAAAGGGCTCCCAGAGCTCAGTCCAGTGCTTGGCTGTGGATCTCTGCATCTGCTGCCATCAGTTACTGGATGAAGGTTCTATGATGACAATTAAGGTAGTCACCAGTCTGATTACAGGAGAAGGCCAATTCAGTCACCCTCTCCACTACTGCTATGTATCTTAGCTGGGGTTATTCTTGTGGATTCTTGGGAGCTTCCTGGCACCAGGTTTCTCCCTAACCCCATAATGCCCCCCTCTATCAAGATATCTCCTTTGTTGCTTTCCCTTTCCATCCCTCCCTCAATTCAACCATTCAGATCACTCATGTTCCCACTCCTTATCCTCTCCCCTTTACCCCCACCTCCATCCCCCGTTTACCCAGGAAATGTCATCTATTTCTCCTTCCTAGGGTGATCCATGTCCTTCTTAGGGCCCTCCTTGTTACATAGTTTCTCTAGGTTAGCTCCTGTTATCTTGAGACATGAACTTGCTATGTAGCTCAGGTTGACTGTGAAGTCATTGTCTAATCCATGGTCAGGTCACACTTGTGGTGATTCTTCTTCATGATCTCACTTATTTCCTTATACTACATTTATATTAAGATTTGATTCATAATTGTAAGATGAATTGGTCTTATTAATAAAAAAAACACAGAGCCAAATATTGGAGTGAAAATTGAAAGATCAGAGGAATAGGACAAACCATGGCCAACCTCACCTTACCAACTCCTCAGCCTCCAGAGAGAGCTACTTCCTGTATACCCATGCCTATATGCCTTTCTGTCCCTGTCCTCTTACATCCTCTCTCTGCCCAGCTCTGTCACTTCCTGTCTGTCTGTACAGATCTCCAGACCTCTATGGTTAACAGTTTGGGGAAATAAGGCATGTGCCACTATGCCTGGCTCTGTTCCCAGTGTGGCCTTGAACTCACAGAGATCCAGATAAATCTCTGCCTCCCAAATGCTAGGATTAAGGGTGTGTACTACCACTGCCTGACTTCTATGTTTAATATAGTGGTTGATATTTTTCCTCTGATCCTCAGATAAGCTTTATTGTGGTGTACAAATAAAATATCGTCACACATAATATTTAACTTGAATTTTTCATATGTTATAATACACAACAATAACACCATGATAACACCAAAGTCTTCCGTATTAAAAACATTTCTTATTTTTCTGTGTATGTGTGTGTGCCTGCATGATCTTTATGTGCACCACTGGTATTCAGAAACCCTCAGAGTCCAGAAGAGGGGATCAGATTCCCTGATACTGGAGTTGCAGGCAATTGTCAACTACAATCAAAGTGCTGGGAATTGAACCTTGGTCCTTTGTGAGAGCAGAAAGCTCTATTAATGTCTGAGCCATCTCTTCAGGTCCTATCAATTCTTCTTTTGCATGAGACATTATTATGCATACAAATGAAGGCCGAAGGACATGCCATAATTCAATATGCATTATAGTTACCACTTCAGAGTGAGGTATAATGGTGTTCACTTTTGGTCCAAGCACTTGGGAAGCTAAGGCAAGAGTATCAGCCTGGGATATCATGCAAAGCAAATCAATGGGTGGGGAAAAGACAAAGAGACAGTGAGAGAGACAGAGATAATAATTTGTCAACAAAATTTAAAGTAAATAATTCTGAATTACAAGTTGTTAGCTAGGTTCCAAAGAAATACCTATCATAAAAGCATAACATATTGCAAAGACAACAGGTATTTACCACTATTGTGTGGTCAGATGAATGAAAGAATGCTACTGGTATTGTTGGGGATGTATTTAGAAGCTAGTTTGGGGGACTTGAACAAAAAACAATATTTCATTGGCTGTCCTGCTGCTATGGGTAACAGGTGCTGGCATGAACAAGTCTGTTGTGAAACTCAGGGAAGCTGCTGTCGAAGGAGGAAGGAACATATGTCTTTGCCCAACACCATTATCTCTTGATAGAGTAGAAATTAGATTTACTGGGTCCTAATCCTTGTTTCAGAAAAGGAAGTGGAGAATTAGAACTAGGAACAGAGTTAGAGTTGAGAGTTACTGGCTTTGTATGTGATACACTTTTGCCTCCTTCAGTTACCTTATTTTTCCTACCACTCTACCTCCCTACTCTCTTCTTTAAAAAAAAATTCGTCCTTTGTTTTCCTTTCTTTAGTCATTTTACCTCCATTGTTTTCTTCCTTTTTGGTTGCTAATGTTACAGATTTGGAAAGACACGTCAGCATCATCAACAACAAAAAAAGAGCTAGGCCACTTTCATTTATTAAATGAACAGTATAGAAAATTACACCTATGAGTTCTAGGGCTGTATGATTATTAAAGCAAAATAACATGCTGCCAAGCCCATTTGCAGCTTTTTATTTACAGTATACATTTTCACAATGACAGGGCTAATGGCACATCTGAGATTTGAACTCAGCTTTCTCAAACTCTAATTTTTATCTTTAGCTCTTCTCATTCTTTTAGAGATCAGGTAATTTGCATAATTAGGTATAACTAATTAAGTCAAAGCATTAGACTCACTACAGACTTTGTAAGAAAACTGATACCAGCCAACAAAAGCTCCATAAATTTTAAGCAATATGGATAATAAATTGCAAAATGCAGTAAAGTCCCAGCATTAATGAATGCCATTATTTGGGAAGGACAGTGTTTTATCTTGCTTAAAATATCTATACCCCAAGAAATTTTAAGAATAAACATGGAAAGATGTCATCACATAGCTCTGGGTATAGTTTAGAAGTTAACTGTATACAGTAACAAGAACTTAGATTTTTTTTTCACCTGCTCATCATTAACTGCTCTGTTGATGGCAATTTTTGAAGTACATGTTGTTATCTAGTGCTATAATTATATCAACCCATGTGCTTCCTCGTGAAGAAGATAACAAAATTTTTAAATTATAAAGCTAGAATAAGTTACAGTTAGTAGAAATGCAAAATCAGTGACTCTAGTTATACATGAAAACTCCCAAAATATGTACATTAGGAACCAGAGAGACAGCTCTTCTATTTAGAACACTTGCTCTGCTAGCAGAAGTCAGAGATTCGATTCATAGCACCCACATAGTGGCTCAGAAGCATCACTAAAATCCACTTCCAGGGTATCTGATGCTCCTTCTTGCCTCCATAAGTACTTGATACATAGGTGCACAAATACTCATACATAAAATGTAAAGCAATTGAGTACAAAGTAATTAAAAATATGTACATTAGCGCAATTACACTCTGCAACATATGTCATGTGGTCACCTAAAATTCACAACTCGAATGGGAAAATGATAAAAAAAAGTGTTTTATTATAATGAGTCACAGTAGTGTTTGTACGATAACTGCCCTATATCATAGTCATCAAGTGAGAGAAAGTTCGGATTAAAGACACATTGGGGTTAAGGAGAGAGAGGCAAAGGAGAGAGAGGAGAGAAGTGTGAATGAGAGGAGACACAAGGAAAAAGGAGGAGAGATGGGGAGATTAGGGAAAGGGAAAAGTGGCAAATGACCTTCACTATGATGGATGCAGTAGAAAGAAAGAGCATGAAAATTAAAATAATAAAAATTTAATCCCTCAGTCATAGTTTTACATATTAAATTGTTTCTCATTCTATCTTTTCTTATTAAACTTTTTCCAATGAATAATGAATTTGTACAATTAAAATTTAGTTTTCTTTATCCATCTTAATATTTAATAGAGGTTATATCTAAGTTACAAACAGAGGAAAATTAACTTTCATAACCCCAACTGTATTTGGGACTGTGGGTAGTTATCATTGACAAACAAGGCTCTGGTAGGCTACTAAGTGATCAATCCTGGTATTTCTTTTTGTCCTGAATGCCCAACACAAGTCCTTCAACTATTTCAAATTTTATGAATATCATATTCCTTGTCAATAATCATACAAGAGTGCACTAGACATTTGAAACTGAAAAGGGAGAAATGAAGAATCAAGCAGAATTTACTGGGACATGACATAATGTCTCTGCACCAAAGCACTGGTCTCTATCAAATTCTAGTGCATAGCTCCTTTTTTTTTTCTGCACTTTGTTATGGAATAACTAATTTCTCACATGAGAATTCTTACATCACTAGGGAACCCATCGTGTGTTCCCAACACCAGTGCTGAGTGGCTGAGTGGATATTCTCAACACACTGGCAGAGCTAAATTTTCTCCCCGGTGGTCTTTCATTCCACTTTGGGATCCATAAGGTTCAGATCTCTAGGGGTACCAGTAAGTTTACTGGTCTTCTCAATACGCCTGTATTTATCATTTACAACAGGATACTTATCCCTCAGGAAAAAAACAAACAAAAAGTGCATATTTTTTGAAGCAAAGTGTTTGTATTTACATTTCAGACTACTACTGAGTGATGACTGCTGTTCCCCTTGAGTAAGTGGCTGAAACATATGGGGATGTTTACCATACATGCCAATGACTTCCTACTTCATGTAAACATCTCTTCCCAAATATTTTTTGATGAGTGCAAGAGTGTGGTCAGTTATGTCTAGTACAGAGCAGAAATGTTTAGAAGCGTAAAATAATAATAATAATAATAATAATAATAATAATAATAATAAAGAAAAAAAAGAAATGTTTAGAAGCTTCTATTCCTGTTTCTAAGATTTAGTGCACTAAACTATAGCCCCCTGAACTTTAAAATGGCAGTTCTGAGGTGGGTTCTAAATTGACACTTAAAGGGTCTCTGGTAGAATCTAGCTCAATTTACCCCTAGTATCAAAGCCCTGCTTACTAGATTTACCATCTATAGTGAAATTTTGTCCTCCATTCGTTTTTACTTGTTTAACTCAAATATAATCACACAATTTTAACACACATATATATGAATTTACATATACATTAATATGTAAATGTAGCCTGCTGAGTCTGGTTGGTGTTGCTTATATTCGTATGATTTTAGATATGTCCATTTGATATTGTAAAAATAATTTAGAGGCTCATCCATGGGGAGACTAACTATTCTGCTCTCAGTATTTCTTAGTTGTGTCTAGTTGTTTGTGTGTAGGTGGGATACAAGGAGATTCTCCACTTCCATATGAACGTGTCTATTGCCATTGCCCTTGTCCTTATATTAAGGTATAATGGCTGAAGATTCTCTAGTATTTTATTTATTCTTTTTTTATTTTATAATTTAATTTAATTTTACATATCAGCCACGGATTTCCTTGTTCTCCCCCACCCCCAGCCGCCTTCCCCCCAGCCCACCCCCATTCCCATCTCCTCCATGGCAAAGACTCCCCTGAGGATTGAGTTCAGCTTGGTAGATTCAGTGCAGGCAGGTCCAGTCCCCTCCTCCCAGGCTGAGCCAAGTGTCCCTGTATAAGCCCCAGGTTCCAAACAGCCAGCTCATGCACTGAGGACAGGTCCTGGTCCCACTGCCTGGATGCCTCTCAAACAAATCAAGCTAATCAATGGTCTCACTTATCCAGAGAGCCTGATCCAGTTGGGGGCTCCACAGCCATTGGTTCATAGTTCATGTGTTTCCACTCAATTGGCCATTTGTCCATGTGCTTTTTCTAACCTTGGTCTCAACAATTCTCGCTCATACAACCCTCCTCTTTCTCGCCAATTGGACTCCCGGAGCTCTACCTGGGGCCTGGCCGTGGATCTCAGCATCTGGTTCCCTCGGTCATTGGATGAGGTTTCTAGCATGACAAGTAGGATGGTTGGCCATCCTATCACCAGAGTAGGTCATTTTGGGCTGTCTCTCAACTATTGCCAGTAGTCTATTGTGCAGGTATCTTTGTGGATTTCTATGGACCTCTCTGGTACCCTGCTTCTTCCTATTCTCATGTGCTCTCCATTTACCATGGTCTCTTATTCCTTGTTCTCTCCCTCTGTTCTTGATCCATCTGGGATCTCCCGTTCACCCAAGCTCTCTTTCCCTTGACCCTTGCCCTTCATTACCCCCACTCACGTCCAGGTTTCCATGTAGATCTCTGTCATTGGGCAATCCCTGTGTCATTCCCGGGGTCCTGCTTTCTAGGTAGCCTCCCTGGAGTTATAGTTCTGGGAAGAGGAGCCAGAGAGGCTATTTCAGAAGAGGCAGAAACCTACCTACCTTTCTTTCTGCACAAACATAATGTTTCACAGAGATGTAATTGCAATGTAGTATTTGCAGCACACAATAATAAGAAAGTATCCTTAGTATGCATGAACATCAGAGAATATTCATTGTTCAAAAGCAGCATTTAGACATTTAGAATTCTTCCTTCATCTGGTCTAGACTGAGTTTCAATCATGAGTACTGACTTGTGAGGAGTTATCAGATCTCTTGTCTTAAAGTAGAAGTTCACATGCTATAGAAACAGAAGGTTTGGTATTAGAACTGAAGAGGTTGAGAAGTCTGAATCAACCCACATAAAATTTTACCCCAACCCCCATACCACATATGGTGTTTATATCAGTTCTCATCTTATCCTCTGTATTGTTAAATATGTCTGGTCTTGATTATTTTTAATTCATCATAAAAGTAGATGACAGAAATTGATTTACTGATATGCTTAGGTAAAGAAAAAGAGAGAGAAACAAACAAAAGAAAAAATTCTCTAAGTACCCAGGGATTGGGATAGCATGATTGATGAAACATATTTGCCATGTTGAAAGCCACAAATCTTATTCCAGGGTGGAAGTTCAGGGACCTGGAAATAAAAATAAATGTGAATGTGGGGCAATTGGCCTCTAAGTTGATCAAGGCTTTGGTCATAACATGTATAGACAATTGAAATCCATGTAATGCTTAGTGGTTAAAGCATATACATATCTCATTCCATTATACGATGGCATCAAAATGAAATCTTTAATGAAACAGTTATGATATCATGGATTGAAATTTTTGGTAGGTTGCATTGTATGGACTTCCGCTTATAGAGGAACTACTTCCAGGACTAAGTCATTCACTTTCCAGCTGCTGAGACCAGATCCTAAGTGAAATTTCAGTCTATCATCTTCCCTTAAAGGTAAAAATCAGTTATGTCATTAAGAGCTGCTTACATTGTTGCTGCTTTTCTATAATTGGAATAGTAAGTTATCATCACTAGACATGAAAAGGAGCATGTGATTCTTTCCCTAACTTAGTGCCTCAGCTTGCATGTTGAAGAAATGTAGAGGGTCTTATTTTTTCATTGAAAGTCCTCTACTATACAGATGAAATAAGTGGATGCATTCGAGGGCAAAGTATCCAACAATGAGCATATGACTAGATATTTCAGATTATCACAATTGGTTGCCTTGATAAACACAGAGATTAGAGGAGACACCATGCAGAATTTGTGTTCACTCTCACAATTCTCTGTACAGATAAAGTCAATGGTGATTATATTGTTTGTATCTGACTCCAATGTCTGTACTTGAAGTCTCATAGAATTAAAGCGAAAAAGAAACAGCTGATCTTCCCATTATTTGCCAAGTACCACTTGGGAGTTTTTGTGTTCTAATATACAATTGGAGGTATTTTTGGATTTGGGTCTATCCTTTTTGAAAGAAAAATGATGTTTTTATAACAATTGAGTAATACTTTTATTTTACGTGTTATTAGTGGTTTGCCACCCTCTAGCCATTTTATTATTTTTCATGCTTATGAACTAGTTTTATAAATGACACTTAAACAAGACTGAATTCTTTTTGATACTAAATATTACTGGGAAATAGAGATGCAATGGGTGTACAAGAATATGTCATAAACTCATAACATTTCCATAGGCACCTTGTTATATGGTTTCCTGTTCAGAGTAAACAATAGGCTGGAAATCATTGCAAGCAGGCTCTATGAAGGGTGCAACTACTAGGGGCTGAGATCTTGCTAATGTATCCTAAATTGAAGAACTATGCCAACTCATTAGAATTGCATTGATTTGAACATTGGGTTGTGTGTTTTAGTTCCTATTTAGAGTGTATGATGGGCTTAACCCCAGTCACCATACCTACATGGTACAATACACACACTTTAGGATGTGTACTATGTTGTTCACTCAATCCCCTTAGCCCAGTCCACGGGGAAACTGTATTCTTTTGTGCTACTAAGTTTCTCCACTGTCCACTTGTATCTCTTTGATTAAGGGACTTCTCTGGGTGCATAAGAAAAATCAACCTGACCATAGGAGAGTTCAGAAGTACCAGTGTTAGTGATCACAGTAGAACTAACAACCAATGAGCCTGAACACTGGTCAATAACCAACTCATGTTCTTATTCATCAGGCACCCAGTGCTGTGATAACATTAGTGCCATGTGTTGAACCTTGGTAACTTGTTATGTGTACCAACTCTTGATAAAATACTTTTTTAAATCTCATTTTGCTCATCCTAATACTACTTTCTTTTCACATTTCTGGATTGTTAACTGAAAAAAACTCTTATCAGAGCGATAATTTATTTTAGAGACTCCTTTTCTCCCAGAGCAAATGTGAAAGCACTGTTGTCAAATAATTCATTTCCAGAGTGTTTGTCTGCCAAATGCCTAACCATCAGTAAAATAAGTCATAATCTCTAAAGTGAAAATAATATACAAAAATCTAGGACATATGTAATTACCTAGTAAAGAATGATTAACAGCCATGTGTGACTTCAGAGTGATTATCAGAGCTAGACACATGAGGTCAAATAATGAAATTTTGAACTGACAATAATCAGAGCCTTGAAAATGAGCATTTTGAATGGATCCATAAATGACTTCATTTCGCACAATGCTTTCCATTAAGGGCATTAAAGAGACTTTGAGGTCACACAGTCATCTCTACATCTAGAGGACATGGACTTTGAGATAGATCTTCAATGGGTACGTTACATTTACATTGTGTATGAAGAAGCTCTCTGCAGTGAAGGCAAAGGTGGGTTTGCTATGAATAGAATGGGAAATTGGTTCCCAGAGAGATCAGGAAAACGCTTTGAATTATCTGGGTTTGGCTCCTAGTAAATCTGCTTTTGTTATTTGACCCGTGTCCACAGGCTCAATTCTGCCCACAGTTCAGGATCAAAGATACTTCTAGTCTGAACAAATTTAGAAAGCTTTACTTCTGCTGCACAGGGTGGTCAGTTTAAAAGCAGACTTGGTGTGATTCTTCTGTCAAAAAATAGCTTGATTCTGCCTCATTGCTGTGACCCACCCCAGCTAGTGCACTAAGGCCACCCTCCTAGTTACTAATGACTGCTACTTAAAGTCCCATGCTCTCCAGCCATTTCTCACTCACATATGTACCATAGTATCTGCCTGTTCTGTTTTATAAAACTGGCCTCCTTCTGTCATTATCTAATCCAAATCATAGAGTGCCAAGAAAAGGCATCTTCCTTTTAGCATTCTTGTTTCATATCCTGATTTATCCAGAAGTTGGCAGGAAATAGTGAAGAGTAAAACATATAAATGATATCATAGTAACCATTAAAAATGTTTCAGAGAGAAAAAATTCTTGTATAAAAATACAAGAAAATATTGCAAGAAAATAACAAGTCAAACCCATGATGTCATCCTGATCATGCAGTTCATCCTAGCATTTTCTCATTGTATTCTCAGCCATCATTCTATGTCACCGAGTTATCTATCCCTAGGCTTTAGGTGGGGTAGTGAGATCATGAGAACAACAGATAAATTCCTCATTCCTGGGCATGGACCTGACTTCTAAATGTTTTATTTTATTTTTAACTAAACCCCTTAACTTATGCAGCTGTTACTGTTCTTGTCTAGGGTGCTAAAGCCAGCTTCTCTTATTGGGGTTTGTACAAGCTCTCTCTTGAAGCAAATTTGACAGAGTGGAGGATATCGGCTGAAATATTTTGAACACTTACATTATGAGAATTTCTGTTCCTAACACTTGTTATCAGCAACATTATTTGTGCTCATAACTACCTTATCATGCAAATATTCTTTTTACTCTCATTTATATGTATTGAAAATTAATACACTGTAGAGAATTTTTCTGTTTTTTTTTTCATAGCCAAGGTACTTCTTGTATAGTGTTCAAATGTAGACTGCTTGATTTTGGAATCATTACATTTTTCCTCATGTCAGAGGTATACTGAGACCAATATTAACACAGAATATAAATATTAAGTATTGCTTTGATGTCAATCTGTGGGTGTTTCTATAAAGTTTATAGTATTGTTAATGGAGTGGATGTTTGGGCTCATGGTTAGTCTTACTCTTTGTGTCATTTCTTGGCTCTGGTTCAACCTGTGCTGTTTGGAACAGGGAGCCAGCTGGTCCCAAGACAGGCAGAAGTGGCTACTCATTAAATGGAATGGTGAAAACTGATATTTTTATATTCCGTGCTTTATACCAACCCCTTCATAGTCCTTATTCTGGAGTATGAAGAGGACTTTTAAAAGACTTTTTCTAAGGTCCACTTCACATGTCAATCATAATCCCATTGAATGTGTCATTCCTTCAGGATGCAAACGGTGGCTGGCATGCTGACTCAGCAGGTCCAGAATCCATGAGGCCATGAGATGTAAGATATCCCTAGAACTATCTGGGTCTCAGAAAATTCTACTCCTCTGAAACGTCAGCCATTGCCGAACAATTACCCTTCTCCCCACTCCCTTTGCTTTGATGGCTACACTTGGTTGTTAACTTGATTGGATATGGAATCCACTTAAAGGCACTCCTGAGAGGAATTTTCTTAATGAGACTCTTCAAAGTAGGAAGCATGAGCTTCCTGAAGACTCTCCTGAAGCATGAGCAGTCCTTTCCAGTGGCAGCTCAGGTTAAAGGCCATGGGCAGATGGATGGCTTTGCTTTTTCCTGTTTGTTTTCATTTGAACTGGCCAGTTCAACTCTTGGTTGCTGTGGCTGCTTGTATTAGAACTTTTATTTGTTTGTGTTTTATTTGTTTATATGAAAACCAGATTCTAATCTCCCAATGTGGACTGGAGGCAATTTGCTTTCCAAGAATCCCCTAGGTATTCAGTGCTAGGTTGGTACTTCTTAGGGACACAGCCCCCGGATGGAGCTACTATATATTCTTGACAGTTTCAGCAGGGAGAGTCAACATTGGACAACTTCAACCATATTGTGTAAGTCAATCTAATAAATTTGGTTTTGATATATATTCATTCTATCAGTTCATTTCCTCTAGAGAACCTTGACACATAGACAAATTCTCTGTTGACCCTCATCATACCGTATCTTGGCCAGAAGTCTCTTCCCACCTAGTTGCATAGAATACAAAATCTATATATTAAGGCTTGAATTGCAATGAGTAAGCTGGAAACTTGCTATTTAGGCAAAATTTTAACTGAACTAGGACAGTCTTCCTGGGAGTCTATCCATGGGGAGTGAATAAATTACAAACTCTCATTGTAGCAAGAATCTTTTCCTCCTTTTGTCTCAGGCAGGACCCAGTAGCTGCCTTGCACTCTTTTCTCTACTTTGCCACTAGGTTCATGACATCAGTTCTGCAGTAACATTCTCATCAATGACAGTAATTCTCCAAATATATAAAAATCTTATATAGTATACTACTACACACACACACATATATATGGGTGTACATATATATGTATACATATATATGTGTGTATATATATACTGATATGACCCAAACCATTATTTGAAATTAATTAATTTTTGTTTATCTTACATGGAACATCAATAAGAACATCTATAAAATAATTCAATAAAGGATCAGAAGATGCCAGCTTACAAAGAAAACACAAGAAGGTCTAGAAGGGAAAAAATCACAATGCACTGGAAAATCACTGGGGACAGGTGTCTCTTAACACGAGGCAGCCTCACCAGGGATAGAGGTGAGATATAGTTGAGTCTTTTAAAAATTTCTTTCTTCCTTGGTAAAGCCAAAAGTTATTTTTGATATTAAATTTAGGTTTTATAGGATCTATTTCCAAATAATACTTCCAAGACAGACTTGATTCAAAGTATCAATAAACAATGGAAAGCCTATGAAAATAGAGAGCCCTGAATATGAATGAAAAATAGCAAAGAAAAGATAGACATGGGCAGGAGCATATCTTAATTTGTAAGAGAGACATGTTGTAATGGAAAGGTTTGGAGCAATTTGGTCTAGAGTCCCAACTGAGCACAGCTGACCTTGGCCTTGTAACAACACACCTGTGAAATCTGTGGAGTCACAGTCAAGATGGTAGCAGTTACAGCCTCAGGTAAAAGTATGACCTCTGGAAATTAGATCTGGGACTTGGTTCAGATATTAGTTTTCTCGTAATGGTGCTACTGTTCTCTAATTCCCAAAGTAGACATTTTGTTTGAATGCACACTTGTTTTTCATATGTATATAAAATTAAAACAGTATTGTGTTTTGTTTCTGGAGTGTTATTCCCTCCCTTTTTTATTGCCTTTTAGTTTCATGACCATCATTCTTATTAAAGGCAACTTACTGATTTATACATCAAGGTCAAATGACATCAATACTTCGGAAAGTGTAAGCATAATACAATGGGTGTCCATTAAAATAAAGCAAACAATATAGAGAAAAAGAAATGAATTAATCTGCCCTTCATAATTAGCACCATGATGTGACCTCTACTTGTAATTACTGACTTATCTCCCGTAAAACTTCCCCTATGCATTGACTAATGCATAGTGAGTGCACTTTATCATCTGAGTGTTCAGGAATATTTCCACATTTATAGCTTTGTTGAAACTATTTACTTAATTAGCAATTCTTTGTGTGATAGTCATCCATTGTCCTTATGTCTATTCTTCAATATGCATATCAAAATATGGCCCAAGTATTAAAGGCCCAATAAAGATCTTTAATATTTCTCATTCATATACTTCTATTTTTTGCCACACACAACAATCCTGCTTGTAAGTTTCCATTTTTTATTTTTGGCCTGCGATGCAGACTTGGATGCTAAACCCCATTTATATGTTCTTAATATAGTCAATTGGTCCCTGAAGCCTACAATGTTTGTTTGTTTGTTTCTTTATTTGCTTTATTTTGAGATGGGGTTTTTCTGTGTATCCCTAGCTGTCCTGATAATCTCTTGTAGAGCCGACTTGTCTTGAACTCACAGAGATGCACCTACTTGGGTCTCCTGAGTGCAGAGATTAAAGCATGCATCACATTGCCCAAGTCCCACAATGGTTCCTAACCAAGTTTATACATACTACTTTGTCAACTTTTCAGTCAACCTGTGCAGATCTTTCTGCTGGACGTGGGATCTGAGGACCTGAAAGAACAGGGCAAACTACAGTTTAATACTGTAGACAACCTTACTTTAGTTTTAGTGTACTTTTATACGTGAATGTAACAAATAAAACAATGATCAAAGGAAGGCTGTTTGAGTTCAGAAGAACATGTAAATATACGTCAGCAAGCCCCTACTAAATATTGACAGAGCAGCCCTCCCCCAGAATTTTCTCACGACAGAGCACCTTAAACACAGTTGTGTGGTACATACTATAGATTATATCTGAGACAGCATGAAAAGAAGAAGAGGTGGGATGACCTAGATACTACAGATGGCTCCATTGGCTGGCTTGTCTCCTCTTCTGTAGAAGTGCATAAGAAGGAGTTAAGCTGTAGTACGAATCCATCCCCATTTCTGTTGGTGGATATGATATGACCAGCACTTCAAACTGCTGCTGCCTTCACCTTTTCATCAGGACAAACAGTGCCTTGAATTGTGGACTTGCTGTGGGATGTTCTGTATGTCCTGTGGGAGTCTGGCTTTACCCAGCAGGTCCACATAGAGGATGATTAGGACCATGGGCCTGAGTGCAGGTGTCTGAGATGGTCTGCACTTGGCTGTGCTGGGAGATGGTCTGCATGTCAAGTTGCTCTGATTGGTCAATAAATAAAACCTGATTGGCTGTGGCTAGGCAGGAAGTATAGGCGGGACTAACAGAGAGGAGAAAAGAAAGAACAGGAAGGCAGAAGGAGTCACTGCCAGCTGCCACCCTGACAAGCAGCATGAAAAGATGCCAGTAAGCCACAAGCCACATGTCAAGGTATACATTTATAGAAATGGATTAATTTAAGCTATAAGAACAGTTAGCAAGAAGCCTGCCACGGCCATACAGTTTGTAAGCAAAATAAGTCTCTGTGTTTACTTGGTTGGGTCTGAGTGGCTGTGGGACTGGTGGGTGACAAAGATTTGTCCTGACTGTGGGCAAGGCAGGAAAACTCTAGCTACATGGACTGAAATAATTCTCCCTTGAATTGCCTTTGTCCGGATGTTTTTATCCCATTAGCAGAAAGTAAACTGAAGTCCATATTTACTCCATGTGCTTTAACATACTCATCATTTTTTTTTTTCTTCTGTCAAACCAATACATCTGTCTGGAAATCGCCAATACATTGTAGTTTGTGTAATCCTGGATCAATTTACCTTTGTTTCATTCTCATGGTATTTTATACTTTCATCAGCCAGTTTTCATATATATGGACCAGAATCTTTTCAAGGAAGCATGTGAAAGGCAACATGGAGCCATGGTGGTCATTTGGTTACTCTTACCATTTGTAATGGTAAGTGTGATCTCTGCTGAAGAATCTACAACCTCTGGAAGATGGGCCTCTAGTCATGCCTGTGGGAGACTATTCCAATTACATTATTTTAGAATGGATGACTTGACTATTGTGGATGACACAATTCTCTGGCTGAACTTTCAAGTGGTAGATGTTGTGATGCATCATGTAGAGATATAGTGGAAATCGGTAACGTTTCATTTCTTTTAACTTTTTGGGTGACGTGAATGAACTACAGAGAGCTCTCAGATGTCAGTCACATTTAAGGATTGCTTCATCTGAATGGGAAACTTCCCCAAAGGTACAACCTATTCTTGGCTGCTTGATCCCATGCCTGATACCCATGAGCCTAATGACCACAGCCGACATCAAATGTAGACAAATTAAAAGTGACATCTGAGCTCAGGAGCTCCTTGTAGGCAAGCTTCTTGGCGTCATTGAAGCTTGAGTGCACAAAGCTACACTCTGACAAGTTTGGGCTCCTTTTCTTTCCTCAGGCTCTAATCCTAAAGTTTACCTCTAAGAAACTTGCACACTTCATTTTTATCTTGTGCTATATACTTCTTATTGAGTAAAAACCGTACTATGATAAATTTATCTCCAAACACAAGATATTATTTGCTTCCTGTATGGTTGAAGGAATAAAGAAATAGGAAATGGCCTTGATTGAGAATCTAGAAAGAAAGCTTAAATATGTGATGCAGCTAAGTGGCAAGGACATTCTAACAGAGAAACTGTTTTTTATACAAAATGAGATTTCCTATGTTAAACTTTAAAGCACTCCTTTAGAGCATGAGTATGGTATTTATTTTTTTTTTAAGTAAAATCTAATTACATCATTTCCCCCTTTCCTTTCCAGTCTTCAACACCTTCCATATACAGTCATTTAGTCCCTCATATCCTCTTTTTCTTTAGTATACAATACACACATAGATGCAAGCACACATGCACATGTATGCCTAAGTGTATAAATATACATAATGTCTTAATATTTAAATACAACCTGTTCTGCCTGTCTGGTGTTACTTGTAGGTATATGATCTCAAAGTTGAACACTAGGTATTAGATAACCAATTAGGGCCTCATCCATGGAGGTGACTATTTCTCTCGCTCTCAGCATTCTTTAGTCATTCTTTGCCTGTGGTCAGATTCTCATAAGATTTCCCCTTTCTATGTTATTGGTGTTGTACTTGTTCACTTATTTACCCATCCATATTGTTAAGGAATCATGGGTGAAGCTTCTCTGCTATTTCTAGGACACACAATCTCACAGCAGCTTTTGTGGTCCTTTGGCTCTTACAATCTTTGTGTTCCCTTCTTCTCCAGTGTTCCCTGAGCATTAGATTCAGTAGTTGTATTGTAGATGAACCAATTGTGCTTGGGAATCCCCCGAAGACTTGTTCTCTCTATATTTCCACCAGTGGTGGTTTTCTGTAAAATGGTCTTCTTTTGTTGCAAAGTCAACTTTCTTTGATGAACACTGAAATCTATCCTTGTCTCTGGGTAAATGCAATTAGGAATTATTCTGCTTTGGTAAAGTGATGGTTTCCTTCTAAAATCCATGCTCTCATTAGACTCAGGTGGTCGAATATCTTTCTAGTGTCTGGCATGGTATCTCTCTTGATGACTTGGCCATAAATCCAATTAGAGAGTGCTGATTATCACCCAAAGTCTCAATGCCTTACTGTACCTTTATGGTTATCATGGCATGCTAGTCATTGTTGTACTTCAAAAGCTTTCAGTACTTAAAAGCTAGTTTCCAGGGAGGAGGCTCTCAGTTCAGATCAGCTCAGATCCCCAGGGTCTAAGCACATGGTGTCTTCATCAATAGGGACTTAAACTTCAACCTCTGAGAGACAATCAAGGGCAACAGCAATAGTCTCTTGGATTTCCCTGACCAACAACTCTGAAGGGATTTTTAAGACATGAGTGCGTCAAAAGTCTTTTTTGTTATGCTCCGATATCCAGTGCTTTGAACAGAATTCACTCAATAACCAGTTGTTGAATTGATCCCACATTGGATTGCTCTGGAAAAATAAATTCACACACACACACACACACACACACACACACACACACACACACACACACACACACAAACTTTCAACATCAGCTCCCTCACACAATGACTTAGGTTAACTAAAAATTAGTTTGAATGCCCAGGAAGTCCTTTTTTCCCAGGGGTCTATTTATTACTGAAAAGAATTATAGCTAAATAACTGTGAGACAGGAATGTCAGTGCTAAAATCTGAAAGAGTTCTGAGGTTCACACTGAAATGAACAGTTCTCATAATTTCAAGAACTCTGATTGATGGAGTCAGCTTGCTGTACAGGTAAGGACTGCCCTCCATTGACAATCACATGGAAGCTATTATAGTGTGTATTTTCTAACTCTAATTTGCTTTATCTCTCCCATAACCCCTTTGAAAAGCGAATGCACAAAGCATTATTTATCTATTTTTTTTTAACAGAAATTGTTTAAGAAATTTTGAGATGGTTACACGGGTCACTAAATGCTTAGTCTAATAGAGTTCTGTGCCATGTTCTGCAGCATTACCTTCATTAACCTAAAAATGTTTCAGAAAAATTGAATTGACATTCAGTAATCAGTACAGGAAAATAGAGTTAACTCTTTGCTGTATTGCTGATAAAATATTTTTAATTTTTGAAAAGTTTAAAGTAGTCAAATTAACTTTGCTACACTAATTAATTAAGGATTACATTTCTCTAAATATTGTCATTTGCTAAATACATAATTTTCTCATTTAGTGATAGAAATACATAGGATACAGGGATACAGAGATTTTTATTTTAAGAAAGACATACAGAGACTTAAAGTTAGTTAAAATTTATAGCATTTACTAAGGATTGATATTTTTGGAACCATATTTAGTGATGAATCCACAGTTTGCATTTAGAACATTAATGTAGTTTTGAATCCACCAATGAAAAAGGTGGTAATAAATTTGCATTTCTATCTAACATTTTTATAAGCATTTGAGTTTCATTCTCACCTTTACTATACACAACTGGGTGGCCTTTCATATTTTCCCCCTCTTATTGCTGAAATTGCTCTTTGATTAAGAACTGATTCATGATTCATAATCATTTGAATTTCAAATATGTCAAAAAAGAGACAGGAAAAATGTCTCAAAAATTAAGAGCACTTGCGGCTCTTACAGAGGACCAGAATTCACTTCCCAACATCCTCATGATGATGTATAACATGCTCTCACCATAGTTCTCGATGATCAGACACTCCTGCTGGCCTCTTGGGGGCCTTTCATTTACATAAACTCACACATGCTCATACACATAAATTAATAAAAAAACAGTAAACAAATATTTTAAAGCCAACAAACATCATTAATATGTTAATTTTATAAAGGACTTAAAAAACATGTCCACGTTTCTCTTCCATTCTGATAGACTTGGTGTTCTGGTTAGTTTTTTAACTTGAACAAAAACAGGCATATTTGGCAAGAGAGATCTCAACTGAGGAATTGCCTCCATCAGACTGATCTGTGGATGTTTCTGTGGGGCCTTTGCTTGATTAATAATCAGCCCACTGTGGGTAGTACAACATCTGGGCAGATATCCCTGAGTGGTATAATAGAGCATGCTCAGTAAACCATAAATAACATTCCTTTGTGGTTCTGCTTCAGTCCTGTGTCCAGGTTCTTGCTTTGAGTTCCTGCCCTAACTTCCCCTCATGATGGATTGAAATAAACCCTTTCTTCTCCAAGTAGTTTTGACTCATGGTCTTAATCACAGCAATCAGTAAACTAATTCACTTTGCATCTACACTGTTAAAATGATGTGCCTTTCTTTGTGAAATGCTCCAACATTGTCTCAATTGAAGGCATTATTCTAGATCCCTATCATAGTCACAGAAGGAGCCATGAAAGCTGCAAGGAAGAAAGCTATCACCATCAATAGTGTCAATAGTATTCAGCTGTAATTCCTGCGAACCACAACAATGACCAGCATGGCAAGATATTCTGAAAAGTGCCATAGTAGCACTTACATTCTGAGGGAAAACAACAGCCACCTAATTGGAGACATAGCCCACTCAATAGGAGGCAATTCATACCTGGCACTGTAAAATTAGCCATCTACCCATGGCTGGTGAGAACATGGAACATAGAGGTAAATCTACTATTGCCACTTTCCTAAACCAATATAATTTCTAACTGCATTTTAAATACTTATCCTGATATCCACTAACAAGTGTGGCTCTCATACCTCATTTTTTTTAGTCAATAGAGATCATTACAGAAAACCACAACTGACTCAAATATAGATATCAACTGATTGTGGGGTGCTGGCTCCCCAAAGCTATGTTTGTGCACAATTCCAATAGTTAAGACTCAGGGAATATCACAGAGAAGGCAACAGAAAATGGAAAGAGCTAGAGAACCACCACATCAGCTGTGAGATAATCCTCTTTTAAAAAGACAGCAAATGATGAGTGGGAGGAAGGGATAAAGGGGGATCTGGGAGGAGTTGGGGGTGAATATGATCAAAATCCATTGCAAGGAATTCTCAAGGAATTAGAAAAATTATTCTAATACTAAAAATGAAAAGAATCCACTGTTCCAAAGTGCAAATAGTAATCTCAGTATGCTATGTTGTATGGCTATGTTTATTTTCTGTGAACTGAGAACAGTACTTGATGTTGAGTCCTGTAAAATGATGACTCCTCCCCTTTTGCCACATTCTTTTGCCCTATTCATTTCCTACTTCTCTGAATGAGGTCATCTGATTGCACCCAGCCAATCATCTTCCTTTCTGCAGTTACCCTTCCATTACTTGACATACCCCACCACTTTCCTTCAGAATTTTCTCGAGTCCCAACGTTCTTCTCAGTACTATTTAGATTATACTATCAGTGCTATTGTCAATATCAGTGAGCCTAAATCTGCCGGACTTTTGATATTTGTCTGTCTCTTCCATCAACTGTCAATCTCGCCTCACTGCTCATGCTGGCCCAAGTGTGACTTTTAATGACTGAAACTCCTTGACCACTCTATTGTCACAAGAAAGAACCAGTTAAAGTGTCCTGGGGTAGCTATCTCTATAGATAGTTTCTGGGATAAAATGGAAGATAATGTTGCTCAGGATTTTATAGGTAATTTTTGACGTAAACTATTTTGACGCAAATACAATACTAATTAAGCATACACACGAATCTTATTCTTTATGCTTTGCATGTTATCTTTTTACTTTGATTTTCAGACAGAGTTGGAAAAAATAGGTTCTTCCTTAACATTTTTATTATATTTATTTACTCTCTCTCTCTCTCTCTCTCTCTCTCTCTCTCTCTCTCTCTCTTTCTCTCTGTGTGTGTGTTTGTGTGTGTGTATGTGTGTGTGTGAATACAAGTCAAATTATGTTTTCAGAGTGTAAATAAATACTTTTTTATATTTAACAGTAGGGAAAAAAGAACTTTCCAGAAATTTCACAGTTGAATAATTGTAATTAATATTAATATTAATAGAAATCTATATTTTCACTTAACTTCATTTTTTTCAAAGCTTATATTTTGAAAACCCAAGCATGTCTGTATTAAAAGTAGTTTTATATTGATATTTATAGTCATTAAATAGTGTATTGCATTTTAGAATTTATCATTCTAATAATGACTAAACCATTCCTGTTTAGATTTACTTTATTCCAAATAAAGAAAGATAGAAATGTGAGGGTTCTTCCATTGGTAGTTCCTCATTAATTATTTCTACAATGGCTATGTCATACAAAGTATCTTTGAGATTTATTCTTGGGCTGATGAACACATTTAAAACATTAACAATACCTCAAGGTTTACTGTACTGTGATCATCCTCTTTGGAATGATTTCTAAAGCAATTCTTATGTTTTAAAAAGACAAATTGGGGTTTCTAGAAAGACAAAAATATTTAAAAAGCTCTTCTTTAAACTTCCAAAACATTTAAAATTGTAAAAACTTATGTCGCATTTTGCTTATGATTCTATCTAAAAACAAGACTTGAAGACCTGATTATTTTTCAGTAGGAATTTGTTTTAACTGTTGAGAATCCCTAATGAATGTTAATAAACACTTTGAAAACCTGGAATAAGATATTTGGCATGAGGGGAGTGCTGTTTGTTGATTTGGTAGTTCTAATTTCAAGGTGCAGATGGTGGAATAGACTCTAGCCGTGGTTCAGTGCTCACACTCAGTGCTCACACGATCTCTGGAGTTTTAAGTTTCAACTGCACCTATAAAAAGGGGCAATTAGTTCTTTCCTTTTTACTGATGTCAAGGGAAATAAAGCTGTTTCAGTTAATTGCCAAATAGTGCTCTAGATTAAAATCCTGCTGTATGTTAATTTATTCTTCATTTCAAATTCTAAGTCATGAGACCAAAACAAGTAAGACATGTCACCTTCCTAAATAGGATTGTCGATTAATGATGTCATTTCAGTGTAGTCATTGATGTAATTAGTCCACACTAGGAATATCATTCTTCATAAACTCACATGTGGCAGGGACAAGGTTAGTACTAATTTAATATGGATTTAAAGGTCTAACTGAGCACTACTCTCCACCTGGTATACCAACTCCTCCCTGTTTCCTTATGAGGATTGTTAAAGCACATATTTTTTGGAAAATATAGTAAAGTTAGCAAGTTGTAAATGGATAATCATTATTAATTTTTAGTAAGACATGTAATTTTTCTCAATAGAGATACATTACTCTGACAGGAACTTCTCAGTCAAATCTAATGTAATTTACTAGAGAAAATGATTTTTAAAATTTCTCCCTAACTATATATGCTATGGATATCACTCTGTGTGAAAAAATGCTGATTGTGCAGTAACCAGGCAGGAAGTATAATCAGGATAAGCAGAGAAGAGAATTCTGGTAATAGGAAGGCTGAGTTAGAGAGATACTGCCAGCCGCCATGACAAGCGAGATGTAAGGTACCAGTAAGCCATGAGTGTAGATGTAACCACTCGTCTTACTAAAATAAGAAACACAGAGCCAATGTAAAAGAGAAAGCTGAGAGGTCAGAGCTCAGAGCTAAAATCTTACCTCCTGTAGTGCTCCTAGCTTCCCCGAGAGAGAGAGCTATGTCCTGTTTGTCTGTCTTTAAATAGTCTTTTTGTTCTGCCTTTTCATTGGTTGTAAACCCAAACACATGACTGCCTCATCACTGCCTGTAAGTACCGCCCTCCAGGTCTTAAAGGCATATGTCTCCAATACTGGCTGTATCCCTGAACACACAGAAATCTACCTAGCTCTTCTAACCACCACACTCTTGCTATGGCTCTAATGGCTCTGACCCCAGGGCAACTTTATTTATTAACATACAATTAAAATCACATTTCAGTACAAATAAAATATTACCATATTTCCCCTTTTCTATTTTAATAAAAAGAAAAAAGGCAAAAGATTATAACTAACAAAAGACAAACTATATACAAAAGTACAATAACTATATACAATATATACAAGTAACAAATACCTAAACGATGTCTAGTCCATTTGTATTTGACAAATAAGAGAAAATAATTCCCTTATCTATCCTATTTTAGTAAGTCCAAAATGTATCTAATTCATTTTCTATCCTAATTAATCTTCAACTATAACTAACTAATCTTCAACTCCCTCAGAGACCCAAGAAGGAAATAATATTAGCTAACAAAAATAAAAACAGCAAGTGCATGCAAGCAACTTCCAAAAATTTTGTGAGTTGACAGAAACAGCCAGCTGCCTGGACAGTCACCTGAGGTTTCTCTGCAGTGTTGGGGCATCATCTTCAGCCTATAGGCTTATCGTATCTGACAGACTCATTTGTGAAGTAGGTTGTACACAAGGTCAACAGTTCAACCTCACATAGGGTGAGAGCAGTCCATATAGCAGAAACACCTGAATTCCACTAGTGTCATTTCATGATTCAGGATTTTAAATTCTGGAAATTGTTGACGGCTTTTGAATTCAGCTGTCCATTCTTCTTGGCTGTGTATATATGGCTTCATCTCAGCATCCCCTTCTCCACATCCCTCTATTAAATGCCAGTCTACTATTGAGAGGCGTGAGCTTTCAGTTGCTGTTCCATTGCACAACAGAAGCCATTGGCCCACTGCCTGTTCAGCTGTCTTTGTAGAAAAGGGCACTGTACCTTTTCCGGATTGCGAAGGCCACTTCAGGGATGGGGCCATATTGTCCTGGCCTCAGAAGATGTCTTTTGATAAAGCCATAACCACACTTGTTTTGGCAGGAATCGGAATTCCTTTGTTTCGTGTTCTGTCTGTCCATTTTTTCCTGTTGATTCGAGGATACTTTGTTGTCCAGTGGCTAACTTTTGCCACAATGAAAGTTGACTCCATATGCAGTTTCTTCAATGCCCATATTTTCTCTGAAGTAGATTGGTACTGCCAGGAGCCGACATGTCTCAAAAAAGAAAAATTTCTAAGTTATTAAAACATTTTAAATGCCATATTCGGTAGATCTCTGAAGGGTTTGAAGATGACCTGTCTAAAATATATCTGCTCAATTTTTAAAACATATCTAATATGACTACAATTTCTATTGTAATGTCTAACTACTAACTTTCATTTCTTTATATCCTACTAGTTGGTAATAATGTGAAGTATTTAAAACTAGTAATTGTCTTTTTCTTTTCTTTCTTTTTTTTTAAACAAGAACCTTAAATCTAATCTCCTTTGCTTAGCCTTTTTCCTAACGCTTGACAACAACTTGTAACCAACCCCCCTAAATAATGAAAATTATCCCAGACCCAAAACCCATTAAAAAGAACCAAAAAAACCATCTGCCCCACACCATCTCTTTGGGAATGTGGGCATCATATTCTTAAAATTGCTTCCTGCTGGGTATGGGCGAAGTTATCTTTATCCTGAAAGAAAAATTTTAGGTTAATTGTCAAATTCTAGGAAAAATAACTATATCCTTCATTATTATCCAGTCTGTGTATAATGCCAAAGTTCAGGGTTTATCTCAAGTCCTTATTCAAGTAGTCTTTGAGACTAGATCATCTCAGCTAGTCATCTCAAAATTGCTCTGAGCACCTTGTAGTTCAAAGCTGATCTGTAGATGATATTTGTCAGCTTAGTGATATTATTATTGTCCACGTGGAATTGTTGTTGTTGTGGGGCCCCATCTTCTTCCTGGAGACTTCAGTTGATGTTAGGCCTGGCCGTGATTTCCTGCAGAAAACTGATAAGAGACTTGAACACAAAGACATATATATGCAGCTAATTGAAGCCTTTTTTTCTAGAATTAGTTAGTACTCTATATGACCAAAAATTTTTCTTTATGTTTTCTCCTGAATGTTCTATTCTCTCTGTTTCATCATCCTGACCAGCATGATTTATTCCAATAGGCATTTGGTTATTTAATTGCTCTGAGCAGGGATTTCCTCTACAGCTGCAGGAAAGGTTTGAACTAGTTTTGCTATGGGGGCCTGCATGAGGCCCCTCCGGGAGTTTCCTGAAAACTGAGGCAAAGGATTACCCTGTCTGTCCTTTGTTGATCTACATTCGTTAGTCCAGTGTTTTCCCTTACCACACCTTCTGCATACTCCAGAAGGAAGGGGCATTCTGTTGCCATTGTTCCTTGAAGAAACATTGCTTCTAGGAATGACCTGTTTACAGTCCCTTTTAAAATATCCTTGCTTTCCACATCCAAAACATCTAACACTCCTCAAAACTTTTGAAATTACTTCTCCTACCCACGTATCATCATGCTCATCAGCCTCAACATTAATTGTTTCTCTAATCAAATCTTCCAAAGGTGCAGATCTTGCCTTTAACGGCCTGATTATTCTTTTGCATGCTGCATTCGCATTCTCAAAAGCCAAATCTTCAATTATTGCCTTACTAGCTTCTGATTCTGAGACCATTCTCTTTACTGCTGAAGCCAGTCTTTGTAAAAAATCTGTGAAAGCCAGACGGTGGTGGCGTACGCCTTTAATCCCAGCACTCGGGAGGCAGAGCCAGGCGGATTTCTGTGAGTTCGAGGCCAGCCTGGGCTACCAAGTGAGTCCCAGGAGAGGCGCAAAGCTACACAGAGAAACCCTGTCTCGAAAAACCAAAAAAAAAAAAAAAAAAAAAAAAAAATCTGTGAAAGATTCTTTGGGGCCTTGCATAACCTTTGTAAATGACTCAGGTTTTTTCCTGGTTCCTCAACTCTGTCCAATACATTCAAGGCTGCCATTCGACATAAAATTAGGGTTTGGACATCATATAAACATTGTGTTTGTACCGAAGTATATTGGCCTTCTCCAATAAGCTGATCCTGACAAACTTGTATTCCTTTATCCCTCCATTGTTTTTCTATGTTTTTAGCTTCCTCCTTAAACCACGTTAGAAATTGCTCTGACCCCAGGGCAACTTTATTTATTAACATACAATTAAAATCACATTTCAGTACAAATAAAATATTACCATACACGAGTCATGTGGCAACTTCTAGTCTAATACAAATGGGTTAATTTAAGATATAAGAACTAGATAACAAGAAGCCTGTCACGGCCATACAGTTTGTAAGCAATATAAGTCTCTGTGTGTTTACTTGGTTGGATCTGAGCTGCTGTGGGACTGGTGGGTGAGAGAGATTTGTCCTGATCGTGGGCCAGGCAGGAAAACTCTAGCTACATATCTATGTGGCTACAATATATAAAGATATTGTAATAAAAACCACATAGTAGGTAAAATTTTTCCATTGATTCCACTCACACCAGACAAATTAATTTACAGCTTTAGCTTAACTATTTAAAAATTTTGTGGCATTTCGGCACCGTGGCTTAATTCATAGAAGCTTTGAGATAGTTCTACATAACCATTTTCGTTTTAGAAACACGAAAGAAAACCAAGAATGATACATAAATTGAAAATAAGAAACCCGTTCCCTACTCTTGAAAGTGTTTTAGAAGTTGTTTGTGCATTAATTGTATTAGTGGTCATAATTAGAATAATGAGAACTTTGCACTAACACAACACAAGTTTGACTGTAATGTTTCTGTCTGACTTAATTCTGTCAACTGCAAAATGGAGGGAACAGTCAAAACTAAGAACAAAGCATCATTTGCATCGGAATAGAAACAGCTACATCATGACAACCAGATCTCAAATTAGCTCATGAGATGAATAAGTTCTTGAGTTTTTGTACTTGAAAATTTACTTTTTTAACTCCATATATAACTTGAAAGATTGATCAAGACAGCTGCATTTTTAATTCAAACAACATCAGCTGTTTGGCAGAGGAGGCAAAGCAAAGGAAAATTGCTACAATGATTTAAGTGAAATGGGGAAATCAAAGACAACATGAAGCACAATGAAATCATCATGCAAAATGCACATGAAATGTAACCACTTATTTCAGAAAAAAAAGCTTGCCTCGTTTGCTTTTTACAGCGTCTAGCACATCTTATTCTGTAAATCATTTTTTCCCAAGTATCAGTCACTGAGAATGTAAGAAAATTAATGGTACTTTTTTCAATTTCTATTTAAGAAATCATTCTATTCATTGTGCTGTTCTATATTATGTCTGCTATTTTCACAATTTATTTTAGGCTATGGGCTTTTAATTCACTTTTTATGATAAAATACCCACCTGGTATACTAATTGCTCATTCTCTTTTGTGCATGCTATAATTTTTCCAGCATCAAGCAGTTCAAATAATCAGATATCTATTATAAATATTAGTAGGTATCCTTCCTACATACTGACTTGAGTTTGTCTATTGTTTATAAACAAGCATTTCTCATACCAGTTGTGCTCACTCACCAGAGCTCTGGTTGGGATTTCTCAAGGAATTTACTTGTTGGTGAGTATGATATCTGAAAACTCAGGACAGGTAAGCACTATCTTCTCTAGTCATGCCTTTTAGTTTTATGAGTCCTATTCAAAAGGGGGTATTTTCATTGTTCTTTAAATTATTTTAAAGTTCATCTGTAAAAATTGTATACATGTATGCAAAATATTTTGATAGTATCCAGTCTGTGGTTCTCTCTAACTCTGCCCAAATAACCCCTTGTCTCCCTCTCAACTTACATACAATTTTTAACCCACTGATCCCATTTAGCATTGCCAGCCTGTGCATGGGTATAAGACCATCTACTCAGTAGAGCCTACTCAGTAGATTCTACTGGGATATGGGGATATTACCAGGGGCAATAGCTCCAAAGAAGTTGGATTCTCCCTCCTTCAGCAGGCATGAACTAGCTGCCAATAGATTCTCAGCTAGAGGTTATGGTTTCATGATGGAATATTAAATAGCTAGATCATGTGTAAGTCTTTTGCAGGCAAACCATACCTGTTTCATTACACTCCTCCCTAATCCCTGGCTCTCAAAATCTTTTCATTCTCTTTTCCATACAGATCTTTGAACCTCATGGAGACAGAGCAGCAAGCAGATGTTCTGTTTAGGGATGGACACTTTCAGGTCACTTATTTTCTGCATTAATCACCATCTACTTTGATGGTGAGAGTTGTACTAACTTGTCCCATTCAATTATTTTATGAAATTCATTTCTACTTTTACTATTAATTAATTTAAAACTAGTTACTCACCTTATTTTAGTCAGTTTAGATGTAAATTATGTATTAGGAACCAAATAGATATCATCTTATTCACCTGAAGCTCAGAGTTTAGCCCACTTTACATATTGCAGGAACTAGGTAAATACATATGCAATTAAGACTGTTGTAGGAAAAAAATAAAAAGAATTTTTTCATCAAGAATAAAAGGAAAATATAATTTGATAAAAATAATGACTGTTTCTTGACAAGAATTGCTATAACTGCTATAGTTATATTATCATAATAATGATTGCTAATATATTAATGATGGACATCTTATTGAGATAAAAGCTTTGAGGAATTCAAATGTATAATATCAGTTTTACATACTTTATGCATGTTATCTCATTTTATCCTTCAAACACTTCCTACAGTGGATTCATCATTCAGATGGAAAAGTGAGATTTGACATTATGGTAATTTGCCCAAAGCACAGTGGCAATTGGAGTTTGGGATAGGACTGGAGTACAGTGGTCTGATTGCCCCATTGTATGCTTTTAAATAATTGCTGTGTTCTTTGCCAAATTGCTGATGCACTCAGTTCTCCCTCAGTTGAGGAGAGGAAATCACCAAAGAAAGTCACTTAGAGCAGAGCTGGAATGGAATGAAAGTGGGTTTAGGCAAGTGTAGCCTCAGTCTGGCAAGCACCCCCAAACAAAGACACGGCCTGAAAACTGTGTCAGAGGGTCATGGCCATGATTTAACCCATGCCCTTTCTGTTTTTGTTTTGTTTTGCTTTTATTAATCATTCCAGAAACTAGTCAGACTTTTAGGTGAATCAAGAAGTAAAACAGACAAACAAAAATCTGAGTGAAATCAAAGAAAAAGAAATTGTCACTTACATTTAGATACATGCTTATTACATATGGAGATTATTATGTATTTGTTTTACTTTTGAGACAGGACATCATACAGTCCAGGATAGCCTAACAAGAAGCGAAGATTGACATTAAACTTCTGATGCCTCTGCCTCTCAAGTACTGAAGTTATAGGCATATGGCTCATGGTTCTAAATTTAAAAAAAAAATATTTATTTTTATATTAAGCATATGGGTATTTCATCTGAATGTACATCTGTGTACCATATGTATGGAGTGCCTGCAGAGTCCAAAATAGGTAATAGAGTTCTTTGGAAATGGAGTTCCAGAAGATGGTGTGCTATTATGGGGGTGCTGGGAACTGAACCTGGGTCCTCAGTGGACACAGTGTTCTTAACCTTTGAGCCACTTCTCCAGCCTCTAAAATTAAATTTTAAGCTAATTAGAAACACCAAATGTGTTGAGCCTTAAGTCAATGGATGCATGACTTCTGGATTCTAAATAACTATAATAGAGGAGTCCTCTGCACTCCTTCCTAAGAAGTAATAAGTGACATAACAAAAAGAATATAAACAATACATTAAATTGCGACAAAAATACATTTTTACTAGTTTCCTCATTATCAGTAATCTATTTCTATCTATCTATCTATCTATCTATCTATCTATCTATCTATCTATCTATCTATAAATCTATCTATCTTTCTATCTATATCAATCATCTATCTGTCATCTATATACTAAAATAAACATTGCATATTAATATCCAGGTAGGAACTAAGTAAAACATGAAAATTAAGTAATGAATCATTCTAGATTTATTTGACATTTTTGCATAATCACAAAATTACTAGAGAAAACAATAGATCACCTGTTATATATTATGGACTGCCTCTCAAGGTTTCAATTATACAGCCAAAGGTATAATCTGAGTCCACATATTCTTAAATTCCTTGGTTGAAACTTGAACCTCTAACAAGATCTTTAGAGAGAAGGCTTTGGAGGAATATTAGATTTAGATGAAGTCAGTCTCCTGGGGCTCTCTAGAAATTAATGCATTATAAAGGGTAATGCACTATCAAAACAAGAAAGGACACTATGGCTCTCTGTCTGCTATACAAGGACACAGGAGGAGGCTAGGAGACTAGTCTCCATAACAGTACCCACTTAATGGCTCCCTAATCTAAGAATTCCAGCAATGCTGAGCTGAGAGACAACAGACCTGTGTGCTGAAGTTGCCTACAAACCAATATTATGATTGGGCAGCTTTAGGACACTGCAATTCCATTTCTGAAACAGAGATAAATGTAATTGATAACTTAAAAGCAAAATGTCCTAGAAAAATTTGTGGCAAAAATTGCCTTCGATAGTTCTCAGTCTGAGATTTCTTTGACATTTAGACTATTAATGAAAGAAAAGAGAGCTAAACCAAGCCAGCCTAGAATAGTCTGGGCACTGAGGTTAAAATGGAGTAGTGGAAGAGGCAATGTATTTGAACAGCCAAGGGCTGTACTTCTCATATAAGGTGAGAAACTCTCCCTGAGAGCAGCCAGAGTGTAAAACTGATTTAGGGAAAATTGCTACTTTCCACAAAACAGCACGAATGTGTGTAAAAGATATTAATGAGTAACATAACAGTGGAAGACAATTCCGCTGGGCATAGCAAAGCCTTGAGAGTAGTTACACACAGCAACTTTACAATGATGAAAACAACATGTATATGCATGCCTTGTTTCAACTGTGTTTAATGGATATTGCCAGCTTTTCTAACAGAGAAAACAAAACAAACAAGCAAACAAAAAAAACAAGCAAAAACAACAACAACAAAAACAAATTGCTCTTTTGAAGTAGGCCTCTGATGGATGTCATAACACTGCTTTTAGGATGATGCAGTTGTTGACTTTCTCAAGGAAAATTAAGATTATATACTTTAAAATTTTGATTATGTTTAACCATTTTTGTGTTTTTGTGTGTGCCTCTCTCCCTCTCTCACTCCCTCCCCCTCCCTGTGCCTATGATTGTGCAATGGTGTGCACATTGATGACAGATGATAATTAGTGGGATTGTTTACTTCCTTCCACCTTGTGGGTCTTTGGAAACAATCTTAGGTTTTAGGGCCTGATGGGCAGCAACTTAATCCACAAAGCCGTGTTACCTGCCCCAGGTAACTTTACTTTCAATATTGGAAGATGAGCTCAAGCTGTATTTTGATAATCAGTGTAGCATATTGAAAGCCCAGTAACTCATAACACAATGTGAATGCTGTAACCAAGACGGAACCACAGAACAGAGAGACATTTCAGACACAACATCCTGTGGGTGGACCAAGTTTCTTTCTACCATTTTTTTTTCTTTCTTTCAGAAAATAGTGTTTCAATGCAGAAGCTACAATGACTTTATGTTTGTTTTAATTTAGTGGAGAGCAAACTATTGTTGTCTAATTAGAAATTTATGTTTGTATTAACATTTTTATTTATATCTACAGGGAGCTAGAGTGAGCTGTGAATCTCAGTCATCTAGAAACATGAAATATTATATGCTGAGAATACCAAAAGAAATGCCAATATATCTGAGTTAGGATCATTAAAGAATATCTCAACCCAAAACCTCATTCCTATTTTAGTTCATATATTTTAAAGCCAGCATTATTTATTACTGTTTATGAAAAAATAAATGTTACAACTTTTGTTCATAAATGGTATCCACCCTACTGCTCAAATACATATGTTTCAAGTCTCAGATAATTTAAAACTCCTGTTCAATTATTATCATGTCATAAAATATTTAAAATGAAAAAAAAATGTTTGTGGGATATCAGTTTCAGCTAGTTTAGTAATCATTTCACATTTTGTTTGTGAAAGTCAATGAGTGATGAATTTCCTAAGGGAAAGTTACAGAGACCTTCAGTGGAACACAAACCACATTCCACATCTTGCCAAGCCAACCATATGCATTTTAAGTTGTGATTTACTCACTTTCTATGTTTTTGCAATTTCTGAATGTGAGAACCACATAGCTTCTGATTCTTCTATGGTACACAGGCCTACATAATAAAAATCTATCCTTCAGTTATTCTGGAAATTAAGTTTAAAGAAATGTCAAATGATGTTAAAATGAGTAATTTCTACTCTTCAACATTTGTTTTTCAATTTTCATTCAATTTATGTGTATAACTCATAATAGGCAGTCTAAACTGATGCTATGAAGTCTATGTATAAAACTAACATTATAAAACTATCAAAACCTTCCTAGAGCCAAAGAATTTCCCTCAGCTAGAAAAAAAATCACCATGTAATCTTCATTTTTATGAAAATGCATAGTAAAATTACAATGGATTTACTAGTTATGGATCAGCATAGTTAAAAATTTAGCATAATGAATATATCAAGTGTTTCAAATTAATTATCAGTATGATAAGCATTTGGTAGCAGTAACAAGTTCAAAACCCTCTGGGAATATTGTTGCCTCAGATTTGTTGTTGCTGGTGATGGTGTTACCAGCTCAGTATAGTTATAGATCTGTGAAATCATGAGGAATGCAGAGCAGCAGGAGAACAGACACATGATGAACAGAGAAACAAAGGTAGCTAACAGTGGAAATATGCTAATGGAGTGAGCACCAATTAGTGCAGACGGGTAAACCTTGGGGAAGTAACCATATTTCATGATCACTAATAATAAATTCTGAGTGAATAGATCCATGTGTCATCAGGGAAAATTGTTATTAACTTAAAGAGCTCAGCAGAAAAGCAGTTATATAAAACAGAGGAAAATCAATTTCAGTTGAAGTATATTTTATAAGAAATTTGAATTATAAAATGATCATCTGAGTACACTGTGAAGCATTATGATAAAAAGATGTTTGGAGTAGAATTAAAAATGAGAAACAAATGTACAGTGGTAAAATTGAACATACTTGTGTCTTCTCCCACTTAGAAAAACAATAGTAAGTTTTTCAGTCTCAGTTATGTAGAATGTTGGGGAAAAGTGTCCCTAAAGCCTACCAAGATGTACACAAACTCTGTTCAATGATACAGACATATATGCACAACTTGACAAATTAAATTCTGTTTGTGTTTTATGGTAAGAATTATAAAACGAGGCAGCGTTGTTAATTGTTTAGCAGCTCTATTTCTGAAACGGGTGTCCGCAAATACAAGGCTTATTCACACCTCAGGCATGAAGTCATCAAATCTCATTTTTTGTCTTTCCTAAAGACTCCAGAATAGGTGTGAAATTATGATACCCAGAAAGTTATTTCGTTTACCAAGAATAATGTTGTTTAGTGGTTTAGCTATCTGTGTGTTTTTAGAATGCTGCCAGACCAACATTCATTCTTGCATACAAGACTTGCACAGCATGGCAGGGGTATAATCTTCTAAGAAGCTTATGTGCCTTATAGAAATAAAGTGAAGTTGTATAAGAACTAATTATATTTGGATTAAATAACCTTAAGTTGGGATTTTTGTTGCCTTTTAGGACCCAGGTGACTATATAAAACACTGAGTTTAGACTTTTGCACTTAGAAAGTAGAGATGGAGATTATAGGTCAGGAAATGTAATATATTCAATTCTCTTTTTAAAGTTTGAGTTTTAGAATATTTATATTGTTTTCTCAATTTTATATTGCTTTTTGGAAACAAAGATAGGAATTGTTGTTCCAGATATATTAAGCAAGTGTTACTTATAGAGTAGTTTTGCGAAACATAAAGCATCATAGAAGTCAACAAAATCTGGGTGCAGCCAACATTTTCCCAGTTTTTTTTCTGCTATATTAGTCACCTGATAATTATAAACTAGTTATGGTGAAATTTACTTTTTTCATCACTAGGACATAGGTAGACTTGCTAAAAATTGATAAGTACAAATGATCTGAAAACAAGAAACACATAAATTCAAACTATTAATGTACAAATAATGAATGCATATTATATAGAGTTTATGCATATGTCTGCATGTATGTATAAATATACATATGTATGTTATATCTTTAAATTATTTACTTTTGCCACCACTATTGAATGGGTCTGAATTAAATTATACCTCCTCCAATATGTGATTGCCATTGTGCTTGGGGAAGCAGTGAATGCATTACTATGTGTATATTTGCTTACACAACTTTGAATACAGTTCAAAGAACTGCAAGTGATTTGAGTTATTTGATTGTATTTTATATGTGTGCTTTTTTAATGCATGTATGAAATCAATTAGCCCAGTTTCAAAAAACTTTACCTGTAAATCAATTTGGCACATGAATAAAATTCCATAAATGTTGCACTGATAAGAATAAAACAATGCAGAAATTTCCTACCCTAAGATTTACCAGACCTACAAATATTTAAAAATCAACTTTTGGCTATAGGACTGTATTCAGTAATGGAATAACTTAAGAAAGTTCAAGTGCATCCTTAGACATTTGGAATCTTGCCTTCAAGGGAATCATTGACTATGTATGAGTTTGTATTTATGGTGATAGCAACATACTAGCTTTACTGAGAATGTGGACATGCATCAGGGAAAATGTACATAGGGAAGATATGAATCTGATATTGAGACTCTTAAAAGATGACAAGCAAAGCCGAGAAACATTCAACAGACATTTCAAAGCATACTCATGCACAGCACAACTGTGCTTTTTCGACAGAACCTGATTGACTGTTCTCTGTCTGAAAAACACAATTTTACTTTGGTGGGTGAAGAACAGGCTTAAGGACAATGATAGAGAGTTGGTAGGAAGGAACAGAGATAAGAGAGGGTCTTTGGGAGGACTTTGATCCAAGCCATTATACTTTTAAGAAATTATAAAATAATAAACTAAATAAATGAAAAATCTATCAGCACCTTATGTATGGAGGTGTACACTTAAGCTCTAATCTCAAGGGAGAGGTGACCTTGAGATTTGTTCCACTCTGTGCAACAGGTGGGAGAATAAACAAAAAATAGCAAAAGCAGTTTAGACCTAGAGGCCTGAAGGTCATAGGAGATATAATGCAATTTTATAAGTATGTTCTGACACATAAAGAAAAAATTTTAAAAGCCGTGTACTTGGCTTCATAGAGTGATTAAAATAGGTAGAAACCAGAGTGCTGGTGTTTTCAGTTAAAGCCGTCTATGATAGAGCTTTGACTACTTCCAGCAGCCTCTTCAAATACATGATGAATATGATGTTCACCAAAAGAGATACTGATATTTAAAATTACATTGTACATTGTAATACACACACACACACACACACACACACACACACACACACACACACACACACATTACAAAATGGCAATTGTAACAAATCCAGCTCTTTGAAAGAAAGCTTCTTTCTTTCCCTCCTGTAGTTGTTCCTTCCATGTACTTGTAAAAACTTGTTGCTAATACTAACCATAGAGACTCCTGGTCTGCTTTCTTCTTGGTTTTTTATTTTTTTTTCTTTTGGTTTTTCGAGACAGGGTTTCTCCATGTAGCTTTGTGCCTTTCCTGGATCTCGCTCTGTAGACCAGGCTGGCCTCAAACCCACAGAGATCCTCCTGCCTCTTGTCTCCCAAATTCTGGGATTAAAGGCATATGCCACCACTGCCCGGCTGCTTTCATTCTTAATGTTTCCTATTTTCATTGCATACGACGTCAACCACTATCTTCAAACAGGATTCATTCCACTTTTCTGCTTATTTCAAACATGTGCCACAGAAACCGGTGAGCACCATGCATAGGAAAATTCAGTCAATAGTGATGACTACATCATGAAACTGGAAAAGACAGAGGTAGATGGGGGGTGGGGTGGTTAGGGGTGGGTGGGAAATAAAGAACAGTGGCTTCAGTAGAGCAATAAGAATGCAAGTGTGCAATCGTTTAAAAATTAACTTAGCTAAAAAAAAATTCTCCAGCTACTTTTCTTCTTCCCCTATTTTATTCCTAAGACTCAAACCTAGGATGCTGGCCAATGCTAGGCAATCATTTTAGCAAGGAAGTACACACTTAGCCCAGAAGCTCTCTTTTAAAGCATTTTTACTCTACTATTCATTGGAATGAACGAAGGCAAAATACTTATCTTATAAAAGCCGAAGGGGTTTCTACAGTCCGGAGGGAATGCGGACTTGGTCAGATCTTGCACGGAACAAAGCAGAGAGTAGATTTTGGCCTATGGCACTGGTCATAGGTCTCAGGTACGGTGAGGGAGACGAGTCTCAGAGTGGACTTATAAGAGGAACTGTGGCTTCACCTTCCCATGTCTAAAGGAGCAAACAAATAAAAAAGGCCAAGTGCGAGGGAATCCACTTTTCCTCTCATCTCTTGCTCCTTATTCTGGGAGGCAGGTCTTAGAGAAAGGTGAGCAAGATGCTCAGAATAAAGTTGGTGGAAATCAATAGCTGTATTTATTCAAAGTAGTCTCTAGAAATGAAGTGCATAAGAGTCACTTTAACTGCTTAGGTTCTGCCCTTCCTCCCTCTTTAATAATGAATAATAAAGTCCAATTCCCCAAAAGCGATCTTACTAATGAGAAACTATAGGCATATAGGAATTTGGTGACTTTTCAGGGAAGTATGTTTGTTTCCTAGGATTAGACACTGCCGACAATTCTATCGCATTTTATATTGTTGAACCAATTAATTTATAAACATTTACTTTGATATAGGAACACTGGTGACTCACAGAGTTTTGTATCACCAAAACCTATTCAAGTATGTACAGGAGTTCCTTGCACAATTTTTAGGAAGCTCCATGAAAAAACAAAACAAAACAAAACAAAAAACAAAACAAAAAACTTTCTCCAAGCAATCTCTTCTATTTCTACACACACAGTGTCTCGTGCATTTCTTGTAAATTCTTGTAGTGTTTTGTGAGTTTGGTAAGCTTCCTGGCTTTTCTGAGCCACTCTTCTTCACTCCTGGAGGGGATTTTTCCACTGGGAACAGAACAGAACATACACTAGAAAGACAAACATTCCCGCTTAAACTGGAAGCCACTTTCTTAGTTTTCCCCTTCAAAGGTGTATTAAAAAAAAAAAAGATGAGTGAATCATTGTTAAGTTTAATACTTAGCTGTTAAAAATCTAAGGTTATGGGAGCTGGTAAAAGTTCTGTGGTTACTCACTGTTATACATGTCATGTATTCAATGATCTTTAGAAACTTGCTTGTCTTTGAAGCCTTCATGGAAGCAGAAAGTAGAATCACAATGACAACAAACAAGGTAGGACACCATACATGCATACAACAGGTGAAATATCTGGGTTATCAAGCTTATGATGAAAAAATTAGTAAATAAATATTTCTTGTTTTAGCAAGTCATGGATTATTTAATTAGACATCACTTAAACACATGTTACACATATTTTAACATCCAAAATGTGAAGTATATCTCCTCTAAATCCAATTCGTAACCCTCACTCACAGCTTGGCAGCAGACCACTTGCTGTGGTCTCTTTTCCCTCCCTGCCCCATCTCCAATGGATCACACACATCTTCTCTTTTAACCTTCCTCCCCTCTACTAATCCCCTTACCCCAGCCCGTGATCTCAAGCAGACATTCCGCACCACCCCCAGGAACACACCTGCTTTGCAGGCAGGTAGGCTAACTGCAGATCTTCACCTCTCCCTGCTGTCCTCCAATATAATTCTATATTTTATCCCCGACTCTGTAGCAGACTACCTGTTGGGGCCTCCATTCTTAGATCTAAGCAGATCATGGTGGAACACCTTTTATTCCTCCCTCCTATGTTCTTCCTGAGCAACATCCTCTCCTTTTTAGCCAAACTTCTTTCCTAAGTAGTAGACCCAACCCCAAATACCTAGAAAGACATTGTACCCAGAACCATCTGGGGCCACGTAGCAGGATCCAAGAAGCATTTTTTACCAGGCAACATACAGTTATCACTCTCTCTTGAAATCAGAGACAGTAACAGAAACCAAGGAACAAAACACACACTCAACCAAGGGAATATCAATATCAGTAACTTGAATTACAATCATGCCAAACCCAGTTGCCTAGAAACTAGCATAAAATACAATCAATAACAGGCAGAATAATAAATGCCCCCACTAGAGCCCAGCAACCCTACTTTAGTAGGGTCAGAGAAATGCATTATAGCTGAAGCAACAGACAAAAACCACAACATAGTCTTTATAATTATGATACAAATACTTAAAGAGGAAATAAATGAATCCCTCAAAGAAATCTATAAAAACACAAACAGTGGACTGAAATGAATACAACAGTTCTAGACCTGAAATTGGAAATACAATAAATAAAATAAAATAAATCTAAAATTGAAAAAAAAATTAGGAACTTGAACAGGAACCTCAGATTCAAGCCTCAACAACAGAATATAAGAGTTATTTATTTTTTTAAAAGAATAACAGTCATTGAAAATAAGATAGAAGAAATGGATACCTAGGTCAAAGATAACACAAAATCTAAAAAACTCCAGGCCCAAAACACCCCCAAAATCTGGAACACTATGAAAGAGCCATATCTCAAATAATAAGAATAGATAAATGGTCACAGTCATAGAAAATATTTTCAAAAATAGTCATCTTAGAAAATTTCCCTAACCTAAAGAAAGAGAAGCTTTTCAAGGTACCAGAAGGCTATAGAATACTAAATAGAGCAGAACATAAAAGGAATTACTCCCAAACCACAAAAGATACAGAACAACAACAACAAAAAAAGAATATTAAATGATGCATCGGAAAAAGAACAAATAACATATAAAGGTGTAGATGTAACCAACCATCTTATTAAATGAGAAACACAGAACCAATGTAAAAGAGAAAGCCGAGAGGTCAGAGCTCAGAGCTAAAATCTTACCCTTTCTCCTGCCAGCTCCTAGCTTCCTGGAAGAGAGCTATTTCCTGTGTGTAAGTCGTTTCATAGTCTTTTGTTCTGCCTTCTCATTGGTTGTAAACCCAAACACGTGACTGCCTCATCACTGTCTGTATGTACAGCCCTCTAGGTCTTAAAGGCATATGTCTCCAATGCTGGCTGTATCCCTGAACACACAGAGATCTATGGGATTAAAGGTGTGTTCAGGGATACAGCCGCCGCCACCACCATGCTCTGTCTATGGCTCTAATAGCTCTGACCCCCGGGCAACTTTATTTATTAACATACAATCAAAATCACATTTCAGTACAATTAGAATACCACCACATAAAGGTGTATCTATTAGAATAACATCTGATTTCTCAATGGACACTCTAAAAGCCAGAAAGTCCTGGTATGATATTCATCAAACTCTAAGTGACCACAGATGCCAGCCTAGACTACTATAACTAGCTGAACTTTTAATTACAATAGGTGGAAAAAGAAAAACATCACAAGATGAAACCAAATTTAAGCAATATCTATCTACAAATCCAGCCCTACAGAATGTGCAAGAAGGAAAACTTCAGCCTGAAGAAGTTAACCACACCCAAGAAAACACAAGGGATAAATAATCCCAGGATACAAAATTAAAGAGAGACAGAGAGAGAGAGACACACACACAGAGAGACAGAGACAGAGACACACAGAGAGACAGAGAGAGAATAACAAAATAACAGGAATCAATAAATACTGCTCATTTATAACTCTCAACATCAGTGGTATCAATTCCCCAATAAAAAGACATAGACTAAAATAATGGATGTAGAAACAGGATCCATCCTTATGCTGCATCCAAGAAACATACCTTAATATCAAGAATAGATTTTCACCACAGGGTAAAAGTATGGGAAAAAAAGATATTCCAAGTAAATCGATGGAAGAAGCAAGCCAGTATAGATTTTGTTAATATCAGACTAACCAGAAGGGATACAGAAGGACACTATATACTCATCATAGGAAATATACACCAAGATGACATTTCAAGTCTTAGTTGAATATGCACCAAACACAGGGGCAAACAAGTTCATGAGAGAAACATTACTCCAGCTTAAATCACATATTGACAATCACACGCTGATGGTCGGAGATGTCAATATCTCATTCTTTCTAACAGACAGATCATCCAGACAAAAATTAAACAGGGAAATGCTTGATCTAACAGACATCATAAATAAAATGGACCTAACGAATATTTAGCGAACATTTAGCACAAATACAGAAGAATATTCCTTCTTCTCAGCACCTTATGGAACTTTCTCCAAAACTGACCACATCCTCAGACACAAAGAAAATCTCAACACATACAAGAAAACTGAAATAACACTCTGTATCTATCTGATCACCACAGATTAAAGCTGGATATCAACAACAAAAGAAACAACAGAAAGCTTACAAACTCGTGGACACTGAACAACTCTCTACTGAATAAAAAATGGGACAAGAAAAGTGACTTTCCATAATCAAATGAAAACAAAAACACAATGTACCAAACTTATGGGACACAATAAAAGTGGTTCTAGAGGCAATATCCATAAGACTACTGCATTTTTAAAAATTGGAGAGATCTCATACTGGTGATTTAACAGCACACCTGTGAGGTGATATTTTATTTGTACTGAAATGTGGTGATATTTTATTTGTGCTTTAATAAGTAAAGCTTGCCTGGAGATCAGAGGAAAAAGCCAGCCACAATACAGAAGGCATGCAATGTTAGCACACACCTTTAATCCCATCACTTCACAGGCAGGATCTCTGTGTGTTCAAGGCCACACTGGAAACAGAGCCAGATGTGGTGGCACATGACTTAAATTCCAACACCAGTTAACCATGGAGGTCTGGAGGTCTGTACAGACAAGCAGGAAATGACAGAGCTGGGCAGGAATAGGAAGTGATATAGCTGGGTAGAGAGAGCAAATCAGATGGCAAATCAGCAAGGCATATAGGTGTGGGCAGACAGGAAGTTGCGGCATTTCAAAGCTTCAGAGTTGGTGAGGTAAGGTTGGCTGGTGGCTTTCCTTATTTCCCTTATCTCTCTAAGGCTTTCACCCCTATAGGCTCCTTGTTTTTTATTTAATAAGGCCATCTAGAAACTCTTCTACACACCTAAAAAGGTCTAGAACATAAAGAAGAAATCACACCCAAAAGGAGTAGATAGAAAAAAATAAACTCAGGACCCAAATCAATAAAATAGAAACACAACAACAACAATCCAAAGAATCAATGTAACAATGAGTTAATTCTTTGAGAAAATCAATAAAATTGACTAACTCTTAGTCAAATTATAGGAAAGGCAGTGAGAGAAGATACAATCTAACAAAATCAGAGATGTAACAGTGAACATAATGACAGATTCTGAGGAAATCCAGAGAATCGTAAGGATATACTTTCAAGATCTGTACTCTATAAAATTGGAAAATCTGAAAGAAATGTAAACTTATTTTTATATATACTGTCTACCAAAGTTAAATAAAGATTGGGTAAGAAATAAATTTAAACAGATCTATAACATTTAGTGTTGCTGAAGCAGTAATTAAAAATCTCTCAACAAAAAAATATTGAGAGCCAGATTGCTTTACCACAGATTTCAATGAGACTTTTATGGAAGAGTTAAGACCATTATTTTACAGATTATTCCACAAAATAAAAGCAGAAGGGATATTTTTCCATTTGTTTTGTGAGGCTATATTTATACTTGTGACTAAACCACATGTAGACTGAACAAAGAATGAGAATTACAGACCAATTTCTTGTAGGAACATACATGTAAAAATTTCCAATAAAACATTTGAGAATTGAAACCAAGAATACATCAAAAATATCCTCCACCCTGTTGAAGAAGCCTTCATCCTAGAGATACAGGGATGGTTCAATGCACATTAATTGATAAATGTCATCACCAAATAAACATTCTGAAAGGAAAAAAAAACCATGATCATTTCATTAGATGTAGAAATGGCTTTTGACAAAATTCAGCACTCCTTCATGGTAAAAGTCCTAGAGAGATTAAGGATACAAGGGACATACTTGAACAAAATAAAGGCAGTTTACAGGAAGCCCATAGCCAACATCAACTTGAGTGGAGAGAAACTCAAATTAATTGCACTAAAAGCAGGAGCAAGACAAGGTTACCCACTCTCTCTATACCTATTCCAGATAATACTTGAAGTCTTAACTATATACAATAATTAGAATGAAGAAGTCAAAGTATCTTTATTTAAAGATGATATAACAGTATATACAAGTAAACCTAAAAATTCCACTGAAACTTTTACAGCGAATAAACACTTTCAGTAAATTAACAGGATACAAAATTAAATCACAAAATCAGTAGCTTTCCACTATAAAAAATGACAAATAGACTGAGAAAGAAATCAGGAAATCAGGAAACAACACTTTTTTTTTTTTTTTTTTTTTTGGTTTTTTGAGACAGTATTTCTGTGTAGCTTTTCGCCTTTCCTGGAACTCACTCTGTAGACCAGGATGGCCTTGAACTCACAGAGATCTGCCTGGCTCTGCCTCCCAGTGCTGGGATTAAAGGCAGGCGTGAGCCACCATGGCCGGCAACAACACTTTTTGTAATGATCCCATTTTTTTTTTAATGTTTTGGGGTAACTTTAACCAATCCAGGGAAAGAAATATAACTAAAATCTTTAAGGCACTGAAGAAGATATCAGAAGGTGGAAAGATGTCTTGCTCAGGGATGGGAAGGATTAATATAGTAAAAATGGACACCCTACAGATATCAATCTTCAGATTCAGTGCAATCCCTATCTAATTCCAGTACAATTCTTTAAAGATACAGAAAAGACAGTTTTCAGCTCCATATGTAAACACAAAAATACTTGGGTGATTAAACAATCCTAAATAATCATAGAACTGCTAAGGTACCAGCATCCCTGACCTCATTGTCCTGCAGACAAACAGTAATAAAAAAAAGCAGCATGGTATTGGCACAGAAATATACACATTGATCAATGGAATCAAACTGAAAAGCATGGCATAAATCTGTACACTAATAGGCACCTGATGTTTGATAAAGAAGCCAGAAATACACTTTAGGAAAAAGACAGCATCTTCAACAAATGGTGTGGATGGCTGCATGTAGAAAAATCCAAATAGATCCATACTTATCATCCTCCACAAACTCAGCTCCAAGTTGATCACAGACCTTAAAATAAGACTAGATACACTGATTCTGATAGAAGACGATTTAGAGAATAGCTTTGCAATCATTGGCACAGGAAAAGACTTTCTGAAGAGAACACCATTAGCTTGGGCACGAAGATCAACAATTAACAAGTGGGACTTCATGAAACTGTGTAGGTTCTGCATGGCCAAGTACATTATCATTAAGACAAATTGACAGTCTATACAACTAGAAAGGAGTTTTGCCAAGTACACATTCTATAAAATGCTAATATTCCGATTATGTAAAGACCTAAAAAAACTAAATATGAAAAGAACCTATTGAAAAATGGGGTAACAGATATAAACAGAGAATTTTCAAAAGCAAAAACTCAAATGGGTGAAAAACATTTAAAGAAATAGTCAAAATCCCTAATGGTCAGGGAAATGCATATCAAAAATTCTCTAATATTTCATCTTACACCAGTCAGAATGGCTGAGATCAGTAAAGCAAATGACAACTCTTGCTGACAAGGATGTGGAGTAAGGGAAATACTCATCCATTGTTGGTGGGAGTGTGAACACTTATAGCCACCATGGAAATTAATGTGGCAATTCCTCAGGAAGATGGGAATCTATCTACCTATAGATCCAGCTATATCACTCTTGGGCATATACCCAAAGGATTCTTCATCCTGCTACAGAGACTCTTGCTCAACCATGTTCATTGCTGCTCTATTCATGATGGCCAGAAACTGGAAACAACCTAGATGTCTGCGAATGGATGAATGGATAAAGAAAAACGAGACACATTTACACAATAGAATATTACTCAACTATTAAAAAATGAAATTACTAAATTTGCATGTAATTGGATAGAACTAGAAAAACTAAATCATCCCGAGTGAAGTAATCCAGAATTAGAAAGACAAATATGGTAAGTATTTGCTAATATGTGAATATTAGCTGTTAATTCAAAGATAAGCAAGCTATAATCTGTAGAACCAGAGAGGTTAGGTATAGAGTAAGTGGGACAGATTCCCCCTAGGTAGGGACAAAGAACTGATAGTTATGGCTGGATGAGGGGTGGGGTGTAGACTGGAGTAGGCAGATCAAACAGGGAGGGAAAGGGAAGAGGGGGCATGGGAGTGGATATGGGGTGAGATAATTAAAATTAAGGGCCATTTGGGTTGTCTTGTGAAAAAAAAAACTGTAGAAGGCCCCTAATATGTATACATACATGAAGGTGATCTAAATGAAATGATAAATAATGAGGAGACAGAGTCCCAACCAGAAATCTCTATTCATCAAATGAAGCTTCCATACGGGGAATGGAAATGGATAACATCTAATCAAGTTGCTGGGAGAAGCTGTCACTTGGGAATCCTCAAACCACTGAGGTTGTTGAAAACACTGTAGCTTGCTCTCCATGACCTGACTGTAAGGCCCTACTGCTGAAAATAACTCACTGAAAATGGAGAAATCGAGAGCCGCAGCCCATCTAGAGTCTTCACCCCTTCTAACTAGTGTTTTAGGAAGGTACTCTGCAGGCTGCCAAATGAGAAATGTAAACACCAACCCAGCTGAAACTGTAACACGAATTGCTAACTGGTCTTTTTAATAAAAGATCCCAAGCCAGATATTGGGGTAAATACTGAAAGATCAGGGAGACAAAGGAACAAGAATGTCTTTATAAGATGGACTCATTGAAATACGTCTACTTTGCAAGCAGAAATCATAGGAAAAGTCCTCAGAACACTGAGGTATCTGATAATATATTGTACATGAACAGTAAGGAGCCTGAGCCAATTTTATGTGTGGTGGCTGACAAAAGACGTGGGTCAGACACAAAATGACAAAAACAATAGGATTCAGGGAATCCGTGTTTTGCACCAATTTCTCAAGCACTGATTATCACAGATTGGTGAGAAGAGGGTCACATGGTTTCTGCACAGTGTATGGGTCACATGACAAGACAATAACTCTATATTCAGGGACCACAAATATTTTGTGATATGAAGATAAAATACCAGTTCTGCTGAGACTTGCAGGGCCTGGGACCCAGAACTGGCGAGGGACATTGAGGTTAAGCAGCACTCAGGACACACTGCGGTTCGTCATTCAAAGAGGGCCCTTTATTGACTATCCATCAGCCTTATATACCCTGCTACTTCCTATTCTCCATGGGGTCAGGGTATGGTCCTCAGGTTTCCATCCATATCCCAGCAGCTCAGCCAAACAGGAAGACAGCAAGCAGAGAAGTGATTCTTGAAACAATGTTCTAGCAATAGCTATATTGTAAACATCCTGTGACTCACTAACCACAGGAAAAGAGGAAGGACAAAAGGACACCTTAGGGCAATATAGGGCAAGCAAACAGGCTATGCACAAGGCCTGTTCAGCGTCTGCTGCCAACACAGTTTTTTGCTCTAAAAACGTATTTAATTTTCATTGTCATAGGCATCAAGGATGGCGATGATTTTTTTCTGGACAGAATATAATTCCCTCCAATATTGGCACCCATATGAACTTTCTTGAATAGAAAAGGAAAATAAAGACAACCAAATGTGGTGGTAATCTAATTGTACTGAAATATTATTTTGATTGTATGTTAATAAATAAAGTTGTCCGGGGGTCAGAACTATTAGAGCCATAGCAAGAGTGTGGCGGTGGTGGCACACGCCTTTAATCCCATTGATCTCTGTGTGTTCAGGGATATAGCCAGCATTGGAGACATATGCCTTTAAGACCTAGGGGGCTGTACATTCAGACAGTGATGAGGCAGTCATGTGTTTGGGTTTACAACCAATGAGAAGGCAGAACAACATACTATAAAAAAAAAACGAACAGACAGGAAGTAGCTCTCTTTCGCGAAGCTGGGACAGCAGGAGGAAGGGTAAGATTTTAGCTCTGAGCTCTGACCTCTCGGCTTTCTCTTTTACATTGTTTCTGTGTTTCTTATTTAATAAGACGGTTGGTTACATCTATAACCAAAGGTCTAACTTGCAGGAAGAGCAAGAAGAGAAGAGCTTCTAGGAAAATAATCATTCCTTAAAAATAGGACCCATAGAATGCAAACTTGTACAACCACTGTGAAAATCAGTATGGCAGTTTCTCAGAAAATTGGGAATCAATCTACCTCAAGACTCAGCCATACCACTCTTGGGATATACCCAAGGAATGCTCAATCATACCTCAATGATATATGCTCAACTATGTTCATAGCAGTACTATTTGTAATAGCCAGAACCTGGAAACAACCTAGATGCCCATCAACAGAAGAATGGATTAAGAAAACGTGGTACATATACACATTGGAGTACTATTAAGCAGAGAAAAATAATGACAGCATGAAATTTACAGGCAAATGGGTGTAACTAGAAAATATCATCCTGAGTGAGGTAACCCAAACCCAGAAAAACAAACATGGTATATACTCACTCATAAGTGGATTCTAGATATAAAGCAAAGAACAATCAGACTGCAACCCACAGAACCAGGGAGGTTATAAAGCAGGGGGGACCCTAAGATGACTGTGGCTTATAATAAGTTTTGGTTTTACTCCTCAATTACTGGGCAAGCCTTAATCAAACATTTCACTATTAGGATAAGAATTTATACTGTATCAAGCTGATAATAGAAAAATAAATAAATAAAAATGTGGAAAATAATATTGTAAAACATTTTAATATAAAAGATGAAGTAATTCTAAGCAATTTTAATTTGAGTTTAAGAATGTAGAAAGGTAAAGCATGTTTCCTATGTGGCTTCTTCCTTTACCATGCCTGTTATGCTTCCCATGGTATGAAAGGTACTTGGAGGGAAAGGAGGTCCTTAAGGTTTGTACTTCAGTGATCACATGAGATTTATCAAAATGTGAAGTGAAATTTATTTGGTGTTGTGAAAACATTCTCCACTCAGTGTTTATGTAGCATGCATAAGGTCCAATATCACCTCACCCCTCAAATTCTAAAAATATTAATGATAGTAATTATGGTTATAAGCTGTAAACATGACAACGTTGAAATGGATCAATAAGTGTTTTGCCTATTAAAGTGAATGTTTTTCTCTGAATGTGACTCCTTTAGAATATAAGCAAAAAAGTTTCAACTTGTTTTTCTCAAATTATTTTTTATAATATAAAACTCAAGAACTTGATAAACAACTATATTAATAAACTATTCGTTTGTCTAAAATAAAAAATAGGACCCATAAACTAGAAGCACAGGATTGGATATGGAAAAAGTTTATCTGTTGTGCACAACAAAATGTAAAATTAAGAAAATATCTGACTGAGAAAAACCAACCATGGTAGATGAACTCTTTCAGTTTGAAGGCGATAACTAACAATTCTGTTCAATTGAAAGATATCTCAATGCAAAGAGATTAAGAATGTGGTTCCTGTACTTCATAAGCAGATTTAAATGACCATAAAACAAGCTTTATTTGTTATTTTTCTATTGATGTCCTAAAACACTATGACTAGGCAACTTAGAGAAGCAAGGGTTTATTTGGTATTATAGTTCCAGAGGGATAAATATCCATCAGAGGGAAGAAGAAAGCTTGGCAGCAGTCTTGGCAGCTGGCATAATAAGTTACAAAATTACATTTTGAACTGCAAGAATGAGGCAGAGAGAGCAAACTGGGAATTGTCCATGGCTTTTAAAACCTCCACACCTTTTTTCAGTGATATATTTCCCCCAGAGAAGCCACAGATCCTCAGCCTACCCAAACAGCATTACCTACTGTGGACCAAGTATTTAAATGCCTGGGACTATGGGGGCATTTCATTCAAGACATCACAAAAGCCTCCAATGTTAACACAAAATTTGGATATGTTTTCTCCTGCATAGAACTGACCAAATATGAAGAAACTGAAAATTTCAGAGTCCACTACGGAAACTGGCAGCCTGTTCTGTGAGTGGCCAGCCCTTGATATAATTCCCTCATCTTCCACCTGGTTCCAGGCAAGAAGAAGATTTTAAAAACATGAAGGGCATATGACCAAAGTTCTTTGTAGCAATGGAAAGTAGAATAATGGGAAAGGTTTTTCAGAGTGTGAAGCCACACCCAGACTAACTTCCTCCACAGAGTACTCTAGTCCTAATAATAGAAATCACCATATTTCTCTCATGAGTTCAGACCAACCAAGGTGTAATGAGTTTCATTTTCTTTCTATGCTGGTTTACTTTTATAACTTTATCTCATTGTGTTTTGTTTTTCCCCATTACGTGATTATATGTAGGGTTCAGTGGAAGCAAACAAATGGTGCATTTCTTGTTGTTCCTAGCTCTTTGGATCAAGAAAATAGCCAACAGAGATGCTGACTTGAGTTTAATATCATAGCTGAGCTATATTTTAGTTGTCTTCTCCAGAGAGTATATGTATTACTTTATTTTGTGTTGCTACAGCAAAATACCTGAGGCTGTATGGCTTGCAAGGCACAGAAGTTAATTAAACTCACAGTTTGGGGGGCATAGGAGGGCTGTTCTGCCTCTGCTAAGCTCCGGTAAGTGCTTCAAGGTGAGTGACTCCACCAGCTCCCATTGTGCATAGAGACATGACCACACGCTGCGAAAGGAAGTTGGGGAAGAAATAATAGGCCAAACCTGCTCTTTTATAATTTATTCTTTTGGTATCTAATTAGATCCTGAGAGAACAACATTAATTCTGTCTAATAACAGAAACTCCAATTATTTAATTTCCTTGCTTTATTTCCACTTTTAGAGATTATACTATCTATGTCTCTCACACTGCTATTCTTCTTGACCCAAACTTCCAGAAATTGAACCTTGGGGATCTCATTCATACCATATTAATATCACATCATTGTGTGATGTGTTTTTTATATAACACACAAAATTAAGCATTTTAATAGGGAAAGATGATGACAGAAGTCTGCATAATAATTTGAAAATGTCTCCCTTTTATGGAATTTATTTTACCTTTTAAATCCTATTGGCAAATGTCTTTGTCCACAACTTGTTCTGACAAATAAATGTAGCACAGTAGTAAATCCTCCACCTCTTATAAAATGCTTTATGAGCAGTGCACCTTCTGACATTTTCTTCTCTCTAGCCACAATGAGTGACATGTTTCAGTAAAAGAGTTTCAATCTCTGAATTCAGACGGAAGTAGTATATCTCACAGAGCTACCTCCATGTCACAACAATAATAGACATTTCACATAGCAAATGTTTATTGATATGAACCTCTGATATTTGGCAAATATTATGGAAGAACAGTGAAGCTTATGCTATTAGAGTAGTTCTGTATTGGGTCAACATAGCTATACCAGAACAGGAGTATTCAGTGTATTCTTTCACACATGATTCTGGAATAGAATTGATAAGGACTCCATGCCTGGAAGAGCAAAGTAAATAATCAGCTGCAAGTTCATGTAGACAAAACAAGGTAGCGAGAACTATGGTAGTTTTTGCCCATAGGTGCCAACTTGCTCTTTTAATTTTTTAGGCATATGGTAGCTTCTGGACTCAGAATTCCTGTAACACCTGCCATTTATTTAACTGTTTCAAAATATTAGACAAAGGTGTATACCTTCAAGACAAAATGTTCCATCTTTTTAGCAGATTATCTATAGCCAAGTGCTTCAAAGTGATGATAGACAAGTCAAAAATCTAACACTTGTGAGTTCTAGTTTGTGTTCTTGACTACAGAAACGTTTTTCTCTCCCCTTTGTAAGCTTAGTGTTCCAAAATCCAGGTTCGTCACTAGAATTCCAAGGACTTCACCAGTCCCCATGAGGGTTGAATTCTAATCACCCATAGCAAACCCATTGTTTTATACCACTCGTGTATATTTATGTATACATATGTGTGTATATATCATGTCATAAACTATATAATTGTCATGTGTATCATACACATATATACTATTATGTGTATGCATTTATGTGTTTTATGTATCTTCACTTCTATCTGATTGAGGCCTGACTGATCAACCTGTTAGGATCCTCTCTAGTAGTAATTAACTGATGGCATTTGTGAAAAGATTGACAGTCATGGCTTATGATTTATACAAAGATTGTTCAAGAGAAGTGTTTTGTTATTTATACTTTAGAGATTACATTCCTGAACCAGGCAGAAACACTCTCACCCACTGGCTTTTGAACTACTGTGTTGGCATCTGAACCCAGGCTTAGACGACTTGCTTTCAATTGTGCCAGACTGCTTATTAAAATATATTAAATTGTTGCACGTTTACTGATATGCAGCAATAACGTCCTGAAAACATTATTTTACACTTTTTCTCCTAGAAGTTTATAACTATTTTTTTTATTAATTGTGGACTACCCAACTGAGTTTGTATAGCAAAACTGTGCACCCATTTCAGAGGCCAGATGATGACAAGAGAGAATATGACCCACAGAATATTACTTTGCATGCTGCAGTGAGTTTTCACACAGTAATGAAGGCTTTAATATCAGCAGGAGAGAGGAAAGTGACAATGACCGTTAGTGCCAAGCTCCTGCATTCTCTCTCAATGGAGCATGAAATAAGGCATGTCATCATGTCACCACACGCTAGGAAGGATTTTCTTAGGCCCTCGTTCTTTCAGCACAGTGAGTCGGCTTCATGGTGATTCAGATTCTCCATCTCTGTGGCTCATACACCTCCCTGTTTCTATTCCTATTAAATGCTCGGCTTTTGCAGCTCCACCGTGGTACCAAATTGCTACCTTGTGAGGAATATGTACAAGCTTTTTAGGTTTCTCATATGGAAGTGAAATCTCATGAAAGGCAGATTATTATAGTGCAGCAAAAATATCATTTCTCAATAGGGAGAAGACACTAAAAAGCCACAGTTAGAAATCATGCCTCATCTTTACATACTCATTCCTTATAAGTAATAATGAAATTATTACTTTGATATTAATCATAAAGTACCAAGGCTACCTAAAATCTTTCAAAAACAATCACTTTAAAAGTACTTGGCATTCATTTGTATACAATATATATGTTATCCTTTCAGGGTAGGGTACTTACTGAACATTTATAGGAATTATATATGTAATTCATTCTTGAAATGATGAGGCAAGTCTGGAAACTCAAAGCTACGTTCATTTTCCAGGCTTTTTCTCAGTCTTTGCGTCATTACTCCCCATGTAACAATAAAGGCATCACCACCATATTATATTTCCTTAAGAATTAATGAACGATGTATCTGGTTCTGTTAGTATAAATTCCAAAACAGTCTGCTGCAGATATGAGGTTGTATTAAAAAGCAGTAATTATGATGGGAATGAAATATGAAATGTAAGTATAACAAAGAGTTCAAACTTTCCTTTATACATTACAAGTTATTCTTCACATAATATAAAATGGTATGCCTGCCCTTTAGTGTTTCACACAATATTTTCAGAAAGAATTCTAAAATTTTGGTTTGAGGGCTGGGGCAATTGCTCATTTCCTAACATTCATTCCTTACAAGTAGGACAATTTGAGTTCAGGCCTCAGACCCCAACTGAAAAATCCAGGAGTGATGATGTCGGCTTGTAATTCAAGTCAGTGATAGGCAGATCCTTGCTGCTCCCTAGTATAGGTAGGTAGAGTCTAGTTAGTGAGTTCTAAGACAGTGAGAGGTCGTTGCTAATTAATTAGAAATACACACACACACACACACACACACACACACACACACACACACACACACGAGAGAGAGAGAGAGAGACAGAGAGAGAGAGAGAGAGACCCAACTCACACCTCACACAGAGAGGCTTTAGACCCATTTACATGTATTTTAATGTAGTCTGAATAAAATGAGTGAAAGAGAAAAATACTAAATATGTATCTGACATGCACTTATTCAAGTACTATGTTCAGAAGAACATGAAGTCAATGTCACCATTTAAAGATGTGATTTATTTAATATTGAAAATTCATGTTGCTAATGAGGTGTTCTTACAAGAAGAGAATGATGGTTTATGCATGCTCCAGAATTTATTGCTACCTTTGCCATAAGTTCATCTTGAAAGCATTTCAAAGCAGTCTGTGCTAATCTTACAAAATTTGCTTAATTAAGGTGCATTACATTTATAATCAGATTACATGGTTGCTGCAATGAAATTTTATTGTTTTTATTCCAAAACAAATGTGCGTGGTGTCAATAGACTCCTCTCTAGATTAAAACAACAACAAAACCCTCATCTATGTAATGAATTAAACATGTAGAATAAGAACTAGATATGTTATCTTACGTTCTTTTATTAAAACTGTATTTTAGTTCCTTTGGAAGCTCTGGCTGTGAATTGTACATTACTTTCTACCTCGGGCCACAGTCTTTTCTTTTTCAATACTATGGCTTAAAACTAGAGCCCTGCACATGCTAGGTAAGCACCCCACCACTGAACTACATCCTTAGTGAAAAACTTTAAATAACTCTTCCATTTTATCCATTATTTGACAGCTTTTCTTCCAACAACATCAAGTGCATATAATGTTTGTGGAACATAATTCCACAAGCAAAAAAAAAAGCCAAATACACCAGGAAGATTATATACTAGTGACATTTCTTAAACTTCTTGAAGAACCAAGAAAAGAAAGTTACAAAATTTAAATCAAGACTGAATTCAGATATAAAGCATCAGTAGTGAGATGGACATTGATGTAGGCTCTACTTAAAGATAATGTTTAGTATTTTAATGAATTGTCAGGTCTGACATATTCAATTTCCTTTTTCCACTTTGAGCTTTGGAAAATGTATGCATTTATTGCATATTTTCATGCCTTTTAATGTGATTACAAATGAGTTCTAACAAACACAGGGCATTGGGAGATTGCTCACTTGGTAAAGTTCTTACATTGTAAACATGAAGATAGAAGTTTGAATGCCTAGAATCTGTGTAATGTCTGGTGTGATAATGCAAATTTGTAATCTGAGGGATCCTATGGTGAAATGGCAGTAGAGCCTGGATAATCATCAGAAGCCTGCCGGAAGCACAGGGAAGCTAACCTGGCATACTCATTCATACTCAGTGGCTAACAGCAATGAGAAGAACATCAGCAAGCAAACCAATACCCAAGGTTATGCACATTCACATGCATACTACACACAGACACAGACACAGACAGATAGACAGACAGACACATACACACACACAGAGGGAGACAGGGGAGCGGGAAGAAAGGAGGGAGGGAGGGAAGGAGGGAAACTTTTTCTCTGGTGAAGATTTTAAACTTTATGTATTTAATAAACTAGACAGTACATATAAAGAATATCATAAATACTTCCTCACTAAGATTATTTCATGGCAGTCTCAAATATATATAATAGGACTATTCAAACAGCCATGTATCCATTATGACTTAGAGTACAAATAACTAAAGCACGCTATGTATTTCTCAGAGGGAGTGTGATTCTCACCATTTTTTTTTTCTAGAGCTGGGTACTAAGTGCTCAAGAATATCTATAACTAAAATGATTTTGTATGTTTTCAATCACTCCAAGTTTTGTCCTAACTAATTATTGGAGTTTGGAGTGCAATGTACTAGTTTTATTGTAAGTAGATTTTTTTTTTAATGAAGTAGAAAACAATTCTCATTAATATTAGTGGAGTATATTCAGAATTGGCCAAAATAGTGAATATTTTTTAGTTCTGTTTAAATTTAAATAGAGACACTTAAGTACTATTCTGTCATCAAGCATCCAACTTCAGATATTAAGCTTATTGATTTCTGATTTACTAAAGCAATTGGCTAGCCTATGAGAATTTTTCTTTTTTAATATTTAAAATATTAAAAGTTTACTATCTTAATATACAGTATAATTTTTATCTTTTTTTAATTAAGAATTTTTTTTCATTCATTTTGCACATCAATCAAAGACCCCCCTCTTCCCTCCTCCTCTCTAGCCTCCCTTCTCAGTTTTCTATTCAGATTGTGGATATACAATATTGAAATGATAAGGGCTGATACCATCTCCATAGCAGGTTTTGAATAGAAACATGAGCTCAGCTACTACAGTATCTGTGTTTCAAGTACACACATTGATGTCGCAGATGGGAATTAGAGCGATGTGCTCATTTTAGGCAGCCTGTCTGACCTTTCTGCTTTCTGCAGAGAAACATATTGACTAGAAAGCAACATGATCACCTTGACCTTTAACAGAGAACGGACCCTTGTAAGTACCAAATAAGGAACTCGTGTAATCTGTTTCCCTTCTTGCAAGTAAACAGCTGCGTTCAGGGAAATATGTTTCTGTGAGTCAAACAGTGTTTCTTGTTCATTTTGGACTTCTGGAGAAAATGAAAATATGGTTATGTATTATTAAAGAAAACAGCATAAACTAATACTTTGATTTAAAATCTTAATGACTGCTGCCCATTGCAAAAAGAGGCTTCTCTGACCAAGGTTGAGAGCAGCCCAGGTGCCATTGACAGAATTCCCCACAGCACACTCTAATTTAGGGGCTATGACTTCCCAACCCATGCCCTACTAATCGGAATTATAATACCAGCAATGAAATTCCCCTCCATGAAGCAGCCCTCAGACCTAATCCGAATGTTGTTATTTACCCCATAATAGTCACACTACTATTGTACTAGGTGAAATGTCTTGTCTGGCAAGTCATTCTTGCAACATGCCATGTCCAGTGCTCGGCAACACCGCTCGTGACTCTTCTTCCCCAGCAGCCTGCATAGCATCTTATTGTACAATGGAAGGTAGGCAGCAGGGAGGAAGTTTCTTGGTCAGTTTAAATTTTCATTTTCTATATACTGCAGTCGAAGCATGTAGTGTCTTCACTAATCTGATCATATTATATAGTTATGGTGGTAAAAATAATGAGGCAATGAGGACAGCCTGTGTTGCTTTAGAAGCCTCTAGTCCCCACTGATTATGAACACAGGAGGTGCCCTGTGATTTGCATTGATGTTTGCATTTGACAACTCAAGCCTTTTAAGAGTGACATTGTCAACCCATGCAGGATAATTCTGTTTGAACTCTCTTTCTCTTTTTTTTTAAAGTTAGCTTACTAATTAGTTAGTTTTGATAAGGGTTTAGAGGCATGTTTATTAACACCCGCCTCCCACCATGGCACAGAGAACACTGCGCCCATCTTCTCTGTCTTTTTCTCCCTCCATCTGTCTCATTTCTATCTCTGTCTGTCTCGGTCTCTCTCTGTCTGTCTCATCTCTCTCTCTCTCTCTGTCTGTCTCTATCTCTATCTCTCGCACTCACCTTGCTTTCCTCTTTCTTTGTCCTTAATTCTATGGGCTCAAAATTCACTCTTAAAGGCATGGAATTTCGAAATAGATGAGTGAATCATGATATGCGCACTCTCACACACACACGTGTGTGCTCTCTCTCTCTCTCTCTCTCTCTCTCTCTCTCTCTCTCTCTCTCTCTCTCAAACACAAACATGTGTATGTGTGTATCTTCTTATTGATCTTACTTTGCTTTTTCTCATTGAAGCCTTTGATACCATCCCTTTTGTCATTGAGACCATTTTACAAGTTAATCTTTTTTGGTACGTGGGTGTTTTCTGTTTTTTTTTTGTTGTTGTTGTTGTTTTGTTTGTTTTTTAATGAACTTGTTGTATTTCCTATAACTTGCTTTGGAAAGGAACTTGGTATCTCCTGACAGATGTTTTTTGAAAGATGATTAATTCCTGTGTGTTCCTATTACAAAATCATTTCAGTTAGACAAGGTGTATCAGTCCCAAGGTCCATGGGATGAGACTTTGATTCCCAGTGTGACACTGGAAAGTGGGGGAATGTAATGAGAGATGGAGCCCAGTGAGAGGTCATGAGGTCATGTGGACACTGCCCTTGGAAGGGAACTAACATTTCTTGGGCTATGTTCTCAAGAGAGTAAGATGTTGTAGAAGCCTGTACCAGAGACTTACTTGCTTTATGATGGGATCTCTCCTCTACTCCTATGTTTCTGCTTTCCAACAAAGGGGCCTCAATTAGACCTATCTTTTGTAGATGGACTTTAAGTCTCCAACCATGAACTAAAAAAACTCTTTGCTGCATAGTTATCCAATTTCAGGTATTTAATGTGGTAATATATACACTATATATACCCAACACCTATGATACATAATATACTATTATATATAATATATGTATTAATTATATATAGCTGCTGTGGATTATGCTCATTGTTAATAATAAAATGCTGATTGGCCAGTAGCTGGGTGGGAAGTTCAGTGGGAAAACCAAACTGAGAATGATGAGAGGAAGGAGGGTAGAGTCAGGAGTCATCAGCCAGATTCAAGGGAAACAAGATGAAAATGTCATACTGAGAAAAAGTACCAACTCCTGTGTCTAAACATAGATAAGAACTATGAGTTAATTTAAGTGTAAGAGCTAGTTAGTAATAAGCCTGAGCTACCAGCCAAGTATTTATAATTAATATAAGCCTCTGAGTAGTTATTCAGAAACTGGTGGGCATTAAAGAATCATTCATTTACCTATAGCCATATATAAATATTTTACCAATATAAATGTACATATATGTAAATACACATATATACATATACACACAGGTTGTATCTATTCCACCATTATTGAATTTACTTTTTTTTCTGCACTATTCTGCTTTAGTGGCCTGCTTTTGTCCCATCCAAGTCTTTTGTGAAGTGCTAGAGCAACATTCCAATAATTATGTCTTTGATCATTTTACCTTCTTGTTAATATCTCTTTTATATGTGATGACATTTTAAAGAATCCTTCAGTTGTTCAACTATGTCCTGAAGTTTCATTCCATTTACTCAGTCTTGAGGCCACCTGGCTTCCCCTCCTCCAATATTTTTCTTGAATGTGTTTATCTTCAGATGTGTGTGTGTGTGTGTGTGTGTGTGTGTGTGTGTGTGTGTGTGTGTTTCTAGACAGGGTTTCTCTGAGTAACGTGGTACCTTTCCTGGATCTTGCTCTGTAGACCAGGTTGGCCTTGAACTCACAGAGATCCACCTGCCTCTGTCTCCCAAGTGCTGGGATTAAAGGTGTGTGCTAACCCTGCCTAGCTTATCTTCAGAATTTTACATGTCATCTTTTGACACAAATTTTCTTTGAATTTATCTTAAAATAGTATTCTCCCTAACCATCAATTTCATACACAACTTTCCCAGAAAATACACTTAAATATACAATTCAGTGAACATGTAAGAATATGAATATTTTAGCATGATTTCAATTCTCTTGCATTGGGGTACATGATGGAATCCTGTTACATATTTTTAAGCATAAAACAAACAGTAATTATCATGAGACATTGATATTTCTACTTTTTGTTCATTATCTGGAACTATAATCTAATTTAGTATCTCTAATAAAACTGAATATACCAGACAGAGTACATTACCATTTCATCAGCATCTTTAAGAACATGTGTTCAATACCACCAAGATCTTTTTAGAATATTACTTAAGTAATTTCTAGCATGAAAAAGCCAGTGATTGGAAACAATAAAGACCAGTGTAGAAGTTACTTATTTATTTGGGAAAATCTAGAAAGCATTGGCAAAGTAGGACCAGTTGAGGAAAGCATTAAAAGAGTTATAAAACATGATATGTTCAAAACCAGATTCCACACTATGGATCACTGGGGGCATTTGTGCTAAGGAAACCCAAGAGATATATATTGAATGCAGAAGAGGTTTCCAATGTCGAGAATATAAGAACAATATGCTTAATACTTATTAACGAAGCAGACGGGGTTAGTCTTGAGGAGAATCCAAATGGGGCTTTAATTGCTCTGGTTTGTACAGCCTCAGGAAGTCCAATTGCTAGGAGATAATCTAAATGGAACATTAAAGCATGATGGGGATGTGCAGAAAAAGTGCTAGGAAAATGAGTAATCACAATAGTGTCTTCTACACTAACACAAGTCTGTTGAGAGCTACCATGTGGAACTTAGTGTGTGTGTGTGTGTGTGTGTGTGTGTGTGTGTGTGTGTGTGTGTGTGTATGTGTGTTTCCCTTGGATCAAACCAGAACAGTAAAACAGAATGTTTTTAAAATGAAGTAAAAACTTGAATCCATAATGCCTCACTCTTACTGCAAGCTGAGAATACTTTGGACCTGAAATAGACCTGGAAGTGTCCAAGTCGGTTTGCTGAAAGGAATTCCCATTCACTTGTTTATATTTAACAGAATTGCACCAGGCTAGTTTACATCATTATATTTCTAATTTCCTGAAGCCTTTTCATCTGCTGTAAAAACTCCCTCAGTGGCTTTAACCAAGAGAAATTGCCATGTTTATAATAAATCTAATTCTCAAACACAAAATTAAACCATTTTTTTGGCCAAGAATGGGTTCATCCAAAATAAACATTTTTGTACACATCATAGGTCCATTGTCAGTGGTTTTGTCAAATACTTTACCCCTGTGAGTTCATTGTCTAGACAAATTTCTGCGACTTCCCTTCATTTATGTATACTACTTTAAGTCTTAGGAGTTTTTCTTGTTTTGTACATAAGATGGAGTATCTGTTTGGTTTATTTATTATTTTTAATTTTTTTTCAAAATAGGGCTTCTCTGTATGATCCCTGGCTGTCCTGGAACTCACTCTGTTAACCTGGCTGGCCTCATACTCAGAGGTCTGCCTGTCTCTGCCTCCCAGTTGCTGGGAGTAAAGGTCTGTGCCACAACCACCTGGCAATTTGGTTTTAATTAATACTTTTCAAATTACAAAAGATGTTGAGATTGATTTTGTATCTCTGTGATTATATTTATTATTTCATGATTTATTACATTTTGTTCATATTTTACTATACTTTTATTTGTTTTACATCATTGACAACGATTTCTCTACATGAGTCCATTTAATTCCACTAAAAGTAACCATTTCTTTTCCTTAGATTCACTTTTACTCACACAATCAAGTAATTTTTACTTGAAGTCTTTGTTTCTAAATACTGTTTTTATTAATTCTTTGAAAGTTTCATATAATGATATTGATCATACATATCACTACTACTTCTTCCAGCCTCCCCATCCACTTTCTCTACCTTGAATTTTCTTTTCTTTTTTATCCTCCTTTAAACCCATGAATCCCGTTGGTATTACCTAACTGCTTTTGGGCCTATGGCCTGTACTTTAGTATGATCACCTAGCAGGAGTCATATAATCAAAGAAAGCCGATTCTCCCTTTCCCAGCAGCTATCAAATGCCAATGTCTCCACATTTATGGATGAATTTCTAGTCCATTTTGAATCCCCCATGTAGGATTTTGTGTGGCTTGAGCTTACACAGACCTTGAGCATGCTGTCACAATCACTGTGAGGTTTTATGTGCAGCTATCTAGTAGTGTTCAGAAAACAAAACAAAAAACCACATTTTTTTTCTTCATGTTATCTACTACCTCCGGCTCTTACAATCTTTCCACAACCTCTTCTGCTAAGATATCTGGGTGTGGGTGTGAAATGTACATCCCATTTATGTCTGAGCACTCCACAATCTCTTCTGTGCTTGTTTTGAGTGTCCCTGTCAATTGCCATCTTCTGCAGGTAAATGTGTTATATTATGAATTGTCTTGGTCGTGGTGACTCTCCACAGCAGTAGAATAGTGACTAAGAAAATGGGAATAGCAATAAGTGATTAGGAGTTATTTTAATACTGTATCTATTTACCATATTAATAATATTTGGTTCTTCCTTGGGGCTTATAACCATTCAACCCACAGTTTCTTGTCCTCTTAATAGTACCAGGTATGGGTTCCATCTCATAGAGATTTGGAACTCATCTGAAAGTAGTTAGTTAATAGCAAATCATTCCTCTCACTACTGTACAATTGGGCATATCTTGTCTGGCTATGTGTGATTGTATTTTGCAGGGTTCACAACTGAGTAATATTGAGGATAACGTTTTTCCTCTGGAAGTATGCCTAGAACCTTCTAATACTATGAAATCATTCCAATAGGGATGAGGTAGGTTTCCAAGTGAATTCCAAGTTTATTTCTCCATGTTCCATAACTCAATTATGTGCCGTACCCAGCAATAATTTCTTACGGTCAAATTCTGGGGGGTAGTCAAGAATATTGAAAATATCCTGCATTACTTCAGGGTGGGGTTTTGAGACCCAACTGGCCAACAACTCAAAGTGATAGGCAAAACCATTCCTGGTACTGGGGTTTTTATTTACTAGCATGAGTTGTCTAGTTGAAATATTATACACTTACACCCTTATTCCTCATAATAAGCTAACTATTAAAGCTCTTTTTTTTATTGAGAGTAGGAGGTGTTTCCAGACAGGGTTTTGTTGCTGGAGAGCTTCTCTCCAGGCTCCACCAAGCCCCGCAGTCCCACAATCCACTTATAAAATAATCACTCAGACGCTTATATCACTTATAAACTGTATGGCCGTGGCAGGCTTCTTGTTAACTGTTCTTGTATCTTAAATTAACCCATTTTTATAAATCTATACCTTGCCACGTGGCTGGTGGCTTCCCAGCGTCTTCACATGCTGCTTGTCCTGGCGGTGGCTGCAGTGTCTCTCCCCTCAGCCTTCCGCTTCCCCGAATTCTCCTCTCTCCTTGTCCCACCTACTTCCTGCCTGGCCACCTACTTCCTGCCTGGTCACTGGCCATCAGTGTTTTATTTATATAGAATGATATCCACAGCATTTCCCCTTTTCTTCTTTTTTTAAAAAGGAAGGTTTTAACTTTAACATGGTAAAATTACATATAACAAAACAATTATCGAGCAAGAATTACAGTTACAATATTAAAGAAGATGTCCTATCTATCTTATATTTGTGAGTTTAAGGTTTTATATCTAACTTATCTTTTATCATAACTGAGGAAATTACAACTATCTAGTTTTCAACCACATCAAAGACCTGAGAAGGAACATAATGGTACCTGAGAAATGGTAGATGGATGCAAGCAACTTTCGGGAATCTTGCAAAAGTAGACCAAGACAGCTGGCAGCCTGGACAGTCACCTAATGTTTCTCAGCATTGTTGGTGCATTCAAATTGGCTACAGGCCTAGAGTCTCTGACAGACCATTTTTAGAAGTAGGAATTCTGAGAGACCATCTTACCCTGTCTTGGCAGAGTACAGTGGTCGCTTTCCTTGTGTCCCGCTTGTCCAGAAAGGACAGCATTATATTTGTACTGTCAGCCATCAAGGCAAGGGCAGTTCTTTGCCCAGTAGGCCATTTTGTGCCAAGAAGACAAACTTCCCAATGGAAATGTCTTAGAAGCCCAACATTCTCTCGGGATCAAATTGGTGCAGCCAGGAGCAATTGTGTCTCATGTCAACAGAATTCTAAGTTATTTGAATGCCATATTCTCTAGGTCTATGAAGTGTTTGAAGATTACCTATCTATCTGAAATATATCTATGTATATCTAGAAGACTTAACTAACATGGCTACAAATATGATTATCATAGATGACTAATTATTAATCTATTTTTAATTATCTATTACAATTTTAAATGAGTTACATAAACGTAATACCTCAAACAAGAATAGAAACATATATATAGTATAACAAAATTAACTTAAAGTTTGTATCAATAAACTAAAATTTATACCAATGTAAAACATTTTAAACATGAACTAAAATCTATACCAATGTAAGACATTTCAAACAAGTTTTCTTTAAAAGCAGGTTCATTAATCTACCCTTTTATCTCATCATCTCCACATTCTCCTATATATCTATATCATATCCCCTTTTTTTTTTAGAAAGAGATCACATTTATAATCAACCTGTTTTAAATAAAAATAATGTTTTTTCTCTGTCCCACATCAGAGGGCTCTTCTGATTTGGGACACAAGAATTTCTTAACCATTTTTTTTTTTAAAGCAGTATGTCTGGGTTTAGAGGGGGAGTGAGCCAATTCCACCTCTAAAGCCAGCTTGGTATATTTGGGAATTTGGGCGTAGTATCTCTTACTACTTCCTGCTGGAGGGGGGCGCTGTATCTTATGGGGAAGCAAAGAAAATTTTAGGCCTATGGGGTAGTCCGTGAGGCTGTATTGTGTGAACCAGTTGCCTTGAAACCGCTCTGGATGTCGGATCATCTGGGCCATGGTGTCATCGGAGACCTTTCAGGGGGTCTTGGCTGGTGAAACCTGATGTATCTTAATCTGGAACAAATCCATAGCCTCTGGCTTTTTGTGGAAACAAAAGCAAAACCTCTTTTCCAAAGTAACATATCCTTAAATCCAAATTTTGAAGTCAAGGTACCTTTAAAATATACATTTTGGCATAACTCAACAGCTTTTGTAATCAAATGTTTTTCTTCAGTTACGAATATCAAAGAGAACATAATCCAGATTCTCTGTGTGGTAACCATCTTTACGTGGCTTATTTTTTATATTATCTTGAGCTTATTGGTTTAAACTGCACCATTTTAAGACTGAAACTGCGGTGTGGCTGTTGGCTCCGCCCACTTTAGCTTTCCAACATAGCAGTGGTACGTTTTCCGCCAGCTCTGGGAGTTATCAAGTCTCAGAAATAGTGGGTCTAAGCTTTTATCAAAGCAGCGTGTAGCCCAGAAACCTTTTTTTTTTTTTTTTTTTAATACTAGTAAAGACTAAATCTAGTACACAGCGTAATGTGCCGCTGGCAGACTCCTCATTCCCACCATACTGCCGGTCAAACACACACGCCAGGAACCCGCCAGTGTTCAAACCTGCGGTTTGCAGCTTCTAGCTGCCCACATGAGACAAGAAGCAGGAACCTGGTTTTGGCTCTGTTTAGAATTGGTTATTAAATATTTTAAGGTTTAAGGTAGAAATTCGAGCCGTTGGGCGCCATTTGTTGCTGGAGAGCTTCTCTCCAGGCTCCACCAAGCCCCGCAGTCCCACAATCCACTTATAAAATAATCACTCAGACCCTTATATCACTTATAAACTGTATGGCCGTGGCAGGCTTCTTGTTAACTGTTCTTGTATCTTAAATTAACCCATTTTTATAAATCTATACCTTGCCACGTGGCTGGTGGCTTCCCAGCGTCTTCACATGCTGCTTGTCCTGGCGGTGGCTGTAGTGTCTCTCCCCTCAGCCTTCCGCTTCCCCGAATTCTCCTCTCTCCTTGTCCCACCTACTTCCTGCCTGGCCACCTACTTCCTGCCTGGTCACTGGCCATCAGTGTTTTATTTATATAGAATGATATCCACAGCAGGGTTTCACTTTTGTACCAGCAAAAGCTATATCCACCATGGAGCACAGTTGGAGTGTGCCATGCTGTAGGTCAAACCCTCATCCCAGGAATCTGCCATAGAGTAGCTCAAGCCCACATGTTTCAGTGTCTCACTGCCTGCCTGAGACATGAAGCAGGAACCTGTTTTTGGCTCTGTTTAAAAATTGTTTATTAAGTATTCTCAGGTTTTAGGTAGAAACTCCAGCCATGGGGCACCATGTGTAGCTGAAAGTTTTCCTGTGTCCTGCCTGCTCCCACAGCTTCTCAAACCCAAGTACACACACACAGACTTATATTGATTAAAACTGCTTGGCCATTAGCTCGGGCCTAGCACTGACTAGCACCTACACTAAAACTTAGTCCATTTCTGTTCACATTTGTTGCCATGTTTTCTGTGGCTTTACCTCTGTGTTGTTACATGCTGCTCCCTGGATGGCAGGCAGGTGTCTGCTGACTCAGCCTTCCTCTTCCCAGAATTCTCCTTGTCTGCTTATCTCGCCTGTACTTCCTGCCTTGCTACTGGCCAATCAGTGTATTATTAAACCAGGGTACAAAAGCATTATCCCACAGCAGATGATAATGAACTAAACCTCTGAAACTGTAAGCCATCCCAATTAAATGTTTCGCATTATAAGAATTGCTGTGATCATGGTGTCTTTTCACAGCAATGAATACTCTAATTAAGACACTTCCTGTTCCCATCCTCACTGAACCCCATTCTATCTACAAAAATCTGCTCTATTTCCCCTTCCCAGGGCTCCATGCATCCTCCTTGAGCCCTCCTAGTTACTTAGCCTCCCTGGGTCTGTAGATTGTAGCATGATTATCCTTTTCTTTACAGCTAATACATACTTATAAATAAGTACATATCATATTTGTCTTTCTATTTCTGGAGTACCTCACTCAAGATAATTTTTAAGAGTTCCATCCATTTGCCCACAAATTTCATGATATCATTTTTTTAACAGTAGGGTAGTACTCCATTATGTAAAAGTATCATATTTTCTTTATCTATTCTTTGGTTAAGGGACATCTACCTTGTTTTCAGTTTTTGGTTATTATGAATAAAGTTGCTATGAGCATAGTTAAGCAAGTGTCCTTGTGATATGATGGATCATTCTTTGTTTATATGCCCAGGAGTGATATAGCTGGGTACTTGAGAAATTTGAAGAAGATATCAGAAGAGTGAAAGATCTCACATGCTCAGGGATAGATAGTATTAACATAGTAAAAAGGCCATTTTATCAAAAGAAATCTATGTACTTAGTACAATCCTCATCAAATTCCAACACAATTCTTTATAGACCTTGAAAGAGCAATACCCAAATTTGTATAGAAAAACAAAAACAAAAAAACCAGGATAGATAAAAAAAATCCTATACAAAAGAAAAAACAAACAAATTAAAAAAACAAACAAAAAAAAACTAACTTCTGGAGGCATCACCATCCCTGATTTCAAACTGTACTACAGAGATAATAACCACATGGCATTGGCATAAAAATCAGACAGGTTGATCAATGGAATCAAAGACCAGGACATAAATCCAAGGATGTATGAACCCCTAATTTTTTATTAAGAAGTAATAAATATACAATGAAAAAAAGAAAGCATTTTCAACAAATGGTCTAACTGGATGTCAGGATGCAAATAGATATATATCTATCTCCCTGCACAAAAGTCAGGTCTGAGTGGACCAAAACTTCAAGATAAAACCAGATACACTGAACTTGATAGATGAGAAAGTAAAGAATAGCCTTGAGCACATCCTGAACAAAACATCAACAGCACAGGCATTAAGATCAAGAATTAGTAAATGGGACTTCACGAAACTGAAAAGCTTCTTTAAAGCAAAGGACACCATGAATAAGACAAAATGGCAGCCTATAGAATGTGAAAAGATTTTCCTCAACTCCACATTTGACAAATGGCTAATACATGAAATTATAAGAACAAAAAAGCTGGGCAGTGGTGGTGCACACCTTTAATGCCAGCACTTGGGAGGCAGAGCCAGGCGGATCTCTGTGAGTTAGAGGCCAGCCCCTCTCCAGAGAGAGATCCAGAACACGGAAAACTACACAGAGAAACTCTGTCTCGAACCCCCCCCCCAAAAAAAACCCCAAACCAACCAAACAAAAACAGAAGACATTAGACAGAAACAAACCAAATAATCCAATTGAAAAATGGAATACACACACACACACACACACACACACACACACATATTTGAACCTAGCTTTAAATGGCTGAGCCATCTCTCCAGCTCATGGGGTAATTCTGGAAAGCTTGTTCTGGTGATGTTGAAGGAAAAAGGGGACAGGCTGACCAACTCAGCTATTGCCATTGCCCAATCCCAGATCCAGGGCTATGAGTTGGCCCACTCCAACAACCACCTCATCTATGAACTGCTAGATCATGTGAAAGGACTGGATCTGCAGATACAAAGCTTCAGAATCTCTATGACACAGGGCAACAACAGCATATCCAAGAGGAGTCCCAGTGAGGGCCCAGTATCAAGGGTATAGCAGAAGCTAGAGGCCTCAAACCAGACCAATGACTCATTGCAATGAACACTTACAAGTAAAGATGTATGGACTAATAGGTACACTGTGTGAGTCACTTTGTTACACTACAGCTTTCATGCTGAGACTTGATATTTTTCTTTTTTCTTTTTTTTCTCTCTCTTTTGTATGCATGTTTGTTTTTGTTCTTTGGTTTGCTTTTAAATTTTATTTTACTTTTGTGGAGGAGGTTGCAAGGGAAGAGATATGAGGGGACTGGAAGATCAATGGGATTGCGATGTATGATGTGAACCTGACCAAGAATCATTAGGGAAACAGAAATCAAAATGACTTTGAGATTACATCTTACACCTGTCAGAATGACTGAGATAAAAAACACAAGTGGTAGCTCATGCTGGAGAGGATGTGGAACAGAGGAACACTCCTCCACTGCTGGTGGGAGTGCCAACTTTTACCAGCACTTTGGAAATCAGTATTGCAGTTTCTCAGATAATTGGGAATTAATACTTCTTTTTAAAATGAGGAATAGCTTTATAGATATTTGCATTCATTTCAAAACTTTAATAATGCAAATAATTCAGGTGGAACATACAGTGTAAGAAAATAAAATTGCTTAGAGCAGGAAAAATAATCTTCCCCAGGGGAGTGTTTCCCAGTTGGTTATTGAAAACCAGACCCCAGTACTGAAAACCTACATACAAATAACATACAGACTGAGAAGTTTGTATTTATGTATTCCATATATATGCATATACACATATATATGAGATACATACATACATACACACACACACACATATATATATATATATATATATATATATATATATATATATATATATACATGCAATGAACAGTTAATGAAAGAGTTCCTGAACTTGAAATAGAACAAGTATGGATATAAAGGAGGATTTCAGATGGAGAAAAGGAAATAAAAAATGTAGTTATATTACAATCTCAAAAATAAAAATAGTAAAAAAAAAACATTTCTACTGTTTTTATTTCTAGGTTTCTAAAACTTTATAGCATATAATTTTTTGTCAACATCATGAAGCATATGTGATAATTTTATAAATAAATAACTAATTAAAAATCAGTAAAGTTAACAAGGATTTTAAAAATCTAGTTGATAAATTCAAAAGATCATAACTCTTGTAATATCTTTAACAAACATTTTGAGAAATGTGTAGCCATTCAAACATACAGTTTTATAACCAACGTGCCACTAATACTGAGTATGCCTTTCACAGTAAATTTCATAAATTGCTGACATAATTTCCTGATGACTCACTTTTGCAAAAGATTAAGAAAGCAACAATATTAAGTTTCAAGGGAAATCATTTTGAAGTTCTTAGCAATGTCCTCCTTAAACTCTAACAACTTTTTATCCATTAATATACAAAATCCTAAAATATTCATCGAGGATCAATTGTATTGCTTAAGTGATGAAACCTACGCAAAATATAACCTACCCTGCAGTTTGGGGGCATTTCAATGTGAGTTGCCTTCCTCCTCCTCTGAGATATCCTAAAAAGTTCATTAACATTCTCTTTCATGTCATTGCTGGTGTCTGAAATGAAGACAAATATTGTATCATCTTTCCTCCTTTATAGCTATAATTGATAAATTGCATAATTTAAATGATGTATGTAACATCAGGTTATTTGAAAGGGTTCATAACACTAATGGCTTAAGCCTGTCCTTTCTCCCCCAAGAACCATATAATTTATCATTACCACTGTGGAAAAACTTAAGAGATAGTTAAATGTCATACCATCTCCAAATACACATGTTATATCTTACATTTTATTAGGTTAAAACGTTTTATCAAAAACACTGTTTATTTCATAAGGTTTAATTTTTACTACACATTAGGCACCATGTTAGAAATCAAGAAACTTTTACAATTATTGACAACTTGACAAAGAAACTGGTAGCTACATGATTTCATGGAATATACATTCAAATTAGATATCAATTCAGATTATTATTGTAGTAAGTGACATAAAAGGTTTGTCTTAGAGGTATAAACACAAACAGGACCTGACTGTTATACACAGGACACACAATCATGAAATGAAAAGTTAGAGAAAAACACACAGGCATGGTAGGAGTATATTACATTTTGTCTTTCCAGTCTCCATTATTCAGCTGATGCTGAAAATAGAAGTTCTGTATTTGTTCTAAGCAAAGCTTTACCAGAGTGAAATAAGCCTGAGCACATATCTGACACCATTATAAGTACAGGAGCAGCTACATTACCAGGGATCTATTGCATGCATATAGTGACAAGACCTGCCATCAGATGACTGAGTCTAAATCCCTACCTTCAGAGTGACTTAAATATGGCTCTAAGCACTTAGCTTAAGAATAGGACAAGTATTACCAAGTCTAAGAAATAGCATTTTGCCAGGCATTGGTGGCACACACCCTTAATCCCAGGACTTGGGAGGCAGAGCCAGGCAGATCTCTGTGAGTTCAAGGCCAGCCTGGTCTACAGAGTGAGATCTAGGACAGGCACCAAAACTATACAGAGAAACCCTATCTCAAAAAACTAACGAACGAACGAATGAATGAACGAAAGCACTAACTAACTAACTAACTAACTAACTAACTAACTAACTACTAGCATTTCAAGATTCAGTGTCTGTAGCTTAATGCCACCTTCTAGAATATTCTAGAGATGTTGGCATCAATGACCCAGAGATTTTAGTGTTTCCCTAGGGACTACTATGGTTTACTGTACCAGCTCTTGGCTGAATTATAAAACTTGAGTCTCGGAAGTCCTTTTTCTGGAAAATAACCTTCCCACACTTAGACCAGAAAAAAATCTGATTAAACTCAAAAGATGATAGGAAAGTAGAAGATGACTTGTAAAGAAGAGCTCTATTGGGAGGTAAAGAGGAATGAAAAAGGAATATAAGGAGTGAAATTAAAATTCATCATGTCTATATGTAAAACTATTAATGACAAAATCATTCAAAACCAAGAGGGCAAGAGAAATGATTCTGCAGCACTAGACTTGTCCTAGTACTGGCCCAGTCAGGCAATTCTCCATTTGGGAATTCAGCTCCTCCTGGCTAAGGCATGAATTTCTTTCCCTTCCCATTTCCCATTGTTTCTTACATTTTTTTCTGGCATCTGCAGTTTCTTCAGGTTATACATCAAGTGTAAAGTTTTAGAGCTAATATCCACAGATAATAGAGAACATATGTTTATCTTTATGGTTCTGGGTTCCCTCACTTAGTATAATATTTAGTAGTTCCATACATTTATGCATTATTATTTAGAGCTAATACAATTCCATTGTGTTTGTGTAAATCATTGTCATTATCTGTTCATCAGTTGAAGGATATTTAATTTCTTCCCATTTCCTAGCTATTGTCAATAGAAAGGCAATGCTCACGCTAAATGACTGTCTCTGCAGTAAGAACATTTGGTGGGGAGAGAGAGGGGGAATATCTTGGAAGAGTTGGGCAAAGTGAAAGAATATGATCAAAACATATTGTATGAGAATAAAACATACTTGCTTTGAGCTAATGAGTGGTAGGGTTGGGTCATGCAGCAGATCTACTGTTGTCCATTTGACAATTTCCCACATCGACATCTAGAACTACTCTAACAGTCTGTAATCTGGCCAACAATGAATGAAGGCTTCCTTTCCCCAAATCCTGGTCACAATTTAGGCTGAAGTGAGATGAAATCTCAAAGTAGTTTTACTTTGCATTTACCTAATTATTATAGATGTTAAAAACATTTAAAAACATTTATTTTAAAGCTACTTCTTAGCCATGTTTATTCTTCTTTTTGAGAATGTTGCTTAAATCCCACAGGACCAGGACACTTGCTGCAAGATATCACAGGGATGAAGCCCCATGAAATCTCAACAAAATGGTTGCCTAAACAAATTTTGCATCATGACCATACAAGTTAACATGCCAACAAGGATGGGTAAATTTTCACAGGTCACCACTCCTAAATAAAAAATACAGGAAGCCAATTTTTCCTAAGGATATAAACCCTGATGTCTTACCTAATTCCGAATGGTTGCTCTAAACACACACACACACACACACACACACGCACGCACGCACACGCACACGCACACGCACACGCACACACACACACACAGAGATGATCCATGTATATACAGTTTATACACAAACTGAATATAAATAGTATGTGATAATTATATTATAGAAGAGGTCATGGATTTGAGAGGGTGTCAGGAGAGCAACAAGTTGGACAAGGGAGAGAAAGGGATGAAAATAATGACATACAGTGTACAAATAGCTTAAAGGTACCAAAATGAGTTTATTGTAATGTGTTTATAAATAAAAAGATGTTCTAAATGTAAGTGCAGACATTGAAGACATAATGGTACATCAAGGAAAAACCATAATTATGGAAAGTTGGAGTACAAACAGGAAGAATGTGTTGCATACAAGGGTATAAAACTCACCAGCATGAAGTTATACAGGACTTAAAAAACATACTATATTTAATTGCTCATTGAGAAGAGTGATAAACTATATTGTATCAATCTGATATGCAGGAGGAGGAATATTTTATCATCAGGTTTTTATTGGAAATCATCTGAGTGCTGTGGAAAGCACAAATCTAATTAGGGTTTCAGTGGATATCTAGAGACTAGAAAACCCTCTTTCATTCTGGAAGATGTTCCAGTGATCCAACTTAACAGCAAGTAATGAATTTCAGAGCTATTATAAAAGACATAGTGCAATTTATTTGTTCAAATTTTATATACACAGTATTTTTTCCTGTAAAGTTAATTTTATGAAGCAAAATATAGCAACTGAGTTACAATAACATTTTATTTGGCAAAATAGGTATTGCTTTCCAGTTATATACCTCTAAGAAGTTTAGTATCTATACATATTGAATATTGGTATCTATGCTATCATAGGAATAGGAATAAATGAATATACAGTACATATTGAACAAGTGTTGGGAGATTCTGGCTGGGAAATAGTTTATTTATTATGGGTTCAATTTGTAAGGTGTGAAAGGAGGTAGGTTAGGCACATATTCAAATCTTTCTGTCTATAAGTAAAAAAAAAAGCTCTATCTAATAGTAGGTGAAAATATTATTCCTCTTTTGTATTTTTTCTTTATTAAGAAATCTTCTACTCACTCTGCATACCACCCACAGATACCACCTCCTCCCTCCTCCTACCTCCCAGCCCTCCCTACCATGCCACCCCACATTCCCACATCCCCCAAATCAAGGTCTTCCATGGGGAGTCAGCAGAGCCTAGCACACTGAGCCTAGGCAGGTCCAAGCCCCTTCCCATTATACCAAGGCTGTGCAAGGCGCTACACCACAGGCACCAGATTCCCAAAAGCCTGCCCATGCACCAGGGATGGATACTGATTCCCCTGCCTGGGTGTTCCCCAAACAGTTGAAGCCAAACAATCATCTTCTGTATCAAGAGGGCCTAGTTCAGTTCCCTGGGGGCTTCACAGCTATTAGTCTACAGTTCATGGGCCTCCAATAGTGTGGCCGGTCATCTCTGCACGTCCTCCCATCATGATCTCGATGTCCTTCGCCTGCAGAATTCTTCCTCTCTCTCATTGATTGGATTCCCAGAGCTCAGCCTGGTGCCTGGCTGTGTATCTCTGCATCTGCTTCCATCAGTCACTGGACAAAGGTTCTATGATGACAATTAGGACATTCGCTAGACCGGTCACCAGAGTAGACCAGTCCAGGCACCCTCTGGACCACTGCCAGCAGTCCAAGGTGGTGTCATCCTTGTGGGTCCCTGAGAGCCTCCCCAGCACCCTGCTTCTTCCTTTTCCCATGATGCCTCATCTATCATGGTATCTCCCTCCCTACCCTCCCACTCTGTCCCTGTTCCAGCTCAACCCTCCCATTTCCCTATGTTATCATTCCCCACTTCTTGCCCTCTGCCACTGCCCCCCCACACCCAGTCTGCTCATGTATATCTCATCTACTTCTCCTTCGCTGGGTCATCATGTGTCCCTCCTAGGGTCTTTCTCTGTTAGTTAGCCTCTCTGGAGCTGTGGGTTGCAGTCTGGCCATCCCATCCCTCACATCTAGTATTCACTTATGAGTGAGTACATACTATGTTTGTCCTTCTGAGTCTGGGTTACCTCACTCAGGATGATATTTTCTAGTTCCAACCATTTGACTGCAAATTTCTTGATATCATTGTTTTTTATTGCTGAGTAGTATCCCATTGTGTATATGTGCCACATTTTATTTATCCATTCTTCAGTTGAGGGGCATCTAGGTTGTTTCCAGGTTCTTGCTATTACAAATAGTGCTGATATGAACATAGTTGAGCATGTGTCCCTGTGCTAAGATTGAGCATTCCTTGGGTATATGCCCAAGAGTGGTATAGCTGCGTCTTGAGGAAGACTTATTCCCAATTTTCTGAGAAACTGCCATACTGATTTCCATAGTGGCTGTACATGTTTACATTCCCACCAAGAGTGGACGAGTGTTCTCCTTGTTCCACATCCTCTCCAATATAAGCTGTCTTCAGTGTTTTTTATTTTAGCCATTCTGACAGGTGTAAGATGGTATCTCAGAGTTGTTTTGATTTGCATTTCCCTGATGACTAAAGTTAAATCAAGACCAGATAAACTATTTAAATAGACCAATAACCCCTAAGGAAATAGAAACAGTCATTAAAAGTCTCCCAACCAAAAAAAAGCCCAGGATCAGATGGTTTCAGAGCAGAATTATATGAGATTAACAGTCTCAAAGAAGAGCTAATACCAATACTCTTCAAACTGTTCCACACAATAGAAACAGAAGGAACATTACGAAATTCCTTTTATGAGGCTACAGTCACCTTGATACCCAAACCACACAAAGATGCAACAAAGAAAGAGAATTACAGACCAATCTCCCTCCTGAACATTGATGCAAAAATACTCAATAAAATACTGGCTAACCGAATCCAGGAACACATCAAAAAAAAAAATTCATCATGACCAAGTAAGCTTCATGTCAGAGATGTAAGGATGGTCCAACATACAAAAATCAGTCAATGTAATACACCATATAAAGAAAGTGGGAAAAAAAACCCTCATGGTCATCTCATTGGATGCTGAAAAAGCCTTTGACAAAATCCAACACCCCTTCATGATAAAGGTTCTGTAGAGATCAGGAATATAAGGAACATACCTAAACATAATAAAGGCAATTTACAGCAAGCTGACAGCCAACATCAAGTTAAATGGAGAGAAACTCAAAGCGATTCCACTAATATCAGAAACAAGACAAGGCTGTCCACTCTCCCCATACTTATCCAACATAGTACTTGAAGTTCTAGCTAGAGCAATAAGACAACAAAAGGAGATCAAGGAGATAGAAATTGGAAAGGACGAATTTAAACTTTCACTATTTGCAGACAATATGATAGTGTATATAAGTGACCCCAAAAATTCTACCAGGAAACTCCTATAGCTGAAAAACTCCTTCAGTAAGGTGGCAGAAAATATTATTCTTATAAAATTAAGACATTTATTAAGAATGAAGGAGGAAGGTGATTATGATTATATAACAATATTGAATGTATATGAAGAATGACACAGGACATATAGGGCTATATGATTACTTTTTCAAATGTTAGTTGCTCCAGTTTCAAACAGCTAAGCAATAGTGATTGACCTCTACTTGTATATTACATTTGAATGTGAGGGTCTTTACAAATCTACCCCCAAATACACAAGAAATGCTGTTCTAATAATTTCCTGTTTTGTCAGAATGTCAAATAAATAAGCTAATTTTCTATTCACACCAAGTCTAGAAATTAAGTGACAATAAGCTCCCTTGAAACAATCTGAAAACTTTAAATGACTTAGTAAACTCTCCAATTTTATTGTGTAAATATAATTTTGAAAAGCATTAAATATTTTGAATGTTTGACTTCCAAAATATATTAGACTTAAATATATTAAAATATGACAATTATAAACAAAAACTGGCAAAGTAGTTAAATGCAATTGTAAAGAATTTAGAAAATTTTCATGATTTTTTTTATTCTGATGCTTCATTAATTGGCTAGTGTCTAGAAATCATCAGAAGATTTTCTTAAAAACTGTTTATTTTTACATCATCCATCCTATCCAAATGAAGTTATTTTTAAAATTTCATTATCATTTCCAATGAGTAAAACTATGAAAGTGATACGCTATTAAAATCTATAAAAAACAAACTTTGAAGGATAAAATTAATCTTAAATGTGAGGATCACCTTATATCATGTTCTGTGAAATACAACAAATCAGATATTATTTATTTATGTATTATTATGTTTTATTTGTCTTATTATCATGGTACATTCAAATAAGAATTACAAATGGAGAAAAATGACTGTCCAACAACTAGAAAAAAGTCTTTTTATTGAAGAGGAATATTTTTAATTAATATAAGAACATTTTATATGATCAAAAATTCTCAATAGTAAACTATACTTGATTAGAAAGAACATTAGAAATTTTTTATTTAAAAAGCCATACATTTTTTTTTTATAATTACAAAATTTCACTTCAGAGGGTGAAAATGAAGCAATGAAAAGTAATGTAACTTCTCTAATACCTTAACTTCCATGTGCTTTAAGCTGTGGGGTACTCTTTCAAGTGGTAATATAAGTCAAAAGCACATTGAGATTCCATCTTAATTCTACTAGAATGACCGTCATCAAGAAAATGAACAACAACCTGGTTACTTGGTGACAATGGAAATTATTTTTAAAAAGACTAAAATTAGAAGTGTTATTATATCTAGTTGTGCCCTCCTGAGAATATAGCCAAAGAAATCTAAGTGAATAAGTACAAAGATACTTGCTCATGCATGTACACTGAGACAATTCATAGTCGCAAATGTGAAGAATGAAGCAGTGAGCTCAGAAATACATAAACAGATAATGAAAATGTAGTAGACAGATACAAAGGATTTTTTTTTTTTTTTTTTTTTTTGGTTTTTGCAAGACAGGGTTTCTCTGTGTAGCGCCTTTTCCTGGAACTCACTTGGTAGTCCAGGCTGGCCTCAAACTCACAGAGATCCGCTTGTCTCTGCCTCGATACAAAGGAATTTTATTCAACCACAAAGAGTGAAATTATATCACTTGCCAAAAAGTGGATAGAACTGAAGATCGTCCTACTAAATTAAATATAGCATATGCAGATTATGATTCTATGCATCATCTATTATCTATCATCTCTCATCTATCCATCAAACTTCTATCATCTAACAGTCTATCATCTATTGATCATCCATCTATCTGTCTGTCTCTCTACCTATCTCTCATCTATCTATCTATCTATCTATTTATCTATCTATCTATCTATCTATCTAATCTATCACATTGAAGTAGATAGAAGGGGATGATTTTACTAGAGGAAGGAATGTACTTTCAATATAGAAAGGACCAGAAGATAATAATGCGCAGTAGATATGGTGACAAAAAAAAATCATAAAATCCAGAGCTTTACCTGTATACTAGTATACCAGATCTGTATACTAACAAATGCTTTTAACAATAAATGAAAGATCTAAAATTTGGAATGATGTGTATAAAGCCCTATGATTGCTTAGAGCTCTAAAAAGTTAGGAGAGACACATGTAGTGTGTTATTCAGAAGATCAAGAAGTAAGCAGCCCTGGCAATGTGTGATTTTTGAACTTTGGAATTTCTGGAATGTGAAAGCTATTGTTTTAAGCTCCCAAGGGTTTGGTAACTTGTTAGGAAAGCTTTAGAAAAAAAACAGGTGTGTGCACATGTGTACACACACATTTACATATATGGTTTCTTCATAGTTAGGAACCATTTATTTAGTCTAGGTACTATATTTAGAGCATAGAAATTTAGAAAACTTATTAGTCTATGTAAGATTTAATGAAATCCAAACAAAGAAACAAAAAGGGAATATACATTATCATCCCCCAAATAAGTTTCTACTCTACCCTTGTTGTGTGGTTGAATTCACGGACAATTCTTACTCATATATTCTGAACTAGTAACTGAGTTTATATGACTTTCCTGAAGTATCGTAATTAACTTACTAATCCTAGTAAATTAAAGTCTGCTCATGCTGCCTCATTATACACTAATTTTCTCTTTGTAGGTCCCTTCTCTAAATACCATGTGTCGTGATGTTCTGGAAGACCTGACTTCAGCAAATGAATATAGAGCACCTAGTTATCTCTATCAGACTCTGATAGTCCAGCATTTCACAAGCCTTTGCCTAGATAGCTGTGAACCAATTATTGTCTTCCAGTTGTGAATTTTCAAATATGTGATAGATTGAATTTTAAGAGGACTTCTATACTCAAGTTCTCTGCTTGGATTGTTAATTTTTAAACTACCCCCAGAAGAATGGGTGAATTCTTCATGGAAAGAAAACTTCATAAAACCTTCAGGTCTTATGTGACTAAGCACTGTCCCAATGTGCACACAATAGACCTTGTGTTAGTATATGTGCACATCCACATATTTACTTGCAAACTAGCATCTCGGATTCTCTTACTTAGGAAGTTGACTTATAGTGAACTACTCTGTTTGTAAAAGAGTTATCTTATTATTTATGTGTATACATCTGTGCACCTCTCGAGTGTAGCTACTGAGACTAAGGGAGAATCACATCTCTAAGGGTTAAAGTTACAAGTGGTTGTGAGAGGTCCTATGTGTGTGCTGGAAAAAAATCTGGGTCCTTTGCAAAAACAATAAATGTTCTTAACCATTGAACCACATTTTTAGCACCTTCCTTACATTTCTTTTTTTAAAATTCCTCTGTCATACAATACAGTCTGACTACACCTCCCTTCTCCTCCACATCCATTGCTCCTCCATTTTCCTTCAGACAAGAGCAGGCTTCCCAGTAATATTAATTGAACACAGCATAACAAGATGCAAGGCTTATATTTCACAATAAAACTATGTATGTGTGTGTGTTTATATGCATATAATATATATGTATATATAATATGGAGTAGATCATTATGGCAAAGAGATAAATTTAACTATGTAATATCAAGAAAACTGAATAATGATGTTAAGCAATAAGTAAAACAGTAGTATGGCATACATTAGACAATCAAACTTCTTGAACTCGCCAGGCGGTGGTGGCGCACGCCTTTAATCCCAGCACTTGGGAGGCCAGGCGGATCTCTGTTAGTTCCAGGCTAGCCTGGTCTACAAAGTGAATTCCAGGAAAGGTGCAAAGCTACACAGAGAAACCCTTCTTGAACTCTTCTCACTCAAGGTGCCTATTTTAGCTGGGAGATTAGTTTATGTAATTTCAGTTATTTAGGTTAAAAGTAAGCATATAAATAAGATCTTTAATGGTAATATATTGACACAGGATTTCTCTGTGTAGTTTTGGTGTCTGTCTTGGATTTCACTCTGTAGACCAGGCTGGCCTCAAACTCAAGGAGATCCACCTGGCTCTGCCTCCCGAGTGCAGGGATTAAAGGTGTGTGCCACCACCACCCTGCTATCATAAAGAATTTTATTTCAAAAGATGTCCTCTTTACATAAGTAAATTCAAAATTATTATATCTGAAAGCAATAAGAATAATAATGAGACAAATAAGCTTGCTTGTTTTTACATAAGGAAGCCTTGGTTGGGAATTTGAAACAAAAAGATATATATCTTCAATGATTTTCAAAGTGATATTTTGATCTTTATAATCATCAATGTTGCAAATGTTTTATATCAATATGTAGTACAATATGGCCAAAGCATACCTAAGACTACATCACAAATTGAAAATTCTGCACTAACACATACAAAATTTATGTCCTATGAAACTCAAATAAGAAACTTAAACATCAACATTTAAAATCATTCTATCACAATCCAATCCAGTGGTGTACTAACTTGATGCTTGCATGACAAGGAATCATAGTAGGAAATGATAAAAAAAAAAGCCATTGCTTTCCATAATTAACCCATCATATTTCTCTAAGAGCAGAAAATCTTGAATGTACTGAAGAAAAAAAAAAGAAACAGAACTCCATAACATAAAATAGTATGAGATCTGAGCTGAGATGTTTCCAGTGTGTTTTGTTGGCATCTGAGGAGTACAGAATGCACAGTGCAAAACACGCAAGTGATGAGTTCAGAAGATTGGCAGCCACAAAATCATGCCATGCAATGTGAGTGCTCCACAGGAAATGCTTCAGATCCAGTTTGAGTTTGACAGTTTTCAATTCATTATTGGTTGTTACAATGAGCCTTTACTGTTCCCAAATTGGTTTTGATACATATGGGGTTTAAGTCATTGTTTAGGAAGCTGTGTTATGACAGATTTGACTACAAAAGTATAGGCATACATTTGTTTAAAGAATGAGCATCACTTATAATTCAGTATTAATAATTTACATCTTGAATATATTCAAAGGGTTTACTTTATTTTAGGCAAATAAGAACATGCTGTTTTCTTTTAAAAATAATTTCATTGAGTGTGGGGATTGTGCATACATTCATGGCATGCATGCCTACTACAGCATGTATGCGGAAGTCAGAGGACAGCTTGCTCTTCCTTCATGATATGGGTTCTGGACTTAAACTCTTATCTTTAAGCTTGGCAGCAAGTATCTTCATATGCCAAGCCATCTCGTAAGTACAACATGCTATTTTAAATTGTATTTTAACTTTATATGTTGAAAGCTTTTACAAGTAAATATTCAAAGAGCATTTAACTCTTTACTGAGATTTCTTTATGTATATCATTATTGATTTTGCATCCTTAACTGGCAAATTAGTAGCAAGACTGGTTTTCATACTGACAAGCAAAGAAAGTCCTGTGCCTACCCGTACATGCCTTGTCTTCTGAGACCTCAGCATGGATATAAACTAGGCTGTTGTCTTCATTACCAGATGTTCTATTGCATCTGGATGACCACCTTGAGGGAAAAAACACTTTCTTTAACAGTGCTACAGAAGGAGAAGTTTGGGATTTATTTTCCTTTCTATGCACTTTGTACTCAACAATGACAACAAGGATTCTGTTCTAACTCTAGAACATAAAGGTATGCTCAATATTTAAAAAACGAGTAAAATAAATACATTAGAATATTATAATAAAATGAACAAAAATAAAGGCATAAAAGTGGACTGTTGTTTATTTAAAGAGAACACTATAACATGATCATTCTCCACTGTGTTCTGAGCTCACACAATTCCTAAGTGCCGCAAGCTCTGGGGATTCTTTTTGTATTATAAATATCATATATTATGTGATATTTTATTCATATATATATATATATATATATATATATATATATATATATATATAGAGAGAGAGAGAGAGAGAGAGACAGAGATTCATTCTATCAGTCCTGTTCCTCTAGAGAACCCTGAATATACACTATACAAAGCAGGAAACAGGACCAAAACTGAGAGCAGAAAGTTGCCTGCATAAGGTTACTCCGAAGATTTATTATGTATACAGTATTCTGCCTGCATGTGTCCTCGCAGGCCACAAGAGGGCACTAGATTTCATTACAGGTCGTTGTGAGTCACCAGGTGATTGTTAGGAATTGAACTCAGGACCTATGGTACATCAGTCAGTGCTCTTAACCATTGAGCCATCTCTCCAGCCCCTACTCCGAAGATTAATATAAACCAGAAAATACATGGGAGCAACCTTTGTAAACTGCAGTGCTCTCGAAGACATCAGCAGGTGCTAGTGTATAAGATTCATCTCAATGGGAACACTGGGGACGTTCCTCCCTCCCCAGCGCTCCCGTTCATGTCAGTTCTTCACTTCTTTTGTCTGGCCAAGTCCATCTCCGATTCATCTTCTTCATCCCCCTTTCCACACATTCTGTGTCCCTGACATCCGATTAATATTGGGTGGAGGAAGGGAAGCAGGAAAAGATAGAAAGGCAGAAGGAAAAAAAGAATGAAAGAGGTGGGAGGAAAGAAACGATTCTCCTGCGCTAAAGTCAACATATCCTATAAAATGTGGCTCCTGTCTTAAGCAGTAAAGGCAACTGGGAAGAGAGTTCAGTTGGAGAGAGGGAGGAAGGATTATAAGAGCAAGGAGGGGTCAAGATCATGATGGGAAAAACCACAGAGATAGCTGGGGAGCATGCATGGGACCCAGTTAGGCCCTCTGAATGTGGGTGAAATTTGCATGGCTTGATGTGTTTGTGGGTCCTTCGGCAATGGGAGCAGGACTTATCCCAGGTACACGAACTGGCTTTTTAGAGCTCATTCTCTATGGTGTGATGCCTTATTCAGCCTTGATGCGAGGAGGAAGGGCTAGGTCCCGCCCCAGCTTGATATGACAGCCTGTGTTGACAACCCAAGGGAGGCCTTACCCTCTATGAAGAGGGGATAGGGGTGGGATGAGGGTATGTATGGAGAGCAGGGGAAGGGGAGGGCGGCAGAACAGGGGTTGGTATGTAAAAGGAAGGAAAGTTCTTTTTAAATAAAGAAAACGTAGGGTTCAGGGCATCTCAGCATTTTGCAACACTTGAATTCACCCCATAGGGAGAAGAGTTTTCTTCCCAGTTGCCTTTACTGCTCTGAGGAATCTTTTTTTTTTTTGTTGTTGTTGTTGTTTTTGTTTATTTGGTTTTTTTTTTGTTTTGTTTTGTTTTGTTTTGTTTTTCGAGACAGGGTTTCTCTGCATAGCTTTGCGCCTTTCCTGGAGCTCACTTGGTAGCCCAGGCTGGCCTCGAACTCACAGAGATCCGCCTGGCTCTGCCTCCCGAGTGCTGGGATTAAAGGCGTGCACCACCACCGCCCGGCAACTCTGAGGAATCTTAATCCACAAATGCCTAGTTAGTTTTGTAGCTTTACAGAGGTTCTCTGCATCTGTGAACTGTATGCACCCGCAGGTTGGGTACTGGTGCACTTTCCTCCTGTTGGTTTTCATACTATACAGAATCCCAGGCTCCTATACAATGAATGAAAACAATGTTTGAAAAGTTTTTCACAGCCTTTTTGCTTAGGGTGTGTAGCTGAATGACATCACCCATTAACAGTGAAAACACATTAAAATCTTGCTGCTTTGTTGTGGTATTTAAGCAAACACACAGTTACACAGTATTCATTAAGACTATTCTGATGCTTATCTTAGTATTTTTTTTCCTAATCATCCTTTTGTGTTTTTACTATTTGCATAATTCTGCTTGAATATGAAAGTTTTTTCTAATTTACTGTGGTGATTTGAAAAGAGAAAGTCCCCCATAGGCTGACACATTTTACCATGTGGTCCCTGGTTGGTGGCTATGTTTTGTGAGGTTCTTGAGCATTTAGGAGGTGGAGCCTTGCTGGAGAAAGTATGTTACTCTTCATTTGGGGCAGAAGTTGAGAGTTTATAGCCACACCTTATTTCCAGTTTGCCTCCTTGGTTTCATGTTTCTGGATAAAGATGTGATCTCTCAGCTTCATATATTGGCCACCTGCTGTGAGGCTTCCCCTAACAAATGGAACTGTCATCCAAAAATCTCCCCTCTTTAAGTCACTTTTGGTCATCATATTTTGCACAGGAGCAGAAAAGCAACCAAATATGTTTATTCTTTCCAAGCAATTCTTTATTTTGTTTTTTCAAATATATACATTCATCATTATATCATCTTTAATTATTTTAGTCTATTTACTCGCTTCTATTATACTTTACTTTTAGAATTAAATTTCTGTAAAATTATTCTAATATGTCAAAACAATGAAATTTCCCCCAAAATAACTTCATTTCTTTTCTTTTTCACATATGTGATTTAATAGTTGTAAGAATTCTTCAGGTAAATGGTGTTGAATTCACTGATATTAGTAATTGTCCTAATACATTAATTCTGCTTTTTTCCAAAGATAGAAGACAGCTTTATCTACAAATAACATAAAAATATTTGATATTCTATAATATGATACTGAATACTTAGTTATTAATTTCACTTCTCTTGATTATATATATATATATATTCATAAGAGATTTACCAATGAGGAAAATTAGGAATTATCTTTCACAGAAGTCTGACACAATTTCCTTTTGTATGAATGAGTGACATAAAGATCTTCCACATTTCATTGGTGAGTATGAAGCTTTTCTAGCTTGTCCAATTGTGTGACTATATCAGGACTGAGTTGACTTAGGACCAAATTTACATAATATGCGCATGCTTTCATAAACCACTGTGACACTGTCATTTGCTCCCTGAGAATTCTCACATGATATTCATGTATTGATTATCCTAACATAGCAAAGCAAAAGAGTAACAGCTGTCTAAACTCCAGCCCAGTGCCAGCAAGTTATTAAAACCACAAAAGAAGATTAATCCATATTGATATGGCAAGAAATCATGAAAGGCTTCATATTTTATCCAATGTTACCTAGAGCCAATAATTTCTAATAAAAGCACATTTGTGATTGCCATTGTGGAAAGGAAATGGACAAACATCTGAGGCCTTAGAATAGAATAAAGAAGAGTTTGGGCTTCTTGAAGCCTGAATTATCTGAAGGACGATTTACTATTATATCTGAAGCTTATTGCTTGCATTAGTGTAGGTCTGAGTTGGACTGAAAATGTGAAAATCTGCATGTGAGCTTTTCATGTGATTTGACTTCTCAGTAGAAGAAATAGAGGATCATTTGGTTCATTGTGACAGTTGAGGGTTCAATATCAGGTGTTGTGGTGAATAGAATGTAATATGCATTGTTTTAATGATTCAGTCACTGAGTACCATTTCTGTACCTCACTTTCTTGGCTCGAAGTAGATTGTAAACACATACAATTTAAGAGCAATAAATGTAATTCAAAATATTAAGATGACTGTGGTAATGTTCTAGGTCTTCTCACTGATTGCAAAGTATTGTGGGATGGGGATGGGGGGTGGGTTGGGAGGATGGTGGGGGTGGGGGTGTAGGGGGCAGGAGGAGGGAGGACAGGGAAATCCGTGGCTGATATATAAAATTAAATTAAATTATAAAATAAAAAAATCTAACAATTATTGCTTTACAAACTAAGTCATGCCATATATGCATATTTTGTATGTATTTGTATATTGTCACCATGTAAAACTGCTCCCTGAACACCTTGTAAGGATTATATATAATATATTTCCTTTGACTTTTTAACACAGAGGAGATTACAATACATGGATGTTCTTTGTCATTGAGTTATTTCATATCTTCATATGCTTGCCATTGCTTTTATGTAAATGTACTGCTTATTTATGAGGATTTTTAGTTGCAAGATTTCTATATGAGAGTAATTATTCTGTTAACAAACTGGTTCCTCAAAGATAACAGAACTTGAATTAATTTGTTCAAGACTGAGAAACATGAGGTTTAATTAGCTATTGATATTGCTACAAGCAATGATAGACCTATCTACTTTATTCCCTACAGTATATATTACAGACTACAAACATATGCTTTGTAAAGTATATTAGGGAGTTTTATCAATAATTAAAGAACTTTATAAACAAGAACATACTTCATATTGTTAAACACTGTGAGTCAGCATTACTGATTTTTTATATCAAATATTTATTAAGGGCTTGATAAAAGTGATATTAGGTTAATTAAAATTCTAACAATCAAATATAATTGTAATTGCGATTATAAACTTACTCTGATGAGAACAATTGCATAATTTGAAACTAGATCTAAAACAAGAGGGTAAACCTTAATTACAGCTTCCTTTCCTAAATGGAGAATGATAAACAGAGTGTGATACACACTGTGGGCTCCATACTATAGTAAAGGATGATTCAGCAATTTATATATATATATATATATATATATATATATATATATATATATATATATATATTGGGGGGGATTTTGAGACAGAGTTTCTTTGTGTAGTTTTGGTGCCTGTCCTGGATCTTGCTCCATAGACCAGTCTGGTCTTGAACTACCAGAGATCTGCCTGGCTCTGCCTCCCAAGTGCTGGGATTAAAGGTGTGCACACCACCAACCTTCTCATGCTTTATATTTTGCTGCTATTTGCACTATATAATCAGATCTTTACTAAATGCTCCATGCTTTCATATACAAATTTATTTTAATATTTATCTAGGATGTTCTGCATCTGAAGTACCTGTCCTTACCGTTAATCAGTTTCCTTTTCCATCACAATTATTTTATCCCTCTCAAATTTCATATTTTATTCTATCTCACTATATTTGGAAAAGAATTCAAGTGCCTTTTATAATAATCAGATGTTGTATAATTATCTTGTACTCAGAATAGTAAAACAATCTATACTCACCAAAATAACAAAGAGTGAAAATATTCAAATATTTCTTATGCATACAGGAAACCCATTAGCAGGATCTCTGAGAGTTAGCTTCGATCCTGAAACTCACTTCCTTCTCCATCACATGTACATCAACCACAAAGTGTATTTTATTTTTTGTTTAGCTTCACCACACTGGGGAAGCTATATATTAACTTCTTTATGTTCATTATCAAGTTAAACCCCCCTTGGACAGTGTTTTACAGAATGATTTAAACATATGTCTAATTTTTTGTCCTCTTTTGTTTTTTTTTTTTTTTTTTTTGGTTTTTCGAGACAGGGTTTCTCTGCGTAGCTTTGCGCCTTTCCTGGAGCTCACTTGGTAGCCCAGGCTGGCCTCGAACTCACGGAGATCCGCCTGGCTCTGCCTCCCGAGTGCTGGGATTAAAGGCGTGCGCCACCACCGCCCGGCCCATGTCCTCTTTTGTTTTACTTCACCAAATTTTTTGTTTGCTTGTTTGTTTTTGTTTTTGGAGACAGTTTCTCTGTGTAGCTTTGCACCTTTCCTGGATCTCTCTCTGTAGACCAGGTTGGCCTCGAACTCACAGAGATCCACCTGTCTCTGCCTCCCAAGTTCTGGGATTAAAGGCGTGCACCACCACTACCACCACCACCACCACCACCACCACCACCACCACCACCACCCGGCTTACTTCACCAACTTTTATACCAAAATAAAAACTATGCATTGACATTCATAGCTATTCTATTTATTATTACATATTAACTATATCAAACAATGAAGTTAAATACGACATTTTCATGACTGTATGAGAAATCTGTTTATCCTGCATTATGCTCAAAGGTCCCTACCTTCTAGTGCTTTGGCTTTCTTATCTGCCGAGTAATTTTCAATTATCTCTGAAGATCCATGGATGACCTACCACAATACATTTTAATTTATTTCTTATATAATGACTTTTTGCTCTCCATGATCTTGTGTTTGCGTGCTTTTGAGCAATGGTTCTCAACCTTGCTCATGCTGCGACCCTTTAACAATTCCTCATAACATGTCTACATAATCATTTTATGCTTTCTAGTCAATCTCTTCTGCTTTCATTACTAAATTAAATTTATATTGCACATATGAGAAAGCCTGGCTGTTACCCTTGAGTCTAGTTTATTTCATTTAATGAAATGAATTCCATTCTCCTCCATTTTCCTGCAAATGGCACAATGTCATTCTACCTTATGGCTGAAGATCAAACTGGGTCAGTTAGTTATTTGTAGCTGTGGCCAGCTACTAGATGGAGGCAACCAAAGTGGAGACACTGTATATTTGGACTCCATTTTAGAATTTTTGACAATAGTTTTTGTCATTGCTGATTCTGGGCCTATGGTATGGCCAGAGTATCCTGGAGGTATGAGCACATGAAGCTGAGTAATTCAGATCAAGATAGATAGAGAAGAGAGAGATGGAGGTAAGAAAAAAGGTGCAAAGAAAGTTCAGGAACCCAAGGGCACTTCAACAAAGCAAGAATTCCCACCATATCCTATGTATGTTTCAGAATTTCTAATAAATCATTAAATTAAATTATTTATTAGGTCAGAGTCCTGATGATCTAATCAATTCTAGAAATGCCCTCTGTCACACCCATAAATGTGCTCTACTAAATTCTAGATGTTTCTTAATTCAATCCAGTTGTGACTTAAAATGGCCACATACTACACTGTGGATTCAGATGGGTTTTCTTGATCTCTTTATCTGAAGACAGGTATCTAGTCTTCAATTTATAGGAATTTATGAACAGGACCCTGGTAGCCCAGGCTATAAGGTCAACAATGTCATTTAATGGAACTAAAATACTTCTATATAACAAAAGGCATCAGCAACAGAGAAAGGGACAGTAGACTCAGTGGGAAAAGTCTTTACCAACTACACAGCTGACAAAGTGAACGGTCTAGAGACAAGGCAACTAAATTAAATAAACAACAGAAGAAAAGATAACTGAGGTAGTAATTGGGGGATGGAATTAAACAGAATTCTCCAAAGAAAATGTGCAAATCTCTGAGAAATTTAAAAATGAGTACAAGTTTAATCTCATCAGTAGGGAGACTGAGGCAAGACAAATGACCTAAGATACATAGATAACTGCATACTCTGTCTAAAACATTGATCTAATCAGTATTCGTGATGACATTTAGTATACTTTAGAAATCCACATGAATTAACACACTATAAATCTGTGTAAGCAGTTTTATTAGTATCACTTTTGATACTGTCTATAAAAATCAAATTTTGTACACAGACATTAATAGAAAAGGAAAAGAATATTTGTGAAGATAAGATTACAAAACATCAAACTTATTTTATTCATACTTAATCCATCAAATCATAATTAAATCCATTAAAAATTCCACATTGATTCTATGTACAAACTACAGTACAGTTAGGGAGACTTTAAAAATGAGTTTGTCTTCAAGAACTTTACTGAGTTAGAGTGGAGAAATTGAACACTTGTCTTTCTCCTGATTTTAGTGAGATTTTATGCTTTAAAATCTTCTTCATTTAACATGATGTCATCTATGGGTGGTCACATACCCTTTATTGTGGAGATGTGTTCTCTCTATCCAAATGCCTCCAGAATTGTCTTTGTGAAGAAGTGTTAGAATTCGTCAAAGTTTTTTCTACATTTATTGAGATGAAAATGTGACTTATTTCCTTGAAATTGTTTGTAATAAATTATATGTATTGCTTCATGTGTGTTGAAATATACCTGCATCTCTGGAATGAATTAAAATTGGTCATGGCAGATTTTTTTTTTAAGAATTTGTTCTTGTATTTGGTTCTTTATTTTCTACATTTTTATTTAAGTCAAGAAAAAAATTAGATGTGTACTGTTTAACTTCCAAAAATTACAATTGTATAGATATTTTTATTTGAGCTTTTTGTACTGTAATCAGCCATCACTGTTGCATTAAGTCACATATATTTCACATGCTTTATTGCTACCTCTTTAGTATTTTTTGAAATCATGTGTCCTTTGCCACTAAAAAGTGTGTATTAACTCACTGTCATTTTCAGTTTTCTATGGATAAATTCAGCAGATAATTTTTAATTCTTTTTTATTGCTAAGTGATGACTGTATTGTTGTTTAACTTACAGAAAACAAGCACAGCACCACTGATTCTCACTAGACAATATTTTGAAAATTGTATTTTTCAGTCTGATAAATTTTACATATTTTTTATTTATGTGTTGATAGATAATTTGGATAACAGTAAATAAACCTGTTCTAAATCTTTGTGTACTGCTTTTTCTTTTGTTGTTATGACACCGTTTTGCTTCAGTACTAAGGAGGTGAATGGAGCTATCATACCATAGCTACTACAGCTCTAAGTTTCGGAAAATTTGCTGATGGCTTTATAAGATGCCTATAGCATTTTTGATTGCTATAATGAGCACGTGTGAGTTATACTTTCTCCAATTCTTATCTCATAGCAAACATGCAATGAATGTGACATTAGACCTTCCGAGAAGAATTTACTAACTAGGCTCAAATTTACCCCCCCCTTTTTTTTTTTTAATAAAAGTTGAAGATCTAATTTTGCCTTAATTATACCTAGTGCTTTGGCTTTCTTATCTGCCGAGTAATTTTCAATTATCTCTGAAGATCCATGGATGACCTACCACAATACATTTTAATTTATTTCTTATATAATGACTTTTTGCTCTCCATGATCTTGTGTTTGCGTGCTTTTGAGCAATGGTTCTCAACCTTGCTCATGCTGCGACCCTTTAACAATTCCTCATATTGTGGCGACCCTAACCATAAATTTATTTTGTTGCTACTGCATAACTCTAATTGTGATCCTGTTTGAATCTTAGTGTAAATATCTAATATTCAGGATATCTGATATGCGAGCCCCCTAAGGTTCTGGACCCATAGGTTGAAAACCACTGCTTTAGAAGGAACCTTATATTTCAGTCTATTTTACCTGACTGGAGATTGATGTATTTTTCTATATTTATTTTATTTTTAAAAACATATCTTTGTTTTTCAGCTTTGATCAATGAAGGTATGGAATGCATTGGCCATGTTCATCTGATTATTTCCTGTTATCCCCTTCCCACTTCTACTAGCCACTTTCCTCGTTGCAACCACACCTCTTCCTGTTTTCATACATTTATTTTATATAGGCATCTCTGCTACTGTGTGCTCATAATGTTAATGGCCATGTCATAACAAGCAGATAATATTTCAAAGAATTCCCACCACTGTACTTTCTTCTGAGAAGAAATATGTATTTTTTAATTTATTTTTTTCTCCTTCCTCAGAGTTCAACACATGGTAAGATAGTTGGATTTGCTCTAAGAAAAAGCTTGAAGATGAACATTTCCTTACCGAATGCAAAGACACATGGAATTACATTGATTATTCCTAAAACTTGGACCATTCAGAAGGCAATTATCGAATAAAATGAGATATCAAGACACTTGTGAGAACATGATTTGATTTAAAATTTAATCATAGCTCACTCATAGCTGTGACAGGAGTTTAACTTATTAGGTACCATCTGCCGCCTGAACATCTAGGGAATATTTTTAAGGAATATCTTTCTGGAGTAAATGATAATCTTGTGCCAACTTGTTTATCACTTATCTGGTTGCTGGCATTTAAACCATGTAAAAACAAAAATTATAGTTGAGTGCATAAGGCAATAAATGAAAACTAACTATGAGAAGAGCACAATGAAAATGTAAATGACTTTTTCACAGATTCATCACTTCTGGTACATAATGAGCTTCATCAATGTGAGACGAGCCTACGTGCTGACAGCAGGGTAACTCACAGTTTGTTCAGTGCTGATTTGAGCCACTGATGTGGTTTTAAATATTTGACCTTGGCAGATAGTTACAATCTTGGTTTTCTCATCATAATTACCAAATTATAATAATGATCTTAAAAACCATGGTATCATAAGAAGCCATAGTTCATATGAATACATGTATGAGTAATTTGTTATTATAGTCATTGTTCACAGTATAGGAAAGAGCCACATAGGGCCACAGTGACTGCGAATTCTCCAGCTTACAACATACCAATATTGGAAAAAAACGTTCTTGTGAGCCAAAGTCAATTGACAACTACAGGAGGCAGATCCAGGGCCAGCCTTTTACAGTCCTATTTAAAAGCATGACAAGGGGTGATCTGAACTGTGGTGGTCTGGCTCAAAAGGTTTTCAGAGGAGAAGAATATTAGTATGTGGCCAAGAATGCAGCTGCTTTCTGCCCTTCTCCAAAAACAATCTGCCTAAGGATAAATTGATTATGGATTAACATCTTTGGCAGAGGAAATTTCTAGACAGCCTAGTATTGACTGTGCTGTGTGGTTATTAGTGGCCAGTCTTATGCAGACCAATAAGAAAAAACAGCCAGCTGAACAAGGAAAAATTTTTAAAAAAGGAACGTTGGAGGAGAAAAAGAGCACCAGGAAAAAGTTTAAAGAAAAGCCCAATCCTAAATGGAATAAAGGGAGTGGGGACCTCAGGGCAAGACTCACCCAGCTAAGCTTCCACCTTCTAAAAAAGAATTAAAGTATGGTGGCACACACTTTTAATCCCAGCACTTGGCGGCAGGCAGATTTTTGAATTGGAGGCCTGCCTGGTTTACAGAGCAAGTTCCAAAACAGCCAAACTTAGGCAGTGAAGGAAAGTATCAGAAACAGAAAGCTGGTGAAAGTGTATTTAAACAAGGGAGCCATGTTCCAGCCCCAGCCAACAGAAGAAACTGGCAGGTTCAGCCACTTAGTTCTGTCTTTAGACTCATGGATACAAAAAAAGGTACTGTGCAATTTCCCTCCACAGCTAAGGAAAGCTGCTGATGCCAGGCATATGTCAGAGGTGTCCCTGCATGGAGGCACAGGGAGGCCATTGTGTGAAGCTGTGAAATTGATGTCTGGATTTCATTGAAAACTCCAAGATGCTGGAGATGCTAGAGTCATATACCTGCCAAGAGATCTGCTGACTGAGTGTGTAACCGGCTCAAGAGAGCAAAGTGTGTTGCAGTCAACAAAGCAGAAAGGAGTTGGCGATCTGAAGACCGTATTGTCATCAGACATGGAGATGCAGTTTAAAGTTTGCTCAACTGGGTTTTGATCTTTCTTTGGTCCATTACTTTCTCATCATGCTCCCTTTCTCCTGTTTAGGAATGGTTATGTATATTCTGTGTCATTGTATGTTGGAAGTTTGTGATTTGCTTTTTGATTTTTATCTAAAAGGGGGTTACAATGGAGAGATGCCATGAGACTCAGAAGAGACTTTGAACTTTTTTTTTTTTTTTTTTTTTTTTTTGGTTTTTCGAGACAGGGTTTCCCTATGTAGCTTTGCGCCTTTCCTGGGACTCACTTGGTAGCCCAGGCTGGCCTCGAACTCACAGAGATCCGCCTGGCTCTGCCTCCCGAGTGCTGGGATTAAAGGCGTGCGCCACCACTGCCAGCGAGACTTTGAACTTTTAAACAGTGCTGAGACTGTGATGGACTGTGGGGACTTTTGAAGCTGGAATGAATGTATTTTTGTATTATGATATGCCTACAAGCCTATGGGGTGCAGGAAGTGGCATGTGGTGGTTGAAAAAGAATCACTCCCATAGGATTTTGATTTGAATGCTTGGATACCAAGGAGTGGCACTATTAGGAGGAGGAGGTGTGGCCTTATTGGAGGAAGTCTGTCACGGGGGGGGGGGCGGCTTTGAGGTTTCAAATGCTCAAGTCAGGTCCAGAAAAAAATAAATAAACAAAAGCTGCACAACACATCCCCTTTATTGAGATAGAAAAAATTCCACTTGTGAGATATAACCCCATTTCACATACCAGAAAGATAGAGCAATACCTATGTAGAAACGGTTAGCAGTTTATAGAAACTTCAGATATAAGGCCTTTATCTTCTATGTTTGCAGCATAAATCATGCAGTCCATTGCTTAGAATTTACTAAAGTCCCACCTCCCTATTATTTTTGAAAAAGCATCTGAATCTAACAGCTTCTTTAGGCTTTAAATCTTATTTTGAACTCTCATAAACATACTCGCTGATGAAATATGTGCCTTCTGTCTTGTCTATCTGACAAAAATTTCTGTGTGTGTGTGTGTGTGTGTGTGTGTGTGTGTGTGTGTGTTGGGTATTAAATACAGAGCCTTGAACATGCTATAAAGCACTTTACCACTGATATGTTAAATTTTTTCATTTATTTAAATAACACACTTTAGTGGATAAACACTCCAAGAACGAGTTTGCTTTTTTTTCTTTCTTTCTTTTCTTTTTACTTTTTCTTTTCTTTTCTTTTCTTTTTTTTTTTTTGGTTTTCGAGACAGGGTTTCTCTGTGTAGCTTTGCCCCTTTCCTGGAACTCACTCTGTAGCACAGGCTGGCCTCGAACTCACAGAGATCTTCCTGGCTTTATCTCCCGAGTTCTGGGAGTAGAGGCATGTGCCACCACTGCCTGGCTGAATGAGTTTTCAAAAACTATGTAGAAATCAAATATTAAACCACACACAAAACTAAGTCATTAGTTACTGAGTTTACCAAGGCTTCTATGTGTGGGTTAGGCATTTGCCTATGCATGTTAGTTAGCTTTACAATACAGTAACACACTTAAGACAATTGGCTCATACATGGAATATAGACTTTTTCTTTTTTTTCAGTTCATAGAAATAGTATATCCTGACTATGGTTTCCCCTTCCTCTAGTCCTCCTGGTTCCTCCCCACCTCCCTCCCATCCAGATCAATTCCCTTTCTGTCTCTCATTAGAAAACAAACAGGTTTCTCTGGGATAATAATAAAATGATATATGACAAGATAAAACAAACAAATGAAAAGAATAAATTCTGAGAAAGTAAAAAGCAAAAACAGAGACCCAATCATTCAAACAGAAACAGTAAACTAGAAGCCATAATATATAGGGAGAAGACCTGAGGCAGACCCAGATGTGCACTTTGCATGCTGCCTCAGTCTGTGGTGTTATTTTGTTTATACTTTAACAAATAAAGCTTGCCTGTAGTAGGTAGCCATTCCAGCTTTGGTCTGGAAGTTCCAACCCCCATTGAGTCTTCGGTAGCTATCACGCCTACAAGGCCGGACCAAAAGAGGGCCCTGAAGACCCAAGATCCAGATGTGCTGCCCTCTCTTGTTTCCTGGACTGTGGACACTGGAAGTAGACCCAGCAGAGTTCTCCAGAGAACACTGCCAGACTGCGCTGTGTCTTTCCCAGACCCTGCAACCTACCTATCCCTTCATTTTTAAGTTACCCCACTAAATAAATCTCCCTTTTAACTATGTGGAGTGGCCTTAATAATTTCACCAATACTTGCCTGGAGATCAAAGGGCAGAGTTAGCCTCTAGAGGCCCCGCAGTTGTGGCACACACTATTAATCACAGCTTTTGGGAGGAGGAAGCAGGAAGATTGGGAATAAGGCCACTCTTGGCTACAGGAGACTGAATCTGTCTAAAAGACACAGAGCCAGCCAGGGGTGGTGGCTACCACCTTTAATCCCAGCACTAGGGAAGTGGGGACGAGATCTCAATAAATTCAGTTTGATGATTCTTGGAGACTAGATCTCGCCCCCTTTCAGTCTGAAAATTCCTAAAGGGAAGAAATTTTTCTAGTGGCTTGCTGTTCTGTTCTTGATCTTTTAGCTTTCACTCTGATATCTGACTCCGGGTTTTTTATTAAGACCAATTAGAATTCATGCTAGAATTCATATCAGTCTCTGTGAGTCCTTATGAGCATTAATCTTGGTGATTTAGAAGGACTTGTTTTCTTAGTGTCCATCTCCCCTCTGGCCCTTACATTTTTTTTCTGCTTCCTTTTTGAACTCTGAGCCCTGAGAGGGGGATTTGATGGAGACATTTAGCTTAGGGATGAATGTTCTAAGGTCTGTCACTGTCTGCATAATGTCTGGCTGTGGGTCTCTGTTTGCATCTGTTGCAGGAGGAAGCTTCTCTGATGATAGCTGAGCAAGGCACTGTTCTATGAATATATCAGAATGTCATTTGGAGTCATTTTACTGCCCCTTCCTTCCTTCCTTCCTTCCTTCCTTCCTTCCTTCCTTCCTTCATTCCTTTGTTCCTTCCTCCCTTCCTTTTTTTCCTTCCTTTCTTTCTTTATCCATCCCTTTAGTTCTTTCCTCATTTTTGTCTTGCTCTAGAACAGTAGTATTTGATTTTATGATAGGACTCTGGGATATCAAGCCTCAGGTTCTTAGTCCCCTAAGCAGTGTTGGTTATGGATTCTGTCTTATGGAATGGGTCTTAAGTCACATAAGACATTAGTTGGTCACTCTCACAGCACAGCTTTTTGCCACCACTGTCATACAGTATTTTGTAGGCAGGACACCACTGTAGATCAAAGGGTTTGTACCTGGGTTGGTGTTTGTGGCAGTCTGAATAGGAGGTGTCCCCATGCACTCATGTATTTGAATGCTTGGCCCACAAGGAGTAGCATTATCAGGAGTTGTAGCCTTGTTGGACTAGGTATAGCCTTGGTGGAGGAAGTGTGTTGTAGCATGAATCTTAAAAGTTCTTATTAAGCAAAACAAATCTGGGATGGGTATTGGGATGAAGCTGGAAGATCAGAGAATCAGAACAAGCCACAGCTATCTCACCTCGACAGTTCCTCAGCTGATCCTATTTCCTCAGGCTGGAAGCCTTTTGAGTCCACATCCAAATGGATCTCAGCTGAACTGCTTCTTGAAAGCCTAAAAGCTTAACCAGTCTAGCTCCTGGTTCTCACACCTTAAATACCTTTCTGCTTTCTGCCGTCACTTCCTGGGCTTAAAGGCTCACTTCTTGGCATAAAAGGTGTGTGTCACCATGCCTGTCTGTTTCCAATGTGACCTTGAACTCACAGAGATCCAGACAGATTTCTGCCTTTGGAATGTTAGGATTAAAGACATGAGTGCCACCATTTTATAGCCTCTGTATCTAGTGGCTGTTCTGTTCTCTGACCCCAGATAAGTTTATTAGGGTACACAATATTTTGGGGAACACCATACCACCACATTGCGTCACTGTGCTGGCAAGCTTTGAGGTCTCATACATGCTCAAACTTCACGTAGTGTATGATAGTCTCCTTCTGCTGCCTGTGGATTAGGATGTGGAACTCACAGCTCCTTCTCCAGTACCATGTCTGCCTGCATGCCGCCATGCTTCTTGCCAAGATAATAATGGACTAAACTTCTGAAACTGTAAACCATCCCAATTAAATGTTTTCCTTTATATGAGTCTCTGTGGTCATGCTGTCTCTTCACAGCAATAAAACCCTAACTGAGACAGTGTTTGTGTTTCTCCTTTGGTAGTCTACAGAATATCTTTCTGGACTAGTCATGTCAGGATATAGGCTGAAGGGTCTGTGTAGGCAGAAGCTTTATTTCTCCGGGTTCAATGAGTTTAGAGGTGCTGTCTTTTGCAGTGGGATCTTGCTGTTGGTTTGTGAAGAGCAAACTAAAGGCTTAGCAATAGCCTGGGTTCTTTGGGGATTTCCATAGAACCTCTTTGGTAAACAGCTCTTACAAATGAAACTGAATCTAAGTACTGGAAGCTTCATTTGGTGAAAAGAAATACCCAATTGGGATCAGTTATCCCCATTTTGCTGACTAATTTTATTCCAACTTGAAATAATCAAGAGTCACTGGAGAGGAGGAATTCTCAGTTCAGAAAATTCCTCAAAAAGATTAGGATATAAGCAGTCCTGTAGGGCATTTTCTTTTTAAATTTATTTATTTTAAAAAAAAGTTTTTTTTTAACATACCAAATCCAGTTCCCCTTCCCTGTCTTTCTACTGCCCCCATGTCCCCCAATCCTGCCCTCCTATCCACTCCTCATAGAGGGTAAGACTTCCCTTGGGGAGTCACCAAAGTCTGGCATACTAAGTTGAGGCAGGACCAAGCCCCTCCCTGCCCTGTGTCAAGGCTGAGCAGGTTATCCCAAATAAGTGATCAATATGGAAGGTACAAGCCCACTGTGAATGAAATCACCCCTTGACAAGAGGTAAAGAATTCTACAAGAAAGGGGGTTGAGCAAGCCATGAGGAGCAAGCTGGTAAACAACACTCTCCCATGCCCTCTGCCATCAGCTCTGTCCTCCAGGTTACTGCCCCTTATGAATTTCTCTCCAGAGTTCCTTCAGCAATGGATTATGATGTGGAAGTATAATCCAAATAATCCCCTTTCTTCTTAATATAATTTTGGACATGATATTTCATCATTTAGATTGCATTCACATACATATGTACTTTAGGATGCTTCAACCAGGTTAAATTTTTAGGCATATACCAAAAAAACACAGAGATAGTTGCTCTACAATGTTCATTGCTGCTCAATTTATAATAGTCAGATATTGGAAATAACCTAGATGTCTAGCAACAGGTGAATGGATAAAGAAAATGTGGTACATTTAGAAAATGGAGGGTCTGGTAGTTTGAATGTAATTAGCCCCCATATGCTCATTGGGAGTGGCACCATTAGAAGGTGTTACTTTGTTGGAGTGGGTGTGTCATTGTGGAGTCAGGCATTGAGGATTCTGATGCTCAGGATACGGTCTAGTGTCTCAGTTGACTTTCTGTTGCCTGCAAGATATAGAACTCTCACCTATCTCTCTAGTATTATGTATGCCTGTACACTGCCATATCCCACCATGATGATAATGGACTGAACCTCTGAACTGTAAGTGAGCCACCCCAATTGAATGTTTTCATTTACAAGAGTTGTTTTGGTAATGGTGTATCTTCACAGAAATGAAAACCCTAAGACAGAGGTTTACTCAGCCCTTAGAAAATGAAATGATGAAATTCTCAGGTAAACAAACAGAACTAGGGGGAAAAATCCTGACAAAGGTATCCCAGATGCAGAAAGACAAATATGGTATATATTTACTTACATGTGGATATTAGCTGTTAAGTCAATGATAACAAACTGCAATCTGTAGAACCACAGAGATTAGGTATATAAGGGACTGGGGAGTAGATAGATAGATAGATAGATAGATAGATAGATAGATAGATAGATAGATAGATAGATAGATAGATAGATCCATAGGAAAGGGAAATAGAATAGATAGTTATAGATTGGTGGGTGTGTTCACGTTTGTGCCTGTGTAGGTGTGCATATGTGTGAGTGTGCATATGTGTGAGTGTGCTTATGTGTGAGTGTGCATATGTGTGAGTATGTGTTTGTGAGTGTGCATGTGTGAGTGTGCATGTGTGTGAGTGTGCATGTGTGAATGTGCATGTGTGTGAGTGTGCAGATGTGTGAGTGTGCAGATGTGTGAGTGTGCAGATGTGTGAGTGTGCAGATGTGTGAGTGCTCATGGAGACCAGAGGAATACCTCAGATGTCACATGTCAGTCTTGAGGTGTCATCCAGCCTTCCTCCACCCTTCCTTTCTTTCCTCCCTTACATTTCTTCCCCTCTAAGCCCGCCCTCCCTCCCTCCCTCCCTCCCTCCCTCCCTCCCTCCCTCCCTCCCTCCTTCCCTTCCTTTCTTCTGTCAGGGTCTCTTTTTGGCCTATAGCTCACCAAATAGGCTAGTAACACTGGCCAGCAGGCTCCAGGGATCTGCCTGTCACTACCTCCTCCTCAGTGCGGGGATTACAAGTGGAAGACACACTGCTGCTGCTGCTGCTCCCCTCCTCCCCCATCTCCCCACCTTCTCCTCCCTCTCCTCCGCCTCCTCTCCACCTCCTCTTCCTTTTCTGCCTTCCTTCCTCCCCCTTCTCCACCTCCCCCTCAACCTCCTCCTCCTCCTGTACCTCTGTACAGTATATGATTAAAGCTTAGCACCCAGACACAGACCTTTTTTTGTAGGGGGCTGGAAAGGTTAGACAAGGCTCACCTCAGAAGAATAACTATTAATAAGCTTCTGTATAGACAATGTGGAAAATGTGAGGGTGGGGGAGAAGAAAATCACTCATAATTCTCCTCCCCCACATGACCTCTGCTAACATTTCGGTAGATGGTTTGCACTTCTCTTGCAATGGAGCGTCTTAAACTATGGCTTTGGTTTTACATAGTTTTAAATCCTATTTTATGTGTCTATGCATGTATATTTGCAAATCACATCACAAAATGACTTGTAGAATATTATTTTAACTAGGCAAAGATGTGTTTACATTTGTTTATGCTGTAGAACATTACTTTTAACTGTAAAAGTGTGTTAACTTTGTTCATGCTGCATTTGCTTAATGACGCAAGGATGTGTGTTTAATTATGTAAAGATGTGCTACATCTGTTTCGCTCTGCCTTCGTAAGCACCTGATTGGTTAAGAGCTAAATGGCCAATAGCTAGGCAGAGAAAGGATGGGTGTGGCTGGCAGGCAGAGAGAATAAATAGGAGAAATCTGGGCTCAAGAGAGAAGAGGAAAAAAGAATAACAACAAGAGAAGGAGGAGAAATGGCTCGGTGGTTAAGAGCACTGACTGCTCTTCCAGAGGTCCTGGGTTCAATTCCCAGCACCCGTAGAGAGAGGGGAGGGGAGAATGTACTGTAGGCAGTACATTTTGATATGCTGAAGTCTTTTAATTTCTTATTATATATTTCAAAAGTTTTTTAATGCTAACCTCTAAATTTTTCCTTGTGTTATGAGAAGGTGGATGATAAGGTTGTTTATATTTTATATTAATTAAGTTTAATTTTACTGCTCAATGTAAGGCCTATCCCTCAGGGTGTTTCATATATTCTACAGTTCTTTATGGTGCTTAGCTCCATCTACCCAACACAGTTTAACTGTAATATTTCTTTGTCAAAATTTTGTTCTAGGTGGTCCATCAATTAAAGGTATTTTGGATGTCACAGACATCTATTACTATTACATTGGGGCATTTAAAGTGCTTAGGTGTTTAGAGAGCATGAGATCAAATTCAAATTCTAATTATTAGAGCCATAACTTTTCTATTTACAGAGTTTACTTCACTACTCAGTAACGTTCTTGCCTGAGCCATTCAATTTGAATTATTTGTTTTTGGTTTGAAGGTCTGTACTATCTATTTTCATCTTTTGTTGGTGAAAGAGAATAACTGAAGCTTAGAAAATTATAAAGAACTCCATGTATTTATTTATAAATTTGTAAGCCAGATATCCAAGACTGGATGGTGATATTGGTGATAATTTTTTAATGAACTGTAACATGGGAAATCAGAATAGTCAGTGAGATAATGCTGAAGAGAGAAAATGAGCAACAATATTGCTGTATAAGAGTCCATTCACATAAGAACAAACTCAGCTCAAAAGAGTTACTGCAGTACTTTCTAGTAAACTATACATTAAAATCTTAGTATTAATTATAGGACTCAAATTTCATGTGTATGAGAATAGATAAACCATATTCAAACAGTAGCACATACCTAAGATACTGTCAGTGTTATGCTGTCTAGTTCTTATTTTAATGTCGTTGATATAGAGTTCTGAACCTTGCTATGGAGTGGTACTTTTTAATTTATGTAGGGGAAATCTAGTTATTATGTAATTCAAATGAACTACACTCTCCCATTGCACTCTTCTCTGCATGTGCTCTTTCTACCATTTATTTATCACACTTACAACAGGTTTTTCCAGTTATTTGTTCTACTCTTGCAGTTTTTTTTGCATTTTTTAGCCTTCTTAGATTGTGGAGAAAAATTCATCTTTTTTTATTTTTTCTTTGTTTCTCTCTCTCTTTCTCTTTTTCTTCCTTCCTTCCTTTCTTCTTTTTCTTGTTTTTATAACTCACTAAGTCCATTTAGTTCTGCCCATATGTGTATGTGTGTGGTGTTATCATTTACCAATGAAAAGGCCCCAAATATGAATGATTTTCTCTCTAGCAACAGTTACAAACTGCCAATATTTCCTCCATGATGTTTGGAGCCTTTTGAGATCTTCTTCCTCCATCCATAATAGAACTTTAGCTTGCTTGGTTTTGTGCAAGTGACCATGTAGTCTGTGTGTTGGTAAGTGCAATGGCCATGCCATGCTACGAGGATAGCCATTCCCAACAGCCTTCCCTATCCTTCATTGTGTGAACTCTCTTTTGTCTCCTTCTTTGCTATGTTCCCCGAGCCTTGAATGATGGATTTTGATACAGCTGACCCATCCACAAGTGAGCACTAAGAGTTGTACATACTCATTGTTCCAATCAGTTATGAGTCTCTATTGGTAAAATTATTAAGGCCACTCCACGTATTTAAAAGGAAGATTTATTTAGTGGGTAACTTACAAATGAAGGGATAGGTAGGTCACAGGGTCTGGGGAAGGTGTATCACAGTCCAGGGGTGTTCCCTGGAGCTCTGCTCTGTAAACCTCCACCATCAAAGGTCCAGGAACCGAGAGAGTGCTCGCCCATCCAGATCTCGGGTCTCCAGGCATCTCCCTTGGCTCAGCCTTGTAGGCATGACAGCCTCAATGGGGGTTGGAACTTCCAGATCAAAGCTGGAATGGGCTACCCACTACAAGTCTCTGAATTAACCACAACCCATGACAAAAATTAAGCTCCTTTGACTAAAGTTGAGAGTAACACAAATCTATTAGGAAGAACACAAATATTTAGAATATTGACATCTAAAAAATATCAAAAGTGGGTTCCACTTGGGGCCTAACACCTCACAGCCATGGACTTTTTCTCTTCTCAAACTTTTTTATTTGTCATGAATTCTCTTCCGTGGAGGACATCTCAAATCCAATAAAATGTTACTTGATTACCTTGTAATAATAGAAGGGTAACAATTTTAACAGTAGGGACATCTTGCCTAGTAAGTAAGGATAGTTTCCCTGATTCCTTTTTCAGTATGTTTGTTATTTGTATATAAGCTCACTGAGTTTTGTCAATTTTGTAGCCTGCTATTTTTCTAAATGTATTGGTCAACCTTTGAAGGCCTCTGATGGTCTTTTATTTCATGTATGAAACTATATATTCTACAAATAGTGTACTCTGACTTCTTTTCTTATTGGTATGCTGTTTATCGTCAGTTGTCTCAGTGTTCTAGCTATGGCCTCAAGTGTTATACTGAGGTAAGGAGAGAATGGACATCCTTACGTTGTGCTGCAATTATAGATGAAGTGCTCCATTTAGAATGATGTTGGCTGTGGCCTTGATATATATATATATATATATATATATATATATATATATATATATATATATATTCTTTATTGTGCTGGAATATGTCTTTCATATCCCTAGTCTCTTCAGGACTTCTATGAAGGAAAGGGTATTTTGCCAAAAACTTTGTGTCTAAATCAGCTAATTGTGTCATTTCTGTCTTTCAGGCTATTTTTTTTGGTGGAAATATATGCATTTATTCATTTATGTATGTATGTTGAATAATTCCTGCTTCTCTGAAATGAAGCCCTCTTGATTATGGTGGATAACATTTTTTGATATAGTCTTGAATTTGGTTTGCAAGTATTTTTGACAATAATTGTATTTATGTTCATAAGGAACACTGATCTGCAGTTTTTTTTCTGTTGAATCTCTGTGTGGGATTGGGATCAGGGCAATCACTTTGTAAAAAGAATTTGGAAGTTTTCCTTCATTTTTCATTTTGTAAAATAATTAGAAGCATGTTGGCACTAGCTATTCTTTGAAGGTCTGGTAGACTTTGCACGGAATACAGTTGGCCATATGCTTTTTTGGTTGGGAGATTTTATCGCTGCTTTTACTTCACTGGGCGTTATGAATCTGTTCAAATTTTTTATTTCATCTTAATTTAACTGTGATAGTTCTAATACATGTAGAAGTTCATCCATTTATTTTTTTGTTTGTTTTTCAGTTTAGTAGAATACAGATTTTTTTAAAGTATGATTTTAGGATTATCTGAAATTCCTTGTTACCTGCTTTCTCCCTTTTCATCTCTAATTTTATTAATTTGAATCCTCTCTCACACATTCTTTTGTTCTTTTTTTTTTTGATTAGTTTGGATAAAGGTTTGTCAGTTTTGTTAATTATTTCAAACAATCAATTCTTCATTCCATTGGTTCTTAGTTTTAATTTTAGGTTTTATATTTCATTGCATTCAGCCCTAAGCATGATTATTTCCTCAAATATACTCTTCTTGGGTGTTGTATCTACATGTTCTTCTAAAGTTTTCACGTGTATCATTGAGTTATTAATATGAGATCTCTTCAATTTTAATGTAGTCACTTGCTGCTATGAACTTGCCTCTTAAAAATGCCATTATTGTGTTCCACAGATATTGGTATGCTGTGTTTTGACTTTCATTCTATTCTAAAGAGTTCTTTCTTTCCCTCATGATTTCTCTCTTGATCCAATTTCCAGTCATACAATCACAGGTAACAACAGTGATCACATTGCTCAGCTATGATATATAGCAGATCAAATGTATTAAATGCATTTTGATTTATTGTATTTTTAAATTAAAATGTTTTTCATGAAATGCAACCCTGTTTTAAATTGAAGAACATTATCTACCATGCTTTGACAATGAGAACCCATTGGATTTTCATCTGTGCTGCCTCAAAGGTGATGTTTTTCAATCTCACTCAACAGTATGATAATGGGAGCAGAAAAGAATTTCCACGATACATTCACTAAGTTATCTCCCGTTCTTTAACACCCACACAAGGATTACATGTTTTACTCTGAATATTTTTTCAAGTCATTAAGCATGAGTCCAAACTAATGTTTAACATAAAATGACAGAATCTCATTATTTTCAACTGTTCGTAGAGAACATGACTTTTAATTATACTAAATTATGTAACGTGTCTTAGGTCCTTTAGTATGTAATGACATAGCTTGTCTTTTCCTGTTGAAAATAGAAGTGATACCACCTACAATCTTTTATTTTGGCTGATCCTGTTAGAAGTATCTTTTGAATCCCCATTTCAGAAAGACGTTGTTAACTTGTTATTTCCCATTGGCTTTTTTGAAAGTGTGCCCCTGTGAAAATTGTTAAACCTAATCCTAATCCTAAATCAAGTGAGCACAGACTGAAGTGTAGGTGTGTCACTGCCTCTCAGTATCTAATCACATGCAAAAAGGCAGGACATCTTTGTACTGACATAAATGATGTTTGTAGTGAAATCAGAAATAATCTCAATGATTTTGATACATTTTTGGTCTTTGGAATTGAACAAATGGAAAGTAGAGATGTGCCTCTTAGTCATTCCTGTATCACTGACTCATCCTTTAATACATCAATTTTAAGTATCATGAAGATAATTATTATATGTGTTTATTTGATAAACCTCAACTTTTAACACATGTAAAAATTTGTTCATAAAAGTTCTTCATGTTTTTACTGTGGTTCACAGTGACCATAGATTTAACAGTGGGATGTTAAAGTAAGATTTAATTACTTGTTCTAACTTCTACGTTCTCCTATCTTTATGAAACTCTCAACAATGTAATGGGAGCATCTTTTTTACTACCCGTCTTTGTTAGGCTTCCTGTTGCTGTGATGAAACATCATGATCAAAGTACATTGTGGAGGAGAGGGTTTATTTGGCTTAAGAATCCAAATCACTGGTCACTGTCAAAGGAAATCAGGACAGTAACTTAAGCAGGGTGGGAACCTGGAAATAGGAGCTGTTCTAGAGGCCATGGAGGGATGCTGCTTACTGGATTGCTCCCCGTGGTTTACTCAGCATGCTTTCTAATAGAACCTAAGACCACTACCCCAGGCATGGCACCATTCCCAATGAGCTGGGACATTTCCCATCAATCACTAATTAAGAAAGTTCTCTAAAGCCTTGCCTAAAACTCAATCTTATAGAGGCATTTTCTTAATTGTGGTTCCTTCTCTCACATGATTTTAGCTTGTGTCAAATTGACATAAAACTATCTAGCACACTACCCTTTAGGACAGAACACACAACAGCTCTAAGTAGAACACTGAGCAGTAAATTTGACGTCTTTGAAATCCTGAAATTTCAGTTCTAGTTCTAACTTGATATTCACTGGCTACAAAAGTAAGGATACTATGCATCTTTCTTCTTTGTCTGTATGTCTTTGTTCAGTTGAAAAGGTTGGGCTGTGTAATAGCCATCCTGATTCATTTATCTTTTTCCTCTATGCTGAGGTAACTGTTTTAAGCTTTAAACACTTCTTTAAGGATATATGCATCCATTACTATAGGTGATTTAAAAAGTGAAGAACTGCATATATTTGTCCAAAAGAATGTTTTATAATATAGATACAAACCCATCAAACTGTCTCTTTATATTTTATGTTGCATGAATTGATCTGCCTTTACCATTATTCATTGAAATATGATTTATGGATAGAAAACCAAATACAGACTTGTACATATTTTTCCTTACCTCTTGAATTTAAAATTACTGCATCAAACATTCCCTAGTTTGTATATTTTGGCATCACTGAATAAACATCATTTATGCTTATATCTTGAGTAGTTTACAGCAGCAATTTTATATGCCAAGTTTCCTGATATTATTTCTAACATTTCACAATTCAGCAGTAGATAAAATCAATGCCAGAACCTCATGTTACATCACATAGCATGGTAGGTCTTGTGATTGTTTTTCTTTCACTTGTATGATTACAATTTTAAAAAGGCATGCATATATTTAATTTTTCATTTTATTTTACGTGTATGGGCGTTTTGCCTGTATCTAGGTCTATATCTTACATACATGCCAGTGCCTGCCAGAGGCTTAGTAGGGGGCAATAGGCACCCTGGAACTGGAGTTGTTGATGGTTGTAAGCTCATTGTTGGTGTTCCGAATCAAACATGGGTCTTCTGAATGAGAAACAAGTAATCTAAACTGCTCAGCCATCTCCCTAGCCACTAAATACATTATCACAAAGTTGAGTTTTCCCACATCTAATTAAGATTTCTTATCTTTGTGTATATACATATATATGTGTGTATGTTTGTGTGTGTGTGTTCATGTGTGCGTGTATGTGCGTGTGAGTGTGCGTGTGCGTGCGTGCGTGCGTGTGTGTGTGTGTGTGTGTGTGTGTGTGTGTGTGTGTGATAGCCACAAAACAAATTAGGCTAGCTGGCCTTCCATAAAGATTTCTCCTATTTATACTTTTCCTCTGACCATACAATTTCTGGGATTACAGATGTTTGCTAATATTTCTTGTGGCTCAATGTGGGTTTTGAAAACTTGGCCTCAAGTTCTCACACTTGCATGACAAATATGCTACACTGAGCCATCTCCTGGCCCATTAATAATATTTAAGAAGTAGAAATGTACAATAAAATTTCCAGCTATGAAGTCGACTTCAACAAAACTTTTCGCATTAGTATACACAGGTGTCACCTGTGACCACTTTATTATCATATGTCTATCAGTTAATACATGCCTGTGTGTATCTATCTGTCTCTGTTATTTTTTTGAAGATTCTTTTTCAAATAAAATTTTTAAAATTTTTATATGCATTGGTGTATGGACTGCATGAATGTCTGTGTGAGGGTGTCAGATCCTGGAATTACAGACAGTTGTGAGCTGCAATGTGGGTGCTGGGAATTGAATCCCCATTCTCTTCAAGCACAGACAATGCTCTTAATCACAAACCATCTCTCCAACTCCGTTTGTTGAAATGGACTATATTTATTTTCTAATGAAAGTAAATATCGTCTTATAAATAATTTTTACTAAGTGGATAAATTTAGAAGAACTTTTACAGAACTGAAGGACGTTCATCCCATCTGAGTGTAAACAAACAATATTTTCTAAAATTTATGATTGCATAGTGATTATTACTGAGAATTAATGCTCTCCATTTTACTGTTTCTCCAGAAGAACAAACATGCTTTCAATTATTTTTTTTCTGTTTGAAAAGTTTTAACTTGTTTGTATAGTGAGTAGCATATATCAAGATAAAACAAAATTGGGAAACAAAATCTGGGAATTGAAATTTTATATATTTTAAGGTAGTTTTGAAATTAAAGAAATTAAATTTTGTGTGTGTGTGTGTGTGTGTGTGTGTGTGTGTGTGTGTGTGTGTGTGTGCATATGTGTGACTGCATTCCTGCTGAGCTACTCCTGGCCTGCCTCCTGAGAGTAGCCCCTAGCCCTAATCCATCTTTTGTTTAACCAATACCTTACCTTTTGTTTCTATTACAGATACCTTTTGTTTCTCTTATCGCTCCATGTGAACCCTGTCTCAGAGTCTCCCAAGGATCAAAGGCCTATGCAAAACTTGGTTCATGAAACCCAGAAAACCATGGTGTCTGATAAATCGAGGAATTTGCACTTGTTATTTTATCTTTAGGAGCTCCTTTCTGGTTGCTGTGAAAATACAGAAAGTAACTGGTTAAACTGTAAATAGAGAAAATAAAAATGTCCTGGGCGAAGGGAAAGTGCTTGAGTCCTTAGAGGGTGTACGTGCAGCCACAAAGGGCTAAATTCATTTTTTTTTTTTTTTTTTTTTTAAAGATAGGATTTCTCTGTGTAGCTTTGCGCCAGATCTGCCTGGCTCTGCCTCCCTAGTGCTAGGATTAAAGGCATGCACCACCACCATCTGGCACTAAATTCATTTTTAAGGTTCCTCTGAGTTTTGTTTTTTTTTCCCCCACAGACCCATGTGAACTCACGCACCAGTGCCCCCACAATCCGCGATATGTGTATCTGTATGTGGGTATGGCATAAACCTTGGGTATCCCTGAGCTGGAGTTACAGAGGTTGTGAAATACTTGAAGTAGGTTCTGGGAATTGAACTTATGCCCTCTGCAAGAGTTGTAGACACTTTTAACAGCTAAGTCATCTCATTAATTTATATCTTATGAACACTAAGTATTTTTAATTATAACTCTAAATATTCATTATTATGAATGAGAATTATCCATAGAACTTTCAAATATATTAGTTCTATTATTAAGTAGGTGGTGGAAGATTCACTTTTCATTAACTTAGTTTTTAACTTGCAAAATACTTTTGAGTGATACTTCAAACATATTGGTTTATTATTATGAATCAGAGATTCTTCAAAATAAATTACTTAATTACCGAATGTTCATTAAAAGCACAATAATTTCTGTATCTTGTTGAGAACATTAATAATCAGAGATATTAGATGATATGCATTAGTAGTCATGTTTACAAGACACATGCTCAATGATCTAATAGTCATGTGTTCAAACATACATGACACAACACCTCATAGCTTAAAGATTAAATATTCATTAAATCACCTGCTTTCCTTAAATTTGGTATAAAGTGGTTCTCAAAGATATGTAAGAATTTATTGTTTCTCAGGCCTCAACCACTGGTTTGTTAGCAATTTTGCTCTACAACAGAAATCCACCCTACCACCAGTTTATATAAGACCCATGTAAAAAATCTAAAGCAGATTTGTATATCTTGGCATATGAATATTATCTGGGATGCAATTTGCTCTGATATTAAGATGTTAAAAGTATTTTATGTGAAGAATAGTTGTGCCTATTTCCATATCTTGCTTATAACACTTCACAGAACAGCATCAATTTTATTAGTTGCAATAGAGATATTTTGCCTGTTAAAACAACAACAACAAAAATTTATGACTTGTCATCTAAGAACATTTCCAGATTCCTGTTCTGTCCTACTTATCCACAAAATGTTGTACATATGGAATCATTCAAAGTAAAATTTAAACTTTTATTTGTACATACAAAATATCTGACAATTGTTTGGGGATTGAATATGAAATAAAACTGAAAATGAGAGAAATTTGAACAGTAGAAGTTAAATATTAGTATTGACTTTAAGCATAGTTTTTTGAAAAAGGCTTATATTAATGATGGGACATTTTAGGGAAACTGAAGATTGGGGTCATAATTGTACTTTGAGGCTGGGGATTTCATGGCTAGACATACGTAATGATAGCTTATCCTTTAAGTCATGGCATGGATGAAATTTATGGAAATGAGAAAATATGGCAACCAGCACTTAATGGAGACTTGATAAAGTAGTTAGTTCACATCAATAGAAAGCTATGGGTACATAATATACACATACACAGATTAAAGTTTTTCAGCCTGATTCTCAAATGTGATATATTTTCAAGGTTCCAATTATTCTTTTTCTCTGCTTAATATAAAAATTTGATCAATCTACTTTCATTTTTTTGCCTATATAACATCTTCTCTAGAAGGTCTTCCTTATTTAATCTTATTTCTAAATAGGGAGTTGATTCTGCCATCATCAATATATGTACAGTGTGTGAAATGTACCTTGAGCATTGTCCAGTCCTCCTAATGTATGGTTTGGGAAAGTCCCCTATCCTGCTAGCCTTGGAAACTGTTTCACAATTTGGATGTTCTTAAAGGTCATGTTTTTAATTGTTTTTTTTTTTTTCACTTTTGTTAGATTGGTCTGCTTTCCTCTGTTACAGCAAAAATCAATCTGGTAGAGATTAAGCCAAAGGCTACACTCTCCACTGACATCTCCATCATCACCAGCCTTCAGGCATGCTTTTTACCTTGAAGGTCAAAAGAAAATACTTTAAGAGAAAACAAAATTCATGAACTAGGATTGCATTCCTTGTCTCCTCTCTGGAGACTTTGATCAATTTCTTGTACTTACTGTCATGACTCCCCAGCATTCAGACTCATGCATCCAAACATCCCATGTCCATTGGTCATTGGCATTCCATAGTACCTGGGGCATCTCTTGTGCCGCATACTTTAGCTTAGAATTTTATTAATACTGGATTTTTATAATCTCATTTATTTGAGTTATTTCCTCAAATTTTTCTCATTTTATATACCATCATTTGATCTCCAGTACTGTAAAATCTAGTTGTTTAAAATGTAATCTAACAGTGGAAACTTCTTAGCTGTAACATTAATTATATGTTATAAATTGAACCTCTAGTGTGACAGATTAGAGGTGGGACCTAATGAAAGTAGTTGGATCACAACTGCTTCACCATCATGAATGGCTTTATGGTGCTATCAACTGAGAACGCAAGTTCACTTCATGTTACTTTCTAACAATTGAGGGAGAAATCCAAATGACCTCAAAAAAAGCTTGTACTTTGGCGTTTAATATTTTGGCTTTCCTAACTCTGAGAAACAAATCTCTATGCCTTGTGAATTACTACAGTATAATATATTGTTGTAACAGTAAAACACCAATTGAAGGATTTTCTTTCTTTCTTATTGGAACAATGTTACCATTCCTGTTTCAGAAATTAAGAGTTAGATTTTGCTTAAATCCCTTATTAAAAGATTCCACATTAATATTGCAAAATATTTTCCTGCCTAGTATCATCTATGATATTCTATTCTAACTCTGATTTCTATTATGGTATATGATATCATCGTTTTTATCAACAAAATTGTTGCACCTTTTTATTTTCCCCCTCTGTTCGATCCATTGCACTTTTAAAAAAATATATTATTTCTTCTTTTATTGTCATCCTAACTCTCAAACTACAGATATGTTTTATGAGATCAATATGGTTATGCAATCAGCCAGCCTATTCCCGTATTTTCCTCTGACATGCAGGATGAAAATTTAAAATTCAGATAATTTGTAGCCCCTCATGGACTGTAAGTGTAGTAAATCTTTTCTCCTCCCTTTCATTTGCAAACTATTTATTCTTCATAGTTCCTTATTCCTGTCAATGTCATGCTTCTAAAAGCACTGTGGAATTTTTCTGTCTTCAAAAGAAATCATGTATTTGTTGATTTATTAGAAAGTTTCCGATTAATTTTTTGTTTTGATTTCAAACTCTATAATCTGTTGAGTCCATCCTAATTTCTCCTGATAATTATATATATATATATATATATTCATATATATTATATTACTAATAATGTAGACAATTTTAATTTATATAATCACATAAATGCCCCAGGTTTCTGAAAAGCCTGCATTGCTATATTCTTCAAGTTACTTTCTAATTTGCATATTGCATGTTAATTTTCTTTAGCTATAAGCTTTACAAAGTAGTGAATGGATTGTTTTTCTAGTCACAGATTTTATATATTTTGATGCTGTTATTCCACATTGAATATAGCCACAGTTACTCTAGAAGATTAGAGAGAAGTCCTTGGCACCACTGAACTTCACCATCAGCAGCATATTTATTAGCTTTAGGATTCATTTCAGTACCTACTACAGTAGTTGTTATAAAAAAATGGTTAAAATTTTCTTTTAATCTGTGAACTGTGGTTTCAGGAAAAAATAATGTCATTATCCCCATTTTGCTGATGATAAAACTGAATATAGAGTTCCAAGCAAGGTGCTTCCAGATCTCACAATTTTAACAGTAAATTATATATTTTCTATGGCTAAAAACTAATTCTCAAATGACTTTTAAGTATATAATATATCAGTTTACTGTTTATTTCTCACAAATACCAAAATACCTTGGTTCTGATTTGAACCTTTCTTACATTAATCCCTTCTTTTTATTTTAGTTTTTATTATTAAAAAATTAAATTTAAATATATTTTAATCATATTCTTCCCCATTTCCAAGTCCTTACAGATAATCTCCCTCTCCCTACCCATTCAACTTTAAGTTCTTTCTCAAGATACAAACAAACATCCAATACAAAATAGGCCCCAAACTAAGAAAACAAAATAAAACAACACCCAAAAGTTAAAACAAACAACACCAGACTGTAACCAAGTAAACATACACACACACACACACACACAACTACAGAATCCATTATATGTTGGTTAACTACTCTTAAACATGTGGCCTGCCTGAGGTGATTCTTTATACTCAGTGTCATGCTTTTGGAGAAAAATGATTTTTCTCTCTCCTAGCTGGTATAACTATAACAACACTCAAATTGTTAACATTTACCCTACTGGCTAGGTGCCATTTATTCATTCATTCATTCATCTATTTATTTATTTGTTTGTTTGTTTAAAATATGACAAATAAGATAGAATAAGATTAAAAAAAAATAAAGTCACATCAAAGGAACATTACCCAAATCATTTTTCAAGTCTGCAGTTTCCCCGTTAACCCAAACCACATAATGTCCAACAAAGATTATTCTGTACCATTTTCTCTTATCAATATAGATTCAAAAATACTCAATAAAATATTTGCAAACAAAATTCAATAACACATCAAGAATATCATCCACCAAGTGCATGGACTCATATCACAAGAAATGTGGGGTTTGGAAACACATGTCAAAAGGCCTGCAAAGATTATATCAGACACTGTAATTCATCTTGACAGAGGTTAAGGGAGATCATAGCTAGGGCCATAGAAGATGAATAACTTCTGCATTAAGAAAGTTCATGTCTCTAATCGCTCTTGGTTAGACTGCATAAAGAGAACTACTCAATGCATGCAGCATATTTGAAGGTAGCTAGTTAAACTGGGTTTTGCTTAAATTAAAAGCAATCTCAAAGGGAAAGAGTTGCAAAAACACAATTGGAGTTAAGAAATGATGCTGGAATAGCTCACTCGATTGGAGAAGAAATTTCTTTATAAATGTCTTAACGCATATGTGGAAGAACAGATGTATTTGGATTTGAAAATTTATGGTCTCGCTGATTAAAGGTGTCTAGTGGCCAAAATCAAGTGGACTGGAGACCAGCTGATTGCTTGAAGGTGCACTGGCTTCACTATAGCTGGTGATGAGCTGCCAAAACTCTGAGACACAATGAAGGGTCTTAAATAGTTTATCCTTTAGATGCAAGATAGGACATGATAAAATTTTGGATCCACCCCAGTCTTATTTCTCTAATTTTTATGTTCATACTGTTGTTGATTTGTTAAACTTCAAATTTTTTTGAGAGTTTTACCTTTAACTCATCTATAATTGTGCAATTTAAAACAGAATGAAGGGGATATGCTGCTCAAGGAATGCATCATATCACTCATTCCAAAAATCTGAAACATGTAATACATTGTCGTGACATGGAACATCATATCCACATTTTAAAGTCAAAACTTGATCTATTACAAAGCAAAGTGAATTGTTATTCTGAAAAATGGAAACCCCATTTAAACGTGTTCTCATAAATCTGCTGCCAGATTGCAGTTTACAGCAGACTTTGAACACTTAGAATGATGGAAAGTAAGCTTCTTAAAATGATAAAAATGATACTGAAGCTCACAGGAGAATCATTGTCAGTGTATACAAAGTGGACATATCTCTAGAGTACTACCAAATCTGTGTTGAAGCTAAAAATAGAATGTTTGATAATTTTATTCATAATAAACCATTTTCTTAAAAGAAAATGTATTTAAAATAAAAAGCACATGGAAAAATTACTTTCAGAATAGTGAATAATTGTGTTAAAGAATATGACAAATGATGACATGAATGTAACCAGATAACATGAAAGACTCCTCATGATATTAAAGTTTCATATAAGTACCTCCTAGATATGAATTTTAAGTGATATTAATTTCAATTAGTGTTAAATTTGAAATTGATTGATGTTCTTCTGAACATTTACATAAGGCAATCATTAGAAAAATGTAATTCCACACTCTTCATTCCCTTTACCTGATTAAATCCAACAAAAGCTCTCTCTCTCATATATATATATATATATATATATATATATATATATATATATATATATATATATAACTCATAACATGGAGGTAATGTATAATAACCAACCATTTTGTGTTTTAAAACATTATTATGTGTAGAAGTAAATGATATTTATTTTATACATTATTTGATTGCTACTTAACAATATGGATACAGAATATTAAGCCGTGTTTATCTAAATCACTACATTATAGTTGAAATCAGTGAACCCTTTGTGACTGGAGATTTCTGCTCTGTTGTTTTAAATGAATATGGGTTGATGAATGTTCTTCTAGACAATTTAGAAAAACTGTTTAGCTGTCTCCAGAAGTAGCCAAAACTCCATGAGGACTTGAGTCCTCTTCACTCATTTAGTTACTTTAGTGATTCCCAGTTAATACTACATTCATATATTTTCATGGACGACTACATTTCTACATGGTAAATGGCTGTTTACTAAGTTTGGACTATGACAATGAGCAAATGCATACATTTGACCAGTCAGGTAAAGTATAAAATACTGGTCACCTTGCGTGTGAGCATCTGCTAAAGAAGGGGTTGTGACAACACCAACAGGTGGCAGGTCACACCATCTCTTGAAGGGTCAGAATCCCTTGTGGATACAAATTCTTTCTACAGGTACTCTCTATTATATATAGGTATTAATTTAAATATGAAATTCTTTATCTAGCTCATATCTAAGAACTTCATATCATATCTTAGCCTATCTAGTCAATGCAGGCTAAAAAACTAGACAACTTAATAGAGTTCTTCAGAGGTAGCCAAGTCTATTATAAAATTTTCTTTCACATATTAAACATCACTGAAAATTCTTTCCAATTATAGTAGACAAATTAAGCCAATGGTTTCAAAATGTTTCTTACTTTTAGTGGCAATGATTTGCCACTCATAAAATGCTGTGATGAATACAAGAAACAGTTCATATCGATTTTGATTAACAATAGTATTAGAGAGCTGGTGAGGTTTCCCACATAAATCCAATAATATATTTCAGTTTGTTTTATATTGCTATGTTAAAGCGTCATGATGAGAAGCAACTTGGACAACAATGTTTTCTATTCTTTTTTCATTTTTGTCCTCTTTATAGCTGATTTTCTTAGTTGGGGTTACTATTGCTGTGTAGAAACACCATGACCAATGCAAGTTGGGGAGGAAAGGGTTTATTTCGCTTACTCTTCTATATCACTGTTCTTCACCAAAGGATGTCAGGTCAGGAACTCAAATAAGGAAGGGTCCTGGAGATAGGAGCTGATGCAGAAGCCACAGAGGGGTGCTACTTACTGGCTTGTTCTCCATGTCTTGCTCAACCTGCTTCTTTTTAGAACCCAGGACTACCAGTTCAGGAATGGCACCACAAAATAAATGGACTGGGCCTCCTCCCATCAATCATTAATGAAGAATATGCTTTACCACCTTGCCTACAGCCTGATCTTAAGGAGGCATTTTCTTAATTGAAGTTCCCACTTCTCGGAGGAGTTTAGCCTGTGACAAGTCGACCTAAAACTATCAAGCACAGTCATAGGCCGTTATGAAGGGAAGTCAATAAAGATACTCAAGGCATAAACATGGAGGCAGAGATTGAAGCACACGCCATTGAGGAATACAGTTTATTGGCTTTTGTATACAACTCAAGATCACATGAACAGAAATGGCACTGATCACAGTGGCCTGGGTCTCAAATCAGTAATAACTTTAAAAAATGCTGCACAAGCTTTCCTTCAGGAAAATCACACAGAGTTATTTTCTGTCTTCCCAGAAAGCCCTGGCTTATGTCAAGCTGACAAAAAAAATAACCAGCACAGTAGGGACAAAGAAAACAGTCTAAGATGAAACCTACCACATCTGGCAAATGGGAATAACAGCACTACAGAGATGAGTCACACCTCTGTGTTCAGGTGGCCGACTTTATCTCATTATTGTGATGCCTGAACATCTTCAACTCTCACTAGAAATAATTTCTTACCCGGAAGGAAAGGACAATAAAAATATCAAACTGTGCCCAGCTTATCATACTTAATGCCTCAAAACAAGTATGGCTTGACATGTAGAATACAGAAAAAATTCTTGTCAGTACATTATTATGGGATTCACCATGATAAAGATAAGAAGGAAATTAGCCAGCGGTAAGTTCTAAATCTTTTTATTCCCAGTTATATTTTCTCCTGCTCATGATCTTAAAAATGCAGGTAAACGTTGAAGAACTTGTAAGAGTCTACATGCTGTGATATGAACATAAACAAATAAAGCTCTCCTTATATTTTGCAGAAACTCTGTTTTCTATAAATAAAACCTGTGTCATCATGATGGACATTAATGTTTTCATGACCATTTAATATTAATTTGAATTGTGAGAATTTCGTGCATAAAAGTATTTTTCCATTAAAAATACAATTAATGAATGTTCCCATAGCTGTTCATAAGGAAACACACAATTCTTTATGTTGGTGTTTTTATTTAGACTTGGAATATTCCCTGAATGTCAAATACAGAACACTCAAGTTACTTTTGCAGTATGGTAGAAACTTTATGATGTAGAGCTTAATGAAAGGATGTTAGCTCAATAGGGAATGCCATTGAAGGAGATAATACATCATCATCAGTCTTTCTCTATTTTCTTTGTGTCTACCAAACACAAGTAGTTTTACTCTACTACACAATCCTCAAAATGAAACCTCCCAAAAGATGAAAAACAAAGGATCACCCCACCATATACTAGATCTTCTGAAATGGTAGGGGAAAAATAAATCATTTCCCTCATAATTTGATAACTTATTATGTTGGGGTACTTGTGAGTACCAAACTGACCTTGGATAATTTAATTTTGCATAATGACATTTGTGTTACTCAACCTTCCTTCACTATGGAAATACTTGAAATACTAACTTCTTAACAAAAAAATAGAATGTTTTATCTGGCTTACAGTTTGGATGACAGTTCATGTTTGGTTGTTACCATGGCGTACATTGAGGATGAGAATAAAAAAGATCATTTAAGAGTTATCCACAATGACATGAAGATTTTCTCCTAAGCACCATATCATAAAGTCCTTATCACCCTTTCATTGCATCAAGGATTAGGAAACATGCCATTATATTGAAACTTTGAGTAGCATTTATGATCTAATCTATGGGAATGCTGTGTTGTAGCACAAATCTTAAAAGGTCTTAATAAAAAAAAAAACCTGGAGCCAGGTATTGGGGTGAACACTAAAAGATCAGAGAGACAGAACATATCCAACCTCACCTTGCCAATTCATCAGCAGGTCTTGTTTCCTCAGACTGAAAGCTTCTGAGTCCTCATCTGGAATGAATCTCACTCAGCTGAACTGCTGCTCAAAAGCCTGAAAGCTGAACCAGGCTCTAGTTACTGATCCTTATGCCTTATATACCTTTCTGCTTTCTTCCATCGCCTCTTGGAATTAGAGTGTGTCACCATGCCTGGCTGTTTCCAGTGTGGCTTTGAACTCACAGAGATCTGGAGGGATCTCTGTCTCTGGAATACTAGATTAAAGGTGTGTGTGCCACCATTTCCTGGCCTCGATATCTACTGGCTGTTCTGTTCTCTGACCCCAGATAAGTTTATTAGAGTGTACAATGTATTGGGGAACACAATATCACTGTACTGTGTACATGTATTTAGGCATATTATTTCTATGGGAGTTTGTTAGTAAAAAAAACCTCTCATATTGTGAAATATTGACTATGTTCATCAAGGTGTTTTGTAGACTCAGCAACTGTCAGTAAATTTTGATGTAATAACGTAGTCTGCTTTAGCTGTAAATAATATCCTATATAATTAAGGACTTACTTCTGTTTCTATTCACAAAGGCTTTTTCCTTGTATCTCTTAGAATCTAAAATTCCTAATCCTTGTGTCTATTCAGTCCTATCTAATATACTTAGGGATTTATGAGAAAAGTATTCTCGACTAGTAGTAAGTTTGCATCCATAACGTGTAACAGCTTTCGGCAGCAATAAATGGCACCACAGTGTTTTTCTTGCTGTGATTTGTTATCCACAGCATTTATGAACCAACCTGAACATACAAAGGCACACACACCTGAACAAATGATCCCACGTCGAAGAGCACACTGACGACTTTCATTGTCCACTCATGTTAAGCATCCAGACAAACAAGTGGCACCTGTCTAGCTTGTGCACGGCTCCTGACTGTCATCTCCTCCTTGATATAAACTAGGACTTTCAATGTATAAACTGAAGAAGTCAGAAATTATTACCCTCCCATAGCATACTAAATAAACAATTCCATCATGTGTATGTATGCATAACATAAAGATCATGGGGAAAGGGGGGCCAGATAATGAGAGAATTCCATGGAGTCTATTTGAAGGTCAAAGGAGTTTATTCAGAGTTTAATTCACAACATGAATAACTGAGTTGGTCATGGAATCCAGGAGGGGTGGGGCACAGTCCAACGTGGTTCTCGTGAGAGTTCTGCCTTGTTCCGCAGCACCAGCATCCAAGACCACGAGGCAGAGAAGAGAGAGCAAACACATGCTCCTCCCAGATTTTAAGGGGTCCCTTTGGGGGCGGGCCGGGCCACGGAGTAGTTCCCTAGCAGTTACCTGCTGCCTTAAAGGGGCAGTGCTTCAGGGTAAAGCACAGACAATCACCCCTACACAGAGACTCCACTGTGAGTATTGTTATCAGTTAAGTTTTCCATGACTTTTCTGGGGAAGATGGAAAGAAAGATGTCTGTTCATCCCAGATCAGGCACCAAAAGCAAACTAAATAAATAATTTCACTCAAATCTTGTTTGACGAACCTATGGGTTTGCTTGGCTACTATAAGGAGCGTGGAGGGTGACAGGTGACTCAGGCCAGGCATCTATATCACTGAGAATCTAATCCGCCCCTCTCCTCCAACCCCCTTCCCCTGCCCCAGGAGTGATGACTTACAAAAGGTCAATCCCTGGAGTATCCTACTCAGTTTGAAGTTTGATGCTTCAAGAAGAGTCCCCTCCTCCCAGTTATTATGTCCTGGTAATACCACTTTAAGGAAATCCCTTGCGAGTTTTGTTGATTTTCTGAGCTTTCTGGTCTCTTAAGTTTCGTGAGTGTCCTGAGACTCAAATACTTGCATCTGACTTCTGGGGAGAGGAGGAGGAAATAGCTACGTAATAACTTTTATCATCCACTTCTCCTCTTACATTTATTATCTTCCCAATTAAAGATGGTTTCCTGGGCCTTGGCGGGGGGGGAATAGATGCATGGTTTTTCTCTATGATTTGAGCCTTAGGATTTGTCCATCACATCACCAGATGGCATAACAATCACTTATTCTCAGCAGTTTGACTGGTTGAGTCTCTTCAGTAACTACTGCCTACTACAAACAAAGTTTTCCTCCATCAAAAACTTAGAGTCATCACAGCAATAATCTATGTGAGAAAAAAAAAAAAAAGATGTTCAGAAGGGAAATTGACAGGCCCATGGCACTCCTATAACCGAACAGGAGTAATAATAATTCCCATACTGGAGCCTAAAACCTCTATAGCCACAGGTATTTCCCCTGATTTATAGCACCAAATAAGCTTTTTTCCTGGGGGCCAGGCCTTCAATACAGTTGTAAAGCAGTTGGTTGTAATAAAGCAGCTAGTCAATGTTGCACGAATGGGCAAATTTGGCCTGGCATCTTGGTGCTTTAGCAGACAAGGTCCACATAACAATTTCAATGTCAAACTTAAGCTGAGCCTGATTTTTCTTCATGCTTGGCATGTGGTATCTTCAGCAATGGCTCTTGCGAGTGAGTTGTATTGTGCAACCAAGAGCAGTGGCCTTAGCCTGTATCATTCACAATAACCAAATTATGGAATCTCTCCAGATGTTTGTCAGTGATATATAATATGATATATATTACCCAGTCTAAAAGAAAGATGACGTTACCTGTTGTCCTGTGTGTATAAAAGTGAATCAAACTGGAACTGATCAACTTGCAATTAACAAACAAGCCCTACAAAGTTAAGAATCACTGATGGAAAGAAAGTGTTCATGAATATGGAAGGAGAAACTACTGAGGATGTGAAAATGCAAGAAAGGGAATGATTGTAGAATAACCCAACGGTAGTAAACACCAAGTGTGTTGTATGTGCATAATGAAAATGTCACCTTGAAAACTCCTACTTTATACAACTAATATGTGAGGCTAGATGGAATACAAAATATTCAAGGCTTCATTATTGCTTAAGGTGGCAAAATTGTGGCACAAAGGAAACATGTACCAACACTTTAAAGGAATATGTCAACTATAAACCAAAGTATTATAGTGTACACTCAGAATAATTAAATTAAAATATTTGCTCTCACCAAATGTTGGGTTTGTGGGCAAACTTTTCTGATCCTGCTAATGTATACAAAATGGCATGAATCTTCTGTCAAAAGATTGGCATTTTCTTCAAAAGCAAAGTATAAATCAGCAATATTGTACTACTATACTTTTCCAGTATTTACTCAATATAAGTAAAGTAAATGCTGCACAAAAATTATACATGAATGTTCAAGGAAATATTACTGTAACAACTAAAATCACATGGAACAAGCGTTCTCAATTGATACACCAACAATTTTTAAAAGGTAAATATAAAATACCACAATATGAATGGATATCAAATAATTATACTGAGTTAAAGAAATAATTCAGAAAAATACATACTGTTTGACTCTCCTTGTATAAAATTGTTGGGAATTGAAGCAAATCTGATGTTAGACAGCTAGTCAATGGCTTCCCAATGTCAAGGCTACAGTAGACATAGACAAGGACTCTCACAGCAGCATAAAGACACTTTAGCAGATGATAAATATGACACATTGACTGACATGGTACTGTTTTGTTAAATATATTCAAAACCCAAATACATATGTCAATTGTTTTTCAAATAAAACATCTGATAATGAGTGATTGTCTCTTTCCATGAGCAGGTTACTTCTACAGAATTTTGAATAAAGTGCAGACTGTAAAAATGTTTGCTATATATAACAAAAACATATCTCTCTATGAGAAGATAAATTTTGGGGTGCAATGTTTCAAATATCTATTGACTACCATATGATGTTGTATAGAATTTTAAAATTGTCAATAGGCTGAGATAGAGACACTTCAAAATATCCCCCATCTCAATGACTGAAAGATCTAGTGAATCAAGGCAGTAGAAAAAAATTACTCAAGAGACAGTAATATTTCAGAAATGAGTAAGATTATCTTTATAGGTTCTATGGGACCCTGTAGGATTTACTCTTAGCTTAGTATTTCTATTTAATGATATAAATTTATGGCATCAAGAACACATTTTGAGCTTAGCCATTACCATACACTTGACAGAACCTGAAATAGAATAGCTTTGTGCATATGTAGAAAGGGCTGAATAGATCATTTCATAAAGTAGCTCCCCAAATTCTTCTTGCATAGTGTGAGTATAAACTATTTTAATTATTGATGTTAGAAACAACATATCAACATAATTCTCTTCCCTTAACTAATGTAACTATCTATATGTGTACTTACCATACTGCCAAAATTGTCTACTTTCCAGTCTTTGTTCTTATTTTGCTGTAGCACAAGGACATCTTATCCCTTTCATTTCTTATTACATACAACTATCTCTTTTCAAGAAAAGTAAATAACATTTATCCTATTTTACACAGACTATTTTGTTTAAATTAATATACATGCCATTTAACCACAACTGGAAGTTTTATTCAGTGTTGTTATTCACAATTGTATTCCACTCCAAGTGGGTTTTTCTTATTGTTGATAAATGCACTGGCTTTTAGCTTGACCACTGAAATAGTGGGAAAGGCAGTCAATCAAAGCGTACATCTGTGCATTCCAATGAACCTTTTAGAAAAATGAACAAGATTGAATCTTTAAAAGGCCCTACATGTTCACTAAGTGCAGAAGTGATTTATCTTTTTACCCTTATGTTGACAGCAGCCATAAAACGCATGCAATTAAAGTCTATAATGACTTATATTTGCACAACCCATACTGTGAGGTTTCCCAAGAGTTGATAGGATAGGAAAAATAGCATTGCGTACAGCACTATGCGAGTAAGATTTTTTTCTAATAAAATGGGTTCATCACAATGCACCTGGACGAATTCACCTGCCAAAGGTTACAAACTGTAGTAACTTTTCTTACCCTGTGGACCTTTTAGCTTCTATATTATGAGAGGTAATATTTCTTTCCAACAGTCTTATTGCTCTCTGATTTAAGTGAATAAACAGGTTTTATTTTTTTATTTTTTTGGTTTTTCGAGACAGGGTTTCTCTGTGTAGCTTTGCACCTTTCCTGGAACTCACTTGGTAGCCCAGGCTGGCCTCAAACTCACAGAGAATCGCCTGGCTCTGCCTCCCAAGTACTGGGATTAAAGGCGTGCGCCACCACCGCCCGGCAGGTTTTAAAATTAGTGACATGTGATGATTAAGACAGTAGCAGTGACAGTATTTTCAACTGTTTTGTACAAAAAGAAAGTATACTACACACGTAGTAATGGAGTGTTTTGAAAACTAGTGAAATTAAAATGTTATTTGGGTAATCTATAAATATCTTCCTCTCTATTTTTCAGTAACTTTTACAAAGATTACTACTTCCAATATCACTCTGATTTCATTATTTACATTTAATAATATAAAACTTATATAAATTACTTCCCTCCATTAACATTTCTTGGTTAATCTTATGCATGGCTATATGAATGTAATTTCAAATCAGAGTAAAACAAGAAAAGCTGTATAAGCAATATCTTTAAACAAGAAATGTTTCTTTCTCATTTCAATGCAGATGGAGGTCACTTTGTACCTCAAAGTTGAAGATAAGTATTGAGAAGAATCTCAAAAGCAAGATGTTACTGAAGAAATCTGAAGACTAAAAATAAATAAATAAATATACTGTACCATATTCTTATAGCTCAAGCTATTATAAATTTGTAAATACTTGTGATTAATCTTTAGAATAAATGAATATTAAAACAAATTATTGTGGAATGTTGAGTGTAGATACATAAAAATTTCTTATTTTTGTAGCAATTTAGAGTTTATTCTTTTTTGACAAAATAACGTATTTAAGATGAAGCAAAAACTATTATAGTGACATTGGATACTGCAACCTGAGAGGAGGAAAAGGGTCCCAAGGGCAGGCACAAGAGTCAGAGACCAACTCATTCTCACAACGAGGAGTCCCATAAAATACTAAACTAATAGCTCTATTATAAATGTAGAGGACCCGGTATAGACACATGTAATCCCTATGCTTTTAGCTGCCATCTCTTTGAGCTCATAATTAGTTGATTCAGCGTGCCTGGTGTCCTCCATCCTCTCTGGCACTTACAACCATTCTTCATGCCCCCCCACCCCACCCCGCAAGAGATTCCCTGAGCTCTGAGGAGAGGTAGTTGAAGGTGACCTCCCATTTAGTTTCTCTCTGAGTAATGTCTGACTGTGTATCTCTGTGCCTTTTCCTTTTGGCTGCAGGAGGAAGCCTCTCTGATGATGACTGGATAAAGCATCGATCTATGAGTATAACAGAATGTCATTAGGAGTCATTTTATTGATACTTTTTTTTAGACCAGTAGAGTTTGGTTTTGATCTATGTCTTTAGACTGCGCAATCTCTGGTTCTTGGTTACCCAAGCAGTGTCGGACATGTGTTCCTTGTCATGGAGTAGCCTTTAATCAAATTAGACATTGGTTGGCTACTCCCACAAGTTCTGTATGACCATTACCACACTTTTTTTTTCAGACAGGATAGATTATAGATCAGAGATTTGGAGGCTGGGTTCATGTCCACATTTCTCTTCCTATACCAAAGAGACTGGAATGGGGGATGAAGGCACTATGCAGGCACCAACTTGATTTCTCCATGTTCAATGAGTTGTGTGGTGTTGTCCTCACCATGGGTCCCTGCTGTAGGATTGTGGAGAGCAATGCTTTGTCTTAGCAAAAGCCTAGTTGAATTAACCTAGACTGAGAAAGATAAATATGGCATGTATTAGCTTAAAAGTGGATATTAGCTATTAAGTAAGTGATAAGCAAGTTACAATCCATTGACTCAGAGAGGTTAACTATACAGGAGAGGTCTAGTGGGTAATATGTGGATCTATCTCCATGGAAGGAAGTAGAATAGATTTTATAGGTGGTCAGGGGCAGGTAGGGATGGGAGGGGGTTATCTGGGGAGCAGATGGGATAGAGGGAGAGAATATGCTGAGATACAATTGGAAATGTGTAGCTGGAGAATATCTCTCCAGCTCCCTCCAAGTCCTGCCTGTCCTGGAGCCCACTTATAAAATAAACACACAGACTCTTACATTATTTAAAATGCTTGGCCATTAGCTCAGGCCTATCATTGTCTAGCTCTTACTTTTATATTTAGTCTATTTTTATTAATCTATACTTTGTCACATGGCTTGTGAATTACAGGTACCTTACTTTTTTTTTTTTTTTTTTTTTTTTTTTTTTTTTTTTTTTTTGTCCTGGTGGCAGCTCCAGGGAGTCTCCCTCACTCAGCCTTATACTTCCCAGAATTCTCCTCTCTCCTTTTCCTGCCTACTTCCTGCCTGGCCACTGGCCTATCAGTGTTTTATTTATACAGGATGATATCCACAGCAGAAATGGGGAACATTTAGGTGATGGTGTGGAAATCTGGTGCAGTAGAAACTTCCTAGAATGTATGAAGGTGGTCCTAATGAAGACTCCAATATACCCAAATAAATATAAACAAGGGATTGCAGTGTGATAGTTGACTCCATTCTATCCTCCCAACCTAGTTTCTAAGTGGAATGTAAGTATATAACTATATTGACCATATATTCAATGAGAGCTTTTTCCAAAAGGTCTTTAAATGCATCAATAGTGATAAAATGCATCAATAGTGAATAAACTTTTAATTGATAGATTAAAAATGCTTCAATAGTGAATAAACTTTTAATTCATAGACTTTTAATTCATAGACTTATGAAAAATGTCACTTAAGGGAAGTCACTTAAGGGAAGTCACTTAAGGGAAGTCACTTAAGGGAAGGATTTTTAAGGTGTAAAAGACATCTGGTATAAAATGTGTATGCTTCACAAGTTAAATACAGGTGACTTCTGTGTGTTGAGAGATGTGAAACTTACTTAGAGATTCTGAATATTACACTATCTCAAGAAACACACATGCAGTTTAAGAATTAATGATTAGGAATGTTCCTAACTCTTTCCTTGAGGTCATCTTTATTTATTTGAGTAACCTAATGGTTCCCTGCATTCATAGTGTTACTATATCTTGAGTGTTCTGTGAATTTAATTTTACATTATTTCCTTTATGTTAGCTCATGAGAATCCCACTTAAGTATCAGTATCACAGAAAGAGAAGTGGAAGAGAAAGACAGCTAACTAATTGTATGAAAGAAAAGAGCAATTGGAAAATTATTATGTGATGTAAGGAAGAAGCAACATTTACAGGTCTTGGAAGTTTCTTTGTCACCATATGAGGCTGAAGAGTGTGCATGTATATATTAGTATATAAAGATACTTTGCCAGAAATCTATACCTAGTTTTCCATTTCTAAGCATAAGATTCCAAGGCACTATTTTATTTAGAATCATGAACACAGACAAGGATAATAAAATCCTATGTGATGTAACAAAAGTTATATAACAAAAGTTATGTTAATGGACAGGACAGTTGCCATTTTTCTTCTGAAATAATTTCTGTGATTTAATAACAAAATTGCAATGTAATTTATTAGAAATCTCTAATAAGGTATTGTATTCATTAGATGACAATTTCATCTAAACTCCATAAAAATTTCCTGCTTTATTTTAAAAATAAAATTACAAACAAAATATTGTCCACAATATTTTCTATAATCATAAAACCAATTTTTAAGCATTACAGAGGTATGGGATAAGTAGAAAAATAATAGCAACACACATACACACACCTACACAAACACACACACACACACACACACACACACACACACACACGTATACACCCACACAACTGTTTCACCAGCGATTATCATTACTTAAAAGTGTCATTTGAATTTTCCAAATTACTAACCTGTCAGTGTCTTTTTAAATAAAGAAAACATTAAAAATTAGAGCATAAACCTATAATCCCACTTAATATGAGTCATGAAAGAAGATACAAAGGTATTTGCTTTTCTTTTTTTAACTATAGCATGGATTTTATTTGTGGTAGATAACTCTATAAAATACATTGATAATAAAAGTACAAACACCCAAGGTTTCAGAATGGCTATTCTAATTATCTAGAAGTACACTGAGATAGGTAGACTTTGGTTTCTGCTAATCTCAGTGTTTGGTATTTTTTATTTGAAAGTTCTTTAAATAAAAAAGTTTTAAAAAGTCAAAATTTACTTTTTCTTATAACTGGTTTTTGTGCATAAATTTCAGTAGGAAAAGTTGGCATACTAACAGGAAATATTTCACAGTTGATTACAGTAGAAAATTTCTAGCCTTTTCTGTGACATTCAAATATAACTGTCAGAAGTCATGTTTCTAATCTCCATTTTGTTTAAGGGAGTTATAAAAACTCAGACCATGGGGAATAACACTAGATGTATCACCTATAAATGATTTCTGAATAATGCAATCAGTTGCCATTTATACAGAGACAAAAATCACAGGCCTTATGATTTAAAAATACACTGCAAAGATCTTTCATGAAAGAAAGCAAGTTCATTACTGGGAGTCAATGGAAAGTTTCCTAGCATAGAAGAGCCTTGATTTTTCTTTCTTTCTTTGTTTATTTACTTATTTTTCAATGAATCATCCATGCATATGTACCCATGTGTGTGCCTGAATGTGGAAGCCAGAGGTTGATGTTCAGTGTCTTCTTCAATTATTTCTTTGTTTATATACTTATTTTTTGAGTGAATCATCCATGCATATGTACACATGTGTGTACATGATTGTGGAAGCCATGTTCAATGTCTTCTTCAATTCTTTATTTACTTATTTTTGTGTGAGTTATATATGCATATGTTGATATGTATGTTGGAAGCCAGAGGTCAGTGTTTAATGTCTTCTTCAATTCTTCCCCACCTTATTTTGTGACAAAGTCTCTTATTGAACACAGATTAACTTTTATCTTCTTTCTTTTTCTCCTTTATTGAAAACAGATTCTTCTCTCACACAAACTGTCCTAAGGTTACTTCTTCTAGTTCTTCCCCTCCCATTCGGATCCAACCCCTTGCTGTTTCTCATTAGAAAACAAAGAGGCCTCCAACATGAATAAGATAAAACAAAAACTAGCATATTGGAACAGGACAAAATAAACAAACCAAAGGAAAAGAGCCCACTAAATGGCCAAAGAAACAAACATACACACAGAGAAGTCCCTCATTTATACACCCAGGAATTCCACAAAAAACACCAAATTGGAAGCCACAATATAGATACAAATGTTGGGCAAAAGGAGAGAAGAAAAAATTATATATATATATATATATATATATATATATATGATATATTTAATATATATACATATATATGATATATTTAATATATATACATATATATATATAAAACAAAAAGAAAGACATAATTTAAAAACTAGGAAAAATTTTGATAGTACACTATGAAACAAGAAACCTCCACAGATACCACAAGTTAGCCCTCTGATGATCATATACTGCCAGACTGGCAGCTCATCCCTGAGAATAGTCTATCTGCCCTAAAGACCCCCCTGGGACAAAACCAAATTTCCATTTGGTTTTCCATTGGAGATTGTTTCTGGGAATTGTGATGGGCATATGTACCCACCACTCCTCCGGCTCTACTGTCATCTGGTGTAGACCAGTGAAGGCCCTGTGCAGGTTGCCCCAGTCCCTGTGAGTTCATATGTACATGCATTCTGTTAATTTAGTGGTCTTTGTATCCTAGGTGACCTCTGACCCCCTCCAGCTCCAACACCCGTTCTTCTGCTTCCTCAGTGTTTCCTGAGACCTGAGTAGAGGGACCTGATGGGAACACCCTACCTAGGTTTAAATGTTCCAAGGTCCCCCACCCCAAATAATGACTGGGTGTAGTTCTCTGAACTTATTCCCAGCTGTTGCAAGAAGCTTCTCTGATGATGGCTGAGAAAGGCACAGATCTATGAGTATAGCAGAATGTCGTCAGGATTATAGATAGAGAGAAACCTCAAATGAGAGCTGAACATGGTTTTTATCTTAGAGATTGACTTAATTCACTTAATATGATCTATTCAATGCATATCCATTTCCATGAAAAAAAATCAAAACATTTTTCTTCATGACTGAAAAAGCTCCATTTTGTTTTTCTTTCCCTATCCATTCTTCTGCTGTTCATCTTTGTGGTAGTATTGCGTTCCCCAAAATATTGTGCACCCTAATAAACTTATCTGGGGTCAGAGGACAGAACAGCCACTAGATAGACATAGAGGCCAGAAAATGGTGGCACACATGCCTTTAATCCGATCACTTGGGAGGCAGAGATCCATCTGGATCTCTGTGAGTTTAAGGCCACACTGGAAACAGCCAAGCATGGTAACTCATGCCTTTAATCCCAGGAAGTGATGTCAGAAAGCAAAAAGGTATATAAGGCATGAAAACAGGGAACTAGAAGCTTTTAGCTGGTTAAACTTTTAGGTTTTTAGAAGCAGTTCAGCTGAGATCTATTTGGATAGGGACTCAGAGGCTTCCAGTATGAGAAAACAGGATCAGCTGAGGAACTGGCAAGATGAGGTAGCTGTGGCTTGTTCTGCTTCTCTGATCTTCCAGCGTTCACCCCAATAATGGGCCTCAGGTTTGATTTTATTAATAAGACCATTTTTATTATTATTTTATTTTATTTTACAATACTATTCAGATCTACATAAGAGCCACAGATTCCCTTGTTCTCCCCCTTCATGCCCCCTCCCCTTCCGCCCAGCCCATCCCCCATTCCCACCTCCTTCAGAGCAAGGCCTCCCCCGAGGACTGAGACCATTTAAGATTCATGTTATACATCTTATTTGGTTCCATTTAGCTATTTTAATAATGCTGCAATAAGTATTGATATCCAAATATTTCATGCTATATTTCACACAAATACGCAGGAGTGGTTCTTTTGGTTAAGGGGAAGACCCACCATCATCATTTTAAGGAACTGACCCCCTAACTTCCATAGTAGCCGACTAGTTTACATTCCTGCCAACAATGCATATCTTTTTTTTTGGGGGGGGCATCTTTTTAGCATTTGTTATTATTTTCTATCTTAATGATGAAATTTTGGTTGGCCTAAAAGGGAATCTCAATGTAGTTTTGATTTGCATATTTATGAGGACAAGTGAGTGTATTTTATAATCTTATTGACCATTTGTAGTGCGTATTTCAATAACTCTGCTCATTTCATCAACCCAGTTATAGGTTGAGTTGTTTGTTTTGTCGTTGTTAGGCTTATGATTTCTTTGTCTAGTCTAGATTTTAATCCTCTGGAAGGTATAAAGCTCTCTGTGGCAAATTTTGCAGAAGAAAATAAGACGATGTGCCTCTGAGAGTCCTTGAATGTGAGCCAATGCTAGTGAAATGGAATTCTGTTGACTTGTGTGAATGGTAATCCTGCTTCTTTATGGTGAAAGACATAAGTCAGTGGGATGATCACCTCTTTAGCTGTGTAAGGGAAGAAACACTTATAAGGGAGAAATGATGGTAGGAAGAAATGATACAGGCTATGCATAGGAGAAAGAATGTTTGTAGCAAAGCAGTGTACAATTGCTTGGTAACTGAAGAAATGAAGGTAAGGGCTGTTGGTAACGGGAATAGGAATATCACACAATTCAATACTCTGGATTTTTTTTTCCTTTGAAACAGGATTTCTCTGTGTAACAGGCCTGGCTGTCCTGAAACTCACTCTGTAGACCAGGCTGGCAGAGATCCATCTGCCTGCCTCTTTTCTCTGAGTGCTGGGATTAAAGGTATCACCACTGCCCAGCAATTATCTGAATTCTTTTTTTTTTTTTTTGTTAAATTGTTTTTGTTCATTTTACATGTCAATCACAGATCCCTCTTTTCCCTTCTCCCACCCCTCCAGCCTTCTCCTCCCTCCCCAACCGCATTTCCTCCTACAGGAAGGTAAGGCCTCCCATGGAGAGTCAGTAGAGCATAGTACATTCAGTAGTGGCAGGTCCAAGCCCCTCTCCCTGCCTCAAGGCTGTGCAAGGTGTCCCACCATAGGTCCCATCAAAAAGCCAGCTCATGCACCAGGGGTGGATCCTGATCCTACTGAACTAATACTGTCTCTGCGTAAGTCAGACAGTTGTGTAGCTTGATCTGCTTAATACTCCGAATTCTTAAAGAGATTTAACTGTTGCTTAATCCACTATATGACTAAATCAAAGGAAATCTGTACTGAGCAGGAACAAATGTGAAAATTCTTTATGCATATAAGATTTGGAACTTTTACCAAGTCTGATATGTACAAAAATAAAAAGAAATAAAATATTGTCCTATGACTAATTCAAAGCATGAGGAAGGGCAGCAATAAGCAGAAATTTATCACTGCAAGTCTCAAATATCAGCTAATCAAAAATAGGAGTCGGAGCAGAGAAAGAACATGAGTCTCATAGGTTTAGGGAATTCTGAGGAGATGGACAAAACATAATGGGTTGTTCTGAACATGTAGGCTCAGAGCAATGCTTACCCTCTCTGTCGTCTTAGTTTTCTATCAGAAATGGGTCCAAAGACACCAAGTTATGAGTGTCATTGTTTTAGCCAGAAGATTACATGATTGCTCAGAATCTGAAGAGCAAATAAAAATCCTGGTGACATGTCCAAAGTTAAATCGATTATGCTGTCTTCATATTACGGCCTTAAACGGATATGAACAAAATTAAGAAGCACAGTGGCAACAGTGTTTCCAGCATCCTTTCCAGGTGATGTTTATTCTGGGGTTTCAAAAAAAAGAAGGGTAAATGTAGGCAGATGGATTCTGAAGAAATCAAAAGCTTGTTTAAATGCAAATTTTTCTAGGGGGAAGAAGCATTTAGAGAAGAAATGATATCTAAATAAATTTTCTTTCAGCAGAATGTTTTCTTGTTCAGGTTTGAAAGAGGCAACCTCAGGTGTCTAATGGAGATTTACTGAAGAACTAAAACTGGATACCTTTGCAAAAGGAGTTTTAGTGTCTCTAAAAGCCTGCTGTCTGAGGCACTTTATTTAGCTATGGAGCCAAACCTGCAATCAAATTACAATCTTTCTCTTTGAATTTTGCATACCAATCTTGACTTCAAGATGAGTTGACACTTCAAGGCATAAAAGTACAATTTAGTCTCTCTCATAAGATCCACTTACCTTCTATGATAACAAGTAACTACTTAGGAAATAAATTAATGGGAAATTACGTTTTTTAATTAGAAACTTGGTATGTAGTTTTATGAACAAGGCGGTAATTACTGAATCATAATTTTATATCAGCTATTTTCCATCTCATCTGTTCAATTGTCATGCAAAATCTGTTACCTAAAAGGTAGGAAAGAAAATGCTTTTGGATTTATAGACAGAATTTTAAGATTCTCTCTCTCTCTTTTTTGTGGCAGAGAAAGAATAAGTAAGACACATCCCTTCTTTGAGGGTACATAATTAAAATGAATCACTTTTTGATTTTTGTATATGACATCATTACTAAACATGATATGAATTTGTTAGATCACATATATCGCAGAACTCGGAGTGATAATTGCTTAGAAAAGAAAACTGATACAATCTTCACACCACTCACTCTTTTCTGCTGTGGATAAAATGAATATTTAGCAAAGCAAGTTAGCAGTTTGCAAATGTGCAATTAAAATCCTGGCTCTTCACTAATTATGTAACACTTAAGTTAAATGGTCTTAATAGACATATAATGATAGCTTTATAAACCTACAGTTACTTATAATCAAACGTAATTTCTATTTCAGTTTTAAAGCACCCATTAAACGACTATTATGATTTTTAAGTAATTTGGGAGACATTTAATGAATACTTTACAAACCTAAATAGCAATTATTTCAAGAGACAACTGTTAATATATAGGCATAACACAGCCATTCATTTGAACATGGAGTTTAAAAGTAGCACTAACAAAAAAAGTAATTAGTGAACTATTTCTGCAACACTCAGTGGATTTAATGCACAAAGAAACTCACAGTTTCAATACATAGTTGTTTTCTATTTGCATGATGGGATATATTCTTGGTCAATTTCATCATTGTGCAAATGTCTCAGAGTATGCTTCCTTCAAGAAAGATGACTGGATACCACTAGGCAATATTGGCAAATGGTTGGACATTATGTATATGGTTTGTCTTTAACCAAAACATGCTTTTGCTATGGTTGATGGAAATTTAACTCTTGAAATAGAAAGAATGTCTTCTAATTTTGTTTTAGGTCTTGAACACATTACATTATATGTAACAAAATAAATGTAGCACCTTTAAGCCAAATAAGAATTCTCAGAATTCAGTAGAAATCTATTTTTATTCTGGGCAGAGTAAAACTGAACTTTATACTTCAATTCACTTTTACATTGTATATAGACTGCTAGGAAGCTTAAAAAATAAAAAGTTTAATGTACGAAGCTTCTCATTTAGAGTTGCAGGTTTGCAGGCTATGAAGTAGAGTTCAACTGTGCAGAATAATGCTGTTAATTTCATCAGAAAAAAAGATACTTCCTATTACATAAAAATAGATAAAACACTGCACAGTGTTAAATTAAATTAAAATGCTTAAGACTCTTTGGTTTTACAGAAAAATCTGTGAATTGCATTACAGGTATTAAACTTTAATACCAAACATTTTATTTTATTTTATTTTTGGCTCATGGTTATCATCCATTAGCATTTTACCAGGATTCTTAAGATTATTTTAAGGTTAATGTCTTTTAATTTGTAACTAAATTTTTTCTTTTTTTAATATGTGAGATAACTATATCAATGGCTTAAAGGTAGCAATCTTGATGACAGAATTAGATATAATTATTTGGGTATTAGATACAACTTCCAGTGTCAGTGTGCACTAATGAATATTCAAATTAACTACCTCTATATGGTACTTGAGAATTGATCTCATATTTGGTTTCTTTAAATGCATGCATTCTAGCATTTTGTTGCTATGGGCATACTAATCTTTCTCTCTCTGACTCATTTTAAAATTTTATAATCAGAAAAATAATGTGAGTCTTGCATTTGGAGCAAAATCTTTGTTGAGTGGATAGAATAGCCTCTTGAGGGTGACAATCCCTTTTTAACCATTTATATTCATTAGGTATGCATCTAATACACATGAGAGTGAATAGAATGGTCAGACACCTGCATGCAGATCACACATTTCTCTGGTCAGGCTTACTCTTAAGTGTCCCACCAGCTCTCTTTTATAAGACAGAAGCACAAATTAAAAATTACTATGACGTCAAGGCGGTGATGTTTCATTAACCCAAGAACAGGCCCTTCAAGCATGAGATCCTGTGTGGCTTCAAAAATTATAACACATATAACTGACCCTAGTAGAAGCAGTGTGTTACTCTTTCTCAGTTTTAGAACAAGATACTATGTTAATATCTTATATATCAATGTTGATTCTAACTGTATAATTTACTAACTATATAATATAATTTAATAAAATTAATGCTTTATCAAAAAATGTAGGTGAATAAGACTCATGCAAGTTACCAAATATGCGATTAATAGTAACATTAACATATGAACATAAGAATATATTTGGCATAATTTCTACTATAGGTCCATTGAATCATTCAAAATTTTATTAATAACAATAAAATAAAACCTAAGGAAATTGAAACATGTAACATGATAACAAATTGTAAGATTTAATGTTGTTAAATTAATGTACCTCAAATTGATCCATAGATTCATTATAAAAAAAATCATTCAAAATCCTATCAGATTTCATGGTAAAAATGCCAAAATAATTCTAACATTAATATAGAATTCCAAGGAATTTATTAAACTCCAAGTGATCATTAAGAAGAGTAAGGGCAGATGATTAACCTTTTTATTTCAATACATATAATAGATTCCTCTTGTGACTGTAACAGCAGGAATATGGTGGGGAAGTACAACTCCATTTAAAGTTCTAGAACACAAGAGAAAGTATATAGATTCTGACTTAGATACTTATCTTAGATTTTGGAAATTGTTGCATCATAACTAAATAAATTGAATTACTATTTTAAGTCATTTAATACTGTAGAAAATGTAAATATATTTAGAGATGAAAAAGACTTCATAGATTTCAATACATCTAGTTATACATAGGCTTGCTAGAATAGATGGAAGAGAAGAAAAGTTAAAATGTCAACCACAGCCTTATTTTAGCAGTCAGGGCTATATTTCCTGCCATTCATTCATTTCTTATTAGTTTACTCTCCTCTCACAGTACAACTAGTCTCACCGTGAAGAACAGAGAATAGTTAGTGCTGAATTTAAAACTCATCAAATTCTGCCAACGTGTGTTACATAAAGCCTCCACAGATGTTTCCATGCCCCAACAGTGATGAATTTACAATGGTCAGTTTGAGATCTGTTTGCACATCAGACAAATGCCTTGAAACTTTTGTCCTCCTGCCAACAGCTCTTAAGTAGTGACATATATCCAGGGGGATGACTACTCCAAGTCACTTGTTTCTAATTAGGAAGACTCCGAGGTTTTGTCCACACTGCCTTATAAATTAACTTAGAAGTACTGGCCAAAGTTACTGTCTGTGGGTTTTTATTTTCAAATAACTCACACTCCTTTGGACTCCACCCATTCTATGTTACATTTCTCCTTGAGAAATTGATCTCAGAACAAAATCCCATTTGTCCTGACTGGTGTCAAATAGGCAAATTTTACATTTCAGATCCAGACATAAGGTTGATACCATCATATTGCCCTGTTATCATATCAATAATTCAGGTTTTTGTTCACATCTACACTCATCAATTTATAACGAAAAAAAAAGCCCAGTCCTGGGCACACTCTTTTAAAAGAGAAAACAAATCGATTAGATTCTTTAGGAGAGAAAGCAAATGCACTCACAGTGTGCAAACAGAAATACAATTGGAATGTTTAAAAAAATTGCTGCGTATTGTCCTCAAGAGCCTTCTTAAGAATATTATTGCAAAATGAACTACAGGTGGAAAGAGTAATTGCTCATCTAACAAATAAATATCAGGACAATAGAATTGACAGAATGGATTGTAAATTGTACACGTTCTGACAATCTGGTAATCATTCATCTGACAAAGATGAGAGCAGATGGCTTGGGTAAGAAGATAAAAAGTAAAATTAGTTTCCTGATTACCTCATTGTAGTTGCTCTGACTCAAATATTATTATTTAAAGCTTAAAAATCAAATACAAAAATATCAAGCCTGTGTAAAAAATACAGATGAATGAAAGATTGTTCCTAATACTTGTTAGGTATAGGGTAAAGGTTATCAGAATGAGGAAGGAAAATGTCAGAATTTTATTTTAATGCTGTCTAAAATCATAAACTAAATAATTCTGTCTGTCTGTCTGTCTGTCTCTCTCTATGTCTGTATGTGTTTCTGTATATAGTGTGACTGTGGCCACACATGTGCTTATGGGCCTAATGTGCACATACAAATAAACATAATAAAAATGTATTGATGTAACATATTTCATAATTACAAAATTCCCAATATAATTATAAAAATACAATACAATAAAATAAGACAATAATAATTCACAGTGAATTCCTTATCATTATTGGCAGTTGCTTAATGTGTCAGCTTGCCTTGGATGGTGCCAAGAATAAGTTTACCATTATCTGAAGAAATTAACATTGATGGTCAGAGCACTTGGTACAAGGCACACAGTTCTCTTTAATGTACACAGGCATCATCAAGCCTTGGTGATCACCAAAGTCAAGGCTTAAGGTTCACATGTAAGGAAATTATAGGGATGAATATTCTCTAACCAATATCAAAGTTTAGCTGACAGCTCCAAAACAGACCAAGAAGAAATAAGAACTATAAAGAAAGAATAGTGTAGACGAATTTCTAAATGATCTTATTAAATAAAAAACATGGAGCCAAATATAGGAGTGAAAGCCTTAGAGAGATCAGGGAAATAGGGAAAGTCACCAGCCAACCTTACTTCACCAACTCTGCAGCTTCCAAGTGTGAGTTACTTCCTGTTTACCCATGCCTTTTTTGCCTTGCTGTTCTGCCCTCTCATTGGCTCTTAGCCCAGCTGCCTCACTTCCTTGTCATTGCCTGTCTGTACAGACCTCCAGGTCTTTATGGCTGGTACTGGTATTAAAGGCTTGTATCACCACACCTGGCTCTGTTCCCCAGTATGTCCTTGAACACACAGAGACCCTGCCCGCTAAGTGATCAAATTAAGGACCTGTGCTGCCTTACTTTGTTTACTTAAAATGGCTGGCCTTTCCCCCTGATCTCCAGGCAAGCTTTATTTATCGAAGCACAAATAAAGTATCACCACTTTTCAGCACAAGTAAAATATCACCACAGCATAGAGCAGACTGAACCAGAGGGTTAGAAAATGGGAAAGAAAAAGCCGAGAGGGAAACAACCAAGGAATGTGAGATGCGCAACAGTAGGCAACATAGTTTTTATCATAAGGAAGGAATTAAAGCCTACTTCACTTAAAAACAAGAAGGCTTTCTTCTGAATGTTAAGATAATGGCCTTTACAATTTTAATACCATTTTTTGTTGCAGTTTATGTGTGAATAGGCTAAATTCTATATTAAATTTTTTCCCAAAACGTTTGTCTTAATATTTCCGAACCACAGAAAGTGTTCCTTTGAGTTAATTTTTGACCTTGATCTTATAAAGAAAATTGACACAACCATTGGATAGGAGTTCCACAAAAGATCATGCTTTTCCATACATACCAATTATCAGTTTCAACCAGCAAAGAAAATAGAAAACTTCTTTGTTCTCCACTTTTCTCAGTTGATTAGAATTAATAACTAGGAAATGAGCATTCTGCTCCCCTTCACACAATAAGCATTGAAGGAGATAATTAAATCAAGCCCCTCACCCTCAGATGTTCCACAGCCACCGTGCAAGGAATAAGTGTGCCTGGGTAAATCTGTATTATTATATTTAAATGCTGTATTAAGAAATAGTTCAGAATTATAAAACATATAAATTGCCAACTAAATTTTAATAATCATGACAGTTTTATAGAAAACCAGATTAATCCAGACATATGTGATTATCAATTATTATTCCTTATTTTAGAACTTGTATAACATCTGATTTCTATTCCTTGAATTTATTATTTAAATCTACTGTTTCTTAAAATATGCCATTAATATCATTAACTCTAAAATACTTACATTGAGTTTGTATGCATTTGTAATAAAAATATTTGATTGTGTATTGATTCTAGTTTTAGATAAATGAACATAAATGAAACAATTGATACTTTATGCTCACTTCTTCCCAACCGAAGAATTTCATGATTCTTATTTTTTTTTTTTTTTGGTCAACTTTCAGTGTGTGCCCCCATGTATGCTAAAAATGGTTTTATTGTATAAATTTTGAAAATAGTATGCTATGTGAATTCTTTGAAAACTAGTTTTCTTCAAAATTATGTTTGCTATTGTACACGAAGCCTAGTTTATTTTCACATCAGTTTGATATTATAATGTATGACAGTGACATGATTCATGTGGCCATTTTCAGTTAGCAAAATTTACTGTTTAGCCATCCCTAACAGCACTGCTTTAGGATACAAGTATCCTAGTCAATTAAATAAGCATCCATCTAAATTTGACCCAGAATTGGCAAAACTTAGAACCTTCAAAGTGGATGAGGTTATTGTCTAGAATATCAGTTTTCATTCTTCCAGGAACAGTGTCAAGTGTCTTATCAAAGTCCTTGATATCCCAAATATTTGTACATGTTAAGAAACACCTAAATAAGGATACATTGTATGAGTCAGTTTTGTAGATCTGTAATTAAATGCTTGATAAAGGCTACTTACTAAATAAGAGAGATGATCTATGATTGGTTGATCATGATTCTAGAGGTTCAAGCCCAGAATTGTTTGGCCTAGTTCATTTTGGACTTTGGTAAGAATGGAATAAATATATGAGCGGGCAGGGAGATCAAGTTCTCTGATTCCAAGTAAAGAAAAAAAAGGCCAAAAAATGATGCCCATAATTTCTCCCCACACTGACTTAAAAACTTCTCCTAATACCTATTTCTTAAGGTTCTTAAGGGTCCATCATGACTCCAATACCACAATCCTAAGTGCATGAGCTGTTGTTCGGACATTCACTATCCACACTGTAGTAAACACATCCAAAAGTCTGCCAATCTTCCATGGTTGTCAAGCTGTAAAAACTATACTGCCAGCAGAGTGTCAAGCAGAATGTCATTATGCAAGAAGCACATAAGTTTCTATAAAGATTAAATATCTTTTTTGGATTTTTGCCCAAAAATATATTTTATAAATCTATAATTCTATTTTGCTGGGACTTTAATCAAAATAGTAAAAATATGTGGGGCATGTGTTAGTTTATAAATGTACAAAGAACAGGTAACATATGCACACATATGCTTCACAGAGATATTACTCCGTCTCAGAAATTGAAGTGTTTCCAATGGCAACAACATATAAACACAAAAAACATTTTATTAAATTAAGTGAACCAAATGTGACATAACCAGTATGTTTAATATGTAAAAGTATACGCACAGAAATGTAACAAAAGACTTTGTTAGAGTCTGAGAGATGAAAAAAATGGAAAAACAAGTCATGTGCAAAATATAAAGTAGTGTTCTATTAACACTATGAATGAAAATCAAAAATAAATGTTTCATAAAAAAAATTGTGAAACAGCACAAATCTATATTATAAATGAGACCCCCCCCCAAAAAAAAGGAGATTAGCCAATGACAGAAATCGTGTCTTTCCTGGGCTGGAAGTATTTAAAAAAAGAAGCTATAAGGAAATTTCCAGAAGTATATTTATACATAAACCTGGGAATTGCTCTTCATCTTGAATACTGTTTCCCAGACTCATCACAGTCTACTAGTAAATTCTGTGGTTTTGCTATATAAGTTTTTGTTCAATCAAACCTAACATAAACAAGATAGTGTGGTTGAGATTAAAGTGATACTTTGAGAAAATCCAGCCAGAGAGGCACCTGGAGTTTTCCCGAATGGAAGGCTTTACTGTAGAAATTGATATCAGTTTCTGTAACATGGCAAATGGAAAACTAAGGCTGATAATGTTGCCATTCTAAATCCTAGAGGAAGAGTCGGGGATTCTTCAGGAAGTGGAAGAGAAAGAATTTGTTTTGAGAGATGTATTTTAAATCAACGTAAATTTTATTTACTAGAAAAGCGAATATAAAGGCAGGAGTAGGATTGAGATTCACGACATTTGCATATGAATTTTATCTAAAGTTTGAATGCCCTTTTCCTGATTGCTTTACTCTTTTATCTACATCTCTTTTGCCACTAAATGAATCTGGCAGTCCTTGTATAAAGTACAGACTTTAATAAAATATGTTTCATATCTCTGGTTCACTTACTTTTTGATTTAACTATTTTACAAACTTTATGTACTCTACTTGAACTATTTCTATCTAATGTGACCATAGAAAAACAATAACAGTAACAAGTATCTTATGTTCTTTTAATATCTCAATATGTGGGGCTGGAGAGATGGTTCCAAACTCAGGAGCATTTGTCAATCTTGCAGGGGACTTGGGTTTGTTTCCTAGAACCAACAAAGTGGATCATAATCATCTGTGACACCAATTCTTGAGGATCCAATTCCCCTTCTGCTCTTTAGAGGCACTGTACACATGGTACACAAATATACACACAGGCTAAATCTTATATACATAAAAGCTTCAAAAAAATTTTAAAGCTCCATATTTAAAACAATTTTATGAAGTATGTTTTAAGTATTTAAAAGCTAGATTTCTTTGTATTTTTTATTTTTGTTTTAATTGTTTTGAGAATTTAATACATTCAAACAATGCATTTTGATTATTTTCACTTCACCATCCTTTCAATTCATGCCACATGCCTTCCCTCATGTCCTTCTCCAAAATTGATATCATTTTTTAAAACCCATTGAGTTCAGTTAAAGATGCCCATATATGCATGTGTGTTGGGCCACCAACAGGAGCCTGGCCAGTCTAGTCAATCTGCCAGCTACTGTTTCCTCAAAGAAAATTGACGCTCCCTTCTCTAGAAATCATCAATTATCTAGAGCTCCTCAGCTAGTTGCAGGGCCCCTCTGACGTTCACACTGGAATGTTGGTGTTTTGATTTTATGCAGAACTTGTGCAGGCAACCACAGCTACTATTTGTAGGTGGACTTTTCTCTCCCACCCACCAGTTCCCAAATAACCAATACAGAGACTTATTAGTAATTATAAAGGTTCAGCCAGTAGCTCAGGCTTATTACTAACTAGCTCTTACAACTTAAATTAATCCATTTCTATTAATCTACATTCTGCCAGGTGGAGTTACATCTCTTTCGTCTTGTACCTCCTGTATCATCTCCGTGTCCTGATAGCAACTCCTCTGACTCTGCCCTTCTTATTCCCAGTGTCCTTAGTTTGGTTCTCCTGCCTAACCTTATCCTGTCCAGCTACTGGCCAGTGTATTTCTTTATTAACCCAATTATAGTGACACATATTCACACAATATAAAGGAACGCTCCACAACTATTAATTCATGAATGCAAAGGAACTGCCATCCCCTTAAGGCAGTGTTTCATGCCATTCTTCCACAATCTTTGATGCTTAAAAATGTGGGAACTAGTTCTTTTGTGATATTTTTGGAGATTTGGTAATGGTGGTGTTATGCAATGTCTCATTTGTGCCTTAAGAGTCCAAAGACCCTTGTCCCCCACACTTAATTTTGAATCATCTTATTAATTGATGACATTGTACAAAGATGCTAATCTGATGAGGACTGACAGCAGCAAGTGTTTTTAACTGCTGTGCCATTTCTGTAGCCTGATTATTGAGATATTAAAACAGTTCAAAATGCCCATTATTGCCATTGTTTTTCTATAGTCACACTAGGTGGAAATAATTAAAGTGCAAAATGCATTAGTTGGATTAATCTATGAGTATAGAGATACATACTTAGTGAAAGGCATAGATCTTTTATGATTTGGAGAGAAGCCAGAATATTGGAGATCAATATTTAAAAGGCAGTTTGATACTCTCTATTTAGCAAAATAATAGTGGTAAGTTCACCCAAAAGGCTTTATGAGCCATGGGTTTGGGGCCATATTTATAATACCAATCCTAAGTTTACTTCTCTGTTAAGGTCCTTAAATCCAGTCCCCAAATTGTTTATTATAGCAGGGATGTTCATTCATTCCACTTTTGCACTCAGGAGAATACATAATTTGCCAAGCTAGTCATTATTTTAGCTTGCAAGGTTCACAGCTGGGAAGGCTGTTGATGAGTTCTCCATTAGCCTTCATAACAGCTTCCAGAACTCAGAAAGCTGGCCAGCTTCGAGAAGCTTCCCATGTCAGTACTAATTTGATTTCTCCAGTCCTGTGACATAAATATGTTGTGTCCTCAAGTTCTGCTGAGTAACCGAGAGCAAGAGCAGTAGTCTGGATTCTTTTGGCAGTTTATCAGACCATCCCTGACCCACAATTCTATGGGAGTTTCCCCACATCATTTGCTAGGCTTCTCATTTTATGACCTATGTTTTCTGGGAGGAGCACTATCCTCCCTTTAGGACAACTATGTGCAAACTCTTACATAAATTCTTAATAGGCTTCCGCATGTCTTTTCCAAATATTGTTAGTGTTAGTTACCCTTCCCCCAAGCATGCTCTTCCCCATTCTCTCATCACTCTCTTGCTCATCACGATTCTCGAAATATATCCAGACTTTCCAGAGTGGGAAGCAAGAGATGGCTTGTCAGGTAATTCTCCTTGTGGACAAGCCTGAGGACTTGAGTTCAATCCCATGAATTTATCTGGTGGAAAGAAAGCACCAACTCCTGTGATAGTCTCTGATCTCTGTTGGCATGTTGGGGTGCATTCCACTCATGTGTGCACACATACAATTAAAAATTGTAAAAATAATTTTAAAGTATTTTAATAATTATATTTCATACTACTTTTACAATAAAGTTTAAATTGTATTAGTGGATTAAATAAGTAGTTTGTGGCATACATTCTTTAAAAATTATAATTCAGTTTTAATTTAACAAAGTTATTTTATTTGTTTAGCTGTTTGAAATATAGAAACAATGAGGGATGCGTACAGAAACTTGAAAGTAATTCTGCTTCATAAGGAAATGAATGTTTATCCTTTCCAGACATTTAGATGTAGTCAATAAATCATTTAATCTACTTTAAATTATTTTGGACAATAATGCCTGACTAATGTGGGAATAGGTTAAGCTTTCTATTGGCAAGTAGTAAACCCTCTCATTAAACTTAATGCATTGTACTGTAAATGTCACTCCCTGAGCTCTTCTTCTAATCAATGTCCTCTGCTATCATTCCCTGTCAGAGCAGATACAATCAACTTGCGTGATAGCATTGACTCCACTCCGATTAGAAGACACAGAACTACAGTATGCATAGTGCACATCTGTGCCTGTTTAACACAAGTGAATTGAACAGCTATTTTTCTAATCAGGAATTTTCATGGTTTAGATCTATGTGTTTTTGAAAAGAAACTCCTTAAATACATGAATTTTTTTCATGATTTATCAAGGTATTCTCCTTCCTCATGTGAGTGTGTGTGAGAGAGAATATTTCTGCTTGGTTTATAAAACAGTTTTACCTTCAAGAAAGGAAATTGTAATATATTCAGTAAGTGTTATGAGGTTTTTCTTGCACACATACACTCATGCACACACAGGCACTTATACCTATATTAAAGTAGGATGTAAGCAACAGGGAGAATATAGTGCAGATCCATCTTCTCTCTGGTCAAATACATCCTACTGGTAAAAGAGGAAGTTAGACATGAAATAACCAAGGTTGCCACAGCTGTATCTTAGTAGCTGTGTCCCGAGGGTTAAAGTGCCCCCTTGTGGGGAGACAGCCTTAAAGTTGTATTTGGAGTCTTCCCACTGTACCAGATAGTAAGGGGCTATGTCGCTTCCTCAGTGACCACACTGGAACATCAACAAATAATCTATTAAGCATGGAAGGGAAAATCTTCAGGAGATATGATGGCCCAGAACATACAGAATAGAGTAATATAAAAGTAAGGGGGTACTCAAAGGAAGGAATTTAATAATGATACCACAAGAAAGATATTATCAAGAGAAATTTCATAAAATCCATAAACCAAACTAACTGCCCCTTCAGCTCAGTCAGATTTAGTTGGAGTATGCCATCACTTTGTTTGCCTTGCTAATTAAACTGCTGTAGCTGTTTGTGTCTCTCAACTGAATTCTTTCCTTAGAAAATACCCACTGAAGAGAAGCTTTCATCTGGCAACACCTGCAGTCAGAAATGTTACCAAACTGGACTAAAATTAAAACTATTCAAAATGTTCCATCAAAATAATTTAGCAGCACCCACACTCTTTATACAGAACATTGTTCTAGCAAATAGCCTTCTGTCTTGATTGACAAGGCTTCTTTACATTCACTGTAAAATGTCCCCGGGAAAACGGGGCAGGATCACCTGTATACTCAGTAAAATATAGACTTTGGGCAACACTTTCTCAGAGGTATTTCTGAAGTGCTCTGGAGTAGAGATAGTTACATGCATGCCACCCACATCTGTCACAAAAGGATAATTTACTGCACCTATTTTTCTCTACTGTCCCACAGTTTGGTAAAAACAGAAGAAGCAGATGACTTATCTTCATTTCATGTGCTGATTCATAAAAAATCTGACACTGATGTCATTGGTGGCATTAGAGTGGAATTGGCTTGGCATCTAGAAAAAGAACTGTGTCCAAAAGAGAGATTTAAGTGAATTTCATTATTAAGCTCAGTGTATTTGTATGGCATGTATCATTATGTCTCTGATGTCCTCCACTATAGAGATATTACATATATTTCATAATATCTGAATCCAGACTTTCAGTTTGTTCTGTTTAGACAAGTAAAGTAGACAGAGTTAGAACTGTGGTAATATATATTCACATGTCTTTCCTGTTTTTGCCTCTGTAGTGCTGCTATTAGAAGTATAAAAAAGGGATTCCATTTATTTTCCAAGGAGGTTGGAAGGTTTTTGGAACATGGTCATGAAGGTTGGTTGCCCTAAGAAGCACAAGTTCATGTCGGCTACTGGACAGACACGTTGCTGAGAAAAGTTTGATGGACAAAGTAGTTCCAGGAGAAGCAGTTGGCTCCAGCCCTCATACCCTGTTAGCATTAAAACAATTCTTAGTTTTCACTTCAATTTAAATGAAATTTGTGACAAAAACTAAAATATTTTGCTGGGATTTTGGAGGGGTCTGAAGGTTGTTAGTTTTAAGGAAGGTATCATGTCAAATAAAGGAGAAACTTAGAAAATATCCATTTAATGATGTAGTCATTTTGGACATCATAATCAATGGAGGAAGAGGGAGGCTATAAATCATTTATTAGAAAACAGGAAAAAATGGAGCATTAAATGTATGAGGAGAGGGCAGTTATTTGTAAACTTTAAAGGGTTTTGAAGTCCCAAGTAAAAACTCAAAAACTGAATCATGCTTTATCAGATTTGAACATGATCCGAGGAGAAGATGGTGGTAAAATATTGACATTAATCGTGTGATTCAATATTTGCAGTTACGGGCCATTGTGTGGGAGTGCTGGGAATTGAACTCGGTTTCTCCTAAGAGCAGATAGTTCTAGCTGCTGCTGAACATTCTCTGGAGCCTGCTGTCCACATCAATCTTTTATAATTCACATATCCATCTCATTTTTCATAACTCTGATATAATCACACAGCCAACCATAAGGAAAGAAATGCTTTGTAATGGTGAGGTTTTTGTCGGGAAGAGGGAAACTCAATTGATCAGGAGTTTATTGTGATTACTTTATAGGAATATGGGTGAGGAGAGGTTACTTACAGGAGAAGGAATGACTCGATAAACAAAACCTGGGTCCTCAGCAAGGACAGGAAATTCTCTTCAGTGCTGAGTCATCTCCCCAGATCAGAAAAGAGGAAGGATCTGAGTTTTCTTCTATTGCCTCATACAGCCCCAGGTGAGCCGTTAGTTCATCGAGGCAGCTTCTATACCTGGACTAACAGGTATTACAGGTGGCTTTGACCAGGGCACCTCATTTCTGGCAGCTCTGGGGATCCAACCAGGGCCTCTGGAATGCCAAGCCAGCCCTCTACCCCACTAAAGGATATCCAAGCTACACTTTTCTTTTGCTGTTTATTATGTATTTAAATGTAAATTTAGTTGGCATTGCACAGTCAAAAGAGGTGGCCTTTCTGCTCAAAGTTTACTCCTCCAAGTGGGTCATATTTTACTTTTTAAGAATGCGAAAAGGGCAAAATTAATGCCCATAATTTTAAGATAGGGAAAAGATCAGATGATTAAAAGAATAAGCAACATTCCTTTCTGAGCAAAAACTACTGCTTATTGCCCGTGGTTGGCTATAAAAAAATGTGATTAGATCTAATGCACTATTGATGTGTCACAGTCCTAGGCAGAGTTAATGACCTCCTTAGTTAGGGCCTGCCTTCTTTTTTCTTATTTTCCAAGCTGTAATATGGCAGAGCCTTTAGTCAATACAGTAACTCCCTTTTGAGTGAGCATTGAATTGAACAGATGAATGGCAGCATTTTAAAGCAAATCTGATAACCCAGACATGCATGTGGGTTTTAAATAGGCCTCATCAGATAAAAGGAACTACTGGACACTTGAGAGTTGGCATAGTCTTTTGAAAAATAAAAGATCTTCAGAAATCCATCAGGCTAGAGAGAATATTCTTGAAAAGATCAAATAGTGCGAAAAGAATGTTTCTGTTTCTCTAACACAGCATGCAATATTTACAGGAAATATTCTTTCGGACAGTAAACTGATTCCTTCACATCACAATTTCATGTAAAAAGAGTAGAGTTTAATATTTGTTAAAATGACTTTAAAATATCTTACATTTTGTTGGCAATCTTAGGCATTAAGCATACAAAAATCAACCTGAAAATATTTTTTTTCATCACAGTAGCTGCCCAAAGGGAAAATACACTTCTCAAATAGGGATTCATGAATATTTTAGAATTTCAGTGCTCAGAGAATGGAATGTATTTTCCTAAAGCATTTTTTTAGTGTATGGTCTCTCTCTCTCTCTCTCTCTCTCTCTCTCTCTCTCTCTCTGTGTGTGTGTGTGTGTGTGTGTGTGTGTAAAACTCAGTCAAAAATTCCAACATGCTTTTCGTTTTGTAAATAACTGAAGCCTTCTTAAAAACATAGCTATTCATTAATCTAAGCAATTTCAATTTCATTTATAGCTTTAAAAGTCACATTAATTTGGATAACCAGTTGAGTACACAAATTTCTTAAAATATCATAGAAAAAATGAAGGAAAGAAAGTGAAACAGAGACGGGGATGGAGGCAGAGAGGGAGGGTAGAAACAAAATCTCAACTTGAAAAAGAGGCAAGCTCATGATCGTCAGCTTCCCATTGTTATAAAAACACGAGATAAACGCATTTACACACAGAAAATGTCTTTTGGCTCACACTTTTGGAGGTTGCAATACAGGACAAATTGGGGCCTTGGCGGCAGGGACCATGTGGCTGTGTGGCAGAGGAGATCCATTTACCTCTTGGCTTTGTGTGAGAACTAAGAAGAGGAAGTGGCTAAGATCCTGTTGTGACTTGAGTGTGAAATGTTCCCCAGAAGTTCACGTGTTTGAACACTCAGTGTTCAGTTGAGGGTGCTGTTGTAGAATGATATGAGATGTTAGGAAGACCTTTGTTGGATGAAGCTAGTTACTAAGGACAGACCTGGAGGTTTTATAGCTGGCTGTTTTCTGTGTCCTAATTCTGGTTGTTCCATGACCAGTGTTCCCATGAGCATACTGCCATGTGGTCTGTTCCACTACATCCCTTTTTAAACATTACCCCACTTACGCAATTTCTTGTCCAATTATTACCCAAACAGAAATAAGTAATTAATCAGAGAGAATAAACAACTAACAAGTGAGCATTTATACAGATTGTTTTGAGTATAACCCAACAGTCTATATATTCTTAGAAGTTATGAGTTATATCAAAATTACTTTCCTACATAATAAGGATAGTGTACTAAACATATCAATAATAATGTGGTTGGTGAAATGATTTTAATGAGTAAGCAAATGTTCAAAATGAAGACCAGTTGGGATATGATGACCCACTCTTTTAATCCCAGAACTCAGAAAATGAAGACAGGAAGGTCATGGGTTAGAGGACACTCTTGGACACACATCAGATTCTATGATGGTCCCAGCTGTAAAAGGAGACCTCACAACAAACAACAAAAATCCAAGAATACCCATATAAAAACTACAGTAATGATAGAGCCAATTTTCTTTTAGCCTTTTAAGCATTTTAATTCCTACTCTTCTCACCTTTACTTAGTAATGTGGAGATTGCCAGCTGTAGTTGATTTTTCTCATGTTTAATCTGCTATAACAAATTAGAATACACAGTCTCCAACAGTAATTTATTTCTTACAGCTATGAGAGTAAGATGGACTAGAAAACACTCTTTGGGATGGTTGTTTCTACTTGAGGGATGTGGTTGTTTGAAAGAAAATGGTCCCGAGAGGGAGCGGCTCTATTAGGAAGTGTGGCTTTCTTGGAGTAGGTGTGGCTGGAGAACGTGTGTTGTTGTGGGGGCTGGCTTTGATGTCTTTTCTGCTCAAGCTTTCCTCAGTGTGACACTGAGACCACTTTTTGTTGCTTTCAAAATGTAGGACTCTCAGCTACTTCTCCAGGACCATGTCTGCCTGCATGCCTCCATGTCCCACCATGATGATAATGGATTGAACTGTAAGGGAGCCACCCCCATTAAAAGTTTTCCTTAATAAGAGTTGCCATAATCATGACATCTCTTCACTACCGTAGAAATCCTAAGATAAGGGCTCTATTCTGGGTTGTAACCATGGTAGAACTGATGTCCATGCTGATCATGAAGACACCTCTCCATTGACCTTAACACTGCTAAAGTCCACCTCCTAATATCTTAGGGTTTAGTATTTTGGCATCTGAATTTGAAGATGTGAACATAAAATCTACTGCATTCTTCATGCAGTCCTCCTGATTTCTGAATCATTTTCTCTGTAATTCATCATCGTTGCATCTCTGATAATCTAGTGCTAAAATCACTTATTCTCAAGTTTCTTTTACTATCTACTACAATCTTTCATAATCCAACTTTCTCACTTCAGACTTACTCCAAATAAACCCTTGTAACACAAGAGAATGCTGCCATTCAATGACCACTTTCAGGCTATCTCCTATAACACCGTGAATCTTCTCTCATGTTAATTTTTTGATAGGATAATTATTTGGAATTGACTTTCTGTTTTAAAAGATCAATTACATTTGTTATTGTAACTTCTGGGCTGATTTACACACTTTTTAAAATCACGTGCCTTAATTGATTTCCAGACTCTGTTGCTTAGTTTAAGAAAGCTGGGTTAATGATACAGGTAGCAGAAGAAAATATCAACTATTGTATCTTCTATATTCATTTGGGAGACTTCCTGCTCTCTCAGCATGCTTGGCTGTGCTTAAAAGACAAAGACAAATTGAACAGAAAGATACAGAAAACTGTGGATAATGATCATGGAATAAATAGCATGGTAATTAATTGTATTATTACATTCCCATTCCCTCTCGATAATAAGTACTGGAAAATTTAGCTGAACAATCAGGCGATGCGGCAAGCAATTTATTTTCATGATTATCATAAGAGAAGGAAGAGCCTAGAGAAAAACATTGATGAAAACATTAGGTACATCAAAAAATCACTCTGGTTGTATTGATCTAATTCATTCTTCTCTGCTTGACAGAGAACATTCAATAATCAGCATTACCCATCCATCATTTTGACATTGCCCTTTGGAGTGTAATTAACAGTATTAATTTCTGTAATTCTTTTCTTCTATCAAGAGGAATCACATCTTACATGGAGTGCTGAACATGCTTCCATTCTAGCTTTATAACTACAGATAAACTTTATATTTAGCAAGCCTGCTTAATTCAGGATTTTGTAATATTATTTTTTTAATACTAGAGAAATTTAAAAGTTATATAAAAGGAGATTCAAAGGAGTTTGAGATTTCAAGTGAAATGGTGCAATTTTGGCCTCTCTTTTTTTTTTAAGCCAGCACCTGTTTGCATGTCACTTGTAAAGAATGGGATCAACTACTATTGCAGGAGATTACACCCAAGAAAAAAATTAATAAATGTGTCAGTTTAGGTCAATATTGATCATTGAAAACTTTATGTGATTTGCATGTAATTTCAAGTCATCTAAAAGCCAAAGAAACTCAGCTTGTATAATCATAGTATTCTAGAAACATTTGGTTCTTTACTGACTCCTGGTAGGGTGGTCCTGAGTTCCAAGGGTACCTGTTCATTTGAAGGTTTCCTGGCCTCTAGATTGCTTTGCGACAGGGATTTATCATAGTTAGGGATAGACACTGGGAAGCTTCCAGAATGAACAAACCACTAGGAAATGTATGGAACCTCCAGGGGTACCCTTGGAAAACTCTGTAGGGAGTTAAAGATGGAATTCCAACACCAATAGCCAATTACAAAGTCAATTGCAACTAGATACAACTTCTACCTAGGCGAAGTCCCTAAATAATGGAGGATGGAGAACTTCTAAGCATAAATGTTCTGGTAAAGTAAAAATGCTGAGGAGGCATTGGGAGGTCCATATAGACCTCCTCAACCCTGACTGCTCTATCTTGTCCTATATGCCTCTCTCATTTTACTGTTTCTGAGTTCTGTCAGTCATATGTATCTGTAGAGTGACTTGCTCATTTAATGTTATCGAACGAGAGCAGATTTCTGAGAACCTCTAGTTTGTAGATAAGTCAGGTAGAATAAAATACAGGAGAAGGGAGTATGAGGAGAGGACAGTCTTGTGAGATTGAACCCTAAAATGCATGGAAAATTTTGATAAACTCTTGTTTGTATAACTGGAGTTAGTGCCAGAATTAAATTGAATTACAAGGCACCCACATGGGAGCCCATCACTTTTCTTCCATGTGCTGGGTTTATCTTGTGCAGCTCTTTAGGTTCCAATCTGTTCTAACACAGAAGAAAAGACCTGTCAGCCTTTTTGTAAATTAAACCTAGAGCATGCCTAGGATGTGAAAAGGAATTCAACCCTTTTTGAATTATTTAATACCTACTTTCAGCACTACTTCACAAGACAAAAAAAAAATGTATTACAAAATAGAGTACATAATGCCACATTTTCACAGTGCCAGCCAAGCTCTGCACATGGTTGAGCATCCCTTGTTCATTATGTTCCTCTGGTCAGTGTGCTGCTATTAGTGAATTCTAAGGAGAATGGAGCACTGTAGAAGGAATAAAATGTCTCAAAATCATTGTGATTTCAATATTCATGTTCTGAAGTCATTCTCAACTTGTTGTTTTCAGAGATTCATTGTCATACAACTTACTTTTTAAAGGTTCATAAAGTTCAGGGAATCACTTTAAACAGAGATGTGCTGTGGGACTTGACAAGTTAAACAGCACCTCTATACATTGTCATGTGGGTTTCCCCAGGGGATTATTTACCTTCCTTGTTCTCAGAGAATAATGGAATAGTGCCTCCCATACAGCATTTCTTAGACTTAAATCTACTGAGGTGCAGAAACACTGATGTACATTATGTAAAGTACTTTACAGTCAAATGCTCTACCCCAAGTCACCATCTATGTAAGACACCCTGGACACTGTGTGGTATCTGCTTATGTTATATTATACAGCAACTGCATATTTGTGACTGCATGAAGAGTTTATAAGTTCTATTCTCAAGCAAGAATTTCTCCATGTTAGATCAAGTTATAAGAACTATATGCAGAGGAGAAATTTTAGCCATTGATAAGTAGACTCAGCATTGTTTATGATAAACTTGATTCAAACCAAACAACCTTCATAGGACATGTGTATTTTCTACTTAATGATTATTCAGATATAATTTACTTTCTGTTTAAGACATGTAGTGTCTTCATGTGACTGAATTTGAAATGGTAAAAAATAGAATAAATTGGTATTTATCAGACGTAACTCCAAAGACATGTTTACCTTCATCTCTCCATCAATATATCATAAAATTTAGCTTGCTTTAATGAAGATTATAATATATATTTTTCAATCATAATTGAAATCCAGTTCTCTATTTAATTTTAGCTTAATGTTCTATGCTGATTCTTATTGAAATGGACATTTTAAAATACCATTTTAATATGAAAGAAGGTAAGTCAAATTACATTAACGTTAGTCATGAAGTTTAGAGAAAGATACTATTTATATACCATTAAAGCAAGTATTCAATTTTTCAATAGCAAATTCTTCATTTCCAAGAATATATACATTTTGTAATGCAGTACACTTTTATTACATGTAGGTATTTCTGCTCACAACTACATATAGTAATGGTTTTCACAATTTTAACAATTAAGTCTTTTTGCAAGTTCCAAAAGTTCAAATCAATATAAGGTTTCATAAAGTAGTTAGAAAGCAATAAGCCCAAGATGTGTCTGAAGGCAAACCCTAGTATATTTGTTCTCATAACTGAATGTGAAGAGCTATAACATTAAGCTCATTAAACTGACTTGAGCTTTTTCCGTGTACACATGTGCACAAACTTTGCACTTAATGTAGTAATATGTATATACTATTATTACTTAATATGTAATTATATGTATTACTATTATATTATATAGCTATAGTTTTCCTGCCTGGCCCACAGTCAGGACAAATCTCTCTCACCTACCAGTCCCAAGGTTGCTCAAACCCAACCAAGTAAACACACAGAGACTATATTGTTTACAAACTGTATGGCCGCAGTAGGCTTCTTGTTATCTAGTTCTTATATCTTAAATTAACCCATTTCTACTAGTCTATAAGTTGCCACGTGGCTAGTGGCTTACTGGTACCTTACATCTCACTTGTCATGGCGGCAGCTGGCAGTGTCTCTCTGACTCAGCCTTCCACTTCCCAGAATTCTCTTCTCTGCTTGTCCAGCCTATACTTCTTGCCTGGCTACTGGCCAATCAGTGTTTTATTTATTAACTAATCAGAGCAACACATTTAACATACAGAACATCCCACATTAATATTAAGTACATGTAATACTTAATAATATGTATTACTATTAATACATTACTATTAATATGTATAACTATTACATATTACATATGTATTGCATATGTAAGTATATATTGATATCTATATATAAATGTTTTGTGCTTGTGAAACAATTTTAGTTAACAAGTAATTATTTTGCCACCACACACACACACACACACACACACACACACACACACACACACACGTGGATTGTGAATCCTGAATTTACACCTATTATATCACACATTCCTCTGACTGGGAGGGCTCCAGGTGCTCATGCCGTCTAGAGTGCTGCCTTCCTGTGAAGTAGCCAATAAAGCCACATTTTACCTGCAGTCCTCTTGGTAGTTAAATGTTTTCCCATCTTGGTTTGCAAACACATTCTTAAATGTGGCATTGCAGATATGTGTCCTTATCACTTTGACTTTAACATGCCATGCTTTTCTCTGGTCCTATGTTGATTGATGCACATCCCAATGTTGTGAGGCTGGTCTGAACATCAGATGAGGAAACAAATGTCAGGACTGGAATCTGAACAAGCAGCAGCAAGGATGTTATAGTTCCCCATTCTTACCAATATAAGAGCTATTTTAGTTAATGCAGGAAAACAACTTTACCAATTCTATCAATATAAACGATATATTAAAATGGTTATGGGTGTGAACCAAGCAAAAGAAAACTTCTCAAAATGTTATGAAGCCAAGATTTAGATACTTACATTCAAATAAACCAAGTAGTCAATGGAATGTAGAGTTCAAATTTTCCATTTATCTTTTCAACAAACAACAATTCATTTCTCTGGAAAAATCTGTAAATAAAATAAGCAAGTGGAAAGATTGTAAGAGCCACAGGGTCAAGAGTTTTCTATGAGATTGTGTCTCCTGGTAATGTCAAAAGATACAACCCATGAGTTCTCATCAATATTGCTGCCTAACCATGAGCTGAACAGGAACTCAATAGACATTCTAAAGCAGAAAGGGTAAATCCAGGAGGGCTCAAGGCTACATAAAGTTCTATATGCAACTAAGCAATGCTGAAAAAGAAGATAAAGTCTTCCCCAGGGATAACTCAAAAGTTGGTTTTCCAATAACAAATGGATAGCCCTGAAAATATACATACTAGTAATACTCAGATTGAGTAGGTTGTATTTAGGAACACATATGTTTTTTTTTTTTTTTTTTTTTTTTTTTTGGTTTTTCGAGACAGGGTTTCTCTGTGTAGCTTTGCGCCTTTCCTGGAGCTCACTTGGTAGCCCAGGCTGGCCTCGAACTCACAGAGATCCACCTGGCTCTGCCTCCCGAGTGCTGGGATTAAAGGCGTGCGCCACCACCGCCCAGCCTTAGGAACACATATGTATACATATACATATATGAATGGAATAACAATTAATTTTAAAATGTCATTAATTAGATTGCCAGAAAGGGGTATATATAGGAAAGTGAGTATGGAGAAAAGGGAAGTGGGGAATGATGTAATTATGCTATAATCTCAATAATAATAAGTCAATGTAGTTTGAAATTAGTGACATACAAATGTTTTGATTTGTAACATTTATCTCTTTTAAAACAATACCATTAATTACTCTGTTCTTACATGAAGTGTGCTACTGTAACCTAAAAGTTCACTACCATAAAATTTTTAATTTATTTTCAAATATTCTGTGATTAATTTAAGCTGAACACAGGAATTTCATTTTTATTTCCCTGGGATGAACCATGTATGTCTGTTTTTCTTAGACAGAAAGGATATCCATGAATACAAAGGGTTCTAACCAAGTCTAGTTTGGTGAACCACACGTTTTGGATAAGGAGGTTTCTTATGGAATCATGGGAAACTGAAAATCAGCTAACTCAAAAAGAAATTCCCTTGAAAACTAAGGGGTAATTACATTACCAGTAAGTCCTATCCTAGTGAGCCAGGATCTTATGTATGACGTGTAGAAGAGGAGAGGATCTCCTAGAAACCTTGTAACCCTTTTGAGTTTTACTTCTTCCTTCCTTTCTTCATGAGGGAACTCTAACAATGTCTCCTGCAGGTGATAACAATTGATATGTTTTAAAACAGTGAGGCTGTGCTCAACCCAACAGTACCGGATACACCAAAAATAGACTGTATATGTCACAGTGTATCACTTCATTAATGAGAACAAATGTAGACAGTAAAGCATACATACAATCTTCATAAGTCAAAGCATGATGTTTGTCAATGAGGAAGGGATCCTAAAGACGACCGATGTTTTAATCTACAGAATCATAAATCATTATCTTGCATCATAAAAACAATGTTTACATGTATAATTGTTATAGGCTGAACTGTCTGAACACCCCTTGGAGGAGGGGGTGAGAAGGCTCAGTGTCAATGACCTAGCCACTGGGAGTCTGGTAAGAGGAAAGCAGTGGACTTGTTTATTGTGGGTATGGGGAGAACCTATATACCCCCTCCCGATTTCCCATTGGCAGCCGGAGACCCTCTTAGCTTTGTTGTCTCTTTCTCATTGGGCCTCAACATCCTGATGGTCATGTGTCACTCATCACCAGGTGCAAAGGCAGACTCCAAGCTGGCTCAGTGGGAAGTAGCTAGCACGCATGCCTATGCACACTACCTGGAACAGGGCAGCTGAAGTTTTATCAGGCTAGCTGGCAGTGCTTCTCCTATATATAATAAAATTGAAGATCTTCAAAGATAGTGATCATCTCCAATTACACGAATGTATAAAAAAATATAACGTGATTATTTACTAGAGAGATAAAGGGATATTTTATTAGACACACAAGAAGGTGAAATCCCTATGGAGGCCATAATTGGAATAATGCATTCATAAAGAAAATAATGCTAGCAATCAACAGATACTGGGACAAGCAGCAGGATGGGCTCCTTAGAATTGAAGGAACGGGCCCATGCCTGCTTCAAACCTGATTTCTACTCAGAGATATCAAATTGAGATTGTGGTCTTTTAAATCTGTCAGAGAATAAATCTCTGTTACTTTAAGCCACCTAATTTTTGACACTCTCTTAAAATTGACAGGAAACACATGGAATGATGTGATCACTTACCACTTTTCACCAATCAGGTTGGAATCCATTTGATGGGACAGCATTCAGAAGCAATGCCAGAAAAATGTATATCTCAATACTTGGTTTTACATTATCAGGAGGAAAAGTGATTTTCTGGTACTCTCTCAACATTTTAAAAGAATTTGCTCTTTAGCAAATGACTATAGAGGTACTGCTTGGACTGTGAGGTCCATAAGGTCATAGACTGATTTTTCACTTTCTTCAATATTATATAACTCCAGGACCTACAACCAGTCCTGGCTTACACAGATATGAAATAAATCATTATAGAATTAAAAATAAAACACCTCAAATCTATTTAAGAATCCATTTTTAAGGCATTGCCAGAAAGCTCACTTTTGATAATCTCTGTTATATCACATAGTTACAAGCTTGCAACTTGTTTTCCTTGTAAAATCACATGCGTGGAGAATGAATATGTTTTGCTTAAATAATTCTCATTTTATTCTAATAACCCAAGGATCCTTCACATCTGTTATTTACTATGGAAGATGCTATGTGAGGCAGAATACCTTGACACATAGCAACATTTTTCCTCTTCTTTTGGGGAATTAACATTCCTCTAGGAAAGAAGAAACTGAAATGTTTTTTTTCTACTTCCAGGTATCATTAGGACAAAGTGACACAAGTTCTGAAAGGAAGTGTGTTCTCAATCTTTCTTGCAACCAGAAGCTGTGCAGACCTTCTTTGGATGGTTCATATGGGATTAGAGATCTCTGGGCCTCACTTTGACCTGGTCTTAATCCCATCTCAATCCTTCCTCCTGACTGGCACCTAGCCACAAAGGTGGGGGTAGAAACCTATAAGCATTCTTGTAGGCAAATTTGTCTTGTATAAGACAACTTCACTTTTTTGATTTGATGATTTTTTTTTCTGTTTTCATCTCTGCTGTGGTAAAATATCTTGACAAAAAGAAGCATAATTGGGGGAAATGTTTGTTCTATATACCAATTTGAGGTTGAAGCTATTCTTACAGGGAAGTCACAGAAGCAGGACCAAGATACAGTTGGTCACATCAGGACCACAATTGAGAACAAAGAGAAACGAATGTATGCAAGCTTCTTTTTCCTCAGCCCATTCTCTACATTTATATGGTTTAGGAACCCAAGCTAAGGGAATAGTGCTACCCACCATGGGGGTGAATCTACCCATATCAATTAACAACCAAGTTAATTTTTCACAGCCATGCCAACAAACTAACCTCATCTGAATGACTCCTCATTGAGACTCCTGTGATTCTAGATTGTGGCACATTGACAATCGAAACTAATCATCATGATGTTATATTCATAATACATGGCTGATATTTCTGCCTCATAGAAGCATAGTGATCAAAATGTTTAAATAACATCACGTAAGATGTATAAGTATGATGTACACAAGACAATGTTTAAAAATATAAATTAATCTAGCCTCCAAATCTGAGAGCTTTTCTGATGTCTTTCCCTTTAACAGCCCACAGTACTCAATCTAGTACTTCTGATGGTTTTCTTCACTGCACACTACTATTATTTTGCATTCTTTCAAGTAAAATTGCATGAGAAATAATACATAGATGAAGTTTTCAAGTAGAATAATATATAAAAACAGATTTTAGTGCACATTTTTAAGTTTGTCCTTTAAAACGATTCCACTGAGTTAGGAAATGGAATATAACCTGGGGGTATTTTTAAATGGAGGAAGCTGTTATAAGTTTTTTTAATTTATGGTTGTTTTCATTAGCTGACAGGAAGACAATTTTCTGATCTATGGCATCATTGGACCAAGATACACTATGATTCTTTTTCTAGACATAGCAGATATTTATCTGGTCTTTTAAAATATGTTCTTACCTTAAAAAGAAAAAAATCCTTATGATGAAAATCTGTGGACAGTACTCCATCAAAAACTGTGCCAGTGAGAAGGCAATGTGTTAAAGAAAAGTCTTTATGTTTGTTTTCAACTTTGGTAAGTCATTGTTTCTGAAGGAAATACTGAGTTTATTGATATGAATTTAAGTTTGAACTGCACTTTCTGCTTCCAGGCAATAATGTTGCCATCATAAAGATGAACTTGGAAAACAAAACTTTTTGATGATGTTGAGAGCATAACTTATAAATGGAAATAATGATAAGCATTGATAATACAGTTAGAAACTATTCTAGTTTAGGAAAGTGACAGCATTCGGTTCTCCTTTGTGATCTATGACCCCAGCAGCCATGGGTAGTTGGTGAGGTTTACAATTCCAGGTATATATTCTCTTCTACTTCGTGGGATTTAAGTCTATTAAGTTAGCTGTTGTTTACTACCATAGTCTTAAGTCTTGGGTCCTAAGACCTTAACTTGGAGCAATGATGAGAACAGATACATAGACACATGTACAGAAAAGTGAGCCATGTGGACTCTGATTGTGCAGCATCTACTAGTGCCACAACCCAGAACCTTACCATACTTATCAGGTATAGCACAAGGTCTATCACTAGTATTTGTGGAAGGTCTCTGTAGGGGAGCAGGTTGCAAATATCTGGAAAAAGGAAATTGCACTTATTTGTTTTAATAAATAGTGGTCAGTCATTCATACTCAGTCCCTGAGTCCTCCCTGGTAAAAGCTTTACTACTGACATGACTGAGGCATTAGAGTCCTTGACACAGGTGTGCATTGTCAACAATACACATTCACTCAGGACTTCACTCAGGGTTTCCTGTGCTTCCCTAGCATACTCCTAAAATATAAGAGTCAATATTATACCTTTGAGGGTATTGATATTCTGGTCATTTACTGATTATAATTGACATTAGAAGTAGGTAGAATTATTCATTGCTCTTCTCCCTGGTGAAGAAGCTTATGGAAAAAGAAATTCAATGACAGAGAAGAAGTGAATAGAGAAGGTGACCTGGATTTTGTGTGTGTGTGTGTGTGTGTGTGTGTGTGTGTGTGATGCATATGTGCATATGGCTATACACACACATGTATATGTGCAAATGTGGCAGTCAGAGATCAACATCAGCTTTTTTCTCTCCATCATAGCAACCATAGTATTTCTCTTTAGATGTGATGTCTTCCACAACTTGAGCTCTTAGATGTGTCTATTCTGGTGGCCAGCAAATGCCAGAAATCCTGTTCCCGACTTTTCAGTGATGGGCTCTTGGCTTCTTACTTTTGTGAGTGCTGGGTATTGAACACAGGTCCTTACACTGGTAACAGCCTTCTCTTCAAGCTCCTGAGCATCTCACTCAAATTTCATATTAACATACACCCTACATGGAAAGTGTATCCTCTTTATGTCTTCTGTCCCATTCTCCTTATGTGTTCATTTCCTTCTGAAGACTGTCCTTGTGAAGACTATACATAACTCTGTCTTACCTTCTGAACACTCCCTGATTTCATCAATGAGGCACAGATAGGCACAGATAGAGGTAAAAAAACAAGGTCAGGAGAACAAAGAATAGAAGACCATGGTATGCTGTGGGATATTCTGTATGTCCTGTGGGAGCCCGTTCTTGTGTTCTTCGTGGCTTTACCCAGCAGGTCCACATAGAGGATGATTAGGACCACGGGCCTGAGTGCAGGTGTCAGATGATCTGCACTTGGCTGTGCTGGGGGATGGTCTATATGTCAAGTTGCTCTGATTGGTCAATAAATAAAACCTGATTGGCCGTGGCTAGGCAGGAAGTATAGGCGGGACTAACAGAGAGGAGAAATAAAAGAACAGGAAGGCAGAAGCAATCACAGCCAGCAGCCACCCTGACAAGCAACATGAAAAGATACCAGTAAGCCAAGAGCCTCGTGGCAAGGTATAGACTTATGGAAATGGATTAATTTAAGATATAAGAACAGTTAGCAAGAAGCCTGCCACGGCCATACAGAGACTTACATTGTATTCAATATAAGTCTTTGTGTTTACTTGGTTGGATCTGAGAGGCTGTGGGACTGGCAGGTGACAAAGATTTGTCCTGACTGTGGGCAAGGCAGGAAAACTCTAGCTACAATGGTAAATGAAGACCACATGAGAATAGGAAGAAGCAAAGTGCTAGAGAGGCCCACAGAAATCCAAAAAGATACCCCCACAATAGACTGCTGGCAATGGTCGAGAGACAGCCCAAACTGACCTACTCTGGTGATGGGATGGCCAAACACCCTAATTGTCATGCTAGAAACCCCATCCAATGACTGAGGAATCTGGAGGCAGAGATCCACAGCTAGGCCCCGATGGAGCTCTGGGAGTCCAATTGGCTAGAAAGAGGAGGGTTTGTATGAGTGAGAATTGTTGAAACCAAGGTTGCATAAAGCACAGGGACAAATAGCTAAATGAATGGAAACACATGAACTATGAACCAATGGCTGAGGGGCCCCCAACTGGATCAGGCCCTCTGAATGGGTGAGACATTTGATTGGCTTGATCTGTTTGGGAGGCATCTAGGCAGTAGTACCGGGTCCTGTGTTCAGTGCATGGTTGTTTGAAACCTGGGGCTTATGCAGGAACACTTGGCTCAGCCTGGGAGGAGGGGACTGGACCTGCCTTGCCTGAGTCTACCAGGTTAATCTCAATCCTCGGGGGAGTCTTTGCCCTGGAGGAGATGGGATTGGGGGGTGGGCTGGGGAGAAGAGGAGGGGGGCAGGAGGGGGGAAGAACAAGGGAATCCGTGGCTGATATGTAGAATTAAATTATATTGTAAAATAAAATAAAATAAAAAGACAAGGTCAGCATTTTGTTGCCGATACACACTTTCCTACTTTGTAGAATGGCTTCTTGCTCTTTTCCTCATTGTCACATCCCTGTGTCCATTCGTGAAGGGGTCAATAGACAGTGGGATGATCCCTTACTAGTCCCTATTAACTGATTTGTCATTAGAATGATGCTCCACCAAGTCATTCTGACTTAACACTTCTGAAATATTATTGATTTTTCCTAAGGTTTTGATTATTGTAGTTATACAGACAGAACAAGGTAATGTAGTTGAGACAAAACTCATGGTGGATTTTGAAGATATGGATGATATATTGATATTGGAAGATTACAAGTTGAAAAAAGATAACATAATCAAGAAAAACAGGGTATGATGAACAAAAACATTGCACACCTATAAAGTGTGAAAATCATGAAATTTACTTTTGAGTTGGAAACAAAGCAAATATATTCATTAGTGATATAAGAACTATGTTTGCAGTTACAGTTCTGTTCAATTTAGTTCTATAATCATCCATAATTTTTAAAACTTTTGTTTCAGGCCCACACAGGGACATTAAATTTCCTAGAAAAGTTTACCTGAGGCCAGGTCTGTATCTTCTTCATTGTACATGGAAATACAGAAGCATCAGAGTCTTGTGTGCTTGTTTTTTTTCAGTATAATCTGAACAAATCCATGTTTGTCCAGCTTAGTAAAACTTTGATCAAAGCTATGAAAATGTATTAGCTTTGAAATACTAACTTCACACAAGGGAGGCAATACACTTTTTGGCTATTTTGCTTTATTTTTAATTCTGATTTGTAATGGGACACTTTGAAACTCGCAAGACTAAGATGAAAACATCCAAATTGAAATTTACCAAAACAGTTATTACAAAAAGCATCAATAAATCCAAGAAAGTAGAAAGCTTGAAGGTATTTTAAAGCCAGGAAGATTCATGGTGGATGATGATTTTAGGTTGAACTTAAACCATATATAATAAGTTTGGCATCTGGGCAATCTAGAAGCCAAAGTGATTAGGCAGGCAGAGGAGGAATCAGGTCCTGCCACCTCCCTGTAGGTTCTCATCAATTTTTCAAGGCTGATTTTTTTTTGTAACATCTGGAGATTGTGATAGCTGAGCCCTCTATTCAATTTAGAAAGAACATCCCAAATGTTAGCTGAAGGCAGTGGGGGAGGAATTTATCTCTAAGGAATGGAATGCATTTGTTCTGGCCAAGAGCTGCTTAGAGGAAGGCAATTTGTGTGGTGGAGAAGTGCAGGGAAATCTTCATTGTGTTTTTCTTTAAATCTCTGAAAAAACTTTTATGCCTTTGAGGGACAGAAATCCTCAGAGTTTTTGGGAATATAGAAACCATTTAAAAGAAGAGACATTTACAGGAATATCTCTAGTGTTTCTCTAGTTTGTTTCTCGCTTGATATAACAGAAACCTAGGATGTTGCAACCCGAAAAATCTCAGGTTTTCTGTAATCTTGCACAGAATTGAGAAGCTGGTTAAAACTTAGTAATTTCTGTTGCACTGAACCAATTTTCCTGAAAAAAATACATAGACTTGTAAGTAGGTAATACTTTAATTATATCAACATATTTATTTATGAGAGGACATTATGCCATTTATTGCTCTTGATTCAAATTAGTCAATGAATGAAGAGAGAATAAATGAGAACTCCAGTGCCTGGTGCACAAAATCACAAGCAAGAGCCAACATGTTATTTCTTTTCTTTTAAGACAAAATGAATTATCCTTGTTTCCTGTTTCTTCTTTCAGTTAGGAAAGTATTTTGGAAAACATGCTTTTAATGTACAAAATGAAAAATAACTCTTGCTTCCCAAATAGTTTAGTAGGTATGAAACCTAATTTTCTTGAATTATTGAGAGAAAACAGCAGTCTATAATTGTCTATCCGGTGGTATGACCCTGAAACTTTGCTAACCCTCTGCCACTGTTTGGAAATGATTTAACTGTGACTCTCAATAATTCATATGTTGGAAACATGATCTCCAAATGTCAATTGTTTGTGTTCATTTAAGAGATAGAGCCCAATGTAAGATGGTTAAGCCATAGGATTGGTGAATTTCTCAGAGGTCACTGTTTTATTCACATGCCAAGAAGCTATGCTAATAGAAAGGACTTCTCTTTCTGGCCTTCTGCCTTGTCATAGGAGGCATCTTGTCATCAACATGTTATCTCCCATGACACCTGCACTAATGGCCAAATTAATGAGGTGTAGCAGGACTTAAAAGTTCTTATTAATAAAATCAAACCTGAGACGAGTTATTGGGGTCCATGCTGGTAGATCAGAAGACAGAACAAGCCACAGCTATCTCACCTCGCCGGATCCTCAGCTGGTCCTGTTTCCTCAGACTGGAAACTTCTGAGTCCTCATCCCGAATGAATCTCAACTGAACTGTGTTGCTCCAAAGCCTGAAAGCTTCACCAGCCAAATGCTTAACCAACCAAAAGCTTCTAGTTTCTGGTCCTCACGCCTTATATATCTTTTTGCTTTCTACCACCACTCCCTGGGATTAAAGGCTGGCTTTCTGGGATTAAAGGCGTGTCACCATGCTTGGTTATTTCCAATGTGGCCTTGAACTCACAGAGATCCAGAGGGATTTCTGTCTCTGGAATGCTAGGATTAAAGGTGTGAGTGCCACCATTTTCTAGCCTTTGTATCTAGTGGCTGTCTGTTCTCTGACCCCAGATAAATTTATTAGAGTACACAATATTTTGGGGAACACAATACCACCACAATGAGGCTTTGTGAATGACCTTGGACTTTGATCCTCAAAACTTGAACTAAAGAAAACTCTTCCACTTCCCTAAACTCTCTTTCCCTCGATCCTTGCCCTTCATTAAACACCCCCTCCTCACATCCAGTTTGCTTATGTAGATCTCATCCATTTCTCTGTGGTTGGGGGATCCCTGTGTCTTACTTAGGGTCCTGTTTTCTATGTAGCCTCGCTGGAGTTGTGAATAACAGTCTAGTCATCTTTGTTTTGCATCTAGTATCCTCCTGTGAGTGAGTACATACCATGTTTGTCTTTCTGAGTCTGGGTTACCCCACTCAGGACGACTTTTTCTAGATCCATCCATTTGCCTGCAAACCTCATGCTTTCATTGTTTTTCTCTGCTGAGTAGTACTCCATTGTGTATATGTACCACATTTTATTTATCCATTCTTCAATTGAAGGGTATCAAGGTTGTTTCCAGGTTCTGGCTATTACAAACAATGCTGCTATGAACATAGCTGAGCATGTGCCCTTATGGTATGATTGAGCACTCCTTGGGTATATGCCCAAGAGTGGTATAGCTGGGTCTTGGGAGAGATTGATTCCTAATTGATTTCCAAAATGGCTGTACACACGCTTGCATACCCACCAACAGTGGAGGAATGGGAGATACCAGCTGGATCAAGAACAGAGAGGGAGAATAAGGAAAAAGAGACCATGATAAATGAAGACCCCACAGGAATAGGAAGAAGCAAAGTGCTAGAGAGGTCCCCAGAAATCCACAAAGATGCCCCCACAATAGACTGCTGGCAATGGTGGAGAGAAAGCCTGAACTGACCTACTCTGGTGATAGGATGGCCAAACATTGTAACTGTCGTACTAGAAATTTCATCCAATGACTGATGGAAGTTGATGCAGAGGTCCACGGCCAGGCCCCAAGAGTCCAATCAGTGAAAAAGAGGAGGGATTGTATGATTGAGAATTGTTGAGACCATGATTGGAAAAAGCACAGGGATAAATAGCCAAACTAGTGGAAACACATGAACTATGAACCAATAGCTGAGGAGCCCCCAACTGGATCAGGCCCTCTGGATAAATGAGACAGTTGATTAGCTGGAACTGTTTGGGAGGCACCCAGGCAGTGGAACTGGGACCTGTCCTTAGTGCATGAGCTTGCTTTTTGGAACCTGAGGTCTATGCATGGACACTTGGCTCAGCCTGGGAGGAGAGGACTGGACCTGCCTGGACTGAATCTATCAGGTTGAGCTGAATCCCCAGGGGAGTCCTTGTCCTGGAGGAGATGGGAATGGGGGGTGCGTTGGGGGGATGGGGAGGAGGGAGGACTGGGGAATCTGTGGCTGATATGTAAAATTAAATTAAATTATAAAATAAAAAAGAAAACTCTTTCTCATGCATTAAACAGCTCAAATATGTTGTTGTAGCAATAGAAGACAGGTTAATTCATTCACGGCATGCTCACTTTTAGAGGAACAGGTAGCCTTCCATTTGCCCATAAATGTACAGATATACACTGTAGACTTTGTTTCTTTCTCTTAAGGTAAGTGAGAATGAACTTGCTATAATCAAGAAAAGACAAGGGAAGATGAAGAAACTCCTCTTTGACAATCTTTTCCTGACTAAGCAGTCTGTGTGTGTGCATGCATGCATATGTGTGTGTGTGTGTGTGTGTGTGTGTGTGTGTGTGTGTGAGAGAGAGAGAGAGAGACAGAGACAGAGACAGAGACAGAGAGAGACAGACAGATACAGAGAGAGAGAGACAGAGAGACACAGAGAGAGAACAGGGGGAGGGGAGCTAGGTGTGTCTTCCTGAGGAAAATGTGAATTTTCTTTCCTAGTGGCTGTGCTTGGTATTTTAGGTAGTTTCCTTAAGTTTTGATTGCCTGTGGTACTGTACATGTTTTCCTTTATTCCAAAGTGGTGGATGTCAAGTGGCCCAAATTCTTCTTTTACCCCAAATATGCAAAAAAGGGCCAGGAAAATCATTTTGAATCTTAACACTAATCAAATATGACTCATGTTCTGTATGACATCCTTAGCAATGAAAGAAATTGATATCTAGTCTTTATTTACCAGATTCCAAAATTTTATCTGTCTGTTTCTTCAGAATTTTAAATAATTTTGAGGTCTAAACTTTTACCAATCTTGAAATGAACACACTTTCAATATACATTCAGTCATGTATTTTCATGTAATTGCTACAAAGATTTAACTTATCTCCCTAATTTACAATTAAATGCAAGAAAAATACAAATTTCATCATCTCCAGAAACCAGAGTCCATCTTGGCATGGTTCCTCCACTTTGCTTACCTTTTTTGATGCAGTACAGAACTTTGCAACCTGAATATATTTTTACATAAGCAGATGCACAAAAAATTTTGTCAATTTTCTTTCACAGCTATAGGATTCTTTTTTTTTTTTTTTTTTTGGTTAGGCAAAAACTATTGCTGCAGAAAAAAAAAACCAAAACAAAACATACCCACATGTAGAAGCAGTCAACACTTGTAGGGTAAAATTTTCTAAAGTTAATATGCTTACAATTATAAAAATGTGTGTGAGGGGTGCAGTAAGGAAACTACCAACATGACTGACTCCATCATTATGGGAAGACAACTATTGTGAATAAGAGAGAGAACACATTCAGAAGCATCTCAAAAAGTCCTGAGCAGAAAGACAAGAATGCAGACTAGAAATGGCCAGGGCTAACTGTGAGATAGATCAAAGTGTGAATAGTGAAGATAAGATATGGGAAAGAGGAATATTAATGAGGAGTGGGGGCATGGGGAAAAATCAAGTGTTATATAGAGAACAAATGGGAATCTGGGAGAAGGGAAGCCTGGGGAAGGTGAGATAGGCTAGGATGTTAGCATGGGGGCTTTGAAATGTATAAGATACACTCATGAGTAGGGACTGAGAGAGCTTGGAGGCAAGCATGGGCTTTGATATGCAACCACAGATACATGATAATGCACAGCCATGCTCTTTCTGCCAGAGGCAAGAAAAATAACTCCTTTTTGTGGACAGAAAACCCATTTCAGGAGTCTGGAGGAATACTGGCTTTTATCTAACTACCAGAAATCCCTCTATAGTCTAGCTTGAGCTCATTTCTGGATAAATGAACTGCCTAAGACCTAACATTCCATGCTTTTGTTGATGACCAGGGCCAGGCAACTATATCTCTGACTGCTTCAAAGCTGAAATTAGGACATCATGGGCCAAGAAAGGGTGGAATGTGAGTAATAGATGAGCGTCTACTTTTTCAACCTATGTAGATTGTGTCTGTGAGACTTGGGATTTAAAGACCTGAACTAATGGGGTAGATTACAGTCTAACTCTGTAGACAACCTTAGTTCATTTTCAGGGTACTTTGATACACAAATGTAACAGAGAACGCAATGATCCAAGGAAGGTTGTTTGAGTTTAGAAAGACATCATCAGAAAAACAAAGGCCATAACCAGATTCAGGGTACAATGACCAGATTGGGTCCTATAGCTATGTTTTAACAGACAACAAGAATAAACATGTCTTATAAATTGAATGTAAATGTTTGTCACAGGAGACATGAAATCATGTCCAAGATAAATCCCATGAGTAAAATGCACGTGAGAAAAAAAGGCTCTTGGTCTTTTTGACTGGAGCATCTCTATCAGTCTTCCCAAGGCATTGTTCACCATGTATCATTCTTTTGACCCTGTTCTAACAAGTGAGGAGGACAAGGATAGGCAATCAGGCAATGGCAGAAAATTTGAAAAATTTTGTCAGTAGTATCTGGTTCACTGACTGAGCCTGGAGAGACAGAGAACATATTGCCTGGACTGGTTTACAATGGACACTGGTTTACACTGGCTTTGAGTAAGGTTCTGCAGGACTACCTGGGATTAGCAATGTGCAGGCCACAGTTGGTTCCTAGATGGATGGATTCTGTAGGCTGAGTGGTAATATTTTGGGACAGGTATAGGACAGGAACAGAAGGTATTAGCATGATCACTGTCTATTTTCTGTCCTGAAATCCTCATTATAGGAAAAGCATTCAGGAAGTTACCATATAGAGATGGAGTAGCCTCATGCCTTTGAGTCTTAGGAAAACAAATCTTGCAAAGTTATTAGCATAGTAGAAGCACAAACACTTATCAGTAATAAGATATACATTTTTGGCAGGGAAGAAAACAAAGATGATTTGGGATAAATCCTGAACACTCTTCTGTCCAGAGGACTAGATATATATAGCTTAGGTAGAGATGTTTTTAGTACAACTAGAAGTATTTTTTAGTCTATATTTAGAAAACAACCCAAAGAAATTTGTGGTGATATTGCATTCCCCAAAATATTGTGCACCCTAATAAACTTATCTGGGGTCAGAGAACAGAACAGCCACTAGATACAGAGGCCAGAAAATGGTGGAACATATGTCTTCAATACTAGCATTCCGAAGGCAGAGATCCATCTGGCTCTCTGTGAGTTCAAGGCCATACTGGAAACAGTCAGGCATGGTGACACAAGCTTTTAATCCCAGGAAGTGATGGCAGAAAGCAGAAAGGTATTTAAGGCATGAGGACCAGGAATTAGAGCTGGTTAAGATTTAAGCTTTTGAGCAGCACTTCAGCTGAGATTCATTTGAATGACTGAGAGGCTTCCATTCTAAGGAAACAGAATCAGCTGAGCAACTGGCCAAGTGAGGTGGCTGTGGCTTGTTCTGCTTCTCTGATCTTCCAGCATTGACCCCATTACCTGGCTGTAGATATAACCAACCATCTCATTAAATAAGAAACACAGAACCAATGCAAAGAAGAAAGCCAAGAGATCAGAGCTAAGAGCCTTACCTGCCTGCTGCAGCTAGCCTCTTGAGCCAAGAGACCTCTTCGAAAAGAGACCTACTTTCTGTCTGTTTGTCTTTATAAAGACGTTCTGTTTTGCCTTCTCATTGGTTGTAAATCCAACCACATGACTGCCTTGTCACTGCCTGTATGTACAGCCCTCCAGGTCTTCTATGGTATTGAGATTAAAGGCGTGTGTCTCCAATGCTGGCTGTATCCTTGACCACACAGAGATCTACCTAGCTCTGCCTACCAAGTTCTGGGATTAAAGGCATGTGCCATGAATGCCCAGCTCTGCTATGGCTTGCTATTAGCTCTGATCCCCAGGCAACTTTATTTATTAACATACAAATAAAATCACATTTCAGTACAATTAAAATATCACCATACTTGGCTTCAGGTTTGATTTTAATAATAAGACCTGTTAAAATTCGTGCTACAGAAATAAAACTGTTAAACCTATAAATAGGGCAACTAACTTATTTTTAAAAAGATTTATTAGCCAGTGTTTATAACTGTTAGCAAGACTAGAATAATATAATAGCTTATCAGAACTCAATTGATTAAGGTTAAACATTGAACTTTTAAATCATATGTATCATTTTTAAGTCACATTGTTTTTTTTTTTTTTTTTTTTTTTTTTTCTTCCTCATACCTTCATAGTTTGCACCCACAAGCCTTACATTATTTCTCTAGAGCTTAACAACTTACATGTTTTTGTTTTTGTTTTTAATCTGGAAACTTCCAGTCCTTTATTGGGATACATACATGGGCAGTTGATTACTGAAAAGCAAGCTCTTTTAAAGAATGGACTAGTAACTGTCAGGTGTTCCATGTTGAGTGGGATGTTCAAAGAAGGAGCGTCACTTCAGTGTGCCATTTTAGGATCTCTGGCAGCAGGAAGGAACCGGTTCTGTGAACTGGTCCTCGAATTTCCATTTAGAAGCATTTTTATTGACTGCACACAAAGCTGTGTTTGGGGTACAGCAATTTCCTCCTACCACGGCTCCTTTGATCTATTCTATAGGTTCTCTGAAGGAGATTATCACACCCCTGCAACCTCTAGTTTTTACTATGTACTATTTGTTGTACCCAATAGTTCAAGACCTCCAATTGTGCCTAGATAGTCTTGTGACCAAAGTCATGCAACAGATAAAAAACTTCTTTAGAAAAAACAATTCTATAAATCATAAAAAAAAATCACTGTTTGTGGGGGCTCCCCTTTGTCTTTGCACTCAGTTGACCATCAGTCTACAAGGACAAAAAGGGGAAGAAGTGATGCCAGAGATCCCTGTATGTCGTGTGAACGCGATGGAGACAGCCCTCCAGAAGAGACTTCAGTGAATCTGCTCAACTTCATTCCAGAGTATATTAAATATATAGGATTGGGGAGCCTGAGGACAACTCTAATTTTCATTAAGTGGCATGCCCCTATCATATAGCTGGATTAGTGGAAGCATAGCCCAACATACAGCTCTAGCCCAACATGGCTAGAGCACTTGCCTAATTACCATGTGGGTCATCAAGGGAAAAGTGTTTGCAGGGAACTGTGTCAAGGGTCACCCTTGAGATAAGTCAGGCATCCTGGGCCTAGTGACATGCTCCAGATAAGGCTAGGTAGAGAGCAGGAAGCTTTTGTGGGAGTGAGGGAGCCCTCCATGTTGCCAAGCTTAGAGAAATCTGCAGGCTATGGAAGATCGTAACCTCAGATCAGTAGGGCCTCCCAACAACTGTTCTCCACAGTAATTCTTCAAGGTCTTATTACCTCCACAAACAACTAATAAATTCTGCTGTTACCTTAGATTACATTCTAATGTTTATCCTAGATACAATGACTCTACTAGATTCCCACCACAAGTAACAGCAAATTTTAGCCAGTAATAATGTCATGGCACTTGATTTTTGTCTCTTATTAAAATCTGTTTTGTTAGTTTATCTTTCTTATTGTGAAGCCTGTTAGCAAGGAATCCTATCTGTAAGTTTACCTGATTCAACAAAAGACCTATTAGCCTTAGGAAAAGTAAGGCCTGATTTTTTTACTTTTGGATTCAATCCAGGCTGGATTGTCTCAGATTCAAAGTCTTTGTTGTTTGAGTGACTAGATAATTTAAACTTGTCTTTGAAAGTTTTCTTTAAATTTGTATTATCAGCAATCAGCCTATATATGTTTTGCACCCAAAGTTACTATAAAGCCAGAATGTTTTAAAGGGGAAAGCAGACTTTCTATCTAGGAATAGACTGCCTCTGCAGCTACAGCCTTGTGGGAGGGGCTGACTGAGGTAGGTCTGTTGCCACAAGACTGTCTGATAAAGCTGGGACCCACTGTCGACCCCATCATGGAGAAGGATGGATTTGAACAGAAAGTATAAACCAAGTAACTGTAGCATTAATTTAAATGACAAAGACTTACCTGCTACCTGGAGAGCCAGTAGACTTTCCTTATACCTTAACAGCTGTACTGAGCTTCTCCATGGTGATATTGAAGGCTTTGGGGGGCCACCAGACAGGGCAACACTTATTCTTCTGGTTGCACACAAGACAGCATCAGCTTTCAGCTGACTTGACCCAGAAGATCTAAAAGATTTTCCTGTGGAGTAGTAACTTGGAGGACTGGCCTACATGGTGAGTCAGAGAAAGGGAAGTCAAGGTAGCAGTGTCCAAGTTTGAGGAGGGCTCAGATGGTGGGTGAAGCACAGGGCAGTTATTTGGCTAGAGGTTAGTGTTACCACACTTGAAGCAAGGTCCAGGTAGAGTCCATTGATGCCCATCTTCCTTGAAGATAGCCTCAGCTGCTGCTACCTGAATGTGGTGTTTTTGCTTGTAGGGGGAAGTCTTTTTCATTAACTCTCTTTAATGTTGTAGTCAGCAGATCTCTCTGAGGGATTTGAGGGCCAGCATCTAATCTATACAGTATATCTGATTTAAAACAAATGTTACTTGTTTTCAGTAACTTGCTTTAAGCATAACTTTGACAACATGTACAAAATGCTAAAGCTTGACCTTGTAGATGAAGCGTACTTGTACTTCCTATGACTACAAGCAAAGTTCTGAACACATTAATTTGATCATTTGTAAGTTGACTGACCATTAACTTGCATGTCTTAATTATCTATAATAGTTTATAGCAAGGTAGAAGCTTTTAAAAGATTAGGGTTTCATAGCTTTATCCTTGTGAAGTTTGAGCCTTAAATATTTGAATTGATGATTCAATTGGCGAGCCTTTAGCATCAAAATAAAACATTAAACCATAAATCCAGTCCACAGAGAGACTGGGAACCTTATTTTCTTGTCCCTTTTATAGGGTAACTTTATAGACTATCACAGTTTTTGTATGACTCAGTTATCCAAATTTAGTTATCCAAATAACTAAAGCTTAACAAAGTTATCAAAGAAAAAGAGGCTAGATATATATCCATAAGTCAGTTTTTGGTAGCCTAAATGGACCTTAAGAATTCATAAATCTTAATCATCAGGCATATGTTGTTACTAGTCCTATTTTATACTCACATTTTTTTTTGTATGACTTGCTTTATCCAAATAGCTAAATCTTAACAAAGTTAGCAAAGAAAAAGAGGTTAGACATACATTTACAAGTAAGTTTTTGGTAGCCTAAATAGACATTAAGAATTTATAAATCTTAATCATCAAACATTTGTTGTTACTGAGGCTTATTTTCCATAAACAAGAATTGAATCCTAGTTAGATATATTGTATACTGTCTCAGATATACTTTTTTTTAAAATGTGAGTTGAATCAAAGTTACATACAAATATGCTGTAAGTAATCAGGGCTACCTATGTATACATTTTTTAACTATCAACCATTTTTTGTTACAAATTTGAAGTTACCTTTTAATTACAGATTTGCCATTTTTTAATCGATGCCCAATAAACATACAAATCCTGAGATATGGAAAGTTTAAACAATGGTCTTAAATTAGGAGATGAGGGTTTTTTTTGTTTTGTTTTGTTTTGTTTTTGTTTTTTAGAGCAGAGAGCAGAGGATGCTTAGAGAAAAGAGAACTTGGGGATCATTTGTTTGCTTGTTAGCAGAAGTTGTTACACTCTGCAAGAATTTGGAATTTGAGTGTGTCATTTTTGGGGATTGAGAGTGATTATCTATTTCGTAGTAAGTCCAAGTCATTTGCAGTAAGACCATGAAGCTTTAATGAAATTTCTGAGTCTGAGGAGAACAGAGATTCAAGAAGACAGGTGAGGAGGCCCAGAGTCTAATTCTGAACAGAAAGAGCCACTGATTAGAAACAGAGCAAGCTCCAGGAGCAAGCTGAGAGATAGAAAAAGCCAAAAGAAGACATCCTCCAGAAGCCGAGTGAAAAGGAGGCCAGAGAAACTTGGGGAAAAGGTCTCAAATAGTCACATCCCCAGAGGGAGGATTCCAATAGAGTAGGGGAAGGCAAGTGCCTAAGCAAAGAGATGCCTGAATCATGGTGGAGAAGAGTACGTAAGCAGATTCCAGCAAGCTAAGAAGAGACAGAACCTTTCCACATGATGGGTGCCTAGGAGGGCATAGAAGGATGCAGGATCCAAAGAGACCAAGTGGGCACTTGAGTATGGAAGGAGATACAGGTGGTTTAAGTAGGTGGAGGAGAAACGATATTGTACAGAGGCAGATTCTAAAATTTGGAGTTGAATACGGTGGGTAGCAGAAGCCCTTAGAAACAAATGATCCATATATCCTAACTTAGGAGAGTCAAACCAGAAGCTTGGCTTGTTTAGGAGAGTTAGGCCCCTTTCAAAAGGATCCATTTGTGTCCCTCCCTGGTTTTCAGCACTGGTTGTATGTGAAGGGTGATGTAAAGAAAACTCTGAAATGGCCACTCCATTAGGGGGGCAGGTTTTTATTGTTAATGACAGAGAGAGAGAGAGAGAGAGAGAGAGAGAGAGAGAGAGAGAGAGAGAGAGAGAGAGAGAGAGAGAGAGAGAGAGAGAGAGAGAATCTAGAGGTATCTTCAAGAGTTCTGAATAGACCATTAACACCAAACACAGTTGTCTATATTTCTTTTTAATATAAGGAAAAATTTCCAAAAATATAATGTGTATGTCATCTCAGTGAATGTCTTATTAGTATTTTTTTTTTTTTTTTTTTTTTTTTTTTTTTTTGGTTTTTCGAGACAGGGTTTCTCTGTGTAGCTTTGCGCCTTTCCTGGAACTCGCTTTGTAGACCAGGCTGGCCTCGAACTCACAGAGATCCGCCTGGCTCTGCCTCCCGAGTGCTGGGATTAAAGGCGTGCGCCACCACCGCCCGGCCGTCTTATTAGTATTTTTATTTCTACTTTTCTATGTAAATAAGAAATCAAACATATGTCATCTTGGCTGATTAGATGCTATATGAAGAATGAATTAACAACACTGACCTGAGAAATTCTGACAGTGCTATGACACAATTCTTATAGTTCATAGCTTACCAGCAGAGCATTTTCTACTCTGTAAGAGAGGATCTAGGATTGGGAAAGGGAACAAAATAAAAAGTAGCCTCATTTTATCCCATTCACTTATTCAAATATCCAAATATATATGTGGAATGAAGTAATTTTATTCTAATCTCAATCTTCTGAAATATTTACAGTCTTCTTCAAACAATACTCATATCATCACACTTCTTAAAATGGAGCTAACTTACTGCAATAGTTAGTTTCAGCTGTGAACTTGGCCCAAACCTAGAGTCACCAGGGAAGAGGGAATCTCAACTGAAAATTTTCCTCTGTCATATTAGCCCGCAACCATGTTTTTGAGGCACTGTTTTAATAATTAATGTAGGATTGTCCAGGCCACTGAGGTGGCTAATAAGCCAGAGGAGCAAGCCAGTAAGCAGGGTGGTTCTGTGGCCTCTACTTCAACCTCTCATCCAGGTTCCTGATTTGAGTTTCTGTCTCTCCTCAATAATGGACTCTGAAATGCAAGGTGAAATTAATCCTGTTCTCCCCAGGTTGCTTTTGTTGAGAGTGTTTTATTAGAGTAACAGAAAGCAACCTAGGTATTTGCCTTAATCCTGTCCTATAAAATGTACAATACTCTATATGAATTCACAGATGATTTTGTCACATAGAATTAACAGCAGATCTTCTTAGCCTTCTTCCTATATAACAAACAATTGAATTTTGTATTGTTATTACAGTGTGTTTGTCATGTGCATATAGGATGCCCATGTATGGGGCTCAGAGGACAACTTTGAGGAGTCAGTTCTCTCCATCCACTTTCATGTGAACTACAGGATTGAATTCAGCTTACTGGGCTTCCTCAGTGAGTGCCTTTTTTCATTGAGCCACTTGACTTGTCCAATTATGACACCTCTCTCTCTCTCTCTCTCTCTCTCTCTCTCTCTCCATATATATATATATGTATATATATATATATATATATATATATATGTGTGTGTGTGTGTGTGTGTGTGTGTGTCATTACATCTTACAAATACACATAGAAGCATGAGAGAGATGCTGAATTAGAAAAAGAGGCTGCTATATTTTGTTGTCTTCCCAACGAGATACCAGTGGTTTCTAGCATTACCCCAATATCACAGACAACATCAGATTTTGTTTTTCTTGTGAGACATTTCCTTAATAATCAGTAAATTAATCTCAGTAGCAACAGAGGTGTTTTTAAATAGTTAAACTTTAAAAGTATGCTTCCTCTTATTATTGACGACATTTGCTGGAAGCCCAAACACATGAGATTTCACTGGATGTATGAGCTTGGAAAAGCCAAACTGTGAAAGCAGCTTGGTGATGAATTGGCAGTGAAAGCAATAATTTGTTCCTAATAAGCTATGTACAAGTCACTTCTTGACTGAAGAATAGGAAAATTGCACTTTGTTTGCTATTGTTATTTATAAAGTGAATACGTTTAAAGCTTTCCCCAGGGTCTTTCTGATGGTTTCAGCTATTCATTGGAATATACATACATGCCGAGCTAAAATATACCTGGGGATGAATCTCTCACTTTTTAAAAAGAAGTAGTTTTTTTTTTTTTTTCAGGGAACGCTGCCCTCAAGCCTTTATGCCGAGAAATTAATCTTTACAAACATAGAGAAATCCCCTCCATTTAAACAAGTTCTGAGGGCACAAATCATGGAAAAGAACTTGGACTTCATTGTCCCTACTCAAATATTTCCCCGTGTTTATCTACTGAAAATTATATAGTATGTCTAATGGAACACTTTCAATATCTGGGAAATACTGTGCAATTTTAAATGAAGGCACATTTGCTATGATAGATTACCTCGTGGCAAAATAAGACCATAAAGTTCCTTCTAAATAGTATTTATAAAATACATTTATTTAAAAACGTTCCTCAAAATGTATTAGCCAGCGACAGTCTAAGCACACATAAATCTTGAAATATAATTAAAGTTATTATTGTATGGTCCTATTAGATATTTTACAATTGTGAAATGCTCAACAATACAGTATTCACATGCACAAGCATTTTCAGAATTATTACATATAATCAAATTGTAATGCTCTCATATGGTTTATTGTGATAATAAGTAGAATGACTGAACAATACTTATTTCTTCCGAAGTGATTATTTAGGATAAAATGAGGTAGAAAAACATATGGTCAGTTCAGAAATACTGAAGGCCACTTTGGATTCCAGATCAATGCCCTCACCCCACATTTCTACTGCATATCTAGAGTTGGAAAACATTTCAGCATTCCAACATCTGTCTGAGTCTTCTCGCTTCCCTTACAAGAATTACAAAGTAGGTCATAATTTCCTTTTAGTTTAAGAACAATCATTTTGAATAAGTTTGTTTACTTATCACTAGTATCACATTTTATTAATTTTTGGTTGATTTAAATTATTTTAATTGTAACAAGAATTGTTTATATTTCAATAATTTGGTACATGTTGGTGATATGTATAAATTCAGTTAATATCTTTAACAGTTTATGTCTTTCAACCTTTTGATTTTTTTTTCATTAACATGTAATAATTATAAAGACTGCCTTATGGGATAGAATAATAATTCAAATGTGAATGTAACATGTGTCAGTTGGGTCATAGTAATTAATGTGTCTATCTTCTTAGCATTGCTTTATGGGTAGTTACTCTGAGCTCCTCTCTTCTGGTTATTCATAAAATATAAAGGACATTAATGTCCAACTATATTCCCATCACTTCTGCTTAGAACTCTAGAACATGTTTCTGTTGTACTGTATTTAGCTGCCTGTTCCATACCTTCCTACTTTCTGACCTCCTCAGTATGCTTCCAAGCCACTTGTAAGCCCTATTATACATACTGTACATTTGACACACCTGTGGCATTTGTCTTTCTTAGTCTGACTTATTTTGCTTCAGATGATACATATGAGGGAGACTATGAGGCATTTTTATTCTGTGTCCAGCTTATTTACTTAACATAACATTCTCCAAATTCTACTCAATTTGTTGCAAACAGTAAGATTTCATTCTTTTGTGCATATCTATCTATCTATCTATCTATCTATCTATCTATCTATCTATCTATCTATCTATCTATCATCTATCGTGATGTGCAGCATTATATGTTATCCACTCAGCTATTGGTGAGCATCTAGCTTGATATCTTATCTTGCCTAATGTGAATAGTGAAGAGAAAACCATGAGTATACTGTCTATATATCAAGATTCTTCTATCAAAGATTATGGAACAATTCTTTACTGAAAAGGTTACCAAACTCGCTGAACCTTTCTGAAAAAATGATGAAACGTGTTAAGTTTTTCTATCCTATACTCTCCTTTTGTTCACTTTAAAACATCAGAATTGTTTAGCTGAGCTCTTCTCATTCAGGCTTCTCTTACTGTATGTCAAATCTTCATCATCTTCCTCTTCATGCTTACTCTAAACACTCCTCTTGGTGGTCACACCTACTTAATGGCTTTATCTATGAAACATTTACAGTTAGAATCACAACCTTTCCATTTCTAAACATGCACATTCCCATAGACAGACTCATTACATATACAAAATTTCACAGATGGAAAGAAACAATCTCTATGGAGGCCCAAATTACTCAGGGTCAGAGAATCTGAGCTTGCTTTACCCAACAGGGCTACATAATTGGATGATTTGGTCATGGACATGGTTACCAGGTGTTTGGAAGGGTCTACATTTGGCTGTGTGGTGTGCTTTGATCTTGCAAGGGTGAGGTCTTTTGCCTCACCCATTGGCATTGTTATAAAAAGCCATTTGAATAAATGGAAGAGTCCACTGGGTATTGATCCTGGTTGTTCCAAAGATATCCTGAGGTTGGTGTTTGGCTGTGCAAGCAGGACAGAACAGAGAGGCTTCTGAGACCTGGGATGCTGAGCATGGAACCACTGGTGGAGGAGGTAATAGGATCCAAGGAAGCCACACCTTGTAGTGTCTAGGAGGCACTGAGAGACACCTGGAGCCCCTGTGGCACAAGGCAGTTGAGAGCCCTCAGGGCCCCAGGACTGGGATTGTAAAAGTTGAAATGGAAGAGCCAGCAGCTAAAGTCACTCAGCTTCTCTTTGCTGGCTGAGCATAGAGCTTTTCTTCAGAGAGCTTGTAGCAGCGAGTTACTATGGAAGTAGCCTTTATCCTGTGGCAAGGTTCCTAGGGGAAGATTGCCATAAAATGTTGCTGTAACTGAGAGTGAAGTTTCAGCAGCTCTTGTTTGAACTAGGATTGCATTCAGAGGAACTGTAAGACTAGAATCAGAACTAACTTTTTGAACTTTTCAGATGTAAGGAATGGGATAAACAGGAGTGGTTCAATTGCAATGGGACAATTTTGAATTTACTTACACATATAGACTATATCAACTGTGATGATTTATGAAATGTTTTGTGTATGCATATATGTTTTATTAACTGTGGGAATTCACAAACTGTATAAAAATTAACTGTTTTGGGTAAAAATGGAGAAGTTTTGTTTTTTTTCTACCCAGGGTCAAGATGCAGCTTAAAAAATTATAAAGAAAAGGAAGAGTTAATATTCCTCAGTCTCTTTGATTTTTAAAAAATATTTTCTTGTCCCTTGAGTGAACTGATGTTAACCTGTGTTAATGTACCCTGTCTTACATAGTTCTATTAAGAAACTGCTTTTGGATACAGGCCTGGCGGCGGCTCGCAGAAGTAGACAGGCCCAGTGGCGGAGACAAGCAGACACAGGTAGGCCCGCGGTGGAGGCTCAAAGAGGTAGACGAGCCTGGCGTTGGCAGCCAACAGGGACATACAGGCCCGGCAGCGGCTGGCAGAAACATACAGGCCGGGCGATGGAGACAAGCAGACGCAGCTTGGAACAGGGACGCCTCTAACCCCAACACCTGGGGAAGAAGCTATCTCTGTGGGATGGAACCAGAACGAATCTAAACACTCCATCTGAGGACAACCCAGGGCCCAGCTGCTGATCCTGTGAATCCCAATAACTTGGAGGTGTTGGTGAGACTACCCCGCTCAGCTGAAATCCATCCGGGAGAGGATTCAGATGCCTACAGTTTGAAGTCTGAAGAAACAAGATCAGCTGAGAAGTTGATGAATAAACAAAACATGACCTGGGAACACAGAAGAAGGCGCTGCCCAGCCACCAAACCAGATCACCAGAATCGTAAGTATATACTTCACCAACTGAGATCAGCTGCCCCTGAAGAAACAGCCCAATAGCACCAATTTAACCAAGAACTCCTACTAAACCAAGACTAAAAATTAGAACAAGAGAGACACTCTCAGACACAGACACCACATGCACCGAGCAGAAGAAGAGATGAGTAGACGCCAGTGCAAAAATATAGGCAACAACATAAAGACCTATATGGCAACATCAGAACCTAGTGATTCTACACCTGCAAGACCTGAACATACCAAGACAGAAGAAACAGAAGAAATCAACCCTAAAAATGACTTTAAGAAGATGATAGAGGCCCTTAAAGAAGAAATTAAACATTCCCTTAAAGAGGAAATAAAAACTTCCCTTAAAGAGGAAATGAAAAACTCCATTAAAGAGGAAATAAAAAACTCCCTTAAAGAAATGGAAGAAAAAAAAACAAACAAAAGATGGGGAGAAATCAAAGAAAGCCAAGAAAAAGCAATTAAACAGATGAAAGAAACATTCCAAGATCTGAAAAATGAATTTGAGACAATAAAGAAAACACATGATGAGGGAATGCTGGAAAAAGAAATCCTGACTAAATGAACAGGAACTACAGAAACAAGCATAACCAACCGATTGCAGGAGATGGAAGAGAGAATCTCTGACACTGAAGACACAATAGAGAAAATAGATTTGTCAGTCAAAGAAAACACTAACGACAAAAAAGTCGTAACACAAAACGTCCAGGAAATCTGGGACACCATGAAAAGACCAACCTAAGAATAATAGGAATAGAAGAAGGAGAAGAATACCAACTCAAAGGCACAGAAAATAATTCAACAAAATCATAGAAGAAAACTTTCCTAACCTAAAGAAAGAAATACCTATGAAGATACAAGAAGCTTACAGAACACCGAATAGGCTGGATCCAAAAAAAAAGTCCCCTCACCACATAATAATCAAAACACTAAACACACAGAACAAAGAAAAAATGTTAAGAGCCGCAAAGGAAAAAGACCAAGTAACATATAAAGCCAAACCCATCAGAATTATACCAGACTACTCAACAGAGACTATGAAAGCTAGAAGATCATGGACAAATCTTATGCAGACACTAAGGGACCACGGATGCCAACCCAGACTATTATACACAGCAAAACTCTCAATCACCATAGGTGGAGTAAACAAAATATTTCAGGATAAAACCAGATTTAATCAATACCTGTCCACAAACCCAGCCCTACAGAAAGCACTAGAAGGGAAAATCCAACCCAAAGAAGCTAAACACATCCATGAAAAATCAAGCAATAGATAATCCCACACCAACCTACACCAAAGAAGGACAACACAACACAACCACAAAAAATAACAGGAATTAACAATCACTGGTCATTAATATCCATCAATATCAATGGTCTCAACTCACCTATAAAAAGACACAGGCTAACAGAATGGATAAGAAAACAGGACCCATCCATATGCTGCGTACAAGAAACACACCTTAACTTCAAAGACAGATACTACCTCTGAGTAAAGGGCTGGGAAAAGGCTTTCCAAGCAAATGGACCTAAGAAGCAAGCTGGTGTAGCTATCCTAATATCTAATAAAATAGACTTCAAACTAAAATCAATCAAAAGAGATCAGGATGGACATTATATATTTATCACGGGAAAAATCCACCAAGATGAAGTCTCGATTCTAAACATTTATGCTCCAAATACAAAAGCACCCACATTCATAAAAGAAACACTACTAAAGTCTAAAACACACATCAAACCCCACACATTAGTAGTGGGAGATTTTAACACACCACTCTCACCAAAAGACAGATCTACCAGACTGAAACTTAACAAAGCAATAAAGGACCTAACAGATGTTATGACTCAAATGGACTTAATAGATATCTACAGAACATTCCATCCTAACACAAAAGAATATACATTCTTCTCAGCACCCCATGGAACCTTCTCAAAAATTGACCACATGCTTGGCCACAAAACAAATCTCAACAGATACAAAAAAATTGGAATAACCTCCTGTATTTTATCAGACCACCATGCCTTAAAGTTAGACCTCAACAACAACAAAAATTATAGAAAACCCACAAACTCATGGAAACTGAATAATGCCCACCGGAAACATCAATGGGTCAAGGAAGAAATAAAGAAAGAAATTAAAGATTTTCTAGAATTCAATGAAAATGAAAGTACAACATACCCAAACTTATGGGACACTATGAAAGCAATGCTAAGAGGAAAATTCATATCTCTAAATGTACACATAAACAAGATGGAGCAATCCCATACCAATGAATTAACAGCACAACTGAAAGCTCTAGAACAAAAAGAAACAAACTCACCCAGGAGAAATAGACACCAGGAAATAATCAAATTGAGGGCTGAAATCAATGAAATATAAAACAAGAGAACAATACAAAAAATCAATGAAACAAAGACTTGGTTCTTAGAAAAAATCAACAAGATAGACAAAACCCTAGCCAAATTAACCAAAAGGCAAACAGAGAGCCCCCAAATTAACAAAATCATAAATGAAAAGGGAGACATAACAACAGACAATGAGGAAATCCAGAGAATCATCAGATCATACTTCAAAAAACTGTACTCCACAAAAATGGAAAACTAGGAAGAAATGGACAATTTTCTGGATAAATACCACATACCAAAATTAAATCAATACTAGATAAACCATTTAAATAGACTAATAACCCCTAAAGAAATAGAAACAGTCATCAAAAGTCTCCCAATCAAAAAAAGCCCAGGACCAGATGGTTTCAGTGCAGAATTCTACCAGACTTTCAAAGAAGAACTAATACCAATACTCTTCAAAGTGTTACACACAATAGAAACAGAAGGAACACTACCAAACTCTTTTTATGAGGCTACAATTACCGTGATACGCAAACTACACAAAGATGCAACAAAGAAAGAGAACTAAAGACCAATCTCCCTCATGAACATTGATGCAAAAATACTCAACAAAATATTGGCTTCCTCCCGAAGCTATCCTGTGTTTCTATCTTTCTTGTCATCAGCTAGGTCTCTTTTTCTATCTGATATTCCCTCATACCTCTGTCTCCTCTACCCAAGAACTCTTCAAAAGGTGGGAGCTGGCCTCCCACATATCTCTCCTCTTTGATTAACAATCAGGTTCAGGAAAGACACTTTCTAATAGTTGGAAAAAGACAGTTATTTCTGGTAATATCATTTTTTTTCCAGAAAAATCCATTTTATTCCTCTCTCTTAGATAACCAAAGACAGAGTAAGTCAATCATTCCAATTACAGCTTCAGATATACAGATGGCTGTATTAGAGTTACTTACATAAGCATATTTGAACAATAATTTAGAGGTGTTATTGACTCAGGGAGCTGAGTCAAAAAAATAAAAGGCTCACATGAGTCCATAACTTGAGGTAGCTACAGAACTGAAGATTATCCTTTATTCCAAGAATTTTGGATAGCTCATGAAACCTCTTGTAGGGTTCATTGTAATCCGTGTGAGCTTCCTTATGAGTTTCATGTGCCCCTGGAGCCTTCCATGTCCTCCCATGAGATAAATTTTATCACCCAGAAGAGAAAGTTACACTGCTGGAACAAAATTAAAAAATTGCCCTTTGTTCTTTTCTCTGCTTTAAATTATAATCAACATTCCATATTATCTTTATATATTCCTCAAACTCTCTCTTTGAAAAGACAATGAATGAGTTAATTATAATGTAAGATTTGAAATTGGTTTTTCTCATATCTGAGGCCTTCCATTAATTATTTCAAATAAAATGAAATATTACAAACCACTGAAGCATAAAGAAACTGAAAATTTAGATGTAATAAAAATTTTAAAAATAGGTAAGGTTTGAAAATAAATATGATAAAGAGAGAAAAATATAACCAAGTAGATGTTATTTTTAGTTAGCATTTTTATATTTTAATTGACTATTATTTATAGTTTTCATACTCAAAATGTAATTATATTTTCTAAATGTTAAGTGGGTAAATGTTAAGTGTTAGGTGGATAATTTAATATTTTTGCAAAATATATAGTGTTCTGGGCATCTGCATTTTTGACCATAAAGTTTGTAAAATTATTGCTCTTAAAAATGAACTCATGCAAAAATTTCCAGTTAAATTTCAACTTCTTGTCATTTTAAAATAACTCTCAGGAATCTGTATCATATTGTGAAATCATTATGTTGAAAGCAATGTAAATTTAGCAGTTAAGTGTGCAGGTTTTTTTTAAAAAAATGCTAATCATCCTTACAACTCAGTAGTTAATTACCCATGTTTTTGTGTGGGAGAAAGAATAAAAATTGCCACAGACTTTGCATATCAAAGTAACAAGCTTTTATAACAGCAAAAGGGTATAATGAACAAGTACAGTCATTGATAATTTCAGTAGAAATCTTCAAAATCATCATGTCTTGAATATATCATTTGAAAGTGTGGTGCTTTTGTTCGGATAGCAAAAATTGCCTAGTTATTTAAAACATGAAATGACTGCCTTTAAATTGGAAATGACACGTCAGTTAAAAACTTGGCATTTATTTTGACCAATCTTGAAATACATGTATGATTGTTGTATGCATTATTCACTTCACAACTTGAAATCATACTTACTTATACAACTATATCCACTATATGTTTACTTTATACCTCCTTTCTCCATATCCCTTTTGTTTGATTGTTTTAATTTAGATGTTTGGCCTCCTGTTCTATACCCTACTGCTATGTTTATGTCACTTTAAAGAAATTTCCTTTGAATATCTCATAGAAGTTGAGATTGTCATCATCTTGTCCTTCCCTTCATTATTGCTGAAAACATAAACCACTAACTCAGTATGAGGAAGAAGGTTCATTCATGTTGAAGCCTATGACTGAGTAGGTAGCGTGATCCAAATCAAACGTATGATTGGCAGGTTTCTACCGCCTCTCTCTTAATGCAGGAGTTCTAGTGGGGGATGAAGACTGAGGTGTATTGGAGCAGATCACGATGTCTGCAAATATTCTTGATGATATTACCTTGTTTGCATCCATAATCTCTAGTTTTGTTGTCATTTCTAATCTATCATGATCAATATAAAAAGAAATCTATTGCCTCACATGCCTGGATGCTGCCCATTCCAAATCAACAAGTCAACAGCTGACAAGGATGCATCATTCCATGACTAAAAGTGGAGGTGAAAGAGACAGGAGGACCACACTTCTCTTTTCTGAATATTTAAATCATAACGATTGAGGGTTGAGCTCTCAGGGCCTAATAATTTCTTAGGGCTCTATCTCTTAATGCTATTATGATTGCACGTCAACGCAAACATGACTGTGATGGTAGAGTCATTCTGATATTACTCTTGGAGAAAGGATTTAAATAATTCAGATCATCATTTAGAGCATGTAATTATAACTCTTGGCAGAAGAGATAAATACCAACTTCTCCAAATTTACCATTTACAAGTGAGGTGACCAAGGGGTGAAGGTAGATTGAATAAGAGTATGCTGCAGAATGTCCAAATCTAAAGTCAATCCCCCCTCCCCTCTCTCTCTCTCTCTCCTACTCTCTGTGGTTGCCAAGTTAAATTAAAAATTACGAGTTGGTTGTACTATCCTTTTCTATATGGGTCTATGGGGTCAATCTCAGGTCATCAGAATTGGAAAGTGAGTGCCTTTCTACAATGAGGCATCTTAGTGATCTTGATCACAAATAAATTTAAATAGTGTTGACATCAGTTCCTCCCCTGTTCATGGGCTTGGTTACCTAGTAATTTTCGTACTGTGGTCATCACTTACATTTTGTCTCTTTACTTTTACATCTTGATTCAGTGGTATCTATTGACTCATATGCCATAACGCTCCTGATAACTCTTTAGCACATAGGCAAGAATGCCCTTGAACTGCCTGTCCCAATGCCACTCAGACAAATGAAGAGGCTGGAAAGATTTTGTTGTTGTTGTTATTGTTGTTGTTTTGTTTTGTTTGTTTCTTTGGTTCGGTTTGATCTTATTTTTTAAATTTTCTTTTGGGAGGGATGTTGCAGGGTGAGGGGGAAGATATGGCTAGGGGTGGGAGATGAGTAGAATTGGGGTGCATGATGTGAAATTCCCAAAGAATCAATACAGAAATTATATTGAAAAAAAATCTGTTCACTGAATAGTGTGTGTCTGCTAGCTTCCTCAAGCTCCTGCTGTGTACTCCCCATGTCTGCAGACCCATGGTGCATCCTCTGAACATTTTATTCTTCACTTCTACACACTGCCCGCTTTTCCTAAGGCCTTTGCAATTATTGTTACCTCCCTGATCTTCAGCTTAAATGTTATTTCTATATGAAGGCATTCTGAATGTCTCTTTAATCCACTCCTCACCTTTTTGTGGCTCTTAATGTGGATTTTAATTAAATATTTGAGGATGAAAATATAAAGTATAGGTTTAATCTTCCTAAAAAATTTACAGTCTCCGCAAAAATATTAAACGTGTCCATTTTATTCAATTCTACAACCTCCAAGCTTTACAATAAATTTTCATGTAAGGAGGTCAGTAATTTTGGACATTTTTAAAATGTGCCATAAAATTTGCTTTGTATTAATATATGAGCTCTCACTGTGTCCCTAACATATCCTTCTATAATTCATTTACCTTAGGCGACTTGGGGATCATTGCAGTAAAAATGCATAAAGAAATAAAAAGTCTGATATTCAACTCTTTGCATCCATGTCAAGATTTTTTTCTATTTCATGAACAGGGAACATATCCTGCAAGTTAAGTTTTTCAAGGGTGAAAGGTTGTTTAAAAATAAATTTCATTACCTCTCACAAGGAAGAAACCCAAGAGACAGACTTATAAATTTTTATTGTAAATCACAAGGCAAAATGGATGCAGAAAATGGCCCAGAAGTGTGTCAGGTATGCAGGTGGAGTGGTAATGTCTGCTTTCTGTGTGTGGAGGAAACATGAGCTCTCACCCCAGCCCAAGGGATAGGGTTTTTAAATGGATACATTGCCATTTTAATATTCAATGATAAGGAACTTACTAAACAGTACTTTTATTTCACGGTTAACTTGTTTGTTCTTCAAACAGAACAGACCTGACATTTAAAATCCAAGCTTTGATCTCAAGACCTAGAAATCCAGGGTAGTTTGTAACTGCAATTTGGTCACTGACCCTTGACCCATCTCATTCACAAATACTGTTAGGTGTGTTTCTTTCCTTCAGCAGAAGCTGCTTAGAGACAAATCACAGGTGCCAGACTGAGTCCACCTGAGCTGCTGAAGTGAACAGATCATGTTTTTTATCCTGTGCAGAAGCCTGAAGGCTGTACTCTTTTGACCTTCGAGATGACACCTCTTGCCTTATAGTCATTATTTTCTACCACCACCTCACCAGGATGCCTTAGAAATGCAGTCATTAGAGAGCCACAGGCAGAGAAAATGGACGTGTGTGTGTGTGTGTGTGTGTGTGTGTGTGTGCGCGCGCGCGCGTGCATGCTTGTCAGGAACTAGAAAATGAAAGAGGAGAAAGATTGTGTAAAAAAAACAAAACATAGCAACAAAACATTCCAAAGTTGCTTGCAATTACTCAAGACTCCCTTGCTGACTACAGCCACTGCTGCTGATTTTCCTGTGATTCTGAATTTCCTGGTGAACCATTAAATAGCTCTTTCTCTAGAGCAGATGGACATCAGCCTTGTGCCATTAGCCTTGAGAGTATTGCATGACATATCTCCCTTCTGCAATTCTGAAAAGTCCCTTTAAACACAGATTAAAATTCAGTTAAATAAGGCATGTAGGAGCACAGCAAGCACAAGCCTGGGAAATGAGCAGGATATGGATGTCACAGCAGCAAAGCCAGAGGGAGGTGTCAGTGTTCAGTGGGTACCGATAGAAACACATAGGGTCAGTCTTTTCTCGCATCCATCCATCTATCTCTTCCTGCAAGTTCTTCATTCAATCTGCACTCATGTCTTCCTTCTTAATGTCCACCGTCTTCCTCCTCCATCATATTCTGAGTGTTGCAGTTTCTTCTTTTCTTGTAATGATCATTGACAAATGAAAAAAGACTTTTGAAAATGATTCAAATTTTATCAATTTTGCCTGTCTGGAAATTTTTTTTTCTGGAGATATATGTAATGAGGTATAAATGGTTCTCGGTATTTTTGTTTCTGTTTCCATTTGTTTCAATATAACATTTCATAAGTAGCTGTAGCGTTTTGTTTGCAAGAGAATGCATTTCACATTTGAGAAGTCAATAAAGCTCTTGCTAGTTTGATATTTAGAGTTTTGCTTTGGGATTGAATGAATGATATAGAATGGAAATATTGAATAAATGCTACTAAATAATTGGGAGAAAAAGGTATTTGCATTTGCTGTATCAATGTTTAAAACATGTGAACGACCAGAAATTATGTAAATAATTATGTAAATAAATCTCCACTCCTTTTACGCTTGTATAGGTTACAGTGGCTTGTGAGGATACATGGGTATAGAGAATTTGTATTTTAGGCAAGTTCATGCAGATTTTGATTATTAATGAAACAAATGCATTATAAGTACCATATATATTTAACACAAGAAGTGACCAATGGCAATACATATTTTACATTATAAAGTACATTTTACAATGTGCAAGTTGCATGATTAAAATAGTGAACAATTCTTCACATATGCATGTACATACACAGAAACACCCTTTATTTCTGCTCCCTATAAAACTGACATTCAACATTTGCTCTTATTTCAGTATGTTTAATTTCCTTGCTTTAGATTCATGTTTTTGTCCATTTTTGAAAGCAGTATCTTCTACTTGAAAACATGTGTACTCTACACTAGCCCCTTGCTATCTACTGATTCATCTGTGTTCAATAAGTTTACTTTCATCTCCAGTTCATCAAATGAACAAACTTTAGGACCTACTCTTGTGTTGTCCCCACTATTCGCCTCTCACTTCTATCATATATTTATATGAGCACTTTACATTTTAAAATAATGAACATTCTTCTCTTAATTGATGTGTAAAAATTGAATGTCCATTTATATTCAGTAATGCCTTTTAAATTATTCACTGCTCTCATTGTGAAATTGACAGGTATTGCCATAGCGACTCAGATTCTCTTTGGATTAAAGACCAATATTTATGACTTCCAATAAAATGATTTGAAGTTCATTGTTTTCTTCCATGATTAAATGTAAATGATTATGGGATCACCCTGGTTTTCATTAACATATTATTGATATTTAAAATAGTAAATATTGATTTCCTCACTGATAACATTTATAATATCAAATATTTTATTTTAAAGAATAAATTAACTGTTTCTCAATTTTTATAGCTTATATGTTATTACATGAAATTCATTGTGTCCTGTTATTGTATTTACAATTGGCAATCATTTAAGCAAGTTTAGGCTATATAGTTTAAGCAAATATCACCATACTGATGCTTTTTTTAAATAGTTTATATTTCTTATGATAGTAATGGCTGGCTCTTATTCATTGATTATAATCAGCATAAAAAATATGGCAAATGGTGGTATGACATTCATTTATTGGTGGGTGTATATTCATAGTAAACAGTTGTGGTTTTATGGTTTAATTACTTTAAATTGCAATAATAATTTGTAATAATGTTACATGAAAAATTAAATTGCATTACATAGAAATTAGAAGCAAGCAAGCATATTGAATTTTTTACTTATATTGGTTTTTAATTATTATTCTAAAGGTACAATATTTAAGATGACAGTTTTATTGAATAATAATATGAAAGTTAATGGTATTCCTAAGAAATATTAAGGAAATTTATTCAATTATTTGTATTCAGAATGCTAGCCACATATTTTCTCCTAATTTTAATTTTAAGCATCAATCAAGGTGATGCTATTGACAAGCATATTAAGAAATCAGACTACCACCTCTGTTAAAGGCATTAAACTGGTATGTGTCATGTGTTAAGAAAAGCAACCTTTCTGAACTTTGTAAAGTCTTATGTCCTCTAAATTATGCTCATCTTAAGGTATAATCTGATTGATTATGTCTAACTACTAGTAGCCCACACACTGTCTAAATATGTTTCTTTTATTAATCTTTAAGAATGATTTAAGAAAATCTTATACTACTACATGTAAAAATATTTTTCCCGCCGGGCGGTGGTGGCGCACGCCTTTAATCCCAGCACTCGGGAGGCAGAGCCAGGGGGATCTCTGTGAGTTCGAGGCCAGCCTGGGCTACCAAGTGAGTCCCAGGAAAGGCGCAAAGCTACACAGAGAAACCCTGTCTCGAAAAAACCAAAAAAAAAAAAAAAAAAAAAAAAAAAATATTTTTCCCCAAAGATACAAATATCTTTTGTAAAAGGACTTATTATAACCAATATTTCCATTTATATATTTACTTACTTAATTATACATTTTTCAGTTTTTCAAGACAGAGTTTCTCTTTTTAACAGCCTTAACTGTCCTGGAACTTGCTCTGTAGATCTGGTTGGCCTCAAACTCTCAGATATCCACCTGCCTCCGGCTCCCTAGTGCTGGAATTGAAGATGTGTGCCACCATGTCCAGCTAACCAATATTTTTTTAATGACAATATTTCATCATTCTTTAAAAAACATGCAAACATGCACTATCGAGGTTGGGTGCAGAATACATGACTACGGGAGAGGGCAGGAACTCCCTAGAAAAGGAAAATAGAATAGATATGGATGGAGGCAGGGGTGGGGGATGGAATAGGAGGATCAAATGAGCAGAGTAGGGAAGAGGGGATGAAGGGGAAAATATGGGAAGGAACAGGAAAAACTCAGGGCGTTTCAGGGTTGTATGGAAACCCAATGCAGTAGAAGCTTCCTAAATTAAATCCATATATGAAGTTGATCTCAATGAAATGTTCAAACAGCAGGGAGATGGGGCTCCAAATGAACATCAATAGTTACCAGATGAAGCTTCCAGTAGTGGGAACTGGTTACATCTAATTGAGTTGTTGGTGGAAGAGGCCTCAGAGGAAACCCAAACAACTTGGGCTGTTGCCAAGGCTATGAGTGTCTTTCCACAAACTTACCGTGAGGCCCTGTTGCTGAAGACAACAACTACATAACTCATCAAACATGGAGAAGTCGAGCTGGTGCCCACCTAGAGCCTTGACCCCTACTGACCAGTATTCTAGGTATCAGGAGGTACTGTACCTGCTACCAAAGAAGAAATGTAAACACCAATTCAGCTATAAAGCCTTTGATCTAAATGATGATCTAGATGTAAGATGTGTTAGTGCAATAGAGGCAAAAAACTTGTTGGAAAAGTCAACCAATATCTGATTGGATTTAAGGCCTCCTCCATAAGATAGAATTGTTTCCTCGAACTGCTTTGGTGACCAAGAACCTAAGATAATACAGACCAGAGACCCAGGAGAAAACCAATACTACTGTTAAAGGAATGTAGTAATAAAAACAAATGACTCCTGATGACATTCTACTGCACTCATAGATAGTGCCATGCTCAGCCATCATCAGAGAAGCTTCCTCCTGCATTAGATGTGAGCAAATGAAGATATCCAGAGCCAGAAAACGTGCACAGAGTGGGAGACCTCGGAACACTTAGTTCTCTACTGAATGTCTCCATCAAATTACCTAATCAAAGAGAAGAGAGTAAGCACCCAAAGTGAGAGAGTTGAGGGAGGACACCAGGGAAACAAGGCCCTCTAAAAACAGCAGGACTGAGGTAAATATGAAATAAGAGAGTCTGTGGAGGCATGCATAAGACTTGCATGGATCTATGCCTGATGAGGTCCCAGCACTGAGAGGGGAAGTGGACGCAAGCCCCATCCTTAACCCAGCAGCTATTTCCAATTTATAACTGCCCACTAATGAAAGATCAGTTCATTCCAGGAAACAAATGACTCTTAAGGGTTGGCCCAGTCCAACAGTCGATGGACAACACAAAACTAACAAATGGAATTCTTGAAGGTTCTGTCAGAGTTTTTATTTTTTTTATTCTTTCTTTATTTTTTGCCTCATAGGTCCTTTGCATATGTACTGACTTGCTGTTGTGTGTCTTCGTGTGATTCCTGTGTGTGTACAAATGTGTGTGTCTCCTCATCTCTATGTGTTTCTAGTGCATTGGCTTCGTTCTTTTCTTTCTGCTGGTTTTGCCTCATTCTGATTTTGTTGCTCTTTTAAAATCTTATTTTATTTTATTATGATTTTTCTTTTTCTTTTTTTCTTTCTTTCTTTTTTTTTTTTTGAGACAGGGTTCATCGATGTAGCTTTGAGCCTTTCCTGGAACTCACTCTGTAGCCCAGGCTGGCCTCGAACTCACAGAGATCCGCCTGACTTTGCCTCCTGAGTGTTGGGATTAAAGGCATGCGCCGCCGCCGCCGCCGCCGCCGCCGCCGCCGCCACCACCACCACCACCACCACCACCACCACCACGCAGCTTATTATGATTTTTAAATGAGGTCTGTTTTCTAGGTAAAAACAGAAAGAATATGGGTTCTGATGGGAGGGAAGGTAGGGAGAAACTTTAATCAGAATTTGTTGTATGAAAAAAATCTATTTTTAATAAAAGAAAAAATTTATATATATATATATATTGTCTACACACTTAAACAGCATTGAAGGTAGACATCATCTTATCTAAGTTAATATGTAAATGCTTGACCTCTGCTTTTCACTGCACTGCTGGTCTCCAGGGAAATCATAATTTTCACATAGTGTTCAAAGCTATTCACTGGAACATGAGAGGATTTATTGCAACATTCATATGTTTATTTTTTATTTAATTCATTATATGTATTATTGGAGTATAGTTTTAAAGAAGTAATTTATAATGTGGTGATTGTATACATGTTATGGGTGTGCATATTATTTTTATTGGTGAAGATCTAATAAACATACAAAAATAACAACAAAAGACCACATAAGCTAAGAAAGAGAAATTGCAAAAGATTTACAAAAACAAAATCAGAGTAATGGTTTTGTCTCATTTGTAAATGCAGATATCATAATAATACATAATAAGGACATATAAATCATGCATATATATGAACAACCATACACTTAGCTCAATTTAGTAATATTAAATATTTAATAAGATGGCATAGTGGCTTTCAATAATTATATTAATTAGTCTTCTATTTTTTACTTTAACTTTTCTCTTTTCCATTTTTGTGTATTTATACTAACAATGTAATTATAGTATAATGCAATGAAATAATGTGTAGCTAGAGTTTTTCTGCCTGGCCCATAGTCAGGACAAATCTTTGTCACCTGCCAGTCCCACAGCTGCTCAGACCCAACCAAGTAAATACAGATACTTATATTGCTTACAAACTGTATGGCCATGGCAGGCTTCTTGCTAATTGTTCTTATATCTTTTTTTTAAAAAAAATTAATTTAATTTTATTTTACAATACCATTCAGTTCTACATAACAGCCACAGATTCCCTTGTTCTCCCCCTTCCTGCCCCCATCCCCTTCCCCCCACCTCACCCCCCATTCCCACCTCCTCCAGGGCAAAGCCTCCCCCGAGGACTGAGATCGACCTGGTAGACTCAGTCCAGGCTGGTCCAGTTCCCTCCTCCCAGATTGAGCCAAGCGACCATTCATAAGCCCCAGGTTTCAAACAGCTAACTCATGCAATGAGCCCAGGATCTGGTACCACTGCCTAGATGCCTCTCAAACAGATCAAGTAAATCAACTGTCTCACCTATTCAGAGGGCCTGAGTGGAGCACCGGGATTCTAATTAGCGAGAAAGAGGAGGGTTTATATGAGCGAAATTTGTTAAAACCAAGGTTGGATAAAGCACAGGGACAAAAAGCCAAACGAATGGAAACACATGAACTGTTCTTATATCTTAAATTAATCCATTTCTACAAATCTTGCCACGTGGCTCGTGTCTTACCAGTACTTTACATCTTCCTTGTCCTGGCAGTGGCTCCAGGCAGTGACTCCTGCCTTCCTGTTCTTTTTTTTTCTCCTCTCTGTTAGTCTTGCCTATACTTCTTGCCTAGTCATGGCCAATCAGGTTTTATTAATTGACCAACCAGAGCATACATTTGCCATACAGACCATCCCCCAGCACAGCCAAGTGCAAACCATCTCAGGCACCTGCACTTCAGGCCCTTGGTCCTAATCATCCTCTATGCGGACCTGCTGGGTAAAGCCACGAGGAACCCAAGAATAGGCTCCCACAGGACATACAGAACATCCCACAGCAATAATGTAGTTATATTATTTCCAAAAGTAAAAGGAACAATTAAAATTACAAAGAAATTCCTAACAAAATGATTAAATATATCACCTTTTAACAAATAGTATCTTAATCATGTATGATTTTGTGAATCATGTTTAGTGATTAATAATTCTACATAAAAGTCTTTCTTCAGAAATCATTTCTCAAATTCTTTGTAATTTGACAGATAATCTATTTATTCTTCAGGATCAATAAAAAAATTAAAATTTCTTGAAGGTTAAGTATTTAAGCTCTCTAAAAGAAATTATCCAATTTGACGATGTATTTTTTCCAAATATCATAGTTTAAATAACCTTTTAAATATTCATCACTTAAATTTAAAAAATACTGGAAATCAGTATAACCTAAGATGATAAAACACACACACACACACACACACACACACACACACACACACACACACACACACATTTCCAGACAGACTTTTGCAGACATTTCATGCTCTCATTTCTAGTTCTTCAGCCCATCTCATTGTGTCCTTTGGTGAGAGTGTGGTTCATTTATTATCAAAAGTTATTTAGCTTGAAAATCACCTGTTTCTGCATCTTCTATTCTACACATGCAGACCAGAGCTACTGTATTATTCTGTCTTTGATAAAGCTTTCAGTACTAAGTTCTGAACTGGGAAGTTCCTCTCCAGAGGATTATGCATCATTTAACAGACCATTGCTCCTGCAATCACAAACTCACCAAATTGTGCCATTATATTTCCTTCTGGAGTAATCTCTCTTCTCCATTCAGGTTCAACATTTCCCCTAGAGACCAAAGAACCAGTACCACTGCCTCAAGATCTGGCAATTATCCCCAAATTGCTTTTTATCATTAGGCTGGGATCCTTTTCCCCAACAACCTTCTTATTTGCTCAGAGGTTGAGAAAGTATTTGGGTGTCCCCTAATATATTTTTGTAAAGCACAACGTAGGTGATATCAAATCATTAACTCTGGGTCACATAGTGGCTAATGTCTTTTATCTCCTCTTAATTCAAGGTGAAACTGAATTTCATTTCTGGGAACTATTGTATGTGTTTGACATCTGCCTTCATTCCTCCAGAGGGTCTGAACTGGAAGGACAGAACTTACATCAATGATCTGATTATATAAGGCCAGCAAAAATGAAAATTAAAAGAACATATACATAGTTCTCATGTTTGTAAAAGAGGACAGCTGAGTCAATGACTTTATTTTTTGTACCACTGGCATCTTGTACTTGCATTTATGGGTTACATTTTCCAGGATAGCAGTACTAACTTTATCAATCACAAGATTTCAATTCAGATCCATGTGCTGACTTGCAAAAAGTTGGCCATTTCCACATAATTTGACTTCTGATGTTTGCCAAGCAGAAACAGCATATGTGTCTAATTCATGAGGATAGATATATTTTTCTAGTTTACTTTAGTAAAATTTGTGTATGTGAAATCAAAGATAATGATTTAGAATAAAATTACTGATGATGTCAATATTGGAGAAGAATTACTAATAATGAAATATTGTAGGTCACAGTAGATTTGTCTTTATGGAAAAATCATGTTTGAAAATATTATAGTTGTAAATATGATCAAAAATTGATTACATAATTGAAAATAGTATTTAAATAATATTTGCTGATTTCCTTTCTTCCAGACATGTACTTTATTTTCACTATACATCCACTGCATCTACCTTTTTGTTTTTTAATGCCATAGTTACTATGCAATAGTTTCATCAACATATTCCTGTTTACACACACTCAGCAGCTTTTATATTGTTTACTGAAATAATTCTATTGATAGTATCATTTTATTAAACATCACTACTTAGTGTATGTACACACATGCTTTTTTAAAGTAGTTTTCAATCCTTATAAAGTCAAACTTTCAAATATTGTTAATGACATTAACCTTCACTTCATGCATTTGTGTGGAAACACAAAGCTTATATAAAACAAAAAGTTAAACACCCTCACCCCTGCCTGGTTGTTTTTCCTTTTTTGTTTCTCACCTTTGGCTTGACTTACTGTCTTGGTCTGAATTGCCTTTCTGTGAATCTAGAAGGGTGTTCAATCTGCACTTTTACCTTCAGAAAGACCCCACACCTCTTTATCCTTTATTAGACATTCATGGAACTGACAGAACCTGCCCACTGCCACTCTTAAGGATGTACTTTGTATTGTAATTACATTAATGTAGATTTACAGATCTTTCTTAACTGACCACAATTGAGGATAATTTTCTTTTGTTTTAATTTTTATTTCAGTGTTAATTGTCTATGATAAATGAAAGGTACACACTAGATGTACTTTGACATAATTAATAAAATATTAATATTTTAAATTAATAATTAAATATTAATCATATCTGTTAATTATTAATAATTTTATTGTTTTTGTAAGTATAGTGGAATCCTCTTAAGAAAACCATATCTAAAACCCATTGATTTTTTTCATTGTGATATGCTATCTAAAATTGTCACATGTGGACTTAAGTTTTGACAAAAGTATCTCAAAACTTTGTCTTTTCACATGTATCTATTTATTACCTATTTATCTAAAATGACAATACTTTGGAGGGAAAACTACCATGAGAACCAAGACACATGAATCTGAGTTTGGAGCTGCAGAGAAAGTCTTCAAGGATGCTTCTACAGCCACTGGAAGCAAAAACTAAATTTGTTTTAGAATGTTTTAGGGAAAGTATACGTGAACCATTCTAACATCTTCATTTAGCTGTCACTGTTGTTCAAAGTTGTTGAAAGTGTGAGGTGGCATCCTGAAGCTATTCTCTAAAGCTTCTAAAGACATGGAACAAATCTGTTGGGAAATATATGGTATTTAGTAGAGGCCTTACACAGAACACAGCCGGCATATGCAAAATGTACCCTTAGTTTATTATGCTGGATACCTACAGACTGTGCTAAATGCAGTCATCACTTTGAAAGTTTCAACCTGAATTTCTGCAAATTTACTTAAGAATGTAATTTCCTTAAGGCCATTTTTTTCTTCATGAACAGTGAAGCAAACTTGTAGGTTTGTTTTGAGGGACAAACATTCAGAATGAAGGCACTCAGAGTTTCTCAATCAGTTAAACTTCAATACAAGAATGCTGTGTATGTTGGGAGTGCAAATTAGCCTGTATATTTCTTTCTTCATGGCTATCATACTTATCTACTACCTTTCTACGTTTTATGTCACATCAGAATTCACATTCCTCTCCAAAGTGGGTGAATACTTATCTCTTTTCAATAATGAAAGTATATCACTTAGGAAAACTGCATCATTCTGAGTGTGAAGCAGTTCCCGGCAATTTATTAACACTATTTCTTTAACAGTACTACTGAAAATGAAATGCTATATGATTTATGAAGATTGGGAATTCAGACAGAAAGCCCTTAGAGGGTTATTCCAAAACAAAAAAAAAATGCAAGTTGAAAAAAATTCAGCTTTCTAAAGGCCCTTCAAACCAATGTCACCGTTCCCATTAAAGCACTTCACTGTGTTTTCTATGACATCTTCCCACTATGGGGCAGAAATATAATTGGAATAAATCTGCAAACATTCTAAGATTGCTGCACTAAGTCTGCAGGAATTCACCTCAATTTATATGAAGTACATGCAATTTATGATGTCCCTGCTATAAAAACAAAAAGATATATTCATGTCTCCCTAGGGTTGGCAATTGCTACTGGATTTTGATTCTACACAAATAGGACCCTTGCAGAACCACTTTGTCACCCACAGGAAAATGGCTTTCTACGGCATGAAATTCACTTACATTTGGATACTTTGATAACATCTAGCAATTATGGACTTTTTCAATCCGTGTAAGTTTGTTTCTTAAAACATAAACCACTTTCTCTACTCTTCACCATATAGACTGTGAAAAATATATTCATCTTTACATTGCTTTTTTTATATTTTCCAGAAATGTTTCTTAATTAACATATAAAATTTATATAACTCTATAGTACAAAATATGTTTCTAGGGAATATGCATACATTAAAAATAATTAAATCAAACTGATGAATATATATGTATTCTCATAGTCTTTATTTCTTTCTATTAGAACCTTTAAAATCTCTTTCATGGCCATGTCAAATATGTAATACATGGTTTTATTGGTAGAAATGATGTTGCACAAATAGTTATACTGAAAATATTTTCTTATTATCTGTCAGACATTTCTTTAATTTCCCTACTCAACACTGTCCTCAGCCTTGCACTGCCACAATTTTACTCACTGATTTTATGCTTCTCTTTCATGGAAGCAAGCTTATACAGTGTCTGAATATGCTCAGGATATATCTATTTTCTGGGTGATGGCAATCTCTTCAATAAGTTGAAAAAATGACTTAAGGAGTGGAAGAGTTGAGAATCATGAAGATTTCTGCTCTTTTCATTGCTTCAAATTTATCATTTGTACTGACATAAATTCTAATTAAAAAGAGACTTGAAAATTAAAACATATGGCCTTAAGTATGAAGATAGAAAATCTACAGTAGAATCTGTTTGACTGTGTTTGAGTCAGTTATGGACTCTTGGTGGTTTGCACATAATCACATAATAGTTGACTTATATGTCAGTTGGAGGTAATAGCAGTGCTTACCAAGTATATGTGTGTATTCAGTAACACTTATAATGTGAACTACATTTGAACATTAGTGTCCAGTGCAAACCAAAAGTATTTGGCTCCACACATGTCTCAGTTTCTCTGTCTGCTATGAGGTAACAAGATCACGGCTTTGGTGATTTCCTGTGGGACACATACCATGCTAAACACATTTATTTGAAAGTTGATTCTCTTACCATATCAAACCGCACATTCTACACAGTGAACTCTTATGTTGTGAGTCCATAGAAACACAAGCGAGGGCAGGAGAGTCAGTGGGGAAGAGTTGCAAGTTCAACTTTCTTACCAATTAAAAGTCTGGAACTCATAGGTCACATGATCTCAACTTTCTCTATATACAAATTTCTACTACATGTTATAGAGATCTTGATTTCAAATGTTACTTTTCACATGCATCTATTATATATGCACACATCAAATCTAATCTAATATATAATATGTATTATCTAATATATATTTAATGTGTGTGTATGTGTTTCCATTTCTGCCTTTCTTTGAAGGCCAATTTGTTTCTATATGGGGACATAATTGGATATTTCCAATCACGGAGCTTTTCTTCAAGCCAGGCCATTTTGTCAGCAGAGATGTTTATTTATTACAATACTCCAAACATTTTATTTCCTTAAACATTTTCTAGAGTTTGTTTATTTCCAAAGTAAACTTAAAACCTGTAGTATTTCATGAGGAAGTATCCATGTGCTTGTTCTATCTGTTCGGGCTTATTAACTGTCTTCTTCCAGCTGTCAGCACTTCCTGTTCATGGCTAGCACCTGCCTTTACTTCCTTCCACTTTGCTCTGTTGGGTTGCTATTGGAGAAATTATTTTGGCCACTCCACGTAGTTAAAAGGATATTTATTTAATGGCGTAACTCACAAATTAAGTAATGGGTAGGTCGCAGGGTCTGGGGAAGGTGTAACGCAGTCCAGCGGTGTTCTCTGGAGCTCTGCACAGTCAATCTCCACCGGTCAGCAGTCCCGGCACCGAGAGCGCGCCCAGAGAGAGCGCTGGCCCATCCAGCTCTCCGGTCCCCAGGCGCCTCCCCTCGCCCCGCCTCGTAGGCGTGACAGTTGCCAGAGTCTCAATGGGGGTTGGAACTTCCAGAACCAAGCTGGAATGGCTACCCACTACAGGTTGCCTAAATCCTTTTAAAAATTAATTTATTTATTTTACAACCTGACTGGAGTCTCCCCTCCTTCTTCTCCTCTGGTTCCCTCCCTCTCTCCCCTCTGCTCTGCCGTTGATCCACTCCTCCTCTGTTTCTGTTCAGAAAGGAACAGGCCTCCCATGAGTATCAAAAAAACCATGGCATATTGTGGTGGTAATCTAATTGTACTGAAATGTGATTTTGATTGTATGTTAATAAATAAAGTTGCCCGGGGGTCAGAGCTATTAGAGCCATAGCAAGAGTGTGGCGGTGGTGGTACACGCCTTTAATCCCATAGATATCTGTGTGTTCAGGGATATAGCCAGCATTAGAGACATATGCCTTTAAGACCTAGGGGGCTGTACATTCAGACAGTGACGAGGCAGTCACGTGTTTGGGTTTACAACCAATGAGAAGGCAGAACAAAATACGTTAAATAGACGAACAGACAGGAAATAGAACCCTCATTCGGGAAGCTGGGACACCGCAGGCAGAAGGGTGAGATTTTAGCTCTGAGCTCTGACCTCTTGGCTTTCTCTTTTGCATTGTTTCTGTGTTTCTTATTTAATAAGACGGCTGGTTACAGCATATCAAGCTGTAGTAAGACTAAGCACCTCCCCTCTCATTAAGGCTGTATGAACAATAGGTCCCTAGGAGCCTGTCTAAACATTAGTGACAGCTCTTGCTCCCACTGTTACAAGTCAAGTAAACTGTTACATTTATGCCGAGGTCCTAGGTTGGTCCCATGCAGGCTCCCTGGTAGTTGGTTAAGACTCTGTGAGCTCCTATGAGCCACATTAGTTGTTCCTGTGGGTTTTCTTGTAATGTCCCTGACCCCTTTGGCTCCTACAATTCTTCCTCCCTCTTTTTAGCATGATTCCTTGACGTTGGCCTAATGTTTGACTGTGGGTCCCTGCATACATTTCCATCAGTTACTGGATGCAGGCTCTCTGATGAAAAATGGAGTAGTCACCACTTTGATAGTAAGAGATGGCCAGTTCAGGCTTCTTATCTACTATTGTTGGAGTCTTAGTTCCCTTGCATCTGGTTTTCACCTGACTCTGAAATGCCCCCTCCCTGCTCCAATTTCTGCACATGTCTTTCAGTACTTTCCCCTTCCATCCATCTTCCAACCTGATCTCTCAAGTTCTTATCTCCACCCATCCCCAGTCCAACCACATCTCTTCTATTTCTCCTTCCCAGGGAGATCCATGTTTTCCCCCACTTGGGCCCTCTTTGTTACCTAGTCACTCTGGGTCTGTGGATTATAGTATGGCTATCCACAAGTGAGTACATAGTGAGTATTTGTCTTTCTTGGTCTGGGTTACCTTACTCTGGATGATTTTTCTAGTTCCATCCATTTGCCTTTTTATTTCCAGATGTCATTGTGTTTTACAGCTGAGTAATACTCCATTGTGTAAATGTACCACATTTTCTTTATCCATTCTTTGGTTTAGGGGCATCTAGATTGTTTAGAATTTTTTATGAAGAACTCTGGTATAAACATAGTTAAGCAAGTGACCTTGTGGTATGATGGAGCATCTTTTGGGTATATGCCCAAGAGTGGTATAGCTGGGTCTTGAGGCAGGTGGATTACCTATTTTCTGAGAAAGTACTATATTGATTTCTAAAGTGGCTCAACAAGTTTGCACTCCCACCTGCAATGGAGGAGTATTCTCCTTGCTCCAATCCTCTCTAGCATAAGCTGCCATTTGTGTTTTTGATTTTAGTCTTTCTGACAGGTGTAAGATAGAATCCCAGAGTCATTTTGATTTTCATTTCCCTAATGGCTAAGGATGTTGAACATTTTAAGTACTAATTAGCCATTTGAGATTCTTCTGTGGATAATTCTCTGTTTAGGTTTGTACTCAATTTTTTATTTGGATTACTTGGATTTTTGATGTGTCACCATTTTGATAATAAGAGATGGCCAGTTCAGGCTTCATATCTACTATTGTTGGAGTCTTAGTTCCCTTGCATCTGGTTTTCACCTGACTCCAAAATGCGCCCCCGTTTGAGTTCTTTATATTTTTGGAGGTCAGCCTTCTGTTGGATGTGGGGTTGGTGAAAATCTTTCCCCACTCTGTGGGCTGCTGTTTTTTCCTATTGGCAGTGCCCTTTGCCTTATAGAATCTTTGAATGCCTATAGTCTTAGCAGTAGCTGTAGTGACCCTTCTGAGCCTTCTGACACTGTGATGCTTGTCCTTTACTACTGATTATATTCACTTTTGATCATTAATTCCTGGGATGATGTGGACATTTGTCTTTAAATTATTCCCCACATTAGTTTTTATTTTGTGAATAAGGAAATTTAGTTACTAATAATTCCATACAATATTTGAGGACAAACATTAAATAAATTTTATTGGATATGTTCTTGAAAGAATGTGCCCATCATACTGCAACATGATGATGCAGCATGTTGTAATAAACTTATGTACTCCTGAGTAAGGTGAACAGCATTAAATAATATTCATTTTCTTTGAGTCTTAACTTGTGCAGAGTTCATGGCTTAAAACATTTTACGTGGTTTAGTTTTCCAACTTAGTGTTTCAGGAATTGAATTTTCAGCTTCAATAAACTGTTTAATTTTCCTCCTTCACAGACTTTTACCAACCATTGTTTTCCCTTCTGGGCTATAATTTCCTTTTCAGCTCTTGGGTTATAACCATGAATGGCTTCTTTGGGTAACTCCCCTACAGCTAAAGTCACTAACAAGAAATGGGAAGCCAAGGTTTATAAACATAGAAATCATTATTAAGATGTTTTGTGTTAGTTAAATAAAAATGTACACATCTAATAACTGTAAAATGGTTATGAATGTATTGGAAAATCAACACCTTTTTTTTTCTCTACAGGGAATGAGAAGAAACTGAATTTCTTGTTTGCACATTACTACCTTTTCAAAGTTACCTGTTCCTTTCAAGAACACACACACACACACACACACACACACACACACACACACACACACAAATATTATATGCATTAGAGATTACAATGTTTATGTTTTTTTAATTTTCAATTTAATTTGATTTTTGTGTGTGCCTGCTTGTCAGTACTTCTGCCACAGGTGTTCATGGAGCCTAGAAAAGGATGTGAATCTATTGGAACTCAAGTTTCAACAGTTGTGGGACGCCTGATATAGTTTCTGTGAATCAACCTCTGGTACTCTGCAAGAGCAATAAGTATTCTTACCCATGAAGTCATCTCTAGTCCCTGTATTGACATTCTAAAATGCTGATTTACTTTCCTGTTCCTGTTAGTGCTCCTTCGTTTGATTATCCCTTTGAAGATTTTGTACACATGAGTTTTGATTGTATTCCTTATTCCTACCCCAGCACTTCCCGGGGCACCCTCCTTGCCCTTCTCACCCAACTCTGTGTCTTGTTTGCTTGTTCCATCTCATTAGGGGCAATGTGTGCTGTCCAAATACCACTGGATATGTGACTTTCCACTGAGACAAAATGAGTTTTCAGGGCCTACAACCTATTTTTTTAAATAATAATAATTATTATTATTATTTTACTATTTTATTTTATTTTACAATATAATTTAATTCTACATATCATCCATAGATTCCCTTGATCTCCCTCCTCCCACCCCCTCCCCTTCCCCCCAGCCCAGCCCCCATTCCCATCTCCTCCAGGGCAAAGACTCCCCTGAGGATTGAGATCAACCTGGTAGACTCAGTCCAGGCATGTCCAGTCCCCTCCTTCCAGGATGAGCAAAGCATCCCTGCATAAGCCCCAGGTTTCAAACAGCCAACTCATGCAATGAGCACAGAACCCAGTCCCACTGCCTGGATGCCTCCCAAACAGATCAAGCCAATCAACTGTCTCACCTATTCAGCAGGCCTGATCCAGTTGGGGGCCCCTCAGCCATTGGTTCATAGTTCATGTGTTTCCATTCGTTTGGCTATTTGTCCCTGTGCTTTATCCAACCTTGGTCTCAAAAATTCTTGCTCATGTAAACCCTCCTCTTTCTTGCCAATTGGACTCCTGGAGCTCCACCTGGGGCCTGGCCATGGATCTCTGCATCTAGTTCCCTCAGTCATTGGATGGGGCTTCTAGCATGACAATTAGGGTGTTTGGCCATCCTATCACCAGAGTAGGTCAATTCGGGCTGTCTCTCGACCATTGCCAGCAGTCTATTGTGGGGGCATCTTTGTGGATTTCTGTGGGCCTCTCTAGCACTTTGCTTCTTCCTATTCTCATTTACCATGGTCTCCTATTCCTTGTTCTCCCTCTCTGTTCTTGGTCCAGCTGGGATCTCCCACTCCCCCAAGCTCTCTTTCCCTCAACCCTTGCCCTTCATTACCCCCACTCACGTCCAGGCTGTTCATGTAGATCTCATCCACTTCTCCATCATTGGGTGATCCCCGTGTCTTTCTTGGGGTCCTGTTTCCCAGGTAGCCTCTCTGGTGTTGTGAGTAGCAGTCCAAGGATACAACAAAGAAAGAGAACTACAGACTGATCACTCTCTTGAACATTGATGCAAAGATACTCAATAAAATACTCGTAAACAGACTCCAAAAACACATCAAAACAATTATCCACCATGATCAAGTAGGCTTCATCCCAGGGATGCAAGGATGGTTCAACATATGAAAGTTCGTCAATGTAATACACCATATAAAAAACTCAAAGAAAAAAACTACATGGTCATCTCACTAGATGCAGAAAAGGCATTTGACAAAATCCAACACCCCTTCATGATAAAGGTCTTGGAGCAATCAGGAATACAGGGAACATACCTAAACATAATAAAGGCAATTTAGAGCAAGCCAACAGCTAACATCAAATTAAATGGAGAGAAACTCAAAGCAATTCCACTAAATTCCACTAAATCAGGAATGAGGCAAGACTGTCCGCTCTCCCCATACTTATTCAATATAGTACTTGAAGTTCAAGCCAGAGCAACAAGACAACATAAGAGGATTAATGGGATACAAATTGGAAAGGAAGAAGTCAAGCTTTCCCTATTTGCAGATGACATGATAGTATTCTTGAGTGACCCCAAAGATTTAACCAAGGAACAGATACAGCTTATAAATATCTTCAGGGCCTACAATCTTAAATAAAGCTCACCATTTCTTTTCCAGAAGCAAACAAGCACCAATAGTTCAATGGTTAGAGGTAAAACTTCCAGTCCAACTCTGCCCATTTGTTGAAATTTGGTCTCCCTTGCAAATGCACAAGTCTTGTGCATATGCCACAACTACTATGAGTTCATATGCAAAGTGGCCCTATTGTGTCCAGAGACACTATTTCCTTGCAGTTATCCATCACTGATTCTGAAACTCCCTCGGCCCCTCTTCTGAATTAATCCTTGAGCTCTGGGGAAGAGGTGATGAAGTATAAATGTTCCTTTTTTCAGCTTGAACAGTCTGAAGTCATTTATTCACTGCATCTTGGCCAGTTGTGAGACTCTGTGTTGATTAGCATCTACTGCAAACAGAAACTTCTCTGATAAGGATTAATATATGCCTTAATCTGAAGGTACACGAATAGGTTATTAGTAATTAATTTAACATTTTTTTTTTTTTAGCAAACTGATAGTAGTAGATTCTTTTCTAGGACTTATGATTGCCTGTTTACAGATTCTTACACTGATAATATTGCCACATATGGGTTTCATTTTCCAAATCAACCTTTAAATCTAGTCACAAAAGTTATTCACTTCCATGATGTTCCTGAAATTATTGTTCCAACAGCCATGTCTTGCCAGGTCATTCATTGTTTGAGTTCGCATGGTTCACAGCTAGGTATGATCAATGCTTGTTCTTCTTTTCTAGTAGAATGCATAATGGTGTCCAAGACTATGAAGGCTAGCCAGCATGGAAAAATATTTGCAGGTTAGTATCAGCTTGATTTCTTCATGCTATGTAATTCAAGTATATGATGTATTCAGCAATATGGTCTTAGGTTTCAGTTCTGTAGGTGGATAGGGAACACTAACAATTGTAATATCTGGGAATCCTTGAGACCCCAATGGCCAACAACTTGAAAAGAATTAGCCTACTCCTGGCACTGGATGTTTTATTTCTTAGCCTCTAGTGTTGAGTAGGGGCATTGTTGCCCCATTGTACAACAACCTCATTTATCACGTTTATGTCTATGCATACATATATTTTATGAATCTGTGTATTATATTTCTATGTATCTTTTTTGAAAAGTCTTTAATGTTATTTTTCACTCCCAGTTTCCCTCTTCTATTCTGTTCTCCTCTTCCCAAACTCAATTTACCTCATCCTGTATCAAAATTGCCCTATAATCCTTAATACCAGTGATTGCTTTCTTCCCTTTCTTGTAAGCTCCTCTCTTTTCCATGGCCATTAGTAATTTTCTGAATTCTGTAGACATTCCAGATATAACAAATATATGCCATGATTCAAAGTGTTTAAGGTCCACAAATGAGAGAAAACATGTTACATTTGTCTTTCTGGGCCTGTGTTGCTTCACTCAGGACTATTGCTTCCACTACTATCTATTTATTTGCAAATTTCAAAATTTCATTTTTCTTCCTAGCTGAGTAATATTTCAATTTGTAAATATATCATATTTTCATTATCTATTCATTATTATTGATTAACATCTAGGTTGTTGCCTTTTGCTGAATATTGTGAACAAAGCAGAAATAAGCTGGAATGAGCACGTTATCTGTGTGGTAGGATATTTGGGTAAATGTTGAGGGAAGAAGGGTGAATATGAACATTGTACAAATATGATCAGAACTCATTGGGCATAGCTAATTCATGTGGGGTCAAGATTATGATCTTAACCAAGGAATAGAGAATTGTAGAGTACTAAAAACTATGAATGCTTGATTTCATACAATGCATACAGAGTGTTAACTAATTGAAGAATAGTTATACCTTAAGTAAGTAATATACTTTAAATAAATACATTAAATTATTTTCACATTGGGCTAAGTATTCTGGTTTCAGAATCATCATGATCTTAAGTGTCTTTCAGAAGAAATATGTTAAATCTTTCTGGAACTTTGGCAAAAAAAATGAGCTCCTTCTCTTTAATCACTTTCTCTACTAACAAATAGTATTTGAAGCTTGAACTGTGAGATCAATTCCCAACTCCAAATCTATGACAGTTGAGTAGGTGCTGCATTGGCGAAATTGTGTCCATCCATCCCTAAAGCTATTAGTTCTCAGGCTTGCTGATAGAAAGATCAATGCAACACAAAGAGTAGCAAGTCAGTGTGAGATTGAGAGCCTTTCTATGCTTTCATTATGAGATGAACATAATTTAATTCTGAAACATATATTTGAAATGGAAATGTGTAAGTGCTAATAAGATTGAATGTGAACTGGTTGCAACTCGAGGAGATTAGTCATATTGACTTGATAAAGTCTATAATGTTGGTAAACACACCACACCTAAACAATACACACACACACACTTGCACACACACACACTACTTTATAAATTTAAGGAATCATTAAAAACTCTAAAAATGTACAAAGAATGTTTCTATGAAGATATGCAACATATACTACACTATTATATACAACATTAAAAGAAGCAATCTTATCCCAAAGAATCTCTTTGTATACAGCATATTGTCACTCTTCAACAACATTAAGAAGAAAAAATGTATTTTCAATAAAAAGGAAAAAAATCAAACTTATATTTTTTAATATTACATTTTTTAAAATTTCACAGAAGCAATGTTTTCTACCAACATGCATGGTCAGATTTGAGGTATTTCCTGGTTTAAAATTGAGCAACATTGTGAATTTATGTTTCTCCTACAGCTCTGGATAACTACATTTTAACTATTTTGTTCAGTCCTGAATATTATCCTCTTGATCAGCATATAGATTTCATTCTAGTATTAGTTAATATTGGCATGTTTCTAGTTTCTGTTTATACAATGAGAGGCAATGTGAGCATTTTAATACATGTCTAAGAATATGCATTTGTAAGATATATCATGTCACATATTAAGTAAGAATTGTTGTTTGAGGAAAAGAAGAAAATGGGCTCACCCTCATTATTTTAATTGTATTTTATGTTAGTATGCTTAGTTGATGCAATAAAAGAAAGTAAAGGGAAATGGACAGCTTTAACAATGGAATGAAAAAAATAAAATAGAGGTTATTCAGGCTAAATTCTACTAAAATGAAAAGCGATATTATGGGATATGACAAACAATTGAATTTAATTATACTTTTAAATTGTTGAGATTAACAGAAATGCATTTTTTAAAATAATCATTTACAAAGAACAAGAAAACATGAAATACTTAGAAATTTCAGTGTGAGCAAGACATAGTCATTACAGACTAAAACTTCACTTATACTAAATGAAGTAAGTTTAAGTATACTTAGAAATTTGGTTTTGTCTGTTGATTATATTATTAAATAAAATTAAGAAATCAATTTTTACTTCTTAAATAAAATTCTAATTTCTCTCTCCAGATTTCAAAGGTCTAGTTGAATTGTAATACCATTGTCAAATATATACATACTCTAAATAATGGAGAACAGTACAAATTATCTTGATTAATAGAAAAATATTTAGAATACACATAATACAGGGTTAAAACAGTTTTTTTAAAGATACATTCATGAAGATAGTTTGTTAATGGCTAAAAGGTAGAGTGGTAAAAGGGTAGAGTAAAGAAAGAGACACATACTTAGAAAAATACATATACACACAAAAGCAATACATGTATACACACACACAAATATTTCTTTAATTGTGACATGGTAGATCATAATGAAATAAACAGACTCTTAAAATAAACATTAGTAACTAATTATGTATTTGTGGGAAGAAATGAACCTTTCAAATTTCTTTAATATATTTTAACATGTTTAAAAGCACCTTTGGCCAATTCATAAAATATAAATAAATATAAAAAAGTATAACAATATCAATAGGAGACTATATTTTGTGTCTTGAAATGGTTAATGAATTTTCAATCAAGATATAAAAGGTCTGAATCATAAAGTAAATGAAAAAAAAATGTGTTTGACACTTGCCAAGTATACTAACCAGGCGAGAGATAGCTGGGTTTAAGTTCTTACCTGAAAAGTATGAAATTCCTTCATGGACATGCACTGTGGTGGGCTGAACAAAAATGACTCCCATAGGTTTACAGGGAGTGGCACTATTAGAAGGCGTGGCCTTGTTGGTGTAGGTGTGGCTTTGTTGGAGGAAGTACATCACTAAGGGGAAGGGCTTTGAGGTCTCAGATGCTCAAGCCTGGCCAGCGTTTCACTGCAACTTCCTGCTGCCTGTGTATCCAGACATAGAGCTCTTGCTTATCTCTCCTGCACCCTGCCTGTCTGCACACTGCCAGGTTTTCTGCCATGATGAAAATGGACTAAATCTTTAAACTGTAAGCCAGCTCCAATTAAATGTTGTCTTTATAAGAGTTGCTGTGGTCATGGTGTCTCTTCACAGCAATAGAAACCCTAACTAACACAGAAGTTGGTACCAGGGGCTAGGTTATTGCTGTGTTAGGCAGACTACATTTTTGCTTGGAGAAATGTGGACTTTGGGAATTTGGTTGAGAAAAGCAGCTGGATGCTTTAAGCAGGGCTTCATAGGCCATACCAGTAAGAGCGTGGAAGACAGTAGTGCTGAGGGTGATTTAAATTGTGGGGGCACCTGCTCAAGAGGTTTCAAAGGAGAAGAATTTTAGCATGTGGCCTAAAAACTGTTCTTGTAATAGTTTGGTTAAGAATGTGACTGCTTTATTCCCTTTTCTGAAAAAGAAATTTGCCTGAGATTAATTTGAAGAGTTTTGGATTAATTGTATTGGCAGAGGAAATCTCAAGAAAGGCTAGTATTGACTCTGATGTGTGGTTATTAGTGTTCACTCTTATGAAGATCTATAATGAAAAGGAGCAAGCTGAGCTAGGAAAATATAAAATATACATTTCAAGAATAAAAGGGACAAAGAAGTAGAATGGCACTAAATCCCATCTTCAAGGAGGTAAACAGATAAAAGAACAGTCTGATGTTAAATAGAATGAAGAGAGTGGTGTCCTCAGAGCAAGAGCTCATGAAACTAAGCTTCCAATTTGTGAAAAGGAGTTAAAGAACAGACAAGATCAGAGCCAGGTGTGATGGTCCATGCCTTTAATTACAGCACTCTGGAGGCAGAGGCAGGCAGATCTTTGAGTTTGAGGCCATCCTGGTCTACAGATCCAGTTTCAGGAAAGGTTAGGCAGTGAAGGAAACCATCAAAAACAAAAACAAAAATGGTGCTGATGTAATTGAAAGAGGGGGCCATGTTCAAGCCCCAGCAAGCAGCAATTTCAGCCACAAGGTTCTGGCTTTAGAGTCAAGAATAGAAGAAAGGGAATATGGAATGTTCCTCCAAGACTATGGAAAGGTGCTGAAGCTAGGCATATGTCAGGGGTGTCCCTCAATGGAAGGCTAGAGAAGCCATTGTGTAAAGCTATGAAGGTGAAGCCTTGATTGCTTTTGAGATCCCAAAATGTTAGAGATGCCAGAACCAAGGGATACCTGCCTAGGAGAACTGCTAACAGGGCCTATAATCAGCCAGAGAGAATGAAGTGTGTTGCACTCAACAAAACAGAAAGGAGTTGGACACCTGGAGATAGTTTTGACTTCAGACATGGAGATGCAGTGTTCAAAGTTTACCCAGATTGTTTTCAATCTTGCTTTGGTTCAGTCTTTCCTTACTATGCTCACTTTCTTCTGATTTGGAATGGTAATGTCAATCTTTTGCCATTATATGTTAGAAGTATGTGATCTGTTTTTTGTTTTTGTTTTTTTCATTTCAATTTTACAAGGGATTACAGTTAAGAATTGCTATGAATCTCAGAAATACTTAGGGCTTTTGAATTTTAAACAAGTTTGAGACTGTTATAAACTATGAAGACTTTTGAAGTTAGATTAAATGCATTTTGCGTTGTGATATGACTGTAATCCTTTTGGGGCCAGGGAGTGGAATGTGGAGGTTCAAAAGAAAATGGCCCCCAATGGAGTGGCTCTATTAAGAGATGTGGCTTTGTTGGAGTAGGTGTGGCCCTATTGGAGGAAGTGTGTCACTGTGGAGGTGGATTTTGAAGTCTCATAAATATTGAACCCATGCCCAATAAGACAGACCACTTCCTGTTGCCTATGAAAGATGTAGAACTCTCAGCTACCTCTCTAGTACCATGTTTAACTGCAAGCTGCCATGTCTCACCATAATGGACTGAACCTAACTCTGAACTGTAAGCCACCCAATTAAATGTTTTCTTTTGTAAGAGTTGTTGCAGTTATGGTGTCTCTTCATAGCAATGGAAACTCTAACTATGATAATCTACTTGAATTGATTATCTGGATGTCTTATCCTATAGCTCTTTCATAGGGCCTCCACACATTTCCATTAATGAGCTTGATGAGGCTAGGCTTAGTTGCTTATTCTAAGCCTAGGGCCAATGGAATGCTTGGCGTGGAAATATGGATGCTAGAGCCTGGAGTTTGTGATACCTTTTCCTTGGTATTAATGCTGATGTGGGCTTTTTGGTTCCACTGCATCTTTTCCTTTACACAGCAGCTTTATGTGTCCCTACTCTGGGAGTCTGCTCTAAGTAGCTTTTAGAAAGTAGTCACTTAGGGCTCTTTGACACTTTATAACCTGGGGATTTAATCTTTTGGAAGGAAAAGCAAAGGATGATTTGTTTTGAATTTCAATCAATAGGAGTTTATCAGGCTCCCACAGGAACCTGTGTAGAGTCAGAAAACATGACCATCTGCACGCCTTGACAGAACTCAAGCTTCTAAAAAAAATCATGGATCCAATGAGGCCACCACAGGGAAGACAGCAGAAGGGAAAGTGGGAAAAGGAGATTTTCTACTTCGGAAAACTGTATATTACAAATCACACTTCCGAGACATGCAGCCTGTCACTGGAAAGGAGTCTCAGGGTCCTCAGTATGGATTATGTGGGCCTTTAAATCACTGAAATGCCTGTGGCCTTTAAGTTTGGAGATGAAGCTAATCCACAGACAAGATTTTCAAATGGTGACCACACAAATCACATCTGTGTATCACTAGAGAGACTTACAAGCGTGCAGGGATACTGGCCTAGTTAAACCCCTTGGAGTCTCTGATTTTAACCAGAAGTCAGAATTCATCCCACTCACTCACCAAAACAGGACTCAACACCAAGGTAGTCGACTGTTAATCCGGTTGAGTGCCACATATATGTCAGGTAGCCAAAGTTTCCGAATTATTGGCAACAATATTACATTGTCCTATTTTCACACAGAACTTCGTGGACCTCGATGAATGGATCTTCACTTTGTTTAAAGAATTCACTTCTGAACTCAATGGAGAAAGAACTACGGATCCTGAAAGGATCAAAGAACATGTCCAGGCCTTTGGGTGTTTTTATCTGTCTGAAAAAGGTATGAATATTGAAACCGCAAACAGCAATATCCATCTGATGAGCTGCTCATGGGCTCTGACCTTTTATAAGGAGTCCTGACTGAGTTTTCTCTTGCATGTGCCAAGGCCTTAGACTGTGAAATAATAACAGATACTGAAATGGAAAGGGATTTCCTGTGCTCAGATGAAGCCATGCATGGGCAAACCACTGTGCTTAGTTCTTGTGTAGTGTGACTCTGTTTTCGCCATATTGAAAAAAAAAATATTTCTGTGTATTATCTGCTACTGTCTGTTGTTTCCAGTTGAAAACATTAATCCTTTTTATTTCTTTTAGGTTTTTTTTTTTTTTTTTTTTTGCAAAAGAGGGTTTCTATGTGTATTTTTGGTGCCTGTCCTGGTTCTTGCTCTATAGACCAGGATGGCCTCAAACTCACAGGTATCCGGCTGGCTCTGCCTTCCGAGTGCTGAGATTAAAGGTGTGTGCCACCCCTGCCCAGCTGAAAACATTAAACTTTAGATCATACTTAAGTTAGGGCTGGAGAGATTGTTCAGTGGTAAAGCACTTGCCCTGTCAATGTGAGGAAGTGCATTGGGAGTTGCAGAACCCATATCAATACTGGGTGGACATTGTGGTCACATATAATTCCAGCCTCAGAAGATGGAAATGGGATTTTCCAAAGCATTTGGTTTCAAGACTAGCCATGAAAACTTTAGTTTTGATCGAGAGACCTGCTTTGCAACAACAGTTCTGGGATCTGATATCTCATCTCTACTCCAAGGGCATAAAGGCAAAACATTCATATACAGAAAAATAAATAAATATTAAAAAATAAGCCATGGCAGCAACATTTTTATATATTGAGAGTTCAATACTTTGTGCACGGAAGAATTTACTGCTGAAACATTTTATTGAGATATTTGTGAGTATGTGATAAAGTCATACACAGAAATGAAGAAAACAAAGAGACGGATATTTTACCTATTATAAATGAATAATGAAAAGATTTGGCCAAAGTAAGGACTAATATTTCATATTTGTAAAAATTGTATCTTGTATAATAAAGCAAATTTCATGATATATAAGCCCTCTACTTAAATTTATTTACTTTTTCATCTACAGAAAACGTATGCTTCCATGACTAAGTAAAGTCCTCAAACTGCATAAAGGAAACTTCTCTTTGAAACAGATGTAGATCACTCTGTAAACCACAATTCCACACTGCTGTGGAGTCCAGGCCTAATGGGTAGACCTCTAATGCTACTCTCACTCATAAGGCACAGAGATCATTGCAGAAGAGGGGATGAAATATTGTTAGAGCCAGAGGAACAGGGAGTTTGCTGTGAGATTGTGTGTTCTAGTAATAAGAGCTACACTATAGTGTCTCACCAAGATGACTGATTAAATGTGAGTTGACTGAAGACAACAACAATAGATAGGCTCATGTGGATAGGGAAGTAACAGGAGATCTCAGCTCCTCACAAAGAACTCTAAGAATGAAAGAAAACATGGCAGTGACAGAGATGGTCTTTCCCAAGGAAGAGCCCACCATTTGGTTATCCAATATCAGGTGGTATTTGTTTTGTCTTTTAAAAAATTATTCAAGCCAGGAATAGTGGTACATGCCTTTAATCACAGCATTCAGAAATATAGACATATGGATCCTTAGTTTTCTTACTTGTTTGTTTTATCTTTTTAAGAGTGAAAGAAAGAAAACAGAAAAAAATTGATTTGCTTAGTGAAGTAAGAAGACACTGAAAAGTTTTGAGTAATAATCAAGAAGCATGTTATAAATTTAGTTTCAAGTAAATCATGGAATTTTTTATCAATTGTAGATTACACACTGTATTATGGGAGGCAAATTAAACAGTAGTATGAAAAGTTTTTTAAAGAATTCATTCAGACATGCTGGAGAGAAGACAAAAGTCAGCAGTGAATCCTAAGGAACAGGTACTTATGGTAAGAGACATCCAGGATATTTGAGTTTTCTGTGAGTCAAATGAATACAGGGCATGAAAGACAGTAGTGTTCTATTATGTTAATTTATATCACTACGTATAAGGTAAATATGGTCCTGAGTGAGGGTAGAAATATAGGGTAGTAGACAGAAGTTGGAAGTTGGAATTGGACATACAAATAGATATTACAAAGGCTTTTACCATAAAGGAAGCTGCTAGGTCAGTGTTTAAGTGGCTATGACTGTTACATCTAGATTCTTCCAGGATAATTGGGTGCACTTATAAATGATCATTACTCTGCTATATGTTTACTTTACTTAGCTTTTGTAATAGTTATATTCTTTCTCCAAAGGGAGTCATCTGTGAGAGAGGGATCTTTAGTCGCTGGTGTGATTCTTGCTTCTGATTGTCTCTGGCTTCAGGGATGCAGTTGAATAATGTATGTGTGATTCTGATTGTTTATTTTGGACTGCTTATTTTTATTTGTGCCTCATTTTCTGCACCTGTGATTGTATAGCTCTGTGTGGTGCACACAGGTGGTTATAGACAAGCACATAAAAACATATGTACTCCTGGCCTTAAAGTTCTCTGAAAGTTGCCTGTGTGGTTTCCTCCATCATGATCTTGTCCCCGACAGACTCAGAACTGACAGCTGGGGAGCCTGCATGGGACCACACTAGACCCTCTGAATGTGGGTGACAGTTGAGTGGCTTGATCTGTTTGTGGTGCCCCTGGCAATGGGAACCAAGACTTATCCTAGGTACATGAACTGCCTTGTTAGAGCCTATTTCCTATGGTGGAATGCCTTACTCAGGCTTGTTGCAGTGGGGGAGAGGCTTGGTCCTGACCCACCTTGGTGTGCTAGCCTGGGTTCACTACCTAAGGGAGGCCTTCCTCCCTATGAGGAGTGGATGGAGAGGTCAGGTGGGGGAAGGTGGGTGGAGAGTAGGGGAAGGGGAGGGAGGGGGAACAGTGGTTGGCATGTAAAATGAAATAAAATTTCTTAAATAAAAAAATCTGAAAGCTTCATTTACATAGACCAATGATCACATGTTGGAAAACATATTTTTCTTTTTTTTTCTTTCATTTTTCTTTATTAAGAATTTTTATACTCACACCACATACTATCCACAGATTTCCCCCTCCTCCCTCCTCTCACCCCCTCAGTGCTCTTTCCCAAGCCACCCAGCATACCACATCCTCCAAATCGAGGTCTCCCATGGGGAGTCAGCAGAGCCCAGCACACTGAGCCTAGGCAAGTCCAAGCCCCTTCCCACTGCACCAAGGCTGTGCAAGGTGTCACACTACAGTCACCAGGTTCCAGAAGCCTGCCCATAGACCAGGAACAGATCCTGATTCCCCTGCCTGAGTGCCCCCCAAAACAGTTCGAGCCAAACAACCATCTTCTGTATCCAGAGGGCCTAGTCCAGTCCCATGGGGGCTCCACAGCCACCAGTCCACAGTTCATGGGCTTCCACTAGTGTGGCCGGTCATCTCTGCACATCCTTCCATCATGATCTCGACATCCCTCTCCTGCAGTATCTCTCCTCTCACTCATCAATTGGATTCTCGGAGCTCAGCCTGGTGCCTGGCTGTGGAGCTCTGTATCTGCCTCCATCAGTCACTGGACAAAGGCTCTATGATGACAGCTAGGTTATTTGCTAGGCTAGTCACTAGAGTAGACTGGTCCAGGTACCCTCTGGACCACTGCCAGCAGACCAAGGTGGGGTCAACCTTGTGGATTCCTGAGAGTCTCCCCAGCACCCTGCCTCTTCCTATTCCCATGATGTTCTCATCTATCATGGTATCTTCCTCCCTACCCTCCCACTCTGTCCCTGTTCCAGCTATACCCTCCCATTTCCCTATGTTCTCATCCCCCACTCCTCACCCTCTGCCATCCCCCCTCATCCAGTCCTCTCATGTAGATCTCATCTACTTCTTCACAGGGTCATCCATGTGTCCCTCCTAGGGTCTTTCCCTGTTAGTTAGCCTCTCTGGAGTTGTGGGTTGCAGTCTGGCCATCCCTTCCCTCACATTTAATATCCACTTATGAGTGAGTACACACTGTTTGTCCTTCTGAGTCTGGGTTACCTCACTCAAGATGATATTTTCTAGTTCCATCCATTTGCCTGCAAATTTCATGATATCATTGTTTTTTACTGCTGAGTAGTACTCCATTGTGTACATGTGCCATATTTTCTTTATCCTTTCTTCAATTGAGGGGCATCTAAGTTGTTTCTAGGTTCTTACAATTACAAATAATGCTGGTATGAACTTAGTTGAGCATGTGTCTTTGTGGTAAGATTGAGCATTCCTTCGGTATATGCCCAAGAGTGGTATAACTGGGTGTTGAAGAAGACTTATTCCCAATTTTCTGAGAAACTGCCATACTGATTTCCAGAGTGGTTGTACAAGTTTGCATTCCCACCAACAGTGTAGGAGTGTTCCCCTTGCTCCACATCCTCTCCAACTTCATTGTTTTTGATTTTAGCCATTCTGACAGGTGTAAGATGGTATCTCAGAGTTGCACACAGGAAAACATATTTTTTCTAATCAAATGCCTCTAATATGAGGACATGACCTGTCAACCAACCAGTCTAAGGGTTATAGAATATGAGAGGAAGGCAACAGCTTTCCTTTTTCTCTAGTGATGATTTGTAGTGATATATTGTATACCCTAATAAATTTACCTTGGGATCAGAAGACAGAGCCAGCCACTAGAGGCTAGACAGTGGTGGCACACATACCCTAATCCTATCACTTGGGAGGCAGAGATCCAACTGGATCTCTGTGAGTTCAAGGCCACACTGGGAACAGAGCCAGGTGTGGTGGTACACACCTTTAAACCCAGCACTTGAGATCTCATGCCTTTGCTTGGAAAGCACACACCTTTAATCACAGGAAGTGGCATGGCTGGGTGGAGAATGGTATATAAGGCATGAGGAGACAGGAACTGAGCAGCAGTTCAACTTAAACCCTCAGGGGTGAGGACTCAGAGAGGATTTCAATCTGAGGATTATTGGAAACGGGATTAGCTGAGGAGTTGGTGAAGTGAGGTTGGCTGTGGTTTGTTCTGTTTCTCTGGTCATTCAGCTTTCACCCCAATATTTGGCTCTGGGTTTTTTGTTTTTGTTTTTGTTTTGTTTTTGTTTTTTAGTAAGATCATTTAGCAATTCATGTTACAATCATTGCCTCCATTTTAACTGAGTGGAGGTGGGTGATTGGAAGGTAAGCAAAAACCTATAAGAACCAGACCTGTGGAATGACTTAGCCCTAAAAGGCTTGAAGGCCAGCCAGCCCAAACCAGTAATAAGATACTTTCTGAGAGCTGAGAACCAACTTGTGTCTTGCTAAGAGCCTTAGCATCAGCAGCTGAGACATGATCTGGGATGACCTGGACCAATGAGAGGCAGCCATGTCACACCAGCAGATGCATGTTCATTAGGCCTTCCCCTGTGGGTGGGGTGGAGGGTATATAGGGCTTGTCTCTTCCTCAATAAACTGAGCTTGTTGTTTCAACATCCTCCCAGAGTCTGTGTTGTTGACTGTGCACCTACTCACCTCCTCCCCCAAAGTGAACAGAACAGGACCCTACCACACAGACCTTCATTGGTCCCTGACTATTTCAACTGCCCAAGATACCATAAAGATGGACAAAATGCAACTCATTTTGAAGGATTAATGATATATCACCCAGGAAGGGCATAGAGATATTTCTCTCCCTTCCCCCCTCATTTGATAGCAATATTCTCAAAAATTCATATATTTGGGAAAGAAGATCATTTGGGGCATTTTTTATTGAAAATAAATTTTCTCATACAGTATATTCCAATCAGGGTTTTCCATCTGCCAATTCATCACAGAACCTCCTTAACCCCCAATCCACCTACCTCCATGCCTTGAAAGGTTAGTTTTCTACCCAGATCTTCATAAAGAATTGGAGAAAGTACCACTATTTATTAGAAGCCCAATCATATGGACAGTTAATGAATGTATGTTTTGAAATTAGACAAAGACATAAATCTCCTGCTGAAGTTATCAGAAATATACAGGCAGTACTAGGAATCAAGACAATACAATACAAACCAGCTAAAGAATTACTTGCTTATAAATTTTAATCTACGATGAGTTTATTTTCTTCTCATCTATCTGCTGGGTGGCATGGCTACACTTAGGTGCTAACTCTATTACTTGGAAATAGGCTTTCCCTAATAAACCTGACATTTCTTAAGGGCTGCTTTTGTAGACTCATGATCCAGCTTCACATTTAAGAACCCTAACTCTACACCTTTCACAGAGACTCAGTTCTTTGCAGTGTACAATACTCGTACAAAAGAAAAAGAAAAATACAAGGACCAAAGAGATGAGATTAGGGATAAATTAATAAAGATTTTTTTCTTCATACTTCAAAATGCTAAAAAATTATTTAACATGCCTCTCTATTTTCACTTTGCCTTTAGTTCACTGTCAGCAAAAGACAAATCTCAGGTTTTTAATTACTTTTGGATACATTCTTTACTTTCATGAGGAGTTGATAAGGTTTTAGTTTTCAACTCTTTCAACTCCAGGTTTTATCTAAAATAATTGGTTGATTAAATGTTATACATATTCAGTTTTCAAGTAAATAGTGAAATCAGTTTTCAAGCTGGCATTTCATTTTAAGAGCATAGCTTGAAATAATAACACTAATTGGAAAACAGAGTGAGATACCGTGCTTGCCTCTCACAGAAGTTCCGTCAGCCAAGGATTCTTTCTAATTATATAAAGTCAACATTTCTTGTGGGAAAGTGAATTATTGCGAAGCTTACATGACAGATTATATTCTTGAAATTGTGTGTGTGTGTGTGTGTGTGTGTGTGTGTGTTTAATTCTAAGGACTGAACTGATACCCTGTGTACTCTATCCAAACTCTATCTCTGAGCTACATCCCCTGTCCCAACACTTTGTCTATTTAAATGCCACAAACATCTCATGTGTCTCCATATTTTAGTATCCTATATACATAAAATTTCAATTATTCTAGGCCAATGAGTCTTAAAATGGTTTCATCTGTTGACTTTCAAAATAAATTTCATATTTTTTCAGGAAATACAGATTTGTTTAGGGAATAAGTACCATATACCAACTTCTATTCTTATTGTCTTATAAAAATATAAATTAATTGTACTCAATAAATGCTAATCATAAGCAAAATGAGGTACAAGTCTTATGAATCAATATTTGAAAAATAGTTTATATAATGCCAATAAGTAATATAACATTTTGTTTCACACAAAGTTGCATATCATAGATTTAAACACAAATATCTGCTTCTTATACAGAAATTATCATTGTTGTTAAAATCCTCAAATATTAAATAACTTTTTAGTACAACCCAAACATATTTACTTCTTAAATTCATACTTTTTACAGCAATGGCTCAAAAAAAGATTACAGGTACAAATCTTAAGTCTTTGATAATATTAAAAGCACACTTTATAAATTATAAGGCTTGTAGAAGTAATTTTTCCTTCTTTTTCTCTCAAATATAAGCAAATATTTAGTGACAATAGACAATAGACACTGAAAGATACTCCTTTTCTGCCTAAATAAAAAAAAAACTATGATATGTTAATGTAACAGAGTCTTCATTATCTACTGGTTTCTTTATGTTAGAAGAAATATGAACTGATGTTAATATTCAGCAATCAACACCACATGTTTATAAATGCAAGATAGCTTTAAAAATCTTTAAAAAAAACATTGCCACTTAATTATATGATCAAAACTTATCGGTAGTAAGTTGTTTTTCTCTTATCTTTTTATTTGATAAAAAATTTAAATACCTCAAACCAATGTTCCAGAAAGTAGGTCAGTTAGAAAATTTCAATAATAATCTCTGGTACATGGTTAAGTAATGTTTAAAGAAGGCCATGTAATAGTGTTCAGGTCATAAAAAGTTATCTATGAGCATTGGAATGTCATTAAAGAAGTTTGTAAAATCATGGATATACTTTTATAAAATTTCACATATTGAGGTTTGTATCAAAAACGTAGGAAAATGTGTAGAATATGTCTTCACCCCTGATGTTCCAAGCTAGAATAAAATGACAGTAATAGATTCTTTTAACAAAGGAACAAATACTAATGAGATTGGAAAATCAAGTTAAATGTATATAAAACATATAGGCCATTTGAATAGCTTAAGTTTCTAAACTATATTTGAAATAACTTTCTTATGTATGATGCAATTTAAATATATTTTATTATCATAATCTATCTTTGGTTTTGCTATTCACATTGAATATAAGCTTTGAACAAATTTGCTGTCTTCAAAAGTGCCTATAAAGGACTTTTTAAGCTTCTTGTTTTGTAGAGAATAAACTGTTTCATTGAGGTAAATTTTGTTGTCAATATTTATATATTTATTTTTTAATATTTGCACATATAATGAGATGCATTCATATGTGCACTCTTTAGTTTTTTACATTTAAAAAGTTAAATTTCAATTAACCCACTTGTGTGTTTTTTATTACAGTGTCTTTGTTTTTATCTATGTGTTGATTTATGTTCTTTTAAAGAAAAAAAGGGACAGCTTTTCATTTTTATTATCAACATTTTCTCAGATTAATTATAGAAACAAAATTATGTAAAATATTTTCTTCCTCTTTGATATTGATACTATTTCTGTCTTTTACTAGGTACCCAATGAGTTAAAAATTTCATCATTTAAAAATATGTTTGCAGGCTGTGAAACATGAAGCTTACTGTCAGATGTGTTATTTTATATTTTCAGTTATTGCATCAATAAACACTACAGTCTGAAAAAAATAGGAAGATTTTTTTTTAAGATGAAACAAATGGTTCAAGTGTAACTCTGCCTCAAGGAAACTGAGGAGGTGATGCTCTATTTCTTCCACCTTGATTTAGAATTTCAGCATCAGGAAAGGCCCAAAGTTTTATACTGCTTTTGTAGTTACCGACATTGCTTTGCTTCCTTTACTTAAAAAGTATTCATCCTACAGTACAAATGGTTGTCTCTACTTACCTGCGGTCTTTCTAAAAGATCAAATTCTTCTCTCAGATCTTTGACAATAAACCATCCAAGTTCTAACTAGGACAGAAACCAATATAGATACTGTGATAGGAAAAAAAAAGCTTTATTTTCGGCTTGATTGTTGTAGATTCATCACCCTATAGCTTGTAGACCCTGATGGGATTAAATATAATGGAAGAAGCCAGCTAATTGCTGACATTCTTCTTCTCTCTCTTCATAGATCACCATGACACAAAGTCACCATGCCTGCCTTCCACAGTGGTCTAAATCCTTTGAACTTGTAAGCCAAAATAAATCGCTGTTCCCAAATTGTCTTTTTCTGGTAACCACAGGCGTAAAAACTAAGTAACAGAAGTACTTCTCACAAATTTATTGCAGAAAGCTGATTATGTTGGTGATGCAAAAGCTACCAGGATGACAGAGGTTCTTGAGTTAAACCAGGCATTAATGGAAAGAAATCTTACTACACCAACTACAGAGAAACCAAACACTGATGCTGGAAAGCTGGAGAACAAGAGACCAGTTTTCTTGTAGTAAGTGTTTGGTGTGGGCGCTTTGGGAAATAAAAAGAAATACAGCTGCTTTTAAAGGTAATGGAATCTGGCTGATGTGAGAATTGGCAAAACGCTGTCTGCTAGCATTAGCTTTTCAGAACCAAACTAGTATGGGGCCGAATATGTGACCTAGTTGGTCTCAATCCTCACCTTGTTTAGTTTTCATATAACTATTCTATGACTGCCTTCCAACTGAAGCTGCTTCTAACCATACAAGTAATAAATACCCTCATTCCATTTCACAAAAGAAGAGAAACAAATTCCCATCTGTCATCATATCGGTGCCTTGATAATTATGGCAAACCCCTAATACAGATTGGGTACAGGATTTGTAAGGTTACACCATCATACAAATTATAAATGGTAGGGGAAAATAGTAAATACCTGGTAACTCATTATCAATAATGAATGAATGGTACATAAATGCATGGACATGTAACTTAGTGTATAGTAACAGACTTCTCAGAATGAGTGGTTGATTCTAAATGGAGTCCTCTAATTCTGCTTCATGTACTAAACCTATATATAATAGGTTCAGATTCATACATTCACCCAGGACGTATCTAAAAATGAACACACTTAAATTCTCACTATAGCTTTTCAGTGTCAAATACACTGAGACACACCAGGACATATGGACACACAGAGAGACACACAGGGATGTAGGGACACAAAGACATATGTGGAGATTTTTCAATGTGGCAGAATTTGGAATATGTGGGTGGTTTATATATTTTACACAGAACAACACACTTAATGGCAGCAATATATTTAAGGCAATTAAGTCTACTTGTCTTCTGTATAACTCTCCCATTGTTTTTCACTTCTTCACTGAAAGGCATCTGTGTGAAGTGATCTCATCATTCCTCTGTGCTGCTAATTGTCATTCCCGGAGATGACTGAAGCTGCCTTTTTAATTCTTTTCTGTGAGAATATTCTTGTGACCTGATTCACTATAATGGAGACATAAAGAAGTAGGATTAGACAAAAGAGAAGATAGTTGTTAAAATAGATATCATAAGATTTCATTTATTGTAACCTTATTTTAGCATGGTCATATTATTATTATGAATCTCACCAATCAGATATGACTTTACTAATTATTGAATTTATTTGGAAATGGTTGTTATAGTTTAATCAATAGAAAGCTAGAATAGGAAGTTAATGACCAATTGGCTTCACAGACATCACATAGGTTTGTATAATCAGACTTATGGTGGACTAGTGAACATTCATTTGAGAATATATTAATACTATGATAATTATAAACCAAAATATTTAAGCATGGCATTTTTCTTAAGAGTTTTGATTATCATGTGCATTGGAAATATCCATAGCGATGAAGAATGGATATGATTGGTAATGATAACAAAAGGGCAGGACCCACACATACACACTTGTAAGGCTCTATGATGCTCTGCCACTTCTGTTAACTCAGCGTCAAAGGTGGGAGAAAGAATACTAAGTACACTTTGGAAAGACAACCACTTATGGACCCAGAAGGAATATCTGGAGGAGATATCTGGAAAGTATCATTTGTGACATGGAAAAAAAAGTTTGTGTTATAGTTTCTTAAATATAACTGTGGTAAATAATCTAAGTATTATTCTTATATGTGTCAATTGAAAGACTGGTTCATACTGAATTAAAAAGATCACATTTTAAATAAATTACTGAATCTAATTATCAAGGCATATTGCCTCACAGTCTAATCCTGTAGTGAGATAAATACATTCTACCAAAAGTGATATTAGGGAGGGCCGTGATGTGGCTTACCAGTTAGAAACACTTGCTAGACTTGCAGATATCTGGAATTCAGTTCCCGACATCCATATCAGACAGGTCATAGTTTCCTGTAATTCCAGTTCTAGGGGAACTGATATGAAATGTACAGATTCTAAATTAGACGCAATAGGAATTGAATTCTGGGTTGTTCAAAATGAAGGAAAACTGCTGATAGAATACTGTCTCACTTGGGGCCACTTACATCAGAGAATCAGACAAAGAAGAATTCTCAATGGGAACTAGCTACAAGTACAATGAATGCAAAACCTACAGATAATGTCAAATGTTATCGGCTCCTACTTGCATCCCCAAGAGAGCTGCTTCTTCCCATTATTCAGAAAATCTAGAATGTTCCAGGAAGTACTTGTGAACACAATACAGTTTTTTTGTTTTTCTGTGTTCTTCAAATCACTAAGCAGTGCTTTAAAATCTAAGAAAGTATATCTGAATATTGCAACACTGAGAGGCCTATAAACACAAGGGAGGCTAATAATGCAGACATTTGCTTTGTGTAACATCTACAGTGATGAGTTTACTGAATCTTTAATCTCCAGTTTACTAGACTGAGAATTATCCAAACAGAAGCTAAGGTACCAAGAATTCCAGCTACTAAAAGATTAAATGTGCTGGAGGCCGTCTGGTTGACCTTCCACTATTATATAAATCATTTGTACATGCAAACATAGGCAGCTCTCATTGAAAGTTATCTGTAAGAAGAAATGTCTACTAAAACGCAGAACTACTAAATTTCATACCATCTCTTAGGGGTTAATGTTCATTAGAGAGTATCTTTGTGTACATTCATTTCACAAAGAATGAGTTAAATCTTAGGTTAACCTCTGTCTGGACACCTTTATGGAACTACATCATAACGAAAAGAAAAACTGTATCACAACAATGTTTCATGTCTGAATGTTTTATGACACATTATGTAAAAATAAATGATGATAAGGATGTAACTTCTGCAATTGGTTACAAAGATATTGCTCCAGTCCACCAATAAGAATCATTGTTTAGACACATCATTCTAGTCTACTTCTGACAGAAGGTTTCACCAATTTTATTTTTTAATGAAAGGTTCTGATCATAATTAGCATAAAAGCACATGTTTCATGAAGAATTAAGACTTATCCTATATCTCAAGGGCCTGTCATACAACATGTACAAATGGGTCACTAGTCAATTAAGTCTATGGCAATTAAGAAATGAATCCTCAGAAAATATCACATGTGGTTGAAAATTAGTTAAGCATAAAATCTATGACATCTCAGTACATAATATAATTTTGACATAGTAGAAATTTGATAAAACTTTAAAATGTAATAACAGTTGAACATAACTAACTATAGGACAAGTAACTGGATGAAAACCCACAGCCATTTCACTATTAAGTACACATACTTAAAAAATAAAATTAACTAATCATCTTAATTCATGAATTTTATAGATTTTGGTAAATCTGGAAAGAGGGCCGGGGTCGGGGGTATAAGCCAGGGGAAGAGAGAACATGAGGAGATACAGTCATGTTTCAAACATATAAATAAATAGCCATTAAGATCAGGATGGAGTATTTATCAACTTAACATCAAATATTTCTTTGTTTTGAAAACATTCTAAACTTTTCTTTTAGAAGTCTTGAATGATATTACAATTTTATTATAATTTTTATACTACTCTGCAATAAAAAATGGAACTTAGTTTTCTTATCTAACTGTATTTTTGTGTATTTTGCTGGACAGTTTTCTTTTTCTGTAGCCTCTTGATAACCCCCTTTATGATGACTCTGCCAGTCTCTTATTAGGTGAGGCCAATATGATGTGTTCCCTTGTATAAATGAGAATGTTTTTTCCTGGATTATTTTGTTTAAAGAATTGAGATGAAGGCTTATTTCTTATCTTGGATATGATGGGAAATACATCCATAAACATAGGCATGCACAGTTCTCTTTAACATAATGACATTGTTTGTTTTTGTCAGTGCCGAGTAATGAGATAACTAGATAATGCTATGTTTAATTCTTTGGAAAAAACTCCATCTTGACATACTAATTCAATTTTCAACTGAAAATATGTCTATTCTTCTTTTTGTCTCCAATATATTCTAGTTTTTGTCTTTTTAATCACACACATTGTAACTGGGTTGAAATATATTCAATTGTGGTTTGTGTTTGAATTTATCTGAATTAATGTTATTGAGCCTTGTTCATTCATTACATGGCCATTTGTGTGTTTATTTTGATGAACATCTGGTTTGGTGATTTATCCATTTTATAAAGAGAGATATTTAGCAGTTTTTGTACATTAAACATGGATCCTTGTACATGCTAGGCAACTGCTCTAACACTGAGCTACATCCAAACACCCATTCACCTGTATTAGTACCACTGACAGTATTTTAGCTATTGAAATTTTGAAACCTTCTATATTCTGGATCTCAATCCCTTGGGTAAACAACTTCCAAATATTCCATCTTATCTGCTAGTCATTTCTTTCTTCTGTTGATTGCCCCATGGACTGAGTGGAAACATCTTTGCTTTGATAAAGACTTATTTATTTATATTTGCTTGTCTCTCCTATGATTTAGAATATTAGGATTAGAAGCCCGAATTTGCTGATAACAATGTACTGAAGCATAACTTCTCTATTATTTCTAGCTGTTTTGAAATTTCAAGCCATGCATTTATGCCTCAATCTATTTTGAATATGTTCTTCTTCCATGGAGTAGGTTCTGGCTTCATCTGCTACACCTTCAGTTTTCTTAGCACCACTTACTAAAATGTAGGTTCTTGATATTTTGCCTCAAGTTGGTTAACAATAAGTGGGTATAATTCTTTATTCATTCTCTTTCTACTTCATTGGCTTTTGCATCTGCATTTTTCTTAACATAATGCCACTCTAGTTAAAAGAACTTTCTAGTGTGTTTTGAAGTTGAAAAAAGGTGATGCCTTTAGACATGAAAATCTTAGCTCAGGGTTTCTTTGGCTAGCTGGGTTATTCTATGATACCATACAAAATCTAAGGCTGATTTTATTTGTGTTTTCAAAGTGGTTCTGTTTTTCTTCAGTTTTCTTAAGCTTGTTTAAAATTACTAAATAATGGTTGAACTAACAGTAGTAAGTAAAAATAACAGCATTAAAGATAAATTAGATTCTTGTTAATTAGAATCATCAGTTGTTTCTCATACAAATTAATACTTGTAAAACAGGGAAATTATGGAAAAACAGATGTTAGAAAATTGGTATTGTTGATGAGCAAACTGTGTATTGTTTTGTAAATTATAGTATAAATCCAATGAAGCATCAAAATGTCATTGTTTCTGGATTAATAGTTGGAAACCAAAGGTATTGTGCATAATATTGAAATCTTTTATATTGCATTAAAAAGAGAGAATTAAATAAAATTGGTTATTCTCTAGATAAAATTAATAACTTTATATGCATATATATGTGTGTGTGTGTGTGTCTGTGTATGTGTGATTACATTTCAGCCTTTTTCCATGAGAGTTACAATTAATACACAAACAAGACTATAGTCTAATGATCATAATTTTAGGTATATTTGAAAGTGTAATTGAAAAGCATTCTATATTCAAACTTTTAGGTAGACCTAATAACTCCCTATCTCTTAATATTCTAAAACATCTTAGAAATCAGGGATCTGGATGCAGAGATCCACATCTAGGCCCCGGGTGGAGCTCTGGGAGTCTAATTATCGAGAAAGAAGAGGGTCTATATGAGCAAGAATTGTTGAAACCAAGATTGGATAAAGCACAGGGACAAATAGCCAAACTAATGGAAACACATGAACTATGAACCAAAGGCTGAAGGGCCCCCAACTGGATCAGGCCCTCTGAATAGGTGAGACAGTTGATTGGCTTGATCTGTTTGGGAGGCACCTACCTAGGCAGTGGTACCAGATCCTGGGCTCATTGCATGAGTTAGCTGTTTGAAACCTGGGACTTATGCAGGGACGCTTGGCTCAATCTGGGAGGAGGGGACTGGACCTGCCTGGACTGAGTCTTCCAGGTTGATCTCAGTCCTCAGGGGAGGCTTTGCCCTGGAGGAGGCTGGAATGGGGAGTGGACTGGGGGGAAGGGGAGGAGGGCAGGAGGGGGGAGAACAAGGGAATCCGTGGCTGATATGTAGAACTGAATGATATTGTAAAATAAAATAAAAGGGAGAAAATAAATAAATAAAGTGATTAACATCTATAAAAAAAGAAATCTGTAGCAAATTAAAAAATCAAATGTAACTCTCTAAATGCTGAACTTTTGAATCTTTCATTGGTTAAAATTTTGAAAATAGAGATATCAAATCAAAAAGCATTGAAACACCATGCCTTAAAATTATCAGAAGACCTAGTGAACTGAATAAGAGTTCAAAATATTGAAGTACATACTTTGAAGTTATATGATTTTCTCTGTAATATGTATTTTTTTTAATCTGCTTAAAGATATCTATTCTGTTTCTTGTTGAGGTGGGGGTCTCTCTCAACATGTCTGGTCCTACTGGCACATGTAGCTTGAATCTTAACAGTTCTTATTAATAAAATCAAACCCAGGGCCAGTTATTGGGGTGAACACTAGAAGATCAGAGAGACAGAACAAGCCACAGCTTCCTCACCCCGCCGGATCCTCAGCTGGTCTTGTTTCCTCAGACTGGAGGCCTCTGAGTCCTCATCCAGAATGGGTCTCAGATGAACTGTGTTGCTAGAAGCCTGAACTCTTAACCAGCCAAATGTTTAACCAGCCAAATGCTTCTAGTTTCTGGTCCTCATGCCTTATATACCTTTCTGCATTCTACCACCACTCCCTGGGATTAAAGGTGTGAGTCACCATGCTTGTCTGTATCCTTGAACACATGTATTTCTGCCTCTGGAATGCTAGGTTTAAAGGTGTATGCTACCACTGCCTATCCTTTATGTTTAATATTGTGGCTGCTCTGTCTCTGACCCCAGACAAGTTTATTAGCATGCACAATATTTGGGGGAACACAATACCGCAGGCACATACTATGCAGCCTAGGCCAGCCTGAAACTCACAGCTATCCTCTCCTCTCTGCCTTCTAAGTGTTGAATCAATTAACATATTTTAAGTGACGCAATGTGAATTATTTTGGCTCGCCTCACTCTTGAAATTGTGCAAGTTTGAAGGATAAATTGCCTCATTTCCCTTCCATGACTCAGATCTTGCTTTTGTCTCCTTCAGTGAGCATGTAGAGGTGGTTTTATTCTGGAGGTTGACCAAACACTGACACCTCTAGGGATAGAGTGGTGAGGGAGCTTTGATGAACAGTCACATAGGTCACAGACTCTTACATTCTAGCATCTCCTTGCCAAGGAGCAGTCCCCGATTACACTTGTTAAAAGCACTCTTAAGTACGCTAAACCCATAGAGATGCAGCTTGCCTGATGCAAAGGGACAAGCTGCTTCAGCTGGGAAGGCAGCTTCCTGCAGGTGCTTCGGGCAATGGCCGGTAAATCCTACAGTCATTTCTACATGCACACATTCAACTATCCTGTCTTCCTGTATCCATAGCCTCCGTTCTATATGATACTGAAGAAAGCTGTGAATTAATTCACCTAATCTTTAAACAAGATAGTCTGACAGACTTAAGCTTTTGTCCCTGGCTAGTAGCTATGTGGAGATGCACTCACAGAATGCCCCATTTTCTTCAAAGAATCTGAACAAAGCTCGGAGATCACCTAAGAGAAGAAATACCACACCTCAGGATAGTTGAATTTTGCCTTCTCTTTGTCCTTGTCAGAATTCCCTAGAAAACAGGTCCTGAAGCAAACCAGTATATTAGAAGTCTGCAGAATGCCACGAGAGGAGTGAGGCATGAAGATAAGAAGATAAAATATGGCTGGGAGTGTTACTATGCCCATTGAAAATTTATAGCTTGTGTAACTGTTCTGAGTGGGATGAGTCTTAATAGGGGCAACTGAGCTACTGTATTTCAGAACAATATTAGGAGAGAAAGGAACTCATCCATCTTCTGGCTTACCCAGCCTCAATTCTAGCCAGTCATATTACTTAACCTTTCTAGATTCACTAGGAATCCAGAATAGCATGCAGCCTCATTGCCAGCATAGATCTGCAGGGTAATTAGCAGTCAATGTCATTTGAGGGGACATTCAATAATAGCTCTGAAGGCAATAGAAATAATGGCTTGGTTTTATTGTTATAAAAATGGTGGTGGCATTGTGAATAATTATTGGCCCAGAAAGTTAAGCAACAGAGTAAGGTATGTGCTTCAAAAACCAGATTGACATATCTTTAAATATGTTTTGAAATACATTTTAGTTTTTATGTGTGCTTCTGTTGGCAGGAGTGAGGGAATGGGAACTGCCTGGAGGTTAAAGGTATCAGTTCTCTCCCTCTTTTCTTCCACTATACATGTGGATCCTCAGGGATTAAACTCAAGTTATATTATGCAGTTTTCATGGTATTCATCAGTCTCTGAGGATTCTTAACTGGTCACTGCTTTTTAAGTGGCCATATGCAATTATTCGATAAGCAGTTTTACCATAATATTCTTTGAATTTTGAACCTTAATGAAAATTAAAGTATACTAGTAGAGTGGTGAGGGGTTTTGGTGAGCATCCTCATAGGTCATAGAATCTTATGTCCTAGCTTATTCTTGCAAAAAGACCAACTGACTTCCCAGCATCTCCCAAACTAATTGCTTTCATGGCTGACAAACAGTTTGGTATGGAATGCATTTTGGAATTTTCAGGATCTAATTTTATTCATTTTCACAAATAGATATTGTTAAATATCAAATTGATGCCTTGCAAATCAAAGTTTTCATGATGAGTTTACTCATGAGTTCTTATTACACCTTCTCCCCATCTCTCTCTATATATATTTTTATTAATATTTATATTTTAAGAAATAAAAAACAAAATATTTTAAATAGGGAATACATTAAAGTATGTATTTCATTGTTTAATTCAAAGAGAGAAGCTAATATTTTAGAGCTTGATTTAAAATGGATCATGTAGATGCAAGAGTAAATGACAATCCTTCTTTATTAATCTTTTTTCTGACAATTTTTGTACTTTGCATTTGCTGCCTATTCATGTTCTTTGATGAGAAATGCAGACTACAGCAGTGTGTCTAATGTGTTGACTAAAAATAACCCTCAACTACATTTTAGACAGCTATGAAGACTAGACTGTATTATCTCTTGAAAGATCAGAACAAAGACCCTTTCACTTCAAGAAGAATGGATGATAAATTGCTCTAATTAGTTAATTTTAATCTTTGAGATGACTTAATCTTGTCTACATATTATAAGCAAGCATTTTTAAGGATTAGTTTTTTTTTTCTAGGCAATGTACCAAACCACCTGGTTTAATCCTTGCCAAATTTACTTTTCACAATCCTCTTTAAATTAGAGCATGCAGATATATTGCTGAGATTCAAACAAAAACACTAAGTTCAAAATATGTCATAAAACCCACTTCTTTTCCTTGAATTACTCATGTTCCTCACCCAAACACCCACTGCTTTTCCTTTTTGATATGATAAATAACTTTCCACCGCTTTTCCTTTTTGATATGATAAATAACTTTCATGTTCATTAGTTCTTCAGTTAACCCTATTTTTCTGTCTTGACTTTATTTTCTCTTAATTTAGAACTATGAGTTTCAAGTTTAGGACCCAGGAGTAGCAATGATGCACACCCTCTTCAGAGGCTTCCTAGTTGGACCTTCAAATACATATTAAAAATAAATAAATGGGATATGAACAACTCTATAGGCTAAGACAGAAAGTTACAAATTCTCACTGGGCCTGGATTAGAGTAAATTGAAGGCCCATGGGGGTAAATTTACAAAACATTGTATCAAAATTAAAAAACAACAGATGTAGAAGTAGCAGAGCCCTTCCCTAGTAAACAGGTGTCTATAAATTCAGCATACAGTACCAAAATAAAAATAAAATAAAAAATGACAACAGCAGCCAGCCTAACATTATAATTATTATTTTTTTTCATTCTTTGAGAGTTTTGCACAGTGACTTTGGACCACATTCAGCCCCTGTTCCCAGTTACTCCCGGATCCATTCCCTCTTCCCTGAATATCAAGCTTTGTGTCTCCTATGGGCACTTGTATTTCAACAGTGATCCCAAGGTAATGTTGGTATTTGGGGAAGTGTGGGAGCCCGTTTTCAGGTTCCTCGTGGCTTTACCCAGCAGTTCCGCATAGAAAGGATGATTAGGACCAAGGGCATGAGTGCAGGTATCTGAGATGGTCTGCACTTGGCTGTGCTGGGGTGGGGGGTGTCTTTTGCTCCACCCCTTGGCATCTATATAAATACCCTGGGGCAGAGACAGTCAGCGCCCATTGGAATAAGTTCCAGGCCCTCTTGAGTCTATCATTTATTTTCTAGCTGTTTATCTCCACAATCTAAACCCTTCTATCTAATTTTTCCTGCTGCTGGTACTCAAGAAAACTCTGGGGAACTGTGGGGGTTGGTGGGTAAATGCCCTGCAAGGAAGTCTAGGAGGTATGGCCTTACTGGAGGAAGTGAGTCACTGATGACAGGATTTGAGGTTTAAAAACTTGGACCATGTCCCAGGTGGTCTCTCTCTCTCTCTCTCTCTCTCTCTCTCTCTCTCTCTCTCTCTCTCTCTCTCTCTCTCTCTCTCTCTCTCTCTCCCTCTCTCTGCTTCATGATTCTGTTTTGACATGTGAGATCTCAGCTTCTCTTCTAACATCCTTGCTGATTGCTGCCATGATGGACAGTTATGCTCTGGAATCACAAGCTCAAATAAAGACCCTTTTCTTTTTTCTATTTATTTACTTACTGATTATCTTTTTACACACTTTAACTTAAAATGTAATTACATCACTTTCCCCTCCCTTTCCACCACGTAGCCCCTTTCATGTTCCCTAACTCTCAAACCGATTGTCTCAATTTCTTTGATAATTATTGTTACATATTTGTGTATATCTGTGTGTGGTTTATGCATATGTATCCATTACTATAAAAATACAACATTCTGGGTACAATTTTGTTGGTGCAGCACATGTGGTTTCAGGGCTAACTGTTTTATATTGGATAATTAATTCCCCATCTCTCAGAAGTCATTAAGTGCCCATAGCTTGTTGTCTAGGGGTGAGGAGACCCTGTGAAATTGTCCCTGTTCTACTTTAACAAGTTCATTGATATTGACACTGTTACAGTCTTGTTCATAAAAACACTTCTAAGAGAGACTGATTCACAGTAGACTTCCTGATATGCTGGCTCTTACAGTCTTTCCATGCCCACATGCTTGATGTTTCCATAACCATAGACAAAGGATGTGTGGTATAGATTTAGGCATCCCTACCTGCTGATGATCTCTCCATTGTGTTCAGTTGTAGTTTCCTGCAGTGATGGTCTCCATTTGCTGTAACGAGAGGCTCATTTAATGAAGAGTAGTAGCTACACGTCTCCGTGGGATAAGATTTAGAATGTTAGGTAGGATTATGCTGGTCTAGCAAACAGCAGTGATAGATTCTTTTCTAAGATCCATAACCTTCCTCCTCACCACTTGTATGTCATTTATTTCACCCTTATGGATATCCTGGCATGCTGGTCATTGTTACTGTTAAAAGATGCTGCGGATGGGTAGGACCATTAATTGCTTCCACCACTGGCAGGTTATATAGTATTTTCTGATACACTGGAAGCTAGAATAGGAAATCAGCTTTCAGGTCAGACCCAGCTCAATAATTCTAGTTCTGTATCCTAATTGTGCATTATTTTTAGAAATAGGAGTTTGTCTTCAGCCTCTGAGAGGGAACCAAGGGCAACAGCAATGGTCTGTATTATTTTTGGAGTTGATTGGACTAGTAACCAAGTTAATTTGAATTAACCATTCAAACAGAGTTCGTGTGTGTGTGTGTGTGTGTGTGTGTGTGTGTGTGTGTGTGTGTGTGTTGTACTGGGATTTTTATTAGGCTATGTTTATTTTGGAGAGAACTGTCTTCTAAACTGGCACGAACTAACCCATGGTCCCTTTATACCTTCCTGGTTTTCTGTGGTTACTCCATGTTGTGTACTCACATCTGAAGATCTGGAGCGAAGAACAGTACATGAGAGAGAACATGGTGTGTCTGTTTTCTGGTCTGGGCTACCTCAATTTAGTGTAATACCTTCTAGGTCCACCTGTTTACCTGTGAATCACATGATTTCACATTTTTTATAGATGACAGTATTATATTGTGATTATGTTCCACATTTTCATTACCCATTCATCTGTTTGGGTACATGTAGTATGTTTCATTTCCTGGCTATTATGAATAGGGCAGCAATGAATGTTGCTGAGCAAGTATTTGGGGAGTAGGATTGCGAGTCCTATGGGCATATACCGAGCCTTGTGCAGCTGGATCAGACGATAGTGTATTTTTAGGTTTCTGATGATTCCCCATACCGATTTCCAGAATGTGTGCACCAATTTATGTTCCTGTCAGCACTCGATGAGGACTCTTCTTTCCTCACAATGGGGCCAGCATTTGTTGTCAGTTGTTCTGTTTGTTCTTAGCTATTGTGACTGGGGTTAAGACGGAATCTCAAAGTTGTTTTACTTTCCATTTCCCTAATGTCTGAGGATGGTGAACATTCTTTGAAGTATTTTTAACCATTTTGTTTCTTGTCGTGATAACTCTTTAGCCCGTTTTTTTTTTTAAATCAATTCATCTATTTCCTTGACATTTTTTTTTACTTATTTGAATATTCTGGATCTGAATCCTCTGTCAGATGTATAGTTGAGAAAGGTCAATAAGATACACAAACAGAAAATTTCCAGTCACTTGAAAATGGCAAATATGTTTCCAAATAACTAATGGACCAGAGATAATGGTTCAAGAGTAATAAAAGAAATACAAATAAGTGAATAAAAACATGTATATGCAGCTAAAGCAGTATTAAGATGAAGATTTATAGCACTAAATTTCAACTGTGTTCACCTGGATGTTTGCTCAAAATATTCAGCCAGCTTCCTGGAAAGAGCATCTTAATGATCAGCTTTTCAAAAATTCACTTTTGTGCAATGTTTGAAATATTTTTAGAATATGATACAACTAAGATATTTGTACTGTAGAAATCATCTTTCTCAGTTTTCACATGATTTATTGTTGAATGAAATTTATAATTATTATGTGCTACATATTCAGAGTTAAACATTTTACTAATGCACATTAAGTTTAGTAAAAGCAGAGTCTGAGAGAGAAATGGAATCCCCACATAACAGCCTGATGCAAGAGATCTAACCCTCCTGTGTCATGTGCTGTGGATCTCTTCCATTGACATGTTGCACTGTTTGTGTTCCAGGTGGCTACACACTAAAGATGAACCCAGCTGGGAGGTATGGCCTGATTAATGTCCTTCACACATTAGGTGCAGATGGCATGACATTTATTACCTTAATTAATTTATTAGGCCTGCCATATGGGAGAAACAGCTTTCCTCTCCACTGGAGTCACTTGGGAAATTCAAAGGACAAGCCATTGCCATGGGAGCTCATCAAATTACCAAAACTAGCTGATGATGAAAGAAATCGATGACTTGCTTAGACAGAGTCAGTGCGCGCTGGCATTTTCCCACAGTTCATCCTTTGAAAAGCAGATGGAATGCAGTCTGTCATGCAAGGCTACATTTCAAGTTTGAAATTTTTACAAGAATTTGTATCAAGTGTAAATATTCTCCATGAAGTATATGATTCCATTGGACCACCAGGAAGCACTGGCGGAAGCTGTGCCTTACAAAGCTTTTATGGAAGGCTGAGTCAGTGAGTGGACACATGTACAACTTTAAACGTGCATATTTATCAATGACTTTTAGAGATTCCATTGGTGCTAACAGGAGAAGTGACTAATTATGCAGCTACCTTGTTGTGTCAGAATGAATACTCTTCATGAAGTTGTGTGGCACTTTGTTAGGCCGTCTTCTGAACATGTATTTTTAAGTTGAAGCTCTACAAAATATCCAAGGAAGACAAGTAGTAGACATCAGTTGAATTAAATCATTCTCCAATCTGTTTCATATTTAGGGGGAGACTTCTGTTTTTATTTCATAGTTCCTTAAACATATCATTTGCTTATATCTGATGCAGTCTTAAAAATATATGATATGACTATTTTTCCTAAAGACTTTGTGTTCTAGCTAATGTATTAGTATTTATAGTAACATTTTATTATTTATTAAATCATCAAGTAAAATTTAGCATCAGTATACATAAGACATACCTTAAGTAATATATCAGGGGACATAAATATTCTTTTTGACTTTACTATTTTTGGAATACATTTCTATTTATGTGCACAAAATACACCCTCATCTATTATGTTATCTAACCTTCTATGCCACAATCTAAACCTTTTCTTTGGGACATTTTCTCAGGCAGATAAATTTATCATGGTGTCTAACCAAAATAAGCAAGTCATATTTCACTTCCAATCTGAACATATGGAGTTTAGGCAAGTCGTGAATTGGATTTTGACTGAACTGACCTTACTGGATCCTTGACAGCAGGAAAAAAGAAAGTACCAATGAGAAGGGAAACATGCCAGTATACCAGATTTATCACGTTAGTACAAGTGAAATAAAATACAGTACTTGTAAGTTAAAGGCATGTGTGAATTAATGGGAAATTAATTCATAGCCACATTTTTGTTATACACCACTACTGACTCCTTCCTTTCCACATTTCATGTTTTTTAAATATTACTCAGAAATTCAAGGTATTTGTTGATGTCATTCATTGTTATAGAAATTGGAAATGGTATCAAAAACAAAAACAAAGAAGTAAAAATATAAGGTGCTATTCTATTGGACTACACATGAACACAAAATGAAAACTCAGAAAATCACCAGAGATACTGAGAGGAAAGATGGGCATGTATCCATCTCTTCCCATGTGATATTGTGTTTACCTTCATAATGAAAGGATATGCTATAATGAAACCTGATAGAATTCTCTAAACAGGAGAAAAAAACATAAAATTTCAAAGGCAAGAGAAAGCTAAGTTACTTCTAGATCTGAGAGTATGTGGAAGGAAAATTTACAGGGTAAAGACAGTGAGATGAGAGATTTAATCAGACAGATGGAGATCACTGACCACTCAATCCACATATAATGTGAACACACACACACACACACACACACACACACACACACACACACACACACACACACGTGTATGCACACAGACACACACACTCAGGACTTACTTTAGGTCTGTGCCTAAAAAAAAAAAAAACATAAAAACTGTAATATTTCTGACTTGAAAAGGAATCTCTGGTTAATTACACATTCAATTAAATTAATAGGGTATGGTGATACAAAACTGTATTCTTAGCACTTTAATTGCTCATGCAAAAGGATCAAGATTTTGAAGACAGCCCAGGCTACATAGCAAGATTTTGTCTCAATTTTTTTTAAATGATATATAAAAGAAGTCAAATATGTTGCCATTCTTGTGTTCTTTACAGATGGATTATTCTTGGAATGTTTGCATATTTCATGTAAATAATGTGATATCTTGAGTACAGTATTCCAATTTTAAAATTGTATATAACCACATTAGGTATATAATCTGAATTTTATTTTATGTACTTCAAATAATTTTGTTCATCAAACAAAATTTTCAAGTGTATAAACTTTCATTTGTCATATAACATTAGAACTCAGTGGTTCAGTTTCTGAAATATTTCAGATTATGAATGTTCAAATTTTAATTTAAAGTCCCAGATATTCTAAATATTTTATAAGAAAACACCAAATAAAAAGACAAATAAATTTTAGTGAAAATAAAAAACAAATTCATAAACTAGAAATCTGGATATGATGACATGTGGTGATATTGTGTTCCCCAAAATATTGTGCACCCTAAAAACTTATCTGGGGTCAGAGGACAGAATAGCCCCTAGATAGACATAGAGGCAAGAAATTGGTGGCACACCTACCTTTAATCCTAGTATTCTGAAGGCAGAGATCCATCTGGATCTCTGTGAGTTCAAAGCCACACTGGAAACAGCCAGACATGGTGACACACACCTTTAATCCCAGGAAGTAATGGCAGGAAGCAGAAAGGTATATAAGGTGTGTGTAGCTAGAGTTTTTCTGCCTTGCCCACAGTCAGGACAAATCTCTGTGACCCGCCAGTCCCACAGCCTCTCAGACCCAACCAAGTAAACACAGAGACTTATATTGCTGACAAACTGTATGGCCATGGCAGGCTTCTTGCTAACTGTTCTTATATCTTAAATTAATCCATTTCTATAAATCAATACCTTGCCACGTGGCTGGTGGCTTACTGGCGTCTTTACATGCTGCTTGTCCTGGCAGTGGCTGCAGTGTCTCTCTCCCTTCTTCCTGTTTTCCCAATTCTCCTCTCTCCTTGTCCCGCCTATACTTCCTGTCTGGTCACTGGCCATCAGTGTTTTATTTATATAGAATGATATCCACAGCAGTGTGAAGACCAACAACTAGAGCCTGGTTAATCTTTTAGGCTTCTAGCAACAGTTCAGCTGAGTTCAGCCTCTGAGTCCTCAACATTCCAGATGAGAACTCAGAGGCTTCCAGTTTTAGGAAAGAGAATCAGCTGAGAAGTTGGTGAGGTAAGGTTAGTTGTGGCGGGTTCTCTTTCTCTGTCCTTTCAGCGCTCACCCCAATATCTGGCTCCCAAGTTTTTTTTTTTCTTTTATTAATAAGAACTTTTAAGATTCGTGCTTGTGACACACAATGATAATCCCATTACACAGGAGGCTGATTCAGGAACAAGTTTTGGGCTAACCTAGACTACATAGCAAGGGGGCTGTCAGAGGTGGGGGGAAGCACCAACATCTACGGTTCACATCATGCACTCAGTCTAGAAGGCCCAGCTGTTACCAAATTTGGAGCTGACCTAAGGAAAGTTGAAATCTTTCTTCAACTGACCCCATCCCTGAGATCTAGAAAAGCTAACTGCAGACAAACTTACACACACACACACACACACACACACACACACACACACACACACACACACACACACACACACACGGAGAGAGGAGAAAAGAGATGTTTGTGTATCCAGATAAAGAACTTCGTACTAGATTCGGAGCTTTACAAAGGCAGGAAGTGGTAAACTCTAATAGATATTTGTGGAAGTAGTTATTGGAAGAAGATATTATAACTACTAAATAATAGATGAAAAGAACAGGTTATCAGGTAGTCTTCTCTGTGATCTAGTCTTGGGTCCCTGTGGGAAAGATGAAGTTGCTCCCTACTGATGGCGTGCTCTTTGTCTGCCAATAGCACTTACGCCGAAAGATATGTTGATAAATAAATGTAACAAAAGGAGGTAGGCATAAAGAGAGGGAGAGAAGTGGGTAGAGGGTGGGAGGGAAGAAAGAAGGAAGATAGAGAGAGAGACAGAGAGAAAGAAAGAGAGAGAGAGAGAGAGAGAGAGAGAGAGAGGAAGGAAGAAAGAAAAAAGGAAGGAAGGAAGGAAGGAAGGAAGAAAGAAAGAGGACAAGTAGGCTACGAGAAGTATTCAGACACTTCTGACTATTCTCAATTAAGTATATGAGTATTTGTTTAGGAGGTTTTTTTTTTTAATTTCTCAGGGGAAGAGTATGGCTTGCATATAAAGAAATAAAATTCGTAAATACAGATAGGATTTAATCTCCACATTCTCTATGACTCTTTTCTTCCTCCACATCTGCTCTTCTTGTACCACAAGTTTACCACCGGTGTTTTCTCGGCTATGGAGAGTAGTATAAAAAAACAACATGGAGATTAAGAATTCAAACACACAGTAAACTCAATTCTCCTGGGCTTCTGTAGAAGAAAATCATACATTGTTTTGAGAGTTTTGTTAAAATTCATGTTCCCGTCACTCCCAGCAGAATCTCTGCTCCTGTGACAACCATCTGCTCTGGTGCACTTTTCTAGCTGCACCCTTCACAGGACAACCTTCGCAGTAGTCTTCCTTCAGCCAGTAAGAATTACTTGGTCATTAAATTAATGGGAAAAATAAATACTGTTTGCCTATTACAACAGTTTTTATTTGAATTCTTGTCAAATTAAATATTTGGGAAGGACCATGGTCCTGAATGCACTGGTGTGCAGTGATGCCCTGCTGAAATCATGGCCCCATTGCATTTCTGACAAATAGCCCAACTATTGGAGACTGATAAAAGCCAAATGAGTACCTTATGTATGATTTACATTTAAGGATTAATTATGAAGAAAGTGTCACTTTTCTTTCATAGAGGAAGTCAACTTTCTAAGGTATTAACTAAATTCATTATTATATTAATTTATATGATAGCAAAAATGCAAAGCATCAAATTCTATTTTAAGTAAATATCTATCAATTTTGTGTAAAATCAATTGTCACTGTCTCTGAAATTAAGACAAACAATATGTTCTCTTTTCCTTTTCTTTTTTTTGCTAAAGTCAGTGAATCTCACTAGGCTGTCACTCCTGAATTTCCCTGTCGTCCCTCTCTTTTCTTTAGGCTGAATGAAATTCATTTTAACTGAAGCATAAAAACAGGGCTATTATGCACACATTTGGATACTATATAAAGTCCTGATACATATATACATTGTACTGTACTGTCCAAATCAAGCTAATCCCAGCTTCTCAAGATTCTGTCATTATTCCATGGCCATACCAATCAGAATCCTTTCTTCTAACTTTGTGATATATACGGTGAGTGTGACTGTAAGCATCATCATCCCATGGCCTAATCACAGGAGCTTCTTTCTGCTGTGGAGCACCTACTTATGCTCATGAGTAAAGCTCTTTACTCTGAACTCTCCCTTACTTCCTGTAACCACCATTTTACTCTAAAACTGCAAGGTGAACATTTTAGACTCTACATTTGAGTATGATCAGGCAGTGTTTGATTTCTTGTGCCTCTCGTAATTCACTTAATAAAATCGATTGATCTCTGGGTTTATCCATGCCATACAAGAGACAGAGCTTCTTCCCTCCACTCTGTTCCTCTGAATCCTTTTGCTCCTCCCCCTTCTTTTTATTTATTTTTTGCTCCATTGTCTCTCTCTGTGTGTTTCTATGTCTCTCTGTCTCTGTCTCTCTCTGTCTCGGTCTCTCTCTTTCTCCTCCTCAAGCTTCCACTGCAAGGATAGAACCATGAACTTTCATATGGTAGGCAAACACTATCATTTAGTCACATGTCATCCCCAAGGTGTCTTCATTTTTAACACTGAATATTCCATAGTGTATAAATACATTTCTTTCATTCATTCATCGAAAGTGGATACGAAAAATGTTTTTCTTTCTCATCTGTTATGAATAATGTTGTAGTAGATATGAGAAGCTGCATAATAACCCCTTTAGCATAAATATTTCATTTTTTGTATACATGCCTAATAGTAGAATTGTGAGCTCACATGATAGTGTGCATTTTATTTTGGGGGAGCTCTATATTTCTTTTGTAGGGTAACTACATTAATTTGTTAATATACTCCTGCTTACGTCATGCGTTTCTTTATATCTTAGCCAATATTGTTATCTGTATCTTTTGGATAATAGATATTCTTTCTGGGGTAAAGTGATACCTCAATTGTAGTTTGATCTACACTCCTGTGTATGATGCTGAAGATTGCTTGCATGTATCTATTGATCAGTACGTGAATTCTTCTCAGATATCTCTATTTAGATCTATTTTCAATTATTCAGTGGGGTTATTTTGCTATTGATTTTTTTGGAGTTCAAAATATATTCTGTTTAATAGCCCTTCATGAGGTAAATAGTTTGCAGACATTTTCTCCTGTTTTGTACATGTTTCTTTCTCTGTTTATTGCTTCCTTTGCTGTGCCGTAATTTCTCAGATATAACACCATTTGCCCATTTCCGCTTATTTTCTTGTTCTTCTGTTGAATAAAGGACATATCTAGGTCTCTATTCATTTAAAAATGAGTGAACACTTTCTAATTCAAACTACAACTCGAATCCATTGTGAAATAGATGATTGGGGTGGGTGAATATGTTAATTCAGCCCTCATTCCAATAGAAAGATGTTCGCATATTATATTTTAAGTGTGCTTTCTTATTGTGAATGGACTCAAAAGTGTCAATGGAGATAATTAAAGTTTATATCACACCAAAGCACTCCTACACTCTTTATTTAAGAGAGTCAAAGAGACACATTGATAAGGAAAATGAAAGAACTGAAATGTTCTAAATAGCTATGCTTCTGAAGGAAAAATACACATAAATAAAGGCAAGAGAATAGCTTGTGAATGGCATTATTTTAACAGTGTGAAGTGTATTATTTGTTTGGAAGAACAAAGAAAAGATGCTCCAAAAATTTTAGCCCATGTCATGGGATTTGAAAAGACAAAAGAAAAAATAATTTTTTTAACATTGGCAAAGTTATTAAAAATTCTGGTAATACTCAATTTCTGATAGGAACATTTCATTAGATATCCCACTTTATATTTTAACTAGATCTGTTTTGCTTTCCATTCCACCATTGTTAATATGCTGATGGTTATTGTTATACCTTTCTCACCAAATATTTCTTAATATTTGCAGCAGGACACAGTTGAAAAGCTGTCAGATGGCATTGTCTTAAGTTTTGCCCTCACTCACTAGTAAACACAGCAGACTTCCCCTTTACCTCCCACCAGTGTGGTCATGGCTGCACCTTGTTTTATTAAGGTAGTTCTTCACTTTCCTTTTGCAGGCTTTCTTAAGAAACACTCCAGCATGTTCATCCCATCACTGAAGGTGATCCTTCTCTTACACACAAGACCAGTAAGGGGCTCTAAACTTTTGACAGTGAAGGGGAAGGATTTCAAATAAATAAACTGCAAAGATTTCATTATGGCATATGCAAGTTTATTATTTAGTGCTGGGTCAATTAGATAATGTGGGACTTGTGGATTAGATGCCCTTGCCACCCCCTCTTGGGTACCCTGTTGCTACTCTCTCCTTATATTATCTATTTTTTTCTTAAGAAATTTTTTATGGACTTTATATGCCAACCACAGATCTCCCTCTCCTCCCCCCTCCCACTCCTCAGCCTCCCTCCTCCAATCCTCCCCCAATTCCCACCTCCTCCAAGTCAAGGTCTCCCATGGGTGTCAGCAGAGCCTGACACATTCAATTGAGTCAGGACCAAGCCCCTCCCCCTGCATCAAGGACTATTAGCAATAGTGGAGATGGTGCCCAAACTGGCTTATCCCGGTAACCAGATCAGTGAATACCCTAACTGTCATCATAGAGGCTCCACCCAGTAACTGATGGAAGCAGATACAGAGATCCACAGCCAGGTACCAGGCCGAGCTCTGGGAGTCCAGTGAAAGAGGGAGAAGAGGGATTCTATGAGCAAGGGGGGGTCAAAATCATGATGGGGAAACCTACAGAGATAACAGAACCAAATTACTGGGAACTCATGAATGTTAGACCAGCAGCTGTGGAGCCTCCATGGAACTGGACTAGGCCCTCTGAATTATCCCATTTGCTTCTTCCTCTGTCGTCTATATTAGGAATGGTAATGGCAGTGTTATAGTTAAGGCTAAGGTTTGAATTCAGTCTTTTACTTTTCTCTTTTAGTTAGTCTCAGTTTCTTTATATTGTATTATTTATCTATCTATCATTTATTTATTTAATACTGAAAAAAAAAGATTTTTAGCTCACAATTCTGAAAGTGTAATGCCCTTTAACAAGCAGTGGCTCAGCTCTGGTAAAGGTTTTATGTCAGGTGACATCATATGAGAAGCAAAGATTTATACTAAAAGCAAGATTATGAGAAAGCGAGGAGAGGCTTGTGACTACCTTTGCCATGGTCCCCAACTCTATAGTTCCCATAGATGCATACTGATTTACCCAGGAGCAAATTTCCAGTGAATGAGATCCTGCTTAATTGTTTTCACTGTATGCATGTGAGTGCACATGGTCATGTATGTGTAGGTAAACATGCATGTGTGTGCATGTGAATTTGGGGGCCGGAGATCAACTTCAGGAACTATAAAGCTAGAGTTCTGAGACAGGATCTCTTACTGGATCATGAGCCCTGCAGATTCAGTGAAAATGTCTGGCCAGCTGGCCCCAGGGATGCACTGGATTTTGTATCCCAGTGGTAGGATTACAATTGTATACAGCCTTGTTCAGCTTTTTTCTTTGTTTTTTTTTTGTTGTTTGTTTGTTTTTTGTTTTTTGTTTTTTTTTTTGTTTTTCAAGACATGGTTTCTCTGTGTAGCTTTGCACTTTTCCTGGAGCTCACGTGGTAGCCCAGGCTGGCCTTGAACTCACAGAGATCCGCCTGGCTCTGCCTCCCGAGTGCTGGGATTAAAGGCGTGCACCACCAACGCCCGGCCTTTTTTTTTTTTTTTTTGACAGAGTTTCTCCGTGCAGTTTTTGTGCCTGTCCTGGATCTCTCTCTCTGTGTAGACCAGGCTGGCCTAGAACTTACAGAGATCTGCCTGGCTCTGCCTCCCGAGTGCTAGGATGAAAGGTGTCTGCCACCACCACCTGGCCCTTGCTCAGCTTTTTAAGTATGGGTTCTGAGTACTGAACTCAGATCCTTATGCTTGTGTGAAAAACTTTACTGAGTTACCTTGTCTACCTCCCAATATATAAACTATTAAAGGACAAAACATATCCTAAACTGTAACATCATCTTTTAAGTGAATTATTGCAATGGTTTTTAATGAATACCCATCTTTGTTTCTTTTTCAAGTCTTCCATTCTATTATTTAAAATGTGAGAGGCTGGGGCAGTGGCATATCACCTAAAGTGCTTCCCTCCTAAGGATTAGAGTTCAGATCTCCTGAACCCATGTATATGCTTGGTGGACATGACAGGTCTCCTGTAATTTTGGCCTCGGAGCTAAAAATAGTAAAAGAAACACTTGCCAGAAAAGTCCATATATTCATTATGAAGAAGAATATTATATATAAAAATAATGCAAGTTTGAAAAAACATTGCAGCAATAGGAGCTTTGCAAATATGGGGTAACTGATGTAAGTATCCTTCTAGTTGATAAAAGTGAGAGGATAAAAATAGTATAAACAGTTGTTCCTGTGTCAAAAGGCTTTATAGATGAGAAAGAGCTTGACATTATCTTATACTTGTAAGCCATAGATATAGAAGGACAGCCTGGGGGTTACTTAAGAGAGGCTGGAACAAAGACACATTTAAAGCACAGAAATAAGTAACAGTTATCAGATTATGCTCGCTGTGAAAACAGTGAACATGATGTGCTTTTGTAGGTTGGAGACTAAACTTTGCTTTCTTAACAACTGAAAATGGAAACTGCCGATCAACCGAACAGTCCAAATCTCTTATTTACCATCATGAGTGAGAGAGAGAACCTAAAGGGTTCTTTGTTTGGCAATCTCAAATTAACTTATTACCTGCTTTGGGATTTTCAAAGCCCAATTAAGCTGTTTCCTTCCAGCATGCAACCAAGCTGTAAGCTAAAGACTAGCATTTTCTCAGTAGGTCTCATGCAGATGTTCTTCAACACACCAAGCTCACCAATAGTCCCAGGTGCTTTTCATGTGCTAAGCCTCGATGGCAAAGTAGTTTGAGTAGCATAATTCATCTGGATCCTGCTTCTTTAGCTTACAGCAAATGCTTCTAACCAACTCCTGAAAATATAAGACTTTATATCACAGTTCTTTCAATCCATTGCAGCGGATACTGGCTTTATCTGTTCCCCTTGACCTATTAAACTAAGTCTTGAAGTCCACAGTGCTTTTGTCAACACAGAGACTGCTATTTTAGGACTGAGAGGGACAGATACAGTCAGGGTGTAACGTATGAGAGAGAAATGAATAAAAATAAAAAAGAAAGAATTTGATTATAGACTTATGTTCTGATTTTTTTTCTGGGTTTGTTTGTAAGTATTAGATGTAGTTATTTTAAAAGTCTCCAACTTTAATGTCTAACATCACTGTCTGGTGGGTTTATTAAACTCAGATGCTGAGCTGGAAGCACAAAGCTTCTGATATATTAGCAAGGTTTGGAGGTGAATTCAGACACTATCACTAGAGAGTGAGGAGGTAAAACTGACACCAGTGGTGTAAAGAGTTTGCTCTGAGAACCACTTTTTAGATGTCATAGTCTTTTTTTATATTTCTAAGGTAACCATAAGAGTCCTAATTTCTGAGTCTTTTCTGATACTCAGTTTCTAATTCCATAGGCTTTCAACAAACATACAATTGTGTCAAGATCCTCTAAGAATCTATACACAATAAGTAACTCAGCAGAAAGTGACCCAGGCATGGTAATTAGGAAATGTTCATTTCTACTTGCTCCATCTTCAATGATTACAATAACATAAAGGTAAGCTGAGAGTTATCACACCATGAGGAAAAAGGCATTGGGAAAATAGTTACATTATGTTCTTTTTGAGGAACTGTGAACAAGTCTGGAATCAATGTTAAATCAGAGATTATATAAGAAGAATGATAAAACATATTCGTTTCTAAGTTTAGCCATCAGAATTGAGTGAGTGGTATAGAAAACAGTACTCCTTAGCAATTGCTAATAGGTTTCCTGGGGGAAATGCTCAGTTCTTCAATTTATAAAGTAAGTCAGGAGTATTGGTAGTTTGAAAACAGAACAAACCCCAAAATTCCAGTAGCTCCAAGTTAACATTTTTTATTCCTACTTGTACTAATGCTTGAGCCGAGTTAACACACTGTGTTCATTGTGTTTATGGGTAGGGAAGATAGGCTGCTCAAGCATTGTCTCAACAGTAGCTCTCAAAATCAGAGGCTGCCTCCCAAAGGGAAAGGTAAGTATCAGCCCAGCTAGAAAACTTTTGATCGAGAAGAGTGACTATTTTGCAGGATATGCTGGTGCCACATAGTGACACAAAGCTTGAGAGAGAAACAATGTCCCACTCCTTGAAAGGGAACCCATAACCGATGCTACTTGGGTAGCCAAGAACCTGAGACAAGATAGAACAGATAGACGGGGTAAAAACAAATAATACTGTTTTGCTAGAGGAACACATTGGTAAAATGACTTAATGACATTCTGCTATACTTGTAGATCAGTGTCTTGGTCAGCCATCATCAGAGAAACCTCCTCCTGCAGCAGATAGGAATGAATGCAGAGACCCACAGCTAGACAATATGCAGAAAGTGAGAGACCTTGGAACACTAATTCCTGAATGGGATGTCTCCATCAAATCCTTCTTTTCAGAGCTCAGGTAATCCTTTGAAAGAGGAGGCAAAAAGATTGCAAGAGCCAGTGAGGATGGAACACGTCAAGGAAATAAGACCTTCTAGATATAACAGGGCTGTTGCACATATTAACTAACAGAGACTGTGCTATGGATATTGCTCTGTATAAATAAAATGCTGATTGGCCAGTAGCCAGGCAAGAAGTATAAGAGAAACAAACAGAAAAGAGAATTCTGGGAAGTGGAAGGCTGAGTCAGAGAAAAACCACCAGCCGCCACTATGCGTACAAAACATGTTAAGATACCGGTAACCCACGAGCCAAGTGGCAAGGTACAGATTTATAGAAATGGGTTAATTTAAGATGTAAAAACTAGATAACTGGAAGCCTGAGCCATTAGGCCAAACAGTTTAAATAATATAAGCGTCTGTGTGTTTATTTTATAAATGGGCTGTTGGATTGATGGGGCTTGGTGGGACCTGAAGAGAAAACTCCAGCTACAAGACTGAGGCAGCATGCACAGATCATGCGTGAGTCTGCAGCAGATGGAGTCCTGGAACTGAAAGGAATAGTGGACACAGACCCTTATCCTAAACCCAGAAGCTGTCTCCAAATGATAGCTTCTTGCAAATGAAAAATTAGTATTCTCTGAAGGAGTCTCCCTAGGGAAACAAACCACTCCTATGAGTAGGTCCCACACCAAGCAGTATATGTCTATCAGAAAATGAACTCAACAGCATCTTTGGAGGTTCTTTTTCTCATAATGTTAAGACAAGGTGTTTTATTGTTGTTTTTTCTTTCTACCTTGTGGGACCTTTGTGTATATATTATGGCTTCTGGTTTGGGTTTTTATGGGATTCTTGAGTTCACTAATATGTATGTCTCTGCATCTATATGTGTTTATTATGTTTTTTGGTTTAGCTCCTTTTCTTGTTTGGTTGTTCTGTAATATTCTGACTTGTTGAGTTTTTTTTATTTGTCTTATTTTATTTTATTATTCCTTAAATGCCTGTTTGTTTAATAAGGAGAAACAGAAAAGATCCAGTCTTGGCTTGGGTTCAGGTCCTGAGGTGGGGAAGGGGCATCAGTGCAAGGAAAACTTTTAACTACCAAGTGGACTGCACTCAAGTGACTCCGAATAGCTCAAGCCATCTTTATTTACACTTAAACAGAGTTTTTCTTACCAGGGTTACATGAACAGCTTCATTGTTGGCTTCTATTTTGACTTTAAGAAATACATCATAATTTAAGGAATACATCGTAATCATTACGAAAGTCTCCATTGTTCCCCCTTATGCTTCCCCAGATACATCTTCCTGGCCCCTGAATAACCTTATTCTAGACATCGAGTTCAGCATTTTTGTAGGCTTAACTAAATATCAAGCCAGACACATCCAGCTCTTGCAACACTTTTATCAGCTGGCAGCTGCTTGCTATCACAAAGTTAAAAAATAATAGACATGGGCACAATGCTTTAAGGACAACAATATTCAAACCAAGACAATTCTTTCATGTCTGCAAAATATGCTTTTATACAGTTCCCTTTTCTACAAGAGGGTCCCATGTCTAAAACTCTCTGTAAAAAAAATAAATAAATAAATAAATAAAAACTCTCGAAAAGACTTTGATGAGGAACTCTTTTCCCATTTCATTACACAATACTTCTTCCACCAATATAAGCTCCTGTGTATGGTAAAGATGGATCTATCTATCCATATTTGACACTGCATTTTCCATATTGGATGACACTATATCCTATAAATGATTTTGTGTGCTAGGTGTCTACGGAACTTACTCTCAATAATTGGCACCAAGTGTACTCTTCTCAGGCTTTTCCCCTATTCTGTGTACTCACGCTGTACTCTCCTTTCCAGAACTGTGAGATATTGTTAATATTCCAAGTGTTATTTTCTCATATGTACCTGACTATTTCTATTGAGTCAGAAAAGTTCCCAGGATTGGGAGTTGTAGTTAGTAATTCCAGATAAGAGATTTGAGAAGCATTAACCCCCTGTAGATCTTAGGGGAGAATATTTGAGAAAGAACAGAATTTCCAGGGAAAATTACAGCTATTGCATGTGTGACTGACAAAGTAAAACTAAAAACTGCCCAAAGAATCAACATACAATGAGAGATAAGAGCTTGCTGGCTGCAAGAATTTTGCAAATTCCTCTGCTGTGCCATGGACTACTTAGTGGTCCTTGCCAAGTGAGAGTCTATTTCCATTGGTGGCTTGCCTTGAGAAAACCCTTTGGACAGGTAGTTGTATGCTGGTCCAAGACTAGGCTGCAAGGCTCCCAACAGGGTATGAATTAGGTTGGGAGGGGAGGTGGGGAGGAGTCGGGGGAGGCAAAACCATAATCAGAATATATTGTATGAAAAAATATATTTGCAATCCAAGAAAAAGATTCTCTCAGGAAAGAATTTTTAAAACATCACAGAGACTGAATAAAGAAAGGGAGATTTTCTACACTTACTGAGAAAGACTCTATGAGTAATTCAGGGTAATATCTCATTGTTCTTGCAAAGAACAGTTATTTATTTGCAATGTGGCCAGATGTAACACGAATTGCTAAACTGTCTTATTAATAAAAAAAAAAACTGGTGCCAGATATTGGGGTGAATGCTGAAAGATCAGAGAAGCAGAATAAGCCACAGCCAGCCTCACCTGGACAACTCAGCTGATCCTGTTTCCACTACTCATTAGACTGAAATCCTCAGCCTCAAGAGCACAAGTTCCTGTTTTCTAAGACTGGATGTCCCTGAGTTCTCATCCCTGAAGGTCTCAATTGTACTGCTCCAAAGCCTCTATTTCCTGGTCCTTATGCCTTATTTACCTTTCTGCTTCTGGCCATCATCTCCTGGGATTAAAGGCATGTATCCTTCCCAAGCAAAGACATGAGATCTTAAATGCTGGGATTAAAGGTGTCTGCCACCACGCCTGGCTCTGTTTCCAGTGTGGCCTTCCAGATGGATCTCTGCCTACTGAGTGATAGGATTAAAGGTGTGTGTGACCACTGCCTGGCCTCTATGTCTAATGTAGTGGCTGTTCTGTTCTCTAATCCCCAGGAAAGCTTTAATAGGGTGCACAATATATCATCCACAGGAAGGAATATATTATGGTTCTATGGTCACATGTTTAGAAATAATTCACATTTGTGCTTACAAGGAAGGTCTTGATTGATATATTGAAAGACTTTAAAGAACCCTAAAGTCAAAGTGACAGAAACATTTTTTTTGTATCAGAAAAAAGAAGCAATGTGCCACATATTATATAACTAGCGAATTGTAGAGTTTATTATATGACTTAGATTCTTATCAGTAACAATAATGTGTATAAAGTATCATAATTCACGAAAATAATTCTTCCATTGTATCATAAATTCAGTCTTGCAAACTTTTACTTTGCATTAGCAAATCTGTAATTGTTATTTTTTTTAAGAGATGAAGATTTTCAGCAAAAGATTGGTGTTTTCTACAGGAGTTAATAACAATTTTATTTTGAAAGATAATGTGATCTTTCTCCCCTGTTTTTCAGAGTCTCCATCAAGCCATTCTTGATGTCATTTCTTTTTTGTTTCCACACAAACTCTTCCTATCCTCAGAAGGTTTACCTCTGACTGTACTCAAAGGAACACATTGTACTGCAGGAGAGACGAGGATGTGCTCACTAATCATAAGGGAAAGGGCAGATTTAGTCATTTCAATTTTTTCTCTGTTGCGTTTCACTTTAATAGAAAAGCATGATTTCATATAGCCTACTTTTGTAAACACATCTGTCACAGTTAGCCATATGCATATATTTCCTTGTTTCATAATGATCAGGAAGAGTTTGAATATAATTAATTCTGCTCTAGTTTTTATGAAGAATAGATAAAAATGTTATTTTTATACTACTTAGAAATGAATTAAATAGATTTAATATACATGACAGTCTCAGGATAAAAAAGTTTTAGTATATAAAGCATGACTTCTTATTCTGATATTTAGAAAAATATACTATTGCTTTTAGAATCTGTTTCCATTTACTGAGGAGTACTACTATAAACAAAATGTAAGTTGTATACTTAAATGTTGTATAGAAGCAGAATAATTGAGATGAGTGCTTTGTAATCATTATTGAAATTGAGTTTGATACACAAATCTCAGTAAATATATGTACATATATGCATATACATATGTTTTTCTTAAAGTGTACATGACATGACAAATTGTGTAATAAACAAAACTAGGATATACTGACTTGATTATGTGCATATACAGGACTTATAGATATTTATTTCTCATAAAAGAGAGGAACAAAGGAAACATGACAACTTTGCTCCAGATTGTTGCTAAACCTTACTGTTGAAATTGCTAACAATGGAGGATGCCGGCAAAACCGAAGAAAAAACTGGAAGCACCTCAGTTGATATTTCTAGCTATGATATTTCAGAAAAGGACTGGAGATATCCATAACCACTCTTTTAAGGATGAAAAACGAAGACTCATTCTTACAAAATGTCCAGAAAGAGATCAAAAAGCTAAATGGTACTTTTTATTTACAATTGCTATTATAAATAGGTTGGAGGATTTCTAGAACTGTACATAAATATAAAAGGAGAAATCAACTGTCTTGTTTGCCCTATAATAGTTTTATATTTTGAAATCACTTATATGTAATTTTCTTATTTGACCTAAAAATTCCAAAAATTCCCTGTAAAACCAAGTTATGTGAAATATATGAAATGTTAAGATGTCCAATTTAACTATTTTTAAATTTCAGAGCAGCTTACACTAAATTTATATAATACTAGCTATTTAAAGGGTAATAGATAAGAATAAGACTTAAAACTACTTTCTTGAAATACACTCATTAATGGAAATTTGTTAGTAACCAAAAGACTAAGCAAAATGTCCTGATTTTTATTTTTTAGATTAAAAGGTAAAGTGTTACTTATTACTATGTTTGTTACTGTAAATAAATGACCTAGCCTCAAACAGTCCTTCGTCCTCAACCTACACAGGGTGAGAGTCACACATATTGTTCAATAAAAGTGCAAGGTTACATTTCTTGTTTCAGTTACAATACATAAAGAACTTGGAAGTCATCACCCCTGTCTTCACTAGATGAAAACAATGCTGAAATGACTAAAAATCCATGTTTATTTCTTACGTCTGTCAGAGAGTTGAGGTCACCAGGCATACTGCTGCCCTGAAAACCAGAGGCATAGGTGAGTACAAGAATGACAGTCAAAGAGAGATTCATGGGCACAGTGACACTGGAGGCAGAATGGGGTAAGGACACCCAATGGAACTTTTGACAAATAGCTGAGTGATGAACTGGACTAACAGGAGGCACTGGAAAATTCTTGAGGGTGCTAGCTTTGTCTTGAGGAGAGTGGGATGGATGTGTACTTGAAGGCTTAATCTCAGCCCCCCCCAACTCCCACCCCCCACCCCCTCACCCCCCCACTCCCGCTAGATCTTCATGGTAAATATTGGAATAAAGTCACCTCTTTGTGATGAAGAATGAGATCAAGGGAAAAGTAACCATATCCTCTTTCATTGTTAGGTGAAACTGCTTGATATACTTGGCTCTGAAATGTGTATTTAATTTTTTTTTTCCTGCAGCCATGATCAGATTAACTAACAACATATAACACCTCCAAATTTCTCAGTCCACTAGTCAGGGAAAGCAATGGGGCATGCATTAGAAGGCAGTAGTGATGGGTATTCACCACATCACATAGAACAGGAAGCAGAGAGGACATGGAGAATTGCAAAAGCTACCCCTGGTGATGATTCTGCTTGCTGGGCTCCCCTCTTACATGCTCAAAAGCAACCCCATAATAACAAGAGCTGGGGAACAGCCCTCAAAGCATGAAGCTATAGAAGATATCCTTGATTCAAAATTTTCAAAATATCCCAGAATAAGACTGAGACAATTGTCTATGGCCCTTTGTGTCATGTAAGAAAGGAAAAAACTAAAAATACAAAATGAAGCAAAAATAAAATAAACAAAAAAACTATGTCTGTGACTCCAGACCACCCAAATGCACATATTTGTTGTTAACTAAAGAGTATTTCCCCTTCCCAAAACTTTAAGATGATGTCAGTAAGGTCCCAGTTTGATAATTGTGGCAATTACAGATAAGAGAAAAGATAGTCAAAGTCCGATTACCAAAGGAATGACTGAGGAACAAAACCTGAGGAAACTATCCTCCACTGCAGTGATAAATCATTCCACAAAGAAAACTTAGTTCTTATCTACATAGGTATAAAACTCTACACTCAACCACTACCTGCCAGACCCCTGTGGTTTGGTAAAGAAAGAAAGAAAGAAAAAAAGACAACCACTTGGTGTTGAAAAACAGTTAAGGGGTTTATCCCAGGGGCAGATTAATCCTCTCATTCTCAACATTCCCTAATTCTTGGAGTTCTTTGTTTAGGGTTCTGTCGCCTTGATATTGTCCCCTCCCACATCAGCATTTTTTCCTGGTGTTATTCAAGTCTTGTTTAGGCAGCCATATTGTTGATATTTCATGAGTGCAGCTTACAATTTCTAGAAGACATAATCTCACAGCAGATTTCCTCATCCACTGAATCTTACAGGAATGGTCCTTCCTCTGGCTCTTTTCTGAGCCTAAGGTACAGGAGATCTATTGAGATGTATCCATTGGATCTGGCAATAAATGATCAGTTGTTGCCTATATTTGACCAGTGGTAGTTCTATAATGCTCTCTCTCTTGAAAAGAAAAACTTATTTAATGAGAGGGGAGAGCAACACTTGTCTGTGGGTGTCATAAGTATCTAGAATGCAGTTGGGAATTATGTTGGTTTAGTGAATTGGTGGTAATTTCTCCACTTAGATGAAATCTTCTTAAAAATATTCTTTAATTAATTTGTTTTTATTTTAGTTCTATAAGAATACAAGCTGGGCAGTGGTGGTGCATGCCTTTAATCCCACCACTTGGGAGGCAGAGGCAGGGGGATCTTTGTGAGTTCAAGGCTAGCCTGGGCTACAGAGCGAGATCCAGAAAAAGGCACAAAGCTACACAGAAACCCTGTCTCGAAAAACCAAAAAAAAAAAAAAAAGAATACAAGTTGATTAATATACAAAATACCTTTTTAAACCTCATAAAGAAACAGTATTTGTTGACCTTGAGCTTTCCATCTTAATTTTTAGCTCCTCTAATTCTACGTTTTTAAAAATTATTTTAGTGCAGGGTCAGATGTTTTCTACAATACCCCACCTTTCAGTCCTCACTTCTCTATCATCCTAACATTTCTGTGTACATTTACCTTACTTTTAGTTTATATCAATATTCAAAGCTATTCTCATGCTACTATATCAATCATTCCCATTTCTAAAGACTCTCAAGCAAAAAGGACATACAGATTGTTTAATTTTATGCATTTAATATCTATCTGATTTGTACAAATTAATAATTTAAGTTTATAGCACCAAGTTTTCCCAGTTCTATACTCAAACTGGGTATTATCTCCTCACTCCTCGTTATTTCCTTTGTTAAAGGAAAACAGAAATCTGTCATTTCTTTCTAGAGAAATGCTCTAATTCTAACTGGAATGTTGCTTTCTAGTCAAATGGGCAGGTGTCAATCTGAGCTTTCTTTTTACTGTTCCTTGACTGTGGAAACTGCTGACATTTCTCCTTGTGTTATAAACATGGCTTCCTGGATTCCACATGCTCCTCTTTTTCCTTCCTTTCTCTCCCTATGTTCCTCTCTTCTTCTTTGCTTCCCTGCTTTCTTATCTCATAGTCTTAAATCATATTTTTTTCTTCAGTACTTTTTTTAGAGATCATTGTTTTTTTTTCTTCAAAAGACATCTGAATATATCTTTGCATTTTCCTTAGTGTTTAGTAGATTTAAATTTTATGCCAGTAATAATTACTTTCAGAACTTTAAAGTCCACAATCTCATGCATCTATTTTTGTTTTCTTGCTTATTTTCAAGACTGACTTTTATTGCTACTTTAAGTTCTGGTATTTTAACAATTTCCTTTTTTTGTTTTGTTTTGTTACATTGCTTGTTTTTCTTTTCAAAGTACCAGGTTGTTGGTCAGATCCTGTGATCCTAGATGCTAATAATTCTTATAATAATGCAATTTCACTGGTAGTGAACACTCAGCCTCTCTGTAAAGATGAGGACTGAATATTTTTAGTGTAGAAAAGATTTTTTGTTAATTCTTAATTATATTCTTTGTTCACAATTTGATGTGTTATATCACTTTGACTAATTCACAAATTACTAAAAAATAATTATCTTTCCTAGGGTACTCTCATCCTTTTGTCATTTCGTTCTATTTCCCCAAGAAATTTCCTTTATGTTTAATCTTTTAATCCTACTACCGTATTTAAAATTCTCAAGGCATTTTTCTCTGTTATCTTAATGTTCCTTTATATAGAATCCTGTCCTTGTATCACATCCTCAGTAGTTTTTTCATTATAAAAAATTAACTCTTGAGTTTTGAGTCTTTTGGCTCAATTCCCACTAAATTTTTATACGGAGTGATATAAACCGAGGATTTTTTTTTCACTTCTTTGAAGTATATTCCTGACTGTTCACAGAAAGGTGAGTATTTTAATAATGGCAGCTGGAAGCATACTTCTAACTGCCGGTGGATTTCTAGGGACTTGATGCCCTTCCTGCATATGGAAGGATCCCTGTTAAGTAATCATTCACACAATGAGAAGCAAGGCTACAGGGGCAATGTCTGCTCGTTTAACCAAACTGTACACTTGCATTCTTATCTCACAAGTATCGTTTGTACCAGATACCTAAGATTTCGACTTCACACAATTTGGATTCTCAACCACTTCTTTAAAATAATTTTCCTGAAAAGACTAGATTTAACTCTAATACACATGGAGAAGGAAGTCTCCAGACAACTGAAATTTAAGGCATTTGTTTATGTATGAACTCCTCTCTCATCAATAATTGATTGCCTACTATGTGTGAAAAGTAATGTAATGCAATTACGAAGCAAAGATGAAGCCGCATAGAGTCACAAGATGTCCACAAGGAAATGACAGTCTAGTCGAAAACAGAATTCCAAAGAATAATTATACTAATAAGTATACAGCTGCAATCTGTGAAAACTGTGTAGGAGGCTTTTCACTGTGGTCATATATCAGGGGACACAACCTGAGGAAGAGTGATATCTTTGGCAGGGCGATGTTTGTATAGAGAACTGAATAATAAGTTAGAAATAGCTGGCAAAGATTGAGAGGATAGAACATTCTGTGCCCAGCAAACAGACTGTGAAAAAGCAAACAATAGAGACTATGGGAAGAAATAAAAAGAAGCTGTTGTGAGTTTTAAATGTGAAGATGAAAAAGAGTCCTACTAATCTCAAAATCTACAGAGTTTTACCTTAAAAAAAAAAAAGTGATTACTTTTATTAAATTTATCTAAGAAAGACAGTCGATATTGCACATGTGCCCCTGTTGGGAGCATCTGGATTCTGTTATAGAGTCTAAACACTTCATCTCAGGCACCACATTTTAATCACATAGACTCCATCACATGATGCCTTCCTTATTCTTTTAGTGTCCAGAGGAAACCGTAGCCAAACATTTCCTGTGATTGTATCTTCTACCCATGTCTATCTTACTGTTTATTCTAGCATGTTGCTGATCAATTTTCAATCGAGGGTAGATGAAGCTAAGTAAAATGATAGAGGTAAGAATTAAATAAAGATGCTATAGGACATGGGTAATTTCACTTTATAGTACATTATGTAATTTAATAGATAAATTATTTGATGTATGTTGTTAGGGCCTTTGGGGACTAATAAATAAATGCTTATATTTTAATATCACCACATTAGAGAATATTAAAAAAAAACTTTTACATGTCAAATAAACCTGAGCACAAGTACATTTAGTAATTGTGTGTCAGCATTGTGTTGATTTTCTGAGACTCAGTCTTTATGAATGGAAATAATCATTTATACATATACATCTCATGGGGTAAAAAAAAATCAAGATATAAATAAATGACATAAATTAGGTACATCAGTTGTGTGTGGTATTAAAATTATAAGACAAATGTATTAGAAATTGATCTAGATAGGTAGATTTTAAAAGATTTTATTTTAAAAAATTGTCTGTACGTGTCTATGTACATGTTTGTGAAGCTGACTTAAGCACCTTGAGGGCAGGCCATAGGATCTTCTGGAGCAGGAATTACAGGCAGCTATGAGCTAACCAAACTTGATTGCTGGATACAAACTCATGTCTTCTACAAGAGAATATTCATTATTAACCATTGAGCCTTTATTCTAGCACCCAGTCAGGTGGAAATAAATTGAGATTAACAGTGTTCAATTAGATGAAATATTAAAAATACGGATATTACTATACACACATGTACATCCAGACAAATATAAAAATGTGCATTGATAAATACATATAAATGAGAAATATCCTAAAGAAATATCACTGAAGTGCATGCATTTTCAAATGAGAATATCAAATAATAAAAATTGTTATATCTAATGATAGATTTATAATATGTAGAAGACAGCACACTTTGTGGTTATAAAATCACTAGTGCAGGTAAGTATATCTTCTACAGTCATTTCTAAAGGGATCTCTTAGTTTCTCTACACAAAAGTATGAAAGTTGTATGCTATCAGTGGTAAATCTCAATGTTTTGTACTAAGTATACAGGAATAAAGGAATATTTGATAACAGATTTTTTTTTAAACAAAAACCGATAAAGGTTCCACGTCTCGAGGTTTTTGTCATTATAAATTCATTGCTGTTGGATGTCATTCATACAATACTAAAATGCTTGTTGAAAGCATTATATGGAACAGTAGGTCCACAGGGTGAATGTTTAACATCCCTGCACTATACTCAGTAGAAGGAGAATAAGACCGATCAAGTGTTGGAATTTATAATGCAATAAGCAAGTGTGACTCACTAAGCCAATAATCACTTCAGCTGTGATCCTTCTTAAAAACATGCAATCATATTATCCTCAAACCCTTAAAGGTGTGTTAGAAATGAAACAGCAATACCATTAAACAAAGAGCATTTCATTATAAGATTTGTTGAAATAAACAAGGTTAAATATTTGGAATCAGGGTACTTTCTCTAACAGTGAGTCTGATATTCACTATTTTCATTCTTGCAATGATTTTCAAGATTTTGCAGAGACAGATGTATTGCTACTAAAGCATACATTAAGAATCCTTAGGTGTAGGCAGACTCTGCATTCCTTGTGGACTTTGTTTGTGGAAGTTTTAGGTGAGGTTAATAAAGTATATTCTCATATGGTAGCCTGAGGAGGTGAAGATCTAGTAATTTCAGGTCAGACTGAAACTTCAGTTCATAAAATTATTTTCTATGTTTCTTAAGCACTGTATGTATTTCCTCTGTGGCAGCAAGATCTAACTCTTGAAGTTACATAAGGACAAACAGACAAGAAAGGCTATATTCTCTAATAAGTGGCAGATTAAATTTGAGTTTGATTACAATTTAGTTAGCATTCAAAGTATTGAATTTCATCCTGGAATTTCATGCATACATCATTATACTTTCCTATTATTTGTCCTACCCACCCTGCTCTAATTGTGTCCTGATTCTTGATTCTCCCTTTTCCCACCTAGATAGTCCTTATAGCCCTTTCTTCTGCTTCCTTGGCACGTGTTTTATTATCACCTCTTGGTCCCCAAAGCTTCATAGTCCTGTTTTACTTTCTTGTAATGTACGTACACACACACACACACACACACACACACACAGAGAGAGAGAGAGAGAGAGAGAGAGAGAGAGAGAGAGAGAGAGAGAGAGAGAGAGAAGAGAGATAGGTACATAGAGTGTATAAAAATAAAATATCCCAATATCAAAGAAGGTAATTCTAAGAATGGAAAAGTGGGATTCTATGATGCAATTAAAAATCTTCAGCACAGCCAAGGGAACATCAGAGTGGAGAGGAAAGTACATGGAAAAAAAGAGAAAAATCCATCATGTCTAGATCACACAGGGAATTCAGGTCTAGAACCTGTAAACTCTATCTTTAGACATGGTTTCTTTGACTTTGTTCTTACTTGGGTGTCTCTTCCACCTGAAAATTAGCGAGAAAATGGTCACTCCTGCAAAGCATATTATATGGACTCAACTCATACATTCATACAATAACAACTAATGGAAACAGATGTCACGACTTTAAAGGAGCATGGGTAGGTGTGTATGGGAAGGGTTGGAAGGCAGAAAGGGAAAGGGGAAATATGATTAAATTACAATCTCAAAACAACCAGTTCTCTTTACATATAAGAGAAATGATGACATCAGAAATAAACTTTCAATTAGCCAAAATTTACAACTAATCCCTAGAAGGTCATGCCTTTCAGCTAAGGAGTATTGTTCTGGTAAATTATTTTGGTGCTGTTACTGCTTTAAATGAAAGAGTTCCTCAAGAGTCAAGCTGCTCTATGAAATCCGTCAGTAACTGATGTGCTGTATTAGCATCTCCGTGCAAAGGTGTTATGGCCTTACCTTTTTATTTATGAGCCATTGGCATTTCTGGAAAACAAACAGCTGCATCAGTTTTTCCAGGATATTAAAGTCACTTTTATTGATGCCTTTGAACTTGATGTATCATCTCATAGGGACACTGCAAATAAAGCCCTAGTAAATATACAATTTATTTCTAAGGAACCCATTTAATGAAAATGTCTGCTGTACGTATGATATGCTGCAAATGTCTAGCTGGTAAACATTCAAATTCTGTTTTCAATTATATGCTAATATGAGGTGTCCTGGGTTTTCCTCTTTGTATTTCTCTTTTAACATCTCAGTGGGCTAACAATTTATTTCTTCTTTGTTGAGACCACTAGTTATAAATATTAACCAGAAACATGTATTTGAATTATTATAAATGTGCTATATAAACATATCTCCAACCCATACACAATAATAAAATTTTGTATATTCCCTAAGTTAGCTGAATAAATCTAATAGTTAACATTGTTGATTCAAATTTAGGAATTATTTCAATACAGTATATATAAAAAAATTAGCACACACAGTGAAAAAGAAATATATTATATTATCATTAATCACTAAAATATAGCATATGTAGTTTAAACTATTACTATGTCCTCCCTAAAATTTGAAGAAAATATTCAAGAAAAATTAACTTTTTATAAATATCTTCATGACTTTTATATTATTGCTAATGCATAATTGGGAAAATTGTTGCTGGTTGAGCCCAATATTCTATTTAAATTTGGACAATTATTTTTTTCTTGATAAAGCAGTTGTTTTGAAATTGTTCAGATTATGGCATGCCTAAAAATGAATAGTTATTTAAAAAATTGACAATTCATTTTAAAAATAAAACAAATTAATACACACATATATCAATAGAAAATACTACTGAACACTGGCCTGAACATGATTTTATGAGTTATCATTTTCCCTTTCTATTCTAGAAAACAAATAAAAGGCAACAACCCGGGTATAGGAATCAACATTAAAACATAATCAAGAACATTTTTTTTAAGCAAATCTGGGAGAAAGCTATAATTTGCATAGACCAAATTATGTCAAGCAGCACTCAAAGCCATGCATATATCTTCAAATTCATATCATATTAGAAGGGGCGAAACAGCAAGGTCCTTCAGAAATCCTCTGGAAAATATCAGTGTCCTACTGAGGATCATTTTATTCCCCCTTGGAAACACTAATGACTCACTCCTCACCTTCATGCAGTTTGGTTGACACATCATAAGTACATAAGCAGCTGTCCACAGGGTATCGCACACTGCAGAAAGTATTGCATACCTGTAACACACCCACACAGAACTCTACAAATAGTAATTAAAATAAAAGCTCCAGTTTATTATTGTTAGAAAATCAGTGAAACTAAAAATGGTCAATTCTGTAGCAAAGTAGCATGACTCAACAAGCTAAAGAGTTTCAACCGGGAAAGGCAGCCACATACAAGACCAACAAACCATTGGGCTGCGCTTGGTTTTCTGTTTCTTGCCTCCACTTCCCTGGAAGGCAGTCCAGAGCACTACACGCCCTCCTCCTTTAAAAAGGTGGGGTGAGTGGGAGTGGGGAGAACAAGGGAATCCGTGGCTGATATGTAAAATTAAATTTAATAGATAAATTTAAAAAATAAAAAGTTTAACGATATCTGCAAAAGTATCATACCCACCTCCTTCTGCCTTTCTTTGTAAAACTCAGTCCTTAGGACCCTATCTGGGGTCAGGTTTGTAACAGAATAGTTACGAGTTTGTAACATTATTTATCTGTGAGGTTCTAGGTCAATCTCGAGTGCCTTTAAGAAATAAAGAAGAAAAGGAAGAAGAAAGGAAGAAAAAGAGGAAGGAAGGACTTCTCAGAGTCACTTTACTTCATGTGACTAGAGAACACAGGATGCTCACATTGTGGACTCTGCCCTAATCCTGAAAGAAGGAACCACACGTGGTGTGGCCATGATTCATCTGACAGGCATCTAGCCATATTTCTTTTTTTGTTGATTGTCATCAAAGCATCTGCTTATGTCCAATTCCATTTCTACATAGCTATACATTCACTATCAAATGTGAGCATAAAAGTAGTTTTTTTTTTCTAGGGTAGAAAGTCTTCATGACAAAAGTCCCTTTATTACATGAAACTGATAAATTTTCCTTTTGTATTTTGTCTTATTAGCTTGCCTTTTCTTGTAGGACTGAGTGTTGGCCATGGCTTTACAATGAGAGAAGAAAGATATCATGCATTTTCACCCCTATAGTACAGAGCCATTTTAATACAAATGATTTGAAAAAGAATTATAATAGCTACCCTGTTGCATATAAATATAAAAATTCAGACAAAGAAATTGGAAATTCATGATGAAGTAGTTTCAATATTTTTTATAGGAGATGTTACTTTAATAAAAATATTGATAAGAAAAGAGAATGGCAGAGTAAGGCAGAAAAGGAGACAGAGATGGACAAGAGAGAAAATCTGTGAATTATTAGCAAATAGGAGAAAACAAAACAAATTGACCATATATAAAGACAACATTAGAAAGAATTATTGAGAGAAAAAGTATTGAAAAGTGGGAACAAACAGAATGGATACTGGATTTTAAAATGGAAAAAACCAAGCAAAAATAAGTGCATATATATATATGTGTGTATATATACACACACATATATATATGCACTTATTTTTGTATATGTATATAATACATGTAGATAAGCATAAGAAGAAAGAAAAAGGAAGAGATATTTAGAGGAGTACAGCAGGGGAGCTCATATAAGCCACTGAACTTGAAACTACATTGTTATCAGAAATGAAATCATAGAAAAAAATCACTGTGTTTTGGCAAAAATGCTTGAGAGCCATTTATGCCATCAGCACAGACAACATTTCAATGAGGGGAATGAAAGTCAACTGTCACTCCATGGGGGGCAGAGATCAGTAGCAGCATGAACTCTTAGGAAAATAGGGAGCTATTCTGGTGATGAGGCATAACTATCAGAATGGAGTTCTTAGTCTCAGTCACATCCATACCTTTACAAGTAAGTCAGCATGGGACTTGACATTCAAGGTATATAAATTATCATTTCTTACACATGGGTACAGAGAGTACATATATAGTTAAGTGAAATTACATAAAGGCAAAGAGTTATTGTGAAAATGTTATTTCTTTTAAACAAATTTAGATTGTTGATATTTTTAAAAGGGTGTATTTCATTTTTTTTCTCTGTGTATAACAACTATTCAGTTCTGCAATTTCTGAATTAAAATAACAAACAAATGAAGAAACTCACAACTTTCATGACACTACTATAGCTAACTCCATGAGTTAGTTAGGAATTACAAGACATCCCATACCCTTAAATTTTTACATTAGAGTGACCATTTCTTCTCCAAATGTAGTTCAGAATTGCAAAAATTCATGTATATACACCTGTTCAATTTTCTAAGCCTCAGAGTTCACAGTGATCATAATTTATAGAATAAATATTTTGTAAGACATTGATATTTTGCTATTAAGATAATAGTAAAGATAAAAAAGAATAAAATACCTACTAAATCTGAATACCTGCATGTTTTATGTTAGTTTTTTTAATACTTTTCCCATAAATTCAACTAGATAACAACTAAAATATTTTTTAATTCCATGTTTCTTGTAAAAACTACTACTCTTACTTGACCCACACCAACTCTATGCCATATTGAAATATAGCTCTGTACTAATACAGTTAGACATAATTAGTAAACAAATCTTTTAAAAGTGTTTAAATAGTTGAAAATGCTAAGCCCTCAAAGTTGGAAATACACAATGGAAATATACATACAATTATAAGCTTTGATGTTCACAAGTGCATGCAATCAAATGCAACTACATACATACCACACCTGTGTTTATTTAAATTACTAATTAAAAAATAAGCAAAACATGGGAAAGGTATAGTTACATATATGAAGATTTGACCTTTATTTTTTAGTAAAACTAGTTAAATTGAATAAAATGTACTAACTAATTAACAAAATGCAGGTGATCAATTGCCCAGCAACTCACAAGAATATGATGAACAATATAGGCACAGGACACTCACCTGTTTTCTTAGCACATTGAGGGTTAGAGGAAATGATTCTGAAGTAATTCATTGTCTTTAAATATTTGGAAACGTTCAAATCGACTTATAATAAATTAAAGAAAAAGGTTACCCTGAGATTAATTTCCATTTATCACAAGAGTTTTACTAAATAATGAAGACTATTAGACATTTTGAGAAATATTTTGAAGAAACTAAAGATGTTTCAAAGAGAGAAGTCATTGATATAGATTCTCATAACTAAGGTCACAAAAAATATTAAAGGAAAAAGAATACCATGCAATTTTCATGTGTTTTGTCAGACATCGTGTATGAACTTATGCTTTGTAATTAGCTAACCTTAAAGCCTCTGTCAGAACTATAATTTCCTCAAAATTCTTAGAGAAAGATACTGAAATTCTATTCAAATTTTGTCCAGTAGTAACAAAACTGCTGTTTGCTTGAACAGAAGTGTTGAATTCAATTTTTCCTCTTCATTAAGAGCTCTCTGCAATTTGCACTATCACATCAACCATGCCAGCTCCACAGGAGATATCTGAGCTACTAGCACAAATCATCCCTGTCAGGGCATTAATTCCACTTAGGAGACACATCTGACTACTTAATTACAACTGCTCATGTGCACTTGTCTGTGAACTGACATAAGGAAACATGAATTTCCTTAAAAGCTCTAAACTTTTTTCTGTGTATAATGAAGTTGCAATGATTTGTTGATTTTTTTCTTCAAATCATATATACATATATATGTGTGTGCGTGTGTGTGTGTACCCATACACACACAAGAAAACCTTCATTGAATGTTGTACAGAAAACAGCACAGTCATGTTACATATCAATCATATGTATTTGTATGTATACGTGTATATTTATAAACATATGCATAAAATATTGGCTTTAATAAGAATAAAGATTATGAGTATAATCGTCAAAATTAAAAATTGAACACAGTTATTTTATGAGTTCCTAGGGAACGAACACTTTAATATATTGTTGGTAAATATAAAAATTCGTACACTTCTGTCTTAGTCTATGTTCTATTGCTGTGAAGAGACACCATGACCATTGCAACTCTTATGAGGAAAGCGCTTAATTGGGGCTGGCTTACAGTTTCAGAGGATTAGTCCATTCTCACCATGATGGGTAGCATGATGGCACACAGGCAGACATGGTGTTGGAGAGGACTTCGAGGGTTCTACCTCATGATCCTCAGGCAGCAGGAAGACAGAGCCACTAGGCCCGGCTTGGGCTTTTGAAATCTCAAAGCCCAGTACCAGTGACGCACTTCCTCAAAAATGGCACACCTCCTAATTCTTTCCATTCCTAATGATATGCCACTATACTCATAGATTGGTGCCTAGCTCAAATGTCATTAGAAAGGCTTCACTCAGCAACAGATGGGAACAGATGCTGAGATCCACAGCCAAACTTTGGGCAGACCTCAGGGAATCCTGTGGAAGAGGGGGAGGAATGATTAGGAGAGCCAGATGGACCAAGGACACCGCATGAAAACTCACAGAATCAACTAACTTGGTCTCATAGGAACTCACAGAGATTGAACTGCCAACCAGAGAACTTGTGTGAGACTCACCTAGGCCACCTGCACATATGTTACATTTATATAGCTTGGTCTTCTTGTAGGGTTCCTAACAGTGGGAGCAGGGGCTGTCTCTGACTCTGTTACCTGCATTTCTGATCCTTTCCTCCTATTGGGTTGCCTAGTCCAACCTCAGGAGAGGAGGTGACTAGTCTTACTGCAACTTGATGTGCCGTGGCTGGCTGATAGACATGGGAGGCCTGCCCTTCTCTGAAGAGAAAGAAGGAGGAGTAGATGGGGGGTTGTGGAGAGGGATTGGGAGGAGAGGAGGGAGAAAGGGTAAACTGTGATCTGGCTGGGAAAAAAGTAATTAATTAACTAATAAAAAATGTAAAAAGAAATAGTGCCACTCCCAAAGCATTCAAATATATGAAACTATTGGGGCCATTCTTATTCAAACCATCACAAATTCTTAGAACTGAAAATATCTAAAGATTTTTAAAATTTTCTATAACATATTTGTGATGGGAATATTATTTCACAGATGAGCATTCTTTTGAAAGACTCAAAGCATAAATAGAATGAATTTTTCACATAGCTATTTATTATGGTATTTCTTATTAAACTAAAGATTGGTAACAATTGGGAAATCAATACTTGTGTGTTATCTAGATTAATTCACATTGTGCAATTAAAATATAATGCCAATGCAATTCTAGTTCTGCTCCAGAGATCTCTAAATTTTTTATGCATTCAAATAAGCACAGGAGTATACCAAATTGGCTTTATATTTTGCATATACCGAGGATCACTAAAAAAAACACATATGTTTGTTTTTATTATATCTCATTAAAGTTGTACAAGAAAACACAAATTCTAACAAAAATTAGAATTCAAGGTATTTGTTGAAAAGGAGTGAAAATATTTTTAAAAATTGGATGTTATTAACAGAAATAGCTATCCAAATTTCTATTGTATGCTTTTAATTTCCATTGTCTGACCACTTGGATGCATTCATATGGTAATTAAACTTGAGCTGACATGAATTAAAATTTCTGCTTAGATATTATATCTTGAAACTTTTGGTATCCCCTGTCCCTTCTCACTGAAAACTTTACACCTAGCTGTTAAGAGGTTGATCTTTTATCTGAGAAATAACAGATTCAGAACAAAATGCTGAACATGGATTAACCTTGATTGCCAAATTCATACTGTGCAGTGTTGTACTCCATAATCCCTGCGATGTTATTAAAATGCTTAAAAACATCCATAAATAAACAGTGAAACATGAGAAAGGGCTTACAAACTGGAAAGAAGCATGTCTATTTTGTGTCCTTCAAAGACATTGCCAGGATAAAGAAATAAAGAAAATGAACCCAAGCTTTCTCAGCAGGTTGAGGTTTTAAAATGAGTACACCAGAGTACACCTCCTGCTAACATTTCAACAACAAAAGTTCCCATTACGCGTATTGAACTTTATTTTAAATGCTTTCACTAACACTGACGTATTTTTTTTATTTTATAATTTGATTTAATTTTACATATCAGCCACCGATTCCCCTGTCCTCCCTCCTCCTGCCACCCCCCCCCCACTGCCGTCCCCCAGCCCACCCCTCATTCCCATGTTCTCAAGGGCAAGGACTTCCCTGGGGATTCAGCTCAACTTGGTAGATTCAGTACAGGCAGGGCCAGTCCCCTCCTCCCAGGCTGTGCAATGTGTTCCTGCATAGGCACCAGGTTCTAAACAGCCAGCTCATGCTTTAAGGACAGGTCCTAGTCCCACTGCCCGGGTGCCTCCCAAACAGTTCAAGCTAATCAACTGTCTCACTTATACAGAGGACCTGATCCAGTTGGGGGCTCCTCAGCTATTGGTTCATAGTTCATGTGTTTCCACTAGTTTGGCTATTTGTCCCTGTGCTTTTTCCAATCTTGGTCTAAACAATTCTCACTCATACAATCCCTCCTCTTTCTTGCCGATTGGATTCATGGAGCTCCACCTGGGGCCTGGCCGTGGATCTCTGCATCCACTTCCATCAGTCATTGGATGAGATTTCTAGCATGACAGTTAGGGTGTTTGGCCATCCTATCACCAGAGTATGTTAGTTTGGGCTTTCTCTTGACCATTGCCAGTAGTCTATTGTGGAGGTATCTTTGTGGAATTCTGGGGGCCTCTCTAACACTTTGCTTCTTCCTATTCCCATGGGATCTTCATTTAGCATGGCCTCTTTTTTCTTGTTCTCCCTCTCTGTTCTTGATCCAGCTGGGATCTCCCGCTCTCCTAAGCTCTCTTTCCCTGGACTCTTGCCCTTCATTAACCCCTCACACGCACAGTTTGCTCATGTAGATCTCATCCATTTCTTTGTCATTGGGTGATTCCTGTGTCTTTCTTAGGGTCCTGTTTTCTAGGTAGCCTCCCAACACTGAGGTATTCCAATAGAGCATTTGTTGTAATCATGGCTGGTTCCTTATACTATCTTGCACCCTTGAAAACTTCACTGGTGCTGTATGGACTTATAGCTGTAGAAAGTGGAGCACACAGTCAATTTTAATTTTTTTCCCCACAGAGGAAATCAGCAATGAAATTCCTACATTAGAGGAGCATTGGGAAGCAATTAATTTGGGAAGTTGTTGATTATGTAGGGGAGAAATTTGAAGGAGTGATTACTTAGCAATTGCTCATTTTAACCCAGATTAATCATTTGGGATGTCTAGACAGCAGCAGGAGCAGGTAAAATTCATTGTGCTTACAGAGTAAGACAGTTACTCAATGAAAGGTTTTGAAAAGCAAATGAAGAAATGTGTTCATGAAGATGATAAAAGCCACTGTAATTAATTAATATAAGATATATTTTTACAATTATTAAACATTAATTTAAGGTAGTGTGCTCAAGCACACTATGTAATAACAGTATTTTATTTCCTTCATAGGGCTGAAAGAATGATCAATGTGAAAAGTAAACTTAGTGCTTGGTAAACAAAATAAAAATAGAAGAACTATCAGTAGATACACCAGTCACTATTTCTTAAAAATTCTAGGGACAATTTAGCTGTTTTTGTTTTGTTGCAATTATTTTCCCCTCTGTATTGTCTTAAGATTCATGTGATTGGAATCTCACCCTGATTACTAAGGAATAGGAAGCTTCAGTGTTCAGAAAATATTTGAGGTTAAGAAGATGATGTTAGCTGGAATTCCTTTCCAAAGTATCATCAATGAACTAGATGTCTCATCTCATATGTTATATAAAGAGCCAACACTGTGGTAGTTCCTTGTGGGGGTAGTCAAAGCATATGTACAACTCTGCATGAGCTTCTGGATGAGTTTCAACTGAGGAATAGGATATGTTCTCTTCTCACAAGTTTCTGTAGGAAATTGATGGTAGGTCATGGGAACAGAAACCCCTGATACTATTTAAAACCAAAATTACCTAGCTTTACCTACGAAGGTCTACAACAAACACTTGTCTTTTTTCATTAAGCTCGGGGAACCCTCATGTAAATAAATCTCTGATAAGATTCATGCTCTGATAGCTAGATTTTTGGTCTCCACAAAGCTATTAATTAGAAACACAGACAGAACGATACACAAAATGACATATTAAAACTAAACAATTGTATTAATTCAGAATGAACTATTAGATTGAAAAAGCCTAGTCATCCACAATTTTCTACACATTCCACCAACTTAGTATATGCTTAGAGTTTCTAATGACTACACAAATTGTAATGGAGATCCCCCCACATTATTTTAAATTAAAATTGAAAGTAATAAATTCCCTTGGGATGTTAATCCTCAATATTATTACTCTATTCCATAAAGTTAGTTTCTAAAGGTAACCAAAATGCCCATTCAAGCCTTAGGCATTGGAGATAGCCCATTTCCTATCAGCTGGAACTGAAAAGTGACCCAAGATAAGTCCAAATTGGTATCCTGCAGAAATAGGGAGATAACAATTAATTCATAATCTAAAGATGAATATTAAATCAGGCTACACAGGAAGGCAAGCAAAGCGGGCAGTCTGTCAAACAAAATCTGAACATTCCTGTCACTGAACAGAACAACTCCTCAGCACAGGTCTCAGCTGAGCCTTCAAAATGGCAGGCATTTCAAATGTACCTGATTTCTCTCGAGAATCCTTTACAAACTGGTGTGAGCTACAGCGGTTAAACACAGGTCCAGATCACAAGAATGTAACGGGAACTTTCCAAGTCATAAATGCAAACAACCAAAGTATTCTTGACAAATACAACTAGGTAGAAAAAGTGTTTCCTTTCTCAAGTCATCATACAAGTATTATAGTACTCTTTGCTGTCTCTAGGATGGAGGGAAAGCTCTTGGAATAAACACATACCCAAGTAGCTACTAGGACTCCCCTTATCCATAGGACCAACTCGCCCAGAGCACTCTCTGGAGACCACGTCTCACAAGTGACCATAGACCCTGGGTAGAAATACAGCCAGTATCACCTGGGATGCTGGGGCTCTTGTTCACTACTGGTTCACCAAATTTGTTAATAAACACTGAAATACTTGTGTTAGTTTTAAGGCATTCCAAGAGAAATTAGGAAATGGGAATTGACAAAGAAATTGGATATATTTAAAACTTAATCAAAGGACAAGCATCTGATTTGCTTCTCTGTGCCCATGTTCTTACAATTTCTGGGAAACCATCAGACAGAAACCAGAATATATGTTGTGGTGGTATTGTGTTCCCCAAAATATTGTGTACTCTAATAAATTTATCTGGGGTCAGAGAACAGACAGCCACTAGATACAAAGGCTAGAAAATGGTGGCACTCACACCTTTAATCCTAGCATTCCAGAGATAGAAATCCCTCTGGATCTCTGTGAGTTCAAGGCCACATTGGAAACAGACAGGCATAGTGACTCACACCTTTAATCCCAGGAAGCCAGCCTTTAATCCCAGGGAGTGGTGGTAGAAAGCAGAAAGATATATAAGGCGTGAGGACCAGAAACTAGAAGCATTTGGCTGGTTAAGCATTTGGCTGGTTAAGCTTTCAGGCTTTGGAGAGACACAGTTCAGCTGAGAGCAATTGGGATGAGGACACAGAAGCTTCCAGTCTGAGGAAACAGGACCAGCTGAGGAATTGGCAAGGTGAGATAGCTGTGGCTTGTTCTGTCTCTCTGACATCCAGTATTCACCCCAATAACTGGCCTCGGGTTTGATTTTATTAATAAGAACTTTTAAGATTCCTGCTATAATATGTAAATTTAATTGTGACCAAGTGTAAATTGTCCTTTCCATGGCAGAAAATGACTAAGATACAGGCTGCCTGCATGCTTCTGTACATTGTCACTGATACTTCAAGCCTGGGCCTGAAGACAATGGAATAGACATCTGATCTTAGAGGTATAGTCTTGAAAAAAAAAGAGAGAGAGGCTGAGGAATTTTGTAGCTTGGTGAATATAATATCTCCATAATTTTAGGGTTTTCCAAAGATGTTTTGCCACTAACTCTTTATTCCTTTGATAGGTATAAAATGGAGTTTCTGTGGAGGAAAGCCTCAGGCTCAGAAGCCTGCTTATCTACACACCACGAGCAGTACACTTGAAATGGTTAATACAGTTTCATGCTATTTGTATTTTAATACATTGTAAAATTGAAAAGAAAGATAAAGTATTATACACCTTCTTAAACTTTCTCATCCTTTCATGAGGATTTTATAGACATATATTTTTAATCATTTATCATTAAAAATTCACGAGGAACTAACTTGAAATGCCAAGTTCAGAAGTAGATAATTTCATACATAGAAGCACTAGCTACCTCTTCCTCAAGACAGCTAGACTTGCACACAGGACTCTGTGAGCCAAGTGGCTTGCCTTCTTAGCATTGTTACTAGAAGAAAATAAAAAACTTATGTCCTTCAAAAAAGTTAACTCTCTAACAGGAAACACCAGTGTATTCATACTTGGTAATTTACATAGTGTATGTAACAGTTTTCTGTTTGCCTGGCCACCGTAATTTCAATTCTATCTGTCTCAATGCCCTGAGAAATTCTTCAAATTTCCTGTCTGACTCGCTCCAAACATTTTACTACTAAAATTCACACTAAATACTGTCATTCTAAATGCAAATACTGGGGAAAGAATGTCATTATTAAGAAACTATAAGGTATAGAAACCAATTTAATGACAGATTATCTCATTTTCCCCATAAATTAGAACATGACCTCAGGATAATGAGGGTGAACATTAGCCTTTGATTATTAAATGAGAATTTAAGAAGTATAATGGGAGGCTAATCAAAATATCAGTGACCCACAATGGGAGACTAATCAAAATATCAATGGCCTAAGAAAAACATTTTAAATTAGAGATTATGAATATGAAATATATCAGGATAATAAAAATCTTAAAATTTTTAAATGATATTTTGTTCTTAGAGCTGAAATGGGGAATGCAAAGAGAAGGAAAGTAGATAATGAGACCCATATCAGTTCCTCAATTCATTCAACATTGTCATTCATTCAATTGTTAATTACTAGTTGTAACTAGCTAGACCACAGGTTCTCATCCTTTCTAACTCTGTGACCCATTAAAACAGTTCCCTGTGTTGTGGTGAGCCACAACCATAAAATATTTTCATTGCTAATTCATAACTGTAATTCTGCTGATTAGAATTCATAATGTAAATGTCTGTTTTTTTTATGGTCTTAGGTAACCCTTGTGAAGAGATCATAGACCCTCAAACGGATCACAACCCAGAGGTTGAGAAACTCTGAGCTAGAAACTAGGTAAATAAAATAAAAGAAACATTTGGTATCATCATTGAAAGATGGTACTATAGCCTATAAAATTTCTTCAGATATTTTCATGTTATTAATTTTCAAAGATAATGTTTTTTTCAAAGAAAAGTATCCTTTAAAACTAAATATTAGGGTTGTCTTAATTGGGGTTTCAATTGCTATGAAGAGACACTATGACCACAGTAACATTTATAAAGGAAGACATTTAATTTAGGTGGCTTATATTTTCAGAAGTTTAGTCTATTATCATCATGGAGGGGATCATGGTAGCATGTAGCAGGCAAGGTGCTGGAGAAGGAGCTGAGAGTTTTACATCTTGATCCATATACAACAAGAAGTGAGCTCTCTATCTCATTGAGTATAGCTTGAGCAAAGGAAAACTCAAAGCCCACCCCCACAGTGACACACTTCATCCAATAAAGCTGCACCTACTCCAACAAAGACATACCTTCTAATAATGCCACTCCCTTAAGGGGGTCATTTTCTTTCAAATAATGTCATTCTATCTACTCTCTGGCTACCAAAGGCTGGTAGCCATATCATAATGCAAAAATGTATTCAGTCCAAAGTCAAAAGTCCTTATAGTCTCTCACAGTCTCAACCTTATTTAAAAGTCTAAAGTTCAAAGTCTCTTTTGAGATTCAGGCAGTCTTTTAACTGTAATCTCCTATAAAATAAAAATAAAAAAGCAGATCACATACTTCCAGCATATAATGGCACAAGATATACATTACCATTGCTAAACATAGGGAAAGGCTCAGAGTGAGGAAATACTGCACCAAAGAAAATCCAAAATCCAGCCCAGCAAACTCCAAACTCAGCATCTCCTTGTCTGATGTCAAAGTGATCTTGAGATCTCCAAATTCATTCAGCTTTGTTGACTGCAACACACTTCTTTCTCTTTGGCTGTTTGCACTCCATGTGTATCCTATGACTCTGGCATTTCCAGTATCTTGGGGTCTCTAGGGCAACCCAGGCTTCAACTTCACAGCTTAACATATGGCCTCTCTATGCCTTCATTCTGTGACATATTTGACACATGCCTGGCCTCAGTTGCTTTTCTTAGTCACAGAGAAAGATTCTGTGTGTTCTTGTATCTTTGACTCTAAAGGTAGCACCACATGGCCAAAGATGCCTTGTTCTGCTGCTTGCTGGGGCTGGAACATTGCCCTCTTGCTCAATTATTTTCATCAACTTTCTGCTTTCAATGGTTGGTTTCCTTGAGTGCTTAAGCTTGTCTGTCCTGTAACTGGATCTAAGACCAGGCTGGCCTCAAACTCAGAGATCCACCTGCCTCTGGAGTGCTGGAATTAAAAGTGTGCACCATCACATCTCCCTCCAAGCTTTTATTTAATTTCTTTTTACAAGTTGGAGCTTGTGTGAACTTGTCCTGAGGTCATCACTCCCTTTATTCTATTTCTTAATCTGTTTATCTTCTTGAACACAGGGCTTGGCTCCATTAGACTTCCAGGTGCTCTTTGTCTCTTCAAATTGTACATTTTGTGTTTTTCCTTTCTCAGCTTCCTCCTTTTCATTATAAATCTTCATAAGAGTTAACACTACTAACCACACAACAGAATCTATACTATGTTTAATTTAGACTTCCTCTGCCAATAGAATTAATCCAAAAATTTTCAATTGCCTCAGCAAACTTTTTGGACAAGGGCAAAAAACAGCCACTTTCTCTACCAAAATATTACAAGAGCTATCTCTAGCTAATATACTAAAATACTTACCTCTGAAACCTCTTGAATCTGGACCCCAAATTTCATCAAATCCCACTCAACTCTATTGTTTTCCATACTCCTACTCATATGGCCAATTAAGAAGCACTTAAAATATTTAACTATCTTTCTAATCCACATTCCCAAGAATATATTCCTTCAAACAATAGTATGTTCAGGCCTATCACAGCAAAACCTCTGTCCCTTGTACCAACTTCTATTTTAGTTAGGTTTCTGTTGCTGTGAAGAGACACCATGATCAGAGCCACTTTTATAAAGGAAAACGTTTAATTTGGGTGGCTTAAATTTTCAGAGGTTTGTTTATTATTATCATGGCTGGAAAGATGGTGGTATGCAGGCAGACATGTCACTGGAGAAGAAGCTGAGAGTTCTTCATCTTGATCATCAGGCAACAGGAAGTGAACTTTCTACCACCACTGAGCATCCTGAGCAAAGCAGACCTCAAAGCCCACCTCCATAATGACACACTTCTTCCAACAAGGCTATACCTATTCCATCAAAGATACAACTCCTAATAATGCCACTCCCTTTTGGGGCCACTTTCTTTCAATTCACCACAAAAGCAGCTTGGGGAGGAAAGGGGTTATTTCAGCTCACAGTTGTAGTCCATCAGGAACTCAAAGCAGGGACCTATAAGCAGAAACTGAAGAAGAATTAATGGAGAAATGGTGCTTACTGGCTTGTTCCCTTTGGATTGCTGAGGATGCTTTTTTATAGTACCTAAGATAACCTGCACAGTGTGTTATTGTCCTCAGTGAACTGGGCCCTCCCACATTAGTCATGAATCTAGAAAATGCTCTACAGACTACTTAAAATCCATCTGGTGGAGGAGTTTTTGTAGCAGGAATCTTAAAAGTTCTTATTAATAAAATCAAACCCAAGGCCAGTTATTGGGGTCAATGCTGGTAGATCAGAGAGACAGAACAAGCCACAGCTTCCTCACCTTGCCAATTCCTCAGCTGGTCCTGTTTCCTCAGACTGGAAGCTTCTGTGTCCTCATCCCAATGGCTCTCAGCTGAACTGCTGCTTCAAAGCCTGAATGCTTAACCAGCCAAATGCTTAACCAGCCAAATGCTTCTAGTTTCTGGTCCTCATGCCTTATATACCTTTCTGCTTTCTACTATCACTCCCTAGGATTAAAGGCTGGCTTCTTGGGATTAAAGGTGTGAGTCACTATGCCTGTCTGTTTCCAATGTGGCCTTGAACTCACAGAGATCCAGAGGGATTTCTATCTCTGGAATGCTAGGATTAAAGGTGTGAGTGCCACCATTTTCTAGCCTTTGTATCTAGTGGCTGTCTGTTCTCTGACCCCAGATAAATTTATTAGAGTACACAATATTTTGGAGAACACAATACTACCACATTTCCTCTCTTTTTGTCTAAAATTAAAAAAAAAGCTTATAACTAATACAAGAAAAACTATCTCCAATAAGTATATGCAATATACAGTCAAGATTACATTAACAATGCCCAGTCCATTAACATTTGACAGATTCAGATAAAAACTCCATTATATATATTAACAATGTCCAGTCCAGTAACATCTGATAAACTCAGACCAAAAATTTTTCATTACTTATCTTATTTAAAACAAGTAATTCCTTTTTAAAAGTAGATTCCATAATCTCCATTTTTATCTTATCATAACCATATTCTCTTTTTTCTTTTCATAATAGATTTAGTAGTCTACCTTTTGTCATTTTTATATCTTCCCCTTTTTCTTTTCAGTGTAGATTCAGTGATCTACCTATTTATCCTATTATTTCTTTATCTTTTTTCTCAGAGTAGATTCGATGATCTATCTCATATCTATATTCTCCTTTTCTTTTTGCTTTCTAGGGGTGAAGATATCTTTAGGGAATCTTGGAAAGAAAATTTTTGGGTTAATCGTCAAGTCCTGTATCATTTGTCCAGTATCTTCATAATAGGAAAGTTCAGGGCTTGTTTCAAGTCCTTGTTCAAGTAGTCTGTCAGGCTGGATCATCTCAGCTAGTCCTCTCGAATTTGTCCTGACCAGTTTGTAGTCCAAAGTCGATTTTCCCCATGGTGTTAATCGGCTTAATGGCTTTATCATAGTCCATATGGAATCATTGTTGTAGGATCCTGTCATCTTTTTGAAGATTTCAAAGTCACTGTTAGGCGTGGTCATGGTTTCCTGCTTTTTTTTTTTTTTTTTTTTTTGCTTCCTCTGTGGTTTGGAGCAATCACAGTCTGATAAATGTCTGTCTCTCGGAACCATGAAAAAACGTTCTTCCCTAGAACAGAAAATCTTCACAACAATCTCTCCCCACCATTTGTCTTGCCAAACTTTTCCAAACTGACCTTTGCCGATGCTTTCTTGCAACACGATGGTCCTGGCAATTCTTCTCTGAACCAGCAGCAGTAAACCCTTCGTCCCATGTAGCAGCATCACCTCAGTCACCAACACAATGAGAAGGAGCTGGCAACGTGGAGCAGTAGCCACTGCTTCCATGGTCTCACCACTGTTTGTGGCTCAGTCCAGGCCAAAGCTTCTCCCAAGCCTCCTAGGCCAGCCTCAAACTTGGGATCCTACTGCCTCCGTCTCCTTCAGCAAATCCTACCGGAGTGTGCCACCACAACCGGCTGAGTGTAGCTTGGGCCTGAGCTGGGGGCTCACAAGGCCACAGACAAACAGCTTTTTCATGAATTAGTAACACGAACGTTGGGTGCCAGATGTAGATGTAGCCAACTGTCTTATTAAATAAGAAACATAGAACCAATGTAAAAGAGAAAGCCAAGAGGTCAGAGCTCAGAGCTAAAATCTTACCCTTCCTCCTGCAGTGGTCCTTTTTTGTTTCTGACCCCATATAAATTTATTAGGGTACACGATATTTTGGGGAACACAATACCACCACAGGTTTTCTCAGTTGGAGTTCTTTTAGCCAGATGAGTCTAGATTTTGTCATGTTGACCAAAACAAAACTGAAAAACACCAGAACTCTGTTGATATTATAGTATAGCAATTTTCACACATCAGTAGAGAAAGGTACTAAACAAACTAATTTTTCATGCTGATAATTTCCAATGCAAATAAAAAAAACAGCTATTATGAATGTTACAGATTTCTGTAGACATATTTGAGAAGATCATAGTGATCTTCAAATGGAAAAATCTCAATAAAATGTTGGAATATGTGTTACTCTATGCATTTGTCATTATTGTTTGTCATCTGGTGAAGACATGGCATTGAAGTAGAAGACTGAAAGAAAGTGAGAAATAAAAGGACTGAGCAAAGGCTAACATTAGAATAAGAGAAAAAGAAGCTGGAGAAAAAAAGAATAAAAATCTCCTAGGAGAGGCCAACAAAAAACAGTTTTTGGGGGACTGTTTAATGCATAAAGACATGCCAATGTAGCTTGATTTTTTCGCCTTGCCCACAGTCAAGACAAATCTCTGTCACCCGCCAGTCCCACAGCCGCTCAGACCCAACCAAGTAAACACAGAGACTTATTTTGCTTACAAACTGCATGGCCGTGGCAGGCTTCCTGCTAACTCTTCTTATCTTGCTAACTGTGCTTTTATCTTAAATTGATCCATTTCCATACATCTATACCTTGCCATGTGGCTGGTGGCTTACTGGCGTCTTCACATGCTGCTGGTCATGGCGGCGGCTGCAGCGTCTCTGGTCATGGCGGCGGCTGTAGCCTCTCTGGTCATTGCGGCGGCTGCAGCGTCTCCTTCTGCCTTTCTGTCCTTTTATATCTCCTCTCTGTTAGTCCCACCTATCTTTCCTGCCTAGCCACGGCCGATCAGGTTTTATTTATTAACCAATCAGAGCATACAGACCATCCCCCAGCACAGCCAAGTGCAGACCATCTCAAACACCTGCACTCAGGCCCATGGTCCTAATCATCCTCTATACGGACCTGCTGGGTAACGCCACAAAGAACCTGAGAATGGGCTCCCACAGGACCTACAGAACATCCCACAGCATGCCAATGTGCCCTAAGCAACCTAAGACTCAATGTCATACAAAAATACACATTCTGAATTACATGTTTAGTATGTTAATAAGACACAGGAAGTTTAATGGAGAAATTCATGTAACACTTATATGCAGAAGATCCAGGATGACAACACTATACAAAACATACAAACACCTACTTTATGTAATAAAAATGGTAATATTCTTTGTGGAGAGGTCCCATAGAGCTGCTAACATTCCTCATCACTCAAGACTGCTTCTTTCTTGAAGTTTATATTCTTCCAGTAAATACTCCCTAAGATTGTATAATCTCTGTTTAATTATTTTTTTTCAGGAACACAAGAAACTAACACACCTCCAGAGGTGTTCAAATGAATCAAAATATCAGCCAATATTGACATAAAATAAATTGATACAGGTTTTTTTCCTGATACATAATAACACCCCTAAAATTCTTGCAATTTCCTGAGAAAATAGGGCAATAATTACATTGTCCAGCCATATACTTAAGTCCTTGGAGCTTCCTTTGTAATTTCAGCATTTTTAGTTCTAATTTGTTGACTTTTTGTGAAACCCTAAGATGGCTTCAGCATAGATGCCTGACAAAAGAAAGACTAAATCCTGGCTAGATTGTAGGGTGAAAAGGGCCAAGGAAAAACACCGTGATCCTGTCTTGACTACAGGAAAAGGGCTTGAAATCCAACCAATCCCTGAGTGTGCTACAGAGTCAGGCTGCACAATTCCACCAATCCCTAAGGTCCCTGAGCACATAATACCACCAATTCCTGAGCTTGCCCCAGAAACTGTCTACAAAAATCTACCAATCCCAAACCACTCTGGAAATTTCCCCCACCCAACACCCCAAAAAATTTTCTATGAGCTCTGTACCTTGTTCAGTTTGCTGCTGCTTCTCATCCTAGAGACAGCCACCCTCCTGGATTCTTCCTTCCCAATAAATATCCTGAGTGAGGATTGTTGCACTAGTATTTTGGGGAGGGGTTGAGGGTAAGCTAACACACATTTTTTCACAAGCGTGAATGTAGAACAGTTTTTCTTTAGGAAACAATTACTTTTCAGAAGTAAATGATTTTATAAGAAGCAAAAGTGATTAAAAGAGATATGTGGTTCTCAAAGTTCTTGCCTCCTGAATTTGCTTGTCTCCCTCCTCTCCTCTCTCTTCTCCTCCCCTCCACCCTGTCTCTCTGTCTCTGTTTCTATGTCTCTCTGTCTCTCTGTCTCTCTCTCTCTCTATCTCTACTTCTTTTCTTCTACATCTCTTTGGTTTTTACCATATCCCAGTGTGGGTACTATGTATTGCGATTTCTTTATTAGGTTTATTATTTTTTTCTTTTAGTATAAAGTACAAATACTTTTTATGTTGTTTTCTAGTCATTGCCTATTTCTGATATCCTAAGAATACTGATTAAAATGTAAAGGAAAGAACAATGTAAAGCATAAATTAACCATGCGAAATACAATTAATGTATGCACTGATTTCCTCTGTGTGCAACTAAACCACCTTTAAAAAATGCACTCTAAACCTTCAGGTTGATGTTAAGGTACTGAAGAAGGCTGTGGCAAACACTTATATTATCTTTCCAAAATATCCCACCACTCCTTCCAGCCTAATTGTATTACAGCAGATCAACCGTGTTTGGGTAACTAAAAGTCACAGTCACGACAGTTGAATTTTGAAGAGAATGAGTATTCTTTTCTAAAATTGCCTTTACAATTAAATTGTAAAGTTAAACTCATCATTTTTTGTTTGTTTGTTTGTTTGTTTTTCTATAGTTCTTGGGACTCAGCAACAGGCTTTATACTTGCTGATGCTACTGACTGTTTTATTTCATTATGTATTTGGAACCTGCTTCCTGTTAATTAAAGGCATCTCTCTAAGTATGATTTGCATATTAAAACACCCTGAAAAGTAGCATGTTGGCATTCAGAAAAAAAATGTTATTTGCCTGAGGAAAATAGAGTTTCAATTTATCTATTCCTTATATTTAAAGATGCAAGATACATGTAGCTGTGCACAGTTTTTAATTCAACCTGTTCCCTCATTTCTTATCATTTTAACAACTGCATGTGTTTTTCTTATCCGTTCTAATAATTATGAGAGGGTTTTATTTTTCCCTCCACATTACGCCTTTTGTTTCCTATACTAATATGTGGTAAATTTTAATTATGTTGTATTTTTGGTTTCCTTTCCATCTGTCTTAATTACATCCACTTCTTTTTATTTTTGCATCCATCTGTACAATTATCTTGTATTTCTGTCAGAGGATTATACTTCCTTTCCTTAATCTAAGGGGAAAGAAAAAAAGCACATAATTACTCAAATTATTTTTGACATATGTAGTACTGTCATCCATTATGTTAAGCTTTTCCTAGATTTTACATTTATTTAATTTTATACCATACTATGTCACCACCAGCTGAAGGACACAAGCTAAGTATGTACCTCATTCTTAGATCTTTATCTTCACTTCTGAAAATTAGGCTTCCTGATTCATTACCGTAAATGTCAGTGGTCTGTGCATAAATTCTACTCCTGTGTAAACATGTAATTCTACCACATAAAAATGAAACCAAAGTGATACGTTTTTCTTTTGTGGGTGAACCTTTTATTTCTAAGGGCTTCAGTCACAAAATAAATACTCTTCTGCATTTGTGTTTGGATATACAATAATATCACAGTCTTTCCTCTAAAAAAATTTGAGAGCAACTGATTTTTATTCTATTTTATTCCCTGTATTACTTTTAAGTAAATTATTTAACTTAGTCTTTGTCCATGTCTTTGTAGGTACCAAGTTTGTTGTTAATAAGTGCAGATCATTATAATTTGTAGATATGGAGTTGCCTAAACCCTGGAGTTAAGGTGGTAGTTTAAATTAGAATCTGTGCACATGAATGTTGTAGGTATTCGTATACACTATAATCAATGTTCTCATGTCACTTAATAAATGTCTATCACTTATTGTATTAATCTATGTAGAGAGAGGTAATGTGGTAAGTTAACAATGCTACAACACTCTATGTAGTTGACTTAGTTCTTAATACCCTGCATGCTCATCTTTAAATTGAAGAGTAGCCTTGAAGACATCCTTAAAACCTGAAAATATTCCATAAAGATCACTGGTCCTCAGCCTTCCTAGTACCATGACCCTTTATTACAGTTGCTCATGTGTCATGACACCCAACCATAAAATTATTTTTGTTACTACTTCATAACTGTAATTTTGCTAATGTTATGAATCATAATGTAAATATGTGTGTTTTCTGATGGTCTTAGGCAACCTCTGTGAAAGATCATTTGACCCCCAAAGAGGTTATGACCCAGTGGTTGAGTAATGCTGATATAGATGATACATAAAAATACAAGCATATCAGGGAACCTATTTCTACTTCTTTTCACTTTCCCCAACTTAATTATTATAATAATCATCCCAATGAATAATGACTTCAGCCCCAATATGAGCAGACCTATACAACCTACCCCAACTAGAATTTATAACTCTATTGTCATACACATAACATAATTCTAGCTTAACAGAAAAGGGTAACATCATATTGTAAATCTTTCTGACTTCACATTTATAAAAATATGTAAGTTGTATAAGTCTCCATAAATTAATTCAACATGATCTTCCTACCATTCTATAATACTTTAAAGGTAAAGAAATGAAGGAAGTCGGGAATGTTGGGTTTCTGGGAACTAATCAAATCTGAATCACATTTCTAGGTTTTGGCTTCATATGTACTACTAATTTTCTAAGTAATCCTGAGTTAAAGTTCCTTGAAAATTGTGTCTCAATGTTCTTCTTATAATCAGAAATGATTGCACCACTTACTTGGTAGATTACTAGGAAGTCAAAGAAAGTAATCTCTGACTCACTGATCATAGTGCCTGGCATATAGAGTCAATCTAAGTAGATTGCCATTCTTTCATTCTGAGTATTGTTAATTATTGACATTATAGGTAAATCCAAGATTTATTCTCATACAATCAAATCAATACTTCTGTTAAAAGACAATGGCAATGTGACTCTCTGTTGATCATACCATTTATTTTTGTTTTCCATCCAGGGGCAGATTACTCCTATTAATAAGCATCGCCACATTTAGTTATCTTTGGACAATTGCATGGTCGGAAATGTTGATTTGGCTTTTTAGATGAATAGGACTAATTTCAAAATCCGTAACTCCATCCAGGAATGTTTACATTAAGAATCATGAGAGAAGATCATGATGGGGAAATCTACAGAGATAACTATGGTGATATTTTATTTGTACTGAAATGTGATTTTATGTGTATGTTAATAAATAAAGTTGCCTGGGGGTCAGGGCTAATAGCAATCAATAGCAGAAGCTGGGTGGTGGTGGTGCACGCCTTTAATCCCAGCACTTAGGAGGCAGAGCTAGGCAGATCTCTGTGTGTTCAAGGATACAGCCAGCATGGAGACACATGCCTTTAATCTCAATACCAACCATAGAAGAACTGGAGGTCTTTATAGATGGGCAGTGATGAGGCGGTCACGTGTTTGGGTTTACAACCAATGAGAAGGCAGAACAGAAAGTCTATATAAAGATAGATACACAGGATGTAGGTCTCTTTTTATGTATACAAAAATAATTATCCTAATTTATTCATATATCTGATAATATTTCTTTTTTAAATTTAATTTAATTTTATTTTATAATACTATTCAGTTCTACATATCAGCCATGGATATTCCCTTGTCCTCCCCCCTCCTGCCTCCCTCCCCTTCCCCCCAGCCAACCCCCCATTCTCACCTCCTCTAGGGCAAAGCCTCCCCCAAGGACTGAGATCAACCTGGTAGACTCAGTCCAGGCAGGTCCAGTCCCCTCCTCCCAGGCTGAGCCAAGCGACCCTGCATAAGCCCCACGTTTCAAAACACTGAAGACAGCTTATGCTGGAGAGGATGTGGAGCTAGGGAAACTCTCCTCCACTGCTGGTGGGAATGCAAGCTTGTACAACCACTTTGGAAATCAATATAGTGCTTTCTTAGAAAATTGGGAATCAATCTCCCCCAAGGTCCAGCTATACAATTCTTGAGCATATACCCAAGGAATGCTCAATCATACCACAAGAGCACTTGCTCAGCTATGTTCATATCAGCATTGTTTGTAATAGCCAAAGCCTGGAAACAACCTAGATGTCCCTCAACTGAAGAATGGATAAATAAAATGTGGTACATATACACAATGGAATACTACTCAGCAGAGAAAAACAATAATATCATGAGGTTTGCAGGCAAATGGATGTATCTAGAAAAAATCATCCTGAGTGAGGTAACCCAGATTCAGAAAGACAAACATGGTATGTACTCACTCATAGGAGGATACTAGATGTGGAACAAGGATGACTGGACTGCTACTCACATCACCAGTGAGGCTACCTGGAAAACAGGACCCCAAGAAAGACACAGGGGTCACCCAGTGATGGAGAAATGGATGAGATCTACATGAACAGCCTGGGCATGAGTGGGGGTAATGAAGGGCGAGGGTCGAGGGAAAGAGAGCTTGGGGGAGTGGGAGATACCAGCTGGATCAAAAACAGAGAGGAAGAACATGGAATAGGAGACAATGGTAAATGAAGACCACATGAGAATAGGAATAAGCAAAGTGCCAAAAAGGACCACAGAAATTCATAAAGATACCCCTACAATAGACTGCTGGCAATGGTCAAGAGACAGCCCGAACTGACCTACTCTGGTGATGGGAAAGGCAAACACCCTAATTGTCGTGCTAGAAACCCCATCCAATGACTGAAGGAACTGGATGAAGAGATCCACAGCCAGGCTCCATGTGGAGCTCCAGAAGTCCAATTGGTGAGAAAGAGGAGGGTTTGTATGAGCGAGAATTGTTGAGACCAAGGTTGGATAAAGCACAGGGACAAGTAGCCAAACGAATGGAAACACATGAACTATGAACCAATGGCTGAGGGCCCCCCAACTGGATCAGGCCCTCTGAATGGGTGAGACAGTCAATCGGCTTGATCTGTTTGGGAGGCATCCAGGCAGTGGGACTGGGTCCTGTGCTCATTGCATGAGAATATAGGTCTCTTGGCTGAAGAGGACAGCAGCGGCAGTGAAGGGTAAGGTTTTTAGCTCTTAGCTCTGACCTCTTGGGCTTTAATCTCTGCATTGGCTTTGTGTTTCTTATTTAACAAGATGGTTACATCTATAGATAACTGAACCAGGCTCATAGGAACTCACAAACTTTACACTTACAGCTATGGAACTCACACGAACTGGGCCCTCTGCACAAGAAAGACAGTTGTTTAGTTTGGTCTGATGAGGGGACCCAGGCAGTGGGATTAGGATCTATCCCTGGTGGCATATGAGCTGGTTTTCTGGAGCCCATTACCTATGAAGGGACACCTGGCTCAGCCTTGATGCAGGGTGGAAGGCCATGGTCTGCCTCAACTGAATGTATCAGACTTTGCTGAGTCTCCATGGGAACTCCTATCCTTTTGAAGGAGAGGATGGGGAGTAGGCTGGGGATGGGAAGGCTGGGGGAGAAGGAGAAGGTATGAGAAGATCTGTGGTTGGTATGTAAAATGAAAAAAAAACTTAAATAAAAAATCATGAGATATAGAAATTAAAAGTAAACTGGCCTTGGTGATCACCAGCAATTACATTTTATTATTATGGTAAGAATATACATATATAGTATATAGCATCACATTACATTTTATATTATATACATAATTGTGACTTCCACAAACACATCACTTTCTTGGTTTTACAACAACAACAAAATAAAAAAGTTTTGAGATTTAGTTGTCAGTATTGTTATTTTTGTTTGAAATTTCCTTCCCTGGCTTGCAGTTGGCCATCTTCATAATTATCATTCATAATCTAAGCATCAATATCCGAAATTATCTTCCTTTACTGACTAGTCTTAGTGGAAATAAAGTCCACCCAAATGACCTCATTTTAAAATTAATTCTCTTAACATTCTCTATTCAAATTGTCTAGAATATCAAGTAATAAAGTAGAACATCTGTTCATTAAGCAGAACCATACAAAGTTTATTCTCAAAAATTAATATTAAACTCACATAACTAACTCAAAGTATACAAACTCCATAGGAATTTATTCCTATTCCAAAGCAGGTACTGGAACAAGATCAGGATTTATTCAGTTTGCATGGCAGCTTATCTTATAAAGAGTAAATGAGACAATGAAAAAGAAGAAAATGAAGAGGATTAGTTAGCTAATTGTAATTGTCTAAATTGGATTCATTTATAGCATGAAACTAATGTCAGCTATATTAGTCACATTAGAAGAAATCCTTAAGAAGTTAGGGAGGAGCACTGGAGGGAAGGCAAAATGCTTAAGAATACCTGTTGCTCTTACAGAGGATCTGTAACCATTGAAAGCCTAAACCTTCAAATTCAGGAAGTATAACATTTCCAGGGGAGTCATAAAGAATCAAAGTGGATAGAGTCAATCATACATTTGCCCTTCTCTTCCTTATTCAGGCTATTAAAATTGTACAGCATACAATTTCAATTAATTCCATTATTTTAATGCATTCCAGTGAATTACCCTACAGAATGGTGCCTCCAAGGCTGACACCCTAGACAAAACCAGTTTCTTCATAAGTTACTTTTCTGCTTGTTGTGATAGAATACCTTGCAAAAGTAATTTAAGGTGGTTCCTTTTGACTCACTGTTTATGGTTGCAGGATCTGGGGGAGCTAGTCACATTGCAACTGCTGTCAAGAAGGGGAGACCTAGATTCTGGTGTTTACCTTCATTCTCCATTTTGTTTAGTACATGATCCCAGTTCATGTAATGTTGTCTCTAGTATTTAGTATGAGTCTTCCTATCTCAATTAGCCCAACATAAAAACTACCTCACAGACATTCCAAAGGTATGTTTCCAAGAGATTCAAGATTGTCCCTTCATGTTGGCAATTAAGATAATCAGCACAAACCCATGCCTTTTGAACTTGATACTAAATCATATCACTAAATTGTTTTATCACTATTTGAAAGTCAAAATTGTTTCTGAAACTGAAATTAATCTCTTTATTGTGTGCCTCTATACAAACAAAAATACTCTGTTACCTATTTTTGATGAACCATTACACAGAGGAACATTTCTATTCCAAAAGGCATAAAAGCAGGTTTAGCAAAGAAAGACTTGACCAAAGACTAAAACTCAGCAAAGCAAATACAAACTCCTGTACTTCTTGTCTTTTACAGAATTTAAGGTGGAATTCTAGACTCCAAATGGCCTGAGAAGACTGGACATTTCAGTTCTTCAGGCTGCAGCATACAGCTGCCCTCCATATATTTATTTTTCTCTACCAGACAAATCAGACTATTGCTTCTATATTCAATCTTACTCAGCTTTCAGGAACATGGGCAACATGAAACAATATTATTTGTCAAAGTTTAACATGGGTGTTCCCTAGCCAAGCTCAGGATACAGCCTTTGTCCTACTCTGAAACCTCATGAGCTAGGTCTTTACTTTCCATTTTTCACTTAGCATTCTCTTCTTTCAAACTCCCACCAAACTATTTCAATACATCCTGATGGTTTCATTCTTGTATTTTTTCCACTACAATGTTGAAATGCTCCCAAATTCCTTTCACAAATCAGTTCCAAATGCATCAGAAACACAGAGTCTAAGCACACCAAAATCTCCTCCAGTCATGATACTGATTTCCTGCATCAGTTGCATATTTCTGTAAGAAAATTCCTGAGAAGGTGGCTGAAGGGTAGAAAGGTTAATCTTGGCTCACAGGTACAGACCTTCCAACTGGAGAACAATTATGGTAAAAGAAACTTGAGGCAGATGGTCATATTGCATCCACTGTGAGAAAAGAGAGAGAGATGAAGGCTGGTATTCAACTTTGTTCTACTTTTTAATCATTTTCCAAGTCTGGAAGCAAGACTTTGGAATAATGCTGCCTGCCTTTAGGACAGGTCAAGGAACAGGGTCACTGAAAACTGAGTATCTGTTTCTAGTACTCATACACTGGAATTCACGATAGGTAGTGATTTCGTCAAACTGTAAGAAGAAAGTAATGAAAGAAAGCACATGCTAGTAATTCTGTCCACACCCTCAGTGCTCATTTTAGGTTCTTTGGTTGGTTGAGCATAGCAATGCTTAACAATTTCCTTTGAGTGAATCATCTTTTATATTTGACTTTACAGTGTCTTCCTTGAAGTGGGTTCTCTGGTGGCCCATGATAACATACAATAACCTAATACATTGGGCTTTTTCTCACAGTTCAATATTATTCTGCTTCTTAGGTGTTAATGTTTTCAAACTTGCAGCTCTCAGGAACTTGAATATGTCATCAGGCAATCACTAGCATTTTTCTTTCTTTAAGTTTTGAATTGACTTTTAATAAAATTTGGACTAACTGTCAGCCCCAAAAACATATAGACAAGTGACACTAGATAGACTTAAGAGGTTATACTTCAGGAAAATGTACATATATAGAAATACGTATAGACATGAAATAAATAATGGTAAAAGAAGTGATTAATTTGAAAGCAAGTGAAGAGGAGTACTTGGTTTGGAGGGTAGAAAGGGAAGGGAGAAACATCGTTGTTAAAATATAATCTCAAAAAATAAAACCAAAGAAAACTAAAGATACTAAATTAAAAGAGTGTTTATTTTAAAATATAGTCCACAATTTGAAACAAATAATTTATGAACATTTTAACCTACATTGTATGCCTATACTATCAATACCTCATTTTTTAAATTATTATTGTAACTAGAGTTTTTCCATACCACATTAAAATTATGGTTTCCCCATTCAGGACTCCTTCCAGTTCCTACACACCTCATATGGATTTACACCCTTTATGTCTCATGATATAAAACACACAGGCATACTAAAACAAATTGTAAGATAAAACAAAAACAAGTTGATTGGGGTAGGACAAAACAAACAAGAGAAAAATAAAAGGGGACAAATAAAAATCATGAGCAGCATATATAGACACAGGCACACATGTTCACACCTACAAGAATCCCATAAAATTCCAAACCTCAAACCAAAAGCAATAATAGAGTGGTTCTTAACCTTCCTCATGCTGCAACAATTTAAGACCCTTAACTTGTGGTGACTTTTCATATGGTTACTCCCAAACATAAAATTATTTTTGTGGCTACTTTTGTAACTGTAATTTTGCTCTTGTTAGGAATTGCAATGTAAATATTTTTTGAGATAGACCTTTGTCATAGGGGTCACAACCGCAGATTGAGAACAATTGCCATGATACATATAAGCAAAGGATTCTAAGACTTTAAAAAATTGCCCTGACACAACATTATGAGACATAGAACCTCCAAAGATGCCATTGATTTCATTTTCTGTAGGCTCTTTATGAGCATGTGGCTTACCCTTAGGAGTAGTTTGTTTCTCAAGTGAGATTTCCTTTAAAAAATAAAACTAATTTTCTCATTTGTAAGTGGTTATTAGTTGGTGATAGCTTCTGGGTTAGGGTTGGAGGTATTTATCTACCACTTCTTTCTGTTGTAGGACTCCATCTGGTGCAGACACACGATGGCCTTGTGCATACTACCCCAGTATTTGTGAGTTTATATGAGTTTCAGTCCTGCTGTGTTCAGAAAGCCTTGTTTTCTTGCTGTCCCTCATACAGTCTGGATCTGACAATCTTCCTGGCATCTCTTCCAACAGGGTTCCCTAAGATTATTTGGGGAATTCAAGAGACATTTTTTGTGGGGCTGAGTGTTCCAAGGTCTCTCACTCTCTGCATATTGTCTTGCTGTGGATCTCTGTATTTTTTTCCCATTTTGCTTCTCTGATGATGACTTGTCAAAGCACTGATCTACGGGTGTAGGAGAATGTGATTCTGAGTCATTTTATTGCTCAGTTCCTTTAGTCCAGCAGTAATATTTGGTTTTCCCCGAAGCCCCTGGACTATCTAGTCTCAGGTCTTTCCCACCCAACCCTCAGGTGTGGTTTACATCTATCTCATGGAGTGGGCCTTAAGACAAATCAGATATTGGTTGCTTAGTCTCATGAGCCTCTGCCATCCCTGTACTAACCTATCTTGTAAGCCTGATACCATTGAAGACTGACGGGTTTGCAGATGAGTTGGTGTTTACTTTTCTCCTTTAAAGTAGCACGTAGAGTACTATCCGGTACCAAGAACACTAACCCACTTGGGTCAAGACTCTATGCAGGTACTAGCTTGACTCCCTCAAGTTTAATCAGCATTGTAGCTTTTGTCTTCAACAACAAGAACTTGGCCTCTGTTTGTGGAGAGTAACATAGAGAATTGACAACAGCCCAGATGGAGGTTCGTATGGAACCTTTTTGACCAATAACTAAATTAGATGTAATCCATTTCTGGTCCTGGGAATTTGGTTTGGTGATAAAAGATGTTTACTTGGGGCTCTGTCTCTCCCTTTATGTGGTAATTTCATTTAGATCACCTTCATATATGTATATATTTTAGGAAACGCTTACTGTATTAGATTTTCCAAACAATGCCTCAAATGGCAATTAACTTTAGCTGTCCCTAACATTTTCTCCCTCATTGTCCTCTTGTTCCCTATTTGATCCTCTTGTTCCAGTTATCAACCAACTTGTCCATCCATTACTATCTACTTGCTCTTCCTAAAGAGATCTATTTCTGCCCATCTAGTCCCTTGCTCTGTGCCCAATTTCTGCAGTTCTGCATAAGACTTTAAAAAATTGCCCTGACACAATTGTTTATCACTGACATAACAGCTACATCCACATATAAGAGAATACATACTGTGTTTGTCTTTATGGGTTACCTCACTCAGAATAATTTTCTAATTCCACCAATAACTTGCTAATTTTGTGATTTCATTTGTTTTAGAGTGTAGCAATTTTCTATTATGTACATACACAACATTTTCTTTATCAATTCATCCCTTGGTGAACAACTAGGTTGTTCCCAACATACAGTTATTATAAATAAAGCAACAATGAACATAGTTGAGAAAATGTTTTTTTTAGTAGCATAAAGCATCTTTTGGGTATCCACCCAAAAATTACATAGCTAGGTCTTGAGGTAACTAGATTTCCATCTTCTCAAGGAACAGCCACTCTGATTTCCATAGTAACTGCACGTTTGCACTCTCACAAGCTAGGAGTGTTCCCCTTGCATCACATCTTTGCCAGCATGAGCTATCATTTGTTTTTACATCTCTTGGCTTTTCTGACCAGTGTAAAATGAAATCTCAAAGTAGTTTTGACTTGCATACTCTTGATAACTAAGGATATTACTCATTTCTTTAAGTGCTTCTCAGTCATGTAATTATCCCTTTTAAGAAAATTCTGCTTATATCTGTACATCATTTTTAATTAAATTATTTCTTTTATCTCAATGTTTACTATATATATATAGTTATATAGTTATATATATATATATATATATATATATATATATATATATATCCTCTATTAGAAATGTAGTTGGTAAAAATCTTTTTCCTTTCAGTAGGCTGAATAATGGTGACCTTTGTCATACAGAAGTGTCTAGTGATACATGAGACATACTACAATTTAATAAAGATAATATACTGCAAGCTCACAACCAATATCAACTTAAATGAATTAAAAAGGAAAATATTTTCATTAAAGTCAGGAACAAGACAAGGTTGTCCACTCTCTCCATATCTATCCATTGTAGTACTTGAGGTTTTATATAGAGCAAGAAGACAACTGAAGGAAATTAAGCAGATACAAATTTGAAGGGAAGAATTCAAGTATCTTTTTTTGCAGGTGATGTGATAGCATACCTAAGTGACCCTATAATTTTCACTACTTACAGCAAAGTAGCAGGATATATTAATTCACAAAACCATTAGCCTTCCTACAGGCAAATGACAAATGGAGTGAAAAAGAAATCAGAGAAACAAAACTTTTTCTTATAGATTCAAAAAGTTTTGAAATATATTGCTGTTACTCTAACCAAGCAAGTGAAAGACTTGTATAATAAAATTTCAAAGGCATTGAGGAAAGAAATTGGTGAGGATATTAGAAGAGGGAAAGATTCCCTGTTCTCATGGATTAGTAGGGTTAATATAGTAAACATGGCTACTCCACCAAAAGCAATTTACAGATTCAATGCAATTCCCATCAAAATTCTAACCTAATTCTTGACAGATCTTAAAAGGACAATTTTCAGGTTCATACACACACACACACACACACACACACACACACACACACACACACACACACGAAGGGTGTCTAAAACCATGCTGAATAATGAAAGAGGTGCTAGAAGAATGACCATCCCCAACTTTAAATAGTATTACAGGGTATACTAACAAAAAACAGAATGGTATTGGCACAAAAACAGGGACGTTGATCAATGTTGTAAAAATGAAGACCCAGATATAAGTTCACACATCTATGGAACCTTATTTTCAATAAAGAAGCCAGAAATATGCACAGCAAGAAATATGAAATATTCAACAAATGGTGCTGATCAGACTGGGTGGTTGAATATAGAAGAATGCAAATCGATCAATATTTATCACCTTGCACAAAACTTAACTCCAAATGGATCAAAAATATAAGCATAAGTCAAGAGATACCTTGGATCTGATAGAAGAGAAAGTGGAGAATAGCCTTTAACCCTTTGGCAGAGGAAAAGACTTTCTAAAGAGAATAGTAATAGCACAGCCACTCAGATCAACAATTAGTAAATTAGGACCTCCTGAAAATGAAAATCCAGTTTTGTCATAATGTCAGAAGACCTAATAGAAAAGAATGTTGGGTCTAGGATAATTTGTATGCATTTTGGGTTTTAGTTAGTTAAAAATACTGAATAATTTTCTTTTTACCTGACTCACATAACAACTAGAAATATTTTTCCCCCAATGGCTATTGAAGAGATACTTACTCAGACAGTTTAAGGCCAAACCCAAACAGTAAGAAACTAGTAATTAAAATATAATTGATTTATATGGCTTATGTTTTACAGAGGAAATGACCTGCAATTATATTGAGGAAATTGGTGTAATATAATAAAAATAAACTACCACTAGTATAAAATATTGAATATAAGATACATAATTATGAAGTATTCATTCTCATTAAGTGAAAATACTTGCTTAAACATAAAATAATTTCAATAGGACGAAACCTACAGAACAGACACACTATTCAGTCAAGAAACAGATTAGTTGTTGTGCAAGAGCAAAGATAAAGGGTGGAATGAGAGCATGGGTGTGTACTGGGTAGTGGCTGGTACTGAATGCAAGGTTTATCCTTTTGGAATATAAAAACTGCTAAAATATGACCATGGTGATGCTTGGGCTATTTTGTAAACATGCTAAGAAACATTGGATTTTCTACTTCAAATAGGTAGATAAGTTATAGGTGAATTACATCTTAGCAAATCTACTAAAAATAAAAGTAAAGTCATTAAAATTGTGTGCTGTGGTATGGATAGCTCAAACTGGAAACTTCTGCCTATTGCATTGCTGTGGAGAGGCTGTTTGTAGCTTATCCTGGGGTATATGTTAATTTTACTATTTCTTACAATGCTGCAGCAGAAGTCTAGGGCATTAGGACTACTGTTAATTGTTTATGGGAAGCTCAATCACATTCTATTTTTTTTTTAATCTTTTTTTTTTTTTTTTTTTGGTTTTTCGAGACAAGGTTTCTCAGTGTAGCTTTGCACCTTTCCTGGATCTCGCTCTATAGACCAGGCTGGTCTTGAACTCACAAAGATCCACCTGCTTCTGCCTCCCAAGTGCTGGGATTAAAGGCGTGTGCTACCACCGCCCGGCTCAATCACATTCTATATCAATTTTTCATAGGCTGCTTATTTTAGGAGTATAAGTATTCCTGTTCAGGTGAATTGGTTCACAAACCTTTTTTTCAGAAATTATTTGTCTATATTTTCACAATTAATTATAAGAACATCTATGTGACATTTTGAATGAGAAATCTCCCCTGTGGTTTTGGCCTTTGTATTCTTGGTCCACGATTGGCACACAGTTTTGGAGGTTTAGAAGGCATCGTTTTGTCGGGGGAATATGAGGCTAGATGCAGGCTTTAAGAGTTTAAGGACTCACACAATTTCGAGTTTTCTTCATCTCCTCATAAAATAATTTAATTCTTTCCAAATTCATCAGATAATACCGTCCAATATTAAATACAATTTAAGACTAAAAAAATCTTCATTTTTATAATTCTGTGATTATTTTATCTTGTTGCACATACATTTTAATGTCATTTCTCTGTTTTTGAGTTCTTTCCAGTATAGGATCATTGTCATGACTGACAGCTTTGAACTTGGTAAATATTAGTCTTCACTTCCAAGACTGCTTGAAAAGTCAAGGAATGTCAATTTCTGTCAGATCCATAGTTCATCCTAGCCCACTTTTGTTAACAGGTCTGCTAGGGAAACTAGACAGCCACATGAAGAGAAGTGAAACTGGATTCCAACCTGTCAACATGGATCAAACCACGAATGTCTAACTCAGATCTCTGTTTTGAACGGTTCCTATGCCAGCATTTGACTAAATGACCTGGTACTTCTAGCTTGCATAAGCCTCTGTGTGTGTGATAAGGCTAGACTTCTTATTCTACCCCAGGGCAATCGGGATAGTAAGAGCTAGAGCAGTTTTGTCTAATGCAGGACTCCTGAGGCATTCCATCTTTACATGGGATTTCTCACTTACTGGGGGTGAGATTCTCCAGAACGATGCTGCAACTTGGGATGCCACTAATGTGATTTCCATCCTTTGTCTGCTCTTCCAGAACAAGCTGAAGGCTCACCACTCCTATGCCTACTTTCAGCTCTATTACCTTTCGTAGGCACTTGCTCTATGAAATCTCATACACATCTAACGCCATTGTTAGGAGAGCTTTGGAAAGCAGCCGCATTAACATAGGAGGCTGACCATACTCCCAGTGTCTTCACTGACTACTCTTCCCAATTATCTCGTGCAAGAGGGCAGCTCCCTGTGTTGTAATATTTGCATTATTTCTTTCTTTAAGGTTTTAATGTTATATTTTATTTCACCCTATTTTATTTCACCTTAGCTATATAGCAAAGATTTTAATGTATAATAATGGAATTTTATTGAAAAATAGATTCTCCTCTCGTACAATACATCCTGTCCACATTTTCCCCTCCTCTACTCCACCAGAACATCCCCTCCTTGCTTCCCCAGATCCATTTGCTCTGTTTCCCTTTGGAAAGGAGCAGGTCTCCAAGACACAACAGCCAAACATGACAAAAATGGGATAAAATAAGACAAAGTGAAAGCCCTCATATCCAATCTGGACAAGGCAACCTAATAGGATGGAAAAAAAAAAATCCCAAGAGCAGGCAAAAGAGTTAAAGACACACCCACTCCAACTGTTTGGGGTTTCACAAAAACACCAACACCAGGCTAAGAGCCATAGCATATGTGCAGAGGAGCTGGGGCAGACCCATGCAGAACAAGTGCTTGCCCCCTAAGTCTCTGTGAGGCCACATGAGCTCTGCTTAGATGATTCAGTGGGCCACACTCTCCTGGTGACCTCCATGCCCTCTGACTCCTACAATATTTCCTCCCCTTCCTCTACAGGGCTCCCTAATCTCTAAGGGGACAGACCCGATGGAGACATCCAATTTAGCCTCTCTCTGCATCTTGTCTGGCTATGGATATTTGCATTTGATCCCACCTGCTTCTGGAAGAAGACTCTGACAACTAGATAAGGCACCGATCTATGAGTACAGCAGAAAATCATTCAGAATCACTTAATCAATTATTTGTATTATTTCTATGTGGAATTTCTGTTTCACTTTTTTAATTGTAGTGTAAGGAAGGATACCCTAATTATTACTGCTGTGAGGCAGTTTAAGAAAACATCCCTTTGCTTTTTAACCAAAATATTCTAATTTAAATTGTGTATTAAAATAGGTTTGTTCTTTCTGAATGTCACTTAGAAATGAATGTATTTAAAGTCAAATCACTTTGGATTTGAACAGCTTTTATCTCAATCAGTATGCATAGCCTTAAATAATTAAATGATAAAAATATAAATGTAAGATGGATTCTAGTCTTTGTCTCAGTTTTTTGTCTCTTTCTTGCTTTTACTAGAAGGAATGTACAAGGAATTGAGCAGGGAACACAGGAAAGAAAAAAGATATAATGTCTAAGTAAGAGAATGACCAGATGAATGTTACAGAGAGATTTCCAAGCCAAAACAATTCTAGTAAGAAACTTTAGGTCAGTGGAGTATTGATGAAGGAATCAAAAAGATGCAAGGAAAATAAATTGTAAGAAAAGTTCCTTGCACTTCATTGATTTTCTGGCACTCTGACACCAATTTTAGAAATTTGATTTGCGTGGAGGTACCCACTCTAACCAAAGAGCTGCCATCTCTTCTGAGCACTAATCGCCCTGAGCCCATGACCTCAGAACACAAGTGTTCCTATTCCAGAGACAGGGTAGGCAAAGAAGACTGAGCATATGACCTAAGAACACCTAGTGTTCTTACAGTATCCCAGAGAGGTGGTGGGCAGAGAAGAAACCAAAGCCACCATTGACACCTTAAAATCTAAATGTTTAGAAACACAGTATACATTATTTGTGTGTGTGTGTGTGTGTGTGTGTGTGTGTGTGTGTGTGTGTGTGTGTGTGTGTTTGACTATTAACTAGGGCATGTTATTTCATGTGATGACTTTGAAGGTAGAGAAATCAGGTCAGAGTAATTTTGTAATTTGTCAAGGGAAAGCTAGAATAAGTCATAGCTGGATCAAGAAAAGAGAGGGAGAACAAGGAATAGGAGACCATGGTAAATGAAGACCACATGAGAAGGGGAGGAAGCAGAGAGCTAGGGAGGCCCACGGAGATCCACAAAGATACCCCCACAAAAGACTGCTGGCAATGGTCGCAAGAAGGCAGGAACTGACCTACTCTGGTGATGGGATGGCCAGACACCCTGTTAGTTGTGCCATAAACCCCATCCAAGGAAGGTCTGAGGAATCTGGATGCAGACATCCACGGCTGGGCCCCTGGTGGAGCACTGGGAGTCTAATTAGTGAGAAAGAAGAGGGTTTATATGAGCGAGAATTGTTGAAGCCAAGGTTGGATAAAGCACCGGGACAAATAACCAAATGAATGGAAGCACAGGATCTATGAACCAAAGGCTGAGGGGCCCCCAACTGGATCAGGCCCCCTGAATGGGTGAGACAGTCATTTGGCTTGATCTGTTTGGGAGGCAGCTGTGCATTAGTGCCAGGTCCTGGGCTCGTTGCATGAGTTGGCTATTTGAATCCTGGGACTTATGCAGGGACACTTGGCTCGGTCTGGGATGGGGGAATGGACCTGGCTGGACTGAGTCTACCAGGTCAACCCTGGTCCTCAGGGGAGACCTTGATCTGGAGGAGGTGGGAATGGGGGGTGGGCTGGGGGGAGGGGTGGGCGAGAGGGGGAGAACAGGGGAATCTGTGGCTATTATGTTGAACTGAATGGTGTTGTAAAATAATAATAATAATAAAAAAAAATTCCCACCTCCCAGAAGAGATGATAGAGAAGTCTGCTTTCTCCTTTAGTTTCTTCCCCTTGGAGAAACCAACAGTCTCTGAGGAAGGACTACAATGTGGCAGAGTTATTGTCCCACCCTAAATTGGAAACTTTTGTGAAAATTTGGTTTCCTAAAGCCCTGAGTGTATTCTCAAAAGCACAATAACTTGCTCCTCAGCATCAATGTCCAGCTCAGAAAATCTGAATCACAGCTTTCAAACATTTCTCTGCACAGGATTCCAAAAGGATGGGGACTCTGCTCGACTTTCTCCATCTATATATTTTCTCTTCTTCTTTGTTGGGAATAGCTGCATAAGGCTCTAGAGTAAAACTAAGATCTGTTTTAATTACAGAAATACTGGAAGATTCTCTCCCATATCATTCAAACTCTTGACCATATAGCATCTTCAGAGGGGAAAACAGCAGGGCCCTGAGAAGCTGAAAAAACTTTTTGTTCTAGTTTGTAGAACTGTGTGAATGGGACAATGTTCTTCTGTTAAAAGCAGTAGTACGACAGAGCATCTTTGGCCACTGTGCTGATGATTGTGAGAGAATAAGAGATGCCAGACTCACTTCCAAGGAAATGAGCTGTGATTACAGAAGCCAGATTGGATGTGACATAATTTAGGAGCTTAGAATTTCTCTCATTTGCTAATACCAGTGGAAGTTATCAGGGAAGCCACTTGGCTCTGTATGTGATTGTGGTAGTTTGAATAGGAATGACCACTATAGATTCATGTATTTGAATGCTTGGCACATAGGGAGTGGCACTATTAGAAGGTGTGGCCTTGTTGGAGGAAGCCTGTCACTGTGGAGAAGGGCTTTGAGGTCTTATATGTTCAAGCTAGACCTAAAATGACAGTCACTCTTGTCTGCTGCCTGTGGATCAATATGTAGAACTCTCATCTCCTTTTTTAGCACCAAGTCTGCCTGAACACTGTCACGCTTCATGCCATGACAATCATGGACTGAATCTCTGAAACTGTAAGCTAGGTCCAATTAAACATTTTCATTTATAAGCATTGTCTTTGTCATGGTGTCCCTTCACAGAAATTGAAACCTAACTAAGACAGTGAAAGCAACCTTCTTTCCTTGAGAAACAGTCAGAGATCTGGAGACTTGGTGGGAACAATGTATCGAATAAATACTATGGAGAGAAAGATGAAAAAGGATAGAAGTTGGTAGAAAGCAGGATTCAGTATACTTCCATACCACACATACTATAAAATGGAAATGATGAAAGCAAAGAAGAATTAAAGGAGGAAGAGGGATGTAAGGAGAAAAGAAAGGAAATAAAAAAAGGAAGAATCAACAGGTGTTTCTTTTAAACTAAAACATCACAGTGGAAAAGGTTGCTGAGTTTGAGCTTGCAGTCTCCCCTCTTTCTTACCCATGATACTGAGTAAAAAGTTGAGAGTTTGCACCAGCAAACTTGGTGTTTGATCTTTGTTGCTGATTACAAACTTCTCTTTTCTAAGTTCATTCTCTTAAAATCATATTTGAGCCATCTCTATTTCTGAGGAGTAAATAGGACAACAGCAGGGTGTAGGCCAGGATGTTCTTAGTGAGAGGACTGGGTGGCCAAACCAGGACTCTAACAGGCCCTCTAGCAACCCTGATATGGACCAGGCCTTAGTTTCGGTTCACTAGAACAGGCTGGAGCTGAGCAAGCAATTCTAAGGAAAACCAGAACTTAGGGCAACCAATCAACAGGTGCCTCCTAGTCTCCTACCAGTTCATCAGAAGCCTCTTCTGCTGGCTCAACAGGTCCCCAAGCCCCTTCTGCTGGCTCAAAGGATGCCCCTCAGATTTATCCTAGCTAGAGAGCTTTTCTACCCTCCCATCAATGAGCCCCTAGAAATTAGACTTCTGCTAGCTAAACATAGCTTTCCCTACCCTCTGGTCAACAAGTCCCTAGACACTAGACACCCCCACCACTAATGGGCCCCTAACCACTACAGCCTCTTACCAATCAGCCCCCAAACTAATCTTTCCTCCACCAATCAGCAGCAGCAGATTAATCTCTCCTCCCTGGAATTCTCCTAACTCTGCTTAAAATGAGCTAGTGACCTCCCTTCAGGGTGGCTATTTGCCACCCCACCTGTTGGAAACAATAAACTCTTTTGTTAAATTGCAAAAAAAAAAAAATGCCATCCTATACATGTTGTATCATTCTTTTGTTGAAAACATTTGTTTCGTATTATTAAAAATAAACTAATATATTGTAAATATAGTATTTGTAAATATATATTTACATATTTCTAAGAGATATTTCTATAGATTTATATTATATTTCTATCAGGTATAGGCATCATACATCGTCAATGTTACAATCTTCTTTGCAAACCAAACATTAATACTTAAGACCATTAATATAACCTTGAATCCCACATGAATGGACACAGTGTGGACCATCTGGGCCACATTGCCTACCTGAATTTTAACCAACTTTTTGTAATGACCCTTCCTGATGCTATAAATTAATTTATGGAAGGAGATAAGAGGAGTGTTAAAAAGCTTAAATATTTTATTTCATAATACAAAAGAATGACTTGATAGTGAAAAATAGCAACTCTGACACATGTAAATTAAAAAAAAGATTTTCATATTTTTCAAGTAACATGGCAGGAATATTTTTATTATGCAGACTATATAAAATAATATTCTAAGTAAGCTAGTATACCATTATTATATTCATATGTAAAATAAATATGTTTTTCTCCTGGTGATAACTTACATTAGTTTAGCTTAATATCTAGTATTTTCAACATAACCTCACTTTAGTACATATTTCCAAATGTCATGGTTTCCTGGTAGAGCATGTAACATACTAAATCTTTGTATGTGCGCATAATTCTTCCTTTTTTTTTTTTTTATCAAATCCACTACTTTTACTACTCATTCAGTTCTCCCCATATTCCCTCACTCCCTTCCCTCCAAACTTCTTATGCTCTGCTTTTAAACTCATTGAATTCACTTAGTGCTTTCTGTCTGGGCAAGGAAGTAGAGCATCAACTTTATCATGTGTAGCCTCTTTTTCATGCTCCATCCTGCAGCAGTCATTAATTGTCAATATCTTCTCAACTAGAGTGGGCTTCATAAGCCCTCACATATTCCATGCAAGGATTAGTTGGCTTGATTTTGAGCAGGTCTTAAATATGCAGTCTTTATTGCTTTGAAATGGCCTAGTCATTTCCCACAAATACCATTTCATTGCAGATATGCACCACCTCCAGCTCTTAGCAGATTTCTGCACTCTTTTGTGATTATCCTTGGGCGTGTGTGTGTGTGTGTGTGTGTGTGTCTGTGTGTGTGTGTGTCTGTGTCTGTGAATGTGTGTGTTATATAGATGCCCCATCTAGGGCTGAGTACTATTCAGTTTCTTATTCTCTGAATGTTGAGCAGTTGTGAGTTTTTGTATTTTTGTCTGTCTACTACAGAAAGAAGCTTCTTTGATGAGGGTTGAAATACAACATAATCAATAAGAGTAAGAATTCAGGAGGTTGTTTATGAGTATGTCCATTTAGCAGAATAATAGGATTAAGTTCTCTTGTATGACTTCAGAGCATCAACAGGTTTTTGGTCTAGTTAATGGTCCAGGCATGAGTTCTCCTTTGTGAATCAGGCCTTAACTTGAACTCATACTGATTCTTCCATGTTCAGTGACCAATTTGTGCTGTTTTCAACAACTCTTATCACGAGAAGAGCTCTAGAAGGTAACCAACAACAATGGAGATATTCTATAATTTTTAAAAAGGGGGCTTTCTGTCCTCATTGACAATTAGTAAGAGGTTTTCCATACTTTTTTTTTTGATAGCTAATGCTACTTGGGAGAAACATGGTTCTCCTGTTATAGTGGCACTCTATTTGAACTCCTTTTATATAAGTTTATGTGTGTATTTTAGGATGCTCCTACAGTAGTAAGCTTCCAAGTAGCTTTTTCAAATGTCATTAGTGTTAGCTATCTGTTCTCATATATTTCCTTCTACCCAGCTCTCCCATCCCTCCAGCCCCATTGCATATATCTTGTCCCATTTTTTTCCTTTCATATCACCTGTATATATATCACTCCTTTTTGACATACCAAACCCTTCACTATGTGTACTAAAATATAAGCAAAACAATCTAAACATTCAAAGCTACTAGCTATACAATCTTGCTTCATGTCCTTTCTTCACACCCTTTTCTTACCAGCTTCTAGAAGATCACTTCTTTTAAATTCCTCATGTAAATGAGAACATGAGGGGTATGACTTCAAGTTCCTTTCTTACCTTACAAACACAAAAATCAAAAGAAAGCAAAAGATGTGTCTGAGAGTAACAGTGTGTAATATATTTCTGAGTACTTCAAATATATTTAAATGAACAATGAAACAAAAGAGTACACATTGTTGATGTTTCAAAGTTCAAATATCAAAAGTGTGAAGCAAAATTCACTTGGTAAATATCAAATGTAATTTAAATTAAGTTTAATAAAACAATTTGAAAGTGAATTCTTATCTATCATAGTTCAGGGAAATGTTCCTTTTATGAACCTAGCAGAATGTCAGTGGGCAAATGAATCTCTTGGTATTTCCTAGCACATTTCTTTTTCATGGAGGTTCTCCCAAAATGTACTATAGTCAGAAAGCCTAATAAATATAACTATGTAGCAAAGAAAACCCCCATTGCATTAAAATCACCATTCTACTGCTCCAAAATGAAGTTGTGGCTCTTCAAACCCCAATATATCCATTTTACTCACTTAAATTCAACAGACTGAAACTTCCATGGTAAACACTTAGTTTTAGCTATAAATTACTCTAGCTTACATTGTGACAAAGGTTATAACTGCTGCCACCTATTTCAATATAGCTTAAACATCTAGATGTAGTGGCTAAGATATAATTTCTTTAGAAAATTCTAAGTACTTTTGCTGTGGGATGGAGTGTATGTCAAATGTGTCGCTCTGATTGGTCAATAAATAAAACACTGATTGGCCAGTAGCCAGACAGGAAGTATAGGCAGGACTAGCAGAGAGAAGAACTGAGAGAACAGGAAGGTGGAGGGAGACACTGCCAGCTGCCACCATGACAAGCAGCATGTGAAGATGCCGGTAATCCAGGAGCCACATGGCAAGGTATAGATGTATAGAAAATGATTAATTTAAGATGCAAGAACTAGATAGCTAGAAGCCTGAGCCATTAGGCCAAACAGTTTAAATAATATAAGCGTCTATGTGTTTATTTTATAAGTGGGCTGTCTGACTGCCAGGGCTTGGCGGGATCCGGAGAGAAACCTCTCCAGCTACATACTTTTTTATTCCTGGTTTTGATGAATGAACACTAGGAAATAGCATTATCTGTATGTTTGGGGGGATTATATTCTTGGTTTCTCTGAACATTAATTCACACTTCAACAATAGTAAAACCAATGAAAGTCATAATTGTGGCATAACTATTGTTTAGTCATTTATTAAAACTCAAAGATCATATGTTTCAAACTCTACTGAGGTGGTACATAAGCTTCGTAGAAGATGAATTCATATCCAGTAATTTGAAATTTATGTGCAATTATCATAATAAAGCAATACAATAAATCAACGTGCCTTACATGAGTGACATTCAGCAGCAGCTTCTTCTATGCCAATGCCCATGACAAGCATGGCTATGTCTGGCTCTTCATTTTCAGCTACCTGACAATTTGAAAACGTTGTTGAACATCAGACACTGAAACTTTCAGAAAATATCAATTTATAGAAAATTGTGCTGCAGAGACTGTTGGACATCATTCATTCTATTTTTGTAAATATTAAGATTCAGCAAAACAGTAGCACAGGGAAACCATATAAAGTCCCCTAAAGAGATGATAAAAATTACTATCTCAAACCCAGAATTGGGCTTCAAGCATTTGCCATGAATACCTTCAATTTTCACCCTTTAACAACATGAATTCAATATTTTGTTCAGAGGCAGCCTTGTTTTCAGTTAACCTTAGCCTCAATTGCAGTGACAAATTGAAAAAGAGGTCTGGGGTTTTGAACACAGTTGCTTTCTTAATCATGAAAGTCAGAGAATGTTGTTAATAAAGAAAACACTCCACAGGGAAAAGATAACTTGCTTTCAAAATAAAGGAGATGAAGAACAAATAGAAATTTTTTATGGCATTTTATAAAATTTCAATATAGGGAAGCAATTTTTTATATTGATGGGAATAATTTGTGCATATATTTACCTACAGAAAGTTACATTGATTGTTTAAATAATTTATATAACAGATATACAACTGATTCATTGTATAAATCAAAATACTTTAAGTATTTCCTTGAATATATATATATATATATATATATATATACATACATACATATAAGCATACATTCATTTTTAGGAATAATAAAATATTTAATCTATAATATTTTATAGAGTTCACAGTGAGGGCTGAATTCTGTTTGTTCTTGGGACGACTCAAAGTTCATTTTAATAAAAATATTTTCCTAGCAGGTGCTGTGATGTTTATCATCTACTGTCCTATGTGAAGACAGTGTCTTGAACATCCATAGTCATCATGATAGTTAGAAGGAGAGCAAAGTGCCTTGTATATGACAACATGCTCTGATGAATGTGACATGGAGAGTATTTAGTCAAGTCACTATATCAATATATCATGTTTACCTTAAAGTTATTTGTTTAATTAATTTTATGTATATATTTTACCTACTTACATGAAAGTATACCATGCACATGCCTGTTGCTGTTGAGGCCAGGAGAGAGTGTTAGACTAACTGGAATTCAAAGTGCAGAAAGCTGACATCCCACGTTAGTGCTAGGAAATGAACTTGGGTTTTCTGTAAAATCAACCAGTGCTCTTAGTCACTGAGCCATCTTTCTAGTCCCCATACATTGTGTTTATACAAATATCATTATAATAGCATAAATATGATAATTATTTATTAATGCTAGTTATTCTGTACAATGGGGTATAGCATTATATGATGATATATTAATGGATAAGAGAGATGCTGTGTCTAGAAACCAATTGTTTCAGTTATTATTTTAATTAAAATATTTTTATAATAAGTGTTGCTATAGTTTCTATAAATAAAATAAAATAATATAAAAATTTGTTTTCTAAAATATTTCATCATTAAACTAAATTATTCTAATGGTTATTCATTTTTTTCTTTCATGAGTACCTGTTTATGAATTTTAAGGGATAATTGAGTCAGAAAGTTAATTTCTACAGTTTTAGATACCTAAGAATAAATTATAATACTAATATCTTATCATTTAACTTATTGGATGATAGTTACCCCAAAGGTATGCAATTTTTATATTACTTCAATGAAAGGCACAAAATGTCTAAAGGTAATTCATACATAGTCACTATATAGTCAGTTTCAGGCAAAAATATCATTCAATATTTTTGTGTTTTATATAATTATGAGATTTTCATTATTAACAGTAAGCCTAAGTCAAGTCCTTAAGAAATCTCAAGAGATTATCCCTTTGTAAAACCAATTTTCTCATAGAAACTTAACATGTTTATGCATTAGTATTTGATACAAAATACAGAATCTATTTCAAAACCAAAGAGGGGAAAAAAGGAAAAGAAAGAAAGAAAGAAAGAAGGAAAGAGAGAGAGAAAGAAAGAAAGAGAGGTAATAAACTCAGTGGTAACCAACCAACGTCACATGCTACTCAGTCTGTTACATAATCATTGAGGTTCTGGAATCTTGCTGGTTTTCCTCCCTGCAATCCATCCTATATCCTAGTTCTTTCCTCAAGGCAGCTCTTCCTCCTCCCCTCCCCACTCTGGATCTCATTCTTTCAATTTGCTCAATACTCATGTAACTTGTAGGTTTCTAGAGTTCTATATCCAAAACTTAGTACCAGTTTCATAAAAATGTTTCTTGCCTTTATCATCTATGAGGGATATTTTTTTTCTAAAAGTACCAACAGAAAAATCTTTTGAATTTTAATTCTCTTTTTCATATAAACTCACCTTTGCCCCCTTTTAGTCATACTTTCTTGAGAAGAAGAATGAACTAGAAGCAGCTAAGGAAGCTGGGAGTGGGAGAAATTGTTTCCTTCAGGGATAAGCCCACTCATTTTATATTCAATAACAAATGATGCAGTCATATACATATAAGTAACAATAGATAGACTGATCAGATTTTATTAAGTATTTAGGTGTGTGTGTGTGTGTGTGTGTGTGTGTGTGTGTGTGTATGTTACAACAACAAAGAAAAAGATTCAATGAATTCAAAAGGGATCAATGTGTAGGTTGGAGGGATTGGAGGCAGAAAGAGGGAAGGTGCAAATGATATTAGATTATATTTACTTATTAATTCTCCTATTAACAAAGCCACACTAAAAATAAGCATTTATGCAAAATAGAAGCTATCAACTAACTCCACATTAAGGACTTTATGTGTAATAATGTACCCGAGGCACTTTCTGTTAAATTTAACTTTAACTAGCTTAATTTAACAATGTCTGAATCCAGGGCCACATAGATTCTAAGACAATATTCCACCACTGAAATACTCCATCCTGGGATGAATATTCTGGAACAATGCAATTAAATAATCTTTCCAGACCCTTTTCACATGGTTTCAGCTTGTTACCTGCATTCAAAAATCTAGCTGTAGAAAATGGTAGTTAGGTGTGTCTAGTTTGTTCATGGTGACTTGAAAAGGAGGAACTCCTCTAAAACATTCAAAAGCATGTGACCAGTTGAAAGAAGAGAATGGTGGAGCTAAGAACCACATACAATATGCACTAACCACAGAAACCAGGAGAATATAAAGGGACCATATATGATGTGATAGGATCTTAGGATGGGAACAGCAGGATACAGGTGATATGAAGTGGGAAATGGAATGGGCGGCTACTCCTGTGGGGTGAGAGAGGAAGATCAATACAGAAGGAGAGAAGGAGGAGCAAATAGCACCAAGATTTTTTTAATAAATGCTCAGGTAATTATAATATTTTATATATATATATATATATCTTAAATTATATACAATGCATATAAATGCATACACACACACACACACACACACACACACACACACACACACACACACTAAAGGAGGTTAAATCTCATTCCTGAAAATTCTATTCAAAAAAATTGTAGACTAGGAAAAACCACAGTACCAGACTGAGAAATCTCCCTTTGAAAGGTTGGTCAGGGCTACCTAAGTGACTCTCAAATTGACAGAGATTATCAACATAGCCCTAAGTTGCCTCTCAGGAGGTAAGTTTGGGCCCCTCAGGTGGAAGACACCACACTTAAGATACATGACTCACCTGTATAACTATATAACTGAGTAACTATAGTTAGATAGGACTTGAAAGCCTCTTGACTATGGTTTAGCATCTATGGTTTGAGAAATTATCATGCAAGCTGCCAAGGAGAGGGTCAACATCATAGTCTTACCCAGTTGTAACACCTATAAGTCAGGATAGTTATATGCTTGGCAAGATTGTACATATTCAAGAAGTTTCCCATGTAGGTTGCAACCAAAAGCTGTCTTGTTTTACTTAAGGCCTACTCGACAGGAGAGAAACCATGTGTGGTTTGAAACCTAGCCAACATCTGGAGCTTGTGGGGTCATGGTTAGAAAAATAATTTCCTAATGCCTCTTTACTGGATCAGCATAATTCTTTACTATGGTCTAAATCTTTTACATATATCTGCAGATAAATGTAGCTACCACTCCTTATCAACAAAGATTATCTTTATAGCAAATGGAGACCACCATAGTAAACTACTGGACTCAATGCAGAGATAAATGGATTATTGGAAGTCCAGCCCCAATCCATACATTTCTTTCTATGGCCCAGGGAAGATCTTGGAGAGGGGACATTCAGACTGTAAGGGAATACCAGAAAGTTGGCTGTGAAACATTATATCCTAGAAATGATTGTGCAGATAAATAAGACCTGGACAAGGACATATCAATAGAAATTTTGATGTGGAAGAGAATAAAATTTTTCAGGATTCCACCTCTAGACAAAGAACTACAGGTAACTTTATATTACTGGGAAAAGGAGAATTAACATCTTCTAGGGATGAGCCTTCTTATTCATTGTCCAATGCAGAGTGGTCAGTTTTGAAACTATATCCAAAAAAGTGTATGTATATGTACAACACATATATAATAAGAATTACGTGTGTGTATTATATATAACACAATCAAAGGAAAAGAGGCTATCAATTTTATAGTGGAAGGGTCATAGAAGGAGTTTGAAGGAGATTAGCTGGGAGGGGCTGAAGGAAGGAAAGGGAGGAACAAAGTGATGTATTTCTCTTTCAATTTAAATAATCATTTAGAGTAGAAAGAAGTGAACAGTTAATAGATTTGCATTTTCTTGTACAACAAAGAATGTTGGAGAATTCATTTATAAATTATCATTCTTTTCCAGGAAATCTATGAATCTGAAAGTTTATATGATAAAATGTCATATTTGAACATTATTGATACCATTTAAATTAAGGAGAGCAATCAAAATAGTCTAAATGTGTTTTAGGGACATTTCTTTCAGTATTTTCTCTTTTTAATCCAAATTCAACATAGAAAAATAAATTGTGTTTTCTTACTGAACAGTATAATGACCAAATTTGTTAATATAATCAATAATCTTTTTGTAGCTAAGTATGGTATCTATCTATCTATCTATCTATCTATCTATCTATCTATCTATCTATCTATCTATCTATCTATGTTTAGATATCCCCAGAGATGGTTATCATAGAATAGGACAGTCTTGAACCATTCCAAGTGTTCTGCACATTCCCTTCCCTTACATTCTGTCCAAGTGCGTTTTTTTTCAAGGATTGTACTGCCTTTCCTCTCGAGCCTCAGTTTGAAATGTTAAAGTCACTCAATCCTGGTGATCTCCTCTGGGAGTCACAGGTTTCAGTCTCACTGACTTTGCCAGGGGTGCTAATGATTTGCATATTTGTGTCTCCAGTTCAGAGTGACATTTCTTGAATATGACATTTCTTGAATATGTTAAGTACCTATTTGAAAATAACATCTCCTAGTATTTCATCAACCACTGACTCATGTTGACTCCATCTCCTAAATGTCACAACTTTCTTTTCACTTTGGTGTGAAACTTGATTGCTCTTATGCTAAATAAACTATATTCTAAATATTCATAACAAATGCTCATGAGAATTCCAGAAAGCAAACTGCTTATTTTTTAATTCATAAATACAAAGTTCAAACAGGTGGCATTATTAGAACTACTAACGTCTTCAAGTGAATGTGCTGCTTACATTTTAAGTCTTCCACTTTTCTCTGAAGGGAATGTCAAACTATAAATGTTATTTCCTTATACGTTCTCAATTTCCTGCCTGTCTATAGGCTGGTTTTGTGCCTCATTTCTGCTTTTTTTAAATTTGAGACCTATCTAATTCTGTGTTTCCTTTATATCTTCAGAGCATTTTCTCTATTTCCTATGTTACTGGTTTCACCTTCTACGTTTTCTTGAAGGATTCATCTAACTGCAGGCTAATTAGCTAGAAGTTAGTTAGATGAGTGGATGGGTAGATTTATTGAACACTATCTTGGAACAATGTATCCCATTGGTTTTTGTTTCAATTTTTTCCAAGTCAGTTTAGTTATTCTATAAAGTATGGTAAATGTGTCATTTATCTATTTACTTGTCTACCGCCATCGCATTTGTGAGAAAAGGTGTAAATATTATGTCATTTTTTAGTGAGCCTAGATTGTAGAATGCAATCTACTGAAATTTTATCTAACTGCAAAATTTTGATGCCTATCCACATGAGATGAAAAGCAGAAAATGGAGTAGGTTCATGTGAGCTTTAAAACACAACAAATGAACAAATGAAGTACAGTTGAACTATCTTGCCCATTACAAAATTACTTAAATTTGTTTTATAATTAATCATTTCTTTTTCTGTTAAACTGTGAACAAAATGTTCATCTTAAAGTCAGAATTAGACCTTAGGAATATAAATTCAGATAATTTCTTTTAATATAAAAGTGAATATAATATTCTACTCCTTGGGGTGATGTGTATTTCCTTTCATTTTTGTGCAGTTTTGCTACCTCTGTTCACTAAATCTTTACCTAGGCTCATATATTTGTTCCTTGGACCAAACATCTAATTGTCCTTTTTATTCTCTGCTTTATAATAGCTGTCATTGGGTAATGGAAGAATCAATCAAACTTCTTTTATTTTTTCCCTCATGTCCCTGCAGCAACAGAACTTTATTATTTTTACGCCAGTGACACTGAGAAGCTTGAATCAATATTGACAAAACATCAGATCTCTTTGAAAAACTTCACTATGATGGCACTCAGAGCTTAACCATTTCACATCTTCCATAGGCACAGAAACACAAAATTTATTTCCCTCACAAGCACATGCATCTTAAGCTCTGGGAAAATCATTCTGATGCATTTGCATTGCAGTCACTGTAATTGACTTCCAAAGCACACAGTTTGGATTCATCTCCGTATCTGAGAACAGAATCTGGCTACACACAATGGAAACTTTATAATCAGGTTTGCAAGATTAATGTATTTCTAGAATAAGAAGCTAGTGTTGGAAGCAATCTGATTTTGTTCCTGCTATTGATAGAATACTTAAGTTTCTATCTGAAGCAATAGAAAAATGTACTTGTATATGAATGGAAACTTGAACCCAAGAAACAATTCACACTGAAACGTTATTCTGCATTGATATTGATCACTTGAAAACTATCTGAGAATGAGCACCAACACTTCTATCTCTTGGAATATTTCTAGAACCCTTCTTTCCATTTTAATTTCCAGTTAGTAAATTAAATTGTATAATAAACCTGTACTTAAGTAGCTTGCAAACTTTACTACTCTCTGCTGAGTCTTCTTAAAAGTATTTTCCCAAAACCTAACACCTGATTTCTGAATTTGGTGAGATTTCTTGTGGTTATTTGGGGCTTGTTTCTTTGTTTTTCTTCATCCATGAATGATGCATTGGGATTTCTAGCTTTGCCATTAAGTTATGATTTTCAAATTATAGCAGTCAACAACTACATCCTCTGTCATTAGCTTAAAACCCAATGAACGTCGGGTGGTGGTGGTTCACGCCTTTAATCCCAGCACTCTGGAGGCAGAGCCAGGCAGATCTCTGTGAGTTCGAGGCCAGCCTGATCTACAGAGTGAGGATCCAGGGCAGGCACCAAAACTACACAGAAAAACCCTGTCTCGGAAAAAAACCAAACCAAACCAAACCAAAGCAAACCAAAAAAACAAAACCCAATGAACACCAAAGGATATAAAATTTGCAATGCAGTAAACAGGAAGGCATATCATGGAGCTAGACCATTTAAAGATTTGTTTTGCTAAGTCTCGTCACATTGCTTATCCTCAGTGAAACTTCCACTTTTCTCTGAAGGGAGAATACAATTATACAGTTCTCTTAAACATACAGATTAAGAGATTAGCACTCTTTGCAAATGTGGATGCAAAGTCAAATGTATTTACGCAACAGGTTAAGGAGGTTTCAGATGTGCAGCTGAAACTCAAGTCTCCAGACTCGAAAGCTTTCACCTCCTGTTTTTATTTGAGCTTTTATTTTTCTTCAAGAGATCACTTTTCTGAATCCCTCCCTCTATTTTCTCACTATTATTTGCAATCATTGGCTTTAGTGTTTGAGGCAAATGAATTCCACCTAAGTTCTTTCAAAATTAAATAGTGCTTAATGACTTCCACACTTTTGCCTCTTTATAATAGCACAACGCAACTGTTATAACAATTGTTTTTAAAAGACAATATTGTTTTTAAAAGGAGAATAGAATTAAAGTATGATTTAAGAATATTCTGATGAGTACCTCTTAAATAGGTAGTGACACATATTCAAGCCACAATCCAGATAAAAAATCAAATTAGAATCACAATTCTTAAAGAAAACACAGCTGCATATATGTATATATTTGGTTGTTTTTTTTTTTTTTTTGTTCTTCACTTTGGGGGATCATAGGTGGCCCCTTGAAGGTAGGCAGGTAACTTAAGACGGGCATGATTTCTCGTCACATTTTGCCATTCATCTTCTGTTGTGTCTCTATCCATTGACCAGCTGTATAACCTTGGGCAAGCAACATTTCGTGACCTTGGGATCTGCTCTAAGCATGAACTAAAAACGGCATGAAATATGCTGAGCTCAGAAAAGGCACCCAGATATTTCCTCTCTTGCCTATTTATTATGCTCCCAGAAGCCAAAGCATCCCTACCTCAGTCATGTGATTCCCAGCCATGGCCTCTTCCCTCATTTGAAGTCCCACGGCCACCTCATCTCCATTACAGCCAGATGATGCAGGCCTATGTGGGAATGTCGCCCATTATTTAGGGCATTGTTTCCATGGGAAAGGCTCTGAGGTTCCAGCTCCCTCCCCATAGGAACCAACTTTTGGAACAGCAGCCATTTGGCAGTGAAGACAGCTGAGCTGGTTCCCATGGTAACCACTGCTCCCAGAACCCCGCCCAGCCCACAGGCCGCACCAGCAGTCTAAACCATTACCCTCACTGGAAACTTCCTCCTAAAAGGCAATGTTGCTTTTTAAAACGATTTTATGTAAAAAACCCCAGGCATCTTTAAATTGAGAAGTAAGCTTTTTTTTGGTTGCCATTGTTTTTTCTGTTTTTTTTTTTTTTTTGCCCCCTCTACCCCTCTTATGGAAAATAACATCATCTTAACATGAAATTATTTCCTGAATTCCAGAACCACCTCCCCAAGCAGATCCCAAGCTCCTATGTATATATTTGTAAGTATATGTTTGCATTTTCTACCTAATGGTATCATTTCATGTAAAATACATATCATATCTATGTATAGTATCTATGCATACCATGTATCAATACACATATAAACATAAAACTCACGTGTTTGTGTCATTCTTTAAAATTGGTTGTACTTTGCTTTCCTCTGTACTTTCATACCTTTAACTTTTCTTTAGTAACTAACAGACATTGATCATGTACCTTAGATATACATTGTCTCAGTATTCGTGTGTTTGGAAAAGTCGCTCAGAAAAGAACTTATACAAAATTAGAAAAGGAGTGAAACTTTTGCTCCAATATTCAAGCTTGACACAAAGAATTGAACTCTCCCTAAGAGAAACACAGAGACTGATATTTTCACAATTGCCCTGGGGTTAATACTACATATTTACCATATACTAAGCCTAATCTATTAGTATGGAGTGTCCATGAAAAATTGATGTTTTATGCAAATTTGCATTGCTTCATCACTGTTATGTATCAAATTGCAGACAAAGTTGAAGATTTAAGTTCATGATTGATTTATGTGCAGTGCAGAAATGAGGCAGAAAGCATCAGGTTGTTGCCAAGGAGCCCATTTAGGACAACCAATAATTACCCTGAGAATTATAGTGTATGAAATTGGAAAAGTGTGAAAAAAGTCCATGACATCAGTAATTATGTTAAAAATGAATATCTTAAAGTGTTTGCTCTCACGAGTGTCTCCTTCTTTGTATATCATAGTTTTCCCTTGTTTGTTTGCATACCTGGGTGCTTTTTCATTATTGACAACCATTGTAACCTTTCTTTAGTCTTTGGGCATAGAAGGAAGTGAAGTAAGATGAGAAAATTATTTCTCTATTTTAACACAATTTCAAGTCAAAATAAGATCAAATTGGGAGGGGATGGGAGATATATTTATGTGTAATGATATCATCATATTAATTTATGCATTATCGTTGATATAACTATGTCATATCCTAACAGAACTTCAAAATTGCATCTTGGGAGGTGAGGCATATTTTAAAAAGACAGAGAAATAAGAGAGAATATCCTCTGTGAATTTATATTCAAAGAACAGCACCCTATTTCTATTCTTTGAGATAGACAAACATTTTTACCTATTAAACATGGCTAGTTAGAAGCACATGTTGAGTATTATTGAATGTAAATTTAATACATACAAGTCTTTTTAAATGAGCAGCTATTATCTGGTAATGAAAAGCTTGTTTTATCCAACTAATGGTTCACTATTAAGTGGTGAACAGGCAAATAGGGTCACTATTCCTAGATATTTACTGGCATCACATGAAGAAGGGTATAATGGAAAAGAGAGTGATGAAGTTATGCTTCTTCACATAGTGGGATACTATTCTGTTAGATAAATTTCTGTTGTGATAGCTATAGGTTTTCCTCATGCCCCTAAATATTGTTCTGCTAAAGATTATAGCCATAAAATGCATATTTCTGATTTTATTCATCAACACAGAACCTTTTCAGTAAAACTAAAAAAGAATGAGAGGAAAATAATTCATCTTCAGTGCCAGTTGATTAAAAAAAAATGCACAACAGGGGAGCAGAGAGCAATAGTGTGTATTTTCCATGCTTCTTGAGGCTGACAAGCCCATTCACAAAGTAACATAGGATGAAACACCTGAAGAGTGTGAAATCACAGAGGCTTTCATTCTCATCCCATCTGATTTGTTTGTAGGTGTTGTGTAACTATTCCTCTTCATAGAATTGTCCCTCTGAGAGAGGAGGAAGAGGTAAGACTCACTAAGCTAATAGAAGTCATGTGACTCTGAGGCCACTCCCTCGGGTAATACATGGGTAAAGTTGTTGGGTATGGGGGCACTTCACAGTGGAGCTGCCTACAATTTGTGGGAAAGTCTCTGGCAATGCCACTTTTGTGAGTGGTCAGTCATGTGGAGATGATATTCCAATTCCATCAGAAACTCCAGCCATGGCCTCATCACTCCTGAGTTCCTCTTAGCAAGTTCTTAAGCCTAGAAGCCATGGTCTTTCTGACTCCCCAATTCCCCCACTTCTTACCAAGAATGCATTTATTGCCACAACATTTGTTTTCAGTTAAAGTCCCAGAAGAAGTAAATTCATTTTCAACTAAAAACACTTGTGAGCATAAGCTTGGACATCCTAAGAAAATATAACCAAAACACATGTGCAACCTCCTAAGGCCCTATTTGTACCTTTACAGAAAAAGTCAGCCAAAATATTCTTAAATAATTCTAAAATTCTTGTATAACATGAAAACCAAGTAGTTATTTCTTTGAACACACTATTCCCCCCGCCACACACACACAGTGTGAACCACATTGACGGTGCCTTTTTCACTCTCTACCACTACTTGATTCTTTCACCCAGTATAACTAATTCCTTGGGGTGGTGGTCCCAGCCTGTAATCTCATCACTTTGCGGGCTAAGGCAAGAGGATTGTTATACATAGAAGGTCAGATTCAGCTACATAGCAAGATCCTTTCTCCAAAACATATCCATAACCAGTCAAAATTGAGCAAAATTTAGAAGTATTGATTGATTACCCTGATAACCTTCCATTTACTTTTCATGTTTCTGTCGATTATAAATATTGCTGTGCCTTGAAATTAACATTCTTCAGAGATACACACACACACACACACACACACACACACACACACACACACACACACACACACACACGGCACATGGTGGGGGAAGAGAGAGAGAGAGAGAGAGAGAGAGAGAGAGAGAGAGAAATCATGGAGAGAATAGTAGTTCTGTAAACACTAATATGAATAAGACCACATGCTCAAAGTTTTATTGTTTTTACTCTATCTAGATACCTGCAGAAAAGTCTGAAGATGTAGTTTTGGTTTCACTTCCTCTTCAGTTTTAAAGAAGTGAATAACTTAGCGTAGTTTTATATTTCTCGTTCTTTTATTTTTATTGTATGCAAATGTTTTGCTTGCATGCTTGCAAGTTTGCATGTACACCCAGGAAAGCCAGAAGAGAGTGTCAGGTATCCTGTAGCTGGAGATACAGATGGTTGTGAGGTGCCATGTGGATACTGGGTGATTGTGAGGTGTCGCGGGGGTGCTGGGTGTTTGTGAGGCACCACGTGGGTGCTGAATGATTATGAGGTGTCACGTGAGTGCTGGATGATTGCGAGGTGTCACATGGGTGCTGGATGATTGTGAGGCATCATATGGGTGCTGGAATTCAAACATGGGTTCTCTGCTCTAGAATATCAGACAATCCAATGTAATGCTAAGCCATGTCTCCAGATCCCAATTTAACATATTTAAAAAAAGAAAAATCAAATTCGTACTGCTTATTCTCAAGTTCTCATTAAGTGTTTAAAGGATCAAAGCATAAGCCATTGTTAAGTCTTGTCTTAAAAAGCGAAGAATTATTAAAAGTCTCTTTTCAAATGTAGCGACTAAATGGTATTTAAATCATTGGAGTTATTTAGTAACAGTTTCACTTACATCAGTGTGTTCAAATTCTTTGAAACTGAGAGGTGGCTGGTATTGTATTATGAACCTGAGACTGGATCTCCACAAGAGAGATAAAATTGCTGCCATCCAAATGTTTTTGTCTTGAGCTAATCAGTTTGTAACTGAGCTTTTCTACTTTGTATGCCATTTTTACTTGATACTTTGGTGTTTGAATTATATTTCTATCTCCTCAACAATTTAGAAAACTTGTCTTGATTTTTCAGCATTCATTTTCAGTGCTTCATTCTGCATCAAGCTTCCCTTTAGCATAGTTGAGGACAATGGTAAACATTGATCGGACTTTTTAAAATTTTAACATTAATTTTTTTTATTTATTGAATGAGTACAATGCATTTTAACACTGGTATATTTTGGGTGGTAAAAAACTGGAGGGAAAACTTTTGATGTATTTTCTGGATATACTAAATGAGTAGCATCTCACAGGTTCTTGCTGTTAGACAGCACACAATGCTAAGTGATTTATAGTCAGGTTCCCATCTACTCTTGAGAAAACATGATGAATAAACATTTGCCATTATCACTTTACAAGTGAGTGAACTGAGGTTTAGAGGCAAAACTCTATCTTTGATTCCAATTCTGTAAACTGGCAGAGATGCATTCAACCATACCACTTTTATATCAAAACCCATCTCAGAAAACATCATAATATTTTTCCCACCACTGAAACAAGTAATTGTATTGTAAATATTATATATATTCTTCATTTTTGTTCCCAACAGCATCAATTTTGTTTTCATTTTATATATACATTTCCTGAAATTTTATCTATCATTCTATTTGCCATACTTTAAAGTTATCTATCTATCTATCTATCTATCTATCTATCTATCTATCTATCTATCTATCATCTGTCTATTATCTGTCTAGCAATCTCTCTATATCTATATTTTGTCTGTGATGTGTGTGTTTGTTTCTAGTTCTAGTCTGTCTCTTTCATAAACACACACAGTATTTATTTCTCTAAGTTTATCTTTTTCCATTCAACATAAAGGTTTATATTTATATCTGTTTTAGTCATGACTTCATTTTTCTTGACACCTGAAAAATATTTCATTCTGGGTCCGTACTTTTCCTAGTCATCTATTGATGGGAATCTAAGCCGGTTGCAATTCATTACAATTGTGAAGAGTCCAGTAATAAACATGGATTCCTGCCCATTGTTCTTGTCCAGGTCACAGGGAGAGGGGTCACATGGCTGCAAATCAATATGAGTGAATTTAAAGATGCAAACCATGCAGAGAAGGAAGCAACTGAAATTGTTCAAGGGATTAGCCTCTTAAAAAGGAATCCAGGCTTTTCTGAGGCAATAGAAATGTTCTCTGAAGCCAAGACCCTACCTACTATAGCCCCAACTTGCAAAAACTGAAGTCAATTTGGAAAGAGAGATTCTGAATTTAGAATGCTGCTGGAAAGACTTCCTCTCCAAAATAGCTCTTGAGTAGTGCTTCATAAATTATCCAAGACGGTATACAGAGGCCACTGCAGCTGTGACAGAAAGGGGACAGGTTAATTTGAAACTGGTAGCGGAGCTTATTAATGCTACTATGGTTTTGGTTTTATATTATTTTTATTGTGTTTTATTTATTTATTTGTCCTCTTGTTTTCAAGACACCCTGCAGCAGTGAGAGGTTATGGAAGTTTACACTATGTTCCCAGAGAGTCCTCAGGACAGGAACACTGTGGCAGGTTTGGACTATCTTAAATGAGGCTCTGAGATGCCATTGTATTTAGAGATGTGACAATGAAGGCTAAGATAAAATAGATACCCTAGACATTCAAATTTCTAAGAGCTTGCTAGATCTGTTGAGAGAAGACGTCCAGTCCATATGGACTTAAGTATTCCAATAAAGTCCATGAGTCCTCTAGGCAGCAGAATTGGAAAGAAGTAGGACTCCATTGGACCTCCTGGGATTCCAACATGAGGCACAGTTGCAGGCCACACAATCACAGTATTTGTCTGCTTTGCTGAGTTTCTATCTTACTTTGGCCTGATTATTACTTTTTTGTTACACTTCCACTACCACCCCTTTTTTGAAATGGGAATGTTTCCTCTGTATTGTAGTATAGTGGAAACACATAAATTTTATTAAAGGAATCAACAGTGAAGAGATTACCTGAGTCTCAGAAGTGACTTTGAACTTTTAAACACAGTTGGAATCTCAATCACTATTCAATTGTTCAGTGATGTGTTAAATGCAATTTGTATTATGTGATGAAAATGAAACTTTAGGAGCCAGGGTGGAAGGCTGGGTTTTTAAACTGTGATTGCTCATCTTTGTTGTTTGCTTAATGGGATTTATAATCCTCATTGTGCATTGACTGTGTGTGCAACGTAACCTTCTTAACCTCAATAGACTGCACCCTCAAACTGTGATTTAAGTAGGTAGAGTTTATTTGGGCTTACAGTTTGAAAGCAAATCCCATTCTGGTGGAGAAGACATGGTTACAGGGGAATGGGGTGGTTTGTCACATTGCAGCTGTACTTAGGAAGCGGAGAGTGGATGGGAAGTGGAGCTAGCCTGTGAAGACTCAGAACACAGCCCCAGGGACTTGTCCCAGAAGTCTGCCCCTATGCCTGAGACTTTGATTTTTTTTTTTTTAAATCAATACTCGGCCATCTGTCAAATGTCTTCAGGGAAATTAATTTATTTTTAAAATTATTATTTTGACTTTATTTTTTTTTTTTTTTTTTTTTTTTTTTTTTTTTTTTTTTTTGGTTTTTCGAGACAGGGTTTCTCTGTGTAGCTTTGCGCCTTTCCTGGAGCTCACTTGGTAGCCCAGGCTGGCCTCGAACTCACAGAGATCCGCCTGCCTCTGCCTCCCGAGTGCTGGGATTAAAGGCATGCGCCACCAACGCCCGGCTATTTTGACTTTAATAGACAAATAATTATGCATATTCATAGGCTTAGTGTTTGAAAGTTATTCCAGTAAAGAAGCTGAGAAAATGTCCACTCTGTTTTCATTTTTTTGTCTGAACATTTTAGAAGAACGTTCAACACAACAGTTGAATCTTTTTAAGTATTGATTGTCACAAACATGACAAAATTTTGCCTGAATTATTCCATTTACTTTTCTGAGACAAAGCACTCTTAGACATCAATTTATGAAATAGAAAACTACAAATATGAATAAAATGTTAACTTGCTATTAAAAGATCTTGCATTTTTAATTAAATTGAAGTCATGTGCTGTATTAGATTATAATGAAATGTTAAGTAGTTCATTTCTACAGCCAACGCTTACCTACTAATGCACTTAATTGGGGCCAATTACTGAGAATACAAGAAAAAGATTTTTAGTGTTTGCAGAATGGCAATTTGATTCTAAGTCAAAAAATTGTTTTATAATTGATACATTGTCAATGCTAATTTAATAGAGTTGGGGCATAATTTACTTGATAAAAGTCCTTATAAAGATATATTCATAACTTCTATTATCTCTTAATTCTATTTTTTTAAAATTGTTCTTTTTGTTTTTTTAGGAATGTTGTGTGTACATGTGAACATGCTTTTGTTCCTTTAATTATCATTAATATTATAGAAACCCAGACACTTACCTAACAAACAACTTTACCAACATCTGTTATTTACTATCTATTATCTTTTTGTTCAAATTTAAGCAATTAAGTTTTGTTTCAGAGAATGGACTGGACTGTAATCACGTTCTGAGGTAAAATTATCATTAAGGACATCAGTAGAGACAAATACAAATAAGATAAATATAGGTAGTTCTGAAAGGATATCAAATGACAGATGTGTGTGTGTGTGTGTGTGTGTGTGTGTATGTGTGTGTGTGTCTGTGCATACACGTGCATGTGTGTGTATGTAGGAAGTTTAGGAACGCATTTCTTAGAGTTTTGTTAGATTTTTCCCTTTTATATTTAGAGCAGAGTGGCAGAAGCTAAGCTTAAGCTTATCACATAATCTTTCAGATACAGATAAAATGTACACATGTGAACTGACATGAGCAAATAAACTATGCACAATCAATGTTTCCTTCAACTTTGTATATGGACTCATGGTATTTAAACTCACTGGCATTAATTGGGTCATATTTGGTTTTCACTTTCAAGTTTTCCATAATCTTTCAGATTAAAACTAGACTTCTGTAAAATAAATCAAAATCTGGATTTGGGGGGCTGGAGAGTCAGCTTAGTGAACAGAGTTTACTGTATAAGCATGAGGACCTGATTACAGATTCATAACATTGTGTACAAGTTACCCAAGGAGACAAACAGGTATTTATAACTTGCTGGCTAAACAGTCTAGACTACTTAGTGAATTTCAAGTTCAGTGAGTAACAATGTCACAACATACAGGCACATACACAAACACATACATTATGTTAGTATTAGTAGTCATAGTCAGGGTTCCTTAGAGGAAAAGAACTTATAGAATGAACTTGTATATAAAGGGGATTTATTAGAATATAAATTGTGGTTTAGCTTGTCCAACAATGACTGTCTACCAACGGAAGGACCAAGAATCCAATTGTTGTTCAGTACATGAGGATGGAAGGATAGATGTCTCATCTGATCTTCTCTAAACTCTGTAATCCCAAAGAGGTAAGTTCTAATGCCAGTAAAGAAATGACTTTGTTGGTGAGAACAAGAGCAAGCAGACAAAAAAAAAAAAAAAAAAAAAAAAAAAAAAAGAACCAGTGTCCTTCCATGTCCTTTGTATGGGCAGCTATCAGAAGGCTTGGCTCATATTAAAGGAGCGTCTTTCCACTTCGATAGGTCTGGATTAGCATCTTCTTACCTCAAAAATCCACATTAGAAGTGGGTCTACCCTCTTCAAATGATTTAATTAAAAAAAATTCCCTCAAGATTTGCCTAGCCAATTGTGTTTTAGCTAATTCCAGATGTAGTCAGGTTGACTACAAGAATAGCCATCACACACACACACCCCTAGATAGAAACTGAATATCAAAATGACCCATGTGTGTGCTTGTTGTGGCTGTATTTTATCTTAAAGTTCTCTTGAGAAACTTCTACAAAATATTCTGGGAGCTTTCAGTTTGCTGCATTTGTATAAATATATGCACTTGCATATGTGTGTTTGCATGAAAATAAGTATCTAAAACTTCCCTGATAAAGGAAATTGGATGAATATTCTTCTGAAGGTCCAACTGATACATTATCCTGATATCTTAAATCTGGTTTCCTGTGAACTGTTGCTTATCGTTAGTTATTTTGTCAGTTTAACTTGATAAAGAGGAACTTCAAAAATTTGGAGCTCCCAAGGAAACATTTATTCTCAGCGAATTCGCAAACTGTCTGTTAGTTTGACTTGGGCCCAGATGGTGGTTCTTTTGGGTCCTGTGTCTGTGTTAAGATGCCTTGCTGTTGACTAAGAATGGTTACTTTAGACCAGGGGAGAGGATACTTACGTTAACCGCAGCCTATTCCTTTAAATGCTTATTTTGCAGCAGTATAGCTCACAGCTGTTTAAATGACAGGGTGACAAATTAAGAGAGTAAGCACTGAACAGCAAGTGCCTCTAGAGTGCCCATTAGTGCTCTTTTCAGAATGTATTTTTTTAATCATTGTTTTTCATTTAAATTAATAAAGAATAATTATGTATATCATGGAGTTTTATATAATATTTGACACATGTATATAGTGTGAATTAACCAAGTCTGAGTGTCCAGTATTCCTTTCTTCTTAACATTTTTTACTCGACTTTTAAGAAGTCCAAGGAAAGCTCTGTGTCCTCACTGAGACTTGCCTGTAGAGCAGACCCACCAGCTGACTGGGTATTTGGACAGCACAGTAATAGGAGGAAGAGTAGAGGGAAAAGTGAGTATTTTTTCTGACTGTTTTTATTAACTGTCATCCTCTGACTCTAAGCTTTACTTCTTGTAAATAAAGGGTCAGTTGAGACTTTCCTTACTGGTTAATTGCAGAGAATCATGTTGTAGTCATTGTGTCAAGTAGTTTTTTAGTTGTTAATTTGTTTCTGGATAATTATTAGTTTAGTAATTATTCTAAAAACCAGTACCTTGAAAGTTGTCAAATTCAACATCAAATCAATACAAATTGCACCCAAGGTAATTTTTTTTTTCTTTTTCGTTTTACCATTTAATGTTTTCTTCAATTACGAGTCTTTCTTTTCTAGGTTGCTACAGGTTTAAACAAACATTGATAAAGTTGTAATGCAATTTGACCACAACTAAATTATCACTGAAATATTTTTATTCAAAGATTATTTATATTAAAACTAAAGTGAATAAATATCTACAGATATATTTGCATATGTATGGATTGATCTATATGTATATATCTGTGTCTGTAGATAAGTATAGAAAATACATGTCTATATGCAGAAATGATACATATTTATAACAAAGCTGTAATATTCAAGTGAATATGGGACAGAAGTGAAAGTAAAAATAAAGGTAATCATAAAAATTGGAAGTTTACAAAATATGACAAGCTTTCTAAAATTATTTAACACTAAGCTGTGTGTTTTTAATTTAATTTTTAGTAGAATAGGATCTGAAACCTTCAGATATTAGATAAACTTTAGGGAGGGGCAGCTTCCATCATAACAGGAAAGTAAGCCTGGTCCCATGATTATTGACAGCATTTCTTTTTATTCTACAGGTTTTCATCCACTGAAATTTAGATTTGCTCATTGCTAATCCTTTATTTCAGTGAGTCTCAAGTATGAAATTGGGAAAGAGAATCTATCCCAGAGTCCACTGAAAGAATATTTAGTAAAAATGTACACTGGTGTTTGTAATTTCCTTCTCTCTGACCCTCTATGTCTGTTCACATAGGATAATAAAACTAGCAATAAAATTTTAATTACAAAAGTAACCTATAAATATACCAAATGTTAAGAAATACTGTTACTTATCTTCTAACACACACACACACACACACACACACACACACACACACACACACACACTGGAGAAAAGGGGATAGTATCCAAAACACAATGTCATTTTAACTTACTGTCAACCCCTCTTCTGTAATAGAGTGTGATGGTTTGAATAGGTGTGGCCCCCACTGACTCTTGTTTAAATGCATGGTCTGTAGGGCGTGGCACCATTAGGAGCTGTGGACTTGTTGGAGTAGATATGGCCTTGTTGGAGGAAGTGTGTCACTGTGGGGGCAGAATTTGAGGCCTCATATGATCAGCCTATTCCCAGTGTGCCCACAGATGCTCTCACTGCCTCTCAACTCCTTCTCCAGTGATTGGTCTCATTGCATGCTTCCATGAAGATAATGGACTAAACCTCTGAAACTGTAAGCCAGCCCCAACTGAATGTTTTCCTTTATAAGTGTTGCTGTGGTCATGGTGTCAGAGCAATAGAAACCCTAGTGAAGACACAGAGCAAGTCATGCTATACCTGATCACAGAGACCCATGTGAGTACTGCACATGAGAATGTCACGCATCCTGCTTAAGACACTACAAAAACAAAGAATCATTTACTTGATACATTTGTTATGTAAACTGAAGTCTCATGGGACCACTGCCTTGACCAAGTAGCCCATCTGCATTCATAATGAAGAATGACACAACAGTAGAGTCAGTAGAGTCTGTCTTCACTTTTTATCATTTGCTTTGCCCCACATATGTTGTAAGACCTGGATTTACCTTTTTATTCAAGACACAGTTGTCTAGAAATATCAAATAATGGAAAGTGCTAATGGTTAGGAAGTAAGCTCAAGGCGATGCATAAGCCACAGATCTATCTTACATGACCAATAGGGCTTGTTTTTTTCATGTTTCCTGTGCCTCAGTTTCCTTTTTGATTAGAACACCCCAGTAGCAGGTGACACAGCAGGTCAAGTCAGGACTCCAGCACAGGTAGAGATAGCAGGTCAAGTCAGGGCTTCAGCACAGGTAGAGATAGCAGGTCAAGTCAGGGCTCCAGCACAGGTAGAGATAGCAGGTCAAGTCAGGGCTCCAGCACAGGCAGCTTGAGATGCTCTGAAGTCTCTTCTGTGGTCTGCCTTTCCTATGGAAGTGCTTCTCACAGGCTTTACTAACATTACTTTCTGGCTTGCTTTCATCATTCTTTGGTTTACTTTGGTAAAGATGATTAGGAACAGGAATGTTAACAACAAAATTTGACATGATTTTCTATACATTTACTAAACTAATTAAAATTTCCCTCCATCTAAGTCAATGTTCTGCTCTCGGTAAACTATGAGTGATGTACAGAGATACATAAGACATCCCATGTTATGTTTATTTCAGGAACACAGAGCCTATTCAAGTTACTTCAAGGGGAATGAATTATTACAGGAACTCAATTTTGCCTGGCCCCTTGGGAAGGCTAAGGAAGCTGTGGTTATGATTTTAGAAGACTCTCCTGGCTTGTAGGAAAGCTACAAGAAAATGTTCAGATGACCCCCGATGACCAGCTTACTTAGAGATAAAGGGTATGGTCCTCAGGAAAGTCAGAAGCTATGGTAAATGCTCTTTCACAATACATGATATCTTCAGGATATCATATTTGTTCCTAAGATCATTAGCTTCCGAAGTAATACCAATGTATTTTCATTACCATAAGGGATGTGTACAAGTTTTCTGTTAAAATCTATTTGTATCTCAACGTATCTACAGCTTTGCAACATTTTGAGCATTATTGCTGGAAGAGATTCAACTTCATGAAAAGAGCAAGCATTACAAAAACTACTTCACTTTTTCTCCCATGTTGCCATGTCATTTTTCCAAAAATAATCTAATTAAACTCAAAGGAAATAACCAACTCCTTGTCTGCAACTCCTCATAGCTCACTGCTATAAAAATTGTGTTTGCACTCTGAGACAGGAGGTCTGTCTGCATTTTCTAAAAACAAATGTATGACAACATGAGTTCCTATGCTTGAGAAAGAGTCAGATGACTTGTGACCAAGGGATATTTAGAGTGGTTGCCAAAACCATCCAAATTCTATTTCTTTCTTTGGGTTTTGAAGCTTTTGGTTCTGTTTTTGTCGATTTGATTGGTTTTATGTTTTTTTTCAATCTTTAGTGAACACAATTGTTTTGTGATTATAATAACAACATATATAATACTATTTTCTCAGTAAGGAAGACTCAAACAGTTTTAAAATCTGTTGCTGAGAAAGCTATGCTAAATTGAAAGGTCTTGGTTCAGAGCCACTTCTGAGGAAAGAGCAGACAGCAGCTGTAATGGAGGCTATAAAAATGCATATGAAGCCAAGTAATTCACAGGTGATTAATGTTGACAGTGGCGTAGATAAGACCTCTGGTGATAAACACACAACTGAGTTTAGAAAATACAAGGAGTAATTAGACTAAACAGAGTTATAAACAATGAGCATGTAAAAAAGATACCAAAAATAACAGATTTTGATATTATGCTTGTATCCCTGAAAGCATAAATTTTTTTCATAAATGGAGAAACTAGGTTGATTTAAGTACTTTTGAAGCAGAAAACTCATTTAGCTATTTTATGAGATAAAGACTCTCATTGTAAATCATCCCTACATTTGTATGAGGGCAAAATAAATTGCCTTGATAAAATCAAACTGATTTAAGGTACACTTCTTTAATAGCACTAGATGAATTTTAAGTGTCCCATATCTTGGATCAAGGATAAAACAAATTTCTTTTTCACATAGAAGGAGATATACAGACACTATAAGTTCATAAAGTCTCACAAACTTTAACCTGATGATTTACCCTGAAAGATAAATTTACACCTAGTTTCTCAGTTTTCTTTTCCTTCTTAGGGAGCATAAACTTGCATCTAACTTTTAGTTTTTCATTGTTTTAAAAATGCCTCATACTACCTTCAGAAACAATCAGCTCATTGAAATCAAACTATGAACTAATATCAGCTGAAAATTTATATCTATATTTGATGATGATGAAATGATTGTTTAAGATTTCTCAATAGATAAAGAGTTTTGCAGATTCTAAATTAAGCACCAAATCTTTCTGTAGCCTCAGTATCTTTGGAGAATAGGAAAAGTGTTATTCTCATTGGCCTAATCATCTGTCTGGGACTGTGGAGGAGAACTTCAGGACCTCCTCAATTTTGAAACTTTCATGTACATATAACCAGTACCAAGTCTTCCAAGTTCTGTGCCAACTCAATATGTAGCCTGGACCCCTGGAAACAAGTTTCTGCAAGCTCTATGTTTAGACACTGGAAAACACTTCCTAGGTAGTTTCTTTCCCAGAAACAGGGAACCCCTTCACCTACAATCTCAGTGCAGACTCTCTCCAATCAAAGACATTGCATTTTTAGTTTGCAGCCTTGATGGGTAGCATCTTGCCTTTGGGATATCCCTCCTAGTGTCCAAGTTTAAAGCAGTTTCTTTTTAAGAATTACACCTCTTTTATAGCACATAGATGGGCTATAACTTGAATCTTTCTCAAGATTTTTTTCTCTTCACAAAAATACATTCTTTTTTTGTATTTTGTCTGTTTGGCCTCACTTCTTGTCTTTTTTCAGTATAGTCCTGGATAAGATGTCAAACAAAAACTGTGTTATTTGAATACTATACTGCCTTCTAATTCCTTATACCAAACACATAAGTCCAGTACTTTAAATTTTAGACTCATCCAAGAACATTAGTAGAACATGGTTACCTTATTTGCCTGAGGATAACCAATTGACTTATAGTCCATTCCCTGAAAGAGTCCTCGCTGCCCTCTTAAATGTTATAAACTAAGCCTCCTCCTTAATTTCAGTTAGCCTCTGGTATTTCAAACTCCCACCAGAATGGCTCATTAAGCTTGGCCTATAACATTTATGAGACTTCCCAACCCTTCCATATTCTGCCTCCAAACGTGTTTCAAAGGCCCAAGATCCTTAGGATCGGGTCTATAACACCCACATCTCCATCTCTCAGGGCCAATTTTCTGTTATTTTCTTGCAGCTGTGAGAAAATAACTAACAAGTTGTCATTTGGGTTTCCAGTTCCAGAATGAGCAGTTCCTCAAGATAGTGGTGTCTGGATGGTGTCAGAGGCAGGAGGCTGGCTGGTCACATCACACTTGCAGTTGGGATTCAGAAAGTGTACAGGCATCTGGGCATATTATAACATCTCAAAGCCTGCCACCAGTGACTCACTTCTGCCAGGAAAATTCTACCTCTAAAAGCTTCTACAAATTTCCCAAGAAGTGGCACTCTCCAGATACAAACTGTTCAAACATAGATGCTTGTGGGGGAGGGGACATTTACCATGAAACATGAACAGAGAATGTCACTAGAGCTTCTCAGTTATGTTAAATGTGGTGGCCCCCGCCTCTCCCTCCCTAGTCTAAGAGTACTAAGCATGTGTTACATCTGTTTTTATTTATGTCTTATTCTCATCTGAAGATCAAACTCAGGACCTCAAATTTGTCTGGAAATCACTCTCAAGTTACATTTTAAAACAACACTATTTCCACAATATAGTGGAATAATTTCAAAATAATTTTAAAAATATTTTCAAAAATAAACATTATACTGTAATCTTCAATTCTGTACCTTGACATCAAATTATGTAACAGCTATTTGAAGAAAATTAATTTCATGATATAAATTTTATAAAGAAAATATCTCCTGTAGCCAACACCATTTCTTATGAACATAACATTAATGAAAATGATCATCAGACTGCCCATTTAGATTGTTTTGTGTGGCTATAGTTTGCAAGGATCAGGAATGCTAAAAAAAATGTGCACATCTGTGAAGCACAGAAGAAAATAATAAATATATGCTCAGAAGCTGAGCTCACTTCACCAGGGATACATTGCATTCCACTTCTGCTATATTTGGATGGATGCAACTCTTCATTTGCACCCAATAGGGAAATAAAAGCTCTCTGCTTCTACACAATGAGGTAATGAACAGCATAAATAGTTCATATAATTTCTGGTTGTGCATCATCTACCCAATAACAATCCACATAACATATGAGAATGTGATATTACTGTTTTTTGAAATAAATGTTTATAGAGAGACAATTATTTTCTCCTTTCATGTATTGTGTGAGGCTTTAATGCCTTCATATCTCAAATTTGCTTATTTTAATATTCAGCAATAATACCCTACTTTGCTTTCTGCTTACACAAATTTTCTCTCTGAATATCTTTTATTTCTCTTGCCTATTCCAGGTCTTTCATTCATCGCTGCATATTTCAGTATTTTATTCTATTCTTACTTAGAAGCATTGCATCATTCTAAGCCTTGTTGTTTTTTACATTAATTTTCTAACATTAGAACATGTACTCATACTGCTATATCCCAAATAGGCTTATGCTGAGATTTCTGTTCTATAATGCACATACAGTTTTTAAAAAGTATTTGATTAAAAAAATATTCCCTTAAATTCTTAGAGTATGCCGGGCGTTGGTGGCGCACGCCTTTAATCCCAGCACTTGGGAGGCAGAGCCAGGCGGATCTCTGTGAGTTCGAGGCCAGCCTGGGCTACCAAGTGAGCTCCAGGAAAGGCGCAAAGCTACACAGAGAAACCCTGTCTCGAAAAACCAAAAAAAAAAAAAAAATTCTTAAAGTATGCATTAGTAAACTATTTCCTCCAATAAAGACTCTGTGTCCACTTTTATTTCTCTTGTCTTTCTGTCACTGTCCAAAACTCAACACTCCACACTTCCTTTGCTATAAAGTGTGACTGTACATGGTTCTTACACCTAGGATGATAATTTATTGACACAAGTTATTGCCATCCCATCTTATGAACTAAGTGTACTACCGAGGTGAAAGATAATGTGGCTTAGTTCTTTACAAGGCTCATTTCTTCAAGGGAACTATTAATTGTGGCTTAATTATGATTTCCCTATGCTGTGTGATGTCTTTATTTCTACTGCTTCATCAAAATTCAATATAATATACAACTATATAATAGTCATTGTCTATTCTGTAGGTATAATTTGATCTAAGCATGGGTATGATATGATTTCACTTCATAAATAATATGCCTTTATTATACTTTATTTTGTCTCTTAGTAATTCAAGATATGTAGGAGAGCAGCCTTGAAATACCATATTAGAAGGTTTCTATACACACTGAGATAACACAGAAAGAGCTGCTACACAGCCTTTAGAAACATCATTAAAACTATAAACTTAGTTGCTCTTGCTCACAATTCTGAGATGAGAAAAACAATTGACAATTTATGTCAAGTACACAGATTTCCCCCTTGAAAGAACTGATCTGCTTATGTGGCCACTCATCTGAAGGGGACCATTCTGGTCTGTGGGACAGAGGCAGTAAAGGAATAAATGCTCCCTTGGTGTACTGAAAGAAGTGTTGTATTTCTTCATTACTCGACCAAAGCAAACAGGCAAAGTCAGTGTTAGGATGAAATTGATCCTGGACAGCACTTCCCCTGTGGAATTAGGGGTTGAGTAATTCTATGTCTTATTCTCCCACTATTACTAAAATCACTCTAGTTTAGCTTTCCAATTATATTTCAGCCTTAGGATGTATTTTGTCTTGTGCAGCATAGGCCTTCTAGGTACATCTGCAGAAAATATTCTACATTGAATTTGAACTGTTATAGACCTGGTAAAATCCAGACATCTTTTGATATATGGCTGAAGTATTCTGTGAAGAGACCCAAAGTTTGCCAAGTTTAGCTTGCTTTTATAATGACTTCTGGTAGTCAGAAAACATGAATGGATTTGTTCTGACACATATAAATGCTTGAGTACATTGACTGAAATTCACTGATAATATTCTCAATCAAAGAGTTCAAATGGGTAAATAAGAGACCTTATGTCCTATAATTTGAGTGGGGAGCCTGAGCTCCTGTTTTTGTCAGGAACATGACACATACAGTACAATATTTGAATGTTGTTTGTGACATCATTGTAGCCCATAGCTGTCACATGACTTCAGAGTGCATCATGGGGAGATTATGACGTGCTGCAGCAGTGAGGAAGGGATGCAGAGAAAGAAGGAGAACAAGACATTTCTTCCCCTTCTCCACAAATATTTGGAAGAAGTCTAGGACTATTGCGGATAAACATCTCTTTAGAAAGGATCATGGAGTGAGAGAGATTTGGGATGGAAGTGAGAGAGCAAACAGGATAAAGTGCAGCATACAAATATGCATAGGTGGGTTACAACTAATGTGAAACTAGATAGGTCATGATCCTAGAGGAAACCTCTGCTATTGTTCTGCTAAAGGGATAGGGTGATAAAGTGAATCCCAATGACATATAGCTGTGCCCATAGATCAGAGAATCATTCAGGCCTCATCAAGGAAGCCTCTTGCAGTAGATGGCAAGTAACACAGAGTCCCACAGCTGCACAGCGTGTAGAGAGCGAAAGGCTCTGGAGCACGAAGTTCTAAATGGGCTATCTATCAAACACCTTTCTTCAAGGCTGGGAGATCTATTGGGAAGAGGGGAGGGTGTAGATGTAACCAACCGTCTTATTAAAATAAAAAACACAGATTCAATGTAAAAGAGAAAGCCGAGAAATCAGAGCTCAGAGCTAAAATCTTACCTCCTGCAGTGCTCCTAGCTTCCTGAAAGAGCGCTACTTCCTGTGTGTCTGTCTTTAAATAGTCTTTCTGTTCTGCCTTCTCATTGGTTGTAAACCCAAACACATGACTGCCTCATCACTGCCTGTAAGTACCGCCCTCCAGGTCTTATAGGAGTATGTCTCCAATGCTGGCTGTATCCCTGAACACACAGAGATCTACCTAGCTCTTCTACCAAGTGCTGGGATTAAAGGCGTGCACCACCACCGCCACCACCACCGCACTCTTGCTATGGCTCTAGTAGCTCTGACCACCGGGCAAATTTATTTATTAACATACAATGAAAATCACATTTCAGTACAAATAAAATACCACCATAGGAGGGGAAGTCTATGTGCTGCAGGCTGCAGGAATATATCGTAAGAACTCAGCTGGTTATGGCAAAATCACTACCTGGAGAAATCAGGGAATTCCTCCAGAGAAAGCCAAATCCCAAGGAGTTTTTGGTGTTACTTGGCTTGTTATATATCAGCTGTATTCTGTTATAAAATCATGTGTACCTTCATAGTTTTACCAATTGACTTTTCCCTAGGAAGGGCTAACAATTTGGACTGATCACTCTCTGGACATACACATTCCAGGTATTTGGAGAACTGCCTCAGGAAAGGCTGTCTCTGGAATCAGATATCTCCCTTGGCCACTTTCAAGGACTAGCAGTAATAACTGTCCACATGCAAGTCTCCTGAATTAAGACAAATTTTACAAGGAGACACTGCCTAGGTCAGGTGGATGTTCAGTAATAGCTTTATACAATTTAGCTTGGACCCTCCTTTCTTCAGCCTTACTAACTTTATAGACTTCTATTTCCTTATCTAACCACTTCTAGAAATATTTGGATAACCTTCTGCATTGACAGCTATGCTCAGCCAGAACCCCAGTTCAAGCCTCCCTGTAATTATCATCATTGGCAGCATCAGGCCAGGTCTATCCCCAGATGGAGGAAAGTACCTTATCAGAGATACCTCTGTATTCTCTAAGAACAGACTTAACCATCCAGGCTACCTGTTTGAGAAGGCCTGGTGGATGTGCCAATTAAGCTTTATTTCCTCCTTTCCCAAACCTTACCTCTAGTTCCAGATCCCCCTTTAACTATCACCAGAGGCATCTAGTTGTATAAGTTGCCTAGTGACCGAGCACACTTTAACCCACCCTGCAGAAAAATGGCAGATAGTTTTGACAGATATGAGTTATAGGAAAAAAAAAAGACAGTTTTATTTTCTCCCATTGACCTAGCAACTTACAGATTCTTAACATTTTCTACCAATCACATTTAAGATTATAGTTGAGCACATAAGAGCCCTCTTCTTAGATATTACCTGAATTTAGCCTTTAGTTAATTCATTTCCCCATTGGTCACTTCCCGTTGCAGCTGCAAATGATAACTAACGGTTATTGCCTCTCTGTGTGATTCTAATCACCCTTCCATTTGACCCTGGAAGCCTGGCTTTGCACTGCTAAGGGAATACTCCTTGTAAATGTGTATATACCAGGACTTCCAGGGCACTGGGGAATGAAGAAGAGAAAAGAGAATGGAAGAACTTGATGGGTAAAAACTTGAGAGGAACAACTGAGATGGGAAAGAAGTAGATTGAAGGGCTACAAGAGACTACTAGAGGAATGAGATGGAAGATGAGGAAGAGCCAGATGGGGAAGAACAAGATGAGAGAGAAGGAGATGGGAGAGGAGATGATATGGGAAGGAACAAGATAGATGAGAACCTAGAAGGGGCAGAACTAGATGAAGGAATTAAGATAGAACCTAGAGGCGACTGCAGACAAGTATAGAGCGAAATCAGGCTAGAGGTGAGCTAAATATGAGAGCAGAATATAAGCTTGTAACTGACACAGAATAATAAAGTATATGGACTAAGGAATTTCATGTACATAGATTTATTTCTTCTCATCAAAGATTAATTATCAGCTGGTTGTAGATTTTTCCCAGACCCTGGGAGGGGACTATCGAGGGGCTGGACCCCCATAGTCCCCGATATCTATGAACAACAGGTGGTGATGACGTCAAGGAAACAGGATCATCCAGACACAGCAGGTCTGATGCATATATGGGCTCAGAGATTTTGACAGCATGCACATGACTTGAACAGCTGTACACCAGAGAAAAGGCCAGCTCCTTGAAGAGGAAGCGGATCAAAGTCTCACTCATAACCAAGATTAGTACATACTAGGGAAGAGGAAATATCAACCATACTAAAGGCAGGCAACATGCCTATGTGTTTGGTTAACACAAAATGGACTCCATGTTTCTATTGTTGTTGTTTGATTTTTTTTGTTGTTGTTTTGGTATATTTTTGTTGGGTTTTTGTTGTTATTTGTTTTTACTTTAATTTTTTAGAGACAGAAGGAGAAATATAAATTTGTGTGGGAAGGGAGGTGAGAAGGATCAGGGAGTTTGGGAGGAGTTAGGGGAGGTTAAAAAAATACAACAAAGCATATTGTATGAAAATAACTTTAAACTAAAAAGAATTAATTTTTAAAATTAATTAAAAATAAAGCAATGAATTATGCAATAGATGGTTTCAGAACTATGTTTAATTCTGTGCAAATATATGTATATATATATACATATATATATATATATTTACCTTATATTTATATCCATGATTTTATTAGAGAAATAAAGAGCTATATAAACTGATATATTTAAACATCAAGAAAAATACTGGAAGTACCTCATTTTATCAATTTAATGTTGTAACATTTTAAACATAATTTATAAAAAAAATTAGGCAGCATACAGTAGCAAGAAATACCAGGATCTTTATTTCAGTAATATTAAGTATAGCTCAAAGTGCAAAATTATTTTACTATAATTGAATATTTTTATCTAGGTATAGATTCTTAGGCCTTTGGAACCAGTTTGTAGGAAGAGTGTGAATAATTTAGTAGTCTGGTCTAGAAACGTCCCGACATTCTGGAAGTACCAATTAATACGCCATTCATGTGGGTGCTTCAAAGACAGTAATATTGAAAGACACATATGCCATAGAAGCCCAGCTCATGACCTATCAGAGAGGAATAGGGGCTGTATAAAAGATAGGAGTGGGGTGATTTGTGTGATAATTTGTGCATGAATCTAGCTTCATCCTGTCAGGGACCTGAGCACCTGAGTGAAGTTGAATTTAAAGATAATTGGGTCACTTTGCTTGATGGGGGACATCAAGGCAGGAGAACATTCAGCTTGCTGCTCAGAAAGCAGCTGGGATTGTCACAAAGATAAGAACCAGTAAAGAGAAAATTTCATACTGTATTGGGATAATAGAAAAAAAGTCCCGAGGGCAAAACTTTGTACTAAGGCAGGCAAACACAGGAAATGAGTTAGTATCCAGGATAGTACTTGGTTTGCACTATATCCAAACATTTTATCTAGCAATGATGAACCTGAGACTTACCTGCAATGCTGTGTACACAAACACCATCCCAAACAATTCATGTAGCAAACTTCTAGCAACAAAAGGCACTCATCAGAATCTAACTGAATGCACATCTTTTCCTAATAATGGACTAAGTTTCTCCATTCTAATGAGCAACAAACTTGGGCTTTTTGTACCACATATTCCCAATATAACCAGGTACAAAGTTAGAGGACCAATATTACTTGAATAATCTTTGATGCACGTGGATTAAGCAAAAAGTGCACTATTTCTGAGCATTTCCTACTTATCATGGTATGCCTATGTATAATTGGATAGTCATATGGTTAACATTTTATACATTATGGAATGAGACATGCACATTGTCCAAAGACTTGTGTGATTCATACCTATCAGAAAACCACTCTGGTAGGTTGAATAAAAATGGCCCCCATAATCTCATAGTGGATATTAGGAGGTATAGCTTTGTTGAAGTGGGTATGGCCTTGTTGGAGAAAGTGTGTCTCTGTGGGGGCAGGCTTTGAGGTTTCCTATGCTCAGGATATCACCCAGTGACTCAGTCAACTTCCTGTTACCTGTAGGATGTAGGATTCTCAGCTACTGTTCCAGTATCCCATCTGCCTGCATGCTGCCATGCTCCCCTCCATGACGGTAATGTACCGAACCTCTGAAACTGTGAGACACCCAATTAAATGTTCCCTTGATAAGAATTGCCATGGTCATGATGTCTCTTCACAGCAAAAGAAACCCTAACTAAGCTAACCACCCAAATGGTATTGTCCCTAATTAAACTCCTCTGCCTCTTAGACAATATAAGAGGAACTCCAACCATCATGAATACCCTCATTCATGTAGCCCATTATCAATTTTGACAGTGTATTTGTGTGTGTGTGTGTGTGTGTGTGTGTGTGTGTGTGTGCACGTGCGCGCACGCGTGCTATGGCCTGACTTTGAATAAGGTTTCATTGCTACTTTAACAAGTTTGTTTGAGCCTTTATTTTTAATTTGAACAGGAAGAAACTTCAAACTAGACTACTACAGCTGCTGGTGACAATTTCTTGGAGGGTCCATCTTATAAGCGTCAAATTCACTTGAAGGAAGACAGTCCAGGTTAAAGTCCTAAGCAACTGCAAAGCAAAGTATTGCCACAGAAAATGATGCCACTGCCATCCAGGAGAGACAGGCTTCCCCCTAAGCTGGCTGCAGATCTACAGGGCACCACCATCTTCATGGTGCTTTTGTGTTAGACAAGGAGGGCATAAGATTAGGACCACTATGGAGAGCAGCTGAGGGAAGCAATGAGTGGCAGGGATAGAGTCATGTCTGCTGAAGCTTCTGATTTTATTTTTTGCAGGAATAGGGAAAAGACTGCAGAAATTTTTCTTAAGCTTAAAGAAATGTCATGTCAACAATACAAAAAAAATACTTCCAGTGCTGATAAAGACTATCATTTTTATCAAAATTAAGATGAAACACTTTGTAATTTATCTCAGTTATCTCACCAGCTACCAAAATTAATGATCTGAACTTGATACATGGATCCTTTTTGTGGCTATAGGAACTGATTCCTACAAGTTGTCTGCTGACTCCCACATTCATGTATGGCATACACACACCTATCTACTCAAAGATAATAAATGTAAGATAAAAAATTCAAACTTTTAACTTCCACTTCCTATCCTGAGCATTACTACCATAGAAAATGAAATTTACACATGCGTGTCCGTGTGCGCACACACGCACACATGCGCGCGCGCACACACACACACACACACACACACACACACACACACACTTACAAACCTCATAGCAGTCACATTTTGTACTTTTTTCAAATGAGGAAAAAAATTAATCTTCTTTAAAAGAATAACTTTGACAATATTTAGGCAGATTTATCTATACAAGCAATGATTCAGAAAGATCCCAAAGGGATTATGCTAAATGAACAAGCAAAGAAAATATGCTGTAAGATATATGTGATCATTAATGTGATATTCTCCAAATAGAAATAAGATTTTAGAGATGCAGAATATACAAGAAATTGACTGATTAATAAGATAGAGGTGAATCACTAGAACAAGGAAGCATTAAAGATGTTCCTTTGTGGTGAGGAAATATTTTATATTTTAAACACAGTGACAGTTAAAATATTAATACATGAGATAGATAAAATTTCATGCCTTTAAGTGTATCCCAAACCTATTGGAATTTGACTTAATTCATATAATCTAGTTAATTTTACAGTGTTATGTACTGATTATAATTTCCTAGTTTAGATAAAAGATGATAATAGATAAATAGATGGATGAATGGGTAGATAGGGAGATAATAATAAATAAGAGGAATTAATAAATAGATAAGAGGGTAGAGAAATAAATTTATTTGAAAATTTATGTTAAAAAATATACCATGCAAATTTACATGTTGAAGATCTATGCCCACCTGCTCCATGTGATGAGTTTTGACAATGGTACCATAGCATGTTAAAGTGTCCTGTTTATGATAGCAACATTTCCCTCTCATTAAAGTAGATACCTCAAGACACAAAATCATTGTCTTCTGGAAGCAGCAAGAAAATCTAATCACAGATGCTGTTGTCATGAGTACCACTGAAACTTTCTTTGTTTAATTCAGGGTGACTTTGTATCCTGATATTTTCTATAGGAACTTCAGTGCTGGTTTCTGCTCCTACTTCCTAAGCTACAGCTGCATGCTCAGACCCGCAGTTACTGTCATGCTATGATATTTCTTTTCAAGACTCCAACAATCTTTATTTTTCCCTTGAGGACAACTAAAGCAACTTTTTGTCACTATATTCTTTTTCAGATGGGAAAAATATTCAAAATGCAAATTTGCAATGGCTTCTTGAAAAGACAAGATTTCATTTTTTCTGCATGCATGCTTGAAGAATTCTTTCACATTTTTACATATGAAACAGTCAATAGCTTGTAACAGGAAGTTTCCTGGTCCCACACAGTCCCGCAGCCATTTATAAAATAATCACTCAGAGGCTTATATTAATTACAAAGTATATGGCCTACAGCTCAGGCCCATTATTAACTAATTCTTATAACTTAATTCAACCCATTTCTATTAATCTATGTTTTGCCATGTGGCTTTGTGGTGTTACCTGTTTTCATATCTTGCTTGTTCTGGTAATGACTCCAACATCTCCCCTGACTCTGCCTTTCTCCTCTCTCTATCATTAGTTTGAATGTACCATCTAAAGTTATTCTACCTCACCATTGACCAAACAGCTTTATTTATCAACCAATGATAAAAATGTATTCACAACACACAGAAAGACATCCCACAGCACTTCCATTTGGCAGAGGGATGTGTTTCATTTTTGCAGAATTTGGAAGGTTAAAATATGTACACCATACCATTGACACTTATTTAGGATTTCAATGAGCAACTCCTACAAGTTCTGAAAAGGCCAATTCTATGATTACACACCTATTAGAATTAATGGCCACCATGGGAATATCTGTACAAATTAAGACTGACAATGCTCCAAGATATGTCTCAAATAAAATGAGACATTTTTTTGCTTATTACAATATAAAACATGTTACAGGTATATCACACAATCCAAACAGTCATAGAAAGATCCAATCAAACTTTAAAGAATATGCTAAATAAACAGAAACAGGTAACAATGACTCCTAGACATAGATTACATAATGCTTTATTAACCATGGATTTTCTCAGTGATGATGAGAAAGGAGCAACAGTTGTAGAGAGACATTGGACAACAGAAAAAACTCCTGAGCTAAACCAACCAGTTTACTTCAAAGATGAGTTAACCTCAGAATGGAAACCAAGGATACATCCTACATTGGGGAAGAGGCATGAGTTTTGTTTCTGCAAGAGAGGAAAAGTTATGGATACCAATTAAAAATTCACTTCAAAGAGCACTCCTTGATAAGAAGTAATAGCTTATCCACTGATGTAACAACTCTACAAGTTGTAAGAATAACAACAAAAAAGGTCAGGGCAGAGTTCTGTTTTTTGACTTTACAGGATAATAGAAATACCCATCTTCAAGAAATCATAAGGCCTTGGATACCTGGATATCTACCACATAAATGAAGTACTTATTGGTACCAATATACTCTACAGGGTAATATTTCACTGCCTAACCTCAATATCTCATTAACTATAGAGTAGTTGTTGTCCCGATTCAATTATATATCAAGCTGGCTTTGGAGTTGTGATGTAGCTCTCTCCTTCTCTAAACACAAGCATATTTTTAAAAGAAATATTAGGAGATTCTGCCTCATATCAGAAGAGCCAACTGATGTGAGACAGAAGAAAACTAATAATTGGGAACATTGTTGTCAAGATTCTATTTCTTTCCATGCTTATCCTTAATTTCTGGAAATCCTTTCTCAAATCACTTTCCATTTTGATATTAATAATGTTCAAGTTTTCCACAGTGAAATATATGTCTTTCCAATAGCAATTTCTAAAGTCCCTGAAAGAAGATAGGGCCCCAAAACAACAACTATACTCAGTCCAGAAAGATCCCATTGTACCTAAGAACATTACCCAATGATCAGCCTTGGACTGATAATTGTTCAGGACAATTCCAAGATGAGATGGTCTATCATACTACACGTCTAGCCAGAATCTCCGACAATCTTACCCATTACTCTGAGACTGGCTGCAGACTCTACAGCTAGTCCTTTTGAGACTTAACTATCTAACCTTCCTTGCAGGACCCCACAGAGATGCCATTGCCCCCTAAATAGCCGGAAGTAATTCTAAGAAAAAGATGCCCCTCTTCCAAAGGTTTCATTTTTCTCAGGGATATGTATGGATGGTTATAGGGTTGAGGGTGGAACAATAAAATTTAGACTCAGTATTCTACTTTAGAAAAGAAAAAATGGGGATTTCATTGAATCTGTAGATTGCTTTTGGTAAGATTGCTATTTTTACTATGTTAATCCTACCTATCCATGAGCATGGGAGATCTTTCCATTTTCTGACATCTTATTCAATTCCTTTCTTCAGGAACTTAAAGTTCTTTTCATACAGGGCCTTTGCTTGCTCAGTTGAATTACATTAAGGTATTTTATATCATTTGTGGCTATTGTAAATGGTGATGTTTCTCTGATTTCTTTCTCAGCCCATTTGTCAGGAACAAAGGGGGAGAACAAGGTAAGAGATACCGTGATAAATGAAAACCCCATGGGAATAGGAAGAAGCAGAGTGCTAGAGAGGTCCCTAGAAATCCACAAAGATACCTCCACTATAGACTACTGGCAATGGTCGAAAGAAAGCCCAAACTGATCTACTCTGGTGATTGGATGGCCAAACATGCTAACTGTCATGATAGAACTCTCATCCAATGTCTGGTGGAAGCAGATTCAGAGATCCATGGCCAAACCTCAGGTGAAGCTCCAGGAGTCCAATCGGTAAGAGAGGGGATTATATGAGCAAGAGATATCCAGACCATGATTGGAAAAAGCACAGGGACAAATTGCCAAACTACTGGAAACACATGAACTGTGAACCAATAGCTGAGGAGCCTCTATAGAACTGGACGAGGCCCTCTGGATAAGTGAGACTGTTGATGAGCTTGAACTGTTTAGGAGGCCCCCTGACAGTCGGACCGGGACCTGTCCTTGGTGCATGAGCTGGATTTTTAGAACCTAGGGCCTATGCTGAGACTCTTTGCTCAGCCTTGATGCAGGGAGAGGAGGACTGGACCTGCCTCAACTGAATCTATCAGGCTGTGCTGACTGCCCAGGGGAGACTTTGCCTTGGAGGAGGTGGGAATGGGAGATGGGTTGGGGGGAAGGCTGGGGGCTGGGAGGAGGGAGGGCAGGGGAATCCATGGCTGATATGTAAAATTAAATTAATTATAAAATACAAATATTTATAAAAATTTTTAAAAAAGAAAAGAAAAAAAGGGGAATGGAAAGGTATAGTATATTAAGGTAGATTATTGCATCTACTAGTAAACTGTTTTAGCAAAACATTACCTTTGGATAATTTGCACTGATATGGATTCTTGTATATTTGATATAGTGTAAATTATTCTTATATTCTTATTTAAGATAATTTGTATTTTGATACAAATACAAAACTATATTTGTTGTATTGTACATATATTTCTACTCTTGTTTGAAATATTTTGTATATTGATACAAATGTAAAATTATATTTGTTATACTCTACCTCTGTTTAGGATATTTTGTATATTGATAAATATTAAGGATTTTGTTGTCTAGTGCATATTGCTCTATACATTTCTACCTCTGTTTACAATATTTTGTGTATTGTCACAATTTTGAGGTCATTGTCTTTAAACAGCACTTCTGCTTACAGACTTTTTATCTTGTTAATATGAAGCCTTAGTCCTTAGGTTATTTAGGTAGAGAAGACTTACAGAACTATAGTCACCCATGCTTGCCACTTCTATAGTTACATTAGATAGGTTCTCCAGATTTACAGAAACATATGCCAGATGGATAGGTAATCTTCAAACACGTCATAGACCTAGAGAATATGGCATTTAAATGTTTTGATAACTTAAAATTCTGTTGACATGAGACAAGATTGCTCCTGGCAGCACCAATCTGATCCCAAGAGAATGTTGGGTTTCTAAGACATTTCCATTTGGAAGTTTGTCTTCTTCTTGGCACAAAATGGTCTGCTGGGAAAAGAACTGCCCTTGCCTTGACTGCTGACAGTATGAACATTGTCCTTTCTGGACACAAGGAAAAGCGATTGCTGAATTCTGCCATGACAGAGTAATATGATCTTTCAAATTTCCTGCTTCTGTTCCCATGGGGTCTTCATTTATCATGATCTCTTTTTCCTTGTTCTCCCTCTCTGTTCTTGATCCAGCTGGGATCTCCCACTCCCCTAAGTTCCCTTTCCCTCAAACCTTGCCCTTCATTACCCCCACTCAAGTCCAGGCTGTTCATGTAGATCTCATCCATTTCTCTGTCATTGGGCAATCCCTGTGTCTTTCTTAGAGTCCTCTTTTCTAGGTAGCCTCCCTGGAGTTGTGAGTAGCAGTCTAGTCACCCTTGCTCCACATCTAGTATCCTCCTATGAGTGAGTACATACCATATTTGTCTTTCTGAGTCTGGGTTACCTCACTCAGGATGATTTTTTTTCTAGATCCATCCATTTGCCTGCAAACCTCATGAAGTCATTGTTTTTCTCTGCTGAGTAGTATTCTATTGTGTATATGTACCACATTTTATTTATCTATTCTTCAGTTGAAGGGCATCTAGGTTATTTCCAGGGTCTGGCTATGACAAATAATGCTGCTATGAACACAGCTGAGCATGTATCCTTGTGGTATGTTTGAGCATGCCTTGGGATATGCCCAAGAGTGTTATATCTGGCTCTTGGGGGAGATTGATTCCCAATTTTCAAAGAAAGTGCCATATTGATTTCCAAAGTGGCTGTACAGGCTTGCATTCCCTCCAACAATGGAGGAGAGTTCCCAAGTGCTAGAAAGGTCCCCAGAAATCCACAAAGATATCTCCACAATAGACTACTGGCAATGGCCTAGAGAAAGCCCAAACTGACCTACTCTTGTGATAGGATGGCCAAACACCTCAACTGTCGTGGTAGAACTCTCATCCAATGACAAATGGAAGTGGATACAGAGATCCAAGGCCAGGCCCCAGGTAGAGCTCTAGGAGTCCAATTGGCGAGAAAGAGGAAGGATTGTATGAGCGAGAATTGTTGAGACCATGATTGGAAAAAGCACAGGGACAAAAAGCCATACTAGTAGAAACACATGAACTATGAACCAATAGCTGAGGAGCCCCCAACTGGATCAGGCCCTCTGGATAAGTGAGACAGTTGATTAGCTTGAACTGTTTGGGAGGCCCCAAGGCAGTGGGACCAGGACTTTGCCTTAGTGCATGAGCTGGCTGTTTGGAGCCTGAGACCTATACAGGGACACATTGCTCAGCCTGAGTAAAGGGAGGAGGTGACTGGACCTGCCTGGACTGAATCTACCAGGCTGAGCTGAATCCCCAGGGGAGTCCTTGCCCTGGAGATGGGAATAGGTGGTAGACTGGGGGGAGGGGGGTGTGGGAGGAGGGAAGACAGGGGAATCCATAGTTGCTATCTAAAATTAAATTAAATTATAAAATAAAAAAGATAAAAAGAACTCAATATCAATCAAAATTTTACAAAAATTACCAAGAATGAAAATAAATCTGAGTCCTACTTAAAAAAAAAATCCGGCTTCTGAAATGATCTTTCATATATTCTAGACCTGTAGCCAAATTAGATGCACTAATGATGCTGAGAAACTTCAAGTGACTGCCCAGGCTGCTAGCTGTCTCTTTCTATTCTCACAAGAATTTTGTAAATTGCTTGTTTGTGTTTTCTGTTTTCTCAGCCATGTCAGTAATTTGCCGTTTACCTATGTTCTGGACATTTAGCATGTCTTTCTTGTTTGATGCTCTTCTTGCTGGTTATAGGTCCATTTTTGTTGTGTTATTACCGTTTGTTTTTCCTGGACAATACTTGATAAGCATTCTTATTGTATAGAGTTTGCATTAGGTTTAGAACCTTCTAATTTAGACAAAAAGGGGAAATGTAGTGGTATTTGCTCTGCCCATGACCTTGGCCCCCTTCTCCCTGCTCCTGCCTGTGATGTGGCTTTGCTCCAGGTCAGATCAGGACGGCTTTAGCTGTCTACTCCTTTCTGTATCCGTGAGTGTATTTCCTCAATTTACCTTAATAAATTTCCCTAATACTTTTAAAACAGACTCTCATGGGTATAAGCTAGTCTCATTGTTTAATTTTTTACAGATTGTGGTTTCCTTTTTATTTTTCAGATTTCATGCTTTCATCTTCCATGAAAATTATCTATATGAGTTTTTGAATGGTTGTAACTATATTTGTGGCATTGTGATCTTTTGAACCAATAGTCATATTAAGTTACATAGATTATATTCAACAGTCTCTAAAGATTACCTTTCTGAATTTATATATTCAATAGTTGCATTGATTTTGTTCACCTGTAGTTACTAATGAATTTAATTCATTGTGTCATAGTGATCCAATTTTCAACTGAATCGTTTTCAAATACTTTTAGATTTTCTTTTCTTTCATGAAGTATTGAACTGGGATGTACTTGAGCCTAGGAATTCAGGACATATGCATCTCTTATTTGATACAAGTAGTTTCTATAGTCATCACTGTGTAGGTGGACACTTCCCTTTTATTTTTATTATATATATTTTTTTCACACATGTTATTATTTTGTTTTCCCTTCCCTCAAATTCTGCACGATCTTTTCTACCTTTCTACCCATCTAACTTCATGTTTCTTTCTGTCTCTCTTAAAATAAATATCACAAACCAAAATTAAAACAAACAAGAAAAGATCAGTAAGAAAAACAAACAAACAAACAAAATAAAATGAAAAAAGTCACTGTAACACGAATATTAAAAGGTCTTATAATAAAAAACCCAGAGCTAGATATTGGGGTAGAAGCTGAAAGATCAGGAAAGCAGAGCAAGCCACAGCCACCACCTATTACCTCGCCAACTCCACGAATCCTCTGACTGAAATCCTCTGATTCTTCACCAAAAGGGTCTCAGCTGAACTGCCTTAGTTCCTGATTCCTTACAACTTACTTACCTTTCTCCCCCCTGCCATCACTTCCTGGGATTAAAGGCATGTGTGCTTCCCAGTCCTGGGATTAAAGGTGTGTGCCACCACTGCCTGGCTCTGTTTCCTGTGTGGCCTTGAACTCACAGAGATCCTGATGGATCTCTGCCTCCCGAGTATTAGGATTAAGGGTATGTGCCACCACTGTCTTGTCTCTATGTCTAATCTAGTGGCTGCTTCTGTCCTCTGATCCCCAGATAAATTTATTAGGGTACACAATATATTGGGGTACACAATCTATCACCACAAGTCACCAAAACCAGAAACAAAACAAACAAACAGCAACAGTAATAACAAACACGGAGTTCATTTTGTATTATCTAGCTACTCCTGCACATGGGGTCTGGCCTGGAATGTGGTTGTTGTACCCAATAATATTCCATTTGAGAAAACTAATTTTCCCTTTGCCAGTGGTCATCAACTGCAAATAGCTTCTTGTTTAGGGGTGTGACCTTGTGTCCACTTCTCCCTCTCAGTACTGGGACCCTGTGTGGCTTGAACTTGGGCAGGTCTTATGCATTTTGTCACAGTCTCTGTGAGTTCATACGTGCACTGGTCCTGCTGTTTCTTTGGCATCCCTCATCACATCTGTCTCTCACAATCTTTCTGCCTCTTCTAGTGTATAGAATCCTAATCCATGAGGGGAAGGGTTTAATGACCCATTCAGCTTAGGACTGCATGCTGCAAAGTCTCTTATTCTCTGTGCGGTGTCTAGTTCTGTGTGGTTGTGTTCATTCCTATGTATTGCAATAAGAAGCTTCTCTGATGAGAGCTGAATAAGGCATTAGTCTATGGGTACAGCAGTATGCTGTTAAGGATAATTTCATTGGTATGTATGTTCCTTTAGCAGAATAATAATGCAAGGTCTTCCCCTATTTCTCATATCTAAAGAGCCTCAGATTCTTGGTCGTTTTAGCATTGTCAAGTATTGGTTCCATCTCATGGAGTGAGCATTTAATCCAATAAATAAAGTAATCGATTATTGTCAGAACCTTTATGGCACTATTACACCAGTGTATCTTGGAGTCATGCTGTCATGGTAGTTTGCAGGGTTTGTAGCTGGATGACACTGATGATGACCTTTCTCCTCTGGTGGTGTGCTGAGGGTATTGCAGCACCATGAAACATTAGTCAGTACATTTCCATTTTTGAAGAAAAGAACTAATCATATGGCCTCAACCCAGTTTCTAGGGATTTTGAGAAATATAGATTAATGACTGGGGAGCACTCTGTGAGAAAAGTTATAGGAGTCTAAATGTTCAGTTTGATGAGACAACAAGGTTTTCACAAAGATATCTGACATGGGTGGGAGCTACACAGAACTCTGATATATCAACAGTCTACTGATTTAGGGGATTAAAATAAGGTAGATTTGGCTGGGTGGTGGTGGTGCACGCCTTTAATCCCAGCACTTGAGAGGCAGAGCCAGGCAGATCTCTGTGAGTTTGAGGCCAGCCTGGTCTACAGAGCAAGATCCAGGACAGGAACCAAAACTACACAGAGAAACCCTGTCTCGAAGAACAAATAAAAGGGTAGATTTGTCACAAAACTGTTAAAAAAATGAATCCAAAGTGAGTTACATGTCTACTGAAAGAATAAAAATGGAAAGGTCATAAAATCTGCTGAAAGCATAGTTGTTAATTATGAATGAATAACTTATCAATAAAAGTGCTATATATTTATTTTCAACCTGTAAGTAGCAATTTGAATCTCATTTAATATCTAAGAAAAGAAATCATTTTGTGGATAGGAGGATAGCCCTACACGCATATTGTTACATCTGGTTAACTAGGGTATAGAAAATTAAGTGTGGCTGGTTGTAAGAGCAAATGATGAATGCCACAAAGGTAGTTCCTATGTCTGGGGTAAATAATGAGATTTGGAAATATACACATGAAACTCAGAAAAGTGTTCATTAGTTTTACCAAAGCAGCAGTCAGTAAATTGGGAGGAGGGAAATGTAGTTATTTTCATTTTTCATTCTATGGTGTCTGCTAAAATAGAAGTATGTGGACAAGCAAAAATATGCATATTTAGAAAATCATGTCACAAGAAAAAGTCCAAATGTTGGAGGCCGTATAGTAATTAATTGAATCAGAAGATTCTTGTCTTAACAGGTTAAATATCCTTATTGGAAGTAATTATTCTGATTTTAAAATAATGCACCATGACTATGTGTACTGTTGTTGAGATGAGATGATGTTGCTTTAACATTTCTGTTCATACCTATGTTGTATTTTTGTTTCAGAATATAACACAAAGATAAAAAAATAAGGTATTATTAAGTGATCTTTCTGTAAAGTTATGAGTGAATGTTATATTAGTATACTATGAAATTAAGAACATGTTTGGAATGAAGAGTAAATGACTAGCTCAGAAAAATAATGTTTTCTTTCTGTTTCATGATGAAAAGGTTGACAGAAAATATATGGGAAAAGTATGGAATATATTATTGTGTATTTAATGATCAATTATTAATTATAGTATAGTAGACTAGTGTGGGATGCATTCTAACCATTGCTTAAGGGCACAAAGGAGAAATTTTGTCTCAATATTACAATTATTCTGTATAGAAATTACTAGAAAAGCAACTTTTTTAACTGGAAGGAAACATGCTTCTTTCCACAGCAGCTTTGAGGCAGGAGATGTGACCCTAATATAAAATCCACAATTCTGTGCCTAAGTACAGTCCCATCCATTGTGAGGGTTGCGACTGTGGTCAAGTTAACTTCTGCATTTGAAAATGATATCTTCTAAAAGAACAATAACACTACTAACATCTTACCAGGTTGTTGATACTTGAGAAGTGCCATTTTAAGAATTCACTATCAAGATAACAGTAATATTATCACACAATTTTGTTTTTGACCCACATGAACATATTTATATGAAAGCCACTCAGTCAGTTTGTGGGATAAGAAAAAAAAAAAGAAAGAAAGAAATGGAGAGATAGTCTGACCTATATTCAGCTGTGGTCTATTCCTTTCTGGGATTTTTAATTTACTCACTCACTACACACAAGGACAGTGTGTCTCCCAGGTGGATAAATGGTTTAGTGCAAGGTAGTATAAGATAATTAAAAGTGATGACTGCAGCCCATTACATCTGGAAGCCATTGCCTATTTTAAACACTCGCATGCCTTGGTGGCCATTCACTTTCAATTTAGTCTAATGTCTTGAAGGAAGAAAAACATAAACCATAAATCTAACATAGAATGTTTGTTCTATGAGACTAAGCTAAATAAGTTTGCATTCTAACCAGTCCCATAACTATTTCGAATCTCCATACAGGCACTTTCTGAGGAAAATGTATTTTCCTAATTAGTATCATTTTCTAGGTAAACAAAATGAAATGCATGATGCTTGCTGTTTCTAAACTCTTGTAGAAAAACATACATCATCATTTTACATACCCTGTTTTAAATCACATGACAAATTTATGTTTAACTCTATAAAATAAAAATCCTCAAAAGGCAAGGTTATTGCACTGAAGGACTGGCTGGGTGAAGATAGGTGGTTAGCTAGGGGAACAGAATCAGCCAAAATGAAATATTTGTGAAAAACTCATGTGAATTCTATTACTTCATAAGCTAAATTTAAAAATTAAAACAGCATAACAAAGCAAACAACATTTAATAGATATATTACCTAGTAATTTCTGTTCATAAAAGGCGCTCATGGATATTTTTACACCAAACATTTTCATCTAATTATGTTTTGGTCCAATTTTATTTTATATAAAATTATGTTATATCATTTTTCTTTTCAGAAATTATAGAATATGAAAATAACAAAATGAAGAAGCTGACTCAGCAGATTTTCCACATATAAGTTAGAATCATAAAACCAGTACAGTGTATTGGTTTTAAGATTATGAAAGAAACCTGAACTATAAAATTAGCCAGAGTAGAACACATATTTGACTATCACAATTATTAGATTTATAGGTTTTCTATGAAATATTATATAAATAATTCAAATGTATTCTTTTTCCTCCTTTTTTATTCTTTGTGCCTTTCATACCATGATTCTCCATCCCTTTTGTTGCCCCACTTCTTCACATCTACCCTCTGCCCTTGCAACTTCCCAGTAAAAACTAAATTAAATAAAATTTAAGAGAAAAAAAAGATGAAAAAAATTAATCTCATCACGGAATCTGTAGTGTAAGACAGTGAGTCTCACAGTAAACCCTTTTATCCATATATCTTTACTTGGAAGTGTTCATTGCAAAAAGTCATTGCTCTCCTTTGAGGCCTCTGGTTTCTGCTACACTATCGATGCTTGGCCCTCACTGCAATTCCTCCTGGTTATTCCCTGTTGCTGTGTCATAGAGATACTGCAGCTTTGGGTCTTCAGGATTGGTCCCTTTCCATGCTCCAGCAGATCATAGATGGGATGGATGTTGGGGTGAGTCAACACATAACCCCAGTTCTGGAGCTGGGTAGTTGCAGGGTTAGACAGACCGCCAGTTCTTCCTTGTGCTCACCTCCAGGATGAGCTCTCCTGAATTGTCCTGGCTGGTTTACCGCTTGTAGCAATGAGCAATGTAAACCTCAGTGTGTTTATTTGTGAGCTGCTGGAGGGAGCCACGTTTAATGCCTCAACTTTGGGGAGTTCTTGAATGCACACTGCCACTGAGTAGTGAGGTACCCAGTGCTTATATACCCTATTTAAGTGTTAGGCTCTTAAAAGAGTCGCTATTTTTTTTTTGTTTTTTGGGTTTTTTTTTGTTTGTTTGTTTGTTTTTTCTGCTAGCATTAAGCCAGGAAGCCATCTCTTAAAGGAGCCTCACCTCTGCTTGCCACTATCAAACAGCCTACCCAAGAAAAGATGGTTGCCAAGAAGCCACAGTTGACTCTGATGTTGTGTGTTTAGGATCCCTTTTTAAAGTTTTCTCAGGCTTTATGTGGATATAGATGGCTTTGGACTTTGGGTGCCATTTGAGGGTGGAAGTTTTTGTGTCACAGCTACTCCCAAATAATTACTCAGAAACTTAATATTAATTGTAAATGCCCGATCAATATCTCAGGCTTGTTACTGGCTCAATCTTACGTTTTTCAGTTAACCCATATTTCATATCTTTGCTTTGCCATGTGGCTTGGTACCATCTCTCAGCTCGTCATGTTCATCTTGCTTCCCCCTGCATCTGCTGGAGACTCCTGACATCGCTTTTCTTCCCTACCATCGTTCTCAGGTTGACTGTCCCGCCTCTACTATCTGCCTTGCTACTGACCAATCAGCTTTTTATTAACAATGAGAGCCACACATTTTCGCAGTGTACAGGATTATTCAACAGCACCAGTTTCCCTGCTTTCATGTTCTCAGGGTAGGATCTCCCACACCTGCACCTTCAGGGTCAGCTCTACTGTGTTGCCCAGGCATGGCATAGTTGCCCACCCTCCTCCAGCTTTATGACCTCAGGAGCAGGTCTGTCACCTGTCTCAGGCACTTATTGGCCAGGGAGCCATCTCTCCCCTCCCCATGCCACCACATGACAGACAGCTAAGTAATGGGGACAACTCTCCCATGCTCACAACTACAGGGCTGGCTCACCCATACCTCTGCCACAGGATTGGCTCTATTCTGCTGCCCGCTGAATATAATCTAAATGTTTCATAAAGATCTTCTCCAATTTCTAGTATCTATCTATATTTAATTTTTTTTTGTTTTTCATCTACATGCACACCAACTTTACACTTAGTATATAAGCTAAAGGAATAAGAAAACTAAATACAGACTAAATACTAATGTTTCTGAAAACTAAATACTTAGTTTCTAAAATATAAAGTAAGTAAAGGCATAAGTACAGACACAGAGATAAGTACACTTATGTATATATAAATTCATTTAGCTTGATTTTTAATCATTGAGCTGTGCTTACATGTGTACATGCACACGTCTCTGTACCTATATGTAACAAACTAATTAATTAAATGAAGACAGGTAGTGTGCTCTTTTCTAATATGCCATCAGTATTTATTTGATCTATGACTGGTAGTATATGCCAGTAACCTCAGGTATTTAGAAGACTAAATCAAGAGGATCATCAGCTGGTTGCCCAGGTTTCAGCTAGATTCAAAGGAAGTATGGGAAATTTAGTGTGGTTCTGTCTCGAGCATAGGGTCAATAATAGAATCCCATGCTTCAGTAAAGAATACCACATCTTTCCATATATGGTCAACTGGAAGTGAGACATGTTGGGATCATTCTGAGGGTAGGTGGAGAGGATACTGATGTGTATATATATGATGGGTATATATATGGGTATATATATGATGGGTATATATATATGATCATATTTCATTGTATACATGTAGAACCATTTCTAAGAATAAATAAAAATGTTCAAAATAGCAAAATACAAGCTCATAAAAGTCTTTCATCTTAAAGATATAAGAACACATATAAAAATAAACTATCACTTCTTTTTCTATAAAATTTCCTTTTCTAAATATTTCAGTCATCAGAAACAGGATGCCTCCTTATTTTCCTACCATCATTTTTAAAAACAAAAACTACAAGAACATTCTAGAAGATAGATGTAACTATCACAAGAAATATATGTGGGGGGCAACAACAGTTTCACTTGTGATATCTGCTTATTAATTGGTAAGTATTCTAGATATTATTCCAGAGACTCACTGATTTGTTTTTAAATTAGTCTTGAACAATTCAAACTTTCTTCAGTCCCTGTGCATCTTGCATTTTTGGATTTTTTATTAACTTCATCTCTTAATTCTGAACTATGTATCATTCTTCTGTTATTCATTCTTCTCAACAACACCCCTTTTAGACATAGATCCATACATTATTTTTCCTTAACTGTAAATAACAAATCTATCCAATAATTTTAGATGACAATCAACATATTGATGTTATATCTACTCTGATTATATGCCTTATGATCCTATAAAAGCCTCCTTTGATTTATAGATGATGTTTCAACTTCCATTAAATCTTTCTTCTAGTATCTCAAATGCTACCTTTTATATAAGAACATCAAACTACCTAAATAAAATAAGATAGAAATGTCTGTGAGGAAGCCAAGCCATTATTTCATCAGTTACGGGAAGGGGTTTATTTTTTCTTTCTTTGATTGAATACACTGCCTTTTGGAGCAGTGATTAATTCACTATTTTGGGTTCTTTGACCAGAATGTTAATGTCAGCAATAATTTTAGACATCATAAATCTTTGAGCTTTTATTCTTGTTAAAACAGGTAAAATGACAAAATATAAATATATAAATAAGTAAAACAGCATATAAAACATCCATGCCTTTTCTTCCTTTTCTCCTTCCTGACCTCCATCATGTTTTGTTATTGAATTCTGTAGCTTAGAATATAAGGGTAGTACTTACCAGGAAACACTTATTTGGTCATGTGCTAGTTAGAGATTTCTATAATATCTAAATCATTAAATTAAACTTTTTCATTTAATAATTCAATGGATAGAGCAGTGGGCATGAAAATATCATGTAGAAAAGTTTTCTTTCACCATAAATTTCTTTTGGTGACAGTGACACATTTTAACAATTTGAATTGGGCCTCCCAGTTTCCAAAATTTTGAAAATGGAAGTTTATAAGGTTTTCTCTTAGCAAGAGAAAAAAGGAAAAGACATATCTTCTAAATTACTATGAAATGTATTTATGAAAATGTGTTGTGGATGATTGATTGATAAATAAAACACTGACTGACCAGTAGCCAGGCAGGAAGTATAGGCAGGACTATCAGAGAGGAGAATGGAGAGAACAGAAAGTTGGAGAGGAGGAGATACCAGCCTGCTGTGGGAGCATCAGGTAGAAGCAGCAGGTAAAGCCACGGAACACTTGGTGACATATAGATTAACAGAAATGGGCTGATTAAGATTAAGAGCCAGACACTGGTAGGCCTGAGCTAACTGACGAGCAGTTTAAATAATATAACCAGCTGTATGTTTATTTTATAAGTGTGCTACAGGACTGCCAGGGCTTGGCGGGACCCAGAGAGAAAAACACTGACTACATAAATGTGAGTAAAAAATTGTGTTTGATTTTTATATTAAATTCATGCAAAAACCCTGTAAATGGAACAAAAAGGGGGGACAAGGTTTATTCCCTAAATTCTGCGATTGTCTGATTCTTCCAGATCTATTTTCTTTTATGAATTAAATTTACATAAATTTAGTGAATAAAGCTACTAGAGGTAAGGTGAATTTTGAGGAGAAATTCAAAAAGGTTGGGGATGTCCTAAATTTAGTAAAGGAAATTATGTTGAAAGGGTTTGATCTTATAAGAATAAAGCTACAATTGCATGTTTTCTCAAAAATGTTAAACTTGAAAGAAAATATGTGAAGTAAGTTGTCTTTTAATGCATCTCCTTTATTATTTAATACAATTTCTGATTGATGCTAAATACTCATTCAATGTTTATTTCTGAAGACACCATACCCTTAGGACACAGGACTTAGATGATTCAAGCTGGATATGAAAGCCTGGAAGCCTCCTTACTTTGGTCTAGCTTCCATAGTAACAGAAAGTACATGCAAGCCGCCAAGGGAAAGACATACAAATTCTATCCAGCTGTGATTCCTGTGAACCACAGCAATAACAAATGCGGCAAAGTACCCTTAACGGTCAAAATCTGTCACTCATATTTAGCAGGAACCAATAACTGCCTACTTGGACTCACCAGGAGGGAAATTGTGCGTGGTACCCAGAAAACTTGACAGTCTTGCCTAGTGAATCCATGGACCTTGGAAGACAATCGGATAACCACCACGTTAATGGGTCAGTGTAATTTCTAACTACATTCTAAAATGAATCCTTGTGCCCGCTGGTAACCGTAGCTCTCACTCCTGATCAAAGATCCTCTTTACAGCAAATGGGGATAATTACAGAAACTTCATTTGGACACAGGTAGAGATCACTGGACTCCGGGGTAGCACATACCCATCAGACACACCTCCAACCCACTCCTGCGTGGAAGGCTCAGGGAACAGCATGACTGAGAGGGCAGAAAGATTGTAAAAGCCAGAGGACCAGGAAGTCTGCTGTGAGCCTGTATCTCCTGGAAATGACTGCCTATGCAAGACCCAGTCAATGAGAATGTCTGCAGGTATGCCAGTGCAGAAAGGGGGGAATTGTGAGAAGCCCTACAACTAGACAAAGAAATACAGGTCCCTAATGACTGCTGTGAGAGATGTGATTATCCTCTCCCAGGGACAAACATCCTTATTTGTTACCTAATACAAAGTAGTCAGATGCTGTGGGATGGTCTGTATGTCAAATTGCTCTGATTGGTCAATAAATAAAACACTGTTTGGCCCGTGGCCAGGCAGGAAGTATAGGCAGGACTAACAGAGGAAAAAAGAAAGAACAGGAAGGCAGAAGGAGTCACTGCCAGCCCCCGCCATGACAAGCAGCATGTGAAGACGCAGGTAAGTCATGAGCCATGTGGCAAGTTATAGATTTATAGAAATGGATTAATTTAAGATAAAAGAAGAGTTAGCAAGACGCCTGCCACGGCCATACAGTTTGTAAGCAATATAAGTCTCTGTGTTTACTTGGTCTGGTCTGAGCTGCTGTGGGACTGGCAGGTGATAGAGATTTGTCCTGATTGTGGGCAAGGCAGGAAAACTCTAGTAACAGCCAGACTTGAAATCATATGAACACAAACAACAAACATAGACTCAGTGGTGTGTATTTGTATAACTGCCTGCCCCCCCCCATCTATCTAATCTGTCATCTATCATTACCCATCTCTCTATCTCTCATCTATTATGTATCTTTAAATGCATGTGTGCGCACACACACATACACACACACAAATCAAAGAAAATCATAACAGTAATAATAAAAAAAGAGAGAGAAGGAGGCCTTTTATTTGAGGAGATGGAATTGGTGGTGGTGGTGGGGAGATGTAGAGGCATAGGAGAAGCTGAGGTCATACGTCCAGACCTAGCTCCCCATACCACCTCCTGTACCAGCCAAGCCTGAGGCAGGAAAAAAATCTCCTATAAGCACAGCAAATAAACGAAGTTCATGTGATTTAGTACAGTTTTAAAAACCTCAAAGAAAATATTACATGGACGAAATTTCCATTTGCATGCATTATCCAAACCTAGTGTGATCAACCATTTCAAAAGTTATAATTGAATATATACAATTAAGTAAGTTGTGTGTTATAGCTATTTGGGAGAAAATGAATCTATAAGCATATGCTGAGTGAAAGCTGGCACTGTCAATATAGTCTATCCTTGATGTAAAGTGCTGCCATATTAAATACACACATCCAGTGCCTTTTTAAGTATTAATGCCCAAAGCCCAATTTTCATTGTTTTCTTTCCAGTTCCTTTAATTTTAATTGCTTATTGGCTTTTTCTTATCTTTTCTTTCTTCTTTGTTTTGTGGACTATTATTATTTTGACACAAAGCTGTGTTGTGTTTTTCTAATAAATGTTAATTGAAAATGAAAACAATAAACAGATTTAGAAAAGCTGATTCTGTCAGTCTCTTGTTGGAGCAGGTGGGTGTTGCTGATTTTTTTCTTTTCAGCTAGAAATAATCAGGTGATTAGGAGACAACCTCAACTAGATGAAAAACAATTATTTTTTTTTGTTATTTTTTAACTTTAAAAAGTAAAAACCATTAATTACGTTGCCAAGGGAAAATAGATTAAATCTGTAGTTACAGAATTTGCATTTCTCATCATTTATAGTCTTTAGGTAGAATTAGTTTCATCATCCTTTGATATTCATGTCATAGTCTGTACAAGCTTTTCAGAAAAATCACTCAAAACAGTTGAAATCACATCGTCTACGGTGACATTTTAGCCTTTTGTGTTTTTCTAATTCACGACTGCAACATGTTATTTTTTTCAGAGAAAAAATTAATTATAGGATTAAAACAAATAAAGTAAAAGTTTTGAAACTGTAATAAGTAATAACATATACATATAAGGATAACTTAAAAAATCTTGCCTAACAAGAATGACAGCAACCATGATTTAACACTCTGTTTGAAGAAAATATAGCTACGTTAGGCTTTAGGGTGAACTTTGACTTTACACCTTTCTCTCTGACTCTCCCTGTCCGAAGAGAATATGGTTTCAATGCTCTGATTACATGCAAAAGGACAGCTGGGTTGAGGAAGTCACGACATGCAGAGAGAATGGTAGAATGAAGTCATCCTTGGATCTATAAAAATTAAGATCAATGATGCAATACACAAAGAGACAAATGAACGAATGTTCTCATTGGAATTAAAGCAAATAATAGTGTATCAATTTTTAGCAATGTAGTATGTTTTCTGTGATAGGAGTTCATCATTGTTTTCTACCATCAAATTATTTCTTTTGTTAAACCAAAATGAACTGTGGTTAATTCACTAGTACACTGTATTTTCCAAAGCGTTCATCTATTTTTTTTTCCTTAAATAAAATCTAGTGGTTAAAATGTGTACCTTGAAGGGAAACTGAACATATCCACAACAACATTGACGCAGTTTTTGATGTCATGATCTTTTAATTTATTCTTGCCAAACCATAAAAATCTCCATAATGAAAGAAACAAAATAAATTGCTTTCCTTATCAACCATTTAATGTAACATTTTAGAGTTTGTATGTTCATAATTGCATGACTGATGGTGTAGTATTTGTTTTACTGTCATCATTATGTGCTTTATATTGACTCTCAAATAGTATAGAAGATATAGTAGCAAGATTGCTCCAAAGACCACTGCCTCATGACAAACAAAGTCTGAAATGTATGAAAATGGACATTAGCTTTGTTAGTATCAGTCCATTGTATATGGTATGATGACTGCAACAAAAAAGAGTGAAAGAATAGATCCTGAGCATGCTTATGTTCATAGGTGGGCTTTAAATATTTTTAAATTACATTCAGTGTGTGTGTGTGTGTGTGTGTGTGTGTGTGTGTGTGTGTGTGTGTGTGTGCTCACATGCATGCGAGTAGCTCATGCAGACATATGACAGTCTGTTCTCTCCTTCAACCATGTGGGACTTAGGATCAAATTCAGGTGATCAGGCTTGGCAGCAAGCTCCCTTGTCCCCTGAGCCATCTTGCTGACACTCAAATCAGATGTTTGAGGGAATGCCTCCAGAAATTCCCAAAGACAGAAAGGTCAGAGGGGAAGATTTGTCGCTATAAGATCAAAAATCGTTTAGCAAGTAGAACATAGTCTTTGGAGCCAGTGACGACCTGGAAATGCTACTCAGCAAGTAAATGGAAATGTTCATTGTGCCAATACTGAATATCACAGAGATTTATAAACCATATTTAAGATGGAATGACTGGTCTTGTTGGATGTCTATTGTATACATGTCAATTTTCACACAGTATCTCATAAATATACACAATTATATATGTCAGTTAAAATAAATTTCTAAAGTAGAAGTGATGCATATTTGATGTATTTATTTATTTACTTATTTATTTTTAAGAAGTTCCTGTGCCATTTCCAAGGGTGGCTGTGCTAATACACAATAGTAGGGAAGAATCATTATCCATCAAAACTCAAGTATGTGAAGTAATTGGAAACAGCCAGCCTGTAAAGAAGAAGCAAAGTAGGAGCAGGAGAAGGAAACAGGGAAGAGGCCTGAACAGGGAATGAACAGCAGGACTGAGGAAGAAGAGGGGGATTGGGAAAGAATGATGGGGAAGAAGAGCAAGAGCAGGAGGAGGTTGGGGGCAGCTCTACCACCAGATGCAGCAGCAGTAACAACCTAGTTGACAACTAGAGGCCAATTCAGTCTTGTAGGACTCTAAACTAAGACCCCAGTGGACTCCACAATTCTGACTTAGGAAATTGTCTCCATATAAAAAGATGCCATTTTAAGGCATTAATTTTGTGGAAATTTCTTACATAGTAGATAATTATATACCTTGTGCCTTCACATCTATGGATAATTGCATTTGTTTACTATGTAGAACAAAGAAAGGACTTCTAAAGGTACCAGAATTTAATGGATCAGTAAGCATGCATACGATAGGGGAAATGATCAAAACAAAAGTTTATTCTTTGGAAAAATGTATAAACTTTGTAATTCTCCAGTGAGAAAGATAATTGCATCATGTTATCTCACAATTTGGTGACTTTTCAAATTCCTGTCTGCTTTCCTTTCTGCCATGTGTCTTAACCCAATTTTCAGTTTTCATTAGCTTGTTCTGAATTTTTAGTAATTTGTTAGCTCATCATTTTAAGTTTGAATTTTGATTGCTGTAAAATTATGCCAACATTTAAATTCTCCTTTGCTGAAAGGAATATTTACATCACAATTATAAATTTTATGCTGGATCAAATTCAATGCTATTTGGCTAAAATTATTTACTTAAATATTAAGACTGTTGTGTATCAAATACACCTAATTCTCTTTCTGATATTATGATTTGCTTCTTAGTACAACATATGAAATACACACATACACTCAGGAACCCTAATTATATTCACAGAAATAAAATCAAATTTAAAATGCGAAATAATAATAGGCATACAAAAGAGGTTCAAAATGGCGTATTACCAAAATTTTGTGTTTGTCCATTTATAAATTAATATATACTTTCATCAGTGGTTTAGCAATTTACTCCCTACAAACATCTGTTCAGTTTTTAAGATGAACTATGTATTTTCTTATTGTGAATCAACTGTCTCTTTAAAACTTTATAAGAAAACTTGATGTCAAATTTCATGAAGTAAATAAATGCATAAAACATCATCTGGCATAAATATTTCAACTGATTTTAAGTACAACATCAAATAATGAAAATATTATTGACTGTCGTGAATTATTGTGAATAATGGCCAACATAGTGGTCTTGTTGCTAGATGCACTATTTAACTGGCAACAATGGTAGCTTCTTTGTCATTGTGTAGAATTGACTTAAAACTGTATCATGTCATATGCATTTTTATGGTAACACAGAAATCATCCCAACAAGTATATACCATGCTTCCTTGTTTCCTTCAGCCATCTTTTTAAAGCACTGCAAACAAATTATTGATAATTCTACATTTAAAAACACTGGCTGCATCAGTCAGTAGTGAATATACATTTTGGTTTTGAGTCTACAAATTAGTTCTTTCTGTAAAACTGGATGGACATCTTTGGGTCAGTGAGATGGCCCAGAAGGTAAAAGCAGTTGTTGAATTTGACAATAAAACTTAGATTCCTGGGAATCAAACAACTACATCTATAAAATTATTTGTTGCTCACAAGTGCATTGTGGCATGCATGTGTATATATACATACATCATTTAAACTAATGTTAAATATTTTTAATTAAAACGCTCACTAGGTGAAGTGCTTACCTTGTGAACACGAAGATCGGAATTTGATGTTTTCTGGTTTGGTTTGTTTGCTTTGTTTTGTTTTGTAGGCAGAGCAGCAAGTGTGCTTTATCCCAGTGTGGGTGAGGTAGAAATAGGAGCATCTGAGAGCTTACTTTCCAGCTATTTTCTGCTACCTGACAAGCTCCTGGTCATTGAGAGAGATCCTGTCTCCAATAGCAATGTGAAGAGCTCTTGGGAAATGAAACCTGAGTTTTTCCTCCTACCTCCACACATGTCATACACAGGTGCATCTGTGCACATATGAACACACCCCCACAAATGGACACTTTATATTTTACCACTACACATAAAATCCTTATCATAGCCAGGTGGTGGTGGCTTACGCCTTAATCCCAGCACTCAGGAGGCAGATTAGGCAGTTCCTTGTGAGTTCAAGGCCAGCCTGTTCTACTGAGCAAGATCCAGGACATGAACCAAAACTACACAGAGAAACCCTGTCTCAAAAACCAATAATAATAATAATAATAATAATAATAATAATAATAATAAAATCCTTATCATTAGAAGACTTTAATATAGTTGTAGCCTATGTCTTTCAAAATAAAAAAGTAGACAATGAAAACAGTTTTGCATCTATTTACAAGCCAGAATAGAGAAGTGTTTGCAATGAATGCATTGTTATTAGACTCACATAAGTTCATTGACAAGCTAAAACTGCAGGTCAGTAGCAGAAGAGTGGAGTACCATTGCCCAACACCCTGGGTTCAATATAAGCAACGTTAAAAAAAATAAAATAAAAATAAAAAAAAACTTTAAAAGGAGCATATTTAGAAACTGATTTTATCACAATGTTCTTTTTATCACATTTAGTCACATTTTTACCAAGTACAGATAAAATATAGCAACAATATATATGTGCTCAATAAATGGACACATAGTTTATAAGCAGCAGCTGTTTTATTCTGGAGCAGTTTTTGATGGTATTCCAAGCATCTTCTTTTGAAAAAAGAAATCTCTATAGTCATTTTAAACTGCTGTTGTATTTAATATGGAACTGTCATGAAGCTTTTAAGTTAGCTTTAATTAATGATTTTATTTTTTATTATTTTAAAATTCTATTCTAATTTAAACTAGTATGTGGCTCAAGTTTCTTAGAGCCTCTTTATAGAAAGATAGTTTAGGAAGCACTTATTTGAATAAACCACCTGTTGAAATAGTGGCTTTTTAAAAGGTTTGTGCAAGATTACTTTTTTTTAAACTCATGCAACATAGAAAATCAACATTGAAAATTTATAACCTATATGAAAGCTAAATAATTGTTGACTAACAAGTCTATATAACCACTATAATATTTCCTTTTTATTTTAATTTGTCGAAAAAAGGAAGCACAAAATGTAATAAATATAATTTTTCTCTTTAAAGATAGCAGCCTATAGATTGTTCCTGTGAATATCTCCACCAGGCATCCAAATCATAAAATCATGTATATAATTGAAACTGAAAAGAACATTTAGTAAGTAAACATTTAGTCAAATTGTATTTTTTGTTTTCATGCTTATAATTCAACTATGTAGATTAGTTTAGCCTGCATTTTATTTGTAATTAATATCATTCAAAAATAATTTTATTTCCATCCATATTTATTTTCAGATGTTGTTAAAAATAAACTAATATTAATACAAATTCAAGTACAATTGTGCAACTTTATGACTCCTGTTAAAAATAAAATATTATAAATGCATCCCATGCTGATCAATGCTTTTAATACCACAGGGTTTCATTTTCCAAACAAAAAATGCTCTAATGACATACATTTCATCCACAGTATGAATGAAAGATTAACTAATGTCTGCAAATTATAGCAATTTTGCATTTGTAGAATGCCAGTAAATAAGCTCTAATTCTCTCCATCACTGTGAAAGGAATGACTTTTCATAAAATACATAAGAAAACATATTCCTCAAATAGCTTAAGTGATTAAAATCATTATTTCTCTTAATGCTTCATATATCTTATTTTAAGAGAAAGAAGAAAAATTGGTTTATATTACATGAAACATCTAAGACACAAACACATATTTAGAGGCGTTCTGTATTCTGATGTTGAGCTGACATGTATAGACCTCAGAAGTCCTCATACAAGTATAAATTTAAAAAAATGAATAAACACATTTTATTAAATAAATGAGGTCTTGTATCCAAATCCTGCCTCCTAAATTGGGGTGACTGGAGATGCTTTCAGTCTATCAGAATACAAACCTGAATTGCCAAAAGCACAACTTATAAACAGGATCTTGCTCAGGAAACAGCGCCAAGTAATTGGCAGAACGGGGAAAGCTCAAAAGAGACAGGTTTATGATCCATATGCACAGATACTTGTATTATGTTCTCCAATCAGACAATACACTTGTGTGTCCCTGCTAGACTCTCTACTGTGTCCTCACTGTGGATAGGACAGAAAAATCTCCTTCACATCTCACAACAGGAGGAGAAAATAATTCAGGCCTTTTTCTACTGAGCTTGAACTATTTTAACTAAGTCTTAAAAATTGCTTTTGTTTTCAGAACCTAATTATCCTGGGAGAAGTGAAGTAATCAGCTGTCACCACGGTATTCTTCTGTCTATACTGAACTGAAGAAGAGCCGAAGAGCACTCGTGAATGTTGTGGTCCAGAAGTGCCCTACATAGCTTACAAAGTGACTGAAACTGATACTGAGAGGACTGAGCAGCTGCCATAACAGGCTGCTCAGTCTTCTCTTAGAGATCAGTATAGATGTAACCAACCATCTTATTAAATAAGAAACACAGAACCAATGCAAAGAAGAAAGCCAAGAGATCAGAGCTAAGCGCCTTACCTGCCTGCTAAAGCTAGCCAGGAGACCTCTCCAAAAAGGGCCTACTTTCTGTGTGGTTGTCTTTATATAGTCTTTCTGTTCTGCGTTCTCATTGGTTGTAAACCCAAACTCATGACTGCCTCATCACTGCCTGTCTGTAGAGACTTCCAGGTCTTCTATGGTATTAAGATTAAAGGTGTATGTCTCCAATGTTGGCTGTATCCCTGACCACACAGAGATCTACCTAGCTCTGTCTACCAATTGCTGGGATTAAAGGCGTGTGCCACCACCGCCACGCTCTTGCTATGGCTCTAATAGCTCTGACCCACGGGCAAATTTATTTATTAACATACAATTAAAATCACATTTCAGTACAAATAAAATACCACCATAGATCAGGCCTCAGTTTCAGTGTCCTGAGACTGAACAAGCATTTTTGAGGGGGCCAGGAACAAAAGCCAATCACTGGTGCCCCTAACCATAGGGACAAGGGAGACAGGACACACCAGGCCTGGGCCACTGAGCCAGCCCACACAGAAAGTGTGTCCTAGGCCAGCCACCACCACCACAGCTGCTCAAGGACAGAGCCTGGGACTTGTCCAAGTTTTTCCAAAAATGGAAAAGCTATAGCCTTAACCAGCCCCTGGCTAGCTTTGGCCAATACTAATATGATTTCCACTTGCTTAAGCCAAAAATATCCACAATGACCTAATTGCTCTAGGAACTTCCCTTAGCTATGCTTACAAGGAACCCACAGGTCCCTTTCTGGGTCTTTGCTGTTTTGCCTTTGTGTAGAATGGTCCACCAAAGTGTCCTGGAATCTTTTTTGAGATAATAAACATTCTTGTTGATTGTGTTCATGGATGGTGGTCTTTTATGGGACTTCTCCAGGACCTGAAACATACTATGAGTATAGAGTGCTTCCTTACTTTAAACATGACCTCCATATGACTGAAATTATATTTAGAACATTTACTTCATTTAATAAATAATACCTGATTATCATGTAAATAAATTATAAGGCATTATAGAAAGACAAAAAAAACATTAGTTTGAAAATATTGAACAACTGTCAAAATCAAACTCATATACATGCAGATGTTGGAGTGGTCAGAACTGTAATGAAAAGCATTTAAAATTATGGTTCTAAAGTTCCTTAAATAAAAGGTTTCAAGACAACATCAAAACCATGTAAGTGTGAATGGTGGTTTTTCTCAGTGGTGTAGGACTTGTCTAACATGGCTAAAGTTCCATCAATACTGACTAATCCTCAGCATCACACACACACACACACACACACACACACACACACACACACACACACACAAATTCAAAAGAAAGAAACATTCCATAATTCTTCAAAAATGAAACACAACAAAAGGAATGAGGAGTAGAAAATATTAAAGAAGGGAGCACAAAATAATAACATTTTGATGCAGATATTTGTACACTGGGTTTGAGGTTTCAACAGAATTTTTTGACAAAGTAAAAGAAAAAGTATTGAGGAAAAAATCATATTCACGAACAGTGACAAAATTACAAATGGTGTAGTATGTACAATAAAGTTTCTCAAAGAAGCAACAAGCAGGAACAGTATTTGAAGCAAATAACAAATAAGATCAAGAAGAAAATATTCAAAATGATATAATGAAAAATTAAAATGTATACTTCTGTAAACCCATTAGGGATTCCAGCTCCAGAGATCCAAGATAAAGTACACAAGAAAAACAAGAAAAAAAAAACTTCACATATATTAAGATGTAAAAATGAGACTCAAATCTAATTTATTCTCAGAAGTCATACAGACAGAAGAAAAGCTGTCCTCAGCTTTGATCAAGAAACTTCTCTTTGCAGCAAGCAGCTCCTATTAGTCATGGACTTAGAACACATCTCCCCACTGATTTATATCCTCTTTGATAGTCTCAACATATTTTTGTTGTTTCTGTCATTCAGATTTTGTTTGCTTTGTGTTAAGACTTCTTTTGGCCTAAATACACAATTACAAATAACCTAGACATGCCATCACATAGCACTTCTCCCAACACAAGAAGAGAGCTCTACACTAAAATTCAGACTCCATTCTTTTGAGGAAACATAAATGCCTACTGAAAAATAAACAGCAGAATGGAAAATGCCAGCATATTCTCTAATCCTGAAAGGTAAAATTATGGCAATAAGCATAGAACCAGTGATTGAAAGGGATTATTAGAAAGGTAGGGATGGATAGAGGGCAAATGTGTTTTAGGATAATAAATTACTATGTTATATCAATACCCTAAACACATGTGATTGTACATATTCAAGATACATTAACTATAAAGCATCAAGAACAAACCCTAATGTAAACTGTGTACCTGGAACAAAAGTGATGTATCAATGTAGGCTATTGCTGGGGTGGTGGTCCTTTTCTCTTCACCTAATGACATTTTGCACTCAAAAACTACAAGCAGTAATAACCTTGTAGTTATAAATGAAACTGTCTTGATGTTTAACTCAGAATAGAAAAATATGGAATTTTCCAAAGTGCATATTAAATTATACTTATTTGACAACCATCAAACAGCTATATTGTGGATATCTTCAACTCTTTCTCTTTTCTTTTCCAACACTCCAGCAATAATCACTTGGGCAAGATGCAGTGTTTTCCTAAATATCAGAAGTATCTGTACTATAAAGCTTGCTCAAATGTCATGAGGAAATAATCATGAGTAAAGACTTTTGCACAAAATTGGCAATGATGTTTCAGGTTTTTTTTCTTTATTCATGAAGAAATAGTATAAATAAAACTATATTATTTTAAAAAATAAGTAATTATTGAAAGAATCACTTGGAACAAGAAATGAGCCAGGAGAGGGAAATGGACCATTCTAGGTAAGAAAGCACTTCAACAAGAATATGAGGCAACTTCTGCTGAAAAACCTACCCATCACTCACCAATGAGCAGCTTGGATGACAATCAAACATGAGGCCTTGTGCAGTTTCATATTAACTGTGACATCATGCATTGTAGTTCGGGCTTATGAAATTTATGATGTTCTCTTCCATGATGAACTTTCTTTGTTCAAAGCTTAGTTTGCAATTTTAATGACCCATGGCACATGTATTCATGTTAGCATTGTCAAACAACCTATGCAAAGTGCTTTGTACTCATAGGTCACAAAAGTGGGATGCATTATTGTTTCATGAATGGAAACTCCTAAGCCTTCTGGGAGCATGTGTGTCTTATTATTACAATACTACATGGATGTCCTGCCTGCTTCACGTAATCAGGATAAAGTAAACTTAAATGACTCCAGTGAAAGGAATCTAAGATTACAAAGCTGGGCATCAGAGAACTGAAACCTGTAACAGCACATCATCTTTGAGGAATTCTAAGCATAGGAAGCTTATTATATAGAACTTTTCAGTTTACATAACAGAAACTGACAGACTGCACATTTAAAAACACAAGATACTGAGTTAAATTTTGATTTGACTTACACAATCCAAATAAAACAATCAAACTATAAGTGTGTCCTATGCAATAAACTAAACATAAATGCTAATTTGTTTGCCACTTTCCTTAATGTTTAGTGCTTGTTGGATAGACTGTCTCATATTGCTACTTTCTCTTTCATGCTGCGTCCATTCTTACAAAAAACTCACTTATGACATGTTATATTTGTCAGAGCAAGAGAAGCATCTATACCCATTTCTTTTTAGTAAACAGTCAAGATCTAGAAAAAGAACAGAGGTTGGAGATACATCCTACAGAAGCTATTATTTAATGAAATATTTAAATGAAAGAAAGCGTAGAAAGAAATATCTACTGCATCATACTCTTGCTTGGAAATACTCACGTAATTTTCATATTTAAAGATTCATAGTGTATTGGATTGGAGTAATGTTTATATTTCTTTTCTTTTTGGAGATGAAAAACAGTAATGTTTGAGGATTTCTCACATGAATACCTGGAATTCATATCATTTTCACACCTTTCTCCCACCTTCAATGTCTTCTATCTCCCCCCCCTCTTTTACAGATTTTTGATATCTTCTATGCTTATTTTTGTTATGTACATGGATAGGGCTGACACTCAGAATGGTATAAACTCTCAGGAAGCCTATCAGTGGAGAAAACTGACTCTCCCTCCCTGAGCAGCCATTGACAGCCTGTAGCTTTTTCTCTAGGGTGGGGCCTTGCAAAAATTTCGTCCATCTACATTGACATGTTGCTTGGCATAGTCATAATGTAGGTCTTGTTCACACAATTATGTTGCAAATGTTTCATGGTACAACTTCTCTGTCATGTCTAGAATAACCTTTCTTGAATAAAGTGTCCACCAATATCCAGAGCCCTAGGGGTTTTATCGTATATGTACTGATTGGTGTAGGACATCCATTGGCACCAATTAGCTGCATTTTGACCAATTGTGGATCTCTACAGTAGCCTCTACCTGCTGCAAAAAGAAGTTTCTTTGGTGAGAGGTAAGAGTTACAGTTATCTTTGATTATAAAATTTAGTGTTGAAAATGAAGTTAGAAGCTATATTGATTTAGGAAAATAGTAGCAGTAGTTTCTCCTTTAGGGACCATGAATACTCAAGCCATGGGTAGTTGGCTCAGTTTACAATAACAGACATGAATTCCTCCCTGTTGATCAGTCTTTAAGTCTACCCACACAGTTATTGTTTTCTCTGAAGATATAAGTTACATCGTTTCACCATTTGGGGTATCTTTTTAGGCTTAACATTGCCATGGGATTTGGGTTTAACAGTGCGATAGAACTATTTATTGCTTTTTCTTGCTTGATTTCTTGTGTAGCACCTATCATACATTAGCTTCATCTTATAGGGGAATGCATGACAAAATATTAATCTTTTGCTAGAGTACTATTTCCTGAAAGAATATTTGTATCTGGGGCTGAAGAAATTCTCAGTCTTTCATAGGAGGACATATTGCTCATCCACTTCAATTGCCAGAACACATACAAGGTAGCAGTGTACATGTAATTATGGGCGATCTTGTACCTCTGGCCTCTCTAGGCACAAGCACATACAGTTCCCCCTCACACAGACTACAGCACATAATTAAAGTACAATACAGTGTTTTAAAGAAATAATATCTATATTCACTAGCATGTAGGCAACCATTTGATTTAAGTGTTAAGTATGAGCTTAGAACTTTCAAAACAATTACCATATTTTGCTAATGTTATTTAAATTAAGTGGTAGCTAATTCCCTTAAGTATTATAATGCTGCTGATTATCCTGCTCTTCTTCCTGGTACTACCCAATTGACAATGGCTAGGCTGGGATACAGCTTTATGTTTAAACATTACCTATTTGCATATATCTCCAATGAAGCATTTCTGCTAAGATGAATGCACAGGCCTAAGGTTAAATAAAGTTTTCATTCCTGCCGTTCTCTAAAAACAGCTGTTACCAGCATCGACATGAAATGATACTGAAAGGACAATCTACGAGCCCTCAAGCAGGGTTGTGAATAAGTGCAGAATGTCTGGTGGCTTTTAAGTTTCTCTGCAAGTGTGAGGATGCCAGCAGAATTCTGTTTCAGAATAATAATTAGAAGCTGAGGTGGCAGGTGTAGTCCTTAAATCTTCATCTTTCCAGGGACTCAACAAATACAACTGTGCTTGAAGTGAAATTCAGTGTATTCTTCCAAAAATTGTTCTTTCTGATCACTAGACTGATGGTTAGAGGACATATCTGTTGAAGAGAGCTTGTAAAGAAGACAGCAAAATTCATTTCAAAAAATCTTGAGAATATACCTCATGCTGGAGAGTTGTAATTATATTAGTCAGGGACTCTCCGAGGTAAAAATAGCTTAGGCTAAGGACTTCTTAACACATTTTCCTTTTATTTTCCTGCCATTGGCCAAGCTGTGGGATCAATCTGCTGAATAACGGTTTTATTTTATGTTTCCTAGGCTTGGTTCACTGGCTACTATATAAAAGCTTAGGTCAGGGGTTTGTTTCAACTATTAGCTGAGATATAATGATACAAAATCATTTTTAGGTATTATAAAGTTGATGATGTGGGGGCTAGGGATATGGCTCAGGTGTTAAAGTGCTTGGCATGCAAGCCTGAGGACCTGGGTTTAAGTTCCAGCACTCACATAAAGCTGGCACACAGCACTACAGACCTGTAATCACAATCCTGGAAGAGGAGGCAGGGATCACTAAGGCTTTCTTCTTAGAAAAAATGATCAAATTAGCGAGCTCTGTCCATGTCAGTGAGACACCCTGTTTAAAAATGGATACTGGTAATACAATTTTATAATTCAGTTAGAGCTCTAAATTCACAAAGAATCCTTCTTAAAATGTGGTTTCATATTTTCAAATGAACGCAGATAATCATGGCAAAAACCTTTACTAGAGATATTTCTTATTTACTAAATAACAAAGCAGAAGTTAAGATTTGGATTACATTAAATTTATATTAGATATTCCAGATATGATTTCTCATTAAATATTTCCAATATCCTTTTTTAAATGATATTCACTTAAGTTAAAAATAGATGATAAGTGGCTGTATGTATGAGATGCACTAGGGAGAATGAAGCCATAATTGACTTAGAGGCTAGCCTAGGAGTTCTATCACAGTCCAGTTTGCACAGTTAAGCCTTCTCTCAAGCTAACAAACAAGATAACAACCTAGTAAGCAAGAACCTGAAGTCCTTGCATATGAAGAACCTCACATGGGTTCTGTAATATGGTTGACTACACACAAGGTTTAGCTGAAGAATGTGTTGCATTTTATCTTTAATTATACATAAATATTAGTCTAAAAATTAAATTTAGTACATGAAATTTCAGTAAATCATAAATGTACCTATTGTGGTTATGAAAGTAAAATGGTGATAGATGACATAAATAATGGGTGAAATAAAGTATTATTTATATTATTAGAACCTAGTGCCTATGGTTAGACACTTTGTGCAGCCTTGGTGCAGGGAGGAGGGGCTTGGACCTGCCTCAACTGAATGTACCAGGCTCTGCTGACTCCTCATGGGAGACCTTGCATTTGAGGAGGTGGAAATGGGGGCTGGTTGGGGGGTGAATGCTGGGAGGTATGAGGAGGGAGGACAGGGAAATCTGTGGTTGGTATGTAAAATAAATAGAAAATCTCTTAAAAAAAAAAGAAAAGAAAAATACTAGTAATTATTGCTAACAAAATAAGTCAGTATTGAAAAACTACAGATCATGATGAATAGTCAAAAATTAACATTTGCTTTGAAATTTAAAATATATTTTGAAATTAAATTTAAATGAAATTTTAAATAAAATGACACTAAATCACTATGTATGATTATACATGCTTTTGACTTAATTTTTAAGCTTTACCATGGATGATTAATGAAAATTATAGGCAATTATATATATTTATGTACATATGAAATATATTTGAATATTTTTATTACACTATTTCTTAAGGACTTTTAGCTGTACAGTATTACTATCAACAGAAAAACGTAAATCATTGTAGCAGAATTTGAATGAATTAGGTTATGTGTAAAAAATAGTTTAGGCATTAAGAGAAATAAGGAAAGTCTCACATGTAGGCCATTAACATCACAGTATGCTGCCCATTATACTAATATGTACACCATTGAGAAATCTAAATAAAGAAGAAAATTGCTTTCTGTAAATTGGACACAGTAAGCACACAGAGAGCATATAATTAATAGAAAGAAGGAACTTTTGTTATAATGAAAATAATTATTCTTGTTCATAGAAATACTAATGGAAAACCAAGTTAAATGTATCTTTTCATAGAAAAAGTGAGCTCTAACATTCAGAACGAATTAAAATCCATTTTTAAAGTTGCCTATATATATGTATATATCTATACATGTACATATGCATATACATGATCAACTATATATATATATATATAGTTTAAAAGTGATTTTCTTTATTCATAATGACATTGGCATACATGCAAATACAAAATCTCCCTTTCAAGTGTAACATATTCTTATAGCTTTTCATCATCTTAAAAAACATTTAGTCTGTACTGAATATAGTAGTGTTTTTATTACATGCATTATTTTACTTAGAAATACATTACATAACAATTTCCAAGCACTATAAACAGATCTATATAATTATATCATGGCGGTCCTCTACTGCAAGCTGGTTTTGAACAATGTAGTGGAGGCAGGCCTTGAATTCTTAATTGCAGTGATGGCAGACATGTGCTACCTCTCTAAGCTCAGAGAATAGTTCACTGCACACATACACACACACACACAAGCACATACACACATATGAATATATATTTCTTATTATTCATTATTTTGGGTTCAAGTTACCTTGACCTCTAACATCATCTACCAGGTACCCAATTGTGACTGAAATCAGATGTTTTCATATTCACTATGGCGGTTTAAAAGACAAATGTCCCCCCAAATGTTCATGGATAAGAATACTCAATCCCCAGTGAGTAGCACTATTTGGGGAGGTTATGGAAATTTAGAATGGGAAGTCTTGCTGGAGAAAGTGCATCACTGGGAGCCTGCTTTAAACCCTTCCATCTTTCAGAAAGAGTTTATGCTCATGACGTTTTATCAGAACAACAGAAAAGTAACTAACACATTTTCTCTGGCAAGTATATGTAAAAATCACATATCATTGTGTTCACTCTGAATAACCACATCTTAAGTAGATATATATTTCTTAGTCATCTCAACTTAATTTAGGATTCATCAATGAAAGCATTACTGTCCTATCTGTTCTCTGCAAACAAAAATGTCCACCTGATAGCACTTCATTGATCACTAGAAACTATCTGGGTTGCTTTCATATAAATCACATAATTTAAAGAATCAGTATAATTTTCTGTCTACTCTATCTTGCTCACTAAATTTATGAAAAAAAAACATTAAAAGATATAGGGTATAACTCCTCCTCTCTCAATACACTGGAGTTAGATTTTGAAAAAATGCAGTAAGTCAAAAGACCCATGTTGGAGAATGCATGTGTATATAAAACTTAAACTTCTATTTCCACAAGCCAAAGGAGGACATTACATATCCTCTCCTATTCCTCTCTGCCTTATTACTTTGAGACAGTCCCTCACTAAACGTAGGGCTAGGGTAAGTGGTTAGAAAGTTCCAGTAAAATGGCCTGTCTTGACCTTAAAATTACTATGTTGCAGGTGTGCATGACCACTTACAGATTTTTATAAGAATGCTGAGGATTTGAACTCAAGTCCATAGGCTTATGCATCATGTGATTTTAAACAGAGAGCTATATCATCAATATACAGTTTTTACATTCTTTTTGCTTATATGTAAAAATAAAGTTGCCATTGTTGTTAACACGACTAAATAACCTTGCTAAATTGAATTGCCGTTTTAATATGTTAGTAGAATTTAGATTTGTGCCACAACCAATTCTGAGCCTTTCAGAGACTTCCATTCAACTGTATTAGCATATTTTTCACGGCTTTACTTTGCCCCGAGAGAGCGGGGATTGATGTTCATTTAATGAATTAATACTCCGCCTTAACTAAGAGGCAATGGGAAGCCCTTTGTCCTGGTTCTACCTTCAGTTCTAGCCCAAGGCAACCCACAGAAATTAGAAAGTCATTTTATCTCCCCACTTTTCAAATAAAAAAAGTTTAAAAGCTTTATTATTATTATTTGGTTTATGACACAAACCTACTTAAATATATAAATCAATTGTTTCTAGTCTACTTATCAAATATCTGCTCATCACAGTCAATGTTTAGAGTATTTTCTTCATAAAGACACTCTACACACATTTGCAGTTACACTATCTCTCCTTTAAGCCCCACATCCTCTCACACTTCCAAACACCGAAGGGCAGAGTAGAAAAAACAATAATTTTTCTCTTCAGTTTTATCTGTAAAATAATGACTTGTCAGTTTTCCAAAACCTAAATTTTATCTTATTGACCTGTGGCTTGTTTTCAAGTGATTTAATTTTTTTTAATTCTTTTGATTGTTTGAGAATTAAACTCACACTCCTAAGTGTATGTTAGTCAAGTACTGGATTCTGGCTGCTTTGATTTTGTGCAGGTCGTGAGTCACAGCGTATGTGAGGCTTGCCAAGCAAATAGGTTTTACTGCAGACATTCACTCCCTCTGGATCTTAGTCTTTCTGCTTTCTCTTCCTCTATGACACCAAGCTTTAGGAAAGGGAAGTGAATGGATGTCTTACACAGAGCTTAGCACTCTGCAGTCTTTTATTCTTTACACAGCGATGTGTTCCTGTGCTATTCACAATCTACTGTAAAAAAGAATTTTCTCTAGTGAGTGTTAAGAGATATACTTATCCATGGTTATAAAGATAAGTTCTTAAGGAATAATTTAATAGCACGCTCATTTACAGAAAAATACTATTGGGTGATCTGAGAAGTCCTGCGACCAAGGAAGCCATGGATTCTGGGCTTATTTAATTGCAGAAGTCATGTGTTCCTTCTCAAGCTGCCCCGAAATCTAATCAGAATATGGCTTGTTACTCCCATAAGTTCTGTGCCACTATTGCATCAGTGGAAATGCATTGCCGAGTCAATTATTATTGTATTTTTCAGGGCTCAAACCTTGAAAAATAAAACTATTAATTACTTTTATTCTCAAGGAGCATGAATGGAACCTTACAATACTATGCAAGCTCACTAGCTTTGAGTGACTTTTTATGTGCAATTTTTTTAAATAATAAAGTTAATAAATGAAAAATAAACTTTCTAGCCATTTGTACTTCTTCTTTTGAGAAATCTCTGTTTAAGTTCCATTCCCAATTTTTTTCCATTGGTTAATTTGCTGTATTTGTGTTTGGTACTTTGTACTTTCTGTATTCTAGATACCAATTCTTGTTGCAAGATATCTGATCACACTGTGTGAAGATGTGTCTCTATTCTTTCTTGCCTGCCCAAGGCACATTCAGATTGGTTTAATAAAGAGCTGAATGGCCAATAGCTAGGCAGGAGAGGATAGGCAGGACTTCTGGGTAGAGATAGAAATTCCAGGAAGAATCTGAGGCAGGATTCACCAGCTAGACTCAGAGAAATCAGGCACACCATACTGAGAAGAGGTAACAAGCCACCAATGTCATGTGCTAAGCAGATTTATAAAGGAGCCTGTAGACTCACAGAAGGACTTTGCAACATTTTTCCAGAATCATAGCATGCAGAAATCCAGGTCCAGACCAAGAAAACCTCTGTATAGGTAAAGTGTGCTTGAAAATGTGCTTATGTGCTGAAAAAAAAAAACAGAAAAGAAAATAAGTCTCTCAGATATAGACAGTCATAAAAAATAGTTTGAGAATAATAAAATGAAGTCTTTAAAGAGAGAGAATAAACTGATGTAAAAAAAAACAAGTCATGTAAGGATGGGAAATACCATAACACAGGGCATTGGAAACCATATAGTGCTTTACTAATTTAAAAGAATTTAAATGATAATGAACAAAATCAACAGCTGTTGAGAGACATTGGATTGTGGAAAAAAAAAACTACTGAATTAAACCAGCATTTACATATTTTAAGGATGCCTAAATTCAGAATGAAACTCTGGAAATGTGTTGCATTGGGATAGAGGTTATGGCTTTTTTCCATAGGAAACATAAAACTATGGATTCATTCCAAATTAAGAAAGATCAGATTTAACCAGGGGAGATGTCCTGAAAAATATAGGCTTCAGACATGAAGGTTAAAAACAAGAAACACTATAAGACAGGTGATGTATATGCTGATCTCTTTAATGGGAACAGCTCTGAGACTTGATGAGACCTGATAAATTATGTTGGCTTAAGAGTTCACATGACCTATTATTACATACCATCCTTTCATATGTCATGTGTCAATAGTTATATTACAGTTTGGTCATGCAGCCCAAACAGACTTATAAAGTTGACAGATGTCTTTTATCTGCTCAAAAATGAAACAGAATCATTATAAGCTGATTTGTGCACATGGCACATTCCATAATTGTGTTAAAGCAGATGTGTATGTTACCTTTAAAAGTTTGTATGTTTTCAGAAAAAAAAAAGAGCCAAACAAACCAACGAAAACAAGTAACCCAGGGGATCTAGCCTTCCAGATTGCCTCTGTTGCAGTTTCCTCAAAATTCTGCATCCAGAACAACTTCAAAGATGCTAGATGAGATAGTTCAGCCTCACATACTACTCTAGCCAGGACTTCAGTTAAGCCCTACATTTTCCCTTAACAAAGAGATTAGACAACAAATGATACAAGCTCCCCCAGGACTAGACTATTATCCCAATATTCATAGGGTCCCCTAAAGATGCTGTGCTCCAAGGCAACACGAAGAGATTTTAAGAACATAAAGCCCACATTCCCAAGAAATAGGGTGGGTGGTTTTGGTCATTTTGTGGGTTATGGATGTTTATCATTGTTTAGGAAGGTTAGTTGCAAGTTGTTATTGGTCATGGTCAGGGAGGAAACTAAACAAAGGAGGTTAGTTAAGGAATTTGGTTTTTTTTTCTTTCTTTTATCCTTCTTTCTCTCCTATCTAGCTAAAAAAGAGAGTATAGTAATAATAGAATAAACGGACAAATTATTGAATCTACTCTTAAACTAAAGAGCAACTACTATTCTCCAGTATTTTACATTGGCATGAAATTTTGTATATTGATACAAATTTAAGGATATTTTTCTTATAACACATGATTATATATATATATATATATGTATATATGTATATATATATGTGTGTGTGTGTGTGTGTGTGTGTGTGTGTGTGTGTGTGTGTTTTACTGTTGCTTAAGATAGTGTACCAATGAAGCTCATTTAAAAATGTAATGCAGACACAGCTGGGGAGTAACATCTGGCTGTAACCTGTTGGCAAGACCCTGTCCTTTGTAATGTTCACCGCATCCTGCCGTCCTCGGGGCAGAGGAGCTACATAGTTGTAGTCTAGTAATTCACCATGGTTTATTACAAGCCAGTGATGTCATTCTATCGTGCACTCTTGTCAAGCCATTTATGTGACCTTAATAAGCATAGTAACCTTGCTGACTGCACCCGAGGTCTTATCAGTGATTTATATATTGCATGATGTCTTCTGTTTGAGTTTGACATGTAGAATCACTTTTGATTTCATGGCAATTGACAGTCCTAATGGCTCGGCTAATTTGAAACTAACAACTTTGCTGTGTAAAAGGAAAAATGGTGTTGTGTTCAGTAAATGTTTGAAAAAAAATGTAATGCAGATATCTAGTCCTTGAAAACTATTACTATAAACTATTTAGGATAAGAGGATAAGTAAGAAATACAGGTTAGCAATCAGTCACCTACAACAATCAAACTTGTAGTCATGTTAGGTATGTTTATAAGGTTAAACAGTGATATATTTTAGATAGGTAAATGGCCTTCAAATACTTCAGAGATCTAAAGAATATGACATTTAAGTTGTTTTAATAATATAAGGCATGACAGTGAGGTACATCTGCTCCTGGCAGCACCAATCTACTTCAGAGGAGATAATGAGCATTAAAGAACCTTCATGTGGAGTTTGCATCAAAAATAGCAAAGCTAGCCACTGGGCTTCCCTGAGATTATTTCTTCCCTAGTTCTTAGGGAGTTGCATGTAAACAGAAGACCAGGTGAAATACCCAGATTCTTTGACTAGCAACTATGAGATCCTTTGGGCATCTTATCAAGAAAAACCACTTTTGGATTAGCCACGCAGTAGTCTGTAAGTCACTCAAATAAATACCCTTTAATACATGTAGATTCATTCTAGCAGTTTTGTTCCTCTCAAGAGCTTTTTGATCTCTTCTTGTTCTGATATCTGTTTTTAATTTCCTTCTTTACTGTCTCAAAATTTTAATTGCATAGGTATTTCTTTTCTTTGGTAAGGTTATTCCAAGATATTTTATTTTTGAGGCTCTTCTGAATATGATAGTTTCCCTGATTCCTTCCCTGAATGTTTGTTGTTGGTGTAAAGGTAAACTACTAAATTTTTTAGTGTGCAATTTTATCCTGCTGCTTCACTGAATATGTTTATTAGCTGTAGAAGTTTTCTGGAGATTTTATATATAGTATTATATGAACTACATAAAAGGATACTTTGGCTTCTTGTTCTTATTTTCTATCTAAGTCAGTTATCTTATTGATCTAGCAAAACCTTTAAGCACTTATTGAAGAAAGACTGCAAATCCTTGCTTTGCTCCTAAACTAAGTGGAAATAATTCTATTTTTCTCTGTTTAGCATGATGTTGTCTATGGTATTTTTGCATATTGCCTTCATTATGTTGAGATATGTACCCTACAGTCTTAGATTTTCCAGAACTTTTACCATTATGGGATATTGCATTTTTGTTAAGGTCTTTTTTTCATCTGCTGAGAGGATCACATTTCTAGGGTTTAGTTTATTTATGAGGTGGATCAACTTGTTTGAGTTATATGTGTCTAATTATTCCTGCATCTCTTTATTGTGATATTTTATTTGTGCACCTCAATAAAGCTTATCTGGATATCGGAGGAAAAAGCCACTAAACATAGAGGTCAGGCAATGGTAGCACATGCCTTTAATCCTAGCATTCAGGAGGCAGAGATCCATCTAGATCTCCTTGAGTTCAAGGTCATACTGGGAACAGAGCCAGGTGTGGTGGCACACACCTTTAATTCCCAGTACTAGTTAACCATAGAGGTCCTCAGGTTAGTGCAGACAGACAGGAAGTGATAGAGCTGAGCAGAAAGTGGAAGTGATGTAGTTAGGCAAGAAGAGGAAGTGTGATGGCAGGGACAGAAGGGATATTTGAGTGAGTATACAAGAAATAGCTCTCTCTGGAGGCTGAGGAGTTTGTGGTGTGAGGTTGGCTGTGGCTTGTCTTATCCCTCTGATCTCTCAGTTTGGCTCTGGGTTTTCTATTAATAAGACCATTTCAGATGTGTCTTACATCTCTTTCATTGTCTTTGTTTGTTTCTCTCTTTTTTTGTGTGGTAAAACATCATGATCAAAAGCAACATTGGGAAGAACTGCTTATTTTATTTTATAGGCTATAGGCAATTTTTGGTTGAAGCCAGGATGACAGTCCAATCAGGAACAACATTGAGGCAGTCATTGATACAGAATCCATGGAAGACCACCCCTTATAGGCTTGCTCCATCTGTCTTGTTCTGGTGCCTTTTGTAATATAGGTTTATTTGAGTTTTTGTTTTGTTTTTCATCTTTTTGGCTTAAGTATGTTTTGCCTTAGGCATTAAGAAACGAATCTTTCTTTTATATCTAATATTCACTTATGACTGAATACACACCATGTTTTTTTTTTTTTCTGGGTCTTCACTCAGAATGATTTTTCTAGTTCCAACCATTTGCCTACCAATTTCATTATTTTTTTTCCACCAAGTAATATTACCTTGTGTAAATGTACCACCTTTTCTTTGTCTGTTCTTTGGTTGAGGAGCATCTAGGTTGTTTCCAGATTCTGGCTTTTATGAATAATCCTGCTATGAACATAGTTGAGCAAGTGACCTTACAGTGTGACTGGGAATCTTTTGGGTATATGTCCAAGAGTAGTAGTACTGGGTCTTGAGGTAGTTTGATTCACAATTTTCTGAAAATCCACCATACTGATTTCCAAAGTGGCTGTGCAAGTTTACACTCCCACCAGCAGTGGAGGAGTGTTCCCTTTACTCCACAGCTTCCCGAACATAGGCTGTCATTAGTGTTTTGATCTTAGCCATTCTGACAGGTTTAAGATGGTATCTCAGAGTCATTTTGATTTGCAATTCCCTGATAGCTAAGGATGCTGAACAATTATTTAAATGTATCTAGGTCACTTGAAATTCTTTTGTTGAGAATTCTCTGTTTAAATCTGTACCCCATTTAGGGAAAGGATAACAAGACTACAGTCTCCAGCCCCAGAGAAGCTAGACAATAAGGAAGACCCTAAGAGGGATGCATGGATCACCTTGGGAAGGAGAAATAGATGAGTTCTCCTGGGTAAACTGGGTGTGGATGTGGGGTAGAGGGGAGCGGGTGGGAGATGGGGACAGGATGGTTGAGTTGGGACTGGAATGGAGGGTGAGAGTAATAAAAGAGATATCTTGATAGAGAGGGACATTGTGGGGTTAGAGAGAAACCTGGTACCAGGGAGACTCCCAGGAATCCACAAGGATGACTCCTAGCAATAGTGGAGAGGGTGTCTGAACTGATCTCCTATAATCAGATTGGTGATTTCCCTAATTGTCATCATAGAATCTTCACCCAGTAACTGATGGAAGCAGATGCAAAGATCCATAGCCAAGCACTGGACTGAGCTCCTGGAGTCCAGTTTAAGAGAGAGAGAAGAGGGATCATATGAGCAAGGGGGTCAAGATCATTATGGGGAAAACCACAGAGACAGCTGATCTGAGCTAGTAGGGGCTCATGGACTCTGGACTGACAACTGGGGAACCTGCAGGAAGGAGGAGAAAGTGTGGTTGGTATGTAAAATAAATAAAAATAAATAAAAATAAACTAATCATTTCCAATTTGGTTTTGGAAATATGTGCTTATGGCCTTTTATATTTTATTATTGTCTGATGTATCATCTACTATTTAATATTTGTGTTTATTAATTTGAACTTTCTCTTACTTTCAGTTAAGTTGGGTTTTTTGCTACTCGTTTTGAAGAGTAAAGTCTTCATTTCAATGATACTTAGTATTACTGTTTTTTATTTCTATTTTATTAACTTTAAACCTGAGTTCATTGTCACTTGCTTTCAAGGTTGTTTGTTAATGTTTGTTAATGTTAAGGCTGTCAGGTGTATCATTATGTTGTTTAGTTGAGATCTCTCAAATTTTTTGGTGCAGGTAATTGGTGACATAAACTGTCCTTTTAGGACTGCATTCATTGTGGCCCGAGATTTTTGGTGGGTTTTCTTTTCATTTCTATTTCATTCTAGGAATTCCTAAATTTTTCAGTGATTTCTTCCTGGTTGAAATTATTACTCAGTTATGTGTTGTTTAGTTTCCAAGAGTTTATATACTTTTTGTAGTTTCTAGAGCCAGTTATTGATAGCTGTATTCCACTGTGGTCAGACAGAATATGGAATTTTATTTCAATTTTCATACATTTGTTGAGACTGTTTTGTGTCCTTGTCATGATCTATTTTGGAGAAAGTTCTATTGGTTGCTAAGAAGAATATTTATTATTTATGCTCTTTGTACAAAACACTGTGAATCAAAATTTTATCTCTCTAAAATACCTAAGTGTCATATTATAGAAAAATAAGCTTCAAATATAAGTTAGAAAGAAGCAAAAAAAAACTATTAGAAAAAAAACTAGCTTAAATCATCAGAAAGATTCATTCTCATGTTTGTCAAACTCCTACATAGGCCATGAAAAGTATTTTCACAGTAAAAATATTTCAGTGAATATTTTTCTTATTCTTGATAACATTAAACTCTCTCAGGAGTGGCTTTACATATCTATATATAATGATGTTTTGACTCCATGGGGACATGCTCTACCATCAAGTTCAGTTTCCTTGAAATATTGAAACCTAAATGGACAGCACTTACTGAAAATAAGACTGACATCACCAGCCAATTCCACACACCATATGTCACCGAATGGCCTCTACTCCCTGCCAAAATGTAATTTAAAGCAGTGACCTAGAAATAAAAGACTACATATACCATTACCAATCAATCCCCTGAGTCATTCAGTCTCCACTCAGCAATATTTTAATAAATCATTTCCGTTTATATTGATGAGCTGTTAATGCAAATTGTAAGTAAAAGGACAGTTGACTTTTATTAGCAAAGACATTAATATATAATGTTGTAACAAAAATTCCGTACTTACTATGCTCACTACAACACAATATAACTGATTCACAAGAGGAAGGGAAAAATATTAGTAATTTTGTAAAATTACATAAGCTTACTAGTAAACATTTCATACAATAGCTTACATTCTTTCTAACATTTATGTAGGTTACGACAAATTCAGATTTTGGATCCTGTTCTAATTTTTTGTTGTAGCTGTCTGTTCTTTATCTCTCTAACTTAACGATGAGGGGTTTAATGACATTAAGAGCTTTCACTCCTGGTCATTCTTTATTGAATTGAAATCCAAAGCTCTGTTTGTGTATTTCTGTGTAGACAGGAGAAGTCTACCTGATGCCTTATTTACCTAATTTACTTCTCCTGGTTTCCTGGCTCATTAGAATAAAGGTTACATCACTTGGAAACTAGAATTTTAGGAGCCTGGGGGTTATAAATTTATATCATATTGGACATCTCTTTAACTTTTCTATAAATTCCACTATAATTCTTACCAGATTCTTTGTATCATTTGTTACCACTTGAAAGTAGGAACAATTATAAATACGTAATTTTAAAGCCTGATTTTTTTCTTGAATAACAATATTATCTGAAACCTTGATAGAAATGCATATATTTATACTCTGTCTTATAAATATTACATTATAAACCTAGAAGTAAGAAATGCTTATCTGCACAGATGTTTCTGATGGAGCACTGGATTTGTGCTGTCATTTGGAGAGTCTTGTTTAGTTTGTTTAATATTGATGCCTTGATTCCAGGCACAGATGAAGAACACAGATAAAAGAAGGACCAGTAGATTCTGAAAGTATCAGTATCAGCTCAGGACCCTTAAGACCAGAGGGACAGAAAGGAGGAATAAGGGACAAAGACATAGATAGAGGATGAGAGAGAGGGGAAGGAATACTTGTCCTTGAGGGACAAAGACTACCTCTGGGTAGAGAGGAGACAGAGGTGGCACATAGGAAAATGACAGTTTATAAAGGTACAAGGAGAAACCCCGTGTTAGGATGAGGCACTTAATTTTAATTGATCATGTTATTTAGGTGAGCCAAAGGGGGCTTTCGATTGCTCAACTTCAATACTTTTATAGCTGGATTTTGGTAGTCAGCCTCAGAAAGAGGAAGTGGCCAAATAAGGGAATAGACCTTGTTGACTAGCTTGAGGAATGTAATCTAATGGGTTTTAGCAAAGCAGAGGAAATGGGAGAGAAGGGCAAGGCCTGCTAAAGCTATTCTTATCATGCTCACTCTGGCCAAAGTCCTTTCAGTTTATCCCCTAGGTCCCATATCCCGTCTAGCCGTGGTTTCTTGGCCCTAATATAGGTGCCAGGCATGAGTTTCAACTTGTGTGATGGGCCTTAAATTCATGCAGATACCGTTTGGCTACTCCCTGACAGTGGTACCACCATTGTCTCAATTGCCATGCCTTGCCAGGATAAATTGTTATTGTAGCTCACAGTATTCACAGCTGGGTAAGGATAGAGATTACTTTTCTGCTCTGGCAGCCTAGAAAGCACCTACCGGCACTGTGAAAGCTACCCAGTAGAAGAGAAGCTTGCAGGTGAGTGCCAGCTGGCTTTCTCACTCTTCCCCGAGTTAAGTATGTGCCATCTTTAGCAATAGAGTGTGGAGCATAACTGAGGACATTGGTAAGATCCTATGTTGTTTTGGGATCTATGAGGCCAAATTGTCATGGACTCCAAAAGAGTTAATGCCTTCCAGACTATGTGTGTCACCATTCCTGGGGAGATGTAAACAAATATCTACTAACCTCAGTTATGGATGTGATAACAGACCAAAGTATATTATTATAGATGAATTTCTATATAGTCTTATTAAATAAGAAACACAGAGCCAAATACAGGGGTCATAGCCAAAGAGATCAGAGAAATGGCGAATAGCCACCAACTAAACTTAGCTTACCACCTTGCTGTAGCTTCCCAAGAGAGCTTCTTCCTATCTAACCTGTGCCTTTATTGCTTTCCTGTTCTGCCTTCTCATTGGCTCTAAGCCCAGCCACATCACTTCCTTGTCACTGCCTGTCTACAGAGACCACTAGGTCTCTGTGGTTGGTACTGGGATTAAAGGCTCATGTCACCATGCTTGTCTGTGTCCTTGGACATACAGAGACTTCCTGTCAGGAGTTTGGATTAAAAGCATGTGCTACCACTGCCTGACTTCTGTTTATGGCTGGCTATGACCTCTGATCTCCAGGCAAACTGTATGTATTAACATACAAATAAAATATCACATTTCAGCACAAATAAAATATCATCACATATTATAACTCAATGAACCAGTGAGTTTTCTGGGGTTGCTTAAAAATATGGGGGAGTAGGTTACTGATAGGAATAGAAATAATTCAGAGATGGCTGCCCACTGAGAGGGCCAGGCAAATAACTATCCTGTACTAATAACTCATTTAAGTACTAGACCTTGGTCCTTACTTCTTGGAACTGAGCAGGCAGTTTCTGAGAAAGCCATGAACAAAGGACAATCTCCAGCACCCTTGACAGCTGGGATGAGGGACATAGTGTGAACCAGGCCTGAACCAGACCTCAGAGTCAGCTTGTGCTAGGCCAGCCAGCTTCCCCCCACCCAACCCCCCATCAGCAACCAAAGGTAAAAACCAAATAAGGGCAAAGCCTGGGAATTATACAGGCTGGCCCAAAAGGGGAAAAGCTAACCCTAGCCAATTAGAATGTACAAATTTGATTACCACTTACTTAAGCCAATCATATCTGAGATGACCCAACTGCCCTAGGAACTCCCCCTAGCTATGCTTAAAAGGAGTCTGCATGCTTCTCTCAAGGTAGTTGTCATTTTGCCTTTGTGTAGGATTGTAGGCCCCATCGTGCTGGAATAATAAACCCTTTTGGTGATTGCATACATGAATGGTGCTTATTTTTTATTTTTATTTTTATTTTTTTTTGTGTGTGGAACATCTCCATGACCCTAACACACACAGCTCTTCAGGTTGTATGGAATCCTTTGCCTGTAGCTCAGTTGGTCTGAGACAATTGCAGAATGCTCACTTGGTCTCTGTTTCTTCTTACCGTTCTGGTCTGATCCTCTTCTAAGCAGCTCAAGTTGTGTGAAATTCACCCTCAATAGCCTTAACTGTTTATACACTCTTTCTGTTTTGTTTTGTTTTTCGAGATAGGGTTTCTCTGTGTAGCTTTGCACCTTTCCTGAAACTCACTCTGTAGACCAGGCTGGCCTCAAACTCACAGAGATCTGCCTGCCTCTGCCTTCCGAGTGCTGGGATTAAAGGTGTGCACCACCACTGCCCAGCTGTTTATACACTCTTAAGAAGGGAGGAACCTAATGAATTTGGTCAGTTTCAGGGACTTCCTGGAGCTATATTTGTTTACTTCCTGTCTTAAGGAGCTTCCTTGTAGGATAAAACATTTTATCCCTCTCTAGAATAGCCTGTTGTTTTACCTCTGTAAACATCTAGTGCCTCAAGAAGCTTTCCCCCAAGACTGAATGTAGCAGGCTTTCTTTGGAGCCAACAACCAGCATGCAAATCATGACATCAAAACTTACTATTAGTTATGGCTGCTCGGCCTTAGCTTAGGCTTATTCCTTGATAGCTCTAACAACTTAATTTATCTTGTTCCTCTTCATCTACATTTTGCCTCAGGACTTTTTACCTTTCTTACATTCTGTATGTCCTATTTTCACTGCTTCTTCCATGTTGGTCTGTCTGGAGGCTGCCTGCATGGCTGGCCCTGGCTGTCTCCCTCTTTTTTTCCCTTTCTCTCTTCTCTCATCTTGAGCCTAGATTCCTTGTCCTACTTATTCTCTCTGCCCACCAGCCCCGCCTATCCCTCTATTGCATAACTATTGGCTATCCAGCTTTTTAGTAGACTAATAAGGTACCTTAGGCAGGCAAAGCAAAACTTCTTTACATTGTTAAGCAAATGCAGCATAAACAAACGCAACACATCTTTACATAAATAAACACATGAAGCAAAACAAGTGTAACACATCTTTACATAGTTAAATAATATTCTTCAACATAAACAAATACAACACATCTTTGTATGCTTAAAGCAATATTCCACAACAATAGAAAGTTTAAACACAACACTGGCATTGGGCTATTTATTTGTAAGCCTGTATTGTCTAGTAGGCACACTGCTGTCCCATTATAAGGTAGCTTCATTTAAATTCTTTTCATACATGTGTCCTCTGGTTATTAAAATAAATATTAATAAGCACATCCAGAGTACTTAGTAAATGCTGAACTAGTCATTTGGCAATACACAATACTTATCAATGAAGATTTAGTACATAAATTTGGCCACTTTCCTTACTGACACACAGAAATGTGCTAATTTCTAGTCTCTTTTCCATTCTTTAGCTTTTTCACCCTGTCTTAGGATATCCAACTTTATACTGTATATTCACACTTTGAACAAAACTTGTCTTCAAAACAATGTGTCAACAAAACCACCAAGGTTATTTAAAAGAAAAGTGTCCTCACTATAATATAATTATTTACAAAGCCATATATTATACTTACATAAGGTGCCTGATGTGTGGATGTCAGTCTCAAGAGTTATTTAAAATTCAAAAGACTTTGTTTCAGTTTTTATATTATTCATATCAGTTTAAGTTTGATTACATAAAAGAGCTCTTTTGTAGTTTCTACCTCTTTGTTTTCTAATCATGATTGAGATATTTGTGATGATTGAAGAACTAATTTAACATTTCCATGAATCTGAACAACAGTTTTGACAATTCTTTCACTACTAAGTAAATATGCTGTTTTCAAGTACAGCAAACTTACACATAATGATGAAAAGAATAAAACTTAGACTCCAACTGTCAAGGACACTGGTTCATGACGTAAGATGCCAAAACAGGCTGTCTATGCCACACATTGTGTTGGTCCCTCCATGTACCAAACAGAGTGTCACTGTCTATGCTGGGCTTGCCAAAATAGAGAGAGCCAGAGAACAGCTGGGTCATCAGGAATTAGTGCATAAAGTAAGAAAGGGGCGATTGATTTACACCAAAACAAACATTAGGATGCATCTAGAAATCATGGTAAGTGGAACTGGCATCCAATGCATGCATGAGAATGCATGTGTTGCAGCATGGTTGTCATTATACTGCACACATCTATATTTAATGCATTTAACTCTTCAGTGTCAGTTATTCAAGGTAGTTAATGCTTCTCACAGTATACAGACAAAATAAGAAGGATATTTGACCTAAACGACAGAAATGAACATGCCTGTAATTGGCAGGATCATGTAAAAACTTCCAAGTAAAAGTACTCTAGAGAGAAGTAACTAGAGATTTGGGGGCAAGTTGCAAAAAAATGGTATAAATATTTTCAGGCAGTTTCTATGGTGTGAACATATGTTCAAATATTTTTACATAAATGTCGAGGAGCACATTTTTGGGGTATTATGGTAAGACTGTTTATTGGTTTATAAAACAGGATTGTTATAATGAAATCATCCCATTGACAGGTATAAAAAACAGAATTTTAAGCGAATGTTTATGCTTTTAAACTCTGATATAGTTTGAGGTCACATCTCTGCTTCAGTATGAATAGATCATTACCACAAAGGAAGAAATCTTGTAGACATTGCTTTATAGCATTAGATGATGATAAAAGGATAAGGAAAAAAGTTACTCATTTGTGTAACTTAAAATGAATGGTATATATAAGACTAAACATGGGTGAAATGCACACAAAAACTGAATATTTGCAAAAAAATCATTATTCCTCACAAGTGTACAGGTTAACAATTAGGAAATTTCTATACATATATACTGAAATTAAACATATAATTAAATGGATAGCAATTGTGGGAATTAGCCTTCTCTTAGCTGGCAATGCAAATTACAAAGGTGAAAGAGGAAATTAGATAAGTTTGTGCAGTAATTTATTGGAACTTCAGTCATTAATGGAAACTCTTAGTACAATATAAATACCAACAGTTCCATTATAGGTATATGAATAGGCACACAGACCACTTTTCATTGTTGTCTGAGTGGGGCATATACCAATGATATCACAGTACCACGGAAAATACCTCATCTTAGTTTCTTAATGCCCTTCCAATGTTATAGGACAGACTTCCTTGTGAGTGGTAGATCAAGTTCAACCTAATTGTGCTTAAACACTGTGTGTTCAATAAATACTCAAAGAGTGAAGCAATGGGTGACCTTGAAGCACACCTGGAAAAATCGAAAGGTAGCGCTGAACCATGGGGCTGCCACTGTGGTACAAGGCATAGTATTTGGTGGTCCCAAATAAGCATTTTCTTTATAATCACATTTTATTTTGATGTACTAAAAATGCTCATTAGTGTGTGAAGTGACATTCTACTATAGCATTTATTAACTATGGTTATTTACTTAGCTCACTTTCTTTTCACTTTGCTGATTAACTAAGGCTTAAAACTTTAAGTATTTTATAGTTCAATTCTTTCCAACATCACGTTTCAGCCAGCCACATACTATAAAAATACTCATATTTCAAGTATTTCTAATGGAGTTATCCTAAGTGGAGCAATTTCTCTCTTGAGGATTATAACACTACTTGATTTAATTAAACCGATCAAATTAAAGTAAATGGTGGTGTAAGCCCTGGAGTAATGTATATTGCAGTTATAGAAACTGCCGTTGCAGTGATTGTGTACCATGTTTGATATACTTTCTGGACCTACTTCATAGTAGGGCATTAAATCACATGAATAAAAGTACTGCTGAGATTCTAAAGATTTCAGTTAACTTAAAATATATTTATTTAACACTAAAAAATTGTTCAAATAACCATTTCCTAAGTCTTGACTCTACTATATAGATAAATATATAAGCAAATACAGGAATTTTTTTAAAAATTAAAGATGAATTTTAAATGGATGTTTATACTTTTAAACTCTGATATAGTTTGAGGTCACATCTCTGCTTCAGTATGAATAGATCATTACCACAATGGAAGAAATCTTGTAGACCTTGCTTTATAGCATTAGATGATGATAAAATGATAAGCTTAAAAAACAGAAACCAAGGCCGGGCGGTGGTGGTGCATGCTTTTAAACCCAGCACTTGGGAGGCAGAGCCAGGCAGATCATTGTGATTTTGAGGCCAATCTGAGCTACAGAGTGAGTTCCAGGAAAGGTGCAAAGCTACACAGAGAAACTCTGTCTCAAAAAATCGCCCCCCAAAAAACAAAAACAAAAACAAACAAACAAACAAAAAAACAGAAACCAAATAAAAACGTTGGAGTATTTACTTTATTCTCTTTTCATGATCTCAAAATCTAGCATACTTGAGTGATCATTATTATTCCTGTATTTAATTTCAATTAACGATTTTTTCAGAGAACTACATAATATGTACAATTGTGAAATACTCCTTCCTATATGATACATACATACATGAATTATATCAAGTTAGACATAAGTATAAAGCAATGATAATGTGCCACATCTCTATTTTGTCCTTTTTTCCCCCCTATTTGTAAGTTACCATTGAGTGAAGAGTGTGAATGCCCATATGTGAGGGGTTTGTCTGTATGCACATATGGTAAATTTTTGTTGTTATGTGTCCATGTGTATGTGAGATGCATGTGTGTCCCTGCTTGTCCATGTGTGTGTAGAGACCCTGTTTGGCCCACTCACACTGGCAAAAGGGGCAGTTTATTTCTATAGTTAAGGCAGTTAATCCTGCCTAACTAAACCTGTCCCAAAGGTACCATTTTCAACTCTTGGGTAATGAATGGATTTGTGAAATAACTCACCTAGAGCACAGGTAAAACTATAGCTTCTGAGGGAGCCACACAGTTGCCACACCTACTCATTTCTAACAGAACTATTTGAAGTGATGGGCCGTGTATCAGGCTAGATAGAAAAGAAATTGACATCAAGAAGTTGTAAATAGATCAAAAGTTAAGGGACAGATTGAAAGCTTGGAAATCCCAATAAGACTATAAAGCAGTTATAGTGAAAATTGCAGAAAGACAAACCTGAAAAGACATGATTGCTCGCAAATAATGGGATATTGATCTTTAAAGCTCAGAAATGATCACTGTCTCTTTCTGGGCACAACCATTCTACATGGCGTGGTGGTCGCCTTGACCCAGGCTGTGAGAAAAAAAAAAACTTGCAATTTCTCTCTCTCTCTCTCTCTCTTTCTCTCTCTCTCTCTCTCTCTCTCTCTCTCTCTCTCTCTCTCTCTCTCTCTCTTGCATTTTAAGTTAATGGTAAAAAGTTGTGTGAAATCAAGATGGATATGGAATTTGTAAACAAATGTAATATGAGAGAGGCTATGTTGGTAGATAATTGAAATCCATTGTTCCTATACTTTCTTCTACCCATTTAGTGAGCCACCTTGGAAAGTAAAGACATCTACTTAATGAACAAGCTTTCTGGATTCTGATTTCTAAATACATGTGAATGTTCATTTTTTTTTCCTCAATTTCAAAACAAATCACATTGACACAACCTCTTTTCTGTTTATCCGCATCTAACTTGCCTTTTCCTACCCAATTGTGGCAGAGCACTTTATTGCTTTAAAACTGTTCATGAATCCTTTCTCTTTAGTGCAAATGCATACTTCCATATGCTTCGATTTCTGTTTTTCTTTGCTTCATCCAGCTTTACTATTTATTGTTCCTCAAATATTTTTTTTGCATTTTTCTGATGAAAAAATAGTTCAATTTCCTTACTCATGCCAGCCACTCACGTTCCTCCTCTTTTGACCACATGCTGTTCTCTGTGCATGGAACAATAATTTCTGGTTTTTATGTTTGTTTGTTTATTGAACTAGAACACACTTGCTAATGTTAAGGCATTCACAGGGCTCCATGGATACTGGACTAGGTCTGTTAAACTTTTGTGTTATTTCCTACATTAGTGCTCATTCCCTTTCATAATATTTATGTGAATTTTTAGACCCAAGAAATATTAAATACCAGAATTCATCTTTTTTTCTGGTTAATTTAATACCTATCTAGATCTGGATTTTTCTTATTCAAAAGTATAATGTAGCTATTTGTTTGTTTTGCAACATATATTGATTTTTTAAAACATTTTATGGCAAATCTCACAATGCGATATGTGTTTCCATATCACATTTTAATAAGTAATTGTTTTTTGGCTTCTAAATCTTTGAGAAAGGTTTTGTACCTAATACAATTGCAGTATTTTATTACATTACAACAAAACTTATCTGAATTAAATTAAACAGAACTTAGAAAAATCCTCATAGCGTCATGCATTCACATTGAAAGTAATCCATTTTCATTTATCATTTTATTTTTAATTATTGTATGCATTAAATATTTTATAAACATCTTTACAGTCACTATAAAACTCAATTATTATAATAAATGCCAATTTTATAGATTGTTAGGTAACATACACAACTATTTTCTAAAAGTATAAATTATGTCTAATTCCATAATGTAAGAATAAAAATGTTTGTTGTTTTAAAGTTTCTTATTGTATGTGTCTGGCTGTTTTGCCTGCATAGATATGTGCACCATGTGCATTCCTGGTGACCCTAGAAGAGTACAGGAGAGAGTTCCAGATTACCTGGACCTGGAGTCTCAGATGATTGGTGGCTACCATGTGGGTGTGAGAAACTGAACTTAGGTCCTTCATGAGACTGCTTGTGGAGCATCTGCTCTTAATTACTGAGCTCTGGCTCCAGCCCCTGGTTAACATGTTAAAATTTTATCTGAGTAAACTAAGATAAATAGGTTAGATATAAATGCATCTTTAACTTAATTCTGACTTTTATTGTTATTTTCATATATTTTACTATTAAAGATATTGTTATAAGTTTACAAGTCTGGGATAGAAACTTATCTGTTAAGAATTAGTACAGTCAGGTATGTTTTTGTCTTCTGTTGAAACTGTTGTACTCATCACTATATTTTATCACATTACTTTCTGAGATTTCAATATACACTCCAATAACTAAAATTACATGATCTTGATTTAATCTTATAACACTGTCTATTCAAGTATGTCACTACTTATGCATATTTAAGCCAATATTTCTATTTTTTTTTCAAGACAGGATTTCTCTGTATAGCCCTGGCTGTCTTGGAACTTATTCTGTAGACTAGACTGGCCTTGAACTCAGAGATCACCTGCCTCTGCCTCCTGAGTAATGGTTTTGGAGTGTGTCACCACCACTCAATTTATATTTTTCATGGTCTGTTTTAATTTATTACCTCATAATCAGACTGTCTTCATACATTTATTTTTAATTATTGAAACTCAAAGCACAAAAATGATTAATACAAAAAGCACTAAAATCACTAAACACTAGAAAACTATGGGTCTAAGTTTCCAGGTAATATATTTTCACAGCTAAGGTTCTATGATACAGCACACTCTTTTCTAACTTAGATAAAGTGAAAATGAAGAACTAAATGGGATCCATCATCAATGAGAACTTTTGGACATGAGTTAAGCTCAGTTCTTGTGAAAATACATCCAGTGCTTCTGAAGTTCTTGTGAATGTACACCTACATTCAATGAAATATACACTCATGCATCTTCTAAGATTTGCCATCGTTTTATGATCACTGTGTTTTAAAGTTTTTTAAAGATATTTAAAAAAAGAGAAAGTTCTTTTAAAAAGTCATGAAGGACAACGTAATTAGTGAAACCTTTAATGAGTTAAGTTTTTAGAAGTGTGCTTTCCTGTGACATCCTATTGAAACATCCAATTAAGAGATAATTAGGATAAATCATACTGAGAAAGGAGATAACCTCAAGAACAGACCATCCCATTTCACATGAAACTTTCAAGGTGACTCTCTGAGAATGTTTGGAATCATAGATATGAAATATAGAGTGCTGTTCAAGTTAATGTTTGCAGATGTAAGATACATTATTTAAATCTTAAGTGTACATTTTACAAGATAATATGTTTAACAAAAATTTCCCAGAATGCAGTAGAAAAATATTTGTCAGTTATTTCTCCAGCACTCATATGATCAGTACCTTTTCTTTTAGGTTCACAAAGCACTTGGTTGTCATTCACTTTTTCCATCACTCACTTTTACAATGAATGTGAACGGTGTACCAAGACATGATCAAGGGCTAAGTGATAGGTTTGCAGTTCTTCAGAAATATGTGTTAAAGATTTATTTTTGACATTACAAAACTGCAGGACCAAGAATGTGCTATAAGAACGAATTATCTAAAAATACCTGCCATTTGAACCATAAATCATAAAAAATTGTGTTAGATTACCATTAAATCAAAAATTATCTCAAACTTCTAAATAAAACCTCAAGTCACTTGCTGCCATTATTATAAATACATCTCTAAATCAGTACAAGTGTGAAAGGAAATTTGTCTTCAATTGACATATAAGTACCACGACGTTTAAGGTACATTTTATATTGTTTTGTAAATGACTTAGGACATCACAGAAAATAAGTGAGCATTAACATACCCATTAGATAATTTGTGAATAGTCACACCTGATAATGAATGGGAAAGAAATGGAGAGTGTTTTCTGTTTGTAATTCTGAAGTCTTTAGTTAGAGCACTGTCAGAAAATCATTCCAAGGTACAATCTGAATTTTTACTTTATTATTGATTATAGATCGTTTGTCCTTGATAATACTTTGTCAAAAGTCAATTACCTTCCAAATAACTTTGAATGGAGATAATTATAATTTTACAAAACATGTTTTCTATCTGTTTGAAAATGAGACAGTTTACTGTAAAGACTTCTATTGTTTTTGATTCTCGTACCCCGCCTGCTTCTTTATTGCATAAGGGAACTCATTGCTACTAAATTTTGAAATCATTATGGATTCCTTATTCCTCTACCAATTATTCCATAAGGTTCTTAGGGCTGGACTTTCTGCTTGCCTTCTAATGGGAACACGTGTCTTATTTCACTGTAACAGGAAAGATGTAACTATATAGATATCCACATTTTTTCAAGCTTACCATGAATTCAGGAATCTCTGTAAAACTGAGAACAGACTGATGATGTGTAATTGGGCATCTGGCATATGGCCACCTGGCAACCTTCGGAAGTTGCTCTAATGAGCTAGGTGATATGCCCTTCTCACAAGGCCGTTCATAACCCCCTTCTTCCTGATTCCAGAGAAACAGATATAAGATATAAGAGCTGTCAACATGAACTCGGAGGCTGAGAGTCACAGAATAATTAATTGTGAGTTGTATCTTCCTTAGGGTAAAGTGTTATGTCTCACACACACATACAACCATATATATATATATATATATATATATATATATATATATATATATAGTTATTTTAGCTGAAACAACAAGAAAAAATAGCAAAGAGTGGTTTTTTAACATCTTTCATGCATATATTCTCAAGCTTAACTCAATGACGCATGACTACACCATAAAATTCTATCCTTTAGTACTATACTGGCAATTTAAAGAAATTTATCTTATGAGTCCATTGTGTGGGCTGTCCTCTAATGAATCCCATGAATTTTGTTATTTGTATCTCACTACATTTTAAGTTCTTAGATATCTAGTATTTACTGGTATTCTTCATGAATAGCATATAAGACATAAGTATCAATTACTGTTTTTGAAAGAAGTTAGAAAAATCAAAGATGAAAACTGCATGTAATAACTATGAAATTGAACTATTCTAAAACAACACACTTTTATTGACAAATAGGTTGCAATAGGAACAGAAAACAGGAAAGCATCATGAACTGAAGCTTGAGTATTTGGACTGACAATTCATAAACACACACACACACATGCACACACACACACACACACACACACACACACAAAGCTAAGTTTCAAGACAGTAATTTCAATGTTTTAAGTCTTATTGAAGTTAATATGAACAATAGCTAAGTTAGGAAGACTGGAAAAAGGACAATTTTCATCTAAAGGGTTGAGAATAAGATGCTAAGGAAGAGTTGGAGATCATCTAAGAGGGGGATATCTGAAATAATCACTCTATCATCATCTTCTAATTTCAAGTAATGACAATGTCTAGGATTTGGCTCTGAAGTGAATAAGGAGAGTATGGGAAGTTGAAAGGGCAAGATGACAATTGGAAAACAACATCTAAGAACTGATAGTCACATTTGGGGGATGGACACTAAACACATAAGTAAGCAGCACAAAATGGCAAACACCAACATTAAGAACAGTGACACATTAATTTAAATGAATAGAAGAAAAGAGAAGCATTCAAAATCTAAATGTAATAAGAAAAAATATTTAAATAGTGTTTGAAAGAGATTTTCAGTAGAAAAACAGTAAGCAAGAATGAACTTCTGATGACTGCTACATATTTTGAAGAAATTTGTAAATCATTGTAAAGTTTATGATGTGATATTATCAGACTGACATGATGATCATTTTGAAAAGTTCATGCAGATGAATGTTTCAATAATGTTTTTTTGAAAGGAAGAATAATCAGAGCTAAGACACTCAGTGACATGAAGATAAAAAATATCTCCATATTTGTGAATGATCATCAGTACCACAGAGAAACAATCAAGGTCCAGGTAGGAAAAGCAATATGTTCCTGGTACAACAGCAAATAAAACTCAGATACAATTTTTAACAATTATTTTATGCCAATGGGTTTATTATACAACTTTATTTCAGTGTAAGCAGTTATAAGCTTTACCACAGATTCACATGGTTGACATTCAGAGTTGACCCTTTATTAGTGCCTTTCTCCTCAGATTATAGCTAGAACAAAACTTGATAAAATATGTCAGACACTTATAAACTGACTCACATAGCATTTAGTTAAAACTGAGTATTTAGTGCCATACTTTTAGTTACTTTTTATAATCAGTCTGTGAAAACTATGTAATTTCCCTGAAACTCAGTTCACTCAATAAAATGACAAAAAAAAAATGCTGTCCATATTTAGAAATGAGGGAACTAAGTCATCTTGAGAAACCATGGTAAAACTAGGTACAAGAAGTTAAACTATGCTTAAGAAAAGACTTAGCCCAACAAGTTACAACTAACTTGTGAGACTGAAAAATCTTCTGTGTTGAATGTGCACTTTCCATTAGAAGAATATTTCAGGATAGTTCACTGGGATAGCTTACGTCTCACTCTTCAGTTGGAAAACACAAGTCAAAGCCTTGAATGTAGTATTTTCTTAGCTAGATGATGTGGCCAGGGCTTTCACACAACTTAATTACATTCCCCAATACAGTTTCATGGCACATTTAGCAGCTCCATTATGGTAGAGCTGCAAATTAAAATAGTGCTCAATTAAAAGTACCTGGTCTTTCTTACTCTCCCATGAACATTTTAAATCTCTCATCTTCTCTTCCTGGATTTTCTGTATACAAAGCAAATCTTTCATAAGCTTGAATCGAAACATCCTAGACATTGTTCTATACTGCAAAATATCTATTGATAATCTGCGAGGTATGTACTTGTGAATGACCAGAGAACACACTTGACTGTAATGTGTAAACAAAGCTTACTTACAGTCTAAGTGTTCAACATTACGGTGACATTGACAGTATTAAGTTATTAGTCACTCTTGATATTGCCATCTGGATATGGATCCTTCTAATAGAGATACCATTACATGGGAACTATAAGTACAGGTGGTTGTGAGTTACATTGTGAATGCTGAAAATCAAACTCAAGTCATATGGAAGATGTTAGGCATTGAGCCACCTTTCCAGATTCTTATTTTTAATATCTGTGTGACCTACCAAATAATTATTCTTAGGAGAAATTTAAATTTGCCTACACCAAGAAAAAAGAATCCAAGTTTATGAAATAATATGATAGTGATATGATTCTGTACTTAGGAGTCTTTTCAAGACAAATTATGCAAGTAGGGGTGAATTAGTATATCAGTCATTTCTTTCTGAGAAACTTTGAGCTTCATGAAAAATATTGCCAGAATAATTAAAACATTAAATTGAAATGCTAATGATTTTGTAGAAATCAAAAACTTAAGTTTTCATTGACACCTTATACTATCTCAGAGACTCATGGTAGAGGTGAGAACCTCTGTAGAGATTTTTGTCATTCACAATTAATTGAAATAATCTTTTAATTTTCAATCACCCTCAGAAGATAGCAGTAAAAACACTATATGTAACAAAAATTAAATGAAATTCACATGCTCAGCTTACAGCAAAGTATAAATGTTTAATCACTGGGATGTGAATTTGAGACTAGAATCTTGACACACTAAATAGAATCAAGGCATCTTAGACTTCAATGTCCCTGAGCAATAAGAAAGGAAATGCTTAACAAATGACAACAAACAGCAATTCATAAAACTACTTTCCACCTAGAATCATTAAATGATATTTAAATAAAAATGAAGAATTCTGCACTATCATTTTGTATACTTGTAAAAAATGAGAAAAATAATATCACAGACAGAAGTGACGAGAAACGTGTAAGTTGAATTTGAGATAAAGCACAGATTTAAGTAAATACCAACAAACATTTTTTGGAATTAAAACACTACATTGAGGAAAATATTTTGCAGTGAAGTTGGCCAGAACCATGATTCTAATTTAATAAGTGCTTAAGAAGTGAGGGTACAAATGGCTACAAAACAAGTCAGTGAAAAAGGTTGATAAAGGAATATTGGCATTAGGTTAGGCTTCTCCAGGAAGAGTTAGGAATTTAAGTGTGCTTAACAAATATAGCAGAATGGTTGTCCTGTAAGAGTTGGTACCATTGTGCAATGGTAAGATAACAGTGTAACACTGAGGATTCTTATTTATAGGCTCAGAGATCTTATGGAGGTTGTAACTGTTATCTGAGACTGTTCTCTAGAAAATCCACCATAATCATCTGAGAAGTGAGATTTATGATTTGTATCTCAGGAGCTCAAGAATCCTTGACCTAAACCTTCTCTACCAGCAGAAATCCTTAAAAGTTAAATGCATCTTAAAAGTAGGTAACAAGACCCTTTATTCTGTGTCTCCATTAGAAGTGCGGCTTCACTGGATAGGTAGAGACTTCACAGAGACTGCTTTTAGCAGGCCATATTCTTGTATCTGGAAGGCTTATTTGAGTGAGATATGACAGGTAAAATGTGTATTTTTTTCAGGTTAAAAAAGAAGAAAAGACTACATTTGCATCATAAATTTACATTTAAACAAAACCAATGACTATGTATGATTTCAGAAAATGTTTACTACAATTGTTTAGGTATATTACATATTTGTCTTTAAATTCTACCAATAATATTTCTTAACCAAAAATAAGTGAAAAAACTTAATTCCTTTAGCACATGGTCAGAAAAGGGATTTTTGATCCTTTTCTTGCATCCCAGGCATTTTCTAAACATCTTATGACCCATACACTATGATGTTTCCAAATATACTGATACTTAAGTATCCTGGGTTATTCTTTAGCTAAGTGGCTAGGCAGGCTGGATGCAAAGGGTAGGCCAGAAAGGGCATATTTGAGCAATGTAACCTGCATGACAGGAACAATATTTCTCCAGGGCATGAAAGACTGTAGTTGGACGTTTTCCTGTGCTTACCTGGCACCAAGGTACCACAGCCACTTATAAAATTCCTGTGTCCCATCTGGTCCTGCAACTGCTCAGACCTATGTGAGCACACAGAAGCTTATATTAATTATGAACTGTATGGTCTAATGGTTCAGGAATTTCATTAGCTAGTTTTTATACCTTAAATTAACCCATTTCTATAAATCTATACTTTTCCATGTGACTTGTGGCTTATCAGTACCTTTACATCTTGCTTCTTCTGGTGACAGCTAGTAGTGTCTCACTGCTCTTTCTCCTTCCTCTCTCTCTAGTTAAGATGTCCTGCCTAACTTTATTGTGCCTCACCATTGACCAAACAGCTTTATTTATTAACCAATCAAAGCAACACATATTCACAGCATACAGAACGATGTTACCCATCAAAAGACTGCCTGAGATGCAGCTGGTATAATGATGTGTGTGGTGTGTGTGTGTGTGTGTGTGTGTGTGTGTGTGTGTGTGTGTGTAATTTCTATTAAAATAAACTGAGTATCACTGGCCTACTCCAGCCATTGTACATGAACTTATGGTTGATTGCAAATAAGCTTTGGCTCCTAAGTGTTGGAAGGATAATTGTTTACAATATTGCATTAGAGGGATGCATGGGTAGCAGCAGGTATCCTCTAACTTGTATTTTCCTGCCTCCTAGGAGGCAGTACTTTCTCCTTGTGGTAGGTGATTTGTTAGTGCCAATGATCCATTCTGTACCTGAAGGTTTTCTAATCCTGTCATACTTTTCAACTTTAACTAATGCCTCTAATCAATGTTCTTACTTACTCTAATCTAAGTTGTGACGTGGTGACACATGATCCCCTGGGTAGTCATGAAGTTATACTGGGATGTGAATTAACTTTAATTATACAAAGGACTCTTTTCTGCATGCTTCATTGAGTACATGAAACACACCACACTGAGATCACAATGATAGGTAAGCTAATGAGTCAAAGAGAAGATGCTGCTAAAAGTTGTGTGTTTAGATTCATGTCTTAAAATCTAAACAACAAACGTAACTGAACTCCTACACAAATTGTTTCATGCTCTTTCTGTGTAAATTATGTTATACTACATTTGTGAATATTATCAAAGTTTTTGGAGTTAGGTTAAGTCATTATTAATGGATGGTACAAGTGATAAAATAACAAGGACAGGGAAATCTATATTGTTTAATAAAATGTATTTATCATTTAATACAGCAAAAGTATTGTGGATGAAAGAAGAACTTAAAAAATGCAGGTTAATGCAACAGATCAGAGGAAGGATTTAGTTTAGACATAAGAAGAGAGATCTCTTCGTTGAGTTATGGAGGAAAATAAACTCATATAATTATATAATATTTCATGGGAAGAAGCTAGAGAACATTTAGAACATTAGATTTTTGTTTGTTTTCTTGGATGTAGAAAAATTTGTGCAACACCTTAAGTTCAGAGATAGGTCATCTCCAAAGAGAATGCCAGGTGTCAAGTATTGATTTATGACTTAAGCATTATTTACTTTAGTTAATTACTTGAAAAGATTATCTATAAAATTTGTTTGACAGGGAATGTGAATGAGTCAAAACAAATCTGATAAAAAACAATAATTGTTTTATCCTTTTTATGCTAAAACTTGCAAGAAGGTAGCTCATATTATTGATGAAGATTGTTCAAAATTGAGATACAACTATGAGCCAGGAACACTGTAGATATAAACCTAGGGATGTGAACAATATATCCTCACGTAGTTTTATCATAATTTAATGAAATTGAAAAACTGTGTATAATAATGTGTATAAAGTGGTAGCTATGTTATAGTCTCCTAGTAGATATTATTGCTTTAAGTCTCTGCTACAGTTAGTTACAGTAAGGAAATACCCTAGAGGAAATTAATTGTTCAAGAGTGAATGATATTTCTTTGTAATATACATGCTTTTTTGTTTTTTTCTTAAACCTTACTCCATTACAGAGATTTCAATTTATTTCAATGACATTTTTCATTTGACAATACCTTTCTCATGATCTGGTTTTAATTGACCTGCCACTGGCTTTCATGGGTTTGCAGGCAGTTCTACCTTGTTCTGTGTGATTGGCTTTTGATTCAAGTAAGATACAGGTAAGGGAAGATTCAACTATTTGTTTGTCAAAGTAGTGTATATTTTGAGCTTCTTCTACACGTGGTCTGCACGGGACCTATTGAAACAACCAACTGTCACTACTGTGGCAAGACCTTCAGATGTTCTCTGGACCATATATTGGTTAAAAGAATTCATAAGACCAGACTAGATTTAGGATTAAGTCAGTAGAATGACTAATTTTTATAAGAATCTGGAAAATGTTATTTATGGGGGTCAGGTATTCATGGAAATTTAGATATATTTTATACTTATTTAACTATGTATTATATTTTATAATGGATAATAAATCTCTAAGCATAAAATAATTGTATAAAATTATCTTTACTTTTTAATTTTTGTATTAAATTTTAAAAATTTACATTAATGAGATATTTTATGATGACTTGTTGCATACATAGACATTGGGTAATGCTCAAATCAGGTTAATGCATAAAAGTGTCAACATTTTCTTTATTATGACTAAATTTTTCAGATCTATTTTTTTTACCAAGTAGAAAAAGTGTGCAATTATTATCTAGCTATGAATTTATTTTTAATGACATTTAACTTTTAAAGTTTTAAGAGGCATGGACATAAACTGTAACATCAGAAAAATGAAGCTGGTAAGTTGATTAACAATTCCGATAGAGAACACTGAGATTGAGAGAAAACATCAATTTTGTAGGTATTTCCCTCCATATTGGAAAATGCAGAAATCTCTTGAATGAATTAACCAGATGCATATGCATGAGTGTGTACACATGCACACAACACATATGAACAACCCCCTAAAAGATACTATAACTTGAAGATGAAAGGTCTATATTGGTGATGTCCAAGATGTAAGGGTTTGTCCTATATATTGGTGTTTTCCAGCCTCTATATGAAGACTTTCATCTTGACTTATTATAATCTGTTTTGTCATTATTGGTTGTTGTCTCTTGGAGGTCTGTTCTTTTCTTAAGGGAAATGGGGGAATGGATCTTGTGGAGAGGGTAGATTGGGATGGAATTTGAGAATGTGGAGGGATGGGAAATTGCAGTCAGGATGTATTGTATGAGAGAAGAATCTATGTTCAACAACAACAAAAATGATATTAAAGATGTCAAGCGTTCCCTGAGGATAAAAAAGTACTTAATTATGCTTATGTGAACATCATTATATAAAATCTTACTTGAATAAATAATATATTTTTTCTTTTTATAAAATACTAATATTGAAGGCTAAACAACAATTAGGAGGGGAGAATAAAGCATTTTAAGCAGATTGCTCCAAGTGAAAAGTGTTCTTTAAACAGACCAGTCTAGTAGTTGACCAGATAAAAGACAAAATGAGTCAGTCCAGTATGATAGAAAAAATAACAACTACAGCTAGCTTTGAGAAAAGAAAGGGGATTCTATACATATGTTTTCATTATAAGCATCTAAAAAAAATGTATTTCTGAATGAAGAAAACTAACTCATGGCTTATATGCAGTGTGAGATAGAGGTAAATCTGCATGAAAATTATTTCTACATTAAGACATCAGCCCCACTAGTAAGAAGAAAAGCTTGTCAGATTCATGGTTATCCATTACACAAATGTTTCATCTCTGCTTCAAGGTAAGATGGGAGATGAGTGTCAGCCCATCTGAGCTAGCACTAAAACTAAAAGTAGAGAGCAGAGTTTTTTTTTTTTTTTTTTTTGAGGCTAGATAAATGCTGGAATAGCTATGAAGAGAAAAAGATCTTATGATATTACTTAGTATCTTTGATATATAACTATAATTATGAAAACTATAAATGAAAATATATGCTATCTTATTTTATCTTGAATTTATCCCATATTATTGTTATTGTTAATAGTTTATTTCAGGCAATACATAAAGATTGCATTAACTAGAACCATGCTTGCTTATTCCTGAAAATCACTTTAAATATTTCCAGACTAAACTAGAGTACTGCAATCACAGTAATGTTTATGAATATTTATAGATTTAAGGATACCCTATAATGCAGAATGGAACACTAGAGGAAAGTTGTGGATTTGTCTTTAAAAGTTTTGAATTTTATATATGTGTGTGTGTGTGTGTGTGTGTGTGTGTGTGAGTGTGTGTGTGTGTGTAAAGAACAAAAATCCCAGAGTCTGTCCAAATTATTGGGCAAGGTTTTGTTTCTTTATTTGTTATATATTTTTCTTATTTTTATTTTTCCTAGTTGCCCCTCCCTCGCCTTCTCCCACTCCTCGATCTCCACCCCAATCCTACTTCCCCATTCCACTCCTCAGAAGGAATAAGACCCCCCTTGGGGAGTCAACAAAGTCTGGCATAAAACCAGTTTCCTACAACAGGGAATGGGCTCCAAAAAGCTAGTTCATGCACCATGGATAAGTCCTGGTCCCATTGTGAGCCCCTCCCCAACAGATCAAGCTACATAACTGTCACTCACATTCAGAGGGCTTAGTTCAGTCCCAGGAAGGTTCCTTAGCTGTCAGTCCTGAGTCCTTGAGCTCCCACTAGCTTGGGTTAGCTTTCTAGGTGGTTTTTTTCCCCCATCATAATCTTGACCCTCTTTGTTTATGTGATCCCTCCTCCCTCTCTTCAACTGAACTGAAGGAGCTCAGCCCAGTGCTTGGTTGTGGATCACTGCATCTGCTTTCAACAGTTACTGGATATAGGTCCTATGATGACAGTTAGGGTAGTCACTAATCTGATTATAGGGTAAGGTCAGTTCATATACTCTCTCCACTGTTGCTAGGAGTCTAATCTGGAGTCATCCTTGTGGATTCGTTGGAATTTCCCTAGCACCAGCTTTTTTCCTAACCCCATAATGGCTCCCTCTATCAAGATATCTCTTTCATTGTCCTCCCCCAACTATCCTTTCTGGATCTGTAGTGTTCCCATGCCCCATCCCCTCTCCCACCTGCCTCCCAGTTTACCCAGGAGATCTTAACTATTTCCCCATCCTGTGGCCCTCCATGCACATTACTTAACTTATAATCTGGCATGTTGAATATGTTAACTTGTCAAAATACACATAATAGCAGTTAATAAAACAATACATGAATTTGGAAGAAAAGAAGAGGTATATGGGAAAGTTTGGAGGGAGAAACTGAAAGGGGAAATGATATTTTATATTACAATTTCAAAAGTAAAACAGAAAAAAAAACAATATTTCAAAACAAAAGAACAATAAAAGTGTAGTAAACTTACCCATGTGTAAGACCACAATAGATACACAAAGTAGAATCAATAGTCAGAACGTACTTTAAAGGAAAAAATGTTTCATTTTATCTGTTTCTTATGCAAACAATTTACAGGTGCAATTTTGGGATTAACACTAACTCAGAACTTTCCTTTATTATATAAATGGTTGGGAAAAGAACTCAAGTTTAGTTATTATGTATCTGATAGCAATTCGGGGACTTCTGATAAAGCAAATAGAATTCTGCCCCAAAGGATAACTTCCTAGATTATTAGTTTAACACTTACAAAGTGTTGGGATGTAGTCTCCTGTACTAAAAAAAAAGTGCAAGAAATCGGTTACTTCAATGTCTAATCATGAGGAAAAAGACATTGCAGGTTTCTATAGCAACTAAGTCCTGTGTATTCTTCCTTCATCTCTTTTCCACTGGAATCAGTCTCTTTATACTCAAAAGAAATTGAGAGTGACATCACTAAAAACTCTAATATTTATAGATCCCACTGTCGTTTTCCTGCCTGGAGTGATGAAATGAAGATGCTGAAATCCAGCATTGGCTTGAACAAGAAAACTTAATTTAAATGTGAGAAGGACCAAGCCATCTCTTGAATTTTACTTATGGATTCAGCATCTATTATTTGAGCATCGAGGGAGATGTTTTTTTCATAGACTTTGACAGCCTCAGCTCTTTGGAGAGTTTATTTTATCTCCTCTCGTTGGAAGCTGATTTCAGTGCCACTTCTGGCTCAAACTTAAAAGTCAAAATACAAAAGAGCCAGCACATTTATTCTTGTCTGGCAAAAAAGAGATTTATTCTGTACTGTGTAAAAACACCTGACAAGTATCCACTTGGTATTGAACTTTCAAAATACTTCCAGGCTATATTTTCTATTGGAAAACATGTTAACATAATTGACTATGTGTTCTGCTTCCTACAATTGTACATTAAAGATACATAAATTTCTATTACTGTAATCTAATATAATTTTATGGCACTGACATTTCTACTAGCCTGTTTACTAATTTGTTGATTACAAATTCCAAAGCCACTATTTTATTTTGTAAGCATACTTTTAACATCTTGGCTATGTCATTTACAATTTTTAAAGTTCAAAGGTATAATTTCTATACAAAGGTATCTTTTGCAGTCTCAAATTCTAGGAAAGTTCTGTTTCAGTGACTTAGTTCCTTAAGATTCTCTCCATATTTTGTATACTTATGTAAATAGATTTCATCTGTTATTTTGCTCAAACTCTCATTTTCATTTAGTGAGAATATATTTTGTTTAATACTTACCATGTTTTATAGATAGGGTGCCTTAAAATGATCATAGGTTGAAAACTCAGTTTCCAATGTAGAGACAGATATAAGGGAGTGAACATTTGATGGATGGAAGCAATAAGTAAATGGAAAATAAAATTTTGTTGTATGCATATCCAGTTCACCATATCATCAAATTTTGATAAGCATTTTAATATTGTTGTCTTTAGACAGAGTTTTAGAAAATGAACATACTTAGATAAATGATACCATCAATTAAGAATGTGGCTTATTATTTACATGAAACTTGGGAAATTTGGTAGATTTTAGAAAAAATATTAGGTGTGAGCAATGAGGTAACCAGAAACAAAGGCACAGAGTTTAGGACTAGCTACTAATTATAGAACCCTAGTTATATGAGAAATACTTATAAACTTATTTTGCTTATGGCAATAACAAATATTCCAGTATCTTATAAGGATTACCAAGTATAGGAAGACATGAACCAGGCCTCCCAAAAAAGGAAGAAGTTAGTTGGACTCTGAAAATATTTAAAGATAGAAGCAAGGTTTGTTCAAGGATTGGATAGGAAGCCTGAGGCAAAAAGGACACAAGATAAATCACAGTTTAGGGTCTGAAAATTCTGAAGAAGAACTTTCCATTAATCCAGAATAGGAGCACACTAGAGAGGAGAAAACAACAGGAGCTAGGTTTTCTGTTTCTAAATTTGTGATACATGAATTCTGTCTCTGGGGAAAACACAAATAAACATCTAGTTATAATTTACGGTAAGTTTTAGGCCACCTGAAGGCCTCTCTGCCAACGCAGCAAACCAAATTGGAAAGTCCAGGTTTAATGGGTAAAGCACTCCCTGTCGATTCCCTAGTACACAGATAGGAGAAGGGACCCCAGAGTGGAAGCACCGGCAGTTTGTTTTCTGGGATGACTTATATTATCCCTGGGAGTCGCCCTGAGCCTCTCTGGGGGAGGAGCTGTGTTTGGCGGTCTTTGAAGGGTTGGGTTTGGGAAGGAGCTGTCATTGCCAGGCTCTGAAGGGGCAGGACCAGGGAAAGAGATGGAGAGGGGAGCAGAGGTGGATCTTCCACCAGACTCCTTCCAAACATTTACCTGACAGTGTAGGAAATAAGGGGAGAGTAGGGGATATTTTTTTTTTTCAATTTGGGATTTTAATTTATTTTGTCAAGTATCCCTAAATGGTTCCATTCAAGCAGTGAAAGTACCTACATACAACAACAAAAAATAACTATAAACCCTATGTCATAGCAACCCATCTTACAAGCCCAGGGGATGTATTAATTGAGTAACATTATTAAATAAGCATATAGAGGTCTAATCTACAAACAATCAAATGGACCTAAGTTAGCCATACATTGCAACGAACAGCACAGCTCTGTATATTTTTCACATGAACAATTTTTTTTTCATTTTGTCTCTTACTCTTCACCACATAAATTTGTGTTTTTCAGCAACTACAGACGCACTTCTAATCTCTAATACTGAATTGTGTTTTTCTTTCTATGATTTAAAATATATTGAGAATATAATGTGTGACTTTAGTGTCCTTTTTTTCTATCAAGTATCAGAAGGGTCTAAACATTAATAATATTTCTTCATATCTCAGTATTCTTTTAGGGATGCATTATATTATATACCACATGTTAACCATTCACAAAGGACCATAGTGGATTGTTTATATATTATGACACTATAAATCGCTATATATATATATATATATATATATATATATATATATATTTCTAAAGTAAAATTTGTGGGACATATTTCAAGTATAGTTATAATAGGAAATGTCACAGTATTGTTTTCAGAGTACTCAATCCATTTCATAAATTTGCCAGAAACACATACAATTTCTAGGTGCTACCCAATATTACCAATAGATAGGTTTTATTTGCTTATACTTCTGTGGTTTCAGTTTCTTACTATGTTATCAGTAAAGATTCACTGCCCTGCTGGCTACTTTTATATCAACTTCACAAGAGCTAAGATCATCTGGGAAGAAATCTTAATCAAGAAAAAGTGTTTTCATGATTGGCTTGTAGGAAAGTATGAATGGCATTTTATGGTAAATGTCTGATGTCTGCAGATCCAGATCACCATGGATAATGCCACTCCTGGGCTGTTAGTCTTGGGTATTATAAGAAAGCAGGCTGAACAAGCCATGGAGAGCAAGGAGGTAAGCAACATATCCCCATGGATGTGCACACTCTCATCATCTCCTGCATCCATGTTCCTGACTGGTTTGAGTTCCTGTCCTTCTCTAGCTTTGATGAACTGTAACATGGAGATAAGAGCTAAAATAAATGGTTTTTCCCCCAAGTTCCTTTGGGCATGGTGTTTTATCACAGCTATGGAAATCTAAGAATTTTTGCAGTGTTCATAGGAAATGGTAACACATAATTTTCTTTTTTCTAAAAGTAAAGTTCTGTATGCCAAGGTCAACAAGCCAGCAAGGAATGCAGGAAATAAGAAACAATGAAGGCCCAGTGAGTCTCCACACTGGACTGGTACATAGGGAATTTTTGGAAATGGAGGGAGAGTTTTAACCTCACTGCTTTCTCATGTATATCATTATAGCTCTAGGACTAGAAGTAATATAATGTATGCAACTAGCATTCAATTTTATTTATTTTCTGTATTTGAAGCCATTCTTACTTCTCAAAATGTTTTAATAAGACAATTTCAATTTTAATGAAAAGGCCTCCTGAGATGTTTGATTAGCATTTCATTGAGTATATAAGTGACTAGGAGAATTACTTCACTTTGTATAATAGCAATTCATTTTATTCCCATAGCTGCCATGGGTGAGATGTAATTCAATGTACATGGAACACCAACTCCTTGGAAACAATTAACGGGGGTGGGTTAATGGTGGAGTATACAGAAGACTAAAGGACTGAAGGACTATAGGACTTGCAGGGAACTATATGGGTTTAAGTGATACCATTGAAGTTTTGTTCCTTGGCACATATTCCTTACCTAGAAAAGAAATTTACATGATAAGAATTCTTTTTGAAACTAGGGCAAAACTCTCCTCAAAGTCATGGACTTATCATCCTGTGAGAACCAAAGTAGAACCTGGGACCCACATCCTTGGATTATATTGCTAAGTTGTAGGAAATAAATATTCCTCAATTGGGCAGAGAAAGGATTATTTTATGATAAAATTTCTAACATAAATGCTCAAAGAATAGGGCAAAAGTTTTGAGACCCAGGATTTGGCTGCTCAGACAGTCAGTTCATTGTTAGTTAATGTCTTTCAAAGAAGCATTTTAAGATGGGCCACGATTTAGAGAAGCCAACAGAAAAAAAATAGAGTTTGATCAGTTATTCTAAAGATATGAACCTGGGCCAGCAATAAAATTATGCAGAGGTAAAATAGACAGAAACAATGTGCAAGTTTTATAGTTCATGTTTTGAAAGAATTAATGTCATTATTTTTTTTGTGATATATATTTTTATTTTACAGTACCATTCAGTTCTACATATCAGCCATGGGTTCCCCTATTCTCCCCCCTCCCACGTCCTCCCCTTACCCCCAGCCCACCCTCCATTCCCTCCTCCTCCAGGACAAGTCCTCCCCCGAGGACTGTGATCAACTTGGTAGACTCAGTCCAGGGAGGTCCAGTCCCTTCCTCCCAGACTGAGCCAAGTGTCCCTGCATAAGTTCCTGGTTTCAAACAGCCAACTCATGGAATGAGCACAGGACTTGGTCCCACTGCCTAGATGCCTCCCAAACTGATCAAGCCAATCAACTGTCTCACCTATTCAGAGGGCCTGATCCAGCTGGGAGCCCCGCAGCCTTTGGTTCATAGTTCATGTGTTTCCATTCATTTGGCTATTTTTTTTTTCGATAATTGAGTAAAACTGAAATTTATTATATGCCACAGTCGTCCTAGGGACCTCCATGCTATATATATAGCCTCTATGGTTCTATGAGTTGTGGTCTGATTGTTCATTTTATATCTAGAATCCACTTATGAGTGAGTACATACCATGACTGTCTTTCTGGGTTTGGGTTACCTCACTCAGGATGATTTTTTCTAGTTCCATCCATTTGCCTGCAAATTTCATGCTGTCATTGTTTTTCTCTGCTGAGTAGTACTCCATTGTGTATATGTACCATATTTTTTTCATCCATTCTTCCGTTGATGGGCATCTAGGTTGTTTCCAGGTTCTGGCTATTACAAATAGTGCTGCTATGAACATAGCTGAGCATGTATCTTTATGGTATGTATCAGCATTCTTTGGGTATATGCCCAAGAGTGGGATGGCTGGGTCTTGAGGTAGTTCGATTCCTAATTTTCTGAGAAACCGCCATACTGATTTCCACAGTGGTTGTACAAGTTTACATTCCCACCAACAGTGGAGGAGTGTTCCCTTTGCTCCACATCCTCTCCAACATTGGTTGTCATTGGTGTTTTTGATCTTAGCCATTCTAACAGGTGTAAGGTGGTATCTCAGAGTCGTTTTGATTTGCATTTCTCTGATGATTAAGGATGTTGAGCATTTCTTTAAATGTCTTTCAGCCATTTGTAGTTCTTGTTTTGTGAATTCTCTGTTTAGCTCTTTAGCCCATTTTTTAATTGGACTGTTCAGTGCTTTGATGTCTAGTTTCTTGAGTTCTTTATATATTGTGGAGATCAATCCTCTGTCAGATGTGGGGTTGGTGAAGATCTTTTCCCAATCTGTTGGCTGTCTTTTTGTCTTATTGACTGTGTCTTTTGCCCTGCAAAAGCTTCTCAGTTTTGAGAGGTCCCATTTATTAATGGTTGTGCTCAGGGTCTGTGCTGTCGGTGTTTTATATAGGAAATGGTCTCCAGTGCCAATGCGTTCAAGAGTGCTTCCTATCTTCTTTTCTATTAAGTTTAGTGTAACTGGATTTATGTTTAGGTCTTTGATCCACTTGGACTTGAGTTTTGTGCATGGTGACAGATATGGATCTATTTGTAATCTTTTACATATTGACATCCAGTTATGCCAGCACCATTTGTTGAAGATACTTTCTTTGTTCCATTGTATAGTTTTGGCTCCTTTGTCAAAAACCAGGTGTTCATATGTGCATGGATTAATGTCAGGGTCTTCAATTCGATTCCATTGGTCCGTATGTCGGTTTTTATACCAGTACCAAGCTGTTTTTATTACTATAGCTCTATAGTAGAGTTTGAGGTCTGGGATGGTGATGCCTCCAAGGGTTGCTTTATCGTATAGGATTCTTTTAGCTATCCTGGGTCTTTTGTTTTTCCATATAAAGTTGAGTATTTTTCTTTCCAAGTCTGTGAAGAATTGTGTTGGGATTTTGATGGGGATTGCATTGAATCTGTAGATTGCTTTTGGTAAGATTGCCATTTTTACTATGTTAATCCTACCTATCCATGAGCATGGGAGATCCTTCCATTTTCTGATATCTTCTTCAAATTCTTTCTTTAGAGATTTAAAGTTCTTATCAAAAAGGTCTTTCACTTGTTTAGTTAGTGTTATCCCAAGGTATTTTATATTATTTGTGGCTATTGTAAAGGGTGATGTTTCTCTGACTTCTTTCTCAGCCCTTTTATCATTTGTGTATAGGAGGGCTACTGATTTTTTTGAGTTGATCTTGTATCCTGCCACTTTACTGAAGGAGTTTATCAGCTGTAGAAGTTCCCTGGTAGAGTTTTTAGGGTCACTTATGTATACTATCATATCATCTGCAAATAGTGAAAGTTTGACTTCTTCCTTGCCGATTTGTATCCCTTTGATCTCCTTTTGTTGTCTTATTGCTCTAGCTAGAACTTCTAGTACTATATTGAATAAATATGGGGAGAGTGGACAGCCTTGTCTTGTTCCTGAATTTAGTGGTATCGCTTTGAGTTTCTCTCCATTTAATTTGATGTTTGCTGTTGGCTTGCTATAAATTGCTTTTATTATGTTTAGAAATGTTCCTTGTATTCCTATTCTTTCTAAGACCTTTATCATGAAGGGGTGTTGGATTTTGTCAAAGGCTTTTTCAGCATCTAGGGAGATGATCATGTGGTTTTTTTCTTTCAGTTTGTTTACATGGTGTATTACATTGACTGATTTCCGTATGTTGAACCATCCTTGCATCCCTGGGATGAATCCTACTTGGTCGTGATGGATGATTGTTTTGATGTATTCTTGGATTCGGTTTGCCAATATTTTGTTGAGTATTTTTGCATCAATGTTCATGAGGGAGATTGGTCTGTAGTTCTCTTTCTTTGTTGCATCTTTGTGTGGTTTGGGTATCAGGGTAATTGTAGCCTCATAAAAAGAGTTTGGTAGTGTTCCTTCTGTTTCTATTGTGTGGAACACTTTGAAGAGGATTGGTATTAGTTCTTCTTTGAAAGTCTGGTAGAATTCTGCACTGAAACCATCTGGTCCTGGGCTTTTTTTAGTTGGGAGACTTTTGATGACTGTTTCTATTTCTTTAGGGGTTATTGGTCTATTTAAATGGTTTATCTGGTCTTGATTTAATTTTGGTATTTGGTATTTATCCAGAAAATTGTCCATTTCTTCCTGGTTTTCCATTTTTGTGGAGTACAGGTTTTTGAAGTATGATCTGATGATTCTCTGGATTTCCTCATTGTCTGTTGTTATGTCTCCCTTTTCATTTCTGACTTTGTGAATTTGGGTGTTCTCTCTTTGCCTTTTGGTTAATTTGGCTAGTGGTTTGTCTATCTTGTTGATTTTTTCAAAGAACCAACTCTTTGTTTCATTGATTTTTTGTATTGTTCTCTTGTTTTCTATTTTGTTGATTTCAGCCCTCAATTTGATTATTTCCTGGCATCTATTTCTCCTGGGTGAGTTTGTTTCTTTTTGTTCTAGAGCTTTCAGTTGTGCTGTTAATTCATTAGTATGAGATTGCTCCATCTTCTTTATGTGTGCATTTAGAGCTATGAATTTTCCTCTTAGCACTGCTTTCATAGTGTCCCATAAGTTTGGGTATGTTGTACTTTCATTTTCATTGAATTCTAGGAACTCTTTAATTTCTGTCTTTATTTCTTCCTTGACCCATTGATGTTTCAGGTGGGTATTATTCAGTTTCCATGAGTTTGTGGGTTTTCTATAATTTTTGTTGTTATTGAGTTCTAACTTTAAGGCATGGTGGTCTGATAAAATACAGGAGGTTATTCCAATTTTTTTGTATCTGTTGAGATTTGTTTTGTGTCCAAGCATGTGGTCAATTTTTGAGAAGGTTCCATGGGGTGCTGAGAAGAAGGTATATTCTTTTGTGTTAGGGTGGAATATTCTGTAGATATCTGTTAGGTCCATTTGAGTCATAACATCTGTTAGGTCCTTTATTTCTTTGTTAAGTTTCAGTCTGGTAGATCTATCTTTTGGTGAGAGTGGTGTGTTAAAATCTCCCACTACTAATGTGTGGGGTTTGATGTGCGTTTTAAACTTTAGTAGTGTTTCTTTTATGAATGTGGGTGCTTTTGTATTTGGAGCATTATTGTTTAGAATCGAGACTTCATCTTGGTGGATTTTTCCTGTGATGAATATGTAATGTCCATCCTGGTCTCTTTTGATTGATTTTAGTTTGAAGTCTATTTTATTAGATATTAGGATAGCTACACCAGCTTGTTTCTTAGGTCCATTTGCTTGGAAAACCTTTTCCCAGCCCTTTACTCGGAGGTAGTGTCTGTCTTTGGAGTTAAGGTGTGTTTCTTGTATGCAGCATATGGATGGGTCCTGTTTTCTAATCCATTCTGTTAGCCTGTGTCTTTTTATAGGTGAGTTGAGACCATTGATATTGATGGATATTAATGACCAGTGATTGTTAATTCCTGTTATTTTTTTGGTTGTGTTGTGTTGTCCTTCTGTGGTGTATGTTGGTGTAGGATTATTTATTGCTTGATTTTTCATGGATGTGTTTAGCTTCTTTGGGTTGAATTTTCCCTTCTAGTGCTTTCTGTAGGGCTGGGTTTGTGGACAGGTATTGATTAAATCTGGTTTTATCCTGGAATATTTTGTTTACTCCGCCTATGGTGATTAAGAGTTTTGCTGGGTATAATAGTCTGGGTTGGCATCCATGGTCTCTTAGTGTCTGCATGAGGTTTGTCCATGATCTTCTATCTTTCATAGTCTCTATTGAGTAGTCTGGTGTTATTCTGATGGGTTTGCCTTTATATGTTACTTGGTCCTTTTCCTTTGCAGCTCTCAATATTTTTTCTTTATTCTGTGTGTTTAGTGTTTTGATTATTATGTGGCGAGGGGACTTTTTTTTTGGATCCAGCCTATTCGGTGTTCTGTAAGCTTCTTGTATTTTCATAGGTATTTCTTTCTTTAGGTTAGGAAAGTTTTCTTCTATGATTTTGTTGAATATATTTTCTGTGCCTTTGAGTTGGTATTCTTCTCCTTCTTCTATCCCTATTATTCTTAGGTTTGGTCTTTTCATGGTGTCCCAAATTTCCTGGACGTTTTGTGTTAGGACTTTTTTGTCTTTATTGTTTTCTTTGACTGACGAATCTATTTTCTCTATCGTGTCTTCAGTGTCAGAGATTCTCTGTTCCATCTCTTGCAATCGGTTGGTTATGCTTGTTTCTGTAGTTCCTGTTCGTTTTGTCAGGATTTCTATTTCCAGCATTCCCTCAGCATGTGTTTTCTTTATTGTCTCAAATTCATTTTTCAGATCTTGGAATGTTTCTTTCATCTGTTTAATTGCTTTTTCTTGGCTTCCTTTGATTTCTTCCCATTTTTTGTTCGTTTTTTCCTCCAATTTTTTAAGGGAGTTTTTTATTTCCTCTTTAATGGAGTTTTTCATTTCCTCTTTAAGGGAAGTTTTTATTTTCTCTTTAAGGGTGTTTTTTATTTCCTCTTTAAGGAAAGTTTTTATTTCCTCTTTAAGGTAGTTTTTCAATTCCTCTTTAAGGAAAGTTTTTATTTCCTCATTGAGGGAATGTTTTATTTCTTCTTTAAGGGCCTCTATCATCTTCTTAATGTCATTTTTAGGGTTGATTTCTTCTGTTTCTTCTGTCATGGTATGTTTAGGTCTTGCAGGTGTAGAATCACTAGGTTCTGATATTGCCATATAGGTCTTTATGTTGTTGCCTGTATTTTTGCACTGGCGTCTACTCATCTCTTCCTCTGTGAGGTGCAGGTGGTGTCTGTGTCTGAGAGTGCCTCTCTTGTTCTAATTTTTAGTCTTGGTTTAGTAGTGGTTCTTGGTTAAATTGGTGCTATTGGGCTATTTCTTCAGGGGCAGCTGATTTCGATCGGTGAATTATATACTTATGATTCTGGTGATCTGGTTTGGTGTCTGGGTAGCGCCTTCTTCTGTGTTCTCAGGTCACTTTTTGTTCATTTGTCAACTCCTCAACTGATCTTGTTTCTTCAGACTTTAAACTGTAGGCATCTGAATCCTCTCCCAGATGGGTTTCAGCTGAGCAGGGTAGTCTCACCAACACCTCCAAGTTGTTGGGTTTCTCAGGATCAGCAGCTGGGCCCTGGGTTGTCCTCAGACGGAGTGTTCAGATTCGTTCTGGTTCTGACCCACGGAGATAGCTTCTTCCCCAGATGTTGGGGTTAGGGGTGTCCCTGTTCCAAGCTGCGTCTACTTGTCTCCGTCCCTGGGCCTGTTTACCTCTGTGGTCCGCCGCCAGGCATGTATGTCCCTGTCAGCTGCTGCTGGGTCTGTCTGCCTCTGGGGGCCGCCACCGGGCCTGAATGTCCCTGTCGGCCGCTGCCGCCGGGCACGTCTACCTCAGCGGGCTGCCGCTGGGCCCGTCTACCTCCACAGGCCGCCGCCACAAGCCTACCTGCGTCTGCTTGTCTCCGCCGCCGGGCCTGTCTACCTCTGTGGACCGCCGCTGGGCCTGAATGTCTCTGCCGGCTGCCGCCGGGCCTGAATGTCCCTGTCGGCTGCCGCCGCTGGGCCCGTCTACCTCAGTGGGCTGCTGCTGGTCCCATCTACCTCTGTGGGCCGCCGCCGCAGGCCTACCTGCGTCTTCTTGTCTCTGCCGCCGAGCCTGTCTACCTCTGTGGGCCGCCGCTGGGCCTGAATGTCTCTGCCAGCTGCCGCCGGGTCTGAATATCCCTGTCGGCTGCCGCCGCTGGGCCCGTCTACCTCCACGGGCCCCCGCCGCAGGCCTACCTGCGTCTTCTTGTCTCTGCCGCCGGGCCTGTCTACCTCTGTGGACCGCCGCTGGGCCTGAATGTCTCTGCCGGCTGCCGCCGGGCCTGAATGTCCCTGTCGGCTGCCGCCGCTGGGCCTGTCTACCTCAGCGGGCTGCTGCTGAGCCCGTCTAACTCCACGGGCCGCCGCCACAGGCCTACCTGTGTCTGCTTGTCTCTGCCGCCGGGCCTGTCTCAATTAATGTCATTATTTCAGATTTTCTTGTCTTCAAAAATGGAATATTTCTAGAAATGTTTTACTTTGTCTTTTACATACTTTAAAACACAAATTTTAATTATTAAGGTAGTTCTACTAGTATTTTAATTTACAATATGTTTCTGCTGAAATATTAGAAATATAATTACATTTACTTACTATACTGTGATTTTGAAAACATTTCCAAATCATTATGTATTTTTTGACTTGTACCTCTACCACATCACCAAAACAGAGAACAACAAATTATTCAGTGTGATGGCAAGTTTTGCATGTCAGTTTGGCCTCTATATTTTATCAATCATTTCAAAGTGTATCCAGGTCAGTGTTTTCAATAAAGGTAACACAGGTATTCATAAGCTGTATATAAAGTTCTGGCAACCTAATCTGGGACCTAATCCATCCCACTGGAATATTGAAACAAAGAAAAGATACAGCAAAATTACCTATCTTCCATCTATTTATATAGTTAAAACATTTCACATAGTACAAAAGCTTCAGGTACTTCTTTGAAGCTGAACTTTATCTGTTTTTTTAATAGGAACTGAGAAAGGAATAGAAATTCAAGGATGAGGGAAAGCACAGTCCCTTACAAATTGAAAAGGAAATCATAGCAGACTGCTGCCTTGGCAGCTCTTTCTTCTGCTTCAGTAGAAGCAATTTGAGTAGGAAAACAGCTTTCATTCTCCAATTGTTCTCACCATCTAACTGCTGCTATAAATTATTTAAGAATTCACTTGTGTGCATGTTGAGAATAGTCTATAAACACAATTCTGAATCATAAATTTGAAGTGTATTCTATACATCTCAACTTGTTGTAAAATGAGATTTTTGAAAGGTCAACATATATATTTGAAAAAACATATTCATAAAGAAAGTTTGCAAGTACTTCACAAATAAAGTGTGTGTAGCATGTACCATTTCTAATTAATAGTTAGAGTAATTAATATAAAATATAATTGAAAGATTGAAAATGTTTTCTTTGGATCTCTTCCTCTTAATGTAAAATTTAATTGAAGGATGATCTGGAGAAAAGGCTCAAAAGTTAAGAGCACTTGCTGTTCTTCCAGAGAGCATAGGTTTACTTTCCAGAAACTACATTGGGCAACTCACTATAACTCCAGCCCCAGGGGATTCAACACCTTGTGTTGTCCTCTGTAGATACACATATGTACATGTACAGTCTCTCTCTCTCTCTCTCTCTCTCTCTCTCTCTCTCTCTCTCTCTCTCTTTCCCTGTCACTCTTTCTCTCTCATGCACACACAAAAATAAAAACATAAATAAAAGGGATATAGTGATATAAAGGGACAAAGTTACGAAGCCTTTCTTCAATGTCCCACAGCCAAACCTTAGGTGGAGTCAAAGAACCCAGAGGAAGAGGGAGAGGGAGGATTGTAGGAGTCAGAGGGGTTGAGGACACCACAAGAACATGACCCACAAAGTTATCTAAGTAGAGCTCATAGGGTTTCATAGAGACTGAAGCCACAATCAGGGTGCTTGTATGGGTCTGAGCTAGGTCCTCTGCATATATGTTATGGTTATATAGCTTAGTGTTCTTGGGGGACTCCTAACAGTGGAAGTGGGGGTTGTCTCTGACTTTTTTGCCTGTTCTTGGGACCCTTTTCCTCATGCTGTGTTACCTGCTCTAGCCTTGATATGAGAGTTTGTGCCTAGTCTTATTGTAACTTGTTATACCAAGTCAATTTATATCCCTGGGAGGCCTGCTCTTTCCTGAAAGGAAACTGAGGAGGAATGGATCTAATGAAGAAGGAAGTGTATGTGGGAGACTTAGAGGAGTGGAGGTAGGGGAAACTGAGGTCAGGATGTAATGTATGAGAGAATAAAAAATATAAAGGAGAAACTAGAACATTGGACTTAACAGGAGTGAAGGATGAAAGTGCAGGGTAGAAGAAGGGAAATGGGAAGTGATAAATAACACTGAAGGCCTTTTGAAAAGCCATATGGAAACCTACTCCTGAGAAAACTTCCTAAAATACATACACATAGGAAAGGAATTTAAATGGAGTCACCATATAATGAGGGAAAAAATACTCCAACTAGATATCATTTGCTAACATTTTTTTTAAAAAAAGGTACAAGAAATGGGTTATGATTTTTGAATCTTTGGCCAAATGGGTCTCATAGATTTCCCCAAACATTACTGGTTGCTGTCAATGTTATTGGTTACCCTCCATAGCTTAATGACAAAATGGTAAATGCCCATTGCTGAAGACACCACATACTTACATGGAAAATTTAGCTGGTACTCAACTGGAATTTTCATCCACTAACTGGAGTTTATAGTGCTCGAATGTGCTATACATGCTATCAGAGGAGATAAGTAAACATCATTCTCAGATAAGTATGAATACCATGAGCTAGAATAATTACCTCCCTGCAAGCTCTATCCACAGATGCAATGTGGCATGGATGTGAGAAGAGTAACAAAATACTTTTTTAAATGTATTTAAAGCCCACATCAAAAGATGGAACCCATTCCTGAACTTGGTGATGAGGCTAAAAAACAGACTAAGTAGGTATGGACCCAGAGGATGAATCTATTATTCTGTTAAATGTACATAGCAATGCTATGACTCCTAATGATATATAGTTATACCTATAGGTGAGTAGTAGAAATCACTTAACACAGAGATTCACTACTGGACAATATGAAGAGAATGATAGACTTTGGTGTGCTCAGCTATGAATGGAGTGTCTTTGTAATACTACCTCCTTTCAATACTGAGCTACTTATGTTGAAGAGAAGACATAAAGACCAGAAGAGCCAGAGGTGGTGGATTATTTTAAGGAAGCAGAATTTTCCAGACACAAAATGGTAGGTGCACTTATGAACTCACAGAGATTGTGATAGCATGCACAAGACCTTCATAAACAAATCTAGATAAAATTCTCAGCATGAAGGACTAGAAACAGGCACAGAGTTCTTCCTCTAGTCAAGAATTTTAGCTGCTGAAATAAGGAAAACCAATTTTCTTCAATAGACTGAGACTGAATGTATCAACTACATTTCAGAGAAAGTCCCATGCTCAGTAGTTGTTGGCTGACACAACCCAGAATCCATGTTTTCTTTTAATGTTTTTTATAATCTCATATACTATATTTTGATCATATTATTTCCTTTCCCCTGCCCCTCCCAGATACTCCCATCCATGTTCATCTTTATCTTAAAAAGAATAAACAAACCAATAACACAAACAAACAAAAAAATACAAGACCAAATAAAAAGTCTATTAAAAATACAGAGAGTCCCTTTAATTTTGGAATACTCCCTCTGAGCAGAAGGCCTATCTGGTAATGTGATTGATAAATCCAGTTTCATTTCATTTAAGAACATTGGTTTTCTATATCTCAGTGAATTGTAAATGGGTTCCTGACTGAGGGGAGTTCTTTGTGCTCACTTCCTCTTCTCTACGCTAAGATTTTCCTGGCTTGAGCTTGGACATATCTTATGTATGTGCCACAGTATTTATGTTTTTATACGTGCAGGAGCCTGTTGTGTCTAAAAACATTTCCTCAATATCATCTGCCACCTCTTTCTCTTACGCATGTTTTCTTTTGTGTTTGTTAACAGAGAGAAATAGAATGAATTTGAGTGTGTGAGGAGGGAGTATCTGGCAGGAGTTGGAGGAAAGGAAAGGATGTGATTAAAATACGTTGTATAAAATCATATGATAACAAATTGTAAAAAGGAAGAACAACAAGCATTTTCTAGCTACCAGAATATTAGGAAAGGAAGGAAGGGAGGAAGGAAGAAAGGAGGGAAGGGAGGGAGGAAGGGAGGGAGGGAGGGAGGGAGGAAGGGAGGAAAAAAGATGAAAAGAGAAAGAATAAATGTTCAAGAAAGTCTTAAATTTTCCAAGTCACACTCACAAAGACGATATGAAAGTAGGAGGGGGATTTGTTGGGAGGAATCAAGATTTCAGGAGGAAATGGGCTTGTGTGTGAGAGAGGAGGAAGGTGGGCAATCAGTACACATGATTGAAATTCCTTACATACATGTATGAAAATGGCAAATGATTAAAATGGAAAATAATCAGGCAACCAGAATAGCAGCCTGCTCTGATAGCTTTTCAAGAAACATGTGTTTAAGATGGAATTTGTTGTCCAGAGTTAGACCAAGAGAAAAGATGAAGTGGAGATTTATTGCTGGATTGTACCTATCATAATAACAGTGTGACTGACTACCAAAGAAAGAGAAATATTTAAGCAAAAAAAGGAAGAAAATGATTGAAAATGTTGCTTCAGTGAAATAACAGAGTATACACCAAAGTAAAAAGAAAAAATGTACTTGGCACATTCACCAAATTTCAAAGTTGTGAAAAATGGTACATTCTGAGCCTGACCTTTTCCTGAGATAGATTTGATCATTTTTCTTCTTAGTTCTACTAACAATTTAGATGTGAGCTCAAATATTACATCTGATAAGATATGATCTATTTAGTATACATTGATGTGTTTTGTAATGCTTTCTTTCATGTTTGTTCCACATTCATGATTTTTCCCCAAGTTTTTTTTTTCCTAGTATGATTTACAGGTATGATTCATTAATAAGGATCTTTTGTATATAATTTTACTCAGGTTTCATAGTACTTAAATGGCCCCCTGAAGAATCAAATCATGATACATATTTATAAAAGGAATAATAATTAGCTAAGAAAATAGAAATAAGCAAAATTCTGTACCACAATATACAGATATTATAAATTATCCACTTAAACATTAAGAGGCAAAATCTCCATTAACTTAAATCTCAAGAATAAATTCCTGCAATACAAACTTCCGGAGAAATCGTAAAAGGACATTTTGGACTGCTATGTCCATGATATATGTGATTTTTAAAATTCATGCCTCCCCTGTGAGTTATATTATAGCTCCAAAGAGTGTGTGGGCAACCCTTTTGCTTCGCAGAGCATAGCAAGTGTTAGTTTTGATATGTGGCTTAGTCCTTTACTATCTTTAAGGCCATTTTTCTTCACACATGCAGCTATAACCTTTGAGTATTTCTAAAGTGTTTCTAATGTAATATTCCTTGAATTAAGGAGCCAAGAACTGAATGAGAAGTATTCAAGGAGAAAGATGCTTAACATAATATGATTCTTAGCTCAAAAATTTGGTCATTCATAGCTATAAAGAGACCCAAGACAACTGACCTTGAGGTCAGAGTAACAAGACACATTTTATAGAGAACGATGATTTGAGGCTATAAAGCAGTATCCTATAGGTCATCATTTCTCTTTAAAGAAATAGTATTTTTAAAGCATAGTACCTATTGACCCATTTGACACAATTTTTTGGGTGGTTTGACCATAACATGTTTTAAAAGGCCCAGAGTGTATGGGAAAGTAGAGTTCCCATCCCCCATATCTCTCTACTTAATACGATTCAGCAAGTCTGCACTGCATCTTTCTATAGCGCACAAGCAGAAGGATGAGAGTCTCCTTTTGTCATTATTGATCTGACATATAGTTTTTTAAGTAAGAGATTTGTTTCCAGATCACATTTTATTGACAAGACAACATAAAGTGACAAATTTATGACTTTTTCTTTGAGATTATGTGTATGATAATCAAATATTTATGTATGCAAGGAACTTTAAAAGTATGTAGTGTTTTTCTGGGGATAGGCATGATTTGATTCTGAAAGACAAAGGGATACAATTCTGATCTTAGTCCTCTAAGAGGTATTAGTTACTGTTTTGTCACAATGACCAATATATCTAGAAACCCCTTAAGGAAGTAGCCAAGGTTTCTCCTGAGTTACCATTTCTATCTACTGTGTACGGACTGGCAACACAGTGGACAGCAGAGGATGTAACAAAGATCAGGGAGAGACAATTGGCATCCAAAGCCTACATCTAGTGTTCTACTTCTGATAACTATACTCCACCTCCTGAAAGTCTCATTGTCTGCTGAAACAAAGCTACAAGTTTAGGAACAAGTATCAAATGTGGGAACTTACACGTGATATTTTAGACTCAAACTACTTGCAAATGAAATCAATCTCTTGATGCCACCTTTTTGTTCTGTACAATAAGAAGGATTGAGGAGACATAAAGTCTTGTATTGTGATTTTTTATAGCTAAAATCAAACCAAAGATATAGTAGTTTGTTTACAGAAAATAAATACAGTGCAAAGCTATTTGATATGGCTTACCTCATAGTGATTAATAATCACTCATAGAAACCAGTCAACTAGAAATAATACTCTAGTGCATCTACAGCAGCATTACTCCTGCTGGATTGTGATCAGTGATGATGACGACTTCTGTCTCTTCTACCCTATCTCTGAAAGAGAGTTATCTATGTGAATATTGCACATTATCAACTCTTCTCATCCTTCTCCCTCAACATCTCACATACTGAACACATTGAAGGAAGGCCGCAAACTAATTCTCTGGCTTCTAGTTCTGAAAGGCATGACTGGCATCTTCAATTCTGCAAGTGCCGAAGAGTTCCCAGAGGGCATAAGGAGAACTTCCTATCTACTGTGAATGTGTAAATTCATGAAAACGCAGTGTTTAACAACTGTATTAACAGCAATAAAAAAGTGTTGAGTATGGTTACCAAGGCACTTGGTTAAGTCATTGCTGGTCCTTGTTTATTTTGCTACGTAAAGCAGAGACAGTGTCACCACAATTATCTGAATTTGAGACATTTTTTTTTTTTTTGGAAAGGATTTCCCTACCGTAGTTGAAGAGTACACAAGAACCTTGGTTGGCCTGGAACAAACTATGTAGACCAGGCTGGCCTCAAACTTACAGAAATCTATCTGCCTCTGCATTCTGAATGCTGAAATCCAAAGTGTGCACCACCACACCCAGATAACTATTTTAGGTATAAGAGAGAAAATTTATAGCTAGGAGCCAAACTTTTCTTAAAAATTTCAAACTACAAAGGTAAATATACAACTAGACATCTTTTTTTAAGATATGGGATATTTAATGCTTTGTACTTATTTTTTATGAATTTTATTACGAAATCTCACTATATAAGTCTATTGTATTGTCACTGTGAATGAATATAAAATTATGAAATTATCAAATGTCTAGTTCAGTGGTTCTCAACCTGTGGGTCCCAGTCTCTTGGGTTTCAAACTATCCTTTTACAAGGGTCACATCTGAAAAAAACCAATATTTACATCACAATTCATAACAGTACTAAAATTACAGTTACAATGTAGCAACAAAAAATGACTTTATGGTTGGAGGTCACCACCACATGAAGAACTGAAAGGGTTACAGTCTTAGGAAGAGTGAGAACAACTGGTCTAGTTGAAAAAAATAGACTATATTTTGGTCCATTCCATGAAAATATTTGTGGTACTCTAAAACTACAAAGTGAATTTTAATAAGCATTTCTTTTGCATAACACCAGCATACTTGCTAGAGTTGCGTGTTGCTCAGTTGGTCATCAATTTCAGCCTTGTGGGTAGCCAGCTGTTCCTCTATGCTTCTATATCCTGCAGAGCAGATCTGAGTATAAAACTTCTTTGAAGCTAACATGAACCTCATGCTAAGACCAATTCAAAGGTGTGTGCAATCCTTTCCACCTTGTCTCTGCCACATCACTCTGCTGCTCGCTTTTTAATTTTAGATTAACTTTCTTAAATAACCCGAGCAAAAACATAAATCTCACAAAGCTTATTTAGCTTCTATATAAAAGCAGTAGCATGTTTAATATTTAGCTATCAATTTTACATAGTGGTTGATTGGATCACTTTATAAATGAACTATATTTAATATTTACATTGCAGGTAATAGAACAACAAGAATATCATTAATTATTCTAAAGTCATGCCTTGATTGACTCTTATTTTAGCAACAAACAATGTTGAGTTTAGTGCCATTAGATGAATGCCAACTTCAGATCTGACACTCTCTCCCATACCACATCAATGAGAAGATGGCACTTAGATGATCAACCTAAAACAAATCAGTGAGGCCTGGGAGATACCCTAGTGCATACGAATATTTTTTCTATAAGCCTGAAGATCAGTGTGTGACTCATTAGCACTGATGTAAAAAGCCAGAGGTTGTTTTTGGTGCCTATAATGTCAGCAGTGGGTAGAACAGACTTGGGGGCCCAGTACCTCACTGGACACATAACCTAATTGAAATAAATGTCAATATTAGTGAAGAGGATGTGTCTTGAACCAATATGGAAGAGAACAATAGAGGAAGACATCCAACATTCTTGCCTGGTCTATGCCTAAGGAAGAACCAGAATCAACCCTCTCACACTCACATGCACCACACACATACACCACACACCACACACACACACACACACACACACACACACACACACACACCATAGACACATACACCACACCACATACACACACACACACACAAATACACATACCACATACACTCAACACACACACAACACACACACACATGCACCATACCACACACACAGATACACACATCACACACATTCAACATACACTACACACACCACACACACACACATACACCACACCACACACTATTTACACATACCATACACACAGTGCACATACGACACCACACACATGTACATACATATACATACAAAACACACCACACACAACACACACAAGTGAGAGAGAGAAAAGAAAGTAATTTTAAAAAGGAGCAGATAATCATTAACTTCTGTCGATATATTTTTATTATCTATGGTTTTATTTATATTGATTAAACTTTTTTAATTTTAATTTTTCCTTTATTATACTTTTATTTCTATATATTTTATATTTATAAATGTTTATTGTACTTTATATTTCCAAACATGCACACAGATTCTACTGATCAAATCCAACATTTTCTGTGTCCATTAGCTCATTTCTCAGTACTTACTGATCACTAAGTTAAGGTATGTCTAAGATTTTAGATACATTATGAGAGAAGTCATGAGTCAGATATTCTTCTCTGAGTGGATTAGTCACTTAATAGGCTCTGCAATCCTGTTTTGCCTGAAAATGGCAAAATTTAATTCTTCTTGTGTCTAAATAATACTTTATTTTGCATATATATCACATCTTCTTTCTCCATTCATCTATTGATAGTATCTGTCTGAGTTTAGATTCTTAGCTTTTGTGACTAGTACAGCAGGAAACATACATATGCAGATATATGATATGCTAATTTAACTTCCTTTGGATAATTACCCAGGCACTGGATAACTATATCTCTCAGTAGATCTGGTTTTTTTCCTGAATTTTTTGATGACTCTCTGTACTGTTTTCCATAATAGCTGTACTAATTAACATTCCACCCAGCGATTGATAATCATTTCCCCTGTAACTTTGGCACCATTGAGTAACTTCCTTTTTTTAATTAATTTTTTTTCATTTTACATGCCAGAGACCCCCTTCTTCCCTCCTCCCATGCCCCCCCAGTCTTGACCCCCCCAGCTGACTCCCCATTCTGCCCCACCTGAAGGCAAGGTCTCTTAGGTGGAGGCACATGCTTTTCTTGATAACAGCCATTATAAGTAGGGTAATATGAAAGCTCCATATATAGTATTAGTTTACATTTCCTGGATGCCTAATGACTTTGAGCATTTTTTTTCATATATTTGTTTGCCATGGACATTTAAAATGTTAATGAGCTTAACAAAAAATAATCCAATTGAAAACAGATAGTATATTTGAATCAATGTTTTTGAAATATAGTATCTTATTTTGGATAACCAATTCCATGGTTTACCCTAGAGAAGTACTAATTTTTCTTGTCACATCATTTATTAGTTGTTTACAGTTCATCCTATAAGGTCGGGACCCCATAGAGTTTCTCCTTTCTGAGTTAGTATGTCTATTGATATTTATTAGTATTATTATGACTATTTTTATTTTTTATATCTTGTTTCGGGAGTCACATGGTTGAGGTATCATGGGTGTAACTCTCACATTATTTCTCGGAGGCACAGACCAACAGGAGACTTCCTTGTTCACTGGCTCTTACGTATTTCCTCCTGCTCTTCTGCAATCTTCCCTAGGCCTTAGATACAGGAGTTCTGTTATAGATGTAACCATTGACACGGGGCTCCACATGATCCTTTGATCTCTGCATCTTCAACCACCTTGAAACCATTTACACACAAGCCACTCTAAGTGGACCTGCCAGCTTATATTTAAATATTTGTGAATGTATGTATGTAAACATAATAAGAAAAAAAGAAGGAATTAATGTAAGAGAGATTTGGGGTGTTTGATGGGTTGGAAGGAGGCTAAGGAAGTGACATAATTACATTTTAATTAAAACTAATAAAATGAATTAAAATAATATATTTTATTTAATTGCTGAGTGTCTTTTGCAAATCTTTGAACATTTCAGGGTGACAGTGGCTTTTCTTCTTGAGGAGCATAAGATTGTGTGCTGCAATACAATAGATTAGAGTTTAAACACTCAAAAAGGATGTATTATAACACAAGGTAGCAGAGTTAATGAAAGCAGGTAAAATGGCTGTATTTGCACAGGATATGAAGTCAAAGGGAAGAACACTGCAGAACACTATCCCTGAACACAGTGATGGGCTGCATGCAAAAGCCAGTTCTTCTTTAAAATATTGCAAAGGAACGAATACACCTCATTTTTGAACAGTGCTTCTATGTGCATTCAATTACTAAATAATAAAATAGAAATTATTTCAAAAGCACCAGCACATTCAAAGAGGAGTGGCAGAGTACATCCCTGAAAATAAAACATTTTTGCATAAAGTTTATTTTCAGTTACATGCTTGAAAGATGGCAGATGGAGGAAAATTTTTTAATTCTCTTCCTCTAAAAATATAATTTGATGCATAAAAGAAATGGAGATAAACTCTCCAATATCAGTGATATGCTCCCTGAACCAGAGGAGAAAGAAAATTCTATAGAAGTCATAATAAGGAGAATTCTACACAAACAGACATTGCTCAAATGAATCCCTTCCTCTAGCCTCAGAGATAGCAGTTACAAAATACAGTTTCTGTATTCAATTTAACAAAAGTGGTTGTTTTGCTGGGGTTTTTTGTCTTATTCATTTTAGAGTTCCAATGTAAATTACATTAAGTATGTGTTTTCTTTTAATTTTTGTACACAAATTATGTCCTCAGGTCTGGCCAGGAAACTTCAGAGCATAGAGGAAAAGACTGGGTTCCTCTACAACAGCATAAAATCACCATTTCCAATGAAGAATGCTCATGAGAAAAGGGGGAGTTATCTTCATTGCTGTTTTTAGAAAATTTTCTATTTTAGCTTTACTTTAATATAAACATGTAGTCTGTAGAAATTTTTCTTTTCTGATGGAATACAAAGACAAATATGTGATGAAAATTAATGAAAGCTTAATAAGTAAACCAACAAATTGCAATATTACATGAAATATGAGAAGTTCTGTTTGAATTATCATTATTTTTCCATATTCAATAAACATATTTGCAAACTTCATCTTAGAATAGTAAAATAATGAGGGTAATTGTTCTCTATTAAAAGATAAATCAGTAACAAAATATTTTTTAAATCATACATATGTATAAATATAAGACATTATAATTTAAAGTGTAATGTCATCAAGACAATATTTTAATGAATATTTTAGAACAGATAATTTGACTACCCAACTGAAGAAATAATTTTTTAAATTCAAGTTTATGATTAAAATATGTTTGCTGGCGGTGGTGGCGCACGCCTTTAATCCCAGCACTCGGGAGGCAGAGGCAGGCAGATCTCTGTGAGTTCAAGGCCAGCCTGGTCTACAAAGCGAGTTCCAGGAAAGGCGCAAAGCTACCCAGAAAGACCCTGTCTCGAAAAACCAAAAAAAAAAAAAAAAAAAAAAAGGAATTTAAAAAAAAAATATGTTTGCATTCATAGTGTTCAAAAATAATGTGTAAAATTACAAGTAAAATTTTTATTGTGTTGTTTCTCTTTAACAAGGTAGAAATAATTGTATTTCACTTTATTGTAACCTAACCAGAGTCAGTCATATATGATCATATTGTAGTTTTTTACCCTTATACAAGAATAATATGAAAGCGTTCAAACATTCTTGCAATCCACTTCATTTATAGGTTCTCACATTCAGTGTGGGCTCCTACATTCTCACAATATAGAATGGAAAATTTAGAGATAATTTTTATCTCTAAATATTTATAATTTTTATAAATTATAATATTTATAATTTTTATGCATCTGCCATTCTAAGTAATGTGATGGAGTCAACCTTGACTATAGCATGAGCCATCACTTTCTCATGTGAATTCCTTCTTCTGTTTGGATAATAGATTGACAGTGATGTTATTCTTGTGTTGTGTTGAATGAATTCTTATTATGTAATGTCAAGTATTTCTATCTTGTCATTTACCACTCTAGCACTTAATACATAAGGACACTGAGTCATTCCTCGTCATCACAAGAGGAAAAGGAATGAGCAAAGTAAAAGGAGATACTCTAAGAAAGAGAGGAATCATTGCATCACATACTACTATCTATTACCACATACCTTTAAAATATTTAATTTGATTGTTAGTTGTTTCTAATGTTTATATTTTAATTTATGACTAATTTGTTCAATATAATGACTCATATTCACTCATGGAAGTGATAAACATACATGTATATAAAATATGTGGTATATTTCCAATTTTATGATTTGCTTGTTTTGATGATACTTTCTGTTTTCTGTTTCAGACAACCCACAGGTTCTTCTGTCTCCTTCAGATAACAGGTACTGACATGATTGTATTTTCTTTTGAAATAGTATATTTTCTTCTCTGTGAAAGCTGCATTTCTTCTACTTATTAAACAGTAATATAGAGGAAAACAGATTTCCCCAGATTCCTTTGAAATTTTGATAGAATGAATGACAGGTGAGAAAATGAATAGAATATGTCATTCCAGTTGCAAAAAGAGGAGCTCATAGAAACATGATAATCTTTTACACAACATAACTCTGAAACTTACATGCACCTTTTTACCTGGAAAGATAAAGTGAGTCATGTCAGGTAAACAGTAAACTCTTGTAGGTGGAGCCAGTGGTCTTGGGGAATATATCATGGTCTTGGGTGAATCATCAGACTTACTAAACTGACACTGTACTGTAAAAGATCCTGGAAGTAGAACACAAAGACTTACAACAAACAGTATCCAGGTCAAGTTCAGTCCTTCTGTTGGCCATGTGAATTTATGCTATGGAAGCATAGATATAGTAGAAAAACTATTTCTTCTTGACAGGCCAGGATTCTAGTCACCTTAGGGCATGACAGACATCCTTTTCCCTAAGCCTGAGTGAAAGAGCAAGCAAAACACAGTGGGAAAGGCTCTATTCTGAATCTGCTTCTAAGGTTCTCTATTTTCTATTCAAGTTGCTCAGCATGACAAATAAAAGGCACGTCCACAGAGTGTCATTCTCTAGGGATCAATGCTATTAAGAGACTGGATTGTGGGGCAGTTGTGTACTGTTATTAAATGACAGTTCTTGGAATAAAATTTTCAGGTGGAAAGAACACCTCTGACAATATACTGTCAGTGAGTGAATTTTTGTCCCCAAAACTTCTATCCAAAGTTCTAAACACTAAATTACACTGGACACAGTTCTTGTGATCTTCACATCAACTTTTATAATTAATCAACATAGTTAGATGCTTTGAGATACTTGTCGACTATTCTTCTTTATGGGTGACAAAACTACAGTATTATCAATACAGTAGATTATGCTGAATAATGAAGATGTTCCTCATGATGAAAAGATACAAAAGTAACTGAATAAACAATAAATGTGGAAAATGCTTTATATATAGTCTCCTTTTTGTTGTGGTTTCTTTTAGAGGAACAATGGAAAAATATCTACAAATGTTTAATGAATTACATTAGTTTTTACTTTCAAATATTATTAATTTCTCTAAGAATACTATAACATTTTACATATGATTAATATTACATGGACAATTAGTATCCAAATCATTTTACTAGTTTTAGTTCACATTCCATATTAATAAATGTATTAGGCCCTGTTGCAATAATTTTTATGTTGCTACAAAAAAAAAACTTTTTATGCTGCTATCTTTCTTTAAATTAGAGAAAAAGTCAGTATGGAAAGGCTTATATTTTATTCCCAGAAGGAATATTGAATCTCTGTGTTAAAATATCCTTTAAAGAGGTCTCAGTTTTAAAGGTTGATTTACAAGTTTCCTGTACTTTACTTCAAATATGCGACACATGGAAAGAAAAACAGATGTTAACTATGTTTACAAAACAAAACAATTTTGTAATGCATTTTACTCTATTATAAATTTTAGCAGCCCAATTTTTTTGCACAGTCTACCAAAATTTAGTGGCATAAAGCACCTATGTTATTTAGTTTTTGATTATTCAGGCCATCTGGGAAGAATAACAGTTCTAAGTGTGCTGAGTTATCTCCTATGGTTGTGTTAATCATGTAGGACAGCTGTTTAGTTATGGATCTAAATAATTGAATAAGTGGCTGGTAGTGACAAACCGGTTGGTCTCAGGACCATAGCAGGGATGTTTCATTTTAGCTTTGTGTCGCTCCTTAATGAAGAGGAGATAAGCATTTTTCTGCCCCAGTTGGATTCCTCTGTTAACTTGAATCAGCCTAGAGTTTGAGGGAGTCTCAACTTAGGATTTCACAGACCAGACCGGCCTGTGGTCATTTATTTAAGAAGTTGTCCTGACTGATGTCTAGTGTGGGAGGGCAAGGACACTGTGAGCTCGGGACTATTCAAAGTTGTGAGCCTATGGAGGTCATTCTCATTTAAACCCTCACTGTTATTCATAAAGAATCCTAAGACTTCCAAATTGAGAGTCCTAGTACTCAAGTTCTTTTGGAGTCTCTGTTATATCACAGTATTATCATATGCAATGGATTCTCTTCATCATCAACTTGACCGGTTTCAGAATCATTTGTGAGTAACTTCTCTGAGAAGTCTTTGAAGATGTTGCCAAGGAGAATTAACTGAGGAGAGATGACTCACCCTGAATGTGACAGTCATCAACCTATGGTTTGGGGTCTTTGCCTGAACCTAAAGGGTAAAAAGGAGAAATTTGAGTTGAGAAAGCATTCTTTCCCTGTTTCCTATTCCACCAAGATATGGACTACCGGGTGATATTCTTGTTGTGACAGCTACAAGCTGACCTTGATGACCCTTCCGATCATGAAGGACAGAACTCTTAAACCAGAACTCAAACAAAACCCTTCCCTTTTTAAGTTCCTTTTTTTCTCAGATACTTTGTTACAATGGTGAGAAAGGTAAGTAACAGATGAGTAGGTTCACTGTAACAAATCATGTAACCATGCCTCAAAGGAATACTGAAGAAAATACTAGGAGAGATAAAATGGAGAGGGATTAGCACATCCACTCTTGCAAGCAGCATCTTCTGTGGTTGTTGACTTTTACCATATAATAAATTCCCTAGGGAAATAGATGATATCAATGGGTGTCTGTTGAAGATTCGTCCACACCCCTATATTAAGATCAGAGATAATAGTATATTTGAAGATGAATAAAAAAATCAGCATTGGGAATTGTATTTTTATCTTCACAAAACCCCTACTGTAAGAGGCATGTAGTAATCTAGGAGTGTTAACTGTTACATATATCCTGGTACTGTAATATTTCTATTTCCATTGGCAGCAAACTTTTCTGCCATAAAATCGTTAAAGACATCTCACATGATACTTGAATAAAAATATTAAGTAGACACAAGCTGGAATATCTCTACCATAAGTATGCTAAATGTTGTCAAAACAAATATGGCACTACTCTGAAACAGAGGCATGTTAGCAAACATCCATATATCTCACAAAGCAGAAATACAGTAACATTATTTCAGAGGGAAATATCCAATATCAGTTAGACATTTGTGCAAACATCTTTCAAATTTGCCTCATCTGTTACTGGCAATATTGTGTTGAGTAGATATATAGATATATACATAAAACAATCTAATGACCCTTTCTTCAGTTGACAAGAAATTAGTCTTTCTAGAAAACAAGAAAATTTGAAGAAATAAGGGAATAAGATATTTGGGCGAAATGGAATTACTCCATGAAACCATCAGTCCATGTTTATAACCCCAGTAAATTCTTTCTTTCTGAGTAATTGATCTGTTAGAGGCAAATTCAGAATTAAATTCAGCACTACCTAGTTCCCAGCTTTCTCTGTCTCAACATGAAGTGATTTATCCAAATATGTGTGTGGATATATACTTTAAGGTTTTCTTACATCTTTGTAAATTTTCTTTCTTGGATCTTCCTAATTTTGCATTCTTCCCCCTAAACCAGAGAACTCTTCACTGAGCTCAGGCTCATCTCATAAAACATTTTCTCCTGTCTTAATTGAGACATGATGATATGTTGCCCATATAATTTTCTTGTTATGTTTTAGCCAAAAGTCCCCTTCATTCTCTGTGCTACTGAGGTTCATTATGGCAGCCATTTCAGTTTTATTGTGTTGGAATGTCCACATTATTCTTAGAACTTTAAGAAATATGTAAATTTCTGGCTTGTCTGCATCCAGCAGTGTCTCCCATCTCCTTTCCCTCTCTTCATCTTTAGCATTTGCTCATCAATGTCTCTCAATCATTTCCTCTCTTGTCTCCAAGCACAGCCTCCGATATTCATTCCATCATTCCAGATCTATTCAGTGTTCAACGTAATCACCCATTCCATTACCTTACACATCGTTTTTTGACATCCTCTACTTCAGAAATATACTATTTTAGTCAGAAATATACTATTTTAGTCTTAATTGCCATCAAAAAACTGATTCTCATTCACAGTTTTGCCTTCTTAATAAATCAATTTTTACTTTTTCCAAGTATTAGACTAAAGTCTTTTAAATCAGCTTAGAGTTTCTGTTAGTGAAACAGCACATACGCTATCTTCACTGTCTTCAAAGGTCATGCGAGGCCCAGTATTTGCCCTTTTCCTAATAATGGGATCGTCATGCTCTTACATTCCTATCACTTCACTGGTGTCTCTGCAGCCTCATTTCCCTTTTGTTTTCATGCTGCCATGTATTCTCAAGACAGGGACCACAGTATTTTCTTTGAAATGAATATTATATTGTAGTTTTGCAGAAGAGCGGGACCTATAGAACATACATTAAAAAGGTATTTATTACATTAGCTTCTGTGTTTTCCTTTCCATGTCAACCGTGCTTGCTCTGGTTTTCTGACATCTTATCTGCAGTTCTCCTGTATTTCCATTTCTTCTATAAGTATGTGCCACTACATCTAGTAAGATACAAACTTTGGGACTGATACTGGCTATGATAGTGTTTTGGGTTTTTTTTTTTTTAAATTTTTTCCTTTCATGTCAGTTTAAAATGGGCAAACTTATAATTTATTATTTTCCTAATTTTAAATTATTACATTAAAATTTAGATATTCTTTGTGAATTTTATGCAGTATATTTATATCATATTCTTTCCTGTTCCTCAACTCCTGTGAGATCATCCTTGAGATCATCCTTCATTCCTACTCATTCAACTTCAGGTTCTTTCTGTTTCTCCAATACACATACACACACACACACACACACACACACACACACACACACACACACCAATAAAAATATCCGAGTCTGATTTCTCTTAACAAATATTTTCTGAAAATGGAAACCACCCTCGACTGTAGTTAACACTCCTTTGAACAAAACTGACTTTTCTTCTCCCAAAAGCTATTGTTTGTAAATGGCTTCTTAGCTGGTGTGGGACTTTATGACCACTTTTAATCCTGTATTCTGGGATTTTTGTCTGTCTTGAGTTTATTCAGGTCCTGTGATTCTGACAGAGTCTCTGTGAGTTCATATGTTTATGTTTTATTATGTTGGAAAACTATGTTTACTTAATATTGTCTACCCCCACTGGCTCTTACATCCTTCTCACATCTTCCATATAGATCTCTGAGTCTTGAGAGAATGGAGTGTTAAAAAGACATCCCATTAAGGGGTGAGCACTCAAAAATTTCTCATCTTCTGCATGATTCTCAATTGTGAATTTCTGTGATAATTACCTTCTTCTGAAAAAGAAACTTTTCTGATGAGGTTTGAGCAATGTGAGCACTGTACAGATCTACAGGTCTAGTCCATGCCATTAGGAATAATTTTATTGCTATGTTACCTTATCAGAATAACTGTAGTAGGTTTCCTTCTAACCCTATGACCTACCTAGATTCAGATTCCTCATTAACAGTATCAAGCATGGGTTCTATCTCATTAAGCAGCTCTTAAATCCAATCATAAAGTAGTTAGTTACTACCTTACTATTTGTGCTACCACTGCCCCAAAGCACAGGCCTTTCATGCAAGTAAGTATTAATGCTCACTAGGCTCATAGCTGGGATAGACTGCTAATTATATTCATCCTCCAGTAGTGTCCATAAAACCTTCTAGTCCTATATACTCTAGCCAATAGGCAAAGCCTACTACTGTAGAAGCTTCCTAAAACATTCACATGTATGAAACACATTTAAATGGAGTTGATATAGAATGAGAATGGACAATACCCCAACTACACATCATATACTACCAAATGAAAAACCCTAGATATCCAACAGCCTCTTCATCTCAAGTGTCTTGAGGTCTCCATTGCATGGAGGAATTACCTTCAAACATGGCCCCTTGCTGCCTTTCTGCATAATGTTACCCTACCAAAAGAAACCAAATTGTGGATTCCCTCCATGACCCCTCCATGCACCCAAAACCAGCAACATGTTCTGTGTACATGTAAGATGTAGCCTACCCCTCTTGAACCATAGCTGTATCAAATTCTCTGTGCTGACCTTTCAAAGATATTTTTGCTTGTTCCCATGCAGCACAGAAACATTCACTTTGGTGTTGCTGCTCTCTCTTACAATCATGGCTGCTTCTTTACCATAATTATGAGCAACATACACAGATTCTAAGCTGAAATATCACATGAATAACTCCAGGGCAACATAAGGACAAAGTCTCCATCCTTTCTGAGCCTCTAATGTCCACTTCACTCTCAGCATTCCCATTATTAAAGTTTCCAGAGAACCCTCCATTAAGTCTTGAACACTCAATGGATTTCCCACCCCAAAGTTACAAAATCTTCCACATTAGTTCCCCAAAACAATATAGTCAGGTTAATTGCAGCAGCAACCCTCTTCCTTGGTGACAATTGCTATTCCAGCCTCATTGCTTTTTGCTGCTAAAATAATTTAACAAAAATCTACTTAGAGAAGAAAAGAATTATATATTTAAGGTCATTGTATATTGTTTTGGGTAAATCAGGGCACGAATTCAAGCAGCTAGTTATATCACACTCAGGGTCAAGGATAAGAAGAGAATGCTGGCATACTTCCTTGCTACTGCTAGCACTCAACAGACTTTTTGCATTCTTATGAAGGTCAGAACCTGGTCCTTGAAATGGTGCTGCCCATATTTTGATATGGTCTTCCCATTTTATTTAATATTAAAGACAGTATCCTACATACATCCCCAAAGGCTAACATGGATTAGGTAATTTCTCATTAGGACTCTAGGCTGTGCAAAGTTGGCAGTTAAAATTTAGACCAATTTATCATTTGAAATCATATGTAGACCTTCAATATTAGTTATAAGTAAAATGGGAGGGGGGTCTAAAACCATGGATTATACAAGAAGTAATTATAACATGTAGTTAAATTAAAAAACTGTATTTGCAGTAGAGAGAGAACTGTACTTTCTGACACTGGCCTTTTATCTGTAGTACAAAGGGAGGTTTTAATGGTTTCTTAGTAAATGAATAGAAGTCTAGGACAGAAACAGTACAGATAAAAAACACATTTAATTTGAGGCTGTTAGTTGGAGTTCTTTTATAAAGCTATGATCATTTTAGATTTTGCCTTGTAATACACTAGAGATTCTGCCAAGACTGCAGAGGTTATCACTGAGGAGTAAAACAACATGAAGAAGAATTTGAAAATGTATTTTGAAGATGATGGGAAATATAGTTTTTCAAAAAAAAAAACATGCTTTTTAATGTTATAATTTAGAAGCTAAATTTGAGTCAGGGTATATTGTGTACATCATATGTATTTCATTCCATTACCAATAAAAAGGTGCCATTATTATTATTTCCTTAAGCCAATGTGGAAACTGAAGTGGTTGAGCATATTACCATGTTGATAGAGTAGAGGTCTGAAAGTACATTGGCCAACTCAGTGGAGTGAAATATTTTGTGTTTTCTTTTCCTCTAAAGACAACCACTGGAATATATTACCTCCCCAGTTATTACAAAAGCACATTTCTATATCTTTAATAAGAGTTATTGCCAACCTAAGTACATTAGAAGGGATTTAATAAATGATTGCAGCTTATGAATGTTCCTCTGATGAGGCAACCACATAAATACATGAGAGTTATTAACAGCAAAATATTGATGTAAGCATTATAATATCATCAGAGCCATTCACAAGGAACAAACATAATTATGAGACTTCTTCAGTGTTTATGCAGAGGTCTACTGATTCCTTACACTTATTTATTATGTTTATGTTTATTTTATCATTGTATGATTTAAAGTGCAACAGTAGTATTGCTGTAATAGCTCTGCCCAGCCATGGTTTTAGAAACTTTCCCTGTACATCCCATCTATTTTACTTATGAAGAAATAAGCAGTTCATGTTATGCACAGAGGCACCTGACTGTGAAATGATTAATATTTACTCATTCATTACCTCAGGTACAGTAATTAGAAAAGTAGCAAGGTCAAATGAAAATCCATTAATCATTTGCATATTTCACTCTATAAAATGCTTCAAACTCCACAATTCATATCACATATAAATTCAGATAAACAGAACCACTGATTCTTGCAAGCAATATCTGTGAATGAACATGTATTAAATAAAATAAGGAACATCTTTAAATCTGTGAAATGATTGTCTTTAGTTTTAGAATAGCTTCCTGCTATCCAATATTTTCCCAGCCAATTAATCCTAAACTAAAACCTCCATGATTTTGGATACACCCAGAACATACTACTATATCTCACAGTACATATGTAGAGACGAGTTAAAATATTTACATGAGCCGGGCGGTGGTGGTGCACGCCTTTAATCCCAGCACTCGGGAGGCAAAGGCAGGCGGATCTCTGTGAGTTCGAGGCCAGCTTGGGCTACCAAGTGAGTTCCAGGAAAGGCGCAAAGCTACACAGAGAAACCCTGTCTCGAAAAACCAAAAAAAAAAAAAAAAAAAAAAAAATACTTACATGAAATAGTTATAAAATGTCTCCATCTTTCAGTATTTGCTCACAACCTAACTTCTTTTATAGTTATCATGTTTGCAAAGATCATAAAATAATGTAGAACTATCCTGAATACTAAAATAGTATGAGGACTTTTAAGAACATAACAGAAAGTAAAAATGGGATAAACTTCTTGGACTGACCTGCACGTGGGGGTTAGGAAAGGCAAAGGAGGTACTAACTTGATTGGGCAGCTCACGGGATTTAAAACCAGACACAGCTGAGGAATTTGAATGGTAAAGGCAGGAGTAACCTGGATGGGGAATCATTCATGGTCAAATTTTCAAGTATAGTAAACAAAAATAGACACAACATTTAGGCTTAGGTCATAAAGAATGCTACATTGTAAATAAGTTTAATTTTAGATGCAAAAAGAATATATACCACATGTCGTAAGCTTTAGCTTTATAGTGATTTTTAATTTTTCTGAACATGGATACCATGTGAAAATGTGTTATGAACAACTTTTTAAAATAAGCAATTCATGGGTACAGATACTTGCTTGCTGTCAGTCCTGAGACCCAGAGCCTACACGGTAGAAAAAGAAAACCTGTTCCTTCAGGATGCCCTGTGCTTTCTGCCTGTACACGGGGCACAAAAAAACATGCCAATAAAACACTCATCTGTATAAAATTAGAGAAAGACAAAATTATATTTTCAGTGTGAGGCTATTTTTATCAGCTTTTCTAGTATGATTTAGCCAATGATTTTCAAATATCTATTCATTTAATTTGTGTATATGAGTATTTTGTCTGAATGTGTACCTGTGCACAATGTGCACACAGTGGCTGTGGAGAACAGAAGAGGGTGTCAGATCTCTTAGAAAGGGAGATACAGACTGCTGTAGTCACTGTATACCTCTTAGGAACCAAACCTGGTCCCTGGGGAGAACAAAGAGAGCTCTTGTAACTACTGAGCCATCTCTCCAGCCTCGTTAGCCTATGTTAGTTAATCAAACACTGATTTAAGAGTTTCTTAAACAGTGTTTTATGATTGTGGTGAAGTATGACTAGGTAATAGAAATTAATTTTGGGCATGGTTTGTGACCTTATAGAGCAAAAATTGAGGTCTCTTAAGTAGCAGTCTTTCTGTCTCAAGTCTAAAATCAACTTCTCCTTCCTTCATTGATGACCTGCACTGCAGAATTCAGACTTGCATGTCCCACAAAATTGTATGAGTCCATTCCTTAAAGTAAATTGGTTGACATTTCTATCTATATAACAATTAAATTCTAAATTTTGACATCTAAATCCATTTCTTATTGGTCCTGCTTCTCTGGAGCACTATAATTAATATTGATTTTTGCAGTAGTATGTGGTGTTCCAACAATAAATAACTAAAAAAATGTATAAATGGCTTTGGAACTGAACAATGGGCAAAGGCTAAGGGCATTTTCAGATGCATAAATAAAAGCATATATTTCAGGTTGGCTTGAATAGACTATTTCTAGAAATCAGCATGCAAAAGTTGATAATATTAAGGTCACAAGATTTGGATAAAAAATTCCACCAACTTCAAGAACATATATAATAATAGACAAAGTATCACTATAAATATTCATATTAAAGTTATTTCAAGTAAATAATCATTGGCACAGGAGAAAAGTATACTTTGATTATAAGTTTGATGGCTTGAATGTGAAACATACCCCATGGACTCATGTATTTGAACACTTGGCTCACAGTGTGTGGTTGGTATCATTTGGGAAGATTATGGGATCTAAGCAGTTGGGGTTCAGAGAGGAAGTACATCCTTCAGGCAAGCTTTGAGATGTTATAGCCTGGCTCCACTTGCTCCCTTTCTTTTTTCCTGTAGGGGTTGGCTTATGGTCTTTCTGCTTTCTGCTTTCCTCAGGGAAGCTTATGATCTTGTTGCTGTGTCTTCCCCATTGTGATGGACTGAAAGGTTCAAGAAAATGTATTACGTTTATATAATAGAATATTATTTAGCTCATAGAACTGTAAATAATGAAATTTTCAGCCCAATCAGTGGGGTTACAAATAATCATCCTGAGTGAGGTAACCCAGATCAAGAAAGATAAACATTACACATTTTCTATATGAATAATTAGCATCTATGCTTTAAATATATGTTTTTTGTTATAACACTCAGGAGCTTATATAGCTATTATGGTCTCTGTGGGAGATGAAGAACATCCAAGGGGTGGGATATGGACAATATTTTATAAAAAGATAGAGAGAAAATTAGAACAAGAGGAGCTAAAGCAGTGGGTGATGGAGGGCAGGGTAGATAATGGCATATGTGAAGGAAAGCTGACACTAAAGTACTTTTGAAAGGACTTGCAGAAATCCATGATTATAGAAGCACCCTAAAAATATGTGCATATATAAAATGAATTTAAATGAAGCCACCACATAATGAGAAAGACAAAACCATAACTAGGCATCATATGATACTTAAAACCCCCAGCACCAGGGATGGGTTACATCCTATTGACTCATTGGCCAAAATTTTGCCATAGACCTCCTAAACACTATAGGCTATGGCTAAGGTATATGTTACCCTCCACAATTTCATGATAAGATGTAATTGTTGAAGACACAACATACTTATGGCATATAATATCAAGCTGACTTGACCTGAAGCTTCACCCCTACTGATAGAGTTCATACTGCTAGAAAGCACTATACACACTGACTGAGGAAAAACACAAGCATCAGTTCAACCTAGATAAGAACCTTATGAGCTATAATAACAACCTACATGCAAGATATGCCTACTGGCACAAAAGTGGTGTGCATGTTAGAAGGGTACCCAACTATTGTTTTATTGGGCTTAAGGTCCACTTTATGAAATGGATCCAATATTTGACCTTGTTAATAAGACCAAGAACTTTAGACTAGATAGATGATGCTCCCAGCAGAAAAATCTACAACTATTTTTTGCCAAGAGAACATAGCAATAAAGTGACTCACAATGGTATATTGTTATACCCATAAGTCTGTGCATTGCTTTACTTTCATTAAAGCAACTTCTCCTTGCCATAGGTGACAATTAACACAGAGGCTACAACTGGAAAAACATTCAGAATGAGAGACTTTGAAGTACTTAGTTTTGAATGGGATGTCTTATCAGACCCCTCCACCCAGTGTTCAGGGAGTGTGTAAGAGGAACCAAAGATGGTGGTCATTTTTAAGGATACATCATTTTCCGGACACAAGGCATATGTTTGCATGTACAATGCACAAATTCAAATCAGAAAAAAAATCCAGTAAAAAGTAAGAGAAGTGGACACAGGATTCCACTGATAACCAAGAAAAAATGATAGCTGCTGGTAGGAGAAAAATGAGTTTTCTCCAATGGAGTGTCATTGTGTAGTCCCATGTTCAGAAGTAAATGATCAATGCAAATTGGACTCTATGTCTTCTGGTGTCTTTTTTTTTTCTTCTGTTTGTTTTCAAGAAAGAGAAAGAACATGAACTTAGGTGATTAAGGAGTCTTGGAGAAACTGAGATATGGAAAGAATATGATAAAAAATACTAAATCAAATTAACAATAAAATTTTTAAAAAGAAAAATAAGTATGTTTGCAGAACTAAAGTTCATAATCTAATTTGGGGCACTCATTTCAAAATGAGATTTTTTTTTGGTGAAAATCCTGGTTAAATCAGCTGTATTTTTAAATAATAAATTGATTATGACAATAAACTAGTCCTTAATTAGGATAGCTATTAATTATATAAAAGCCAATTATGCCAATAATTACTAATATACTGATATCAAAATATAAAATACTTAGTAGAAATTAAGTTTTTATTAATATCTTTATAGCTAAGAGTACACCTGGCCATATTCTATTAAAATGAATAAAATATATTAAAATGTGAGTCATAATACTTTGCATTTGTCTCTAGGTTAAAAAAAGGACACATTTCATTATCAAACATTCTTTTATCTTTTCCAATTACCCTGCAGCATTAAGAAAACACATTTTCTCACATTTAATTAAAGTTACACATGATCAGCTTTAACTGGTAAGCACAAATAAACCTTTATAACTTTCATGCTATTTAGTGCATCTACAAATATCCGAAGCCTCCAGAATATCTTAGTGCTAGAGATAAGCCATTAAAATGAATTAATTCATGATGTCTCATTGATCAGTACTGTGTCCTGGGATGGTATAGGTCCCAAACTCAGACCACCATTGTTCTGTACAACACAATATTTATAACTTTTGGTGAATCATTTCCTAAAGCATATGGGTTATATTTTATCTATTAATTTAAAATTTATACTATAAAAACTTTCATATGAAAGGTACATATTACTTCACAGACAATGCTGAGAGAATACCAACGTTTTTACCACTTATTATACATTATACTCATGTGTAGATAATTGAAATGAAATGAAAATGCTCCAAGAAAAGAATATAGATGACAGTCATGTCTACAAAAACAGTAAAAAAAAGCAAAACTTAATATTTTATTTGGATGTTGAACTTAGAGATGTGCCAAAGATTTCAAAATAATTACATGAGAAGAAGCATTTAAATTCAAGTATTTTTGGTCATTAGCATAGAGTGCATATGAGGATGACTATTTACAATATAAGAAAAAGACAATGATGATAATCAGTGGGATGATGAGAACAGTTTTATCATGAATATACTACTGCATTGATATAACATGAAATGCTAGTGGGATGCATATGTATTCCATTACTATACAAGATGTATTCCTGTTCAAAAATACATTACCTTTTACTCAATTTGAGAGTGTTCTGAGTTTAATATGTATAGAGGGGAGCCATAAATGAATTTTGAACCTAGCTATCTTAAAATAGGCATTTAAAATGAAACAGTAAATTTATGTCAGAATATGAGGAAGATGTAAATTTAGTAGTTGTCTGTCTTTAAATAGTAATACAGATCAAGTGGCCAAAGGAAATCAACAAAGGAGAGAAAACTGAAAAATTGCTGCATCACAAAGAGGAAGTAGCTTAATATCAAATGTTACCATTCAGCCACTGATTAATTTAAAGTATCTCACTACACTTTTACAGATCAAGTCCAAAGTCTGTCCTATTCTGCATTTTAATAATTGGATGTGGCTCATACATACTATGCACCTAAATTTGTTTAGCTATAAATCCACATATTTTAAATATATATCTTTCTTGTTTTCCATATATCTAAATATGCCATGGCACAGCCCATTTGATGCATTAAATTACTATCCTACTCTAAAATTAGCCTGTGGTAATTAATACTGGACTTACTAGGGCAGATGTCTAATCCCTGATATACTCAATTCTTTAAATATTTTAATAGAATGGATACCTTAAAATTGTTACTATATGTATCATCATATATGTTCATCCTGGAAACAATTCGCTGAAGCAAAATGGGACTGGAAATTTATAGAGCCCACCAAAGAAAAGACAGTAGAAGTATTCCTACTGTGTTTGGAGGTAATGGGGTCTACATGGTTAAATGAAAGATGCATGAGAAAGCAGGTGTTAGGTTAACAATCAAGCTTATTGTGACAGCCTTGAGACTAAATCTGGGGCTTCCATATCACTGAAGTTGTGCTCCAGAGAGAAATGGTTTTATTGTTAGAATCAATCTGTAGGGTCAGAGCACTGAGTCCCTTTTGAATTTAAGAAAAACATCACTCTTCATTAGAAAGCCAGCATGGGGTAGGGAATTGATTAACTTACAGCTACTTTGAAGGTACCCGAAGGTATTCATGTCAGAAACGTACTATTTACCAGTCACTAATCTTGATGTCATCTAATATGGAAATCCGTAATTTGAAAATAAGGATTATTTCATATTACATCGCAAAGGATGTAATTGTCTGTAAATTGCGCCCTTTTTCTCAGATCTGATCTCTGAAGCCTGAAATGAAACTTTTAACATTTTCAATTAAATCCAAGCCTTGAAGGTTTCGTTGAAACTAAGAAAATGATTTGTAAAACTCTTCCCAAACTTCCCCTGAAATAAGCTTCAAGCTAATAAAGTTTTTCTTAGAATTTCAACCTGTTCCAAAGGACTTTTTCAATATTGAACTTTGGTCATATGTTACAGTCATATGAATATAAGTATATATTCAAATAACTTGTTTTAATATCTAAAGTTTTCAAAACTAAATAAATTGCTATCTTGTGTCATGCAATGTTTAGAGGTAGAAATATTGAAAATAAATTTAAAGTCTACAATTATCATGTCTTCTATGATTTGACATGTATAAATTACATTTCTTTTAATTACAACACAATGTGTTTTTAATTTCATCCCAAATCTTTCAAGCCTTTTTATATATTTCTAGTCCAAACATCTCAAATAACTTGACATGTTTACTTTTTTGGCTCATTATTTTACAAGTGATAGCAATCTTACCACATTCTTGAGTGAAAGTGTTCAGATACATGTTTTCATGATGTCCAAGCTGTGGGACTATCATATAACACATTTATAACTTCTATTAACTTTTATTGTAAACAGAAAATCAGCCACAAATGCTGATCATATTGTAGCATGTTTTACCACCCAAGTCTGAAAGCTATGTCATATGTCCTTAATTCTGTTGTCTAATCTTTAAACCTTTTATATTATCTGTTAGAATTCATACAATCTTATTTTAAAGATTTCTTTAAAATCTTCAGAAAAAAAAATTTTTTTGAAAAATCACATTTAGGCTAGGACAGGGTGACACACATTGGAATTTCAGAACTTGGGAGATAGAGACAAAAAGAGTCAGAAGTTAAGGGTATCCTTACCTGTAGAAGACCCACATTACAATTAAACAGATAGATAGATAGATAGATAGATAGATAGATAGATAGATAGATAGATAGATAGATAGAGATAGAGAGATAGATAGCGAGATAGATAGAGAGATGGCTAAGTAATTCAAAGTGTTTCATGGTCAACAATGAGAACATGAGTTCAGATCCTAGCACATATATTATATATCATATATCACACCTGTAATTCCTGCTATGAGGGATCCAGTGGCCTCTTCTGCCCTTTGAAGACACCTGCACTCATATGTGTCTGTTTACTCTCTCTCTCTCTCTCTCTCTCTCTCTCTCTCTCTCTCTCCTCTCTCTCTCTCTCTCTCTCTCTCTCTCTCTCTCTCTCTCTCTCTCTCTCTCTCTCTCTCGCACGTGCACACACACACACACACACACACACACATATACATTTTTTTTTTAAATAAGCTAAAAAGAGGTGAGTACGAAAATGCTTTATCTTTTTGGAAATGATTGAAAGTAAATGTAATTATACTCTTAAATTTCCAGTAAATATTTGCTTAAAGTCATTTTTAATTATTTATTATGAACTTAATAAATCTCTGTGACTTAAAAGCATTAACATATTCAAGAGTAACTTATTTATTTTCCATTAATTCATTTATTACAATTTTAAAATGTTTTCCTATTAAAACATAAAATGATAGTCAGACTAAAATACTAACAAACACATTTTAAAAGTGGGTATTTAGGGACAGTGTATAGTATTCAAACTCTGAGGTTTTAAGTTGAAAACTTTTAAAACATTTTTTCATTCAAATGTTGCCATTCTTCCCCCAACTCTTGTATATTGTTCTTCATTCTCTGAATATGTTGCAATGATGCCTCAATACTTTACTTTTTGACAGATGAACACAATAAATGGCATGTCTATATTGCATGCCATGCTAATACACACACACACACACACACACACACACACACACACACACACACACATTTATTATCATCCCAATTATTTGAAGTGTTATTTCCTCAGGTTACAAATGTAATGAATATTTATCCCCTTTGAACATCAACATTCAAAGAAGTACTTTCAAATTATGAAGCTTTCCAAAATTGAATGTTTTTAAGTAAATAATTCATTAATGTAATGTAATAGAAAAGATATTTTTCTTCTTCCTTCCTTCCTTCCTTCCTTCCTTCCTTCCTTCCTTCCTTCCTTCCTTCCTTCCTTCCTTCCTTCCTTCCTTCCTTCTTTTCTCTTTCTTTCTTTCTTTTTTTCTTTCTTTCTTTCTTTCTTTCTTTCTCATCCTAAAATAAATAGGAGTTTCTTCTTCCTTCTCTCCTCTCATTCCTTCCCCCTACCTCCTCTCTGTCTCCTCCTCAATCCATATCTCCTCTGTTTCTGTTCAGAAAGGGGCAGGCCTCTCATGGATATCAACAAAGCACAGCACATCAAATTGTGGTAAGACTAAGCATATCTCCCTGTATATTAAGGCTGGACAAGACAATCTAGTCTGAGGAATAATTTCCCAAGAGCCATCCACAGCAATAAGGACAGTCCCTTATTGCTCTCATTGTCAGGAGTCTCACAAGTAGACCAAGCTACACAACAGTCTCACAATGTAGAGGGTCTAGGTCGGTCCCATGCAGGCTTCCTGGTTGTTTCTTTGGTCACTGTAAGTTCCTACAAGTCAGGTTAGTCATGTCTGTGGGTTTTCTTGTAATATCCTTGACCCCTCTGGCTCCTACAATCTGTGAAGAGAGGGAGAAAACAGTCTTTTCTAATGCTGTGATAATACACCATGGCCAAAGAGCAACCAGGGAATAAAAGTGTTTTACAGTTGCAATCAATCATGAAGGGATGGGACTCAAGGCAAGAACCTAAAGGCGATAACTGAAGCAGAGACTATAGAATAGTGGGGTGTCCTTGCTTGCTCTTCCTGGCTTCCTCAGTTTGCTTTCTTGTATCCCCCATGATTATCTTCTTTGGATGATACTGTCCATCACATCAATAGCTCCCTTCCATGTCAATCACCAATCAGAAAATTCTCCACAGGTATGATCACCAGGTAGACTATTGGGAGCATTTTTCAAGTGTATGATCCATAATATCTGAATATGTTTCAGGGATCTTTCACAATTGTATTTACTTATAGATCAAGTTCCAGGCTTGTATAATCTAAGCAAGAACTTTACCACTGAGCTCTAATCCACACACTCATGAACAAATGTTTATTGTCTAACATTTTACTGGAAAATAAATGCTAATCTTTGCAAAAGTTTCAAGGCAAAAATTAAAATGTTTTTTACAGTCTAGTCTTGGGTATCACCCAGTTAAATTTATAGGGAATTGTATTTATCACACAAATCAGTAAGTGTCTAGTTTAAAATGGGAAACAACTAGATACCAGAAGTGACATTTCCTAGGAATTTGATGGAGGCTCCCTGTCACGCACCTGAGATTTCTTTGCAGGTAATTTTGCAAAAATGCATGACTGCCTACCTAATATTTATTTTTTCTTTATTCAAGCTAAATTTTGCAGATTTTCCCTGGGCAGAAAGGTGGTCACTGAAAATCACAAACTTGTTCAAATTCTGTGACAGACAAGTGACCCTCTGACACTTTGTGGTGGTTTGCATAGAAATGGCCCCCATAGACACATGTGTTTGAATGTTTTACCCATAAAGAGTGGCACTACTAGGAGATGTGGCCTTGTTGAAGTTGGTGTACCCTTGTTGGAGGAAGTGTGTCACTATGAGGGAAGGTGATGAGGTCTCATATGCTCATGTTAGTCAGTTTGGCACACAGTCTCTGCTTGCTCACTGTCATGTTTCTCACCATGATGACAATGGACTAAACCTCTGAAACTATAAGCCAGCCAGCCCCAATTACATTTTCCTTTAGAACGGCCATGGTCATGGTATCTCTTCACAGCATTAGAAACCCTAACTAAGAAACACTTTAATGGCCAGTGACATGTCTGCAAAGATAATGATGGAAGAGCTTCTAGAAAGTTCCTGTTTTCATTGGTTGCTCTTTCTTGCTTTACAGAGAATGGTCATCATGTCCAGAAGTATAACAACCATCTTGATATAGCTGTGGGTATTCAAATTTGAAGGTATGATCGCTGCAATGACGTTAGTCTCTGGTAAAACTGTTGGATGGCAGTGATGGGAGTGAGATCAGACAACAGTCATATTTCAGCCTAGGTGCAGAGAGGCTAGGAGAACAAGGTCCCAAAGTCCCTTTTGGGTTCATGTCATTAGTGTTCTCTATGTTAAAATTATCTAGGTTTGTGACCCACTGGTCAAATAATGGTAGGAAATACCCTTCAGTGGTAATAAATCATAAATGAAATAAATTAAGCACAGGGAATAAACAATTTTCTTGGAGAAGCTCATACACAGTATTCATGGATGAAAGCCAGGCAGTTATTGCAGCATACCTTTAATTCCAGTACTCAAGAGGCAGAGACAGGCAGATGTCTATGAGTTTGAGGCCAGTCTGGTCTACAGAGCAAGTTCCAGGACGGTCAAGGCTACAGAGAACAAGTCTGTCTTGAAAAACCAAAAAGCAAAAACAAAATAAAAAATACTCAGGGATTAAATGATCATATATATGTTCAAGTGTAAGTAATATTAAAGAATAGAATTACCTTACTATTTCAGGTAGTTACTTATGTATGAGAAAATAGAACAACAATCTGAGTGACATTGGCATATTAAGTCTAGGTGAGAAAAGTTGTAAGGGCTGTGGCATGATATACAAAAGCTCATGTCTTGTAGTCATAGGACAAATAAGTGGACGGGCAGTTTGAAGCTGACATTAAGTCATATTAATAGCAGAACTTAACAGAACTAAAGGAACTCATATTCAAATTTGCATGTTCTGCTGTTCGAACATTTCAGCTCCAGGTAGGTAGAAAATCTCAACTCTTTGAATTCTTTAGTACTTATCAAAATTGCTAAGTTCATGTATGTATTTATTTGATTCTTCATTTATCTATCATCTTAAACTACTGCATTCTCCTGATGATTAGACAATTGTATTCACAGCGTCCAGACAGATGTGCAACTGTTTTGCACATTCCTTATACTAGAAGACATCACAATTGATAATCAGCATGAAGAGAAATGCAACTCAAACATTCTTATATAATCTCACATTCACTGTAATTCTGACTCCCCTCCTTATATAATAGTTTGATGACTGGAGCTAGTCCTCTGATCTGGATCCACTGACTGGGGCAGGAGTCATATTCTCTAGAACATAGATAATATCAGGGAAAGAAAAAGAATATATAACCAGAACTTACACTGGCAAATTTAGAGACTTTTACCTAACTGTGAAGAAAGAGTGTCTCCATGTTTTGAAGCCTGTTGAACTTAAGGTCCACTCTGACACATTTTGCATGGGAAGTATTAACACAGCTCCCTTTTATAACGATGTGTATGAGAACCAAAGCAGAAAGTGTATGCCTGGCCCATGGCTAGCTCAACAGATCTACTTGTTGGACAGAGTCCCTTGATGAACCTTTTTCTCTCTGTTCTCTAATCATGACATGGCATTTAGAAATTCTTGGTACTTTACAAAATTTTTACATCTGCTGGTCAGTGAGATTAGACTATCATAGGAGATAAAGTCCATAGAATTCTCTTAAGTTCCACTTCTCAGTTCTGAAATAATAAATTATAAACAAAACTACATTATAGGTATATGATAAATATCAGAGTCACCTTTAAAAATTAAAAATTAAAAATTTTATGTCAACTTTACACAAGAGTCATTAGAGAGGAGAGATCCTCAGTTGAGAAAATTCCTCTTTGAGATCCAACTGTAAGGCATTTTCTTAATTACTGATCAGTAGGGGAGGGCTAGCCCACTGTGGGTGGTGCCGTCCTTGGGCTGGTGTTCCTATGTTGTATAACAAAGAAAACTGAGCAAGCCATGAGCAGCAAGCTAATAAGCAGCACTCCACCATGGTCTCTGCATGAGCCTCCAGGTTCCTGCCCGGCTGAGTTCCTGCCCTCACTGCTTTTGATGATTAAACTGTTATATAGAACTCCCTAGGTTGCTTTTGGACATGGTGGTTCACCACAGCAACAATAACCATTACTAAGACAAGTGTCTTCTTCTTTAATCTACAGACCAAAGCAAATATTTACTTTCTTGTTTTTCTCTATCCAATATTTAATAACAGAAATGTGAAGAGTAACTAATATACAAGTATCAATGGTTTTAATAGGCTAATGATCTGGAGTCTGTTAGCATATCTACTCTAAAGCATTTACTTGAAGGAAAACATATGTGGAAGGGTATTTTGTCCACCTGAAGACATATGGGGATATATTGAGATATTTTATCATTGTTACAGTAGGTAGATACACTACTGGCATCTAGGCCATTGCATCCAGAGATTCTGGTAAGTCAATAATACATAGAGCAGACCTTGAAAACAAACTCTTATCTGATCTGAAACATAAATAGTCTCACAGTTCAGAAAGCCTTACTCTAAAGATATAACTTAGTTCTATATTCCATTATGTTACTTACAGGCATTGTCATATTTCTGAACTCAGAACCAATCTGAAAGAATATTCCTGTCTCAGGACTTCTACTGAAGTGCCTACAGACATTTTTCAAGCCTGCATAATATCCAAGGTACTGAGGCAATTCTGTTTACTCTTCCACAATAGAACATGGATGATATGATATGCTATTAAATATATGCTAAAGGTCATTCTTCCAGGAAGACCCAAGAGGCAAGAAGATACACTCATGGGTGGTGGCACATGCCGTTAATCCCAGCACTCAGGAGGCAGAGGCAGGCAGATCTCTATGAGTTCAAGTCCAGCCTGGTCTACATAGCGAGATCCAGGACAGGCACCAAAACTACACAAAGAAACCCTGTCTCTAAAAAACCAAAAAAAAAAAAAAAAAAAAAAAAAAAAAAAAAAAAAAAAAAAAAAGGAAGAGACAAAGTTCAAGATCAGTTTAACTGCTCAGTAGCAGCATAAAAATGAGGATGAGCTCCCTTTTGTTTCACCGCTCATGAGGTGTTTCTATGTCAAAGTAAGATATCAGATATCCATCTGCAAGCCAGCCTGACCTATAGGAGTTCTCTGTTTAGCTCAGGTTGGCTTTGTACACTCATCATGCCTCCTGCCTTAGCCTTGTGAATACTCTAATACAGGTGAATTTGCTACATCTGAATTTTGGAAGTCCATGTTTTACATAAAAAATATTGAATTAATGAAAGTTTTATTACAAGATTATTTAATAAAAACTATATTACACAGGGAAGCAAAAATTCTAAAATGAAGTTAACAATCTTTACCTAAGCAAAGGGACAAGAAAAGGCTATTGATAGGTCCAAAAAACTTCCTAAGCTTAATAATAATAATAATAATAATAATAATAATAATAATAATAATATAAAAGTCCCATGTAGTAACTTAATTTGGAAGTGTGTGGAAATGACCCAGGCCTTCTAGTGACTGTGAGAAGAAAACTTGTGGGAGTCAATTCTCATCTTTTACTATGTGGTTCCTGGTGATAAAACTCAGGTTATCAGGCCTGATAGAAAGTGTCTTTACCTCCTGAAACATCTTACTGGCTCTATTATAATGCCATATATAATAAAATTTGATCAAATAGCACACTGATATTTACATAAACTAGCAATTTACTTAAATTACCTAAATCGGCAAATTCTTTGTGAAGCTGTTTGGAATTCTTTAGTAACACTTTGCTTTCAAATTTTATATCTAGGATAAAAGTACCAATTAAATGGTTTTTCAGAAAACAGTGCTAAGGTATGTTTTTCATACAGGCTTGTCGAGATTTCAACAAAAGACTTTTATAAAGGAACAATTCATGAGTAATAACTTAGGTTAAACTTTAAACTATGTAACCTCTGAAATTTACAAATAGTTATGTAGATTTCTTTTAATTAGAAAAATTAAATTTACTGAACATGAAATTAAATTAATTTCAGAGTCAATTTAATTACATTAAACAGTTAATATTATGGCATTGTAAGAAAGTAAAAATTTCCAAATAGGGCCACTTAATTAGGGTTATATCATATGCAAACAAAGTAAATAATTCAATATGGTTAAAGTCAATGATTCTTTTTTTTTAAGTTTTTTTTTTAATTTTACATACTAACCACAGATCCCCCACTCATCCCTCATCCTGCTCCCCTCCATCCTTCCCACCTCCCGACCCACCCTCCCATGCCCTCCTACAAAAGGGTAAGGGCTCCCATGGGGAGTCAGCAAAGCCTGGTACATTTAGTTGAGTCAGGACAAGCCCCTCCCCCCCTGCGTCTAAACTGCACACAGGCTCCAAAAAGTCAGCTCATATACCAGGGATAAATCCTGATCCCACTGCCAGGGGCCACTCAAACAGACCAAGCTATACAACTGTCTCCCTTGTGCAATAATTAGTGGTAAAACAAAGATAATTAAAGCATGAGTTTCTAGGAATCAGTAGAAAATATTTAAGTGGATGAAGAATAGCAATAGAAATGAGATGTTAGTAATCATTAAGAACTTTTTGTTGAAAATCCAAATAATGAATATAACAGAATATCATTAAGAGTCATTTTATCACTACATTTTTATTTTTTAAGAGCAGTAGTATTTGGTTTTACCCTAGGTCTCTGGTCTATCTAGCCTCCACTTTTTGGTCATATTAGCAGTGTTGATTATGAGTTCCATCTTGTATTGTGTGGTTTCAGAAGTCAGGTCAGATATTGGTTGGTTACTTGTACAAACTTTGTGTCAACATTGCCTTAGCATATTTTTCAGGCAAGACAGATTGTCTGCCATAGGGTTTTGGGGCTGGGTTAGTGTTTATGTTTCTCTTTTGATAGTCTGCGGAGTATCTTCCCTTACAAAGACACTAGAATATAAGAGTGAATATTCTATATAGTCAGCAGCTCAACCTCACCAGTTCAGAGAGTTGTGTGGGTGTTGTCTTCAACAGTAGGGTCGTGCTGTCGGTTTGTAGAGAGCAAGCTACGGTCTTAACTTCAGCCTGAGATGTTTGGGGATTTCCATGGGAACCCTTTGGCTAAGAGCTCCACTGGATGTAACCCAGTCTCAGTACTGGAAGCTTCATTTGATGACAAGAGAGGGCCAGTTTGTACTCTGTTATTTGAAGATATTTTTAGGATTGCTTTCATATATTTTAGCAAGCTTCCACTGGTCTAGGTTTCCATACAACCCCACAAATACCCCTCAGTTCTAGCTGTCTCTCCAAGAATCCCCTCCATCAGTCCCATCTCTCCTCTAAATCGACTGAGCAAAACTCACTTGAACTTATAGAGACTCAAGCAGCAGGAACAGGGCCCGTGGGTTTGCACCAAATCCTCTGTTTATATATTATATTTCCAGTTTAATGTTTTTATGTGACTCCTGGGTTTTCGAAGAGTGGGTTTGTGATTCTTAGGCCTCCTCTGGTGCTCTTTCTCTGATGTTTTTGCCTTGTCCAACTTGGATGTGATGGTCTTTATAGTTTTTTGCTTGTTTGTTTTTTTTTTTTGTTAACTCTTTGAAACCGGATCTTTTCTAATTAGAGACAAAAAGGAGCAGTTCCAGATGGGAAGGGACATGAGGAAGAACTGAGAGGGGCAAAGGGAAGGGAACCTGGAATCAGGATACACTGCACGAAAATAGAAACTCTTCAAAAGAGGGGGGAAAAGAGAAAATCCAAGTCATGTAACGGTTATTTTTTTCTTTATTTTAAACATTATAATTACATTTACATACGTATTTGTAACCAAAACGAATGAACAGGGAAATGTCATGGCCAGGAATGGATAATGGCAGAAATATCAGTAATATTGACTGAAAGGTGCCAGGAGAATTTATATCTCACAAATATCGTGCACTTTTACCCCATTGTATAAGCAGAGTAAAAGAATATGAAGCTTAATCACGGAGGCGGCTGGGAGTCACAGTAAATTCAAGGATCAAATTAAACACAGAGTATTGAATATGACTTACCAGGTGCATGTACTGCTCTCATTTAATAGCAGTACCACCAGGAATAATCATAAAGAAAAGCTTTACCTTTTTTCATTTGATAAAGTTGAGGTTTGACAAAACTCAATAACTTCCTATGTGTCATAGTAGACTTTCTGCATTAAACACACCTGATAAACAAATAGGTCATGCTGTGTTAGACTGATTTTTCCATTTGCCTCTTTCTATTTATCTTACAAATACAATAAATGATCTTCAAATTATGGTAGAAACCAGCTGGCTGCTGAGTATCTAAATTATAAGAGTGGAAGGCAGAGCTGTATCATTGATCCACTGTCATAGGCAAAATCTGAGCAGTAAGTAAGGCAACTGCGTTAACACTATTGTCTTCTCCTGAATTTGAACGGTAATTGTTTAAATAAGTGACCACAGGAGAAAGCCGAGGCCTTTGTGTTTTGCTTCTGACAGGTAAATTTGTTGTTTAGTTGGTGCAAAATAAAGCCTCTTTTTTCTTCAATATGTGGTCACACATTCTCTGGGTGACTGGCATCTTCTTTATCCTGCAAATTCTCATGATACATTAAATATTCTTATCCTTGCCTATTCTCAGGGACATGGATGTCTTTTTTATATGATCTCTTTATTGTGTGATTCAAATTCCAGTGTAAGCAGAGGCTGAGCTTCATTCATGTCTCTCACACAATGAAGCATGCCTTGAACACAATGAGAAGACAACATATCAGAATCTAAATTCTTTAGAATTATAGTATTTACTTGCCTTAAATACAAAGCTGTACAACAATATATAATGCCATTCATTTGGGTAGAAAATACTTAACAATGCAAGACCCATTAAATAGGACTTTGTTGACATAATCTAATGGTGATAACAATATGTTTCACTGCAGTGAGGATAGCTTCTCAGTTAGTGAAAACTCTCCAGGTGTCATTTATCTTATTAAATGTAATTTTACTCCTTTTTACACAAGCTCAAAACCAGGACCAGATTTGAACATCCAACAATACAAAACATGGATCTGTAAAATAAAACCCAAATTATGCTTAAAATACTTTTATGGAATATGTCTGTTAGAATATTTGGCTTATTAAAAGTTATTTTCATAACTTAAAAACTTTTGCTTTCATATATGTTTATTATTATAGATAAATAAAATATAAATTGATTGTCATATAACTTGTTATTTTTAATCATCTATCATCTATTATCTATTTACGTATCTATCATCTATCTTTATCTATTATTTTATGTGTATGAGTGTTTTACATACAGATTTATATGTGCACTGTGCATGTACCTGGTGTGTTCAAAGGCCAGAAGAGGTATCCAACTCCTAAAACTGGAGCTACGGGTGCTTGTTGGACACCCTGAGGCTTCTCAGGATCGAATAACTCTGCTGTAAGAGCAGCCAGTGCTATTAACTTCTGAGCCATCTCTCCAGCCTGTTAATTTTCAAGTAATCGTAATTTATTTCTTTCCTGCCCTTATATTATTTAAATTAAAACAACATGAAGCAAATGTATGGAATGAAGACTGCCTTTTGAAAGCAGGTGTCAAAAGGAAGAGTTGTGGATACATCTACAGTACCCTCCCACACTTTTTTTTAATGGAATATTTTAATGAAGGTCTGTGTATAGCATGGAACTGTCTGTACACTAGAAAGTCATGAACCTGATAAGGCTACTATCTCTTTCTTTTTTTTATAAAGAATGTTTTCATTCATTTTACACACCAATCAAAGATCCCCTCTTTCCTTCTCCCGCTGCCCCCAGCCTCCCCATCCCAACCCACCTCCCACTTCTCCCCACAAGAAGGCAAGGCCTCCCATGAGGAATCACATCCAATAGAGGCAAGTCCAAGCCCTTGCCCCTGCCTCAAGGCTGCATGAGGTGCAGACAGCTTATGTTGGAGAGGATGTGGAGCAAGGGGCACAGTTGTCCACTGTTGATAGGAATGCAAACTTGTACACAACTTTAGAATAAGCGTGGCAGTTTCTCAGAAAATTGGAAATCAATCTTTCTCGAGATCCAGCTATACCACACTTGGGCATATACACAAAAAAATGCTCAATCATACCACAAGGACACATGCTCAACTATGTTCATAGCAGCATTATTCTTAATAGCCAGAACCTGAAAATGACCTAGATGCCCCTCAACTGAAGAATGGATTAAGAAAATGTGGTACTTTACTTTTTTGAACTTTTTGAACCTAAAAAAAAAAGAGGTAAAACTACAGAAAGGGTTTTGTTATAGAGTTCTTCATATTTGGAAGGCTTGTACCAGAATTTATTGTTTGAATTTTGGGACTTAAGAAACTAAATGAACAATAGTGATTTCATTGTAATGGAATACTTGAGTTTACTTGTAGTGGTGACCTAGGAACTGTTTCTTGGAAATTGTGTTGAAAATGAAACTGTTTAAGTGACCAAATTTACTGTTTCTACCTCGCCTCAAGATGCAGTTTTGTGTAGGCATATATGCTGGTGATTCCTGAGGAGTTTTGTCCTAGAGGGTTCATAAATCAGTTCCATGCTTATGTAAAAATGGAATTATTTGTGGAATTGGTTTTGTGTTGCAAATGGAAGTGTTTAAACAGAAATGTTTGGGGTTTTTAACTAGGCTTGAGATTTTGCTTAAAACATTATAAAGAAAAGGGAGAGTTAATATTCCTTACTCTACTTAATTTAAAAAATTTCTTATTTGAGTGGATTAATGTTATGTTTGTCAGTAAGAAATGCAAATGGGTATACTAAGAAAAAAAATGTGGTACATTTACACAATGGAGTACTACTCAGCAGATAAAACAGTGGCATCATGAAATTTACAGGCAAATGGATGGAACTAGAAAATATCCTGAGTGAGGTAACCCAGACTCAGAAGGACAAACATGGTATGTACCCACTCATAAGTGGATATTAGATGTAAAGCAAAGGATAACCAGACAACAACCCACAACTCCGGAGAAGCTAGCTAACAAGGAGGACCCAAAGAGGGATGCATGGATCACCCTGGGAAGGGGAAATATATGAGATCTCCATGAGTAAACTGGGGATAAGGGTTGGGCAATGGAAGGTAAGGGATGGGGGATGAGAACATATCCCTTCACTTGTAAGTTACCTCAGAAAATAAACCTCTCTTTCAACTATGTGGGGTTGCCTTGATATTTTAAACAATATTCCAGGTTTTGATATATGTATTTCAGTGGATAGTGATTATGTTCAATTTTATCTATAATTTTGCATATTTCTGCTGCATTGATACTTTCATTAATAGTTATATATTTCCTTGTATTTATTATTCATATAATTTCTTTGCTCATCTTTAGTATAATTTTCCCCTCAAAGTATGCTTTATCCTGTATTGATTCAACTATTTGCATATGGCATGTCTTTAGTTGCTATTTGCATATGGTATGTCTTTAGATGCTATTTGCATATGGTATATCTTTTTCATCATTACAGTTTCAGTGTATTTCTATTTGGGGATCAAGTGAATGCTTTCTATTTATAGTTGGACATAATTTCTTTTTATTCCTTTACCAACTTTTATCTTTTGATTTGAGAGTAATCTAAAATCTAAGATACATATGAGTCTGATATTTTGTTAATTTTGAATATGTTCGGAATGGCTTGTTAATAATTATCCACATTATAGATTTAATTGGTCTTTATTTTATTTTTCTTGTGAAAATTTAAGATCCTTTTTGCATTCTTTTGTATAATTTCAATAACTATTAACATTTTTGGTTGCCATAGAGATTGTTTTTATTTTCCTTAGGTTATAATTCTCTAAACCACCATTTTAGTGATGGGTTTTGCAGTACAAAAGGTTGCTATTTATAACCCTGTATACCTGTGTGTTTGTTGATTTCAATCTTTGTATATTCTGTTACACAAAGAATAAAATAATATTTAATTTTTCTTGTTTAATCATTTTATTATTATTAAGAAATTTTCTATTTATTTTACATACCAACCACAGATACCCCTCTCCTCCCTTGTCCCTCCCTCAGCCTTCCCCCCCATCCCACTTCCTCCAAGGCAAGGTCCCCCCAAATTACGCACACTAGTTGTGGGAGATTTCAACAACACACCTCACCAATGCACAGGTCTGCCAGACAGAAAATTAACAGAGAAATAAGGGAATGAACAGACATTATGAATTAAGTGAACTTAATAGATATCTACAACACATTCTACCCTAACACAAAAGAATGTACCCTCTTCTCAATAATATTTATTTTAATGCATGTGTCACTTAGACTAGTTCTAAGTTAAGTATAGGCTAATTGGAAAATCAAGCTTGTCGCTTAGGAAAAATGAATATTATTGTTTTTAGTAAAGCTCCTACCATTTAGGTTTATATGAACTGGTTTGAAAGAGATGTTGGCTCCTCACCTCTCTTTAGGGACATTTTCTACATCACCAAGATATGAGAAAAAAAACACACCAATTATAAAGGGCCAGACTACTTATCATAGCATGTCAAACTTACTGGCAATTTAAATTTCAAATTTTCTTTTAGTTGGAAGTATTGATAAATTTTCTTGTAGAGCTGGGCAATTGATTAAGAGGAAAATTATAGATTATTTTTCTTTATAAAAACATATTAAAATGATTAGGATTCCTTGTACACTGCATTTATTAACAAGTTCAAAAAGAGACAGAGATACAAAATTGGAAGAATTCTCTCTCCCTCAGATCAACAACAAAAAAAAAAAACCAAAAACAAAACAAAACTATTCATGTTTCTTATGTACAAATGAAATAATAACAGAATAATTGTGTAAATAGCACAAAATCCTTTAATCCTTTATCACAATAGAGTATACAATAGGATAATTATATACAGAATTATTCAGATGACTGATTTCTAAAGATGAGGAATTGAAAATTATTGAACTATTATGCAGCCCAAAGATCTGACACAATATCATGCTAATTTCACAGCCATAGTCATGTATCTAGAATTGTCTCTGCAGAAGTATCACAATATTTGTTAACATTTTATTGTGTTGTACAAGCACTTTTAGAAAGGCTTTCAAACGTCCATTTCTTGAACACATCCAGTCAAAATGCAACAAATTTTGTTGTTATTTTTTGGTTTGATGGGAAATGTTTTTCATGTACATATGTGGATATGTACATTACATATGTATTTATTTTCATATGTGTGGGCACACTGGCATACATGCGTATATGGAGGACAGAGGGGTCATGCTCCACTTATTTCACTGAAGCAGAGTCTCTGTCTTTGTTGAGTCAGCTAGACTAGCATCCAGGTTGCCTCTAGGATCCTCTGTCCCGGCTTCCCAGGCTCTGGAACTGCAGAAACAACAACGTAAATGTCATGATTGTTTTTTAATAGTTTCTGAGAATATGAAGTCCAGTTATCACACTGGAACAGCAAGCACTTTATTAATTGAGCCATTTTATGGCCCCTACACTTTATTTTCTAATTATTCTTTCTAAAGAACTTTACTTTGTAATATAATTTCTTAGTTAGGAAAGTAAAATTGCTAAATATCTTTGAGAACAGTGAGTTTGGTAGCATATTAACCCACCTTATCCTTTTGCCTTCTTCTTTGTATAGATTTTTACTGAAAATAATCTTTCATGTAATATATTTTTATCATGGTTTCCCTTCACCTAACTGCTCCTAGATCTTCCCCAACTCCTATCCACCAAATTCCATGTCTTCTGTCTCCCTCTCTGTAGAAAACAAACAGGCATTGAAATAAACAAAAAAATGTATTTTCAATAAAATTAACTATTAAAAAATCAGAATAAACAACAAAGCACAAAACACGTACACACATGAGGAAGAGAGAGCAAGTGAGAGAGGAACAAGTCAAACGAAAAATGCAAAATCAGAAACCATAATGTACAAGATTTTAAAAAAAACAGTAAAACACACAAACATAGACCCTCTAAACAATATAAGATAAAACATCTACTATAGTGCCATTGAGATAATTTTGTATTGACCATGGACTATTAAGCATGAGACCTACATCATCAGAGAAGTTTCCTCCTGCAGTAGATGTTAACTAACAAAGAGACACACAACTGAGCAATGTACAGAGTGAGGCCTTGGAACACATAGTCCTAAATGGAATGTCCACAGCAAACTACTCTCCTTGGGCCTCAGGGAGCTATGTGGAAGCAGATGTGCAAAGAATGAGAGAACCACTGGGCGGTGGTGGCACACGCCTTTAATCCAAACTCTCGGGAGGCAGAGCCAGGCAGATCTCTGTGAGTTCAAGGCAAGCCTGGTCTAGAGAATGAGCTCCAGGACAGGCACCAAAACTATGCAGAGAGACCCTGTCTCAAAAAACAAAAACAAACAGACAAACAAAAAAGAATGAGAGAACCAGAAGGGATGCAAGGTACCAAGGAAACAGTGACTTCCAGACACAAAAGTACTGGACTGATGCAGACATGATCTCGCAGAAACTGTGACAATAGCTACAGGTTCAAGCGAGACAAAGTCACAGTGCTGAGAGTGGGAAGTGGACACAAGCTCCCATCCTTAACCAAAATGCCTGCTTAGTTTTTATGTCTATAAATTCAGTATCACTTCAGTCACAGTATGTATGAAATATAAAAACGACAACAAACAGAAACAGCAGAAGAGCAGTCAGCTGATATGATACAGTAATCTTGAAACTCTACAAAGGTCCCATTCCTAAGATGTCCCAGCCTTTCCTCTTGCTCAATAGAAGAGATTGTCTTCTGTGAAAACAACCAAACACACACACACACACACACACACACACACACACACACACACACACAAACACACAAACACACACACATAATGAAAGGAAACAAAACAAAACACAGAAAGGAAGCAAGAAAGAAAGGAAGGACAGAAGGAACAAAGACAGAGAGAAGAAAGAAAGAAAGAAAGAAAGGAAGGAAGGAAGGAAGGAAGGAAGGAAGGAAGGAAGGAAGGAAGGAAGGAAGGAAGGAAGGAAGGAAGGAAGATAGATGATAGATAGATAGTTACAAATGCTTAACACTGCAATTATCCAAAGCCTTGATGAATATTAGGAAAATACAAGCCTAACCAAACAAAGTAAACAATCAAAGTAATAAGATGAAAATGAGGAGCCCTATAACACTAATCTGAATTCATGTTTGTATGTACATCTACATTGAAGCAAACTTTATAATTGCTACAGTTGATTGATAATAAACCAAAACATAGTGTTCCATTTAAGTTATTCAGAGATACTTCCATATAATCTAACAAAATAAAACTTTAAAAAATAAAATGACACTCCATTAAAAACTTAGAAGATACAGGGTGCAGAAAAATGAACAACCACAAAAATGATGACATTAAAAGCATGTCACAGGATAGTAGATATTAGAATGATTCTTTTCGCTAAACTTATTAATGTGAATGTATTAATCACTCCAATAAAATACAGACATTGAAAATGTATTTTTAACTTTTATTTAAAAATATTTTTCATACAATATATTTTGATTTTTAAATGATATCAAATAGTGTACTGTTCATAGAATAATATATTCAAGATTTGATTCTTGATTTAAAGGTGAAAAACAAGGTCAAATGTAAAAAAAAGCTCCCAGAAGTGAAAGGTAAGTCCTTATTGCCAAAGATACCATAGACATTATAAATAGGCCTAGATGCTTCTGAGCTGGAACTGACATGAATGTCCTCTCCCTGAGGACCATCTTTCATGACACATACAACCTTCCAAACAAATGAGGCCAGCAACAACTTTGACTTATCCAACTATGATGTCCATGAATCACATCAATGACCACTATTACACTATAAGCCTAATTGTGCAGTAGTGCCACACATACCTTGGCAGTAACCATTTGTTCTCTAATTGGACTAACGACACACCCAACAAAAGAAACATCAGTCCTGGTACTGGAAACCTAGCTAACTAGTCAGTACCAGTGACATCATGGTTATTGGAGGAAAATCTACAACCACTAATTTACTAAACCAACCTAATCACTAACAAAAATCTAAACATTTTTCCTTTTAGCTACAGATAAGTGTAATCTCGCCCTCCAAGGAATAATCTCCTTGCAACAGACTGGGACCATTATAGAAGTCTACAACAAATTGATATTCATAGTTAATGAGCTCAGTCCCAATGGATATATCCACAAAATACTCCCACAGGAAAGGTGCAGGGAACAATGGGGGAAAAGAGATGGAAAGACTGTAAGGGTCAGAGGACCAGGAACTTTGCTGTGAGATTGTGTCTCTTAGTAACAAGAAAAGTTACACCTATAAATGGTTACCAATATTACCCTCTAGGAGAGCTGAATGAGAAGGACACCAGTGAACACGCCAACTGCATGGGGAAAAGTCCACAAGGCCTACTCTACAACAAGATCTACAGGCAACAGGGTAAAACAAGATGGAGAGATGGGCCTACTCAGGGAAGAGCACACACAATTGGTTGTCCAGTGCTGATTGCTCAGTTCTGAAAATACACATACAAGTAACACTGCATAGACTTAACAGGTTATATATAAGAATATATATGTGTATATAAATACATATAGGTATGCAATAACAATTGGTTATAAGAGGTCATGAGTCTGAAGGAGAACCATAAGGCTATGGCTAAGGGGGTCATGGGAGGAAAAGGATAGGAGAGATATAGTAATTAAAATATAATATCAAAAGAGATAAGTAAAGAAAGCAGAAGAGTTGGCATAGGAGGAATATCTTCAGAGATACTTACTAGAAACAAAGCAAACCATTTTATCATGAGTAATCTATTGGATTACTAGAAAACCAAAGATCTATAAGTGTTCAAACTTATACATATCATTTACCCAACAGCACTATTCAAAAAATACCACAATGTAAAAATGTATGAAGCAAATCTAATTAGGTAAGAAAAAGGAATGTTAAAAATAATAAACTGCTTTAAGATCTATTTAATGGTATGTAAAATAGAAGATTAATAAGGAAATAATAGAAAACATACCATGAAACAAATTGATATTATACCTCAAAAACAATTATATTTTTTCATATGTTCCTGAAATTTTTTCCAGAATACTCCATAATCTATATTATGACAAAAAGGACTATAATATTTTAAATCACATATGGCTGAAATTTATCTATGTATTCAAGTAATCATTGATAAATTTCTTCATTTTTATGGAATTGACAAGCTGATCTTAAATTTGTATGGAAATTCCAGAGTCTGAAAAGGTAAAACTAGTTTGTAAAAGATCAAAATTAAACACACCAACTAACACATAGTGTTTCATTTCAGATAAAGCTACAGCATCACCCAACTAAGACATCCCATTTAACACAACTACAAATTTACATAGAAAACCCAATGGAACATAATTAAAATTTAAGAAATATACCATTACAGTATGGGCGATTGATCTGATAAGAGTTCCAAGAAAACTTAAAGAATTAATAGTCATTTCAAAATTAAACATTTCAACCACCTTATTTTAAACAGTGTGGCTGGCCCCCTTGTGACAACATCATTGTTTTATTTCTGACAATGAAATTGACAGTATAAAGTTAATAATTTGAAACATTTAAAAATAATAATAAATAAATCTTCATGAAATGTGGTATTTTATCTGCTTCCAATAATTTTGATTTTTTTAAGCATTCCTAATACCAATAAAGAGAATTTCTCTTGAATTTTGACTTTATTCTTCTGTACATTCGGGATCTTGGCAGAACTGTTTTCAGAGTCTAAGGCTTTCACTATGTTAGCCATAATCCTTTATTACTACATTAGCCATAACCCATTATTACGATGTTAGCCATAACCCATTATCACTATGTTAGCCATAATCCATTATTACTATGCTAACCATAATCCATTATCACTGTTAGCCATAACCAATTATCACTATGTTAGCCATAACCCATTATTACTTTGGTGTGAAGGTAACTTGTATGATAAGGAAGCACTCTACACAATCTTTTGAGCAGATCTTTTAATTTCAGGGAGTCTTATTTCTTTATGCTGTGACTGTCAGATAATTGAGTTGTTTTCTGTTGTTGGTATGTAAGACAGAAAGTCCAGCAGCCATTGAGTGGAGGAAATGTGTCTTCCCAAGGCATCGGGTCCCATTCACTGTTTTCTCTAAGACCAGCAGTTCTCAACCTGTGGGTCACAACTCCTTTGGGAGTTGGATGTAGGATATCCAACATATCATGTCTTTACAGCACATATATCATAGATTCATAATAGTAGCAAAATTACAAAGTAACAAAAAATAATTTTAAGGTTGGAGGTCACCACAACATGAAGAACTAACTGTAGTAAAGGGTTATAGCATTAGGAAGGTTGAGAATCACTACTGTCCTATAGAACAGAATAGCTGTAGTGTAGAGAAGAACTGCACTTCTCTCTCTCTCTCTCTCTCTCTCTCTCTCTCTCTCTCTCTCTCTCTCTCTCCCCCTCCCTCTCTCCCTCTCTTTCTCCCTCCCTCCCTCCCTCCCTCCCTCCCTCCCTCCCTCCCTCCCTCTCTCTCTCTCTCTCTCTCTCTCTCTCTCTCTCTCTCTCTCTCTCTCTCTCCCTCTCCCTCTCCCTCTCCCTCTCCCTCTCTCTTAAGCTATAATGTTCAACTCCTTTGCCATTAAGCTTGTCATAACACATATTCCATTGAGTTCATTAATGAGTCCCTGTAGATTTTTAGTCTTAACACCTTATACACCTTCTGACTCTCCTCTCTCTTATCAACACTCTTAGGAGAACCCATAGTTCTAGTTATGAGTTTCTAGAGAGAAAAGTCATAGTATACTCTTCCCAAGCCAGAAAACTGCAGTGTGTATTAGTCATTCTTATGCTAGCCCACTCTGATTCCAAAAGCATGCTGTATGTATCTTCTTGATGTGTTTCTGCCATTTTGGCTCCAGCAGTCATCAGTTAGTGGAGAGACCTCAACTTCAGTTCATGGTATCCTTGTAATTCCAGTGTATCAGATTGGCCTGAAATACTAATTTTCTGTTATGCCCAACCCACATCCTCAGGTTTCAGTTTGTATAACCACCTCTTGTTATAAGACAAAAGCGATAACATCTAATATTTCCAATATTACAGTTAGAGTAAGAAGCTCTTGTATAAACACCGATTAAATGTCAGATCTACTCTTGGAGTTTCCTTGATTCTGGACACAGGATTTTTGTCCAATGATTGACATTTCCTTTTCTACTAGCGGTTTTGGAGTTGTTGAAGAAAATGTTGCATAATTTCACTTTCATCTAAATCTAGTGTCTCTCAACTTTATCTTTTCCAATTAACTCCTATGCTTCCTATCTCCTTATAGTCAAGTAAGTTCTTAGTTTACACTCTTCAGAAATCTTCCATTAGCAAGCCAGACCATCGAAGATTCTTCTTTTACCCATTAGGTGTTAAGGTGTATTTTATTTTTTTATAATTTACAGACACTCTCAGTAGGGCTAATATGGTGTCCACTTTTGCCATAGTGCTTGGCACACATGATAACATTCAACTGTAAATAAAAAAACATCATTGGGAATAGTGTCATATCAAAGATTGCTAAAATATATTTACTAAAACGTGAATATTTCCTCTCATTTTGAAATGCATGTGATGTACAAAAGTACATTTTTACCTTTAAAAATTATCTCATTTTAAAGTGTCCTTCTGTGCTGCTACTGAGGTCCTAGCGATGTCTCAGCTTGAGATGCAGCCAAGGGACATGTCTGGGTCCATGGGCCTACTGCAGCCAGGGTCTGTGTTGACATCCTTGGTTCTTGTTACCATAGAAGGCCTTCTGTATGTCCAGTGTCTGGGGAGCTACCTGGGGCCATGTTGATATCTGAGGGCCATGCTGACACTGGGGTCATGCCCTTATGAGTGGTTTGCATTGCCACCTGGGGTCATGGTGACATCTGGGCCTGGACTGCTGCTGAGGCCCATGTCTGGGTGATTGGTCCTACCACAGCCTGGGTCTACAGCCTCGATGTCTGTAGCAATTGTTTCCACCAAAGACCACAGAGAAGCCTTAGGTCAAGACTGCCTCCTGTGATCATGTTGGTGTCCTAGGGCCATGCTGACCTGTGTGTCCTTTGCTGCGACCGGTGTCATGGTGACATCCAGCCAGAGCTACTGCCTAGGGCCATGTCTAGGCCCATGGTCCTGATGCAGCTGGGATCTGTGTAGATTTCCATGGACCATGTTATCATAGGAGGGCCATAGGAATTATGCATGTTGAGATCTATAGGCTGTGCTAAGCCAGTAACTCCCTTCACTGGCCCTGAGAGAGCTGTCCCTTTGCCTCAGTAGCCACTGCAGCAGAAGAGCTGGCCTCACCCCTCACAGGAGAGATGGCTCCATCCATAAGTAAGATACCACTATCTTTACCATGGGCATAGGAGAGCTAGACCCAATGGTATAGGTGTAGAAAAGCTGGTTCCATGCTTAGTCTGAAGGGTGCAGTCCCAGTGGCCCAGACTGACAAATTCAGCTATTACTCACATCCAAGGCTTTGAGTTGGTCCACCCAACATCTACTCCATCAATGACCTTTGGAGTGTAGAGTTTGTGAAAAGACTGGTCCCCCAGGAACCATAACCTCAGGCTCTCTATTACTTGGGGCAACAGCAGGATAGCTTGAGAGGAGTTCTGATGAGAGTCAAGTATTGGTGCTATACTGACACCATGCTATATTGACACCAGAAGCCAGAGTCTTTGAACCAGACCAACAACTCATTGAAATGAATATTTCATTGCAAGTATATTGCAAGTAAAGCTTAATGGACAAAAGGATATATTGCATGACACACTGTATCTCTTGAAGCCAGTAAGATGAATGAAGAGATATTGAAGAGGCAGGAAAGATGGAGGAGCAAACGGGTTCTTTTGTTTGTTTGTTTGTTTTGTTTTTAATTAATATTCTTTTAATTTGGTGGGGAGGAGATGCTACAGGGTGAGGGCAGATATGGAGGGACTGGGGAATAAGCAGGTTTTGGGAGCATGATATGAAATTCCCCAAGAGTCAGTACAAAAATATGTAACATGGGTAACATTTAAGTTTAAAAAGATGAATAACCACCATTGTCAATACTGTTATATCAGAGATTGTTAAAATACATTTATTAAAATATGAATATTTCCTATCTTTTTTAAATGCATATGATATAAAAAGGTTACATTTTTTATTTCTAAAAAATTATGCCATTAAAAGTCTTGTTTTCTAATGACAAAGACTGCAATCTTCAAACTGTGATTTTGAACTACAACCAGAATAAAGTACAAGAAATATCTCATCCAATTGTGTCAATTTTTAACACATTCCTATTAGAGACAGGACAGGGAGCCCCCAAAATAAAGTGAGTAGCACAGATTGTCCATCCACCGATTTATAGATGGATGCTCTTTCATTATATCATTCTGCCTCTGAAACCTCTGAGCAATTTGCTGGTTGTAGACAGACAAATGGAGGCTATGTACTGCTATAGTTCTCAGGCAGGACAGATTCCCCAGTAATGTTACCAGGAACATCCCCCACAGACATATTTATTACCACGCTTCATTTTGCTCTGCATCAGCAGGTCCATCTGGCAGAAAAGGATGGACCAGGTGTTCTGGAGAAAGTTGGCACACAAATGCCTTCCATATTGTGACAGGAACAGGAGGAAGAGATTTTTAAAATGAGAGGAAATTAAATTATTCTTGGTATATGGGAGGTTACAAGACATTTTTAGGTGGTAAAAATTATGGAACATCTTTTTGCCTTATTTGTAGCTGGTTTTTTGGCTGGGTCTGAATTATCAGAATGAAGAATAAATATCCAAAGGTAATTGAGCGTATATGCATTTGTGTAGTGAATAAACAAAATTGTATATAAACCTCCTTGGAATTTTGCTGTGAAGCAAATAAAATCAACCCCAGAAAGACATTTGCTAAAGCAAATTAAATAAATAATAAATGAATGAATGAATGAATGAATAAATAAAATAGCAAAGCATCTCTTTTGATTACTTTTGATTAGTTGGTACTTGACTTAGGCTTCTCAATCAGATACCAAGAGTAAAGTTTCCAAATGACGTTTCACCTACCAAATTGAATTCTGTGGCCAGAAGAACTATTTAATACTGTGCTCAAAGTGAACAATTTCCAGTATAGTTTAGCTTATCAAAGCAGTGAATGTACTAGGAGAACAGATCTTATTCTAGTGCCGCAGAACTTGTATTTACTAACAATCGCAGTCCATGTCCATGGAGGCTTCCCACATTCCCTAGGAAGCTCTGGCCAGACTGTGAGATGTTCTTTGTGTAGTATGTCTGTGTTCCTATGCACAGTAATGAAAAGCCTCCAATACAAATATCAACAATATTCAGCACTACTGATTTCATCCATCCTGGAAAAAACAGTATCACAGTAAGGGTAATGTCTCAGTCTTGAGCATATATATGCTGTACTCTAACATACCCAACTATACTCACCCATGTATATGATATTCTACATATTAATTTTAACTGTTAGGTGGCATCCCCATAATAGGAGCCCTACCACTGATTCATCATATTAATTTCTAATTAATTTTAAATAAGATTGGAAAATATTATTATGATTTCTAAAGATGACATAGTAATGGTTGCTTAATATTTATGAATATGAACATATAATATACTTCATAAGTCTCTTTATCAGTAGATATTAAAGATAAAACATTTCTAGTTCCCTATTATAATTCAAAACATTGTCTAGCACAGAACTGATACATAGAAAGTGTATTTACTTCCTATGGTTTATTTGTTTTGTTGCATTTGTTTTTGAGAGAGTCTCCCTCATGTAGCCCTCGCTGGTCAGAATTCACTATGTAGAACAGGGTGGTCTTGAACTAACAGAGACCTTCTTTCCTCAGAACCCCAAGAGATGGGATTAAAATCATGTGCCACAATGCTCAGCAGCTTCCTAGGTCCTTATTGATCTAATGGTGCAAATGAACTTAAATTTACTGAGAATTGCTAAGGCAAAACTGATCATACAATTACATGACTTTGTTCCCTAGCTTTAATCTCTGGGGTTAGGAATTGGGTGTTAGAAAAGCTTGGCTACAATACAGACTTTTGGAAAGGAGGAATTGGCTACTGGCTGCTGCCCATCTCATCTCTAATGCAGATGGTATCCAGAGAGAGTGACTTCTGGCACAAGTGATATTGCCTGATATTGCCCCTGTGATAATGCAACATGAGATTAACTTAACCTGAAAGAGTTGGAAGTTCTTTTCCATTTTCCAATGTGCTGAGACATTTTTTTATTTTAACAAGGAAAAGGGAGGACAAAACTATGTTGGCTTTAAAAAAATTTAATAATGTCTCAAACTTAATTTATAAGAACACTGTGTTCCCCCTGTGGGGCTTAATAAAACACTTTTATTTGCTCTCAAAATTGCAGTGAGGGGCTTCTGAAATTTTTAATCATTTGATTTGTATGGTGTTGCTTCTTACAGAGAAAAGAAAATGTCTCTTCTAAGGAAAAGGGTTAAAGGTCACTACTGTTGGGCTGAGTTTAAAGTCTTAGAGGGAAAGGCATATAATTAAGTATAAAATTTTCAACAAAAAGTGAATATACATCTGAGCAGTCTGCATGTTATTCTCACATCCCTCATACTATATTTCTTAAATTAAGTGATAGGATTCTGAGCAAAAAAGCTGTCCCATAGGAAGAAAAACTCTAAGGAACATTAGTTAGTTATGCTATTGTCTGTTGTCAATATTCTTATAATCATTTAGACTAACTTTAAAAGGTAGAACTCGCTTTACTCTATCTAACCTTGAAGTCAGGATCTATCTACTGTGAGCTCCCAGACATGTTTTCCCTGTTTTGTTGTTTGTTCCTTTGCTCATTTTTTTTTAGCAAGAATAAGTTGGGTATAGGATAGACTTGATCTTCACATGTGTATTTGACAGCCCAATATAAAGAAAACCCAGTGATTCTCACACTTCCATAGCACAATCTCTACATGTAATCAACTTCTAATAAGAGGCTGAGACAAATGGGAATGGGTCTGAAGATGTAATAAAATCTTGCATAAACTCTGGGCTCATTAGCAGGTTCACTTTCCTTGGTTGGCTCTTGTTATGATTAAAACTCTTAAAAGCTACGGGTTTCTTCTCTGTTTTTGGTTTTAAGAAGAAAGCTTTGCTATTACACAAGGATTAAACAGAAGGCCCAAATGGTGGGATGACGGCTCACAGAGGCTGGGGACTGTCCTTGTCTACCATGTACGAGGAAATTTGGAACCTCAATGAAACTGTGACAGATATATGTGAAGTGCTAACAACAGGGACCTTGAAGCCAGCTTCTTCTTCAGTTCACTATCTGTTGTGGCCATAATCACAGCCGAACAGATTTTTAACATATTGATACAGGAAGACGGAGAACATAGCTGGCTGACAACCAGATTCTCTCCCGAGAGATATGTTACATAGTCCATGTGTGTTGTTTCAAATCACAATGTGTGCGTAATTGATTGTTACATTATTATTAAAGCACATGTCCCTTCATATCTGGGGAAGATTGGTTCTGCTGTGCACCAAGTTTCCAAATTCCATGAGTGTCAAAATCTTTGCATAAAATAATATAGCATTTACATGTAATACATACACATATTCCAATACACAAATTTGTAAATTATTTATAAATACTTTTAATACCATAAATGTAAGTGTGCTGTAAACATTTGTTACACTGTGTTCAATGAAAAATAACAAGAAAATAGTTGTGTATTTTCAATACAGACTTAATTACTTGTATAGTGTGCAGTCTGTGTTTGGTTCAATATGCAGGTATAGAATCTCCAATTCAAGAAGGCAAACGGAAGTTATCACTCTTATTTTGTAATATTTGTCTCCCTTACTAAAATTCGTTATTATATTTCAACTTGTATTCTGAGGTGGCATTTCATTCTAAGTGTTGTTTATAATATATCTCAGGATCAAATGATTCAACAAGTAATATACCAAACAAAATCCACCCTTCACATTCCTCACACTGATTATTTCCTTACAGTTAACAATGGAGGGGCACTGATTATCAACTCAAGTATATGCACTTCAAAAGTTTTACTTTATGGAATTTTTCTGTCATATACTTGATAAATTTGAAGCTGTCCTGCTATATGTGGTCTATTGACAGAAAAAAAAAATAGACTTGATAAGCATTTATTTTAAAATGTTCATCAATATTTGCAGAAATTCTTGTTTAACTCCTTCTTTGCTTAAGGTCAAGATAATAAAGAATATTAAGCTAAGTGTGTTTGAAGTAAAAAGACACTTAATGATCCCCATTCACATCAGTGACATTGTCTTCAAGTTCTGATGCATGACATTTCTGGACATCATCATATAATCAGTCCCTGACATTTCCTCTGTCATCTCTGTAGGTTGCCTGCAGTTTGCTCATTTCAAGGTTTGATTGAAGCACAGATAATTTTATTTTTCAGTCAAAGTTACTATACTATAGTCTGAAAATAATGTGAACTATACTAATGGAACTGAAATAAAATTAATTACAAATTTTAATAGCTAATAAGAGCATGTATGAAAATTTTAAACTAAATTTTGTTTAAAATGATAGCTTCTCCAGAAATCCATAATGTTAAAGCAAAATTCACTGTCCTATCTGATAGGAACTAATAATTCTACATAGCTGAATAAAAAATGTATTATAGATTTTCTTTTACTTTAATTATATTGAAAACTACATTTTAGACTGAAATGAACCAAAGGTCACATTCAGAGAGAATCATTGCATCTTACTGGTCATAGCAGCCAAAATATTCACCAGGATTTACTACAATTTTATGATTCTTATTAACGTCAATGATGACACTGGAGAAAAAAATGTTACTAATTGAATTACTTTTTGCCATATTAGAAGTTTATGAACAAAAATGATTATTCTTGGAGTGTAAGTAATTGCTCTTGGGGCTGAAGTTAATAAGATCTGTTCTTCAAATTAGTAAGGCAGTCCGTATGGTCTGTTACCAATGATGTTTGCAGCTAAAATTTTTTTATGTTAGTGGAGAAAAGTTTTATATTGACATGACACAGAATCAAATATATCATTTAATTTCCTTTGCATCATAATGAAGATATCATTGACATTTGATATTGGCATTGCTATTTAAGCATTCAGTGAATCGTAAGTCCAGAATCAACTGGAAACATAATATTTTGCCTGTGATTTGTTGAGACTATCCAAATGAATTCTGAGCAAACATAACTGGAAGAAAACAGTCATAAGATTTTTAATGCCTTGCAACTAAATACTATAAATCAGGTGAATCTGTTTGTAGCAGGGTTTTTATTTTAGTTGTGTGTGTGTGTGTGTGTGTGTGTGCGCGCGCACGTGTGTGTGTGTGTGTGTGTGTGTGTATGTGTGTGTGTAAGTGTGGACACGCCTGAATGAACATGTGTGTGTGTGTGTGCTTGCACAGGTGCTCAGGGAGTCTAGAAGAGGGTGCTGAGTTACAGGTAGCTTTTAGCCTCTGAAACAGATGAACTCAGGTCCTCTAAAATGGAAGTACCTGATCTTAACTGCTTAGTCATTTCTCCAGCAGATACAATTTGTTTACCTAACACAAGCCTTTTTTAAAAAAATCACTAACATTGATAACTTTACATCAATGCTCTGGTATAAAATATCTATAAAGTTTTAGAATAAAATGCCACTAATGCTAACAATCTCAGCCAGGTGAGCTGGCATGTGACTGTTAGCCCAGTTCTCAGGAGGTGGATGCAGGAGAGTAAGGAACTTGATGTCCTGATCATAATAAGTTGTGGACAACCTGAGCTACAGGAGGCTTAGTTACAAAACAAACAAACAAATAGCATTTTATCAAATACTTAAACTTGAACAAATACTTTGCATAAACAGACAAAAATTGATGAGATTCTGCTAAGAAATGAACAATCCAGTGAGGTTGTATAATAAAGAGAACTTCTCCATGTAATTTATAATTTTAGTTTTCATACACTTACTATTTTTCTTGCATCCTATAAGGTTGTTGTTTTGATTTTGAGATGGGAACTGTAGATTTTTCCCTTTTATCTAATTAATAATTACATTAACAATTGTCTTAAATATTTTTATTGGAATTGAACTCATTTCCTAATCAAATTCCTGAATAAATGAGCTGTTTTTATAATGGCTGTGAAATAAACATAATTTATCATAATCTTTGCAAAATTAAAAATTCCTGGCCAAGCCTACCTTCCTTGTTTTGAAATGATTCTGGGGGCTCAAGACCTTTAAACTTACTCAGGAAGGTTGTTTTCTGAAATGTTGAGGTCTTCATGATAGTGCATAACAAGTTTCCTTTCTAAAATTTCATGTTTTTTAATCCTACCACACTCTATCCCCCAAACAAATCATTAGTCGTTGCATATTTTCCAGCAAATATCTTACTGGAACTTTGGAATCTCTTCATGGTTGCCTAATGATACAGAAGGCATTGAGGGTCCACGTTGGATGTTCTCAGTCTTCTTAATAAAAAAAATAAGAAGAATAGACTCAAAAAGGAGCCTAAAGACAATTTCATTAAAGTTTAAAAAGTAAACCCCAGAGCAGGCAAGCTGTAAATCTTAAGAGCTGCCAAGAGGAGGGAAATGAAAAGAAAAGGGGGAAAAAAGCCATGAAAGCTGGGATCTAGGTCAGACACATGGCAGACAAGCAGCAGTATGGCAGTGAGAAAGAGTTAGGAATTCCAGAATGCTGGGGAAGCTCAAGGTATTAGGGAGCTCATGCTCAAAAAGGAAACAAGAAACTATATTTTTCTGAAAATCTCAGAAATCTGTGGCGATTATCAAGCTGTGTGTCCATGTCCCTGGTAAGCTATCCTGGTTACCAGTGGTGGGCATTCTGGGAAAGAAAAGTACAGTATCTCATTCAATGCCTCATTATTCTACCTGTCTCTTTACCATGACTCAAGGTGAGCCCACCTTCCTGGAGTGGGAGACTGCCTCATGGCAAAGCAATTGACCCTCTGCAACTGAAATGTCATGTCTTCACCCAGGTCAGAGATTCTAGTCTCTTAGCCAAAAGGAAGCTTTTGCTTTTGTTTTTGTTTTCTACTTTAAGAAATGAACTATACCAGGTGAGGATAAGTGTGCCTTCCAGCTGTCTAACGGTAATGGGAGAATCACCTAGATTAGCCGTGTTAGAGACATCCCTCCCCCCCCCCCCCCGGCAACTCCTCAATTACTCATCAGCCTGAATGGAACATTCAGAGAGCATTGATTGTTTTCATCATTTGCAAATGGATATGGTAAAAATCAGTTGCCATTCATGGAGTTTTATGAAAACCAGTATGAGACCTGAGACAGGTCATGGTCATACAGGTGATTTGAGCTGTGATATTGTAATTAAGAGTTGGCAATGATGGTTATATGCATGTGAGCAATCAAGAAACAATTATAGGGACTGCAATTATGTGAGTATAATGTGGACTTAAATCAATTAATACTTCATTAAAACACTTTTGAAAAATTAGCATATTTTATTTATATGTAACAGCCATCACTTGCCCTAAATTATTAAATTACCCTAAATATTGTGCAAAAATACTATTAGTAACTTCGAAGGCTCAGCGCCCCTATTATCAACTGGAATTGCAAAGACAGAATTAGTGCTACAGATGAATGTTCTGTTTTGATTAATTTATATGGAGACAAGTGGTGACTTGTGAGGATCTAAGAAGCAGTTATATACAAACAATTATTAATATTTCAGAATATTGAGATGTTGATGTTGATGTCATAGAGCAGCAGTTCTCAACCTCAGGGTCAAATGCCTTCTTCACAAGAGTCACCTAAGACCATCAAAAAAATGCAAATATTTATATTCATAGTATTCATAACAGTAACAAAATCATAGTTATGAAGGAGCAACAATAGTAATTTTATGGTTGGGAATTACCACAACATGAGGAACTGTATTAAAGAGTCATTGTATTAGGGAGGTTGAGAACCACTGCCATGGAGCTTCACTGTTTTGAACAGTATTGGACTGTAAAAATGAACAGTTACATATTCTGATTTCAGTATACACTCAAAATTCTGAGAGGACACAGAAAAACAAAATAATTCCATGAGGCCACAAGATATACTTAACACGAGAGGGAGTGTAGTGGAATTCTTCAATAAAGTAGAGAGATTGGCATGAATTCTGGGTACAGAGTGAGGAAATGGGACTCCAGCAAGGAGCAGAATAGAGGTTAGTTGATGGAAAAATATTAAGGAGACATGTCAGGATAATAAAATTATGGCTTCCCTAAGCTATCTGGATTCTCAGTGAAAATATGCCATGGTGATAATACCTCACTTGGAAGACAGACGCTGCCAACAAAATTCTGATCGGATACTGAGAGTGACTAGATGGCAATCATGGATGGGCTCGTGGTAGAGTATTTTTGTTTAAGTGATGTAGCGGGCTTGTTGTTGGGATTAATGAAGATGTGCACAAACAGGTCTGGAGGATATTCAATAGTCTGACTAATCTGCCTTTGGAAAACATGACTTAAATGTATTTGGAGTGAATGTAACTTGAAAGAAGTGATGGCCAAAGCCCCCTTTGAGCCAGGCAGCTCTCTAGGTTAGCAAACCTCAGTGTGAACTTGCTGACTATGTTATGCTGCAAGAAGGCTTGTCTGGCTTCTGACATTGAGAGGTCTCCGTGTTTAGGACTCAGGTGACAAAGCCTTGAGCAGCAAGGGGAGTGTGCGTTCCCTGTGCCTGCTTCTCGACTGATAACATAGCTAAGCTGCTTATCACTTGTTCAAATACTTGTTCCTTTAGGTTTGTGTATGGAACCTGAAACATCCAAAGAAACCAGACAAGTAGAAAGTGGCCACAGGGACATAGTTGCCGGAGGGGGGTCTAGAGAAGGAGACAGTAGGGGATGGGCAATATGAAGGAGGTCATGAGAAAATTTGGAGAGTTGAACTGGGAGGGCATGAAAAGGGAAGTACAGGGGAAGAGGCAGAAACAAATAACATGAAGGATGTTTGAAAAGGCCAGAACTCAACATATTATTTTATAAGCTTTCTAAAATATGTATATATATATATATATATAATTTATAAAGTACATAAATATAAGTATTTAAGTAAACTTATAAAATACATACAATGTAACATTACATAAATTATAAAACAAGTGTTCCCAGTGCTACATGCCTGCTGCTTGCTTACAAGGCACACAGACCCAGTGTGGTGGGACTTGCTGATAATTATAGTAACTGGAAGTTTGAGTTTGTGATTTGCAGTGAGTCTGGGTTACGTAATGAGAACCTGTCTCAATTTCCTCCTAAGTACCCAGATTTTACCAAAGTGTCACCCACGCAACACCACACTGGTCATAGTACTCACCTCATCAGGGCGATGAATGTATCTATTCAGTTGTTCTGTGTGCTTTCTCTTTCCCACAATAAGCCATCTATCCCCAATCAATTAGTGTCACAGCCTGATTTCTAGGAAGTAGTTACATAACTGAAGCGAGCCAGTCTAGTTCCAGGCTTAGTTATGTCCTGTTTTCTTATTGTGCTTTGCTAGCCATCAAGAGTTTGAGGTTTATTCTTTCAATTCTTCTATTTTTTCCCCTGTGTAAAATAAGCTTGCCTTCCTCCCTCCCTCCCTCCCTCCCTCCCTCCGTCTCTCCCTTCCTTCCTCCCTCCCTCCCTCCTTCCCTCCCTCCGTCTCTCCCTTCCTTCCTTCCTTCCTTCCTTCCTTCCTTCCTTCCTTCCTTCCTTCCTTGTCTCTTTATATTTTAAATTGTTTTCTCCTATCCTATAATAATTAAATGATTATTTTGTAACAGATTTTATTCTATTAAAATATTAATTTTACCAAAAAAATTTATACTAAGGTTCTGGGGAGACGACTCACTTGGAGTGCTTTCTGGGCAAGTTAAAGAACCAGAGCTCAGGTCTGAGCAACCACGTAAAAAGGCAGATGTGACATCACAAACCTGGAACCCTAAAATTGTGGGAGGGCAAAGAAGAAAGGAACATCCCAGGGTCTAACTAACCTGTTAATTTTAACAATCAGGTAAGGCTAAATCTCCCAGCTTCCTGGAGAGACCCTGTCTCAAAAAATAAGGGAGAAATCCAGAAAGATAATCAACTTTGACCTCTAGCTAACACATATATGTGTGCATACACATAACACACGTACATATACATTTATACACACAAACACATATTCATAGAAGAGTTGGCACACAATACTATTAAAATTCATTTTAAAACTCAGAATAATGCTGAAAGGGGATGCATAGGTCCTGCAAAGGTCCTGTGAAGTAAAAGAAGATACAGTTCTTCCTCAAATGGTATCATGAAGTATAAAAAGCCATTTTAGCTGCTAACTAATCCATGCTTCTTTAGTATCTCAAATTCAAAGGCATTGTTTACAATGGAAAGAACTATGTATGTTTTAGTAAGAAGCTAACACATGTCAGGCACTGTACTGCATACTACACTGTGAACAACACAATGATTAGCTCTCAGCACAGAGCTCATGATTTTCATAATCTTTTATGAGAGTTTTTCAAAACAAAGATCAGTTTAGTAAATTCAGAGATCTTTACATATGTGAATTAATTTGTTTCTGCTACACTATTAATTGGCACAATGTTACCAGGCAGGCACTGTGTTAAATGCTGGAAATATATTCATTAATTATATCAACCTGACAGTTTTTTACTCACAGCTTCTCATCAAATAAAAGAATATATTTGTAGGGCACATAGCAAAGCAAATAATACAATAATTCTTAGAGAGATTAAAGGCTAGGCTGTAATGTGACTCCATATATGCTTGTGTTTTGTTATATTAAATGTTTCATTAATAATTTTCCTTTTACTTCTTGAAATTATAATATAATCATATAATTTTCCTCTTCTCTTCCCTGCCTCCAACACATCCATGTCTTCTCTAAAATCCATGGCCTCTTTATTTTAAATTGTTTATATATTTATATATATATATATATACTTTACTTTAAATTGTTTATATATATATGTATATAAACATTCCAAAATATATTAATATATAAATAAAACCTGTTCAGTATGTATTTGACTCACAGAAGGCCAATCACTTGGTACTGGATAACCAACTGTTGTTAACTTCCCTTGGAAAGATATTTCTTCTACTCTTTGCATTCTTTAGTTCCTTATAGTTCTTTCTCTGGGGCTAAGGTTCTGTGAGGCTTTTTCATTCTATATTTGTTTGCCTACTGTTATTGTCAATGTTCATGTCTTGTTTGGGCAACTATGCTGGTGAGATTTCATAGATGTAGGTTCTCTGACGTTTCTAGGAGATACAATCTCAAAACAAACTTCTGTTCCTCTTACTCTTGTGGTATTTCTTTCTTGTCTTCTGTAGTTTATTACACACTTGTAGAATATGTTTCCTTAGGATTCACCTTTGGTCTAGAACTGATATTTCCACCATAGTGAAACTCTGGGCTACTTGTATTTTGATGAACAAGAAGCCGTTAGATTTTAACACAGACTATAAGCTTCTTCTCAACATCTGGTAGGCAGGCTGATTAGAACTTGAGTAGAACTTGGCTATTTCAGAGTTCTTATCAATTACATCTGAGCCATCAGACATTGGAGACAACATATATATCATGTGTTAGGAAATAGTATTCTCCATCATGTTGGCCAAAGGAACAGGAATAAAAAAATGTTTGTATTGATCTTCCAGAAATAAATGGCATATTTATACTAGTTATACTTCCATTTTTTCTCCTGATTCTGGGAGTACATAAGTGAATTATATACAACTTAATCTCTCTCTCTCTCTCTCTCTCTATATATATATATATATATATATATATATATATATATATATATATATGTGTGTGTGTGTGTGTGTGTGCCTGTTTGTCTGTCTGTCTGTGTGCCTGTTTGTCTTTGTCTCTTTCCTTCTCTCGTTATGGCCCCCTTAGACAAATGTGTTTGAATGCTTGGAACATAGGGAATGGCACTATTAGGAGATGTGGCCTTGTTGAAGTAGGGGTGGCCCTGTTAGAGGGAGTGTGTCACTGAGAGGTTGGGCTTTGAGTTTGCATATGCTCAAGCTATACCCAGTGTGGAACACAGATGTCTTCTGCTGCCTGAGAATCAAGATGTAGAACTCTCAGCTCAATCTTGAGCACCATGTCTGCCCACATCCTGCCATGCTGCCCACCATGATGATAATGGACTAAACCTCTGAAACTGTAAGCTAGCACCAATTAAATATTTTATTTTATAGGAGTTGCCTTAGTCATGGTGTCTCTTCACAGCAATGCAAACCCCAAAACACACACACACACACACACACACACACACACACACACACACACACACACACATGTATATATGTATGATTGGATTGGATGTGGTAGTAACAGTTCACTGTGGATGGTGCCACTTTTAGGTAGGCGTCCTTGGCTAATTTAAGAAACTAAGTTGAACAAGCTACGGGAAGTAATCCAGTAAACATGGTTCCTCTACAATCCTAAAGTTCTTGCCTCCAGGTTCCTGCCTGGAACTCTTCTTGTACCTTTCCTAGCTAATAGATCATAAACTGAAAGCTGAAATAAACATTTTCTTTTTGTCACAGTAACAGAAAAAATAGCAAGAACAGTTACCAAAAAAGACAAAGACATGAAATTGAAAAGAGTGTGTTGGTTGACATGGTAAGGATTAGATGGTTTAAGAATGATGATGTAATTATATTTCATCGCACATATGTAAAATTATAAAACTATAGAAAAAGTTAACACAAGAATTTATGGATACACTTATCATCATGGAATTCATTTTGTCTTTTCAGGTGCTTCTAGAAGCAGCTGTACCTACAGGATGTTGAGTGGCTTATTAAAGACTTGACTATCAAAGGCTGGCTGGCTGGAAACTTGTTAGGGGAAAATAGTTATCCTATAGTTAGAAATGTGTATAGCAATAGAATATGTATAAAATTTGGATTCTTACATTAAATCTATCTTTTCTCATATATTAATAGACAAATCAATATCAACTTTCATGTTTTCAAAAAGGATATATCAGAATGTGTGTATCTAGGATTGATATATGGAGCTAAAATGAATGAGAAAGCTCAAGAGGCACAAAGGTTAAAATATTTTTAAAATTTGTATTTGGCTTTGGTTTGTGTGTGTGTGCTTGTTTCTCATTTTTCTCAAAAAAATGTCCAACTATGTAGCTCTGGCTGGTCTTAAAACCACTACCTTCATTCTGCTTAGTGCAAGGTTTGTAACCATGTACTACTATTTCTGGATAACAATATAATCCACAAGAACATCCTTATTTACAGTAGTTAAAAGAGATAATTATTGGTGACAGTCAAGTAAGCATAAGTGCTTTGTCTTTTGTTTATCTATCTCCTATATAAATATTGTTTAACATTTTAGACTTTTGATTATTACATAATATAATGCATTTTATTTTATGTATATGTATTTATTTTTCATATTGAGCATGTTAACAAAATTTTAGTAGTTTTGGTAAAATAATGCTTCAGAAATATTTTGAATTCACTACAATTAAAAAGAGTAATATTTCAAAATAAAGGGTAGATACTCATATCCTTGGTTCTAGTGTATAATGAGAAGTTGATCCTTATTTTTATTATGGTTTATTAAAATCTCATGGATTCCAGGTATGTTTAGTGTACAAATGAAAATTAGAATTTAGTAATCATGATACTAAAAGAAACAGGTCTTGAAATTTCCAAAGTGAGCATAAAGTTCACAAAACTGTCTATGTTAGAAGGTATTTTGGTATGGGAGCTTTACATGCTTAGAAAAATACATAGTAAATAAAAAGGTGAAATATTACAGCACTGGGTTCATAATGAACCTGGAGTAAAGATAGAAATAAGGTAATCAAGAGAAACTGCTGCTAACATTATAAATCAAAGGTTATTGGATTTTGATTCTTACTGCATTTAATAATGCTCAGGAAATGCCAATAAGGTCTTAAAAACAAATCAACTGTACCAGTGTGGTTGAGCCAGTCATATAGTTCATTTGCTCTTTGTTTCATTGATTAAGCTCAGTGAAATTATTAACTCATGAATATTAGGTCTTTAATAAAATAGTTTCTATCTACTAGAAGTGTATGAGTAAATCTAAAATACTAATATTGAAAGTATGGAATGAAGACAACACATTTGTTGTCTTTTCCAAGCTTAAATTTCGAAGAATTCTTTTGTAATGTAAGAAGACAGACTTCTAAATCAAAGCCACCTGTTATTTATTTTGTCTTGATCCTCTTGTCTTGATCTCTTTAGGAACTTTGACTCTGGCACACGATGCCAAGACTCAGCTTCTCTCCATGACCTTGAGGTTCTACTGTAACTAAGGTTTCACCTTCACCAGTGGCTTTTCCTTGCCTTTCTTTAGAAGCACTCTATCTCTGCCATGCACTGCCGAGTCTCAGCTCTCCAAGACCCCTGATGCTTTCCCATCCAGTACCATGTGGGAGACTCTTAAACCCATTTCCAAATCCAGCTTCTAGTTTGAGATGAAGCTTTGGCCCCCGTGGACCTCAACTTCTGTGTGCTGACCCTGAAAAATATTCCCAAAATATTTCACCTCAGTGGCGCTAACCTCCTGTTCATCACAGCTGTGGTTTCAGCTTCAGAAAACCAGCATCCATTGTCTCAGTAAAACAGAGGTTTCACTTTTACAGACTTTCTTTATAAAGTTAATCTCTTTATTTTTTCTTTAACTTTTGAGATCATAATGTAATTACATCATTTCTCCTTCTTTCCTCCAAACCCTTCCATATACCCTTCCTTGCTCTCTTTCCCATCGTATTCATGGACTCTTTCTTTCATTAATTGTTATTACAAGTATATACATATATAATAATCATATTTATCATAATATATAAAACATATTAAATGCATGTTTTCAAAGCTGGCCATTTGGTTTTGGATCTACAGATTCTTATTAAAGAATGTACCACAAAAACACACATAGTAAGAATATTGGAGGACATTTCAAGCATCCTTCTGTAACTTCCCAAGGCAGGCCCTTATCGCCTGCATTTCTTTCAACATTTTTGTGTTCCATGGTCCTACAGCAAAGCTTCAATAAGATCAGACAGGTACATCCCAAAGTCTTAAAAGGTTTCCACAATCCTCCCTGCTCAAAAACAAAACAAAACAAGCAAACAACAAGAAAAAAACAAAAGCAAGAACACAAGTAACAACAGCAACAAAATCATGGTCGGATCAATTAATCTGAACACTACAAACGTGGAAATGTAAACACCCACCCAGCTACAAACCCTTTGATCTACAATGGTGACCTGGTGCCATAGCAGCACAAAGCTTATGAGAGTAACCAACAAAGGTACGATTTGAGATAAAGTCCACTCCATTGGATTTAACTGATAACCAATGCTGCTTGGGTGGCCGAAACACTGAGACAAGACAAAAACAGAGGGGACACATTTTTATGATAATACTGTAATGTGTACTGTCCTCCACATAGTGAAAAAAGAATTTCTGGTAGTTAATATAAAAATAAAGGTATTTGTCAGATGAATTCCTTTGTGACAGGGACTGATCTTCATATTATTTGATTCAGTGTATAGACTACATATGAAACAACTGGTACAATTGAAGGTGATTTTGCATCAGTTTTTTAAACCCCCTTCCACTCTCTGTAAGGATGTTTCCTCACAGGCCTCATTAATCTCTTAAGTTGAGATAAAGTGAAACTCACAATTTCTGTGTCTTTAAATTCTTGATAGTGGTATAATTGCTTGGGAATGTACTATACATGATTTTTTTTTCTGGTTAAAATTGGATCAGAGTCTGTCCTAGCTGTATTGTCAACTTGATGCAGCCTACAGTTACCTGGCAGAATAGCATCAACTGAGAAGTGTGGTGATATTTTATTTGTACTGAAATGTTATTTTAATTTTATGTTAATAAATAAATTTGCCCTGGGGTCAGAGCTATTAGAGCCATAGTAAGATCGTGGTGGTTAGAAGAGCTAGGTAGATTTCTGTGTGTTCAGGGATACAGCCAGTATTGGAGACATACGCCTTTAAGACCTGGAGGGCGGTACTTACAGGCAGTGATGAGGCAGTCATGTGGTTGGGTTTACAACCAATGAGAAGGCAGAACAGAAAGATTATTTAAACAGAGACACAGGAAGTACCTCCCTCTCTCGGGGAAGCTAGGAGCACTGCAGGAGGTAAGATTTTATCTCTGAGCTCTGACCTCTCGGCTTTTCTCTTTTACCTTGGCTCTGTGTTTCTTATTTTAATAAGACGATTGGGTACATCTACAGAGAAGATGCTTAAATCAAATTGATCTTCAGGCATGTCTGTGGGAGACTGTCTTGAGTATTCACGGATGTAAGAGAGCTCAGCAAACTGTGAACAGTGCCATCCTTAGGCATATGGTCCAGGGTTATATAATAAAGCTGGCTAAATGTCAGCCAGAGAGCAAACCAGGGTCAGTGAGAAAGCAGCTCCCCATCATTTCTGGCTTTCTTGAGTTCCTATACCAACCTTTCTCTGTGGGGATTGTGACCTAAAGTAGAAGCCAAACAATTTCCTTTCTTCCTGAGTTGTTTTTGGTCAGTGTTTTCTCACAGCAACAAAATGAAATTGAGAAGACTATACTCTCTTTGTCTTAGCATAATAGTTTTTGTTCTATATACCAGGAAAGCAATGTAGGCACTTCACGGCTATGATGCATAAAGATTTTGACTATGAATTCAAAAATGAGGAAAAAAGTCCTGAGTAACTTTGCAGATTCACCCTGTCTACCTACAAACGGTTTCAGGCCAACATTCACTTTTCAGCTGACCTTTTAAAGCCCACACTCAGAAAAGGACTGCTGTGGCCTTTTGGGTAATTAAGAATTCATGGCGATTGAAAGCTAGCATAATGAGTAATGTTTAAAAAGTCTGGATATTTCCCTTTTCAAACAAAGTTACCTTGTATATGTTCACCAATCCCTTTGAAAACAATCTGGAAAAACCATTTCAATTGTGTAACTGCCATAATTCCCATTGCATTTTTTTATATTGCACGCACCTCATTTTGATTATGTCAAAGGTCTATGATTTATGGAACATGAACTTCCCTTCATTACTGGTTCATACATGAGGAGCAGTTTGGAAGCTTGTGATTGTCTATCTCAGAGGTTTTTTTTTTTTTTTTCAAGTATATGGCTCCTGCGTGGGTGTGTTTTGTTTTTCAACTTCAATGTACATTGCAGACTTATTGCTTGATTTATTTTATTTTCATCAAGGTTATATCAGAGGTGGGGATGACCTTAGGGCCTTTATTATAAGGTATAACTTATCGAATTGTGGAGATTACATGTCAGTTTTCCCAAGAGTGTTCTGCTGTGCAATGTGGGGTCAAAGTCCACAGGCAGACAAGCAGAAAGAAAAAAATAAAAGAATGCTGAAATCATGTGAGAATAAACTTACTCACAGTTCCTCTTGTTGACTCTAACAGTAATGGTCAAATCATTCTGCAGAGTTATGAAATTTAACATTTCCTTCCTAAAGGTCACTAAATATTTGGAGAAAATAAATGAAGATTGAAATTAGAACCATTCAAGGCCGCCTTTTTTATTTTGACAATTAGTCAACTAATTATCTGTTTAACCTAAGTAGAAAAATATAACAAAAGGGAATTCTGGCCTGGTTTAGTGACTCTGACCTGTGATTCTCTCTTCAGTGGAGTCAGAGACAGGAGGATCACAAGTTTGAGGCTTTCCAGGGCTGCAGAGTTAGAGTGAGATCAGCATAGACACCTTAGTGAGATCCTAAAATAAAAACTTTATACAGCAAAATAATAAGTAAATAAAATTCTGCAGATGTAATCCATTGGGAAAGAGCTTCCCTAGAATGAAGGGGGCCCAAGGTTCAATCCAAGAAATAGGACTTGAAGAAAACGCAGTTAAACTTTGTAAAATTGGCTCATAACAAACACATTAGTGGATTTCCCTTCCTAAAAGCACCATGAACTGTTGTTAGAATGTCAAGGCTCTGTGGGTCGAACTTCACACAATACTGCCCTGGAATGTCTCTGGACCTTGCAGACCATACCCATTTCAGGTGCATGTTAAGTGTTGCTAGTTGACCTTTACAACTATTCAACAGCAAACCATGGAAGTAAAGGATGCCAAATGTAGAAAGGCTGTCTTACCAGCCTGTGGCAACCAGGCATTCCATCCTAAGCATGCCAATGCTCTTCTTACCTTTCAGCTAATTGGTATTGGATCAAGTTTCTCTTGCTATCCTCACTCATTCATGAAAGGAATATACTTCACTCTTCTTCACAATCAAATTTGCTTAGATCAGTGAATAACACATGGTAAAAAGCCATTGCTGGTAGCTTCTCTAGATAAAGAGCTTCACATTTCTCCTGGTGTAAAGCAGAATTAAGTTTGTATCTAAGCTTTATTTGCTTTAGGTTCACATTGAGTCTGCCATGCACATCATTGGAGCTACTCATCCCCGAAAAGGTATTGCCGACATTAGTCATTTAACACTTTGTAATGGTCTGACATTCTTCCTTAAAATAACACATTTGTGATTCTTTTCCCACATCCATGCCCAGGTGTTAGTTGGTATACTTTGGAAAAAGTAGCAAATCTTTTGCTTTCTACTCTATTTCTTCTCAAGTAACTATTCACCATCCAATATCTATGAGCATCCTGAGTATGTACTTCAGAGTCAGGAAGTTACAAAATAATAGATGACACTGTGAGTCAGAAATGCAACCAGTTTCCACCTGACAGGGGTCAATCTCCAATAGGACAGTCTTAAAGCAAATGTGCCAACACACTTAGAGGAAGAGAATCTTCATTTGACATAAATTTGAAAGGATTAGGTATAATTATGTAAGTCACCTATAGCAATGTCTATGTAAACTTTTCCATTTCAATGTTCAGCAATCCACATCTTTCTAATTAACACTCTCACTCCTACCAAAATACCCGAGAGGTTTTTTTTTTTTAATTTTATTTTTATTATGTACTATTTATTTGCATAATCAAAATTTGACTTGTTTTTCCTTTGCAATAGTCTCATGGCTGCAAAAACTAAATTTTTTCTCTTTGATCATTCATAGGAACTCATAGAATCTGATCTATCAGTGTTTCTCAACCTGTGGAGATTGATGCCTTTGGGAGTGTCACATCAGATATTTATATTACATTATTTTATTAATATTATATATCTTTTTTGTTCTCTTACACTTAAGATTTTCATTGCAACACTTAGAATGTTTTCATAAATATCTATGCTAAACATAGCTTGATATCTCATTCATCTTACCTAAGTCCTTGTCTTAAGGTTTCTATTGCTGTAAAGAGACACCATGACCATGGCAACTCTTATAAAAGAAAAATGTTTAATTTGTTCCAGCTTACAGTTTCAGAGGTTTAGTCCATTATCATGACAGGACATAGCACCATGCAGGCAGACATGGTGCTGGAGAAGGAGCTGAGAGTTTTATATCTTGGTCCACAGGCAGCAGAAGGAAAGACTGTGTACTGGGTGTAGGTTGAACATATATGAGACCTTAAAGTCTGCCTCCCACAGTACACATTCCTCCAACAAGGACATACCTACTCCAACAAGGACACAACTCCTAATAGTGTCACTTCTCTATGGGCCTAGTATTCAAACACATGAGTCTATAGGGACCACACTTATTCAGACCACCACATTCCAGTGCCTGGCCCCCATAGGCTTGTATCCACAACATAATGCAAAATGTGTTTAGTCCAACTACAAAAGTCTTCATAGTTTATCACAGTCTCAACAATGTTTAAAACTTCAAAGTTCAATGTCTCTTCTGAGATTCATGTAATCTCCTAACTGTAATCCCATGTAAAAATCAAACTAAAAAGTAGATAATATACTTCCAACTTATAACGGTACAGAATGTACATTACCACTGCAAAATAAAGTAAAGGGAACATACTAAGGAAATACTCAACCAAAGTAAGAAAGAAAAGCAGCTGATCCAATCTGCATCTGCATCTCCATGTCTAATGTCAAAATGCTCTTCAGATGTCCAACTCATTTCAGCTTTCTTAACTGTAATACACTTCTTTCTCTTGGGCAGAATCTACTCCCTGTTAGCAGCTTCTCGGTATCCCACAACTCTGGCATCTCCAACATCTTGGGGTCTCCAAGGCAACTGAGGCATCACCTTAATAGCTACACACAATGACCTCTCTGAGCCTCCATATTGGAATACCCCTGCAACACACCTGGCCTCAGTAGCTTTTTTTTCAGTTGTGGAGGGAAATTCCATTACTCCTTTTTTCTGTTCTTGCCTCTAAAGCCAGAACCATGTGACTGAAGCTGCCAAGTTCTGCTGCTTTCTGGAGCTGGAACATGACCTCCATGTTCAATTATATCATCACCAGCTTTCTAATTTCAATGGTTATCCTTACTGCCTAAGCTTGGCTATCCTAGAATTTGCTCTCTAACCCAGGTGGCCTTTGAACTTAGAGATCCACTTGCCTCTGTCTCCAGAGTGCTGGTATTAAAGGTGCATATCACTGTGCATGAAGCTAAATCTTTCCTTAATTCTTTTCCATAAATTGGAAGCTTAGCTGGGTGGGGTCTTGCCCTGAGTTCACCACTCCATTTATTCCATTTCTTAATCTGTTTATCTCTTTGAACACAGGATTTAGCTCCATTCCATTTTCTGGTGCCCCTTTTCTCCTCAAATTGTACATTTTATATTTTTACTTTCTCACCTTGCTTCTTTTCGTTATAGATCTTCATAAGAGTAAATGTTAATAATCATATGGCAGAGTCAACACTAGGCTGTTTCAAGATTTTGTCTGCCAATGGAATTAATCCATATGTCTTCACATTAGCCTCAGGCATGCTTTTTGGACAAGGACAAGAAGCAGCAACATTCTTCACCAAAATATCACAACAATAATTTCTAGTCTACCTACTAACATTCTTACCTTCTGAAACTTCTTGATCCAGGCCTCCACAGTTCATATAACCCTCAGCACCATTGTCTTCCATGTTTCTACTACAATGGCCCATTAAGCCCCACTTAAATATTTCAACAGCTTTTTTAATCCATCTTTCCAAAGTGCCTATTCCTCCAGACAGAAACATCATCTGGCCTATTGCAGCAATACTATAGACCCTGGTACCAATTTCTGTCTATGTTATGGTTTCTATTGCTGTGAAAGACACTGTGACTGTGGAAACTCTTATAAAGTAAAACATTTAACTGAGCCTAGCTTACAGTTTCAGAGGTTTAGCCCATTATTTTTATGGTGGGACATGGTGGCATGCAGGCACACATGGAGCTAGAAAAGGAGTTGAGAGTTCTACATATTGGTCCACAGACAGCAGCAGGAAAGACTGTGTACTGGGCATAGGTTGAGCATATATGATACCTCAAAGCCTGCCCCACAGTAAACACTTCCTCCAGCATGATCACACCTATTCCATCAAGGTCTCCTAATAGTGCCTCTTCCCTCTGAGTAAAGCATTCAATACATGAATCTATGGGGGCCATACCTACTCAAACCACCACAATCCTTGATTTTACTTAATTCTCTGGTATTTATCCCCCAAATTCCAAGATACTGAAGATGACCTCTTTCTGCTTATAGTCTTTGTGCCTCTTATCATTTTTTCTTAATCTTAAATAAAATTGTTTCTTGATCATTTCCTTTTCTTATCATTTTTTTCTTATCATTTTTTTCTTAATCTTAAATAAAATTGTTTCTTGATCATTTCCCTTTCTTTCAGGTTCCATCACTATGTAGAAGGGTGTTTGAAAATACATAAGACTAATTGAAATATTGGGATTGAAACAATTCTTTGCTTTCTCCAGGAAACATTTTACATTTATCATTCATTTTACTAATCAAACAAGTGTTTTACCACATTGACTTCCAGAGAAATGAGGTATAAACATCTTTTATGCCCAGGGAAATAAGGAACTTAATATTTATAAACAGTAATTGTCTTTCACGGGTTCCAAGGATATTGGATATCTGTTTGTTTGCTAAAAATTAAGCTGGCTTGTTCTTGATAATCTTGTCTACAAGAATTCATGCAGAGAAGAAAACTGGTGGCTGGAACTGTAGCAGAGACCATGGAGGAAGCTATTTATTGGCTTTTTCTCGTGGCTCTCTCAATTTGCTTCTTTTCTTTCTTTTTTTAATTAATTAAAATTTTCATTTACTTTACACCCCTACTGCAGTTTCCCCTCCCTCCTCTCCTTCCATTTCCCCTGCCCCAGGACTCTCCTCTGCCCCTCCCCCATCTGCTTGGAATGAGCTCCTCCCTTGCTTTCTTATACAACACAGAAAAGCCTGGCCAGGCCTTAACATCACCCACAGTGTGATAGACCCTTCTATACCTAATATTAATCAAGAAAATGCCTTACAGACTTGCCTATAGGCCAATGTGATGGAAACATTACCTTAATTGAGGTTGCCCCTTCCCTGGTGATGGGAGCTTGTATCAACTTGACAAACAAACAAATAAAAAACATGCAAACAAATAATTAATATGTAAATATATGCAAACAAATATGTACATATGAAATATGAAAATATAAATACATAAATAAGCCACACATTGCTATTCAAATTATAAAATTCCAATATAACACCTTTTTCAAGTAATTGTAATCACCATCCAATTTCTATTTTCAGTTTCTCCTTTGAACCCATTTAAGTCATAACCAAAAAATAACGAAAAATACAACCATGTTAATGTCAGCACAAACAACAACAAAATATATAAATGTTACATATTTCTTTGCTGTGGGATGGTCTGTACGTCAAATTGCTCTGATTGGTCAATAAATAAAACACTGATTGGCCAGTGGTCAGGCAGGAAGTAGGTGGGACAAGGAGAGAGGAGAGTTCTGGGAAGCAGAAGGCTGAGGCAGAGAGACACTGCCAGCTGCCGCCATGACCAGCAGCATGTGAAGACACCGGTAAGCCACCAGCCATGTGGCAAGGTATAGATTTATGGAAATGGATTAATTTAAGCTATAAGAACAGTTAGCAAGAAGCCTGCCACGGCCATACAGTTTGTATGCAATATAAGTCTCTGTGTTTACTTGGTTGGGTCTGAGAGGCTGTGGGACTGGCGGGTGACAGAGATTTGTCCTAACTGTGGGCAAGGCAGGAAAACTCTAGCTACATTTCTTGCTTAATGTTTAGAATTTTCAAGCTTTTTGACACTTCATTTATTAATTTTAAATGTATTTATTTATCCAGTCTTTCCTTTCAACCCCTACTTTATACTTTAGATTTTAGTACAGGGAAGTGTTTGTATTGTTTCTGCAATAATATTGTGCTATTTCTTGCATAATCATTTACTTTGTGACTTTTTCCTGAAATCCCTAGAGCTTTGTCTAATTAAAAGTTCTTCACTGTTTTAGGATAGGAGCAGGTACTACCCATGTGACAAAACCACATTCCAGTTTGTTTTTCTCTCTTGCTTCACAGTACTTATATGACTATATTTATTGAATGAAAAGACTGCTTCACATTTGATTCCAGATGATTCAATAAAGTGTTCATTAATGTGAAAAGATATCAAATATAAATTGACTAAATAAATGCAATCTTAACATATTTATTTTTTTAGAAAAAATGAAGTTTCTAATAATCATTACCATATTAACTTAGTTATTTTGTCATCTTTTTTATGCTTACTAGATGAGTGCTTGAATATTCCACTCTGGACAAATTTGCTACTAGCAGTACATTCTATTCTCAACTTTACCAAACTCATATAGTGTTTCTTCTATCTATTAAATGTCAAGAAATGTGTTTGTTATTTTATTTCAATGCCAGAATCATAATTATCACATCAGGTTGCACTTGTTTGCTTATTTTCAAATTCAACACATGAGCATAGTTTTCATCATTTGTGCTAAATATTAGAAGTTTTTATAGGTACAATGCCAATTTCTGTAGCTCATTTTTCAATTTTCATATGTTGTACAGATTTCTTCAACAATGAGTATAGCCCCATCCTTGCTTTCAATTTTCTTCACTCAAGTTCATCATCCACTTACTTTGTTGCCTCATTCTTGTAAATAAAAGCTTGGTGTTGCATGACTTCCCTATAATTTGCCTGTTGTATTTAAAGATTCCTGGTATCTGAAAGATAGATAGAATGTCAAAAGTCCATGTTAAAGGTTAGCTTTTACCCAATGGTATGGCCGAAATCTTTGTTTTGGTGAGCCAGACTCAGTATCTGTAAACTCATCCTTCACTCCCAAGAAGTTTGGAAAGACAAATACCAGAAATCATAATGACCTCATCATCTGTCACCAGAGTGGTAAAAAGCTGTCCTTAATTCACATCCTTTCAGAAAAGGAATGACATTTGCTTTCAAGGCTCTAAGATTCTCATCCATTATAAAGAAGTTCTAAGAAATTGGAAAATAGAACTGGTTATATGAAAGGTTCTAGAAAAATAGAAAAAATGATACGATGGAACATTTGAATGAATCTCAGAAAAGACAACTAATGGAGGAGACAGATGGACCTAATTTAGTTTAAATATTCAGGAAAATATACCCAGTACCACTAGTGTGCTAAATGAGAAGAGCAAGGCAAAAGGAGTGAATTAAGGAACATAGAAAAATTATCAGAAAGATAATAGGAGTTTTTAAAGGATGACAAGGGGTACATCAAGAATAAATAATAATACAACTATCTGAAGAATATATCACTAAACTAAATGTATAGTTGTAGCTTAAACTCATTGGTTTTCATGCTGTACTGATATGAAAAGAATGATTGACACATGCTGATAAAATGAATAATTTCTAACGATAAATAATTTAACAATTCATCAGATTCAAAGATAAGACTCTAGCAAAAAAAACAAAGATGACTGACATTTTTAGTATTTAGATATAAAGTGCCAGTTATAAGCTATATTTAAAAAGTAAGTAATTTCCTAACATAAATTCCCAATTCACTCAACATTACTATGTAGAAAGGTGTTTGAAAATATATAAGATATTTAATACAAAAGGTTATTAAATATTCTACCTGTGAAATGATTTTCTTTCTGCTCATGAATAATCAGAGTATAGGACTGCAATATGATTTCATCTAATAATAAAAATAAATGTATTTTATTAAGCATTTGTTTTTAGTATATATTATGGTGTGATTTAACAAGAATACCTACTTCAACATACAATTTTAAGTTCCTAGTTCATTGTCTGGTCAATTTTAAACTTCTTTACTTATCAGATACTTAAAAGAACTATATAAAAGCAAACATGTCCCATACCTTGATCTTGATCTGAAGATTGAACTGTCCTTTGAATGCTGTCTTGTCTTGAAGCTTAGGATTGATTTTCATCATTCAGTGTTATTAGAAACCTTGTTAAAACGATTTCAGTCTTCTCCTGTACTGCCAAATAATACCTATAGAAATATGATCTATTGTCCTGTTGATTCTTTTCAGATCTAACCTTGAGCGCTTCCCTCTAAAATGCTGCTTCATTAGACAATCTCCAAAAGAAAATTATAGCAGCCATTAATAGAACTATCTGTAATAACCATTGAATGTCTCCCTGTGTCTTGTGTTTAGCTGAGAATGTAGTGTTTTATACAATTTTATATTGGAATAAGAGATGGCAGTCAAAATATACTGCAAATACTAGTGTAATTAGAACTTTGCAATGTAAAATGCACCAAAACTTAAAGAAAATAATGAAAGATGAGACAAAGAAATAAAAAAATAGAAAGGACTCATTTAAGACACAAGAAGATGAATTTAAACTTAGAGCCATATGTGTGCATGTATATTTTTACTTAAGTTGAAGATAATTAGCATAAAGAAAAACACAAAACACAGAAGAAAACATTAATATGTAAGAATTAAGACAAAAATGGTAAAGTCATGAAGGTTTTTGGTCAGAAATCAACTTTTATGATGTATGGTATTGGCTCAGTACACTCAAACAAGTACTAATATAGAAACAAATGGATTATAATGCTTAAAATTCAGACAGCAGACCAAGTTGGGGTCAACCTTGTGGATTCCTGAGAACCTCCCCAGCACCCTGCCCCTTCCTATTCCCATGATGTCCTCATCTATCATGGTATCTTCCTCCCTGCCCTTCAACTCTGTCCCTGTTCCAGCTTGACCCTCCCATTTTCCTATGTTCTCATCCCCCACTCCTCGCCCTCTGCCACCCCCACACTCACCCAGTCCACTCATGTAGATCTCATCCACTTCTCCTTCACAGGATCATCCATGTGTCCCTCTTAGGGTCTTTTCCTGTTAGCTATCCTTTCTGGAGTTGTGGGTTGCAGTCTGGCCATCCCTTCCCTCCCATTAATATCACTTATGAGTGAGTATATACTGTGTTTTTCCTTCTGAGTTTGGGTTCCCTCATTCAAGATGATATTTTCTAGATCCATCCATTTGCCTGCAAATTTCATGATATCATTGTTTTTTTACTGCTGAGTAGTACTCCATTATGTATATGTGCCATATTTTCTTTATCCATTCTTCAGTTGAGGGACATCTAGGTTTTTTCCAGGTTCTTGCTATTACAAATAATGCTTATATGAACATTGTTGAGCATGTGTTCATCTGGTAAGATTGAGCATTCCTTGGGTATATGCCCAAGAGTGGTATAACTGGGTCTTGAGGAAGACGTATTCCCAATTTTCTGAGAAATCACCATACTGATTTCCAAAGTGGCTGTACAAGTTTGCATTCCCACCAACAGTGGAGGAGTGTTTTCCTTTCTCCACATCCTCTCCAACATAAGCTGTCTTCAGTGTTGACCCCACCTTGGTCTGCTGGCAGGGGTCCAAGGGGTTCCTGGACTGGTCTACTCTGGTGATCAGCCTAGCAAATAACCTAACTGTCACCATAGAGCCTTTGTGCAGTGACAGATGGAGGCAGATACAGAGATCCATGGCCAGGCACCTGGCTGAGCTCTGGTATTCCAACTGATGAGAAAGAGGAGAGATACTGCAGGTGAGGGACTTTGAGATCATGATGGGAGGACATGCAGAGATGACTGGCCACACTAGTGGAAGCCCATGAACTGCGGACTGGTGGCTGTGGAACCCCCAGGGGACTGGACAAGGCCCTCTGGATGCAGAAGACGGTTGTTTGGCTCGAACTGTTTGGGGCACCCAGGTAGGGGGATTGGTATCTGTCCCTGTTTTATGTGTAGGCTTCTGGAATCCGGTGCCTGTGGTGTGATACCTTGCACAGCCTTGGTGCAGTGGGAAGGAGCTTGGACCTGCCTAGGCTCAGTGTGCTGGGCTTTGCTGACTCCCCATGAGAGACCTTGATTTGGGGGATGTGGGGATGCAGGGAGGCTTGGGAAAGAAGGATGGGGGATGGGAGGAGGGAGGAGGGTGTGTCTGTGGATAACATGTGGAGTGAGTAGAAAATAAAAAATAAATAAATAAAATTCAGACAGAACTTGTAAAATAAAAAAATGAAAACACATTGAATAATACAATAAATAAACATGATTTGAGGTCCATCTGGAGTCAAAAATATTTCTACTTGTGATCATGTATATGTTCTCCTATGTGTATTTAACATACAGATGTTTCAAAAATTATTCTTCTATTTAAAGAATCAATTACACAGCATAGTAAAGATGGACCACTGACTTGTAAAACCAGGAAACAATTGTTCTGCATTTAAATCAGTTCAGTATTATGTATGGAAATTTTGTATTGTCTTACATCTTTATTATGAGTATACACACATGATTTTATAAATTAAATAGACAAAATTTTTCTATTTTTTACTTCTAATGTTGGGGGAGATAGTTGATTTATTGTTGCAAATTGCTTCATTTTTTTCTTTCATTTATTTGTTAAAAAATATCTGTCTATTCTTTAAACATACTACTGGTGAGAACACTTGGGATCCAAGAGCTAGTAAGTGAAGATCCATGAACTCTCTTATCCATCCCAGGAGACTAGGTGTACATCACCACACTAGAAATTTGGCAATGACATGTTTTTCTTCTGAAAGAGAATATTTCTATAATTTTATTTTTAATGTAATACATAATAGGCTAATAGAAAATTTTAAGATAATACCTTAATTCAAACTCTTGTTTTATCTAATATCAGACTCAACAGTCTCCATTTTTTCTCTCAATTCATAATACACTCTAATCATTTATAAAAAAACATTGAAAAATAATAACCATTTTTATTAATGAATAGAATAGTTTATTATTTTATCTAACACTATAAAAAATTGCCTCCCATTACATATAAGGAAAATATAATATTTATTGTTTAAGAATGATAGATTTATTAATAACATGATTTAAAGTTAGATATAAAGAACAAGGGTCACAAATATATCACAAAGAAAGAGAATTTTACTCTAAAAATTATGACAAAGGTGTTGATAAAATGTAATCTTGTTTATCTTCAGCATTGTACAGTCTCTGGTAGAAAGAATATCTAATAGCAAGGACTTGATATGGGCCAGCTTCCATGTAGCATTTACAAAGACATTACTTTCTCTATTCCACCAAGAGCAACTCAAAGTAATTACTATTATTATCAAGTCTTATAGGTAAAGAAAGTGAGCTAAGCTAGTTGAAATGACCAGTAATAAAATGTTGAACACTTAAGGTATTTCAGTTGCAAGATCTGAGCAGGATCTGTCTAATGAACCTTTCACAGATTGTTTTAAAAACACTGCCATTCTTTATGTAGCCCAAAGAATAGTCCATTTTGGGGCTCATCCTTTAATTTTAGGTCGAGAGATGAGGCATTTGCTTAATAAAACATTATTTGCTTTTAAATTGTAGTTAGTCTTAATGATATAGTCCATAATATTTTGAGTTTGTATTAGAAGCTAGAAAATACAGACACAAACTGGTAATCAGTAATATTGTAAGACATGGCAGTTTTATAATGCTGCTAATATTTTTCCTGTGTCCTTACTAGAAATGCTGAAATAAAAATATAAATATGCAGATTAACCCCCTTGCATAAGACATGTCTCATGAGATATCTGAACAACTAAAATAAATTCTCATTAGTCATGACTCATAATTTCAGTGAGGTTTTTCAAAGCCCAGATCTCCTCTGGGCTATACAAATATTCCTAAAAAAATTATTGTTTTTATTTTTGTCATTGTACCTTTCTTTACTAATATATCTTATGCTATGAATGTTGAGTCCCACTCTCATATAATGTATATATTAAGTAGTGAATGATATTTGAATTCTTGCCTTTGCTATGGTCTATGAATGTACACATAATATTTGTGGGTTGAGAATTTTTTTCAGAGGACTGAAGGTTGGGGATGTGGTATTTTTTAAGATCATTAGATATTAATAGATAAATGCCACTGTGAATAGGAAATGCATGGTTATATTGTCTTCTGTCTTTCTGCCATGTGTGCACATTGTCTTCCTTCTCTCTGGAGGACATGGCTTCAAGGTATCAGATACACTAATAATGATTCTACTGGTGTCTTATTCTTGGATTCCCAGGGTGCAAAACTGGGAAATGATTTTTTTTAATGAAATATTTAAGGGACTGTAGAAATGACTCCACAGTTAAGATTCTTTGCTCTTGAAGAGGGCCTGGGTGTAGATCCTAGCACCAACCTTGAGGATCAAAGCCATCTGTAACTCTAGTTGCAGGAGATCTGATATCTTCTTCTGGCATCTACAAGCATCAGACACAAATGTTTAGTACAACTCAATCTCAGGTATTTTTCACATGCTAGCAGTTATGTATACATCTCATTTGCAACAACATCTGGATTGTTCTAACTCAACATCCTTGTTACAGCTACTCAAAGTTACTCTTTGGCAGCTTTGGTAAGAGACGAAACATTTCTATACTATATTATTATATTTATAAGGCAATACACACTACTGAGTATGTTAGTGCTTTGAATGTTTAGCTTCTGAACCTCTGAGTTTGATCCTAAAGCCTTAGTTAGATGATTCAAGTAAAGCTTAGTTTCCTCTTGTCTGATAACTAACTCATCGGTACATAGAACATTTCTATAAACTTAAATTCATTAATTCTCCCAAAAATATTTTTGGTGCATGTTAGAATTCTTGTATGTATGTGTATATATGTGTATTTTAGTGAATAAATAACTAAATGTTGATTAAATACAAGATGCTTTTACTATCAGAAGTTAATGTCCACAAGTTTATAAGTAGTATATTTGTATCATTTAAGAAATACGTTGTTAGCCTATTTGATATTTCTCTAGGCATCCAGAATAGATGTATTATTGACAGTTTTTTCTCATAAAAGCTGTAGAGAGGTTTCTGTGAGCTCTCCCTAAGGTATACTTCTTTCTTCAGGTGCCTTGGATAGGCTATGAATGTCTGTATACATGAACATGCTAAGGCAAGGGGAGTGGTGTACAGCTACATGCAATCAATATTTAACTATTCTTGTACAATTTACTGGGAAATGAGTTCTAGTTGAATTAGAATGAAATCTGTTTTTGTTTATGCTTTTGGCATAATTCTTATTAATGCCATCAATTTTCTCAAGAGTTCTGAGCTATGACATACGAATTGTTAATTAATTAACAATTAATTAACATTAATTAACAATTGTCAAACATTAAAGCTAAGAGGTCACTCATTTAAATACTATTATACACCATAATCTTAATCATGACAAAACACTGCTAATGAATTTTTAATATTTTATCAATTCCAATAACTGACTCAATTTTAGAGATGCATAATCGTGAATATACATCTTAAAATCAATGTAGTAATTTAAAGTGAATTTCAATGAAGTTAAATGATTTAGAGTTAATATATTTTTGAAACACTTGAACCTGCTCTAAGAGAATTATATTCAAAGACACCAATTAATAAGTATAAGTGGCCTCTCTCCACAGATATAATAGAATGTTTTAATATGTTACAATACGTAAACTGTTTATAAATTTATTAGTCAATCCTTCCCATCATTTCAAAGCAAACCATAGGCTTTGGACCATTGTATGACTCATTGTTTGTCCTCTACCTTACAGTCTGCACTACAGGCTTACCAAACATAAAGTTAGCAGTGAGTTTTCTAGGCCTTGTTTGCCTCTGCCTTTCACATTTTTTGAATGTAACATTTCCTCTGTCCCTCTTGTAGCAGTCATGAGGTCAAATGATTGTTCTTTGGTACACTAAGTGCAGTCAAATGGCCTTACAAGTAAACATCTTTTACAAGTCAAGCCTCTAGGTAGTCCATAATTTTTCTACCTTGTTGAACTTCTGTGACAGAACAAGAAATACTGCTTTGAGGAGCTGTAGCCAATAGCACTTTACATTCACAAGCTGCCTTGCACTTCACTTCCCAGAAGCAATCACATTCTTTCAAGAGTTATCTCTTCTTTTTAAGGCATTTTTCTTTCTCTGTTTTAGAAGATAGGATGTGAGAATTTTTTTAATGTATGTAACAATGAGAAATCGATGATTAATGGCACTAGGAAGTACTATGAGGTAAATAACAGTAATCCAAATGAGACTTCATCTAATTTTCAAATCAATGCAAGTTTAAAGGAAAGCAACTAAAAACAGGTAGGTTTTCCCTTTAAGCCAGTGTTTAAATTCTAAAAGCAAAATGTAATATTTCTACTTTTAATTTTGGCTTCGCAATCATTGCTTTACTTCGTTATTATGCCTAAACACCTGAGAAGTGCTTTCAGAGAGAAGAGGTTTATTTTGCCAAGCAGTTTGAGAGGATGTGCTGTATCATGGCAGGAATGCGTGGGAGCTTCAAAGGTGAGGTAGGTGATTTCAGGAAACTCAGGAACTCAAGGAACAGCAAATCAATAATACTGAGCTGCAGTATTCATCCGCAGAGGGAGTGGGTAAGTCTGTGTTTGTGTGTTTGTGTGTGTGTCTTTCAGTGTGTGTATGTATTTGTATTTGTGTGTATGAGTGACTGTATGTATGAGTGACTGTGACTGTGAGTGTGTGTGTGTATGTGTGTGTGTGTGTGTGTGTGTGTGTGTGTGTATGTGTAGTACTTAACTGACTATAAGTCTGAAAGACAGTCTCCAACTCATCCTTGATATCATGTCCTTCACTGCACCTGGAACTCACCATTTCTGCTAGATTGGCTGGCCAGTTAGCTCCAGAGATCCACCTGTCTGCTCTCCCAGCACTGGGCTTACTACTGCAATCTGCCATGCTGGGCTTTTTATAGGTCAGAAATCATGTCCTCAGTTTTTCACAGCAAACATTTAGCCACAGAGGCTTCTTCCTTTTTGTTTTTACCCCCTCCTTTTTTTTTTAAGTGAAGAGAGTTTTCATTTGGCTCACAGTTTAAAGGGCTATGACCTATGTTAGCGGGGAAGGCATGGCTATGCACGGTTCTGTGGTGGTAGGTTGTGTGAGGCAACTGGTTGCTCACATCTCATCTTGGCATAACAGAAAATTGAGGACAGGAAGTAAAGAAGAGCTCTGCAGTCTTGAGGACAGCCCTCCTTCCAACACACACACCTCAATGTCTATCTTCCTCAATAACCTCCCAAAATAGCACCACCAGATGGGCCCAACTGTTCAAACACATGAGGAATATCATACTCACTCCACGGCAGATGACAAGAATATTTGAACCAAAGCATAGCAGTATGTCCCCTTTCAACGCTTTTATCACTCTGAGAGTATCTGATTCTTTCATTATTCTCTTGTTTTATTCAGATCTCTGAATGCAGGCCATGGATGTGATTGCTGATCTGACATTCTCAGGAGGAACTTCCTCCCACTTGTTTTGATACTTTGCAAATTTCCTCCCAGACATTTCCAGACATGCTATGCACTAATACCATAGAAGCCTTTAATCAAACCAAGCTGACAATCAAAATTATCATAAGCGTTCATGTATATTTTGAAAATTGTTCTAACAAACTGTAATTTTCCAAATGTACAACACGATTATCCCCAAACAATACAGACTCTTACCAGTTCTCTGTTGTCTACAGGCCTTAATGGTAAGAACCTATTGCTGAATATGTTATACACTTTCATCACTGGACATGGAGAAATCTAATCAGCAATGACTAGCAAGCTTCCTCAGCCCGCCCCTCCATGGCTATTCTTTATAGTACCACAAGATGCTAAGTAGGCTGATAGGGAAAAGAATGTCATCAGCAAACTTACTCAACTATGGACTACAATAATGACCAACATGGCAAGATATAGCCATAGGTGCAATAATATCATAAATGTTACTGGAGTCACTAGCTGTTCTCTAATTGGACTTAAGGCCTGTTCAATGGAAGGAATTTTATATCTGGCAATGTAAATCTGGCCACAACCCCACAGTGGGGGAGTTCCTGAGTTCCCAAGGGTGAACCAAATCTGTGAGTCTCAAAAAATGGACATGGTATCAAGTTGCTTAAGAAGTCGTATCTATATACACACCGATTATTTCTACTCTAAGACCTCATTAGATAAGTTTCAGAGTGTGACTGGTGGTGGCTAACACAACAGGAAACTACACCTGATCAAAGTGCAGAGAAGAAGGAGAACTCCTGAGTCACACACAGAACATCCATGCCACCCTTATCATCACCAAGGCTCACGGACCATTGAAGATCAGGAAGTAGAAAGATTGCAAGAGTAAGAGTTTGTGGAGTAGCATAGTTAAATGATGCATTCTGGACATGGCAGGACTAATGCACTTAAGAACTCATGGCTGCAATGGTTGCCTACATAGAACCCCCAAGAGATCCAGCTGGCCAATATGATATGATGGATGGAGGTGTGACTTATGAGTCCCTAGCCCCTATCCTTAATGAAAGAGCTATCAAGAGTTTATTGCGTCTGGGGAAGAGAGAACCAGTTTTTCTTAGGAGTGTGGCCCTTATTAGGTTCATATGCTCCAGAGCATAGTTCCCATACTCATGAGATATGGACAGCACAAATTTATAGTAGAGGGATAATTTAAAAACACAAAAGAAGGTACACATTTGGAAAGGTGTCAGGAAAAGGGAATTTGATCTAAGAGAAGCTGTGGGGATAGGTGTGAGGAAATATGATCAAAATATATAGCCTGAAACTCTCAAAGAATTAATGAACTTATATTTTAAAATAGAATAAATATATATTAAATATCTTACTCCATTTGTAGAGTAATGACCAGAGAAATAACAAAAAGATTAATTTTAGGATGTTTGTCTAGCACGTATTTTTATATTTATTAGAGATAATCATATGACATATTGAAATGAGACAACTACATTGAATACAACACAGGCTTACATTCTAAAGGTCAATAAATTCATCGGGAATGTTTTCTTCAGTTCAGATTTGTAAGTAGGGTTGCAAACTCCCAGTAGCCTTGTATTGTTCAGTATGACACAAAGTCAAAAAGAAGATCAGTTCTTCAAGATAGTAAAGTATAGCAGGAATCTTAAAAGTTCTTATTAATGAAAACAAACTTGGAGCCAGGTATTGGGGTGAACATTGAAAGATCAGAGAAGCAGAATTAGCCACAGCTACCTCAGCTCGCTAGTTCCTCAGGTGATCCTGTTTCCTCAGACTGCAAGCTTCTGAGTCCTCATGTGAATGGCTCTCAGCTGAACTCTCTGATCACTGCCCAAAAGCCTAAAAGCTTAACCAGGCAAATACTTCTAGTTTCTGCTCTTCACGCCCTGTATATCTTTCTGCTTTCTGCCATCACTCCCTGGGATTAAAGGCTCACTTCCTGAAATTAAAGACATATGTCACCATGCCTGGCTGTTTCCAATGTGGCCTTGAACTCACAGATATCCAGAGGGATTTCTACTTCTGGAGTGCTACGATTAAAGGTGTGAGTGCCACCATTTTCTAGCCTTTGTATCTAGTGGCTGTTCTGTTCTTTGACCCCAGATAAGTTTATTAGGGTGCACGATATTTTGGGAAACACAATACCACCACAGTAAAGTAATCCAGGTATGTGCCTATTATTATGACTGTAAAGTACATAATATAAATGGATGCCTTCTAGCTTTCTTTCCCAGGTTTAGTTTATATTTTTTCTTCCATCTCCCTCTATTTGACTCTCATTTGAATGTCACTAAGAACATCACTTCACTATCACACTAAAAGGTGTTAAGATGGCTGGAGATTATTGATGAATGCGTATATCGTCACTTAACAAAGTGTCTATAAGCTTATGTCTATCAACATATAAAATAGTTACAAGCACATTTCTCAATTATTTCAATATTTCTAGAATGCCAAAAGATTTTTTTATAAATGTTAAATTATAAAATTAATATAACAAGAAAGGCAAAATGTTTTTATTTCTATAAGTTTGCTTATATAAGTCTTGAGTGTGCCCTCATAGAGTGAAAATAAGAGAAACTTATTTCATAGGTTGGGACTGAGGGATCTATCTATTCAATAACTAATAAATACATGAAAATGTTTTATTTAAACTATATGTTTTAAACATGTTATGTATCAAAATTGATAAAAACATATTCCAATGATATTAGAAATAATTTTTCATGTACCATGCTTCTCTAACATTTTTTTCTGTCTCCATAAATTTGTAAGTACATTTTGTATTATTTTCTGATAAAATACCATGAATATATTTGTAGGCAATGAAATCATGGTAAATGGTTTTCTTCTACACTAGAAATTAAATCCTAATTACTATTTCCTTTCTTTCTTAGTAAAGCATGATGCTGACTTTGCAATAATCTCACCATGCTTATTCAAACAAACTGAGAGTTCTTCTGAGTTTAAAGCAAGGGTAAATTTAGGAAGTTATTAACTTGCTAAAATAATTTCCCTAGTGAGTAGTTTTTAACATAAAGTGTATTATATTATTTTTACACGTTATCATAGAACACAGTTACATACAAGAAAAGAAATAGTCCTGAAAATGAAGTGGTTGTGCACTTTTGAGTGTTATCCTAATATTTCATCATTTTAAAACAAAGGGCACTGAAAATGATTGAAACATGCTCACCAACTTTAATAATTTCTTTCATATTGTTTCAGTTCCTTTATAGCTTTTTTATTTCCGTATTCTTTCAAACAGAGTGCAGAAAAGAAACAATTAACAGACTGAAGACATTATGCACAAAGGGAGATGCTCTGGTGAACTCCTGACTCTGTTTTTACCCACTTGTTAGAAGGATCAAAAACATGCTTCATTCAAGTCTTCAGTGTATTTAGAGCTCTGTTTTCTCTTTATTCTGCCTTGGGAATTAATTGCTTGCATTGACTAAGGTTGCTAGGATACATTTTAACAAACAGTAGTAACAATTTACTTAATTTGGAAAATCTCTTTTCATAGTAGAAAAATCAAAACAATTCCAATCTGATTTTTGTGAAATTATTGTGGTTAAGAGGTCAGTGTTTTTTATGTGTAACTGCTAGCTGGATAGGACTACAACAACACCCACTTTTTAAAAATTTTCCTTTCTTTATGTTCAGTTAAGAATTGACAAACAAGGTCCAGAAATATTAACTGAAAAATTCCAAAAATAAATAAATCATACTTTTAGAATGACTTTTATCACATGATAGTTATGATTGCCCCATTTTATTGTTGCTAATTTATCTGATACTATTACTAATTTGTAAGCTAACTTTTACTATAGGTAAAAGTTATATATAACATTAGACCTGGAAGTTTACCCTCCTTTCTGGTTTCAAGGGCTTCTGGAGGTTTATAACATATTTTTTATGGAGCATTACTTTAGTATAACTATTCTTCCCATGTTTATTCTGGAGATAGAAAATGAAAATTTAGGACAAAGGCATTATAGTTTCAGCCATTTAGATTGTTCAGAAAAAAATAATTGTGGTTCCCCTCAAAACTAAACTAAAAATAGAATTTTGTTTTTGAGAGCAGAGACCTCCACAGTTAATAAGAACTTTCTTGATTCATCTTATTTAATATCATGTCTTTTCAAGTTCTCCCACACACTTATTAAATTGCTACTGGATAGTCTTTTCTTCTTAAAAAGCCAAACTTACCAAAGTGGATTTTCAATAAAACATTGTGCAGAGTAGACAGATGTTTGCACCTATTAAGGAAGGATAGAAATAGTCAAACGTAGTGCCAAATATAGATTTATATTGTTTATACATTTCCAATCCACACAACTTCTGCTAACAAAAGGATAACTTGCCTCAAACAATAAGGAGGTTATTTGAAGCCTTCCTGTCAAAACATGAAGTGAGTTATTTGAAATGTGATTTACACTGGAGCTATAAGGTGACCCTACTGTATACAATTCATGCTCTAATTATGCCTGCCTCTGCCTTTTCAGTTAATATGACTGTTGAATTTTAAAGGGCCTGTTCAAACACAGCCAAGATGGAGCACATCCAGATGAGAGGGCAATTTGCAATATAACTTTGAAAACTTGGACAGCAAAAGAATTTGACATCTCTGTAAAGGTAGAAAATTGGAGTGGGTTTAAACACAGACAAAATATAGAAAAAAAGTACACATTCAAAAATGAACTGACTTTAAACTCACAGTGCTTTGTAGAGTGTGTGGTATATATTGGAATTTAATGGAAGTTCAAGTGATGACCAAATTCAATCCAATAATGAATAAGGCTGATCTGTTCCTTGAAGAAATTTGTCAATTGTAGTCACAGGGATAAGCATGCAAGACATTACCATGCTTTGGGTGTCTTTTCAGAGTACATTTTCATTTCACCCCGTATTTTTTTCACCAATTTTGAAGGCATTCTCTGTAAAAGACAGAATAAGCAGAGTGAAAAGAAAAAGTTACAAACATAAGACACATCTTCACATTCAGTTCATCAAAGTGTAGGTTGACTTCTGACTTACTTTTTCCAGTCAAACTTGTCAGCAGTGAAGTAGAAAAAGTTTTAAGACCCTTCTCCCTTCTTTTCCTTGTTATCTGCTGAAACCAAGTCTCAGCCTGTCAGAGAGCAGGCAGAGATCTAAGCTGGGAGACCTGAGCCATCAAAACTGGTAATGCCAGTCAATGCACAATGCATGAGAGAGCCCAGCACCTAAGCAGGGCTATGTCTAAAAGAGGCAGCTAAAGAAAAACTACTGAGTCACCTGAGACACAAAATATTCACCCCACTGAACTAAAGTCTTGGAAACAATGGTCAATGGTATTGCTTTTTTTAATTTGGGTTTCCAAGAAGTGAACCCTGAGAGAGAGATGGATTCCTGACCAAATAATCATTGAAGTAACATACTCAGGTTTGGGAGGCTAAATGTAGCAGGAAAAGGCTAGAGAATGAGGTTCAACAGGGACTTCAAAAGGATCCCTGTGAGCACAAAAGACTACTTGTGGACTAGAAGAGTTAGGTGGGCAGAAAATGGAAAATCAGTGGGTGGGGACAGCAGCTTCGGATGGATAGTGGGCGGGAAATGAGAAGTTCACATAAATTCATAAACACTATCAATGGGACTCTAATTATTTTCTAACCCCACAATTAAGCATTGTGTTCTTTATTATTTGCTACAAATCATTCATTATCCAGAATACCTTCACTTGTGATACTTTTCCAGTTCTCTAAGACAGTTGTACTAATTCAGAATTAATGAAATATGCCTATGTAACAGTGCATTAGATAGTGATTTTTAAGGTGTTCTTTTATGGAGTTCCATTAAATAGCTCATAGAAAGCACACAAAACCATGTAAGATGTATTTATACACTTTACCTTAAGATGAATGTAAGTCAGAAACAATGAAGCTAAAGGAATTTTATTCCCTTTTAGAGTAAATGGATTAAAAATTGGTTCAATAATGATTTTGTTTGAATTATCAAAATAGAGTAAGACTCACTTGTTCCACTGGTGTGGTGATATCTACCTGTAGTCCCAGAATTTGGAAAATAGGAAGGAGGATGCCAAACCTAAGGAGATCTGGATATATAGGTGACCGTGTCTCAAAACAAAGCCATCATGCAACACATGATTGCTGGTTTGGGAATGAAAGGTAAAAGTGTATTTTACTATCATATCTGTTGTACATTATTTTCTATGTAGAGACTATTTTGTCTCAAACTAATATTTTCATTTCCAGCTATAATTTTCACAGCAGGTGGAATTTAGTAGATTTGATTTGGTTTCGTAGTAGCTCCTGTAATGCCAGAACTCAAAAGCAAAGGCAAGTGAAGTCTGTAAGTTCAAGGCCAGCCAAGTTTACACAGTGAGCTCAAGACCACAAAATCCTTCATAGTGAGATAAGAATTCTTTAGTAGATTTGATTTGAATCACACACAAATTTTCTAACAATCAAATGTGATTATACTATTCTTTTACATTTGTGTGTCCAGTATTTTGGGTCTTATATATTTTATCAGAGTTTTTTGTTATAATCTGTAGAGTGATATATAATCTTCATATAAATACTGTACCTGATGTAGACATTTTTGTATGAAGTAACATGGCTTTAGCATTCATTGCAAACATTGCTTTGCATCAGGAAGAAGAAAACACAAGAGATTCCTGTGGGCAATATTGCATATCATTTCATCGCAGAGAATCTTAAGTGTTTTCACAATACTCTGTATTCAAGAGAATTTGAATTATTTTACCAACATCATAAGGAGTTAAATATTCAACTTTAAGTTTTCAATTTGAGATATCTGCTAAAAGAAGCATATGGTAAGTTATAGAAACTATAAGAATGATGTGTGTGTTTGTATTTTTGACTGTGAAAGTTAAATTAACGGTTTCAAAAATATTTAATACTTATATAACAACAGAATATTTCTTGCATGAATTTAAAGAATAAACAAGCAAAAAAGCTGGCCACAAAGTTGCAGAGGAAACGATTCTTATGTGAGTTAACATAAGGGACTCATTTACATGAATGAATAAGACCTCAACTAGTCTTTTATTGCTGAGGCAGATGGGGATAATGCAGTATTGACTCCTTGTATTGATTTCATGTTTTTCCTAAAAGAATTGAAAATAAATCTTCACTTGACTGTAGTGAAATATTTGAAAGAGATTAAATGTTCAGGTTTGATAAACTATCTGTAAGTATACATTTACTTTTACTTCTGTAGTCATTCGCTTCATGGATTTCTCTGATGAACTTCTTCAGAGATTTTATTTTTAATCTTTGAAACTCCATATTCAGTGGTATATATTCTCATACTTCCCATTTCCTTCCAACTTATGGATGATAAGCCTTGAGTAAAAGTCTCTTTTATGTAAGTTAATGTTACAAGTGTATATCACATTTCATTTTTATTTATTTCACCTCTATTTTTAGGTCACTTTCTCTTATACCAAGGACTCTTAGAATCTGTTTTGGTATTGATTTGTTCTTTCCACAATAATCTTCAGAGATTCAAGTGGCTATTCTGTCTCTTATAATGTCTTATAATGCTTCAAATATCTTTTTTGATATATATTTAATGAAACTTTAATCTGCTTCTGTGTGAAATATAGGAAAGAACAGAGTTGAAACAAATACCATGCTGGGCTCCTGTATGAGAGAGAGATTCAAAAAGTGAATAATGTCTTTTATACCATAAAACAGACAGTACCAGAAAAAGACATGAAGAAAGAAAACCTCTTGAATAAGGACTGTGGCTAACACAGTTGAGAATACATAATTCTAATGAGACTCTTGGCACGGTTACATTTAAATTTATTAAGTTGACATTGATTTTTCTGTTCAGCTCATCTATTCTTCACTCTTTCTGTATTTTAATTTGAATAGATATTGATAATTTGACATTTTCTTTTTTTACCTGTGTTGTGTTACTGATTACAACAACTTTGATGATTTTGTTATTATTTAAAGAAACCTTTTTAAAGATAAACAAAAAATGAGATGGGATACTTCTGTAATTTGAGTTTGTATACAAATAAATACATGATATAAGTGAATTTTTATATTACATCTGAAAGTCTCAATTGTTGGTCAATCACAGTAACCATGCTTCAGCCAACCTGAGGCTATAAATTGATCAAGTCCGCATGAAGCAAGTGCTCCACCACCACCACATATCCAAATGAGCCAAAACTGAAGCTGTAAGGAAGACCACCTTTTTATTTTTCATTTGAAAAAAGTTCTCTGTGCAGTTTGCAGAGCTGAACTCCACCTGAATAACTAGTCATCCTCTACTCCACATAGCAGCCCAAATCAAAACTTCCTGAGGTGTGGTGTGTTCTTAAATAATCTTTTTGTAGACTGTGCAGATGTGTCTCTGCCAATGCACCTTCTGATAGGTCTAACAAAGAGCTGAATGGACAACAGCTAGGCAGGGGAGGATAGGTGAGACTTTTGGGCAGAGATAGGAACTCTGGGAAGGAATCAGAAAGGCAGAGATCTGATAGTGGGACATGGAGGAAGTCAGATGTATTTACTGAGGAGTGGTAATGAAATACATAGCAGCATGTAGAATATTTAAATGGGTTATTTTATGTTCTAAGAGTTAGTTGTAGCTGGGCGGTGGTGGCTCATGCCTTTAATCCCAGCACTTGGGAGGCAGTGGCAGGTGGATCTCTGAGAGTTTGAGGCCAGCCTGAGCTACAGAGTGAGATCTAGGAAAGTTGAAAAGCTACACAGAGAAACCCTGTCTCAAAACCAAAAAAAAAAAAAAAAAAATTAAGAGTTAGTTGAGAACAAGCCTAAGCTAAGGCCAAAATTTCATACTTAATGAGAAGTCTCCCTGTCATTATTCAGGAGTTGGTGGTCCAAACAAAGTCTAACTACAGTGGCGTGTGTGTGTGTGTGTGTGTGTGTGTGTGTGTGTGTGTGTGTGTGTGTGTGTGCATGTGTGTGTGTATGTGTGTGTGTGTGTGAGAGAGAGAGAGTTTGAGTGTGTGTGTGTGTGTGTGTGTTCATTTGTGTACATCCCTGCCTGTCAGTCACAAGCTTAATGGTTGCAGCCATATAGGGATCATAAGTCAGTCCACTTTTGAATTATTTGGAATAATGTCACTTTTTCTTTCCTTCTTTTCCAGAATGCTTTATCTAACACTTGTACTTTTCTCCCAACATTTCGAGTTTTCTGAATCTTTCTCTAAAGCCCCTCTCGCTGCCATGTGGATGCTGTGTTGTCATGAATATGATGGACAGACCAGCTTCATTCACATGGTTTTTTCCTCACCCTGGTACACACCTCCTCCAGGCAGCTGCTGAGGGCTCACAGCTTGCTCGTCCTGGGCTTGTTCTTTTTAAACTTTCATAAAATTGTCCTTGTTTTTCCATTTGACTTTTTTTTGTTCTTGTTTTTCTGGTTTTTTTTGTTTGTTTGTTTTGATTCTTGTTTTGTTCAAGACAGGGGTGTGTGTGTGTGTGTGTGTGTGTAACAACAGTCCTGGCTGTACTGGAACTTGCTTTATAGACCAGGCTGGCCTCCAATTTCCGAAAGATCTGCCTGCCTCTCCCAAGTGCTGGGAGTTTGAGTCCATTCTTAATTCTTTATTTTAACGAGACTAAGAACTTTGAGAGGGGACTCTGTATTTCCCATTTCAGCACACCCTATGGAAACTTCACAATTATGTGCTCCTAGCCCTCTTCCTGATCTTGATGCTCTGTGTTTTGTAGTTTTTATCTTATAAAATGTAGCTTCCTTTAAACTTCTAGTTCTTGTTCAGGAAATATGATTGCCTAGGCACATTCTTTCCTTTGTATAGTAATAGAAGTTTAAGCTTCCAGATAATTTTATTCCTATCTTTAATATGCAGAGTATAATTCATTCCTTTTTTAAGCACATACACTGGTTCCAGGAACTCAAGAGACAGCCCACTGGTTAAGAGCACTTAATGCTCTTGGCAGAAACCTGAGTTTAGTTTCTAACACTCACGTATGATGGCTGAGAACCACCTGTAAGTCAAGCTTAAGGGAGTCTGTCTGCCCTCTGGAGAATCTGCAAACACTTGTACTCACATGCACTAATACCTATGCACACACAACAACCTGACTCTAAACATTAATGTTCATAAATAGATAATTTACCTATTCTTTAACAGCTATTTTTAGTTCCCTTATTTATTATATATTTCAGCAATTTATTAAAGATGTGCTTTGTGAGGTTTATTTCATGTTTCTTGAGCTTGGAATTCATTCAAACTCATACATATGTGAATTTTTAATTTGAAATAAAATAAAGTATTTGTGTATAATTTATTAAAATATTTCATTTGTTTCTGATTTTTTTAAGAACTCCAACTCCTTATATATTAGGTACCTTGTAACTGTCTTATAGCTCATTATGGTCTTTCAAAGTTGTTACTATTTTATTTTTATCATTTCTACTTTCATTTTTTGCTATTATTGAAATATTTACTGCTCATTGTATAATCTGCTGTTAACCCTATGTAACCTAGCTTTTCTTCTTAGATACTGTACTGCCTGCCTGTAAATGTTTAACTTGACTTCATACCTTCCACATGTCCATAGAATACACCCAGCCTTTCCCTCTCCTCATAAGTAGTATAGTTTAAGCAATGGCTACCAGTCCTTTGTCCCAAGTTTAGCATCAGTGAGATGCCTTCAGTATGCTAAAAGTCTCCTAATGATGTATCACATTTTCATGCAGCATTTCATGCCCAGTATTTTCTATTTGGATGTAAGGCGTTTGTTTGTATTCTGTGTAATAGTAGACGTTTTCATTTAAAAGATGTTTTATCAATTTCCTCTGGGAAATGTTAAGCTTCTTAAAAACATTTTTTAATTTTAACAAACCACTCTCAGATCCAGCTCAGGTTACATGAAATACACAATTTCTTGGCCTATGTAGGTTCATATCCCTTTTCTCTAACAATTCTGGGAGGTTCTCTTCTTGGATTTGGGTTTCCTCACATGAAGAGTACTACATAGATTTCTAAGTGTCCCTAGAGTCTCCAATACTCTGCTCTTTATGTGATAGTTTTTTTGTCTTTGAAGAATCCCATCTCTGTTCAGGGTCACTGCCAGAATTTTCAGATGAGTTATGTTCCCTGGAACGGTGGCCCAGATTCTTTCCTGGACATTAAGTTGTACTAATTGCAAAGACTCACTTCATTTGTTTCTTTTCTCTTGGGGACCATTAAACTTCATTGCTTGTTGTCCAACATCTTGAAAAACATTATTACAAGCATCTTGAATTATATTGTATTTTTATATGAAAGGATAAATCTACTTCCCATTACAACAACTTGACTTTAAAGGATATATCTTCCAGTTTTTAATATTCCCTTATTGAAATCTTTGCAGATTGATGCCCTGCAGAAGTGAGCCAATTGTCCTTTTAATCCAGGAAAATAAATAAATATAGACAGTTTTTGAACCTGAAATACATGGCTTCAATTATGTTTTGAAACAAAGCATTTTTATTTTAAAACTTTTGAATTCTCTTGTTAAATGACCCAGATTTTAATATAGCTACAGTAATAATTAACATTACTAATGTGATTACAATCTCCTTTGGTATTAAACCTCAATTTTTCGCTGGCTGATGGTACTCAGTGCTTACTGTGAAGCAGTTTTATCTTAGTATTTCACATTGCTGGATATTAACGCTGCAGCTTACACATTTTTGTTGTGTTTTGTTCCCAGCACACACAGAAACATTTTTATTTTCACTGTATGATACTCACCTTAGAAATTGGTGATCATCTTGTATCTAGGTCCACTTAAAATCATTACTTCTTTCATTGGATGTCATCCCCAGTTTTCTCTTTTAAGTTTTTAGTCATCTCTCAAGACAGTGTCTTCAAATGAATGTTTGCAGTTTTCCAAAAGGTGCTTCAAACATATAAGTCATTGTCAAAATACAAAAGTCAGAGTCATATCTTCTGAAAGGGATAAACTTATCCTCCTCTGGTTTCATTATAGGAGAAAGTTAGATTGAACAACTTCTGGTGTACATCTGACTTCTATATAGCAAGCCATCAGTAAGATTATCACTGCCTACATTGAGGGTGATGCCATTGATTATTAAACCTCAGGTTGTGATTGGCTTTGTTTTACTAAATATAGTGACATAAAATACCCAATAACACCCAAAGGAGAGAATCAAAATAAACCAAAGCCAAGATGCCACCAGAGTCAGAGAGCTATGTTCTGGAACATAGCATTTCCATTTTAGGAGTGTTGCAGCCTGTAAATTGTGGGATCTAATAGTTACTATACAAAAATGGAGGTATCTGGTTTAAAATTATGTGAGTCACTAGCCATTTGTTTCCAAGAGAAGCTCAGAAGCCTGCTAATACGTAGTTTTCAGGAAAAGTGTACTCATGTGAGGTTAAGTCCAAGGTCTCTTACATCATAGAGCATCTCAGGCTACAGGCCATGTCCTGTTGCTGTGGTCAGTCACAAAATATGAATCCTAGCTCCATATATATAATAGATAACAATGTGTCATCCTCTCTTTTATAGAAAGAGCCTCAAGAAACAGCTGTTCTTCCTCTAATGGTAGGCAGAAAACCATGAATGTGCTTACATAGTCTACCATTACATATCTCCTAAATGTTGACAGATTCTATCGCATACCTTTGTTGACAGAAGTATGGTAATAATATGAGTAGAAGGGTGAGGAATGCTACTTCTAATTTGCAAGCTATTGAAATATTCTTATCAACTATATAATGGCAGCCCCTCTCTCCTTGCATCTTTTTTATGATGGCATTTATCCAATGAACTAAAGGCATATAACCTACCAAGTCTTACTACTGCTTCAGGCACAAAAGCAGCAAATAGTATGCTAAATTCTCCTAAAGAATTAATTCTTCAACAGATGAGATCATGTGTTCCTCTTTTATAATGTCACAGAACTCTCTGTATCCTTTCCGGCAGTCATCTTAAGAACTGTTGAGAACAGTGAGGTTTAAAATACCACCTCTTTGCATGGATATTTCCAGAAAATGTGAGACTCCTGGATCAGAGATAATAACATTGTTAATCACAAGACAACAGTATTATGAACTTTAAGTTGTTCTTGTTTCCCTTGGCTTCATAAGTTCCATGCAAAAGGTGAAAAGATGGGATTGAACAAATTGTGGGTTTGTGTTCTAGCTGAATATCGCTATGTACAAAAAGCTCCCAATTTTATAAAGCAAACGTGCCTAGTGTTTACCATAGAGTAATTTGTTATTATCCAAATCAGAAAATCCTGTCTTTTGTTCTACCATCCTGTGTTATTTATTATACTACTAATAATAATTTTGAGCAAAACTCTCAAGGGACATACAGAAACATTCCAGACAACTGTCTTGCTGACACTGCTTTCTATCACCTTCTCCTAGTCAATGCCTCTGGAAAAGATAAAGCGAAAGTGGGAGAGACCACTAGACAAAATTTAGAGTCTGCCTTCCTCTCTCCAAAAGCAGAGGCCGTTACATGTACAACAGAGCTCTTGCACAGTATCCTCAGGCACCATTACAGGAGAGAATAGAGGGAAGATTGGCAAGAACCAGAACAGGAAGTTTTCTGTGAGACTTGAAATGTCAGAAAAGCTACAGCCCTGAAATCTCACTAACATGGCTGCCTAGACATGACCTGAACAAGGATGACACTTGTGCTGGCTGGTTTTATGTCATCTTGACACAAGCTGCAGTCATCAGAGAGGAAGAAGCCTAAATTGAGAAAATGCTTCCATAAAACTGGGCTGCAAGCAAGCCTGTAGGGCATTTTCTTAGTTAGTGATGGGGAGGGGCCAAACCCATTGTGGGTGGAGCCACATCTGGGCTGATGGTCCTGGGTTCTATAAGAAAGGAGGTTGAGCAAGACATGGGGAGCAAGCCAGTAAGCAGCACAATTCCAAGTCCTCTGCATCAGCTGCTGCCTCCAGGTTCCTACCCTGTTTGGTTTCCTGTTTTGACTTTCATTGATGATGAAATGGGACATAGAAGCATAAGCCAAATAATTCATTTCCCCCCCTCCCAGGTTGCTTTGGTTATGGTGTTTAATCACTGAAATGGAACCCAGATTAAAACAGCATTTTTACTAATGAAGAATGGGGAGAGATCAGGAAGCCTCAATCCCAGAAAAAGAACTATAGGCAACTACTGAATACTGAGAGCAAGAGAAATATTCTTTGTAGGAAAGAGCACACCAACTGGTTATTTAATACCAAATGGTCAGCCCTTAAAACATACATACAAGCTACATTATACAGATTGAGCAGATTGTATTTATATATTTGAGAATATATGCACACATATGTAACAACAATTTAAAAAATTTTTTTAAAAGAATCCAAGGATCTCAGTGACAACATGGCAAAGATTACATGGAAACATATAGTGGAAGGAAAGGAAAGGATGAAATGATATAAGTATAATCTCAAAAGTTTAAAATTTGTTTTATAAAGGGAGAGAATGTACTGTCAAGTGGGCACCAAGAGTTTTATTTATGGGCGTGGGGGTAACTACAACAATATTTTGGGACTGTCATAAAAGAGAGAGAGAACATTTAATTTGAAAAGAAAGAGACATAGTCTCATGTTTCCTAGAAAATATATAAATGACATCAATAAATATATATAAACATTCTTTCCATTTACTTATTATCTGTAATTAATTTTGCTAATAATGTAAATCATAATAAGAATATGAAAAATGGCTGGGCGGTGGTGGTGCATGCCTTTAATCCCAGCACTCAGGAGGCAGAGGCAGGCGGATTTCTGTGAGTTCAAGGCCAGCCTGGTCTCCAAAGCGAGTTCCAGGAAAGGCACAAAGCTACGCAGAGAAACCCTGTCTCAAAAAACAAAAAACAAACAAACAAACAAAAAAGAATATGAAAAAGACAAGGCATGCAAACAAAAATGAACACTAAAAAGTAATTAATGGAATAATGAAAACTAATAAAATGAAATAATAATGGGCTTCTGTTACACTGTGAGAGCATGAACTAATAGTATCACTTTAAAATCTACAAGAGACCCAGGCACTAAGGAAAAATCTACCACCTTTGATGCCTAAGATGTGAAGAAAAGAAGACTTTTAACTTTTGGCAACTCAGAGCTTGCTTTATTGTAAAATCTCAAAGGCTGGAAAGAGGGAGACAGAAGTGTACTTGAACTTTGCAGCTGATAAACACTTCATAGAGAAAAAAAAAATGTGCTCTGCCTCTGATTGCCTGACACCGTAACATGGCCAAGCCAATCTTTCCCATTCATTCCCAGCATCAAACATCACTGTCAGCAACTTGGCCTCAGAGCCAAAGATATGTCAAGAAATGGAAGATTTATCATCTCTTTCTTTTCCCACTAGATAATTATCTTGCCTGGTTTTGTATTTCTGATTGTTCTATACTCTAACAGAATGTGAAAGATGGAAGTGCCAGAAATAGAGAAGTGAACAATTTTTTTACCTTCAAAAGGTACAGAGGAGGGAGTGTATTCACAGGTCTTATGTACTTCTGAATATGAATGTTCATCCTTGGATCTAGCTTTTTAAAGCTATATGAAACATTTTAAATGTTTTTGAATTGTAGGACAATGGTGTCTCAACAATAAATCTTAAGAACAAGCTAAATACAAACTTAGATTCAGGGATCTCTTTCTGAAGAGAAAAAGGGGGGTCTATAGTAATAATGGGATAAAAAGGGCAGTTTACTAAGTCTACTTTTAAACTACAAAGCAACTACTAGTTTCAAATATTTTACATTGGTATGGATTTTTGGATATTGATGCAAATTTAAGTTTATTTTTGTTGCAACTTATGATGTAGGAATGATAAGATAAAAGAGTAGATTATTGAATCTACTTTTAAACTAAAAAGTAACTACTAGTTTCAAATATTTAATATTGGTTGGAATTTTTGAATATTGATGTAGAATTAACATTACTTTTGTTATAACATACTGTATATATGTTTCTACTTTTGCTTAAGGTATTGTACCTATGAAGCTCATTTAAAAATCTAATGTAAAGTTCTAGTCCTTAAAAGCTATTTTTATAGACTATTTAGGGTAATTTAAAATGCAGGTTAAGAGTTAGACATCTATAGCAATCAAACTTGTAATCCTATTAGGTATGTTTTCAAGGTCAAACAGATTTATTTTAGATAGATGGTCTTCAAACATTTCAGAGATCTACAGAATATGATATTTAAAATGTTTTAATAACATAAGACTTTTCATGACAGTGAGATACTTCTGCTCCTAGCAGCACCAATCTACTTTGGAGAAAATGATGGGCACCAAAGAACCTCCATATGGAGTTTGTTTTCATTTTTGGCAAAGTTAGCCACTGGGCAAGAACGGCCCTCAAGTCAACTGCTCACAGTACACTGTCCAAACTGGACAAACAGGACACAAAATAAGTCAATTGCTGAGCTTCTCCAAAATAATGTAGACCAGTCCTTCAAAATTTCTGCTACTTAGTCAAGTCCGTCAGATATTTTAATCCTGTAGACACAAGATGAATGCCTCAAAATTGCAGAAGTATCTTGGGTGACTGCCCAGGCAGCCATCTTTCTCTGTCATTTCTATAGTTTTGGAAGTTGTTTGTTCTGCACTTTCTGTTTACTCATGTAATATTTTATCCTTTTTGACAGTCTGATGGGGATTGAAGACTAGATAATTATATCATTTTCTTTGTTACCAAATTCAGAAAAGAAACTTACAAAAGAGATATAAAATTTGTAAGGTTGAGACTCAAAAGCCTAAGTTGTTTACCTAAGAAAATATTGTAAGGTTTAAAAAATCATTTTTAGAATGGTAATACAAGTTATGATTGTAGCTAGAGTTTTCCTGCCTTGCCCACAGTTAGGACAAATCTCTGTCACCTGCCAGTCCCACAGCTGCTCAAACCCAACCAAGTAAACACAGAGACTTATATTGCTTACAAACTGTATGGCCATTGCAGGCTTCTTGCTAACTGTTCTTATAGCTTAAATTAATCCATTTCTACAAATCTATACCCTGCCACGTGGCTTGTGGCTTACCGGTGTTTTCACATGTGGCTTGTCATGGTGGCAGCTGGCAGTTTCTCTGCCTCAGCTTTCTACTTCCCAGAATTCTTCTCCTCCTTGTCCCACCTATACTTCCTCCTGCCTGGCCACTGGCCAATCAGTGTTTTATTTATTGACCAATCAGAACAACAGATTTGACATACAGACCATCCCACAGCACTTCCCCTATTTTTTTTTTAAAGGAAGATTTTAACTTTTACACATCTCCAAAGTCAGCTTGGTATATTTGGGAATTTGAGCGTAGCTTTTCTTACTACTTTCTGCTGGAGGGGGGCCCTGTATCTTATGGGGACACAAAGAAAATTTAAGGATCATGGAGTAGTCCATGAGGCTGTATCATCTGAGCCAGTAGCCTTGAAATGATTCTGGATGTTGGATCATCTAGGCCATGGTGTCATCCGAGACCTTTCAGGTGGTCTTGGTTGGTCAAACCTGATGTATCTTAATCTGGAACAAATCCATTGCCTCTGGCTTTCTGTGGAAACAAAAGCAGAGCCTCCTTTCCAAAGAAACATATCCTTACATCCAAATTTTGAAGTTAAGGTACCTTTAAAATATACATTTTGGCATAACTCAACAGCTTTTGCAATCAAATGTTTTTCTTCAGTTACGAATATCAAAGAGAACATAATCCAGATTCTCTGTGTGGTAGCCATCTTTATGTGGCTTATTTTTTTAATATTACCTTGAGCCTATTGCTTTAAACTGCAGCCTTTTAAGCCTGAAATAGTGCTGTGGCTGCTGGCTCTGCCCACTTCAGCTTCCCAACATGGCGGTGGTACGTTTTTCCACCAGCTCTGGGAGCCATCATGGGTCTATGCTTTTATCCAAGCAGTATGTAGCCCAGAAACCTCTTTTTTGTTTTGTTTTGTTTTGTTTTGTATTAGCAAAGGCTAAATCCACCATGCAGCTTAATGTGCCACTTGGGGAGGCCTCATTCCTGCCACTTGCGGAGGCCTCATTCCCGCCATACTGCAGGTCGAGCAAGCACATCAGGAACCCGCCATAGTAGCTAGTCTACTCAAACATGCACGATGCTGCTAACTTGAGAGAAACAACTAGGAACTGTTTTTAGCTCCATTTTAAAATCTTTTTACTCAGGATAAGAAAAAGAAGAAGAAGAAGAAGAAGAAGAAGAAGAAGAAGAAGAAGAAGAAGAAGAAGAAGAAGAAGAAGAAGCAGCAGCTGTGTGGTGGCAATGCACACCTTTAATCCCTGCACTTGGGAGGCAGAGATAGGCAGATCTCCATAAGTTTGAGGCCAGCCTGGTCTACAGAGCAAGTTTCAGGATAGGTTCCAAAGCTACACAGAGGAACTTTCTTGAAAAAAACTAAATTTGCCAAATACAAATGTTCTGGACAATATAAATGGAATATTTTCCTGATAATTGTTCTCATTATATATAGTTTTACTGTGTTAGAGTTAAACCCTTTCCTTTTATTTAGATAGGAAGGGGGAATATTGAAAGATATTTGTACACTGTATGAAGATATGTTGTTGCAATTTGTTTAATAAAAAGCTCAATGGCCAATAGCTAGGCAGGGGAGGTTAGGCTAGAATTCTAGGCAGAGAGAGGAATCAAGTGGATGAGTCTAGGCATGTGAATTTCACAAGCCAGATGTGGAGCAAGTAGGATGTATGATATTGAGGAGATGTGAAGAGCAAAACATACATTAATAGAAACAGGTTGATTTTAGTTATAAGAGCTAGTTGGAAACAAGCCTAAGCTAAGGCTAAGCTTTCATAATTAATAAGAACTTTCCATGTCATTGCGTGGGAACTGGAAGTCCTTAAAGATATCTGGCAACATTTTTAAGTTAAACTTGAAAAACCTAAGAAACATATATAAGAAAATCCATCTATGCCTCTAATTGGCTAGAAAGATAATAATGATACTTGGTACAAATGAATAATATTTTATTCAGTAAGCATTAACTTAGGTCTTTGTTATGGTAAATAATGTTCCAGGTTTGGGTTATTAGTGATGAACAAAACCAAAGTTCTGTCCTAAGAACTCAACAATTTGATAAATTAAAATAGCTTGTATGTGGCATGGAAGAGGAATTAGATACACATTATGCCATGTTTCCAGTACCTGATGAAATGAAAATTAGTAACTATTACATTAAAGAAATTAAAGAAATCAAAATTATTTCTCACAGATATTTTTAAAAAATTAAATGGAATTTAGAATAAATTACTCTCTTTACATTTGAGAACAATTGGGTGATTAGTATGCTTGCTGGAATTATACATTATATGATTTATTTTATTTAATATTAGTATCAAATCAATGTGCACAGAAATGAGACCAAAAACACAGTGCAAATTTCACTTCACATTAGTGAAAACATTAACATGTAATAATATAATTAGAAATTTTATCAAAGAATCTCTTTCTTACTCATTTATTGATATATAGCTCATGTACTACACTGTTGATTATTTTCAAACATATATGTATTTTTCTACTCAAGGACTTGAGCAATATCACAAAATTCTAATTTTAGGACATGTTTTTTTGTTGCAGCACAAAGAGACCTGTGTTTATTAGTCTTTACTCTTCACCTCTGGACATTTGTCAGTGGTTCTCTTTCCAATGCTGTGAGCCTATTGTGGTGACCCCACAAGTATAAAATATTTCATTGCCACTTCATGACTGTAATTTTGCTATTGTTGTAAATTGTAATGTAAACATCTGATATGCAGGATATCTGATATGAAACCCCTGTGGAGTTTATAAATTGAGTATAGTTAGAGTTTTACTGCCTGGCCCACAGTCAGGACAAATCTCTCTCACCTGCCAGTCCCACAGCCGTTCAGACCCAACCAAGTAAACACAGAGACTTATATTGCTTACAAACTGTATGGCTGTGGTAGTTTTCTTACTAACTATTCTTATAGCTTAAATTAACCCATTTCTATACATCTGTACCTTGCCACATGGCTCGTGGCTTACTGGCATCTCCACATGCGACTTGTCATGGTGGAGGTTGGCAGTGTCTCTGACTCAGCCCTCCACTTCCCAGAATTCTTCTCCTCCTTGTCCCATCTATACTTCCTCCTGCCTGACTACTGGCCAATCAGTGTTTTATTTACTAACCAATCAGAGCAACACATTTGCCATACAGAACATCCCACAGCAACTGAGCATAGATATAACCAATTGTAGCTAAACTTACTAAACTTATTCATCCATTAATTCCAAGATAAAAAAAATTCATGAGTAAAATTTTAAGGGAGATTATTTTAAAGAATAACCAATATACTTAATAAATTACAGAGTAAATGAAAAGAATTGGGCCTGTTATTTAATACAAAGTGGTTAGATGCTATACAACAGGCAAACTCAGACTCATGCTTGCTATGGAAGTTGTCTTAGTTTGCAAGGTTTAAATATGATACTATTATAAATTGCAGATAAGAAGATAAGATTGAAGTAGGACTAACAGTAGCTTGGCATGAACATGATAAGGAAACTAAAGAGTGCTAATGTGATTATTTATCTGAGTCTGAGAGAAAAGTTAATTTCTTTTTTAAAATAGTCCCATTGAAATGTCTATTGTAAAGGATTTTTCCATTTATGAAAATATTCTGAATGTAAATTTATTATTCAATCTGAACAATGATAGTGCAGGAAGAATATTTTTTACCCTTAGGCTTTAGTTATGAATTTCTCCTATCTTGGAATTAGTGGATGGATAAAGGGTAAAAATTATCTTAATTAGAGTGTTGGTCAGCATGAAAAATGTCACTTGTGCATATTCTTCTATGCTGGCCAATCATGAAACAAAAAAAAAAAAAAGAGAGACTGAGAAAAGAATCTATCAGATTTATAAGTGTCTATTTAGAAAACAGAAAAAGGTCAATTGCCTGATAATTCACTTAGCAAAGCAAGCCAGAACTTAATTTCCTGAGTGAAGGAAGCCAGCAAGAACAAGCAAAGCTGTTCCTTCAAGAGTAAAATAACCAAGGATGGGAGAAAGAATTCACAAGGGGTTGCTGAGAGGAAGTGGAGCAAGATGGGGCTGAAAACATTACAGAAGCAATTGAGTGTGTGGGTACAGAAGAGTTGTTCTCAGCTCCGGTCACTTTGCCAAGCTAGCACATACTTCCTACTCTACTAAAACACTGTAGTCAAGATGTTCTAGAAGTTTTGAATGTAAGCCTTATTTTTACTTAATAGTACAGTGTAAACCTAACCCTTGTAAACCACAGTGGATATATGAAATTATGGGTGGCAGTGAATCCTTTACATATGGTATATTATCATCTTCAAATATGATAAAACATGGGGTACAGAATACTTACTGAGAAAATATATTCCATTGTACTTTGATTACCAAAAACATGACTTTAGGGCTTATAGAGCTGAATAAAAGTTTTGTAGAAGTGACATATGCAAAAATGATTGTTTATATAGGTAAAAATTTATGTGCAGGTATCCAAGGTTTCACTACCCACCAAACCACCATAAAGTCTAGTAAAAGATAACAGGTCAATAATCAAAGCTTGCCACAAAAATGGGGTGTGGCTAGTTTTAAACTTGATATTTTAACACCCTAAGTGTATAATGCTTGTCATACTATTAAAGTGGAAACAATTTCCCGGCAGGAGGTAACTTTTCACTCTCACAGATAGTAGGGGGCAGGTTTTATGTTGTCTCTTGAAGTGATATCACAAGCAATGTGATCTTCTGAACAGTTCCAAATGTGTAGTAAAGACAGCTCTAGTGAGTAGTCTTAGGCAGTTGTCTCCTTCTCCCACCCAGCATACTCAGAATCCTTCATTTCCTTCCCTCCCAGAGCTCATGTTTATAAAACGTATAGCTGTATTGATGTATCATTCTAAGGGTAAGACTCTATTTAGCTGTTTTGAACTACAGCAATCAGTTTCAGGATACAGTGGTGTCTTGAGATTAAGCACATCAGTGTCTGTGAAAACTGCTTGGAAGGAGATTATCATCATCATCATCATCATCATCATCATCATTTGATTTTTCTCCTTTCATTTGCTTTAGCTATAGATTTGGCTTTGAAAGGAATCTACCATGGAATATGAGAGAACTAATTACAGTTTTAGATATTTCTCAAGATAGTATCCCTACTCAGCTCCTAGAAAAAAATAAATTTTATAGAAAAGTCCTGGTATCTCTTTTAAACTAGTAGTGGGAGATAACTTTAATAATTATTCATTTTCTTCTTTCACAAGTTCAAATGAGTTTATATAAATTTAATGTATTTGTATGCCAACTGGTTAACTCCCTCTAATTTTTTCACCACACATTTAAATTGCATGAAATTACTATTAAATCTGAATTAATCATTGTCCCCATAGTATTGCTTCTTTAAGTGTTGTAGCATTTTGGGTGCTATCCTTTTTTAGTGTGCCATAGAAGTCACTATTCCAATATAGCCTCTCCACAAAGATTTTCTGAATTTGGTAGTTTTATTTATTGTATACAACAGACAAAAATAAGTAAATAAAACAGAACATGCAGGAAAATTAGGCCCAAAGTATGTCCATCTTAATGAACTTCTATATAGGTAGAATGGCAATTCTAAAGTGATGGACCATCTTCACATTAAATTGTATACTTTCACTCTCAAAGATAATTACATGCACTTATCTCCCATTAAAAAAGTGAAAAAATTACAACAAAGTTAAAACATGAAAAGCAATTTCATTTATATCCTCTTTCTGATGCAAGTGTCTATTTCAAATGTTCAGTCCTCCTTCATCACTTAATATTCACCTTTCTTCTTTCCACACAGTGTACTGTACAAACATATAATGTATTATATGAGGAAGAGCAAGCCTTTTCTTTCTGAGATTGTAAGACTTAATTTGATATTATGCATAAGTCTATCTATGTAAATTTTGTGCTTTCAATTTTTCTGTAGAGCCGAAAAGATCTTTTGAATAATAGGAGGAACAAATATACTAAGCAACCTCTGGTATAACAGTGTAGTCATTGTCACTCCTCATTGTTGGTGTCCTCTTGACATGACTCCATCCCATTTTCCTTTTATACTGAAATTTTCATGGTTCAGAAATTCTAAGAAATAATGTGTTGTCCAAATAGATGTTTTCCTTAAAGTCTTACCTTCTCCAGTTTGCCCTTGCAATTTACTAAATACATATGCCAGACTTTGTTGACTCCCCATCAGAGGCTTTACCCTCTCTGAGGAGTGGATGGGGGTTTGGGGGGGAGAGGTGGGGGGGGTCATTTGGAGGAGAGGAGGGATGGGGAACCATGGTTAGTATGTAAAATGAAAAAAAAAACTTTTAAATAAAAAAGAAAAATACAAAAAAATTCTTGAATTGTGATTTAATTCAGTTCTCTTATAAAATAACTCTGCAATTTTTACTACTCCATACTGTTAAGATCAATCCACATGAGTCTATTTAATGGGTAACAGGGATTTATGAAGATAAAAAATGAGGAAATGTACTCACAAATACAGAACGGAGTAGACAGCTGAAGTTGTCTTCTGATCTGACCAGGAGTGAATCCACCTGGCTGTTCAATCTCACCAGGAAGCAGGCAGGAGGCAAGCCCCTTCTCCCTTATCTTTTAAGAGGTCATGTACAATGGCACGAAGTACCTCCTCTTTTGGATCCTATAGCCCAAGGTTATTGATGGAGCAAATACCACTACATTTCCCCTTTTTGTCTAAATAAGAAGGTTCTAATCTTAATGTAAACTATATACAATAAGAATGACTATCAAATATTGCCCAGGAAAAACAAAGGGTAATAACATAAACAAAAATGGAACTACAACTAACAAGAAAAACATCCAACAAGAAGGACAGCTAAATGTCCAGATCATAAGTAAATGGCAAATTACTGAGATTATTCCAATAGCTGTCGCATCATGGTAGCAAGAATTTCCACCCAAAAACCTGAGAAGCTTTAAAAAAGGTTTCTAAAATGGAGCCAAGAACATCTTCCTGGTTTGTGTCGCTAATGGTGGGCCATGGTACAGAGTCGTGTCTCCTGGCTCACCAGGCTTCAGTGGCAACATGGCAGATTCCTGTGGTCTCTGACTGACTGGGTTGTGATACAAAGAGGCTTCTCCCAGCCTCTGCTTGCTGGCTTGGGAGCACAGATGCAGGCTTAAGTACATAGACATATTACAAGACTGCTTCCCAGAACTGGGGAGGTAAGTGTGACTGCTTGGTATTTGCGCCATGTTGAAAAACTGAGTGGGATGGGGCCAGGAGCCTGGGCTGCTGCTGTTTCAGTCCTAACCACACTGCAGTTTAAAGAAATGACCAGAAAAGGATTACAGATAAATGAAGAGACTGTAAAAATAATATAAAAATTAAGCCACGTAGAGATGAAAATTACACAAAGAATCTGGATACTACATATTATTACATTGCCTTTGGGATTTTTAACTCCAGGAGACACTTGATTATAAAGGCTACTCAGTTAAAACAATATGTATATTTCAAAGGTATCTTGACTTCAAAATTTGTGTCTAAGGGTATGTCACTTTGGGAAAGAGGTTGTGCTTTTGTTTCCACAGAAGATGAGAACCTGTGGATTGCTTCTGGGCTAATATGGTTTGATCAACCAAGACCACCCTGAAAGGTCAAAACAGCCTCACAGACTACTATAGCCAAGATTTAACCATAATTCTTAATTTTCTCAGGATCCCCATAAAATTGCCAGTGCCCCTAACTAGCAGGAAGTAGTATAAGAAGCTATGCCCAAATTCATAAAATATTGTTTATACACATTTATATTTTTAAAGGAGGTTGATTATAAATAAAATCTCTTTCTAAAGAAGAAAAGGGAATATAGATGTGATGGGATGAAAAGGTAGATGATGATGATGATGATGATGATGACTATTATTATTATTATTATTATTATCATTACTGGTTTTCCAAGATAGGGTTTCTCTGTGTGTTTTTGGCGCCTGTTCTGGAACTCACTTGGTAGACCAGGCTGGCCTCAAACTCAAAGAGCTTCACCTGACTCTGCCTCCTGAGTGTTTGGATTAAAGGTGAGCACCACCACTGCCCAGCAAAAAGGTAGATTATTAAATCTACTTTTGAAGAGAAACAACTTATTTGAAATGTTTTACATTGCTATGTATTTTGGTTTATTGATACAAATTTAAAGTTAATTTTATTATACTGTGTGTATACTTTTACTCTTGTTTAAGGTATTATGTTTATACAACTCATTTAAAAATGTAATGTATAGTTAAGAAATACAAATTAATAGTCAAATTTATAGTCATGTTAGTTAAGGTTTTTAGGTAAACATAAATAAGTTTCAATTAGGTACATAATCTTCAAATACTTCAAAGACCTAGAGAATAGGGCATTTAAAATGTTTTAAAAACTTGGACTTTTCTGGACAATGAGACACATCTGCTCCTGGCAGCACCAATTACTTCACAGAGGATGATGGGCATCAAATAAAATCTATATGGAGTTTGCTTTCTTTATGGTAAAAATAGCCATTTGGGCAAGAAACTGTTCTTGCCTGGACTGCTTGATAATATGTTATATAAACTGAATATGCAGGACCCATAGGAAAATGACCACTGAATTTTGCCTAAACAAGGTGAAATGGTCCTTCAGATTCCTGATTCACAGAGGAGACTGCCAGACATTCTAAAGGACACAGGGAAAAGTAACTGAGAGACGCCAGGTCTATAGGCTGAGACGGATGCCCCAATGTTGCAGAGGAACGTTGAGTGACTGTTCAGGTAGCCAGCTGTCTCTATCATTTCTAGAATTATGGAATATTCATCACCTGCAGAATCCCTCCTCTCTCTCAGCAATTGGATTCCTGGAGCTCAGCCTGGTGCCTGGCTGTGGATCTCTACATCTGCCTCCATCAGTCACTGGACAAAGGCTCTATGATGACAGCTGGGTTATTAGCTAGACCAGTCACCAGTGTAGACTACTCCAGGCACCCTCTGGACCACTGTTAACAGACCAAGGTGGAGTTATCCTTGTGGATTCCTGAGAGACTCCCTAGCACACTGCCTATTCCTATTCCCATGATGTTCTTCTTCACAGACTTGGAAAGAACAATACTTAACTTTATATGGAAAAACAAAATTCCTAGGATAGCTAAAAGAATCCTGTATAATAAAGCAACCTCTGGAGGCATCATGATCCCTGTCTTCAAGCTCTATTATAGAGCTATAGTAATAAAAAACAACTTGGTACTGGCATAAAAACAGACATGTGGACCAATGGAATCGAATTGAAGACCCTGACATTAATCCACAAACCTATGAACATATGATTTTTGACAAAGAAGCCAAAACTGTACCATGGAAAAAAAAGAAAGCATCTTCAACAAATGGTGCTGGCATAACTGGATGTCAACCTGTAGAAGGCTGCAAGTAGATCCATATCTGTCACCATGCACAAAACTCAAGTCCAACTGGATCAAAGACCTCAACATAAATTCACTTACTCTGAACCTGACAGAAGAGAATGTAGGAAGTAGTGTTGAATGCATTGGCATAGGAGATCACTTCCTAAATATAACACCAGTAGCACAGACACCAAGAGCAACAATTAATGAATGGGACCACCTGAAACTGAGAAGCTTTTGTAGAGCAAAGGACACAGTCAATAAGACAAAACAACAGCCTACAAAATGGGAAAAGATCTTCACCAACCCCACATCTGGCAGAGGGCTGATCTCCAAAATATATAAAGAACTCAAAAAGCTAGACTTCAAAAGACTGACCAATCCAATTAAAAAAAATGGGTTAAAGAGTTTAACAGAGAATTCTCAACAGAAGAATCTCAAATGGCTAAAAGGTATTTAAGGAATTGTTCAGCATCCTTAGTGACCAGGGAAATGCAAATCAAAATAACTCTGAGATACCATCTTACACCTGTTAGAATGGCTAACATCAAAAACACTGAAGACAGCTTATGTTGGAGAGGATGTGGAGCAAGGGGAACACTCCTCTTCAAATTCTTAAATCTGCATTAACTTTAGTCCATAATTTAGACAACAGAATTTTATAAGAGGGAAAGTATTCCAGTACTATGTCTGGGAACCAGGGAGAACTCTCTACAAAGTCTCTCAGGAAACTAACTGAAGGCCAGGGTGACAAGCTATAACTTGCCTCTTTGCAGCATTCTAGAACACATGGATGACAGGCTATCACAGCTGAAGCTAGTACACCATCATCTACAAGGTAGTATTCCACAACAATAACATTTGGCATGCCTATGGTTATGGTACTGATATTTTCATTTAGTATTATTTGATACCATTATGATTGCAAGAAATTACAATAATTGTTAAATATGTGTAAACTAAAATTGGCTAAAAGATTTCCTTTTAAGTAATAAAGCATTATTTCTTGTTTCTGTAGGATCTTTTCAGAATTGTAGAATTCGAGTTAGTAGATTGAGCGAAGTAAAACCAACCTTACAAATGTCATTATTATTCAATGCTTTGTGGGTTAGGATAAACAAGGAAAGAAAGATCTTCCTCTTCCCCTCCCCTCCTCCTCCTCCCTCCCTCCCCTTCCTTTCTCCCAAAGCTGGGTAAACTGGAAAATCTCTCCTACTGATTTGAAACATCACAGATCTGTTACTCAGAGCACCTGAGTTTAGGAATATGTACCATTGACTCCTCTAGTTTTCAAGATTTCAACCATTTGTTTCCTTTGCTCTTCAGCATGGAGAGGGGAGAATGTAAAACTTCCTAACATCCCCAGTAAAGCTCCTTTGCTGTGTCTATCATGCTTGTTTTGGTTCTCTGGAGAACCCTAATACAAAATTTGAAAATCATAAAATGATGCTACTGATAACTATATATGTTTTCATATAATGAGCATGATGTCACTCCCTGGTGGTCTAGTGGTTAGGATTAGGTGCTCTCATATAATGAGCATGAAAGCTTAAGTTTGTCTTTGTCATTTTATATATCTTTTAAATTAAAAAATATTTGAGGTAACTTTTCATATTTTATTTTGTAAGGACAAGAAGACAATTCAGGTAGGAGAGAGAAGTACATGTGTGGTAATCAAGAATTCACAACACAATGCTTTATGCCTCAAACAGTTCCCAGGGAGCAGATTTTTCCTTTTGCTTGCTAATGATATTTTCCTCTCATTAAACACTGGTATCTCCATGTTTTGGTTTCTATTGCCCAGAGCCAAATGAATAATCCTAATTGTTGTACTATCTCCATTTAGCTCATGAGTATTTTTGCCAAAGGTCTAGCAATACCAACAACTCATTTTATTGCATTACACCTAAAGGCAGTGTTATAATAAACAAACAAGTCATTTTCTTTAAGTGTTTCTGGATGCTCATTTAAGGAGCAAATGTGTGCAATCTAGCTTCTGGAATGTGTGTGTGTGTGTGTGTGTGTGTGTGTGTGTGTGTGTGTGTGTAGTGTGCAGTGTGATATTATTCATTGGATTAGTGAGATAGCTTACTGCTCAAGATGTTTTCTTAAGTGTAATTTAAGTAGCAAATCAATATCTACAAAATGAGAGAAGTGTATATCACTAAAGTACTAATGTATTAAAAAGTGAGATGAATTCTCAATTATGAAGAACAGAAGTAGGAATCACACTTACGATTTGAACTCACAAACTATGATCAGAAAGCTTATGGTGCTAATATTTAGAAACATTCTTTATCACTGGAATCAATGAGAAAAGCATAGTTCTTTCTGTCAAAATGTCAGAGAAAGCCAACAGAGTTTTTGATAACATCTTGATTCTTTCTAAATGCTGATAAAGGTTTGCCAGAAATACAGACTTGGGAAGAGGAATATTAGAAAACTGTGGAGATGAGGCAGTTGATAAGGTAATCAGGACTAGGAAGATGTAGAAGGCAGAGCTCCACCTGTGAGAGGATGTACTTTCTAAAGAGAGGATGGAGTGTAGGAGCATGAGATATCTGCTTTACGAGGTGGCATTAGATGCAGCATATACATTGCAATATTAAAGTTTTTATTCATTTTTAATTTGTTTTAAAAAGTAAAACAATTGCAATTATGAGTGTACTAAATTTATATAATTGCCTTATTTTCCTTCTTCTTCTCCTCCTCCTTTCTCTCCTCCAAATTCTTTCCAATCCCCCTGTCACTGACCTTCTCTTCTGAAGTGTGTGTGTGTGTGTGTGTGTGCGCGCACGCGCGTGTGCATATGTGTATGCACACATGCTTAAGAAGCTCTAAATTAGTGAAGTCATGAGAAAATGTACATTTTTGACCTGGGCATAAGTATGTCAAGGACCCAGTGCCTAGGACTCATTGGAATAGCAAAGACTTCTGTTGGGGGCAGAGCTGAGGCTCAGAGTGATGCCTATCTATATGTGGATGCTGATAATATGATTAGAAAATGTCCACCATAACTTTCACTACCACCTTCAAGATATTTATTGACCAACAACTGCTCCAAAACAGGGACTATTCCTATACAAATTAGCCTATTCTGCCTCCTTACTCTGATGTATATACCAACTCAGCCTCCTTGTTTTTCTGTATCTAACTCCCCTTTCCTGTCAGTTGTACATATTAACCCTGTCCATCCTTTGTTCAACTCTGTATGATAAACATGCTGAGCTCCCAGAGTTCTGAGGTTTCTGTATAAACTGTTAATATTGCGATGGTTAAGGGGAAGATTTTTATTTTAGATTTGAGGGAGAAAACAGCCAGGGGCATCTGGAAAGTCAAGAGCATGGAGAGAAAGAAGTAGAGTGAACATGGACAACAGACTGGGCCTGGCCAGGTAAGAAGCAGGAGCAGAATGGAGGGAGGGCAGGGGAGGGAGAGAGGATGACAAAGAGAGATGCAAGAAAACCAAGAAAAAAGCTAGAGTGATAGGGAGAAATGAGTAGCTGCAGGCAGGAAGTTCCTAAGCTGGTGGAAATTTAAGGTAAGGGAGCAGGGGCTGAGAAGAGTGAGAATGTCTGCATGGACTCTGTAACAGGCACTGGTGACACTGACGGTGCCTTTAGGTCTGCATGTGCTTTGGTATGCTAATAGACACTGCAGATAGACATTTGTCCTTTTTACCATTGATAGGAGAAATGACTTTTTTGGTAAGAAGAACCAACTTTATAAATTCTCGAGGAATACTGGCTTTTGTCTAGCCACCAGATTTTGGGGAAACGGAGTTTACTTAGGACCAGACATTTTTTTTTTTTTTCATCAGAGAGTCTAGTCCATCTGGTACCTGTCTTTCCAAGTGTCTGTGTCTTTGTTCTTCAGTTTGACTACATCTGGAGTCCACTAAAACCAAAAAGACAGCCACTCATGTGAGGGATTTTCTTACTCAGAATATTTAGTGCAGAAAGACTCACCTTTAAGCTGGGCCACATTTTCTTGTGGCAGAGGAGATGAAGGGACATAGAAGAAGGAGATGACATTTAGCTTGCTTGTTCTCACTCTCACTGGCAGCTCTCATTCCTATTACTGTCAACTTCTTCAGGATTCTTTGTCTGAGGACCCAAAGCTCTCCAGAAACCCTCCTGGAGTTCAGCACCAGATTGGGACTACTGAGACATCAAGCCTCTTGTTCTGATCATCTACTATATTATTGGATTCCCTGTCATGAAACAGCTTTTACTGGACTACCTGGACCACATCCTGTAACCATGCTAGTAAGGCCCCTTATAATATGACATATATTTCAACTGTCTAATTGAACATTTGAACATTGGACCCAATCTGTTAGAATGAATTCATGCCTAGTACTGTAAAACTAGACAATTATTCATTGGCTAGAAAGATCATAAATGTAAGAGGAGAGCCTGTTATTGTCATAAATAAATATAGCTTCCAATTTGATTTTAGTATTTGCATACCACCCTATAAATATAACTTATTTTTGTACCAACAAGTGCTATAGCTTTCATTCCTCATCAAAGAACCTTGCTTAAGCAGGCTACCACAGAGATCCACAAACAGTCTTCTTTCAGCAAGCCCAGGCTACCACATAGATCCACAACAGTTTTTTTTTTTTTTTTGAGCAGGCCCAGCCTACCACAGAGACACATAAATAATCTTCTTCTTTGAGCAGGCTCAACCTCCCACATAGATCCATAAATAATCTTCTTCTTTGAGCAGGCTCAGGCTACCACAGAGATCCTGGGGGAAATGTACAGAGATAGTGACCAATTCTGGGTCACTCAGGACCAACTGCTACTTCACATTACATGACTTCTATCTAAAGTTCAGCAAGTATCATAGAATAAAGACTGTAACAGCCAATGGATTAAGGCATTTGCTCTAAGATTATATCCTTTAGATATGACAGTGATGGTGAACCCATGAATTATCAACAGTTTACTAGAAAGAAACTTACTTAACCATCATGATTTTTTTTTTTTAGGGTCAGGTTCTAGGCAGTACTTTCACATTTTCAACAACAGTCCCTACATCCTTCCTATATAGATAAGATAGATCAATCCTGACTCAAGTTCACATAAAATTTGTTATTTAAGTAAGAAGTTATATCATGTACTTAATATTTCTTTAAAAGAGTCTTCCTATAAACAGTAAGCAAAACTTGAATAATGTGAGTTTCATAGATTCTACTTTAATGTAGTTGGACATACCAGTTACTGTAAGAACTGTATACACACACACACACACACACACACACACACACACACACACACACACACACACATATTATTGGTAAAAAATATAATCACTCTCCTTCCCTTTCTTCCCACCAGGTCTTCCTATGTCCCCTATTTCTCTAGTCCTCCCTAAGACCCTACTCTCATATTAATAGTTTCTTTTCTTTGATTATTATTTATACAAACACAGAACCCCCAAAAAACTTCTGAGTTCATTTTTGTAGTTTGTGTGTATACCGCCTCTATACACTCATGGAGAGTGACATTATTTGAAAGAATTAGGGCATTTGCCCTTGTTGGAGTAGATGTGGTCTTGTTGGAGGAAGTGTGTCACTGGGGGTGGGCTTTGGGATTTCAGAAGACGCCCAAGCCAGGCCTAATGTCTCTTTCTGCTGCTGGTGGATCCAGATGTAGAAGTCTCAGTTACCTCTCCAGCACATGTCTGCCTGTGTTACACCATTCTTCTGGCATGATCCTAATGGACTAAACTTCTGAAACTGTAAACTAGCCTAAATTACATGTTTTTCTTTATAAGGTATTCCATGGTCATGATGTCTCTTCATAGCAATAGAACACTGAGTAAGACAGTTTGTGAGTAGCAAAACTCTTGTCTTCGAAGTTAAAAAAAGAACATTTAAAAAATAGATTTAGCCGGGCGGTGGTGGCGCATGCCTTTAATCCCAGCACTCAGGAGGCAGAGGCAGGTGAATCTCTGTGAGCTCGAGGCCAGCCTGGTCTCCAAAGTGAGTTCCAGGAAAGGTGCAAAGCTATACAGAGAAACCCTGTCTCAAAAACCAAAACAAACAAACAAAAAAATAGATTTAGAATTTTAAAAATGTTTCCACTAGAATCTTCTTTAAGATTTATATTCAGATTTCAATGAATCCAGGCTTTAACACTGATTTCACATCTCTCAAAGAGTATATATTTTAAACTAAATTAAATTTTCTATTACCAAAAAGGCATGGCTCCAAAAGATGTATGATTATACAGATAGTAAATGTCTTAAGTCTTAAAAAATAGATCATAAAAATTTTCATTTAAAAATTCTCCAGATGTAAATTACAGACTGATTTCCAGACAGGTTGTGATTAGGTCATAGCTACTGGATTCTTTTTATTTCAAACAATGTATTGGCTGAAAAGAGCACCTTATGAAGGAGGCTTATAATTGTATTTTATCATTCACAAAGCTACTTGGTATCAGCATTTAGAAAATGTGTTTTCTTCTTTCTAGCTAATAATAAATCCTTTAAAGTTTTATCAGATACATTAACAGCAGCCTGGAGGATACAACTATAAAATTAATTGAAAGTGATTCCATGATTCATATATTTTCAGTGTTCACAAAATGTCTCTTCATGTTTCCCCTCTATTGTTAAATAGTTTCCCATTTTCCTCATGGAAGATATGATTTTTATAGACTATTTGGGCATGTTTGTACATGTGTTTTTCTGGCTTGTATCTGTTATTTCATCACTCCATTATGTGGCTGTCATAATCAAACTCATTTCTTACCACTATACTGAAGCTGATATTTGGTTAATATTTTCCTGTGTTCAATATTTCTAGTTATTTTCTATATGAATACTTTATACAATATTAATATGGTTGGCCTAAAACAAACAACATCTGAAAATCTAAATGATAGAAACATTCTATGAGGTGGAGTGGTAACTTAACCCTGTGGATCTGCCTTTCCCAGTTTTCATGATCTATAGAGAAGGCTTTGATGTTCTTTGAAATGAGATTGAGTACTGGATGTGAAGCTCTGTAAGACAGAATACAGCTCATGCTTTAGTTGGCTCAAAAATCATCAAAGCCCCAAGGTTACAAAGTAAAACAAAGTACAATCTACTTGGAAAGGAGCACCCTTAAGGAGTAGACATCAACATTTACAAAAGGCACATACTACAATGTTAATCTGAGAGACTAAGGTCCAAGCTAGAAGTAGAAGATAAAATCAAGGTATCTTTGAAAAAAGTTTAAAATATATGGAAAAGAGATATTAGGAACCCCGGTGAATGTTTTAATATAAAGACTCAGAAAATGATTTTAATAATTGTCAAATGACATCCTATCATGGTATCAGATGTCACCTGTATCAGATTATAAAATGCTTTTTCATTCATATTCACTAGAGGGGTTGTAAAGTTTTACATACTTCAAAGATCTACAAACCATATTCATGTTATTCACTGATAATTTTCAGTCAGTGACTAGAAGCAAAACAACAAATGAGCCATGTCTGACTTTGTGCAGGCATCCAGACACTATGCATATTACAAATATCTTAAGATAGAGGTCAAATATATGAATACAATATATATTTTGTTGTAATAATTCAAAGAAAATAACAAAATGTAGAATATACTACAAAACTGAGTGTATTAATACAAAAAAACCTCAAAACAAAAACTTTGACAGTTGGAAATATAGCTCAACTTGTAGAGTGCTTGCCCAGCATGCACAAGGCACTGTGTTTGATCTCTGCCATCCTATAAATAAGGCATGATGGATCACACCCTTAATCCTACTATTTAGGTGGTAGAAGTAAGAGGATCAGATGGTCAAGGTAATCCATGGCTACACAGTGTTTTCAAAATTAGGTTGTGCTACAAATGATGCACACTCTCCCCTTCAAAAGGGCTCCAAGCTGAGACAATCCTATTAGTGCTTTGCAATATAACTTAAAAATGTGGTTTGGCATTCTTACTGAGGAGAGGGTGGGAGTTCAATTCAGAAGGAGAATTAAGGAAGGAAAAAGACCACCTAGATTGTTTGGTAAAGCCTCAAGGAATCATATACTTTTATATTTACCTAAAATTTAAATTAACATTCACACACACACACACACACACACACAAAGCAAAGTTATTCCATTTGGGCTGACAACAGTCCCCTCAAGAACCATAGACTAACAAAAGCCCCAGTAGCAGTCATGAGAAACTTTCTTCCAACTGGTTCTTCTGAGTTATTCAAGTGACCCCCCCCCAACAACACAACATATTAAGATTGCCTTTGGATGCTTCTCAGAGTTTGAAAGTAAGCTCCTATTGTTGAAGACTTCCTACACTTATGACAAAGGACACAGATTACTTTTTCTCCACCCACTCTGAAAGCATCCTTTCTGCTGTCAACACTACCTGATAGTCCTATGTAAGCTGCCAAGGGAAGGGGAATAATTTGCAATTCTAGCCAGCTGTGAACATCAGCAGGACCATAAAGGCTGGAAAGCATCAATAGTGGCAGCACCTTGTCTAAGGTAACTTGATCTCACTCAATAGCCTAGGTAACTCTCAGACTTGCAATCTCCCTGCCTCTTGAGTAGGGATAATTAAACCTGCTTTACACCTATCTTTTAAAATTTAAATTGTTTTTTCAAATATTAATTATAAAAGTGATTAACAGGGCTGTTCTTTATAAAAGAATTATTGGCTATAACAATCAGATTTTTTTTGTGACTGATAGGGAATAAAGAGCTGCTAATAAGGGTTAAGATGGCCCTGATAATTCAGATATAATCCCCAAGACATTTGTCATACTTTAAATTCTTAATAGTTTTACTTACATTTAAAACATGAAGAAAATAGGCATGTTTGCATAAGAATAAGTGACTATAATAGTGACTGAAATACTGATAGTTACATTTTCTAATGTTACTTGAAAGCATACCTAATAAATGACAAATATATTTTCAGATCTAATCATCATTGAACAACAAGGTCAAAAGTTCTTAGATACTGTCACTTTACTTCTATCTATACCCAGGTCTCACAGGAAATCAGGAAGACCCATTTCTCAGCTTCTATTACAACAAAATTGGAAAGTGACTATTTCCAGGTGCTTGTGTAAGCCGGCTTTCTAAACCAATCACACTAAATCCACTCCTAGCCCTCAAACCCCCATAGAATCATGACCTCCCGACCTCTGCAGAGCCTTATAGAGTTAAACTGATATGGGTGACAGGCACAGTCACAGAACTGATGTCACTGTTTTGAAGAAGGTTCACTTTGAGGAACTTCTCTAGGAAAGGTATTTTATTTGAATTATTTTTTCATTTTACACACCAACCCATGTTCCCCCTTAGTCCCCTTCTCCCATTCCTCCTCACCTCCCCACTAGCCCATTCCCTTCCCCTCCTCATAGGGGGTAAGGCCTCCCTTGGGTAGTCAACACAGGCTGGCACACCAAGTTGGAGAAGGACCAAGCCCCTCCCCCTTGCATGACTGCTGAGTAAGGCACTGTAAAATAGGAAATGGGCTCTAAAAATCCAGTTTGTATACCTGGGATAAGTCCTGGTCTCATTGCCAGAGGACCCACAAACACATCAAGACACACAACTGTCACCCATATTTAGAAGGCCTAGTGCTGTCCCATGCAGGCTCCCCAGAACGTTAAGTCTTTGAAGAAAGAAAATGAAAAAGATATCAGAAAATGGAAAGATTTCCCATGCTCTTGGCTAGGTAGGATCAACATAGTAAAACTGGCAATCACACCATAAGCAATCTACAGATGCAGTGCACTCCCTATCAAAATCCCAACACAATTCTCCACAGACCTTGAAGGAACAATATTCAACTTCCTATGGAAAAACAAAAGGGCAAATAGATAACTCTCTATGAGTAAACTAGGGGTGAGGGGTGGCAATGAAGGGTAAGGGAATGGGGATGAGAACATAAGGGAATAGGATGGTGCAGCTGGAACATGGATGGAATGGGAAAGCAATGAAAGAAATACCATAATAGAGGGAGACATTACAGGGATAGGGAAAAACTTGGTGCAAGGGAAGTTCCCAGAAATGCACAAGGATGACCAGCTTAGACTATTAGCAATAATGGAGAGAGTACCTGAACTGGCTTATTCCAGTAATCAAATCAATGAATACCCTGTCATCATAGAGCCTTCATCCAGTAACTGATGGAAGCAGATGCAAAGATCCACAGCCAAGCACCACACCAAGCTCCAGGAGTCCAGTAGAAGAGAGAAGAAGGATTCTATGAGCAAAGGGTATCAAGATCATGATGGGGAAACCTACAGAAGCAACCAAACCAAGCTGGGGGGAACTCATGAACTTTAGACTAACAGCTGTGGAGCCTCCATGGGACTGGATTAAGCCCTCTGCATTTGGGCAAAAGTTGTATAGCTTAATCTGCTTAAGGGACTCCCTGGCAGTAGGATCAGGATCCATCTCTGGTGCATGAGCTAGCTTTTTAGAGTTTACTGTCTATGGTGGGATATCTTGCACAGCCTTGATGCAAGGGGAGGGGCTTGGACCTGCCTCATTTGAATGTACCAGGCTCTACTGACTCCCCATGGGAGGCCTTACATTGTCAGAGGAGGGAATGGAGAGTGAGTTGTGTGGGAGGAAACTAGGCGGCAGGAAGAAGGAAGAGAAGAGGGTCAGTGGTTTGTATGTAAAATGAATAAAAAATTTCTTAATTAAAAAAATGAAAAACAGAAAACCCAGGATAGCCAAAACAATCCAATACATTAAAGGAACTCAGGGAAGCATCATCATCCCTGACTTCAAGCTCTACTATAGAGCTATAGTAATAAAAACAGCTTGGTATTGGCATAAAAACAGACACATTGATCAATGAAATCAAATCAAAGACCCTGACATTAATCCACACACCTAAGCACACCTGATTTTTTTATAAAGAAGCCAAAATTATACAATGGAAAAAAGAAAGCATCATCAATGCATGGTACTGCCATAACTAGATATTTACATGTAGAAGAATACAAATATATCCATATCTATCACCATACACAAAACTCAAGTCCAAGTGGATCAAAGACCTCAACATAAATCCAGTTACACTGAACCTTACAGAAGAGAACGTGGGAAGTAGCCTTGAACGCATTGGCACAGGAGACCACTTCCTAAATATAACACCAGTAGCACAAACACAGAGAGCAACAATCAATAAATGGGACCTTCTGAAACTGAGGAAAGATATTTTAAATGACTTGTGTTTTACAAAAGAAAAAGGCATGCTTCTTGCACTGCTGAAATTTGGGATTATTTGTTTCATCACAAGAAAGGTAGATATTCCCTCACCAGACAAGCATTGTAGTATTGAGAAATCATGAGTATGTTTCATGTGGCGTGGCACCATAGGTCAACACATGAGGCTAAACTATGCAAACCTTGCTCTCCATATCTTTTCTACTCATCAATAACCTGTTGAGTAGGTTTTAAATGATAATTTCATTCCTCCAGAAAGCATATACTAAGAAATGATTGATTCTGTGGTCCTTGTTACATAATCAGTTTTTAATCATACTTTCATTGTCAAGGTGAAATAGGAAGGTTTTCATCTTTCCCACTTTTAACTAAATGATTAAACACCATCAAAGTCATAATGTCTTGGAAGTGACAGAGTCATCATAATATGCACTGACAGTACATCCATTTCAGGGTCATATTTCTATCCCTTTAACAAGTAACTGAAAGCCATGAGAAAATTCATATTGTGCTTCCAACTAATAAGTATGTGAACTTCATAGAGATTTCATTAAGGCAGCTCTCTTGCAAGAAGCACAAAAGATATGAATATGCACATTCCTCTATAGATCTCACCATGCAGGGATATGTTAAATTTAAACAGCTAAGGCCAATAAAATTGCAATGTATCCCTTAGCAATAATTGGATACATTTACAATGATTAGGTAAGTGAGGCATTATCTATATAAATAACTCAGTTCTGCTAGTCTTTGTAAACAATTCAATATTATTTGAAATGCTGTGAGAATTGTACTTATAAAACCATCAGCATAAACATTTCTATTTGATTATGCTTTAAAACATTTGGTTGTATCCTCAACATTGTCTTAGCATAAATTGACTGCTTTTTTTTTCCTGCTAGTATTGGGATGTTCTATATTAAACAGTATTAGACTCATTGTGAAATGAGCCAATTAAAGTATAATAAGAGAAAATGTATGGAGCATGCAATTTGCAATTTGGAGGATGCAACACAAGTAAAATGACATCATTGGTTTGGACCTACATTGAGGGTAACATCTAAGTGAGGACATATATCAGGGCCAAAGGTTGTGTCATCTTGAGGCAGGAAGGTCAGGGGAGAAAAAAAAATAGAAGGTGCTGGTAAAATTCTATGGATTCTTTTATGGAAAGACTTCCAATGATCTGAAGAACCAAGGCCCCTCCATGTTGTAAGCCTCTTCATTTTGCAACAGGTGTTAGGTTTTGAGTTCTCAGTATTGCTGACATAATTTCCAGGAACCAGAAAGAACAAAGTTAGGATGTCAGGAATGGCCATCCGGCCATCTGGTAGCAACTGATCACCCACAGAATGTCCCAATTTGGAGACAGCTCCGGATAAGGGTTTAAAAATAACTGAGGTTAAACTGAACATGAGATAACAGCAGAATTCTGGAAAGTCCCTAAGCACGAGTCAATCAGATTTGTACTCATACTGAAACCTCCCTAATGTGGTAACCTTATGGTTTTTGCCGTTAAAAACTGTGCATGCTCAGGGAAGGGCACCTCCTCTAGCTTCTGCTGCATCGGTGTGTTGACAACTCTAGGAAAGAGATTCAGACATCACCCTAGAGAATGATTTCCCAGATTTTTACCTTTGAACATTTAAACTTTCATATTGTACTTAATATGTGACCCCAGGAAAATCACCTAAATTAATCTATTTGTAAGATGTGAGCATTATAATATTCACCATAGGATTTCTTATTATTAAGTTATATAATCTTGTTTCATTGTGGCATATTGGACAGCGCCTAATACAAACAAAGCTTTGAGTATGTACTTGCTATGAATTTTGTTGGGCCACATAAGTTCCCAGGAATGGCCAGGTACTAAGGAAAGAGCAATGTGTTAGAACTCGTTGTTTCTGCCCAGGGAGTAAGGAGCAGCTCAGTTGGTCCAGTGCTTTCCTGCACAATGTTCTGCCTTTGAGGCTCAAATTCACACAAGCCTGGCATGGTGCTATACACACGTAATGCAGCATTGGGCAAATCGAAGCCAGGGTAGTTCAAAGTCATCCAATGCCACACAGTGAGTTTCAGGCCAGCCTAGAATAAGAAAGCCCTTCTTTCAAACAAAGAAAACATAAATAGAAGAACTCTATGTTTCCTCCACAAATTACTTATTTATATTTTCTCTCTCTATATATATATGTGTGTGTGTTTATATGTATCTATATTTCTACTCCACTTTTATTGACATTTAATGTACATTTCTCATTAAAGTGAAGGAATTATTATTTAAATAGACAGATTTGCAATAAAATTGATTAATTAGTTAATCAATATATACCATTTCTCTAATAGAGTTGTGTAATTCTTTTTCAAGAACATTGAACCTAGGATAAAATAAATGGTTTTTTTCATGTCCCATAGTATCTCAGAAATTAAGAGACAATGTGAATTAAGATGAGAAAGTCAGATCTTTGTGGAGCTAAACACAACAAAAGAGTGATTTGCACTAGGAAAGTGTAAGATGAAAGCATAGCGGCTGCATGGCCAGAGCAGATAAATGGAGCAACATCCAATTAAGTCATCAGAAGGGAAGAAGACAGAGTTTTCTGTGTAATTGACATTCACATGTTCAGTACTTCTATGCACAGTTTAACCTTTATAAGGTGTTACCCTTGCTATTCTTGTTTATTTTACTACTGTAGGATAGGAAAGATCACTACCATTCCTTAGCTTTCATGGGGTCACACCTGACAATCCTAGAAAAAAAAGGTAGATTAATGAGAGGAAAGCATAACAAATTCACTTAGTCAAAATCTTATGCTAGAATTCAGAAACGAAGAGCAACAGACTCAGGAAAAAGGGGTCTTTTTACGCTTAGTATTGATGAAGAATAATCAGACACATAAAAATTGTAACTGCATAGAAGGGTTTGACCTAATGGCATCGGGGTGAAGAAAGCACGATCCCAGAAGACTTGCAAAGGTTTTACATGTTGTCACTGTGCTGCACACCTTCCTCTCAGTCAGGACCTGCTGCAGTGAGTCTCCAAGGGAGAAAGAAGGGAGCTGACCTTTCTGCTTTCTTGGTTTGCTTTTGCAGAAAGTAGTTTTAGTTTCTATGCTCTACCTTAAAGAAGAGAACTTTAGTCTGTGACTTACTTTAAAGGATGAAGAGGGGAAGGAAACGGGTGTGCAGGGCAGGAGGATGCCAGGGAGACTGCTTGTAAGGTCCTTCCAATCTTTAATTCCAAGCACTGAGAATGACAAAACATCATAGGTTAGAGTATCTTGTTCTGATTTCCAATGTGATGTTATTCAGGTACATTAGTAGGTAACTAGAGAAAATTAATAATAACAAATAAGTCATGGTTGGATTTCAAGTACTGAAATCACTCCAAGACATCAGTCTCACCTAATTATGCAGATTTCTCCATTATCTTTCTGTTAATTGCTGTAGAGTTTGGGCAGAAGTAAATTACCAAAAATTTGAACAAGAGGAAATGATTAGTTTCCTATACCTGGATGGTAAAAATCACCCACACAGCCTCTACCTTCAACACTTTTCGATAGATATAAAAAAAATTAAAGAAAATGGGAATTTCCTACTACTTCTAATTATATATGTCATGGGATGAAAACGAAGACTATGATTTTGATTTCATGGAGTTATTCCACTGTAACCAGAATCTCTCCTTGTATTCCTCTCTGATTCTGAGTCCTTGTTATCTCCTTTGAAAGAATTCAGATGAGTCATACAGTAACTGGGTGAGGAAGACAGGTAGGTGCAGACTCTGGTGGCACATTCTCAAGCAGAGAGAGTAAACAGTGACCAAAGGGACCATGGTAAAGCAGTGCTTTCTCACTCCTTAAGACTGTTGAGTTGATCTATATTTGAGGAGTTCTTTGTATAATTCTGAGTCTCTGGAGCAGGCACCTTTCCCTGAGAAGACTCCCTTGTCAAGGTTCTTGACAGGCTTATTTGGATTACTTATTCCAGGAGGGGACAGGCTATGTCCTTGATCTTTACCAGAAAGCCTTTAGCTAAACTGAGATCTTCTGACATTCAAGGCTAATTAGAATGTTATATTTCCATCTAGTAGTGGTGGTTTTTAACCTTCCTAATGCTGTGATCATTTAATAAAGTTCCTCATGCTATGGTGACACCCCACCATAAAATTATTTTGTTGCTACTTCATAACTGTAATTTTGTTACTGTTATGAAGTGGAATGTAAATATCTGATATGCAGGTTATCTGATATATAACCTCAAAGGGGTCACAACCTATGGGTTGAGAACACGTGTGCTAGAAGGAGGACACAGGTTCTGTTGTGTTGTCTGGTAGTCAGAATTCCACTGTTTCAGTTCCTGGTTTTACAAACTGCTGATTAGTTTGTATATGTGGGTTGGGGGGGCTGTTTCTTCCTTAATAAACTTCAAGATGATTAATATATCCTTAGTTACTAGACATCAAAGTCTGTGAAAGATTTCATGCTTGAGTCTGCAAGATAGCTCAGCATAGGTAATGATTCTTCCTGTTTCCAAGCCCTAGGACCTGAGTTCAATCCCTGGGCTCCACAGGGTAGAAGAAAACAACTGACCCTAACAGTGCTTCTCTGACCTTAACACAGATGCAGTAGTACCTGCATTCCCCCAAATAAATATATGTACAAAAATTACATGCATCTTAAAATTGCTAGTATTAATTATCTTTACTTAGATATAATTAGCTTCCTTATTTTGATAAAATTTGCCAATAGAATTTTATTTCATGAAAACTTTTCTTAAGTATTTTTCTAGAAACAATGAAAACTTGATTATTGATAAAAAAAATACATAGTAGCCTTTGTGATATAATTGTCTTCCCTCTTATGTGAGGCATGAAATTGCATTTGGACCTACTTACTATTATATTACTCTTACAATCATCAGAAATAAAATCTTGAGTTTCATACTCTGTTTTTTTAGGAATTCTGACTTGGGCATGCTGCCATATGCATCTTTCCTCATCTTCTTGTGCTAAGGAATTAATTATAAGTGTTTGAGCTAAATCCATAAATCATAAAGGGGTAAGAACTGTAGTTTCCTTTGATACTCTCCGTAAGTGAATGCAATCTCAATGGCAGCCGATATTCCCTACATTGCTCTTGTAAATGGTTATTACATTTGAACTCTGAAGACTTAGAAGCAATTTGTATTCTCTGATGGGATTTTGCCTTTGAAATGCCCTACCCTCTGTTATCTAAATGGAATGTCAATGTTGAACTTCTAGTTCAGTCTCATTGAGAAAAAAAAATAACAGAACAAATGTATGTTTCATAGTTTTAAAACAATATGTTTTTAAACTTCTTGCACATATCCCAAAATACATAGCACTTACATGTATTTGTGTAAAACAGTATAGAACTCAGTGTTAGGGATGTTAGGGATAATTTTCCTGATTTTATCCTGTAATTTATATTGCTATTACCTACTTTTCTCTGTTTCTTTATACATTCCTTCCATTTTTTTTACCTTATAGCTCTATTTATATAGTTATGAACAAAGGCTGAGAAATCTTGAATAATTGTAAAAGAGAAAATATCCACTAGTGATATCCACTCTGGATAAATATGTAGGCTTATCATGTTTGCTGCACAACTCACATCAGATCTGCTATTTGTACAAGATTTGCACACAGTCAAGCCTGCCATATTGAATGAGGGCTGAGCTCCTGGTGCTCCACTCCTCAGTGAGGAACTATTAGTGTTTCAGAGCTGCTAGAAGAGAAAGAATCATTCCTTTCTAGGTATTTTCCAATTGGTCATTGATAGGCTTCCCATATTCCAGTAGGTGGTCCCACAGCAACGCACATATGCCTGGGCAGTACTAACAGAAACTTAGTAGATTATTTTAAAAGGAGAGATAGAAATAGAGATAGAGTTAGAGAGATAGATAGATACATAGATAAATACATAGATAGATGAGAGAGAGAGAGAGAGAGAGAGAGAGAGAGAGAGAGAGAGAGAGAGAGAGAGGCAGACAGACAGACAAAGAGAGGAGAGGAAACAGAGACAAAAACAGTAACAGGACATAAATTTGTGAGAGTCCAGAGGTAGATGCCAGGAAAATAGGGTAGGTACAACCATATTTCATGGTGCATATATATTAAATTTTCAGATATTAAATAAAAATTTTAAATGTCTAAATATGCCTTAACAATTATGATTCCTGTGTTAAATAAATGAAGAACAACAGTTTTTGTTCTGTTGAACTTCTGATAAGACCAATGCAATGTTTGATTTAACTGTGAAGATAATTTGCATGTGTCATTTTTACACACGTCAGAAATAAGCCATCTGGAAGAAATATTTGCAATGAAAATAATCATTCCCTTCTTTGATAGAGTAAATATTTTCCAACACTAACTATTTTATTGATGCTGAAACATTCGTATTTAAAGGATACATAAGCATATTAAAGGAAAAGATTCAGGTCATCCTATAGTAGAACTCCTTTTCCCCCTAAACTTGTCCTGTAAATTCTTGTTTTATCACCTGGACTAAAGAAAAAAGTCATTAAGTCAATGATTCATCGAAGGTATTTACATTTCAAATTAGTTAACACAGAGATGAAAATTTAACATTAAAAATGTTATAATAATAGTGACAAATAATAATTATGAGAGCACTTTATAGTAATAAATTTTTCTGGATATTCTGCTGCATTTGATGTATTGTTTTGTAAACATATTTGTAGGAGAGGGGATAGTACAAGCATCTCATTGGTAAAACATTAATAATATTATTATTAAGCGGTAACTACATAAATGGATACTTTGAAGTGGATGTTGTGCAGTCTGCACAGCAGAGATGAAAACTGAAGATGAATAAAATGGAAGAAAGTGATGCACAGAAGGTGTTGCATTGATTTAAGCTCTATCAGAGCAATAAGACAAGAAGAACTGAACAGGATTAAAATCCAAATGGATAAATATTAAACAATGGGCTATTTTGATTACACAATGAATAAAAACAAATTACACAAGACTGGATTAGTGTGTCACAACAATAACATGCTAAAGTGGATGGGAGGGCGTGGGGATGGGGAAGCCAGGAGGCTTGAAACCTACATAAAGAATTAAAGAGAGCCAAGAAATTCTGATAGTGGGAGAGACAGTCTTCAAAGGGAAGAGGACATCAATTGGTTATGAAATCCTAAATGGTCATCTCTGAAAACAATATCCAAATTATACTAGACAGACTGAGAACATTGTACTTATGTATTTAGTACACATATGGGTGGGTGCATAGGCATATATGTTGTAACAATTAATAATATAAAAAAAAGGTTACCATAAATAAAAAAAAAAAAAAACAAGATCAAGGAGAGGTATGTGGGAGGGTTTGGGAAGAGGAACAAGAAGGGGAAAATGACCAATTTTTGTTTTATAATGTCAAACAGAAAAGAAAAAAAAAGAATCAACTGCTCATTTTTTGCCTTGTGGAGTAATTGAAATAATAACCAATGGATCTGAAATATGATAATGAATATCTAAGTCTGGCTTCAATTTTATGGCTAAAGAACAGTGACTCTTACATATACAACTTTAAACTTGACTTCATTAATTTCCCTGAAATTACAGGCCTAAACGTTCTATGTCTTACAGTCACTGTTGTTTAAGTTTCTTAAAGTCTCTTAAATGCACAGGTTTAAAGTTGAGTAATCTATCATCCAAGAAACATAATTTGTTGTCTGTGTAGATTTATTAACTGCTGAAGCAATACACATGTTCAGTCGGCTGAAAAGTCTCTAGCTTTTCTCCAGCCTAGTTTCCAGCATCCTCCAAGGATCATCTTTCTATTACTTTCAAAATTCCAGCCATATTAGACTTCCTACCTGTCTGATGTTCTCTCTCTCTCCCTCCCCACACTCCTTTCCCTCTCTCGCTCCTGCTCTCCCACCCTCTTCCTCTCCCTCCCCACACTCTTCCCCCTCTCTCTTCCTCCCCACATTCCCCCCTCTCCCTCCCTCCTGCTCCCCACCCCCTCTCTCCTACGCCTACTCTTCTCTCTCCATTTCCATTTCCTCCTAGGAGTGGGGTTTGATTAACTGTGATGAAATAAAAGGAAAATGTCAACACTTGTGAGCATTTAATAAGGGTTTTGTAGAAGATGACAACAACAAGAAGAATAGGATAGAAAATATTGCTTTAAAATATCTAGGTTTTGAGAAATATGGGGACTCTATGTGGGAACCATATTTCCCTGTGCAATGATGTGCTTCTTATGAAGAACAGTTTTGACGATATTGTCTTCAATATCTTTGTACCATAATTCCTGTGCGATGATGTGCTTCTTATGAAAAACAGTTTTGACGATATTGTCTTCAATATCTTTGTACCAGTTCTACCTTCCTAGTACTTGTAACAATTTAAAAGCTTACATTTTCCCTTACCAAAGCAAAACAAAATATGCAAATAAACAAAGGAAGATGTGTATCATTTTTTTTTTCATTTTAATTTCCATGAGATGTTCTAAACTTTCCTGAACTTTCTCGTCCAGAATCTTCCACCTCTCTATGGACCCTAGTTCCTTTGTTAGAGAACTGTGTTAGAAATCATGATTCAGCACAGTAGGTGTGCTGGTTGCTACTGACTAGCCATTGCTTCTAATCCCTGGCAGCTCATGAATAAATGACATTAGATGAATATGCATGTGCATTCATTCACAGTTTAAGTAAATTTCTGACTACACCTATATTTAATTACTTTAATCACATTATGATAAGCATAAGTTAATACTAAGGTATCCTATTCAGATCGATTGTCCTAAAGGCTTTATTACTCCATCTCTCCAGCCTTCCCATAACCTCACATTCCAATTTTTAGGGACATAGCTTTCAAAATCCATCATTCATGAAGGTAATTATTAAATTCTTTTGTAAATATATAGAGCTATTTTTTAATAAGTACACTCATGAGAACAACTTTAGGGACTGTAATACAGTGTTTATAAAGGAAAAAAAACACAATTTTAATTTTACAAACTTTACTCATTTCCAGAAGTTAGTGAGTTTGTTTTGTACAGTTTCTTTAATATACTACTTTCTATTCTTCTGAACTCCTAAATGAATTTTGGAAAATAACAAAAAACCCAAGTATTTGGATGGCTGTGTATTCAGCTAGATAGAAAAGTAGGTGCAAATTCTTAAGTCTGATTTTAATAACATTCATATTAATGTTCATTCCTCATACTATGAAGTTCTGTGGAGTTTATCTATTATCTAGTACTGTGTTTCCACAACTAAACCTTATTCTGTCTCTAGAATGTCGTGTAAATGAAGTCACTGAATATATAGCCTTGTGAGATTGGCTTCTTCCACTTAACAATATTTACTGAAGATTGATATATCAATTAATTTTCTTGGTTTACTTGTTTGTTTCCTTTTGTCACAGAATAATAGTACTGTATGTACAGATATATTGCAGCTTGTTAAGCTCACTGAAGTCTGCTGTAGTGGTCTCCAGTTTTGCTAAGTATGAGTTAGTAGTCAGAAACCCTCATTTATGGATGTTATGAGAACACAGCTTAAATTTTACTAATGGAACATAGCTGAGTAATATTGTCAAGTTATGAGAACAAGTTTAAAAATATGTAAGTATAACTTTCAGTTACTGTCCGAGTACCCTATAACAGTATTTTTCAAATATAGGAGATGACAGGCTAATTTAACAGTAGAGAAATCAAATAGACACTACTTCTGTAAGGCTGTTATTAGAGATTAATGGTTATAAATCATGTTCATTATATGATGGAATATGTCAATGATATAATATTATATCATGTAAATGATCCCATCTTTGTGGCTTTTTTCCAATGACAGTTAACCTAGTCCAATCATGAGACAATTAGCTGACAAATATTAACTAAGGACATTTTTTTCAAAAAAGCTTCTTGAAACTGTCAACACTTTTATATAATGAAAAATAAGAACAGTTTGGATAAAAAAGTTATAGCCAAGAGCCTAAAGTGAGGTGACAATTTATGACAAGGTACTATTCTAGATATAACTGAAACAAAAAAGGGCATCATGTGAAAATGAAGGACATTAAAGAGATGTCTAAACTTTGAATAATTACGCATCAAATTTTGGCTTATTAATTTTAGCATGTCATAGAATCAGAAACACATTAATAATAAGTTTAATTGAAAGGAAAGTTTATAGAAATTCTCTATACCATCACCACCTTCTCTTAATCAACAAATATAACATATAGCATTTAAGAATGTTTCTTATAAAAATGACAAATAGGAAATAATAGGGAGGAAAATCAAGGACCACATGTAAGATGGAGTCACATTTCTCTATCACATCTGAATCATGTCATGGGTAAGAGAATATTTGCTGAAGCAGAGATTTGATATTTACCAAACCATGTCTGCCTATGATATAGATATGATCAAGTCCAAAATGAAGTACGTGGAGACAGCTAAATAGAACAAAATAGAATCTCAGAGAAAAAGGAATACTATGTTCCTTCTAGATAACTTTACTATAAAACTTGCTTGGGTTTACACGAAGGAAGAAATAACTGTTAAAATCTGATCATTTTCAAATATTTATCTTGGGTGTCTTGCTAGGGTTTCTATTGCTGTGATAAAATACCATGACCAAATGCAACTCAAGGAAGAAAGGACTTATTTCATTTTACACTTCCATGTAACAGTCTCTAACTGTGAGAACTCAGGGCACGAATTCAATCAGTTAAGGGACCTACAGGTAGGAACTGAACTGATGGAGAGACAATAGAGGAGTGTTGCTTACTCTTTGGGACATGTGGCTTGCTTGGATTGCTTTCTGATGCACCACTGCTGGACAATTGTCCTCAATGAGCTGGGTCTTCCCTCATCAATCGCTAATTAAGACAGTGCACTGCAGACTTGCCTGGATGAAAATATTTAGTGGGACTATTTTCTCAACTCAAAGTATGTCTTCCCACATTATCCTCCCTTGTGTCAAGTTGGGATAATTAGCCAGGACAGTGGTGTACTTTAATCCATTTAAATAATTTTGCCAAAGGAATGCTCTTGTTGTTTTCAATATATCATTAGTTTATTTATTTATTTATTTATTTATTTATTTATTTATTTATTTATTTATTTATTGGTTTTTTTGAGACAGGGTTTCTCTGTGTAGTTTTGCTCTATTTGCTAACATACATTTTGCACATTTAAAGTTTGTTTGTTGATTTTTAATATGTATGTGTTGAGGGGTCATGTACATATAAGTGCTAACAGATACCAAAGGGATATTAAAAGCCTTGGGGTTAGAATAACAGGCAGTTTGTGAACCTTGTCACATGGGTGCTGGGAATTGAACTCAGGTCCTCTGCAAGAGCAGCAAGTGGTCTTACCCACTGGGCTATGTTTTGCATTTTATAAGTGTTCCTGTAAGGCAAGAGGAAGGCGCATTGTACATATGTACCAGTTTTCCTCTAAAATGTGTATTTTTCAACCCTTACCACCACATCATCAATCCTGGTTCATTGTCATTTACCTCCTCCAATGGAAGGTGAACTGTTATAATCAGTGTCCACGTATTTTCTCATTTGGGGGTAAACTTACAGGTAGCAATGTTTCCGGAATCTTCAGTAACAATATATAAGAATTAACTTTTTTGCCAAAAGATTTTAAGATATTGGGGCTAGCAAGATGGCTCAGTGGTTAAGAGCACTGACTGCTCTTCCGGAGGACCCAGGTTCAATTCCCAGCATCCACATGGCAGATCCCAACTGTCTATAACTCTAGTTCCAGGGGATCCAACAACCTTCACATATAAATAAATCATTAAAAAATTGTATTATTAAAAAAAGACTTTAAGGTATTACATGATCTTCATTAGTTGAGTAAATAATTACAAAAATATTTTTAAATGCTATTACTCAAAATTAAATACCCAGAAAATTCAGCTGTGGTATTAATGGCACAACTATACTCTCATAACCAATCCTTTAGTATAGTTTTTAATTATGAAATAAAAAGGTTACAGGCAGAATAGAAGGACCATAATGTGCTTATGGATTGTAATCACCAACCACAGACCTGAGCACCATTAGAACTAGCAAGATCTATAATAGTTGATGCATGGACTCTGCCTATAAGAGTAGAAATCAAGGCCTTGTGAGAAAGTGAAGGCGTTGCTGAATGACAATAGGAGACAGAAATGTACACTGTGTTTGGGGGTTACTCTCTGTTCATGCCTGTTTTCCAGATTATACTTCTGTTTGTGCAAGTTGCAGTTATGTTTTAAATTGAAAAAAAATAGTGATACATTTTGGTTGTTTGTTTTCGCTCTTTTGTGGGGACCACCACCCAGCTTCCAAATAAATCACACATAAAGGTTTCTTCCTAATTATGAATGCTTGGCCTTAGCTTGTCTTGTTTCTTGCAAGCTTTCATAAACTTTAAATTACCTCATCTACCTCTGGGCTTTTCCCATTCTCTTACTTCTGTAAATCATACTCTTACTCTCTGGCTGGCTGTGTAGCTGGGTGGCTGGTCCCTGCAGTCCTCCTCCTTCTCTGGTTACTTCTCTTTTCCTTCTGGATTCCTCTTTCTATATATTCTCTCTGCCTGCCAGCCCTGCCTATCCTTTCTCCTGCCTTGCTATTGGCCCTTAAGTTCTTTATTAGACCATCAGGTATTTTTACACAGGCAAAGTAACACAGCTTCACAGAATTAAACAAATGTAAAATAAACCAAAGTAACATACTTTAAAATAATAGTCTACAACAATACATCTGGGTAATTTACAAACTTCATTCTGAAAATTTTGTGTCTGTGAGTACGTATGTGTGTGCATATGTGTATAGAGTGTGCATGCCCATGCACATGGAAGTCAGAGAAGGATATCAGATCTACTCCATGACTTTCCACCCTATTCTGTAAGAGAGGGTCTCTCATTGAATCTGCAGCTCGCTCACACTTAGCCCTCACCTACATAAAATTAACTTGTTTCTCATTAGAGTTGGAAATTAATCAATATTTTATACCTACAGTTCTGCTGTGCTTTTCTGAGCCAGCTTGATGTAGATACTCAAAGACTACTGGTCATTGATGCTGTTCCTAATCCTTTTTCACTAAAAGCATCTGGGCTTGGCATTCTTTCATTAACAGAGTTTGATGTATCACAAACTGCTCCCATCCCTTTTAAACCAACTCTTGTATCATTTTAAATGTGGAAGAGATGGGACTGGACCTAAGACAGTCTTCAACAAGCCCTAAGAACAGTTAAGTTTGTTAAGTCACAACAGTTCTAAAGAACAGACAAAACCCACAACTCAGAAATAGCATGAATAGTATTGTTACCTTTATATCTTCAGGGTACATATTTTATACATGAAGATTTTTGTTTACAATAATCTCTTTTCACATTGCCTTCTAATTTTCTGTGTTCACTGTATTTCAACCTTTACTGTAGCTTTTCATTAGGAAAAGAAATGAGACCTGAATGTTAAAAAGAGGATGAATTTAAAAGATTATTTCAATTCCAAATATGAAGTCATTTTATTTAAATAGTAATGGCAATATTTAAGTACATAATCAATTCTAATACCATCATAAGGTTAAGTTGAATGGAGACTGTCTAACTTCATTAACATCAGCATAATTACTGCAAGAATCACCTCATTCCTGGTCAGACCAATTCTTATTGATTGACCAGGAAATGGAGCAGGTTGAGGCTTTCCTCTAATTATTTAAAGCCATCTTCACATACCTCATAAAATATTGACAATGTTTCAAGTTAATGATGTTTATTATATCATTATTAATGTTACCATGTAAAACTAAATACTAAAGAAAACTACAGAAATTTCTTTAAATTATGAAATAATGGAAAGTAGGAAATATATTGACTTGGAAAACCAGTATTCTAGTAGATTTTAATGCATGAATAATACCAGCAACAATTTAAAATAGCAATGTAGAATAGGATGTGCATAAAAGCTCAGAATTGCATAATCCTATCTAGTGTAGCATATTGGAGGAAAGTACAATTTATGCTATATGAAATGAAGATTTTACTTACAAAAATGCAGTATTTTAGCTTTTTATTTAAGAAGTTGATTATTTGTCATTGTAATAGTTATATATTTAAGTTGTATTTTAATTGGTAATTTTATGAATCATTTTAAGGAAGTTAGAGTTGATGAACTTTTATGAAGATGCTTTTTCAGTAAATAAAATGCAATGTATTGTATAAAATTAGAACTATACAAAAGAAAATTGAGGTACATTTCAATAGATGAGTTTAGCATGAACCACCAGTTCAGGTGGGTACCCACAATTTGGAGATAATTAAAGGACAGTTTGAAATGCAGGTTTAAAAATGGGTTAAAGAATCTGCCTGTGTAAACATAAGTAAAATCATTTTGTTTAATTGCAAAGCATTAAAAGCCTTTGTTAAAGAAACAGTAAAATCATTCTATTTATGTATTTTATACAAGAATTTTAGTGAAACTTATATATATATATGTAAGCGAAATTAAATATATACCAATTATTTAATTGCACATATATATGTGTGTGTGTGTATGTGTGTGTGTGTGTGTGTGTGTGTTTGTGTATACACATACATACACCAAATGGTCAGCTGAAAATATACATACAAATAACATTATCTGTGTTGAACAAGTTATATTTAGAAATATATATTATATATAGAAAGACTTATCATCATGCAATAATAGTAAAAAAATTAAGAGAGAGAGTCCACAAATTTGAAGGAGAGAGGGCAGGGATATAGAAGTTTATGGAAGGAGGAAAGATAAGGGATAACGTTTGTAATTAAAGTATAATCTCAAAAATTAAACAAGAAAAAGCAGCTTTAAAATAAAATCTACATATAAATAAGAATTTTAGTCAAATCAAACTATATATATATACATACATATATACACACATACACATAATAGATCATTTTTTTTGTATGTTTTCTCTAATACAATTAGAGATTTCAGTTTATGTAAAGTTAACGTCAAGTTTTGGACCATAATTTGCTATTGGTTAATTTTAAATGTATTATTAATTCTAACTGATACTTTTTCTTCTATACAACTGTGTGATTAACTATTTTTCTGAAATTATTAGAAGAAAAGGTTCTTGGCCAAAAATGGAACTTTTATGATTATGAGATGAATTTTTGTTTTATGATAGTTTTTATTTAATCTGATTATGTCTAATGAAGTATTCATAAAATTTCAGGCTTGGAAAGGACCTTGAAAATGCAGTAAGTCTCTCTCTTCCCTGAATGCTTTAAGACACTTGATTATTTCACTTCATGCTGAGAACTCCAGAAAATGAAATGTTACAATTTCTTTCAGTGCAAAAGCTTTCATTTTTTTAAAACAATATGACAATTATTTCTTTAGCATGTGCTACTTCAAGGTATATTCTTTCATAACCAGTTTTAGGAGATAATTTTATCTACATTTTCAACTTGTATGGCATGCTTGTTTACCTCTTGCCTTCCTTTTTTTTTATTAAAATAGACATTCTGAAGGAATTCTTCCATCTTGATTATTACCTTCTTGCACCCTAATGCCAATGATGTCATATATCAAGTAATCTGTCTACTCCTTAATAATTTACAGATGTGTGTGTGTGTGTGTGTTTGTGTGTGTGTGTAGATGTATCCAATTGTCTTATTAAATAAGAAACACAGAACCAATGTAAAAGAGAAAGCCTAGAGGTCAGAGCTCAGAGCTAAAATCTCACCCTTCCTCCTGCGGTACTCCTAGCACTCTGAAAGAGGAACTACTTCCTGTATGTACGTCTTTTCATAGTCTTTTTGTTCTGCCTTCTCATTGGTTGTAAACCCAAACATGTGACTGCCTCGTCACTGTCTGTATGTAGAGCCCCCCAAGTCTTAAAGGCATATGTCTCCAATGCTGGCTGTATCCCTGAACACACAGAGATCTACCTAGCTCTTCTACCAAGTGCTGGGATTAAAGGTGTGTGCCACCACCGCCACACTCTTGCTATGGCTCTAATACCTCTGACCCCTGGGCAACTTTATTTATTAACATACAGTCAAAATCACATTTCAGTGCAATTAGAATACCACCACGTGTGTGTGTGTGTGTGTGTGTGTGTGTGTGTGTTCATGTATTTGGAGATGTGTTTACACATACTTACAGATACCAGAAGTCAAGATCAAGGTTTTCCTCAGTCTCCACGAGAATGTTTGACACAGGGCCTCTGGGGCTCATGGACTTGGTTATATCGGCTTTCCAATGGGCCCAGGGATATGACTAATCCCTCAATGCAAAGATGACAGGTGCACAGTACAACAGCTGTTTTTTCACAAGTGCTATAGATTAAACCTGGGTCCTCAGGCCAGTGCAGCAAATAGTTTATTGAATGAGAAACCACTCCAGTTCTTAATTTTACAACTGTTGGCAGATTTTTCTTAAAAACACTCAGTTGACTTCAAGATTGAGGAGAAATTTGCTCCAATTATTATATTTTTAAACTCTTCTTAAAGTATGATCTGTTGAATATAGTGTCCTACAAGAAACTTTTAGCACCTGAATTTGATAAATGAGTGTTTTATGAGTATTTTCCCACATGCATGCACACACACACACACACACAAACACATACACACACACACACACACACACACACACACACACATCTGCTCATCTCAAAAAAAAAAAAAGAAAAAGAAAAAGAAACACAACAGACCAAAGTCCAGTTTAGGTAGGCAAAAAGACTTTACTGGGGTTACTCACAGGAGTATAGGCAATAGGTAAGGGGTTACTTACAGGAGCAGCTGCACCAAAAACAGCTGCATCTATATAAAGCTGACCCCATTTGAGCTTCCTCTGTTAAGAATTCTGTTTAGTTCAATAGCCCATTTCTTAATTGGACTGTTGGGCATTTTTGATGTCTAATTTTTTGAGTTCTTTATATATTCTGGATATCAGTCCTCTGTCAGAGTGGGGTTGGAGAAGACATTTTCCCATTCTATAGGCTGTCGCTTTGCCTTGTTGACTGGAAAAAAAACATCTAAGGAATTGCTCAACATCCCTAATCATCAGGGAAATGCAAATCAAAACAACTCTGAGATACCACTTTATGCCTGTCAGAATGGCTAAGATCAAAAACACTGAAGACACTTTATGCTGGAGAGGATGTGGAGCTAGGGGAACTCTCTTCCACTGCTGGTGGGAATGCAAGCTTGTACAACCACTTTGGAAATCAATATGGCACTTTCTTAGTAAATTGGAAATCAATCTCCCCCAAGACCCAACTATACCACTCTTGGACAAATACCCAAGGAATGCTCAATCATACCACAAGGGCACTTGCTCAACTATGTTCATATCAGCATTGTTTGTAATAGCCAAAACCTGGAAACAACCTAGATGCCCCTCAACTGAAGAATGAATAAATAAAATGTGGTACATATACACAATGGAATACTACTTAGCAGAGAAAAACAATGACATCATGAAGTCTGCAGGCAAATGAATGGATCTAGAAAAAATCATCCTGAGTGAGGTAACCCAGACTCAGAAAGACAAACATGGTATATACTGACTCATAGGAGGACACTAGATGTAAAACAAAGGATGACTAGAATGCTACTCACAACTCCATGGAGGCTACCTAGAAAACAGGACCCCAAGAAAGACACAGGGATTGCCCAATGACAGAGAAATGGAGGAGATCTACATGAACAACCTGGACGTGAGTGGAGGTAATAAAGGGCAAGGGTCGAGGGAAAGAGAGCTTAGGGGAGTGGGAGATCCCAGCTGGATCAAGAACAGAGAGGGAGAACAAGGAATAAAAGACCATGATAAATGAAGACCACATGAGAATAGGAAGAAGCAAAGTGCTAGAGCGGTCCACAGAAATCCACAAAGATTCTTCCACAATAGACTACTGGCAATGGTCGAGAGAAAGCCTGAACTGACCTACTCTGGTGATAGGATGGCCAAACACCCTAATTGTCGATCTAGAAACCTCATCCAATGACTGAGGAAACCAGATGCAGAGATCTATGGCCAGGTCCCAGGCGGAGCTCCAGGAGTCCAATTGGCGAGAAAGAGGAGGGTTTGTATGAGCAAGAATTGTTGAGACCAAGATTGGAAAAAGCACAGGGACAAATAGCCAAACAAATGGAAACACTTTAACTATGAACCAATGGCTGAGGAGCCCCCAACTGGATCAGGCCCTCTGGATAAGTGAGACAGTTAATTAGCTTGATCTGTTTGAGAGACATCCAGGCAGTGGGACCAGGACCTGTCCTCAGTGCATGAGCTGGCTGTTTGGAACCTGGGGCTTATACAGGGACACTTGGCTCAGCCTGGGAGGAGGGGACTGGACCTCCCTGGACTGAATCTACCAGGTTGAGCTGAATCCCCAGGGGAGTCTTTGCCCTGGAGGAGATGGGAATGGGGGGTGGGCTGGGGAGAAGGCGGGGGTGAGGTGGGGTGGGAGGGAGAACAAGGGAATCCATGGCTGATATGTAAAATTAAATTAAATTATAAAATTTAAAAATAATACAAAAAAAAAAAAAGCTGACCCCAACACAGGTGATGACACAGGGAAGCTGCATCCCTGGAGCTCACAGCATGATTGGCTACAGCTTAATAGGTCCCATGGGTACAAACCAGGAACCCCACCCCACCCCCAGCAAGTGTATGCTGCTTCTACCATACTAGGGAAGGGTGCTTTGGACTTTTGAGTGTTTCAGTTTTCCCAGACATGTGACTATTGAGTCTCACTCATGAACCTTGCCCTGCCTCCTGGAATGAATATTTCAGTTCAGAGGAGACTTCCTTATAACAATGAGAATAAACAGTCTGTAAATTCAGAGAAGTTAGTGTTTTCTAATGATCTGGAGGTAATCTCTAATTGTTAATGCTGGCAGTAACATTTTAGCATAAAGCATAATGCAGAGTAAGCTCACAGATTTTATTCAGGTAGTCCATGCAATTTAAAGTAAAACTGTAATTACAAAGAGGAGGTCATTTTTGTAAAGACAAAAAAAAAAAACACATACAAAATAAAACAAAAACATTAGCACCTCTCAAGTGCTGAAGAATGTTTTTCTTGCCATTATTAACAGTGGAGTATACAAATAACCTTTTATGACCAATGGACATCATGATGTCTTAAGATGTCAGATGTTCACTGTCTCTGCTTCTCCTCCTTTTCTTATTTCTATTTCCCTCAACTAAAGCGAAACAATGTTCCACATTTCTAAAAGTGGTTTAATCACTTACTATGCTTGTTGTTTTGTCAATTTAACATAATCTAGAGCAATGTTTCTCAACATTCCTAATGCTAATATAGCCCTTTAATTCAGTTCCTTACCATGTACTGACCCTCCAACCATAAAATTATTCTTCTTGCTACTTTATAACCGTAATTTTGCTACTTTTTTGAATTGTAACATAAATATCTGATATGCAGGATATCTGAGAGGGGACCCCCCAAAAGGGTAATGACTCACAGGTTAAGAACAGCTGATCTAGAGTAACCTGGTAAAGTAGAACCTCAATTAAGGAATTGCCTCAATAAAATTATCCCATGGGTATGTCTTTAGGGTATTTTCTTGATTAACAAATGATGTGGGAAGGCCCAGCTCTCTGTGGCCAGTGTTATCCTGGGCACTTGGTCCTAGGGTATATTAGACAACCACCTGAGTAAGAAAATACAAAGCAAAGCATAGCTTTCTATTATGGCCCCTGATTCAGTTCCTGCCTCTAAGATACTGCCTGAGTTCCTGTCCTGACTTCCTCCCGTAATGACAATTGACTCAAAAGTAGAAGCAAAATAAACCCTGTCCTCTCCTAAGTCACTTTTGACCATGGTCACCTATCATAACAATAGAAAAGCTAACTGGAACCATTATTTATGAGAGTAACCTGACTTGTAGTTGTTGGAACTCAACCAAAGTAATATAGTTTCTTAACTTGTTAACTATTTGTATTACATAGTAATAAGTGTCAAAGTCCAGCTTTAGCGGGGTTCAGGTCCCAAAGAGCAGGTATGGTGTCTGTGGGGGCAGGGGAAGTAAAAGTTGAATGCATATCTGAGGTTTCAGCAGCTCTTTCTCTCAACAGGAAGACTCTTTACTTATAAAGCATATTGACTATATAAGTCATTTGGCAAGCATCAGAGCCCTGGATCTCTTTTTCACTTCCCTATTAAATGTCCAAGATGAAAAAGCAAAGTACAGAACAGACAGTCTTATCTAAAACAACATCTTCAGACAGCATCTGTCAAATCAGGAAGTACAAATTTCTCAGGGTCTGTGAAGCATAGCACCTTCTATTTTTACAGCCCATGTGTCTAGGCTGACTACTCATGGGGTTACTATAGGTTAGATAGTCTGAAATTATTTTTGCCTTAACCCAGTTACACGTAGAATCATTTGATGTTTTCTAAAATGCAAGCTTTACAAAATGTCTCATGATAAGCATGTTACTGGCTGATTACAGCATTGATAGCTGGTTTCTCTTTGATCAAACAAAAAAATCAATCAAGGAGTTGGGATGGGAAAGAAGGGTAGAGGAGGAGAAGGGAGCGACAACCAACAGTAAAAGCTTTTTTAAAAAAAAGCCATATGGAAACCTACTAGGAAGTAGAAGCTTCCTGAACTACATACATACACAAAATGGCTTTAAACAGAATTATCCTGTAGTAGGGGAAATACCCTAATATTTGTATGAATGGGACAGTTACACAAATAAAAATGCCCACACCTGGAATGGATTTACTAGCCCTGTGTTGTTGGCCAGTGGGTCCCATCACCTGTCCCCCGTCCTAAACATTACTGGCCATTTATATTGCTCATGTTTAACATCTAGATTGTTATAGTAAGATCCTATTATTGAAGATGCCACATAATTTAACCATAAATATGGAGAAATAAAGTGAGCAATAGCCTGGAAGCCTCATCGCTATTAGGCTGCTCTCACAGAGTTGGAAGGTCAACCTTATACATCATCTTCAGTAGCAGATTATGTAGGTGTATGTGAAACAAGGGCATCTGTTATCCCACCCATACATCATGGCCTCCTGATCTGGTGACTACCCATGTCGCTAAGATCCATGACATTGCTTATTCTGTGCATTTATTGTGGGTTGTCAACTGGGAGACATGGAGAATTCAACACGGAGAAGTGGATTAGCAGTATGTCCACGTGGAGCTATTTATAATCAGCACATGAAGCTTCCATTCTATAATAGGAGTGCCAATGTTCATTTTAATATAGAATAAAGGTTCCTCTTTTCAACCCACCTTTATACTCTGTCCTTCCCCAGTGTCAATAATAAGTCACAATATGCATATGGTTTATGTCACATGAAAGATGGCTTCTGGCCACCTTGTGTCCACTAAATTGTTAGCATCATTTTTTATGAGTAGAAGAATTTTCTGGAATAAATCTGTGCATATCAGAAGCACATGAGAATGCTGAGAGTACATTTATAAAAAGCAGAACTCTGTGATGGCGCCCCTGATGCTTGTCTTCTCTTTTTCTCTCTCTCTCTCTTTAAAATCAAAAACAATCTTATCAAGTGTCTTAACCTTTTATTGGAGCTAAACAACTTTTAATACATCTTGTGAAAACAAGGATTTATTTTGGCAGATGAGAGGTTTGTAATAGTTCTGCTCCCATCAGCATGGTAAAATTTTGACATTTAAGAATATGAAATATATCACACTAAAAAATGGAACTATAAGAAGGTCTTATTTGAGAAAAAAATGTATTCTATTTTAAATTGAGGCAAAAAAAAGTGTTATCACTTTTGGGTGTTTAGATTTGACAATATTTGCTATTTTTCCCCTTTTGTCTTTCTGGTATGAAGCTATATGCCATATATCCTCTCATATATTTAGCATTTACTTCATCTGATCTCATATATCTTGTGTATATAAAAGAAAGTAACACTGAGAGATATTAGTATCTGTTTTATGATTTTATTTAGCATTCTGAGGCTTTCTCTACACTTAAACACATTAATAATCTGCTTAAACACATTAATAATCTGCTACTGTAAGCTGCATTGGTATGATCATCGTTAGAAAAAAGTAGTCCACTATTTTAAAATAAGTGTTCATGTTTAAAAGGGAAATGAAAATAATTAAGTTATTTATTTCATTTAGTTTTGAGACAGGACCTCATGTAAACAATGATGGCTTTCAACTCCCTGTGTTTATGAAGATAACCTTGAACTTTCATCCACCTCTTTCTGCCTCTAGAATGCTGTTGTATGCCAACATGCCTGGGTTTAGGTGGGTTTTTAGATAGAACACAGAGCTTCATTTATGATAACAAATACTCTATCAGTTGAGCTATATCCTCAAGCTTTGACATGGTATTTTTAAAGAATTGTTTGAAAAGTATATACAAGCACAGAACTTTGAGTTATTACTTTATTTTTTACTGAGATATAATATAAAATTTGGCTTTTAGTTTATAGTTGATAGTTTTTAACCTTTCATTATTTTTTCTCTTTGGCATACATAACAATAAATGTATCCTCACAAAGTAATTGATTATTGTTGCCTTGGATTAAACAACATTTTTATTGGAAAAAAAATTCTCACAGTATATTTTCATCATGTTTATCCCTGCCTCCAATCCCTTCCATATCCCCCAACACCCCTACCTGCCCAATATTATATTATTTTTATTTGTGTCCTTCTCAAACAAACAAAAAGCAAACAAACAAATAAGCAAATAAATAAAGAAAGAAACACATGCACACACAACTCCACAAAACAGAAACCAAAATAAATAAGAAAAAGATCAATAAGACAAAGTATGCCAAAACAAAGTCAACTGAGATGAACAGTTTACAAAAATATCACGGAGTTTGCTTTATGGCAGCCAAGTACTCCCGGGCATGTGGCCTCCCCTGAATTGTGCTTAATATACTCAGTGAGATTCCACTGGAGAAACTGTGTTGTTCTCTTGCCAGCGGGTCTCAGTTGGAGATAGCTTCTTGGTTAGGAGTTGGGGCTTATTCCATCTTTCCCCTCTCAGTGCTAGAACCCCATCTGGTTTGAAACTGTGTGGGCTTTGTCTGTGCAGCCATGGTCTCTGTGAATTCAAATGTGTCAGTCAATTTGTGGCTAAAGACACTGTTTCCTAGGAATCATCCACCACCTCTGGCTCTTACAATTTTTTGCTTATTTTTTCTGCATTGACTCCTAAGCTTTGAGAGGACTTGATGAAGATATCCCATTTAAGACTGAGTGATCAAAAGTATCGCGTTCTCTCCACATTGTCTAGTTTTGGTTCTGTATTTTAGTTCCTGTGTACTACAAAAGAAACTTCCCTGATGAGGTCTAACTGAAGCACTGATCTATGGAGACAGCAGTATGTCACTGGAAGTCTTTTTATTGCTGTGTTCCACTCGTCAAACAGTAGCATTAGGTTTTCCTGTAGTCCCATGACTTATCTGATCTTGGGCTCTTGATCACTTAAGTGGTGTGGGTATCATCTCTTCAAATGGGCCTTAAACTCAATAAAAAAAGTGCTTGCTTATCCCAAAAGCATGTGTGCCAGTATATCTTGCAGGTAAGCCACTATTGTAGGTCTCAGAGTTTGTAACAGAGTGCTTAGTACTTTCCAGGATCATGAATATTAGTCAGTAGTGGTGAGACTTCTAGTTAGTTACCAGCTTGATTTCCCCATATTTGATGACACATATTAAGCGCTGTCTTTAGCAATAGAGCTGCCTTATCAGACTGTGGAGATTAACTGATAGCTTTGGCAAAGCCTCTGATGTTTGGAGGGTTCCATAAGCCCCCTTTGGTCAATGATTCAACAAGATTCATTCATTCATGGCACTGAAGTTTTTACCTGGTGCCATAAGATGTCTAGTTGGGGCATTATCTTCCCTATTACTTGATGACTCCATTTAGTTTATTTTCATATGTGGATATATTTTCAGAAGGTTCTACAGTCGTAGGTTCCCAAAACAACAATTTTTAAAATGTAGCATCCATTCTGGTTACAAAAATGCTATAAAAATATACATTCTGAGCATCAATATGTAGGTTTCTATTTTTTACACTATCACTAACCCTAGCTGTTCCTTTTAAATTTTATTTCTCTGATATTTGCTGGTGTTTATCACTCTGCCATGTAACTGTCATCCTATATATCTTCTTTGAAAGAATCCCTATTGTTGCAGCATGTTTGATCGCACTGTGAAGATGTGTCTCTGCCTACGCATCTTCTGGTTGGTATAATAAAGAGCTGAACAGCCAATAGCTGGAAGGAAAGGATAGGCAGAGCTTCCAGGCAGAGATAGCAACTCTGAAAAGAATCTGAGAAGCAAAGATTTCATAAGCCAGATGCCAAGGAAGTAAGATTAACACTATGTTGAGGAAAGGTAATGGGACATGTGGCAGAACATGGATTAATATAAATGGGTTAATTTAAGCTATAAGAGCTAGTTGGGAACAAGCCTAGGCTAAGGACAAGCTTTCCTACTTAATAAGAAGTTTCTGTGTCATTATGTGAAAGCTGGTGGTCCCAAGAAAGTCTAACTATACTCTACTCAAGACTTGCACATTTTAAATTGTTTGAGAAAAATAGAGAGGGGATCATCGATAGACACATAAGATAGAACTGATATGAAATGTATCTTCTTTCAGATATAAAGCATAGACATCTTTTATATTTAATTGATTGATTTTTTTTTCTTTAGGATTCTAGTTGAGTTTCATTTATTTTGCTTTTGTTCTTAGGCTTTTGATATTATTACAAAAGATCATTACTAAGACCAATCCCCAGGAGATTTTTTTTCTTAGAGTTTTGTGACTAGACTTTCTATGTAAGTGATTGCACAATTCAAATGAACATTATACATGTAGAACAAGGATGAATTTCATGTTTTTCCATGTGGTATTCTAGTTACCTAATATCATTTACTAAAGACCATTCCAAATGGCAAAGGGAGTGTTAAGGGGTAATGGGAGCAGGGGCCATCACTAACACTTTGGCTGGCTCTTAGGAACCTATTCCTCATGATGGGTTGTCTTACCAAGCCTTAACATGAGGGGAGAAGTTTAATCCTACATCAACTTGATATGCCATGTTTTGTTGATACCCATAGAAGGGCTGCCTTTGTCTGAACAGAAACATAGGAGGTGTTGATTGTTGGGGGGATGGGAGGTGAAGAAGGAGGGAAAACTGTTGTCAGGATGTAAAATAAATGAATAAGTTTAATTAATAAAATAGAGAGATTAGTAAATGAATGTATCTTGAAGTCTCCTTTTCCTATCAAATAGAATCAACTGTACCATTCCAGAACTACAATTTTCTATTTTGTCAAGTCTGCATGTCCAGTTATTTCTAAAGAAGCATTTAGAAAGACAAATTTTAGAAAGATGTCAGAGAAGGCAGACAAAGTATATGCTTTTAAATTTACTTCTTGTTTTTTTTTTTTATCTTTTTTTTTTTCTTACACAATGCCTACATTCCCATGAGGTGGAGTGGGTGTCTTCTGGTTGTTCTATGAGTTATGGATATTTGTCATTATTTAGGGTGGTTGGTTACAAGTTGTTATTGGTAATCATCAAGAAAAAAGCAAACAAAGGAGATTAGAGTCAGGGTTCTTGTTTTGAAAAGAAAGAAGGGAGGATATTAATATGATAGGATAAAAATACAGATTATCTACTCTGAAAAAACAGAGGAATATAGATATGATTTGATAAAAAGATAGATTATTGAATCTACTTTTAAAAAGAAACTACTAGTTTTAAATATTTTACATTGAATTGGATTTTTGTATATTGTATACAAACTTTATATATTGATACAACTTTGATATTATTTTTGTTAGAACATACTGTACATACTTTTCTAATCTTGTTCAATTGTATTGTACCTACACAGCTTATTTTACAATATAATACAAATTGCTAATCCTTGAAAGTTATTTATTGCAAAGTATATAAGATAATATATAAATGCTGGTTAGTAGTTAGTCCTCTATTACAATTAAACTTGTAGTCGTATTAGTTGTGTTATCAAGATCAAATAGAGATACATTTTAGATAGGGTGGTCATCTTCAAACACTTCAGATCTACAGAATATGGCATTTAAGATGTTTTAATAACATCGGTTCATTTTTTATGACAATGAGACATGTCTGCTCCTAGCAGCACCAATTTCATTCAGAGAAGACAATGGGCACTGAAGAAACTCCATATGGAGTTTATTTTCATTGTAGCAAAAGTTAGCCACTGGGCAAGAAAATGCCCTTGCCCTGACTAATGACAGTATACTTTCCAAATGGGACAAGCAGGACACAAAAGAAAGGACTGCTGAACTTTGCCAAGACAAGATAGAACAGCCATTTCAATATCCTGCTTCACAGAAAAGTCTGTCAGATATGCAAGACCTGTAGGACAAAGATGGATCCCCCACCATTGCAAAAGAACCTTGGGTGACTTCCATGCAGCCAGCTGTTTCTGTCATTTCATACATATTTTGGAAGTCACTTGCTTGCACTTCCTGCTTACTCAGGTAATATTATTTCCTTCTTGGATCTCTGATGGAGTTGAAGACTTTATAGTTATAGTTTTTTTTTTTTTAACAGATTCAGAAAAGAAATTCACTAAAGAGGTGTAAAATGTATAAATTTAAGAGACATTAAAAGACAGTTTTGGTACTGCGAGTTAGAATAGAAGATGAATTAGGTACAACCTTAGACTCACCATGATAGGATTAATAATGGAGTATTTTCTCTGAATTTGTCAAATGTTAATGGACCAGACATTGTTGATGTATTTATTACCTGTATATATTGTATATAGTTGTTGTACTTATTGCATATAGTTTCTATTAAATTAGTTATAATCTTTCTTTGGTTTAGACAAAAAAGGGGAAGATGATGATATTTTGTTTATGCATTAAAAAATAAATCTTGCCTGAAGATCAGAATGTAGAGCTAGCCACTTGAGGGCAGGCAATGGTGGCTCACACCTTTAATCCCAGCACCTGGGAGGAGGAAACAGGAATTGATATGGCTGGGTGGAGAGAGGAAGTAATAAGGTGGGGTGGAGACAGGAGCACAGCCCTTTCAGTCTGAGGATGTCTCGAGGTAAGAAGTCTTTCTAGTGGCTGGCTGCTCTGCTTCTCTGATCTTTCAGCTTTCACCCTAAAAAAATAAAATAAAATAAAAGTTTACTTCTTATTTACTGAAACATTCCCAAATAGTTAGAATAATGTAGCACATCTTAAAAATTTTCTTAATGTAATATTTGTAGATGTTCTTTTAAAACATTTACATACATGTATATACAATATGTCTGTTTTGTGAAATCCTGTATATAAAGTAAATTTGGTTACCTTGTCATAAAATTTAAAAGCACTAGGCCATTAGAGGTAGAGAACTTGATATTCAAGGATATTCAAATATGTATATATTTATATGTATGTGTGTATACATATTCATATTACATTTGATAGTATTCAGGTTCCCTTTGGGATAATGAGCATGTCTGAATATCTTTCAGTATTTCCTAATTATAACTTTCATTTTATAGTAACAGTACATTTTAACTATGTAAATATGAAATTTTCTTACTTATAAATACTAGATACTCACATTAAAGTGTAGTCCTTGAATGTCTGACTTTATCTATTGCTTTGGGAATTTTTTTTTTTTTGAGTATAGCAGTTTCAGAATGCGAAGTCTGAATGTATTAGACCCGTGAAGACAAAAATGCTAATTGCCATGAAATTTAATGACTTGCTTCAATAATAAACTAGAAGCTCAAACTCTGTTCCAAACACATTTGTTTTATTTTTCTGCAACTTTAAACCTTCTTTAATTCTCAAAATGACCCCAGAGAAATTTAGTTCACAGCACAGAATTAGTGAACAATTTGGATTTTTTAACCAGCAGGAACTCCAGAACATGCATACCCACTGAAGCCAGGTAAATTCATTGTTCCATTTGAATAGGACATTCCCTCTGTCTGGGACATTCTCCAGAAAGGACCCCACACCATGTGTTTTAGGTCCCTGTGAGATGATGAATGGATTAAATCTACTCACCCAGAAAAGAAGGCAGAAAAATGGAAGGAATTCCTCAGGGCACAATGAATTACCTACCACCAACAATTTGAACATATTAAAAGTATATTTTGTTTAAAATAACATTAAGTTAATATAATAATTTTGAAGTAACAAAAGGAGCTAAAAAAAGCAATACCCTAAAATTATAGTTGTTAGGAATCCTTCCAACTGCTAATACAGCTCAGAAACACATCTACCTCCCCATGTAAAATAGCTCTTAGAATTAAACAATCCATGACTGATTTATTCTAAGTCTCTCTGAAGCAAAAGCTTTGTAATATTTATGAATATTTTCAGATATTGTTGTGATGGTTATTCTTGGTTGCCAACTTGACTATATCTGGAATGAATTATAATCCAGAAATGGAGGGTGCACTTGTGATCCAGATCTTGAGGCAAGAAGACAACAAGCCTTTAATCCAGACTTTAGGTGGGAAGACACACAGCCTTTAATCCAGATCTGGATGCTTGAAGGCACACCTTTAATCTGTTGCACCCCTTCCACTGGAAGCTCATATAAGGACAATGGGAGAAGGAAGGGTTTGTACTTTGCCTGCTTGCTCTAGTCTTGTGAGCACATCCATTCCTTCACTGGCATTGGAGCCTACTTTTTTGAAATTCCAGCATATACAGAAAACCAGCTGGAATACCCAGCCTCACGGGACTGAGCAGCTTCTAGATTCTTGGATTTTCCATTCACATCTACCCAATGTTGGACTGCAGCCTGCAAGTCATTCTAGTAAATTCTCATTTATATATACATATACATATGAGAATATATATGGATAAAGAGAGAGATTCATTCTACAATTTCTGTGGCTCTGGAGAACCCTGACCAATAAAGTTGTGTAGCTAAATTTATATAAGTGAGTCATAAATCAGTAATTTCATATTGTGCCCCATTTTTTTAAATTGTCACATGGGGATTTGTAACACAAATTGCCAAACCGTCTTATTAACAAAAAAAAACCCAGAGCCAGATATTGGGGTGAAAGCTTAAAGAATTAGAAATCTGTGTTACAGGGATTTTAGCTTCCATTTTAAATAACATTGCTTCTGTCTCTTGGTCTATTAATGTCCTCCTTCTTAAAGCTTTGTTGTTCTCCTACACTTTTAAAATCACCCCCAAAGGTTCAATCCTTATTGCTGCTTGGAAAAAGCTGCATGTACTGAATTTACAGGACATGAAGAAAAAACTATCTGGGAGAGACTTCCTCAATGTGACACAGAAACAAAGGCATAGGTGAAAAACCTGTCTTCTCGGCTTAGATTATTGGTGTTCCAGAGCTTGATGTTGACTCCTGCAATAGCCACCCACTCAGACATTCCATTTATTTTGTAAGAGTCTTGCCAGCTTCCCAACATCCTACAAGTATCAATACTCTTATCACAGGATTTAAGATTTTACTCATTATTTAGCACTCTAAATATCGGGTTTTTTTTCACATGGGAAAGGCTGTATATGTAGCATGCCTTGTGTACATATTTCCTTGTTTTCCAGTCAAATTTTCATGCTCCTAGAATGTGAATTATCTCTATAAAGGCAATAATAATACTAATTTTAAGTTACAATGCTCTGAATTCTTATGTTATAGTTTATTATTTTAATATCAAGGTAATATAAGTCACATAATATGTGTCACTTATGTATTTATTATATTGTTTCAATCTGTCAGGGATCATCTCGTTCCTTTAATAGTCAGTAGATCTCACTTGAAAACCCACTGCATCAATATTTTCCTGATATTTCTCGTCAGATTTTTTTTTTTGAGACAGTGTTTCTTTGTGTGTGCAGTTTTGGTGCCTGTCCTAGATCTCACTCTGTAGACCAGGCTGGCCTCAAACCCACAGAGATTCGCCTGCCTCTGCCTCCCAAGTGCTGGCATTAAAGGCATGTGCCACTGCTGCCTGGCTCTTGTCAGAATTTTATAAGCCTCAATTAGTTGCTTTTAATATCCTAAAGATTGTTTGCTTTCATGCTTTTCTGCCTCTTTTGAGTCAACTTTTCTAACAGGTTTATTTAAAAAATGGTTTGTTTCATCTAAACTTTCTAATGTAATATGGAAGTTTTTAAAAGCATTTCTTTAAAATTTTTATGGTCTGGGACTGTAACTCAATGATAGAGTGCTTTATGACTCTGGAGTTATTCTTGACTCACACAGTTTATAACAGGATATTGGAAACTGACTAAAGTAAAAAAAATGTAATGATCAATGTATTTTAAGTACTTTTAAACTCTTCTTTCACATAATGCCTTTATGATGTTTACTAGTAGATTGTTTTAAAGTAAATCTTAGGCAACTTGCCATTTTTTCATATATAATTTGGTTTACATCATTAATTTTGTTATTTTGATCTCCTATGAATATGTCCTAGACAGTCCAGACTAAATCAAATATATAGCCTTATGTTTCAAATTACTATTTTTAGTCAAGGTCTTGCTATATATAGCTCAGGTTGGCCATGACCTCAGAGATACCCTCCTGTCTCTCCTGATTGCTAAGATTTGAAGGTGTACACCACCATGCCTCACTCAAAGGTTTGTGGACTATTCCTTTACACTGTGTGAATATACATCACTGTGATTGGTTTCATAAAGAAGCTGACTGGCCAATAGCTTTACAGGATAAGGTTAGGGGGAAAGCCAAAAAAAGAATGCTGAGAAGAAGAATAGAGTTAGAGGAGTTGGGAGTAGATACAAAGAGAAGCAAGATGGACATGTCACACTGAAAAAAGGTACCAAGGGCACCTGGCAAAGCTTAGATAAGAAATACAGATTAATATAGAGAGAGCATAGATCCTGTATGTTACTGTGTTGTATTCATATTTTGGGGGCTTCTATGAGGCACCGGATTATGAAATCTGCTAGATTAATTGAACCTATATATTTTAAAAGTATGTAGAAATCAAAATGTGTGTTGCTTTGGGAGAAAGGTTATACTTTTATTTACACAGGAAATAAGAGGCTGTAGATTCATTACAGGTTAAACATGATCAGGTTTGATTGAGAAAGACCCCTGAAAATCCTGCCTAAAAACAAAGAAATAAACCTAGAAAAACTACAAAACATGTAACATATATTTTACCTGCTCAAACATAAAATGAAAAATCATGTTTGGCTAACTTGTGTACAACACACAATCTATACTTATATGAATGCTGATGTACATATTATTTTTTAAAAGTTTATGTGTTTTCAGAGCAAGGACACCAGACACCAAGGAAAATGAATGGCTCAGGTTAACCAGCATCTCAAATAATATCTATCCTCAGAATTCTACAACTAAAACAGTTTCAAGGCTGTTGGTTGAGATGATCTAGCCTCATAAACTACTCCAGACAAGAATTAACCATTATCCTAAATTTTCTTAGTTTCCTCCAAAAATACCAAACACCTCTCAAGCAACAGGAAGTAGTCTAGAGAACAATGCCTACATTCCCAAAAGAAGGTTTATGGATGGTTATTAACATTTGGGTGGGGGTGGTTGCAAGTTGTTATTGGTCATAGTCAGAAAAAAACTAAACAAAGGAGTTAAACTCAAAGATATCTTTCTAAAAGAAAAAGTGGTTTATGATATAGAAATGATGAGATAAAACAGTAGAATATTGAATCTATATTAATCCAACCAACAACTATTAATTTCAAAATATTTTGCATTTGTATGGATTTTAGTTTATTGACACAAATTTGAAGTTTATTTTGCTATACTACGTGTATATCTTGTTTGGGGTATTGTGCTTGAGTAACTCATTAAAAACTGTAATGTATAACTAAGAAATACAGATTAATAGTTAGCCATGTATAATAGTCAAACTGATAGTCATGTTAGGTATGTTTTTAAGGTGATAGATAGATAGATAGATAGATAGATAGATGATAGATAGATAGATAGGTAGATAGATAGATAAATGGCCTTCAAATATTTCAAAGACCTACAGAATATGACATTTAAAATGTTTTAATAACAGGCTTTTCTTGACAGTGAGACACCTGTGGTGGTATTCTAATTGTACTGAAATGTGATTTTGATTGTATGTTAATAAATAAAGTTGCCTGGGGGTCAGAGCTATTAGAGCCTTAGCAAGAGTGGGGTGGTGGTGGCACACACCTTTAATCCCAGCACTTGGTAGAAGAGCTAGGTAGATCTCTGTGTGTTCAGGGATACAGCCAGCATTGGAGACATATGCCTTTAAGACCTAGAGGGCTGTACTTACAGTGAGTGATGAGGCAGTCACATGTTTGGGTTTACAACCAATGAGGAGGCCGAACAAAAAGACTATGAAAAGACATACACAGAGGAAGTAGCTCTCTTTCAGGGAGCTAGGACCACCTCAGGAGGAAGGGTGAGATTTTAGCTCTGAGCTCTGACCTCTTGGCTTTCTCTTTTACATTGGTTCTGTGTTTCTTATTTAATAAGACAGTTGGTTACATCTACAGACGCCTCTACTCCTGACAGCACCAATACACTTCACATGAGATGATGGGCATCAAGGAAACTCCATATGGAGTTTACTTTCTTCATGGAAAAAGCTAGCCATTTGAGCAAGAAACTGCTCTTGCTTCAATTCCTGACAGTATACTGTCCAAACTGAACCAGCAGGACAAAAAAGAAAGTGACTGCCAAATTTTGGCAAGGCAAGGTAAGACAGTCCTTCAAAATTCCCTGATTCTCAGAAAAGTCTGTCAGATATACTAGGTCTACAGGCCAAAGACGGATGCCCCAACATTACAAAAGAACCTAGGGTAACTGTCCACGCAGTCAGATGTCCTAGTCATTAGGGAATATTTCACCCTTCTGAGCTCTTTAATGAAGTTGAAGACTAGATAGTCATAGCTGAAGTTTTCCTTAGATATGATAAAAGGTATATTAGGTGTAAAATCTTAAAGCCACCAACATATGATGAACAATAGAGTATTTTCTCTAAATTTGCCAAATAGAAATGGATTGGATATTGTAACTGTAATTCTTAATTAATAACTATTTTGTTCTATGTTAAAGTTAAAACCTTCCTTTTTAATTATACAAAAATGGAGGAAATGTGGAATTTTTTTATACTGTGTAAATATATGGTACTGTGATTGGTTTAATAAAGAAGCTGACTGGCCAATAGCTGGGCAGGATAAGGTTAGAAGGAGAGTCAAACAAAGAATGCTGGGAAGAAGGATAGAGTCAGAGGAGTCACCAGCAGATGCAGACAGAAATAAGGTGGGCATGCCATACTAAGAAAAGCTAGCAAGCCACATGGCAAAGTGTGGATAAGAAACATGGGTTAATTTCAATGTAAGAGTTAGCTAGTAACAAGCCTGAGCTGTTGACTGAGTATTTATAATTAATATTTGTGCTTCTTTGTGGTTACTTGTGAGCATTTTGTGAGAGAGAAATGTCTGCCTACAAAGGTTGTTTTATCTAAATCAGGTTGTAAAATGTTCACACTGTTTCTATTGATTTCTTATCTTTAGAAATACACTTATAATTTTGCAGTGTGTATCACCAATCTGTAAACCTCAAGAAGAGGAACTGAGTCAGTGTTTTGCTACATAGACAAATAGTTTGATAACTGTGTTGTTTATAAAATCACATGACTTCATGGTTATACCTAAAAAAAGTTTATTTTCCTGGTGCCAGCTGCTCTGTGAAGGTATATCTTTAATACCATATCCAGTCCAATATTCTATGCACTTCTTCATTCAGGTGACAAGAAAATTCACAAACTCCAAAACATTCAAGTCCATTCTTTCATATTTTAACTCATTAGAATATATGTCCTCCTTCTGTTAGGAATATTTCCATGCAAGATAAAAATTTAGCACTGAAAATATGTAGGACATAAACTATTGGTTTTATATAAAGTATTAAATTTATCATATTAAAAGATCTTAGCTTCACAATTGTGAGGCTATAGAAACCAGAGTGGAAGTGTTGAACATTTTCATAGATCAGTTTAGTCCCATCCTCCCATCTACTTACTAAGCCAAGATATTTTCTAAAATTGAGGAAATAATGTTGGGTGCCTTGTGTTAAAAGATCATAGATTCACTTGGGTCAGTTATTTACATATTTTAATATAGTTTTAATTAAAATAGAATTAGCATTATTCCCTCTACTATTTCTTCCCTCTAGACCTTTAAAATTGCCCTCCCTCAATCCCCTCCCATGTTCCTTTACTCTCAAATTAATAGCTTCTTTTTCTTTTATTATTGTTTTATACACACACACACACACACACACACACACAGCATTAAGAGTATGCTTTTGTTGTTTGGGATATATCATTTCAGGCAGATTACTCTATATTGGACAACCAATAATGGCCCTAATTTCTAGAAAAGTCTAATTGTTCTCCTCCAAGTAGTCATTAGTTGCTTGTAATTCTTTGTCTAGTGGTGGGACCCCACTAAATTTCCCCCTTCCACATTAGTGTTCATTGATATTGCCATTTTTTAAATCTTCTTTATGCAGCCATTTCTAGGAGAGACTGCTCATGGTAGACATCAGCTGGAGAACATTATTTTAAAATGTGTTACATTTGTTTTTACTGTGACACCTTTGTTTAATGATAGAAAGACATGCTACATTTGTTTGATTAAAGAAAATTAACCTGTGGTCAGGAGGCTGAGTCAGCTACTAGCTGACAGCAAGTGGTGAAGAGGAACCAGGTGGACCAAGGAATTTTAAGTGGCGGCTGAGAGAAGGACACTGGGTTTTTTGGAAGACACAAGCAAAGGGAGGTTAGCTACATACTATTCAGCCTCTCCAAGTGAGCAGAATTCCATTCCAAACTTTGAATTTTGAGTTCTTTAGAAGGATGGAGATTTACATAAGTACCTTCAGTGGCTTTGAAAGCATCTCTGCCTGAGGGAACAGAATTTCCTCAGGCTATGGCCCTTGCTGCCTAAGCTGCAGGTAGCTACAGAGTTGTAGGTGTTGATTAGGACAGCTATTGTTTAAAAGACAGTCACAGAAAAACAATAGAAATCTCTTCATTTGGGCTCTTACATTCATTCTGACCCCCTCTCCTGTGATCTTGTTTAGCGGATTCAAGAGCTGTGAAGTAGATGTATCTCCTGGGCCTCAGCTCTTCACAATCTGCTAATCCATGAGTTGTGTCTAGTTATGATTTTTGGATGTCTGTGGGAGGGGCCTTCTCCCCAGATGCTTAAGTTTAGCACTGATATCAGTGAAGCTCTAGGAGACATGAGATGGATTTTATTCTTTATCTTGAATTATGTCTTCCAGCTTTTTATAGTTTACTGGTTTGAGGGCAGCCTTAGGAAGATCTGCCAGGAGGTAGGTTATAAACTGATCTCTAGCTAGAGAGTCACCAGGATAAGTGAAGGTGGGAGCCAGAGTTGGGCAGTTGGAGGACCTGCCTGGTAGAGGAGAGGAGGAGGGTGCTAAAGGTTTATGGAAATCAGAGATTCCTCGGGTTCAGGTTGCATAATTAGGAGCATAGGGGCAGGAGAGATGGAATCAAGGGGGTGGGGAGGAAAAAGCTTAGGTAAACAAAGCTTGGGGATAAGGTAAGTCTTTTCATTTGCCCGTTCCCAGGCAGAAATTAGATAATTCCTGTAAAATATCGGGGTCTAAGGAGCCACTAGGCGGCCATTTCTTATTGTTATCTAAGGGATATTTAAGGCATTTCTCAGAGGACTGAGACTAAGAGGAGGAAGCCTTATGTCCCATGACTGCAGCCAAGAGAAAAAGTAAAATAAAATAAAATGACAAACATGATCCAAGACTCCAATCTCAGGCATCCCCAAGATCAAGTGAGGATCAGTGACTGATTGGCACAAGTCACCCTATGCCTCATCCAGCACAGGGGTAAGGGCCAGGGCACGCGTGTAGCCAGAGGACCCCTGGGGGTTTGACAACATTCAATGCTTGGTCAAGAGAGAATGAGTTGTGGTGTATGCAGCCCAAGAATTCCCCAGGGGTCTGACAATGAGAACGATTGATATCTCAGACTACAGTTATGGGAAATGGCCAGAGATTGAAACTGGTTTATGCTGCCTGGAAAGGGAGAACTCACCATTTGAAGAAGAAGGTGTTGTGCGAAGTGGTCTGGCGCCGGGCATTGAAAAAGTGGGCAGTTGTAGATCACACAAACGCTGGTACAGGGTCCCAGATGCAGAGGACTGGGAGGGCCTGCTTCATCTCGGCACCAATGTTAGTTATTATTGTGTGGTGCTATGTTCTTCATTAAGCAGTGCTGGTTACCATGTGAGAAAAGCTACAAGGCACAACAAAACCCACTATAAGAGTTTATTAGTGGAAAGAGAACAGAAGGGAGTATGCTTAGGCCTATGGAAGACTCTGCATGGAGAGAGGAAAAAGAAGGGACGGAGGAGTCTGTGACCCGTTTTTTTTTTAATGGATTCTCCCGCACATGCGCATATGGGTTTACATAGTTAAGCCACGCATGTGCGTAGATTACATGATCATGCTGCACGCAAATTATGTGACCATGCAGCACACGGATTATGTAGGATGTAAGGGCCCAGGATGACTAAGCCTCTTGCTTAGCTACCGGACAGTGCATGTGCGGTCATGTAGCAATAGGCAATATAATTATTATGGTTATAAGGATAATATTTAAAATATAGTAAGGATTTCTGCTGATCTGAAAAAGTGATAGTAACAGTTTTGTTTTCTCATTCCCATGACCTCACAGAATAACAAATACTTAAGTACCAGGTACAAAAAGCATCCTTTCCAATGATTGGTCAAGATAGTCCAAGTGGTTCCTAAAATGATATAGATTATCAATGTAGCCCCTGATTGCCTTCAGGGTTGAGTTGGGACTCTTCGTTGAAGACACTGCACAGTTAAGACACATGGCACAGGTGATTCAAGCTAGATCTGACCTGAAAGCCTCTTTTTTTTGTGGTCTATTATCCCTGTTCCAAAAATATACCTGTAAGGTGCCAAAGGAGGGGAGCAATTTAACAGTCTACCCAAAGACAACAGCTACAAAACACAAATACCAGCATGGCAAGATATGCATAAAGTGAAAGAAATATCACTCACATGTTGGCAACCAACAGCTGTTTAATTGGACTTAATGGCTACTTCACGGGAGAGAAATGTGCCTAATACTGGAAACCTAGGCAGATGACTTACATTTTATGTTCTTTTTTGAACAATGTGTAGCATAGTGGTGCATATCCTGGACTACAGTATCATCCATAACATCTTCACTGCCTTAAAAGCACCAGTTGGTGCTTAAGAAAAGGTTTAGTGGCTGAGAATTGCTCTAGCTGCTCAAAACCAAGGTCTATTTTTTATTTTAATTGAGAATAAATTTTGTTTCTATGGATGACACATTTGTGGTTGTATCTCAAATATTGTGCCAACGATACCCAGATAATCTCCTAGGCTGGCTTCTATAGTTCCACTATTTTTATTTTACATTTAGGCCCATATATCATATTTTGATTACTTTTGCTAAATGTATGAGATTTGTGATTAACTTTATATATTCTCATATTTAGATGTACTTCCTCTTACTGGAATTTTAATTTGTCTATCCCACATAGCATGCAAAACCAGCCTCTTCCCATGACTGTAATTTTTTGCATGTTGTATTTATTATGGGAAGGTGTTCACACCAAAAGCAGAGAAATTATCATAAAACTTTAAGTACTTAACAAGAAAATAAACAAGAGAAGGTTATTGCATGAATCTCTAAAGGGTCTTATTAATAAAATGAAACCTGAAGGCAGGTATTGGGTTAAAGCTGGAAGATCACAGAAGCAGAACAAGCCACAGCTACCTCACCTTGCCAATCCCTCAGCTGATCCTATTTCCTCAGACTGGATGCTTCTTAGTTGAACTATGCTGCTCAAAAGCCTAAAAGCTTAACCAGCTCTAGTTCCTTGTCCTCATGCCTTATATATCTTTATGCTTTCTGCCATCACTTCCTGGGATTAAAGGCATGAGTCACCATGCCTGGCTGTTTCCAGTGTGGTTTTAAACTCACAGAGATCCAGATGGATCTCTGCCTCCAGAAGGCTAGGAATAAAGGCGTGTGTGCTACCATTTTCTGGCCTCTATAGTTAGTAGCTGTTCTGTTCTCTGACCCCAGATAAGTTTGTTAGGGCACACAATATTTTGGGGAACACAATACCACCACAGAAAGTAAAGCAACAGAAATTATAGAAGGCATTATTGTGAGTGGGAGAAAAAAAACATAAATTAATTTCTACCAAATTATTCATATACAACAACACTAAGGGAGACTGGGACTTGACTCTGAGAAGGAAAATACAGTGTAGACCACAGCTGTGGTACCCTAGACACAGAAGACTATGTATTTCCAATGTTCACCATATGCCAGTTTTTAAGCATTAAGTTAAATATAATAACATGTACAGGAAGAAACAGATGACAAGGATGAGCAGCTTATTTGGCAGCATTCTATGACATATTACCTTTTGCATATATACTCATTTTCAAAGAAAATAGATCATGCTGAAAAAAAAATCTGGTTTTTGAAACCTATATACTAAACTGCAAATAAATACCAGGAATGAAAATTTAAACATGTTACTTTAGAAGTAATCACATCTTAAAAAATTTCTCCTTTGGTAATAAGTTTGTTTTAGAATTTCAATTATGTGACATTGATAAACATTTGGAATATCTTTAAATTATCCTTCAGTAGTTGAGATACTTTTAAATTTTCTATTTTAGTAAGATCTAATATTGTTTTATGTTTAACATAATTTGTTATCTATCTGCTTATTTATGTTTGTGTGGTTGTGTATGTCAAGGAGTACTACAAGTATGTGGAATCACTTTGAGATGGAATTCCAGGATTGTTCTGGGTACTGAACTCAATTTTTCTGTAAGAGTGGTGAACCCGCCGGGCGGTGGTGGCACACGCCTTTAATCCCAGCACCCGGGAGGCAGAGGCAGGCGGATCTCTGTGAGTTCGAGGCCAGCCTGGACTGCCAAGTGAGTCCCAGGAAAGGCACAATGCTACACATAGAAACTCTGTCTCGAAAAACCAAAAAAAAAAAAAAAAAAGAGTGGTGAACCCTATTAACCATGGAAACATCCCCACTGTTAAGAGCTGACATTTCTAAAATTTAAGGTCTTAACTTTCTATATTTTAAATCAAATAAAAATGAATAGAATTAGAAACTAGTTTTGTCTCTTGTTGCATCATAATTTTCCAATAAAATGCAAGAAAACTGTTCTCTAGAGTGCTTCATTGTGGAATTTTCATGAGTGGCTTTTATGATTAAGCAGGGCTTGCAGGTTGTCTATATTTTATTTCATTAATCAAACAAAAAGGCATTTTCAGAAAAGTGTGAAAGTGAAATGCAGTCATTTGTATAGGAAAAAAAAAAAAGACCATAAATAGCTTCCAAAGAATCTTTCCTCAAATATTTTAGGGATTGCCTTGTTTACCCACTTTTCAAAATCATCTGCTGGTTGACTATCTGTTCTTCATAATTTTATCTATTTTAAAATTTTAAATTACACACACACACACACACACACACACACACACACACACATATATATACATGTGCACGAATATTTGCTGAATAATAGCACACAATCACTGTAATATAATTATGCAGGAGTTAAGGAGAGATTGATATGTTAAGTCATGTAGAATCGTTGTTAGATACTCTCACAGAGCCTTACAAACATAACTAAAATAATTTTCTATTTCATGGCCATTCCATGGAAACAACTGAATTTAAAAATAATCATAGTATAATTTATAATATTATTTCATTATGAATATTTCAATTAGCATTTAAACTTCTTAGCTTATAACATATTACAGTTGTTGCATGGTTATACATATATCTCACTATGACTATATTTATGATTTTCTCCCTGATAGTACCTGGAGGGACAGGACCCACAAGCTGGGCAGCCTGGAGAACCAGGTTGGAACCAAACATGACTGGCAAAATCCAAAAAAAAAAGTCAATGAAATGATTCCTAATGATATTGTGCTATACTCATAAATTGTTGCCTATTCTAATTGCTGTCAGAGAAGCTACACTCAGGGACTGATGGAAACAGATGCAGAGACCCACAGTCCCTGTGGAGGAGAGGGAGAAAGGACTGTGAAAGCCTGAGGGGCCAAAATACCACAAGAAAACCTCATAATCATAATCATAATCAACTAACCTGGGCTCATAGGTACATACAGAGACTGAACTTCCCACCAGAGAGCTAGCAAGGATCTAACCTAGGCCATCTGCACATATGTTACAGTTGTGTAGATTGGTCTTCTTGTGGGACTCCTAACAGTGGGAGCAGAGGCTATCTCTGACTCTATTACCTGCCTTTGGGACCCTTTCCTCATATTGGGTTGCCTGCTTCAGCTTTAATAGGAGAGGGGGTGCCTCATCTTGCTTCAACTTGATATACCACAGCTGGCTGATATACATGAAAGGCCTACCCTTTGCTGCAGAGAAAGGAGGAGGAGTAGATGGTGGGAAAGAGGGGAGGTTGGAGGGAGTTATTGGGAGGACAGGTGGGAGGGAGAGGAAACTGTGATTGAGCTGGGAAAAATTAATGAATGAATGAATACAAATAAATTAAAAAAGAATCAATATTCTAAACTAAAAGCAATGATAAAGTAAGTTCTATTAAAAACAAATATATTAGCAAATATTAATGTTACCTGTATTTAGCAGAAAAATGAGTTTATTTGAAATATTAAATTTAAACTATATTGCATAGAAGTTCCTCCTTGTAACACACCCTTATTTTATAGGTACATGTAGTTTAAATTTTGAACTGTGTTGAAAGACTGGCTAAATTGAATTTGTAATAGTACTGTCAGACATGAACATCATCTTCAATAAAGGAAAATATCCCAGATGAATAAAGATTCAATATAAACTCAGTTGATTAATTTTATTAATTCATTTCTATTAACTTGAACCCAGAGTCATCCTACTGAGGCTGTAGATGAGTTAATTAACAGTGTGCCTAGAGAGTAGTGGTTTGCCTAATTGTTTGAAATAAGCTTTAGGATATGTTATTTTAATTGTCACTTTGTACCTGTTGTCATTGATCTATATTAAAATATGGTTGTCATTTCTATATCAATTAATGACAATTCAATAATTTTTACAGTGCCCTAAAATATAGTGTAAATCTTTCTAAGTAGAGAAGAAGGAGTTCTGCATGCATGACCATGTCTAACTCTGGCTTTGCTTTGTCATTTATATTATTTTTATGTGTTTTTTCTCTTTAGGAACATGCTGCCTTCACACATCCATGAAAAGCTCATCCTCCTTCCTGCCTTCTTTCTCTGTCCTCACTCTCTCTGCTCTTATATGATTATTCAAGTTATTTTAAGACAACATATACACATTGTAGTTGTAAATCACTGGTATTGTTTTGATGGTAGTTGGGTTAATTTGTTTGGAAATCAGATTTGAGCTGCTCAGTAAAGTTTAACACATCTATACACACAGATGGAGTATCTAAGAGTTGTTTCCTTCACTGTGTAGAAGCCTAAGTTCATGGGACAGCATTTGTCAAAGCACAGGTTTACTACTGTGTTTACAGAATTATTTTGAGCAAGTCTTTGCCTATCCCAATATCTTAAAGTATTGTACACATATTTTCCTCTAGCAATTTGAAAGCTTCATTTCTTAGAGTGTTGCTTAAACAAGCAATGAAAAATCCCTATAATCAATATATAAAGTGAATTATATGGTATTGACTGGTGATTTTTCATGAGATAGGATAAAATTTTTCTTCTATTAAGATGTGATTTTGTGATTTTTTTTTGTTTAAATCAGTACTGCCAAAATTTGTATCCAAAATATCCTCCAAAGTCCCATGTGTTAACTCAGTCAAGAGTGAATGCTATAGAGAGGTGGTAGAAGTCTTAGAAAGTGAGACCCAGTACAGGACACTAGGTAATTAGGGGTGTTTCCATGAAGGGAATATTGGGACTCTGCTTCTTCCTTCTTCTCTCTTTACTTCTGATTAACATGAGATCATCAGCTGGCCCCCTTTGACCATGTGCTTCACCTATGAATGCCATCATAGTCCCAACATAAGGACAAAGCAATTATTGATGGAAATTATGAATGAACATAAAACTTTCCTCTTTAAGTTGATCTGTCTTGAATATTATGTCATAAAAAAATAGAAAACTAATACAGTTTGCTGTGGGATGTTGTGTATGTCAAATATGTTGCTGTGATTGGTTAATAAATAAAACACTGATTGGCCAGTAGCCAGGCAGGAGGAAATATAGGCGGGACAAGGAAGAGAAGAATTCTGGGGATTGGAAGGCTGATGGGGAGACACTGCCAGCTGCCACCATGACAAGGAAGATGTAAACGGGCTATTGGACTGCCGGGGCTTGGTGGGACCTAGAGAGAAAACTCCAGCTACAACAGTTACTTTTGTAATCAATATTCAAATAAAATGTTCAAATGATATTATTGTTATCCCTTTATCCTCCATTGCTGCTTGTACTAAATTATTTAGATAAACCCCACCCTCTACTTGAAGGTTGATATCTGGACCAACTCAACCAAACAATCTCTTATTCCCACTGAAAAGTAAATATTTTAGGTAAAATGTGTATGTAATATATGAATTAAGTATTTAATTTTTGGTCATTGTTTAAAGAAGTCAGTTTTTATTCATCTGAGCCTTTGTTGACTATGATATTAACTGGGTGAATGCCCTGTATATCTTAAGGCAAGATGGAGCCAATGGAATCACATGCAAGCACAGAAAAGCTCTGTAAAACACCAGCACAATCCCAGAATCCTCTATGCTTTTAAACCATTAGCGCCTGATATTTCCTATTCATATGGATGTTGATTCCAGATAGCACTAGTGAATTAGTAAGCTCCATCAGAGAATGCTCTAAGGCTTTTCCATATTGTTGAACAAGAAAAGATTTATGTCATCTTATACAACACACACAATTATATAATCACGTATATATGTGTGCATATACACATATGTGAGTGTATATACATATATGATAAATATTAGATGCAGAGTTTGAAGCAAGTTTTCATATTGAAGTTTTATATAAATCAAGAAAATAACTAAAGAGACAATTTTATGAAAAATATAAATATATTTTACCTTTAATATGACACTATAACATTTTTCCTAAGTTGCTGAGCTCTGGCCTATACTAATTTTCTGTTTATCTTTACAAATTTGGAAAATATTGTTAATTGACAGGCAGATCCAGTTTTTCATTTTGGAAAGTATCATAAACATTCTTTAAAAAATTTGTTTTTTATATATATAATATTTCTTCCAATAAAAATACATATATTTAGAGAATTTTAATAAACTATTACAGATCATAAATATAAATAAGGGGAAAAATCTAACTATTACAAATACTGCCTCATACTCAGAGGCTGGACTGAGGCTTGCAGCTCACCACAGACACTGCTACATGAGAAGTAGAGTAGCCACTGAGATCCATGTCCGAAGACTGAAGAACACCCCTGCTTTAGTACTAGATGGGTAGTAGCTGGGTTGAGAAAACTGTGTTTGGACAACAACTGAAGACCTTGTTCCCGTTGCATCAATAAATCTCTTGGGTTGTTATTTGTCAGTTGCTGAATTATTTTCTTTTAATGTAAAATCCAATCATCTACATCTTTTTTTTTCTTTACATTATTTTTTTCTTGTAGTGCTGGAAATTGAACCCATGTTCCAGTAAATGGTAGATGATTTAGAAGTAAATCATCCCCCTCCATCTGCGCTTTCCACACATAACTTTTAATTCCAGGGACAGGATTTTTCAAGCTGTATTTCTACTTTCTGTCTAGTGTCATGTAAAGTTATGCTAATAGCAGCAGAAAGAGACCTACAAGCCCAAGGAGGAAGACAAATTCATTCCTCACAGTCTATATATTGTTCCCAGTGGCTTCCCAAAGGCAAACTGGGCCACAGGATTTGGATTTTTGCTCTTGTTTATTTTGGTACCTTTTAGACCAGCCAACTGCACCCTTCTGTGAGTCTGGGCATCTTCTCTGGCTCATAACTACCTGCCCCAGATTCACAAAACTAATCTACATGAGTAAGGTCAGTAAGATACTGGGAAATTTGGACATAATTTTCTGATAAAAGTTTTAATTCTCTATATGTTCCACCAGTTCTTAATATTATGGTCTAGGAAATACACAGACTAGATCACTAGATTATTCATAACACAGGCTGTTTGTGGTATATTAATAAAATGTCTTATAGATTGAGAAGCTAGGGAAAGGATAAGAGTATAAACATGATCAGAATGCATTATGTATACATGTGAAATTATTAAAGGACAAGTTAAACTAAAAAAGACTAGAAAATACTTTTAAAATGTGAAATTAATTCAATATTTGTCTCTTAAGACTAAAGTTGATGAACTCTAACATCCAGTCCCTGTCAGATTCACATTCTGATGAGCGAGATCCTGCTTGGTTCATAGACAGAGGCCCTTCAGGATGGCCAGGGTAATATGTTAGAAGTAATAAACTTCCTTAAGAATCATTTGTAAAGGCACATAATTTTGGGGGTACCTATTATACTGGCAAAGCTGTTGTCTCCTAATATCAATTTAAAGTTTAATATTTCAACACATAAATTTTAGGGACTCAGACATATTTACACAGCATATACAAATGTGAATTTTGAAACACTCATGTATTTATAAATATCTATTTAATAGTTATTTGGTTGTGCTTTATATCATTTAGATTCTCTATTGTATTCGTTGAAGGTCATGAGTCAATGTTTTTAATTTTAATCTGTAAATGAACCATAGTATATATCTTATACTCAGAAATTATGAACTATACTACAATCTCTTTTAGAAGCTAATATGATATAAAAAAGCAACATTACCAAAATTCAAAATTATAACCAAAGAAAATTCCTCTAAACATAATTTCCCAACTCATAAAATATGTTTATAAATGACTTAAATTATTAAGAAACTGACAAGATAAATTAAATATTTGAGTTATAAGCTAATCTATACAACCTGGAAATTAGAATACTGTGTAATTCCCATGCAAAGAGAAATGGAATTGCATTATTTTGTTATAAGCCTGGAATTTTACATGGCTTTTCAATTACAATGAAAATCCATCCAATGATTTATATAATTTTCAGTCTTTTTTTCCAAAATAAGAAAAATATATAAATAATAGTTCTTGAGGAGGTACAAGGTTTTAGGGGTATACATACATTATTATGATAGATGAAATTAAAGTATAGGACATCAGACTAGAGAAAAGTAAATGTAAAACAACAAGACTCCAGAATTAATATACAGAGAAAACAATTGCTTCTTTTATCTTACATAACTGTATGTAGCCTGGGTATTATGAAAGAGATTAGTTTATCATTAAAGGTCCTATATTGATCTGTGAAACAGAGAAATTAAACAAATGAGTTAAAAGTAAAGTCATGGCTTAAGGTAAAAATAAAATTTTACATCAAAACGAATCTGATAAACTGGCTAGAAGACTGCAATACCAATACTTTTCCCAGTATCACAGGCATCCCATTCACAAAGAGATAAATTGCTGGCCAGGCATTCTAGTTACGCAATGGTTTTAGTGTTTCTGGATAATATCTTTTGAAGGCATATGGTTATGGCAGAGAAAAATAGGAGCTTTCATACACACATGTGATTGAGTTCAGGCATCAAGGGCTGGTAAGTCTAAAAATATGAAAACAACTAACAAACAAAAACTAGAAGAGCCATAAGTTCCTATTTAAAGGGGGAAAAAAAAAGAATATACCATCAAGAGCTTTCAAGTAGAACTAGGCGGCAATTCCCTGATTAATGGGCTGTGTAATGAAGGAGATGCTGGAATGCGACCTTTGTCAATGTATTCACTCTATATAACATGGACAGTAGTCATTTAGATGGCCAGTGCAAGTGTATCCAGGGCAAACTGCCTTCAGAAGAAAAAAAAAATCTGGTTTTGCTTTTTATAGGACCCCAAGGATTGTGTTTTTGTAAATATAATCATAAGTGAGTACTAAAAACGTGCTTATATTTTAATTTACAAAACAAAGTCCACTCTATATGTATAGATACATTTATGGCAAAGAAGGGGGTACAGGATGGAATCTTTTTTATTTTCATTGTAGATTTGCTTTCTTTTAGGTAGAAAACACAAGTAAGCTTTAAGTTTCTAAAGTGGTCAAAGGTATATGGTTAGATACATCATTGTATAAGCAGATCTAAACTATACAAATCCAGACAGTAAATTTCCCCCAAGGCAACAAAGCAAAGCCTGGTACCTTTTTTTTTTTTTTTTTTTTTTGTCACCTTGATACAAACTAGAATCATCCGTCAAGAGGGAACCTCTGCTGAGAAAATGCCTTTATCAGACTGGCCTGTAGGCTAGTCAGTGCGGGCATTTTCTTGATTAATGATTTTTGGTGGAGTACCCAGCACATATGGGTATGGTACCCCTTCAGCTGGTGATCTTTAGATTTATGAAAACGCAAGCTGAACAAGCATGGGTAAGCAAACCAGTAAGCAGCATTTCTCCACAGCCACTGCTTTACTTTGTGCTCCAGGCTCTTGCTTTGAGTTCCTTCCCTGAAGTTCCTCTGTGATGAACTAGGACATGATAGTATAAACAAAATAAACCCTTTGCTCCTGAGATTAACTGGTTCTGGTGTTTATTACAACAATAGAACAATAGGAAGTAGAAAAGAAATGGTTATCGGGTTCATGGGGTACTGTTGTGACAGGCATAATCACCATATTTCAGAGAGTTTTGTGGAAGTATTTGCAACATTTGACTTGAAAATCCATTGAGTGCTGAGGATTTAAGGAGCTGTTTCGGGTATTTGGGAGATAGTGTTGAGAACAATACAGATGCTAGAAGCTTGGTTTGCAAAGTTTTAGAGGAAAGTGTTAGAGACTCAAATACTTATCAGGGCCTTTTATATAAAACACTGAATTGAGAATGTGTCGTTTCTGGTCTTGGGGTAAAGAATCAGTTATGAATAATAGGAGACAGCACCATTGAAATGTAATACCTGCTTTAATGGGACAATGGATGTTTTTGCTGCTGCTGAGAGACCAGCTGTTATCCAGAAGATACCAGCATTTCTAAGGTAAAATCGTCTGGGAATATTTACTCAGGATCAGCACACAGAAGCCCCCACAGAGGGGGCCAAGGCTGCGTCTCAAACTCATAGATGAACTTTGGAATATGTAAGAGTTACCCACATGCTACTGATTTTGAAGACATGAAAGCAGCAGACTGACTGGGTCATGGAGAGCAGTCTGGTAATGGGATGGCCAAACACCCTAATAGTTGTGCCAGAAACCCCATCCAAGGACTGAGGAATCTGGATGCAGACATCAACAGCTAGGCCCCCGGGTGGAACACTGGGAGTCTACTTAGCAAGAAAGAGGAGGGTTTATATGAGCGAGAATTGTTGAAACCAAGATTGGATAAAGCACAGGGACAAATAGCCAAAGGAATGGAAACACATGAACTATGAACCAAAGGCTGAGGGGCCCTCAACTGGATCAGGCCCTCTGAACAGGTGAGACAGTTGATTGGCTTGATCTGTTTGGGAGGCATCTAGGCAGTGGTACCAGGTCCTGGGCTCATTGCATGAGTTAGCTCTTTGAAACCTGGGACTTATGCAGGGACGCTTGGCTCAGTCTGGGAGGAGGGGCCTGGACCTGCCTGGACTGAGTCTATCAGGTCGATCTCAGTCCTCGGGGGGGTGGGGGGGGTGGGGGGGTGGCCTTGGTCTGGAGGTGGTGGGAATGGGGGGTGGGCTGGGGGGAAGGGGAGGGGGCCAGGAAGGGGGAGAACAAGGGAATGTGTGGCTGTTATGTAGAACTGAATAGTATTGTAAAATAAAAGAAAAAAAAATAAAAATAAAAAAGAAAAGCTGGGGATTGGTTCTGTGGGAGTCCAGGAGAGGTCACTGGTGAAAATGCGCTTTGGTTGCACTGGAGACCCCAGGATTGAAGAGGTTATAGGGAGAAGCTGAGTGTTACCATTGCTAGCATTGGAGACCCTGAAGAGCTGTCAGGAGGCCATTGGTAAATGTGTATCCTTAGACGAAGTGGAGAGCACTAAGACCGTGGCGTCTTTCGAGGACAGTAGCAGATATAGAGTGAGCTGACCTGAGCCTATGCAACAAGCTCAAAGTGTCTGGTGGCAGACCCGGAGAAAAGGAGCGCCTCGAGTCCTTTGACTCCAGAAGATTGTAGGAGAAGCATAGATATTGGACACTGAACGTTTTATTGTTAAATTTGGGTTTTGCTGTGATTTGACTGAAAAATAATCCCAGTTCTTCACTCTTGGAATAAGAAAGTATTTTCGATTGATTTTGATTTTACAGGAGCTCACAGTCAAGAGACTTTGGAATTTTAAAGAGTTATTAGATATGTGAAGAAAACTTGAACTTTTAAATGTTGAAATTCTTAAGTATTGTATGACATTTAAAGTCATATTATGTTTTATATTGCAATATTAGTATGAACGTAACCTCTTGGAAACAACATACACAATTAGATTATAAACTTGACAAGGAATGGTTTCTGCTGGTTGATTATTTCTTCTGAGGAATTATTTGGAATCTTTTGTTCTTTTTCCGTTTGTTTGTTTATTTTTGCCACCTTGTCACAAGCCACAAGCTGAGTCATCTGGAAAGAAGGAACATCAATTGATGAAATGCTTCTCTCAGACTGATCGGTAGATATGTATGTATGCTATTTTCTTGACTAATTCTGGTGTTCAAGGGCCCAACCTAATGTGGCCAATGCCTTCACTGTACAGGTGGGACTATATAATATAAGAAAACCAGCACAGGACCCATGAGGATCAGACCAGTAATAAGCATTTCTCTATGGTCTTTGCTTCAGGTCCTACCTACAGGTTCTGCCTTGAGTTCTTTCCCTGATTTCCTCAGTGATGGGCTGTGAAAAAGGGAAAAAAAATAAAGAAAGTAGAAGCTAAAGAAAGCCTCTCCTCCCTGATTTGCTTTCGATCATGATGTTTATCATAGCAATAGAAAGCAAAAGAAAATAATACATATACACATGTGTGTGTGTGCATGTGTGTATCCACAACCTACAGAGTTAACTTAGGGTTTCACATGTGTACACACTATTAATTTTTAATTAAATATACAATGCCCGGTGATAATATATGTAACAACAGACTTACAAGAAACTATCTTCCTTACAAATTCAACCAAACACCTCATCTTTTAAAAAAGGGTTTATTTGTTTTTGATTGATTGATTAACCTGTCTATTTATTATATGTGCCTATGTGTGTCTTATGTGGGTATGTTCATTTGAGTGCAGGTACCTGCAGAACTCAGAGATATTCAATCCCATGGACCTATAGACAGGTGGTTGTGAAGTACCCAATGAGGATACTGAGTATTGAAATCAGGTCCTTTAAAAGATACTAAGAGCTTTAACCACTGATCTAGAACTTCAGCAAAGGATACTTCATCTCAAACTAAATCTCTGCCAGGTAAAATTTCTACTAGACCCTGGAATATGTGTGTGTGTGTGTGTGTGTGTGTGTGTATTTCAAAGTACACTGTATTTTTTCCTTAAAAAAAGTATGCTTTATTTTATTTATTTATTTATTTATTTATTTATTTATTTATTAATTTATTTATTTGGCCCAAGCTGAGTGTATGTCATAGGTTCATGCTGGGAGTTCAGAGGGGATCTTTACAGAGCCTACTTTCTCCTTCCAACTTTACTTGTGATCTGGGAATTGAATTGACATCTTCAATTCAGCTTAACAAGTGCCTTTACTCACTGAGCCATCTCAAGGGCTCCTACACCAATACTTTTAATTACTCTGAGAGGATATAAAGTTTGTAAAAATTACATACACTCTTCATTAATATAGCATAGTACTTCTTAAAGATGACCTAGAAGCCCTCAACCAGTATTAGGAACAGTTTACTGTTAGGTCTCTGAAACCCAGGACAAATGGCTAACTGAGGTGCCTATCAACAAATCAAAGCAAACAGGGGCAACTCTCCCAGCATCACTCAGTACCTGTGGCTCCTCCAAGCACTTCTCACCCTCCTCCCTACCCTAAACCTCTCACTCCCTAAGACTGAGCTTCTGCTTCCCTTCCTCCAGCCTGACTCCTATATAATCCAGCTATTTTGGCTATGCCGGTCTCTTGGTCTCTTGGCTTCTAGACCTGGGCCACCTCTTGCTTAGCAGCCCGTCTCTTACTCTCCCTCTCGCCCTCTCCTCTCATGGTCCCGCTTAGTCTGCCAGCCATGTTCAGTCTGGACTCTTCCCTGTGCCTGCTTTCTCCCTTATATCTACAATAAAAATCTCCATATTTTAGGAGTAGTCATGTCCTCCTCGTTTATTTCTTTTTCAACCTCTAGATTCTCTGTGTACTCCACACTAGGCATTCCGATCCCACCCATCTACCCTTCCGCTCCCATTGCTCTCCTCAGTTTCCAACCCTGCACCCTGCCAACCTCCCCCCAAAAACAAAACAAAACCCAAAAGAAAAACCAAAAACCAAACCAAAACAGTTATTTCATTTTTTTTATTCATTTACTTTTTTGCAATAAATACCTCAGACAGACATTGCATCATGTGAAATTAAAGTGGTGACCAGCCATCTGCATTTTGTGTTACTGCACCAATAAGAGTAGACAGCCTCTACAATCTGCTCCGGTAGAGAAAGTGCTGCAGGGCACATGGGGATTTTCAGTCCATGAGTTAATTAACACTGCCATTTTGTAGCACAATTATGAATGAGATTTGCATATCCTATCACTTCTCATCAATATTAATAGGATGGAATATTACAGAAATTATAATTTTCTTACATTAAAATGGAGCAACCATAAGCATAATAACAGATATTTAAGAAAAGCATAAAATCTGAATTATCTACACTGATTGATTATATTCTTGGGAATCTCTAATGGTTACATCTTTTCTCTTTTATAAGCAAATGTATTTTTTCATACCTTCTATTTAATATATTCTGTTTAAGGTTTCCCCTTCCCCAACTCTTCCCAGTTCCTCCCACCTCACTTATCTTCATGAATCACACCCTTTCTGTCTCGCTTTAGAAAACAAATAAGCAAATAAGGAGTAATGATAAGATAAGATAAGATAAGATAAGATAAGATAAGATAAGATAAGATAAGATAAAGCAGCAACAACAACAACAATAGTGACACAGATTGGGATGGCTAAACAGACTTTAGTCTTTTTTGTTCAGGACTTTTGCATCTGCCACAAGTTTCTCTGAGCTCACATGTGCAGTTCCTGCTGGGCTTAGAAGCTTGTTTCCTTGGTATCACCCATCCAGCTGCCTCTTACAATCTATTTCCTTTTCTGCTCAGTTCCCTGATCCCTGAGGGGAGAGAGTTGAGGGAAATATTTAGGGCCAATGTCACAAGGTCTCTCACTCTCTTCATATTGTCTGGCTGTGGGTCTCTGTATTTGTTCCCATCTACAGAAAGGAATCTTCTCTGATGATGGCTGAGCACGGCAGTGATCTATGAGCATAGCAGACTGTCATTATGAGTCATTTTATTGCAAACTTACTTATTTGGTTTTCCCCTAGCAACCTACCCAGTCTCAGGTTCTTAGAAACCCAAGCAGTGTCAGGAATATGTTTGATATTATGGAGTGGGCCTTAAATCAAATCAGATACTGGTTGGATATTCCCACATTTTCCTGGGGAACCACCACACTGATTTCCATAGTGACTGTACAAGTTTACACTCTTACCCGAAATGGATGAGTGTTCCTCTTACTCCATATCTTCTCCAGCCTGAGCTGTTAATTTTGTTTTTGATCTCAGCCATTCTGACAGATATAAGATGAAACCTCTAAGTGGTTTTTATTTGCATTTCTCTGATGGCTAAGGATGCTGAACATTTCTTTAAATGTTTCTCAGGAATTTTAAGAATTCCCTCTTTAGATCTATATTCCATTTTAAAACTCGGTTATTTGCTTTCATGATATCTAGTTTATTGAGTCATTTATACATTTTGGATATGAGGCCTCTATTTCATGGGTAGTTGGAAAAATTCTTTTTCCATTTGGTAACTATCCTCTGCCTGAATAGTACTATCTTTTGCCATGGAGAAGCTTTTCAGTTTCATGAGGTCCCATTTATTAATTGTTGTTCTTAGTGCCTGCTCTACTGCTTCTCTGTTTAGAAAGTATTTTCCTTTGCCAATGAGTTTAAGGCTATTCCTCATTTTCTCTACTCTCAGATTCAGGGTATCTGGCCTTATGTCGAGGTTTTTGATCCATTTTGAATTAAGGGTAAAAAGTATGGATCTGTTTGCATCCTTGCACATACTGCCATCCAGTTTGACCACCACCGTTGGTTGAAGATGTATAATTTTTTTTTCCAGTGTGCATTTCTGGTTTATTTATCAAAAGCTAGGGGTGTTTAAGTATGAGATTTGTGTCTGGATCTTCAATTAAATTCCATTGATAGATGTGTCTGTTTTAGTTCCAATACCATGTATTTTTATTACTATAACTCTGCAGCATAATTTGAGATCTGCAATGGTGAGACCTCTAGCACTTCTTTGTCGTTCAAGATTGTTTTATCTATTGTAGGTTATTTTGTTTCCTCATGAAGCTGAAAATCCTGTCAAGACCTGTGAAAAAGTGTTTTGGAATTTTAATGGAGATTGCATTGAATCTGTAGATTGCTTTTGCTTTTGGTAGCATGGCCAGTTTTTTCAATATTGATCATACAGATCCATGGGAATGGAAAAATCTTTCCATCTTCTGACATCTTCTTCAGTTTCTTCAAGTCTTTAGCTTGCTTGGGTGAAATTACGCCAAGGTTTTTTTTTTTTTTTTTTTTTTTTAACTAGGCTATTGTGAATGGTGTTGTTTTACTGAGTTCTTTCTCAGCCAGTTTGTCATTTGCATATAGGAAGGGTATACATTTTTCTGTACTAATTTTATATCCTGATTTTTTCCTGAAAGTGTTTATCAACTGTAGAATTTTTTGGTTGGACTTACAGAGTAATATTTGTACTATCATATCATCTACAAATAAGGATACTTTCACTTCTTCTCGTGGTTTTTTTATCCCCTTCATCTCCTGCTGTTGTCTTAATTGCTCCAGCTAAGACTACAAGAATTATATTGAAGAGATATGGAGAGAGAGAGGAAAACCTTGTCTTATTCCTGATTTTAGTGAAAATGATTTGTTTCTTTCCACTTAGGTTGATATTGGCTATGAGGTTGCTGTAACTCACCTTTATTATATTAAGATATATTCCTTTTATCTCTAGACTTTCTAGGACTTTTATCACAAAGGGTTGATAAACTTTGCCAAAGGTCCTTTGTTTATCTAAAAAAAATGATGTGGTTTTTATCTTACAGTTTGTTTACATGGTGAAGTATATTTATCTATTTAGGTATCTTAAACAATCTAAGAATCTCTTGAAGCCTTCTTGATCATGGTGAATGATCTTGTTGATGGTTTCTTAGATTCAGTTTGCAAGTGTCTTATTGAAAACTTTTGCCTATATTTTCTTTAGGGAAATTGATCTGTAATTCTCTTTATTGGGACTTTATGTGGTTTAGACAGCAGAATAACTATAGACTTTGGGCAATCTTTCTTCTTTTCCTATTTTAATGAATAATTTGAGGAGTATTGTCATTAATTAATTGAAAGTCTTGTATAATTCTATAAAAAGTCATCTGGTCAATGTAGCTGGAGTTTTCTCCAGTCCTGCCTGGTCCACGGTCAGGACAAATCTCTCTCAACTGCCAGTCCCACAGCCACTCAGACCCAACCCACTCGAGTAAACACACAGTGACTTACATTGCTTAAAAACTGTATGGCCGTGGCAGTCTTTTTGTGATCTAGTTCTTTTATCTTAAATTAACCCATTTCTATTCATCTATAAGTTGACATGTGGCTTTTGACTTGCCAGTAATTTTACATATCGCTTCCTCTGTGTCTGGCTCTCGATTCCTGACTCATCCTTCCTGTTCCCAGAATTCTCTTCTTTCCTTGTCCTATACTTCCTGTCTGGCTACTGGCCAATCAGTGTTTTATTTATTAACAAATCAGAAAAACACATTTAACATACAGAGCATCATACAACAGGTCCTGGGCTGTTTGGGGGGGAGGGAGATTATTTACTGTTCATATTTCACTTGAATCTATAGATCTGTTTAAATTGCTTATCTGATCTTCATTTATCTTTGGTAGGTGGGATATACTGAGAAAATTATCCACCCACTTTTAAATTTTTTTTTTCTTTTTTCTGATTTGGTGGAGTATAGCTTGTTAACACTTGTGCTTAATAGCCTGTGTGTTTCTATGGTGTCTTTTTTTATGTACCCCTTTTTGTTTCTAATTTTGTTAATCTGGATCTTTTTATCAGCCTTTATGTTAATTTGGTTAAGGATTTTTGCCAGTTTTACTGATTTTTCTCAATGAACCATCTGTTTTCATTGATTATGTGTGTTGTTTTATTGTTGGTAATATTTCTATTTTATTGTTTTTAGGCCTGAGTTTGACTTTCTCATGGCATCTACTCCCCTGGGGTTTGATCTGTATTTTTTTGTTCTAGAGCTTTCAGAAAGCTGTTAAGTGACTAATATGAAAGCTCTCTCTCTCTTTTTTTTTTTTTCATATAGGTGCTTAGTGCTCCATAGTTGTCTTTAGGAAATCCTTCCTTTTGTCCCATATGTGGCATATGTTGGTTTCATTTTATTCAGTTCTTTAAAGTTTTTAATTATTTTCTTAATATCTGCATTGACCCATCTATGGTCCAACCCATTATGTTGTTCAGTGTCCATGAATTTGTAAACATTCTATTTTGTCTGTTGTTGTTTATAGCCACCTTTAATTCTTAGTGGTCAAGTAGGTTGCATGAGACTATTTTAATTTTCTTTTGTCTATTGAGGCTTCCTTGACACAAGCCTGTGTTCAATTTTGGAGAAAGTTAGGTTAAGTGCTGAGAAGAAGTTATATTCTTTTGTGTTTAGGTGAAATGTTCTATAAATATCTGTTAGGTCCAATTGAATTCTGACCTCAGTAGCTCCAGCATTTCCCTGTTGAGTTGTTCTGCGTACTTCTTATAAGTTGTCAGGCATCAACAACTGTAGAAATATGAGAGAAGTAAACTCAACTGCATTATTGTGACAACTAAAATTTTGAGAGTTTTTTCTTCCAAGCTGAGGCTGGAACCCAGGAAATAAAGCATGCCAATCAGAGCTCTACTACTGTGTCATATCCTCTCCTGTATTCTCAGTTTTGACAGGAGACTGAGAAATGGCACATTTACTGAATTTGATTGACTAGATCACTTGTATTGTGACTGGAGAGGGTTCAGTTTATCTATACTTACAACTTGCTTTATCTGTCCTTCTCAGATTATTTTCTTTAAGAAAGGTTAAACACGTGTAACTTTAAAGCCACTCTAAATGCTCCGAAGTAAGTCTAGATAATTGTCAGTCTCAGTCCTACAGATGCAAATCTTCTTCCTTTGGAAGGACAATTCACATACTTCTAGATTTGGTGTATACTTGTAATCTCAGCTCTCCATAACTGAGGCAGTAGAGTCTTGAACTGAAGACTAACATGGAGCACAGTGAAACTATGTCTGAAAAATAGCTGAAATCAAGTAATATGCCTCTCTTTAAGATTAGTTCCTTATAACAATGATGCAGATTTACATTTCCTTTACACAGTTAAATTATTGGACAGGAAGACATTTTAGTACCAAATAATATTTATCTTTTTACTAAACCACAACTTAATTGTCCACTAACTTAATGAAAGTTAGTATAGTTGCAATTGTGAATAAAATCTTCTCTAAACATGCCTACGTGGTCTATTTGGTGAGGATATACTTTTAACTTCTTGAGATAAATACCAGGGAATACAACTGCTAGTCAGGTTTTGTTTTGTTAAAATCTTTGCCAAATCATCTTCCAAATGGTGGTGCCATTTTGCATCCCACAAGCAAATAATGAGTGTTCTCCTGGTTCAACATGCTCATCAGCATTTGGTGCTATCTGTTTGATTTTACCCATTTTAATGAGTGTGTGGTGATAACTAATTTTTTGCTTTAATGTGCTTTTCCATGATGACATTAAACAGAGGGTAGCTTTTTCTATATTTATTCACCATCTGTGTGTCTTCTGTGGTGCAGAATATTCTTTAATGAAGAACCATAATTATGTTTACTTAGCCTCATCCAAAAGCAATTTGTTAAAAGTTATTGGGTAGTTTGTAGAATTTCCAGGAGACACAAATGACTAGCTTTATAGAACTGACCATGTTTTCTCTCTATGCTACTGTTGTCTCCAAAAATTGGAAACCGTGTTGATTGTTTCTGTCACTATCATTCGTAAGCCTCCATCTTACTCCGTGCAAAGAATATATAACAAGTGAAAATATCAAGCCCACTTTTGAGTTGTAGATCTAAGAGACTCTTGAAACATCACAGGCTATTCCTATTGCCCTTTGTTTTCCCCCACAGAGGTGAGATGTAAGTCCCTTTTGCTGTAGACAATTTGTACTTCAAACACAGGGCCCAGAGTTCCCTGAGCTGGACTGACCTAAATGCCACCCTCATGAAGACTAGTTTTATGGTAGCAGAAGACCTATTGCAAGCTTCCTAGGGAGGGAAGCAACATAGCTATGGTGCCTATGAACTAAAACAAGAACCAGCATTGCATGATCACGCTAATTGCGCAGTAGTGATACACATGCTTTGGTGGTGACCAACAACTCTCTAATTGGACTCAAGACAAACTGTATGAGAAGAAATTATGCCTGGTACTGGGTATCTATCCAGCTACCCAAGGCTGGTAAACTCATGGTTCGTGGAGAAGAAAATACAACTACCACTTGAGTAAAATAGCATAATCCCTAACAATAATCTTAATAACCTTGTACTCAAAGATAAATGTAGTTCTCACCCCTCATCAAGAAAGCTCTTTGCAACACATGAAAACCACAACCAATAGAATTGAATAATTATGGGGCCCATTCCCAGTGGATACGTTTTCAGAATAATTCCCACACCTAACTCCAAAATCATTTCAGAAGAAGGAAAAAAAAAGATTGCAAGTGCCAGAGGAACAGAGGGTTTGTCATGATACTGTGTCTCCTTGTAATGTCAGAAGGTATGCCCACACAGTCTGATCATCATGACTACCTAAACATGAGCTAATAAAGGACAATAGATGTGCTAATGTGGACAGTAGAAAGCTCAAGAGGCTTCAGCCTTACAAAAAGAGCTTCAGGCAACTAAGGAATGTTACAAGTGTAAGAAATAATCTTCTCCAGGGACAAGAACACCAATCAATTAGCCAGTATCAAATGATCAACCCTGAAAACACGCATACAAATGTTATTATACAGACTAAGCAAGCTGATTTATGCATTTAGGAATATATATGTATGTACATCTATGTATAAAACAATAATTAATAAAGATGAGATAATGATTTGAAAAAGCACAAGGAGAGGTTTATGGGAGGGGCTGAAAGAGAGGAAGGGGATATTATGTAATTATAATCTCAAAAATAAAAGAGATATTAAAATAAAAATCAATATCTCTTTAACCATCCTTGTGCTGATCTATAATTTTGATGACAGGTCTCTTAATGAGAGTTCTAGATCATCCATGCCCTCAGTCTAGATGTACAGGAGACTACCTTGAATAATTCTCCTTCTATCTGGAGGAGTAAAGATACATGGGAGGAACAATTGCTCAAATGTGGAAATGGTATCCAAAATAAAGGTGAAGTTTACATCATAATTACCTGAGTCTTTCTTTTATTGATTATCATTTTATGTACCCGAGTCTATACTGTACAGGTCCCTCTTTGTATGTGACCTCACATCATACTTCTCTCTTGTATATGAGTCTGGTGTCTCACTTTCCTGTCCATTGCTGTATTGATCTTGTGAAAGTCAGTAAGGGGTTGTATTAACCAACACCCACCAACATTCTGTTGAATTTCCAGTGATTGTCACTTTGAAGGAAATCACACACACACACACACACACACACACCCCACAGGCAAATAATTCTGAAACACCTGGAGTAATTAACCACACATACTTTACTTCACAAGGTTGAAGAAAGTAGAACTTCATCCAGGAAACAATAGAATAAGATTAGACTGATAATAGCAGAAAATCTGTCAAATTAAAAATGATTTTGGCTGCTTGGCAAAATTTTTTTATAGAGTCTAATGAATGCTTTGAAGCCAACAATCTTTTAGTTAACATTATTTGACCATCTTTTTCCCCCTGTCTTGAACATGAATTTCAGGTCAATGTGCCTTCATCTACATATATAGCACAGGTCCCCAGTGAGAATTTTGTTGCTCTCTAGGGAGCTCTTTACTACAGTGTCAGTTGCCTACGATAAATTACTGTTTGAAAACATTAAATGAAAATTTTCAAAAAATCATAGATTTTATTTTGAATGTCATTCTGAATATTACAATGAAATCTTAAACTAGTCCATTATTTTCACCTAGGTCATAAATATTCCTTTTGTTTAGTGCATCCCATTAGTCATTAATTAGCTTTCTACTCTAAGGTATTTTGTTGTATTTTGGCAAATATTTCAAGGGAAAACTATTTTATTTAAGAATGGTGCCATGGTAGGGAAATAGACTAATGATGCAAAACAGACATTGGGTTATAAAAAATGAAAACAGATGAACTCAAATGTTATATTTCAATATTGAAGTAATACAGGGACTAAAACCCATAATACGTAGAACTTGTTATGACCTGTAATTCCAGGCATTCACCAGAGTCTAGGAGCATATGTCCAGACTTCACTCCAGGAAGGGAAGATCATTTCCCCCAGACCAACGTCAACAAGTAGATAGACAATGAAGGTCTCTAAAGCTGCTCTGCATCTTATGTTGCTAACTTCCAGTACTAAGCAGTTTCATTATATAAAAGCAACTTAAAAGAACAAAACTTCTAAGCCTTATTATTTCTGTAATGGTATGGTATTGTGTTAAATACTTTAGAAAAGTATTAGTTCTTATCACCCACAGTTGGTAAATATATTAAATAACAATAATAAAGGTTTATACTTTCAATCCTTGCAATTCAGTTGAATAAGACATATTCATATTGATTTTAAAAAGTGATCCATTATGATCTACTATTCATAATTTGGTAATGTAAAAGAGCATTAGTCCCAGGATTAGAAATGTAGCATTTTTGTTTTGAAGCCTACAGTTTATAACAGGCTGATTTGAAAATCAAAGGTATATTTTAGAGTCTTTGCTCCCACATGAATGCTTGACTTTGAATAGCAATGAATTTATATGTGATCATGGAGTAAGAAAAATTTCTTTACTGACTTCTGGTATCAAAGTCACATGGTCTATTTTTAAAAACTCATTGGCACTTAAATAATCCTGCAACAGCTTTCTAGATATGAAATTATAGTGAACTCTTCCAAGAAAATATAGCTGGCCATACACTTTAATGGCTTTTAATGGATGATCATTGATTAAATAAATGTCTTCTTTCAATGCTCATCAAGGCCATAAAAATGATTTAAACATGATGAATTGAGACAAGGGAGTATTGAAATTCTATTTCAAAATCAAAACAGGCATTGATAAAAATCATTACTCTATGCATGAAACTTAAAATAGATTACTAACTTGTACTTTGAACATACTCACACACAAAACACACTAATAACACTCACCTTAAGTGATAAATGTGTTCAAATTAAGGTCAGCAGTCACAATTAAATATATTTAATAGTTAAGAAGTAGTTTTAATTCAAAAACCTATCATTTTATTCCTAGGGATTCATCTTGCTGGTTGAGTAGAAATATTCAGTTGTTCATTAGTAACTTTCATAACAAGTATCTATATGTATGTGAACTGTCTAGTATTTTCATGCAATCATGCTAAATATTTGCTCATTTGACAGAAATAATTATTCACAGAAGTAAAAAGAATTGCTTTTTATTCAATAAGCACAATGGTCATTATATATTAATTAGTTTAGGCATTGATTACTGCAATTTCTGCCAATTTGATGCAAGTATGTGATAGATAGCTCTGTCCTTTACTCTTTTAACAATACAAAATTTGTCTAAGTCAACTGTATTTTTAAGTAACTGCATTTTTATGCATTTGACAAGATTTTTCCATTGGCAAACCTAGAAGCATTGTTATAATAGTGCTACAGATATATTGTCATTTTTAAGATTGATTATGCTCAGGAAATATTTAACTAAGAATACAGATTAGCTTCCAGAATTCCTCTATGAAGGAATCTTATCTGTGAATTATGAGGCAATCAGATGAATAAAGAAATGCCACATTTTAGCAGTCTCAATGAAATGATAAGAAAATAACCTGTCAAGTGTATTTCAGCCTGAATCATTGAGAAAATTCCCATATTCAACAGGTTGGTCTAGTAAAGTATTGTTCTGTGTTTTTGTCCCATTTTATGACAGTAAAAAACACTTCGGTCACTTACTTGTTTAAACACTGTGTACTTTTAAGAAGAAATACCTGTCCATATACTGTTAATCGCTTGGCTATTATTTCTATTTGGCTTGCAAAGGTGAGTTTTATGCTATCTACTTTGCCAAACTGCTTCATTTGAATGTATTGTATTCTGTCAATCATGCCACTAGAAGAAGTAATTTTCCTATTTCATTTATTTCTGGAATTTATTTTTCATGAAAAAATACACCTAAAAGATACAAGTTTTACAAGAGGATTTCTGGTAAACTGGTTTAATAACCTGTCATGTAAGACAGACTCGGTGACTGGGTCCACACTGGAACTACAGGAAGTTCAGGAGCAATAGAAGCAGGAGTCTGGCTTGACTGTCACTTTATTTTTCTCTGTCATTAAGTAACTGCCCTTCTTCTGGCATCTGTACTTCATTATTCAATTCCCTATGTCCTTATCTGTCTTTCCCATACTTGGATTACAGAAAACACGACGTGGGAAATGCAAGCATTGTTCTTGGTGTAAACATTCTATTCAAAAGTAGGCGATAGTGTGTTTTGAAGATGCTTGAGCTGTAATAAATCATGACATCTCTCAATGACACTTTCAGATGAATACATTTATTGGGCCAGACAACTACATCAGTAGGAGTGTTATTTACCTCGGGTGCTGACATATAGTGCCAGATGTTGGATTTAAACTCTGACTCAGTGATTGCAGTTGCAAACTACCTTGGCATTTTAAAAAGCATCTGTTACAGACACCAATCCATGTAGGACATGAGCTATGGAGTCTTAATGTAAGCAATACCAAACAAGAGCTTAAAGTCATTACCTTGGCAAGTTACAAAAGCATGAAGGCTGAAGTAAGTCAGAAGAGGACCTGTAATATTGAAGGTAAGCATCACCAGATTGCTTTTATTGACATTTCACCATAAAAGTATGTGAAGTATGTGACTTCAACTAACATGGCACAACACATATCCTGACTTTGTGATACCTTATATCTGCCATTTTAATATATATTAAAATGTAATTATGATATGTAATTATACTGTTTATTTTATATCATATATAATAGTTTAATATATACAGATGTAATATATTTTATATATATTAAAATGATATATTTGAGTGCTTATGTTTGGCTTTTACAAAATGTATTTATAAATTATTAAAATATACATGAAATAGCACATTTCTAGTGAGGTACACTGTCAATATGGTGAAGTGTCTATTACCTAAAATTGTATATAAAGTTTTAAAATTACTCCTAAACCTTGAGGCTATTTCAATTAGAAACTAGAAATAAATGAAATTGTAAAACAGTAGTTTTGTCCTGAGAAAATATACATAATAAATTTCAGAATTTTAAGTTAAATAATTTAGTTACTTTATTATTAAATATTGGTATATTATTATAAGCTGAAATTTCCCTTTAACATTAATGGATCATTGTGAGTATTTCACATAAAATTTGACTATTAATATTTATATTTTGATAAAAAAATTATAGAATTTAGATTGTTGTTTTTCTTTTGCCCACCACAGTGTTGTTGCTGCTACTGTTCCTTTTTGTGAGATTCATCAGGGTTGTTACATGTGTCCTTTTTCTTTCCTTCCCAATCTCACAGAACTAGTTGATCAACAAGCCGTCTTTGTACAAGCTGTTGTTGTGTTCAGCAGAATTACGATAGAATGACCTCATTCTCCTCCTTTCCAGTTCCTTTGCTGTCCTCTCTGTCTCTTTGACTCATATTCATTCTTTTTCTTTCTGTCTCTCTCTCTCTTTGCTTCTCTTTCTCTCTCCCTCTCTCTGTCTCTTTGTCTCTCTGTTGCTCTCTGCCTCTCTCTGTCTCTCTCTGTGTGTCTCTTTGTCTGTCTGTCTCTCTCTACTAAGGTCCGTGTCTTAGGATTACTATTGCTATGATGAAACACAATGACCAGAGCAACTTGGGGAGAAAAGGTTGTATTTGACTTACACTTCCATATCACTGTTCATCATCAAAGAAAGTCAGGACAGGAACCTAACTGGGCAGGAGCCTGTAGGCAGGAACTGATTCAGCAGCCATGGAGGGGGTGCTCCTAACTGACTTACTTCACATGGCTTGTTCAGCCTGCTTTCTTTTTTTTTTTTTTTTGGTTTTTCGAGACAGGGTTTCTCTATGTAGCTTTGCGCCTTTCCTGGAACTCACTTGGTAGCCCAGGCTGGCCTCGAACTCACAGAGATCCGCCTGCCTCTGCCTCCCAATTGCTGGGATTAAAGGCATGCACCACCACCGCCCGGATATCAGCCTGCTTTCTTAAAGAGCTCAGGACAACCAGCCCAAGGGTGGCCCACCCACAATGGCCTGAACTCTTTCACATCAGTCATAAATTAAGAACACACCCTATATGTTTTCTTGCAGCCCAGTTTTAAGGAGATATTTTCTCATTTGAGGCTCCTACCTCTTCAATGACTCTAGCTTGTTTCATTGACATAAAATTAGCCATCACAGGCTATATCTAAGAAATAGTGACATGATTATAACCTGAAACTTTGGACCTTAAAAGAAAACAAACCTGTATTGGAGGGCTGAAGAGATAGCTCTGTGGTTAAGACTATTTGATATTCTTGCAGAAGACATGCTTTTGGCTTGAATCACTTACACAGTGAGTTACAGCCATCTGTAAATTCATTTCCTGGGACTCCAACACTTTCAGGCCTACTCGGGCAATGGACAATGGGCATGTGTACAGTGCACATGCACAAATTTAGACAAATGCTCACACACCTGAAATAAAAATAAATATTTTTTAAAAGAAGTTTCATTTTCAACTAAGTAGATGAATATACAATACACAGGAGCCCTGGGAAATCCCGGAATCAGCATTAGACTCAAATTACAGTTTCCAATACACTTTTTTCTTAATACTCAATAACTTCACTCATTTAAAAATGTTTATTATCCCCCTTCTGTATTTAATACTGTGTCATTATTATGTTAGCTTAACTTTACAAATATAGCAGTAAACAAATAAGATGTTAATTACATGTTTACTCAGTAAATACTATGATTGATTGATGAAATAATTTCAGAGAATAATCAATACCAAAGAAAATTACTAAAATAATTTTTTAATTAAGAATTTTTTATTCATTTTACATACAAATCAAAGATCCCCCTCTTCCCTCCTCCTGCCCCTCCAGCCTCCTCCCCTGCATACCACCCCCCATTCCCTCCTACAAGAAGGTAAGGCTTCCCATGGAGAGTCAGCAAAGCCTGGTACATTCAGTAGAGGCAGGTCCAAGCACCTCCCCCTGCCTCAAGGCTGTGCAAGATACCCCACCATAGGCAGTGGGCTCCAAAATGATACTGCTGCAGGGAGTGGGGCATTAAGCAGACCAAGCTACACCGCTGTGTTGCTGTACAGAGGGCCTAGTCCAGTCCCGTGCAGGCCCCACAGCTGTTGGTCTAAAGTTCATGACTTCCCACTAGTTTGGTTTTTGTTGTTTAGATTAAGAGGAAAAGACATTAGAAGAGAGGCTATATCTCTGAGTTAACCCTTGGATCAGTCACAAGCTTGGAGGAAAGAAAAGAAGAAGGGAAAAACATGTTGAAATGGATCTACATCAGAGCAGAAGAAAGGAAAAGCCCGCAAGCGTGCCAACTGGAGATTATGTGTGGCTTCATAGACTTCAGAAACTGAACACGAAAGGAAGAGTATAGCATGTGCCTTTTATTTTGGTTTAGTTTTAACCGAACTTCATAAAATAGGGGCTTCAGAAAAAGTTGACACCTACTTACGACAGTGCTAGAGGCTGGAATCTCTAAATATTACCAGATTCTTACTAGTGAAGAATACATACGTGCTCCATAGATAGTGCCACTGAGCTGTGGCCTCACCTGGTGGAAAAAGTACATCATTGTCTGGCATTTTGCAGAGACACGGATGTTATTAGTGACCACTTTGCTTTTATGACTTTGCAAACTCTCGTGGAGGTCTCCCTTTATAATGCAGTGACACCTATGATTTGATTTCAGCATGCCATGTTTGGAGAAGAGGGCTTAGGAGCATCAATGCATACAAGTGCCCAAAGCATAGAAATACTCTTAGCACTCCCCGAGGGAAATAAATGGCATAAATTCTTCAACCACAAAATTTCTTTTCTTTGTAATACAGTGCCATATGATATTTTCTCAAGCAGCAACGGGTCAGGTCAGAAACAAAAGAGTCTCCAAAAGGACTAGAATAGAGGTTACTAAGAATATGCAGTGGGTGCTGAGCAAACATTTCAGAGCTGCTAACTAAAATAAGGAAGCCCAAAACCTCTGTGGTCTTTAACTCAATGTGATTTTACTGTTTTCTCACATCGCATAGGGTGGAAGTTCTTCATCAAAAAGTCATTTAGTCTTTAGGATTTCTCAAATTTAGTTACCATTTTCAACATTAGGATTTGAAGAACCCTGTGTGAACCCACCTCAAAGTCAAATGGAACCTGTTGGGAACATTTGGAAGTTGAAGCTTTGCCTAGACCAGGCCTTGAGCTGGAATGTATTAACTCTGGGCATGCTGTAAATCCATACGTAACTGAGAAAAAGCAGGAATGTGGCATGCTTCTTCTAGAAGAAAGAAACTGTATGATTGGGGAGTAACATTGTATTGGACCACAGTCTGCTCAGTTGTGATTTGAATGTTGAAAGTTTTCCACAGCTTCATTTGTTTGAGCATTTGAGTTATGGTTGGTCACTAGATGCTGCTGTTTGGGAAGACTGAAGACCCTTTAGGAGGTTTGACTTCACTGGAGAAAGTGGGCTATTGAGGTTGGGCTTTGAGGCTTTATACCTAGGATCTCTTTTCTGTTTACTCTTGGCTTCCTGGCCATAGACACAATATGACCATGCAGCCTGCTGCTTTAGTCCTGCTTGCTGTGGGATAATGCTTTTGTATACCAGTTTAATAAAATGCTGATTGGCCAGTAGCCAGGAAGGAAGTATAGGTGGGAGAAGCAGGCAAGGAGAATTCTGGGAAGAGGAAGGCAGAGTTAGGAGATGCCAGCTTGCCATCCAGGGAGCAGCATGTAATGGCAAACAGGTAAAGCCATGGAACATATAGCAACATATAGATGAACAGAAATGGGCTGAGTTTAAGTGTAAGAACTAGTCAATAGTAAGCCTGAGCAAATGGCTGAGCAGTTTTAATTAGTAGAAGCCTCTGTGTGTTTACTTGGGTCTGAATGGCTACAGACTGGAGAGGACACAGAAAAACTTCCAACTACATTCACTGGCTGCTGCCATGCCTTCTTCACCATGATAGGCTGTATCCTTCTGCAACTGAAAGCCAAAATCAGCCCTCTTCTCCTTCAGTTGTCTTAATCAAGTCATTTTACCACAGCAACAGAAAAGTAACTAAGCCTTTGAATAATTAACAAAGGACTTGAAAATTTTCTGCTAGCTCTAGTCCTTATTGTTTGTTTTTCAAACTCTTTTTGTACCAAATGTCTGATGGTACACTGACTCTAATTTGCTGTTACTTCATCCTTTACTATTTTTAATGGAATTTAATTTCCTCACTGCTATTGAACATTGACAAATTATCAAAATTAAATAAACTGAATGTTCCCTCCCCAATGTTAACCACTCAGACTTATTTTCTTCAATAGAAGAAACTGATGCCTGTTTTCCATCCAGAAGGTTGTAAACAGATGTGTTAACTCCTGCTAATCTTTGCTATCTGTAAAGCCAGGCTTCATGGAATCCCTCAGCCTTCTGAGCACTTCTCAGTCAATAGAATCCATTCTTGTGGAGAAGGTCACCAGAGCTTTGCTAAAGAAATACACTTTGCAAAGGAGTTTCAATGTAGCCATGCCTAAAGCTTTGTTGTGATAATTGTCATGTGGAAACATTTTTCTCAGTTTTACTGTATTTAAATATGTAAAAACAACAGCAACAACAGAAACCGATTTGCTCATACTGCAGAAGTTTTTGACCCAGCACCAACTAAGTCATGCTGACCCACATTTCATTTGCTCATTTGTTTCCCTGCCAGCCCTGACACTTGCAGGGAACCCAGCACTGTAAATGTGCAGAATAAATATTTTACCTCCTGGGAGTATCAGAAGCTACACTGTACAGCACACCAAAATGACTGCTTAAATATGAACTGAAAAGGGCAACGACAATAGACATGATAATCTTCACAGGAAAAGCCCAGGAGACCTCAACCCTATACAAAGAACTAGCGGTCTCTAAGGAATTCTGAGTGTAGTAGAAATAGTAGTCCCCAGAGGAAAAAAACACAGTAATTGACTACCCACTATCAAATAGTCAGCCCTAAAAACATTCATGCAAGTAATGTTATACAGAATGAGAAGGTTATATTTATAAATGTATGCATGGTGTATTTATGTACATACACACACCTACGTATATAACAACAGCTAATGAAAAAAGGAACAATAAATTTAGAATAAAGCAAAGAGGGGTATATGGTAAGTTTTAGAGGAAGGAAAGGGAAGGAGTTGATGTAATTATATCATAATATCAAACATGTAATAAATAATTCAAAAAAGTCACACAACAACCCTTTCCTAAACTCTCCTTAAAGTTAAACGATCCAATGGTAGCTTTTTTTTGCACCAATGTTAAACAGTGTTCCATATTCTAAATGCAAATTTGCATAGCAACCAAATAACTATTATGGCTGAAAATTAAGTCACACAATAAGTCAGTAGCTTGGGTACTGAGGTGGTTAGAGTAAGAAGGCCCCCATAGATGCATATGTTTGAGTACTTGGTCCCCAGATGGCAAAAGGGGTTGGGTGTGGTTTTGTTAAGACAGTTGTGTCATTGAGTTGGATGTTAAGGTTTGGGCCATTCCCAGATTGCTGGCTGCCTCCTGCTTGTGAATAGCAACATAAGCTCTCAGCTGCTCTTTCAGCTACCTGTGTTCATGGTTTCACTCTACAGTCATCGACTGCTCTTCCAGAACTGTGAGCTCAATTCAACTTCTTCTTTTATAAATTGCCTTGGTCATCGTGCCTTATCAGATCAATTGAAAAAAAAAATGAGACAGGTAACAATTTTTCATATCAAATATGGAATAGTATAGAATATTCATGTTTTCCTGTGTGGGTAGGAACTGGAAAATGCAGGTCCAGTTGCCTAAAAAGTACAAAAAAGATCTTGGGGAACACATAGTAGTTTCTGGTTTCTTAAAAATGAAAATTTTGATTTCCCCTTTTCTATTTAAATAAAAAGAAAAAAGGAAAAAAGTTATAACTAATATAAGAAAAACTATATACAAAAATACAATAACTATATACCATATATACAAGCAATAAATACCTAAACAATGTCTAGTCCATTTGCATTTGACAAATTCAGAGAAAATAATTCCATTATCTATCTTATTTTGGTAAGTCCAAAATGTACCTGATTTACTTTCTATCCTAACTTATATTGCTAACAGAACTATCTTATAACTTCTTTCAAATTTATACACTTATTCTTTAGTGAGTTTCTTTTCTAAAATTCTTAACAAGGAAAACTATCTAATCTTTAACTATAACTATTTCATTTGTACTGAAATGTGATTTTATTTGTATGTTAATAAATAAAGTTGCCTGGGGGTCAGAGCTAATAGCAAGCCATATTAGCTTAAGCAGAAGCTTAAGCATAGCAGAAGCTGGGTGATGGTGGTATGCACACCTTTAATCCAGATCACATGACAGGCAGATCTCTGTGTGTTCAAGGATACAGAGAACATGGAGACACATGCCTTTAATTTCAATACCAACCATAGAAGACCTGGAGGTCTGTACAGACAGGCAGTGACGAGGAGGTCATGTGATTGGGTTTACAGCCAATGAGAAGGCAGAACAGAAAGTCTATAAGAAGACAGATACATAGGAAGTGGGTCTCTTGCTGAGAAGAAGGACAGCAGCAGCAGGAAGGATAAGAAGGCGGTTTTAAGTCTCAGCTCTTAGCTACTGCTCTGACCTTTTGGGCTTTTAACTCTAAAAAAAAAATGAAAATTTTTGAGGAATGTAGATATTTACAAACTAAAAAGTCTTAACTAATAAGCTGTTAATTTTGTATCACTGTGCAAAAATTATGTAGCATAACTTAAAAGATGGAAGGCTTCCTTTGTTTTTGGTTTTCCAAAACTTTTGTTTATGGTCTCTTGCTACATTGGTTCTCTACCCATGGCAAATGCTATGGTAGAAAGTTTGTGGTGGATTAGTAAAGAGTTTCAGCTCATGATGGACAGTAGTCAAAGCAGTGGGATGTTGATAAGGTCTTAATATACGCTTCAAGAGAATTTATTTCATAACTTACTTTTTCCGGTAGTTCTATTTTGTTGTTTTACCACCCAGCGGTAGTGTCTCATGCTGAAACTTGGGTTTCAACTCATGAACATGTAGGGGACATTAACCTATAAGCCAAAATATAATTTTTGTTGTTGTTGCTTTCAAGGAGGGAATCAAAACCCCAGTTCAGCCTTGCAGGGGAAGTACTTTATCCACAGAGAATATGTATACTTGAATTTAAAATAATGGCTAAGAGTAGTATAGCAATCTAAAGTGTTACTATTCAGTTATATTTAGAGAAAGTCAGAATTTAGTGAAATACATAGGAACAGTGTGTCCAACTTAACCAGTGAACAACAATCTTTTACTTTTTTAGGGTAAACCTATAATTTTCTTCAAGAACTTTCAAATGAAAGAAACAGAATTACTGTCATTACAGTAAAAAATAAGGAGAGATTTTTAATCTGCCTATTAGTTCTTTTTTAAATTCCTTAAAGGTGGTTTATTTTTAATCTGGTGAGCAATATATATTTCAATTGTATTTAATAAAGCATGTCATGCATATGGACAACAAGCAAAGCGTTATGAGCCTGTAGAGCAAAAGCTTCATTACATGGTAAAGCATTAACATTTCTCTTCAGTGTATTTCGATTATAAATGTCCACAAAGAGCAGACAGCAAAGCTCTGATGAAGCTCCAAGTACTTGGCTTTAACAATAGGACCTAAATACTGGAAATGATATTTAATAGTTTGATCCAAGAAGCTGTGATAGGAAAACACTTTGAGGGTAATCAAAAGTGCTTCAGACAGCATTCAACTTTTCTGTTTTCATTATAGGACATAATGAAGGTGAGGTTTCATATTAACTCTGCCAGAAATTCAATAGGTACTCTTAGATGACAATGGTGTACTGAAAAGTAAATCATTCAGACTCTATGATTGCCTTAATGTACATAGCAAGAAATAAAAACCAAACAAGAGCATGACAAAAATGAACTCATGCACATAGTGTTCAAATATTAGAAAATCAGATCTGATAACTAGTACCATTGGTAAAGGATGGGTATGAAATATGGAGATGGATCTGTTAGAAGCAGCATTGAAAATAAAAGGAGACTAGAATAGAAATTAGACACATATTTACCTCGAGGAAAAAGATTAATTGTGTCAGTCAACATTGCATTATGAGTACCCCCATGTTATTTGTAGCCTGTGTGCATTTCCTCTGTCCTTTGATTTTTTCATATTTCTAATATCAGAAGTCTGCTTTTATTGGCAGACAAAATAGGATTACTGAATAGATATGCTAGTTTTCTTTGTATTTCTATGATAAATACCCTACCCAAAACCACTTGTTTGGATCAAAGTCATCATTGAGGGAAGCCAAGACAGAAACTCAAGCAAGGCAGGAACCTGGAGGTGGGAACTGAAGCAAAGACCATGGAAGAATGCTGTTTGGTGGCTTGCTCCCCAGGAATGGCTGAGCCTGATTCCTTATAGAACCCAGGAACATCTGTCAGGTGGCATTTTCAGAGTGTTCTGGGCCCTCCCAAGTTCACCATTAATAAAATCAATTTTTTTTTCACAAACTTGCCTCCAAGCCAGTCTGATGGGGATATTTTCTCCACTGAAGTTCACTCCTACAAGATGATTCTGGCTGTGCCAAGTTGACAAACAATTAACCCCAGTAGAGGTTTTAAGAAAGTAGTAATACCACATATATTTCCAACTAAAAGTAATGTAATTGATCTGTTTCTCTGTTTCATTCCCACCCACCCTTGGCAAAAGGGACCAGCATCAGACTTGTTTTGTTAATATTTGAACACTATAATTACAGGTCTGTGACACCAGGTTTGACAAGAGGTAGGTTTATAAAATACTGTGACATTTGTTGTTCAAGTGAAAAACAAGTTCTAATTGGATATTCTTAGCATTCTGGAGTCTCTTGACATCATTACTTGTATTTGTGGAAAACTTAAAACAACTCCATGTCTTATTTTCTTAATAGTAAAATTCAAGACTAGACAATGTCGAAGATTTGTTTGCTTCTCCAAGTGGCTCCATCTTTAGGGAATACATCATTATGTGAATGTTGTAACAGTGATACACTCTCCTTCACTCTCCAATTTACCCCTATATACTAAATACAAGATGATTAAGGGTAAGGTAGCATTTAGGGTTTCTTGGCAACCATTATATCATTTTTCCTGACCTCCAAATTACATATGGAATTTGTCTTTGGAATGTTGATACTATTGCTCAATGTTGCATACAGCAAGAATCATCTGGAACTGTTAATCTGATCTACAAGGATTTAAAAGCTCACTGAGTTTACATTTGCTTTTAATCCTTAGAGAAATGTGAAACCTGTGAAAGAGCTCTTAAGATGGTTGATGACAGAAAATTTGACCCACTGATAGTGTTAAATGAGAGTAAAATTCCTCTGAAAGAATTATATTAATTAATTCTGTAATATTTTATTGTAATGTAAGTACTTTATGTACTGAAAAATAAATTGGAAACAGAAGTGTAAGTAAGACAAGCTTGGAAAGCTCAAGTCAAAATGTGTCACACATAAAATGTAGTCTGAATAATTTATCCATTTTCTGTAGTGGCATTTGTACAACTATAATATTTTTCAGCAAAGATATACCTGGTAATGTTCCAAGATACAAATAGATTGGTAAAATAGCCAATCACCCAGAAAAAAAAAATCAGGATTTCAAAAGTGCAGTATCTTTGGTGGAAGGTCATTTAAATTCACAAAATAACAGTCAAGCAAGTCATATTCATGCTAATAAACAATTAAACAGACTAAGCTCTTTATATAAAGATAGCATTTACATTTGTTACATTTTATTATGAGAAACTAATATCAGATAATTTTAAAGTTGGAAAATGATGAATAGAACTTTTTGAAATGTACTATGTATCAGAGAAGACCAGGAGTGCTTCTGTATGAGCTATATGGTCAATTACAATGATAGGATCCTTGCCTCTTAAAATTGGTTGTATGAAAGTTTCTTTCACTAAAGCTTATGATCATATTATTTGCAAAATTTTCCCCTTTATTCACTTATTTTGAGCTACACAGGTATTGAAATGATACTTTGATGCTTTGGTTAATTTTATTGTTATTTTAGCAATTTTATTTAAGAGTTTCAAATAAAAGAAGACCAAGAAAGAAACATTTGAAGTCATTGTAGTAAAATAATCTAGAAAATTTCAAAGGCACAAACTTCCAGTTGGATATTATTAATATAAACTGATTGTTAAAACATACACACACTCACCTTCCTTTTTAAGTGTGTATTTGTGGCATGGTGTGGTGTGTGTTGCATGTGAGTGTGTGTATGTGTTTGTGTGTGTGCATGTGTGTGTGCTTGTATGTGTGCTTGTGTGTGTGCATGTGTGTGTGTGTTGGATTGAGTGTGTGTGCATGCTTGTGTGTGTGCATGTGTGTGTGTTGGATTGAGTGTGTGTGCCTGCTTGTGTGTGTGTGTGTGTGTGTGTGTGTTGCATGTGAGTGCAGGATGAGATTAGGCATCTTCCTTAATATGTTTCCCCCTTATTCATTCAGGTGTCAGAGGCCAGCTCTGACCTGACCAAGGGTTCTTGGAGTGAGGAGAGAGAAGGGGGAAGTATTAGATAGAATTATAGATAGAGACAAGAAAGAGAAACATAGGATAACTTAGGTAGGGCTCTGGGTCAATACTCAGCTGTCTCGACTTTCTTCATGATGGGCTTTTCATACATCATCAAGGGGAGGGGCAAAAGACCTCCCCCTTTGAAGGTCGAGGTATAAAGTGCCAAGTATAGCCGCCCCTTCAAAATACCTGTTAATCATGCCTTTGGCCAAATTATCCCATTATGCAGCCTTGCTGGGCAAAGCAAACTCAGACCTTCTGACCTTGAATAAGGCCTTACTAGATAGCCTCTGTGGGCCCTCACATTCAGTCAAAGTCTATCATATGAACACAGAAGTCGACCATACTGACTAATCTAGAGAGCCAGCTTTCTTGGGGATCCCCTTTCTGTATTCTGAGCATTGGAATTATGGTAGGCATACATGAGTTTTCGGACTCTGAACTCTTAGTCTCCACTCCTGCATGGCAAACCTTTATCCAATGAACCATATCTCTAGCCCAGTCACTTTTCTTAATTCAAAAATACTCTCTGTGTTTTAAAACAATACTGTCAAACAAAGACTGCAGGCTCACTTACAGCCTTCAAACTGTTATCAGCATAAGGAAACATAATAAAATAATTAACAATATGGAAATAAAATTAACATTCTCTGAGACTATTTTTAATTCCCTTTTAGCTGTTAGCTGAATTTTGATATGTATTTTCTCCTTTAAATCTTGTAAAAAGAAAAAAAATTAAATATTTTCCAAAATAAATTTTGGCCATTTTTTTAATTATCAGTAATAACAAAGTTTGTAGTTAAATATGAACTAAGAATTAAGTATTTTCACTACTGTGTGCACAGCGATATCCTGAGGGATCAATTTCTTATGGTGGAAGTATTTCTATTCTTAGAGTCTTATTAATAGAAATGAAGTATTTAACAGCCATACTTGTGCAAGAAATGTTAATAAACTGTAACTTATTAAACCATTAAACATGGAAAAGTTCAAAATTCTCAAGTATCTGAAACAATAGTTCCTTTATTCCTCAGAAATTGCTGCTCAAATATTTTTTCATACTAACATATTTTTTCTCATATTTTAGAATGCATTTTATTTTTTTTAATTTTTGAGATTATAATATAATTGCAATTGCAACATTTCTTCTTTTCTTTTTTCCCCTCAAACACTCTCTTTACACTTCTTCACTCTCTTTTAATTCATTTGCCTCTTAAGGATTGCAAATAATGAAAATAATTCTATCTTATCTTTCTATATATCTGTCTGCCTGTCTGTCTGTCTAGCTATTTACTTAGAAACCCAGCCTTTAAAAAATAAATCAAATGTTGCTCATTGAATTACAATGAAAAATACTTGGCAAACATATTGGCAAACAGATGGTGAAGCTTCACCTCCTATGTATATAAGGAGAACCAAGTGGTGGATGATGTTTCAGCAGATGGATATCCAGAAATGATGCCTCAAGCTCTGCAAGACCATAGGCTACAAGTAAGACCCAGAATAAACCAGAAAGGCACACATGAAAGAGGGTCTCGGTGATCCATTCTACTAGCAAATAGAGAGGGCTGAGGAATATGCCTCTCTTAGACTGGATTCAAAACTACCTAGTATATGTGTCTTAATTAGGGTGAGTGGTGCTGTGGTGAAACACCATAACCAAAAGCAACTTGGGAGGAAAGGGTTTATTTTACACGTAGCTCCATAAAACAGTTGATTATCAAAAACAGTGCTTCAGGAACTCATGCAGGGCAGGCAATCTTCCTCAAGACTCAATGTTATCAAACTCAGGTATATACCCAAGACATGCTCAATCCTACCACAAGGACACTTGCTCAACCATGTTCATAGCAGTGTTATTCACAAAGGTCAGAACCTAGAAACAACCTAGATGCCCTTCAACTGAAGAATGGATAAAGAAAATGTGGTATATATTTACAATGGAGTATTACTCATCTGTAAAAAACAATGACATCATGAAATTTGCAGGCAAATTGATGGAGCTAGAAAATATCATCCTGGATGAGGTAAACCAGACTGAGAAAGACAAACATGGTAGGTACTTACTCATAAGTGGATACTAGATGTAAAGCAAAGGATAACAAGACTATAACAAGACTATAACCCGCAGCTCTAATGAAGCTAGATAAAAAAGGAGGACACTAAGAGGGACAAATGGATGGGATCTCCTGAATAAACTAGGGACTAGGGACAGGGAGGGTCCCAGGAATGGGAATGGGGGATGAGAACATGAGAGAATGGGATACTCGAACTGGAACAGGAAAGAGCTTATTTGGATTACACTTCTATATTGCTGCTCATCACCAAAGGAAGTCAGAGTAAGAACTCAAACAGCGGAGGATCCTGGAGGCAGGAGCTGATGCATTGGCAATAGAGGGCTGCTGCTTACTGGAATATTTATGCTGATTTTTATAGAACCCAGAACCACGAGCCCAGGGATAACATTACCTACCATTGTCTGGGCCTTTTTCCACTGATCACTAATCGAGAAAATGCCTTATAACTAGATGTTATGGAGACAATGCCTTAAATAAGTTTCCTTCCCCTCTGATGACTCTAGCTTGTGTCAAATTGACATACAAAATGAGCCAGTCAAGGGTCTATGACTTGCTCCATGAGACAGAACCTATTAGGTGATAAGACCTAGTAGAAAACCTACTATTACTCTGCTAAACAGACATGGCATTAAAATGACTACTAGTGATGTATTACTCTGCTCATAGAACTGTGTATCTCTCAACTGGACCCAAATCAGGGAAAATTTTCTTATAGCAGATGACAATTGACCATGAAAACATTTTAATATTGAAAAATATACTAGATTTACTTATTTGATTTAGAACAAATGATTTAATAAAATTCAATAGTCATTTATAAATATTTAAAAGTATCCTTTATAATGAATCAATGTCTAGACTAAATCTTATAACCTCTAATTCTGGATACTGAAATATTAAAATTTCTTTTAAAGTTAGAGCAACTATTTTTTTTCACTTATCAAAAACTGGTGGCAATTTTTGTTAAAAATATAAATGATTTGATAATTAAAAATAAAAAGTAAAGCTATAATTATTCATAGATCATGAGACTATTTCTATAGGAAAATTCAGGATTGTTATTTACATTAAAATATATAGGCAAAAGTGAAATTATATCTTTATATATCTAACACCCTGACAATGTGTAAATTCTAAAATGGAACTTGGCTATAGGGCCATACATGTGATTTAATGTTAATTGTGAAAGGTGTGACAAATTTTTGCATCTAAAAAGAAAACTTGGATTATAATCTTAAGTACTAATTAACCCCTATGAAAGCTATAATCTAAATGTCATTGCTATACTTATTTCTGTCAGTTGAGGTATTATGTTTTCATCTGACCATCAAGGTATATTGTGTGGCTTTATTCTCCAAAACTATTTTAAAGAAGAATATAGTTCAGAGTCATAACATTAGGTGATCTTGCCTTTTTTTCTTTTTTACAAATTAAGAGATAATTATTTGCTCTAAGTGGGCAATGACTACTTTACACAGTGGAACAGGCATAGAACAGACCCATGAAAGAACTCATCTCAAGTTAAGAATGAGAACACGATTTTGAACAAAGTGTAAATTTTAGTGGAGGTTATTCTGTTTACCTATATAAGCCATGCAAATTTTATCTTGTAAATGGATTATATGTTCACATACTATTTTTCATAGCTATTTAACCAGAAACTTCTAATAAAATATTATGAATATTTTTGTCTGAACAAAAATGATAATTTCTAGATGAAGTGCTAATATTTACATGCATATTCATAAATGTATAAAACTGAAAACATTATAAATTTTAATATGATGAACTGTTATTTTCTGACACTAGTTTGCATTCTTAGTGGAATTGAGACCTTTTTAATTGAGTAATTCACCATTCATTAAGTAAAATGTGTAGTGAATCTTTTACTATTAGGCTCCACTTTGAATACTGAGATAAGGCTCTTTAAAAAGTAGACAATCTATTCAAATGACAGAAAGGTGATTTCTTTTGATGATTTCTGGAATACAGTTGGAGTTATTTACTTTATAAAACTCTAGTTATTTCAATTGAAAATGTGTGTTACCTTTAAATGATATCAATGATGAGAAGAACATAATTAAGTACTTACTTTAAATCCAGATAATTTTCAATGCAAGATGTCTGTCCTATTTATAGGTACATTAAATGACATTGGGACAAGTAACTGAGGAAGGTGTCTGCTCAAAAGCAAATGATCCAGATGGAGGCGATTGCCCAGAGACTTCCTGAGACCAATTAAGGACCCTGGTAAATACTGTGCATATTGTGCTGGCTGTGAATGAATGTAAATGGAGACCTGATTATCATTCCAACTGAGAACATTACATAATCGCTCCATTGCCTGTACTTACTTGCTCAATGCTCATGTTCAATTTAAGACATGCATTATCCTCACATAAAGTTCTCGGTGGCTTCTCTTCTGGCATTGTAATGGACTTTCTCTTACAAATGATTAAATTGCTCATATTTTTCTGTGAGCATTTAAGGTCACAGAGTACATTTGCAAAATATTCTAATTCAAATATGCCACTGACACATTCGAAGAGGAACAGATCATCTATTTATGACTGTCGGCGTGGATCCAGTGTCGTGATATATTAGAAACTAATTTTAACAAAGAATAGATTTCGTGTTCATCAATAGTCCTGAAAATGCCCTTGAGCTGTGGATACAAGTGCAAGTCAGATCAAAATCAGCTTTGCATTTGCCCCTGTTTTAAGTATAGCATCACTGACGTGGAGAGTTAATAACAATCCCTGCAGATGAAAAAAACAACCTAGGTTGGTATGAGCATTGACATTTTGAAGGTGGACAGGGCTTTTGTGATTAGGAGAGAAGTAGATATTTCAAAACATTATAGTCTTGGTTGCAGAGACAGTTGTAAAATCTACAATAATATTTATCTAGTGACATCTATTACATTATACCCTGTATTCCCTTCCTTTCCTATAGAGGTGACTTAAAATGAAGGTGTAGTCAAACCACCTTCTAAGCATTTGGGCTTTTAAATTATACCATTACAGAAAAACACAACCAATCAAAATGCAGAGTTGTGGGGCCCAGTTCCATCTACAAAACAACTCCGGCGCCTAAGGCTCGGGGCATTGTTGAAGAGGTGGCAGAAAAGCTGTAATAGCCAAAGGACCCAAGTATTTGCTGTGAAATTGTGTCTCCAAGTCATGTCACATACCCATAAATTCTCACTAACATGCTGCCTAAACATGAGCTGAACAAGGATGTCACTAACAGGCCTGCCAAAGTGGGCCAGAGAAAGTCCTGGAGGCCTCATCCCTACACAAAGAAAGAGGGGTAACTAGAAATGCTGAGAGGCCAGGAGCAACAGTCTCTTCCAGGGAGGAGCACACTAATTGGTTATCCAATACCTAATAGTCAGCTCTGAAAACATACATAAATGTAATATTATGCAGAATGGGCAGGATACATTTAGGAATATTTATTTATGTATACACACACACACACACACACACACCAATTAATACTAAAAAAAAAAAAAAAAAAAAAAAAAAAAAAAAAAGAGGCCATAAATTTAAAAGAGAGGAAGGAGGAGTGTGTGGGAGGGTTTGGAGGAAGGAAGGGGAAGGGGGAAATAATGTAGTTATATTATAATTTCAAAAGTTTAGAGGAGTAATAAAAATGTGCTGTGCTAGGACATAGTCTAAAAACCTTCCTTTGGCAGTGGGTAACTAGTGCAGGGTACAGGCTCGTAAAACTGTGGAGAAACAGTGGCTGCTAAGTCAAAAAGGTCCTAAGAGCGTGAGGATGGGAACGAGTGATGTGAAATGTTGGCTCCTGCGTATGACAGTCATCGCAGTCGTGGGAGGTGACAGCAAAAGTTCCATTGGTCTGTTTGTGAAGTGAGATGAAGCATAAAAGCCTATTAGAGAAACGTGTGCTCATTCAAACCCTGCAAAGCCTGGGAAAATCAACAGCGACACAAAACAAAACTCAGCCCAGGTGTTCTCATCAGGATTCTGGAATCGTCCTTTCTGGTTCAGGATTTATTCATCCTCAGCGTCGTTCCTTTTCCTCTTCCTCGGAACCCTCACCTCCTCTGGTTCCCCTCCTCCCACTACTATGGCATGGATTTGCATATTAATTTGCATAGAACAGATGCTGCCATTCGCTTTTTGCAGTGAATCTTATCCATACATTCTACAGCTCTTAGTTTAGAGGTAAAATTAAAAACACAAAATAGGCTTTAGATTATTAAACTGGATGTCTGATATTTTTCCAGTGTCTCATAGAGCTTACTTCTCAAAACGATTGCACAAGGAACATTTGCTAGGTTTAGGAACATTGCTGTTCCTGCTTCTTGTCCTGCCCTCCTAAAATGGACTGATAAACTAGGTACAAAATTATTTTTGAAATGTATCTGAATCAGTTTGCACGATATTTGTCTTCAAATATTAGTTAAAAATAATTTATAAAAAACATTTTTAGTTAATACTTATTTAGCATTTTTAAATTGAGATTTTAGCCTTTTTTCTTTTTTATGACTTGTTTATTAATATTCGAAGTAATGGATTTCACTGTGACATTTGCCTACTTATGTAATTGTATTTCTACATTTCGTCCCACATTACTCACTTCCATCTCTTTCCCTCCATGTTGCTGGTCCTCTTCTTTCATGTACACAGTCCTTCCTTTTGTTTTGTATCCCTAATTTGAATCACACTCTGGTATTCTCCTCTCCCCCTTTCACTTAGCACTTCCTTTCTCTTCACTAATAGTTCGTTTATAAGTGAAAGATTGTGAATGGCTCCTCACTGTTTCAGGTTCAAAGATTGTCCTAGAAAATCTGTGCCTGCCCACCTGTCCAAACCAGAAGTGTGACCATTGCTTCCTAGCTAGTTAGAACCCACATTTCCTATTTGTGTGTCTCAAACGAGGCAGTTTGTTTTCTGACTCTGGAGTTCATCAAGTCATATGCTTCTCACTTTGGTGATTTTCACTCAGGTTAGCATCAGGTCATCAAAGGGTTTGCTTTTATTCATTCCCCTGAGGAGATATTAATGGTTACTATTACATTAGCTCCTTAACACAGTATTTGTGAAGATATCAAAAGTGTTTGAAAATATTTATCGTCTTTTTTTCCCTTCCCTGATACAGATTTCCTGTATTAAGCCCTTAATAATAAGTTGTTAATTAGTATAATTTTCCTGTCTTGGTTGTTGTTGCAGTACATTTAAGTCCTTTCTAGTCCTGTCTTTTTTTTTTTTTTAACATCTGTGTTAAAATACTTCTCTAGAGCTTTCCATATCAGGTCATGCATTCTTGTTTTTTCCAACTATAAATTTTTCTCACAACAAAATTTCTATAAATACATATCCACTATTTTGTTTGTCTTTTATATTTTGCTTTTCCTTTTAATCTTTTAGTCAGTTTAAAAATGAAATATGCAAAATAATCAATTGTCTGTTCTTAGGTGCAGCTGTAGCCCTACCTTCCAGTTTTAGTAATTAGACATATGAATGAGTAATAAGTATAATAATGGACTGAATGTGTGGCATTCTCTTACTTCTGTGATCCAACTTTACCTTTCATAGCGATGGCACTAAGAGGTAGGATTGTTGGAGATCCAAAATCAGCCCATGAAAGATTTGATGTCCTAATGAAAGAGACAAGAGATGGAACCTTTGTCTCTTAAGGCATCAGAAACACAGTAAGAAGGCTCTTTTTTTTTTTTAACCCGGAAATTGAAAAGTCACCTGACAGCAAACCTGACAATTCCTCATTCAAGGAAGTGATAGCCACCCAAAAAGGCGTATGTTTACCAACTAAACAGTGTACAGCTCTTTGTTACAGGAACGTGACACAGGTGGATGAAGACCAATGTTGTATTATGTGTTTTTACATAAATTCTTAATTAAAATACATGTAGGTATAATTTCAACAGTTCACTCCAATGTTCAGAATTCTCATGTTTATTTCAATTCAGTTGAATCCAATCCCTCTCCTACACTGCAATAATGCTGATGCACATTTCAGTCGTCTTGAGTAAGGTTTTTCTTTGTCTATTGAATTCTTCCATAATTTTTATCTCACAGAATTAATATATTGTAGCATATTATTCTTGTATTTAACTTATCAATCATTTCTTCCATATAAGAAATCAGGATTTTAAACTATTGTGGAGAACTATTAGCAATATTCCTTTTACACATTTCCACTTATTTTGCTGTTTCCTTTCTCTGTTGACTCTCATGATTCAACTTGTAATGATCCTCACATATCTTTCAAATCCTTCTTATATCAAATTGCTTAAAATCTTTATCTGACCTCAGAATGAGTTTTGTATTTTGGTTGGGGATTGTAGTGGCTACTTCCTGCTTTTGAGTTGCTGTTAGTCTGTTGTTCTTTTCATCCCTCCATACACAGCAGTGCTTATGGTGAAATTCCTCATGCACGTCTACACTGTACATTCTCCTCTTTGATCTTCATGGGATTTGTCAGCATTTCCTTTTCAGCAGCCTTTCAAGATCATAGGCCTGGCGACAAATGATCCAGGGGACCAGACCTTGTGTCCTTATGTACATTCTTACTTCCCTTCACTCTTTCCGCTCTCCTGGAATGTAACACAGCACATGCCGAACATTTCCTTCCCCAATGCCAAGAGCTGTGTTTTTGCTATATTTTTTTCAGAGCATAAAAACAATTTATGTTGTGTTAGAGATCATCAACATACATTTAGTTCTTTTTTTTTTAATCTTTATATCCATATTTCTAGCTCTGCATGTATATTCTGATGCTGCTTGAGTAGGGAAATGGATGTGTCCTTATCATGACAGGAAGCTCATGAATTGAGTTTACATATTTATAATTCTAAGTTGGCTGAAGATTTACATATTTATACTTTCAATGAGCCTGAACTTCAGACTTACTGCCAAATTCCTTTTTGGTAACTCCATTTAAATGTTTTATAGGTGTCTTCAAGTTAAAAGTTTCCAAATCAGAATTTTGTCCAGTGTTTTCCACAGCAGCATACAAAATGGCATCCTGTTTTGGCCAACAGAAAACTTCCTTGCAAGAAAAATAAAAGAAGAAGAAAAACCCACCATGAAGTAACAGTGTTTAAGACTTCTTTGTGCTACTTAAGCAAAATCAGCCTCCGTGTCCCATCCTAATATGTCCACTTTTCTCTAGATCATCTTCTCAAAACCTAAATTTCCAGCTTAGCCATTCACTCATTTTTAAATGTTACATCATGCTTACTTTCTGTATAGATACAACATTTCTATTTGAAATGATTATGTTAATTTATTAACTTATAATTACCATTTGTCTATAAAAATTTCTTGCATCTAGGGTAGCATCTCTTCCATGCCTTGTTCTTTTCCCCATGTGAGCAACTACAGCTTGCTTATTCTACGAACTCATAAAACTCACATAAATGAAGTACATCTATTTATCAGGTTTCCCGGCACTAGAGCCTACATTTATTTTTTAATAATATACATTATGAAAACACACAAACAAATACTTATACTTTGAAATTTTTTAAATAAAAATGTAAACACATCATTTTCCTCTCTCCTTCTACATTTCCATGTACCCATCTTGCTCTGTCTCAAGTTTCTGGTATTGGTTTTCTTTTTTTTAATTTTATTTTATAATTTAATTTAATTTTACATGTCAGCCACAGATTCCCCTGTTCTCTCCCCTCCCGCCCCCCGCCCCCATCTTTCTCCCAGTCCACCGCCCATTTTCATCTTTTCCAGGACAAAGACTCCCCTGAGAATTGAGTTCAACCTGGTAGATTCAGTCCAGGCAGGTCCATTCCCCTCCTCCCAGGCTGAGCCAAGTGTCCCTGTATAAGCCCCAGGTTCCAAACAGCTAGCACGTGCACTGAGGACAGGTCCCGGTCCCACTGCCTGGATGCCTCTCAAACAGATCAAGCTAATCAACTGTCTCACTTATCCAGAGGGCCTGACACAGTTGGGGACTCCTCAGCTATTAGTTTGGTATTGGTTTTCTTAATGTAGATCTTTAACATATAGATCTTGGAGGAGAACTTATAACTTCTACTTTACTAAACCAGCGTATTTCCAAACTACATTCTAAATATTTATTCTTATAACCACAAATACGTGTACCTTGGAACTTTTAATTCATTCATACTGGATTTATATTTAAAGGAACCCCATGAAATAGTACTATGTATTAAACATCATATAAACTAAGTTATAAAGAACTAGAGTTTATTGTAATTGTGTGTATTTCAGAATATGGTGACTTGAATAAAAATAATTTCCTCCATGGGCTTAGGTATTTGAAAGTTCTATTCCCAGTTGATGACACTGTTGGGAGTTTGAGAATATATGTCCTTGCTAGACGAAGTACAGTATTGCTTTGTGAGTTCACAGTCTTGCCCTACTTCCAGTTTGCTCTTTCGGCTTATGATTGTGGGTGGGATGCTAGCTCTCAGCTTCCTGCTTGTACACCCATGCAAATGGCTTCCTGCCATAAGCCAAAATAGCTGTCTCGTGGTTAAGTTGCATTTGGCCATGGTATTCTGTTACAAGAGACACAGAGGAAATACAGCTTCTTCTGAGAAGCTATGAACAATTAAATTTGTGGGATAATCCTAAGATTTAGTTATTGAAGTTTTCATCATATATAAGATAAAAATAGCATGCCTTTAAAGCATGCTAATTTTAAACCTGAGAAAATAGAAAACACCCAAAGGAAATTATTACTAATGTGTCAGTGGACAGCTCCCTCAACCTAAGTCAGATTTTCAACCAAATTTAACATCATAAGAAAACATTACTTGAGACGGTAATATAGCCAAAACTGAAATTCTCAAGACTACTAATGTGATATATAAGTCTTTAATATTTTTCTTCCTTCACATGTATGCTTAAAAAAAAATTTCATTACCTTTAAAAGTGTCTTCACAAGTTTTCAATTGATCATAAATCATTCATTTGATTTCAAATGTCCAGGAACTGATTCAGGCATAGACAATAAATTTTAAATCACAAATTCAAGGTTGTCTGTTAATCAGACTTGTAAAAACCCTTTAGGATATGAAGAGGCTTCATTTGGAAAAGAGATTGTATTTCACCTTTGCTTCTGAATGACATAAACCTTGAGAGGTGAATTTGAGTTGTTTATGGAGTACACTGTAACTAAACCATGAATCATAATTTCCCCTTGGGTTTATAGATATTTGAGTGTGAGTTTCAAAATATGATTTTACTTCATGAGACTCTAAGTGATTTCAAAGCCATAAAAATTGGAAAATCATTACTTAAACTTCACCATACACTTTATTTTCATAAGCTAAATCTTATGACAAATGTGTGTTTGGATTTATAAATATAAAAAAAATTTACATTCTATCCATAAATAAGTGAGTAGTAAGCACAAATTGAGACAATATTATTTCAGGATATCATTTCCTAATAATCCTGAGCTAACACACTTTGAGGAAGAGACTGATTCTACTCTGGAACAGGAACATTTCACAGTGTGTTTGGAAATGCTATTGAACCAAAAAGCAAAGCCTTTATGTAAATGATCATAATATAAAGGCAAAAGAACCAGAGTAAAGAAACATTCACTGCCACACTTAAGAAAAATTGGATAGAATTTATATTTAATTTAAAAGACACATCAGCTAAACAAATTAATAAATGTCAAATGTTAATTTCATTTTTTTTCATTATTGCTAGTATTAGTTTTCTAAAAGAGTTTTCCTCCTTATAACCTAAGACTTAATGCTTTAAACCATTTCATGAAAAATTGTTGGGTCCTGCTTGTCCTGTTGAACAGTACAGAATAGGGGAGTGAGAATTGAGAAAAAACAGATAGAAAAAACAGGAATGTAAATAAAAGACAGAGACACAGGATAAGTTCAGGAGGGCTCTGAGTAAATACCACAGCAGCTCTGAGTTTATTTCTCATAGACTTTTTATACCCAAAGCAAGGTTGGGGAAAAAGACCTTCCCCTCTCAAGGATACCATAGTTCAAGGAACAAACAAACTTAAACACCTCAATTCTCAAGACATCTGGCAACCACCCCTTTGGCCAATCATCCTGTTACCAAGCCTTGAAGAGCAAAGACAAGCTTGAACTCTCTGATCTTAAGTCAAGATGAAATCAAGCCACAAGCTGGAGTCACTGTGGGCTCCCACAAAAATAAGGCAACTGCTTTCTTTTTTTTTCCTCTTAGTGTCCTGGACTTCTGGACTTGGTCTGTAGACCAGGCTGCCCTCAAACTCACAGGGGTACACAGGCCTCTGCCTCCTGAGTGCTGGGATTAAAGGCATGCACCACCACCATCCTGGAAAACTACTTTTCGAGAAACAGATATCTCAATATTATCTGCTAGCATTTATCCTTACTGTATCAACAACAAAATACAATTCATGAATCCTCAAAAAGTATATCACTAAATCTCAGGTGATTATTAACATTTGTATTAACAGAGAACTGTTGCTACATTGAGGCTATCACTTGGAAATGGTCAGGATGATAGAAATTGAAGAAAAGAGAGTAGAAACAGACCTAATTGATTGTTACCTAAGAAAATTTGAATTTATTTTAGAAACACTATAAAGTATTTTAAAAGGTTTCAGAAGTGAATTTTTAATAGAAAATATGATGAAAGAGGGAATCCCTGTGTATTTGAACTGAAATGTAGCCATGAAAGTATCTGTACCACATTTTAGTCTGTTTGTCCATATGATATTCTTTCAGAAAATATTCACAAACAACAGGTCTCAAAATGCAAATATGAATTTATGTTATCGTTTGCATAATTTATAATAATGATAATTGTAATAAGACCACACAGTTGTTCTTTGTGAGAAAAGATATAACTGAGAACAAGAAACTTGATGGGACTAGCAGAGTATTGAAATCATCAAAAGAGAGAAATAGTCCCTGAGACCTAAGTCAGTGAATTGTTTAGTTAAGCAATTATAAAATTTTAGAATATGGGATTATAAACAGAATCAAACAGCACAGGTTGATATTAATATGATTAGTAACAAAACTGAGAGAAGCCATTTATAATTATGGCAAGCATTTCCTTTTCTTTTGCTTCTATTATTCATTATTGTTCTACAAATTTATAGGTTAACCTTAAATCCTAGTTCTACAGGCTCCTTGCTTGTTTGTTGATTTCTTACATAACAATTTCTTTGAACTTATTCTCTGTTAATGAAAATTGTAAGTTTTTCTTGAATTGAGAACATCAATGATACTTTTGAGTCAAGTGTACTGAAACTCAAGAGTGCTTAATATTTTGATTTCGTGAGTTAGGCATGTGGCACATGCTGTAATCCGAGAAACTTGTAGGATAAAGCAGGGGTATCACTGAGTCTGAACCAGCTTGAAAGACTTAGCGCCAGGCTATCCAGGGCTTCCCAGTGATAACCTGCCTCAAAACAATGACAACAAAAATTCACATCTGTGCAGGAGAAACTCCTCTATTATTCTCACTAATGCTTGAATTAGGTTTACTGTTCATGGGCAGAAAATTTATAGGTCTGAGCTGAAAATATTTTATTAAAGTAACATTAAATTAATTACTTAAAAGTCTTTATCTTTGGGAAATAAAAATGTAAATTCTCTTCACAGTCTTAGCCATGAGAAATAAGGTTGAATCCGTAAAATGAAGAAAAGAAATGTAAACCATCCTGAGCATGTGTTATTTTCCCTTTGTATTTATACAGAAAGATATGACGATACATACTCAATGAGTAACTGTGCAAGTTCTTTGATCATCTACTATTTTAAAAGGTAAGTTCTCAAGATAATTGGAAATAAAGGCCAAGTTACTATAGTGAGCTTTATAGCCTACCAAGAAAGAACACTTTTACTAGAGTTTCAGATAGAAGAGATTCTTAGAAATAAATGTCAATAGTCTAAACTGTCTGCAATCATCCCCCTTTAAAAGATATAACATTCAAGGTTTAATTTAATTCATAATAGAAGCTATCATACATGCACTTTAAAGTGAGCTTTCCCCAGTGATTCTAGCTGTTTCCTTATATCTCACAGCTTGTACCCCATGCATGGGGCTGATTTTGTACTTTGAAGATTCTCATCACATTGAAATTGTCTGTGTATCTCTGCTTTCTCAAGGTCACGATCCATTACATCTGTCTCAGCTCAGTTGACACTCTGGCCATGAGTCTCTGTGTATTGAACATTGCTTCCACACTCAGCAGGACCTTAAAGTCCGAGGTGCAATAAAAATTTTACATAAACGTACGAGGGAAATGTTATAATTGAATCTTTGAAAATTAATCGTTTTATCTTGTGTAAGTCATGGTTATACTCTGGTATTAAAAAAATGAGAAAAATATATAATAGCTCTTATACATTTAACAAAAATTACTACGAGTATATGTCTCATACAAGTGCAGTGACATGAAAGTATCGTGAGGGGACATCTGCAAATCAGAGAAGGAGATAGCTCATTGTACCATTGCTGTCTTTCCTCACCCAAAGGCCAGGGACATAATTCTGAGTCCCAATCCAAAGAAGAGAGAAGATACAGCTGTGAAAGTGAACTCTTCCTTCTATTGTTTCAGATCCTAGTTTCATCCACAGAGGGACTTATAGATACATTATAAATAATGTTGAACCCTATTGGGAAACCTGATATACAATTAAATTAACATGTAAAATTAGCAATAGATTTCATGAACTTTAAGATAAATACATACACAAAATTTTATACAATGTCCCTGAGCCTTAGGTGCAGGAGTGTTTTGTGAATGTATCCATTGGGACTAGGCTCTACAATTCTGTATTTTAATTGACTGTAATTTCCTGTAGTGGCCTTTGTTTAAGAGAAGCATGTGGATTATAGATTTTGATGCCCAAAATGTTGCTCACAAGCCATAAATAATTGTACATGAGTCATTATGATGAAACTTGTTTATTCCAAAAAGTAATTTCTCTGTGTCCACTAAATACCTTGGTGACTGTGGATTTAGATATATAGGGAACATAATATAAAAATCAAAGATGGAACTGGCTTCCCCCATCAAATGTTAGATGCTAGATGGGGCAAATGTATTGAAAATACTCTTATATTCACATAGAGGACTCATCACAGGATCAGATCACCTACATGGTCTGTAGATGAAAAGAAAAATTAGTACCAGAAATCAAAGCATCCTATGATATGATATATCTGAGTGCAGATCTAGTCTAAAAACAAAATTGTTCAGCTAAAAATCATACTTTCCTACTAACAAGGAGAGAATAGTTTAAAGATTAATCTAAGTAGTTTTAATAAATGTCTTGCATAATGGAGAAACAAATCAATATGAAATACAGAATTCAAGCAGCATGCTACTATGGTTTTTAGAAATAAGTAACCTGATACTGATACAGAGTCACTTTTAGAAGAGCTAATTATTGTTCTGGACAATTAAGTGCTCAAGGAGCAAAAACAAATATTTCATTACAAGGAAGTATGGGGAAGATTAACGAGAATGCCTCTTTTTGAATAGTCCCTGTTCCAGGGCTTAGAACACTGCTCTCATATGAATCCTCAGCCAAGTGCCCACTGTGGATCTTATTCTTTTCTTCTTTATTTTCTTTGGTGGTACTTGCAATGAACCCCAAGCTTAGCATATGCTAGGCAATTGGTCTCTCATTGCTCTCACTGAGGTGCTTCACTAGACTGGGGCTTTTAATGATAAAATGCTCGAGAAGATTTGCCACACAGAACAAAATATTCTCTATGCATGCACACACGCGCGCACGAGCACACACACACACGCACACGCACACGCACGCGTGCATGCTTCCTCACTGTTCCCCTGACTGACAGCACCCTAGTTAATAAGGTGATGAAGTGTAGATAGACACATGTGTCATTCAAAGTTGTCATCATTGATGCTAATCTAACTTTCTATCAACAACAAGGAAATGGACAAGATTGTACAGAACATGCCACATGTAGAGATGGAAGGAGGCTACTTTCACTGAGTAAACTAAATCTAGAGTTCAGTATTTCTAGAACTGGCATTCAGATTTTTTCTTTCAAATATTCATATCTTTCTTATTTTTTTATGGAATTCAATGAGCATATGTTCTGAAAAAGATTTATATTCCTTAGTGCAAATATATTCTTCATGCATTAGATAAGGGCCTTTCGTAAAATAATCTACAGATACTTCATTGAAAATATCAATCAAGGAGTAGAAAAATAAAATGTTCAGCAATTGTCACTGTTTGGAAAAATGTTGTCTCTATTATGAGTGATAACCCTCTGCCATTATATTTCTTTAATACTCCTGTGAAGTGGGTTTCTCACTTAAAGGACTTGCTTGCAATGATTGACTTCACAGACTCTCAGTTCTTCATTTTAGAGCTAGCAATTGATAGAATGTAAATGCTTGTTCTCAAGATTACAAATTTTTTTCCAGTTAAAATTGAGCCAATACCTTTTCAGTCTTTCAGTCAAAATAAATAAACAAAGAAAATGCAGCATAATCTGCAATTAGCAATCCTAATTATGCAGACTTTCTCAACTTGTCACTTTCAAAGAGAGTCAAAGAACTTGAGACCTGGAAACCCCATAGCAAGGTTCCAAGTACCAATGCCTAGCATATCCATAATAAAACTCTACCAAAAGCCATGGCAGTCCAATAGCAAAAGATCAGGGAAATAATTTACCCTGGAAGAAGGTTACATATGGTAGACAATATTTTAGGGAATTAATAGGACATAGACATACAAGGTTATGAACATTTGCCAAAATGTGAATCAGAAACCTGACCTGAATCCCTATGCCTTTAGTCATGAATATATTTATATACTTTATAAATTTTACTACTAAATTCATCTACTTCACTTTAATATAATTGCATCATGCTATGTACTGCTTAATTTCTTTCATAACCTAAATACATTGATTACCTAATTGATATTAAGAGGTAGTTACTGTCCAAACGATGAGATGTGAAACATACAGACTCACATTTAAATGAGTGAATTCTACTTGAGGAGATGTCTCAGTGGATAAAACACTTGTTGGGCAAGTTTAAAGATTGGAGCTTAAATTCCATAACCCGTATAAATGCCTGCTAGGTTTGACCATCGGGCTATAATTCTAGCACTCAGAAGGCTGAGAGAAGTCTTACACAAGCTAGCTTGCTAGACTGGCAGTAATTGCTTAACTTAGGACTCAGTGACAGACCTTACTTCAATAAATAAGGTGGAGAGTGATCTGGATAAATTATAAATTTCAAACTTGATCTCCCAATGTGCACATGTAATCATGTGCCTCACACTCACACATGTGCCCAAATGCACATATCATGCACACATATTGTTAGTTATTATGCCTCACTGTTTACCATGCGAGAAAAGTCATGAGCCACAACAAAACCCACTATAAGAGTGTATTAGGAGAAGGGGCAGATATAAAAGATGTGCATAGGCCTACTGAAAGACTTGTGCAGGAAGAGGGGGAGAGTATGCAGGATTTGCCTTTTATGGACTTCCGCTGTGCATGTGCATATGGGCTTACACAGCTATGCATGAGCATAGATTACATAATCATGCTGCTTGCAAATTACAGGACCACACAATGCACGGATCACGGATTTCGGGTTACATAGGACATAAGGCCCCTGGAAATGACTAAGTGTCTTGACAGCACATGGGAATGTGGCTAGAAATCCTATCACATATATACATAAAAAAGAGAGAAAATAATACAATGAGAATTCATTAATCTGTAGTAATTCTGGATAATACTGCTTTACAGTATGTCAAAAGTGTTTTAAAGAAGGATTAATGGACATATTATAGATGGATATGTAGATGATGTCTTAGAAATCTATATATTATTGTGACAGAAACATCTCCAAAAAAAGAAAGGTTTATTTTATTTTAGAGGTTGTTTCAGAAAGTTTTTGGTCCCTCATGGAGGGGTAAGGCATGGAGAGTACACGAAAACAATACTGTGTAGTAGAGACCCACACTGCTGTACAACGAGAGCCAGAGAAAGAGGCAAGCACCAGCGGCAAGCGTGTACAGTAAAAGTAACGTGAGCTAATGACACATATCAGCTCACTCTCCTGTAGATGTCACAGCCTCAAAATAATACCATCAGCTATGGTCTGAGTATTTAAAATATAAGCCTATAGAGGACATTTCATATTCAAACATCAACAGATGGATGAATAGATTAGCAACAGAGAGATGGTAAGGAGATGATTTATAGATTGGTGATTCAAAGATGATTGATTTATAAGATATTACTTACAGATAGTAAAAGCTTTGGACTTTACCTTGTAAAATTTTTCTTAGTGACTATGTGTGTGGAGGCCTATGTGAGTTTATGTGCAGGAACCTGTGAAGGCAAGAGGAGGGTGCAGGGTTGTCTTCAACTACACATGGACTCTAGGAACGGAATCCAGGTCATCTATGAGAATAGCACGAATCTTTTAAAATCTGAGCCTTCTCGCAAAACTCCATTCCAATCGTGTGTGTGTGTGTGTGTGTGTGTGTGTGTGTGTGTGTGTGTGTGTTATGAGTATTTATGTATCCTATATATGTCCAAATATCTATACAGGTGAATACACATGTATGTGCTTGCAATTGTGGAGGCCAGAGGAATGAATCACCTAGCCATTTCCAAGTATCCTCCTGTCTCCACTCCCCAAAGCTAGGATGAAAATGATGATCCACTATGCTCAACTTTTTATATGCATTCTGGAGATCAGAATTCAGTTCCTTATGCCAACACAGACAATCCTCTACCAAAAGAATCATCTCCAGTCTCTGATCTGTACTATCTTTTAAAAAAATCAACAATTAATTTTTAATCACTACTTTAATATTATTACACAGCAAAACATGAGACCAGCAATTACTAAGCTTGCTTGCCAAATGCCTTCTTAAAAAGGCATTCACAACCATTGTGATTACTTGGGCAAACCACCACTGGGTTCACTGATAATACAGAAGTACTGTATCCATTTTTACATATATGAAATTTTACCGTACTCTCTTTTTTCTTGGTTTTAAAATATACCATCCAAACTCGCAACTATTCATTCCTAAAAGTAAAATGTCATTCCCACAACCTTGCTTATAGACTGGATTTATCCAAATGTATGTACCACCAGAGCAAGTGAGAATTAATGTTGTATGTGTCAATGATGAGTCATCATACTACCATGAATGGTAGGGCAAGGAAGACCTCAAGGCTCTTGTCTTCTTTACTTCACATTCTTGGATAACCTCTGTCCCAGTAACACTGTTCTCATGCCACAGAAACACTCAAGCAACATTGTCAGCAGTTATATAGGAAGGAAATAAGGCCTTCTGCCAAAGCTATGTGATAGACCTTTCAAAAGTTTCCAACAGCTGCAATCCTGGCTCACATCTGTTGCTGTTTGTTTTCTTACTCTCTGTCTCTTTGGAGGCCCACCACCCAGCTCCCAAATAAACCACACGTGGAGGCTTATTCTTAATTATGAATGCTCAGCCTTAACTTGGCTTGTTTCTTGACAGCTTTTCTTAACTTTAAATTACTCCATCTGTCTTTCACCACTGGGCTTTTATATTTCTCTATTTTTGTATGCCTTTCTTTCTTACTCCATTGCTGGTTTTGTGGCTGGTTGGCTGGTCCCTGGTGTTCTCTTTCTCTCATTTCTAGATTACTCTTCTCCCAGATGTCTTCTTCTATATATTCTCTCTGAATGCCAGCCCTGCCTATCCTTTCTCCTGCCTTGCTATTGACCATTTAGTTTTTTATTAGACCATCAGCTGTTTTTGACAGGCACAGTAACACAGCTTCACAGAGTTTAACAAATGCAACATAAACAAAAGTAATATACCTTAAAATAATATTCTACCATACACATCTTAATTGCAAATTTATGAGATAATAGATAGCTTTCATATTATCTTTAAAATAATGTTTAAAGGGTGTTTAATAGTACTGAGTTAAAACAAATAGCAATTTCCAAATGTTAATGCTTATACCAAGAATGAGGAAGAGGCTGTCATGATTCCTTACCAACACCATTTGAAGATACAGTTCTTTCCTGCTAAGAAAAACAATTTCTATTAAAAGTGTAACGGCGACTCATATGTCTAGGAATATATTTTAGTAAACTGGTTTTCTATTCAATACTGTGCAGTGATTCTGCCTCTATCACTCCACTCACATTATTACCAAATGCAAAATCTCCATGAGCTATTGTCTTATTCTCTTGGTTTTAATGATAATATGGATAAAATTTGTTTTCTTTGAACAAAAATATAAAAGAAACAGAGATTTCTAGTCAATTACACAGCTGAAATTCTGTACTGCCCTCAATGGTCACTTTTCCTTTGGAATGATCATTTAATTTAGGTTTATGTTATGTTTGGTGTTGAATCTATAAGGCCATTTGTTGTCTGTACACTTTTTACACTAAAATATATTGTAATACTTTCACTTTTGTTGCTTTTGTTCTGATTTTTGTTTGTATGCAACAGATTCTATTTCTGTGCAATCCAAGTACTATAGAATGTATGCATTAAAATCACACTTTATAATACGAGACAATTTGCAAAATGGAGTATGTTGCATAACTATTACTCAGGATGTCTATTAGAAGTTTAATATTAGAGAAAAGAACTATTTTTGCAGTCTATGGAAGACAAACCTCAATAAAATTTTAAATCACTTAAATAACCTTATGAAAATGGTCATAAAGTGTCCAATAAAAACACTGATAATATTGAAAAAACAGTAATATAAACAGGTTACTATCCATATTTTACATCGGATTTTCAGGAACAAGTAGCAACCACATTTTTCAGAATGCAAAGAAAGAGCCAATATTAGCCTAGAGGGAACCTTGGCAATTAATATTTGAGGAACACAGTAAGAAAGTGGTATATGGTGCAGTTCTCACATGTTTGGAAATGCCATCTATTGATGTATCTATTTTATTTAGGATAATAATTTCTAACATTCATACATACATTTTATAAGTATTTTCCTAAACATTTCCTTATGTTTAAGGACTGTAAGAAATTTCATCACATTTCTCCAATGTTCTTTTGTTTGTAACATTTTCCTAAAGAATTATCTGTTTTCATTTAAAACTACCTTAGATGTTAGCTTTCTATATTTTGTGCCTCATTCTATTGCTGATATTTTAATTTGGAATGTTTTATCATTCATAAAAACTGAATCATATAGCAAAAGTAAGTTCTACATCCCTAGAAGGACCAGCGAAGGACAAGTTGTGTACTTGTGACAGTATTAATTTTTCACTCTCTCATTTTTCAGAGTTTTGACCCTTCATTGACTCTTCCTTACTCATAATAGCTCATGCTATGAGCTCCATTAAATCAGTTAAAGTTGGAATGTGTTTATTTTAAAATGTGAATGAAATGTATTATCATATAGGGTCAGGTCTCTTCTAATTAGACAAGAAACATCTGGTTTCCCTCCAGGTCTGTGTTAAATGTTTATTGTTAATTTTGTACATTAATGGTTTGGAATGTCTTCATGAAGTCATCAGGGTTATTATTTTTCCAATGACACACAATATATGAAAAAATTATATTGGATTAAACTTTTTGAAATAATAGAATACTTATGAGCTACAAATCTGGCCTTATTTGGTTATCAAAGTTTCTAAAATGAAGCTAGTTCTCATTGAAATCAATAGATAATGTTCTTGATAACTAAGATAAATCTTTTTGAAATTTCTATAATCAGTGTTAATGGAAATATTTCATAAAAATAAGCAGGAAGTTGGATTTTCAAAGTCAGTTAAAAATATTCATTCAAAATAAATCAATAAATTCATTTGTACTTTTAGGTGATATTTAATATTGTTTTTTGGTAAGACAAATCTGTTTTTCTAGACTAATCTGTTAGGATATTATGAACAATGCACAGCCTTTAATATCAGCACTTGGTAGGCAGGTCAATCTCTGTGAATTCTAGGCCAGGCTGGTCTACATAGTGTGTTCTAGGACTTCCAGAGACACATAGTAAGACTCTATCTCTACAAATCAAACAACAGACAAATAGAAAAACAAAAGCAAAACAGAAAGAAACAAAAAAAGAAACAGAAAAAAATTTGAAAGTCTGTCCTCAAAGGTAGATATTGGTATTACTTCAAAGGTATATATATATATTACTTCAAAGGTATATGATATATATATAGATATGATCCTGCCTTGCTTTATTGGAGCCAAAATTTAGTTTACAATCATAATCTCTTGAATAAACTGTTCAATGAGTCATTCCTACATTCAAAATTCTTATTTCTTTAGGTTTCTCTTTTTTCCCCGAATTTCCAAATAATTTGTTCCTATTATTTTTAATGCATCACTGGGCAAACCTCCAAGTTACTCTGAGATCTTGGTCATAGATATTTCATATGCTCTGTGCTATTTCTGTCATAATATGTTATTATCCAGTCATCCTCCCTCCTGATTTTCAGTCTAATCTGTACACAACCAAGATGTGCTCAGGATTCTATGTCAATAAATTTCTACCAAGAAGAAATTAAGTTTACTTTGTCTGAAATGATGTTTGGTTGCTTTTGCTGTTGAAATTTTTCTTGATATAAACTTCCCAAATTTCTGGCCTCTCTAACACTAGATATATGAGCTCAATACATTTTTCAGAAATAAAGAAAAGCTATGCTGGGCAATCTCATAACATTTTTTTACGGTTGTAATATATACACAATAAAGAGTCCCAGTTCTTTCTCATTGGCAATCTTAAATTAAATTCCCCCTGGCATAGGATCTTGAACATGACATTCTCAAAATCTCCATATATATCTTGGTCTATTTTCCATATATAATTATTCATCACGCATATGATATATTTTAGTATCTGCTCTTACTGTTCACATTGCATTAGTTAAGTTTCAAGTTAATTATTAAAAAACACATATACAACAAATAAACAAATAAAAACCTCATGTCGTCCTCACTTGAGAAATCCCATAAGATCTTGTATTCTGAAAACAGTGTTTTCAAATATGTGGATAACTGCTATGGGAGCTTGGTGGGACCTGGAGAGAAACTCTCTGGCTACAGATAACAACCAATTTTTCATACTCCTTATAACTCTCTTATAGAATCATGTTGTAAAAAGTACACAGAATTAAATTTAGCTTTTGTTGGATTTTTCTCATGAACATTTAGAATATCAATAAAGAATTCATTTTACTTTACAGAATGCGTCTATAGAAGTGTGTTTGAGACAAAGCTTGACTAAAATTTTAGGAGAACATGTTAATAAATATAAAAAGCGGAAAAGTAAAGAATCAGCAAGGAAGACAGAGAAAATGGCAGGTACAATACATACCTACTTGAGCTACATCTTACAAATAATACTGACTGCTGTCTGTCTCTCGGGGACTTCAGGAGATTGTTCATGTTACGCTATCTCTCTCTAGAACCTTCCATTTTGTGTGTGATGATTAATGGGACAAACTATGGATTATTTATTTACAGAGCCTTTTTATGTTATTTTTCACATTGGATAATTGTCTAATGATCATTTTGTCCCTTATAAATTTGTTTGTGTAGCAAGATGCCCCAGGCTCCTGTTGACAGAAGAAATCAAGAACGTGGCCAGTTAACTTTGCTAATCTGTATACATGATGCCTAATCTCTTCCCATCAAGGACATTTGAGTATGTAATTATATACTTTTTAATTCATAATATTTTAATTAAAATATAATTACATAATTACCTTCATTCCCTTTCATCCCTCCAACCTATCTAATGTGCTCTTCTCCCACACCTTCCACTCCTTCTTAAATCCATGACTTCTCTTTTTTGATTATTGTTGCATATGTATGTTTACATACATATACACATAACTATATAAATAGAACCTGTTGACTTTGTTTAATGTTGCTTCCATGTATTTGATTTAAAAGTTTTTCATTTAATATTGAATAACTGGTTATGGGCCTCAGCCCTGGAAAAGACTAATTCTTCCATTCTTACAGGTTATGATTTCTCCCACCTCCAGGGTTGTTGCTGTTGTTCAGGGCATGTTTAAGATGGCATATCATTGAAGTATCATGGGTGTAGCTTCCTGTCATTTCCTGGAGACGGGAACTCCCAATAGACTTCCTGGTCCTCTGCTATTACAATCTTTCTGCCTCCTCCTCATAGTGTCAGAGATTTTCTGGATGTTTGGTGCCAGGAAGTTTTACATTTAACATTTCTTTCTCACTGAGGTATCTGTTTCTTTGACCATGTCCTTAATACCTGAGATTCTCTCTTCTATCTCTGGTATTCTGTCAATGAGGCTTGACTCTGAAATTTTTAATTTCCAGATTTCCCTTTCTTTGTTATCTATTCACTTTCAGGTCTTGAGCTGTTTTATTCCTTTCCTTCCACTGTTTGTTTGTGTTTTCCTAGATTTATTTAGGGGATTCATTCATTTCCTGTTTAAGGAACTTGATCGTATTCAAAAAGGCTGTTTTAAGGTCTTTGTGCTTTCTCGATGTTGCAGTTTTCAGAGTCTACTGTGGCAGGATTGCTGGGCTCTAGTGGACTCTTTTCTGTTATTGATTGTGTTTTTATGCTGGTGTTTATGTATCTGGCTTTGGAGCAAGTAAGGAGAAGTGAAGATCTGCAGCTAGTCTACCTACTTTCCTGGCCAGAGTGGGCTGCTTATTCACAGTGACAATATGTATATAATTTATATCTGAGATTCTTAAAAGGTCTATGCTATTTACTCCTGTATTGGTCAATATTTTAAAGCATTTCATTGTGCCACAACAACTATTAGTGTTTAGTTTCACATGAAAACCTTAATAATATGTCATTATGTGCTTATTATATAATATATATATATATATATATATATATATTCTGTGATTTTAACAATATAAAATAATTTGATATCTTGAAAGCTTTTCAAACATCCTTGGTATTTTTTAATCCTTCTCTCTCCTGCTTTTTTGACCTCCTTTCTTCTCTCCAGTGAAAGCCTTCCTCCCCATTTCACTCAGTTCAGGTTCATTTCTCCTCTATTCTGCTTCTTAGTAGGAATTTTCCTAAAATTCAGTGCCTTAAAACAACCACCATTTCTAGCCAGGCAGTGGTGGCGCATGCCTTTAATACCAGCACTTGGGAGGCTGTGAGTTCCCAGGTGGAGCTCTGTGAGTTTGAGGCCAGCCTGATCTAGAGAATGAGTTCCAGGAAAGGAGCAAAGCTACACAGAGAAACCCTGTCTTGAAAAACCAAAAACCAAAAACCAAAAAATAAGACCTTGATCTGGATGAGGTGGGAATGGGGGGTGGGGTGGGGAGAGGGGGAGGGGGCGAGAGTGGGAGAACAGGGGAATCTGTGGCTATTACGTTGAACTAAATGATGTTGTAAAATAAATTTACTAAAAAAAAATAAAAAAATAAAATAAACAAACAAACAAAAATAACAACAACAACAACAACAAACAAACAAACAAACAAACAAACAAAAACCCACCACCATTTCTTTTCCCCCTAATCCTCTATCAGGATACTACAACTGTTATCTAGGACCAGTCCCAAAACAATGCATACAAAACATGCATTCATTCATTTCCATTCATGAAATATGGTTTGTTTCTCTCTGTGGAACAGCAAATGTAAACAAATGAATGTATGAGGAAAGATCTATCCCTGGTGCACGAGCTGCATTTCTGGAGCTCATTACCTGTGGTGGGACGCCTTCCTCAGCCTTGATGCAGTGGGTAGGGGCTTGGTCCTGCCTCATCTGAATATACCAGGCCTTGTTGATTCCCCCTGGGAGGCCTTATCCTTTCTGAAGAGAGAAAGGAGGATGTATGTGTGTGTGTGTGTGTGTGTGTGTGTGTGTGTGTGTGTGTGTGTGTGTGTGTGTGTGTGTGGCTGGGGGGAATAGAGAAGATGGATAAGAGGGAGATCTGTGATTGATAGGTAAAGTGAAAAAAATTCTTAAATAAAAAAATAACTAGAAATAAAAATAAAGTGTTACATTTTCAAGAAAAGATTACATTAGTATTGAAAATACTAAACGGCAGAATATACCTCAGTTTCATGTTTTGTGTGCTTCCTACGGTATCTAAAATTAGGTCATATTAATGATCTAGAAATCAACACTAGTGGAAGGCCAATTTAGTTCACCCAGACAAGAAAAATCAAAGTTTCTTTTCTTCTAAAAAAGACCCCGTTCAAGAAAGTAAGGAGAAGAAATACTCACTCTCAGTTACATAGTCAATAAAATGTAAAAATTATCATTTCAGTCCTCATCTTAGTAGTGGAACAGCAGATTCAACAGCAATGACACTAATGACCAGAGACCATAGAAACAGAAAAATAGAAGCAATGATCAGACATGCCTGCAACGAAGGTAAGAAATACATTAAAATACTGAAATAAGCACAGCTCACAACATTAATTGATAATAACATAATAAAGTCACTGTTAATCTTGAGGAAATAGAATCCCATTTAAGTTAAAAGATTGTGAATGAGCCGGGCAGTGGTGGCACATGCCTTTAATCCCAGCACTCGGGAGGCAGAGCCAGGTGGATCTCTGTGAGTTCAAGGCCAGCCTGGACTACCAAGAAGTGAGCTCCAGGAAAGGCGCAAAGCTACACAGAGAAACCCTGTCTCCAAAAAACCAAAAAACCAAAAAAAAAAAAAAAAAAAAGATTGTGAATGATTCTAAGGTACAGTTTTGGGAACATAGTAGGAAGTATGATGACCTATATTACACAATTACTGACCTGTTCAATGGATTAGCTATGGATCATTTTTAACTTTTGCAACCTATGGACTATTTGAAATAACAGAAGTGACTGAAGTAAGTACTGTGCTCACTAATAGGGAAGGGAATGCACACAACTAATTTTCTGTGGTTAGCAAAGCTTTGTGAACTTAGAGAATCAATAATGACTTTCTATGAAGGAACAGTAGTTAGGTCAAGAAAATTTAGGCGGCTTACCATTAGCTACAAGTACTCATGTTGCAATTATGCTTCTTTGTTGTGATCTATAAGCCCCCAAACCACTTCTTAAAGTTCAATCATGTAAACAACATTACTTTTGCATTAATGTAACCACCTGGTGGCACTGTTGATTAAACTAGGAAAAGTCTGATTTTTAATGTCTTTTTAAAAGTCATTTTCTATCTTAAAATTGTGACTCATACAAGATTTCTGTTCGTATTATTTAATAGGATATATCTAGGTTGATGGCTTTAGCTAGCCAAGCATATTGAAAACTATTTGAAAAAATTAAATACTAAAAGAAACTCTCTATGTCTGCAATACTCAAGCACTTTCAAATTGATGTTCAAATATTGGAAATTGAATTCACTAGATTTATAAAGGTACACATTACATACTTACGTTTTCTTTATTTAATGAGAAAAATAATTCCAAATGGGATTAGGCAGTGTTAAAATTTTAAGACAAAAAGTATCTTATTTTCATAATTCAATTTCAGATAATTTGACAAAAATCCATTACTCTCGCAGAGTGAGATATGTGCCACTTCAAATCTGACATTACATATAACTTATATCAGAGATCCTGTCATGTTTTTTACTATTTGCTCCTAGGTTTGTGGAAATTTTAAACCATTCCAGCATGCCACAGTACCTACTAGTGTATAGTTTTGTGTGAAAATATGTGCATTATCTACACGTTTTATTTATAAAAACTAGAAATATTTTTGTCAAACTATTATATGAGAAAGCAGAAAGGAGAAGGATATATTGGGAATCGTTTAAGAAATAAAAGGTGAAAACAGTGTTAAAAACAAGAAGAGAAATTATAGGAATGGTCTGAAAATAACAGAGTACTCACCCAGAGGCAAGGCAGCATTATTTTACATTAAGAAGGTCCAAAGATACATTGGCCATTTTGGATTAACACATACCCATATTTCCTTCATTGAGAATTGATTGAGATTTACACTATGCACTATCACCTTATATTTATGCTAAAGGAACTGATAGAGCATATATATATATATATATATATATATATATATATATATATGTATATGTATATGTATATATATATACAAGGAATGACTCATTACGAGTTTTAAAGATGAATATTTGAATTCTAAACTAATAGAATCAATAATGTTTTATATAAAATATTATTCAAAGAAAGACAGGCAGTAAAAATAAAGGCTTTATTTACAAGGAAATATGAAATACTCCCCTGCATGCACTTGTGTGATACTGATATGAGTATTTTAAGTTGTAATGGGAAATTTGGAATGTATTTGTCTGGGCGTTGCATCCGGAGGCAAATTCTGAACAAAAAGTATGGAAGTGAAGCTTGCATTGTGAATGCTTTCCCTGTACTTTTTAGAGTTATATGTTGAAATCGTGTAATGGTTTTTGTTAAAAAAAATTACAGAATCAATCGGGAGATGGGTCTCTGGGCATACTTTGGGGAATTATCCTCATTACATTCATTGAAGTAGGAAGATCTGCTATGGAACAATCCTTTTCTACACTATGAATATGTATTACTTTCATTGGTTAATAAAAAGCTGACCGGCTGGTAGCTGAGCAGGAAGTTAGGCAGAAAACCCAAACTGAGAAAAAGTAGGGCAGAGTCACAAGAGGCCAGCCAGATCTTCAGCAAGCAGGATGTGTAAAAAATGAGGTAACATTTCCTTGATGACTAAGGATGTTGAGTAATTCCTTAAATGCCTTTCAGCCATTTGAGAATCTTCTGTTAAGAATTGTCTGTTAAGCTCTGTAGTCCATTTTTTAATTGGATTGTTCAGTATTTTGATGTCTAGCTCTTTGAGTTCTTTATATATTTTGGAGATCAGCCCTCTGCCGGATGTGGGGTTGGTAAAGATCTTTTCCCACTCTGTAGGCTGTCGTTTTGTATTATTGACCATGTCCTTGGCCCTACAAAAGCTTCTCAGTTTCAGGAGGTCCCATTTATTAATTGTTGCTCTCGGTGTCTGCGCTACTGGTGTTTTATTTTGGAAGTGGTCTCCTGTGCCAATTTGTTCCAGACTACTTCCTACTTTCTCTTCTATTAAGTTCAGTGTAACTAGAATTATGTTGAGGTCTTTGATGCACTTGGACTTAAGTTTTGTGCATGGTGACAGATATGGATCTACTTGCAATCTTCTGCATGTTGACATCCAGTTATGCCAGCACCATTTGTTGAAGATGATTTTTTTTCCCCATGGTAGAGTTTTGGCTTCTTTGTCGAAAATCATATGTTCACGGGTGGGTGGATTAATGTCAGGGTCTTCAGTTGGATTCCATTGGTCTACATGTCATTTTTTTATGCCAGTACCAAATTGTTTTTATTACTATAGCTCTACAGTAGAGCTTGAGGCCAGGGATCATGATGCTTCCAGAGGTTGCTTTATTATACAGGATTCTTTTAGCTATCCTAGGTGTTTTGTTTTTCCATATAAAATTAAGTATTGCTCTTTCCAAGTCTGTGAAGAAGGACATCATGGGAATAGGAAGAGGCAGTGTGCTGGGGAGTCTCTCAGGAATCCACCATGGTCTGCTAGCAGTGGTCCAGAGAGTACCTGGAATGGTCTACTCTGGTGACCAATATAGCAAATAACCTAGCTGTCATCATAGAGCCTTTGTCCAGTGACTGATGGAGGCAGATGCAGAGATCCACAGCCAGGCACCAGGCTGAGCTCCAGAGAATCCAATTGCTGAGAGAGAGGAGGGATTCTGCAGGTGAGGCACATCGAGATCATGATTGGAGGATGTGCAGAGCTGATGGGAAACACTAGTGAAAGCCCATGAACTGTGGAGAGGTGGCTGTGGAGCCCCCATGGGACTGGGCTAGGCCCTCTGGATATGGAAGAGGGTTGTTTGGCTTGAACTGTTTCGGGGGGACCAAGGCAGGGGGATGAGGATCTGTCCCTGGTCTATGGGCAGACTTCTGGAATCCAGTGCCTGTGGTATGACACCTTGCACAGCCTTGGTGCAGTGGAAAGGGGCCTGGACCTGCCTAGGCTCAGTGTGCTGGGCTCTGCTGACTCCCCATGGGAGACCTCGATTTGGGGGGTTGTGAGGTGGCTTGGGAAAGAGGGCTGGGGAGTAGGAGGAGGGAGGGGGTTCTGTGGATAGCATGTTGGGTGAGTAGAAAATTTCTTAATAAAGAAAAATGAAAAAAATGAAGTAACAAGCCATGAGTCATATAGAAATTCATAAATAGAAATATGGGTTAAGTGTGAGAGTTAGCTAGAAACAAGCCTGAGCTATTGGCTGAGTATTTACATTTCACATTCAGCTTGAGTTGGCTATTTGGGACCAGGTTGTTGTGACAGAAAATGTCCATTTACAAATATCTGCACAAATTCATGACTGGATCTTAGATGGTGTCAATGGAGAAAAAGAACTTGATAATAGTATGCTTGCTCTCATCCCTCTTCCTGATATTTGCTTCAAGTTTCTGCTTCCTGGTGTTCTTTTCCATGATGAACTGTACCATCAACTGTGAGGTTAAATAAACCTTTTTTTCTCAACATGTTACTTATATCAGAGTATTTTATGGCAGCCACAGGGGTAGGAGCTAGGGACTAGGACAAACAGTGAAAAACTCAGAAAACATTTGGAACCAGATAATTTCCAAACCATACCCCTCCTCCACATAAACACAGACCACATATCAGAAGCAGAAACATGTTTGGTATTTGTGAATTTTATTCCTTTTCAAGTAAATAAAGATACATTTATATTGTTGTGTTTTATTCCCTAAAAATGTCCCCTTTAAAACAATTGATCTCACACTTTGACATATGAGGTTCCTCCTTGAACCACAAAGTTTTATATATCTGTTTTACTGTGGCAAACAATCTGTAAAATTGTTCCTGCTTTCATTTATAGGGGAAAAGATAATGGAATAATGGAAATTTGATCTGCAGGATCAAATTTGAGACAGACATTATTGAAGCCAAAATTATTGAAGCCAAAAGTAAGATCTAATGAAGAGTAGAATGATATAAGCATGCTTTAGGTTAAACTCTTTCTCATTCCTGCATTATAGTTGTATATACCTTGTTGAGTTATAAAATACCTGACAAAGAAGTTTAGGTAAGGAAGGATATATTTTGGCTGACAGTTCCAAGAAATACAGTTCATCATGGTGTAGCTGAAAGCTTTCCTGTGTCCTGCCTGGCCCAAGTTCAGGATGAATCTCTTTCACTTGCCAGTCCCACAGCTGCTCAGACCCAAATGAACACACATAGGCTAATATTATTTTTAAACTATGGCCATGGCAGACTTCTTGCCATAAAGTTCTTATATCTTAAGTTAACCCATTTCTATAAAACTATATTTTGCCACCTGGCTTGTGGCTTACTGGTACCTTTACATCTTTCTTTTAATGGCAGCATCTCCTCTGTTCTTTCTCCTTCTTCTCTATCTGTTTGGATTTTCCACCTGCCTCTAAGCTACCTTGCCATAGGCCAAATAGCTTTATTTATCAACCAATCAGAGCAACATATTTTCACAGCATACAGAAAGACATTCCCCCATTACTTCCCCTTTTCTTTCTAAACAAAAGGAAGGTTTTAACTTTAACCTAGTAAAATTACATATATCAAGCAAGAATTATAGTTATAATATCTAGTCTATTTGTATTTAACAAAATTAAAGAAGATACCTGATCTATCCTATATTTGTGAGTCTAAGGTTTCATATCTACTTTATCTCTTATCATAATCAAGGAAGACCATAATTGTTACTATCTAGTCTTCAACTACATCACAGACTTCAAAGGGACATAATATTACCTAAGTAAACAGGAGGAGTATTTTAAGCAACTTCCAAAAATCTATAATTACAGAGACAGCTGGCTATCTGGACAGTTACCCAAAGTCCTTCTGCAATGTTGGGGCATCCATTCTTTAGCCTACAAGCCTAGAGTCTCTCATTAGCTCCTCTCTGTGTCCTGTAGAATATCAGTCAGTTTCTTCTGTGGAGCAAGAACCTGAAGGACCATCTTGTCTTGCAAATTTCAGTGGTAACCTTCCTGTGGGTCCTGCATGTCCAGTCGATACAACATTTTGTTAAACAGTCCAGACAAGAACAGTTTCTTGCCCAAATGGCTATTTTTGCCAAAAAGAAGATAAATTCCATATGGAGTGTCTTCAATGCCCATCTTTCTCTTTGAAGTAAATTAGTACTGCCAGGAACAGACATGGCTCATTGTCCAGAAAATCTAAGTTTTAAAAACATTTTAAAAGCCACATTCTGTAGGTCTAGTGTTTGAAGATTACCTACCTAATTGAAATGTATCTATGTATACCTAGAAAACTTAACATGACTATAAGTTTAACTGTCATAGAAGACTAAGTATTAATTTGTATTTCTTAATTATCTATTACAATTTAAATGAGTTACATAAACATAATACCTTAAATGAGAGTAGAAATATATATACAGTATAACAAAATTAACTTTAAATTTGATCAATAAACTAAAATCTATATCAATGTAAAATAATTTTAAAAAGTTGCTCTTTAAAAGTAGGTTCAACAATCCACCCTTTTATCCTCTCATATATATATCCTATATTTCCATACGATATCCCCCTTTCTTCTTTTAGAAAGATATTGACTATGACCAATAACAATTTGGAACCAACAACCTGAGCAAAGACAAACATCCATAATCCATTTTTTGGGATTGTGGACAAAGTTTTCTAGGCTACTTCCTGCTGATAGAGGGTGCTGGTAATCTTATGAGGACAGAAAGAAAAATTTAGGATTATGGTCAAATCCTGACTGGAGTAGTCTGTGAGGCTGTATTCTCTGAGCCAGTTTCCTTGAAATTGCTTTTGAATTTTGGATGATCTGGGCCATGGTGTCATTTGAGACCTTTTAGGGGGTCTTGGCTGGTCCAACCTTTTAACCTGGAAGCCATCCACAGGTTCTTATCTTCTGTGGAATCAAAAGCAGAGCATCTTTTCCAAGCAATATATCCTTAGAAATAGATTTTTTTTGTTTGTTTGTTTTTGTTTTGTTTTTCGAGACAAAGTTTCTCTGTGTAGCTTTGCGCCTTTCCTAGAACTCACTCTGTAGCCCAGTCTGGCCTCGAACTCACAGAGATCTGCCTGCCTCTGCCTCCAAAGTGCTGGGATTAAAGGCGTGCACCACCACCGCCCGGCTTAGAAATAGATTTTTAAATCAAGATATCTTTAAAATATATACATTGATTTAACTCAACAGCTTTTACAATCAAATGTCTTTCTGCAGTTAAAAATCCCAAAGACAACACAATCCAGATTTTCTGTGTAATATCTATCTTTATGTGGCTTATTTTTTATGTTACCTTTACTGTCTCTTTAAAGATTTTATTTTTTTTAATATTTCTTTATATAACTGTCTATATTTCTTTTCTTCCCTCTTCCAAACCTATGTACATTTTTATATATACTGTAAACCATTCAGAGGTTTATTTAATCAGAATCTGACTTATTGTGAATCTATTGTTTTAAACTGTAGAATGACTAGGACTAAAATGGCAGCTTTGGCTCCTGACTCTGCCCACCTCAGCTTCCCAACACGGTGTAACTGTATTTAATGCCAGCTCTGGGTACCATGCTCACTGATGACTCTGGGAAGCAGTGGGGCTATGCCTCCATCCAGCAGCATATGTCCCAGATTTTTTTTTTTAAGTAGCAAAAGTACCACCACGCACCACGTTGTGTAACTTGCAGAAACCTCTGTGTAACTTGGCAGGAATCCATCACGTTGTAGCTCCAGTCCACATGCCATGAACACACCATAGCCAGGGGACATATCATTGTAGCTAGGCCTGCCATGAGAGACATGAATTAGGAAGGTGCTCTTAGCTACATTTATAAGCTCTTCTTTAGCTTTCTCAGGTTTTAGGTGGAAACTCTTGTCCCACATTGGGTGCCATTTGTAGCTGAAAGGTTTCCTGTGTTCCCCCTGGCCCACAGTCAGGACAAATCTCTCTCACCCATTGGTCCTGCAGTCACTCAGACCCAAATAAACACAAAGGCTAATATTATCTTTAAAGCATGGCCATGACAAGCTTCTTGTTATCTAGTTTTTATATCTTAAATTAACCCATTTCTATAAATCTATGTTTTGCCACATAGCTTGTGGCTTACCAGTACTTTTACATCTTGCTTCTCATGGCAGTGGCTGGCAGCATCTCCCCTGTTCTGTCTTTCTCCTTCCTGTCTATCTGTTTGGATTTTCCACCTGCCTCTAAGCTGCCTTGCCATAGGCCAAACAGCTTTATTTATTAACCAATCATAGCAACATATTTTCACAGCATACATAAAGACATTTGCCCATCATCATGATGGGTAAGAAATTGCAAAATGGAGTAGAAGATGACTGTTCATATTGCATTTACACTCAGGAATAAAAAGAAAGCAAAATGTGCTTGTCTTAGGGTTTTTATTGCTGTGAAGAAACACTGTGACCATGGCAATTGTTATAAAGAGGGTGGCTTGCCTATACTTTTCTATGTCTATGTTCTCTTCAAAGACTCAGTGGTTGGACAAAAGCTACCCATACTGAGAGAATAACTGTTTTAATTAGTCAAATATTTTGGTAATCTAGACACAGTTCAGTGAACACTTGAAATTACTCATCATATCTCCTCCCTTCTGTGAACCAAAGAAATGGATTCTCAAATTGAAGCTAAAAAGACTAAAATGCAGATATATGTCCCCAAACGACCCCTTTGGTGTTATTATGTCCCTGAATTACACTACCCTTAGTATGTAATACTGTCCTGTATGTACAAAGTCTATATAACCAAAAAATTAGTTATATAATTCTTCACTGAAATTTATTTCACCATTCAACTGTTAGAAATAATTTATACATTTTCTGAATGGTAACAGTGCTACAAGTTTGCTCCTGTTATACATAACTTTTAATCATCAATATATACTACAGATTATGAAGTCATGGAAATTAGTAAAATAGACCTTTGCTGTTGCCTCTTTGTTCATTCTCTGTATTCATGATTAATAGTAAATGATTATATAGTCATCCCTGACTATTTGAAAGTTCAGCATGCTATGCAAATAATTATACTCTTCTCTATCCATTATCCACTTAGTACATGCATGAGTCTTGCTGCAGTCAGTATTCATATGGAAAACTGCAATCAATTTCAGCTAGTCCTCCTGTTCTAGCTTTCTCTCTCCACTCCCCTCTCTCAGTTGTTCCATGATGCACTAATCATTCTTCTTCATTCTCTACTGAAATCAAGGCAGTGGGGACAACTGGATCCGAATCTCATACAATTTTGGAAAGATTTATGCTTTTGACTAGATATGATGATAATATGATGCTTGAAATGAATATAAAAATCTCTCTCAATTTTCTTTAAGTCTACATTTTCAAAACTATCTGCTATTCAAATTTCTCTGACAATTTTTACCTAAGAAAGGAACAAAAGAATGTAATCATACTGAGTAAAAATTTTAAATTTCATAAAAGTAACACCTTAAGCCTTCCAGTCTTTTGAGACCATTTTGTTGGCTATGCATCATAACTTCTAATACATTTTCATTGTAATATAGTCTTCAACATTCTAATTCATTGTGTCTAGTATATGTTTAAATTGCATTATTTCTTACTACTCATAATAAATTTTCAATGACATGAATTGAGCAAGTATGAATGAGTAAAAATTTTTTATTGATATTGATTTGGATCTCTTCATATTCTTAAATTTGTTCACTTCATTAAGAGTTATCTAATAGGAGTATGCCTTTAATCTTAGCACTTGGGAGGCTGAGTCAGAAGGATCACCTAGAAAGTGAGAATGTATGAAGATTTAATTGTATATCCTGATGGAATATTTGTAGTTTGCTGAACATAATGCTGCATAATACTAGTGTGTTATTCTGTTTCAAAATCTAAACTGTGTTTATCATGAGACAAAGAAATAATGTATCTCAGAGGGCTTTCAAATATTCATTGAAAGTCAAACTCACAGCATCTAGTACCTAAATTCATGATATTATTCATTCTCTAGCTACTTCAAGTTCATTTTCAGGCAAGAAAATGCAGTGGTTTTGGGATATTAATACCCTCCAGCAATGCAGACTCAGGAGGGTTAGAAAGCAATGCAGCTGTGACTTTATTAAATTAAACATGGTTCATGGCAATTAGCCAAGGAAGTTTCCTTTGGGCTACTAGCCTGATCACAAAGAAACATGACACAAGCAGAGACTTCTACCATGGAATCTCCACTCCCCTGAAGCTTTTGTCTTCTGGCCCTATCTGTTACTCTTATCCTTCCTGGAGCTATGTTCTTTGAGATTTTATTTTTATTTTTATTATAAAGAAATTTTCTATTCATTTTACATACCAACCACAGATCCCCCTCTCCTCCCTACTAATGTCCTCCAGCCTTCCAGCCCCCCAACCTACCTCCTCCAAGGCAAGGTCTTCCATTGGGAGTCAGCAGAGCCTGGTACATTCAGTTAAGGCAGGCCCAAGCCCCTCCCTCCTGCACCAAAACTGCTCAAGGTGTCCCACCATAGACAAAGGGCTTCTTACTACATTCTGGAAGTATTTCTATCTGGGAAAAATCTTTATCACCTGAACTTTGAATACTTTTGAATTTTAATATTTTTTTTTAATTTTCTATGGCTGAATTTGTTTTTGCCATTTCCAAAGTTTTGTAAATGAGTTCTATATAAAATAATAATGTGCTATGTGTTACAGAAAGTGGGAAGAAATGATTTTGAATGTTTCCAACATAAAGAAATGATAGATGTTTAGTGCAATAGATGTTGGACTTCATTGAGCCATGACTGGTTATACATGTATATGTAAATGACTCATTACTACATAAACTTGTGCAATGTTTGTTCTTTTGTATATCAGTTTAAATAATTATTTTAAACAAGAAGAAAAGCCATATGGTGGTATAACTGGACTTTTCATTTACCATACCCTTTTTTATTATTACTTTGCATTTTATATTTTTGAGACTAGTTCCTGCTAGGTAGATGAGGCTGGCATGGAACTAGTGAATCTTGTTGCTTAGCATCCTTAGTGAAGTGTTGCACCCTCATGCCACTATATCTTGCTCTTGGTATATGATATTTGTATATGGTTTGGCATGATACTTACATCTTCATTTCCAGCATTCAGGAACAAGGAGCAGGTAGACTATTATGCGTTCAAGGCCAGTCTGGTGTACATAGTAGGTTCCAGGCCAGCCAGAACTTCATAGTGAGATTCTGCCTCTATAAAATAAAATAAAAACAGAGAGAGAGAGAGAGAGAGAGAGAGAGAGAGAGAGAGAGAGAGAGAGAGAGAGAGAGAGAGAAAGAAATCTCACATATGTGTTATATGGGATTCCCTTATAAGGTTTGGTACAATATGTAGGATTTCTTACAATCATTCTCTGTGAATGAAGGGGATAAGCAATGTTTGTTTATGCTAATCTGTGTAGGAATTAGAATGAGCTCAAGGTTTGCTATTCTATAAGTTTCAGTGGGGTGGGGAGATAGTTTCCTTATTGAATTTGGGCTTCTATAAGTACCATTTACAGAATAAATTTGTTACCCTGGTGGTTCGACCATACTTATTATTACTCTAGAGTCCTTTCCATGTGTAAATTGTACAGCAGAGGAAATGATGTGATTTTATAAATACATCTTTGTCTTGCACTGGTCTCTGAAAATACTTCTTAGTCATTCCTTCTTTAATTTTGGTTCTGAGATTGGAAATACACATGGAATGAAATAGAAGAAGGAAGTGCACATTTGCAGGGAAGTCAGGGTTTGACTGTGTCCCCGGTGAGTCAGAGGTCTTCGTTATGAGCAGCACTACAATGTTAATAGTGGATATGTTTCTTTTTCTTATCAGTACACAAGACATCTTCCTCAGTTCTTACCACTGAGTCTATTAAGTCCCTGAAGCTAAAGCCCATGTGCAGGAGTGCTTAAGCTGTGGCTCTCAGGTGCTTTGCAGTCACGCTGGCTCCTATTTCAGGCCCAGCAAGTTGGTGAGGTTTCCTTTTTATCATTTCCATCAGTGCAGGACTCTTGGTGGTCTTGTTTAAATTAAGAATTACCAAGAATGTCCTGGGCTTTGTTGACTCCCCATGCGTGGGAGGCCTTACCCTTTTGAAGGAGTGGCTGGGCAGTGGCTAGGAGAAAGTCAGGGGGTGGTGGGAGGAGGGGTTGGAGGGGGAACTGTGTAAATGTATGTAAAATGAATAAAAAAATAAAAAAAAAAAGAATTACCAAGAATTGACATTCTGGGTTCCACTTTCTATCACCTCTCCCTGGTTTTTAGGTGTGTCTTGTCCTGTGACTTTGATATTCTGACAAATCCAAGAATGTATTTTTTCTTTGTTTAACATATTCACAGAAGTGATCATTTCTAAGTTCATTACAGGTTAATACTAAAAGCTACAAACTACAGTTTGCTTTTCATGTCATACTAATGTTTAATATTATCCTCTTTAACATTAGTAATACCTAGTAAGTATATTTTGCTAATTACCCGAAACAATGAAATGTTTTCTCCATGACTGACATTAATATATTCATCTAAAGTACTAAAAAGGTGAGTTCAATTCTCTCTTGCAAAAGGCACTGAGTTATATATGAAGACAGAACTTAAGATGTAAATTGATGCTGAGAGAGACCTATTATAGAAAAGAGGTCATAAACCACAACCTCCGACATAATTAAACACAGTAAATTTATGAATCAATTAAGAAATATGGAAGGAGGTGCTGCTGATATATAACTCCACACTAAAATGACAGTTATAGGAGTGCACATATGCTTCTAGGTGAATTGAGCACATTATTAGGTAATTATTATGTTTGATATAAGTTGTTCAAATTGTTTCCTGCAAGCCAAGACATCACTAAGATAAAGAAAATTTCTGATATTGGTAGGGCTTATATGTCACCAAAACTTGACTTTGAAGAGTCAAAAATTTAGTTTTAACATTGACAGTCATATAGTGATCATCTGAAGAAATAGTCTGATGATAATAATTCATAACAAAAATGTTTGGTACTTAAATAAAAGTGGGGTGTATTATACATCCACATAAGAACAAAATGAAAACCCAGTTTCTGTTTAAATGGAATTAAAAAGTCAGTTTGAAAATTCTATTTTCATTTATTTTAGTTTAAGTAATCTATCATCAGTAGAATATACTCAATTATCATTAAAATCAACCAATTAATCTGATTTCAATAAATAACTGATGTCTCCTCTCTCTAGTTATTATTATTATTATAGAATATGGTAATTAACATCACATGCTGTATTTAGAATATCTTTATTAGGATAAAGAGTAAGAAACCATCCTCTGTAAATCTGATTGATATGAACATATCAAAGTTATTTTCTATTCATCACTCAATGAATAAGAAAAGAAAAATGAAGAATTAGTTGAATGAGCTTTGTAGACTGAAATGTAGATACAATTGTAAGGAAAGCTTGTCTGTGATACTTTATTGTATAAGCAGACTCAAGTTATGAGTCTGAGTAGATATGACCATCTTTCTGCAACAAATTAGATGCCAACATTGGAAGAGAGTTCTGTTTGGTCCAAAGCCACCTTCTGTGGAACTGAATATTAAAAGATTTTGGAAATGTAAGCTTGATTCAGTGACCAGAGATAAGCTCTGTTGAATATACCTGGACCTAAAGCAGAAGTAAAGTTGTAGCAGAAGAACTGGAGATTTCATCCTTTTATTGAAACTCTATTTCACCACCTGTTACAATTTACATGAGATCATGTAAATGCTTCTAGTGATATGGATGAAATTAATTTTGTTTTACCAGTGTGACTAGCTGCAGATGAAGAACTTTTCTTGTGAGAGTAGTGCAAACAGTACTTGGAAACCCCCTAAATACACATGCATAGCTTTGACACTCCAAATTATTAGGCCTTTAAAAAGGACCTAAGGAAATAACAAATTTAATATACTCAGTTCAGGTTAGTGACAGTGTATGAGTATTTCTTACCACAACAAAACTTTTGTATTAGTTATCTCATTATGATAAAGTATTAAAAAACAGCTATATATACCAAAACTGTTTGTAATAGAAATACAATGATGAAATAATTATAAAAGTGAATTTAAAAATGGATATCACTTTATACTACAATCTCTGTATATTTTGTGTACTTGGGATTGAACACACGTTTTTAGTCGTGGTATAAATCCAATAAGTCCTACATGATAAATATGTGTTTAATTTAAGTTGCAAAGCTAGAAAGTCCACTTTGTGAAATACATCTTTCAATGGCTGAGTGGTCAGTCTCAATGTAGACTGCATTAGCTCCTGACACCAATTATTAAAGTCTCAGATCCGATTACAGTTAATTATTCAGAATCTCTGTAGCATGTAATAAGATAACTTCTTTTATAATTATAAACATGAAAACACTCCTCCCCCTTAAATGTTTATAGACACTCAACAGCAATTACAATGTTTGGTAAGCTTTTGTACATTGCAAGGAAGAATTTTTCTAATTACTTACTGATTACTATTCAGTAGTAGAAGAATTGTCTGTTGTTGTTTTTTTTTTTTTTAAAATCAACAGGGATTCTACATTCTAAATTAAAGAAAAAAGTTAGCCTACCCCATACTTAATGGTCTAACAATATCTTCTGTAGCAGTGATAGTCTGAACACAGCTTCCCCATACTGTTCAAAACACTAAACAGCTCAACAATCACACAAAGGCTGTTATGACAGAGTATGCTTGGCTTCTTTTAAGAACCCTCTGTTTATAAACACTTGACACCATGTGCCCTTTCTGGAAAGAAACATGAGCAGTATATTAGGAATTCAATGTTCCATGAAATAAAAACTGCGATCATATTTTTAATATCACAGAGTAAAACAAGTTTCATTTGTATGAGATTGAGGAAAGCTACCAGTATAACGGTCAGGATATCAACTCATTATTATATTGAACTATTAAAATCATGGTCATTTCATTTCCAGACACTATTCTTGTAGGTAGACTCTGTCTGTTTTATATATGTCTTTTCAGTATTAGAAGATACCAGTAAATGGAAGCCGGGCCTTCTCATTGCAAACCCACAAATCTTTTGCTTTTCCGTATTGTTCCTCCAAAATCAGTGATGAAATTTCCTTTCTGAATGACACATTCTGTGCTAAACTCACTCCATACCCAAGGACAAATTAGTGAATGAGGAACTAGAGGCCCACATGGGAATTATGAACTATTTTTTGTGGTTGCACACAACAGAAACCTGCTTTATGGAAACTTAGTCATTTGATTTCAAATTTAAATCAATCTTACATAGTGGGTATTATTTTTTGACTTGACACATCTCTAGACATTTTTGTACAATTGCTTTTGTTCTATATAAAATATACAGAATAGATTCCCCAAAGGAAAACAGAGGCAGAAAACGTCAGACCTATGCAGATATTTAGGAGTATTGCTATATCTCACTCTACATCAGCGAAGGACTCTGTACCTGTGCAATTAACATACAATCTACTATAATTCTAGTACATTATGGCATGTGTTTTTTCTTTTTAATATTAAAAAGCACTACAACTGCAGACAAAGATACTTAGTTGATACTTAAATGGAAGTGTCAAATGCATTACTAAATTACTTGTCCTATTGCACATTGTATTTATTTCTTATTTAAGAGACACTGTTATAGATTGCAGGTGCATACTGATAATATGATTTTTGTTGGAAATTAAGGAAGCTTTGATTTTCATTTTGGTTATCATTATGAAAACTTTCTTATAGAGCACTAACAGATATGATGAGTTATATTCATACAGACCCATGGATAAAAAGAAATCATCATTTTGACACCATATCTTCTCCTTTAATCGCTGTAAGTAACAAAGGGCAAACCTCAACGGGGTGACCTGAAAGTGTCATCAAGATGCGGATACTGTTCTTCTTAAGAACATGGTATGGGTTGTTAAAGAGGACACTCATTCTTTCATGTGGGAAAAAGTATAGTTTCATGATCAATGAAATACTCAGCTCATGAATGTGAAAAGGGAAGACTATTTTCCTCCTTTCATATACTTTATCTAAAATTAACTCTAACCTTCAAATACTGTTTCTACACATCTGTCAAAGACTTTGTAGACTGTTTTGCAAATGAGATGGCACAGGCTAGTGCTTTGTTGACAGCATGGTGAGTCCTAACCACGCTTCAGTTCCTTCAAATACTGTCAAATAGATCAGGTAATCTAAATATTATCTTTCATCAAGATAAAAAAATCCAACAATGTAACATAGCACAAATTCTAATGGGTTTCAATAGTTAAATCCCAGAGCCAGAAATCGGCGCAAACGCTGAAAGATCAGTAAAAGAGCCAGTCTCTAGAGAGACTTCTTAGCTCTACCTAATCCTCAACCTGAAAGGGCTGAGCTCCCATCTCTACCTGCCTTATCACTTCCTCTCTCCATCCAGCCACCTCACTTCCTGTTTCCTCCTCTCAAGTGCAGGGATTAAAGGTGTGTGCCACCACTGCCTGGACTCTAGTGGCTAGCTCTGCACTCTGATCTCCAGTCATGCTTTATTTGTGTTCTCATAGCAAAGTAAAGAATAATTCAAATTATATCTTCATATATGTCTTTTAACTATGGATATAGAGATTAACATACCACATAGTTGAACTTTGTTACTAACCTAAAATAGACTGACATGATAAAGTATATTTTAGTTCTCTATTATCTCCCCAGTATCATCATAAATTAAATGTAGTTAAAGTACTTTCTATGTGAGGAAATTTGTTTCACCTGAAGCTATTTAAACCTTCAAACTATAGACTATTGAAATTTCACTAATGACTTTGACTTTTCAAAATGGCACAGCAAACCCAATGTACATAGTGGGAACACACAGATCTGGTACCTCCCTGGAAACACATCAGTTGATATATAACTGTGGGCTTAGGAGATTGATCAGTGGATAAATTCGCTTGCAACATAAGTATGAGGAACTGAGTTTAAATTCCAGAATTACTTAAAATATGGAAAAGAAAAAGAATGTGTACCATCCAAATTCTACAGTGAGATTGCAAAGAACCAGAGAACTGGAAGCTTATGGTCCAATTAGCTTTAAATATTCCTTGGAGAAGTTTCAAAAAGAGTCTCGGTAAAACAAGGTGGAAGGTAAGGTATTCTTCATGCTGTCCTTTGACAAGAGCTGTGGCATTCCTATGTATCACACATGAAAATGTGTCCACATACCCACACAAATATTTGCCACAAAGAGAACTGTGAGGCCCCATCAACACTCAAGGATTTTTGCATATTGGTAAATCTCATTTATTATAATTCCTTCATTTAATTTTTTTATTAAATAAAAATTAAAGTTATCATAGTTTCCAGTCTAATTATTTTTATGTAATAGGCACACTATTCTTTCTGGTACTTCTATTTCAATTTGCTCAATTTAGTACCAGTGATCACTGGGTCACCCTTATGATGTCAAGTCTTTGAAAACATCTCACAGTTGATGTTCTGCATCTGTTTCTTGCAAAGCTCTCACTATCTGCATAGTTATTATTGGCATTTACTCATTCCTCTAAAAATAAAATTATAGTGAATTTTATTTGGACAATAGCTTCCAAAATACATGAAACTTTAAGGTGTGTTTAGGTTTATTTATGCACTAATATATTAAATATTTCACATTGCAACAATTACTACATGATCATCCTTTACATTTTAATATTCACTAGACTCTTTAAATACTGATTTTTGAGTAATGGTAATAATATGAATTAATGGCATTAAATATTTTGCTTAATAATTGGAAAATGAGTTTAGTTCATATAAGAATTCCATTTGTATTAGTATTTGATGAGAGCTTAGATATTTCATGCCCTCAAATAACTATTATTATTATTGTTTCCCTTAATTATCACATTCGGTATTCTTTCTGAGAACAGCTGGTACTTCTATTTACAATAGTAGTACATTCGCAGTAGGGTAGCAATTAGCTACATCTGTATTACTGTTCATTGCACTGAACTTCTGTTTATTATATAGAATGTAGGATAAATAGTCTCCTGAACCTGACTCATGAAAGTAAAAAGATGGTAAATAAAATTAGTTGAATTTTTTTTGACAATTATGTATACACTTTCTTTGATTCCTCTTCCTGTCTTCAGTACTTTTACTGAATATTGTTTAGGCTAAATTGATCAATTCTTTTTACTGGTATGCATGTATCAACCATTCTTGAAATTCGTGTAACAATACAGACTTCCACCATCTGCCTCAAAGGGCTCATTCATTTTGCTTAGCTCAACTTTGCTTCAAACCAGCAGATTTCTTATTGGTGGAATTCAATGCTAAATAGTTTGAACATAACCTTGAAGTGAATTCTTTTCTTTCCTTGTACTCAATTACCCTCTTCGAGCTTTTCATAAAGTAAAGGACTGTGCAAGGCTGCACTGTCAGTACAGCCAAGACCAAAGTGATAGAAGTAAGAAACGCTCTGGGGAATACTGCAAATGCAATTTCTGCCTCTTACTTGGAAGTTGAGCGCCAGCAACAGTCTAATAGAAACCCTTTGCTTTCTGGGTGATCCATTTTCAGTGTGATAAGCACTGCTCTGGAGTTAATATCATTTCTCAGAAGCAGACCTTTTGATGCAGTTAACTATGTGTAAAATTGTCTTTCTTTTCTTCTTTATTTGACATATATCCCAAATTTATAATCAGTCTGGCATGCACTTCCACTAAGCAGCCTGATCTTCCTCTTAGTATTTGATTTATGAGCACTTGAAAATGAGATATGTCTAGAATGTCTTTCTGCATTCATACTGCTGACATTTTTTTTTTTAGTTTTCTAATTCTAATGAGCTTTTCCTTCTAAATTCAGTTTTATTAACATTTTTGGTTTATAAATGTAAAAAAACACATTTTTTTCTTTCAAGTATATACTCAATTTATAACATTTCTGTATACTGCTCCATAGGGTACCATTTTCTTCCCCATGGGCGGTGAGTAATATACCACATATAACTTTGTGCTTGCATGAATACCGTCTTGCACACATAGTCTGAATCTTCCTTCCCATGTCATCCTTCAGCTGCATCCTTTCAATGCTAATATATTTAAGCCTACCATGAAGCTATTACTATCATACATAAGAAATGGCTTATTGCTTACTTTCATGGCTGTTTCTAACTGGTGCTGAGTGTAGCAAAGGTGGTTGTTTACAATTCTACCTTATAAATAAACTATTTGTATGTACTGGGAGTCGAATTTGGGCAGAGCTGAAAAGGGGGAATAGAGTTAGATATAATCATAGCTCACTGTATGCGTGAACAAAGTTCTCAAAGTAAAGAAAATAATTTAAAAAGAACCTAAACTATCCAATTGAAATATGGGGTGTGTAACTGAATAGAAAGTTCCCAAGACAAGAAAGGTAAATGTCTAAGAAACACTAAAATGTGATCAACCATCAGATAAATACAAATTAAAAATACATCGTGAGAATTACGCTGATTTAGAATAATAATTAAAATCTACTCTGAGGATTGGGTTTTCTAAATAGTCACCTCATTTTAGTACATTATTGAGATTTAATGTTTAGGAATATATTTGTCGCACCACTTTTTTGTCTTAGGCAACTATGCTTTCAAAGGAGAGTCCAAAATAATTGAGATAGTGTGACCATCTCAGTGCTGACTGAGAATATTTTGACCTGAAAAATATCATTGGTTTGACAAAGAAGGACTTGGGTTTGAGTTACCTAAAATTAGACTATTTGCTTAACCATTTTTGACCTCACTATCACAACATACAAAATGTTGGTAGGAATAGGAAAATGCTATAAAAGCAGTTGTGCATTTGTTAGATGAAAGGAAAGTAATTGGGAAAAAAAAGAAGAGAGGGCCAACAATATAAATCAAAAATGAATCCACACAGCTTAACTCTAGCATGAACTGTATTACCAGGTCTTATAGGAACCCCGCAGGTACACGTGGCTCTGATGCTGCCTAATTGCCTTTCTCCTCTAGCACTGACATTTCAGCACTGCAACTGGTGGATACAATTTCATTGATTATAGGTGATGGGGCAATTGTGGCAGTTTTATTTCCTTGTTTTATAAGGCCAGAGTGTCTTCCCGTTGTCCTTTCAGCGAGCTCCTGCTAATTACTCTCCAAACAGAACTGCGGCAACCTCCTCTGGAAAGGGAGCTGAAAGCATGAGGACTGTGGACAGAAGCCTGGACCTGAGAATCCTGGACACTCACACAAATGGGCCAACAGGAAGACAGCAGACATCGATGCTACAAAGACAATTTAAAATGTATTTTAGGATTCCCACAGGCTCCTTGGCCCAGGGAAGCAGCTAGGCTGACTGCTGATCTTCATTTCTCCCGCCTTTCCTCCAAGTCCTGTTCTCTAGTCTCAACCCATCTCTGCAGCAGAAGACCTGTTTGCCAACGCTCCTCCTCTCCATCCCATCTCCATGGGATCATGCAGATCTTTTCCAACTTCCTCCAGACTCATCCTATTATTCTAGCCCCCAACTCTAGCAGGCTTTCTCTGGGAAACTACCAGCCAAGCCTGATAAAGAAGCAAGTAGACCAGCAAAGCAGGTAAGTAAGCTACAGAAGCTCACCTCTCCCTCTTCTACTCCACATTCAATTTCTCGTTATCGTCCCCAGCATTTAGGCAAGCTACCCCTTGTGGCTTCTCCTCACTCTCTATCTCTAGTCCTAGGGAACTATAGAGATCCTGGTAGAATACCCACGCTTCCCCTCTCCTGTGGAACCACCCACCCCCTCCCAGCCTACAAGCATTCCTGAGTGAGAGCTCCCAATACCTTGGAATAGACTTCCCCCAAACACTCAGTGGCCACACCTGTCAGAATCTCAGACGAGTTCCCTACCAGGCAACACACAGCTACCACACTCTCCTAAGAACCAGAGAGGGCAGGAGACAGCAAGGAATAAAACAACCACCCAACACAGAGAAGACCAGACACCAGCACATTGAGTTACAATCTTTCTAAAGCCAGATACATAGACACCAGCATAAAAGCACAAACATTAGCAGTGGGACCTTATGTGGAGACTAGAGCTCAACAATTCTACCACAGTAGACCCTGAAAATTGAAACATAGATGAAGCGCAAGACAAAGACTTCAACATAGCCTTTTTAATATGGCAGAGTTCCTTAAAGTAGAAATGAATAAAACCCTAAAAGAAAACTAGGAAAACCAAACAAATAGTGGAAGGAAGTGAATAAATGTGTTCAAGACCTGAAAGTGGGTAGAAAAATAAATAAAGATAACCCAAATTGAAGGAAATGGGGAAATAAACAATATAAGTACCTGAGAGGAAAACATCACCAATAGAAATACAAGAAATAGAAGAGACTCTCAGGCATTGAGGACATGATAAAAGAAATGGATATGAAAAGAAAATGTTTAAGGTAAAATACTCATCACACAAAACATCTAGGAAATCCAGAACACTATGAAAAGACCAAATCTAAGAATAATAGGGATACAGGAAGAAAAACAAGTCCTCATGAAAGCCACAGAAAGTATTTTCAACAAAATCATATAAAAACTTAAAGTTAAAAGAGGTTAACTATACCCAAGACAAGTGTAATAAATGACCCCAGACCGGGAAATCAAAACAGAGGAAGCTTGTACCAAGAAGCAGCAATAATTAACAAGCATCGACAAACACTGCTCATTTATTATGCTGATGTATGTTCTTTTTATCTCTATCCTTAACAAGACAAGGTAGTGTGAATGTTCCTCTGTCTTAGAGATGATTCATAGGGCATGGAGGAGAACCAACTACTACTATTCTGCTAAATGTATACAGTATTAAGTTGACTACTAGTATCTTTATATCCATAAATCAGTGCTTTTCCAACATTTATTGAAGCTTATTTTATAGTAGTCATTAATTCAAAGACCCCAAGCTAGTCAACATGGAGAGAACAATATGCAGTAGAACGTTCAACACTAAATGGAATATCTATACATCACTCCCCTCTTTCAAGGTTCAGGGATTATGTTGGAAGAGGGACTGGAATGTTTGTAAAAGCCAGCGGCGTTGAATGACTACAAGGGTGCCATGTTGTCTATACACACTAAGATGTTTACCCATAGAACTCCCAGTGATTATACCAGCATGCAAAAGCTCCCACACAAGCTCCATCCAAATGTAATCTCAGATTACATGGCAGGGGGAAAAGTATGTAGAAAGACAAAGTTTCACAACAAGCTCACCAGTTACTGGTAGTTGATAACGTCTGAATGAGGGAAAGTTCATTTTCTTTAAGAGTGCGATCCCAGGTAGGTCAACCATGCTCCAGTAAATAGCTGCACACCAAGCATTAATGACATTATATTGACAGCATAATTTGGATTCCAGGAGTTTAAAGAAAATTAGAAACAAAATTGATTGAGTATGAAAGTGGCGAGTATGAACAAAAAAATCAATGCATATCACACAAAATAAATAAGGATATTTTAAATATTGAAATATGCCTTAGAAACTAATAATTTTGACTTATTTTTACTTCATATACATAAACTTAAAAAATAGAAAGATTCAACTATATCTCAGTGGTAGAATGCTTGCCTAGCAGAATGGAAGTTCAATGCTTAGGACCAAGAAAAGAAGTAGAGGAATATAGCAAAATCAAATAAATTTTCCATCAAATAAATTTGTCTAACTCTTGAATTTAATTTTATTAAGAAATGACATCATACCAATCACAGTTGGTATATAAAATAAAAATAAATAAATGTCATCAAATATTTTTAGGAAGACATGTTTCTAACAAGTGATAGTTTATAATATCATTCTCAATACAAAGTGACTTATTGTTAGAAATTTTTTTCATGCAGATTGGCTTCTCATTCCAGCTTCATGATGTTTTTCAGTTTGTTTCTAACTTAACATAACTCTCCAATTTCAGATTTAATCACTTTACATTATATTTTGAAAATATGGGAACAGATATTTTTCCTAGTGTAATTCAATTAAAAATTCTAAATGACACTTGAATATGTGTGATGGATATTTAGTATTTTTTAAAAAATTAAATCAGGTTATTATAAAGACTAAGTCTATGTTAAACAGGAAAGCAACTTTACATTCAGATAATGAAATTTTCCTGTTTCATTTTAGCTGATACTTAAAATTCTTAGTAGTACATTTTTCTGAATTTCAAATTATTCTGTAGAAATTTCAGTAAATACCCCAGCAGAATTTAGATTTCTAAAGTGTATCAACCACTGTCTATGATTCTTGTTTCATATTTTGCACTCCCTTGTCCTTTTAATCACAACAAACTTGCCCTCAGGTTTTCCTTACATCATTTTGAAAAAATACTTCTGTGATCCATCAGTATGAAATACAGCTTTCTGAGAATGTGTGATAAAATAAGTTTTTGATCTTTGTGTATCTATCTATACAGTGGTGCAGTGGATATATTCACACATCAAGAATTTCAAGACTTTGTGAGGAAATAATGTTATTGCATGCAAACATACAAGATTCCAGAATAATTTTTATCATGGAAAGTCATTTCATTTACTTATATTTTGAAATGGCATAAAAGAAAACATTCATTTCAATTAAACAAAAGCCTAAACAAATGTTTTTTTAATGTTTAATTGTTTAATACTTTAACATAAGAGATTAAAAGACCAATAGAAAATTTAGCATGCTTATTTATATGTGGAAGAAAGGCCAAGTGTAACTAACCTCTTCCTCTTTTGTGAAATTCTGATTATTTCATCTCATGTTCTAATCAATATCACATGAAATGATGATTAATATCAAATTTTTCTTTAGATTTTGATTTATAACCTTGAAACTTCATCTTATTGTTACTATATATAAACTTTTGTCCTAAGTAGGCAACTAATATTTAGTCTAGGATGAAGCAGACCATCTTTCTTTATTCTCATTTCACACATGAAAAGATATTTTCTATGTGCAATGTACAGCCCCTAAATACTTATTTTATTAATTTTGATAACACTTTTATTGAGATGAAATTCAGATGGGATTATTTATGCATTCAAATGTGCAATTCAGTAATATTCAGCATTCATTCATACCTTTATTTGTAAGGGAGTCCTTCCCATTCTATGACTCCAGAAAGATACATGAAGATATACATGGTTCACACTCCAGAGGCATGCTCTCTGTTTTTCTCTCTGCTAACTATCTCTCTTTGTAGTGTTACCACAGAGCACCACAATTAATCTGACTTTCTATATTTTATGTCCCAGAGCCTCTTTTGTGCTTTGAGACCACCACTGAGTAAAGTAAGAACTGCTTGACAACAGGTGCTATAGTCTGTGAAAAGTGATGTGAGAACTGAGAGGATTACAAAGTAAGTAATGTAGGTAGCATCAAAAACACAGATGTTCTGAGGCAAGGGATGACTCACATCCCGCTGATCAAATCAAGAAGCTGTGGGTTTTATAATGGCACTAAGAAAAGTATGCAATTTAAATATCATCAAGGGCTTAAATGTCATGAATATTCTGAAGCTTTGTATGTCAAAATTTTAGAATGAGGCTAGATACAGCTTAACAGAATTCATAGAAAATGAGACCATGACAAGGGAATATTGGATTATGAGCCATGTGAACTCCACAATGAGTTATTAGGCATTTTATTACCACACAAATAGAAATAGTTTGCTCTTAAGTCCTCACACACCAAAATTCCCCCAGCTTCTCATGCCTAGACTTACTATCTACTTTCTGTTTCTACAGATGAATGTGTACCTTGTGTACGTTTTGTATAAGTAGAATGATATAATATGTGGTCTTTTATATTGGGCCACTTTACTTGGTATAATAATGTTTGTTGGGTTAATTCATATTGCACATAGAACTTTTGATGGCTTTAGCAGTAAACCCTGCAAATATCCCAACAACAACCAAAACCTAGCTATATCTAATCTTTTTTTTTTAGTCTGACCCTAACCCCCTAACCCTAACACCTAACTCCTAAACCTAAACCTACACGAATCCTAACTGTAACCTTTAACACTAACTCTACCCCTAACCTGCTATATCTAATCTAATCAATTATTGAAATGATTTGAAAAATCAATAAATTACATTTGTTCTAGTGAACAGTGTGTTTATCAAATGTGTTTTATATGAGAGAGCTTAAAGTTTGTTACTGATTATGAGGTTTTCCTTTTTTTTTTAAATTTTACATTTTAATTTTATGTTAGCCAATAGCAGCCATTCTCTAAGAAACTGCAGACATCTGATTTTCATCAGCTCCGTCAATTTCCTGTCAACAATTTCCCTCTCTTATTCTTTGACAGTTTTATACAGCAAAGATTAATAATTTCACTCTCCATTATTGTGACTTAAATTAGCATGGTGTGAGGCTATTTACAAAGGAAAGAGCAGCTTATCAGTGGGTACACCACCATAGAATGTGACTTCCTTACCCCCGACAACCATTAATGGATGACAGTCCTTCGTGGAAGTGAAAGTAGTGACCTGTTAGTCAAGATGTGTCTTCTAGTGTGATAGTGGTGTGGTTTGTAGGGGCAGGTAACCAGTCATAGTCTGATTAGATCTGAGGCCTGCTCAATAGAAAAAACAAACAAACAAAAAAAAAAAAAAAAAAAACTCATACCTGTTTCTGTAATCTTGATCAATACCAGTGGTTTGGAGAATTCATAGGCCTGAGAGGGGAACCTATTACTGTTTTTTTTTTTAATTTTTATTTTACAGTATAATTTAATTCTACACATCAGCCACGGATTCCCTTGTTTCCCCCTCCCTCCCCCACCCTCTCCTTCCCCCCAGCCCATCCTCCATTCCCATCTCCTCCATGGCAAAGACTCCCCTGAGGATTGAGTTCAGCTTGGTAGATTCAGTCCAGGCAGGTCCAGTCCCCTCCTCCCAGCCTGAGCCAAGCATCCCTGCATAAGCCCCAGGTTTCAAACAGCCAGCCAGCTCATGCACTGAGGACAGGTCCCGGTCCCACTGCCTGGATGCCTCCCAAACAGATCAAACCAATCAACTGCCTCACTTATCCAGAGGGCCTGATCCAGTTGGGGGCTCCTCAGTCATTGGTTCATAGTTCATGTGTTTCCATTCATTTGGCTATTTGTCCCTGTGCTTTTTCCAACCCTGGTCTCAACAATTCTCACTCATATAAACCCTCCTATTTCTCACCAATTGGACTCCTGGAGCTCCACCTGGGGCCTGGCTGTGGATCTCTGCATCCAGTTCCCTCAGTCTTTGGATGAGGTTTCTAGCAAGACAATTAGGGTGTTTGGCCATCCTATCACCAGAGTAGGTCAGTTTGGGCTGTCTCTCGACCATTGACAGTAGTCATCAGATCAAATTGCCTTCTAAATGCTCAAGTGCATCATAGATTAGTGCTGTGGTCTGTACCAGGGAAGCTTCTTATTGCAGCAGGTGGAGGTTAATACATAAAGCCTTAACGGTCCAATGTACCAAGAATGAGTGGCTGATATAATGTTCCACCCTTGTGATGAAGCTATTTCACTCTTCTGAGGCTCAGAGAACATCACAGATGAGGGAGCAGAAGGAAAAAAATAAAAATGTGACTGAGAAATATGAATAAGGAGTCTTAGGCATTGTCCTCATGAACACACTTCCGTTGTGATTATCTGCCTAAGACCTTCACAAAATTGGCTCATCAACTTTTCAAACAGGATGAAGCAGGGACAGTGTGGCTCTATTCTGTACTGTGAAATGACAAGCAGTGGTTTGGGGAGGGAGGATTCCATTTTCCTCAGTGATGTAGTCATGACCAGTTGTATTGCACTCATAAATAATCACTCTGCCTCAACTGATTGTACCAGGCTTTGCTGACTCCCCATGGGAGGCCTTACATTTTTGAAGGAAGGGATGGGAGTGGGGGTGGGGGAAGCTAGAGGGGAATGGGAGGAGAAATGAGAGGAGGATCTGTTGTTGCTATGTAAGATGAATAAAAAATTTCTTAATAAAGAAAAAATTCTAATTAAACTCAGTGTAACAGACATAAAAGTAAAATATTACAATAGGCCAGGTATTTGCTGAAAATAAAAGTTCTGTGGGAGGAGAGGAAAATAGAGTATGAAATGACTAAAATTCATAATATAAATGTTTGAAATTGTCAAATAATAAAATATTTTTAAAAGTTGAGTGAGCATAATTGAAATGTGTTATAGACACATAAAATCATAAAATTATTTAATGAATAAAAATGTGTCCTTAAGTTTGTCTTCCTTTCTATTTATGTAGTCTACAGAGGATAGTGATGGTCTTGGATCACTCGATTTCATCAGTTTAAACCAAGCACAAAACAATTCTTCTCAAGAATAGCCTAAGCTGTAATTGAATGTATTTTCTCTGAAGTTCTTCTATGGATCATGTTTACTTACCCTAGATTGACTGTATTATAACCATTGTGTAAAATGATGATATTCAAAAATCTGTGCTGAAATTTTAGTAGTCAAATTTGGAGATAATATGCTTTAAACTGACAATGGAAGAGACTTTCATGCATTATACAGCATGCAAATATATGAAATAAATAAATGAGAGAATACATATATATAAAACTTTGCTATTGCTTTCTACTTTGATTTGGGCAGGTGTGTGTGTGTGTGTGTGTGTGTGTGTGTGTGTGTGTGTTAACAACATTTAGCAGCCCCCAAGATTCTACAAATAATAATTTTTGGTGAAATAAAGGTCTTCCAACTCTACATTATTACCATTATATACACCAAGTTCATAGTACAATAGAAGCTAAGGGCAGCCCCTATCTTGAAATAACACCTTTAACTAAGTGTACAGATTTTAAGCTCTTATGATAAAAGTCATTAGTGGGGTACAGCTTCCTGATTACTTTTGTTTAGAAAGGCTTTGCGATCATTGCACTTAGTGTCTCAGCCAAGTCTTTGATTAGTTTGGAGTTAATCAGTCCTCTCTCCATTCTTTTGCTAAGGTGAAAATGTGTTTTGAAGTTCCTGTTTTATAAAGGGCATTGGTATCAATGGCAGTTCATTTTCTCCTGGGACGCTCTTGCAATTTTGCTGTGCTAAATGTTTCCTCCAAGCACTTACTGAAGGCTGAGGTCACCTCTCTTGTTAAAGAAGAAAAATTGCTACTCTTTAACTCAAAGTTTCCCGAACTGCAGTCTAAATTCTAAGCAAAGCCCATAATTAACTTTCAAATGACTTAGAGGTGATACTTTCTTGTTGTCCGTTTATTGTGTTTGGTTTAATGGATATTAAATTAAACTTAAAACATATGACTCAAAAGGCCATCATTTTATTCAGTAGTGTCATGTGTTTTATAAATAAAAAGCACTAATGATACAATAAGAAATCTGTTTTGTTTTATCTTTCATAAAACAACACCCCATTCCAGGATAACTATCTTCTATGACTTTTGTTGCTAAACCCATTTCTTTTCAAGAGACTTCTCTAAGGGATACTTTATTAATAAGTGCTGTAGCTAGTACTGTTATTGATAGCTCTTTTAAAAAAATCTTTCTCTCTGTGTAAATGGTGTGTGTGTGTGTGTGTGTGTGTGTGTGTTCATGTGTGAATGCAGGTACTTGTGTGCCAGCAGGTTCACTTGTTCAGGGAAAGGTATCTTTGTTGTTCACAGTAAATATGACCTTTAACCCATGGCTGATTTTTGTCTCTACCTCCCATCTTGTGTTGGGAATACTAGGGTTGTAGTAGAACCTCCCATCTTGTGTTGGGAATACTAAAATTGTAGTTGAACCTCCCAAAACCGGCTAGTATGGGCTCTGGAGTTTCAAATTCCGGTCTGCATGCTTGCATGGCAAACACAAATGTCTCTCTCTGAAGCCTTGCCACGTTGCTTTGATAGATTTTAGTAGCAGTATTGTTATTAGTGATGTTTGGAGAGTTCCTTGTAAATAATTGTAAAATCTATACCTTGCTTACCCTATATTAAAGTACAATATTCTCAAACTCATATACTAATTTTATTTTATGGTATTTTGTCAGTTTGAGGGTGTACCATACATGATTGCAGGGATACTGTTGAGTTTTGATATTGGAGCATATAGTACAAACTATAGAACATAGCCAAAACATCTACACACAATGATATGCAAAGTTTAAGAGTCTTAGGGCTTGGGAGATGCTCAGATGGAAAAGTGTCTGTCATATAAGTATGGGGAGCTGAGTTTGATGTCCAGCCACCACTTTAAAAGCCCTGTGTGGTAATGTGTGCCTATATTGTCATTGCAGGGGAAGCAGAGACAGGAGAATACCAAAGAGCTTGATGGGCAGCTAGTATAACCAAATTAGTGATGTACCAGCTTAGTAAAATTCTCTGTGGCAAAAAAAATAATGTGAAGAACAATAGACAAAACACCTTACAAGGACGTTTGGCCTCCATTAGTGAACCTGTACAGTTATGTGCACATACATAAACACAATGCACACATGCACACATCACACACACACCACAAGTAATTGAGAGACCGCTTTCTCGGTAAGAAAACAATTTTACCAGCAGCAATCACTAAAAGCAGAAAGTAAATACAAATTTCTTTCACAAGTTGAAGTTTTAAATTCATATATTTATTTCAAAGCGTGTGTGTGTGTGTGTGTGTGTGTGTGTGTGTTGTGTGCATGCATGTATGTCTGTGTGTGTGTATACTGGATGGACTGAGAGCTTTAAAATAACTCATAAGACACTGCCCTGTATTTTAAGCTGCTAGAAGTAAATGAAATAAAAAGGAAACCTGCCAAGGAGATGGAAACCTGTTCAATCAGAAAAATCATCAAAGTAGAGAAATTGTGTCAAATGTTGTTCTCATTTTATGAAAGGAATATTTTATACTAGACCATGTTCAATAAACTTATGTAAATTAGATCCAACAGCTGCAAAAACCCCTGAAAGGAAAACTGTAGTGGGTAGCTGTTCCAGCTTTGACCTGGAAGTACTATCCCCATTGAGGCTTCCGGTAACTGTCATGCCTACAAGGCAGAGTCGAGGGAGGAGCCCTTAAGACCCGAGATCCAGATGTGCTGGCTATCTTGGTTCCTGGGTCCTGGACGCTGGAGGTAGACTGAGCAGAGTTTTTCAGAGAACACCACTGGACTGCACTACACTTTTCCCAGACTCTGTTACCTATCCCTTTACTTATAAGTTACCCCACAAGATAAACCTCCCTTTTAACTATGTGGAGTTGCCTTACTACTACAACCAATAGAAAACCATCATGTGTATACTTAGAGTGCTGCTGTTTAACACAAAGGTAGCCTAAAGCTTTGCTTATGTCCATTTATATTGACCACTGTACAGCCCATTTTAAAGACTGCTTTTGTTGCTTCTACACGCCTGAGCATCATGTGACTCTTTCTGTTTGTCTTTAAATCACAGTCTGACTTTGTTATTTTAAATGTTTAATGCTATGAGAAAGGTAGAACTTATGTCGAGAAAACAGGGTTTCATAAATTTGTCAAAGTAATGATGAGGCCAGCAAGAAGTTTCTTGAGAAAGACATGGTAAGGTACAGGTGGCCACTGCTGTGCACCTATGTACACTGTGACAGTCACAAAAATTATCCATGGTTACTCCTACAAGTACACAGTGACATAGGCAAAAGCATTTCTTCAAGAAAAATAGAAATAGTCAATTTAGTGAAAATGTAAGCAGACATCATCAGCTTTCTTGTCCTGAGATCATTCACTGACCTCCAAGTTCAAGTACATGAAGCATTAATGACTTTGACTCAGGAGGTCAAGAGTAAAAGTTTGCACAAGTTTGCAAATTGTAAATAAGACATTTTTAAAGACTGAAGGTCTTGAAATCTATTTCCTCAGTTGTAGCTGAAAGTTTGAAAGTTTGCCTGGTCTCACCCGGCACCAAGGTCCCACAGCTATATATAAAATTCCTGTGTCCTGCCTAGTCCCGCAACCGCTCAAAAACCAAAGGAGTCACACACTAAAGGAGAGTGAAAGAGACAGCAATCATAGTAGCCATTAAAAGCAAATTTTAAATTGTGCATTTTAATTTAAAGAAAGTCATTATTTGTAAATTAAGTAATAAATGCTATAGAAAAACATTGAAAACTTTATGAAAAATTCAGCTATAGAAGCTTTTAGACTACTATTATACATTACTGTTTATATATACACGATAATAAAAATAGAGAATTTAAAAGCAGAAAACAACGACTTGAAACAAATAATGTAGTGCTTGAAAATATATTATACATTGTCTTCTATGTCTTTTCTCTCATGAAAACAAGCCACAACCGTGTTTTGATTTTACATTTGTCAGATCAGGCACTGGATGCAATATATTTATTATTTTTCTCAAAATAGTGGAATAGAGAAAAACTGTGTGAAGCAATCAGATAAATAAAACAACAGGAAACAACTCAGAGTCACTTAAGCTATTATAAAACAGAAGAGAAATAAAATGCAAGCTTAGGTCATGATCATATGTCTACATCCATGGATGCAAAATTATGAAGAAGAGCCCCATGAAGCTGAATTTATTTTCAAATCAAGAAATTAGAGGGACAATGACCTGGGGAAGAAACAGAACAAAGCCAGTAGTCGGCTTCAAGAAGTTCTGCCAAAAACAAAAAAGCAAAACAAAACAAAAACCTTCCATGCAATCCTCACAGAGTTCCTGAGTCATTTTTATTGTTGTTGTTTTTCCCAGAAACCACTGACAACTCCAACTGTGCTCCACAATCCAGGAGTCATTATCCAGACAAGACTCCCCAGGAAACAGCTTCCATGTGGGGCTTTTGTCAGACCCAAGGGTGTACAATGTGCCTCAAAGGAAGTAGAGAGCCTGGACTCAGGGAGAGAACTTAAAAGGAAAGTTCAAAATAAAATTAATTAAATATTTTTAGAATTCATGTATCACCAACACTCACAAAATTGCAAATGGAAAGATATTTCTAGTCCTGTGGATACATTTGGCTTTATCTAAATTCAGTTTTACTCCAGACATCAAGTGATACAACTAAAACAAGCATACAAGCATAAGGAAATATTAGAAGTAAAACATAAAAACTATGCTAGACGAGTACTAGTGCTGGACCCCAAAGTTTAGGGTCTCAAGTGGGCACCCCAAGAACCCAGACTCCAGTCCAGTTGATGCAACAGCACGAGGATTTTATTGAAGCATCTGTACAGATGGGCAAATTCTTGTCCTGAGAGCAAGAGTTCCATCTTACTGCAGCCACATCGGGCTTTTTAAAGGGAAAACCCACAAAAGCCATAAGATTCCAATTCCCATACAATTTAGTTTCACAAGATCATGGTCCAGTCGCAGAGTGGGTACATTCTTCCTGAAAGGTCAAGGGGGGGGCGGGTATCAGGGCGGGAGTGGAGTTTACACAAAGGTCACAGTGGTCCTTCCTGGAACACTTGCAACTATCCCAGTCACAGTTGAGCACATTTCTTAACAGAAATCTTTTTACATTGTTACATTGTTACAGGTTGAATAATGACTGAGTCAGGTGGCCCTTGGAACTAGTTTTTTAGTTTTTCATTTCCTGGGGCTTGGGGGGTGTAAGCCTGAAGGGTTACAGTCTTTCACTAGTGAATTATAATCTGATTGTTGCTCTTTTTTTAATTAAGACTTTTTTATTTATTTTATATACCAATCAAAAATCCCCCTCTTCCCTCTTCTTGCCCCTCCAGCTTGCCCCTCCAGCTTCCCCCTCCCAATCTACCCTCCCATTCCCTCCTACAAGAAGGTAAGGCATCCCATGGGGAGGTACATTTAGTAGAGGCAGGCACAAGTCCTTCCCCTTGCCTCAAGGCTGTGCAAGGTGTCCCATCATAGAAGTGGGCTCCAAAAAGCCTGCTCATGCACCAGAGATGGCTTCTGATCCTATTGCCATGGGGACCCTTAAGCAGATCAAGCTACACAACTGTCTAGCTTTGCAAAGGGCCTAGTCCAGTCCAATGCAGGCTCCACAGCTGTTGATCTAAATTTCATGAGTTCCCACTAGTTTGGTTTGGTTATCTCTGTAGGTTTCCCCATCATGTTCTTGATGCTCTTGCTCATAGAATCCCTCTCTAGTAACTGATGCAAGCAGATACAGAGATCCACAGCCAAACACCAGGCTGAGCTCCAGGAGTCCAGTTGATTGTTGCTCTTAATGTTACATGAAATATATCTATGGTTGGGGATGAATATGGTCTCTAGACAGCAACAATTCAAAGCATCCAAAAATATTACAGGATAATCATAAAGCCGTATTCAGATTTTACAAAGTTGACTAAGAGGAAAACTCTTCTTATATCAATATTTAATGTTGAAAACCAGGCACAGAAAAAAAGCATTCAATATTTGTTTACCAGCCAGTGAATTAACAGTAAGTGAATGTCAACCCAGACTCAGGTTCAACACCATAAATGATAAGGACATTTTCCCTTTCATTTCAAGGGCGGTCTTCTTCACATTGCGTACTAAATTGTCATTACACCATGGAAACAAACCTCCTGTTCGCATTTTAGTAAGTGGAATAATGCAGTATAAACTCCTATTCTATTCCAGTTGGTATAGTTGATTAAGTGTTGTTTATACATGTAAATTTGGAGATGATTGTTATTATTGTCTACTATGATGTTATATGAATAGAATGATTATCTGTTCTCAGTTGATCAATATGGAAAATTTCTAGGATTTGTCCATTCTATTTTCAATAAAGTCAATGCAATAATTTCTATATGCAACTTTACTAGAAAGCATGAATGTAATGGCTTATTCATAAGATGTAGGAAGTTTTAACATTAGTAGAACTTGTATAAACAACTTTGTAAAAGTTGATCAATATGGAAAATTTCTAGGATTTGCCCATTCTATTTTCAATAAAGTCAATGCAATAATTTCTATATGCAACGTTGCTAGAAAGCATGAATGTAATGGCTTATTCATAAGATGTAGGAAGCTTTTACATTAGTAGAACTTGTATAAACAACTTTGTAAAAGGACCTTTGGAAATATTTTCTTTATTTTAAAATAATATGTTTATTCCTAGAGAATTTCATATAACTTGGTCACATTCACACATTCCATTCTCTAACTCCACTCAAATCTGCGAGCTGTCTCCATTTTATGTTTACGTTTTAAAAAATACTAAATAGAGCCTATCTCACTGAAGGTGTCCTGGTCCTGTGGCTCTTATAATCTCTCTGCTTCTTTTTCGGTAATGTGCCCTAAGACTTAAGTGTAGGGCCTGTGCTATGAATGTACTGATTGAGGTCAAGCATTCTACTGCCAGTTTATTTCTACATTTGACTAGTTGTGGCTTCCTGTAACATCTGCTTGGTGTCTGGGATTCTTTGATGAGGATGAGAGCTACATTTATCTGTGCACATGGCAGACATGTTTAGAATTCGGAGGGATAACAGTGGTTTAGAAAACTGGCAGTGGTCATCTTTCTACAAGGTTCTGTGGCTTCACCAACCACAGGTAGCTGACTAAATGTTTAGTGAGATATATCCTGTGAGATCTTGGAGGATAAGAATGGTGAGAGCAGTGTATACAATACACAGTAGCTTCTGTTATTTCAGAAAAAGCCAAAGAGTATACTAGGGCCATTCAAATGATGTTTTGAATTGAGAGTTTGCTATTTTGGTTAAGAATTGGTTGCTTTAGTGAGGTAGGACTGAAGAATCAGCTAGGATTAAAAAGAGACCAGCATCACTGAAGTGAAACCTTTGGTTCATTAGTATAATTAATGCTGGTTAGTTGAAGCTGAGAAGTTTCTAGTTATTAAGAGATTTGAATCATTGAGACAAATTGTTCTAGGGCTGTTTCCTCCAGGTCAGCACAGGTGAGTCCAAATACTGAACATTTTACACAGTAGATGTTTGACTTTGGTTGGATTTTTATTGTGACTGTGCCCTGTTTCTTCTGTGTTGGAGGAAGAAAATATGTTATTTTTTCTTATTTTACAAGAATTCAGATGAAGTCAGCCTTTTAAATAAGAGACTTTGGACCTGTAAGTATTCAAGTATTTAAAGAGTATGGGACTTTGAAAAATTGAAATATTTCACATTGTGATATTTAATAATAATATGCAATGTGAGACCAAAATGAGCCATCTTAGAAATAAGACCAAAATGCTTTCACCCTAAAATTAAGGCCTAAGATTTCTCCTTTTGGGAATAGGCCATTAATTACTGAAACCAGTCAGTTCAGATTCCAGAAACCAGGAAGTATTAAATTACAGAGTCACAAGATAGTCATGAGGTAATGTTCCAGACTATGGCTCTCCCTGGTTTCCAGGGTAACTGGCCACAAAAATACCCCCACCTGAGGGCAGCCAATGAGAAATAGTGGCGGGCAACCACTCCCTTAGAAGTAATTTCTAGAAGTCCCTAGAAGCGAGCGAATCAGAACTGTACCCGTACTAACACCCCTAAATGATGTAACCTTGTGATTTTCCCCTTTAAAAGCTGAGCTTGCAGACAGGTGGGCCCTTCCTTCAGCCTCCACTGCGTTGGATGTATTGGACGAAGTCCCTGCCTAGGCTTGTTTTGCTTTTGGATATCCAGAATTAAACCTTGCTTTTGCATTCCGGCATGCTCATTCTTGGTGGTCTCTCTGGGGGTCACGATCTGGGCACAACAGCAATATTGGCAATAAGCAAGAAAAGAAAGGTTGTTGTTTAATAGTCTTGTATTGGTATGTCAAGTTGACAAGGAGTCAATTGTTCTTGTTTTCTCTTTCTTTTGTCTTTTTTTCTTGCCAACTTGACACAATCCTAGAGTTATTTGGGAAGAGGAGCTTCAATTGTAAAAATGCCTCCATGAGATTGCTGGAACGGAATGCTGTACATTTTCCTGATTGATTGATTGATTGATTGATTGATTGATTGACTTGGGAAGGCTTAGCCCACTGGGGTCAGTGACTTCTGTTGTGGGCAGGTGGTCCTGAGTTGTAGGAGAAAGCAGGGTGAACAAGCCTGGGGTCAAAAACCAGGAAGCGCCATTGGTGGTGGCACATGCCTTTAATCCCAGCACTCGGGAGTCAGAGGCAGGCGGATCTCTGTGAGTTTGAGGCCAGCCTGGACTACAGAGTGAGTTCCAGAAAAGGTGCAAAGCTACACAGAGAAACCCTATCTCTGGGGAAAAACAAAACAAAACAGGAAGCGGCCCTTCTCCACAGCTCTTGCTTCAGCTCTTGCTTTGGCTTCCCCCAGGGACTGTCACGTGATATGTAAGGCACATGACCACTTTCCTCCCTGGGTTGCTTTGGTCACTGTCGTTACCATGGCAACGTAAACCAAGCTAGTACTGCTGTGCATATACAGCTTTTAAAACCTTCATTTTCTATTCTTGCCGTGGCTTAAGATTGCCTAGCATTTGGAATATTTTATTATCATATGTATGTGTGCGTGCCATATATGTACATGAGTGATATTTGGTTTATAGTTTATTGTAACAGTATCTGCAGTTCGGTGAGGACAAAAACTATGGTCAAAATACATTACGTAAAAATCTGAAAAGTAAGCTAAAAGACAAAAAAAATATAAGTTAAGTGATATTGTCTATTTGCTTCTCTGTCAATTTTTTTCACATAAATATATGCTCTAGGATAGTAAATACATTGAGACTGAACATTCTTTCCTCCTCAGTGTATAGACTTGTTACACTTTTAGAAATGTTTGTATATTAATGTACTTAGTGTCACATTTTGTCTATTTTGCTATTAGTTATTAATGCTTTTCATGGGTGAGTACTGTTAATGCTTTCAAGTTTGTTTAATGTTGAATTTTTATATTATGATATATTAAGTAGACAGTTCTTTTTGTTCAAAAATGGTGTTCTGAATGGATAAGATCTTATTACTGTAATGTGTGCAGTATATGTATACAGTGTGTGGGAACATTAAGATACATAAAGCATTGTGTATTTTGAACAATTATAAAGCTTTCCCAGAGGAATAGATTGATGAATTATTTATCTCTGTATACTATGCTTATACAGTACTTATGGAGAGATGGAGAAGTATTAATAGGTGTGTGTAATATACAGAGAAGAAATAGCAATAATAGGAATAATGAGTGAGAAATCTTTTGAGTAGTGGAGAACAAAAACATTTTTCTCATCAGTATTAGTCTACCTTTGAAAGGAACAATTATGTACTAGTAATTTTAAGAAACAATACATTGTTAAAGTATTCATGGTGTCCTAAGGGAGAGTGAAGTAGGAGAATCATAGCTACATTACTGTTTCATACACAGTAATGGAAAACTTTGATAGCTTCTATTTCTAATGCAAATTTGCTTCCTTTTCCTTTTCTTATGCACATATATTTAATACTTCACGCTTTCAGAAGGAAACTTCTAAATATAACTGAAATGTCCTTTATTAAATTAGACATAACTGTACTACTTAGCAGTGATTAAGTTTTGAATGTTTCTATCAATGAAAAGGGGAGAATGATAGAATTATAAATCATTTTTATTTTTTGGCTAATCACATTCATGTAGGCTCAATTTTCTGCTTCTATCAAAGTTTCAACATAGAGAGGCATCACTTTTATCATACTTCCTTCCCTGTGGAGTTTATCTGAATGTGTGCAGCTTTTAGTGTTTATCCTCTAATCAACTCAGTTGGACACTCACATAGATAAGAATGTTGCACAAGTTAATCTCAAAAGTTTTTCATTCATTTTATGCTTCAGTGGACTGGATTTTCGATATATCCTGGCACTACTAAAATATTCTTTGTTATATCTCAAGCTGCAAGCTTCTTTTCTTACTTGTTTTCTTAAGTGCTACCAAAGTGGAATCTTTGAATTTCTAGTAACAAAAACTTAGTGTATTTGGTAGTCAAAATGTCCAAACATTATATATTTAAAGATGTGTTAGTGTATTTAAAATGAAAACTGACTTAAAATATGAAAATAATGCCCCAAAGGACTTTTTCAGAAAGGTAACAAAACACACAAAAACTGGAAAAAGAAAAAAATAACTCAAATCTTGCTTAATGACATATTACTTTTAATTTTTAAAGAGGCATGTAGTTATAATTAATGAAAAGGTAGCCATGGACTTGAAGGTAAGCAAAGAGGGGTGCATGGGAGAATTGGAGTTAGTAAGAAAGGGACACATGTTATAACCATATTATAATCTCAAAAAAATCATTCTAAGCATCCACTTTGTTTTCCTTCCTTCTTTCTTATTTCCTTTCTTTTACTTTTTTTTCTTATTTATTTATTCATTTATCTTGAGAAAATTTCACCATGAAGCCCTGACCTGCTTGAAACTTGCTTTGTAGCTAGGCTGGCCTGTAACTCACACAGATCAGCCAGCTTCTGCCTCTTGCATGTTGGCAATAAGTGTAAACATCATTATACCAGGCAATATTTAGTTTCTTTAAAAAAAAATCCTCGTGCTTATTATATATAAAAGTTCTCTCTCTAAAGAAAACACAGCAAAGATCACTATTATGAATGCTATGGTGCAGTGACTGTGTGATAGTCTCTGCTGAAGGCTGCATTTGATCCGATCCAAAACCTCTGGAGAAGGTACTGAACTCACAGAAACACATGAGGAAGACCCTTTTATCTCTGCTCTTCCAGCCATTATCAAAATTTTACAAATATTCTGACAAGCTAATTTTGTTTAAATTCCTGGCAAGCAATATATCCTAAGCCTATTCATGATGCCTATGTATTTATGTGTGTTTCTGTATGTTTTTATGTTTGTGTATGTATGTATGTATATGTAAATGGTCATTAGGCTTATCTGTCTAGTGAACATGTTCTTGAATTTATGTGTGCTTTCTTATTTGATAAAAGGAGAGAACAAAGCTGTAGGAAAAGGTTCTTCAGTATAAATTCAGTTTTCAGGAAGAGAGTATTTAAATTAATGCATTAGGAAGAAGAGAGCTCTGAAGTTTGCTGAAGGGATATGTAGTCAGATTGCCTTCTAAGAATGTGTAACTACATACTAATGCTGTTTTCAGCCTTGCTTGGAGAAGCTGCTTCCTGCAGTCATAATTATATGACAGTTGATAAAGATTCTTAAAGCTAGAGCTGGTCAAGATGCAGATAATGAGTGGATGTCGAGTGTACAGACTTAACAAGAACGTCTATATAGCCTCCTCTACAGCTCAGAGAACATTCTGCAAGAACAAAAGGATGTGGATTATTCATGGCCAATGAAATCATGAACAAACAGCAGGTGTAAGTTTTTGCATACAACCTAAATACACACACACACACACACACACACACACACACACACACACACACACCACACACTCATGAAAGACACAAAAAGATATGAAGAAGTTCAATAAGAGGGGAAAGCAACAAGGAATATTTTTGGGAGTGAACACAATCACAATGCACTGTACATGTGAGTGAAATTGTCAACAATGTTAGTGGAACAGAAACAGGAGAGCTGTTGAGTCCATTTTGTTTGTACTAGAATTTGTACTTTATTTCAGTATTAATAAGCTTGACATTTTATTAAATATATCATTTAATTTCCTCTCAAAACTCAGAGACTACAAGTAGAATAGGCTTGTTCTTGAGGTAGTCTTGAAATGCCTGATGTTTACTATTTCATTGAAATCTACCAATTATTAAATTATTCATGGCACTAGACATTCATTTGTATAACTACCTCTGTCCTATTTCTTTTAAGGAGAAAGAAAATTTACTTTCTTTTATTCAGAAGTTTATTGATTTTTTTCAGACTTACATTTTTTCATAATTCTATTGAAGACATTAGTTTTAACTGTTCATGTATCAAACAGGTATTAGCGAAAGACTTGTTTGATTTTACATTTCATATGCATTAGGTGGCAATAATTAAATACAAAATTGTGACAATAGCTCATAAAATTGTTCCTGCATTTAAGGAAAGTACCAGCAACCCATAGCACCTTCACTTTATATTCTGTATTTGAACTCAAAACAGAATTTATGTAAGTTCGTGAACTTCATGGCCATTCTGTGAACTATAATCATCCTTCACTGGTGTTTTAGATTTCAGAACATTAGCTCTATTTCCTCCACGGAATTAATTTCATAACACTTGGTTTTCACAAATTTATTGCCCTACAACTTACAGAGACAAAGTGTGAATATGTTGGAAGCCATCCATGAGACTCTTTATTACATAAACGGTCCTATTTTTTTCTCTCATCATTTTTATCATTAAGCTACTTATGAGCAATGCATATCCCTATACACTAAAAGTTTAAGCTTGTACTGAGATAAGCTTAGATGAATGTAACATTATAGATTTCAGGTAATTTTAAAGCAATCGTATCTTGACTCCTAAAAAATTATTTTATTTTTCTGAAAACAAACATTTCTAATTTTCCTTGACTAGTTGAAGTGAATTTAAAAACATTTTTGATTAATAATTCAATAAATTGATCCATGTCATATTAGTGTAATATTTATATGAATCAGTATATGGTATGGTAATGTTGAATCAATATATAGTACTTGAAATATTCTGCATGAATCATCATTTTGTGGTAGAATTTTTTTTTTTATTTTCAAAAATTTGCTACCTGAATTCATTAGAATGAAATTGCTTACTTCAGGAAAAATAAAACTGAAAATGTTTTAAAGTCTTCGCTTTTTAGTTGAAAATATCTGTTTTCATACAATATTTTGATTATGGTTCTCACTCTCAAAGCATCCCAGATCTTCCTCACCTCCACACCTGCCGACATCCACATCTCTCATTAGAAACAAACAGGCATCTAAAAGGAAAAAAATAGTAAACAAAATAAAATCAAAACAAACCTGAATAGGAGAAAACAAATAAGCAGAAAAACAGAGAGCCAAAGACAAAACATGAAACGTATAGACGTGGAGATACACACATTGTCAAGCACAGAAGTCCCCTAGAAACACAAAGTCAGAATCAATCAGATAGATAGATAGATAGATAGATAGATAGATAGATAGATAATACATGGATAGTTGATAGATATATAGATGATAGGTACATGATAGAGATATGATAGACAGATGAAAGATAGATAAATGATTGATCGATTGATATATATATATATATATATATGATAGATAATAATAAATATATAAACAGCTAGATACAGGCTAATAGAAGAAACTAATGCTCTTTTGACCTGTAAATATTGGTCAGAGAGGAGAAACATTGTCATCCAACCTCAATAACCAAATACATAAGGTTACGAGATCTGCTTCCCTCATGGCTAGATAATTTGACTTACCTGAATTTGAATTTTAAAATGAGATTACATAAAACTTTATGAAATTTAAAGCTGAATGTTGTCCCTTGATGGCTTAATCTGGTAGCTAATTTTTCTCCCTAGCTGAGTGCTAAAAGCTCAATCCTAATATGAAGCCCAATCATGAGATACGAAGAAGGAGAAGGCAGATCTTATATTATGATGTGGGCTTCCTCTGTAATGCTGTCTTACTAAAGAACTGCTGAAAATGTGAAATGAATCTACCACATCTCAATTTTTTTTAGTCCTGTTTAAGAACTGCCATTATTTTATTTTTAAAGAATGGAAAACAAACAATCCAAACTCATTTCCCTGTGTTAAGCTATCATGGGGATTAAAAAAAATAATAATACTGCTCTGTGATTTACATCAGACTAGGAGAGGTTGCTTTGGATCTGTGTGGACTTTAGATATTTGGAGCAGTAATTACTTTCCCCATGAATGTTACCTTTTAGAGTCAAACACTATTTTGCCACTGCAGTTCACAATTACTTAAAAGAAGAAATGTTTTCTATTCATAGAAATAGAAAAATATGGAATATAGTTTAAAATTTAAAAATCAAGCATGGCCAATAAATACAATGCATCTGCACATACACATGCATGGGTACACACACACACACACACACACACACACACACACATACACACACACGCACACACACAGATACACACACAGATGTACAAAAACACACACAGACACATACATATACACACACAGAAATTCACACACAAAGTCACATTCAGGCACGGATGGACACACACATGTAGATGTAACCAATGGTCTTATTAAAATAAGAAACACAGAGCCAAGGTAAAAGAGAAAAGCCGAGAGGTCAGAGCTCAGAGATAAAATCTTACCTCCTGCAGTGCTCCTAGCTTCCCCGAGAGAGGGAGGTACTTCCTGTGTCTCTGTTTAAATAATCTTTCTGTTCGGCCTTCTCATTGGTTGTAAACCCAACCACATGACTGCCTCATCACTGCCTGTAAGTACCGCCCTCCAGGTCTTAAAGGCGTATGTCTCCAATACTGGCTGTATCCCTGAACACACAGAAATCTACCTAGCTCTTCTAACCACCATGCTCTTGCTATGGCTCTAATAGCTCTGACCCCAGGGCAACTTTATTTATTAACATAAAATTAAAATCACATTTCAGTACAAATAAAATATCACCACACACACATGCACATACACAGACACAGATGCACACATACAAGCACACACACAGATATACACACACATGCCACATGCATATGCACAACCACAGGCACACACAGAGACTCAAACATAGACACACATCCAGACAGATACATACACACACACACACACAAACACATAGACACACACACACACACACACACACACACACACACACACACAAAAAAAAAAAAAAAAAATTCAACATGTGGGAAATTTCCCAGACCATTTGAAGGGAATTGTTACCTTAGATTATCTTTTAGAAATCAAAGCAAGCAAATCCCAGATATCATATGGAAAGAAAAAGAAAAGACACACATCATATGGAAACCTAGGTAGTTTGTGAGTTAACTTAAAATATGATTTTTTTAAAAGTCAGAAAGAAACTATGATACATGGCCAGAAAATGATGCACCTAAAATATAATGTTTATCTAATAAAAATTCAGAGGTAAGTGAGGAATACTGTCATATGAGTTGCTGGTCTGGGAGGACACAGAGGCATCCAGAATATAAATGCTTGTGTCATTCCCATTGGCTTCCTAGAAGAACTAGCTGAGTGAACTCTATTTCTGATAGAGGATGCCAAACAGTTTGCAAGGCAAAGCAAAATCCAGTTAACATTAACATAGAAATTTACTATCGGAAGGATAGCTTTTATAGTCACAGAAGGTGATGTGCAATTTGGTGGGGTAGAAAAGGCATCAATAATGTCACCCAGCTGTGAACCATACACACTATAATAACAAATACCCAGGCAATATGACATAATATTGGCAACAGCTCTGTGTTTGGATTTGAAGCTTGATACTATAAACCAAGTTAAAGTATGGCTGATAAGGTCTTAGAACTTAAGGGATAACTTGCTTCTGTTGTGTAGCTAAATTGCTATAGCACTTAATAGTTTCTCAATATTTATGTTCATTCACATAGACAAATTCTACTCCCAATCTTAATCAGAGTGGCCTCTCTTTACAGGGAGGAGTGGTGAATATAAGCTTGACATTTAAAGAAAAAGAATAATCCAATGAAAAAATGGGGTGTCAACCTAAACAGAGAATCCTCAACAGAAGAATCTCAAATGAAAAATGAAAAGGTGTTGGAGAGGCAGGAAAGATGGAGAAGGAAAGGAGGCTTTTTTTTTTTTTTGGTGGTGGTGTTTTGTTTTGAGGATTTTCTTTTTGTATTTGTTTGCTTGTTTTGGTTTGATTTTTTTAAATTTTCATTTGGGAGGGGCTAATGTGGGGGGACAATGGGAAGATATGGAAGGACTAGAAGGTGAGCAGAATTGGGGTGGTACATGATGTGAAATTCCCAAAGTCTCACAAAGAAATTATGTTAAAGAAAAAAGAAAAGAAATGTTCAACACTCCTAGCCATCAGGGAAATGCAAATCAAAATGACTCCCAAATTCCATCTTACCTGTCAGAATGGCTAAGATCAAAACACTCATGACAGCTTTTGCTGGAGAAGATGTGGAGCAAGGGCAACACTCCTCCATTGTTGGTGGGAGTGCAAACTTGTACAGCCACTTTGGAAATCAGTATGGCTGTTTCTCAGAAAATGGGGAATCATTCTACCATATGATCCAGCTCTACCACTTTTGGGCATATATTGATAGGATGCTCAATAATACTCCAAGGACATTTGCTCAACTATGTTCATAGTAGCCTTCTTAGTAACAGCCAGGACATAAAAACAAACTAGATGCCCCTTAACAGAAGAATGGATAAAGAAAATTTGGTACATTTATACAATGGATTATTGCTCAGCCATTAAAAAAAATTACATCAGGGAATTTGAAGGCAAATCACTGGAACTAGAAAAAAATTATCATGAATGAGATAATTCAGACTCAGAAAGACAAACATGATATGTGTTCACACAAGTGGATATTAGCTATAGAGTAAATGATAACCATGCTACAATTCACAAACCTAGAGAGACTAGGTAACAAGGGGGGCCCTAAGGGGGACACATGGATCTCCCTGGGAAGGGGAAATAGAAGAGATCTCCTGAGTGGACTAAGGGAAGGTGGGGATGGGAAATTGAGAGATTGAGTTGGAGGAGGTAGATGGAGGGAGAGAGTACTGAAAGACATGACTTGGGGGGCATTTCAGGGTCAGGTAGAAATCTGATGCAAGGGAAACTCCCACAAATCTACAAGGATGACCCCAGATAAGACTCCTAGCAATAGTGGAAACAGAACCTGAACTGGCCATCTCCTGTGATCAGACTGGTGAGTACTCCAATTGTCATCAGATGCGTCATCCAGTAACTGACAGAAACAGATACAGAGACCCAGCGCCAAACATTAGGCTGACCTTTGAGAATCCTGATGAAGACAAGGAGGTAGGATTGTAGGAACCAGAGGGGTCAAGGTCATCAAAAGAAAACCCACAGAAAAAACTAACCTGGCTTATAGAACTCAGAGTCTGAAGAAACATCCAAGGAGCCTGCATGGGACTGACCTAGGCCCTCTACATGTATGTTACAGTTGTGTAGTTTGCTCTGCCATGGGACTCCTAACAACAGGAGCAGGGCCTGTCCCTAATGCCTTGACTGGCTCCTGGGAAAGTATTCCTCATACTGAGTTGCCTTGCTCAGCTTTAATACAAGGGGAGATGCTTAGTCTTGCTACAACTTGATCTGCCATGTTTTGTTGATACCCAAGGGAAGCCTGCACTTTTCTGAACAGAAACAAAAGAGAAGTGGATGTGAGGGGTTGGAGGGGAAGTGGAGGGAGGGAATGGAAGGAGAGGAGGGAAGGGAAACTGTCATCAGAATGTAAAATAAATAAGTTAAATAAATATAAAAAATTTTAAATATTCTCATCTGTTCAAGGTGACAAGACTATGTGACAGCTGATTGCTTAGTACTGAGTACAATACATATAGCAATCCCTCTACACCATAGTGAATGCTGCAGAAGAGAATGAAGAAGACTGTAAGAGTCAAAATAAAGGGTTGGAGACTTCAAAAGGTCATCTTGTGGTCATGACATTGTTATGCAATCATTAACTCAAAGCAAGTTCTGTTAATCTGCACTGGGCCTGTACAAGATTGGCTCTGTCAATAGCAGTCACAGAAGGCAAAGGTTCATGAAGCTACAGATAGATTGTGGTAGAGGATATGTCATTTTCTTCGGTTGTGAACCCACTGGTGAGAACACCAAACTCCAAGGGACAGCACAGAATCCAGAGTCACACGACCAGCACTAGTTAAGATCAGTGGGTCAAGACAAAACAAGAAGCACAAATGTGGGAAAGAAATCTGCAGAGATTTGAAGGGATTGACAAGAGAAGAGTGGGTAGAAGATAAGAGCTTGTGGGAGGTAAGAGTAACTAGAATGAATTATATCAATTGGAATGAATGATATGATATTGAGTAGCATAAAAAATATTGAGACAACTCTAGAAAAGACTGTAAGATGATTTGACTAAAAGAAAGCCAACTAACAGCATTGAAATATTTCTTTTAGAGGTTAAGCTATTGAATTTTAAGATTCATTATTACCCAACAGTAGGTAGATAACACGAAGATCCCAATCTTTATTTCATATTCTAGATTCAAGTCTTGACTGTAGTTCACTAACAATTTAGTATTTACTGAATATGGATTCCATTTGTTTTTTTATAAATTCACTAGATTTGACATTATCTCTATAACATTTAGCATCTAGAGACTAGAAACTGAAATACACAAAAATCATCATGCTGCATCCATGAAGAACATAATTGCTAATTGAAGTAATTAAGAAGGGGGGATATTTCTCAACCTCTTCTTGGTATGTTATCAACCTGTGAGTTTGAAATATGATACATGCATAAATGAAAAGAATGGATGCAGCTCCTGTGATTGTTAAAACATTTTTTAGCAACAGTGCATAAATATCTTATGGAAAAATCCACCAAGCTGTCTGACATGATGTGAACCCTCCATGATCTACATTAAAATGAATAAAAATATTAGAAGGAAAAATTTATGTCTGACTTAACCTTATTACCATTAAACATACACAAACATGGATCATCAATCAGTGCTCTTAACAACTGAGCCATCTCTCTTTCCCTCCTACATACATAAATACACACATATGTACACATACATATACATACATACACAGATATGTACACCCATACACATGTCATAAATAAAAAAATAAAATCTCTGCTTAGTGCCATTAGCTAACTCGCTTATTATTGTTATTGTTCAAGACACAGTGATGACTTACTAAAGATAAAATTACTACATTTATTTGACATAAAAGAATAACAAACTCTCAATTTTAGCTTGTTTAATGGACTCAGTGAAGCTTGATATAACGATAAAATAAAATTGTGCATGAAATAACAATTAGAAAAAAAGGAAGTCATAGATTTGAAGGAGAGAGGGGAGAGACACATGGGGTATTTGGAGGGAGGGAGAAATGAAATTATACTATAATCAATAAAAATAGGCAAACATTTTCTTTCATACTCATTTCAGCCAAGTAAAAGATTTATGAACTTAACATTAAAATGTATTGTTTTAAATTAATGCTATCTCTCAGTAGTGGGAATTACATGTTTTTCCTGCTTAGATATTGCATTATAATTTGTATTTTGTGTAAATGAATTGTTTGGTACTGCAAATATAAAAAAAGAGCTAGTCTAAATCTGACTTATGTATTTTTTATAACAACAGATAGGTATATTATTGACAGCTGGAAATACCAATACCTATGAAGGTATCTACATAACTTTAAGGCATCTCAAAACATTCATTTTATTTTGTTTGTGTTCCTGAAATTACAGGAACCAAATGTCAGTCTCTACTGAAACTTCACTGTTCCTCAAGAAGACATAACTTTTAAAGACAAGAAAAAAAAATTCCCAAAATAAATGGCCATTCAGACTCTTCCCCTCTGTCCCAGTGATGAACAAGAAATGTCCATCTACATTGCTGTCCTTTGTTCTCCATGTTGCTGGGTACGATTTACTTCAGGACTGGGTAAAGAATTGCTCCTCACAACAGCTGCAGTGAAAAAGACTGTGCCTTTTATCTGTCTCCTTTTTTCAAGATAAATGGAGCAGGTGTAGAGGAATTAATGAAGCAACTGCCAAATTGCAGGGGTCATTGGTGTGTTGAAAGCTATAAATTAGCCGGGTCTTGTGGGAAATTACCCTCTACCTCTACAGAGACTCTGCCATTTCTAAACTCAAGTTCAAGACAAGAGAAAAAGCAATTTGAAAGTGCAAAGGGAAAGTGCTAGTTATGTTTTGTATTTGGGATAATTCTAAGTGGAAAACACAGACCAGATTGTACATATTGTCTTTGGAGTTGAATCTGCCAATATAATGGTAAGTTAGATATAATTCTTTCTACCAAAGGAAACAAGGTTTGTGTTTTATTAAATACATGTTCATATGTATTTTATACACTGGTAAGAGCAGTTAGAAACCACATGAAATACAACATGAGCTTGTATTCACAGAGGTATTGATTAGTTAAGCTTGGTTAAATGCAATACCTTTTGGAGAATTAGCACAGACTAAGAAGAACAACTTGAAGGAACTGGAATTTAAATATGCGTGTGTAGAATACCCTCTACTCCCAGCATCAGATTCCCCTACTTTCCATTCTCACATGAAACATTTATGGCAATGTGTTTTGTTTTTAAAGAACAGGGGGAATATCAGGGTAAAAGGTGCAAAAGTGTCCTAGGAATATTTTTGAGGTAGGTATAAAATTTTAACTATACTTATTTGTGTGTGTGTGCCCATGCTCACAAATTAGTGGAAGGAAATTTGCTAAAGCTGGTTCTCTCTTTCCACTGTCTGTTTACCAGGGATCCAACCTAGGTCATTTGGTTTGGTGGCAGGCACCTGTATTTTCTGAATCATTTCTCCAGTCCCCAATTTTTAATTTATATTAATTCCTTAAGAAGTTACAAATATAAAACTTATTATTTCAATTAAAATATATCACAAGGAAATCATTTAACTTGCACAGAAGACTCACTTGTAAATTATGCTACTTATAAGTATTCCACCTTTACAACAAACCAAGAAAGTTAATATTTGTACACACACACACACACACACACACACACACACACACACACACACACATTCATATAAGATAATTTAAAATGAAACATTCGATAATGAAGCAATATTGAAAGTGTGGCTTTTAAAGAATTAATTTAAAAGAGAAAATTTTATGTTTATACCCTGCATGTTTTATCTCTCAAATGTATCATACAATTGTGATATTTTTCAATGAGGGTTATTAGTCCATAAAAGCTTATTCTAATTTTCTTGCTTTCATTTCCTCTCTTCTGACTATTTTTAGTATTCCAGCTGTCCAAAAATACATGTCCAATATTTTTAATCATCTTAGAGTATATACATGCATTATAAATTTCATAGGTTTTTCTGTGCATCCTTTTAACTTTGAAATTATAAAATACTTTTAGTTTTTAAACTTCCATCCCATCAGCATTGTATGCCATCTTGTACTGTGTCTTTCAGTAAGTGGCCAGCCATATGCTGTATACATAAGCTCTTTGGGTAAGGCTCTGAGCCTGCTGGTAGGTTTACATTTGTCACATCTCACTCACACATTCCTTTTTAGACAGCACACATTGATCATAACATCTAAACACGGGAATCTACAGACAAAGAAGTAACCCTCTACTGGTTTCTTATGGAGCTATGTCAAGAGATTTCGTTATATATGTGCAGAAATTGGTTGCTGAATTACATGTGCTGATTAGTTAAAATTCACCATATGCTTCTGAACAGAACCCCAGAGCTAGTCAGCTCACTTGCAGGATCACAGGTGACATGCTATGGTGATATTTCACAAAACTTTAATGTTAAATGACATCAGGTTGTCAGGTATTTTAATCTCATAGGAGTAAAAGAACAACAAAGTAAATTTACTCAGGAAAATTTAAAATAAGCCTATTTAACACAATTGCCTTACAAATTGGCCCTATAAGCAGTTTCCTGGTCACTCAGTGGCATGACTTTAAAAAAAAATCCCTTAAGTATATGAAAGAATAAATTTGTATTCTTTAAGTTAATCCTATTTTTAGTTTTGTATAGTGTGTGTGACTTTATGTAGGTAAACATATCTAAAGTTAATAAAACTGTGTGCTGAAAACACGTGTTAATACATATCTGTGTAGTCAAATCCTTAATGTTGCTTCTTATATATTCCCCTACATTCATATGACATCTGTTCCTATTCTTATGCAAGAAAAAAAGTCTATACATTTTCATTTGATTAAATTGCTAGTATCTTTTCCAATTTTGTACATTTTCTTATATGGCTTATATATTCTGCACAGCATGAGATAAATATATATTTCTAGTAGATAATATTTTATATGTGATTGATTAAAAGTATTCCTTTCCACTGATATAAGGTATTACTTTCAGCATTATTCAATTTCTTGCATATAAATCTAATCATGAAATTTCAATGCTATTTTATCATGTTTTGTTCATATCACTGCCAGGGTTATAACCCTTTTATATCAGTGGTATGATAGTAATTTAGACACATTGACCTTTGTATACTCATAGCTTTAGAGTGTAAGCAGGTTTGAGCTATCAATATTATTGACATTATGTTTAATGATCAATATAAAATTAATATTTTTATTTTTTGATATTAAATATTTTATTAAGTCATTTTACTTTCTCCATTACTCCTTCTAAGCTCTTCCATACAAACCCTCTCATTCTCTCTCAAATTCATGAACTCTGTCCTCTTTTTCTTTTTCCTTTTTGTTCCTTTTTTAAAATTAAAAATGGGGGATTTTGTTACTTTTGAATTTATTTAACATACAAGATACAAAACAAATCAATTTTTTAATTGCAATTAAATTGGCCTAGGAGAGCTGACAAGATGGGTCATGGGTAAAGGTGCTTGCTTCCAAGCCTTCTGACTTGAGTGCAATCCCCAGAACATCCATGGTGGAAGGAGAGAAAAGACTACACAAAGTTTTTCCCCCCATGGACACAGTGGTACATGTACACTCTTAATAGGTAAATGGTAAAAACAAAACCGGGACAAAACATAGCCTTTGCCTCAGCAATGCCAGGACAAACCCAAACCAAACATTGTGTTTGCTTCGGCAATGCCAGGCCGTGGTGCTTCCGTGGCTCTGATGACGCTCTGATCAAAGCCTCTGTGCTTCGTCTGCTATAGACACATCTCATTTGTCTGTATCCCAGCTGGTCCTGAAATCACTATGCATCTTCACAGACAAGTACCACCCTCACCCCAGTGCAGCCCTGCTCCTGAGGCGACTGCTTCTGTGTTTCCTCCCCTCTCCACTCTTCCTCCTCCTGCTCCCTCTCCCCTCTCTCTTCCTCCTCCTCCTCTTTAATTTTAGAAGTTTTGTCCTTTTATTAAAAAATAAATTCATTTCTCATACAATATATATTGATAGTATTTTTTTCTCTCTGTCTCTTCCTCCCAGGTCTTCCGAACTTCCCTCCCCTCCAAGTCTACTCACTTTCTGTCTCTCATTAGAAAAGAACAGATTTCTATGAGATAACGAAAAAAAATAACAAAATAAATTATATTAAAACAAACAAAAGCCCTCACATAGAAGTTGGAAAGGAAATCCAACAGAAGGAGAAGAGCCCCCGAGAGAAGACACAAGATTCAGCGACCCTCACTTTATATACTCAAGAGGTCCATAAAAGCGCTAAGCTGAAAGCTAAAATATAAGTGCAGAGGAACTGGTGCAGACCCGTGCTTGCTGCTTCTGTCTCTGTGAATTCATATGAGCTCTGCTCAGTTGATTTAGAGAGCCTGGTTCTCCTGGTGTCTTCTATCTCCCCTGTCTCTTATACACGTTCAACCTCTTCTTCCACAGGGTTCCCTGAGCTCTGAGAGGAGGGATTTGATTGAGATATCCAATTTAGAGCTGTATGTTTCAAGGTCTCTCTGTCTCTCTCTCTCTCTTTCTCTGTCTCTCTGTCTCTATCTCTGTCTCTCTGTCTCTGTCTCTGTCTCTCTCTCTCTCTCTCTCTCTCTCTCTCTCTCTCTCTCTCTCCCTCTCTACATAATTCTCTCTGTGGGTCTCATATTTTTCCAATCTTCATCCGGAGGAAGCTTCTCTGTTGCTAGCTGAATAAGACATATTCATTAATATACTGGAATGTCATTAAGAGTCCTTTCACTGTTACTTTATTTTTAGTAGTATTTGGTTTTACCCTCAGTCTCTTGTCTATCTAGTTTCTGATTCTTAGTCACCCAAGCAGTATCAGATATGGGTTCCATCTTGAGGAAAGGGCTGTAAATCAAATCAGACATCCTTGGGTGACTCCCACAAGCTTTGTGCCACCACTGCCCTAGCATACTTTGAAGGCAGGACAGATTATAAATCAAGGTTTTGTGGCTAGATTTGCATTGACATTTATCTTTTGGCAGCCTGCAGAGTACTTTCCTGTACCAAAGACAAGGGAATGTAGGGGTGAAGGTACTAGGTAAGCACCAGCATGCCCTCTCCATTTTTCAATGAGTTGTGTGCATGTTGTCTTCAGAAATGGGCTCTTACTGTCAATTTGCAGAGAACAACCTATTGCTTGGCAGCCTGAATTGTTTGGGGATTTCAATAGAACCTTTTTGGCCAACAACTACATTGATTGTAACCCAGCCCTGGAATAGAAGGTTTGTTTAGTGATAAGAGATGGCCAGTTGGGATTCTTTCTCTATCATTAGTTGGAGATTTCATTAGGATCATCTTCATACATTTTAGAAAGTTTCCACTGCCCTAGGTTTCCATACCACTCCCAAAATGCCCCTCAACACTACCTGTCTACCCTAGCATTCTCTCAATCAATCCTACCTTCCCTTCCCACTCCTTACCTGATCCTCCCATTCCCATCCTCCTACCCCCAATCTGCCCATAAATTCTATTCTATTTCCCCCTCCCAGCAAGATCCATATGTCCCCACCCCAGCATCTTCCTCATCTCTTTGGATCTACAGATTGTAGCTTGATTATCATGTATTTAATGGCTAATATCAACAAAAAAGTGAACAAATAAATATATTTACCTTTCTGGATCTGGGTTACCTCATTAAGAGTGATTTTTTTTCTTGTTCCATACATTTGCCTGAAAATTTAATGATGTCATTGTTTTAATAGCTGAGTAATACTCCACTATGTTAATGTACCACCTTTTCTTTATCCATTCTTCTGTTGAAGAATATCTAGATTGTTTCCAGTTCCTGGCTATTATGAATAGAACAGCAGTGAAAGTGGTTGAGCAAGAGTTCTTGTGGGGAGATGAATAGTCTTTTGAGCATATTTTCAAGAGTGATGCAGCTGGATCTTGACATAGATTTATTTCCAACTTTCAGAAGAACTGTCATATAAATGTTCACCTTATTCCATAGTCTCACCAGCATGGAGAGAGAACCACTCCCTTGTATTATTGATCTTAGCCATTCTGACAGTTTCTTCCTCATATAATATATCTTATTTACTGTTTCCCCTCTCTCTACTCCTCCCAGATCCTCTCTGCTTCCCTTATCACCCATATCCACATTGTTTCTGTCTGTCATTAGAAAACAGACAGGGTTCTATGAAATAATAATAAATCAAAACACAATATAATATAGTAAGGTAAAACAAAACTAACACATCAGAATAGGACAAAAGCAAAACAAAATAAAGCACACACACACACACACACACACACACACACAAAAAAAAAAGTGTCCTAGAAAAGGCACAAGAAACAGACATAGGAACAGATAAATGGATGTATACACATAGCCTGTAGTTGTTTCTTTCTTTGGGATTAACATCCCTGGGCTTTCCTTGTTCCTTCTTAGCATGTGAATTGGTATTGTACTTGTTCAGGTTTGTCTATTGGTGCTGTCTTATTTAGGCAGCCATAATGCCGATGCTTTGGCAGTACAGCGTTTCTGACATTCCCAAGAGATAGAATCTTACAGCAGACATCTTTTCATGAGGTTCTTACAACCCTCTGTTCCCTCTTCCATTATGCTCTCTGAGTCTCAGGTGCAGTTATGTGTTGTAGGTGGATCAGCTGGGACTGCAAACCAAAGGATCACTTGGGGTTTTCATTTTGATCTGGTATACTTTTCTGTGATGGTTTCTGATTGTAGCAAAGAGAAGTTTATCTGTTGAGGGTTGAGAACTGTACTTATCTGTGGACACAAGAATAAATATTATGAAAAGAAATATTTAGGAATTAGTCTGGTTTAGTAAAGTAGTGATGGTGAAGTCTTCTCTTGACATTTTTCACTGACGAAATTAAAAAGAATGTGTGTGTGTGTGTGTGTGTGTGTGTGTGTGTGTGTGTGTGTGTTGCAGATGACCTCACCAGACATTTTTTTCACAAAGCTCTTTTCTGACCTATTGACATTTCTCTGAACAACTGTTGAAATGTTTCAGTCTCTGTTCCTTCTAGTACTCTGATGAATGGGTAGTTCTCTGCCATATTTATGTGCTGGTTTCTCTTCAGCTTTCTGAGCTGCTTAGCTCTCTGCTAAACACACCCAATGCCTTTGAAATCCATGCCACTGAATATCCCATGTCCAGAGGGTATGTCATGATTGGTTTCCTACATGATCTCTTCAGTAATTGCATTCATTCAGTTAATTGTGTATACTATGGAACAACATGAGAAACTAATTAATACATATCATATTAATATAAAATACTTACAAAGTGAATACATACTCTTTTGATAATATTTAGGTGAGTTGAAATAAATATGTGTACATCCCTGTCTATGAATATAATCAAGAACTAGAATTTTATTTCAACTGAAAATACTCAAACACAACTCAGTTTTTCCTGATACCCCATAATCAAATCTACATTTATGACTATAGATTAGTTTTGATTTGTAGATTGTCTATTTCTGTCTTTTTTCTAAATTCAATTTTAAAATGTATTGCATAATTTGAATATTAAAACTGGTTTATAAAATCCATCTTGTCTTGCTATTCCCCCAGACCTAATCGCACAGTCTTGTCTCTAGCACTGCCATAGAAAATTAGGTTCAATATTCCTTCCCCCTGCCCATATCTCCTGGGGATCTCACAGACAATCCCCTCAACTACCCTCCCCTTGCTTGTTGCAGTATCCCAGCACCCACCTCCAGCTGCCATCCGCTGCAAACCAAGGGCCACTCTTCCCAAGATAAGAGGCTGAAGGCAGACCCTCAACTTTCCTACTGCTCTTGAGATCCATCCATCTCAGTCTTATCACCAGATCTATAGCAGAATATCCACTGTGGTATCCATTTCCTCTCTGATTCCATCCCCAACAGGTCACAAAGACTTCTTCTTCCTATATTCTTTCCTCCAATTAATCAAGTTTCCTAGTCTCCAACATCAGGAGGTACTCCCTGAGATTACACATCTGAACAGGCCAAGAAAACAGGCAACATACAGTCATCATACTCTCCCCAAATGCAGAGAGGAATGAGAAACCAAGGAAGCAAACATTCACCCAACAACACTACTATAGCTTAAATTGCATTTTGGCCCCCACAAGCTGATAGTATGAGATTTCAATACTCCACTGTGCTATGGACATGTCATCCAGTCAAAAACTAAGCAGAGAAATACCGGGGCTACCAAATGTTATAAATCAAATGTACCTGATGGATATTTACAGAATATTTTCCCCAATCACAAAAAAAACCTTCTTTGAACCTCCAGAAACTTTTGCCAAAATTGATCAGGTACTCAAACACAAAGCAAATCTCAAAAGACACAAGAAAATTGAAAAGGACAATAAACCAAACAAACATAAAACCCTCCCTGCATTCTACGGGATGACCATGTATTAAAGCTGGATTATCAACAGCAAAAGAAATAACAGAAAGATTACAAACTCATGGAAACTGAACTACTCTCTACTAAATGAAAAATGGTCAAGACAGAAATAAAAAAGAAATTAAAGACTTTCTAGAGTTCAATGAAAATGAAGACGCAGTATACCCAAACTTATGGGACACAATGAAAGTGGTGTTAAGAGGAAACTTCATAGGACTAAGTGCCTACATAAAAAAAAATATTGGAGAGTTCTCATAATAGCAACTTAACAGCACATTGAAAATCTCTAGAGTAAAAAATATCAAGTATTCACCCCCAAGAGCAGTAAAGGCAAGAAATAATCAAACTGAGGGATAGAATCAATAAAACAGAAACAAAGAGAGCAATATAAAGAATCAATGAAACAAAGTTGTTCTTTGAGAATAATTTTCAGCTCATTTGGAAAAATAAAACATACCCAGGATAGCTAAATTCTGAACAATGAAAGAACTTCTGGATGAACCACCATTTCTGATTTTAAGTTGTACAACAGAGGCACCGTCATGCAAATCAGATGGTCTCGGCATAAAAGGAGACAGGTTAATCAATGGCATTGAGTTGAAGACCCAGTCATAAATTCACACACCTATGAACACCTGTTTTTTGGTTTTTTTTTTTTTTAGTTTTTTTGTTTTGTTTTTATAAACACACACTGGAAAAAAAGACAGCATCTTCAATTAATGGTGCTGATCAAATAGGATGGCTGCATGTAGGAGAATCCAAATAGATCCATACTCATCATCCTACAGAAAACTCAAGTTCAAGTGCATCAGAGACTTCAACACATAATCAGATACATTGAATATGATAGAAGTGAAAGTGAGGAATAGCTTTGAATTTATTGGCAACTTTCTGAACAGAACACCAATAGCACCGGCACTAAGATCAACAATTATAAATGGGACCCTATGAAACTGAAAACTTCTGTAAGGCAAAAGACAGCATCTATTGCACAAAGCAGCAGCCTAGAAAATGGGAAAAGATTTTACCATCTCCACATCTGATTGAGGACTAATATCCAATATACATAAATAACTCAAGAAACTAGATATCAAAAAACAAAATAATCCAATCAAAATGGGGTACAGACCTAAACAGAGAATTCTGAACAGAAGAATCTCAAATGACAGAGAAATATTTAAAAAAAAAAATTCAACATCCTTAGCTATCAGGGAAATGAAAATCAAAACTAATTTGAGATTCCATCTTATACCTATCAAAATGGCCATGATCAATTACACAAGTGACAGCTCGTGCTGGTATGAATGTAGAGAAATAGGCACACTGCTCCATTGCTGATGGGAGTGCAAACTTGTACATCCACTTTGGAAACCAATATGGCAGTTCCTCAGAAAGTTGGAAATCTTCTATCTGAAGACCCAGCTATAACACTCTTGAGTACATAACCAAAGGACACTCCATCCTTTCACAAAGACACTTATACAACTATGTCCATTGTGGCTTTATTCATAATATCCAGAAACTCAAAACAACCTAGAGGTCTGTCAATAGAAGAATGGATAAAGAAAATGCAGGACATTTACACAACCGAGTATTACTCATGTGTTAAAAATAATGACATCATGAAATGTGCAGGCAATTAGATGGAAGTAGAAAAAGTCATGCTGAGCTAAGTCAACCAGACACATAATAACAAATATGGTATGTATTCATTCATACGTAGATATTAGTCACTACATCAGTGATAACCAAGCTATAACCTATAACCTATTGACCAAGAGGAGGGGTCTTGAAGGGACACATGGATGTCCCTGGGTAATGTAAATAGAATAGATTTTATGGGCAGACTGGAGTTGGGTGCAGACTGGATTGGGTGGATCGAGTGTGGGGGATGAAGTGGATGAAGTGGAATCTGGGGGGAAACAACTGGAATTAGGGAGTGTTTGGGGACTTTCTGAAAACCTAGTACAGGGGAAAGTTCTGGGACTCTGAGAAGGTGATCCAAATGAGTATTGGGGAACATGGAGTATCTGCTGGTCATCCCTTGTAGCCAGGGGCAGCTTCCAGTGATGGGATTGGGTGGCATTCATTTGAGTTCTTGGTCAAGCAAATCCTGTGGAAATCATCAAACAACCCAGAAGTTGCTAAGACAAAGTGTTGCTCTCCTTAGAACTCCCTAAACATGGAGAATTTGGCCTGGTGCTTGGATGGTGCCCTCATCCAACATTCTAGTCTCTTTGCATCCATAAGTTACTCTGGAGACTACTGAAAGAGAAAGGTAAACACCAAACCAGCCCCAAAACCTTTGATCCATAATCTGTCCTGACTAAAAAATATGCTAAGATAATGGTGGCACAGAACTTGAGAGAATCGTCAACCAACGTTTGATTTGACTTAAGACGCACTCCACTAGAAGGAATCAATACCCAACACTGCTTGGACAAACAAGAACCAGAGACAAGATAGCCTAGAGACCTAGAGTAAAACAAAACACACACACACACACACACACACACACACACACACACACACACACACACACACACACACACACAGTGATTTCTAATGTTATGCTGCCGTACTTATAGCAAAGGCACTGGTTTTATCCAGTAATCATCAGAGAGGTCTCCCCCAGGAGCAGATGGGAACAGATGTAGAGACCTACAGTCAAACATTATGAGAAGAAAGAATTTAATTTGGATGTCTCCATCAAATCCTCTTCAGAGCTCAGGGAATCCCTCCCAAGAAGAGGTTGAAAGATAATAAGGTCCAGAGGGATGGAGAATACCATCAGAACAAGGCCTTCTGAGTCAATGAAGCAAGGCAGGTATGAGCACACAGAGACTGAATTATTAAGCACAGGGCCTATGAGAGTCTGTACCAGATCACCTGCACATATAATAGAGCTATTAGCTTAGTATTTTCATGGGATTCCTGACTGTGAGAATGAGTGGGTCTCTGACTCTTGTGCCTACTCTTGGGACTGTTTTCAACCAATTGAGTTGTTGTGTCCAACTTTGATATGATAGTTTTTGATTCATCTTATTACATTTTATGTTTTCATGTTGTTGCCGTCTCTTAGAAGCTTGTTATTTTTTAAAAAGAGAAAGAACTTGAGTGGATCCAGAAGGGAGGAGAGAAGGTAGTGGAGACTGGGAGGAGTAGAGCAAGGGAATACTATAATCAAGATGGATTACACGAGAAAAGAATCTATTTTCAATAAAAGAAAAAGAGTGCCAATAAATTGAAAGGAAACAACAAAAGAGAAAACCTATCTTGTTTTTCTATTTATACACTTTCATTCATTTTTTGTGTGTTTGTTGAATTTTCTGTACAATGTTTTCATGTTTTATATCTCTGCTTCTATTAGCAATTCAGATTTTCAGTGCTTTTACCTTCATTCTGTTTAACATATTAATGAATGTTCCTATCTCTTTTAAGATGCCAAAGTATTTCACAATTTTTTTTTTCCTAAGATGAATTGCCATGGATTTAATGACTGGTGATATGGAAAGCCTTTTGACTCTATCTACCACCAACCCACAAGCATTTGCATTCAGTAGTGAAAGTGATAAGATTTCCTATTAGTTTTCAGGTCCCTTTCCTTAGTTTTTATTTGCCCGATCTTGTGAATAAGAGGTCAGTGGGTCATATTATCATTCTGTTTAAACATCAAAATTATATTTATGGAACAAATTACATGCTGCATCCATTGGAAAACAGAGAACAATTGTCAGATATAATTTTGATAATTTTCCAGCTCTTCATGAATAGATGATTGTTTATGCTAGTGAAGAGGGAATATTTTTTTTATTTTCCAGAATTCTTTATGTGATAAAACACTTTAAATAAGTGATAAAATAGTATCTATATTTTAGGTTACCAAAACCTCAAGTGTAATGATTGATTGGGTGACTGAGATGCAGAATATGTACAGAATGCATAGGTACTTTGTTCAACACCAACAGAAAACACCAATAAAAGTTTAACACCCCTAGTGTAAATAATGTGCTATCCATTTTACTAGCATATTATATTTGAGTAATTAGTAATTCCTCATAAAATTTTTGGAATTCATCTTCATTCATAAGGCCCTTATGTATCTTCATTTTAACTTTTAATATGTACTAGATAAACCCTACTATCTCTATAATAAAACTTCCTTGAATTATGTGGGGTAAAATGCTTGATCTGAAGTAGTTGTTATTTTCATTAATGAATGACAAAGTGACACTTGCTGCCATTAAACATGTGAAAAAGTCATCAATACAATAATGGCTGACATAGGTTTCTTGTTTTCCACATTGTAAGGTACACTTTTAAATAGCATCTTCCTAAAAGAACTTGTTCTCATGACACAAATCTGGCCTCTGGAAGTGCCAGGCATACTTATTTCAGTTCATAGAAGGGTGCACAGTTTGTTCCATGAATTGTATTGGTCCAAATTTGAATATAATTTCTCTATTATTTTTATCTGAAATTGAAAGTATCCAAGCAGCAACACTATTTATAATGAATGATCCCTGAGAGGATTTTACTGATTGTACTCTCTTTTAATAAGATGAGATATACTAAGATTTCCATTCTGTATTATTTCCATGATGAAGAAAATGTCCTTACTCAATGATGCAGAAAATACTTAGTTTCCCCTTAAATTCAAAGATTCCTACTGTGATACAATGAATTGGATCTGGCCTCAGAGGATTAATATTTATAGTTTTCATTTTTACGAGTTGTGCTCTTTTCTGATTAATTTTGTCTTGTTTCCCATCACACAACGTCATGAATACTAAGTTGATGACTTTTGTCTTAATGGTATCTATAGCTGCTCAGGACTGATAGGATAGGATAGAGAAATTTTCACCAATAACCTAATAAAAAGGCTTTTAAAATATCTGATTCAGACACTAGCAAGCTTTTTACAACTTAACTTTCCAGAGCAGCAAAAAAAGAACAAATTCTGAGTATAAGTAAATGTATTGTTCCTATAAGATAGTTAAAGTATTCTAATTTTCTAATGGTTATTGTGAAAACAGAACTGAAAACTCAGTGGAACATCCTACATTTATTCAAAATACCCCATAGCACTAACTATAGAATAAATTTTGATAAACAAATATAACGATAAAAATTAGAAAATTTGGTGCTTGAGAATGATGAATAAGGAAAATAGAAAATGCCATTAAAATAACAAAATACTACCTATGAAGAATAATTATTTTCTGTTGTATGGTGATAACAGATAAATTAGAATTCTTTAATTTTGATATTCCTAAATTAATTCTTATGGACATAATTTTAACTAGGGTTGATTGGTAGTTGATGGCCTAAGGAATTTAGTAAACTTTGTAACAGCAATTTTCAACCTGTGTCATGACTTCTTTGGAGATTACATATCAGATATCCTGTATATCAGATACTTACATCACAGTTCATCACAGCAGAAAAATTACAGTTATGAAATAGCAACACATTTAATATAGTTATATGAAGAAATTAAAATATAGTGTATATATGCCATATCTGTTCAGATGCCTGCAGAGGCCAGAAGAGAATATTGGATCCCTGAAGATGGAGTAACAGGTGGTTATTAGCCACCTGACAGGGATGGTAGGAAAGAAACTCAGATCCAATGCAAGAATGTCAAGTCTCCTTAACTGATCAGCCACTCCTCAGCACTGGGACATTTTAAATTTAGGGCTTAGTGCTTAGTATCTTCATCACATTAAGAGTTTTTATGTTTTATTAAGAACTTATGAAAGCTATGTCCAAATAGCTATGCATGAAACTATTGCTTTTGGCAAATATTATTTATAAATTTCACTAAATCCACCATGCTGGTCTATTTTTTTTAATGAATAAAAAGTCACTCTTTTGTGTTGTAAGTAACTATTTCTCATTCTGCATCATGGCAAGCATTAAATCAAAATACCCTATTACAATATTAATAAAATGATTAGAGAGAACAAAGTGTGCAAAATGTCTACGTTCAGAGAGGAAAAGGGAAATCTGTTGTGAAGTTGAGGCTGTGAGGACCTGCACTCTCAATCACTGTGTCAGAAAACAAACATAAAAGCAAAATCTAAAACTTGACTGGCCCAGAGAGAGTGCCTTGTCTCAAGAATTTTGTTGTGTTTCACCTTCTAGTTTTTAACTAAACAATCACCTGCACCTTATTCGTCCACAAGCTTCTATGTCACTGGACTGTGACTTTTTCCATAATTATTGTGGTTATATTTAAGCTGCAGAATGAAATTAATTCTAGAAAATGCCATCAGCTAAGATAATCATCAGATCGAGGCCCTGAGAAAGGACTCAAGCTACAACCTGAAATCAGAGACATGCCTTGAGAATCATTTAGATTTTCACACATCCAGAAGCAACTATAAATTTATGAACATGAAATAAGTGAAGAGAAATGACTTCTCTGTTTTTTTTAATGCCAGGGCAAATATCCATTTGGTAATTTGCAATCCATTAAAGCATTAAAATATTTGTGAAATTCTGAAACATTTCTAGAGTAGAATAACCAAATCAGGGCAAAAGCACTTTAAAGGAATTGAATTACAATAAATGGATCCTGAAGAAGAAAGTATCACGTTTTATGATTTCACTCAAATTCATTGCAAACCACCAGAATAGGATGAATTCCATTCTCTAAAGTATTTCAAATAATAGCAAGAAAAATATTCTTCCCAACTTTTTTCATAATTATTTATTGTTCTTGGTTCCTGTTACTCTGTAGTCCTCAATTCCTCTGCCTTCAAATATGTTATTAAAATGCTTGAATATTGATTAAATAGAATTGATCCATATATTAATAGATACCCAAGTATTAAAGTTAACTATTATAACCACTTAGTTTCTTTCTAGTTTTGCTTTTGCTTAAATATATCAATGCATATTTTATCTATATTTGAATATGACATTTTGTATCAGATACTTGAGAGAGAATAATTGAGAAACGGATTCTGTGTTTTCAGCATCATTAAATCAATTGCTAAATCTATCTCTCCTAGATTGTTTGAATGTGTGGTGTCTTAGAGTTTCTCTTGCTGTACTAAAACACCATGACAGAAAGCAACTTGGGGAAGTAAGATTTTAGTTTGTCTTATAATTCCAGGCAACAGTCCTTCACTCTAAAACATTTTTCAATCTGCAATAATTTTTTCTGGCTAGAGTCTAGACTCCCATCCTACAGTCACTTAAACAAAAAACACAGATGAATTCAATAAATACCTCAAAAGATTCAACTGAGATATGAAGTGTTAACAATGGGCAGCACCAAAGCATCATACAATGCTTACTGGTTTGCCACTCCTTTCATTTTTCCTGTTAATGTAAGAAATATTTTCTGTATATGCATGATTTACCCTAACAAGGCCACCACCAATAAAGTTATGATGTCAGTTCAGAAGGCAGGTGTCCTATGTTTGTGGAGAGGTCATCAGATGTTCCAGTGGAGATACAACTCAAAGACATTTTTCCAAGAAACTCTAGAAGATTGCAATTGGAAAATTAAGATGCCAGTATTTTAATAATTCAACAACCTGTCATATTAATGAAGACCAATTAAGAATATTAAATAATGTATTGTTAAGATGTTCAATTATGAAAGGAAATGTGGTTACTTACCAGAGTTCTACTGATGTCCAACACAAAAGGCATTACAAGGAAGCAGCTGGAATTATCAGGAAAGTTTCTCATTGCTTTGCTACCTAAAGACAATCTCATTCACAGAGACAATATCTTGAGGAGTCATGGATACCCAAGCTGGTTACAACTGGAAACCTCAGTCACTGTGTCAAATGTGGAGAGATGGGATGGGTGAGAGTTTACTAAAACATCTTAACTTTTATATACAGACGAGTAAGAAAGAGACATGACGGTAGAAATTTGGTAATAGACATATTCTTAAGCAAAGCATATTTTTCAAAACAAATCAGAAACATAATATCTTTGACAGAAAATTATTTGATAGAATCTTGTAAATATTTCTAAGACTGTGTTCTGTTATTATAAAATATCAGATGTTTTAATTACAAATAGATGATCCTTTCTTCATTTCAAAAGATCTGTGAGACACACACACACATGCTCATATACATACATACATATATATATATATACACACATACATACATACATTTGTGTGTATGTCTTTCTATATACACACATATATACATACACACACACACACACACACACACACACACACACACACACACACACATGTATATGTGTGTGTTGGCAAACAACAGGGCCAGCAGAGCGGTGATCATATGAGGCAAGAAGAAAATCTGGTTCAACACTACTCAACAGTTTTGAGTGTTGGTTCAAACTTCTTGAGTCTTACATTGGGCAGTTTAATAGGGATACTTAAGCATATCATACTTTCATAAAAATTTCTTGATGATAATTAAATCAATCCTGGGGACAACAAAACCTAAGACATGATAAGATTAAAATTCTTCAGTATATGTATATAACCCCATTCACAAAGATAGGTCCTAATGCTTGAGGAACAATGCTCAAGATAAGAGTCTAGGGAGAATTACTAAGACAAACATAAAAGTCAGTGGGATACAGGTGTGGCCTGGCCTCACAAATAGCACAAAAGTCACTTAGGCTATTGTGAAGTACATGTGACATCTCCCATAGGATAGGTTCTGTGGCCTGAGATATAATATTCAAGATAAAGGTCTGAGGAGGAAGAGTCTGAAATAAACCTAACAGTCTGGGTGATTCAGGTATGGCCTGTGATCCTACAGATAGCAGAGGTCACTAGGCTATTAATTACCCACAAAGTGCAAACCTAGCCTTCTGGACAGACAAAAAGGTTATACATCTCTTTTGCTGAGAAGACAACCCTGTGTATTTAATATTCCTGGTTTCCCTGGTGCTTATCTGTGGGCACAAAGACCTCATGTGTTCTCTCTCTCTCTCTCTCTCTCTCTCTCTCTCTCTCTCTCTCTCTCTCTCTCTCTCTCTCTCTCTCTCTCTCCTTTCTCTCTGTCTTTGTCTCTCTGTGTGTGTCTTTCTCTGTCTCTCTCTGTCTCTGTCTCTGTCTCTCTGTCTCTGTCTCTGTGTGTGTGTGTATTCCATTTTTTGTAGCCCCCAAGTACAAATAATTTAGCTACAAAAAATGGAATACATACACACGTATATTTTTATAGTTATTTAAAAAGACATGTAATTGACATAATTTTCAGAATTTATTGACTCTTAAGATGTTAATCTATATTAAGAAGATATTAGAACATTTTTCTCAATTTTATTGTCATCATAAATGGCATGTGCTGGTTTCCATGATTTATAGTGAACAGAATACTTTATAATAGTACTTTCAACATTCAAAACTAGAAATAAAAATTGAATCTAGTACAACAGTTGAAAGATTCCCTGAAATGCACCTGATTATTAATACTGACAAGATAGACATTGAATTTTAATGGTAGTTGCTTTGAATTTTTCCTTAGAAATACAATTTTCAAAAAAGAAAAATTTTTATTCTCTTCAAATACAGTATATTTATGAGATAATTATTAAATCTTAAATGTTCCAAATGTTCCTTTTTCTCCAAAACAGGAAAATTTATAATTGTATTTTTATTGTCAAAATGTATGGTCTTCATCTTTCCTTCTTCCCCTTGGAAAGGGGCAAAAGAGACAGTAACTACTTCAAGAGGAATTCAGGGATATCTACAGTGTGACCTTTTCCACCATATCCAACAGACAGAACTTAATTGTTTTCCTCAATGAAATTAACACAACCATCCCTGGGCACACAGAGCTGTGATCTTCATGCCTTTCGTGGTGAGCAGCACCCTGACACACTTCCTGATAGCAGAATGTGCCTGTTTTGTTTCAATTCTTCCTTTTCCTAGCACAATTCCTATGTGAGAAGGACCTCCAAAACAATCAATCAGCCTTCAGGGCTGTACCCAAGTGGCCTTTCTTATATTGTTTACCATGCCACTCTGTCTAGTGGGTGACTGTAGAACTTTCTATCAGTATGGAGACCCAGATCCTTGTCCACCTTGCTGGTATAACAGGCTAGGCAGAGAGAATCGGTGCAGAAAGCCCTGAGTGTTCTAAATAACAAGAACACTTATGCCAAGTGTAAACTCTAATTTTTTTTTAAATATTTGGAGCTTGTATGACTCTGAAAATGTTTTTATTGGCTTTGTAAAAATTCCATATGTATTTAAAAATGTATACAAAATGAAAGGGTCTAAACAATTGACCATTTTCTTCTTAGTAAACACTTATCCCACTGGTTTCATGTAAGCTGCAGTTTTGTGTTGGGGGCAGATTTACTGAGACTCATTGCTTGTCCAATCTTTTCCAATTTTTTTTTTTGACAGTTTGTTCTGTTCTTGGACTTATAACCCGAGTCCTTTAGGAAATAGTCTACCTGGTATCCCTCCCATTTCTCAGGACTTTCATGTTACTGATTAGTTCATCATATCTAGTGGTTTTCCAACGTGTATATTTATTAATAAAAGTAATCTCAAATGCTAAAGCATCTGTATGGTAAGTCACTCAAATATCTCACATCCTACTTTATATCACCTTATCACATCATGAGCAATTCAGCCAACATACACACCATCCAGATCCTCAACAATTGCATTTTTCTTCTGTTCAATTTATCAAAATTCCATTTTATTTTCATTTTCTCACTACAGATCTGTTACAGTCATCATTGAATGCTTTCTCTCACATTTCAAATGCTATCTTCCTCTACACTTGGTATATACTTTACAGAATCTCATCATTTATCCCCAACTACCTCCTGCCTGTTCCAATTTAATGTTGTATTTTATCACTATTGACACAACTGCCTGGGTATGAATACTGTTTTTCTTTCTTTTCTCACTTATTTGGTCTTACAGCATCCACAGGGATCCTTTATAGTAGAAAACCTTATTTACTTATAAACTTCAGCTACAATCAACCACAGAGTAAAAGACAAAGTACTAAAATTGTCTTGGCCTCAAGCCGGGCGGTGGTGGCGCACGCCTTTAATCCCAGCACTCGGGAGGCAGAGCCAGGAGGATCTCTGTGAGTTCGAGGCCAGCCTGGGCTACCAAGTGAGTTCCAGGTAAGGCGCAAAGCTACACAGAGAAACCCTGTCTCGAAAAACCAAAAAAAAAAAAAAAAAAAAAATTGTCTTGGCCTCTTCTTGCTCCTTGGAAGTCATATACTCCTCTTATTTCTACCACTTTTGCTACTACTTTCCCTCAGAGGTCCAGAGCTGAGGCTAGGTTTCTACTTCTAGAAATCTCTGAAGTGTCATGGCTACATAGCCTTCTCCCTCAGTGCCAACAACAGATGTTTCGGTTATTTTCATAGTTTAAATATTTTGTGTTTTTCTTCTGGTTCATAATTCCCTGCCCACTGAAAAAAAATCCTCTACTTTTGAAAGATTTTGTACTTAGTAGTTAGTCTTCCTCTACAAACCAATGACAGTCTCTCTCTTTTTTGAGGTTTGGTGCAGTTTGTTTTCTACCATGTAACATTACAGAATAATAAGTTCTAGGACCAACCCTGGACATTGTATATGCCAAGGGCAGTCTTATCTCATCACATTGACTATGGACTTAGGAGAATCTGCATATATTACTTGTCTGGAAGACCTGGTTCAGATTAAATGTAATTTAATGAGTATTTAACAAATTGCCTGATATCCAACTTGAAGGATCCTTCACATGAGGTTGAAATAGAAGTTTAATTTATTTTAGTGGTGTTTAAAAACATCATTGCAAATTATTTCTAACTTTTGCTAAAATATTTTATATTCATTTTAGCACTCCCATTTGTCTTAGAAGCATCAAGAATTATAACCAAATTTAATACTTGGCATTGTTAGCATGGAATTTATAATCTACTAAATGACATAAGGAAAGGTCAGAAATAACTATAAAACAATATGCTATATGCTCTGTCATGAAGGGAGTTTTGTCATTTGAATATTATGAGAATATATATTCACAAGGGTAGAAAGAAACAGAAAAAAAGAACTTTAGGAAATGTAATTTTACATTTTAAAATAAATTCACTGAGATGTCCTGACTGGAGAAGACAATAAATATGACAAACTTATAGATTGAGAGTGAAATACAATAAATATATGGGAATAAGAAAATGTAAGTCTCTCATGGGCAGGATCTGTGTATGTATTTTAAATAAATGTATTAGCCAGGAAATATATTCAAGGAAAATATCCATTTATTATCCATCAATAAGGAAACTTGGACCTTCAAAATGTTACTAATAAAGCAGAGAACAAAAACAAATTACAAGGAGTGGTCATAGATGATAAATATAAAAGATTATATAATTGCAGGCTAGTGGCAACATGATAGGAAATGTTGAGACATTGGTGTGGTGATGAAGAACTTTCAGATATCAAAACACTTAAAGGCATATCTAAAATACTGTGAGTGATCGTTGCTAACCACGAAGATACAATCCAGAAGAATGACAGCGTTCATTCATATATCTACATGAGATGGCACAGGAACTACATTAATTTATTTGAAGAAACAGAGATAACACGCTTATATCAGAAGCAGAAAGAACCTGCATGAGAAAGAAATGTCATCAAGTTGAATCTTAAAACTTTACAGCCTTACGATTAGAGATTGCCATAAAGAGCCAAAGAATTGTTAATTCTACCACCTCAACCCTTTGGAAGCCTCAAGAGTCCCATAGAAATTATTTGTAACATCATCTTTGTTTATTTTTGGGAGAGCCTCGTGCATAGTACGTTTTTATCAAAGTCACCTCCTGTTCTCTCTCTCTTCCAGTTCTTCAACTGATTACTTTTCAGTGATCACCCCTACTTTTCCCTTCCCAGTCTCATGTACTCTTTTTCTAATCCACTATGCCCACACAATATAGACAGAGTGATCAGGGCTCCAGAGACATCTATTTGGAGCATGAGAATCATCTCACTACCTGGGTTTCAACAAAAATCTGTTTCCTGCCATCTCTGCTTCCTTGTTCTTGAGAATGTCATCTATCCACAAGTGACACTGTGATTAACTTGAACTTTCCACAAGAACTCACTTTACAGACAATCTAACCAGCCACTTTGTGACTTCTTAGGCACAGATGGCTTGCCCAGTCCATGTTTAATTAAGTAAGGATTTATAAAGTTTCAAACAAGGCACAAGTCACAGATTGGAATAGAAGTTATAGACTTGAGGGTACATACATGAGGACTACAGTATTCATGGCTGAGTCACATATTTGGATATTAGCTCACTGAAGGGCTGAATGAAAAGTTTGAGGAAAGCAATAATGAAATTTACATTGTGTTCCTTTGAATTGAATGAAGTTTCCTGGAATTGATATTTAGTAATTTCTTGGGATGTTTTTGTTTGTTTCTTTGTTTTATTGTGCCCCCTGTTGACATTTTTATTGATTATCTTTTTATGCATGTTTACATGTTTTAAATATGTAAAATATACAAACATAACCAACATACATGGACAATGCACAAATTTTGATAGTATTTCACAAGTATTCTAAATTATAAGAAATAAAAATTTTTTACAAGACATTGAAATAATTGTTAACTCTCATATTCTCTTTGCCAGTTTCAAGAAACCATTGCTCTAAAGCTTGTGTATCTGCAAAGCTTTCTATTTTATAGGTATATTAGCTTCTATAAATATCTGCATATTTTAACATAAGCACCTTTTCCCAAAAGCCAAGGTTATGTTTTCCTTATATTCTTTTTATTTTTTATTTTTTTAATTATTAAGAAAATTTCTATTCGTTTTATATACTAACAAAAGATTCCCTCCCCTCCCTCCTCCCAACCCCCAAACATTGCCCCCATTCCACTTCCTCCAGGGCAAAGACTCCCATGGGGAGTTAGCCAAGCCTGATATACTCAATTGAGGTAGGTGAAAGCATCTTCTTAGGGTCCTCCTTGTTTCCTAGCTTCTCTGGAGCTGTGGGTTGTAGGATGATTACCCTTTGCTTTACATTTAGTATCCACCTATGAGTGAGTACATACCATGTTTGTCTTTCTGAGTCTGGGTTACTTCATTCAGAATGATATTTTCTAGATCCATCCATTTGCCTGCTAATTTCATGATGTCATTGTTTTGTACAGCTGAGTAATACTTCATTGTGTATACGTACCACATTTTCTTTATCCATTCATCAGGTGAGGGGCATCTAGGTTGTTTCCAGGTTCTGGCTATTATTAGTAATGCTGCTATGAATGTAGTTGAGCAAATGTCCTTGTGGTATGATTGAACATGCCTTGGGTATATGCCCATGAGTGGTATCATTGGGTTTTAAGGTATATTGGTTCCCAATTTTCTGAGAAGTCACCATACTGATTTCCAAAGTTGCTATACAAGTTTGCACTCCCATCAAGAGTGGAGAAGTGTTCCCCTTGCTCTGCATCCTCTTCAACATAAGCTGTCATCCATGTTTTTATCTCAACCATTCTGAAAGGTTTAAGATGGTATCTTAGAGTTGTTTTGATTTGTATTTGCTTGATGACTAAGGATGTTGACATCCAATTATGCCAGCACCATTTGTTAAAGATGCATAAATTGACTACTTGACAATCTATATGAATACATCTTCTGTTGTGACATAATTCCAATTTAACTGGGAATAAAGCAAAGACATCAACCAAAAATTTTGTTCATTATTATGAGTAATTGAATTATAAACATGAATAATATATTCTTATTTGTAAAGCATGATTATTGTTTTGTTGTTGTTTGTTTTTTGTTAATTAGATCTCATTGACTACTGAAATCACAGATCTAAGAACCTACCATCAACACTTTCCTAAACCAGCATAACTCCTAACTGCATTCTAATACCCAAACACTGAGGGAAGCATAGTTCTATCACATCATCAGAACCTTCACTTTGCAACAGATAGAGATCATCATAGAAAACTACAGCTGGTTCAAATGCACAGAACAAATTATTGTGGGGTGTCCAGCCCCAGTCTATAAATATACCAAACAACCCCTGCATGCAAAACTCAATAACACTGTAGAAGAGGGAGAGAGGTAAGATTACAGGAGCCAGAGAGCCTTGAAATCTACAGAGAGATTAAATTTCCTAGAAATGACAAGGAAGTTACACCCATGATAATTCAACAGTATCATTGTCTAAAAAAAATGCTTAAACAAGAATGAAATCAATAGATGTGCTGTCAGAGAAAAAAGGAAATCTCAAATGGCCCCACCTCTAAACAAAACACCACAAACAATTAAGGAATACTGTACATCAGAGAAAATCTTGCCTATAGATGAACCTGCCCCTTGATTGATTATCTGATATCAAAAGGTCATTCCTGAAACCATATGTATACAAATAATACTAAATGGGCCGGTGCATATTGTGCTTGTGTGTACACAAAATTTTGCGTGTACGTATGTGTATGTGTACATTTTACAAATGTGTATATGTATACACAATGATACACACAGACACAAACACAGACACACAGACACACACATATGTAGGGGTGAAGGGAAGGGGAAAATAATACAATGATATTTCAATTTCTGTATTTTTTCTTTCTGAAATATTCTATCATTTATTTCAATAACAAAAATGACATGTCCAGGTAAATGAAAAATTAAAAATGCAAAGGTAAATGCTATAGCTTTAAATATGTCAGGAAATGTCTTCTGCAGCTTGGAAATTTTGATCAAGCCTTCCATCTGTATTAACACCTGTTCCTTCCCTTCTCCAACACCTTCACTGTTTTATCCATCAAAAACTAAGCATGGAATGTATAAAATATTAATGAACTACAAGAGTGGATTATTAAATATATGTCTATTTATGGCAGTTCAGATGGAATTGTGTAAGGTTATGAAACATTATCAGATGCTATTCTGATAGAAAATTTAGAATAAAATATAGGATGCTGATGAGGAGCAACAGCCTACAGATTCCATGGGTACTACCAACCAAATGTTACTTATGTTTTTGAGCTGGTTGTATAAGATTTTTTTTAACATTTCTAGATAATTTTTCATATGTATGTCACCAACCTCCAAAGTAAGCCTTAAACCCTCCCCTTGACCTAATTGAAGTAACTATGTCATTAACTTCCTTGACTAGAAGACAGGCTTCCTTCATCCTTTAATTATGTATCTGTTCTAACATAGTGCATTCTTTCTTCCATTCTCTTTTGGGTCTCATGATTGTGATTGTTTTTTTCCGGGTCAAATTGCTTAACCATGGCATTTTTTGGATTAATTCCACCATGAATGGCACATTTTCCATTTTTAGTGAAATATGTTTGCTCTGACTCTAAGACTTTAAAACACATAATCTTTCTATTATGGCACAGGCAGCCCCTTCTTTCTTGGCTAGCCCTCAAGAAGTTCACACATAGGCTATTTATCAACTAAATAATCTGAAAAAATTAAACACTACAAAACATGGGATATGAGGTTATTATCTCTCTTCTCATTTACTTTGACATATACATGCATATATACATGTATATGTGTAACATAAAAGTTCCATATGAACCAGGCGGTGGTGGCGCACACCTTTAGTCCCAGCACTCGTGAGGCAGAGCCAGGCAGATCTCTGTGAGTTTGAGGCCAGCCTGGTCTCCAAAGCAAGTTCCAGGAACGGCTCAAAACTGCACAGAGAAACCCTGTCTCGAAAAAACAAAAAAAAAAAAAGTTCCATATGAAATAAATACAACACAATTATTCAGTAATAGAAATTTGATCTACCAGCAAGGATAAAATTCTGAAAATAAGATATATATGCATTTGTAACAATGAATCAGTTTTAAAACTGAAAGAAACATATCCCTGAATTTTCATTCAACTCACTTAAAATATGATTAAGAACTATAGGTGCTGAACAACTTTTTTTAAAAAGAAAAATCAGATAATATGAACCAGCTTTTTGTAGATTCAGCAAAATGTTAGCATCTACCGGATTTGGGTTATAAGCTACACACACACACACAACTTCATTTACATTTTGGAGCATTTCCAATATCATTTTTTACCTAAATGACATTTGAGGTGGTAGCACTTAATGAGGGACGTGCTATACAGTACTTAACTCATGACATCTACCAGGCAGAAATACTTTATTAGCAGATCTTGTTCTATGAATATAAATTGATTTTTTCCTCATGGTTAGGAAAATTGGCTCCTTGTCTGTACTTACAGATAGAGTTAACTGGGTCCATCTAGCAAATGAGAGTAAGTTCCCTTGAATAAATGACAGCCTAAATGGGAAAGGGTACTTAAGTTTAGTGATCTCTGTCTCTAGGCATCATGTTTATTGATTGCCCTACATTTAGGTCAGGAAGAAAGGTCTTACCTTACAGATTGTACAGACTCTGGAGTTTAATCACTTTGCTACCAAACATTAGGTAATTCTGTTTTGTTTGATAAATGAATTCTTTTAATGTCAAGGTTTTGGCACTAGCAGACTATAACATCAAATAAATATTCCTTTTTCATGTTCTTTGCTTTTGAAATACACTTTCTTAGATCAAGAAATATACCAGTTTCTGGTTATTTTTATAGTACTTTATACTGTTTAGCCTAATAGATGTTAAAACATATCATTGAACAATGAGGTCAACCAGGTCTGACTAAGCACAATTTTGATCCCAGAACTCTAGAGGCAGATGCAGGCAGATTTCTATAATTCCAGGCTACCCTGATCTACATAGTAAATTCTAATACTATGTAGGAAGGCCTTGTCACGAATGAAAGAAAACAAAGGTAAAAAGAAAATCATGAGATTGTTCACCTTTATCAAAAGTGTTTTAAAGGAAAAGAAATAGAGACAAATATGGAGACATACAAAGAGACAGAATAAAAAAGAGAAGAGAGAGACTAATCACAAACACTTAAGTCTCTAATCCAGACTTAAGAACAAGAGGTCTTGAGAAAGTGTTTTATGTAGTTGAATGCTGATTTTAGTGGTTGATAATATTCTGGATTATGGTATTGGAAAAAAATGTTTGATGAAGAATATGAACTTCTTGAGGAGAAATTCATTCTGTACTTTACAGAATCTGGAAGCCAGTTAAAGCCACAATACTATGGATGATGCTCTACTGTCTTTATTATATCATTTAAACATCATAGTACACACTTTATATAGACAAGGTACAGTATGTTTTGTAAACTGTGAACAGAAGCGTTAGGAAATCTACAAATGATGTTCCATGAAATACATGTGTATTAAGGTGTTAGGTAGAAGCTCTGATGTCAGAGGAAAAGGGAGGTTGTGGAAGTCTAGGTAGTTGAAGAGAACTGAAGAAGTTTTAGACAGATAAGATGTAATTTATTCAGCAGCACACAAGCTGCACAGAAAGTAGGTGCTGTCAGGTACCCATGCCTGTGCCAGTCCACAAAGGCCACACCCATGTGGGCACAGGCACACACATATAGATGTGCACAGGCTACACAAGATAGGCATAGAGGCCTACAAAAAGACAAGCTCAGGCAAGCAGTGGAGGGAAAGTCAAAGGTCAATGACCTCAAGACCACAGTCACACAAAACCAACACAAAAGTGACATTAGTATAAAAATAATTATATAATATGTTACATCAGTATTACTTATGGGTATCCTGAAAATCCAGAATCAGACAGTTTTTGCTGACTCATAATTCATTGGGTGTCAATGGTTATCCATTATATACACATCAGCACAATATCATCTAAACATATGCTTATTCTGTATAATGGGCAACTCGTAAAATAGTTTGGAAATTTTATCTGTCATATGAATGGGTATCATTATTATACCCATTATATATTTATTATATTATATTATACATAATTATATATATTATAAATATTATATATTTAACTATAATGTAGAGAGTGTTCTGAAAAATATAGATTAAGAGGAAATGTAAAACTTGAGTCTTAAAATGCAAAGTTCTCTTATTTAAAAAAATATGATGCTAAAATGACTCATCCAACTTGAAGTACTAAAAATCGATTTCAAGTATTGGGTGACATTCAGAACTATAACTAGTTCCCAAAGAGTGGAAAATTAGAAATATCATGTCAATAAGAAAACATTGCTGTATGGGTCTAAACTAGGTCCTCTGCACATATGTCATGGTTGTGTAACTTGGTGATCTTATGAGACACCTAACAGTGGGAGTGGGGGTGACTCTGACTCTTTTGTCTCTTCTTGGGACCCTTTCCCTCCCACTGGGTTGTCCCATCCAGCCTTGGTATGAGGGTTTTTACTTAGTCTTACTATAAGTTTTTATGACATGTTCTTTGATTTCTCTGAGAGGCCTGTTTTTTGTTTTTGTTTTTGTTTTTGTTTTTTTCTGAAGGGAAATGAGAGAAGAATGAATCTGGGAAGGAAGGGAGGTGATGGCGGTGGGGGGTGACTGGAAGGAGAGGAGTGAGGGAAAACTGGTTAGGGTGCAATTTATGAGATAAGAATAAAAAATACTGAGTATTTTAAAATATTGATAATCACATTAATTAATTAATTAATTAATTAATTAATTAATTCAGTGTATCATTATTTAATCCAGGCTGGCCTCAGACTCAAGATGTGCTCTATGCTGGCTCTAGGTTGAGAGACTCCACAAACTGGAATTTTAAGAATAATCCATTACTGTCGACTGTTTTTCTTTTTCTTATGATGCTAGCATTCTTTAGACAAAGGTGATATAGTGCCAATTGCTATGTTTGGACAATTTTTTTGAATGCCATCCATGGTTCCTTCTCTAAAAATGCAGTATTGTGTAAGCAGAAGTGTTAAAAATAAGTATTAAGACTCATCATCAGGTAGTAGAAAATCCCAAATAAAGGTGTTGAACGAATGACAACATTTATTGTGAAAAATAACAAGAACTTTTAAGTATCTTTTTCAGCTTCTTTACTAAGCATTTGTCAGTACTTGGTCATTATAAATTTTTTTTTCTAATTTCTTAATACTTACTAGTTCTCTGTGTACTGGTTTGAATGTCAGATTACTTTTCTTGATATGAGAGAGGTGCTAGGTCAAAGATAATAATTTCTTATTGGATGATAAAAATTGTATGTTAGCTTTTTTAAGAACTTTCAGGACGTTTAGAGGAGACATATCACTGCTCACCACACCTCCACACATTTTTTTTTAAAAAGAATTGTTAACAAGGCCATCCCATGAATGGCTTTCAATGGGTTAAGACTACAGTGATGGAGCCCAGCAATTAAAATTGTATATAATGCAGATACTGGGAAAATTAGGGTTTGCTAACCAAAATGATAGAACAGTTATCTAATCAAATACATATGAAGATAATTTACATTTTAACTTGGTAAGTAAACTACAGTTTTAGGGTTTACTTTCCATTTCTATAGATAATGATCACTGAGCCAAAGTCTTGCTTGGAATGAAATACCAGAATTATAAAACAGAAAAATCATTGAAATTTATTAATGTTATAATCAAAGCAATTTGCTTTGGCAAATGAAAACTAAAAATAAACACCTTGTGCTTGTGATTCTTTCCTATCTTTAAATGTAAGCTAGAGAGAAATTCCATAATTCATTAAGGATCTGCATAGATGAAAAATGCATACAACATACACTCATACACTTGTGTGCACGCACATTCATGAATATTTAATTTCCCAACAGCTAGCCAACTATTTGGCTTGCCTATTTAAATCAGCATCTGGGCCATGAAGCAAAAAGTGATTATAACTGACTGAAGTGCTTGTGGCTTAATATAAGATACGTTAGGTGGAATGAAGCATATGCCTGTCCCTACAATTTATACCGTCTCAATTAAAAAAAATCTGCAAAACTAAGAGAAAAGTTACTTGCTCATGAGGCATTCTGATGTGCTGACTCTATTAAGATAATTAGAAATTTGATTATATTTCATACATATCCCAATATTGTGGCCTAAGTTATCAAGTTGGGGCCGTGTGTGTGTGTGTGTGTGTGTGTGTGTGTGTGTGTGTGTGTGTGTGTGTGTGTGTGTGTGGCATTATTTGCACTTCATTAAGATTTTCATTATTCATTAGGAAATGAAGTTGGATCAGTTGCAAAAGTAAGTCCCAGTGCAATATTGCTTAAGCAGGACCACTTACTCTTTATCTTTTCCAGTTTACTGATTACTGCAGCTGCCTTGTGTGTCCATTTCACTGTATATTAAGTTCATTAGAATCTCACAGGTTTAAGTTATCTATGACAACCTGACATATATTGTTATCATTGTTGAGGTGGTGCATGCATGAGTTCTTAACTTTGAGGATTTATCTCTGACATATTTACATATTTATTTCATCTTTGATTACAACAGTTTTTGATCTTTAATACATTAGTATTGTATTTTTAAATAATATGCGTGCATCCAACATCTGTCTGGGAAATCTTTGTCTATAGCTTTGCAGTATTGAAAAATGCTGTGGAGTTCCAAAGCTTATTATCTACTGGGAAATCCTTAGATCATTCTAAGTGTCCTTCTTAAGAGCCCTGATGGATCTTCTCCAAATCATCTTTTATTGATTTGGTTAAATGTCTAAATGTTGAGCTTCAAATGATGCCATCTGTCATTGGGTTGGCCCTGTAGTGAGTGCATAACTGACCACAAAGTCAGCACCTTCCCCAGAATCAATATGATTAATCATTGGTCCAGCAGGAAAGGGTGAAGCCCTTGAATGCACTCCACCCCACCTCAAGTCATGATTGAATGACTGTTCACAAGTCCGGTGTAGACAGCTAGCCACAGCTGTTGTGAGATGCTCCTTTCATTGGCAGGATTATGCTAAGAAGGTATTTCCTAGCCCTGAATCATATCTTCTGCTTCCTTCATTCTTTTGGCCTTCTCATCTTCAGTGCTCCCAGGTACTTTCCAAACAAGCGGCTGACAGTATCCAGCTTGAAGTACAGGCAGTGAATATGCAACACAATGATGACCTTAAATCCTAATTTAAGATATCTTTTTGTCATTCTGACTTAATTGTCTTTGAAAAATTAGCAGCTGATTAATATTTTTTTCTCCCAGGATTTGCAGAAATATATATTCAGACGCTTTGGAAAAAAATTGAGTACTTAATAACTAAATGCTTATGTTTCATTAGATATGCTTACATTCAGCTATCATTCTGGATTTTAATATTAAGGGGTACATAACTAAAGAACTGTAAAAATAATAAATTAGATTCCATACCAAACAATGTTTCTAGCTACACAGTCTCCCTGGAGCACCAACTTTGAATTGATGAAAATGATGTCATTCTTTTTTTTCTCTGATTTTATGACAGTTATTTCTGAAGATTAGTCTGGATATGTCAAAGGAGAGAAAAATCAGGCCAGTGCTAAAATTTTCACTTGTAAATTTAAATTGATTATGTCCGTTCATTTTTATACTGACTGCAGAAGAGATATTTGAATCCTGCCTTTTATGGAACACATAATATGAAGAAATGCCACATCTGAAGATAAATGATGATTTCTGAGAATCACATTGTCCTCCAAATAAATAAAATTTTGTGTTATTTAAACATTAAAGCATGTGCTTCTTATTTTTTTTCCTAAATAGTAAAGTACCATAGATTGATTTGGCTTATGTGCCGTAATGGAGACACAGTAGTTGTTTTCTTTGCAGTGTGTACTAAAGTCATGTAGCTTCCATTTTTTAAGAAGGGGACAAACAAATATTTGATTCTGTGTTTGAACTTTCTGTGTACCTTTGAAAGAACTACCGTGGGGGGGGGGATACCACAGTGAGATTGGTTTAAGAGAGCATGATTGCTTGTCCCAAGTTCCTGGAGACTAGAAGTCAGAAACCTGTATCTCAGCAGGGTTGCCTCCTTCAAGGGCTGTGGAAAAGCAATTTCAACCATCTTTCCCAATCATACGACATATACAACTGCCTATTTGCTGAAATCAAATGTTGAGGTAAAAGGATTAGGACTCCAGTTTATCTATTTTGATTGGGTAATACAGTTCTATCTTTTAATGGTTTCCAAAGAGTTTAATATTTATACCAGGTACATGTGTTTGTGACAAAATACATTTCCCATGACAATTGCTTTAGATGTCATCAAACAGTTGCATGTATGTGAATTTGTGAGAGAACATAATTTATATTCCCAACTAATTAGTCAGATTAGTCAAAGATTTGTCAAGAAAGTTTAGTTTGTGAAAGAATAAGCTAAGTCAACTGGTGAAATGAGGTCTATTCAGAAGTTCAAATATTACAGAAATGAACACCACATTAGGATTTGACAGGCTGATATATTTCCATGGAAAGTTTCCAATTTCAGAAATTATCTTACATTAAAAAATAATGCTATTAAATCTAAAACCCATTAGATTTATTACTCTTGGAGAATTTTAAAGGTTTTACAATGAGTCTGGCACCTATACAGACTAGAATTATTAGAAATATAAAACAGCATTATATCTAATCTGTCCAATTCATCTACATCATATGGTGTATGATTTTAATAACATCATTCCAAAAGTATTTCAGGGAAATACAGTTTTGAATTAATTCACAATTCTTTGACTCACAAATCAAAGAATGGTATAATTTTATTTCTAATAGGCACAAAGAAATGAATGCCTATTAAAGATGGGAGACTCTGAAGTTTTATTTGGAATCATTATGGCATAATATAAATTTTATTAAAGCTGTGATATGCATGAGACAAAGAAAAATATGATTTCAAATTATTCTGTGGCATGAACACATAAATCTGTATTTACAAAAATTATACAATTTTCATTTTCTTTTAGAGTTCATAATACTCAGAATAAAATACTGCCACTTAAAAAATATACAACCTGAAACACTGGTGCCACTTATCAAAATAATTGTCAGCAGTATAAATACTTCAACTATATAAAAGTTTTAAATAAACTCAATTCTTTATGTTTTTAAGTAAGCTAGCCAAAGTTTGTGTTTTCTTTAAATTGCTAACTGTAGACTACTCCTGTGATGTTCAAAAATAGCTTTCCTTCAGCAGCCCTTACTTTGCTGTCAATTCACGAGAACAATACCAGGTAGTACAGGAAGCTACACTGTGGGTACTGTCAGAAAACAACCTGTAATGCTGTTAGTGGGGTTCAGTACATGTCAAAGCTTTCTCCTCCTCCTCTGGCTTAAGTTCAGAAATCCAGTCATTGCTGATCTGTAGCAGTTGGCTCTGGAACACCATTCTTATTCTTCTTCCTGCAATGAGTGTTTGTCTGTAACTCTCGTTTTTTTAGGTTTTTTTTTTTTTTTTTTTTTTTGAGACAGGGTTTCTCAGCTGGCACCATCAGTGCCCATTCTACGTTGTTTGGTTGATGATCCTTCTCTCTTCTTCAGAGGGAATTGTTAAGATTACTATAAAATATATATATGTTTAAAATTAGTTCAATATTTCTCAATTAATTATTATTTAAGTCTTTATTGTTTGAGAATTTCACACTTTCATATATTGTGTTTTGATCAACTCCAACTCCTATTCCCTATCCTCTGTTCCTTCTCTATCCACCACCACCATTTTTTCCAATTTCATATGTTCCAAAAAAAATGGAAAACACTCTGATTCTATGTAATACTGCTAGTATAGGTCCATGGTCAGGTATCAGGGCATGAGCAGTCAGTCTCTCAGGGGTAGCATTCCTGGAGAAAATTGACTCTTCTTGGAGACATCAGTGCCAATAGCACCTCAGAAAGGTAAGGGAGTTCAGGACCACCTCCCATCTTGGTTGGAATTTTGGCTGGCTTGATCTTTTATGAGTTTTATATATGTGGGTAACAACAGCTGTAAGTTTAAGTGTGCAGCTGACTTGTTGTGCTAAGACTTTTCTGTTTTGCCCTAGTCAATCACTACCTCTGGCTCCTATAATCTGCCCCCCCCCATATTTTCTAGGATGCTCCCTTATCCTTGTGAGAAGCAGGGAGGCTAAAGATGTGTCATTTAAGGTCTAGCACTCATCAGTCTGTTACTATCTGCATGTTAGCCTGTGTCCAATTAAATCTTGAAGATGAGTATACAAGTTACATGTTATATAGGGCACTACTCTTGGATATAAAGGTTGTGATGTAATTGTTTGTTTTTTTTTTTCCGTCATTTTCTTTTTTTTAAAAGTAGTTATTTCTTTGAGTGCTTTCTATGCATGTATGTATGTGCACCAAATGTGTAAGAATGAGGCTTTGGATTATCTCAAATTGTAGTTAGGGATGATTGTGAGCCATCAAGTAGATGCTGGGAACTATACCTGTATCCTCTACAATAGGTACAAATGCTTCTAACTGTGAGCTAACTCTTCAGCATTTTGTTCATTTTCTTTTTGAAATAGTATATATATATATATATATATATATATATATATATATATATATATATATGTGTGTGTGTGTGTGTGTGTGTGTGTGTGTGTGTGTGTGTAACTTGTCCTTTGAGAATTTATTGTTCTGTATGTGGTTGTCTCAACAGTATTTCAATAAATATAAATTCCAATTTATATGTTTTCGTCCAAATTTGAAGATTGTATCCTAAACTTCTTTCATGTACATATTCAATTTAATAAGCAAGCAATTATGTATAACACACTTCAATGTATTTATCTTTAACATTAAAAGCACTGTAATGCAATCAATTTGAACAATTATGTTTATCAATTAGTGTTGTTTTATACTGAGTCTCTACTGTTCTGTTTACTCATAAAGACTTCGGAGTCAGATGTTGTGGTGAAAACCTCCTACCTTAGGAAGTCTGAGAAGAAACCAGCTGACCTTGCCTTTTTGACCAGATACCCACGAAGAGATTGTCTCTCTAGCTGTCCCAAATCAACAGGACTGAGAAACTCCAAGTCTCTCCCTACTCCTTCCTGTGCATCTTTTTATCCATCTTCTTAGCCTCTCCATATTCTCTATGGTTAATTCCTATCAACTAGTTTCTGGCTCTGTTTCTTCATCCAAGGATGATTTTATTAACATAATCTCAGGTTTCATAGTGTGATCAAATATCCCACAATAAATTAGGTCTCACAACTCACTTTTGAAAATTTTCAGTAAATTCTATAGAGAACCTGGCCATTTATTGTCCTAATAATTTACTAATATTCAGTGAAATTAAAGTTAAGCAGAAAGTACTTGGCCATTAATATAGGTGGATGACCAGAAAGTATCAAATAATTTTTGTGACCAGCATAACTCCAGAAATATTGAACTTTAGATTTGTAAATAAAACAATGCGCTCTAATACTAGGCAAAATCTGTAGAAGACAGATAATCCCTTCTATGGGATTTTTAGCAAATGAGTAAAAGAAAACTTTGGCAAGCTCCTCAAATACACAATCTTGCACTACACAAAATCTAAATTAGGACAAATAGTCCCTAAGCATCATGGCTGATGCAGTAGAAGGGAGCCTCTGCAATTCTGAGATTACCTACTATGAAGAAGATACACTTAGGATTTGTCCATTTAGATGTGTTGGTTAGGTAGGTTTCTTGTGTACTTGGAGAAAGTTAGTGTCATTTGATAAGAGGGAACTTCAACTCAGAAAATTTCTTCATCATTTTGGCCCATAGGCAAATCTGTGGAGCATTTTCTCATTGACTATTGATGTGGGTGCCTTAGCCCATTGAGGGGAGTTAGATTCCTGGGCTTGTGATGCTGAGTTGTAAAACAAAAAAACAAACAAACAAATGAATGAACAAACTATAAGAAACAGTGTTTCTCCCTGGCTTCTTCTTCAGTTTCTGCCTTAAGGTTTCTGCATTGAGTTCTTGTCATGACTTCCTTTCATGGTGTACCATGACCAGGACATGTAAGCCAAATGAATTTTTCCTCCTCAAATTACTTTTTATCATAGTATTTTATCACAACAGTTGAAATCAAAGTGAGGCAGTGAAGAATGAAAGTCCGTGAATTTTCCTATTTTCAAGTGCTAAGCATCTTTGCTCTTCATGTTAACTAAGCAAATAAGAATGCTGATAATCAGTGTAAAAGCTAAATATAAGTTAGACACTTGTTGGTGGAGAAAAGTCTATGTTATGTGAAGTATAAGCCTGATTGGAAAAAGAAGCAGAGGGCCCTTGTGGTTAAAAACTGTAGCCCTAACCTTGGGAAAAAGAAAACGAATTGTGTGTTGAGAAGCTAGTGAAGGAATACTTGGAACAGAGACTAGAGAAGGCAAGACCATGGAGTGTCTGAGCACCACAGCCTGAATACAAATTTCTGTGGTCTGACATGTCCCTTCATAGTCAGATTGGTGCTGCTCAGATTCCCTGTGCCCACACAGCATCAGAAGAGTGTATTTGGTAACAGACAACTTTCAGTGCAGCTCTTGAATTCATGTAGCTATCACAGTTTAAAGACAATCCCTGGCTCATCATTTTGCCAGGTTTACATATGATATGCATGGGAGAATATAGAGCAAGGAGGTTTCAAGGGAGGAAAGGAGAGGAAGTAAAACTGTCATTATGTTATAATCTCAAAAATAAAAGGATAAATACAAGAACTAACCTTTACTCCAAAACAATAATAATAAGTGAAAATTATCTCAGTTCTGAAATCAAATAGGTACATAGACTGGAGCAAAAACAAGATTCAATTGTTATGTTGAAAAGGCATATCTTCCTGGCATACACATGTATGCACAGGCTGAAGGTACAAACATTGAAAATCATATTAAGCTAACTGAATTAGAGTTGTTAGTTAGAAGAGTCCAAGAGATCATAAAAGATATAGGCTGTTGTGGGAAACAGCACAAGTCCCCACCCCTGGATAAAATACTACAGACAATGATGGCTGAGACAGGGATAATTAGTTTTACTCATGGACCAGCTCCCTAATTTTCTATACAATATAGGGGTCAGACTAAACACATAAGAAGAGCACCAAATGGCCTCAGCAGATATGAAATTGAGAAGGAGTTGGGAAGGCATGGGGGAGTTGGAGTGAAGTATGGAAGGGTGGAAATGATGCAAATACAGTGCTCATATATGAAGTTCTCAATAATATTGATGACCATGGAGCATTATTTTGTGGTTCTATGATTTTAAATCATATCTATCTTGGGCAACATTAAGTATGCAATAATTCTAACAAAGTCACAATAAGTTATTGGAAAGTAATATCATAAAGAAAATCATATGAGAATAGAATAGTTATAATGTACAGAAAACATGTACATGTCCGTTGATGCAGTGTATGCAGGACAAGTAACATATCCTCTTTCACACATGAAGAATTGTTTTCTTTAGACCAGTTTTACACAATTAGAGTCTCTAGGAACTTAGCCATGATGATTTATTTTTGTTGTTGAAGGGTTCAACATATAGAACTGTCAGACTAGATCTCTGCTATGATGAGGCTTTGAGGGAAATATTTATACCTGTGCTAGGAATGAGAGATTTCATGATTTTATAATTTGAATTCAATATAAATTGTTACAGCTTTTTTAAACAATAACTCTACAAAAATAGGTTAAAGTGAGACTATTAAAGTGGAAAAAAGATATGATTTCTGTTTTATTCATAAAATAAGAAACTATGTTACCCTCTCTCCACATTAATGGCAGAATTATTGTGATTTTTTCTGATGGTAGGCATTCTAACTTTGGTGAGATAGATTCACCTTTTGTCTTAGATGAGGTTGCTGAGTGCTTTTCAAAATGTTTACTGGCAATTTTTATTTCTTTGGGGACTTTCCTTTCAGTTCCTCCACCCAAATAGATCCATATCTATCACCATGTACAAGACTCAAGTCCAAGAAGATCAAATACCTCAACATAAATCCAGTTACACTGAACTTGATAGAAGAGAAAGTAGGAAGTAGTCTTGAATACATTGGTACAGAAGACAACTTCCTAAATATAACACTAGTAGCACAGACACTGAGAGCAACAATTAATAAATTGGACCTCCTGAAACTGAGAAGCTTTTTTAAGGCAAAGAACACTGTAAATAAGACAAAACAACAACCCACAGAATGGGAAAAGATTTTCACCAACCCCACATCTGACAGAGGATTGATTTCCAAAATATATAAAGAATTCAATAAACTGGACATCAAAATATTGAACAATCCAATTAAAAAATGGGCTACAGACTAAACAGAGAATTCTCAACAGAGGAATCTCTAATGGCCAAAAGACATTTAAGGAATTGTTCAATATCCTTAGTCATCAGGCAATGCAAATCAAAATAACCCTGAGATGCCATCTTACACCTGTCAGAATGGCTATAACCAAAAACACTGAAGACAGCTTATGTTGGAGAGGATGCAGAGCAAGGGCAACAGTCTTCCACTATTGGTGGGAATGCAAACTTGTACAGCCACTTTGGAAATCAGTATGGCGATTTCTCAGATAGTTGGAAATCAATCTACTTCAAGACCCAGCTATACCATTCTTGAGCATATACCCAAGGAATGCTTAATTATATCACAAGAACACATGCTCAGTTATGTTCATAGCAGCCTTACTCATAATAGCCAGAACCTGGAAACAAGCTAGATGCCCCTCAACCAAAGAATGAATAAAGAAAATGTGGCACATAAACATTTTCTATTTCTTAATTGCTTTTTCTCCATATGTACTCAAATTTCCTGACTAGTAAATTTTCATATAAAATCTCTATTAAAACCTAAATTCCCAGCCGGGCGGTGGTGGCGCACGCCTTTAATCCCAGCACTCGGGAGGCAGAGCCAGGCGGACCTCTGTGAGTTCGAGGCCAGCCTGGTCTCCAAAGTGAGTTCCAGGAAAGGCGCAAAGCTACACAGAGAAACCCTGTCTCGAAAAACCAAAAAAAAAAAAAAAAAAAAAAAAAAAAAAAAAAAAAACCTAAATTCCCTTTGTATACTCTGTGTGGAAGTATAATGATGTGTGTTTTCTGAAATTTTTAATTACACAGCTCAGTTTTTTAAGAAAATAATATTCATTTGAAAAATCTTTAATAAGATGATAAAATTGATTACATTTTAATTGTCTATTTCAATACAGGATAGCTGATAAGTCTATCTTTATTATTGAAAATAAGCACATATAAAAGAAATCAGCAAAGATTCCACAGTAAGCAGGTTGTGTGATAAGGGCCTGTAAGCTGTACTCAAAGAACTAAGGCAGAGGGATCAATTTTTCAGGCCAGATTGTACTGTTCAGGGAGATAGAGTCTCAAAAACCAAACATTCAGAAACATAATTCTTAAAATAATTATTTTTTTTACTTCTGTTGGATACTGTTCTTTAATTTCTCTCCTCTTTTCTTTTTGAACATTTTCTTAAAGCATCTGAAATAGCTTTTTAAACTTGTTTTGATATTTTCATCTTTAAAATCGCTATGTTGTGTAAAATAGACAGGGTGTTTAAACCATGAATGCAATAGTAATGGGACTCAATCATTAGTAAACATTTCTTTGTGTTTTCTTTTTCCCTAGGGAAATAATAAAAACTGCATTCAGATTACTCTATTTAAATCAAATTAGATTATAATAACAGTTTAAAATACTGAAATTGTTGAAGAATTACAAGAAAGTAGTAAAAGAAAATAATAATCAGGCCTTTCGTTGAATACAGGATGCAAAGTAAGACACATATTACATAAAATGAGGTATTTTCTCTCAGCAAAGTGAAAGAAGCTTCAAACAATGAAGACTTTAATAACAAGTGATGCTGGTTTTGCATCATAGTCTACAGTGTTGGAGTCCTCTTACATAGACTCATTATACATTACGGAAAATATTATATATATTTCTGAATCATTATGTGAAAAACATACCTATTTAATATATAAGAAAATATGTTTACATTTAAAATTAAATTTCTAGGAATAGGTTATTAGTATGCATATTAAATTATGTTTTTGTTATTGGTTCCAAATTAATGCTCAGCAAAATTATTTTTTGAACTTTGTAATAAGAATAAATTGTCACAACTATTTTAACTAAATGCTTATACAAAAGCTAGGTTAAGGTGAGAATATTCAAGTAGCTAAAATCTCTGATTTATGTTTTCATAATACAAATAAGGAACATAAAAGATGGGTTGCTTAACTGCATGGTCACATCATAACAAATTATATCTACTCCCATGTTCAAATATCATTAAGTACTTCACATAAATCAACACAACAATTACATTCAGAAGAGTGGGTAATATTTCCTTAGTATTTTCCTACTTTTATAAACAAAAGGAAATCTTTCATTTAAAAGCTCATTTGTGTTACACATAAATTTTTTCTGACCTTGGAGGCATAAATGTAAGCCTTTACTTACCCTTTATATTTTGTCTAATTCAATTAAAAACAAATGCATTATTTCTGAGTTATAACTGATCTTAATATATGAGGTTGTAAAACATAAACATTTCATATTAGTAGAACAAATACATGGCAGTATCAAAGTTTGAGATGACTAACTCTGGTACTGAAAGCAATCCTACCTGCTTAGTAAATATCCCAAACACTTTCATCACTTCCTTCTTGAAGCACAGCATTTCATTCAATTTTTTAAAATATACATGAAGTCGTAATACAGAGCAGCAGCAAGATCATATACTTTTTCAGTGTCAAATGCTTATTAATCATACTTCAAATTCCTGATATTTCTAACCTTAGAATTCAGATGTATTTGTAGATAAAAATTGATGAGGCAATCAATTTAAATTAGGCCATTAACGTAACCTCTAATTCAACGTGACGGTTACCCTCAAAAGAAACGAATATAAAGGCTGTTAACTACAACCCAAGGAGAGATATTTCAGGAGAAATTCTTTTACCGAACCCATGACCTTGGGCTTCTGCCTTACAAAATTATGAAAAAGCACATTGCTAGTTTTTATGCACCCAGTCTGATGTACTTTGTTATGGAAGCCTCAGAGAGTCAGGTCCATTGCGTGAGACTCATTCTAAACAGGGCAAGCCAAGTTATACAATTTACAAAGACTCTATCAGGAAATACAATATTCAGGCCATTAACAAACTGTTTTCTCAAAGGAAAGATTAACTATATGTGTTGCAAATAATCATAAATAAGTTTGAATTTTCTTACCTTAGAAATTTTAAATAATAGTCAAAGGACAGTCATACCAGCGGGGTACAGAAACTAGTAACAAGTTATTTCTTGATGAAATAAGATGTTTTCCTTCCAGTTTGCAACACACTTTTCTATATGGACTAGTGTTTTCTGATAAATAAATATTAAATGAATATTAAATATTATATAAAATACTATATTGAAGAATAACTGCTCTTTTTTGAATTTACAGCTTTTTTTGCCTATAAATTATGGCTTCTGGTTTTGTATTTTTATAGTATTCCAGTGTGTGTGTGTGTGTGTGTGTGTGTGTGTGTGTGTGTGTGTGTGTTTCTGCATCTATATGTGTTTCTGATGCTTTTTCTTTTTTTTCTCCTGTTGGTTTTGTCTTTTTCAGACTTGTGTATTTTTTAATCTCATTTTATTTTATTATTATTCATAAATGCCTGTTTGTTTTCTTACAAGAGACAGAAAGGTTGTGGAATAAGGAAGGAGGAACTGTGAGGAGTTGGGAGGTGAAAACTGTATTCAGAAAATATTGTATGGGCAGAAATCTATTTTATTTTCAATAAAAAATAATGTTCTAAGACTGATTGATTATGTTGTTGTGAGGCCTTGCTCACATAACCTTCTGAGGATGTTTTATTCATTTTTGTTCAATGTTTAAGTCATATTTACAATGTGCATGTAATTGACTGGTTTAGTTATTGTGACTTTGCCTAAGACTCAGGAAGAACTTCCCAAGATGCTACCCAATCTGCCTCTTCCCCTGAGTCTAGGACACTTATTCAGAGCACAGAGAGCTCAAACCTTTCATTATCTTTGTTCAATTGTTCAAGTGCACATTCATACACTTAAGTCTAGAAAGATCTCTGCTGAAAACTCAGGAATATGTGTGAATGACACATCTCTTTTCTATGGTATTCTTCACTGTTTCCCTGAAAGAAATGGAATATCCCCATTCAATCATGCAGAGATCCAAGGAGGTCACTGTAGCATTTTTTCATACAACCAATTTGTTCTAAATTGGTGGGCACTTTGAACAGTATCATGGATGGTAGGCTTTTTGTATGTAAATATTTTTGAGTGAAATCTTCAGCCCAACAGATGATCTACTGCATGGAGATTATTAAGGCACAGGTCAACAAATAGTATACCTTTAAGATTCAGAATCCCATAATCCATTTTTGCTCATTTATTTTTCTTCAGTCTTCATTGCTTTGTATATAAATTTAATTTGCTCCCATTCTCTTCATAATTAGGGCCCATGATTTATTCTTATCTCCCCCATTCTTCCTTTAAACTACACAAAGTAACTATAATATTAGTACTAAATATTTTAATTGGTCCTTATTATACTACAATACACACCAATTACATTAAAAAATAAACCTTCTATTGGCTAGAGCAAACAACTTTAAAACTATTCTTTTTCTCTTTGTCTTGCAGTCTTCCTTTGTCCCACCCCCCATAAGTCACTCCTGGTTTGCATGTCTAATAGCAATTTAAAAATGACAAATTTTAATCATTAATTTCCTTCTCTATGTGTTTCTTCTTTCTGTTTTCTTCTCGTGGAACCAGTTAATAAACAGAAATTCTGCTTTTTAAAGAAAATCTATAGGTCTCAGAGAAGTTATCAGGATCATATACAAAGAATACCTATTTAATGGAAAGAGAGAGAATGGACAATTTTATGTATCCAAAGAGAAAGTGCAGCCCAAGGCCTATTTCTCAGCATCTGTGTGGGGACACAGTAAAAAGCATAGAGTCCAAACACTGTTATCTGAGTTCCCTAGTAAAACAGGGCCTGAGGCAAAGATCCAATGTACTTAAAATTATTTGATCTGGAGCATTTCCAGGGAAGGATAAATGAAGGAGTAAAGGTAACAAATGTGAAGAAATATAAAGTGATGTACCATAAAACTCTTGACAGCTGGTCAAGAAAAACCCAATGAGTGGCTGTGAACACTGAGTATTTTCACGGAAGACTGTTTGAGATCATCTCACCTCCTAACGGAAGACTTAACAATTAATCTGCTTCACCTTTCCTGTCTTTTGTCTTGTTATTTATAGGAGGCATCTCTCACAAAGACATACATTGTATTTTCTGTTCCTTTTAAGCAGTCATTAGAAAATATAGCCTCATCAAAGACGAGTGCTTCTTCCTGTCTCCTTATGAGGAAATGCCAGGACAGGTAGAAGGAATTCGTGGGGAAAGAAAAAACAGCAATGGCTTCCAAGCTTTAAGACTGAAGATTTAGATTGAGTCATAAACAGTAATGATCCAGTAAGAAAGAGAGAAATTGACAGTTTTCATAGCACATTTCAGAAGTAAAAGAAAACTGATGCTAAGCTTCTTCATTGAGAATTATCCTTACATTTTAAGAAAAAGTATTATTCTTTACATTTTTATCTGCTAATGTAGAAAATTAGCATATACTCAATAATTGATGATAAAAGGGGTAATTCTTACCCATACATATTTAAACTCTTGGTTTTTTTCATAATAGGCACAAAGACATGAAATGGACTCTGAGGTTACAATTCAAGAATATTAGAGAACACTGGTGGGAGTATTAAAGGGGTAAATCTCAAATGAAACTATGTCTTTAATTAAAATCCAGCCCTAGCAAACAGCTTTGAGTGATAGCAGAGAAAAAAAAGCAGACTATAAAGAAGTAATTATTTTTGATGAATTTTATAACTTATTATTTTTCAAAAATACCTAGAATAAAAATTGACCAATTAACTTTAAATGGGCTTGTGTTGAACTTTAAATCCCTAAAAGTTATTGTGGTGATCAACATTGATTATTGACTTGACAGGATTCTGAATCACATAGGAACACATTTCTGAATATTATGAAAGCATTTACATTGGTGTTAAACTGAGGAGACAGGACCCTGATGTGTCGTCCCACAGCATCCAGGACTTACTGAAAACAGGAAATCAAGAACACCAGCCTCATCACTGTTCCATGGATATAAACATGATGGGATTGATGTTCACACACTTCTGCTGCCTTGAGTTCTCCAGTCTGCTGGACCATCCCCTCATACTGTTAGCCAAGGTAAACTCCTCCTTCTCTTGCCTCTTTCAGACATTTTACTGAAAACACATTAAAAAACAATTAGTGCACTAACAAACAAACAATAACAATGAGATCATCTAATGTCTGGATTATTATGAAAATTAATTTTAATTTTTTGTTAAAAGTTTACAAGTTGGAGGAGGCATGTTTATGATGAACAGTTGAGACTTTTATAAGGCATTTCCTAGTAGGGAGTTATCAGATAATTAAGTTGGTTGGCTTTAGAAGTAACTAAGGTAGTGTTCCTAGGACCCTGGAATCTCTCTTATAAAACAATTTGTTATATAAGGGGGAATCTTGCTTCTCATCATATTCTTATTTCCCCTCTGAAGCCATAATTTGTAATCTGGTAAATGTTCTCAGAGGTGGGCTTTTTAGAAACGATCATGAGATTAAGAAGGTTCTCATTCAAAAGTTTGAAAGGCTATTGGGATACTGTGGACACTCTGGATGGCAGAGGGCCATGGTGGTGATGGTGTTCTTGATCTATCATACCTGGATCCCAGCATCCCTATCATTCTCTTGTTGATTTCAGCTATCACTAAATGAGCAAATTTGCTCCACCACAATGAAGTGTAAGTTTAATTCAGAATGCTAAAATTGTGGTCAGTTTGGACACCTGTGCTTTCTAATCACCCATGATTAGCTCAGTGATCTTGGATGATTATCCATTACTTTTATACAGCAGTGCCTTCTCCTATTAAAAAAGGTATTTTAAAAAACAAAGCAAAAAACCCAACAATATATTTTCTATTGTCTGGTAAAATAAGTGACAGAACATACTCAGTGTCATTGGCATGGTGCTGACACACTGTTTGTAGTGTGCAAAGGTCAACTGTGGTAATTACAGAAAGGACAAGTGACATTTCTGAAGAAGAATTTGGACTCAGTCTGAATGTCACATAAAAGTCATGGTAGAATGGGGAGGAATTTGAAGGGAGGGAATGAATGATGGATTTGATGAAAACACATTATATACAAGTATGAAATTCCAAAAAGAGCTAATTATGACAAAGAAATATTTTTAAGAAATAGTACTAACATGGACAAACACATAATAATTTTAAAAATTATTTTATAAAATATATAATATTCAAGTTAAGGAATGGTTCTGTTGGCATGAGAAAATTGTAGTTTTGTTATTATGTACCCCATACATTAAGAGTGAAATATCTTAGTAATATTGTGACAGAAAATTCCCAATGACCATTTACTATCATTTTGCTTCTATTATTTTTGTTATAATTGTAGTCTGATAAGTGAAAAAGTAAACAAGACTTTCAAAAATTCATTTTTTTAAACTAGACTTTTAAAATCACAGATTACAGAAGAATATTTGCTGTAAGCCCAACATTGAACTCATACTCTACTGAAAATGCTCTATTTGAATCAACCGTATGTTTATAAGTAGCTACAGCTAGTACTCATAATGATTTTCACAGTTTAACATTATGAAGGAGTCAAAATTTTTATTCTGCTCTGCTGTCTCCTCAGGAATTTGTCTTTGTAGATTAAAAGTAGGCTATTGCATTTTCAAGACTCCAGATTCCATTGAACCTTTGTCAAAACAGAGAAGCCAGAGAAAGGGATTAAAGTTCCTTCTCTCCCTTCCAGTCACAAATTTCCCAGGGAGAGTATTGTCATGCAGAATTTATCTGATTACCCTTTCTCATATATTCCCTTGCCATGACTAGATCACACATTAACCTTTAGAGTAATAAAGTAGAATGAATTGACCATAAGGTTTAAACCAATAAGGATCCATATTCTGGTACCTTTCTTCATTGCACAGTGATCAATGATGACCACTGTAAAGGTGGTTAAGCTTATCAGAAAATAAATCTAATAGCTCCAACAAAAATGTTATTAATAGCTAATATGTATGAAATATATATTCTAATTGTACATTTTTGTTTAAATAATTCACATATTCCCTTCATGAGACAAATCTCACTCTACATTCATTAAAGTTGGCATATGCATAGTCACACTTCAAATCTGGTAGCCTGGATTTCCATTCTATGTCCAGAGCTGAAGTTCTCAATTGAGTACCTTTACATCACCATCAGACACATGAAATAACTACAAAAAAAATGATCAAACAAGCAATAAAATGTTTCCAAGATATTTTACCACAAAGCTCTATATTTAAGATGTGTGTGTGTGTGTGTGTGTATACACATTCTTGTGAATGCACATGTGCATGTTTGTGCTTATGGGTTGACATTTAGCTAAAAATGACATAGAAGTGCTGCTATTAATGTAGTCCAGGAAAACACAATATAATATAAAAATAGTAAATGAAGATCTAGAGAGATGTCTCAACAGGGAAGAGCCTATACTACTCTTGTGCAGAACCCAAGTTTGGTTTCTAGCATCCTTGTTCAGCAGCTCTAAACCAACCACATGTAACTCTAGTTCCAGGTGATCTGACACCTCTATACTCTATGGCCAAGGGCAAAACATACATATACAAACAGACATATGCACACACATACACACACACAATTATAAACAAAAAAATTCATAATGATTATTCATTTACCCTAAACTGGGTAATATATTAAAGCTATGAAATATAGCATGATATCAAAATTCTAGTATGGATAGTATAGTTTCTACTATGAGCAGCACTATATTTTTATAGTGCATTCAGTTCAAGAAGATTTCAAAATTATAGGAAAGAAATACATCACTCCATGCTCTTCAACACTGAGCTTCTACTGTAGGTGGAGTTTTCCTGTACCAGCATCTGCTGTAGAATAACAACTCAGAGTCTTTGTATTAATTATAAATGCTCAGCCAATAGCTCAGGCTTGTTACTAGCTAACTCTTACATTTAAATTAACTCATATTTCTTATCTATGCTTTGTCACATGGCTCATGGCTTGTTACCTCATTTTACATAGGTCCTGCTTCTTCAGTGACTGGCTGACATCTCCTAATCCACCCTTCTTCATACCAGCCTCTTTAGTTTGTTTTTTCCACCTGTACTTCCCACCTGGCTACCAGCCTGTCAGCTTTTCATTAACCAATGAGAGTAGTACATATTCACAGTGTACAAAAGGATTATTTGACAGCATTCTCCAAGGCTTGAATTTACAGTAGAATGTTCTTTGAGTAATACTGTGACAAGACTAGAAACTACAGAAACCTCAGAAGCTGAGACTTTCTGCTTTTGAACCAAAATTTGCATGTTTTTCTAATAGTGGAAAAGCTGAAATAAGGTATACAAGTTGAAAGCATTCAAAGAAAGAAAGGAAAATAGAAAGAAAAAATTAAATAGATTAATAGATAGATTCATCCATCCATTCATACATACATACATACATATATACATAAAACATACCTAGGGTCATGAAATCAATGGTTTTCAGCAGAAACAACAGAACACAAAGCAACAATGAACTGAAATTGAAATTTTATTCAATTTTTTCACTCAAGAATTTGGGGCTGTTTTACAACTTCTGATGCTCTTGACATCTATGAAAACAAGCATATATTTGTTAATGGAAAGGCATGTGAAATGAGAAAATTTCAAGTATTAAAACATAAATTATCTTCTTACAAATAGTAGAGAATTTATTAGAAAAACAAACAAACTATTAACCCCAGGGGAATTTTGCTTAGCAGGCTGGAAGAAAAGGCTTCTAGACTTTGTATTGTGTTTTTTTGAGTTGACAATGTGCTCTCAGTGAACTCCTGAGAGTCTTTCTTTTCTCTTCTCCTCTCTCATCATTATTTTGATCTTACATCCCTTGCAACTAATAAGCATAATCTTAAACCACCTACAATATTCTTGGAAATACTAAAAAACTAATTCACTAATTGTATCTTATGTTTATTGCTCATGGAGGAAAACCTCTTACCTCTGAGAATGTTCTAGAATACACTCTTCACCACACAGGAAGCAATTTGTTCCATTTAACTGTTCTGTCCCTCCTTTTCCTTCTCTTCCTCGCTGTTCTCATCCTGCTTATGCAGTCTCTTAGTTTCCAGATTCCAGAGATAACACTGGCTTCAAGATGTCTGTATTGGCTACTGATAATCTAATTCCCACATACAGAAGTCTGTTAATTAATTTCATTGCATATTCAAAAATAACAACCCTGCTGCAGTAGGGGCGTCATAAATGTTAATTCTAAAAGCAAATAAATCATAACAGATATGTTCAATTTACAGAAAAGCTAGACATCAAAATACTGAACAATCCAGTTAAAAAATGGGCTAAAGAGCTAAACAGAATTCTCAAAAAAATAATTACAAATGGCTGAAAGATATTTAAAGACATGCTCAACATCTTTAATCATCAGGGAAATGCAAATCCAAACGACTCTGAGATACCACCTTATGCCTGTCAGAATGGCTAAGATCAAAAACACTAATGACAGTCTATGTTGGAGAGGATTCAGAACAAAGGGAACACTCCTCCACTGTTGGTGAGAGTGCAAACTTGTACAATCACTGTGGAAATCAGTATGGCAGTTTCTCAGAAAATTGGGAATCGATCTACCTCAAGACCCAGCCACACCACTCTTGGGCATATATCCAAGGAATGCTCAACCATACAACTAAGATACATGCTCAACTATGTTTATAGCAGCACTATTCATAATAGCCAGAACCTGGAAACAACCTAGATGCCCCTCAACTGAAGAATGGATTAAGAAAATGTGGTATATATACACAATGGAGTAATACTCAGGAGAGAAAAACAATGACAGCATGAAATTTGCAGACAAATGGATGCAACTAGAAAATATCATCCTGAGTGAGGTAACCCAAACCCAGAAGGATAAACATGGTATGTACTTACTCATAAGTGGATACTAGATATAAAGCAAAGAACAATCAGACTACAACCCAGAGAACCAGGGAGGCTATATAGCAGGGGGGACCCTAGGATGACAATGGCTTATAATAAGTTTTAGTTTTACTCAATTACTGGGCAATTACTACTCAATGAAACATTTCACTATTAGGATAAGAATTTATACTGTATCAAGCCAATAATAGAAAAATAAGTAAATAAATAAAAATGAAAAAAGAAAAGAAATGACCCAAATAGGCACAAAGGTGTGACTATAGAACTATCAAAGGTTGAATCAATAAAAGCTCTTCTATGCTAAAAAATAAATAAATAAATAAATAAATAAATAAATAAATAAATAAATAATATAGTTATTGAATGAATACCTCAACTCTAATTAATATCATGAGTATAATTAATATCTTGAATGTAATTTGTGCCACTGAAATGTGAACTTAAAAATGGTTACAATTGCAAATATTATGCTCATTTAAAAAAAAAAAAGGTGGAACCGGGCGGTGGTGGTGAACGCTTTTAATCCCAGCACTGGGGAGGAAGAGGCAGGTGGATCTCTGTGAGTTTGAGGTCAGCCTGGTCTACAAAGCGAGTTCCAGGACAGGCTCCAAAGATATACAGAGAAACCCTGTCTCAAAAAACCAAAACAATAAAAAATAATTTTAAAAAAAGTGGAATGTAATCACCACACATTATATGTGTATATGAAATTGAAGACAGCGATGTTCTAAAATAGAAAGTGGTGATGGTGTCATGGGCCTATAAGGATGCTGGACTAAAGTCTATCAAATTGTGCAAACAGGCAAATTGTATACTATGTTTATTATTTGTCAATAAACATTTTATGAAACATAAAAAAGAGGCAAGTCTATGAAATATTAGTAGTGAATTTTCTAGATTAGGTTAATAGACATGGAAAAACCCACACTAAATATAGACAGAATCATTTTAATGGGTGGGGTCCTAGACTGCAAATGCAAAGTGAAAGATAGCTGAAAACTAATAGGTTTTCTGCTCCACACAATACATTTCTCCATTGATGCAGTGAGCCAGATCTAGCCAAATTGGGAAAATACAACAACAGGTTTATTGAGAGCAAAGTAACTCTCAGGCAGGTTCCCTGGTCTCAGAGAATAAGTACAGAGATGGTGCATGCCTGAGTCAGGGCAGGAAAGTTTAATAGATTGTAGATGAAAGGTGATGATGTTTCCACTACAAGCTGGGTTTGTGGCCAAGTATGTTCAAAAGCTGAGTCCTTAGGTGGGGACTTGAGCAGCTGACAACTTCAGGGGAGGATACCTTTCTGTATGCTATGAATATGTTTTATTACCATTGGTTAATAAAGAAGCTGCTTTGGCCAATGGCAAGGCAGGATAGAGCCAGGCAGGAAATCCAAACAGAGATACAGGGAGAAGAAAAGCGGAGTCTCAGGAGACACTGAGAACCGCCAAAGAAACAAAATGTAATACAACACAGGTAAAGCCATGAGACACATGGCGATACATAGATTAATAAAAATGGGTTAATGAAAGATGTAAAAGCTAGCTAGCAATAAGCCTGAGCCATAGACTAAATGGTTTGAAATTAATATTAAGGTACTGAGTGATTATTTTATAAGTAGCTGCAGGACCACACATCTGGGCAGCATGTACTTCAGGCTACATGTAGTAATCTCTAAAGATGCAGAACTGGGCTTTTCGTACCCTTTCTGTGTTCAATGACTCTCAGAGTAGATGGGGATGAGAGAGAGAGAAAGAGAGAGAGAGAGAGAGAGAGAGAGAGAGAGAGAGAGAAGGAATGGGGCCTCCCAGTCTATGCAGGGGCCAGCCGGAGGCTCCAACTGACTATGTTGACCCTTTTGGGTATATGGGCACCAGTCCAAACCTGCTAACTTCCAGCTGAAGAGTAGAGCAATGCAGGGGTAGGGAGTCGGGCCAGTGGGCTGGTGTTTAAAGGGAGCTATGAGGACAGGACCCGTTAGTTAACTGCTGCCCAAGAAACCTTCCTGAAGAAAGTGGAGGAGGCAAGGAACAAAAAGAAAAAATAGGCAAATGAGAGTTCAGGGTCCTGTGACTGGGGTGAGTCATTCAAAGGGGGAGAACTTCCACCAATGGAAGGGAGAGATTGTGTCTCCTGAGGTCATCTCCCAGCTTTTGGAGTGATTCTATTCAGGTTTCTACCAGGCCAGACTCATTGATGTATTAACAACATTCTCCCAGGATACAGCAGGTGTTTCATTTAATCACAGTAAGGAGGTTCGGTGCTCTGTCATTGTGCAAGGTGACCTGAACCACTGAGGTCATCTGGCATTAAAGAGTGGCCAAGGAGTCCACTGAGTTGTTGATGGCCTTCTGGAGTTGTTCAGATAGGTTCTTATTTGCAGTAACTGAGTGCCCTGTGGTGCCTGTGCCTAAGCCATACACCACTACAGCTGAAGCCAGAGAGATGCCCACCGTGGCTGGGGGAAAGAATACATTGTCAGTGTCTGGCCCAAGTCAGGCTTGAAAGAGGTAGAGGAAGTCATAGCAAATTCAGTTTGCCCACAGAGGGTTAGTATGGGACCAAGATCACCAGAAGGCACATGGTGGTAGATGAAGAGATGATGGATGAAAGATTTTTAGACAAGGTCCTCTTACACCAGAAGAACACGCCTGGGTGTGTAGCAGGAATCTTAAAAGTTCTTATTAATAAAATCAAACCTGAGGCAAGTTATTGGGGTCAATGCTGGTAGATCAGAGAGACAGAACAAGCCACAGCTATCTCACCTCGCTGGATCCTCATCTGATCTTGTCTCCTCAGACTGGAGGCCTCTGAGTCCTCATCCGGAATGGGTCTCAGCTGAATTACTGCTCAAAAGCCTGAATGCTTAACCAGCCAAATGCTTAACCAGCCAAAAGCTGCTAGTTTCTGGTCCTCATGCCTTATATATCTTTCTGCTTTCTACCACCACTCTTTGGGATTAAAGGCTGGCTTTCTGGGATTAAAGGTGTGTGTCACCATGCTTGGCTATTTCCAATGTGGCCTTGAACTCACAGAGAGCCAGAGGGATTTCTATCTCTGGAATGCTAGGATTAAAGGTGTGAGTGCCACCATTTTCTAGCCTTTGTATCTAGTGGCTGTCTGTTCTCTGACCCCAGATAAATTTATTAGAGTACACAATATTTTGGGGAACACAATAACACCACATGGGTGTGCCAAGATGATTGTTGATAACAGATTACTGGTGTTGCAGAAGAGGGAAAAGCCCAAGTAACAAAAGAAAAACCGAGGGTCCAGGGCATCCCAAAAAAGAGGAATGGGGAAAGACTGAGCTGGTGGAGTTGACGAAGGGGGGGGCTTCAAAAGGGACTGGCAGGGGACAGCCGTGAGGGAGGACTGTCCCAGGGTAGTGCGAAGGAGTCAGTTGCTCAGGTTGGATAACCCTGAAAAGTTGAGCAAGGCCACCCCCCGTCCTGAATGAGACACAGCCAGGAGAAGGGACAGGGAGTAATTACCCTGGCTGGACAGGTTCATATCAGCTTTTAGCAAGTCTAGAGCTCAGTAGTTTACAGTTGGCAGGTGCTTCCTGCATGGTGTCTGTAAAAGAGCTGGAACAAATTTATCCTTGGCATCATAGCAAAGGCTTTGGGTTAAAAAGCCTGAGCATTTTTTTCTATATGGAGAAAGCCTGATATGTTTTAGCCATTGAAATGCACCCTTAAGTCTATACTTAGAAGACAACTAAAGGCAACTTAAAATCTTGAACATGCAACTGAGTAGTAAGTAGTCAGTGCTCTATCAGTTTATCAGAATTCCATATATCAATGCTAAAACTCTGAACTTTTAAAATCTTAGTGTAAGAATAGCATAGAAAGGGGGAAAATTGAAATATTTTCCATTTTCATATATCTTAAATCATTTAATTATACCTTTAAAACATGCATTTATACATCTTAAGTCATTTTCAGAGACTCTCAGAACTTTTAAGCTTTCACAGCCTCAGATCTTTATATATCTTAAATTATTTTCTTAGACCCCCACAACTTGCATTGACCTTAACATTTTTTTTTCATTTAATCATTTACCATAAGACATAACTAGTTATTACTGAAAACAGTAATTGCAAATCATGTTCCCTTAGTGGAAAATTACAACTGAAATCTGCTTACCCTTTAATATGCAGCCTATGAGCAAGACACACCAGTTTGTATTTTTTACAAGAAACCTAGTAGCTTTAACTAACTAATGAACTACCAAGGTGGTTGTAGCCTTGGGGGCTATAGCAGGAGGGTTGATTGTCTGTCATTGCCTAGCTGACAGTTAGTCTAGATATATGTGGTCAGAGATTTGAGGACCAAACAAAATAACATACACTAGTCCATAGTCCTTTACCTAGACAGTTATCCTAGGCTCCTGTGATCTTCATAGCATTGGATATACGGGTATAAGGACAACAGCCTTGGTTTCCAGGCCCAGATGCTTTTCTCTGGTGAAGGAAGGGAGGACTTTGTTTGGGCAAAGTGAAGCAATCAACTTTTCAGTGCCCTGCTTGTCCAAAGTTGAGCCTACCCCTGGCAGCAGGAAAGGCATTGGGGAAGTCTTCACATGGTGGTTAGCATTACCACAGTACAGATGGAGTCCTCCATCCATATGTGCACTGTCTTCTTAGAGACTTTGGGGGTCACTGCTTGGGTCTGGGAGTTTCTGTCTATCATATAAGTTTAAATATCTTAAATGCCATATTCAGTAAATCTCTGACAGTTTGAGGACCATTATGTATTATAGTTCTGAACATCTCAAGGTTTGATCATCTTTAACAGTTTATCATAAAATAATATTCCTAAATTGAAGCTCTTTTAGTATCAAGATAAGAGTCATAAACATAGTCTACAAAGAGACTGTGAACATCCCTGATCCTTACATAGTGTACCATTATACAAAATAACAGTTCCCTGTTTGGCTCAGTTTACCAAAATAGCTATGGCTTAGCAATGCTAGCAAAAACAAGGAAGTTTGACACAAATCTTCAAATCAGTCTCTATTAGTTTCAATAGACCTTATTTAAGGAGAGACATTGTCTAAGCCAATGGTTCCAGGTTCTTTTGCTAGGCTGCTTAGGTCATTGTTGTATTGTGTCATGAGATAGGAATACCTCAGCCTCTGGTGTTTAGTGTTATGCCCAGATCATAGGGACCTTCAAAAGACCACCACAGAGACTGAATACTATATGTAAAAGCAAAGAGCTGTTATTTCAAGCTTGGAGCTTGGACTTTCTGTCAAATGCAGTGTTGAGAGCAAAGAGCCCCAAGCCCAAACAGGGTGGGGTTTTTATCATAGCAGAGTTTGGGGTGAGGGGCTTTCCAGGGTTCAGGACCCTGGCTGGCTGGCATTTGTCTAGGATTATAGGGAATGTTTGGAATGTCAGTTATTTTCCCTGAGATACAGACCCTCCCTGGGTGGGATCAGCTTATGTCTTTTTTTTTTTTTCTGGATCTGGGTGTCACCTGCCAGTAAGCCTGTTACAGAAGCTGTGCCTGGGCCTCAAAGCTTGCCATGGCAGTTGTGAGTTCAAGCTGTTCTGTGTGCCCCCCATCCCCACTTTTAGCTGTGTTCCTAAGTTTTAGATTTTTTATTTACCTATCAAGATCATATATTAACAAAGGCATTACAATAAAATATCTTATAAATTTTAAAATATCCCATAGCCTTATAAATTTAAACATTTTAAAAACTGTTTCTTAAATATATCCAGTTTATTTAAACTTTCTGTAAAACTCTAAAATTTCTTTTTAAAGAAGTTTAAAATCTCTCAACAATGTGTTCTGGTAATATCCAACTAAAGTACACTTTTTATTTCAAGAATGAAGACACAGAGAACAACTTATTTTGTAGAAGGCAAATACAAGTTTTTTTTTTGTTTTGTTTTGGTTTTTTTTTTTTTTTTTTTGGTTTTTCGAGACAGGGTTTCTCTTCGTAGCTTTGTGCCTTTCCTGGAGCTCACTTGGTAGCCCAGGCTGGCCTCGAACTCACAGAGATCCGCCTGGCTCTGCCTCCCGAGTGCTGGGTTTAAAGGCGACCGCCGCCGCCGCCGCCGCCGCCGCCGCCGCCACCACCACCCGGCTTTTTTTTTTTTTTTTTTTTTTTTTTTTGGCAAATCCAAGTTTTAATAGTATAAACAATTCAGTGCCTCTAAAACAAATACCAAGTGGGTTACTCTCACATTACAAAGTTTGGCTGCCAGCAAGATATGTTCTTTTTTTTGTTTGTTTGTTGTTTGTTTGTTTTTTTCTTTTCTTACTGATATTTATTGTTGAAAGCTAATAATTGTTTCTGGAGAGGGAACTTATATAAAAACAAAGTCAGTACAGTAAATCCAAAAACTATCTCTAAAGGGCACATTTAAGAAAACTTAAGCCACAAGATTATTGCAGCTTATGATTTAATCTAATTGCACACACACACACACACACACACACACACACACATCTGAAACTACAACTCTGCAGATTTCTAAGAGAAAGGGTATGCATGCCTCCATGTTCAACTGTGCATTGTTACATTTAACCCTATGGCGGATTTTACATCATGATGGATCAGTTTGTTATCCCATGCAAGACCTCAAGGTGTAAAATGAAATCAATTTTTTAAACTTTGTTGAACATTTTCATGCTGAAGATCAAAGCCACATTTTATGGGCAACTTAAAGAGTTAACAATACCCCACAATGGTGCTATTTTAAAATGTCAGTCAGTGTCATGATCCTGAACTGGCTTCAACTCCTAAAAAATGACTAACTCTTAGTTAGGTGACAATGAGGGGGGGATTAATTCACTAATTCAGTGCCTGTCAGTTATGTTTCTTACAAAGAAAGAACTGGGTAACCAAACTGCTTTTCCAGAGACAGAAACAATGTTAACAGTGGGCTCAACTGACCACTACACAGTTATGCTAGTGTTTTATTAATCCAAAAGCACTTTACAAGAAAATATAAGTATGACTTCCAATAGGAATGTTATACTTGGACTTGAGACCAAGCTCACAGATTTGAATGTGCAAGGAAAAACAGGCTTTCAAGTGAAACAACTATTTGTAACCAAAACTTTAATCCCAAGGATTCTCACAAACATATTGCCGATGACAGCATGAAGAAGAAATATTGCACAGTAACTCAAAGGTTCAGCTCTGCAATGTACCCTTAAACTGATAGGGCAAGGCTAACTTAAAGCCTTCCATTTCCAAATAAAGAATGTTACATACAGCTATTTATCCATTTATAGCAATCAGTGGGGAACCTCTTTGCAAGACTTCAGAGTGCAATCCCTACCCTTTACATGTTGGCTTATGTGCACAGCAGTTTTTTTTTTAATTAATTATTTTTTTTCTTTTCCTTTTTTTTTTTTTTTTTGGTTTTTCGAGACAGGATTTCTCTGTGTAGCTTTGGAGCCTGTCCTGGAACTCACTCTGTAGCCCAGGCTGACCTTGAACTCACAGAGATCTGCCTGGCTCTGCCTCCCGAGTGCTGTGCTGGAATTAAAGGCATGCGCCACCACCGCCTGGCTAATTTTTTTCTATTAAGAATTTTTTAATTCATTTTACACTTCAATCAAAGATCCCCATCTTCCCTCCTCTCGCCCCACCCCAGCCTCCCCTCCCAGCCCATACCCCAGTCTCCCCTCTCCCCACAAGAAGGCAAGGTCTCCCATGTGGAGGCACATTCAGTGGAGGAAAGTCCAAACCTTTCCCCGTGCCTCAAGGCTGCAGGAGGTGTCCCATCATAGGTAGTGGGTTTCAAAAAGCCCGCTCGTGCACCAGGAACAGCAGCTTTTAAAGACTGCTTTTCATTACCCCAACAGCTCCCAGCTACTAGAGAAACTACAGCCGTTTCCATTTCTGCCAGTGGTTTCTATATCATTAGCACCTCACAATTTAACTGGGCATTGTCTAGGTTTATTTCAGTCTATGAAAAACTAAAGTTCAAAGCAAATTCAATCTTGCTTAAGGGAACATTGTAAAGTAACAATTCTTGATATTGCATGCCTCCTAGGATCCATTTGGAACCATAGACAATTACATTGTTATGGTATCACTGTTCCAAGAGACAAAACAAATCTGAACAGCTAAAACACCTTAAAAAATGCACCAAGCTTATGAAGTCTCAAACAAAACTTGAATTTCCTGTGTACATACTGCTGTCAAATGAATTTATTTCCTGTACACCACTTCTTTTGCAAACTGGTCTTCTATTTCCTTTCTTTTGGCCTAGATCGGCTACAAGACCTAGAGAAGGATCAAGGCGGCTTGTAATTTCTTTCACGAGACAGAAACCTTTCTCTTCTTCTATCTCTAGAAAGTGACCCGATCGGGCTTCGAGAGAAGCTTCTCTTTTTTTTTTTTTTTTTTTTTTTTTTTTTTTTTTTTTTTGGTTTTTCGAGACAGGGTTTCTCTGTGTAGCTTTGCGCCTTTCCTGGAGCTCACTTGGTAGCCCAGGCTGGCCTCGAACTCACAGAGATCCGCCTGGCTCTGCCTCCCGAGTGCTGGGATTAAAGGCGTGCGCCACCACCGCCCGGCTGAGAAGCTTCTCTTTTTGGAGATCTTGGCCGAGGTGGAGGACTCCTACAGTAAACATCTCGAGGTCAATGACCCCAAGAGGGAGGTGGGCCACGATTCCAACTTCTTTTTTCACCATTCAAAAGTTCTTACACTGCAGCCACATAGCATTCTTCCATCTAGCTCTCAGACAGCACCAGCGGCATTTCTGGGGTCCTCAAATTCAAGGAACACAAAGCCAGGAGGGTTTCGAGCAACCCACACACTTTGGAGTGGTCCATAACAGCCAAAAGCCTGTTCTAATTCAGTCTTGTTCCCATTGTTTCCAAGATTACCTACTTACACCTCACAATCTAATGGACAGGAATCATGATGCATTTCGACATCCTGGATTCAAAAAGCCAAAGCTCAAATCCCAACACTCCGATAGGCCCACCCTTGCCCTTTGGGATCTGCTTCTGCAGATGCTCTCTTTTCCCTGGCGTCCACGAAGATATGGTCTTATACATGAATACATGGAGGTGTAGCTTTAATACCTTATTAAACAAGCATTGTTTTAAATCCTCATTTAGAAACCTGGTTTTTAAGACAGGACAAGAATTATACAAAAATCTTATCCCAGTTTAAAAGTATCCTTTGAAACCCATTTGTCTCTTTGCCTGGCTCGCATGTGGTTGTCCTCAGTCAAGTTGGTGGTGAAGTCATGTCAAAATGGTGACTGCACAGCTGCCCTTAGTTAAGATGGCGGCAAACTGTTTCCCAGAATGATTCCAGCTCTCAGAAGTTTTAAGTTATGTTTTTTGTTACAGATTTTTAACCATATCCAATTCCTTCAACTCTTTTGTGCTTTTTTTTAATTGTTTTTTGTTTAGTCTTTTTTTTTTTTTTTTTTTTTTTTTTTTTCTGCCTGCCAGTTTTTGACCTCAGACATAAAGACTTTTGACCTCAGTCATAGAGACTTTAAAAGCATGCCTGGGTCTGAAAAAAGCTGAGCCATAACCTGATTCCAGAGCGATTTTTTTTTAATAAAGTAGAACAGCATAAAACTGTTGCTGGAGGGCTTCTCTCCAGGTCCCCAAGCCCCGCAGTCCCACAATCCACGTATAAAATAATCACTCAGATGCTTATATCACTTATAAACTGTATGGCCATGGCAGGCTTCTTGCTAACTGTTCTTATATCTTAAATCAACCCATTTTTATAAATCTATACCTTGCCACATGGCTGGTGGCTTACCGGAGTCTTCACATGCTGCTTGTCATGGCGGCAGCTGGCAGTGTCTCTCCCTCCTTCTTCCTGTTTCCCCAATTCTCCTCTCTCTTTGTCCCGCCTATACTTCCTGCCTGGTCACTGGCCATCAGTGTTTTATTTATATAGAGCAATATCCACAGCACTTCCCCTTTTTTTCTTTTTTTAAAAAGGAAGGTTTTAACTTTAACATGGTAAAATTACCTATAACAAAACAATTACCGAGCAAGAATTACACTTACAATATTAAAGAAGATGTCCTATCTATCTTATATTTGTGAGTTTAAGGTTTTATATCTAACTTATCTTTTATCATAACTGAGGAAATTACAACTATCTAGTCTTTAACCACATCAAAGACCTGAGAAGAAACATAATGGTACCTGAGAAATGGTAGATGGATGTAAGCAACTTTCAGGAATCTTGCAAGGGTAGACCAAGACAGCTGGCAGCCTGGACAGTCACTTAATGTTTCTCAGCATTGTTAGTGCATTCAAATTGGCTACAGGCCTAGAGTATCTGACAGACCATTTTCAGAAGCAGGAATTCTGAGAGACCATCTTACCCTGTCTTGGCAGAGTACAGTGATCGCTTTTCTTGTGTCCTGCTTGTCCAGGAAGGACAGCATTGCATTCGTACTGTCAGCCATCAAGGCAAGGGCAGTTCTTTGCCCAGTAGGCCATTTTGTGCCAAGAAGACAAACTTCCAAATGGAAATGTCTTAGAAGCCCAACATTCTCTCGGGATCAAATTGGTGCAGCCAGGAGCAATTGTGTCTCACGTCAACAGAATTCTAAGTTATTTAAATGCCATATTCTCTAGGTCTATGAAGTGTTTGAAGATTACCTATCTATCTGAAATATATCTATGTATACCTAGAAGACTTAACTAACATGGCTACAAATATAATTATCATAGATGACTAATTATTAATTATCCATTACAATTTTAAATGAGTTACATAAACATAATACCTCAAACAAGAATAGAAATATATATATATATATATATATATATATATATATATATATATATACAGTATAACAAAATTAACTTCAAGTTTGCATCAATAAACTAAAATTTATACCAATGTAAAACATTTTAAACATGAACTAAAATCTATACCAATGTAAGACATTTTAAACAAGTTTTCTTTAAAAGTAGGTTCATTAATCTACCCTTTTAACTTATCATCTCTATATCTTCCTATATGTCTATATCATATCCCCTTTTATTTTTTAGAAAGAGTTTTCCTGCTTTACCCACAGTCAGGACAAATCTTTGTCACCCGCCAGTCCCACAGCCGCTCAGACTCAACCAAGTAAACACAGAGACTTATACTCCTTACAAACTGTATGGCCGTGGCAGGCTTCTTGCTAACTGTTCTTTTATCTTAAATTAACCCATTTTTATAAATCTATACCTTGCCACATGGCTTGTGGCTTACCGTAGTCTTCACATGCTGCTTGTCATGGCGGCGGCTGGCAGTGTCTCTCCCTCCTTCTTCCTGTTTCCCCAATTCTCCTCTCTCTTTGTCCCGCCTATACTTCCTGCCTGGTCATTGGCCATAAGTGTTTTATTTATATAGAGTGATATCCACAACAAAAACATCTTTAATATTATTTATACCCAAATGACATATGAATCTGCATTATTACATCTGATTTTGTGGACAGAAAGCCCAGAAGTAAATTCTGAGCCTGGGCAGCTAGTTGTAATAGTAACAGTTGAGCTATCTACAACCAACACACTGGAACACAGTAAACTCACACACTCCACACCAGTCAGAAAAAAAACATGTAGTGGTTACATACATTCAGATGTTTAACTGACCCCGACACAGCTTTGTGTGGCTCCATGTCTGCATCAAAGCTTACAGGCACAGATACATACATACATGCATACATGCATGCATATATGCATATGTAATAGACAAAACTTTTCCTACCACCTCTAGTTTTGGAATTTTAGGTTATGAGTACCTTGTACACCATTGAATTGAATTTTTGCAGGCAGCGCAGTATTGCAGTAGGGTCTGCTACCTACTTTCTTACCAGAGAAAGGCAAAGAAAAAGGAGGAGGATGGGGAAGAGTTGGGTATAGGGGATGGGCTTGACCATTAGGTAGAGCCTATGATGGTAGAGACGAAGAGGGGCAGTTGGAGGAGGGAGAGGAAGAAAGGAAGGTGGGGAAGAGGAAGGAGCCTTGCCCTAGTCCTTTATCATGGAGAGGGGAGAGTAGGGAAGCATTGTGTAAAAGAAAGAAGGTTGAACACCAGGTGAAACAGGTAGAAGCGTAGGACAGGAAGGGGTGGGGGTGGCAGTGACTCAGGCAGCTCAGTCAGGGTGGAGGTGTCTGTGTCTGAGCCCCAGATGAAAGGGGGTCTGGAGTCACAGACATCCTGGCCAACAAGACTTTGACGGTTAGTCATTGACTACAGCAAGAGGGACTGGTGCATCGTCCCCAAAAGCCTGAACATGAGGGAGTTCAGGCCATTTCTCTGTGCACCTGAAGAGATTTTTCAGGATCATGCAAAATGCTGAAGTCAAGAGTGAAGTGTGGAAACGTTCGGAAGGTGATGCTAGAATAGAGTCCAGGCATTGTGAGCAGTTTAATTGACTGTCCTAGTGAGTGTCTGAAATACCAGAAAGCCATGGGAATGGAAAGTTTGAAGATCTGTTCATAACTTTGGGTGGGAGAAAGAGAACCACATCAGGAAGTGGGCTGACATGTAGTTCCTGCTCTATTCTGGCATAGAATCTGCCTGTGATTTACTCTTGTTCTGAGAACTGAGTGAGGATACATTCAAGGGTAACAGATGAATTTTCCTGGGGAATGGAATTTTACAGCACATAGCATTTAGCTTTTTGGAATGGCTACTTCTCGATGCTCTCATTCAGGTCTCAAAGACAGAAAACAAAACAAAACAAACAAACAAAAAAAAACTAGAGGAGAAATGAAAAGTGTGAGGTTTGGTGAAGAGAAGAATGTGAATGATTTTTGAAGTTACAGAAAAGGCAGGTTCTAGAGAAGCTGTAATTGTTACAAAAATTAAAGTCATTAGAGAGAAAACTCAGCCCTATGCTGGAAAGAAGAAAAGGTGCCCCCGAGGGCAAGAGCCTGCCCATCCTAGCTATATCTACAAAATGCAAATTTGTTTCAAAGTAAAGAGCCTGAATAGTCACTGAATGGGTTCTCTACTGAAAAAAGAAAAGCCCATGAAAGCACTTTCCCTGTGTCAACATAAGAAGACATATTCATAGGGGGCTGGCCTCCATCTTGAGCTGACAGCTGAAAATGCAGTAGTGATATGATATTGTGTTTGCAGTTATGAAAGAGGCAAGATAGAGGTGGTTATGAAGGCCCTAGAAAAATAACCTCATTCCTCCTTGGGTCAGTGACCCCTTTCTCCTTGGAACACTGAACATTTTTCCATTTCCTATGCACTGATTCTTTTAAGATTTGCCAATTGCTGAAGACTGTGAGGTGAGACCCCCAACCAATAGAGAAAAGATGTACTCACTGACCACCTGCATTAGATTAATAAAACAAAAGAAAGCAACAACAACAACAACAAAAAAAAAAAACAGCAAAAAGAAAAGAAAAGAAACAAACAAAGCACTTCCTGTCCTGGTCTACTTACTCTTCCACTTTGACGAAAAGTACACCTTTTTGATCAAGAGGAAAGTTTGGTTCTGTCAAAACATTTCAATTATGGTGCTCATCTCTTTCTTTGTGATCTTGAACATATTTCTTATATTTTTTCCTCATTAGCCTAGCCTTTAACAACTGAGCCATCACTCCAGCCAGCCCCTGGACCATATTTCTATCAGTTATACTCTGCTTTTTGCCTGATGATAACTATATCTAGGTGCCTTAAGTTTCTGCCACCATGAATTCTCCTCCATCAGATAGTATACCTTCAGATTGTAAATTCCTTCTTCCTTGCTTAAATTGCTTTGAAAAGTAATTAATCACAGTCATAGGAAAAATGACTAATATAATGCCATATGCCATAGCAGACTAACCTAAAAGCAGAGGCTGGATACCACAAATGTACAGAAGAATCACTGTCAATTCTTATCCATTTAAACATTCATTCAGTTGGTGTCTTGGAGAAACCGGAATCCATCTTCCTGAAATGAATAATGCAGCTGGCTCTGGGGTTAGAAAGCCTGAAGGGATGTACAGACATAAGAGGGAGAATTTACAGGATTGGGGCTACCCCACAGCAATCAAGCAATTCACTAAATAATTTTGGAGATACTATGTTAACTGCCTGAATTTCTTTTTTTTTTTCTTTCTTTCTTTTTTTTTTTTTTTTTTTTTTTGGTTTTTCGAGACAGGGTTTCTCTATGTAGCTTTGCACCTTTCCTGGAACTTACTTGGTAGCCCAGGCTGGCCTTGAACTCATAGAGATCCACCTGGCTCTGCGTCCCAAGAGCTGGGATTAAAGGCATGTGCCACCATCGCCCACCCAGCCTACTACTTGAATTTCTAAATTAAAAAGTCAATGTTGCTGCTAATTTCATATCTCCAAGTATCATGTTAAAAAAAAACTTTTATGGGTCATAATAACCACAAACACAGAGAGAAAGGAGGCTGAGGAAAATTAAGATACAGCTGAACTAGTATCAGTATATTGAAAATCTCCTTTGAACAAACTTCTATTATGTGTCTCAAACAAAATAACTGCTAACCTAACTTTTAATGCTACAAACTAATAGTATCTGCTCTGAGATCTTACTAAATAAAATTATACCATGAGGGCTAAAGTTATACTTTAAGTTTAAGTTACTGTGCTTAAGAGGTCTACAAAACAAAAATTACCTAAGGACAGATAACGTCCTGGATTGCTGAGGACCTGTTGGTCATGTTAGATAAACAATAAGATTACATCAACTTATATCATTAATATATAAACAAGGTTGGTTGCCCAAACTGCACAGGATGTGCTTGATCACACATAGGCAAGAGGTATGTAGGAAGAAAGTACATCAGGATGCATGTTTGTCCCCATTTGACAAAGGTAGAAAGGAAGCAGCCTTGTGGGGTTTGTGGTAAATGAACCACCGCCATGTTGGGAAGCTGAGATGGGTGGAGCCAGCAGCCACGGTGCCATTTCAGTCTTAGAATGCTGCAGTTTAAAGCAAAAGGGTCACAGTAAGACAGATTCAGATGGAATAGTTTACAATGTGTGTAAAATATACATTGGCCTGAAAGAATATGAAGAAATACATAGCTTTAAAAAATAAAGTCTTTTACTTTATATTAATAAAGTAAAAGACTTTATTTTATATTTTACTGTCTTAAGAGACAGTAAAATTAATATAAAACATAAGTCACATAAAGATGGATATCACACAGAGAATCTGGCTTATGTTGTCTTTGATATTCTTAAATGCAGAAAGACATTTGATTGTAAAAAACTGTTGAGTTAAGCCAATATGTATATTTTAAAGGTACCTTGACTTCAAAATTTGGATGTAAGGATATGTTGCTTTGGAAAGGAGGCTCTGCTTTTGTTTCCACAGAAAGCCAGAGGCTATGGAATTGTTCCAGATTAAGATACATCAGGTTTGACCAGTCAAGACCCTTGAAAGTTCTCTGATGACACCATGGCTCAGATGATCTAATATCGAGAACAGTTTCAAGGCAACTGGCTCAGACAATACACCCTCATGGACTACTCCATAATCCTAAAATTTTCTTTGTGTCCCCATAAGGTACAGCACCCCCATCCAGCAGGAAGTAGTATGAGAAGCTACGCCCAAATTCCGAACTATACCAAGCTGGCTTGGGATATGGAATTGGCTCACTCCTTCTCTAAACCCAAGTATAATGCAAAAAACAAAAAACAAAAAACAAAAAAAAAAGAAAGAAAGAAAGAAAGAAAGAAAGAAAGAAAGAAAGAAAGAAAGAAAGAAAAAGGTTGAAAGATTCTTGTGTCCCATATCAGAAGAGCCCTCTGGCGTGGGACAGAGAAAAACCAATATTTTTATTTAAAACTGGTTGATTATAAATACAATATCTTTCTAAAGAACAAAAGGGGACAATATAGATAATGATAAGATAAAGGGGTAGACTATTGAACCTAATTTTAAAGAGCAACTTGTTTAAAAATGTTTTACATTGCTATGTATTTTAGTTTATTGATACAAATTTAAAGTTGATTTTGTTTTATTGTATATGTATTTTTACTCTTGTTTAAGGTATTATGTTTATACAACTCATTTAAATTGTAATGGACCAATTAGTCTTCTATGATGGTCAAATTTATAGTCATGTTAAGTTTTCTAGGTATACATAGATATATTTCAGACAGATAGGTAATTTTTAAATACTTCAAAGACCTACAAAATATAACATTTAAAATGTTTAAAAACAATTAGACTTTCTGGACAATGAAACATGTCTGCTCCTGGCAGCACCAATTTACTTCAGAGAAGAGAATGGGCATTGAACACTCTATATGGAGTTTATCTTCTACTTGGCAAAAATAGTGATTTGGGCAAGAAACTGTTCTTGCCTGGACTGCTTGATTGACTGGACATGCAAGACCCATAGGAAGGTGACCACTGAACTTTGCTTGGCAAAATGGTCCTTCAAGTTTCTGCTTTGCAGAGGAAACTGCCAGACATTTTACAGGACACAGAGAAAAATGAAGGGGAGACTCTATGCCTGTGGTTTGAAGACAGATGCCCCATCTTTACAAAGAAACTTTGGATAACTGTCCAGGCTGCTAGCTGTCTCTGTCTACTCATGCAAGACTCCCAAAAGTTGCTTGTCCATCTTCTGTTTCTCAGGTAATATTATATCCTTCTGAGGTCTTTGATGTAGTTGAAGACTAGATAGTTAAAATTGTCCTTAGTTATGATAAAAGATAAGTTAGATATGAAATTTAGACTCACAAATATGGGGTAGATAGGATATCTTTAATTTTTTCCAAATAGACTAGGTATTATAAATAGACTAGATATTGTAAGTATAATTCTTGCTTGATAATTGTTTTGTTATATGTAATTTTATTATGTGAAAGTTAAAGCCTTCCTTTTTGAAAAAAAAAAGAAAAGGGGAAGTGCTGTGGACATCGCTCTGTATAAATAAAATGCTGATTGGCCAGTTGCCAGGCAGGAAGTATAGGCAGGACAAGCAGAGAAGAGAATTCTGGGAACAGGAAGTCTGAGTCAGAAGACACTGCCAGCTGCTGCCATCAGTATCAACATGTAAGATACTGGTAAACCATGAGCCATGTGGCAAGGTATAGATTTCTAGAAATGGGTTAATTTAAGATGTAAGAACTAGATGGCTAGAAGCCTGAGCCATTGGGCCAAAAAGTTTAAATAATATAAGAGTCTGTGTGTTTATTTTATAAGTGAGCTACAGGACTGCCAGGGCTTGGCAGGGCCTGGAGAAAAACTCTCCAGCTACAGACTAACATAATTCTCAGCCATTCTCTGGGAATTCAGGATATGAACCTGGCCATTATCCATCATCCTGAATGGTATTTAACAAATCTTGTAGACATTTTTTTCTCATGGCCATCTAGAATTATATTGTTTGACTATATCACAACTCATTCATTGCTTCTTCTACTGATGGCAATGTAACAATGCTTTTGTTTGGCTTTATTTTAAATAGCAACTCTATTTAATGTGAATTTTAATAAACATGGGTATATGTTCATTTTATTTACCATAAGAGTAAATACTGAGTTATCACATACACACACACACACACACACACACACACACACACACACACACGGAAAAGATGAACAAATTCACATTCTCTTTTATAGTGAATAGCCATTCTAAAATGTTCATGCACTTGTCAAGACTTATTGGTACTTGTCTTCCTATTTCCCATCAATTTTTGAAATATTTTAGTAGAATCATTCTGAACTGGTTATCAATTTGCACCTAGAATCCACTGCAAACTGATCCTCCAAGGCTTAGCTGCTCTGGGTGGGCAGTGTCTGTCTTGCTTGCTTAACATATATACTTTACATGACCTGGAAAGCCCCTTAAGGGGAATTGTGTGATATATAGAGTTACAATGCTGGAGAATTTCTTATTTCTACATGATGGATAGAATAGATCCTGAGCCACACTAGACAACTTCTTTGGTATCTCAAAACATTATCCTTCAAACTGAGAACAGGGCAGTTGGATCATTCCAATGTTTTCTAAGCACTTTCCTGGGGGTGGAAAGTAGGGTATCATTGTAATTTTGTTTGACTTCCATAGTCAATACACTATTCAGTTAGAATTAAAATTAAAATTTAATCGGTCATTCTATTTTTTTTTTTATTTTGAAGGAGCCTGTTCAAGACTTTGCTTACAGGGGGACAGGTATTGATTACCCTTCCTGATTGTGAGTTTGGTCTCTTTGTAAAGGGTGTATGCTATTTTCATTTGTAGGAAAATAAACTCTGTAAATCGTGAGATCCAACAACAAAGATTGGAATTAAGAAAATATTTAAAGACTTTCAGTGCTCTGGTACATGCCACACCTGTCAAGAGAACAGGTGAGTGTGTTATGCCCAGATCTCAAGGATCCCTCAAAGACTACCACAGAGACTAAATCTCTATGCCAATGCAAAATGCCTTTAATTAAGCTCAAGCTTGGATTCTCTGTCTGTCTGATGCAGAGGTGAGAACTGAGAGCTCCAAGCCTGGTCAGGGTAGGGTTTTTATTATAACAGAGGTTGGGGTAGGGGATTTCCAGGGTTCAGTACCCTAATTGGTGACAGTTGTCTAGAGGTATCTTGGCAAAAGTGGATAGGTGTGTGCTGAGCTAAGGGATATCAACAATCCTATCTATAATGGTTGGTTGGAACACTTAGGTATTTTTCCCTGGATGGGAATATTAGGTATTTATCCCTTGGATGCTGATTGACCCATTCCAGGGTGGTGCCAGTTTATGGCTTTTCCTGGAACTGAAACTTAGGCCTACTCTCTAGCTGGTTTTTATGGAACCTCTCATGGTAGCAATGTAGCCAAGATGTCCTGGGACCCACAAGTGACCCCTGTTATGAATTATTGTGGGGAGGACCCCCAAGGGTATCCCTTATGTGCAGGGAAACATGCTGGGAAGATGGAAGATGTAGTGGGGGTGGTAGTGCATGGAAAGTCACACTAAGGCACTGCATCTGTGTGGAAATGTTTTATTATAATAGGAGATAAAGAGACAGAAAGGAGAGAGAGAAAGAGAGCTGAGAGCACCTTGTGGCAGGAAGGAAGAGAGCAGAAGAGAGAGAGGAAGGGGAGGAATTTTTCATTAGAATGAAACTTCTGCATCAGAATTCAGGGCAGCACCAAGGGGTAGGATTTCATGGGGCAGATCAGAATATAAACATTACTCCATTTTGATTAGTATAAAAAGAGGTGAGTTGCTGTGGATATCACTCTGTATAAATAAAATGCTGATTGGCCAGTAGCCAAGCAGGAAGTATAGGCGGGACAAGCAGAGAAGAGAATTCTGAGAAGAGGAAGGCTGAGTCAGGGGAGACTCCAGCCTGCTGTCCAGGGAGCGGCATGTAAAGGCAACAATTAAAGCCACAGAATGCCTGGTGACATAAGGATTAACAGAAATGGGCTGAGTTTAAGTGTAAGAGATAGTCAGTGGTAGGCCTGAGCTAATGGCTAAGCAGTTTAATTAATATAATTAATTAATATTAATATAAGCTTCTGAGTGATTATGTTATAAGTGGTTGCAGGGTCCATGGGGCTGGGCAGAACTGAAGCAAGTTGGGGAACAAGGGCATTCAATTCTCGAGGCTACTTCAAGCTGGCAAGGGGCAAAGTGGGGAGGGGGAAGGCCGGGAGTCATGCATGGTGGGAGGTGTGAGTAAAGAAGCAATGTTAGCTGTCATTCTGGAAATCTCTGGCATCTGTTCCTTGAGCTGAGAGGGCAGGTTGCTAGGGGGAAAAATAGATTATCAATGGCCTTATGAGCTGGTCTATCCATCGGAAGTACAACAACTGCCAGAATGAATGGAACAGGGAAGTGCCCTGGTTGTACAGAAGAGTCAAGGGTGAACAGGTTCCAGTTGCTGGGCACCTGTGCCTGGAGAGGTGGTACCCACAGTGAATTGAAGGATGATGTGTTCTTCAGGAGTGCAGGAGCCATTAAATCTGCCATTTCTCTTGGGGGGAGGCGTGCATTTATACCAGTTGGCATCCTCAGAGGTGGTACCAGCTGGTGCAAGAGCTGGCATATCTGGAGAGCCCCTTGAGGGCAGGAGGAGGGAAACTGCAAAATATTCTCGAAAATGGGCGAGGTCAAAGGGGGCTCTGGAGAGTGTTAAGTTTTCATCAGGCTAGGTTTCTTGATACAGTAGCAGAACCTTTCCCAGGAACCTGTAGGTATCTGTAAGACAGCTGGAATATACTCGGCAGAACTTTTTCTAGGAATCTATAGGTATCTGTAAGAGAGCTGGCATGGATTTACATCATAGCAAAAGGGTTAAAATCCATAGAAATGTAAGAACTCTTAAGAACTCTTTGTAGTCAATATTCTATCAGTTTATCAAAGTTGCATTTATCAGTATTAAAATGTCTAACCTCTGGAGTTATATCTGAAACCAGTCTATTCTGTACCATGAAGTCTAGGGCTGTTAAACTGATACTGTAGCCATCAAACATCATCAGATCTGAAAAAGATAAATTTAATAAGTGAGACAGATTTCCAGCTACCTAGGCAAAATCCTAAGTCTCTCCATGGTTGTTGCAGTAGAGGGTTGGAGAGGTGAGGCAGAAGCCCCAAAGGCAGCACTTGTTCAGCTGATAAGCCCAGAAGATTTCACAGATTTTCTTTCTATGATGTAGAAATTTGGGGAGGTCATCCTACCTGTCTTGGCAGAGAGGACGATCGATCCCTATTGTTCCTCTTATTCACAGTCTGGACAGGATCTCAGCTTTTAACTGCATGGCCAGCCTTGCCATAAGCTTCCAAGTTCTTCTGTTTTCTTGGAGAAGATACAAGATGCTGCCAGGAGCTAATATGTCTCTTTATCATAAAAAAGCTTTTATATTAAATGCTATATTCTCAGATCTTTATACGTGTTTGAGGACTAGGGGAAAAAAGCTGTTAGATGTATTTATAACTTTATAACTGTCAGATGTATATATATGACTTAAATCTGAATATACAGGTTTCCCAGTTAGTTACAGCTTAATGAAGTTAGCAAGGACAGAGAGGTTTATACATTCTTAATGTTGAATAAAGCTTGAGTAAGGAGAGACATGCTTTAAGCTTTTGGCAGTGATATCTGAATCTATTACCATTGTAAAGGTCCTATAGCTGTAGTTCTGATCTTTAAGTACAGCCAGATTATAATCCTGAATGACTTATATAGAAATAATTATTTTTTAAGCTGTTTCCTGAGAAGGCAAAGAATAGTGACAGAGGAAAGATCCCAAGACTGAATGAGAACAGGAGAAAAAGGGCTTATGAGTCAGGGTGCAGGCCAACTCTGAGAAAAAAACCCGATAAAAGAGAAAGGACCCTCTTGGTGGGCCAGAAACTCCATCTTGAATGATTTATATAGAAATAATAATGTCTTAAGGTCATATAGTACCACTCTGGTTCTGCATAAAGAAGGTCAAGTGGCTTATCTTACTGCAGAACCATTTAAATTAATAAATATCAATGGAAATTAGATAGCCAACAGGTCCTCTATGCCAGGGGGTTTCCTTTTGACTCAGTATTTTAGCTTATTCTGGGCAGGGTACATGGGATGATGTATTCTCTTCTGGAACTGCTTTGAGCTGGTATTGATGCATTGTCAGGGCCCCCCAAAGGGTTGAAAGCTAGTGAAAGCCTGGGCATTTGTTAGAAGTATGTGGTTATCTGACCTGGATGTAGAGATAGGGAACAATCACATTTGTCTGGGTTGGTTCACATCACATAGACAAGAGTCTCTGCTGTCATCCATAGCAGGGAAAGCACTGCAGGTTGTGATCCACAACTGCTGCTTCAAAATGTCTACCAGCCTGCTGAAATATAGGCTAGAGACAGGAGTTAAAATTTATGAATTTATTTGGAGCATTTTGGCCCATGGTCTTAGTAATTGAGAAGAGCTGGAGTCCCAAGACAAGGAGAGAGAAAAAAAATATCATCCTTAGAAATAGACAAGTGAGGAAAAAATAAAAGTGTTAGATAAGTTAGTATTATCAATCAGTACTGAAATCCAAATTGTAGAAAAGCAGGTAATGAGTAGCCAAGAAAAATTTAAAAACACGAGCTTATGACCCTAATAGTATCAGAATTGTATTAATGTTAAGATCTGAAATTTTAAAATCTTAATATAATGATACCACCTGTATCAGGTTCCACTGATGCCCTGGAGGGGAATGCATACCTCTCCAGCCCCTGCCCACAAGGGCTGCCACAGAGGAATGAATAGCAGACCTCAACTGGACCTCCACCCTGCCCTGATTGCTTGAGCCTGAGAAAGGAAACTGGGGAATTCCAGGCCAAGGCCAGAGGATTTTCCTAACCCAGTGAAATAAAGGTGAAACAATGCACAGCTATGCTTCTCTTAGTAAGATGGCAGTGAGGTCATATGACCTGTCTGTTTTGACTTTGGCCAAGATGGCATTTAGACCATGTGGCTGCCTTTATTTAAGATGGCAGCTTGACCATGTGGTTGTCCTTATTTAAGATGGTGCCTGACCACATGATTATGTGGGTTTTTTCTTTCTTTCTTTTTTTCCAAAATAAACTGAGCAGATATGGGACAGATAAATTGAAGCATTTAAAAGTTAGTCAGACTGAGACTTAGAGACCGGCCCCCAGCTCCCAGCCTGCCCCCGATGACTTCCCTTCTTGACCAGAGGTGAGTGCCTGGGTCCAGCCAGGACCCCATCCCTGGCCACCAGCCACTCCTGAGAGGCCTGCCCAGCTTGGCGCCGGGTTCTGGCCACCGGGCAGCTCCCCTTCTAGCCCCACCGGGAGCGATCCCCATTTCCAAGCCCCCGGCAGCCCCTGCAGTCTCCGCGCCCTGCCCCCACGTCCATCTGCCCAAGACCCCACCCACTTCCTGAGACTTAGAGACCGGCCCCCAGCTCCCAGCCTACCCCCGACAACTTCCCTTCTGGACCAGAGGTGAGTGCCTGGGTCTAGTCCGGACCCCATCCCTGGCCACCAGCCACCCTGGGAGGTCCTGCCCAGCTTGGCGCCGGGTTCTGGCCACCGGGCAGCTCCCCTTCTAGCCCCACCGGGAGGGATCCCCATTTCCAAGCCCCTGGCAGCCCCTGCAGTCTCTGCGCCCTGCCCCCACGCCCATCTGCCCAAGACCCCACCCACTTCCTGAGACTTAGAGACCGGCCCCCAGCTCCCAGCCTGCCCCTGACGACTTCCCTTCTGGACCAGAGGTGAGTGCCTGGGTCCAGCCAGGACCCCATCCCTGGCCACCAGCCACTCCTGAGAGGCCTGCCCAACTTGGCACCAGGTTCGGGCCACCGGGCAGCTCCCCTTCTAGCCCCACCGGGAGGGATCCCCATTTCCAAGCCCCCGGCAGCCCCTGCAGTCTCCGCGCCCTGCCCCCACGCCCATCTGCCCAAGACCCCACCCACTTCCTGAGACTTAGAGACCGGCCCCCAGCTCCCAGCCTGCCCCTGACGACTTCCCTTCTGGACCAGAGGTGAGTGCCTGGGTCCAGCCAGGACCCCATCCCTGGCCACCAGCCATCCCGGGAGGACCTGCCCAGCTTGGCGCCGGGTTCTGGCCACCGGGCAGCTCCCCTTCTAGCCCCACCGGGAGCGATCCCCATTTCCAAGCCCCCGGCAGCCCCTGCAGTCTCCGCGCCCTGCCCCCACGCCCATCTGCCCAAGACCCCACCCACTTCCTGAGACTTAGAGACCGGCCCCCAGCTCCCAGCCTGCCCCTGACGACTTCCCTTCTGGACCAGAGGTGAGTGCCTGGGTCCAGCCAGGACCCCATCCCTGGCCACCAGCCACTCCTGAGAGGCCTGCCCAACTTGGCACCAGGTTCGGGCCACCGGGCAGCTCCCCTTCTAGCCCCATCGGGAGGGATCCCCATTTCCAAGCCCCCGGCAGCCCCTGCAGTCTCCGTGCCCTGCCCCCACGCCCATCTGCCCAAGACCCCACCCACTTCCTGAGACTTAGAGACCGGCCCCCAGCTCCCAGCCTGCCCCTGACGACTTCCCTTCTGGACCAGAGGTGAGTGCCTGGGTCCAGCCAGGACCCCATCCCTGGCCACCAGCCATCCCGGGAGGACCTGCCCAGCTTGGCGCCGGGTTCTGGCCACCGGGCAGCTCCCCTTCTAGCCCCACCGGGAGCGATCCCCATTTCCAAGCCCCCGGCAGCCCCTGCAGTCTCCGCGCCCTGCCCCCACGCCCATCTGCCCAAGACCCCACCCACTTCCTGAGACTTAGAGACCGGCCCCCAGCTCCCAGCCTACCCCCGACAACTTCCCTTCTGGACCAGAGGTGAGTGCCTGGGTCTAGCCCGGACCCCATCCCTGGCCACCAGCCACCCTGGGAGGACCTGCCCAGCTGGCGCCGGGTTCTGGCCACCGGGCAGCTCCCCTTCTAGCCCCACCGGGAGGGATCCCCATTTCCAAGCCCCTGGCAGCCCCTGCAGTCTCTGCGCCCTGCCCCCACGCCCATCTGCCCAAGACCCCACCCACTTCCTGAGACTTAGAGACCGGCCCCCAGCTCCCAGCCTGCCCCTGACGACTTCCCTTCTGGACCAGAGGTGAGTGCCTGGGTCCAGCCAGGACCCCATCCCTGGCCACCAGCCACTCCTGAGAGGCCTGCCCAACTTGGCACCAGGTTCGGGCCACCGGGCAGCTCCCCTTCTAGCCCCACCGGGAGGGATCCCCATTTCCAAGCCCCCGGCAGCCCCTGCAGTCTCCGCGCCCTGCCCCCACACCCATCTGCCCAAGACCCCACCCACTTCCTGAGACTTAGAGACCGGCCCCCAGCTCCCAGCCTGTCCCCGACTGCCATTCTGGACCAGAGCTTGCCCCTGACTTCCCTTCTGGACCAAAGAGTTGGACAAGAGAACTCCCTTTTGGACAAGAGAGAGAGTCTTCCTGAGTCTGTCAGCTCTTTGTGAAACAAGTCCACTGATAAGACCAAGAAGGAATCACAAGGAGATGGGCAGACGTCAAAGCAGAAGTACATACAGCAAAATGAAGAGCAATACAGCATCACCAGAACCTAGCTCGCCTCCAACATCTAGACCTGAACACCAAAAATTGGAAGAAGCAGAAGAAAGTAGCCTTATGAGTAACTTCATGAAGAAGGTAGAGGCTTGTGTAGAGGAAAAGACAAGAAAATTGGAAGAACGCTGTAAACAACTAGAAGAAAGGGCAAACAAATTAGAAGAAAACAATAAAGTCCTGGAAGAAAACATTAAAATCCTGGAAGAAAACAATAAAGCACTGAAAGAAAATCATGAAAAAGCAATGAAACAAACAAAGGAAACAGTCCAAGATCTGAAAAGGGAAATTGAAAAAATGAAAAAGACACAAACAGAGGGAATGCTGGAAATAGAAAACCTGAGTAAAAGATCAGGAACTTCGGATGCAAGTATAACCAACAGAATGCAAGAGATGGAAGAGAGGATTTCTGGCATTGAAGATACAGTAGAAGAAATAGTTCCATCAGTCGAAGGAAACACTAAAGCCAACAAAGTCATGAACCAAAATGTCCAAGAAATCTGGGACACCATAAAAAGACCAAACTTACGAATTATAGGGATAGAAGAAGGTGAAGAATACCAACTCAAAGGCACAGAAAATATATTCAACAAAATTATAGAAGAAAACTTTCCCAACTTAAAGAAGGAAATGCCTATGAAGATACAAGAAGCCTATAGAACACCAAACAGACTAGACCCCCAAAAAAAGTCCCCTCGACACATAATAATTAAACAACTAAATGTACAGAATAAAGAAAGAATATTAAGAGCAGCCAAGGAAAAAGGCCAAGTGACCTATAAAGGTAAACCCATCAGAATAACACCTGATTTCTCAATGGAGACTTTGAAAGCCAGAAGGACCTGGACAGATGTAATGCAGACACTAAGAGACCATGGATGTCAGCCCAGACTAATATACCCAGCAAAACTTTCAATCATCATAGACGGAAGGAACAAGACATTCGAAGACAAAGCCAGATTTAAACAATACCTATCCACAAACCCAGCCCTACAGAAAGCACTAGAAGGAAAATTCCAACCGAGGGAAGTCAGATACACACTTGAAAACACAGGCAATAGATAAAGCCACAACAGTAAACCCCAAAGAAGAGAAGTACACACACACTACCACCAAAAATAACAGAGATGAAGAATCACTGGTCATTAATATCCCTTAATATCAACGGACTTAATTCACCTATAAAAAGACATAGACTTACAGAATGGATACGAAAGCAGGACCCATCCTTCTGCTGCATACAAGAAACACATCTCAAATTCAAAGATAGACACTACCTAAGAATAAAAGGCTGGGAAAAGACTTTTCAATCAAATGGTCTTAAGAAACAAGCAGGGGTAGCCATCCTGATATCCAACAAAATAGACTTCAAACTAAAATCAATCAAAAGAGATCAAGAAGGACATTACATCCTCGTCACAGGAAAGATCGACCAAGATGAAGTTTCAATTCTGAACATATATGCCCCAAACATAAGGGCACCCACATATGTAAAAGAAACATTACTAAAGCTTAAACCACATATAAAACCCCACACATTAATAGTGGGAGATCTCAACACCCCACTTTCACCACTGGACAGATCTCCCAAATCGAAACTTAACAGAGAAATAAAGGACTTAACCGATGTCATGACCCAATTGGACCTAATAGATATCTACAGAACATTCCATCCTAACAAGAAAGAATATACTTTCTTCTCAGCACCCCATGGAACTTTCTCTAAAATCGACCACATACTTGGCCACAAAGCAAATCTCAACAGATACAAAACAATCAGAATAACCTCCTGTGTTCTATCAGATCACCATGGTTTAAAGCTAGATTTCAACAACAACAAAAACTACAGAAAACCTACAACCTCATGGAAACTGAATAATGCTCAACTGAATCACCAATGGGTTAAGGAAGAAATAAAGAAAGAAATTAAAGACTTCCTAGAGATCAATGAAAATGAAGACACCACATACCCAAACTTATGGGACACTATGAAAGCAGTGCTAAGAGGGAAATTCATAGCACTAAATGCCCACATAAAGAAGTTGGAGAAATCGCACACTAGTGAATTAACAGCACATCTGAAAGCTCTAGAACAAGAAGAAGCAAAGTCTCCCAGGAAGAATAGACGCCAGGAAATTATCAAAGTGAGAGGTGAAATTAATAAATTAGAAACTAAGAGAATAATACAAAAAATTAATGAAACAAAGAGTTGGTTCTTTGAGAAAATCAACAAGATAGACAAGCCCTTATCCAAACTAACCAAAAGACAGAGAGAAAGAATCCAAATCAACAAAATCAGAAATGAAAAGGGGGACATAACAACAGACATTGAGGAAATCCAGAGAATTATAAGGTCATATTTCAAAAACCTCTACTCCACAAAACTGGAAAACCTAAAAGAAATGGACATTTTTCTGGATAGATACCACATACCTAAGTTTAATCAAGACCAGATAAACTATTTAAATAGTCCAATAACCCCTAAGGAAATAGAAACAGTCATTAAAGGTCTCCCAACCAAAAAAAGCCCAGGACCAGATGGTTTCAGCGCAGAATTCTACCAGATCTTCAAAGAAGAGTTAATACCAATACTCTCTAAATTGTTCCACATAATAGAAACAGAAGGAACATTACCAAACTCCTTCTATGAGGCTACAATTACCCTGATTCCTAAACCAAACAAGGATGCAACAAAGAAAGAGAACTACAGACCGATCTCCCTCATGAACATTGATGCAAAAATACTAAATAAAATACTGGCAAACAGACTCCAAGAACACATCAGAACAATTATCCACCATGATCAAGTAGGCTTCATCCCAGGGATGCAAGGGTGGTTCAACATACGAAAGTCCATTAATGTAATACACCATATAAACAAACTCAAAGAAAAAAACCACATGATCATCTCACTAGATGCAGAAAAGGCATTTGACAAAATCCAACACCCCTTCATGATAAAAGTCTTGGAGCGATCAGGAATACAGGGAACATACCTAAACATAATAAAGGCAATATATAGCAAACCAACAGCCAACATCAAATTAAATGGAGAGAAACTCAAAGCAATTCCACTAAAATCAGGAACGAGACAAGGCTGTCCACTCTCCTCATACTTATTCAATATAGTACTTGAAGTTCTAGCCAGAGCAATAAGACAACATAAGGAGATTAAGGGGATTCAAATTGGAAAGGAAGAAGTCAAGCTTTCCCTATTTGCAGACGACATGATAGTATACTTGAGTGACCCCAAAGATTCCACCCAGGAATTGATAAAGCTTATAAACACCTTCAGCAACATAGCAGGATACAAAATCAACTCAAAAAAATCAGTAGCCCTCCTATATACAATGGACAAAGAAGCTGAGAAGGCAATTAGAGATACATCACCCTTTACAATAGCCAAAAATGACATAAAATACCTTGGGGTAACACTAACCAAGCAAGTGAAGGACCTATATGACAAGAACTTTAAGTCCCTGAAAAAAGAAATTGAAGAAGATCTCAGAAAATGGAAAGATCTTCCATGCTCATGGATAGGCAGGGTTAACATAGTAAAAATGGCAATCTTACCAAAAGCAATTTACAGATTCAATGCAATCCCCATCAAAATACCAACACAATTCTTCACAGATCTGGAAAGAACAATACTCAACTTCATATGGAAAAACAAAAAACCCAGGATAGCTAAAAGAATCCTGTACAATAAAACAACTTCTGGAGGCATCACAATCCCCGACTTCAAGCTCTACTATAGAGCTACAGTAATAAAAACAGCCTGGTATTGGCATAAAAACCGACATGTGGACCAATGGAATAGAATTGAAGACCCTGACATTAACCCACACACCTATGGACATATAATTTTTGACAAAGAAGCCAAAAGTGTACAATGGAAAAAAGAAAGCATCTTCAACAAATGGTGCTGGCATAACTGGATATCAGCGTGTAGAAGGCTGCAAATAGATCCATATCTGTCACCGTGCACAAAACTTAAGTCCAAGTGGATCAAAGACCTCAACATAAATCCAGCTACTCTGAACCTGCTAGAAGAAAAAGTAGGAAATAGTCTTGAACGCCTTGGCATAGGAGATCACTTCCTAAATATAACACCAGTAGCGCAGACACTGAGACAAACAATCAATCAATGGGACCTCTTGAAACTGAGAAGCTTTTGTAGAGCAAAGGATACGGTCAACAAGGCAAAGCGACAGCTTACAGAATGGGAAAAGATCTTCACCAACCCCACATCTGACAGAGGACTGATATCCAGAATATATAAGGAACTCAAGAAATTAGACATCAAAAGGACCAACAGTCCAATTGAGAAGTGGGCTTTAGAACTAAACAGAGAATTCTCAACAGAGGAATCCCAAATGGCTGAAAGACATTTAAGGAATTGCTCAACTTCCCTAATCATCAGGGAAATGCAAATCAAGACAACTCTGAGATACCACCTTACGCCTGTCAGAGTGGCTAAGATCAAAAACACTGAAGACACTTTATGCTGGAGAGGATGTGGAACTAGGGGAACTCTCCTCCACTGCTGGTGGGAATGCAAGCTTGTACAACCACTTTGGAAATCAATATGGCGCTTTCTTAGAAAATTGGGAATCAATCTCCCCCAAGATCCAGCTATACCACTCCTGGGCATATACCCAAGAAATGCTCAATCATACCACAAGAGCACTTGCTCAGCTATGTTCATATCAGCATTGTTTGTAATAGCCAAAACCTGGAAACAACCTAGATGCCCTTCAACTGAAGAATGGATAAATAAATTGTGGCACATATACACAATGGAATACTACTCAGCAGAGAAAAACAACGACATCACACGGTTTGCAGGCAAATGGATGGATCTAGAAAAAATCATCCTGAGTGAGGTAACCCAGACTCAGAAAGACAAATATGGTATGTACTCACTCATAGGAAGATGCTAGATGTGGAACAAGGATGACTAGACTGCTACTCACATCACCAGTGAGGCTACCTGGAAAACGGGACCCCAAAAAAAGACACGGAGAAATGGACAAGATCTACTGGTCATGAGTGGGAACAATGAAGGGCGACAGTCGAGGGAAAGAGTGGGAGATCCTAGCTGGATCAAGAAAAGAGAGGGAGAACAAGGAATAGGAGACCATGGTAAATGAAGACCACATGAGAAGGTGAGAAGGGGAGGAAGCAGAGAGCTAGGGAGGCCCACGGAGATCCACAAAGATACCCCCTCAAAAGACTGCTGGCAATGGTCGCGAGACGGCAGGAACTGACCTACTCTGGTGATGGGATGGCCAGACACCCAAATAGTGGTGCCATAAACCCCATCCAAGGACTGAGGAATCTGAAGGCAGACATCCACGGCTGGGCCCCTGGTGGAGAGCTGGGAGTCTAATTAGTGAGTAAGAAGAGGATTTATATGAGCGAGAATTGTTGAAGCCAAGGTTGGATAAAGCACCGGGACAAATAACCAAATGAATGGAAGCACAGGATCTATGAACCAAAGGCTGAGGGGCCCCCAACTGGATCAGGCCACCTGAACGGGGTCCCTTAAAGAGGCCATCACTCCCAGACAACAGGAAGCAGTCTAGAGAACACAATGCCCACATTCCCAAGAGGTAGAATGGGCCTGCAGACTGAAGATGGATGCTCCAACATTGCATAGGAACCTTCAGTGATTGTCCAGACAGTCAATGTCTTTGTCATTTCTGTAGTTCTTGAAGATGCTTGCTGGGCACTTCCTGTTTACTCAGGTATATCCTCTGCTAGTCTTGCTGACTAGTCTCATTCTGTGCTTCTGGGAAACAGCCTGAGATTCTATCTGTGTTCCCAAGATGATCCGGATGGAACTCTGTTGTGCCAGTAGGAATCATTTACTCCTGGAGATTTACCATCAGCATCTACCTTTAACCTTGTCCAAACATTCTTAGGGTGAACAGCACAGAGATACCAGGATCATGAAAATGAAAATCTGAAAATTAATCTGAAATTCATACTGAAAGAAAATACAACAGAATAAAATTCAAATTTCTATTACTTCATTTTTAAGTTCTTAAACATATGAATGCATATATTAACTTTTTGGAAACGAACTACCTGACTTACTTTTATTCCTATGTCATGTTACATGAGGAGATACTGATTTAAAATGCATTAAGTTGGGGTGCAGGGCACAGGGTGAGTCTCAGCTGGCCTCTCTCCTTCTTTTATGTATCTGGCTCTGGCACTTGGCAGGGGAGTGGGTTGTGTTTCCTGTATGGGAGATGCCCAAGCGACCAGTAGATACTGACTTGTCCCAAGCCCACATACTGGACATTACAGCAGGACTTGCTGGACTAAATGCAAACATTTCATCTGAAATATTTTGAAGATCATTGTTTTAGGTCAGATACTGTAGATTATCATTAAGATGAAAACAGAAAATTAATAATTTCCCAGGGAAAGATGCTGAAGAAGTATACAACCCTGCTCGGTACCACAAAATGTATATATCCCGGGGCTTTTATGCTATTACCTCAGTAGCGTGTTAACATGTAGCATCAATATATATCAACTACTAGAATGCTACCATCAAAAACCTCTATGTAAAATTTCTGTGAAAAAACAAAGAAATTTAGGATGAGGGTTCATATTATTAAAATAGTTTAAATTCATGGAAATACAAAAAATGGCATCACATTAGAGAAAAACTCCAACTGAAGCTCCTAGGCTAATCACACCCCAAATGAACAAAGCACGTTGAAACATTTTCTTCATACCTTGTATATTGCCACACTGGCAAGGCTGTATCATTCAGCATTGAGCCCTCTGACATTTCAGCTGCGTATGTGTATGGCTTGGAAATTTTTACTGTATTATCACACTACCATTGCAGCACTATCCAACTGGTGAGAACATGCTACCCTCTTATTTTCCCTCTATATTCTTCGTGGATATTTCAAATCTCCAGAGATCTAAATTACTCCGACATATTAGCAAATATGTGCAGGTCCCGCAAGCAAGTAACCTGTAGTCACACCTACCACAAGTGTCATTCTTCTCTACTCGTTTTTTCCCTTTTCATCATATTTTAGTTAGTTTATAAAATAATAGGTTTGTGTATGGCTTTTTCATGATTCTTTTTAAATTATTTCTTTTGTTTTTTGAGATTATAATAAAATCACATGATTTTCTCTCCCTTCCCTTTGCTCTGCTGAAAAAAAAAAAAAAAAAAAAGTTAGTCAGAAAGAAATATAGATGACCATATCAATCATACATTTTTTCATTTGCACATAGGAAATAGACTTTGTGAAAGAAAGACGGAGAAAAGTTTTTCTGGGAAACCTTTATGTGGTTAATGCATTGGAGCTCAGAGGCAGTGCTCTGGAGGGTGGGAAGTGGAGTAGCAGTACAGCTGGGCAGGAGAGAGGGAACTCCCCTTGGCTGTGGCATGGTGCAGGCAACCACAGAGGAATGAACTCAAGCCATGGGTTGGTTGCAGTTGGGAAGGTGAGGAGGCCATAGGCTCACTTTTCCACAATGAGGTACTAGGCCCAGAGGACTGACTTCTGGCATCCCAGAGGGTCAGCAAGGCCCCAAAATAATGGTGCAAGATAGCCAATGGACCATCATAACAAAGGATATGGGCTATGGAATTAAGTGGGCACAGGCCATCTCCATATGCCATCACATAGAGGTGGGGGCCTAGAGGATTAGAGCCCAAAAGACACATGGTACCAGTGAGCAAAACTAGACAAAATGGCCAGAAGGGAGGAATCTTACTGACCTGGTAGGGTGAAGAGTCCCCCGTGGTCCTCCAGCTGGAATAATAGTGGGCAGTAGAGAATCCCAGAGCTCCTCAGACTGTCAGAGGTCAAGAGAAGGCAGTGGGATTGCCTGATGATGGGCACCAATGTTATCAATTATTGTGCAGGGGGGACCCCTGAGGGTATCATGCGAGTGCAGAGACACATGCTGGTATGCTGGGCAGATGCATCTGTGGCAGTGCGTGGAAAGTCATTCACATCTAGGCTTTTATGGCAGGACTCAGGACGGCACCAACGGGTGGGATTGCAAGGGGCAGAATAGAACATTAACAACCACCTACCAGCTGAACAGCCACACTCCCTAGATTCAGTTCCCAAAATACCCATCCTGCTGCTCTCCCCCCACATCACAGCCCACCCCACAACTTTTCCCTACCCATAATGTCAGCAGACCTCCATTGATCAATTACAGGCCACACCAGTCAGAAGATGAGACTCCTACTGCACCTATGTCCAAGCCTGCTACCAGAAGTCCAACCCCCAACATGGACCCTACTAGATCAGAGGTTACACCAGGTTGCCAAAAATCCCAGCCACAAAGACCAGAAGACCAAAGAGAGAACAGAAAACAAGAAAGAAAACATACAAAAAGAAGCCAACAAAGACAAATTCAGAAACCAACACCTAGACCTAAATCATTGTAAACCCAGATGCCTAAACCCCAGTGTAAGAACACAATCAACAACAGGAAAGGGCAGTATGGAACCACCAGAGCCCAGCTATCCTACATCAGCAATGCCTGAATATTCCAATGCAGCTGAATCATAAGATAGCAATCTTACAATGAACATTATGAAGATGACAGAGGTCTTTTAAAAGGAAATAAAAAAAATTGGCCTGGGCCACATGTTGACCATTGCTTCTTGAAAAAGTTTCAGCATTTTGATATTTTAGGCCACAATTCTCTACCAGCTTTTAACTTTCATTTTTAATGATGTGTGTTATGAGAGTCCCCTCATGTCTTCTCCTTTAGGAAATTTTGTGCAGGCTTTGAGGATGAAAATGTATAAGACACAGCCTCTTTAAACAAAATAACTCTTAGGAAAAAAGCCCCACCACCATGGAGCCATACAGTGTGATGACTTTGCACACAAGAATCCCATTGTGTCTGCCATATTGCACCAAGAACAAGAAAGTTAAAGATTTACTAATTAAGCGCACCTGACCCCAAGAATGAAATGCCTACAATCCAGATCCAGAGTCTGCAGCCATAAAGGGCAAGCATTCAGTTAATAAGTATAGAGAAATCAGAATGGTACTGTACAATGGAAAAAGTGTAAGACATTAAGACCTTCTCTTTTAGGACAATATTAGGGGAATAGGACAACATAGTAAGACTAAGACACAAAGGGATGCTATTAGGAAACATCTCAGCACAAACGCTGCATCACGCCCATTTAATTGCTCTTAAATAGTAGTGGAGTCCCTGGACCCCAGAAAAAGTCCTTTTCCCAAGGTCAGGTGTAGCACGAATCTTAAAAGGTCTTATTAATAAAATCCAACCTTGGAGCCAGGTACTGGGGTCAATGCTGAAAAATCAGAGAAGCAGAACAAGCCACAGCCACCTCACCTTGCCAACTTCTAGGCTGATCCTGTATCCTTGAACCAGAAGCCTCTGTGTCCTGATCCAAATTGATCTCAGCTGAACCGCTGCTAAAAGCGTAAAAGTTTAACCAGCTCTAGTTCCTGTTTTTCACGCCTTAAATACCTTTCTGCTTCCTGCCATCACTTCCTGGAATTAAAGGCTCTTTTTACCACGCCTAGCTGTTTCCAGTGTGGCTTTGAACTCACAGAGATACAGACAGATCTCTGCCTCTGGAATGCTAGGATTAAAGGCATGTGTGCCACCATTTTCTGGCCTCTATATCTAGTGGCTGTTCTGTTTTCTGACCCCAGATAAGTTTATCAGGGTGCATAATATTTTGGGGAACACAAAATCACCACAGTCAGGCGTTTGGATAAGGGCCTCCATTCCCTCAGGGACATGAAAATTCCTGCTTGCTAAAAGCAATCATTCTTGTTATCACTGGCAGGAGGAAGTTGTGGCCCTTCTATTGATATAAGAGGGCCACTTGTAGAGTTACAGAACCTTTGAGATAATGGGCATTTAGATACTCTCTGAACTTATTGTTTTTGTCTAAGAAAAAATGCTATAATAAATATAAGGGCCAATTTCCATCCCTACAGTGTTGAGTCTGCTTTAAATTTTGCCTGTGGCTAAATTATTAAGTACAAAACGTGTATTCTCTTTTTTCAAAACATGGTGTTGGCATCCTAATTCATCCTCAGATCATATCAATGTGTGTGTGTGTGTGTGTGTGTGTGTGTGTGTGTGTGTGTGTGTGTGTGTCCCCACACACACACATCCTTTTTGAGGACCTGAAATTGAGAACAACACAAACAGAAAATTGGAAGAAATCAATAAATCCCTTAAAGAATGCTAAGAAATCCAAGAAAAAAAAAAAACAAGCAAACAAACAGGTGAAGGAAACTGTTCAAGACCTGAAAATCCAAAATAAAAGCAATAAAGAAAACACAGACTGAAGAAATTCTGGAAATAGAAATTCTGGGTAAGCAAACAGGAACTACAGATGCAAGCATCACCAACAGAATATAAGAGATGGAAGAGAGAATCTCAGGTGTTGAAGATTTGATAGAAGAAATAGATTTATCAGTCAAAGGAAATGTTAAGTTTAAACAATTAGAAGTATAAAACATCTAGGAAATCTGGGACACTATGAAAAGACCAGGCCTAAGAATAACAAGAATAGAACTAGGAGAAGAATCCCAACTCACAAGCCCAGAAAGCATACTTAACAAAATCATAGAAGAAAATTTTCCTAACCTAAAGGAAACCCCATGCCTATAAAGTTACAAGAAGCTTACAGAACACTAAATAGATTGGACCAGGAAAAAAAAAAGTCCCTCCAACACATAATATTCAAAACACTAACCATACAGAATAAAGAAATAATATTAAAAGCTGCAAAGGAAAGGGGCCAACAAATACATAAAGGCAGACCTATTAGAACTACACCCAACTTCTCAACGGAGACTAAAAGGCAGAGGGCTTAGACAGATGCCTTGTAGACTGTAAGGGACCACAGGTGCCAGCCCAGACTACTACACTCTGCAAAATTTTTAATTACCATAGATGGAGAAAACAAAAAATTTCATGACAAAGTGAAATTTAAATATGTATTCACTACTCCAGCCCTATAGAAGGTACTAGAAGGAAATTTCAATCCAAGGAAATTAGCTGCACCCATGAAAACAAAGGCAATAAGTAATCTCACACCACTAAAACCTAAAAGATGAAAACACACACACACACACACACACACACACACACACACACACGCACACGCACACGCACACGCACACACTCTACCACCAACAACAACAAAATAATAGACATTAACAGTCATTGGTCATTAATATATTTAAATATTAATGGACTCAATTCCTCAATAATTGAGAATAACAGCTAACAGAATGTACCATGAAAGCTATATATTATTTTAAAACAATGTTTTCATGAAAACTATTAGAAAACTCTTGTAACTTGAAAAACAATTCTTGTTACAATTGAACAAAGTTTTAAAATTAATGATGCCACATAGTATTAAAATAAAAAATGTTACACAATAAAAAAAAAAAAACTTACAAAGCAGATAAAGCCACTGTATTTCCTTCACAAGAGAAACCAAAGGAACGTCTCAATTTATTGCCATTTCTCCAAGACTTTGCTTCTTACTCGTGAATTTTACAAACCTCCTCATTTCTCTTCCCTCATCCATTCCAACCCCCACTCCCTATTTAGGTAAAAGCATAACAGAATTTTTCACAGCCTCAAGGAAAATCCATTACTTAAAGAAGCTTCATCAGTCACTTAGTGCAAAAACTCTATTAGCTTTTACGTAGTGCATGGTAATTAGCCTAAGGCAGCTTTCCACAATTCAGTGCTGTGAATACCTTAGTAACTTAACTCAGTACTCTAGAGTTGATTGCTCACTTTCCCATACCACCAGTAAAGTTGACAGCTCATAAAAATTCTCTCTCTTCCTGTTTGGTTATATTTCTAATTAACAGGGGTGATCTACATGATCTGCCTACTGTTCCTGTCCATTATGCTATAATGTTTGAATACAGATATGAGGATATTGATTGCTTCTCATGGCTTATTTCCTTTAAATTGTTCTCAAGAAACTGTGAGAAAGACCTCTTTTGTAAGAATAAACATCACGTAGTTACTGAAAGACTTAATTCTTTATAGAGTTTTACTTTTTTGCATCAAATTTCTTTTAGGAAGTAAAGTAAAATGAAAATACTGAAATATCTACCTGCACTGAAACCAATGGGAAAAAAGAATAACTCAAAAATTCTATTTGGGAAGTACAACAAAGCCATCAAAAATACATCTGTCCATATATTTGTTTATGAAATTTAGAGTTCCCAGAGTGATCTAGTGATGAATTTATAATTAAGTGATTAATTTGATTAATCTAATAGTTGTTTTAAATTAGACATGCTTTGCATGTAGAGTCACTGCTGATTAAGCCAATATATCACTTTTGCATGGTGCCCTGTGCTATGGGATGTCCTTCTCGATGCTGTGAATATACATTTCTCTCGTTGGTTGATAATAAAGTTGTTTTGGTCTAGGACAAGGCAGGATAAGGTTAGACAGAAGTATCAAACTAGGACTCAGCGGAAGAGTGACAGGCTTGAGAGAGACACCATGAGCCACCCAAGGAACAGGATGCTGGAGGACCTATAATTAAAAGGAATGAGTTAATATAAATGTAAGAGCTAGTTAATAATAAGCCTGAGCCATTAGCCACTTCTTTAACATTTATAGTTAATATGTCTCTGTGTGGTAATTTGGGAAGTGGCTGATGGGTATTTGCGAACAGGTGGGACAGAAACTCTGCCTCTATTTATAATCCTGTCAGGACACCAATAAGGTAATGTTGGAATGCATCCTTTTTCTGTTACAAGTTGTTTTCCCCAAGGCAATGCCAGGCTGCAGGTTATCTTATAAGAATTTTCTCTTCTTCAAATGCTGCATATAAAGTTCCAGAATTGTAGTCAAAAGTTTCTCGGGCCTATCGGACCCCATGGTCACTGTGTGGCCAATGGGGAGGCAGAAAAAGGTTAAGTGGTATTTTCAAACTGAAAATACCAGAGAAGAAAGGAGAGTGAGGGGGATGCTGAGAGGCGACACTAGGAAAAGCAAGATATGAAAATACCAGTAAGCCACATAACTACGTGGCAAGACATAGATGAATAGAAATAGGTTGAGTTAATTTATAAGAACTAGCTAGCAAGAATCCTGAGTCACAGGCCATACAATTAGTAATTAATATTAAGCCTCTGAGTGATTATTTTATAAGCAGCTGAGGGACCAAGGGGTAGAGGAGATTTGTCTGGACCACCAGGTGGGTGGGACTGAGAAACTTCTGCTTACACAGAATTCTTGGGGATTGTCCACCTCTCATTTGTTTGATTAATAGGACAGAAAGGCTCTGAATCCTAAAAGAGCTTTGTGGTCTCCCTTAGAGCATGTCCACTTTTCAAGTTGAGGTGAATCACTTCCTCCAGATACAAATTCAAGACTCTTTTCTTAATAGAAGTTATATTTGCCCTTTCTAAATTTTAAGCAGCAATTATTACATTATTGACAAAAAAGTGTTATGTTTTTATGTTTTTGAGTTCATTTTTGTTAGCATAGATGGAAAATTGCAAGAATATAAAACTAAAGAAGTTAACTTTATTAAATTGCTATGAAACAATTTTTATTACTACTTTTTATGCATTAGGGAAGTTATTTCATGTATAAGAATGAAAGAAAAAGAGGGACATGACCAAAGGAGGGATTGGTTGGAAAGAAAAAGAAATCAGCAGGGCAGGAGAGTTTGTGAGTGGATACTGAGAGGGAAATATGATTATTATATTTCATACAATTGTCAAAAAAAATTTAAAAGTTGTTGGTTCCAACACATACAAAAATGAAAAGCAACTGAATTACAGAGATAATTCACTGGCACTGTGGAAAGGTAGCAGAGTAAGTCCAGGGAGTACAGACAGATGTGGAACCAACTGACTGTTCCATAATTTGTAATGCTAAACTGTGCTAATAAAGGTATTTCTCTTTTTCAAATAAATTCAGGGTAAAGAACAGCTGTAATCATAAATCAATCATCAAAAATGTTCTTTTTTATGTTAGTGATTTTTCAATCATGAAAGAAAAAATTTTTATTGCCCTTCCATCCCAGGTTTGGTAATATCTGGGACACTTTTCTTTACAAAGTTACAGCAGAAATAGAGGTGGATACTAACAACATATCTTGAGCCCCCTAAATAATACTGCTAAACATCCTACTATGCATATCTCCAACAAGAAGGGATCATATATAGTACAATACAGAAGAAGTATTTAGGCTGAAGATCCCTAGTCTAAATAAATAATTTCATATCCTTGAGCAGTGTTAGCTGCTCAAAGCAAACCCAATAGACTAGGTATGCATTAAACACAGTTCAAAGTGTTAATAGATCTAAAAAATACACACCAAAATTTGAAATGTAGTAATCAATGAGAAATTTTCAAAGCTATCTTAAATGATCTTTCACTTAGAAGTAAAATAGCTACTTTGCAAGTAGCAAAAGCAAGTTTCAGATGAATGTGAACATTGTAAGCAGAGCTGTCAAAAAGATGACAGAATATTGACTAAAAATATCAGACAAGATAAAAAGAATACATGGCATGTGATGTCAATTGGAAAGGCAAGAGATTAGTACTGAAGAAACAAAATCTGGAGAAATAAGAGACTGAAAATAAAAATATATCAAAATTTTTACTGAATGCAAATGGATTAAAATCCTAAGTAAAAATTAGCTATTGTGATACATGATAACAAAGAGCTTGAAGAATTTTTTTCACAATCGTCTAAAAATAATCAAATGATATTTAATTACATAAATTGCTTGACTAGTTAAAGCATTTAAAATGCAATATATATGTATATATGAGTGTATATAAAAAGCTTACACAGATAAAATATTAAAGAAAATACATTTTAGGACAAGAAAAATTAGTGAACATAACAAGCATATTTCCTAGTTTAAAGGGCTCAATTACAAAACATCCAAATACATAAAACAATATTGGTAGATTTTAATACCCTTTAAAAATTAATTGAAAAGTATACACTAAGTACACAAGGATTTTGAATAACAGAACAATACTTTCAACAAATGGCATAAGGAAAATACATATAAAATATATAGAGTAAATTAAAAAAAACCACATCTGTAGTTAATTCTTTTACTCTTTTAAATTCCACCACCCAGCTCCCAAATAAACACATGGAGACTTATTCATAAATGAATGGCCTTAGCTTGGCTTGTTTCTAGCCACCTTTTCTAACTTAAATTATCCTGTTTCTCTTTAACTATGTTTTTGCCTATGGAGCTTTTTACCTTTCTTTATTCCATATATCTTTCTTTCCTTCTTACTCTGTGGTGGGATGTGTGGCTGAGTGCCTGGGTGGCTGGGTCCTGGTATCCTCTGCTCTTCTTCCTTTTCTTTCTCCTCACTCTTTCCCCTGCATTTCTCCTCCTATGTATTCTCTCTGCCCATCAGCCCTGCCTTTTTCTCTCTTCTGCCTAGCTTTTGGCAATTCAGCTCATTATTAGACTAATCAGGTGTTTCATACAGGCAAAGTAACACAACTTCACAGAGTTAAATAAATGCAACATAAAAGAATGCAACACATCTTTGCATCATTAAACAAATGTTCCACAGCATAAGTGGATGAAACACATCTTAAACTAATATTTCACAACACACACCATTCTTAAAATCAAAACATGTAGAATAATAGAACAAAAGCTAGCAAAATACTAAAACAAAAATTTCATCCATATATTTGCCAGGGCAAAGAAATACCTAATTCTGTGATTGTATATTAACTTAGCAAAATATTATTAAATCACATCTGAACAATGACAGCAGAAGACACACATGTATTGTCTGGCCTTTAACGTAAGTGGGCATCATAAGAAACACCTCAAAATGACACAGCAGGTATGAATTTTTAATGCAAAACTTCCATAAAGTCAGTATCACATCGTTAAATGTTTTATTAATGCTGTGCAAGTGTGAATGTGTGGGTATGAGGTCTACATGAGGTGTGCATAAAGTGCACACAAGGTGTGTGCATGAGGTGTGCATATGACACTCGTGCTAGGTATACTCTAACACAGTTAGCGGGCTAAGCAAACTTTCTGGAGCTGGATAACTCCCTTCATCATTTCGTGGTTCTGGGGATTGGTCTCAGGTTGTCTTTAACAGTTGTGATATAGCTATGAAAAATCATACTGCACTTTTGAGGAGTAATACATATTCTAATGGAATATCAGAGCTAAATCAATTATTAGAGAGTATTAATGAGATGAGATTTTTAAGTGGATTTAATTTTCTTTTACTTTTATGACTTAATGTATCTGGTTATAATCTCAGTCATTTCATCCCATATGACATATATGTCTTCATCTGATTGTTATGCACAATCATCTGAGTGAATTCACCTTCTAAACAGTAATAGTGCAAACACATGTTAAATTTGACATGTATACAACGTATTTATCTCATATTTATCTTATGATATTCTTCTATATGCTATATCATTGTTTGGAGAATAGGGCATAGTTACTCTATTCTATTCTATAAGTCTAAGAATATAAACATTAGATCAGAGAAATTTAATATAAATTTCTGAGATAAATGAATCAAGTTCAGGAAACTAACTGAGGGCAGAGCAAGGAATTGTTTCCAAACGCTAAAAACAAAACAAAACAAAAAAACCAAACAGTTTTTTTTTTTTTCCAACCTGGTAACTTTGCCATAAAATTCAGCAACATCTCCTCTACTAGGCGGTGTAATATTTTTCTCATAGACTGTTTATGGGCAATCCATTAATCAGTTATTTTCATTTTGGATGTAAACTCTAATTGAACCTTGATCATCATCATGATGTTAAAACCCATGGCGTCTGCAGTTTTACTGGAGCACTCACCATCTCATATGTGCTGACAAAAGATGAAAGGACAAGGTGAATAGTGGACATCCAGGTGCTCCTGAAAACATCACCTTAGAGAGCCGCTTAGACATCTGCAAGCTAAAGACCTGGGATTCTGCTCCTGAGAGGAAGCAGCAGCTGGCTGGGAAAGGGGACAAAGAGAATAATGAATGAAATCAAGGTTTGCTGTAGCATGGAGTACAGAGAGCTAACACTTTAGTTCTTTTGTGGAGGATTTATTTTCTTCCAGCTTTTTAACGAGGGTTGCAAAGGCTTCCAATTTCTAGTGGATAAAGGTTTTATAAAAACAGAAATACAACCCCCAGAAATAGAGTGTGGAGGCTGAAGAGATGGCTCAAGAGAGCATTTACTACTCATGCAGAGACACTAGTTAGGTTCCCAGCACCCACTTTGAAGCTCTTAACTGAATATAATTCCAGTTAAAGGTGATCTGTGTCCTCTTATAACATTCCTGGGCTCCTACAGACATGTAGCATAAACATTCACTTACACATACAGATATGCACACAAAATGAATTATCTAATAATAATAAACTTATATAATGTTAAAGAAATTAGTCTAAGTCTTTGATTTGGAGTGGTTATTTAAAATTTATCCTTTATATCTAACTGGCAATGAAAGTAGTTTTGCTAATATGTAGCTTATTGTAAGGAGCAAACATTGTGATTCATGTCATAAATTTGTATGTGCTCCATGGTTGTTAATGTGCTTTGGAAGTTGTATAAATTATGAGGATGTAGCTGGAGACTTTTTTCTGTCCTGACCTGTCCTGCAACCATTTGTAAATAATCACTCAAAAGCTTATATTAATTATAAATATTTGGCCAATGGCTCAGGCTTAATACTAACTAGCCCTTACAACTTAAATTAACACTATATTCTATTAATCTATATTTTGCCATGTGGTAATGGCATTATCAGTGTGCTGGCAGCTTGCTCCTTGAGCAGCTGGATGGCATCTGCCAGACTCTGCCCTTCTTCCCCTGTAGCTCTGCTTGGATTTCCCATCTGCCTCTATCCTATCTTGCCATAGGCCAAAGCAGCTTCATTTATTAACCAATTCGAGCAACACATATTCACAGTGTACAGAGAGACATCCCATATCAGGAGGATATCTCACCCAATCCTTGGGCTGTAATTGCTAGGTGTGTATTGCTATTTTTTTTTTGCAAGAAACACAGTGTATTTTAAAGTATTTAATAGCTTATATCTAATGAACACTACAGTCATGAAACAATCATGTAAAATAGCTATATTCCAGGAAGACTGAGAATAAAAGAATGGTTTGAGATGTACAGGGATAGAAACAAACAAACAAAACAAAACTATTCTACTTCTAGATTCATGTTCACTGCATGCTAGAATAAAAGCAAATATTTTCCAGGAAAGTTTAGAGAACACACTCACTGGAATTGTTAGTCCCAAGGGAGTTATGGCAGTGGGAAGAATCTATGTCGACAGTAATATCATTATTGTCATTGCATCAATCAAAATTTCAAGGTGTCCTTTAATAAATAGATAATTTTGAATTTAAGAGAAAGATGAAACATTTGGGTGATGTTTTATATTTTTATGCAGAAAGTCTTTCACTTTCTATATTATTATAATATTCAGTTTGCTCGCTGATACTTTATGACTGGTTCCTTCACACATTTTCCAGTAATCTTCAGTTTTCAGTAACTTATTGGTCCAGGGAGCTGCATTCAAGGTAGGTTGTTTTCCCTTTCCACGCACCTTATTTCATAAGAAACTGACATTAGATATTCAAGGCAAAAATATTGAGATAAACACAAATGTATGATTGAAATAATGGGAAAAACTTGCTCAAAGAATACAATTTTCCTTGGCAAGAAAACTCCATCAAGATGAATTAAACAGTACTTATATAAATTGGAGTGATCTTAATTTTTAATGTTTGAGAGTATAGTCTAAGTTCCAGTGTAATAACCTGGGAATAATGTCTCATGTCAATGATGGGAAAGAAATTTTTAAAAATTTCAAATTAAATAAATAAAAATAAAAAATTACAAAAAAGTAGAAGGGACTTGGATTACCTTAGAGGCAGATCACTGTGATAGCGTATATAAGGTTTCCTTGGTTCAGGTCCCACCATTGCAAACAAACAGACCAACAAACTACTGAAAGACATCAAGCTAAAACCAAATGTATGTGTGCCTACTGTGTAGATTTCTTACTTATTTATTTTTTAATGGATTTTGAACATTTCAGGATAACACTGAACTCAATGTCCTGAAGAAGATAACCTTGAACTTCTGATGTTCCTATTTATTGGAATGCTGGTATTGCAGGAATAGATTGAGACAACTGGTTTGAGATTTCATTTGTTAACAATTGAACTTTGCATATTTACTATATCTGCATAATTTTTCATATTTCTATTTATCTTAAATTTCCTAGCACTCTTCATTGATTTTGGAAAGAAGGGATTATATAGCATAAAAAGTGAAAATTTATTGCGGTACATCTCAGTCTCCCACTGCATTCATTTGAGCAACTTCTCAACTGTGTCCAGGAGACATAATTTCCTTCTGTCCATCCACTTTCTTGGGCTATTGCACTTATTCTTTCTCCCCTTCTGCAATTGTCCCTGAATCTTGGGAGAGAAGATTGTCATATATATGTTTCATTTAGGAATGAAAATTCTGCATTTTCCTATTTTCTTCACCATAGGAAGTTGCTAGTACTGTGTCATCACCGTCCAAAAACAAAAGAAGTTTTTCAAATAAGAATTGGAACATGCATTGATCTATGGGTTTGAAAAGAAGTAATTATGGATTTCTGTGCGCCTCTCTAGTACTTTGCTTCTTTCTGTTCTCATGTGGTCTTCATTTACCATGGTCTCCTATTCCTTGTTCTCTCTGTTCTTGATCCAGCTGGGATCTCCCGCTCCCCCAAGATTCTCTTTCCCTTGACCCTCGCCCTTCATTACCCCCACTCATGTCCAGGCTGTTCATGTAGATCGCATCCATTTCTCTGTCATTGGGAGATCCCCATGTCTTTCTTGGGGTCCTGTTTTCCAGGTAGCCTCCCTGGTGATGTGAGTAGCAGTCCAGTTATCCTTGTTCTACATCTAGTATCCTCCTATGAGTGAGTACATACCATGTTTGTCTTTCTGAGTCTGGGTTACCTCACTCAGGATGATTTTTTTCTAGATCCATCCATTTGCCTGCAAACCTCATGATGTTATTGTTTTTTCTCTGCTGAGTAGTATTCCATTGTGTATATGTACCACATTTTATTTATCCATTCTTCAGTTGAAAGCCCCCACAATAGACTGCTGGCAATGGTCAAGAAACAGCCCGAAATGACCTACTCTGGTGATAGGATGGTGAAACACCCTAATTGTCGTGCTAGAAACCCCATCCAATGACTGAGGGAACTGGATGCAGAGATCCACGGCCAGGCCCCGGGTGGAGCTCTGGGAGTCCAATTAGTGAGAAAGAGGAGAGTTTATATGAGCGAGAATTGTTGAGACCAAGGTTGGATAAAACACAGAGACAAATAGCCAAACGAATGGAAACACATGAACTATGTACCAATGGCTGAGGGGCCCCCAACTGGATCAGGCCCTCTGAATAGGTGAGAAAGTTGATTGGCTTGATCTGTTTGGGAGGCATCCAGGCAGTGGGACCGGGTCCTGTCCTCAGTACATGAATTGGCTGTTGGAAACCTAGGGCTTATGCAGGGATGTTTGACTCAGCCTGGGAGGAGGGGACTGGACCTGCCCAGACTGAGTCTACCAGGTTGATCTCAATCCTCAGGGGAGGCTTTGCCCTGGAGGAGGTGGGAATGGGGGGTGAGCTGGGGGGAAGCTGAGGGGGTTGGGAGCGGGTAGAACAAGGGAATCCATGGCTGATATGTAGAACTAAATTATATTGTAAAATAAAATAAAAAAGAACCCTGGGGCCTGTTGCCAGCCATACTATCTGAATTGGTGTGCTCCAGAAAAAAAAAAAAAAAAGTAATTAAGAGTCAGTTTCATGCACATACCTTTAGCAGAATAACAGTAGTAGTAGATCTCCCCTAGGAACTAGGACCGCTCCAGTCACATGGTTTTAGCCAAATAATGGTGATAAGTACAAGTTTCATCTTGGGGAGTGGGACTTAAAACTAGCAGAAAGTGATTGGTTTCTCCTACAACATTTATGCCACTAATATACCAATGTGCATGTCTTCTCAAGCCAGTCATTATTGTACTTGGCAGAGTTCATAGCTGGAAATGATTGACAATAACTTTTCTCCTCTAGTACCTTGCATAGATAGCATGCTTCAGTACTGTGACAGCCAGCCACTAGTGATGAAGCTTCCAGACATTTACCAATTTGATGCTGGCATGCTTTATGACTCAGGTTGTGGTATCTAGAACTTAACAATAAGAACCTATGTTTGAATTTTTAATTCTAGCATGAATATTGTCATTTCATGAAATTAACATTTCTTAGAAGTATGTCTTAAAATTCATCCAAAGGGTTTTGACGAGGAGGAAATCCTATTGGTTTATGCTTCCTTTCTTAACCACTTTATGGAATAAGTAAATAAAATCCCATCTTTCTTATTATTAGGTAAATAATATCCCACTTTATTTACATGGCACATAAATGTAAACCATGTGTATTACAATGTTACATTAGTTCAAAATATCCATATATAAACATATAATTTCACTTTTACTTAGAATATCCTGTATACCTAGGTAGAAGGAAGCATCTTAATTACATCCAAAGTAGCTCTGTGTGACAGTCTCATCCAGATCTCCAGAATCTGTAAATATTCCATATATTTTTTTTATTTTTCTACAACTGTGGCAAACAAAACACCATGGCAGTGGTGGTAACATATGACAGGAGCTATTCAACTTAGGCTAGATGGAAAATTGAAATGGTGAAGGGAGCCAGGGACAGGAATAACATACAAGCTTAGCCACACCTCAAAAACTTCCTACCATTGCATTAACTGACATTACAAAAATAAGTTTACAATTATGACTAATGAAAGGAGTGCAAGACCAGAAGATCCTCCTCCACTGTCTGTGGTGATGAGTGCACTCATCAGAGTTACAAAGGACAAACTCAGAAATGGGAAGGTAATGACAGAAGGAGGGATGATGAACGTTCTTGAAAGGACATGGTCCGAGGAAGGTCAGGGCTCCCTTGGAGCTGGAAACATCCCACCAAATAAAGTCTCTCCTGAATTATCTGGGAATCAGAAAGTGATTCCTCTATTTTAATTTTCAGACATGAATTTTTACGAAACTCTCTCTCTCTCTCTTTCTCTCTCTCTGTGTGAGTGTGTGTGTGCATGTGTGAGTGTTGTGTGAGTGTGTGTCTGTGTATGTGTGTGTGTGTGTGTGTGTGTGTGTGTGTGAGAGAGAGAGAGAGAGAGAGAGAGAGAGAGAGAGAGAGAGAGAGAGAGAGAGAGAGAGAATTAGCTGCTCTTTTATTGTTATGGATATTCTTTACCTTTTAAAAATAATCATTTTAAATTGGAGCCAATTCACTATGAAATATACATAATGACAAAATTACATGTATAGGACATTTATAAATTATTAACAAGTTCTTTCACATGCAAATTTGCAACATTTTTCTGTACTTTTAATAGGTAAAAGTCAAACTACCATATGCAGAGTCAACATGTACAAAAAGATTTTAGTGAAATTGAGAAACTAGTAAGTATAATGACTTTTGATAACCATGAGGAATTTTCTCAGGAAATAAGAAAAAAATATATCCTGTCCAGGCCCACAGATTACAGTGACAATACAATAATGTTTTTGTACTAATAGGTTGTTGTTTTTTTTAAAACTTAGGTTAGGAAAAGTAAAATTTTGTATGTGGTATATATAGCACATTTTCAATTAAAAGTTTTCCTCTCCAATTTACTTCCAGCATTAGAAAATAACAAATTTCTCACAAAGTTTTTAGACTTAATTAATTTTTGTCCACAGGAATTCTAAATAACTCCAGAGTAAAGCACTGATTTAATTTGTTGCTACTTACATTGCTTAAATATGAAGAAAAAGAGCCCTAGCCAACTCTTCTGAATATAACCTTCATTCCCACAGATTCCTCACATGATAGCCTTTGCTCTGTTCTGCTCTAAGTTCCTTCATGTTTGTGAATGTGAGCCCTATTATATTATCTTCTCATATTAAAAAATATTTCCCCAGATTATAGACCAGAAACTTATCTTTGAGTAGCAATGAATTTGCAAATTCTAGAGTGCTTTTCCTAAAATATCCAGTAATACTTTTCAAATGAATAGAATAGAAGATATACATTCTACAAATGAAATGATTGACAACAATTTGTTTTCATTTCCTGGGCAATAATTTTTTTTTGCCTATGGAGACTTATACTTTGACACAAGTATTCTATATTAAATGTAAAATGTGTGCATTTATTTGTATTCTTTCTGGGTCTTCTGATTTTATTATTAGTAGCACATTTATATCCTCTTTTCTCACCTTTTGCATGCATACTTAGGATCTTCGTCTCAAGTCCCAATTCAGCACAAAAATGCAATTTATCAGTTAACCTGTGGCAGATACTTGGGAGCTTTCCTAGATTTCTTTGTGACTTCTAGACACCACAGTATTTAGTGATGTATTTACTGATAGTTTGAAACACAGTGCACAGTGGAAGCTAATAGTGGATTTTGTTTAAGGCTATACTCAATGTCCATTATAAAGAAGAGTCATTATTTCCAATGTGATGAATTTAACTTTATGAGTCTCTATTACAGAAAAACAGCATGAAAATACAGCAACAGAATTAAGAGTTTAATTAGAAATGAAGGCCATGTAGTTCCCAGCAGATATCTCATGAGAAGGATGCTTTGGGATTGTTATAAATGGACAATTTGCATAAAAGTCACACTATCTTCTGGACATAGTTACAAAGCCTCTAAGCTTATGGGAATACCTTGTAAGTTATGCCAAAGTCAACGTTGCCTTTTTAGAAAACATTTCTAGAATCATTCAGAATTTTGCTCCAACACATACCACTTGTGAAATTCTCTTGTCATTATTATTACTGTTATTTCAGGTTTGGTAATTTTGTGGCAGAGATTTTCTATGTATCCTTGGATCACCTGTGACTTTCTATACAGATCACACTGTGACCAGACTTCCAATGATTCTCTTAACCTCTGTCATACCAGTGTTAGAAATATAGCTGCCTGGCTGCCGGGGAGACTATTGGCATCCAGATTTTTCCTTTCTCTCATGTCTCAATATTTTCCAAACCATGGTTTTTAAGATGCTGAACCACAGGCATTAAAGAACAGAAATAAATAGTGTGACCCTTATTGTTGCCAGGGTTACTACCTTGGGGGGTTTTCCAGACCAAGGCACAGTGAGAGAAATTCATAATGACTTATGGATCCCCTGGGTTGAAGAAATGGAGCTGACAACCTGGGAGGCAAAGGCAGCTGGAGCTTACCAAATATTGAAGAAGAGCAAATTCAACACAGAAAATATATTTGAAATCTGAAGCACTTTCACAGTGGTGCTTTGAGAATAGAAGCATGTAAAAATTATCTATCTTTTGAAGAAGCTGCCTTGGGTCATGGGCTAAAGTATCTTAAATGATTAAAGGAAGGAGCTCAACCTTTCAGCCAAGGCCTGGGGAAGGAATGAGATATTTTTTCCCTTTAATCATTTAGGGTATTCTAGGACTGTGATGCTGTGATGTCTAAGCTCGGTGAGCTAAGTGCTCTCCCTCTCTGTCTCTCTCTCCTCTTTCTTCCCTCTTGTTCCGAGTTTATTCTTTTCTATTGTCTCACCTGCTAGGGGAATGAGATTAGAGAGGGGAATGGAAGGTGAAAACAACTTAAAATTCATTTATGAAATTGTCAAAGAATAAAAATATTATACTTACTGAATTAGAGAAAAACATATTTTTTAAAGAAATTAATAAATTCTACAGCATTCTCTATGCAAAAGGGACACTGAGAACATCTTGAAATATAACATTTTGTTGGCATAGGCTGTAAAATCCTAGAGCAGGTGAACTTACAGCTATAAAAATCAATAGGACGGAAAGAAATGAGGAGTCTCAGGTCAAGTCTGCAGGCAGGAGATGAGAACTGTGAGTTCCTCTTTCCTTCACCACTTTCCATCCTCTGCATAGCACATAGATTCAGGTGCTAAGAGAACCTTCAAACAAACATACACACATACATACAAACATATATTTAATTCAGGCATCATGGGTTGTCCAAATTGGTACCTAGAATCAGCCAAAACAAACAGCAAGATGGGAAAGATTCCAAATAATGTTGCTGGAGAGAGAAACAGAAGTCCTAGGTAGTGGGCTGGAGTACTTGGCCCCATGTAAGCATTCCCTCCATCTTAGTTCTTCCCTGATTAGCCTAGACAGCAAGACCTAGAAGGATAGAACTTTTCCAAATCATTTAATCAAGCAGTATAATAAGTATCTGCAATGCATGTGATAATAAAATTTAATAAATAAGATTTACAGTAGATAAAACACATACAAGGTCAACTACTAAATAAATTTGGTGTGATTAGAAAATGTAAACTGACAGATCACGGTGCTGAATGAATGTGAGTCTTTCATTTTTTCATACCCTTGTTACCACTAAATTACATCCTTAGTTTGTATCTCTCTCATTGCGTCTATCACATGTAGAAGAATTTTGTCTGTCATCTATTTTTATTTAGACCCATTAAAGTTGTCAGTGGAAATAACAAAAATTCATATTCATTTAGATACAAAGCTCTATGAAGTATAATTGAGACATAATATGAGGAATGAACTTAACATATACAATTTGATAAAATTCAGCTGGGCATGTTAGTATATACTTTTAATCCCAGAATTATGGAGACAGAGGCAGGTGAATCTTTGAGTTTGAGACCAGCCCGGTCTAGGAGTTAAGTTTCTGATAGCCAGGGATATACAGAGAAATGCTGTCTCAAAAAACCAAAAATAAAATAAAATAAAAATAAAAATTTGATAAATTTCATGTTTTTGTAAAACTTTACAAGCATCATTACAACCTACTTACTGCACTTATCAAGACACTTTAGAAGTTTCATTGTGTCCTTTTATGGTCCTTTCTGTTCTGAGAGGACATTGCCATACCTTGGCAGCCACTGCTCTTCTTCTTGACACCTAAAACTGGTTTGCATGTGTAAGAAAAAAAGTCACCCTTACAGTAAACCAAAGTTCACATGTGCTTGATATACAACCTTTCCATCTACTGGCATCATCAACAACAAAAAAAAAAAAAAATCAAACTCATTTGAGTCTACTGAAAGCTAGAATACACAGGTAAAATGCCTACCTAAGCCTTATTATATTACTAGATTCTTAGGTTTCTCACATTAGTGAAGAGAATAGATATAAAACAAATTATTGGAAAAAATATCTCAATGACAAGAATATCAGCAAACAAGAGCCTGTAATTTACATTCATTATATCATCACTGATTTTTGACATAGAAACTGATTAATAAATTTCACAGTAACATTACACAATACCTCTGCTATTAAAGGCAAAGGATGTCAAAACATTTGCAGTGTAACCAGTCAGATGCAGTCTCTGTGATTTGAAGGTGTCTGACATCATTTTAAAGTCTAAATTTTAGGTTAAAAAAAGTTACTACAGGTATAATACATTAGTCATGTTTTTCAAGTGTATGACACTATTTACAATAATATGAGTGGAAATAAGTTTTAAATATGTTCCCAGGTAATTTATTTTTAAATATAAAATGTGAAATGTTAGGTTTATTTTATAATTTAGTGTGTGTGTGTGTGTGTGTGTGTGTGTGTGTGTGTGTGTGTGTGTGTGAACCAAATGTGGGAGCATAGCAGTGGAGACCTGAAGAAGGCATTTGATTCTGTGGAGTTGGAGACACAGGGCAGGGTGAACCACAGAACATGTTTCTGGAACCTAACTCAAGTCTTCTGAAAGAGCAGTAAGTGTTCTTAATCACTGAACCATGTTTTCAGTTCCCAAATATACAATTTTAAATAACGAACTCTCTGATAGGAGTTTCCCACAATCCAATCCTTTATCTAAAAATATATACTTGACAGCATCCACGTAGCCCTGTGCTACCCCCAGGAAGGACTTAAGTAAAATGTAGTTATCTATAAGAATGATGGAATGGGACTCACGCTCTACAATGTTCCTCAAACTTGAAATTAGCAAGAAGCACCTGGGATTTTAGCTTGCGTAATCTGTCTCATTGCTTCCTCATGCAAATCCCTTTTTCGTCTGTGTGAAGAAAGTTCTGGGGAATTGGTATTTTTAGAGTCTTTTAAATATCTCCCCTTATTAAAAGAGTTTGAAAAACACTGCAGTGGGCTTTATATTGAAAATTCTTCTTTAATAAGAAAATCATAGTAATCTTTTCTCATGAGAATGGAACTCTGTATGAATAATTCTTGTTTAGTACATTAATTTTTGTCAGCTTCCCCTGTTTCTCAGGTGTATTGAAAATAAAGGTATAAAAGAAAGACTCTTAATTCTACATTCCTCATGCCTCATTTTTTTCCACATTCTACAAAGATTCCCAACATTATAATTTTCCCTCACCACCAGTCTCACTGAAAGAGTTCTCGCAAAGATTTTTTCCAAGAATGTCATCATTGGACAAAGTATTAAGAATCAACTCTCAACATCCATTTTATCTTTATTTTAGCCAGGAAATTAAAAAAAAATCTGGGAGACTTCTTCTCTCAGATTCCTTTTCTATTAATGTTCTATACCAAAATTATTTTTATGTTTTAGTTAGCTAAAGCAATATGGAATGGAAGCTAGTAGCTTGTGATTTTTGTTGATATCAATATAATGTAGAATGTGAATATTGATGTGAAATTGAGATAGTCTTATTTACTGTACTCTATTGATAGATGTCAAGTCAGTTTTTGGGTATTGAGTGGAGATGGTTGAAACAATATTTTTCTATAGCCATGAATTATCACATTAAATTGTTAGACAATTTTTATGCCAACCATTGGTGTTATCTGTTCACCTTTAAGAACAGCAAAAGTGATTTCACAACACTTTTGAGCCCACTTTTGAAGAGAATTGAGCATTACTGTTACATTCATAGAATGTAACATAGAATTACACATGATAACACAAAGGCAGGTGTAGCATGAATCTTAAAAGGTCTTACTAATAAAAACAAACTCAGGGCCTGGTATTGGGGTGAACACTGGAAGATCAGAGAAACAGAACAAGGCACAGCCACCTTACCTTGCTAGTTCCTCAGCTGTTCCTGTTTCCTCAAACTGGAAGCCTCTGTGTCCTCATCCAAATGGATCTCAGTTGAACTGTTGCTCAAAAACCTAAAAGCTTAACCAGCCTCTAGTTCCTCATCCTCATGCCTTAAATATCTTTCTGCTTTCTACCATCACTTCCTGGGATTAAAGGCGTGAGTCACCATGCCTGCTGTTTCCAGTGTGGCCTTGAACTCACAGAGATCCAGGTGGATCTCTGCCTCTGGAATGCTAGGATTAAAGGTGTGAGTGCCACTATTTTCTGGCCTCTATATCTAGTGGCTGCTCTGTTCTCTGACCCCAGATAAGTTTATTATGGTACACAATATTTGGAGGAACACATTACCACCACAGCCAGGCTCATAGTTACAGAGATATAAGATTAGTTATTGTTATGTTTTTTCTACTCTTTGGGCGGTGGGGAAGGATTCAGCTACTACATATGGAAGTTCATTTTTAATTATAATTGCCTGGCCTTAGCTTGGCTTTTTTTTTTTTTTTTTTTTTTTGCCAGCTTTTCTTTTTTTTTTTTTTTAATTTTTTTTTTTTTTTTTTTTTTTTTTTTTTTTTTTTTTTTTTTTTTTGGTTTTTCGAGACAGGGTTTCTCTGTGTAGCTTTGCGCCTTTCCTGGGACTCACTTGGTAGTCCAGGCTTTGCCAGCTTTTCTTAACTTATCCCATTTACCTTTTGCCTCTGGTCTTTTCCCATTTTCTTACTTCTGCAAATCTTACTCTTACTTTGTGGCTTGCTGTGTAGTTGGGTGGCTAGCTTCTGGAGTCCTCCTCCTTCTCTGACTACTTCCTTTTTCCTCCCAGGTTTTTCCTCTATACATTTTCTCTGCCTGCCAGCCCCTCTTATCTTTTCTCCTGCCTTGTTATCGGCTGTTCAGATCTTTATTAGACTATCAGGTGTTTTACACAGGCACTGAAACACAGCTTCACAGAGTTAAACAAATGCAACATAAACAAAAGTAAAACACCTTAAGATAACATTCTACAACAATTAGTTGTTCCATACGATTGTAAGACGATCTATCTGGATCATGTTCAGCCCTTCCAACACCAGCCTTGAGAACAAGATCAGCAGAGGCCACACATGTTAGGGAATACAGATGATCCCTGTTTGCTGTTGTCCCTTCTAAATTCCTTTTTCATGAGGCCACTGCCAATAAGGGTCATAGATGTTGTTCGTTACACTAGAGTTTACTTCTGCAGATTTTACTTCTGGCTAAATTTGGTCAAAATACAATTCATGCATTCTTGAAAAGTTAAAATGAAACCCAATATTCTCTTCAGATTTTGTCTTAGTCTAAAAGAAATACAAAATTTCAATGATTTTAAACCTGTCCATGAGAATAACCAACTAAACAAAAATATTTTTAACATAAAAATAGCCCAAATTCCACTTCGGGGTGGGGGTGGGAGGACAATGTATAACGTGACGATAAAATTCACTGCTGGCTATCTGAAGTTCAACAAGTGCTTAAAGAATTTTCAATGAGGAATAATCTAGTAAATATAAGTGGCATTGCAAAGGCATTTTTTGGACTTTTGTTTTATTAGTTTAAGGCAGATCCACTTTCATCTAAATCTCTTCTCCACACTAAATAATTCACCAAAAAAAAATTCAGTAAAATGATATGATAGTCTTGAGAGATTCTGATATTATTCTGATTTTTAAAGGCAAAACACACATAAATCCATTTTAGCATATTCTCATAAACTGTCGGATGAATACATTTAAAATATTTCTGTACATAAGTTTAAAATAACTAAAAAAAAAAACCTTTTAAGGTGCTTTTGAAATATTGACACAGATAACCTTCATTTAAAAATATAATTTAATTCCTCTTGTTTACTATCCCTTATGTACTAAAATTTTATAACAACAAACAAAAATATTAAATAAGCCACATACATCAATACACTGTGCTCTAACATTAATTTTATTGTGCATTATATTTCATAGAGTGTCATATAGCATATCTGATTTTACCTAATGATATTTTTATCCTAAAAATATATTATATTTGGGTTGATATAAAGGAAAATCATTAGGAGATAAAAGAGGTTTAGAGCAATAACATGGAAGACAAACTTAGCATAATGTAAATTTTATAAAATGGCAATTAGTCCAGGAGGCAAAAGCAAGATGTAATAAGGAAGAATGGCAATGTCTAGAACAAACTAATGAGTGTGGTGTTCCAAGATATATGCATTACAGTAATCTAAAGACTTGGTGATTATTGCATATAAGAGGGAAAGTGGAGATATCGTTATAGGTATTTGGAGAAACATAAGTTGAGATGATGTGTTTATAATGCTTTCCAGTATTCTGCTAATAGAAACAAAGAAATAGTGGCCGTTAAATGGGCACCAATTATGGACACAGATTATGCAAATGCAGAAGAAAAGTACAGTGTTCCTATTATATTCTTTGCATTCTGGTAAGAATCATCCTGTTTGTAATTGTTTTGGATGCCATATGTTAACTTTAAATTTGTGTTTTGAAGCATGCAGAGTGGTACCTTAATCTCATTATACTACTTTTGGGTCTATATTTTCTTTGCTAGTGTATTTGAGTTAGAAAGAAATCATTAGAGGTTCATAATCATGGTATCTTCTTAAAAAGATAGCAAAAACACTAAATAGATGAATCCATGTAATCTCTTTCCTTTACACAAGCCAATTTGACCTCAGCAGGCAATAAGAGCATTTTCAAATGGAGCCCTTTTACTTAGGCCCTCCAGACCATGAACCAAAATACACCTCTTATCTCTATACAGATACTCAGATTTAGAAAATTAGTTGTGGTAATAAAATGGATGAATATAGGAACAAGATCACAATATTTTTTCTTTTCTATTGAAAGCTGAGTATAATTTCTTCTTTATAAAATAAAAGATCTAAACATAATGAAATTTTTGTTTGATAAATTTTAGAATATTTGTCTTTTTTCTTTAAATTATTTTGTAATAAGTCTTTTTTTTTTCTGAGAATTTCACCTTTTCATTAGAAAATGAAAACTTCACAAGGCCAACTGTACACTTCTATGTAGTTATTTAATTACATGTGCTGTATAGCAGAACTGTTTCCAAAACTGGTGAGTCGGATAAAAATTTATAGCATGGTATCTTTTTTGCCTGATAGAATCAAATATAATATCAACATCATCTATAGATTGTGATGATATTAGCAGACATCTGCTGGTAGAATCTACTTTATTTATTTAAAAATTTTGTGTTTTCTTGGGAGTTTTCAATTCAACTTTGTGGACTTCCAAAATTATTCACATGTTGAAGGCATCTACTCATTTAACACTGCTAGTATGTGTTTATCTATTATATTTATATTTTTATATCCTTGTTTCTTTCAAAGGTGATCAGTTGAACTAGATAATAATATGTCTTTGAACTCATGCAATATTATCAAAAAGTCAGAAATTATGGCAATTTTTTTGTAATCATAAAGGAACAAAAAATGGAAAAAAAGATGATTTTTATCAAAGACATTTATGTCTCCTAATAGATTACCTAGTTATTTCTATATCCTTTCTTCTGTCCCTTCAAACAGAGCATTATTTATTTGCCCTCTGATTTTGTTTTTCTCTCAGACATATTTTTAAGGTACTTTCTATGTGATATTTCTCTATGTGATCTTTTGAGACCCATGAGACATTTTCTTTTAGAATTCACCAGGACATTTGTATTTAGATAAAATAGTAGAATTTTATTCATCTTTAAAAACACACTCTCAAATAGTTCTGAGAAGGAACTGTGACAATACATATGAGATTACCCATGTTCTTGGGACACTGTAATTCTACGTGGCATTATTTTACAGTCTTAATGAACCTATTGGTTTATTTCTTCCTTAACCTTATACAAAGTTATATTTTAATAAGTATGTTATCCTAGTATATGACATATTTTAGAGTCTTAGCGTCCCTCTGCTCTTACCTGAGAATGAGGAGGATGCAAATTTTTGTCCCCTGTAGATGTAGATGGGAAATAGAGTGTCTTCCTTCCCACCCTAATGCCTACCTCTCTAACCTGCCTGTTAGCCCCAATGGCACTCATAATGTGGTTCTTCCAGCTTCAGAATTTACCAATCAAGTTGTGGAAGATAATTAAACACTGTTGTCCTAAAGCATCCCTTGTCAACCCTTGTTTGGGAAATCTATGTGACTGGTTGTAGAAATAATTTTCAGTCTTAAGATATATCTGTCAATGTATCTGCTGAGAAGCTTTTTAATTCTACAGGAACCTCACGTTTCATATTTTAAGACTGAAAACTTTTTAAAGAGTTGTTTGTGTATATGATTGTTTGTCTACACTTGCATTCATGTGTACCATGTGTGCCTGGTGCTCTGGGTGCTGTGGCCAGGAAGAGGCACAGGATGCTCTGCAGCTGGAGTTACTGACAATTGTTAAGTACCACCTACTATGTAGGTACTTGGAACTGAGCCCTGGACCTTTGCAAAGGCACCAAAGCCTTTTACTACTGAAACATTCTAGAGCTCCCGTCCTTTAGGACTTTAAATTATATATATATATATATATATATATATATATATATATATATATATATATACATGGAGGATGGTTAGAGTCTTGTCTGAATACTCCAGGAAAAGCATTCCTTTTGTGATTTTTCTGGAGGTCATATTGGAATGTTCCAACTTTATGTTTAGGTGAAATTTTCTTTTTAATATCTCTGGTTTTAATTATATTCCTCCAAGCCTCATTTTAAAGATTTCATGAAGTAGGCCAGACGTCCTCATACTGGGTTAAAAATGTCTTTAAACTGATGACCCAGCAATTTTTAAGATTGGGTTCAATTCAATATACAAAGTCTGATTTCTCAGAGGTTTTATTATTAGCCTCTAACAGTGCTATTGGAGATTGATGAGATAATTGAAAGATAGTGCATAAAACATGAAATTGTCATTGAGGGGTTCCATTGAAGGGGAAATTGGGATATTTTCAACTCCTTTTTCTCCCCTTTCTTCTTAGACTCCACAAGATAAAGCTATCTCCTCTCCCTGATGCATTGATACATCCCAAAGAAACATGCTGTATTGGATGTGGACTGACACCATTAACCCTTTCAGCCCAAATCAAGGTTTCTTCCTCATAAGATTTTTATATTGGGTATGTCTTCACATTGATGGACAGGGGATGAACACTTCTGGTTCTAGCTTCAAATACTCTGATACATGATAGACTATTTCCTTCCTTCCTTCCTTCCTTCCTTCCTTCCTTCCTTCCTTCCTTCCTTCCTTCCTTCCTTCCTTCCTTCCTTTCTTCTTTCTTTCTTTCTCATGCTTGTTGCTACAAATCTAGTCTTTCTCAATAATGATGGATGTCTCAGAAAATGCAGAAAGTAGAAGATATAAAAAATGTTAATATATTTAAAACACTTCCAATACTATGTATATATGTCTATTGTTTACATGTACATATATATATATATTTGCTTTTGATAAAACACCATGACTAAAGCAACCTATAAACAAAAACATTTAACAAGGGGTTTGCTTACATTGTCAGACTGTTAATCTGTGATCATCATGGTGGGGAACAAAGGGACAAGCAGGCATGGCTCAGGAATAGTAGCTAAGAGCTTATATTATGAGCACAGGCAGGAGAGAGAGAGAGAGAGAGAACAAACCTGGCATGGGCTTTTGAAACCTCACAGCCCATCCTTAATGGCCCATCTCCTCTGAAGCAAAGTGCTAACTCGATTCTGATCAAGTGAACAAGATTTACTTGTACCACTCAACAGCTGTCTAGAAATATTGTTGCTTGTCACCCATTAGCTTTGATTCATAAAAGGAGAAAAACTGAATATACAAGTTTGTCTTCTAACAAGATCAGGGCTAGATATACTACTTTTAAGCAGAAATTAAATTGCTCTAGATTATTGGTTAATTAAAACTAAAAATAAATTTAGCATTTTACCAACTTTATATAACTATGTATTTAATTATAATCCAGAGAAAAGTTCAAGAAGGCCAACAAATTATAAGCTATTAAAATATAAAGGAAAATCACATGCTGTGTTTTATTATTCACTATGTCCCAGCTTGTATTCCTCTGTTGTTACTTATTTCTCTGTAATCAAAGCACTTTAATGAACAACAATAAAAATGTCTTTTATTTTGCTCCCATGATTTGGAACTTAAAATGATTATCTCTTGGAGAAAAAAAATATTATATTTTAGGGGCTGCAAAAGAATATTTCATGAGTTATTCTAAATCTCAATGATATTTTGTCAAGAATAAAACAGTGACAGTAAAAACTAGAAGTTGGAAGAAAAATTATTATTCTAGTAATAAATTACACAATAAATATTTATTATTTATAATTATCAATTAGGATTCTGGTGACTTGATATATGCTTAAATCTTTATGTATATTTTATAAATTCTTTATTAACTGAAATATTTCTACCCCATGAAGATGTGAACACATTCTTGAAGAGGGAATTGAGACTAGAATCATGGATTTCTTGATAAAATAGAATATTTTAATTCCAAAAGACTTTTGAATTTAGATTTTTCAGATCCACAAGGAAAATAATGCCATTTTTGAGATTTAGAATAGAAAAATTAGAATGCAGTCATATTATTTTCATAAGCTCTTCTTTGTATCTTCTCTGCAACTGTCATTATACATCATTATAACCATACACTTTTGCTTTTTAAGGTGCTACCAACGGTGTCCAATATTGATGTTGGTCAAATGGAATGCCACCTAGTAAAAGCAATTTATTATTTGGGGGATAGTTTATACTGAATCATATTTTATATGCAGTTATATCCAGTTGCTGTAGGCCTTACATTTTTACTAAAATGTTAACAGACAGTTAAGTATTGAAACTGCATTTTGATAATCTAATTATTCACAATTTATAAACACGTATTTTATGACATGTGTTATACATTATTTCCTGTTGTGAAGTGTTTGAAAAGTGCCCTTAAACTTTGTAAAGTAAAAGAATGGAAAATATTATTGCACTCGCAGAAAGTTAATTTTAGAGTCTAAAAAAGCTCAAATTCTTCCTCTAATTTAATATTTTCAAATTCTTGCCCAAAAAATTTATATAAAATGGGAACTCAAATTTCTTTCAGTATGATGATTAATGCATGTAATTATGTATGTAAATATAAGGGAAATGAATATATTTACTTATATATAAGCAAGATCATTCCATTAGAAAGTTTTGATAGAAACTTTACTTCATTTATTGAATTTAATTATTATACTGTTTCCAATGCACAGACACACAAATTTATACCATCAACTTAGTAATATATTCAATTTCTCTGATAAAAAGTTGATAATAAATAATTTTTCATTTATTCAGACATAAATTCCTTCTAAAATTGGGAATTTTTTTCTGAATTATTAGTAGTATCTAGAATATTTCCTAATATATGTTTGATATTCAGTGCTAATTTAACTGAGTGAATCTATTTTAGCTGACATTGGTAATAAAATTAGATTACATATTTTGAAGAAACATTCCTTAGGCATGCATATCCAGAATAAGTAAAGCTCAGGAATCATCTTGAGATACTCATTTGCACTTTTCCCACACAAAAAAATAAAGTTTGAGCATTATCTGCATACAGGTATGTTTGGAAAATCATCATTTGATGGGAGGTCTATCTCTAATTCCCCTGATATGGCATCTCTATTTTGTCCTATACTTGATAATTTTTAATGTTGGATGATATATATTAGAAAAAAAGTTCTCAAACCTATTCCAGAGGTTTTAAATAATTGGATACCAAGCATTTTTAAAATGCATACAAACATATGTATATATGTATTCTGTTACTCTATTGAGAGCATATAAAATATAAGACTTCAGAGCATATAATATTCCTTATAGGCTACATTTGCATTAGTATATGTTTTAATAATATTTTTGAAGAATTATTTTCCACTTTATTTGTTCTTTAAATTGTTCTGGACAGATTTAAAAGTCATCATGTTAATTTTTTTGTCATTTTTGGTGGTATCTTGGCACTAAGTTCACATTCACTTCTATTCTCTATAAATAAAGATTACATTTGCAATTTTTCACTTGTTATTCACATTTATTATTTCGTTGTGCTTTATTTTCAGATGATATTCTCTAATATCTTCTTTTTACAGCTAAAGAATACTTAGTAAATTTGGATGTTATTGGCCCACAGTATTCCAAAACATTCATTAATCTGTATTTTAACAGTAGTGTTATGAAAACAGATTTCATTTTCTTTGAGATTTGTTATCATATTCAGCTTACTAGTGTTGAGTTTCTATATGAATATTTTCCATCAATACATATTCAGGATACATTTATTTACCTACTTGTAAAGATTATGATTAGATGGTTGTAAAGAAATGTCAACATTGCCTCAAAAGCACTGGTTTTTGTTTTTTTTTTTTTTGCTTTTAGCAGGAACATGTGTGTGTGTGTAGTGTGTTTGTGTACATTTCTTGAGTGTTCAAAGAGAGAAAGTAAGCACTCTCAGTCAATTGATTTGATTTGCGGTTCTATTTAGCTATTCTGGGTTAATAGTTCTTAGCATTTACCTGATTTCCATTCTTCAAACTTACCTGCTGTGCTTCTCTGTAGTGTAGATTCAAGGAATGAATTGACTTGATTTAGTTGAAAGTGTTGTTACAAGAAATACACGGTATGTTAAGTGACGGCTGCTTTTCTAAACATTTTTCTTTTCTGAATGATTACATTAAAGATTATTATCAATCAGTCATATTTATCACCTGAATGGTCTAAGTTCTGCACTTATACCTTTTCAAATGACAGTGAAGATGAAGATTAGGACTGTCATTTAAAATTCAAGTTAAGATGACTGAAAACTCCTTATTAACGTCAATTAAATGCTGTACATATCGTTTTTAGACAAGAATATCACTCAAAGTTCTAATCAATACTCCTTTTCCCCAAATTTGTCAAATAAGTGCAACCTACAATATCTTCAAATTAAATGTAAGAAGCATATTGCAATACTTTATCTGATTGGAAGATAGTTATGAAGTAAACAGCAATTATGTCTCTGTGTTCTCTGCCTGAACTTGTGGCTAAGTCAGTGTACTTAGCTACATTTTGTGGGAAAGAATATAATGATTCTTTCTCCTTTAGTTCACACTATGTAATTAAGAAAATTTAGGTGTCACAAATTTAAAATAACAACCAATTACTAGTGTATACTCAGATACTAGAAGAAATTTAAATTTGAAACATCAATTATAAACTTCAAAATATGTGCGTTCTACAAATTGCTTATTTATTTCAGATTTTCTCTTGTAGCACAATGAATAAAAGTTCTGTGAGAAAATGAAACACTGTGGAAATTTTAGTAGAGGATCTTTTGTATACACAACTCATCATAATATGCATACCTAAATCGGCTCCAACAGTTGCATCAATGTGATTCGTAAGTCATAATTTTAGGAGTGTTGTGTAGCAGGATTCTTAAAAGTTCTTATTAATAAAATCAAACCTGAGCCAGGTATTGGGGTGAACACTGGAAGATCAGAGAGACAGAACAAGCCACAGCTAACCTCACCTGGCCCACTTCTCAGCTGATCCTGTTTCCTCAGACTGGAAGCTTCTGAATCCTCATCCAAATGGATCTCAGCTGAACTGCTGCTAGAAAGTCTGAAAGCTTAACCAGCCAAAAGCTTCTAGTACTTGGTCTTCATGCCTTATATACCTTTCTGCTATCTGCCATCACTCCCTAGGATTAAAGGCTCGCTTTCTGGGATTAAAGGCGTGAGTCACCATGCTAGGCTGTATCCTTGAACACTTGGATTTCTGCCCCTAGAATGCTAGGATTAAAGGCATGTGCTACCACTGCCTATCCTAAGTATCTAGTGCCTTTTCTGTTCTCTGACTCCAGATAAGTTTATTAGGCTACACAATATTTTGGGGAACACAATACCACCACAGTGTTGGTCATCTTTAAGACCAGGAAAGTAAAACTGATTGGGATTCTCAGGTTTTAATGCTGGGTTATGGTGATATGACATGCAATTAGGGATGAAACTTCTGATTGGAGATTCAGGATTCCACCTCTCTGCTTCCTCTCCTACACATTATGTACAAAAGAAAACTGCCCCCTGATATCAAGGGTCCTGGATTATACAACCATGAGTCTAGAGAGATATACAGGAAGAGGGCATGGAATGTAGCTGGGAGAGGAAATGTTGTACATGTGGTCTACAATCAGCAAGAGAAGTGGAGGTATGCCATCTCCTAGCTCTGTCATGGAGTTCTCCCTACTTCCCCACTGATAAGACCTGGTGCATGATAAGTTGGGGAAAGAATAGAGAGTCATAGCCTATGAGACCATAGAATGGTGTTGTCATAGTTTGAATCTGGAATTTTCCTGAAACATTTGCATTTTGCTTGGGTGTTCCTGGAGTGGGGTTGTTTTGGATGACCTGTGTAGTTTTTAGTAGTTTGGGCCTGATTATTAAAATAGGTTACTAAGGGTAGACTTGTCAGGGTTACTTGGACCCCGGCTTCTGTCCTGTACTCTCTGCTTCATGTTCCACCATAAAATACAGAGTCATGGCCATGCTCCCGTGTCTGCAGAAGGATCCCCTCTTCCATGCCTCCCCTGCTATGATAGACTGTGCTTCTCAAATCCTTGAGCCAAAATAAATCTGTCTTTCTCAGTTGGTTCTGGCAGGTTCCTTTTTTTGTTTACAGCAACAGGAAAGATGGATTTTAGATGAACTAGACTAGGAGCATACTTCTGCTTCTCTGTTATAAGAATGAAGTATCCTGTTGGAGAGTTCATTCAGTGGTTAGAGCATTTACCCTGTAGAGCAGGATGGGGGCTTACCTGGCAAACATGAATCCATATGCGAGTTTGGTTTCCCATACCAATATGTAACAATGGAAATGGGACTCTGTATCTGTCATCCCTGAGTGATGATGTATTTTTCCCTCCCTACGATATTATTCCAGGAACCATGCTCATTAATTAAATTCATATTTAGGAGTACAAATAAGACAATTTACCCTTCTCATCTCATTCACTCTAGTGAATCACTCATCTCATTTCATTATAGTCTTTTAAATAATATTTTTAGCCTTCTATTTGTTCTTTATATTCTGCACAAGTAATATGTACTATATCCAAAAAATATCTACAGACCTATTATATGTCAAAAATAAGCACTAAACATACAAATATAAATCCTTGACACCTCTGTATACTCATGTAGGTATTGGAGTTTCATGCTTAACAGCCATTCTCTCAAATGCTCTGGTATTCCTTGAAGTCATTTGTGTGTACCCACTCCAAACTCTCAAATTCGATGCTCATTATATGCTTCCAATATCTGAGGTGGTTTCTACAAAGCACTTGCTGAGGACCAGCCATGGTCTTTCAGTTGATACGTGGTTGCAGCTGACAGACTCTTATCAATGGAAAGAGGTGTGATATGATCGTTTTGCATTGCAGTACTTTTAGAGTGTGAAGAATGTATAGGAGAGGCAAGGGACTTGTCATTCTCTAAAGTGTTACCCTATTTAGTGGAAATTGCATCTATTCTCATACTGTAAGTTAGAAAGTTGATGAGTTGATTTGCCCACTGTCCCAGGACATCCGTAGCCAATCTATCTTGACATGCACAGAAGTATCTGGTGAATGTCCCGTGGTCTGTGGAACAAAGAAAATTACATTTATTTGGGGAAAATTAGAATTCCAGTTTGGGAAAACACAGATACTGGCAGATTTGAAAATGTTGTCAAAGCTTACCTAAGCTGTGCCATACTTGAAACTTTATTCTATGTGAAGGAGGTTATTGAGATATATTGTGTGGAACTGAGATTGATATTGACCAAAATTAAGTTATTAGTAAGAAAATGATTTAGTGTTCATCCAATCCATACATTTTTATCAAAAACATGGGGGGGTTCTTAACTTATTGACAAAAACTAAGGATATTCATCATACTGGCTGGTTTTGTGTGTCAATGTGACACAAGCTGGATTCATCAGAGGAAGAAGCCCCACTTGAGGAAATGCCTTGATGAGATCCAACTGTAAGGAATCTTCCCATTTAGTGATTAATGGAGGTGGGCCCAGCCCATGGTGGATGGTGCCGCCCCTGGGCTGCTGGTCCTAGGTTCTAGATGATGGTGGGTTGAGTAAGCCATGGGAAGCAAGCCAGTAAGCAGCTCCCCTCCATGAACTCAATCAGCTCCTGCCTCAGGGATACTCCCTGCTTGAGTTCATGTCTTTACTTTCTGCAGTGATGAACAGCAATGCTGAAGTGTAACCCTATAAACTCTGTCCTTTCCAATTGGCTTGTGGCTCATGGTGTTTCATCACAGCAATAGAAAGGCCACAGAAATTAGTACCACGAGTTGGGTATTGCTGTGAAAGACCTGACCATGTTTTGGGGAAGATTGTAAAAGGACTTTGGAACTTTAGGCTAGAAGAGCCATTGAGTGTTAAGAGCTCTGTGGGATGTTCTGTGGAAACTTGGAAGATAAGAATGTTGAGAGTAGCGCAGAGCATGGAGGCCTTGTTTATAAAGTTTCAGAGGGAAGTTCAAAGGTTCTATCAGATTCATTTGTTATTTTCAATTAGGATGCTGTGGCTCTGGTTATATGGGGCTGAAGAATTAGCTGTGATTAGCAAGACAACAGAACTATGAACACAAAACCTTTACATTACTGGGACAACTGAGATTGATTAGCTGGAGCTAAGAAATTAGTGGTGATTAAAGAGAGACCAGCATAGTTGAGGTGACATCTGCTGGGATGTGTTTCATATGAGTACAGAGAAGCTGTGTTCCAGAGGCAGCCATGGCTGTAGGTTGTGTTGTCAGCAGGACTTACTAATATTCAAGAGTCAACCAGGTGGTACTGGTTTTGAAGGCATGAGGGAGTCATGGAGAGGAGCTGAGGCTTGGTATTATGAGAGGCCAGGAAAGGTCATTGGTGAAGGTGCAGCCTCAGTGGCAGTTGAAGGCTCAGGACTGAAGAGGTCAAGCAAAGAAATTGAGGCTTGACACCATGAAGAGAGCCTATGAGAGGATGTCAGGGAAAGTGCAGTCCATTTGTAGCAGAAGACCCTAGCATTTTGGAGATGCCAGTTCCATGGGAACAGCAGTGCAATGGAGTGGAGCCAGCCAGAGCCTAAAGACAAGCTGAATGTGTCATAGAATGCAGAGCCACAAAAGTGACCCAAGCCCTTTGAAGAGGTCCAGAAGATTGAGAGTGGATCGCATATATGAGTTTATATTGTTGGAGTTTGATTTTGCTTCATTCAGACTGTGACAGTGCCCTGGTTCTTCCCTTTTGAAGAAGGTATTTAATTTGATTTTTAAAGGAGCCTGCAGGTGAAAGACTTGAACTTTTAAAAGAGATTGGATATTTTAAAGAGACTAGAATTTTGATATATTTGAATAGATAAGGGCTGTGGGACTTTTAAATTATTTATGGCTTTAATATAAGATCTTGAGGATCAATGAGTAAGGAAGGGATGTGGCTTAATAGTGATGTGTTTGTGTGTCAAAGTCATAAGAAGTGAGTTGTATTGGCTGGTTTTGTGTGTCACCTTGACATAAGCTAGAAACATCAGAGGAAAGAGCCTCAGTTGAAGAAATGCCTCCATGAGATCCAACTGTAAGGCATTTTCTCACTTAGTGATCAATGGGGGGTAGGCCTAGACCATAGTGGCTGGTGCCATCCCTGGCCTCCTGGTCCTGGGTTCTAGAAAAAGGTGGATCAAGAAAGCCAGGGGAAACAAGCCAGTAAGTAGCTCATGCATCAGCTCCTGCCTCTGGGATCCTGCCCTGTTTTGAGTTCATGTCCTGACTTCTCTCAGTGATAAACAGCAATGCTGAAATATAAGCCAAATAAACATTTTTCATCCCAAGTTGGCTTTTGGTCATGGTGTTTTATTACAGCAATAGAAACCCTAAGTAATACATGCATACATACCTCCCTTGAACTAAGAAAGTCTTCCTCATTTACTTTCCATAAACATTCTTTTAAACCAGTAGACTCAACATGAATTTAATGTTTTGGAAAACTTCCTTAATTGAATCCAAAATCTCTGATCTCTGTATGTGGTCCAGTTGTTGATCTTTTTTTTTTTTTTATTTCTAATCTACCACAAGAGGAAGCTTTTCTGACGATGGCTAAGTGAATAATTGGTCTATGGCTATTGTAGAATGTCATTAGGTGTCATTTTATTACTGTATTCTTTAGCAGAACAATAGTAATTGCTTTTCATCTAGGTCCATGACCTAATCAATCTGTTTCATGCCCACGCAAGCAGTGTTAGTCATGGGTTCCCTCTAGTAGTGTGAACCTTAAATCCATTTGGCATGCTTGGATACTCTCACAAAGGTTTTGCCACTATTGTACTAACATATCATGTAGCCAGATCACCAGTGGAAATCAAACGTTTTATAGCTGAGCTGATGGTTGCTTTTCTCCTCTGATAGCATGCAGAGTACCACCAAATACATGAACACTATTCTGCTGTGGGATAATGCTTCTGTACACTGGTTTAATAAAATGCTGATTGGTCAGTAGCCAGGCAGGAAGTATAGGTGGGATAAGCAGACAAAGAGAATTCTGGGAAGAGAAAAGCTGAGTGAGGAAATGCCACCCTGCCATCCAGGGAGCAGCATGTAATGACACACAGGTAAAGCCATGGAACCTGTGGCAACACATAGATTAACAGAAATGGGCTGAGTTTAACTGTAAGGGCTAGTCAATAGTAAGCCTGAGCAATGACCGAGCAATTATAATTAATATAAGCCTCTGTGTGCTTACTTGAGGAATGCAAGTGGGAGAGATTTGTCCTAGCTGCAAGCCAAGCTAGACACAGGAAAACTTCCAGCTACACTATTCAATAGCAATGAGGCCTCTAGTTTGTCATGAGCTTGACTTTTGCATGTTCAATGAGATATGTAAATGTTGTCTTCAGCAACAGGGCCTTAGCATCAGTTTATGGAGAGTCAATAATATCCTTGGCAATAGCCTAAAAGATTTGGGGATTTCCATGGGGACCTTATGGCCAATGACTCAAATAGCTGTGACCCATTTTTAGCACTATAGGTTTCACTTGGTAGTTAAAGATGTCCAGTTGGGACATTGTCTCCCACTATGATTTGGTTAACTCCATTTATATATTTTTTGTATATATGTATATATGAATTTCTACAACAGAGGTTTATATGACCCCTCAAATGGCTTTTAGTGTTAGTTGTTCCTCCCTGAATCCTCCCACCTCTGTATCCGCAAATCTCTCCATAACTATATACTCTTATTTTCCTTCTCTTGGATAATCCTCCCTTTCCCCATAGTTTTAGTTGATTAATAACCTCTGTGACTATACAGATTGTAGCATTCCAACTGGAGAATCTGTCCTTCTTGTAAACTTTCTAATTGTTTCCTATGCAGCCTACTTTGTTTTAATTAATCCTCTGGGGTTCTTGGAACATTTCTGTCTTTCTCTATTTTCCTCTTCTTGGAAATAGTTCAGCTTAATAAAGTCATCTTCACCTGTTGACACTCAATCCATTCCGTGGATCCTTTCCAGAGTCTCCGAGGGAAGCATTCTTCCCTTGCGCTCTAAAGTCCTTTACTAATGCTTCTATCATCACACTTGACACCGTGTGATAATGGTGTGTTTAAGAGCATGTCTCATCCACTAGCTTAGCTCATTACAGGGAAGTGTTCAAGTGTGCAAGCATATAAATAAACTGTAGAAACAAAAATTATTTTATAAAATTGGTTTAAATGAAGATTTTCTTTCATGGTGACATTCCAATTGCACTGAGATCACAGCAATTCAAAGAAGCCAATGCCACGATGCTGATTTTCACACAATACTAGCTTCATTTGCTGGTGTTGTTGTTATCACTTGTTTTTGGCAGCAATGCTACATCAAGGGCAATTTTGAGAAAACTCAACTAATATTCTTGGCAGACATTTAACCTTATGCAAGGAAATCATTTATCTAGGACTTCGGTATTTTCATTTCGGTGACATTTAAAATGGAAATGAGCCCATTTTCTTTTCAGATCTCTTGAATATGCTTTAGTTCAAAATTAAGCCAATTCAGCAAGTGCAATATTCAAGTAGCACAAAATCAGACTATGAGAACCTGAATAGCAGATAATTTTTTCCATTGTTGATATTATACTTAATACCTCCTGTGTGTGATATGTTTTAACTATAAACACAGGTTAACCACAAAGTGTGTGCTCCAGGGTTAAGGAGATGGCTCAGCAGGTAAAGAGAGCTTCTTGCTGCATATGGGTTTGAATTCAAAACCCCAGCCGCCATGTCAACTGCCAGGCATGGTAGTCTACACTTGTGATCTCAGAGCTGTGGAGGACAGAGATAGGAGACTCCTATGAGTTTCTTTTTCATGCAGCAGAGTTCTCAAGGGTATAAGGCAGAGTGACCATTTGGGACAGCTCACATAGTCCTCTGGTCTCTGTATGCATGTTCGTGCAGCATCTGACACATGTATCTATATCACATACATACAGGACACATAATCATATGTGAAAAAGAAAACAATTCTAAAAATAATTATCTATAGCATATAAATAATATTCAACTTTGCTCTAAGCATACAAAATAATGTAGATGTTTTAGACTGAATTTTTTGTCTTTACTTACCTAATGGAAACATAATCCTTTTTAAATTAAATATTTTCAATGTTATTTATAGATTTTGAAAACAACAGTTTTTAAACATTACTCTATTTCATATCATTGTTATACTAAAACAATTTAAATAAAGGCATTAAAATAATTCAAATAGCTTTAAATTAAAAGCTTATGTAGTTAATTTACTTAAAGACTTTTTGTCTTATTGTTTGTTTTGAATTTATTTATTTATTTGTTTTTTCAAGAGAGAACATGATATTGAGTGGGTAGAGATCAGGGAAGAATCTAAGAGAAGTTAGGGTAAGGGAGAGAACATGACAAAATATAATTCAGCTTCTATATAATGTGGTTATCTTTACATATACATAAAGATCAGCATATTACAATAACCTAAGATAGTTCAAGAGTCTGAAGCTGGATGACTTATTTGACTACTGTGTCTGTCTGTTTTTTACCACAACTACTCTTGAGAACACAATATCAAGCTCAAATTCAGGAGCCTTTCATCCTGCAGATCTCAGGGGACAGAACAGTTAGTTACTTTATAACCTACCTACCACAGGGCCCCACCACAAATATGAAATATTCATAAATGCTTTTCTCTACCTTTCAACTATTCTTCTGTTTCCTGCTTGCTGTTGATCAGCCAACTTACACATTTTTAAAAAAAATTAACATTTTAAATAACTACCTCCATATGTTATCACACTGTGTTGAACACTGTGGAAAGCATTAAGTAACCATCACTGCCAATGAAAGACAACAAAACAAAATAAGTGATTTTGTCCTGCTAATGATTTTCCTCAGACATCTTCTCATGGTGATTCACCTTCATTCTCTATCTCCAGAGAACAAGGAAGTGAAATCCCAGAATAGGGGATCCATACTTCCAGAGAACAACAGTACTGTCGCCTAATTTATAAAAGAACAGGTCTCTAAACAACAGACTAAAAAACAGTCTCTGGTTTGTGTATAATATTTCTGTAGTGCAAATTCTTTTATCATGAGACCACTGAGGTGCCAGATTGTTTTCATGATTGCCAAAGCGGAAGAGATTCATCTTGCTGTGATATTTACTATTTCCCATACATAGATTAAACAAATACCACAACACTGAAAAAAATTACAATTTTATATTTCCCTGACAGTTCAATATTTTCTCAATCATGTTTGAACACTTTACTTAGGCATCTAGGAAGATTGGTGTAGTGTGGTTTGTTCTCTAACTACTTCTTTCCCTGATAATAACCAAGTGATATACAAAGGTACCAAGAAGATTCTTTTGTAACTTTGACCTGATTTTCAAAAAGGTTTTACCCACAGACTTCGGATCTCCCTTGCTTTCTCTTTCTAGTCATTAAGCTCATTCCTTAGATGCTTTCGTATTGTAACATCTTCCTATGGAAAGGGTCTCTGAGGGGAAAAAAAAAAAAAACCAAAAAAAAAACCTTTTAGCAGACAAGTTGGTAATACTTCTTGGATGTAGTCCCTGACATTCCTAGGGGACACAATCACACAATCACAGAAAACTCCCTGATCCTCTGCCTCTTAAAATTTCTCAGCCCCTCTTCTGAGATGTCCCCTGAGCTTAGGCGCAGGAGTTGTTTTGTAGAGGTATACATTTCTGACTGAGCTCCATAAATGCATTTTTGTGGTTATTTTCTGTAGTGGTCTCCTGCTCTTGTAAAGAGAGGTTTTCTTAAAGAGGGGTGAGTACTATCCTTAACTGTGGGTATAAGGACATATATTTCAAGTTTAGTTAGGGTTTATGCTAGTTTAGTAAGCAGTGGTTGTATGTTCTCCATGATCCAGAACTTCAGTTTTCCATACCTAAGTGAAATGTCTGCAGCCATATGGGAGCAATCGTAAATACAGGTGGGATTAGATGGTTTATAAAATTAGCACACATGCAACAATATGTTAGAAAATGATTGTAATGTTATCTTTGAGTGTGTATTAGTTTTTGAAGAATAACTCATGAGAAAAAAATATCCTCTCACAATTACTATTCGATAGCTAATGTACAAACTCCAGTTTTATTATTTTGCACAAGATGGATTGCTGGTAGTGGAGGGTTCTCACATCTTTTACTAATTGATATTAAATACCTGAACAATCATAAACGTTTACTTCATTCTGGCAAAGGAGAATAGATTAAAAGCAAGTTAAAATTACTTTAATCATGTACTGTACTTCTTAATTGATTCTTAAATTGATCAAAAGAAAGCCAGGTCTGAAAGCAAGATTAAAAACAAAACAGACCTAGAAACTGTGTGATCCTTCTTTTTCTTCGCCTCCTTATTTAACTTGTTTGTAAATCCAGTTTATCAATTACTATTCTAGCAAGGATCTAGCTGTATAAAATGAAACAATAATGGAATCAACAAATCAGAATCTATTTACTCGGAAACTTCAGCCTGAGCAGAAACTATGTTTGCACCACATTCTTCTGGTTCAATAACTGTGTGTGTGTATAAAAATGAAGAGAAGAAAACTAAGGTGCCTTTGTGGAGATCAGTTTGTATTTAAGGCCAAGAGAGTAATAGGGAGAGATGCAGGCATAAAGATGCTCATGACAGAAAAATCTGCCTTAAAAATGAAGGTGTGTCAGCTATAGAGATTTGGAGTGCTACTGCAAAACCAAGTTGGATGAGAGAGTTACATATTCAGGTACTGCTGGAGGAGAAGGGGCCAGGTAAGGGAAAGTTAAGCCGCCTTAACCTTTGTGGTTGTGATCCAGGGTACTTAGGCAAGCTGAAGCCCCAGAAGCAGTTTGTACTTCTGTTAGGTTCTTATCAGTGCAGATAACATTTATCAGCCCACATCTGAACCCTCTTTAAACATATGTTTAAACATATGTTAACTCATAATCATTCTATAACCTGAAAACACACACACACACACAAACAAATATAAATATACATTTACTTTATGCTATGTAATCTGTAACATTATATTACTATTAGTAATTAAGATCAGAAATAAAAAATATGCATTTGCCTCGACCAAATTGCCAAAATAGGATGAATTATCTGGCAAATTATTATGTGTAACTTTCTCCATCTTGGGAAGTTATTATTATTTTATAATTTCTGACATTATGGAAAGATGTAAATATATTCTTCTATTTCTAGAACAGCATGTTCCTAAATCTCATTTTTGGACAATGACAACTTTTAACCATTTTTTTTTAATTTTTTTAATGCCAAGTCATGTTTTCCTTTGCAATGAAAAGGCAACAATTAAAGGAAGTGATGAATTCTGGGATGTAAAATAAAAAACAATAAAATTTGAATATATCTTTTTTATATAAAGTATGTCTACAGAAATAAAAACATAAAACGTGAAATTAGAAAAAATACATATAAAAAAATGTTCATGATGTTGAAATACTTATTAATTCCCATATAAGTGGAGACTGAACCACTACCAGGTACTTCCATTATTGTAAAAGTTGGTCTTAAAATTATTTATTTATTTATTTATTTATTTATTTATTTATTTATTTATTTATTTTCAGGACAGGGTTTCTTTGTGTCATTTTTGTGTCTGTCCTGGATCTGGCTCTGTAGACCTGGCTGGCCTTGAACTCACAGAGATCCTCCTGGCTCTGCCTTCATAGTACTGGGATTAAAGGCATGGGCCACCACTTTCTGGCTTTTTTTTTTTTTTTTTTTTTTTTTGAGACAGGGTTTCTCTGTGTACCTTGCCTGTCATGGATGGAACTTGCTTTGCAGACCAGGTTGGCCTTGAACTCACAGAGATCCACCTGCCTTTGCTTCCCTAGTGCCCGGTATTAAAGGCATGTGCCACCACTGCCTGTTGGTCTTAGATATTATATTCTACTATTTCTTCTCCTCTGGACATCTCTAACTGAGCTTGTAATGGGCATCTTGGCAACTGCCCCTCATATTTTATGTTCTTAGCTTTGAGATTGCACCAATTGTTCAGTTTTTATGTTTGCATGTAACATGTAAGTGAACTGTATAGACAGGCATGTTTTACATCTGTTTCAAAAAGTAAAATGTTTTGAGAAGAAGGGGCAGTTACAGAGGTAAATAGGATACTGGTTTAGGATGCAGAAACTCTGGGTTTTATCTATGGCACTTCACAAATAAAATTCAGTGGTGCACACCTGCTATTAAAACACTCAGACCCAGACAAGAGAATTAAGAGTTAAGAGTATTCCTCTTGTAATTACTTAGTTTGAAGTCTACCTAAATTAGGTGGGATTCTGTCCACTAGTACTAACAACATTATTACTACTAAAAGTGTGAATTAAAACACGATACACTTTTCAATCCACAGAAGAAATCTGTTCTGGAAAGAAAGAAGGATGAATAAGGAATAACCTGTGTATGAGCCATGAATACATGGCTATCTACATTCTTGGCTCTCAAGTTTCCCTTAGGTTTTCTTTGTCGTCTATGCTTGGTAAGGGAGTCAGTTAATTAACTGCTATCAGACCTCAGCAGACAGGTAATAGGGAAGAACGTAAGGATGTAGAACACCATTCCTGCTCCATATGAAATCAGCAAATCCACAAAGACATGAAACCAAATGCCGAGAGACTAATAATCATAGGTACTTACTCTCATCCTCTATGGATCAAGCATCCTTTACCCCTTTCAAAACCATTATCTTTCCTCGTTGAAAAAACTTACATTAAGATTCATATCCACAAGAGAGCAATCCAAATACCAAAGCAGAATTTGTCAGAAATCATACAAACGATGATGGTTACATCAGGAGTTTATGCAATAGCTGTCACCTGAAATCAAGTTAGGATCTTTCCTTTCCTATCACCGAGTTTGACCAATGTGAGTGAATGATATATTTGAAAGCACATTATAAACAACATTGTCACATTTTACAACTTTTCAATATCCAGTCTTCATACTTTTCCCTAACAAAATTATTGATCATTTTCTTTCCTTTCAACCTTTATACCAGTGTGAATCATATGTAATAATTGTAATTATCTACCTTATTACTATCCTCCAGACACAGAAAAACAATTAAATACTTATATGTTGAGAGAGGTGAAGCTAAATCAAGAACAGTATGTTTATCAATCAATTATCTAGAACATATTCTCTGTACTGGAGAAAATAAAAATCGATTGTCAGGAAATAAACAACACATTTCAAATTCTAGACTAAGTTCTTAAAGAAATCAATTAAGTTATATAAAAAATATAGATGCTATAAAGCCTTAAAGAAAATTCCTGACTTCGTAAAATTGTGTACTAAATATTAACTTGACAAAACTAATTTGTGTTAACATATATCTGGGAAAGTACATATACTTATAATTGATACCAAAGTCCAGAAAAAAATTATTTGCAGATATTACAATTTCTTTAAAATTTACATATTAATGATGTTTTGCAGCATATTTAAAGAGTACATAAATATATAATCAGACTATTTCCTATAAACTAATAAATTTATTACTATGCTATATAAATTTCCTGATAGGGAATTTACCTTAAAAATCAGTGTAGTCTTTTTTTTTTTTTTTTTGTCTTTCATCTAGTGATCTGCCCTTACGCATGTACTTGGAAGGTATTCTTAGCCACATGCCTACCTCCATTTCCAGGTGGCATCCTCTAAAACTAATGTTAGATCTTTGTTTTAGGGATACAGCTCTCAAATGATCTTAAAATAGCAACCTGCTAAGATGCTTCATGCACAGATTCCCTACAGAGCAAAGACATACATCCTTGATGTATTACCAAGGTGATCCAACGAGAAAATGAGATTATTTCCTCCAAGGCACCACTCTGATAAAAATAATTTGTATTCTCACTAGTACTTGCAGAATTTATATAAGGATACCCTTCTACAAAGTATCCATTACTGTTCCTTAGCAGGCTGGTCTGAACATCTCTGTGTGACCCTGAGCCATTTTGATGGATCCACATCTGTTTCCTACAACATCATTGTCAAGATTTCACTTGCTTTCATGGTAATGACTATCAGATGGAGGGTAGAGGAGAGCATGATGACATCCATCATCATGTGCTGCGTAATAATTTTTTCACCAATCTCCGAGCTTAACTTAATACCCATTTATCATGTCAAACATGTGCTTTGGATAGCTGGAGTCTCAGATTTAATGTCTCTAAACTTCCCATTGTATCAGCCAGGGATTATTGCCTCACTTTAGGACTAATTAGGCAGAAACTGACTTCTAGTCTCCTGTAATTGAAGGTAGACTTCAACTACTTTCACTCTGTGGCTCAGGAGCTGTAGTGTCTTGCTGGGGTGTGGCCAGGGGCTGTCCTCCATCTTTTTCCTTTTCAGGGTAGCAGCACTCAAGGTAAAAGCTTTTCTCCTTCTAACCAACATAGAAAAGAGTATCTTCCTAACTGTGAATGTTGCAGTTGTGTGCAAATAATAATCTCCATGTATTGGCATACTATGTGTATCATATTCTTTTGGATAGCACCGACATAATTCTTCCCACTCAAGGAGAAGTAATAACTCCAAGACCAAGTAATAACTCATAGACCAAGGAGCTAGAATCATGAGTGTTCTCATAAATACACACCATCCAAAATATATGAAAATGTGCTCACACTTGACTCTAGCATCTTCTCAAATTCTTCCTCTCCACGGACCTTGGTAGACCAATTCTGGGAACTTACCATGTAGACCTGGATGAGGATATATTGCTGAATAGTTCACAAAACTCATCTTTAAAACCATTTGTACAATAATAAAAATACTCTTCTGTTCTTTGTTACTTTTTAGTGAATAGACATTTAGGAATATTAATGGAGGCAGAATCAAAATATATTCAGCATTTCTTCTTTATCAGATATTGACACAATGCCTTACACTTTTCAACTGGAATGGTTTTTCTCCCATTTTGAGAACAGATGTGAGCCATCTGTTTTTAATCAAAAATCCATATTAAATTACACCTTTAATTTTGATGATAAGTAGGAAAAACATCTAAATCTAATCTGATTTGTGTATATGGTTTCTCCATTTAATTTACTCCCTGTTGGATATGTCAAAACCTCATTATCTTGGATGTTGATGATGTAAAAGAGAGATTAAAATTTCGTATACCATCTACACCATAAAGAGTCACAGGCAAAGCTGAATTAGACAAGATTGTGCTGCGAGGCTCATTAAGCAATTTGGTTCATTTCACATTATATGGCCATGTGATTCTTTCTATTTTAAAAGAAGAATAAATTTGAGACAAGATGTGAATTTACTAATCCTCTAACTTACCACTCTGAGAATCTACCTTAGCATGTTCAGGATGTTTTAAGATCAGATTTTTTTTTTAAATATATTGATCCACAGTCTTTAAATAAGGGCTCAAAGGCAATGCTAGTTATGATATGAGAAATGTTGCACATATCCATTTTTAAAGACAAATTTGTTTTCATGAAAGGAGAATTTACTTTAAATGGTTGAAAGCTTTCCTGGCAAGAGAAAAGAATGTTTACTCAGCACCTCATACCCACCTCTTTATACACATGGTTAAAAAAAAAAATGTAAAGCCTCATTCTTAAAGTGTCTTTATTATTCTATGAGCCTGATAGAGCGGTTTCTCGTCCTGTTTGTTGGAGACACTGCCAGCACAACTCTGTTGATGCACACATCCAGATTCCACAGGGGATAAGACAGAAGAAAGGAGATTAGCATAAAGCAGATTCTCTTTTGGCAGTCACACGATTCCCTCTGGAGGACACACTGTTATCCTTTTGATGCCACCTCTATATGCTGGGTTTGTGGAGATAGCCACCATCCATAACCGCAGCCCTGCAATTGGCACAAGGAGTCCCATCACTCTGAATCACTGCCAAACGTTTATATATGGGGCTTTTTTTTTTTAATAATAAATGTCACATTAAAGTCTATTGAAATCACATATATTGCATATTGATTTGTATTTTTATCTTAGTAACATAACAGCATCATACAAAGTATTGGTTGAACACATCTTGGAGAAATATAACTTGAAAGACTTGTATCTTTCAGACTAGAATAGTTGGCATCGAAACCGTTTGCCTTCTGTAGCTGTTATTGCAGTTATTATCAGGACTTAGGCCCTGTGGTCCCACTCACTCGCCAGGTTCAGCTACCTGTCCTCCACAGTCCAATTGAAGACACATGCTATAGTAAGAGGAAAAAAAGGAAGATTTACTCAACTTGCCTATATTGAGAAGAGGTCCAGTGACTTGTCCTCAATTCTGTTTCCAGGGTCTGACATTAGTTTTAGATTTAGAGGATCAGAGGTATGCATAGCTATTGGTGAAATTATTAAGGCCACTCCACGTAGTTAAAAGGAAGATTTATTTAGTGGGTAACTTACAAATGAAGGGATAGATAGGTCGTGGGGTCTGGGGAAGGTATATCGCAGTCCAGCGGTGTTCTCTGGAGCTCTGCTCTGTCAACCTCCACATTCCAGGGTCCAGGAACAGAGAATGAACTGGCCCATCTGGATCTTAGGTCTCCAGGGTCCTCCCTTGGCCCTGCCTTGTAGGCATGACAGTTACTGAAGCCTCAGTGGTGGTTGGAACTTCCAGATCAAAGCTGGAATGGCTACCCACTACACATAGCTGCACTATCATTGTAAAGGTACATTCTTACCTGTCCTTGCCTCTTGTCCTTTAGCTAGTTAAAAACTGGTCTGATAAGTTGTCTAAACCCTAATATCTCTTTCCTGTAGACAAGCTCCCCCTCTGGCTGACATCAGGTTTCATGTTTTCTTCTCTCAGTAATATGATGTTGGGGTGCATTGTCTCAATCATCTGATAGCCAAAGAGACACCTAGGTATCTCTCTTACAATATTTGCATTCTTGGTAGGACATAGCTAGACAGGAACCAACATGGTTTATATTCTACCAGATATCAAGGAAATCATGAAAGAAATCTGTATAAGTTCTGTATGTATACAAACACAGGGACACTTAACAGGTTTCTACTCAAGGCTAGGAAACTAAGAGAAGAGTTATGGCCCACAGATGTGTCAATCAGAATGCTGTTGTACATTAGGACATGTCAGGCAGCAGCTTAGTCATTTATAGGCATCTTCTCTTGTAATGGTGCCAAAGGCTTCAGAAATTTGTGCTGGACAATGACCTCACAGTCTCAGAGAAGCATCAGACTATTTCAAGACATCTCCTACTAAATGGGCAAAGGCTACAGACACATTGTCACGTTTGTCTTTTACAGAGTGGGCTGATTTGCTCCCAAAGAATGGACCAGCAGGTAACCCACACAAATACCTTATGGGGTAAAATGCTTACAGTATAAATATAAAACAAAAACTATAGCATTAGATAATGAAAAGAGCAATGATATTTGCTTCAGGCTTGTTGATTAGAGACTGTAAACCAGGACTCCAACTGTATGCACTTCTCCCCACCAGGTGAAAGATCAAAAAGGAGAAAGTTATGTTATATGGTAGTGTAGAAGTGTGTCGGGGAGAGACTCTTTAGGAGGAAATACACAATACACAACGAAGGTGGAACAGGAGGGTGAGCGTTGCAGGTGTTTCTCTGTAACAATGATGCTGAGGGATCAGGGTGGTAATGACTGTGAGGTCCCTGGAGTCAGGCTGTACTTGGGGAGGCCAGTAAAGGGACTAGCTGTGAGACCCAGCAGGTGCAGGCTAGCATGGCTCATAGTCAGTGCAGTTGTTGTAAAGTTAGCTAGAAAGTACATCATAGGAAATGAGGTTATGGTATAAGATTACAGTGATTATTTCAAGCCATTATTAGAGGAGACACCCTGTGGTCTGAGAATTTAGAAAATACCAAAGGTTTCAGAAGGGGGAAGAGATGGCATGACTTCTGTTTACCAGTGTCTCTTCAGCCAGTGTGGGAGGTTATTTTCCTTCATTACACAGCATTTCTAAAGTGCCCACATTTTCAAATTACAGGAGTAATTAAAGTGAAACTTTCTAATTTGGGAAGTTGGATCACCAACAGAAACTCATTTTTCTGGGACTCTGACAGAAAGACATGACAAGAAGTCACTGTGACTCTACAACAAGGAGCACAATTAAAGAAAATAAGAGGTTTTTACAGGGGCTAAAAAAACCCATAACCAAGGTTTGGAAACTTCACCTGCTGGATATTGTGCACCAACATCATTCTAATGGCAAAAAACTTTATGCAGAGAAGATTTTAAAAGTTGTATATTCTCAACCTGCAGCATCAAAGAGGAAATTATTCAGAGACACTCACTGCATTCTTCCCAAGATCTTGAAACCACTAAGCACTCTGCAAGTAATTGTTCTGCCTTTTCTATTGTGAGACGAGAGGCAGATGGAAGTCATGGGCTGCAACCGCAGTCCATTGTTCTTAAACAAAATTCCCCAGGAATCTCTGTGCACCTACCCAGAATGTAAATTAACTATTAGAATAAGAAGAGTATCCGGAATGTTTGCAAATTATCCAGGGGCTGTCTCTCTTCATCTAGAATTATTCTCGTTTGCTCTTAATGTTTCATTCTGACAAAAATAAACTCAGCTTTGCAGTGCTGTGTTACTTAGGAGGTCTAACAGAATCACCAAGAAAAGCTCAATTTCTGTATAAGCTCTGTATTGCCAATGTTCTTATTTTCCGGTTGGGCGATGGGCTTATGTGAGAGTCAAAACAAAGTCAACTAACCAAGGAGCCAAAACTAAGTAAACTAAGCAAAGAACAACTAGAGGATAGCTATGCTCAAACTAATGTTGACAGTTTACTATGGCTAATTATTCTGATTAATGTTCTTCCATGTAAGAGATAGATAAGAAAAATATGAAAAGATTAAATCTTCTTAATAGCCATGTAACCACCCTTTATTGCTTGGCATTCTGTATTTCCTTTGTCACATGAAAATAATCACATATACAAATGTTTTCTGATATGATTTTATAAAATTTATTTTGAAAACTAAACATTGTTTTGAATTTATTATTAAGTTTATTATCATGGAATTAGTTATATATACATATATAGTTATATACATATATATATAGCTATAGTTTTATATATATATATATATATAGCTAGTATATTTTCAGTTTTTGAAAAAGTAAAATCAATTATTTATTCGTGTGTGTGTGTGTGTGTGTGTGTGTGTGTGTGTGTGTGTGTGTGTGTTGGGGATTGTGTTTTATTTTTAAATAGACTTTAGTTTGGTGACCAGTGCAGGGTTCACAGAAATAATGAGTTGAGGGGATGAAAAGACTCAATAGGTAGAGTGTTTATTGTTTAAGTATGAAGACCTAAATTCTATTCCCAGGATTTCTGTAATAAACAGAGTGAGGTAGTGACTGCCTGGAATGGTGCCCCAGGAAGCAGATACATGAGGATCCACATAGCTCAACCAGTAATCCAGTTTACACAAATAAGCACATTCCTGGTTCAGTAACACACCCTGTCTCAAGAAACAGAAGAAAAACTAAAATTTAGCGTGACATTTGACATCCATATATGGGCACCACACTCTTGCTACCCGTTTATGTGGGCTCACAAATACATACACACAATTTTTTTTTAAAAGTTAGAGAAAGTTAAGTAAAGCCATCCTTTAAGAGTCTATGCCAGTTTGCATTGCTACTGGAACGAATAGCAATTAATGTACCTCTGCATCTTGGAGTACAGTTGATAAATTCAGGGTTGTGGGTGTTGAGCACTAACTATATACTTACTGTGCATGGATCTATGGCGATGTGGTTATTCTTCAATTAACAAGTGTTCTGTGATGTAACATATCTTTTCTTTAGTTATTTACCATTTACAAATCTATAGTGCAGTGCCTTATTGTATTTTTTACTTGAAATCTGCATTTTTTCATGTTGAACACTAGCATTTATATTTATATTAGAACTAGTACTACTTTACACACATACCTCTAATATATAAACTCCAATATTATAGATTAACTTTTCATTCTTTGCTATAATTTTCTCACAATAATATTATTTAAATGAAGTCCAGTTTATCAAATTTTTCATTTAAATGTTAGATCTTTGATGTTGTATCTAAAAGTAATCCCAAACAAAATCCAAGTTTATATATTTTCACAATGTGATTCCTTGCAATCAATGAGAAATTGAAAGCTATGAAAGAACATAATTTCCTAGTAAATATTAATTGAGTAAACTGAATGACAGCAAACTAATTAAATGCAAACTTTCATAATAAAGATTATACATTCTTATTCTATTGTACTATAATATGGATATATTCATAGTTTTCTCAATTACCATAGGCTGCCCTGAAGATTTCTCAAGATTTTATGTTTGCAAATATTCTTGCATAGTTGATCAGAAATGGAGAATGAGCATGTAGGTTGTGTCAGTGAACTATCACAGGAATAAGAAAAGGTAACATGCTTCAATTACAAGTAATTCCTTCTAATTGATTTTTATTTAGTTGCTTATGTTACCACCCCTTTTAGTTGTTAATCTAAAGGAATTGGAGGAAAATAGATGAAGCATGATTTGAGTTGCAAAGTATTCACTGATAAGTCCTTGATGGCTTTTTAGACTTCTGATTTAGTCAAGGAGAGGAGTGCCTGGTCTTCCACCTCTGAATTTAACAACAGAAAGAGAAACACAGTGAAAAACTTTCCTTTTGTCCATAGATTTAGACTGCTACTGAGAGCAGGTGATATGCTGTAAAGCTTCTGTGATAATTTACTTAAAAATGAATACCTGAAAATAGAAAAGAAAGAACACCCACATCATGCTCCAAAAGAAGTTGATAATGCTTGCCAGTTTCCAGCAACATCGCCAATCCATCTACTGTGCACTGCAGGGAAAGTAGATAAACTACAAAGAACGCTTCTCTAAGAAATTGGGTTAGTTGTGTGTCTTTATGTCTTTCATTACTCTCCCCTTGTATTTATGTTAAATTGAAAAAAAAATAAAATAAAACCATGGCCATATATAAAAAAACCCATGAGAGAATGTGGGAAGAAACTGGTATATGGTACTTTATTTGGACTATTTCTTCATCTGTAGGTTCCTGGGTAAGAGCACGAGCCAATAAGAAGACATTGTGCTGGGTGTGATTGACACATTATATTGTCAAGTCAAATTATTTGTGCATGAGGGTAGTTTATAAGTAAGTTATATCTGAGTAGAAATCACTTCATTTAGTGCAGAACATAGTTCTCAGCCAACTTGTCAATAACAGAGTAACTACCAGCATATGGCAAGGGGTGCGTGGCTTTTCCTTCTGGAAGTATACTTGGTCAGTTACCTGATGGATCAATTCTTGGTCCCATGTGGTTAGTGTGAAGCATTTCTCTTGTAATTTCTAGTCATGAAATTCTTCCATTCAAATGAGGACACCTCTGTAATATCCAGTTGCAGTAATTAAATCTGCCTGCAGGTCTAATATTGGAACTTGATGGTGCCAGAAGTTTCCAGTTTGGGCTTGCTTTCTGGACCAGATTTACAGTGGGGACCCCTTCTGTTTCTGTTCTGTCAATTATAGCCTTCTCAGCACAAATTATCATCTGTTTTTGCAAGAACAATATTTTCCTGATACTGTAATGAAAACACAACTGAGAATATATTCTCATACTTGCTAAAATTCTTGAAGTTATTGGTGTACACAGCACAGACTTTCTTCTGAAACATGGTAATTGCATTTTAATTTCTTAAACATAACCAAAGATGCAGAAACCCCTTTGGTTATTTTGATTATTGAAACTGGAGAGAATTTCTTTAGCTTTATAGATACATCTGCTATTATTGCTTCTGGTTTAGGGAAAATACAATTTGAATTAAAGATGCATATACATAAAATATGTCAAAATATATTTAGCAAAAAAGGCTAAAGAGACAGCTCAGTCATCAGAGCAATTGTGAAGCATGTTATCTTGTGGTCAGTCTTTTATGGCTTTGCATTTCATGTTTATCAACTCCAAGCACTTTGTTTCAAAGATGCTCATACTGTAAATGGGTTTAACTTACATATTTTGAATGGACACAATTAAGTACAGAAGAATCTCAAGTAAGTGCATGGGTTTAAATCCATACATAAAATATGGGCATTGTGGCAGCATCTGTAATCTCACTGGGGAGGCAAGTAAGACAAGGAGATTCCTTGGCCTCCCTTGACAGCATGTTCAGCCAGTCGGTCACTGCCAGGTTCAGTGAGTCAGGTTTGTTTTATCTCAAAAAAAAAAAAAAAATGAGGTCAAGAGTGATCAAGAAAGAACCATGGCATTGACCTATTGCTTCCAACTGTACACACATAAACTCATTCATACCCATAAACACATCTGTACATACTGTTGTTGGCTTTTGTTTTTTTGGCTTTTACTCTTTTTTGGGGGGGAGGGGGATGCCACTCAGCTCCAAAATAAATCACACGTGGAGGCTTATTCTTATTTATGAATCGCCGGCCTTAGTTTGGCTTAGATCATGCCAACTTTCCCTAACTTAAATTATCCCATATACCTTTTACCTTTGGGCTTTTACTGTTCTCTTCTGTAAATCTTACTTTTACTCCATGGTTTACTGTGTAGCTGGGTGGCTAGCCCATGATCTCCTCCTCCTTCTCTGGCTACTTCATTTTTTTTTTCTCCCAGATTTCTCCCTCTATATATTCTCTCTGCTTGCCAGCCATGCCTGTTCTTTCTCCTGCCTTGCTATTGGCCATTTAGTTTTTTATTAGACCATCATGTGTTTTAGACAGACACAGCAACACAGCTTCACAGAGGTAAACAAATGAAACATAAACAACCTTAAAATAATATTCCCTAACAATAAATAGTTTCAGATGTGTATATGTATCACATTTTCTTTATCCATTCTTTGGTTGAGGGGCATCTAGGTTATTTCCAGGTTCTGGTTATTACAAATAATGCTGATAGGAACTTAGTCGAACAAGTGTCCTTGTGGTATGATTGCAGATTCCTTGGGTATATACCCAAGAATGCTATCATTGGGTATGGAGATAGATTGATGCCCAATTTTCTGAGAAACCTCCATACTGATTTCCAAAGTGGCCGTACAAATTTGCACTCCCACCAATTTAGAAGTGTTCCCCTTGCTTCACATCCTCTCCAACATAAGCTGTCATCAGTGTTTTTGATCCTAGCCATTCTGACAGGTGTAAGATGGTATCTCGGAGTCATTTTGATTTGCATTTCTCTGATGACTAAGGATGTTGAGCATTTCCTTAAATGTCTTTCAGCCATTTAAGCTTCATGTTCTGGAAATTCTCTGTTTAGTTCTGTAGCCCATTTTTCAATTGGATTATTTGGTATTTTAGTGTCTAGTTTCTTGAGTTCTTTCTACATTTGGGGGTTCAGCCCTCTGTTAGATATGAGGTTGAGGAAGATCTTTTCCATTTTTGTAGGGTGTAGCTTTGTCTTATCAACCATGTCCTTTGCCTTACAAAAGCTTCTGAGTTTCTGGAGGTCCCATTTACTTATAGTTGCTCTCAGTGTCTATGCTACTAATATTATATTTAAAAAGTTGTCTTCTGTGCCAATATGTTCAAGGCTACTTCCTACTTTCTCTTCTATCAGATTCAGTGTAGCTGGATTTACATTGAAGTTTTAATCTGCTTGAACTTGAGTTTTGTGCATGGCAATAGATATGTTCTATTTGCAATCTTCTATATGTTGACATCCCATTATGCCAAATCTTCATTTGTTAAAGATACTTTCTTTTTTACTATTGTACAGTTTTGGCTTCCTTGTCAAAAATCAGGTGTTCATAGGTGTGTGGATTAATGTCAGGGTCTTCAATTCAATTCCATTGGTCCACATGTTGGTTTTTATGCCAATACTAAGCTGTTTTTATCACTATAGCTCTATAGTAGAGGTTGAGATCAGGGATTGTGAAGTCTCCAGAGGTTACTTTATTGTACAGGATTGTTTTTAGCTATCCTGAGTTTTTTGTTTTTCCATATGAAGTTGAGAATTGTTCTTTCCAGGTCTGTGAAGAGTTGTTTTGGGGTTTTGATGGGATTGCATTGAATCTGTAGATAGCTTTTGGTAAGATTGCCAGTTTTACTATGTTAATTCTACCTATCCATGAGCATGGGAGATCTTTCCATTTTCTGATAACTTGTTCAGTTTCTTTGTTCAGAGATTGAAAGTTCTTTTTTTTTTTTTTTTTTTTTTTTTTTTTTTTTTTTTTTAGTTTTTCGAGACAGGGTTTCTCTGTGTAGCTTTGCACCTTTCCTGGGACTCACTTGGTAGCCCAGGCTGGCCTCAAACTCACAGAGATCTGCCTGGCTCTGCCTCCTGAGTGCTGGGATTAAAGGCGTGCGCCGCCGCCGCCGCTGCCGCCTCCACCGCCGCCGCTGCCACCGCCGCCGCTGCCACCGCCGCCGCTGCCGCCGCCTCCACCGCCTCCATCGCCACCACCACCACCCGGCTAGAGACTGAAAGTTCTTATCATACAAGTCTTTCACATGCTTAGTAAGAGTTACTCCAAGATATTTTATATTATTTGTGGCTATTGTAAAGGGTGATGTTCTTCTGATTTCTTTCTCAGCCCATTTATTATTTGTATATAGGAGAGCTACTGATTTTTTTCTTGAGTTAATCTTGTATCCCACCATGTTACTGAAAGTGTTTATCAGCTATAGGAGTTCGCTTGTAGAACTTTTGGGGTCACTTATGTATACTATCATATCATCTGCAAATAGTGAAAGTTTAACTTCTTCCCTTCTAAATTGTATCCCTTTGATCTCCCTTTGCATTCTTATTGCTCTAGCTAGAACATCAAGTATTATATTGAATTGATATTGGTAGAGTGGACAGCCTTGTCTTTTTTTCTGATTTTAGTGGAATCAGTTTGAATTTCTCTCCATTTAATTTGATGTTGGCTTGCTGTATATTGCCTTTATTATCTTTAGGTATGTTCTTTGTATTCCTGATCTCTCCAGGACCTTTATCATGAAGGGGTGTTGGATTTTTTTGTGGGTGTAGTTAAGCTCCATGGGTTGGAGATTTCCTTCTTGTACTTTTTGTAAGGCTAGATTTATGGATAAGTATTGTTTAAATCTGTCATGGAATATCTTCTTTATTCCTTCTATGATGATTGAAAGGTTTTTCTGGGTGTAGTAGTTTGGGCTGGCATCTATGGTCTCATAATGTCTGCATAGCATTTGACCAGGACTTTCTGGCTTTCAGAGTCTTCATTGAGAAGGTGTTATTCTGATGGGTCTGCCTTTATATGTCACTTGGACTTTTTCCTTTGCACCTCTTAATAGTTTTTCTTTATTCTGTATGTTTAGTGGTTTGATTATTATGTGGCAAGGAGACTTTTGGGAAGGCATCCAGTCTATTTGGTGTTCTATAAGCTTCTTGTATCTTCATAGGCATTTCCTTCTTTAGAATGGGAAAGTTTTCTTCTATGATTGTGTTGGATGTATTTTCTGTGCCTTGAGCTGGTATTCTTGTCCTTCTTGTATCCCTATTATTCTTAGGTTTGGTCTTTTCATGATGTCCCAGATTTACTGGACATTTTGTATTATGACTTTATTGGCTTTAATGTTTTCTTTGACCAATGAATCTATTTTCTCTATTGTATCTTCAACACCTGAGATTCTCCCTTCCATCTTTTGCATTCTGTTGGTTATGATTGCATCTGTAGTTTCTGTTCATTTACTTAGATTTTCCATTTTCAGCATTTCCTTGTTTTTTCTTCTTTATTGTCTCTATTTCAGTTTTCAAGTTGTTTTTTTTTGTTTTTTGTTTTTTGGTTTTGTTTTGTTTTGTTTTTTTGGTTTGGTTTTTGAGACAGGGTTTCTCTGTGTATCTTTGTGCCTTTTCTGGAACTCACTTGGTGGCCCAGGCTGGCCTCGAACTCACAGAGATCCACCTGGCTCTGCCTCCTGAACTGGGATTAAAGGTGTGCACCACCACTGCCCAGCTAGTTTTCAAGTCTTAAACTATTTCCTTCACCTGTTTGATTGCTTTTTCTTGACTTTCTTTAAGGGATTTACTGATTTCCTTTATAAAGGCCTCTATCATCTTTCGAAAGTCATTTTTAAGAAATGCTTTTTCTTCTGCTTCTTCTATGTTGGAATTTTCAGGTCTTGCTGTTACAGAACAGCTAGGTGCTGGTGGTGCCATATTGCTCTTTATGATGTTGACTCTATTCTTGCACTTGGGTCTATCTATCTCTTCCTCCAATCAGTCCAAGCAGTGTCTGTGTAAATATCTGTAAATATCCAGATATCCAAGGCCTTATGAGTTTTGGAAGATGGGTATTTCCATTATCCTGGAAAGACAAAAACAGAACCTTACCCCACCCTTTGATTGTTAAATTTTTCTTACAACTTGTAGAGATGTCACATTGGTGAATGATCTTTTACTTCTCTTCATCAAGGGGTTTTTCCTGTTCGAATCGAATTTTTATTAATTTTGTTGGTATCCATAGCTTTTCTTCTCCTGCAGAAACAAAGGCAAAACCCCTTCCCCAACGTAGAACATATCCAGGTTTCCATTCTGAGGTCAGCACATCCTTGAAATAAACTGGTTGGTTTAGCTCAGGAGTTTTGTCTGTCGTCCAATGTCTCTCCGCAGCTTTTGTTCCTTTCTCATTAGCATTGAGAAAATTCAAGGCTAATAAAGCACTATGCAGTCTATTTCTAGGAGTCATTGTTACCTGTTGCTGTTTATTTAGCATATCCTTTAAAGTTCGATTGGATCTCTCTATGACTGCTTGGCCTGTGGGATTTTGTGGTATACCTGTAACATGCTTTATATTGTAATAAGCAAAGAACTGTCTCATTATATTGGAGACATATGCTGGGGCATTGTCTGTCTTAATTTGTACAGGTATTCCCATGATGGCCATAACTTCTAATAGGTGTGTAATCACAGAATCAGCCTTTTCAGAACTCATAGGAGTTGCCCATTGAAATCCTGAATAGGTGTCAATGGTGTGATGTACATACTTTAATCTTCCAAATTCTGCAAAATGAAACACATCCATCTGCCAAATTTCATTTCTTTGTATACCTTTTGGATTACTCCCTGCTGGTAATGGAGTTTGGTTATAGATGGAACAAGTAGGACATTTTTTCACAATATCCCTAGCCTGTTGCCAAGTGATGGAGAAATCCTTCTTCAAACCTTTGCTATTTACATGGTGTTTCTTATGACATTCTGAAGCTTCTAGCATATTACCTATTAGTAACTGATCAATCTCATCATTACCTTGTGCTAAAGGTCCTGGCAGACCTGTATGGGATCTGATATGTGTTATATATATATAGGATGTTCCCTTTTTCTGATGATTTCCTACAATTGTATGAATAATGAAGTTAATTCTGTAATATCAGGAATAAATTCAGCAGTTTCAATATGTAAAACAACTCTCTCTGCATATTGAGAGTCAGTGACTATATTGAGGGGTTCTGTGAAGTCCATCAGTACCATAAAAATGGCATACAGTTCTGCCTTTTGTACAGAGCTATATGGACTTTGCACCACTTTACTTAAGTCTCCTGATTTATATCCTGCTTTCCCTGATTTATTTGCATCAGTATAGAATGTGAGGACTCCAGAAATTGGCTTTTGTCGTACAATGTGAGGAAGGACCCATTCAGGCTTCCTTATGAATTCTATTCTCTTGCGTTTGGGATAGTGGTTGTTAATCTCTCCCAAAAAGTTACTGCAGGCTCTCTGCCAGTATTCATTATCTTTCCATAGTGATGAAATTTCCTCATTAGTTAATGGTACTACAATTTCTGCTGGGTCCATTCCTGTCAACTGGTGAAGTCTTAATTTACCCTTATGAATCAAATCAGAGATCTTTTCTATATAAGTCTTTAATTTCTTATTTGGTTTACGTGGTAGGAATATCCATTCCAATATAATATCTTCCTTCTGCATTAAAATACCTGTTGGGGAAATGTCTGGAGGGGAATATGACAAGAATACATTTAAGTTCTGGATCCACACAATCCACATGTGCTTCTGGAATTGTCTTTTCTACTAGAGCCAATTCCTTCTCAGCTTCGGCTGATAATTCTCTTGGACTATTTAATTCTTTGTCCCCTTCTAGAGTATTAGCCAAATTTTGTAGTTCATCTTTGGGTATTCCCATGATACCCAGTAAGTTGGAAATGCTTCCTAATAACTTTTGAAAATCATTAAGAGTCTTCAATCTATCTCTTCTTAGTTGTACCTTTTGGGGTCTAATTTTTTGTAGCTCTATCTTATATCCTAAGTAATTAATAGAATCTCCTCTTTGTATTTTTTCAGGAGCAATTTGCAGTCCCCAGCGAGGCAAAACTTTTTTTTACTTCTTCAAACATACTTTCTAATGTATCTAACTTTGGATCAGCTAATAGGATATCATCCATATAGTGATAAATTATGGATTGTGGAAACTTTACACGAATTATCTCTAATGGTTTCTGCACAAAGTATTGACACAAAGTAGGGCTGTTTAACATTCCCTGTAGGAGGACCTTCCATTGATATCTCTTGACTGGCTGAGAATTATTATAATTAGGTACTGTGAAGGCAAATTTTTCTCTATCATTTTCCTGTAAGGGTATGGTAAAGAAACAGTCTTTTAAGTCAATAACTATTATAGGCCATTCTTTTGGTAGCATAGAGGGCAAGGGCATCCCAGTCTGTAGGGAGCCCATTGGCTGAATTATTTTATTAATAGCTCTCAGATCTGTCAGCATTCTCCAATTACCAGATATTTTTTTATAACAAATACAGGAGAATTCCAAGGGCTGGTAGATTCTTCAATGTGTTGAGCATTTAACTGCTCTTGAATCAGCTGTTCTAAAGCTTGTAGCTTCTCTTTTGTCAAAGGCCATTGTCCAACCCAGACAGGTTTATTAGTTAGCCATTTTAAAGGTAAGGCAGTTGTTACTTCTGAGGGTTCAACAACAGTCGTGCTCTGTTTGTGAACAGCCTCAATGGTTGGTGACTGATTTTTATAGCATGTTATGATATTATTCCTAGAAACATGCATTGGTCTGTATTCCTTTTCTGAAAGTGTAAGAATTTTATTCTGGCTATTCCACTGTTGTAACAGATCTCGGCCCCAAAGATTTACTGCTACATTTGCTACATATGGCTTCAGCCTTCCTCTCTGTCCTTCTGGCCCTATGCATTCAACCCATCTCAAACTCTGTTTTATCTGAGATAGGGTGCCAGTCCCTAACAGTTGGACATCTACCTCTTGAAGAGGCCAATTCGGATGCCATGATTTTGGTGTAATTATAGTCACATCTGCACCTGTGTCTACCAGGCTCTCCAGAACCAGGCCATTAATTCGAATTCTAAGCTTTGGTCTTTGTTAATTTATGGAAGTTTGCCAAAATATTTGTTTTATAGTGTTCTTTGTAAACTGTGATCCATCTATCAGAGCTATTTTATCATTCATGGCAGTATAGGTTTTTACCTTACGCTTTGGTTTATTCAGTTGTCCTGGAGAGGAATTTCTTCCACAGTGGCTGGGAATGTTCGTACTATATTTGATTTGGGGGCCTGCAAGAGGCCCCCTGAGGCGTATCCCGCCAGTAAAGAGTTGCCTCGTATATCTATTTTTGATCTGCACTCATTGGTCCAATGTTGGCCTTTGCCACACCTTCTACATAATCCAGGAGGTGGTTGGGGTCTCCTGTTTAGGCTATTCCTAGAAGGAGTATTAATTCTAGGAGTACCCCACATACAGTTTTTACTTATATGACCTGGTGTACCACACTTAAAACATTTGGTAACACGGGGCCTTCTTTCACCTCTGGGATTTGTCTCTCCTATCCAAGCCTCATTACTGTAGTTAAGAGACTCAACACCATTAGTGTACTGAATCCATTCTTCCAAAGGAGCTGATCTGATCTTTAGTGGTGTAAGTATTCTTCTGCACTCTGCATTAGCATTGTCGAATGCCAAGGACTCAGTTAATACTTTTCTTAATTCTTTATCTGATACAGCTTTTGTTATAGCTGTGTTCAGCCTTTGTAAAAAATCAGTGAAAGATTCATGCAGTCCCTGAAATATCTTTGTGTATACCTCAGTTGGTTTTCCAGGTTCTGGAATTTTTTCCCAAGCATTTAGAGCTGCTGTACGGCATAGGGATATTGTATGCTCATCATAAGTGGCTTGTACATTCCTGTCAGCAAAGCATCCCTCACCAAGTATTTGATCTTGGGAGATCACAAAACCTCTGAGTTTACCTTGTTGTTCTAAATTTTTTGCCTCTTCTCTCAACCAGCTCTTCCACTGTAGCTGCTGGCTATATTCTAGAACAGCTGAAATTAACTGATGCCAGTCATCTGGGATGATTCTATGTGAGGTAGACCATGAATTTAACATCTGTCTTACGTATGTGGAATGTATCCCATACGTAACTACTGCTTCCTTTATATTTTTAAAGTCCCTTGTTGAAATTAGTTGTAATGTATATGTCATATATGGCTCAGGGTGTGTGTCATCTGCTGGCTTCTCATGGACGATAACAGGATAAGCCATTGTATGAGAACTGTTTGGAGATGTTACAACCTCTATGGTCTTGACCTTCTGCTTATTAGTTCCCTTGTCATGTTTACTGAGAGTTTCTTCTAGGGCTTGCAAATGAACACCTAGGGTCTGTTCTAGGGAGTGAACCTCCTCTCTTGCAAGGGACTCCAGATTTCTCATGGAATCATAGACATTTTTATTTTCCTCAGAAGCACATGACTCCATGGACCTTATCTTATCAATTAATGATAATCTTTCTTCCTTATGCAATGTCTGAGTAGCCATAACTTCACTCTGGAGAGTTAGTGTTCTATCCATTAGATATTCATATTTATTATCAATAAAATCAATTTTAGGTACAAGCTTGTTTTGTAAATCCTGATTAGCAGATTCTAGAGAAAGAATCTTTTCCTGTAAGCCTTCATTACTATCTTTTAAAGCAGATTCCAGAAAGAGAATCTTTTTCTGTAAGCCTTCATTGCTATCTTTGAAAGCAGATTCCAGAAAGAGATTCTTTTTCTGTAAGTCTTCATTGCCATCTCTTAAAGCAGATTCCAGAAAGAGAATCTTTTTCTGTAAGCCCTCACTGCTATCTTTGAAGGCAGATTCCAGAAAGAGATTCTTTTTCTGTAAGTCTTCATTGCTATCTTTGAAAGCAGATTCCAGAAAGAGAATCTTTTTCTGTAAGCCTTCATTGCTATCTTTGAAGGCAGATTCCAGAAAGAGAATCTTTTTCTGTAAGCCTTAATTGCTATCTTTGAAGGCAGATTCCAGAAAGAGATTCTTTTTCTGTAAGTCTTCATTGCTATCTTTGAAAGCAGATTCCAGAAAGAGAATCTTTCTCTGTAAGCCCTCATTGCTATCTTTGAAGGCAGATTCCAGAAAGAGATTCTTCTTCTGTAAGCCTTCATTGCTATCTTTTAAAGCAGATTCTAGAAAGAGAATCTTTTTCTGTAAGCCTTCATTGCTATCTTTTAAAGACTGTATCAGTCCCAATAATGACTCATCTTTGTTCTTATTATTAAACCAGTGTTTGAACACTGTGTGAATTATTACGATGAATGCCAAAATGGTACAGGCCAAATATGCCTGAGGAAGGTCATATATTTCCAGAAGAATGTCATTCATCATACAGGCAAAAAGGTTTTTAAATTCTTGTGAGGTAATGTTGTCGACCATATTACAAGAATTACTCAAAATTTGTTAGTCAATTTTAAGATGTAAAATTATCAAGTACTTTTACTTGAAATAAAATGCTGGTTTGCTTATCTTATCTTTCTGTGGTATGGGGGGGGTGTAGTAGCGCTTTTCAACCAGCAGGCGGCGCTGGTACAGCTCCAAAGCAGGGCCTGCCAGTGACCTTGGCTGGCGGCAGCTGGAGGCAGATGGCCTGATGGCCGGGAGCCGAGAGCCGGATAACTCACTCGCAGCGGTTTTTCACTGGTCTCGGAGCTAAGCAAGGGAGCTGAGACCAAACTAGCTGCTCCCCTTTTCGGAAATGGACTGGTTATATGGAACTTTGCAGGCGGGTGTAGATGTAACCAACCGTCTTATTAAATAAGAAACACAGAAACAATGTAAAAGACAAAGTCGAGAAGTCAGAGCTCAGAGCTAAAATCTCACCCTTCCTCCTGCTGTCCCAGCTTCGCGAAAAGAGACCTACTTCCTGTCGGTTCGTATTTTTAAAGTATGGTGTTCTGCCTTCTCATTGGTTGTAAACCCAAACACATGACTGCCTCGTCACTGTCTGAATGTACAGCCCCCTAGGTCTTAAAGGCATATGTCTCCAATGCTGGCTGTATCCCTGAACACACAGAGATCTTATGGGATTAAAGGCGTGTGCCGCCACCGCCACACTCTTGCTATGGCTCTAATAGCTCTGACCCTGAACACACAGATATCTATGGGATTAAAGGCGTGTGCCACCACCGCCACACTCTTGCTATGGCTCTAATAGCTCTGACTCCCAGACAACTTTATTTATTAACATACAATCAAAATAATAATTCAGTACAATTAGATTATCATCACATTTCCCCTTTTCTATTTTAATAAAAAGAAAAAGAAAGCAAAAGGTTATAACTAACAAAAGAAAAACTATATACAAAAGTACAATAACTATATACAATATATACAAGTAATAAATACCTAAACAGGTATTTGACAAATCAGAGAAAATAATTCCATTATCTATCCTATTTTGGTAAATCCAAGATGTATCTAATGCACTTTCTATCCTAATTAATTTTCAACTATAACTAACTAATCTTCAACCATAACTAACTAATCTTCAACTCCCTCAGAGACCCAAGAAGGGAATAATAGTAGCTAACAAAAATAAAAACAGGAAGTGCATGCAAGCAACTTCCAAAAAATTTTGTGAGTTGACAGAAACAGCCAGCTGCCTGGGCAGTCACCTGAGGTTTCTCCGCAGTGTTGGGGCATCATCTTCAGCCTATAGGCTTAGTGTATCTGACAGACTCATTTGTGAAGTAGGATGTACACAAGGTCAACAGTTCAACCTCACATTGGGTGAGAGCAGTCCACGTACCAGAAACACCTGAATTCCACTAGTGTCCTGTCTTGATTCAGGATTTTAAATTCTGGAAATTGTTGACAGTTTTTTAATTCAGCTGTCCATTCTTCTTGGCTGTGTATATATGGCTTCATCTCAGCATCCCCTTCTTCTCCACATCCCTCTATTAAATGCCAGTCTACTTTTGAGAGGCATGAGCTTTCAGCTGCTGTTCCATTGTACAACAGAATCCATCGGCCCTCTGCCTGTTAAGCTGCCTTCGAAGAAAAGGGCACCGTACCTTTTCCGGATGCGAAGGCCACTTCAGGGATGGGGCCATATTGTCCTGGCCTCAGAAGATGCCTTTTGATAAAGCCATAACCACACTTGTTTTGGCAAGAATCAGTAGTCCCTTGTTTCGTGATCTGTCTGTCCATTTTGTCCTGTTGATTCGAGGATACTTTGTTGTCCAGTGGCTAACTTTTGCCAGAATGAAAGTTGACTCCATATGCAGTTTCTTCAATGCCCATATTTTCTCTAAAGTAGATTGGTACTGCCAGGAGCCGACATGTCTCAAAAAAGAAAAATTTTCTAAGTTATTAAAACATTTTAAATGCCATATTCTGTAGATCTCTGAAGGGTTTGAAGATGACCTGTCTAAAACATCTCTGCTCAATTTTTAAAACATATCTAATATGACTACAAGTTCTATGATAATGTCTAACTACTAGCTTTCATTTCTTTATATCCTAATAGTTGATAATAATAACATTCAAGAATCAGAAATTTGCATTACATTGTTAAATGGATGGAATAAATACAATTAGAAATATACATATAGCATTTTCTAACAATATCAGTTTCAAATTTGTGTACAATATAAAACAATTCAATCCAATGTAAAGTATTTAAAACTAGTAATTGTCTTTTTCTTTCCTTTCTTTCTCTTTTTTTTTTAAACAAGAACCTTAAATCTAATCTCCTTTGCTTAGCCTTTTTCCTAACCCTTGACAATAACTTGTAACCAACCCCCCTAAATACTGAAAATTATCCCAGACCCAAAACCCATTAAAAAGACCAAAAAACCACCCGCCCCACACCACCTCTTTGGGAATGTGGGCGTCGTATTCTTAAAATTGCTTCCTGCTGGGTATGGGCGAAGTTTTCTTTATCCTGAAAGAAAAATTTTAGGTTAATTGTCAAATTCTAGGAGAGGTAACTATATCCTTCATTATCCAGTCTGTGTATAATGCCAAAGTTGAGGGTTTATCTCAAGTCCTTATTCAAGTAGTCTTTCAGACTGGATCATCTCAGCTAGTCATCTCAAATTTGCTCTGAGCACCTTGTAGTTCAAAGCTGATCTATGGATGATGTTTGTCAGCTTAATGATATTATTATTGTCCACGTGGAATTGTTGTTGTTGTGGGGCCCCATCTTCTTTCTGGAGACTTCAGTTGATGTTAGGCCTGGCCATGATTTCCTGCAGAAAACTGATAAGAGGCTCGAACACAAAAACATATATATGCAGCTAGCCTTTTTTCTAGAATTAGTTAGTACTCTATGTGACCATTCATATCTTAACAAAGTTTAAAATGTATATATATATATTAATCTTGTAAATTTTGATATAAAATTTATACTTTGAGAAAAGTTTAAAGAATCAGAATAGAATCAAAGAGTTGAGATTAGTAATAGAATAGTCCCTTAATTAATTTTGCTTTTGTCCTGTACCATAGCAGAAGATGGCTCTTATTCTGGCATGATACAGGGAGTTTGCATTTTCCTTTTAACAACATGCTTGATTTTAAAGAAGGAGAGAGCCATTCTCCAACTCCAAAGTCAGCTTTAAATTTTAATTGAACTGGGACTATTAGAAAACCAAGAGTGTTAAATCTTTAGAGAAAAGCAGAAACAAACATTTAGGAAGACATAAAATTTTTTTAGATAATATATACCCATACACCGTTTCACTCTGTTTCTTGGGATAGATGATTTGTCCCTTTTCTTCAGTTGTCTCATTTGTCCAGTGTTCTTCAGATTCCTTAACCTTCATTCTCCTAAAAGACAAAAACAAAAACCTTTCCCCAAGACTAATTTTGGGGATGTTCCTTTTTGGCAAGTTATTATCTGATGAAATGAAAAGGCATGTTTTATTGATACAAGTTAGTTTAAATTGGATGTTCATGGGCTGGAGAAATGGCTCAGAGGTTAAGAGCACTGACTGTTCTTCCAAAGGTCCTGAGTTCAATTCCCAGCATCCACATGGTGGCTCACAACCATCTGTAATGAGATCTGGTGCCCTCTTCTGGCCTGCAGGCATACATGCAGGCAGAACACTGTATACATAATAAATAAATAAATCTTTAAAAAAAAAAAAAAAAAAAAAAAAAAAATTGGATGTTCATGCTGGTTGATGAACTATCACCTCCTCTAATTAAGAGGTCTCTCTTGTTCAAATCGAACCTTTATCAATTTTGATGGTACCCACAGCTTATCTTCTCCTGTAGAAACAAAAGCAAAACCACGTCCCCAATGTAATACATACCCTGGTTTCCATTCTGAGGTCAGCACATCCTTAAAGTATATAGGCTGATTTAATTCTGTAGTTTTTTCTATTATCCAATGTCTCTCTGCAGCTGTTGTTCCTTTCTCATTGGCATTCAGAAAATTCAAAGTTAGAAGAGCATTATGCAGTCTATTTCTGGGGGTTTTTGTTACCCATTTCTGTTTATTTAGCATATCCTTTAGAGTTCTGTTTGATCTTTCTATAACTGCTTGACCTGTAGGATTATGTGGTATGCCTGTAATATGCTTTATATTGTAATAAGCAAAAAACTGTTTCATTTTAACAGAGACATATGATGGAGCATTGTCAGTTTTGATTTGTGCAGGTATACCCATGATGGCCATAACTTCTAGCAAATGAGTGATTACAGAATCAGCTTTTTCAGAACTCAAAGCAGTTGCCCATTGAAATCCTGAATAAGTATCGATAGTGTGGTGTACATATTTCAATTTTCCAAATTCTGCAAAGTGAAACACGTCCATCTGCCAGATTTCATTTCTCTGAGTACCCTTTGGGTTACATCCTGCTGGTAATGGCGTCTGATTGTAGAAGGAACAAGTAGGACATTTCTTTACTATTTCTTTGGCTTGTTGCCAGGTTATGGAAAAATCCTTTTTTAAACCTTTACTATTAACGTGATGTTTTTTATGAAATTCTGAGGCCTCCAGCACATTTCCTATCAATAATTTATCAATTTCATCATTGCCTTGTGCTAGAGGGCCGGGCAGACCAGTATGGGATCGAATGTGAGTTATATATAAAGGATGACTCCTTTTCCTGATTGTATCTTGTAATTGAATAAATAGTGAAGTTAATTCTGAAGCATCAGGGATAAATTCTGCAGTCTCAATATGTAACACCACTCTTTCAGCATACTGAGAGTCAGTTACTATGTTGAGAGGTTCTGAAAAATCCATTAATACCAACAGAATAGCATACAATTCTGATTTTTGAACTGAATTATACGGACTTTGAACTACTTTACTTAAATTTTCTGATTTGTAACCTGCCTTTCCTTCTTTGTTGGCATCTGTATAAAATGTACGAACTCCAGATATGGGTTTTTGCCGTACAATTCGAGGCAAGATCCAATCAGCTCTCTTTATAAGATCAATTCTATTGCTTTTGGGATATTTGCTGTTAATTTCTCCCAAAAAATTACTGCAAGCTCTTTGCCAAGGTTCACTTTCTGTCCATAATTTTTCAATGTCCTCCTTAGTTAATGGTACGACAATTTCTGCTGGGTCTATGCCTGCTAATTGACGAAGTCTCATTTTTCCTTTGTAAATCAAGTCAGAGATTTTTTCCACATAAGTTTTTAATTTTTTATTTGGTTTATTTGGTAAAAATATCCATTCCAATATAATATCTTCCCTCTGCATTAATATTCCAGTAGGAGAACGCCTAGAAGGTAAGATAACCAAAATGCAATCCAGCTTTGGATCAATACGATTCACGTCCTTCATGCACTTTCTTTTCTACCAAGGCTAATTCTTTCTCAGCTTCAGGTGATAATTCTCTTGGACTATTTAAGTCCTTGTCACCTTCTAAGGTTTTGAACAAATTAGTCAGTTCATCATTTTTTACCCCAACAATAGTTCGTAGATGAGAAATATCTCCAAATAATCTTTGAAAGTCATTAAGAGTCTGTAGTCTATCTCTCCGAATTTGCACCTTTTGGGGTCTAATTTTTTGTAGCTCTATTTTATATCCTAAATAATTAATAGAATCTCCTCTTTGTATCTTTTCAGGAGCAATTTGTAATCCCCAGCGAGGCAAAATTTTCTTTACTTCTTCAAACATTATTTCTAAAGTATCTGCATTTGAGTCAGCTAGTAAAATATCGTCCATATAATGATAAATTATAGATTTAGGAAATTTTTTACGTATCACTTCCAATGGCTGTTGTACAAAATATTGGCACAGAGTTGGGCTATTCAACATTCCCTGTGGGAGGACCCTCCATTGAAATCTTTTAACCGGTTGAGAATTATTATAAGTAGGCACTGTAAAAGCAAATCTTTCTCTGTCTTTTTCTTGTAAGGGTATTGAAAAGAAACAGTCTTTTAAATCAATAACTATGAGAGGCCATCCTTTTGGTAACAGAGTAGGCAAAGGCATCCCAGATTGTAGAGAACCCATTGGCTGAATTACTTTGTTAATTGCCCTAAGGTCTGTTACCATTCTCCATTTACCAGATTTCTTTTTAATAACAAATACAGGAGAATTCCAAGGGCTGGTTGATTCTTCAATATGCTGAGCATTTAACTGTTCTTCTACCAGCTCTTCTAAAGCCTGGAGTTTCTCTGTTGTTAAAGGCCATTGCTGGACCCATACAGGCTTGTCTGTTAACCATTTTAAAGGTAGAGCTGTTGGTGTCTTTGGAAGATCATCAGTTATTGTGCCCTGTTCTTGTATAATATGGATGGCTGGTGACCACTCATTAGAACAATATCTTCTAATATTTCTCTCAGTAACATGTGCTAGTTTATGATTTGTTTCTGAGATTGGAGGGATGTTAATCTGAGTATTCCATTGTTGCAACAAGTCTCGACCCCACAGGTTCATAGTTATGTTAGCCACATATGGTTTTAATTTTCCTCTCTGTCCTTCTGGACCTATACATTCGAGCCATCTTGCACTCTGTTTCACTCCAGATAATGTCCCAATTCCTAACAGTTGAACGTTTACCTCCTGAAGAGGCCAAGTTGGATGCCAAAATTCTGGTGCAATTATGGTAACGTCCGCACCTGTGTCTACCAGACCAGACAACAAAACACCATTTATTTTTATTGTTAATTTTGGTCTTTGTTCATTAATAGAAGAATTTTCTATTCTCTCTGTTTCATCATTCTGACCAGCATGATTTATTCCAATAGGCATTTGGTTATTTAATCGCTCTCCAGAGCAGGCATTTCCTCTATGGCTGCCGGAAAGGTTTGAACTGGATTTGCACTGGGGGCCTGCCTGAGGCCCCTCTGGGAGTTTCCCGAAGACTGAGGCAAAGGATTACCCTGTCTGTCCTTTGTTGATCTACATTCGTTGGTCCAGTGTTTTCCCTTACCACACCTTCTGCATACTCCAGAAGGAAGGGGCATTCTGTTGCCATTGTTCCTTGAAGAAACATTGTTTCTGGAAATGACCTGTCTACAGTCCCTTTTCAAATGTCCTTGCTTTCCACATCCAAAACATCTAACACTCCTCAAACCTTTTGAAATTACTTCTCCTACCCATGTATCATCATGCTCATCAGCTTCAACATTAATTGTTTCTCTAATCCAATCTTCCATAGGTGCAGATCTTGCCCTTAATGGCCTGATTATTCTTTTGCATGCTGCATTCGCATTCTCAAAGGCCAAAGATTCAATTATTGCCTTACCAGCTTCTGAATCCGAGACCGTTCTCTTTACTGCTGAAGACAGTCTTTGTAAAAAATCTGTAAAAGACTCTTTTGGGCCTTGCTTCACCTTTGTAAATGACTCAGATTTTTTTCCTGGTTCCTCAACTTTGTCCCATGCATTCAAGGCTGCCTTTCGACATAAAATTAGGGTTTGGACATCATATAAACATTGTGCTTGTGCTGAAGCATATTGGCCTTCGCCCATAAGCTGATCCTGGCAAACTTGTACTCCTTTATCCCTCCATTGTTTTTCTATGTTTTTAGCCTCCTCCTTAAACCAAGTCAGAAATTGAAGTCTCTGGCTGGGTTCCAGAACACCTTGTGCGAGGTCCCGCCAGTCCTGTGGTACTAACCTATTATATGTTGACCAAGTGTTTAACATTTGCTTTACATATGGGGAATGCATGCCATAAGATACTATTGCCTCCTTAAACCTTTTTAAATCCAACATTTCAATTGGAGCCCAAGTATTTTGTGTAGCCATTTGATCAGGCATCTGATGTACTGTTACAGGATAAATTAAGGGTGACTGTGTGAAAACAGGCTTTCTTTCTGCAACCTTATGATCCCGACTTGAAACAACTTCACTGTTAATTTCTTCTGTCTGAATTTTTACAGGTTTAACAAGTTCTTCTAACGCTGTTATCCTGGCACTTAAATTGACTATCTTTTTAAATATTAAAATGTGGATTATTATAGTGATGAGGTGCATAATTCCACCAATACTAATATTATATAGTTGTTCCATTGCCAGACTGCCTAAAATTTCGAACAAAAACCAATTTTCTTCCAATGTACACATAAAACCCATTTGTTTTTTTAATGTGGAAAAAAATTCTCTTTTAGATAGTTTCCTTTAAAATATCTGATATATTATGACTTACCAAATCTGCGTAGAACAGTAGAAATCCGAGGGGATTTTCAAAGCAGCCACCTAGTGTCCCAGGTGTAAATCCAGAGAGAGAGAGAGAGAGAGAGAGAGAGAGAGAGAGAGAGAGAGAGAGAGAGGAAAGAGAGAACACACAAGAAAGCGTAGCTGGCTAAAGCTTAAATGCAGCCACGTGTTCCCTCTTGTGCCGGGTCAAGGCTTGGGTCTGGCTTCCTTAAGCTCCGACCACGTGCGTTGGTTTTACAGGCAGGGCCCTGTTCGGCAGGGCAGGTCTGAGTTGTTTGTAGCACCGGCTTTAGGCAAGCTGCTCACAGACCTAGGCCCGGGCTAGAAGTTGCTACCCGGACTAGGACGCCAGCAGCTCGGACTAAGAAGCCGATCGCCGCCGGCCGCCGTGTGCCGCCGCTGCCACCGCCGCCGCCGCCGCGGGCCGCCTGCCGCCCTTGCGGGAAAGCGGACCTGCCGCCAAGCCAAGCAGTTTTTAATGGATTCTTGTCATGTTGGGCGCCAGATGTAGATGTAACCAACCGTCTTATTAAATAAGAAACACAGAAACAATGTAAAAGAGAAAGTCGAGAAGTCAGAGCTCAGAGCTAAAATCTCACCCTTCCTCCTGCTGTCCCAGCTTCTCGAAAAGAGACCTACTTCCTGTCGGTTCGTATTTTTAAAGTATGGTGTTCTGCCTTCTCATTGGTTGTAAACCCAAACACATGACTGCCTCGTCACTGTCTGAATGTACAGCCCCCTAGGTCTTAAAGGCATATGTCTCCAATGCTGGCTGTATCCCTGAACACACAGAGATCTTATGGGATTAAAGGCGTGTGCCGCCACCGCCACACTCTTGCTATGGCTCTAATAGCTCTGACCCTGAACACACAGAGATCTTATGGGATTAAAGGCGTGTGCCGCCACTGCCACACTCTTGCTATGGCTCTAATAGCTCTGACCCTGAACACACAGATATCTATGGGATTAAAGGCGTGTGCCACCACTGCCACACTCTTGCTATGGCTCTAATAGCTCTGACTCCCAGACAACTTTATTTATTAACATACAATCAAAATAATAATTCAGTACAATTAGATTATCACCACAGGCGGGTTTACGTACCCGCCAGCCGGGGAGGAGGCTGAGGGCAGGAGTCGCCCAGGCCTTTGGAATTTGACCCACGTGGGCACAAGATATTGGGGAAAATTATAAAGGCCACTCCATGTAGTTAAAAGGAAGATTTATTTAGTGGATGACTTACAAATGAAGGAATAGATAGGTTGCGTGGGTCTGGGGAAGGTGTATCGCAATCCACTGGTGTTCTCTGGAGCTCTGCACAGTCAGTCTCCACCGTCCAGGGTCCAGGCACAGAGCGTGCGCACAGAGAGAGCGCTGGCCCGTCCAGCTCTCGGGTCTCCAGGCGCCTCCCCTCACCCCGCCTGGTAGGCGTGACAGTTGCCAGAGTCTCAATGGGGGTTGGAACTTCCAGATCCAAGCTGGAATGGCTACCCACTACATCTGTGTCTCAGGGAGACACTTTTGGTTCAACTGGCACTGGTGGTGTTTGTGTCTCAGGGAGATGCTGGAATCCTAGAGGATGGATAAGTTTGGGGGACTGACTGGGACTTGTTGATGGCAGGATCCTATTGGGGGGGAGGTGGGAAGGTCTGCCCACGGTAGTCTTGGCATCTGGCCTGCAATTGGGGCTGGAGTAGGTGGAGGTTGGGGGGCCCACGCATTGTGCCTGGGGCCAAGAGTCTGTAGAGTGTGCTGTCTTCTTGGGAGAACAGGCACTCATCTTTTAGTCCAGTAGGAGCTGGTGGAGTCTGTATCTCAGGGAGCTGGTGAGGTCTCTGGGGATGGGTAGGTTTGGGGGATGTAGTGGGACTGGTAGATTACAGGGTCCAGTGCAGGGTGTGAGTGGCAGGCATGTCTGCAGGAACCTTGCCTGCTGGCCTGCAACTTGGACTTCAACGGGTGGGATGGGGCGCACAGGTTTTCCTCCAGGGCCTAGGCCTGAGAGACTCAAATGACCATGATATTCTGAAGACACACACACTCATATCCCTTAATTATGTTTCCTCTCTTCTTTAACCTGGAACTGTATTGTGACGAAGATGCAGTTTTGGAAAATCCATTTGTAAACCCATTAGAGGGTTTCTCTAGTTTTTGCTTTTTTTTTTTTTTTTAAATTGGTGGATATTTGGATTCAGAATCAGATTGTATGTCTTAGATTGTCAATTACCTTTCAACATCATAATTGATGAATTATGACCAGTAATAGTATACACTATTACTACAAAATAATAAAACTGTATTTACAAGAACTCTTCATTAGTCAGCCTTATGTACTTAGCAAGATACCTGTCTTCTTGAATTCACAAAATATCTAGTGACATAATTATTGTTCTAGTCACTATTTACTGTTAAGAAACTGAATACTGAAGAATGAAACCTGTTGTCTAATATCAACCATGGCATCAAGAGGCAGAGCCAAGAAGCCAGCAAATATTTCCAATATCAGTTCCCATCCACACACTTGTGATTATTCTGTACTTGTATCTTCATAATGCATATGTTGAGACTTGGCTGTAACACTAGTGTCTTTGTAGCAAAGTCTTTTTTAGTTTTGAGGGGGAAATCATGATTCAATGAAATCATACAGCTCTCCTCCAGAATAGGTAGAGGGAAAAAGAAGAAAGAAAGAAAAAAAGGGGGGGGGGGGGCAAAGCCATGTAAAGGGAAGTTGAGATTTCTGCACTCTTCCAGCCATGAAGAAAAGCTTCATTAGATTATAGCACTGTTTACACTTTGATTTTATATTCCCAGCCTCCAGAATCTTGAGAAAATAATTTGTTTAAACTACTCACCTTGTAGAATTCTGTCAAGGCAGAAAAAGCACATCAAATCAATGTCCAGTTAGGGACTGCCTGATTTTGATGGTTCTTTTTAAAGATGTGATCATTGATAGAATTCCCATGGTCCAAAGGACAGCTCCACATTCATGCCAGTGTAGCAGCAATAGCTGGAGTTAGTAGGTCATAAACACAATAAAAATCATACCAAACCTGTGAAGAAAGTTTATCTTATCATAAATTAGTTTTATTAGATTGTTGGTTTCTTCTTTCCTCTTGAGCCTGTCCTGAATCTTGCTCTATAGACCGGGCTGGCCTCTAACTCACAAAGATCTGCCTGGCTCTGCCTCCTAAGTGTTGGGTTTAAAGGCATGTGCCACCACCACCCAGCCCTTCCTTCCTCTTTTTATCCCCCATAAGTGAAAGGAGAACTTGAAAGTTGGAGATGATTGTCCTGTTGTAATACATCATGAGGAAAATTAATCTTTGTTCATTGGGCATGAAAAGGCTTTTGCTGAAAGTGGTACCCTTTCCCTTTGTTACCTCTGACTCCACTTTGTATGTTTTACCACAAATATCGATCCTATTGCTGTTCATGCCTTGCAGAGCTGTATTAGAGCAGCAGATGTCACAGTAGGCATGTTGACAATGGAATAAGCAGCTGGGAGGTAAAAGTTCAGCACAAAGGTGGTCGTTGTGACTAAGTTGTTGCTATTGATGTTGTGAATATTTATTTAATGTGTTCACAATTTTAAGTAGCATCTACACTGGGCTCTTCTGCCCAGACATAGACGTCAATATCTGTGCCTATGAATTTGCATATATATATGTGCCTGCATGCATGGTCGTTTCTTGATTTACATTACCATCTTTAAATATTTCTCTGGGGAGTGCTGATCAGTGATATGAACTTAATTTCTTTAGGCCCTCAGGAGGCTATTCTAAATTTTATATCTAAGTGGACCAGTGTGGTGATAAGATTAATGGGCTATTGCTCTCAGGATCCTTTTACTGAGACTGACTCTCTGGACGGGTATTATTTATGGATTTTATGTTGCAATCTCAAATGAGAAAGTAGGAAACGGACTTGCAAACTTGTAAAGTAAAATCAATACAGATAATAACCTCTCGCACAGAAAAGTTTTAGATGATTCTGGAAATTTGCTTATGTGCTTGTGGATTACACATTGAGCTTCTCTTAGAACAATCTCATGCTTCCCCTGTATTTTCTTCCCTCTTTTTTTTTCCAACAGCATATCTTATTTTCTTATTCTTCTTTTCTATATCTACACAGGAAATCATGCTGGATTTCTATTACTACTTGACTAAATAAAGTCACTGAAATAGACTCAGGAGGAGGCAGGAACCCATTTATTTCACAGTGTGGTAGTGGTAGCTCAATATTCAGAAGAGAGCACAATAGTGAATATGGAAACGCTTGCTTTTCTCCCATCTGTGCTCATTATTTGAAAGCTTTCTACCTAGATTAAATTGTTTAGAATTTTAAGAAAATAGTATTGAATGAATTTATGTCCAGACAAATCTTTGTAAAAATCTTTAAAAAGACTCTCATTCTTGAACAGAAAATTTCAATATAAGCAACAATTTTAAGAAACTACCAAATGATTGTGTAATATATTTCCTGGGCCAAATTCTGTGTCTGTATCAGAATAAATTACATTTTTAAATATAAGACATTCTTAACTACCTATAAAAGTTCCATATAAATTATGGCGTTGCTTTAAGGTAAGACACAAAAGAAACCTTGATGTTTTGTTTTTTTATTGCCAAACCATAAAAAGCATAAAATTTATTCTGACAATTTTATTAACCACATATTCTACCTCTATCAAAACAAACAGTGGCACTAAATCTACAGAGATTCTAAATGTTTATTCATATACTCAGATTTTTCTTTCTCTACTTATAATTCCCATGAACTGCTTGCTTCTTTATATAGAAAAGAATGAAAGTTTATTTTGTCTCTTGTCTTCAAGCAATGTCAAAACTAAAATTGATATAAAGGTGGGATAAGTAATGTTTCCTCAGAGCTGGAAACCTGTGACTTGACTAGCCTGTGTTTTTGATGGTGACTAGTAAGTAACTTTATCTGAAGAGCAATAAAAGATACTTGTCACGGCCCATTGGTGGAGAAACATGTCAATCATGCTGATGAATAAGGAACTGAAACTATAGTTCCTAAATCTGCTTTCAGGGATATTTGTTATTACAAGGGGCTTTAAAAGAACATAATTTTAAAAGTAATCATATCTTGGTTCTATACACAAGCATTATTTAATCAGGATAAAGAAATATCTAAATATTTGATACCATCCAGACAAGAACATTAATTATATCATCTTATTAATTTTATTTTCTTATATTTTCCATTTCTACAGCTATTCTCATAGGACCAAAATGCTTTACCACCTGTATTGCAACTGGCCAGATGCTGTATAAATGCCCTTATTTGCTGTGAATATCACTCTATATAAATAAAACACTGATGGCCAGTGACCAGGCAGGAAGTATAGGCGGGACAAAGAGAGAGGAGAATTGGGGAAACAGGAAGAAGGGAGGAGAGACACTGCAGCCACCGCCAGGACAAGCAGCATGTAAAGACACTGGTAAGCCACCAGCCACGTGGCAAGGTATAGATTTATAAAAATGGGTTAATTTAAAATAAAAGAACAGTTAGCAAGAATCCTGCCACAGCCATACAGTTTATAAGTATTATAAGCGTCTGAGTGATTATTTTATAAGTGGATTGTGGGACTGCAGGGTTTGGTGGATTCTGGAGAGAAGCCCTCCAGCAACAAATGGCGCCCAACGGCTCAAGTTTCGACCTTAAACCTGAGAATATTTAATAACCAATTCTAAACAGAGCCAAAAACAGGTTCCTGCTTCATGTCTCATGAGGGCAGCTAGACGCCGCAAAACACGGGTTTGAACACTGGTGGGTTCCTGGCGTGTGCATTTGACCTGCAGTATGGCGGTAATGGGGTGTTTGCCAGCGACACATTACGCTGTGTTGTAGATTTAGTCTTTACTAGTATTAAAAAAAAAAAAAAGGTTTCTGGGCTACATGCTGCTTTGATAAAAGCTTAGAGCCCCTATTTCTGAGACTTGATGACTCCCAGAGCTGGCAGAAAACATACCACTGCCATGTTGGAAAGCTGAAGTGGGCGGAGCCAGCTGCCACAGCGCCATTTCAGGCTTAGAAGGCTACAGTTTAAAGCAATAGGCTCACAAAAAGACTGATTCAGATAAAATCGTTTACAATGTGTGTAAAATATACGTAGGCTTGAAAGAGACAAAAAAGATAAATTAATATAAAAAAAAGTCACATAAAGATGAATATTACACAGAGAATCTGGATTGTGTTGTCTTGGGGATTTTTAACTGCAAAAAAACATTTGATCAAAAAAGATGTTGAATTAAACCAATATGTATATTTTAAAGGTACCTTGACTTTAAAATTTGGATTTAAAGATATGTTGCTTTGGAAAAGAGGTTCTGCTTTTGTTTCCACAGAAAGCCCGAGGCTGTGGATTTGTTCCAGATTAAGATACATCAGGTTTCACCAGCCAAGACCCCCTGAAAGGTCCCCGATGACAACATGGCCCAGATAATCTAACATCCAGAACGGTTTCAAGGCAACTGGTTCACACAATACAGCCTCATGGACTACCCCATGGGCCTAAAATTTTCTTTGCGTCCCCATAAGATACAGCGCCCCCCTCCAGCAGGAAGTAATAAGAGATGCTACGCCCAAATTCCCAAATATACCAAGCTGGCTTTAGAGGTGGAATTGGCTCACTCCCCCTCTAAACCCAGACATATTGCTTTAAAAAAAATGGTTAAGAGATTCTTGTGTCCCAAATCAGAAGAGCCCTCTGGTGTGGGACAGAGAAAAACCAATATTTTTATTTAAAACAGGTTGATTATAAATGTGATCTCTTTCTAAAAAAGAAAAGGGGATATGATATAGATATATAGGAGGATATAGCGATGATAAGATAAAAGGGTAGATTAATGAACCTACTTTTAAAGAACAACTTGTTTTAAATGTTTTACATTGGTATAGATTTTAGTTTATGTTTAAAATGTTTTACATTGGTATAAATTTTACTTTATTGATACAAACTTGAAGTTAATTTTGTTATACTGTATATACATATATATATATATATATATATATATATATATATATATTCTTGTTTGAGGTATTATGTTTATGTAACTCATTTAAAATTATAATGGATAATTAAGAAATAGATTAATAATTAGTCATCTATGATAATCATATTTGTAGCCATGTTAGTTAAGTCTTCTAGGTATACATCATAGATATATTTCAGATAGATAGGTAATCTTCTAACACTTCATAGACCTAGAGAATATGGCATTTAAATAACTTAGAATTCTGTTGACATGAGACACAATTGCTCCTGGCTGCACCAATTTGATCCCAAGAGAATGTTGGGCTTCTAAGACATTTCCATTTGGAAGTTTGTCTTCTTGGCACAAAATGGCCTACTGGGCAAAGAACTGCCTTTGCCTGGACGGCTGACAGTACAAATGCAATGCTGTCCTTTCTGGACAAGCAGAACACAAAGGAAAGCGACCACTGTACTCTGCCAAGACAGGGTAAGATGGTCTTTCAGAATTCCTGCTTCTAAAAATGCCTAGAGTCATATACTCTAGGCCTGTAGCCACTTTGAATGCACCAAAAATGCTGAGAAACATTAGGTGACTGTCCAGGCTGTCAGCTGTCTTGGTCTACTCTTGTAAGATTCCCAAAAGTTGCTTGCATCCATCTACCATTTCTCAGGTACCATTATGTTCCTTCTCAGGTCTTTGATGTGGTTGAAAACTAGATAGTTGTAATTTCCTCAGTTATGATAAAAGATAAGTTAGATATAAAACCTTAAACTCACAAATATAAGATAGATAGGACATCTTCTTTAATATTGTAACTGTAATTCATGCTCGATAATTGTTTTGTTATATGTAAATTTACTATGTTAAAATTAAAACCTTTCTTTTTAAAAAAAAAAAAAAGAAGAAAAGGGGAAGTGCTGTGGATATCACTCTATATAAATAAAACACTGATGGCCAGTGACCAGGCAGGAAGTATAGGCGGGACAAAGAGAGAGGAGAATTGGGGAAACAAGAAGAAGGAGGAGAGACACTGCAGCCACCACCAGGACAAGCAGCATGTAAAGACACCAGTAAGCCACCAGCCACATGGCAAGGTATAGATTTATAAAAATGGGTTAATTTAAGATAAAAGAACAGTTAGCAATAAGCCTGCCACGGACATACAGTTTATAAGTATTATAAGCGTCTGAGTGATTATTTTATACGTGGATTGTGGGACTGCGGGGTTTGGTGGATCCTAGAGAGAAGCCATCCAGCAACACTTACTGATTTTCTTTTTCAAGAAAACTACACTGTGAGCATAATTTTGAGATGTATGAGTCTGCAGATCTTCTTTGTTCATTATCTGTATCTTCTAAATATTGCTGGTCCTATTGTCATCGGAAAGTTCATTAGGAATTCAAAAAACATAAAATGTCCGTTTTCACTTTTCCTTTAAGTATAGTTTAGATACAATTCCTCATTTTCACTTGCTATCCTTATACAGTGATTATATTAATTGATATTGTTAAGTTAAATGTTAGGTTAAATTAATTATGATTATGAACTCTTTCTTTACATATCTTTAAATGTACACTTTCTGGTAGTGTTATCATTTATTTCTTTGTCAGCTTTTTATTAACATGGGCAAAAATAATTTCTGTTTGTTACATAAATTACAATGTGATTCTAAAATAACTAAGTATTTCTATGATTATAATTTTTGTGGTGAAAGAACCTTTAAGTACTTGACAGTGTCACAACCTCTTGGCTCACAAGTATCTGGTGAAATGGAAGGAAGGTACAAATTTGTGTTCACAATCACTGCAAGTCACAGTACAGATAGTTTCTCTAGTTTCTCTTTTCAGTATGTAAGAGTGGATTTTTATATTATCCAGAATTATAAGGTGCTTAAAATGGATAATTATTTAATGTGCATAAAACTTATATGAATAAAAATTGATTTATTAGTATTAGTAACTAAGTTATAGGAAAAAATCACTTTCATTAATAGTTTATCTTACAATAAAGATAGTGCATTCTTTTAATCCCAGCACTTTAGAGACAAGACAGGAACAGAAATATCTCCATAAGTTCAAGACCAGTCTGATTTACACTGAGAGTTTTGGGTCAGTCAGATTACATATCAAGTCCCTGTTTAAGAAAGAATGAATGAAAAAGAGAAAGAGAATAAAGGAAACCCCAGAAGAAAAGGAAGAAAAAAATTCTTACACTATATGATGAAAATAAAATTTAAGAAATTATAAACACTGGTACACAGAGAACTAATGTGTTACAATATAGCATGGTCTCTGTACTAAAACCTGTGTGAGGAAGCAAGTAATACAATTATAGGTGCTAAGAAAAATATCATGTGATAATAAATGACAAGTATCCATTAACAAAGACATGATATTTTTTTCCTGTAACAGAAAATTTGCTATTGATTTAATGTAGTATGCTTGAACCATGGAGCTTTTCTCGTGTTAGTTAAATTATCTATCACTGATTCATATGTCTAGCCTAAGAAATATTTTTCTGTTCATTGTAAATAACTCAGTCTGTATTACTCTATGTTAGTAACGTAAAATACCCTGACAACTTCTTTAGCAGGTTTAACCCTACTTGTCTTCCAGAAATTAAGTTAGGTAGTACATCCATGCTGATAACTGCCATCATCCCACAAGTGACAGCTGAGGTAAAACTGCATTCACATGCCCTAGCATCCACAAAGCAGTTATTGCAGGATTTTTTTTTCTGTTCCTTTACTAAACAGTAAGTTCAGTTGGAAGTTTTCCTATGTCCCGTCTGATCAATAGCCACTCAGACCCAAATAAACACACAGAGGCTTATATTAATTACAAACTGTATGGCCATTAGCTCAGGCTTATTACTGACTGGCTCTTACTCTTAAATTAACCCATAATTCTTATCTATGTTTAACCACTTGGCTTGGTACCTTTTCTCAGTTCTGCCTTGTCATCTTGCTTCCTCTATGTCTGGCTGGTGACTCCTAACTCAGCCTTCCTGTTCCCAGAATTCTCCTTGTCTGCTTATCCCACCTATACTTTCTGCCTGGCTACTGGCCAATCAGCTTTTTATTTATCACCTAATCAGAGCAACTCACATTCACAGCATACAGAATGACATTCCACAGCAAATAAACTCTTGTAAGAACTGTATAAATTGTTGATCATAGATTATGAAAGTATGTTAGTGCTGTTTCTATAAAATAAATGTTCAACAAATAAATATTATATAATTAAACATTTCAGAGTGGACTGATATTTTTAAAATTACTGTTGTCAGATTAAATGGTCCAAAAATGCTTGACTCAGTTAAAGTAGAAATTTGGTAAAAGAATAAATAGTTGATTTAATATTGATGTAGCCCCAGTCTTAAATTGCTACAATAATAGGCCTTTTTTTATCATGAATTTAAATTTAAATGCATTTTATTTATTTATCTGGCAATCACAGTATGAATAAAATGCCTCAATATTTACTAGATTGGGTAGATTCCTAAGAAAAAAGCTTAATGTTTCATGGGTATTGTGTCCTCCTTTAAAGGCCTTTAAGTTGTATCCAAGCATGGTTTTCTCATGTAAATCTTTGTAGTGCTGGTTCACTTTAACCAATACCTCATTCTTAGGTGAATGGATAATAGCAAGGATTATAATGCTGTTAGAACATGTATGCATGGTATGTGTACATAAAATATATTCATTTACTTCTCCACCAACTATGTATGTCTCACCTCTATATTTTGTTTTTGATAGAGCACTTCACTTGCTCTAAGTAGATCCAATGCCCTAGATTCAGGAACAATGTTTTTTAACAACAGGAGAGCATGCTTAATCTCTCACCAGGACAAGTCTGGGTCTTTATTGAGACATGCCTTGTGGTATGACTGAGCTAGACAAATACTAGCCTGAAACTTAACTTTGATAATTATATTTCAAATAAATTCAGAAATGTTAATTCATCCTGAACTGGTCATCTAAGATTAGTAGCTCAGAATATAAATGCTTCAGTCATAGAATTTTGACTGGTGATAATCATTTAATAAATGATGACTGGCTTTCTTTCCCAATATATTTGATTCTATTTCAAAAGAATGAAAAGATAGTTTAGGAGAAGCTACAGGGGCCTAAAATTTCAATATTTTGACATTATATCCTCTTCATGCAAGTTAATATTTAGAATACTTATGACGACTTAATTAGATGTTAAAGCACATACACTGTCATTAAAAATAAAATTAAACTATCTGAAAACATCTGATGTGTTCTGGTAACTTAGCATAAATAAATATTATCTGTGACTATTATTCATCTCCAACTGGGACCAGGAGATTTCTTGAACAAAGATTGATTTAAAGACTTTAAGATGGAAGTCTCATTGTTTCAAACTTTTTTACTTTTATTTATTTTTTGGAAATGAAGTTCAATTATATGTACCTGTTATGTAAAGCCATAGGATTTAATGAAATCTTCAGGACAGCAAAGTTGATTTAAAAAGAGAAGACGAGGGGCCTTCTACTAGAGTGTTGACCATGAGTCACTTATTTGATCATTGAAAAAAAAAAAAGGATAAAGCAGAAATGGCGCTGAGTGTGAACAACTTGGTAGAAGCATGTGTGCTAATGAGATAGGTGATGACTGAATCACTCCAGCATATTCTCAGCATGGGAGATGATTGTTCTGAGAGCCTATCAAGTGATTACTAGATGAGAACTTTCTTATGTTTTTTTTTTTTTTTACCCTCTTGATTTCCAAGGAGGGCAAGTGGTTGCTAGTATAGTTTCATAATGGCCAATGATTTAATCAGTCATGCTAAGTAGTGAAGTCTCTATAGAAATCATGAAAGTGTAGTCTTGGGGAGTATGTAGGTTTCTGAATGGGTGTAATAGTCAGGTAAATGGAACCTCCTTAGGAAGCACAGATGCTGGAAGTTTGTTTCAAGTTACCCTGCTCTATTTAACTCTTCCATATGGGTGTTCATCTGAACGCTTTACAGTATCCTTGGTCACCAAAGGTACCTGTGAGTAAATACTCAACCTCTGATAGACCCGTGTCTTGTTCTAGATCATGAATGAATTTGAAACAGTGTTCAGGGAAACCTCCATTTTACTGAAGGTGGAGCAGAAGCCAGGAAAACCTAGACGTATTAGCAGAAGGGAAGGTCAGTTTCTAGTATCGGTTATATGGTGACAGAAATCAACTGTATTTTATTGAATTGAGTTGAATATCAAGTTTTTTTTTGCACCTAGAAAATTTATGTGTCTGTGGGAGAAGCTCCACATGTCTTGTGCAAGCAGCGAAGTGCTGGGAATGTCATTTTTTTTTTCAGTTTCTTTCTCACTGTATACTGATAAACATACAAAGGGAATTAATGATGACTCAAATGTGATATTCTAAAATCTCAGAGACTGGCACTTAATTACTTTAAAAACATCAGACATAGCCAATTTGAGGAACATACTACAAAATGTAACTCAGACCTGCCAAGGGGATAATTAGAAGAAATTGAAAAAACTGTGACTGACCAGAGGAAATTAAGAATGGCAGTAGTATCTAAATATGGGATGACGTTAAGATCGAATCTTATAACATGTAATTGACAATAAGGGGGAGGAAGAATATTGGGTGCATTTTAGGATTTAGCTTTGAAATTAACTTTAAAATTACAAGATTTTACAATGTAAATGATTGATTTAAGTAGATGGTCATATTTTGGAATAATGTAGAAATTTTCTTGGCTCCAAGTAATATTAAAGATACTGTCGCAGAACATGGCCATTCCCCTCTATAAGAACCACACGGAAAATGTCACCAGTCCTCGAACAATGGCCAGTGACAGAGGTCTTTACTCAGTTTTGGATTTTAACAGTTGTAGGAATGAAGCACATCCTCTGACAGGCACTGTCAATCCAGATGAGCACTTGATTTCCCTCTGTATTTTTAATTAAATTTATTATAATTGCCCTAAAATAATCATGGAAGTGATACAAATGTAAATATTATAGTGATTTCCAATCTCACATCTAATTGTATTTTAAATTACTTTTAGATGTGCATATGCTAACTTGGGCCCTTAGTGATTAAAAGTTAGTTATATCTTCATGACCTGAATAAAAAAAAAATGAATGAAACTGTCTTTACCTGGCCATATTAACATTCTGAAAAAGAATTTTAGAAATGACAGCTGTTTTTACTTCCTCCATATTACAAAGCTCTGGTGCATATTTGTGCTTTCAGGGAAAATCTACACATGAATAAAAATGCTTTCCTCTGTTCTTGGAAACTTTTTGATCTCTCTCTCTCTCTCTCTCTCTCTCTCTCTCTCTCTCTCTCTCTCTCTCTCTCTTAAATAAAGGATTACCATAATATAATGTGGGACATACTCCAGTGAACCTTTTTACTGCATCCTTGTACCAAGCTTGTATTTTTATGACTGGATTCTATTAAACAGTTATAAATCTCCCCTCCTTTAGCATGCTATGGTTGACTTCTCTTTGTCAATCACATATGTCAAGGGCAGACAGGCTGATTCAAAGAGCAGTCAAGAGGCAAAAGATTCACACACATGTGGGTCTAATCTGGTGTTTACTAATCACTCTTTTTGAGACTAGAAGGAAAGCATTTGACTTCTCTTTGATTTATGTATATACTTTTACACACATCTCTCTATGCAAATCAGTAGACCAAGAAGCTATAGTTAAAATAACTTGAGAGAATCATTTTCTTCCTCTCTTCCTAACACAAATCTTAAATGTACTGACATCTCTAGAGAGAGTACACTCCCGAGGCTGACCTAAAACTGCTGCTGCTGCTGAAAAAAAAAAGGAGCACAAAATAAATAAACATAAGAACTTGGTTTCCTGAACTCTACCTTGTTGTAGATTAAACTATTATAAACCAGTCTTGCCTCAGATCATTCTCTATGGATATAGCTTTTGGGTTTCCTAAAGTCACTCCATCTGTTGCATCATCATTTTGTTTTCTTAGTTTATTGATTTTGTTTTATATTGCACAGGTTGGAAAAATATGTGTCTGCATACTGCTGTGCCTGCCATATTTTCCCCTGGAAATCTCTCTCAATTCAACTATCCCAATTTAACTTTTTGTGTATCTATTTACACCTGATGGGAAATCAAGCATATTAGAATCCAAGCTCATCTAATTTTTTTAAATGGAATCTAAAGATAACTTGGTTTTCAAAGTAGCTGGGTTTTTTTGTTTGTTTGTTTGTTTTAAAAATACTGGAAAACACAGCTTGTGGTAAAACATGCCTTATAAGGGTTCATAATAAAGTAATTCTGAGTTAGAACATTTAGAAAATAAATAGTTCAGCTCTGTGTTACATCGTTTTAGACTGTTGTCTTGCATGTGTTAGTGTTAGACAACAATCCAGTCTATAGTGAGTCATTTAGAAAGGTGCGAATCAAATGGATCTGCACTTCAGCAGACTCTCAGTAGTTGTTAATCACAAAAATAAACAGATACAATATGTTGCCTTTTGTTTTGATTGAGAAATAACAAATAGGCTTATGTCTGAACAAGCTTGCCTGACTCTGCAATCAGATTGTTATATCTAAGTCTTGGTATTACACATGGCTTAAGCTCCATAAAGAATGTATTAACCTTTCAAAAGTCCAACTCCTACAAAGATTATCAGATCAAAATAATTACTACATGGTAGAAAACTATAAATAATGCTCACCCATATGTGATTTGTACTATAGTTTTGTATAAATACTTTAAACGATGGGATTTAGCATGTTAGTACTTTAAGAGCATGGTGGGTATCTCTGTGCCAACTTCTGCTGCCACTTATCTCTTTTACACATGCTGAGTGTAAAAGCAGATTATACCACAACCTCAGACAACACTCTTCATTAGTGTTAAAACATATTAGTTAATGTGTCTGATGTTTCCATATAAAGGAAGGTTTAAGATGTTTTCTTGGTAGTGGAACATTTAGATTAAGAACAGATTTATAATTATATTAAATTAAGTGGCTAATTTATCCCAGTGAATTATCTGCCTCGATAACCACAGGAGCCTAAGTAGTAAATTTAGACACAGTTATTATAGTCACTGCCTGAGAGCATGAAATGTGGTGCTCACTTTTATTTATTTATTTTGTAACTCTTGTTTAACTGTGACTACATTCTATCTATTGCAAGTGACTTTGGAAATTCATGCATTTATTTATAGTGTGGCTCTTTAAAACAAACAGTTTTTTTTCAAAATATGGAGTGTTTCCAGGTGCAATATATGTTAAAAGGATCACTAGCCAATATTGAAAAGCTGTACATCTGTTTAAAGTATTTTCTGTTGTACATGCTCAAACATACAAAAAGGGGTAAGCTGACTTACCCCAGTAATCAGATTGGTGAATACCCTAACTGCCATCATAGAACCTTCATCCAGTAACTGGTAGAAGCAGATGCAGAGATCCACAGCCAAGCATCAGGACCAGCTCCAGGAATTCAATTGAAGAGAGGGAAGAGGGATTCTATGAGCAAGAGGCATCAAGATCATGATGGGGAAACCTACAGAGACAACCAAATCAAGTTAGTGGGAACTCATGAACTTTAGACCAATAGCTGTGGAGCCTCCATGGGACTGGACTAGGACCTCTGCATAAGTGAGACAGTTTTGTAGCTTGATCTACTTAAGGGGCACTGTGGCAGTAGTATCAGGATATAACTCTGGTGCATGAGCTTGCTTTATAGAGCCCACTATCTATGGTGGGACACCTTGTACAGCCTTGATACTGAGGGAGGAGCTTGGACCTGCCTCAATGGAATGTACCAGGCTTTGCTGACTACCCATGGGAAGTCTTACCTCTTCAGAGAAGGGGAAGAGATGTGGGTTGGGGGGAAAGGCTGGGTGGGGAGTGGGAGGAGGGAAGAGAGGGGGATCTGTGGTTGGTATGTAAAACAAATAAAAAATTTCTTAATAAAAAATACAAAAATGTGAGCAAATAGGTCAGGAGATAGATACATGATAGAGACTGATAGATGATAGATGATAGATTAATGATTATAGATAGTTATAGAGATATACAGATAGAGAGATAGAGAGATAGATAGATAGATGGATATTAGAAACAGATTATAAGTAAATCTACCTTATGAATATGGAATCTTATTCGTTTAAGATGATAATTATTTCCTTTAGGGAATTTAATTCCTTCTAACTAAAGTCTTACTCCTAGCAAGCACAAATTTAATACACAACTATTTTAGTGCTCAATAGAAAAGCTTGACCCATAACACCTTTATAGCAGACAGTATTTTGATATGTTCTGAAAAAAATGAAAGCTGCAATTCTTTTCATTTCTGAAAACACAGCAGACTAATATCTGTGTTCTCTAGGTTGAACATGTTTTCCAAAGCTCTTGAGCAGAAAACTTATCCTCCATCCAACGCTGTTTAGAGATCATATTTTAAGGAATTATGAGGGGAATTTGAGAGCTGTCAAGAGCACTTGCTACTCTTTCACACAAGCCTACTTTGTTCCCAGCATGCCCATGGCAGCATATCCAGACTCTCTGATGCCCTCTTCTGGCCTTTGTAAATAGTGCATGCACATGGTGCACAGAAACACAGGCAGGCAAAACATCCAACACATAAAATAAAAATGTGCCCTCCGCCACCATCTCATACCCAGTCCACTCCTGTAGATCTCATCCACTGCTCCTTCGCTGGGTCATCCATGTGTCCCTCCTAAGGTCTTTCCCTGTTAGCTAGCCTCTCTGGAGCTGTGGGTTGCAGTCTAGCCATCCCTTCCCTCACATCTAGTATCCATTTATGAGTGAGTACATACTATGTTTGTCCTTCTGAGTCTGGGTTACCTCACTAGGGATGATATTTTCTAGTTCCATCCATTTGCCTGCAAATTTCATGATACCATTGTTTTTACTGCTGAGCAGTACTCCATTGTGTCCATGTGCCATATTTTCTTTATCCATTCTTCAGTTGAGAGGCATCTAGGTTGTTTCCAGGTTCTTGCTATTATGAATAATGCTGATACAAACATAGTTGAACATGTGTCCTTGTGGTAAGATTGACTATTCCTTGGTTATATGCCCAAGAGTGGTATATCTGTATCTTGAGGAAAACTTATTCCCAATTTTCTAAGAAACCGCCATACAAGGAGTGGGGATTGAGAACATAGGGAAATGGGAGGGTCCAGCTGGAACAGGGTCAGAGTGGGAGAGAAGGAAGGGAAATACCATGATAGATGAGGACATGAAGCGAATAGGAAGAGGCAGGGTGCTGGGGAAGCTCTCAGGAATCCACAAGAACGACCCCACCTTGGACTGCTGGCAGTGGTCCAGAGGGTGCCTGGACTGGTCTACACTTGTGAACAGTCTAGTGAATATCCTAACTGTCGTCATAGAACTGTTGTCCAGTGATTGATGGAGGCGGATGCAGAGATCCATGGCCAGGTGCCAGGCTGAGCTTCAGGAATCCAATCAATGAGAGAGAGGAGGGATTCTGCAGGCAGGGGACGTCGAGATCATGATGAAATGTGCAGAGATGACGGGCCACACTAGTGGAAGCCCATGGACTGTAAACTAGTGGCTGTGGAGCCCACATGGGACTGGATTATGCCCTCTAAAAATGGAAGAGGGTTGTTTGGCTCGAACTGTTTGGGGGGTACCCAGGCAGGTGGATCGGGATCTGTCCCTGGTGCATGGGCAGGCTTTTGGAAATCCGGTGCCTGTTGTGTGATGCATTGTGCAGCGTTGGTGCAGTGGGGTGGGGCTTGGACCTGCCTAGGCTCAGTGTGCCGGGCTCTGCTGACTCTCCACTGGAGATTTTGATTTGGGAGCTGTGGGGATGTGGAGTGGCTTAGGAGAGAGGGCTGGGGGGAGGTGGGAGGAGAGAGGAGGTGGGATCTGTGGGTGGTATATAGAATGAATAGAAAATTTCTTAATAAAGAAAAATGAAAAAAAATAAAATAAAAATGCTTATTTAAAAAAAAACAATAACGAAAAGGTGGTATGCTACAAAAGTTCTGACATCATGAAAGAAGAAAATGTCACCTTCAGGAAAATAAGTTTATTATGCAAACATGAAAGTCAGGTCTTTTTAAAAGGTATTTGACCCTGCTTACACTGTCAATAGCTTGATATCTTTGCCATGATTTGATACACTAAGAAATGCTTTATTGGATGTGGCATCTGGTCTTACACTACCAAGACTCTAAGACTGTGAGCCAATCTCATGTCTGTTCTTTATAAATTGTTATTAGTCAACAAATAAGAAAATAAGATGATTTAACTAGTTAATTCATTTTATATTAATAGTGACTGACTTAATAATTGCATTGATTACTGTGTAAAATGTACAGATTTATCAACTGGCACTTTCCCCATTTCCAAATTCTTTATTGGTGCCAAAAACTAGGGAAAATATTCTGTTGCAAAAATAAAAAATGATGAAATTGTAACCAAATTTTTCTCCTGCAGCATAAAAACACATAAAATAGCATCCTTCATTACTTAACATTACTAAAGTGACTTTGGCATATTGAAGAATTCATAAAGTACACATTAAATACTCTACTGCAGTTTTACTTGAATAAACGTTACTTGAATGATCATTAAATAAACACCATTTAAATCTTACAAATTCTGTTTTTTTATTTTTGTAAGAAGAAATATAAAATCACAGTGGGTAAGACTAAAATAGACTGCTGCAAATTCTCTATTTTGTATATTAAACTTAAAGTCAAAATAGTGAAATTCTGACATGAACAATTTCATGATCATAGGTCACATATTTCTCTCTTGAATGCTTTTGTAATGAGTACTTTAAGAAGATAAAAGAGAGAGATTAAGAAGTTTAAAAATATTTTTACGTATCACACTGTAGGGAGGTCAGTAATCTAACAGCTTTGATAACTAAATCTTCCTTTTGATTTGTGTCATATTTCATAGAAATTTGCCTCTTCTATGTTTTGTTCTCCCCACATTCAGGTATGCTGTATTGTCTTCTCTACCCAACTGTTTTAATAACTCATAACAAGAAAGAATAAGGATGAAGACAATACATATTTTATTAAAAGTGGATTTGGGAAACAGAAATGTAGTCCATCAGAGCACTTGCCTAGAGTGTGCAGAGGCTTTGGTTCAATTCTGAACATCATAAAGTTATATTTAAACATGCCTGTAATTGCAAGAAGTGTTGGTACAACCTCAAATGGAAATATTTGTTAGAGTACAGTGGACTCCTCTTCGTAGTTCATCATATGGAAGAAGACTATATAAACCATATACCTCTGACTGCTGGCAGATTAAGAATGGGGTTACAAATAAAAGGTTGGTACAGTGTCTCCTTTGTAGTACTTCTGAGTGAGTTTCATGAACTATGGAAATACGAGTTCAGTTCAGCTTGCCCTCTCTTATTTCAATGTGCCAGCAAGGTGTTTAGCACTTAGGTAAAGTGGAAATTTATACTATATTTTGGTCTTTGAATATGAGTCCCCCATTCTTGTACTTACTTCCATATTCAACTAGATATAATTAAACAGATGGACAAATTATTAAAAAAAATGTTTCATAACTGAATTTCTTGTTCATTATTTCAAGCCAGCGCACACAGTCCTGGGTAGTAAATGAGATCTTGTGGGAGAAAAAAAAAGCCTTCATTGTATGTGCTTATTCCAGTGTTAAATATTTAAGAGAATTCTCTAGTATGGTTTCTTTACTCCGATTAGGAAGCCTGTCTTTTCACTTCAAAAGCCCCCTGTGATTTTTAGAGTGCCAGGAAAGTGCACACCAATGAAGCAACTTGCTGGACCATTGAAGTTCAATTTAAGCATGCAAGGCAACTCTGAGGAGTGCTGGCTGCTGTAGTGGGTGCAGATATCTATATCCCCTGAGCTGGTAGGAGGTCCAGAGAAGTGATGGCAGAACCGCAGGGTACCTTTGATTCACAATAAGATACTACCTCTTTCAGAATGAAAAGCCACCTGTTGTTAGTCAAAAGGTACTACTTACAGATTATTGCTTTACATATTAATGCAAAGAACCCTTGGAGGTAGTCTCTTGTGCAGCTGCTTTTCACCTGCCTCCAGTAGGGCAAGCTTAAAAAAAAACAGTGTTTTGTTCAGCTAGTAGAGAATGCTTCTTTTTTTAAAGAATCAGCCTTCTGCTGGGGGCAGTGAAGGGGTGAGGCTATGGGGAGTATTGAGTTGCTTATTGCCAAGCACAGAAAAATGCTAATAAGATTCACGCTGAGAAAAGCTCTCACTCATCAGGAGGCATCATTGCAGACATTAAGCTGAGACTGTGAATTGCTGTTCCTCCCAACTGGATGAAGGCGAGCACAAATTGTGCCAAAAAATATCGCTTGTCACCATGTGAACTGTTGTCTGAGGGTATGGGGTTTGTTGCATCGCTTTGGGAATAATTTACTTGGCAAGACGTCATCTGCTGACTGGTTAGGTCAATCTGTGGTGTGCGATCAGGTATGCATATTAAGAGACAATTATGGTGAAATCTAAAATACTAAGGAATAATTACATGATTTAATTAACAATCCAATGGATAAATGCTGGGACTTTAATTATATACATAATGATTGTGCTGGTAGAGCTTGGAATTTTAGTTATGTCAGAATATGATCCCCCAAAAAGGGTTTTTCAAAGGAAATTTTATATATGGCCATAGAAACAAAAATTCATACCCTTCATTTTTTTTTTTTTTGCAAGATGGCAACACATTAGCATACATGAATGAAAGAGATAATTTTTGAAACAGGCTTGTAGAAGCTGATATTTTCTAAAACGATAGACTATTCCTCACTGAACCCACGTACATAGCTGGAAGTCTAGCATCTTTGCCTTCATTTTGGGTTCTCCTTTGGTTCTGCTGAAGTCAGAGATAACTCATTGTCTTCAATATCTAGTCAACACGGATTCTAGAAAGAATTCAGCCTCACAGGGCAGATACCTGCCCAGGTGAAGACAATTAATTATCCGTAAGAGTGAGTCCTAACCCTTCAGAAATGATTCTGAAAGAGTCTTATTGGGCCTTCAAGCATGAGAGTGTTAAGGGTTTCTTACAACCGTGTTTCAGAGTTAGAACAGGGATAATATTCAACTTAGGTACACACACTTCACTGACTCCTTATTCTAACTCTTCCTCTAGTTAATACCTTCAAAACATACTGACATTCACTAGGCCCCTTCATTAGTTCCTATTTTAATCTGGTGTATTGAATACATTGTCTCTGTCTTTCATCATTCCTCTTCTCTTTAAGCAGCAAGTTAGAGACAAGTGACAGAGTCTAACTTTGATGGACTGCTAGAGCCCACATTTTGCCCTAAAATTTTGATTATGTTTGGAATAGGTAGATTCTCTGTCATTTTCTTATATGAGAAATTAAACAGACATCAGCATGAAATGTCCTCCCAATCAAAATAAATGGAACTGAATGATGTTATTTGCATGATTCCTCTTACTTTTAACATTGTCACATTTTTATGTGTGTTCACAAATACATTTGGAAAAGAGTATGAGATATGTGATCAATGACTATGTGGAGGGAATGAACATAATAGATTTTCTGCCACCGCTTAAGAGGCATGGGTTAATGCCTTAAGAGGCATGGTTCAATGTAACTGCTAATAGTAATTGGAATTATATGACTAAAAATATAAAAAAAATTGTGCTCCATTCTACATAAAGGTTTTGATTCACACATTCTTTTAAATACTGCCAAATAGAAATTAACATGGAGAAATAGATTAGGGCGGTGAAACTTGGGGAAGTTCTATTTTCTGCTGACTTGCGAAACAGCTTCTTTTCTCTTTCAACTTTTGTTAACATGGATATACAACCCTATTAAAATGGCATGACTATAGTAATGTGTGGATGTGTATATACATAAACTTTCATTTGATGTATGGGTGTCACAAAACCCCAAGAGACCATCAAGGAGCCGGTTTCCGATGCAAGCACATAAGGGTCCTTTTATTGTCAGGTTCAATGTGAGCCAACATCAGAGAGAAGGAAGGAAATACAGTGGTGGCCACAAGCCGGGAATTACATGCTTTGACAACTTTGGATTGGGTAGAAGGGATATGGGGCAAGATTTTTTTTTTTTTAACTATTGGCCTAAACTTTGGGCACTAAACCGCATTTGAAATCACTGGGTTAGACTTTTTGGCGGGGAACCACAGCTTGCTGAGCAGGATTATCTGGGCTACTCAGCAGGATTATCTAGATACCTTCAAGGGCCATGAACTGCAGACAGAATGTCTGCAGGAGCGTACTGTCCTGTATCTGTTCTAGTTGTCATGGCACATACCTGAGGTCCTTTCTGCAACTGAGTACAGTAGGCTGTATAAGATGGTGGCCCTACCCTTAGATGGGGTCCAGATTGCCTTCACACATCAAGACATAGCTCATAATTCAGGGGGAAAAATGCAGCATTCTAAGGTTTTATTCAGAAGGGAAAAAGAGGGAGGAGAGAGAGAAAGAGAGAGAGAGAGCTTCTATATAAGTTCTGCCTGTGATTATTGTCTAATGACCAACATTGAGTATCATTATTGTTGTTTAATTCTCTTGTTTTGCTGTTTTCTTTGCTTTCAGATATATCACCTTTGTCTTTATCCCATAAGAATTGGGGTAACTTAGTACTTTTTTAAACTTCGAATTGTGTGTGCCTCCTCCCTAAGCCCCAAACTATATTCCTTACTGTATCTCAGAAGTACCAAGTTTTATGGGACTTCTGCATCTGGGCATTTAATTAAAATGATTTATGGTTTTCATTTATGTTATTCTATATTCTTTCAATATGGTTTGTGACCCTTGTAAAGACCCTGTGAGGAGATGGTAGAAAGGATGACATTTCACCCTCTCACTTACCATAGCAAAATAATGCAAAGATTGATATTTTTCAGCTAAAAGCATTAGTATCTTTGACCCACTCATCATTCAGTAATAGATTGTTAATCTCCATGGCTTTCTGTATTTACTGGAGATTTGTTTGCTGTCAATTTTGCATTTTATTCCATTGCAGTCAGATAGGACACAAGGCATGTTTTAAGTAATTTTGTATTTGTAAAGATGTTTTGTGTCTGAGAATATGGTCTATTGGTGTACTTTAGAAATGCTTCCATATGCTTCTAAGTAGAATGTGTTTCAGTAGAATATTCTATAGATATCTGTTAAGTTCATTTGTTGTATAACATCTAATTCTAATGTTCCTCTGTTTAGTTGTTGTTCAGATGATTTGTCTATTGAATAAGTTAGTTATTGAAATCATCCAGTATTAATGAATTCACGAATCTGTGTCTTTAAATCCGGTATTAAATTTTTAAGTGAAAATGGGTACAATAGAGGTTGTATGTAGATGTTTAGAATAATGGTGTCTTCTTGTTTAATTGTTTCCTTCATTAGGTTCATGGGTCCCTCTTTATCTCTTCTGTTTAGTCGTAGTTTGAAGTCTAGTTTGGCAGATATTAAGATAGACTTGTCTGCTTATTTCCTGGTCCCATTTGATTGTAGGAATTTTGTCCTTCATTTTACTTTAAGACATTACCTATCATTAAAGCTAAGATACATTTCTTGTAGATAACTGATAGAAGGATTTTTTTTTGATCTATTTAGTCTCTTGAATTGAGGCTGCTGATATTGAAAGTGATTTATCGAGATATGTGTGTTAATTGTGACCATCATGTTATTGATTGGGAGGTGTGTTGTTTGTGTTCTCAGTGGTATTTTATGTTTCAATGTTGATGCCTTTAATATAAGGCATAAGGAGACAGGAACTAAAGGCTTTTCGGCAGAAGCATCCCTTTCAGCTAGAGGCTTTTTAGACTGGAGTCTTTTGAGTGAGAACTCAGAGGATTTCAGTCAGAGGATTCATGGAATCGGTGAGGTGAGACATGGCAGTGGCCTGTTCCTTTTTCTCTCTGAACTGCAGGCAAATTTTATTAGGGGACACAGACATCACCACAGCTTCACATTGCTTCCCACAGTCTCATTGCCATGCTCCTTACTCCTCTCTTCACTCTTTAATATTGCTTCCAGTATTTTCTTTAGATTGTTGGATGTAATTTTATTTTTAGGCTGTTCATAATGTAGGAAGTTTTTCTTTCTCCTTTAATTATTGCAGATGGTTTTGTGGAATATATTAGTTTAGATTAGCCATCATAGTCATCTAGACTATTGAATATGTTGCCCAGGCTTTTCTCAAATGTTCTGTTGAGAAAACAGCTGTTATTCTGATCTTTTAAAATATGACTAGTTGTGTTTTCCTCTTGCAGCTTTCAATACACTTGCGTTGTTATGCATACTTAGTGTTTTAACTATATGCACTGTGAGAATTTCTCTTTTAGACTTCTCTATTTGATGTTCTGTGTGCTTATTGTATCTGCTTGGGTATGTATTTTCTTTCTTTGGGAGGAGAAATGTTCTATTTTCTTGTTGAAGATAGTGTTTATGCATTAGCTTCAGATTCTTCTTCATCTATACCTAACATTTGAAGGTTTGCATTTGTTTCTGGTATTCTACATTTCCTATGTGCTCATTTCCTGTGCTTCTAAATACTTTTTATATTCATTGCTCATTTGATCTAGATCCTCTACTTTATTTTAGAATCCTGCTATGACATTTTTTGCCTCGTTCATTCAACTTGTAAGAATTTTTCTTTAAGTTATCTGCTTGAGTTATTGGGTTTTCAATCCCATCTTCTTCTCAGCTTGATGCTTCTTCTGTGTTTACATATCTTTATATAATTCCATTCCCAAGTCTGGAGTTATATTTGTAACTTCCTTCGGGCTTTATGTTTATTTATTTATTTTTTGGCACCACTAAGTTGTTTGTTCTCTTTAACTGTTTTCCTCGATTTCTTGAGATGTTTCTTTGTGTCTTCTTTAAATTTCTTGAATTCTTTGATGGGGTTTTTGAGTGTTCTTTCAGTTATGTGTTTTGAGCTTCCTGTGGGTGATTCTACATGGGCAAACATTTCTATAAGACTGGTAGGGTTTTGAGAGAAAATTCTGGTGTGAATTTTCATATTTTGGATGTTTTGCAATGAGATATGGATATCTAGATATGTTTTGTTAGTTTTACGTCTGAACTATGGGCAAATCATGTGTGGCTAGAAGTGGGGGTGTGCTGCCACCTTAGACCAAGAGGCGGGGAAATGGTTTGAGAGAATGAGGTCAGGTGGGCAGAGGAGAATAGACTGGTGTACAGGATGTGCTTCCTGGTCTAAGCCTGGAATATAGGATCTAGATCTGGCTGGAGAGCAAGGTTGGATGTGGTGTGAGAATGGCCTTTGTGCTTGGGTGCAAGTAGGGAAATCCTGGAAGAAACCCAGAAATTGGGTGGTCTGACAAAATTGGTACTCTAGACATGTGATTTGGGTTAGATGTTGCAGGTTGGCAAGGATGCATGGATAGGAGGCTTAGATAGACTCACTAGTCTAGACCCTGGTGAAGGATGTGAGAGAGCTTTCTGGGTAGAGATGTCAGGTATTTTAGAGAAGGGATCTCCTCTTCACATGTTTTTGTTAGTGAAATATCCACTCTTGTCCAAGTAAGATTGTCTGAAGTTTATATAATACTAATACATGATGAAATTTGGCATTTTGTTGTTGTTGTTGTCCAGTAAATTCTTTTAATTTTTCTAGGAAAAAAAATAATTTTTGCTTAAATGTCACAGGGAAACTTGTTACATATAAACTAAATAAACATAAAAATATTTAAATTAAAATATATTGTCTTATGACCAGAAAATATAAATGATTTGAATTATTTAAAACATATTGAATTACATAATCTTGAAAATAATATCTACCTTGGTAAGTATTCCTTGGGAATTTAAAAATGAGATATGTTAGGATATCATTCTGTAGAACATTATAGAAAAAAATGAGTTATTTCTGTATTGGTGACTAAATAATGTATTTTTATAATAGCTACTGATTAGCTATTTGGTTTATTAGTGAGTGATAGAAAACTATTAAACTGTCTGTTACATCTGTAAATTTGTCTACTTTTCCATTCATACCTATCAGTTTGTACTGCTGATACTTTCAGATATAATACTTTCCTATTTATTTAGAATGACTGTATCTGTTTGATGAAATAACACCTTTAACAGTGAAATTACCTAACATCTCTGATAATATTCTTAATTTGAAATATATTTTTAACCATTATGGCCATCATGATTTTATTTTGATTAACATTTTGCATATTAGATCATTATAAAACTGTTAATTTTACCCTATTATTATCTTAATGAGGATAGATTGAGATACACAGAAAATTAATGGACAATGAAAGGAAAGAGAACTTCCTCCCCATGGGATCAGGTTGCAATCTCTTGCCGCATCAGAGTGAAGAATTATAGAACTATCATGAAAATTACTGTCAAGTTTGGTAAGTAGAGATATTATTACTTTATATAGAGATATTCAAATAAGAATGTTAAGATGACAATCATGTTTAAGGCCTAATCATATCAGCTTTTATTCCTTTATTGTATGGAAACATGTTCTCATCTGAAATCTTACAAATAGGACTATAAATGTTTTTGGGTAAACCAAGCCTTCACTCCCTTATTAAAACTTGTAATTCATAGGTTTTACTTTACTACTCAAATAATACCTTGTAAAACTCAGGTAACAACCTACGACCTCATTTACTGAAAAACAAACAACAACAACAAAAAAAAGATTCTTAGATACCCTTTAAAGATCCTGACTTCAGAAGCCATCACAATCGTATGTGTTGATGCTAAGACACTTAAGCACGATTCTGTCTTAAGAACCCCACACACATACATAGGTAAGTACTATCCTTTATTCTAAGTGACTCCTCATTTACATTTGCTAGTTTTGTGATTGATACTATTTCTGTGTGTTTTATTTATCATTTATTGAAAGAGTAACATGTAATCCTCTAACTATAATTATGAATTTGTGTATTTCTCAGTTCATACATTTCAGTTTTGGTGTAACATATTTTAGACTGAGACATTGTGAAATCCTTTTCTACAGAGTAGTCAATGATCCCTTCCCCACTTGAATGGAAATTTCCCAAAAGCGTTCCTCAGGCTGCTATGCACAGATGAAGCTAAGTCTGAGGCTTCCATTCATACTGCTGCTGAAATTAATATGTTTGTAGGGTTCTTGCTTTTCTAAAAATTCCCAATGAAAATATATGACTTTTGGAGAAGATATTCACATCACTGTGTTATGTAGAATATCATTTCCTGATTATTCCCACATGTATTCCCTTTGTTCTGCCATCGTTTCCCTATGTCTTATTGAAAGTTTTGCTTATGCTGAAGCTATCTCTCACATGTCCTCTGAACACATTAATGAGGCATAGTCAAGTGTCAAAGATTCCATAGCTCATTGGTTGACTGTTCTGCAATCCCCTGGCTAATGTTACCATGCTAGATGAATTTCTATTGAAGTAGACACATTAGAGAATGTTCATTTAATTTTGTTCATTAAAAATTTTTCCCCATAAACAAGAGACATAATTTAAATATATTTTTGTTTCAAAGGCGATGACTGCACATTGGTTATTGTTGAAACAGGGTCAAAAGAATGATACACGGTTATCAATACTTTGGGGATCTGTGAGATAGGCCCCAGGGCCTTTTGCCTCAGGTGCGTTTTATTCCCTAGATTGTTATTGGATGTTATTCCATCCCTCCTGTGTGAAATGTTTACATTAAGCTTACATGACATGATTATTCTTGTTGGAAGATGAAACATAGCTGTAGAACCCAATCAGGAGAAAGGATATACTGAATGCTGTCCTCAGTGTACCCTGAGCCTGGATATGGCCTTCTGCCTTGTTTTCATGCTTTTCCGGATATAATCTAAAATATGCGTCTGGTAATTGTGTTTAAATTAGTTTGTCCTGAGAAAGTTCTGAGCAAGAGCTATTCTGTTGATATTTAGAATGTGGTTACTGTATTTATTTCCATGTTTTTTCTGATTATTTTTTAAAAACTCAAACAACCTGCCTTGGTCATTGCTTTTTTTTTGTTACATTCATGTATAAAAGTACATTGAAACTGAAGTAAATTTTTCTGCAACATCAGAATATTGTTCTCCATCCTTTAAGGCCCCCAGATCCCAGGTCTTGCAGACAGATCTACATAGGTCAATGAAAGTCAACAGTTATGTGTTCTGTGATCACAGGTGAATGCGAAAGTTATATCCAGCATATCATGTGCTTAAGAGCATTTCTCTAGAAGTTGGTGACTTTCACTGGAATTTATTAAAAGACCCCATGGTTTTAAAGTTTGAATGTAAGAAGAAAACTATGATCTAGTAACTGAGTCTCCAAAGGGCCAATAGACTTTGAGGTTTATTTTTAACAAGTAAAGCAGATGTCTTTTTAGCGATGATTATTGGGAAAATGGATTGAGAAATTCTTCACATAGATTAGTGAAGACATTAAGGCAAACTATAGCTTTCTGTTGTGACTGGAGACAACAGGAATTTTTACTAATTCTATGTAAAAGCTAGAATTGTGAAATTGTGAAAATACTGATTTATACGACTCAGCAGCATCAAGTGAGAACTGTGAAGACAAAGGTGTTTATAACACTCCGAATAATGTTAATCATTATGTTGGAATGTGGAAAATTATTTTTCACTTAATTGAACACAGTGACTCTCTATCACTTTGATGTAATTTAAATTGTTAGGATTTATATATGCTTTTTCTTAATCACTATAGTATTTGAAAGGTGAGGAAATTGCATTCTATCACCATTGGTTCCTTAATCCTTTCAGTTGTTACATATACATATGGAAGCTCTTGTCTGAGGTTTAGAAATATTACTGGACATTTCAGAATGCTCTTATGATTGTCGTGTGATACCAGGAAAATCAGAATCCTCTACTGGCATTGTTGGTTATATTTATAAAAGAATTTAAGAGCATTCTCAAAGGGAAACTCAAAGACAATTTTATCACTGTTTCAAAGTAAAAGTCAGGGCTGGAAGCTGACCAGAGGAGGAGTTATGTTGCCTGAGTAAAGTCAACACTGATGTCAGCCACATGACAGACAAGCAGGCTCAGGGCTGAAAGAGGCGCTTTCAGAGAAAGAATGAAGCCCAGATTTCAGAGGACATGGGCTTAGAAAAAGAGATAGGAAGCAGACATGATAGGTACACTTTTCTCTGTAATTCATAAAATTAATCATTACTATGAAGCAGCACATCAGTGGCCCAGCAAGCTACTGCACTAGGAACGTGCAGAGGAAGTAGCACGTTGTCTCCTTAAAGAGATACTTATTCCCCCTCTGCATTTAGCATGGCTCACGTGGCCACATCTTTCTGTCGGCTGGTCCTTCAGCCAGGTGATTGACTAACACAACTACTGGAATGTTTGGTCTCCATCAAGGCCAGAGATTTCATTCTCTTGACCACAAGGGAACAGAATTTTGTCAAGGGGCCTTCGATGTGTCTGGGAAAGATGGATATATATTACCATTTCTTCAGTCACTGTATCTTCACATGCTGAACTGTACAATGACATTCCAGGGGTCTCTTTTATACAGGCACATATTAGTCCCGGTCACACAGATTCTAACTTCGTAGACTCGTAACGTCTAAAATAAACTAGTTTTTAATGTTTCATGTTAGGTCTTAATGTTTCAGTGTGAATTTGTATTTATGTTAGTGGTATGTATGTGTGTGTACATTTTATAGGCTTGTGCACTCATCTATATGGATGCATAAGGAGATCGGAGGTTTGTTTGAGATAGGGGGCGTCTTCCTCAATCATTTCTACAACTTACTTTTTCAGACAGGATTTTGTACTTATCCTGGAGTTTACATTTCAGTTACATTGGCTGTTAAATGAACCACTGGCCCTGCTTTTTATACCTTCAGTACTGGGATTAAAGATAAGAGGCTGGTATTTTGCCAGGATGCTGGGGAACATAAGTCAGATCCTCATAGTGTAGTAGGTTGTGTTTAATCCTCTGAGTCGTTTCCAGCCCCTCAATGTGATTTTTTAAAAGATTTATCTTATTATTGTTTAGGTGTGTGTGTGTGTGTGTGTGTGTGTGTGTGTGTGTGTATGTGAATGTGTGATTATGTGTGTGTAAGTATATATATGCGTGTGTATGTGAATGTGTGTATGTGATTGTGTGTGTGCATGTGAGTGTCTATGTGAGTGTATGTGTGAGTATGTGAATGTCTGTGTGTGTGTATGTGAATGTCTGTGTGTGTGAATGTGTGATTATGTGTGTGTGAGTATATGCATGTGTATGTGAATGTGTGTGTGTGATTGTGTGTGTATGTGATTGTGTGAGTGTATGTGTGTGTATGTGAATATCTGTGTGTGAGTATATGTCTGTGTGTATGTGAATGTCTCTGTGTGTGTATGTGAATGTGTGTGTGTGTATGTGATTGTGTGTGAGTGTATGTGTGTGTATGTGAATGTCTCTGTGTATGTGTATGTGTGTGTGTGTATATGAATGTGTGTGTGTGTGTGTGTGTGTGTGTGTGTGTGTGTGTGTGCCTGTGTGTGCAGGCGTGCATGTGTCTGCACAGGAATGAAGAGTGCTGTATCACTTAGAGATGGAACCACAGATCTTTATAAGCAACTGATGTAGATGCTGGGACTGAACTTGGGATTTCTAGAAAAGGAGTGACCATTCTTAACCTTTGAGTCATCATTACAGGCACACTGAATGTAAATTTTAAATGATGCAAATATTTGACCCCTTGTTGTCAGGTACTACAAATACACCTTTAAATAAATGTGTAAACATTTGCAGAGGAAATTTTAGTATGTTCAAAAGGATTGGTTTGAAATCTTAATTTAGATGAATTACATTAATATCGATTATTTTCTGTATGATTGAAATAAAACAATTCTATATTAAATTTTACTATCTCTTTAAGAAATATACATATACATACATGTCTGCATGCATCATTTAAATCATTTAGTGTATGTGACTTTTCCTGTGCACTTATGAGCAATGGTATATGAAACCCCAGAGAGGACCCAAAAGACAAACTTAAAAAAAAATCCCACAAAATCTAGTTTAGTGTGTTAGTGAGTTTATTGAAGTCACTTGCAGGAGCATGGGTGACTCAAAGGTAGTTGCATCATCCAATAGCTCATTCCAGAATGAATGCATGCCAGTCACTAATGCCAGATCCCTCGAGCTTCCCACATGGCTTGTGGGGAGATGAGCTACACAGAGACCTGGTTATCACCTAGGGCTGTCAAACCTTGCAGAACATCAGGAAGGGCATTGTGAAACTTGTAAATTCCTGGAATTAGACTTGTTAGTTTTATTATTTACCTCCTGAGCCTTATAAACCTCCTTTACTTCCTGATTCTTGAGGTGCTTCCCTCCCTTATCAAGGAGGCAATGTTTCAGTTCAGAGAAAAGATCTAAACATGTACAATGTGGATGTGGGGCCAACAAAGGTCTGAATTCCCTATCTTTACTTAGAATGAAAAATTGGAGATTTCTTTACTGAATCCTTAACTTATAAAATTTGGGAATCTATCCCATGATAGATGGGATATTTTTAGAAATAAAAAATATCATCTATTCTTCCTGAGAATACTTATCAGTTCATGGAATGTTAATGAATCCAAACAGAGCAAAACAGCTCCATATGACATACAATCAAAACTGCTTGGTAACTGATGCACAGATGTCCCTTTTGTATTATATGTGACTGTGATAGGGAATGGGGTAAGGCTGTGATAACTTTGCTATTCACTATGTGGAAATGAACCTATCCTGGAAGGTATCACTAAGTCAATGGTAGAAAAAAGACTCACAGTACATTTAAGTTCACAGATAGACACATGTACGGCAGCTGAGCAAGTGAACATTTTAGCTTATGATAAAATATTGTTTCTTATATATTAATTTAAATTTGGACAGTCTCACAAATATATGTAATGCATTCTGGTTACCTTCTTCCCTTCAGCTTCTCATTCCTCTTCCACCACTATCCAACCCCCATCTTCCCTAAATATTTTTTTCAGGACCGAGTTAAATGACTTTTTGTTTGTTTGTCTGTCTGTGTCTCTTGTAAACAAAATATGGAAACTGACAGGTGGCAGTGTTTACCACATCTTCCAGAGCCCCTTGATCAGGGAAGCATAGCAAAGTTTAACCAACATTAGGAGAAAATTCAATATGTACTGTGTGTTGGCTTCACAGGAAGTGTGGTCAATAATTATGAGCTGAAAATAAAATTGGAGACAAGTTAGCCTCTGTAGACTCTTGAACCAACAACTACACAGAAAAACATTTTTATATGAAGTGCAATGAAGAGAAAAGCAGGTCCAGGCAAGGAAATCAAATCATAGATACAGGGTGGATGTAAGAATTAAGAACAATCACGTACCTGTGCCAAGTCCTGCATTCTTTTATGAAGATGAGTTGGGCTTTATCAAAGGTATCTTAAATACAAGTTCTAAATATGTGGGTTAACAGAAGAAGAAATCAGGTCCCACAAAGTAGGAGAAAGTAGGCCATGCTGCGAAACACAGGTACAGGTTTCTTTAAGAAAGCATCAGCATGCTCTATATTCTTATGCTCAGCAATTTAAGATTTTTTTTTTTCAGGTTGTAAACCAACCTCTGCAATTACCATGCATGGTTCTTGCTCTCAGAGGAAGACTTCTGTCCTTGTGACACACTTAAGAAAATCAAGAGAGGAAATATTTGATTTTGGCCATAGTGTTATAAGTTTCTGTCCATAGTTTTTTGCCTTCTCGATTTCAGGCCTGTGTCCAGACAGAAGCGTGTCCTCAAAGCCTGACCACCTTTTACCAACACTTGTCTCTCAGACTTTCTACCATCTCTTAATAGTACCATTATCACAGGGGGAAACAAGAACTTTGTCATGGGTGGCATCCTCTTCCTCATAACTCCCCTAGAGTAATGAGGTGAAATATGGATGCAAACATCATTGACAAAAAAGTGGCCGGGTGAGGACAATTTGTTGAGATAGCCTGACAGATAAATGAGATTCATTTTGGAATTTGCTTAATTTTTATATTTGAAACTTCCCACAAATAAAGGTTGAAAAATAGGTGCATATGTGTGCAATCATGCATGCATCCACAGATACTCTCTCTCTCTCTCTCTCTCTCTCTCTCTCTCTCTCTCTCTCTCTCTCTCTCTCTCTCTCTCTCACACACACACACACACACACACACACACACACACACACAATATCATTTGTCCATAGAGCAAGAAATTATCAGCACTTAGAAGATGGCAACTGTAAAGGTTTGCATAATCCCCTAAATTATTTCTTCAGTCTGCAGACAAAAATTGCCTAAAATTCAAGTCTCAAGAAATATACAGAGGGATGAAGCAAATCTGTACTTTAGGCAATGATACAAAAGTACCTAACAAGACAAATAAATCACTTTTACAAATGTCTTCAGGGAAGAAAAAACCCTTGTAGCATAATAGGATGGTGACAGTTCATGAAAATGCAGAATCTAAACGTAGGTGTCTAGGGCCTGATTCTATCACTTGCCAGCTGTGTGGGATTATCAGAGTAATTTAACCCCTCCAAGGCCCAGTTACATCAACGAGATGTCAGTGATAGCTCCTGCCTTTTAAGATTGTTTTGAGAAACATAGAATAACGCATGCAAGAGCTATTTGTGAGACTTAAATTACGGTTATTATTCACTCTTATTTTGTGTCTTAGAAACTTTTTTGAATAGAAATGCATAACCAGCAACTCACTTATTCTGCAATCTGCAAGAGAATTCAAAATGTTGAAAAAATATCTTCTCTTTTATCTATTATTTTTCTTTTTGATTTTTTTTTTTAGTTCACAGACAGCAGCCAGTCAATTACTAACCTAGATCCACGAGTGTTAATACAATCATTCTGTGTGCTCAGAACAAATAACAACCTGAATTGAGGAATAAATTGCTGAATAAAAAATAGCAGAGCACCCAGTATTTCATAATAGTACATAGACTGCGTTGTCCAATACATCAACCTATTCATTTTGCTGAGGATGCATGAAAGAACAATTCTCTTTATAATACATGCACATACATCATTGATTTTGTAAATTGTATTTCTTACTAAAGAATAGAATACAGAAAGCTTCAGGGGAGACAGTCATGATATTGAAAGGCAGATGAACTGAGTATCAGAACATTTGGCCTGAGATATTCCTTTTCTAGTTGCTCAGTATCTAACCTTGAATAGGGTCTGCAGCTCAGAGAGACAGGTCTCTTTCTTTGTGGAAAGTTTCAAATATAAAAATTAAGCAAATTCCATATGAAAAATAATCAGGTTATTTCATCAGTGTTTTGAGTTCTAAAGACTCTGGTACACATTTTGTTAGCTATTTTATATGTGTGTGTGTGTGTGTGTGTGTGTGTGTGTGTGTGTGCAGTATTTATATATGTTTATACATTTAGCCTATAGATTACATTTTAATAAGCATATAAATTCTCTTCATCTCCTTTAAAAATAAAATTTGTTTAACATGGAAATTGCCAAATACTTTGAAATATGACTCAGGTCTTATGAAAGATATGGCTGTTTATGTCAGAGAAGAAAAATGGACAGACAATATCAAGCACCTGTGTTGTGATTTTAAAATGCAGTTTATCTCAAGCTTTATAATAATAGAAACACTTTTTCCTAAAAGGTGCTTTAAAATGCCATTTTTTTCTCTAATCAATATATGGGCTATATTTCAACAAAGTACAGGCTTTAGAGTTTGCAAAATGTACATATATATATAGAGAGAGATTATAAATTATATATCTATTATGCAAATGAATATATTAAATAGACATTTATTTGTCTCTTTGCTAATGAATTCTTATGAAATCCTTCAAACAGAAACAATAAAAATTTAAAGTAGATGACATTAGAAAGGGACCCTAAAGTCTGGAGATGTGACTTAGTGCATAGAACATTTGTGGCTGTTCAAGAGACCTAACTTCTGTTCCCAACACACATTCAGGGCTTCCCACCACTGCCTATAACTCTAGCTCCAGTTTACCTGATACTGTTCCCCTCTTATGGTCTTTGCAGACATCCTCACCCACTTACGCACACACACAAAATAAAAAATAAAATAAAAAGTACCTATAGAAAATATATTCATTTTCTTTGGTTTTATAGTTATCTACATTTTTAAGTCATAATCTTCCTTTCAGAGATAATTATGTTTGAATATAAATTGTTGTTATTTGTCTCTGCTCTTTTGGGGGGGACCCACCCAGCTTCCAAATAAATCACACACAAAGGCTTATTCTTAATTATAAATGCAGGACCTTAGCTTGGCTTGTTTCTTGCCAGCTTTCTTAACTTTAAATTAGCTAATCTATCTTTTGCCTTTGGGCTTTTACATTTCTCTATTTTTGTATACCCTTTCTTTCCCTCTTTCTCCAGGGTGGCAGGCTGTGTGGCTGGGTAGCTGACCCCTAGCTTCCTCCATCTTCTCTCCCTTCTTTTTTCCTCCCAGATTTCTCCTTTTATATGTTCTCTCTGCCTGCCAGCCTTGCCTATCCTTTTTTTTTGCCTTGCTGTTGGCTGTTCAGCTCTTTACTAGGCCATCAGGCATTTTAGACAGGCAGAGTAACACAGCTTCACAGAGTTAAACAAATGCAACATAAACAACCTTAAAAGAATATTCCCTAACAATAAATTGTACCAGAAACTTGTCCCTTGAATTGTACTTGTATAATATTTCTTTACTAAGCTAGTTTGTTGATCATCAGATTGGAAATGTGGATATAATTTTTGGGTAAATAGTTTTAAAGACACAAGATGGCAGTGGTAGTCTTTAAGAGTTACTGGAACATGACAATGTCTTTGGAAACTTCAATGCATTTCTCCTTTTCTTCTTATTATTAAAGACATTTGATTTCTGTGCATAAGCACTCACAATCCAATCACGAATTTCAGATCACATGGCTATACTTTGATAACTAAACCATCAAAATTCAAAGTAAATTCAGCAACGGACTTCTTCACCAGTTGAAATAAAGGTTATTACAACCTTTTCTTCATAAGGTTTATAATAACTAAGCCGGGCAGTGGTGGTACATGCCTTTAATCCCAGCACTTGGAAGGCAGAGCCAGGTGGATCTCTGAGTTCGAGACCAGCCTGGTCTAAAGAGCGAGTTTCAGGACAGGCACCAAAAGCTACACAGAGAAACCTTGTCTTGAAAAACCAAAAATAAATAAATAAATAAATAAATAAATAAATAAATAAATAAATAAAATATTGAGAGTTCCTCAATTTCACATAAATTATAACATGTTTTCTATTATTAAATATTTTAGAATTTTTTTGCTTATTTTTATAGAATTTGTTATATGCATTTTATTAAAAAGCCTTTACTTAAAAATGTATCATGTCCCCTGTACAGCTAGCAGGCAAAACCTAGTAATAAATATTCTGAGAAAACTGCTTATTTTTGCTTTTCTTGAAACCAGCCCAATGATGCTAAGAATGATTCTCCCTTTCTTTTATTTGCAATGATCTTCTTCCTTTCCTTGACTCTACACGTACAATTTTGACTTGTAATTTTCCTTTTCCTGTGGTTTGTTCTTGTGAATTCCATATTATTAATTGTTTCTACTCCCTTAACACAGAATTCCAGCAAGGATGGAGTTATGAGCTGTTTGTATTTTTTCAGATTCTTTTCCCAATTCTAATACAATTTAATGAGTAAAATAAGTCACATGCTTTCTCTTTGAGGTGGGTTAAATTAAACCAAATGAAGTTCAATTGAGAATCAGGACTAGCTACCGATACTCAATTATGTTCACTTTCCAACAATTTATTCTATTTAAATTTATGCTAATTAGTAATGTCTTGTGGCATAATAATGGAGTATAGTCTACTTATATTTGCTCTTAATACTACATGGCTTCTGTTTAAGCTTTCCTTGATCAGGTAATTTCTATCATCCAGTTTTCACCTAAGGAAATAGAAGCAAGGCTTGGAGAGACTAAACAAATTCAATCTGGCCTGCATAGTCCAGGTGTGAGCACATGGAGGAGAGAATAGCTGATGCCGAATAGCACAGCAATTCAGAAAAGCAAGCACATGTCTCTAAGGTAGACTCATTTTTTTTTTTTAAATTTCCTCTGTTCAAAGGGTCTATCTCAAACAACTATTTTAAAACCTACTTTGTATTTCCCATTCCAACATGAAGTAAAATTAGAATAGTTAAGAAGCACTGAGTAGCAGGAAGAAAAAAAATATTATCAATTGTCAGCATGTAAAATCATAATTTAAGTTCAACTTTTAATTTTAAGGAAGTGTAAAGATAAAAAGGTCAGAAAATACGTGGTTTGGTGAAAATGGTTGCTGTTATGCTATTCAAACGTAAATGCTAGAGAAGAGTGACTTTCAGATATTTAACAGAAATTCAATGGGTGGAGTAGGCTAATGTATTTGGAAACATGTAACATTAATTTGGAAAAGAACCTTGACTTTTAACTTGTCTTGTCACTTACAGTAGTAGAGCTATTTAATGGCATGATAATGACAACATCCTTGATCAGAACCTGTGAGAAGCCATAGAAATCCTTCGTTTTCCTGTGTTTCTTTTCTCTTCCAGGGTACACATGGGGAACTGAAATGAACCTGAAAGCAGAGTATTGAGTTATGTGACTCCCAATCAGTGGGAACTGTGCAGATGTATGGAAGCTAAAAAAAAAAAAAAAAAAAAAAAAAAAAAAAAAAAAAAAAAAAAAAAAAGTTCACCTTAATTCTCTGAATCACAGGTATTTTCTCAGTAGGTATCTGGCCAAAGCCCTTTCTTCTGTGCTTGTGAATGTCAGCTACTGTTTGATGGCAGTGCCCAGGATAAAGCTCAGTGTGGAGGAAGTTCATTTCAGATACTGATCTGAAATTCATTTATCCAATGTATCTGGTCAGAAAATCTTGCTGGAAATCTTTCAAAAACAAGATGACTCCTAAGATTTTTTTCAGTAAGTCTGGAGTGTGTCTGGGGAGAAAAATGTGACATGAGCAGTTTTCTCAATGGTTTCAGTTAAGACTAAGAAATACTTGACTGAAAGAAATATAAATCCACGTTTGAGCAAGAACATCACGTTTTCGCTGAAATTTCAAATGTAAGGATTACTTTGTAAGTATCCAGTGATGTTTGAATTTTATTGCCCTGAGTTTTCATGTTTATCAAATTTATTCTACCAAGCTTCATTAATTAAAATTTAATGAAGAGATTATTCAAATACACTCTTGGTTTTTTTTTTCTTTTTTTTCTTGGTAATTAAAATGTGCATAGAGGGGGCTGGAGAGATGGCTCAGAGGTTAAGAGCACTGACTGCTCTTCCAGAGGTCCTGAGTTCAATTCCCAGCACCCACATGGTGGTTCACAACCATCTGTAATGAGATCTGGTGCCCTCTTCTGGCCTGCAGTCATACATGCTGTATTCATAATAAATAAATAAATAAAATCATCTTCCATTTAAAAAAAATGTGCATAGAATTGTGGTATCATTGAGTTAAAAGTACCCTTTCTAATGATGCTAGAGCCTCAACTGCCTTAATACAACCAGATATTGTTAGTCTCCTAATGTCTTTTTAAAAACAAAACTTAAAAATAAATAATTTTGCTCCAATTCTATTTTTTTTGTTTTACATTTAGTCATCTAAATAGTATATTTTGCAACAACAGCAACAAGAATATCAGTGGGTAAATATGATAACTATTGTTTCATGACAATTGAGTAGTGTGATAAGAATATATTTTTCATTGGAGTTAATGTTAGCTTGCATTAAAACTTACCCGTGAGAACAGATGTACAAGAATACTGTATTCTTGTACATTATTTGTACAAGAATAAAATAATAATATTCAAGTCCTATATCAGCCCTTAAGTTCATTAAACACTTGCTGATAGTTTATATCATTATCACTCTCTACTTAAAGGATTTCTGAGAACAAACTATTACCTTCTCGGCCTGAATTAAGCTGCTCTATAAAGTGAAGGAGTTGGAACACATTTCTTTAGTCTCATAATTGCAAATATATATTCTCTAGATAATTTCTCTATTTCCAGTTCATACTTTAGAAATGAAGACCTTAAAAAAACAGTAGAATTTCTTGTATGCTATGCCATTTAATCATGAAGTTAGACTCAATAAATCCCAAGGCTCTCTTAAACTTTAATTTTTCAGAAAGGTATACTAGAGTCAATGTTTATTCATTTTCCATGTCTCATGAGGATCATTAAAGATGAAATACCAATGTTTCCTAGGATTATCTGAAAGTAAGTTTATATTTTTCACTTACTATATTCTAACTGAATAGGTATATAGGGCTACATATAATTTACATTTTATGTGTATTTTTAAAATAATGGTTTATATTTTATGCCTTTAAGGTAAACACAATAAAAATTTAAATACATGATGCATACCTTTAAATAATCATGATATTGAATAAAAAATAAAGATAGAACAAGTGATAAATGATAAAGGATCAATATGTAAGTAAGCAACTGAGAAATGATATAATTAGTAACACATCCAATCCTTCTTTCCCAAGCACATCAGTTTACATTTTGCAGAAAGCTAAATGTCATATTTCATAGAAGGTAATCAGGTGAAGGTTAAGGATTTACACAATTTGTCTATGAGCACGGACATACTAATACTAAAATAAAAGGCCAGGAATATATGACATTAAGTATAAAAATACTATATTTTATAGGAGTAAAAGTAAATGTTGTTTGCATCACATAGCCAGTGGAAAGTAGTTAAGTCAAATAATCATCATGGACAATATTCACAAGGAGAGTGGAGAGATATGTTAATAGCATTTTATACATGTACACAGGTGATAACGATTCATGAAAAAAAAGAAGACCATTCATTTGAAAGAAAGCAAGGGGCTGTATATTGGTGTGTTATAGGGTAAGAAAGGGAAGAAAGATATGTTGTAATTATATTATAGTTTCAGAAACACATTTTTTTTTAAAGAATGGAAAAAATTAATCTACCATACATAAAACAGTTAACCTCATGTAAGTTTTATTAGAGAACACGAATTTTACTTTACCTTTTAGGACAACTTTATGAAATGTACTATTTTATTTACTCTTATATCTTAATTTGGCATGTGTGTGTGTGTGTGTGTGTGTGTGTGTGTGTGTGTGTGTGTGTTAAGTGAATCCATGAGAGTCTATTAAAGGGTATCAAGGATTTATTAGGATATAAAATGGGGAGAAATACACTTATGGATGGATAAAGAACAAAGTGAACATCTGTAATCCTCCTCCATTCTTCCTGGGGTGGGAAAGTCAATGGAACCAGCCGTCCTGTTTCCGACCACCCCAAGAGAGAGCGAACACATGACCCTCCTCAGTTTTAAGCACTCATGTTCCCAGAAAAAAAATGCCTCTATCAGGCTAGATACCCCAAGGTCATTGGCGAAACAAATTCCCACAACGTGTGTGTGTGTGTGTGTGTGTGTGTGTGTGTGTGTGTGTGTGTGTGTGTGCACTCTCCTTATCGGATCTGACATAAACCCAGAAATGGCATTGTGAGACACGGGAAGCAACCCTGAAGGATGAGATAGAGTAGGTAATGGAAGATACATGCTATGAATGCAGAAGGAAGGATTCCATGGAAGGAGAATAAAGTACAGACAGGAACTTGGGGAAGGCAGTGGGTTAAAGTCATCATTAAGAACAAAGCATACTAACAATATGTGTGAAAATGCTACATATAATGAAACCCATTCTTTTTATGTCAACTTAAAAGTTAATAAGCAAGTACTTCTGTCAGTTGCCAGCCTTGTTTTTCCCCCTTTCCATTCATGTTACTCATTAACACAACAAAGATATTCAATAACTCAGTGAAATTCAGTGAAACAGATATGTTTATGTTTGTAATTTTCCCATATGTCATCTGGGCGGTGGCTTCCAGCTTGTTCAGAAATGGACATGATAAGTTCTACCTTATTTCTGAATGTGTCTGATCTACCTTGACTAAATAGGATAAGGCAGTAATGCTGTTTCTCATCGATTGCCACATAGGAGAAGCCAAGGAGAAATAAGATTCCTTTGTCCAGGAGAAGTAGAAGTATACAATACCACTCTCAGAACCTGTTGACTACTTTGAGGTTAAGCTCTTGCCTATGATTTTTGTATTATCAAGGCTATGAAGTTAGTATAATAAGAGTGCTTTTCTGTGGAGATTAATGTAAGTTAAGACTTTTAAAAACATGATTTTAATACTTTTCAGGAAAACTGTTTTATATTCATTTATAAATACTTTGATAATCAGATAAACTCATTTTTCACTTGTATTTATAATTCTCTGATTGACAGATAAAACTTGTTAGATTATTTCATAAATACCCTATTCTTCCTTAGAAGAGATGTTACTAATGCAGTTGATATATGAGAATGAATTATCACCTCATAAACTTTAGTAATTAAATAATCCTTCTATGTAAGCAAGAATCACAAAAGTCAGTTTTATTATAGGTAATATTATTTTAAGTATATGAAGTTTTCTGTACCTTTCTACCTTGTTGTAAACTATGAATACATGTAGATGTGTTGTATAGTTAAAAAGTATTTATTGACTAAAAGTAGTAACTACTTAATATGACTGAATATCAATTAGATTTTAAAGTAGTCTTTTAGATTATAGGAAGAAGATGAGAGTAGAAAAAGAAGAAACATATTTGTAAATGGAGACTTTTGTGTCCCACCTGGCCCCACATTCCTGTAGCCACTTTTAAAATAATCACTCAGAGACTTAACATGAATTACAAACTGTTTGCCTTTTGCTCAGTCTTATTATTAACTAGCTCTTACAACTTAAATTAGCCCATTTCTATTAATCTATGTTTTGCCACATGTCTCATGGCTTTACTCGTGTTCTAACACATCTTGCTCCTCTGGTGACTGTCCAGCTTTCTCTCTAACTCCACCCTTCTTCTCTGTATCTCTGCTTGGATTTCCCACCTGGCCCTATCCTGCCTTGTTATAGGCCAAAATAGCTTCTTTATTAACCAATGGTAATAAAACATATTCACTGCTTACAAAAGGGTTATCCCATAGCATATATTATTCTGGTTTGGTGTCTATTGGTATTGTAAAACACTGACCCAAATCAACTCAGGAAGGAAGGGTTTATTTTGTTTATATTTTACCTTCACAATGCATCACTGAGGAAGTTGGCCAGGAATTAAAGCAGGAATCTGGAGGCAGGAGCTAAATAAGAGTCTATGGAAAAATGATATATATTGGTTCACTCCTCATGGTGTGCTTATCTTGTTTTTATAAAACCAAGATCACTTACCCAGGGGTGGCACTATCTACTGTGGATTGAGCCCTCACATATGAATTATTAATAAAAAAAATACCTTATAGATTGTCTACAATCTAATATGATGGAAGTAATCCCTCAGTTGAGGCCCCCTTTTCTTTAGATAATAGTATCTTATGTAAAGCTAAAAAAAAAAAAACCCTACCAAACAAAAAACTAGTGAATTCAGTTGATCCCTTTTCAACTTGACACACAAAACAATCACTAGTAAAGCATAACTTTTCCTTTATTGCTTATCCAAATCTCTCATGTTTACATCACATTATAAAAGTATTTCAAGCTTAATATTATTTAAAAATTCAACATTTTAAAATCTATGTTCTTTTGAAAAATGTCTATTGTCTCTTTACATATTCTGTGGGATCATCTGTGCATCAGTCTTACTGCATTTAGTAGGCCTTGGTTTCTTGCTGTTCTCTATACACTTTGGTTCTTACAATATTTCTGCCTCCTCTTCTACAAAGTTACTTGAACCCTGAGAGGAGGGATTTGGTGGAGACATCTCTTTTAGGACTGAGTTTTTCCAAGGTCTCTTATAAATACCACACTTACTCACCAGGCCAAGGTTACCTGAATGGTCCTGAGGAATTACACCAGGCTGATTTGGAGCAGCCAGAAGAAGAATGAAGCTGTGACAATTTTATTGAGAACAATCAGACTTTTTAATCCTTATCAGAAATGGAATATAGTGGCTATTGCCAGGATCAGTACAGTTGTAGTTCCCAGGATACAATGGTATGTTCAAACTCTACAGGGTACACAAGATTAATGTCTAAGATCAATTGCTCTGTCAAGCTTCCCTGTTTTCTTGACCTCTAAGGGAACATACAGACAAGCAAAAAGTAGCCTGAATGCTTCACTGCCTAGGGAAGTGTGTTGGTCTCTCAGGAACTAAAAGGCATACAGTGCTCCAGGAGCCATGGACTCTAGCCAGAAAAACCTGTGATGCATGCCTCTCAAAGCAGCTAGGTCAGGCTAACTCTCTATGGTTTCTTAATGTCTTCCACTTTGAACATTGTCCAATTGTTGATTTTTGTATTTGTTTCTATCTACCGCATAAAGGAGCTTCTCTTATGATGACTGAAAAATCCAAAGTGTCTCAAACGTGGGATCCTATAAAATACAATTTAAATATTTTCTTACTCAAGAAAAGAAGAGCCAGCATATAGATACAATCATATCAAAAGCAAAACCAAACTCCAAGAGTATGAATAACACAATTTCCAAATATCTGCAACTCAACAATGCTTCTCAGGGCACTAACAGGCCTTGGCAGTCTCCCTTCTTTGGCTCTACAAATATAGCATACCTGACTGTCTTGTAGAATCTGAGCAGCTCTCTTTCCCAGCTGCTGTTTTCCATGATGGTCAACCCACACTCATTGCCTTCAATATGCTGAGGTCTACAGTGTAACTGAGGCTCCATCCATGGTTGCTTCTTCCCTCTGCTCAGATACTCCTAAGACTTAATACAGAGCTAACCCTTCACTGCTGTTTGAGACCTTAATGCTTTTTAAGCAAGAACCATGTGGGAGACACATTCATTAACGAGTCTGGCTACCACCTTGAGATTCAGTCTTGGTCTACCTTGACCACACATTTTATGAGCTAACCCTGAAAAATACTTTCCAGAAGATTTCACTTCAATGATATTGGCATCTTGTTTATCACAGCTAATTTCCCAGTCTTTTCTACTAATACTAATTGTCACAGTAAGGCAAAGGTTTTACTTCAGTGATTCTGGTCTGCTCTTTATCACAGATAGTTCTTCAGATCCATCTGACTAGAAACCATATAGTCTTAATAATATATACAATAATTTATACACACACACACACACACACACACACACACACACACATATATATATATATATATATATATATATATATATATATATATATATATTACAAAGGCCCCTTTAGAGTCTTTGAGGTACTCTCTGCCTTCCTTTGAAATCATATTAGACAGGCTTCCATTGTCTGCATTCCTTTCAAAATCATCTTGCAAGTTCCCATAGAACTGTTCAGTAGGTGTTGAGTATTCAATGGCTTTTAAACCCAAAGTCTCAGATGCCTCCACAGTATTCCCTCCAAAATAAAATGACCAGGTCCATCACAGTAATATCCCACTCCAGGTACCCAGTTTCTGCCATACCTTGATCTCTGTTGCTGTGATAGAATACTTAGACTAAAAGCAACTTGGGGAGAAGGGATTTATTTAGTTTACATGTCCTGACCACAGCCTGTTACTGAGGAAAGTCAGGCCAGAAGCCTGGGATGAGGACATATCCACTACTTTAGAAGAACAAAATAAAAACAGAACAGTATTATGAATTATGAATTTACAAAAAATAGTAGCCCTTTCAGACCTACATTTCAGTTGGGTATTCTATTTCCTACCTGGAAAATTTGACAGGCAAAGTCAACACTCTTACTGATGATATGATATAGTTACAGATTCTTCAGTATTGTTCTGGTCAAAAAAAAAACCTTAAATTTTAATTACATTCCAATATTTGAAAAGTGATGGACCAGAAGTGGGGTATTGTGCTTGCTGGAATCACAAATAATTTAATAGATTCACCCTCAGGATTCCTGCTATTCTTTCAAAATTTTTACGAGTTGTAAGAATTTTTTTGTAACACCATGAACTTTTCTATTTTGACTAGAGCTAGTTTCTATTTTGACTGGAGCTAGTTTTGTCAAAGATTTTTAAATTTCAATTTCCCTGGTATCACATTTTACTCATATTTCTTGTTTTTCATTTATTTTCTCTGACCTGCCATTTACAAAAAAATTAATAATTAAAAGGAAAATTTATTTCACTTTGATTTTTTTCTAAGCTAAATATCAATCCTAATTAAACATGCAACGTAGCAGTTAATGGGATTTCAGACACTTATGCTGAATAGTGTAAACCACAATTATTGATGATAGAAGGTAATTTAAGCAGACGTTTTCCTTCAAAGTTTGCCTATTACTGAGTATAGAAACTTTATGTTTCAATAACTGTTTTTTGTGGAAGAAGCAAGTGAATTTATCATTGTTTTTACTGGTTGAATTTGGACTCCTAATATATTTTATATGAAATCAGAATTTATAAAAGATTAATTTCAACAGAAATGTTCATTGTGATAAGGTACTTTTGTTCTGAGTTAAAGAGAACATAATATGTTTTCACTTCCTATTCCATTTGTTCTGATTGATGAGCAAATTTTTCTGTTAATTCAGTGCAATTTCAACAGTGCTATGAGATACCTGGAAATTAATCAAACAATTATCCATGTCTGTGAATATTTCCCAAGGCTCTTCTTTTATCAGTATGACAGCCTCAACTCTACTAATAAGTTTGATTCAAATCACCAAACATTTTCCCTAAAGATACCTTTTATCTTATCTTTTTTATAAGAAAACATCCTATCTATGGTATGCATCTAATTTCCTTTAGTACACACAAAATCATAAAAATTATATTGGAGTGATAGTAAAATGCTATGAACCATTGTCTTAGATTGTTCCTGAGACAATTTATATCAATTATTCAGTCTTTCTTATCTTTGCTTTGTTAAATCTTTTTCATACATTTTCCTCTTTAATTATTCTTAGTCTTCACAATTAAAATATTTTGATAAAGACTAGCATGATGGATCAGCTGACAAAATGCTTGCTTTGAATGTCTGAGTCCCTGAGTTAGATCCTTAGAACCCACGTGGTGTTAGGAGAGAACTGACTTCACCAAGTTTCCCTCAGACCTCCATACTCATGCCTTGCCATGCCCCCTCCCCACACACATAAAAATAAACCACAATTGAAAGAAGAGTCATTAGGGTCTGGAGTGTAGGACTTGGTGATTACAAACCATTCTTGCTCTTGCAGAGGTCTTACATGTGATTGAGTTCCCAGCATCCATATGGTACCTCATAATTGTCTGTAATTCCAGTTTCAGAGAATCTAATAAGCTCTTCTGTCCTCTAAGGGTGAGACAGGCCCGTGGTCCACTTACATACATGCAGGCAAAGCACATACATGAAAAAAAAAGATACATACCTTTTAAGAAAAGCCATTTAATGTCAACTTACCTTACCATAATCAGATTGCAAGATTGATAGTTTCTCTTTCTCTTTCCTTCGTTTATCTGTTTTTTTCTTTTAAGAAAAATTTCCACTCATTCTACATATCAACCACAGATCTCCCTCTCACCCCTCCTCCCACTCCCCCAGGCTTTCCTTCTCCTCAACTCCACCCCCCATCCATTCCTCCAAAAGGGTAAAGGCTCACATGAGGAATCAGCAAAGCCTGGTAGATTCAGCTGAGGCTGGACCAACCCCTCCCCACTGTATCAGGGGTGAGCAAGCTGCCTTTCTGGAACTGTCTACATATTTTAAGATTAGTATCAAAGTCCTTTACAGTTAGTTCTTTTCACAGCTATTGTCCAGATAAGATGTATAATTCACCTCTAACATCATAGCTATTATGCTAAGTTACATCAGTGGTCTGATCAATATTAATATTATATTCTGAAGTTACGAAGAGTTGAGACCATAGTTAGGCAAATGTAAAGTTAGCATAGAAGCATAGCATAAAGCTTGCATCCATATTCTTCCATTTCTGAAATCTCTCTCCCTATATAAGTCACATTAACCAGTAGTCAAATATCTATTTTATTAAAAGCAGGCCCAAATTAAATAGGAGATGTTTTTTAATGCATATTTTTGTATTAGGCTTTATTATTTCATTTATTGGTTTATTTTAAATATTCACATATAAAAAAATAGGATTCAACATGATTCTTTTTTTACATAATTTGGTTTTTTTTGGCTCAAATCACCCACTGCCCTCCCTAGCTGCTGTGAAGAGACACCATGACCATGGCAATGGCAACTCTTATACATGAAAACATTTAGTTGAAGTGGCTTCGTTACAATTCAGAGGTTCAGCCCATTATCATCATGGTGGGACATGGTGGCATAGGGGCAGACATGGTGCTGGAGAAGTAGATGGAAGTCCAACATCTTGCAGGCAACATCGAGTGAGGCTTGAGCATACGAGTTCTCAAAGCCTCCTCCTTCACAGTGACACATTTCCTCCAATAAGAGCAGGTTTACTCCAATAAAGCCACAACTCCTTTTAGGGCCATTACTTTTGTGGATCATTTTCCTTCAAACTACCACATTGTCCCAACTTATTTCTCATTTCTTTTTTTTCTAGCAGACACTCTTTTGTTTTTTATGTCCCATATGTTAATATTTACTTCAAAAATTTCCCTTCAAATACCTCATTTCTCCTTCACAGTCCCCTTTGTACTAGCATGGCTAAAATCTGTTACTATTCTCCTCATGTATAGACTTAAAATCTGGGTCCAAATAACAGAAAATTTTTACTATTTCTTTCTGAGTCTTGGATACTTTGTACAACATAATTCTTATTTTCATTCTTTTCATGCAAATATCATGATTTTGTTTTTCTTTATGGCTCAGTAATATTTCCTTGTGTATATGTACCCTATTTTCTTGACCTAGTCTTTTATTGATGGAATATGAGGAAGGCTTCTTTTCTTTGTTATTGAAAATAGAACATGAATAAAGGCAAATGTGTAACAATTTCTGTGAAAGGACTTAGAACCCTTTAAGTATATTACTGGATGTGATGATTCTGATCATATTTATGTTTTGCTTTATTTCTTCTGATAAACCTCCATATAAATTTTCATAGTGGTTGTACCAGTTTATACCACTATCAGCAGTAAACAAAAGCTTTCCTCTATCTCTATGTCCCCACCAAATTTGTTGTTGTTTTGTTGATCTGAAAAGGATGGGATGATATTTCAAAATAATTTTGATTTGCATTTCCTTTATGGCTAAGAATGTTGAATGATTTTAAGAAAATTTATTGCTCATTTGTGTTTCTTCTTTTGAAAATTAGATGTTCACCCACAAATATCTCTGGAATGTTTCTCTGGGTGTTTATGTTTTGCATATAACTTTAAATGATAGACATTTAATCTTGATTTTATCTAACCCATTCAGCTAGCTATATAAGTACATTAGATGTTTCTCATTCATCTTCAGCACCAAATATACCTGCTTTTTATGAGCCCTTTTGTTGTAAGAGGATGCTATGCCTCATGGAATACTGTATTCAAAAGAATGGAGAAGAAAGGCTGCACCTTTACCATGATCAGAATACAGAAGATTATGAACTTCTCCTGTGGAACATATCATGATCCCAGAAATTCAAAGTCTTTCTTCCTTTACTTTTGAGATTATAATATAATTCTGTAATTTTCCTTTCCCTCTCCTCCCTCAAAATTCTCCCATATACTTCTCCTCACTCTTTTGCAAATGCATGGCCCCTTTAGACATATACATGTATATTTCTGAATATAACTTGCTATATTTATCTAATACACTGTATGCATGTTTATGTGGTCTTGATCACACACACACACACACACACACACACACACACACACACACACACACACACACACACAAAACTACAGGCAACAAGAGATGTTTAGAAATAGCTATACAGTCTTTTGTAGAGAAGAGCCCATGAATTGGTAATTCAATATCAGATTATCAGAGCTGAAAACATACTTACAAGGAACAGCATAAAGTCAAGGATTTTTGTTGGATTGTACCTTCCAATATAATGCCCTCGAATGGGCCATTGATGTTGCATGTCTTTATCTTTCATTTATCAAAAAGGCCTCTTTCCATGGAAGGTTAAATTTCCATAAAAGATTCAGAGGGAAATTTAGAAATTTCTTATGTATTTTTCATTGCATATATAGGCAGTATATATATAGTCTTCATGTTCACCAATATACATCACATCTTTGTCTGTTTGATATAACTTTAAAGCATAAGCTGACATACTAAACCTATTCTAATCCATAGCTGACAGTAGGTTTATTGTTGTATAGCCTGTACATTTGAACAAATGTATAAGGACAGTATCACAGAGACTCTCTACTGAAGTGCAAACTGAGAAACTTGAGCAACTCTTCAAACTTTCTCCCTTTCCCAATTCCTAACCACTGCTGATATTCTTACCATTTCATAGATATATTTATTTGTTAACTTATTTATTTTTATTCTTATAGAAGGTAATTGAATCAGAATCACAGAATATGAAATCTTTTCATCTTTTCATGTAGGAAGGTACAATTTGAGTCCATGCTTTATCTTCTTATACACTGGTAGTATATTTATCCTTACTGGGTTTATCAAGCCTTGTCTGCTGACCTATTAAAAGGCATCTTGCTTGTTTCCAATTTCTAGCCATTGTGAAGGAATCTTTCATAAACATCTATATGGAGAATTTATTTAGGCCTGGGGTTTCAGTTTAGTTAGACAAAGCAAAAGCATGTGATTACTGTGTTTTATGATACATGTGCATTTAGGTTTCTAGAAAACTATTATATGTCAAAGTTTATTTTTTATAATCCCTGTCAGTGAGTAAGAAAGAATTCTCAAGATTCTGCATTCATTTCAACATTTGGCGGTAGTGTTGGATGTTGGTCCTGTTAAAATATGTGTAGTAGTGATATCTCATTTCCATTTTAACTCATATGTCTCAGTTGACATGTTCTGTGAACCGCTTTTCATGTGTATCTTTCATCAATATGCCTTCTCTAGGGAAATCTCTATTCCAGTCTTTGGTCTACCTTATATACTTGGGCTGTTTGTTTTTACATTGTTTAGCTTGAAATTTTCCTTTTGATCTTTTGAATAACAGTCCTTGTCGAAAATGTGTTTTGCAAATATTTTCTCCCAGTCTATAGCTCTCCTTTTTATTCTCTTAACAGTGTCTTTTTCAAGAACACAGAATTGAATTCTAACAATACTCAGTTTATCAATGTTTTTCCAACCAGTCTTGCTTTTGATCTCATATCTAAAAACCTCTGTCCACACCAAAGGCCACCTCCACCTAGAATTTGTTGTTCTATGAATTTTATGTCCCAGGCATTTGAATGCTTGGTCTCCAGCTGGTGACAGTGTTTGGGGAAGGTAAAGAGAGGTAGCTTTGCTGGAGGAAATATGTCACTGATGGCAGGTTTTGAGAGTTTAAAGATGCAAGCTACTCCCAATCCGCTCCTTTCTGCTTTGTGACTCTGGTTCAAGATGCCAGCCTTCAGCTTCCTGCACTTGCTGCCATGCCTGCTGGCTGAGGCTGTGTCTCCCTGCTCTTGTTTGTATCCCTTGCCTTGGTCATGCTGTCTCATCACAGTAGAAGAAAAGTGACTAATGCCGTTATGTAGCTTTTTTGAACACTCTTTAATGAGTACTATTTTTTTTAATTTTCTGATGCTTAGCTACCTTTCTTCTTCCTGTTTGATCAACTTTTTCCAAAATTGTAAAGCAATGCTAAACCCTGTGGTGTAGAAGTCATTCTTCTCACTTTATGAGTATACTTTGGTGTTATCAATCAGTGGCAGTCCCTGTAACTTCCAGATTTGTTTAAAAGAGCACACAAGCATTTCCGTGTATGCTAACTGAAGACTGTCCTCTTTTTATAAATGAAATTTTTTTCTGAGAATAAAATGAACTAAATTTAAATGTCCTTTCAAGATGACATTTCAAAGATCCTAGCTTTATTAGCTTTTGTGTTAATACAGAAAGCAAAGCCATCCAAAGCATTGGTGCTTTCCTTTAATTCACTTCTTCATTCTTCATTTACCTCTTCAAGGAATGATTCCCCATGGTTATACAGAAGGTGTGAACACCTAAACACTGTAAGATCCAGTAAATTGTAAAGCTGATTTTCTGTATTTTATAGCTGGCTCCCAAAGGTTTTCAAAACAATTATGTAGATCTCCCCAGCACTGCTTTTTTTAAATATTGCCATTGGCCTTATTTTCTTCAGGGTTCAGTAAACTGCCAGGAGTTCATTACTGCTTGGCTATTTACAGTGACTTAGATTTAGACAGGTTTAGAAACCTGTCCTTCTATACTTGGTTGGTGCCAGAAGTCCACATGTTGTGGTTCCAAAATGTGTTAAATTCCAATTGCACATGACAACGTGTGGTAAAAACAAAAGCCAGTGCTCGATCTTGTGTTATGCTATTGCAGGAGCTTAAGGCTGTGGATAAAAACGATTATGATGCTGTTAACTAACATGAAGTAAATGGGACCCAGTAAGTGGCAGAAATCAGGAAGATGTGAATTCAAGTACCCTGAACAGTGGCTAAGTACAATTATCTTCCTGGGAAAGTGAAATTTTGACTCTACTTAAGTGTTTTGATACCAGTTCGCTATATTTTACTTTAATAATATAAATGGTTTAAGTAAATATGATTATTTTTCCTTCATGCTATGTGCCCCGGTATATCTTTTCACTGTGTCTCATTTAAGGTGATTGTACACACTGGGTGTATTTACATAAAATTTACTGAAATCTGTGATATATATATATATATATATATATATATATATATATATATATATATTTGTTGTTTTAACATTTTTGAGGAGTCAGGTCTAGCTCAGATTTTTTTCTTTTATTTTGCGTGAAAATCTCATCCTTGGGAATAAAGTGACAAAAGAACGTTATTCCAAAACTTACTTTATAATAATACAAGAAGAAACAGGATTGGGCTTGCATCTCTAACTCAGAGGACTGTGTCAATTGTTCATATATATCAGAGCCTACTAGTGACATATAATTAGTTTATAAATAGTCTACAGGTGAAGATTAGAGAAGAATGTTAGATATTTCCACTTCTTATTTTGCATACATTAATTCAACCTCAAACAATCCTCCTCCAGGTATGCAAGGCATTTGAAATGTTACCTCTTGTGAAAGTAAACTAAGGAGAATAGGCTTGAGTTTAATTAGGTTTAATTGTTCATTAAAATGTGAAGACCTTTCCAACTAGCACAGTGAGTAGAGACAGGAAATACATGAAATGTTGGTCAGACCTATGCTATTATCTGCTAAATGAGCTAAGAGAGACTTTTAACTTTGTAAAATTATGCAAAAATATTTAAAAGAAAAAATAGGACAGGTAGATAGCTTGTCTCATAAAAATAAATGTGAACGAGTCTAAAATTATTCATTTTTAAAACCGTAGTGGGAAACCCTTTTTCTTTTATAAAAGCAGAGACCAGTCTTGGGTCTATTTTTGTTTAGGATATGTCTTGCTTTAGAAAGATGTAGATCCATCTGTTGTTCCACATATGTCGAACATTCGTAAGGAAATAAAGATTATACTTATTACCGATTGCCTATCTCTTCTATAAGAGGTAAATTCAACTTGGGAGAGCATACATAACAACCCAAGACTTCGTTATTCTAAGTGTCTGTATTCTGAAATCCCATACACCTGAGAAAATTAGTTTTGACTAAATTCAACACATGATTTTTTTTTTTGTTTGGATGTCAGAGAATATATTGACAAGTTTAAATTTTTCAATTTATATTGTCATAATATTGGAGTGCAGAAAGAATAAAAAAAAAGGCAGATGAACAAAGGCATAGAAAACCTGCAACCTCAGGAGGAGGCTCTCCAGCCTAATGTTGAAAGCACATATGTCCACATTTTCTTTTACATATTTGTTTCTTTGTTTCTGAATGTAGAATGCAGCAGGAAAACTAGTCACTTAAATTCTGAAACTTCTATACAACCTTTAATTATAATGAAAATCTAATAACTTATAAAGATATTTCAATAATTAACAGTTTCTTCTCTGCCTTAGAATTTAACAATATTTGTTATCTTCACTACTGATTTTACTGAGAATTTAAGAATATGTTTGAGATTCCAGCCCTCATTGGTTCAGAATTATCTATGGTCTGAACTTCTGCAGAATTATAAAATCTTTTTCTTGTGAAAAATAACTTTTGTTATATTGAACATTTCAATATCTATGCTTTCTAATTATTAATATATTATGTTTTTCATTAAATGAAAACCATAATTGTTGGTAACTGAAAATTAAATACATTGGTTATACTCTCTTAGTTACTTATGTGCAAGCACATCTTACCATTACCAGCACAGGTGGTATATGATATCCTTCTTGTTGTCAAAATTGTGGGAAGACAATAAGAATTATATAATCAAAGTTGTACCTAGATCTCATTCATAGATACACTGAGATACTTAGACTGCAAACAGTTGATAGTATATTGTTAACATTGCCATTTGACTAGTGCTTAATTAAATATTCTGAAAATGAAATAAATATGAATTCTATTACTTATCGCCTACTGTTCTATCCTAGTATTTTATTAGGAACACTATGGGCTCTTGTGTCATATTACATTCAAACTGGAATAGAGAGAAATTTTGCATAAACTTGAAAATCAAATGCCGAAATAATTGAGGCAAACATTCTTCAGCTTATTTTGAATGCATATTTTTAAAGCAAATTTTTCAATTGAGTATCCACAGAAGGGGGTTTAAAATAACATCTTATGATCTCATTCTTCTTTATATAGTGTTCTTTTGTGCATTCTCTATAATGTCATTCCAAATGCTACCCATAGGTGAAGAGGAAATAATGCTGAAAAATTTAAAAGCATTACCATTTCTAATCATTCACCAAAAGCTGAGAAATATAATGTTACTTGGATGTGGTCTCTATTTATAAAATAAAAATCAAGGAAAGAAAAAGGTTAGAAACCTTATTCAAAGGAACAATTTTACTTAATAAGGATCATTATTAAAACAGTTGTAGTCTAATATGATTAGTCTGCACTAAATTCACTTAAAGAAATTATGCTATTTCATGTCTCAGTAAGAGGATTAATTTGTAGCTTCAATTTATCTAATCTTCAAGATATTTCTTACAGAAATTTACTCTTTCTCACATCTTTCATAATATGCTAAGATATGAATATCATCCTTCTCCAAACACTTACATACTGAATTCCTCACGTTCAAAGTGATGTCATCATGGACCCTCATGAGCTAAAACTATCTTTGTGCTCATATCTGTAATGAATGGCCTGTTAATTCCTAATTGGCCTGAGAATGCTCTTTCGTGCAGATTCCAGAACATGAGGTCAAAGTGAGAACCTGCTCTCTGAAGCCAGAAAGGGAGTAGCCCTCAGACACTAAACCTGCAATTGGCCTTGAACTTGGAATCTCTAGAACTAGAAAAAATGAATTTCTTTTGTCAAGAGTTTTCTGTTGTCTTTAACAGGTGTCTTGTTAAAATATTCTGATTAGGAAAGTAAACAAATCAAGACATGAGTTCTGAGCCTCCCACCCAGCTTGGGGTTTGTTACCCCAGAAGCCAGTGCCTCTAAAAGATTTATATCCAGACAACTGCCAAGCAGTCTTCCAGAATGAAGTCAATGCCAATTGTTCTGAAGCTCAGATTTTATTCTAACCACAGAATGGTGCCATTGTCAAAGAGACAGTTCCCAAACCGAAAATATTGCTTCAACGTTACTAAGAAGTCAAACCATTGTTAAAGTAGTGAACTTAATTAAATGAATATTTTCTGTTTGTTTTCAAACAGGAACCTGACAATAGCTCAGATGGGTCTCAAACGAATGATCTTCTTTCAGATGATACACACACACACACACACACACACACACACACACACACACACACGACTTCCACATAGCATTTCATAGGACTTTAAAGCTATCAATTCCTTTTTTTTTTTTTTTTTGCTTCCATACACATTCTCATGTAAAATGAATTTAGACTTGATGAATTCTATTTTTAAACCAGCATCTCAGGGTCTGCTATTGTCCACCATACTTTAATTATGCTCCTACTCCTTCTTCAGCTTCTTCAGTGTCTCTCAGCACTCCAGGAAGCAGGCCGGATGTCAGCAGGCTCATGTGATCTTCAAGGTGTTAGGATGTAGGCATATAGGCACATCCAACTTTTTATGAGGGTTCTGAGGGTTTAAATTTAGGTACTCATACTTGCCCACAAGCACTCTTATCCACAGTATCCATCACAGAAAGAGTCAGTGTTTGCAGTTCAAAGGACGTGTTCAGGAGTTTTGCTAGAATACAGAATTTTACCACAATTTCCAATGCTCTTATTGGTCTACTTGCCGTCAACTTCTGCCTCACGACACTATGCTTTTCTGTTTTCTATACTTGGTGTCGAGTTTGGAGGCAATAGAATTTTCAAAAACCTTACATGAGGAATTTTAATTTCTTTGTTATAAAATCACTATGCACTGAGCTTTTTCTAATGGGAATGTTTTTTTCCATAGGAAATACAATGTTAGGTAAGAATAGACTACATGTCTCAATGCAGCTACACATAAGTAGAAATTACTGATTGTATGACATTGGTGATCTTGGAAATTTCTTCACATCAAATTATGAATGAATTCAATAAAGATGGGAAAATGAATAGCCATGCATTTTGATGCATGCCTTTAATCCCAGGTCTCAGGAGACAAAGGCAGGCAGATTTCTGAGTTTGTGGCCACCCTGCTTTACAAAAGGAGTCCCAGCATGGCCCAGGCTAAACAGAGAAACCCAGTGTTGAAAAACCAAAAAGAAATAAAAGGGGGGAAATAATGATGATTATATTTAAAGTATAGAACTCTCTATAAAATAAGATTTGTTTCATTTTATTTTGTTAAATCATTTATTCTGAGACAAGATCTTAATAATTAATAATATATATTAGACTCAAACTTCTAAAGCACAGATATGAATAATTATATCCAATCAAGTAGAGAAGGTTTTAATGTGTTAAATTAATAAATTTAAGAGAAAAAATAGATCAACTTGAAGAGAAAAATAGTATGTAGAAAACTGCCTAAGTTTCTCATGTTACAAAAATCAAATAAAGCACTAACAGGCATTTTTTTCATGTCCTAAAAGTTTATTACAAACTATTCTCTGACAAAGTAATTCACTGAGATTTAACTTTAGTTCAATTTTAGAATTTATGTAGAAATCTGATTAGTTCTGCAAAAACGTATTCAAACTTCAGCTCCTTGTGTCAAGGTATTCGGTTTCAGCTACATTTTGAAAAAAAAAAAAAAAAAAAAGGATTGGTTATGTGACCTATGAAGACCTCTGAGTTGTATAATTTTATGAGTCACTTTCTTCCTTCTTCATGGAATTGAATCAATTCTAACTTTTAGGTCTAGTCATTGGAATAGGAAACACAAAGTCTAGGGTCTTTGTAAAGGTCTAACTATTGAACAAATCCTTGACCCTTGGCAAATTGAGGACACTTCTTTTGCTGTTTTCTTTAAATGACACTTCTGAAAGCCTCCTAGGGTCATGAGAGTATTAATAGTTTAAGTATTAAAAGTGTTATATTAAATATAAGCCTTTCTTTCAATGAAATGAGGAAGGTTCTTGTGCACTGTCATTTTAAAGAAGTTCTGTCCTTTTGTCTTTCTTTTGCTGAACCTGAGAGTAGAATGTTAAGTGTGAGTCCATTAATTTGAGAGAGACATATCTACTGTCAGTACTTTCAAAGCACCATGCAAGGACTGAGGCATCTAGTGTAAATGATGAGAGAAGAGGACATGGGTGGGAGACCTGAGTCACTGAAAGTGATGAGGTTTGTTATCTCAACTGATATTTTCACTTTATGAGAATAACTCATTTTAACCTTATTCCTCTTCTCAAAAACAATTGACATTTAGGGATGGGTTTAGAGCACCTTCTAGCTTGCACTAGTCTGTCTCTGGCTTTGATCCTTGAACGCACACACACACACACACACACACACACACACACACACACACACACACCATACATTTCATAATGATAAATAAGTAGAAGATGATTTTCATGATCATACTAGTAAAGGATCAATGAGACGGCAAATAAATAGAATGGGGGTTTGGGGTGGGAAGGAACAACATTGAAAGAGCCAGAGGAAAAAGTCCATTTTTTCTGCAAAGAAAATATAGAGTAGGCAAACTAACTTCAGGGATGTTGAAAGAGAAATTGATTTTTAAAAGTGCAAAATCCTCACAGGAATGAGAAAAAGTTGTTAAATATCAATTTACATTAGATAAGAGTTTGGCAATATACTCCAAAAAAAGAATCTAAAGCTTCATTCTATTACGATAGTGAGCTTATGCTTCAGAAGAAAGAAAAGAAATCAAACGTATTTATTTAATCCTTTTTGTCAGTAATGCCCAGGGTGAAGAATTCATTTGTAGTCTTTTCATTGCTTTTGAGTCTTAGAACCTCACCTATATTAAAGAAAATATTGGACCCTTTGATCCTAAGACTTGAAGATAGCATCCACTTCCAGGTCTGAAAGAAAGCAGGGCTTTGCATAATCATACTGCAAGGGAATTTCCTGTATGTATGAATTGTCCAACACAAAGATTTTTCCTATTTGTATATTTGAGACATAGCTATTTAAGTTCCCTTTGTAAATTGAGGAATTTACATTTGTTTTACACTGGGTTAAAATATTTTTAAGTATTTAGCATAAATTTAAAGATATTTAGAATATTTCACATAAGTAGAGAAATAGTTTTTTCATGAAGATAATAATTTTATTCAGATAATAAGCAGATGTATATGTATCTGAACACATATGTGTATATATACCTTTAAAATGGAAAGAGTGTTAAAAGATTGTTTCATTTATGTTTAAAAAGAACAATAGAATGCTGATTATTGATTGAAAGAAACGTGGGCATAACTACCTAGTTGAAGAGAGTGTAGTCCTTGGGTCAGAGAGATTATTTAATGGATAAATGTTTGCTGCATAAACCTGATAGCCAAAACCCACAGCTAAGGGAGAGAACTGACTCCTAAAATCTGTCTTGCTACTTCTGCATGTGCAGGTACAGTTAAATGTTGTAATGTGTGGGATAGAAAAGATGACTCTGCATCCCTTAACAAGTTAGGCATCCTGCAAAAGCCTGTAACTCAGGTTCCAGGGATCCAACTCCTAATTTGGGGTTCTGTGCAGACATGCACACCCCATACCAACACACACAAAGACACACATACAAGAACAGTATGTGTGTATAGGTAAATAAAAATCACCAAGACATTACAATATAAAAATACTTTATTTATAAAACTTTTTTTCCATAATTAGACATTTTTATTTATTTATTTATTCGTTCATTTATTTATTTGTGTGTGGGGGTGCAGTGTTGAGCATGTTGGAATATGTGTGCTATATGCAAGTGAGTGTGTGGAATTCAGAGGACTACAAGCCAGATTGTCCTCATATCATCAGACATATCTGGAAGTATTTTTACCTGCTGGGACACCTCTCCTGCCCCTCCATACATTGTTTAATGTTCATCTGTATGATAAGCTGTGCCAGCACAAGTCATGTGATTATTAATTGGGAATACATTCTTCATTAAGGTCTCTTTATTACAATAGTCTCTTTATTTTGATGTTATGATAATCCTTTGGTAAAAGACAGAAATATAGTTCCTTCCAGGAATCTAGGAAACATTTCATGGTCAAATAACAAGGTCCAGTATTGTGTACCTAGAGCATAATTCGTAAGTTGTGATAGATCATTTTTGCAGTGACCTTTCCATGGAAACTATTAGTTTTTAAAGATATAATTTATAAGGATGTATGGAATAGAACAGTGAAGGGGTGGAGAAGAGGAAGGCAGTGCTATTCCACATCGGCCTGAAAAGATGTTTGGAAGAATCATATGGGAAACCTGGTAAAGCAGTGCTGTAGCAGAGGTCACTCTGGCAGCAGACAGGACACTCAGTAAGGAATGCAGCCTGGGCTTTGGAGAGATCCAAGGAGACGAGAAGTGCGTTGTTGCCCTGTTGTCTATGTCCTGATTCTTTTTGGAAATCTTACTAATTGAAAAACCAGTGACATCTATGATTCTCCAATTTGTCATACATGTGAGGAGGCTTCAGCATTGTGATAAGTGTAAGGAGGATAAAGACTGGGGCTACGTGCAGCCAGTGTCTGCAAATGCAATATCAGCAAAGCATACCCAAGGCAAAGGCCATAATGCATATTTTAAATGTGAAGTTTTATAACACCATTTAAAAAAATTTATTGTAAATAGCTTCTTCTCCAGTCGAAGAGAGAGAACAGTGATTCTTTGACTGGAGAAGAAGCTATTTTCAATAATTTTTTTTTAAAAGATGTTATAAGACTTCTCATTTAAAATATGCATCATGAGGTTGGTGAAGACCTTTTCCCATTCTGTAGGCTGTTGCTTTGCCTTGTTGACCGTATCCTTTGCTCTACAAAAGCTTCTCAGTTTCAAGAGGTCCCATTGATTGATTGTTTCTCTCAGTGTCTGTGCTACTGGTGTTATATTTAGGAAATGATCTCCTATGCCAATGCATTCAAGACTACTTCCTACTTTCTCTTCTAGCAGGTTCAGAGTAGCTGGATTTATGTTGAGGTCCTTGATCCACTTGGACTTAAGTTTTGTGCACAGTGACAGATATGAATCTTTTTGTAGCCTTCTACATGCTGATATCCAGTTATGCCAGCACCATTTGTTGAAGATGCTTTCTTTTTTCCATTGTACACTTTTGGCTTCTTTGTCAAAAATTATATGTTCATAGGTGTGCTGATTAATGTCAGGGTCTTCAATTCGATTCCATTGGTCCACATGTCGGTTTTTATGCCAATACCAAGCTGTTTTTATTACTGTGGCTCTATAGTAGAGATTGAAGTCAGGGATTGTGATGCCTCCAGAGGTTGTTTTATTGTACAGGATTCTTTTGGCTATCCTAGGTTTTTTTGTTTTTCCATATGAAGTTGAGTATTATTCTTTCCAGGTCTGTGAAGAATTGTGTTGGTATTTTGATGGGGATTGCATCGAATCTGTAGATTGCTTTTGGTAAAATTGCCATTTTTACAACCCCACATCTGACAGAGGACTGATATCCAGAATATATAAGGAACTCAAGAAATTAGACATCAAAATGCCCAACGGTCCAATTAAGAAATAGGCTATAGAACTAAACAGAGAATTCTCAACAAAGGAAACTCAAATGGCTGAAAGACATTTAAGGAATTGCTCCACAATTTCCCTCATCATCAGGGAAATGCAAATAAAAACAATTCTGAGATACTACCTTATGCCTGTCAGAATGGCTAAGTTCAAAAACACAGAAGACACCTTATGCTGGAGAGGATGTGGAACTAGGGGAACTCTCATCCACTGCTAGTGGGAATGCAAGCTTGTACAACCACTTTGGAAATCAATATGGCATTTTCTTAGAAAATTGGGAATCAATCTCCCCCAAGATCCAGCTATACCACTCTTGGGCATATACCCAAGAAATGCTCAATCATACCACAAGAGCACTTGCTCAGCTAAGTTCATATCAGCATTGTTTGTAATAGCCAAAACCTGGAAACAACCCAGATACCCTTCAACTGAAGAAAGGATAAATAAAATGTGGCACATATACACAATGGAATACTACTCAGCAGAGAAAAACAATGACATCATGAGGTTTGCAGGCAAATGGATGGATCTAGAAAAAATCATCCTGAGTAAGGTAACCCAGACTCAGAAAGACAAACATGATATGTACTCACTCATGTGGAACAAGGATGACTGGACTGCTACTCACATCACCAGGGAGGCTACCTGGAAAACAGGACCCCAAGAAAGACACGGGGATTGCCCAATGACAGAGAAATGGCTGAGATCTACATGAACAGCCTGGACATGAGTGGGAGTAATGAAGGGCGAGGGTCAAGGGAAAGAGAGCCTGTGGGAGTGGAAGATCCCAGCTGGATCAAGAATAGAGAGGGAGAACAAGGAATAGGAGACCATGGTAAATGAAGACCACATGAGAAAATGAAGAAACAAAGTGCTAGAGACGCCCACAGAAATCCACAAAGATACCCCCATAATAGACTGCTGGCAATGGCCGAGAGACAGCCGAGACTGACCTACTCTGGTGATCAGATGGCCAAACACCCTAATAGTCCTGCCAGAAACCCCATCCAACAACTGAGGGATCTGGATGCAGAGATCCACAGCTAGGCCCCGGGTGGAGCTCCAGGAGTCTAATTAGCGTGAAAGAGGAGGGTTTATATGATCGAGAAGTGTTGAAACCAAGGTTGGATAAAGCACAGGGACAAATAGCCAAACGAATGGAAACACATGAACTATGAACCAATGGCTGAGGGGCTCCCAACTGGATCAGGCCCTCTGAATAGGTGAGACAGTCAATTGGCTTGATCTGTTTGGGAGGCATCTAGGCAGTGGTACCGGGTCCTGTGCTCATTACATGAGTTGGCTGTTTGAAACCTGGGACTTATGCAGGGACACTTATCTCAGTCTGGCAGGAGGGGACTGGACCTGCCTGGACTGAGTCTACCAGGTTGATCTCAGTCCTCGGGGGAGGCTTTGCCCTGGAGGAGGTGGGAATGGGGGTGGGCTTGTGGGAAGGGGAGGGAGGCAGGCGGGGAGAACAAGGGGATCTGTGGCTAATATGTAGAACTGAATGGTATTGTAAAATAAAATAAAAGGAAAAAAATAAAATATGCATCATGATCGTGACTGGGAAACCTACAGAGACAACCAAACCAAACTAGTGGGAAATCATGAACTTTAGACCAATAGCTGTGAAGCCTCCATGGGACTGGACTAGGACCTCTGTATAAGTGAGACAGTTGTGTAGCTTGATCTGCTGAAGGGTCCCCCTGGCAGTAGGATCAGAATACATCCCTAGTGCATGAACAGGTTTTATGGAGCCCTCTACCTATAGTGGGACACCTTGCACAGCCTTGATGCTGCGGGAGGGACTTGGACCTGCCTCAACTGAATGTACCAGCATCTGCTGATTACCCATGGCAGGCCTTACCTTTTGGAGGAGGGAATGAGGGCTGAGTTGGACAGGGAATACTCAGGGACAGGAGGAGGGAAGAGAGAGGGATCTGAGGTTGGTATGTAAAATGAAAAAAAAAATTCTCCGTTAAATAATAGAAAAAAAATTCTTCTCTCAAACAATATACCCAGCCCCCAATTTCCTCTCTCTCCATTCCTCCCACTTCCTGCCTCCCCTTTCTCCTAGAACCACCTCATTCTGCTCCCCTTCAGAAAAGAATAAGCTTTCAAGGAACAGACAAAACAAGAAATAGTAAGGGAAGATAAAAGAGAATATATATTCATTTAAAGCAACAATCAGAAAAAAAAGATTATAGTTAAAATGTGTATGTGAAATATGAAAACTATGGTGGAAATTATTTGACAATGAAAAAAAAAGTAAAAATGATGAGATCCATTATATCAGACATAAACACTAGTTATATAACTTCAATATTTCAACTGAAGTTCTGAACATAGAAAAATAAATATTAAATTTGTACAACAGAGGAGAGAGAGATAAGTGTGAAAGAGACAGGTAATTCCTATTCTCTGTAAAATCGCAGGCAATTAAAACTCTTAAAGACAACCTCTTTATACATTGAAGCTGTACAAAATTTATTTTGTGCAATTAAATAGATCGGCACAGTTTAAGGGTTGACTTTAGAGAAGAGCAGACGAGAAGACATAGATTAAGTAACATTTAGAGAGTCTAAATGTGGAGGCAGTGCACTTATTTTGTATGGAGATCGTAATTTGCCTCATTGAATGCATTAATTGTGGCGAAGAAGGCTGGCTAAACTGCTCAGATTTATTCTCTCTTTCTGCTGTGTGGAGCTGTTTCTAGAATGGCCCACCTGCTAGACACTGCATCTCCCAGCTCCCAGTAAAACCCTGACAGCAATACATATGGGAACAGGTGGAAGGACATTGCTTGCTACTGAGGAGTGTGGGTCGAATCAATGATTTTCCAATGGAGATTTTTATTTGTTACCAAATTGCTGGATGTGGATGATCTAGAGGATATAAGCCATGGTCAAGTCACTGCATCTCATGTCTCAGAGTTACTACTCAGCAGAATGCTCCACAGGAAGGTCACTAGATTATAAATATTAACATGTATTCATCATAAACCCAAACAATCTCAGTGCACTGAGATTGGGTGGAGGGAGTTGCCTGTGGTAGTAATGAATATCATGTCTTCTAGTCTGATAGGATTAGCTCTAACTAAAAGGATTAGAATAGCAGTAAATAGAAAAAGATGGCAGTAACAATGACATAGTGATTGTTCGCATTTATATACACCAAAATATACATATACATCAAACATATAACTATAGTGGTCACACAATAAACAGATAGGTTTGTTGGCTAATTTGATTATTTAGTTTTCCTGTGGGTGAGTTAATATGTAGGTGGGTATATAGATGAGCATGCATAACACAGCCCACATGTGGAGGTCAGAGAATAACAGTAGTTGGTTCTCTTCTTCTATCGTGTGGTCTCCAAGAATAAAATCCTAATTGTTAGATTTGGTGCCAAGTGCCCTTAATTGCTGAATCATTTCATCAACCACTCATTCATCAGAAGTTTGTCCCAAGACTGACGCAATTCAGTCATGTTTTCAAGCTCCAACTCTAACTCTAGTCATGTTCTGTTTCCAAGATATCTGCAATTATTTCCAATTTATTGAGCTCCTTAAATTCTCCAATAATTATGGTTCATGGTGGGAGATCAGAATATCAACCTTATCAAGAGTTAGGAAGTTGGTTTGTTCATTAATTTTTACATATATGAATAACTTACGATTTGTGTGAAGTCTGTTGTTAGAATCACTTGAAAGATTTATTTTTCCAAAGTTGTATTTTGTAGTTCTAAGGGTATATAAGAACTTTTTTTTAATTCATAAATTTCTATTGAATTAGATACTCATTTTTATTACTCGCAAATTTATTTTGAATGATGAACCTTAGGTTATTGCATACATTTTCTTCAGAATTTTTTTGTTTTGTTGTTTTCTGTGTTCATGTTCCTCTGTGTGTTTTCAGGTGTTCAGGCACATGTATTGTATATCTACATGGAGGGGGCAGAAGTCAATGTCAGGTTGGTTCACATTATTTTTGAGGTGTGGTCTCTCGCTGAACCTGGGGGTCACTTACCCAGCTAGATCGGCGGTCAGTTAGCCGCAGGGCCCAGCCTGTCTCTGCCTTCCATGCTTTGTACATGGACACTGGGGATCCCAACTTGTGACTTGTTGCTTTGTAGCAATCCTGTCACAGATGAGACCTTTCCCCAGTCCCTTTCCCCCATTTTCTTTACCACTTTATTCCTAATTAATAATGTCTGGCTTTTATTTACCTTTTTGATCATCTGAATTTTCCTTAAAAGATCACAGAAGTGCCAGTAAGTTTTTTCTTTTCTTTTCTTTTTTTTTTTTTTTTTTGGTCAAAAACCCAAAAGTTTCCTTCCTTTTGTATAGAGGAAAAAAAGTGAAGGGCTGAGTTGGAGTCGGACAATGATACAGTGACCATGTGTAAGGTGTAACCTTCTTAAGATCCATGGATGAGGAAGGTTTGTAGGATTTCTCAATCTTGAAGCTCTCCCAGATCCACTTTTCCTTTCTTTAAAACTTAAACGTTTTTGGGTTTCTTCTGTCACTTATCAGCCCCCACCACGCCACCCCCAGTTACTTTCACATCTTGCAGGAGAAATTTGGCAAACTACACTTAGATGCAAAGTACACATCTCTAATGGGATTTTTCTTATGTCCTAAAGGATTAAAGAGGTTTGACACAGTTTATGAGCTCCTCTCCCACGTGAAGGAAGAGGGATTCAGAACAGGTCTTGTGATATGAACCAATTAAGTTTTGGAATTGTCAAGCTTCCTGTTTCCTCAATTATCCTGATGAAAGTTCAAAAAGTGTATAGATTTTGTTGTTTTTCTTTTCTTTCTCATCTTCAAAGGAATTTCTGCACCAACATCGCGTTAAGCTCCCACTTATTTCCAGAACATTCAATTATTGCCTTAATGAAATATTAGTAGCAGATGAGAGCAGTGAGCTTACTTAAGAAGGGTACCAGACAAGGCTGGAGAGATAGATCAGTAATTAAAAGTACTAGCTGTTCTCACAAATAATCTGGGTCCTAGTCCCAACATACATATGATAATTCACAATTGTCTGTAATTTCAGGTCCAGAGAATCAAACACCATCTTCTGGCCTTTGCTGGAACCAGACATGAATGTAGGTGTACAAATATACACACAAGCAAAACATCCATTCACACAAAACAATAATGATTTAAAAAAACAAAAATGGACATAAGTCTTGAAATTTCAATTTCTTAGCAGCTGGGTTAAATTAGCCCTTTTCATAATATTCAACCACAGCATTTGTTTATTTATATGATATTACCCTTCTGTACACTTTTCACTGTCTACTTTCTAAACATTAGGAAAACAAAAATAAACTTAGTTTTTATTGTTTCTCTGGTTAGTTGATTGAGATAGTGTCCTTCTATCCCTTTCAATATAGCCATGTAAAGACAAAGGGCTCTTTCCTCTGGACCCAACTTACTGGTGCTGTGACTGGGCAAGGTCACAGTGATCTTGGAGTAAAAAGCGACTCTTAACAGACACCAAGTGTGTCTGTGAAGCAGCTCCATTTTGATTTCCAAGCACTTGTACTGTGAGAAATAAAATTTCAACCATTTATAACTTATCCAATTTAGTTATTTATTGTTGTGACAGGAAATGTCTTACAACAATGTGGGAGTTCAGTGTAAATATTAAATATAATATAAAGGAAGCAACACAAAATTACGTTAGTTTTGCTTCATTTAATTTTTTTTTTTTGTATTTTGTGTTTAATGATTGGATATAGTTTGGTACTTTAAGTGTGCTAAATCAAAAGTTACATATGTATATTCCAAAATGTTTTATGACAAAGAAAAATTTTCAATGTAACATAGAATTTTCTATAGAAATACATATCTATGTTTAAATACTTATGATTTAGATTAAATATGTGATCCACTGATTTTTATAAAAGAAATACTACTATGTAAAGAAAACATTTCAAATTTTCACAACACTCGGATAAAAACATGAATTAACTCTTAATTTAAAAATACTGCTTCTCTAAATAGACAGCATTTATTTTAAATAATAGACACTATTTCTTTGAGAATTTTGTACAATGTGTTTTTGATCATATTCACCCTCTCCAAATATTCCCGGACTCACCCACCCTTTCCTGTCCCATCTAACATTTTGTGGGTCTTTGGTTGTTTGTTTACTGATCAAGAGCAATTTGTACTGCCCAGAGATACTTTTTGGAGTATGATCAACTTCACAGGGTCTCTACACTTTTAGAGAAACTGTCCCTCCACCCAGTTGCTGAGAACTGTCGTTGTTCATTGGCCAAAGGTAAAAGGCGAAGCTCAGTTCCTCTCTCTATTCTGGCTGGTTCATGCTTACTCAGTTTTGTTCATAGTTATACTACAGATTTAACACATTTTCTTTCATTTTAATTTTAGAGGATGTAGCAATTATTGAAAAATATAATTTCTACCCAAACCAAGAAATGCAAGTTTTATGGAAATGTAGATTTGTGAGTGGTGCACTTAGTGTTCTTGCTTCATGTTTTGTCTTCCATCTTGTTTTCAGTGATTATAATTTCCAAAATTAGTCAATGGGGAATGAATTTATTTGATTCTTATTGAAAAGAAGCAGTAATTGGGGAGTAAGAGAGGACATGACTTCCCCTCCTTGACTCATGTAGCTGCACAAAGTTTGATGCAGCTGATGTATTTGCATTTCTAACATCTGCTGCTCTCATCATTAAATTCCACCCACTGGTTTATGCCTGAAGCTGCAAAATAGGAACATTAGCTGAAAAAAAAAACATCAAATTAAAGGAGAAAATTAAAGCTTTGAAAATATATATTACCACCTATCATCTTCCATAGTAGTCAGAAACACAGTTAGCCCCCAGCTCTACATAAAATACATCAAACTCGTTAATAGTGAAAGAAATTTAAATCATCAAACATTACTCTAGGAAAGCCAAACGTATGTTGCTGAATTAAATAAAGACTAAGAGGATGAAACTGTGCTTAATGAATGTAAAACATTTATCAAAGATCTCATTTTAAGATAGAAGTTATTTACTTAAAATTACATATCTAAGAATGTACAATTCTACATGATTTTAGGAGAATTCTTAAATTACATGTTAAATAAAGACAATATACTCTGATATGTAATATATGAATTATATATAAAGATTAAGATTAAGATTTGAATGAGACGATAGGTAACAAATAAATGTAAGTAGATACTAATAGACATTTTACTCGACTTTAGACATGAATATATTTAATTTTAAAGTCCACTTTCTACTATAACATGAATAAATATTTTCATCTATGTAATCTCTTTTCCTTTAGTTTATTTGAAACATACTGGTTGAGCTCATATAAAGCATATGGCAACATTCAAAATGGAATCTATGATAACTATGAAGGCTATGATAACCACGCCATCATTTTCTAACACAGAAAATAACATAAACAGTACTAGGGTTTACATCAGTTTTTGAGCACCTTGATTTCGAAGGATTTGTAGTAATAATCCCTCATTGATATGCTTGGTTCAACCTTGTTTTTTTTCTCCATTGAGAGAATTTTGAGATTCTTTAATGAACTAAGATTAGGGAATTCACTTTGAAGGTTCATCTTTCTTCTCAGGTTGTCTGTGTGATTACTTCACATCATTTTGATGAACAACATCTTGCACAGCATGGCCATCATTCATGATTTGGGTAACCAGCTCACAGTTTCTTCCCCAAGTGAATATGAAATTTTTCACAGAAATTTGAAATAAATCTTTCTTATGTTTTAAATATTAAACATCCCCCCTACAAGTGCTGAATCCTCATTCCCCTACTGGTGTTGTTAGTTTAGAAATGCATACTATTTTTAGATATTCAGCAGCTGATGGAGACAAACTATTGAAAATTAAACAGCCCCAATATCTCTACATTGTTCTGTTGCTGTTAGTTGAGTAGCACTGGCAACCTTCCTGCCCATGTGCACCGAAATCCTCCGAAGTTCTGAGGCAAAATAAGTCTTTTCTTCTGCAAAGTGTTTTTGATATTTATATGAAAGTAACTAATATTCACGAATTAGTAATTATAAACATATAATGTCATAGCACTTTCCCCCATCATTCCCACAATTAATAAAATGTCAAATCTCTACTTCTAAATATAAACTAAAGTTATTAAATAAAATTCACTTCATTAAAATTGGTCACAACTAAAAATAATTTTAATGATATTTGGGTCTTCCTATTTAATGATGCTATTGATTAACAAAATTAACTTTTCAATCTGAATATTATAGTTTTTAAATGAACTACTAATAAATATTGGGTTCACAGAATATTGAAATACATATCAATTTTTATCTCTCAAAAATTTTTTAAGATCTAAAATCAATGGAAAAGTTAATGCTTTCTAAATTAGATAGCACTGTTTTAATTTAAAAAGTCAGCAATATAATTACTCCTTAAGCAAAAGGCCACAGAGAGGAAAATTGGATGATACTTAAATTGAGCATATGAGAAAATTAATTTGTGTTAAAAATGTAGCAATTAGACACTTCCATGTCAGCAGGAGAAATTGGGATTTTAAGTGTTCTAATTCTTCCACATTAAAATCCATCATATTCATTTATGTTAAAATAAAACTTTAAATCTCAAAAAAGTATAGGTAATAAACTCTAATTGCAAAATCAAAATGCATATAACATTAAAACATTTCTGAGAAATTTAAGTTTCCCCTAGATTCTTTAAGTATTTTGTATCTTCAATCTAATACAAAACATATTCAGACTAAAATGTGTGAGGGTCTTCAAAATCAGAGACGCTGAGCTCTCATTTATAATTTTCAGTCTCTTTGTTGACTTCCACAGTATGGAGTATTGGCTATCACACTATGCCTATAGCTAAATTTGGAGGAAAAAAAAGCAAATTAATATTTCTCTCCTAAATTATACTGTGCTCAATGCCCAGATTCTTCATTGTCAAAATCTTTCTTTGTATAGTATTAAAATAGAACCTCAAAATAAAATTATTTAATGATATATGATCTTCTCATACAAATTTTCAATCACCCAATAATATACTTCAATGTGTTGGTTAAACTGTATGTCCTTATCGATTCTAATTTTATCATTATTTTATAATATAAAATTGTCTTTAGCATTCAAATTTATCCTATAATGGTGCTTTAACTACAAAAGCCTCCTCCACTTTTGTTCATGCTAAAATAGCTCACTGTCAGGTTATTACAAGAAGGAGTGTTCACTCAAAATAATCAAAACTGAGGACTATAAAGGACCATATTCTAGTGAAATAAACTTATTCTTCACCAAGAAGGAATCGTTAACTAACAACAACTGGAACTTCTATTGGAATGACCCAAACATAGCTGGGCTCCATTCTAACCAAAGCCAAGTTTTTTCTTCACCTTACTTCATGTTTCCCATCCTTTCACAGAGCCCCAAACTGCTTTCTGTCTCATCTACTGCCCTCCACAAATTTCTGATGATTAAATGAAACTTAAAGTTTTCAAGGTGCTTCTTTTTATTTTTTAGGAAATATTTATTTTTATTTATGAATTCTGCCTTAACAACTGAAAGACAATCCACTGTGTAAATGGGCCACATTTTTATTATTCATTAGTTGATGAACATCTAGGTTGCTTGCATTCCCTAGCTACAGAGAACACACAAACATCGATGAGCTGGCATCACTATGGTGAAATACAAAATTTTGAAAGGGGGTTCTTTGACAAAACTGATATAGCTGGGTAATATATTTCTAGATTTTTGAGGAATCTCCTCAGTGATTTCCAAAGTGCTTTCACCAATTTGCGCTCCTACAAGCAGTGAAATTGTTCCCCTTTTCCACATCCACACTAGCGTTTTTTCCTCATTTGCTATTTGAATCTTAGCAATTATGGTTGTGATAAGATAAAGTTAAAAGTACTTTTAATTTGCATTTATGTAGTAGCTAGGAATGTTGATCATTTTTAATTGTTCTTCATTCATTAATATTATTTCTATTTTCAAAACTGTTTAGTTCCATATATATGTACACACACACACACACATATGTAGATTATACATATATATGAAAGTCTGTTTAGCTCCATGCCTCCTAGTCCTCAGAAAAATGTAGAGATTTGATTAAGCAATATCTGTAGAAGTAACCATCTCATTCAATAAGAAACAGAACCAAAGCAAAGAAGAAAGCCAAGAGGTCAGAGAACTAGCTAAGAGCTAAAAACCTTCCTTTCCTCTCGCAGTGGTCCTACCTCTCCGAAAGAGACCTACTTCCTGTGAGTCTGTCTTTATACAGACTTTCTGTTCTGCCTTCTCATTGGTTGTAAATCCAACCACATGACCGCGTTGTCACTGCCTGTCTGTACAGACCTCCAGGTCTTCTATGGTTGGTATTGAGATTAAAGGCATGTGTCTCCAATGCTGGATGTATCCTTGAACACACGGAGATCTGTGTGGCTCTGCCTACCAAGTGCTGGGATTAAAGGCGTGCACCACTACTGCCCAGGTATCACTGCTCCCCGGAACTTTATTTATTAACATACAAATAAAATCACATTTCAGTACAAACAAAATATCACCATAAATATCTCCAATAGTCTTGCTCAGTTTAACACTTAGTCCCCAGTTGGGGGCTCTTTGTGAGATTATGAGGTTCAGCCTAGCTGCAGGAAGCATGTCACCAGGGGTGGGCTTTGAGAATTTAAAGCTGCTCCCTACTTGTAGTTTTCTCTCTTTGCTCTCTGCTTATGGTTGAGGATGTGACTGCTCACTCTCCTGCTCTGACCACCATGCCTGCTGTTGTCTACCCTTTCCCAGTAGGGTGGTAGACTCCTCCCAAACTGGAACTGTAAGACTAAATATATATAAATATATATCCTTATGTAATCTACCTTCATCATTTTTTTTTTATCACAGCAACAGAAAGAGAGTTAACACAGATGATACTGTGGGACCACAGTCTTTCTTTAAATTAAATGAATCAAAAACTCAGTGGAACAGTGCATGTATTGTATCATTCTTTGTTAAAACCTGTCCTTGACTCTGTGTCCTTCCAATGTTAGTCCTGTGTCTGAGTTTTCAGGTGACATATATTATCTTGCATTAATAATTTAGTCTGGATAAGGAAAGTGGCAATATTATACCAGAAAATTATAATTTAATTTATCTTGAGGGAAAGATGTACATGTACACACGTCCCGCATGTTTAGGTATTTATTTTATTTGATATAATTTTAATTTTAGTGCTTTTCTAAGTAAATTACTTCACATTTCCCAGCAAGACTGAATTACTTAACTTCCTGTTATTTTGTTTGTTTGTATTATGTTGAGTGAGTATCAAAAGAGTCTAGAGGTGACAGCAGCAGGTGTAAGGATGTTAACAGAGTGTTAGCCTGGAGCTGATATTAATAGTATGAAGTCAACCTATGATTATTATTACCATATATGCTAGAAATGCCAACATTTAGAGTGATTTGTAGTTTGTTCACAGGAACTTAGATGTTCACATTTTTGTACAGAACTCTGGGCAGTGAAAAAGAGAAGCTAATGGCTGACTGCAGCCCTATAAGTAGATGTAGTAAGGGCACTTGAGAAAGAACGTACAGAATAATACAAATTTCACAAGTCTTAAAGTCATCAGTCAGAAGAATGCCAGGCAGGAGGTAGTGGCAAATAAATGCATATAAGACCGGATAAGAATTAATTTGTAGCCATTTGATTGAGCAATGTGTAGGTTTAAAGGGGTCACATTTATGAACCATTTAGTGACACAGTAAAAGTAAATGCTTAAACAGAGTAAGTGTAGGAAGCTGATGAGGTGGTGAACTGAATCATAAATCTGAGTTTGGATAGCCTCATTTAGAATGACTGGCAAATAAGTATTTGGTAGAGAATCCAGGTGAAGATTTGGCCACAGTGAATCTATACTTTGTTCTTTTCAGGATCTTTGATGTGGTTGTGAGGAAGAGGCAATCCAAAAACTCCATAGGAAGGGGGTCTTATAAAATGATTAGTTTTTTTTTACAGTTATTCTGCAAAAAATATGATATAAGATCTATTTACAGGACATAAAAGGTAAATGATTATACACTAACTCATGTCTACATGCTGATTTGATACCACTTTAGCTTAAAATATACCAGCACACTGATTTTGTAACTATTTAATAAAATGTAAAGGTCATCATTTAAATAGTGCCAAGGTTATCTCAGTGATACTGCCTGGGGTCTAAAATCAGCCATTGCCCATGATTACACTGAGTAGAAAACACTCCACCATTTGCTTAAAGTGATAGTTTGCACAGTGAAATGTAGTAGCATGCATGCAGATGATCAGATTCAGTCATAGATATCTGCACTTACATTGAGTGTCTCGCGAGAGGTTATCAGAGCCTCTTGATTTTTTTGAAAATAAGGGATTGGATAACACTTCCAGTCATGAGTAACCACATATATAAGGAATAATAGGGATAATCCAGAAATATCAGTGTAAGTTGGGCTTAAGATGTGGCAGAACTGAAGTAGAAGAAGAATTTGCCACTTTTTGTTGGCGTGGTACAGAAGCAATTATAGGATGGGAAATGTAGATGACATATGGAACTAGAGCCATGATGATGCTTACTGACTACAATCACGGTGGCAACACTAGAGACTATTGTAGAAACTGTATTTTAATTTGTTTATTACTTAATTAATTAATTAATTTGTTTATTCTAGTAAATGCTACTTTACTTCACAGCACTAAAACAAAGCCTAATTCTTCACAGGCAAAATTGACACTTGTTAATTATCATGGCCTTCAAGATTAGTTCTGTGGGATTCCAAATAATAATAAGAGGCTTTAAATGACAAATAATTTGTTTTAGTAATTGATCAAGACATATTCTTCTTTTAGTTGTTGTTTTTGTTTTATTTTTTGGTGTTGAGGGCTGAGTTCCAGGACTTATATACATTCTAAGCAAGCACTCTCACATTGACTTAAGTCACTAACCCATGGGTTTTGAATTTTTGAACTCTTTCCTCCCCATTGTATCATTGGTATTACTTTAGAGGTTCTAGTAACCTCTTAGAGAAATCTTAATTTCATAATATACTTTTAAATACAAATACTGTTTTTAGTTCTCTATGTTAAAGTCTTAGCTTTGGTATTTAAAAAACTTTTCGTTAGATTGTCAGTATTGGACATTTTATTGTCATATACTTAATTAGTCATATGTATGTATTTGCTTGTGTGTGTGTGTGTGTGTGTGTGTGTGTGTGTGTGTGTGTGTGTATGTGATGCATGCTACAGGATATGTTTGGAGGACAGAGGACAACTTGGGTGAGTTTTCTGTCTCTTCGACCATGTTGTTCACTGTGATCAAACTCAGATTGCCAGGCCTGGCAGCAGGGACCTTTACCCAGTGGGCCATTTCTCAAATACTGTAAACCTTTCGACTGGGTAATTTTGCTAAGCTTTTTAGTCTATGGCAATATAAAGATTAACTACCAAAATAAGACCCTGAACATTTAACACTTGTACAATGCTTTAATGTAGATCTCTGCTTTGAAGTTCAAGTTTAGGGGTTGTCTCTGTTCTTAAACAGTGGTTGTTGATTGGCAACTTCCTGAATGTTTTTTTCAATTTTGTAAAAAAGTATTTGTCGCATATTTTGTGCCTATAAAGATATTATCTTCCCCTAAAAACTCTCCTCTTTATTGTCTACTATATTAAAAAATGACAAATGACCATCTCTAATGCATATGAAATTCTTAATAATAATGCAGAAAATGTAGCCTATATAATTGAAAAACAAATGGACAAAATTCTCCAGGGAAATGGAAATCTGATAATTTCATGAAGAAAACATGTTAGAGGCAATTTTTATAATTCAACTAATTAACTCAGCACATGAAGTGTGTGTGAATACTGCTTCTGTATACTAAGAACATATGATGTGTCTCCTGTGACCTTTACTGCAAGGTCTACTTGTTGCAATAATATTATGCTGAATAAAGACAAAGATTTTTGGAGATGTGTGTGAGATAGATATAAAGCTGATCATAACATAGAGAAGCTGATCAGGTGGAGATAAGGCAATCACGTGAGCATTTTATGATAGTGTTTCCTCACTAATGACAGGAGAGAAAAAGGAGAAATGTGGAGTTAAAGGATTTACCATCAGGTTGTTGATGGATCGAAAGTGGAAGAAGCTTAAGAAAAAGAGTGAGGGCACCAGGGATAAACAGAAGGTAGTGTGCCAACAAGCAGCCTGAGACTGCAGTCCTACAAGTGACCAGCAATTGTTCCATGCCACCAACCTCACTAGGCCTGGGGTATAACTCTTCCACAGGAGTTCAAAATGACAAGTCAGCTTGACCAGCATTTGAGTTAAGCTTATGATAAAATAAGCAGGTGTGACTTGAGCCCATCCGGATTCCCAATAAATCTTAAGACAATATATCCGTTTGCTTTTAAGCCACTATGTCTGTGGTGATTTGATTTTTGCAATATAAATTTACAAAAAAGAAGGAACATACTGAAACAACCCATTGCAGAGAAAACCATTTTAGTGTTTCATTAGTGTGGTGGCACTGTGTTCCCCAAAATATTGTGTACCTTAATAAACTTATCTGGGGTCAGAGAACAGAAAAGCCACTAGATACTGAAGATAGGCAATGATAGCACATGCCTTTAATCCTACATTCCAGAGGCAGAAATCCATGTGTTCAAGGATACAGCCAAGCATGGTGACTCACACCTTTAATCCCAGAAGGCAAGCCTTTAATCCCAGGGAGTGGTGGTAGAAAGCAGAAAGGTATATAAGGTGTGAGGACCAGAAACTAGAAGCATTTGGCTGCTTAAGCTTTCAGGCTTCTAGCAGCACAGTTCAGCTGAGAGCCATTCGGATATGAGGACACAGAGTCTTCCAGTCTGAAGAAACAAGACAAGCTGAAGATCCGGCAAGGTGAGGTAGCTGTGGCTTGTTCTAGTTCTCTGATCTTCCAGTTCACCCCAATAACTGGCCTCAGGTTTGATTTTTATTAATAAGAACTTTTAAGATTCATGCTACATATTAGTTTTAAACTATAGGAATTAATCATCTGTCTTAAAAATCATAAACAGCTTTGGACATAAACAGCTCAGGGTTGGTTTTTGTCTCCATCAGCATTCTGTTTTTTTAGACATTCATTGTTTTGTTGAGATGGAGACTCTGAAACCCATTGAAGTTTTCCAACTCCTAATCCTTGTACTTCAGCCCCCATGGGTCCATTGACCAATTTTTATTTGAAATTCAGTTAGTTCTATCACCTAAATCTAAATGAGTTTAGAGTAATTTAAAGATAAAAATACGGATACTTTATTTTTTCACTAGTTAAATACAAGTCAGTGAGGTTTAAAATGCTCTTGTATTCCAAGCCTCTCCAGTGAACAATTTGAATATTATATAGTATTAAAACAAATGAAAAATAAAAAAAAATGCTATCACTGTTTACCATAGACTATATTCATTGTTCAAAAGCATTTCGGTTCTCTAGTCTCACCATGACTTCCTCACATCTTGATGGAAATTTCACATAATCCCTAGATAAAATAGGAGAATTACCTTGGACAAGGCGAGGACAGGAGCAATAATAGCTGGTTTTCGTGGACATGAAGAATGGAAAATAACTTCCCCTAGTGCTTTGGAAACATGAAAAAGCAGGCCGAGGGGGTCAGTTTCAAAATGGCAAGTTAGCTTTAATATTAGGCTTCATTTTGTTAATGGCTTAAATGATAACAATTGAACCCATTTCTCTGTCATTTTTTATTTAAATTATAATTTATATAAATTTATAAATTATATAAATAGGTGTCTAAGTTGTGCCTTATACATTCCATTTTAAAATCTCTATTCTACAAGACAAATGTCCATTTTGATATCAAATGCTTACTTTTTGGCATTCCATCTCTGTAGATTAATAGACTACAAGTCATACAATATGAACAGATATTTGTAGGTCTTTTACCTCAGTATTAAAACTGTATTGTTTTAATCATTGAGGTTTTTCAGCAAAACACAGTGATAAAAGTTATTTCATCAATGACATACATGGTTTTAATGCAAGCAAATGCTTTTCACTGTTTTGAGCCCCGGAATTGTGGGAAGCAGAAAATAACCTTATGTAATCCAGCTACCTTTCATCGGGACAAGAGCTATCTTTAAGTAATATATCAAAGATTAGGCTCTGCCTCGTTGACTAAGTAATCAATTTCACAGTGAGACTATTTAGTCATTTTTACGGATGAGTGTAACCCAGGGGAAAGGTTTAGAAATATATCATTATGTCTACTTAAGAAAAATACATTTTAGAGTACAGTACTTAAGCTAAATTTTTTACAGTGCTTAATGGGCAACAAAGTGGACTGGAAACGAAGTGGGAAGAATTGATGTTCAATTTTGACAGAGAAGAAAAAGAGGATAAATATATTTAAAGATTCATGTATTTCCCAGAAATTTTTCTAAGGTTTGAATTAACTCATGTTATTTTTCTTTTTAATGTAGCAATGAAAGCTACTATAATATTTTATGTATGTGGGTTTTTTTTAAATCTTTCATATTTGTCTTATGGAAATAGTAATATTATACTAAGTGTATGTGTCAATTTTAAATATTGATATCTTTAACATTTCAAAGCCTTACACATTTTAATTAAATATCTGTCTAGTTATTATCAATAAACTTCTCAAGTGCATAGATCACCTGTCTCTTTAATTTCTCATCTTCAGGAAAGCAATTTCTAAGTCCACATGCATGTAACAGCTGTTTACATCCCCACCAAAGATCAACAAAGTGATGATTGTCTAAGAGACCAATCAGACTTGGAACTGGGTCAGTTAACTACACTCACATTTCCTAGAGTCTTAACAATGATTTTGTGAGTAAAACCAGCATTAAGCACAGAAATAACCAGAAGTGCCACCTATTTTCGTTTCCTAGGACTGTATTAATACATGAGGGATTTTAGCTTTATTTCCTTTCTGGTGGATTTCAAATACTTATTATCACACAATAAATACTTTGAAGCATTTTCTGATTCTGAAAAAAAAATACATTTGGAAACAGTAAAATGACAGACAAAAGTTTCTCTGGCCCATTACTTTGCCTTTCTGATTCAAACACCAAAACATACATTGTGTCCTTTGCTCCAGCTCATTGCCTGTCAGCTTTCTCTTTCCATTTGACTAATATCACTCTCAGAATATTAACTATACAGGAATCTTTATTTCATATCTCAGATCCTCTTAATGTGGGCTAACTCAAGGCTTCTCTTTACTGCATGACATTTACTATACCTTGTGCCAATTCTCTTAAAAATAAAATATAGCTGTCCTTATTTTTCTTCTATTCCCGGGAGTTTTGTATGCCACATTTATTACTCAGTACATTAATTGTTCTTTTGAATAGACTGGATTTGTTTGGCTTAAAAACTTTATTTTTTTCTACCTCCTCCTTACTTCTGCACCCCTCCCCTCCCCCTCCGTTCCCATCCACCCCATCCACTCCTCCTCTGTTTCTGTTCAGAAAGAGGCAGGCTTCCTATGGGTGTCAATAAAGCATGGCTGTCCCCATCCACCCCATCCACTCCTCTGTTTCTGTTCAGAAAGAGGCAGGCTTCCTATGGGTGTCAATAAAGCATGGCATATCAATTTTCAGAAGTATTAAACACCTTCCTTTGTTTTAAGGCTGAATGAAGCAACCCAGTATGGGGAATAAGTTCCCCAAAGCCAGCACAGATGTTAGATCAGGGCCTGTCCCTAACATGATGTTTAAATTTAAAGTAGCCTTTTGTGGTGATTTATTGGGTCCCCCAGTATACTGTGTCTCCCAATAAAATTTACCTGAGAATCAGAGGAAAAAGCCATCCACTATGTTAACATAGAAGTCAAGTAATGGTAGCACACAGCTTTAATCCTATCACTTGGGAGGCAGAGATCTGCCTGTTCAAGGTCACACTGGGAACAGAGCCAGGCATAGTAATACATGCCTTTAATCCCAGCACTAACCATAGAGGTCTGTAGGTCTGTATAGATAAACAGGAAGTGACAGAGTTAGGCAGGAAGAGGAAGTGATGTAGCTATGCTGAGAGAGCAAATGAGAGAACAGAACAGAAAGGTATATAGGTGTGGGCAGACAGGAAGTAGCTCGCTTTGGAAGCTGCAGAGTTGGTGAGGTGAGGTTAGCTGTGTCTTTTCCTATTCCTCTGATCTCTCTCAGGCCTTAACCCAAATTAGTGGCTCCGAGTTTTTTGTTTTTTGTTTTTTGTTTTTTTTTTAATTAATAAGACTGTTTAGCAATTCCTCTACAGCTTTTTATTTATCTTTAAAGGAAATGCAAGGATTCTTGACAATTACTGAAGAAAAGCATTAAATTTTGTTACATCAAAGATGATTGAGTTTATTTTAATTTTGCATGTTAGTGAGAAATATACACATATTCCATAAACTTAAAAAAGTCATCTGCATATTATTTTTTGTAAAAATTTATAGTGCAAGCCCAAATTTTTGTTTTCATAATCTTTAAACTATTCTATGTCTTTGTTGAAAAAAATTATGGTTATAATTAATTAATTTTGATGAAAAACAAACAAACAAAAATGTTTGCTATCTAAGGGATACAAGAATGTAAAAAGAATTCTACCTCTAAGACTATGGAAGTTTTTTTCAATCTCTGGGACCAAAATGCATTTAAGGTTTATCCTTTTTCTATATTTCTTTTTTCATTTTCTGTTAACTACAGGTTATAAACAACTTGGTATATTTTCTTTTCTAAATTAGCATACATTTGTGTAAAAATATTGGGAAATTGGATCTGTTATATTGTTAGCATAACAATTTTAAAACTAATCTATACAATATTGTGTAACTTATAAACTGCCATACTAAAAATGATCACCAGATGTGTTTGGTAGCAATTTCTATATCTCAGTTTCAGTGCCTCAAAACTAGGTAGAACTCTGGGTCACTCAAAGGTGCTGCATTCAGGATACCATTTAAACAGGTAATCATTACAAAACTATTTAATTCAAGATTTTTTTTTGTGCTGTGTTTTAAACTAGCCAAGGGGTATCATTTTGATTACTATATGTTATTGATATACTAAAATTTTTGAACTCCTTCCCATTCATTGAATTATTGATTTTTTTAAATTTTGGTGGTATAAATTAAATACTCACAGAGGCAAAGGTATTACTCAAACAATGATGAACACATGTAGTTTTCATTATTCAATTTGAAGTTTATCATCCTTCTGTAGTTCCATTTTTCTTTGCTTTTGATGTATGTGAAGCTATAACTTTCTAACTACAAAACCAACCATTTCACTATTGAACTACTCTCTTTTTATACAATGTTTAAAACTCCAGTCATAATTTGAGAAAAACTTCTTCCAATTTCAAGAACACAAATCAAATCTCCTCTAATACTTATAAAAGGCTATTAAATAACCCAGTCTTGTACTTTTTAATTAAAGTGAGTTGTGCTAAGGTAAATGGATTCTCTTTTAGGATATACTTCAAATGAATTGTCATTCTATACCCAATAGTATATTCATTAGTACAATATTAGAAATTTTGTTAATAGGAATAAGAATCTAAGAAGATACCAAAGTTATTAATAATGAATCTAGTAACACAAACAATTACATTTGACATATAAAATGTGAAAAGATATTCAACTAAAAGTTTCTTATTAAACTAGCCATTGTCTACTCAGAAAACATAATAAAATATAATCTAGATATATGAGTCATATTATTTTCTCTAAAATAAAAATACATGCTTTCTTTCTCATGTTTTGAGAGACAACTCAAATTTACATTTTTATGGAAGGATAATTGCCAGCCTCAAGTATTGTTCATACTACAAAGTCTTGAGACTTTCATTAAACATTTTTAATACTAATAGTATTATTGAGACAGTAATTAAAGAGTAATTATAGCTTCTAATTTCAGCCCAATGTTTTCTAAAGACAAATATCAGAAGTTTAAATCTAAAATGCTGCTACTCATATTTGCATTTTACAAAGCCTTTTAATTTGCAATATTTACATCCATTAACATTGTACTTGTACATGATATATTTATGTATAATGTAGTTTGATGATAGTAAGCGATTTAAAATAACAAGATTAACCTCAACAACAGAGAGGAAGCAATTTCTCCCAATCAACTTAACTGAAACGAGTCTGTCATAATAAAATATGCTTGCTTGAAAAGCCATTTCAAGCCCATTATCTTGCTTTGGTAATGTTTCATGTGCTGTTATTCTAGTCCATCTAATAATGTAAGCTGCTACTGTATTAGTGGTTGAAACAAAGACAATGCCTTGGGAACGTTGAGTGATCTGTCAGTTGTTATTTTGGTCATAAATAGTGGTAATAGAAGGTATCCTGACCACAATGCTTTCTACACATCCCTGACATTCAATGGCTTTCCTGAATTTTAATCTAATTAAAACACAATTTTTTTATTTCACTTTTCTTTTGAAAACTTTTAAATCATGTGAAAATGTTGTATTGATTAGACTTTTAGTGTTTTATACCCCTGCAATTTATAAGTTTGCTACATTGAAGTGGTCCCAAAATCTCCCCCCCCCAATAAAGTTTTAGACAACAGGAAAATGCATGCATTAAAACATGTTTAAAATATTAGGAAAAGTGACAATAACAATAATTTCATATAAATTGCTCTATGAATAATGATAGCTTTTTGAGATAAAACCCTCAACCGAATATTCATCATAAAACTGTTTGGACTTACTGGCTTGAAAGATTTAAAGATAAATTCATGTATAGTGTGCTTCTAGACCAACTTCCAAGTTCATAACAGTCAATCATGTAGTGAATATTGAAATTAGAGCATCTAAAGTATAGTAAATGGACATGTCTATGTTGATGTGAAAAACATCTGGCATTATAAACTAAAATATATGCCAATATAAGACGAAGGATAAAAATTTCCAGTGAGAAATTAGTTCTCTAGGAAATTCTAATATCTCATTATATCAAAGATAATGTATGTGTGCCTGTGGGATATGTTGCTACAGTTTTCTTTTCTAAAGACAGAAGACACTCATGTCAAAGATAAGAATGTACAGGTAAAACATAATTAGTCTGATAAGCATACTGAAAATGTCTTGGCATAGGAAAACAAAATAATCATGTTTTAAAACAGACACTAAAATCAAACTTTCAAGTATCTTGTATAACCCCATTTGAGTCATAAGACAAGTATTGTGCAATTATAAATGTGATTTTTAGGGATATATAATCATTTAAGAGAATATTTAATAAGTCATATGATTTGTACACTAAGGCCATATAATCAGGTGGACCAGCATGTATAAAATGGAAGGAAAGTGGTTCTTATTTCAGTTTCAAATGCCTATCAAGATTGTAAAAGTAGAAAAGAGGGAAGAAAGAAAGAAAAAGGGAGAGATGAGAGAGAGAGAGAGAGAGAGAGAGAGAGAGAGAGAGAGAGAGAGAGAAGAGAACAATACCTGAAAAGTGTGGTGACATTGGAGAGAGAGAGAGAGAGCAATAGCTGAAAAGTGTGGTGACATTGTGTTCCTCCAAAATATTGTGCACCCTAAAAAACTTATCTGGGGCCAGAGACCAGAACAGCCACTAGATATAGAGGCCAGAAAATGGTGGCACACACACCTTTAATCTTAGCATTCCAAAGGCAGACATCCATCTGGATCTCTGAGTTCAAAGCCACACTGGAAACAGCCAGGAATGGTGACTCACACCTTTAATCCCAGGAAATGATAGCAGAAAGCAGAAAGGTATATAAGGTGTAAAAACCAGGAACTAGAGCTGGTTAAGCTTTTAGGCTTTTGAGCAGCACAGTTCAGCTGAGAGGCATCTAGTCTGAGGAAATAGGATCAGCTGAGGAATTGGCAAGGTGAGGTAGCTGTGGCTTGTTCTGCTTCTCTGGTCTTCCAGCATTTGCCCCAATACCTGGTGCCGGGTTTGTTTTTATTAATAACACTTTCTAAGATTCATGCTACAGGAAAGTGTATACCAAAGGAATCTACACATGTGTTTCTTCAGAACTGTATTTTGTATAAATGATAAACATGGCAGAAGCAGTAAATCATTTAAGGGAAGGTTTATGGTGACCTGAATTCCTTCATCTCTATCACCACAGAAATGATCTTGAAGCTGTTCTTTTATTATGAAGATGTCTGTGACATTCAAGAGAAATTAATGTTTTGATTATGTTACAGCAACCAAATACTGATAATCTGGGAATGGAGAGATAGATTGCAAGTTAAAAAGTTATTGGGCACTCAAGATACTGTGGACAAGATATAAAACGGTAGGACTGATCAGCATCCAATAGGGCCTAATTTTTATTTAAAAGGGAGTGATGGATTTCATGTTTGAGCCAATTGCCCGGCAGGCAGAATCTGTCATGGCTCAGATGTGAAGTGTTAGTGCAAAAAACTTGTGAGTTCCCAGCTTGTGGTAAAACCTGCAGCATAGATTGGGCATTTTTTCTTATAATAGAGAGTTCTTTTCTAAGCGTCTGGTCTGGATCATTAACAGTGCTCAGCTTTCACAGTACCTAATGATGATACTTTCTAGAATTTCTAGACTATTTCAGAGTCATGAGGACTGTTTGTGAGGTACAGACAGTTTCCTTTAAATTCATTTCTCAGGTGCTCTGTCCATGTAAATGCATACTGGATAAGCCAACATTCTTCAGATGAAAAGAAATGGTAGAAATGAGCACCCATTACAGTAGAAATATTTGAGAGCTGACAATTATTTCTGTAATTTCCTTGTGGATTACTGGCTTTTATTGCTAATACACTAAAAGAATATTATTTTGTGTTTTATGGTAAATTTTAGCAGAATGAACATTTTTGATTGAAGTTACTTAACCAACTTTCAATGAAGAAATTGTATCCTTTAATATTTTGAGTCTTTTATAAATATCACCATTTCATACACATAAAAATTTGTAAGGGAAAATATAATTTGTTTTATTTTGAAAAATATTTTTTTTTCAATTTTAGGTGGATAACCAATATTGAATATATCAATATCTTTTTATTTCATTTGTTCTGTGAGGACTTTTACCTTGTTTCAAGTGACACAATGTGTCTTGTAATTATTAATGGTTGTAATCAATTCATCTTAGAAGTAATCTTCAATGATTTAATGCTTTTCCAAGAAAAAGAACATCAGAATTATTGATTTTGAAAACCTAATTGTACATACCATGGAGAATCACATATTTTGCCATTTCTGATATACAGTCAAATTTAAAGTGTAAAGAGTTTACTATCAAAATGATTCATTATTCAAGTAAATACTGTTAAAATTTATCACTAATACTATACAGAGGAGACACAGAATAAGAAATACAACAAGATTTAGTGTCAAGTAGATGGAAAAATAGTGGGAAAAGTGCTAAGGTCAGGAACGACTTTCAGGAAGATTCATAAAATATTAAGAGCAGTGACTCTGGACCACAGTGTCCCCTTACATATTTACAGGCTTTTATTACCAAGGAGTCTATGTTTTAAGTATAGTAATAAAAATTAAAATTACCTCATTTCTTGGCAGAATCCATAAATGTTAACTAAGGAGAATGTGACTTTAACTAATCAAATAGAGTTACGACATCTCTGTTCCTTCCTAAGCATGGCATTTCCTTCTGAGTGTCTTTAAGTTGTGGTGACACTGTACTCATTCATTCCTTAGGTGCACAACTTAGTGGGAAAAGCACCCATTCCATTTTGATCTGCATTAAAATTTAAAAAGTTTTCATTTAGGAAGAATGATGACTCATATGTGTTGGTCTAAGATATTACAGTTTAGAATTCTTTCAGAAATAACAATATCCTCCATACATGTCTACTTATATTTAAAACTCACTGTTTAACTCTAACTCAAAATATTTTCTAAACATTAAATGATTAAATTACATTCTCACATGTTTTAAATATTGAAACATGCAGACATTATAGGGAACATTTTTGTTACTGGCGTTTCCTCTATTGCCTCACCCATTTTTTTTTAAAAAACAACAAACCAAAACCCCAAAAGTCCCACTTTTCTTCCTAGGCATTTGTCCACATATATTCAACATACAAATATGATAATTACATTATGTAGAGAAAAACCTAGAGACTACTCTAACCAATTAACGCATTGTGTGTCGTAATTTATAAAGCTGCTCATCAGTAAATTATCATAAAAAAATGAGAAGTTAGCAACTGTCATAAAACGATTTTCACATGCTATAGCCACTCTCAACTCTGATGTATATGATAATAGTAATTGTTTTTATTATATATGTAATAAGCACTGAAATATCAAAAGTATATTACAAGAATAAAAAGTCTAGCTCCCAGAAACATAGAAATTAATTTTAGAAAATTATCAGAACTTGATCTAAATTGTCTTCTTAATTGAAATAGATGGAAGAGTTTAACTAGATAGAATACCATAGATGTGTTTTTCTTCCTTAAGTACATACAATGATTACTTATATTGAGCTGTAAGAATTTAAAATATATATCATCATTTAATATCATGAACATATATGATGTGTTAAGTTCCTACAAAAATATACTTACATATATGTCCTGGAATCTTTATTTATAGAAAAATGCTTTCTCATCTACAAATAATCTCTCTTTTCAAAATAGGGGTAAATGAACTGTAAATGAAATAAAAAGAAAATAAATGTGATGATAAACAACAAACTACTGAGAACACCATACCTAACCTGTCCAAACTCCGTGTGCAAGGTGATTGAGGGTGCCACACCAGCCCAGAGTGTTTCACAAGAGAGACTTGATGACAGGAATGAGTCACACATCACAGATATCATTGAGGAGATAAGTGCTTAATAAAATAGAATTGATCTTTCCAGATTCATCTCATAGAAGTTTGTCAAATGCAGGTTTAAATTCCAGATATCTTAAAGTAAAATGATGATCAGTTAACTACAAATAAAATATACTTTTAGTTTATATAACAGTAAATATCAAAGTATGGGTTATTTGGAAATTCACTGGCTATTTTGAAATCTTATATTGTTTGAATATGTGTAGATTTCAACACACAACATTCATTTTCTGAGAAACTTTGAACTCATCTTTTCCACATAGTGGTACTTATATGTGTAGATTTCATTTTCATACTTGCATCTATATTTACAATGAGCTTTAGTCTCTTTACAATTGTGCCTTTATATGGCATTTTTTCCCATTAAGGGAGTATGTTTAAAATGTACTGATAATTGATCTAAGTTTCTCCCAAAATTATGCTACTTTTCTAGAACTTTAGCCATCTGAGGGATGGAAGAATGTTAGTGGCATGCAGTAAAGCATTATACTTCTGTCCTTCTCGCTGTCATCAAATGGTTTCTTTGTTCTGGAATATCCTCTCCCCAAATATATAAACCATATAAGACGCTTGGAGTGAAAACTTGCCCAGCCACTAGGGAAATCAGTGTGGCATTAGATTTCTGGGAATATCTATGTATCTCAGGATACAGCTATACCATTCTTGAGCATATTTCCAAAAGATTCTTCATTCTACCCCAAAGATAGTGCTCATCCATGTTCACTGTTGCTCTGTTATAATAGCCAGAAATTGGGAACAGCCCAGATGTCCATCATCAGATGAATGGATAAGGAAAATATAGGACATTGACATTGGATATCCCAAGGAAGGGGGAATGGGATATATAGTTATAGAGAAAAGAGGGGATGGGAAATGGAGGACTAAATGAAGAAGGGAGAGAAGAGGGGTATAAGGAAAAGAATGCAGTGAAAAATGGCTAACAATAAGTGGCAGTATATGGGTAATATATAAATTTGGTGGAAGCTTCTTTTAACATAATCATATATGAAAAAATCTAAATGGAATCAGCAAATTATGAAGGAGGCAAAGCCCCAACTAGACATCAGTTGACACCAAGTGAAACTTCTAGTGCCAATATGAGTTCCATCCAATTTGAGTTGTTAACTAAGAGGGCAACATGGAAAACCTATCTATTCTATTTTACTTTACAAGAGAGATCCATCCCTTGCCCCTAGTCCCTTAATTTATACCTAACCTCTATGGTTCTAAAAAATGCAGCTTGTTTTTCAATGACTTAACAGCAATCATTCACATATGAGTGAATATACATATGTGTATTCACTCAGGATACCTTGTTTTGTTTGGTTAGTTTTTGTATTTCCATTTACTTACCTGCAAATTTCATTCTTTTTAATAGTTTAATAATAGTTCATTGTATAAATAAATTACATTTTCATTAACCATACATTCATAGATGGACATGTAAGTGGTTTTTTTTTTCATTTTTCCAATTTCTGGCTATTATGAATAAAGAGGTAATGAGCATGGTTGAGCAATTGTCTCTGTAGTAGGGTGATGCATCCTTTGGGTTCACAGCTCAATCTTGAGATAGATGATTCCCATCTTCCTAAGGAATTGCCACACTAATTTTCATAACGAATGTACAAATTTGCCTTCCCATCAGCAATGAATGAGTGTTCCCCTTACTCTGCATCATCACAAGCATGGGATATCATTTTTATTATTGACATTCTGACTGGTTTAAAATAAAATCTCCAGCAATTCTGATTTGCATTTCCCTGATGACTAAGGATGTTGAACATTTCCTTAAGTGTTTCTCAGGCATTTGAGTTTTCTCTTTTGAGAATTCTATATATAGATTTGTTTAACATTTTTAAATTTTGTTTTCTTGATGTTCATTTCTTGTATTCTTTACATATTTTGAATATTAATCCTCAACTGGATACAGTTTGTAAAGATTGTTCCCCATTTTGTAGCCTGTTATTTTGTCTGAATATTAGTGATCTTTGCCAAACAAAAGCTTTTCAGTTTCATGAGGTCCCATTTATTAATTGTTGATCATACTGCATGCACAATCAATGTTCAGTTCAGGAAGTCTTTTTCTGACAAGTAAGTTCAAGACTATTCTTCACTTTCTCTTATAACAGATTCAGTGCACCTGGCCTCATGTTGAGGTCGTTTATCCATTTGAAGTTGATTTTGTGCAAGTTGATAAGTATGGACCTATTTGTATTGTTCTACAGTTTCACCAACACCATTTGTTGTAGATGCTCCTTGAGTTCAGTGTGCATTTCTGGCTTCTTTATGAAAAATCAGGTGTCCATAGGTTTGTGGATCTGTATGGGTCTTCAATTCTTTTTTGTTTGTTTGTTTGTTTGTTTGTTTTGAGACAGGGTTTCTCTGTGTAGCTTTGAGTCTTTCCTGGAACTCACATGGTAGCCCAAGCTGGCCTCAGACTCACAGAGATCCGCCTGGCTCTGCCTCCCAAGTGCTGGGGTCTTCACTTCTATTACATTGGTCAATGTATTTGTTTTTGTGCCAATAGCATGCTGTTTTTCTTACTATAGTTCTGTAGTAGAATTTGAGACCAGAGATGGTGATACTACCAACGTTTATCATTAAGAATTTTTATAGCTGCTTGGATGTTCTGTGTTTTCATATGAAGCTGAAAATTGTCCTTTTGCATTCTATAAAAAATTCACTTCAAATTTTGATGGTGATTGCATTGAATCTGTAGATTGCTTTGGTAGGATGATCATTTTTATTAATAATCCTATCAATCCATAAGTATGGGAGATCTTTCCATCTTCTGATATCTTCTTTAATGTCTTAAAGTTCTTATCAGCCTATTTTTACTTGGTTAGAGTTACACAAGATGTTTACATTACTTGAAACTACTGTAAAAGATATTTCAATGATTTCTTTTTAGTCCATTTGTTATCTGTATATAGAAAGCTACTAATTTTTTGTGTTAATTTTATCTACTGATACTTTGGTAGTTTGTAAGATGTTCCTGGTAGAATTTTCAGGGTAACTTATTTATATGATCATATCAGCTGCAAATAAACATACTTTGAATTTTTCCCTTCCTATTTGTATCATCTCTTTCTCTTTCAGTTGTCTTATTGTCTTAGCTAAAACTTTCAGTACTATGTTGAATAGGTATGAGGAGAGTGGACGACATGGAACCTATATTTTCCAACTCTATTGATATTCCCTGTAGTCTAAGAAAATAATACATTTTAATACGACAAATCAATATCCATCAGGTATCCCAAATCTTGTTTTGTCATGAACAAATTCTACTAGACTTTTCATAGAAAATAAAGCATTTGGCATGAGTTAGCCTAAAGCCCTCATATTCCTTACTTCAGACTTAGGTTGACAGAATTTCAGTGATGTGTCTATTTCTATGATACATCATGACTATTTCTGTACCCAAGATATTGATCACTGTTAGTATTTATAAAATTGGTTACCATTTTAGCTAACGTGGAAATACCAGAGTGTACCCCTTCTGTTTACCCTATCTTCCAATGTCCCTCCTATTAGTTTTTGAGAGAATCATAATTCTCTACTAAAAATCAAATTCCACCTATCTGTTTTTTTCATATTAGGAAAATAAAATACTAATGACTTATTTACAAATCACTATGTCATTACATCATGTTTTATATTTTCCACTAAAATAATACTCATTGCCTTATTTTATATCCCAAAGTTCCATATTTCATAGTTACATAGAGAGTGTTTACTTTTTTCCTCAAGTCTCATTCTAATATGCATTCCACTCAGACAAGTTCTTCTGGTGTTTTTCTTACTGTACATAAAAAAGTACTTAAAATATATTTGAAAGAAAAGAAATATTAATGAGTGAATTAACTAATTAATGTTCTTGTCAGTGCTATTAGGCTAAGGCAGATTGAATATTAAATAATGCTCTCTGTAGGTAATTTTCCTGCAAACTAGGACAAATATTTTAAAAAAAGCAAGTCCTGGGCTCACAAATTTCTAATAATGTTGTCTTTAAGAAGAGGAATGGATGTATTAGTACTAGATTTGCTGCAAAGAACATAAGCAAGTAGAGGCCAAATTCTGATACAAGATACAAAACCATGACACAACCAAACCCGAAGAACTGCAAATCAAAGAAATCATCTGGCATTTAATTGACTTATTCTTTTATGTCAGCAAAAAAAAATGGAATGTAGTTTACAAGGACAAAAATATTTAATAAAAGACTCACAACTACATATACACATTCACTTTCTCTCTTCATGACTCACAGTTTCTAGACTGTAAGGAATTTCTCTCTTTGACTCAGACATGTAGAATTTAAAAGATAAGTTATTATTTCCTAAATACTACATTTCCCCTCCTGACACTGACTCAAGAAAATAAGTTTGTGTTTTTATTTTTTTGATTGTGACACTTACATAAAAGTATCAAAAGTAGTTGTTTGTAGAAGTAGAAGTAGATGGGGAAACTTTTCAATGATGACAGTAAACAAATTATTTTTGATTTTTGATAGTGATGGTATGATCAGTCTTTAATTGAGGATTCATTTTTCTTCTACTTGTTTTATTCTCACCTTTGATGCCAATGTGCTTAGTAAGAATGTATAAATTGAATCATGTGACTTTTTGTTGACGAACTGGATATTTCATATTCTAATCATATTGAGTTTTTTGCTTGTATCCAAGTCATTTTAATCAACCAATCTTTCAAATGTGTTGTAACATGATTATGATGACAGTGTTTCAGTTAGTATTATAAGTAATCAGTGAAAAAAATTACAAAAGTAATTGATATTTTTCAAGTATTTCTTAACTTACATAACAATTTTTTATTAAAAAACTTACAGAAACATTTCATGAGAATACTTCTAATAACAATAGAGAATAATAATAGGTTGTTAAATGAAGGGACACTATTTTCATTATGTAAAATTGTGGGATAATTTATTTTAAAAATGTAAAATGTGTTCTAGATAAATGGCATAACATTGACAGTACTATATTTAGAGATTCAGCCTGATTAAAATAAACTAATTTCATATTTCCATCTTGCTATTTTACAAAATTTTGATTAGCAAGTAAGTAAAATTGCTTACTATTTCTATATGGATATAATATAAGTAAATTTATAAATTTGAATATATATCCTTCACAGGTGAAGTAAAACAAAACAGTTAACGTATTACCATGATAATGTTGTTTATGTAGCTAATCATTAGAGTGTCCTGTTCTGTTTAGAAACTTTGCTAATAAGCTTTGAATAAAACATTACTGTGATAGAGCCTGATGAACAAACCATTTTATAAAAAGAATTGTTCCCATTAACATTTTTGAATGTGTAAGATAAGACTTATTACATATATGAGACAGTACACAAAGACTAACGATTAAAAAAATCTTTGCTCGATTGAGAGAAATGACATTCAACGTCATAGTTATTATTTCACTCAAGTATCAATTAATGAATCAAAATAACTGACGTAACCAGTACTCAAAAGGGGAGGATTTCTGCCTCATGATTTCATTCACAACTGTTAGGAAACCAAGCCTGACAGTCTTTGGTAGGAAAAGGCATATCAGTAAGACAGCCATCTTGCATACCCACCTTATAGCTGGGACATAAAAGAGAAAGATTCCAGGATCTCACTGTTTCTTCAACATCACACACTCCAGCAGAGCTCCATTAAAGGTTCCACATTCCTGACAGTTGCATTTAAAATTCAAGTTATCAGTGGCTTAAATCCTAAATAGGATTTCTTGGTTTTAAATTTTAAGGAAACACATCTATACAGGAGTATCTTAATATGGTTTCTTTCCCAAACAGAACTCAAAGCATAATCATTTCTTAAATTTTACTTTTTATCGAAAATAAGTGATTTTCATACAGTATTTTTTAATTATAGTTTTCCCTCCCAAGTCCTCCTTACTTACCTATACAGCATCTTTGTTTTCTACTGTTAAGAAAACTATCACTCATATAAAAACAACAAACAAGGATAAAACAAAATGAACAAATACCAAATAAAAAAGAAGTGATGGAAACACTAAGAAAGAGCATCAGAAACACAGACACAGACACAGACACACACACACACACACACATACACACACACACACACACAGAGATACCTTCATTCAGAGACAAAAATAACATCAAACAAACCATAAAAACTCAAAAGTAGATAGCATGTTATGCAAGCAAAATGTCAGTACATATTATACAAAACAAAACACCAAATGGCCAAAGAAATAAAATGTAAAAGGGAACAATCCTCCACAATCCCTTTGGGTTCATTTTGTGCTGGCTATCTACTTCTGGGCAAATGGCCTGACCTTAAATGAGGTTTGTCCTCACATTGAGGTGCCATTGGAGAAACTGATTTTTCCTTTGAGAGTGTTTGATAATTGGATGTAGCTTCTTGTTTGAGAATGGGAGCTCACGTTTGCTTCTCCATTTTGGCACTGGGACCCCAGCTGGTTTAGATCTTTGCAAGCCCTATGATGCTGCCACACTTCCATGAGTTCAAATGTGCCAGTCCTGTTCTCTCTAGAAGACACTGTGTCTTTGGTATCATCCATTCCTGCTGGCTCTTACAGTTCTTTCATCTCCTCTTCTGAGTAATTGCGTGAGCAATAAGGGGAAGAAGTTGATGAGGCATCTCATTTAATATTGAGTGTTTCTGTGTCTCTCATTTATGCAAATTGTTCAGTTGTGGGTCTCTGTGTAAGTTCTCACCAACTTCAGGAGAAAGTTCCCTGATGATGGCTAAGTGAGACACTAAGCTAGAGATATTGTGAGCTACAGATATAGGCACCATGTCTTTAGGAGTCTTCTTTTTTTCTTTTCTTTCTTTCTTTCTTTCTTTCTTTCTTTCTTTCTTTCTTTCTTTCTTTCTTTCTTTCTTTCTTTCTTTCTTTCTTTCTTCCTTCCTTCCTTCCTTCCTTCCTTCCTTCCTTCCTTCCTTCCTTCCTTTCTTTCTTTCTTTCTTTCTTTCTTTCTTTCTTTCTTTTTTTTTCTTTTTTAGCAGAGCAGTAGTCTCTTTTGTTTCCCTCCATATCCCTGGCCTGTCTAGTCTCAGGTTCTCAGCCACCAAAGCACTGTCATGTGTGGGTTCCATGTCGTGAAGTGGGCCCTAAACACAACCAGAGATCAGTGTTTTACTCCCACAATGTTTGGGTCATTGTTGCACTAGTGTATCTTGCTGGCAAGTCACCATTATAGATCCCAGGGTCTTTGGCTGTGTTGGTGTTTACCTTTCTCCTCCTGTAGCCTGGGCAGTACCTTCCAGTACCATGGACACTGGTCAGTAGGATGAAGGGTCTAGGTAGGCACTGGCTTGATGCTTCCATGTTCAATGTGTTGAATAGGTAATCTTAAGCAACAGGTCTTACTTATCATCAGTTTGTTCAGAGTAACCAATAGGCTTGATATTATGACCCTTAATGGCCTATCCTAATGGCACTAAAAAGAATATTCATTCATTCATTCATTCATTCATTCATTCATTCATTCATAGTTCTTGACTTTCAAATATATTTTAAGTATTTTGTTTTTATGTACAGTAAGCAAAACATCAGAAGAACTGTGCAGAATGCATACTAGAAAGACACTAAAGGAAACATTCTCTTTGTAACCATGATACTTGAAACTTTTGCATAAAAATTAAAGTAATGAATGTCACTTTAGTGGAAAATATGGAATATAATGTAATGACATAGTGATATATAAATAAATCATTTTTATTTTCTTCTTTTGGAAAAGTCAGCTACATAAGTGGAGTTTGATAATAAGAAGAAAATCTTGATAATCTCAAACTCTAATAGGAGGAGACCTTGGAAAAATAAGGAAAACAGGAGGTGTGTGAATGTTCTAGTATTTCCACTTTAGCTCAACTGGCAATACATTTTATAAATACTGATAGAGATAAATATCTTACAGATAGATAGAGGCATGATATATTATAGAAATAAGCACATCATGGAAATTCTGTCATCCTGAGAAATAAGGAATTAGAGGGGTTTTGGCTGAGACCAGTGATCTATTTTCAAAAAAAAAAAAGTCTATTAGAATTATTTTATGAGAAAACAGAATTTGGAAGACCTGATAGATATTTACTACCATTCTTAAAACATGGATGTTATTTTCTTGGAACACAGAACATATCAATATTGTTGGAAAATGTAGGTACATTCCACAGGAGTCAAATGCAGCCCGATATGAAAGGATGGACATGAATCAATCATGTTCAACACATCTTTTGTAATGTATAGTTTTGACTAATGTCTACTGCCTTGTAGTTTTATTTTGCTAAAGCAAACCATTGTTGCAAGAATAGTAATAAATTGGGAAGACTTCATTTAACATAAGGCATAGTTGGTATTTAGAGGAAAAAATAAAGGAATTACTCACTTGAGAAAAAAGTATACAATATGGCAAAATTACTAATTTTTGGCATACCACAAAACTACTATAAAGGAAAAATATTGATTTTGAAGATTTTTGTTTGTTTGTTTGTTTTGTGTTTTTCAAGACAGGGTTTCTCTGTTTAGCTTTGGGTCTTTCCTAGATCTCGCTCTGTATACCAGGCTGGCCTCGAACTCACCTGCCTCTGCCTCCTCTACCACCGCCCATCGAAGAAAAAAAAATTTTTTGATTGAAGGTAAAATTTATCTGTTTATCATTTAAATATGCAATTTAAATAATGAAAATCATTGGAGAATAAATTATGTAATAAGTCTCTTATGTTAAGAAATAATACATTTAAACACTGGCTCCTAAATGTTGAAATAAATAAACTCTGTAAACACATTTCTTTGTCAGATACTAGTAGAAAACAAGAAAAATCAATAATGAAGTGAGTAAGCAGATGCTCCAAAAATATATCAGCATTCTTGACTTACTGAATATTTCCTTCTATCTATGTAGATTTATTTCCACATGTAACTTTAGAAGCAATGAGAATACTGAATAGGGAAAAATAGGAAACATTCAGGGGATGGAAAGACAGACAAGGGAACTGGCAAATTTAGGGAGTGTAGGCTTTTATTGGGGGGAATAACCTTATAGAAGCTCTCTCTGTAAGAACATGTAGTTCTCACACTAACTAGCTAGGGTACTTATAAGACAAAAAGCAAGGAAATAGGAAAGGACATTGAAGAGATTCCTTCTTGGTCCAATATTGGCCATTGTTAGGAATAGCCAAAGAATGGTGAGCAAAAATATATCAGCTAATTTATAAATATCTTATGGCTGGACATGACAAAGGGTCTAAAGATCAGTGATGGCTGGAATCTAGCAAACCAAGTTACTTCAGTTTTGTAAAATGATTAACGTAATTTCTGGAAACTGCTGGAACTTTTGAAAATGTCACTTTTCAAAATAGGTTGGCCATGCTAACACAAGGCGATACACACGCCAATGTAAAGTACAATGCCTGAGAACTAACTGTCATGTTCAGTGAAAGGAAGCAAAGAGTCACAATAGAGTAGATGGCTGGCCAGAAATGCATGGACAAGAATCAAGGCAAGAATGATTCAACATGGGCTGTAGAGTATGAGAAGAGCAGGTCTGCAATTGCATAACAGAGGCATTACCTTACAGTGACCTTTGTAAGTGGAAAACAGGTTTGGGTAGACATCTTCATTATGTAAAAAACTCATATAATTCATGTTAACTTCTTCACATTTTCTGTTATTAAAGTACATATGTTTTTACTTAAATATGAACATAAATATGAGTGAATTAATAATTAGAATGATCATATATTAATCACTGTCAAATTCAACATATCAATTTTACATACTTTTGGATGATAATTCTCCAAGAGGAAAGTCTAGAATAGAGAATTAAAATTCAAACTCTGTAAATCTTATGGTACAAGCACTTAATAAAAGGCTCAATATGACTTGCTTAATAAAGTTAATGTCTTGTTACATAAATGTTCTTGGGAAATTTCTTGAAATAGCTTTTATTAATTTGTATGATCACAATTTATTAATTTTTTAATGACTGGGATTTGACACATCCCCTATTCAGGGATTAGTTAAATTCATTTCATAAAGGAAGGATAACGTTTTCATTTGACTTTACAGTTATAGTTGTTTATTTCTGACTGTTATGTTTGACCTAATTACATAGACTATATTTTATTATGAAGTGATAAAATTTAAGATTAAAAGAAATATATGATAGAGATTTAATTTAATTTTTTAAAGACTTTTTTTAAAATGTGTGTTTTGCCTGCATACAAAATACACGCCTGATGCCTTTAGGAGCCGGAGAAGAATATACTGGATTCCCAGGGAAAAAAAAAAAATTTGACCAAGCTAATGTAAGAAATAAATGGTTTTATTCAGCTTACAGTTGAAAGTGAAGTCCATCACATCATATGTTCCATATTGTATGCAAATGTTACAGGTTCTGTTTTGATCACTTAGATGTCTACATAAGCTTATCTTTGCTAAGGGTTGGAACTAAGTCATGTCTTCTCATGACATATGGAAGGCTAAACATGTAAAAAAAAAAGGCTCAGAAAAATATCTTCAGTAACTGCACCTTCCATAGAAACCCTTCTAAAACCAAGCCTACTCATGGGGCCCAACCAGTTACACTATATATAGTGTAGGTGGACTGTATGGTTAGAAATTCTACATTGCACTCTCACACTTGGAAAGTATTCTCTAACCCATCATTCCTACCCCAAATTTCTCCTAAATCAAGATTTTCAATGAAAATATGAAAGAATTTTAATATTCTTTAATTATTTTCAAAGCAATGGTCCTTGAAAGGGGTTACATTAATATATTAGAGTATGGTTAATTTTTAATATAGAAATTTTTATTATTCTCAGTAAATGTATTATAAATGAATTTTTTTTAATTTTTTAAATTATCTATAATTATAAGTCATCCACTGATTTCTTTCCTTTGATAAAATAATAGCAATAGTAACAGCAATGTAAATCAGGTTCATAGCCTATCACTTTTGCATCTTCCTTTCTACTGTTATAGGAGACAGAAATAACTATTTTGAAATAAAATCTATTTTGCACAATCATAATTTTATCTATTTTAAATATCCTTTAAACCACCTTGCAAAAGGGTCATGGTCTCTTGCAAAGCCTATTTTACTCTAAAGAAATACCTTTGAGTGTTTAAGGGAAAAGTCAGGCATTTTCAATCCCCTTTGAACATAAAAAGAAAAAACTGCTATTTTAAAAGCCTGGTAATAATTAACTAGAGTGCTACAGGGCCAATTTGCAATAGACTTTTTAAAGAGGCAAGCTCATTGTGCTGAATGGAACTTATAATTGTTCATAGAATATTTGCATATGAGAGTTAACTGCAGTCCTCAAAACGGTGGGATGTGATTGGAATTTTCTTTTCAGTATATTTAAATGCACATGTGTCTGCATGATACATTTGAGAAACATGGTTATAATACAAAAACACAGCTACCATTCTCTAAAATGTATTAAATGCTGGACAAATGACATCTAGAAACAAGATTAGGGATCTTTCTAACTTGAAGTACATATAAGAAAAAAAAAAAACATACCTATTACAGATGAACATCTCTGTCTTTTTTTATGTTCTGATATTCTTTTTTCTTTTTTTAAATTTTATTTTATTTTATTTTACAATACAATTCAGTTCTACATACATCAGCCACAGATTCCCTTGTTCTCCCCCCTCCCGCCCCCCTCCTCTTCCCCCCAGCCATTCCCCATTCCCACCTCCTCCAGGCCAAAGCCTCCCCGAGGACTGAGATCAACCTGGTAGCCTCAGTCCAGGCAGGTCCAGTCCCCTCCTCCCAGACTGAGCCAAGCATCCCTGCATAAGCCCCAGGTTTCAAACAGCCAACTCATGCAATGAGCACAGGACCTGGTACCACTGCCTAGATGCCTTCCAAACAGATCAAGCCAATCGACTGTCTCACCCATTTAGAGGGCCTGATCCTGTTGGGGGCCCCTCAACCATTGGTTCATAGTTCATGTGTTTCCATTCGTTTGGCTATTTGTCGCTGTGCTTTTTCCAACCTTGGTCTCAACAATTCATGCTCATATAAACCCTCCTCTTTCTTGCTAATTGGGCTCCTGGAGCTCCACCCTTAAAGAGTTACATTTCTGGTATGCATCAAGAGATGTTAAAATAATCTTTAACCTAAATCTCTGATAAAACTAAGTTGAAAGCTCATGTTGCTCACTCACTTAGACCTCTAGCTTTTTGTACCCTGTATTTCTGTAGTTTGAATTTCTTCCCCTACATCCTGCCTGTGACAATTAATTTTCATCCTCTATCTATGCACTGGGATTTCCATTATGATTTTCCACACGTAAGTGGGATAATGATATATATTACTTTCTGTTTTTTTTAAGTTGTATGTACACATACACACGTGATACAGGCTCATGTCTACTAAGGTGTATGTAGAGTTGAAGGACAATTTGAGGATTTCTTTCTATCTTTCACTGTGAGACCTGGAGATTGAACAGGGCAAATGCTTTTTTTACACAGTAAGTTGTGTTGGTAGGTTACCACATTTCACTTTCCAGGTGTTTTATTTCATTTAACATGGGTTCTTTCAGGTCCACTAACATCCTGTCAATAGAAGAGACTCCTCTCTTCTTCTATTTGAAAAAAAAATAAAATTTTTTCATATAATATATTTTGATCATAGGCTGTCTTTCCAAATCCTCCCTACCTCCTTAAATACCAAACTGCGTGTCCTTTCTCTCTCTTAAAGAAAGAAAAGAAACAAACAGGAAAACAATAACAATAAAATGAAAATAAAAAGAAGTAAACACACTGGATCCTAGCCACGTGTGGCAGTTGTGGGGTCCCCGAGTCCCAGTAAAGTGTGGTGGCCACCGAGTGCCTGGTGGAGCGCTATTCTGCAGGTGGATAGGCAGTTATAAAGGAATGGAAAAGGGCCAGAAAAAAAAAAGGGTGAAAGGAATAAGGGGAAGAATTGAGGCAATCATGTGTCTGTACCAGGGCCTGTGTACGAAGGGAAGCAGATAGCAATACAAAGGGTAAGTCTGGAGACAGGGATGGAGGAGAGAAAAGAATGTGAAGGTTCCCTCCCCGAGTGTCAGCCAGGTCTGGCAGCTTACAGTTGCTGGTATAGAGAAGTACTGCGTGCTGTTGTACACAGTGACTGGAGATTTGCCAGAAGGAAAGAGTGAAGAGACCACGCAGAATCACTAACTCACCCCTTCTCAAGGTGTCCTAATATTGTGCAAATTTTATAATTTTGTTTGTATTTCTATACATGAAGGCTGTCTTTTTCTTTGTTTTCACCTTATAGTAGGTGTAGTTTTCCTGTGTCTGCACATGAGTTATATTACCCTTGATTGTACTTAGAGTTTTTTGGATTTTTCTTTAATCGGTTGATAATTTAGAGACATTTTTTATGTCGATAACTGAGAGATTGATTTTGTTCCATTTTCTCTTTTCTTCCCCCTTATATTCCACTTATGCATATGATTTCCTTTTTAAATATAAACAGTGTTGTGGCCTTTTTTTCAACATTTTTCTTTCTTGTATATCAATTGAACAATATTTCTATTGACATATATTTGTGCTCAAGGATTGCTCATTTATGCTTCAGTCTATTGAACCCATTCAGGGCATATTTCATTTTACATTAGTGCCTTTAAATTTAAAAATAATTCTGGTTTTCCTTTTGATTATTTGAGTTTATAAACTATTTTGTCACTTGCTTTTGTATGTTGTGCCATGTATCTATTACAGCATTTGATGTATTAATTGTGCTCATGTTAATTTAACAGTAATTCTACACTCTATTTGTGAGGCTGTCTATTTTGAATTTCTCTTCCATCTGTTAGTTGTGTTTTTACTCTATATATTAATACTCTCATGTATTAATACTCTATGTACTAATTAATAATTAAATATGTGTGTGTCCTAATTAAAAATTTATTTTGTGCTGAACAGTGGTGGTATATACCTTTAATCCCAGCACTCAGGAGGCAGAGGTAGGCAGATCTCTGTGAATTCAAGGACAGCCTGGTTTCCAGCACTAGTTCCAGGACAGCCAGGGCTACACTGAGAAAGCCTGTCCTGAAAAAAAAAAAAAAACAAAACAAAAATTATTTCATGCATGAGTGTTTTGTTTGAATGCATATCTGTACCACTTGCTTGCCTCATGTCCTTGCAGGTCAAAGAATAAAACCCTCTGGATCTGGATTTACAATCAGAAGGGAGCCCTTATGTTGGTGCAAGGACAAACTCTGGTCTTTCAGAAGAACAGGCATTGATCTTGACTACTGAGTCATCTGTCCAGTCAAACATTTGAAACTTTTATTTGAGAATCAGCTTGGATTTATTGGACATTAGGAAGTGAAGAAAATCAGCCTGGGGTGAAGGATTGATGTTAACATGGCTCTGTCAGGTTGTGTTCTTGAATTCGGAGGTCACGTGTACTGAGACGAGTTGTTTTTAATTGTCTATTTGTGTCTGATTTAATTTCTTTGTGTATGCCTAGGAACATCTAAGTAGATAAAATCTTCATACCTCACATCTACTTCAGTTGTACAATATTTACACTACAGTGTTCTTAATGGGGATTCTTCACTCTAACATATTCTAGAGACCTCAGGTTTCTGCTTTATCACCTTTAATATGTGTCTTACTTAGTTTGTTTGGTTTCACCTTGGAAACAAAGGAATACAGTGGGGTCAGAAGTAACTGGTGCCCATTCTCCAGATTCTGAGAAGACTTTTGCTAAGTCTTTTGTGTGGAGACTATGTCTTCAGGATTGGCAGAATTTAGGATATATTTCATACAGAAGTTGCTTTTGTTCCCTCTCTCTGTCAAAAACACAAAGGGGGTTTTCTTTTATCTTCAATAATGAGAACTGCTAGATTCCCAGCAAGTGAAACAAAAATGTTGAGATAAATTTAAGAGTGCACCAGAGGAGCTCCTTATTCTGAAGTCACTTCACAACCCTTTACCATCAGCATCAGTTTATCAAATTATCTTTACCTGGTTCCTCTCACCTTCGAGGTGCCTGTGATTTTTGCTGTAGTTGGGTTCTTCTGCGCCGTGTTTCTATATCTACCTGTCTCTCACCTCTCCCTGTGACTTAAGTGGAAGAATAATCACTGATGTGAGATGTGTTCATCTTTTCCCACATTACACAAGTTTAACTATTTCTTAAGCTCCTTGGGTCAAAAAGGAAAACCGCTTCTAGGGTTTAGTGATGCTTAAAGCACTCTACGTCAGTACACAGTGCTGCCTCTATCTGTAGGATCATTGACTTCAGTTTCTGTCATTTACTCACCAACTAGGTTAGGTATTGTTTGGGTGGGAGCTCCACCTCAACCCCTGGCACCCTGGCATCCCTATACCCCAAGAGTCTGGAGTGTTGTGGTGGAAGATCCACCTCAACTCCCTTCCCCCATCTCTTTCTTTCCTTAAACCCGCCCCTTCAAAGCCTGCCAAACACAACTCTTCCCCCAGAGAGGCTTAAGACCACTGCCACAGGGTATATAAACTGCATCCCAGAAAACAGACCCGTGGTTCTTCTGGTCTCTTATCCCAGTATCCTCTCTGCAGGGCCAGGGAACGCTTTACCCATTAAACCAGGCTTTTTCCTAATTTGGTCTGATTTGGATTGCTGTGCTGGCACAGAGTCCTATCAGGGTGCAAAAAACTTATCAGGTATGGCACCAATTTGTTTGCAGTAGACTTTGCATTATGATAGCCTTTGGGTTAATTGACTATCACTACTAGATAATCCAATAGATATCTTATTTCCAAGGTGGGAAGCAAGCAAATACATGGGTGCATGAATCCTGTGGTAAGCTGGTTGTAGGACAATAACTAAACCTAGTGAATATAAGAAATATGCTCTAAAGTTATGACAAATCCATACCTTTAAAAATTTTAGTCATTTAATTTGTAAAAGCTAGAATTAGAGTTTATTTGTATTTAAATGCAGTTTTTCTGATAACATTTATTTCAGGAAAGAGGATTAATGATGAAGACACTTTTTCGAATGTACTATTACTTTTATTTTTAAACTGCTTTGTATATTTAGCAGATTTAAAGGAAAATCAATAAACATTTATTACAACCAAGAAGGAACATTTTGTGACTTGGGATGGTTAGAGAGGGAATATTCCTAAAGACTTTTTCACAATGTTTTGTATCCTTATGTCAATTGTAGAGGTCTAAATGGGGCAATAAAGCTTCAAAGTTTTTTTCTCTAATATTTTAACATTTTCAAGAATTCATAACTCATAGTTGATGATCATGGTTGTGAGTCTAACACATTTATTTACGTGTTTTTTGTGCTGCTATCATCTTGTTTTCTGGTTCCTTTGGGAGACTTTGTTTGAAGATCCTCAAGGTTCTCATCATCAACTTTTCCAAGCCTTTGATTTGAATTTTTATTTCATTTTTTCTTCTTTTTTATGTCTTTTCTGTCTTTCTTTCTGTCTTTTCTTTGCTTCTTCTTTGAGAGTCTATTTCTGTACCACAGCCCACTTTTTGAAAGTTTTCAGGCACTAGACAATTCCATGCTTGTCTCTTCTTTCCAAGGTTACTGTATCAATCAAGATTGAAGCTCCAAAGTCTTTGCTTGTCTCTGTAAATACTTAGGTTATTGTAGTAAACATTTTTGGTTTCCTTAGAGTTCTGCCTACACCCTGGTCAAATAGCACAAGGTTTCTTTCTTTTTTTCCCTGTCAATAATATGAAGGTTTAGTTGGTGGTTGGTCAATGTTGTATTTTAAGGTTTTGTGATATTGGTTCACTTTTTTTTATCTTAAGATCAAATGGTAATTTCTACATACATCTCCCTGATAACTTCAGCAAACAGGACAAGTTTATTTTATAGAGGCCTCCCCATTAAAATAATTTTACCATTAGTGTTAAATCTCTGAACCCATCCTTTATGTGTTTCTCAGTCATAGTTTTTTGCAGTTTCACACATATTTAGTCAATCTTAATTTCTAAATCTTGTTTATTTTGTGATTTTTTTTTAGTCTAAATGAATATATGATACAACCATGAACTTCATATTAGCAATGTGAACATAACCACCTGGTATATAGATTGAAATTTATTTTCCCATTTTATATGTTGAGCATGCATATGTGCTACTCAACATTCTTGTGTGTATGGGAGTATGTGGTACAAGTAAACGTAAAGGCCAACCATGGACATTGGTGATCATTCCACTGTAATCATACTACTTATTAATTGAGACAGGGTCTCTCAATCAAGTCAGAGCTTGTCATATGGCTAACATCACAAAACAGCTTGCTATTGAGATCTCCTGTCTTTGTCTTCCTATTCTGGTTTAGGCCAGAATGCTAATTGGACATTTACTGGCCTGAATTCCAGTCCCATGAGGTAACTTTGGCACAATTGTTGTACAAAGTGGAATAAGAATTATCATCACATAGATAACACATGAGTGCTGAATGGATTAAGGAAATAATCTTTGTAAAGCCTTCTGGAGTTCATCTCAGGAAATATAAGTGTAAAACAGGTATTTATTGTTGCAAGAAGATGCTCCCCAAACAGCTTACACACATTCACTGCTGGTGCATTAATAGCAATTGAAGCGAACTCCTCAATAGTTTTGTGTAGGCTTTATGGAGAGAACATTCATTTACATATTAAAAATGTTCAGGGATGTTTTTTAATATTCTTCTTAAAGCATAGTTTGAATAGAATTTTAAATAAGCATTTGCATTCATATGACTATTTAATGATTGGTTTTCTATTTAATGATTAGTTTTCTATTTAATAGTTAGCTTGCTACATGATTCAAACGCGAAACAAATTTACATATAATCAGAGAAAAACAATGTTGACATTATAAAACATTTTGGAGTAAAATTTGTTTAAAAATATTTATATCACTGCTATACAATTTATAGCATATAGTATATGTAAATCCTTGCCTGCCTTTCTGCTAGTCAAATGCATTTTATTTGACTTTTAAATAAAGAAGTATTATTAGTATAGTCTTCACATAAAAAGTATATATAATAGAAATGTCTGGTATTCACGTTTCTGTCTAATTTTATTGTAATACTTCTTTTTAGGCCAAAAATATTGTAATATTTAACTTTTTAAGTAGGAAGAAACTTCCAAAATTTAGAAGTTCATTGTTTGATTTGAAAGAAGTTTATTTTATAATGTGGACATGATTAATAAATGTCCATTTACGACATTGATTTACAGTCATACCATTATTACAAACACAACATGTAGCTGAAAAGACAGTTTAAATAGTTCTTATATTGTGGTTATCCAATTGTCTGTATTTTTGTATTTAACTATTTGTATAATATACTTCGCTATTTTTTATGAGCAAATAATTAGCAGTCAGCAGCTCAAGGCAGGAAGGATTTCATTATTTTCATAGATTAAAGTACATCCCAACCTCATTGTGGCAATGGGATCTAGCAGGAATTGCTGATGGCTGTCCCTGCAGGAGAATGAGACTCCTCCTCACATCTTGAAAATCTAGGAAGGAGAGATGTAAAAGGAAAGAGAGCAGAGACACGGAACCTCAAATTCCACCCTTAGTGAACCATTTCCCCAGTGAGACTCTGCTCCTTGAAGTTCCTACAATCATCCAAAGCAGTGCTATGAGTTGGTGCCTATGCATCACAGTGCATGAGTGCGTAGAGGGCATTTCATAGCCAAACTATAATATTTTTATTACTTAGGAAGAAAATTATACAACTGACAGCTTATTCTTTGCTTTCCTTTTTTCTTTACTAAGAAACTCACCTTGTAACTATTAATGCTGGAAATAACTAGAAATATCAGGCTCAGGAACGTTAAGAGTGTATACCAATATTTCCAAGTGACTATTGATGGCTAAGATGCTGTTTGTTGTGTATTTACCTTAGATATCAGAGATCCAGTTTCTTTATTAAACTACATCTGTCAGCCTCCTACACATGATGTGATATAGATACATGAGGATAATTGATGAATGGACTGTATTTTCATGGAATCTTTCTAATTAGTCTATCCTATCATTTCCTTCAAGTCTTGTCCTATTAAAATGCTTGACAAAAGATTTATATATTCTTTAGGATTCCATCTCCACCTATCAGAGTAGCCACAACTACCTGGTACGAGGCATCAAACATAGAGTTAGATTGTATGTTTGTTGTTGTTGTTTTTAATTTCCAGTTATTATAAACACAAAATGATAACTTATCTTGGTACTTGAAATGTATCTATCTTTATCAACTGTGGGAAATTTCTATAATTCTATAGCTGTGAGGTAGGCACATGATGTCTAGTGCCCCTTACTCATATTTCTTAAGTCTCCCAGACTGCTCCGTCCCAAATCTCAGACAATCTCCTTCAATAGATAATGTATTCTATCAAAGTATGCTTAACCTTTTCAGCAGTGACTCTAATATTACTCACTTAATGAAAACTCAAAATAATTGCATACCAACTGGATATTTCATGATCAGATGCTCATCATTAAACTTGTAGTGAAGCAAGAGTTATCTTACAAATGGTAGTTAATTTTCTGTTTCAGAAATCACAGTTCTGTTCTAGGATATTAAGTTATTATATTACTGCTCTTTAACTGAAGCTTTATCAGGGGAAAAATCAAACTGAATTCTGACAATGACAGACACCTAACACTATCAGAACTTCAAAGTTATGTCACACAAGTGGGTACAAAATTTGTAATGCCCTTTCTCTTTGATGAGAAGCCTGCTTTTTCCCCAAGACTGTCTTGCAATTGTTACTTTTTTAAATTTTCTGAACTATGATATAGATATGACAGGATGAAAGGGTAGATTATTGAATCTACTTTTAAAGAGTAACTTGTTTAAAATGTTTTACATTATTATGGATTTTAGTTTATTGATATAAGTTTAAACTTAATTCTGTTACAATGTATATATATTTCTATTCTCATTTAAGGTATTATGTTTATGTAACTCATTTAGATTGTAATGAATAATTAAGAAATACAGATTAATAATTAGTCTTATATGATAGTCAAACTTATATTCATGTTGTTTTCTAGGTATACATAGATATAATTCAATTAGGTAGGTAATCTTCAAACACTTCAAAGACATACAGAATATGGCATTTAAAATGTTTTAAAAATTTAGACTTTCTGAACAGTGAGACATGTCTGCTCCCAGCAACACCGACTTACTTCAGAGAGGAGGATGGGCATCAAAGACACTCTATATGGAGTTTATTTTCACCTTGGCAAAAATAGCCATTTTGGCAAGAAACTGTTTTTGCCTGGACTGTTTGATCAACTGGACATGCAGGACCCATAGGAAGGTGACCACTGAACTTTGCTTGGTAAAATTGTCCTTCGGGTTCTTGCTTCACAGAAGAAACTGCCAGACGTTATACAGGACACAGAGAGAGGTGACAGAGAGAATCTAAGCCTGTGGGCTGAAGACAGATGCTCCAACTTTACAAAGGAACATTAGGGTGACTGTCCAGGCTGCCAGCTGTCTCTGTCTACTCTTGCAAGACTCCCGAAAGTTGCTTGTATCCTTCTCCCATCTCTCAGGTAATATTACATACTTCTGAGGTCTTTGATGTAATTGAAGACTAGATAGTTAAGATTTCCTTGGTTATGATAAAAGATAAGTTAGATATGAAACCTTAAACTCACAAATATAGGATATCTTTTTTAATTTTGCCAAATACAAATAGACTACATATTATAAATAGACTAGATACTGTAACTGTAATTCTTGCTTGATAATTGTTTTGTTATCTGTAATTTTACCATGTGAAAGTTAAAAACTTCCTTTTTGAAAAAAAGAAAAGTGGAAGTGCTGTGGAATGTTCTGTATGTTAAATGTGTTGCTCTGATTGGTTAATAAATAAAATACTAATTGGCCAGTAGCCAGACAGGAAGTATAGGCAGGACAAGGAGAGAAGAGAATCGTGGGAATAGGAAGGCTGAGTCAGAGAGATGCTGCCAGCAGCCATGATGAGAAGCAACATGTTAATATACCGGTAAGCCAAGAGCCATGTGGCAACTTATAGATTAATAGAAATGGGTTCATTTAAGATATAAGAACTAAATAGCAAGGAGCCTGCTATGGCCATACAGCTTATAAGTAATATAAGTCTCTGTGTGTTTACTTGGTTGGGTTTGAGCAGATGTGGGACTAGTGGTTGAGAGAGATTTGTTCTTACCGTGGGCCAGGCAGAAAAACTCTAGCTACAGAACTATTCATAATAATGTCTCTAAATGCTTCTTATGTGTATAATATCTAAAGAGGCTCACTCTATTGTGATTGGAACCCTGAGCTTAACATCAAGAACAATCAAATGAGGAGGAAAGGCAGGAAGGAGGGACAAAAATAAAAACAGAAAATTGCTACAGTAAAACCCAATTCATTGTAAGCTATTTAAAATATAATTTGTTTTAATAATAAGTAGCTTTGAAATATATAAATTGGGCCGGGTGGTGGTGGCACACACCTTTAATCCCAGCATTTGGGAGGCAGAGGCAGGCGGATCTCTGTGAGTTCGAGGCTAGCCTGGGCTACCAAGAGAGTCCCAGGAAAGGTGCAAAGCTCCACACAGAAACCCTGTCTTGAAAAATCAAAAAAAAAAAATATATATATATATATATATATATATATATATATATATATATATATATATATATAAATTGTACAGATATGGGTCAAAAGATTAATTTTTTTAAACCATTACTTGGTGTAGCAATTCTGGGAACCTTCAGATAATTTTTTCTATTATCTTACATTATAAATATACTTAATTATTTACAGTCATAATTACTACCCTCTTTTTAGAAAAAAACATGTGTGATTAGTAATGTGCAGATTTATTATTATTGTTGTTGCTATTTAGTATGTTTTGGACTATATTACAATAAATGACAAATTTTACCGGATGTTATATATTTATACCCTTGCCATTGCTCTGAAAATGTCTTTCACCATGTAAATAAACTAATCCAATATGTATAGAAACCAGAGTAATTAAATCTGTAGCAATTAGTAGAAGGAGCTGTCACTCACCCATTCATATTTGGCTTGTGAACCTCAACTGAGAAGTTAGCATAAAACTTAATAGTGCCTTACATTAATCTTCTGATAGATATAAGTTATTTCCTACTACAATACCTTTTTAGTACATAAGTGAGTGAACATGTAGCTTGCATGATGTTCTCAGAGCTTTCATGATGTTCTAGGCATAGCCTTCCTTGCTGGACCCAATATGCCACTTATACCTAAATACAAAATTCAGTAATATGCTTGCTAGAATTATATCAACTTGACACAAACTATAGTCATCTGAGAGGAGGAACCTTTGGTTGAGAAGATTCCTCTATAAGAACGGGCTAAGGGACAGCTTGGAGGGCTTTTCTTAATTGGTGGTTAATGGGGAAGTGTTGAGGGACATTTGATTACACTGTGTGAAAGTGCTTTCCGGTTAGTTTAATAAAGAGCTGAATGGCCAATAGTTAGGTTGAAAAGAACAGATGGGACTTTCAGGGAGAGAGAGGAACTAGAGGTAAGACTCAGCACAGGAGAGATGTTAGCAAGGTACTGAGGAAATTGGACATACAGAATGAAGGAGAGGTATAAAGCCCATGCAGAATGTGGATTAATAGGAACAGGTTAATTTAAGTTATAATAGCTAGTTGGGAACAAGCCTCCCAAGTTTTTATAATTAATAATATCTCTGTGTCATTATTTATGGGTTGGCTGTCTCAAAAGAAATATTGCGTTTGGCATACAACATGTAGTTTGTATATCCACATAGGGACTGAGAAAGTTAAAAACAAACAAACAAAAAAACATATTTCTGGACATGGAGTTGATCACAGGACTGAGATTTTTCAGGTGGGCTTGATGCTATGGGATATCATTCTGTATGTTGTGAATATGTGTTGCTTTGATTGACTGATAAATAAAATGCTGATTGGCCAGTGGCTAGGCAGGAAGTATAAGTGGGGTAAGCAGGTGAGGAGAATCCTGGGAAGAGGAAGTCTGAGCCAGGACTCACCAGCCAGACACAGAGGAAGCAGGATGACAAGGCAGAACTGAGAAAAGGTACCAAGCCACATGGTTAAACATAAGGTTTTTCATGACAGTGAGACACATCTGCTCCTGGTAGCCCCAATTTATTTCCAAAAAGTATGGTGGGCATTGAAGAACCTCCATAGGGAGTTTGGTTTCATTATGGTAAATTTAGCCACTTCATTATCAAATTCAGAAAGATGCTCACAAAAGAGGTGTAAAGTATATATGGTTAAGAGACATAAAAGCTTAAGTTGTTTATCTAAGAAAATGTATCAAGAGCTAAAAAGATATTTTTTGGTTGGCAATACAAGTTATGATAGAAAGTGGTTTAGGTATAAGATGTTGGATTCATCAAGACAGAATAGGTAATAGAATATTTTCTCTGAATTTGCCAAAAACTATTGGACTGGACAATGTGAAAGTAATTCTGACTTGATATTTGTTCTTATTGTACACAGTTTTACTGTGTTAGAGTTAAACCCTTTCTTTTTATTTAGACAAAAGGGGGGGGGAATGTTGCTGGATACTTGATCACATTGTGTGAACGGTGCTTTCTGGATAGTCTAATAAAGACCTGAATGGTCAATATAGATGGCAGAAGAGGTAGACAGGGCTTCTGGGGAGAGAGCACTGAAGACATTTCTAGGTGTGCAAGAGAGGAAGTCAGACATACAGAATGAAGGAGGGGGTAAAAAACCATGTGACAGAACACACATTAATAGAAAAGGTTAATTTAAGGTAAGCTAGGTAAGCTAGCTGCGAACAAGTCTAAGCTAAGGCCAAGCTGTCATAACTATTAAGTTAGCTGGGTGGTGGTGGCTTTAATCCCAGCACTCAGGAAGCAGAGTCAGGTGGATCCCTGTGAGTTTGAGGCCAGGCTGGTCTACATAGTAAGATCCAGGACAGGCACCTAAACTACATAGAGAAACCCTGTCTCAAAAATCCCAAATAATAATAATAATAATAAAGTCTATGTGTGGTGATATTTTATTTGTACTGAAATGTTATTTTAATTTTATGTTAATAAATAAAGTTGCCCTGGGGTCAGAGCTATTAGAGCCATAGTGAGAGCGTGGTGGTTAGAAGAGCTAGGTAGATTTCTGTGTGTTCAGGGATACAGCCAGTATTGGAGACATACGCCTTTAAGACCTGGAGGGCGGTACTTACAGACAGTGATGAGGCAGTCATGTGGTTGGGTTTACAACCAATGAGAAGGCAGAACAGAAAGATTATTTAAACAGGGACACAGGAAGTACCTCCCTCTCTCGGGGAAGCTAGGAGCACTGCAGGAGGTAAGATTTTATCTCTGAGCTCTGACCTCTCGGCTTTTCTCTTTTACCTTGGCTCTGTGTTTCTTATTTTAATAATACGATTGGTTACATCTACATCTGGCGCCCAACGTGACAAGAATCCATTAAAAACTGCTTGGGGCCGGCTCCCTAGCCGGAGCAGCCGGCTCCCTAGCCCCAGCCCAGGTCTGCTTGGGCTCAGGCCGGACTGTGAGCTGCTTGCTTAAAGCCAGTGCTACAAACAGCTCAGGCCTGCCCTGCTAAACAGGGCCCCTGGCTGTAAAGCCAAGCCTTGACTCGGCTCAGAGGGAACAAGTGGCTGGCTTTAAGCTTTAGCCGGCTACCCCTTCGCTTTCACTTTCACTTTCACTTTCACTTTCGCTTTCGCTTTTGCTTTCTCTCTTGCTTTCTCTCTGTCTCTCTGTCTCTCTGTCTCTGTCTCTCTCTCTCTCTCTCTCTCTCTCTCTCTCTCTCTCTGGATTTACACCTAGGACTCTAGGTGGCTGTTTTGAAATTCGCTCGGATTTCTACTGTTCTACGCAGATTTGGTAAGTCATAAAGGAAACTATTTAAAAGACAAATTTTTTCCACATTTAAAAAAAATGGGTTTCCTGTGTACATTGGAAGAAAATTGGGTTTTGTTTGAAATTTTAGGCAGTCTGACAATGGAACAACTATATGAAAAGATTAGTATTATGGGAATTATGCAGTTAATCACCATGCTTATTCTCATTTTACTATTTAAAAAGATAGTCGATTTAAGTGCCAGGATAACAGCTTTAGAAAAACCTGTTAATTTTAACAGTGAAGTTGGTTCAAGTTTGGATCATAAGGTTACAGAAAGAAAGCCTGTTTTCACACAGTCATCCTTAATTTATCCTGTAACCGTACAGCAGATGCCTGATCAAATGGCTACACAAAATATCTGGGCTCCAATTGAACTGATGGATTTTAAAAGGTTTAAGGAGGCAATAGTATCTTATGGCATGCATTCCCCATATGTAAAGCAAATGTTAAACTCTTGGTCAACATATAATAGGATTATACCACAGGACTGGCGGGACCTTGCACAAGCTGTTCTGGAACCCAGCCAGAGAATTCAATTTCTGACTTGGTTTAAGGAGGAAGCTAGAAACGTAGAAACACAATGGAGGGATAAAGGAATACAAGTTTGTCAGGATCAGCTTATTGGAGAAGGCCAATATGCTTCAATACAAACACAATGTTTATATGATGTTCAAACCGTAATTTTATGTCGAATGGCAGCCTTGAATGCATGGGACAGAGTTGATGAACCAGGAAAAAAACATGAGTCATTCACAAAGGTTATGCAAGGCCCTAAAGAATCTTTCACAGATTTTTTAGAAAGACTGGCTTCAGCAGTAAACAGAATGGTCTCAGGATCAGAAGCTAGTAAGGCAATAATTGAAGCTTTGGCATTTGAGAATGCGAATGCAGCATGCAAAAGAATAATCAGGCCGTTAAGGGCAAGATCTGCACCTTTGGAAGATTGGATTAGAGAAACAATTAATGTTGAGGTTGATGAGCATGATACGTGGGTAGGAGAAGTAATTTCAAAAGGTTTGAGGAGTGTTAGATGTTTTGGGTGTGGAAAGCAAGGACATTTTAAAAGGGACTGTAAACAGGTCAATCCTAGAAGCAATGTTTCTTCAAGGAACAATGGCAACAGAATGCCCCTTCCTTCTGGAGTATGCAGAAGGTGTGGTAAGGGAAAACACTGGACCAACGAATGTAGATCAACAAAGGACAGACAGGGTAATCCTTTGCCTCAGTTTTCGGGAAACTCCCGGAGGGGCCTCATGCAGGCCCCCATAGCAAAACCAGTTCAAACCTTTCCTGCAGCTGTAGAGGAAATCCCTGCTCTGAGCGATTAAATAACCAAATGACTATTGGAATAAATCAGGCTGGTCAGGATGATGAAAAAGAGAGAATAGAAAATTCAGGAGAAAACATAAAGAAAATTTTTTGGCAAACTTCTATTAATGAACAGAGACCAAAATTAACGATAAAAATAAATGGTGTTTTGTTGTCTGGTCTGGTAGACACAGGTGCGGACATTACCATAATTGCACCAGAATTTTGGCATCCAGCTTGGCCTCTTCAGGAGGTAAACGTTCAACTGTTAGGAATTGGGACATTATCTGGAGTGAAACAGAGTGCAAGATGGCTGGAATGTATAGGTCCAGAAGGACAGAGAGGAAAATTAAAACCATATGTCGCTAACATAGCTATGAACCTGTGGGGTCGAGACTTGTTGCAACAATGGAATACTCAGATTAAAATCCCTCCAATCTCAGAAACAAATCATAAACTAGCACATGTTTCTGAGAGAAATATTAGAAGGCATTATTTTGAGTGGTCACCAGCCATCCATATTATACAGGAACAGGGCACAACAACTGATAATCTTCCAAAAATACCAACAGCTCTACCTTTAAAATGGTTAACAGACAAGCCTGTATGGGTTCAGCAATGGCCTTTAACAACAGAGAAACTCCAGGCTTTAGAAGAGCTGGTAGAAGAACAGTTAAATGCTCAGCATATTGAACAGTCAACCAGCCCTTGGAATTCTCCTGTATTTGTTATTAAAAAGAAATCTGGTAAATGGAGAATGGTAACAGACCTTAGAGCAATTAACAAAGTAATTCAGCCGATGGGCTCTCTACAATCTGGAATTCCTTTGCCTACTCTGTTACCAAAAGGATGGCCTCTCATAGTTATTGATTTAAAAGACTGTTTCTTTTCAATACCCTTACAAGAAAAGGACAAAGAAAGATTTGCTTTCACAGTGCCTACTTATAATAATTCTCAACCGGTTAAAAGATTTCAATGGAGGGTCCTCCCACAGGGAATGTTAAATAGCCCAACTCTGTGCCAATATTTTGTACAACAGCCATTGGAAGTGATACGTAAAAAATTTCCTAAATCTATAATTTATCATTATATGGATGATATTTTACTAGCTGACTCAAATGCAGATACTTTAGAAAGAATGTTTGAAGAAGTAAAGAAAATTTTGCCTTGCTGGGGATTACAAATTGCTCCTGAAAAAATACAAAGAGGAGATTCTATTAATTATTTAGGATATAAAATAGAGCTACAAAAAATTAGACCCCAAAAGGTGCAAATTAGGAGAGATAGACTACAGACTCTTAATGACTTTCAAAGATTATTTGGAGATATTTCTCATCTACGAACTATTGTTGGGGTAAAAAATGATGAACTGACTAATTTGTTCAAAACCTTAGAAGGTGACAAGGACTTAAATAGTCCAAGAGAATTATCACCTGAAGCTGAGAAAGAATTGGCCTTGGTAGAAAAGAAAGTACATGAAGGGCACGTGGATTGTATTGATCCAAAGCTGGATTGCATTTTGGTTATTTTACCCTCTAGGCATTCCCCTACTGGAATATTAATGCAGAGGGAAGATATTATATTGGAATGGATATTTTTACCAAATAAACCAAATAAAAAATTAAAAACTTATGGGGAAAAAATCTCTGACTTGATTTGGAAAGGAAAATTGAGACTTCGTCAATTAGCAGGAATAGACCCAGCAGAAATTGTCGTACCTTTAACTAAGGAGGACATTGAAAAATTATGGACAGAAAGTGAACCTTGGCAAAGAGCTTGCAGTAATTTTTTGGGAGAAATTAACAGCAAATATCCCAAAAGCAACAGAATTGATTTTATAAAGAGAGCTGATTGGATCTTGCCTCGAATTGTACGGCAAAAACCCATATCTGGAGTTCGTACATTTTATACAGATGCCAACAAACAAGGAAAGGCAGGTTACAAATCAGAAAATTTAAGTAAAGTGGTACAAAGTCCTTATAATTCAGTGCAAAAATCAGAATTGTATGCTATTCTGTTGGTATTAATGGATTTTTCAGAACCTCTCAACATAGTAACTGACTCTCAGTATGCTGAAAGAGTGGTATTACATATTGAGACTGCAGAATTTATCCCTGATGCTTCAGAATTAACTTCACTATTTATTCAATTACAAGATACAATCAGGAAAAGGAGTCATCCTTTATATATAACTCACATCCGATCTCATACTGGTCTGCCAGGCCCTCTAGCACAAGGCAATGATGAGATTGATAAATTATTGATAGGAAATGTGCTGGAGGCCTCAGAATTTCATAAAAAACATCATGTCAATAGTAAAGGTTTAAAAAAGGATTTTCCCATAACCTGGCAACAAGCCAAAGAAATAGTAAAGAAATGTCCTACTTGTTCCTTCTATAATCAAACACCATTACCAGCAGGATGTAACCCAAAGGGTACTCAGAGGAATGAAATCTGGCAGATGGACGTGTTTCACTTTGCAGAATTTGGAAAACTGAAATATGTACACCACACTATCGATACTTATTCAGGATTTCAATGGGCAACTGCTTTGAGTTCTGAAAAAGCTGATTCTGTAATCACTCATTTGCTAGAAGTTATGGCCATTATGGGTATACCTGCACAAATCAAAACTGACAATGCTCCATCATATGTCTCTGTTAAAATGAAACAGTTTTTTGCTTATTACAATATAAAGCATATTACAGGTATACCACATAATCCTACAGGTCAAGCAGTTATAGAAAGGTCAAACAGAACTCTAAAGGATATGCTAAATAAACAGAAAGGAGTAACAAAAACCCCCAGAAATAGACTGCATAATGCTCTTCTAACTTTGAATTTTCTGAATGCCAATGAGAAAGGAACAACAGCTGCAGAGAGACATTGGGTAATAGAAAAAACTACAGAATTAAATCAGCCTATATACTTTAAGGATGTGCTGACCTCAGAATGGAAACCAGGGTATGTATTACGTTGGGGACGAGGTTTTGCTTTTGTTTCTATAGGAGAAGATAAGCTGTGGGTACCATCAAAATTGATAAAGGTTCGATTTGAACAAGAGAAACCTCTTAATTAGAGGAGGTGATAGTTCATCAACCAGCATGAACATCCAATTTAAACTAACTTGTACCTGTAACACATGTCTTTTCATTTAATCAGATAATAACTTGCCAAAAAGGAACATCCCCAAAATTAGTCTTGGGGGAAGGTTTTTGTTTTTGTCTTTTAGGAGAATGAAGGTTAAGGAATCTGAAGGACACAAGACAAATGAGACAACTGAAGAAAAGGGACAAATCATCTATCCCAGGAAACAGAGTATATTGGAGTATATGGCATATGGGTATATATTATCTAAAAAATTTTATGTCTTCTTAAATGTTTGTTTCTGCTTTTCTCTAAAGATTTAACACTATTGGTTTTCTAATAGTCCCAGTTCAATTAAAATTTAAAGCTGACTTTGGAGTTGGAGAATGGCTCTCTCCTTCTTTAAACTCAAGCATGTTGTTAAAATGAAAATACAAACTCCCTGTATCATGACAGAATAAAAGAGCCATTTTCTGCTATGGGACAGGACAAAAGCAAAATTAATTAAGGGACTATTCTATTACTAATCTCAACTCTTTGATTCTATTCTGATTCTTTAAACTTTTCTTAAAGTATAAATTTTATATCAAAATTTACAAGATTAATAGATACATATACATTTTAAACTTTGTTAAGATAGGAATGGTCATATAGAGTACTAACTAATTCTAGAAAAAAGGCTTCAGTTAGCTGCATATATATGTCTTTGTGTTCGAGTCTCTTATCAGTTTTCTGCAGGAAATCACGGCCAGGCCTAACATCAACTGAAGTCTCCGGAAAGAAGATGGGGCCCCACAACAACAACAACAACAACAATTCCACGTGGACAATAATAATATCACTAAGCTGACAAACATCATCTACAGATCAGCTTTGAACTACAAGGTGCTCAGAACAATTTTGAGATGACTAGCTGAGATGATCCAGTCTCAAAGACTACTTGAATAAGGACTTGAGATAAACCCTGAACTTTGGCTTTATACACAGACTGGATAATAATGAAGGATATAGTTACCTTTCCTAGAATTTGACAATTAACCTAAATTTTTCTTTCAGGATAAAGATAACTTCACCCATACCCAGCAGGAAGCAATTTTAAGAATATGACACCCACATTGCCAAAGAAGTGGTGTGGGGCAGGTGGTTTTTTGGTTCTTTTAATGGGTTTTGGGTCTGGGATAATTTTCAATTGTTTAGGGGGGTTGGTTACAAGTTGTTGTCAAGGGTTAGGAAAAAGGCTAAGCAAAGGAGATTAGATTTAAGGTTCTTGTTTAAAAAAAAAAAAAAAAAAGAAAGAAAGAAAAGAAAAAGACAATTACTAGTTTTAAATACTTTACATTATTACCAACTATTAGGATATAAAGAAATGAAAGTTAGTAGTTAGACATTACAATAGAAATTGTAGTCATATTAGATATGTTTTAAAAATTGAGCAGATATATTTTAGACAGGTCATCTTCAAACCCTTCAGAGATCTAACGAATATGGCATTTAAAATATTTTAATAACTTAGAAATTTTTCTTTTTTGAGACATGTCAGCTCCTGGCAGTACCAATCTACTTCAGAGAAAATATGGGCATTGAAGAAACTGCATATGGAGTTAATTTTCATTGTGGCAAAAGTTAGCCACTGGACAACAAAGTATCCTCAAATCAACAGGACAAAATGGACAGACAGAACACGAAACAAAGGACTACCGATTCCTGCCAAAACAAGTATGGTTATGGCTTTATCAGAAGGCATCTTCTGAGGCCAGGACAATATGGCACCATCCCTGAAGTGGCCTTCACAATCTGGAAAAGGTACAGTGCCCTTTTCTTTGAAGGCAGCTGAACAGGCAGTGGGCCGATGGCTTCTGTTGTGCAATGGAACAGCAACTGAAAGCTCACGCCTCTCAATAGTAGACTGGCATTTAATAGAGGGATGTGGAGAAGGGCATGCTTAGATGAAGCCATATATACACAGCCAAGAAGAATGGACAGCTGAATTCAAAAACCATCAACAATTTCCAGAATTTAAAATCCTGAATCATGACATGACACTAGTGGAATTCAGGTGTTTCTGGTACATGGACTGCTCTCACCAGTGTGAGGTTGAACTGTTGACCTTGTGTACAACCTACTTCACAAATGAGTCTGTCAGATACGCTAAGCCTATAGGCTGAAGATGATGCCCCAACACTGTGGAGAAACCTCAGGTGACTGTCCAGGCAGCTGGCTGTTTCTGTCAACTCACAAAATTTTTGGAAGTTGCTTTTGTGCACTTCCTGTTTTTATTTTTGTTAGCTAATATTATTTCCTTCTTGGGTCTCTGAGGGAGTTGAAGATTAGTTAGTTTTAGTTGAAGATTAAATAGGATAGATAAGGGAATTATTTTCTCTGATTTGTCAAATACAAATGGACTAGACATCGTTTAGGTATTTGTTACTTGTATATATTGTATATAGTTATTGTACTTTTGTATATAGTTTTTCTTTTGTTAGTTATAACCTTTTGCCTTTTTTCTTTTTATTAAAATAGAAAAGGGGAAATGTGGTGATATTTTATTTGTACTGAAATGTTATTTTAATTTTATGTTAATAAATAAAGTTGCCCTGGGGTCAGAGCTATTAGAGCCATAGTGAGAGCGTGGTGGTTAGAAGAGCTAGGTAGATTTCTGTGTGTTCAGGGATACAGCCAGTATTGGAGACATACGCCTTTAAGACCTGGAGGGCGGTACTTACAGACAGTGATGAGGCAGTCATGTGGTTGGGTTTACAACCAATGAGAAGGCAGAACAGAAAGATTATTTAAACAGGGACACAGGAAGTACCTCCCTCTCTCGGGGAAGCTAGGAGCACTGCAGGAGGTAAGATTTTATCTCTGAGCTCTGACCTCTCGGCTTTTCTCTTTTACCTTGGCTCTGTGTTTCTTATTTTAATAATACGATTGGTTACATCTACATCTATGTGTCATTATTTGGGGGCTAGATGTCCCAAAACAAAGTCCTACTACAAGAAAGGGCCCAACCCATTGTTGCTGGGGCCAAAACTGGGAGGGTGGCCCTGAATTCAATAAAAAAGCAGATTGAGCAAGCCATGTGGAGCAAGCCAGTAATCAGCACCCCTCCATAGCCTCTGCATCAGCTCCTTTCTCCGGGTTTTTGCCTTGATTGAGCTCCTATATGGCTTCCTTCAGTGATGGACTACAATGTGGAAGTACAAGACCAATAAACATTTTGTTCGCCAGCTTGCTTTTTGGTCATGGTGTTTCATCACATCAATAGAAACCCTAACTAAGACAAGTAATATTAAGTTGTAATGTGAAAGGGGGAAAAAAAAAAGAAACAAAACCAACAATATGATCAGCAACAACCAAAAACCTTTTTATCCCGGAACTTTGACTAATCTCTAAGGAAGGTGAATATTCTGGAACAAGATAATGTCAGAATGACACAGTGAAGATTTACAATGTTTTGTTTAAAGGTACAATACCCATGCTGTATTCCCAGTCTGGCTTAGTTAAGGTCTTATATAAGATGTAATGTGATAAACCATCTCCCATGAATTGAGACTTCTGATGCCAAAACCAACACAGATCTTTTTAGAACCATTTTGGACAGCTCTTTTGATAACTGGTATTCTGTTTACAGATGTTAGATATTTAGTGTTTGGAGATGAAGAAAACATTTGATAAGAAGGAACTTAGTGGACATGATGTCAATTTGCACTTCAAAATTTATTCATTCTAGTTTCTTGTTTTTTCAGTATAATGCCAGTGGTGATGGGGTAGGAAGGAGACAGTGCTCCACACTGCTCTCAACAGCCCGAGGAGTTCCTTTCAGAGATCTCCACTTAGTCCAAGGTGGACTTTTGGTTTTATCACAGAAAGATATTACAGCAGGATGAAGCACAGTTAGAGTTTACGCATAAGCATTTTTTAATAAGATATTAAGCAACCCCATTTATGAGAAGGAAGACTCTCAGGGAAAGAATTAGGCATTCATGGGAGCAAGGGTTTGGACTTTGGAAGAGGGCTACAGTTGATTTTAAAGAAGCCATATATACTTTGTTTGGTGGCTTCTGAAATTACATCTCAAGGGATTGCTAAGAAATCTTTCCCCTTTTCAGTAAATGAGATCAGGGGACTCAGCAGTGAATGAGATTACAGCTGAGAAGGTAAAACCAAAGGTCGCAAGGGCTTCAGGGAAGTTAGGATGCTTTTACTGTAAACAAAATGTTATATTTATTTGTGAGATTTCTAGAAAAGATCTGGGAAAGGATCATAGCTTTTCTTGAAGGTCATACCGGCTTAGACCTCAAGTATGATTCATTGTTTTAACATTTTTTTTTAATAGAGAAGGGATATGGTCCCAGTGTTGTCCCTGTCAGAGCAGATGTTAACTGTGCTGGAATTCTTGATTCTCAGGTAGAAAGGGGCTTAACCTGGGCTCACCTTTCCTTCCCTTTCCCTACTCTGTCCCTAGCTTCTTATCCTTCTTCAATTGTATTACTTGTTCTCAGAGAAGTCTTGTACTAGTTACAATGTGGAGCTGAGTGGCTCAGATTAACAGACTTGAGTCATATTTACAGTGCTCCTGAAACAATGCCAACGAGTTTTAAAATCTAGGAGCCTACAGAGGATTTTTAAAAATCACTTCTTGTATATTTGAGATTATAACAATCGATTCCTCCCCATTTCCTTTCTTCCATCCACACCTTCTGATATATTCCTCCTTGATGTCTTTCGAAACCATGACTTTTGTTTTTATTAGGTGTGTTTTATACATAGATGTATAGACATACACATACATATCCCTGAATACATAAGTGCAAATTGTTCAGTCTGCTTTATGTTGGAATTGGATTAATGTTTACTTATGTGTACAGTAACACTTAAGTTCAAGGGGAATAAAATTATTTTCAAGAATATTTGTTTTGTGCACAAGAGTTTTGAATGCATTTATATGTAGCATATGTATGCAATGCTCAAGGAGTTCAGAGAGGGCATGGGGGGCCCTAGAACTGGAATTACAGAAGGCTATGAGCCAGGATGTGAGTATTGGGCCTGAACTACAAGAACAGCATGTGCACTTAAGTACTGAGTATTCTTTCTAGCCCTAAATTGTTATTTTAACAAAATTCTTTATGACTGTTAATACCTGGACCCTGAACAGAAGATAGTAGTGATGAAAAATGTAATCTTTTGTTCACTTTAAAACAGATAGAGTAGAAATGTGACAAATATGGATTGGAGTTTGCAGGGCATACCTGCAGAAGCTTCACAGTTCTGTTCCAGGAGAAAGAAGTGCATGTTTATAAACAGAAACAGAGACTGTGCAGTAAGAAAGGGAAACATTCCCAACAACAGGAATGTACCAGAGAGCTAAGGAAAAGCATGCACACCAAAGTGCTGGACTGTGAGGTTCATTGCCTTTTATACATCATTTTATAAGACTCACCTTTCCATATTTGTATACCTCATAGAGCATATATCTCCCTCATGCCCTACTGGTTAACTGAAGCCCAGAACAGAAGGAAAGGCTTCCATCCTTTGACAACTGGTGTCTTTCATATATTGCTCCTAGTGCTATTCTCTCTAGTCTGTATCCTCCTGCCAGGGGAGAACTCACTCACACTTGCCTAAAGATACTAAACCATAGGAAGTCAGTGTTGTTAAAATAAAGGTCTTTATGTAAAAGGGTACATGCTTAACATAAATAGTTATGGATGTACTTTATTCAGGGAAAATATCAAGTTTTGAATATGAGTACTTTGATCATTTTACTGATATCTCTCAAAGTTTTCTCTGTGAGTCTGATAGACAAGGTAGATTCCAGAAACTCGCTGGCTGGCCAGGATAGCCAAATTGGTGACATATAGGTTCTATGAAATTCTGTCTCAAAAACTGAGATGGAAAGTGAATGAGGAATGTCCCCAGTGTTGGATTCTCTCCTTTCTATGCAGGTGAACACACCTGCACAAATATTTCCCCTTAGAAATTGGTATAAACAGATGAAAATATTCACACACACACACACACACACACACACACACACACACACACACGAGGGGCTCACAAAGTTTCTGCATTGGACAGGAAGATATCAAGGAAATATCTTCATCTTTGGTGACAGAGCTTCACTATGAAACTCCCCTCAGTCCATCAAATTCATGACTCTGGCTACTGCTGAAAGCATAATGGCTACTGTAGGAGGCTTTATTACAGCAGGGTTTTTTCCAGGCAGCTTGATGTGAGCTTCACTACAGCCATGACAAGCCTAACTGACCTTTAGATGCTCCTCTCAGCAACTGAACTGCATGACCTTGAAAATCTTATGGCTATTCAGGCTAGGGACAGAGAAGTAGGAGAGAACACTTCCCCAGAGATCCGGAATCCCTGTCCTCATTAGCAAGCTCTTCAAGTGTTTACGCACAGTCAGTCAAGAGAGCAGTGAATGCTTGCATGCTTATGAGCTTGCATTATTTTCTTGCTTTCTTGTTGCTCAGCTACTATTTCCATCTTAATACAGTCTTAGATCCCTTGTTGAAGAAATGGGGTCCCCAAAGTGGGCTGGATCTTCCCTTATCAATCAAGGGGATCAAGACAATCCCCAAAGTCATGCCAACAACACAACCTGATCTAGGTTGTGCTAGATTTGAAATTTTCTTCCCAGGTGATTTCTGGTTATGTCAAAGATAACAATTAGCAGTACCCACCACACTCTACCATTATGATTCCATCAGTTTCATCAGTTCTTGGTATCACCATGGTCAACTTTCAATGTGACATTCAAGATCATATGCTAGTAGTAAGCATAATTTCCCTTGAAGTACATAGACTCCTTGGCAACAGAGTGACTGTATCAATGTTTTCTCTATATTCTAGACTTGTGTTCACAATTCTGTTATCCTAGTCTCCCAAGACACTCATAAAATATTCCTCCCTTTCACACTTCCTGCCGGGTTTTGTACAGCATATGGCAAACAGTCTATTTCTTATGTGTTATGAACCACACTGGACTACATGGACTCAAATCAGTGATCCTGACTAATGACCTCAATGCAGTGAAGGACAACACACACAAGACTTTTAAATGATCAAGCATCCTTTTGTAAAGAACTCACCTCCAGTGTCTTATGACATTTTCCTCCAAGGGTATATTTTTCCCTGTGACTTCATTGTCACAAGCTGAGTTTTCTTTGTCAACTCTGGGTTTCAAGTCCCCAATACATACTTATCTGAGACCCACTCTTGGCACAAAAACCATGGCAAGGCCGATTATGGATTTGATTTATCAGAACTGCTACATTTATAGTCAGAACCATGGTTTAATTTATAGTAAATTCTTCCATATGTCTACCGAGAGAAGAATATATTTGAAACTAACTGCAAACTGTTGGGCGCTGTCATAATAAAGTCCACTTCCAACCTCCAGTGGGCTAACTTGAGATTCTTTCTGACAATGTATGTTGTCAATAAAAATTTTGCTGGGAGGTGGTGGTGCAAGCCTTTAATCCCAGTACTTGGGAGGCAGAGCCAGGCAGATCTCTCTGAGTTCGAGGCTAGCCTGGGCTACCAAGTGCGTTCCAGGAAAGGAGCAAAGCTACACTGAGAAACCCTGTCTCGAAGAAAAAAAAGTCTCCAACCATTACTTTTTCTCGGCCATCTCTCTGATAGCAGTGAAGCCCACAAACTCTACATATACAACAACAGCTCTCCTTCTACTTTAAAAGGTTTTACCTGTTAATCAGATCCTTAGCACTTGTGTGAACCCGTTACAGCTTGTGATAGGAATACATGGTATATGTCCCCGCTGTTCTTTTTTTTGTTTAAGATGATTTATCTTGGGCTGGTCAAGGGAAAATCGGTGCAGAAGTATTGGGTTCCTATCTTCCCAGGAGTTTAATCCTAGATGGGAAAATTTGAGAGGGGGAAAACCATAAGTCATGGAGGGAAATATCAGAAAATAAAACTATAACATGAAGGGGGTATCATCACAAAGATATCAAGTTAGGCTATTTTTATGAAGATCTTTCTATATTTCCTTCCCAGTCAACAATCTAGACCTGGGGAGAAAAAAAAAAAAAAAAAAAGAAGGAATTTAAATGCTGGCTTTGTCTCTTGGTGCACAAAACTTTGTCTACCACGTGGGACTATGATGGCTACATTCGGGTGTTCCAGAGTTGCTTCCATTAGAGTTGACAACTGAAAGTCTAAGGAGAGGCAGTGAACGCTTCTTAAAAACAAGTGACAAAGTGTTGTTTGTGTCTGGCCGTTAGGTTCAAGGTTGACTGTGCCCACAGTTGTGGAGTCTGGTTGATGTAGAAAAACTAGTGAGAGATGTGTCTGTGTAAGTGAAGTGTCCCATGAAAAACCAGAACAAACCCAATCAAACATAAAAGGAGAAGCTCTTCCCTGGCATTTTCCTGACATCTTAATTCTCATTTGCAGAGGCAGAAAATCCACTCCTTTTAAAATTTCCCCTGATTCCAGTATAATTTTCAAAAGAATATACTTATAAATGTGGGCAAACACTGTTTGTCAACTATTCTCTCCTCTTTTGATATTTACTTATGCATTGAGGTTAATTAATTAATTTATTTATATTGGTATTTTGGAAGAGTTTTCATGGTCTTCTAGGCTGGCCACAAAGATGTACAAAAAATTTATCTTAAACTTGGGGTCCACCTGCTTCTACCTTGTAAAGCTGGGATTGTGGGCAAGCTTCATGGCATCCAGTTTACACACTACTGAGGATTTAACCCAGGGCCTCATGCATGCCAAGTAAGCACACCATCAACTCAACTATGTTTCTCCATCAATTTTTCCTGCTTTGGAAATAGTAAGAATTAAGAAATGGTCACTTTGCTATGAGGCTTACTTCATTTTCACTGGGGCTCTATCACATTCATCTTTACATATACACATATTTAGCAATGTACTCATACTATATATTTTATACTTCAGTTATACATCACATTATAAATGATTATAATCCTTGAATTAGAATTATGGCCAGTTAAGTCTTCACAAAAGGCCACATTCTAGTAAGGTTTTTTTATTTTTTCTTTTTCTTCTTTTAATTTGTTTTGCTTTGCTTCATTTTTTGCTAAACTAAAATGTTCTTTTTTCTTTCTCTTATTTTCTCTCTCTCTCTTTTTGCCAAACTTCATTAATCATTAATGAAGGCTAAATGAAGCCATTATCTACTTACTTCTCTGTTTTCTTCTAATACAGTAATAAATATTTAAATAAACAGAATCCATACTGAATGAATACCAAACAGGAGCTAATTGTGGCACTACTAGCACAAAGTTTATTAATAAAAATAGCCTCTTCTGTGATCTACTACCTTATGACTGTATGTTGAATAACAGCTCCAACTAGTTGGCAAGTTCTTCAACTAACTTCTGAGAGGTCACAGTTTCCCAGTGAGATATATTACCATAGCCGATACAGAGCTTATGAATTCTTCAGCTGAATCTTGACCTGCATTTTCCTTTATTCTCATTTTTCTTCATCATTTATGATGGAGGATAAAGTCTATGAAAGGAGGATTGCTTTCTAGAAAGTGCAATCATATTGCTGAATTGGACTATTTTGCAAGTGATTTTCAGGCAAGTTGTTTAGCACATTTCTATCTCATTTCTATTTTTCTTTGTCATTGTTAACCTCACATATGATCAGATCTGTTGTTTTGCTTTTTATATTTATACAGCATTTATTTTCACTTTATAATGTGAGTGGAAATTCAGTACTGATATAATAATCATTCTTTTGAAGTTCATGCGCTCACGCCTTTTCATTTCGAGGCAACATGAGAAAATTGAAACAGAAGGAAACAAAACATACCAATGCAAACACACGAAGGTTAGCCTGACATGGTGCTGCCTCCTTTACCAGGAAGAATTTCACTTTTTCTGTAATTTGATTTTTCAAAATACTGTGTTTAACTGACACACCCAAAGATGATCTTTAGCTCCGGAAAGTCATAAGGTTGCAGTAATTAGGAGTCTTTGTTAGGCAGTGAACTACTGTGTCGTCTGAGTCATGAAAATTATTTGACATTTTCAATAGGCAGCAGGGTGTGAGACTAATTCTGGCCATCAAGCACTTTCTAACATAATGCTCATTAACATAACATTTTCAAAATTTGTAAATTTAAATTAGAGACTAAAAGTTTCTGTTTCTTAAACTTGCTTCAAATAATACCATATGTAATTAAGTTAGACAAAATAAACTAAGTTTTGGATGAAAAGAATGTTTGTAAGACCTATTGCAAAGTCAGGAAACCTGTGGTATAAATAGCTTTAAATATATTATTATAAACATAATACCCCAATGCTGGTAAGGTTATGAGCAACTGGGAATATATGAATAACTCATTTTTATATATTTAAAATTATAAAAGATAAAATGTTAATGTTGCTTGCTGCATTTTAATTACATAATAATTTTCAGTAAATTAATTCTATAGACAACTTTTAGAATGCATTGACTCAGATATAAAATGTAACACAGAACAATATTCCATGTAGTGTTCTTGAGGTCATTGAACTCACAGATAAACACTAGAAAAACCAAGAATGTTAAACATGCAGAGTTGTCCTCTTCAAGGAAGAGGTGTATACCTGTTTTCTGCCCAGAAGGCTAGAAGTGGATGTAGTTAATATCTTAGTGATCTGTGTTATCTATAGGGCCAGGCCACACCTAAATCTTCCAGAATATCATGACTATCTCAGTCATTCTCCTTAAACCTTTATCTTGAGCATCATTTAGAAATCAACAGAATCTATCTTCTGGAAGAGGTAATATGTACTTTGTAAAAAGTATCAATGTAAACATGCCTTGAGTTTTATTGTGCACATAGGATTGAGTTAATTGTTACCAGGAAACTTTTCCAAAAATTTAAAGTTTGAAATCCTTATAAAGTCATGTTCTTTGTTGCCCTGCTCCTCCTGAAATATATTTTTTAAAATGCCAATTTCTGTCTTCAGAGCTGGTTTGTGAGTCAGTAGACATATTACTTATCGAAAACATCGATTTATGATCATCATATTAAATTGTGATTTTAAGACAACAGATCCCTTTACAGGAAAAATACAAGCATAATAAAAAAATACCGAGTTTAAATCAGAAAAAACATGTCCATTAACAGATGAAGGGAAAGTGTTCAGCCATGTTTAAGTGACATTAGTGAGATCAGCTTTTTAAAGTAACCACGTGAGATATCTAGTTCTAATATCAGTGTATTTGTTGTAAAATAATTTAATAAGAAACATAATTCTTGGTGCCTTTAAGAAAAAAATATATCCTATGTGTATATATTTTGTATTAGCTAAAATACTATTCCTCTTCCTTTTTTATTTTGTATTTTATTATGTCTTTATTCTAGCTGCTGATGTTTTCTTTGGGTGACAAAACGTGCATTCTAAGTTAAGCATGTTCAACATTTATTCAATTGAGTAAGCTGTATTTGAGGTTTTCAGTAATGCTTTTTACTTATCTATCCAAATACTCTAATGATTTATCACATTGCAATGATGTAGCAAGCAGTAATAATGGATCTAAGGTCTATGGCCTTTTAAAGAATATATGAAAACCTTTTGGATGAATGATTAATACACAGAGCATACAGAGACAGATGGTGCAGGATCTTTGACATTATACCATGTTAGTATTTCAGACCAGTTTGTTATAGAAAAAGGTCACTCAATATTGGAGACAGCCTTTAGAAAAAAAAGTGTAGCCCCAAAGACAGTTGAAATAAAAGTCGGGAATGTGGTAGGAATATCATAACTTTTTATGATTACAAGTGATAGGTGAATATACCAGAGGCTCCTAAATATTTGTATGCAAAAGGGAGAATTGTTAGCTTATTTTAATCAGTTCTTTATCTGTATCCAGAATTTAAAAGAATCTAAGATAAATTCTAAGGTCAAGGAGATCATGATAACTTTAAATGTCCATGCCCCATGCTCATTTTTAATAAATGATCCATTGCTCAATTAAAAATAAAGAACTTCAAAAAGGAACAGATTTGAAAAGATGTTGAAGAATAGCATTTAATCCACTTTCATGGATTAAATTGGCCAATATTAAATGTTTATAGATTAATGCAATTTAAGTTAAAATGAGAAATAAGAGGCTAGAGAGATGGCTCAGTGGTTAAGAACACTGGCTGTTCTTCCACAGGACCCAGTTTCAGTTCCAAGCACCCACACAGCAGCTCAAAACTGTCTGTCACTCCAGTTCTTGGGAAACCAACACCATCACACAGACATATATGCAGGTGAAATGCCAATGCATATAAAATAAATAAAATGATAAATAAAACTAAATTATTTTAGAAACTTGGTAAATTTACCAAGAGAGGAATATATCAGTGGCATTTACCTTATCTGATGTGAATTCTAGAAACTATGTTACAAGAAGCCTAGAACATAAAGTCCAATTAGGTCATTCCTAATATCCACATCCTGGCATTCAATCTTTGCAATCTTCTTTCCATTAGTACTTCTGACATTATTGACTTACATGTATTAAATAGCACAGATAAGAAAAAAATGAGGTCACTTTGATAGTTAGGAAATGTGTTAGGTGGTCATCTCTTACATTGTCTCAGTTACTCTCTCTTTGGGAATTCAACTATCATCTTGTAAAACAACCCTGTAGAGAGGTCTTCCTGGGATGTAGAGTATCAAGGTTTCCTAAATTTGGACACAGATATTTTTCACATAGAGAATTCAGAAGACACTGCAATTTTAGCCAGTACAAGGCCTACATCCTCATTAAAGACTATGAACCAGAAGTATGGGATGATGTTAAGTATATATTTAGATTACAATCCAACATTTTGATAATGTGTAATAAAGCAATTGATAACTGATTCTTAATTAAGAATATGCCAAGAAACATAAATGTGAGGAAAAAAATGAAAACATCTCAGAAACATGTTTTCATAGACAGTCTTGATATGAAATAAATGGTGAACAGTAGAATTTATTATAAAGAAAAAATAGTGTTTACTGCTAAGTGGTGTCTTCTTTAATTTATGTTCCCGTAATAATTCTCATATAATATTGCATAAGCAATGAGAAAATATGGACCAAAACAGAGTGCTACTTTTTCTCCTCGTAATTGATGCATTTAAATTTTATTCTCAGCTTGTGGAAGGTCATGCCATTATGACAAAATTCCTTGTTGATACAATATCAGATGCTCTAGCAAATTGGTCCTGACAGAAGAAGTGGATGGAATTATCAAATGCACTCAGCCAAACTTCGAACACAATGAAATCAATCGTTTTTCTGTTGCTTTGTCATTTAAGTTCATTTTTACTAAATTGATGGAAAAATGGGGGAAAGGAATCAGAATAACAATTTGGCTATTTCTTTACAATTCCTCATTGTTTTATTGGAGAAAAAAACTTTATAAATTATCCAATATTAGTTTTAATATCCTTCAAAGCTCAACATAACAAGCAAGCTTAACACAAAATCTAATTATGACGTATTACACTAATCTAATTTGTGAGAAATGGCATAAAAAATCATGTCCATGAGAGGCCCGTATTTATGAAGTCTCCAATCCATTAAAGGGGACATGGACATGGGACAGGAAGACCAGGAATGAATTGTCCATAATGTCATCTGAAAGGCACTGGAAACTGAGCAAATGAGTAGCAGAGACAAGCAGAGAAGCCACTTTCTTGGACATGCACCAATAGCAGGTGGCAGTTCCTTGTGTTTGGGGTCATACACTGGAAAAGCGGAAAGCAGTTTATATCAATGCTTGCCATTTCATCTAGTCAGTCCTTTTTCTCACAGAGCTTTGGTGTGGGAGGCCTTGGAGGATAAGCAGCAGTGGACTCCTAGAAAGCATACCTAGACTCCTCCTTGTGTAAATTTTTATTAAGTGTGATGTCTTTCTTAACCTCTATTTTTGTGGCAAATAAGCCAAGTAATGAATTGCTGCCCCAAGACTGTGGGGGACTATAATTATCATGATCTATTTCACATAGATGTTACATGCTTTATGTAGGTCAAATGCCATACTCCAATTTAATTTGTAAGGAAATAGAAATTCATCCCATCTTTTTTTGAGATAAAAAATTCTAAGTATTTTGTTAAACAAATCCCTTTAAAATAACAAATAGTTCCATATAAGTAATAATTTGCTTAGGCCATTAGTTTCTACTTAAATGTTGGTAAAACAGTTTATTTATTTTAGCACCTAGTTTATTGTTTTAAATTGATGCTTTTAATGCAACATGATAATAAGCAGAAAAATCTGATGTAAAATTATGAAATACCTCTATTTGAATTGCCATACTCATGGACTATATGAAAAGAAAGTAACTTTGTAGAAGTGCCAACAACACAGAACAACATCTGTCTGAGCTGCAACTGTTCTGCATTCTTAATCCAGATGCAGAAAGAGAATGTGGACAGGCACCCTAGAAATAACTCTAGAATATATGGAGTGTAATATAAAGTATCAAAGTTCCCAGCATCACTGTAGCTTAGAAACTGTATGAGTCATGAAGAACTAAATCACATAGTTCTCTAAAATGTAGTATCAATTATCTTTGTGTGGCAATGTTTCAAGTCATTCACATATTTCCTAAGAGATACAAAGTATCACAGAAGCAAAACTGTACTGAGCCTAAAGGAATTTGTTCTGCTTTTCTCTGAGGCTTAGAAGAGTTCAGGACATTGCCTATTGTTCATTATCTGATAACTCTCCTATTGAAAACCCAGGTTTTCTTTCTTGAATTTTTTTTCTGATGTTCCCCAGCTTTTGTTTATTCTTTCTGACTCTGAAAACAAGACAGAAAATAGTCTCACCTGTGATTCCTGAAACCTCCAGAATCCAGTAATGAATAATAATCATAGCTCTAATGATTCTTGCAACATTGTTTAGTTATTACTAACTATGCAAATTTAAGTGATCCTTGGAATTCTAAAACTCATCTTTACCAGTGTATTTCTAAAACTTACTACTGATTCCTTAAGTTATATTAATAACTATTAGGAAATAGCTTTTATTGGACCATGACTTGTTTACTTTCTTCTTGCTGTGAAGAGATAACCATGAACAAGACAACTTATGTAAGGTAACATCTAACTTGGAGCTTGCTTAGAGTTTCAAAGGATTAGTCCATGCCCATCATGGTAGGCGGCATACCAGTAGGCAGGTAGACAGGGCTATATCATGGGACAGTAGCTGATAATTTACATCCTATGACACAACCATGAGTCATAGTGAGAAGGGTGGGTTAGTTGACAAATACTGGGCTTTAGACATGTCAAAGCCAATCCTTAGCAACATACCTCCTTTAGCAAGGCCACGCCTATTAATCCTTCCCAAGCAGTTCCAACAATTGCAGACCATGCATTAACATAGGTGAGTCTATGGGGACTAGTCTCATTTAAACCACCACGAGCACATATGAGGTAGCTCTTAGACATTATGTTGTTACTATTTTGCCATTTCAAAATCTGATATAAGTAAACATTCTATCTTATTTATTATTAGACATTCTAAAAGTCTAACACTATCATTTGGATATTGCAAAGTCATTGAATTAGCAAAAACAAATCTTGAGAGATAGCTTAATGAATGAAACCATTCAAGTATGAAGACAAATGAACACTCATACAAACATGTGCACACATGCAAACTTAATAACACTTGTAATCATCAAGTCACATACACATATTTATGAACAGCTTTACACATCATACCTTCATGATAATTCAAACATGTGTACTTATATATCTCTACTCACATATGCAAAATAACACATATATTCAGGTTGCAAAGCACACATACTCAAAGTACACTTAGACTATCCAGTCCCACACACACACACATATGTGCACACTCACACTATCATACATCAATATTTATACAATCACACATATATTCACACACTCACACATATTCACTTGTTCACATATACACAGGAGCATAAACCCCACACCCAATGGCAAATCAAGACATGTATTCATACACATTTTGTATTCACCATCATCAAAACATACAATTGAATACTCTGGAACTCATCTCACACAAAAGCACATGTAACGTCTTAAACAAACACACACCTTCATATGTACAAGCACACTAACACATACAGACACTATTATCCTAACACATCCATACATGCTCAGATTCACACATTCCGACAATATCTTACTCCACACTCATGTCACCACTCAAATATCAACTCATATGTATAGACTCCCACAACACACTAAGAGACCTGTACACACCCACACATTCATATAGTGTCTGCTTATATACTTCTATATCAGCACAAATGCACCTAAAGTCACATACATGCATTTAAATAGCCACACAGAGACTCATGCATTCATTCACACACACATTCACACATGCACACACTAGATATTGAATACAAATGTTCATGCAAACATACATGGACCTACACAATCAGTACCCAAATGGTCCCAAATACAGACATTCACTCAATTATAATCATGCAAATTCATGTGTACACTCACATATATGTGTATATATATATTCAACAAGACACCTGCACATAGGCTCATACACATTCAAGCCTACTAAAAACACATATACTTCAATTACTTCAATGAAAACTAATGTAGGTATGTATATTATATATATATATATATATATATACATTTAGAACATACCATACACTGAAACAGATTTAAATGTACACAATACTATGTATACATGATCTCATGAAAATATATGCACACTTTCACATGCATTTAAACATCCATGTCCATACTTTCATTATACACCACGCACATGCATATGCACCTTTTCACATACGTACAGAATTCACTAAAGTGCATACACTCACACTAAGTCACTTACATGCACTCACTCAAACACATGCCAAATTTATGTGTGCAAACCCTGACAAACCCCCCAATCCCCTTACACTTATGTATTCATGACTAACATCCACTCTCACACTAGCTCTCCTCAATCAGGTGGTAAGGAGATAACCAAAGAGAAATCAAGAAGAAAATGATTCCCTTTGGTATGAGGCAGTCTCCTATTCCTGTGTTTGGACGTCAGAACTTCTGGTTTGCAGATTCTGGACCAAGGCATTACACAGGTTCCTGCCTTAGTCCTCTAATGTGATGAGTCACAAACTTTATACTGTGGATGACATCATGGCTTCCTTGGATTGCAGGTGCTTAGCAAACAGCACCCCAAGGTTCAGTCACTCAAGACAATATCACCCAGTTCCACTGATAAACTTTGGCTATCGTTCTATCATTTTGTCCATCTGCCTATTTTCTATCAATATATGTGTCTATCTTGATTGTGTATCTGTCTGTCATTTGTCCATATGTTGTTGATCTATCTTTCTTTATAATGCTTTGTTTTTTTTTTTTTTTTTTTTTTTTTTTTTTTTTTTTTTGTTTTTCGAGACAGGGTTTCTCTGCGTAGCTTTGCGCCTTTCCTGGAGCTCACTTGGTAGCCCAGGCTGGCCTCGAACTCACAGAGATCCGCCTGGCTCTGCCTCCCGAGTGCTGGGATTAAAGGCGTGCGCCACCACCGCCCGGCATATCTTTCTTTATACTGCTAATTCACAGTCTATTTCAATTGGTACAGAGTTCACTTTGAAATAATGCGAAATTAATATGGAGATATTTTGAAGTACTTTAGTTTCAGTTTTTCTCAACCAGTGATTGAATGATTATGTATTTTTTGGCAAAGTACTTGGGTTTTAAAAAATATAATTAAAATTTTTTCATTTAAATATTTTTAAATTTATATACCAACCACTCTTCCCCATCCTTCATCTTCTCCAGGCCCCTCCATCCTCCCCCATACCACCACCCCCATTCCCCATCTTACTTTACTCTTCATAAGAGGCCTCCCTTGGGTACTCAACATAGGCTTGCATACCAAGTTGGAGCAAGCCGAAACCCTTTTCCCCTGCATCAAAGCTGAGTAAGGCATCCCACCATAAGGAATGGGCTCTAAAAAACCAGTTCAGTACCTGGGATGAGTCCTGGTCCCATTGCCAGGGGACCCACAAACAGATCAAGCCACACAACTCTCTATTATCAGTGTCATACACTGGAAAAAGTGCACAGGAAAATCAGCTCATTATGGGTATGAAAGTCTGAGATTAATTTTGAAGCAATGTTTTATGTCTTGTGAGTTTTCAAGCTCCTTGTTTTTATACTCATTTTTATATGAGTGACTTAAGAGAAATGACAAAAGATTAATTTACTTCATAAGGCACCATTTTAATTAGACTTAAGTGTGGCATACTATGATTCACAAATATATGTATTTTCACAATGATAGCTCCATTTTACAGGTCTATTTCTTTGATTGTATATCATTTATTTGAAATACCTTTCAAGTATAATTTTTAGTTAGTCTGAAGATATATTTCAGTGATAGTCTACTTGCTTAACATTCACAAAACTTTACATCAACTCCCAAAAGTTAAAAGCACACATTCTCCCACTAATACAGATTTGAACATCAATTTTAATCAATGATATAAATATACATAGAACCTGTAAAGTAATCATAAACTGAAATCTGTTGCTATCCAATTATTTCCCTAAATTAAGGGATCAAATTATTTTTGCCTATTTTTTTCATCTCAGCTTTCTTGGAGTCTTTATTTCTTATGCAATGTTGTGGCATAAGCAGTCTATGATAATATGAAAACTTCAACAACTTCAACTGATGTAATGTCACACATTTTGACTGACATGTGTTCGAAGGATGACAACGTAAAGAAAGCAGTCTGTGTGATGACATCCTTATGCCTTGTGTGTGAGAACTTCAGCCCACGCTTTCCTTACTTAAGATTCCAGTGGCACTTCTGAACTGTCAAAAGGATATGTTTACCTAATGGAGAGAGAGAGAGAGAGAGAGAGAGAGAGAGAGAGAGAGAGAGAGAGAGAGAGAGAGAGAGAGAGAGAGATTAACCTTGTTTATAAGGTTCTATTGGCAAAATAGTCTTTACAATGATACTTCCTTAGAAACTTCAACATATTTTAAGGTATGAGTTTTAAGGTGTCTCAATCATCAGTAACATTTACTTTTGTTTTTATTTCATTGTTTTCATTAAATTATGAAAATAATTGTACAGAATGATTTTGTCTTAAAGTGTATGTTATCAGTTTGCTATAGTTTTGTTTTTTTTTACTTTTCACCCCAAAATCATTGCATTATGATTTAAAATCTACTCCCAGGGGTGGTATAGAGGGGGGGGGTGGCGTGATGTGGCTGGTCTATAGATGTAACAGTGGGATGTGGTTATAAATGAATAAGGCCAGCATGATAGTGAAGACCAGTGGCTTCAGAAAACAGAGATCACATATGCCTCACCTCAAATTCCTTTTTCTTATCAGATAATGTGTATCACACTGAGATTTTGATAGAGTCATGTCACTTCTAATGAGGGTAATATCAGTCTAGACATTATCTGCTCCATTAGGGATATCCTTATCTTGAAAGTATGCTCTCCATGAGGGATATGCTTTTCTCAAAAATATGTACTTCATGGGGGATATCTTTATCTAGACAAATTTATATTTCATGAAGGATATCCTAATCCAAACAATGTCTACTTCATGAGGGATAACCTTATCTAGACAGTGTGTACTTGATGAGGGATATCTTAGTCTAGACAGTGTTTTTGTCTTGAAGGAAATGTTAATATAGACAAGATATAATCACAGAGGGTGATCTCAAGATATAATCACAAGGGGTGATCTCAATCTAAGCATGGTATATTATATGAGGGATATCTTAATCTATGTATTGGTAATTCATCTTTCTACAGCACCCAAATTAAGGTCAATATAATTTCTATTAGTTGAAATATAACATCAATAGTATTAAAAAAAAAGTGTGGAGTTACATAATATGGTTTCATATGGTTTATGTAATTATATACATTATTACTTTTTAAAATAAAAAAAAACAAAATAAAAAACTCAACTACTTTGGGCTGTGAGATGTAAGTGCAGGCAAAAATTTAACCTGCCCTTACCTCTACTCCTGATTGCTTTCATCATCACCATCACTGTTCCCATCAATATCTATTTCTTCAATGAACTTCATTCCTCGCTGTTTCTTGCCTCTGAAATACTGGAGTCTTTTCCAGACTACAGCATTCCTCTCCATTATCTTACATATTTCAATTTTTAAAAAATTTTATTTTATAATTTAATTTAATTTTACATATCAACCATGGATTCCCTTGTTCTCTCCCCTCCCAACCACCCCCGGCCTTTCCCCCAGCCTACCCCCCATTCTCATATCCTCCATGGCAAAGACTCACCTGAGGATTGAGTTCAAACTGGTAGATTCAGTCCAGGCAGGTCCAGTCCCCTCCTCTCAGGCTGAGCTGAGTGTCCTTGCATAAGCCCCAGGTTCCAAACAGCCAGCACAAGCACTGAGGACAGGACCTAGTCCCACTGCCTGGATGCCTCCCAAACAGATCAAGCTAATCAACTGTCTCAGTTATGCAGAGGACCTGATCCATTTGGGGTCTCCTCAGCTATTGGTTCATAGTTCATGTGTTTCCATTCCTTTGGCTATTTGTCCTTGTGCTTTTTCCAACATTGGTCTCAACAATTATTGTTCATACAAACCCCCCTCTTTCTCGCCAATTGGACTCCTGGAGCTCCACAGAAATTCACAAAGATCCCTCCACAATAGACTACTGGCAATGGTCGAGAGACAGATTGAACTGACCTACTCTGGTGATAGGATGGCCAAACACCCTAATTGTCATGCTAGAAAGCTCATCCAGTGACTGAGGGAACCAGATGCAGAGATCCATGGCCAGGCACCAGGTAGGGTTCCAGGAGTCTATATTACAAATTTTTTATAGCTTAATTTTATTCATTATTCTCAGATGTTAAAAGAGAAGGTCTTGTATTTATCCTCAACATAATTATATTTCCCATTGTTAAATAAATTCCTTGGAATATAAATAAATGTAGGAAAGACTAATGTTGACATTACACATAGTTCAAATTAAAAGAACCAGTATAGCCTGGCAGTGGTGGCACATGCCTTTAATCCCAACACTCGGAAGACAGAGCCAGTCAAATCTCTGTGAGTTCGAGGCCAACCTGGGCTACAGAGAGAGTTCCAGGAGCAAAGCTACACAGAGAAACTCTATCTCGAAAAAACAAAAAAACAAAACAAACAAAAAAAAAAAACAAAAAACGAAAAAAAAAAAAAAAAACAGAACCAGTAAAACAATTACATTGTGTATGGATGTTGGGAATCTTAATTTGAAAAGATAAAAATGTTTTGGCTACCATGAAATATACTTATCAAACTTCTGCAGTATCTTTCATAGTCTACATATATGAATATATTTTTTTTCAAATTCTAAGAATAATTTTTGTTTTTAAGCCTATAATATTTCCCCACATTCTCAAATGTGTTAATACTTTTAAATTCAACTCAGTCAACTGTTAAGTAATACACTAACACACTTTCCTTTCTCACATGCTATTACATGGTAACTTTCAGCAAATACGAATTTATAAGTGGAGCCTGTAAATACGAAGCTTATGAGTGGGGATTTTCTAAAATATACTATGTGAAACACTTTGCTAAAATAGCAGAAGATCTATGACATGCAAATAAGCCTTTGGTTGTGAGTGTGGAACAATGTGAATTGAGACTTCAACTCACTCACTTTGACCTGCCTGATTTGGTATAATTAACATAGGTTCTTCACAGCTGAGTTTACTTTTAAATAGCATAGAGAAAATGTAATCTCACTTCACAAAGTTTGGTGAGGCCCAAAGAGAAATTAAGTTATTTCACATAAACAACATGTATGCATACACATACACACACACACACATATATATATATATATATATATATATATATATATATATATATGATACTATAATAATAAAAAAATAATTCCATGTAAAGGTATTTGATATTATATTGTCAATATTGCATGTTTTTGTATCTATGGAAACTTTTTGATAGACTATTAATCAATTTATGCTCCTCAATTAAAATTGTTTTTACTCTCAAACTAAAGCAAATGTATATAGATTTCTCTTTTAGTACTGTCAGATTCCAAATATTTAAATTGATTGTCAGAATCCAAATATTCAATTACACAACTCTGAATGAGCCCTTTGGAAGTGCAACCTTAAATCATATCTTTTTGTTTCAGCTAGTATTTTCAGTGAACATGCTGTGAAATTATTTTGTCTTGTGAACAACAACTTCATAGTATTATAGAAATTTCTAAAAATATTATTTGAACGCATAATAGGTACTTTTCTGTTGCCGTGATAAAAGCACTAAGACCATGACCCCTTATAGGAGGGCCAATTTGACATAACGGTTCAAGCGATAAGGCTCCATTGTGTCTGCGAAGTATGGCAGCAAGCCACATGAATGACGGCAGAAAGCCAAGGGAGTGAATCCTTTACCTGAAACACAAGGCAGAGAGCATATAAGAAGTGGGAAAAAAAAAACTGTAAATAGCAATAGTTCCCACTGAGGGAAATTACTCTTCCAAATGTCCACTTCCACAAGAATCCATAACTTCAGCAAACAGCAACACCAGCTGGGGTCCAAATGTTCAAATATCTGTGTCTATAGAACAATCTCACCCAACCCACCATAGCACAATGTAGACTGTTACATTTGGTTTAACATTTTCCTGAGGGAAGAGCACACCATTTTTTATGCAAAACAAAATAGTTAATTTTGAAAACATGCAAACAAGTAACATTATACAGAATGATCAGGTTATATTTAGGAATATATATATATATATATATATATATATGTATGAATATATATGTATATGCATATATGCATACAATAGCAACTAATGGAGGAAAAAAATGCAATGGATTTGAAAGAGAGCAAGAATGTGTATATAGAGGGTGTGGAGGAACAAAAGGGAAGAGATACGATGTCATTTTCAAAATTAGAATATATGATTTTTAATGTGAAAGAGGATTAAGGAGATCACTCAGCCACTAGAACTATTTTCTGTTGTTGCAATGACCCTCAATAGCACTCACCTGGTGGCTCACAGCCGTCCACAAAAACAGTTTTATAGATTCTGTTGCTTTTTTACCTCTGCACGCATGCACATGGTACACATTACAATATGATAGCAAAATGCTCATGCACATAAAACTAAATGAATCTTAAACATATTTTAAATGTAAAAGATGCTTTTTGCATACCATTCTTTATTTGAAAATTATTAGTTTAAAATATTTTAATTGCTATCAAGGAGTGCTTACTGGGTGTCCATAGCTGTTTTATTTTATTGTTGCTCCTCTTTCCTAAATATGAATTAACTCTTATTCAAAATAAGTCTAGAATATAAATATTTTAGAATGAGTTATTTTAGGGCTAAGAAAGTAGCTCATTTGGAAGAGTGCTTGACAAACACACATGAAGTCCTGGATTCCATTCTCAGCACTTTGTAAAACAGGGTTGTGTCCCATATCTTTAACCCCAGCACTTATGAATTGGAACCTGGAGGATCATATATTCAAAGACATCCTCAGCCTCAGCTTCATTGCAAGTTCAAAGGCAGCCTGGAATACATAAGAAACTGCCTCAATGCATTAAACACAAGTTGAATTATTTTAGTTGTTGTCTCAGTTAGTGTTACTATTTCTATAATAAAACACCATGAACAAAAACAACCTTTCCTGGAGAGGAAAGGGTTTATTTTGGCTTACATTTCTATATTGTAGTCCATCATTGAATGAAGTCAGGACAGGAACTCAAACATAGCCAGAACTTGGAGGCAGGAGCTGATGCAGAAGCTGTAGAGGGGTGCTGGTTGATGGCTTGCTCTCCATGGCTTGTTCAGCCTGCTTCTTTGTAGAACCCAGGATCACCAGCCCAGGGACGATCCCACCTACAATGAGCTGGACCTGTATCCATCACTCTCTAATTAAGAAAATGTCTCAAAGACAGATGTCATGGGGGTGTCTCCTCAACTAAGTTTTCCCCCTTTTCAGATAACTCTAGCTTGTGTTAAGTTGACATAAACTAGCCAATGCAGTTGTTAAAATTGATGTTTTTAAAACTCTTATTCTATCTGAAAATTTGAAGCTATAAATATACCAAAATTGTATAAGTTAAGGTATTGTAAATGGTATAATGATTATTAATCTATTTTAAAATTTGTAGTCATGAAACTAAATGAGTAAGAGGATTATTGGCTAAATTTATTAATTTAATTTTTCATACTTAAACATAGAAAAATTTGGCCATTCTCAATACTTAAAATAAATATGTACCTAAATCACGGGGAAAGGAAGAAAGAAAGAAAGGAAGGAAGGAAGGGAGGGAGGGAGGGAGGGAGGGAGGAAGGAAGGAAGGAAGGAAGGAAGGAAGGAAGGAAGGAAGAAAGGAACGAAAGAAAGAAATGAAAAACAGGATATAAAATTGGAATGGAGTTGTGAGATTGGGGAAGATACAAGGAGTAAAGGTGTAATCAAAATAGTTTGCATACAAGCTTGAAACTATCAAAGAATAGATTAGTTAAAAATTACACAGCAGGAAAAATGAATGTGTTGTTACAAATCAGAATTTTTAAAATAATAATATATCTTATTATTTCTATTTTTGATATTATTTATTAATAACACAAAATATTCAAAGATCAAAATATTTCATTAAGGAAAATTACATATCTAAGTAGAAAAGCTTACATTTTCTTAAAAATAATGCAATATATTTCTTTGATAAATAATGGTAATTGTCTTCTAAAACTTCTATTTTCAAATTAGCTATCATTTTCTGTCCTGTAGGATTTTGACCACAAGCTTAGCAATGATGGGACAGTTTATACTAATTTACATCTAAGGCAAAATGCTCCAAGGCTACTGAAGAGACCAGCATGTGTGGCTTAGCATCTATTTTCCAATTAATTACAGTTGGATGGTATAACATTTGCAGCATTTCTTTTCTTTGGCTTTTACAGTTATTGGTGTGAACCCCTAGTTGAGAGAAATTAGTCATTGAAATCCTATGGGACTACAGGTGCCATATGAAATGTGTGTTTTCATGTTCATATCAATGATTTAAAATGAAAGCAGAAAGCAACAATGAAGCTCTTAAAATGTGCCTTTTAATTGGAAGAGAATGTTAAAGTAGGGCAACTCTTGAAAGTTGTAAAATGAGACCCATTTGTAACATATTAGCAATTAAATGTCTTCTCATTTTTATTAGACCTTCGATATCTCGTTTGTATTTACGAGGCAATTCTAATTATTTAGTGCTAGTTTTGAAACACAGAATTAAACTGACAATTACTAGGTTCACTTTCTTATTTCAGATTTTTTTTTCTGTTTTGTTAAAGGTAAGACAAGAGACAATCAAGACGTAACAATTGCAATAACAAAAAACAAATATTTCTTAAACAGTCTAATCATTCATATCTACAAACTGGGTTAGCACATACATTGAAACATTACATTGTTAAGAGAATAAAAATATATTCTTAGAGAGAAAATATTTTTTATACATATAAATAGCATAAACTTAATATGATAAACATGTATATATATACATATATGTATGCATATATAGAGGCATATACTTACTCCTGAGTTTATTTTAGTGTTTTAAGTTCCTACATGTTACATTTGAAAACTCAGAAACATTTCCTTCTGTACATATTATATTTTTCCTAGTATTTTAATTGTATTATAATTGATTGGCTAGACTAAATTTATTAGAATAAAAGATATTAATCCCAATGTTTCATTCAGAATTCAGATGACATTATTGAACAACTGAGAAAAATTACAATACATCTTAGGAATTTGAATAATTTAAATTAAACATTAACTTATTCCAGAAGTAATATGTGAAACTTACACATTGTTGACAACATGATGCTTTTTGCTTTGGAGATGGCTTCTGTTTGTTTGTTCTGGCATACAATTTAGTACGTGTCTATTTTTTTTAGAAGACACTAGGGATTGAGGTACATTCTTAATATAGTAATCTTAAACATAAAAGGAAAAAGGACCCCTTCAAGAAAAAAAATATATTTATTTGCATTTGTAGAAACAGCAATATTTCCACTTCAAGAAGAATTACACATGAGACTTATAATTTGATGAATTTTTGCTACCAATAAAAGTATAACTCTTAAATGGAAGTCATACTTTACCCAGATTTTCTACTTTATGTTAAAAAAAAAAGAGTCCTGCGCTGGGCAGCACAATGGTTATTGTGATGCAGCACACAGCTTGCAGAGTGGCAGGAATGAAAGCTCTAGAAGAGGATTTAAGGATGTTTTATTCTCATGTGAGTTAACATGGGCTAAAATTCTGTTCCTTAGGAACTCTCTCTTCCATATCCTGTATCCTTCACAATTTATCAAAACCAACTTGGGGCTATACATATGGACGGATTAATTCCTGTGGAATTAACAAATGTCACAGGTTTGCACCTTCATCCTTTTATTATCTGACTACATTTTAATGGCACCAGTTATGCCCCTAGCTGGGAGCTATCTTTGCTGGGCCATGGCATGGTTTAGATTCACAGCTTTTATACCTGTGGGCTTTCATATTTGATATTTCTTTTAGCTGTAGTGACCTTTTTTTCTTATTCTACACTTGAATTTTTAATTTGCTTTCTTGTCTTTGGCAGAGATATATTTCAAAAAGCCTTGTCCCATCTCTTCAGAATAATGCAATCTAAAATGCTTCCACTCTGACTTCACAGGTGTCTCTACATGTATTTATTTCAATATATAAACCAGCCATTTTCTTATTAATATTATAATTAAATTCTTATAGTAATAACCTGTCAAAGAATCAGTTTTATGGTGTTAATTGTTTAAAATAATGTTTATATATGATTTCAGGCCTGAGCATTTGGTTTTGGGTAACCAACTGATATGCTCTTGTGAGGGTTATTCTTGTCAACTTGACTACAACTGGAATTAACTAAAATCTAAGCAGCTTTGATCACCTGCGAGAGTGTTTTCTTAATTAAATCATTTGAAGTGGGAAGACCCACTTTAATCTGGTCCACACCTTCTGCTGGCAGCCTATGTAAGAGTATGGAAGAAGGAAGCTTTGGGCTTTTGCCAGCTTACTCTTGTTCTCTCTGGCAAGCTCATTCATTCATGGACATTAGAGTCTACTTCTTTGGGTTTATAGAATATACCCAAAACTAGCTGAAACATCCAGCCTTGGATACTAAACAACTACTGGATTCTTATACTTTCTGTAGGTAGACAGCCATTGTTGGACTAGCTGGACCACAGCTTGTAAGCCATATTAATAAATCCCATATACGTACATTTTTACATACATTGTAAACTATTCCATCTGAATCAGTCTTATTGTGAACCTATTGATTTAAATTGCAGCATTCTAAAACTGAAACGGCGCTGTGGCTGTTGGCTCCGCCCATTTTAGCTTCCCAACTTGGCAGTGCTACATTTTTTGCCAGCTCTGGGAGTCATCAACTCTCAGAAATAGTGGGATCTATATAGGGCCAAGAAGGGAATGAGGGAATCCAGAAATCAAAGCAATGAAATTTCAATTACCTGAAGAATTGTCTATCGATGAATAAATAAATAAATATCAATTAGTAAATTAGTAAATGCTAAAATGTTCAATTATACTTCTACTTTAGACCTTGTAGTAAGAAATTTTATTAGACATTTTAAAGAACACATATGTATTATTGGTTAACATTACTATATATTTGACAAATAACATGAGACAAATGGTCTGATATTAAGTGTGAAGACTTAATATATTATATATTGCATTACCACTATGCATTTAATACAATGGTTTCCTTAAAAATAATAAGCAAAATATAGAAAAGCCAACGTTTCTGTAACTATTCACTAAAGTTTCAAATGTGCTCATTTTTTAATGCAAGGACTAACTCAGTGCACATTAACACAAGTATTGAAAATATGTATTAGGGTGTTTGCTTAAGTCTCATACATAATGATAAGGAAGTGTGTTATTTCCCCCATTACAAATGTAAAATTATTTTTATAATCTGTTGAAATAGTTATGATTAATTTAGAACACTTTTGGAAAAGTGTTCTAAAAAGACTCCATTCAGTTTCAATCAATTTTGTTTTTCACATTTAACTTGCCATCCATATAATCCATCACTGATAAAATGCTATGCCTTTTACATGGCCTCCTAGTCATTATATTTGATATAACTAAAGAGAAAGGAAGAAATCAAATATTTCATTGCATTTGTAAAATGTGTCTGGGAACTGTGATGTTCAAATGGTTGCAGCCAACACATACTTTTTATAAACATTTGTTGGAGCATCTTCACAGCTCAAAGGGATAATTAATTAAAGGGCAGAGGAAGTATTTGTTGTGTCCCTTTGTGTCTTTGTCATTATATATGTCAGAGACAGTCGGGTAATGTTTAAGTTTCTATTTTAAGTTTTTATTCACTAGGCATTTTTAAAGAAATGCAACAGTTCCTTTTGTTCCCTCTTCCCTTTTCTGATTTTTTCATTTTTATGAAGAGTAAAAATAAAATGAGACAACTTTAAGGTTGATGGCAAGACCTCTTTTTATATAAATTTTGATTTCAAGATAATGTCACAGTTGTGGGATGTGCGTTTTAATGAAGGAGGGAGGTACCCGTCAAACAGTGGTGTGGCAGTGAATTCTTTAGTTGTGAACCTCAATCACAGAGGGTCAGACCTTTTTATTTTCAGCATCCTGTCTCCAGTTACCTTGTTTTCAGCATGCCAATGCACATGAAATTTTGTGCCCTCTGTAGAGGGCTTTCATGAGATCACAGATATGTGCATTTGAGAAGTATATTTGTTATTGAGAACCAGTGTTGGCAAGAGGCAGATAAAGCATACCCCAGCCAACATAGCTTTGAACCGTCGACTCTGAGAGGCAAACTGTGTGTGGCAGATATTTGGGGTGAATGAGGTCTTTCAAGTCTACATGAGAATATTCAGAAATCAGTTACAGGCCCATCAACTCCTCTGCTGTGTGATTTTTTTTACCATATTCCTATCTGTGATCTCCTTCCCTACCTGTCACTACATTTTCCTTATACTTAGACTAGTCTCTTTTCATGTTCTATTTTTGGGAGTTATATAAAATAAAAGCTGTGTTGTGGAACAAACCAAGGCTGCTTGGTTTAGTACGTAAAAGACAGAGAGGTAAGTTGATAGTCACTCAAAAATTTGTGTTTGGGATGTTTGTAGAAATAATCGTGACACTGTGTTTTGGGATGGAAGTCCATGCATCTGTCAACCTCCAAACATTAATGAAAAATAAGACATGCTGTTTACAAAATTGTGCGTATTGAAATGTGAATTATAAAATACAATCTTGTAGATGGGTTTAGAATTCAGAAATAATTAGTCCTGCTTTCAGCAGAAATACTTGCTTTTGGTGGAGCCAATTTGTTTGAACATCTTTTAAATGTGACTATTTAATTAGAAAAAAAATATTGCAACAGAATTTTCAATGTCTTAGTGCTAATTACAATGAGTGTCATGTTCTGAGAACACTGTAAATTGCAGACAGTCCTTGCCGTTTATTATAAGTTCGTCCTCAAGTTTGTTTACAGTCCCTCCATATTGTTGTGAGAATTATGTTCACATACAAATCACTTTAAACGTGAAACCTGTTTGCTAGAAAAATAAAATGTTCTCAGAAAAATTATTTTGCTGCTGAGCCTAGTTTGTTAGACAACACTTCTGTTTCATTTCTTATACAATACAGAAAACAGCATATAGAAATCAATGAACTATCATTTTTATTTTTCTCCAAATTTTAATATTTACAAAGCCTTCGAAGCTTGTATTGCATTGTCTATCCAAAATGTGATTACCAATCTTTTTATTATAGTGTTGCTTAAGTTACTGCTGTTTTATGTTTTAACGGGAGCATTATTTAATCAATGGCATCAAACTGAGCTGTTGAGAGTCTAACTGCGGTTCTCTATAGAAGGAGGGGTAATGCTGTGTTAAATCCAACAAGCAACAGCTTATGCCTGTTGTTATTGCATATTTTTATTGCTCATTTTCTTTTAAATTCTTTTCTGCTGAATGAATGGCAGGAGGGTATTTCATGCTAATTTCTGTTTTTACTCTTTAGTTTAAATAACACCACTAACATTGCCTGCTCCCCCTGATGTGTTTCCTGAAATGACAATTTGACATGTAAATGTAATATATAATTCACTGTGCTTGAAAATAAAGCCTCTGACTATTTATAGTAGTATAATAAAGGATTTTTTTCCTGATAATTGCTGTGGTGTTTTGAGCCAAAAAGTATTTAAAAATGAAGTGTTCAGACAAGTTGAAAATATTTTGGCATATTCATTTCGTGAGTTGTGGAAACTCTCACCTAGAAAGAACCTAAGATGTAAGTGCACAATGAGCCAGGGGAGGAAAGGTTTCTGGAGATGAGCAGCTTCCTACTGCAGAGCAAACACAACTGTCTGTGGGCTGCAGAGTGTTAGGAAGAAAGGTAGAAAAGATGATTAACTGAATTACCTACTGTTCTAAAGAAATTAATTTGCTTCACCTTGAAAGTTATTTTCCCTTGGATGAACTTTCTGATTCAGTAGCAAAAGGGTCTGATGCTCATCTTCCTGCTCACAAGTCAACCCTACATGAAAGTATTTGAAGAATGTAAGTGAATTGAGCTTGCTTCTTCGCTCTTTTGCAGTGACTTGGCTGAAAACAGGAGAGAAACACAGGTCAGGTAGGTTAGGGCAGAGGCCCAGCTGGAAAACAGCAGCTCTGAGCCTTGTCCTTGGTCACAGCCTGATATGTCCTTGATTCTGTCCTGGCTGGAAGCCAATAATTCCAGAATGAGGTGTCAGATTATTGCTCTGATTTCTCTTTTAAATATTCTCCTTTTGCATTACTTGAGGAATGAGCTGTTGTAGCATATTTAAGCATGCAGACATGTTGCATTGGTTTAACTGTGTAAAGATGTGTTGCATTTGTTTATGTATAGATGTGTTGCATTTGTTTATGTTGTGGGGTGAATGTTTAACTATGTAAAGATGTGTTGTATTTGTTTAACTATGGATAGATGTGTTGCTGTTTTACTTTGTTTTTCTAAGGCACCTGATTGGTCTAATTAAAAGCACAGCGGGCAATAGTGAAGAAGGATGTATAGTCAGAACTTTGGGGAAGGGGAAGTAAGTAGGAGGAGGAATTTAGGCTCTTAAAAGGGAAGAAAGAAAAGGAGACAACAGGGAGAAGCCAGTGGCCAGCCAGGCAGACACAGAGAAAGCAGGAAAGCAGGACATCCAGAATGAAAAAAAAAAAAAAAAAAAGGTAAAAAGCTCCAAGGCAAAATGTAGGTGACTAGAAGCAGGTTAAATTAAATTAAAGGGCTAATAGGATGAACATTCATGATTAATAAAAAAGTCTCAGTGTTTTCATTTGGGTGCTGGTTGGCAGCCCAAAGAAAATTCCACCTACAGCAAGCAGCATTCCCTCACAACAAAACACAACGATGACATGATTGAACCCAAGAGGCACCCGCAAATCTCCTGGTTGGGCTGCCCAACTGACAAGTTCAGTTTACAGTGTCTCATTCCTGCTTGGCCTACAACTCATAAAAAGCCTCGATAGGACCTGGAAAAGTGATTTAGTGGTTAAGAGCACTTGTTGCCCTTTCAGAAGTTTGGAGTTAGAATCCCAGCATCCACATAACTCCAGTACTTCCAAACCCATTTAATTTTGGCTTCTGCACATGCACTCAACGCTGACACTGTTCTCATTTGCTTTCCTGGTTCTGTGATTAAATGTCTACCAGAAACAATGTAGAGAAGAAAGACTTTTATTTTGCAGATTATATCATTATTCACATAAGCCAAGGCAAGAACTAAAGGCAGGAACCTGGAACAGAAACCTTGATGGGACAGGGCTAGCCAGCAGGATGGGAGGCAGCCATCCCTGAGAAACAGCAGCAGGGCAAGGGCTTGGAGGACGTCTGAGTAGGGGAAATCATGTAGCCTACCCTAGTCCATGATACATAAAGGAATACTGGTTTCTTACACTCACAGGTTACCTGTAAAATATAATACTTTGAAGAGGTAGAAAACATGATTCATACTTTTAGCTTATCCCAAATCCTGGAACTCTTGTAGTATCAGCCTGATTTTATTTGCTGATCATTCTTCTGGCTTTCCATATCTAATTGCATCTATTGTCAAGAAAGTTCAAATAAGTAATACAAGCCAACTCTGAATGTTGCCTCTTTAGCTTAAATTTGTAAATGTCACTGTATGGGTATGCATATGGGTGCATATAAAGACTTTTAGGTTTATGTACATATAGAAGTAGAAATATGTTAAAATTATGCAAGAAAGAAAAATATCTAAATACAAGATGATATAAGAATAAGTTGTAAGACTGATATTTAAATATACACTATATCATAGCCTATCAATTATTTTAAAAGGAGTCAAGTTCATCTTTCAAAAATCGAGCTGGAGAGATGGCTCAGAGGTTAAGAGCACTGACTGCTCTTCCAGAGGTCCTGATTTCAATTCTCAGCAACCACATGGTGACTCACAACCAACCATAATGAGATCTGGTGCCCCCTTCTGACCTGCAGGTGTATATGCAGATAGAACACTGTATACATAATACATAAATAAATCTTTTAAAAAATGTAGTAAAACTACAATAAAAGTGCTTCATCATAGATATTCTCAGTCCTGACTCACTCAGCAGCAGATAGATTTGCATGTGGAAATTTCACTTTTCATCATTAATTGACTTTCTTATGGTTAAGCAGAAATTTACAGAGAAAATGATTGATAAGATTTGTGCTTGTATGTCTATATAGTTTAAAATAAGTTAATCTTATCCTACTGTGCTTCTGAGATATTCAAATTAAAAACAACTCCCCCATGTAAAATTACTTAAAATAAGAATACTATTTTAATACCAAAAGAAATATTTTGTTTCTTTGCATTTTTATATTGTAAGCTTTTTTCTTTTTGCTTCTAGAATTTGTATTTTTACATTTTAGTATAGGGATGATTCTTTTAAAAACCTAAGATTCAAATACACACTTTTGACCTGGCCTGAGCACATGATTCAAATCAGCATGATCCCTGTCTTCCAGGTCCAGGACAGTGATAAGCTGCACAGAGCCTCAGTCTCCAGTAAGGACAAAAAAAGAAAACAAGAAGTGGGAGTATCCCCTAAAGGACATGACTGAGATGCATTGTGTAAAATAGGTACTTTGTTGCCTGAGTAATTAGGGTCAGGACTAGGCTCTATAATCCTTACTAAGCCTGGCTTTGCCACCATGAAAAATAAACCAATTGAAAGAGACAAGTTAATGGTGGAAAGCAGAAAAACAAAACAAAACAAAATACAAAAAAAAGAGAGAATTATTTAATGGAGTCACACTGGAACAACAGACAGGGCAATTCCCTTTCCACATGAGTCAAGGTTTAGTAAGTAAAGGGCAAGAATTTTAAATTCTAGTGTGTTTTCCATTACCATATTCTTTGCAGACTATTTTAATGAAGAGTATAAATTCGGTGGCTTCTAAATAACTGGAATTTATTTCTAATATTCTGGAATCTAACAAGTCTAGTATTGATGCTCTGATTGATTCAGAGTCTAACAGGAACCAGCACCTTGTCCCCAGAACCCTGGATTCCTCACTTCTTAACACTGTTGCTAGAACAAAGGCTACCTTTCGGACTACTGTTTTTAAAAGCACCAAGCCCATTCATAGGGACTTCACAAAAGTCCTACTTCCAAATGCCATCACATTTGGGAATAGTTTTATAATGAGTGAATTTGATTTGTTAGATTATAAAGTTCAATTTATTGATCCATCTCTAAAATATTACACAGTTGACTAATAAAAACTAAACATAGATATTTCACTTAGGGAATATATGATATTTCACTGAACAAAATAATATAATCTATAACATGACAAAGATTCCTTTAGCAGAAACCTAGTCAGGATTTATTTATTCATTCAAAAACCAAGTGAATTCAGAAAAAAATCTATTATTGACATAAACTAGTATGAAATATATTTAGGAAATAACAAAAGACAGAATTCATAAAGTTAGTAACACAGTACAAAACACATAAAATTTTGTGGAAAATTGACAAATGCAATGAAGTTACATCAACTATAATTTACAGGAAGAATTTTAACATATTTTTGAAAATTCAAAAAGATGGAGGGAGGGAAAGAAATCTATGTTATGGTATTGGAAGATTAGGAAGAACAAGTAGCAAAGACAACTACTTTGAAATCTGATACAGGCGTGACTTCTAGGTAAAACAAAGGAAAACAATGAGAAACTATGACAAAAGTACTGAACTTGTCCAATAAGCACTGAGCAGAGCACAGAAAAAACTTCCAGAGAAGCCCCACATCCAGTCAGGGAGTAGATTGGTTCCTGCCATAGCAAGTCGGGTCACCATTTTACCAATGGGCACATCTTGCCTGGCTGATAGGTCTTATAGCCCATACTGCTCACAGACCACATGTTCATGGCTTTACTCTACTGCAGCCTCCACAGCATTTATGGGACCATGAGAGCCAGCTGAGGGGAGGAGTTATCTAACCAAGCTCCCGCTCAGTTTCTCTACATGTCATGCACAAAGCATGTGGGATGTTTGTCAAGAGGATCTTATCTTCTAGTGAGTAATAAAAAAATGGAAAGAGCCTGTAGAGTTTTGGGGTCTTCTGGGGCCTCTCAATGAATAACTCCTAAAAGGGTGTCCTTCACTTGACACAGAGAGTTCTGTGTAATGAACTGTGGTTTTTCTTACATGCGTTGTCCCATCTTGAGGGACATCCACCTTCAAATTCTCTTTTATGTCTGTCTGTCTGTCTGTTTGTTTTAAATTATGTGTATCTGAGGTGGAGCTACAGGTAGGTGTTTGTGCGTCACTTGGTAAGGTGACAGGAACTGAACTCAGCTCGCTGCAGCCTCGGTGCATATTCTTAACCACTGAGCCATCTCCCCAAACACTTTGTACATTTTAAAATTCTGTCATGAGACAGTAGGTTACTGAGTGGCTTTCTCATCTTATTTCACTTCATTTATCATACCTCATTCCCTTGTCTTGCCCACCTTTTTCCCTATTTGAATGTTTCTGCCCCAATTACATAATCCTCATTTAACCTACGTGATTCAGTATCTCCTGCTTTAGAGCAGCTGATTTCTTTTCCTTAGTTACTCTAAAGAAAGCATACAGAATGAAAGCATTAGAGGTAAAATGAGGCTGGTAAGGCAGAAGCAAACAATGAGCAGTGACACATGCAACAAGCCCTCTGGCTAGAGGAAACCTGACCCACAAGCTCCAAACAGAAAACTGATGACATGCAGCCCAGAGCCAACCAAGCAACACCATGGCAGCTCAGGAAGCAAAAGCCCGCCAACAGCCCCACATATATACTGCGAGCTTGCTTATAATCTCCTGGAATCTGGGCCTTTGCCTCTGCATCTTTTCACCCCCTGCTCCCAGGTATCAAATCAGGGCCAGCGAGAACCCAGTCACAGCACCAGCAACAGTAAAACACTGTAAAACTGGTCTAATAACTTGTACTGAAGAGATCTGATATCTCAAGGGGAACCTAAAATGGCTGTTTAGCTAAAGAAACAAAGGACAAATAACACTAAGTATATAAGCTTAATTAAAATTGCATGTGTGTGTGTGTGTGTGTGTGTGTGTGTGTGTGTGTTATTTTTTAACTACTGAAACACAATATTATTGGAATGCAGGCTTTAGTGGATGTTTAGAACATTGGAATGTATAGAGCTATAGACCAAAATTTAAATTTACTAACAAAAATAGATAATACATTCCATTAGGTTATAGATACATTATAAATATTTATGCAGTGTGATAAGATCAGATAGACACTTACATCCACCATACTTATGAGAATAACATTTCATCAAGAGCCAAAGGATCTGACTTTTGAGTCCTCAGCGTCTACTCAGTGACTGCCACGTGGCCTTGGATTTTCTTCTCTTCTCTGGTCACAAGGCAGCACTGTTTTCTAGATCAATTTCCAAGCATTCATGGGATTAGTCAAATATTATGTATTCTCTCATTTTGCAGACAAAAGAAATGTAAAAGTGGAGAACATTATATGTATTATCATAAAGATAATAAATACTTTAAAGTGAAAATTGTTGAATCTGGCATTTATATGTAAATACATTGAACAAATTCCTTTTCCAAACTACTGTGTAAGTATTTTTGACTCTGTAATTAAAATTTAAATAATAAGAAAGTGATTCTTCAACTTTGTATGACTAGACTGTAAGAGAAAAATTTTACCTCTATCTAGTTACATAATTAGAAGTAGTTAATCTTAGATAATGTTATATGGATAATATCAATTTTAATAATAGGACAGCCAAATGAGAAATAAGAGGAAAAATGCAATTTTCTTTAAGTGTCTTTCATTGACTACATGGAATTTTGTAAATATTGTATTAAAACAGAAGCAGCTATTTTGTTTTCTCTGACTGAAGCGCCGAATTGTGTATCATTCTTGCAAATATATTTGAATTAGTATGTCTACAGATGAATAAATCTATGTATGAATACACATGCATGTTCTACTTCCTCTGCATTGGAGTAGATCATACTAGAAAGGCTTCTAACCTCTTTCTTTAAAATTTTTTTTCCTATTGTTTTGCATCAATTACTTTCATGATATCAGAAGGGAATGAGCTTGGTCAATTTGGTGAAATCCTCTGACTGATAAAATTCAGGTACAAATGAAAACTGATTCAATTTGTTTTCATTTATGATTCCTTTGGAATTATTTTCTGTTGAAGCTCATTCTAATGAGTTACACACCACATATTTTTATATGAATCTCATTTTCAGAAAAATCTAATCACTGAAAATCTATCAAATGATGTGGACAAAGAAAAATATCAGTACATACACTGATATAATGCCTTTGTTTGTCTGTTTAGTAATATTAAAATTAATGCTATATTAAAACACTTTACAATTGTATCTAGAGGTTTAAGAAATTATTTATATTCATAACAATGCTACACACTGAAATTTAAAGAAAAGAGATCATATTCCTCGTTTTACCTTTTTTAGATATGAGGATTTTAAAAATGCTCATCTATTGCGTACAGTTCATTAAAATTCAAAGGAAATTAGCTTATTAGCTAGTGGATCTTCATGAGGCTTTCGCATGGATTTTTGGGTTTTACTAACCTACTATGAGCCTCTAATTTCTTTCCATTCAAGTAAATTTATTCAATGGATCTTAAGAAAAATTTACTTAGGCCTTTTGCTATCTACTTAACATTTAATGACAAATGTCTGGTAGAATTTTAAGGTAGATAACCAAATTAGTCATTTTATGATTTTTTTAATTGATCATATTTACCTGTATGGGGAACATTTGACTTACATAAAATATAATTCACACAGTCTGAAATGTGTCTTTCATATGATGTTTATGACAGTGAGTGTTGTGAAGCAAAGATTTCACATTTCTGATGAGACTGAGGCTAGAATTCTTGTAATTGATTGACAGTTTTCTATTCTTTGGTATGTGGCGAGCTCCTCAGCCAGCGAGGAAGAACGACCACCACTCGAGGATTCTTCTCAGATCACACTTTATTGGAGCGCCTTTTGATTAAGGGAGAGCTGAAGGTGAGGGGGCCCGAGAACAAAAATGAAGCTGCTTATATAGGGAATCAGGCAAACGTGCCGTACTGTGATTGGGTCCCACCAGAATGCAAGCACGGGGAGCCACGGGATAGGCTGAGGACATAAGGTCAATTACCATACTTGCGCATGCACAGACCTTAGGACACATAGTCCTAGGAGCATAGCCAAAGATGGAGTTGTTTACAGCTGGGCTACCAGGAAGTCAGCGCCATCTTAGAATGGCGGCTCCCTACATTGGTATATGATTTTCAGAGTGCCATCTATTCTATGAGGCCAGATAATCATCATTTGAACTCATTTTATATATGTACAGAAAAACATGAACACACACATCACAAAATTATGAGAAACAAATATCAGTATATGTGGCAAGCACTTAGAAAAAAGCTTCATACAAAATGGGTTCATAATTCCCTACTGTTATGAAAGATGGTGAAACACTATTTGATGCATCTATTTTTTTCCTTTAAATGATGGACATTCTAAACATTCATTATGATGTGAATATAAATAATTCATTATCATGTTGATTAGCTTCTCCTAGTCATGGCCATGTGATAAAACAGGTGTTAATTGAATTTCACCTTACTATGATCTATGTATAATTAAGATGTTTAGCATATGTTCTATGACAAACTGTTGCATTTGATGTTTCTTTAATATACATATGAACTCACTGTAATTACATGAGAAAATTATATTTACTCAATTTACTAGGTATTTCATTTTTCACACAATTTCATAATTTTGTAGAAAGTGGCAGGTTCTGGGAAAAACAATGCATTTATGCTTGTATTTGTAAATTTGGTTATGTTTTAATTGCACAGGTTTTTCCTGAGTTTTGACTGGTACAAGTGTTTGTGTCTGTTTTTAAAGTTGTAATTGGTTTTTCTTTCTGAGCACAATTTTGCATGACAGATGTCTGAGACTTCCTGGTTAGCCACTAGAAAAGTGAGGCCTTTATATTTTAGTCAAGAATTCTGAAACCTATACATTGCTAAGGTTCTTTAAATTTTTAAATTTGAAATCTCCTTTAAAAATGATGAAACACTTGTTTTTCCATGTGAGTTGTATTTCCATTTGTTCTTTATTATTTTATCATAAATCTGGTAATTTAAAATCATTGGAACTAAAGATTCTCTAAGCAGGATATGGGAAAGCTGAATACAATGTGAATGTGTTTTGAATTGATTTTTGAATCGATTTTGAGATGTTGAACAACTGTTCTTCATGACTTGATAGAGCTAACTTTGAATTTTTCATTTGATGTCATGGGTAGGTTCCATAATTTATCCATTTATATTTTTCTTAAAGCGGGTATGGATTACAGCAGGGAGATTTTTAGCATATAATCAATGCCCTTGGCATTAACCTCTTGATTTTACAATGAAATAAAGACTTTTGCTTTATCAAAAACATCAGCAAGGTAATGGAATAAAAAAATGAAGCTCTGCTTAGTCCAAATAAAAAATCCTGAAATGTTCCTTGAGAAACTTAGGCACATTAGGACCAATCTCTGTAAAAAATCCAAAATGCCTTCTGGATAATATTTTAATCACTCCGGAACCTCTACCCACCTTTTCAAGATATTTTACCTATAATAATTCATATTCACATCTCTTTCTAGATAATTTTATTGCTGAATAATAAATGTTTATAGGCAGATTTTCCTTTTCCAAACCCCCTGTTCCCAATTACATTAATTATAAACACTTAGACAATAGCTCAGGCTTGTTTCTAGCTAACTCTTTAATTAACACATATTTCTCATCAATGCCTCACCACATGGCTCATGAGTCATTACCTCATTTTTTATGCATTTTGCTTCCTTGGGGTCTGGCTTGAGTCTTCCCTAAATCTATGCTTCTTCATCATAGCATCCTCTGTGTCTGGTTGCCCTGGCTCTACTTCCTGGCAACAGCCTGTCAGCTTTTTATCAGTTAATGAAAGGAATACATATTGACAGTGTACAGAAAGATTATTCCACAGCAGTTGTTTTGCTTCCAATTCAGTTGTATATAAGTGGTTGAAGGTTACTTATGTAATTTTTTTCTTCTTTTTGAAAGAAGCCTTTTTATTAAAAAAAAAAAATTATTGGTAGTGGAGTTCATCTAGGCTGCTGATAATAATGAAGATGAGGGATGACCAGCTGTAGTTTATCAAGGATGAGGAAAAAGAAGCTGAGGAAGGAGATGATGACAGAGACAGCGCCAGTGGGGAGGATGACTTGTAAGCACATAGTGGAGTTTAGAAATCTGATCCCATTACTCATTTACCTAGGCACTTGTAAGGAACCAAAGTAACAGCAGACTCTCTCCCCTAGCATCACCAGCTTATCCTAAATGTTCTCCCTCTCCTGATCCTTCCTGTGTTCATTAATTCATAACTTCCCAGTGTCTAGGTCCATGTTCACTTCCTTTGATGCTCCTTAGTAGTTTTGTTAATTCTTACTCTGTGTTACTTTTAATTTTGACGCCTCTTTGACTTAACAATAAAAAGATGTATGGATTTTTTTATTTAAAAAAGTCTTACTTAATCCTATTAACAACATGTGAAAATTTTCATACTCTGTGTGATAAATATCTTATTTTCCTACAGTGGTTTTGGGAAAATTAGAAACATAAAATTTCTTTGATTAGTCTGAAGTCAAGGTTGCAAAATAATGGGACATTCAGACTGCTCTCCACAAATTGATGGTAAGGCCCAATTGCTGAAAATAACACTTACATAACTTATTGAGTATGATGTTGAGCTGGTGCCTACCTAGATCTTCACCCTTACTGACAACTGTTCATTGTACTGGAAGATATTCTGCACCATATCAGAGTAGAAAGGTAAATGAATACCAACACAACTACAAACCCTTCAATATATAGTGATGACTTTCCTGCAAGATACACAGTTGCAATAGTGGTACCAAACTTGCAAGAGGAACCAACCAATATCTGATTGCATTTAAGTGTCACTTTATGATCTGGAACCCATTCACCAAACTGCTCTGGTGCCCAAGAGCTTGAGACTACCTAAACCATGGATCTAGGGCAAAAGCCAACACTACTGTTCTGCTACAGGAGTATCATAATAAAACTGCTAATAACATTTTGCTACACTCATAGATCAGTTTCTGGCACAGCCATCATTAGCCTGGGCTCTTCTTGTAATAATAGGGAAAAATACAGACACCCACAATTTGACAAAGTGCAGAGAGTGAGAAACCTTGGGACACCCAGTTATCATTTAGATGTCTCCATCAAACCCTTCCCCTAAGAGCTCAGGGAACTTTGTGGAAGAGAAGGCAGAAGGATTTTTAAGAGACATGGAATAGGATATGGATGATTCCATGGAAACAGTATTTGAAAACAAACAAACAAACAAAAACAGCCCTGACACATAGAATCAGAGACTGTGCAGCATGCATAGGGCCTGCACAGTTCTAAACCAGGTGTCCAGGTGTGGTCCCATCTCTGAGAGGGGGAAGTGGATGTAAGTCTTTATGTCTAACCCAGAAATCATTCCCAAAAGAAACATTAATTTTCAAACACAAAGGACAAGTTAATTTTCCCCAATGGAGTCTCACTGGGTACACAAATTATACTTAAAGACAGGTCCATGCCTAGCAGTACTTGGACAACAGAAAATGAACACATTGTTATTTTGGGAGGGATTGTTTTTTGTTTATTTTTCTCATAATGTTGGATCTTTTATTTATTATTTGTTTATTTAATTGTTTATTTGTTTATTTATTTTTTAACTTACAGGCCTTCTGCTTATATGTTATAGTGTCTTTTTTATGGGGTGTTTGTGTGTGCAATTGTATGTCTCTTCATTTATAGGTGTTTCTTCTGCTTTATCTTTGTTTTTTTATTTGCTGTTTGTTTTGTCTTATTCTGATCCTATTGTTTTCTAATGAGAGAGAGAGAGAATAAAAGATTGTGAATTTGGGTTGATGGGAGGATTTGGGAGCAATTGGGGAAGGGGAAACCTTGATCATAATATAGTGTATGAAAAAAATCTGTTTTCAGTACAAATTAAAAGAATATTTTATAAAGTTGTTATTTATAGAACTAACCCTACTTTTTGGTGAAGAATAAATGCATTTCTCAAAGAAAATAAGAAATGAACAGATCTCTGTTGATTCAGAGATCACTAAAGCATAATATTCCTTCTAGTGGAAGAACAGGTTTTCCTTCCTTCCTTCCTTCCTTCCTTCCTTCCTTCCTTCCTTCCTTCCTTCCTTCCTTCCTTCCTTCCTTCCTTCCTTCCTTCTGTCCTTCCTGTCTATCTGTCTGTCTGTCTTCAAGCTTGAATACTTTAATTGCATAAACAGATATAACAGTTAATAGTTTTTATACAGAGAGCCATAATGCCATAGGAGAGTTCTGTGTAAGCAGTTTGCCCCATTGATTATGTTATGGAAAACTGAATAAATACTAAAAACTTAAACGAATAGGCAAATCCATACTCAAACTAGGTGTCTTGGCAAGTGAAATGGGATGAAGGATAACCATTAGTAAGTATACTAGGAAAAAATTAACCAAATTTTTGTGGGTTTATACACTCTATATGCATACTATATGAAAGTATGTTTTTCAGCCAGAGATGGTAGATAATGCTTAAACAAAGGCAGAGTCATTTTAATTATTTTTAATCATTTTAATGATTTAATGAATGAATCATTTTAAATAATTTGGTAAAATCAGTGTTTACCAAATTGAGAAGATAAATATTTAAATATAACATGTATTTATTTATATTCTTATGACCACATTGGTCTAAACCGGGCAATATGACTAGTAGGACAAAAGGAGGTTGAGACTGTACATATGTATACTTTGAACAAAATCTTTAGTTTCCTTTAGTGGATTATTTGAAATATAGCTTTCTGTGGTTTGCCCATTCATATACACACACACACATGTATATATATATATGTATAATGCAGATTTTTTTTTTTGGAAATAGAGTAATTAAACAGACTTAAATACAAAGGATGGAGAATCTTTAATTTGAAAGTTGATTATACATACAAGGTAGCTTAATTTCTCCAAATTTTATGGATTGAAACTGTATTTAAATAGAATCTTCAGTAGAGAGTATTTGAATTAGGGGTCTTTTAAAAATAAAAAGAGGCTAAATTTTGCTTAATAATTTATTGATTTTTTTCATTTTTTATGGTATAACAATTGAATATAGGTCTTGCAATGCTCTCCAATAATATATATATATATATATATATATATATATATATATATATATATATATATATGCTTCAAACCACATCCGCATGTTTACATTTTGTTGGTTTATGAAATGAAGTCCTCACAAGAAATTAATTTGTATATTTGGTCTAACAAGAATATTCTGGTGGGGTTTGGTCCTACTTCCCGCTTACATTAAAAATGAAAGATATAGCTGACTTGAAGATTGAATCACCATGCAAAGTGGATCTTAAACATTCAGAAAATCCTAAGAATACCTTTGTAACAATTACAAAAAGGGAAATCATGGTGATATCATTATGAGAGTGGTAGACAATTTTATATTTACAGGATTATATGACTATGAAGAACATATTTCATCACCTACTCCAGAAGGAAGTGTAGGGAAGAAGCAGTTTCAGACTGGGATTTCATAGGTTGGGGTCATGCAACTGTTGTGATGTCTGTGTGCACTATATTTCAAGACAAAAGACTGACAAGGACACCGAGGTGTGCTCCAAGACATATTTTTCAAAACAAGAAGCAAAGTGGTGTCCTATTGTCTTTCTTTCAAAATACCAGAGACTGCCTGCCAAACTCATGAATATAGAGATACCAGAAGCCCTGGGATCTTTACCCATTTACTGTAGAAGAATATGCCAATAAGTCCCAATTAGCATAGCTTCACTGCACTGGTCTTGTAGACCAAAGCAGCAGGCCCAGCAGTCAATTGTTTTCCATTGTTTTTTCTTTGTTCCCTGAAGGTTTAATTGTCACATGGGATTTGCCTTACTACATTTTGGGATTACTCAACTACTGACATCCCATTTTCTTTTAGAATGGAATCCCAGCTTTGGGCCTTCCCTGATAGTACTTTTTGAAAACACAGCACCTGTTTTCTTTCATATGTTAATATTTGCCCAGAACTCTGGGTCAGAATGAGTGAATCATGAATGAGTTTTTACCCATATTAAATTTAAATAAAAGCCAAATAGAGTTATTTACAAAGTATCAAACCAAGGTCAAATTTTGACCTACTAAAGATCCAGAGTAGAACATATGACTTAAAACCAAAAAATTTGATTACTACATGATCCTGTGATAGATTGTCCCCTCTTAACTGGGAGCTAGTAATTGAATAAACACAAAAAGGTAAAGAAAAACCCAAATATATAGTCTGTGAATGAGATGATGTGCAGCCTGACCTTAGAATCAGGAATGTCATAATTATTTTTTCAGGACAGCAGAGGGATGCCTATATTTAGACTTAATTTTCAGACTACAATATGCAAATCTGAACCTAAAGCATAAAGAACAGTGACAGACAAGAATAACCTCATTCAGGAGATAGGTGATGTGAAGCAGAAAATATTATAGCTTCTAAATTCAGTGGTACAAACCTATAGATGCATGGAAGGTAATGCAAATTCTACTATCATAAGAGTACGGTAAATTTTGAATTATATTGCCCACTTTATTAAAGATCTTTTCCTCCAGCAATGAAATAATTCAACAGTAATTTGGAATCTGACTATGGAAATCTACATGTACAAGTGTCTAACACACACACACACACATGCACACACACACACACATGTATGTATGTATGTATGTATGTATATGTGTATGTATGTATGTATGTATCAGCTCCTTCTATGGAGATAAATGTAGTTGCTTAGGACACACACACACACACACACACACACACACACACACACACACAAAGTGTGTATGATGGATATCCCTTCTGACTGTTAGCACAAAAATCTCCAAACCTAGGCAGCTATTAAAACAGAAAAAATTAGCCGGGTGGTGGTGGCACATGCCTTTAATCCCAGCACTCGGAGTCAGAGGCAGGCGGATCTCTGTGAGTTTGAGGCCAGCCTGGTCTACAGAGCAAGTTCCAGGAAAGGCACAAAACTACACAGAGAAACCCTGTCTTACAAAAACAAAACCAAACAGGAAAAACTGTTTCTCATATTCTAGAATGTGAGAAATAAAGACATTGATAGATTGTTAATATTCTGTCTCTTCTCATAGATGTCACTCTTTCTCCCATGCTCTTGGTTGGTGAAGAAGTGAAGGAACTCCTTTTGTCTTCCATTACAAGAGAACTGGCCTACCCCGGCGGTGATCAGATTGGTGAATGCTCTGTCATCACAGATCCTTCATCCAGTAACTGATGGAAACAGGTTCAGAGAGCCACAGCCAACACCAGACTGAGCTCCAGAAAGTCAAGTGGAAGAGAAGGAAAAGGGAATCTACGAGCAAGGGGCATCAAGATCTGATGGGGAAACTTACAGAAACATCAGAACCACACTAGTGGGAACTCATGAAGTTTGGACTGACAGATGGGGTGCCTGCATGGGACTGGACTAGGCCCACAGAGGGTCAGTTGTGTAGCTTGGTCTGTTTGAGGAACCCCTGACAGTGGGAATAGGATCTATCCCGGGTACATGAACTGGCTTTTTGGAGCTCATTGCCTATGGTGGGACACCTTACAGAACCTTGATGCAGGGGGAGGGGCTTGGACCTGCCTCAGCTCAATGGACCAGGCATTGCTGACTCCCCATGGGTGGTCATACCTTTTTGGAGGAGAGGATGGGAGGGTGGACTTGGGAGGTAGGCTGGGGGGAGCAGAAGGAGGGATGAGGGAGTGAGGGAGGGATCTTCTGTGGTAGGTACATGGAATGAATAAAAAAATTCTTTTTTTTTTTTTTTTTTTTTTTTTTTTGAGACAGGGTTTTTCTGTGCAGCTTTGCGCCTTTCCTAGAACTCATTCTGTAGCCCAGGCTGGCCTCGAACTCACAGAGATCCGTCTGCCTTTGCCTCCCAAGTGCTGGGATTACAGGCGTGTGCCACCACCGCCCAGCTGAATAAAAAAATTCTTAATAAAAAAATCACAAATCAAATGTTGAGTGTTTGACCTTCATAGCAAACTCGTGTCCATATGCTCTACTTCCAAATATCATTCCATTGGAGATCAGATGTAGCCATAAGTGGTTTTTGGTTAGATAGAAGGATGCAAACATTCATTTTCTTATTAAATAACTTAATAAAGTAAATTAAGAAATTGGTTGTTTAGTAATGGAAAGAGGTGGTGCAATTCTAAATGGTTTGTGATCTTGATACTTCAAATCTTCTTCCTGTCTGTGTGCCTTCTTCCCTTCTTTTCTCTTTCTTTTGTGGGATACAGGGTAAGGATTTTTACTTTTTATAGCCTATTTCAGACTTCAACTCTAGGTACCAGGAATCATCTAGCTTCATCTTTCTGAGCAACTGGGCTGAAAGTCAGTCAGGCTTATAAACCTGATTTCCTGTTTTGTTTTTGGTTTTGAGATGGAATGAAAGAATCTTTTTTCTTCCACTCACTTGTCAGTGGGTGAGCAGTGGAGCAGTGTCTAAAAGTACAAATCTACATAAAAAAATGGTGAAAAAGGCATGTTCTGAGGAGAAGGCAGTGGAGTTGAAACTGAGTAATTGATGGCAGAGAAGAAAAGAAAATGATACTAACTGACAAGTCAAAGATGGAGTCACATGAAACAATGCAATTATAAAAGAAAGCAAGGTGGAACTATTGGCCTCACATCATCTGCCAGAGTGACCAGGTGATTTATTAAGTTAATTCAAGGGTTTCTCAGGAGTGGAATGTGTCTTGCCACACTTCTATTTGTGAAGTACGTATACAACCACAAGAAGTGACCCACAGGCATCGAGACATAACATTATGATTCCCTTTACTTTCTTAAACTCTTCTAGGAAAGGCATTGGACATTTCATTTAGAATGTGAAGACTGAAACCATGATTTGACTGCTTCTTGACGAAGTAGAAGGCACTTGAGGATTCAGCCATTAAGTTTGGAAAAAAAGACATCTAAATTCCACTCTGCGTTCACATTCCAGTGTGTTGCCTCAAACCGCAGCAAACTGTACTAAATATTAATACCTTTTTGTTTCTCAGCTTTATTCTTTCAATCATCTGGGGAAATCCATAATCTGTTTATAAATATGGATCCTTTTGTGAATGTTTAGAATTACCAGTGCATGAAGAAAAGTAAAAGTGAAAATACAATTTAATTTGTCAAGCATGCTTATAAAAAAAATCCATAAATATTGTGAAGGAAATTTAATCTCATTTTTCAAATAATTGAATAAGTACAATTAATTTCCTTGCTGTTTTAGTAGCATTCTTAATTAAATATTTAGGATTTTCTCTGAAATCAGCTTTTGAAAATCAATTCAAATATAATTTGCATGTTATGATAAATAAAGACAAATTTGGTGTTTGAAAGTCTGTAGACAAATAGTATCAAACTTCTATTTGTTCCTTTTAAAGAGAGAGAAACATTGTAATTCATTTGGGTTTTATAATAAGCTCAATCTTTTTTTTTATGTTTTTGTTCAAATGCTTTAGATTGTAGATAAAATGGATTTTATCTGGTTCCATGAAGTTTTACATTTTGCTAAACCTAAATTTAGTACTTCTTTATTAGGAAATAGCTGTTTCAGTATGTTATTTGTCATTCTGGAAAGATATAAGGAAAATACACATAATATCTTATATATTAAATATTTCAGCATAGTTAAGTTTTTATTTATATAACATATTTAAAACTTTCCATGCATGAAAGGAAGGTTTATATTTATGACAGAAGGTTTTAAATCACATCTGAATATTTTAATAAGTTGTGGGTTTATAGTCTTTAATATTGTTACTATATTCAGAACTTGGTATATTTTGAAATAAACTATGCATTTATAAAAATGAACACTGTACAAACATGAGATCAGTAAAAAATGCTGTTTCCTCTGCACTTGCTCAGTTTTGTCTTTGTTTGTGCCATTATTTATAAAAGTTTTCTGACCCTTTCATTGAAACAGACCTTAGTCTCATAAATGTCTGGAATAGGAGGACATGGAAATATTTAAACTGTAGCATGTAGGAAAAGACAAACTGCGTTTTATAGAAAACAGTGTAATTCAAAATTTCTTTCTAAAAGCATTGTGATAATGGAATTGTGTAATCTATGTTTTCTACTTTCCTCCAGTAATAGAATTTCCTCACATAATATTTTAAGTTTGAAACAAGTGAGACTTAAGTATGCAAACTCACTTGACTGTGTGACCCAGGAAAGTTATATTACGTTACACCTTTAGTAAAGTCAATAAACTTGTGTCTTTGTAGAGGATAATTTTTCAGGTATTGCATTTTAACTGTAACTAAAGAAATCTCACAGAAGTAGGATTCATTAAAATGAGAAAGAATATTCTAAAAATGCATAATAATTTAGATATTTCTACTTTTTAAAACTAGGACATTAGTACCCGACCTTTGTCTTGCAAGCATTAGAATCATTGTTTAAATTTCAAATTATTATTTTTAGAATTATAAACTACATCATTTTAGTACTTTAATCAGTAAATTATATTTCTACTCTAGCATCTTTCAGTCCTATAAAATATGAGATTTTTAACTACGTTAACAATAATTTTATCCATTTGTATTTTCACCCAGTTTAGTGATAAAATAAGAAACTAAAATGAATAGTAAAAATAACAATACTTAGTACTCTATAATTTTCACATATTCAAATGCTGTTATTCTCCTTTCTGGTAAAATAGATTATATTGCTGGATTTATGTATATGTATATACTGCATATAATGACTTGTCCATATAATCTGTTACTGCAACAATACCAGGCTATATTGTATGAAAGCTTCTAAAATGATCTAAATACTTTTATCATTACCTATGCTAAAGAATCTACACTATCAATTAAATGTTTCTTTTATCAAGGAGAAATTAACTATAGATAGCCATACATTGATATAGTGGTTGAATAAAAGAATCCCAGCACTCAGGAGGCAGAGACAGATGTATCTCTGTGAGCTCGAGGCCAGCCTGGTCTACAGAGTGAGTTCCAGGACAGGCATCAAAACTACACAGAGAAACACTGTCTCGAAAAAAACAAAAAACAAACAAACAAAAAAAAAACAATCTACAACAAAAAAGAATTTCAATAAAGATGATTCTAAAGTTTTCTTAGCCTCAGCTATCCTAAGACCAAACTCAAGGTCCTTAAGCGTTCTTCTCTGTGATGGCATTTAGAGGCATGCGGGAAGATTATAAGTTACCCCAAAACAAAAGAAAAGCATCAGATCAGCATATTTTGTTGCATTCCTAATAATTTCCCCTGGTCTTTTCTGTTGTTTGAATATCAGCCACATAGTTACTGACTGTTGTAATATACTGTCATAGAAGTCCTTTGTAATGAAGGAAGAATATATTCTAAGTTTGGAAAGTTTTATGTACATTTTGTTTGGTTTTGCTGTGGTTGGGAACTAAACTGGTCAAGATTCACACAAATGTGTGTTGGGATTTTTTTGTTGTTGTTTGTTTGTTTTTGTTTTTTGAAGACAGGGTTTCTCTGTGCAGCTTTGTGCTTTTCCGGGAATTTACTTTGTAGACCAGGCTGGCCTCGAACTCACAGAGATCTACCTGCTTCCGCCTCCCAGGTGCAGGGATTAAAGGCGTGTGCCCGGTCTGTGTTGGAAATTTTTTAGGAATTTGACCTGATCCCTTAGAATTTGGCTTTCGCTAGATCTGGCATATACCAAAATTTGAATCTGGTACCAGGCAAATGTATCCTTGCTGAATTACTTCTCTGCTTATCACAGTAAATCTTAAACTGTTGTTGTAAAGGGATGTTTCCCTTTTCTAAAACATGCTAGTCTTAATATATTGAGGATAGTTGGAGCGGAAGAACTTCTCATACTCTTGTAAATGACTATTAGTGGATCTTGTAAATGAGAGTTCAAAATATTCATCTGAGAGTTTCCTTTCTTATATTTTAACTTAAGAATACTGTTTCATAAATTACTTAATAGATGTAAGTATATGCACGATCCTTTTTATAGTTGAGGTACTAAAAGTAAGTATATCAAATTATAAATTATGCATTGTGTTTTAAAATAAGTCATTGTTTTGAAATTATTTATTAATAAGTTTCCAAGATGAAGACATAAATGTTTACTATTGCTGAAGTCTTGGATGTTATTGACTATTTATAAATACACACTTAACTTAAATTTCAATGAATTATTATTTGAATGATGATATCCATCAACTGTTATTTTCCTTGTACTGACTGTAGATTGTGTTCAACAACTTATTTTCCATTTGCTTAAATATATTGAACACGTAGTTTCAATTATTTTCTTTCTCATTAGTTTTTCAATAATAAAATCAATAGTATGGTATGTCATGGTAAAGTAAGTTACAAACATTGTATCATTTATTTCTTAGATCTCTCTTGTGAACTATATACAGCATTATGTAACAAATGCTGCAATGGAAAAAAAAAAAAACATTCAATTTAGAACAGTTATTGACTCTGCCCATGCTCATTCTTCTACCAAACAGCATAGCTACTCACTTAGCTCTCACTAAACCCACTGTGGCACATCCTTTATGACTCATAGCTTGGATGATCAGGACCACCATGAACTTTCTTGTCTTTAATCTCATTTCAGCATAGTGATCTGTATATAAAATATTTTTTTACTACAACTATAGGCAAGAGATGAACGGAAACCTATGTGCTGTGTTAAATTCATAAATATTCAAACAACAGCCATAAAAAATCACATTCTTAAAAAATGATAATGCTACCAAGACTTCTCTCTCTCTCTCTCTCTCTCTCTCTCTCTCTCTCTCTCTCTCTCTCTCTCTCTCTCTCTCTCTCTCTCTTCTCGAGTTGAGGATCGAACCCAGGGCCTTGCGCATGCTAGGCAAGAGCTCTACCACTGAGCTAAATCCCGAACCCAACTTTTTTCTGTATTAATAATTAAACATTTTCTGATGAAGTTGACTGTAAGACGTTGTATTCATCTTGGAATTATGTAACATTGTTTTGCTTTTGTTTCTCTAGCCAATAGAAAAGGTAGAGAGTGATATGATAGTGTGACAAAGACTCTCACTTATGTAAAATTTCCATCTGCTTTTCTCCTCCATTAATCCCTAGATGTTGCAGATTCCAGTACCTCTGATAAGTGGACACTGTTAGTGTTAGTAATAGTGTTTTTCCCAGACTACAGTTTTAAAACCCAGTATGTGACTTTTTAGCTTTGGAGAGACCCAAATTTTATGTTGAGACTGTGCACAAAGGATAAACCCCAAATGGGGCAGAGAAAGAATTTAGCAGGGTAATAGCAAGAGATTTTAGGGTTTATATTTTACTAGTGCATAATTTAAATTTCAATTGAATGCAAAAGAATTTTTCTGTCTGATTTCATATACTATTACATTTCTGTTCTGTTATGTCATATTAAATACGACTTTATGCTATATGGCTTTTTAAAAAATTGCAAAAACAAATTTATTTGTTTTTCTCTACCAAAACCACTTCAAAACATTTTTGAGGAACAACAAGGCAGAAAGCATATAAAAACACATTTTGGGAGAGTGAACAGTGAGATGTTTTACTCTTCCTTATGAGATGAGAAATTATTTCACAGAATTGACTCTATTTTGGCTTTAATTTGGAGATGCCTGAGCATTTTCTATTATATAACTTAGCTCATCTCACAATAAGCATGAATAAAGAAAAAAGAGACTTTCAAACTATAAAGAATTCAAAGAATAACAGGAACACCGCAGTTTTATTCTTGAAACAAAGGTAGCAAAACACATGTTTATTGGACCTCAGTGTATATCAGTGATTCACATAATCTAGAAATTGTTATTAATTTACATTTAACAGCCTAGATACCAATTTGAATCCATGTGTGACATTTCAAGCCTAACCATACATAATCTCACAGATCACAGGCAGAGCTCACAATGGGAAACTGCTTTGAGCCCATCTGAACTAAGGCAACTCCAATGAATGCATTGCAGTCTCTGAAGGAATGACATCTGCGGATGAGCTCCTTTCCAGCTATCCTTTCCTTTACCCACATTTGGGGCACAGGTACCTAAAAAGAACCTGAGGTTCTGAAGCATGTCCTCTTCATGTAACTCTGTTGAAGCCTTTATGTTATGGAAGGAAATGGAAATTTTCAAAATCTATTTCCACATTCTGATCAGCATCTGATATTAGTTTTATTTCTCTGAGCTATCATAAACGAGTATTAACATTATTTCACCTCTTCTTCTTCTTCCCCTTCAACTCTTGTGTTTGGCTCTACTCTCTGTAGTTTGTGACCTTTCCTCCTCAATTATTGTTACACATGTATATGTATGTATACCTATGAATGTGTATATGTATACGCAATCTACTAAGTCAATTTAGTACTCTTTGTATGTATATGTCTGTGTTGAGGGGTAGTCACTTGGGATTGGATAACTTATCAGGGAGCTCACCCCTGGAGAATACTAACTCACCAGTTGGCTGTAGTTCCCCATTTAATTGTGGGATTTTGTGAAGCTTCTTCCATCTACATTGGCATGAAATCTGGATTTGTCATTATGCAGGTCTTTCTTGTTTAGATAGTTCACACTGTTGAGATTTTGTGGGTGCAGGTTCCCAGTCACACACAGAAGAGACGTTTTAGCTACATATGTCCTTGTCCTCTGCCTCTTGTGATCTGTCTTTCCTCCTCCTGAATTCTCAGAACCTCGAAGTCTGTAGGGGCTGCATTATAAACATGTCTGTGTTGGTTCTACACTGCATAGTAACTTGTTTTCTGCTTTGTGACCAGTTTTTGATCTCAGTAATAGTCTAGGTGTTCTCTCTGCTCTTTATTCATAAACTTAATGGTCAATAAAATAACCAGTTCCCATTAATTCCATCTTCTTCAGCAGTGATACAAAAATGTGTTCATAAACTACTGGACTTTCCAAGATGCATGTGATGCTAATGGGTGTACATAAGGTATTTTTTTTGTATGATTTTAGAATCAAGACTGTAGAATTACTTCAATCATTGTTAAGAATTAAGTTATTTTTTTGGCTTATGGCTTTGATTGGATATTCTAACATGTATTAACATTAAAACTTTATTCATACCCCATCTCAAGTACATTCTTAATGCATTTTGGTAATAATAAATGCATGTAATAAAGAACATAATGAATGTGATATATTTTGACTTTAAAACTCTTCAAAATACTATTATACTGATTCTTTGTTCATTTATTAAAAACAACTTATTTTTCAACATGGAGGGTAGACCTTGGCATTATATTATTTAAGTGAAATGTAAAAATATTGTATCAGACCATACAAAATTGCAAATTTATCTTTGATTTTGCTGTAAAGTACATGTCTTTCCTATAAATACAGATTATACTTACATTTTCCTTACTATTGTTATCGCAATAATAGCATCAATTTAAAATTATGAGCAGAGAGATTAGATAGGCATTAGGTAACATATAGGTGTTATGCAACATGTGTGATATTTTCTATTAGGCAAGTATATTGATTTTTGTGCTCACTACCCTTTAGTATAAATGAAAATTGATTTTCTAAATTGTTAGTTTCATGTCAGTGGAAAAAATCTGTGTTACCTTTTCCAGTAATTAGACTACCACAGGAGAATGGCTTCAGTTGAATTCATCATGCAGGTAAGTGATTGACAGGTTATTTGCTAGCGTTCTTCACTGTTCACGCATATTCTACACAAATAAAAATACACAACATGAATAATGTTATACTGAGAAACCCATTTTATCTCTCCGAAAATCGTTATCATTTGTCTAATATGTTAAGGAGAGGTACTTTCAGGGTCTTCGTCACGGTCATGGTCTTCACTATCAATGTCTCATCTAGTGATATATGCAAGAATTGAAAACATATGCCAATTGAGAAATAACAACACTTTGTAAAAATAAAGAATCACTTCAAATATCCCTCAAAACCCTACCCAGATTCTCTTCTCTACTTACCTTCGGCTTCCAGGCTGGGCAATAGCTTTTATTATCCTTTTTCTGTAAAAAAAAAAAAAATCTATAATATAAATCCACTTATCTTACAAAATCTAAGAAGTTCTGGTCAGTCACAGAATCTGTATAACTCCTTAATGCTTTCTGTCAAATTCAAATATCTTGTTTTAGAAGACATACGGTATATTTCTACCAGAAAGAACAATTCCCCCTACTTGCCATTATGCAATAATTATATATTTAAAATTAAATTTATTAAGTAAATTGAACACAAGTAACAAGAGTTTTGTTTTATTTTGTTTTTATTGTGAAACAAGCTCCTGTCATATAACCCAAACTAGTTGTGAACTTACGATCCTATTGTCTTAACTCTGCAAGTTGGATATTAGGGTTGTGAGTGATTATGCCCAGCTACTAGGTAGATTTTAAGGCAAGAAACATTGATAAATTACCCCAGTTAAATGGATTTTTTTAAACCAATTTTTGTTCAAATGATTGTTTTATTCAATAAATAGATTTCACTGCATTGATAATATGTATTTTTAATGTAACTAAATATATCCAGATATATTATAACTTAGATTTAAAAAATAGATTTCTTTATTTGGTAAAGGACAGCAGAACTACTCAAATACATGTAAGCCATGTGGGTTCTATGAAGATAAAATTAAAGTATAAAAATTCAACTTAAAAAAATCTTCTATTACTGCATCACAAAGCAATTGGTGAAACGAGACTTGGTACGTGAGGAGATAAGTCAACAATTAAAGCTGACCACTTAGCTTGTAGTTCCTTTGAATGCAAGAAGGTTATTTTAAAATACCCACTTTTATCTTGAGCTAGTCAAAGAAACAGCCATTACCAATCTCTGTTATATCATATTCTTTTTTTTCCTTAGAATGATAATGAAGACCTTAAACTCTTTATCAGAAAATCAGCCATATAAAGAAACTAAGATTGCATTACTTAGAAAAAGCTGGGCATCACTTTTTGCCAGCTCAGTGGTGATATTTTTACCCTATTCTGTTACCTGTATATATTCTACTGGATAGTCAATGACCCTGTTATTATTGTTTGCTGTATTTTATAGGGTATAATTCTTAACTATTATATTATCTTTTTCACATTGTATTATTTTGTAAAATTTTTACAGCCCTCTTTTAAACACAGGAATAAAGTACTTTCCTTTAGTGCCATCTACTATTGCGTTAATATTTCATCACCTGAGTTTACCATAAGCTGCTGCTCTATATTAGTTAAAGCAATTTGTCCCAGGGTAATCTTTATAGCAATATATATAATAGTATAAATATATGGGTTAATACAGACCTTTGCTCTATTATCTTAAATAGTATTACTGGTTTTCTTCCATAATCAATTTCAAACTAGGCTTTTCTCCAACACCATCAAGACTTGGCCCCATAATTCTTTTGAGTAATCAGAGTCTTCCAGGAATGAACTCCCTGAGTAAAAGTTCAATGCACCTTTGATGGTTTGCACTTATTCTTTTAGAAAGTAGTAATACTTTAAAAATCTTGTGGGCAGCATTTGCACTGTTCAGTGATACAGTGGTTATTCATGTGAACAAAAGGATTATCATGGGGTATCTTTGTGAAATGGAATAATAATAATACAACGGTGAATGTTATGTAACCTTATGAGTCTCTGACACAAATGTCTATTTCTGCCCTCTCATGTCTCATGTTATTTTTTGATATTAAACCACTATCAAATTGTTGGCCTATTTCATTGGATCCTAGTCAAGCCTTTTTAATTTCTTTGGGCCAACAAGCCAGTGCAGAACATTTGAGTGTTATTTAGTTTGCCTGAGAGTAACTTGCACACCTCAATCCTGCATGCAGAAATGTTTATGCAGTGTCTTAAATAGGTATGATTCTAGAGCATAAAGTCTCTCACACCTAAAATGTTACAAAAACTTTGATCTTATGTTCAAGACTTGAACTATCTACAGCTGTGAAAAGTTGAATAAGACTGTACTCTAACATTATAATTTTATGTATTACAATTACCAACTGTGGTTTTTTTTGTATGTACATACTTTTTATGTAGATCTGAATGCTCTAAACTGAAATAGATATAGTAGTGGTTTAAAGAAAATATTTTAAAATATGTATATTCAAGTAACAAAATCTTTTGTATACAAAGAAATTATATCTTCCACATAGTCATGTTAATTTACATTTTATTGTTTATGTATAAGCCAATTACTAATAAATCAAGTGTAGATTTATAATGAAAACATTGTTTTAATATAAATATTTCTATAGATATGTAAAATGCCCATTTTCAAAACAAATTGAAAAAAATCACTGTGCACTATGCACTCTACAGTAAAAGTTTATTGTAAACATATTGTGTGTGTGTGTGTGTGTGTGTGTGTGTGTGTGTATGAACATGCCTGTGCAGGGGACTATGCTTGTGCTTATGGGCTTGGGAAAAGAGGATGGCCTCTACAATTCTCCTCTATCACTTTCCACCTTATTTCATTGACTCTGTACCTCTTACTGAGCCAAGTGCTAGGGTGGAAGCCAGCAATCCCCATGGATCCTGCTGTCTCCATCCCTAGAGTGCTGTGTTTATAGGACTGTGACTGTGACCATGTCCAAATTTTTATGGGGGTTTTGATGACATGACCTTAGGTCCTGATGCTTAGGTGGCATATGCTTTTAACTGCTGTGAACCATTCCCCTAGCTCATATCTCTTGTCTATTTGCTAGTTTGTTTTATTCTTTCTAATAATAGGACATGCAGCAAGTAGATGTATATTTTCCCAATCCTCGTTAGGTTCCAGAATGAGCTGGAGATTGTTTTATAGAATTTCTTGACTTTTAGCACTTGTATTTTATGTCTTATAAGCAGTCCTCCAAAATAAAAGTCAATATCAAGCCAATATACTTTTATTTAGCTATAAAAATGTAAACAGATACTGCATACTAGCTCTATTAAGATAAGAAAATTTAGTTCTGCCCAACACATGACTCAGGCATGATGCAAATGCATCAGAATGTTAATGATATGAAACTAAAATGTAGTTAAGGACTTGCATTTTCCCCCAGTTTTCTTTATTATATTTTCTTCTCCAGCCTGTAAACTGCTATTTAGAGTCATCTTTGTACATAAATATATTACCTATCAAATATTTTCACGGTATTGATATATTATAGTCTGTCTTATTTGGAATTTATGCTAAAGCTCAGGTGCCAAAGGTATATAAAATGAGAAATGACTTTTCAGCATTTGTTGCATATTTAAATAAATCATTTCCCAATTCTGAATCTATTTACCTTCATTGCCAGTGCATTGATCTTCCCTGAACTTGATATGCTCTTTTTAAAATTCAATCAGAGCCAGCTTAACAAATTAAAAGGTAGATCAGTCCCATTACGTACTCTTCATCTGCACAAACATATTGTTAGCTCTGTTCCTTCAAGTTCCTTCCACTCATAGCTATCCTTGCTGCATGTGATAGAAAATACATGTTTACATAACTCACTCCATGTGAAAGTGTTTGGAAAAAAACAAGTTCATTATAATAAGTATTGCATATGACCCCAAACCTCTGTGGTACAGGTTCTAGTATTATTTGTATTTTAAAATTTTCCACTATTTAATAATTTATAGTTTATTTCTCTTTTGTGTTGAGAAAACTGAATTTCATGTAGGTAAACACGTGATACTGTGGACATACTAACTTCCACTAAGTTTGAAAATAGACATTCTTGTCCATCCAATCTTGTCCTAGTCACTATATAGAGTGTTTTCGCAGAATATTGAATTAGAAATCCAAAGTTTCAGCAGGGCGGGAGTGCTGGAAAAAGACTCATCTTGCATTCTTAACATTTGATGGATTTTAGGCAAAGGACTAGGCCCATTTCCCTTCATAAATTAATCGAATTCGGTTAGGATTTTCTCTGTCACTTGGAACATCTGGTTTACCAGCAGATGTGAAGAAGGTGAATAGCTCAGAGAAATCATGTCTTGGTTGTACACAGCATTCATTTGCTCTTACAATTTTTATGCATATTGTTCTTTTCTTTTTGCCTTATACTTTTCTTTGGCTGCCTTCTGTTGGTGTAAACGTTCATGTAGTAAAATTGGCTATTGTTCTAATTATTTTGTTGTTTATATCATTTTTATTTAATGGTATAATTTCACCTCTATGATTACTCTTTGGTTCTCCATGCATTGATCTCCATGGTAAACCTGCCACTTTACAAACTCTTAAATAATAACTGTTTTTTAAATTTACTTTTTACTTTTTAGTTATTTAAAACAATTCTAGAATTTCAATATATTTTGATCATATTCTTCCTCCCTCCCCTAAATTATTCCATATCCTCTTCATACTCAACTTTAAGTTCTTTCTCCAAAAACTAAACAAACCTCCAATACAACAACAAAATCCCTCAAAACCATGAAAGCAAAAGAAAACCACACCAGAAAACAAAACAACACCAAACTTCAACTAAATAAAAGCATACAAAACTGTAGAGTCCATTATATGTTCATCAACTAAAATTGAACATGAGGCATGTCCTAGAGTGATTGATATACTCACTGTCATTCTATTGGACCGAACTAATTTTCCCTCTCCCAACAGGTATATGTGACAGTTCAGTTGTTAACCGTTACCCTAGTGGCTGGGGTTTCTTTCTTTCTTTTATTCATTCATTCATTCATTCATTCATTCATTCATTCATTTATACACACATTCATTTTAAATAATAAATTTTGAATTTAAATTTACTTTTTATTGCTCCATCATAATGAGACTATATGCATCTGATTTTATGTTCTATATGAATCTTATGCTAATTTTGGGGGTGACATTTGTTGACTTTCTAAATATGGAATTAATGTTAGACACAGTACACAAGAACAACTAAAAAGGAAAACTTTAATCCAACTGTTCTCTCAAATATATCTTCAACTGAGCAGCACTGATGTCGTCCATTTCATACTAAGAAAGGCATTCTCTACTTCAGACTTTATAAATTTAATGTATCTCTACGGCATTTCATATCCTAGAAATGGTACTTTTCAGTAATATTGTATCCATGCTTTTTGAGTTTTCTTGTCTTACTAATTGATTCATATTTAAGTCTATATGCACTGGAGAACTGAAACGTTCAATATTTGTCTCTTTAGGAATAACTTGTGTATTAAATTCTGCTATACTTTCTTTTTGTGGGTTTAACTTTCACATTGGTTCCATTATTCAACACTCAAGGAACAGCATGTGTGGCAATGAGGAAGCTGAGTTACTGGTAGCTTCCTGGGCGTCTTCCTACTACACAAGAATTGTATATTATGTCCCAGTTTCTCGGAAGCCCGTTGTGTGACTTTTATTTCCATGGGACTGTAGTTGTTCCTGTGGCATACTTTATGTATTACTAGCAACTGTATCTTCTGTGGTTTATGACACCAGTTAACAAATTTTCCAAGAAGAAAAGCAGCAGGTAAAATATTGGGTTTATTTTAATGTGGTTTTCTTCTCTGTTGGATAATATTTAAAAGTAGAGTGCAAACACATCCCTAGGATTTAGTCACTTTCCCAGATAGGTTCTACTACAAGTAAGGAGCCACCAGAAGACTTAAGATTTATTAGTTCAGTTAATAAGTTCAGCTGTGATTAAAATAGAGATTTTAATAAAGAGCCCATTGTTCTCCAAATATCAGCAGGTTCCACAATGTGCTGTGAATAAAAGCATAGTGATTCGATTTTTGTCTTAGCTTTAGGAGACAAACACTGATTTTTTACTATTGGACATATATAATTTTCTGATAAAAGAAAATCATGAGCATAAATATAAAGAGATTTGAAGAGAAAGCAAAGCCTATTAGAAGCAGGATCCTTGTGTAAGCTGGTGAACACAGATCAAGCAGCTTTATCAGTTACTTAAAACAGTGGAAGATACATTATGATTAGGAACATAACAAAAGTGATGATCTACAAAGATGGGAAGGTTATCTACATCTATATCTATATCCATCTATCATCTATCTATCTATCTATCTATCTATCTATCTATCTATCTATCTATCTATCTATCTATCTATTTATCTATATATATATAGATAGATATAGAGGAGAGGATATATATATATATATATAGAGAGAGAGAGAGAGACAGACAGACAGACAGACAGACAGAGACAGAGACAGAAAGCACACAATCTGGAATTACTTGCCATGAAAGTGTGAGGGTTGGAGCTCACATAAAACTCTGGGTGCTGTGGTCTGCATTTGTGATCATGTGCCAGGAAGGCAGAGATGGCCATATCTTTGGGATTCATTGGTCAATTTGTGAGATTAAGGCCAGTGAGGAAATCAAATAGGCAAGCAAGCAAACAAAAAACAGACACCAATCAAATAAAAAGCAAAAAACAAGGTGGAGCACACTTGAGAAGAATAGCTGTTGGGGAGTGTTTTCTACATACACATACACACACTCATACATAGACACCCATATAAAGACCAATAAACATGAGGAAAATAAAGAAGGTACACTTACTATTTTGAAAAGTAAAATGAAATACTGAATACATAATTAAATGTACATCATCAGGTGAAATAAATCACATGTTTACATTGTGGAGAGTTAATTCCCCATAATTGGAGGATTATTTTTACGTTTCTTCAAAGTTTCATTCAGATATTCCATTAAATGATTATGAAATAAATAAATTATAATAATGAATATTATTGAATATAATTGAATAATGAATATAATAATGAAATAAATAAACTTAATAACCACATGTAAGGAAAATATTAGTGCTTGTGTTGGACAAACAGAGCACAATGACTTTGATTCCTTCTTCACTGGACAGGAGGTAAATTAAAACACACTGCTTTAAATAAATCACAGAAAAACTCACAAAATCACATATACTAGTATGTACTGCATGTATAGCATGTCAGTGATTATAGGGTATTCATATACTTCATAAAGACAAAATCAATTTAATCTTCAATATCCTGTCAGTGTTGGAGACAGCAGTCCCCGGAGTACATTGTAGGGAAGGTCACTGAGAAAAGAGGCTCCAATGGCTTTATTAAAATGGCAAGCAAAGTGGTCAATATTGCCAGACAAATGAGGATTTTAAGAAGTGTTTAAACCTCCCCAGGAGCATACCCAGATGCTGAGGGACAGCCACAAATAGCTGGTGTTCGAATATCTTTTCTTGACCTCTGGAAATACTTTCAATTCACCACAGTTCTTATATGGCGAATGAAAGAATGTTAATTGCAACCTGACTCCATTTACTTTTGGACTCTGTCTCTGTCTCTGTCTCTCTCTATCTCTCTTTTTCTCTGTGTGTGTGTGTCTCATCATTCCTTTCCCCTGCTTATATCAGGATAAAATATTAGCCTTTGTATTTTAGTTTTTCTGTATAAGGTGATTTTTATCCAGCATGTAATTTTTATCATAACAATTTTATAGCAAGGATATGCAAAGTATCTTTTATATGCACCTGAAGAAACATGAAACTTGCCTATTTGTATTAAATGTTGTAGGAACAATCATTTTTCCATCTAAAAGTTGGGAAATAATTCATGGTACATGTCTTAATCTAAATATAATTAGCCATAAATACTTTGTTCTAATTATATTCAATTTTCATGGGTAAATTTTTCATCATGAAAACTTTATTGTTAGCATAGATACAGCATTTGAAGAATGACATGATCCTAACATCTAAGCATCTGCTGGCCCTTGCCATTCCGGATAGCCATCCTTTTTCCTATCAGTTTCCCTGTCTGCCATTCCCCAAAAATAGAATTACCACCTGTTCCTGCTTCTGTCCATATGGCTGTCTTGACTTCCTTATGTGGCATCTGCTTCTCTCAAAAAGAGTTGTATATATTTTAATACGTATTTAAATTCATAAATGAGAGACTTTTCTCCTCTAAATATTTCAGAAAAACACCAGGGAATAAATATAAATGTAGAAGCCTTGCACCCAATCTGAAGCTTTTAAATGTGAAGTTTCTGATAAATGGAACTTCAAAATTTTATTTTAGGAAAGTTGTTGCTGGTCTGTCACCCAACATGGCTGCAAGGAATGACTTGCTTAGGAGATGGACACTTGTGTTTTGGAGTGGTTAGGAGATGGACACCTGTGTCGTTTCACTTTGCTAAAATTATCAACTTCTGAAGTATTTACTATGGTCGTTAAAGTGTAGAATACACAAACTTTCATTACATATGAAGAGAAGGTTTGTTGCATAGGTTTCTTGAACACTCTCTTCCTATATATGAGGTGATTGATACTTCTGTATAAGTCTTTTGAGCATTTTCTTATATAATTCTGACTCCATCTTTTTCATTTTCTTCAGCCAGTTGCTCTTCTTTGAAAAAGTTTGTCTGAATATTCAAGGACCTCTTTACAGAGTATTTCCCTTCTCTTTTCTATTACTGTTTTCCTCCTCTAGCGAATTAATCTCTGTGTAATTCAACATATTGTTGTATTTTCATTAAAGACTTATTTCCTCAATGTTTCTTTCTAGCTTATATCCCACTAGACATCAAATTCAGAGTACTCAGACACACATTGTTAATTCCTGAGTATGTTTTCCCGTTACTCACTCCATACATATCATTTTCTTTATTTCTTTTTCATGAGTTTGTGAAGGAAGCTGGTCAGTGAGATGAAATTTTGTCAGGCTTTCTTTCCACATACCTATTCAGTTTGAGGTAGCTTCGCTCTTGGAGAATCACCCTGTGCTGTTTAATTTTTATTGTCGGCTTGAGAGAATCAAGAATCACTTGGGAGATGTACCCCTGCAACTGCCTGGAAGTGAGGGCGGTTGTCAAAATTACAGTAACTTATGTGTGAAGACCCATTTTAACTGAGGTTGTAAGCTATGTTGTGCAAGGGGAGAAAGCAATATGAACTGCAGTAGCCATTGCTCTCTTCTACCAGCTGCCAATGTTATGTGATGATCTGCCTCAAGCCCCGGCTTCCCTCTTTTCCCACCACAACGGACCACAGCCTGGAACTAGAGGTAAAGGAAGGCTTGCTTTGTCTTACGCTGCTTTGAGCATAGTATTTATATCACAGCAATTGACACACCAACAAGCATCCCTTCCTCAGCCCTTTATCCCTTTACAGTCCTAATTAGCAAACACTGTTGTCTTGCTTCCTACTTAAGGTTAATTTTGTTGTTGTTGCTGTGACAAAATATGTGATAAGTTAAGTGAGGACCAACATACATCTGTGGCTCACACTCTCAGGTGTTTCTGTTCACCATGGGTGAGTACATGGCACGCCAGAGCAGGCAGCCAGATAGTAGAAACTGCCTGGCTCTGTGGTTCCTGCTGTGTTCTCCACTTTATTCATGGTTTACCTAGACTATTGGCAGGTGTCAGAAGCACTCAAGGTGGACCTTCCTTTCGAGTGAGTCCTCAGTGGAAGAGTCCTTTATCACTCTCTCTGTCACATCTTATTGTAAGTAGTAAAGCTGTCGATTAGGGTTAACCATCAAAGGTTTAGACTCTATCAGGGTTGCCCATATCCATTCCCACTGCTGTTTGTATCCCCTTCGATATCTGAAATGGACTTGGAATTTTGCAAGTCTGAAATAAAATTGGTCCTTCCCTAGTCTTCTCATGAGTTAACAGGAAAAAAGTTGCTGATCTAATATTGGTGTCAAAATAGATAAGTAGTCTTAAAACGTAATCATGTAAAAATTAGAGAACTGCTTAGCGATCTCCTCTCAAAATAAATTACTTTGACCAAGTCACAAGCATGTCAGTCTAATACCTTACAGCCTTTCAATGAGTGCTTTTCTATGTTGTTTTTGTAAAGCTTAAGGAATGCCACATAGCATGAGGAACATGCATGCTGGATTTGGGTTTATAATGGACCCACAGTTTGCAAGAGGGAGAAAATCGCAACTACTGCACTTTTCAGATATTCCAAGGTATTACTAAGAAATGTTATGAGTATTTCTCAGTAGAATATTTTGAGATGTTATTTACTGAAGTTCAAGCACTTAACCAGACTTGAGTAAATTATGTGGACTTAAGAAAATTAAGTTTGATGAAACTATTTAAAATGTTATTCCATTAGTTTCAAATCTTTCTAAATTGTTAATCAAGAACTTTTTACACTACTTGTATCCAAACCTCACCGTAGCCTTGAGTTCCCCTTTCTCTGCCTCTCTCTTTTAGACAGAAAACCCATGGTTCTTTCTGACTGAAAATATTATGTTAGCTGGGTAGCATGAATCTTAAAAGGTCTTATTAATATAAAACAAACCTGGAGCCAGGTATTGGGGTGAACACTGGAAGATCAGAAAAGCTGAACAAGCCACAGCCACCTCACCTCACCAGTTCCTCAGCTGATCCTGTTTACTCAGACTGGAAGCCTCTGAGTCCTCATCCAAATGGATCTCAGCTGAACTGCTGCTAGAAGCCTAAAAGCTTAACCAGACTCTAGTTCCTAGTCCTCACACCTTATATACCTTTCTGCTTCCTGCCATCACTTACTGGGATTAAAGGCTTGTGTCACCATGCCTGGCTGTTTCCAGTGTGGCTTTGAAGTCACGGAGATGCAAATGGATCTCTGCCTCCAGAATGCTAGGATCAAAGGTGTGTGCGCCACCATTTTCTGGCCTCTATATCTGTCTAGTGGCTGTTCTGTTCTCTGACCACAGCACAATATATTGGGGGACACAATATCGCCACATAGGTGTGTCTTCTTCTGGGAGCATTTTCAATCCGATCCTTGTGTAGCCCGCTGAGTTCTTTCAAACCCTGTTCAAACACCATTTCCTCAAGTGTTTCAGAGCTGATATCCATTGTCAAACAGCCATCTCTCAGGAGACTGTTATTTTATCCTGTTTAAGTTGCACAAGAAACTTTGCCGTCCTCTTGCTTATTGATTCTATGATTGCCTTTTACTTGCATATCCCAAGGGCTTATACACAAGATGACAGGACCTTATTCATCTCCATAACCGCTCCTTGGCATGAAGAGTGTCACAAGATAACACCTTTGCGATATCCTCTGAAACAACTGATACATGGAGACTCGTGAATAATGAATGTATAGTTTTGCTTTGGTATCAGAGGGGAGCAACGTGTTGTGCCTAGAGAACTGTGTGTTGTTCTCTCCAATTTGTTCCCAGAACCTCCTCCATTCACTGATCCTATACCCCCAATAGTATCATACACAAGAAACAGTCCCCTATATATCTTATACCCACAATAGCATCATACACAAGGAATAGTCCCTTATAAACCCTATACCCCCAATAGCATCATACACAAGGAACAGTTTCCTATATATCTCATACCCACAACACAATCATACACAAGGAATAGTTCCCTATATTCAACTCTTCCAGATACAGGGCAGCTTCTTGTTATGATTTGTTATGTACTAAAAATATTTTATTACCTCTAGTAAATTATATGTTAATATTTCCCTAAACTAGAATATATCAACTGTATACAAATAGCGTTGATAAAATATTGGGTTTTAAGCAGCATGCTCTTATCTTTTGTTAATATTTCTTCAAATCATGGGCATAATTTTAATTTTATTTTTTCTTCAATTTCTTGTAAATTGTTTACAGAAAAGACAGCCAACCAACTATAAAGAAGAGAAAATAAACATTCTAAAGCAAGCATATTTAAGCTCATTCATTCTGTTTTACTGGTAAAGAATGTCACATTTCATGCTAAAATAATATACTTTTATACAGAAATCACTTGTCATCTCCTGTATCATATATATATATATATATATATATATATATATATATATATATATGTAAATATCATCTTTTCATTCAACATGAATAGATGGTTCATAGTTCTCCTGGTTATAGAATTTATTTAACTGACTGTTGGTTAAAATACCTTGTCATGAATACACTGCCAGTCAATGCATTCTAGAAAATTTTAGCCTTTTAAATTAGTCTGTGACTTACTCAGAATATTCTCAGCAAGCCTGAAAATATCAAAGAAATACAAACAAAGAAACAACATTTTCTCTAAGTAAATTCAATTTCCTCCAATGAATTAGTTTAGGAGAAAGACAAGAGGAACACTCTTTTTTAATGGATATGTTATCATTATTCCAAAGGAGGCTTTCACCTGACAAGCTAATCTGGGGGAAAGTACAGAGGAAAAGTGCACACCAGTGACCTTACCTCTAAGATTTTCCCTCTATGATGGCACTTTCTTGTAACAGCCTCTATTTCTGTGACATTTCATTCACTTAGGTCTTTCGTAAAAATGCATCTGCTATAACAATGTCCTTTGGTGGCTCTGTAGATTGTACAGTCTATCTTACCTTATTGAGAAAAATGGTACTTTGAATATAAAATATGACCTCAATGCTAAACTTGATACATAGAAAGCTGGTCATTTTGTCTTTCAATGTGCTTCTAAATAAATTTAAAAACTAAGTTTATAGCACAGAAGCACGTAAAAGATGGGCTTGGGAGATGTCTGAGGGGATAAAGCACTTGGCCAAACACGCCTAAGGAAGTGAATTCAGCTTCCTGGAACCCAGCTCAACTGGAGGTGGTAGCGGTAGCAATGGCCCTCAATTTCAATGTTCCTGTCTTGAAAGGAGGAAGAAAAGGAGAATCATGGAAGCTCATGTGCTAGCTAGTCTAGTGAATGTATCAGCAAACCATAAGAAACCGTACCTCAAACAAAATACACACACACACACACACACACACACACACACACACACACACACACTGTCCAACCCAAGAAAAGACTGCAAACAAATAACAGAAATAGTGGCGTTAAGGAGCAACACCTGAAACAGTTTTAGAATTAACTACTTAAATATGTCATTAATTATACAATGAGACATGCTGTTGTAGTATGGATTATCTGTAGAGATTCCAGTTCATACTGTCTTTGCTTATTGAAAGTATGAATTTGAAATTGATGAGGTGATGATGGGTACATTATTTTTCCCTTCATTCTACTTTTGTTGAAAATTGATTTTTTTAATACAATGACACTGCTCAGGTAGCTAAGAAGGCAACACACCATAGAGCTAGGGAACAGTCAAGTACTACTACTCTGCCAAGGAACAGACTCCTAAGTATACACTGCTACACTCATAGATCAGCACATGTTCAGCTATCATCAGAACATGTTCAGCTATCATCCTACAGCAGAAGGAAACAGATATAGAGACCCACAAATAAACAATATGCGTACAATGAGAGTCCTAGGGAAACAATTCAAAATAGGATGTCTCCATCAAGTCTTTCCCTCAGGGCCAAGGGAACTTTGAAGAAGAAGAGCTGAAAATATTATAAGAGCCAGGTAGAACTGGGGATGTAAAGAAACAAGGCACTCTATCTAGCACAAGAGGACTGAGGCATGTATGAACTCACAGAGACTATGGCAGCCTACATTGGAGGATACTTTCTAAAAAAAATTAATTTATGCCATATATACTCATATAACAAATTCTCAGATTTTAAAGGATTGCTGATGTCAATATTTTTAATATTTAACTCTGAAATTGATTCACATTTTAAAATTTTATTTTATAAGAATATAATGAATTACATCATTTCCCCATTTAATTTCCTCTCTCTAAACCCTAATATATACTCCTCCTTGCTTTCTTCTAAATTCAATGTCGCTTTTTTCATTAATTGCTGACGTAAATATTCCGCTTGCATTCTACAACTTCCTCAGCCTATGTAATGTTACTTGCTTGTATGTTCTCAGTACTACCCTATTTTGATTGGATAACCAATTGGTAGCTAATCACTAAGGATGATTATCTCTACTATCCTCAGCGTTCCTTTATTTCATGGAGTTCTTGATTAAAGGTTGAAGCTTGGCTTGTTTTCTCCCATCTACTTTGCATGTCTAATGTTATTGTCCATATTCAGCTCATGTTTAGGCAATCATGTTTGTAAGATATTTTAAGAATCAAATGTTTTCAAGGCACATAAAATATTAATATTTTATTTTGAAAAAAAACTTAGGAAAAATAACTGCCATTTTCACCAAATGTTCAAAAATTACCTACTATTCATTGTGTAAGTGGTACAGAATAGTGTAGTGATCAGCCCCAATGTGAGTTTGTAAATGAACAACAATGTAGACATGTTTTAACACTCTAACTGAAGGTTTACCAAATATTTGATGATGTTAGCACATAACAGAGAGCTGATTATAAGAATGATATTATGCCATTCACATGTTCACAACCAACCACAAGTTATCTTGCAAAGGCCATCAACATGTGCGTGTCAACCACTGCTTTACTTAATTATTTCAGTATGCAAAACATGGCTTAGTAACTTATCCATGCTACATAGAAATGACTTAAAACTGAAATTTCTGATTCTTCCTGTTTTGTTTTTCTATTAAAATATATTAGTCAACTCTATAGTAAGTAAAAGGACAGATAATATAAGCTTATTTCATTTTATCTATGTTTCACAAATACATATATGTGTCTTAGTTAATTTTTTTCTGGTTTTATGTTATTGAAATATCTTCTATACCTGCCTACCTTCCTTCTACCTCTACCTTCCTAACTTGGTTCTTTTATTTCATTCTTTCTTCTCTCTTCTTCTCTTCCTCTTCTCTTCTCTTCCCTTCCCTTCTCTTCTCTTCTCTTTCCCCTTTGCTCTTTCTCTAACATTACAATGTCAGAGAAGAAATGGAATTATATAAAAATATAAAGAACAATTTCAAAGAATCACATGTAATGTAGATTTCAAATGTGAACTTTTTTCCCATGAAAACTCTGTAAAAACTATGGAGAAAAGCTAAGGATACTATAAATGAACAATATGTATGAAAGAGTAATGGAAGTTTATCTTTATTGATTCTTTATTTACCCTTATAAGTATCTATAGTTAACTTTTTTTTTTTTTTTGGTTTTTCAAGACAGGGTTTCTCTGTGTAGCTTTGCACCTTTCCTGGGACTCACTTGGTAGCCCAGGCTGGCCTCGAACTCACAGAGATCCGCCTGCCTCTGCCTCCCGAGTGCTGGGATTAAAGGCATGCGCCACCACCGCCCGGCTGGATTTAACTATTTTTTGAGACATACTCTTACTATGTAGCCCAAATTTCCCTTGAATTGATGGTCATCTTGCTTTCTATTTCCCAATTATGTTTTCAAAGCTCACAATGCCATAGAAATTTATTTTCCTTGTATGCTTTAATCAAAACTTTGAATGATGCTAGTTAAAACACATGTCTGTCCTTTTAAATAAGTGCTATTATTTTCTATATTTATACCCGAGGTTTCCTGTCATATTATGACCTTTCAAAAAAGAAAATTTATAGATTGACTTATGAAAGCTAGTTGCTCATAAATTTTCTAGGATGTATGTAAATATTAATGAAAATCCTCCCAAAATTTTGAAAAAATAATAAATAGAACAACATAATATTCCCCACTCATTAAACACTTCTTTAATTCACTGAAGTCAAATTGTTTCTGTGCACAGCATCTATTGGAGATAAGAAAGTAATTCAAGAATAGGGAAGCAAAATTAAAATATAACTACTTTCTGAGTTAGAAATTGCATTATATGTTGTGAAGCTTTTATAAGCTTAATGGTATCATCTGAGTGTAACTCTCATAATATTTAACCTTGAGAGGGATGGTAATTGAAAGGTTATTTATGGGCCACATAAATTACTTATTTTAATCAAATGTCAAGACTACTATTTTTTAGTTTCTTGTTCATTTTATACTTGGATTTTACTTGTAAGTTCTTTTAAGAATTTTCCATTCCAAATATTCCCATTGACCTATTTTGTTCATGGTTTTCTGCAAATGAACAAAAAATAAGAACCACAACAAAACCCTGCTATCAATTAAGTTGAATGATGGTTTAGGAATTGTGTAAACATAGAGTAACAGTATGATTGCCAGAATTCCTCAATGTAACCAACCATGTTTCTCAGAAAGAATAGTTCCTCTCATGCATTACTGACCGAGGGTCCTCTAAATCAGCTCAGAATGCTTGCTATTTTAGCATATTTAACTGCTGGAATAATTTTATCGTTAAATTTCTTTCCCTCCTGGAAGAAATAATCATTGTGTTTCAAAGCTCGAGTACAAAGAAGGTTAAATGTGTTACTTCAATTTGAAAATAGGGATTTAATGAAGAGGTGAATCTTGTTTTGGAGGACTGAAGTCCTGTTCAATATTAGACAGAGGGCACCTATGCAAAAGAAATGTACTTTTAAAATAATTATAAATGTGGCATGCACAAAAAAGAAAATGAGTGTCAGAACACCGCACTCCACCTTCTGCCACTGACTCAAGCCTTAGAAGACACTGGATGCCAGGCCAGCAACTGTTGTCTGGAATTTCTTGCACAATTCCTGTTTTCTCAACAACCTTTCACCTTCCTCTTCACACCTGCTGCTCTCCTGTCACTTCCAGCTGCTCTTGAGAAGTGCTCTTGATAGCTGTGCCAGCCTGTTACCTAAGGAGGCAGGAAACACCAATTGTCCTGGCAGGAGGTGGTAGAGGGAGGAGGGGTTGGTGTCCTCCTTGACACCTCTATTCCTCTGAAGTTTTGGTGAGTGGTTTTTATTTTATTTTTTTTCATTTCAGAGAATGTTTCCATTTAAAAAAAAACATATCTGATCTCCTTATGTGTTGAAAATGAGAGAAATAATTTCAAATGAAATAATAAGAAAAATTGCAAACAGAAAAATAGAATGTTATGAGACATTTTGTATCTTTTAATTTCTAGCTTGGGTGACAACCCGGGCCTTTGTGGCTTTGTAGTCTCCAGAGATACGGGTCTTGATATTATGCTAAACAACACCCACATGTAATCAGAAAAAAGGATCTTGAAATACTATTTCTGCTAGGTTTTATGTTGTTAGCACTTTGATGTAAGAGGTACTTGATATTTCAGTCAATGACCTGTGTGCAGAACACTATTCTTTTCAAACTCTCATGATGTTGCAAGCCATTGTCTAGATCAGGAGATCGATAATTGATCTTAATAATGTGGCTGTGTACTTAGCCCTTGAACAGCAAACAGAAGTCATCGTATTTCTACTCTAACACTTGAGTATAGCCCATGGGGCTGTGAGTTGAATGCCAGCTCCATGCTTGATGTATCAAGCACTACTTGCAGAGCTGAACTCTTTTAATGAGATTATTGGGAAGCGTAATGGAGGATATGGAAATGCGCCAACTGAGGAGTCAATGCGAAAGGAATAATAGGGATAATGAGTTATATGGATAAAGAAACAGGTGGGCCAAGGGAATTGGATACTGTGAGGACTCTGTAAAATCAAGCGATTGAATTATAGCTGTAAGGGGATGTCTAATGGTAATCACTGATGTGTTTTATACCCAAGAGTGTGAAAGTCACTTTATGCATTTTATTTTTGATAATTAAGAGTAATTTATAGGCTTGACACCTTCCCTGTTTCAAGTGGCAAACCTCCAGATAGTCCTATACTGGCACACTGCAGCTTAAAGTAGAAACATTCAGTTCTAAAACACCTGAATTATTGGTATCAAATAAATATTCTGTGAAATGACTTTATTTCATTTTTCTGTTAATTAACTTACTTGTCTTAAAAGTGTGTACCAACGTATTTGTTTATAGAGTTTGCATTTGGTAGAAATTTCTGCTTAGATATTAGGTTAAGAAGTAATTAATATTTGAGAAAAGCAGAGAATGGAAGTCTTTAACAATAATTAAATAGCATCTATTTCTAGCACTTAGTTTAAAAATATAGGTCACTCAGGTATCTTCATTCAATAATTTCTTGGTACTCTATCTCTTTAAATTATTATTTTTTTAACCTTTGACCTTTTCAATCTATGATACCTTTACTTATTCAAAATCTAAATTTTTGTTGAGTTTTAAGTTGATTAGCTTCCTATACATTTAGAAGAGCAGATGAAGGAGGTGCTGGAGATAACAGAATTCAAAAATAAAACTTGTTAAAAGCTGTAAAGGAAAATGAAAGCTTGTAAAGACAAAAATGTCAGCATGAAGGGGATTCTCTGCTTGTTTATTTTTAAAGAACATATTTGAAACAAGGTCAAATACAGACATTGAAATCCTGCTTCTTTGGAGCTTTGGAACTCTAGGTAAACGGTTTCATTTCTGTAAGAATTAGTTGTCATTCTTTTAAATGAAGATCATGTGGCTACAAAGATGGCTTGGGAGGAAAACCCCATGTTGTATGAGCATGGGGACCTGGATTTGAATCCTCAGAACAGATACAAAAGCTAGTTGAGGTAGGTCATGGTGAAATATGAATAGAAGTAGGTGATTAAGGCAGGCGACTTTCTAGAAGCTCTCAGGCTCCCTAGACTGGCAGACCCAATGGGAAACAACTGTAGACATTCTCAAACAATTAAGAAGGCAAGGACCAACAAGTGAGATTTTAATCTGACCTCAACACACCCTAGGTTTGAGTACTCGCCCACACTCATGCATGCAAAAAAGTACACACACCTACACGAAAAAAATGAAGATGACATTTATCCTATAGACATTTTAAATGCAATATGAAATTCTCATTTCAATTCCATGCTTTAGTTTATGATCTTTTTCTGTTGTTGCCTGACTTACCTAAAACAATCCTAAGGGAAATTTCTCAGGATGACAGGATGACATCTTGCAAAGGAAATTGCCTAGGATAATACTGAAAATAGTATATGTATATATGTGCATGGGTTTGTGTATAACCGTGTCAGTTCCTTTTAAGTTAGGAAGATGGTGTGGGAACACAAGAAACTGAAGAAGCATGTAGTTGTGAGCTGTCCAACATGGATGCTGGCAATCTAACTCACGGGGCCCCTGGAAAAGCAGCAAGTGCTCCTAATGTCTGAACCCTCATGACAACACTCAGATGAAAGCATTGTTAACCGTGACACATGTTTTCCTTGAACTTGGTGTTCAATCTATAGAAAAGGTTTCACTGTTAAAATGAAACGGCACGTTATAAAAGGTTCAACTGACATTGTTACAAATATCCAATACTCTCTAAATGTCTTTATTAAATAGATGTGTCCACATAAAGTGGTAAGGTAAGACATCATATCTTATTCTAAGACATTAGAGTATGGACAGTGCAGAATTTGTAGTTGTATCTTACTACAGCTTCCAGTGCTTAATTTTGAATGTTAGATCAGTCCTTTCTTGTAAAAAAAAAAATGCCTTTTTCCTTCACAGGGTAATGTATTTTTGTAATAATCCATACAAGAAAGGTACAGACAAGCACACTGACTAAACCAATTAAAAGTATGAGTTCTTTATTGGCCAACAACCAAGAACAGGCTCATACCTCAAAGTCTCTTGGTGTGAAGGCCCAGGGGTACAGAATTTTTAAAGGCAAAACACACAAAGACCATACATCAAAGTTAGATTAGGGTCAGAGTAACCTTGAAGCACTTACTTCTGGCAAAACGTAGTAATAATTTAGGGAACAACATACACTTATTTTTGACTTAAACCTTTTTTTTCTGATTTTTTTTGTTTATGTGAAGTTCATATAAACATTATTTATTTTGCTTAAAACAACTAGACCATGGGAATCACAAATGTTTTGCCAAGGAAGCCATGACTGCTAACGGTTTAGAATACTTCCCAAGAAATAGCAAAGATCGAGAACAAGATGGAGTTATCTTGGCCACTTTGAATTTAATTGTTATTATTTAGTGTAGTGTGAAGTCAGAAATCCATATTTCCTTTGAAAAAATAATTAGAGAAAATAATATTTACAAATTTGAAAAATGTATCTGGGAAAAATTAATGTTTATTAAAGGAATTTTTACAAATTATCACATTTGAATTGTCCCTGCATTATTCATGTTTGAAATTTATATCTTTACTATATTGTTTTAGATTATTTCTCTCATCAAAAATGCTATAAGTATAAGACTTTACAAGATCAATAAGTCACTTTATCCTCCTTACTACTAAATAAGCATATTGTTTGAATTTCATTATTTCTCTGATATTTATCTTTAAGTATTATACTGTAAAAGGATATGTTTATTTCTTTTTCTTAAAGGAAAAATAACACCAATTTACTCTAATAGCAATGTTAAAACACCAAATCCGTGTCCAATCATAAAAGTTCAATTGTTTTTCATTAATATATTTGGATTCTTCAAAATTTACTCAACTTAATTTCATTTACTTTCAATATTTCTATGTTAACTATAAATTCAATATTTTAAAACTTAAATTACTGTTATTGTGATTTTAATTTTTTAGCCTCAAAATAATTCAAATTACAATTGACAATGTTCCATGTAAGAATATACTTTTAGACAAACAACATGTAATTATTGAAAAGTTTGAAATTCACATAAAATAATTTTCATTCAAGAACTTTGACATGTTATTAAGTCTGGCTTGTTAGTTTATTAAATGCACTTATAGTAACTGTATTACACTTTTCCCCTACTGACTAAAACCTGTACAAATAAATCATTAAAAAATTCATACTGGATAAAGAAGCTTACTGTGTGACTCACTGTGTCACTGTGCAGCTGAGGTTTTCTCTTTCTCCCTTCTTACCCATTTTTTCTCTTAAATTTTATTTTGTTTTATTCTGGGCAGAGGTAGATGGGTGGGGTTGGGAGGCATGATGTGAAAGACACAAAGAATAAATAAAAAGGAAGTTAAAAAATTCACACATGACAATATTTCCTTACAACTCACAACATAAAAACGTATTTCATGCATATGCAAATATACCATATTAATTTTAATCCAGCAGTATTGTATTATCAATATTAATAAATCAGAGAAACTATTATGCTATACATGTCACTAAAAACTGAGATGAAAACTGAGCATTTAGTCAAGTGAACTTGTCAGTAGTTATACTCTGCATAGATGTCTGAGGCATAAGATTCAGTAACAGATGGCCAGGCTTCGATTCAGGCAGTAAATTCAATAACAGATGGCCAGGTAAAGTCCAAGCAAAGCAGTTAATTCTCCCAGAAGTGCTTTTGGTTTGCACAATGTATAAACTGACTTAGTTTCTTCTGAAAACAATTTACTCAACAGAATTATTTCACAGTTCAATATGTAAAGTGGAAAGCATAGGAGTAGTCTATTTATGTACCTGATCATATCCAGAGCAAACAAAACAGATGTAATCTCCCTGGATGTTGTATATGCAACTCTTTCATGTTTATTCCAATTATAAGCCAGAATGTTGAGATGTTATTTGTTTTGTAAATTATTAACAAAACAAAAACAAAACCAAATTCCCAACTCTAAGTTCACAAATTTGTGGGAAATCAATCAAGCAAGGTTCTACATGACAGCAGGAAAAGGGAATTATGATGGGCTATTTTATAAAACAGTACTTACCCCTTTATCCATATCATTTCAAATTATAGTATTACTAAAGACCACATGAGTCATTCATAAGTGTAATGGGATCCAAATAGGAGCAAAAAGAAAGGTAATTAAGGTAAGGAAGATTATTTCATAAATAAAAAAAAGTAATCAACTAATGAGATATTCCAACTTTCAGAAGAATGGTTAGAATATTCAGACACTATCATCGTTCTGTACGTACATCATTGACTTCACTCATTATAAAACCTAACTGTTTTGTTTTGAAACATTCACTTATTTTTGGTATGTATGCATGCATGTGTGTTTGTGTGTGTGTATGTGTGTGTGTGTGTGTGTGTGTGTAGACACCCATATGCTACAGTGTGAAAGTGGAAGTAAAAAAACAATGCGCAGAAGTCAGTTTTCTCCTACCTCTTCAGTGCCAATTAAACTACTCTTCTTAGGGTTGATTACAAATGTTTTTACCCACTAAGGCATTTGCTATCTCCACTATTTACTTTACTACTAGAAATGACTGAATTTCATTATCTTTTATGAAATAATTTTAAAATTTGGATTAAGAGTACTTGAAAAAATGCAGTATTAGCCATCCCACTCTATGTATGAGTTTCACAAATAGGCAAACCAGTGTATGACATAAAATATCTAGAATGGCAAGTAGGAGAATGAACAGGGAGACAAAATAGGGCATTTTTAAATAATGTGTTTCTCCAAACAAGCTAAATTTTATTTTAGTTTGTGTTCTAGTCAGATGAAAACACAAGAAATAAAGCTTTGCATGATAAAATGAAATTAACTTGCTGTTCTTGGAGGTCTGATATTTAGCTTTCATATCTGGAAAATAATTAAAATGGACACCAAAATAAAGCAAACAACCATAAAAAAGCCCAAAACTTCCTTTTAAATTCTCCTAAAGAGGAAACCATAATCTACTTATGTAACATCATGCTGCCATTTGAAGACAACATTTATAGATTTATAGGTGCATCTTCCCTTAGTAATATGGCCTTTTTTCTTTAGATATCCATAGCTCTTAAAATGCATGGAGAAAGGAGCTTAAGGTTCTTTTCAGCCCTGGAGGGGATTCCATTTTTTCTTATCTTTTGTGCATACTTCACTTTATCTCATGATACATATATCTCCTTTGAGAATGTAGCCTTTGGGAAACCTGCATAAATTTCTGATGATTTTGTTATAAAACTGCAATCATTTCAGTCTTTATCCTGCATATTTTCAAAGAATGCCATAATTTTTGGTTCAAATCAGTAGTTTAAAAAAAAAGAAAATGCTGCTGTCATTTAGTCTATAAGGTAAAGAAGCATAATGATTACTATTAAAGATTTAATAAGAAATTTTATAAATATTAATAAGTATCAATAATTGTGTATATTATATGTAACAAATAAGATGTAAAGATACATATATAACTAAGCATATATCGTTATTTTTCTTGTGAGAGCAAAACTACATTCTAGATTCTCAAGACATTTTGTGCAAAACAGTTTCAATGACGGTTACCACTTCAACCCACCTTGGAATGCTCTGTAATTTTACTGATTGCTCGGGGGCAAGGAGATGAATAGTCAATTAGCAGATGAAATAAGTTTATTTCCTTTATTCACATCAGCAGAAATGACTTATTGTTTAACTGGAGAACTAGTGTCCCAATTTTCTTGACTATAATCTCTCTAGAGTTGGTATAAGGTTCTAAAATCCACCTCAAAATGGCCTTATCTGGCAATTTCCATGCCAGTGGACAATGGGTTTTTGCTTTCTTGCCAATCAGTGGGGAACATATTTATTTTTTAATTGCTAATTAGTAAACACAATATGCCCAAATCCATCTTGAAAAATCCACTTTCAATTGACTTAATAAATTGATATAACTCAATTTCACATGCAAAATTTCATTTATTATTATTTTCACAAGCTGTGCTTGCAAGACCACAGTCATGTAGAGTGAGTGTCTTGAACTACAATTATTTATTGCTTATGTTTATGGAAATAGGTGGTGTGCTAGAATCAAAGTACAATCAATTAAGATCAAGGCTTAGGTTCCAATCCACCCAGACATCATCACATGGAATAGCAAGAGAACTGATATTCTCTGTTCTCAACTTCACCATGGTGGTTCCATGTCATTCACAACACAAAAACCCCATGTACATTGAACCTCAGAGCTTCAAATGAAGGATTTTAAGGTAAATGTGAACATTTTGGGAACAACAGCCATAAAAATTATTATGTGAATTATCTAAATTGTATTCAGAGAATCTGACTTCAGAGAGAAAGAATGACAGAGGATATGTGTGTCTCAAGTTATTGCAGGGTTTGGAAGTCACTGAAGAACTGTGCATAAGATAAGATCATTATTTGCTATAAACTCAAGATTGAATTACCATCAAACTTCTACAAATGAGTAAAACAAAAAGTCAAATAAAAATAAAAATCTGAGACAGAGTATTAGAGATAGTCTAGATAGATAGATATAGAAATGATGACAGATGGGTAGATAGGTTACAGACAGATAGATGGATGGAAGGGATAAATGATTATGCTTGAATAGGATTAATAATAAAGGCATTTAAAGAATAGTTCTCTGCCTTTGCATATATTTTGTGCTTTCATAAGTACCAAAATGAATCAAAGTATTTAATAATTTGAAGATGAAGACATAGGTTGTGGCTTTGTTATAGACCTTGAAAAAATATAATTAGATCACTCAATTATTTGTAGAAAATAGTACAGTGGCTTACTGTATTACAGGTAACACCTCTGATCTTCATTCCCCTTTTTTCCTTCTCCCTTCCTACATTTATGATGCTCATCACCTCCACTCTATTCTTTACAAGCCCTATATATTATTTTTTATCTTTCTCTTTTTTCCTTCTTTTTTCATTATTTCATTTATACTGAATGGTTGATCTTGAGAATTGAAGAAATCTAAGCATTGTTCTTCACTGTGTAATTTAATTTGAACTTCAACAGTTTTGTGAGTTTCAATTTACAAATGAGGTTTTAGCAAAATGCTTAGTTTCCTTATCATATACCTCTGTTTCCTAATATTTTCCTAATATTTTCACCTATTAGTCAAATCTGTTCTCAACTATGCAAAAGGCCACACATTTAGTATTTTGACTTAAGAAGTTATAGTTTATTCTCATAAAAATTATCATATAAGACTGTCAGTGATGCCTCTTTTGGGCCTTGGCTCCAAGATGACCAAAAAGAAGGAGGAGGAGAAGGAGGAAGAGGAGGAGGAGAAAAAGAAGAGGAGGAGAAGAAAAAGAGGAGGAGGAGGAAGAGAAGAAGAAAGAAGAAGGAGGAGGAGGAGGAGGCGGAGAAGAAGAAGAAGAAGAAGAAGAAGAAGAAGAAGAAGAAGAAGAAGAAGAAGAAGAAGAAGAAGAAGAAGAAGAAGAAGAAGAAGAAGAAGGTAGCATGAATCTTAAAGGTTCTTACTAATAAAATCAAACCTGAGCCAGATATTGGGGTGAACACTGGAAGATCAGAGAGACAGAACAAGCCACAACTATCTCACCTTGCCAATTCCTCAGCTGGTCCTGTTTCCTCAGGTTGGAAGCCTCTGAGTCCTCATCCAGAATGAATCTCAGCTGAACTGTGTTGCTCCAAAGCCTGAAAGCTTAACCAGTCAAATGCTTAACCAGGCCAAAATGCTTCTAGTTTCTGGTCCTCACGCCTTATATATCTTTCTGCTTTCTACCACCACTCTCTGGGATTAAAGGCTGGCTTTCTGGGATTAAAGGTGTGTGTCACCGTGCTTGGCTGTTTCCAATGTGGCCTTGAATTCACAGAGATCCAGAGGGATTTCTATCTCTGGAATGCTGGGATTAAAGGTGTGAGTGCCACCATTTTCTAGCCTTTGTATCTAGTGGTTGTCTGTTCTCTGACCCCAGATAAATTTATTAGGGTACACAATATTTTGGGGAACACAATCCCACCACAGAAGAAGAAGAAGAAGAAGAAGAAGAAGAAGAAGAAGAAGAAGAAGAAGAAGAAGAAGAAGAAGAAGAAAAGGAGAAGAAGAAGAAAAGAAGAAGAAGAAGAAGGAGAAGGAGAAGGAGAAGGAGAAGGAGAAGGAGAAGGAGAAGGAGAAGGAGAAGGAGAAGGAGAAGGAGAAGGAGAAGGAGAAGGAGAAGAAGAAGAAGAAGAAGAAGAAGAAGAAGAAGAAGAAGAAGAAGAAGAAGAAGAAGAAGAAGAAGAAGAAAGAAAAGAAGATAAATAACAATGGTGCCATAAAGGATCATGGCCATGTGCCATGTGCAGTCAATTCACTGCAGCAACTGCACCTGGTGAATGCCCAAGGGAAAAGACCATTAAGAGTTCATTTAGGGCATAATAGAGGCCACTGTTATGAGGGACATATTCAAAGCAAGTGTCTTCAACACTTCCGTACTTCCCAAACTCTATGTTAATATTCATTACTGAGTGAGCTATGCCATTCATAACAAGGTAATTAAGATTCAACTCATGACTACCTGGAAAGACCAAACATCCCACCAAGATTTAGACTGGCTGGTGATGCACCACCATGCAAAAGAGGAGGCTTCCTAAAGACAGAAAATCACACACCTTGGAAATTAAAATTGAAGTTATACCAATAATAAAATAACAAACAAAATAAACAAATAAACAATCTCCCCCCCCCAAAAAAAAAAACCTCTCAATGATGTAGCTTTTACTTACTTCCTAGGCTTGAATCTGTCTTTACACTGAATTTTATACTGAACTAAGATGGCTCTTTAGTGTTATCTTCTTTGTGACCTCCTAGTATCTACACCTTTCTCCCTCTTAGGAATATTTCCAATGTGCATTTTGTAAATGTTACATTCAAGCCTCTGGTCCTTATTACCTGTGGATGGCAGAGTCTTTGATGATAAGTTTTATATGGGTATTTTCAGTTTAAAATTGTATCATAATTGCTTGAAGTACAAAATAAACCAATAACTGCAATTTTAGTAAGGAGAAGAAACATTTATCAGGATAGAAGGATATATGATGATGGAGGTAAATATTGAGGGAAGTAATTAGTAGCCAAAATGCACTCTGGAGAATCATCAGAGACCTTAAAAATATAAAGAATGGCTGGGTGGTGGTGGCACATGCCTTTAATCCCAGCACTCAGGAGGCAGAGGCAGGCAGATCTCTGTGAGTTCGAGACCAGCCTGGGCTACAGAGCAAGTTCCAGGACAGGCTCCAAAGCTACACAGAGAAACCCTGTCTTGAAAAACCAATATATATATATATATATATATATATATATATATATATATATATATATATATATATAAAGAATGGTCATTTCTTAGAGCCTTCAGAGGTGAAATACTCCTAAAACCTCACATACATTTGGTACTTTAAATAACTAAGTTTGTAATACTTTGTACAGTAGCCCTAGGAACCTAGTACTTATGAATGTTGCCTATTGAATTTAAAAATAATTATTTCTGAATCTTTAAAGTTAGTGTTTTTAAAGCATTTTAATTTTTGAAAAAAAGCACAATTCTTATCTTCTGTACTTGTCAGGTATACAAGATATCCTTTAGTAGCTCATCATTTCCACCATTCAGGATACAAAGTTAAACTGATCTTGGAAACACATGCAGAAAAAGTAATACATAGCACTTGGTACTTAGCGTAATTCTAGCCAGTCCTATGGGTAGGATACAAATGCAATGGCTCTTTGAGTCGTTTGATAGGAAGAAATAGAGAAAAGGTGAAGGGCCAAGGCTGAATTCTCGGATCCATGAGAGCTAATATATAGATCTTGGGTGTGTAACGTTATTTTGTAGGTTAGACTCTCTTGTTTCTGTCTGGTTTTGTGCAATTCAGGCAGAAGGGCCTATGGAATTCCATTATTTCTGCCTTCTATCTTGCTGTAGGCATGCTAAAGTTGCAGATGCACTGGACTATGTGGGCTTTTTACAAATTCCAGTGAATCAAAGAGAACTTCATTGAGCTTGTGCAGGCAGAGATATTGCATTCAAACTCATATCTTTGGCCTCCCCAAAAGTTTTAATGATTGCAAATGGTTAATCTGCATTCAAGATATTTCAAGTCTCTCATGTGAAAATATTTACAAATCAACTAATGATTATTTTCAATTTATTTAGGTCAGAGATTGCAGACTATTCCTTTGTAACGGCAGGTACCATGGAGACTAATTATTTGTAACAGAAGAGTTGGTTGAAAAAAAATTAATGTAGTAGATCTGAGAAAAAAATCATTATCACATGAAAAAGGATCCATGTATCTATTGGGTTTTGATACATTTCTTCTTTGACAATACTTTTTACCACTAACACAAACACACAGACACACAAACACATACATCACCAATATTATCATTGCTACAATGAAAAGTCTTATAGAAATCATAATGCAGTAAAAGAGATTGCAGTTGATAAGTTGAAACCCTAGGTCACAAGAGCTGCAGGGAAGGCCTTACTGTAAAACAAATTTTAGACTTAGCTATGAGATTTCTATAAACTATATGGGAAAGGAATATATCTATACTTGAAGGTCACACATGCTTAGACCTCGAGTTTGATTAATTGTTTATTGTTTTTAATATTCTTCTCTATATAGAAGGAATGTCATCCCTGTGTTAGCAGCCTTTACTACAAATATTAACTGTGATAGAATTCGAGATTCTCATCTGCACAGAGACTGAACCCTGACTCTTAACCCCTTTGCTTCTTCTCTAAACTGTGCCCATCTTTGTATCCTTGCATTACTTATTTTCAGCCAAAATTTACAGAAGCTACAGATTGTAGCTGGTTGCACTCATATTAACTAACCTGCAACACATTTGCAATGGTCATGCATCAGTGTCAACTAAGGTTTAAATTCTAGAAGTTCTCAAGTGAATTTTGAAATTTGGGGATAGGATTAGAGGCATGTTTATATTCATATGGGACAACATTTAAGTGTTGCTATTCCATGGGTGTAAAACATTTTTAATGACAAAAGACTCTTAGAATCATAGTTTAAATACTGTTTGAAATAATAAATAATTTTTATTTAACAAATGGTGATATTCTCTCTTGGTGATGTGTTGAATTTAATAGCTATAAGTTGCATCTGTTAGTTGTTTCCTATTTAAGGCACTCAAATGTAAGCTTGTTTAGGGAAAACTCCATTGATTCACACTTAGAAAAAGTATTGTGAATATATTCATTCCATTCCCAACTAAGATTTAAATTTCAAGCATCCTAAAATAGTGTTTAAATAGTATTTCAAGGAAGTGACTTGGTAAAATTGCTGTCATGTTTTGTGGTTGACAAAATTTTAAATATTAAATGGTAGTAAAGTTCATTCAAGAAATCCTCTTGTGGTAATAATGTTTTATTTTAAAAGTGCATTGCCTAGACAGCAAATGTCAAAGGAGACAATGGTACTTTTGCTACTTTATATCAAATATATTCATGAATATAATTATACTTTTTGAACTATAATTGAATGTGTTGAACAAGAAATCTGACAACAGAAAAAGAAATAGTAGAAAGTATCTCAGGTAAAAAGATTGACTTTTTTTATACTTTTTGAAATTATTTGAGAATTTCATACAGTATATTTTTATCATAGTCTGTCCTGTCTTCCTACTCTACCCAGATCCTCCATGCTCCCTACCCACCAACTTCATGTACTTTCTCTTTCTAAAAAAAATAAATAGAATAAAAGCACACACAAAAAAGTGGAGTCTGATTGTACTGTCCATTTGCTTCTGACATTGTTCTGCAGAGTGATTGATATACTCAGTTCCATTTAGCTAAAGAAAACTGCTTTTTCTTCTCCCACCAAATATCAGTTTGAAAAGCAAGAGGTGGGATCTTGTTCCGGACTTTCTTCTTTATGCCAGAAATTCTGTCTAGCATGAGCTTTGATCAGGCCTTGTGTGTGTTGTCCCATTTCTGTTACATTCTTTATGAGATTGCAGGAGACTTTGTCCTATTGGGGCTGCAAAATGCTGTTTCATTTAATATTTTAACCACCTGGCCCTTTCAATGTTTCTGTCCCCTTCTTTCTCATAGATCTCTGAGACTTGAGAGGACAAGTGTGATAAGGATATCTGATTTTAGGTTAAGCACCTTATGTCTCTCACTCTCTGCAGGCTTTTCAGTTGTACGTTGATGTGTTAATCAAAATCAACTGCAAGAAGTTCTTCGGATATAGTTAAGCAATACACTGATGTACTCATATAGAAATATTTCATTAGGGGTCATTTTTTTTGCCTGTTTATCTAGCAGGATTATAGTGTATGTCTTGAACTGGGCCCCAAACTATCTAGTCTTGGTTTTATAAGTAATGTCAGGTAATGGTTCCATCTCAGAGTGAACCTCACATCCAATTAAAAAAAAATAAAAGTGATTCCTTGCAGACTACTTACAGTTCATTCTACTCCTGTCCCAATGGACATACCTTTTAGACAGGTTGTTACTATAGCTCAGAGAGTTTGGTGCTTGTTGATGTTGGTGGTCAGTTTTCTCCTCCATTAGCGTGTCTGGAAAATTGGAGCAGGATGAACACTAGCCAGTAAGGATGGGGCTTCCAGTTGATTAACAACTAGGTTTCATCATTTTTCTATGGCATTAGTATGTGGTATTTGCGGCAACTGTGTCTTTATCATCACATTGTGTAGCACAGCTAATAACAGTGACTATCACCTATAAGAGTTGTTTGGGGAGGAGTGGTATCTGATGGACCACGTTGGCCAATGGCACAAAAAAGATGTAGCCCTTACATTGCTAGTAAGTTTACTTGGTAATATATTTTAAGATTGATTATCGCTTCTACCATTAGATAGCAACTTTATTTAAATTCTTTGATAGATTTATTTATTTTAGGAAGCTTCTGAAGTAGTAAGTTTTCAAAAGGCTGTTATGGTTAGTTGTTCTTCCATGTATTCTCTCCAATCCCACTCCCTTAAATTCTAATATCTGAATTTCCTCTTTATTCCTTTTTTTCATTACATCCTATGTCCTTTTCCTCGGAAAATCCCCTTCCCAATCTTGTCTCTTATTAGGTACCTAAACTCTGTGGACACTCTATATACAATAGATAGATCTACAGCATAAAAAAGCACAAATAAGAAAAGATGATGCTAAACAACAAAGGTTTATTTTCAGCTCACCATCCCATTCCTTTATGTTCTCATTCCCCATCCCCCTACCCTCCATTGTGTACCCCTTGAGCTGGAACAGGGATGGTGTGGGAGAGCAATGAAAGAGATACCATGATAGAGGGAGACATCATGGGGATAGGGTGCTAGGGAAGTTCCCAGGAATCCACAAGGATGACCCCAGCTTAGACTACCAGCAATAGTGGAGAGGGTGTCTGAACTGAACTGGTTTACCCCAGTAATCAGATTGGTATTACCCTAACTGTCATCATAGAGTAACCGATGGAAGCAGATGCAGAGATCCACAGCCAAACTCCAGGCTGAGCTCCAGGAGTCCAGTCGAAGAGAGAGAGAAGAGGGATTCTATGAGTAAGGGGCAACAAAGTCATGATAGGGAAATCTATAGAGACAACCAAACCAAACTAGTGGGAACTCATGAAATTTAGACCAACACCTGTGGAGCCTCCACAGAACTGGACTAGACCTTCTACCTAAGCAAGAGAGTTGTGTAGCTTGATCTGCCTAAGGGGCCCTTTGGCAGTAGAATTTGGATCCATCCCTGGTGCCCAAGGAGGCATTTTGGAGCCCAATACCTGTGGTGGGACACCTTGCACAGCCTTGAGGCAGGAGGAGGCAGTTTGGACATGCCTCTACTGAATGTACTAGTCTCTGCTGACTCCCCATGAGAGGCCTTACCTTCTTGTAGAAGGGAATGGTGGGTGGGTAGGAGGGGGAGGCTGGATGGGTGGGAGGAGCGAAGAGGGGGATCTGTGATAGGTATGTAAAATGAATACAAAATTTCTTAATAAAAAAATAAAAATAAAGATTTATTTTCAAATGGAAAAATAAAATCTGAAAATGAAGTCCACTGATATTTATATGAACTTACCCTATTTTGCTTCCTGGGGAGGGGAATAGACTATTATAGGCATGGTGAGTAAGAGTTGATAGTCAGCTACAGGAAAGGATATATAAGTGCATGTGTATTAGATCTCATATGTTTCATTACTATGCTCCAATGTAGCAACATCAATGAATGAAATATCTGCTCAATTATCTTTCCTCAGGAAATAAATGAAAAAAAAAACAAAAAACAAAGCTCAAACCATTGCTTTAAAAACTGCATTCATTTAAACTGTGTTTGAGGGGATTCTGGCCAGATAGTATAGAAAGTACAAAGCAATTGCAGTGGCAGAACCCATAAATACTATGGAATCCAGGAATCTGTAAAGCTTCCAATGTCTACAAGAGGGCTTGGATGGTAAACTGCTCTGAAAGTCTATGAAGTCTGCTCTTGACACTAAAGAAATTGTGAATTTTTCAACCTCAGCTCTTACAAGGAGGGTGAAGTTCAATCTGTTAGGTGGAGCTTGTATAGTCAAGGTAGAGAAAAGACCTTGTCTTGTTAATATTGCACACTTTGGTTTTGATTCTTGTTACTGATTTCAAACAGTCACACCAAGACACAAGTGAATATTATCATTGTATATCCATTTCTTTTCAGGAGTAAATGTCATGAGCTATTGCTGGCCATGACACAATTACAGCTTATAGCAGTTGATAATTCAGATGCCAACCCATCAGAGGAATTATTCTCTGATGTGGTATGCTGTTAGCAAGACTTACAGATCATTGACTCTGAACACTGTTATTCCCATCTATGATTTCACTTGGGCAATAACAGCTATGGTATCTCTTCATTACCATGCATTTTCATGTAATGTGTATATGTTATCTTATGATTACATCTCAGTCTTGTGGCCACATGTATTTGTGGATGGTCAGGAAGATGACTTCCCTTTTAGTTGTCTAATTCTGATATATAGAAAATATATGAGGATATGCTTCATAACCATATCTATTCTCCCATGAGGACAGTAGACATTTAAAATCCTGCGTTGTTCTTTTTGCTCAGCCAAACACAAGAAAATAGCAATTTCTCCTCAGTCTAAGATTTAACTGCATACATTTAGCTCATTTTTACCTTAGAGCAAGTTCAAACTAGACTAAAGGTCTTTGTAAATAGATCGTAAGTTTAAAACTTTACAATTATGCATAAGGTCAGAATTGCAGATGTCTAAGCAAAGTAGCCAAGCAGCCTAAAAAAATCATGCCACTTTTTTACTTGCCAAGTCTAGCTGATAAAAGACCATTAAAAGGAAAAATTATTTCTAAAAGGCTCTAATGTAGTTCTATTATAAAAAAGAATTAAAAAAAACCCCTGCATTAAAGATCTAAAGGAAAATAAGCCGGGCGGTGGTGGCGCACGCCTTTAATCCCAGCACTCGGGAGGCAGAGCCAGGCGGATCGTTGTGAGTTCGAGGCCAGCCTGGGCTACCAAGTGAGCTCCAGGAAAGGCGCAAAACTACACAGAGAAACCCTGTCTCGAAAAACCAAAAAAAAAAAAAAAAAAAAAAAAAAAGATCTAAAGGAAAATATAATACATACAATGATGATGTGAACAGATTAAATACCAATCAATAGATTTAAATCATAAAAGAAAACCTAAACCAAATGATATGCTTAAGTTTTTACCATAACTGAAATGTAGGGAAATGTTGAGATTACATAGTCAGACATTAACAGAAAAAAGAAGTATAAAATTTGTCATAATGCAAAGGGAAAGAATCTGGGTATTTAGTATATGAGGGAAATCTGACAAGAATGAATGGATTTGTAAAGGCTTCAGGAGCATTATCACAAACCTGAAAACACTATTGTATCAAGTATTATGTAATAGCACTGCATCTTTTATTGGTGCCCAGGTTTCTCTTCCAACCTAGCTACAAAATTCTCCATCTACAATCTGCCCTACTAGCAAGATATGCTGAAGCAATGGTGGTGTAGAACACGTGGAGTGGCCAAACAAAAATGTATGGTTTAACTGGAGGAATATCACGAGAGGGAGCCCATGGCCTACAGTGCCTGGATGGCTAGGAACAAGAGACTGAGGGGCCTAGAGACCTAGTGTAGAAGAAAACATAAATGAGAAAAAAAGTCAATGAAATGATTTGTAATGATATTCTGTTACACTCATAGGTTGGTACCTTAAATTTTCCAGTCATCCTCAGAGGCTTCCCTTGGCAGCAGATGAGAGTGTATGCAGAGACCCACAGCCAGACATAATGCAGAGAGAGAGAGAGAGAGAGAGAGAGAGAGAGAGAGAGAGAGAGAGAGAGAGAGAGAAAGAGAGAGAGAGAGTCTAAATTTGATGTCTCCATCAGATCCCTTTCCTCGGAGTTCAGAGAAGCCTGTGGAAGAATGGGAGGAAAGACTGTATGAGTCAGAGGGTATGGAGGAGAGCAAGAGAACCTGGCCCACAGAACCAACTAAGCAGGGCTCATATGGCTCATAGAGACTGAGATGACAAGCATGGGCCGTGCATGGTCTGTACAGGGTTCTCTGCATATATGTTAATGGCTGTCAGATTAGTGTTTCTGTGGGACTCCTAACAGTGGGGGTAGGTGTGTCTCTGATTCTTTGGTTGCTCTTGAGACTCTTTTCTGCTATTGGGTTGCCATTTTTGGCCCTGATATGAGTGCTTTGCCTTGTCTTATTGTGTCTTGTTTTGTATAGTCTGGCTGTTGTCTCTTGGAAATTCCTGATCTTTTCTGAAGAGGAAAACAGGGTGGGGATGGATCTGGGTTGGGTGGAGGGGAGATACAGGGAACTAGGAGGAGTGGAGGGAGAGAAAACTGTTTTCAGGATGTGTTGTATGAGAGAAGAACCTATTTTCAAAACAAAACAGAAAGCAAAATAAAAGAAAAAACCCACCCAAAACAAATAAACAAAGCACTCATTAGAGGAAGACACAGAAACCAACATTTGAAAATAACAGGTGAAACATTGAAAATTTGATAAACTATGCAGATTCTTCCTTTTTATTTTTAACATTCTTTGCTGTTTTTCCAGTGACTCTGATGGTCCTCAAAATGATTTTTTCCCTTCATTTTGGAGTAAATTGCTTGAATTTTTTTTTATTTTTTTACTGTTACAGTGCAGATTCATTAGATGTTCTTAAGCTAAAGTAGTTACATAAGTTAAGAAATAAGTTTATTTCTTAAGGATAAAATAAGTATCCAAGTTTAGAATGAATTTCATCAATAATTTGCCCTGGTACTATCTCTATTTTTTTGTTTTATGTAGCTTTAATTTGTTATTTTCTATTTTTGAATTTATTTATCTTTGATGCTCAATACTTTACAGGATGAGAAAGTGTTTGCTTTGGGACACTATGCATCTTGTATTTCACTTTTTTGGTTTAACTTGCATTTTTTTTCTGATAAAGATTTGTCTGTTTATTTCAAATGTCTGTGATTTTTAGGTTGTACCATTTTCTGTAATGAATCCATTCTTGCTTGACCTTCACTTTTGAGTTATAATGTACCTGCAATTGAATTCTAAATTGACAGTGCAGTCTTCTCAATTCATGATGGAGTTACAACTCAATAAACCCATCATGAATTGAAAATACCACAAGTCGAAAATGTATTTAACCTTTCATCATTTCCTCCAGTTACCTCGCTGCCTTTACTTCTATTAGTTCTCAAACTATTTTTGTAAAGTAAAAGTGTAATATCTGAATCTAGAAAATGCCTGAGTATTTCAAAAGCATCCTACACAGATGTTAATCATTCATTTGTCTTAAAAACCAGCAGTATAACCAGTAGTTATGAATGTTAATGAGATTCAGTCAACTAGGCTTGAATCCAGCACAATCATTTACCAGTGGTCTACCTTCAGGCAAGTTCTTAGCTACTCAAGAAGGATGTTCACAGTGATTACATCATGAGTTTGTAATAATGAATAGAGCATTTACTGCATTAGGGCTTAGAACATTGTCTTGTCTCAAAGTTATTTTTTTTTGAAAACTCTCCTTCTTAACTTAAAAGCATACATAAGGATTTTTTTAATCCTAGTTTTCAGTTTGTTTCTAAGTTTATAATTGTCTACTCTTGTTTAAACTATGCCTTCTCCTGAAAAGTATCTTTTAGTCATTATAAAATGCAGGTAATAGTAAGACCATCTTATCTAAAGCATTTTCTTTGGAATATGGCAGCTTAAGTTCTAATAGGATATCTTTCTTAACCAATGTTATTGACATTGAAATATATTATATAGCCCAAATCCCATAGTGTTTCACGTTTAAGTTCCCAGTACATTTCATCATTGTGCTCAAGCATTTGATCCCCAAATCTCAAGGCTTCTATTCACTGCCACAGTCAAAGAATTTCCTGTACTTCGAGTGAATGGTTAGATATCCTTTCCCATGATAGTATCTCATCATTGTGACTTAGCTTATGACACCTAAGCCAGCATGGTGTAGGCCATTATAACATATACATCACACCAAATACTTTATTGAAATCAATTGGAACTTCTCTTTTTTACTCATATTGTTTCTTTGTAGAGTTTCTGCTCCAGGAGGATCCCCAAAAAGGTCTAATCTGAAAAATTTTGAGTTCAACTCAGACACTGCTCTTCCTTCAGCCATCATTTGACAATGAGAGTAAGAGATTACAGGTTTTGGAGTTTTCTGTTATGTGGCACGGGTGGATAATGCCCAACCTTTATCAAATAAGACAGAATCATTGTAAAAGACTTTGACAGTGCTTCTAGTTGCCCATGTAAGGACCACACAGCTATTATTCAAATTACTATATATTATAATATAGTCACAATTCTTCTTTTGCATGTGTATGTGGATTATGTGTATATGTATGTTTACTTGTGTGGGTACTTGATTGAGTATGACTTAACATGTGCATGTATAGAGAGGTCAAAGTATGATATTGAAAGTCTTCTTGAATCACTCTGTACCTTACATGTTGAGGCATGGTCTCTCATTTGAACACAGAGCACAATGATTCAGCCAGTCTAGCTATTCAGAGTGCTCTGCAGAATCTCTTGTTGCCACAAAACACATGCTGGCATTACTAGAAGATGCTCCACTCATTACAAAAATTATAGTAGTCACTGGGGATCTAAAGTTTCATTCAGGAAGTGGGATTACCTGCTAAGCCAACCCCACAGGCCCAAATATTATTTCTTTTACTTTGTGCAACTGCAGTTTTTTATTACAAGAGCTATAAAATTTGAGCCAAAAATAGCTTGAAAGACAGTGGGTAGTTGTATTGTTCCACACGAGTCAAAATCTATGAGCTTTGAGATGAATTAAAGTCTGAAATTCAGATTTTCTCCAGCTTACTCCTCTTCTAGTTCTGCCCAACCTCAATTCACAATCAAGGCTCCTGGATATCATATCATTGTGATTACTGACTATCCTTTGTGTAAATTGTTTTGAACTACAAGTAAAGTGGTCCTAAAAAATCTGTGAGTGCTTATAAGATATTGATCTCTTTTCTAGGGAATACATGTCAATTAACTCATGTCATTTTCAGTAGTGTTATCAAATAGAAAACAATACTCAAATCAAAGGAATGAGCAGGAGGCCTCAGTCTTAATAAATTGTACAACCCAGAGTCCTAAACCTGATATTTATAGCTTAAATTTGGCATAGTTATATCACTAGCTTAATACTAATTTCGAAATTTAATCATATCACTCTTCACATTTCATCATGTGTTCGCTTTTCAGATGGGTGGAATGTTTTAACACAGCAAACTAAAAAAGAAAATATGAGTAGAGAATTCTTCTGAAAAAAAAATTAAGAGCAGTATTACTAGGAGCAACAATGTAGGTCAAATGAAAAAGTGTTAAGGAATTTTAAATGTTTGACTTTTTTTTAACTCTACTTAGCAAAGGTGTGAACTTACCTACTAGCCAACGATGTTGAAAGAAGATACGGGGATTCTCAGTATCAGTGGTGAAGACTTAATTACTTACAACTGGGCAAGCAACATGAATTTCTGCTTGCTTTCCCAGTGCTGTTTGTCTTCTGTCAGATAGTGTTGTTACAAAGCAGATGAGGTGCAAAATAGGAACCTATATTTAAAATAAGAGCTCTTTCTATGGCTTATGCAACTGGGAAATTCAATTATTCTTTCCTCTTCAATGTGTCTATAAATCCAAACAGAAGAAAATACACTTAATAACTTGCTAATGTAAGATCACACTAATCATTGAATGAGCAAAAATGTTAAAGGTTATCAATGCAACACGATTATTTTATTTAATGAAAGAATATAATCTATTATAAAATCTTAGACAAAATGAAAGTAATTATTGTGTTAAATTATTTAAGAAAGTTATTTTAGCTGATATAATAATTATGTTAATAATATTCAAAATATAATTTAGAAAAAACCTTACAGGGTGTCACAATTAAAATGTTCAAAAATAATGTTGTTTTGCCAAAGAAACTTCTTTGACTTACACACTGAATCTATTGATCTTCATTGTGATTTTCCTTATTTTAAGCTTTTTAGCCCCTCTGTCATATCATACTGCCATTTAAAGCACACCATTGCTGTGATTTATACTTTTTAAAGTACATTTTTAGTTTCATTTGTTTTATTTTCTGTACATGAGCATTTTGCCAGATGTATGCATGACACATATGTGTCTGGAACATCTGTGGTGAGGAACAGGCTTTGTATCCTCTCCAACTGAACTTAAGGATGTATGTGAGCCACCATGTGAGTGGTTGAAACTGAAGTAGGGTCATCTACAAGAGTAACAAATGCTCTTGAACAGTGAACCATCTTTTCAACTCAGTTCATTATCTATGTAAGTTGATTTGACTGCAGTCAAAATGCTGTCTTATAGGACTCAGATGAATCATTGAAACAGATGCAGTAGAATTTAAGAACACTCCACAACGATTGCAACAACATATTCTGAATCCATGTAGGCCCACAATAGCCAAAATTTCTGCATGGAGAATGGAATTGGCTATGCAATTCCTCTCCTACCCAAGGAGCCATAGGGAAAAGGTAACGGGGGCAAGAGAAAGAAAAAGAAACTTTTCTCTAAAAGTGTAGCCTTGGTAAGAGAACTCAGTTGGAAGAATACACACGAGGAATATTTGGGCAGCACAAATAAGTTTAAAAGTTTAAAGATAAAGCAGAATCAGTTGAATAGAAGACAATGGAAAAGTTCGGGATGGGGCTTACTATGATCAAAACAGGCACAAAGTTTTCAAATATCCTTTAAAAAGTTTACTTAGAACAAACAGATAAGATTGGTTTTTTTATATATATCAGGAACAATCCAAAGGCTTAGGGATTTAAATAATATGAATTTCTTAATCATTACAAAAATTGACTTCTTTGGTCCTTCATGTTTTTGGCACAGTAGAGTATCACTACTGTGGAATCAGCACTCCTTGTTCTTCTTCTTATTTTTACAGACAGGTTGCTGAGCTTCTTTATTTGTGAATTTTTATTTCATTTTATTCATCTTTTTATCTTGTTGAGATTATAATATAATTATGTCTATTCCCCCTTCTCCTTCATTCTTCCAAACCCTCCCATAAACCTTCCCAATTTTCTTTGGAATTAAATACTTCCCTTTTCATTAATTGATGTTATATGCATATATGTCTTTGTAACACGAATGTCTAAAAGGTCTTATTAATGAAAACAAACGCAGAGCCAGGTATTGGGGTGAACGCTGAAAGATCAGAGAAACAGAACAAGCCACATCCAACCTCACCTTGCCAATTTCTCAGCTGATCCTGTTTCCTCAGACTGAAAGCCTCTGAATCCTAATCCGAATGGTTTTCAGCTGAACTGCTGCTAGAAGCTAAGAGCTTTAAAAAAAAAAAAAAAAAAAAAAGGGCTCTACTTCCTGGTCTTTACACCTGCCTTATATACCTTTCTGCTTCCTGCCGTCACTTCCTGGGATTAAAGGCATGTGCCACCATGTGGTGATAATCTAATTGTACTGAATTATTATTTTGATTGTATGTTAATAAATAAAGTTGTCTGGGAGTCAGAGCTATTAGAGCCATAGCAAGAGTGTGGCGGTGGTGGCACACGCCTTTAATCCCATAGATATCTGTGTGTTCAGGGTCAGAGCTATTAGAGCCATAGCAAGAGTGTGGCGGTGGTGGCACACGCCTTTAATCCCATAAGATCTCTGTGTGTTCAGGGATACAGCCAGCATTGGAGACATATGCCTTTAAGACCTAGGGGGCTGTACATTCAGACAGTGACGAGGCAGTCATGTGTTTGGGTTTACAACCAATGAGAAGGCAGAACAACATACTTTAAAAAAACGAACCGACAGGAAGTAGGTCTCTTTTCGCGAAGCTGGGACAGCAGGAGGAAGGGTGAGATTTTAGCTCTGAGCTCTGACTTCTCGGCTTTCTCTTTTACATTGTTTCTGTGTTTCTTATTTAATAAGACGGTTGGTTACATCTACATCTGGCGCCCAACGTGACAAGAATCCATTAAAAACTGCTTGGCTTGGCGGCAGGTCCGCTTTCCCGCAAGGGCGGAAGGCGGCCCGCGGCGGCGGCGGCGGCGGCGGCGGCAGCGGCGGCACACGGCAGCCGGCGAGGATCGGCTTCTTAGTCCGAGCTGCCGGCGTCCTAGTCCGGGTAGCAACTTCTAGCCCGGGCCTAGGTCTGTGAGCAGCTTGCCTAAAGCCGGTGCTACAAACAACTCAAACCTGCCCTGCCGAACAGGGCCCTGCCTGTAAAGCCAACGCACGTGGTCGGAGCTTAAGGAAGCCAGACCCAAGCCTTGACTCGGCACAAGAGGGAACACGTGGCTGCATTTAAGCTTTAGCCGGCTACGCTTTCTTGTGCGTTCTCTCTTTCCTCTCTCTCTCTCTCTCTCTCTCTCTCTCTCTCTCTCTCTCTCTCTCTCTCTGGATTTACACCTGGGACACTAGGTGGCTGCTTTGAAAATCCCCTCGGATTTCTACTGTTCTACGCAGATTTGGTAAGTCATAATATATCAGATATTTTAAAGGAAACTATCTAAAAGAGAATTTTTTCCACATTAAAAAACAAATGGGTTTTATGTGTACATTGGAAGAAAATTGGTTTTTGTTCGAAATTTTAGGCAGTCTGGCAATGGAACAACTATATAATATTAGTATTGGTGGAATTATGCACCTTATCACTATAATTATCCACATTTTAATATTTAAAAAGATAGTCAATTTAAGTGCCAGGATAACAGCTTTAGAAGAACTTGTTAAACCTGTAAAAATTCAGACAGAAGAAATTAACAGTGAAGTTGTTTCAAGTCGGGATCATAAGGTTGCAGAAAGAAAGCCTGTTTTCACACAGTCACCCTTAATTTATCCTGTAACTGTACAGCAGATGCCTGATCAAATGGCTACACAAAATACTTGGGCTCCAATTGAAATGTTGGATTTAAAAAGGTTTAAGGAGGCAATAGTATCTTATGGCATGCATTCCCCATATGTAAAGCAAATGTTAAACACTTGGTCAACATATAATAGGATAGTACCACAGGACTGGCGGGACCTCGCACAAGGTGTTCTGGAACCCAGCCAGAGACTTCAATTTCTGACTTGGTTTAAGGAGGAGGCTAAAAACATAGAAAAACAATGGAGGGATAAAGGAATACAAGTTTTCCAGGATCAGCTTATGGGCGAAGGCCAATATGCTTCAGCACAAGCACAATGCTTATATGATGTCCAAACCCTAATTTTATGTCGAACGGCAGCCTTGAATGCATGGGACAAAGTTGAGGAACCAGGAAAAAAATCTGAGTCATTTACAAAGGTGAAGCAAGGCCCAAAAGAGTCTTTTACAGATTTTTTACAAAGACTGGCTTCAGCAGTAAAGAGAACGGTTTCGGATTCAGAAGCTGGTAAGGCAATAATTGAATCTTTGGCCTTTGAGAATGCGAATGCAGCATGCAAAAGAATAATCAGGCCATTAAGGGCAAGATCTGCACCTATGGAAGATTGGATTAGAGAAACAATTAATGTTGAAGCTGATGAGCATGATGATACATGGGTAGGAGAAGTAATTTCAAAAGGTTTGAGGAGTGTTAGATGTTTTGGATGTGGAAAGCAAGGACATTTGAAAAGGGACTGTAGACAGGTCATTTCCAGAAACAATGTTTCTTCAAGGAACAATGGCAACAGAATGCCCCTTCCTTCTGGAGTATGCAGAAGGTGTGGTAAGGGAAAACACTGGACCAACGAATGTAGATCAACAAAGGACAGACAGGGTAATCCTTTGCCTCAGTCTTCGGGAAACTCCCAGAGGGGCCTCAGGCAGGCCCCTAGTGCAAATCCAGTTCAAACCTTTCCGGCAGCCATAGAGGAAATGCCTGCTCTGGAGAGCGATTAAATAACCAAATGCCTATTGGAATAAATCATGCTGGTCAGGATGATGAAGCAGAGAGAATAGAAAATTCAGGAGAAAACATAAAGAAAATTTTTTGGCAAACTTCTATTAATGAACAAAGACCAAAATTAACAATAAAAATAAATGGTGTTTTGTTGTCTGGTCTGGTAGACACAGGTGCGGACGTTACCATAATTGCACCAGAATTTTGGCATCCAACTTGGCCTCTTCAGGAGGTAAACGTTCAACTGTTAGGAATTGGGACATTATCTCAGGTGAAACAGAGTGCAAGATGGCTCGAATGTATAGGTCCAGAAGGACAGAGAGGAAAATTAAAACCATATGTGGCTAACATAACTATGAACCTGTGGGGTCGAGACTTGTTGCAACAATGGAATACTCAGATTAACATCCCTCCAATCTCAGAAACAAATCATAAACTAGCACATGTTACTGAGAGAAATATTAGAAGATATTGTTCTAATGAGTGGTCACCAGCCATCCATATTATACAAGAACAGGGCACAATAACTGATGATCTTCCAAAGACACCAACAGCTCTACCTTTAAAATGGTTAACAGACAAGCTTGTATGGGTCCAGCAATGGCCTTTAACAACAGAGAAACTCCAGGCTTTAGAAGAGCTGGTAGAAGAACAGTTAAATGCTCAGCATATTGAAGAATCAACCAGCCCTTGGAATTCTCCTGTATTTGTTATTAAAAAGAAATCTGGTAAATGGAGAATGGTAACAGACCTTAGGGCAATTAACAAAGTAATTCAGCCAATGGGTTCTCTACAATCTGGGATGCCTTTGCCTACTCTGTTACCAAAAGGATGGCCTCTCATAGTTATTGATTTAAAAGACTGTTTCTTTTCAATACCCTTACAAGAAAAAGACAGAGAAAGATTTGCTTTTACAGTGCCTACTTATAATAATTCTCAACCGGTTAAAAGATTTCAATGGAGGGTCCTCCCACAGGGAATGTTGAATAGCCCAACTCTGGGCCAATATTTTGTACAACAGCCATTGGAAGTGATACGTAAAAAATTTCCTAAATCTATAATTTATCATTATATGGACGATATTTTACTAGCTGACTCAAATGCAGATACTTTAGAAATAATGTTTGAAGAAGTAAAGAAAATTTTGCCTCGCTGGGGATTACAAATTGCTCCTGAAAAGATACAAAGAGGAGATTCTATTAATTATTTAGGATATAAAATAGAGCTACAAAAAATTAGACCCCAAAAGGTGCAAATTCGGAGAGATAGACTACAGACTCTTAATGACTTTCAAAGATTATTTGGAGATATTTCTCATCTACGAACTATTGTTGGGGTAAAAAATGATGAACTGACTAATTTGTTCAAAACCTTAGAAGGTGACAAGGACTTAAATAGTCCAAGAGAATTATCACCTGAAGCTGAGAAAGAATTAGCCTTGGTAGAAAAGAAAGTGCATGAAGGACACGTGAATCATATTGATCCAAAGCTGGATTGCATTTTGGTTATCTTACCTTCTAGGCGTTCTCCTACTGGAATATTAATGCAGAGGGAAGATATTATATTGGAATGGATATTTTTACCAAATAAACCAAATAAAAAATTAAAAACTTATGTGGAAAAAATCTCTGACTTGATTTACAAAGGAAAAATGAGACTTCGTCAATTAGCAGGAATAGACCCAGCAGAAATTGTCGTACCATTAACTAAGGAGGACATTGAAAAATTATGGACAGAAAGTGAACCTTGGCAAAGAGCTTGCAGTAATTTTTTGGGAGAAATTAACAGCAAATATCCCAAAAGCAATAGAATTGATCTTATAAAGAGAGCTGATTGGATCTTGCCTCGAATTGTACGGCAAAAACCCATATCTGGAGTTCGTACATTTTATACAGATGCCAACAAAGAAGGAAAGGCAGGTTACAAATCAGAAAATTTAAGTAAAGTGGTTCAAAGTCTGTATAATTCAGTTCAAAAATCAGAATTGTATGCTATTCTGTTGGTATTAATGGATTTTTCAGAACCTCTCAACATAGTAACTGACTCTCAGTATGCTGAAAGAGTGGTGTTACATATTGAGACTGCAGAATTTATCCCTGATGCTTCAGAATTAACTTCACTATTTATTCAATTACATGATACAATCAGGAAAAGGAATCATCCTTTATATATAACTCACATTCGATCCCATACTGGTCTGCCAGGCCCTCTAGCACAAGGCAATGATGAAATTGATAAATTATTGATAGGAAATGTGCTGGAGGCCTCAGAATTTCATAAAAAACATCACGTTAATAGTAAAGGTTTAAAAAAGGATTTTTCCATAACCTGGCAACAAGCCAAAGAAATAGTAAAGAAATGTCCTACTTGTTCCTTCTACAATCAGACGCCATTACCAGCAGGATGTAACCCAAAGGGTACTCAGAGAAATGAAATCTGGCAGATGGACGTGTTTCACTTTGCAGAATTTGGAAAATTGAAATATGTACACCACACTATCGATACTTATTCAGGATTTCAATGGGCAACTGCTTTGAGTTCTGAAAAAGCTGATTCTGTAATCACTCATTTGCTAGAAGTTATGGCCATCATGGGTATACCTGCACAAATCAAAACTGACAATGCTCCATCATATGTCTCTGTTAAAATGAAACAGTTTTTTGCTTATTACAATATAAAGCATATTACAGGCATACCACATAATCCTACAGGTCAAGCAGTTATAGAAAGATCAAACAGAACTCTAAAAGATATGCTAAATAAACAGAAATGGGTAACAAAAACCCCCAGAAATAGACTGCATAATGCTCTTCTAACTTTGAATTTTCTGAATGCCAATGAGAAAGGAACAACAGCTGCAGAGAGACATTGGATAATAGAAAAAACTACAGAATTAAATCAGCCTATATACTTTAAGGATGTGCTGACCTCAGAATGGAAACCAGGGTATGTATTACATTGGGGACGTGGTTTTGCTTTTGTTTCTACAGGAGAAGATAAGCTGTGGGTACCATCAAAATTGATAAAGGTTCGATTTGAACAAGAGAGACCTCTTAATTAGAGGAGGTGATAGTTCATCAACCAGCATGAACATCCAATTTAAACTAACTTGTATCAATAAAACATGCCTTTTCATTTCATCAGATAATAACTTGCCAAAAAGGAACATCCCCAAAATTAGTCTTGGGGAAAGGTTTTTGTTTTTGTCTTTTAGGAGAATGAAGGTTAAGGAATCTGAAGAACACTGGACAAATGAGACAACTGAAGAAAAGGGACAAATCATCTATCCCAAGAAACAGAGTGAAACGGTGTATGGGTATATATTATCTAAAAAATTTTATGTCTTCCTAAATGTTTGTTTCTGCTTTTCTCTAAAGATTTAACACTCTTGGTTTTCTAATAGTCCCAGTTCAATTAAAATTTAAAGCTGACTTTGGAGTTGGAGAATGGCTCTCTCCTTCTTTAAAATCAAGCATGTTGTTAAAAGGAAAATGCAAACTCCCTGTATCATGCCAGAATAAGAGCCATCTTCTGCTATGGTACAGGACAAAAGCAAAATTAATTAAGGGACTATTCTATTACTAATCTCAACTCTTTGATTCTATTCTGATTCTTTAAACTTTTCTCAAAGTATAAATTTTATATCAAAATTTACAAGATTAATATATATATACATTTTAAACTTTGTTAAGATATGAATGGTCACATAGAGTACTAACTAATTCTAGAAAAAAGGCTAGCTGCATATATATATGTTTTTGTGTTCGAGTCTCTTATCAGTTTTCTGCAGGAAATCATGGCCAGGCCTAACATCAACTGAAGTCTCCAGAAAGAAGATGGGGCCCCACAACAACAACAATTCCACGTGGACAATAATAATATCATTAAGCTGACAAACATCATCCATAGATTAGCTTTGAACTATAAGATGCTCAGAGCAAATTTGAGATGACTAGCTGAGATGATCCAGTCTCAAAGACTACTTGAATAAGGACTTGAGATAAACCCTAAACTTTGGCATTATACACAGACTGGATAATGAAGGATATAGTTACCTCTCCTAGAATTTGACAATTAACCTAAAATTTTTCTTTCAGGATAAAGAAAACTTCGCCCATACCCAGCAGGAAGCAATTTTAAGAATACGACGCCCACATTCCCAAAGAGGTGGTGTGGGGCGGGTGGTTTTTTGGTCTTTTTAATGGGTTTTGGGTCTGGGATAATTTTCAGTATTTAGGGGGGTTGGTTACAAGTTATTGTCAAGGGTTAGGAAAAAGGCTAAGCAAAGGAGATTAGATTTAAGGTTCTTGTTTAAAAAAAAAAAAGAGAAAGAAAGAAAAGAAAAAGACAATTACTAGTTTTAAATACTTTACATTGGATTGAATTGTTTTATATTGTACACAAATTTGAAACTGATATTGTTAGAAAATGCTATATGTATATTTCTAATTGTATTTATTCCATCCATTTAACAATGTAATGCAAATTTCTGATCCTTGAATGTTATTATTATCAACTATTAGGATATAAAGAAATGAAAGCTAGTAGTTAGACATTATCATAGAACTTGTAGTCATATTAGATATGTTTTAAAAATTGAGCAGAGATGTTTTAGACAGGTCATCTTCAAACCCTTCAGAGATCTACAGAATATGGCATTTAAAATGTTTTAATAACTTAGAAAATTTTTCTTTTTTGAGGCATGTCGGCTCCTGGCAGTACCAATCTACTTTAGAGAAAATATGGGCATTGAAGAAACTGCATATGGAGTCAACTTTCATTCTGGCAAAAGTTAGCCACTGGACAACAAAGTATCCTCGAATCAACAGGACAAAATGGACAGACAGATCACGAAACAAGGGACTACTGATTCTTGCCAAAACAAGTGTGGTTATGGCTTTATCAAAAGGCATCTTCTGAGGCCAGGACAATATGGCCCCATCCCTGAAGTGGCCTTCGCATCCGGAAAAGGTACGGTGCCCTTTTCTTCGAAGACAGCTTAACAGGCAGAGGGCCGATGGGTTCTGTTGTACAATGGAACAGCAGCTGAAAGCTCATGCCTCTCAAAAGTAGACTGGCATTTAATAGAGGGATGTGGAGAAGAAGGGGATGCTGAGATGAAGCCATATATACACAGCCAAGAAGAATGGACAGCTGAATTAAAAAACTGTCAACAATTTCCAGAATTTAAAATCCTGAATCATGACAGGACACTAGTGGAATTCAGGTGTTTCTGGTACGTGGACTGCTCTCACCCAATGTGAGGTTGAACTGGTGACCTTGTGTACATCCTACTTCACAAATGAGTCTGTCAGATACACTAAGCCTATAGGCTGAAGATGATGCCCCAACACCGCTGAGAAACCTCAGGTGACTGCCCAGGCAGCTGGCTGTTTCTGTCAACTCACAAAATTTTTTGGAAGTTGCTTGCATGCACTTCCTGTTTTTATTTTTGTTAGCTAATATTATTCCCTTCTTGGGTCTCTGAGGGAGTTGAAGATTAGTTATGGTTGAAGATTAGTTAGTTATAGTTGAACATTAATTAGGATAGAAAGTACATTAGATACATCTTGGAATTACCAAAATAGGATAGATAATGGAATTATTTTCTCTGATTTGTCAAATACCTGTTTAGGTATTTATTACTTGTATATATTGTATATAGTTATTGTACTTTTGTATATAGTTTTTCTTTTGTTAGTTATAACCTTTTGCTTTCTTTTTCTTTTTATTAAAATAGAAAAGGGGAAATGTGGTGATAATCTAATTGTACTGAATTATTATTTTGATTGTATGTTAATAAATAAAGTTGTCTGGGAGTCAGAGCTATTAGAGCCATAGCAAGAGTGTGGCGGTGGTGGCACACGCCTTTAATCCCATTGATATCTGTGTGTTCAGGGTCAGAGCTATTAGAGCCATAGCAAGAGTGTGGCGGTGGTGGCACACGCCTTTAATCCCATAAGATCTCTGTGTGTTCAGGGATACAGCCAGCATTGGAGACATATGCCTTTAAGACCTAGGGGGCTGTACATTCAGACAGTGACGAGGCAGTCATGTGTTTGGGTTTACAACCAATGAGAAGGCAGAACAACATACTTTAAAAAAACGAACCGACAGGAAGTAGGTCTCTTTTCGCGAAGCTGGGACAGCAGGAGGAAGGGTGAGATTTTAGCTCTGAGCTCTGACTTCTCGGCTTTCTCTTTTACATTGTTTCTGTGTTTCTTATTTAATAAGACGGTTGGTTACATCTACACCACCATGCCTGGCTGTTTCCAGTATGGCTTTGATCTCAGAGATCCAGATGGATCTCTGCCTCCGGAATGCTAGGATTAAGGCTTGTGGTGCTACTGCCTAAACTATGTTTAATATAGAGGCTGTTCTGTTCTCTGACACCCAGATAAGTTTATTGTGGTGAACAATATATTGGGAGACACAGTATCACCACCTGTCTTAGTTACTTTTCTATTGCTGTGATGAGACACAATAACCAAGGCAACTTATAAAAGGAACAATTAATTGGATGCTTGGTGACAGTTAGATGAGTCCATGAACATAACGTCACCGAGCATGACTGCATGGGGCTGGAGCAGTAGCTGAGCGCACATGCTGAAATAAAAATCACGAGGCAAAGAGCAAGCCAACTGGAATGCCATGAACATTTCAAACCTCAAGCCCCCCTCCAGTGACACACCTTCTCCAACCAGGCCACACCTCCCGATCTTCATCACACTGTTCCATCAACTGGGAACCAAGATTTCCAATATAAGAGCTTAGGCGGCCCTTCTCATTTGAACCACCACAGCATATGAATTCCTAAATATAACATAGTTAGTCTGTATAATGTTGCTTATAAAGTCTCATCAACTTTTCTGCTAAAAATGAACTGAACAAGGACTACATCAACGGACATACTAAAGTTGATGGAGGAAAGACCAGGAGGCCCCAACCCTACACAAATAGTTATAAGCATGTAATAAATGCTGACAGTTGGAGAAGCAGGTATACCCAGGGAAAAACACACCAACTCGCTTTCTAGAAACTTTAAACAATACTCTCCTTTAGGGCTCACATTGGATTAGTCTCTGTTATATTACTTCTTTCCTCACAATGACTTTTCCCGTCTCCCTCTGACGGGCATGAGAGTCATTGGGATCCAAGATGGAATTATCTACCTATCCCTTCCTGAGACCACATATTGAAATGTTCTCTTTCCTACCTCCTTGAATCCGCTTATTTTCTGGCATTGCATCTCACCTGGTAATTGAAATCGCTAGTGGGGGAGGGAAAGTATGGACCAATCTGTGTGTCTGACGTTTACCTTTCCAGAACAACATAAAAAGCTTATATTATTATATTCTAATCACTGTCATTGTTTAATGTCTAGACACTGGAATAGTGAAAAATCTCCATCCATTCTTTACTTTCTAATTTCTACTTTCATAGTGTTTTCTATAGTATGAGAAGCTAAATTAAATTATGAAGAAAATTAACTAAAAATGAAAACTGAAGAAAAATAAAAAAACATTTTCTAGAGAAGAACATGTGAATAGTGGAACAGATTTGCCCAGCATTCCAAGGTCTTTTGGTAGGTCCCCATCCCTGCTTGTATGCAGACAGCAGACACACAGTTTCTGGAAATACATATGTGTTGCAAGTTTAAATCTAAGACAACAGAGTGAGGAGAAAACAAAGACAACCCTAAATAGATGATCTGCCTGGAAAAAAAATACTAGTGAAAAGCTTCCCTGTATTGTATGACATACAAATTTCCTTTATTTAAAAAGAACATTGGCATTGTGTTTTATGAAATTTGGCAATAAAATAAAATGAATGCTTAGTTAAAATAAAGTATCAATATTAACCTTGATAAAGAACTTCGGGGTTATTGATATTTGCATGCTCCATGGCTATAAATATTTAATAAGCATACACTATGGATGTATCTGTGTAACATCTTAAGCATTCTTTCCTAGACCCATAGTGCTTTAGGAACCCATATTGCTTCAGTACTGATGAATTCTATTATTCCTTCCAGTAACATTTCTGCATATCGGTTTTTCTCCTTTTGTTGATGTCTCTGATCAAATTCAGCATGTATCACAGCCATTCACACTGGTGGCTCACTGTGTTCATTCTTTATTAACCACTTAACACTTAAGACACAAGTCTTCTTACATCTTAAAGGTATATGCTCATGAAAGAAAGAACATTATCTGCTGTTCTATTCATGCAACAACCTCATTACCAAAAACCTTAGAATGCTTCTGGAACAAATATTGGTATGAATCAAAGCCTCACACCATTCAGTAAATCACACATTTTGAATTTTAGTCTCTTCAAATAAATTCCCCAAAATATGTACTTATATTGCATCAGATTATTTTAATTACGTCAATATATGCATTTTACAGTTTCCTTTCTCTTTTTTGTCTCTCTCTTTGTCTTTCTCTGTGTCTCTCTCTGTGTTAATGTGTGTGCGCACATGTGTATGCATAAATGTGTGTGTGTATGAAAATTTGTGTCAAGATCCTGTTGAAGCATAAAGTTACCAATAAATTTTGAAGATTTACATGGATAAATTAGTAATGATTTAAATGTAAATTAATATTTGAATATCTGTAAACCAAGTGACTGATTTGCAATAATTAATTTTGCAGATGTTTAAAGTAAGAGTATCATGCTATTATTAAACAGTATACTCACGCATACACATGCTTTCTCATTTGTACTTTACAACAATTCTCTGAACATAAAAACATCATTGTTCACATAAAAATCCTCCAAGAATACTTAGAGACAAAGAAGGTTTTCAAATGTTCATGACATGAGGGCACAGGCTCATTCTTTAAAAAGAGACTATATCAACTTTTAACAGAAGCTTTATTTTGAGACATGCTATGACTTGAAATTGTGTTTTCTTTATTAAAAAGTCAGCTTAGAAAATGTTTTCCTGTTTCCTAGGTATATATTCTTTTTAAAAGTACTTCTGTGTGGATTAAAATATCATTTTGCTTTTCAAGTTTTTTTTTCTTAATTTTCCCTCCTGACAATGTTAACAACAGAAATAGGATATATTAAGATTATGAGAAAATGAAAGTTGGAAGTGGTTGAATTAGTTTATCCTAGTGGGTAAAAACTTATTCAAGTGAAATTAAAGAAAATTAGGTAGTGAAATTGAGTACTTCTATCTCAAATGTGTATACTTTCTTATTAAATTATATTGAATCAATGTAGTATAAGCTTTGGGAATTTTTTGTTTGTTTCCAAAGTACAATTCAATCACAATAACTGTAGAACCAGAGTGGACTCCAGAGAAGTAACAGTCTAATTAGATGTATGAAAGGTTAGAATCATACTTTCTGATGTTTGTTAAAATACTCTATGATCATTAATATTTTATTCCTATAAGCACACACATGATTAGCTAAGTCATTTTAAATCAACCAATTAAAAGAATCAAAAATTCTAATTTTGCTTCCATTTTAATATTAAAACTTATGAGAAATAGGTATATGTCTCTAGAATATATCATCATGATAGGATTACTTATATCTGTAGCTGGATATTAAAGTATATGGCTAAGTGTCCCTGTATAAGCCCCAGGTTCCAAACAGCCAACTCATGCACTGAGGATAGGTCCTGGTCCCACTGCCTGGATGCCTCCCAAACAGTTCGACCTAATCAACTGTCTCACTTATCCAGAGAACCTGATCCAGTTGGGGGCTCCTCAGCTATTGGTTCATAATTCATGTGTTTCCATTCATTATGGCAATTGGAGTTTAAAGACAAATTACTAATAAATATGGAGAAGCATGCCTTTAAAGAGAAATTAATGATTTCTTCAGATCCTTTCTTTAGGGTTTTTCACTTACCCTAAGATATTTCTGTAATCTTACATAATAACAACATATTTGTACTGATAAGTGATTTAGCTAGCTGCAGGGTATTCCATATTATGTAGAGACACAATTTGAAATTTGAGTATTCTCAGGGACTCAGATAGGTAGGCATTTGGATGTTACCATAACTTATCAAATTTTTATTACAGCTCTTTTTGAATCCCCATCTACAATAAAACAATGATAAATTTTACCCACTTTTTAATGACACCGAATGATGAGACTAGAAACTGTTTCACTCTTAATGAGAGGCGGAATATCCTGAGTACAATATAGATAATACTTCTCTGAACACCGCCTTTACTGTATATGTGTAAATACAGCATAGAGTCAGTTTTAAGAATATGCATGTATTACACTCCTTTAAGACTTAATAAAGTTCACAAGTCCCTCTTAGAAATTATTTTATTTCTAAAAAGGATAATATACATTTATATTATAATAGACTTGAACTTCATGTTTCTGCTTCTCCTTAGGAACATTTTGTCTCTTGAGGGGTATTTGTCAATTTCAGGTGACTTTATTAGAAACATTTTACAAAATGCAGAGAGAGATGGAGAATGACAGGAAAGGCAGAGAGACGAGAGAGTTTTAAGATGAGAGACATATTCCTTTCTCATTTGAAAGACAGTATTTGATAGGCATGGTTCATTACCATTTTTAAGTTTAGGTGTGGTGAGTCAGCACCCCAGTCTTGATGCACAATGTGTATTTGAGATGAATAATTTCAGACTCTCACACTCTGTCTTCAAATGAAGACAATGCTACCTGCCTCTGCTATACACCAACAGACCCAGCACTCTTGCTGCGTCCCAGCATTCTCTTCAGCCATTGGTGGGTCTGCAGAAAAGAATGACGAAGAACGAGGGACAGCATTTAATGAAGAACCTCACTGTGCTTTACAAGTTGGTAAGTGGGACCAGCTGTGGCCTCTGGAGACTTCTGTTGTAAAATAAAATATAAAATGAAAATACAAAGTGTTCATAATTTAAGAAACACCAAACTCATGGAAGGAAAATGTGACTTACTGTAAAATATTAAGCATTAAGCATATATATATATATATATAATATTATCTGCTATAAAACCTCATTATAATTTTGTGAAAATGTGAGATATAACTCTAAAGTAAAACAAGACATCGAAAAAATGTAAAATATTGAGGACTGACAATGAAAATACAGTTTTGCAAAAAAACAGAATTTTTTTTATGTATCACTGTTCAATTATACTCAACTGCTTTTGCCTTCTTTATCAAGCACTGTTCTTTAGAAAAATATGAATATGTTATTATTTATACTATTTGAGTTTTATTAACAATTGTAATGTACAAAGATGTAATATGTTATATAATGTTAAAGCACACTACAACACTTAGCAATATTATTGATTCTTATTAAAACAATATTATCCTGGTTTTCTGTTGACAAAATCTAAATGCATAATATTATCCCTTCAATATATTGCTCAACAATTTCAGGATGCATACAATATACTTCATTAAAATATGATGTATTGGTGGATTATAATTAAGGTGTTTGAAATTTCGTGGTTCTATCTCTCTTGTATTTTAATAAACAAATATATGACTCTTACTTTGAACATTCTGTGATTAATCTGTGTTTGATCCTGAGTGCTAGATGCTCAAAGTGCTACTGTTCATGTTCACATAACTGTATTATTTTTATAATTGTGGTCCTAATACCAGGTTGCACAGCAAAAATAAAACCTCAAACATAGCAACTTGTTTTGAATATTGTTAATAAAATAATTTATAGTGTAAAATTTATTTGAAACTTTTCATAATGAACAGAAAAAATTTAAATGAAATCTATAACCTTTCCACAAGAGCCTTTGTAAATAAATTACAATAGTAACCATGACAATGTCAAAATACAATTATAGCTATGGTGTTATTAAATGTTAGCATGTAATGATTAATAATCTTATAATGATAATGAATTACTGTTCAGAAATAATAATTACTATGTTTTTATAATAAATTCAATTGATTACAAATCATACTATGGAGGCAAATGTATTAGTTATTCTTCTGTTGTGATAAAAATGGCAACTAATGGAAGAAAGAATATAATTTGGCTTAGATTTCCAGAGAAATAGGAATCCATCACAATAGAAAGACATGGCAACAAACAGTTGACTAAGCTGCAGGGAGAGGAAGGAAAGAGATTGTCTCAGGTAGTAAAGCAAGGAAACAAGATGTGGGCTGGGGCTACGATCACTCACTGTCTGCTCTCTGTGACATACTTCCTCCCACCAATGAGGAGCATTTTTCATTAAAACCATCAAAATATCAATGGTGATTTTATACCAAATAGGAATTTAAAGTTCTATACATCTCTTTGAAATCAGAATTAAATTAAGAAGTCTGGCTCTGTCTTTCAACACATTAATTTTAAAAGGCCTGTGACTTTTCTGTCTGTATAGTGACTGACTTGCTCCTTGTGGGTCAACAAATGGTACAACTTAATACTTCTCTATACAGCACCAAAAACACAGAGCCTCGCTAGTGACAAACTTGACCACTGGAACCATTTAGTGCCCTTTGAATATATGCAACGTAACTCACAGAAAATGTTTGAACATCATTACAGTTTTTCACAAGTCTTTATGATGATGAAATTTTATCCTGTCTTAAGAAAATTACTTTGGACACACAGGGCAAGTATTGGATCACTTAGAGCAAACCATAAGGACAGAGAACTGAAAATAACCTTGATGGATCAAGATACTAACTAGACATCTGTAGAATGGTAACAGATATACTGGGATTTGTCCTCCTTGAGGATAAAAAAACCTCCTTTATTTCTATTCCTATCTTTATAAACATTACCTCAGATAATGAAATTTAAGATGATTCAAAGGAGCATTGAAATCCCCAAGAATCAATTTAGACTCCACTTCGTGCAGAGAATTACATTGAACATATCCTATCAAACAGATATAAATTCTGTTTTTGTTTTCTTCTACTCTCAACCCCTAAGTGCTCCTGAGTGTCCCGTCACACTCAAGGAAACTGGAATGCTTAAATGGAAAATGAATTAATGAACAACTAACTTAAAAACTAAATAAATGTATTAAAAATGTGCCCTCCATAAAGGGAGAGCCCAGAAGATATGTCAGGCATTAATATTACAATGTCTTGACTCCTGTGGACCTTTGGCACTGGCTAAGCAATCATGGTGTTCCTAAGAATTAAAGAAATAGACTGATACATTCTTGTCCTATCTCCATATGCAGCACAATTACAATTACATTAAGGAAAGATAACCTTTAGTCATACCAATAGACTCATGGTCAATCAACTAGTGTTCAGACTATAGACAACTTACATATTCAGAATACCTTGAATGAAAGGACAGCTAAGTCTTCTTTAGGAAAGACCTTATGAGTACATACACAGCTTTCTGGAGAAACCCACCATTAAGTCTATTACCATTTCACAGATTATGAATGGCATCAGCACTTTTGAAGAACTTTTCTACATGTTTACCTGATGGGAATTATGGCCATTGATTAGGTTAACTGTTCTTTGGGTAAAAGAAAATAATTAGAACTTTGATGGCCTACAAAACACTGGGTTTGAATTGATGCAGATTCTTTCCTTGAAGGGAATACAACATTCAGTTTCAATCTTGTTAACTGAAAGGACTATTCTTGCCATCTGTCAAACAGGTGGAAGCCTTGACTTTGGACACCTGAGCCTTTAAAACAATAGTAAATACACTTCTGTTTCTTATGGAATCATCTCAGTGTAGGAGCCCAGAAGAGATGCCTTGGTATTCTCTTTTCTTGTACTTCTTGTTCCCATTCTTGTTCATCTTGATCTCCTCTTCCTCTTCCCCCCCGCTCCTTCTTTCTTCTGCCTCTTCAGCAAATCTTACCTGCATGCACCACCACAACTAACTCATGTTTTAATTGAACCTAGAGAAGGAGTTCTTAGCAAGGAGGATTATGCTTGGAAAAGTATGGAGAGTTTAAGCACTGATACTTATTTTTGTAGGAAAAAGCTTAATTACTTCACACAGCCTAAATCTTTGACTGGGACTCCTTTAGGGATTGCAGAGTGATCATCATGGAATCTCAACTCTAAAGAACAGTGACTCTCCCTGTGAGAGATGCTGAGTGAAGATTCAATGATTGCCTATTACACAGTCTAAAACAAAAATCACACATGGACTTTGAACTAGAAGTCAGGCCTCCTCAGATGAAGATATAATTCCTAAGGAGCAGCAGCCATATCTGCATGTTTCAGGAAAACAGAAATATGTTTCAATATCTCTTAGCATTTTGTATCCATTGGAAGTAGATGAACTCATGTACATTAAACTCTTTACATGTGTTCTCTCATTTGAACCTCGAAAATCACCCTAAATGCTGTTATTGGACTCAGTTCACAAAAGAAGCTATAGATCTGAGAGATAAAGAAATCTCACCGCTTCCATCCATGAAAGAAGATGCTTTACTCTTTGCGAAATCGTTATTAAATATTCACGATTCAGTGTGTTATCTGATTTTATTCTCTCATTATGTATGTTCAACACCTATACTTGGGGTGTGGTAAAGATAATTTAGAAATCTGAGTGTAGTTTGAAATTTTTGTTTGAAAGTGTTTACCAGCTTCTCTGTTAGAAGGCTTTCCTTTTAATGATTAATTTATGTTTTTTAGACATATAGAAAAAGTTGTTGCATTATTGATTGACTTATTTTTATATTTTATTTTTAACAGTTTTCCAGATTTCTTCCATATGACAATGCTGTTCCAGTTAATAATGCAAGGAAAAGGTCACCTTTTTGTCTCTGTGATAAGATCATTACTTAAACATGATTACATATAGGTTTTCCTTTTCTATGTTTTCATACCTACAACTTCATATAATGAATTTCATTTTTCATTTAATATTTATTCCTAGTAATTTTATAATTAATTATAAACATAAGTACTTAAGACTATACAGAAAAAATTAAAATATTTTTCCATTGAAACAAGAATGTACTAGTTTGGGAGCTTCATGAATGTGTCAATTTTTTTCTTTAAAGATAATTTAATATTTGAGGGAAAGATAAAATATATTAATATTATGAGTTAGAACATGGTGAAGTTTTATATTTGTTGTAATCATTCTAATCTAGAATTTTCTGTGTCTTTTGATACAATATAAAGGACTTTTCAAGATCATACTGTTCACTTTAGTTTCTTATAGAGAAACTTCATGGATATCCACTAATATGGATATTTTACAAAATACTAATCATATTATTAAACTTGAATGAAGAATAATTGTTCTAAATATCTCTTTGAAAATGACTTCCAACACCCTGAAACTATTGTGTTAACTTATGGTCTGAGCCTCATCCTGCTATTAACAGTGACCTTAGTAGGCAGAATCCAGCATCCATCTGTGTGCTACTATTTTATGGTACTGGGAAGGCCAACTACCCCAAATTTATGCCTTGCAACCAGTTATGGTCTCTGAACTCAATTATTAGAGATTTATTTGTTTGTTTCCCAGACTCTCTTTTCAGTGCTCTGAAACACTGTCAGAATGTAAATAGCCTTTGGATTGTGAACTCTAAAATATCTTGCAATGAGTCTGAAGCTTTTGTTTTTTCAATAAATCTGTTTCTACTAGATAAATAAAAGCAAATAATTTTATAGTCATTTTGCCTACATTCCTCCATGTGCCCTTGCACTATTAAGGAAGATTTTTTTCTCAAATATCTCCTTGATTTTTTCCACTGTCTCTTGATGCTTCAAAAATGAGAAACAAAATAAATAACTATTAAAATAATAATAATCTGGGGATTATTTTATAACTGAGAGTATACAACTTATTTCCCATCTCTCAGCGTTTACTGTTTGCTGTGATGTTAAACTTGTTATTATTAAATGAATAAGCAGACACAGAAGGACGAGTTCTGCATGATGTCACATATGTGACATAAACATTCAAGGGTAGATAATAGGAGTTCCCAAATTGAAGTTGAATGCTCCCATGATTGTTTCCATGAAGGCAATTTCAATAAAAGCATTGATTTTTTTAATTAAAAAGAAATGAAAAACAAAGAAAGATGCCCAGAAAACGCATACCCAAACAAAATAAAATACAATTTCATTAACTATAAGCTTAAAAATAAAACTGAAAAGGTAATTATTTGCTATTTACTATCTACATTTCACCTTCAAAATAGCAATATAACAGTTTCGAGTATGTGTGTATATGTGAGATATATGGGTACCCATATGTGAACACATGAATGTCGAGAACTATGATCAATGTTATATGTCTCTATCAATTGCCCTCCACTAACTTTTGACTCAGGATCTTTCACTCAACCCAGAGCTCACATTTCAAATCTATCCTGCCAGCATCCAAGATACTCTCCTATCTACCTCACCACTGCTGGGAGTATTGGTACATACTGTAGTACCTGGCTTTTTACTTGATTGCTGGGAATCTGAGTTCAGGTCCCTATTTTACGTGACAAAAGTTTTTTCATCTGAAGCGTCTCACCAGCATAAGTCTTTAAGAGTTGGGCAGCATGAAGGCTTGTGCTTGGATCCCAAAAACCACAGGAAAAAAAAAAACTGAATCTGGTGGCACGACTCTGACATCCCATCATTGAGGAAGCAGAAATGGAAGAATACCTGAGGATTGTCAGCCAACCTGTCTAGCTGAAACATCACCAGAATCAATGAATGACCAATTCTCAAAAAATAATATGGGCAGTAATACAGGAAGGTATATGACATTAGCTTCTGACCTTTGTACACACTGGCATAGCAAGTACAACACACATAAACATATGCACACAATAAACATATGCACACACATAAACATGTGCACACACATAAACATGCACACACATAAACATGCACACACATAAACATATGCACACATAAACGTGCACACACATAAACATGTGCGCACACATAAACATATGCACACTTATACATCACACACATACATACATTGGAGACAGCAGTGGAAGGCACCTGATTACCACTTCTGCTCTCTAAAAGCATATGAATGGAACACATGAACACACACACACACACACACACACACACACACACACACACACAAACACACACACACACATACACTATACAATATACTTGCACAAATAAGTGCATAAAATGCAATGAATTCACTTTCTTTCTGAAACTTCAATTCCAAACATTTAAATGTGACTTTATTTCTATACAGCTGCCACTGCTTGCTGTTTTTTTTCCTCACCCAAGCTTTCTAGTTTGATTGTTGTTAGCATTTTGATAAGAAATAGTGACCTGAGGATAATCTTTCTTAGAGTAAATATGATTCTACTTCTGCTCCAGGAAGAATTCTGAAGACTGAATAAGTAGATCTCAGTCTTATAGAGGAATCATTCAATGTGAAATTGAATAGATGTTCAGATAACCACAAAACATATCTTCTTAGAAACTGAATTCAATATATCCAAACCTGAACCTCTTCTCTACCACCTCACCCAAGCCGTCATAGCAGCATTTATCTGATACCTTATAAACAGTACTCTAGAGAACTTTATTTTTTATTTCAGCTATTCTTCTCTTTGTACTGTACATAGGCAGTCTGAATTTTCATTTGAAAAAAAATGAGATATTAGGAATAAAACACTATAACAACCAAGCAAACTGGAGTAAGGTTGATATTAATAAATATTCTTCTCCTTATCACTCACTTTCACTTTCAAGTATTAAGTACACCTGAACTTTTATATTCAGCAGCAGTCAATTGTACAATCTTACTTCTGCCCAAGGAAATTAAATTTTATTTCTGAATTTTAATAAAATAAACACACACACACACACACACACACACACACACACACACACACTTGCATAAAGCAAGCAGATTTTTGGATCGTGAATTGTTTCACTATATTTTAACTATCCAAATTATTTTTAATTGTTATAACAAAGCACCATGACCGAGGCAATACAAGAAATAAGAGTTTAGAGAGGCTGGAAGCTCCGGACAGTAAGTCCCTGATCATCATGGCAGGAACATGACATAATGCAATTAGGCATGGTACTGGAGACTTAGCTGAGAGCTCACATCCTTATTCAAAGTAGGTGTTGGGGCAGGGAGCAGAGGAAAGACTTGGAATGACATGGGTTTTGAAACCTCAAAGCCCATCCCTAATGACACACTTCATCCAACAAAGCAACACCTCCCACCTCTGCTCAAACCATATTGACTTTACAAAACAATACATCTAATACAATACATATAAATGTAAAGAAGGACACACAAATTTATGATCCTGATTTAAAAGCAAACAATAATAAAAAAAACATGTTTTACTAGTCTGTGACAAAGTGGTTATTTTATTTACAAATTTAGCATAAGTCCTAGTTTACCTATGATTTATTTAGAAAGCACTCTGTATGATTTACATTGATGATATAATGTTAATATTGCCACTATACTAAAAAGCAACCAAATTTAAATATTTGTTTTTCACTTATACAATGAAATTTTGTATACTAGTAACCATAAAATGTATAATTATTCTATACTTGGAGGTATTGTTTATAACAGGAAACATATCAAACACAATGCATACAATCATTAACTATGAGTTTATCTCATTCTGTAATCAATAGAATGCCATGTAGATCATAAAACTGCTTTGGATATCTAAGCAAAAATGGTAATGTGCTAAATATTCTTATTTAATGATTTAAGAGAAAAGAAACATGGGAAGAAGTCCTTTTGATTTTTCATTTGAGTGAAAAATTGAGGCATATATAAGATTAGGAATAAAGTCACATTAAACAAACGTTTTAAGTAAGTAGGTATCTACCGATGGAAAATACTGTCAGTCAGGAACCTAAAAAGAAGGCAGGTGGGTTTTGCAAGTTTCTAGCTTTTCCTTTTTAAATACATGGTGTCAGGTAGTCCAGGCTACTGTCAAATTTACTATGTAAGCTAAAGATGACTTCAAACTCCTGATCCCTTTTCCTCTAAGATCACTCAGTGGCTGAAATAATGAACATACACTACCATGTATGTGTATGTTCAAAGTATAAGAGGATTCAAGACTGACTCCTTGGTACACACTGTCACACTTATCATAACTTCCCTTTCCCCATGTGGGAATTCAATCAAACCATTCCGGTTATTAAATAGTGGACAGCATGAAAGATATGTTGTCAGAAAAATAAATTTTGTTCATATTTAATATTAGACATGTAATAGTTTCAATTTTCTATAACCTATAAGCTGTCATGACAATATTTTCTCCATATCCTTGCATTTGAACACAGAGTTTAAAATACTTCAAAGATAATACCCAGTTTTGGGGTGTTACAAATAAACCTAGTAACGTCTTCTGTTTGTGTACCTCATGTCGTAATTTTTTCATATTTTATATTTTATCATACTGCTTTGCAATATATGATATCTTACTAAAAACTCCCATTGGTGCATGGTAAAATAAATGATTGTTATATTATATGTCAATGATTGCAAAGCCTATGACATCATGTCATGATAGATAGATACTCAGAATGATCAAAAGTAGGGATTTTATGAGTTGGTAATATTTATTCAGAGTTTATTAGATAGTAAGCACTATTCTATTTTCATTGATAGAAAATGATATACTTAATCCTTCAAAAGAAAAAATGAGAAAATTTTCTCAATATCCTTATGTTACAGGTGAGATACAAAAACTGAGACCTTGAGTAGATTTTTCTAGCCATGTAAGAAATTTGTGGCAGGTTCATTCTGAATCAGGTCTATTGATCTTCACTCACAGATTATTTTTTAATGTGATTAAACTTGCATACACACACACACACACATACATATATATATATTCTTGGAAGCTGTATAAAGTGTACTATAGGAAGTATGGACCATCACTCTTTTCCCTTCTGCCTTTCTCCTGAGAGTCAAGTTTTCTCTTCAAATGTATGAGAAGCACACCATAAGTTCATTGAAGATAGAGATCAATATTCGATTTGGATTTGATTTATCTGATATTTCTGTATTTTTGTTTTGGGAACTTAAAAAACTATCAAGTAAGTAAGAAATTAGATATTTAATTGGGTTTGTATTATTGCTATCTTAGTAAAAATTATTTTAGTTAATAAAACATTTTATGCTTCCAATCCTTCTCTATTGTTTCATTTCTGAAGAAAATGAATGAAATGCTTTGTATGACTGAATATTTGTAGCTAGAGTTTTCCTGCCTGGCCTACAGTCAGGGCAATTCTCTGTCACCCCCCAGTCCCACAGCCACTCAGACCCAACTAAGTAAACACAGAGACTGATACTGCTTACCAACTGTATGGCCGTGGCAGGCTTCTAGCTATTTAGTTCTTACATCTTAAATTAATCCATTTCTATAAATCTATACCTTGCCATGTGGCTCATGACTTACCGGCATCTTCACATGCTGCTTGTCATGGTGGCAGCTGGCAGTGTCTCCCTCCACCTTCCTGTCTCTCAATTCTCCTCTCTGTTAGTCCTGCCTATACTTCCTGCCTAGCCACTGGCCAATCAGTGTTTTATTTATTGACCAATCAGAGCAATTCGAAATACAGACCATCCCACAGCATACTTCTTTATAATTCAGTTCACCTCCTGCTATTTATTTCTTCTACATAGACACTTCACACATTCTAAACAACCCTTAACCAGTTATAATCCTTATTTTGTATATGTTTTCTTTGTTTTGATCTTATTTGCTTACTTCTTCTAACCATATGAACCTAGGAATATAATATATTTGTCTGCGTCTGTTCATCCTATGAAACCGCATTTTAAGGTCAAGGAGCAAATAAAAACTGTAAATCTCAAACCACTTATTGCAATGTCAAGCACCAGGAATGCACAATAAATATGAGAAGGCGACAGACAGGCCGGGATTGGGAGCCAAGAACAAAGATGAGAACAATGGGAACCTGGTACATCCTAATGCCTAAGAAGCTGCCTTTCCCCTCTATGCGAGGTCAGGAAATTGAGTTTCAGGTTCCTCCGTTCTTTGTCGCACTCATTTGTGTAATGCAAGGGGCATGGTGCTTAATATTGATTTTCCTCTGATGGGTGCTTAATGAGCATAGTTATGCCTATGTGATAGATGAGACAAGTGACCTGCCAAGGTGGCATTGGGAAAAAGAAATGCATCTGTACAGAGGTAAAAACAATTACAATGAAATATGCTTAGTATGCTTTGCCAGTGTTTGCTGAGTCAAACTCTAAGTAGGAGGAGAAGGAAGAAAATGGGTTGTAAAGGGAGATCAGCATGTCATGTTGGAGTCTGTTTGATTTCTGAGTGGGGTTTCAAGATAATTATATTATTTCTATCATGTGGCAACACCAAGGTTACTAGGTTTGTATGCTTATGATTATAATATTAAATGTGCTGCATTAGCTGAAAACAGTGTTGGCTATTCTATTCTCTGCATTCTGTGGTGAGAGTCCAAGAGTTTTTAAATACTATCTAAACAGCAGCGTTTTTTTTCCTCACTAAATATGATAAATTATGTTGGTCAGATGAAAAGTCTAGTGTTCAAAAACTAGTTTTAATAGTTCATATCAGTCACCAGGAATTTTATATTAAAAAAAATCTTCTTTAAGGCCATCTCACTGTAAACTAGGAACATAATCTGCATATGAAAAATTAGTAAAATAACAAATTGTTTTCATTAATACTTTTAAATAATTTAAATTTGACTTTGTGCCATTATTAAAAGTTGTTTCATACATGGGCTAAATGTGAATTTGAGAACAGTTAAAGCCCAAATTCAGCTTAATTGTATGATTAAAAATTAAATATATATGACTAATCAGAATGTGCTATGAGAAATATGTCATCACCCCTTTACCCCTAATAGGGATTTCACAGAAGTAGTCTCCACACTTTCTGAATTTCATTTTCAAATCCAATCTGATACTATTCCTTCTTTCAGCCTATTATGCTAAAGTCATTTATTAGTTTTAACCTGAAGTCATTTAGTTTGACTTGCAACTACTGAAATGACTTGTAGGGCACTTCATGTTTATTTTGAAAAGGGTGTAACGTTAAGGTTGAAATTCTTCACACATTTTCATTGTCAAGAGTTATGTAAATTAATTGGGTTCAAACAAATGACCTTGATGTTTGAGGAAAGCCAACAAATGAAGGCACTGATGTTTGCTGATGCAGTGTTCACTGCTTATGGAAAACCACACAGCTTGCCTTTCTAGGAAGTACTGGCTACCAGAAGGCAGAGTATGCAGTTTGGTCATGATCAAAAACAAAATTGCTGTTAAGAATAACCAGACTGCCCCCAGCAGATGGCATGGAATGATCAAACTCAACTTGTTGATTCTTTATCTGATAAAACGCTATTTCTAGTTACTGTGCACTTGGCAATGTGCAGAGAAGATGAAACACAAGAGATCACGAGGACAAAACCTAGTTAAATGTATTTCATAAGAAGTAACCAGAGTTGATTTATTATACTAGATTAATGAATGCTGGGGCTTCGTTACAATGTAGACTTGTTAGAAAGAAGAACTTTCCAAGCAGAACACCACCATCATGGGAAATAACACCAGTCTGAACAGTTGGGGCTACATTAAAATTAAACACAAAAACTATATACAACAAAGGAAACAATCATTAGAGAATACAGACAGCATACAGAATGGGAGAAAATCTTTTCTGGTTTCACATCAAAGAAGGGGCTAATATCCAGAATTAACAGAAAACTACCAAAATTATGTACCAAAGAAATAAAACTACCAATAAACAAATGGGTAAACAATAAATGGGTAATAGCGAACAACTACTTTGAAAAGTCCTAATTATCCATACCAATCATGGAAATGTAAATTATACCACTTTGAGGGACTTCACCAGGGTTGTTTGATAATTATTATCAACAAACTGGACAATGTAAGTTGGAAAGGAGGTAGAGCAAAGGAATCTTCATCCATTGTTTGTGAGGATACAAATTAGTTTCCCTTATGGAAATCAGTTTGGAAAATTGTTAAGAAAATAAAATAGAATAACATATAACCCTGCTATTTCATTTCTGGGAAAAACCCTAGAGATCTACATATCCTACCATAGAGATATGTGTAAACAACAAATGGATAATGAAAATTATATATATAAATATGTATATATATATACATATATATAATGTAATTTATGTATACATGTATATAATTTGCTATTATATATGTAATATTTGCATAAGTATAAATACAGAATAATACAGACAGTTATAATAAATTGAGTTAAAATTGGCCAGGAAAATGGATAGCTATAGATTATATAATATTATGTGAAGTCACACTATACAAGAAAGAAAAAAAAATCATGTTCTCTCTCAACTGTGCAATCTATATAACAATATACCTACATTTATATGTGGGTAGTCTATAACATGAAGAAGAGAACAAGAAAACCAAAGGTGTAACAGAGTTACATAGTATTTTTGTGATGAGTAAGTCATTAAATATAATACAACTTCATGGTTGATTCCAAATTCTCACCGTATACAAGCTCATTAAGCTGTACAGATTTTTTTTTGTGGTTAATTAAATGATGTTCTTATTTATTTGCAATTTTTTGTAAATTACCTCAAGGTTTATAAAATTGAAGGAAACTGCTTTATTATAATAGACTAGTGAATGTTGGGGCTTCTTCTGGAGTGAACATCATTGCATTCACCCATTTTTCTTATTTGTCATTAATGGTGAAAGAAGATATGTTTGAAACTAGTATGTTTATTCTTCTTTCCCAATATACTAATTTGCTTTCATTGCTTTTTAACTGTGTTATTTGAGATTGGCTGGAAAACCTTTATGGTTTCATAATAAGAAACCATAAGCTTTGCCAGGTGTATTTATGAAATAATTTGCAGGAGTGTCAGATAACACAATTATTTTATATATGTTAATACTGAGAGGGAAATGTAGTAGAAAAGAGAATGACTCCAAAATGCTCATGTTCACGTCCATGCATGTTACCATTGTTCTTTACTCACAGCCCCCCCTATTTCAAGTATGCACACTGACATATATGTATATGTAGAAAGAGAGCGAGTTAACTAGAAATGTTAATGAAAGATATGGAAGTCTACAAAGTTTTTATACTATCCTGAGACAGGTAATCCAAGCTGTCTTCAAAGTTCAATCTCTTTAGCACTGCATAAAGGATATTTATAAATAGAAATTATTTAAAAAATAAAATTATCTATAATGTATTTAGTTATGTGGTTTATGTTAGAAGAACTTTAGAATAATTCATGAAAACTTAGTAAAATGTGCATTATAAAAACACAGGAGAGTGACATTGTAACTATAATGTAAAATAAGACTACGAAGAGAGCAATACTAGATAGATTTCAAGAGGGACTGTTTTTAACAATAGAAACTTCTACTTTTTAAGATACATAAAAATTACAGGTAAGGTATACATATAGATATGCATATATATATAAGAATAAATAACAATTCAATGATAATTGAAAATATGTAATTTCAACACCAGGTAAAATAAAAATGATTATTAAGACTGAAAATTATCACTTATTTGTGGCACACACACACACACACACACACACACACACACACACACATACATCATACAACCATCAACAGAAAAGACATTCCTTATCCAGAAAAACTGTCATAAAATAAAATTGGATGTGCAAAAGAAAGAATAATGAAATAATATACAGAACATTTTTTTCAACTAGGAAAGACAATACACACACTATGTGTTGATAACAGAAGGAAATTATAATAAGAGGTAATTAAAATAATTTGTGACGAACATATAAAGACCGTGTATTGAAGTGGTACAACATACATTTAATTGGAGCTAAGAGAGAAATCAGTTACTGCTAAATGTCTATGTTAAAAAAGTAGAATGATTAGGAGTAACTGAGTTGATTTTTCACCTAAACACAAAGGAAAGGAAGGGAGGGTAAAGACTGGAGCAGAAGTAAAATGGAGAGCAGATGACCAGGGAAGAGAATAACTAATTGACACAGTTTGTTTCTAAAAAGTTCTGCAGGTTTGATGAGTCATTAGTTAGATTGATCTGGAGAAAATGGAGAGGAGCTGAGTTACTGAAATAAAAACCAAAGAGGCAAATTACTGCTCCTCTGATTGAAAAATAATAATAATAATAATGGTAGTGCCATGCAGGTCTGTATCTATAGATGCTGGAGAAATGCTCAGGCCATGAAGTAGTAGTTGTGCCAGCATAAATACCTCAGTTAAGTCCTAAGCACCTCTCTTCAAAATAAGTCAAGTAGAGTACAGTGCACTTATAAACCTAGTACTAGGAAGCCAGTGAGAGGAGGATTCCCTAGGATTTGCTGGCTAGCCAGCCCAGTTCAATTAGCTAGGTTGGAGACCCTTTTTCAAAACATGAGGTGAAAAGTAATATAAAAAAAGACAGCCAACCTCGACCTCTGGCCTCCACATGGGCATACATACATGCATTGACACATGCAAACAAGCATCCATACACTGAACATACACACAAGCACCCAGCACCACAGAGGGCAGAACAAATCTATGTCTACAATTTAGATAAGGATATTATAAAAAGGAAAACTCAGAAACTTAACGGATTGATAAAGTGTTCAAAAATATGGACAGATCCACACATTAGTCTCCATGAAGAAAATGTCAGCACAGCTATAGCTGTAAATGTTTGCCCGAATATAGTGTCAGCACAAAGGACAACTGTGGATACCTTCAAACTTCGAGTCTCAGGGGAGAAAAGGTGAAGACTATATATGTGTGTGTGCGTGTGTGTGTGTGTGTGTGTATGTGTTTATATATATATATATATATATATATATATATATATATATATATATATATATATATATAAACATATATGTTTATATATATAATGAAAATACTTGATTATGGGTGTTTATGGGCACGTTCACTCCTAGCATTAAGAGATATGTTCCCCATGAATTAATATAGGCATGCACCCATGTACATAAATAATATATGATCATTTCAGTCATACAGAGATTTTACTAAAATGAAAATACAGAGGAGTTTTATGAAAAAATGAGAAAATATATTGCATAACAAATATCAGTGAAAATACGGATCTAAACTTTATGAATAATCTATTCTCTAGCAGCTATTTCTTGCAGAAGTGAAACTTTTTTTATATCGGAAAAGCTCCAATTGAAGTGTGTGAGCAGCATCCCAGTAAGTTATGAATAAATAAAGACACACCATCAATCAGCACATATTTCACTCTCCAAAGAAAACGTTCCTAAAATCTTAAAACCTTGTGGTTTGGAAGCCTTCCAAATAAGTCATGGATAAAATATAGTGTAACAATAATTCTTACTATATTTTTAAAATTAGTAATGTACCTTTCTTTAAACTTTCCAATTCCAAATCTGTAAAAAAAAAAAAAAAAGCTGAACAAATGCAGAGATTGACAGGACACTCTGTAATAATCTATCAAATTCAGAAGAAAGAAAACATAGGTTAGTTTTGAGAAAGAGAAAGAAACCTTCCTTCACGATGGGAGTCAACACAATCGCACTGCTATTATGAAATGTTGAACTGATGACAATCTTCAAGTGTCGGTAAACACAGACACAAAAGTCATTGACAGCCCTGTCAGATGTTTACAGGTACATGGGATCTCCAGGGAATCCATAACTGTGCCTAAGGCTATTACTTCTTCCATTATGATTTTTTCTTTTTATTATGTCTGGGCATTGACTGAGTTTTCAGCAAAGGTCACAGAATAAGTTTAGTGCCCAACGGCATGCTTTTTAGAGTCCAAAGCAACTGTCAGAAGAAATAAAGGATCTCTCGTAACAAACCCACTATACCTTCAGCTCCTTCAGCCCTTTGACACCGAGACCAAAGGTGAATAAATTGCATAAGTTAATTGTTTCTCTCTTTAGAATAATATAATAAACCAATGGCAGATTACAACTGGTGTATCACGCATTGACTAAGTGATGAATTGAAGGGCCTTTATTCTTCTTTTGCATTAATATTTCTATTTATCTTAAAAGTGAAACAAAACAAAACAAAACACCCACTACATTCTACTGTGACAAATCTTCCATTGTCCAACTAAGATTAAAGGTGAATGACTTGTAAAAGATAGAATAGTATAATTTAATCTAGGTGTCAGTTTTATCATCCCCCCTCTCAAATAAATAAAATGAAAAAGAAGGAAATTACAGCAGAATAAACAAAGTTAGAAGAGCTAAACTGACAAATTCTCAATTTCAAGAAACTTCTTAAAAATTCACCATGTGAATCCTCCTGACACCTAGGACCATGTTCCTACCTCATGGTGTTTTTTTTTTTTTTTTTTTTGTTTTTTTTTTTTTTTTTTTTTTTTTTTAGACTATCGTGCCTTCTAAGTTAAAATTTTTCAAGTAGGGCCAAAATTTGGAGTATCTTCAAGGGAAGTGGGGGAAGTGCCATGTCTGTATTCTGTGCAGTGATTATGTTGCAGTTCCAAAGGAAAAATGACTTTTAATGTACGTTACCTACAAATGAGAAAAAAATACAAAAAGCCCAACTTAAGGGATAGGATCCAGGAACACTTGCTAATTGGATGAGAGCATCCAAGTTCATCAGCTGAATTTCAGAAAACTGGTTATACTGAAATGAAGTTATTGTGTGAACCATGACAGGAGAAGGCAATGAGAGGAAGTGGACAGTTGCATTCTTATTTTCAAATAACTTGTCCATATACCTGAAGGCATCCCTAAAACACATGGCTAGAAGTATAGGTAGGAAAAAGAAGAAAATCAATAGTAACATAAACAGCGATGGCAAAAAGAAAATATAAAGTTGTGACAAATAGACGCAGGCTACAGTCTTGTTCTGTATAATAGCAGAAATTCTGTGTTGACAGAGCTTTCTAAATCATAGTGATTAGATATATGGTATGTTATAGTTTGGTAGCTTATATTCTAAAATTAATAAACATAAGAGCTGTTATTAAAAGTTTTAACAGATCTATCTTACCACAGTGTATTCTCATTGATCTCTTCCATAAGATGTTGGGTATTAAGCATCACATTTTACCACTCACTGCCAACAGTCATTGCCAAGTATATTTCTGAAAAAAAAAATATCTTTGGGAGGTGGAGCAAAATCCTAGGGACTATCATGACTGCATAATGGATTTATTCTGACTTCATATGATAAAAGTCATTTTTTACTTTAAAAAGAATGAGGGTAAAATCTCTTAAGATCTTGAATAATTATTGGTTCATGTTCAAGGCTGATGCATATCATTGACTCAAAAATATCTAAAAAAGAACTGTCATGGAAAAATGTTTCCTTCTGTGTTCATAGAAGAGTCTATAGACTTCCATAATAAAAAGACTGAAGAAAATAAAACCTGTGAAATGAGCCAGGCTCAGAAAGACAAATGTTTTCTCCAACATGTAAATCTGAACTGTCAATTGTCATATACATATATGTACAGGGAGGTGAGGGCAGGTAAATATAAAGGTATCCGTGAGATGGAGAAAAAGAGTGTCTTTCATATTGGGTAGATTGTGCTATGGATACGTGATGGTTAATACTAGAGGCAAAGGGGCTCAGCGGAGAGAAGTCAGAGGGAAGCATGCAGGAAACAAATGAATGAACAAAATTAAGTGTATAGAGGAAATGCCATAAGAAAACCCATGACCTGGTGCTTGGTTGTGGATTTCTATATCTACTTCCACCAATTACTGGATAGAGGTCCTATGATTACAGTTAGGGTATTCACCAATTTGGTTATTGGGGTAGGCTAGCTCAGGCACCCTCTCTACTATTGCTGGTTGTCTAAGCTGGGGTCGTCCTTGTGGATTCCAGGGAATTTCCCTATCACAAAGATTTTACCTAGCCCCATAATGTCTCTATCAAGACATCTCTTTCATTGCTCTCATACTCCATCCTTCCCTCAGCTTGACCATTCATTCCCTCGTGTTCTCATACCTCATGCCCTCTCAGCTACTTCCTCCCTCTCCCCCAGTTTACTCATGGAGATCTTATTTGTTTCCACTTCCCAGTGTGATACATGTGTTCCTCTTAGGGTCCTCCTTGTTACCTAGCTTTTCTGGAGCTGTGGGTTGCAGTCTGGTTTTCCTTTGCTTTACTTCTAGTATCCACTTATGAGTGAGTACATACTGTGTTTGTTCTGAGACTGTGTCACCTCACTCAGGATGGTATTTTCTAGTTCTGTCCATTTGCCTGCAAATTTCATGAAGTCATTGTTTCTTATAGCTGAGCAATACTATGTTGTGTATATGTACCACATTTTCTTTATCCATTCTTTGGCTGAAGGGCATTTAAGTTGTTCCTAGGTTCTGGCTATTATGAATAATGCTGCTGTGAACAAAGTTGAACAAGTGTCCTTGTTGTATGATTGAGCATTTCTTAGGTATGTGACCAAAAGTGGTCTAGCTGGGTCTTGAGGTGACTCCTAATTTTCTGAGAAGTTGCCATATTGATTTCCTATGGTAGTCCAGTCAAAGAGAAGAAGGAGCTATTATATGAGCAGTGGGGGTTGGGGGTGGGGGTGGGGCTCAAGATCATGATGGGGAAATCTACAGAGACAACTGAACCATGTAGTGGGTAGCTGTTCCAGCTTTGACCTGGAAGTACTACCCCCATTGAGGCTTCAGTAACTGTCATGCCTACAAGGCAGGGCCAAGTAGGGAGCCCTTAAGATCCCAAATCTAGATGTGCTGGCTCTCTTGGTTCCTGGATCCTGGATGCTGGAGATAGATTGAGCAGAGTTTTCCAGAGAACACCACTGGACTGCTCTACACCTTTGCCGGATGCTGTAACCTATCCCTCTACTTGTAAGTTGCCCACAAAATAAACCTCCCTTTTAACTATGTGGAGTGGCCCTAATACTACAACCAATAGAACTAAGCTTGAGGAACTCATGAACTTCAGACCAACATCTGTAGAACCTGCAAGGGACCAGACTAGGTTCTCTGCATATGAGACCCCTTTGTGTAGCTTTGTCCAGTTGAGGGACCCCTGACAGTGGAATAAAGATCTATTTCAGGGACCTGAGGTAGCTTTCAGGAGCCTGTTACTTATGGTGGGATCCCTTGCTCAGACTTGATGCAGGGGAGATGGCCTTGCTCCTGCCTCAACTGAATGTACCAGACTTTGCAGACTACACATGGGAGCCCTTACCCTTTTGGAGGACGGAATGGGGAGTGGGTCATGGCAGGAATTTGAGTCAGTAGCCAAGAAAGAATGTTGTGCTTCCTGGCTCAATCACTCATTGGTTTATGCTTAGCTAGTTTTTCTGTACAGCCCAGGACAGGTCCTAGAGATAGTGCCACTTACAGTGGGCTGGACCTTCCTGCATCAGTTAGCAATGCAGACAATGCCCCTTAGGCCTGACCACAAACCAATCTGATGTGGGCAACTTCTCAGTGGAGGAATGGGAGGGGGAGGTGTGGTTGATATGTAGAATGAGTGGAAAAACTTCTTAAATAAAATTAAATTAAAAAAAAAAGAAAATCCATGACTGTGTGTGCCAATTCTACTTATTGATTGATTGATTGATTGATCTATTTATATTCATTTCACATACAAACTGCAGATCCTCCACTGCTGGCAAGAGTTCAAACTTGTACAGTCACTCAGGAAATCAGTATGGTGGTTTATCAGAAAATTGGGAATCAATCTACCTCAAGACCCAGCAGTACCACTCTTAGGTATATACCCATAGGATGCTCAAATATACCACAAGGATACTTGCTCAACTATGTTCATAGCAGCATTATTCATAACAACCAGAACCTAGAAACAACCTAGATGTCTTTCAACTGAAGATGGATAAAGAAAATGTGTTATATTTACACAATGGACTATTACTCAGTGGTTAAAAAAATGACATAATGAAATCTGCAGGCACATGGATGGAACTAGAAGAAAAAATCATCCTAGGTGAGGTAACCCAGACTCAGATGGACAAACATGGTATGTACTCACTTATAAGTGGATATTTGATGTAAAACAAAGGATAACCTGTGGTGGTATTCTAATTGTACTGAAATGTGATTTTGATTGTAGGTTAATAAATAAAGTTGCCCAGGGGTCAGAGCTATTAGAGCCATAGACAGAGTGTGGCGGTGGTGACACACGCCTTTAATCCCATAGATCTCTGTGTGTTCAGGGATACAGCCAGCATTGGAGACATATGCCTTTAAGACCTAGGGGGCTGTACATTCAGACAGTGACGAGGCAGTCATGTGTTTGGGTTTACAACCAATGAGAAGGCAGAACAATAATATTATAAAAAAGACGTACAGACAGGATATAGCTCTCTTTTGGGAAGCTGGGACAGCAGAAGGAAGGGTGAGATTTTAGCTCTGAGTTCTGACCTCTTGGCTTTCTCTTTTACATTGTTTCTGTGTTTCTTATTTAATAAGATGGTTGGTTACATCTACATCTGGCGCCCAATGTGACAAGAATCCATTAAAAACCGCTTGGCTTGGCGGCAGGTCCACTTTCCCGCAAGGGCGGCAGGCGGCGGCAGGCGGCGGTCGGCTTGCTAGTCCGAGCTGCGGCTTCTTAGCCCGGGCCTAGGTCTGTGAGCAGCTTGCTTAAAGCCGGTGCTACAAACAACTCAGATCTGCCCTGCCGAACAGGGCCCTGCCTGTAAAGCCAACGCACGTGGTCAGAGCTTAAGGAAGCCAGACCCAAGCCTTGACTCGGCACAAGAGGGAACACATGGCTGGATTTAAGCTTTAGCCAGCTACACTTTCTTGTGCATTCTCTCTCTCTCTCTCTCTCTCTCTCTCTCTCTCTCTCTCTCTCTCTCTCTCTCTCTTTCCTCTCTCTCTCTCTCTCTCTCTCTCTCTCTCTCTCTCTCTCTTTCCTCTCTCCCTCCCTCTCTCTCTCTCTCTCTCTCTCTCTCTCTCTCTCTCTCTCTCTCTCTGGATTTACACCTGGGACACTAGGTGGCTGTATTGAAAATCCCCTCGGATTTCTACCGTTCTATGCAGATTTGGTAAGTCATAACATATCAGATATTTTAAAGGAAACTATCTAAAAGAGAATTTTTTCCACATTAAAAAAACTGGGTCTTATGTGTACATTGGAAGAAAATTGGTTTTTGTTCGAAATTTTAGGCAGTCTGACAATGGAACAACTATATAATATTAGTATTGGTGGAATTATGCAGTTTATCACTATGCTAATCCTCATTTTAATATTTAAAAAGATAGTCAATTTAAGTGCCAGGATAACAGCTTTAGAAGAACTTGTTAAACCTGTAAAAATTCAGACAGAAGAAATTAACAGTGAAGTTGTTTCAAGTCTGGATCATAAGGCTACAGAAAGAAAGCCAGTTTACACACAGTCACCCTTAATTTATCCTTATTTATATGTACAGCAGATGCCTGATCAAATGGCTACACAAAATATTTGGGCTCCAATTGAAATGTTGGATTTAAAAAGGTTTAAGGAGGCAATAGTATCTTATGGCATGCATTCCCCATATGTAAAGCAAATGTTAAACTCTTGGTCAACATATAATAGGATAGTACCACAGGACTGGCGGGACCTTGCACAAGGTGTTCTGGAACCCAGCCAGAGACTTCAATTTCTGTCCTGGTTTAAGGAGGAGGCTAAAAACATAGAAAAACAATGGAGGGATAAAGGAATACAAGTTTGCCAGGATCAGCTTATTGGAGAAGGCCAATATGCTTCAGTACAAACACAATGTTTATATGATGTCCAAACCCTAATTTTATGTCGAACGGCAGCCTTGAATGCATGGGACAGAGTTGAGGAACCAGGAAAAAAATCTGAGTCATTTACAAAGGTGATGCAAGGCCCAAAAGAGTCTTTTACAGATTTTTTTTTACAAAGACTGGCTTCAGCAGTAAAGAGAATGGTCTCAGGATCAGAAGCTGGTAAGGCAATAATTGAATCTTTGGCCTTTGAGAATGCGAATGCAGCATGCAAAAGAATAATCAGGCCATTAAGGGCAAGATCTGCACCTATGGAAGATTGGATTAGAGAAACAATTAATGTTGAGGCTGATGAGCATGATGATACATGGGTAGGAGAAGTAATTTCAAAAGGTTTGAGGAGTGTTAGATGTTTTGGATGTGGAAAGCAAGGACATTTGAAAAGGGACTGTAGACAGGTCATTCCTAGAAACAATGTTTCTTCAAGGAACAATGGCAACAGAATGCCCCTTCCTTCTGGAGTATGCAGAAGGTGTGGTAAGGGAAAACACTGGACCAACCAATGTACATCAACAAAGGACAGACAGGGTAATCCTTTGCCTCAGTCTTCGGGAAACTCCCAGAGGGGCCTCGCGCAGGCCCCCCAGTACAAATCCAGTTCAAACCTTTCCTGTGCCAATACTTTGTACAACAGCCATTGGAAGTGATACGTAAAAAAATTTCCTAAATCTATAATTTATCATTATATGGACGATATTTTACTAGCTGACTCAAATGCAGATACTTTAGAAATAATGTTTGAAGAAGTAAAGAAAATTTTGCCTTGCTGGGGATTACAAATTGCTCCTGAAAAGATACAAAGAGGAGTTTCTATTAATTATTTAGGATATAAAATAGAGCTACAAAAAATTAGACCCCAAAAGGTGCAAATTAGGAGAGATAGACTACAGACTCTAAATGACTTTCAAAGATTATTTGGAGATATTTCTCATCTACGAACTATTGTTGGGGTAAAAAATGATGAACTAATTTGTTCAAAACCTTAGAAGGTGAAAAGGACTTAAATAGTGCAAGAGAATTTTCACCTGAAGCTGAGAAAGAATTAGCCTTGTTAGAAAAGAAAGTGCATAAAGGACATGTGGATCGTATTTATCCAAAGCTGGATTGTATTTTGGTTATTTTACCTTCTAGGCGTTCTCCTACTGGAATGTTAATGCAGAGGGAAGATATTATATTGGAATGGATATTTTTACCAAATAAACCAAATAAAAAATTAAAAACTTATGTGGAAAAAATCTCTGACTTGATTTACAAAGGAAAATTGATACTTCGTCAATTAGCAGGCATAGACCCAGCAGAAATTGTCGTACCATTAACTAAGGAGGACATTGAAAAATTATGGACAGAAAGTGAACCTTGGCAAAGAGCTTGCAGTAATTTTTTGGGAGAAATTAACAGCAAATATCCCAAAAGCAATAGAATTGATCTTATAAAGAGAGCTGATTGGATCTTGCCTCGAATTGTACTGCAAAAACCCATATCTGGAGTTCATACATTTTATACAGATGCCAATAAAGAAGGAAAGGCAGGTTACAAATCAGATAATTTAAGTAAAGTGTTTCAAAGTCCGTATAATTCAGTTCAAAAATCAGAATTGTATGCTATTCTGTTGGTATTAATGGATTTTTCAGAACCTCTCAACATAGTAACTGACTCTCAGTATGCTGAAAGTGTGGTGTTACATATTGAGACTGCAGAATTTATCCCTGATGCTTCAGAATTAACTTCACTATTTATTCAATTACAAGATACAATCAGGAAAAGGAATCATCCTTTATATATAACTCACATTCGATCCCATACTGGTCTGCCAGGCCCTCTAGCACAAGGCAATGATGAGATTGATAAATTATTGATAGGAAATGTGCTGGAGGCCTCAGAATTTCATAAAAAACATCACGTCAATAGTAAAGGTTTACAAAAGGATTTTTCCATAACCTGGCAACAAGCCAAAGAAATAGTAAAGAAATGTCCTACTTGTTCCTTCTACAATTAAACGCCATTACCAGCAGGATGTAACCCAAAGGGTACTTAGAGAAATGAAATCTGGCAGATGGACGTGTTTCACTTTGCAGAATTTGGAAAATTGAAATATGTACACCACACCATCAATACTTATTCAGGATTTCAATGGGCAACTGCTTTGAGTTCTGAAAAAGCTGATTCTGTAATCACTCATTTGCTAGAAGTTATGGCCATCATGGGTATACCTGCACAAATCAAAACTGACAATACTCCATCATATGTCTCTGTTAAAATGAAACAGTTTTTTGCTTATTACAATATAAAGCATATTACAGGCATACCACATAATCCTACAGGTCAAGCAGTTATAGAAAGATCAAACAGAACTCTAAAGGATATGCTAAATAAACAGAAATGGGTAACAAAAACTCCCAGAAATAGACTGCATAATGCTCTTCTTACTTTGAATTTTCTGAATGCCAATGAGAAAGGAACAATAGCTGCAAAGAGACATTGGATAATAGAAAAAAACTACAGAATTAAATCAGCCTATATACTTTAAGGATGTGCTGACCTCAGAATGGAAACCAGGGTATGTATTACATTGGGGACGAGGTTTTGCTTTTGTTTCTACAGGAGAAGATAAGCTGTGGGTACCATCAAAATTGATAAAGGTTTGATTTGAACAAGAGAGACCTCTTAATTAGAGGAGGTGATAGTTCATCAACCAGCATGAACATCCAATTTAAACTAACTTGTATCAATAACACATGCCTTTTCATTTAATCAGATAATAACTTGCCAAAAGGAAACACCCCCATAATTAGTCTTGGTGAAAGGTTTTTGTTTTTGTCTTTTAGGAGAATGAAGGTTAAGGAATCTGAAGAACACTGGACAAATGAGACAACTGAAGAAAAAGGACAAATCATCTATCTCAAGAAACAGAATGAAATGGTGTATGGGTATATATTATCTAAAAAATTTTATGTCTTCCTAAATGTTTGTTTCTGCTTTTCTCTAAAGATTTAACACTATTGGTCTTCTAATAGTCCTAGTTCAATTAAAATTTAAAGCTGACTTTGGAGATGGAGAATGGCTCTCTCCTTCTTTAAACTCAAGCATGTTGTTAAAAGGTAAATGCAAACTCCCTGTATCATGCCAGAATAAAAGAGCAATCTTCTGCTATGGTACAGGACAAAAGCAAAATTAATTAAGGGACTATTCTATTACTAATCTCAACTCTTTGATTCTATTCTGATTCTTTAAACTTTTCTTAAAGTATGAATTTTATATCAAAATTTACAAGATTAATATATATATATATATATATATATATATATATATACATTTTAAACTTTGTTAAGATATGAATGGTCATATAGAGTACTAACTAATTCTAGAAAAAAAATGGCTTCAATTACCTGCATATATATGTCTTTGTGTTCGAGTCTCTTATCAGTCTTCTGCAGGAAATCATGGCCAGGCCTAACATCAACTGAAGTCTCCAGAAAGAAGATGAGGCCCCACAACAACAACATTTCCACGTGGACAATAATAATATCATTATGCTGACAAACATCATCCACAGATCAGCTTTTAACTACAAGGTGCTAAGAGCAATTTTGAGATGACTAGCTGAGATGATCCAGTCTCAAAGACTACTTGAATAAGGACTTGAGATAAACCCTGAACTTTGGCATTATACACAGACTGGATAATGAAGTATATAGTTACCTTTCATAGAATTTGACAATTAACCTAAAATTTTTCTTTCAGGATAAAGAAAACTTCGCCCATACCCAGCAGGAAGCAATTTTAAGAATACAACGCCCACATTCCCAAAGAGGTGGTGTGGGGCGGGTGGTTTTTTGGTCTTTTTAATGGGTTTTGGGTCTGGGGTAATTTTCAGTATTTAGGGGGGTTGGTTACAAGTTATTGTCAAGGGTTAGGAAAAAGGCTAAGCAAAGGGGATTAGATTTAAAGTTCTTGTTTAAAAAAAAGAAAGAAAAGAAAAAGACAATTACTAATTTTAAATACTTTACATTGGATTGAATTGTTTTATATTGTATATAAATTTGAAACTGATACTGTTAGAAAATGCTATATGTATATTTCTAATTGTATTTATATTATTCATTTAACAATATAATGCAAATTTCTGATCCTTGAATGTTATTATCACCAACTATTAGGATATAAAGAAATGAAAGTTAGTAGTTAGATATTACAATAGAACTTTAGTTATATTAGATATGTTTTAAAAATTGAGCAGAGATGTTTTAGACAGGTCATCTTCAAACCCTTCAGAGATCTACAGAATATGGCATTTAAAATGTTTTAATAACTTAGGAAATTTTTCTTTTTTGAGACATGTCGGCTCCTGGCAGTACCAATCTACTTCAGAGAAAATATGGGCATTGAAGAAACTGCATATGGAGTCAACTTTCATTGTGGCAAAAGTTAACCACTGGACAACAAAGTATCCTCAAATCAACAGGACAAAAAGGACAGACAGAACACGAAACAAGGGACTACTGATTCTTGCCAAAACAAGTGTGGTTATGGCTTTATTAAAAGGCATCTTCTGAGGCCAGGACAATATGGCCCCATCCCTGAAGTGGCTTTCGCAATCTGGAAAAGGTACAGTGCCCTTTTCTTCGAAGGCAGCTTAACAGGCAGAGGGCCGATGGCTTCTGTTGTGCAATGGAACAGCAGCTGAAAGCTCACACCTCTCGATAGTAGACTGGCATTTAATAGAGGGATGTGGAGAAGAAGGGGATGCTGAGATGAAGCCATATATACACAGAAAGAAGAATGAACAGCTGAATTAAAAAACTGTCAACAATTTCCAGAATTTAAAATCCTGAATCATGACAGAATTCAGGTGTTTCTGGTACGTGGACTGCTTTCACCCAATGTGAGGTTGAACTGTTGACCTTGTGTATATCCTACATCACAAATGAGTCTGTCAGATACACTAAGCCTATAGGCTGAAGATGATGCCCCAACACTGCGGAGAAACCTCAGGTGACTGCCCAAGCAGCTGGCTGTTTCTCTCAACTCACAAATTTTTTGGAAGTTGCTTGCATGCACTTCCTGTTTTTATTTTTGTTAGCTAATATTATTCCCTTCTTGGGTCTCTGAGGGAGTTGAAGATTAGTTAGTTATGGTTGAAGATTAGTTAGTTATAGTTGAAAATTAATTAGGATAGAAAGTGCATTAGATACATCTTGGATTTACCAAAATAGGATAGATAATGGAATTATTTTCTCTGATTTGTCAAATACCTGTTTAGGTATTTATTACTTGTATATATTGTATATAGTTATTGTACTTTTGTATATAGTTTTTCTTTTGTTAGTTATAACCTTTTGCTTTCTTTTTCTTTTTATTAAAATAGAAAAGGGGAAATGTGGTGATATTCTAATTGTACTGAAATGTGATTTTGATTGTAGGTTAATAAATAAAGTTGCCCAGGGGTCAGAGCTATTAGAGCCATAGACAGAGTGTGGCGGTGGTGACACACGCCTTTAATCCCATAGATCTCTGTGTGTTCAGGGATACAGCCAGCATTGGAGACATATGCCTTTAAGACCTAGGGGGCTGTACATTCAGACAGTGACGAGGCAGTCACGTGTTTGGGTTTACAACCAATGAGAAGGCAGAACAATAATATTATAAAAAAGACGTACAGACAGGATATAGCTCTCTTTCGGGAAGCTGGGACAGCAGAAGGAAGGGTGAGATTTTAGCTCTGAGTTCTGACCTCTTGGCTTTCTCTTTTACATTGTTTCTGTGTTTCTTATTTAATAAGACGGTTGGTTACATCTACAATAATCAGACTACAATCCACAGCCCCAGAGAAGTGAGGAAAAAAGGAGGACCTAAGAGGGATACATGTATTGCCTAGGGAAGGGGAAACAGATGAAATTTCCATTAGTAAATTTGGGATGGGCGGGGCAATAGATGGGAAGGATTGGGGGATAAAAGATGAGAGAATGGGATGTTTGAGTTGGAGGAGGAATGGAGTGGGAAAGCAATGAAAGAGATATCATGATAGAGGGAGATATCATGGGGATAGGGAACAACCTGGTGCTAGGGAAGTTCCCAGGAATCCACAAGGGTGACCCAGCTTAGACTACTAGCAATAGTGAAGAGGGTGCCTGAACTGGCCTACCCTGGTAATCAAATTGGTGAATACCCTATCATCATAGAGCCTTCACCCAGTAACTGATGAAGTAGATATAGAAATCCACAGCCAAGCACTTGTCCAAGCATTGGGACTCAAGCTGAAGACAGAGAAAGGATTATGTGAGCAAGATAGTTCAAGATCATGATGGGGAAACCCACAGAGACAGCTGACCCTAGCTCTTGGGAGCTCATGGACAGTAGACCAACAGCTAGGGAGCCTGCATGTGACCAACCTAAGCCCTCTGCATGTGGGTGATAGTTATGTAGTTTGCTCTGTTTGTGGGGCCCCTAACAGTGAGACCAAGATTTGTCTCTGGCATATGATCTGAGTTTTTAGAATTTATTCCCTATGGTGGGATGCCTCACTCAGCCTTGATGCAGGGGGAAGGAGCTTGGTCCTGCCTCAACTTAATATGCAATACTCTGTTGACTGACATGGGAGACCTTACCCTTTCTGAGGAGTGAATGGGGTGGGGGGTAGAAAGAAATAAGTATTACAAATATAATAAAGAAAAATAGTGATTTTCTCAATCTATTACCTAGTGTGATTTGAGTGATTACTAAGCCACAGAGTACAGAAACTTTTCATGACATAAGTGGAAATTTTGTAATTAGTAAAGGTTCAATACTGTAGTAACTTTATAAAATATAAACACAATAATTAATATCTAGAATAAAAATACTGTGTGTATGTGTATAAATTTTTAAATTCATGACAAAGGTTGGCCTTATTAATTTTAAGAAATATACTGAAATTTTAAATAATTGATGATATATCATACACAACATTGAAATACTTCTGTGGATATCACTCTATATAAATAAAATATTGATGGCCTGTGACCAGGCAGTAAGTATAGGCGGGACAGAGAGGAGAATTGGGGAAACAGGAAGAAGGAGGAGAGACACTGCAGCCACCGCCAGGAAAATCAGCATGTAAAGACGCCGGTAAGCCACCAGCCACATGGCAAGTTATAGATTTATAGAAATGGGTTAATTTAAGATAAAAGAACAGTTAGCAAGAAGCCTGCCACGGCTATACAGTTTATAAGTAATATAAGCGTCTGAGTGATTATTTTATACGTGGATTGTGGGACTGCGGGGCTTGGTGGAGCCTGGAGAGAAGCCCTCCTGCAACAAAATACTAACAATATAAACTTAAAATCGTGTGTCAGTTTTTGTAACATACTAAAATAACCTTATATATCTTTATCTGTTTAATATATTTCTCAAGATAGGAAAGCTGTGAGGAATGTAATAGAAATCTCTGTGAGAGAGCTCAACAGGAAGCCAGAAACATCTGAAATGGACCCTTTTAAATATATAAAATGTAGGTTATTTTTCTTCTGACAAGAGTATTTTTGTGTCATAATAAATAAGATCAAGGCTAGAAAGCATTGTAGATGCCTAGCTGAAGGACTTGCACTGATAATATTTCTAGAATGAGAACAGTGGGCATCTGAGCTTAAATACTGTTTTTCTTCCTTGCTGTTGCTAGAAGTCTCATGAATAGCTGCCCTGACAAACAGCACAAAGAAAGCTCAAGAAGAACTTTCAAAGCTTCATTACTGAACTGCTAGGAAAATTCAGAGTCAGGGATCACACTGTGTGCTATTCGAGCCTAGCTAAGAGAATGAGGCAAATAAGTCGCAAAATAAAGTATGGTCTCCTGGGAGAAGGAAAAGAATTTCATATTATAAACATTATTACATCACAAATACAGAACTTAAGGTTTACTTTACTGAAATCAGAAGTTCTGTTCATTTCTCCCAGATTATATGTCACCTCACAACAGGGTGCATATTGCTGAGAAGCTTGCCAGAGATGTCTGAAAGATGTCACATATTTCATAACTCCTTTTCAAATAATTCAATATTTCAGTCTATGTTAAAGTATTAAAATTCTTAATAAACATAATGAACTCAGAGAGATATTCATACTTGGGAATCCTCAAGGAACTCTTTCTTGATATATAGAATGTTACGATTTAAAAGTAAATTCTTTCTATCCATTGTAAGTAGCAGAAACCCCCAAATTTTGGCAGACATATGATGGAAAGATTTAATTGAATGAAAACAAAAACCAAAAACACTTGCAGCTAAAGGTCTTACTTCAGGTAGAACCTGATATCTCTTTAAATGCCAGGAGTTTCTGCATCTTCAGAAAAGAAAAGTTATTTCCTCATGTGCTACAAAACTAATGTGCCATCTTTTAGTTTCTGTAGACATTCTTTAAAGCATCTGCATCCAGCATTTAATAACTGAAAAATTAGTTATTCACATGGATAAAATAACTACCATAATATATAATCAAATGCTGTAGAAAGGATTATATAAATTATCTATCAGCCATAAAGCCTTACAGGGCATGTTTGAGGTGGTTTAATAAGATTTAGGAACAATTCTGCAGATGGGTTTGACCTTCTTTTGCTGTTGGATGCCAGTAATTTAATTTAATTGCACATTTCAACATGGTAACGCTAAAAGCGCACTCACTGTCCAATTACTAGAATCCAAATACTTTGTTCAAATTTTATGATGTAATAAAGGGAATTATTGACAGTATTTCTGTGGAAGCCACTGATGAACAAGAAACTGCTGAGCAAAGAGAATATACATTTTTGAAAGTTGAAGCTTCCAAATTTATCTGAAAATATCTATACTATTTTATGGAACATCCAAACTATGCTGTGTGAATATGTTCTTTCCATTTTAAATCTGGGATTGTTCTTTTTTTTAAGTCATAGTTTTTATTTGATAAGTACAAATACCCTGCTTTTCTTAATATTGTTTGTTTAATATACATTTTGCTGAAACTGCAATGCTCTCAAAATTACATTCAAGGTGTCTGTGTCCTTTATTTTATACGATACTTTTGGTTATGAACTAGTTTTTGGTGTCGGATCCATCACTCCACCTCATTTTTTTATCTTAACATTGGAAATTTGAATGAGTCTTTGCAATCAATAAAGCTTATGAATGAGATCATAATATAGCAATCTGCTGTGGGATGGTCTGTATGTCAAATTGCTCTGATTGGTCAATAAATAAATCACTGATTGGCCAGTGGCCAGGCAGGAAGTAGGCAGGACAAGGAAAGAGGAGAATTTTGGGAAGTGGAAGGCTGAATGAGGGAGTCACTGCCAGGTGCCACCATGACAAGCAGCATGTGAAAACACCGGTAAGCCACGAGCCACGTGGCAAGGTATAAATTTATAGAAATGGATTAATTTAAGATATAAGAACTAGATAGCTAGAAGCCTGAGCCATTAGGCCAAACAGTTTAAATAATATAAGCATCTATGTGTTTATTTTATAAGTGGGCTGTCAGACTGCCAAGGTTTGGTGGGACCCAGAGGGAAAACTCTCCCACCTACAGCAATCTACATAGAAAGGTATCCATAGTTCCTCCTATATAAGTAATGAGGCTGGATAAAGATATGGAATACAGAATATTTAATAAAATTTTAAAATTATAAATACCATCAAGTATACTGAGAGACCAAGTTTTTTTTTTTTTTAAATAACATTTGTATTTTTGAGAACATCATATGTGAGGACATTGTATTTATCTCAATTTCAATGTTCCCTCCTTCACTAGAACTTCTGTTGTGTTTCGTCAAGCACATCTCTTTTTCTATAATTATCATTGTTACACACACAGGTTCATACATGAGCAAATATATGTACACTAATTGAACACTTAATAGATTAGATAGATAGATAGATAGATAGATAGATAGATAGATAGATAGATAGATAGATAAAAACCTACTGAATCCAGTTAATGTTGCCTGTCTGTACATGTTTTTGGAGTTGATCACTCAAGAAAAGAAAACATACCAGGAAGTTTGTCCCTAGAGAAAATTCATTTCCGTGCCCTCAGTAGCCACTGATTGCCTACAGACCTTCTAGTTATATTCTCTAGTGAAGTTTTAACCTGTTGACTTTGGTAAGTCAGTTAATGCTATTATTATTCAGATCTTGTTCAGGAATCCACACAGTTGATATTTCATGGGTGCAGTTTCTCTGTCATGTATAAAAGACACTGAATCACAGAAGAGACTCTCAGCCTCTGATTCTTACTTCAGTTCAACCTCCTCTTCTGTGGATATAGGGACTTATGGATAGGGGTTACTTGGTAGATGTTTCAACTGTGCCTGGGAAGGCCATGGTCACTGATGCTCTGCATTTGGACCAATTGTGGAGCTGTGTAGCAGTGTCTGTCAGCTGCAGAAAGAAGCTTCTTTCATGAGGTATGAGAACATTAGTCATCAAGACAATATATTTATGATAGCGAATGAATCCTTTTAAATTTAATAATAGTGGATATAATATATATTTGACCAAGTCCATGAAATATAAATATCAAGAATAGATCCGAACACAACAGTCAATTTATTTAATGATAATTGATAAATAAAGGTTGCCAGTCTTAATAGAGAAGACATGAGAGTGCAGGATGTGTATAACTGAATGTCTATTCATATATATATGAATTTTGTCTTCAAATAAAACTCTTCACAAAAATAAAGTATTCCTTTTGAGTTACAATTTAATCAAGTCTTACAACAGAAATTTATCACTTTTTTATTTTAAATTTTTTTCTTGATATTTTATAAGGGGGCTTATGAGCTTTCTTTAATTAATAGTCAGTTTTTAGGATCTTTAGATATAAGATATTTAAAGGTTTTAATAATAGATGAAAGGCCAAAGAGGAAGAAATAAACGCTAATTTCTGTTTACATGTTTTATTTAACAGTTTTAGTTTTTCTTCTGTAATTAGCAATTCAACTTAATTATTCCAGTCTATCATCCTTTTGTTACTTGCAATATTCTGTGAATCACACATCCTAAATTATTTTTAATTACAGGATCAAAATATTATTACATATACAGTAGAGAAATGATTTTCAATAAATTGGCTTCTTTGCTGAGAACATCTTACCTTATTTAATGCATGTAAACAAATTCTGCTGGCTATGGCTTCTTACACTGTCCTCTTGTTGGGTAGCAATTTGAGCATGGACGGCCCTAGAGCTTAACCTATATTGAAAATATTTTATAAAAGATCCCCTAGTAACTCTAGGGAAGAGATAGTTTTGTGTATATGGTTATAAGATCAAGTACATAGGTTACTAGTATTTATTAAGGTCTTAGTTTTGACTGGCAGAGGTCACAGCACAAATGTTTTTAAGCCAGCATAGGAAATGGGCTCTCAGCCAGACATAGGTTGAAACCTTGATTGATCAGAGCTTAAGGACGAATACAGATGGTACAGCTGAGGCACAGATTGCAGACATCATAAGTTCATCAGATTAATTTTCTCCTCAGTCTGTTCAATTTCTCAGTAAACACTTTTATGTTTTCTTCTTCTGGAAATTTGACTGCTTTCTGCTCCTCAGTATTCCATATTTTCTTTGTTCTATACATTTGTGCTCTTTCTGGCAACACTTGTTTTATACTAAGGCATATTGATACACAGTCAGAAGAGTAGCAAGCTAAGCAAACTATTCCAAGAAAAAATAAAAAGGGATAAAATCTGTCTCTTTCTCTTTTAACGGCTTTTCTCTGCGTAAATAAAACATCAAGGTCTTTCTTCTGGTGTTATTAGTTAACACTTCCTTATCTGTGATCATGATTCTGAAAGCTCACACTGATTTGAAAATATTTCAAAATCCTATAGTAGTTTCAGATTGTTTTAATTATGTGCATAATGTATGATAGAAGACTAATTATAATCAACATTTCAGTAGCCTAATAGGTGTTTATTTCTGTTTCCTGTCTCAATTTTCAGTGAATTAAAAGACTGTATTATTGCATTAAATCAGCTATGATGACATATACATAATGTACCTTCTAAACAACATTTTGTACTTTCCAAACATCTTGACCTGGGAAGTCTAAGATGGAAGATTTGGTCATAAAGAAGGCTTGTTATCACTCACAGTCATGACTTCTGTTCATGACTTTATAAGATAGAAGTACAGAAATTAAAATTTCATGCTTTTAAAAAAACTGAGTCATGGTCTTGGTGTGTAACCCTGACTGGCCTGAAACTTTCTTTGTACGCCATATTGGCCACAAACTCATCACTGGGCTTAAAGGCATTCACTTTTATATCCAGGCTCCATGCTTCTTTTTAAATACAACAATGCCATTCATAAAGATTCATGGTTTATTGTTCATCTATCATTTTGTTGAACTTGTTTCTTCAATGAAGCACATAAATGAAGGGAGGAGGCACTTAACTATTCAACAATGAAGAAAAATATCTGTGACCCAGCATTCTCCAATATATTGCACTCTTATCTGAGTGCTACAATCACTAAACAATGTCAATTGTCAGGGAGTAGAATAGGATATTCGGATAGAGTTCCATTTCTCAAGGTGTAACTAAGTAAAGAAAGGCAGAGAATGGACTTGAAAAAACAAACAACAAATGGTGATGATAATGCTCCTTCCATTTTTCTAAAATGTGGGGATATTGAAAAAAGTGGTTTATGATTGACATTCATAACTTTAATACAGGATCATTATAAGAACACAGAAACACTTTGTAACACATGCCACAGATAAATTTGCACAAAATTAAAATCTCAAATCAAGCAAGTAAATGTTCTGTTAATTGTTTGTAATCACAGTCTCTATTGACCATATGTGTATTTTCTTATTCTGAAACCAAGAGAACAATTTCTTTGAAATTATCAAAATGATAGCAAGTGTTATTCAAAAAAGAATAGTGATTAGGGTTTCAAAAGCAAAAATAGTATTCTAATATTTCTCCTAACAAATGGAGACAAATTATAAGATGTTAGTATCATTCCAATGCTTTTAAACATGAAATTTTAAAACTATGCATACAAAGGCCTAGGATGAATACATGAGAGAGGTTTATATAACTGATTTGTTTTATACCTTTTATAATGCATTCTTGGGGTTTCAAAGATTTAAAAACCAGGCAATACCACATATGCAACCATTTTATATGCATTTTATATGCAACCATTTAAGTAAAATATATAAATTTTATTTCCTATCACTTAAAATACAAATGTAATATTATTGACCTAATGTGATGTTACAAAAATGAATTTAGATATTATGGTGTGGGACCGGGAGATATTTGTATTATCTTTAAAATATGAGACTAAAACTGTATTTAATCTTACTGACAGAAGTAACTCAAAAGTGTTTTTGCATTAAAAGTGGAAAATATAAACTTATATCAAAGCAAATATATATATTTAAATTGTAGAACTGTATTTTAAAATGTCAGAAAAGATTATTTTAAATGTTTTCCTCAGATACAACAAATGCCATAAGCTTTTAATGCTCCACTGTTTTCTGGTTCTGTTTTGTTTCAAATGCCATCAAACTCAGTTAATAATGACAAAAAAGTGAAGACAGAAAGATTGGCTCAGATGCTTAATGGAATAGCAATAACAATCATGAAAACTGTTTAACTTTCTTGGAATATTGGCTTGCAGGTATTATTTGGGGTCCTTATAGTGTATTGCTGAAGACTGCTGAAAAACTTTAGCAATTTGTGAAAATGTCATCCTGTTAATGTATACAGCTTTCTTTCTTTTCACATTTTGTAAAATAGCACACATGATTATACTTTTGCAGATAGCCAAATAAAATATACCACCAGTGTTTCCAGAGTAAAAGCTTGCTTGGGATTATCATTTGATTCATGTGATTTTTTTTTTTGTGTGTGTGTGTGTGTGTGAGTGATTTGTTTTAGAAAAAAAGACAATAAAATTTACATTTAGGGAAAAACCATGATTTGTGTAGATTTAAGGCTGTTTGATTAAGACTTTGCAATTTCTTCCTCATTTTAAAATTTGTCTAGATTTTTTACTGTGAAACAAACTTTTGGTTTTTAATATTGTACTGTTGTCTCTTATGTAGCCTTGTCAATATGATTAGATGTTTTTCTTGAGGAATATTCATTCAGCAATAAATATTAACAATCACATTATGGAAATCTCACTTTGTATTTTGTTCCAGGGCCTTAGTTTAATAGATAACTTGCAATCAAAAGTTAATTAGAATTCTTACTCTAGGCACACAATTTTATTTTTGTCTATGAAAACCTAATATAATACAAAAGACAAAAATGAGAAGGGAACAGGTTAATATGATGGATTTATCGAGGAGAGAAAAAATGATATAAAATTCTGCCTCTAGAATATTCCTATGACAAGTATAAATTTAACCAATACTCTATTACTAACAATTGTAGATGTATTCAGTAAAACATAATGTGCACAGAGAGATTTGTAAGTTACACATATATACACAGAATCTTAAGTTATCAAATTGTTCCATTATAATTAATGTATTTCAATAATAAATAAAATAAATTAATTGATATTGTTGGCATATGCTTATCTCAGTAGTTTGTGGCCTGAGGTAGGGTATTTTCATGAGCTAAAGATAAGTTAAGCTATATAATGAGTTCCTAGCACACCTAGCCGACAGACAAATGAGATCTTATCTCAAAGAAACAATGAAAAATAAATAACCTTCTGCCCAAACTGATAAATAGCAAAAAATCATCTCTATGAAAATAACATTATGAAAACAATTGCCAAAGCTGCCTGCCTTGTATGTTTATGTAGACATTTATATTTTATATATTGTCTATTTATATTTCTCTCTGTACGTTTATGCAACTTTACATCTGCATGCTGGTGTGTTAAGGACTATAAAAGTGGTACACATGAGTCTATGACTAATGAGATTGTATCATTGTTGAATTCAGTGGTTGTGTTCTTTGTCATCAAAATACATAATATTAATGAAAATTTAATTAGTTTTTAAAATATATTGAAAGTTTAAGGTCATAAAGTATTGGTTTATTTTTATTACTCAATTATCCAGTTTTTTGATACAGAAAATACTACAGAGGTCTGTGTAGGTACTGCTACCTTTGTTTCTCACACAGCAAATCCAAAGTTAACAGAAGACAATAGAAATCTTGGCAAAGATAAAATGAGCTACAGAAAGGAATTCATTTATGATTTCAAACTAAACATTGTTAGTTACAGAAATAATGAAAATCAATAAAAAAGCTCCATGAACAGACAAAGTTTCTGGTATGTTATATGTGTAACAATAAATTCTCAGAATTTTTCTCTTGAATTTCTTAATCAACCAAGATTTATTTATTTATTTTGAAATAAATCATGGCAGATTGCAGTCATTAATATTGGTGGAATATCTATATATTTCTTTGCATTGCACAAAACATTGTTATACACACACACACACACACACACACACACACACACACACACACGTACAGGGTGGTGGTGGTGCATGCCTTTAATCTCAACATTTGGGAGGCAGAGCCAGGCGGATCTCTGTGAGTTTGAGGCCAGCCTGGTCTACAGAGTGAGATCTAGGACAGGCACCAAAACTACACAGAGAAACCCTGTCTCGAAAAACAAACAAACATATATAAAAATGTGTGTGTGTGTGTATGTGTGTGTGTGTGAATATATATATAATATTTAATGCATTTGAGAATATAGTGTTTACAGGAAGGACATATATCCAATATCAAGTATCCCAAAGACACACATACAAGTAACATTACACACAATAAGTAGGTCATTTACAGGAATGTATATGTACATACATGGATATATATGTAGGTAACAATTATTGGAAAAGAGTATATGGATTTGAAATAAAGCAAGGGAATGTATATGAAATGATTTAGAGGAAGGAAATAAAAAAGATAAATGATGTAATTATCATAATCTCAAAAATAAAATGACTATTTAAAAAAGACAGGGTAAACTGAAGGAGCCACATCTCCTGTGTTTGGTGTGTTGAAGCTGTGTTTTCTGTGGTGTTGGTGATCTTGATTTGGGCACCTATGATAGCAGATTAAAAATTTAAATTTGTCTCTGGAGAGATGAATCTTTTATTAAGCATATTCTCTGCTCTTGAGAGGACCCCAATTCAGTTCCCTTGGGGAGCCCACATCTGCCTGCAACTTCATTCCCAGGGGTTCTGAAACTCCTCCTTGAGCAAATGCACACACACACACACACACACACACACACACACACACACACACACACACACACACTAGTACACAGACAGCTAATTACACATAAAATAAATTTGTAAGTAAAACAGAAACTAAAACCACTTACCCTTTACTGAATATATATCAGGAATTTGAGCAAGGAACATATAAGAACATGAATAAAATACTTTATTGTAACAACCTGAAAATAAAACAAAGACAGAATACTTGTTTTCATGGAGATAGTTAAGATAGTTAAAGTTGGATATTAGTCGATCATTAAGATTCAATAGGAATACACATGTGCTCCTATATTATACTTGAAGTTCAAAGTAGGAACTATAATTATCTAGAGAAACTGGAGAAACCTTTGAGTCATATTAATTGATCTGTATAAATAAGGCTTAACAAAGAATTTTATATCCCAAAAGTAATTCAAATCTAAGATCAATTTTCTATTTCATCCCTTATCAAAACGTAGTGTTGGTTTTCTTTGATTGTCCTTATAGTTGCATTCACTTGCACTTTGGAGCTAAGCTACAAATTTTAAATTTTCTTTATATGTATATGCATAATATTATTCATATTAATAAATAAACTTGCATTTAATTATAGTCTCATAATTTTTTGTTTCTCTGAGTATTATTAACTAGTTCACTAAATGGGTGTGGGCTGCTAAGGATCAGGAAACAAGAGCTATTTGATCCTATTCTGGTCTCAAATTCTGAATGCTATCTCTATCTCTCTGTCTCTGTGTGTGTGTATGTGTGTGTGTGTGTCTGTCTGTCTGTCTGTTTCTGTATCTCTGTCTCTCTTTCTCTCTCTGTGTGTATAAGAGTCAGGAACAGACAGAGAGACAGACACAGACTCCTACAGACAGAAAGAGACAAACAATGACACAGACATTGAAATGAAATTGCAGTTTAATAGCTACAAATTCTTAGATTCTTAGTAATACTTATAATGAATTCTAAATCTGTTACTTTTATTTTGTCAATATCTGACAGGTCTGACATAGAACAGGTGTCTGGTGATATGATATCTGAGGATGAAGAATAGTTTAAGAAAATATTTTATTTTGGACTAAATTTACATTCTAAACTATATTTTATTTACATAAATTAATAGAGAGAATAAAATCATACACTTTGCAAAACTGTTAGTATGGTCATTTATTTTAATGTTTTATAAAATTTGTTTCCCCTTTACCTCTTTCAATTTGGTTTTGACGGTTATCTTTAATTAAAATTATTTTAATTCTTATGTACTGTATTTGAACACAATGTTGTGCATGGAATTGCTTAGCAAATAAAAGAATTTCAATATAAATTTTTTAACATTAAATATTAGTGAAAGTAGATAAAATCATCTAAACTGACATACATACTGCAAAAATATGAAAATGGGAAATGGAGCCAAAAGTTTCCTGTGTCCTGCCTGATCCCAGAGCTATTCAGGTCCAAGTAAACATACAGACGCTCATATTACTTACCGATTGTATGGACCATGACTTCTTGCTTCTTGCTAGCTAGCACATATAACTTAATTCAACCCATTACTATTAATGTATGCATTGCCACGTGGCTCTGTGGCTTACCAGTACTTCCACATCTTGCTTCTCCTGAGGGTGTCTCACAGCATCTACCTCACTCTCCTTTTCTTCTCCTCTCTCTATAGATGGAATGTCCCGCCTAACCTCATTCTGCCTCACCATTGGCCAAACAGCTTTATTTATCAACCAATCAGAGCAACACATATTCACAGCATTCAGAAAGCTATCCCACAACAGGGGAACTTTTCACTGCTAAAAATTTCACAGAGAAAAGCATAAAGTTAATTTGACCTTGTTACAGGTACTTAAAATGTTATTCCATGTTTGTTTTCGAGACAGGGTTTCTCTGTGTAGCTTGGTGCCTTTCCTGGGACTACTTGGTAGTCCAGGCTGGCCTCGAACCGATAGAGATCCTCCTGGCTCTGCCTCCTGAATACTGGAATTAAAGCTGTGTGCCTCTACCGCCCTGCCCATGTTTGTTTTTATTGTAATACATTTACTGGATTTATAAACTATAATACATTACTGTGATTGATATGAACATTGCACTTCAAACCCAACAAGTCACGCTTAATACATAGACTTTGTCCTTGAGGTTTGTTGATTCATAAAAAAGAGTGTACTTCTGTGAGTTTTCAATAACTACCTTGAACTATTCTTGCCTTCTCTATTTTTTACTCATCATTTCTGTTACAGTAGTGAAAAGCAAAGAAAAGCAATGACTTCTGAGAATGGATTAAGACAAAAATGTTGAGTTACTGGAGTAAAATCACTCTCCTGCCTGGATTTTTCTTGCCACTGAGTATTTTCTTCTCCGATTTTCCATTTTCATTTCCTGTATGGAGTCTCCTCACTGCTTACACTGTTACTCATTATCTTTCTACTAGAGAACCAATTGAAGGATAGTAACATCATATATATTTCCTTTTCCTTAAAATTCCTGTAGTGCTCTAAAAGATTGTCAGCAGGGAACAGAGCTGTCTCACATAAAGCATTTATTTTAGTGAAAGCAAAAGCATTACTGTGCATTCTGTTTGCAAAACAAATTCTGTTTTAATTCAGTAACTTCATGGAGACAGGTCCTGCATTCCATTTTTTACCATTTTAAAGTGCAGAATTCCTGAGATCTTTTAGTTATTGGGTTTTTCATCACTAACAACAAAATGAATGAATGAGTAGATGAAATAAAAATTTTAGAGGTAAAACTATGAATATTAATTTGTTAAATTATTCCCAAATATTCTTCACCTTCACACAACTTTACCAGGGTTTGCTGCCTTGGTGGACTCTCTGCAATCCAGTCTGAAGAGAGTCCTGTGACTACCTTTCCCCATGCCAGCTCTGTGTAACCAGGGACTAAGTATGTGTGGACATAATGGAGGAGACTTTGAAAGCCTGATTCTACCGGGGTGATGAGCTGGTTCTCATCCACTGCTGCTCTCATCCCTACAAAACCTTGCACCTCTTTGTTTCATTTCCTTTTTTTTTTTTTTTTTTTTGCTTACCATTTGTTTCTTGGTCTGTTGATCTGTCTGTCTTTATCCTTTTATCTATGCTCTCAATATTTTACATTTTTTACAGTATTTATTTGGGAAAATTATATTTAATCACAATTAAAAATCACTATATTAGCATAAAATGTACATACCTAGCCTGAAATATCCTAAAATCATTAATATGCTCAATTCATGGTTAATCTGTAAGTACATTAACTATTTTATTTATTTTGTTTACATTACAGTGCTCTGCAAAATTGAACTTTGAACATATGAAAATACGTATTCTGAACTGAATATTTCTTTCTATATTCATGACCAAATACTTTCACAAATACGACTACGAATTCTCTCATTGTTTCTACCCATGGTTGTTATGTTGATCTCTTTAACATATCCCGTTGGGAGCCACATGGCCTAGTTTTGGATAAGCCTATGAATGCTTGTCCAACAGGTCTACACCAGGGAAGACCCATGGAGACGGTTATTCAATTGACAAGAACCAGTGGACTTCTGGACTGCACAGAATACTCCTGGGACTGCACTGCTATCCTACATGCTCTCTTCTCTCTCATAATGTTGACGATTCTCTTGGCAGTTTTTAATTTCACTTTGGTAATCACGCATGAGACAGATGTACTCATTCCCAGAAAATCTCATTTTTTTCCTCAAATATTTTTCCCTAAAATTCTTTGGGAACTGATATTTTTCAGGTTTCTTATCTGGAAATACCAGCTGTTACTCCAGACTCTCGGAACTTTTCTGATTCAGTGCTGACAGGTCTGAAGGCAATAAATGTTAATGAGCACATATGAGGAAGCAACACACGGGACACTAATTCTGTCTCCCAATTCTGGGGAAAAAATAAATAATGATGTGCTAAGATTGGCATAATGGAAAAAGCACCTTGTCAAAATCTGCCCTTTATGGAGACGCTTAGGCACGCTTTTGTGGGACAAGGGAACAGTTAAGAGAAATATAAGCTAAATGTATGAAAGCAGCTTATGGCAAATCATCCCTATTTCCATTAACATAATTTGTTAAGTTTTGAATGATAATTTTGGTTTGGCGTATGTTCCTATATCTATCACCCTTTAGCCTTGTAAGAGCAGGATGTGCCTGGAGCAATTTTTAGCAAAATGGTGAGCATTGTTATTCTTTGTTTAAAAGTTGTTTGGTTTTAAAAGTTAAAGAAAACAAGTTTGTTTTTGCTGGAGGTTAATGTTAGAGGGTAGGAAAAATGTTTGTTCTTGAAATATAAAGAGTGCTCAAGCTATTGGGGCAACCACTTGTGTGAAGATCTGAAAAAAGACAAGAATGTTCATTTTCATAATTTCACCTATCATACCTTGGGAAGTTCCACTTGAATCAATTAGGAAAGAAAATTAATGTGAATGTCTTCCAAACTATTATCTAGAAAGTCAAGTGGTCATTTAGTAAGAATAATGTGCTCACATGTGCCTAAAACAGACGCCCCCCAGGGTCTGGAAAGACGGCTCGCTCAGCTGTTAGGAGCACTTGTTGCTTTTGCAGAGGAGCCAAGTTTGGTAACCAGCACCCAGGTCAGGCAGCTCACAAACACCTGTAATTTTAACTTACTATTTGTCATTAAACAATAAAAGATGAGGATATATAAACATAATGATTTAATTTTCATAATGATTTATATATGCAGATAGATTTTTTTAAGGAAGACTAGTATCAAAAAAAAATACTCAAGTTATAATTAGCATCATTGATGAATTTAAATAGAAGTCACCTAATTAGCCCTAAGCTATCAAGTTTTTGATGTTAAAAAGATACATTTAGCAAGTGATAAAAACATTATACATTTATTTTGCCCAATAAGAGACATAAATTATTTGCTCAATATGAACAAAGAATGCTAAGTAACTTTGTGCTTATTAGTCATGGTCCATCCACTTCACGGGCATTTAGATTCTACCAGTTATTTAATTGTACATCAGTGAAATTCCAGAGAAGGGTAAATAATTATTTCTTATATTAATTTTGTAAGTATTCTAAAGCAAGAATATGAGGTTACTCTGTTCTCCCATAAGAGGAAGATTATCCAAAAAACATTTGTTGACTATAAGGCCTAGAATCCTAAGAAGCTAAGTGAAAATACAAGTGAATATCTGATAAATGACAGCAACTAAAATCTCATCTTTGAGTTTTGAGTTTGAACTACTTTAATTTTCAATGAAAAAATATTTTTCATATTATTAAACAACTGCTTAATTAATAGCGCACTTCCACTTAAATAAGAAATTTGCCTGTGGTGGGACTCCTTGGTCAGTCTTGATGCAAGGGGAGGGGCTTGGCCCTGCCTCAGCTGAATGTGCTGGGCTTTGGGCTTTGCTGACTCCCCATGGGAGGCCATACCTTTTCAGAGGACAGGATGGGGGAGAGGCTGTGTGGGGGGTGGGGTTCGGGGGGAGTGGAAGGAGGGATGGGGAGGTTGTAGTTGATATGGAATGAATAAACAATTTCTTAATAAAAAATAAGAAATTTTTAGCTTGAATGAACCCCTTTTCCATTGCATTTTTTGGAGCAATTTACGCAGAATATGTACTTGTATTTATGAGTGTGCCTGTGTGAAATGTGTATGTGAGGATATACAACTAAAAGAAGCTGTTTGAAGATACTTTAATGAACACAGTTCTGAAACATTTCATATCTTAAAACATCTGATTATTTTTCAAGTGCAATATTCACCAGCACTTGGCCAAATATATCATCCATCTGTCATTTCAACTCAGGCCATATTACCAGATTACCATGGGACACTCAGTGAGTAGTTTGGAGATAGTCTGGTCCTACGTCTTGTGATGTCAACACATCAAGGTCAATAAGGTCTTGCCTCTGATAGATTCATCTTGCCTCCTGGCAGTGGCAAGTGTGGACTGAGCTACTAAAGTGGAGAAGCAATAGATGCGGGAGAGGGTAGAGACGGAGACACGTAAACCAATTGTTGGTGACCAATTGTGGATCCCTGTCACCATGCTTGTGTTGACATCCAGTTTTTGAGCCCTGTAGCTTCACATAGTGAGCCAACATACATTTCTCAATTCTTGAATCTGTTCCTGTCAGTTATTTGGTCAAAACAAATATATATATATAAGTCATGAATAGAAACTTCTAAGAAAAATTTAGGAACTACTTGTGAGAGAGACAACATCTTGCAGCATAATCCTTGAGGGATTTGGCAAAATCAAGGAGAGATTTTGTGACTATACAGGTATTTGCTCTACATAGCTTCATGAGTAACTTATTACTTGTAAAAAATAGGATGATTGCATAGTTTCTGTTTGTAACAGTTGAAAATATGCTTTCCTTCCTCCTAAAATGCTGTGTTTAATGTGTTTTATTTCCTTGCTTTGCATCCTTCACCGTGTTTATACTCATTGGTCCTTATAAAATTAAAAATGTCTTTCTGTTATTTTTATTGGATTCTTAATATAATAAAATAGTTCAACATTGTGGATTTATAGAGAGAAATATTATTTATTTTTAGTCACAAATTACAAAACTAAATTTACCTTGGATGTGAGCTATCTTCAAGAGGATTACAGCATGGTAAATGTTATTATTGTCCTCGAATTTTGACATGGAAATATTAGTTATAGGGCCATGAAGAAGCAAGACCAGGCCAAGGAGTGTCCCATAACTACTTCCTATGAACCCCACATCTTTAGAATCCCATCTTATATTAATGTCACCACAATTGAGACCAGGGTTGAGATAAATGACCTTGTTGAAGACTCAGTCAAAGAGTTCAAACCATTGTAGGGTCTGCAAATTAATTTCAGTCATAATTCAGAAATCTGCTAACTATAACATATTCACATCTCTTTAGAATATCAGAAGCTGGAGAAGGTAAATTCTTCTTTTTATCAATTCAAGTCTCAGAAGTGGTCTTCTAATCACTGTTATCTAATTCATCTGTTAATGTTGGCACTTGAGGTTTTCTACATGATTTCTCCTACTCACTTTTAGATCCACAAAGTTTTCTATTATTTTCTTTTTTGTATCTCTCATACACTTATTTCTGAAGTCAGTGTTAACAAGTTGGATGTATGGATAGATACTTATCTTTAGAATGTTTGTTCCCTGGTAGGTTTCTGGAAAATAATAAGCATTCTTAGCAACCAGAATTAATAAGATGTCAACATCCCTGTAAGATATCAGCACTCCTGTATCTGTCTCTCCTTTCTCCATCATTATCTTGTCATTTTATGATGTAGACCAATTTTTTTTTTTTTTTTTTTTTTTTGGTTTTTCGAGACAGGGTTTCTCTGTGTATCTTTGCGCCTTTCCTGGAGCTCACTTGGTAGCCCAGGCTGGCCTCGAACTCACAGAGATCCGCCTGGCTCTGCCTCCCGAGTGCTGGGATTAAAGGCGTGCGCCACCACCGCCCGGCGATGTAGACAAATTTTATGATGTAGACAAAACTGTTTTGCAGGAGAGATATAGAATAATATTTTTTTTCAGTATATGAGATTAACTAGTGCCCTAAAAATTAATGATATTTAAATTTAATAATATATCCTCAGAAATTATAAATTTGCAAGTGAACATCCATGGTAAATAATTTTGGAATTCTGGATATACATATAGATGAATAAGTATATTTATCACTATCTTAAATTAGAAATTCACATTTGCCTTTTTAATTAGGTCAAAGTAACACAGGAAGAAAAATTTAACAGGAAACATTAAAGCTATTGTTGTGTAAGTGGTAATTAGGGTGGCATTTAAAGATGCAAGGTAAAGAACTTTTGCTAAAATAAAGAAGTATTTGTTTATTTATAGACAAGTAATTTTCTAAGAGTTCTACATTCTCCCTAATGTTAGAACATATTTAAACATACTCCAAATGAATTTCAAGGGAATCAGATAAAAAAAAAACATAAAAAGAAGAGCATTATAAGACAAATTCTGTCAGGTATCAATATTTAGACACTGGCTCTCTCCAACAAAGAACAAAAGAAAGATTGCTCAAAGTAGGTCACACAAATGAAATCCTAGTAACAGCAGCATTTTCAGATCTATGTTGTTTTTGTCCATCCTGCCAGGGTTTTTGAAAAAGAGCTTTAGAATTAGATTTAGAAAAAATTGTCCTGCACATGTGAGGTAAGGGTGATTGTGGGAGTGGGCAAACAATGACTGGTCCAGCCTGAGACCACATCACAAGAGTTAGCCCACCACTCACACTGCCTGGAGAGTTAGGACTCAGAGGCTGGATGGCCCAGAGACTTAGGCCCAAACAAGACTGGAGCAAAAAACAAAGGTCAATGTAATGGTGCCCAACTATATTCTGCTATACTCATAAGTTGATACCTAGCCCAATAGTCATCAGAGATGCTTCATCCAGCAAATGATGGAAACAGATGCAGAGGCCCACAGTCAAACATTAAGGTGAGCCGGGGGAATCCTGCTGAAGAGAGGGAGGATTATAGGAGTCCAAAGAGTCAAGAACATCACAAGAAATCCCACAGAATGAACTAACATGGGCACAAAGGAGCTCAGATAGACTGAATCAAAAAATAGGGAGCTGGTATGGGACTGACCTAGGCCCTCTGCATATATGTTACAGTTGTGAATGTAAGTGTTCTTATGGACTCTTAACAGTGGGAGCAGGGCCTGTCCCTAACACTTTGGGAAACTATTCCTCATACTGGGTTGCCTTACTCAGCCTTAATACAAGGCAAGGAACTAATCTTATTACAATTTAATATGCCACGTTTTGTTGATATCAATGGGAGGCCTGCACTTTTCTGAATAGAAAAAGAGGAGTGAATGTAAGGGGGAGATAGAGGGAAGGTGGGGAATCTAGGAGGAGAGGATGGAGGGGAATTTGTGGTCAAGATGTAATATAAATAATAATAATAATGATAAAAGATTCTAGCACAAATACTGCTCTTTGGTAAAATAGTGATGCTGAAAGAATTGTATATATATATGTGTGTGTGCATGTATGTATGTATACATATGTATGCATATAATACATAAGTACATACATATATGTACAACTTATATGCATACATATTACACATAAGCATATGATATGATATATCTTAAATGTACATGAAATATGCGTAGTTTTCAATGTATTATATATAATTTAATATATATATATATGCACTATGCAACTGAAAAGAAATTTATGAATTAATTAATAGTATTTTAAAATGAACACTTTTTATTTTAGGAAAAAACTCTTATTCACACAAAGTAATGGGATAAAATTTGACTGAAAGACACATCAACGAAGTAAATGATCCCAATTCCAAAAATTCATAACTATTTGCCATATCTTAAATTTGCAAGGAAAGATCTCACATACCAAAAGGGAGAAGAAGGGTGGGAGGAAAGGATCAGGAGGTAGTCAAGCTTAAGGCTCATGTTGGAGGATCAGAGTTTGGATACTCAAAATACATGTGGGAAAATGAAATAAAAGAGAACAGCAGGAGGGAGGGAGAAAAGAACAGAAGAAGGAAGAAAGGAAGGAAGGGAGGGAGGGAGGGAGGGAGGGAGGGAGGGAGGGAGGGAGAGAGGGAGGAAGGAAGGAAGGAAGGAAGGAAGGAAGAGAGCTTATGCCTTTAAACAAAGTGCTGAAGTTCTCTCTCTGTCTCTCTCTCTTTCTCTCTGTCTCTCTGTCTCTCTCTAACAATGTGAGCATCTGGAGCATATCTTAGTTTACAAGCATATACAGACTCAAAATACGATTAATGAGGTTAGGTACTGTTGAAATGCCAACTTTTAAACAGACACCTCTATAAATTATTGAAAGACTACAAGTATATGGCTTTAAGAATAAGAATCATATTCATATTTTGTGGCTGCCAGGTCAACATGTAATGCACTAGATAAAACAACATTAGTGTTCATTGGTCAGTTCTCGACCACAGAATCTTGGAAATGATGACATTGTCATGCTTGAGTCCCAACAGCTGTTTTCCGGGAGAATCCATTGAGAAATTCTTCCTAGCTTCTAGATAAGTGCAATCTATGCTTTCATTCCCTTTCTAGAAGCAAATTTTTCATCTTTGCCTCTCATGATATTTTTCTTGTGTTCTTGTCTGTGTTTAAATTAATGGTCTTTAAAAGGACAGCAGTGAAATTGGATTAAGATCACATCCAACTCATGTAGGATTTCATTTTAACTAATTGTATGCACAAGAGGTCTATCACCAAATAACACAACATCAGTTATCTTCTGGAAATCAGAGTTTTAACACCTGGAGGCTTAAAATGTGTGATCCAATGCTTAATAGTAACAAAGAAGACCCTCCCCCAAAAGTACAGAATAAAGTGTGACAATGCTATTATTGATTAACACTGGGGATTAACTGGAACATCTTTTTGGTAACTAACTTCTTGGGTTAAGGAACAAGGAATTGGGCAGAGATACATGGACAGAGTAAACAAAGACATAGAATTTGTTAAGAAAGAATTAATGTCCAAGGGAGGAAATTGGTCTCTCTCAGCAAAGAAGTTTTCAGCTCAAATTGCAATGTTCTACCATGTATTTGAATTTCTTTCATGTAGTGAGGGAATGCTTTTGTCATTTAAATAATGCAGACTTTTGGGTCATTGGCATAGAATATCTTCTTGAGCAAATCTTCTTGTTACATAAGTTTTGCATTATAACTTTGTGAACCCCATTTTCATTATCATCCGAAATATACAACTAGTAGCGTGCCGTCCAGCATCAAAATGAATTGAGAGACACTGTTAGTTAGATACTCTGAATATTTTTGTGCCTCTGTCAACCAGATTTAAAGGGAAGGAGGTTTCCAAGATTCCTATTTGAGAATTGCTAACTGCTTCATCTTATGATACCTGTGCAGCAACTGCACAAGGCTTTTTGAAGACCTCTACACCCCTTGATAATCTCTTGTCTCAGACAGATTATGATATACTACGCTGATTCAAAGAGTGAGATTTGATATAAAAAGAAAAGGTCTAACACTCATCTCATCAGTTCCTCAGAGACAAAAAAAAAGGTGAATCATTAACGTTTAGAAATATAAATTATTCTTAGATTCAGCCAAATGCTTTTCTGATATATTTATGAACTATTTCAACTGTGTATCAAAATAATGAAGGCTGTTGGAAGATTTCTAATTCTTAGAACCGCATAATGGTAAATAATGACAGAGTAACACAGGAAACCAGTGTTTTGTACCAGGAGAAAGAGAAAAGAACTGAAATATCTGTGCATGGAACTGATTTAAGAACCTCTCTGAGGGAAGTAATGGCAGACTCAAGGTATAATGAAAAAAATGATAAAATGAAGTTCAATAAGCCTAAGACTATTATCAAGGAAACTGCTTTTTAAGAAGATACTTAAAAATTATATGTGTATTGATAAATATCCAGAGATTAACATCAAATTCAATATTAAGAAACTCCATTTTTATTCAAATTTAGTTATCTGAGTCATATACTTTTTCATTACTTTTGCACAATATAAAAATCATTTCCTAAAAATAGAATTAAGCTTTAAAAATTGGTCTTTATATTTTACACTGATAGTTTCATATACAAAACATCTCATATAAATGTTTTAATGATCATTTTATTTGTATTTCAATTCTTAGGTGGGAAATTGTTTCCATATTATGTTTATATCATCTGTATTCCAAACACAATACTTAATATTTTTATAAAAATAAAAATGCAGGTGAAATATGTGTCCATTTTGTAGTCTATTCACTCAGCATTATTGCTCATTCATATTCATTTCTATGTGATTTTTCTACATTTTCTGCAATGGTTATCATATCTCAACCTGACAGCTTCCTAAATTAATATTGAGTTCAATTTATTTTTATTTTTTATTTTTATTTTTGTGGAAGCAGGGAGAATTGATTAGTGTCCTTATTTCTTGGGGTTTTGCAGAAACTACAGCATACACACAAAATATTCAGTGACTGTGTATCTAGGCCTAACCATAGATTAGCCATTAAGAAATGTGTCTGATGTGAAATAAATTGATGTTTCATAGTTTAGATTAAGAATAACATATGGGAGATTGCAAAGCATAGTAAGTGCAGAAACCAATGGATGATAGGTAAAAAGTAAATCCTAAATTATGAAGGTTATGTCCAGCATTTTAAATTAATTTACTTATTAAATGCATTGTCCTGTGTGTGTCTTCATCACCTGCTTGCCTCTATATTTTTTGAGACAAGTCCCTGAGCCCAGAGCTGTTCTAGCTAATCGTCTTTTCATCCAGATCCCTGTCTCTGCCTTCCCCACATGTAACTGAGATTACATGTAGGCTGCCACACTTGCCAGGCCTTTTTTATTTTTTTCTTTAACTTTTTTTTTAGATTTGCTCATTTTATTTGTTATGTGCATGACTATTTCGCATTCACATATGAATGTATGACTAACTGATACCCAGAGAATTCAAAATAGGACATCAAATTCCCTAGAACTAGAATTGTGGATGGTTGCAAACCATGCTATTGGTGGTTTGAACTGAGTTTGGGTTCTTGGCAAATTACTAAGTACTCTTATCCATTGGGCCAGTTCTAGCTCAACCTGCCAGGCTTTTATGCCAGTACTGGGTGACTCAGTTCTTGTAGAGAGCTGCGTGCTGCACCCTAAGATGGCACTGGCTTCCGCCCTCCACCCTCCCGACGGTGAGTGTTCTCTGTGGTAAACAGCTCCATATTTGGCTTGGCTCTTGAATCTGGCTTGCTTCCAAATACCTGGACCTATCCGTGATGCCCACATGGCGAGCTAGGGTTGGCTACCCAAAGGCTATTTAGGCTGAGGGAGGGTTCTCCCCGGGGTCAGAAGATTGTTCAAGGTTCCTGAATAAACTGCTGAAAGAAGAGCTCGGTGTTGTGTCTTCCTTGCTGGACGAGGTGGTCGCGACAAGTTCTGATTATTCACTTGTGCCATGCACTTTATTCACTGAGATGTCTTCCCAGACACATTAGTGTCCAATTTTATCAACGGGTATTATAACCATTAACTGTAATGCGATTGATAAAAAGTGTGTACTTTCCCACTATCCACAGTATTATCCATGGCTTTTTTATAATAAAAAAAAAAATTCTAGAGGGCTGGAGAGATAGCTAAATGGTTAAATGTGCATACTGCTCTGAGTCTCCCAATTTCTTTCTTACCACCCGGTTTTCACTCACAAACACAAAAACTTCAATTCCTAGGTATCTGACACCTGCTTCTGGCTTTTGTGGGTATATTCACTCATGTGCACATACCCACACACAAATACTCACATATACACTGATAAAAACTAAAGATAATGCCCAGAAAGGAATACTAACTCTAAACTCCTGGAACCAGGGATTGTTGAAAAATATCCTGAAGGTAAAACAAAAGAATAAAATTGTGGAAGCATGAGTTAATTTTAGCTGAAATTTAAATTAGTTCTTTACTTACTTAAATACAACACATAAACAAATGGTTAATGTCAGGGACAAGGACAGAATCTCTAGTTAGTGGAAAAATACAGACACCCCCTCCCCCATAAGACAGGAAACTAGATCAGCTTACAGTCAGGTTGCCTAGTAACAGGACATTGAATCAGAGCCCTTGACCCTTTCACCCTGTAAACATCCTATACAAACATCCTGTTAGCTTGCCCCACCTTATGCAGATGACAGCTTCTTGCTCCCCGGACCCTGCAGGAACTATATAAACCCTTGTGGAAGGAAATAAAGTGGCACCTTGATCAGAATCTAGAGTTGGTGTGTTTTCCTTTATATCTCCTGTCCCTACATTCCCTCCTTAGGGTGCTCGAGAACCGTTGTAGCCCTGCAGGCGGGCCAGTTTAACACCTGTGAAATAGTTGCCTGCCTGTGCCTTCCCCACACTTCCAGGCATAGGTGTGATGAAGCAAATTGTATACCATCCCAGACAGGAGACTTCTTTAGGTCCCAGACTGTACTATGCAATCTACACATTTCCAGAAAGCCTGACCTGAGTTACATGGACCAACCTACACAAAATCCCTGTATAATGAGTGACCCAAATCTTCCCCCTCTGTTGCTGTCCCTAACTCTCAGACCTTAGGTAGCTTAGCGTGCCCCCCAACCAGACAGAGCTGGGAGTCATATTTACATGCTTAGTTGCTTACTTGATTTAGAACCACAGCTATCTCTCCAATCACACACCAACATTGAGTATCTGGAGGATTGACCTGCCAACTCTTCATACCTAATCTGAAACCAATAAAGCTTGGACAAAGATAAAACAAGATTATACTTAACAGAGGCTGGCTAATGAAAGAAACCCAAGTGCCCAGGTAACATTGCAGATGCAAACAATGTGAAAAGCAAAGAAAAGATACAGCTGCCCACCCACAAATAAAAACCATTAGTTATGTTCTCCAATGAGAATTATTTTAGTTATTTTTAAAACTTTGGTTTATTAGATATTTGAGTACATTTCTGTCATGTGTGTGCTACCGTCAGAAGGAAGGGGATGTCTAGAGTTTTAAGTACTTAAAAAATTCCCAACATGATGCTGAGAACTGAACTGTGATCCTCTGTAAGTTCAACAATCCCTCCTAACCATTCATTGATCACCTCTCCATACCCTTATTATAGTTATAATCCTCCTTTGCTCAGCAGGCTTGGGCTAAGAAAATTACATCTATTTAGACAGCACAGATATAAACCCAGTAAATTCAATATGAAGGAAGACAAAATACAATATGATGGAGGACAGGAGGATATGGAGAATTATGGACCTTATTTACCAGAACGGCAATGTTTCACTCACTTCCGAGTCTGGTTGAAGTTTCTTGCCAGTTGAGAAACAAGAATCTCAAAAATTTGGCATTTGCTTAATGTCTTCCTCCTTTTCCAGTCAAAACCCTATAATTTCCTCAGAATCAGAGTAGAACTCTCCTGAATAGTAAAGGTATATGTACCCACCTCCTTCTACAACACAAGTGATTGCTCGTTTTATTGTTATCAGGTTGTAATTTCCTCAAAGGCACCTCTGGAAGTGTCTTATAATCTTACTTATAGAATGAAGTGGAAAAGAGGGGAGTGTAAGTGTTTCTTAAGGATACTTGAAACTCTCGAGAAGCCCATATGCATACTTGAGTATTTCTTATTCTATCTCTGAGTGTTTCTTTTTCTCTTAAAGCATACATTGAATGATATCTTTGAAGCTGGGATTATATCTCGGCAGTTATAGTACTCACTACTCTATGATGCAGCCCGATTACTGATCTAAGCAGGATACCCAGAATTCTACAGAAACTTTAGCTACAGCTACAAAGGGTCTGACATCCTCTTCTCCCTCTTCTGGCCTCCACAGGAACCTGCACATACATAAAAATATACTCACGCAGACACAGAAACACACACACACACACACACACACACACACACACACACACGCACGCACGCACGCACGCACACACACACGCACACACGCATGCACGCGCACGCACACACTTGCACAAATAAAATGAATGGCTGTCAAAAATTATTTGATATCCTATAACTAAAGAAACCAACACTCTCACTCTTGGATGTAACTTATTTTTCTCCTAAGTGCCTTATTTCCCTCTATGTTTAACAGACCGCTTTTGCTTCACACTTATCTGTTATCAAATTCTTCCTTTTCATCAAAACCAACTATCAGACTTTACCTGAGATATGGTCCCTAAATATTATGGAAACTCTTCAGGATGCCTAGAACAATAGTGTGTAGCTGTGTTTCTGTTCCTGGTGAATCCAACAAGCTTTCCAATGACCAAGAAGAATCACTTTCCACCAAAAAGCTCATTCTAGTTTTCCATAAAATAGCCCATTCTACCATGTTGTCATAACAGATCAAAACAGCATAGGAAAGAAAACTGAAGAAAGAAACCTAGAGTTGTCAAGTTAAACCATGGAAAGGATACTAGGTAAATAATACCAAGAACTCTGAGATAACTTACAAATACTTTCAGCACCTCTTTCTTTTAGCAGAATTAAAATCATTTATTGTGGAGGTCACAGTTTGGTTTCCCTCTGGCTTTGCTGTAGGTGGCACCCCTACCTGAACCTAATAAATAGATACACCAATCTGCTTTATTAATATCATCTCTTCCTATCCTCCTCAGAAAAGATATTTTTATGCTTCCTCATACTCAGGGAGAAATGACCATGTTCTGCTTTCTGTTTATGAAATTAATGAGATAGTTTTCTCCATGCTTGAATAGTATCAAAAGGGAATATGGATCACTAAATGATTCAACAAGTATTTTATACCTGCAGTTTCATTGTCTTTAGAGTGAAAAGTATGAGAGAACATGACCAGGACTATAAATAGATATGCAATCTTATGTTTTCATGATGAAATTAATTAAAAATATTTGAAATTCTATTTAAAGAACTTTTTTTTATCATGATGGAATTGATAATATATCACTGAATCATTAACACTGAGTTCTGGAGTCCTCCTCTCAGGATGTTAAAGAAGAAATATCTGAGATGGCAATTCCGCCATCAGCAAAATATGAAAAAACATCAATGTCAATAATGATCTTCATTGGACATAGATGATTTTCAAGGACTATGTACTACCTATCTTTAAGTTTATGCTGACTTACTCTTATTGATATTGTATGGCATTAAGTTACTGTTTATTTTAATTACACTGTTTGCATGCATGTGAAGTGTGTGTGTGTGTGTGTGTGTGTGTGTGTGTGTGTGTGTGTGTGCGCGCGCGCGCACTGTTAAACACATTTGACGAGACATGTGGAAATCAGAGAAACACTCTCAGGAGAAGGGTCTCTCCTGCCTCCTTGTGGGATTCAAAGCTTTTGTCCCACACTCTAGTGTCCCTGTTTGCTGAGCCAGCTAGCTAATAAATACAATATTTTAGTTCCTGTAGCTAGAGTTTTTCTGCCTTGCCCACAGTCAGGACAAATCTTTGTCACCCGCCAGTCCCACAGCCGCTCAGACCCAACCAAGTAAACACAGAGACTTATATTGCATACAAACTGTATGGCCGTGGCAGGCTTCTTGCTAACTGTTCTTATAGCTTAAATTAATCCATTTCCATAAATCTATACCTTGCCACGTGGCTGGTGGCTTACCGGCGTCTTCACATGCTGCTGGTCATGGCGGCAGCTGCAGTGTCTCTCCGCCTCAGCCTTCTGCTTCCCAGAATTCTCCTCTCTCCTTGTCCCACCTACTTCCTGCCTGGCCACTGGCCAACCAGTGTTTTATTTATTGACCAATCAGAGCAATTTGACATACAGACCGTCCCACAGCACTTCCCCTTTCTTTTTTTTAAAAGGAAGGTTTTAACTTTTACACATCTCCAAAGTCAGCTTGGTATATTTGGGAATTTGGGCGTAGCTTCTCTTACTACTTCCTGCTGGAGGGGGGCGCTGTATCTTATGGGGACACAAAGAAAATTTTAGGATCATGGAGTAGTCCGTGAGACCGTATTGTCTGAGCCAGTTGCCTTGAAACGATTCTGGATGTTGAATCATCTGGGTCATGGTGTCATCAGAGATCTTTCAGGTGGTCTTGGCTGGTCAAACCTGATGTATCTTAATCTGGAACAAATCCATAGCCTCTGGCTTTCTGTGGAAACAAAAGCAGAGCCTCCTTTCCAAAGCAACATATCCTTACATCCAAATTTTGAAGTTAAGGTAACTTTAAAATACACATTTTGGCATAACTCAACAGCTTTTGCAATCAAATGTTTTTCTTCAGTTACAAATATCAAAGAGAACATAATCCAGATTCTCTGTGTGGTAGCCATCTTTACATGGCTTATTTTTTATATTACCTTGAGCCTATTGCTTTAAACTGCAGCCTTCTAAGCCTGAAAAGGCGCTGTGGCTGCTGGCTCCTCCCACTTCAGCTTCCCAACATGGCGGTGGTACATTTTCCGCCAGCTCTGGGAGCCATCGTGGGTCTATGCTTTTATCCAAGCAGCATGTAGCCCAGAAACCTCTTTTTGTTTTGTACTAGCAAAGGCTAAATCCACCATGCAGCTTAATGTGCCACTTGCAGAGGCCTCATTCCCGCCATACTGTAGGTCGAGCACACACGCCAGGAACCCGCCAGTAGCTCAAACCGGCAGGCTGCCGCTCATTTGAGAGAGACAATTAGGAAGCTGTTTTTAGTTCCGTTTTAGAATCTTTTCTCAGGTTTTAGGTGGAAACTCTTGCCAACACGTTGGGCGCCATTTATAGCTAGAGTTTTTCTGCCTTGCCCACAGTCAGGACAAATCTTTGTCACCCGCCAGTCCCACAGCCGCTCAGACCCAACCAAGTAAACACAGAGACTTATATTGCATACAAACTGTATGGCCGTGGCAGGCTTCTTGCTAACTGTTCTTATAGCTTAAATTAATCCATTTCCATAAATCTATACCTTGCCACGTGGCTGGTGGCTTACCGGCGTCTTCACATGCTGCTGGTCATGGCGGCGGCTGCAGTGTCTCTCCGCCTCAGCCTTCTGCTTCCCAGAATTCTCCTCTCTCCTTGTCCCACCTACTTCCTGCCTGGCCACTGGCCAACCAGTGTTTTATTTATTGACCAATCAGAGCAATTTGACATACAGACCGTCCCACAGCAAGTTCCTTTTAAAAATTGTGTTTGTGTATGCATGTATGTATGGTGCATGCATGTATTTGCATGTATGTATGTATTGTTTTGCTTGTCTGTAGAGGCCAGATATTGATATCATGATGCCCTCTTTAATTGTTTCTCATGTTAAATTTTAGATCATGTTCTTTGACTTAAACTGGAGCATCTTTTTTGGCCTAGACTGGCTGCCCAGCAAATTATCATGAATTCACATCTCCACCCCCTTTTGCTGGATTTACAGGGTAAACAGTGAACTAATTTTACATAGATGCTCATGGTCTGAAATTATTTCCTTTTTCTTGTTTAGAAATCAAACACTTCACACACTGATCTATTGCCCCAGCTCCATCCAAAACATATTCATGTTTAAAATATTGTAAGTGAACAGAAAATCTATGTGTACCTTTGTAGACAAATTGCTGAGTGGTCTTATTCATAAAAAACACATAGCCAGAGGTTGGCATCAAAGCTGACAGATTAGAGGAATAGGAAAAGCTGCAAGTCAACCTCACCTCACCAACTTTCAGTTTCCAAAGAGACTTACTTCCTGTATACCCATGCCTATGTTCCTTTCTTTCTGCTAATTCATTTGCTCTCGCTGCCCAGGCACATCACTTCCTCTTCCAGTCCAGCTCCGTCACTTCCTGTCTGTCTGTACAGACCTCCAGACCTTTATGATTAACTAGGAATTTAAGGTATGTGCTACCACACCTGGCTCTGTTCCCATTGTGGTCTTGATCTCACAGAGACCTGGATGGATCTCTGCCTCCTGAGTGATAGGATTAAAGGCATGTGCAACCACTGCCTGACTTCTATGTTTACTATAGTGGCTGGCTTTTTCCTCTGATCCTCAGATAAACTTTATTGGGGGACACAGATAAAATATCCCCATGTAACTTCAGCTGTTCTGGTAGAAAGAAGTCCTAATTAAAGAGACAGGCCTTACTGATAATATAAAACAACCATATCCAATGTGTTTATTATGTCTTATGTAATAAGTGTATTAGGCTATTGATTTAAATAAATAACATTTTTTCTTAAAGTTGTATAGCATAGCTCTTGAAGTACAATGAAAGAATTCGTAATAATTTACTGTGCATCAGAATATTATTTCTACTGACTATTCTGATGACTATGCAAATGAGGCAGGAAAGATATTTCTAGACATGTCAGTTCTTAGCTCCAATAATTTATGTTTGCATGCTTTTCCTTCATCTAAGTAGTTTGAACAACTTGCAAATAAAGCAGTACTAAAAATATCAGATGATAAACAAGTAAAAAAGTTGACAACTTGTATAAAATTGCATAACTTTCATACCAAAGGTTTTTGCAATAAAAAATGAAAATACTTTAAAACAAGAAATTAAACTTTACATACTTGCTAATGTTCTTATCAAGAGAACAGTTCTATCCGTTTGGCATGCAATAAATATGAAATGAATCTACTAATAGTTTATTTTGCCTGTGACCTCTCCTAAATGATACTGAGCAGCAGAGTAGATGATATTCTAGCATTTCCATTCATATAGAGGAAATTAGTAAAATCATTAACATACAGGTAGATAGGTTTTCATAAAATAAACTCTCCTTACAAACAGGGGTTATATCAAGAAGTAGAACATTTGCAGCTTCCAGAAGTTCATCTGAGGCTTATTCCTGCTCAGTAACAGCTCTGTATTTAGCTGATAACCTTGATGATAAAATATTTTGTCCATCACTGTATATGGTACAAAAGGGATTTTAATGTGTATTTTATTTTACTCCTCAATTTTTAACTAAAATTTAATACAAAAATATGTGGGCCATTTTGCTTTGAATATAAGTCTTCAAATATTTATATATTTAGTTCAACTTGGTTATATATGCTGGCTGCAAATGAATCTCTCAGCAATTCATATACTCAAGTCTTAAGCTCAGAATATAGTCTGCTTTGAAGTTAACAGTTTTATATTTTTTGTCTTTATTGACTTTTCAGATTTTCAGATCATAATACAAAAACATTTTCCCCTTCCCTTTCCTCTTTCTAAGTGCTCCCACATACTCCCCCACCCCATTCTCTTTCAACTCTGTGGACTCTTTTCTTCATTTAAGAAATACTATTTTTCATTGACACATTATAATTCAAATGTATATTACTTGTTGACTGTTTTTCCTCCTATAAGCTCTCAGTACCCATCTCTATTTCCTCCTATTAGATTCTTTTGTTCCCTATTGTTCTAGTTAGAGCTTTTATTGCTGTGAAGGGACACCATGACAATGGCAACTCTTATAAATGAAAACATTTCATTGGGGTTACAGCTTCATCAGTTCAGTCTATTATCATCATGATGGGGATCATGGTGGCATGCAGGCAGACATAGTTTTGGAGTACTAGCTGGGAGTCCCACATCTTACAGGCAACAGGTAATGGCCTGAAAGTCACACTCAGGGAAGCTTGAGCAAAAGAGACCTCAAAGCTTGCCCCCACAGTGACACACTTCCTCCAGCAAGGCTACATCTACTTCAAGAAGACTACACCTCTTAATAGTGCCACTCCCTATAGGGACCAATTATGTTCAAACTATACCGTGTAACTTCTACCTTCGTGTCTTATATATGCACGCATACTCTTATGTATCTATGTAAGATCTAGGAACTAAAAACTGAAAAAACATGCAGCAGTTGTGTCTTTGATACAGACTTTAAGATTATCTCAATTTTATACATGTCCAAATATCACTGCAAGATAATTATGACTATTCTTTCTTACCATAAGAACAGAGCCCTCAAAAATCAACTAAATAGGGCTCATAAGTGCTCACAGAGACTGAAGTGACAGTTTATAGTTTTAGTTAGGTAAGATGACTGCTGTGGATATCGCTCTGTATAAATAAAATGCTGATTGGCCAGTAGCCAGGCAGGAAGTATAGGCAGGACAAGGAGAGAGGAGTATTCAGGGAAGTGGAAAGCTGAGGCAGAGAGATGCGGCCAACAGCCACCATGAGAAGATGTTAAGATACCGGTAAGCCATAAGCCGTGTGGCAACTTATAGATTAATAGAATTGGGTTGATTTAAGATATAAGAACAGTTAACAAGAAGCCTAACAAGGCCATACTGTTTATAAGAAATATAAGTCTCTGTGTTTACTTATTTGGGTCTGAGCAGCTGCGGAACTGACGGGTGAGAGAGATTTGTCCTGACCATGGGCCAGGCAGGACCAGGTAAACTCTAGCTGCAGATGACTTCATACTTAATTTGGGTGTGATGTTCACAAATTATGCTTGGTTTCTTATTGAAAAACAATATTTGGACAGAGTCAATAATAACGTAGATCAGGCACCCTATCCACTGTTGCTAGGAGTCTTAGCTGGGGTCATCCTTGGGGAATTTCCCTATTAGCAAGTTTCTCCCCTACACATAATGCTCCCTATATCCATAAATCTCTTTCATTGCTCTCCCTCTTGGTCCCTCCCCAACTCAGTCATCTCAATCCCTCATGTTCCCCTTCTCCATTCCTTCCCTTCTATAGTCCTCCCAGTTTACCCAGGAGATATTAATTATTTCACCTTCCTGGGCCTCTCCATATGTGCCGCTCTTAGGGTCCTCCTTTTTACCAAGTTTCTGTGGGGTTGTAGATTATATCCTGGTTATTCTTTTTTTGTGTATCTAATATCTACTTCTGAGTGAGTACATACCATGTTTGTCTTTCTGGGTCTGGGTTACCTCACTCAGAATTATTTTTTCTAGTTCCATCCATTTGCCTACAAATTTCATGATGTCACTTTTTTTTTTCCCCATTGAGTACTACTCTGTTGTGTAAATGTACCACATTTTGTTTATCCATTCTTCAGTTGAGAGGCATCTAGGTGGTTTCCAGGTTCTGGCTATTATGAATAATGCTGCTATGAACATCGTTGAGTAAGTGTCCTTGTAGTATGATAGAGCATCTTTTGGGTATATTCCCAAATATTATATTACTGGGTCATGAGGTAGATTGATTCCCAATTTTCTGAGAAACCTCCATACGGATTTACAGAGTGGCTGTACAAGTTTGCATTCCCACCAACAGTGGATGAGTGTTCCCCTTACTCCACATCCTCTCCAACATGAGCTGTCATCAGTGTTTTTGATCTTAGCCATTCTGACAGATTTAAAATGGTACCTCAGAGTCATTTTGATTTACATTTCCCTGATAATTAAGGATGCTGAGAAATTCCTTAAATGTATTTTGGCCATTTGAAATCCTTTTGTTTAGAAGTCTCTGTTTAGATCTGTACCCCATTGTTTAATTGGATTATTTGGTGTTTTGATGTCTAGTTTCTTGAGTTCATTGTATTTTTTTCAAGCTCAGCCCTCTGTCAGATGTGGTGTTGGTAAACATCTTTACCTATTCTGTTGGCTGTCATTTTGTCTTATTGACTATGTCCTTAGCCTCAGTTTTAGGAGGTCCCATTTATTAAATGTCAATCTCAGTGTCTGTGCTACTACTAATTATATTTAGCAAGTGGCCACCTGTGCCAATGCATCCCAGGCTACTTCCCACTTTCTCTTCTGTCAGGTTCCATGTAATTGGATTTATGTTCAGGTTTTGATCCACTTGGACTTGATCTTTGTGCAGGGTGATAGATGTGAATCTATTTACATTCTTCTATATGTCAGCATTCGGTTATATCAGCACCATTTGTTGAAGGTGTTTTATTTTTTTCCAGTGTAAACTTTTGGCTTCTTTGTCAAATATCAAGTGTTCATAGGTGTGTGGACTGATGTCAGGGCCTTCAATTCTATTACATTGGTCAACACGTCAGTTTTTGATGCTAATACCAAGCTGTTTATATACTGTCACTCTATAGTTGAGCTTGGAGTCAAGGATGGTGATGCTTCTGGTAGTTCTTATATTGCACAAGATTGTTTTGGCAATCCTGTTTTTTTTTTTTCATATGAAGTTGTATATTGTTCTTTTGAGGTCTGTGAAGAATTGTGTTGGGATTTTGATGGGGAATACATTGAATCTGTAAATTGCTTTTGGTAGGATTGTCATCTTTACTCTGTTGATCTTACTATCCAAGAGCATTGTAGATTTGTTCATTTTTTGATATCTTCTTCAATTTCTTTCTTCAAAGACTTACAGTTCTTGTTATACAGGTCTTTCACTTGTTTGGTTAGAGTTATCCTGAAATATTTTATGTTATTTGTGGCTATTGTAGATGATGATGTCTCTCTTCCTGAACTGGCCTTCCCCTGTACTCAGATTAGAGTACCCTAATTGTCATCATAGAACCTACATCCAGTAATTAATGGAAGCAGATGCAGTGATCTACAGCAAAGTACTGAGGTGAACTCCTGGAGATCAGTTGAAGAGAGGGAGAAGGGATCATATGGGCAAGGAGGGATCAAGATTACAATGGGGAAAAACACAGAGACAGCTGACCTGAGCTAGAGGGAGCTTAAGGACTCTGGACTGACAGCTGGGGAACCTGCATGAACCTGAACTAGGCCCTCTGAATGTGGGTAGAAGTTGTATGGCTTGATTTGTTTGTAGAGTCCTTGGCAGTGGGATCAGGACTTATCCCAGGTGCATGACCTGGTTACTTGGAACCCTTTCCCTATGGTTGGACACCTTGCTCAGCCTTGATGCAGGGGTTGTGGGGATGCCAAGACCTGCCTCAACTTAGTATGGCAGACTTTATTGACTACTCAAGGGAGGCTTTACCTACTCTGAGGAGTAGATGATAAGTGGGCGGAGAGATGTGGGGGCGGGGGACATGAGAAGAGGAGGGAAGGGGATCTGGGGTTGGTGTGTAAAATGAAAAAAAATTAAATAAAAAAAATAAAGAGAAAAAAAGAATAACAAAGAAATTAATTAGTATGATTCTGTAGACCAAGAAATACTAAGAATTGGCAGACAACTACTGAAAGCTCTGAGATAGTATGGACAAATTTCTTTTTCATAGTCTGAAAAGAAGCAATCCTGCTAATGTCACAGTGTTGGATTTCTGGTTTTGAGAATAGAAGACAATAAATTTCTGATGTTTGCCCTACCAAATTTGGCTATATTATTCCAGCAGCTATACTAAAATAAAAAAATAAAATAAAACCACTTCTCTCTTACTGGCTTTTAATAGTATTGTATGTTTTCTGGACATCAGTACTTTCTCAGTAAAAGTATGTAAATAGGATGGTGAAAATTAGGATATATTTGTATTAGAAAATATTTTTGCATGTTTGGTCTATAGTGAACTCTATTTATAAATTTAAGGATAGAGGAGTCATTATTGGTATTTTATTCTAATTGAACATCATATTAATTTTTAAACTTAAAAAATGAGAAGTACAGCAGAAATAGAAATGCTAAAATTAAAGGTGGAAATTTTAGGGACCTCAGTGCTACACAAAGAACTATAGGCAACTAAGGAGTGCTGAAAGCTGGAGAAATAGTCTTTCCTAGGACAGAGTCCTCTAATTGGTTGTCCAATGCCAAGTCCTCAGCCCCAAAATCATATGTATACAAATAACTCTTGCGGGGACATACATACATATATGTATGTATGTATGTATGTATGTATGTATATATATAAAATCTTACCCAGATGTTTATGGATGGAACTGGAGACAATATCCTGTGAGATAACACAGACCCCAAGAGACAGTTATTGTGTCTATTTTCTTATATGTAGGTATTAGCTTTTAAACTTTTTATATTTGTGGTGCAATCTGTATAACCACAAGGATTAAATATAGAGTAAGGAACTAGGGTAAAGTACAAGATCTCTCAAGGAAAAGGAAATAGAAAATGATGTTATGGAGAGATGGGGGGCTAGAATGAGAGGATTAAACAGTGAGATGGAAGAGTATGGTAAGGGAGGGAATATGAGGAAGTACAACTAACATTACGTGACATTTGAAGGGTCATGGGAAAATCTATTACAGTAGAAGCTTCTTTTTTCAATAGAAGCTTCTTAAAATGAATACATATATAAAAGAAATCTAAATGGAATTACCAAATGATTGGAGGAGACAATGTCCCAACTAGTGAAACCTCCAGTGCTAAGAATGGGTTACATCTATTTGAGTTGTTGACCAAGGGGCCCAATGGAACCGCTAAAGGACTCAGCCAATTGTCAATGCTATTGGTTGTTTCTCCACAAACTGATGGTAAGGCCCTATTGGTGAAGACAACACCTACATATCTCATTGAACATAGGGAAGTCATACTGCTGACTAACTAGAACCTTCATCCTTACTGATTATTGTTCTTGGTACTGAGAGGTACTCTATGTACTGTGAGGGGAGGATAATAACTACCAACTCAGCTACATATCCGGTGATATACTGTGGTAACTTACCTGCTTGATGTGCTCCTGCACTAGTGGTACAAAAGTTGTGGAGTAACCAACTATTTTCTGAGAGGATTTAAAGTCCATTACATGAGAAGAAAGTCATTCCTAACACTACACAGTGGCCAAACAGCTGATGCAAGATAGACCAGGGACCTAGGGAAAAACTGAACACTATTGTTTGCTAAAAGAACACAGCAATAAAATGACTTTTAATGGCATTCAAATAACTGTCTCCCACAGTAACCATCAAAGATGATCCTCCTGCAATAGATGGGAACTAAGACAGAGACTCACAACTGGACAACCTGCAGAGAGTGAGAAATTTTGGAACACTCCATCCTAAATGAGATTTCCTCATTAAATCTCTCCTTTCTGGGCTCAGGGAATGTTGCATAAGATGAGACAGAAAGAGTGTAAAAGCCAATTGGGATGGAAGACACCAAGGAAACAAGGTCTTCCAGGAACAACAGGGTCCATGAATGAATGAACTCATAGAGACTGTGGAAGCATGCACAGAGCCTGCATATGTCTGAACCAGACGGGGTTCCAGCACTGAGAGGAAGTAGACTTGTGCCCCATCTCTAGCCAAGAAGCTATCTTGAACTGTCGATCATGAGCAAAGGAAAATTCTCCAACAGAATCTCACTATGTATAAAAACCACATTCTAGGAAGACCCCATGGCTGGCAACAGGTGGCCAACATGAAATGAATTCAAAGGTATTTTTTTGAATTTTTTGTCTTAGAATGCATTGTTTGGACATTTTCTTTTATCTTACTGATCTTTTGCTTGGATATCATGGTTTCCAAATCTCTGGTTTTGTGTGTTTTCTGTGGTGTCTCTGAGTCTGTGTATGTGTTTCTCATGGCTTTTCTTTATTTCTTTTTATGTTTGTGTGATGTGTTTTATTCTATTTTTTATTTGCCTATTTTCAAAAGGAAAGAAAGAGAGAGAGAGAAAGAAAGAAAGAGAGAGAGAGAAGATTGGAGTTGGATTGGTGTAGAGGTTGGAGATATCTGGGAGAAAATGAGAGAGGTGTAATGGCAATCAGAATACATTGCATGAAAAATTCATTTTCCATTTAAAAACTAAAATAAGAAAGCTGAGTAATTACTTGGTAAACTAAAATAAAGTTCATCCCCACAATATGTAAGTCAATATGGTTTTAAATCTTTCTGAACATTTCAAATAATAGACTAGCTAGCGAAATTACAAGTTCAACAGTACTTAAATCAAGTGTTGTTGTTAAAGTCAAGAACTTGCTGTATTCTTCTGCCTACAAATATTCAGGTAGCCATGATTTGTAGAATTGCAGGCATACTTCTTTCCCATGACTGCTTTAAACTTCTGCACACAATAATAGCCAATGCTTGTTTTGTTTTTATATAGTGTTATAAAGAGATTTTACTTCTTTTCATACAGTATATAATCACTAAAATTAACAGAAATTTTATTTAAATGAGAACTTTGAAGACCAAAGAGAGTTAGTAATGTAAAAGTATGAGAGTTTTCAGTTATAGATTATTCCAGATCTGATTTAAGAGATATATCATCTATTTTTTTTTTGTAACAGTGAAAGGGGATAAACTCCACATATAACCCCATGAATCTTAATCAGCAGGGCATATAATGAATGAAAATAACTTCTCCTCCATGAATAAGAAAGGAAAAACTATTTTCATTCCTCTGGCTGCAATCTCCCACTGTACTGGACCAGCAAGCCTCTGGACATTTAAAATGTGAAATCTAGGGTCAGGAATGTAGTCTTGCTGATGCACCTGCATGCTTCTAGCCACACCCCCTGAGGTCTGTCAGCATTAGTGTCCATGTACATTGAAGTAGTTACTTCTTACTTCTTCTCTTCCCTCTTATTTCTTTTTTTCCTTACCTCTTATCAAAAACTAATATGCTATATACTTCATTACTTTTTTTTCTCTTTTGTGACTTAGACTGCAATTTCTGAAACACAGAAGACAAGATTAAATAACTCATTTAGATGGTCTGTCAAACGCAATCCTTATGAGCAGAAAGAAAGGCACTGAGAGATCCTAAAGTGTGCCCAATCTTAATGGCAATTATCACTAGTAAGGAAAGAGGGACAGGAGATAAAGATGAAATATCTCAGAAATTCACGTAGATCTAGCATTTACCACAAGGCTATTGGAGAATCTTTGTAGCACAAATCTTAAACAGTCTTATTAATAAAAACAAACTCGGAGCCAGGTATTGGGGTGAATGCTGAAAGATCAGAGAAACAGAACCAGCCACAGCTACCTTGCCTCACCAATTCCTCAGCTGATCCTGTTTCCTTAGATTGGAAACCTCCGAGTCCTCATTCAGAATGAATCCCAGCTGAACTGCTGCTAAAAGCCTAAAAGCTTAACCAGGCTCTAGTTCCTGGTTCTCACGCCTTACATACCTTTCTTCTTCCTTATATCACTTCCTGGAATTAAAGGCGTGTGTCACCATGCCTGGCTGTTTCCAGTGTGACTTTGAACTCACAAAGATCCAGACAGATCTCTGCCTTTGGAATGCTAGGATTAAAGGTGTGTGTGCCACCATTTTCTGGCCCCTATACCTAGTGGCTTTTCTGTTCTCTGACCCCAGATAAGTTTATTAGGATACACAATATATCGGGCAACACAATATCACCACAAATCTTTGAGCTACAAATCCCTTCACTGTTTCACTATGCACCCTAGGAATGAATGGGCTGTCTTTACTATCTTACTTAGTCAGTGATAGGAAGAAGCAAATCTAAAGCATGATCCTAGCACAAATGGACTGAAAGACATCAGAGTGCAACCACTGTAGCTGGAGACAATACTCCTCAGAAACGGACATCTTTAAGGAAACCTCAGGCTTCCACGGAATACATCTTCTTAATAACAGTTTTTTGCATGTTCTGTCCCCACCACTTACGACTGTGCATGGGTCATAGTTAATACATTTATGTAAATAAGGTGGGCTGGAGAAAATAAATTTTCATACATCATTTTCTTGGCAAAATCTCCTGATGGTGTAAAAGATAAACTGCCTTAGCTGGTTCATGGACCCTCACCAACTTCCCAACGAAACCAGTGTTATTTCGTTTGTTTTGATTCTCAACATTGTAAATTGAAGCCAGGGCCTTGAGCATATGCATGCTAGACAAATGCGCTTTCACTCAGGTATAGTTCCACCCTGAGGGGTGGGGAAAGTAAAGGTTTTACTGGAGAAGGTGTCCCTGCTTCCTCCAACTTATTCTTACTCCTGCTTCAAAATGATTGCATGGAGTTTCAGTAACAACTCAAACTGAATCCGCTGTTTTGAGTTTTGGACTAGAAAGTGGACAGTTGAGTTGAGCCTATTTCCATTGCTGTGCTCTTAGTCATGAAACAGAGGCAAATATTCAAACAATTATGTTATTTGTGCTCATGCTGTTCTATTATTTAAGTATAATTGATTATGTTAAAGATAAAAATAGTATAGATGAAACTCAAGGTGTATGTCAAAAATAAAAAAATAATTGTGAAGCAAGTAGCTTGGAAATAAGTAGAAAATTCATGATGAGTGTTATGAATCAATGTACCTGAAATATAGAGAAAAATAATAAATAAAACACATTGACTGCAACAGAGACATCACTATAAAAATAAACACAAATGATACTACATCCAGTTTGCAAGTCAAAGCATCTTTAATTCAATAATCTATTGGTGGCATTTAATATGATCTTATTTGGAACTTCTCTGCATCTTCCCAGAAATGCAGTTACGAACAATCATAGCAAGTCAGATGCATGACTTTAGGTATTTATTTTACTTGCCACATGTTTTTGCAATTAATATGTGGTTCAAGAGATTTTCATCTACTTTGTCTCCTGGCTCAGAATTCAAGTTTATTTTTCACAACTGTATGCTCAACATGGAAAGATGTGGAGGAAAAGGATGTAAAAGACATAAAAGTATCAAACACTGATGCTGGGTACCTCAAAATTCAGAATGGTACCATTTCTATGCTTCCTATTCCTTACTATGTTAATTTATGCTATTTCATTTGTCTTGATTTCTTCCATCTACTGGTATGTATCTTATTTTAGATTCATTGAATTAATAATGTGATTCTAAAGCTTTAGCATATCTCTGAGATTTTAATTTGACGAATTCAGGAATGGCTTGCCTGATAGTTTCTTTCTCATTTTTTCCCATTAGCTTTGTTTGACAGTTTCACACATTTACATAATGGATTTTAGTCACTTTGGCCCTCCCAGTTCCTTTCACTCACTCCTCTAGCTCTCACACTGGGATCTTTTTTACTCAAGAAATCCACCCCCTTGTTTTCTTGTCTTTAGTTTTGTGTGTGATCAAGTGGTTTTGCCTAAGTTTGGTGTAAAGTTTGTCAAGTAAAACAAGGCTATTTAATCTGTTACTGTACACCTGATACCATACCACTTAGGAAACATTAGTTACCAATACTTCTCCTGGAAGAGGTGAGGCTGCTGGTTGCCTCTCTTATCCATGATGAAGTGTTGATGAATGTAATTTTTTGCAGCTAAGTATGAGTGCAATATTAGTTGTTGAACAAATGGCTATTTTCTGTCCAGAAAGCATCTTTTCATTGTGCATTTCCTCATCCAGGGCTCTTAACATCTTTCATTCCTTTTTCGGCAAACAAATAGGAGTTTTGCAGGCTATTATAGGTGACTGTGTTGAGGGTGAGCACTCTGCCAAGTTAGTCTTCATACTTTATCCAGAATTAAACATCACCTTCTGCAAGAGGAAGCTTCTCTTATGATAACCGGATATAGCATTATTTTATGGGTAGAAACATTAACACGTAGGAGGTAGTTTGACAACGTGATGGTTTAGCACAAGAATAGTAGGAAACTCCCCCATAAGGCCTCTGGACTTCTTTGTCAAGGCTCTTGTTCAGGTATATAGAACCAGTCATGAGTCTCCAATGCCTGTGAAGCGGGTTTCAAATCTAATAGGAAAGCAGTTGTGCCGCCATTATATCAGAAGGTACATTTTCCCTCATGTTATTACAGTCAATGCTTTGCTCTCTCAGCAGCCTCCATAATTCTTTTTTGGATCATGAAAGTTAACAGATATGGAGGAAGTTTCGAGCTCAGCTCCAGTTCATTTTCTCTGTGATCTACCTATGACCAACTCTATAGTGTCTTCAGCTGCAGGTTTTTCTTTTCTTTTCTTTTTTTATTTTTTTTAAATTAAGTTCTAGTGGGCAACCAAGCTCAATGGAGTAGTCTGTGCTGTTTTCGTGGGCTTTTGAAGTCCCCCAAAATAAGAATGATTATGCAGAAAAACAATACATAGTATTTTCAATCTTAACATGATACATATCTAATACTAAATATGAAAGTGTACTCATGTTATAAATTAACTTGTTCCTATTCTTCACTAGTCACACCAAATTTTCAAATCTTTTAGAAAACATTCTTAAATCCTATATCACTAATTTTTCTTCCTTTTATTTTTCATGTTCATCTCTATTTCTGTTCTTCCTTACAACTAATTATTCCAAAATAGACAAAAATTTAATAAATACATTTTAAAGCTCAGTCTTATCAATGAATATAGAAATAAAAACACTCAACACAACTTAACCAACAATTAATTAATCTGACATAGAAACTAATCCTAACACATATGAAATAATGGTTTACAGATTTCTGTAGTTTAGAACTCAGAAATTTAAACTTATTTGATGTCTGCATAACTTCTTGATTACAATGTGGCTCTTGGTTATTATCAACAATACTATTAACTTGGATATTGTTAGAGGGGAAAGAGAAACTCTAAAGCTATTTGCAGATTATTGATTCTCTGCCCAAGAAAAGTTGATATTAGAATACATGGTACATTTATGCAGAGATACTGAGTTCTCAAATGGAGAGATGAAATGGAGTGAGTTTATGTTCATTGTTCAAGCATTTATGATAGATGCACTGTTGAGCACAACCATTCTTCAGTATGTCATCATTTTATATGTCAATTGTTTGTAAAGTAATGAGAATCATTAGGTTTCATTATACACTAGAAAGTATTTATATGAATCCACGTGGATATGTTTGAAGCAATCCACCAGGTTATGGTGATAATCCTGTTTTAGATCATAACTTTATTCTTTAAGAGATCTCTGATGATAGTTATTGTCATTTCACTTGATGATCATAATATTTTATAACATAGATACAATAACATAAAAGCTTTCAGACATATATATGTAGAGGTCATTCAAACACCTTAGGTCAATATCATTTCCATAGTCATCTACTAGAAACACTCAAACTGAGGGTTTTTGCAGAAGGAAAGAGCAGAATAGTTGTTTTTTTTTTTTTTTTTTTTTTTTTTTTTTTTTTTTTTTTTTTTTTTTTTTTTTTTTTTTTGAAATTCAGTTGTAAAAGCAGGAGATTGAATTATCAAAAGATGACCCAAACAGTTTCTCCCATAATATGCTTTTCTAGGAATTCTCTACTCTCATGCCAGGACATGTCAAATCCTCATCTTCTTTGTAGTAGAAAGACGTGTGCATGTTTTCAGGAAAATACTGCAACTGAGAGGTGCTTAAAATGCTTTTCATTCTAATAAATATTGTCTAAATTTAATATCACTTCTCTATAAATTATGTACCGTCTTTCTCTGTTAGGTTAGAAGGAAAGATTATAGAAGTTTCAGGACTTTTCCACATCTATGGAGAGAATTATGTGATTGCTATACTTGATTATATCTGTGTGGTGTTTCCTTATTTGTTTATGCTTGATCTAACCTTGTATTCTTTGAATGAGTTCAGCTTGATTAGGGTATATGATCTTTTATGTGTTGTAGAATTTGATTTAGAAATATTTTATTGAAGAAATTTAAATTTCATCAGTTTTTTATATTCTTTACAATTTAAGAAAATTGGCCAGTGGTTTCCTTTTTTCTACTATTTCCTTTTCTAAATATCAGGTAAATCAATAATCTACAGAATTAATTTTAATAAGATTATTTCATATATATAGGCTATTTTGTGAATCATTAGTGATGATTCTTTAAAATGGATGGGGGCAATAAATGTAGCTATTGGATTAAAATGAAAAGAAATCATGGGAATGACAATTCAACTGAAAAATTGTCTACTATTTTGTACAATAAGCACAGAGGAATTAAAATATTTTAAAAGACAAGAAAATATTGAAGTTTTTAAACATTTTTAAAGGACAAAACTATCATGAAATGTGTCACAAAATATAATTTTTGTTCCACAATGCCTCCGATATCATTTCCTATGGAATCTCATAGGAATATAGTGGACTCGCTGACACCTATACTTAACATAGTCATTATTTGCCCCAAGTAACTATATAAGCTTGTCAAAGTTCAGAATGTACAATTTCTTATTATTTCATGAAGACTTCATTTGGTTTTGTATGCTGGTTAATATTTTTCATTAGGAAAATCTGATTAATCAGAATGAACATTTTTGTCATTTGTTTATGATTCAAACTCATTAAAAATGCATCACAGTTGTAGGCATAAAAATAATCTTGGTAGAAAAGTCATATTCTAAAACAAGAAAATCCCTTATGGCCTTGGGTTACAAATACTTAAAGACACAAATAATTTTGTCTACATAGAAGTTTCATTCTTTCTGATTTTCTGTGCATTAGTATGTTTTTAGTTTGCCAGTTTCATTTGTAGAAAGTTATTAAAAAACACTCTTCAAGAACTCCTACTGATTTAACAAATTTATTATCCCTTGAGGGTTGAGTGGAAAATTTCAATTTACTACCCTAAATTATTTCAACAAGAAAATTCCTTTGCTTCCAGTTTTAGAATACACATTCCTCATTCTATGCTGAGCCATTTATGTATTATTTTCAACTACTTTTTGAATGAAATTTAAAAAATAAGAAATTGTTCTTTCATTTAGATACCTTTGTATATATTTCTAAACAATAGGACTTTCAAAGTATTGGGAGTTTAAGTAAAATAATGGAAATATAAACAGCTTATCTAATTACTAAAATCAGGGTTAGATACAATTTTAAGATATTTGTGATTCATAAATCCTTACAAAACAATAAAGCAACAAAATGTTTTATTTTTCATTAAAATTATCATGATTATAGTTCCCAATGCATACAATTGGAAAATGTATTTATAAAACATCTTAGAAGGAAGATATTACTAGTGAGAAGATATTATTGTCATAGAAATGTACCTAATACTCCTTGTAAGGGTTGAAAGAACAAAGTAAGACAGAAAAAGGAGAGGTTAGGTCACAGATCTCTGTAAGAACTGAAATGCTTTGCTTTGATGAATAGAGAGTTTCCTAATCGATACACTTTAGTCTGATTTTATGAAAACAATTTCTTTGAGGAAAAATTAGTATTGATGTTAGTCATAAAAACATTAGTGGTAGCAATAATTGGAAAAGGTGGTATTTTTTGCAAAGATAGAGAGTTGTAACATACTCGAAAGTTGGAAATGACAATGTGGAAAATATTGTGTCTTGTCAGAGCACCAAATTTAATTAAACATTTCTAGAAAACTGTAATTATTATTTACAACATTTATTCACAGAATCTATGATCTCAATAATGCTTCGACAGAAAAAGTATTGACTACTTTATGTTGTAAGAGGAAGATTATGCCTATGAGCCTTTTACATGTTTTATTACCAAGAATAAAATCAAAATAAAACAAAAAGTCAGAAACAAAAAATAAACCTGAGTCCTGCTTGTAGATAGAAGCAAGGGGTGAGACAGCAAGCCAATTAAGCAAATGATAGAGTCCCGATCTGATGTACTTAAATGCTTCTAAAACTACCATCTGAGTAATCCCAAGACTTGGAGACTGGCAGAGGTGTGATCTATCAGCATTTGAAAACTATTTTTTACTCAATGTTTACTAAATTAAAGTTGTTTTATGTAAATAGATGTTAAGTTGTGCTGGTAAAACCTCAGTTGCAGCAAAAGACTTATTTACTGCCATCTTACTTACATAAAAAGTTCTTTTTTAAAGTTGATAAAACTTTTACCATTGTATATTCCTTTTTTCTGTTAGATTTTTTATTTTATAATTAATTTAATTTTACATATCAGCCACAGATACCGCTGTCCTCCCTCCTCCCACCCCCCAGCCTTCCCCCAATAAACCCCACATTCCCACCTCCTCCAAGGCGAGGTCTCCCCTTCGAAGTTAGCCCAGCCTAGTAGACTCAGCTGAGGCAGGTCCAGTCCCCAACTCCCTGCACCAAGGCTGTGCAAATTGTCTTAGCATAGGCCCCAGGTTCAAAAAGTCAGCCCATGCACCAAGGACAGGTCCTGGCTCCACTGTCTGGGGGCCTCCTAAACAGTTCAAGCTCTTTAACTGTCTCACTTATCCAGAGGGCCTGGTCCAAATCATTGCATTTTTTGTTGTTGTTTTTTGTTTTTTAAGACAGTGTTTCTTTGTGTAGCTTTGCACCTTTCCTGGAACTCACTTTGTAGACCATGCTGGCCTCGAACTCACAGAGATCTGCTTACCTCTGCCTTATGAGTGCTGGGATTAAAGGCGTGAGCCACCACCACCCAGCTCATTGCATATTTTTATAAGCATTAGAAAAAGCACTTCATGGAAATAAATGCAGCTGTCCTCTAAGTAGGGCAGGCTGAATAACTTTCTCTACATTTCCATCCTGTGTGAATCTTTCAATTCAGTGCTGACCACTGATTTATTAATTAATTAACTTTATGTAACATGCTAGTTGGTCTGTTACAGATATGTAATACTTGGGGCATTTCTCTTATTATATATCATTTGTTCTGTTTGGGAGAATTACCTTGAAGAAAAGGGCAGGAAGAAATTGGAGCTTAAATTCAGAAAAAAACAAGAACTACATACTTTGATCAATATAGACAGAGTATAGGATGCTATGAGTGTGTTGATAATAAAAATTAAGTCTGTTTTTCTTCAATAGTATAGCCATTGGTAATGTGTCAAAGCTCTCTTTAGTAGGCCATATTTATGCTCTTGTAAACAACTTTTCTTTTTCTTTCTTTCTTTTTTTTTTTTTTTTTTTTTCGAGACAGGGTTTCTCTGTGTAGCTTTGCATCTTGTAAACAACTTAATTAAACTCCTTTTGTGTTTAAAATTTGACAATAGGGCATTGAAAGATTAAATGATACTTTTCCCTGAGAAGAAAGATCTATGTCCTTTCCTAGTGAGTCCTGCTGGTTTTTACTTGATGTTAACTGTACTAGAGTGTGGGAGGAGATGCTATGGAATAAGTCTCAATAGTGAAAGAAGGCAAAGTTCTCCACAAGGATATTTTTCTTGGAATTCCAATTTACCATTTAAAAATCCTTTTCAAAAATTATATACTTTTATATTTTTTTCGTTTTTTAATTGATAACAAAAAATGAATTTTTGATACATGTGTTAAACTATACACTGAGAAACACAGGGCTATTAATACTTCCATGTCTTTAAAATTATTTTGTATTCAGAGACTTCCAGATGCTCTCTTTTGATTGGTCACACAATATATACTAGGCAATTGATAAACAGAGACCATGACTCTGGTGTAGATTAATAAAAGTTATTACTTCTTTTTTGTATGTACTTTCCATCTGAGCATTCATCACACCCTCATCTTTCTCAGTCTCCAGTAATCACTATTCTACAACCCGATGAATGTTTTTCAGCTTCTGAATATAAGGAGAAACATGTTGTATTAGTACTGATGTGTTCAACTTATTTAAAAATGACATAACATCTGATTGTTATATCCATTTACTGCAAATAATAGGATAAAATTATTCAACAGTTTATATTTCCCATATTTTCCATTCATTTGTTTGTTGATGGATGTGTAGTGATTTGGAATTTCCTAAAGCTGGTATGCCATGAAGAATCAGCATGCATAGTTTGGCCAAATATATAGATTCTTTGCTTTAGATTTGCTATAGATTCTTTGCTTTACAGTCTTAGCATTCAGACTGTGTAGTTCAGGTCCCAGGATAACAGTAGAATCGCTATATTTTTTTTTCCAGTCTTCACATTTTAGAAACTGATGATGAAGATATTACCAGCCAAAGACAATGAACTCCCTTTGTAACTTCCATGACTTCCTTATTCACATAGTCAAGTTGGATTCAAATTAGTAGTTTCAAATCACTATTATATTTTGGAGCTGTTACGTTTGCTGTGAGACATTTAATGCAGAAATTAATTGATTCATTTCATAAATGAGAATCACATATTACCTATGGGCTTACAATTTACACATGTGGAACAGTTTTAACTTACTTTATATTGCAAGTATGCAGCTGACAAATTATCCTTACAATTTTTGTGTGTAAAGGATTTCATTTTGTGTTCACTCCTGAAAAGGAATTTAAGTAGAATCTTAGTTTATTTTTTTAATTACTTCACTCTTCTGTTGTATGCAGAACATGATAGTAAACCTAATAGTCAACCTAATAGTATCTAGAATCACCTGGCAGAGTCAAACCTGTGAGAATGTCTGTGAGAAGTGTCTGGATTGAGTACATGTTTGAAGATACACACCCTAAAAATGTATAATGATAACCCATGGGCATGTGTCTTAGAATGAATTATAAAGATAAACCTAGCATTGTTGTTAGAATCTTAGATTGTCTTTTAATAAAAAAAAAAAAAAAAAAAAAAAAACAAGAGTCAGATACTGGAGTGAAAGCTGAAAGATCAGAGAAGCAGAGCAAGCCACGGCCATCACCTATTACCTCACCAACTCCACGAAACCAAATCCTCTGACTGACATCCTTTGAGTCTTCACCCAAAAGTGTCTCAGCTGAACTGCTTTAGTTTCTGCTTCCTCACACATTATATAACTTTCTCCACCCTGCTGTCACTACCTGAGATTAAAGGCGTGTATGCTCCCCAATACTGGGATTAAAGGTGTGTGCCACCACTGCTTGGCTCTGTTTCTAGCTTGGCATTGAACTCACAGAGATCCAGATGGATCTCTGCCTCCTGAGTGAGAGGATTAAGGGTGTGTGCCACCACTTGTCTGGCCTCTATGTTTTATCTAGTAGCTAGCTCTGTCCTCTGATCCTCAGGAAAGCTTTATTGGGGTACACAGCATATCACCATACACCATTGATACATGTGAACAGCTGCCTTACATTCCTGACACAATGATGTCCTCATAGTAAATGACCATGACCTTGAACCATGAGCCAAAATTAATCCTTCACCATTATATTACTGGTATTTTGAGGCATCAAGGAGGATGGTAATACAAAGAGAGAGTGACTTAGGAGGTCAACCATAGCCCCGTTTGTTATTCTTGTACAAGAGTCATTGTTCTTTAGTTGCTTTCAAAATTTGGGATTATTGGTTTTGAAATGTAAGCATGATTATATTGTTTTTCATATATCTCCAGATTTATTATTAATGTTATTTTATCTGCCATCATGGTTAGTAGTATTCTCTTTGTCGTCAAATTTTATGAATGTTTTTGTTATTGTTTAAGAGGCCTTCACTCCATACTGAAGAGCTCTTTGCAGTTGATAGCTGCTACAAGAGGGTAAATAATTCAAAATTCCTTTTAAGCTTTTGATAATGGTAGATAATCAATGCTCAATTGGATGACACCAATTCTATTCACACATAAGCAGCATAAGCTGGATTTCATGGATTATTAATCAGAAAAGAGACATGAAGTTAGGAGGGGAGCATGATGAAGGGATGTGAAGGAAGTTAGACTCAAAGGCTATTAAGTTATGATCTTAATTAATTGCTTAAATGTATGGGATTCTCACTAATAATGATATAAAATTTAAAGTTAATTAATGGTTGCTATTCTCATAGATAAAATGCCATCTGTAAGTTTAACTAATTTTTAAATTTTAATTTATTATTCATTTTGAAGTTTAATATAATTATCATCACTTCCTCATCTCATTCCTCCCTCCATGCCTTTCCATGTACCTTGCTTGCTCTATCCCTTAATCATTGTCTCTTTTTCTTTGATTGTTTTTATATATGTCACACACACACACACACACACACACACACACACACACACACACACACCATGCACACAATGTTTCTAAATTTATAAATGTAATCTGCTCTGTCCGTCTAATATTATTTGTATGTGTGTGTTTCAGGGAACATTTGATATCATCTAACAGATTTGGAGACTCTTACTTGAGGAAGACTGTTTCTCCCACTCAGCATTTCTTAGTTTTCTGTAGTTCTTTGTTTAGGGCAGGGGACCCTGGGAAATTTTGTCCTTCTGTGTTAACATGTTTATAAGTCATCCTTGTTCAGGCAGCCATGTTGATGAGATTTCATAGATGTAGCATCCCCGACTTTTCTAGGACATTCAATTTCATAGTAGACTCTCTGTATCTCTAGTTCTTGTAATCATTCTGCCTCCTCTTCCTCAATTGCCCCTGGAACTTACCTAGAGATGTTGTGTTGTAGATGTACCAACGAAGAGATCCTTATAGAAAACTACACCATTCAATCTGCAGGGAGCAAGTTTCACTACTTTTTCCCAGTTATGAAAAATGTGACATAACCTCTTCTCACAGAAGACAAGTGACTGTTGTTTAGACTCCGAATGATATCAACACAAAGCTTTGTCACTCTGTATAAAAATGATGCTCCTCCATTGCTTGTCTCATCTATGTTCTCTACCTTGGTGCAAAAATTAGTGATGTTTCTGAATACTGTCAGTAATTTTAATATGCACTATAGATGTTTGTTTAACACTTTTTATAGTGGACTCATGACAGATTGGTGACAATCTTCACTCTTTTTATTGGTGTCCTATATTGAACTCACAATGGACAGTAATGCAACTCATACTTTTGAATGGTATGTAGCATATATTGTCTCCACAAGACATAATGAAGCTTTATTGTACTCAGTAATAACTAGACAACACTTTATGACTTTTGTTTTAGGCCACTTCAAACAGTGAAAAATTTCAAAAATACATACCTTCATTTTTTTTTATTTCTAAGTAAACTATGAAAATACACTTTTTTGTAATTTCAAAGTTGAAATAAATTGTCCACTCACAGCTGAGATGTATAAATTAGGTGTCTCCATTTTTTCAACATTTTAAACATGTCTTCATGTGATCATAAAAGCTTTAATTATGCTGATAACTGAGGAAAAGTACAGAATCTTTAAATAAAGTGAATCATTACTGGCTGTTTACATCATAGCTGGGAATAAAATAAGAAAAAAGAGACCAGTGCCCAACAATTTCCCTTGAGATCATGTCCACAAAGACATATAATCTCCTAAAATTTCTGGCATCTCCCAACACTCAGACTGGGAATGGAACTGTCATTATAAGTCTTCTTAGGATACTCCAAATACTACCTAAAGCACTACCTAAAGGGATTGAAGACTAGCAGTTATAGTTACAACTTAGTATATATAATATCTTAGATAGAACATATTAAGTATTAGATTCAGGTTCTTTAGGATAGGACACCTTTGAATGATCTTTATAACATGCTGTTTACCTATGCTCTATACTTCTCTGGATTTTAGTATGTGTTTCTTGCTTGATATTGTTTGCATTGGTTGTAGTTACATCTTATATAGGTCATTATCTCTCATTATTCCTGGACAATATTTGATAACCATTCCTTTGTATATAGTCTTGTATTAGTTTAGAACCTTCTTATTTAGACAAAAAGGGGGAGATATAGTGGGTAGCCATTCCAGCTTGGTTCTGGAAGTTCCAACCCCCATTGAGACTCTGGCAACTGTCATGCCTACAAGGTGGGGCGAGGGGAGGCGCCGGGTGACCCGAGAGCTGGATGGATCAGCACTCTCTCTGCGCGCTCTCTCGGTGCCGGAACACTGACCGGTACAGATTGACTGTGCAGAGCTCCGGAGAGCACCGCTGGACTGTGTTACACCTTCCCCAGACCCTGCGACCTACCCATTACTTAATTTGTGAGTTTCCCATTAAATAAATATCCTTTTAACTACGTGGAGTGGCCAAAATAATTTCTCCAATACAAGTCCCTAACTGGCTCTCAGCATGACAGTTTTACTACAGTTATACTGTTGTGTGGTAGTAATGTCTGTGGGAAGGTAATGTGGTGGTAATCTAATTGTATTGAAATATTATTTTGATTTGTACTGAAATATTAATTTGATTGTATGTTAATAAATAAAGTTGTCTGGGGGTCAGAGCTATTAGAGCCATAGCAAGAGCCGGGCGGTGGTGGCACACGCCTTTAATCCCATAAGATCTCTGTGTGTTCAGGGATACAGCCAGCATTGGAGACATATGCCTTTAAGACCTAGGGGGCTGTACATTCAGACAGTGATGAGGCAGTCATGTGTTTGGGTTTACAACCAATGAGAAGGCAGAACAACATACTTTAAAAATACGAACCGAGAGGAAGTAGGTCTCTTTTCGCGAAGCTGGGACAGCAGGAGGAAGGGTGAGATTTTAGCTCTGAGCTCTGACCTCTCGGCTTTCTCTTTTACATTGTTTCTGTGTTTCTTATTTAATAAGACGGTTGGTTACATCAACATCTGGCGCCCAACGTGACAAGAATCCATTAAAAACTGCTTGGCTTGGCGGCAGGTCTGCTTTCCCGCAAGGGCGGCAGGCGGCCCGCGGCGGCGGCGGCAGCGGCGGCACACGGCGGCCGGCGGCGATCGGCTTCTTAGTCCGAGCTGCTGGCGTCCTAGTCTGGGTAGCAACTTCTAGCCCGGGCCTAGGTCTGTGAGCAGCTTGCCTAAAGCCGGTGCTACAAACAACTCAGACCTGCCCTGCCGAACAGGGCCCTGCCTGTAAAGCCAACGCACGTGGTCGGAGCTTAAGGAAGCCAGACCCAAGCCTTGACTCGGCACAAGAGGGAACACGTGGCTGCATTTAAGCTTTAGCCGGCTACGCTTTCTTGTGCGTTCTCTCTTTCCTCTCTCTCTCTCTCTCTCTCTCTCTCTCTCTCTCTCTCTCTCTCTGGATTTACACCTGGGACACTAGGTGGCTGCTTTGAAAATCCCCTCGGATTTCTACTGTTCTACGCAGATTTGGTAAGTCATAACATATCAGATATTTTAAAGGAAACTATCTAAAAGAGAATTTTTTTCCACATTAAAAAACAAATGGGTTTTATGTGTACATTGGAAGAAAATTGGTTTTTGTTCGAAATTTTAGGCAGTCTGGCAATGGAACAACTATATAATATTAGTATTGGTGGAATTATGCACCTCATCACTATAATAATCCACATTTTAATATTTAAAAAGATAATCAATTTAAGTGCCAGGATAACAGCGTTAGAAGAACTTGTTAAACCTGTAAAAATTCAGACAGAAGAAATTAACAGTGAAGTTGTTTCAAGTCGGGATCATAAGGTTGCAGAAAGAAAGCCTGTTTTCACACAGTCACCCTTAATTTATCCTGTAACAGTACAGCAGATGCCTGATCAAATGGCTACACAAAATACTTGGGCTCCAATTGAAATGTTGGATTTAAAAAGGTTTAAGGAGGCAATAGTATCTTATGGCATGCATTCCCCATATGTAAAGCAAATGTTAAACACTTGGTCAACATATAATAGGATAGTACCACAGGACTGGCGGGACCTCGCACAAGGTGTTCTGGAACCCAGCCAGAGACTTCAATTTCTGACTTGGTTTAAGGAGGAGGCTAAAAACATAGAAAAACAATGGAGGGATAAAGGAGTACAAGTTTGCCAGGATCAGCTTATGGGCGAAGGCCAATATGCTTCAGCACAAGCACAATGTTTATATGATGTCCAAACCCTAATTTTATGTCGAACGGCAGCCTTGAATGCATGGGACAAAGTTGAGGAACCAGGAAAAAAATCTGAGTCATTTACAAAGGTGAAGCAAGGCCCAAAAGAGTCTTTTACAGATTTTTTACAAAGACTGGCTTCAGCAGTAAAGAGAACGGTCTCGGATTCAGAAGCTGGTAAGGCAATAATTGAATCTTTGGCCTTTGAGAATGCGAATGCAGCATGCAAAAGAATAATCAGGCCATTAAGGGCAAGATCTGCACCTATGGAAGATTGGATTAGAGAAACAATTAATGTTGAAGCTGATGAGCATGATGATACATGGGTAGGAGAAGTAATTTCAAAAGGTTTGAGGAGTGTTAGATGTTTTGGATGTGGAAAGCAAGGACATTTGAAAAGGGACTGTAGACAGGTCATTTCCAGAAACAATGTTTCTTCAAGGAACAATGGCAACAGAATGCCCCTTCCTTCTGGAGTATGCAGAAGGTGTGGTAAGGGAAAACACTGGACCAACGAATGTAGATCAACAAAGGACAGACAGGGTAATCCTTTGCCTCAGTCTTCGGGAAACTCCCAGAGGGGCCTCAGGCAGGCCCCCAGTGCAAATCCAGTTCAAACCTTTCCGGCAGCCATAGAGGAAATGCCTGCTCTGGAGAGCGATTAAATAACCAAATGCCTATTGGAATAAATCATGCTGGTCAGAATGATGAAACAGAGAGAATAGAAAATTCAGGAGAAAACATAAAGAAAATTTTTTGGCAAACTTCTATTAATGAACAAAGACCAAAATTAACGATAAAAATAAATGGTGTTTTGTTGTCTGGTCTGGTAGACACAGGTGCGGACGTTACCATAATTGCACCAGAATTTTGGCATCCAACTTGGCCTCTTCAGGAGGTAAACGTTCAACTGTTAGGAATTGGGACATTATCTCAGGTGAAACAGAGTGCAAGATGGCTCGAATGTATAGGTCCAGAAGGACAGAGAGGAAAATTAAAACCATATGTGGCTAACATAACTATGAACCTGTGGGGTCGAGACTTGTTGCAACAATGGAATACTCAGATTAACATCCCTCCAATCTCAGAAACAAATCATAAACTAGCACATGTTACTGAGAGAAATATTAGAAGATATTGTTCTAATGAGTGGTCACCAGCCATCCATATTATACAAGAACAGGGCACAATAACTGATGATCTTCCAAAGACACCAACAGCTCTACCTTTAAAATGGTTAACAGACAAGCCTGTATGGGTCCAGCAATGGCCTTTAACAACAGAGAAACTCCAGGCTTTAGAAGAGCTGGTAGAAGAACAGTTAAATGCTCAGCATATTGAAGAATCAACCAGCCCTTGGAATTCTCCTGTATTTGTTATTAAAAAGAAATCTGGTAAATGGAGAATGGTAACAGACATTAGGGCAATTAACAAAGTAATTCAGCCAATGGGTTCTCTACAATCTGGGATGCCTTTGCCTACTCTGTTACCAAAAGGATGGCCTCTCATAGTTATTGATTTAAAAGACTGTTTCTTTTCAATACCCTTACAAGAAAAAGACAGAGAAAGATTTGCTTTTACAGTGCCTACTTATAATAATTCTCAACCGGTTAAAAGATTTCAATGGAGGGTCCTCCCACAGGGAATGTTGAATAGCCCAACTCTGTGCCAATATTTTGTACAACAGCCATTGGAAGTGATACGTAAAAAATTTCCTAAATCTATAATTTATCATTATATGGACGATATTTTACTAGCTGACTCAAATGCAGATACTTTAGAAATAATGTTTGAAGAAGTAAAGAAAATTTTGCCTCGCTGGGGATTACAAATTGCTCCTGAAAAGATACAAAGAGGAGATTCTATTAATTATTTAGGATATAAAATAGAGCTACAAAAAATTAGACCCCAAAAGGTGCAAATTCGGAGAGATAGACTACAGACTCTTAATGACTTTCAAAGATTATTTGGAGATATTTCTCATCTACGAACTATTGTTGGGGTAAAAAATGATGAACTGACTAATTTGTTCAAAACCTTAGAAGGTGACAAGGACTTAAATAGTCCAAGAGAATTATCACCTGAAGCTGAGAAAGAATTAGCATTGGTAGAAAAGAAAGTGCATGAAGGACACGTGAATCGTATTGATCCAAAGCTGGATTGCATTTTGGTTATCTTACCTTCTAGGCGTTCTCCTACTGGAATATTAATGCAGAGGGAAGATATTATATTGGAATGGATATTTTTACCAAATAAACCAAATAAAAAATTAAAAACTTATGTGGAAAAAATCTCTGACTTGATTTACAAAGGAAAACAGAGACTTCGTCAATTAGCAGGCATAGACCCAGCAGAAATTGTCGTACCATTAACTAAGGAGGACATTGAAAAATTATGGACAGAAAGTGAACCTTGGCAAAGAGCTTGCAGTAATTTTTTGGGAGAAATTAACAGCAAATATCCCAAAAGCAATAGAATTGATCTTATAAAGAGAGCTGAATGGATCTTGCCTCGAATTGTACGGCAAAAACCCATATCTGGAGTTCGTACATTTTATACAGATGCCAACAAAGAAGGAAAGGCAGGTTACAAATCAGAAAATTTAAGTAAAGTGGTTCAAAGTCCGTATAATTCAGTGCAAAAATCAGAATTGTATGCTATTCTGTTGGTATTAATGGATTTTTCAGAACCTCTCAACATAGTAACTGACTCTCAGTATGCTGAAAGAGTGGTGTTACATATTGAGACTGCAGAATTTATCCCTGATGCTTCAGAATTAACTTCACTATTTATTCAATTACAAGATACAATCAGGAAAAGGAATCATCCTTTATATATAACTCACATTCGATCCCATACTGGTCTGCCAGGCCCTCTAGCACAAGGCAATGAAGAGATTGATAAATTATTGATAGGAAATGTGCTGGAGGCCTCAGAATTTCATAAAAAACATCACGTTAATAGTAAAGGTTTAAAAAAGGATTTTTCCATAACCTGGCAACAAGCCAAAGAAATAATAAAGAAATGTCCTACTTGTTCCTTCTACAATCAGACGCCATTACCAGCAGGATGTAACCCAAAGGGTACTCAGAGAAATGAAATCTGGCAGATGGACGTGTTTCACTTTGCAGAATTTGGAAAATTGAAATATGTACACCACACTATTGATACTTATTCAGGATTTCAATGGGCAACTGCTTTGAGTTCTGAAAAAGCTGATTCTGTAATCACTCATTTGCTAGAAGTTATGGCCATCATGGGTATACCTGCACAAATCAAAACTGACAATGCTCCATCATATGTCTCTGTTAAAATGAAACAGTTTTTTGCTTATTACAATATAAAGCATATTACAGGCATACCACATAATCCTACAGGTCAAGCAGTTATAGAAAGATCAAACAGAACTCTAAAGGATATGCTAAATAAACAGAAATGGGTAACAAAAACCCCCAGAAATAGACTGCATAATGCTCTTCTAACTTTGAATTTTCTGAATGCCAATGAGAAAGGAACAACAGCTGCAGAGAGACATTGGATAATAGAAAAAACTACAGAATTAAATCAGCCTATATACTTTAAGGATGTGCTGACCTCAGAATGGAAACCAGGGTATGTATTACATTGGGGACGTGGTTTTGCTTTTATTTCTACAGGAGAAGATAAGCTGTGGGTACCATCAAAATTGATAAAGGTTCGATTTGAACAAGAGAGACCTCTTAATTAGAGGAGGTGATAGTTCATCAACCAGCATGAACATCCAATTTAAACTAACTTGTATCAATAAAACATGCCTTTTCATTTCATCAGATAATAACTTGCCAAAAAGGAACATCCCCAAAATTAGTCTTGGGGAAAGGTTTTTGTTTTTGTCTTTTAGGAGAATGAAGGTTAAGGAATCTGAAGAACACTGGACAAATGAGACAACTGAAGAAAAGGGACAAATCATCTATCCCAAGAAACAGAGTGAAACGGTGTATGGGTATATATTATCTAAAAAAAAATTTTATGTCTTCCTAAATGTTTGTTTCTGCTTTTCTCTAAAGATTTAACACTATTGGTCTTCTAACAGTCCCAGTTCAATTAAAATTTAAAGCTGACTTTGGAGTTGGAGAATGGCTCTCTCCTTCTTTAAAATCAAGCATGTTGTTAAAAGGAAAATGCAAACTCCCTGTATCATGCCAGAATAAGAGCCATCTTCTGCTATGGTACAGGACAAAAGCAAAATTAATTAAGGGACTATTCTATTACTAATCTCAACTCTTTGATTCTATTCTGATTCTTTAAACTTTTCTCAAAGTATAAATTTTATATCAAAATTTACAAGAATAATATATATATATACATTTTAAACTTTGTTAAGATATGAATGGTCACATAGAGTACTAACTAATTCTAGAAAAAAGGCTAGCTGCATATATATGTTTTTGTGTTCGAGTCTCTTATCAGTTTTCTGCAGGAAATCACGGCCAGGCCTAATATCAACTGAAGTCTCCAGAAAGAAGATGGGGCCCCACAACAACAACAATTCCACGTGGACAATAATAATATCATTAAGCTGACAAACATCATCCACAGATCAGCTTTGAACTACAAGGTGCTCAGAGCAATTTTGAGATGACTAGCTGAGATGATCCAGTCTCAAAGACTACTTGAATAAGGACTTGAGATAAACCCTGAACTTTGGCATTATACACAGACTGGATAGTGAAGGATATAGTTACCTCTCTTAGAATTTGACAATTAACCTAAAATTTTTCTTTCAGGATAAAGAAAACTTCGCCCATACCCAGCAGGAAGCAATTTTAAGAATACGACGCCCACATTCCCAAAGAGGTGGTGTGGGGCAGGTGGTTTTTTGGTCTTTTTAATGGGTTCTGGGTCTGGGATAATTTTCAGTATTTAGGGGGGTTGGTTACAAGTTATTGTCAAGGGTTAGGAAAAAGGCTAAGCAAAGGAGATTAGATTTAAGGTTCTTGTTTAAAAAAAAAAAGAAAGAAAGAAAGAAGGAAAGAAAGAAAGAAAGAAAGAAAGAAAGAAAGAAAGAAAGAAAGAAAGAAAGAAAGAAAGAAAGAAAAAAAAAGAAAGAAAAGAGAAAGACAATTACTAGTTTTAAATACTTTACATTGGATTGAATTGTTTTATATTGTACACAAATTTGAAACTGATATTGTTAGAAAATGCTATATGTATATTTCTAATTGTATTTATTCCATCCATTTAACAATGTAATGCAAATTTCTGATCCTTGAATGTTATTATTATCAACTATTAGGATATAAAGAAATGAAAGCTAGTAGTTAGACATTATCATAGAACTTGTAGTCATATTAGATATGTTTTAAAAAATTGAGCAGAGATGTTTTAGACAGGTCATCTTCAAACCCTTCAGAGATCTACAGAATATGGCATTTAAAATGTTTTAATAACTTAGAAAATTTTTCTTTTTTGAGACATGTCGGCTCCTGGCAGTACCAATCTACTTTAGAGAAAATATGGGCATTGAAGAAACTGCATATGGAGTCAACTTTCATTCTGGCAAAAGTTAGCCACTGGACAACAAAGTATCCTCGAATCAACAGGACAAAATGGACAGACAGATCACGAAACAAGGGACTACTGATTCTTGCCAAAACAAGTGTGGTTATGGCTTTATCAAAAGGCATCTTCTGAGGCCAGGACAATATGGCCCCATCCCTGAAGTGGCCTTCGCATCCGGAAAAGGTACGGTGCCCTTTTTTTCGAAGGCAGCTTAACAGGCAGAGGGCCGATGGATTCTGTTGTACAATGGAACAGCAGCTGAAAGCTCATGCCTCTCAAAAGTAGACTGGCATTTAATAGAGGGATGTGGAGAAGAAGGGGATGCTGAGATGAAGCCATATATACACAGCCAAGAAGAATGGACAGCTGAATTAAAAAACTGTCAACAATTTCCAGAATTTAAAATCCTGAATCATGACAGGACACTAGTGGAATTCAGGTGTTTCTGGTACGTGGACTGCTCTCACCCAATGTGAGGTTGAACTGTTGACCTTGTGTACATCCTACTTCACAAATGAGTCTGTCAGATACACTAAGCCTATAGGCTGAAGATGATGCCCCAACACTGTGGAGAAACCTCAGGTGACTGTCCAGGCAGCTGGCTGTTTCTGTCAACTCACAAAATTTTTTTTGGAAGTTGCTTGCATGCACTTCCTGTTTTTATTTTTGTTAGCTAATATTATTCCCTTCTTGGGTCTCTGAGGGAGTTGAAGATTAGTTAGTTATGGTTGAAGATTAGTTAGTTATAGTTGAAAATTAATTAGGATAGAAAGTACATTAGATACATCTTGGAATTATCAAAATAGGATAGATAATGAATTATTTTCTCTGATTCGTCAAATACCTGTTTAGGTATTTATTACTTGTATATATAGTATATAGTTATTGTACTTTTGTATATAGTTTTTCTTTTGTTAGTCATAACCTTTTGCTTTTTTTCTTTTTATTAAAATAGAAAAGGGGAAATGTGGTGGTAATCTAATTGTATTGAAATATTATTTTGATTTGTACTGAAATATTAATTTGATTGTATGTTAATAAATAAAGTTGTCTGGGGGTCAGAGCTATTAGAGCCATAGCAAGAGCCGGGCGGTGGTGGCACACGCCTTTAATCCCATAAGATCTCTGTGTGTTCAGGGATACAGCCAGCATTGGAGACATATGCCTTTAAGACCTAGGGGGCTGTACATTCAGACAGTGACGAGGCAGTCATGTGTTTGGGTTTACAACCAATGAGAAGGCAGAACAACATACTTTAAAAATACGAACCGAGAGGAAGTAGGTCTCTTTTCGCGAAGCTGGGACAGCAGGAGGAAGGGTGAGATTTTAGCTCTGAGCTCTGACCTCTCGGCTTTCTCTTTTACATTGTTTCTGTGTTTCTTATTTAATAAGACGGTTGGTTACATCAACAAGGTAATGTGTTCCCTCATTATATGTCACCATTATATTCTGTTTCATTGAAGTGATAATTTTGTAAAATTTATCTAATATATATATATATATGTGTGTGTGTGTGTGTGTGTGTGTGTGTGTGTGTGTGTATACACTTTCAAGAATTAACACAAGTTCTTCAAATTTTGGGCTAAAAACAAAGTCGCATTCTTTTTCTTAATAAACATGTTTATGTTCACAAATCAGATAACATAAATGTATATAGATGATGAATTTGAATCTTAATAAATATGGCAAGTGAACACATAATGTCACAGAATGGTACCCAAAAAGTATGGCATTTATATTTCACAACCATTATTGCCACCACCTTCCTACAGGAAACCACTTTACTGGACATCTATGCATGCACGTTATTTAAAGTGATTTCAAAGTGTCTGACCATTCTTCAATATAAATCTGTGTGTTCAGTGTACTTATTGAGTATGTATTCTACATTGAGCCTGCATAATTGAAATATTATAGGAAATATATGTTGAGGGTTGTTATATATTGATATAATAATACTGTATTATATATTATTACTTTAATACAATCCATTGTATAATTTATGTAGATCTAAGCCAATTTACTAATTTTGATATATAGGCAGTTTCAGCATTATGCATATTAAAAACTAATTCATGGTATTTTTGATTGAAAACATTTTGAATGATTGAATTTGAAAATCTCACTGGAATTTCTAAATTGAAAAGGAGTAAGTACATGTTCTCATACTGCTTTGATATTGACAGAATGCTGTGAAAATGATACAGGGTTTTAAAATCATTCATGCATTGCCTTAGATATCATTTAATATCAATTATTCATTACTTGCAATCATCCTCCATATACACAAGTAAATGAACTATCAAGCCTACGTCTCTCAATTCATAATTGAAATTTTTTAAGAGATGAGCTTTCTATTTGCATTATGAATGTAAAATGCTATTATATCTTTACTGTAGTGACTTTACTTCCTTTAGTATAAATGTTCTCTATTCTTGTTTGTGCTGCTATTCATATAATCTCATTCCTCACTTCATAAGAACTTCCATATTCATGTATTGAGAATCTATAACACAAAATACATTTTGAGTAAGAATTCCATAATGGGACAGATCATATGAAAAGCAAATCTGAATGACTGAGTAAACATTGAAGTAATATAATTTTTATCTACTTTCTGTATGACAAATTGTCATTTAAAAGCAGCTTATATGGGGAGGAGAAGATAGTCAGTACATTGCTTATTTTCCAAGCAGGAGTATTTGATCTCCAGAATCCATTTGAAAAAAGCTTCACATAATGGCCCCACTTGTCATCTCAGCACTGGGAAGACTAAACTAACAGGGTCCTTGATATTGCAGCAAAACTGTGTGGCAAATTTGATGCACTCTAAGTCAGGGAGAGACCCTTTCTGAAGCTAAAACAGACAAACAAAGAACAAGGTGGACAGTGCCTGAGGAATATCCAAGATTTCACCGTAGAATCCACATGCATGAGGACATATTCACACACACACACACACACACACACACACACACACACACACACACACACAGTTATTTTTGACACTGGAGGAGAAAACATGAAGGTACTGAGAGTTGAACATAGCTTCCAATCAGGAATTGGGAAGCTTAATTCATACAAAAATGGGAAAAAATGGATCCTGTTAAGGACAGAATGGTCAAGAAAGTATGTTTTTTATTCTTTGCAAGAGCCCCTCAAATAATATATTGAATCTAGTTTTGATTTCTGATTTCTTATAATCTGAGAAAAGATTCCTGCTGCACTTGAACCTGGCAGAAACGTGCACTAACAGTACACATTTCTTTCACTCCTAAGAATGCATTAACATATGAGGTACTGTTAGAAAATTATATGTCATTCCATCAAAGGGTCAGTAGAACTCTCAGGAGCACATAGCTCCATACTTAGCAATAGTTTGTTAAGTAAACATTGTGTGCTTTTTTTTGTTTTGTTTTCGAAACAGGGTTTCTCTGTGTAGCTTTGCGCACTTCCTGGAACTCGCTTTGTATACCAGGCTGGCCTTGAACTCACAGAGATCCGCCTGCCTCTGCCTCCCAAGTGCTGGGATTAAAGGCGTGCGCCACCACCGCCCGGCATGTGTGTGCTTTTTATTATTATATTTTTGCTGGCTTATTTGTTTTTATTTTTCAAGACAGGCTTTCACTGTGTAATCCTGGCTGTCCTGGAACTCACACTGTAGACCAGAATGACCTCAAACTCAGAGATCCTTCTGTTTCTGCCTCCTGAGTACTGAGATTAAAGGCATGCACTTCCCAAAGGTTCACAACCTCCCAAGAAAGCAGGAGCTGGACAACTGTTTGATCGCATGAGCCGTGGAGGACATTGTAGCAACGATACATGAAACTGAAAAAAATAGTGATTCAAAACTGAAAATTGTTCATGCTTATTTCACTACCATTAAAACCATTAAACAAGTATATATTGAAGCATAAAAGAGTGTTCTCTTTCTGAAAGTTTTTATTCTCTTTATATTTTTTAAATCTAGTAGTGATTTTTAGAATAATACTTTTTCTGAATTATATTTATTGACATATATCTAGAACACAGAGACTTAGTAGATATATATTTATAAAGAATAAATATAATATTCACCTTTCTTATAATTTACCATAGATTATATCTTCTGTATTTTTAATTTTCAAATTATATAACTTATTTTGTTATAAAACAAAATTAACATGCTTTCATTTTATTCTAAGAAAGAACATCTCTTTAACACTAAATGAAAAGTATCTTTTTTTTTCTATATGTAAACCTATGTTGATATAAAGGATGGATTTGACATTTGTTTTAAAGGGCAAGTGCAAAGTTCTATGAAAAAACAAAATGCTAAAAAAAAAGTTCAGTTCTGCATGTGTTAAAAATAAAGGGAAAAATGTGCATATGTGTACAAAGTTCATCTGAGAAAACATTTTTATTTATATTTGTTCATCCATTTACTTACTGTGACGGTGTCTGATGGTCAGCCAGTCTGTTAAAATGTAGAATCAAATACAGACTGAGCCTCTGAACAAACAGGTTATATTTAGGAATATGTATGTATGTGTGCACATATTCATATATGTACATATATGCATAAAACAAAAATTAATAAGAAAAGAGGCTATTAATTTGAAAGTGCAAAAGGAAAAAGTGTATGTAAGGGTTTGTTTGGAAGGAGAAAATGGAAAGGGGGAAGTAACTAAAACAATAATTTTCTATATTTTTCCTGGATTAGTAATAATGTCACCATCCTTATGAAGATTCAAATGGCTATTATATTACATTTATATATATAGATAATGTATGTAATAATAATAAATACAACTTTTGTTTTTATAATCACTACTGTCTTTAGAATAAACATGTTAAGATCAATCCACGTGAGTGTACTTAATGGGTAATTGGGATTTATTTTGGAACCCACTACCTATGATGGGACACCTTGCACAGCCCTGAAGCAGGGGGAGGGGCTTGGACCTGCCTCTACCGAATGTACCAGGCTCCACTGGCTTCCCATGGAAGGCGTTACCTTGTTGTAGGAGGGATTCGGGGGGGACGGGGTTAGAGGGGCAAGAGGAGGGAAGAGGGGGATCTGTGATTGGTATGTAAAATGAATAAAAAGATTCTTAATAAAAAATGAAAAAAATACATTGGGAAATATACACACAAATACAGAACTAATTACACACAGCTAAAGTTGTCCTCTCTTCTGTGCAGGTGCAAGTGTACCTGGCCTTCCCATATCCAGTCACGCCAAGAAGAAGAACATTACCCCTCTCCCTTTCCTTTTAAAAAGGAGGCAGAGGCAGGTGGATCTCTGACAGTTCAAGGCTAGCCTGGGCTACAGAATGAGTTCCAGGAAAGGCACAATGCCTATCTCGAAAAAACCAAACCAAACCAAAACAAAACAAAAACAATAAGAACAACAAATAAAAGGTCACATACAAAGGAAAGAAGCACTGCCTCTTTAGGGCCGTAGACCCCAAGGTGATGGAGGAGCAAATAGCACTAAATAAATATAATTAAAGAAATATATTTTGGGCACACAGACTAAAAATATTGTACTGGGCAGCTGAAAATAAAAAGCAAAAACAAATTAGTTGATATATATTTTTTATTTTTATTGTTAATGTAGCGTAGGGTTTTGGTGTGTGGGCAAACATGGAAGTGTCTGCTTCAAGGAGAGATTATAATAGTTTGAGGAGAAAGGGGGATGGAGGTCTTCAAATAATAAATAACATCTGTTTTAGATATTTAAAAAGATTAAATTAGGTGAAGAACTAGGGTGCAAAACTAATTTAGATAAAAACAAAAAGCATTGGACTAAACCTTTTTTTTGTAATTTGCTGGAAGTATTACAATGATAACTTTGTTATATGTATGTATATATTTGTTCTTGTGTATGTGTATGTGTGTATGCACATACATGTGCCACTTTATGTATGTGGAGAAAAGAAGACAGCTTGCATGAGTTGGTTCTTACCTCCCACCGTATGGGTCTTGGTATTAAACTCAGGTCCTCAGGCTTGGCAGCAAATGCCTTAACCCAATGCACAATCTTGTTAGCCTTAAATGTCCTAACACCAGAAATCATTGACATTTAATACCCATTTGTATTTAGGACACTATGGATTGACATTTCTAGAATTTCCTGAGCATATTTATTTATGTGGTGCCTAGTCCTATTACTCAACCTTCTTTAAAGACAAGGCCTGTCATCTAACCTGAAGCTAGGCTGACAGCCAGAAAGTCCCAGGAAACAATCCTCCAGCCTCTATTCTCTTCAGTGGATTAAAACTACACAGAATCCTTTTCTGATAGGATCTGTACTCAGGTCCTCATGCTTATCCAGCCAATGTTCTAACCACCAAGCCTTTTCTCCTGCATCAGGGAGGTTATTTAAAACAAACAAGTTCAAAAAGAAATTCTCCTGGTTTATATAGTTTATTAATTGAGGCTGTAGATGTAACCAACCGTCTTATTAAATAAGAAACACAGAACCAATGCAAAGAAGAAAGCCAAGAGGTCAGAGCTAAGAGCTAAAACCTTACCCTTCCTCCTGCAGTGGTCCTACCTCTCTGAACCAGAACCACTTCCTGTGTGTCTGTCTTTTTATAGTGTTTCTGTTCTGCCTTCTCATTGTTTGTAAACCTAACTACATGACCTCCTCATCACGGCCTGTCTGTATAGACCTCCTGGTTTTCTATAATTTGTATTGAGATTAAAGGCATGTGTATCCAATACTGGCTGTATCCCTGAACACACAGAAAGTTACCTAGCTCTGCCTACCAAGTGCTGAGATTACAAACGTACGCCACCACTGCCCTGCTTTCCTATGGCTTGCTAATAGCTCTGACCCCCCGGGGAACTTTATTTATTAACATACAAATAACATTTAAATACAAATAAAATATCAACATATGAGGCTCTAGACTATTTTTTTTTGTTTTTGAGTAATTATTTCATTGTGGAGGTTTTTCAGCTTAAACTGCTCACACAGTACCACTCGTCTCTAATGAATTTCGCATTTATACCATGCACTGATGTTCTACTATGATTCTCTCTAGTTTCTTGAATCTGGGTTTCCTTAGAAGCATAATGTTGACCTCTTTTAATACATGCTCTCCATTTTTTACCCTCAATGATCTATTGGTATAGACCATTTGAAGCCTTACATTTCTTTCGTTGTCTTGTTTCTTGTGTTGAGCTTCACATATCCAACTGATACACTCTTATCAATTTTATAGGACAGCTTTCATAATAAAAGGATTCCTCCTGAAGCTGTCTTTGGTGTCACTGGTATTGGTTTCAGATCGGTAAAGCAATGAATTAGTTATGAAGATCTTCTATGTAGTTGATGTCATTAGCAACTGTAGGCAAGTTTTATTGATGGTTTCGTGGTCCATGCAGGTGGATCATGTCCTTATATTTTTGTTATTCACACTAATCATGACTTCTATGAATGAGTGACGGTATACAGTAGTGAAGCAAGAGTGACATGACAACGGGGACATCTTAAAACATGTCTTTTCTTAATTTAATATTCATATGACTTTATATTACTGTTATCCTTCCTTTTTGCATGTTCTCTAGAGAATGTATATCCATGAAACCATATGATCTATCTACACTGTTAAGCCCAGAATGCATTAACATCCTTTCCCTGTATAGTTGTGTCAAAATGTGTATAGAATGGAAAAGATAATAAAGAGGAAAACAGAGATATACCCAACAATCAAGCTTTCTTAAACATCTAAGATAGGTTTTCTGCATGTATTACATAAATAAAGCATCTACTTTGCAAACGTTATACTGATATTAGTAGAGTTTAAATTAATTAGGATAAAGTGTGGTGTGATAAACATCGGTCATGCACAATGTCGTCAGTACCAATGTACTCTCTGAAAGAAAAACTGCTTCCCTACCAGTATTTTTTTTTTGTTTAATTAAAACTACACCTTTATAAAAGTAACATATTGGTGAAATTATTATGGCCACTCCACGTAGTTAAAAGGATATTTATTTAATAGCGTAACACACAAATTAAGTGATAGGTATGTCGCAGGGTCTGGGGAAGGTGTATTGCAGTCCAGCGGTGTTCTCTGGAGTTCTGCTCAGTCCTCCTCCACCGTTCAGGGTCCCGGCACAGAGAGAGTGCTCCCCTTCCAGCTCTCAGATCTCCAGGCACCTCCCCTGGCCCTGCTTCATAGGCGTGACAGTTGCCAGAGTCTCAATGGGGGTTGGAATTTCCAGATCCAAGCTGGAATGGCTACCCACTACATCTCCCCCTTTTTGTCTAAATAAGAAGGTTCTAAACTAATACAAGACTATATACAAAGGAATGGTTATCAAATATTGTCCAGGAATAATGAGGGATAATGACCTAGATAAGATGGGACTACAACCAATGCAAACAATATCAAGCAAGAAACACATACTAAAATCCAGAGAAATATAGAGCATAGGTAAATGGCATGTTATAAAGATCATTCCAAAAGGTGTCCTATCCTAATGAACCTGAATCTAATACTTAATATGTTCTATCTAAGATGTTATATATATTAAGTTGTAACTATAACTGCTAGTCTTCAATCCCATCAAAGACCTGAGAAGGAACATAATGGTACCTGAGAAATGGTAGATGGATGCAAGCAACTTTCGGGAATCTTGCAAGAGTAGACTAAGACAGCTGGCAGCCTGGACAGTCACCTAATGTTTCTCAGCATTTTTGGTGCATCTTACCCTGTCTTGGCAGAGTACACTGGTCACTTTCCTTGTGTCCCACTTGTCCAGAAAGGACAGCATTGCATTTGTACTGTCAGCTGTCAAGGCAAGGGCAGTTCTTTGCCCAGTAGGCCATTTTGTGCCAAAAAGACAAACTTCCAAATGAAAATATATGAGAAGCCCCACATTCTCTCGGGATCAAATTGGTGCAGCCAGGAGCAATTGTGTCTCACGTCATCAGAATTCTAAGTTATTTAAATGCCATATTCTCTAGGTCTATGAAGTGTTTGAAGATTACCTGCCCACCTATGTATCTGTAAATCTGGATAACCTAACTAATGTAACTATAGAGATGACAGGCATAGGTGACTACAAATCTATAAGTCTTATCTACCGAAATAATCTAAGGACTAAGGCTTCACATAAACAAGGTAAACAGTTTATAAGCAAATGTATGGTGAAGAATGATGACTTCAAAATTGTGGCAATACACAAGGTATTTATAACAGAGGTAGGAATATATAGTGTGATATGCAACATGACAATAATCTTAAATAAATATCAATATACCGAATATCCTAAACAGAAGTAGAACATACATAAAGTATGACAGATATAAATTTACATTTGTATCAATATAAAAATATTTCAAATAAGAGTAGAAATATATGTACATTATAACAAATATAGTTCTGTATGTGTATCAATATACAAATTATCTTAAACAGGAGTATAAAAATAGTTTACATTTGTATCAACATATAAGAATCCATAACAGTACAAATTACAGTGCAAATTATCTAAGGTTGCTATTTTACTAAATTTGTTTACTATTATATACAATGATTTACCATCATATCTTATACCTATCCATTCCATTTCTTCTTTCCCCCTCCTTTTTTAGAATACTGAGTCTAATATTTTCTTCCACCCCCAACCCTATAACCATCATCCATAACCCTGAGAGTTATGAAACCTAAGGGAGAAGGGGCGTCGTTTTCTTAGAATTAATTGCTTCCTGCCGTTTATGGGGTGATGTTATCTCTGTTGGGTACTGTGAGAAAGCTCAGATAGTTAAATCTCAGTTAGACTAACTGTAGGTTTTGCAGCAAGTTTTAGAGTAATGGGTAAGATTGTCTGAAATTCTGGCAAGAAGTGTAGTATGATGATGATGATGATGATGATGCTGATGATGATTACCGTGGCATCATTCTGGATTGGGTAGAGTTGTTATTGTTGAGGCCCCATCTTTCTTCTGGAGACTTCTGAGATTGCTATTGGAAAAATGTATTTGTTATCAAAAATGAGAGGTTTGAATTTAAAAAGGACATAGCATGTAAGAAAGGATTCTGAGAAATCACGAGTAAGCATGGAGAGAATTAGAATTTAGAAGACAATGGTCCCTTTTTATTGGTTTCCTTCTGTCTCACACAAGATGGCTCTTCTGATATGGGACTGAAGAATCTCTCAAACTTTTCTTTTAGCAATATGCTTGGGTTTAGAGAAGGAGTGAGCCAATTCCATCTCCAAAGCCAGCTTGGCTTATAATTGAATTGGAACCACAACTTTTCTAGATTGATAGAGAAAGATGTTAGACAGTGAGATTTTACCATGTGTAGATTGGTACCAATAGATTCTTTCTTTCTGCTGTAAACATCCAGATATCCAAGGCCTTATGAGTTTTGGAAGATGGGTATTTCCATTATTCTAGAAAGACAAAAACAGAACCTTACCCCACCCTTTGATTGTTAACCATTGTGTCCGGACACCCCATGATCAGGTTTTCTTTGTATTTCGACAAGTTGTGGTGTTTTGACTGTTCTTCCTCTGAAGAAAAGAGAGCATTTTAATGAGGACTGAGAGTTATACTCTTTTCCAGGTATAAGGATAAGTATTAGAATGCAGTTAGGAATTGTACTTGTCTGGTAAAATGGTAATATGAGCTTCTCCTCTAAGATCCCGTGACCTCACTACTCCCAGGTAATTTGGTGGGTTTCAAGTATGAGGCATCATATACATTCTGTTGAGAGGGTCTTAAGTCCTCTAGAGAGCTGCCAAAGTACAAGTTCCACAATCACATCTTTAGAGATATCCTGACATGCTAGTCATTGTTTCAGTTCATAGGCATCACAGCTGATACAAATATTAGTTCTTTACCGTTCAGCAGCTTGAAAAGTATCTTTCAGGTCAGATACTTTCTGATCTTCCTAATTCTGTACCTAAAATAGACAATTTGTTCAGCAATGGGGACTTAACATTCAACCTGTAGGAGGCAACAAATAGTAATACAACAACTTATATAGTTTTGCAAGGCTTTTGGGCTTCACTGACCAGCAACTTGAGAGGGTAGTTTTCATGCTTTTTCCTGGAGTTTTTGTAAGACAGTCTATATCTCTTTGGGATAGTGTTGTTGGTGAAAATGTCATAACTTCTTTTAAATTACACACACATGCACACACTACCATCCTATATAAAAATATTTTAATGCATTTTTGTGTATTTTGATATTCCTAGAGTTTAGTGATGTCAGACCATACCATCTATTATTCTGTTAGTAAATTTTCTAAAAATGTAATTAATTTTTTTATTTGAAGAACAAAAATTAATAAGACATGATTTAATTCCATTTTTTCAAATGTTAACTATTTCACAATTATTTCCCACATTTTCTTTACTTTTAATATTTTATCAATAACTGTTTATTGCCCAATTTATTAATATTTCTGAATGTGACTTTTTAAAAATCCTACATAATAACATGGGAAACCCTTTGTAGAGAATTTAGAAAGGCTTCACACACAAGGTTTAGAAACTTCTCTTCTTTGCTGCAGACCAGAAAGAAAATATCACTGAGATGTTTGTTCAACTGGAAGATGTTGGTATTATGGCTAGTGTATTTTTGATCATTTGTATTTTTTAAATAATAGCATGTAGCAAAGGTAATGCTTGAATTTGGGATCTTCCTATTGTATTCTACCATGTTGTATGATTTCAAATGTGTACAAATATCTTTTATTTTCCATGAGTGTGTGATGTGGCATATGCATGTGAATATGCTTATATATACATGTGCACATGTATGTGCAAGTGTGCATGCATAGGTACGTGTGTAGAGACCAGAGGTCAGTGTTGTGTGTCTGTCTTCCTTTATTGCTCTCTATCTATGCTAAATTTTTAGGAAAGGATTGCTCGTTAATCCTGGAATTCCCCAATTCAGAAGACTGGCTGTTGATGTAGCTGTAGAAATGTACCTTCCTTTCTCTACTTACTTCCTAACAGCAATATAGGTATGTGCCAGCAAGCTAAGCTTTCTAAAGAGGTGCATCCTGAGCTTCTGGCTTTTCCCATCTTTGTACATCTTCTCCTCTGATATTCCACAAGTGTTAGGTGTAGAGTTTCTGTCACTGATGCATTTATTGGGACTGGGAAACCTAAGGCCATCTATTTTATCCAGTTTGACCAGTGGTGGATCACCGTAGTAGCCTTCATCTGTTACAAAAAGAACCTTTGAGGAGGGGAGAGAAGTAAATTCATGTGTCAGTAGAAGGATAAGTGTTTAGAATAATTAGAAGCTATACTAAGAAAGCTATTTAGAAAATACTAGTGATTTTTTTTTCCTCTAGGGTGTATGAGATTCCATGCCATGAGTAGATGGCTATGTTTGTGGTACCAGGCATTAATTGCCTCCTATTGAATTGGCCTTAAATTCAAATAGAGAGCTATTGGTTATTCTCAACTTATAATGACCACTATTACACTGGATATATATTCTAGGCCAGGGATTGTTGTGGATTACAGAACTAACACCTGCATAGAAATATTGTTTACTTTCTCTGTTGGGAACTTAGGAAGTATCTCCTCAAACCATGATATTTATACTGCAGAAAAAGCTTAAAGGTCAATACCAACTTGAATCCTCCAAGTTCTGTGTTTTAAGTTTTTGGTATCATCAACAATAGGGCTTTACTTTCAAGTTCTGTTAGGCAAACAAGGGCAATGTATATAGTCTATATTGTTTAGGGACTCTCTTAGAACTCCTTGGAAGAATAATTTGAAGGAAACTTGCATTTCCTTGCCCGGAACTGAAGTGTGTGTGTGTGTGTGTGTGTGTGTGTGTGTGTGTGTGTGTGTGTGTGTTATGTTTATTATATATGTGTATATACATTATAACATTTGTCCATTATATATTTATACACGTGTATATGTATATATAGTATCTTATAAAAATAATGTTTCCCAATGGGTTTTTTAAGCATTCTTGTCAATTATCTCTGTTTTATTACTCTTATCCAAGACAGAAAGACAGACTGTTTTTGTGCGCAGCTGGAACCAATGATTTTTATGTGTTAGGTGAGTCCCCAAATCAGTGATTCTCAAGTGGGGATAACCCTTAGCCACAAATGTACTTAGGAGCAATTTGGAAATATCACCACATTCTTCACTGATGTAGTTACTGATTTAGCTTGCTCTATTATAGAGCATTGATATAGTCAAACAGTCCACTGGGCAGAAACAACCCCCACACACTGAATAAGACCTTACCACTGATAAATATCAAGAGAATCAAGAGATGCCTTCTTAAGAACTATTATTGTGGTGGTACACAGCTTTCATCCCAGCACTTGGGAAGCAGAGTTGATCTCTGTGAGTTGGAGGCTAGCCTGGTCTACAGAGTGAGATCCAGGAAAGGCACCAAAGCTACAGAGAGAAACATTGTCTTGAAAAACAAACAAAAGAACTATTATTGTAAATAAACCAGCACATCTACCAAGAAAACTAATTACATGGGGAGAAGAGAGACTGTATATTTTAATAATCATGTATATTGTACATAAAAGTGTTTAAGCCATTAGTTCTATTAAGAGATATATTCCTAGTCCACACCTTTCTTTTTATACTTTGCATTAGCAGTTATAAATTTCCACCTCTGGCTAAAGGTTTCAGAAGAGCAGGAGAATTAATGTATTTTAAATGGGAAGTCTCTGTCTAATGACTTGAAAAGGCAACTACATGATATGATAATAAGTTGGCAAGCACTGAGAAAGAGTGATATATTCAAGCTAGTGGAGTGGTACATAGTGTAGGTGGCATTTTGGTTGAAGTAGCAAGTTAGTGAAAATAAGAAGTTACTTTGTTACTTATTGTTAGATTTCTAAATTTCTTCTCCATTCCTGATGTAATAGTTTTTCATTGCATTTTTAAGCTGTGCTGTCAATCATATATTCAAATTTTTATTACTACAACCTGCTATACAAGATAATGTGCTATGGGCCTTCATACATCTTATTGTCAAATTCATTATAATCAAACTTATTTAGCATATATACAGAGCTGACGTTTTTCTATTAATTATAATATGAATGTTACTTATTACACATAGTTAACATATATTATAGCTCAACTAAGAATTAATCAAACTGTTTACAAATAAACTCTATCTGACAGTCATTCATTTTAGTCCTTTATTGAATCATACATTCATATAAGTTGTACAGCATATATGTGTTAAAGAAAAACATAGAAAACACATTTTTACTAACTTGCAATGTTTTATCCAAGACAGTTGCAGATTAAATGTAGATTGGGCTCAGGCAATTAAGAGAAATCCTTAGGTATCATATATACTTGATGTAAATTTCACATTTCAAAAATTCTTAATGAAAAGATACTTTGCTTATTAAAGAAGTTGTATTAAAGAAAAAATGGCAAATTATGCCTTCATAATATTAGAAACATTAAATATCTAGTGCAAAAATTTTTTTTGTACTTAATGGGTATAATCAAATTATTCACAGATTCAGTATACATACTTACTATTTTTATCAATTTTTTTTCTCTTTAGGAACACATTCAAAAATAATTTTCATTTTGTACCATCTCACTGTCTGTTATTTATATATTTAACATTCAACATTTTCTCCTGTGCTACCAATATCAAATAGTAAGTGGTTTTTTTGAGGATCTTCTGTGAGATATGGAATTAATAAATATTAGTGGTGTGTCATTAGGTACTAATTTTTCTCATATCTCTGCTAACTCACATAATGTTTTTATTGTTACTTTTAAAATTTTCATGGAAGTTATCATGTTTGGTTTTGTACCTGATTTTTAGCTGAAATACAATGTCTTCAAATTGAGGCATTTAGAGTTTGGCATGGTGCTGTATGCTAAATATTGTTAGAAGTTAAGTATGTTAAGCACTATTAAGAATTTAATATCCTATTAAAAGGGCGATATATGTACTTATCCAAGCTTTTGGAAGATTATTGAATAATTTTAACCATTGGGAACATATAACACAACTCTCTGAAGACAGAACTGTTTTTCCACGCCTAGATGCCTGAGCTAGGGAGCTGACAGTTAAGCATTGCTTCTTTAAAGCACCAGTTGACGTTTTAACATTCTAGCTACTCTGAGTACTGAACTCTAGCTCCAAAGACCATTGCATCTTCATACACAACAGAAGTCTTGGCTTCTGTTCCTGATGCTGGCTTCAGATATCAAAAATCTCAGTGAGGTGGAGTATGGGGAGGGTTTGAAGATAGGGATAGAGGAGGGAGTAAACCAAATAAAGGTGGATGTGGTGCCTTTACTTTTTAATTTAAAATACACAATAAATAAAGCAAATAATATTTTTAAAAAGAAGAATATTCTGGTGAATTCCAAATAGTCCTATTTTCCTTGAAGCTATTCTCACTTAGTCCAGAAGGAGCAGTTTATCACTGTAACTCTGTAGAAGGTGGGCTTCCAGATAGTGTTGCAATATGAGGCTCAATGTTTTTCCTCATTCATCAAAGACAAAGGAGCCTGATTTTGTTGAGGAGGCGAAAGTAAGACTCCAGTGCTTTCAGCCTTGACAGTGGCAGTGAGTGCAGCTGAGTGTATGTGACAGAGTGCAGTTAGCCAGTGAGCTGAGGACCATGATATCCCAGGCTCAGAGCTGAAATAGCAGAGGTAAACTAGTAAGTTTGAGATAATTACTTGCAGGAACCTGCAAGAGACAGCAGTGATATGAATGTAGGGGGCAATTGCAAAAGTTCATTAAAGCGATGAGCTTTATGAAAAGCTTTACTAAAAAGAACATTATGAAAGCCATGAGCTATGAGCTTCTGGTTTTCAAAGATTAAGTCAGTTGGAACTGAAACTCAGGTTCCCAGCATTGCCCCTTTCCTTTGGAGAGATTTCTATTCAGAGAGAATGAAAGAATCCTCAGCTGTACTGTCAGGTATATGGATAAAATCACCAATCTTTTAATTATTTATGAATTATTCTTCACTGAAGTGTCCTTTCCTGGGATCCATAGCATATAGCTACAGGGGTGTGTAGTAAAATGTAACCTATCTATGTTAGCCATATCTTACCCCCTTTTGTTCTTCTCGGATCATTTAAAAAACAATGTGAAATATAACTTTAAAATATGTTCTGGAACTTTTCTATACTCCATTCATTGACAAATATGTCTGTTGTCATGGACTGTGCCTTCTGATCAGTAGGCTGATGACAAACGTTGGAATCTTACATTTCAGGCTCTCGCTTGATATTTCCAGATCAATCAAGATAGTGTCATAAGTTATCCTTCCTTTAAATTTATCTTAGCGTTGTATTTTATGTTTCAATTAGTAAGTCTTTACATATTTCTCATATTCAATATAATGTTTTGATATGTATTGAGAAGGTCCTCAAGTAAACTTGGTGACACAGATTATATCACCATTTGTAGTAAGAGCTCTTAAAATCTACATGCTTTGCAATTTTTAAAGTTCAAAATAATGTGTTTTGATTCTACATTGAATTTAAAAATACATTCCCTCTACTGAGGCAAAATGAACATTTTCTATGCTTTAATCAGAATCTCTCTAATGTCCTACTCCTTGCATACCCAGTCCCTGGTAATCAATAGTCTACTCTATATGGTTAAATCTTCAGAATCCACACATAAGTGATGTAATACACTGTGTGTTTTGCATATTCCTCACTTTTTAATTTACAATGGCATTATCTAAGTTGTTACAGATGGAAGGACTTCATTCTTTTCTGAAGACTGAACACTAAATCAGTGTGTGTGTGTATGTGTGTGTGTGTGTGTGTGTGTGTACTTAAAAATTGGCTACAAGACTGAACATAGTATGCTGCAAAGTAGAAATTCAAATGGTTAGAAATCCTATGAGAAAGTGTTCAATATCCTTAGCATGAGCACATTATAGGAAACTTATACAAGCCTTTAATGAAAATTATTGTATAGATCCATTTCACATATTGGAAACATCTAGCCTTTTGATGTTCATTCTATTTTATATTAATAAAGATGAACTGGTAGGTTATTGGAAGAATCCTTTATCCTTTTCAAACCCAAATGGAAAATTGATACTGTAAAAACACTACAAATACAACAAACAAGATTGGCATTGTAAGCCCACTTATCCACACTGGATATCAGTGATATACAAAATTAATTCAACCTTATAGCATATATCTGTTAAAAAAAAGTATATTTGGTTTCAGAACATACAGTAATCAATTTTAAACCAACTGGTTAACATCATCCTTGTTGGTTAGTTTTTACAATGCCAGAGTGTGCTATGAAGCCCACAGAGAGAGAAAAGAGAGCAATTTTATCAGTCCTTGGCCCTGCATGTTGCCATTATTGAATTCCAAGGTAAGGTGTATCACCAGTAAAACGTCGCATATCTTTTACTGATTGGATTTAAGGTATGCTTCCCGGGAGTGAACTTCTTGCTTTTTGTTGCAATCTTAATGAAAGGCCTTGGTTTGGAAAATCATAGGCACTAGGGAAAAACTCGATACTTTTTTTTTTTTGCTTAATTATCATAGTGTCAAATTGCCTGCTAAATACTTGTGTTCTTACGATAGGCCTCGGTGATTCTCAGCTTTGATAGTAGATCTTCTTTCTGCAGTGAGCGGTTGTCAATGCAGAATCTCAGAACTAGTCAACACGCTGAAAGTAAGAGAGTGAGCAGTTAGCCATTGCCTTAGTCTCTGTTCTATTCCCGTGAAGAGACACCATGACCAAGACAACTCTCATAGGAGAAAGCATTTTTCTTGATGCTTCCTTACAGTTTCAGAGTGAATCCACTATCATCATTGTCATCACTATCATCATGATGACACTGAATGAGCCCTACATTGTGATTAACAGGCAGAGAGACAGCCTGGGTCTGGTATGCGCTCTTGAAACCTCAAATTGGACCCAGATAGACACACATCATCCAGCACAGGTCACACCCAAATCCAACAAGGCCACACCTCCTGATCCTTCTAATCCTTTCAAACAGCCACATTTCCTTGTGACTAAGCATTCTTCTATATGACCTTATAGGGGCCATTCTTATTCAAAATACCACTGCCATAAATGGATCATTTTAATCAGTGCCCACCACCCATGATTACAAAAGATCAAGGAACATTGTAGATGAAAAGGTTGAGAATTTTCTAAAAAAACAGAAGATAGGGAGAGTGCTGTGAAATAACATTTTAGGGACATGACAGAGTATCACAGTCACTATCTCACATAAAGAACTGTGCCTACAAAGTTCTGGACAAATCATCCAAGCCACCTCATATTCCACTATAGTTGTGGGAAATATTTTCTATGTCCTACCCCTTACAGAGGAGCTGTGAGCCATTGTAGCTACTAGGGAAGGATAATCATTATTCCCTAAACATGTTTCTAATGGCAGGTTTTCTATGCTCCACTGCATACATGCACACATATTCACATTAAGTCCACACTAAACAGACTTAGTGGTTTGTCAAAAAAGCAAGAAAACAAGCAGCAAAGAAAAAACTACAAATAAGCAAGCAGATATGAAGCAGAGAGGGGAACATTTGGAGGCAACACGGAGGAATTGGAGGGTGCTTTATATTTCATTGTACCCCTGTGTAAAATTATCAATAATAAAGAAAAGAAAGAGAAAGTGAATTAATTGGGGTTATATATCACACTGTGATCAATAATTTGGGAATTAAATTGTTCATTTATGAACACTGCAAAAACAGAATAAGCAAAACCCATAATATATACTATTTCAATATCCAGCTATGGATATCAATTTATTAATTTTTCCTCATTAAAATATATTCTCTCAGTTTTGACTTGCCTGCTTCTAAACTGTAATTCTTCTTCATTGCACTTGATTTGGAGATAACCTAGGAAGGACATTTTATTTCATGTGTATCCATTTTATAGGCTTATGTATGCCTAAAAGATAGGACCACACAATCACACTTAATAAAAAAACTGATGAAATAAAAACAAGAAAACCATGAAGTAAATTAGAAAAATCAATAAATAGTGATTTCTAAAAAACAACGACTATTGTTGGGAGGCGTAACTTCCTAAGGTGCTATCAAAAGGATTGGCTTCTTCTGAGAACCTGACATGTCTAAGACAAGAATTCACACAGACCCTTCTTTTTTCTAGAAAATTTGGAAAGAATTAGATTTAGTCTAAGAGTATAAGTACATGGCAATTTCAGCATATATATACACAAGAGCCATATCAACATAAGAAGCTCTTCTCCTGAAAGGTGCGCTCTCACTATTTTATCCTAAGTAGAGATAAAGTAGAAATCATCTTACAGACTGAGCTAAGGTGCCCGTTTATCTATGACTATGAGACCAAGGGTTCTTTAATTGAACAACATCTGTAACAGAGAACTCAATGAGTACAGATTCAAAAAAATACATTCTTTTGTCATACTAATTTAAGTTTACTAGAAATTGTTTCAAAATCAAAGAGCTAAAGCTTAAGATAAAATAAACAATGGAGGGCATAAAAGCAATCCTAGAGACAGTGATTAACATCACTGAGATGACTGTTTCTTCCATGGGAGAAAAATCTGACTCTTCTGCATCATCTCCCAATAAGAGATGTTATTTTTCATTAGTGCCTGGATTTTCTGCATAATAAATTGATTACCCAGGTGATTGCTTTAAATAATATATTACATTCTTTTGTATAGGTAAATATTATAAGTCTAATATTTATTTATTTGTATTTTTTTCTAGATTCATGTTTTCATGGTTAATTCACTTTTGAATGAACATGTCTTCAGGTAGAAACTAAAATTGCTTATAATGTATTCATTCCCAAGTGACTTTATAGGTCATTGTATTACTTCCATATTATTACTCTAAAATTCAATAACAAATGTTCTAGTGTCTAAGAGAAACTTTGCCATATATTTAGTTACTTACTAAATATACAAAAGCTAATTTCATGTAGTGCAAGAATTCTGCCTTAATTAGCCAACTTCATAATTCAAAGGTTCGTCTTGACCCAATTAACAAGGATACTTTGACTGGTTACATAAAAATCCATAGGAAGAAGCAATAATTGCTGTAATTTCTGTAGCAAAATTAGCTATTTAAAATACTAATTTATTAATGCTTATGTGGAACTTAGAAGTATAATCAATGTAAACTGCAATCTCCCAGGTTGATTTTTCCCCTGACTGTTCCATCATAAAGTAAAGTTTTTAATAATCAAACCTGTCTTTCAATCTTTTCTAGTTCTTAGAGGCAAATGCAAAACCTAAAGTATATACTTCATTCGCATATCTTTTATACTTTCAGTGTTCTTAAGAGTAAACATATGCATACAGATGGTGATATTTAATGAAAAAACTTTGCATTAATTTTGATTTATTTAGAAACTATAACATCATCTTTTCTATTAGTGCATAGCCAGTTAGCTAATGTGAATCAAATTTATCAGTGAGAGTTGTTTTTTAAGTATAACTCTAAAATGGAAATGTGGTGGAAGCATACAACTAGATATACTTTATCAAGACAAAAAGATAAACAGCAAAGTGGTTTCTTTTTGGTCCAGTAGTATAAACATGTCGATAAAACTGAACAAATGAAGTTTTCAATCATCTAAATTCCATCTTTACCTCCATGAATTTAAAAGAACATGAACATGTTTATTTGTTTGATTATGCATCTGAAAGTGAGCCAAACAAGTTTCAAATAAAACCTGTAAATTCAATAAGTGATTCTCAAAAGCAGTTTCCTGCTGGCTCCATACTAGACTTCTGTGAACTGTCTTGGGAACTTGAACATTGATTATAAAGAAAGTGTGACTGGCAGGGTAGTCACTGTCCTCTCTCTCTCCAAAATTGGTCTCCTGGGTTTAGTGAAAAATCTCAATTTTTGTGAGCTGTTCATCTGCAGACACCCATTTCTCTTCTTAGACCTCTTATTACACTGGAACACTTTTGTGATTCACATCACTTTTTCAACAACTAAGATGCTCTGTGTTGTGTGGCTACCTCCCAACATCATTATGTAAGGTATCTAAAGTAAAAAAGTACACATAAAGGGTATGGCTGAGGATCATGGGTTTTCTAATGAAGGGGCTTTACAATATTTCTAAAAAAAAATGTATGAATGATCAAATGGGAGATATACCAAGTGAAGAATGGTAATCAATTCTCAATGTGATATTATTAAGACTATGAACTAGATTCTACATAGTTCCTGGTTTTGTGTCACAGTAACACAAGTGTAAGCTACCTTCTCAATATGTAAGACAACAGGAATGCTCATTCCTATGTATTTAACTGTATATCAAATTAATGAAAAGTCCTTCTATTTACCTAGTCAAAGAACTAATCTAAGACATATATGTCAATAATAAAATCCATTGCAAATGAAAACAATATTTGATATTACTTTGAATATTGTGTGTTTTTACAAAGATAAATTCTTTTAGCTTATCTTTCTGTTGTATTCAAATATACTTTGCACTTTTTATAGTATATAGAATATGAAATGCATGGAAAGAAAACTGTTATAAGATATGTAAAGATGATTCTCTATGCACTAATTAAAGATTTCATTTTAAAATACATTTATATTTATGGAAAGGTTATCAAAGTAAAACATCACATTTCAGAATGGGCTGCCCTTAACTTCTGAAAACATTATCATAATGCGTTTATAAGCTCCAAATTGGTAGTATTGATACCCTATTTTCTATTTAAGTACAGATTTTGAATTGTCAGTCATGGCAGGGTCCTATGCTGTTGTTTCCTTTGGGGGAGGGGGCCAACTAGGTGCAGAGTCAATGACACAGACTCCAGAGAATGTTGAAATAACAAGCTCAGTTTATTCAGGAAGAGGCAAGCCTTATATACCCTCCACCCCACCCTGTGGGAAGGTCTGATGAATATGCATCTGCTGGTGTGGCATGGCTGCCTCTCATTGGTCCAGATCATTTTCATATCATATCTCAGCTGCTGTTGCTACGGCCCTTAGGCAAATCCAGGTTGGCTCTCAGAAAGTATCTTTTTTACTGGTTTGGGTCAACTGGCCCTTGAGCCTGTTAGAGATGAGTCATCCCACAGTCAGTATTCATCAACATGCAATTTTCCTATTCCAGGTTAGTACAGAACATTATGTTTCATCTAATTATCATGCCTCTCTGTTCTTATGGAATATTATAATATAATATTTTTTTAAAATTTTATGACCCACTTTGATGAATATCCTTCCTTCCATCTGTATCACATATCTACATTAAGTACTTTTCTTTCACAATCACTGGATGAGAAGAATGGTCTAGTAGAATTTCAATTGATTAAAATATGTAAAAGTAGATGATAAATATATACATGCAAGTATATAGACAGATTAGATGATAGATAGATAGATAGATAGATAGATAGATAGATAGATAGATAGATAGATAGATAGATAGATAGATGATAGATAGATAGATGATAGATAGATTACACATGGGAGTTTGAATGGTTTAGACCTTAAATAAACTTATTGGTTTTGTTTGTATCCGAAGTCATACTTCCGGTATTTATTTTGAAATATTAGTCGTCCACAAAAAGGAACTGTGCCTCCTTGAAGACAGGTGCTGTGATTTGAGTTTCCTTGGAGGAATAATACTGTTACTTGCCTGAGTTGTTGATACATGACTGGATGAGATCAGTTAGTGGTACAGGAATCAGCATATCTATCTTATATAACATAGGTGAGCTTGATGCTCTTGCTGACATTTTCTGCCATGTTTCTTCACTGCAAGTTTTCTATTTTTTCTTTTTATCATGCTTTGAACATGAGCCACTAAGAATGTACCACAGTGAAGAACTAAAATGTACATCCTAAGACTTTAGAAACCCCATGGTATTGAAAATTGTGTCAAGAAGGTCTGTCTGCTCTTTACACTGACTTAATCACTTTTCAATATGAGTTCTGTTTCTATTTTCCATCTAAATATTTCCCTTCTCATCTGTTAAACCTGAGTCCTGCCAGCATCTCCAGTTCAGATGTAATACTATATAGCACAGTTCAGCCTCTGTTTCCCTATTTTATTTCATTCATTTCTCCATTAAGAAATTAACCTTCTACTATCTATCATTTTTGCAGTTCTGGAATAGAATTAACAAAACCCCATTTTTTCCAGTGCTTGGAGTGACAGCTAGAGGACAAGCTAATTTATTATCATCTGAATTTTATCATGAAATACTTTTGTTCTGTTTGTAAATTCTCATTTCACGTATTAAAATCACTCCTTGTGTTGAGTGCATACCATGGGTTTGACAGTGCATAAAATATTCAAAGCCAAAGCACTAAACTGAATACCTCCGGACTTCATTGAGAAATTGTTTTAAGTCAAGCATATTACTTCCATCTGGAATGCTGTGTTCTAGTACTCTTTGACAGGCGAATATTTATTCTGCTTTCAATATGCAACAAAGCATTGCCTTCTTGTTTTTCCATTGACGGGATAGTTTAGGGTCTTCTGGCTCTAGGCTTCATTTTACCTGAATGTTGGTCACACCAGTTCACGGGAAGCCTATGTTTCATGCCTCTAAACCAGCCGTTCTCACTTGTGTGTCACAGCCCCTCTGGGGTTCAAATGACCTTTTCACAGGGGTCCCATATCAGATATCCTGAATATCAGGTATTTATATTACTTTTCATAACAATAGCAAAATTATATATTTGAAGTAGCAATGAGAATACTTTTATGATTGAGGTCCCTACACTGTGAGGAACTGTTTTAATATTCACAGCATTAAGAAGGTTTAGAACCACTGTTCTAAATGTTTGCTTCAGAACCTAGAGAACTTAGAGCCAGTTCTATTCATGTTTCTGAGACTGATATTTGTTTCACAAATTTTTTAGTATTTTAAAACTCACAACCACAGGTAAAGATGTTTAGTGTTGGCTCCTTTTTCTACATGGAATTTGTGCTTGTTCCATTTTTTGTTGCTAACTACTCTATATTCTTTATAAATATTGCTTACTTCAATTTCTTATGTCATGTTTTTTTTTTACCATGTTACTTAATATTGGTATTTTATAGGTGTCCACACTTATGCTTCAGAAAACAGTTTTCTCTGAGATTCTTCCATATTACCAAAACAACCTACTTTAAACTAATAGTCATGAAATAAATTCTTCCATTCACAACCTTGCCAACAGCTTGATTTTTTTTTAAAAATCATTTTGTTGTTTGAAATTTTCATATATGTATGCATATATTATATATTTTTATTACATCCATATCCCAAACACACCCTTCCAAATTCCCCCTTATCCCTTCCTACCCTTCATTTGCGAAATTCATGTGCTTTGTTTTGGAGCCCATTGAGTTCACTTAGCACTTCTTATTGGCATGAATATTGGAGCATCTTCTGAAGCATGTGTAGGCTTTCCAAAATCTCATCTCTAAAGAAAACTGATTCTCATTTTGCCATGTACCTTCAATCACTAAAAGATCTTCAGATAGGGGTGAGACTTATGAACTCATCTCTGGATTGTTCTGGGGCTTTCACTGATTTGGTCTTGCACAAATCTTGAGCAGGTAATTATGGCCTCTGTGAGTTCATATGTACAATGGGCCTGTTCAGTCCAGGAAGTATAGTTTCTCAGGAAGGGTGCAATGTGTCTATGTCTTTTGATTTTTCTACCCACCTCTTCCAAGATTACACCTGAGACTTGGGGAGGAGGAGTTGTGATATAAAAGTCTCATTTATAGCTGAGAACTCCGTAATACTTTAGTCTCTACAAGGTGGTCAACATGGGTCTCTTTATTGATTGCCATCTACTGCATAAAAGCATTTTTCTAATGACAGTTGAGAAATGTGATGTATAGATGTGAGGGTAAGAACTTACAAGTCAGTTAATTACTTGTTTTGCAGAAAAATAGTATGACTTAGGCAGCGAAGAATTTCTGACCTTGCTAATAGTAACAGCTATGAGCTCCATTTTGTTCAGTATGCTTTAAGTTCAATCAGAAACTTTTGATTAATTCCACAACATTTATGCCACAATTGTACCGGTGATGAAATATTATCAGGTTAGTTCCCATAATAGATGGAAGGGATCATATGTGGGTAAAACTGCTGATTATTTTATTCCCAGATAAAATGCATAGAAATTTCCAGCAACGTGAAAGCTAACTAAGATGTAAGGGACTTCCAGGTGAGCACCAGCTTGATTTCTCCATGTCCTATGGCTCAAGTTTATGGTATCCTTAGCAGTAGAGTCTACAAGGTAATAAAAAACAATGGCAATGCTAAGTAATATTTGGAGCATCTGTGGTGCCTACTATCCTGGTTAGTATTTTTGTCAATTCCATATAAGGTGGGGTGATCTGAGAAGAAGGAACTTCAAATGAGAAAATGAATTCATAAGATTGGTGTGTAGGTGAGATTGTGGAGCACTTTCTTGACTGATGATTGATCTGGTAGGACAGAGCCCATGCTGGGTAGTGCTGTCCCTCCCTGGTCAGGTGGCCCTGGATTGCAGTAGAAATAGCCTGAGTAAGGCATGCAGAGAAAGCCAGTAAGCTTCCATGACTTCTGTTTTCAGTTCCTGCTTCCAGGTTGCTACTTTGCTAGCCTGCCATGTCTCCCTCAAGTGTGGACTGCAGTGTGGATCTATAAGTCAAATAAAAACGTTATCCCCAAGTTACTTCTTGTCATGATATTTTATCACAGCAATAGAAACCTAACTAGCCAGGCGGTGGTGGTGCATGCCTTTAATACTGGCACTCAGGAGGTGGAGGCAGGCAAATTTCTGTGAGTTTGAGGCCAGCCTGGTCCATAGAGTGAGTTCTCTATGTACAGAGAAACGCTGTCTCGAAAAACAAACAAACAAAAGAAACCTACCTAATATACACATAGACAATCAATTGCAAAAAGAGGTATTCTGTACCTGATACTGGCCTGTTTGTTTGTTTGTTTGGTAGCCTATGATATCTCAGAGAGAAAATTTACCACTGCTATAAGCTAGCTCCCTCTGAATTCCTTTTATATATGATCATGTATATATTTTCATGAGTTCCTACAGTAATAGCTTCCAATTTCTTCAGTGTTTGCTAGCCTTCCCCACATTCCCTCTTCTATCCTTCCCCTAATTTCCAGCTTTAAAATATTTTTGTTCAATTATTGTCCATTGGCCTATCATATCATAATTTCTCTTTTCATATAGTCTTCTTCCATAGCCACTAACCATGCTGTTCTAATTTAAAAATACATATCTAAAGAGTCAAAGTAACCATCCACATATGACAAAAAACACGACATGTTTTTCTTTCAGGTTTGGGTTAATCATTTCAGTATGAACTTTTCAAATTTCATCCATTTGTCTTTAAATTTCATACTTGAATTTTTTTACAGTTGTGTGGTGATATTGTATTCCTCAAAATATTATGCATCCTAATAAACTTATTTGGGGTCAGAGAACATAACAGCTACAATATTAAACATAGAGGATAGGCAGTGGTAGTACATGCCTTTAATCCTAGCATTCCAGACGCAGAAATCCATCTGTTCAAGGATACAGCCAAGCATTGTGACTCACGCCTTTAATCCCAGGGCATGATGGTAGAAAGCAGAAAGGTATATAAGGTGTGAGAACCAGAAACTAGAAATATTTGGCTGGTTAAGCATTTGGCTGGTTAAGCTTTTAGGTTTTGAGCAGCACAGTTTAGCTGAGGGCCATTCAGATATGAGGACACAGAGGCTTCCAGTCTGAGGAAACAAGATCAACTAAGAAGTTGGCCAAGTAGTTCTGTCTCTCTGACCTTCCAGTGTTCACCCCAATAACTGGCCTCAGGTTTGATTTTATTAATAAGACCTTCTAAGATTCCTGCTACACAGTTGGATAATATTCCATTATGTGTGTTCAACATTTTCTTTCTTCATTCTTCTATTTATATGTATCTAGATTCTTTCTATTTCCTTACAATAGTGAAGACAGCAGTAATTGTACTCTTTTAGTGTATTGTTCCTTTAATCAATATGAAATAACCCTTCTCTCTTCTGATTACTTAGTTTTAAATCAGTTTTTGTCAGATATTAGAGTGTGTACACATGCTTATTTTGTAGTTCTGTTTACTTGGAATTCTTTTTCATCCTTTTAAATTAAGATCTGTTAGAAAGACCAAACCTGTTAGCCCAAAGTATTATACCATGCAAAAGAATCCATTGAAATTGAAAGAGAAATAAAATCTTTTGAAGATATAACCATTTAAAGGAATTTATGACTACTAAGCCAACTCTAACCAGGATATTGGCAGGAATGCTTCAGTCTGAAGAAGTTACAGACACCCCAGAGGTCACAGGCAGTAAATAACAACTTCAGTTCCATTAATTAAAAGAAGTCTGAGAGAACACCCACAAAATCAGAAAAATGACAGAAATTAATACAAACTTTTTTCAATAATAAATCTGAATATGAGTGCTTTCAATTTCCCAATGAAAAGACACAGACTAAAAGAATATATTGAGAACCAGAATTAATCTTTTTGGTAATTTAATAACCAATTGCCTACAGAGACACTTCATCACATGTGTTATTTAAGGACCATTTCCAAAAATCTGTTCATCTTTCTGTGTGCATCATGCTGATTAACAGAAATATGATCATAATCCTAATCAGAACTAGAGAATCATACTAATAAACCCTTTATAACCATCACCTTTTTGTGTGGTCCTCTTTTTTTATATGTTTTCACCAACAATTAGTTTATTTATTGCTATTGTTAATTCACTCATCTTTCCTCCATTAATAATCTCCATCCACTAATGAGATTTATTACCTTACTCAGAAAACATTTCATAGTATTTGAAATTTTACCTTTTGGTCAACCCTGTTTCCATTATTACTATATTATTTTAAAAAAAACCCTATTCATTATAATTAATAAGACATTGATTAAATGTCTCTTATTATAGATTTTTATTTATTTATATTTTCTCTGTTTTCATTTGATATATTCTTTTCCTCTCCCAGAAGGCTACCCAGGAAATGATTGCAGTTGGTCATCTTGCTTTATTAGCTTGTTCTTGTCTGTGACATTGGGTGGTCTCTTTTTGCTTCTAATGACTTTGAGAGCTTTCATGAAGAGCTTAAATTTTCCTTAAGTAAATACTTCAAAGGCTGAAAACATTTTAACTTTGGGGTTGTAGATTGTGACATCAGTTTTATTTACATAAAGACCATTCTGTTCACATGTCAAGAAGCTTCAATGATAAACTAAAAGTATGTAACAATATTTTTTTTCCATTGAACAATCATATTTTTGACTCCCTATACATTGCCCTAGGCAACATGAACCAAGTAAATCTGAGCCTAAGAATGCCTTTCATTATTGCATCAACAACATTTCAATCTTTATAAAAAGATAGGTACACTAGCTCACTGGGTATCAGTTCTTTACAACTATGGAAATATGTTCAATGTTTTTTTCTTAATCAACAAAAAATTCCATGATGTGAAGAGGTCATAAGATCAAATCCAACTTTCCACCATGCAAATTTCCCAGAGGGGATGGTTCACATTTCCAATATTTTGTTTACAAAGGGCTGGAAGAGACAGAGTTTAATAACAGAGTGAATTTCTTTTTTCTTTTGGAATGCCACATGAAAATATCCTGTCCATTAGTTAACTCCAATTCATCAACTGCACAGTAGGCACTTAGTGAGTTTAAAAAAAAAAAAAAGCCAGGGTACAAAAGGTATCTTCCCAGTGAAGATGGTATTTTCATGACTTATTCTATGCATTCCATTAAAAAGTAATTATTGGGTGTCTATTAGCATGAGCCAATATTTCTCTGACAAATTTTAAATATGTAAAGCGTTGCTATCCTTGGGTAGCTTGAAACAGAAGTTAGTTTACCATCACTATGTTTTACAAAAAAAATACATTTTATTTTGCTGTAAATATATACCAGAGTTAAACTCTAAAGCTGATTTTTAAGAAAGTAATAATGTATATACCCACCCTCACACATTAACATTGATAAAGAAAATCATTTCTTTTCAAATGCCTCCATGAGTAAAAAATCCACTTGACTATGTATTTTTGGGCCAGAATGTTTTCTGGGATAAAACTCAAAGTAGTATATTTGAATTTGGGCCAGAATTTAATACTTTTATTTATTTAATTTTTGTGTGTGTTCAGATGGCGGCATGCCCACACAGTAGGTTGGTGTTCTTTCTATTGCTATCCTGACAAATGAGCAGAGAAAGAGTAAATGAAATTTGATTAGCACGTCTGCTTTTTTAAGCAGCTGTTGTATCTAATATAAATTATTCTTTTAGAATTTCTAACATATGCCAAAGTATTTATCACAGATTAACTGCATGAACTTGCATGCTATTACGAAACTTTCTGTTCATGAAAAATGAGCAGATGAATTTTCACAGCTGTTATTAAAATATATATGAAATGCATAATTGTAATTCCAGTAAGTAAAAGAAGATTTTAAAACAATACAATAGTATGTGTAAAGGGGGCATTTCCTAGTTTTTTTATTATATTCTTACTATTGACAAGTGCTTTTTAGAATTAATTACTTGACACTTCAATTGTACCTTAAAACTAAAATCTGTAAATATACCTCAAAATGTTTAGACAAACTCATCTCTTGTTTCTCATTGTCTCCTATGCTTAGTATCAGAAATTTTCTAAAATATTGTATTTCAATTAATTTTTATATTGTTTCTTGAAAATTCCACAATTCCAAAACAGTATGTCCTCATTATCAGAAAAAATAATGAAGAAAATTAATGTTTTAAGTGTTTATTCATCCCCAGCATTTAATGGCTCATTTTAAGGTATAAACACATTACATTAAAAATATGAAAAAAATCATGTATTATCATTAATATTTTCTAATATTATTGTGGTCATTTTATTTCTTAAATTGAATTCTTTCAGAATATATTCACTAAGTCATCTGTAGCATTAAAAACATAAGTCTTATATTAATATCTGTTATTACTTGTTTTGTTTGTTGTATGATATCTAATATAAATATTTTTTAGGTTGCCAGAACAGGTTAACAAAGAAAGATAGTTTATGCTTTTGCATTAGTTTATTATGTACATATTTTCTTTAAAGAAATATTGCCATAAAAATTGCTATCATAAGTGTATTGCTTCAATATAAACCCTAGATTGAGTCTGGTGAAGTTGGTTACCATGGTAATGGGAGTTTGCTCTTTAAACAATTTTTATTCTTCCTGCCTTTCTGCTTATAATGGTTTTTATATATAAATAGGACTCACGGGGGTGTAATATTGCAACATTTTCTTCTCCATAAGGATACACATCCAAATTATTCTTCAGAGAGAACTCTGTTGCATGGCGTTTAATCACATACAAATGTTATCAACATCACATTTTATGTCAATGTAACAATAATAATCAAGGAAAAGGGGGCTAGCAACTTGAGGGGGGGCATAGGAGAGGTTTAAGGAAGGGCAGCTAAGACGGGCTGGAAGGGAGGGAATGGAGCAGGGGCTGAGCTTATTCTATTTCAATTAATCATATTTTTATTTTTTTTTTTTTTTCAGTTAGGAAGATGTTTATTGCCAATTTCTTTTTTTTTTTTTTTTATACATATTTTTTTTTTTTTGTGTGTGTGTGATATATATTTTTTATTTTACAATACCATTCAGTTCTACATATCAGCCATGGGTTCCCCTATTCTCCCCCCTCCCACGCCCTCCCCTTACCCCCAGCCCACCCTCCATTCCCATCTCCTCCAGGACAAGTCCTCCCCCGAGGACTGTGATCGACTTGGTAGACTCAGTCCAGGGAGGTCCAGTCCCTTCCTCCCAGACTGAGCCAAGTGTCCCTGCATAAGTTCCTGGTTTCAAACAGCCAACTCATGGAATGAGCACAGGACTTGGTCCCACTGCCTAAATGCCTCCCAAACTGATCAAGCCAATCAACTGTCTCACCTATTCAGAGGGCCTGATCCAGCTGGGAGCCCCTCAGTCTTTGGTTCATAGTTCATGTGTTTCCATTCATTTGGCTATTTTTTTTTTCAATAATTGAGTAAAACTGAAATTTATTATATGCCACAGTCGTCCTACGGACCTCCATGCTATATATATATAGCCTCTATGGTTCTATGGGTTGTGGTCTGATTGTTCATTTTATATCTAGAATCCACCAATGAGTGAGTACATACCATAACTGTCTTTCTGGGTTTGGGTTACCTCACTCAGGATGATATTTTCTAGTTCCATCCATTTGCCTGCAAATTTCATGCTTTCATTGTTTTTCTCTGCTGAGTAGTACTCCATTGTGTATATGTACCACATTTTTTTCATCCATTCTTCCGTTGATGGGCATCTAGGTTGTTTCCAGGTTCTGGCTATTACAAATAGTGCTGCTATGAACATAGCTGAGCATGTATCTTTATGGTATGTATCAGCATTCTTTGGGTATATGCCCAAGAGTGGGATGGCTGGGTCTTGAGGTAGTTTGATTCCTAATTTTCTGAGAAACCGCCATACTGATTTCCATAGTGGTTGTACAAGTTTACATTCCCACCAACAGTGGAGGAGTGTTCCCTTTGCTCCACATCCTCTCCAACATTGGTTGTCATTGGTGTTTTTGATCTTAGCCATTCTAACAGGTGTAAGGTGGTATCTCAGAGTCGTTTTGATTTGCATTTCTCTGATGATTAAGGATGTTGAGCATTTCTTTAAATGTCTTTCAGCCATTTGTAGTTCTTGTTTTGTGAATTCTCTGTTTAGCTCTTTAGCCCATTTTTTAATTGGACTGTTCAGTGCTTTGATGTCTAGTTTCTTGAGTTCTTTATATATTGTGGAGATCAATCCTCTGTCAGATGTGGGGTTGGTGAAGATCTTTTCCCAATCTGTTGGCTGTCTTTTTGTCTTATTGACTGTGTCTTTTGCCCTGCAAAAGCTTCTCAGTTTTGAGAGGTCCCATTTATTAATGGTTGTGCACAGGGTTTGTGCTGTCGGTGTTTTATTTAGGAAATGGTCTCCAGTGCCAATGCGTTCAAGAGTGCTTCCTATCTTCTTTTCTATTAAGTTTAGTGTAACTGGATTTATGTTTAGGTCTTTGATCCACTTGGACTTGAGTTTTGTGCATGGTGACAGATATGGATCTATTTGTAATCTTTTACATATTGACATCCAGTTATGCCAGCACCATTTGTTGAAGATACTTTCTTTGTTCCATTGTATAGTTTTGGCTCCTTTGTCAAAAACCAGGTGTTCATATGTGCATGGATTAATGTCAGGGTCTTCAATTCGATTCCATTGGTCCGTATGTCGGTTTTTATACCAGTACCAAGCTGTTTTTATTACTATAGCTCTATAGTAGAGTTTGAGGTCCGGGATGGTGATGCCTCCAAGGGTTGCTTTATCGTATAGGATTCTTTTAGCTATCCTGGGTCTTTTGTTTTTCCATATAAAGTTGAGTATTTTTCTTTCCAAGTCTGTGAAGAATTGTGTTGGGATTTTGATGGGGATTGCATTGAATCTGTAGATTGCTTTTGGTAAGATTGCCATTTTTACTATGTTAATCCTACCTATCCATGAGCATGGGAGATCCTTCCATTTTCTGATATCTTCTTCAATTTCTTTCTTTAGAGATTTAAAGTTCTTATCAAAAAGGTCTTTCACTTGTTTAGTTAGTGTTATCCCAAGGTATTTTATATTATTTGTGGCTATTGTAAAGGGTGATGTTTCTCTGACTTCTTTCTCAGCCCTTTTATCATTTGTGTATAGGAGGGCTACTGATTTTTTTGAGTTGATCTTGTATCCTGCCACTTTACTGAAGGAGTTTATCAGCTGTAGAAGTTCCCTGGTAGAGTTTTTGGGGTCACTTATGTATACTATCATATCATCTGCAAATAGTGAAAGTTTGACTTCTTCCTTGCCAATTTGTATCCCTTTGATCTCCTTTTGTTGTCTTATTGCTCTAGCTAGAACTTCTAGTACTATATTGAATAAATATGGGGAGAGTGGACAGCCTTGTCTTGTTCCTGAATTTAGTGGTATCGCTTTGAGTTTCTCTCCATTTAATTTGATGTTTGCTGTTGGCTTGCTATAAATTGCTTTTATTATGTTTAGAAATGTTCCTTGTATTCCTATTCTTTCTAAGACCTTTATCATGAAGGGGTGTTGGATTTTGTCAAAGGCTTTTTCAGCATCTAGGGAGATGATCATGTGGTTTTTTTCTTTCAGTTTGTTTATATGGTGTATTACATTGACTGATTTCCGTATGTTGAACCATCCTTGCATCCCTGGGATGAATCCTACTTGGTCGTGATGGATGATTGTTTTGATGTATTCTTGGATTCGGTTTGCCAATATTTTGTTGAGTATTTTTGCATCAATGTTCATGAGGGAGATTGGTCTGTAGTTCTCTTTCTTTGTTGCATCTTTGTGTGGTTTGGGTATCAGGGTAATTGTAGCCTCATAAAAAGAGTTTGGTAGTGTTCCTTCTGTTTCTATTGTGTGGAACACTTTGAAGAGGATTGGTATTAGTTCTTCTTTGAAAGTCAGGTAGAATTCTGCACTGAAACCATCTGGTCCTGGGCTTTTTTTAGTTGGGAGACTTTTGATGACTGTTTCTATTTCTTTAGGGGTTATTGGTCTATTTAAATGGTTTATCTGGTCTTGATTTAATTTTGGTATTTGGTATTTATCCAGAAAATTGTCCATTTCTTCCTGGTTTTCCATTTTTGTGGAGTACAGGTTTTTGAAGTATGATCTGATGATTCTCTGGATTTCCTCATTGTCTGTTGTTATGTCTCCCTTTTCATTTCTGATTTTGTGAATTTGGGTGTTCTCTCTTTGCCTTTTGGTTAATTTGGCTAGTGGTTTGTCTATCTTGTTGATTTTTTCAAAGAACCAACTCTTTGTTTCATTGATTTTTTGTATTGTTCTCTTGTTTTCTATTTCGTTGATTTCAGCCCTCAACTTGATTATTTCCTGGTGTCTATTTCTCCTGGGTGAGTTTGTTTCTTTTTGTTCTAGAGCTTTCAGTTGTGCTGTTAATTCATTGGTATGGGATTGCTCCATCTTCTTTATGTGTGCATTTAGAGCTATGAATTTTCCTCTTAGCACTGCTTTCATAGTGTCCCATAAGTTTGGGTATGTTGTACTTTCATTTTCATTGAATTCTAGGAACTCTTTAATTTCTGTCTTTATTTCTTCCTTGACCCATTGATGTTTCAGGTGGGTATTATTCAGTTTCCATGAGTTTGTGGGTTTTCTATAATTTTTGTTGTTATTGAGTTCTAACTTTAAGGCGTGGTGGTCTGATAAAATACAGGAGGTTATTCCAATTTTTTTGTATCTGTTGAGATTTGTTTTGTGTCCAAGCATGTGGTCAATTTTTGAGAAGGTTCCATGGGGTGCTGAGAAGAAGGTATATTCTTTTGTGTTAGGATGGAATATTCTGTAGATATCTGTTAGGTCCATTTGAGTCATAACATCTGTTAGGTCCTTTATTTCTTTGTTAAGTTTCAGTCTGGTAGATCTATCTTTTGGTGAGAGTGGTGTGTTAAAGTCTCCCACTACTAATGTGTGGGGTTTGATGTGCGTTTTAAACTTTAGTAGTGTTTCTTTTATGAATGTGGGTGCTTTTGTATTTGGAGCATAAATGTTTAGAATCGAGACTTCATCTTGGTGGATTTTTCCTGTGATGAATATGTAATGTCCATCCTGGTCTCTTTTGATTGATTTTAGTTTGAAGTCTATTTTATTAGATATTAGGATAGCTACACCAGCTTGTTTCTTAGGTCCATTTGCTTGGAAAACCTTTTCCCAGCCCTTTACTCGGAGGTAGTGTCTGTCTTTGGAGTTAAGGTGTGTTTCTTGTATGCAGCATATGGATGGGTCCTGTTTTCTAATCCATTCTGTTAGTCTGTGTCTTTTTATAGGTGAGTTGAGACCATTGATATTGATGGATATTAATGACCAGTGATTGTTAATTCCTGTTATTTTTTTGGTTGTGTTGTGTTGTCCTTCTGTGGTGTATGTTGGTGTAGGATTATCTATTGCTTGATTTTTCATGGATGTGTTTAGCTTCTTTGGGTTGAATTTTCCCTTCTAGTGCTTTCTGTAGGGCTGGGTTTGTGGACAGGTATTGATTAAATCTGGTTTTATCCTGGAATATTTTGTTTACTCCGCCTATGGTGATTAAGAGTTTTGCTGGGTATAATAGTCTGGGTTGGCATCCATGGTCTCTTAGTGTCTGCATGAGGTTTGTCCATGATCTTCTATCTTTCATAGTCTCTATTGAGTAGTCTGGTGTTATTCTGATGGGTTTGCCTTTATATGTTACTTGGTCCTTTTCCTTTGCAGCTCTTAATATTTTTTCTTTATTCTGTGTGTTTAGTGTTTTGATTATTATGTGGCGAGGGGACTTTTTTTTTGGATCCAGCCTATTCGGTGTTCTGTAAGCTTCTTGTATCTTCATAGGTATTTCTTTCTTTAGGTTAGGAAAGTTTTCTTCTATGATTTTGTTGAATATATTTTCTGTGCCTTTGAGTTGGTATTCTTCTCCTTCTTCTATCCCTATTATTCTTAGGTTTGGTCTTTTCATGGTGTCCCAAATTTCCTGGACGTTTTGTGTTAGGACTTTTTTGTCTTTATTGTTTTCTTTGACTGACGAATCTATTTTCTCTATCGTGTCTTCAGTGTCAGAGATTCTCTGTTCCATCTCTTGCAATCGGTTGGTTATGCTTGTTTCTGTAGTTCCTGTTCGTTTTGTCAGGATTTCTATTTCCAGCATTCCCTCAGCATGTGTTTTCTTTATTGTCTCAAATTCATTTTTCAGATCTTGGAATGTTTCTTTCATCTGTTTAATTGCTTTTTCTTGGCTTTCTTTGATTTCTTCCCATTTTTTGTTCGTTTTTTCTTCCATTTCTTTAAGGGAGTTTTTTATTTCCTCTTTAATGGAGTTTTTCATTTCCTCTTTAAGGGAAGTTTTTATTTCTTCTTTAAGGGAGTTTTTTATTTCCTCTTTAAGGAAAGTTTTTATTTCCTCTTTAAGGTAGTTTTTCAATTCCTCTTTAAGGAAAGTTTTTATTTCCTCATTGAGGGAATGTTTTATTTCTTCTTTAAGGGCCTCTATCATCTTCTTAATGTCATTTTTAGGGTTGATTTCTTCTGTTTCTTCTGTCATGGTATGTTTAGGTCTTGCAGGTGTAGAATCACTAGGTTCTGATGTTGCCATATAGGTCTTTATGTTGTTGCCTGTATTTTTGCACTGGCGCCTACTCATCTCTTCCTCTGTGAGGTGCAGGTGGTGTCTGTGTCTGAGAGTGCCTCTCTTGTTCTAATTTTTAGTCTTGGTTTAGTAGGGGTTCTTGGTTAAATTGGTGCTTTTGGGCTATTTCTTCAGGGGCAGCTGATTTCGATCGGTGAATTATATACTTATGATTCTGGTGATCTGGTTTGGTGTCTGGGTAGCGCCTTCTTCTGTGTTCTCAGGTCACTTTTTGTTCATTTGTCAACTCCTCAGCTGATCTTGTTTCTTCAGACTTTAAACTGTAGGCATCTGAATCCTCTCCCAGATGGGTTTCAGCTGAGCAGGGTAGTCTCACCAACACCTCTAAGTTGTTGGGTTTCACAGGATCAGCAGCTGGGCCCTGGGTTGTCCTCAGACGGAGTGTTCAGATTCGTTCTGGTTCTGACCCACGGAGATAGCTTCTTCCCCAGATGTTGGGGTTAGGGGCGTCCCTGTTCCAAGCTGTGTCTGCTTGTCTCTGTCCCTGGGCCTGTTTACCTCTGCGGTCCGCCGCCGGGCCTGTATGTCCCTGTCAGCTGCCGCTGGGTCTGTCTGCCTCTGGGGGCCGCCACCGGGCCTGAATGTCCCTGTCGGCCGCTGCACGTCTACCTCAGCGGGCTGCCGCTGGGCCCGTCTTCCTCCACAGGCCGCCGCCACAGGCCTACCTGCGTCTGCTTGTCTTCGCCGCCGGGCCTGTCTACCTCTGTGGACCGCCGCTGGGCCTGAATGTCTCTGCCAGCTGCCGCCGGGCCTGAATATCTCTGTCGGCTGCTGCCGCTGGGCCCGTCTACCTCAGCGGGCTGCTGCTGGGCCCGTCTACCTCCGCGGGCCGCCGCCGCAGGCCTACCTGCGTCTGTTTGTCTCTACCGCCGGGCCTGTCTACCTCTGTGGGCCGCCGCTGGGCCTGAATGTCTCTGCCGGCTGCTGCCGGGCCTGAATGTCCCTGTCGGCCGCTGCCGCCGGGCCCGTCTACCTCAGCGGGCCACCGCTGGGCCCGTCTACTTCTGTGGGCCGCCGCTGGGCCTGAATGTCTCTTCCGGCTGCCGCTGGGTCTGAATATCCCTGTCGGCTGCCGCCGCTGGGCCCGTCTACCTCCACCGGCCCCCGCCGCAGGCCTACCTGCGTCTGCTTGTCTCTGCCGCCGGGCCTGTCTACCTCTGTGGGCTGCCGCTGGGACTGAATGTCTCTGCCGGCTGCCGCTGGGTCTGAATATCCCTGTCGGCTGCCGCCGCTGGGCCCGTCTACCTCCACCGGCCCCCGCCGCAGGCCTACCTGCGTCTGCTTGTCTCTGCCGCCGGGCCTGTCTACCTCTGTGGGCCGCCGCTGGGACTGAATCTAATCATATTTTTAAAACATCACATTTCAAACAGCATAGTCTCCAACTGAGCAGACAAGTATTCAAAAATGTAAAAAATAAAGTAGTATCCTAGCAAGAGAAGTATAGGGGACATGGAAATGAAAATGAACACGTCCTCCAGAAAGTGTGAAAATATGGAAGTTTAGATAGCGACGTTTCCTAGGTCTTGATGTGCGCATCCGTTTAGCAAAACGAAACAAGAAAACATATAGCAATGAGTTATCTTTCAGAAGCTTAAGAAAAAGTGAAGTAAACAAAATTTAAACCTCCTAACGTACCCCTGCACTCATACACATATACTTATCTTAAAGTAACAATTAGTGTGTATTAATTGGGTCATTCTTCCCTAAACTCTGAAACTTTGAGTTTTGCTATATTGCAACTTTGCCTTTTGACCTTACTTTTTCATCTCAAACTCTCTATGTAGCTAGGCTAGAATAAAAGGTGTGATCCTCCTTTCTCAGTCTCCAGTTGCCACCAGAACTGAAGAATTTCCCGATTTCAAGATAATTTCCACTCAATCTTTGTTTTTGCTCCCATCTGTACAGATGTTATCGCTGCAGCTCCCGGGTAAGGGCATTTTCTACTCCGAGTATGTTGGGAGCACAGATGTCTTTGCCCTTACAGATTCGCACTAGGGGAACCATGACTGTTAAACACACTGGATTGTCTCTTCAAAGTATAACCTGTTTTGCACGAAGAAGGCTGGGAACAGAGGTAGTTAACAGCCTCATTGACATCTGTGCTATCTCCAGGGCTAGCCACATCCGGTTCCCACAGGCTCCCACAAACAGGACTGGAAGTGATTAATAGGCTAGCTGTCTTCTGTGCTATTTGCAAGCATGAGCCCACATCAGATCCTCCACTAAGCTCTTATTATATCACATGTAGCCTATCGATAGAACCATCTTCAGGTAAGAAGTGATACGTACTTTGAAGAATTTTGAAGTATGCCTTATTGTGCACACAGTATTGTGTTAACGCCAGGAAACTTTTTTCCCAAATTATATTTCACTTAAATGGGCCTAAAACTGCCGTGGCAGGCTCTACAAGTGAATCAACACCAGCTACTGAGTCCTGTTGAATTGGACTTCCTTCTTGCCTCGTAAATATTTTGCCAGCCCTAGTATTTGCAGAGACACTCACAATGGTATGTGGTTAAATTATTGTGCACACAAATAAAGTTATCTGGGGGTCAGAGAACAAAACAGCCACAATATTATACATAGAGGTTAGGCAGTGGTAGCACATGCCTTCACTCCTAGCATTTCAGAGGCAGAGATCGATCTGGATCTCTGTGAGTTCAAGGCCACACTGGAAATAGCCAGGCATGATGACATACCTTAAATCCCAGCACTTGAGATCTCATGTCTTGCTTGAGAAAGACACATGCCTTTAATCCCAGGAAATGATGGCAGGACACAGAAAGGTATATAAGGCATGAGGACCAGGAAATTTAGCCTTTTTAAGCTTTCAGCTTTTAGCAGCAATTCAGCTGAGATCCATTCCGGTGAGGACTTGGAGGCTTCCGGTTTGAGGAAACAGGATCTGATGAGGAGTTGTTGAGGTGAGGTTGGCTGTAGCTTGTTCTGCTTCTCTGATCTTTCAGAATTTATCCCAATACCTGCCTCTGGGTTTGTTTTTATTAATAAGACCTTTTAAGATTTGTGTTACAATAGAATTTTACTTGAGCAATTGGTAACTATAAAGACTTTCAATAGGAGAACAAGGAGGTGATGAATCCTGACTCTGACTTCCTATCTGAGGGATTTGGAGAAAATCATTCAAATTTTGCGATTCTTTATTCACTATTATTTATAATTTATTAAATTTATTTTATTAGCTATTAGAACACATTTAATAAGTACCTGTTTTGTTTTATAATTCTACTATACAAAAATAAATATGAAGAATGTATTATTAATAAGCTTGATCTGACAAAGCAAAATAGAATATACTTAATGGACTAAATAATAGAAATCTTCATTCACAGTTTAGAAGCTCATTGTCAAGATGCATTTAGGATTGGTTTCTGAGAGATCCTTTCTTCTTACTTGTTAGATGTTCACCCACTGGCTCAATCATCATACCAAGTTCTCTTTACTGGCAAGAGGAATTAGAGAGGAGTACATGTGCTTTCACTGCTTCTTCTTATAAGTACTTAAATCAGTAGAACTGAGGTTCTACACTTATTATCTCATATAATATTTATTATCTATTATAGGTTCCATTTGCAAAGTTAGTAATTTTAAGGTTTAGGGGTACAACATGAATGTTATGGAAAGCCACAATTTTGCCCATTGTGGCTTTTGGCTGGTAGTTTATTTTCATTCAAACTGAAAGTCTACTTCTCTGTGCTGTAAATCTAACAGGAGATCCACTACCAAAGGAATGGATCTCTACAATGATAGAAATATAGTATTTTATGTTTTTGCTCTTGTTGGATGAATTTTATGCAGTGACTCTAACTAAATCCATCCTCATGAATTCCTATCTTTATTTTCTGAAGTGACACTCTCATGTTTCATCTTAAATCCTCATCATGGATCCATAATCTGTCCTTTCTTTTCACTTCTCTGGAACCACTGGATTATAAAACAGAGGACTGTTTTTAAAAATGTAAAAGAGTCCCCATTTACATTTAAAATGTGAAAGTTCATCCCCCAACTCCAGCAGGCATTCCCTGGGAAACCGATGGCCACTCTGAACAGGGCAACAAAGTTTAACTGCAGATGCTCACCTCCTTCTCTTCTTCTCCAAATACCATCCTCTTGGTCTGTAGCCGAACACCTGCTTCAGTCTTCCCTTTCTCACTGATGCCTACTTCCAAAACATCATATGGATTTTTCTTCTCCAACCTTCCTTCCCATAATTCATCCCATAATCCCACCCTCCAACATCAGGAGGCATCCACTGGGATCACTACTGCTGCACTGGTCAGGGAAGGAATTAGGTTAACTGATGATCTTAACCCCCTTCCTCCCCTCCAAATCCAATCTCCCAGTCTCATCCCCAGATCTGTAGCAGTACACTGCCCATGCTTCTCTTCCTGACTCCATCTCCAGGGAATCACACATATCTTCCCACCCAACCTTTCTTCCCCCTACTCATCACTTTATCCATTCCCCAACTCCAGCAGGCATTCTGGGAGAATTCACTCCAACCAGGCAAGTAAGATGCATAACTGGAGATCTTCATCTTTTCTTCCTTTCCTTCAAATTCAATTCTTCAGTGCCATCCACATCTCTGAGGCAGAACACTAGGTACCGCTGCCCCTGCTGTCTGCCTCCATCTCCAGTAGATCATGCAGACCTTCTCCTTCAGATCCATCTCTACCATTCTTGGCCACATACCCACAGGACACTTCATCCTACCACAGAGACACTTACTTGCTCAACCACATTCATTGCTGCTCCATTATCCACAGCTAGTAATTAGAAACAACCTAGGTGTTTCTCAACAACAAAAAAAAATGGATAAAGAAAATGTGACACATTTATACCATAGCATAGTACTCTGCGATTAAATCAAATGAGATCATGAAATTCTCAGGTAAATGGGTGGATCTAGAAAAAAAAAAAACATACTGAATGAAGTAACACAGACCCAGAAAGAAAAATGTGGTATGAATTATCTTATAGATGGAGCTAAGCTGTTATGTTAATGATAATTAAACTGTAATATGTAGAAAGGCAAAGGTTAGATAATGAGTAAGGGACTGGGGTGATTCAGGAGGTAGGACAGACGTATCTCCTTCGGAAATGGGAAATAGAATACATAGTTATGGATGGAAAAGATATTTGGAACAGGAGGATTAAATGGAGAAGGGTTTGAAGGAGAGAATGTTGGGAGAAACAGCGGAGATTAATGGTCATTTTAGGGGGATTATGGGAACCTAAGACAGTAAAAGCTTCCTAAAATATAAACATACATGAAAGTGACGTAAATAAAATCGCCAAATAATGTAGGATAAAGAGCCCCAACTGGCCTTCCCTACTCACCAAATGAAGCTTCCAATACCTGGATAGTGTTCTATCTAATGAATTGTTGGCTAAACGGGTCCCATGGGAATCATCAAACCACCCAGGCTGTTGCCAAGACTATAAATTGATCTATACTAATGATGGCAAGACCTCATTGCTAAAAATAACACCTATATAACTCATTGAACATGGAGAAGTCTATCTGGTGCCTACCCAAATCCTCCACCCCATTTTCAAGTGGCTTTGATAAAGGAAATTACTCTGCATGCTTACCGAGCAGAAGTATAAACACCAACCCTGGCATGACTCCTTTGATCTACAATGGTGTCCTGCCTGCAAGATATGCAAGTGCAATGGAGGCATAAAACTTATGAGAGAATCCAACCAATGTCTGATTTGACTTAAGCCACACTCTATAAGATGATACTCATATCTAACACTGCTTACTTGATAAAGAATATGAGACTAGATGGCTTGAGACCTAGAGTAAAACCAAATACCCAAATACTACTGTTCTTTTTTTTTTTTTTTTTTTTTTTAAGGTAACAATAAAATAACCCCTAATGACATTCGGCTATACTCATGTTTCAGAGCCTTGTTCTGCCATTATAAAAGAAGTTTCCTTCTGCAGTTCATGGGAACACAAACAGAGATCCCCAGCCAGACACTGTGCCAATAGTCAGAGACCTTTGAACACTGTGCCCTAAAAGGTTCACCATCAAATCTGTCCCCTCAGGGATCATGGAACCAGGGAAGAAAGGCAGAAAGAATGTAAGAGCCACAGGGGATGAAGGATACCAAGAAAGCAAGGCTCTCTAAATCAATGTGATCAATGCACAGAGATTGAATAAGCAATGTGCACAGGGCCTATATGAGTGTGCACCAGATGGGGTCTTAGAGCTGAAAGGACACACGCCTCTATCCCTAATCTAGAAGCAGGTGCTAATTACTTGCAAATAAAAAGTTCATTTCTTCTAAGTGTATCTCACTGGATAACAAACTGTTCTAAGAATAGGCTACACGTCCAGCTGTAGATGGGCATCAGAAAATGGACACAGTGATATCTTTGGAGGATCTTTGTCAGGGATTTTCCTTTTTGAATTTCTTTAAATGATTTTTATGTGTTATTTTTATTTTATTTATATTTTTCCTCCTTTCTTTTTACCTTCCAGGCCATTTGCAGATATATTATGGTGACTTTCAGCTTAATGATTTTATGGGATTCCTATTGTGTGAATGATCGAGTCTCTGTTTCTTGTTCCTTCTCTTGGTCTCTTTCTTTTGTTTGTCAAAATCCTTTGTGCTAGTTTTATCTTAATATATTTTATTTTACTTTGCTCCTTTAGAAGCCAGTTTATTTTCTAATGATAGACACCAAAGGAGAGGATCTTGATGGGAGGGAAGGTGGGGAATGACTAGGAGAAGTAGAGGGGGGGAACCATAATCAGGAGAGATTTTGTGAGAGAAAAAATGACTTATCTTCCATGAAAGAAAAAAAAATATTTATTTTTATTATTTTCAGAATGTGCATGCATGTGTGCCTGTGTGGTGGTATGGAATGTGAATACAGCTGCCCATGCATGCCAGAAAAGAGAGTTATGTCCCCTAGAGCTAGAGTTACAGGAAGTGTTATACTGTGTAATAAGGGTGCTAGCAACCAAACTCAGGTCTTCAGGGTAATCAAAATCTTAATGAAAAGTATTTCTATAGGAATAGTATGTGCTTCAAAGATGAGTGTAACAGGGAAGAAGTGATCCAATGATTCTTACTATCTGGTATCTCGTCTCCAAATTCTGCATTACAGAGGTGGAAAGCACATCTGCCAGCCTATACTCGATGGGGAATTTCCGCAAAAACCTATCCTGTTAGGAGTAAATTCAACAACATAGGGTACATTTTAGATGGGACTTGGGAGTCTATAGGACAGCAAAATTAGCATTGATATTTAGTGAAATGAATTTGTTCCTTAACACACACAAATGAGCCGAATTCTATTTTTGTGTAATGATAATGCTCATCAGAATAGTATCATTTTGAATATCTGCGGTGAGACACTCTGCCTTTCCTGACATTGAAATGTCAATCTAAGGAACATGCAGCAACTGGCATGATATAACTAACCTGCAATGTGATAGAAACTTGATGACGATAAATGACTATGAGAAAATTAATTTGAAGAGCAATAAATCATCATAAGATTTATATCAAAAGGTAAAGACCATATCCTTGTAACTTCTTTGGAAAGTTTCAAGTACAGAATAAGACACAAATGGACCTTTTGATATTGAAAGATTAATAAACCAAATGAGTACATGGAATCCTGCAAGATAGGTTTTTATCCTACAGTACTGAGTCCTTTGGGAAGTAATTGGTAGTCGATATTTTAGTTAAGCAGATAGAATAAACCTCATGCTTTATGTTCCCACCTTGCTTCAGTTGCATTGTGGTTTATTAAAGATCATGTTAAAGCTTGCTGGCAGTGGTCAAGAAAATGTGTATAGATTGTGATTCTGAAAAACATTTAAAAAGTTAAGTCAGAACTTTAATGCTTATAATTCTAGGTTACATGGTGGTAAATTCTTCTTCTCATATTGTCTTTTTCCCTCATGTTTGCACACACTTTCTTCATATGATGTCACAGTGTGTGGGAAACCTAAGCCCCTACATTTGCATTTAAATTTAGCTTTTCTGTGAGACCATAGTCTCTCTCTAGCACTTTGTTACTCACATGATACTTTACAGGCTAATGGTTGTTTTCTCATTTATTTAACATGGAGACAGGAGAAGAAACCCATTTATTCCCTAAATTGAGAACATGTTTTGTAAAATTTCAAAATAGAAAAGATATCTAGATAAAACATTGATTTCAAATTACAGCTTATTTTGAAATTAAAATAAAAATTTATCAAATAAATAATATAATAATTATATATTTTCATAAGTAAAAGAAACTTACAGGAAATGAAAAGTTTGGTCAGAATGGATTGGAGAGTTAAGAAAGTGGCTATGGGAGGAGTTGGAAGAGGACTATGAATATGTACAAAACATAATACATGAAATCCTCAAAGAATTCAAATAAACAAATGTTAAAATAAACTATATTGTTATAAATACTAGATAAAAAATATGAAAAAAGATAGATAAATATATATAAACTAATGGAAACAGCTCTCTGATTATAATACTGACATAATTTGTTTGTATAATTATATATAAAATTATTTTAACAGTATAATATATATGTGCACACATATACATATATTAAGCATCTACACTTACTTTATGAGCCAAGATTACCAAATATCGCCATCGAGAAATTAAACCAGGCCAGTGGGGGGAGCCACAGCAAGACTGAGGCTGTGGAAATTTTATTGAGAGCAATCAGACTTCTTATACTCTTATCTGAAACCGTATAGTGGCACCTGCCAGGAACTGTAAGTACAGTTGTAGTTGCTAGGATACAGTGATGTTTGCATGCTATAGAGGGTACACAAGATTGACATCTAAGGTCAGTTGTCCTGCCAAGCTCCTTTGGTTCCTTGACTTCTAAGAGAACATACAGAGAAACACAAAGCAACCTAAACATTTTACTACCTGAGGGACTGCCTGCTGTGGGAAGGTCTGTATGTCAAATCTGTTGCTCTGATTGGTCCATAAATAAAACACTGATGGCCAGGCAGGAAGTATAGGCGGGACTTACAGAGAGGAGAATTAAGGGAACAGGAAGGGAAAGGGAGTCACTGCCAGCTGCCACAGCCATGACAAACAGCATGTGAAGATGCCGGTAAGCCACTGGTCACGTGGCAAGGTATAGATTTATAGAAATGGATTAATTTAAGCTATAAGAACAGTTAGCAAGAAGCCTGCTATGGCCATACAGTTTTTAAGCAATATAAGTCTCTGTGTTTACTTGGTTGGGTCTGAGTGGCTGTGGGACTGGTGGGAGATAAAGATTTGTCCTGACTGTGGGCCAGGCAGGACAACTCCAGCTACAACTGCCTCAGTTTCTCAGGAACTTGAAGACACACAGTGCCCCAGGAGCCAAAAACTCTAATCTGGGAAAAACAAACAAACAAACAAACAAACAAAAAACTATGACTCATTTCTCTCAAGGCATATGCTATGGTTTCTCACAGTATATATGTTTTGTTTTCCATTAAGAATATTTTCTCTCTTCTCTGCAGTACAATTCATGCTGTCATGTTTTACCCCTTAAATTATTTCTCCTTTTAGTAGATAGAAACAGTTCTCTGATTATAATACTGACATTATTTGTTTATAATTACACTAATAATTTTAGCAAAAACGCTTATAGGTGAAAGAGTTCCATCTGTGGACTTGAATATACACATATACACGTACACATGCATGTAAGAATGACGCATGTTCCAAGATGATACACTTTAACCTTAATAATGTTTACAAATAAAGCAGACAAGGATATTTTTTTTAAATGTTCATAATAAGGACCAAATATTTTTGTAGTTGTTAGGGTCAGACCATCGGCCCTTATTGACTTAACACCCTAGGCTTAGCCACAGATTAGCTATAGCTCAATTAAACAAGCAAATAATAAAAACAGAAAATTGATACTTGTTCAATGTGGCTACATTTGCTGGAAGAATGAACAAGTTCAGTGATCCCTTAGGAATCTATTTAGAAATTTGACATGAGCGTAACTGATAAACAATTTGAATAGACCTAGTGTAATACACCCATAGTGATATAGAAATTGTCACTGTAAGTCTTCTACCTTTCCCCACAAAAAAGTAAAAGCCCAGGGCCAGATACTGTTAGCACAGAATTCTACCAGACTTCAAGGAGGAGTTAATGTCAATATCTCTCAAATTATTCCACAAAATATAAACAGAGAGAATATTGACAAATTCATATAACAAGGCCACAGTTAAGCTGATACCTAAATCACATTAAGAACCAACAAAGAAATAAAATTATAAACCAATTTTCCATATGAACATAAACAAAACTACTCAATAAAATACTTGTAAACTGAATCCAAGAGCACATTAAAAAGATCATTCACCATGATCAAGTAGACTTTATTCCAGCGATGCAGAGGTACATGGTTCAATCATATAAAAATTAGTAAATATAATCTACCACATAAAAAATATGAAAGAAAAATCCAAATGATCATTTCACTAGATACAGAAAAGGTATTTGACAAAATCTAACACTACTTCATTATAAAAGTATTGGAGAGAATAGGGATAGAAGGGAAATACCTAAACATAATAAAGACAATTTATATCACACCTATATCCCACATCAAATTAAATGGAAAGAATTTTCACTAAAATTAAGAACCAGACAAGGTTGTCCACTCTTTTCCTATCTATTCAATATAGTACTTGAAGGTTCAGATAGAGTAATAAGACAACTAAAGGATATCAAGGGTTAACAATTTGGAAAATAAGAGGTCAAAATATCTTTATTTGCAGATGGTATGATAGGATCCATAGGTGACTCTAAAAATTTCACCATGGAATGCCTAGAGCTGATAAACAGTGTTCTAGGGAAGTTCTCAGGAATCCATAAAGGTTACCCTATCTTAGACTACTAGCATGAGTGGAGAGGGTGCCTGGACTAGCTTTCCTCAGTGATCAGATCAGTGAATACCCTAACTGTCATCACAAAGCCTTTCTCCAGTAACTGATGGAAGAAGACACAGAGATCCACAGCCAAGCACCAGGCCAAGTTCCCAGAGTCCAGTCTAAGAGAGAGAAGAGGGATTCTATGAGCAAGGGGCATCAAGATCATGATCGGGAAACCTACAGAGACAACTAAACCAAAATAGTAGGAACTCATGAACTTTAGACCAACAGCTGTGGAGCCTCCATGAGACTGGACTAGGCCAACTGCAAAAGTGAGACAGTTGTGTAGCTTGATCTGCTTAAGGTGCCTCCTGGCAGTAGGATTGGAATCCATCCCTAGCACATGAGCAGGCTTTTGGGAGCCCACTACCTATGATGGGACACCTAGCACAGCCTTGAGTCAGGGGGAGGTGATTTTGGACCTGCCTCAGTTGAATACCAGGCTCAGCTGACTCCTACCTTCTTGTAGGAGGGAATGGGGGTAGTTGCGGGAGGCTGGAGGGGCAGGAGGAGGGAAAAGGAAGATCTGTGATTGGTATGTAAAATGAATTAAAAAAATTTAATAATAAAAAAGAGACTGTTATGGTGATATTTTATTTGTGCTGAAATGTGATTTTATTTATATGTTAATGAATAAAGTTGCCTGAAGATTAGAGGTAAAATCAAGCCATTAAGCAGAAGTCCAGTAGTGGACTTATTTCATGCCCTTATCCAATCACATGGCAGGCAGAGTCTCTGTGTGGTCAAGGACACAGCCAAACGTGATGACCCAAGCCTTTAATCTCAGTACCAATCATAGAGACCTGGAGGTCGGTATAGACAGGCAGTGACGAGGAAGTCATGTGGCTGGGCTTAATGCCAATAAGAAGGCAGAACAGGAAAGCAATAAAACACAAGTCACACAGGAAGAAAGTCTCTCGCTCTCTGGGCAAGCAACAGCAGCCAGGTGGTAAGATGAGGTGGCATTGGCTCTTTGCTAGTGCTCTGATCTCTTGGGCTTTTAACTTTGTATTTGGCTCTGTGTTTGTTATTTAATAAGACCTTTAGAATTTCATCTATAGACTGTGAAATTCAAAAAGAAGAATTAAATAGAAAGTAAGGGACTTTCATATGTCAGCAGTCCTGACAGGGTGTGGCCCCACTCGCCAATATTGTCTTTCCTACAAGATGGCATTACAAGTTATCATAACTATCTGAAGACTTGCTACAGGAATCATGTTCTCCCTCTCTCTGCCAGTAGAATTTAGCCTTTTCCTTCTCCCATTACAATATTGGGGGATTAATTTTGAAGAGTGTGGTAGCTAAATAACAGGACGGGATACAAATGTTTCTCTTTAGACTCTTCAGTTCTGCTTCTGTCAAGAGATTGGTGTGAGACCTTCATTTTGTTAGATAAACTCTTTGAGCTGTCTCCAAATACCTTTCATTTGTTTCTGAATTTTCCTCTAACTCATGTAGCACCAGTAATATTACCTATGTTTTCTGCTTTATGTTTTATCATGGTAAACTGGTTGCTTTCACATAGATTGTATTTACTTGTAATTTACTCCAATCCTTTGTTCTTACATTTCTCAATCACTTAATAAGGCCAGTTCAGAGGCAAATTCCTTGAGACAAGTTCTTGAAACTGCAGACCAATTTATTGAAACTGATTACACTAAAGCACTTTGAAAAACATCATTGTTAAGATTTTCTACTAGTCCAATTATCTGTTCATATTCATACATATCAGTAGAATTTATGCCTCTTGAGTGCTTTGAACACTTTTAGCTGAATTCCTAGCACAGAGCACACTGAACATCCTCCCTTAGGAGTCTTTTCATGTTAGTGAATTGACTCTTAAACACTAGCTACTTCATTTAGCCAAGATAACAAAAAACTCACAGGAGACAAGGGAAAATTTATGACATAGCACATTGAAAATAATTCCTGGCTTTGACATATTTGTTTCAAAACTATTGACTTGTTTATCCACTTTTCCCACTTTATACCTAAGAAGTAAAAATAAATAAGGGGTTACTCTGAACCAAGGCACTGTCTGAAATGCAGTAAGGGCCATGAATAATCCTCCCCAGTCAACCAGATAATGTAGTATATAAGTTGACACCTACCTTTAACCTGATTAGCCATTACAATAAAGATTGTTCAAATGAATGAAGGGTGAAATTTTATTTTGTTATAAATCATAATATTTATTTTTATCATAACCCATTTTTATTATTTTATTTCATTTAAAAATTTTTCATACTTTTTTTTAATATTCTTTTCACTCCCCCAAGCCCTCCTATCCTATCAAACTTTATTTTTCTCTTATGAAAATATTAAAATGATTCCCCAGTTTCTAAACAGATTTTCTGTAAGAGCAATATGCATTCTTTTGAGACAGGGTTTCTCTGTGTAGCTTTGTGCCTTTCCTGGATCTCGCTCTATAGACCAGGCTGGCCTCGAACTCAAAGATCCGCCTGGCTCTGACTCCCAAGTGCTGGGATTAAAGGCGTGTGCCACCACCACTTAACAGTTGAGCTATCTCTAAAGGCTTGTGTGTGTGTGTGTGTGTGTGTGTGTGTGTGTGTGTGTGTGTCTGTGTGTGTGTGTCTGTGTGTGTGTGTGTGTGTCTGTGTGTGTGTTGTAGGTGGCATATGCCTATGGTGCATACATGTGATTATGGGTGTACATACCCATGCATGGATATGAGAAGGCTAAAGCAGGTCTTTGGGTATCTTTCTCTTTCTCCACCTTATTGCTTTAAGACAGAGCATCTCATCACACCAGAAGCTTATTGTTGCAGATAGATTGGTTGGCAAGGGAGCACTTACTATCTGCCTGTCTGGTATCTGCTGTGCTAGATGTATAGTTTATAACAGCCATATATAGATTTTTATGTGGATGCTGGAAAATCCACTCAGGTATTCATGCTGTCAGGAAAAGCACTTGTACATGCTAAGCCATGCCAACAGATCTAAATTTCCTGTATTTTGAAAGAAACTAGAACATTGATAATTGGTGAAACAATGAGTTCACAGACTTCCAGCTTCTCCACCTTCTCTCTAGCAATAGCAATGCCTTTCGAAGAGGATGCATAGACTCCATTTTCCATAAGAAGTAATGCATTTTGTAACATAACAGGCTTAAATATCTGGCTCACATAATGGAATAATAACAAAAAGGCAATATTTCAGAGTCTCTGAAAGCAACCTCGGAATAAGGAGGAGGGTTGGCCAACGAAAATCAAGGTACATCGTACTGCTCACGGCATCCATGCCCTCTGTCAACAGAATCAGGTACCAGTGGTTCCTGATAAATTTGCTTTGATAAGTGGGGAACAGGACAGATTTCCCTTCCCTTGTCGTTTTTCAAGCTGCACTGAAGCCGTCCTTTGTGTACACGCATGGATATGCATGTTGATGAGAGCTACAGAGCTAAATGTTGAAATTCATGTTAACTCATTTGTTATTGTCCAGCTATTCCCTTGGAATTCCAGACGTCTTTTTTTTTTTTTTTAACTTTTGACAGAACCTCCCAGGGCACCTGTATATGTTGGGGGACAGGTTCTTAGTGATTCTGAAGAAATCATCCTTCCAGTTTATCTATGATTACCCACTTTGGTTTACCTTATATTACATAAGATTGTATTTTGTTTACAGCAGTGGTTTGAAAGAAAATGACCCTCAAAGGGGACACTATTATGAGGTGTGGCTTTTTTGGGGGCTCATCGTGGCCTTGTTGGAGAAAGTGTGTCACTGAGACCTTCATATGCTTAAGACACCAAATGCCTCAGTTTACTTCTTGACTACAAGATATAGAACTCTCAGCTTTTTCTCCAACACAATGCATGCCAGCAAGCCACTATGTCTGGCCATGATGTTAACGGACTAAACTTCTGAAACTGTAAGCTATTCAATTAAATATTTTCCTTTATAAGAGTTGCTGTGATCATGGTCTCTTCACATCAATAGAAAACCTAAGACTTTTACCAAAATTACAATTAGGGAACAATAATATGATACCATCCATTATGAAAACAAATATATTACCACTTGGTAATATTTCACATTAATGGGAGCTTTTTCTTAGCCTGAAATATTAGTGTATAGGAGGAGTGTCCTATGTGCTGTTGAACATACATACAAGTAGCATTATAAGAACTAAAGTCGTTATATTTAGGATATATATATATAGAAACGCAACAACAGTAATAAAAAGAGGCCATCACTTTGAAAAAGAGCAAGGAAAGGTATATGGAGGCTTTGGAAGGAGAAAAGGTATTGGATAAATGGTAATTAAATTATAATCCCAAAAATAAAATTTAAAAATACCAGAAACATTTTCCCATAAATACCAGTTGACTAAGGTATTAGCCAGAGTATTTATTTCATTTGACTCTGTTTTTAAATTTTAATTATTTAATGTTTTATTTATATTTATTATATTAATTTATTTTATTTAAGTATTTAATTAAATAAAAATATAAATTAAATTATATTTATTTAATAATAAATATTCAAAATTAAAAGTTTTTCCTTTGAGTCTCACTTATCCTTAATTCTTTTTTTTTATTATTATTATTATTATTATTTTACAACACCATTCAGTTCAACATAATAGCCACAGAATCCCCTGTTCTCCCCCTCTCGCCCACCCCTCCCCCCAGCCCATCCCCCATTCCCACCTCCTCCAGATCAAGGTCTCCCCCGAGGACCAGGGTTGACCTGGTAGACTCAGTCCAGGCAGGTCCATTCCCCCCTCCCAGACCGAGCCAAGTGTCCCTGCATAAGTCCCAGGATTCAAACAGCCAACTCATGCAACGAGCCCAGGACCTGGCACCAATGCACAGCTGCCTCCCACACAGATCAAGCCAAATGACTGTCTCACCCGTTCAGGTGGCCTGATCCAGTTGGGGGCCCCTCAGCCTTTGGTTCATAGATCCTGTGCTTCCATTCATTTGGTTATTTGTCCCGGTGCTTTATCCAACCTTGGCTTCAACAATTCTCGCTCAAATAAACCCTCTTCTTACTCACTAATTAGACTCCCAGTGCTCCACCAGGGGCCCAGCCGTGGATGTCTGCCTTCAGATTCCTCAGTCCTTGGATGGGGTTTATGGCACCACTATCTGGGTGTCTGGCCATCCCATCACCAGAGTAGGTCAGTTCCTGCCGTCTCGCGACCATTGCCAGCAGTCTTTTGAGGGGGTATCTTTGTGGATCTCCGTGGGCCTCCCTAGCTCTCTGCTTCCTCCCCTTCTCACCTTCTCATGTGGTCTTCATTTACCATGGTCTCCTATTCCTTGTTCTCCCTCTCTTTTCTTGATCCAGCTAGGATCTCCCACTCTTTCCCTCGACTGTCACCCTTCATTGTTCCCACTCATGACCAGGCTATTCATGTAGATCTCGTCCATTTCTCCGTGTCTTTTTTGGGGGTCCCGTTTTCCAGGTAGCCTCACTGGTGATGTGAGTAGCAGTCTAGTCATCCTTGTTCCACATCTAGCATCTTCCTATGAGTGAGTACATACCATATTTGTCTTTCTGAGTCTGGGTTACCTCACTCAGGATGATTTTTTCTAGATCCATCCATTTGCCTGCAAACCGTGTGATGTCGTTGTTTTTCTCTGCTGAGTAGTATTCCATTGTGTATATGTGCCACAATTTATTTATCCATTCTTCAGTTGAAGGGCATCTAGGTTGTTTCCAGGTTTTGGCTATTACAAACAATGCTGATATGAACATAGCTGAGCAAGTGCTCTTGTGGTATGATTGAGCATTTCTTGGGTATATGCCCAGGAGTGGTATAGCTGGATCTTGGGGGAGATTGATTCCCAATTTTCTAAGAAAGCGCCATATTGATTTCCAAAGTGGTTGTACAAGCTTGCATTCCCACCAGCAGTGGAGGAGAGTTCCCCTAGTTCCACATCCTCTCCAGCATAAAGTGTCTTCAGTGTTTTTGATCTTAGCCACTCTGACAGGCGTAAGGTGGTATCTCAGAGTTGTCTTGATTTGCATTTCCCTGATGATTAGGGAAGTTGAGCAATTTCTTAAATGTCTTTCAGCCATTTGGGATTCCTCTGTTGAGAATTCTCTGTTTAGTTCTAAAGCCCATTTCTCAATTGGACTGTTGGTCCTTTTGATGTCTAATTTCTTGAGTTCCTTATATATTCTGGATATCAGTCCTCTGTCAGATGTGGGGTTGGTGAAGATCTTTTCCCATTCTGTAGGCTGTCGCTTTGCCTTGTTGACCGTATCCTTTGCTCTACAAAAGCTTCTCAGTTTCAAGAGGTCCCATTGATTGATTGTTTTTCTCAGTGTCTGTGCTACTGGTGTTATATTTAGGAAGTGATCTCCTATGCCAAGGCGTTCAAGACTATTTCCTACTTTTTCTTCTAGCAGGTTCAGAGTAGCTGGATTTATGTTGAGGTCTTTGATCCACTTGGACTTAAGTTTTGTGCACGGTGACAGATATGGATCTATTTGCAGCCTTCTACACGCTGATATCCAGTTATGCCAGCACCATTTGTTGAAGATGCTTTCTTTTTTCCATTGTACACTTTTGGCTTCTTTGTCAAAAATTATATGTCCATAGGTGTGTGGGTTATTTTATTTAAGTATTTAATTAAATAAAAATATAAATTAAATTATATTTATTTAATAATAAATATTCAAAATTAAAAGTTTTTCCTTTGAGTCTCACTTATCCTTAATTCTTAATTCTGGACGCACATGTTGAAAGCCCTGCTCTTTCCACTAAAAACATATCTGGCAATTGGCAATATTTGCTGAATACCTTAGTAATAGTTGATCAAACTATCCTGAGCTTGAAATACTTTGACCTCATCCCATCTGAACCCTGTGGACATGACACAATACAGAAATGATGGTGTTTTGTTCATTTCTCCATTAACTTAAGTTGTTAAACTCAACCGCTTCAAGGTGAAGTTATCGCTCTAATATTTATGAAAGTCATATTATTGTGAAGTCCATTACTTGATAGGATGCAGCTGAATCATAGGTTTTGAGATACAACTTTTACTGCCTGAGGATGATATTTAAACTCCAGAGCTGACTAAAAGGATGCCATCACCATTTTAAAAATATACTCACCATTTTCCATTCATATTTTCTTTGAATCCAGAACCAAAGCAGAGGAATTTAGCTGCCTTAGCGCCCATGCTTGTATTGAATTTCCGTGCTGCTGTTATTTCGCTCTTCCAAACCCAGCTAAGGGATTTTAATTGTGCTGGAGTTGTACCATCAGAACAAACAGTCAGCATTCTGATGAGTAGATATTTTCTACTGTTTTCTCTTCTTCTCATCTTAATCATCTAGTTCTCACATGAAGTATAAAATGTCTGAATAGGAACAGTGCTGCAAGCGATGCTGACTCTGGAGGGATTTGGAAGAAAAAGCAAGCCACAGTGAACAGAACTTCGCAAGACTTACTTGCTAGTTGTAATTTTGGAATCAAACTTGTGTTCTTCAAATATTGCAGGCTTTGTATGATGTAATCTCTTTTCTAGTCAACCCCAGGGGTTGTGTTAATTTCTGCTTCAAGCCAAGGTTCACCTATTAAGTGTGTAAGACTGAATGGTGTCAGAATTCCTGTGCCTTACATAAAAAAGTTCATGCTTGTTTCCTGCTCCCATGGCTGATTATTGCCTTTTTCTGAACTGTTCCTCCTCCATATTTATACCTCCTGTGTGTATGAGTGTACATGTGGGTGTGTGCCTGTGTGTGTCTGTGTCTCTCTGTGTGTTTGCGTGTATCTGTGCATATGTCTCTGTGTTTGCGTTACTGTGTGTTTCTCTCTGTGTGTATATCTGTCCATCTGTCTGTCTGTCTGTCTGTCTGTCTCTCTTAGTGTGTTGTGTGTGTGTGTGTGTGTCTGAGCCTCTGTGTGTATTTTTTGTCTGTCATCATGTCCATGTCTCTGTCCTTGCCTTTGTCTATTTGTGATTGTGTATTTCAGTGTGTGTCTGTGTGCTTATGTGTGTCTGTATCTATGTCTGTGTTTGTGTGTGTTTATATCTGTATGTGTTTCTTTGTATGTGTTTCTCTGTGTGTGTCTGTGTATATTTATATCTGTATGTGTTTCTGTGTGTGTATGTTGTACAGGTGATCACATGTTCATATTTACAATGCTCATGATATATCCAGAAAATTGTTTTTCATAGTAATCCCAATATTGGCCTCATCCCAAGACTCTTACAACTTTTCTCTCCCCTCTTCATTGAAATTTCCTGGACCCTCCATTATCATGTAAAATATATTAGTTGGTAGAGATGTCCCATAGTGCTGAGCCCCGGACAGTCATTTGTTCTTAGCACTTTCAACATTAAGAATCTCAACCCTAGGCTGGGTGGTGCTGGCTCACGCCTTTAGTCCCAGCACTCAGGAGGCAGAGTCAGGAGGATCTCTGTGAGTTCTAAGCCAGCCTGGGCTACCAAGTGAGTTCCAGGAAAGGCTCAAAGCTACACAGAGAAACCCTGTCTTGAAAACCAAAAACATAACAGCAAAAAAACCGAATCTCAACCTTAACTATTACCCATTGAAGAAAGAGTCATCTCTGACCAAGGCTGAGCACTGTTGTAATTTGAGTAGAATATAAACACTTAAACACACACACACACACACACACACACACACACACACACACACAGGAATTTTAAATAAAATGTGCATTTCACAAAACATTAGAAGTAAATTATTATCATATAGTCACATACTTTCCAAACCATAAGCTTTAATTTTTCATTATGTTTTAATGTTTGTGTTTGTATGTGTGTGTATATGTATAGATCAGAAGACTACTTATACAAGTTAATCTTCTTCTTATACCATGTGAGTCCTGGGAATTAAAACAGATTTAAGGGATGGTTAGGAGACTCCTTTATTCTCCAAACCATCTCCCTGGCTCTTCATGGATTTTTGATAAAATTTAAAGCACCAGCCAGACATTTATTGCCTACCAGGGACAGGCCTCACACTCAATGAGAAAGTAATTGGCTATCTTTTTAACATCTCCTTAATTTGGATTATTCTTCCCCTTCCCCATTTTTTCCTCAATCCCCTACTTCAATTCCTACTTTCATATCACATGTTTTACTCACCCCTTATTCATCTCATGTCTTAGCCATCACGCCTCCTCCTCTCCATACTTCCTGTCTTTTATAGACACTCCCTTCATTTTAGCTACAAAAATATAAGTATGTGAATATATATAAGCATATTAGAAAAACAAACTACAATTACTATACCTTAAGAGCTCCACATGGTCAATCCAGATATATTGTTAACAACTTAAAAACTGATTAGGAGAGTCAAGCAAATCCCACTAGAACCATTGTCACCCAACGATGACAAGGATTCAAAGAGAGGAAGATTAAAACACCAAACATAATGGCTAATATATAAATCCCACAAAAACAGACTTCTTTTTGTTTCATTAAAAAATAAAATGTTGTGAATTACTAATCACAGCAAAACATTTTATTTTTTATATTACAGCCTACAGAAATGATGAGAGCAAGTATAATCCAGGAAGAGAACTCAGAAGATGTCAATCCTATTAACATCTTGATCTTGGGCTACAGTTCTTTTGAATTGTGAAATTAATTTCTTTCTTTTATGTACACCAGTATGCCATACTCTATTATGACATTCCCAAATGAATAATTTAATTTTTACTGTTCTACACAGGAAAAAGTAAATTAAAATCAAAGAAAGTTAAAAGAAGCTGATAAATACTAATGAATAAACCAATCACATACAAATTAGAAGACATGGAGAATAATAAATATATCCTCACTTTTGTTCTTTGCAAAAGTAAATACTGGTATTTCAGACAGACTTACTCAGAGCAAAGGAAAAAAATACACATGTTACTGCTATTGAGAAATGAGAACATTATTTCTATGGAAATTACAAAGTAGTATGCAATACAAGTAAAACTACCAGAGAAAAAATGTCAAACACTGGTGGCTCTAGTATTGAAAATCTCTTGCGTATATTTCATGGAATCTTAGTGTGGTGGTTTGAATAAGAATAGCCACCAAAGATTCATATTTGAATGCTTAGTCATCAGTGTGTGGCACTGCTAGAGAGGGATTAGGCAATATGGCCTTGTAGGAGGAAGTGTGTCACCAGAGGTTGGCTTTGAGGCTTTAAAAAGCCCATTCCAACCCCCGAGTCTCTGTCACTGCTGCTTGTGGATGTGGAACTCTTAGCTACCATGTCTGGCTGCATGCCACTGTGCTCTCTGCCATGAGAATGATGGACTAAACTGTAAACAAGTCCCAGTTATATGTTTTCCATGAAAACAGTTGCCTATGTCATGGTGTCTCTTCACAGCAACAGAATACAAACTGGGGCACGTAGATTTAATTCTTCATAAAAACTTAAAGTAAAAAAAAAAAAAGCGTCACACTTCACAATCCACATTGTTGGTTCAATCATCATCTACAAAAATAACGACATCCCAGAAATGAAGTATAAGACTATGTTTTTATTAACATTTATGCATCTGTCCTTAACAAAACACAATCAATCAAATGAAGCTATGTGTGTGTGTATGCTTGTGTACGTGCAAGCTCATGTATGAGCACACACAAACTATATAGGCAATGCTATTACATAAGAGATACTTATCCAAGAATTGTAGTGCTATCTTCCTGCCACAAAAGCAAACAATACATTTCAACTTACTAGTAGAATAAATTACAAAATGGCATAATTAGTCCAATACATAAAGTAAAACACTTCCACTTTGCTTCATCTAAATATCTCTAATGGATTAAAACATTCAAGAAACCAGGGAACAGACAATTGATTAACTCAAGGATACCCACACAATTATAATATTAAACAAGAAAAAATGGATGTTTTCCTCTTAAGATCAGATGCTAAGTGGAAAAATTCTGCTTCATTATTTAAACTCATCATCATGTAAAATATATTAGTCAGAAAAGTTATAGCACAGTATTAAATAGATTTCATTGAAAAAGAAGAAATAAAATTAGCTACAAAAGAACACCATAATAAATTCAGAAAATTATACAGAAACTGGCATTAATGTATCTTTCAACTAATAAATAATTGTCAAGATTTTGAGTGCAATACAAATGAACATATGTAAATCATATTTACAAATATATAGTTTTTAATTATTTTTTTCTATTTTTTGAGATTATAATATAATTATGTAATTTTCCCTTTCCTTCCATCCAAAGCTTCTGCTATGGTTTTTCAAATTCATGGCTTCTCTTATCTTATTGTTACATTCACTCATATATACATATACCTAGAGATGTATTGCTAACTACATAATATCACCTGCTCATGAATACTACCTGCTCAGTATGTATACTGTTATTTGTGTTATGTTTCCAGTGATAAACATTTGGTATTCAATAAGCAATTTGTATACTCTGTTAGTTTTTAATTACTGTGACAAATGTATAAGAGAAAGATCCGGGGAAGATCGATTTTGGCTCATGGATTCCAATTCAGTCAGGGGGCAACTGACTTGAATTTGGAACACGGAAAAGGCAAAACTTACTTATCTAATCCTAGATGCTTGCTATAGCCTTGACATTTTTTTCAATCTCCAGTTGAGTGTAATAGATACAAACTCATTACAAGTAGAATTAATTATGTTGTCTCAAAGCTTTTGACATCCTAGTATTTTCTGTTGTTTTCACTTCTTTGGATGGCATTTTAGTTAGCCTGTATAGTTCGTTAGGCTTCCTTGCATACCTCCACATCTCATAAACTAGACCATATTAATCACCCTAGACTATGAATTTCCTGTTCTCGCTTTTCCCAAATTATTACGATTTTTTTTTGTTTCAAACTCTCTATTTTGAAAAAAATGCAATATATATATATATATATATATATATATATATATATATATATATATGCACTGTAAACCACTGTAAAACTTAGCTGCCCAAGTCAAGTTTATTTGTTGCATTTCTAGGGATGGACTGGCTTCCCCTAGTGGTCTTTTATTGCTATACTCTAGGATTAGTGTTGAACAACAGCAGTCTGAATGCTGGACTATGGCCCAGCCCCTATGTGTTGTGATAGTATTTCAGGAGGAGAGGGGTGTAAACCACAAAATATCTCAAGATTGGAATCTAAAACTCCTTCAGTGTGAGTGACTGCCACATCTGATTTTTTTTACAATCCACAGTCCCAGAGAACCTTGAAAGACCCTAGCCCTTCAGGCTTACATCCCCAAGCCTCAGGAAAGGAGAAACTTCAAGCACCAGGAAATGAGAAACTAAAAATCTAGTTCCAAGGGCAAGCTGACTCAGCCATTGTTCAATCTCCCCTGCAACCATATAACAATGTAAACAGATTTCTGTTAAGAGTTGTGCTCAGCTGTGACTGGGATAGTTGCAGGTGTTCCAGGAAGGACCACTGTGACCTGTGTGTAAACTCCACTCCCGCCTTGATACCCCCCCTTGAGGTTTCAAGAAAAATGTACCTGTTGATGTAACTGTACCCCCTCTGTGATCACTCTGTGATCAGACCATGATCTCGTGAAATGAAATTGTATGGGAATTGTAATCTTATGGCTTTTGTGGGTATTTCCTTTATAAGCCCTTATGGGGCTGCAGTAAGTTGCGGCTCTTGCTCTTAGGAGCGGGGGTTTGCCCTTCTATATAGAAGCTTTAATAAATCCTCCTGCTATTGCATCAACTGGACTGGAGTCTGGGTTCTTGGGGCCCCCATTTGAGACCCTAAGCTTTGTTTGGGGTCCAACAAACCTAAGTAACATGGAGGGCTCAAGGAGTTATGCATGAACCTAACTATGAAGGGAAAATGGAATGGACAGGGACAGGAGGGTGTCTGCATGAGCGTGGGAGAATGGGAACAAGAAGGATCAGTTGAGGAGGGAGGATGGGAGTATAAAACTGGATCTGGAGTCGTCTAGGATGAGTTGGAAACCTAGTGCTATGGAACTCCCAGGAATCTATGAGAATGATCCTAGTTAAGACTCCCAGCAATGGAGGATATGGAGCCTGAACCAGCCATCTCCTATAACCAGGCAAGATTTCCATTTGGAGGGACTGGGACATCAGCCCAACCACAAACGCTTCCACCTACAATTTGTCCCCTCTCCAAATGTGCTGGGGTGAAGATAGCACAGAAATTGTGGGAGTGACCGACCAAAGACCGGCCCAGCTAGAAACCCATATCATGAGAGGAAGCTCATACCTGAGGGCCAGGACCCAGAAGCTAAATACCCCAGAGACCTAGGATAGAACCAAATATGACTGGCAAAAAAAAAAGGTCAATGAAATGATTTCTAATGATATTCTGCTATACTCAGAGACTGGTGCTTAGTCCAAGTGTCATGAGCGAGCCTTCACCCAGCAATTGACAGAAATATGCAGAAAAGCATAGCCAAGTATTAGGCAGAGCTCTGGGAATCCTGCAAAGGAGGAGGAAGAAGGATTGTAGGAGCTGGTGTAGTCAAGGGTCCCACAAGAAAAACCACAGAACCGACTAACCTGGCCTCATAGGGGCTCACAGGGACTGAACCAACAACCAGGGAACCTGCATGAGACTGACCCATATCCATGGGAGGCCCACCAATTTCTGAAGAAAAACAGAGGTGGACAAATGGGAGGGTAGAGGTGGAAGTGGAGGGGATGGGAGGAGAATAGAGAGGGAAAAACTTCAGTTGGGATGTAAAAACAAAAACAAAATGAAAAGCAAAAAATTAAATAAAAAATTTTTAAAATTAAGAAAATCACAAATTATCAACCTTAATTTCTTACATAGAAGTAACATCATGCAAAATGGACAGTTTATATTTAGGTTCATGTACACATACACACACAACATACACACACACACACACACACACACACACACACATATATATATACACACACACACTTATGCGTGCAGAAACAATTAATGAAAGAAGAGACCGTGAATTTGAGGGAGAGCAGAGAGGTATATATAGGAGACTTTGGAGATAGTAAATGGAAGGCAGGAGGAATGTTATAATTATATTATAATCTAAACAATTAAAAATAAAGCCAGACCAGATTTAAGAGTAAATAAAGAGACTCTACTGCTTAATAAGAGAAGCTGCAGGGATTTTTTAAGGTTTAATCAGCCGTAAAATAACGTGACAATGTTTAATTAACCAAATAAATATGATTGAAGACACCTTTTTAAATCCCATTTAAGAACTTGAATGGACATTCAATATATACTTGCATAGTTAATGACTGGAGGATCTGAAAAAATAAAAAAGGCTGTAGCTGGGAGGAGGAACTTATGGAAACTCCAGTGAGATCACTATCCACTTAGGATCAGATGCCCTCTTGCACCAGGAACACTTCATGGCCTTTTAGGCTTTTTTTTAAATAGTGATGAAAAATGTAAATGTAGATGTAACCAATTGTCTTATTAAAATAAGAAACACAGAGCCAATATAAAAGAGAAAGCCGAGAGGTCAGAGCTCAGAGATAAAATCTTACCTCCTGCAGTGCTCCTAGCTTCCCTGAGAGAGAGCTTCTTCCTGTTTGTCTGTCTTTAAATAGTCTTTCTGTTCTGCCCTCTCATTGGTTGTAAACCCAACCACATGACTGCCTCGTCACTGCCTGTAAGTACCGCCCTCCAGGTCTTAAAGGCGTATGTCTCCAATACTGGCTGTATCCCTGAACACAGAAATCTACCTAGGTCTTCTAACCACCACGCTCTTGCTATGGCTCTAATAGCTCTGACCCCAGGGCAACTTTATTTATTAACATAAAATTAAAATCGCATTTCAGTACAAATAAAATATCACCATATGTAAAAGATAGAGTCTTTTTTTTTTTTTTTTTTTTTTTTTTTTTTTTTTTTTAAAGTCCACTGTAGCACACCGGCTGGTGGTGGTGCATGCCTTTAATTTAATTCCAGCACTCAGGAGGCAGAGGCAGGCAGATCTCTCTGAGTTCAAATCCAGCCTGGACTACTGAGTTCCAGGAAAGACACCAAAACTACACAGAGGAACCCTGTCTCAAAAAACCAAATAAATAAATAAATAAATAAATAAATAAATAAATAAATAAATAAATAAATAAATAAATAAATAAATAAATAAAATCCACTGTAGCAATTTACCCACTTTTATATGTGTCTTTTAAATCACAGTGTCAGAGGAGCATAGTCTGTGGCTAGCTGGAACTAAATCATGGAGGCAGTTTACTTTTCAGTATTTGCCTCTTACAAATAAAATTAGGAGTTTTAGTATCTTAAACCTTTAGTCAGATGAATTTTAAAAGAGACTGTTTCTCATTTGAGAAATCGACTCTGGGACTGAGACTAAAATCTCTCTGTACATTCATGGTAGAAATATTCATCCTGATACTTTTCACCAATGATTTAGCAATGAATTTCAGCAGTGAGCTGTTCTAATTCTCAGAAAGCCGAGCATTCGTGGGAAACTGCTGACACACTAAGGAGAATTCACACACCCACTCTTTGGTTCTGAGACATCTTGGGCTCTAAGGAATCACTCGATGACATTGAGGCACCTGTGACCTCAGTCGGCCAAAATTAGTTTTGTACTAATCTTACTAGTTGATGTTACTGTATTTAGATTTTGTATCTTTGCATCATCATTCTTACCTTAAAGAATATTATGCTGATATGAGCCTTAGCTATTACTTTTAATTGATGTAATTAAAATACTTCCTCTGAAAAATAAAGAACTTGAATATAATCTATGAAATAGCTATAACAAACAGATTAATAAAAAAAATTTCCTAGATCCTCTGCATAAATGAGACAGTTGCATAGCTTGATCTGCTTAAGAGGCCCCCTGGCAGTAGGATCAGGATCCATCTCTGGTACAAAATTTTATATTTATACCATCAGTTTACCTACTTATGTTAAAATGAAAATTATTAAAATTTAAGTGAATAATTATAAGTTTTCATCTGCACTACCTATGGTGGGACACCTTGCACAGCCTTGATGCCAAGAGGAAGGCCTTGGACCTGCCTCAGCTGGATGTACCAGTCTCTGCTGACCCCCCATGGGAGGCCTTACCTTGTAAGAGGAGGGAAAGAAGGGTGGGTTGGGAGAAAAGGCTGGGGGGGGGGGAGGAGGTAAGAGAGGGTGATCTGTGGTTAGTATGTAAAATGAATAAAAAAGTTCTTAATAAAAAAATTTCAGGACATTATACAGCTGACAGTATTGAAGACTCCAGCTCTGATTTCAGCATGTTTAGTTTTCCTGGTTACCCCAATCAACAACTGAATTTGTGATCCTTAGTTCTATAGCTTCTAGTATGAGTTCCTAGCTTGAAGAAGAATTATACTTATAACCTGAGTATTGTTTGATTCTTGGGTTAATGTAATCATGATTCTCAGAACTGTTTTTAATTACAAGTGGCAAAATGCTATTTGATTGATCATACCTCATTATTTGTGACAATCATTCATAGATCACAGACATTGACAATGATGAATACCTTGTTAATTGGAAGCAAAACTAATATTGAAAGATTGATAGTCGTCACAAAGTATTTTGCCACGGTACTCAGAAGTCCACCAAAATGATTGAGCTAAATCCCTATGGTCTCTTAAGTGACACAATTGGCAGACACCATCTCAAATAATTAGCACATATGGAATCATGTGGAATAATTTAGTTAAGTAAAATTATGTTGATGTATGTTTTGATGTATGTAATCAGAAAGATGTGTTTTGCTGCCTCAATATTTTTTTAAATTTATAATTTGGAGCTACTTTATAGACTAAAATAACAGATTTCAAAGATGTAGAATATATGTTTAATTTTAATATGTTTTTTAAATTGAGGTGTTATCATGAAGCATTTATTTGATTCCATCTTAACAGTATGTTTTTCTGAAAATTCAATTGACTAGCTAGGTTATATTAGTTACATGTAAGCATTACATTGTTTACAGGTTTTATTTTTTGTAAGTGCCATGCTAATGATTGATTGCCAAACTTGAGCACAAAATTTTATATTTGTAACATCAGTTTACCTGCTTATGTTAAAAATGAAAATCATTAAAATGTAAGTGAATAATTAGAAGTTTTCATCTGCAATAACAAGTTCTCTTTCTGGATCCTTTGTTACTAATAACTTGGCTGTACAATTTTGCACCACAGAAAAAACACTATGCATAGTAATTATAAAATATGTTCTATGGTAAATGAAGATTAGTATTTCACTTAGTAAAATCTCACATATTATTACATTATTAATTATAAACTTGTAAAATATAAATGTGGGTATCATAGCAGGATGATATAATTGAGTATTATGAAAATGAGAAAATGGCTTAATTAGTTCATGGAAGCAAGAGATATTTACAGAGAACCTTGCCATGAATCACAGAAATCAAAGTCTATTATAAATTTAGTCTCTTTTGATGTTAAATGTTTGTTTGTTAAAAGCAAATACAGTTATTATGGGACTGATAATGCTGTTAAAGTTTGGTAATTTAGTGCTCAAATCATGCAATATCATTAAGATATTCTGCCTATTTTATTTTGAAATTTAGCTTTGACAACATTAAGAATGTTTATGTAACAAATAATTATATAATTATTCTACCATTCTTATTATATTATGTATATAAATAATGGTTAGAAGAATGTTTAAAAGCATAGTTGGGAGAGAAGTCTAGTCACATTAACTATTAAAGCAGTCCACTATGTATTTAATTAATGTCTTATAATTGTATGGTTAGATAATTAAAACAAAGGAATAATGTAAGGTGTGGAAGGAAGACTCTTATACATGTATTAATCAAGGTAACTTTAGATGTAACTGTCTTATTAAATAAGAAACACAGAGCCAATGCAAAGATGAAAGCCCAAGAGGTCAAAGTGATAGCTAAGAGCTAAAAACCTTACCCTTCACGGCCGCTGCTATCTTCCTCAGCAAGAGACCTACTTCCTTTCTATTTGTCTTTTTTATAGACTTTCTATTCTGTCTTCTCATTGGTTATAAACCCAACCACATGACCTCCTCGTCACTGCCTGTCTGTTCAGCCCTCTAGGTCTTCTATGGTTGGTATTGAGACTAAAGGCGTGTGTCTCCATGCTGGCTGTATCCTTGAACACACAGAGATCTGCCTAGCTCAGCCTCCCAAGAGCTGTAATTAAAGGCGTGCATCACCACTGCCCAGTTTCTGTTATGGCTTGCTATTAGCTCTGACCCCCAGGCAATTTTACCTATTAACATACAAATAAAATCACATTTCAGTACAATTAAAATATCACCATAGGTAACAGTCAGGTTGATAAGACAAAACATGAGTTTGAATGATTTTCTCTTTCAGAAAATTGGATTTTATCAATCAGAAGAAAACTGTAGACAAAAAAGTTAGGTGCACAACATCAAGACACAACATTCAGCATTATAGGGATTTTAGTGGTCAAATATTCGATAATTTGACTAAGTAAGGAGAATAATGGAAAATAATCACTGAAACTATGGCTGCTTAACTTTATAAACACAGTGTTCTATTTCATCAGCTTCATTCCATCCTCCAACCCTTTGTGCTCTCACTTTGGAATTGCTAAAGTCTTGCTCCTTACTGTGTGTCAGCAGCCTCTGATGGCTGTATTGAACAATGGCACCAGCAACTAAGCAAGTACTGTAGATATAAGTGAGTGTGAGAGCTTGACAGAGTTCAGTCAACATACACAATGCTTCAATGCCTACCTCTTCCTCTCAGCATAGTACTTGAGAACAGCTGCCTATAGAGAAATGTCCAGATTTCAAATGGCTGTGTGATATGATTTCTGTGTATCCACCTTACTAAAATGCCCCCATCTGATAGGATGCTATCTGAATCTCTATGCTATTCATTAGTATCCTGAACAGAGAACATTTGTTTTCTCTCCTAAACATTACCAGGAAGTGTGTGTGTGTGTGTGTGTGTGTGTGTGTGTGTGTGTGTGTGTAGTTTTGGTGCCTGTGCTGGATTTCAGCCTCTATAGACCAGGCTGACCCCAAACTCACAGAGACCCACCTGGCTCTGCCTCCCAAGTGCTGGGATTAAAGGCCAGCGCCACTGCTGCCCCGCTAGGAGGAAGAATAATTTTACATTATTACTATGGTAATTTGTTATCTTCTCTATCAGCCCAGCACTCATATGTGTTATCTTTTTCTCCATGTTTTTCCCAGAATATAAGGCATTATTTGGAATGTGGTAGGTGTTCTGTGAAAGTGTAGGAAGTAACAATCATATTGAGTCTAGGGGAAATGGAGATTCTCAGTCTACTTGTTACAGTGACTCAGGTTTACACGGTAATATACTGTTTGAAAAATAAATAAATTAAACATTAATTGACAAAGCTCATATTTATCTCAAAATAATCTATTTAACAAACTTTAGGGGCATATAAAGTTTTAGATAATATTAATGATGTGATTTATATTACATTGCAGACACCTACTCAAAATTAAGCAAAATTTTATGCTGCTAATTTTGATATGTATCTAAAAAGGAGAGTCAATAAGAAGCAGAAATTTGAATATGTTTGTGTGTGTTCAGTGTAGGAATGGATTTTTATCTCTCTTAATCAATTATGACCCCTGAAGTGATATCAAGGTGGGTAACAATGTAAGGCAGTTGAGGCATCTCACAGTGTTTGACTACCACCGGAAAGAAGAAAAGAATCAACTCTATAGGAAAACAGACGATGCCGAGGTTAAATAGACCCCATTGCAGCCTCAATGAATAAAATATTCTATTGAGGTTTATGACATTCTGATAAAAATGGCATATTTTTGTGTTAAGCATGTTAAGGGGTGATTAAAGAATGGTATGATAGAATATCTGAAATTGAAAGGAAAGTACTCATTTTCCAGAAGGATGGTAAAACAAAGTGAAACTTACAGTTAATGCACAAATTCATAAGGGATACATTTAATTCAGTTGTTATAAATCAAGCAATTACTCCATTACTATGTGTTACATACAGAATTGCCTCTCTTTCTGGTCTCCCCTTAATTTTAAGAAATGTTTTCCACCACAGGGTTTGAGTTCATAAACAACAAATATTTTTACTCTCTTCAACCACAATTTGGGGTATAAAATAGGTAATGAAATTGTCCCATTGAATGCCATTTTAAAGTAAAACTGAAAATTTCCCCAATTCTATTTTCACATTTGTTTTGGAGCAGTGTATTTCTGGCCAAGAGTTTTCATTCCCAAGAATCCTATTCCCCAGATGTCCTATGGTGCTGCCAAAATCATTTCTAATATAGGAATACAAGAGCTGGCTAAGAAATGCTGACAGTACCTTCCTCCTTAATTACTCTTTTGGGTGTCTGTTCACATTTAGTGACCACACAAGTCCAACCACATACCTTTCCCATAAAAGAAGAACTACTATTCTCAGTTTTAGCTGTATCTGAACATAAAGGGTGAGGGTTTGGATCAACTAAAATACTGCTTTCATTTACTTAAAAAAAAAAAAACTGCTATTCAGAGAGATGGTTTTACTTGACATCCTCTCACTGACTTTGACTTTTACAGCCCAGGAACAGAATCTAAGTTATATAGTGGGGCCAGAGGAAAATCAATGTTTTATCCTAATAACTTGAAATTTGGTGCTAGAAATATATAATCAATTATCATTCTTCACGATGAACTTACTTTTACTCCTGCTTTTCAGTCAGGAACCTACCTGAGTTACTGTATCAAGTAGATTGAGAATCTCTATTTCCCCTGGACCCAGTAAGATTGTTGCTTTCTACATAGAATACCTACCACATTCCAAATAATGCCTTACATTCTGGGAATCACATGGAGAAAAAGATAACACACATGAATGCTAGGCTTATAGAGAAGATAAATTACCATAGTAATAATGTGAAATTATTCTTCCTGGTAATGTTTAGGAGAGAAAACAAATGTTCTCTGTTCAGGATACTAATGAGTGATTCAGACAGCATCCTCTCAGATGGGGACATTTTAGTAAGGTGGATACACAGAAATCAGATCACACAGCCACTTGAAATCTGGACATTTTTTAATAGGCAGCTGTTCTCAAGTACTAAGCTGAGAGGAAGAGGTAGGCAATGAACCATTGTATATGTTGACTGAACTCTGTCAAGCTCTCACGCTCACTTATATCTACAGTACTTGCTTAGTTGCTGGTGCCATTGTTCAATACAGCCATCAGAGGCTCCTGACACACAGTAAGGAGCAAGACTTAAGCAACTCCAAAGTGAGAGCACAAGGTGTTGGAGGATGGAATGAAGCTGATGAAATAGAATACTGTGTTTTCCCGGTGTTTCACTTAATTTTAGGGTTACTAATAATCCTTAGCATTCTAATTCCTAAGTCAAGATGATCTAAAGGCTGGCCTCTCTGAGGCAAGGAAATGGGAGTTCTTCCAGCATTTCATTCTGCACATGTCAAATGGACAAGAATTTAGGATTGGCTTGAGCTGGCAGACAAAGTTAGTACACAAGAAGGTTTGAAGTAGAGTGGGGTGATACAGACAGAGGCTGGGTGAGTTATACCTAATGCTATTAAGTAACTAAAATTATGGGCCCAAAATCATTAAATGGAGACCATTTTCAGGAATCTGGTTGCCATTGTTCAGCAAAATGAACAAACAGACAAACAAAAACCATCCTTCTTAAAATACAAAGCAAAAGCCTTAGAGCTCATAGAGAGTTTAAAATGTGTATATGTGTGCCTGTGTATACAATGAATATGTATTAATGAATATTGACTCAGTTTGACTGACTGTGTTTTTAGCTCAAACCAAGTAGTAAAACACATAATATCACATGGTTTCTCTGCATAAGCTGGATCGTGATGTGCTTTTTAAAAATAGTTCCCACTTGTTTACAGATTCAATACATGGGCACATTATCAGCATAACATTGTACACTTTGATATTATGATGTCACAGTTTACAAATCCTAGGGACAAATCACTTCTGAAAAGCCGAGGTATCATGCATCTTTCCATGTCATCCATGACAATGAATGAAGAAAATGGATCTGGAAGGTGCTTTCAGCATAGCAAGACCTGATTTTACTGACTGGCCTGAAGTGGTTGTTCTGTGTTTTCCTCAGGGAGTCTTAATAATTTTGTGTGCTTCATAAACTGTATAAATTGTTTCCACGATAATTAAACATGTGTTCAGATAATTCCTTCTCACTAACAAGGATCACAATTTAGGTTGTACCAAATCAAATAATGTCACAAAAATGTGAATCTACTTATAAAAATATATGAACAAAGTTATAAATAATAAATATAATTTCATCATTTCTCCAGTTAATGCCAAGTGGAGTTTACTCAATGAGATTTGTAATTTATGCTTCCATAAAAATCACTCATTCCTAGGTATCTTATAAAGATTGATCTGTCAAATCCGTCGTGTGTTAGAGCTCAGCCAGGCTGTGTAAAATGAAAACAAAGTTAAACAACTTCACAGGAGACAGAAATGGCCTTTTAAGATTCACAGAAGTATGCCTCCTTGTCTAATCTGAGCAGCCATTGGTGGGAGATTGATGGGCATTGGCAGAGAAGTGTTTCAGGAGGCGGCTGTCTGCTCAGAGGTACCAAAATGGAGCTATCTGTCTTCATTGGACCCCATTAACATGCCCCTCAGATCTATCAGGCGAATGTCTACATACTTACTTTATAAATTATTACCAGCGACAGTTAAATATTTCAGAAGTTGTTTGGAGATATCATTCACCTTACAGTCCTTCATTTACACACATGCTTGAGATTTTATGCATTTTCAGTTCAGGGATTATTCAGAACTACTTTATATTCCTGCCTTAGATGACAGTTTTCTGTTGAAAGTAATCCATAGGGTTTTGAATGTTGCAGTTTATTGAAGTAAATAAAAAGAAAGCAAATTATTCACTAACAAGATTGAATTTCCTGTGAGAATTATGTAGTTAAGATTTCATATAAATTGACCACAAGAATGAATTTTACCTGTTCTAATACAGAATAATTCTGAATTGTATAAAATTCATTAGAATCACCATTGCTTATTTGAAATACTTACTATTGTAATTACGTTGTTTTTATCATATGAATTTTGTGCCTGTTGCATACTTAGATATAACACTTCTATTTATAGATTTGAGTATTCAAAGCCCACAGCTTAACTTTAATGTGTTTAGAATTGTAATTGTTAAGCGTTATTCATGTAACAATTAATCCAATTTCCCACTAAACTGTAAAGCTAACTGTACAGAAGATTGAACTGGGTATGGGATGCAGGCTGGGAACAATTTCTTTCAACATAATTAAAATAAATTTCAACTAAATAAACTCAAGTGCATTTCTGATTTAAAATGCATTGTATTGACTAATATAATTTTCCCAATCCTGAACTTACATTTCCTCAGAGAGCAGAGGTAGATTTCATTAATCTTCTTTTTCAGTTGGAGGATGGCATATAACCGAAATAGACACATTGAAATTGGGCAGACATTCTTCATGGATTATTTGGTAGGAAACCAAATCATAAAAGTATCATCAACAAATAATTAAATTTTCTTATCACACTGGGAAGGCAGAAGTGGAGTAAAATATACTAAGCAGCTGTGAGCCAGAGGTTTTTTTGTGAAGTATTCCATCTTCTTGGGGTCCTTCGTGATGGGTATTATTTTTTTCATATATTAAAGTCACAGAAACAGGTTCAAGGAGGTTAAATCAATTTCATGATTAGCGTGTGAAGGAAAAGTGTAACTGAAATCTCGTGGTGTTCTGTGTCTTACCAGCGACAGCTGTCTGCATTGCATAGTTTTCTTGGATCCAGAAGAGGGAAAATACTTTAGAAGAGATGCTAACACTTATTTAAATTGCCTATCCTTACTTTCTTTCTTCCCATTCTTCCTTTATAGAACTGCTTTGAAATATAACAAACATGACATAACCTATAAAAAATATATCGCTGAATTGTTTTATATGTATTAACTGTTGCTTTATCAAAGTTCAGTAACATGCTACAAATATACCAAATAAAATCACTTTACTCAGAGACCTTCATAAATTCTTATTCTTTCTTCTTTTTCCCACTCTCCAGCTCACCAAACCCCACCACAGGCAACCTATAATCTGCTTTAGGTCACTGTCATATCCACTCGTATTTTCTATAAGTGAATTGGCAAAGCAGGTATGTTTTCTTTAATTTATTTCACCCAGACCCTTTATCTTCAAATTCATTCAGATCATTGCAAATGTTAATAATTTCTTTGTGGTCTTAAGTTGGATTCAATAACGTGGGCCAACCTGTTTATTCATTTAATAGACTTTTGCATTCCTTAGTTTCTAACTGTTGCAAATTAACAGGTTTTTCTTTTCGAATTTTGATTTAAACATATTATCACTCTTATAAATGCTGCAGGGGTTGAAAAACATATGTGTGTGAATGTGTGTCTGTGTACGTGTATATGTGTCGATGTGTCTGTGTGTGTGTTTGTGTACGTGCATATGTCTGTGTCTATATTTGTGTTTGCATGTGTGTATATGTGTGTGTGCCGATGATTGTATGTGTTTCTTTGTGTGTGTATCTGATATATATATATATATATATATATATATATATATATATATATATATATATATGAATGTGTGTGTCTGTGTGTGTTTGTGTGTCTGTGTGTAGGTATATGTGTGTGTGTCTGTGTATCTGTGAGAGTGTATGTTTGTGTCTCCGTGTGTGTGTGTCTCCGTGTGTGTGTGTGTGTGTGTGTGTGTTTGTGTGTGTGTGTGTGTGTGTGTGTGTGTGCCTGTGTAGGCATCAACATTGGGTACCTCCTTTTATCACTTTCTACCTTAGTTTTGAGACAAGGTTTTTCACTGATTTAAAACTCACTGACTTTTTCTAACTGGTTATCTGAAGAAATCGCGTGATCCACCTCACTAAGCCCTTCCTCAGGTGGAGTTACAGGTGTATACCTTCATACCAGGGGGTCCAAACTCAGATCCTAATGAGTGTAAGTCAAGCAGTTAATTCCCTGGTTTTCTTTTCTTTTTAATTGTGATTAGTACATTTGAGTAAGCAATTGGTTGGGAATCAGCCAGCTGTAGATCAAAACTAGGTATTTTGTGGCTCTAAACACTAGTGCACAAGAGTAAGGTTGTTACAATATCCATTTAAATTAAACTGAAGGAGATTATCTTGGATATGGCATTAGGATAGATTATTATTATTATTATTTTCTCTTATTTTTCCTAAAAGATTTTGTTGTTATAAAATGTATATACTACAGTATTTACCAACATTATTATCAATCAAATTTAATGGACAGTGGTATTCAATGAACTAATATTTTACTGATTTATGTATTTTCCAGAGCTGGAATCAGGACCTTACACATGACCTGGGATCCTTAAAGTCTAGGCACCATCCTCTTATTTCAGATTCCAGAGTTCTGGGACTATAAGAAACTAATATTATGTCACACATTTTAAATTGTATTTTCATTTGCGTTTGTAAACTTTCCTTAATTTTTATACCACAGAAAGCTTTGTTGATCCATGGTTCCATAGAGGTCCTCTGTGTTTGGTTTTGAAAGGTTAATAGCTTCAGGATTTTACTGTGTGCCACATATATACATCCAATATATTTTCTCTTAGCATCAGCTTGCATTATGTTATCATGGCAATCACTTTATCCCTAAGTTGGCTAAACACCACTTTCTGCTTAATCAGTCTAACATTGATATCAATGTTGTTGTGAAGACATTTTCTAAAGATAATTTAGACACTGAGCTGACTTAAGAAATCTGTCTGTGCCCTATTTTTAAATTAAATTATTTGGCATTTTGATTTCTGGTTTCTTAAGTTCTTTAGATCCAAACAGAAGTCTCAACAGAGAATCTCCAATGGCCAAGATACACTTAAAGAATTATTCAACATCCATGGCAATGAGGGAAGTGCAAATCAAAGTGACTCTGAGATACTGTCTTACACCTGTCAGAATGGTTAAGATCAAAAACACTAATGACAGCTTAGGTTGAAGAGGATGTGGAATAAGGGGAACACTCTTCCACTGCTGGTGGGAGTGCAAACTTGTACAGCCACTTTGGAAATCAACATGGCAGTTTCTCAGAAAATTGGGACTCAATCTACCTCAAGACCCAGCTACACCAATCTTGGGCATGTACTCAAAGGATGCTCAATTATAATGCAAGGACACTTGTCCAACTATGTTCATAGCAGCATTATTCATAATAGCCAGAACCTGGAAACAACATAAATCCTCCTCAATCAAAAAATAAATAAAGAAAATATGGCACATTTACACAATGAAGTATCACCTAGCTGTAAAAAAAAAAAAAAAAAAAAAAAAAAAAAAAAAAAAAAATGTCATCATGAAATTTGCAGGCAAATGAATGGAACTAGAAAAAAATCATCCTGAATGAAGTAACCCAGACCCAGAAAGTCAAACATGGTGTGTACTCACTCGCAAGTGGATATTTGGAGCATAGTAAAGAATAACCAAGCTACAATCCACAGACTCAGAGAGGCTAGGTAACAAGGAGGGCCCAAAGAGGGAGTTACAGATTTCCCTGAAAAGGGGAGATAGAAGAGATCTCCTGCGCAACCAGGGGTGAGGCAGGGATAGGGTAGGCAGTGGGAACATAAGGGATCTGGTTGGGTGGGTTGGGGGTAGGACAGACATGGAGAGTAATGAAAAGATATCTTGGTGGGGGGCATTTGGGGGTTATGGAGAAACATGGTGCCAGGGAAACTCCAGGAATCCACGAGAACGACCTCAGGTAAGACTTCTAGCAGTAGTGGAGAGGGTGCCCCAACTGGCTTTCTCCTGTAATCAGATAAGTGACTACGTTAATTGTCATCAGAGAGTCTTCATCTCTTAACTAATGTAAGCAGATGCAAAGATCCACAGCCAAGCATTGGGTTGATGTCTGGGAGTCTTGTCAAGGAGAGGGAGGAGGGATTGTAAGAGCCAGGAGGAGCAAAGTCATGCCAGAGGAACCCACAGAGACAACTGACCTGAATTCATGGGCACTCAGGGACTCAGTACTAATAGCTAGGGAGCCTGCATGGGACCAGCCTAGGTCCTCTGCATGTGTGTGACAGTTATGTAGCTTGTCTGTTCGTGTGGCTCCTAGCAGTGGGGTCAGGACCCATCTGGCTTTCAGGAACCTGTTCCCCATGCTGGGTTGCTTGCCTAGCCTTGATGCAGGGGGAGGAGCTTGGTCCTGCCTCAAATTCATGTGCCATGCTTTGCTGAGCCCTATGGGAGACCTTCCCCTCTCTGAATGGAAATGGAGTGTAAGTGAACTGGAGGAGGGTTGAGGAAAGCTGGGGTATGGGAAAGGGAACAGGAGGAGAGAAAGGAGGGGTAACTAATTGGGGGTGTAAAAAAAATAAAAAAAATTAATTACTAAAAAAAAAAAAAAAGATAAAACAGCTGGGCAGTGGTGGCACACGCCTTTAATCCCAGAACTCGGAAGGCAGAGCCAGGAGGATCTCTGTGAGTTCAAGGCCAGCCTGGGCTACAGAGTAAGTTCCAGGAAAAGCGCAAAGCTACACAGAGAAACCCTGTCTCGAAAGAGAGAGAGAGAGAGAGAGAGAGAGAGAGAGAGAGAGAGAGAGAGAGAGAGAAGGAGAGAAGGAGAGAGAGAGAGAAGGAGGAGGAGGAGGGAGGGAGGGAGAGAGAGAGAGAGAGAGAGAGAGAGAGAGAGAGAGAGAGAGAGAGAGAGAGAGAGAGAGAGAACAAACAAAAAAATCTGTCTGATCTTAGATCAACTTGAGTGTAATTAAATCAACTGTAAGGTCTTCAGAAAATTTACTATCCTCTGATAAATAAAGAACTCTGTATGTAGAGAACAGCTTATCTCATAATTATGTATTCCAGTCTATACCATCCTTCTCTTCCTTTTAAGAAATTCCCCCTATGAAGATACGTCACAATAATTTCTCCCCTCTTTCTTCCTTACCTCTCCTCTCTCTTCCCCTTCCTCTTCTTTCTCTCCTATCCACTCCCCTCTCCTTATTTGCCTCCCGCTAGGCTTTGTCCTCTGATCCAGTGTTTTTTTACTGCTCTGTCCTCCTCATTAGTTACTTACTGGTTATATTTCTAGTGGAGTCCTGGGTACACAGTCAAGTTTTGTTCCATTACCCATGAATTATCTTCACATTTTGATCTATAAATGTGTGTGGATACATTTCTGGACTTCTTCTCTGTCCTATACTTTCTTGGAGAGCCCATCAGTCCCATGCTGCTTTTGCTATGAGTTTCCACTACTGTGTGTCAGAATCAGGTAACACACTCCCTATAATTTTTCCCTCAATTTCAGGGCAACTATTTTTATAAAACTTTTATATGTCCATATGAATTTTAGGAACAGATTGCTGCTAAAAAGAAAATGTATGTATAGTGCTATTTTTGTTGAAAACACACTAAAGACATTGAATCTATGGATGAATCTGAACAGAACTGATATAGCAACACTGGAGATTCAAACCCTCACAGTCCATTTGTATAAAAACTAGCTATGTTCCCAGTACTATGTTCAAAGTCATATGCAGGTGTGGTATATTTTAAGTCAAATAAATAACTAATACCTTCATATTTTGTGCTATTTTAAAATATGAATTTAAGTTGTGGTTTCCATTTTGTAGATGGTGAATGTAGACACAACTGATTTACTTTAATGGTCTGATGTGTTCAATACCACTAACGCATTTGTTCATTCCAATAGCCCTTAGTATGTACTATCATTTTTTCTACTAAACAATTTTGTTAGCTGTGTCTATGTTTGTTTCTTTTCAAATGAGTTGTGTTCTCTTTATTTTTTACTTGTTGCTTCTTTTTTTGTACTTCTTATAACTACATACTAGAAGTAAATATTTTATATCTTCTATATACAGTATGATGGTAGCTCCATTCAATTTTAGTGGGTTCAATTGTATTCCTACTATTCAAAATAAGTTTTCATACCCACTCAAGTGATTATTTTATAGTTTTATATGCTAATTTTTAAACTATATTTTATTTATTTATTTTATTTTACAACACCATTCAGTTTAACATAATAGCCACAGAATTCCCCTGTTCTCCCCCTCTCGCCCCCCTCCCCCTCCCCTCCGCCCACCCCCCATTCCCACCTCCTCCAGATCAAGGTCTCCTTTGAATATAAGTCAAATATTTATTCATTGCATAAAACCTACTAGTTAGTTCAATAATATGGTAATACAGTTTCACAATAGTGTCAATGTATGTACATGACCAATGATGTGCTTTTTTTTCTTTTCACTACATAATTGCCTGATTTTTGATGTTAAGCTATCAGGCTACTTTTTATCATTAAGGTTTGGAAGAATTGTAGAGAAATATGCTAGTGTATCCTCAAGGACTGCGACGAATCCACCAGCAAAGTGGAAGGAAGACTACCTATTCTCTGGAACTGTCTAAAATGGACTTTGGAATATTATATCATTAAAAGTATTGTTTATTTCACAAAAGTTTAACATTGATTTGGGCAGTATTACCTGAGCTATACCAGTTCTTCTGTTCCTTATATCAGCCATTGTCTTTTTAAATGTTTACCTGACCTATCTGTTTGAATGCACATCAAGCTTAAAGGTTTCCTGAAAGAACCATTTGTTATCCTTCTATGTTGTTTTTGTTATTAATTATGTACTTAATTTATGCTTGAATTGTTTTTATAGACTCAGTGTTTAATTCCTTTTTACTCATTTAATAAAGCAGTCTGGAATTTCCAAGGGTGAAAAACTGATGGAAGTTCAGTTTACGTGAAGAAGCTAATGGAGTGATTGATATCTGTTTGTTGGCTTTTGTGTTACCACTTCTGAGATGGTTGAGTTCAGCCCTGGCATTAAAGGAGAATCCTGCCAGGAATTTAAATGAAGAAGTGGGAAGAGAGACATTGTTTCCTATTACTGCTTATCTGGTTTCTGTTAAGTATTTTTTTTTTCTGTCACAGTAGTATTTTTGTGTGATATATTGTCATTTATTTAAATGAAATGACCCAACTAAACCAAATAGCAGATATTAAAGTTTAACCATACAATCATGCTTGGTTTTTAAAAATTATACAGAGCTGGTGTTTAGTGTTTGTTTGACTTGGGGACAATCCATTCCATAGTCTCTTCCATCTCTTGAATTTGCCATAGCAGGGCCAAATATACTTTGGCCAAATAGTTCATGATTTTAACAGTATATTTCAAAATACAATGAAGGAATACTACCAGAATCAACTCCCTGTTGAAACACTGACCTGTATCTGAATATGCAAAAAAGTTAGAGGTTTGTTGTATCTGTGTTGCCTCTCATTAAATTTCTGCTTGAAGAACAGCTAATAACATAGCAAAACCCCTTAAGATTTGGGTATTCTTTGTTTTCTTTTTATGAAGAGTGGAAGGGATTCCTATTCTTGTTGCTGTGTCTATAAAGGCACCAATCTGGACAGGGTTCCACTGAAAAAAATAACTAGAACAAGTTCCAATGCAAATTTTGCAAATGTTAAGTGTTGGTATTTGAACTCAGTTATGCATCACATTTGAAAATGAGTTTTTAATACTTTATCTTTTCACAGAGTCGTGGAAGTGATTTCCTCCTTATTACACATGTGGTGGTATATAAAAATAGATTGTATTATTTCAACATTTTGAACCTTGACTCTAATAAGCCACAGTTTAGTATTGACATCTCTATTATCACTGTAACTGTGAGCTCTGTCATTTCTGAAAAAGAATTACTGGAGAAATTCCAATTGATTTTCCCTGGAGAGCATTAGTTCCCCTTCGAGATCATGTCTATCTGAACATCACTGTCTAAGCATTTTAAGAGCTCATTCACTCACATTCTTATTTTTATTAGCATCTATCTTGAAACTAGCTTCCATGAAGCATGTTCTCATGTGGACCATGCATAGAAAATGCTTCCTTCCATTTTCTCATTTAAATAAAAGTAAAATAAACCTAACCTTCAGTTTTGTTTTTAAATAGAAGTCCAGATGGTCTCCCATAGTTGGATATATATTTTAAAGACTTTAAATCTCTTATCTTTTATTTCTTCCAAGCTGCTGTCTGATGACACTGGACACATTCTTCACCCAAGTTTATAATAATATTTGCATTTGTAAAAACTTTTTCATCCACCTTCCCTAGTTATAAATTAGTTGTCGGTTTCCATGTGTATTGAACAGGACTTCTGAGAAAGGAGGATCCACTAAGCTCTCAAATCTGTTTCTATCAGTGCCAAATAATATAATCAAGAAGAGGTCAGATAGGGAGCCATTGACATATCACTTGATTTAGCTAAAAATGGAACCACATATGACTATATGGTTTAAACACCAGAAATGCAAAGAAGAAAATAAGACGGAGTCAAGACTCAAAATATGACCCTTTGCCACACACTGCAAGAGGAACAGAGAAAAAAATCCTATTATTTAACCCAATATAGGAAAAACAAATACTGATTTCCAGAGAGTTTTTGCAATACATATACCAAAAAAAAATTACTTAAATAAAAATTCATCTCTGCTGGCTAAAATTACCTTCTTCCACTGATTCTTTAGTCAGTTTTCATTGGTACTATCTTATTTGCCAGAAGTTTCTTTGGTTTCCCCCAATGACCATGAGGACTCTTGTTTCCAAAGCTGCCCTACAAAGTCAGTTATATGACATTCCTTTCCATTTGATATTTCACATCTGATAAATTATAAACCTGGGTCTTCCATCCTCAGAATTCCTCAGCCTTCTAAGAAACTCTTTTCTCTTAGGCTTTTCATGGTAATTTCCTATTTGTTGACCCCCACCATACTAATTAGAATGGTCTATCACATTGATTTGGTGGAACATGATCTCTCTCAACTGACTGCCAGACTTCATTGCCATAGTCCCTATTAGTGACTTCTTGGCTCCTTAAGTAATATGTCTTTCCATTCTTTTTAAAGGTCAGGGATGTTTTTTAAACATCTAATATACTTTTTTTTATAAGGGTATGGGAAAGATTTCATTGATCACTATGATTTGGGTTGCTATGCTGAGTGAGAGAAAAACACAAAGCAGTGGGTGTTTGGTGCAAATTCAGTCTGGACTGTGGTATTGAATAATTGCTGGGATAACTTGAAGCTAAATATGGGCTCCAAGCATGACTTTCATATCATTCAAAACAAATTTTGGTCTCTGATCAAATGAAGCTACTTAGAAGTGGCTAGAAACAGCCTTTAAATTTCACCTCAAAGAGAACAATAACTTGGCAGAATATGAAATGGTAAAGGATTAGGAGAAAATCTGCTGCTCTAGGCAAGAGTGCTCCACATGAAAACGAATGTGGTATGCTTTCATGAGAGATTATAAAAAATGAAAAGGAAAAAATTAAGGTAAAAGACAAATATACTTAATAAATATTTAACTAAATGTTTAAACTGTCTACGACAGCAGAAGATGTTTTTAAATGTTCCCAGTGCTAGTCATGTAAATAAAAAAAGATTCCTTGGGATTTTTGATTATGAATTAGGATTTTGAAAATCAGAATAAGAGGAAATATTTATTTTCTGTTCTTTTGTTATAATTTTGTATTTTTATCAATTTCACTGATTTATAACTAATAATCTATAGATCAGTGAGATATTACAAATGTTATCATGACCTTAATTAATGGAGATGGTTGGTTGTTGTTTTACCAGGCAGAAGTTTCCTTGTATCCCATTCCTTCACGATCAGCAGTTTACAACATTGATCCATTATCCACAATTAACTACTTAATCACTTTCCAAACTGGATACATTAAAGATAATGGGAATTTCAAATGAAAAAAAAAAGAAAAGAAAATGGCATGTATCATATATTTATGAAAACACTCATTGCTACTGTGTATGTTTTGTATAAGAAAGATTCAAATTGTGATTAAATAACAAGAAACTATGACTCCATTCAATATATTAAGTTCTGAGGTATATCTGATTAGTAAATAGATTTTAGTAGTAAATATGCTGAGACACAGAGATGTGAAGTAACCTAAAGTAGTATCACAAATTAGTCAAAGACGAGGTTTTAATTTGTGTATATAAACAAGAGACAAGGCTCATTGTGTTCCAAAGGCAGAAGCATCACATTGCCAACATCATCACCCTGTCATATTATTTTCCCATCTGTACTCCTGCAGTGTGATTTCATCCTTATGTGAAGACAGAAGGGAGGATATGTGGAACACTGCACTGGAGCAGCCTGCTTGCTGCCCCTGTATGATGGTATTCTTTCAACACTCCTTAGGCCACAATGTTTTCTACACACAATTAAGCAGGTGATAGATGAACTCTTGGTTTTTCCCAGGATATAAAATAAACTATACTGAGTCTGAAAATATCAACATGTTATATGAATGATGTGTCCTTGCAGACTAGTTTGCATTTCTATCAGCCTCAAATTGGTTCCCAATGTTGAGCCATAAACATGTCATAATATTCTTTAGCTGTCAATAAAGCATATTTTCTTCCCTACTGAGCTAAATATAAAAATTCAATAATATTGTGTAATCATATTTTGTTCATGAGCTTGCAAAATGTAGCAATTAATATTTTTCGATAGTAAAATTTATATGGCTGAGAGTGTGAATTTATTTGTATTAAAACTGTTTATGTATATTTGAAGTGTATTTGTTTTAATATATGCCAATATATTCTAAATGATATACATAGGGACTCTTTGGTTCTCATTGAATATTCTTTGGGTGAATTAATATATATTCAAAGCATGCTTTAGTTTTACATTCTACGTTGCCTTATTTTGTTTTGGGCAATATTGATCTCATTTTTAATGACAAAATAACTTTATAAAAGAGATGCATTCAAAGATGTGTTTATACTATGAAAAATAGCACAATGCTAACAGAGGTGAGATAAAAATGAGAGTGACCAAAAGCTCCTGAATTGATTATTCTTCAATCTTCTTTATTTTAAATGAAAAATAAGAAACAGGAAAATACACAATATTAAAGAAATAATTTATCAATACAATTGCTTTAGACAAAAGTATAAAATGCCTCTTTTCAAAGTATTTCTTGTTCTATAAATATCCCTGTATTTTTAAAAGTAGTTTTACGCTGGGCGATGGTGGCTCATGTATGGTGGTATTTTATTTGTATTGAAATGTGATTTTAATTGTATGTTAATAAATAAAGTTGCCCAGGGGTCAGAGCTATTAGAGCCAAAGCAAGAGCGGTGGTGGCACACACCTTTAATCCCATAGATCTCTATGTGTTCATGGATAAAGCCAGCATTGGAGACATACGCCTTTAAGACCTGGAGGGCTGTACTTACAGACAGTGTTGACAAGGCAGTCATGTGTTTGGGTTTGCAACCAATGAGAAGGCAGAACAGAAAGACTATGTAAAGACATACACACAAGAAGTAGTTCCCTTTCAGAGAGGTAGGAGCACCGCAGGAGCAAGGGTAAGATTTTAGCTCTGAGCTCTGACCTCTCTGCTTTCTCTTTTACATTGGTTCTGTGTTTATTTAATAAGACAGTTGGTTACATCTACATCTATGCCTTTAATCCCAGCACTTGGGAGGCAGAAGCAGGTGGATCTCTGTGAATTTGAGGCCAGCCTGGGCTACAGAGCAAGTTCCAGGATAGGCTCCAAAGCTACACAGAGAAACCCTGTCTTGAAAAAAACAAAAACAACAACAACAACAAAAAACCAAACCAAACAAATACAAAAGTAGTTTCACATGATTATATCCAAACTTACCAATTCTCTTATAAGGGTCCAGAGAACCCTATTTCAGTTTTACTACCACATGTCTAAGGAAGTAACCATACTGTTCAGGGAATTCTGATGTTGAAAGTTACAGAATGTTTAATGCAAAAACATATTTGTATTAAAACTGTTTATGTATATTTGAAGTGTATTTGTTTTAATATATGCCAATATATTCTAAATGATATACGTAGGGACTCTTTGGTTCTCGTTGAATATTGAGAAAAAGAATAAGCGAACAAATTTTTGAGTTTCTCTTTTAGCATGCTGGACTTAGTCAATTATAGTTGGGTTTTTGGTTGTGGAAGGTTTGATTCTTCTTTAATTTTAATCTTTCTGTTTGGTTTTTGAGAGAGGGTCTCATGATGCAGCCCTGGCTGGCTTGGAATTCACTGTGTAGATCAGGCTGGCCTCATACTCCATAGAGATCCCCCTGCCTCTGCCTAGCAAGTGCTGGATGAACGGCGATCCAAAAGGCCAAGTTAAGTGTTTTGCTTCTTAAAACAATTTAGTTTTAGGAAAGTTTGTGTTTAACTGCTTGTACTTTTATGTGTTTTTAAAGAAGGCTTTTCATTTAAAATGAACTATACTAGAAAGATAAATCTGAAGTAAATACATGAAAAATATTAGAACAAGACGGCAACAAGTAGCCTTTGACAGAGCCAGAACCACCCCTCTTCTTCTGCCCCGACCCTACCCCCGCGGATCCAGTCCCCCAGTCCCAGGCCTATCTCTGCAAGAGAAAACCTTCAGACTTCCTTTGTCCTCTGCTCACTTTTCCTGTGGATCCCCTAGACCTTTCCCTCCTAACCACCCCCTCTCTTCCCCAGTTGCTGCTTTTTCCCAGCCCCCGAAGCCAGCAAGTACTCCATGCTAACTCCTGTACCACTAGTCCCAGGGAAGCAGATAGGCTATCTGTAGATTTCCAGCCCCCCTTCTTCTGTTTCTCTAGATCCAAATGGCCAGTCTTATCCCAAGCATTATATCAGACATTCTGCAGTGACTACTCTTTACTCCACCCCAGAACCAAGGAGAATAAACAAGTGTATATATAAATACCTTCAGACACCTAGCCTATCCTCATTTATAAATGTCAGCTCCCAATACACAGAAACACATTTTTCCCAGAAACCCCATTGGCCACAACTATAAGGTCCAAAGTAAATTTCTCACCAGGCAACACACAGGCATCACACTCTTCAACAATACAGAAAGGAAAGAGAATCAAGGAACAAAACATGCTCTTGAACAAAATAAATCCAGAAATCAAAACTTAAATCTATAATTATCCCAACACCAGATGCCTAGACACCAACATAAAAACACAACCAATAACAATCTAGACAAATATATGGTGATACTTTATTTGTACTAAAATGTGATTTGTATGTTAATAAATAAGTTTTCCGGGGGTCAGAGCTAATAGCAAGCCATCACAGAAGCTGGGCATTGGTGGTGCACACATTTAATCCCAGTACCAGAGCTAGGTAGGCAAAGCTAGGTAGATCTCTGTGTGTTCAAGGATACAGCCAGCATTGGAGACACATGCCTTTAATCTCAATACCAACCATAGAATACCTGGAGGTCTGTACAGACAGGCAGTGATGAGGCAGTCATGTGGTTGGGTTTACAACCAATGAGAAGGCAGGACAGAAAGTCTATATAAGGACAAACAGACAGGGAGTAGGTCTCTTTTGAGAGCTCTTTTGGCTGAAGAGGCTAGCTGCAGCAGGCAGGTAAGGCTCTTAGCTCTGATCTCTTGGCTTTCCTCTTTGCATTGGTTTTGTGTTTCTTATTTAATAAGATGATTGGTTACATCTACACAAATTTATCCACTAGACACCAGCTATCCTACTACAAAGAACCCTGTTATTCCAACATAAATAACATACACACACACACACACACACACACACACACACACACACACACAGAGAGAGAGAGAGAGAGAGAGAGAGAGAGAGAGAGAGAGAGAGAGAGAGAGAGAAATGAGGAAATTAATAAGTCCCATAAAGAAATTCTTGAAAACACAACAAACCATGGAAGTAAATCAATAAGTAGTTTAAGAACTGAAAATGAAATTAGAATCAATAAAGGAAACACAAACTGAGGGAATTCTGGAAATGAAAAATTTAAAAATTTGAACAGGAACTACAGAGGCAAGTTTTACCAAAAGTATACAAGAGATAGCAGATAGAATCTCAGATATTGAAGATACCAGAGAAGAAATGACTACATTGTGCTGAGAAAATGTTAAATATAAAAAAACTAAACAAATAAAAAGTCAAAAAAGACTCCTAACACAAAACCTCCAAAAATCAGAGACATTGTGAAAAGCCCAAACCTATGGATAATAGGAATAGAAGAAGGAGAAAAAACCCAGATTGAAGGTCCATAAAATATTTTAAACAAAACCATAGAAGAAATAATTTCTAACATAAAAAAATGCCTATAAAGGTACAAGAAGCTTATAGAAAATAGATTATGCCAAATAGATTGGACAAGAAAAGAAAATTCCTTGACACATGATAATCAATCCATTAAACATACAGAACAAAGAAAGAATTTTAAAAGCTCTAGAGAAAAAAAAAGATCAAGTAATATATAAAGGCAGACTTATTAGAATTATATTTAGTTCCCAATGGAGAATCTAAAATCAATAAAGACCTGGACAGATATGTTACATTCTCATGAGATCACACATGCCTTGCTAGACTACTATTCCCAGGAAAACTTTCGATCACCAAAGATGAAGAAAATAAGATACTGGTTGATAAAGCCAAATTTAAACCATATCTGTCTACAAATGCAACCCTGCAGAATGTTTTAGAAGGAAAAATCCAACCTAAAGAGACTAACTAGGTCCATGAAAACACAGGGATTACTTTATCTCAGACTAGCAAAATCAAAGGAAGGGAAACCACACACACACACACACACACACACACACACACACACACACACACACTTACACGCATACACATACTACCACCAACGTGGGGCGGGGAGAAAACAGGAATCAACAACCATTAGTCATTGATGTCTCTCAGTATCAACTGTCTCAATTCTCCAATAAAAATACACAGATTGGCAAAATGGATGCAAAAACAAGGTCCATTTTTCTGTTGCATCCAAACAACAAACCTCAACACCAAGGACAGATATTACCTTAGGGTAATGAAAATTAATACACAGCATATTCCAACTTTTAGAACACAATTAAAATGGTTTTTAGAGGGAAATTCATAGAACTGACTAGCTATGTATTTTTAAAAAAAGTTAGATTTCAGACTAGCAGCTTAGCAGCACACCTGCTAAGTTCTAGAACAAAAAGAGATAAAACATAACAGAGGATTAGACTGTAATAAATAATCAGCTCAGGGCTGAGATCAGTAAAATAGAAACAAAGAGAAAAATACAAACAACCAATGAAACAAAGTGGTTCATGGAGAAATTTAACAAGATTAATCCTAACAAACTAAAGAGTGAAGAGAATATCCAAATTAAAAAAAAAAAGTCAGAAAAGAAGACAGCATAACAATAGACACTGAGGAAATCCAGAGAACTATAAGAATATATTTTAACAACCTGTACTCTACCAAATTGAAAAATCTAAAAGAACAGGATACTTTCATCAATAAGTACCACTTACTGAATTTAAATCAAGATCAGATAAGTGATTTAAATAGACCTATGACACCTAGAGAAATAGCAGCAAGCATTAAAATCTCTAAAGGTAAAAAAAAAAAAAAAAAAAAAAAAAATCCCAGGGCCAGATAGTTTTAGTGCAGAATTAAGACTAAAATAGAATTACAGACAAATTTTCCTTAGCAAAATAGATGCAAATGTACTCAATAAATTTTTTTGTAAACATAATCTATGTACACATGAAAAAAAAAATCATTGACCATGATCAAATGGGTTTCATCCCAGAGATGCAGGCGTGGCTCAAAATACGAAAATCAATAATTGGGATCACAATATAAGAAAGAAAAAAACATATGATCATCTCCTTAGACACAGAAAATGCCTTTGACAAAATCCAACACCCCTTCACAATAAAAGTCCTGAAGAGATTAGGGTAAAAGAGATATGCCTACCGTAATACAGGCAGTTTACAGCAAGTTTATAGCCAACCTCAAATTAGATGGAGAGAAACTCACAGTAATTCCACCAAATTCAAGGATCCACAAATTGGAAATGGAAAGTTAAAAGAATCCTTATTTGTCGATGATACAATATTATACATAAATGATCCTAAAAAATTATACCTGGGATATCTATAGATGAAAGACATTTTCAGTCAAGTAGCTAGATAAAAACTTAAGTCACAAATATTAGTAGTTCTCTTATATAAAAATAAGAAATGAATTGAGGAAGAAATCAGGAAAAAAAAAACCTTTCACAATGCCTTGGATAATATCGAGTAACTTGGGATAACTCTAATTCATAGCTCTAATTGAGCACATGAAAAACTTTCATGATAAAACTCTCAAGTCTTTGAAGAAAAAAAATGAGAAAGTTATCAGAAGATGGAAAGAACCCTCATATTCATGGGTTAATTTGATTAAAATAGTAAAAATGGCCATCCTACAAAAAGTAATCTACAGATTTAATGTAATTCCCATTGAAATCTCAATACAGTTCTTCATAACTCTCGAAAGGAGAATTCTTAACTTCATAGGAATAAACAAATAAAATAGCTAAAACAACTCTAAACAATAAAAGAACTGGTGGAGGTCTCACCATGCCTGATTTGTACTACAAAGTTATAGTGATTAGAACTCCATGGTATTTGTATAAAACAAAAAGATATTGATCAATGGAATTGAATTCAAGACCCAGACATAAATCCACACACTTATAAACACCTGGTTTTAATAAAATTTCCAGTAATGTGCCTTGAAAAAATAGCATCTTCAATAAATAGTACTGGTTCAACTGCATATAGAAGAACCTTATTTATCACTCTGCACAAAACACAACTCCAAAAGGAACAAAGAACTCAACATAAAACCAGATACACTGAACCTGATAGAAGAATTAGTGGAGAATAACCTTGAACATATCAGCCCAGGAGAAGGCTTACTGAACATAACACTGATAGTGCAGGCATTAAGATAAACAATAAATAAATGGGACCTCATGAAATTGAAAACATTCTGTATTGAAAAGGAAATAGTCAATCACAAAAAAGTGGCAGACTAAAGAATGAGAAAAGATTTCTACTAGTTCCACATCCATTAGAGGACACATTTCCAAATGAGTCAAGAACTCTAGAAACTAGATATCAAAGAACCAAATAATCCAACTAAAAATGGGGTACAGAGAATTCTCAATAAAGGAAACATAAATGGCTAAGATACACTTAAAGAAATGTTCAACATCCTTAGCCATCAGTAAAATGTAAATCTATACCTTGAGATTTCATCTTACACTTTTCAGACTGGCTAAGTTCATTAGCACAAGTGACACCTCATGCTTGAGAGGTCATGGAGTAAATGGAACACTCTTTCAATGCTGGTGGGAGTGTAAATTTATACAGCCACTATTGAAATCAATATGACAGTACTTCAGGAAGTTGAGAGTTGGTTTACCTCAAGATCCACCTATACCACTTGGGTATATATACAAAGGATGCTTCATATTACTACAAGGAGAGTTGCTCAACCATGTTCTTTGCTGTTCTATTCATAACAGCAAACAACTGGAAGGACCATAAATGTCCCTCTACAGAAGAATGATTAAAGATATGAGTGTAGATGTCCATCCACAGAAGAATGACTAAAGATATGTGGTACATTTACGCATGGAGTATTATTCAGCCATTAAAAAAAATGACATCATGAAATTTGCAGGCAAATCAGTGGGACTAGAAAAAAACTCATCCTGAGCAAGATAAACTAAACTATGATAAGAAATCTACAGTCTGTAGATTCAGAGAGGTTATGTATAGAGAAAGTAGTTAGGGAGGATACATAGATCTCCCTAGGAGGTGAAAATAGATTTATAAATTGACTGAGGCCAGATGTAGATAGTAATGTAAGTATTAGTTGGGTAAAGTGAGTAGAGACAGGGTTGAGGAAGGGAAGGCAGAGACTGTCAGCTGGAATTGAGGGACCCTTGAGGCGTGGAATGGAAATCTAATGCAGTGGGAACTTCCTACAATATGTTAAGGCAATCCCAATAAAGTCTCCTAATGATGGGGGACACAGAGTCCCAACTGGTTATCTCTTTTCACTGCAGGAGGGGTCCAATAGCAGGACTGGGTTACATGTAATTGAGCTGTTAGCCAGGGGAGTTCCATGGAAATCCCCAAATAACCCCGGCTGTTGCTAAGACAATGAGTTGCTCAACTGTGCAATCTGACAAGGCCCCATTGCTGAAACACAATACACACAAATCTTGGAACATGGAGAAGTCAAGCTGGTGGCTACATGGAGCCTTTACCCTATATTCTCATGTCTTTTTTTGCGGGAAGATATTTTGCAGACTGCCAGAAGAGAAATGTGAACACCAACCCAGCCACAAAATCTTTGGCCTACAATCTTTCTTTCCCACAAGATATGCTAGTGCAACAGTGGCAGAGAATGTGTGGGAGTAGCACACCAACGTCTGCTTTGACTTATGCCACACTCCAGGAGTCAGAACCCCAAACCAACACTGCTTAGGTGACCAAAAAGCAGAGACTTCATAGCCCAGAGTCCTAGAGTAAAACCAAACACTCTTGGTTTAAAAACAAAGTAATAGCAAGAGAATGAATCCTAATGGTATTTTGCTATCATCAGAGATTCTTCCTCCTATAACAGACAGGAACAGATGCAGAGACCCACAGCTAGACATTACATGGAGAGAGTTCTTCAAACATACAGCTCTAATTGGGATATCTCCCCTCAGAATTCAGGGCACTCCATGGAAGGAGAATCAGAAGGAGTGTGAGAACCAAAAGGGACGATGGACACCAGGAAAACAAGGCCCTCAGAGTCAACTAAGTAAGGCAAATATGAACTCACAGAGAATGAAGAAGCAACCACACATCCTTTGCATAAATATTATAGCTTTCATTTTGGTATTTTGAGGGGATTCTTGAGTGTGTGAACAAGTGAGTCTCTGATCCTTGTGAATGATGTTAGGGGTCTTTTCGTTCTGTTGGCTTATCTTGTCCAGTCTTGAAATGGTTATTTTTGGTTTATTTTGTTATATTTCATTTTGTCATGTCTAGTTGTTTAGTCTTAGAAGCCTGTTCTTTTCTAATGATGAACAGAAAGGAAGTGGATCTAGAAGGAATGAGAGCTGGGGAGGAACTGGGAGGAGAGGAGGGAGGAGAAACTGTAATCAAGATACATTGTCTAAGAAAAGAATCTATTTTCAACAAAAGGAAAGTAATGAAAAAATTGTTATTACCACTGGCAGAAATTTGGGGAAAAAACCCTAGATGTCCCTCAACAAAAGAATGAATATAGAAAATGTGGTACATTGACACAATAGAATATCACTCAGCTTTTAAAAATAATGCATCATGAAATTTGCAGGTAAATGGATAGAACTAGCAAAAAGTCATCCTAAGTAAGAAATTCAAGACCCAGAAAGACAAATGTGGTATGTATTAGCTTATACATAAGTATTAGCTGTTAAGTAAATGATAACGAAGCTACAATCCATAGAAGCATGGAAGGTAGGTATAAAGTATGGGAACATAGGTTATAGATAGACCTCATTAGAAAGGAGAAAAAAGTGGATAATTATGATTGGAGGGGGCTGGAATGTGGGGATACAGAGGATGAGGAGAGAATGGAGAATAAGGGGATGAGGAAGGAAATACAGATAGGCACAGCTAAAATAAGGGACATTCAAGGGGAAGTCAGAAAACATGCCAGGCATTGGTGGCGCAGGCCTTTAATCCCAGCACTCAGGAGGCAGAGGCAGGTGGATCTCTCTGAGTTCGAGGCCAGCCTGGTCTACAGAGTGAGATCCAGGAAAGGCATCAAAACAAAACTACAGGGAGAAACCCTGTCTCAAAAAAAAAAAAAAAAAAAAAAAAAAAGCAAAACCAAACCAAACAAACAAACAAAAATGAAAGAAAAAATAAAACCTAATACAGTAGAAACTTCCTAAAATAGATACATATATAAAAGTGATCTAAATAAAATCACCAAATAATGGGGAAATAGACTCTTAACTATCTCTTGCAAACAGGAAGCTTCCAGCACCAGGATTGTGTTAATCCTAATTGATTGCTGGCCAAAGGAAACCCATGAGAATCCCCAAACAACCCAGGCTGTTGCCAAGAGTATAGGCTGCTCTCCACACACACAGTAACACCCTATTGCTGAAGACAATACCTACACAACTCATGGAACATGGAGAAGTTGAGCTGATAACTACAAAGAATCTTATGATGTTCTGGCATGTTTTGTAGAGGAAGGTACTCTGCAGGCTACCAAAAGGAGACATGAATACCAAGCCAGCTACAAACTGTTTGATCTACTACAGTTCCCTGTCTTCAAGATATGCTAGTGCAGCAGTGGCACAAACTTAAGGGACTAACCAATCAATAACTGATTTGACTTATGGTGAACTCCATGAGATGGAGCCCATATTCAACACCACTTGGATAACCAAGAACCAGTGACTAAATATCCCAGGGTCCTAGGGTAAAACCAAATACTACCGGCCCTACATAAAAAAATGGAAGCAAATGGAAAACAGTGATAAAATGACTACTAATGATATTCTGCTATACTTACAGGTGAGTTTCTTATTCAGTCATCATGACAGAAGCTTCTTCCTGCAGCCAAAAGTAACAGATATAAAGACCCACAGCCAAACGTGACACAGAGAGTGAATGACCTTGGAACACACAGGCCTAAATGGAATGTCTCCATCAAATCCCTCCCCTCAGAGCCTAGGGAACCCCATGAAATCAGACACTGAAGGAGTGGAAGAGCCAAGAAAACAAGGGCCTCTGAATTAACATGAGCAAAGCTCATATGGACTCCCAAAGACTGAAGCAGCATGCACAGGGCCTTCATGGGTCGGCACCTGGTCATCTTGGATATACTATGCTTTTCATGTTAGTGTTTTTGTGGGATACTTGAGTGTGTGGAAAAGTGTCACTGATACTTGTGCCTTCTCATGGGCTCATTTTCTTCTGTTGGTTTGTCAGGTCTAGCTTTGATGTGCTAGTTTACGTTTCTTCTTACACTTTATTTTGCTTTATTCTTATTATTATTTCTTAGAATCCTGTTCTTTTTTTAATGAGAGACAGAAAGGGAGTAGATTCATATGGGAGAGGAGATGGGGAAGAACTGGGAACAGTGGAGGAAGAGGAAACTGTAACTAATATATATTACATGAGAAAAGAATGTATTTTCAATAAAAGGGGAAAAATAAAACCAGAAAATAAATCCATCTAAAACAGATAAATAAATGATAAAAGTAATTTAAAAATGGATGTTAAAAAAAATTTCTAAAATTATTACATTTCAAAAATACCTGTTCCTAGACATTAGGTAGTTCTTTGAGCTCCCCAGTAAGTACTTGGAGTATTGGTATAGAATGATGCTAAAAAAAAATTGAAAAAAATGTGATATGAATATTTATACTAGAAAGTAAAAAAATCAATTAAGGCATGAATTTTTAAATTGAAAAAAGTCATAAATTATTTAATCAATCTATTCATGATAACAGGACTAGAACTGAATAAAATTACTTGTTAAAAATAATAACTGTTAATTATAAAGGGAAGAGAGAAAGAGAGTGATAGAGTTCACAACATTTAAAATTTATATGAGGATGTACCATATTCCCAGCTACTCATTTAAAAGTCTTTGTGTCTGTCTTATCCATGAGCATTCCCTAGACCTTAACCAATACTGCTATGTTTGCACTGAGAAATCCAAAAATTCAAAAAAAAAGAAGAAAAAGAAAGAGGCTTGAAAAAGAAAATAATTCCTGGTATCCCAACACCAAATGACATGTGGAATTTGATTGAAAATCAGAGGGTAAAGAATGGAACAAGAGTGGGTAGATAAATAGTGGAGAAAGAACTGAACATGTAGCCACAATATCTAGGAATGTGGTATGTGTGATACAAATGTTGTGCACTTGTGACCAAAACACCTGACATAAAAAATGTAAGAAGGCATTGAGGTACGATTTATTGTCTTCACAGTTTCAGAGGCTTGTGTCCATCTTTGTGAGGAAGTTGTTGTGGATCTGAAATAATCAAATAATGACACCCCATGAAAAGAGTCACTGCAGATAGAAAGCAGAGGACAGCTGTTATCACAATACACACACACACACACACACACACACAGACAGAGAGACAGAGAGAGAAATGAGACAGAGACAGAGACAGAGGTCAGCTCATGCCACAACCGATATAAAAGCAGAGCAAGAGTTCAGATCATGTCAAATGGGAAAAGCAGAGAAGTTTGCATAGGAAGCAGAACAGAGCAGGGTAAGACACCGTCTTCAAGGTCATGCACAGAAGATAGAATTAGGCTACAAAACAATGACTCATCTCGTACTAGTACAATGATACAGCACCGTCTTAAATAACTGTTGACAGAACTTCTCAGCATTTCACATACTTATAAAAATGGTTAGGAAAATACTATTAATTAGGTAAACAAAAGCCACATGGATTTCCAGGCTGTAGTTAATCATTACTTGACTTTTTTTTCCATGTCTACATTTACTTTGGTTTATGAGAAGGATTCTCAGTTTGTATCTGAGGGCAACCTGGATTTTATGATTATTTTATGCCTCTATCTTGTAAGGACATGCCCACCAGCCCTATTTCAAGGTATTTCCTTTAGAAATATTTTTAATAAAAATAATGCCACTGTGGAGTGAGGATGTAGCTCAGTGGTAGAGTGCTTGCCTAGCCAGCAGAAAGCCCTGGGTTCAGTCCTCAACTTGGGGAGAAAAAAGACAAAAATAATGCCACTGGAAGCACTACAATTTTTTTTTGAGATTTGTACATTTACATTTTTGTTAAAATCCACTCTATGGGAAGAACTGAGCAAAAAATATTAAATATGTATTAGTAAATTTTTAATAGAATTTTACTCCTACTTTCAAAATAACAGAATAATACCATCATGGCTCATTTCAAATATAATTCTTAGAACTCTAAATGTTTACAAATTCTTTTTCCTAGAATGAATTTTAAAATTTTAAAATTCTGCTCTTTACCACATACATACTTTAACTTCTCACCTTTGGTTTTCCACTATTGCTTTTATTATGAATCCTAATGGGTCTTAACAACAAAATCCCAAATCCAGATATTGGGAGGAGACAGTAGCTCAACCTTTTTCTGTCTGAGTTGTCATGGAGATAAGAGGTGACTTTGGCTAGCTTCTCCACTTCTCTGATCTTTAGGCATTTACCCCTATATATGACTCCAGGTTTTTATTATTAAGACAAATTAGAATTCTCACTACAATCGCTACCATAAAAACCAAAGAAGGTTTGTTTTTAAAACTTTGTACACACAGTATTCATCTCCATATTCTTAGAAAGGGTTTGGAATCCTTCCATAATTTATGTACATGAAACACATATTTAAAATATGAACATATATATTCAATTTTTACCCAATATAAATTCCCAAACAAACAAAACACAAAGGTTATAAAGGCTGCATAACATCACTTTGAGAAACCATAAAGCCCCTGTGTTTGCCAGACAATACCTAGAAATTTATTAGCATAAATCTGCTGTTGTAACTTTTGTTGGTGGTTATCACCAGAAACTCATTCTGAAATACCCGAGAATTATATTTCTTACCAAAACATGGTATTATCAATGTGTCTTTGAATATGTTTATAAACAGTCTATGTATTAAAATCACTATAAGAAAAATATTTTAAGTTTGCCACATGTAACATGAAAATATGTCAAAGATGATATTTATGAATGGATATAACAGACTATACTGAGCAATAGTAGCGCTACATATCCATATTTGTGCTACAATTATTTACACAGATGAATAAACTATAGAAATGTATCAAAATATAATCAGTATCTATGACTTATTGATTTTTATTTTTACTATGCTTGCAAAAATAGCATCAAAGACAAAGCTAGGATTTATTATATTTCCAAAAACTTTGGTTGACATTCAAAGATAGAATAGGCTTAACATTTAATCATACAAATAACTTTATCACAAATATTAGATATCTTTCTGTTATGTGCTCCTGATGAGAGATTATGAAAAAAATAATTTTCTTTCTGAACTTCACCATCTGAGAGGCAGTAACAGTCAAATGCCTACCACTGGGATTTACTGGTGTATTACTTACGTGAAGAGTTCAATGGCGACTCCTTACTGCATTTGCCTTCAGGCTTTACACAAGAGCATTAAGTTCTGTTGAGAACTGTCATTGTTTTAAATTTCTAAGTAATTACAAGTTAAAATTAATTTAAAAACTGTGAGGAGTAGAGCAAGTTTTCATTAAAATAACCCATAGTAATAAATACATTCTCATAAAATTGTAATCACAAGTATAATTGACATAACTTAAAATAGTACCCCAAAACATCAATCTCTTTGAAGTCAATTTCATAACAATGAAAAGCTGCCAAGACCCATATTTTATTTCACCCTTATCAAATTTCCAATCTTTTCAATGTTTGCCTTGTCACTCAACATGACAGCTTTTGAGTTCTCCTTGGTCAAAATAGAGCACAGGGCAGGCTTGTCATCAAGAGAAACTAAATGTGGAAGAGAATTGGTATACCCTCATCACTTCATTATGTCCCAGGAAAATTACATTCTTCATGGAATTAGACTTCTCCAATATATGAAAATACAATATATAATAAAACATAGCAAATGATTAAGGTATACTAGATTATTTCCAATCTAAAATGTAAAATCTAATAAAGAACCACTGTTTACCAAACTCAAGAATATTTTCATATTTACTTTATATTGTTCCCCACACAGCTATGGAATTTTTTCTAAATGATGTACAAATAGACTTTTTTCTATATTTAAAATCCAAAATAAAGATGATAAGACATGTTTAAATCATGTTATGTCATGTATGCAATTGTAATTCATTTCTACAATGAAAAGGACAGGAAGTAAGTACCACACTATAATTAAACTTGATAAGTATTTTTATATTATTTTAATCTTAATTTCATTCTTCATAGATATTGCATTATGAGCAATCCATTATAGCCAAAGTGGTAGAATACCTGTTGCTTGTTGGTTGTGTTTTGGAATACATGTAGGTCAGAAAATTTTCATAAGCTAGAACTCAAACAAGAATCAACTTGATGAGTCTTTTATTATATATATGCTACATATGTAGGCATCTTGTCACACACTACATTATTAAGCATTATGCTGTGTAAAACAGGAAAACACTGCAAAAATTATCTAATGTATAGCTTTTATTTTCCAGGAAACTTGCTGTGTGCAACCTCAGCTGTTCTTGTCAATAAATTGTTATGAATTAGACAATGCTCAGCTTGTAACCAACAGCACAGTAACACACCTCTTGAATACCCATGATCCAATGGTGGATTTTGAGCATGTCAAATATGATTCTAAATACCAAATCACAGAAAAATACCAGTCTATTATATAAAAAAAGGCTAAGTTCACCACATCACCTTAGAAGTGTAAGTTCTAACTCACTCTTGGGGTTTTCTGTATTCATGGGAGTGTTCCTAACATTTTTTAGATTATTTTCTGGTCAGTTGTTCACCAATGTTAAGAATTCTGAAATGCAAAGCACTCTCTGCTGCCGCCAGAAATTTCTAGAACTTCTCTCTTTTGCCTCTGGCTGTAACGTCACAGCCACCTCTCTTGATAGGTATTACCATTGTTTCCATTTATCTCAGTATATACCTTACATTTGGAGCAGATGATCACTTGGGTCACACACAGATTCTGATTACCCAGCATTGTTGTACAAAATTAATGTTTTTTTTTTCCCTCGAGGTGAATTACACATGGAGCAGTTTAAAAATCCTGAATATATTTCACAGTAGGTAAATATTCTTTTCATACATTTTATCTGTTTTTAAATAGAGAGATAATGTCAGATTCAATTGAGGGTTTAAGTAGTATTTGACAAATACATGGGCTAACATTATATGAGGATAGTTTAAGATTTTTTTTATCAAAAGTAAGTTCTTCTCAATTGAGTCATATGATAAGAAGTACTACTATTAAGTACACTCAGCAGTGCACACACATACATACACACACACACACACACACACCTTCCCACACCTATGTGTATAGTATTCTTGTGTGGATAAAAAACAAGTGGTATCAATATTCAGAATCAGGTGGTCATCCTTTCTGAAACCTTAAAAGTGAGGCTAGAGTGATGGCCCACAGGCTAAGAGGGATCCTTGCTGCTCTTATGGAAGGTCTGCATTTACTCTGTATTTGATCATATATATATATATATATATATATATATATATATATATATATATATATATATATATCATATTTATGCCTTTTCTTCTAATAACAAAACCTTAGCTAAATATTAATTATCTATTGACTGACAAAGTTTTGTTAATATCTGGCTTCATGTTTTAATTTCATGCCCATTACTCAAAGTCTAATTTTATTATGATGTAAATGTAATTGTTTTCAAATTTTGTTTTAACAGAGACTATTATATAAACTTCTATTAATCATATGCCACAGGTTTAAATTTAATAAAACAAATTAGTTGAGTTTATAAATTGCATAAAGACACTTTTCTATATTTCCAAAATTTCAAATATATAATAACACTGATATTTCCCGAGTCTTAATTTGACTTTGTGCATATTAATTGATTCATCAAAGTGGAAGCCAGGGTCCTGGAATTTAAGAAAACAATTTAGGAAAAAGAAATTTTTGTTCTAACACTTATCACATTAGAACGTGATATGTATATCATATTTTGGAAGCATCTTACCCTGGACACAATTTCATTGTGTGTGTTCCTGGGTTTGTTTCAATGGAATTCTATCTTGAGATGAGATTGTATAACTTAGTCCATGAATATAGACGATCAATACTGTGGTAGTATGTGTTGACAATTAAGTAACATTCTAGTTCTGACTCAAAGTATATCTCCAAAGAAGTTTTGAGAAATGTACTATTGAAAAGCTGGAGCAAATGCATTAAGCATGCTCATAAAAAGAGATAGTCAATTACAGCTTCCCAAAGACTCCTGTAAAGCTATGAAGATTGCTGTATGAAAAAGTAATATCTTTCTGTTACTGGCTGAGGTGTATGATAATTATATTTACATTATCAAGTGTGAGCAGGCAATGGATGTAAAAAGATTGGAACAGATGAACCAATCTTGGTATTATCTAATATATATTTGGATTTAGCAGAAAATCATTAAGAAACAGCAATATTGTTATTCTACTGTGAAAAGAAATTTGTGAAATTTTAAAGTTGTGCCAATAGAAGCATAGTGAAATTGTCCACTCCAAACAGTTGGTTTCACTAATCTATTTATTTCTAAATAATTGTTTATGATAGGAAGTCAGCAGTTCATGTAGATTGCTGGCTTATGAGTGTGGAAACAAACTCCTCCCCACAGTCATTCATTAGAACATATTACTTGGAATTTATATGCATTGGAAAAAAACCAATTCACGTTTAAGACTACGTTCACAAAATAAGCCTTAACTAAACTTAACTAAATATTTAAGTTAAGAAAATGTGAGCATAAAATATAGCAAAAATAGCATTTTTTTCAAAGATAATATATTTTGAACAGTACAATTTGAGAAAAAGAATTAACTTGATGTACATAGTAGGAAATGCAAAAATTAATTCATTTTTAAATTGATTTTTATGTCATTCAACACTTAAAGATAAGTATTTTAATTATCATTATTTCAGAGATTAAAAAATTAGAATCCCTAACTAATTTCTATACTCAACAAACATCCCACTACAGTATAGTTACTGACAAATATTAATATAGAGAAAAATCAAAAGTAGTTATTTGACTTTTAAGTATATTTTTGTATCTTAACTATTTTCTGAAAATAAAGTTTTACTATATCTTATAGGGGTTTCTTAGGGTTTTTAAAAGTTAACATCTTTTGCAGAGGATGTAACTCAGTTGAAAGAATGATAGCTTATTGACCAAGTTTCATTTCTGTTGAGGTGATAAAATGCCATAACAATATGCAACTTAGTGTAGAAGGGGCTTTTTAGCTCACACTTTTAGGTTACAATCCATCACTGTGGGAAAGTTGCAATGGTAAAATCCTGTGACAACCAGGTACATCACACCTACAAAGAAGAGCAGAAAGAAATGAATGAATGTGTGCTTGCTCTCTTGCTTATTTATGCTCAACTAAACTCCTACACTCAGCTACTGTCCAGGATGAGTTCCCTGGAGAACAATGCATCCCCAAGTGGAGCTTGGTCTTCCTATTTCAATTAATTTAATTAGAGTTATTCTCCTCAAACTTCACACTGACCAAACCAATGTAGAAAATCGTTCATTAGGAATCTCTTCCTCAGTGCCTAGCAGATGGATTAAAGCCTACCCAAGAGCACATCTGAGATTGAGGCATTTGTTCTTTTTGTATCCCTGATCCTAGAACTGTACGAATTACAAGATTTTAAATATTATTAAAGTTATTTTTACAGTAGTTTAAATAAAGTAGTAAAATTTTCTAAGATGCTCTTGTTGGCATGTACTAAACTCATGGAATTTAAGAATTCCAAATCAGAGTCATGATTTGTATTGGTCATGTGGGTTCTCCAGTTTATTTTGTATTTGAAATTGTAGAAGTACAGAGAATCTACTGATTCCTTGCATTTCTCACAAAGCATGTCACAACTACTTTAAAACCATTGACAGTAATTCACTGAGTCGGTTACTGTTAGTTTTCATCTGAGTCAGAGAATGATATTCCAATCATCTTTGAAGCTAGTAAGATCACTTAGCAAGGATTATACCCAAATAACATGTGATTTTAACATTAGAAGCTCTTGGAAAATATGTCAAGTATGCCATGGTTTCTGCCTTCACTGAGTTGTGATTGATGGGGCACTATGTGTAATGTTTGACAAGTTTCAAGAGTGAAATCTACTGAATGAATAATATTCAACAATAAATTAGAGATTTCCCAATTCTATTTCATTTACAGGAAACCCAGAAAAGCAAGTCATAAAACAATTATGAGTTTGAGAAATTGAGACAGTTTTGCTTCATGACAGAACCTTCAAAGTTCTTATTTTCTTGGTTGGGATTTTCTATTAGGTATATGTGTCTTTTATGGAAAAAATAAAATCAAAGGAAGAAGTACCAATCGCATCAATGATCAGAGTGAGATTCCTTCAGATTGTTTAGGACTTTAATTTAAACCTGTGTATTTAAACATGCTAACTTAATTATGTGATTGTTTTACTATACATAATTATGTCTATTCTACTCTAATATACAGTCTATACTCGTACAACACACAAAAGTTAAAAGATGCTTTTCCTATTTAATGATATTATTTAATTTCACTAAGTATATCAATTAAATAAGGCCAGATTATATGGGCACATCTAAAACATTTTTTGTTCTGATAAATAAATATCTTTATTGTCTTAAATAAGCACCATTTTTCTCTACGATATCTAGCATGTTTCCTTATTTATAAAGAAATTTTGAGAATAGATTTTTTAAAAGAAACAAAAATATCAGAGTAATTCTAGTCTAAATAAAAATCCTTATTCATCTTAAAATATTTAATTAATTTCATATTTGTAGCTAACACCAAGTATCTCCATTTCAAACAAATTCACAATGGCTACAACTGTCATTTCATTACAGATTTCAAAAAATAGTTTTGAACAGTTCTCCTAGAAATTGATCTTATGACTGCAATAATTTGATCACTAAAGTTTTGTAAAACATGTATTTTGTTTAATATTTTTGTTGAATTTTGAAACCAAGGACACACAAGTCTTTATCAAAGTTTCAGAAGCTTAGTGTGATGAGTAATCTCTGTTCTCAACTGGATTAATGAGGAGTTAACCAGGAGCCCTACCTCTGAATGGGACTGTAAGCATGTTTTCCAGAGCAGGGAAGCCTCTCCCCTACAGTGGATAGTACATCTTCAGAGTGATGTCCAGCTACAAGAAGGCCTGTGGGAAAAGCAGCGCTGCCTTTGCCTGTCTGCTTTCATTCCTTGCCAATGAGTGAATTTCCTTTGCTTTCGCTTCTATTGCTGATGTCCTTACACTCAGTGGAGCTCACGTTCCTCAGCCTTCCAACGAGGACAGAAGATCAACGTTTTCCCAAAATCCTTTAGTGTTTCCACAGCAACAGAACTCTTTTTTTTTTATTATTATTATTTTACAATACCATTCAGTTCTACATGTCAGCCACGGGTTCCCCTATTCTCCCCCCTCCCACACCCTCCCCTTACCCCTAGCCTACCACCCATTCCCACCTCCTCCAGGGCAAATCCTCCCCTGAGGACTGCAATCAACCTGGTAGACTCAGTCCAGGCAGGTCCAGTCCCTTTCTCCCAGACTGAGCCTAGTGTCCCTGCATAAGCTCCAGGTTTCAAACAGCCAACTCATGCAATGAGCACAGGACTTGGTCCCACTGCCTAGTTGCCTCCCAAACTGATCAAGCCAATCAACTCTCTCACCTATTCAGAGGACCTGATCCAGCTGGGGACCCCTCAGCCTTTGGTTCATAGTTCATGTGTTTCCATTCATTTGGCTATTTTTTTGTCAATAATTGAGTAGAACCTAAATTTAGTATAAGCCACGGTCATCCTAGGGACTGCCATACTATATATATATAGCCTCTATGGTTCTATGGGCTGTGGTCTGATTGTTCTTTATTTTATATCTAGAATCCACTTATGAGTGAGTACATACCATGACTGTCTTTCTGGGTTTGGGTTACCCCACTCAGGATGATTTTTTCTAGTTCCATCCATTTGCCTGCAAATTTCATGCTTTCATTGTTTTTCTCTGCTGAGTAGTACTCCATTGTGTATATGTACCACATTTTTTCCATCCATTCTTCCGTTGATGGGCATCTAGGTTGTTTCCACGTTCTGGCTGTTACAAATAGTGCTGCTATGAACATAGCTGAGCATGTATCTTTATGGTATGAATCAGCATTCCTTGGGTATATGCCCAAGAGTGGGATGGCTGGGTCTTGAGGTAGTTCGATTCCTAATTTTCTGAGAAACCGCCATACTGATTTCCACAGTGGTTGTACAAGTTTACATTCCCACCAACAGTGGAGGAGGGTTCCCTTTGCTCCACATCCTCTCCAACATTGGCTGTCATTGGTGTTTTTGATCGTAGCCATTCTGACATGTGTAAGGTGGTATCTCAGAGTCGTTTTGATTTGCATTTCTCTGATGATTAAGGATGTTGAGCATTTCTTTAAATGTCTTTCAGCCATTTGTAGTTCTTGTTTTGTGAATTCTGTTTAGCTCTTTAGCCCATTTTTTAATTGGACTGTTCAGTATTTTGATGTCTAGTTTCTTGAGTTCTTTATATACTGTGGAGATTAATCCTCTGTCAGATGTGGGGTTGGTGAAGAACTTTTCCCATTCTGTTGGCTGTCTTTTTGTCTTATTGACTGTGTCTTTTGCCCTGCAAAAGCTTCTCAATTTCGAGAGGTCCCATTTATTAATTGTTGTGCTCAGGGTTTGTGCTGTCGGTGTTTTATTTAGGAAATGGTCTCCGGTGCCAATGCGTTCAAGAGTGCTTCCTACTTTCTTTTCTATTAAGTTTAGTGTAACCGGATTTATGTTCAGGTCTTTGATCCACTTGGACTTGAGTTTTGTGCATGGTGACAGATATGGATCTATTTGTAATCTTTTACATATTGACATCCAGTTATGCCAGCACCATTTGTTGAAGATACTTTCTTTTTTCCATTGTATAGTTTTGGCTCCTTTGTCAAAAACCAGGTGTTCATATGTGCATGGATTAATGTCAGGGACTTCAATTCGATTCCATTGGTCCGTATGTCGGTTTTTATACCAGTACCAAGCTGTTTTTATTACTATAGCTCTATAGTAGAGTTTGAGGTCAGGGATGGTGATGCCTCCAAAGGTTGCTTTATCATATAGGATTCTTTTAGCTATCCTGGGTCTTTTGTTTTTCCATATGAAGTTGAGTATTTTTCTTTACAAGTCTGTGAAGAATTGTGTTGGGATTTTGATGGGGATTGCATTGAATCTGTAGATTGCTTTTGGTAAGGTTGCCATTTTTACTATGTTAATCCTACCTATCCATGAGCATGGGAGATCCTTCCATTTTCTGATATCTTCTTCAATTTCTTTCTTTAGAGATTTAAAGTTCTTATCAAAAAGGTCCTTCACTTGTTTAGTTAGTGTTATCCCAAGGTATTTTATACTATTTGTGGCTATTGTAAAGGGTGATGTTTCTCTGACTTCTTTCTCAACCCTTTTATCATTTGTGTATAGGAGGGCTACTGATTTTTTTTGAGTTGATCTTGTATCCTGTCACTTTACTGAAGGAGTTTATCAGCTGTAGGAGTTCCCTGGTAGAGTTTTTGGGGTCACTTATGTATACTATCATATCATCTGCAAATAGTGAAAGTTTGACTTCTTCCTTGCCAATTTGTATCCCTTTGATCTCCTTTTGTTGTCTTATTGCTCTAGCTAGAACTTCTAGTACTACATTGAATAAATATGGGGAGAGTGGACAGCCTTGTCTTGTTCCTGAATTTAGTGGTATCGCTTTGAGTTTCTTTCTATTTAATTTGATGTTTGCTGTTGGCTTGCTATAAATTGCTTTTATTATGTTTAGGAATGTTCCTTGTATTCCTGATCTTTCTAAGACCTTTATCATGAAGGGGTGTTGGATTTTGTCAAAGGCTTTTTCAGCATCTAAGGAGATGATCATGTGTTTTTTTTTCTTTCAGTTTGTTTATATGGTGTATTACATTAACTGATTTTTGTATGTTGAACCATCCTTGCATCCCTGGGATGAATCCTACTTGGTCGTGATGGATGATTATTTTGATGTATTCTTGGATTCGGTTTGCCAATATTTTGTTGAGTACTTTTGCATCAATGTTGATGAGGGAGATTGGTCTGTAGTTCTCTTTCTTTTTTGCATCTTTGTGTGGTTTGGGTATCAGGGTAATTGTAGCCTCATAAAAACAGTTTGGTAGTGTTCCTTCTGTCTCTATTGTGTGGAACACTTTGAAGAGGATTGGTATTAGTTCTTCTTTGAAAGTCTGATAGAATTCTGCACTGAAACCATCTGGTCCTAGGCTTTTTTTGGTTGGGAGTCTTTTGATGACTGTTTCTATTTCTTTAGGGGTTATTGGTCTATTTAAATGGTTTATCTGGTCTTGATTTAATTTTGGTATGTGGTATTTATCCAGAAAATTGTCCATTTCTTCCTGGTTTTCCGTTTTTGTGGAGTACAGGTTTTTGAAGTATGATCTGATGATTCTCTGGATTTCCTCATTGTCTGCAACAGAACTCTTAAGCAACCTAGTCATCTGTAATGACACTAACTTCTCATACTACCCAGCATGTATTCACTGTTGGACTATCAAGGCCCCATCCTGTAAGCCAATAAAATAAATACTCTTGCAATAGATATACATTCTGGTTGCTCTGGTCCTCTACAGACTAACAACTAACGCAATTAGTTTAATACCAAAAGTAATAATTTTTATAAGGATTTGTAATATAATAAGTAAATTGAAATCAATTAAAATATCTAAAATAATATTCTCGTTCCCAACATTCACTAAATTGCTTTAGAAAATTGTCAACAGAAATATGTGCAAATCTAGACTAACCTAACAGTTGTTTTATCTCATAATTAATTTACTATTATGATTACTATTGGTTGCTTATTATGCTCTTTAAGAGATATGGAAACTTCTTTTCTTATCCCACTAAGCTTTTTCACAGAAACTTTACATTTCTTGGTATCATAACAATTCAGTGATTTGGCTGTGATATGTACTGCTCATTATTCTGATAGCTGGCACATTTAAAGACATTATTGGAATAATTTTTTTCCAGAAGTGTGTATTTAGATATTATTTTGCTTGTTTTCTCTCTAGTTAGGAATGTTGAACATAAACTTCCTTATAAAATGAAAGTTTTCCTACAAATCCAAGAAAACTGTGTCTATTTAATCTTCTGAGAAACTCATGAAGGGTAGTATTACAACAATTAATGAGGCAATTCTACATGGTTTATTGGGTTGTTAAAAGAGGTTTATTTCAGAGTAACTTACAGCCAATTAAGTTGGTTACAGAATTTGGGAGAGGTGAGGTGTAGTCCAGTGTAGTTCTCTGGAGAACTCTGACTTGGTCTGCAATCCAGCATCCAGGATTACAAGGAGCCAAGAGTGCAAGCACATAAACATCTTGGGTCTTAAGGGGTCTTATATTGGCCACACCCCAGGGGCAGGTCATAGGCAAGTGTGGCAGTTACCTGCTGCCTCACAAGGGAAAGTGCTTCAAGGTCAAAGCTGGAACAGCTACCCACTACAGGGTAGGATGTTGTCTCCTTGGGGCATTTGTTACTTGAGTTGAAAAGTAATCTCAAGCATGGTGGTGCCTAATAAGTATGTATTCCCATTTAGCACTGTGATCTGCACTACTGTAGTACCTAGTCAATGTCAAAAGTACTATGGGCACCATGATCTGTCAGAAAAAAGAGACCAAGGATACAAATGAGTTTTTTCTTGATGAAACTATTAACTGCTTTCTCAGACCACGTGTCCTTCAAATTTTCAGGAAGACATAAAAAGTCAGAAATCAGAGCGGTGTTAGTTTTCAGTTTCAACAGTATCCAAACTTTTTGAATATCTTAGAGATTCAGATTTCCAAGTTTAAAAGTGATCATTGTGAAGCCTTTGCTTTAGCTATAACGTAAGATTAATTTAGTTATATATTTACAGTATACTGTCTGTTAAAAAAATCACTGTAATCAATAAATACATGCATATATTTAAAACATGTAGCAATTTTAATATATATGATTTTTAGATAATAGGGAGATATGTGGGGAATTGGCTGTCATTCCTACAGTATTAGAAAAGTTACTTGAATTTTAGCATTTTGTATGGAGTAAGCTTGCCTTCTAATAGATGGAGTTCTGAATGATTCAGAAATCAACACTATGTTCAATTTCCATCTCTAAATTATATTTTACTGCAGGAAATAAACTTTGACGGTACTACACATTTTGCAGTGTGAAAACATATAATCATGTTTTGAGATAAGCATAAGTCAAAAGTTTGCTGTATTTCTGATTAATTTTGGATTTCTGCAGATCTATTTTACCAACCTTTTAACCTGAATATACTTGGAAATAATTATTTTAAAATACTGTGCATGACCTTCTGTTTTCCTTGGGTTTTGAGAGTATTCTGAGGTCAGATTTGTTTTGAAACTTATTCTGAATATCAGCCATATAATGGCTAAATTATAAAATGATATGCAGACATTTTGCTTTATGATTCCAAAATGTGGAATTTACTTTTACTTGCCTTCTACGTTGCAGTAACTGTTAACACTGCAGTTGATTTAGTTTTTTTTCTGTTTGTTATTTTTTTAGAAATTAACTTCAATAGAATAATAGCTATGTAAAATTTACATTTCTATTGTGCTTTATACTGACCCAAGGGATTGGCTTTAGACAATTAGATAAGAAAATTTTCTCTAATATGATTTCTTAAAATTTTTATTTCTTTAGTAATATGTCATTTAGTTATTTTGGAGGTAATATTGTTACACAAATTTATCTTTGAAAAATATTCCCATTTACATCGTATAGAAGTTTTAATGTTATAACAAATAAATTATTCCATCTGCATCCAGGATAGTGAACCAATGAATTATCAAGGGTGCTTACAAGATCATGAGTGAAATGAAGGCATCCACATCACTGAAAGTTATTTTCTAAGGAAACTGCATCATTGGATCTCTTTGACCAGTATGCGTCTCCCAACAGTCTCTTCCTTCCCAGCGTTGCATGTTTGTGTAACCTAAGAAAAGGACCTCAGGAGCCTAATTCTCTTATGTGTTTCATGGCTCTCTTTAGGCTCTGCTCTGGTCCCATAAAGGAATGAACCTGTCCAGAACAGTTACTTAACTATGTATAACAGTATAATAGTATGATTGCAAACATATTATTATTATTATTAATAATTTCTGAAATACTTTAACAGATTTTATTTAAATGTAATTTTACATTGCACATTAATAGAATAAATTAATTAATTTCTCTGACATGATCAAAATTTCAAAAGCCCTCTATCTGAAGTTATTTTACAATTTACCTTTGCCAGTTATTTCACTCTATAACTTTCTTATTCCATTTTGATTTTACCAATCAGAATGTACAAATTTCAATTTCTTTGTGATACCTTATATGTATATCTAAACATGTAACAGTGAAATTCCTAGAAAAAATGTTTAACAACTAATTTTAGTTGGCACAGGCCATACTGACAATTACTATTCTAACTACATTGGCAAGAAAGTGTTTGATTACTTTAAGTTGCCAGAGACTAAAGTATACTATTTTATTTTAAGAAAGAAAATGACAAAATCTATTTGGGCTTAGGAAAAAAGTGCTGGCATAATTAAAGCATGTCCACTAAAATATGTAATAATTTTGTTGCCCACAAACACTAAAAAATATGATGAAGTTTATTTCTCTAATAAACATTTTAAAACAAGTTACAGGGAATTAAATTTTATGACTTATGTATATAGTTTGAGGCCAGCCTGCTCTAAAAAGTGAGTTCCCGAACAGCCAAGGCTATTACACAGAGAAGGCCTATCGTGAAAAAAAGAGAAAGAGAGAGAGAGAGAGAGAGAGAGAGAGAGAGAGAGGGAGAGAGAGAGAGAGAAAGGAAGGAAGGAAGGAAGGAAGGAAGGAAGGAAGGAAGGAAGGAAGGAAGGAAGGAAGGAAGGAAAAGAAAATTTTCTTCTGTAATATTTAGTGCTAGAAACCTAGGTTAAAATATTTTAATTATATATGAAGAGACATAAAATTATATGAGAAAAATATGTTATTGGGAGGATAACACAATACCTTTCTTTCATAATTAAAGTTGATATTTATAAACATTTTAGTTACAAACATCAAACATAATAACAACAGGACAAATAACCCTTACAGTACAAGTATTTTCCCTCAAATATATATCCATTAACAATAATAGAGAAGTAAAATTTTTTCATGATGTAATATAACTTAATCATTATATATTTTAATACATTACAAATTCAACTTTATAATATACAATGGTCATAGTACAAGAGGAGTGATGATCATGGAGTTATTGGAAGAGTCAAGTGATTGGTAAACAAGTTAATATCCTATATCAAAATGCCACTGTGTGTTTATGGACCATGTAACCCAACTTTATGTAAGTACTTAATGAAGAAACCTTTCAAATATTCCTGACTTTGTATGAGAAAATTTTATGATGGCTTTAGATCTACCAAGACAACAGACTAGGAAATAAAATGTCCAGCATGAGGAATGGATTGCCTTTTTCAGAGTTGTTGGTAAGTGGGTTCCTATAAGAACAGAAATATTGCTGGTAAATTGACATTTTTCCTATTTATACTCCTTACCTTTTTGGTAAGATCCCATTGCCAAGAATACCACATGTTATAGTCACAGATAATGGAGAAATAAAGCTGGTACCGACCTTGATGTTTCATCCCTACTATCTAGCTCCCATAGTATATGAAAGTTAATGCAGAATACAAGAAGAGAAAAGTAGTCATCAATCTTACCCAGGGTGGAACTCTGAGATGTACAGTAATGCATGTCCCGATACAATATACCCTATAGTGTAACAGTGGTAAGAGTGTTATAAGAGTAACCAACAACTTTCTGATATCATTTATTGCCATATGGAATCCATATCTGGCACCACTATTATTCAGGCTGAAATTGATGCCTCCATAGGTCATAGATCCTGGGTAGATTCTAGTATAATTCATCTCCTAAATGGATATTGTATTAAACTGACTTCTAATAACATATTGCTATGTTCATAGATTAGTAAATTTCTCAACCTATCAAAACCTTTTCTTCCCTTTGCAGTATATGGTGACTAACATAGAGATGCACAAGTGGTCAATGTGCAGAAACTAAGAGACTGTGTAGTACATATACCACAACAGGACAGCTACTAGTAGGCCTAATCCTATATGCTCAGGTGACATCATTGACAAGGGGATGGGAAGATTATTAGAGGTGTATGTGGTAGATCATTGCAAGAAAACAATATTTTCCTGGATTCAACAATACAATTGCACATATGAACACACAGCAATTGTAGCAGCATGTAAAATTCATGTGCAAACTCAAGCCAGACAATGCCCCAAGACTGACAGAGCAGATAGGCTTGAATTCTTACACCTAGCTAAGGAACTACCAGTAATGTATTGCTTCTAGCAGAGATAGAGTCATTTTTTTATTTAACATTGCATCTCCTGGTAGGCTGAAAATACTACAATGGTTGCCCCCACAACCCAAGGTGTTGAGTGTGTGGGATGTAGGGGTGGATCTGAGATGAGATGAAAGGTGGTGATACAAATAGTCAAAATATGCTGCATGAAGTTCTCAAGTAATTAATAAAAGATTTCAAAAATCGAAGAAAATATCAACTCAACATTTAAATGACTTTTTAAAACTAAAAACAAACTTAAATTCATAAATCAAACTGAAATATTATACAGTGTGTTCTCTGGAATAGAACATTCTTAAGAAAGATAAATCTGAAGTTGTATCTGATGATTTGCCACTTTACTTTTTAGGAAAGAAAACTTCATGAATAAGAAAGATAATCTTCTGAGTTTGTTACTACCAAAGAACTAGATTTATGTATTTCAGCTACAAATAATAAACTAAGTCACTTGCAGCATGGGAAGATTAATAACATAAAAATCCCCAAACTTTATAAAAGAAAGCTTCAAATATTTTGGTTGATTGCTTGTGCTTATGTGTGCAACTGTAAAAATGCTTTTAGAGTGTTATGGAATTCTCAGAGCTGTTGTAATAAAGTATTCCTATGATGATTAAGCAATGCTATTTCTTAAGCTACAGAATATATTTTACTTTAATTGGATTACTATTCAAAATATTTTAAACAAATTTCCTGTGAGTACAATATATGTTTTTGGAGAAGGCATATTCAAATATGTTTAATAAAATAAAAAAATATCTGTTTGATGAATTGGTGCTATATTAATGACAATCTAGGTAGATGGGGAATTCAGTTCTTTTAAAGGGGTCTACCTTAGAAAACATTCTTAAGACGTGAAAGGAACTATGTTGTATAGTGAACTTAATGGGGGAATTTTTTTTTTACAATTTACATGTAACAACTTTCATTAGTACATATCCTTTTTCATGTCCTTCATTTTGCACTTTATTTTCTGAGAGACTTGGATAATTTATTCATTACACATGACAATAGATAACACATCGGCTTCATTCTTATCTGTTATTTTATCTGTTCCTGTAATTCAATTTTGATATTATGTAGGTTGTGCCAACAACATTTTTATAAAGAAATTTTGTGGCTTGGTGTAGAAGACGCTTTCAATGGTGAAAAAATTAAAGTATTAACACTAACCAGCAGTTTAACGACTCAGGTGTCTGAAGACAATGACTACTCCACCCAAGCATAAATTAATTCCAAATGGAACCTGGCATCATCCAAGCAAATGCTAATGTCATATTGTTAGGTAAACATACTGTTGTAAGTTTAATAAAATGGTTTCAGAGCAAACTAACTTTACAGAGAATTTTTGAAAAGATACATTTATTCAGTGCCATGAGGAAACTATTACATTTAACAATCAGCAGTATGGTTGAAAAGGAGTCTGCAAAAAAACACTTTGTGGGGATTCTTTATTATTTCCACAGAACAGAAACTAAAATAGCCTGTAATACAATTAGTCACAAATATATTCCTGGAGTGGTTTTTTTTTTCCTATTCACAATAGTACTGTCTAAAACATGTTTTCTTTGTGGCAGCTAGGACCAGCCACCATTGTGTTTGACTTAGTTCAAAATCTGTTATAAAGTGTAGTTTTTGTATCACTTCACTTGATCTTCTCTCCTGCCAATATTTTTTTTTGCTTCCTGGCAGTAAAACTTTCTGCCACTGTTATTTGTGGTGATATTTTATTTGTACTGAAATGTTATTTTAATTTTATGTTAATAAATAAAGTTGCCCTGGGGTCAGAGCTATTAGAGCCATAGTGAGAGCGTGGTGGTTAGAAGAGCTAGGTAGATTTCTGTGTGTTCAGGGATACAGCCAGTATTGGAGACATACACCTTTAAGACCTGGAGGGCGGTACTTACAGGCAGTGATGAGGCAGTCATGTGGTTGGGTTTACAACCAATGAGAAGGCAGAACAGAAAGATTATTTAAATAGGGACACAGGAAGTACCTCCCTCTCTCGGGGAAGCTAGGAGCACTGCAGGAGGTAAGATTTTATCTCTGAGCTCTGACCTCTCGGCTTTTCTCTTTTACCTTGGCTCTGTGTTTCTTATTTTAATAATACGATTGGTTACATCTACATCTGGCGCCCAACGTGACAAGAATCCATTAAAAACTGCTTGGGGCCGGCTCCTTAGCCGGAGCAGCCGGCTCCCTAGCCCCAGCCCAGGTCTGCTTGGGCTCAGGCCGGACTGTGAGCTGCTTGCTTAAAGCCAGTGCTACAAACAGCTCAGGCCTGCCCGGATAAACAGGGCCCCTGGCTGTAAAGCCAAGCCTTGACTCGGCTCAGAGGGAACAAGTGGCTGGCTTTAAGCTTTAGCCAGCTACCCCTTCGCTTTCACTTTCACTTTCACTTTCACTTTCACTTTCACTTTCGCTTTCGCTTTCGCTTTCTCTCTTGCTTTCTCTCTGTCTCTCTGTTTCTCTCTCTCTCTCTCTCTCTCTCTCTCTCTCTCTCTCTCTCTCTCTCTGGATTTACACCTAGGACTCTAGGTGGCTGTTTTGAAATTCGCTCGGATTTCTACTGTTCTACGCAGATTTGGTAAGTCATAAAGGAAACTATTTAAAAGACAAATTTTTTCCACATTTAAAAAAAATGGGTTTCCTGTGTACATTGGAAGAAAATTGGGTTTTGTTTGAAATTTTAGGCAGTCTGACAATGGAACAACTATATGAAAAGATTAGTATTATGGGAATTATGCAGTTAATCACCATGCTTATTCTCATTTTACTATTTAAAAAGATAGTCGACTTAAGTGCCAGGATAACAGCTTTAGAAAAACCTGTTAATTTTAACAGTGAAGTTGGTTCAAGTTTGGATCATAAGGTTACAGAAAGAAAGCCTGTTTTCACACAATCATCCTTAATTTATCCTGTAACCGTACAGCAGATGCCTGATCAAATGGCTACACAAAATATCTGGGCTCCAATTGAACTGATGGATTTTAAAAGGTTTAAGGAGGCAATAGTATCTTATGGCATGCATTCCCCATATGTAAAGCAAATGTTAAACTCTTGGTCAACATATAATAGGATTATACCACAGGACTGGCGGGACCTTGCACAAGCTGTTCTGGAACCCAGCCAGAGAATTCAATTTCTGACTTGGTTTAAGGAGGAAGCTAGAAACGTAGAAACACAATGGAGGGATAAAGGAATACAAGTTTGTCAGGATCAGCTTATTGGAGAAGGCCAATATGCTTCAATACAAACACAATGTTTATATGATGTTCAAACCGTAATTTTATGTCGAATGGCAGCCTTGAATGCATGGGACAGAGTTGATGAACCAGGAAAAAAACATGAGTCATTCACAAAGGTTATGCAAGGCCCTAAAGAATCTTTCACAGATTTTTTAGAAAGACTGGCTTCAGCAGTAAACAGAATGGTCTCAGGATCAGAAGCTAGTAAGGCAATAATTGAAGCTTTGGCATTTGAGAATGCGAATGCAGCATGCAAAAGAATAATCAGGCCGTTAAGGGCAAGATCTGCACCTTTGGAAGATTGGATTAGAGAAACAATTAATGTTGAGGTTGATGAGCATGATACGTGGGTAGGAGAAGTAATTTCAAAAGGTTTGAGGAGTGTTAGATGTTTTGGGTGTGGAAAGCAAGGACATTTTAAAAGGGACTGTAAACAGGTCAATCCTAGAAGCAATGTTTCTTCAAGGAACAATGGCAACAGAATGCCCCTTCCTTCTGGAGTATGCAGAAGGTGTGGTAAGGGAAAACACTGGACCAACGAATGTAGATCAACAAAGGACAGACAGGGTAATCCTTTGCCTCAGTTTTCGGGAAACTCCCGGAGGGGCCTCATGCAGGCCCCCATAGCAAAACCAGTTCAAACCTTTCCTGCAGCTGTAGAGGAAATCCCTGCTCTGAGCGATTAAATAACCAAATGACTATTGGAATAAATCAGGCTGGTCAGGATGATGAAAAAGAGAGAATAGAAAATTCAGGAGAAAACATAAAGAAAATTTTTTGGCAAACTTCTATTAATGAACAGAGACCAAAATTAACGATAAAAATAAATGGTGTTTTGTTGTCTGGTCTGGTAGACACAGGTGCGGACATTACCATAATTGCACCAGAATTTTGGCATCCAGCTTGGCCTCTTCAGGAGGTAAACGTTCAACTGTTAGGAATTGGGACATTATCTGGAGTGAAACAGAGTGCAAGATGGCTGGAATGTATAGGTCCAGAAGGACAGAGAGGAAAATTAAAACCATATGTCGCTAACATAGCTATGAACCTGTGGGGTCGAGACTTGTTGCAACAATGGAATACTCAGATTAAAATCCCTCCAATCTCAGAAACAAATCATAAACTAGCACATGTTTCTGAGAGAAATATTAGAAGGCATTATTTTGAGTGGTCACCAGCCATCCATATTATACAGGAACAGGGCACAACAACTGATAATCTTCCAAAAATACCAACAGCTCTACCTTTAAAATGGTTAACAGACAAGCCTGTATGGGTTCAGCAATGGCCTTTAACAACAGAGAAACTCCAGGCTTTAGAAGAGCTGGTAGAAGAACAGTTAAATGCTCAGCATATTGAACAGTCAACCAGCCCTTGGAATTCTCCTGTATTTGTTATTAAAAAGAAATCTGGTAAATGGAGAATGGTAACAGACCTTAGAGCAATTAACAAAGTAATTCAGCCGATGGGCTCTCTACAATCTGGAATTCCTTTGCCTACTCTGTTACCAAAAGGATGGCCTCTCATAGTTATTGATTTAAAAGACTGTTTCTTTTCAATACCCTTACAAGAAAAGGACAAAGAAAGATTTGCTTTCACAGTGCCTACTTATAATAATTCTCAACCGGTTAAAAGATTTCAATGGAGGGTCCTCCCACAGGGAATGTTAAATAGCCCAACTCTGTGCCAATATTTTGTACAACAGCCATTGGAAGTGATATGTAAAAAATTTCCTAAATCTATAATTTATCATTATATGGATGATATTTTACTAGCTGACTCAAATGCAGATACTTTAGAAAGAATGTTTGAAGAAGTAAAGAAAATTTTGCCTTGCTGGGGATTACAAATTGCTCCTGAAAAAATACAAAGAGGAGATTCTATTAATTATTTAGGATATAAAATAGAGCTACAAAAAATTAGACCCCAAAAGGTGCAAATTAGGAGAGATAGACTACAGACTCTTAATGACTTTCAAAGATTATTTGGAGATATTTCTCATCTACGAACTATTGTTGGGGTAAAAAATGATGAACTGACTAATTTGTTCAAAACCTTAGAAGGTGACAAGGACTTAAATAGTCCAAGAGAATTATCACCTGAAGCTGAGAAAGAATTGGCCTTGGTAGAAAAGAAAGTACATGAAGGGCACGTGGATCGTATTGATCCAAAGCTGGATTGCATTTTGGTTATTTTACCCTCTAGGCATTCCCCTACTGGAATATTAATGCAGAGGGAAGATATTATATTGGAATGGATATTTTTACCAAATAAACCAAATAAAAAATTAAAAACTTATGGGGAAAAAATCTCTGACTTGATTTGGAAAGGAAAATTGAGACTTCGTCAGTTAGCAGGAATAGACCCAGCAGAAATTGTTGTACCTTTAACTAAGGAGGACATTGAAAAATTATGGACAGAAAGTGAACCTTGGCAAAGAGCTTGCAGTAATTTTTTGGGAGAAATTAACAGCAAATATCCCAAAAGCAACAGAATTGATTTTATAAAGAGAGCTGATTGGATCTTGCCTCGAATTGTACGGCAAAAACCCATATCTGGAGTTCGTACATTTTATACAGATGCCAACAAACAAGGAAAGGCAGGTTACAAATCAGAAAATTTAAGTAAAGTGGTACAAAGTCCTTATAATTCAGTGCAAAAATCAGAATTGTATGCTATTCTGTTGGTATTAATGGATTTTTCAGAACCTCTCAACATAGTAACTGACTCTCAGTATGCTGAAAGAGTGGTATTACATATTGAGACTGCAGAATTTATCCCTGATGCTTCAGAATTAACTTCACTATTTATTCAATTACAAGATACAATCAGGAAAAGGAGTCATCCTTTATATATAACTCACATCCGATCTCATACTGGTCTGCCAGGCCCTCTAGCACAAGGCAATGATGAGATTGATAAATTATTGATAGGAAATGTGCTGGAGGCCTCAGAATTTCATAAAAAACATCATGTCAATAGTAAAGGTTTGGCCGGGCGGTGGTGGCGCACGCCTTTAATCCCAGCACTCGGGAGGCAGAGCCAGGCGGATCTCTGTGAGTTCGAGGCCAGCCTGGACTACCAAGTGAGTCCCAGGAGAGGCGCAAAGCTACACAGAGAAACCCTGTCTCGAAAAACCAAAAAAAAAAAAAAAAAAAAAATAGTAAAGGTTTAAAAAAGGATTTTCCCATAACCTGGCAACAAGCCAAAGAAATAGTAAAGAAATGTCCTACTTGTTCCTTCTATAATCAAACACCATTACCAGCAGGATGTAACCCAAAGGGTACTCAGAGGAATGAAATCTGGCAGATGGACGTGTTTCACTTTGCAGAATTTGGAAAACTGAAATATGTACACCACACTATCGATACTTATTCAGGATTTCAATGGGCAACTGCTTTGAGTTCTGAAAAAGCTGATTCTGTAATCACTCATTTGCTAGAAGTTATGGCCATTATGGGTATACCTGCACAAATCAAAACTGACAATGCTCCATCATATGTCTCTGTTAAAATGAAACAGTTTTTTGCTTATTACAATATAAAGCATATTACAGGTATACCACATAATCCTACAGGTCAAGCAGTTATAGAAAGGTCAAACAGAACTCTAAAGGATATGCTAAATAAACAGAAAGGAGTAACAAAAACCCCCAGAAATAGACTGCATAATGCTCTATTAACTTTGAATTTTCTGAATGCCAATGAGAAAGGAACAACAGCTGCAGAGAGACATTGGGTAATAGAAAAAACTACAGAATTAAATCAGCCTATATACTTTAAGGATGTGCTGACCTCCGATTGGAAGCCAGGGTATGTATTACGTTGGGGACGAGGTTTTGCTTTTGTTTCTACAGGAGAAGATAAGCTGTGGATACCATCAAAATTGATAAAGGTTCGATTTGAACAAGAAAAACCTCTTAATTAGAGGAGGTGATAGTTCATCAACCAGCATGAACATCCAATTTAAACTAACTTGTACCTGTAACACATGTCTTTTCATTTAATCAGATAATAACTTGCCAAAAAGGAACATCCCCAAAATTAGTCTTGGGGGAAGGTTTTTGTTTTTGTCTTTTAGGAGAATGAAGGTTAAGGAATCTGAAGGACACAAGACAAATGAGACAACTGAAGAAAAGGGACAAATCATCTATCCCAGGAAACAGAGTATATTGGAGTATATGGCATATGGGTATATATTATCTAAAAAATTTTATGTCTTCTTAAATGTTTGTTTCTGCTTTTCTCTAAAGATTTAACACTATTGGTTTTCTAATAGTCCCAGTTCAATTAAAATTTAAAGCTGACTTTGGAGTTGGAGAATGGCTCTCTCCTTCTTTAAACTCAAGCATGTTGTTAAAATGAAAATACAAACTCCCTGTATCATGACAGAATAAAAGAGCCATTTTCTGCTATGGGACAGGACAAAAGCCAAATTAATTAAGGGACTATTCTATTACTAATCTCAACTCTTTGATTCTATTCTGATTCTTTAAACTCTTCTTAAAGTATAAATTTTATATCAAAATTTACAAGATTAATATATATATACATTTTAAACTTTGTTAAGATATGAATGGTCATATAGAGTACTAACTAATTCTAGAAAAAAGGCTTCAGTTAGCTGCATATATATGTCTTTGTGTTCGAGTCTCTTATCAGTTTTCTGCAGGAAATCACGGCCAGGCCTAACATCAACTGAAGTCTCCGGAAGGAAGATGGGGCCCCACAACAACAACAACAACAACAACAACAATTCCACGTGGACAATAATAATATCACTAAGCTGACAAACATCATCTACAGATCAGCTTTGAACTACAAGGTGCTCAGAACAATTTTGAGATGACTAGCTGAGATGATCCAGTCTCAAAGACTACTTGAATAAGGACTTGAGATAAACCCTGAACTTTGGCTTTATACACAGACTGGATAATAATGAAGGATATAGTTACCTTTCCTAGAATTTGACAATTAACCTAAATTTTTCTTTCAGGATAAAGATAACTTCACCCATACCCAGCAGGAAGCAATTTTAAGAATATGACACCCACATTGCCAAAGAAGTGGTGTGGGGCAGGTGGTTTTTTGGTTCTTTTAATGGGTTTTGGGTCTGGGATAATTTTCAATTGTTTAGGGGTTTGGTTACAAGTTGTTGTCAAGGGTTAGGAAAAAGGCTAAGCAAAGGAGATTAGATTTAAGGTTCTTGTTTAAAAAAAAAAAAAAAGAAAGAAAAGAAAAAGACAATTACTAGTTTTAAATACTTTACATTATTACCAACTATTAGGATATAAAGAAATGAAAGTTAGTAGTTAGACATTACAATAGAAATTGTAGTCATATTAGATATGTTTTAAAAATTGAGCAGATATATTTTAGACAGGTCATCTTCAAACCCTTCAGAGATCTAACGAATATGGCATTTAAAATATTTTAATAACTTAGAAATTTTTCTTTTTTGAGACATGTCAGCTCCTGGCAGTACCAATCTACTTCAGAGAAAATATGGGCATTGAAGAAACTGCATATGGAGTTAATTTTCATTGTGGCAAAAGTTAGCCACTGGACAACAAAGTATCCTCAAATCAACAGGACAAAATGGACAGACAGAACACGAAACAAAGGACTACCGATTCCTGCCAAAACAAGTATGGTTATGGCTTTATCAGAAGGCATCTTCTGAGGCCAGGACAATATGGCACCATCCCTGAAGTGGCCTTCACAATCTGGAAAAGGTACAGTGCCCTTTTCTTTGAAGGCAGCTGAACAGGCAGTGGGCCGATGGCTTCTGTTGTGCAATGGAACAGCAACTGAAAGCTCACGCCTCTCAATAGTAGACTGGCATTTAATAGAGGGATGTGGAGAAGGGCATGCTTAGATGAAGCCATATATACACAGCCAAGAAGAATGGACAGCTGAATTCAAAAACCATCAACAATTTCCAGAATTTAAAATCCTGAATCATGACATGACACTAGTGGAATTCAGGTGTTTCTGGTACATGGACTGCTCTCACCCAGTGTGAGGTTGAACTGTTGACCTTGTGTACAACCTACTTCACAAATGAGTCTGTCAGATACGCTAAGCCTATAGGCTGAAGATGATGCCCCAACACTGTGGAGAAACCTCAGGTGACTGTCCAGGCAGCTGGCTGTTTCTGTCAACTCACAAAATTTTTGGAAGTTGCTTTTGTGTACTTCCTGTTTTTATTTTTGTTAGCTAATATTATTTCCTTCTTGGGTCTCTGAGGGAGTTGAAGATTAGTTAGTTATAGTTGAAGATTAATTAGGATAGAAAGTGAATTAGATACATTTTGGACTTACTAAAATAGGATAGATAAGGGAATTATTTTCTCTGATTTGTCAAATACAAATGGACTAGACATCGTTTAGGTATTTGTTACTTGTATATATTGTATATAGTTATTGTACTTTTGTATATAGTTTTTCTTTTGTTAGTTATAACCTTTTGCCTTTTTTCTTTTTATTAAAATAGAAAAGGGGAAATGTGGTGATATTTTATTTGTACTGAAATGTTATTTTAATTTTATGTTAATAAATAAAGTTGCCCTGGGGTCAGAGCTATTAGAGCCATAGTGAGAGCGTGGTGGTTAGAAGAGCTAGGTAGATTTCTGTGTGTTCAGGGATACAGCCAGTATTGGAGACATACACCTTTAAGACCTGGAGGGCGGTACTTACAGGCAGTGATGAGGCAGTCATGTGGTTGGGTTTACAACCAATGAGAAGGCAGAACAGAAAGATTATTTAAATAGGGACACAGGAAGTACCTCTCTCTCTCGGGGAAGCTAGGAGCACTGCAGGAGGTAAGATTTTATCTCTGAGCTCTGACCTCTCGGCTTTTCTCTTTTACCTTGGCTCTGTGTTTCTTATTTTAATAATACGATTGGTTACATCTACAGTTATTGCTATAGTTCTTGTTGGAAAAACCATAACTAACTTGGTTTTACACTTTAGCAAAGTACTGCTCTCCATGACTGTAAAGACCCGATATTCAGACTCCAAAGTATCCAAAATTCAAAGCCGGGTTTCATAATTGCCAAAATGACTGTAGCTTCCAGCTCCTTCAAAATTGCTTTGACCATCACCAAGCCCATTTTAACAATCTCCAATGCCACCATATCCACCATCACCTCAGCTGCTATTAAAGTCACCATGACCACTGAAATTTTCTCCACAATCAAAATGGCAATTGCCACTAAAACCAACTCTATGAGCATCATCACAGTTTCTGGAACCACCTTGACCTCTTTTCCTGATTGAAGCACTAGTCATCTATTGATTCAATAAGCCTTTCTTACTTCACAGTTCTGACCATTTACAGTATTGTGTTTCTGAATGTCTGTCTTATCCATGAAGTCATGGTTTGTCCCACTGCCTATATCAGTCATGATAACAATTACTTCACTTTACCCATATTCAAATAGTCTCATAGGTGATGTTTGATGTTCTTTGGTATCTTTTTTAAACCACAATGAAAGACCTTTTTTACAGTTTACTGAGCAAGTGCTCTTTGAAAATCTTGTCTTTACACAATTCTCTTGGGTTCCTTGACTCTTCCATACACCTTGTATGGCCTTGAATTCATTAATAGTTATATTCACTTCCTCCACAGTTTTGTATGTGACAAATCCAAAGGCCCTGGAAAGTTTGATGTTTCGTTTGGAGTACACTTCATGTTTAATACCATGCAGTTCATGAGTGTTTCTCAGTTTCTCAAATACTTCCCCAGACTCATTGGTTGTTTCATAGCTCAGCCTTCTAATGAAGAGCTGCCCTAGCTCTTCTGGTTCCTTAAGAGACCCTCACTTAGACATGACTGCAGGGAAATAAGAACCTTTAGTGATGCTTCCTCAGTCCCATCAAGGGGAAGAAATGAGTAAGGCAATGAATGTATCCCCTTCAATTGACATTTAATTACAAGCAAAATGAATAAATTACCCCAACATTTGGAACACTTCATTGTGAATACAAGTGCCAGAAAAGGAAAGATAAATGAACGACCCTCCAAAGATTTTGAAATTTTAACTTACTTTTTTCATTTCAGAATATTCTGGTGACATTCTAAGTTCTACATGAGAAATATACAGGTATCTTGACATTTAAAAACCTGTAACTGTGTATTACAAATGTGTCTGTTGATGTCTACTCAATTGATGAATCTCAATACCAGGCTTAACACGGTTCCTATCCATGTCCTCACAAAATTGTCAGACTAGTAATACCAGTAAATAGTTTGAAACATATGGAAGTAAAATTTTTGGAAATATTATTTTTGATTTCATTCATTTTTAGGTTCATAATAACATTGAACCCAAGGGATTTCAATCCTGACCCTGAAATGTTTGATGTACTCATGCATGTTGCTTATCAGAAAAGATGCTATTCAAAAAGCATTTTAGAGAGTTCATAATCACTTGCTCGCAAAAACAATCATTTGAATCAGTAGTCAATAAATATTAAAGATGTGTATTTTAAGAAGAAACCAAATTCTAGAAAGAATATGATAACATTATTCACACATTTAACATTTTAGGCAGACCTATTCAATCCTTCTCACCAGGAAATAATCGGAATGCATGATGATAAAATAACTATATACTTTGTGAAGTATGTCATGTCCCTGAAAAGAACAACATAATATAGTACTGCAATAAACATTTTTAAAAGTCCCAGATACTTAACTAGAAATGGAATCCAGTCTAGATAACAGTTGTGGGGTAATGAAAGAAAGAGTCTGGAAAATAATCCCTAGGGAAACTGGTTTTGATCAAAATAGACCTCGGGAGAGCAGTGCCAATGTAGCAAGTGGAAAATGACAAAGAAAAGGGAACACATTCAGGACAGAGGTTGGCATGGGCTAGAACTCATGAGGGTAAAACAGTTGGTGCTCATCTGAGCTCTGTATTGGCATATAGGAGACAAACATGCTTTGCCATGTTCCTGAGCAGGGTCATTGGAGACAAACTACTCAGGAATGAGACATACATCTTGCTAGAGAAACAGGAATCAAACATCAAGGAATTTTAGTTAAATTGTGACAATAATGTGTTTCTTCACAAGCACTTATAACAAATTTTAATTTTAATACTCCAGTGTCATTGATATTAAATATTGTTAATGAATATTGAATAAAGCCACTCTGTCTTGTTATTTATGAAATAGAAGATGGAAGAGCTGTTACTACCTATGTCAGATGGTAGAGGTTACAAATAATGAAAATAATCGTATTTTCAAAAATATATTCCTGTGCTGGGTGGGGGTGGCACATGCCTTCAATCACAGCACTCAGGAGGCAGAGCCAGGTGGATCTCTGTAAGTTCATGGCCAACCTGGTCTACAGAGTGAGATCCAGGACAGGCATCAAAACAGCACAGAGAAACCCTGTCTTGAAAAACCAAAATATATATAGTCCCAAGATTTTGGATAAACTTGGACCAAAGGATATGAAAGTTGCTGATCCTAAAACAATTATCACAATATATTCCTGCAAATATTAAATTAAAACCCTATGGTCTGCAATATATCAATTAATGATTCCAAGCAACAATCTTATAATGTATTTTTCTTAAGCTATGGTAAAAAAAAAATGGGTCTTAGTTTGGTAGAATTTTGAGAGAGTTCTCTACAGGTAAAATTTTTCAAAATCAGATAAACAATAGGGTCTCATCATTACCTGATTCTCTTGTTTCACTTTGGGAAATTGGTGTACAAAGTTGTTCCCCTTTTTAATAAAATTTTTAAATAAAATATTAGAAACATAAACTCGTAGCTCCTTAACTTTGATGTTGAAATGAAGCCTTCTTCCTCAGCCCACTCCTCATTTCCACCTCCCAAAAGGTAAGGCCTCTCATGGGGAGTCAGCAAAGTCTAGTACATTAAGTTGAGGCAGGTTTAATTTAACAAGCACATTAAATTATTCCAAGGAAGTCTAAGTGTTTCAGAATGATGCTATTTCAGTATTCTTAAGTTTAATGTTGATATAATTTTATTCCCTCTTTCATGAGATTATAATAAACATTGCATATTTTAGGTGAAATGATATGAAACTTTCTCAGTTAATGTTGTCTACTGGTATAATTATCCTCAGGTCATTTACACAGAAAGGTTAGGTACTTCTTTGGTAGGGATGGATGGCAGCTAATAAAGTCTCATAGTGTAACATCAGGGCAATTGTACCTGAAAATGGGAGTATTACCTACATACTTGTCAGAAACAAATCCTGGATCTTACAGGGTTAATACTGAGTAAACAATTCTGGAATAATTTGCCTTTTAATAAACACTCTAACGGTAATGATGGAAGTCAAAGTGTGATGCTCTACTTGTCAAAATGTACAGTTGAAATATTTTAACTCAAACATGAGCTCCTTCCATGAAGCAGAGTGATCATGTCATTTTAAAAGTGAAACTTGTGGAAAGAAAACAGATGGGAAGTATCTGGAGGAAAGGGACAATATTCACTTTAAAATAACATAAAATATTAAAGTATTTATATTTTCTGAAGACTATCTTTTGTTTATATCATTAAAATATAAAATGATAAAACCTAACCATTTATATAACATAAATAGGTGGGTTATAGAAGATGTAAGATACAGTGACAACTAGTGAAGTCATACACTTTGTAATGTAAATAATTCTGTAGCTCTGAATATTTGAAAAAAACATTGCAATCATATCATAAGTAGATAATACAAACATAAAAGTTAATGCATTCTATTGTTTAAATTTTAAATTTGTAACATATGATTGTCCTTAAGCAATGATTTCAACTTAAAAACAGATGTTTATTTGATTTTAAGAAATGCATGTACGTCAACATAGACAGTTTATCACAAAACAGTAAACAATCCAGGTGAAAATAGGTGATTCAGAAATTTCTCCACCAGCAAAATGATATGGTTTAATTTTCAGTCTTCTGTCTCAAATACATGTATTTATGTGTGTATAAGCACTAATACATTAGTGCCTCTTTTATATGTAAACACACAATCACCAGTTCTACTCTCAGACAATAAATGTTTAACTGAAACTTTATTTCTTGTACTTACTATTATCTATTTTCATCTAAGATCAGAATCTATATGCTATTGATTGAATATTCGTAAATATTCTTTCTAGTTATTTTATATATAGCAGCACTATGTTTTGCTTAACTGGGTGGAAAATATAATTTATAATGGCATTTGTGATTTATATTTCATATGAAATTATAAATCCTATTCTTAACTTACTTACAAATTATTATTTACTAAGACATTTGCTAAAGAATTTACTGTTTTCTTTGTCATTAAAAGGGGACAAAGTTCACTGTTTTAAAATGTGTATGTGCTAATATCTCTGGGAAAAGAGAACTTTGACATCCAACTTTATACAGAGTTCAGAGTAAATAAATACTTGTCAAAGACAATATTTTAGGACTTTGTGATGGCGAAATGGCTAGGAGCACTTGTTTATCTGCAGAGGACATGGATTTGGCATCACCCACATGGAAGCTCACAAATGTCTGTAATTCTGACTCCAGGGAACTTTCTTCTACCCTCTACCAGGCGCACATATGGTAAATATACATACAGAGACAAACATTCATACATATCAAATACAAATTAACATTTTTTCTTTTTTTTAATTTTATAATTTGATTTAATTTTACATATCAGCCATGGATATCCCCTGTCCTCCCTCCTTCCATCCCTCTGCCCTCTCCCCAGCCCACCCCCATTCCCATCTCCTCCAGGGCAGGGAACTCCCCTGGGGATTCAGCTCAACCTGGTAGATTCAGTCCAGGCAGGTCCAGTCCCCTCCTCCCAGGCTGAGCAAAGTGTCCTGGCATAGGCCCCAGGTTCGAGAAAAAGGAGGGATTGCATGAGAGAGAATTGTTGAGACCAAGATTAGAAAAAGCACAGGGACAAATAGCCAAACTAGTGGAAACACATGAACTATGAACCAATAGCTGAGGAGCCCCCAACTGGATCAGGTCCTCTGGATAAGTGAGACAGTTGATTAGCTTGAACTGTTTAGGAGGTCCTCAGGCAGTAAGAATAGGACCTGTCCTTAGTGCATGAATTAACATGTTTTTTAAAAAATAAAAAAAAATCCTAAAATGACACTGGATTTTAAAATAAGAAATTATCAATGATTATAGTTTTCCAAGAAAGATATATGCGATAAAATTTCAGTAAGATGAAATACAAAATATACTGCAGAAATTCTCTTAAAGCTACTAAGAACATAAAAAAAATGTCCTTGATACCTATCATCTATTATACCAAAAATAAATCCGATGTTCTTAAAGGGATGTCATATAGATAAGAGTCTTTGGGATTGCCTAATTAGTACTGTGTTTTAACAAGCAAAGACAGTTTGTACACTCCTGACCTTATAGGTCCACACTGTGCATCTTAACCTGAAAGAAACATCATAGAAGCCAGAGGCCATTAATCAGCTGTCTGATTCTTATCCTATATTCTATACCAAGACTGCAGCAGTAATTTAATATATAACATAAAATACACACTTATATAAGTTGATGAAGCATATGAACAGTATCTAATTCTAACTATGTCTGTATAAATTCCCCCTGTGTAGTCATACTATCTCTCAAATTGTAATTTTTTACAGTATTATGAAAGGTTTTATTATGCTGCATAATGTGGATTATTTTACTTCCTTGAGTTGTATTGTAACTTAGGGCATGTTATTAGGATTACAAAATCAAAATGTGACATGATATATCATTCATGCATTCTTTGAGTTCGTAGTATGTCCCATCAAGATGATAGTATGTCCATCATTTCCTGAATCATAAATCTCATAAAATTTAAGGAATAATATTTCCATACTTAAAATATAAAAACAAATAAAAATTGTAATATTGATTATTATAGATCTGGATGGCCAATGTCTTTTACCTGTAGTTAAAAGTCTTTCCTTGAGGCATATTCCTGAAACACATTATATTAGATTTTATCATGTTATTCAAGTGAAATTATTAAATAATATCTATAAAGACATAACTGAACTGAGGCATCTCCGAAATAACAGGTGTTTTAAGTTGTTATCGCTGTTAATCATCAAATAATTCTCTCCTATGAGAAATTCTACAAGCACTAGCAGCAAGTTTCAGTGTTAGCTGGAAATGTCCATATGACAAAAAAGTGCTGAGTGATTATGTACAAGAAGTGGGGAAGGAGAACAGTCATGTTTACATCACAAAGTACCTGGCCGATTGATGAAGGGAAAGAACAAGCTAATGGATGAATGCTGGAGGCTTTCATTGTCCAGAAGGAAAATGTTTACTAGCCTAGATTGCTTGTTTAGTAGTGAGTAGATGTGAGGGTATTTGGTGTTCGACCACCTGGTTCTGGAATCAAGGTTTCAACATCCATCCTGGAATGTGGCGCAGTCTGGTTTATGTGAATGTAAAATGTTTCCTATGAGTTCATATGTTTATTTTATTGGTTAATGATGGAGTTGGCGGGGTGCAGGGGCATGACCTGAGATTTGACTGGCAAGCCCTATTTTTTTTTTCTGTTTTGTAATTCCTGGATGAGTGCATAATGAGACCAGCCACTCCCTGCTTTTCCTGTCATGTCTTCCTAACTAGGCTGAGATGTATCCCTTAAGTTGCCAGCAAGAATGAACCCTGACACCCTTAATTTGCTTCATGTCAGGTACTAGTCATGGTAGCAAGAAAATTTAATAATACATGCCCATAATTTTTTATCAGTAAACTTCCATTAGATAGGTCAGATTATTGTTCTCTATTTTCAGGCAATGAATTGTAAATCAAAATAAAACTTCAGAAAAAAAATGGCATAGATATAAAATATAGGGGCTGTACTGGGTGGTTTTGTGTGTTAACTTTACACAAGCTAGAGTCATCAGAGGAAGGGGCTTTAGCTGAAGAAATGCCTCCTTGAGCTACAGCTTTAAGGCATTTTCTCATTTAGTGATCAATGGGGTGGGGCAGCCCATGGTGGTAGGGGAGTCATCCATGGGTTACTGGTCCTGAGTTCTATAAGAAAGCAGGATGAGCAAGTCATGGGAAGCAAGCCTACTGGCCTCTGCATCAGCTCCTATCCTCAGGATTCTATCCTGTTTGAGTTCCTTGCTGACTCCCTTCAGTGATGAAGAGTGATGCTGAAGTGTAAACCTAATAAACCCCTTTCTCCCCAACTTGCTATTTGTTCATGGTGTTATTTTCACAGCAGTAGAAACACTAAGACAGGGTTCTATATAAAATAGGTAGTCAGCAAATTTAAACAAAAGATAAGTTAGATTAAAATTATATTTTTCACTGTTGAATTTGTTTATGTAATACAAAATTTAATCAAATGAGCTTGTTAAGTATAGATAAATTATGTACAATTCAAGTTAAATTTTTGTTGAAGCATTGAATAAATCAGTTTGTTGTTTTAAATTGTAGTGGGTTATAGATTTAAGTTATTGACTGCCTTCTGATTTAGAAAGGGCTTTTGTCTGAAATATTCTTCAGGAAGAAACGCCTGGAGCACAGGAATCGTACTACAAGATCTAATTGATTTAAATCAGATTAAGAGAATAGAGTAAAACTAGAAATGTTTAATTGGCATCCTGTTCACCTAAGCAGTCTTGGTAACTCTTTTCTATGTTAGAAAGAGACTACCTGGGATTGTTTTTAGATATGAGACAGTCAAGATGACCTTTAAATCCTCTCCTTAATTCTGAATAGGAAAATAAAAATGAGAAAGATAGACAGGCCTGGTCAAGTCTGATAATCAAGGGGCCATTTGACATTTTGAGTAAGGAGAAATGGAATTTCTAATAAGAATGTCTGAATGCAATCTTGTAAAAGCTCAGTTGTATGAAAGTCGTCACAACAAAAAAGTTAAAACATTAAAAAACACTAGTTTGTTTAGAAATAGATACTGAATAATTAGTTAACAAGTAATGAGTAAAATAATAATGGAGAAGTAGAGCCCAAAATTAATTTTAAAATTGACTAATAAACTATAAATGTCTAAATTCTTTTTAAAGTATTTCCATTAGTTTGACAGTTTGAAAATTTAAATATATTTTGATCATATTTTTCCCTCCCCCAATTCCTTCCTGATCTTCACATCCCTTGCTACCCAGCCAACTTTAAGTTCTTATTCAAAACAAACAAAACCCAAATACAACGAAATCTCCCAAACCAAGTAAAAAGCACCCCAAAGAAAATCAAACAAACAAAACCACCAAGCTGTACCCAAACAAAAGCACACAGAAAAACAAACAAACAAACAAAACTATGGAGTCCATTATATATATTGGTCAACTACTCTAGAACAGGAGACCTGCCCTGATGTAGTTGATATTCTGATTGTTACTCCATTAAGAAAACTGAATTTCCCTCTCCCAGTGGGAATAAACAACAGTTCAGTTGTTAACCTTTAGTGCCTAGGTATTCATTCATTCATTCATTCATTCAAATATATGTATATAACAAAATGAAATTTATTAAGACAAAGCTATCACATTGAAGTTAAACAAGGTCAAACAACAGAAGGTGAAGTGCCCCAAAGAAATCACAAGAATCAGAGCCCCACTCATTTGCACACTCAGAAATCCTATCAAAACACTAAATTGGAAGTCATGATAATATACTCAAAGACTCAGTGAAGACCTGTGCAGACCCAATGCACCCTGCTGTAGTCTGTGTGGGTTCAGATGACTTCATCTCTCAGTCCTCATCAGAGAAGCTTGGTTTTGCAGTGGGTGATAGTTAACACAAAAATCCATACTTGGACAATGTAGAGAGTGGAAGTCTTGATATCTAAGCCTTAATGGGATATCTTAATTAAACATTTGCCCCCAGTATTCTGAGATCTGTTCAGAATAAGAGACAGAAAAACTTTAAGAGTCAGAGGTGGTGGATAACTCCAAGGTAAGAACATCTTTCATCCATAATAGGGCTGATACATAAATGAACTCAAAGACTATGACAGCAGACACAAGGTCTATCTGGGTTCAAATCAGACAATTCAAGCATGGAGAAAGGGAAATGGACATGGAACCCAACTCCTAACAAATAAGCTAATTGCAGTTGATTCCTGCTGAGAGAGGGAAAAACAGTTTTCTCTAATGGAGTGTCTTTGGGTATATGATAATATTTGCACATGGATTTATGCAATGATTAATACAGTGTTTATGGTATTATGTGCAAATACATAAATAAAATTTATTGGGTAGTACATAGTACAATTTGAAGGATTGATAATAAAAAGTTAGATACTGCTGGGCATCTGTGGCACACACCTTTAATTCTAACACTCAGGAGGCAAAGCCAGGTGGATCTCTGTGAGTTTGAGGCCAGTCTAGTCTATAGAGCGAGAACCAGGACAAGCACCAAAACTACATGGAGAAACCCTGTCTTGAAAAAACAAAAAAGAAAAAAAAAAGTGTTAGGTACTGAGAGAAGAAGCTGGAAAGATAAGAATGAAACATGAGAAAGTACAATTTGAAATAAATGAGAAATTTATGACTGGGGAAAAATCGTAATAGAATATATCTTTTTAAACGTCAGTCAATAAAATGACACATAATTATATCTTTTCAAAATATTAATTAAGCAAATGAAAGGTACTGGCTGTTTTTTTATTTGTTTGTATCAGATGTAGTAAGGACATTGACTCATAAGTATACTGAGCAAGTAGGTTTGAAATGAAAACTTGAAATCTCCCAATCTTACCCCTATGTAGTTAGAGTTTTCCTGCCTTGCCCACAGTCAGGACAAATCTCTGTCATCAGCCAGTCCCACAGCTGCTCAGACCCAACCAAGTAAACACAAAGACTTATATTGGCTACAAACTGTATGGCCGTGGTAGGCGTCTTGCTAACTCTTCTTATATCTTAAATTAATCCATTTCCATAAATCTATACCTTGCCATGTGGCTCGTGGCTTACCAGCATCTTCACATGCTGCTTGTCATGTTGGCAGCTACCAGTGACTTCCCTCGCCTTCCTGTTTTCTCTGTTCTCCTCTCTGTTAGTCCCACCTATACTTCCTGCCTGGCCACTGGCCAATCAGTGTTTTATTTATTGACCAATCAGAGCAATTTGTCATATAGACCATTCCACAGCACCCCTAGGACTGCAACAGAACATCAGCTGCAGCCTTTCTTCTCCCTTGTCCACATCTCCTGTGAATCCCACAGACTTTCCGCTCCTAGCTTCCTTCCCCCAACTCTTGACTGATTCCCAACCCAACTCCAGTAGTCACCCCTGTTCACCTACATGCCATATCTGCCAGAAAACCAGGTAGGCTGTCTGCAAACCTCCTCTCTCTCTCTCTCTCTCTCTCTCTCTCTCCCCGCCCCCCCCCCGCCCAGACACTATCCCACAGTTTCACCCCATCACTGCAACTCTAGCCAGCATCTTCTGCCAAGCCAAGGGTGGAAACTCCCTGGGAAACCAGCATGCTGCAGGAATACCCCCAGCTCTCCTGCTGCTCCTTAGAATCAATCCCTCCAGTCTCTTCCCCAGCTCTGTAGCAAGAAACTGTTATGATCTCTCTTTCTTCCCTGATCCCATCCCTAAAAAAAAAAAACCACAAAGACCTTCCCCTCCAATCATTCTTTCCCCAACTTATCCCAGTATCTCAACCTCCAACACCAGCTGGCATTCTCCATAAACAGTCCAGAGTAATAGGCCAGAAAAACAGGCAACACACAGCCATTACACTCTCCTAAAATCCAGAAAGGAAATAGAAACCGAGGAACATAACACCCATCCAACAAAGACAAAAACAGAAATCAGCACTAAGTTTAATCACACTAAACCCAGATGCCAAGACACCAGAATAAAAAGAGTCAATAGTGGCTAGGACAATAAGCCTCCATTAGGACCCAGTTATCCCAAAACAGCCTGCCCCGAATATTACAACATAGTTGAAGCACAGGAAAGAGACCTTAAAACAAACAGTATGAAGATCATAGAGGTCCTTAAAGAAGACATGGTTAAATCCATTGAACAAATGCAGGGAAAAAAGAAAACACTATCAGGAAATAAATAAAACTGTTCAAGACCCGAAACTGGAAATAAAATCATTAAAGAAAACCTAAACTGAGAAAATTTTGGAAATGAAAAATTTAGAAATTTGAACAGGAACTACAGAGGCAAGCTTCACCAACAGACTATAAACGATGGAAAAGAGAATCCTGGGCATTTAAGACATCAGGAGAAATGGATATATTGGTTAAAGAAAATGTGAAATCTTAAAAAACCTCTGAAACAAAACATCTGTGAAATTTGGGACACTATGAAAAGACCAAACCTAAGAATAACAGAAATAGAAGAAGTAGAAGAAGACCAGGTCACAGACCAAAAAAAAAATGTTTTCACATAAAATCATACATAGAAATTTTCCTACCTGTCTTATGCCTTCTATTGCTATGATGAAACATCACAACCAAAATACCATGGACTGGTCCCTCCCCCATTGATCATTGAGAAATGCCTTATAGCTGGATCTCATGAAGACATTTCCTCAACTGAGCCTTTTCCTCTCTGCTGACTCTAGCTTGTGTCAAGTTCATACATAAAACCATTCAGTAAAGTGGCTAAAACAGGAGATGCCAATAAAGATACAAAACACTTATAAAACACCACATAGTTTAGGCAAGAAAAAAAAAGTCCCTTTGCCACATAATCATCAAACACTAATCACACACCCACAAAAAAAAAAAAAATACTAAAAACTGTAAGGGTAACTGACCAAGTAATATATAAAGATAGACCTATTTGAATTACACCAAGACTTCTAAATGGAGACACTTAAAGCCAGAAAGGCCTGGGAATATATGCTGCAGATGTTATGAAACGACACAGGCCAGCATAGACTACTATACCCAGCAAAATTTTCAATCTCCATAGATAGAGGAAAATAAGATAATGTATGAAAAAGTCAAATTTAGTCAACATGTAGCTATAAATCCAGCCTTATTGAGGTGCTAAGCAGTTAATTACACCCATGAAAACACAGAATATAAATAATCTCACACCATAAATATAAAAAGAAGGGAAGCAAACACACACACACACACACACACACACACCATCACCACTACCACCACCACCACCAACAACAAAGTAACAGTAATCAACAATCATTGTTCATTTTTACCTCTCAATACCAATGGTCTCAGTTCAACAAAAAGATACAGACTAATACAACAGATGGTAGAACAGAATCCATCCTGTTGCATCCAAGTACCACCCATAAACATCAAGGATAGATATTTTCTAGAGTAAAAAGTTGGAAAAAGATATTCCAAGCAAATGTACTTAAGAAGCAAGCTGGTGTAACTATTTTAATATCTCACAAAATAGACTAAAAATAAATAGGGAAGGACACTATATACTCTTCAAAAGAAATCTCCAACAAGATTATTTTTTCAATTCTTGTATCTATGCCCCAAACAAAAGGGTATACAAGTTTGTAAAAGAAATACCACCACAGCATACATCACATATGATGCTCACATGCTCATTATGTGAGAATTCAATACCCCACTCTCAACAATGAACAGGTTATCTAGACAAAAATTAAACAGAGAAATACTGGACCTAATAGTTGTTATAAACCAAAAAGACATAATTGATAGTTATAGGAAATTTCCCCCATGAAACAATATACCTTCTCTGCACCTCATGGAACATTCCCCAAAACTGACCACATGCTCAGACACAAAGCAAGGCTCAACAGCTACAAAAAATTAAATAAATCCCTGCATCATATAAGACCACCAAGGATTAAAGCTGGATATCAATAACAGTAGAAACAACAGAATGCTTACAAACTCATGGAAACTGTACACAGCTCTCTATTGAATAAAGAATGGGTCAAGAAATAAATAAATCAAGATGTTAAAGAATTTCTAGAATTCAATAAGAATGAATACAGAGCATACTCCAAACTATGGGACACGAGGAAAACAGTGCTAAGAAAAAAATTCATAGCAGCAAATGCCAATATAAAAATTTCAATCTACCCCCTTTACAGTACACCTGAAAAGCTCTAAAACAAAAAGTTCTAATTACACCAAAGAACAGTAGAGGGCCAGTGGGAAAAAATCAAACTGAGGCCTGCAATCAATAAAATAGAAGCAAAGAAAACAAAGCAGAGAGTCAATAGAATACATAGTTTGTTCTTTGAGAAAATAAACAAGATAGAAAAATACTTATCAAACTAAGTAAGAGCTATGGAGAGTATATAAAAATTAATGAAGGCAGGCAGTGGTGGCTCACGCTTTTAATCCCAGCACTCAGGAGGCAGAGCCAGAAGGATCTCTGTGAGTTCAAGGCCAAACTTGTCTACAGAGCACGATCAAGGACAGGCACCAAAACTACACAGAGAAACCCTGTCTAGAAAATGCACCCCCCAAAAAAATGAAATCAGAAACTAAAAGGGGGACATAACTGACATCAAGGAAATCCAGAGAATCCTAAGAACTTACTTTAAAAACATGTTCTCTGTCTCTCCCCTTTCCTCTCCTCCTCCCCCTCCCTCTCTCCATCCCTCCCTCCTCCCCTTCCTCCCTCCCTCCCTCTTTCCCTGAAAAAAAAATGTTATCTGCAAAATTGGAAAATCTAAAAGACATGGGTAATTTTATAAATAATTACCACTTACTAAAATTAAATAAAGATCAGATGAACAATTTAAATAGACTTATTAGGATTAGCGAAAAAAGAAGCAGTCATTAAAATCTCACAACTAAAAAGAGACATGGACAGATGGTTTTAGAACAGAATTCTACCAGACTTCCAAAGAAGAGTTAATGCCAATACTACTCAAATTATTCCATGAAGTAGAAGCAATTTTATGAGGCTACAGTTTCACTGATCCCCAAAACATATAAAGACTCAACAAAGAAAAAGATAACAGAACAATTTCCCTTATGAACATAGATGCAAAAATACTCAAATTGAATCCATTGCTGGTGAATGTAAAAGTTGTACACCTCCTATGGAAATCAATAATGTATTCACTCAGAAAATTGGAAATCAACCTACCTCAAGACCGAGCTAAACTACTCTTGGGCATATATTCAAAGAATGCTCCATCCTACTACAAAGACACTTGCTCAACCATGTTCATTGTGGCTTTATTCACAATAATATGGAAGTATAAGCTAAAGAAACCCTTTCCTGCCAGAAGTGTTTTCCTATGTAATTGGCCAGCTCTGTTACTTCCAAACTCACTAGCCATTGGATGTCTGTAAATGTCTTCTGATTGGAGGAACAAGTATATTTCATACTCGTTTTCAAGAGTCCATTCTCAAGTCCACACAGTGCATTTGGGTGATATTAGTCAGGTGTAGTTGTTCCTACAATATCTGTAAGGCACAGTGCATTCTACCTCATTGACAAGGTCACAGTTATTTACCACAGCTATAGACAGTATTTGTGTTAGTTAGGGTTTCTATTCCAATGATGAAACGCCATGAACAAAAATTGAGTTGGAGATGAAAGGATTTTCTTAGCTTATACTTCCATATTATTTTTCATTATTGAAGGAAGTCATGACAAGTACTCAAACAGTACAGGAACCTGGAGGTAAGAGCTGATGCAGAAGTCATGGAGGGATTCTGCTTAACTGGTTTGCTCCATATGGCTTGCCCAGCCTGCATTCTAATAGAACCCAGGACCACCAGCCCTACATACAATAATATGAAGGTGTATTTGATTGCCCTGATGTCTTCTGAGTCTTTATCATCAGAATAAAAATGATGTAACCTCCACATTTACAAAGTAATATTAATTGTTCATAGCAATGCTGAATACAAATGTACAAACTTATTCTCTTCCTTCATCAAGGTCTTTTCATTTATGTATTAATATTCTATATAATTTCAAAATTGGAAATATTCCTAAAACATGTCTGTTAGCTAAGGGTTTTATAAAACATAATTTTGGAATGAAGTCAGGAGAATTTATTTGAAAACTTATACTTCTAAATAATTATGAAGCCAATTGCCAGTTGTTCACTTTCTTTGATGTTTATCTTACTTAGCTTATGAAAAAGGAAAAATACATTGCCATGATTTAAGAAAATTTCATTCTAATATGATTTTCAAAATAAAACAATTAAATGTGGTTGTTTGCATTTTTCTATGTCTCAAAATGTACAATTGTTAATGATTAATTAATATACATAAAAATTACACTTTATTATTTTATATGTAATGTACTCACAAATAATGCTTTTTGATCAATATTATTCTGAAAACTCTTCTTGAATTTCATAATAAATCATTATTCTGTTCCTACTACAAGTCATATTGAACAATCTAGTAAAGATCATAAATTAAGGTCCTGGGAAATAGTATATATCTTGAGCACTGTGTTTCTATTGAATATTTTGATATTTCTTTTCATTCAAAAAATAAAATGAATTTGAGGGTGTTACTAATTTTCCTAACAATGTACCATTTAAATAATTATAAACAGATCTTCTGAGAAATAGGCCTTTAACAGAGTGTAGACATTCTCTGAGATAGAGATAGTCTAAACACTCTGTGATGGCTATTCTGGGTTATCAACTTAACTACATCTGGAATTACAAACCACAAATCTAGTTACTTGTGAGCTGTCCTGTTGTGGCTCCAGATACAGCCTCACTTCCCAACAAGTCAGGATACCTTTACCTTCAGAGTTATAACACAGAGATAATGTCAGTGGTTATCATGTTTGATATTTGAAATACTGAAAAGTGTCCCTCAATGGACATTGCCACCTACTATAAAATGTATGATTCAGTTATGGTTGTATGTGGGATAGTTACATCATATTAGGTAAAATTATGACTTTGTTACTGTTTTATGGACTGAAGAACTATTGGATTTTTGGACCTTCTGCTCATAGGAAGCCTTTGTTGGATTAGCTGGACCACAGTCTTTAGGCAATTCTTACAAATCACCTTTATACACACACACATATATGTGTGTATGTATAAATTAATTTTATAAGTTCTGTTACTCTAGAAAAACCCGACTAAAACACTAATCAACCCCATTTGTTTCTATGAGTAATTTTCTGCATTTCTCCTAATTATATTCCCTTTCCTGTCTCAAGTTACTCCCTTATCTTTGTTACGAAAGACTTTGCCAAAGACATTCTCTTCTCAGGCCATTAAAACTCACATTGGTATACACATTTACAAAATAATATCCTTCTTAAATGTCAGAACCCTGTAATAAATTTGAGGAAGCTTTTCCATGTTTCTCTGCCTATTGGGATGCCAGTTACAATATTCAGCAAAGAAGGTATTTCCAAGAATTATGAATAGTGACTATTGAGTTAATCACCCAATCTGTACCAGTTTGGTAGTATTTAAACTTTTATTTTACCTCTTGGAGTGTGTATCACCATATAATAACATATTTTTTCTTGTTGGTCACGAATCCTTAAGAACAAAGAATATGCCTTAATTTACATTTTATTCCAATATTTACACTGTGACAAAAACATCAGCTATACTTAGTAAAATCTCATTGTAAATAAATAACTGCAAGTCTGTTATTAAAATAACACAGACATTTCTTGCAAATGTGGATAATGGCTTTAGGTCAATTTGCAGAAACACAATTTTCTTAATAGTCATTTTGCTGAATTGTTCATTCATCACATTTTCCAATATTTGAATAAAAAATAATGCCCTTGTGTGTTCAATGCTTACAAAAACAGCCTCTTAGACTGTGTTTAAACTGAATATGAATAATATTTAGTATAAACTGATGTAAATTGTTTTTTAAACCTTCTAAAATGCCTTCTAATTTTTGTTTTTTTATATATATTTCTAGGTGCAGTAGGTTTTAAAATGCTGTACCAAATTTAAAATTATTGGTAAGATTTAATTTTCAAAGAATATTTACTGACTTTGGTGAATGTATAATAATCCTTTTATATTTTATAAAGGAAATTTTCAGTCCATAATGATATTAAACAACTCTTAAAGAACATTTTGCAGTGGGCAAACCTAAAGAATTATTTAGTAACTTTCTGCTCCACTGGTTTGCACCATGAAAGCACTAGGTGATCTGAAACCCTTACTTGTACATACTGTGACTGTATATATTCCTCCCACCAACAATGCACCTAGAAACATGCAAGCAACCTGGGACTCCCATCTACACCAATTTTCCAGCACACTCTTTCTGAGCAATGGAGGATATTCTTTTCTATTCCAGTTACTAATTGGCAAATCTAAACAAATTCCATTTCCTCATACTCTTGCTGTGCCCAGATACAAAACTTGGGGAACTGATCTTACCTGACCTGGCAGAGGTGTACACATACACAATCAGGCAAAGTCTTCTCTTTCAGTGAATGTTGTCTGTGTGTATTTAGACGTGCAAATAATTAAAATCTGATACATCATGGGGATGAGCATTAAGAGTAAACAACTCTTGATGTTATTCATGCTCTTACCAAGAAAAAGAGAACCACTTCCACTGTACACCTCAGCAACCACACTGCTCTCCTATATATTGAAAAAGGAAGCACCTAAACAAAAACTGGGGTCCTAGACTACTTTCCTGTGGTTTACCGTCATGTTTTATTCAAGTGGTTCTATTGTTTTCCTTCGAGGAAAGTTAATTTAGTATTTCCTAATCTGAGAGCACCTCTATTTTGTTCTTGAAAAAAAAAATAATACAAAGCTGAAAACACTGATACCTAGAACCTGACCATTGTTAATAATTCTTCCCCCAATTTTTTTTAAACTAAACATTGTATTCCTTGCTAAGAGTAGGCATCAAGCAACCTAAAATATATGCTTAGATCTCTCATAAAAGAAAGAAGAATAAAATATATGCCCACCAACCTCCACATATGCTGTGTGGCATCTGCTTCTACTTAATCATACCCACTTGTAATAATAATACATGAATCTATAAAAAATAATTTATGAATTACTATAATATTTATACTATGCAAGGTGAAACATATAATAATACAAATAGCTAATTATATAACTATTTTATTTCTTTACAATTAGCTGAATGGAGACTGTCTATTAGCTGTGATTTTTAAGGAGTGGTACATTGTATGATTCTTTTCTATTTCCTTTTCTAATTCTAGTGCTCAACTTCTTTCAGAGACATATGTGGTTTAATATGGTGCTGCTTTGATGACTTAGTAATTTCTTTCTAAAGTCTACAAATTTCTAACAACCATGTCATTGGTCAGACTGTGATGCAACCCATAACTGCATAGAGAATTAAAAGAGAAAATTGTTGGAAGATAGGTTTGACCTACAATGATGTTATTTCCTTCCTCTTGTGACTAAGATCCAGGGTTAAGTCATTTATTTTATTTTTGATGGCCATAATAGTGATGTACATTGTTATAGCATGGTACTTAGTAATAAAAGAAGGAACTGAAAGACGTACACGTTTCTAATAGCTTGCTCATAGTTGAAGTTAGAGAAGTATTAGTATTTGTAGAAATACTCTACTCTTTACAACATGGGGTATATTTTGGAATAGACATTTAAAAAAGTCTTATTTGACAGGTGAGTATAAAGAAAAGCAAAATCTTGAGTGACATCTTCTTTCTTACCATCCTTGGTAAATTGAATTGAGTAGTCTGTTCATTACATGTCCTGTATCCAATCTATCTGTGCTGTAATTTTGTAATATCCTTTCTTTCTGATTCTGGTCTTAGCCATATAACTTGACGGATCAATACATCACAGGGAGAAAAGACAGCATGTCAATTACAATCTTAAGCCTTTAGAGATTTGAGTGCATGTGATTGCTGTCCTATACTTACCTGACTACCCTGTGATTATGACAGGTACTGCTTTTTGAAAGATGACAGATAATGTTATTCCAAAGACCTAAGTTGTGGAGAGAAAACATCCAAAAGGTGACACCTTATTACAAATGTTAATCCGTTCTTTCTTTTCTTAAGATAACAACAACAATATGTGTGGTTTTTAGGGCAAAATAGGATATATGGTAATATGCGTGTATATTAAATTCATATATGGATTCAATAACAACTAATAAAAAAGAGGCTGTGTATTTGGAAGAGAAGAGGAGGAATATAATGTAATATACTCCAAATAAACAAAGAAGCAAGCAAACAAAAATAACACACAAATGCAGTGGTAACTTTTTCTGAGATCTCCACTTTACTTACAGCCACACAACAAAAGTAAATTTCACATAAGTTCATATTATTAGATAATTGATATTTGTTTTAATTTTATTGCATTAATGGAACAGAATTCAAACCTCTGTACCATAACAAAATGAATTAAATTACAATTATATGACACACACTCATCAAAAACCCTGGATTCTGTTCTTTTTTAAATATTAATTAATGTTTCACAAACATTGTTAAAAAATGCATAGCTTACACTGTCATTATTACTGAATAAAATACTGATTGTAGAATATATATTCAAGATATATAATATATTAATATGATAAGAAACTTATTAAACTCATATGTAGGAAAGGCAGAGTTGTTTCCTGATATATCATCTTTGGTCTTATTAATCTTTCATAATAAATAAATGAGTCTTGGCAATATCCCATATATAGAAAGTTTTGCCTAAATCTAATTACTAAATCTAATTATTGTGACACTGTGAAAGCCTGAATTCAGTCTTCTCATCAACTTCTTGTGAAAAGTATGAAATATTGCAATTTTATATTGTATTTAATATGTTTTAAATAACTATAATTATGTCATATTCCATGTCCACTTTCCTCCCATAACAACCTCCCACGTGTTTTCCCTCTGACTTCTTCCATCATGTTCCCACCTCACTCTCAAACTGATAGCCTTTTTCTTTACATAGTAGGGTTATATAGGTGATAGATAGATGAATAGAAAGATACATATATACATGTATACATATATACATACATTCATGCATAGATAGATAGGTAGACTGATAGATAGAAACAGAGATAGGGGAAAGTATATTTATATATAAGTATCAACAAATATATAAATACACCCTTCTGAGTCTGGTGTCTGTGTGTGTGTGTGTGTGTGTGTGTGTGTGTGTGTGTGTGTGTGTGTGTGTGTGTTTAGAGTTGAACACTTTGTATTAGATAACAATTAGGTGGCTTATCGCTGAGATCGGCTAATTGTCCTTGTTACAGCAATCATTAACTAATTGTTTTTTGCCTAAGAGTGTGCTCTACTGACATTTCCCCACTTCTGCTTTGGCAGGCCTATTGATATTGCCATTGTCCCTGTCTTGTTTATTTAGCAATGTCTGGGGAAAAAAAGACTGTTTCAAGGCAGACTTGCTTATATTCTGACTCACACACTCTTTTCAGCTCCTCTTCCCCTCTGTGTCCTGAGTCATATGATACAGGAACTGTGATATGGGCGTATCCACTGGGGCTGGGCTCTCCATGACCTGATGATCTCTGCACAGTTTATTTGTGGTTTTCTGTGATTATTTCCCTATCCTCGAAAGAGAAGCTTCTTCATGGAGGTGTGGTAGCTGAACACGCTCAAAAGAAAAGGTGGCTCAGGGGCATGAAACAGTCTCCTGCATTGACACCAGCCTGGGGTCTGGGACTAGACTTGAGGGTTTGCGGGAGCAAGATTGGCATTTTAGTTATGTATGTAGAGAAGGGAAAACAAATGAAAGCACACTGTAGAAATGTCTTCCTAGTTAACAGCACAATAAAAGTAAACAATTGGCAACGTCCCTATAAGAATCAACATATTTCTTTACTGGATTACAGATCATGTCTGAGCATTCCTTCATTGATTATGTTCAACAAACACATAACCAGCTGCTAATTTGACCAGGAAAACAAGCTAAATTTAAAAAATATGGATAGTTTACTTCTTTACTCTTCTTCACTCATTTAGTTGAGATTAATTGAGGAACATATAGGTAGCAAATGATTTTGTCTAGATAAGTAGCTACTTTCCAGTAGCGTTATTCCCCAGAAAATTAATTCCTGCAACAGACATTATGATAATGTTATAAATATTATTGAATAAATATTAATTAATTCCAAATCATTGCATGTGAAGGGCATGGATATTGGATCTTAAAGATAACAATAGAGTTATAAATTCTATTCTTCAAAATCAACAACTCTAAAATGAAAAGTATGAAGTATATTATTTGTATATGTTCATGAGGTTAATTTCATTACACTTTGTGTGTGTATTTTAATTTTAATATGTCTGACATTGACTATAATATTAATAAATTGTGTAAAATATATTCTGTACATATATTCAAAAGTAATTTCAGTAATATGCAGTTTTCTTTGCCCTTACTCTCTCATCTTGTCTATGAATTTACCCACCATCCATCTCCTTCCTCTTTCTCATACTATTTCAGAGCCAATGTATTAGTTTCTTATCAGTGCTGTGTCAAATTGCTACTTTGTGGTTTAATATAGAACATCATTGTTTAAAATAAGACCTTGTATACCAACATCAGGTTCTTGGTAGTATTCTATAAATAGTTATCTGTAAATGGTCTATGGAAATACCCACCTGATTTATAACTTCATCATTTGAATCTTTGTCCATGTAGTCATATACTTTTCTTTTTTCTCCAAAGTCCACTGACCTTATTTTGATGCACATTTGCATGGAGGACACATTTTCATAATGTGGATGTTCTCACCTCTCTAATGCTTCAACTTAATTACATCTTTTTGTTATATAAAATGTTATTGACATATTATATGGAGCTACTTTTTAAAAGCTGTTTCTAATTGAAATAAAGTTACACTGCTCCCTCCTCATTCCCTTCTACATCTACCTTCTCTTGAAATCAACTCCCATTTTCAAGTTGATAGCCTCTTTTTCTTATTGTTATATAATTATTATATAAGCCAAATCCCAATGCCAGATTTGAGATATGCTGTTGGGAATATTACTTTAACTATGTAAAGATTTGTTTATGCTGTGGAATACTTTAAATATGTAAAGGCTGATACATTTGTTTATGTCGCATTTGTTTAACTCTGTACAGATGTATTGCATTTGTTTCACCTTGCTGAATGGCCAATAGCTAGGAAGTAGAGGAATAGGCAGGGCTAGCAGATAGAGAAATTAAGGAGGAGGAGGAAGCTAGTCTCAAAGAGAGAGAAAAGAGAGAATGAAAGAGAAAGAGAGGGAGATGGCCTGGGGCTAGAAAGCCTGGCAGCCATCAGCCAGGCAGACATGAAGTAGGAAATACAGAATGAAAGAAAGGTAAAATGCACTGCGCAAAACATAGATAAAGAAAAAACAGGTTAATTTAAGTTATAAGAGCTAGTGAGACAAGCATAAGATAAATCTGAGCGTTCATAACTAATAATAAGTCTCCATGTCATGATTTGGGAGCTGGTTAGTGGTCCAAAAGAAAGCCGGATAAAGTTTCTATTCCAACATGGGGCCAGAATTTCCACACAGTGCCTGAGAAAGCTAAACAACAGCAACAACAACAACCAAAAAAAAAAAAAAAAAAAACCCAACATACACAAAAATATCAACAACAAAATAGATACACCTCTATCAAGAGGTTCTGCTGTACAGTGAGCACTTCAGTAGCAGGTATACCAAATAGAAATAGCAAGCTAAGTAAAAACACCTGCCACAATGCAGGACACCAGCTTCCTAGGGCTGAGGCAGTTAGAGGCAGCTCCCAGTTGAATGCAGCTCTTGGCCAGGTTCACTCATCATAAATCTCTGCTTTCATGGACCTAAGTGGGACACAGCCAGCCACCAGCACTTAGAAGCTGCTTAGGAGGTTAAGGTTTGGCTCATGTGATCAGAAAAAGTGAGAGATATGAAGTAAAGACAGTTTCAGATGTGAAAAGAAAAAAAAAAACTCTGAACAGGTTACAGTATTGTAAAACTGTGTGTAGGCTTTAAAAAAAAGAAAATGGGTATAGACAGTCATAGGAAAAAATAATTAGTTTGAAAATAGTAAAGTCTTTAAAGAGATAGTAAAATAATATAAGAGAAAACAACATGTAAAGATGGGGAATACATAGGAAGTCTTGGACCCTGTGTAGTGGTCTGTTCCCTTTGAATTTTTTGGATGCTGAAAATTGAATGACAGCTTCTGAGAGACATTGGAAACAAAAGGCTGTGAACTTCAAGATTAATAGAGATCAGGTTTGATAGAGGAGACCTCCTGAAAATCTTGACTACAGTTATAAACAGATAAACCAAGAAAAACTATAATACAGGTGATGGATATTCTGAGCCCTCTGAATTGGAACAGTGCTGAGAGTGGACAACAAATGTTACAACTAGTTTTCCCAGGCCTTGACAATTATCTCAACTTTCTCAGTGTTTTCTAAAGATGTTGTTGCCCTCAGACAATAGGAAGCAGTCTAGAGAATACAACATCAACTTTCTCAAGAGGTGAGGTCAGTAGTGTTTTGTCATTTAGTGAATTATCAAGGTTTGTCATTTCAAGATAAGACTCAGAGAAAGCCTCTCTTTTTGGAGTATACAATATAAATGAAAACTAGTACTTCAGAGGACTATGGGAATAAATGATTGCTAAGGACTTATTTATAAGTAATTTAAATTCCCTCCTTTAAAACACAGGAAACACTGTGGAATTGTGAAAGGAACTAATGTAAAAGCTAGACAGTAGAGAGAACATCAGGGAAATCCCATCTGCAGGACACAACACAACCAATACAATTACAAATTTGGCAACTAAGATTGTTTGCACAGTGCCTACACAAAAAGGTACTTCTTAACAATCAGCCTTGGATGGGTGAGGGGCTCCTGGGAACACTCCTTTTTACTGTTTAACTACCAGTTAGTGATGAACTGTGGGGTTTTGGGAGCCATTGTCTTTAATTCTGTACCCACTTGTGAACCCACCAGTCTCAATGGATAGTTATGATCCCTTAGCCATACAGATAGTCCTTGCCAGACAGAAAGAAACACAGCAAGAAGTCGTGAATGTAAGGAAGATTGTAGTAGTTAAGAGGAGGGTAGATAAGAGAAGCAGAAGGTAGAAAAGAGAGAATGTAGAGATGAAAGCAAGCAATATTATATATAAATGTATGGGACTGTCAAAAATTATATGATAAAAGTAATACTGTTGTGTGATATTTTGTTTGTGTTTTGAAAAATAAAATTTGCCTGGAGATCAGAGGGCAGAGCTATCCACTAGTTAGTCAACCATAGAGGCTGGGCAGTGGTAGCACATGCCTTTATTCCCAGCACATGAGAGGCTCACACCTGTGATCCCAGCACTTGGGAGGCACATGCCTTTAATGCCAGCACAATCAGGAGGTGGAGGCAGGAACATAAGGCGGCTGGAGACAGGATCTCTTCACCGACTTTCAATCTGATGATCCTGAGAGGTAAGAAGTCACTGGTGGCTGCTCTGCTTCTCTGATATTTCAGGTTATTACTTCAATATTTGGCTCCTGATGTTTATTGATAAGACTAATTAGGATCATGGTTTGTAACACTTGCAATGCTATCCTTCCTCATCTTGCCTAGTTCATCATCTACTTACCTACTTCATTTTAGCACACTCACTTTCTATATGTTTCTCTCTTTGAACCAATTAGTTTCAGAATTAAAGGAGAATAAAAGCAGATAACAAGGGAGTTTAATATCATAAACATAATTTTTATGTGTATATGAAAATGTTATGATGAAACCAAGTATATATATTACACATGCTAATAAAATACTTTACAAAAAGAAATTGGATCCTGAAATAGATACGTGCTACTGCTTTGAGAAAAAGTACCTTTCATCTTCACAATCTGCTTATCCAGAAATACTTCTTTTTCAGAATGATAAACAGTGGATTACTAACGACTAACATTGAATTTTTAAGTATATGTCTCTGTGTTCCTCCTTAAAATAATGTGAATCTTTATTTCTCAACACAAATTATTCTTCAACTTCCCAGTGACACTTTGTATCCCTACAGAATTTCAAGAAGGATCTTAGTGTGATGTTTGACCTTGGTTATCTACTTAACTGGAAGTAGGATCAGCTAAGAGGTGACACCCTAGAGAAAAGGAGGTTTAATAAGAATATTTCTGAGCCGGGCGGTGGTGGCGCCCCCCTTTAATCCCAGCACTTGGGAGGCAGAGCCAGGCGGATCTCTGTGAGTTTGAGGCCAGCCTGGTCTCCAAAGCGAGTTCCAGGAAAGGCGAAAAGCTACATAAAGAAGCCCTGTCTTGAAAAACCAAAAAAAAAAAAAAAAAAAAAAAAAAAAAAAAAAAAAAAAAAAAAAAAAAGAACATTTCTGTTTTAAAATTCTTGCCCTCACTTCTTAACTGAAAAATTCTTTACTGTACTTCTTAATCCATTTTCCCTGTTTTTTTTCACTGCTTCTGGTAGAGTTGTTTCTGTTGCTGACATCAGAGACCGGCTTCCACGTCCTTTGAACATGGACTGAACACCGGGTTCTCTAGTAATCCTTCAGGCCTTCAGCTCCAGATTGGGACTGCTAGAGTATCTAGCCTCAAGAACAGTGGGTACCTGGTCCTTAGCCTCTCCAGTGTGAAGAGAGTCATTGTTGGACTACCCAGACTGCATTTAGTGAATAATACATACTTCTAATATATGATGTATTATAAAAACTGTAACAAGTAATACAAAATCTGATATGATTCTGATAACTCACCTTGTAATATACATTAATTCTATTAATTGTGCTCTTTTTAGAGCCCTAATATAGTGAATATGTAAATAAGGTTTTTTTTTCATTCATTTTTCTTAAGGTGTTATGTCTAGCAATGCCACACATTCAAGCCATGCTATAGATTTCCTTCTGATCCTTGTGTCACTGTCACCATTCTCAAATGAATCAATATCTCTTTTCTCCCTATCATGATGCTTTCCTGTGACTTCATTCTGGTTTAAAATGTTGAGGGTGTCAAGCAAAATGTCATCCAAAATATTGATGTTTGTGAAGACTTCTTTATTCAATACATCAAAAAAAATTCACAACAGAACATTAGGTATTGTGTCTGAGTCAGGAAACCAAATAGGGGTGAATCAGACCAGGAGAGAGAGTGACATTTTTCTCACATCCTAACATCTCAGGGTAACTTTAGTTGTCCATAGAAACATAGGAATATACTCTTTGAAGTGATTCTAGAGATCCACAAGCTAACACAAATCTAACGTCTGTGACATTACAGTGTCTTTATTATCAACAGATCAACTAAGCCTATTTTCTTACATATAGATTTTTGTATTTTGCAAGAGAATTGTCCATCTGTCTATATTGATTGGCTTCATTGTTTCTCACTTTTAAACATTCAGGGACAATTTGAACGGAAAGGATTTTTCAATCCTACTTGAGGTAATGCTATACTGAGTATCCATTGATGTTTAAGAGTGTTGAATAAGGAGTGTTATGCTCTAACAAACACACCTTCTTTATGAGTCCAGGTCAAAACTAAATTTATTTTCCTCTATTTGCCATTGTTTAATGATTTAGTTCCTTAAATTTTCCTCTATGATATATCTTAGTACACTTGATTCAAAAGTAATAAGCACATTAATTGACAAGCATAAAACAATTTACAGTATACATAAGTATACATAAAATAAGGGAGATAATTTGAAAATTTATTGAGTAGTGATGCTTTAATATTTCTGAATGACTGAGGAGATATATGGTACATAATCATATACCCACACATATACATATGTATACATATGTTTAAAAACAAAAATATATCTTTAAAAACTTATAAAAAATAAGCAAAATATATAATCAATATTTTATGCAGACTACATTCTTGAAAATATTTCAGATTGTATTCTATTAAATACTAAAAATGTAAAAGAAAGAATTACAGGCCTGGAGAGATTCCTCAGGGGCTAAGGGCACTTTCTGCTCCTGCAGAGGATCTGGGTTTGGTATTCAGCACCCACTTTGGAAAGGCTAGAACAGTTTGTAACTCCTCTTCAAGAGGATCCAGTGCTGTCTCTTGGGCTGAGCATGCACTGGACTAATAAATACACAGATTCCTCACTCCAACACATATATAAAAATAAAATAAACAATCTTAAAATATAATAAGATAGTAACTTTGATTCAGATAAAAATAGTACTGATATAAGTATGTTTGTCCAACATACTTTTACTGGCATGTAATTTACTATTAAGAACTTATGAAGATTTTTTTCAAAGTATGAATTGTATCTTCTAGTGATCTTAGTGATATTCATGCTCTCTGTTAGATGAAAATTTATATTTTGTTATGTTTCTTATTCTATTTGATATGTATTTTCCTTTCTTGTCTCCTGCCAGACTGCAGAAATCCCATTTATAGTGGTGCATTTGAATTTTAAAACGAGAATACTACATATTAAAATGTCCAAATATCTAAAATATATAAATAATTGTGATTCACTTGTTTACAATGTGAAACACAGTTATCTCTCAGCTCTTGTGTTCTTAGCTAATGATGCATGTATTTCATTACTGGCTAGTGAACAAGACAAGAAAAGAATATGTTTGAATTTACATCTGGAGTTTTCTCAAGTACAAAGTTTCTTTTTCAAAGTTTTGATACTTTGAATGAACTCAATAAGGTTAATGAATTAGGGTTAAGTCAAAATTATAGCCTAATTTTATTAATAGGAAGTAAATTCACCTAAGTACAAGTAAAATGCATAAGTATATATAAAGCACTGTAAATTTAAAAAATGCTAGACTGGACCATCTCAATTTTCTTTAGTGCTTAGGATCATTATTATTCTTTTGTGTTACTTTTTTTAATTCAAAAGATTTTAAATTTTAAAACCAGAATGTATTTGTTAATTTAAATTTTGATGATTGCTTATAGCATTGCAACAGTTTTGAGTGATTCGAAGTAGGCAGAATAAGGGGAAAAAGAGAGAAATTGCACATTACTTTTACTGCATCTGAATTCTAAGAAAAACCCATAAAATCAATTCAAAAATATCACCAAACTAGAACCATTTAAATTAACCAGGCTCTTTTCACTCTGAAAGAAGAATCTAAGTCCAAGTGCTCCCATAATGATGGAAACCTTCACATATATGGCTTTATCAAAGCGTGTTCTCTTTCCTCAGTGAAAATAACCTCATTCTAAGGATAAAAATTCGGGGACGAAATTCCATTCTTGATTATCTGCAAAACCACAAAGCACTTATGGGTCTATTCAACCATCAGATCCACAGAATTTTCAGAAAGTCCATTGCTGAAATGCGTCTTTATTTCCCTATGTGCTTATTGCCAATGTTATTTTTGCTGTAAGAGTATCTTAAAGACATAAAAGCAGTTGGCTAGATGCTCCGAAGATGATGGCAGTAGCCTGCAGCTTACATAAACTCCATAGGGTCCACGGACATAGCTGCAATAAAGCTGAACGTTGAAAACATGGCTTATATAAAACTTAATACACTCAGCCGGAAGATACTTTTAAACATTTGCTGAAATTACTTTACAAGCAGGCATGCTCACTATAAAATCATCGTAATGGAGAAATAAAGCAGAGGTGCAGAATAAAAAGCAGGAATTTCTCCCAAACAGTTCCATTTAAGCATCTCAATAACCAAAATGGTTATCTTGATCCAATTTACAGAGGTTCTTTACATGAAGATGTCATTTATTGCTTTATAACATTGATAATTATGCTATTTGATGTTTTTACCCAAAGCTCTCAGGTTTTTTTTACTGTGCTCAACAAAGCTGACCTATTTGACTTCCAGATGTGTGTGCTTGTTTTATGGTATCTCTTAAGTAATAGTAGTTCACTGGCTGCATTTAAAAGCATGTGAGGTTAGCATTTAGTTTTATTTTTTTAATGAGGTTTATTGTTGAGGAGAGTGGTAGTTTGAATAGGAATGGCCCCTATACACTCCTGTGTTGGAAGGCTTGATCAATAGGGAGTGGTACTATTAGAAGGCATGGTGTTGCTGGAGTAGGTGTGACCTGGTTGGAGGAAGTGTGTCGCTGTGAAGGTGGACTTTGAGGTCTCATATATTCTCAAGTTATACATAGTGTAGCACACAGTCTCCTCCTGTTGCCTGCTGATCAACTTGTAGAACTCTCAGCTCCTTATCCAGCACTATGTCTGCCTGCACATTGCCATTCTTCTTGTCATGATGATAACAGAATAAACCTCGGAAACTGTAAGACAGGCCAATTAATATTTTCTTTTATAAGAGTTGCCATGGTCATGATGTCTCTTCACAGCAAAAGAGACCCTAATTAAGAGAAAAGAGAAATTAATTTACATAAGGGATAGCATATACTTGGGGAGAATAAAATTTGTCAAAGCTAATTATGATAAATGCACTTAAATAAATATTGCATTCAGTTATGGTATCAAAGCTAGTCTTAGAGGCTAGGGAAAGATTTCAATAATGAAAGTGAGCAATAAGTGTAAGGACCTGAGTTCTGACCTCCACAACTCACATATAAAAATATGCTATGGCATTTCAAGTCTGTAACCCCCATCATTGGACAAGTTGGGGCATAGACCAGACAGATCCCTGGAACTCACTGGCCATGAAGTCTAGCAGAATTTGTGCATTTCCGAGTCAATGAGAGAAACTATTTCAAAAATAAATAAGAAAAAAGAAAATGGAGAATAATCAAAGGTGACACCAGACATAGACTTATGTTCTCCACATGCATTCATATACAGGCTCATGTGCATCCATTGATGAACACAGGCATACATGTCCATACTCATGCCAGTCATGCTTAGAAGTAAACTATAGTGAGTAATCTTGTGTAAAATTGCTGATTATTTTATGAAAGAAGTACAGTTTCTTTAAAACAAAACAAAGCCACAACAGCAAAACAAAGGGATTATTAGAAAAGAAGAACTGAACTAAATGAATGTGTAAGCACAAAGCGTGTCCAATAGAATGCCTCAGACATGTTTCACATGTCTGATGGTGTGGTGATATTTTAGTTGTGCTTTAATAAATAAAGTTTGCCTGGAAATCAGAGGAAATAGCAAGCCATTTTAAGTAAACAAAGAAGTCAGGCAGTGTAGCACACGCCCTTAATCCTGTCACTTAGCAGGCAGGATCTCTGTGTGTTCAAGGCCACACTAGGGATCAAAGCCAAGCATGGTGACACATGCCTTTAATCCCAGTAACAAACCATAGAGTTATGTAGGCCTGTACAGACAGGAAGTGACAGAGCTGGCCAGGAAGAGAGAGTGATGTAGCTAGACAGAGATTAAATCAAATAGCAGAACAGCAAGGCATATAAGCCTGGGTGGGCAGGAAGTGGTGCTTTTGTGGAAGCTGCAGAGTTGGTGAGTTAAAGGTGGCTGGTGGCTTTCCCTATTTCTCCAATGTCTCTAAGGCTTTCACTCCTGTATTTGGCTCCATGGTTTTTATTTAATAAAACCATTTAGAAATTCGTCTAATTGATAGTCTCAGTGAGTTAACCTGATAGCACCATTTTCGTGTTTTCAGTGGCAGAATAAAGCTTATCCCTTAACATGTTCACTATAAAGATTGAATTTGTCTTGAGTCTGCTACTTGAGAAACAATTACCAAAAATACCTTAAGTACTCATCTAGTAAATAAAACTAGGCAAATACATATACTGTTAACTATTAAATAAAAACATGAGGCTTTCATACAATATATTTTGTTCATATGCACACCCTCCCCTCACAAGTCTTTGATCCTCTTCCTTCCCTAAGCATCTCACTTTTCATCTTTGGTTTGCTTGTTGTAAATCCATTGATCATAGTTGGTATGACTAATTTATACTTGGCTATGCAGCCTTCTACTGCATTGTGTTCAGCCCACCAGGGTCCACACGCTTAAAAGAGAATTCAACTCTCTGTTTTCTAGTAGCTGTTAATTGACAATGGTTTCTTAGCTAGAAGTGGGACTGTATACCTGTTGATCCTTTCTGGGCTGGAATTTGGTCTGACCTGAGTTTGATGTGTACATGTTCTCTCAACTGTTATGAATTCATATCTTCAGATGTCCTGCTCAATCAAGAACATGCTGTTTCCTTGAAGCCATCTACTCTCTTGACTCTTCATCATTCTGATTCCTTTTCCCCAGTGATCTCTGGTTCTTGGAAGTTGGACATGTAATATAGATATCCCATTTATGGCTGAGTATTCCATAGTTCTTTTCTCTCTGCCCTTTAAAGATTGTGGGTCTGTGTGTTCACTGCCATCTATCACAAAGAGAACCTTCTATGATGAGTGGTTAGAGGCACCAATTTTAGGGTTTAAAGATAAGTAATTGGAAGCCAGTTTAATACTCTGCATGTTTAGCAGAGTAATAATAATAGGTTCTGCTGTAAGACTGATGACCTCTCTAGATACAGGTGCATGCTTTAATAGCCATGTCAAAGATAGGTTTCAATTTGTAGAACAGGCCTTAAGTCCAACAAGAAGGAGGTTGATCACTTCCATATTCATTCCAGTATTGTACCAATGGGTGTATCTTGCCAGTCTTTATTGGAATTCACAGAGATCATCTTGGGAAAGACTGATGATTATTTATCTTCACCAGTGATACCAATGGCATCTTCCAATGGTGTAATATCTAACCTGTAGGGACAAACCTTCTAGGTCAATATCAGCTTGATTTCTCAGTGTTTTATGACTCAATCATCTGGTCTTAACTATTATTGAATTGTCTTCAAATTCTGTTGGGTCACCAAGAACATTGGCAATAGTCTGAAATATTTAAGGTTTATGGCACCTCACTAGCCAGTAATTCTAGAAGAGGTAGTTAATTCTTGGTTGTGGGCTTTTTATATGTCCAGTTTCATCTTGCCAAATACCTTATATTAGCTCCCTGATAAACTTAAAAAATACATTTAGAAACCTAACTATACCAAAACATATAGCTAAGATCATAAGGCTCTCTGACAAGGAACATCCCAAAGGTAATAAAGCTCTCTGGTAAGGTACAACCCAAAGAATGAGAATCACAATTAATATGATTAAGAAGAAGACAGGACAAATTCTAAATTTGGAAGCTCAACAAAGAGAAAAAACATCAATTGTAGACCTAAAAAGCTATAGATCCACAAATCCATACTCACAAACCCACACACCCAGAAAACCATACAGAACCACAAATCCATATATCCTAAGATCCACAATCCCGTATACCCACAGCCTAATAAACTTTTAGGCCCACAAACTCAGGTAAGAAAGCTTCTGAGATGTTTACAACTTATAATATAAAATGTTAAAGTAGATAAAATTAAAAAATAATTCTTATACATATCAAGACAATTCAGAATTTCAAGAATCTACTGTATTAAGGGAAGTCTGCAACTGCTCTACAAGCCATTTTACAGCCATCTACCAAATATTCCCAAACTGGCAAAAAAGAGACCTGTGAGAAATGCCACTCTGTGATGCCAACATGTAATGAGGTCAAGCATGAGCTGCACTAACTGTAGAAACCTGTGCCCACTGCAACTTGGATAAAGTCAAGGCTATGAATGACTGTCTGTAGCAAATCAGGCACTGCTCAGAAGCAAGGTGTTGGCCATCTGTTTCTGAAGGTTTGGAACACCTGGCTACAAAGAGGACTTCACAGCATACCTCTACTGTATGTGGAGAGACAAAAATATACTGGCCTTAAGCAACACTCTGAACTGTGTAATAAGGACCATGATTGATGGGGAAGCCACATTTCTGAGGTTCAGACACAGAATTTGCTTGAGAGTAAAGCTGGAGCATGAAAACAAAGCAAACTGTAGCAAGTTTATAATGCCTACATCAGGAAAACTTTCCCATGGAGATAAAAACAATAACTCAGAAAAATACACACCTGCACCAAAAAAAAAAAAAAAAAAGATTGAAGACTTACAAAAATGAGTTCATAAAATTCTTTAGTCTGGGAGAAAAGTGATGTGAAATAACAATTCTGCTTTTTTTTTTAAAGAAGAAATTAATTTATTCTCAGCCAAATAGGAAGGACAATGGATGAGGAACATAGAACTGTGTTACCTTGAATGGCCTGTTCTAGTGTGGAAGACTTTATATGAGATGTTGTAGACACAGAAGAAAATAGCCTTGTTAATACATTTACAAGTTATGTGGGTAGGAGAATCAGTTTGATAGGCTGTAGCACAGTGAAGGACTCTCTTCTGAATGTTTCAGGCATGATCTTAGACACTAGCTTCAGAGTTGGTGGAGGGTAGAAGCTTGCCACGCTTACTGATACATTCCAAGAGTTTTTCCTAATATTCAGGAAGACATTAGGTCATATGCAGAAGTGGATTGTTGTCTGTCTATTTAAGGAAGCTAACAGCCATAATAAAGTTGACTATTTGTCTATTTCTTCCGTATGATTACATTCTCCTAGTTGAAGGTCAATCAAGCCTTCAAATTCTTTGATACAGATATGACATGCTCAGACATCTTAACTGCATGGCAGGGTTCTGTAGATTCTCTGGCACTAGACAGCTAAAAACTCTGGTGAAATTCTCTTCCTGTTCACTATATTAATTTTTTTATTTTATTTTTTATACACAGGGATTCTACACTGGAGTGTAGGCCATAAGTGATTAACATTATTTAATGTCCTGTGGTATTTTTGTGAGCCAGTGAGTGCATTTAATTTTTTTTTTTTGACATTTAGTACCATTTATGCATTTGGGGGTTTAGGAGGAGAGTATGTGCAACAATTTTTCTTTGGAGGTCAAAGGACAACTGGCAATATTTAGATGCCTCCATTCTTAATGCGTGTTTCAGGGATCAAATGCATGTGTCAGATAGGGATGTGGCTGCCTGCTAGAAAAGTTTGCAAGTTCCTTACAAAGAGACAACACATATTTCCTTCTTCACTAAAGCTTTGCGATAAGGATCTTTGCCTGACATTAACCTTTTCTAGTCTGAACTCACTAAAAATGCAAGGGAATAAATCTCATCACTGTGCTCAGAGAGCAGTGAAACCACTAAATTATACCACATGGTGGGTAGCAAAGCCTAGTGGGGATCAAACTGCCATATCTATATCTCAGAAGAGGGCAGAGAGAAGCAAAACGGGGTGGGGGGGAGCAAACAGGTATTTTATGACATTCAGCAGGGTTCGGGTCGGTTACATGCTATTTAAATTGATCTGGAACTAGTTGCCCTTGCCTGAGGTTGTTAACTTTTGGGATAGATTAAGGGAGTTTTTCAGTAAACAGAAACCCACCTATGGTATTCCTGTGGAACTCTGAATTGAGGTTTCTGTTTACCTAATATCAGTCTTTCTGTTTACCTGGTCAGAATTCTTCAGTTTATAGAACATAAAGCACTATCTTATAGTCATAAGCACTATCCTTTGGGAGGGCCCACTTTAGACCTAAAAACTGAAAATATTTTTGTTCTATTTTGTTTTAAATGACATTAATTCTTCTAGCTCAATACAGTTCTTTGGACAACTAGACTTTAATGGCAGTATCTCGACAAAGCTCTCAAACTTGCTAGTGGCCTCAGGGACTCCCACAAACAGACTTTTTTTTTTTTAAAGGTTGTTGCTCAGCCTAGAATTAGACACGAGGGCAAACTATTCTGATACCACAAGTATCCAATTTACTCTGGGGTGATTGTAAGGATTGTACCTTGAGAAGGACAGTTCATAACTGTTACGCTTGACCCAACACAAGTCATCAAATGGTCACATACCAAAGAACTCTAAATTACAGGAAACCATTCATTAATGTTTCCATCTTCCCTTTAGAGACAAGTGCCCTGTTTTTTTTTTTTTTTTTTTAGAAACCACAACTGGCTCATCACAAAGTCTCATCAGCTACCTACGAAATCTTTGACAGATCTAAGACAGAAGTTGTGTAAATTCTCCTTGAATGAGATAAAGATTTAAAATGCTATTGTTACTACTCATCTGGCTGGAGCATCTGTTTTACCTAAATAAAAACAGAGGTAGGCAAAGATAAAGTCTTCAAGACATAGTTTTGAAGCTTTAGCTTCTCTGGGCTTTGGAGAACAGCTAGCTATTGTAGTCAACAGGAGAAATTAACAAGCAAATGTCCTCTCATGTTACAGCTCTCCTATAGACCCTGAAGAGCAGGGCACTTAAGCCTACAAATGTTAGAACTCTTTCAGACGTCTAAGAAATAAGGATTAGTTAGTCTTGGTGGCATTTGGTTTGGTGACCTCTAGACAAGCTGGACATCAAGATTTCTCAGCCCTTGACAACAACCAGTGAGGTGATATAGTTACCAGCTCTGGGTATCTAAGACCCTTAACCTGAAGACTTTGCATTTCCCTAGAATTGTCCCAAAGAGGAAAACCTTCACTTTTTTTCCCCTCTGATTCTTTACCGCTTTCTCTCCTTCCCTGATTTTAGACAAACACATATATGTAAAGCCCTTAACTTCCTATTAAACTCTACAGCTTGATCTTAGGCTGTCAAGCAGTCAGTCACATTGCTACTTTCTCAGAGTGGCCCTCTACCCGCCCAGTGGCCACTGCCTCTGTCTTTGGTGTTTTTCTACTTTTTATTTCTATGTTTTAACAGCTCAGTGTACACTACCAAAAATAAATAAGAAAAAGCCAGATAAAAGAAGCCTTTAATGGACCTCATGCTGTAAGGCTACATGAAGACCTTGAGATTGTCATGAGCCAACTCGCTAAGTAAAAACATACCACTTATTCAGCCAGAGGAAGTGTTTTGCACAATCACAGCAAACCTACTTTGGAAATGAAGGTTTATATCTATATGGTTCAGAGCATTTCCCTCTCTGCATGAAGCAAAATGATGTTCTGATCAGTCTCATGTCCTCTAGATGGGAATGGTTGGCAGACATTTATTCACTGGCATTTGTGATAGCAAAAATTTCAGAACAAACTATCTGAAACAATGCTGGCTTTGCATCTTTAAGAGCCAGACCATGCAGCTGTGATCTTGAGGCATCAGGGGTATCTCCAAAATGGCTGGCATGAGGATAGGCTTGCTTGCTGTTTGATTGATAGTTCCTTTGCTTAAGAGAATCAACAAAGTCAGTGTCCTATAGTCTCCACATAGGGAGTTGAACTGTCTTTTTGCAAACAATCTTTGCTTATTTAAAAGAAAATGAATGCCTGAAGGTGCTTGCAATAATAATAAATAATAATAAACACCTGATTATTAACAGTAATGACTGTTTTAACTTATTTGATTGTCCTGTAAACAACCTTTAACACTCACCTGGTGCCCAAGGGAAAGGAGATCTCTCTCTTCTGTCACAAGGCAAGAAACTTAATGATAGGTTTTTAGCTTAACTGCCCTTTTTCAAGAAAGCCAAGCTGTTGAGGACCTTTGAGCCTTACATTGACAGCCATCGGTGAGATTGTACCTGAAGAGCTCTACTCTTAGAGACAAGTTGAGGATGGCTCTCACTGTGGCAGTAACCTACTTTGCACATTTATGGACACTGTGAGGAAACCTCACTGCAGCTGTAAAGGATCCTGGAAATGCAGGGACTATTGCAGCCACCACTTCTGCTTTGGTAGGACTAGCTCTCACCACAGCTGCTTCAGCTTACACTACCACTGGAAAAAAATTCTCATTAGGCATGACATATCTTGGTGACATCCAGATGGATATCCACTGCAGTTAGAACAAATGGCCCTGTCTCTGGCTTCTTAGAACCTTGTAATAACAGTGTTCAATTAGTTCAAGAGGAAAAAAGTGAAGCTCCCTCAGCAATCCAGTAAGATTGCTTGATTAATTGATTGACAGAAAAGACACTGTATTTAAAGCCAAGCTTGAGTTTAGTCCTTGTACAAGTGCAATAGAAGCTAGGCTGTCATAGGCAGAGTTATTATTACTGTTTGTTCTAGAATGCTTTATTTTATTTGTATTGTTTAATTTTTTAAAAAATTGAATATATTTTGATCATATTCTTTCCCCCAAGTCCTTCAAGATCCCCTCCCTGTTCCTAAACTCTCAAATTCTTAATAAAAAAGAAATCCTCCAGAAACCTGATGCAATAAACCTCCCAAACCAAAAAAAAAAAAAAAATAAGATAAAACAACACCCATCCCAAAAAGAAAAAAAAACTATCAAATTGTAACCGAATAAAATCATACATCAAAAATGTGGATTCCATTATATGTTAGTTAACTACTCCTAACTATGAGCCTTGCCCTGGAGTGGTTTATGGACCAAGTGGTAATCTATTGGAAAAAAACACTAGTTTTCTTTCTCCTGGTATGTTAAGAGTGGCAGTTCATTTGTTAATCTTTACCCTAGTGGCTAGGTTTTCACTCATTCATTCTTTCATTTAAAAAAATATAACAAATAAAAAATAATAATATAAAATAAAAACTATCCTATCAAATACACAAAGGTGTAAAATGCCCATGTCAACTCTCTAGGATGGCTGGTTTTTAGTATCTGTTAATTTGTTTATTTTATTTTGTTGTGAGCAAGATTTCAATATGTTACCCCAACTTTCCTCTAAATTTTCAATCTCCATGCCAGTGTCTAAGGTTGTTTTGCACAAAGGATATGCAGTAATAATTATAAGGGTAATGGTAAGGATCATAGTGAAACTGTTCTGCATGTTCATTGTATCACTATCAAGATCATGACTGATTAAGGTTTGAGTGGTTTATGGATGTTCTATTTGGCGAACAATGTATAATAGATACAATACAGCACTTTACTTTCTTAGAACATCATGGGAATCTATCATAATTTAAACTGAATTGTATAAGTACTATCTAAACCTAAGCACTTAAAAATAATGATAGTCATATAATTTCAAAGTTTTCTAGAAAGTATTGTGCGTGTTTTCTTCCATAATTTAATGCTACTTGCCTAGATACTATAATTCTTTTTTAATGATGGTTATTATTGTGGTTTATCATATAATATTATATCCTGAAAATATAGCTTCTCTGGCTCATATCATAGTTAAAAATAGTGAGTCTGGGTCAACTGCATTTTCATATGTATTTCAACGTTATTAGCACATTAAATGCACTTTTAAAGTTATGCTGCATTATAATTTTAGGTCATTTATTTATTTGATAAGATTTTAGCTTAAACTTGAGAATAACTGAGACAAATTGGCCAGAGATTAGCATTCTTAAAAATGTGTTTTTAGCTTCTCCATCTCTAAGCTTTTTATTGCTGTAGTTTGGACATGGAATGACTAACTAAACATCAATCAATACACAACTCATCCCCCGCCCCCAATTTCTCTCTCCTCCCTTCCGAGGGTCTAATAAATCTCTTTGGATTCAATGTTAAAGAGGAGATTTAAGCAGCTGGGAACAAAGAAACAGCATTTAATTGAAGATGAAGATGAAATCTTCATTATATTACTTTGTGTAAACACTTAGTTAACCAGAACTTTACCCATTTTGCCCTCTCAAATATAAAATAGCAATTCAGATCACATTATGTTGGCAATGGAACATGGACTATGACTCTTGCTTCAAATGTAATTTCCTTCAACAAAAATTTACGTTAGAATTACATTAGAACAGTACATCAGAACCAGAGATATGACTCAATGTTTAAGATCGTGTATTCCTCATAAAGAACAGTTGAATTCTGTTCATAGCATACATCATAAGGCTCACAGCCAACACTAACTCTAGCTGCAGGAAATCTAAAGACTCTGATCCTGTTAATATCTATATTCACATGCACATACTTCCCCTTATGTACACATGCTTATACATATTTGAAATAAAATAAATATTTAAAAACACAGTAAGTATATAAATATATATGAACCTATGTCTGTAGATTTACTTAACATTTGAATTGTGATATTTTCAGAAATTGCTCCTTAAACAGCTGTCTGCATATTCTTGAAGCTTCTTTAGAATTCATTGCATTGTGGAAAGTAAGTTTTAATTCTGCCCAGATTTTGTTATAATGTGGAGAACATGAGTTGGATAATATTTAACAGTCGTTGGCTTTACTATTGTTTTGAAAAAGAAACAAAAATACATTTGCATGTTAGTTTCCTGTTTCTGTGATAAAACACCAGAACCAAGATCAACTAGGGAAAAAAAAAAGGTTCATTTTGACTTATGTTTCCAGAGTTTATAATTGCTGGGAGGCAGAGGAGCAATGGCTGGACCAAGGAAGCTGACAGATCACATCTCACCTGCACATGGGATATAGAGAGAGTAAGGAAGAGCATGGCTAAGCTATGAACTCTGAAGCCCACTCCAGGGATGTGCCTCCCCCAGGAAGTCTGCACAGCATAGAGATTCTGTAATCTCTCCAGACAGCTCCATCAAATGGCCACCAAATAGTAAAACACGTGAGCCAATCTAGGTTTGTGTCATTCAAGCAACAAAAAGTTGTGTTCCATCTATATTCAATTATTCTCTGCTAAATAAAATTAAAACAAAACAAAACAAAAAAAATCCAACAAAAAACACCCACAAACCTTCAGAGGAGTGTTGCAATCAGGAATATGTGCTTAGGCATATTTTGATATGTTGAAAAGGCTATTTAAAAAAGAAAATTCTAGATATCCCCTATGTTTCTGTCCTTTAAGGCCTTTAACTTTTGGCATTTTTTTTAAAAAGCTATAAATGAAGTGGTATCCAAATGTATAGTAGTTACAGCAATTGAAAGGCATCTTGCAATAAACTACCTATCATAGTCATGGGAAGAGAGGATGGAAAAGAATAATATTTGTCTCTCAACTTCACTCATTAAGACTTTCAGACATACTTTAGAAATAATTTTGGCGGCAGGAGGTGATCAGTTAATATAATTGTGTCAGATGTGCTATGAGATGTATTTTTGGTTATTTACTCAACTTGGATGTATTATACATGTATTGTAAGATGAGGTTGTCTTTGAAGGTTTCTCACTCACAAGAATGAAATGTACAGAGGTTAAGTAGATAACTTCTTGAAGAAAAATTTGATATTTAGCAAACAGTTTTGTGCTTTTTGTTTCTTCTCCAGAAGAGATTTCTGAATTGTGGGGCTCTGTCTGATGGCTTAATATGATTGCAGCTGCTTGAGAACAAAGACACCAGCTAAAATGTAAACAGAATTGTGTGTGCACGCTCGTGTGTGTGTGTGTGTGTGTGTGTGTGTGTGTGTGTGTGTGTGTGTGTGTGTTAAAAGGATAGAAGATCATCAGGCTTGTGGGAGAAACAACATCACAAGATGAATCATTTGGTTGAATGTTTCTGGATTTGTTTTATAATCATACAGGCTCAGATTGCCCAGGTTTCTTTAGACTTCAGATGGCTTGTTATAAATATACCTCAATAATGTTTTAAAACTAAATTTATTTTTTAAAGGTTTGATGAATTACACACTACAAACTATAAATGATGTCATTCCAGTTCAGTCAAGTCTATTGGGACCCAAAGATCCGTGTAAACTTGCATGCATATCAGTTGTATAGCACATACTGTGTGCCCCAGGACAGCTATAAACAAAACTGCAAACATAATTAAGCTTTTTCTTTGTAGCTCAATGATCCAAAGAGTATACTCAACTACTCAGTACAAGTAGTTGGAGTTTAAAATACTCAAGAAGTGATGTTTGAAAATGATTTCACAAATATAAAATGAAAAAGATTTATCATTTTACTCCAAACAAGAAGCATGGATCTAATTGAAAACGGGAAGTTATAATATGTTCAGACTTCTCAATAAAGAATCTGACTGGGAAACTGAGATGAAGCTTCAATGCCAATAACCTTTATATATATATATATATATATATATATATATATATATATATATATTTCACAAAGTTGTCCTCTGACTTCTATACTGTGCATGCACTGTCGCATTCATGCCTTTACACACTCATCATGAACGCGAAGACACATGCACACAATTATGCAATACAATCATAGAATACAGAAAGAAAAACAAAGAGAAAAGAATAGTCACCTTTTCATGAACTCTTTTTAAAAAGTGGCTTTGTAAAAATCAATGTTTTATTTATTCCTGCTTTCTTCAGCACTTTTTGGGTAGCCTACTCTTTCTATTCATTTCATGGTTGGAAAGTGACTAAATTCAAGGGGCAAAATAAGGGATAATCAGAACATCGATACAACTTGCCAAAATTTTGACTTTTGGTACCAATCGGCTACTGTATTAATTACACGTTATGAAAAACCCCTGACAAATGTAACTGAGAATAGAAGAGTTTATTTTGGGGTCATGAATCAATGTGTGGGTACAGTCCACCGAAGAGGGAAGTTCATGGTTTCAGAATTGGGAGGTGGCTGCCTGCAACGCATCTGTCACCCGAAAGCACACCATGATGGAGGCTAGTGTTCAGTGAACTTGCTTTCTTCTTTGTCTGGTAGTTAGAGTGAACCCTCTTACCACAAGCAAAATTAAGCTAGAAGATTCTACACAGAAATATCCAGAGGCTCACCTGATCTAGCTAACTCCTCAAAAGAATTACCTGAGGTTTTTCTCCTTGGTAATTCTAGATCTATAAAGAGAATATAACTACCATAGCTACTTCACATCGATGACAAATCTATCATACACAACATCGTTCTCCATTAAAGGTAATTTCATTCCAAGGCAGCCTTCCTCCTCCCACAAAAACTTTGTTACTTTGCTTTTGCCAGTACTACTACATAGTATCTAGTCACTCAGAATAATTCCCTGTATCTTATGCTTGGACAACTCCTCTCCCCAAATCATCATCATCAGTGATACAAATTACACACAAATATAGGCAGATTTTCTGCAGAAACTGTTATTGATGGATGTTAAACACTAGGAAAAGAAATTTTATGTGACCCTCACTTGACAAGTTGCTTCTTCAGGTAAGGTCTACATAATTGCTACTTATAAGCATCTAGGATTGGTCTTATATGAAGAAAAAATAAAATATATGATTCATCAGCCTACAAATGTTCTTTCCTAAGGCATAATTGTTTAACTGTATTCCTAATCCAATCAAGCAGAACATAAACACCATCAGATTAATTTATATTTCATTTAAATAAAAGTAATTATACCTTTCTGTCAAAGTTAAAAAATTAATGTGTGACTCTGCCAAATCTTGAGGAATTACACATTGGTAAAATGAATTTATATGCATGTGTATATATAAGTGGTATGTTTATTTGTTTACATATAAATATCTGTATATGTATTATAATCAGGTATATATAAAATAATAAGATTTCTTGAGACTTTGTCAAACAAGCTTGTGTTATTTATCACACCCCTTCTACTGAGCTGTCTCCCTACTTCCCAGGTGAAGCCCCCTCCCCATTGTTCTGTGTTCCACTACATATCACCTGTGTCCTGCGGTTGCCCTCCCTACACCATGCCCAAACTTATGTTACTTTATACTTCACTGTTTTCTGTGGTTACTCCATGTTTATACTCACACCTGAAGATTTGGAATTAGGAACATCACCCGGGGGAAAACCTGTGGAGCTTGTCTTTCTGGTTTCACACACCTCACTCAATAAAAATCTCTGTGGCAGACATGAGACACCTCTGTTCAAATGGTTGGTGAAGGTAGTCCAAATGACCCCCAAAATAATATAAATTATTGATGTACGCCTTGATTGCCTCTCACGGTTAGGGGTGGACCTCTGTTGCTGAAGACATCGTAAATTAGAACACATGACTCAAGTGAATCTCATTGTACATAACATGAAAGTCATTTTCCTGTAGTCTGTCTACCTTTAATGATTCTAGAAAATACTATATGAGCTGTCAGAGAGAGGTAATAAAACTTCAGCTACAGCACTTATGAACTACGACAATTATCAGAGTGACAAGATTTACATAAATGTGCAAGAAAAGGCACTTACGTGTCGGTAACAAACAATAGCTATCTAATTGGACTAAGGACAGCAAAACAAGAAGGAAATCATGCCTGATACTAGAAAAATAGCTGCCTTTCCAAATCTACTAAGGTCTTGGACCTTAGAATAGAATGTACTACAACCACTTTGCTAGACTAACATAATTGCTACTACATTCTAAATCTTATAACAATTGTTACCACACTCTAAATCTTATATGCACCAATAAAGTTTAGCTGTAACCCCTCAACAAAAAAGCTTCTCTTTATAGAAAATGTAGCCCATCACAGAAAACCACATCTAGACAAAATGCAGAGATAAACAGATTATGGGGAGCTCAGCCCAATGCTGATGTATATGTATATATCACAGCTCCAATTTCTGGGAAAATTGAAGACGGAATGAAAATATCGTAAGATCCAGAATAGCAAGAAGTCTTCTTTGAAATAATCTCTCCTAGAAATGGTGGAATAAACAAGACCAGAACAATGGCAATATCAATAGACATGTAAACTTGGAAGGGGGATGTTTCATTGGGTTCCATCCCTAGAAACATAATTACAAGCAACTACTGGCTTCTGGGACACAGAGAATTATCCTGTCCCAGAGATGAACTACCTTATTGGCTGTCCCAAAAAGCATATCCAGCTTTGAGAACATAAACACACAATAAGAACAGATCCACTAGGTTGTACATATGCATATTTGTTCATTCATATACGTGTGCGTGTGTATTGTGTTTTTATATGTAACAACTATAATCAGAAGAAAAGATGCTACCAACATGAAAACAGAGAAGTGTATGAGAGTTTTAAGGGGAGGTAAAACAAAAGAGTAGAGAGAAGAATGGAGTGAAAGTGATCTAATTGTATTTCAATTAAAGGGGCAGTCTCTGACTCTTTTGCCAGCTTTTAGGACCCTTTTCCTCATACTGCGTGCCTTGGCCAGCCTTAATACAAGGATAGGTGCTTAGTCTTACTGCAACTTGCTATGCCATGCTCGGTTGATATCCATGGGAGGCTTGTCCTTTTCTGGAAAGAAGCTCTGGAGGAATGAGTGTGGGGATGGGGAGAGCGGGAGGAGTTGTGATAGAGGAACTGGGAAAAGAGGAGAGAGGGGAAATTGCAGTTCGGATATTTTAAAAAAAGAAGCATAATTCTTTTCTCAGTGTGTATATTACTATTTTAAGTGTCTCATGATGAACAAAATCTATTATATTCAACATCCATAGAGCATAAACTTTAGTTCTCTAAACACCATTCTAATTGAAAGGACAATCTTCTGTTTTTTACAATGTCACCCAAGTGTGTAAGCCTTCATATAACACGGTAAGTGTGAGTCAAATCATTGTTAAGCATTTGACAACTTATTCTCCAAAATGTACGGACCAACAGGTAATTTCAGAAGAAGGTAAATGTATCTGAAGGGTTTGGAGTGGTGAAAAGGAGTCAGTCACTGAAGAAGCACTTAGTGTGTTTAAATCGTAAATGTCAAAGGGCCTTAAGTGCATCTTTCCATTTCTAGCAAGTGTTCTAAATTTGAAGCCTTATTTTTTCTTCCTCTTTTTTTTTTTTTAATCATCTTTAAAACGAGAGAGATGGTAACTTGACATCCTGTATTTCTGGTCTGAACATAGTTACTTTTAAGGCAATAATAACTTTTTTATGTAGTTTTCATTACATTCATTGACAGATACCCTTAACTGAAAAATAACTAATATATATATGTTATTGATTAAGGTTGTGCTACAGATATCAATCATAACAGAAAGCTAAGCTGCGGTATATGTCTTCATATGGAAGACATTCTGAAGCAAACTCCCCCTGGAATTTCTCTTTGTGTTATTTTTCAGGCAGAGTAGAGTTTCTGTGCCTTCAGATCTTAGAGAAAACTAAAAAAATCATTTCTAGAGTGTCATACCCTTAAAATACACTCACATATATTGTGCATAATTTTAGGTAAATAAAAATAATATGATTTCTTATGGCTTTTCAAAAATAAATGCAATCTGCTATGTAGGTAAAATAAGAAATTGATAAACCCTACATAAAAACACATTTATTTATTTATTTATTATTTTTTTTTTTTTTGTAATTATTTCCTAGGGAAATCTGTTACTTGCTATCTACAAACCAAAACACAATTAAATATTTGATTAATGAGGTACAGTTTGTCTTTCTATAAATATTAATAAAACTTTATTATTTAAATAAGATATTGTAGTAAATAAAAGCATAGCTACTGTTTGTTCAACATGTATAGAGAATTAAAATTAGGTTGAGTTTGAAGAATATATAGAATGTGTTTCTACTTAGATTTTTCATGGTACAATCAAGCTCCTATATAGAATACATATATGATACAAAAGAAAGTCAGTGCTATACCAGGGCAGGAAAAGAAAACTGGGGAAGTGTTGGAAATATGAAATATACTAGATAAATAGAGCTCACAATTATTAAAAAATAGACACCATACAGTGATATGAAGTATATTTTGTGATGTCTTCCTGCTAGTAGTGGAGTTTTTTCCATGACTGAAATGATGTGTAATTTGGAAAATAACATGTTGGGCATAAAAATAAAATAGAAAGTAATAATAACAATTTTATTGAAAGATTAATTTACATGCTGTGATACCAATTATGATTAAAGTGAACTGCACAGTAAGGTAATCATTCAAAAATTTATGAAAAAAAAAAAACCTAAACTCTTATGTTTTGGAATTTCTGTTATTGACTGTCTAATGCCTACATGTGTGTCCATTCACACGTACAAACACACAGACAGTTGTGGGCAATTTACAGCTGAAAAGGAAAGGGCCCCATGTTATTGTAATGAGACTCTGCTGTCTAGGAGCTATCCCACCATCCTCGGGATGCTGCTTCAGTTCCAACTCATGGAATCATCTGCAGAACTCTGAGGTCTCTAACAGCACATGTGCATACTAGACTTAGTCTATAGGCCGCAAAGGAAATATTGTCTCCTCTCAAATTGTATTATAACATAGAAAAGTAGCCTAGATAGTTTCAATAGAATTTGAAAAGTCTGTGTGTCAGCTTTGATACACAGATATTTATTTAGTGTTTTATTATCTAATCAAGTACAGGTAACTCTTACTGCTATGTCCTAGAAAGTTACCATAAGACATTGATTTGAAAGCAAGGAATTATTTTTCCAGTTAAAACACGAGGGTAAAGCTGAAGAAAGCCTGTGATCACATTTCCATACATCTATAAATACACACTGGTATGATTTCTCAGGTGTCTGTCAATTTAAAGACACATTATTCAATATATGTGCATTTATTAAAAATGTTAAATGTCATTTATTTATTTATTTATTTATTTATTTATTTATTTATTTATTTATTTATTTTACAGCCAGTTGCAGTTTCCCCTCACTCTTCCCAGTCCCTCCCCTTCCCTCCACCGCCCCCCCCCAGATCCTACCATCCCTAACCCACTCCTCCTCCATTTTTGTTCAGCAATAGGCAGGTCTCTCATGCATTTCAACAAAACATGACTTTTCACGTTTTGGTAAAACAAAGGCAACTTAGCCAAGCAGTGGTGGCACATGCCTTAAATCCCAGCATTCGAGAGGCAGAGGCAGGCGGATCTCTGCGAGTTGAGGCCAGCCTGGGCTACAGAGTGAGTTCCAGGAAAGGCACAAAGCTACAGAGAAACCCTGTTTCGAAAAAATAAAATAAAATAAAACAAAAGCACCTCCCCACGTATTAAGGCTAGCAAGATGACCCAGTTTGAGGAGCAGGGTTCCCAAAGCTCCTGTTCCCACTATTAGGAGTCCCACAAGAGGACTAAGCTACACAACTGTCACATATATGCAGAGGGTCTAGGTCAGTCCCATGGAGGTATCCTGGATGTTCAGTCTTTTTGAGCCAAGGTTAGTTGATTCCATGTTTTTGTTTGTTTGTTTTGTTTTTGCTTTTGTTGTTGTTGTTTTATCCTCTACCCCTCTGGCTCTTCCAATCGTTTCTCCCTCTCTTCTGCAGGATTCTCCGAACTCCACTTATGTCTGGTTGTGGGTCTTCATTTGTTGCTGGAGGAAGTCTCTCTGATGACACTTGGGCTAGGTACCAATCTGGTCACAGGAGTTGTCCAGGGGTCATTCATGGACACTGCTGGGAGATTCCTTTGCCTCTGTTTTTTACTTGACCCCGAAAGGACAGCCCCCTCTAGAGTAGTTACTTTCAGTACTCCCCCCACAACCTGATCCCTCATGTTCCCACCTCCACCTGCCCACAAAATTTAATTTGCTGATAAGCTTAATATCTACCCACTACATTAATGTAATTTATGCCTGAAGAAAGCAGATGAGCCGAAGTGTTTCTTTGTAAGGCATGTTTCCAGCCTTCTGGTGTACAGGAGCAAGCGGGTAAATTCATTCCCATGTTTTGGGGCAACTTTGGACAATGAAGTATCACACAACTCTCTCATGCCCTTCAAAAGATGCCATGGCTTTTAGCAAACCACAAAGGGACCTTGGCGTAGTTCTTCAAAAATGCAGCAAAGATACATTATTACAACATTCTTTGGGGCAGCCTTGGATTGGCACATAAACTTTGGGTTACTCACACTGTCGTTATTCCACTCATGTTTACATATAACCAGGAAAGGACAACAGCTGTTGGTTTAGGGGTCAGAAATGATTTTTCAAATAAAGATCAAATAGAAAGAAAGGATTTTAGTTAGTAGCAAGTTTATTTTGAAGTACAGATATCGATTTAAATAGCATGTATTATAAAAGTAGTCCTGAACCAAAGGCCTCTTCCATGTCACATTCACATTATCCATGGTATGGTAGTATGGTAGTCCACATTATCCATGGTAGTCCATGTCTCAAGATGGTAAAAGTGTATTCTAAAGAATTGAAGTAATTTTCACAAGAATCAGATAAATAATGATGGATAACAATGTAAAGTTACATTTTTTGATTATTAATTTTATCTTTTATAGAAATGTTTGTAATGTTCCCATGTAAAACCATAACAAACTATTTCATAGTCACAACACCAAATAAAATGCATGAACATACAACTATTTTATAGGTTGAGAAAATTAAAACCACCCCCTACCTTGATGGTAAACAAGGATTAAGGTGTGATTTGAAAATTATGAATACCTACCGTTCTTATCTGGAAATGTAGAATTTTTTTTAAAAAAGCATGATTATACTCTCTATTTAAGTTGCTTTTCTCAGAAAAGAACAGATAGAAAAGTCCAGATGATACATGCATCCTAGATAGACCAGGTGATTTCCACTACAGAAAAAGTCAGCTATTAAGAAATAGTATATAACATAACCAAATGCTGTCCTAGTCCACACACTTAGATGCACACACCATTCATGTTTAAAGAAAGCATTTTCTTCTTCTCTACAAAAGAGAAAATCAATTAACACAGAAATCTTCTCAATATCTTATAAAGTATGCAAATCTCCTTAAGTGAGAAAAGTCAATTATAAGTAAACTCAAACAATTTTTCTTTTTACTTTTTAAAAATTCATAAAGAAAGACAATAGAAGCACAAATTAATCCTCTTTGTTTGTGACTAATAGGTTATTAGTTAAATTACAATTTCAGAGAGTAGCACAGATAATCTAGAATTTAAGTATAGTCCCATTGCTATTATGTTAAATTCCAGACAGATGTACCAAAGAAAATTCTCTACTTTGAAGAGAGTCACTTCTATTGGGTTGTCACTCTAACCAAATTAATTTTATGCAGCATTTTCTACTTTTTATGCAGTCTTTTGGACAGAGCTCACAGAAGTTGCAGGATACATTTTTTATCTCCATTTTGTAGGTAGACGTGCAGAGGACTGGGATGCTTATCCAAGATTAAGGGAATCTTTCCAGTGCATATAGCATACTGTTTAGGCAAGGACCACTTGTACCATAACTAAGGGGAGCCAGGAAGCAGCTTATGCTGCATTTCCTGTACTCATGAGACAAACAGTGGACTGAGGAAGACTTTGCAGAATATTTTTCTATTATAAAGCACAAAAGCTAAGTTGGGCAGTTAGCCATTTCCAGCTCACCTTAGGAAATGTTCCAGAATATTCTAGATTTTTACTGAAAGCTATCAGTGAGTGGTGGGGGGAAAAAAGTCCAAAAGTTCAAAGGTCACCAACAAAACTTTCTTGTGACACTTCACAAAAATAATAAGGTTTTCTTTCTTATTCATTGCTTAATTTACTATGTAGTGTGGTGGTATTGTGTTCCCCAAAATATTGTGCACCCTAATAAACTTATCTGGGGTCAGAGAACAGAAAAGCCAATAGATACTTAGGACAGGCAGTGGTAGCACACGCCTTTAATCCTAGCATTCCAGAGGCAGAAATCCACCTGTTCAAGGATACAGTCAAACATGGTGACTCACGCCTTTAATCCCAGAAAGCTAGCCTTTAATCCCAGGGAGTGATGGTAGAAAGCAGAAAGGTATATAAGTTGTGAGGGCCAGAAACTAGCAGCATTTGTCCTGGTTAAGCATTTGGCTGGTTAAGCTTTCAGGCTTCTAGCAGCAGTTCAGCTGGGACTCATTCTGAATGAGGACTGAGAAGCTTCCAGTCTGAGGAAACAGGATCAGCTGAGGAACTGGCGAGGTGAGGTAGCTGTGGCTTGTTCTGCTTTTCTGATCTTCCAGCATTCACCCCACTACCTGGCTCCAGGTTTGATTTTATCAATAAGACCTTCTAAGATTCCTGCTACAATGTAGCAAGCTGATGAGCATGAATTTACACAAAACCATATGCTCAGATTCCACCCAAAGATCCCCAAGAGCTTCACTCTCCATCTTACACAGGCTTTCATACTTTCAAAGTCCATGGTAAGGGAAGGTAGGGGACCAAGAAAAAGTCACTGTGGAAACATCACATTTGCAGAGATCATGCTGCAGAACAATCATGTAAGGCCTTTATGGGCACAGCCTTAGTTTAAACACTGTTTGAACAGGTGGCTTGTGACCCATGTCTCTACTGAGTTGATCTGAAAACCAATGTCCTCGTATCAAGATCAAAATATCTTACTTCTGATGAACCTTAGTTTATGCCTTATGTACTTGTCAGGTCCTTCCTGTCTAATCTTATTACTCAAAATGGTTAATTCATTATCTTTTCTCATTCTTTACTACTTCTTTGTGAATTTCATGCACTATGTTTTGATTTTATTCACTACATCACTGAGCTTGTCTCAAATGAAATTTCTCTTCCTTGCACAATTTTATGGACTCACTTGTTTTGTCTTGTTTCTAAACCCATTAAGTTCAATTTGTGCCGCCCCATATAGTGGGCATGGATGGATGACCTTCCACTGGAGCTTGGTCAAGTCTGCATGGGGACATACTCTTGAAGAAAACTGACTCTTTTCGGTTGATTAATTATCAATATCTCCCCTATCATGAATGCACTTTCATTCCTACATCCCTTCACAAACCTGGGACTATGTCAATATTGAGCTTGTCTCAACATCCTGTTTCACCGTCTATGAGTTCATATACACAGCTCCCCTACTGCTTCTGGAAATGGGTTTCATTGTTGTCATAACCACTTTTGGCTCTTAGAGTCTTCTGCTTTCTCTTCCTCTATGGTCAATGGACTTTGAGAGTATTTGGTATGCTACAAATATTTCATCTAATGTGGAGAATTATGCAGGCTCTTTTTCTCTGCACCTTGATGAGTTGTTTGGTGTCTGTGTTAATCGCCCTTTACTGCAAAAGAAAATTCTCTGATGAGGATTGAATAGTTCCCTGAACTATGTGTGTCTAATGATAAGTCATTAAGATTCGCTGTAATATTATTTCATTTAGCAGAAAAATAGCAGTAGGTCCTCCCTTCAGGTCAAAGATTTATCTGGCCACATGTTCCAGGCCAGTAAATAGTGACAAATGAATTTTGCATCTGTGTAGCAGGACGTAAATCTAATCAGAAAGTATTTGTTTATTCTCATGTTGTTCATACCATAATTGCACCAGTAGTCATGTGTTTTAACTCACAGAAATCATATGACTACGTAAGACTGATGAGTCCCTGTCCTTTAGGTAACATGCATTGTACTTTCCAGAACTACTTATTTAAAGTTGCATTATTTTTTCCAGTTACAACTTGGAGCTATAAAGCCTGATATTTTATGAAGCCTGCCTATTCTTTATATCTTTTTAAGACCATATTTTGTCTATGGTAAATGTTGGTGTCACTCTAATATTTATATTTCTTTAGTTGAAGATGTTAAATAATACATAGATCAATAAACATGTAATGTGAATCTAACATGAAAGGAAACCTTTAATATATTTGACTGTCAAAAGTAAAACTTTGTATAATAATACTTGGGAAAAGTTACAGGAACTCTACAAACTAAAACAACAAATAAATTGTAAGCTCATATCTCAGATAAAGAGGACATGCAAATGAACTAGAAGCATTAAAATATTTTTAAAGCCATATAAGACTGAAATAGGACATAGAGAAAATAAATGAACCATGAAAATGATAATGATATGCTCAAAATATGAAAAAGTTGTTCTGATTTATTTAGACTTGCTAATCATAAAATATGAGGAAGCATAGCAAAAAATAAGGAAGGAAATTTTATTAATAGGAAGAGAGAGGGCTGAGATCAAAGAAGAAGAAAAAAAGGAAGAATAGGAGAGGGAAGATAATGAACAAGATATGTATGACCCAGGACATCTCATCTTTTAGTTTTAAGAATCTTCATTTGTTCCATAAATCCAAAACATTTATCTAACTGATTTTTTAAAGGCATGTGTCTGTAGAAATCATTAAACAGTGAAATGTCCCCATATATCCCTTGCCATTAAATGTGGAACACAAGTACCCACTGAGTCTCATCTAGACATTGACATCATTTATATTTCTAAAGGGTAGTATGGTGTGTGTGTGTGTGTGTGTGTGTGTGTGTGTGTGTGTGTGTGTGTGCTTGTATGTGTTTTATTTTTTTATTCTGATCATTATTCATAGAAACTCTGCAGAATGCTATTGCCTTGATCCTGTTATGTTTTTTGTTTGTTTGTTTGCTTGCTCGATTGTTTTACTTTATTATTGTTGTCAATTTTATATTGATTGCTTGGTCAATGACTTCAGATATTCATGCAAATATTATAAATTCTTTGCTTTTCTATAGTTCTTATTGAGCCTGTCAAGCAAAGTGATTACACTGGATGACACGACATTTATCATAACATGAATGGCCTTACTCTAGCACTGGAGCTATACTAGATAGTTTCAGGAACGGATTCATATCAGCATTCTAAAAATGTAGATCCTGTGCTTCCATTCATTTGGTTACTTGTCCCTGTGCTTTATCCAACCTTGGCTTCAACAATTCTCGCTCATATAAACCCTCTTCTTTCTCACTAATTAGACTCCCAGTGCTCCACCAGGGGCCTAGCCGTGGATGTCTGCATCCAGATTCCTCAGACCTTCCTTGGATGGGTGAGACAGTCATTTGGCTTGATCTGTTTGGGAGGCAGCTGTGTGTTGGTGCCGGGTCCGGGGTTCGTTGCATGAGTTGGCTGTTTGAATCCTGGGACCTATGCAGGGACGCTTGGCTCGGTCTGGGAAGGGGGGACTGGACCTGGCTGGACTGAGTCTACCAGGTCGATCCCGGGCCTCGGGGGAGACCTTGATCTGGAGGAGGTGGGAATGGAGGGTGGGGTGGGGGGAGGGGGAGGGAGAGGGGGGCGAGAGTGGGAGAACAGGGGAATCTGTGGCTATTATGTTGAACTAAATGATGTTGTAAAATAAATTTACTAAAAAAAAATAAAATAAAAATAAAAAAATAAAAATGTAGCATCATCACACATAAACCATTAGTACTGATAATTTATCTCACACTAAGGAAATATATTAATATTCTCATATTCATCTTCTTCTTTTGTACCTTTTAATACTCTTCTACTTGTGATACGAGAAAAGTGTTAAAATAATAGTAGAAATATTTTTTCAGTGATGCATATTCTGTTTAAAACATTTTGTGTAATTTTTAACAGTTTATAGTATTTATGAAATAAAACAGCACAATTTAGTTTTCAATAGAAACACAAGTTATCAAAAAATATTTGGCCAGGTGTGGAGAGATGGCTCAGAGGATAAGAGCATTGACTGCTATTCCAAAGGACCTGAGTTCAGTTACCAGCACCCATATGGCAGCTCACAACTGTCTGTAACTCCATTTCCAGGGGACACAATACTCATGGCAAAACATCAATGCACACAAAATAGATATTAAATAAATAAATAAATAAATAAATAAATAAATAAATAAATAAAGCATTTGGCCATGTGATGTTAAGCAAATGTTTCTATTATTAAAAACATACTAAAATATGTATGGCAGAAATTTAAAAGGCCAATATGAACCATTAAAAACACTGCTAATCTTTTTCTTGTAGAGAATATTAAAGACAATGCAACAGACCACTTTATCTTGTTAAAATTGTGACATTCTTTGAGTTGCATAAGCAAAGGGTTTTTATTAGTACACCCAGACGAGCTAAGAAACAAATCCTAGATATGACATCAGACATGTACAGTTTACTCTCATTTTCTTCCCATTCTCTTTCATAGATCTTCTCAATCCATCTCTATGTCCTAGAAACCTGATGCATTGACATAATTAGATTCTTTTAAAGTGTACTGAGCTTAGAGGGTAAAAGCTGAAAAAAATATAGAAATGTCTAACAAGGTGTTTCTTTTTTCTTTTTGTGTGGCAGTGTCCAACTATAACTAATCTGAAGACCCCTTTGAACAGTTTTACTTACAGTCTCCTGAATCTTTAAATCTAGGCTTAATAATGATTTCCTGCATATGACAGTGTCTAGGTACTTCAGCATGTTTTATCAATATAGACATGTAATTAGTCTCCTCATCAAAATTTGTGATATAATTGTTAAAATAATAATCCTATAAGGAATCCATATTAATTGCAATGATAAAATATTCAATTCATTTTTATATACAAGTAAACAATTATGATTAATTTCAATTATTTTGATATGATTTTATGTAATGAGTAACAAATATATGAAATCATGTTTTCATAAAGGCAATAAGTTTATGGTGCTCACAAGATAATACACAGATGTAATGTCCTAGAATTAAACTCATATCTGCAGTTAGGAATTAGTGAAAACATGTCATCACAGTCTTATTATAATACAACATCATGTACTGGAACACATACTTGAGATTATCATGTTTTCAATTATTGAATCTGTACAGCTTTTCATAAAAGAAGCTATGTCGTCTGGCTTGATCTTCTTGATTGCCACTATAAAAATTGCTATTTCATAAAAGAAAAGTTTTATAGTTAGCAAACTCTTATAGTAAAACTTTCTCCTGAAATTGGATTTCATACATTACTTTCCTCAGAAAATAAAACTACAGTCAACTAAATCCAGCATTATACATCAAATAATAGAAGCACAAATAATAACTCTCTGGCTAAATGAGGTACTCAGGAATCTGCATGGGTAGAATTTCAATGTCTAGAGATTTCTATTTTGTTTTATTTTTGGATTCTCTGTTTATTTCTTTGTATTTGAAGCCATTATTTATCACTTACTGTTCAAAGAGAGAGGTGCATTTGAGTCAATTAAGTAAAAAATATATTCACAATATCAAACAGAATAAAGTTAAAACATTTCGGTTATTACCATAGCTAAAGAGATATTTGATCTTAACATTTAAGACCAGAAAGTAATCATGACTGGAAGATGGCTCAGTAGATAGATGGCTTTGCCACACAAAGGTGAACAATAGAGTTTGAATCCTTAGTTCTTACACAAAGCGGGGCAGGTATACTTTCCCCTAGGGAAGACGGTTTCCAATGTCAACTGTCTGTCCTATACCAAATGGTCAACTCTGAAAACATACTCACAAGTAAAATGTATACAGTCTGAGAAGGTAGGACTTACATAATAAGGAATATATATATATTTTCATTAATTGATACATATATGCGAAACATATATACATGTAATATATATATATGTATATATATATATAATATTTAACAATTAATGGAAAATAGGACATGAATTTTAAAAAGAGTAAATAAGGGTATACAAAAAGGTTTAGAGAGAGGAAAGGGAAAGGACAGATGATGTAATTATGATATCTAAAAACAAATAAAAAAGTAGGAGGACATGGTGTGCTCTCATGATCTCAGCCCTTGGGAAGTAGAGACAGGATATCCCCAAGGCAATCTGCTAAGTAAGCTAGCAAAATCATGGCCTCCAGTTCCAGTGAGAGACCCCGTCTTTGTAAGAAAAGGGGAGAGTGGTTGTGGAGCACTCAACATCAACCTCAGGCCTCCACATGTGCGCATGCACATAAATGTACACATATCCCCATATATATCCTCAAACATACATTCATGTACATCATACACATGTATAGATGCAAGAAAGTCTCCAGTGGTCAGTAATAAAAAATGGAAATTTTCAAATTGATTATTTAACATGATAATAATTCAATCATCAGCATATCTTAGTATCACAGTTATCATTTCATTAAAATTAATTCGGTGAAATATTCTTTTGAATACTTCCATGCATGTACATTTATGTTTACAAATATTAAGTCAAAACTCAAATATATTTTCTATTCATATGTAAAATATTTGCTTTTATAAATATTATGTCAGTGACAATGAAAATTTATTCATATATTACAATGTTAAAATAAGGATGATAAAAGTGTGTTTTTTTACATGAGACTTCAAGATGGAAATAGCAAATAGAATATAGCATTTGCCATATCCCTGCAGGATGAGGAGCTATGGGGAAGTCATTATTGGACATTTCTGAGGCTGCTGATCTAGTGTATTCTTCTTCTTTGCAGATGTCACAAAAGGTACTTCTTAAAATCTGAGACTGCTGTCAAAAGGTTTGCATTCTGGGCTCATATTCTATACAACATTATGAAAATATGGAACTTTATTTTGCCATATACTGGTAAATTGTAGTGTGTGACTTTATTTCTTAGAATCGTATGCTGGGCAGTAAAAACATTATAGCAAAGGTAAGGACCTCCCCTCCAACAGTCATAAATTTTCCCCAGTGCTTGGGTAAACTATTATATTTGCCAAATGCTAAATCAATTGGAATATCTTAGAGGGAATGAAGAACAAATTTCATGGATAGTTTCTATTTTGTTTCTTTTGCTTTCTCATTAGTTATTGAAACAAATCCTCTTTTCTGAACCTTTAAATTTTTGGCTTGTCAAAATTTTAGATTGGGACAAAGAAGTAGCTTTTGTCAACATTCTTTCATTATTAGCATGGATTTGTATTATGTTTAATACTTTATTCCGGAGTGACCAAATGTTACTGATGTTCAATGCTAGGTTGATAGTTTGTAGGAAATACTATGTCTGGTCTTCTCACAAAAACATTAAAGCACAAAATCTAACACTTTAAAAAACTAACTATGTAACATATATGTGCATGTCTTACCAGCCTAGTTTCTAGATAAAATAAAAGATACAGAGTTATATTTCCATTTCAGATAAATTGGTAGTTATTTTAATACAAATCTGCCCCAGGCGCTATTTATTGTACAATGAAACAAAAAAGGGATGGTTTATCAGAAATAAAAACTTAATTGTGTGGCACTTATTTCTCAAAGCCGGCAAGCATCTTCAAGCACAAAATGGAGATTTTTTTAACATGTTGTTAAAAACATTTTAACATGTTGTCTTTATTGATCTAATGTGAACAGTCACTATGTACTCTGATAGAGCCAGATAAGCTGTGGCTCAAAGAGGTACGAAAGAAAGATGATGTAACTATATTTAAAATTTCATATTCAATATTTTAAATATTGAATATTTTGAATATAATATTATTTATATATATATATATATATATATATATATATATATATATATATATATATATTATACTGGGAAGCCTACACAAGTAGCTCCTCTTGCTCATTGTTTACCATAGTGGTTGAATCATTCTTTCTTCTCTGGAAACAGGTTGAACCTATAACAACATGCACCACACAGAATCTTAAGAATCTTACCTGTTTTAGATTCTTCTTATTCTACATCAGTTTTTTTTGTTTTTTTTTTTGTCAGTTTGTGTGAATTTTTTGGACTTGTATTATCATCTGTATTAGCTACATTTCTATTGCTCTGAAGAGATACCATGATCAAAGCAATAGACTAGTTTGTTGAGGACTTATAGTTTCAGAGGGCGAGTATATGGTCGTCTTGATAGGGAGCATGGTAGCAGCCAGTCAAGCATGGAGCTGTAGCTGTAGCTGAGAGGTAATTCCTGATTCACAAGTGTGTGGAGGGCTAGTAGAGAATGGTGTGGGCTTTTGATACCTCAAAGACTGCCCCCCCCCAGTGACACTTCTCCTCTAAGGCTGTACCTCCTAATCCTTCCCCACTAGTTTCAGCAAGTGAGGGACCAAATATTCTAATACATGAGTCTGTAGGAGCCATTTTCAAACAATCCACCACACACAAACCCCTTTTCAGCATAATGTCTATGAATCTCTAGTCATCTTCTATCACGTCATAATATTCCATTTTCAAGAACAAGTATTAGTTTCTACAATTATTTCATTCATTTATTTGTCTGCCCACCTGCTAGTGTTCTGTCTGTCTGATTAAAATGCAAGTGACTACAGAGCAGCAGGAACTCTTGCCTCATAGTACGACATCTATCACCATGTGTGTAACACAAACAATGTACTCATTTTTCTCTCGCAGCTTATCTATCAGATGGATTCTTTACACGTGTCAACTTCTGGCTTGATTTATTTTTCAGTTATAAATTGAATTGTTTTCCTCCTCAGAAGCATGCACTTTTACACCATATTATATCATAGCAGAAAGAGCTTTGATGATTCAAGACCATTGTTACATTCAGAAATTCTAAGCACTGCACATATAACTAGATGTACTGATAATGGTTTTGAAATACTAGAACTCAAAAGCACTTAAGACGAATTATTCATTCAACAAATCTTCGTCCCTTGATGTATTTTCCAATTATTCACACTCATTCTGAGGAGATCTTAGTGAAAAAAGGAGTATATATGCAGGTGTGTCCTGCAGCCTGTGGTAGGATACTCTTTGTGTGAGACTCTTAGGTTAAAAATATAATGTTTATAAATGTAGCCTACGTATTTTACTCTGATCATTTTCTTCCATGTGATTTATGCCTTTTGTGCTATTAACCAAACTCCAGCAACACACAGAGTTGACCTTTCTGATGAAAGCCTGGAGCATCATCATGTTCAGGTGACTTTTAACCTTCACCTTTAGTATCACAAAATCACCACAACCCCACATTCATACATTTTATATGTATAATACTTTGTTTTAATCATCCTACTGCAGTTTAGTTAAATTATTTTAAACAGCTGTGAATAGTGTCATAGCCTCTTTACAAGGTTTCCTGACTAATAGTCTATTTAATGTATATTAAGTATAAAGTAATAGTCGACAAAGGCAAACGTCCTTTTGATCCCATTACTCATAGTCTTATAGCATTATCATGTTGCCAAATGGCCACTTATATCAAATGAAAATTACTGACCATTGCTTTTTAAAATATTATACCAATTAACACAGCGAGACCCTGCAATACAAAGATAATCTTTCCTGGAATGAGCTCATCTCTTCTCTACCTGTGTTCCACTGCAGTGTTGACTAGGACTTTATGGTCTAATACATGAGCTACTCACCTAGGTAAAAGCACCAATAGTGAATTTGTTTGCAATATGGGTAGAATTATTACTGTCTACATAATATTTAAATCTAGATTATCCCTGAATTCACTTTTAGAACATAGATTTTTTTCTTCTATACACACACATAGAGATATATACTAACTATTCATAGTATTTACTATATACTATGTATTCACAATATATACTATATACTATGTTGAGATAGAATATTTCAACAATAGAGAGCTAATAATTCACTTACTATATTTTCTCTTAAAGTCATTCCCGGATAGAAAGCAAGCCATGGAGTTTTCAGGGTTAATTAACCAAGCAAACAGAAATGACGAAACAAAACAGAGAAGCAGCAGCACAGACAGGAGAATTCAAACTAAGCAAGCCAAACTAGATAAAAGTATGAACAATTCAAAGCATCATTAGCTAAAATTCTAACACAAATGATTCCAAATCACAAAGTTATAATACAAAAATTATTTATATATAGTAGCTGCTAAGATTATGACCAACAGTATCAAAACAAATCAAGTCAGATGTTATAATAGTAAAATAAATATCAGTCTAATTAATACCAAAGTATTAAAGTCATTCTGAATACGTTGGAAAAGAGCTACAACTTTCCTATGTATGATGAACAAGCTTGCTTCAAGTCCATCAACTCAGCCATTAGCTTTTCATCACATAATGTGAATTATATATGTTTTATATTACATATTTAGTGTGAAGAGAAAAAATTACATCTCTTTTTACTTTCCTCTCTCATAGAGAGAAATACTTTAAATTTTAGAATGAAACTACACTGAAAAAAAGACTAAGAATACAATAAAAGGTATTTTAAAAGATCCCCATTTTATAAATTCAGCAGATTAAGCAACGCTCCCAGTGTCTCAGATAAACACAGTAGCTGAAGTCCGTGCTTCCTGGATGCTTCTGGCACTCAGGCTTCCTCCTTGCCTTTTGTTTTCTTTGTTTCAGTATCATGTGTACCAAGCATCAGATGTGTTTATTCTAAAACTGTTTACACCAGTTGTTTTTGTTTTTCCAACTTACATAATTTATTTAAATATCACTTAAAATTATGAAAATTGAACTATGAAAATAAATAGCACTGTTTCTATGAGAGTAACTCGTGTGCCTTCAAAGCAAGTCTTTGTAGGTGAGTTGCTTAATATACCCTCTCAGAGGAAGTGTGGGATGAACAAATATAAAAATGTAAAAGAAAAAATATCACAGCCTCAGAGGATTCTGCACACAAATTGCTTCTTAAGTGTATGTAATTGCTTGATGTGCCTCAAAGAGATGGCAAGAGAAAATTATTCCAAATGAGTTACTAGTACAGTGAATACCCCTTAGAAAAACCAAACCAAAACAAAAAAAAAACTATCAAATTGAACAATTCAGATAAAAAGGCTTCTTCCACACTTTACATATGATTATCATACTGGCTTATTTGTGCGTAATATGTCATGAGCTACTAATGCCCCTTTGTTCTTGATATCATGTAGTTCTTGCGTTGTGACACAGCTGATTGGATATATACTGGACATTACAGTTCAATCAAAGAATGTCAGAACACAGAAGCTGGTGGTTGCTGTCCATTTTGAAACACGGAACAATCAGGTATGTGTGTGTGTATGTGGTGCATTCACAAGGGTTTGGATTTGAAATGAAAATAAAGCTCTTAGGGTAGTTATAGATACTTATAAACACTTCCTTGTGGAAGTGTGGGTCTTTTTCAGTGCTCCTTGTTCTACTTTCTGGAGGAAGGCCTCATGTGCCTGCTCTGAAGTAAGCTCCAGAAATTGCTCAGTCAGCCTGGTTGTAATGATCCTGAAGTGAACATTTATCATGTGTCAGGCCCTCTGAAAGCATTTTTTATGAAATGGTTCATATACTTTTTAATTACAGCAACTAACTTTGCCATTTTGCACATACAAATTGAAAAATTAAGTGATTGAATAATTGTCATCAGCATAGACTCATTTTTAAACACTAGAAACTGAACACACATCTAGGTAATCCAAATGTTGAGGGATGGTGTCTTTCATAATTCTCTTTTCTACAGTGTATTCAGATTATATTTCAAGAAATATTTATTAGAACATTGCAGTTTGATTTTGTTTTTCTTCAATTTAAAGTAGCTAAAATTATCAGTAATACTTCTGTATATTAACTAAAGTTTGGGTTTATAGAAATCAGACTTTCCATTCTTTATCTCTCTCTCCAGTCTTCCTTTCTGTCTGCCTACCTGCCTGCTTTTTTCTCCCATCCATCTTTTCTTTTTTTCTTTCCTTTCCTTTTCTCTTTTATTCTGAATTTTCCTTCCTTCCTTCCTTCCTTCCTTCCTTCCTTCCTTCCTTCCTTCCTTCCTCCCTCCCTTCCTTCTGCCCTTCCTTCCTTCCTTCCTTCTGCCCTTCCTTCCTTCCTTCCTTCCTTCCTTCCTTCCTTCCTTCCTTCCTTCCTTCCTTCCTTCCTTCCTGCCTTCCTGCCTTCCTGCCTTCCTGCCTGCCTGCCTGCCTGCCTGCCTGCCTGCCTGCCTGCCTGCCTTCAGCCTGCCTCTGCTTCCTGAGTGTTGTGATTACTCAAGTGTGTGCTATCACACCTAACTGAATTATTATTCATTATGGCAGTGTCTTAGTTAGATTTTTGTTGCTGTCAACAGACACCATGGCCACAGCAACTCTTATAAAGGAAAACATTTAATTGGGGTTGGCTTAGATTTTCAGAGGTTTAGTCCGTTACCATCATGGCAAGAAGCATGGTGGCTTGCAGGCAGACATGGTGCTGGAGAAAGAGCTGAGATTTCCACATCTGTATCAGCAGGCAGCTGTAGTGAATGCCAGAGTAGGCTTAAGTTGAGCATCTGAGACCTCAACGCCAACCCCTACAGTGACATCCACCCTCCAGCAAGGCCACATTACTCCAACGAGGCCGGACCTCTTAATAGTGCCAAAACCTATGGAACAAGCATTCAAATACATGAGTCTACAGGTGAAATTCCTATTCAAACCACCACAGCATGCCATGCTTGTATTTATTTTCGTTTGTCATATGTTAGCTATAATAACACAAACCTCAGTTGTATTGCTGTTAGTGCTGATAGTGATATCACATATGAACATATTGATATTTAGAGCTGGCTTTAGTTTAGGTAAACTAAAGTGGCTTATATTAGGTACTTTAAAAAGATAGCCATTGGTCTTTTCATATACTCAACTTGCTATGTTGTTCATCAATCACTGTTCACTAAGTTCAACCACATTTTGCATATATATACAAACACACACACACACAGACACAAGAATAAACAAGCAATGCTGTGAGAATTTCAGTATCTCAACATTTATTCCTCTTCTGATACCTAGTCAAAATTTACATTTTTCATAGTTACTGTGTCCATGCTTGGTACAATCTTCTTAGAATTTGTATCACAGCTGTCCTTTTTTTTCCCCATTTTTTTTTCATATGGATTAATGTGGAAATGAGCAAATAGCTCAAACTGGTTGATTTCAAAAGGAAGGGCCTGAGATATTTTGATATTTTATGTACTTTATCTTAGTGTCTCTAGCATTACTTGATTCAACATATACACACAGGCATAATGGCTATTCCTGTATGTGTGTGTGTGTGTGTGTGTGTGTGTGTGTGTGTGTGTGTGTGTGTGTGTGTGTATGTTTGTGTGTGTACCAGTGAAAATGTATGTCTCTATATATTAAGCTTTCAAGATCAGAGGACTTCAGTGGCACAGGATACCACCCCTTTTATGTGAGTTGATTGTCTCATTTTCCTTTGCCATTCTAACAACTCAGGATGGGTGTCTTATTGGGGACTATGTTTAGAAATAGGTCCCTACTTACTGGAGTCACACCAGAATCATGAACTTTTCTGAAGTAAAGCTAAACCCATAAAATCTCAGCAATGTGACCTTCCACACCAAAGCTGAAAAAGGAAGACACCAATAGACATGTGAAAGTGGACAGGAAAAGCCCATGAGGCTTTAACAGAACACATGATTGCAGGCTACTAAGGAAGACTGAGAGCAGGAGGAACAATGAAAAAACGATCTGTGATTCTGAAATAGAGGAAGGAGGGCTTGAAAGGCAGAAAGAGAAGAGGGAAATGCAGCTGGAAGATATTTCCAGTCCTACCCAGTCCCATGGGTCCTCAGCTGTTTATCAAATAATCATTCAGAGGCTTAATATTAATTACCAATTGAATTGTCTATGGCAGGCTTCTTGCTAGCTAGCTCTTATATCTTAAATTAACCCATTTCCATTAATCCATAAGTTGCCAGGTGGCCGGCCATGGTATTATCGGTCTGCTGGCATGTTGTTGCTCCTTGAGCACTAGGCTGACATGTTCCCCTCTCTCCTTTCTCCTCTGTCTATCTCTCTTGGATTTTCCCCACCTGGTTCCATAGGCCATATGCAGCTTCTTTTATTAGCCAGTGGGAGCAACACATATTCACAGCGTAGAGAAAGACATCCCACAGCAGAGAAATGGTGTGATTATTTCTCAAAAACAAAAGAAATAATTAAAAAATAATCCAATAAGTAACTTTGCCAACTGAAAGAAAAGGAAAAAAATGGAGCCAATGAAATACACACAATTTCTGTCAAGTAAGGCACAAATGTTATTTATAGAACCATTAGTTTCCTTGTACATATATGAAAATATCCTGTAGTGATGGATAATTGCTTTTTATTTTGATAGTCATAAGAATATTTTTGGAACTGACTGAAGTAATTCAAGTTCACATGATTTATTCTATTTATATAGTAGGTAATCCCAGCATTCCTCCTCTATCTCTCTTACTCTTTAGAATGCTACTTAATGTAGCATTACAAGTATTTACATACAAGTTATTTCATTTCCACAAACATTTCCTCTCTACATCTCTATGGAACAGATACTGTTATTATCCCAACTGTAGCAGTGACAAGATTGAAGGGCACAGAGTTGACACAGTGCTCAGTTGGTAAAGAGCAGAATTTGAATTTATCCTGGTACCTGGCACATTCTTTTTCTCAACACACACCTGGGCTGCAATTTTTAACTTGCTTGTGGTCTTTTTCTCAATAAACTTTAATTTTTATATCTATCTGTCACCATTGTAGCTCATTATCACTGTGGACCTGAATAAAAATGTAAGTAATAACCAAACCACAGACTGAATACCTACCTTGAAATTTCCTTCACACACACACACCACACATGCACATGCACACGTTCACACTCACGCACACGCACACGCATGCACACACATTAAGCTACTTTAAAATGCTCCCTCATTCCAGTTCCAAGAACACAGGCAAAATGTGTTCAGTGGGAGCCTCTGGCGGGCCCTGCATAGTCCAGGAAGCCCAATTCTTCTCTCTCCCTCCCTCCCTCCATCCCTCTGTCTCTCTCTCCCCCCATCTTTCCTGCCTTTTCAGAGAGTCTCTGAACAAAGGAAAGTTGCCAAAACTCAAGTCTGCATTTTTGGCGGATATTGCAGCTTCCTCCTCTGAAGTTGCCAGCAGCCCAAGTCCCCACAAAATAGCACCCAACTTTTGACCATACTTGGGCACAAACCAAGTTTGTGGTGCATACATCATCACCCCTCACCTGCACTCTATAGAACCTCCCTGCCTTAGCTTGGGTATACAACTTCTCAATCTTTGAGACCAGTGAACCTGCCCAGGAGTTCCTTTGCACAATACACCTGTTGTTATACATGTTCAGTTTGGCTTGATCTGGGTTACCACATCAACAGAGAAACATTTTTTGGGGCCAGAAAACCAATTAAAATGCACTCTTTTTTGGCAGAATATAACTGAATGGCTTATAGCCTTGATCCAGATAGAGTTCTCACTATCAAGATTCATGAGTTTAGCCTCTAATTTCTTCATTTTTCTCAGCATTGCTATCCTCTCAATGCTAACAGAAACGTCTTGTTAAGCCCTACTCACAACACTCTAGAGCTTTTGAGGCACAGATGTGGTGTAGTGGGTAGCCATTCCAGCTTTGATCTGGAAGTTCCAATCCCCATTGAGGCTTCGGTAACTGTCACGCCTACATGACAGGGCCAAGAGTGGACCCTGAAGACCCGAGATCCAGATGTACCAGCTCTCTTAGTTCCTGGACCCTGGAAGGTGGAGGTAGACCGAGCAGAGTTCTCCAGAGAACACCACCAGACTGTGCTACACCTTTCCCAGATCCTGTAACCTATCCCTTCACTTGTAAGTTACCCCACAAAATAAACTTCCCTTTTAACTACCTAGAGTGGCCTTAATAATTTCACCAATAATGTGGTCCTCCTCATATCACACCTAGCAAACCAATTCCAAAAGCCTAAGAATCATGTGTTAGATGTATTGAAACAATGGCTCCTCATTTTGCTCTCTACTTTTGTATTAGTTGCTTTTATCACTGCTAGCAAATGAATATCTGACTGCTGCCAAGGGACCTAGCCCTCAGGATGTCACAGAAACTGGAGAGGAGATGTAGGGTAGGTCAACTTACAGGACTGATGAACAAATGCAAGGGGGATTTTCTGAGGGCCAAAACTTAGTTGTTCATTTTATTTTTCTTTCTGCTGGTTGTTCCTACTATGTTTATTTTCTGTTCTATTCTTCTACCCTGTTATTTTCCTTTTTCCCCCAATTATTCTCCTTCTGTGTCTTCCCTGATGTTATCCTTCTACTTCTTCCCTGATGGTTTTCCTTCTTAATATCTCTTCTTTTTCTCTTATCCCATTTATAACTCCTAAAACAAAGATTTTTGTGCAAGAAAAGATTATCTCACAACCACAGGTTACATATTTTCCAAAACAAATTAAAATCTTTACATAAGAAGAAATCACACCAAGATCACAAATTACATGTTAGCTTAAGACCACTAGTAGCTACACATATTTCTTTGTGTAAATTTTCCCATCATAACATTTTTACCCCATAACAACGATTCTTTTATTACTAACTAACAATGTTTTAAGCAAGCTAAAAATTCCAGCCAGTCTCCTTTTTACTTGGAGGTAGCTGTTTGTAGTTTCAGTGTAGCAGATTTTTATCCTATAAAAACTTTAAAGCAGTAGTCAGCTAACCATCTATTTTTCCTTACATATAATAAGGCTGTTTAATCTCCTTTCACAACTTTGTTTTTTCAAGGTGCATACTGGGCCTGTGATTAATTTTGTAAGCTGCAGGACCAAGGAACTCAGGCCTAACCTTGGGTATAGGGACATAATTGTTTTCTTTAATCATCAGTCTATTTCTCCACAGGCAGAATTCATGGGTATGCAATGTATGAAACTTCTTTCTTCTTATTTTCCTTCTTCTGCAAATCTCATATATAATTAAAAGGAAGGTAACATCTAGCCTATTTTTGTCTTTTTTGTATCTCTTAGTGGAGTAATTGGCAGATAACCTAAACCATTTTCCTAGTTATCTTTGCTAACTCTCTTAACCCATCTATATCTTTTAGGGTAGCTCAGAAAAGTCCAATTAAATCATAGATCTATATATTTATAATTTCTCTTATAAAAACTATCTTCATTATATTCTGCAAGTAAATTGCCCAGTGAGGAGTGGAATTTCCCCAAGAAATAATGACACTATACCAGATACTGTTAGGATGCTTTCGTGTAATAACCACACCATGCCAAATACAACAGCATCATGGGAGCAGCAAGCAAGAGAAAGCACAGCAGAAGTGAGGAGCATTGTGGAGACAACTCCCCCCCCCTCTTCTAGGAGCTTTGCCTGTCCAGGGTTAAGCTTTGTTATTAGGTGAATTAAACTCTGTAAGCTGCATTGCTGACTGCAGCTCCTCTGACATGGTCACCGACATCTGACCAGCACCATTTAATGAAAGAACAGTTGCAAGAGGCTCAGCTTAAAGACGGCATTGAAGAAACTAGGATTGTCAGTCACACAGGACTAATTTTTTCAATGGAAGTAAATGAATGGTGTTTCGTTAGCTGGAATGCCAATGTGAAAAATGGACAATAAGCCTGGATAAATCTTTACTATTACATTACGAGCCAGTCTGCTCCTGAATCTTCCAATATCTTGAGAGATGATCAGGCCCTAATCTTGAGCTTTGTCTCTCAGTGAGAGGTCCCATGCACTTTGCATCATCCACCAATAGGAGACAGCCTTATTTTTATTACAGATATTTCCCTAGGCCCTAATCTGGTTATCATCAATAGAATTCATTCTGATTATAAAAGTCACATGTCACAAGTTCTTCTCTGTTTAAATCTGTAAGAAAAGTAAACCACAAAGTCAGACTCTCTAAGTGTGATCTAGTGCTTTCAAAGATGGCACTGTCCTGAGTTTCATTCTTCCTCTCTTGTGGCTCATCCCTCCATGACCCCTGCCTAGGTCATGAGGCTTGTTGGTATCGCTGACACATAGGTCATCAAGGTGAAGATGTCCTGGAGGTAGGAACTTTAGGTGGGATAACTGGTCACACTGAATCCTCAGTCATGAAGCAAAGTTAGAAATGTAATAGCAGTCACCTCACTTTCTCCTTTATATTGAGTCCTGGATTCCTGCCTATGGTGTGATACAGCCCACAGGTAAGTTAGGTTTTTCTACTTCAGTTAATCCCAACAAGGTAATTTCTTACACACATGCCCACAAGATTGTTTCCTAAGTATTTCAGATCTTATCAAGTCAGTAATCAGCATTAACCACCAGAAGTCTGACAGGGAAGTACTATGCTATGATGGTGTCTATTAAATAATGAGCAATTGATGGTCAGTAATTTCCCTACATGATTTAATATGACCAGTATTAACAATACTAGTCAATGTTCTTAGAAACAAAAGTAGAATTAAATTATTTTTCACTTCAAAATTGTATTTTAAAGTATCTATTTTGAGATCTAAATAAGGACTTTTGTGATGTCTAAATGTCTATAATAATGAAAAATGATTTTCAAATATGAAAGAGGTTTTGAGAGGCACAATAGAAAAATGAAGGTTGTATTGGGATTACATGAGAACTTCGTGTTGACTCTGGAAATCTGAAGATTGTACTAAGGAAGTAAAGCATTTGGCAAGTCATTTTGAAAGAAAGGTTAGTGGCATCCACTGAGAGACGGGTCATCTGGAAAGCTCCAGGTAAAAAGCAGATAGTAGGATCGGCTCATCTTAACTTCAGAGCTGGAGATTCCATCATCATTTGCTTCTTAAACTTCATCTTTAAAAACAAAACAAGGACATTTTCTTGAAACGCTTAATAGGTCAGATTCTGGAACAATCATTTTCCAGCTTATCATTTTTCTTTATGATCACATGATTTTATTTTAGTTGGGTATGCCAAGAGTACTCTCATTTTCATTTTCCACTTGTTCATATGTGAAATGAAATGTTGATTGTAAAGAGATTTTATTTTCACGTGACAGTATGTAACTTGTTCATTAATACCTAAGGATGTTAATAATGGAGACAGGAGAAGAGACAAGTGTATAAATGAAGGTGTAGGGAATGTATCTAGATTGTATCCAATTGCTTTAAAAATATACATTATATTATCTAACCATGGATAACTACTATGCATAGCTTTACAAGAAATGAGCAATAAAATCTTCACAGTAATCTGTGTAACTCTGTGAGACACTTTCTTCATGCTAGGCATTTTATATACTTCATTTCAGAATATTGAAGCATAAAAACTGAAGCTCAGTGAAAGTAACAGAGTGTTCTAAGAAAAGGTAGCATATCAAGAACTAGCATTATTTCTACTTATGTATAAGTCTAAAATGTAAACTGTTTCATTTGCACAATTCTGTGTTTGGAGACACAAGTTGGAGACCCATGAAGAATGGGGAGCTGCAAAAAGCATTACTTTCAGAACAAGTAAAAGGGATACTCAGATAGAATGAGTGTGATACCGTATTTCCATGTCCACGTTAAACTGTGACAAAAGATTAGTTGAAAATTAATGTTATTAGCTTTACCATGACGAATTTCTCTCTGTGGAATATGATAATAAGCACTGAACTCAGGACACTTTGCACTGAAATATTGGAAGTCAGTCTCATCTCTACATTTCCTTACTCAGATATTATATGTAAATTGTGCTATAAAATCCTATTGCCGAAGTTCTTAATTTGAGGGTTGCAACACCTTGGGGCGGGGGGCGGGTCAAACGACCCTTTCACAGGAGTCACCTAAGACCAGTAGAAAACCTAGATATTTACATTATGATTGATAGCAGTAGCAAAATTACAGTTAAAAAGTAGCAACAAAAATAATGTTATGATTGGTAGTCACCACAACATGAGGAACTATATTAAAAGACAACTGCATTAGGAAGGCTGAAAACCACTATCTTAGAATAAGTGAAGTTTTATAAAATTTAAAACAATATTTACTAGTCAAATATTTTATTGGGCTAAAATAAGAATTAAACCTTGTGGGGGGAAATTATACCTTTCCTCAGATGTACTTACATATCATCAAAATAATTACCACAGAAACAGATGATAATGCTGCTATGATGGAGTAAAAATCCCCCAAAGAACTAGCTTCTAAAAAGAAGATAGGGTCATCAAGGTATCTTTAGTCTTTGCAACATTGTTGTTTATTTTACTGTGATCACAGTTTTCACTCACATTGATTGTTTACCCCAATTCTCTTCTTTATATATCTGGATTATTCTTAGGAGCATCAAATTTGGATGATTCCCTTAATATTTTCACAGCTTTAAGTTTATTTTATTGCTCTGTGATTTGCAGGGCATAATTTAGAGCCAAAATTTAACTTTTTAATGGTTTTGGTTCAATAAGTTTAGTGCCTATGAAAAGTGAAATGATAATAGAAATAATTTTCAAATGAATTAATTAATACTCTAGAAGCATCCTACCACACCTTCTCATCTGTAGGGCTCAGCTAAGCAGGAAGGGCCAAGGGACATATAATAGAACAGGATTGTTCCACTGGTAATGAATAAGCTCAAAATAACTACTTGTGACAATGCTCATTGCCACCATAATGCCATTGCAAGATCAACTGGAAAATATTCAAAGACACTCATGCAGAATTGTTCTATAATTATAAGTTTGACTTTACATTTTATATCCTACTAACTCTAGCAAAAGTCTCTAGTCTTTCCCCACACCTATTTCACTTCAAGGAAAAAAGTTATATTCCAATCATAAATTATTCTTTCTATACTAAAATACATTGTTTTCGAATTATCCTTAAAACACTAGTGTCTTCCAAACCTACTATGAATGAGATGATGCATGTTGTAGTAGGTACTAATTGTAAAGGCTTGGAAGAATTCTGGGAAGTGGAAGGCTGAGTCAGAGAAACTGCCAGTCGCCACCATGACAAGCACCATGTGAAGACACTGGTAAGCCACAAGCCACGTGGCAAGGTATAGATTTATGAAAATTTATTAATTTAATCTGTAAGAACAGTTAGCAAGAAGCCTGCCATGGCCATACAGTTTGTAAGTAAAAAAAAAAAAATGTAAAGGCTCGTGATTAAGTATTTTGGAAAATTTTATTGTACAATAAAAGAAAGACATTTACATTTTCCCCTCTAGTTATATGCTTGATGACTCCCAACCTTATGAATGTGAACTGGCAAGTACATATAAACTTCTGTCTTCTCTCATGAAACCTGAAGTTAAGAAGTGACTAATAAGAAACATTTGACATTGTTTTGTCCCACATAAAGTATTTTGTAAATAGAATAGGGTATAGTTGGGTATTGTAAAAAGAAGAATTTCTCTAAAGAATTGGGGGACCAAAACATTTTATCACAATATTATCTGTACACAAATTAAAACTGAATATTTTATAATTATAATAATTATTTTATTTTAAGACAATAATATTAGAAAACTAAATCTATTACTATTTCAAATGTAAACCTATTTTCCAAAACTGGGTGAATATTTAAAAAATAATTTAATTTAATTCTAGCAAACCAATTATTTTGGTTTTGCCATAATTAGGAGTCATTAGATAATTTTCCGAGTGTGCGTGATTAAATGTACAAAATTCAACACAAAATGAGAGAAGAAATTTTCTCAAAATTTGCTAAAAGAGTTCAAGATTCATATTTTATGTGTGTGTCACAAATCTTGAAACTATTGTGCGCGAGTCCAAGCCAGACAGGGTCTCAGCACAGAGAGGGAAGCAGTCACAGGCTCCCACCTTTGACCAGAAAGCTATGTGCAATCAATGTCAGCAAGAAAATGGAAAACCAGTTTTCTCCACTGAGGTTTCACTAGGTAGATCAACCACACTCCAGGACAGGCCCTGTGCACATGTGTAAATGGTCATCACAAAAAAAGGAACTACAGTTATTTTGGTTGTGTGCTGCTGTTGTTGTTGTTTTGTTGTTTTTTTCCTTTCATTTTGTTTTATTTGCCAGTTTTTACTTCATGATTTTTGTTGGTTTGCTTTGATTTTCATGTATGTATGTCTCTGCCTCTCTGTCTCTCTGTCTCTCTGTCTCTGTGTGTGTGTGTGTGTGTGTGTGTGTGTGTGTGTGTGTGTGTGTGTGTGTGTTTGTGTGTGAAACGGGTTGGAAAAGCATACAAAGTTAGATGGATAAGGTTAGAAGGAGTTGGGAAGAGCAGAGGCAAGAGAAATTATGATGAAAATACACTGTATAAAATGTTTAAATACAAAAAGAGAAAAAAAATCATTATTATGAGGTGATTTCTAAAATGTGGGCCTCAATGACTATTCCATGATAATTAAATCATAGAACAATTTAAAAATAGAGTTTCTAGGTTTATTTCAAGATTGGTCAGTTTCATTGATGTTTAAAGGAAAATTAGAGTATACAATTAAATTAATATTTAAAATTGCATGCTTATAATCATTGTGCACAGGGAAAAGTACTATGTAGTCTCAGATAATTTGGTAGATGATATTCAGGCCCAACTGCCTAGTGATTATTGGAATTTGATAGTTGTTGGTGTGTGGGGTATTATTTGTTTGAATATGGGGCCAATGTTAAGTTCCCCATGCAGGGGTTGGTCCCTCACCCACGCAGGTATGGGCAACATTAACTGGATGTAAAAAACATATAAAGTTAGGATGAAATTGTGTTATGGAAGAGATGGGGGAGCTGGATCTCTATGGCAGTGTAAATGATTGTATTTCATTGTATAGATAAATGCATGAAATTTTCAAAATAAATAAAAATAGAGATATATTGTTAAGAGAAATCCAGACTATAATGTGTAAGTACTGTACCTGACTTGTGTTAAGTATTTGGAGTGCATTTTTGTCAATTAACTTTGGTTAATTATCAGTGTTGTAAATTGATCTCCTTTCTGTATAGAGAAAAGATACAAACAAAACTTGGATTCACATGCATGCATAAATTATTCAATAATTTATGCACTTTTTTACTCAAGAAACAAGAGAGATGAAACAGAATGATAATAAAAATACATTTATGAATTAGTAGTTGTGATACCTTAAAGGGCCTTTCTGTAGAAAGTTTTAAAGTAGTAGAAATACTTCCCAGTGGTAATTGAATTAACCCTAGGAAAAGACCAATAAATAAGATAACATTCTGAGAAATGTGACCTTTTAGATATAAACAAGTATTTTCTTCAGGGAAGTGCCAAGGTAATTAGAAGATTCAATAATATATGCAACAGAAGATATGCAGGCAAAATAAAATTAGAAACTAAAATAATAATTTAGGAAGAGTTTTGTGATTGATTCCAGGAGATTCCTGAAAGAAGTGTGTCAAATCAAGGGCCTGATTCAAAGGCCACTTCAAATGATGAATTTATACAAACACAGATTATGTGGGTCTTACACAATGATTAAGAAACAGGACTACTGATGAAGTGACAAACATAAGAATGATAATAAATATCTCTAAAACTGTCATTGAAATACAGATTTTAATTTTGTGTTAACATACTCTTAATCAAAGGACTCATATAAATGATGAACTCTTTAAGTGATTGTTTTCTTAAACTTCACATTTCTTTATTATTTAAAAGCATGTAAGGGTTGGCGTGTTCCACAAGCATACATGTTACCAGTGCTTAATTATGATATATATATATATATATATATATATATATACATATAATATGTTTACATGTACATTATATTATCATGTATGTGTATACATGCAAATAGGTAGATATATTTGTATACTCATAATTTGCATCTTTATGTACCTATGACTATGCACACATATGTATTTTATTCTATTTAAAATACATATCTGAAATCAATTTTACTTTGGCCTAACTGAAGTTAATGTTTAATTAGTTTATTTTTTTATTAGTATATAAGCAATGGAACTTATGTGGAACTTAATTATGCCAGTTTTGAATATGTACATAATGCATTTCAGTCTTATTCATAGCACCCTTTCAGTTCCCTCTGCATTCCTACTGATTATCCTCTCGTCTGCTAGTGTGTATTTTATATATGTGGAAAACCAACTGAGTTTCATGATGGATATTTTTTTGGACACATGAGTGAGGATTTGTTTAAGGAGCAAGGGCGCCTCACCAAAGCCACATTATGTAGGAAAGAGGGAGGCTAGTGAGGCTCAGCTCCTCCCTGAGGACTGATTTGACAGGTGTTGAAAATTCCAGCCATATGCAGATTGGTGCAAGTAATTCCTGTTGGGAATTTAAGAAGGCAAATCTGTGTAGTCCCAGGAGTAAACATTGCATGCAGCTCCTCCACTTCCTCCAGCTCTTTACTCTTCTCTTCGTCTTCAGTGATGTCCCCAAGATTTAAAGTTGGTGAGTAAAATTGATTTCCCATTTATGGGTGGTCAATGAGAGTTCATTTTTCTCAGTTGTTTGACTAGTTACTTTTAAATTGGATAGGAATAATTTGTTCATAGACTTTAGTAGAAGAATGTTTTATTTCTTGTCTATGGGAGAGACACAAACGTGACACTGTTTGCGTTGGAAGGAAAACACCTTCAGATCTTGACGGAGGAATTGCTCTTAAATACTGCAGAATATTTTGTTGTTCAATTCAGGTTGTCAGATGTCATAACAAAGAACATAGTGTTACTGTGCAGCGGAATATACAGGAAAGTCTCTTAACACCCAGCATTATCAATAAAATATGTTATATTTACACAGTGTACACATTTAGTTTCATTTCTTATGGGAAAGAGCATTCTTCGGTGGAATTTTTGGTATTTTCTGTCCATATTAATAACTAACCACACATAAGTGAAGTTGAGACATTGAATTATTCTATTAATAAAATCATATTTAAATGCTAACACTCCAAATAATTTTGTTTTGTTCTTTACATGTATTACTTTCATATAGAAATAAATAAAAGTCCCATTTACAAACTGTTTTATGTCTAAGTGTGACTGAAACTCAGTCTGATAAAACTAACATGTGCTACATATGAATATTTTGGTGTGCCAACTATGTGATATAAAATCTATTTCAAATTACATAGAAAATCATCTGAGCTTGAAATTACCACAAATATCATTATAATTTTTTCATCGCTCTTAAAAGGCTATCAAATATATCTCTGAATTAGCTGAGTCTAAACACTAAGGTTGACAGTTACGGAATTCCATGATCCTATAGGAAGATTAACTGTGGTTCACTTTCTTTTATTTACTCTAAAATTATAACTTCATAATACATCCTCAGCCCAGGTTTTGTTATCATTTAAGTAAGTCACTGTGGATCTCTGATGATTTTGACTGAAGATCTCTTTCCCTCCTCTTTATTAAAGGGTTCATAAGTCTAGATCTATGATTTCAATTATTATTTTCCAAGAGGTAATGTTTGAGAATCTAGTTATAACATACCTGGTAGTTTTCAACACATAAAATTTAAGTGAAAAAATTCTCAGTTCATCTTACAGATAACAGTGTCTTCTCTCATACTTCAACTAAGAATGTAAAGTGTTTTTAATCTTAAAATTACATCTCTTAAGCTCATCTCAAGAACAATTACCCAGTTTATTAATAGTTGCTAGAACATCATTTACCCTCATCATATATAATATTAATTTTATTCCTATGTTCATGATGGCCATTTATTCAATTGTATCATAGAATCAAGATAATAATTTATAGTTCTACCATCCAAGCATCACCTCACCCTTAGACAGCCAACACCAACTATTTGAATGTCATCCTTTGTCTTTCAAATGTGAGAAATTTATTCCCACAGAATTAATGAGCTTTAAATTAAATGATTCCTGCAAATCTAGTAGTATGCAGCCTTTTATGTAACTCAATAAATATATTTGTGCAAATTCAAAATGTCATATTTATTTGATAATTGAAAATGTTGATAGTCTTTTCTTTAGAAATCAGAAAGCAGAGTCTATGAAAAAATTACAATGTTTCAATATTGAATGCTGTATATCTAGTTACAATCAAATTCTTATTGGCCAGAATTTCACTTTTTTAAAAAATTTGGGGAGAGGTATATTGTCTAAACAAATAATTTAAAATTTTCTTCTTAAATAGAACTCTTCTTGGTTGAAAATGCTACCCATTACAAGTAGAAAATGAATTTCATATTCATTAAATAATCACATAGAAAGTTCTGAATATCATCAATTTTCCATGATTCAACAAAATTATTGTTTATGAACAAGTGTCAATGATTCTTTTAAACATATTTCAGCAGATTTACATTGTTGCTCATAAACATGTGCTTTATTAGATAGAAACACACATATTTAAAATTTTTCCTGATAAACAAAAGTAAGACTATCTAAAGAATAATAGCTAATGTTGTTTATTCCTGTTTAGCGCCTCCCTTATATTATTTAGCATTTAACCACTTTGTTGTAGAATCAACATTGAGTATCTAAATCATAGGTTAGCCGTGTGTCAGTCATCTCTGTTGTCCACCTACATTGAAATAATGTGCATAATGACATGTTATATGTACTTGAGCTGTCCCTTTTTCATATTAACAATGCTAGAACCATGTGTATTCCTCTCCTAAGCAAGTTAGTCCTTCCTGGTCGGGATGCCATCATTCATCATTTCCACTAATGAACTTCAGAGACAGTCCTCCCTCCTATCAGTGTGCATCAAAGCAGATATGTCTCTGCTGTATAATGGCACTGTTAACATTCTCCTTTTATAAGAAGTGTCTCCTTTAGGAAGAGTCATCTTGAGAGAGAGCTTATAATTCTATCCCTTATGCCTGATTACTTTCTTGTAATTAAATTATTAATGAAACTATAATTAAGATTCATCGGGTATAAATAATGTACATATAACTTGATGAACCCACATAAACTGAGATGATTAATAGGTGAAAAGAAAGCATTTGAAATGTTCCATAGTGTCTCTTCACAAAAAGTGCTGAATGGCTCAACTTTTAATTTTTTTGCTGTAAAGAATAATGAGGTTATGTAAATTCTTTTGCTGGAGCATTTAAATAAAGTTGGGGTTGTTTATATGCATTTGTTTTTATTTTTATTTTAAATTTTCATGCTAAGCCTTGTAGTATAGTCATTACTAACCTGGTACTCACTATGGAGCCCACAATAGCTGGATCTCAATGCAAACCTCCTGCTTCATCCTTCAGTGTCTTTAAGTATGTACCATGGAAAAGAGCTACAAGCTGCGATTTAACTGAAAGCTATATCATATTTGAAGAGAGGTATGTTACTTGGAGAACCTAACTTATATATGTCTGGATATGTTTTTTTAAACTATTATCATTGTGAGGGAATAACTAATTTTTTCAACACTGACACTGAAGTAAGAACTTTAGTTTATTACCAGGTTTCAGTGAGAATTCTGAGGTGCTGAGTGGCTCATTTTCGTGGAACCTAGGAAACAAAGAGCAAGAAAGCCTATGTTAGCATATATATATATATATATATATATATATATATATATATAGAGAGAGAGAGAGAGAGAGAGAGATTATAATACAATTGCAACATTTCTCCCCTTCCTTTTTTATCCGTTCAACCCCTCTCATACATTCTCTTGCTCTCACTCAAACTCATGACATTTTATCTGTAATTGTTTTTAGAATATGTACATAAATATGATCTGCTTGTTACACACACACACACTCATATATATATATATTACAATTTGCCAGTTGCCTCTAGTTCTTTGTCTGCGGTTGAGGTCCTTACAGCTTTTCTATTTTCATTGTAGCATGTTCATTGTACCAGGAAACCACATTTGTGAAATTTCGTGGGTATACCTTCTCTGACATTTCTAAGAGACAAAATCTCACAATAAATTTCCTCTTCCCCTGGCTCATACAGACTTCTCATCCTCTCTCCAGGAAGAAATTGCGGTGAAACTATGTTGCAAGTGTATTTTTTGGGACAGGGCACCTAATCATCTCTTGTTCTTTGCATTTTGGTCAGTTGTAGTTTTCTCTTTTCTGTAATAGTAAAACCATCATCTCTCTAATCGTACTTAGGACTATCTTAGCAAGAGGAAAACTATACTTGTACTGCAAACCAGGACAACTGTCCAGTGCTAATGAAGTCATGAATCTTGCAGGTGAATCTACAACAATCTCCTTACCAAAACAGCATGATTTCTAACTGCATGATAAATATATACCCACTAATAAATTAGCAATTTTTGAATTATTTCCACTTGCTTCCATTAGCCCCCTAACATATGAAACGGGGCTACCAGTTATCACAGATCTACCCACCTTAGTTAATGCTCTCAGAATATAATCTCACAAAAAACAGAAAGGTTTTGCAAATCTTCTAGAAGACTTCAAATCCACTCAGTTTGGAAAGCAATATTCACCACAGCAATTTTAACTTGACACCGTGTATCTTCTTAAACCACAGGAGCTCAGATCTGGACTCCACTCTGAGTTCATGTCTATTGCATAATGTGAAGCACATTCAATCTCTGTTTGAGATTCTCCAGTCTTCACAGCTCTCAGCTGTTCAGAAGTCCAGGCTCAACACATTGGTCCCAAATTTAAATGTGTTTCTTTACTGAAAAATCTATTTTTTTTTCAGGTATGTTTGATCTCAGTTTTGTTCTTGAAACTTACTGTTAATGAGGCAAAAAGAAAAAAAAAAGAAACAGCTGTTGATAACCACATGACAATCTGAATAATAGTCTTCCTATAAATCCTCTGCCAACTGTATTAGCCAATCACCTTTGACCTCGGTGGCACATAAATGCCCAGAGCACAGGAAAAATAAAGGCAGGTCATTTTCCACAATGCACCATGAATGACTGCTAGTACAATTCCCAGCTGAGCCCTTGTTTCCATCTGAATTCTCACGAGGAGTCGTTATTTTCCACAATCCTAACATTATTTTTATTCCCTGACCCTCCATCAAAATAGTATGATTAGCTTTGATTGCTCCTTTCTACTCCTTCTCTTGCTTATTTCTCCAAATGCTTCCACATTCCCTCAATCAACATGTTCCAAATGATTCTGATTCACACGCTAATTTACTAACAGCAAAGTGCAATATCCTAAAGTAGTCAAATTTTTCACTGATGTGAGAACATGCTTGACCTAAACAACTTAAAAAGGAAATTATTCTGGCTCATTCTTTCAGGCATTTCATCCCATCATGACAGAGGAATAGGACCACATACTTTCATCTCCAGGAAAAGAAGGAAAAAGAACCCTGTGCTAGTGGCATCTGTCTGTCCTCTCCTGTGTATTCCAAGAAAGTTTCCAACCTGTTGCAGCACCACCAAAGGTCCAGGTTGGCATCTGCACCATAAACATTCTATCCTGGAAATGGCTTCACAGGTACATTGGAAATTCTCAATCCACACAAGCTGGCAATCAAGGTAAATCATCATTCCTCCCTCTCCTTTTTGGATAAAGTTCTGAAATGTTAATACAAAAGGATAAAAAGATGCATCTTTGTGTGCTTCTCATAAAGAAATCAATCAAATATATTTCATTTAACCTTTCTGATAGCTTCCAATTCTGGGCTGGAGAACAATTACCTTGTAGTGTGTGTGTGTGTGTGTGTGTGTGTGTGTGTGTGTGTGTGTGTGTGTGTGTGTGTAGGGTATTTTTATATTTATGTTTGACACCGAAATGAATCGAATCAAATATGTGTGTTATCTCTATTATAGATGACATTCATTAGATTTATATTCTCCCTTCTTTCTATTTAATTATTCAGACACCTAATGATGTATTAGTTATTGAGGTCATTTTAAAGTATTGAAGTCCTGCAATATTGTGGTTGCCCCAGGAATTTATGTTTCCTCTTGTGGGTGAGATTTTGTGCTATACTCTGAACCACATAGCCTGATACTCTCATGGCAATCTTTTTCTTAATTTTTAACCCAGAATATTAGCAGTTTAACTAGCAATGTGAATGATAGACAATAAACATTGATAAGTAACTGCACTTTGGCATTGGTAATGTTCTCTAGCATCTGGGAGATTTCAAATCTAGCCAGTTGGGCTTGGGAAATCTGTGTGGAAGTGTGTGCTTATGGAGGGAGTTAACATGAATTAGTGAGGAACCTTAGCTTTTATCCCTTTCCTCCTTTCTACATCATTTAGTGTTAAAGGGTCCTTTTCATCTCTGTTTCTAAAAGTAACTTTTTCCTTCCCGCTACAGATTCAAGATGTTAGTGGTTTGGTGAATTATTGCAGAGATCTAGGCCTTTGTTATCTAGTAAGGAAAAACAGCAGAAGTGTTTAAAAGAGTTCATCTACATCTTCAGTAAGAAGAAATAAGTGTTTCTTTGGAAGAAATAAAGTGTTCAAGAATGTTGACTGTGGTATCTTTTAGCTTACAAAGGTCAGCAAAATACAATAAATACTTATAGATGCAAAATCACTTGAAAAAGCTGCTGGAAAATTGTTTCCTGCATAGAAAGTAAAAGAATGATTTTTGTCTTTTTGCATGATCTCAGCAATCATTCATTCGATTTTATTAATGAAATTTTAACCAGACTTAGAAGTATATAGGGCCAAGTAAGTTGGAGATATATAGTTCATGTCCACTGAACTTTGCAAAATGTAATTTATAAGTCTCTACTTAAACATAATTATTTCTGCTATTTTAGGTGGGTAGAAAAACTAAATCATATGTCTATTGATTTTTAAATTCTCTTTTTCTTGACTCAAAGATCAAGCAATTGAAATGATATGTCCCATGAGAAGTAATTAAATAGTCTTTCAATATGGCAATCGTAAAAATAACCTTCTAATAAATATTAATGGAAATGTCTCATATATTATATCAGCTGTAAATCAATATAAGGATTCATTAAATATTTTGTTGGTGGGTATGTCTTTAATGCAATATATATATATATATATATATATATATACATTTGTCTATATGAGAGCAAAAGAGACTATTACATTTGGCTATGTGATATAAATAACTTTAAAGAAAATAGCTTTTAACCATTACTGTTTGATAAATTTTAAAAGGCATATGTAAATGGAAATAAAATGATTTTGCTTTATTTCTTATTACTTATCTGTCTTATAGAATTAGTCATCAGGTAACTAGTTGAAATAATTGTTATAAATTTCCTTTTAAAGCTCAAAATCCATTTGTAGTATCTACTAAAAGTTAACTTAATTGTCATTTACCGCTATTATTGATTGTCAGAAAGCCTCCTTTGATTCTGTAACTAAGGTCACCAAAGTTCCAGCAGGGGTTTCAGGTACTAATACATATATCTGATAGCTCTATGGAGGGTCTTATAGCAATACTGATACTATGTGTAGATGCTTGTGACAAATCACATGACTGGACACCTAACAATTTTGTTCTTTTATACAAATATCCTAATCAGGGATAGCTGATCAGGGCCACAGTTAGGGTAATTACTTTTTTTGTTGATTTGATAAGACACACTGAAAAAGTCAAGTTATAGAGAAATGGTTTATATTGGATCACAACAGGAAGTCATGGCAGTTCATGCGTGAGGGAGCTATTCACCTGTATTCTCAGTCATGAAAAAAAGAATGATGAGTGCAAGCTGATACTCAACTTTCATTCTTCACTTAGTCAAGGATTCAGCATATAGAATGGTGTCACCCACAGTGGGTGGATCTTTCCACCTCAATTATACAACTGAGTTAATCCTACACATGCATGCCTGCCTGCCGAGAGATCTGTCTTACAGGTGATCACAATAGGAGAACTTTATTGAATCCTTTTGAAGGCAATGTTCACACTGACATCTTACTAGAAATGTCACACTGTCTTTTATCTCTGCACTGTATATCATGTTTCCAAGACATTAGCTCTCAAATAACAAACAAAAAAGGCGTGATATCTTGAGTTTGTAGCAACAATGCTTCAAAGATCCTCTAATTTGATCTATGTTAATAATAATGAACTCTTGAAATAATTAAATTTAGTAATGCACAGATAATATGTATTCTGTTAATGTATCCCTTTGCTATTTATTTCATGTGTCCCAGGAATATCAAATGCCTATATCTTAGCTTTGCTAGGCTGAAACTGGGGATATAGGTATTATGAAACCTGTTCCTAGCCTTCAGGTTCCATTTCTAAATCTCCATCATGTCACACATATTCTTTCCATTTACTTCTGTGTATTCTCAATTTTATTAAGGTATCTGATTGAAAGAAAGGAAGTCTACTGGATAAAATAATATAGATTGCAATTAACATCAATGTTCCCTTTTAATTGTCTAGGAGTATAAAAATATATATAAAAGCCATTAGAACAAGATAAAATAAAACAATACTTGTTCTTCTTTGACTCAAATTCTATATGAATTTATTTATTTGCTTACTTATAAAATACAGAATATTTTCATTTTATTAAACATATAAAATTACTTTTAAATTTTGATATTTGAGTTCCTACATATGACTTGAATATTATACTATTCTAATTTAATAGAAATTATCATGGAATTTCATTGGATTTGCTTTAATTCTACTGCACATTTGCACGAGGGGGTTTTTCTCCTTGTCATTTCATCTCTTGTTGATTCAGGAAATATTTTCAAAAATTAAACTCTTCCCTTTATACAACTAAATCACAGAACAACACCCCATCACTCACTCTTTGGGATACCCTGTGTTCTTCCTGGTATATCAGCATGATAGCATAAAACACAGAATTTCAAAATTTACCATGAACGGCACAAGATTCTGACTATTCAGGAGCATTATAAAAATGTTAAGTTTCTGTGATTTCATTTCATTAAATCAATGTATTTTATTAAGTTTTCTAAATGAAAATTTTCAAAAGTAAACTTACTGTACAATTCTCTTATGAGGACAAATGACAAGATAAAAGTTCTAATATTTCCTTTATCCCATAATGTTACCCTCTACCAAGATAATTCTTTCATTGCTCTCCCACTCTGTCCCTCCTCTAGCTCTACCATCCCATTCCCTCATGTTCTCATCCCCCATCTCCTCCCCTCTATCCCCCGCCCCATTTATTCATGAAGATCTCCTCTGTTTTCCCTTCCCAGGGTGATCTGTATATGGCTTTTAGGTTCCTGCTTCTTTCCTAGCTTCTCTGGAGCTGTGGGTTGTAGTCTGCTCATCCTTTGCTAGGAGAAACCTGGTGCTAGGGAAATTCCCAGGAATCAACAAGGACGACCCCAGATTAGACTACTAGCAATAGTGGTGAGGGTACATGAACCAGTCTACCCTGGTAAACAGATTGGTGAATACTCTAACTGTTGTCATAGAGACTTCATCCAGTATCTGATGGAAGCAGATGCAGAGATCTATAGCCAAGCACCATGTGGAGCTCTGGGAGTCCAGTTGAAGAGAGGGAAGAGGGATTATATGAACCAGGAGGGTCAAGCTCATGATAGGGAAATCTACAGAGACAACTGAACCAAGCTGATGGGAATTCACGATCATTAGACCGACAACTGTGGAACCTGCATGGGACCGGACTAGATCCTATGCATACTGGAGAGAGATGTGTAGCTGGGTCTGGTTGAGAGGCCCCTGGCAGTGTGATCAGGATCTATCCCCAGTGCATGAGCTGGCTTTCTGGATCCCACTACCTGTGGTCGGACACTTGGCCCACCCTTGATGCAGCAGGAAGGGGCTTGGACCTGCCTTACCTGAATATACCAGGCTTAGCTGTCCCCCTATGGGAAAACTTACCCTTTTGGAGGAGGAGATGAGGGGTGGGTTAGGGGTGGGAAGGCAGGGGGAGTGGGGAGCGGGAGGAAGGATAAGAGGGGAATCTGTGGTAGGTATGTAAAATGAATAAAAAAATTAAAAATTTCAATATTTCAAAAGAAATATAGATTGTGAATGCAAAAAATCACAAGGATCTTATTTATAAATAACTGAAAGGTTATTGCAAGATATTGGCTCTCTTTATCAGAGGGAAGTTGAAATAAATATCTAACCAGCCAGGACTTTCCATGGTCATCTGCTCGACCTCCAAGAACAGCAGATCACAGGGTCCAGTTGATGGAATATGAACAGAAATGGTAGCTGGAAAGAAGTTCTATGGCTCAAAAGCAGTAGAGTAGATGTTGGCGCTGAAAGTGGGAAACCTGGCAGCTCATGGGATCTGGGTCTCAAAAAAAAAAATAATAATAATCACTGAAAATCAAGCAAAAAAACTACAAGAACCAACTTTGTCAGAATTCTAGGCAATGAAGTGTGTGCAACAATGATGTCAATCATTATAGCCACAGATCAGCGTATATCACAACCTTCAATTGAGAAGTTCTATTTGCAGCAAGACAGTGATTACCACAGAGACCCAGAACTGGCAAAAGTGAAGAGAATAAAAGACTAATAAGAGGTCAGCCATAAAAGAAACTCATGGAGTGTGCACCCTAAAGCCTCTGGGATCGCTGAAGGAAGAGTTTACGAGCAAGGGGCCGTGCGATAATCTTCTGGACACAAAAGAGAAGTTGCGGGTGTGAAGTCACAAGGGTTGGGACAGCACGCACAAAAATCTGTGAAAAACGCGAACAGACCAAACTCAGCATGGAAAGGGGAGCTGGACATGAAGTCTCACCCGCAGCTCCGCAGATCGTGGGAGAGAGAAAGTTCTAAGTCTCTAGCCTCTAATGAGTCATGTTCCAATTGAACGTCACACACCATAAGAATACCAGATCGTTTGCCATACGTAAAGAAGAAAGGTCAGTTAAGAATAGTTAGGTAGGGGGTGCATATGGTCAAAACGCAGTGTAAGAAATTCACAACTCTGAAAGAACAAATATTTAAAAAACGAATATGAAATTTAATAATACTGAAAATGTTAGGAAATCTTTGAGGCATTTTTGTTTGTCGTTGCCCTACACCCTAGCCCTGCCCCTTGGCTATGATGAAACCATCCTTTGCTGCTACAACACTCGTCCACCAGTCTAAAGAAGCACTATTGTTTTGTTCGTATTTAGCCCCGATTATCTTGCTATTGTAGAAAATGGACTGATAGAGGTCTCCAACCAGACAATTCACTTGAAATACTTATATAATAACAATTTTATACAAAAGTTTCTGTGAGGTAAAATGCCTATCTCAGAACTTTTTGCCAACAGTACAAAATTATATTAAAGTCACCAGATATTTATACTCATTGTGACAGCCAAGTCATATCATATTATTTCTTCATTGACTATTTACATAGATGACCCACACTGGATTCCATTTCCTCTTTCATATCTTTTCCTTACATATACTTTGCTTTATGAGGGTCCACCAGGATATCTTCACTTCAGAAACAAATAATTTCCTTAAAATTAATGAAGAAACTCGAGTGATCATGGTAAGTAAATACTTGAGAATATTTAATCACGGTAAAATATTTTCACATTCTACTTTGCTTTCCTTTTCCTTCTTCCTTTACTCTGCTGAATTCATTTCATCTTCACCCACTGAAAACACTCGGGGCATGAGTCAGTACTACCCTCCATTGTTCACTGAAACAGAAGCAGGAAAATGAAAGGAGCTTTTGTCCTTAAGTCGTCAACCAAGATATGCCAACAATAGAGGAGCAGCGGATACGTTGTTAATTACAGATCTGGCTGGCCTTTGTGAAGCTGCTATTCTTCAGGAACCTTAATCCCTCTAGTTTTTCCTTTCTCACACATTCACAACGTTCTTCTGTTTAGTGACATATATCTGAGCCCGAAGAATGTTTCTAAGCAGGGAACATTCAAGGTTCAACGCTGCATGCCTGTTTTACGCTGCACCCATATAAGCATAGAACGCATCGGCTTAATAAATTGCTTTTTATTGAGCCTCTTTTTGTATGAGGTTTTGCAGTTAAATGATGTAGTGTGCCAAGACTATGTGGAGCTGCTTTCTATCGTTTCTGCACAAAGGTGCTGAAAGAGTAAGCAGCTCGGGTTAATTACTGGCAATAGTAAAAGTAGCATTTTTAGTAGAACAATATTTTTCTATGCAAAACTGAATTATGCTTATGACTTGCATTGACCTTATTTTATAATGTTAAAATTAAAGGTTACCTTGCAAAATGTAATACCAACTTCAAAAAGGGATTTAAGGGAAAGTTGTACCTTAGCATCACTGAATTAACAGCTTAACAACCTGTGTGATGCTGAACAAATGTACTTAGTTCATGCTATTATTTCAACTAAGGCATAATAACAAGAAAAATGGTATCTGTTTTTGTGAGGGAAAGTATCTGAGGGAGAAGAATTATGTTTCTCTCTGAGCCTGGGCCACAGGAAGAAAAGAAAGTTAAAGTATGATTAAATCACTTTTTTATAATTTTTGAATTATATATGCACCTTAAATCATCTCTGTTTCTTTCAATTTTGCTTTACCAGTTTTGACAATTTCTTGAGGCCTTCTCTAACGCGTAATCAGTACTGTGAGGCAATTGATGTGAAATTGGGCAGGGCCCCTTATCTCTGAGTTACTTTTTAGATCAACCTCTGTAGTGTAATGGGGACTACAAGACCCTGGGGAACGGCAGTAACCACTGTGACAGGAGAACACCTGGTTACTGGCATTTCCTCCTTTGTAATAGATGTCCAAACAGGCCCCCAGACACCTGGAGAAATTGCTAGGGAGTATTAGACTGTGGCATTTGATAAATTATTAGCAGACACAATCTGAAAGTAGGTTCCTAAACTTTACTATCATCCTGGCTGTGCAAAAGACAAGTATCAGGTTACTGGGGGGGGGGGGGGATGTCAGTAATCATTCTCAAGGAAATTGATGTGTATTTGATTAACATTGCTTCACTGTATCAAGTTAAAAGAAGGCAGGTGAATTAGACTACATAATAGACCAATGGCCTATTACAATAGGATCAGAGCATACCAAAAGACAGTGTTTATGGGATTCCTGAGCTAGGCAAAGTATACACTGTCTTCATAATTCAATTATATATTTCTATTCCATTAAGTAGAATTGGTTGCCACAAACTTAACTCAGCTTTGTCAGAGTATATGATCAGCAAAATTCCACAAATTAAGCACTCATTTCTGTAAGTTCTCCCCAACTCAGATGCTCGTCAAAACTCTCAGGCTTTTACAAGTATTCCAAAAGGCTGGCTAAATTTGGTGTCCCCAATACCCCTTACTCAGAGTCTATTGTTGGACATGATAATAAATTCAGGGAAGCATTTTTCTTATGCTATCAGTTTTGTTTTGTTTTGTTTTGTTTTGTTTTGTTTTTAACAAAGAGCAAGATGAAGGATACAAAGAACCACCAGATAAATATTTGCAAAAGGTGAGATCCAGAAGGGCTTAAATCCTGCTCCCATAGACATACACCTACGAAAATACACTTTTAAACCTGTGATGAATCTACATTGTTCTTTAATAAAGCAATGCCATTTTATTTTTTGAAAGTTTTTAGTAATAATGTATTTTCAATTAAATGCTATTTATTTTAATAAGATAGATTCTATAGCTCTTGGTAATAGAAAATCTAAAGATATCTAAAATAATTAGATTTTTTTTCTGTGCTAAACATTTACTATTGCTACTTAATTCCCACATATATAAATAATGGCAGTCTAGGATAGGTTAGGATATTATTTAAAACACATAATTTAGGGGATTCCTTGTGTGTGTGTGTGTGTGTGTGTGTGTGTGTGTGTGTGTGTGTGTGTGTGTGGTTGTCCTAGATAGGGTTTCCTTGTGTAACCCCAGCTGTTCTGGAACTTCCTCTATAGACTGTGCTGGCCTTGACATCACAGATCTGCCTGTCTCTGCCACTTGAGTACTGGGATTAAACGCGTGTGCCACCACCACCTGCCTAAACCTGAAATTAAGGAACTACTCAATCCATTTGAGAATTATAATCATTATGCATAAGTAAACAACAAAGCATTAGAAAGGATTTAGGCAAATAATACAACTTTACCAAGACAATTTGAACACATCAGGCCAAATGTTATCAAAACACACATAAACACAAATTAAGTTCAGCATAAAAAAAAAAAAAAGGCTTGAAATTGCCTGGTAGGAAACATATACTTCAGATTACACTTAGAACTGTCAAGATATATGTGTTAATATCCAGGAGTCTTTCTTAATAAAACTTGTTATCCTCTGAGATTACAAAAGAATTTTTTGTGGCTCTTAAGTTATCTCTTCCATTGAACACAAAGGTAAAATTCAAATTCATGTATACAACTAGAACTATTGAGTTAAAAAATTTAAAAAATAAATTTCACATGAGTTTTCACGCGGTAATATATTTAGTGTATGTGCATAATATATTTAAAAATATTTAATCTCTTGCTGTTGCTAATCAGACATATAAATCTTTATAAAAATCTATGAAGCTGTGGATTGAAAATTGTTTTCTTTTCTTTCAAATATGTATATGTATGTATACATTAATGTTGATATATATATGTATATTTATAAAAATCAATGGAGTTGTAATTCATATACCACAGTGGAGATCACTTCTCCACCATTTGTGAAGTCCTGGATTTGATCCCCCAATATTATAAAACATGTAAACCATATATAACATATAATAAATAATAATCTTAAGTATGGATTCATATTGTATAAGTATCCTAAAGGGTCAGAATCAAATTGAACATCTTTGGTATAAAATGATGTGATATTTGTGTATTGCTTAGGCAATTTCCCTCTATGCTTTATGGTATCACTAGATCATTTAAATATTTGTGTATTGCAATATTAAATATTTTTTTTTGTTTTTTTTTTTTTTGTTTTTTTTTTTTGTTTTTTTGAGACAGGGTTTCTCTGTGTAGCTTTGTGCCTTTCCTGGAACTCACTTGGTAGTCCAGGCTGGCCTCGAACTCACAATGATCCACCTGGCTCTGCCTCCCGAGTGCTGGGATTAAAGGCGTGCGCCACCACCGCCCGGCCGCAATATTAAATATTAACATTAAGTATTTGTTGTATTATTTGTGGATTGCTTAGACACATCCTCTCCTATGCTTTATGGTGTGGTGGTAATCTAATTGTACTGAATTATTATTTTGATTGTATGTTAATAAATAAAGTTGTCTGGGAGTCAGAGCTATTAGAGCCATAGCAAGAGTGTGGCGGTGGTGGCACACGCCTTTAATCCCATAAGATCTCTGTGTGTTCAGGGATACAGTCAGCATTGGAGACATATGCCTTTAAGACCTAGGGGGCTGTACATTCAGACAGTGACGAGGCAGTCATGTGTTTGGGTTTACAACCAATGAGAAGGCAGAACAACATACTATAAAAAAACGAACCGACAAGAAGTAGGTCTCTTTTCGCGAAGCTGGGACAGCAGGAGGAAGGGTGAGATTTTAGCTCTGAGCTCTGACTTCTCGGCTCTCTCTTTTACATTGTTTCTGTGTTTCTTATTTAATAAGACAGTTGGTTACATCAACATTATGGTATCACTAGATAACTTAAAATAACTGACACAAGTTACATATATAAGGTTTTCTTCTAGAAGATGGCTTAAGAAAGACTGGCAGGAAAAAGCGTCTGCATTATTTATTGCAGTCAAGGAAATTTTCTGAATATTTTGTATGTTTACTTCCCTGAATATTTAATGATAAAACCTCTATATTAAAGATCTGACTAGCGTTTCATAAATTTGATTCTGGACAATCTTCTAAGTCTGTATAAGGACAAACACACAAACACACACACATACAAAACAAGATAACACAAGTAAAACATCCTGAAAAGCATATGTAATGTTAACATCAAAAATTACACAGAATAATTAAAATAGTTCATTAGTTAACTGTGGGAAGGTGAAGTAAGAAGAATTACACATGAGCAGAGGGGATATTTTGTTGAGAATTATTCACTATGCTACCCTTCCTATCTTTTTATATGTTATAATGTTGTATAACAAATTAAATAAAGTGAACATTGTTTTGAGAGTGTTCATTTCAATACACTCTGAACAATTTACTGAGATGATGAAATACACAATCTACATTTAATGTAAATACAGATGTGTAATGAAAGTCTTTGTGTACAAATGTGAGAGCAGAATCAAATGAGGAAAACAATTTTAAAAGCAAAGATAAAATGCATTACATGGAAAAATGAATGAATTCTTATTGTTTTGTAGCAATGTAATCTTGAAGGTCATATGAAAAAATATCTGAACAGTTTTAAGTGGCAATTATCCCCTAAGAACTAATTCTATAATTATTTCAATAATTTATTGATCTTTGTTGCTGCAAAAATTTTGGTTAACAATATTGGAAGCCAGATATACCAAAATATGAATTTTTATTCATACCAACAGAATGCTGCTTTTTAATATTTTTGAAGACCCATAATACAACCTACCATTGAAACTAACATTTGCAATAATCAAAAATAACCCTGCCATTGCTTTAAATACAGCCACCTCTCATCCTCTCCATATGTTCTTTCTGACATCAGACTTCATGTATCTTCAGTGGTGACAGTAGACAAAAGTTTGGAGTTTTGGAAACTATTATGAAAATATATTCCAGAGTCTACAATTTCATGGAGAACTAGTGTTGAACTACATTCATTGTACCCTTATAGGTATTCACAGATTGGAAGAATCCAAACCAAATATATATATATATATATATATATATATATTGCTTTCCATATGTTTTATGGGAAGGCTGATCTTTTTTAATCTGGCTTATTCATCTGTGACCTAGCATATAGATTCTACCAGAAACACAGCAAACTTTATTTTAAAATAAACTTTAAATAGATCAAATGTAAAGCATCCCATCAAGTAACAAAGAATTTTTATTGAATAAAATTTGGTTGGAGCACTGATAATATTGTTTAAACACCCATTTTCTGTTGGGATAATATTATTGCTTCTATCTAACACATGTGTTAACAAACTTTGGCAGCAGAGCAAGTCTCTAAGAGAGTAGGGCAAACACTGACTTTTTATAATGCTTCTTTTGAAGCAGCAATGAACCTAGATCTAAACAATAGATGCTAATTGAGTTAAGCTGATCATTAGAATCCTTTTCCCCTTTCTTTTTGTAGCTACTGGTAATTGGTATAACATTGTTCCAGTCCATGAAAAATACTAGAAAATTACTGTATTTTACCTCACCATTATGAAATTCTGTTCTTTTCAAAAAGAAAAATAATCTTAAATGGCTGTATTAGGCCAGGTATAGTAGCACACACATATTCTAAGCACTACGGAAACTGAGGCAATAAGATCAAGTTGAAACCTGACCTCAGTTGTGTGGAGATATCCAGTCTCAGAAAAATAAAATGTTCAGATCACAAAGGTAAAGAACAAATGATAACTTTGAGATGTTACAGACAAGGTCTACATTTACCTACCATATTAGGGTATAGGGCACATACTTCTGATGTCTCTATCTCTCTGTATGGTACTATTATGTAATCAAATGCCAAGGATCTATGAATTATGCCTTTTCCAAGGCTTTGTCTAAGATTTGTGCTTTGATATATGACATGGTTGTAAACAGTCACTCGTGAAGATATAGAAATTTATGTGTCTTAAATCTATAGATTGCATGTCTTCTGTGCTAAAGCTTGTGCTTGGTTTGGATTATATGTATATCTCAGTGTGTAGTACAGGATTTAGGAAAAGTTTCAACTTTCGAGGTACAAGAAGGTACCATGCACACTTGCCAGAAAGGGAAACAAACAACTATGCTATACATCTATGATGCATGAGAGCCACAGAAACAACCATCATGTCAAGATAATTGTCAAGGTTTAATAGTAAGACTCATATCTTGGCAGTAACTGTGGTGGCTTGTGGGAGCCCGTTTTCAGGTTCTTTGTGGCTTTACCCAGCAGGTCTGCATAGAGAGGATGATTGGACCACAAGCCTCAGTGCAGGTATCTGAGAAGATCTGCACTTGGCTGTGCTGAAGGGAAGGTCTTTTGCTCTTCCCCTTGGCATTTCTATAAATACCTTAGGGCAGAGAGAGTCAGGGCTCATTGGAATAGGTTCCAGGCCCTCTTGAGGTTGTCCTGTATTTTCTATCTGTTTATCTCCACATTCTGAATCCTGCTATATAATATTTCCTAGTGCTTGCACTCAAGAAAACTCTGGGGAACTGTGGGGTTGGTGGGTAAATGCCCCTCAGTGGCTTGAATGAACATAGCCCCAAGAGGCTCATAGACATGGCATCATTAAGTGGTATGGCCTTATAGGAAATATGTCACTAGAGTTGTGCTTTGGGGTTTTAGAATCCCAGGCCTGGCCCAGTGTAATGCTTTTTTTTCTGATGCATGCAGATCCAGATTTAGAACTCCCAGGTTCCTCTCAAGCACCACGTCTGTCTGCATGCCTCCATGCTTCCAACCATGATGACTATGGACAGTCTAAACCTCTGAACTGTAAGCTAGCACCAATTAAATGTTTTCCTTTTTAGGAGTTGCTGTGGTCATGGTGTCTATTCACAGCAAGTAAACCATAACAAAGACAATAGCTCTCTAAGTAGAATTAAGAACAGCTCAACCACAGATAAATTATGCCTGATTACTACCAAACCAAATGCCAGGGTTAGTAAAGTCATGGATCTTGGAGAAGAACCTATAGTCCCTTCATTAAACAAGCATAATCCATAAATAAATTCCACACAATTGTATTTATATGTACATATAAGTGTAGTCCTTGCCCCCTACCACGGAAAAGACTCTTTGCAACAAAGACCATTACAGAAATCAGCAACCAACCAAAATGCAGAGTTGTGGAGCCTAATCCCAATGGATTCATCTACAAGAATCTCTAGCATCTAACATTCAAAGAACATTGCAAAGGAGGGGTGGAAAGACTGTAAGAGGATGGAAATCAGGGAATTTCCAGTGAGATTTTATCTCCGAGTAATATCAAATGTTACAGCTATGAAGTCTCACCAAAATGATTGCCCAAACACGAGAGTAACAACAACAGTACACATGCCAAGTCCATGGGGGGAAAGTGAGAGGCTGCAATATGGTGATATTTTATTTGTACTGAAATGTAATTTTATTTGTATGTTAATAAATAAAGTTGCCTGGGGGTCAGAGATAATAGCAAGCCATAGCAGAAGTCTGGCAGTGGTAGCACACGCCCTTAGTCCCCGATCACATGACAGGCAGATCTCTGTGTGTTCAAAGATACACCCAGCCTGGAGACACACACCTTTAATCTCAATACCAACCATTGATGACCTGGAGGTCTGTATAGACAGGCAGTGATGAGGAGGTCATGTGGTTGGGTTTACAACCAATGAGAAAGCAGAACAGAAAGTCAATAAAAGAACAGACACACAGGAAGTAGGCCTCCTTGCTGAGAGGAAGGACAGCCACGACAGTAGTGTAAGAAAAGGTTTTTAGCTTTTAGCTGTTGCTCTGACCTCTTGGGCTTTTAACTCTGCAATTGGCTCTGTGTTTCTTATTTAATAAGACGGTTACATCTACACTGCAACCAAACACAAAGAGCCACAGGCTACCAAGAAATGCTGATAAGAATAGAAAAAGGCTTTCCCAGGAAAGAAGACACTAATTGGTTATTCAATATCAAAAGGTAATCCCATAAAACATACATACAAGCAACACCATGCAGACAGAGCAGGGTATATTTATGTACTTATATATAAATACACACACACACACACACACATACATGCACACAAACACACATACACACACACACACACACATATATAAAACAGTGAAAAAAGTCATGTGTTTGAAAGAAAGCAAAGAGGTAAATGAGAGTTTGGAGTATGTAAGGCAATGAACAAAATGATGTAATTATATTACAACTCCCCAAATGAGAAGAAATAATTAAAAAATAAAAATGTAAAAGATTTGGAATATCAGATACAAGTCAAATGCACCTGGTACTACCCTTTCTGCCATGTCCCTAATATGATGACAAATCCATTGACTAAAACTGAAGAAACCATTATGCTACTGGTGTTTATATCCAAGTGATTTAAACTTTCTGAAGGTGGTGGGGTGGAAGCTCTGAGTAGGAATATAAAGAAATGCTGGGACAGGACAACAGAGTTTCTGAGTTTGGAGTTCTTTTTAGTTAGTAGGGAATTATTTATGCTATCTTATTCTTCCTGAGACAACATTTATGGTCACTCATTTTTCAAGTGATTTGTTCATTTCCTCCATAAATTGTCAAAGTTATGAACTAAGGTATTGTAACATTTTCTCATTATGGTCTTAGTGTGTGTAGAGTTAAAGTAATATACCTCTTGCCTTCATATACATAACTCATTGTGCCTTTGTTCACAATAATCAGAGCTACATGTTCAACAATTTCATTGGTATTTCAAAGCATTTTATTACCATGGAGTTTCTCTTCTGTGTTTCTTTTCCAGTTTAATTAATTTTTTCTTTTCATTTTTTCCCTCATAATGCCCTGTTCTTTGTTTAGCAGTCAAATTGTCTATTTCTTGTTTTCTCTAATTTAAAAATATAATATGACATTTTGAGGGGTGGCCCTTAGCTACTTTCAACAAAATTTCATGTGTTTTTATTTTCATGCAATTAAAGGTACAAGATGACTTAAGGGTGTCATTTTCTCTGCCTTTATATGTTCTTAAAATTTCAAATATTTTAATATTTTTACCAAACAACTTTTCACTTTTAAATTTAAGAATTTTGAGAACTTTTCTAAATTTTCTAAATGTCTTTGTATTTATAACTGCCTTCCCTAGCATATTATTAACTATCAAGAATTGTTAAAAATCTTTCAAATGTAGTAAATTCTGCTTCAAAGTCCAGAATAGTTTATCTTAGTTAATACTACAAGTCACCTTTAAGGAATGTATTTCCTGATGCTACTGTGTGGGGAAGTCTGAGGCTGCCACCAAGGTCAAGTTGCTTCACAGTGCTGTGTGGGTTTCTTACAGATGTTGCTACCTACTTTTGTCAAATACTGATAGAGGAATCTTAAATTATCTATATATTTTTTTCTATTTTTAAATTGTATAACCTTATACATTATATGTTTACTGCCTCGTTTTAAGTTACATGTGTATTTGTGAATTTATGCCTTGACTTTATGTAATATCACTTATAAATCTAGCTGTATTATTTCTCTAAAGCAAATTGCATGACATTAAAACATGATACTTGCATGTTTATTGCATTAGTGATTCTAGTGTGCTTATATATTTTTAAATGTCGGCTTTCAAGCAACATCTCAGTGAATGTACAATTTTCAGCCTGTCTGAATCCCCCTTTGGATCAGTGTTCTTAGCTCCTTTTTATTTTATATGTTACTAAAATTATAAATATCATCTTGCTAAATATAGTTTTTCAACTTATCTCAAAATTTTATTTTCTTTATATGCTTTCTATTAGATAGGATGCCATCATATTCCTTCTACTGGTCATATCTTAATACTTGCTGGTTAGTCTGAGATTGTGGTTCATTGTTTTAAGTGTAGCCTAATGTCATATGGCATCATGCTGTTTCAGATATAATATAAATACCTTAGAATACTGCAATTTTCTTTAAATTTTGCCTCCTGTAGAATATGTATTTGACTTCATATAAAATATAAACAAATACATTATTATATATTATTTTTCTTAGCATGCCAGCTCTCAGTTACAGCCAATAAGATTTACGTAACCATTAATAGAGACCTCTTCCTTTATAAAAGTTTCTATATTTCAAATATCACATCCTTCATTTAAGGAGCATTATTTAATGCTGACTGTAGTGCTGAAGCACAGTTATTTGACTTTGCTAGCCTTATTTTTCTTGTGTAGTCACCTTTGTTTAATTCCAAATGTTTACTTTGATGAGATATTCTTACCATGTATAAGGAAGAAGGCTGTATGCAGAGCTCAGCACTCTGCATTTGGGAGCACGGTGGAAATCAACCAAACCCCTGCCACCTATGCCACCAATAGCTTAACTACAGGTGGACGTTAATCAGCTCTAGCCCCTTGCCTAGTTTCTTTGTGACTGTTGTCACAGTCTCAATTCAATATGTGTCATGATACAGGTCACAAATTAAGCCCGCTTCCTCTCTTTTCAAGGGCTGCCCATTACTTTGAAACTTTTAAAAGTAGGTGCTACACTTTGTTGAAAGAAGTCAAGCCTTTTCCTTCAAACCATGGCCATACATCTTGTGGCATTCATATAGCTCATATATTGAGGGCATTTTCCTAAATATCTTTCTCTCAAACCTGACCCTTCTAATCTAACCCCTGTCCTCTTCCTACCTAAAATCCTAACATGATATACTCTCTTTTCCATGAATATTAATACCTTTCCCAATAGGTCATAAAACACAATAATAATATAAAAAAATCATCAATTGGAGAGGTTGGTTTTTTGAGGCAGGGTTTCTCTGTATAGCTCTGGAGCCGATCCTGGAACTCATTGTGTAGACCAGGCTGGCCTCAAACTCACAGAGATCTGCTTTCCTCTGCCTCCTGAGTGCTGGGATTAAAGTAATGTGCCAACGCTGCCCAGCAAAACACATTACTTTATTATTATTATTATTATTATTATTATTATTATTTCATGTATGATGTTTCCCAATTGCTTGCTTCTTGACTTGAGGTTCCTTTGTTGACCTCATAGTTTTTGATGAACTAGCCAAATTCATGTATAGACTAGTATTTATGAGGGAAAAAGCACATATTTTTCCTCAATCCCAGTATATGAGAGATTATGCCAATCCAGCCAGTTATTGAGTTTTGCTTCATCGGTATAAGGCCACCTTCAAAAATGAAAGGGTGACTGTATCATTCCTTTGAAGACTCTTCCATGCATCCTAAATTTATGGTGGAGACAGATCATCTGTCTGCTTCACTTCACCCTCAACCTCCCAAATTTACTGATCACCTCTGCCTCAATAGGAATATATTTTTGACGTATTAGTTCTGCAGCAAACTGAAATTGTTTCTCAAATAAATATTTTTGGTCCTGTGGGAACAGAAGCAGAAGTCCCTTCTAGCCTTACCTTATCCTCAGTTTTTCCTCGCATCTATGTTCTTGTATGTCAGGCACTTACCTTTCTCATTTATCCACTTGACTTTCATTCCCATGGAGCTACAATTCTTGAACCTTTGACAGAATTTTTATAGCATAGTGATTCTTCCTTCTTTTCAAGGTGTATAAATTTTCAAATTAATAAATGATTCCTGATTCCAAATGGTTAACAACAACACCCTTATGTTAGGGACTATTTTGTTTTATTGTATCACTTTTTTTTAGGTGGGGGGGGGGGCGTTGAGACAGGCTTTCTCTGTGTAGTTTTGATGCCTGTCCTGGAACTCACTCTGTAGCCCAGGCTGGCCTCAAACTCACAGAGATCTACCTGTCTCTGCCTCCCAAGTGCTGGAATTAAAGGTGTGTGCCACCACCGCCCGGTTTTATTTTACTTTTCATGTGGTCATTTTCTACTTTCTCTTGCATTGTTTTATGATGGAATAGCAATAAAAAAAAAACCAGTATATTTTTTTGGTGAAATATTTCTCCTTCATCCATCTACACCACAGATGATGGCTCTCTCTCCCCTTCTCCCTCTCCCTCTCCCTTCCCCTCCCCCTCCCCCTCCCCTCCCCCCCCCTCTCTCTCATATCCTTAGCAGTCCCAATAGTGTTCTTGAACATGGTAAAACATATCTAGAAGACTAGGTAGGAACCACTGTAAATAGAGCACTTGGAAGGCTAAAATAATACAAACATATTTTCTCATAGCTTTAGTCACAAGAAGATCATCCCAGAATGATTGTTTTCTATTGATACACTTTCTGTGTCCACACAGAAAGATTGTATATGTTCTTCTAAAGATCTTGATCCCAGAATGAGAGCCCCATGCTCATTTTTAATCTGTCCCTAAGTTATTGCCAACAACCATTTCCAAATATCATAATAGCAGGAAGTTGAGATTTCAGTATGTGGATTTCATGAAACCACAAATGATAGAACAAATGATAGAACCATTATGTACCCAATTTTATAACCACATTAGCAAGAATTAGTGAAAAATATTGTCACTTTTGAAGTGTTTTCTGATTTAACTGTAACATAACTTCTTATTTATTACCAGACTACATATGATATTATATATATACACATATACATATACATATATACATATATATTTGATTATAAGTATGATTCACAGAGTAGACTTTTTTCATTAGGAGACTTACTGTTATTGCATACCTATAGTGAGTAATTGGTTTTCACACAGTGATCTTCTACTCAGTGTTTATACTCCAGGCAAAGATTATCCACAGAACTGAAAGAAGCAGTTCCAAAACAACAGGCTGTGATTTTTTTTCTAATTTTATTTGATTGCTCTGTTTCATTGATTTTCTTTCATTCTTTGCTATTTTTCATCCACAAATAATTACCACTTCAGCAAGTAATACCAGTTAAATATTCTAGTCTGATAAACCAATTAAATTATATATAATTGTATACATTAGTGATAATTTATAATTACAATTTTCTTTTACTTTTCAGTAAAAGAGATAATTGAAAAGGAGAATTATAGAGTATGTTGTAGCTCTCAGATCCTTCTGCTTTGAGTAAAATCAATTTTAATTCTTTCAAAGACAAAACATTGTCCATATACAAGATTATTAAATAAAGTAACAAGAAGAAAAGAATCAAGGTAAAATATGGCTGACAGCTGGATTGTTCTGTCTCTCTTAAATTACTTTAAATATTCTTGCTTAAACTTATTTTGATTTATTTCAGAGTCATACATGAGAGATAAAAAGTAATACATTTGTCCTGACTGATGGCATTTTTTTTTTACTTGCAGAGTTCAAATATAAAACAAACAACAGACAGACGCTCATCCAGTGAGCACATAGATGAACACCTGCATCAAGGAACACTAAGGAGAAAGATTGAGTGGTTTGGTTTAATGTACTATGGATGGGAGAACTCTGCATCAGAAATAGTAAGTTCTATATATAGGGAACTTCATATGATATAAATTTTGAGCTAATTATGTCTTGAACCACAAGTTGCTAAAGGAATAATTTGTAAAGTTTGTATTATTTCATTAAAGGATGTATGCTTGTATAATTATGAATAAAGGTTCTTGGTGTATATCAGCATAATTGGTTTTATGAATTAGTATTGCACATATAGAACCTTTTATATAACATGGTAATCTCTAAAGAATTTTTTCAACTTACAAAAGAAGATTAAACCAAGTTTTATAAAATTTGGAATTTGTTTACTTTTATAATGGTTTATCTTAGGGGTGTATTTTATTCATTCCATTAAGTATATATCACTTGTAGAAATATGCGTGAGTTCCAAGAAAGGCGCAAAGCTACACAGAAAAACCCTGTCTTGAAAAACAACAACAAAAAAAAAAGAAATATGCAGTCACATCCCATATTTCCTCCTACAGCTTGCTTCAACTTAGAAACAGTCCAACATAGCATGTCTTGGGTAATTCTAAACTTAATTCTCTTACTCAAATTATCTTTTTTTAAATAATCAATATATCTCATCAATCCCATCTTAACCAATCTTGTGAATTTGAGTAGAATACAGTTTCATGGGGACCATACCTCTTTTTTTCTTTACCCTCCTTCTTTCTTTGCAGTATCTTGTTTGCCTTTACTTTAAAAAAAAATGCAATTGCTTTTTTATAGAATAAAGCCATTAAGGAAAGGTTTGTAGGAAAAGAATTGACCAGTGTTGGTAACACATAGCTATTATCTCAGTTCATTGGGAAGGGAATCAGGAGTATAACACATTTGGTACCAGTTTTGAGCACATAGTGAATGACTCCGAGGACAGACTAGGTGATACAGGGAGAATCTGTATAAAAGAAAATCAGAAAAGGTGAGATGGGAGGTGTTACAGTTTTTTAGCTCCAATTGAGCACTAACATCAGTTTTCCAACAATAATAAGCATTAGCCAGATGCAATCCAAAGAACATAACTAGGTACTTGTTTTAACCACCCAGTTACGTATTGAATATATATACACTTAGGAATTCATTATAGAGAAAAAAAATATCCACAGAAAACTCTATTTCATGGGATAAAACACAAAACTATTAAAACATGTTGCTGACCCAGTTAAAAAAAGGTTTTCTATTAGCATATAATACTTTATGAATATTCAAGTTATCTAATGACATCACAAGACAAAAGGAATATGAATGTGAAATTAAAGAAATATTGAAAATGTATTCCCCTAATGTAGGAGGGAGAGAGGAGGTATTGTTCTATTCATTTTTGTGCATGAAGAATTCACAATTTATATACTTAAAATATCACATATTGGCAAGATTCTTCACTCTGCACTGCTCGAATGGAAGGAGATGTTAGGAATATGCTTGACTAATATGATTAGCACTTACACAGGACCTATGCAGAAAATGAGAGATGCTTCAAATTTTATAGACACTGGCTCCAGGAACGTGACAGCATGCTTTCAAGACTGATATCCAAGTATGTTTTTCAAACACAAGAGAGAACTCAGTTGGTAACTAAGCTTGATCTTTTGGTCTTTTTATAATACTAAACTAACTTGATCTCTGTCATGTGGAGTTAGTATTGGGAACAGAATTTAATGTAAATTTGTGTTCCCACCTCGAGAGAGGACGATATAACTTTAACAAAAACTTTGAAGCCAGACTCAAATGAATTTAAGTCTTGGAAGTGTGATGAATAGCTCTGTGACCATGCCAAAGCCATTTGCTTTTTTGTCACCACACCCATAGGTAATTTTGTGTTGTTGTTATTGTTGTTGTTTTATAAAGAAAGAAAGAACACACATGGGGTTCTGTGTATAAAGAGGTGACAATCCAAAAGGAATGGGGAAGAGAAAAAGCATGATCAGAATACAGTGTATGACAAACATTTTTTTTCAACAAAAAATGAAAAGTTAATGAAGTAATAGTTTTTATTATATTGATTCATGAAAGGAAAATAAATTTAGACTCACAAAGAATTAAATATCATCCATGTATTGAATGTTCATGTTATTAACATGAATAATGATATATTTCAATAATAGTTGTCTCAAATATTAATCCACAGAAGAAGTTCAAGTTCTCAGAAAGCTTTTAATCAAAGATTGGCACATGATTAAGATATTTAACTGGTAGCAGGTTTGTTAACTGTGCTGAGATAACATATATCACACAATGAGCAGGAAAGAGGTCTGAGGAGAGTAAGTAATAATGGAAAACAGGAAATGTATCTTCTTCCTAGACGAACTGTGAAAATTAACCATTACCTTAGTAGCTTTATAAAACAACAATATTATCTTGCAGTTATGTAGCTAAAATCCTAAAACTGTCTCTACTGGAATAAAATAACTATGGGAACTGAGTTGCACTAATTCTGCCTGCCTGAAGTGGTAGCAGGGAGAGGGTCTCTTTGCTGACACTTCACAGACTTTTACAAGCCATGTACATCCACTAGAACATGGCTTATGTACGCTTCTGGGCTGTCTTGCCTTCCTCTTAACATTTCAAAGCTTATTATGAATATATTGAGCCCATTCATTAATCCAAGATAGTTTAACAAACCCACCCACAGTGACTTCCCATCTAATACAGATATTCAGAGATAGGGGATAGAGAAAGAGATATATTTGATATATTTTAAAAATATTTCTTTTAATATTTTAGAATATATTATAATTGCATAGTTATCTACCCATTCAGGCTTTATCATGTTTCTTATATGTATGTATCTTCCATTTGTTATATTAAATGGAATCCAAGTGAGTTAGAGACTTAGTCTGCCTACTAGATATAAATACAATAGTTTGGCAGTGTTTCTGAAGTAAGAGTTTATAATGTATTTAGGTAATGAATGTGATGGAAACTAAGTAACTTACTAAGCCAAAACAATTGACTGGCTTTTCTCTTCAAGATATGGATTTATATCTGGCTTGTTCAAACCCATTAATAAGAAATTTACCATCTGCAAGCCTCTCAAACACATGTTATTTATAACCACATGTACTAATACTTGGAGACTAGGATACAGTGCAAAACAGATTGACCTGATAATTAGATGACTATAACACACACACAGTGAAACATTCAACTTCTCAACGTGGGGATGAACGCAAAGCTGAAAATGTAAATGTAAGAAGTCATAGAATCTCTTTTTGTCTGGAAATGTGGTGATTTTGTTAAAATATTTCAATATGCGTTTTCAATCACAATCCTGCTTTTTGATTCTGAATATGCAAATTCTGTTTAACTTTGCCATCTGTTCTCAGAACGATTAAGCATAAGTTAATTGTGTGTGATAATTTTTATAATTATTGAACGCCAAGATATCATAAGTTCTGTCCAGACTGAAAGTACTCTACATTCTTCCAAACTTTAAAAAGAAAACTATTATTAGAAAGTAAAATAATGGCATTGCTCTTACTACTTCAACAGAATTATCACTTCTCACATTCAACAAATTTGGAGAATTTCTTTTCATTTAGAATTTTGACGGTTTCATGGTACCCTTAATGGGACCGCTACAGGAGCTTTCACTTAGATATCCTGTCTTCTCACAGATTTGGCACATTTTGAAAAATAAACATGGCTCTCAGAAACTAAATCTCACCTCTACTAAAAAGAGAAAAATAATGTAGTATGAAAGTAGGAAATTAATTGTTCAAATTTAGGGGGGTATTTTTGAAGTTTGAATAAATAACATAAGGAAAAATATCAAATATTTCAAGGACAAAGTAAGGAGGTGGAGAGATAGCTTTGCAGTTGAGAGCCCTGTTTTTCTATGTAGAGGCCTCAGGGTCTGTTCCTAACAACTCAATTATCCATAACACCAACTCTAGGAAATCTGGTGTCTTCTTCTGACCTCAGCAGGTACCAGGCATTCACATGACTAGAGACATACACACATAAGTACGTGAAGAACACTCATACTCACAAAATAAAACAAAGTAAATAAATTTTTTAATTAAAAGGAAAAAACAAAAGCCAAACAATTGAAATCAACTAAAATTTTTATAAATTTACCATGTAATCCTTGTAAAGGGCTCAACAGCACAAATAGATCTACTTTTCAGACATTACAAATTGCACAGCTTAGAAGAAGACCACAGAAGAGGAGTAACCAAAAACACAATAAAGATAAATTATATATATAATATGTATATGTATATTATATATAATATGTATATGTATATTATATATATATATTATGGCAAAGTGAAGTTTCAAGTTTAGTTACTCTGTGATTTCTAATAGGTTAGATTAGATAATTTAGGGAATATACTAAAAAGTTACAGTTCCAGGTCATTGTGGAATAACAGAAAACATAGACACACATTTCTAAGAGCTGGCACCTGTGGGTGTTCTGTATCATCTTCTGCAATTTATATGGATGTTGCAAAGCCTTTTACTGGGGTTCACTTTTCCTTTCACGAAATCCCCTGGCCTTTACCAAACTCATCAGGTCATACCTCATTTCCTTAAAATTCTCTCAATCACTATTATTTTCTGAATTTATATTGAATATATTGAATATGTAATGTTTTAAGTTTATTTATTATAAATATTAGCTAATTTAGTTATAAGTTGCAATATACTCAATTTTCTAAACATTCAAATAGAAAAAAACGAATTCTTCAATATTTTTATATAAGTTATCTTTTCACCACAACAGAAACTGTTTTTCCTTTTTCTTACTTACTATCTGGTTATTTCCTCAGTTACATCATGAATTTTTCATATTTTAGAATGTCATAACTCTTTATAGTACTTACACATAAAATGTCTTCTTTGATTCCTAAACTTTATCATGAACAAAAAAAATAGGTAAATTGCACATGCATTTAGAAGAGGAAAAAGAATCTTGATTACTTGCCTTAACAGCCACCTAGCTTCTAAAAGGGTGTGTTAATTTAGTCTTGACTTCTTGTGTTTTGAAAATTAGTATAATTACTTTCTTTATCTATTAGGCTACAATGCTGAAAGATGGCATTGACAGCTGAAAAGAGAAAGGAGTAGGAGGACGTAGCTTTGTAGAAAATATTGTTTTATTGGAGAAACAGATGCTTTTGCAAAAAATTTTAATGCACATGGTTTGTGTATAGAATTTCTGTTATTATCAAATGTTTATCAGTTGTTTTATTATTTCTTTTTCTGTTAAAGTTCATTTTATTTGTTATTATTAAAGAGGTTTTTATATTTTTTAATGTGCATGTATGTCTTTGTCTTTGTGTGTATGTGTGTGTGTGTGTGTGTGTGTGTGTGTGTGTGTGTGTGTGTGTGATTGCACATGCTATGGAGCTGGCATTCTCTCTTTTGATGTGGGTTGCAAGGATCAAATTCATGTCATTGGGCTTGAGGACAAGTGCCTTAAGCAGTTGAAGAATCCCATGTGCCATTTAAAATGATATTTTAAAACAACATTTTTGGTCAAATGTACCATTATTGTTACTTAAAGCAGATGATCTGTTAAAATGTTCATTTTCAACAAATATTTAAACACAATTGAAGGCAGACATACACATCTAATTTCAAATTTTGTAATATAATTCCAATTTGAAAACTACAATTCACTAAAATGCTGTTCTAGTATATAATTTTGACTCAATTGATATCTTAGGTCATTAATCTTTACTAGCTTTTGAGCAATCTATGCAAGAAAAGTTCATAATAATGAAAATAAAGGAATTAATTTGTACTCCATTTGAGCTTAAAGGAAATTAAAAAGCTTTTCATGAGCACAATTTAATTAGTACTGATGAAGAACACATACATTCTCATAAAAGTCTAAATGGAGGAAAGTGTCAAACATATCGCTTAGATAATTTTAGGATTCATTTCAGTGACTTGAATGCTCTTATGTAATTTGTTTCATTTGCTAATCAAGTAATAAAAAATAAAATACGTTCTAAAACCTGTTAGAATAAAATAGGATCAAACAAAAACTAGATATAAACTGCCAAGATATATTAGAAAGGATAGAACTGAAGACAATGTTAAGATATTTTAATAGTCTTATTTCTGGATATAATACACTGTTATTAAAATGTTTTAAGACTAAAATATAGCATGAAATAAAAGTTGACTTATTTTCCATTTCTCAAGTCAGTTAAATATTTAAATAGATTAACACTGAAAACATGTTATTAGGGGTTGTCTTAATTTTCATAGCATTTTTGTTCTTGAAGTAAATACAGTGAAATAATTATGCTGTATCATTGCATTTTCTTTTTAAATACTAGAAAGTAGCATGGAAAATTAAATTTTTAACCAGATGATAACATATTACTAGACAGCAAATGAAACATGATTCTTTGTTACATATATTTAACAATGCTGTCAATCAAAGATACACCTAAATTGGTGATCATGTCACTTTCAATAAAATACCTGACAAAAAAAATGTAGATATTGACATGACATTGAGATACTGTCTGAGTTTTCAGATATATCAATAGGGTAATTTCATGTTTTATATTAATTAGGATTTAACACACTAATGTCTTAGCTAAAATTATAAAATAAGGGGGATGGAGAGATGGCTAAGCAGTTAAGAGCACTAGGATTCCAAGCATTATGAGTTCAATTTCCAGCAACTGCATGGTAGCTCACAACTATCTACAGTGGGATCTGATACCATCCTCTGGAAAAAAGGAGTACATGCATATAGAGCACTCATATAGACAAAATAAATAAATGTAATCTTTATAAAAAGTATAAAATGATAAAATAAGCTATGTATATAGTATGGAAATAATATTCTAAGTGGTTGTATTTGATCACATGCATTCATATGGTCATTTATTTGATGGCTGCATATAAAAGAACAATTAACATTCAATTACTAAAAAGAATGACATCTCATCACAAACATCTGAAATCCTTGGAGGGGAAAAAAATCAATAAAAATGTTCAGAAAAATTTATGAAGAGATGAATCAGTTGGAACTATAGTATTAGATAACCCCCAACTGGATACTGCATAATCTTAATACTATCATTCACAAGTAAACTGCATTGACCATTTAATTTTTCTTTTAATTTCTCAATTATAATAAACATTTATGGGTTTCACAATATGTTGAGTATTTTGATTTTTATTGTCATCTTTCCTTCCCACAGCTACTTTTTCTAATGGTTTAAAATATTATACATATACACTTGTCCTAGTAGCTCGGTGTTTCTTGTGGGACTCCTAGCAATGGGAACAATGGATGTCTCTGACTTTTTGTCTGCTTGTGGGACCCTTTTTCCCCTCTTGGGTCACTTTATCCAGCCTTGATATGAAGGTATGTCCTTCATATCATATTATTGGAGTGTATTGTGCCATGATCGGTTAACGTCCCTGGGAGGCCTACACTTTTCTGAGCGGAGATGTACTGAGGGTGGAGCTTGGAGAAAGGCAAGGTAGAGTGTGGTGGTATTCTAATTGTACTGAAATGTGATTTTGATTGTATGTTAATAAATAAAGTTGCCCGGGGGTCAGAGCTATTAGAGCCATAGCAAGAATGTGGCAGTGGTGGCACATGCCTTTAATCCCAGCACTTGGTAGAAGAACTAGGTAGATCTCTGTGTGTTCAGGGATACAGCCAGCATTGGAGACATATACCTTTAAGACCCGGGGGACTGTACATACAGACAGTGATGAGGTAGTCACATGTTTGGGTTTACAACCAATGAGAAGGCAGAACAAAACACTATGAAAACACATACACACAGGAAATAGCCTTTTTCGGCAAGCTAGGACCACCACAGGAGGAAGGGTGAGATTTTATCCCTGAGCTCTGACCTCTTGGCTTTCTCTTTTACATTGGTTCTGTGTTTCTTATTTAATAAGACGGTTGGTTACATCTTCAGTAGAGGGAGACTTGAACAAGGGGAGGAAGAGGAAACTATGGTGGGGATGTAATATATGAAAGAATTTAAAGCAACTTAAAAAATAAAATTTCAAAGCATTCATGTTGATCAGTGCTGTGGTACTCAGTAATATCTTCTGTTGCCATTCAAAGCAACTGTGTTACTAGTTAATGAATATTTACTTTTCTTTGTTTGAAATAATCTCCCTTCTGTGAGTATAAACTGGAACTAAAACTGAATGATATGATTTAATGTAATGGTTAAAGCACCATGGTAACTCTTGCTAAAACATATCACTTCATTATCTATATCCTACCTAAAAGTTTGACATCAACAGCATTGATTTCCACAAATGGAAGAAAATGAAGTGGTTTGTTTCTGCATATGGAATATATATATATATATATTTTAAGCAATTTAAGTAGTATTTGTACCTACGGACATTTTAAAAATTATGATTACAAGATAATTAAATTTTATTAAGGTAGATTAGAAGTCTTAAGAGGATGCCTTTGATACTGTTTAACATGGCCTTATATCAAATGATTTTAGAAAAAAATGTAGCTGTAATGTGAGGTCATTGTTGTAACTGTATATTACAGAGTTCTAAATAGTCAGGCAAAACTTATATGAGACATCATATAGAAGAAAAGTGCTTAACACTAAATATGCAATTTCTGCTAAGTAGATATCATTAATTTCTACTGTTCTTTTATATGTTTTTATTTCTAAAAGCTTAGAGAACAGTTTGTAAGTGCCATGCTAAATCACTTCTTGTTTTGTCTAAAAGTCTTATTAAATTGGAATTGGAAATTTTACTGGAAATAATAAAACCCACAAATCAAAGATATGAATATCAAATAGTGTTACAACTCTGAGAAAAGACGGCAAATTTGGTTTAAATGAGTCAGGGCTTAAATGAATTTAGCAAGTACAAACACTGAGGGAGAAGACACTAAACCTATTTTAAGGAGAATTTGTGTTTTCTTAATGTGTTCTGTCTTTTTCTTTCCCCTTTATTCCTTATAGTATTTTAGGTACATGGAAGTCTCAGAATGAAATGCAAGTAGATGTTTGTCTGAGCTGGAGCACAGTCCAAAACTAAGTGAGATTAAAAGTTAACTAGCAGATATCACAATATGAACCTAGCCATTATCTTAAATGAATAGCCCAGAACCTTTATCACATTTACAATTAATTTTCACAAGGATATATTTAGTAGTGTCTCTTAGTGAAATGCTACTGCACCATACAAGATTAATAAAGCTTGTGTACTCATGGCCATTATGTTGCCACAGGTTTATGGTTTTGCTGCAATGGTTTGATTGATGATATCCTTTATTTTAATGGAGGTTCATTATTTGTACATTAAAGTTGTAACTTATTCCATCATATAGGGACATCCATTCATCATGGAGCCTATAGAGTTCAGTATGATGTGTATGTCCTTTACGACAGTATTGTTCAAGCACAGCAATTTATTAAGTGCATATGTTGTTGGTGCTTCTGGATTTTCCTTAGGTACTGGAGAAAATTTAACATTCTCATACAAAATGGATCTGAGATGCCATTTCATATGTTCATATCATCAGTTTAACAAATTCCTCAATGCTCTTTTTCGTTTTGACTCCATGTGACTTTTCCATAAAAAATTCCCCCAAGTATAAAATTGTGTTCTATCCTAGTTTTGTCACTGAGTAGAACTGTGTTTTTGTTCTTAGATCTAAAAGAATGAGACTCCTTCCCAGGAGTTGCAGCAACATGGAATTTATAATCTAGAACTCAAGAGTTATAAGATTTTTAAGTTTTGACATTCTGAACACATTTAGTCTACTATAAGCTTGTGTATATTATATCAAATTATGTTTTCATGTTTTGTTCCAGTAGGCAACATTTAAAACTAAAAGGTCCATTCTAATGAGGCTTCTATATTGAGGAATATTAGTGGTGAATTTTTGATAAGGGAACAGTACTTAACAAATACTTAGTGTATTGAAATTTAGGCAAACATTATTTAAAAATTTAATTATGTTCTGTGCAAATAATGTTTTATATTGTTACAGGGAGTTCATCAGAAATGACCATCTAGCCACAGTTTATAGCCAACTGAAAGTCTACTCCAAATAGCTGGGACTACACTCACACAGCTGGTGCTTAAGTATAGCCCTGAGTGTCCAAATCACAGGGTTTTTAAAGGCAAAAACCATGTCCTGGCATCTCACTCAGCAGCTACAGGGGGCCTTTACAGAAGGAAGCAGGTTAACAGAAGCTAAGCAGTTAACAAGATGGGTTCTGCACAATCAGGCAGTTTAATAGAAGAAAAGATAAGCTTGCTTGGACATCTTGACCTTAGGTTCCTATAACAGAATGGGGTAATTTTTTTATAGGATTCTTCAACAAGGAGATCAAATTCTGGTTAAACTTGAATGGCCTCGGCATCAATGCAACATGAAGAAGTCTCTGCGCTGTCTTGCCCTGTCACATTCCCCACTGGTTTCATGCTCATGTGTCAAAATTTTGATTCAGTCTGTTCTAAAGGACATAGTTCATATGAAGGACCAGTGGTTTAACTGAGTTTGTTTTCTGAAGTACTTGACCATGCAGTTGAGGATGCAGGGTCCTACCATAAGCCCCCTCAGCATAAGAATCGTTGAAAGCAAGGTTAGATAAAGCACAGGGACAAATAGCCAAACGAATAGAAACACATGAACTATGAACCAAAGGCTGAGGGGCCCCCAACTGGATCAGGCCCTCTGAATAGGTGAGACAGTTGATTGGCTTGATCTGTTTGGGGGGCATCTAGGCAGTGGTACCAGGTCCTGGGTTCGCTGCATGAGATAGCTGTTTGAAACCTGGGACTTATACAGGGATGCTTGGCTCAGTCTGGGAGGAGGGGACTGGACCTGCCTGGACTGAGTCTATCAGGTCGATCGCAGTCCTCGGGGGAAGACCTTGATCTGCAGGAGGTGGTGGGAATGGGGGGCTGGCTGGGGGAAGGGGAGGGGGCAGGAAGGGGGAGAACAAGGGAATCTGTGGCTGTTATGTAGAACTGAATGGTATCGTAAAATAAAAAAAAAAAGTCAAGCTGACACTGACAGTCATAGGGAACCAGGCAAATAGAGACTGATACCAATTATCTGATCGGTGTCTCCTTTCTTTCTTTTCTTTGATGTTTTTTCTGACCATGGTAAGGATTTACCCAGTGATCACTGATTGGTTGGCATGGAGACAAAAATTTTCTTCTAAAGCCATACAAAGTTCTCCCTTTTTCTGTAAAACAGAGGTCTAGTCACCTTCAAATCTGTAGGACTACCTCTGAGAGGGTGTCAGTGTATCTCTCCAGCATGGAAATGAATGTCCTATGTCTACGTCCCACTGGAAACTGTGTTCATTAACTTTTGGATCCCAAACTATCAAGGCTGAGGTATTGCCTAGGGCAGTTGTACAGCTGTATATGCTCCTGCTAGGATTGGGATCAGGACTGTGTGTCATTTCACCATCCTTAGCATTGAGTCATGGCCATTGCGAGCTTTTCCCTCTTCTCCGTTATAGGCATGTACTTGAGAGATAATATATCCCAGTATCTATAGAGTGGGAATGGGACTTACCAGAGGAGGCATATTTAGTCAAACCATTAGTATTATCAAGCCAGGTAGTTTGAGGACATGGTTCAGGCACCTTGTTCTTGGCAGAGAATGTAAAATTATAATCCACAGAAAAAGAAGATTGTTTTCTAGCCAGTCTTCCCCACACCCTGACTTATTGACTTCCATCCCTCTTCTAGACCCATACCATGCTACTCCTGGAAGGGACGTAAGAAATGGAAAGGATGGTTTCCCATCCTTGGCTTCTCTGAATTCCCAAGTTCTGGTTTGGGTTGATGGGAATTGGATATTCCAGGTTAATATACTCTTCTTCATCTTATATTCAAAGGGTCTGAGGACAACTTCTGAAGATAGCCATTTTTAATGTTGTAAAACTGTCAGGAGATGAATGACATGCCATCATATATATATATATGTGTGTGTGTGTGTGTGTGTGTGTGTGTGTGTGTGTGTGTGTGTGTATGTGTGTGTGTGTGTGTGTTATCTTTCTTCTTATAGGTCAAAATTTCAGTTATGGGGCCAGCAAGATGGTTCAGTGTTTAAAGGTGCTTGTAGCAAAGCCTGGTAAACTGAATTTGATCTTAGGAACCCACATGATGGAAGGAGAAAATCAATTCTCTCAAGTACTTCACAAGAACACTGAGACACATGCAATGCCAGACACATATTCACACACACATACACACTATGCACATTACATAATAAATAAATAAATAAATAAATGTCAAAGGTAAAAGGCAAATTTTCCAATTACATCTTAAGCTATGTTATTTGCTTCCAGGTATTCATAGCTGTAGTGAGGCTCCATGTTATAACTATATTTGCAGAATGGCTTACTGGGATATTAATGCCCATGTTCAGTCTGCTTGGTGACAGTAATGATTTATTTGTGGCTATAGGAGAGGAACTTCACTATCCTGAAAGAGACAGCCTGGTGCGCTTGGATGCATCCAGAGCTCTTTGCAGGGTTGCATCCTCCATCATGGCTATTCATAATGGAAATCTACCCACTAACACGAAGTCAGTGGCAAAGAGAGAAGTTATGACTTTAGATAGTGTCTTGTATATCTTTGTAGACTATCCTATTTGTTAATTCAGATTCAATGAGAAACATCACTCCCTGAGTTAACCTGTAAACAAACAGAATTGGCGATCAGGATTGCATCAGCAAGTGATCTTCACCTTTATGTTACTCTAATGCCTCTAATCATGTCCCAGATCCACCTCACAGCTCAGCAGAGATTATATTACATATTGTATTATAATGTGAGTATGATATTGGTGCGAATGCTAGAGGGCAGGGATCTTGAGAAATATTTTGTAGTCATAAATTTGAAAATCAGTTTAATATTATGTCCACTTAGCAGAATACTAGTAGTGGGTTCACACTTAGGGCCTCTAAGCACCCTGGCCAAAAGTTTGCAGTACCAAGGATGTGTTTCACCCTGTGTTCTGAGCCTTAAATCCAGTTGGGCAGCAGCTGCTTATCCCCATCGCTCATGGCACTCTTCTACCCATGGACATGCATTGTTATGCTTGTCACTATTATAGTCCTTGGGGCCCCCAGGTAGGTAAGACTGTTGATGGCTTCTTTTCCTCACTGCAGACTACATGGGAACGTCGAATACTATGAAAGTTAGGCAGCAGGAAGCTTGATTTCTCTGAGTCCTGTGACCAGTGTGTTTTCTGTCTTCAGTGGTTAGGCCTCACCATAAGTTCTGATGGGTAACCATGAGAATGGCTATGTGCTTTGGGAGATTCTCAGGGACACTAACTACCAACAAAGAAAGAGGAGATATCCACATCTGTCACTGAGCTTTATATGAGGTTCCCTGTGGTTTCTGTGATGAGAATAATCTGCCATGTAGGTTAATTCTAAATTGTGCTTTATTTTACTAAAAAAATATGTATATGACTATTAAAAATAATAGGTTTTCATACAACTTTAAGCAATATATGCGATCAATAAAGAGGAAGAACTATAATCCAACCTAAGCCAACACTAAATTATGCCAATACATTATTCATATGTTGTACTGGCTAGGTCTAGGCCAACTTGACACAAACTACAGTTATCTGAAAGAAGAGAAACTCAATTGAAAAATCCTCCAAAAGTTCTGACTATAGGGCATTTTTTAAAAATTAGTGATTGATTAATTAGAGAAGTCCCAGCTCATTGTTGTGGGTGGTGTTATTCCTGAGCTGGTAGTCCTGTGTTCTATAAAAAGGCATATTGAGCAAGAGATGGGGAGCAAGCCAGTAAGCAGTAGCCCTCCATGACCTGGGCATCAGCTCCTACCTCCAGGCTCCATCCCTGCTTAAGATCCTGTCCTGATTTCCTTCAGTGAAGGAATATGTTTTAAAAGTGTAAGCCAAATAAACACTTTGCTCCCCCACTTGCTTTTAGTCATCTTGTTTCATCGCAGCAACAGGAACCCTAACTAAGACTTATGCTCACAGTAGAAGTCTACTGTAACTCTGCTTGGACACTTGACATCTGAAAAGATATTTAAGGTTAAGTGGTACCTTAACACTGAGCATGCATCCGATAAAGCAGATGTCCTACAAGAACAGAGAAAAGTTAATGGGAGTCTTTCTATACAAGGATAGCCATATGAGGACATTGCAGGAGTGCACATACGCAAGCCAGAGTGAAGCTCCCTCAGAAATCAACCTTATTAATACCTTGTCTGTGCACTACCAAAGTACAGCACTACGAGATAACAAATACCTATATTTTTATTTACCTAGTCAGTGCACTATTTTTTTCAGTAGCTTAAACAATTCAGATATCCCCTAGATCATTATTGCTTTTTTCTTCATATGTGTTTTAATTTTGTTCATATGGTTACAAAAAATACAATAATCTGCCTTAATCTGTAACATGATTTTCACCACTCTGTATTTCATTAATATCTCATATAGAAAGAAGAGAGAGAAAATGACAATGTAAATACTATCTCAGTCTTCCCATTCAGATTGCTATCACAGTCTTCACTGAGTAACTTCTAATTAGCATAAATTCATTCATGATAATTTTTTTATTGGTTTTTCAAAACAAGGTTGTTCTGTATAGTTTTGGTGCCTGTCCTGGATCTCACTCTATAGACCAGGCTTGCCTCAAACGCACAGAGTGTGGCACTGGTTTCCAAGTGCAGGGATTAAAGGCATGGACCACCACTGCCCGGCCATGATAAAGTAATCAGAAAGTCCACAAGCAAAGTAACAGAATACTTGTATATGACAAGAGGACCAACTCTCCAGTTACATATAATAACTTTCTCACTCCATCACATGGGAGAAGTAACAAGTCATATCCTTAAGGCCCCTTTTATATTTTACATAAGACCTAATAACTTTCACAAATGTGATGAACATGGCATTTGCCTCTCAAAGCCCTTATTCCTAACTACCATCACAATGGGGGAATAGAATTCCTTGTATATTAGCTTCTGAAAAGAGATTGACAATCAGACTATGATATTTATATGAACACAAAATAAATGTTATAAACCCTGTAATTATCCTAAATAGCAGAATCCCATCTAGGCCACTAAAGCTGAAAGACAGTAGAAGTGGCATATCCTTTAGGACAGTAGGGAAATTTATTGGTTCCTTGTTATGTCTCAGTGCCCAGATCCATGCACAAAAAGTGTTAAAATAAGTATATAATATATACAAGTCAACCAATAAGTAAAAAAGCTTTGTAGCAAAGAGTCTGCTTATATTTGAGAACAAAAAAATGAATTTTCTCTATGGCTTGAGTATTAAGAATCATATATTTAACTGTACTCAATTTTAAACAGTCCTATGTGTCCTGTTCTGAACACCATGTTTGCCTTGGTGTTCATGGTGGATATCAGCATGGGAAATTACTGCCTATTAGGAATCGCTCACTTACATTTTGGAAGACAAAGATAAGGCCATAAAAATGAGTTGTTCATAGTTACATGACTCGTTAATGTCAGTCCTTGGAGATGAGTAAACTAGAATGTGCAGACACCATATCATCCTTTGAAGAATAGAAAAAAAATGTGTATATCACTCCAATCCAAATAGCAATGTGCCTCTCCTTTATTCTCATTTACTTAACTGGAAAATTATATTTCCTTATCTTTCACTTACCAAGTATCCTTGCTTTCTTCCTTGGCTTCCCAGGCCAAGGCTGGGTTGTATTCAGGTGGGAATTACGTTTCACATTTGCAAATAACTTGTGTTCACTCTTCCTTTGGTAGCTTTTAGCTGTCAGTGCTATGAAGGGAACCAGAAAGTTATATCACTAGTAATTACTTTCTGGTTTTTACTTAGCCACTCTACACTTAATGTTTTTAGTTTGTTCAAATTCAACTGCAATTTTTCTGTCAGGATACTAGGGTCATGATGAAGTTTGTTTCCTATTGCAATAACAAGCATAAGGTAAATTCTATTGAATGTCTATTAGCAGAAAATTACAAACCAGGATTTTTTTTTTGCAAAACTCTCAGCTATAAACATAAGAGAAGTTGCAGTTTCATGCTTTAAATTATGCACAACTGGTGTCCTGCTGAATGCATTAAAAAATAAAAGGACAAAGTCCTTCTGATTTCCCATACCACCATTACTCTACAGGATGTTAGCAATAAGTCCAATGCTAATGGGAAGAGATGGTAAACCAGGCATATGTTATTACATGTTATTTCTGAGAAATGGGTCATCTGAGAATCTGATATGAATATAGGACTGGAGCAAAAATATTCTTCCATTACAGTCCCGTAACACTCTCTAGTACAATAAAGTTCATTTGCACAAATGAACTTTTAGAGCACTTCTCTTGGACATACATATATACATGCATGCCTTCAAACAAAAAAGAAAGTCACAATAGGGCATGTTCTAAGTGCCAAGATAAAAATAAGAAAACATTAAAGAATTAAGTGAAAAAAGACAAAAATAATTTTCTTCATATTTCTCAAGAAGTATATCATCACTGCCTTAGAGTCTAGAGAATGAAGTAGCGATATCAGATATTTCAACTTCAGTGAGTATAAATCAATGACAAATATTATGTTGAAAATTAGGAAGTAGAGACTGACTCAATTAGAAAAATCATACATTTGAGAGTTAAAAAAAACTATGTTGCTGAAGAAAAGATGTATCCTCTTTAAGGTAAATAAAATTATTTATTTCATTTATATTTTTAAAAGTCTAATTTAAAGTAAATATCATTAGCGGTTTAAAATTGTTTTTATATTTTTTATTTATTCTTGAAAATTTTATACATGTATATAATAAAACACAATTAATCAAATCCACATCCATCTGACTCCAACTGTGCACAAATCTTGCCCAACATGATTACCTTTATATTCTTTTTTTATGTATTTAATTTTTATAACACACCAAGTTGTAGTAGAATATTATTTTAAGGTGTGTTACTTTTGTTTATGTTGCACTTGTTTAACTCTGTGAAGCTGTGTTACTGTGCCTGTGTAAAACACCTGATGGTCTAGTGAAGAACTTAATAGCCCATAGCAAGGCAGGAGAAAGGATAGGGGGTGCTGGCAGACAGAGAGTATATACAGGAGAAATCTGGAAGGGAGAAGAACTAGGAGCCAAACAAAGAAGGAGGAGGGCTCAAGGGCCAGCCACCCAGCTACACAGCCAGCCACAGGGTAAGAGTAAGAAGCAGAAGTAAGAGAAGAGAAAAGCTCAGAGCCAAAATGTAGATGGGATAATTTAAGAAAAGCTGGCTAGAAACTAAGTCAAGCTAAGATCAGGCATTCATGATTAAACATAACCTTCCGTGGGTGACTTATTTGGGAGCTGGGTGGCAGGACCCCTCAAAAGAGACATGAACAAACAACAATACCAAGTCCAGTTAGTGTTGTCAGTATCTGTAGAGGTATGAAACCAACCACTGGGGCATGGAAAATCTACTGGTGGCCACACATGAAACACACCAACATTAAGGAAAAATAAATAAATAATGATTCATTCTTCCCCAGCAGCTGTCAACTTCCAAAAGCTCATCAATAAGGGATACGTCCTGGATAGTACCTCTCCAATATAGAATTCTGGTTGCTTTGATCTTATGCAGGTACAATCAGGTAGTTTGAGTTCACCAGTGATATATCCATGTCAAGTCCAGAAGTTTGTATCTCACACAATTCATCTCCATCCTTTGGCTCATTTTTTTCTGTTGCTTCTTATGTGATTATTTCTGATCCTTGATGGGAGAGAGGGATTGATATAAATGTCCCACTTAACAAGGACTACTCAGTTTCTTATACTCAGCACTTAGAACAGCTAGCTATACATCTTAACATTACCCAACGCAAAGTCAGCTTCTCTAACCAAGAATGGGAGCAGCTTAGGTGTATAGTTTTTGCCGTAGGCCATAAATAAAATAGGAATCAAATTTTCTGTGTATGTCATTCTAATTTTAATGCTAATAATATTTCACAAATCTGCCACTATGTTTAAGTTGTATTTTCATTGTTTCTAATTATGTGTATGTATATGTCTACATGTGAGTATGTTCATGTGAGTTGTAGAGCCTGAGGAGGCAAGAGTTATCAGAGATCTCTGGCACCCTGCAGCTGGAAATTACAGGCAGTTGTGAGCTGTGTAACATGAGTTCTGAAGCATGTCTTGAGTCCCTCTTTGAAATCATTTGGTCTTCTACACAGACTAATTTACCCGTCTTCCCATAGTCAGTGTTTTCAAGTAGTTTAACTTCAAATTAGCTAAATTTTCCTCTGTAAGACAAAACTGGAATTGTTTACCCAAACTACTTAGAAGTTAACCTTCATTCTTAGTTAGGGTTTCTATTGCTGTGATGAAGCAACATACCCAAATGGGAAGTCGAAGAGGAAAGTGATTTTTACTTTTCCATATCACTGTCCATCACCAAAGGAATGGGCAGAAATTCAAACAGGAACAGAACCTTGAGGCAGGAGCTGATGCCCTGAAGGGATGCAGCTTACTGGCTTGCTCCTCATGGCTTGCACAGTCTGTTTTCTTATAGAACCCAGGACCAATAGTCTAAGGTTGGCCCCACACAAGCTGGGCTGGGCCCTTCCCCATCAATCATTAATTTAAGAAAAAAATCATATATGCTATCCCATAGCCTGATCTTATGAAAGTATTTTCTCCAACAAGGTTTCTTCCTCTCAGATGACTATAGTCTGTATCAAATTGACTTAAATCTAGCCAGCACACCCTGCAAAAGATCTGTTTTAAATTAATATCTTAAATGTGTTAGATAGGGCCGAGAAGGTAGATCAGTCTCGAGTTTGACCCCACAGAGCACATAAAAACACCTGAGGATCATGCTGTGTTTTTCTAACCCCATTATAGAGAGACACATACAGGCATCTACTAGGGCTCAATTTCTACCTGGGCTAAACTAATAGGGAGAGCCAGGCCAAAGAGAGACTCTGTTTCCCTCTTTGTCTCTGTCTCTCTCACTCTCTTCCTCTCTGTCTCTGTCTCTGTCTCTGTCTCTGTCTCTGTCTCTCTCTCTCTGACATACATGTACACCCATACACAAAACAAACAAACGAACAAGCAAAAAACCCTGAAAATAACACCTGAGGTTGTCCTCTGTCCCCCCAAAGGCCCACACAAGCATGTGTACATGTGGCCCCCTTACATGTGTTTACACATATCATGAACAATTATGTCTGATGCACACACACACACACACACACACACACACACACACACACACACACACACACCAAGCATCCATTTTAAGTTATTTGGAGTCTTGAAGTTTTGTGGTTTTCTGTATACAAAAGAATGTTTCCATAGTGTCTGTGAGTTCTCACATGGATGTGGGTATAAGGCCAAATTATGCTGAGAACAATGTGAAATTACCAGATGAATTTCCAAAATAAAGCACATAACACAAATCAGGCAGAGAACATGAATCATACATGACTCATCATTTATTTGGAAACATAGATAGATAGATAGATAGATAGATAGATAGATAGATAGATAGATAGATAGATAGATAGACAGAGATAGAGATAGAGATAGCTATAGATATGAATCATTGTAAAAAAGTGGATGTTAGTTTTGGCACTAAAATCAATGAAATATTTGTCTTTATACTTTTTTAAGTTGTTGGATTATAATATGCATGTATTTGTTCACAATAAACTAAAATAGGAAATATCAGCCTGTTATTTATCAACCTCCAATTAAAGTTTTTTATTTTCCAGAAAGACTCCTGAATTGTGAAAGAACTGAAACTATCCCAAGCTAAGGTAATATTATTTTCAATAATACAAAAGCTATCATTTTGAAGTGAGGTTGTTATCAGAAACTTAAGTTATAATAGAGACAATTTAGGACAAGATGTTTTTTTTTTTCATCTGAAAATAAAAGTTTGTGAAAATTATTTGTGTTAGTATTGTGATGTACAATAAAAATAGACTACATAGACTTTACATTATAAAAGATAGTGAAAGACAAAAGTAACAAATAATTGAACAGAATCTGTTGTCACCTTCATTGCTTATGTATGTATTATTTTCATGCCTCCGTGGAAATTTTTTTAATTAATTGCTGAAAATATAGTATCTAAATCTTTGGGTCGTGTGTTTACATGCTATGAGGGAGGAGAAATAATAGGTACTTGATGAGGTAAGCTGAATTTATTAGTTTCTGAATACTGTCTAAAAATAGCATAGACTGTGTGGGTTAACCAAGAGAAATTTATTTTTTCACAATCTAGAGCAGTGGTTCTCAACCTGTGGATTGTGATCCATTGGGAACTGAGTGACCATTTCAAAGTGGGGGCCTAAGACCATCAGATATTTATGCTACAATTCATAACAGTATCAAGATTATAGTTATGGAATGGCAAGGAAAATAATACTATAGTTAGGGGGTCACCACAGCATGAGAAACTTCATTGAAGGGTGTCAGCATTAGGAATGTTAAGAACCACTGTTCTAGAGACTAGACATTCAGCACTGAACGCTCAACCAGATTAGCTCCTGTTTGCTTTGTAGATGACCATTTTCTATGTCAGATGTCCCTATATGTCTGCCCATCTCTTTATTTTCTCTGATATGGACAAACAATATATATAATCAGGGACCATATAATCACCTTACCTGAATTCAATAACTTCCCTAAATAAATTCAAATGCTGAGATACTATAGAACCAATATCAATATGTAAATTGGAGTGACTAAAACCTGCCTAAAATAAGTTTTACTACAAGTAAAAAAAGTCATTTGAATTTTGAATAGGTGATAGCCTCATACAATATTTTATGTGCATTAATCAATATACAAAAACCTGTAAACAATCTTTTTACTCTCAAATATTTTTGATAAATACAATGAAACAGAATACTGAGTGGAATAGATTTCTCAAAATGATTCACACAATTTTCTACGTATTTTTCATTGACACTGTAAATGAGCTGGTCCCATGAATTTGTACAAGTAAACAGCATATGATCTAACTAAAGGGTTCTATTGATAGAACTGTACAAGTCAAAGCTTGATGAAGCTGTTAGGAATCTTATTGGTGCTATTACTCTTTCCCATACTTATGTCTTTTGCTATAATCATTTATTCGTATGGAACACATTTCAATTCTGTATTGTTTGTAGCTGTGGTGGCATGCAGAGCATCTTGTAGTACCATACAGACTACAGTTTAACAATGAAGGTTCTAAGTTGGCACCAGCACAACGTGTCCCTGTTAAGTGAGTTGTGTGATTGTTGTTTTCAGCAACAGAGTCCTATGGTCATTTTCTGGAGAACAGCCACTCTCTCTGGAGACTAGGCAATCACCTCGGTTGTTTGAGAATGTCCATGAGGCCGCTTGCACTAAATGTAACCCATTCCCAGAATTGGACATTTCATTTGGTTGTGAGGAATGTCTAGTTGGGGCTTCTCTCCCTGCTTGGAATTTTATTTAGACTTCTTTCATGTGTGTGTGTGTGTGTGTGTGTGTGTGTGTGTGTGTGTGTGTGTGTGTGTGTGTGATGCCTATCTATGTATTTATATGAGCTTCTACTATATTAGATTTTCATACAAACACTCAAATGACACTTAGTTTTAGCAGTTCCTCTCCATGTTTCCTCCCTTAACCCTATCTTCACTTCCCCATTTGACCCTCATATTCTAGCCTCATATTCTACTTATTTTGAGTTGTTCATACAATTTAGTTATTTTCCCTCTACCAGATTTGTAGTTGGTAAAATGCTGTTCCATTCTGTACCCTACTGCTTTGTTCAAATGACAGTACCCTTTGCTGTAAAGCTTTTCAGTTTCATGAGATTCCACTTATTAATCATAGTTCTTAATCCCTGTACAATTGTTGTGCTTAGAAAATCTTTTCTGTGCCAATAACTGCATGCCACTTTCTCTTCTATCATATTCAAAATATCAGGCCATATATTAAGGTTTACTGTTTTTTCATTCAGAGTTGAGTTTTGCTCAGGGTTATATGTATGGATTTCTTTGCATGCTTCCACATACAACTGTTAAGCTTGATTAGCACCATGATTGAGGCAATTTATGGAAGAAAAAGTTCATTTGCACTTGTGGATCAAGAGGGATAAAAGTATATTATCACACTGAGTCATAGCATCAACTTGTAGGCATGGCAGCATGTGCTTCCATGATCAACCACAAACATGAAACAGAGAAACGGAACTGAAAGCATGGTGAAGCTACACACTCTCAAAGCCTGCCTCTAATGAGTAGACTTCCAGAAAGCCCACATCAACTAAACCTTCTAAGCAGTTCCATCAGCTCTGAAACAAGGATTTATAAGATCGGGACTATTGAAGACACTTCTGATTCGAAATACCACAATCCCTAAGGTATCACCATCCTATTTAAAATGGCCTTACCTTTGACTATACATGGAAGTGCACTCATTATTTTACTGTCTTATTTAATGCTAATTAATTCTCTCTTATTTAATGAAATCTTGTCATATCTTGAGGTCCTTGGTGAATTTGGAGTTGAGATTTTTGCAAGATGAGAGGAGAACATCTAGTTTCATTTTTCTTCATGTTGAAACTGGTTTTACAATCAACGTTTGATGCAGATTTTACTTCCCACCCCACCTTCCACTGCTTATGTTTGGTGTTTTTTGTCAAAGGTCAGGCAGCTGCAGTTAAGTGGGATTATATCTGGATCCTCTACTCAACTGACCACAATTTCTCTTTTTGTGCCAATAGAAGCACTTTTTATTAGTATGTCTCCATAGTATAATTTGAAATTGGGCAGTGTGATACCTCTTTTTAAATCAGGTTTGCTTAGGTTAGCAACTAGTATCAGAAGTTTCAGGTTGCCGGTATGTTATACAGGTTTACCAAAGGCAGGGGGTCCCTGGAAATCTGGACATACAAATGAACAAAGTAAGGATGCAATGCTTATGTACTGTGGCCTATAGAACTTTCCACATAAAGACCAAGTGCAGAGATCTGTGTATAGGATAAGAGCTATACATTTTCAGGACAACACTGTCCTCATTGTTGGAGACTCATGAAGAAGAAAAAAGTCTGAGCTTTTTCACTGAGTAGAGTGCTTCTGTGACTACCAATAAATCTCTCTCAGACTACTATCAGGTGTTTGGTAGTAGCTCAGCAACCTACCCCACTACCTTAGGGCAGAGTGGCTCTGACCAGGACATTGAGCTTATTAATATATATCTTATATAGTTTAAAAATAATTCCTGGGTATGTACAATATCTAAAAGATATTACATAAAACTCATTTGCTGTTAGTCTAGAGACATCTAAATTCATATATTAATATATAGGGAATAAAATGAAATGGCTGGTCTTCCTTAGCTAAATAGTATCATGTATTTTCATGACCTCCCCTGACACTTGGCATCCATCAAACCATGGTTAATTATTTATACAATCCTTCAGGTATGCCAATTCTATCAAAATTTTAATGAGAAGGGCAATTCATATATGGAGTTAAAAATAATACAGTAGCATTTGCTTATTAAAATTACCATAAAATCTTGGAAGTGTTTTATAATAATTTTGCCAAAGGCAAATTTGACTTCCATATGAATCACTGCTTTGTACACCATGAGGCGATGGTGATGTGTTTGAAAAGATGATAGCAAGGATGCTGAACAGAAATTGAACTGCATGTTGAAAGGGAGTTTAAGAGATCCTTCTACTGAAGAAGGATAAACACATATTAACATTTCTCATATTAAGTATAAACCTTTCACTTGTCCTTTACATGGTTATGAGGATATGAGGCAATTTACCGTGCATCATCTAAAAATGATAATTTTCCCACTTCATTGACTAGAAAAATGAAAACAAAGAAAATACAATAGAAGGTCAGTTAATCTTAAAAGTTTCTATTAAATTTGAAGTGGCTAAAACTTAAACTGGTAATGTGATTACATTTTGAATTATATGTAATGAATGCCATATTTCAAAAGTAATAGAAATTTATTACTTTTTTAGAATATTTATTTTATGTTTTGAAATTATATATACTTAAACAATTCTCCCTTCCCTTTCCTCCCTCCAAGCCTCATAATACACCTCTTCTTGCTCTATTTCAAATTTATGGCCCTTTTATCAATAAGAGTAGTTACAATACTCTCCCACACCTAAGGTGCAGGGAACATTTCAGAAAAGGGTGCTAAAAGATTGTAAGAGATGGAGAATCAGGGAGTTTGCTTGGAGATTTTGTCTCCAAGAATTGTCAGGAGCTATACTTAGAAAGTCTTACCAACCTGACTGCTTCAATGTGAGCTGAACAAGAACATTATATTTTTAAAAGAAATTTTGGAAAGAATAAATGAGTAATTAAAAATTTTAAATAAAATGGGTATTACAACAATAATTTTTTGGCTCCAGTTACAGCACAAAATATATGTAAAAATTTCTTTGATCTATGCATTGTGAATTTAATATTGTGATTATAAACCTAATTGAAGTGTTTATTTTGCCACCACATTTGTTTATACTATCAACTGCATGTCAGAAAATATATAATTTTTTTAAAGCAGAGTAGTATGAAGCCAGAAAAAGAAGTTTCAGGAAACATTAAGTGTATGTGTGCATGTATATACATGCAATAGTTTTAATGTTATCAGTAAAATAAATAAATAAATAAAAATGAGGCCAAGAATTTCAAAGAGAGTGGGAAGGTTATATGAAAGAATTTAGGGGGAGAAAAGAGAAGGGGGGATATCTTGTAATTATATAACTATACTATAATCACAAAAATAAATAAATAAATATGCACAGTTATATATTTAAACAATGTCATTAAGAAATGATTTTTTTAAAATATGGATCAGTAAGCAAAGAGACATTTACCGTTGATCCTTGTGATTATATTATGATCCTCCAGAATCCTAGAGAGCCAGAAAGAAGGGAAACAACCCCATCAAGTTGTTCTCTGTCCTCCACACATGCACCATGGTACTTATAAAGTCATATATAAATTAAAATGCATATATTTTTATTTTATTGAAAATAGATTCTTCTCTCACAAAATACATCCTGACCACAGTTTCTCCTACTCTACTCCTCTCAGCTCCCTCCCACTCCTTTCTCCCCCAGATCCATTGTCCTTCCTTTTCTTTTCAGAATGGGCAGGACTCACAGAAATAGCAATAAAACATGGCATGATAAGATGCAATAAGACTAGGCAGAAACCCTCACATCAAGGCTGGACAAGAAATTTATTACTTTTTTAGAATATTTCTTTTATGTTTTGAGATTATAATATACTTAATCAATTCTCCCTTCCCTTTCCTCCCTCCAAACCTTATAATACACCTCTTCTTGCTCTATTTCAAATTTATGGCCCTTAAATAGGAGGAAAAGAGTCCCAAGTGCAGGCAAAAGTCAGAGATACATCTGCTCAGGCTGTTGGGAGTCCCACAAAAACATCAAACTAGGAGCTCTATAACTAGAGGACCTGGTTCAGAACCACGCAGGTCCCAGGCTTGCCACTTCAGTCTCTGTGAGCCCCTATGAGCCCTTCTTAATTGATTCAGGGGGCCATTGTAGCAGGAATCTTAAAAGTTCTTATTAATAAAAACAAACCCAGAGTCAGGTATTGGGGTGAATGCTGGGAGATCAGAGGAGCAGAACAAGCCACAGCCACCTCACCTTGCCAATTCCTCAGCTGATCCTGTTTACTCAGACTGGAAGCCTCTGAGTCCTCATCCAAATGGATCTCAGCTGAACTGTTGTTCAAAAGCCTAAGAGCTTAACCAGCTCTAGTTCCTGGTTTCATGCCTTATATACCTTTCTGCTTTCTGCCATTACTTCCTGGGATCAAAGGCTCACTTCTTAGGATTAAAGGCATGAGTCACCATGCCTGGCTGTTTCCAGTGTGGCTTTAAATTCACAGAGGTCAGGATGGATCTCTGCCTCCCAAGTGATAGGATTAAAGGCTCATGTGCCACAATTTTCTGGCCTCTATATCTAGTGTTCTGTTCTCTGACCCCAGATAAGTTTATTAGGATGCACAATATATTGGGGAACACAATATCACCACAGGCCATATTCTCCAGGTGTCCTCCATCACCTCTGACTCCTGAAATATTTTCTCCCTTTCTTCCACAGGAACCTATCTCTGAAGGGAAGGATATCGGGGACTATGGGGGTCCAGCCCCTCAATAGCCCCCTCCCAGGGTCTGGGAAGAATCTACAACCAGCTGATAATTAATCTTTGATGAGAAGAAATGAATCTATGTACACAAAACTCCTTAGTCCATATACTTTATTATTCTGTGACAGTTATAAGCTTATATTCTGCTCTCATATTTAGGTCATCTTTAGCCTGATTTCTCTCTGCACTTGTCTGCAATCCCCTCTAGGTTCTATCTTAATTCCTTCATCTAGTTCTGCCCCTTCTAGGTTCTCATCATCTTGTTCCTTCCCATATCATCTCCTCTCCCATCTCCTCTCTCATCTGGCTCTTCCTCATCTTGTTCCTTCCCATATCATCTCCTTTCCTGTCTCCTCGCTCCTCTTTTCGTTCTATCTCATCTTGTTCTTCCCCATCTGGCTCTTTTTCATCTTCCATCTCGTTCCTCTAGTACTCTCTTGTAGTCCTTCAATCTACTTCTTCCCCATCTCAGTTTGTTCCTCTCAAGTTCATACTCATCTAGTTCTTCCATTCTCTTTTCTCTTCTCTGTCCTCTTGTGCCCTGGGAGTTCTGGTATATATACACTTACAAGCAGTATTCCCTTAGCAGTGCAAAACCAGGCTTCCAGGGTCAAATGGAGGGGTGATAAGAATCACATAGGGAGGCAATAACCATTAATTATCACTTGCAACCCCAAAGGGAAGTGACCAATGGGGAAATGAATTAACTAAAGGCTAAATTCAGGTAATATCTAAGAAAAGGGCTCTTATGTGCTCAACTATAATCTTAAACGTGGTTGGTAGAAAGTGTTAAGAATCTATAAGTTGCTAGGTCAATGGGAGAAAATAAAACTGTCTTCTTTTTTCCTGTGGCTCCTATCTGTCCAAGCTATCTGCCGTTTTTCTGCAGAGTGGGGGAAAGTGTGTGCTGTCGCTAGGCAACCTGTGTACAGCTAGATGCCTCTGGTGCTAGTTAAAGGGAGGTCTGGAACTGGAGGTAAGGTTTGGGAAAGGCCTCCATCTGGGGATGGACCTCGCCGGATGCTGCTAATGATAATTACAGGGAGGCTTGAACTGAAGTTTGGCTGAGCATAGCTGTCAGCGCAGAAGGTTATCTAAATATTCCTAGGAGTGGTTAGGTAAGGAGTTAGCGGTCTATAAAGTTAGTAAGAATGTAAGAAAGGAGGGTCCGAGCTGAATTGTGTAAAGCTATTACTTAACGTCCACCTGACCTAGGTGGTGTCTCCTTGTGGAATTTATCTTAAATCAGGAGACTTGTATGTGCACTGTCATTACTGCTAGTCCTTGAAAGTAGCCAAGGGAGATATCTGATTCCAGAGAAAGCCTTTCCTGAGGCTGTTCTCCAAATACCTGGAATGTGTATGTCCAGAGAGTGATCAGTCCACACTGTTAGCCTTTCTTAGGGAAAAGTCAATTGGGAAAGCTATGAAGGCACACATGATTTTCATAACAGAATACAGCTGATATATAACAAGCCAAGTAACACCAAAAACTCCTTGGGATTTGGCTTCCTCTGGAGGAATTCCCTGATTCCTCCAGGTAGTGACTTTGCCATAACCAGCTGAGTTCTTATGATAATCCTGCGGCCCGCAGCAGAAGGACCTGATGGAGAACTCCAATTTGGATTCAAATTGCATAATGTTTGTCTATGGGTCTCTGAACCTGTCCCCATCTGATGCTGGAGGAAGTCTATCTGATGATAATTGGACAAGGCACTAATATTTGAATGGAGCAGAATATCATTAGGGATCATTTCATTGATTTTTTTTCTTCCTTCTTTTGCAGGTCATATTTGGTTCTACCCTAGGTCTCTAGGCTATCCAGCCTCTAATTCTTGGACATTCAGGCAGTGTATGGCATGGGCTCTCCCTCATGGTGTGGGCCTCAAGTTAAACCAGACATTGACTACTCCCACAAGTTCTGTACCACCATTGCCCTGGAACATCTGGCAGGAATAACAGATTGTAGGTCGTGGTTTTTGTGATTTGTCTAGATTTCTCTTTCTATAGTCTGTAGAATACTGTCTTGCTCCAAAGAGTCTAGAACATAGGAATGAAGGCTCCATGCAGCCACCTGCTGGACCTCTCTACTTTTAATGAACTGTATGGATGTTGCCCCCAGAAAAAAGGCTCCATTGTGAGTTTTCATAGAGCAACCTTATGTTCTAGCATCAGGAATCTCCATTGGACCCCCTCAGCCAACAACTCAAAAAGAAATCTATTAAGAAATTTAAGAAGAGTGTTCAAGCATTGTTTGCACTGATGTTCTTAAACTATAGCACAAAGAATGTCTAAAAGGTGCTAGCTCAACAGCAAAGCACAAAGGGGGCTCTTGGAAAAGATCTGGATTTAGTTTCCACATAACAGCTCACGGCTGTCTGTACCTCCAGTTTTGGGAAATTGTGTGCCTCTTTTGGCTTCTGCAGGCAGCAGCCATAAACACGGTGCACATTCAAACATCTAGGAAAAACACAATGGTGGTTTGAAAGAAAATGGCAACCCTAGGGAGAGGTGCTATTAGGAAGTGTGGTCTTGAAGTAGGTGTGGACTTGTTGGAGGAAGTGTGTCACTGTGGGAATGGGCTTTGTGGTGTCCTATACTCAATCTATACCCTGTGACACAGTTGTTTCTGCTGCCTGTGGATCAAGATGTAGAACTCTCAGCTCATTCTCTGGTACCATGTCTGCTTGTATGCTGCCATATCCCATCATGATGATTATGAACTAAACCTTCAAACTGTAAGATATCCCCAATTAAATGTTTTCTTTATTAGAGTTTTCATGGTCATCATGTCTCTTCACAGCAATAAAACCATGCTTAAGTCACACATACATGAAAATAATAAAATAACTGAAAAATTAAAAAGATTATCTTAAATATTTTATTAAATTCCTATCTCAGTGTTCCTAGAGTATATTTTATTGCAAGAGTATCAAAAATAAAGCCATTACTATGATGAAATATTAATTTAATATGAAAATATATTAAGATTGAAATCTTCTTCGTCAAGTTTAGAGTCTTAAACTGCCCAGATGGGATGTCAAAGAATATGAAGGACATCAGGAGAACAAAGCCCTGTAGATCCACACAACAGATCTCATATAACATCACTGAGACTGAAGCAGCAAGCACAGAGTCTGCACAGGTTTGCACCAGTTCTTCTGAGTATGTATTACAGCTCTCAGTGTAATGTTTCTATGGGACTCCACAGTGTTTGAATGAGTGGGTCTCTGATTCTTGTGCTTTCTCTTGGGGTCTTTTCCTTCTCTTTGTTTACACGGGCCTGATCTGCTAGAATCTCTGATGAATAGTCTAGAGATAGTTGGGCATTAGCATAGTCAATTTCAATAGTAAAGTAAAAGAGAAAACCTATAGTGTAGAAAACAAAATTCTAAAATCTTATGAGAAGGATTGACATGTTTGGGAAGCAATCTCATCCTATAGAGACAGGGTGAATGCAATGAAACAAATACTATTAAATGTAAAGATAGAAATTATTTCCATCCAAAATAATGTGATTTCTGTGTTCCATTCTAAAAAACACATGTGCCATTATGACAAAGAGAAAGCAAGAAAACGTCTGGATTAAATTAAAGCCTATATCAAATAGGCCTAAAAAAAACATCTAAAGAACATTCTATCCAAACAATGCAAAACAATTATATTTCTTAGCAATCCATGGGACTTTCTCCAAAATAAATAGTATAACAGAACTAAAAATCAGTCTTAGTAAATATAAAAATCAAAAACTGTGTTGTATTATATTTAACCATGATGAAATAAAGCCAATATCAACAAATTGAAACAGTAAAGAGTGTACAAACTCATGGAAATTAAACTGCACATTCTTGAATGATCATTGAAGCAATCCTGGAAGAAATGAAAACACTGTATACTCAAATTTATATAACACAATGAAATTATTATAATAAGAAACTTTAGAGCTATAAGTATTGTTGTTATGAGTCAGAAATCAATTAAATAAGTTAAAGTATGCATCTTAGGGCCATGTAAAAGCAAGGGCAAGCTAAATCTCAATTAAAATAAAGGAAAAAATAATTGAAATTAGGGCAGAAATCAATGAGACAATAATTTTAAAGAAGAAATGGAACATAGAATTGGCTCTTTGAAAATATAAAAAGAGATCATCACACTGTTATTTAAACTAACTAAAAGTGGGAAGTGATCTAAATTAATCAAATTAGACAAAAAATTATAATTTATAAAAGGTACCAATAAAATTCAAAAATGCATTAAGACAAACCATAATAATCTGAAAAATCTGAAAGAAATGGATGAATCCCTAGACATATGTGATCAGTATGTAATAAACAATGTAAATAGACCTGCAAGAAACAGCAAAAGTGAAGCCGTGATATCTTCCAACTAAAAAATACCCAGACAAAGATAAATTCAATGTTAAATCCTACCTGAATTTCAAACAAGAATTAGCATCAACATTAATCCAAGTATCTTGTTTAAGAGAAAAGTGAACATGCTACCAGATCTGTTTTATGAAGCCAGTAATACCGAGGTTCCCAAACTGGATAGACAACAACAAGGGAACATAAGCATAGAACAATCACTTTGACAAACACAGAGGTCACGTTTCTCATACGTACTTATAACCTGAATCTAAAAACTTACATTAAAACATCACTGCCTTATCCAGAGGGCCTGATCCAGTTGGGGGGCCTATGCAGGGACACTTTGCTCAGCCTGGGAGGAGGGGACTGGCCCTGCCTGGACTGAGTCTACCAGGTTATTCAGTCTACCTGGCTGAATCCCCAGGGCAGTCCTTGCCCTGGAGGAGATGGGAATGGGGGGGGGGGGCTTGGTGGAGGGGGAGCAGGAGGGGGGAGAAAAAATAAAAAAAAAATAAATCACTCTCATCAATAAAGTTTGATTCCTACCACGTATGAAAGAATAGTTTAAAAAACACTCTCAAATAGATGTTTTAGACCATACAAATGGAGTCAAGGATAGAAACCACATCTCTCTTGATGCCGAAAAATATTTAAACAAAATCTAGTGTTCCTTCAAAATAAAAACTTTAAGAGTCTTTAAGAGTCTAGAAATACAGGAATCATTCTCAATATAAAGGTCATGTATGTCAAAACTATTATCCACATTATATTAAATGGGCAAAAATCATCTCCACTAAAGTTAAGAACAATACAAAAGTGTCTACTTTCTAATCTTATTCAATATAATTTCCCCAACTGTGTCATCAGCTGGGTCTCCAGGTCCTGACACATGAGACTTTTTGATGGATATTTATATTGAAATATAAGAGTTATCATCAGGAACAAAATTATAAACTCTAAGAAAATCAAATCATGCTTTAGTGATATAAATAATCATTAGAGAAACAAAAATGTCACTTACAATTGATCTCTTTATATAAATCATTCTGATATTTATAAACACATGAAAGCATAAGCACTTAGTTTTCTAAAAGTTCAGGTACAAAAAGAATTCTACATAATTAAGATCAACAATCAAACAAATTAAATATTTTATGTTAATAAGTTGTTTTTCATTTTTTTAGTGATTCCTTAGTGTGGTGGTATTGTGTTCTCCAAAATATTGTGCACGCTAATAAACTTATCTGGGGTCAGAGAAGAGAACAGCCACAATATTAAACATAGAAGACAGGCAGTGATAGCACACACCTTTAATCCTAGCATTCCAGAGGCAGAAATCCCTCTGGATCTCTGTGTGTTCAAGGATATAGCCAAGCATAGTGAATTATGCCTTTAATCCCAGGGAGTGATGGCAGAAAAGCAGAAAGATATATAAGGCGTGAGGACCAGAAACTAGAAGCATTTGGCTGGTTAAGCTTTTGGGCTTCTAGCAACACAGTTCAGCTGAGATCCATTTGAATATGAGGACACAGGGGCTTCCAGTCTGAGGAAACAGGATCAGCTGAGGAACTGGCAAGGTGAGGAAGCTGTGGCTTATGCTGCTTCTCTGATTTTCCAGCATTCACCCCAATAACTGGCCTCAGGCTTGATTTTATTAATAAGAACTCTTAAGATTCTTGCTACACCTTAGTCTACTGTTCCTTTACTGCCAGTTGAGAGGTAAAAGAAAGGTTTAAAATATAGTATGATCAGCATAATAATTTATCAGAATATATGGCACACCTCTGTGCATTCTTCTCAATTTGGCTACACAACAAAATCTATTCTTAAAAACAATGTCTGTATTTTGAGTTTACAAAGCATGAGTGCAAGTCATTATATTTTGTTGACTCAATTAAATTCTCTTGCCATATGAGGTATCTTTATGTTTGGTGCAGCAATTGCAATGAACTTAAATTTGGGTCACTTAGTTATCTTCAATAATCTATAGTTTAATTTAGTATTGAATAGTGTAAAAACCACTCTTCTATCAGATAACGTTTAGGTTATGATCTAAATCATGTCTAAAGGAGACAGCATTTTATTACGGTTGTTGCTTTTTGCCTTTGTTACCTAGTATCTGATATGGAAATATTAATTTCTTAACTATTCATTAATAAATTAATTAGCAAAACCAAAAAAAAAATTTATGTCGATTAAAATATTTCCTAATTCATATCACTGATATTGCTCTTATTATTTAAATGACTGATTTATAGTTTGTCAAAAATATTTTCCTTTGTTGAACAAAATGTCCTTGTTTTCATTAATTTATCAGTCATTCTAATCCCCACAATTAATGTGTTCATCAGTTCCCATGTCTCATTGTAAAATTCAATCATATTTCCCTGGAAATATACCACTGTTAGAGCAAGGAATACCGGCTAGGGTAAAATCAAGCCCTTGATCTCACCTCAAGGGAATGAAAAGGCGGACTTCTAGGCTGGGCATAGCGACTTTGTCAAATCATCAGAGACACAGGCTCCTTCATTCTATCCGATTCATCAGTTTCGGTCTGTGCTCTATATGCACAAGGTTAAACAGTAGATAATGGAGGTGCAAACTTTGATCCGGAAGGTCAAGTGTTTGTGAATAGAGGAGAGATAAAAGGAAGGTAGAGGTTCAAAGGGGAATGTTCTAGTTAGTAGCTGACTCAGCCCCTCTCCAGAGACTCCCTGGAACTCATCTTCAGAGGTATTTTTTTCACTACTTTCCTTTAGTCACCTATGATATAAAGGTGAATAAAATATGAAATAATGTTGCTGTATATATGTGCTGACACTTCATATAAAGTCAAGAGCTTAGTACCTAGGAGGGGAAAAAGAGAAAGAATCAATAGTGGTTAGGTAACTATATAGCAATTGAAAGCAAAGAATGACAAACAGAAAATCTTTGTATAGAACTACCTTTTTGGCAGATTTAAAGAGAGAGAGAGAGGAGAGAGAGAGAGAGAGAGAGAGAGAGAGAGAGAGAGAGAGAGGTTCATGAAGGTGTTCTGCTCAGGAATGCACAAATATAGCGAGTGATGTATGTCCCATGCTTAGTGGGGGTTTTTTTGTTTGTTTTTTGTTTTTGTTTTTTGTAAATTTAACATTTTGTAACACAGAAAATCCAGACATTTAACAATATCTACCAATGCATCTGTTAGTAGCAGTAACCACAAAACTCATGACACTTTAATAAGATCATGTAATAAGCTCAAATGCTCACTTTTGTGTGCTCGGGTGGCAGGCCTTAATTTTATGGTATTTTTTTCCAATTATAGAAGACATGAACAATTTACATAATGATATGTTATATACAATTCATAGAGCGTTCAGAGAACCTAGCAAATGCATCTTGATTAACATCTTCTTATATTCTGCATCAACTTGTGATGGTGGAATAGTCTGCACTTATTGATTTCATGCTTATCCTTTTGCTTAGATTTGTCAATCATCTGCTTGCTGTTTGTCACAGATTTTAGATCCAAGGAATGCCACACATAATCCCTTTAAACTGTTGCTGTCAATTTCAGCTAAATTCTAGGTATAGTGTTTTACATCTTTCTGAATAATTATCTTTTGTCTAGACCTTAAATCACTTTCCCATAAGCCTATTCATTGATTAGTAATCATTTTTATCTTTTTATTACAATAAATTTAAAAATTACAAATTACCTGTTATTTGGAATCTATTCTTTTACAATGATTATCATCAGAATAAGTTTATACTCTGTTTTTGGTGAAATGAGAAGATGAAATGGCTGTAGGCTAAGCTTTTATTTTTTCCATTATTTAACCCTTTACTCATTCTCATTGATTTACTTATTTCCTGTGTCATGTGATCATTACCATAGCAATAATAATAAGCAAAGGAGAACATCTCTTTCTGCTTTGAGGCTAAATTTTTGGCCACGTGAAGGACACAGAACAAGCAGTCAAATATGAGTTAAAAATAACCCCATCAATGACAAGAGATGTGAAAAATTAATCCAAAATTAGCCTGGAGTTCTTTAGGTTGAGCTGGAATGAAGGCCTCATTATAGGTTAACATTTAAGTTACTTAATTCAAAAGAAGCTGCATGTAAGGGCCAGAAAGAAGGTTGTTTTAAGAATAGAAAAATAAGGAACACATGAACCTAGGGCAGGAAGCTATTTGAAAGTTTCTGTTTACATGGCCAAGGTTAAAAGTAGCTGCCAAGACAGGACTAAGGACAGAAATAAGGTACAAAAAAGAAATAGCTTGTCAAGATGTGTAACAGTTTCTCTGTGTGAAAATTAATGTTCAGAATGACTGTAGTAGTAAAGGTGTACATTTCCCCCACCTTTCAGGAATGGTTGTGCATTTGTTACACAGGAACACCAGTCTCACTGTTATGGATGCTAAGTTTTGTAGACACAGGCAGGCAGACTTAATGCTCTTCAAGCAACTGCTTGGGGACAGGTGGGCAGAGGTCTTCAAAGAGAGTAGAAATGACCAGGCTCTCAAGATGAACAGGCTCAGAATTTTGGCCACTGTGAAGAGAGCTGCAAAGAAGATGAAGAAAAGTTAGGTCTTTTGAACTTAAAACACAGAAAATCAGGTAAAATTTTGAAGCTACCTTACTAAGTGTGGTGGCTATTCTTGGTTGTCAGCTTGACTATATTTGGAAAGAACTACAATCCAGAAGTGGAGGTGAATCTATGATCTAGACTGTGAGTCAGGAAAACAACATGCCTTAGATCCAGATCTTGAGGCTAGAAGACACAGGCTTTCAATCTGGATTTTGAGGTGGGATTATACACCTTTAACCTGAACCACACCTTCTGATGGAAGACGACATACTGCAAAGAAGGCCTTCTTCTTTGCCTGCTGGCCTTTGCTTTGCTGGTACATCCATTCTCTCACTGCAATTGGAGTCCACTACTACAGAATTCCAGCAAATACAAAGGACCAGCTGAGGCAGCCAGACACCCAGCCTTGTGGAACTGAGCAACTACTAGATACTTAGACATTCCATTCACAGTTAGCCATTGTGTGATTAGTTGTATGGTAGTCTGAAAGTCATTCCAATAAATATATGTGTGTATGGTGTGTGTGTGTGTGTGTGTGTGTGTGTGTGTGTGTGTGTGTGTGTATCAGGAAACAGTGTAGATAAAAAAATGTTGAAATGTGTGTGTGTGTGTGTGTGTGTGTGTGTGTGTGTATGTAACTCTAGAGAACCCTGACTAAGGGAGGGAATTGTGGGGTTTATAACACTAATCCCAGGAAGGACATAGCTGTGCATCTCATCTTTTTTTAAGTGTTTTCAGGTGTATTATCTTTCTTCAAGTATGGTCTCTTCTCTAGGCTATGTTTTGACTGGCTGATTTGGATTAATTTCTAGTAGATGGGAACAATGGGACCTTTTCTGATACTATTGTCTTTTGGTCATGTAAGAATGCCACCCAAAATCAGAGGTAGAATTCAAACTATTTTCTTTTTGTACCACCAAATTACATAATAGAGTAGATTAAAGAGATTTAAAAAAAAAAACCAAAAGGTAAATCTATAAAATAGCTATGAATTACTAATTAGAATTTTCCTTTAGACATCAACAAAGCCCGGGTTCCTCTATCTTTCTCCCTTTCACATGAAATTTTAAAGCTTGAAACAGGGAAATTGTCATATTTTCCTTTGCTTAAAATTGTTTGTCACCAGAGAAACAAGACTTGAGTTCAAAGCTGATGATTAAGGTTTGTCTTCAATCATCTTCAGGTCTGTAAATGCTTTGCTAGCTGACTAACACATTGATTGAGCCAAGGGCCAAAAAATAATTGGACATCTTGGAAATTTTGCTAGAGTAAGCATTTTGCATCTTTGCCTAACAGTGGTTGTGTGTATTCCCAAAGTTAGAGAAATATCATGTCAATTTTGAAATGCTGGAATTGATTCATCAGAAATGCATGGCTCTAAAAACCATAGAGTAATGTTGGAATAACCGTGAGAAAATTCTATTGTGACCACAAAGGTGAAAAATTCTTAATATTTTTCTTTTCCCCAAAGAGCAATAAAATCTCTTTGTTCCATTTAATATTTTCTTATCCTGAAAAAAATGAATTTCAATTTGATCATAAAATTTTAGTAATGCACCAGGCAATGGTGGCACATGCTTTTAATTCCAGCACTCGGGAGACAGAGGAAGGCAGATCTCTGTGAGTTCAAGGCCAGCCTGGACTACAGAGTGAGTTCCAGGACAGGCACAAATCGATACAGAGAAGCTCTGTCTCAAAAAACAAAAAAGCAAAACCAAAAAAATTTAGTAATTTAGTAATGCTAAGAAAAAAGGAAAAAAATCTGTAAAACATAAGTATAATTTACTTTTTAACTTATTGATACCTTATGAGGTACAGTGTTGTGGATATCTTTCTGTATGCTGTGAATGTGTTGTTCTGATTGCTTAATAAATAAAGTGTTGATTGGCCAGTAGCCAGGCAGGAAGTATAGGCAGGACAAGCAGAGAAAAGAATTCTGGGAATAACAAGGCTGAGTCAGGAGTCACCAGACAGACACAGAGGAAGCAAGATGTGAAGACAGAAATGAGAAAAGGTACCAAGCCATGTGGCTAAATTATGTGTTAATTTAAATGTAAGAGCTAGTCAGTGGAAAGCCTAAACTAATGGCCAAACAGTTTTAATTAATATAAGCTTCTGAGTGATGATTTTATAAGTGGCTGCAGGGTCCTTGGTGCTGGGTGAACACAGGAAAACCCTCAGCTACAATACAGTCATATTCTTTTACATATTTTATTGAGCTATAACAATGGCATAGTGTGGTGGTAATCTAATTGTATTGAAATATTATTTTGATTTGTATTGAAATATTAATTTGATTGTATGTTAATAAATAAAGTTGTCTGGGGGTCAGAGCTATTAGAGCCATAGCAAGAGTGTGGCGGTGGTGGCACACGCCTTTAATCCCATAGATATCTGTGTGTTCAGGGTCAGAGCTATTAGAGCCATAGCAAGAGTGTGGCGGTGGTGGCACACGCCTTTAATCCCATAAGATCTCTGTGTGTTCAGGGATACAGCCAGCATTGGAGACATATGCCTTTAAGACCTAGGGGGCTGTACATTCAGACAGTGACGAGGCAGTCATGTGTTTGGGTTTACAACCAATGAGAAGGCAGAACAACATATTTTAAAAATACGAACCGAGAGGAAGTAGGTCTCTTTTCGCGAAGCTGGGACAGCAGGAGGAAGGGTGAGATTTTAGCTCTGAGCTCTGACCTCTCGGCTTTCTCTTTTACATTGTTTCTGTGTTTCTTATTTAATAAGACGGTTGGTTACATCTACATCTGGCGCCCAACGTGACAAGAATCCATTAAAAATTGCTTGGCTTGGCGGCAGGTCCGCTTTCCCGCAAGGGCGGCAGGCGGCCCGCGGCGGCGGCGGCAGCAGCGGCACACGGCGGCCGGCGGCGATCGGCTTCTTAGTCCGAGCTGCCGGCGTCCTAGTCCGGGTAGCAACTTCTAGCCCGGGCCTAGGTCTGTGAGCAGCTTGCCCTAAGCCGGTGCTACAAACAACTCAGACCTGCCCTGCCGAACAGGGCTCTGCTTGTAAAGCCAACGCACGTGGTCGGAGCTTAAGGAAGCCAGACCCAAGCCTTGACTCGGCACAAGAGGGAACACGTGGCTGCATTTAAGCTTTAGCCGGCTACGCTTTCTTGTGCGTTCTCTCTTTCCTCTCTCTCTCTCTCTCTCTCTCTCTCTCTGGATTTACACCTGGGACACTAGGTGGCTGCTTTGAAAATCCCCTCGGATTTCTACTGTTCTACGCAGATTTGGTAAGTCATAATATATCAGATATTTTAAAGGAAACTATCTAAAAGAGAATTTTTTTCCACATTAAAAAACAAATGGGTTTTATGTGTACATTGGAAGAAAATTGGTTTTTGTTCGAAATTTTAGGCAGTCTGGCAATGGAACAACTATATAATATTAGTACTGGTGGAATTATGCACCTCATCACTATAATAATCCACATTTTAATATTTAAAAAGATAGTCAATTTAAGTGCCAGGATAACAGCGTTAGAAGAACTTGTTAAACCTGTAAAAATTCAGACAGAAGAAATTAACAGTGAAGTTGTTTCAAGTCGGGATCATAAGGTTGCAGAAAGAAAGCCTGTTTTCACACAGTCACCCTTAATTTATCCTGTAACAGTACAGCAGATGCCTGATCAAATGGCTACACAAAATACTTGGGCTCCAATTGAAATGTTGGATTTAAAAAGGTTTAAGGAGGCAATAGTATCTTATGGCATGCATTCCCCATATGTAAAGCAAATGTTAAACACTTGGTCAACATATAATAGGATAGTACCACAGGACTGGCGGGACCTCGCACAAGGTGTTCTGGAACCCAGCCAGAGACTTCAATTTCTGACTTGGTTTAAGGAGGAGGCTAAAAACATAGAAAAACAATGGAGGGATAAAGGAGTACAAGTTTGCCAGGATCAGCTTATGGGCGAAGGCCAATATGCTTCAGCACAAGCACAATGTTTATATGATGTCCAAACCCTGATTTTATGTCGAACGGCAGCCTTGAATGCATGGGACAAAGTTGAGGAACCAGGAAAAAAATCTGAGTCATTTACAAAGGTGAAGCAAGGCCCAAAAGAGTCTTTTACAGATTTTTTACAAAGACTGGCTTCAGCAGTAAAGAGAACGGTCTCGGATTCAGAAGCTGGTAAGGCAATAATTGAAGCTTTGGCCTTTGAGAATGCGAATGCAGCATGCAAAAGAATAATCAGGCCATTAAGGGCAAGATCTGCACCTATGGAAGATTGGATTAGAGAAACAATTAATGTTGAAGCTGATGAGCATGATGATACATGGGTAGGAGAAGTAATTTCAAAAGGTTTGAGGAGTGTTAGATGTTTAGGATGTGGAAAGCAAGGACATTTGAAAAGGGACTGTAGACAGGTCATTTCCAGAAACAATGTTTCTTCAAGGAACAATGGCAACAGAATGCCCCTTCCTTCTGGAGTATGCAGGAGGTGTGGTAAGGGAAAACACTGGACCAACGAATGTAGATCAACAAAGGACAGACAGGGTAATCCTTTGCCTCAGTCTTCGGGAAACTCCCAGAGGGGCCTCAGGCAGGCCCCCAGTGCAAATCCAGTTCAAACCTTTCCTGCAGCCATAGAGGAAATGCCTGCTCTGGAGAGCGATTAAATAACCAAATGCCTATTGGAATAAATCATGCTGGTCAGGATGATGAAACAGAGAGAATAGAAAATTCAGGAGAAAACATAAAGAAAATTTTTTGGCAAACTTCTATTAATGAACAAAGACCAAAATTAACAATAAAAATAAATGGTGTTTTGTTGTCTGGTCTGGTAGACACAGGTGCGGACGTTACCATAATTGCACCAGAATTTTGGCATCCAACTTGGCCTCTTCAGGAGGTAAACGTTCAACTGTTAGGAATTGGGACATTATCTCAGGTGAAACAGAGTGCAAGATGGCTCGAATGTATAGGTCCAGAAGGACAGAGAGGAAAATTAAAACCATATGTGGCTAACATAACTATGAACCTGTGGGGTCGAGACTTGTTGCAACAATGGAATACTCAGATTAACATCCCTCCAATCTCAGAAACAAATCATAAACTAGCACATGTTACTGAGAGAAATATTAGAAGATATTGTTCTAATGAGTGGTCACCAGCCATCCATATTATACAAGAACAGGGCACAATAACTGATGATCTTCCAAAGACACCAACAGCTCTACCTTTAAAATGGTTAACAGACAAGCCTGTATGGGTCCAGCAATGGCCTTTAACAACAGAGAAACTCCAGGCTTTAGAAGAGCTGGTAGAAGAACAGTTAAATGCTCAGCATATTGAAGAATCAACCAGCCCTTGGAATTCTCCTGTATTTGTTATTAAAAAGAAATCTGGTAAATGGAGAATGGTAACAGACTTTAGGGCAATTAACAAAGTAATTCAGCCAATGGGTTCTCTACAATCTGGGATGCCTTTGCCTACTCTGTTACCAAAAGGATGGCCTCTCATAGTTATTGATTTAAAAGACTGTTTCTTTTCAATACCCTTACAAGAAAAAGACAGAGAAAGATTTGCTTTTACAGTGCCTACTTATAATAATTCTCAACCGGTTAAAAGATTTCAATGGAGGGTCCTCCCACAGGGAATGTTGAATAGCCCAACTCTGTGCCAATATTTTGTACAACAGCCATTGGAAGTGATACGTAAAAAATTTCCTAAATCTATAATTTATCATTATATGGACGATATTTTACTAGCTGACTCAAATGCAGATACTTTAGAAATAATGTTTGAAGAAGTAAAGAAAATTTTGCCTCGCTGGGGATTACAAATTGCTCCTGAAAAGATACAAAGAGGAGATTCTATTAATTATTTAGGATATAAAATAGAGCTACAAAAAATTAGACCCCAAAAGGTGCAAATTCGGAGAGATAGACTACAGACTCTTAATGACTTTCAAAGATTATTTGGAGATATTTCTCATCTACGAACTATTGTTGGGGTAAAAAATGATGAACTGACTAATTTGTTCAAAACCTTAGAAGGTGACAAGGACTTAAATAGTCCAAGAGAATTATCACCTGAAGCTGAGAAAGAATTAGCCTTGGTAGAAAAGAAAGTGCATGAAGGACACGTGAATCGTATTGATCCAAAGCTGGATTGCATTTTGGTTATCTTACCTTCTAGGCGTTCTCCTACTGGAATATTAATGCAGAGGGAAGATATTATATTGGAATGGATATTTTTACCAAATAAACCAAATAAAAAATTAAAAACTTATGTGGAAAAAATCTCTGACTTGATTTACAAAGGAAAATTGAGACTTCGTCAATTAGCAGGCATAGACCCAGCAGAAATTGTCGTACCATTAACTAAGGAGGACATTGAAAAATTATGGACAGAAAGTGAACCTTGGCAAAGAGCTTGCAGTAATTTTTTGGGAGAAATTAACAGCAAATATCCCAAAAGCAATAGAATTGATCTTATAAAGAGAGCTGATTGGATCTTGCCTCGAATTGTACGGCAAAAACCCATATCTGGAGTTCGTACATTTTATACAGATGCCAACAAAGAAGGAAAGGCAGGTTACAAATCAGAAAATTTAAGTAAAGTGGTTCAAAGTCCGTATAATTCAGTTCAAAAATCAGAATTGTATGCTATTCTGTTGGTATTAATGGATTTTTCAGAACCTCTCAACATAGTAACTGACTCTCAGTATGCTGAAAGAGTGGTGTTACATATTGAGACTGCAGAATTTATCCCTGATGCTTCAGAATTAACTTCACTATTTATTCAATTACAAGATACAATCAGGAAAAGGAATCATCCTTTATATATAACTCACATTCGATCCCATACTGGTCTGCCAGGCCCTCTAGCACAAGGCAATGAAGAGATTGATAAATTATTGATAGGAAATGTGCTGGAGGCCTCAGAATTTCATAAAAAACATCACGTTAATAGTAAAGGTTTAAAAAAGGATTTTTCCATAACCTGGCAACAAGCCAAAGAAATAATAAAGAAATGTCCTACTTGTTCCTTCTACAATCAGACGCCATTACCAGCAGGATGTAACCCAAAGGGTACTCAGAGAAATTAAATCTGGCAGATGGACGTGTTTCACTTTGCAGAATTTGGAAAATTGAAATATGTACACCACACTATCGATACTTATTCAGGATTTCAATGGGCAACTGCTTTGAGTTCTGAAAAAGCTGATTCTGTAATCACTCATTTGCTAGAAGTTATGGCCATCATGGGTATACCTGCACAAATCAAAACTGACAATGCTCCATCATATGTCTCTGTTAAAATGAAACAGTTTTTTGCTTATTACAATATAAAGCATATTACAGGCATACCACATAATCCTACAGGTCAAGCAGTTATAGAAAGATCAAACAGAACTCTAAAGGATATGCTAAATAAACAGAAATGGGTAACAAAAACCCCCAGAAATAGACTGCATAATGCTCTTCTAACTTTGAATTTTCTGAATGCCAATGAGAAAGGAACAACAGCTGCAGAGAGACATTGGATAATAGAAAAAACTACAGAATTAAATCAGCCTATATACTTTAAGGATGTGCTGACCTCAGAATGGAAACCAGGGTATGTATTACGTTGGGGACGAGGTTTTGCTTTTGTTTCTACAGGAGAAGATAAGCTGTGGGTACCATCAAAATTGATAAAGGTTCGATTTGAACAAGAGAGACCTCATAATTAGAGGAGGTGATAGTTCATCAACCAGCATGAACATCCAATTTAAACTAACTTGTATCAATAAAACATGCCTTTTCATTTCATCAGATAATAACTTGCCAAAAAGGAACATCCCCAAAAATTAGTCTTGGGGAAAGGTTTTTGTTTTTGTCTTTTAGGAGAATGAAGGTTAAGGAATCTGAAGAACACTGGACAAATGAGACAACTGAAGAAAAGGGACAAATCATCTATCCCAAGAAACAGAGTGAAACGGTGTATGGGTATATATTATCTAAAAAAATTTTATGTCTTCCTAAATGTTTGTTTCTGCTTTTCTCTAAAGATTTAACACTCTTGATTTTCTAATAGTCCCAGTTCAATTAAAATTTAAAGCTGACTTTGGAGTTGGAGAATGGCTCTCTCCTTCTTTAAAATCAAGCATGTTGTTAAAAGGAAAATGCAAACTCCCTGTATCATGCCAGAATAAGAGCCATCTTCTGCTATGGTACAGGACAAAAGCAAAATTAATTAAGGGACTATTCTACTACTAATCTCAACTCTTTGATTCTATTCTGATTCTTTAAACTTTTCTCAAAGTATAAATTTTATATCAAAATTTACAAGATTAATATATATATATATATACATTTTAAACTTTGTTAAGATATGAATGGTCACATAGAGTACTAACTAATTCTAGAAAAAAGGCTAGCTGCATATATATGTTTTTGTGTTCGAGTCTCTTATCAGTTTTCTGCAGGAAATCACGGCCAGGCCTAATATCAACTGAAGTCTCCAGAAAGAAGATGGGGCCCCACAACAACAACAATTCCACGTGGACAATAATAATATCATTAAGCTGACAAACATCATCCACAGATCAGCTTTGAACTACAAGGTGCTCAGAGCAAATTTGAGATGACTAGCTGAGATGATCCAGTCTCAAAGACTACTTGAATAAGGACTTGAGATAAACCCTGAACTTTGGCATTAGACACAGACTGGATAGTGAAGGATATAGTTACCTCTCTTAGAATTTGACAATTAACCTAAAATTTTTCTTTCAGGATAAAGAAAACTTCGCCCATACCCAGCAGGAAGCAATTTTAAGAATACGACGCCCACATTCCCAAAGAGGTGGTGTGGGGCAGGTGGTTTTTTGGTCTTTTTAATGGGTTCTGGGTCTGGGATAATTTTCAGTATTTAGGGGGGTTGGTTACAAGTTATTGTCAAGGGTTAGGAAAAAGGCTAAGCAAAGGAGATTAGATTTAAGGTTCTTGTTTAAAAAAAAAAAAAGAAAGAAAGAAAGAAAGAAAGAAGGAAAAAAAAAGAAAGAAAAGAGAAAGACAATTACTAGTTTTAAATACTTTACATTGGATTGAATTGTTTTATATTGTACACAAATTTGAAACTGATATTGTTAGAAAATGCTATATGTATATTTCTAATTGTATTTATTCCATCCATTTAACAATGTAATGCAAATTTCTGATCCTTGAATGTTATTATTATCAACTATTAGGATATAAAGAAATGAAAGCTAGTAGTTAATTATCATAGAACTTGTAGTCATATTGGATATGTTTTAAAAATTGAGCAGAGATGTTTTAGACAGGTCATCTTCAAACCCTTCAGAGATCTACAGAATATGGCATTTAAAATGTTTTAATAACTTAGAAAATTTTTCTTTTTTGAGACATGTCGGCTCCTGGCAGTACCAATCTACTTTAGAGAAAATATGGGCATTGAAGAAACTGCATATGGAGTCAACTTTCATTCTGGCAAAAGTTAGCCACTGGACAACAAAGTATCCTCGAATCAACAGGACAAAATGGACAGACAGATCACGAAACAAGGGACTACTGATTCTTGCCAAAACAAGTGTGGTTATGGCTTTATCAAAAGGCATCTTCTGAGGCCAGGACAATATGGCCCCATCCCTGAAGTGGCCTTCGCATCCGGAAAAGGTACGGTGCCCTTTTCTTCGAAGGCAGCTTAACAGGCAGAGGGCCGATGGATTCTGTTGTACAATGGAACAGCAGCTGAAAGCTCATGCCTCTCAAAAGTAGACTGGCATTTAATAGAGGGATGTGGAGAAGAAGGGGATGCTGAGATGAAGCCATATATACACAGCCAAGAAGAATGGACAGCTGAATTAAAAAACTGTCAACAATTTCCAGAATTTAAAATCCTGAATCATGACAGGACACTAGTGGAATTCAGGTGTTTCTGGTACGTGGACTGCTCTCACCCAATGTGAGGTTGAACTGTTGACCTTGTGTACATCCTACTTCACAAATGAGTCTGTCAGATACACTAAGCCTATAGGCTGAAGATGATGCCCCAACACTGCGGAGAAACCTCAGGTGACTGCCCAGGCAGCTGGCTGTTTCTGTCAACTCACAAAATTTTTTTGGAAGTTGCTTGCATGCACTTCCTGTTTTTATTTTTGTTAGCTAATATTATTCCCTTCTTGGGTCTCTGAGGGAGTTGAAGATTAGTTAGTTATGGTTGAAGATTAGTTAGTTATAGTTGAAAATTAATTAGGATAGAAAGTACATTAGATACATCTTGGAATTATCAAAATAGGATAGATAATGGAATTATTTTCTCTGATTCGTCAAATACCTGTTTAGGTATTTATTACTTGTATATATTGTATATAGTTATTGTACTTTTGTATATAGTTTTTCTTTTGTTAGTCATAACCTTTTGCTTTTTTTCTTTTTATTAAAATAGAAAAGGGGAAATGTGGTGGTAATCTAATTGTATTGAAATATTATTTTGATTTGTATTGAAATATTAATTTGATTGTATGTTAATAAATAAAGTTGTCTGGGGGTCAGAGCTATTAGAGCCATAGCAAGAGTGTGGCGGTGGTGGCACACGCCTTTAATCCCATAGATATCTGTGTGTTCAGGGTCAGAGCTATTAGAGCCATAGCAAGAGTGTGGCGGTGGTGGCACACGCCTTTAATCCCATAAGATCTCTGTGTGTTCAGGGATACAGCCAGCATTGGAGACATATGCCTTTAAGACCTAGGGGGCTGTACATTCAGACAGTGACGAGGCAGTCATGTGTTTGGGTTTACAACCAATGAGAAGGCAGAACAACATATTTTAAAAATACGAACCGAGAGGAAGTAGGTCTCTTTTCGCGAAGCTGGGACAGCAGGAGGAAGGGTGAGATTTTAGCTCTGAGCTCTGACCTCTCGGCTTTCTCTTTTACATTGTTTCTGTGTTTCTTATTTAATAAGACGGTTGGTTACATCTACAGCATAGTGATAAGTGACACATGAGAAATCAAGGAAGGAAAAAGAGGACCCATTGGTGCTGATGCAATAGATGAAAGGATACTGTTATAAAACATAATTTAGATAACAATCATTTTCTCTAGACTAGTTTTTTAAGAGTGGAACAGCATCATTCCTGGTATTCAATGGTACTGTTAAATAGTTTACCCGGTTGCCTTTATCATTTATCAAAATCCAAAAAGTAATGCCTTACTTTATATCAGGGAGCAGTATAGATAAGAACGTTGAAAGATATATAACTTTAAGATACTAATTTAAAGTGCTTGGGTAATCCTAGGAGACAAAATTTTAAAATGTATCTTCCACAAGCATGTGCTGTATCCTGAGAGAAAACTATCTGATGGCCTTCTCAGCTCAGGGAAAAGCATTACTTTGATCAACTTAAAACATGCAAAGTTTAATGGAATGTGATCTGAAAAATGAGCAGGGTAGAAAAGGCCAGTGGAACAGAAAAATATAGCTGTGTATGAAAGCTGAAGATATATAGCCTGACTGTGGAACTGTGCTAAATAGTAGACTATCAGTACACAATTGTTACACTATAGACCTTGCTCCCTTTCTCAGTAATAAGTCCAATCATCCCTGCAGCCATATTACCCGGGAGGTTGTCACTCCCACTCACACCTATGAGAAAACCCAGCCCCTCCACCTTGCAACTGCAAGACAAATGTGTAGTCTTCCCATTGCCTGGATCCTAAGCACAATGTCTCCTAACTGCTTTTCCACTGCAAGTGTTAACCATGCCCTCTTCCTCCCATGGGTCCCAAGATCCTCTAAGAAAACTCATTCTGAAAAGTAATTTCATATCATCTCCTTTTCCAAATCAGCTTGCTATTCTATTCTGCATTTTCCTTGTAACAATCATGATGAAAAAGTTTGTGAGTAATAATGCACATATCATCTGACATTCCAGAGCAAAGAATACAGGCTACAGCTCACACACCGTTGGTAAATCTGAAACATTTGAAATAAAAGCCAGTAACTGTTTTAGGAAGAAGTAAGATCTCCCCTGGACTGTAGAAGTTTAAAGAACATGCATTTGCAGAATAACACAGGATGCAATTTTTTTTTAGCACTAAGGGGAGAAACTATCTCAGAATGCTATTCTCAGTAGCCTAGCTTTTGCTAACTCAACTCAGGCCAACTCAGGTTTTGTGGTTTTGGTACCATAAGAATACTTTCAAGTTCATGAAGCTGAGTTGGAGATTTTAATAAAGGTAGTTTAATACAGATTTAAGTATGAGGGCAAAGAGAAAGAAAAAGCTCCAAAGAAGGTAATACACACCCAAGAGTATGGGTATAGGCTTCTTTAAGGACAGGATTGAGCTAAAGATTTTTGAAGATAGTCATGCAAAGTATTTTGTCAGTACAAAGTTATAAGAAATACAAATGGGATCTCTGGGTACTTCCTGGGTGGAAACTGACAGGATTATAATTGTCAAGTTAACTGTCTAGACCACGGCTATAGAGAGGTATGGCATCTTTTTTTTTTTTTTTTTTTTTTTTGGTTTTTCGAGACAGGGTTTCTCTGCGTAGCTTTGCGCCTTTCCTGGAGCTCACTTGGTAGCCCAGGCTGGCCTCGAACTCACAGCGATCCGCCTGGCTCTGCCTCCCGAGTGCTGGGATTAAAGGCGTGCGCCACCACCGCCCGGCGAGGTATGGCATCTTTAATGTACACAATTTTTGTTGAGGTTCTCAGAAAATGATGGGGGCAGGAGTGGGGTTTTCCCACCTCATACATGTTCATACATTCTTATACTGAGCCTGGTTCATTGTCACTTAAACATAAAATATCGATGAAAGAATATTGACTCAGTTTGTCAGCCCTCAAGAAAAGCCGTTAACTGGGCTATATTTCCTGTTTATCATCTCTGACACTTTTCTCTTTCCTCCACAATTTCCTGTCTATTGTGCCTCAAACTAACGCATGTTTATTGATCTGAGTAAGGTAATACAATACTGACCAATCTATAAAGAGTCTTTTCTAACCCTTGTGCCTTCCCTAAAGGGAAACATACCCTACCATAGAAACACTATGAAATAATGCTAATGCCAATCACATAGTATGCAATCACTGAGTGTGGGCAAAAATATTCGTTTGATGTGGATATTTGTAAATACACATATTATTCATATCTTGGGTTTTAACACTATTGTTTCAGCTTCCTCATATCACTGTCAGGTAATTAGATTTTCCTTATTTGGTTTTTCACAAATTAACATTGTCAATTTTTATGACCCTCCACCATCCTTCATATATCCCATCATCTCATTTATTTCTTAAAATTGTTTGCATATCATTTTTAAAGAGTTGTCCAGTTGTATAACCTTTGCCCACAGACATTTCAGTTTTTTTGTTTCTTGCTTGCTTTTGAAAGATGTATTTATTTGTGTATTCTCTCTCTCTCTCTCTCTCTCTCTCTCTCTCTCTCTCTCTCTCTCTCTCTCTCACACACACACACACACACACACACACACACACGTGCCTAGGGGTATTCCTTAGACTGGAGTTACAGGTTGAAAACTGTCCAATGTGGCTATTCCAAACCAAATTCAGGTTCTATGAAAAAGCAGCAAGTGTTCTTAACTGCTGAGACACCCCTCCAGGTTCCACTATGGTCTTTGAATTCTGAGCTGTACTAATTCCTGGTTAATAGTTTGCTGATCACATCATGCAACAGCATCGATTAAGAGGCCTAGTCACTGATGTCAATTCACCGGCCTTTGCATCTCTGTATCTTTCCTAATTAACAATATGTGGTTTGTTTAATTCACCTGTCACTGACATGTTCTATGTGATGGCTACAAAAATCTGCTGTTGAAAGGGTTCTCACCAGTCTCACTGACTACTGCATTGTAAACAAAAAATAAAGGTTCCCTTTAATATTAGTGTGATAAGTTTTTTTTTTCACTGATATTTAATCCGTTATTTTGTAAGTTTTTCACTTGAAACCTTATACATAGAAAGGTTGTTTTTATTTTGTGTTCCAGAATATACAGTATATGAGTGAAGCTTAATATTTCTGAAGAAACATATTTCCCTCCTTTTGATGATATATTATTCATTGTCTGTCTGGTTGAACTAAGTTAACATCTATGGGAGGATCATAAAACCACAAATGTTCTGATAAGGGTTGAAAGGTTGTTTTCCATTTACTAATACTCAGAATTCCCTCGAAACTAAAAGAGTCACTGTTTGGAGTAATTTACCACCAACATTTTCAGTTCCTGGCAAATGAGAAAACTGAAGCATGATTTTACACCCAACTTCCATGTTTTACACTTCAGTCCTTCATGGTCAGAATGTCAAGAGGGCGATTTTCAGAAGTGACGGGCTGACAAGGTGTTTCTAGAGACAATACAAATGACTGAGAGCCAAACTGAGCTCATGGCAGAGAATCTGTCATCTTAGGGTGCTGGTGAGGTCAAAGGGAGCCAAGTCTTTATACTCTGAGTCAAGACAGAAGTGTCTACAAAATCACCCACTGCAGGCAACTGTGACACTTAGCATCAACATTCCTATTAGTTCTCACAGAGGCCTATGCTTCAAGAGCAAAATAGCAGACTAAAAAATCTCATCTCTTTTTATCTTTGTCTTTATTTTTAATAACTGACTATAAAACAAAGAAAAAACAAATTAGCACAAAATAAACAAAACACACCACACATTCAAAATGCTTCAATAAGGTTTAGTGAATTCACCTATGAGTGTGGTGATATTTTATTTGTGCTGAAATGTGATATTTTATTTGTATGTTAATAAATAAAGTTGCCTGGAGATCAGAGGTCAAATAGCCATTAAGCAGAAGTCCAGCAGTGGTAACACATGCCGTTAATCTGATCACATGGCAGGCAGAGTCTCTGTGTGGTCAAGGACACAGCCAAGCGTGATGATACGAGCCTTTAATCCTAGTACCAACCATAGAGACCTGGAGGTCTATATAGACAGGCAGTGATGAAGAAGTCATGTGACTGGGCTTAGAGCCATTGAGAAAGCAGAAGAGAAAGGCAATAAAAACACAAATCAGACAGGAAGAAGCTCTCTCTGGGGAAGCGACAGTGGCGAGGTGGTAAGATAAGGTAGTCATGGCTATTGCTCTGATCTCATTGGCTATTACCTCTGTATTTGTGTTTCTTATTTACTAAGACTGTTTAGAATTTATCTACATATGGGAAGGCCAAAAACTATCCAAATTCCTATTGTTTTAAATAGTTGGTTGAATGGCTTGTGCTTACTAACCAGTCTGGACCAAAAGGCTTGCTATCTACACCAAAATAGAATTGAGCTTCTCTGTTTCCACAAGCTTGTGAATATTCACTTTTCATCAAGACTTAATCACTGTAACACAGCATATCTCATCCTTAATGGCACTTCTCTGCATGAATTCATGTATATCATATACATCAGACAAAATTATGCCCTCATCAAGGGTTTGTATTAATCAAGGTTCACTGAAGAAACAGAACCAAAAAGATGCATATTCCATATAGTTTATATAAACTATTGTTAGAAAGGGTTCTCATCATTCTCATTGACCAATGCTGTGTAAACAAAAACAAAAAGTTCCCTTTAATATTAATGTATTATATGTATAATAAATGTGTGTTTAGTATATAATATACTTACATATTATATATTATGTGTGTATATTTAATATATAATGTATATGTGCATTCTACATGTATTTTAATGCATTTTGTAATTCCCTAAACCTTACTGAAGTAAGGCTGTGGTTGTTTTTATTGTTGTTGTTGCAGTCAGTCAGTATAAAAAAACAAAAAAATGCACTATTCAGTCTGATACTTTATTCTGAATTTATATATATTATAAAATATTTTGATATTAAGTATATATGGCCATATATAATTACAGAATGGGATTGGATTGCCCTACCTGATTGGAAGCTGAATCATCCAACAATAGTGGTCAATAGAAGGGAGAGATAGAGATCCCTGTAGCTGTTGAGTTCATGATGCTATAAACCTCCTAAAAGATGGAATGAATAACACAGCTTCATTTCAAATCCGAAGAGCTGGAAGATCCCTGAATTGTCCCTGAGTCCAACCTAAATTTGGAGTCTAAAGAAACTAAAATCTAATGTACACAAGCATTGCACTCAGGAAGGACAGACTGTCTAAGCTCTGACTATGTTTCTTTCTTTTTTAATAAAATAATACCCATATGATACAATGTATTTTCATTATATACATTCCTTTCCTCTTCTTAGTTCCCCATAGTGCCCCACAACCTCATGTACCCCTTTTTGGTAATTAATAAGCCCAGAGTAAGTGCTGCCAATATGCACATAAGTATAGAGCCATCCACTCATGAATATCCTATCCATGGCCACATCGCCCCAAAATGTGATTGGTTCCCTCTCTCTCAGAAACAACCAACTTCTAATAGTTCCTATGCTAAGAGAGCTACCATGCCATGAATGCTAGAATCTCAACTGACTTGATCTCATGCATATTCTGCACAAGTAACTAAAGTCACTGGTTACTATGAGTCAGTATGTGGGAAAGCCATGTCATTTTCAGAAGTCTTCATTTCATTGATGGCCTTCCCATTCCACGGCCCCTACATTATTTAAAATGGGCACTTAACCAGTTATCCATTCTGTATTAATGACTACTCATGGAAAAAGAAGTTTTGCTGACTAATATTAAGATCAACAGAAATCTAATGGTATAAACATAAGTATATAGAATGCAGTTCCACAGAACGAACATTTAGCAAGAACATGAGTAGATTGCCTACACCCTTACTGATGATCTCCCCATTCATGCCTTTTGTTTCTTATTATTTACTGTGAGCTGCAAAAATATGAAGTAGGAATTCAGCTGGCACTGACAAAACTAACTCAGCAGAGCCAAGGTTGCTGTTGGAGGCTAAAGCCAAAACACAAGGGGTATTGGTGATACTGTTGTTTTTTTTTTAATATATTAGCTGTTTCCTTTTATGAATTTCTTGTGTGCTACTGTAGCTTTCCCATTTGTTTCTTTTCCCAAGAACTTCTAACAGTGTAGCTGATCATTGACTGGGCACAATTTCCCCTACACAACAGGGGTCATTTGGATAACATCCCCCAGCTGTGTTTGCACAGTCAAGACCCCTTTCCCAAAATCAGGCCTCTGTTCCTCTCTCTAGTAGACTTAGGGTCTGCCTTTCTGTAATCATCCTCATTAGCAAACATCTGGCTAGGGCCATCTCTGGACAAGAGTATTTCATCTGAGATACTTCTCAAACATCCAGGACAGACTGCAGGTAGATAAGCATTTAGACTACAGATAGGTAAGCATTACTTCATCTCACCTAGAGATAAGAGAAGATAACCTCACTAACCTCAAATCTTTAATTTGGTTTATTAACACAAGACCCTAATTTAAGAGATTTTACTGCTTGCACCAGATTGGTATTAACTTGGAACCAAAGTCCTTTAGGAACCAAATGCTACAGGCTGTGACTCAGGTTGCCTAGCAACCAAGAACACTTCCCCTGCCAGCATGTAGGAAAGTGCTGCCCCAAGCTAACCTCCAACTAACAAATTCTTAACTCCTTTTACTTTCACCTTGGTTGACTAATCAGCTTATTTTCTAACCACACTTAGGAATGCAGTATTACAAAAGGATTTCCCTTTTTCCCTTCTTGGATTTCCATAATTGATTCACAATCAATAAGTAAGCCTGAGTCACTGCCTGGTGTAAACTCTTATCTGCTTTTAGGAACCTGAAAGAATTCAAGCCTTGCGACTTTGCTTTGGCCAGAGAATTGCTGATTGTATGTATATAAAAACTGGAAACTTCAGAGAAATGAGAAAGAACTAAGAAAAGACAGAGAGGAACTAAGTATGAGAACAGAAAAGAAGCTGTGTAGATGAAATTGAATTAAGAGAATAAAATAAATGGATGAAATAGCTCAATGTCCTTAGATTCATTTTATAGCCCTAAGATTAGATCCTCAGTTGGTTGTTAGATTCTTCCACAGACCATGAGAAAGAGCTCTAGGGAATAGTCCTTGTTGCCTGGCACCCGAACAAGGATCTGAATCCATTTATTTTTAAAATATAATTTAATATCATTTCTCCCTTCTCTTTTCTCCCTTCTAAGCTTCACATATACCCCTCCCTGCTATCCATAAAATTCTTTGCTTGATTTTTCATTCATTGTTATTGTATTCATATACATATTTGTATAAATATACATATTCCTAAGTATAATCTGTTGGATCCATATAATGTTATTTATATGTATATTTTTGGGCCTGATGTTTGACACTGGAAAACCAATTGTGCTTTTCCATGGGGAAGACCATGTCTTCTGCTCCCAGCTTTCCTCAGTGCCTAATAGTTCTTTGTATAAGGTTGAGACCATGTGGTCTTCTCTGAATCCTGCTTGGAATGCTCATTAATGTTCAGCTTGTTAAGCTCACATTTGTGCAGTCACGTTGTTGAAACTATAAGTTTAGCTTTTGATCTTACTGGGAGATACAATCTTATAGCAAACTCTCTGATCCTCTGCCTGTCACAGTCTTTCAGGCCCCTCTTTTTCAAGTCCCATAAGTCTCAGGTACAGGAGTGTTTTGTAGATGTATCCATTGGTACTGGGCTCCAGAACCCTGCCTTTTGATCATTTGTGTTTTTCTGAAGTGGTTTCTACATGCTGAAAAGAAATGTTTACTTGAACAGGAGTGAAGACAATTTACTAACCCAAAATAATGCACTCATGGGCTTTTGAATGGACATGAAATGTCTCCCATGAAGCAGGCTGCCATCATCTCTAATTAGAAAGGACATGGTTACCCCACAACTACCATGCTATGTAATTTTTTTACAGGGTAATGCATTGCCAGGAAGGTTTGTAATGTAACATTTAGGGTCTAGTGCTGAGTGAAACCATTAGTCTTTTATCCCTGAACAGTTTACATAGCACCTCTCACACTATGTAACTTGGCCAGCAGTGTGGACCTGGTTGAACTTGGTTGATTACTATCTAAAGGGAATGGTATTTTCAATAATGGAGGAATTGTTATCCTGCTATGATGAGCAATCTAGAATAATGACAATAAGCTGGGTGGTTCTTAGTGCTCTGGCATTTCCCTGACCAACAGCTCTTAGGGAGATATCCTGAGCTTGTCATTGAGTTTCTAATTTAGTAACTCCTTCTTATTGCAAGAATACCAAACTTATGTTCCAGAATTAGCCTTTCCTTGCTAAAGTCAAGATTTGTTTTTTTCTTAACGGTATACTCACATATAGCAGACTGGAGAATAAGATGATCAATTTCTCTTTATTTTATTTTTTCAAGACAACGTGTCTCTATGTAACATTACTGTCTGTTCCAGAACTCAGTTGTAGACCAGGCTGGCCTTGAACTCACAGAAATTTGTCTACCTCTGCCTGGCTAAATTCTCCTTATTTTAATGTTAAAAAATCACACTCGCCGGGCGGTGGTGGCGCACGCCTTTAATCCCAGCACTCGGAAGGCAGAGGCAGGCGGATCTCTGTGAGTTCGAGGCCAGCCTGGGCTATCAAGTGAGTCCCAGGAAAGGCACAAAGCTACACAGAGAAACCCTGTCTCAAAAAATAAAAAAAAAAAAAATCACACTCATTATCATATCTTTTGTGCCAAATGTTAGAGAAATGGCCATGAAGAGCAAGAGGGTATGATAATAGAGAAACCTTGAGATTCTTTGACTATCTCAGGGTCATTGGTTTCAAATTCAAAAACTTGTTTAAATTATTGAATGAGACTGAGAGTTGAATTGATTTTTCTAAAGTTGTTTTCCAATTATCCTTTCTGTACCTTGCAGTTTTCTTGTGATAAGGAAACTCATCAAAGGGAAAGTTTAGAATTTATCAAAACAAATCATCTTTAAATCTGACTTTCACTTCATTAAATTTATAAACTGGCTACATACACAATCTTAGGATACAAAAATTAACATTAATGATCAACTTCACATTGTCAGGGTTGTACAGGAAATATTTACGTCCAACCAAGATGTTTCTCTGGCTCTGGCTCTCATTATTAACTTTCTATCTAGACATTTTTTTTGTACTTTATTTCAGCAATGTGGCTGCAATTTGTGGTGTTACCTGGAATATTGAGTATTTTTACAGAAATGATGATCAATAAATTCTATGACTCAAAAGTTTATAGAAAGACATAGCATTTTAACATGTATTTCCTATACTAACTTTTTAAACAAAATCTAAGATAACATAAGCTGATTTCATAATACATTCATAAGACTTGTTGATCACCCAAGTTATTTCAAAGCCCTATGATTGTCTTTGATTTATAGAAGCATAGTTCTTGATTATTTATGAATTCTATTTATAAAATTAAATATAATGTAAATCCTAGGAAACATGTGTTAAAGCACATTAACCTGCACAGGAAAAAGATATTTCTAAAAGTCCAATCTTGACAGGTACACATTATCCATGGACAAATGTCAGATATGTGGTATTTTATGTTGGTAATTATTTTAAAAGACCAAGGACTTGAACATTTTTGTAACAAAAATTTATCAGGATAAGATGGATTTTTATAAATGATGAACAGATGTGAAATGGTTTTGGACAGCACATTTAAAACTGTCACAGGCAAAAGAGACCAAATAGGTGTTTTCCTACTTTTGTTTGCTGTTCCTATTATAAAATACCTAGCAAGTTAGAAGAACAGGTTTGTTTTTAGCTAAGAGCTCCTGTGTAATGCCCATCACTGTGAGGAACTCATGGCAGCCAGACTTAAAGCAGACAGTGACAGCCACAGTAAAGAGCAGACAGAGGGTGAATGAGCAGTGTCTTTTCTCAGCTCACTTTCTCCTTATTTATACATCTAGGCCTCACACCCAAGAAGTAGTGCCACCCAGTTTCAAATGCTGTCTTCTTCCATCAATTAACATCATTGTCTCAAAGACAATACTCTCTAAAGTCAGCCCACAGCCCAACTTAATCGCTACAGATTTGCACTGAGATTATCTTCCTGGGTGATTCGATTCTAGATTGTGTCCAGTTGACAAAATTAACCTTATCGTTAGTCTAAAGGAAGGCTGTATCCAACTCTAAAGGTTAAAAAAAAAAGTGATGCTGGGAGAAGATGAAGAAAAATCCATGTGACTACATTTTGCAGGCAGTGTTCAGAGACTTGAACTTGTGTGTGGCAGTCTGTCCAAAATGACTTCATAAAGGATGAAGGAAAAAATAGACAAGTAAGATATGAAATATTAACACTGAAAACTATTAAAAATATTTTTACACATTGTAAGTCATGAGTCTATACCCACTAAATTTCTGAGTTCACTTTGTCACCTCTATCAATAGTGACTATGTTCGTCAATTACTTTTAGGCAATATAAAGTCCTTACAAAGGGAAAGGGGAGATAAAAAACAGTTGCCATGCAAGGCCCACTCAATGAAAAAATAAGTAATGTCAGGAAGCAAAATTTAATGACCTCAAGGGCTGATCTTTTCTCTCAGTGTTAATCTTTCTTAGAAATATAAAGCTACAAAGAAAGAAACACTTTTCTTCCATCACAAAAGAGGCAAGCCTTTGAAATCCAGGCTTTGTTCTTCCCCGTGTGGACTTGTATCATGTACAGAGCTCTCTCTGAAGCCCACAAACAAAAGAATGTCTTGCTGTACACAGGTGGCTTTTAAGCGGGAGCCCTTTCTCCTCCTCCCTTTCTTGTGTTCAAGTGTTTCCAAACATCCCAAAATGAAGACTTAATCCTTGCAACAATTGACTACAGACTCTCACTGAGATTTTTAGGAAACACATCTCAAAATGTATGTGAATGCAGGCCTCAGAAGGATATGAGAATTTTGCTCGACATAATCTACTACTTTTGTTCGCTGTAGAAATATTGGAAGAAATTAGATGCCTGCGAATGAACCTTTCCATACTCACTGCACTCAGAGCTATTCAATTCCTAAGTTGTGTGCAAACATGAGTATTTTGAACAACAGCATAAATATGCATATTACTCTATGATGATCTGCTTTGTGTAAAATAGAAAACTTGATCAAAAGCAATGTTCTGGATCAAAGATGTATTTTTTTCTAATTTTACTTGTTTGTTTTCAGCTTACTGTTTTTTCATTTAGTTGGTCAATTGTGGAAAGAAAATTTAAATTCTGAGAAAGATATACCTTTATTGACATTTTAAAGCAAAAGCTCTGGCCTATCAAAAGTTTAAAGCATTCTCTCCCTTATAAACATCCATTGTTTCTGGGTTTTGGGTTTGTTTGTTTTTTGTTTTTTGGTTACCCTTGTTTTCTCTGAGAATAACTTTCTGTCCTAAACACACTCTTTTTCCCTTTCCGCTAATCTTATTCAGATTACGAAACAAATTTGAAAAAATAATCTACGTACAATCTTAGCTCTTTTAAAGTAAAGTTGGGAGAAGTGAGCCTTCCAAAGGTATCATTTATTGATACTCAGAAGGCAAGAGTACAAGTACAACCATCCTATAATGAGCCCTATTTCACTGATTCATCTATTTCAGAATAAAACATATAAAAGTAGAGCCTGGGCAGGGAAGTATGGTGAAGAGAATTTTTCTGGTGGTCTATGTGCATGATTTAGTTCTGTTACGTTCAGATACTTTTGAAAGGAATGACATAGAATGATTTGGGAAGAGATTTATTTAAATGATATTTAAATTATGCATTTAAAATAAAGATAGCAGAAGCTTAATTTATCATGCTCATTCCTATTTGTGAAACAGAGTACTCCTCCATTGCTGGATAAGCATAAAGAAAATTCAATAGTTTTTGAACTAATTGTAAGAACAGACTCTACATAGAGATGGGAACCTAATGGTGAAGACTATAATTATACTGTAACACAAATTGCTAAATGGTCTTTTAATAAAATCTTAGAGCCAGATTTTGGAGTCAGTGTTGAAAGATCAGAGAGACAAAGGAATAAGCCACTGTCACATGTCACCTCGCCAACTCCTAGAATCCTCTGTTTGAAAGCCTGAGTCCTCAGCTGAAGAATCTCTCTAGCTGAAAGGACTCTAGCTGAAAGGGATTTAGTTCCTGTCTCCTCACACCTTATGTACCTTTCTCTGCCCAGCCATATTACTTCCTTCCTAGTGTTGGGATTAAATGTGTGTGTGCTTCCCAAATACTGGTAGCAAAGGCATGAGATCTCAAGTGAGGGATTAAAGGCGTGTGATTCCCAAGTACTGGGATTAAAGGTGTGTGTCACCATCAGGCTCTGTTTCTCTCTTAGACTGAATCAATCTCATGTAATCCAGGAAGGCTTTGAATTCACAGAGATCCGGACAGATCTCTGCATCCCGAGTGCTAGGATAAAAGGTGTGTGCCACTACTGCATGGCATCTATGTTTAATCTAGTTGCTTGTTCTGTTCTCTGATCTTCAGGCAAATTTTACTAGGGTCCATAATATATCACCACATTATAATGGATTTTATATTTAAGCATAATGTTGTAGCCACAGTTTTTCAACTGCTTGACAGCTATATCCACCAGGTGAGCAAGTACTATACTGAAAAATACTAACAACAAATGATGTTGAGAGGAACATCAGAAATTGTGATTATGCATTGAGGGAAGATACAATCACATAGAAGCCCACCAAAGTGTCTAATCATACAGAAACACTAGACCTAGAAGAAAAAAAAAACAGTAACATAAAGAGCATCTTTTGTTAATTCATGGAAAACCACCCATCTAAACTCTTCCTAAGATAAATAGAAATAAATATTTACAAACTTAGTGTGAACATATAACAATGGTATTATGAATGATACATAAACTTGGAAACAAATGTCCACCATATACTGGTAAATATATGATTAATTATTGACCAAAAGTAATAAATCAGCGACTTGTGCAACAGCATAAAAGAACTTTAGGACATTATAAGATAAATGTTAAAGGCAACCAAGTTATTACAGGTAGAAAACAGATTTGCCCTTTGTCCAGGACTTAAGGGCAAGGCACAAGTGACTTCCACCAGGACAGCTTGAATGCTAGCTTTTACTATTGTATATATTGGTATTAGTGGTGACAAAGGCAGATAACATATCTTAAAATTTATGTATAAATGATTGTCATTTAACTTCCTGTGTATACTAAAAGTTGATTAACCTTATACAACCCAATGTTTGAAATCTGTGGTAAAGGATATTACAATAAAGCTATTTAAAATTATGTTTAAGGAGTGCAATTTTAAGTGAGTAATGTAAGATAAAAATAATATTTATCAAAATGAAATATTTTGTACAATTCACATCTAAGAAAGCAGAAAACTAGTTACAACTGCTTTAGGTATTAATTGAAAATGGGCAAAAAATATGTAAATAATGAAAATATTATTGCTTTCTAAATAATATATTACCATGAAGTATACTTTTGAATCATGCATCAGAAGGTGATAAAAGTTCTGTTGGTTATAATGATAAACTGGAGAGGAATTGACAAAAAACCCACTATAGGTTCCACTCTAGTATATGTATGGTACCACCAAATAATGCTGTCAACTCAGCTGTCACATGTGGAGAGAAACTGAAGTTCCTTAAACGTTAACCCACAGAAGCATCTTGTTTGTTTTCTTGAAACACATGCTTAGCTTCACTTGGTGCAGAAGTCACAATGTAGCTTAAACTGATATCAAACTTTAAATTCTGTTACCATAGTCTCCCAAGTGCGGGAATCTGCGCCACTGCATCTGGGAGAATTCATCACTAGAAGCAAACAGATTGAGTGAGAGAGAGGACATGTACCTTGTGAATCGGGTGGGCACACAGGCTTAGGAAAGCAGCTTATGTGGTAGGTGGGGACAGAGAAAGGGGAGGGCTTGCGTTTGTTTTGTTTTCTGTTTATTATAAATTTAGGTGCGTAGTAGAACTTCCTTAAAGCAATGATTTAACAAAGAGAAACCCACAAAATGCACATTTTGAATCCATGTTTTTCTTTTAGGAAACTTCAGAAATTTTAGCCATCTGTAGTCACAAAGAGATGTGCTTATAAAATTCAGCTTAACAACCAAAAAACAACAACAACAACAACGATTTATCATTGTCTACAGGTGATAAATTACTTGAAGTAAAACATACAAGCAAGTAGCTGAGTAGTAGTTGTGCTCACTAGAACTTTGGAAATCTACTGTAAGCTGAAAATATATGCTGGCAGAAAGAATAGGGCCAAAACAATATTGTAATCTGAATTCTTATTACCATTTAGTAGATTTTAACAATTTCTTAAATTGGTGCAGGTTGTCCCAAAAACGTTTCATATTTTTGTATATGCTTTTATTTATATATTTTATTTACATATTTTATATATAGTGTATATATTTGCTCATATGTATGTAATTATTTATATATATATAAATAAATTATAAATATATAAACATGTATTGCATTGTTAATATTAAATTGAAATTTTGATAATTTCTTGGAAAATAAAACTTAACACTTGAGAATCAAAGCCTAAATGTAGCAAATAATAAGTTTAAACACGGAAGAAGTTACATTCAGCCAAAGGACACTGACAACTGTAGGTAGTGTAAAAATTAGGACCAGTTGGAGTAGTAAATGCTCTAGTCCTGATGACAAAGGTGTCTCTTTTCTGAGTCATCTTTTGAGGCAGTGAGTGGTTCATTTCCTATAACGGGAGTTTGATGGCTTAGATCCCCCCTTTGCTGCAGGTGAGCTTACATGAATGGCCATTGTGTTACATCTGCACCTCTCAGGAGCTGAGGTAGTGGAAATCTAAGTATCTACTTGGCATGGCTGATGGAGTGGCTGTTGCTTTCATAATCAAGGATGAAAAGGAATCATTTACCTAGCTTTGTGACCCTGGTAACAACAAATCTGTGTATGACTGTTATATTTACCTTAATATTCGATGAACAAAGGCTACAGGAGTTGTTGTCAGTAAGGTCCAATGATAAATTGAATCAACTGACTGCATTACGGTGATGGATTGTAGGAGTCAAAATGTGTTGTATAGTTAAGCATTGGTTGTCTAAAGAAATGATAATAGTCCCCAGGTAATTGAGACATGAAAATAATATGCTGTCTTTCACAAGTAAATTTAATTCCCTAGACCACTATTAGAAGAAAAGGGCCATAAACTTACTTTTCTTCATAAGAACAAGCATTTAAACTTTATGCAATATCATTAAATCCCTTTTTGGATCAATAGGGTTCATATAATGAGCTCAGATTAATTATATTATTTATACATGGAAAATATTCTCAACAGTCCAATTTTAATGAAGAGTAAGGCCTTGAGATTATGATAATACATGCTACTCCCACATATATGAATTCTTTAAGTCTTTACTCCAATAGCAAATAAGGTCAAATAATTTAATTCATTTCTAACACTATTTGACTGGTGTTTGTCACATCTCAGAAGATAAAGGCACTTAATCTTATAAGGATGCACTCACTTGTGTTAAGCACCAGTAATGAATTTGAGTTTGAGCATAAGCCCTACATCTGATATTTGGACCATACAACTGGAAATGGGCATGGTTTTTTTTTTTTTTTTGAATTATTTCAGTTTTAAAATACCTAGTCAAGCTCACAGAGCTCAAGTCAAAGCCTTGCTTATAGTTATCAAGTTATAGTAATGCATACAGCTCAGGAACAACAACAAGAAAAGGAAAGAAAGGAAGGAAGGAAGGAAGGAAGGAAGGAAGGAAGGAAGGAAGGAAGGAAGGAAGGAAGGAAGGAAGGAAGGAAGGAAGGAATGTAGGGAGACACAGGGGAGGGAGGATCATAGAGCTTCCATGTCTATTCAAGTGCTCTATACTCCAATGCATGCAATATCTATACCAGTGCAGAAATTCTCCAGCCCCTATCATTTAGGAATTTTATGGAATTGCCTTTGACCATTAATGACTCACTCAATTTCTTGTTTTCTCTTGGTTCATAAATGTATGGAGCCTGGAGACAGGCTTCTAGGGAATATCTCACCTATATATTATGACATTTTTCATAGTCTCTACCTACTAACTCCGCTGGCTTCCAGAGCCTGCACTCTGCTCTTTACTTCTGTAAAATCAACCACATGGGTTTTAGTATATTGATGCATTTCATTGCTTTGTTTAAAGAAATAGACCCCAACTTGTTAGAAAAAAAAAGCTAAGTGAGTACCTAAAAATTAAATTTATTAATTGAATAAATACATTTCTGAAGTTATTCATTTGATAACAATAAGAACATTTTGGAGAAGCCTTTAACATTCAGGAGCAAGAATAATCACAATTTTTAAGTTGTTTTTATTATAAAAATTTCTTTAAAACAATTATGTCTAAGCAAGTATATTTCATTAAATGAGAAACCCATGTTGTTCTTTCTTCATTTAGGAAAAGAATCGTGTATCTTTTCTATGAAAACAGTTTTGTAAAGGTAGCAGAAAAATAGAATGCTCAGTTCTAATGGACAAAACAATTAAACAAACATGTCTACTTATTCCTTTGCCTTTTGTTCTTTTACATAGTATGAAAAACTGACAGTGAAAGAAAATTCCACAAAACCTTCAAAGGCTTATTCCAGAGTACAATCTGGCAATGACATTTACAAGTCCATTAATGAAGGGAGTTGACTTGCCTGCTTTGTCTGTCTGCAAACATGTTCCATCCTGTTTCCTTGGTTATCTGTGATTCTCCATTTGATAAAAGGTTGCCAAAGAGGACAGTGTTCCCTGAGAAACAAACTCAAATTAATGTACTCAAATTCATTACTGCCTTTGTCAGTCATTTATAACCATCATTCATTACAATTTCATCAACAGTATGGAATTGTCAACCTAATTTAACAACTCTACTGAGTATTAAATTGTACTTTTGTATGTCATCTGTATATCATGAATAGCATTGAACTTTAACCAAGAGATATTTTTAAATTTAAGCTATATCTTTTACACGGAAAGGAATTTCTTAAATAATATTCTACATCTGCTTCCATCAGTTACCGGATGCTCTCTGATGACAACTAGGGTAGTCATCAATCTGATTACAAGAGAAGGCCTGTAGTGGGTAGCCATTGCCAGTTCAGACATCCTCTCCACTATAGCTGGGAGTCTTAGCTGGGGTCATCCTTGTGCTTTCCTGGGAGTTTTGCTGGCACCAGGTTTCTCCCTGAACCTTAATAGACCCCTCTATCAAGATATCCCTTTTATTACTCTCTCTACCCCTCACCCCCACCCCACTTCATCCAGTAACTGATGGAAGCAGATGCAGAGATTCACATCCAAGCATTGGGCCAAGCTCTGGGGGTCCAGTTGAAAAGAGGGTGGAGGGATTCTATGAGCAATGAGGCATCAAGATCATGATGGAAAACCTATAGTGACAGTTTACCTGAGCTTGTAGGAACTCACAGATTCTGGACATACAGCTGGGGAGCCAGCATGGGACCCACCAAGGCTCTCTGCATTTAGGTGATAGCTGTGTACCTTGGTCTTCTGTCAGGCCCCTAGCAGTAGGACCAGAACCTGTCCCTGATGCATAAGCTGGCTCTTTGGAACTTATTCCCTATGGTGGGATGCCTTGTTCAGCCTTGATGCAGGGGAGGGAGCTTGGTCCTGCCTCAACTTGATGTGCCATGCATGCATGCTATGTAGATTCCAGAGGGAGAAATTACCCCACCTGAATGAAGAGGGTGGAGGAGTGGATGGGGAGCGGGGGGAGGGGGTATAGGTAGGTGGGAGGAGGGGATGGGAGAAAAGGAGAGGCGGGGAAACTGTGGTTGGTATGTAAAATAAAGAAAAAAATTTAAAAGAATATTCTAAAGAGACCTGGAGAGATGGCTATCAAGAGCACTTAAGCAGTTAGAGCACTTGCTGACCTCAAAGAGGACCAGTTTGTTTCCCAGCACACAGATACTTGTCACTCAAGCTCAGGTAATAAAGAGTAAAAATGAGTGCTACAGTTCTTAACTTCAGAGTCTATTCTACTTGACAAAATACTATGATCTGAATAATATATTAATTACATGGATTTCAGTATATTGATATATAGGGAACAATCTTGAAACAATACTTGAAAATAAAATTCAAGGAAAATAAACTATTAAACTAAAATTGATTTAGCAGATGAAGTCTGGCTTTGAGAATTTTGGTACACAGAGATAAGATGCACATTATATTTACTAGGTTAGTGAATAGCATTGGACCATTTCCAATAAAAGTTATTTCTGGAAGAATGTTATCAACTTGACATTGGTAATAGCTGTGTTTGACAATGTATGACAAAGTTTATCTAGTTTTTACCCCTTTAAAATTTCAAAATATGATGTGAAATATAATTTGGAATGCATGAATATAGAAAGATCAAATAAAAAATACTGTGTTTATTGCTCTGTAATGAAACAGTGGAGAAACAGAAATTGGAAAGCATATAGAAATAGCATTATTTACTGTCTTTCTCTGTCAGCAAGCGTTAGGAAACACAGCTTCAAAACAAAGTTCTCTTAGGTTGTTGATATGTCAATAGACTTCCGAAGAAACTGTGATTTGCATGTCTTTGAGAGATATTTGGCAGAAGTACAACTGAGGCTCTGTTCTGAAATTTCAGAGTGGCTTGATTTCTTCAGACAGATGGTCATTTCATTTTTATAAGAATGTAGGACACCGGCACTCAGGCAGTAAGGCAACGTATATTACCTTTTTTTGGTTGTTGTTGTTCAAAGCAGTTTTGATTTTGCTAGGCATTTAGACATGTGCACTTTAGATCCAGAGTTCAGCACCATAAACCTTAAGACAGACCATCTGGAGCCAAGCATGCCTGAGAACAGATGTTATAAATTGTCCATTACGTCCATGCAGGAGCAAGATGAAAGCAGTAAATGTGCATTTGAGCAAATACTTCTGTTGACAGATGTTTTAGAGCAAAAATATTTGAAAAGTGTACTCTTAACTGCGTGAGTGATTTTTGTCAAAAGGGGACATAAGCTTAGGAACTCACATTTATTTTTTGGTAAATGTCCGATGTTCTTCACTTTGGAATATTTGTTGCTTAACAAATCTTCACCATGATTACCTGATGATATTTCTTAAGGTCTCATTATTTTATTTAACAAAACTCTTTATCAGAAAATTACCAATATCATATTAGTAGGTTTATATTCAATAATTCTTGCTAGCAAGTGTCTGCATTAATATATTTAAGATTTTTTTCTTTATTACTCAGGAAAATACATCAGTCATTTGTCCTTGGATAATTCTTTTCTTAATAAGTTAAAGAAACTCTAGCTTGTATAATTATTTTATTTCTCCTCTTTATCACTATATATTTTAAACAGAAAAATGTAACATCGCTAGAAATACAATGAATCAGGAGCTGAGACATCCCATGATTTTGTTTTCTCTTGGAAAGGCATTATGTATAACATAGAAGAAATATTATTTTATCCAAAATATAGCTAAAATTGTTACATTGTATCTATGTATAACTGAAACAAGATTTTAACATTTAGAAATAAAGATATTATGCCATTTACCCTTTTAAAATTATTTTACTCCCCACTGCATAACAATTGCCATGTTTACAATTGAGTGTTGATTTGTTTAAGCTGCCTAAACTAAAAATTACTCATGAAGAATATAAAGTCAAGTATAAAAAGAAAAAAAAATCACTCTACTTAAAAATAAATATAGGCACTTTTATAAGTGAGAAATAACACAAATATAAAAATATTCCATAAAGACAGGCTTTTGAGCCAAGAATTTGTCATTCTTTTTCTTGTCTGCCTTTCATATGTAATCTTTTAAACTGTTCTTCTGGACTCAGGGTCTTGGTTTTGGGGATGTTGTTTCATTGTCTTACCTTCCTGAATAATGTGGTCTGTTTGCAAATTCCAACACAGTTTTAGTAGTCAACTGTATTTAGGCAGTTCCCAGACTGCACCTCTCTATTGGCTTCTCAACAGATACTTCCTTTGGAAAGAGACACTTGAAGTCCCAGCATGGGATTTCTTCTGTAATGAAATGTAGCTAAGAGAATATTTCGATAACTTGTGCCTAAAGGAGGAGCATTATTTCAATATCTGAAAAAACAATTGTCCCTTTTTAAGGCCCCATTAGCTTCATTGTTTTTGTACTGTTGCTATAATTTGTTACTCCTCAAATATTTCAATATCCTATCCTTATTTATTCCTCATTTATTTGCTGGACATCTTTTAGCAAAACATGCATACAGCCGTGTCATCATTGAATTTGCAGAGATTATCATCATTATGAGATTATCCATTACTTCTGAGATGAGGTCCTAATACTTTGCGGAGCCTAACAGATTTCAAAGATGAAGAATGTGATTATGCCTCCAATTTCCTTGCCATCCATGGATATTTCCATTTTCCAATCATTGCCTCACCTCTCTAACTTGCAGATGCATCCACACTTCTCCAGGTTTTAGGCCAAATAGACTCCTCAGTCTGTTGCTCTTTCTAGAAAGGGAAGAATGCATGTCTTTATTCTTAGATTCAGAAGTGGCTGGACCCAAATTCCCCTCTTCATTTAATTCCTTCCTTTACCTGGGAACATTAGTGTTGTTTATTTCAAAAAGTTTTTGCAATTCTTCTCTTTTCCTGAGCTGCCAGCCCATTTATTTATCTCTTCTGCATGAATTCACAGAACCCAAATCATGGCATAACCTCATTACAGCAGCATTTCCAGTCTCCTCATGTGATGCTTCAAACAGTGGTGATGGCTTTAAAGTATAACCATTTAATCATATAATCATTTCATTATTATACTTTATATGTGTTAGTTATACTAGCATCTACAAATAAATATATTTTCATTGGCATAAGTAGGAGTTTTAAGCCTGTACAAATATAGAGCCTAAACATAAGAGATACGAATTCACTAATAGCATGTAGCCAGATATTACTATTATTACATATGTATATTTTCTGAAAACAAATCCTGTGGTTAAGATATGGCAATATATTTACTGAAATAATTATCTATGGGGAAAGGAAATAATGACATAATTATATGATGAAGTATGTGATATAAATAATATGAGATTCTCCCTGCACCAGGGTAGGCAGCAGTGTGAACTGCTAGATTTATCTGATTAGATAAATCTGAGTTATCCGATTTATCTGTGATTATCCTTGAAATAATACATTTTTAAACTGCCTATGGCATTTATATATTTGTGTATGTATTTATTTAATTATTATGTGTGTGCGTGTGTGTGTGCATGCACTCATGCATGTGCGCACAAACCCATGTGTGCATGGGTTATTTGTATAAGCATGCAAGCCAGAATGCACATGTAGACATCATAGGACATTGAGCTGGAGTCAGTTTCAGCTTCCCTAATGAGGGTTTTAGAGTTTGAATTCAGGGCATCAGACTTGGCTGCAAGTGCCTTTTACACACCGGTCCTCTCATCAGTCTGATGTATACTTTGAGCTCCACTGGATATGGTGAGCTTCAATATATCACTGCCAACACTCCTATCAAAGCACTGCCATGCAGCTTCTCAGAAACTGAGTGTATTTGCAAATACAGCCTTCAGAGAAATGGACTGTATTATAATCTAGTTAGACTAGTCTCCTTCTAAGAAAATTGTACCCACAGAGAAACAACAGACACACACACACACACACACACACACACACACACACACACACAGAAAGAGAGAGGGGGGGGTAATATTTATCATTTGAGGTAGAGCAAAAACTTAGCCATGTGTAAGTAAAAAAAAGAAAAGAGAAAAAAATAGTCATCAGAAAAAAAAAAAAAAAAAAAAAAAAAAAAAAAAAAAAAAAAAAAAAAAACCTTAAACCTCAGGCTCTAGAATTTTGGCTCTAGAACAGTGAGGAAAATAACTGATCTTACTTAAGCCATCCAGTCTGTTTTGTTAGCACTTGTAAAGAGTTCTCTGGATAATGTTGCATGAAACTTAAAAGTTCTTATTAATAAAAACAAACCCGATGCCAGTTATTGGAGTGAATGCTGGAAGATCAGAGAAGCAGAAAAAGCCACAGCCTCCTCACCTTGCCAATTCCTCAGCTGATCCTGTTTCCTCAGACTGGAAGCTTCTTAGTCCTCATCCAAATGGATCTCAGCTGAACTGTGCTGCTCAAAGCCTAAAAGCTTAACCAGCCAAAAGCTTCTAGTTTCTGGTTTTCAAGCCTTATATACCTTTTTGCTTTCTCCCATCACTTCTTGGGATTAAAAGCATGAGTCACCATGCCTGGCTGTTTCCGTTGTAGCTTTAAACTCATAGAGATCCAGATGGATCTCTTCCTCCCAAGTGATAGGATTTAAAGGCATGTGTGCCACTGTTTTCTGGCCTCTATATCTAGTGGCTGTTCTCTTCTCTGACCCCAGATAATTTTATTAGGGTCACACAATATTTTGGGGAACACAAAACCACTACATTTCTTCCTTTTTGTCTAAAGTTATAAAAGCTTATAACTAATGCAAGAAAAACTATCCAATAAGTATATATAATATATACACTCAAGAATTACATTAACAATGTCTAGTCCACTAACATTTGACAGATTCAGATAAAAAATATATAATATATATATTATATATATATAATGTCCAGTCCAGTAATATTTGATAAACTCAGACAAAAAAATTTTTCATTACTTATCCTATTTAAAACAAGTAGTCCCTTTTTAAAAGTAGATTCAGTAATTGACCTTTTTATCTTATATCCATATTCTCTCTTTTTTCTTTTTATAACAGATTCAATAATCTACCTTTTGTCATTTTTATATCTTCCCCTTTTTCTTTTTGCAGTAGATTCAATGATCTACCCATTTATCTTATTTTTTTTTATCTTTTTTTTCAGAGTGGATTCAATGATCTACCTCATATCTATATTCTCTTTTTTCTTTTTCTTTTTTTTAAACAATACCTCTGAATGTAATCTCCTTGTTCAGCTTTTTCCTGACCATTAACAATTAACAGCTTGTAACCAACCATCATAAACAATGACAATATCCATAACTTATTAAACAACCAAAAACCTCCCATTCCACCTCTTAGGTATGTGGGTGTGGTTTTCTTAAAATTACTTCCTGCTTTCTGGTCGTGAAGGCATCTTTAGGGAATCCTGAAAAGAAAAATTTTGGGTTAATTGTCAAATCCTGAGAGTTAGTGTATCACTTGTTGAGTCGCTGCATAATGAGAAAGTGCAGGGCTTGTTTCAAGTCCTTATTCAAGTAGTCTGTGAATCTGGATCATCTCAGCTAGCCATCTCCAAATTGTCCTGAGCAGTTTGTAGTCCAAAATCAATCTTTTGGTGGTGTTAATCAGCTTAATGGCTTTATCATAGTCCATGTAGAATCATCATTGTGGGCTCCTGTCATGTTTTTGAAGATTTCAAAGTCACTGTTAGGTGTGGTCATGGTTCCCTGCAGAATTTTTGTTTTGTGCCTCCTCTGTGGTTTGGAGCAATCACAGTCTGATAAATGTCTGTCTCTCAGAACCATAAACGTTCTTCCCTAGAAGAGAAAATCTTCACAGCAATTTCTCCCCACCATTTGTCTTGCCAAACTTCTCCAAACTGACCTTTGGCCGATGCTTTCTTGTAACTCGATGGTCCTGGAAATTCTTCTCTGAACAAGCAGCAGTAAGCCCTTCATCCCAGGTAGCAGCATCACTGTAGTCACCAACACAATGAGAAGGAGCCAGCAACTCAGAGCAGCAGCCTCTGCCTCCACAGTCCCACCACTGTTTGTGGTTTGGTCCTGGCCAAAGCTTCTCCTTAGCAAGCCTCCTAGGCCGGCCTCAAACTCTGGATCCTCATGCCTCTGCCTCCTTCAGTAAATCCAACCAGGGTGCTCCACCACAACCAGCTAAAGGTAGCTCGGATCTGATCTAGGGCCAACAAGGCCACAGGCAAAATTTTTTTTCATGAATTCATACCATGAACGTTGGGCACCAGATGTGAATGATGTCAAAAATTGTGATAGACAATCGTAGATCTTCCCAGATGTCCAAATTCTAATTTGCAGGAATATAGATAAATTCTTGGATGGCAATAAAGGACTGCACAGGTGTAAGGGGACAGATCTTGAGGAGGATGACTGTCTTGATTGTGTTAATCCCACTACATGAGGAAAAATTTTCTTGGCTAAGTCTGTGAGAAGGAAAGAGAAGGAGAATGAAGAGAGGATGGGGGAGAAGCTGTCATTTGGGACATGAAAAGAATACACTCATTTTACTAGCTTTGAAGAAGAGAAGAAAGAACCACAAATGAAATGATTTTACAAAAGTCCTCACAAGGCAATTAGCAAAGAAAGCTCATTTTAGACCATTAAGCACAGAAACCTTAATTTTGCTAAAGATCCACAAAAGAATAATAAAAAATAATTCTCCTCTGGAGCTTTCATAAAAAGCCCTCTCTCTGTCCACACTTCAGTCTGAAAAAACACATAATGACTTGTGACCAACAACTAATAAGAAAATTTTCATTGATTTATCTGTAAGTTCCTAGTAAATTTGTTATAGCAGCAATAGAATATGAATAGAATGTCCTCTTCTTGCAAAGACTCTTCAGAAGAGGAATTACCTGTGTCCACAATGTGTCCTAATGCCATATCCTCTCTTCATTTTGTTCTGTTTCAGATAAAAACTCACTGGCATCTTTTACAAGATGCTTAATGTACTTAACATTAAATCATTCCTCCATGAGTAAGCATAACTCACCACTATCCTGTCAACAAGGTTATGATGCTTTACATACATCACTGGTTCATTAAAACAATGTGGACCTGAGCATGGGTTCTTTCCCATTTCAAAAACCAATTATGAACAAATTTACAGTCATTGTTTTTTCTTTTTGGTGGATGAAGGGCAATTGAAAACTATACCAGTTTTTATATCTGTAATTCTTTTATTTTTTTTAAATTTAGAAACTACAAACCAATATTAATCCATATTTTATAAAACTTTTTTTTCCAAAATTGTATTTTCATAGTATCCAGCTTTGTATAAAAAGATAAAGAAAATTAAATATTTGTAAAATTATTGTCTTTAAAATTTGTGTGTTTCTACTCCTTGAGTTCTGCCTGGAACTCGGCAAGGATCTTTGCATCTGTCTCCATCAGTCACTGGATGCGTTTCTATGATGACAGTTAGGGTATTAAGCCTTCCAATTACCAGAGTAGGTCAGCTCAGGCACCCTCTTAACCATTGCCAGTAGTCTATGGTGGATTCATCCCTGTGGATTCCTAGGAACCTACCCCCCCCCCAGCACTCTGTTTCTCCCTATTCCCATGGTGTCTTCATTTATCATGGTATCTTTTTCCTTGTTCTTCCACTCTGTTCCTGTTCCAGCAGTCGATGGAGTAGAGGAAGGATTCTGTGAGCAAGGGATATTAAGGCCATGACTGGAAAAAGTACATAGACAACTATCCAGACTAGTGTGAAGGCATGAACTGTGGACCAATAGCTGAGGAGCCCCCATCCATGGTACTGGACTGGGCCCTCTGGATAGTCGAGACAGCTGTTTGAATTGAACTGTATAGACAGTCCCTAGGCAGTGAGATCAGAACCTGTCCCTAATACATGAGCTGACTTTTTGGAACCTAATGCCTATAGTGGGACACTTTGCGGCAGCCTTGGTATAGAAAGCAGGGACTTGGACCTGCCTCAGCTAAATGTTCCAGGCTCTCCTGACTCCCCATGGGAGACTGCCTTGGAGGAGGTGGGAATGGGGGGTATGTTGCAGGGGAAGGCTGGGGGGCAGGAGGAGGGAGGACAGGGGAATCTGTGGTTGGTATGTAAAATGAATAGAAAATCTCTGAATACAAAATTTATTTAAAAAATAAAGAAAATCTGTTGAAAACCTAAAAAATTATCTATTTTTAAATTTTAAATATGCGATTAATTAATACAGTACTTAATTTTAAATACAAAGTACTCATATTACATACTGACTTGACTTTGCTTTCAATGATTTTCTATATGTTTTTTCAATATTTGTTTATTTTTATTTTTATTTTTTTTTGGTTTTTCGAGACAGGGTTTCTCTGTGTAGCTTTGCGCCTTTCCTGGAGCTCACTTGGTAGCCCAGGCTGGCCTCGAACTCACAGAGATCCGCCTGGCTCTGCCTCCCAAGTGCTGGGATTAAAGGCGTGCGCCACCACCGCCCAGCCAATATTTGTTTATTTTAAAGATTTATTTTACTATATTTGATTATATACGCATGAATATCTGTGTGTGGCTTGTGCATGTCAGTGTAGCAGCCCATGAACTAGAATCACTGGATCATACTGCTGTCTATCTAATATTTACAGAAATATGAAACTCATTTAAATTGACTAACAATCATATGTCTATCCACTCCAGGAGGAGGAGCTGTCGTATGTGCCTGTGTGCTATGTTAAACTATTTTGAACTTGAAATCAGTCCTCACTAATCTTATTTAGCAGTAGTCTCTAGAGGACATTTAACTACCTAGACAGCAGGTGGTGACAAATATATCTAAAAATAAGCCAGAAAGATTTCTTGGTTGCAGGGAGGTCAATTACATTGTCTAAGCCAAAGAATTCAACAAGAAGAAATTATTTAAATGTATGTTTTACAGCCATGCCAAAAAAAAAAAAAGCTTAAAAGTGGGAAAATGAAAGAAATGAGATCACAGGTACAGAAGATTTTTAAATTCCATGCTTTTATGGTGGAGTATAAAGCAATATACTGCATTTCAAGAAAATGCCTTTGGGAGAATAAAGAGATAGGGAAAAGGAGACTAGGAAGAAGTATGCACTAAAAATCTGAATGAAATGTGTGATATTCTAAGATATCAGCATATCAAAAAGAGTAAGAGTTTTCATTTGAAAGTAAAATCACAAAGTCTGAAAACCGTGCTTGAAATGAACAGCAGAAACTTGCAACCTAAAGACCTCTGAATGAACTATTGAATCATAGCAGGTGCCCTTCTGTCCTCCTACATTTCAACTTATGAAAGTACACATTTTTTAAAATAAAGAAATACAAAAAAATCCTTGGAAGTTATCCTCAAGACAAAAAATACCTACTATAATTAAGTTGTTCTCAGGTGGTCCTAGATGCTCTCTTTTTTCAGCTTTGGGGGAGGAAATGCAATATTGACCTTTAAAGATTTCCATAGCAGTTGTGATTTCCATAAAATTTTGAGGTGTAAAAACTAGAAATGTGGTGTTATGGATATTTTTCCGTCACCTTACATCTATCAACAATGACTGACACAGATGTGAGAATTTGCAAGTGTGTTAAATTACTAGGGAGAACAAATGTACCATGATACCATGATAACATAATATGAAACAAGTTACTCTTAAAAACACAAATTCTGCAGTCAGCAACAATGGGAAAATTCATTCTTTTGAACTGTAACCAGGTCATACTTTGCAGAAATGGCCTTCTGGGCTTACTTTCACTTCTTCCTCACTTTGCCTTTCTTCTTCTAAATCATTTAGCAATTTGTATCACACCCCTTTTTGCCAGTATGAATTCTAAAAGCAAGAAAAGAAATTTCTAAGATAAAATGTTTACTCATTTACTTAACTAAGTCTTTCTTTAGAATTACAGAATCTACCTCATTGGTGGTACCTTAGTGAAGGAACCACTTGTATGAAATCTGGGTTCAAAGTCATAGTCTGGCCAAAAGAATGACTGACAGGACAGAAAGAGAGAGACAGAGACACAGACAGTGATGACATACAGTGACAAAAAGAGAGGCACAGACAGAGATACAGAGATGCAGAGAGACTCAGACAGTGACACAGAGAGAGAAAGACAGAGACACAGACAGAGACAGAGACAAAGAGACAGGTAGTGACAAATAGACAGAGATGCAGAAAAAGACATCTTTATTACTTGGGAAGCAGTCTTCCTGTTCATGTCCAGTTTCTTTCTTTCCATATGAAAGACCTATGTATGTCCCTGGGTCCTGTGTGTCCCTAGTTCCTGTGTGTCCCTGGGTCCTGTGTGTTCCTAGGTCCTATGTGTCCCTAGGTCATGTGTGTCTGTACTCTCATGTTTTCCCAGATCTCATGTGACCCTTGATGCCTTAAACCCAGGGATTCTGTGTGTCCCTATTTCCTTGTGTTCTTGGTTTCTGTGTATACTTGTATCCTCAAACTAGAACAATTAAGAAACCATTCTTCCATCTTCCCCAAATCTAGTTTTGAATAACTCTAAATTTTTCCTTGTAATAGTCTTCTTCTAAATTTTCTCCTTCAAGTCAGGAGCAAACTTGGGTTATTGCACTGGCAAACGAGGACCCTCTTTGACTCTAATGCAAGGGTAACATTTATCTATTTTAAGCTGAACAGAAATCACATGAATTTGCATAATTTTAATAAAAATATTAATTCATTCCATGCACAAACATATTTATTTACCTTTATCTTTTCATTAAAATCTTATTTCTTTACTTACAGAAATATTATAATTTATCTTTGGTTTCTAGATCCCCACCACTTGAAGTAACATTCTAATTCTGTCCTTGGCATAGTTCTCTGGAAAACCTTCATTCTTGTTTTAATTTTAGTTTTCTTCTCTATTAGTATGATAAACATTATGCCCAAAAGCAAACTGGAGAGAAAGGCTTTATTTAGCTTATGGTTACAATCTCTCTATCATCAAAGAAAATCAAGTCAGGAACTCAGGCAGGGACCTGGAGGGATTAAAATAAACATGAACAATAGAGGAATGCTGCTTATTGGCTTGGTGTGTTATAATTCTTACACAGACCTGCCCAGGAATAACAATATTCATAGAGGACTAGCCCTTCCCTTATTAATCATCAATCAAGACAATTACCCAGAAAAACACCCACAAACCCATCTGTTGGAAGCAGTCCTTCAGTTGAGGTCCCCTCTTCCTGGGTTTTTCAATTTTGTGTCAACTTTGAAATAAAAATACTTCACATTTGTTGCAGGATATATGATTAACACTGTGAAACCTGAGTCTGCATTTGCATTAATAAAGTAAAATCAACCTTGGGCCAAGAGTTGGAAGTAGCAACTAGTTAACAAAAAGTAATCACAGAGAGTCAGAGTGCATCTGAAAGATGGAGAGAGAAATGCACAGGAAGTTGTAGGGATGTGTGCTGTAGGATATTCTGTATTCTGTGAATGTGTTGCTCTGATTGGTTGATAAATAAAAAGCTTATTGGCCAGTAGCCAGGCAGGAAGTATAGGTGGGATAAATAGACAAGGAGAATTCTGGGAAGAAGAAGCCTGAGTCAGAAGATGACAATTCGCCATCCAGGGAGCAGCATGTAATGGCACACAGGTGAAGGTAGGGAACACATGGCGACATATAGATTAACAGAAATGGCCTGAGTGTAAGTGTAAGAGCTAGTCAGTAGTTAGCCTGATCTAATGGCCAAGTAGTTTTAATTAATATAAGCATATGAGTGATTATTTTATAAAGAGCTGCAGGGTCCATGGGACTGGGCAGGATGAGAGAAAAATTCAGCTACTGATGTGTGTGCATTTATCCTTTTGTATACTGTGAAGATTTGTCTTTGTGATTGGTTTAATAAAGAAGCTGACTGGCTGGTAGCTGAATAGGATGAAGTTAGGTGGGAGAGCCAAATTGAGGATGATGAGAAAGAGATGAATTGAGTCAGGAGTCAACACCCAGATGCAGAGGGAGCAGGAGATGAATGTGCCATGCTAACAAAGGTACCTCCATGTGGCATAAATAAGGAATATGGGCTAACATACAAGGTAAGAGCTACTTTGTAATAAGCCTGAGCTACCAGCCAAGTATTTACAATTAGTATAAGCCTCCCTGTGGTAATTTGGAAGCAGCTGCCAGGACAGGAAAATTCTGCCTAATATAGCAACCAAATATTCATCAAGAGTTTCCACATGAAACCCAAGAAAGCTTAAAAGAAAGATTCTAAACACACAAAAGAACAATATCAAGCATAGTTTCTTGGTAGCAGCCTTTTCTCAGGGGGTTCTGTTTTCTCGCAGTGAGCAGAAGTATGTCTCCTTTAAGAGATGATTTCCTGGCTCGATGCTAGTGGCAAAAACCATGTGACTCTTTTGAGACCCTCCTACTAAACACTTAAAATGGGGTTTATGAGCAGTGGAAGGTATGCTACTTAGTGGCAGCACGGACCCAAAAACTCCCCAGAGCTGGATGGTAAATGTGGCCCCCACTGATACCTCTGCCATGAGGAGGCCAGACCAATGAGAGGGGCAGAGGCAGCCACCAAAGCTTTGGTCCTGATCATTATTTAAATACTGTGTAAAACTTTAGACCCACCAAGATAAAATAGAAAATAGAGTATTTCTCTAATTTTGCCAAATACAAATGGACTGGATATTGTAACTATAGTTCTTACTTAATAGCTGCTTTGTTGTATATGATCTTATTATGTTAAAGTTAAAACCTTTTTTTTTTTAATGTGACAAAAGGGAGAAATGACATGGAGTATTCTATGTGTACACTGTGAAGATTTGTCACTGTGATTGGTTTAAAAAAGAAGCAGACTGGCCAATAACTTAACAGGATAAAGGTAGGCAGGAAAGCCAAGTTAAGAATGATGGGGAGGAGAGGTGTAGGGTCAAGAGTCACCAGCCAGATGCAGAGGGAGCAGGAGATGAATGTGCCATGTTAATAAAGGTACTAGCATGTGGCATAATGTAAACAAGTAATATGGGTTCACTTAAAATGTAAAAGCTAGCTAATAATAATCCTGAGCTATTAGCTGAGAATTTACAATTGATATAAGACTCTGTGTGATAATTTTTAAGTGGCTGCTGGGATGGGAAACCTCTCCATACTGAGTGAGGCAGTCTTTTTTGGTTACACAGACTGGAAGAACATTCTCTTTTAGAGATGCTGGCAAAGAGGTAAAGTCAGCAAGTCCCTCCTCATCCTCTCCAAGCTAGCAGATCTTCTTGTGAGCTTCCAACTCCTGAATCTTTTTGATAAATAAAACTATAGAGGTTTAGTTAAAACTATATTGGTGGCAGGGGCAGGTGCAGATCTGGCTATTCATAAAAGATCCACCAGGCCACCACAAGAGAAGCAGGCCAGTAACTGTGGAGCCACAATTATTGGCTGAAACAGCAGTAGATTCAGGTGCAGCTTCTGTGCCAGAGATAAAACAACATTTTGGCACTCAAATGCCTGGCATGAGCACACAGAAGAAGTCAAACTAACTAGCATCATCCAAGTTACTGCCTGGGACTCTCTGCAAGCATTCACAACAGTTGGCTGCTGCATATGGGGACACCGGAAAGCAGGCTTAAGCTTGGAAATCAAAGGAGGGCCTTGAGTTTCCTGCTGATGCTGCTGACAAACTGAGAAGCTAGCAGATTTGGTGAGACACCTGGGGAGTCCTTTAGGAGAGAGTTTAAATAATATTTAAAAAGAAAAAAATCTTTCCTATGTTAAAAATGGGAAATATTATGATAGGTGGAGCTAGGACTCTGTATGGTGCTACTATAGAAGGCTTAAAATTGAGAAAAATCAATGAGATAAATGCCTTAGCTGTGATTGACAAAATATTGATGGTAATTACTATCAGTTTGGTAATTCATGTTTTATACTTAAAAAAACTGGTTCAAAAACTGTGGTAAATATGAAAATTTGATTGATAAGATACAACCCTTAGAAAGATTCACTATTGATAAGATACAAGCCTTAGAATGACTTACTATTGATGAGATTCAAGTCTTAGAAAGACATATTAATGAAAATAAGAAAAAATACTCAGACAAGGAATAATTAAGAGAAGAACCTACTGTACCACTTCATGATGATGAAGAGAGGTGATCCAAGATTATTAGAAACCAACTTTAGTTTATTCAGTTACTATACAAGAAGATAAGCAGGCAACAGGCTCTCCCAAGTTTATGAAGAAATTAAATGGAATCATATAGAAATATTAAATTTCAGGAGATTTAAGAAAGCAGTCATTTCACATGGTATACATTCACCATATTTGAAGCAGGTGTTAAATTCATGGGCAACTCAGAATAGAATTATGCCCCAAGACTGGAAAGATTTAGCTATAGCAATATTGTAAGCTAGTCCTCAGTTACAATGATGAACATGGTGGGCAGAGGTCATCAAACAATGAAACAGGCCTAGGGATATTACTATTCCCCAAGATCAGCTTCTAGGTGAAAGCTAATATGCTGAGTTGCAAAGGCAGTTTGAATTTTATGAGCACACCTTGGCCCTATATTGTTTAGCAGCTTTAAATGCTTGGGAAAAGATTAAAGAATTAAGAAAGAGGTCTGAGTCGTTTATTAAAATTATGCAAGGTTCAAAAGAAGCCTTCACTGATTTCTTACAAAAACTGACTTAAGCTGTAAATAGAAGATTATCTGATCCGGAGACAGGTGAATATGAACTGAATCTTGGGCTTTTGAAAATGGTAATTCTGATTGTCAAATTATAATTAGGCCTTTATAGGCAATATCAGCACAAATAGATGAACAGATTAGAAATATGGCTGATATTGAATCTCATGCTTATGATGCTGCTTTGATAGAAGTAATTTCTAGAAATTTTAAGAAAAATCAAAATGTCAGATGTTTCAATTATGGTAAACAAGGTAATTTGAAAAGGGATTTTAGGTAAGGTGTTCCTAGAAACAGAAGTCCTTAGCTTTCTAGAATGTGAAGAAGGTGTGGCAAAGGGTGGCATTGAACTAATGAATGCAGATCAACAGGAAACAAGGAAGGTAACCCTTTGAGATTAGGAAATGCCTTAGACGGCCTCATGCAGGTCCCAATATTAAATTCGTTTCAATCCTCTGCTGACAGCATCAGAGAAATGCATTCATAGAGCAATTAAAAATCTTAATGCTTGTTGTTAAATCCATACTATTCTGGTTGTTATCAACAATAGAGCAGCTACAGTAGATAAATCAAAAGTTTCAAAATAAGAATTTTGAAAAACTTCTATAACTGATCAGATACCAAAGCTAAAAATACAAATAAATGGCATTAAAATTGAAGATTTAGTAGACACATGAGCAGAAGTAACAATAATTTTATGAAAACCTTTGGCATCCAGATTTGTCTCTTCAGAGGGTAAATGTACAGGTTATAGGGTTTGGAACTTCATCTCATGAAAAATAAAGTACAAGATGGATGAGTGTACAGGGAGAGGACAGAGAAAAATTAAAGCCATATGTGACTAACATAGCAAATAATTTATGAAGATGTGTTTTGTTTTAGCAATGGAAAATACAGATCAACATTCCTCCAGTCTCAGAAACAAACCATAAAATAATGAATATTTCTTAGAAAAAATATTAAAAGGTATTTCCAAGAACAGTCAAAGAACATTGATGTTGTATATAAACAGGGTACAACAGCTGTTAGACTTTCAAAGGTACCAACAGCCCTACCTTTAAAATGGTTAACTGACAAACCTGTGTGGATGGGACAATGCTTTTACATCAGAAAAAATATAAGCACTAAAGCAGCTGGTACAGGAGAAGCTAAATGCTCAACATAATGAAGAATCATCCTGTAGATGTAACCAATCGTATTATTAAAATAAGAAACACAGAGCCAAGGTAAAAGAGAAAAGCCGAGAGGTCAGAGCTCAGAGATAAAATCTTACCTCCTGCAGTGCTCCTAGCTTCCCCGAGAGAGGGAGGTACTTCCTGTGTCCCTGTTTAAATAATCTTTCTGTTCTGCCTTCTCATTGGTTGTAAACCCAACCACATGACTGCCTCATCACTGCCTGTAAGTACCGCCCTCCAGGTCTTAAAGGCGTATGTCTCCAATACTGGCTGTATCCCTGAACACACAGAAATCTACCTAGCTCTTCTAACCACCACGCTCTTACTATGGCTCTAATAGCTCTGACCCCAGGGCAACTTTATTTATTAACATAAAATTAAAATAACATTTCAGTACAAATAAAATATCACCACATTTCCCCTTTTCTATTTTAATAAAAAGAAAAAAGGCAAAAGGTTATAACTAACAAAAGAAAAACTATATACAAAAGTACAATAACTATATACAATATATACAAGTAACAAATACCTAAACGATGTCTAGTCCATTTGTATTTGAGAAATCAGAGAAAATAATTCCCTTATCTATCCTATTTTAGTAAGTCCAAAATGTATCTAATTCACTTTCTATCCTAATTAATCTTCAACTATAACTAACTAATCTTCAACTCCCTCAGAGACCCAAGAAAGAAATAATATTAGCTAACAAAAATAAAAACAAGAAGTGCACAAAAGCAGCTTCCAAAAATTTTGTGAGTTGACAGAAACAGCCAGCTGCCTGGACAGTCACCTGAGGTTTCTCCACAGTGTTGGGGCATCATCTTCAGCCTATAGGCTTATGGTATCTGACAGACTCATTTGCGAAGTAGGTTGTACAAAAGGTCAACAGTTCAACCTCACATTGGGTGAGAGCAGTCCATATACCAGAAACACCTGAATTCCACTAGTGTCATGTCATGATTCAGGATTTTAAATTCTGGAAATTGTTGATGGTTTTTGAATTCAGCTGTCCATTCTTCTTGGCTGTGTATATATGGCTTCATCTAAGCATGCCCTTCTCCACATCCCTCTATTAAATGCCAGTCTACTATTGAGAGGCGTGAGCTTTCAGTTGCTGTTCCATTGCACAACAGAAGCCATCGGCCCACTGCCTGTTCAGCTGTCTTTGAAGAAAAGGACACTGTACCTTTTCTGGATTGTGAGGGCCACTTCAGGGATGGTGCCATATTGTCCTGGCCTCAGAAGATGCCGTCTGATAAAGCCATAACCACACTTGTTTTGGCAGGAATCGGTAGTCCTTTGTTTCGTGTTCTGTCTGTCCATTTTGTCCTGTTGATTTGAGGATACTTTGTTGTCCAGTGGCTAACTTTTGCCACAATGAAAATTAACTCCATATGCAGTTTCTTCAATGCCCATATTTTCTCTGAAGTAGATTGGTACTGCCAGGAGCTGACATGTCTCAAAAAAGAAAAATTTCTAAGTTATTAAAATATTTTAAATGCCATATTCGTTAGATCTCTGAAGGGTTTGAAGATGACCTGTCTAAAATACATCTGCTCAATTTTTAAAACATATCTAATATGATTACAATTTCTATTGTAATGTCTAACTACTAACTTTCATTTCTTTATATCCTAATAGTTGGTAATAATGTAAAGTATTTAAAACTAGTAATTGTCTTTTTCTTTTCTTTCTTTTTTTTTTTTTTTTTTAAACAAGAACCTTAAATCTAATCTCCTTTGCTTAGCCTTTTTCCTAACCCTTGACAACTTGTAACCAACCCCCCTAAACAATTGAAAATTATCCCAGACCCAAAACCCATTAAAAGAACCAAAAAACCACCCGCCCCACACCACTTCTTTGGCAATGTGGGTGTCATATTCTTAAAATTGCTTCCTGCTGGGTATGGGTGAAGTTATCTTTATCCTGAAAGAAAAATTTAGGTTAATTGTCAAATTCTAGGAAAGGTAACTATATCCTTCATTATTATCCAGTCTGTGTATAAAGCCAAAGTTCAGGGTTTATCTCAAGTCCTTATTCAAGTAGTCTCTGAGACTGGATCATCTCAGCTAGTCATCTCAAAATTGTTCTGAGCACCTTGTAGTTCAAAGCTGATCTGTAGATGATGTTTGTCAGCTTAGTGATATTATTATTGTCCACGTGGAATTGTTGTTGTTGTTGTTGTTGTGGGGCCCCATCTTCTTTCCGGAGACTTCAGTTGATGTTAGGCCTGGCCGTGATTTCCTGCAGAAAACTGATAAGAGACTCGAACACAAAGACATATATATGCAGCTAACTGAAGCCTTTTTTCTAGAATTAGTTAGTACTCTATATGACCATTCATATCTTAACAAAGTTTAAAATGTATATATATATTAATCTTGTAATTTTTGATATAAAATTTATACTTTAAGAAAAGTTTAAAGAATCAGAATAGAATCAAAGAGTTGAGATTAGTAATAGAATAGTCCCTTAATTAATTTGGCTTTTGTCCTGTCCCATAGCAGAAAATGGCTCTTTTATTCTGTCATGATACAGGGAGTTTGTATTTTCATTTTAACAACATGCTTGAGTTTAAAGAAGGAGAGAGCCATTCTCCAACTCCAAAGTCAGCTTTAAATTTTAATTGAACTGGGACTATTAGAAAACCAATAGTGTTAAATCTTTAGAGAAAAGCAGAAACAAACATTTAAGAAGACATAAAATTTTTTAGATAATATATACCCATATGCCATATACTCCAATATACTCTGTTTCCTGGGATAGATGATTTGTCCCTTTTCTTCAGTTGTCTCATTTGTCTTGTGTCCTTCAGATTCCTTAACCTTCATTCTCCTAAAAGACAAAAACAAAAACCTTCCCCCAAGACTAATTTTGGGGATGTTCCTTTTTGGCAAGTTATTATCTGATTAAATGAAAAGACATGTGTTACAGGTACAAGTTAGTTTAAATTGGATGTTCATGCTGGTTGATGAACTATCACCTCCTCTAATTAAGAGGTTTCTCTTGTTCAAATCGAACCTTTATCAATTTTGATGGTACCCACAGCTTATCTTCTCCTATAGAAACAAAAGCAAAACCTCGTCCCCAACGTAATACATACCCTGGTTTCCATTCTGAGGTCAGCACATCCTTAAAGTATATAGGCTGATTTAATTCTGTAGTTTTTTCTATTACCCAATGTCTCTCTGCAGCTGTTGTTCCTTTCTCATTGGCATTCAGAAAATTCAAAGTTAATAGAGCATTATGCAGTCTATTTCTGGGGGTTTTTGTTACTCCTTTCTGTTTATTTAGCATATCCTTTAGAGTTCTGTTTGACCTTTCTATAACTGCTTGACCTGTAGGATTATGTGGTATACCTGTAATATGCTTTATATTGTAATAAGCAAAAAACTGTTTCATTTTAACAGAGACATATGATGGAGCATTGTCAGTTTTGATTTGTGCAGGTATACCCATAATGGCCATAACTTCTAGCAAATGAGTGATTACAGAATCAGCTTTTTCAGAACTCAAAGCAGTTGCCCATTGAAATCCTGAATAAGTATCGATAGTGTGGTGTACATATTTCAGTTTTCCAAATTCTGCAAAGTGAAACACGTCCATCTGCCAGATTTCATTCCTCTGAGTACCCTTTGGGTTACATCCTGCTGGTAATGGTGTTTGATTATAGAAGGAACAAGTAGGACATTTCTTTACTATTTCTTTGGCTTGTTGCCAGGTTATGGGAAAATCCTTTTTTAAACCTTTACTATTGACATGATGTTTTTTATGAAATTCTGAGGCCTCCAGCACATTTCCTATCAATAATTTATCAATCTCATCATTGCCTTGTGCTAGAGGGCCTGGCAGACCAGTATGAGATCGGATGTGAGTTATATATAAAGGATGACTCCTTTTCCTGATTGTATCTTGTAATTGAATAAATAGTGAAGTTAATTCTGAAGCATCAGGGATAAATTCTGCAGTCTCAATATGTAATACCACTCTTTCAGCATACTGAGAGTCAGTTACTATGTTGAGAGGTTCTGAAAAATCCATTAATACCAACAGAATAGCATACAATTCTGATTTTTGCACTGAATTATAAGGACTTTGTACCACTTTACTTAAATTTTCTGATTTGTAACCTGCCTTTCCTTGTTTGTTGGCATCTGTATAAAATGTACGAACTCCAGATATGGGTTTTTGCCGTACAATTCGAGGCAAGATCCAATCAGCTCTCTTTATAAAATCAATTCTGTTGCTTTTGGGATATTTGCTGTTAATTTCTCCCAAAAAATTACTGCAAGCTCTTTGCCAAGGTTCACTTTCTGTCCATAATTTTTCAATGTCCTCCTTAGTTAAAGGTACGACAATTTCTGCTGGGTCTATTCCTGCTAATTGACGAAGTCTCAATTTTCCTTTCCAAATCAAGTCAGAGATTTTTTCCCCATAAGTTTTTAATTTTTTATTTGGTTTATTTGGTAAAAATATCCATTCCAATATAATATCTTCCCTCTGCATTAATATTCCAGTAGGGGAATGCCTAGAGGGTAAAATAACCAAAATGCAATCCAGCTTTGGATCAATACGATCCACGTGCCCTTCATGTACTTTCTTTTCTACCAAGGCCAATTCTTTCTCAGCTTCAGGTGATAATTCTCTTGGACTATTTAAGTCCTTGTCACCTTCTAAGGTTTTGAACAAATTAGTCAGTTCATCATTTTTTACCCCAACAATAGTTCGTAGATGAGAAATATCTCCAAATAATCTTTGAAAGTCATTAAGAGTCTGTAGTCTATCTCTCCTAATTTGCACCTTTTGGGGTCTAATTTTTTGTAGCTCTATTTTATATCCTAAATAATTAATAGAATCTCCTCTTTGTATTTTTTCAGGAGCAATTTGTAATCCCCAGCAAGGCAAAATTTTCTTTACTTCTTCAAACATTCTTTCTAAAGTATCTGCATTTGAGTCAGCTAGTAAAATATCATCCATATAATGATAAATTATAGATTTAGGAAATTTTTTACGTATCACTTCCAATGGCTGTTGTACAAAATATTGGCACAGAGTTGGGCTATTTAACATTCCCTGTGGGAGGACCCTCCATTGAAATCTTTTAACCGGTTGAGAATTATTATAAGTAGGCACTGTGAAAGCAAATCTTTCTTTGTCCTTTTCTTGTAAGGGTATTGAAAAGAAACAGTCTTTTAAATCAATAACTATGAGAGGCCATCCTTTTGGTAACAGAGTAGGCAAAGGAATTCCAGATTGTAGAGAGCCCATCGGCTGAATTACTTTGTTAATTGCTCTAAGGTCTGTTACCATTCTCCATTTACCAGATTTCTTTTTAATAACAAATACAGGAGAATTCCAAGGGCTGGTTGACTGTTCAATATGCTGAGCATTTAACTGTTCTTCTACCAGCTCTTCTAAAGCCTGGAGTTTCTCTGTTGTTAAAGGCCATTGCTGAACCCATACAGGCTTGTCTGTTAACCATTTTAAAGGTAGAGCTGTTGGTATTTTTGGAAGATTATCAGTTGTTGTGCCCTGTTCCTGTATAATATGGATGGCTGGTGACCACTCAAAATAATGCCTTCTAATATTTCTCTCAGAAACATGTGCTAGTTTATGATTTGTTTCTGAGATTGGAGGGATTTTAATCTGAGTATTCCATTGTTGCAACAAGTCTCGACCCCACAGGTTCATAGCTATGTTAGCGACATATGGTTTTAATTTTCCTCTCTGTCCTTCTGGACCTATACATTCCAGCCATCTTGCACTCTGTTTCACTCCAGATAATGTCCCAATTCCTAACAGTTGAACGTTTACCTCCTGAAGAGGCCAAGCTGGATGCCAAAATTCTGGTGCAATTATGGTAATGTCCGCACCTGTGTCTACCAGACCAGACAACAAAACACCATTTATTTTTATCGTTAATTTTGGTCTCTGTTCATTAATAGAAGTTTGCCAAAAAATTTTCTTTATGTTTTCTCCTGAATTTTCTATTCTCTCTTTTTCATCATCCTGACCAGCCTGATTTATTCCAATAGTCATTTGGTTATTTAATCGCTCAGAGCAGGGATTTCCTCTACAGCTGCAGGAAAGGTTTGAACTGGTTTTGCTATGGGGGCCTGCATGAGGCCCCTCCGGGAGTTTCCCAAAAACTGAGGCAAAGGATTACCCTGTCTGTCCTTTGTTGATCTACATTCGTTGGTCCAGTGTTTTCCCTTACCACACCTTCTGCATACTCCAGAAGGAAGGGGCATTCTGTTGCCATTGTTCCTTGAAGAAACATTGCTTCTAGGATTGACCTGTTTACAGTCCCTTTTAAAATGTCCTTGCTTTCCACACCCAAAACATCTAACACTCCTCAAACCTTTTGAAATTACTTCTCCTACCCACGTATCATGCTCATCAACCTCAACATTAATTGTTTCTCTAATCCAATCTTCCAAAGGTGCAGATCTTGCCCTTAATGGCCTGATTATTCTTTTGCATGCTGCATTCGCATTCTCAAATGCCAAAGCTTCAATTATTGCCTTACTAGCTTCTGATCCTGAGACCATTCTGTTTACTGCTGAAGCCAGTCTTTCTAAAAAATCTGTGAAAGATTCTTTAGGGCCTTGCATAACCTTTGTGAATGACTCATGTTTTTTTCCTGGTTCATCAACTCTGTCCCATGCATTCAAGGCTGCCATTCGACATAAAATTACGGTTTGAACATCATATAAACATTGTGTTTGTATTGAAGCATATTGGCCTTCTCCAATAAGCTGATCCTGACAAACTTGTATTCCTTTATCCCTCCATTGTGTTTCTACATTTCTAGCTTCCTCCTTAAACCAAGTCAGAAATTGAATTCTCTGGCTGGGTTCCAGAACAGCTTGTGCAAGGTCCCGCCAGTCCTGTGGTATAATCCTATTATATGTTGACCAAGAGTTTAACATTTGCTTTTCATATGGGGAATGCATGCCATAAGATACTATTGCCTCCTTAAACCTTTTAAAATCCATCAGTTCAATTGGAGCCCAGATATTTTGTGTAGCCATTTGATCAGGCATCTGCTGTACGGTTACAGGATAAATTAAGGATGATTGTGTGAAAACAGGCTTTCTTTCTGTAACCTTATGATCCAAACTTGAACCAACTTCACTGTTAAAATTAACAGGTTTTTCTAAAGCTGTTATCCTGGCACTTAAATCGACTATCTTTTTAAATAGTAAAATGAGAATAAGCATGGTGATTAACTGCATAATTCCCATAATACTAATCTTTTCATATAGTTGTTCCATTGTCAGACTGCCTAAAATTTCAAACAAAACCCAATTTTCTTCCAATGTACACAGGAAACCCATTTTTTTAAATGTGGAAAAAATTTGTCTTTTAAATAGTTTCCTTTATGACTTACCAAATCTGCGTAGAACAGTAGAAATCCGAGCGAATTTCAAAACAGCCACCTAGAGTCCTAGGTGTAAATCCAGAGAGAGAGAGAGAGAGAGAGAGAGAGAGAGAGAGAGAGAGAGAGAGAAACAGAGAGACAGAGAGAAAGCAAGAGAGAAAGCAAAAGGGAAAGTGAAAGTGAAAGTGAAAGTGAAAGTGAAAGTGAAGGGGTAGCCGGCTAAAGCTTAAAGCCAGCCACTTGTTCCCTCTGAGCCAAGTCAAGGCTTGGCTTTACAGCCAGGGGCCCTGTTTAGCAGGGCAGGCCTGAGCTGTTTGTAGCACTGGCTTTAAGCAAGCAGCTCACAGTCCGGCCTGAGCCCAAGCAGACCTGGGCTGGGGCTAGGGAGCCGGCTGCTCCGGCTAGGGAGCCGGCCCCAAGCAGTTTTTAATGGATTCTTGTCACGTTGGGCGCCAGATGTAGATGTAACCAATCGTATTATTAAAATAAGAAACACAGAGCCAAGGTAAAAGAGAAAAGCCGAGAGGTCAGAGCTCAGAGATAAAATCTTACCTCCTGCAGTGCTCCTAGCTTCCCCGAGAGAGGGAGGTACTTCCTGTGTCCCTGTTTAAATAATCTTTCTGTTCTGCCTTCTCATTGGTTGTAAACCCAACCACATGACTGCCTCATCACTGCCTGTAAGTACCGCCCTCCAGGTCTTAAAGGCGTATGTCTCCAATACTGGCTGTATCCCTGAACACACAGAAATCTACCTAGCTCTTCTAACCACCACGCTCTTACTATGGCTCTAATAGCTCTGACCCCAGGGCAACTTTATTTATTAACATAAAATTAAAATAACATTTCAGTACAAATAAAATATCACCACATCATCCAGTCCTTGAAATTCTCCTATATTTGTTATTAAAAAGAAATCTGGAAAGTTGTAACATATCAGAGAGCTATAGATAAGGTGATTCAGCCAATGGGCTCTTTACAGTCTGGAATTCCTTGCCTTCTTTATTGCCTACGGGATGGTCTATTGCAGTGATTGACTTAAAAGATTGCCTTTATTTTACTATAACTTTACAAGAACAAGATAGCCAAAAATTTTGCTTCACTATGCCCACTTTTAATAATTCCCAGTCTTTTAAAAGATACCATTGAAAAATTCTTCCACAACGAATGCTAAACAGCCCCCACCTTATGTCAATATTTGTACAACAGCCATTAGAAATAATTCATAAGCAATTTCCTCATCAAAAATTTATTATTATATGGATGATATTTTACTGGCTGATTCATGTGCAGATACCTTGAAAAAAAAGTTTGATGAAGTAAAGAGAATTTTCCTTGTGGAGATTAAAAATAGCTCCTGAAAGAAAACAAAAATAAGATTCTATTAATTACTTAGAATATAAGGTGTATATACAGAGAATTCAAACACAAAAAGTACAAGTCAGGAATGATCAATTAGAAATTATTAATGATTTTCAAAAGTTGCTGGAAGTTGCTAACTGGTTATGGCCCACAATTAGATTAGTTACTCAAGAGATAATTAATTTATTTCAAATATTACAAATATTATAAGGACCTACATAGTCCATTAAAATTATCAGCTGCGAGTCAGAGAATTGAGTCTGGTAGAAAAGAAATTACAGGATAGATATGTGATCATTTGAATCCAGAGCTTGATTGTCTCCTAGTCATTGTACCTACTGCTCATTCTCCTAAGGGAATTCTTATGAAGAGAGAAGATAGTATCTTAGAATGGACATATGTATCACACAAACAGAGTGAAACATTAAAGACTTCTGTAGAAAATGTTTCTGAACTGATTCTGATAGAAAAATTGAGACTTTGTCAATTTGCAGTTATTGACTGAGCAGAAATTGTGGCACCTTTTATTAATACTGAAATTGCCTCATTATAAGCAGAAAATAAGCATTGTCAAAGAGTTTGCAATAATTTCTTAGGAGAGATTAGCAACAAATACCCTAAAAGAAAGAGACTCTAGTTTATAAAAAGAACTAATTGAATCCTCCCTCATATAGTAAGAGGAATACCAGTTTCTGGAGCCCCTACATTCTATACTGATGGAAATGAAGCAGGAAAGGCAGGTTATAAGTCAGGAAATATAAGTAAAGTGTCTCAACATCTTTATGATTCAGTTCAAAAATCAGAAATACATGTTATTCCCATGGTATTGTTAGATTTTTCTGGAACTTCTTAATATAATTACTGACTCCCAATTGCAGAAAAAGCTGATTTACATATGAAACTGCTAAACATATTCCAGATGATGCAGAATTTAATTTGTTATTTATTCAACTTGGAGCAAGTATTCAGAAATAGAAATCATCCATTATATATAACATATGGGAATTCCAGGCCTTCCGGCACAATATAATGATGAAATTGTCAGCTATTAATAGAAAATATGCTAGAAGCCTCAGAATTTTATAAAAGACAACATGTTAATAGCAAAGACTTTTCTTTTTTGAAGAAAGATTGTTTTTGTCATTTGGCAATAAACCCAGGAAATTATAAAGAAATATCCTACTTGTTCATTTTATAACCAGACTCCATTACCTACAGGAAGTAACCCTAAAAGTAACCAAAGAAATGATATTGACAAATGGATGTGTTTCATTTTGTAGAGTTTGATAAATAATAAATATGCACCATACCATAAAAATATATTCAGAACTTCAATGGGCAACAGCTTTGAGTTTTGAAAAAGCTGATTCTGTAATTATGCATTTATTAGAAGTTATGGCCATTATGAGAATGCCTGTATAAATTAAGACTGACAGTGCTCCAGCATATATCTCTAATAAAAATAACAGTTTTTTTTACATATTCCACATTAAACATATACAGATAAACCATGCAATTCTACAGAACAAGCAGTTATAGAAAGATCTAATTGCACTTTAAAGGATATGCCTTACAAACAGAAAAGGGTGACAAAGGCCCTCCGGAGATAGATTACACAGTGCTTTATGAACTTTAAAGTTTTTAACTGTTAATGAAAAAGAAACAGCGACTGTGGAAAGACATTGGATAGTAGAAAAACTGCTGACTTAAATCAGACAGTATATTTTAATGAATTGTTGACCTCAGAATGGAAATCAGGATATGTGTTTCATTGGGTAAAAGGTTTGGTTTTGTTTCCAAGGGAGAGAAAAGCTATGGATACCATTATGATTGATAAAGATTAGATTTGAAGAGAAGAGACTTCTTGATCAGGAGAGGAAATAGTAATCAGCTTGGTCATTCAACACAAACTAAGTTACAAGGCTAAAAAATGCTTTTCATTTGATCAGGTATAAAAAATATAATATTTTCAGATGATAATTTACCAAAAATATAATTGTCTTACTGGCATGAAAGGAAAATGATATTTCATAAACCATGTGTCTTAATTCCATATTGAAATATTTGACTGTAGATTGCTATGCAGCCCATGACATCTTAGACAACAACTTTTGAGTTTTTTTTCTTAAGATAAAATGATTTTTTTTTGTTTGGTATTAAAAACTCAGTCAAGAGATTTAAAATATTTTAAATAAATTCAAAGGATTACTACAGTTAAAACTCATTTTCTAAGTATCTAAGAATTAGAATGATTTGGAGATGAGTTAAAACATTTGAGCAGGACAATAATCGCGCATGCCTTTAATCACAATAAAGACAGAAAGATCTCTATCAGTTAGTTGTTTTTTAAATTATAGAGTCTGATAAAAAAAAAAAAACCCACCACCCAGACACAAAATTTAGATGCAGCTCCTAATTGTATGTTTGCATGCTAGGAAAATTATATACTGTATTTACAGATTATTATTATAAAAATCATCTATAGGGTTACTTCAAAGGGGCTCTAAAATCGAGTATGTCCTTTGTGACCTAAAAATAAATATACTTTAATTTGTTAATATAAAGTTTTATATTTTAAGTATAATGTATTTATAATATATTTAATTATATATATTGAGAGAGAGAGTAATATAGTTATATTTATCTACACATACTAAGGTATATTTAATTAAATTTTTAATGAAAAGAAAATACGTTTTCTCTTGCCAAAAACAGTTTTCCTTAACAAGGATGCCACCAGCATAAAAAAGAAAAACCCCAAAGTAAAGGTTGGGGCAGGTTTTTATTTTTGTCTTTCCAGGAGAAGAAAAGCATCAAGTTAAGGAATCCAGAGACCACTGAACAAGTGAGACAGCTGAAGAAGATCCTCAAGAGAAAATGCTTTAAGAAAAAGAGTAAATTGGCCTAATGGTACAGCACACCTCCAAAATGATAAGATTTCTTAAACCTTCCCAAATGCTTGTTTTTGCTGCTCCTCTACAGACATAAAAGGCAAATGGTCTTTTTGTGGTCTCAATTCAGTTAAAAATCAAGGCAGGCTTTGGAATTAGAGCAACGCTCTCTCCTTCTCTAAACCCATGCATGCTTGTTAAAGGAAAATCCAAATTTTCTGTCTCTTGTCAGAAGAGCCCCCTAGTATGGGACAGAAGAAAACCAATATTAAGTGATTATTCTATTGCCACTAATGTCATAATCCTTTGGTTTTATTTTGACTCTTCAAAACTTTTCTTAAGATATAAATATTATCACAAAATCTATAAGATTATTATTTATATACAAACTTTCTGACAGGATATTAGTATTTATATAGAGTACTAACACATTCTAGAAATAACCTTCATCTAGGTTCCTGTAAGTGCTTTCAGATTTGAGTCTAAAGCAGGAAATTAGGAACCAAATTTTTGAACCCAGGATGTACTTAATAGATTGTGGTCCTCTAAATTTTCAGATATCTACTGTATATGGCATATAAAAAGTATATGTTTTCTGCAGTGAACTGTGACCATTTCTAATAGTGACTTTTGAGCTTTCCAAAAAGATGATGGAACCCTGCAATAACAAATCCATCTGGTTTGTGGTAATGCCATTAAGCTGATAAATACTACCCAAAGATCAGTTTTCGACTACAAACTGCTCAGGACAACTTCAAAACTGCTAGTTGAGATGATACATCCTTACAGACCACTCTAGGCAGGACTTCAATTAAGCTCTGAACATTCCCATCACACAGAGACTGGATAACTAATGATACAGGACTTGACCATTACCCAATTTTCTCATGGCCCTCTAAAGATGCCCAGAAAGCAAGAAGTAATTTTAAGAACATAATGCCCACATTCCCAAGAGTTGGGGTGGTTACTTTTTGGTTGTTCACTGGGTTATGGATATTTGTCATCATTTAGAAGGGGTGGTTGCAAGTTGTTATTATCCATGGTCAGGAAAGAAACTAAACAAAGGAAGTTGGATTAAAGGATTTCTTTCTTTCTTTTTCTCTCCTCTATCATTCTGTCTCTCCTATCCAGTGAAAAAAATGGTGGAGGATATAGAAATTATAAGATAAAAGATTAGATTATTGAAGCTACTTTTAAACTGAAAAGCAATCTTAAGTCTCAAATATTTTACATTGATTTGGATATTTGTATGTTGGTACAAATTCAATGTTATTTTTTGTTATAACATACTGTACATAAGTTTTTACCCCTGTTCAAGGTATTGTACCTATGCAGTTCATTTATAAATATAATGAAACTTTCTAGTCCTTGAAAGATGTTATTATAAACTATTTAGGATAATTAAGAAATGCAGATTATTAGTTAGTCATCTATAATAATCCAACTTATAATCATGTTAGGTATGTTTTCAAAGTCAAACAGAGATATATTTTAAACTGATAGGTGGTCTTCAAACACTTCAGAGATTTACAGAATATGGCAACTAAGATGATTTATATCATAAGGCTTTTAATAACCGTGGGATACATCGACTCCGGACAGCACCAATCTACTTCAGAGAAGATGATGGTTATTGAAGAACCTCCACATGGAGCTGGCTTACAATGTGGCAAAGTTATCCACTGGACATGAAACTGCGCTTGCCTTGACTGCTGACAGTACGCTGCCCAAATTGGACAATCAGGACACCAAGGAATTCAACTACTAAACTTTGCCAAGCAAAGATGCCAAAGACAGATGCTCCAACATTGCAGAGGAACCGACTGTCCATGTAGCCAGCTGTCTCTGCCATTTCTATAGTTTTGGAAGGTTCTTGTTCCGCAATTCCTGTTTACTAAGGTAATATTTTATCTTTCTCGGGTCTCTAATGGGATTGAAGACTAGATAATTATAGTTTTTTTAGTTTTCCTTGTTACCAAATTCTAAACAAAAAACCTCCAAAGTGATGTAAAATTCATAAAGGTTGAGAGAAGTAAAAGCTTAAGTTGTTTATTTGTGAAAATATTATAAGATCTGAAAAGATATTTTAGATCGACAATACAAGTAATGATAGAAAGTGATTTAGACAAATTTTGGACTATCAGATTTTGAGACTGATGCGCTGCCTACTGCACTAAGAAGGTTTCGACCTGTCCTCAGTGCATGAGTTGGCTGTTTGGAACCTGGGGCTTATGCAGAGACGCTTGGCTCAGCCTGGGAGGAGGGGACTGGACCTGTCTGGACTGAATCTACCAAGTTGAACTCAATCCTCAGGGGAGTCTTTGCCATGGAGGAGATGGGAATGGGGGGGGGGCTGGGGAGAAGGCGGTGGGGGGCGTTGGGTTTGTCAAGGGAATCCATGGCTGATAGGTAAAATTAAATGAAATTATAAAATACAATTAAAAAATTGGACTAAAGATAGGATAGACAATTGAATACTTCCTCTAAAGTTGTCAAATACACATGGATTTGATATTGTGAATGTAATTCTTACCTGATCATTGTTCTTATTGTATATATTTTTATTGAGTTAAAGTATTTCCTTTTTATATAGACAAAAGGAGGATAACTTGCAGGATATATGAAAACACCGTGAACCCCAAGTTTACATTTAAATCAATTAAATAAAATCAACCTTTGGTCAGAAGGTGAAGCTAGCAACTATTTGACAGAAGGTAATCATGTAGTCAGAGGGCATTGCAGGATGGATAAAGATGCAAAGAAAACAGAAGGGAGGGATTTTGAGTGTGGTGGTCTTTTTTGGTTTGGCGGAGCCAAAGGGTGTTTTCTTTCTGAGTGGCAGGCAAAGGGAGAGCTTCACCTAGTTGATCCTCAGCCTCTCTGAGCTAGCATGTTTTCACCCCAGCTTCTGACTCCCAAGGTTTGTTGATAAATCGAATGATGGAAATTTAGTTAAAACTTCACTTGTTGTCAGGGGCATGAGGCAGATCCAGTGGGATGTAAGTGGGCTAGTAACTGTGGAACCAAAATTACTGGCTGAAACGGCAATAGATTTGGATGCAGCCACTGTGCTGGAGTAAAGCAACACACTTTAAAACCATAACCTTTCCTTTCTTTTTCTCCAAGATCTCGTATTAGTAACACATTGTAGATAAAAGCCCAACATAATTCTTAGTCTTTTTGATGCATATGCACTTTTTGCCTGCTTGAATGTCTGTGCACAGTATGAGTGCAGTTACTGCTACAACCACATGGACATGTCAGGTCCCCTGGAACTGGAGTTATAGAGGGTGTGAGCTACCTTGTGGCCACTGATGTTGAACCCAGGCCCCCTAGAAGAATAGCTAGGGCTCTTACCTGTTGAATCAGTTCTTCATGCCCATGGTTCCATAAGTTTTAAAAATCTCTGTGTACCTTTGAGGCCTCATGGTCTCTCCCTACATACTTTAGTATATCTGTTGTTATCTTTTTTTAATCTCCCATTTAGGTAGTCACTTTGGTGAGAGTTAATGGGTTCAGCTTCTGACATTACTAGGAGAAACAATCTCACAACAGATTTCCAGACACTATGGCGCTTGCAATTTTTCTGTTCTCTCTTCTGCAATGTTGCCTGAGCCTTAGATATGGGAGCCATTTTATAGACATAACCCCCGGGACTGGGTTCTACAACACCACATATTTATAAATTGTGATTTTTCTGTATCGGTCTCTATTTCTTAACAGTGATCTTCTATTTAAATAAAAAAGGGAGACTTTTTTAACATTGAAAAAATCAGGGCATAAGAACAATCACACTTAAGCAAAACCAAAATTTTGAAGTGTAGCTCCAAATCTTGTAGCTGAATGTCTGACATCATCAGGGACTCACTCATTATTGTCTGGACTTCAGTCGCCTTGTATAAGCCTGTCTGTCTGTCTGTCATGCCATTCACAGCAAATACACCTTGTCCTGTTGGCTCAGGCTAGCTCTCTTCCATATGTGTCACTGTTCTATGCAATGTTTTCAAGAGCCTGTGTCTATACTATCCTGAGGTCTCCACTGCAGCTGAGGCTGCACCTCTACCCACAGCCTCTCTGTGCTTCATCAGGGTCTCTACCCTGTCTAATGTGTCAAGCCTTAGATTCTGCTCTTGATTCCTTCAACCCTATGGTCTTGATGACACCAAGTACCACACGGACAACTCTCATACATCATGGTTTGACTGTCAATTTAAGGTACATCCTATATACCTTATAGATGACAAGTTCTGTGTGTTAACACTGAGATTTATCTCAATGATGCCGGTCTCTTAATAAGCATAGCTGATTTTCAGCTTTAAACTAACCACTCCCCATTGTCCCAGTAAATCAAAAATTTCCCTTCTATGATGTTACCTCTTGTAAATCACAACTGATTTTTCAGCCCCAGCTAAGCAGAAACCACAGATTGTTAAATAAATATTCTTGTAATAACAAGAATATCCATAATAGAGTCACCAAGGAACTCATAGTTCCCACTGAAACTTCACAAGCTAGGCCTCAATTGCCTACATATTTCAGCACTGTTTTCTAAGTTCCTAGAAGATTTCATTGGGTTCTGATCATGAAATGGAATTTTTAGTCTAAAGTTCCAAAATATTTTAATTTAATGGCCAAAATAGTCTATGGCATAAAAGCAACATGGTCAGGTCCATCACAGCAGCATTCATATTCCATATTTCTGGTACCAGGTTTTATTCTAGTATTCCTTTCTGTTGCTTTGGTAAATATCTTGAACGAAGTCAACTGAGAAAGGTCATTCTAGTTTTTATTATTTTGACAGCTGAAAGTCCTTATGACATTTGCTTTGTCTCAGGCTCCTCAATTTAACAGTTCAAATAAAGAACTAAATAAGACAATAAACTGGCTAACATACATGAGTGATATCAGAATTTTTTTACGTGAGAGAAATGGGCTATGAGATATATTAAATACTGACAAATATTCTTTGCTAAGGAAATTCTCATTCATGCTTCTGTAACTAGAGTTTCCAAAAGTTCAGTGATAAGTCTTGAAGTTGCTTGTTCTGTCTCCATTCTTCCGCTACTTCTTCGTTAGAGTACGATCAGTAGTTCTGCTCCATCACACCCTCTTCACGATGGTGCTCTGACTTACCACAAAACCACAGTAGTACAGTCAAGTGAATAGACTGAATGAAACCTCTAGACTCATGAGCTACATTTAGCCTTTTCTCCTCTAGTTGATATTTTTAAGTAATTTGTCACAGTGATATGACACTATCACAAATGTTATTAGCCATAGTCCACATGGTTTGTATTGCTTGGGAAACTACAGCAAGGGAGAATATATATATATATGATGTCTCTTATAAAGATTCACTCTCCAAAAATGCATGAGAAGCCTATGCAGGTCAATTGGAATACAATATAAATAATTTAAATAATATATAAAAAACATAACTCCTAGAATGAACAAGAGACATGAAAAATATAATTTCATATTTCTTTCAGACCAGGCTAATTTTCAATATGTTTTTTAAAATATTCTTTTCTCAGAATGGCATCTATATTTTTCTTTTTCTCTTTTTAAAACGTAGCATGCGAAGAATTATGGGATTATGGCATATACAAACATCCCACTCTTCACCCCTAACCTCTTGTATCCTGCCATCCCCAGTAGTCACTTTTTGAGAAATCAATCTTTTGCCCAGTTTTTGAGTTTCTGGAATGAAGATCAGGTTTGTATGCAAGGCATGAAGTTCTTTCATTCCAGAAAATCGTACAAAATATTTAAAATATTCCATTGTGTATATGTGCCACAGCAAAACAATGACATCATGAGGTTTGCAGGCAAAAGGATGGATCTAGAAAAAATCATCCTGAGTGAGGTAACCCAAACTCAGAAAGATAAATATGGTATGTACTCACTCATAGGAGGATACTAGAGGTGGAACAAGGATGACTGGACTGCTACTCACATCACCAGGGAGGCTACCTGGAAAACAGGACACCAAGAAAGACACAGGGATCGCCCAATGATGGAGAAATGGCTGAGATCTACATGAACAACCTGGACATGAGTGGGAGCAATGAAGGGCGAGGGTCGAGGGAAAGAGAGCCTGTCCTGTGGGAGTGGGAGATGCCAGCTGGATCAAGAACAGAGAGTGATAACAAGGAATAGGAGACCATGGTAAATGAAGACCACATGAGAAATGGAAGAAACAAAGTGCTGGAAAGGCCCACAGAAATCCACAAAGATACCCCCACAATAGAATGCTGGCAATGGTTGAGAGACAGCCGGAACTGACCTACTCTGGTGATGGGATGGCCAAACACCCTAATAGTCGTGCCAGAAATCCCATCTAAGGACTGAGGGATCTGGATGCAGAGATCCACGGCTAGGCCTCGGGTGGAGCTCCGGGAGTCTAATTAGCGAGAAAGAGGAGGGTTTATATGAGCGAGAATTGTTGAAGCCAAGTTTGGATAAAGCACAGGGACAAATAGCCAAACGAATGGAAACACATGAACTATGAACCAAAGGCTGAGGGACCCCCAACTGGATCAGGCCCTCTGAATAGGTGAGACAGTTGATTGGCTTGATCTGTTTGGGAGGCATCTAGGCAGTGGTACTGAGTCCTGTGCTCATTGCATGAGTTGGCTGTTTGAAACCTGGGGCTTATGCAGGGACGCTAGGCTCAGTCTGGGAGGACGGGACTGGACCTGCCTGGACTGAGTCTACCAGGTCGATCTCAGTCCTTGGGGGAGGCTTTGCCCTGGAGGAGGTGGGAATGGGGGGTGGGCTGGGGGGAAGGGGAAGGGGGCAGGAGGGGGGAGGACAAGGGAATCCGTGGCTGATATGTAGAACTGAATGGTATTGTAAAATAAAATAAAAAGAAAAAAATATTTAAAATAATAAGAACTTGGTTATTTTTATGTGAGCTGGATGTAGTATGCTTTGAATACATATTAATACTCTCCTATTCATATTGGTAAGATAATCTCATTAACAAAAAAGTACATATAAAATAAATAAATAATGCTACTGTGAAAATTTGAAAATTATATCCTATTTTGTGCATTTCCTCATAAATCACACCATTATTTTTATAGATTCATAATTCATATAAACATTTTTTTTCTTTTTTGGTAGTTTGGCAGCATGATATTAAGTCAGTCATACTGAGTAAAAAGAAGCTCTTTCATTTTATTTGAAAATCTTATTGCAGCTTATCAGTTTTTAATAAAGCATTACAAAATATCTCTGATTTAAGGAAGATGAAAAACATCATGTCATTCTAAGTCAAATCGTCACCAACTGAAAGGGAATAGAGGATGAACCGACAGGTAGGCAATGACATTACTTCAGAGCAGGCAGGTGGAGCCCTACTCTTCAACAGTCTCAGATTTTATTTTCTTGGACCCTACATGAAAAAAAAATATGCATTGATTCCTGTTCACTCAGTTCTCACTGCCTATTAAATTTCAAAAAAACAGCCTCACATCTATATTGTGTAATTTGTCTCTATAATTCCAGGTGTATATTCTGAAATGATGAATACATACACATGTGTTTAAGGGGAAAAGACATGTCAAATGTCAGAAGGAAAGTGTTAAGTGTTTTGGGTGTTGTCTTTTGCAGGCAATTTTGCATTTTCTTGTATTATTCTTAACAAACAAGGAAGCTGCTAGGGAGAGACAATTGGTAGCATATTTGATGAGAGTAAAAAAATCATGTTGTAAATTTTTCTGAACAAATTTTATTGTTTATTATTGTTGTTAAAAACTCAAAACTTGGTATTGAAGAAATTTGGCCAGCACAAAATTGAATTAAATGTAATTGTTCTGTATTTGGCATCTCACTATAATTGCCGGTCACTTTAAAATAGTATTGAATATTCCAAAGAGTATAATGTGATTTTTTTTTGTCTGTATTTCACCTAAGCACTATCATATGCCCTTTTTTGTTAGGTACTCATGAATGATTTTTTAAATATCTTCCAATATCTTAAAATGTAATATAAATTGGCAATTAGTCTTTTAATATTATTTCATTCAATGCAAAACAAGACATAGTTATAAATAAATGTTTATCATTGTATGAGTAGATTTGCACATCCAAGTGAGAAACCTTGAAGGATCAATGACATTTCAATGTAGATATTCATATTTTTCTTCAGTGAGAGACACTTTACTTTGCTGAAATTTGTCACTACTACTTTTTATGATTATGTTTGTCTTCTTTTATTAATATTAGGCATTCAGATAATGGAGAGAGTGAAGGCATTTTCACTTTCATAAGAGTAGTTAAAGAAAGGCTAAACGTTAATATAAGTAGGTAGCCAAAAAATAAAATGCTTTCTAGACAAGGGTGAGGCCCAAGGTCCTCTGTTCTATCCCCAGTTATCCCTGATTCTATCCCTGGTTCTGAACCGGGTATGATGGTGAGAGCCTATAATCTCAGCAGGTTGAGGCAGAAGGATCAGAAGTTCAAAGTCATCCTTGTCTATATAGGAAATTCAAGGCACATCTTGGCTACATTAGACCTTGTCTCAAAAGCAAATTAAAAAAAAAAATAACGCCATTGGTATTTACGTTTCTTGATGGAAGGGGCTGCATGGACATTTCTTGGCATCAGAAGTTATATTCCTATATTGCCCTACGGACATTGACACTAGAGGACCAATTCTTTTGTTTCATGCTACTCACATGGCTTCATACAACAACTGAGCAACCTCCTGAAGATTGTCAGTGTTGAAAACAGATTGTGGATATCATTATAAAAACGACTTCTAGTTAATATCCTACCCTGTTGCATTTGTTAGCCAAAGCATGGCTATCATCTCCCAGGTCCAGTTATAAATTACTTCTGTGAATTTTCATATTCCCATATCACCCCAAACTGTAGGATACTGATATTTATCTCTCTTTATAATCAAATGAAGTTTTATATTTAAAAAATGCAGGCATATCCTGCTAGATTATGCAATCTGAACCTAGAAGTTGCTATAATACATATAGCCACACACTTCTTTTGTTAGACTAGATAAAAGAAGTCCTGCAGGATAATTGAGTTACTGACACTAATACTGGACAATAGTTTGAACTTTTGCAATGTTTACACATATATAGGTGTATGTGAAAAAATTAAAAATGGGATATTTGAGGCAATCATTTTTCTAAACATTTAGTCATAATCAATGTGGGAAATATATAAGCAAATACACTCATACACATGGTATTTCACATCTATATATTTGGGAGCAATACAATTCAGGTAAATAGTATATGTTTAAAAATACTTCAGAATAATTAATAGATAAACAAATATAGCAAGGAAAGAGAATAATCTAAAAGAACTATTTAAAATCACTCTGCCAATTGTTAGCACTAATTAATGAAAGTGGATCTGGACATAAATAAGTTAAGAGACCCCATGAGTCTGAGGTAAGGATTCTCTATAAATGTCAAGTATAGTAGAAGTGATGCTTCTGAGGTAATGTGGATTATGTAAAGACTTTTGAATCAGAAAATACTAGAGATGGATACTGGTTATACAATAGATGTTTGGACAATGAAGATACTAAGAATATGGGTCTATGCAATGGTGTAGTTAGTAAATGATGGGGAATAATAGTCAAATCTAAGAGTTCCCCTAGAAAAATGTAAAATGAGGGTATTGGGTTTTTTTTTTCTAACAAGATTATAACTTTAATGACCATGAATGTTGTTGTGTATTTGTATTTTTTATTTATTGCCACATCAATGATAAAGACAATTTAAAACAAAGAGATATTGTAGGATATGAGGAGTGAGGGGCACAATTGGGGAGTTGGAATAGCTTGGAAAAATAGTTGGTTTAAGGACACATATGCAGCTAAAATGCCAGGATGATGTATAATTGGGAAAACTCTATAGATAAATATGATTACAACAGAACCTCTAGGAGAGCAAATATCCCATGCACACAAATTGCAAATGCAAGAGAGAAAGCAATTAATCATAAATATTGTAATTTTTGTATGTATTTTAGAAATTTCACAATTGACTCATAAAAGGGAATTTTAAAATGTATTTGGCTTGTATCCCTGCGAGGCCTGCTCTGTTTTGAAGAGGAACAGAGGAAAAGTGGATCTGAGGTAGAGGGGAGGTGAGGAGAAATTGGGAAGAGTAAAGGGAGAGGGAACTGAGATTAGGATGTAATATATGAGAGAAAAATACATTTTTTAAAAAAAGAAAAGAAAATAATAAATTCAGAAATTCCTGTTTTGGGGGAAAAAAAGAAAAGTTTTAACAGATGACTCTAAAGGGCAGTTGTTTGCCTGATTTGACAAAGGAAGTTTTTTTTTTTTGTTTTGTTTTGTTTTTTTCCCATCATCATCTATTTTCATACAATACAAAAATTAGTCTGGATTTAAGTTGTTGGCTACATTTTTTTTTCTTTTCCTTAGTAATGATGACATCACTGTGGGGATGTACTGACTTCATTTTATAAATGAATTATTTATTCCTTGCACCTTGCAATAGTGGAAGGAATAAATAAAACATGGACATTATTACTACCTGTAAAAGTTGTAGTGCAGGTGGCACCTGAGAGAGTGCTGGGAAAATTCTGTAATGTTATGATATGTTTAAGTCAAGGGAGTGTAAATGTCATATAAAACATAGATGTTATTTTTACAATTAAATTTTTAAAGGTGATATCCTGAAAAAAAGATATTTAAAGTGGAGAAGGTGACCTTTTCAAACATGTTAAAATATCCGAAAATGTAATGAATTGACTCTTACATGATAAGTTGGGGAGTCTCTCAAGAGGTTTAAAATCAAGAGACATTCAGGACTAAGCTGGAACTTAATGGCAGATATCTGTGAGAGAAAGAGGGGACAGTGATTATGGTAATTGACACAGCACTGTCCTTTAAGGTGCACTTGGCAGTTCCTGGAATCACTTAACACATAAAAGGGACATGATAAAATGTTCCCTAGTTCTTGTATTAATGCTATTCCTGTGTTAAGGAGAAGGAAAAACTGGCAAAATGGTGTGATAAAATTGCTCATATTCACAGAAAAATTAACCTGTTTGGCATTTCCCCGACACTGGGAGTAGAAGCAATGGAGCTGTAATGAATCTGATACATGTCAAGGAGAGGCTATAAATGAAACATTAATTGACATAAACTCTCAGCATTTGCATAAATAATGTATGCTCTTCAGGTATAAATGACTTTAATTTTTTTAATTTAACATGCAAGATGAATTATTCTTACATAACATATTCCTAGAAGAAAGACTAGGTGCAAAGCTAAGAATAGTAACCTTTGCCTCAGATAATCTCGCCTGGTCTCTGTGGCTCTTCACCTCCTTGTACTTCTGTCTGTTCACATTCAAAATGGCCCTGACTTGCCAGCCCACACCTGGTCTCTCATATACTGGAATCTCTTACTGCAGTATCTACAAAATAAGTCAGAAATCATAAAGAGGTATAGATTTAGGGATGGTCCTAAATATGTGATATGGCAATGATAAAATATGATAGCCAGGAAGCACGGAATTAAAAAGGGTCATTTGTAGCCAGCTCTTTCCTGGGTACCCATGAGATATATGGGCACATGTTGAAGTCAGGTTTCTGTGGTACCAACGGCATAATCCACACCTGGCATTTTCCTTCTGATGTGTACTGAGGTTACTTCCCATGATGGAGATCACCTTTTTGACACATGAATACCAACATGTTGTAATCTTCTGAAAGATAGGGTTAGCATGGCTGATAGCATTTACAAAAAGCTTGAACAGTGGTTGACAATATGTATGTGTGTATACTTATCTGTGTGTATTTGTTTGTATGTGGTACATGAATTTCTGTTTCATTATTTGTGTGTATGAATGTGTGTATAGGTATGTGTGAGTCTGCATGTGTGTCTGGTTGTGTTTGTGCTATGTATGAGTGTGTGTATGTGTGTTAGTGGTGTGTGCTCGTAGTGTGTGTGTGTCTGTCTGTTGTCTGCGTGTCTGGCTGTGATTTGTGTGTGTGTGTGTGTGTGTGTGTGTGTGTGTGTGTGTAGTGCTAGGGACTGAACCTAGAGCCTCATATGTACTAGGCAGACTCCTTATCTCTAAGCTACATCTCCGATATACTGTATCACAGGCAGACAAACACCTTTTTGATCTGAGTACCTTGCCCATGATCTATCTAGTTTAAGGTTTGTGACCACTGTAGCATGTCAGTATTGGAATTGTTCTCATGGAGTCCACCTTAAATCGAAGAAAAATATGTTTGTTACACTGTACATAGAGGTTTCTCATCTCTGGAGCCACTTCCAAATTACCACACAGAGGCTTATATTGACTGTAAATGTTCTTCCAATAGTATGGGCTTATTACTAACTAGATCCTACATTTTAAATTAACCAGTATTCCTTATTTATTCTCTGTCACATGGTCCATCTTGCTTCTTGGCATCTCCTCTCAACTCCCTAACTACATCCTTCTTTTTCCCTGTATCCTCAGTTTGATAGCCCCACCTACACTTTTTGCCTGGCTATTGGCCAATCAGCTTTTATTAGCCAATGAGAGTAATACATATTCATATTGTATGAAAGGATTGTTCCACAGCATTTCCTCCTTTTTGTCTATTTAAAAAGGAAGGTTTTACCCTTCACATAGTAAAAATATATACAACAAAAACAGTGAAGTCAGAATTATAATAAGAATATCCAATCCATTTGGATTTTGCAAAATTAGAGAAAATACTTAAGTATATCAGTGAGTCTATAGTTTCAAATTTACTTTCTAATTATGACTAAGGAAAATTATAATTATAACTATTTAGTCTTCAATTCCACCAAAAACCCCATAAGGATGAAATATTACCTAATGACAGGGATATCAGGCTGTCTGGACACTCATCCAAATTTCCTCTGTAACATTGGGGTATCCAATTCTGTCATATAGGCCTAGTATATCTGACAGAATTCTGTGAAACACATTTTTGAAAGACTGTCCTGCTTTGTCTTGGCAAGGTTCAGCATTCTTTTTCTTTGGTGCCCTGCTTGTCCAATTTGAACAGCATATTATCAGCAGTTGAGGCAAGGGCAGTTTCTTGCCCATTCACTAACTTTTGTCACAAAGAAAGTAAACTACATATGGAGTTTCTTCAATGTCCATTTTCTTCTCTGAAGTAGATTGGTGCTGCCAAGTGCAGACATGTCCCATTGTCATAAAGAAAACCTTATGGTATTAAAACATCTTAAATGTCATATTCTGTAAGTCTTTGAAGTGTTTAAAGAACATCCATCTAAATATATCTATGTACGATCTTGTAAAGATACCTAACGTGTCTATAAATTTGACTATTGTAGATGACTATTAATCTGTATTTCTCAATTATACATTACATTTTAAATGAGCTATATAAACACAGTATCCCAAACAAGAGTAGAAACATTCATACAGCATAACAAAAATAACTCCATCATTCTTATATCATACTCCCCTTTCTGCTTTTAAAAAGAGATTTCTGAATTTAACTTATTTTTTAACCTTTTTGATTTTATTTTACAATACTATTCAGTTCTACATAACAGCCACAGATTCCCTTGTTCTCTCCCTTCCTGCCCCCTCCCCTTCCCCCCAGCACACCCCCCATTCCCACCTCCTCCAGATCAAGGTCTCCCCCAAGGACTGAGATCGACCTGATAGACTCAATCCAGGAGATGGCTCAGCCGTTAAAGGCTAAGCTCACAACCAAAATTTAACCTTTTTATTACTATGACCAATAAAATTTGTAACCAACCCTTAAACAATGACAAATGTGCATAATTTGTTTTGGGGGGTTATATGTGTGGTTCTCCAGACTACTCCTTATTGTTTTGGGGGCACTGTCATCTTTGAAGGATCCAGAGAAAATCTAGGAAAATGATTAAGTCTTGGCTGGAGTAGTCAGTGGGATTAGAATATCTTAGCCAGCCACCTTGAAGCTGCTCTGGACAAAAAAACTTTAATAGAGGCACTCTGAGATATTGGACCCCCTGGGCCATATGCCCCATCAGAGATTTTCCAGGGGGTCTTCCTCTATCAAAACTGATTTTTCTTAACCTGGAATGAATCCATAGCCTCTCATTTCCCATGGAAATAAAAACATAACCTTCCCTGCAAAGCAATGTATCCTTTTTATTTAAATTTTGAAGTCGGCATATTATTAAAATATATAGGTTGGTTTAATTTAGTACCTTTTATAAGCAAATGTTTAGCAGTTGTCAATTGCTCATTAACAGTCAAAAATCTAAAGACAACACAATAACATATAGGATCCAGACTGTGTATTTTTCATCTTTATGTGGCTTAGTATATTTTTATTAGTCTATTTCATTTTAAGGACTTTATTTTAAAACTATATTTTTTAACTCTAAGATTGTATATATTCTTTCTTTTCTCTCTCCCATGCCTACACATATTTACAAACACACTCTGACCCATTTAGCACCTCTTTTTGTCTGGATCCATTTTTATCATGTATCTTTATCCTTTTTCTGACCACATGAGCCTTTAAATTGGGAGATGCTTATCTGTACTGCAGTTGGCATGAACGACTGTGGGAACCCACCATTCAGCACCGGCAGCTCAAGCTGGTAGTCTACATCCAAGGATGCCTCTCTGTACTGTGGTTCACATGAGAGACATGAACTAGGAAGTTTTTGCTCTTGGTTCCATTTCTGTGTGTCTAAAACCCTTAAGCTTTTTCCAGCTTTATGTAGATGTACATTGGCCACATTGGAATGCCATATGTTGATGGAATGTCATATGTAGACAGAGATTTCCTGTTCTGCAGCCGCTCTCAAGTAACCCACACACAGGCTTAATATCACTTAAGAATGCTCTGCCAATTACACATAAATTAACCCATAACTCTTATCTATGCTTAGCCACGTGGCTTGGTACCTTTTTTATTCGGTACAACATTCTTATCTTGCTTCTCTGCAATTGCTGGTCACTCTCTGACTCTGCCCTTCCTCTTCTCAGAATTCTTCGAGTCTGGTTCTTGTGCTCAATTTCTTCTTGCCCAGCTATTGGCCAATTAGCTTTTTATTAGTCAATGAGAGTAACAAATATTTATAGTATACAAAAGAATTGTTCCACAGCATTAAACCTCTAACATTTATGTCATTATTGTACTACCCTACCTTGCTGGTAATCTGTATTGCAGCAGCAGAGTCTGTAATTGGATGATATTAATGATTGTCTTTAATCCCTAATAGTTTCATGAGTAATTTCCAGCACCATGGATATAGTTAGAATAGTCTTACCAATTCATTAATAGTTCAATGTTATCTTACTCCACATGAAGTAAAATCTGCTATTTCTAGGCAGCAGAGAGTTTCTGTCATCCAAATCTCACAGAAAACACACAAAGCTATATTACAATGACTCCTTTAAAAATGTCATCCACATGGGGTTGAAGCCTTGTGAACTCTCCTCAGTCCACTTTATCATGTCTATCGTTGTCCTTGTTCAGCTCATGTTTAGGCAGTCATGTTGGTAAAAATTTATGGGTGTAGCTTCTGACATTATTGATGTACAAAATCACACAGACAATCCCCTGATTCTCTAGCTCCTACTATTTTTGCACACCATCTTCTGCAATGGTCCCTAAGCAGTAGATGCTGGAGCTGTTTTCTAGATGGAGCCATTGGGGCTGGACTCTACATCTAGACATTTTGATAAATTGTAGCACAGAAATTGGTTGCATAATGTAAGATGGTCAGCACTAAAAACAAACATAAAAGTAACAGTATACAGAGTAGGCAATATGTATTTATAAGTATATATATGTACATATGGCTATATATATATTCATATATGTATATATACATATATATATATATATGCCATGAAATTTACAAGTCTTTACACCATGATGTGAATGGATTTTATACACATCATTCTATTAAAATAATATAAAGATAGCTTGGTGATTCTCTGCCATAGAAACACATATATGCCCCCTTCTAAAAGATGAACCTAAATGGCCATGAATTTGAAAGAGAGTATGAGTAGTGTATTGGCAGATTTGGAGGGAAGACAGGGAAGATAGAAATGCTGTAATTAAATTATAATCTCAGAAAATAAAAGAAATAATTATAAAACTATATATCCCATAGAATATAAGATCATATTGGGTGATCGTCCTTCATAATTTTTCCTGTTTCTCTGCATTCAGTTTAAACTTGAATCAATCAGAGGAATCTAATACTAAGCAGACCAAGTTCTTACTTCTTTGCTGAGCTTTGAATTCTCTGTCAATCATGAGTAATTATTTTCTGTATACCATTCCCAGCTTTCAAGTAGGCTCTTCATATGAAGACTGTCATCTACAATAAATTGTTTTCAATACAGCAGAACAGTAAAATCAGACATACAAGAAAAAAAATCCCTTGTATGTAGACAGACATACTAAATTCAGTATATTCCTCAAAAGTAAAAGACTTTTTTTTCTTCATAACTCTCTCTTTTTTCCTTATTTCCCTAAAACTCAGAGCATATTAGCTAAATCTTTCATTCTCTAGGGTGGTTCCCAGGGACACAGCACTCTAATGACGGGGTCATGTCTAGTAACGTATTCCCTACACAAGGCAAATTATTAAAATGCAGCTCTTTTCACACTGAATGAATTTATCCACATCACAAAGGCAAAATGGGTTTAAATTTCTAGGTCACATCTCTTCTTCTTCTAGTTATATAATTGACACCTTACTTGCTTGCTCCCAGAGCAAAGGCCCTTTTCACTGATGACAGTATTTGTAGGCACGGTGGAAGTAAGATATGATGAGATTAGATACTGCAGGAGACAGTAAAGACGAAATTTCACACTGAGAAAACAGTTACACAAATACTTAAATCAAGAGTGCCCAGTGGGGATTCTGTTTTTGCGATTTTGTTATATATATATATATTTTTTCAAATCTTGGAACAGATAAAGAATCACAAAAGGTTTTAGGTTCATCTTTTAAAGGGGGCATGCATGTGTTTCTACAGCATAGAATCACCAAACTATCTTTGTATCATTTCAGTAGAAGGATGTGCATTAAATCCATTCACAGCAGGGTGTAAAGATTTGGAAATTTAAATTAAAAATGGTGTGTGTGTGTCATGTAAGTAGGGGAATGGTTGTTGATATTATAAAGGAGAATAATAACAGAACATGAACCCAAAAAGACTTTTCAAAATAGGTGTTTTTGAACTGAAGTTTATCAATATCTATTCTAATAATATGATTTATGAATGATTTTACTTATGTTACATTTATACTTATTAGAGAACATGTTTACACATAAAATTTGAATTTATTTGGTGTGAAATAAAATAAAATTAACATATAACTAGAAATTGGAGAGTTATTTTTGAGTGAAACGATCAATGCAATTCACTAATAATTTTGAGATACTTCCACAGCAGTTTTCAAAGTTTTTTTTAAATTATAGGATAATTATAAGTCAAAAAATAAGGTTCTTGATTATTTTTCTTTTTTTTTGTTTGTTTTTTTGAGTGCTGGGATTAAAGGCATGCCACCACCTCTTGGTCTCTCTCTCTTTTTTTTTTTTTAAGAGTAATTTTTAAAGTTTCGTTTTGTTTTGTTTTTAAGATTTATTTATTTATTATATATACAGTGTTCTGTTTGCATGTATCCCTGCAGGCCAGAAGAGGGAGCCAGATCTCATTACAGATGGTTGTGAGCCACCATATGGTTGCTGGGAATTGAACTCAGGACCTCTGGACGAACAGCCAGTGTTCTTAACCTCTGAGCCATCTCTCCAGCCCAAGGTTCTTGAATCTTTTTAAGTCTTTTTCTATTTAAGAATTTTTGATTCATTTTACATACCAACCACAGATGCTCCTCTCATCCCTTCTCCCACCTCCCGCCAAGCCTTCCCCCTATCCACCTTCCATCTCCTCCTCCAAAAGGGTAAGGCCTTCCATGGGGAGTCAGTAAAGCCTGGTCCATTCAGTTGAGGAAGGGTTAGACTCCTCCCCTCTACATCGAGTCTGAGCAAGGCGTCCCACCATGGGTAATAGCTAAAAAAGGAGGACTCTAAGAGGGATGCATGGATCATCCTAGGAAGGGGAAATGGATGAGATCTCTGGAGTAAACTGGTGGCGAGAAGGATAAATAGAGGGGAGAGGATGGGAGATGAGAATATGAGAGAACAGGAAGGTTCTTAATTCTTAAGCAATCTAACCTAAAAAGTCAGGCTGTAGGGTTAGGTTGAAATGAATACTCAAAGATCAAATTTTAGATCATTTCCAATAATCATTAACAATAAAGTATTTTCTCATGAACAATTTTTCCATTTTACTTTCCTGAGGACCTAATAAATCACTAAATGTGGTATATAACTTAACACTTAGGGTTGGAAGGATGATTTAGGCTATTAAAGGTTCTTGTTACTCTTACTGAGGGAGGACCTGGGTTCCTCTCTCATCATCTCCATGATCGCTGACAATTGTCTGTAACTCCATCTCCAGAGGATCTGAAGCCCTCTTCTGGCCAGTGCGGGTACTGCATACATGAGTTTCAAAGGTATCCACAGGCAAAACCAGCCATATACAAAATAAATAAGTAAACGTTTTTTTCCACTTTCACTTATTTTTGAGATAATAAATATAATTATAATATCCTCTCCTCCCATTTACTTACTCCAAACCTTCCATGTACCCTTCTTGCTTTTTTTCAAATTTGTGGACTTTTAAAAAAATAATTGTTATTACATACATGCACACACATATACATTCCTAAATATAACCTGCTCAGTCTGTTATTTGTACATATGTTACTGTTGTTTGTATGTATGTTTTCAGGACTGATCACTGGCTAATCTATTTGTAGTTCTATCCTGGGGAAGACTATTTCTTTTACTCTCCGTTCTCCTTATTTGCCTATAGTTCTTTGTGTAGGGTTAAAGCCTCTTGGGATTTCCTTGTCTACTTTACATGTCCATGATAGTTTTTCTCATCAGGCTTATGTGTAGTTATGGTGGTGCAGCTTCTGATATTGCTAGGAGACACAATGTCAAGACAAAGTCCCTGACTGAGTCTTAACAATCTTTCTACACCCTTCTTGCAATGTTCTGTGAGCCATAGGTGTGGGAGCTGTAGACGTAGCCACTGAGACTGGGCTTCATAGCTCTGCATTTTAATTTATTGTGGTACCTCTGCAATGATCTCTGTGTTTTGCACCAAGAATTTTCCTTGATGAGGTATGGTAACTCCATTTATCTGTGGGAATAAGGACAAATACTAAGACTAGTTGGGGATTGTGCAGGTTTACTAAATAGTGAATGAGGGTTCTCGTTTAAGATCCACAATCTTACTAGGCCTTGGTAGTTGGTTAATTTTCCAGTATAATTCCAGGCATGATTTCCATTCTGTTGAGATCTTTAGTCCAATTAGAGAGGCCTGGGTCACCTCCAAGGTGTGAGAATTATTGCATCTTCAGGGCTAGCATGTATGCTGGTTATTGTGGTTCATTGTAGTCAGAGCTGGATTGGACTGTTGTTGGCCTCCCTCCTTTGGTGGAACAGCACTTTCTGGAACACATGGTAGTCCCAAGGGAGGAGGCTATAGGCTGCTAGATGAGGGCATGGACCCATTGCCTCCTAGAGTCAGCAGAAAGCGTGGCTTCCAACACTGGCGATGAATTACCTCTGCCATGTTGAAAAACTGAAATGGAGGACTCATCAGCCAAGGCTGCCTCTTCAGTCCTAAACACTCCGTTTAGCAGCTTAAAATCTCTCCTGCTCAGAGAAGGATGATAGATTCACAATAAGTCAGATACAGATGAAGTAAAACTTTAAATGGTTTATATTATACATAAAAATGTATGTAGGCCGGGAAGAGAGAGGAAAAGGAGGATATACAGTTAAATAAAGAAATAGTTTTAAAAATAAAGTATTTTAAAGAGACAGTGAAAGTAATATTAAAAATAAGCTACGTACAGATGGAAATTACACACAGAGTCTGGATTATATTGTCTTTGGAATTTTTAACTGGAGAGAGACATTTGATTGTAAAAGCTACTGAGTTAAACACACACACACACACACACACACACACACACACACATATATGTATATATATTAAAGTTATCTTGACTTCAAAATTTATGTCTAAGGATATGTTGCTTTCGGAAAGAGGTTCTGCTTTTGTTTCTACAGAAGATGAGAACCTGTGGATTATTTCCAGGCTAATATGGTTTGATCAGCCAAATGACACCATGGCCCAGATAATCCAACATCCAGAAATGCTTGAAGACAACTGGCTCAGACAATGCAGCCTCACAGTTTATTCCAGTCAGGACTTGACCATAATTCTTAATTTTCTCAGGATGCCTATAAGATTGCCAGTGCAATTATTAATTAATTATTAGTAATTAATAATTAGTTATCTATGATAGTCAAACTTATAGTCATGTTAGTTAAGTTTTCTAGGTATACATAGATATATTTCAATTAGGTAGGTAATCTTCAAACACTTAAAAGACATAAATAATATGGCATTTAAAATGTTTTAAAAACTTAGACTTTTCTGGACAATGAGGCACGTCTGCTCCTTGTAGCACCAATTACTTCAAGGAGAATGATGGGCATTGAATGAACTCATAGAGTTTGCTTTCTTTGTGGCAAAAGTTAGCCACTGGGCAAAAAAGTGCTTTTGCATCAACTGATTGACAGTGTGTTGTATAAACTGGACATGCAAAACCCATAGGAAGGTGACCATTGAACTTTGCAAGGTGAGATGGTCCTTCAGGTTCCTGCTTCTCAGAAGAAACTGCCAGACATTATGCAGGACACAAAGAGAAGTGACTCAGAAACTCTAGGCGTATAGGTTGAAAAAGGATGTCCCAACGTTGCAGAGGAACTTTGGGTAACTGTCCAGGTAGCCAACTATCTCTGTCATTCTAGATTTTTGGAAGTTCTTAGATCCTGTTTACTTAGTTAATATTGTATCTTTCTGGGGTCTCTGATTTAGTAGAAGACTAAATAGTTGTAGATATAATTTTCCTTGGTTATGATAAAAGATAAATTAGATGTGAAACTTTTGACTCACAAATATAGGATAGATGATATAACATTTTATTTAATTTTGCCAAATACAAATAGACTAGATATTGTAACTGTAATTCTTGCTTGATAACTGTTCTATTATATGTAACATTACTATGCTAAAGTTAAAACCTTCCTTTTTGATTACACAGAAAAGGGGAAGTGCTGTGGGATGTTTTCTGTATGCTGTGAATATGTGTTTCTCTGATTGGCTGATAAATAAAATGCTGATTGGCCAGTAGTGAGGCGGCAAGTCTAGACAGGGCAAGTAGATGAGGAGAATGTGGGGAAGAGGAAGGACAGAGTCATGGGGTCACCAGCCAGACACAGAGGAAGCAAGATGTCAAAGCAGAACCGAGAAAAGGTACCAAGCCACATGGCTAAAATTTGATAAGAATTATGGGTTAATTTAAGTGTAAAAGCTAATCAGTAATAAGCCTGAGCTAATGTCCAAGCAGTTATAATTAATATAAGCTTCTGAGTGATTATTTTATAAGCAAGCCACAGAACTGCAGGGGCATGTAGAGACCTGAGAAAACTTATGACCACAGAATACTTCTGTATTTATCTCATTCTTCCTTACGTAGATCCCTCTTTTCCCATTTCCTTAGTCAGATCACTGCTAATCCCCTCCTTATTACTCCCCATTCCCTATTCCAGCAATGATCCCCACTTCCAAATTTTTTACAGTCAATTCAGTATATTCCTCACATCTGAATGTTTGGAGCTAGGAGCCTCCAAAAAGAGAGAATATGCGACCTGTGACTTTCTGGGTATGGGTTGACTCACTTAATAAGATCTTTCTAATTTCCATACATTTGTCTTAAAAGTGCCTGATTTCATTTCTTTCATTCTGAATAATACTCCTGTGTGTGTGTGTGTGTGTGTGTGTGTGTGTGTGTGTGTGTAACACACTTCACACATTTTCATTCCCTGTTTGTTGGTTGAAGATCATCTAGCTTGTTCCCATTCCCTAGCTCTTATGAATAGAGCTGCAGTGAATATGGCTGAACAAGTACCTGTGAAGCAGTGTGTTGAGCCTTTGGGCACATAACAAAGACTAGTGTAGCTGAGTCGTAAGGTAGATTTGCTTTTATTTATTTATTTATTTATTTATTTATTTATTTATTTATTTATTTATTTATTTTTGAGAACTCTCTACACTGATTTCCAGAGTGGCTATACCAGTTTGCAATCCCAACAGCAACAAGTGTGGACTCCCTTTCCCTCAAACCCCTTTTAGAATATTAAATAAATAAGCATTTACAAAATAGTCATTTCTGTTTTTTATTTATTTGTAAATCTGTTCTGTATTCGATTTTATGTATGTTTGGTGTATATACATGTATGTGGACATAACCTGTGTGTAGGTGCATATGTGCCTGTATGCTCATTCATGTGGAGATTTTTTTTTTTTACTTCCTATGGCAGGGTCTCTTGCTGAACCCAGAGCTTGGCAGTTCACCCACTCCAGCTACCCAGGTTTCTCTAAAGCACTTGTCTTCATCTCTGAAGGTGGAATCACAAATGGGTTCTGAATTTCAAACAAGGATATATCAAGCATGTTAGATTAGTTTAAAACTTAGAAGTCTGTTTTCTGAATACACTGAGAGATTTTTCTATTGGAGCTCACCGTGGAACTGGCAGTTACAATCAGAATACATGTAGGAATCAAGGGCAATAGAAATGTTTTAGCTTCTTTATTACTTAATTTCCTGTTCATTTTTGTTTTTATACCATTTTCATTTCCTCTTGTTAAATCAATGCAATTTATGCATGGTTGAATGTTGCTAGTCTTTAGGACTAATTAATTTTTTACTTGAAAGACTGAAATTCAATGATCACCTTTTATTTTATTATAGGTCACTCTGCTTCCAATTAAAAACTCACTTGATCATTAGCAATAAAAATTTCCACAATTGTCTTTAGTTACTGCAGAAAACATTAGATTTTTTAAAAAATTATTCTTTGTGTCTTTCACATCATGCATCTCCATCAGACTCATCTCCCTGTCCCTTTGTATCCACCTTCTGCCCTTGCAACCCCCCTACCAAAATCAAATAAAACTTAAGAGAAAAAAGAAGAAAAAAAGACAGAAATGAAAAAGAGTCAGTCTCGGCTTGGAAGCTGTAGTGTGACAGAGTGTGTCACAAAGTAAACCCTTTTATCCATATATCTTTACTTGCAAGTGTTCATTACAAAGAGTCATTGGTCTGGTTTCTGCTACAGTGTCAATTCTGGGCTCCCACTGGGACTCCTCTTGGTTATCCTGCTGTTGCCGTGTTGTGGAAATCCTTCAGCTTTGGATCTGCAAGACCAGTCCCTTCACATGCTCCCACGGATCACGGATGGGGTGGATGTTGGGGAGGGCCAACACATAATCCTGGCTTTGGGCCTGGGTAGTTGCAGGGTTGGTCAGCATGCCAGCTCTCCCTTCTTCTTACCACCAGGGTGAGCTCTCCTGCATTGTCCTGGTGAGTTCACCCTTTGCAGGGATGAGCAAAGGGCAGGGCCAGTTCCCCTGCATTTATACCCTCAGGGTCAGATCCCCTACATCCACAGTTCAGGGCCAGCTCTACTTTGTTGCCCAGGTGTGATGTAGGGGCCAGTCTCCCAAGGGCTGCAACTGATGACAGCATTGATTGGTGGGAGGGAGGCATCTTTCCCCTGCCCATACCACCACATGGCAGATAAATAATGCAGACAACTCTTCCATGCTCAGGATTTGTGGGCTGGCTTAACCACACCTCCTCCACTGGGGTTAACCCTATTGTGCTGCCCACTTGAGGGGTAGGGCCTCCTCTCCAGACAGAATATTGCAGCTGGTGGCAGGCAGGAGCAGCACTCGGGGCCTCAAGGTTAGTTCTCTCACTTGTCTCAGGCATTGATGGGTGGGAGCATCTATACCCCCCTTCCCCACCCCCGCTCATGCTTGCCACGGGACAGATGAGTAATGGGAACAGCTCTCTGTGCTAACAACTTCTGGGCCGACACACCCCAAAATTAGACTTTTTTAATCACTCCAAAAGTCAACTACTGTAAAACAATTCTCAGACATTCAAAGAACATGTTGGTAAATTTTAAGTTTATTTTATTGACGTATGGATCAATATCCCTAGGTAGATTATTTGAATCCCCTGGGCTTACATATTACATTTTTCTCTAATAGAAATGCTCATCATTTTTCTTATCTTCTGCCTAGAGTGAAATTTGTTCTATTTTATCAAAAAGATTTTTTCCCAAATGAAGATTATTTATTTATTATCATAATATCTTGTAGCTGACTGTTTCATGCTTTAAATATTGAAAAATCTTTGTAAACATTTTACAATATAGTTACATCATTCAAACAAGCAATCTATTCATGTTAATCTTCTCATTCCAAATGTTTCGTACAAATAGACACACGCACATCTTGTGACCCTTATGCTAGATTTACTCCAAGGTAGATATGGATGCGGATCAAAATAAATCGTAAAATTACTTAAAACACTATGAGGTATATACTTATTTATTTTTATTTGGTAAATCATTTTCACAGTTCTTTAGAATAAACTCCGTAGGTAACCATGTCATAGTCCTTGTGTCTTGACTCAATGTCAACAGTTTGAGCACATCTAACAGAGGAAAATCTGAGTTACATATACCATCTCTTATTTTTGTATATGCATTTTGGGCAAGGAAAACTATGCTATACAGAGTTAAGAGAGATTCAAGAAACTGGATTACTGAAAACAAACACCTATACATTATCAAACAGTTGGGAGTAAGAAAGATTTAATCCCTAAGAAAAACCAAGCAAAGAGCTCCCTTAACAGAAATGCACTTAGTCAATTTTAAATACAAAATTTTTGTTTAATGTATCCTTATAACTTTGTAAAATAGTTTAAAATAATTTCCTAATTTTTCTCCCCACTCCCATTGTATGTGTGAGACATGATTGCTTTATATGTTACTTTCTTCCTAATTTTACAAACAGATAATTCTAAAATACAGTAAAATTGAAAATAAACAATTTTGTAGATCCACTGCACATAATAATTTTTTTTCTGATTGACTACTGTATATTTGGTTTTCTGATGCTTAATTATGCTGATACTGAAGTTAGTGTATTTGACTAAATAAAGTTTGTTACTAAAAGTGTCTTTAAATGCACATTCTTGTCTTCATAGACATTTAATCAAAATCAAAGACTGTTGAGATTTTTTTCTGATAAAAAGTTATAGTATCAATAAAATATGCAATATATGCATGGGTGTAGATGTAACCAACCGTCTTATTAAATAAGAAACACAGAAACAATGTAAAAGAGAAAGCCGAGAGGTCAGAGCTCAGAGCTAAAATCTCACCCTTCTGCCTGCGGTGTCCCAGCTTCCCGAAAGAGAGCTATATCCTGTCTGTACGTCTTTTTTATAGTATTATTGTTCTGCCTTCTCGTTGGTTGTAAACCCAAACACGTGACTGCCTCGTCACTGTCTGAATGTACAGCCCCCTAGGTCTTAAAGGCATATGTCTCCAATGCTGGCTGTATCCCTGAACACACAGAGATCTATGGGATTAAAGGTGTGTGCCACCACCGCCACACTCTGTCTATGGCTCTAATAGCTCTGACCCCCGGGCAACTTTATTTATTAACATACAATCAAAATCACATTTCAGTACAATTAGAATACCACCACACATGGGTTCATATATTTACAGAGATATGAGGTCTCTCTTGACAAAATTGCAAGAAATGTGTTATTTATCACATCTTTTCTATCACAATATGTATATATTGAATATATAATAACATAATAATGTAAAGATTGTCATTAGTTAAGAATGGCATCTTAAAATTCTAAGAGTCTCGGTTCTTCTGTAGTAATAATGACTACTTAGTAAATTCATGCATATACAGGTCGGTTTTCATCTTGCCATTTAAAAAATATTCGTGCGGGATTTTCTAGTTAACATTATTCCCAAGTACTAAAGACTGAACAAGTAAATAACATTTGCCTTCATAGTACTTGTATCTTGGTGGAGATAAAAATGAGGCAAATGAATGGAAATTAAATCTGTAACTGAAAACTAGAGAAGAACAATCCACCTTTTTTGGTGGGCATTTGGCCTGCTCTGGGGAACAGCAAAACAAACAACCAAAAGAGTTTCATCAAGGAGATATTAATAAGTGATTATGAGAGTTAAAAAAATAACAAGCTACAAAGTAGAAGATAATTTAGATAAATGTCATTGCATGGGCCAAACAGAAGAGTGAACATGACCTATTTGAGGAAATTATACCTTATCATTGTGGATAAATCACACGTGATAAAGAGCTAGTCCAGGGAGTGGAGGCTGGTGACAGTGGTGGAGCTAAGATCATGCTGCCTTGTTCAGTGACAGGGATTGGGGACCATTTAGACATCAGCTGTTCTCATTGAAGGAATTAACAAATACTCCTTTAGGCTCTCTGGCCCAGGTGTGTTTTTTGGCCTTTGTTGATTCACTCAGAAAATATCAACTGAGCCTGACATGGTGGTGCAGGCCAGTATCTAATGCAGTCCAGAGATGGTGGGTTCAAGAGAATCAGGAGTTCAAGACTAGCCTTGCCTGTGCCACCCCGTGTGTGTGTGTGTGTGTGTGTGTGTGTGTGTGTGTGTGTGTGTGTGTGTGTGTGTGTGTGTAAAATAAAATAAAACATAAACTAGAAAGAAAATAAGAAAACACCATGTAATTCTCTCTCTCTCTCTCTCTCTCTCTCTCTCTCTCTCTCTCTCTCTCTCTCTCTCTCTCTCTCTCTCTCCAAATCAGTAAGTTCAGGAAAACAACTACTACAAATGTGGGAAATACAGTTACTTTTGTTGTTGAAGTATTCACTGTCTAGGAAAGCCTCAAGTCCCAAGGCTAATGATTCACAAAATATCAATACTAATTGAGAAATATTGTAAAGTGAGATTTATTCTATCTCAATTTTAAGTATCTGGAAGTACTGAGAGTCAGATCATTTATAGCTCCTTTATAGTGACATTATTTTAATAGTGTCATTTGAATCCATTTTCAGTGCAATACAGTGATTCTCCAATGATAAATCATACTATTTAACATTTCAATTGAGACATTGGTTAAACATAGAGGTCTAATTGTTTTAATAAAGAGTTTAAAGATTTGCTTGCATTTTAAAATTAAAATCTTGGACTAAATTAATAAAGTATAGACTGACTATCCCTTTTGATTTCATCGAAATATAATATACTGATTATGAAACAAAGTGTAGAATTTTTTTAGGTTCAGTTAATTTCAGTGCTGAGCAGCCCTACTAAGAATGCACAGCTTGAAAAAAAATGACAAATGATGATTTTTCTCACTTTGCTGCCCTCTTAATCCCTAACCAACGAGACCTTTACCCTTCTGTTTCATTTAAAACATATTTATAAAACAGATTTGCCTAAGGGAACAAAATGCTAAATAGAGCAGTTATATTTGAAACATTCACACCAAGTATTTTTCCTGCTTCCTATTTATATACAAACAAAATGGTACATGGAATCAAATTATTTTAAGCTCATTTATATTTAAGTCATGGTATTTGATTTTGGTTTTTAACCATAGTCCAAACAAGTCAATTATGATCCAAATTTATGGTGTGGATTAAAGAAAGTTTTCCCCACATATAATTTGAGATTTTTGAAGTGTCATGACAGCATTTTACTAAGGGAAATTTGAGATGTAGATGTAGGAATATCTATGCATATCTATGTGTTAATGTTGTATACTTCTAAGGCCAAAATAGGATGATTTCCCCAAGCACTTCATCAGGCCTATTGGAACAGTGTTTGGTTAAAATCTACTGAAAGGAAAATCAGGGGCATTTATACATTCCGTTCCTCCCATCACCTGAGAGACAAGAGATTTTGGAAGAGATATCAAGTACAAGAACTAACACTGGGAGAAACAAGGGGAAGCCATTTGTCCTTGGGAGTTAGTAAAGATCTCTTGAGCAACATACTGAGTCCTCCAAGTACCAGTCAGCAGACCCAGCATGATGCTTCAGATATGGAAACCCAGGCAGCTTTGTCCCACCCATCCACCCATGCCCTGTGGACTGTGGATTGGTATAGAACACTCCCTACCATGGTGTGTTTGAGGACAAAGATTGAAAACTTGCAGTTTCAGTAACATCATGCATCAAAATTTTTGCCCCATCATTGGTCATGCCTGAATGAGGTCTGAACACCCAGCTTTAGGGCTGAGGATGGTGTTTGTATTCAGCATTGTATTAGGAAGTGACCTGCCCTCTCTAGTAGTTGCTACTTCAGGAGTTTACTTTTGGATAATTTAACCCTCACTTAATACTTTGAAGTTATCAGAGGTAATGCTATATGACTGCAAGACTGAAAACGACAGGTATTAACAATCTGTAATTATCCCTGTGCTCATCTACCTTTTTTAGGCTCTATTTTTGTGTCTCTTTGGCAACTTGCAGGAAGCTCTTCCCCAATTCTCTTTCCCTGGAATCATTCACTTTCTGTATTAGTGCCTTATAAGTGTAGTAAGAGATTTCAAGTGTAATTATTAAATGGGGCATTATAAAATAATGACATTAACAGATAACTTCTGTTCTTTAAAAGAATGAATTCCATAGTTCCTTTAAATTATTTTTAGGGATTATAAACTATCTTGCTAAAATGAATTTTAGTATTATGTAGCTAGCTTCTACTAGACTTTTACTTGTATAAGATGAAAAATTTTATGAATATGTGTGAAGATAACTAATTATATGAAGTGAACTCATTTTTTTGTTAGTGATAATAAACCTCCCTCTTTAGTTTTGGTGACAATTGCTACAAAGAATTGGAGATTGCAGAATTTAATCTCTGCTATATAAACTGTTATCTGATGTTTTACAATAGCAAAACAATATAAACATTGTTCTTTTTAACCTCGTGGAGCAGTGTTTATAGTTTTTGGTTTATAGTTTTGTCATGTTCATAATTGGTTACAACATTCACACTGTCAACAAAATTCTGTGCTTTTCAACACTGCAAAAAAAAAAAAAAGATGACTTTCCTGCTAGCAGTAGACATAATTGGTTGCAGAAGAAGTCAGCAGTTATGTTGGACTTAACAACAAATGTCCCAGCTCAAAGAATCTGATCATATACTTCACAGTTTTCTCTCACAATTTTGGCTTACTTTATTTTATGCTTCTGGTAATCTTTATTGACCTTGGCTATTTTCCTAGCTCTCCCTTAGTATGCTCTGTACTTTTTAACTTCAAGTTTCTTAGCATTCCTGGCTTACTTTTCTCCAGTCAAATGAATATCTTGTATGTCTAATCATTCCATATTTCTTCAAAACCAATATCTCATTTGGCCCTTTTCTCTCATCAAATAGGTTTGTTTATATGAAAATAAAATCAAAACATGTTATCATGTAAAATGTTAGCAATTATTTATGATTTTAGGTGAAGTTTCCAAATGTAATGAACCCACTGTAAAAATGACTAGGAAAAATTTAAATCCTTGGTGAGGGAGAAGTCAGATTTTGGCAGTATGAGGTCCAGTGGAATAATGACGGCTTTATTGGTATAACATAACCTTTTCAAAAGTGGGAGGTGAGCACGTACAAAGAGATCAATGTTGATGCAAAGCAATGATATTTAATTTTTCTCTTTATTTCTGTTTCCTCTGCCTGACAAAGATTTCCTGAAAGCTGAAGAGTTTGTAGTAGAGAGCTAGAAATGGTGTAATGCCAGAATACTGACTTACTCTGTACCTGTGTATTAATTTGGGCCAGCAAGAATGGAGATAATATTCCAAAGTCTCATAAAATATTTAATTCTAAACACAATATATTTCACTGTTATTTCCCTTTAAAATTATTTTTAATAACAAGTCATCAGATCTAAAAATACACAAATAAGTACATAACAGTAAACATATTTGTCGCAGGCATCATTGGTGTAGGCTTGGATATGAAGTAGAGAGTTTTAGCTAGTTAGGTTGCACCCCTGAGGGGTGACAGGATTGAGGACTCTGACTTAATCAGTGCATTATTCCATTGATGGAATCAAAATCTGAAGGTATTAATAGGATTTAGTAGTGGGACCAGATTGGGAGAAGTTGATCACTGTGAGTAGATTTTTTCCAAGGCATGGCTTGGCTTCAGCCCACTCTCTTCTACCTGTTTACTGTCCTGTATAAGGGAAACATTCAAGCTTCTCCGTGACCTTTCAGCACGATGTTTCTGCCTCTTCCCAGGGATCGGCTCACTGTAGACTGTACTCACTGAAACCTGAGACAAAAATCTTTCCAGCATATAAAGTGTGTTGCATAAATAATTTTCACAGAAGCAAAAATTGATTAACTTACTATAGTCTCTTCACATTATCCCATTCTACAACTTGGTTCTTCTTTTTTTTTTCACTTCTAGTTTAGGAATGCATTTTGTTTCCTAATGTTTTCTTTCTAGGTGTAGGATAAGTGAACCTACAAAAGGAAATGCCCTGAAGAACTGTGTTCTGGTTTATTCAATTCAGCTGGAAAACTGAAAGATTTGGAAATTTGGAGTATATAAGAGGCAAATATCACTTACCTGATGTGTGTGTGTGTGTGTGTGTGTGCGCGCGCATGTCGTGTGCGCATTTGTGTGGAAGTAAAAGTGAAAGAAAGAGATATGGAGATATGGAGACAGGTACAGAGAGTCAGAGAAACCCATTTGTCTGTAAGGGTTGACCAGCATGATATGAAAGTGCCTATTAGAATGGCAATGTTCGCATGAGTGACAGAATGTTCAGTGTAGTAGGTCATATGACCTAGTGCATTGACAGTACACAGACGCTTGGGGGACTCTACAAAGCCGTATCCACAAGTGGAAAAAAATGTTATTTCTTAATAAATATAAGCACTTGCCACAATGTTCTATATAAATATTTTTCATAATGTTCCTATCTTATGTTCCTAAGGAAAATACCCATCATCAGTAAATGCTATTCTTTGTGAACTCACATAATTGTAGACTCTACAAATATTTACTTACCTTCCAAATTTCTACATAATTTTTAAGTCATTTAATTATTAATGTGCTCACTGATACTTTTATTATTTATTAGATATCTGCCCAAACTTCCCTCTCATATATCTTCTAGGGTTGCCTGTATTTGCTATCTTGTCACAAATGACTTCAAATGCAGTCATTTCCGAAATACAGAGTTATTATCTATTACGGAAACCCAGATTTCAGGGCTCTAGCAGACTAAAAGACATTTTTGTGGTGCAAACAGCACATTCAGATAAGTGCCGCCATAATTAGCACTGGCACCAATAGGCAGTCCTTATTGCTGTTAGCATTAGGATTATGTTCATTGCAACACAACTCTGAACATATGATGGCTGAGTGGATTATCAATACGGCAGGTGACTCTCCCCAGGGAAAATAACACAATAGGTCATGGAGGAGTTACAGTAATGAATTTTTAATTATGATCTAACCACTAAAATTACATAATCTGTCTCTTTATGTCCTTAATTGAGTAAGCTATTATATCACACCAGTTCCCTTGGGGGCAAACTTCCATCTTGGCTACAAATGTTGTTCTGTATACATTTGAAAAGCTGCCATTCTGCCTGTGCTCCTCACTGGTAGATGATAGCCATGTGTACATACATGACACATCACAAAATCTGATTAAAAAATGGAGAGAAAATGATGCCACAACAGGAAATGCATCTTATACTTTCTACTCCATTACCAACAGTAACCTGCCTTCTGTTACATAAAACACATCTTTGGCATTGATGAAACTGTACCTCTTCATTGTGTAAACCTTTTACCTATATTTTATAGAAAAAAAAAAGCATCTTTCCTTCCCTGAAGATTCCTGAACCACTGCTACATTTCATTTTACTACTACAACCATTTTAGGAGCTCCAGCACTTCTTTAAAAATGGAGTTTCTTAATTGTACTGGAATGGCTACCATGCCTTTGATGCACACAGAGGATTTCCTCAAATGGGTGATTCTACCTTTGGAAGTCTAAAATATTGCATCTCTGTTTGAACACACAACCTATCCACTTCAGATCTTAGCTTCCTCACTTCCTCTGCAGCTTCTCTTTAGTCTTGCCCTGACCTCTTCTCCATGGTGCTGCCAAGGAAGGAACTGAAAAAAAAAAACATTAAGAAAAAAAAGTTACTTTTAAAAGGAAGTTATTTTTAAAATATAACATATAATTCCTGTAGGTCTATAATAGGTTCCTTTGGTGTGGGATATATTCTCAAGCAATGTCTTTTATACTTTATACTTCCATTCTCTATAAAAAAAAAATTGTGTTGGAAGTGAAAATAGCCCAACGCAATTCCACCAAGAGAAAGATGTCTCCATTTTCAGGTAACTACGGATCCCAGTTAAATATCCTGGTCCGTGTTTCTTGGCTTCTGTTTAGAGTTTTATGTGATTCTGACACTGCTGTGGGCAAGGGGAAGGCAAATTGAAATTGTTCTCCCTTGGGCAAAAGCTATAAGTAGTTTTATTTTTCTATTTTTATAAATATTGTGTAATTTTTTTCTTCGTGTATGGCAAATATCCAGACTTAGCACTAGGCTTTATAGCTAAAGACATTGGTAACAGTTATTATATTCAGCAAGTAAAAGAATAAATACAAAGTGTTCAGATTCAAATCTGGTAAACATCACTAACATTATCACATAATTTGTGTTTTCTGGAATGATGGTTTGGGAATTAAGAATGCCTGTTATACTTATAGAGGACTGGAATTTGGTTCCTAGTAACCATGTGGGATGACAGAAACTACATATAACTTCAGCTTCAGAGGACACACACACACACACACACACACACACACACACACACACACAAATATGTATACATGTGACACACACATACAAATAGAGATTTATAAAAATAAAATCAATCTTTAAAAAATACATTTGTTCATGTGTTTATATAGGGGGTGTTGTATAAGTTCTTTTTCTACAACAAAAATCTCATTACAGAACCCAGGCTAGCCCTAACCTCCAAGGATTAAACAATCCAAAGTGTCTGAGACAACAGGAACTTTCAACTGCAACTGGAATAACGCTATCGATTTTATATTATTGTGATTGTGGTAGGAAACAGCAATACCTTATTTACAAATATGGGAAAGAAATTATTTCTCCCTCTATGACAGGTTAACTACTCTTAAAGTAAGTGGCACAATAGATCATGAAAGAATTGAAGTAATTTTTATTTAATGACGAATTCAAGAAGTGTCACCCTAAGATCTACTACCACTATGGTGTGTAGGTCACTTACAGCTAAGGGCTCTTGAATAGAAAATGTTGGGAGGGTATTTTATAAGTTAAAATTACACACACTGCAACTCAGTATGTGTTGCTAATTAGTGGTGGGATGCTAGATTCTCGGGGGTACTTTAAAACTGAAACTTTAGTAACTGAGCCTATGGAGTACCTAACAGGAGGAAAATGAACAAGACAAAAGTCATACAAGATAATAGCATTCTCCTATTCAAACAAAGAGTACAACAAATCTTTGTAATGTATTGAAACTCTATATGTCTAGAAGCAGTGTATACAAATGGTATATACTCTATTCCTAGGAGAGATAATAAGTTATGGCCCAGCAAGATAGAGGGGGTAAACTGGTTGTTAAAGAATTATTCTTAGAAAAGAAAATGTGATAGTGGTTGATAAAGTTTGTCTAAAAGTGGTCTGACTTTTCCTTTCATAGGTTAAGAGTTAATTTCTGATTGGTAAGATTACTTGAAAAGAATTCAGGACAACTGCATTCTCTCCAAAGTATCTGTCTGCTGTGGGATGTCTTTCTGTAGGCTGTGAATATGTGTTTCTCCCATTTGGCTAGTAAATAAAGTTCTTTTGGCCTATGGAAAGGCAGCTTAGAGGCAAGAGGGAAATCCAAGCAGAGAGACAGGAAGAAGTTGGGCAAGATGCCAGCCGCCAAAGGAAAAACATGTCTGTTGACAGGTAGGTCATGGAACATGTGGTAAAACATAGATTAATAGAAATGGATTAATTTAAGATATAAGAGATAGCTAGCAAGAAGACTTCCATAGGCCATGCAACTGGTAATTAATATAAACCTCTGAATGGTTATTTTATAAGCGGCTGCAGGACCATGGTGCTGGGTTGGACTAGATAAACTTTCTGACTACATCTGTCTTTAGACTGGAGGATATAACAAGAGGATAGAGGCAGCCTCAAAGTAGCATTTTTATATAGTGCTTCTTGAATCCTTTCACATGGACTCTGGGAAAACTTCAGATATTACCATAGTAAATATAGAAAGCAGGGAAAACTTTCTTCATCAAGAAGTTCATTTATTGCTGTGGGTGCAAAGTGTATCCTTCCCCAAATGTTACCTATATAATAATTGTCTAGAGGTGAAGAAGCAGGGTAATCTCTGGTTATGATTCTGGATTTATATTTCATTGCAGTCTGAGGATGTGCTCCATCATGGTGGAGAAGCAATGGTTATGGGGATGTTAGGCATTAGGTCACATTGTATCAAAGAAAAAACACAGAGCAATAGTTGTGCTCAGTTCAGAATTTTTTCTAAATTATTTTCATTTTAAATATATTGTCTTAAATGTTTTATTGAATATTCATACATGTATATAACATTGTTGGAGCCAATCCAGCTCCCATTTCCACCCTTCCAACTCCTCCTGCCCCACCCCATAATTTCCCCACCAACTGCATATGCACTTTCTTCTCTTTCTGTTCTTCCTCTTCCTCCTCCTCCTCTCCCTCTTCCTCCTCCTCTACCTCCTTCTGCTTTTTAAATCTTATTAAAAAAATTGCCAAGTAAGCAAGACTGCTACATTTCCACTTATTTTGCCCTTTCTTTATCAGTAACAACACTGAAATTTCTCACAAAATTCTGTATATTATTTCCCATTCAATGGTGGAGTCATATACTGTGTTCTTTCTTCCTCCTTCATATCATTCACAAGTTACCAGGTAATACTGGTCCTGAATCTATTATTTTTTGATGACCCTTGCTTGGAAAAAAAATACCTCTTTCTGCATGTGGTGATCATGGGAAAAAATGTTTTCTACAGTTACCTACAGTGAGTTGAAATATCTCCAGAAGCAATGTTTTTGGATGCAACAAAGTTTAAAAACTAATGTATCCAGTCTGGTGGCCATGTAATAATTCTCCCTTTATGCTTATTTGACTTTTTGAAACAACTCTTTTATTTATTTGATTTTTTCCCTTTTATTTTATTTTACAATACTATTCAGTTCTACCTATCAGCTACGGATTCCCTTGTTCCCCCCTTCTCCCCTCCTCCCCTTCCCCCCAGCCCACCCCCCATTCCCACCTCTTCCAGGGCAAAGCCTCCCCTGAGGCCTGAGATCAACCTGGTAGACTCAGTCGAAGCAGGTCCAGTCCCCTCCTCCCAGACTGAGGCAAGCGTCCCTGCATAAGCCCCAGGTTTCAGACAGCCAACTCATGCAATGAGCACAGGACCCGGTACCACTGCTTGGATGCCTCCCAAACAGATCAAGCCAATCAACTGTCTCATCTATTTAGAGGGCCTGATCCAGTTGGGGGTCCCTCAGCCTTTGGTTCATAGTTCATGTGTTTCTATTCGTTTGGCTACTTGTCCCTGTGCTTTATCCAACCTTGGTTTCAACAATTCTTGCTCATATAAACCCTCCTCTTTCTCGCTAATTAGACTCCTGAATATCCACCCGGGGCCTAGCCGTGGATCTCTGCATCCAGATCCCTCAGTCATTCAATGGGGTTTCTAGCACGACTATTAATTAGGGTGTTTGGCCATCCTGTCACCAGAGTAGGTCAGTTCCGGCTGTCTCTCGACCATTGCCAGGAGTCTATTGTGGGGGTATCTTTGTGGATTTCTGTGAGCCTCTCTAGCACTTTGTTTCTTCCTTTTCTCATGTGGTCTTCATTTACCATGGTCTCCTATTCCTTGTTCTCCCTCTCTGTTCTTGATCCAGCTGGGATCTCCCACTCCCACAGGCTCTCTTTCCCTCGACCCTCGAGATTCATTACTCCCACTCATGTCCAGGTTGTTCATGTAGGTCTCAGCCATTTCTCTGTCATTGGGCGATCCCAGTGTCTTTCTTGGGGTCCTGTTTTCCAGGTAGCCTCCCTGGTGATGTGAGCAAGTGAAGAACCTATACGACAAGAAATTTAAGTCCCTGAAAAAATAAATTGAAACAACTCTTAATCAGTTAATCAGAAATACAAAACAAAGGGGAAATTTGTAATTACATGTTAAACAAGAAAAATAAAAATAAAGAATAAACAAAGGATCTCTGAAGCCATCTGCTTTCCAGGTACCTTTGGGAAACACTTTTATCAGAGGTCAGTATCCTCTGGGGAAGGGTTCTTTCTGTACCTGGACAAGATTAATTTTGAAGAAAGTATTTTCTTCCTTTTTGTTTTTTTTTAATATTTATTTCCCATATTTGATTATGTGTATGATGTGGCTTTTGCATGGATATGTGAACATGAGTGCTAGTGTTAGCAAAGAGCAAGGGCTACGGACACCCCTGGAGTGAAATTGTAGGCAGCTACCCAACATGGGTGCTTGAATCAAACTCTGATCCTCTAGAAGACTGTGTGAGCTAAGTCACCACTCAGCCTCTATTTTTCCTTTCTATGCATGTGTGTGTATAGAACTGTATTCCTCCTCTTGTGGTAATCAGAGAAGAAGGCACATGCGAAAGCAGAGACACATTTCCTAAGAATACTGCTTCTTCTCACATGGGAAGGGTCATAGGGCACAAAGGTCCTACTAGGAGTAAAAATTTGGATGAAACCACAAGAAAAATAATAAGTCAAGAAAAATGGAAAAATTCAAGTATCTTACAAAATGTTTAAACTAGATTCCACTTCCCCAACTCTTGATTCTCCTAACCCCCGAATAAGTATACTGAATGGAGATTTCAACCTGTCTCAATAAATCCTTTTTTCCCCTTATTTTCCTTTTTCCTATGTTTCAGTCTGTTGTTGTCCTCGGTGAATTTTTTGTCTATTCCATGGGACTCAGCTAACAGCTGGATTCCAGTTAGTGGTCACTCAGTGAATCTGGAGCTCACCATGCTGGATAGACTGGATTGTTAGCAAGCCACAAAGATCTTTATGTCACCCATTTCTACCATGCTGAAGTTGTAACTGTGCAGGGGGCCATGCATGGATTTTCACCTGGGCTGCAGGGATCAACTCAGGCCACATGTTTAGACATCAAGCATTCTTACCCAGTTAGCCATTTATTTCACTCCTGTTCCTTATTCAATTATTTGAAATAGGCACAAATAAGCTTCAAAATATATGCATACAGATCTGTGCCCTGAATACAAAGAAAGAGTGAAGAAGCATGTTCTGACTTCCAGATCAGTAGGAAAATGTCTTTTACCTGATCCATGTTGTTTTTTTTTTAAATAAATACAACTGAGTGTAGCATTGTGCAATGTCTTAGACAAATGTGTGCTGTTAGATTAAATAGAACTCTGAGCTGGATACCTTGATTGGATGAATTCAGTTCTCTCAGGCTGTGATTTATAACACAGGAAAATCTGTCAGTGATGAGGTTGTTTGACATTTTCTTTCATGGTGGTTTTCTTTTCTCTCTGACCATTAGTGTGCAGAGTGGGATAACTGGTATGTAGAAATGGAACCTGGAATGATGGCATTAATAGTCTTCTCTCCTTTCCATTGCACTGTACTAGTGCAGTGACTCATCTTCGAGGCACTAAGAAATAAGTGCCCAGAGCTGGAGAGATGGCTCAGCGGTTAAGAGCACTGACTGTTCTTCCAGAGGTCCTGAGTTCAATTCCCAGCAACCACATGGTGGCTCACAACCACCTGTAATAAGATCTGGTGCCCTCTTCTGGCCTGCAAGGATACTTGCAGGAAGAACACTGTATACATAATAAATAAATAAATAAATCTTAAAGAAGAAAAAAAGAAATAAGTGTTCTGGACCTTTGTGCCACATTTGTATTTCCACCTCTGTTGTGTCGGCTTCTTCACTCATGACTTGTTATACTTCATTTTTTAAAAAATGCAATACATTAGCAGTTTCATGTTCCAGGAGATCACAATTTAAACATGGAAGACAGAAATATTCTTAAGGAATGAAAGGAAAACACATCAAGTAGTTGCTTGGGAATTGAACACATGTATGCAACTACCTTGTAAAACTATGCATATTTCTCCTGCTTTTCAAATCATGTTAAGATACTTCCATATCTCATCTTTTTGCTCCCTAGATCATCTTTTCATGACCATATCATGTACCAAATATGAGCATGGCTATTGAGTGAAAAGATGATGATTGCATTCTGATTATATTTCTGCACACACTTACACATTTAATCAGTTAATAATCTACTGTTGATAAAGAAGCTCTTGTATAATATTAAAGGAACCAGCCTCAATATTATACATCCCAGGGGCTCAGGAGAGAGAACTACTAACGGCGAGAACTATTTTCAGGAAATATAATCTCAATTGCACACCGAGTTCTATAGTCCACTTGCTTTAATTCCTCTGGCATAACATCCTTTATACACAGTTCAGTTCATGTCTAGCTCCTTTCTTGCCTGATTTCTCTCTATATTTATCTACTGTCCCCTCTAGGTTCTATCTTAATTCCTTCATCTAGTTCTGTCCCTTCTAGGTTCTCATCTGTCTAGTTCTTTCCCATATCATCTCCTCTCCCGTCTCCTTCTCTCTCATCTGGCTCTTCCTCATCTTCCATCTCGTTCCTCTAGTACTCTGCTGTAGCCCTTCAATCTACTTCTCTCCCATCTCAGTTTGTTCCTCTCAAGTTCTTACCCATCTCGTTCTTCCATTTTCTTCTCTCTTCTCTCCCCTGTCCTCTGCTTTACAGTTATATATCTCCCCAAAATCACAATCCTCCCCTCCACCCAGGACACTCAGCCTGAACTTCCTCAGGCAGTGATTGTCCACTATCAGGATCAAATGGAGGGTTGATAAGAATTACAAAGAGGGGCACTAGTTGTTAATTACCATTTGTGACCCAAAGGGGAAGTGACTAATGAATTAACTAAAGGCTAAATATGAGTAACATCTAAGAAGAGGGATCTTACGTGCAAAACTATAACCTTAAATGTGTTTGGTAAAGGATGTTAAAAATCTATAAGTTGCTAGGTCAATGGGAGAAAATAAAACTGTCTTCTTTTTTCCTGTGGCTCCTATCTGTTCAAGCTGTCTGCCGTTACTGCAGGGTGGGGAAAAGTGTGCTCAATCTCTAGGCAACCTGTGTACAGCTAGATGCCTCTGGTGATAGCTAAAGGGAGATCTGGAACTGGAGGTAAGGTTTGGGAAAAGAGGAAGTTAAGCTTAATTAGCACATCCGCCAGGCCTTCTCAAACAGGTAGCCTGGATGCTTAAGTCTGTTCTTAGAGAGTACAAAGGTATCTCTGATGAGGTACTTTCCTCCATCCAGTGATGGACCTGGCCAGATGCTACCAATAATGATAATTACAGGGAGGCTTGAACTGGGAGTTCTGGCTGAGCATAGCTGTTAGCACACAAGTTTATCTAAATATTCCTAGAAGTGGTTAGGTAAGTAGTTAGAGGTCTATAAAGTTAGTAAGGCTGTAAGAAAGGAGGGCCTAAGCTAAATTGTGTAAAACTATTACTTAGTGTCCACCTGGCCTAGGCGGCGTCCTCTTGTGAATTTACTGTAAGTCAGGAGACTTGTACGTGGGCTGCTATCACTTGTTAGTCCTTGGAAGTTGGGCGCCCCCCTGGGTGGTGTCTCCTTGTGGAATTTAAGTCAGGAGACTTTCAGGTGGGCTGTTATCATTGTTAGTCTTTGGCAGTTGGGCATCCACCTGGGTGGTGTTTCCTGTAGTCCTTGAAAGTGGCTAAGGGAGATAACTGGTTCCAGAGAAAGCCTTTCCTGAGGCTGTTCTCCAAATACCTGGAATGTGTATGTCCAGAGAGTGATCAGTCTACACTGTTAGTCCTTCTTAGGGGAAAGTCAATTGGGAAAACTATGAAGGCACACATGATTTTCATAACAGAAGACAGCTGATATATAACAAGCCAAGTAACACCAAAAACTCCTTGGGATTTGGCTTCCTCTGGAGGAATTCCCTGATCACTCCAGGTAGTGACTTTGCCATAACCAGCTGAGTTCTTATGATATATTTCTGCGGCCCGCAAGAAGAAGCTATGGCATGTCCAGTGTCAAAAGGACAATTTGTTCAAAATATGTCCAAAAAGTAAGTCGTCAAAAGTGATCATCTTTGGATTTTAGTGCCAAATGTATGCCCTGAAGAACTCATGACTTATTTAAGTCAAACTATATTTTAATATAATGAGAACTGTATGCACACATATAATTCTAAAAGAAACATTAGCTCTGATCCTTTCTTGCCTTAACTTGGAATGTATTGCTTTTTCAGCTTCAGATCCCATCACCTATGATGAATTCCTTGATTTTGTTGATCAGGACCTGACTTGTACAATTTATATCTGAAAGCCCCTAGTGGAAATATCTGACCAGCAGAGAGGGTGATTGTCACTGAGAAGCTGTAATTCTTTGTCAACTACTCAATGGGAGGACAAAGGTCCAAGAAGAACATGGCAGCTTTCTTTGAGGAGGTTATAGTAAGACCTAAACTTCAGAATTAATTACTGATGTATTCTAAATCACAACTCATTCTTTTGTTCTATTTAATAAAAAAAAAAAGAAGGACTTTATAGCAGTCAAATCCATTATTAATTTCCATGTGCTCTCATTCATGTGAGACTGGTAAACTGAACTGAAATTTGATATCAAAGTGTTTGGAATGTTCTTGCTGTTGTTATCAAAACAAAATACACATATTCCTAGAATACACTTAGAAAAAATTTTGAAGCAAATTGACATCATTTTATTTTTATGCCACATGAACTATCATTGCTACTAAGATTAGTGACTTAGTGTTGACTACATATTGTTCTTCTGTATTATTGAATGCATTCTCCCAAGGTAATATTTTATCAGCCTAATTGACTACTTAACCCCCAGCTACCATGCATTCGTTATTGACTGTTTACCAGGGAACAAAGCTCCTGGAGGCAATAGATTCACCTTTTAGAAAACAATGTAAAGATAATGAACAGCTTTGTAGGCACTGCATGTATTTAGAAATATGAAGCAAATTATCCCATATATATTTCCTATGACTTTATAATTTAAAGACTACACAAAATAATCAGTTAATAGAGTGAACTTCAGACTTCTTTCACAGTTGTATCTAACAAACATCAAAATAGTTGAATAAAAATCATAATTTCTAATTATTTAAGTAATTAAATTAATTGTTGGAAGCAGAAATATTCTCTATGTTGATTGAAAATAGTATTATTATGAATATACAAAAATGTTAAAATTTTAGACTTTATCTTGACATTAATGTATTTCCCTTATCACTATTTTAACAGTTTTCAGCCACTACTAAAATGCTAACATTCTTTCCTCCAATGTATTATTACCATGCTGCACCCTGGATATCAAGCACAAAGAGTACTTCTGAAACTAGGGTTTCTCCAAATGGCCCACAGTAATTCTGTTATTTATAAGCATTGTTTTCAAAATGTGCTTGAAATTCTTGGTTGAAAGAACATATTCAAACTGCTTTAGTGGTTTATTTCTTTCTTCTTTAGGGATCTTTTGAAACTATTTAAATGATTATAAAATTAATGTTAGTATATTCACAAATCATTCTTATTATAAATGAATGAATATACATTATAAAATCTCATTGGATCCTATCTCTTACCGTCATCACCTTTCTCTTCTTTTTTTCACTTAAACACCTTGCAAGGCTTGTTTTGGGTTAGAGATACCAAGTCTTGAATCCATCCACCATTTAAGCAATTGCTTCTTCCACCTCATTTCTGCCACTATAAATGTATTCATAAATACAGCAGCACTGCCGATCTTTCCATGAAAGGTATATTTTCACAGTTCAGTTGTCCATAATTGTCGGTTATTTATACTGAATCAGGTTCCTTTGTAAGCAGTGGTTCACAACCTACCTAATGCTACAACCCTAAATAAAGTTCTCTGTGTTGTCACCCCAACCATAAAATTATTCTCATTGCCACTTCAAAAATGTATTTTTGCTACTATTGTGAATTATTATATAAATATCAGATATGCAGGATATCTGATATGTGACCCATGTTAAAGTGTCTTTGACCCCCAAGGGGGTCACAATCCATGAGTTAAAAAATCTCTGCTTTATAAGTATCCTTTTCTTTCCTCAGTTTCATACTTTGGCTTTGTGAGAAGCTAATCATCTACACACACAATCCATTTTTATGCCCTTTCCCTGGACCCCATGCTAGGCTTTCTTATCTTCTTACTTACACATGGAGTTTTTGCCTTTTTTAATGACCTCAGTACTGTCTACATGTCAGTGCCCCCAAAATATATTCAACTCCTGAACATCTTAAAGAACTCAAAATCTATATCTAAGAGTCTTCAGTAGAACTCAAAGAAGCATAAAAAGACACCAGAATAGATATTTTCAGAAGTAATGTATAGGATTACCTACTCTAAGAGTTCAAGGAACATGGACTCAGCAAAAAAGAGGAATAGAAACAGTATTCTCACATTGGCTTTGACAAATTTCAAATTAGTTCTTCAAAGTTTTCTTGAATATAAGCAAGGAAGTTATATTTTTCACAATGGCATTCACCAGTCACAAGAAATAGGCATACATTGAATGAAGGTTAGTGACCTTGGAAGATATGAATCATTTTTCTAAAAGCAATTCTTAAGTATCAGTTGAGCCATTCCTTGGTCTTAGCAACACAACAGCTGACAATTTTTTTAGTAGTTGGACAAAGGAGTGTTTCAGATTTCAAGAATGACCTGTATAGATCAAGTAATCCATTGCAGGCTATCAGGCAAAGCACATGAATCAATCAATCCTACCTAAAAGTCACTGGAACCTATATCAGCTGCTTTCCTATGAAGGATTAGAAAAGTCAGGGAAATCCCACCCATAGTGCAGCAGTCAAGAAAGAACTTATATTATTTCCACGGTCTATACACTCTACACCTTCTCCTAGAGTCAACATTATTCTAACTGATTATAAATATGGTGAGCCAAACATCCCAGAGGTGTCCAGTCTGGTCCATTTTTAGAATGTCATTCTCAGGATGGATGGGTGGAATCTATCCTTTTGCAGTAAACAACACTGACATGAGAGCAGCCAGAGACACTCCAGTGTTTCACTTGGAGATTAAATTATTTCTTCCTTGACTGCACTGCTTAGCATTAAACCTACCTTTTCCTTTACTGATGGTGACATTGTTCTTTCCCATGAAAAGATATACTCACCAAGTAGCAATCATAAATTAAAGTTCAGTGATGCTCTGCTCTGTGCAGAAAGTATTTCTTCTCAGGAAACAGGAAACCCAGATCCACAGAAACTACAAAAACAAAGAAATCACTAATGTCTCATTTGAGGAATGACAAAAGGAATACATTCATTATCATTCCTAGACTCCAAAATGTGCACATTTTACCCACTGAGCCAAAAAATGCACGCTAAAATGATAATTATTTTGACGTACATTCTGCACTGTGGAACACAGAAACAATAAATATCACTTTAAAATATTTTCAAAATGATGTGGTATATACAAATAAAAAACTCTATTCTTTAGTACTTCTTTCCTAATATTACAAAGGTATTTCTGTTTCTTCCTATGGTCATAGATCACATTCATATTCAGTTTGCTTTTTCAATGTATTCTTCTTTTCTTATTTTTTGAAAGATATAATGACATTTAAATATATTTTAAAGAAGTATTTATTTTCTTTCATGTACATGAGTGTTTGCCTTTATGTATATATGTACACCAAATGTGTGCCTGATGCCCTTTGGGGTGATAGAAGGGCACTGGATTCTCAGGAACTGGTGTTGTGAGTGTTTGCGAATTACCATGTGGGTGCTGGGAACTAAACCTGGGTCCCTTGCAAGAGAAACAAATACTCTTAACCATTGAGTCATCTCTCCAGCATCCTCATCCTCAAGAATGTGGCTCTTAATTTTTTTTTGAGATGCCATACATTAATACACTATGCATGATGTCCGCACCTTCCTCTACCCCCTCCAAATCCTTCTGTGGCCCTCCTACATACTAACACAAGTTAATAACTTTTTATTTTTTTAGTATTCTCTCTCCCTCTCCATGCCTCCCACCCCCCATCTTGCTTTGGCAACAGTGTTATTGAGATTTTCTGTCACATACAAAAGACATTCTCTTAGAGCAGATATCTTGGTTCTCTTCTTTTACAATCTTCCACCCTCTTGAGTGATGTTTCCTGAGCCTGGAGTGTAGAAGTTATATTGTAGATGTATAAGCTGGCATTGGGAAGATACTCGCTGTCAATAGTCCTCTACATCTCAGACAGTTATGGATTTCTGTGATGGTTTTAATCTACTACAAGAAGAATATTTGATGATGGGTCAGTGATGTATTTATCATAGAAAGCAAGTGGGAAATCTCTGTCTAAGGCATTAGGTCTCTCTCTCCAATTTCATATGATAATCCTACTATTCAACAACTACCTCTTCTATGCAAAACTAATCTCCATTTCATTGAAAAATAAATAAGCCTTTCAGTACTGTTGATGTCAAGAATGCAAGACATAAACAAAATATGAACTAGATGATAACGCTATGCAAACAGATGATTAGGGAGCCAACTTGTGACTGAGATAACAATAAAGATATTTTAAAAATACTACTATGATAATTTTGTAAAATACTACATGTGTTACCAAATATCCAATTGAAATAAAACCTCTTTTAAAAGTATTCTTCTGCTAGATTATGTCTGATTTTATATTGTCCACTCTGGTTTAATTTGAGTGACTCAGAGGCTACTGACTGGATGCTTTCTAAATCTTCAAAAATCTTAGCTTATACCTTTCTTCTTATCCTAGAGTCCTTACCAGTTATCAAAAACCTCAACATCTTAGAAAATGAATGCTTATGTCATTTTATGAAGGGAAGGCATTCTTGCATACTTCAGATTTTAATAACTGTCCACTCAACAATGGCATTGTCATCAGTTAACAATTCATATCCCAAAAGTTGCAGGCATCACTGACAATTTTCACAGTACCCTTGCCAATTCAGTCAAATTCTGGCAGTTCTGACTCATGGTGATCTCTTTTGACAGTTCATTTCTTATACACACTGAGTTCTCACTCTCTTTTTTATGTAGGCCAAAAATCATTTATCTAAAAAACTACATTTACTCTCTACTCTAACTGTACAACATCTCATTCAGTTCATTATAGACTTTTAATGACACTTGAATGCACAGGTTAATAAAATATGTAGCATTCTCATGCATTCTATAAGGGTCCAAATTATTATTAGTGGCTTTAAATTTCTACATGTCTCATTTAAATGTTTTTAAATCTTTATTATTGGGTTTGTAAATGCATATGATATATGTGTGAGTATGGGCTTGTGTGTGCCATAACACACGTGTGGAGGTTAGAGGGCAATGTTCTTGGAATCTATTCTTTCCTACCTTGTTGAGGCTGCATCACTGTTGTTTGCTCTTCTCTTCTCTTCTCTTCTCTTCTCTTCTCTTCTCTTCTCTTCTCTTCTCTTCTCTTCTCTTCTCTTCTCTTCTCTTCTCTTCTCTTCTCTCCTCTCCTCTCCTCTCCTCTCCTCTCCTCTCCTCTCCTCTCCTCTCCTCTCCTCTCCTCTCCTCTCCTCTCCTCTTCTCTTCTCTTTCTTCTCGTCTTTTCTCTTCTCTCCTCTCCTTTTCTCTTCTCTCCTTCTCCTCCCCTCCCCTTCTCTTTTCCCCTCTCTTCCCCTCCCCTCTTCTTCTCTTCTCTTCTTTTCTCATCTCCCCTCCCCTCCCTGCCTTGCCCTGCCTTCCCGTGCCCTCCCCTCCCCTTCTCTTCTCTCCTCTTTTATTCTCCATACTCTCATTCCATGCCAGCTCCTCTGCTCGCACTGAGTCCGTTCTCCTGTCTTCATATCTCCCCTCACCACAAAAAGTACTGAGATTGCAGAAGTGAGCCTCCACTTCCAGCTTTTTTTTTTTTTTAGGTTCTTGAGGACCAACTTCATGTCATCCAGCTGTGTATCAAGCACTCTAAATTGTGGGGGCAATCTCACTGAAACACTGATTTTTGTTTGGAAATATATGCTATATTACTTTGCAAGGGCCACCATAAGTAAAATTCAATAAGGTGCCACAAACAGCAGTGTGGTGGGTAAATTTTTGTCAGCTTGCCACAAGTAAAGTTGTCTTAGAAGAGGAACCTCAATTGGGAAAATGCTTCCCTGTAGATTTCCTGTAGGAAAGTCTTCAGGGCGGAATTTCTTGATTCATGATTGATGTGCAGGAGCCCAGCTCATGCTGGGAAGTACCACTCCTTAACAAGTGGTCCTGGGTTGTATAAAAATACAGTCAGAGCAAGCCAGTAATCAATATGCCTTCATGTCCTCTGTTTCAGTTCCTGCCTCCAGGTTCCTGCTCTGACTTCTCTCAGTAATGGAGTATGACCTGACGATTTGCAAACTGAAATAAATCCTTCCCTACTTGAGTCTCTTTTGGTCACAGTGTTTAATCACAGCAATAAAAACCTGAACTGAGACAAATATAAACTCACAATTATGGAACTTAGAAATCCAGACAGGAACAGATGTCATCATCAATAATTCTGTCATATTTTTATAGTAACGTAAATTTTTCAAAAGCAAAGTGTGCTTTATTTGAATTCTGCATCTCATGTAGCATCTAAAACTTTCTGTTTTTTTTTTTCTTAAGTTAAAAAAAACTTAATATTTTATTCCTGGTACCACTATCACAACTTACATGATATATTGAAAAGAAAATGAAAAAGCTAAAACAGATGAAAAACCTCAGGAACATACATATAATTGACACGACATTCATGAATCAATAGCTGCACTTTTTGCAAACTGTGGCTATGACAGTCCTAAACAAGAAGGGTTTCCTGTTTAAGCTGCAGCAACATTTCTGACTATGGATCATCGCTCCTTCTGTGGCAGATTTTTTACAGTTCCTCTAATGCATGTAGAAAGACTGTCTCAAAGTAACCTGAACCTTTTCTGACAACTCTTCACTCTCTCTCCTGCCAAGAATGGTAGCCCTTTTCTGTTGTTTATTTTTAAAACCTTCTGTTACCATTTCCACCACCAGGTCCATAGCCACCACCATAGAGACTGCCTGAGCTTCTTCCACCAAATCTGCCCCCTTTTATAGGTCCATAATTTGATTGCTGTTGTCCACTATAATTTCCAAAGTCATTGTAATTCCCTTAACGAAAGAGCTCCTTCTGATCCAAATATATCTAAGTGACTACTTGAAACACTGGCCTGTTCTCCAAATAACTGCACAAATTTTATTGTGTCAAGAATTACAGAATAGAGAGACATTATTGCTCTAGTTTTAACATCCCCTCTGACTCTCATGTTGAAATTAATTTCCATTTTAATCATGTTGCAAGGTGGGACCTTGAGGAGGTAATTGACAGTGTATCATGCTCATGAATGAAGAAAGTCATTATCACAGAAATGTTTTAGGTATCACAGGTATTGTTATTGGCCAGAGGATAAGTTTGTCTCCCCCCTTGCTCTGCATATGTAAATTGTTCTCTGTCTTCTCCTTTCCCCTCCCCCTCCTCTTTTCCTATGCTCTCCTCCCTTCACCCTTTTCATCCTCATATTTTCTATTATGCTATGCATTCTGCCATTATTAGGAAACAATAAGAAGGTCCTTATGAAATATATTTCCTCATTCTGGGACATCTCATCTTAAGGAACCATTAGCCAAGTAAACATTTCTTTATAGATTATCCAGTGGGCAGTATTCCATCAAAGCGAGAAAAATAGGCTAAGATTATACTATAGTATAATACTATAATACTAGCAATCATATCTTCAGAATTGAGTGTTAAATGGAAGGTCAAAGTAACAGTTCTATTCTGAAAATAAAAGTAATGCTAATCCTTTAATATTAATTATTTTCATCAAACAGTGCAATGAATCTTCATAAATTATTCACATTAAGACCTGTCTATGCTGCTTATCTTCATTAAGTTTCCATGAGATTGAAAGACACATTTGAGAATTATGGGGAGAAAGAGTGACAAAAATCACATGAAAAATGATTTATTATGAAATAAAATGAGTTATCACAGAAGGGCAGAATAGAATCAATAGCTAAACTTTGAGGGCACATATCTCTGAGCATTATTCTGAAAAGTGAAGTATAGAAATTCAAAGACTGAAGGGAATATAGAGAAATATCTAAGTGGATTTGTAATTTTCAGGGATGAAGATTTGAAACGGAACAATATAAACTCTTTTGCTTTGAACCAAAGTCTTAGTAGCTATAGCAAACTTGAAGCCTTATTTCATTATCTAATGCTATATTCTCACACTAAATAAAGCTTGCACTAAATACTTATACCATACATATAGATATGTAGAAACATAAATTCTTATCATCATAATCCAAATATCATGTAAAGAAGTGTGTTAACTGCTGCTCATTCCTTGTTACTGCACACCTAATTTTTATTCATACAATTCTATAAAAATGAGTTTTAAACCTACGTGCAATGATATTCTAATGAAAACATGTAGTTAGTATACATCAAGCAGAAAAAATGGATTCTAATATGTATTCATTAGGTATATCACCCTTGTCTTTCTTTGCAAAATAAGTGTATACAGAAAATTAGGAAAAAAAAGAAAACCCCAAAATATAGCAGATGCCATTACAAGAAATACTTAAAAAAGAGAAAAGTTACACAGACTATCATTTAATAATTATAGAATATGTATAGATAAATACAGATTTATCATATTAAATCTGTATAATATTTTACTATTTGGGGTTTGGGAGAATGAATCATCTATCTGCCTCACAGTCTTATGAAATACATGTGTCACAAAATACAGCAATTTGTACATTTCAAGCACTGGAGTCCAAGGTTTTTTAAAATTATATTTTTCTTTTAATTGTCTCTCATATGTTACAGCCCAACTACAGCAGTTTCTCTTCATTCCACTCTTCCCATTCCCTTCCCCCATTTTCTCTCCCCCAGATCCACTCCTCCCCCTCCCCCAAAAAAGAAATCTACTGGAAATCTACTAAACATGACCTAACAAATTACAATAACTGTAGGCACCAACCCTTATATAAAGGCTGGGCTAGGCAACCAGGTAGGAGGAAAAGGGTCCCAAGTGCAGACAAAAGAGTCATGGACATCCCTCCTTCCCACTGTTGGGAGCCCCATTGGAACACCAAGCTACACAACCATAAGGTATATGCAGAGGACCTATCTCAGAGTCATACAGGGTCTGTGTTTTTTTGCTTCAGTTTCTGTGAGCCCCTATGAGCCCTGCTTAATTCCTTCTGTGGGCCATGTTCTTGTGGTATTCTTCACCCCTTTAACTCTTACAATTTTTCCTACCTTGTCTTCTGTGGCATTCCCCTGGCTCCACCTAGTATTTGGCTGTGGGTATATGTGTCCACACCCACCGGTTGAGGGTTGATGCCCCTTGGGATAGGCACCAATCTTTGAGTATAACACAGTATCATCAGGAATCATTTCATTGACTTTTTTTCTGCCAGACATGTTTGGTTCTATCTTGCATCTCTGTGCTGTCCTACCTCTGGTTCCTGGCCATCTAGGCAATGTCAGGCATGGGCTTCGTCTCATGGCATGGGGTTCAAGTTGGACCAGTCATTGGTTAACCATTCTCACAAGTTCTGTACCAAAATAACTGCAGCATATCTTCAAGCCTACACAGACTGCAGGTCAACAGTTTTGTTGCTGGCCTAATGTCCCACTCCTATTGCTAGGAATCTTACCTGGTCATAGAAGTTGACCAGTCTAGGCTTGATATCAATACTAGGACACTAAGCTAGGGTCACTCTCATAGATACCGGGGAGTTTTCACTACACTAGGTTTCTAATTCCACCCCCAAATACTCCCTAATTCCTGTCATCTCTCCCAGTACTCTCTCACTCGGTCCCTTCCACACCCCACCTGATCCCTCCGGATTCTATGTCCACTCACCCCCAGCTGACCTGCAAATGTCTTCTATTTCCATTCCCAGGGAGATCCATGTGTCCCTTCTTTTGTACTCCTTGTTACTCAGCCTCTTTGGACCTGTGGATTGTAGCATGATCATATTTTACTTTACAGCTAACAATCACTTATCACCAAAGTCCAGTTTCACAAGGAAAAGCATACAGCACAGCTGTCCACAACAGAATTTTTCTCATTTCTTTGTAACAGTGTCTCTGTCTTGCAGGAATGTACATGTCTGTTATATGCCCCAAACCAACTACTTCCCCACCTCCTTGCTTTGGAAGTTCCACCTTTTTCATGACACAAATGTATGTATGTGTGTGTGTGTTCATGTTTACATGTGTGTATGGGGGGTATGACTGTGGACCTGCCTGTATCTTTCCATTTGTGGAAAAATCAGAAAACAACTTTCAAGAGTTGCTTCTGGCTTTATGCCTTGTTAAATCAAGGTCTTCCTTGTTCTTTTTTATCCTGGCCTCAGTCTTAATGTGAGTGTTGGGTATGCACTCAGCCAACACTGTACAGACTAAGCCACGTCCCCTTCCCTCTTTCATTATTATTATCCTCTTTTTAGTGTTAAATATGTTTTTTATTGTTCAGATACTAATGCTGCTTTCACTGTGTCACCTTTTAGAATTTAGCTCTTTAACTAGAATCTTCTTCACATATATTGGTGCTATGTCTGACCATCTATAGCCATTATAACTAGATTAGATTAGGCATATCTGAAACTGAATTCCTGGATACCATGTCTCAACCTGCTATTCTTAGTGCCTTTCCTGCTGCTTACTGTATGTGGATTATCCCCTTTTACTCATGAGCAGATGCTATGTAATGGAGCCACAGGAGAAACATTATTTATAAATAAAGTCTTAGCAGATTGTCATTAATGAGGACAAAATCATGCCCTTGTAAGAGCAGAACAGGAAGATATACTAAAGTAAAGGGAATTTGAAAAGGAATTCAGAGACTGAGCTATTCAGCTAATATTAGCTCTCGGGGGAACAGCAGGAGTCCTTTCAGAGATGGAAGAAGAAGGGAAGATTTCCTCCACAGATTTATAATGGAAGGGGCAAGGCCTTACCTTGAGATTTCTTTTCTTCATATGCGTGAGAGGACAAATCACTGTTATTATAAAGCACTCAGTGGTAATTTGTTATGGTAACAGCAATAGGCTACTAAGCACAATACAAATAAAATGACAATGTTCATAAAATTATATCTAATCATTCTTTAATCAAAGTGATTTTTGTAAACAGATGGGCGGACATGTGAGAACCCTCAATTTATAATGTATGTGATCTAGAACTAAGTAAATAATCTTATGTTGAGGCAATTATGTGTTCTTTTTCAGAAGAAAGAACAATAGAACTACCTTATAATCAGTAGCATTAGCAAACTATGGACAACAGAGCATATTTCTCTCAAGAAGCTTTTTAAAATTTCCTAAGAACTATATTGACTTGAGACTTTTATCATATGTTTCATAAAAGCAATGTCATAATAGAAAGTTAAATTTTAATATTAAATACCTAGTTCACTATTGTAAGCATCATTAACCTAAAAATTAAAACAAAAAATCCTGCATGCATTAACAATGTTAAAACAGAAGAGTGTGTACCAGAACCCAATAACCCAGCCAGCAGTGAATACTTCATTAGATCTATCTGGTTAGTTCCCAACCAGGCACTTAGCTATTTAACTAGTTTCTTTACTAGTTGAAATAATTCTAACAGTCCTTTCTTGGTTTCTCCAATACCCATTATATCTCTTGATTAGTTTATCAAATTGAAACAAAATTAAATTTCTTACAGTTGATACATTTCTCTAAGTCTTTTATATTTTATTTGTCCTTCATCTTGCCATGAATTAGTCACAGTCTAATCAACAGAGGGAAATTTAATGTAGTTGATTGCTGACTATTAATGTTACTATTAAAATGCAAAGACTTTTTAAAATACACGTAGAAGGAAGAAGTTGGTCGGGGGATATGCACATTCTGAGGCTGAGGGACAGGTTTAGTTTCGAGAAGTGTGAGAAGCAGTTTGGATGACATCTGACAAGTTCCGTCTCTTCCCAACCAAAGAGTGTCCACATTTTCCCCTGAAAGTAACATTTGGTGTGGCGTGTTAGTGGGTGAAGTCGGCAAGAACGTGAAGAACGGCTGGTCAGGATTCTAAGTGAAGGCTGAGATGGTGTTAGGCCTGCAGAAAACTGCTTTCTCACCTCACAAGCTCAGACTGACTGGAGACAAGTAGAGGCAGGTGAGTCTAGGGAACAGGCTTCACTAAAGAGAGGCTTGATTTCTGAGATGTACAGTGTCTGTTTGGGAAAGTGGCCACCAGGTTCGCGTTGGCACCATCAGCTTGCTGAGAAACGGATTTGACTTCAGCAGAGTTCCTTCCTGGACTCTCAACAGAAGCAAGATGAAACAAAAATGGCCATAAACCAGAGAAAGGGGCTCTTTGGTACGATCATGTCTCTCCGTCTCCCTCTACTGGCGATGATTTACATTGTGCTTCTCCTAAGCATTATTCCAGAGGAAGAACCAAGAGTGCCAACTCACTGATACCCATTTCATTCATCTCGAGATCTCTAAGTTTGTTTTAAATGACTACTCCAAGGTCCAATAGTGGTAAATATTACAGATTCACCTCATCTTTCCCTTTCTGTTGGTGTTTTGGTATACTCCTTCTTCTGTAAAACCGTATCTACACAGTCACTTTTTGCACAAGTTGTCTTTGATGTACCGGCACTGATGTGAATGAACACACATCTGTTAACTATTCAAATGTATCTTAAATTAGGTGTTCCTCCTTGATCATATCATTTAAATCCTCATATAGCAATTTCAGATTATTGAAACATTTAATGCTGTTTCTTCTTTAATGAATATTGAATTGTAGTATCAACCTAATTCCCATGTTCAACAAATGCTTAAAATGCAACTTGTGCCAATCTGTCAGTGGATTTTGATAGACTTTCTCCAAAGTCTATCAAATAACAAAGATTGTGCTATTAATTGACGCTTATAGATTTGGTTCAAATGGCATCTCTTTTATGGTTGAAAAGAAAAACATTCATTTAGGATATAGATCACTGTAAGAGACTTGTTTATAATATATAAATGAATGACAAAATTTTAATAATGCTTGGGTTTCTTATTACCTGCATTAAAATATTTATCCCCATATTTATTTGAGATCAAATAGTGTGAGCAGAGATTGCAAAATACCATAGACAAATTATATCACCTTAATTTACTCTGATAGTGATTTCTATATTCTTTAAGGTTATTTTAAATATTAACCACTTTTTGCTTTTTAACTACTTGTTTAATTTTTGAGACAGGCTTTTGGTATCCCATGCTAGTCTCAAACTCACTATGCAGTCAAGGAAATCTGGAACTTCTGAATTTTTTACCTCCATCTCCCGAATACTGGGATTCTGTGCGATTTAGTCTGTGTTATGTATGCAGTGACAAAACCCAGAAACTTATAATTCCTAGGGTAGCTCTGGACTAACATAACTTTTCCCCAGACCTCCAACATTCTCATCTACAGAAGAGAGAAAAGGGATGATAAGAATTGACTGAATGTATCTATATACTCCCCATCTATGACCTGCTGGAGTGTGTGAAAGGACTTGTCCTGAGAAGATAACCACAGGATCTCCATGACTCACAGCAACAGCAGGATATCCAAGAGGAGTTTTGGTGATTTCGGTGTGTGAGAGACCTTGAACCAGACCAATTGGCTCATTGCAATGAACATTTTGTGGGTGGGGGTGATAGGACAAAAGGAGGTACTGTGTGTGTGACACACTGCGGCACCCAATGTCACTAGGATGAATAAAGAATTGTTGGAAAGACAGAGAAGTGAGGTGGGCATTTTATGTTTTCATTTTATTTTTAATTAACTTTGGAGGGCTTCCTTTTGAGGGACTCTGCAGGGGTAAGAGGTGGATATTGAGGGACTGGGAGGTGAACAGGAATGGGTTATATGATGTGAAATTCCCAAAGAATCAATAAAGAACTGTGTTATTAAAAAAGTATATATATATATTTGTGTGTGTATTTGTAATTCTGTATTTGTTGATACAATCCTCTTTCATTGATATAAATTTGTGTTGAAGGACCTAAAACATCCTCATTGACTTTCATTATAAAGCACAATTTCCAAGTCGTCACATCTTTGAAAAATGTAGGACTGGTTTACGTATAGTTTAGTTCTGAATTCAGGGCTTAGTTTACACATGTGGCCTTGGGAAGCTAATAAATCACACTTAGTTGTGTTTTCTTCATCCATCAAATATGGAAGATAATATCCTTTTAGCCTCAAGACAAAGAGTGTATAAATATCCAGTCACAAATTAACATGTTCATAAATGTTCTTTATTAATATATAACTGGGCTTTAATTAAGTCTCTCATTCCATTAGCTGGTCAACAAAACCTCACATACAGTATGTTCTATTCATCATTTTCTGAGCCAGCATTGTGCTTCCAGATAAGTGGATGCCTGAGAGTAGTGGAGCTCCTCCCGGGAAGAGTGGGTGGACCTGTGCTCAGCTGTGTGGCTGTGTGGGGTGGGAATCCCACTGGATGTTCTAGTCATCCCCTCTTCCACTGGTATTTGTTCTCCTCAGATTCCCATCTTAGCTACAAGGCACTGAGAAGAGCAGCAGATCCACGGTGTTTCACTGACCTCGGATGTGTCCATCTGAGTCTCATGTATCTATTGCCACCAGAGCCATACTGTGTAGCCTTGTAAGTCTTTGCCTTTAGACTTAGGTCCCTTGGTTCCTCTTGAGGATCTAGCAGCTGGCAGGCTGAAAAGACTTACAGGGTTTTCAAATTACATTGAATTTCCTTAGCCCTTTAGACCTTGTTAAATCAATACCACCACTGTTTTCCGCACAATTGTGAATGTGAATGTATTTGTATCTATATTTATAATGGAAAGAGTGAAAGAAAATATCAGTATTACATGAACATTTCCATTGTGAACATTTTAAAACATGGCTGTTGTATTCAGTTTTATATTTTTAATCTTAAACTGATTGTTTTTGGCTAGACTCCTCAGACTCTATACCAGCAGCAAGCCTATCTTCACAAAGCAATCTATGTGGTCAGAATAATATGTAGCACGACATTAAAAAAACTTGAAACTTATACCCATGGTCATGTGTTTTTCTGTGACACTGGACATTCATAACTCATGAAGAAGAAGAATTTATAGATTCCTACATTATGGATGAATGCTAGAAACCTTGGCTAGGTCAACATCACCTAGATTAGGTTAGATAACTCATGATTGATAGAGAAGGGAATTTCGCACAAGAACCTTCATGTCCAGCTACTACTTGATGTTGTTTTAGGGGCTTATCCTTATTCTTTACTACTGTTGGTTTGAAATAAATGCCTGGAAATTTTTCATAGGTAGTGACACAAAATACTCCCATGGCATCAAAAAAGTCATTTTCCCCCTTCTGCTGTTCTATGCGAGTTGTTATGACATATTAAAAGAAAAATCTTCTGAGGAAAGGAGAAATTACTTACCATTTGCTTCTTACATCACCTCAGGCGAGTAACTGAGATGGGCAGGGCCATGGCTCGTGTAAACCCAACAAGAAGAGAAAGAGAATTATCCCAGAAACTTACTGGAAAAATTTAATGCTGTATAAATGACTAACATGTTTCTTCTTTTCCCTGTGTTATGATTTTCATACAATTAAAGAAATTAAGGAAATACAATTTTATCTCATATGAAATAATTTTGAGATAAGATGGGGGAAAAATTGAATCAATATTTTGAAGGCTATTTGCAAATAACTTTGAAATTTATACAAAATTTTGTCCCAAATTATACCTTCATAGTATAATTCCATTTTATTTAAGGTTTTCCTGTATTCTAGAAATGTATGCATTTAATAAAATTAAAAACAACAATAGACAGGCTAACGTGGGCCACGGAATGCCCCAGAGCCCTTTACCCTTTACTGAGAAGCCCTCGTGAATAAAAAAGGTGCTGAGAACAGGAAAACTAGTCTTCCGCAGAGAAAAACATACCAACTTATTATCCTATTCCAAATGGTCAATCTTAAAAACACATAGACAAATAATATTATACAGTTTGACTGGATTGCACTTATGTATTTAGGGATGTAAATGTATGTACATACACATATATGTTTGTGACAAAAATTAATGGAAAAAGATGCCATCTATGGGACAGTTTAATGGGGAGGAAAGGGAAGATGGAAATGATGTAATTATAATTGAAAAAATCCCAGATGAAATAATAATAAGAAAAAAGTCAAAGTGTAACATCCAAAGGCTACCATGCTAAGAACTGGCTGTGTGAGACCACTCATGGGCAGCTGGTGTGTGAAGAGCCTCTGTAGTCGAGTATCAGATGTGAGAGTTGTGGGAGCACAAAGTGAATTTCCAGTTAGCAGGAAACCTTAGCCCTCAGGAATGCTTTTCACACTCCTATAGCTTGTTTTCTTTCATCTTTCAGCATTGGCTAAAATCTGCTGACTGTGAAGTACGCCTGCTGACTGACACAAAATGCAACGGACTTTATTCCTCTCGCTTTCTCTCTCCTCAGGTATCTTATTTGGCATATTTTAGTGTGTCTTCAGTTCCTTCTTTTTTATGCCTTCAAGTGTGATGTGTACCCCAAATATTATGATTTAATTTACCTCTTCCCGTGGAAATTGTGGTTATATTGGATATATATTCTTCTGCATTGCTAATATTTTTATCAATACATGCGATTACTGTGTGGTGGTATATGGTGGTAAGGATAGCACTCAGAATAATTCCAGGCTAACCTGAGCTCAGAGACTGTTTCTTAAAAAAAAATAATTACATCTTTAGAAGAAATAAATGCACATTTCTCTATACTATATTTTATAGAGAGCATATCCTCCTTTAAATTATACTAAACACAATACTCTGCGACATTGAAACCCTTCAGTGTTTCTTACTCTTTTCAACAAATTTTCATTCCATTAAGCATTTTGGAACATTTATGAATTAATAATTGTGGGAGACTGTAATGAGTTAATATCTGGAAATGGAGTCCAATTTTTAACTTAGTGTGCATGCATGAAGGGCATAAGTAACCTTTACAGCTGAGAGGGGTGCATCTAGAGAACTTAATCACCTTACTTCTAAGTTCACATATACCTGGTCCAAATCAAACCCAGCCCCATGCCGTTCAGTGTCTAATCCTGTGAATCACATCGGAGCATCATTACCAGGTCATACAAAGAAGTGAAAGACCCATCCTAAATTGTCCTTCTTAGTGATATATTTTTATGTATTACACATTGATTCTTTTCCTATCAACTCATATATCCAGGGATGTATCACCAGGTATATAGCAAGTAAGGGTACTTGCCATATACCTGCTGATACTTCAATAAGCATACTCTAATTCTCATTTTAAATAAAAATTGTGTATGGTGTTTAAATGGAATCATTTTATACACATTCATTAAGGGTATGGTATCATTATAAAATTCAACACTAAATTGAAAATAGCATATAATTCTTTACGTTTATTATTAAGCAAATTTTTATATCATCAGCCAAATGGTGGAAGAGGAGACTCTCTGCTAGCATTCTTCCATAGCAACACTAATTTGAGACAATCCTAAAGGGAAAAAATGCTTTATGTTGTGATTGGAAGCCAGGGAGGAGACAATAAAACTCCAACATTCCTCTAAAGACCACACCATAACTCCAGCCAAGGGTCATGAATCACTGAATGTGGTACACGCTTCAGATTGTTTGCTCATCCAAATGAAGAGACAAGATCAGACTAAACATGTCATGAAGTTCCCGGTAAAAGCAATGTTATCAAATAAAACTATTAAAGGTTCAGTAACAAGCAGGTCTCTTAATAAAGATATGCTGATCATAAATGTTATAATTATGACAAAGTTTAGTGATATGCAGGGGAACATATCTGAACAATACAGCAATTTAAGTAAAATGCATAAACAAAATAAAAAGTTTAATGAAGAAATAAAGTGCCTAATATGATGTTAAACACATGTAATCACAGTGCTCAGGAGACTAAGGCAGGAACATCAATTTGAGCTCCACAGGGATGCATTGATAAAAAAAAACATAAAACCAGCAATCATAAAGCTTATGACTACATCAGTGGGAATAAAGGTCTTGATAGATAGCTTTTGCAAAAGATTACATTATTTAGAAAGAAAAAGCAGCATACATGTACATAAGTAACTTAAAATTAAGAGATTAGATGATAAAAGGACAGCCAAGTTGACCCTACCTTCCTATAGAACCACAAAAGACACTTGATGAATAGATTTAACAATATTGACTAAAAGCCATAAGCTTAGAGACATCAATACTTAAAAAGGTTCCTCCAGTGTCACAAGGCCATAATAGTAAAAATAAGATCAGGGCAGGCTCACCCATGCCCTGCAGTCGAGGCAGGCAGATGCCACTATGATGGAAGGTATGTGGTGGAGAAATGGGAGAAAAGAAGTCGAATGGTCTGTGCCCTGTGTGTGGAGAGAAGCAGAACTGAAGACTCCAAAGCAGTGGGGAATAGGGTAATATAGGTATCCTAAACTACCACCTGGGGCTATGTGATATCCAGGCCTGTGCTGCAGTCAATGGCCATGTCTGGGTCCTGGGCGCTACTGAAGCTGGTGACCCGTGCTACCACTGATGATTGGAAGCGGATGCCCATGGTCTGGGCTGCCACCGGAGGCCATGCTGACATCCAAGCCAAGCTGCAGCCAACCGCCATGTTTCAGCCAGGGTCTGCGTTGATGTCATTGGCCCATGTTTCCATGGGGGGCATGGGAGATCTGACACCAGTGGCCTGAGCACTGCAAAACTGGTCCTGTCCCTCTCCAGCTGCCTCAGCAGGACAGCTGCCCTACCTCCGGGAAAAACTGTCCCCAGTGGTTTGGGTGCTGGCAAGCTGTCCCCAACCTTACCAACCCTGGCAGAACTGCACCCCACCCTACCATCACCTCCCCACCCCCACCGCACCACTGTGGGAGGCCGTGGGAGGCCAGCTCCTACTTTTCCCAACCTTTGAAGGGTACTTATAAGAGAGGGATAAGAAAATATTAGACAGAGAGACCTAGCTGACAAGAAGAAAGACAGAAACACAGGATAGGTTCAGGAGGGCCTGGATCACTACCCATGGCCATGTCAAGGGGCAGAGCAAAAGACTTCCCCCTTGCAAGATCAAAGCACAGCACAGTCAAGTGTAGACCCTTCCAAACACCTGGTAACCACCCCCTGTGGTTAAATCATCCCCTTATGCATTCCTCCTGGGTAAAGCAAGCTCAGATTCTCGAACCCTGAGTAAGTGTTCACTAGGAAACCTCTGTGGGTCTCCACACACTCCCACCCCCACCCCCTTACCCCCCACCCTACCCCTCACCACATGCTTGGGAGACCTGGGCCCTGACTCCCCAATGAGCGGGGCAGTTCCTGTGGATGCGGGGAATGACCACTCAGCTATTATTCAGACCAACCTCCATGACTTTGAGTATTTACCCCATCTACGCCCTTTGGGAGCAGGTGAAGGGATGGACCTGAGGAACCATAGCTGCAGGATCTTCATTACTGGGAGTAACAATAGGCTGTCAGAGAGAAGTGTGTCTGAGTGTCCAGTGTTGATGATAAACTAGAAGCCAGAGGCCTTGAACCAGACCAACAACTCACTGCAATGAACATTTGCAAGTAAAGATGTTTGGGCTAGAGGGTATACTGTGTGACACACCACAGTTCTAAAAGGCCCCTACTACAAAAGAATGTATGATGGAGAGGAGGGAAAGACTGAGGAGCAAAATGTTTGCTTTCCTTTTGTTTTTATTTTTCATTTATATCTTTTGACAGGGGTGGGGTGAGGCTGTGATGGTGGAGGGGGACATGGAAGGACTGGGAAACGGGTGGGATTGAAGTACATGATGTGAAATTTCCAAAGAATCAATTAAAAACGTATGTTACAAATTAAAATAATAGTATCCCAGCAGCCTACAGGCATTCACAGGGATTAATTATGCAGGTTAGGTTTTTTTTGTCAACTTGACACAGTCTACAGTCACCTGGGAAAAGCCAGCCTTACTTAGGGGCTTGCCTCCGGTGGCCATGTCTGTGTGAACTTGTCTCAATCGACCATTGGTGTGGGAGAGCCCAAATTACTCTGTGGAGTGCCATCTCTGGCAGGCGGTTCTGAACTATACAAGGATGCTCTTTAAGCATGAGTGAATGAATGAGCCAATAGGCAATATTTCTCCATGGTCTCTGCTTTAATTCCCACATCCTTCCATAAACCCCTGCTTTAACTTATCTCAGCGGTGGATTGTTATCTGAATGTCTAAGTGGAAATAAACCTGTGGCTCCCAAAGTTGCCTTTAATGAGAAGGTTTTGTCACATCAACAGAAATCAAACTAGCACGTTTTGGGAACAGAAAAGAACTCAGAAATGCCCTCATTAATGCTCTTTTCAGGAGATATTGAAAACATGAAAAAAAATTGCTGATAAGGCAGGACTTCATCGATCAGCACAGCCTAGGCCCGTGGTGCTAGAAAATAAATTAAATGACTTATGCAGGCTGAGTAGTTCCACTTATTTCATTGCTCACAAACACACTCTTTAAAGTACAACTAGCCAAAAGAGTCACACATCTTTTTTTTTTTTTTTTTTGGTTTGTTTTTTAATTATGAACTGTATGGCCATTAGCTCAAACTTATTACTGACTAGCTCTTACATTTAAATTAACGAGTAATTCTTATCTATGTTTGGTCACATGCCTTAGTATGTTTTCTCAGTTTTGCCTTGTCATCTTGCTTCCTCTGTGTATGGCTGGTGACTCCTGACTCTGTTCTTCTTCCCAGAATTCTTTTAGTCTGCTTGCCCCACCCATACTTCCTGCCTAGCTACTGGCCAATCAGCATTTTATTTATTTATTTATTTATTTATTTATTTATTTATTTATTTATTTATTTATTCCTTTTATTTATTTATTTTTAATTAAGAAATTTTCCATTCATCCTACATATCAGTCATAAATGCCCCTGTCCTCCCTCCTCCCACCCCTTAGCCCCTCCTACCACCAATGGTCGAGAGGGTACCTGAGCTGACCTACTCTGGTGATTGGATAACTCAGTGAGGGAACTGTCATCATAGAACCCTCATTCAGTGACTGTTGGAACCAGATGCAGAAGTCCATGACCAGGTCTCAGGTGGAGCTCCAGGAGTCCAACTGATGAGAGAGAGGAGGGATTCTATGAGCAAGAGATATCAAGACCATGGTTGGAAAAAGTACAAACAACTAGCCAAACTAGTGGAAACACATGAACTGTGGACCAATAGATTCACACATCTTATACTATGCAAAATACAAAGCCATTCATTAAGACCCATGCTCCTAAAATTACAATATAATATACACTCTAGTAAAATTTATTTGTGTGCTATCATGAAAAAGAGGTTTTCTTTAGCTTTATATGCTTTTATGTGAAATACCCTTTAAGTAGGGTAAAAAAAGAGAATGTCTTTATTTTATTAGTGATTTATATCCCCAAATCATAAGAAGCAATAGGAAAAGATCAGATTTTAAATCACAATTGTAAACTAAAAGTACTTTAGTAATGCCAACTTTATTATTATTTACCATAGAATTTTTTCAGGTAATTTCATCAACTTCTGCACTTATACTTAGCACAAAGACTCACTTTTTATAACTGACAAAGCTATTTTGAGTAGTCTGACAAAATCTGAGTTGTTTCAGCAAAGAAAGAGTAAATGATGTATTATCTGAGTTGCTAATGAGTATAATTAGTATTTTTGTAAGAAAAAAACTCAAAACATGAAAATTATCATTATTATATTTTGTGTTCTAATGGAAAAATAAAAGTTCACTTGTGTTGGTGATTTGATCTGATTTTTTTTTTTTTTTTTTTTTTTTTTTGGTTTTTTCGAGACAGGGTTTCTCTGCGTAGCTTTGCGCCTTTCCTGGAGCTCACTTGGTAGCCCAGGCTGGCCTCGAACTCACAAAGATCCGCCTGCCTCTGCCTCCCGAGTGCTGGGATTAAAGGCGTGCGCCACCACGCCCGGCCCTGATTTTTTTTATATACTGGTTCATTTGCATGTCTTATTTTGAAAAGTATAGATTCATACTCTTTGTTTTAATTGAGTTAAAAGTTTTCCTGCTATGGTTTGAGTTTCATACATATATTTCATATATATATATATATAATCAATATGCATATTTCCTTTTTTATTGTTAACAAAGCTAAAAGTGATCTGTAATATTTGAAAATTAGACTTCATACTTTAATAACATTTTGGAATTTATTTTCTCTATTAAATGCTGGCTTTAGAGTTTTGTCATTGTTGTTGGTTTTTGTTTGTTATTGTTTTTTCATCTGGATCTAAAAAACAAATACAAGTAGAATATTCATGGAATTCTGAAATAGCAGATTCACAGTTCTCTTCTACCCTTTTATATGGTTTGGCTGAGTACCACAGTAATCAACTTCAGTAAGTACAAACAAATTTATGTAAGCTACTTTCTTACATAAAATCTCCTTTGTGGGAGCAACATCAAAGTTGATTTGAAATGTCTATGAATATTATGGGGAACACAATGCCACCACATGTATACTCATTGAAAGTTAATGTTTTGTTTTTTTTTGTTTTGTTTTTTTATTTTTATTTTTGCCATGTCTGCATTAAAGTTTCTGCACAACCTGAATTCTTAAGAAAAAAAAAAAAAGAAAGCTACATCTTACTATTTAGGAAATGTCAATACAAAGAACCAAAATAAATCTACCTTATTTTCCCGATTTCATCTCTGTTTGTCTTCCTTTTTACATGCCAGTTCTCTTTTTCTTTTGAAAGACTTGTTTATAATTTAACACCTTCAAGTCATTAAAAATTTAATGGCTCAGTGGTTAAGAATGACAAGTTCTTGGAGCTCACCTAGGTTTATTTTCAAGACAAAAGTGCCTGTTCCAGTTGTAACGCAGGTGTAGTGTAAACACGTCAGTGGTGACATGCATTCCATTCCACTTCTAAGTGATGGTTGTCACTACTATATTTATAAACTGAATGTAGGAAGTTTCCCACAGAGGAGCAGGCAATGTTGGTAGACAGAACGAAGACACTTCTTCAAAGTTAGATAACAAAAATCTGTTTAAAAGTGGCATTTAAAGAAATTCTTTAATTTCTAAACTTTTATCAGAAAAACTTACTAGAGGGCAATCTGTAAGTATATTTGTTATATTGAAGCACTAGCATTGACAATTTAACAATTGACATCTTTAGCAATTAATAGTAGCATTCCCTGAAAATATTATTTATATATATTTATTATATTATCATATATTATAAAAATGTAACATAGTATTTTTGTTTACACACTCTGTAATTTCCTTAAAACTAAATTTCATGTTATCAGATATAATATCTCCTGTCTCTCTTGTGTAAATTAAAAAGTTTAAACTTCATATCAGTATCAATTATAACCGTATAGATTATTAAGTTTATTTTCAGTGAGCTATTTCATTTTAACTATTTTATATGAAAGTACATATTGGAGGCATACAAATGATTTATTTTAATTTCTACAATAATATAAATTCTAGAGCACACTTTATGAATGTTTATCAAGTGTCCTTAGGTTTATGAATATGTTAATTAAGTTTGAAATTGACTTTTAAAATTAATGTTTAATTTCAATTTGTCCCGAGAACCACCAAGTTTCTTCCTGATGCTCACCCATGGGGAAGGTGTCAGACCCAACTGTCTGTGAGGCTCAAGTTCATTGACACAATCATGGTGTCTGTCACTCCCAGACCTGTTTTCATCTTAATGTTGGCTTCTTTTTATCAAAAAAAAAAACAAACAAACAAACAAAAAAACAGAAGTGCTGTCATTTCCTCATCTAATAATTGTGTCCCGATATTTATAGCCTGAAAAATATTAGGGTACAGAAAGAATTCATTAACTTTAGGTGATAGAACTTGACTAAAATTGTCAGGCTGATGTTCCTGCCTTCAGATTTAAACATTTATGCTAATCTCTCCATTTGTAAAACAGAAAAAAAACAAAACAAAACATGAAAACAACTCAGTTGGCTGGTGATAAATTATAGCAATATGTTCTATAAATATGAAAACTTGTTGAAATTGTTGCATTCAACCTTTTTTTATGTCTATTGTTCCTGCGTCTGTATGTATAAGTAATCCACAAGGTTTGTTTTTCTCTCTGCGGATATCTTCAGTTTGCTTAAATAAAATTATCAGTGCCACCACAGTCCTTCCTGTTTCCACTTGGACTATAAAATATATTCTGTTGCAGTTCATCTATATTACCCCTCACTTTATGGAAATCTACATAATAAGAAAAATAAATATTAGTTCAGCGAATAACCTTACAACATTTCAGTATTAACACATAATGCAAAGATGAAAGTTTCCTTGAAAACTCCCTTTCTCAATAGATTTGAACTAATATAAATATTTAAACCCACAAAATCTATAAAATAGAGAATGGGTTTTATTTTAATATTAGAACTGTTCTTCCGATCCTCCTAGGAAAACACAGTCTGTATCTACCAAAACCAACATTTTTGTAAGTTCTATATTCAATGAGACACTGTAGCTTAGGCCCACCTTTGACAGCAAACCATGGTTATTTTGTCCAGCATCTTGTGCCTGTAACTAGTTAATATATTATACAATGACAGTCTTTTTTATTTGATGCATTATATTCCTTCCTCAAATTCTGCCTCTAGTATAATATGTAATTGACGCTAGTAAGCACAAGCAGAATCTTGAGTCCATATTCCACCACTTTTGAATTGCTTAAAGTTGATGTTCACTGTATTTTACATTAATGAATAGGGACAATTCATACTTAAAGTAGAAAAAACATTCAAAGTCATGAATGATATTTTAAGAATAAATAAATATTAAGAGTACATTTTTCTTAAGTCTTAGTCCAGTGTTTTTATATGACAGAGAACAACATTCCCTTGTGTTTTTGAAACATTGGAAAATGGATTTTCATACTGTCATGGTTCTCTGAAGAACTTAATAGCCCATATAAAAGTTTTTTTAACCAAAAAATAACTTATTATGGAAAAACAAACAGACAGAAAACTTATTATAATGTAGTGATTTTTATCCCCACTAAACATCTACTTTACAGCATGAATGGTAAATTATCATTAATGAATCTGTATTTATCAGTATTTACTCACCAAAATTTATTTGTAACTGCATAGAAATACTTGAAGTATTCAATGATCATTCAAAGATATGTTGAATAAGGAAAAATGCAAGTCACGTGATAGTTGTTAGCTAAAGTTAATGCCTTATTATCTTGTTTCAAAACTCACATTAGAAACATTTATGTCAAGTGGATGTAACTAGAAAAACTCACATTGAAAGAGGCAAACACGACCCAGAAAAGTAAATGTGGTATTATTAGTTAATACATGGATATTTAGCCTTTAAATAGATGATAATCAAGCTATAATCTGTATTCTAAGGGAGGTTGTTTATAGAGAAGGAGACTAATGAGGACACATGAATCTCCTTGGGAGGGGAAAACAGAATTGATTTTGTGGGTGTGCTCAAGATGGGGGTAATGAAAAGAGGATCAGGTGGAAATCGGAGAGCATGGAGTTGAAGGAGGGGAACAAGGGGAGAGACAGAATTGTATGGAAACCTACTGAATTGGAAACTTCCTGAAATACATGAAGGTGATCCTAATGAGGTCTCAAAATAATAAGGAAGATGGAGTCCCAAATGATTGCCTCTTGCCACCACATGAAGCTTCAAGTGCCAGGACAGGGTTACATCTAATTAATTTGTTAGTCAAAAATGTCCCATGGAAGCCCAAAGTGGTTACCAAGCTAATATATTTCTCTCAACAAATGAACAGCGAGTCTGCATTGCTGAGGACAACACCCACACAACTCGTTGAACAAGGAGAAGTCAAGCAGGTGCCTATATCGAATCTTCAGGCCCATCTTCTAGTGTCTTTGGTAAGGGAACATGCTCTGGAAATTACCAAAAGAGAAATGCAAGCACCAACCCAGCATAAAAACTTTGATCTACAATCTTCCCTGCTGCAAAATATGCTGGCACAATGGTGGCACAAAACTTGTATGAGTTTTTGTATGATGCCTGATTTGACTTCAGCCATACTCTATGAGATTGAACCCACACCATCACTGCTGTAGTGAGCCAGAGACCACATAGCCCCAGACACCTAGGATACAACTGAATGCTATCGGAATTAAAGAAAATAGTAATGATATTCTGCTATACTCATAGATTATGCCTTTATTCAGCAGACATTTGAGAAGCTTTTTTCCTGCAGCAGATGGGAACAAATGTGACCTACAGTCAGATATCATGCAAAGATTAAGGGACCTTGAAACACTGAGACCTAAATAGGATGTCTCCATCAAATCCCTCCCCTCAGAGTTCAGGAAACACTTGATGTACAGTGTAAGATGCAGAGGGGATGGGGGACACAAGGAGAACAAGACCCTCTAAATCAAATAGTGAAGCTCATATGAACTTTCAGAGACTGAAGGGGGAAGCACAGGTCTGACATGGGTCTGCACCAGGTCCTCTGCCTGTATGTTATAGCTTTCAGTTTAGTATTTTTATGGGATTACTGAATGTGTGAATGAATGGGTCCCTGAATCTTCTACCTTGTCTTGGGCTCTTTTTCTTCCATTGCTTTGCCTTGTTCAACTTTGATGTGGTGGTTTTTATTTTATTTTATTATATTTTTGTTATGTTTTGTTACCTTTTAGAAGCCTGCTCTTTTGTAATGAGAGACAGAAATGGAGTGATCTGGATAGGAAGGAAGGTGGGGAGGAACTTGCAGGAATAGAGGACAGGGAAACTGTAATCAGGATATATTCTATGAGAAAAAAATTATTTTAATAGACTTTTATAGATTTGTATATTTTTAATATATTTTTTTTGCATTTTAAGACAAGATTTCTCTGTGTATCCCTGGTTGTCCTAGAAATCCCTCTGTAAACTAAACTGCCTTCAAACTCACAGAGATCTGCCTGCTTCTGCCTCCTGAGTGCTGGGATTAAAGGCAATAAAATTTTAATATGGGGAAAATAGACATTTATGGGGCTACTTCATGCCACAACATTCAATTCTTGCTGGCAGTGATTATTATTTAAAATGGTCCCTCTTTCTCCCTCCTACATGCATACCAGCATGTGGTGTAACTGTTCTAAGTGAGATAAAAATGTGATGTCTAATAGAGAAACTATGTACTTTTAGGTAAACACATTTTGAATCAAATTATTCACAAAAAAAGATTTTAATTAGTCATCAATGTGTATTAAGTAAAGTATTTTCATAAAGAAACTCATGAAAAAAAGTTAATTGTTGATTATTTGATTTTGATATTGTATTTACCTTGGAAACAATGACTCAGTATTTACTCATTCAGTATTCATGGTATCTTTACCAATAGATGTGTTACTACCCCAGAACTGATTCATCTTAAAACTTACAACACTGCTGGGATATGACATGAGCTATGGTATGTTCTTCTTGCTTCCTGAAACCTTCTAAGCTTGTGATTCACCTTTCCATCAGCATTTTCCTCTTCCTGGGTCTCACCACAATTGCCCCTTATGGACTATTTTTCTCCCTCTTAAATGCTGTAAGCACAAGTAAGCTCCTTCCCTTGGTTTTAATTCATATGATTACCAAGTGCGCATTATTTTGAAAACTCATATTGTTGATTAATTAAATTCCCCTTTTTGCCAATAGTTTAATTCAAACGAAGTTTACCCAAATCTGCATGTTTTCTCTGTAAGACCATCACACTCTTTGTTTAACCTTTTGTAGCTTGGATTTTCAATATAAGATCTGCACACTGTGTCCTGCAACCAAGTGTTTTGATGTATTGATGGCATCCCCTACCTAATTCATCAAAGTGACACTATATTTTAATAGAGTGCCAGGGATTAATGCCTAATTTCACCTACATATGAAAATCCAGAGATAACAATGTTCTTATAAAAACAAACAAACAAAAATCACAAATCTTTCAGCTTGAAGTTTCCTGTGTGAGGTTTTCATGACTGCCAATTTGTTCTTTCATGGAGTGTTTTGTGCCTGCTAAAATAGAACTAGGTGAGACAAAAATATTTTCAAGTATGTTTTATCTGTTTTACTCAAAAGTAGACATTATTTCATAAAAAATTATAAACATTATACTTGTCTTTTGTTATAAATTTCTAAATTGGCCGAAATTATGTGTTCATTCATGAGTTTTAAAATGTATTTTTAGGAATAAACTTACCTATTTGAAAAAAGTATATGGTTTATTCCATCAACTAATATATAGTACTTTATTCTGAATGATATTTGATGAAAATGAATGGAAAATTCACCCTGAAAGTATTTCTGAGTAAATTACTATGATGACTCTGAGGGTTCTCAATCTTTATTGCTCTTTTCACAGGTTGTAAGCATTGTCATTATGTTTCATGGGTAACTAAACTTGTGATTTTGGTGCAGATCATTGAAAGTAATAACATAATAATAAGATCACTGCAAGTGATAACAAACATTGGTTGACAGCCCTGGATAGTCCCTAGACCTTGGATCTTTTGACATTGTTAGAAAAGTACATCTTGTTGGTGTATTAGTGTTATTTACATGTTAACTATTAATATATCAAATAATTTATTTTCAGTTAGATTCTCTTCATGTGTATCTGTGTTGATAAAGCACTTATGAGATACTGATCTCAGGAATAGTGAAACTATTGAGATTTGGGTTTCCAAAAGTCAAGGTAAGGCTACATTGATTTCTCCTTTTGTTTTAGTCTTTTAAAAGTAAACACTTAAAAAAGCCTGATTCAGGTCTTTTCATTTTGTGTTTTAGATTTAAGAAAGAACATTGTCTCACAATGTTTTTGTGTACAGTTGGGGTAACAAGGATTTTAAGGAAGTTTTCTCATATGTTTTTTTTTATCATATATATGTTTAGGTGATCTACAAAGGGGATCCATGCTTTAAGATTTAGGTAGAATACAGTTAAGTTAAATCACTGTTGTGAAAGATATGAAAAAACCAAGAAATATAAATATTTATATATAATAAATATTTTCATTTCATAAATATATTATGAAAAATGAGGAATGAACAGAATATCATCATAGTTTTCTAGTAATTATTGAATTACTTTGTTGAAACCAAGTGGTTATTTTGTCATTCACTCATTTTTCCTTTTGCTAAAGGACATATGTGTTGAGGAAAGCTACTTTGAAGATCAAGTCAAGGAAAGTTGAAAATATTGGTGGAATGATGCCTGAAGAGGAACAGCAGTGTAAGACATTTTATTTTATTTCACCTTCCTGTAATTATCTGAAACAATATGGAATATATAAGTATTGATTAATACTTCAGCGGAAACTAAATTGTCTCAATATTTTCATGGTCAAAAATTTATACTGTGGAAATGCTTATATATCATAGAAACAATTAGTGATAGTGGTAATGTAAAATAATATTTGTGATTGAAAATTGCCAAAAATGATTACATATAGAACAGAATGTAGACTATTTTAATATAGAATATTTCTATGTAGAAATTAAAAGAAATATAAACATACATACTAATGAATTTACTCTTATGATTCAGTATGGAAAAGCTTCAGTTGCCTAATTATGAATAAACACCAAAGAAAGAACTAATCTAATCATGGTTGCCTTAAGGTGAATGATAGGGTATTTATTTTCACTTTTTATTTCATATCCTTCTAATTTTAAATATTTGCTTATTAATGAATAGACAACATTTTTAAAATAAACCATATAAATTAATTCAAAGAAACCTGGGGCAACTTTGTCCGATTACCTAGCTAGTTAACTAGTTAAACTCAGTAGCTCATTAGTTTTATTAAATATTGAGGATGGGTGGTGGTGGTACCTGCCATTAATCCCAGCACTCATGAGGTAGAGGCAGGTTGATCTCTGTGAGTTCTAAGCCAGCCTGGTCTACAGAGTGAATTCCAGGACAGCTAGGATTGTTATACAGAGAAGCCCTGTCTTGGAAAAACAAAAACAAAAATTAAAACTGAAACAAACAAACCACAAAAACATGGAACATGGGAAGGTATTTGTACATTATGGAGGTGAGATAAGACTTTCATATTGATATCTGCATTAGTTACCTTTCTGTGACTGTGATAAAACACTCTGATCAAGGAAAGGTTAAGAAGGAAGAATTTATTTCAGATTAGGATTCCGGAAGGTAAGAGTACATGAAGATAGGGAAGGCAGGGGATGGCTGCAGGATCATGAAGCTGGCAATCAACATATCATCCACACACAGGAAGCAGAGAGATAAAGCAGGGAATGAGGAAGGCCATAAACACGCAAAACTCTCCTATAGTTAGGTTTTGACTAATTCCTCCACCAAGACTCCTCCTCCTAAATGTTCTATAATTTTTTCAAAATGTCACCGCCAGTGAGGAACCAAGTGTCAAAACACCTGAGCCTGCTGGGGGCCTTTCTGATGCAAGCCACTATGCTCATTATGGTTTAAATCACATAGACTTCAATATGTGGCCAATTATTGTCATGCCTAAAGAACAGATTATACCATATGTGCATACATAAATGACCATTGGGTGACTGACATATTGAATGTAAAATGATGATCTCATTATTTTCATGGATTTTTTTTTTACTATTACCTAGTATATTAGCCAGATTTCATAAACTATCTCCAAAATCCCTAGTATACGTCAGATTGAAAGAGGAAATGTTTACTTTGACTAATTATTTCAGGGTTTCATTCTTTGGCTACTTTGGCCATTACTATTGGGCCTGTTACAAGATAGTATTTCATGGTAGGAGACTTCCATGCAGAATGCTAATTCTTCAGGGATGCTAGAATACAAAGAAAGGGAGATGACTGTTCTAATTCCTTATAGGAGCACACCAGAGACCCAATATCCTCCCACTTCACCCCTTCCTTTTAAAGGTTCCCACACTGCCTTACAGAGATACATGCTGCTGATCCAATGATTCACGGATAGAATTTTGGAGGACCCTTATCAAAATTGTAGCACCTAGTGAATACAGAGCTATCATAGCATTAAAATACAATGTTTTAAACTCATGTTTGTGGTAATATATGGTGATAGTGTGTGCCCCAATATATTGTGAACCCTAATAAACTTATCTAGGGTCAGAGAACAGAACAGCCACTAGATAGACCTAGAGGCCAGAAAATGGTGGCACACATACCTTTAATCCTAGCATTCAGGAGGCAGAGATCCATCTGGATCTCTGTGAGTTCAAAATCACACTGGAAACATCCAGGAATGGTGACACACGCTTTTAATCCCAGGAAGTGATGGCAGTAAGCAGAAAGGAATATAAGGTGTGAGGACCAGGAACCAGAGGTCTTTTTATGCTTTTAGGCTTCTACCTGCAGTTCAGCTGAGACCCATTTGGATAAGGACTAAAAGGCTTCCAGTCTAAGGAAACAGGATCAGCTGAGGAATTGGCGAGGTGTGGTTGGCTGTGGCTTGTTCTGCTTCTCTGATCTTTCAGCTTTAACCCAATGTCTGGCTCCAGTTATTTCATTCATAAGACCATTTAGCAATTTGTGCTACAGTAATAGAGGTATAAACAAACCTAATGTGTTCCTAGTGTTTTAAAGAAATACTGTCATTTAGGATACTACATAATAGTAATTATAATAAATGACTATGTTACTGCTACATATTTATTGTACTTTTCATCACTATTTTAGAGTGTGCTGTTTCTACTTATAAAATGTGTTACTGTATGATATCCTCAGGCAGGTCGTTCCCAAGCTATTCCAAAAGAAGGAATCACAATGATGGCAGATGTCAGTTTTGTGCATATACTATCTCTGAAGAAATTTCATTGATACAAAACATGGACTTGAAACACCTGTGTATGTGGACCTTGGTAAATATTTTTGTTTGTGTTTCAGAATTTTACAAGAGAAAGTTTAGTAATTGAAGAAAAACAGTTTACACAAACACCTCTTCAAATAAGAAAATACTCTATTTTACACAAATAAAAATGTATTTTAAGTTAACTGTCATTACAAACATCTAAATGTTAAAATTTAAAAAAAAACATGAAAATATTACAGAAGGCTGTGGCCCATTAATCACTGAAGAATGAAAGACATTAAACCTATGTATACAGGCTGTCTCACTCAGAACAGTTGCCACTCCTAAGAGCTCCACTCATGGTCAATGTTCAATCAAGATAGAAGAGCCTTTTAATTCTTTTTCCTGTATTTATCACAGTTACATTTAGATATATTTCAATACTGAAGTAATTATGAATACATTTTTTTTTTTTTTTTTTTTTGGTTTTCCGAGACAGGGTTTCTCTTGTGTAGCTTTGCGCCTTTCCTGGATCTCACTTGGTAGCCCAGGCTGGCCTCGAACTCACAGAGATCCGCCTGCCTCTGCCTCCCGAGTGCTGGGATTAAAGGCGTGCGCCACCACCGCCCGGCGAATACATTATTTTTTTATACTTAAGTATATTACCAGGTTGTGCAGGTTTATCGTGGAAACAATGATATGTGTAAAAATCATACTCATGTTCTCACAAGGGTAATATCAACTAATAACATTGTTCTCATGAAGTGTTCTATTCCTGTAAGGAACCATAATAAACTTACTGACTCGCCAGCCTGGACCCAGTGACCCATTTCTTCGGTGTATTGTTGATGTATTTCTCAGGAGAAAATCACATGACATAAGGAACAGCGAGCACAGGCCCTTTTAACTGATGGCTGATTTCCCAGAGCAAGAAGCCCTGCACGAAGGTTTCTTGTTATTGCCAGTCAGCTTGCCCCTCGGTCAAGGATTACAAAGCAATGTACGAAAGGAAAGTATATTTTGTTGTTTTCTGAAAGTCTTCTGGTTGACCATCTAGATTAAAATTGTAGAAATTCACTTACACACATTTAATCAATAACAATGAAAATAGAGCTAGCCATATTTGAAATTGATGATTTTTAGGCCTTCTTTTGAAAATTCTTGATAAGTATAAACTTATTTTTCACTCTGTACTCTCCAATAACAGAACATTTTCATAAAACGGGCAAAATTTTAGTTATTTAAGACATTGTATTTCTAAGCTCAGTAATGTAACTTGATTAACTGAAAGAAAACTATAATAAATTTTATTGAAATAATATAAGTAGTAAATATTCCAGCTTCAGTTCATTTAAATACAATATCTAAATTCTTTGATTAATGTGAAAAAAGTGAGTGTAGATTTTTAAACTTTGTAGTTTATTTATCCTTTGTACAGTCCTTTCTGAATTGTTCTAATGAGAACACATTTTATTTCCAGTGAAGAATACGTAATTAAATATGGATATCTTTGAATTCAGTAAGTAGACTTTGTAACAAATCAGAAAATTGCGTTTTAATTTGCAGTTTCTTCTTGATCTACTACTAATGAAAGTTTCACTGAATTATCTGCTTAAAGGTCAAAATGCTAATTAGGAGTTTCTCATCAGTGTAATTTAGATATGTGGGAAAGTGATGACATTAGCGTTTATCTTCTTGAGTTAACTTATTTTGTACTCTGGATTCTCAGAGTTCAGGTGACAATAAAGACCATTTGTGCTGTTCAATATTGCCTGTTGCAGAGAAGCACACACACTCTTTTTCAAAGAACATACCACATAGGCTTGATGATGATTTCTCCATTTCCCAATGTGGCTTCATAATATGAAGAACTCTATATTGACTTTTCCATACTTTAGGTAATAGTTACAAGAATTATTACTTGTAGAACATGTGGTACACTTACTACTTCTTGATCTTACAATTGGACAGTTCTAGGTATGAGAATGAATCATTTCTCCTTGACTATCCTACCATATATGCTATGTAATTCAGTAATTCATATCATATGGGATTAATTTTGATGGCTGAAAAGCTCACATATTATGAACATGTACTTATTCAAGTGAATGATACTCTAAAAGATATTGCTATTTTATGCAAAATAAATGACCTTTTATATGCCATGATGACTCTACTGAAATAATAGAGTCTATGAGTCTCTATATATTTCTGTACCTTATCTTTGTTTGCTTGTGTATGTAACTAAATTCATATCATCTTTAAATAATATGATAGAACAATTAGTCATTATTCAGCTGTCTTCTAACTCAGATCAACTTTTGAACACCAAACCGTGATGATGTTGTCTTTGTGCTCATTGATGTTTGCTGCATTTAGAGTAAAGAGATCATGCAGTTTGATGAACATCCTTCTACTGCACTGAAGGATGACAAATCCTCTAGCCTTATCCATATAATTCTGTGATAGTGCCAGGTTGTAACATAGTCTAAGAGCACATTTGTCAATCACAAATCTTCCAAAACTTCCAAATGGATTGACCATCCTAAATCCATGATGATATTCAAGCTTATAATTAAATTATTATTGAAGAAGGGGAAGGGAGATTCTAAGTGCCAGAAGTAATGTACGTTGCAACAAAACATTATTTATTGGACATGACTGTGTCATTACACACATGGTCAAACAGTAGATGTGGAAGCATACACAAAACCTGCAAAAGATAAAGAAGCCAAAGTCCCAGCATGGACTGAGGAGGAGCTAATGAGCTGAAAAGGCTTTGGCAATCAATAGCTTTTGGGGAAGGGGGGGTAAATTTTCTCCAGGGAAATGGTTTCTATAAGTCTACCAATATTATAGTAGATGGTCGTATACCTATATACATACAGGCAACAATATGTTGACTCAGTCAGCTTTTTTTTCTTTAAAAAGGAAAGAGAATATATAAATAAGAGAAAAAATGTGAGAAAGTAAGAGAACAGTTGGAAGATAAAAATGAAGAATGATTTGACAAATCACAGTATGTTCATGTATGATATTTCAAACAAAAATCTATTAAAATAACTAAAAAACTTTACTTGTAAACATTATGATAAATACAAACATGAAAAGAATTTCTCAACCAACAATTAATCTTAAATATAGAACTTCTGCTGTATTTTGAAATTGAGAAAATTAAACACATGAAAATGGAAATGTTTTTTCCTTTCTTCTTTTTAAATTATAAGATGATAAATATGAATTAATGAAACTTTCTCTGCCAGACAAATGTGCACAGATGTATTTGTATCCTTATTAGGAAGTATAGAAAAATATTTTTTCATAAACAATATAATTAGAATAAAGTATATTTTAGTATGAAAAATAAGAAAGACAAAATGCAAATAATATACATATTGTGGAGAAATGTCTTCTATAATATTTGTGTCATTTCTGCCCATTATTTCATATCAGCTACTATTCATGTAGTAGATGATTGCAAAAACTAAGAAATCGAGTATTGTTCTAATAAATTGTGTTATTGTTCAGGATGTTTAAAAAGTTATGCCCTTTATTTGCTTAAGTTTGTTTTTCTGTGTTTCTTCATTGGGAAAATACCATATCCTCATGTATTATACCTTATCTAACTGGCTCAATGACTTGGTCCACTCTTGTAAAAATAAACAGAAAAAAAAATGTGTAGCTCTGGGTTCCAAACAAGGCAATGGATTTAGGAAGGGTTCCCTAAGAGATCTCCTTAGAAAGGAAAATGTAGAAGAAGAGAAGCTACAGGGGATAGTCAGGAGACCTACATTTGATCTGAACTTGCAGGAAGATGTAGTATACAAATTACGCCTAAAATTAATCCCACAGGTGATGAGTATAACATGTAAGTATTGAAGTGTGAGTCATGAAATAAATTAATTTTTATGGCTACAACAATTCTAGTCATAAGTGCTAAATACAAAATATATCAGTCTAAGAAATAAAATATACAAACCCAAGCAAAGTATATAGTTTTTACTATATCTAAAAAGGTATTAAATGGGCTACAAAGAGCATCAGCTTCAGAATCATAACTGACTAAGATTTTTCTTTGTGTCAATAAAACATAGTCCAGTTATTTATTATAAGGAAAAACACACTCTTTAAGCAGGCTGGCATGTATCAGGTAATTAAATTGTCTGATTGGACATCAACATTTAGAGGTAAGAAAAGAACAAAAAACTGGCACAAAATCTTGGGAAATGTCAAATTTTTTACAATATTGTTGTATACAATATAAAGAAATCACTTCCTCAAACCTAGATCAGAGAATAGAACCCTCAGACACGGTTTATGTATGTCAAAACCCATAATTAAAGGATGACTTTGCAAAAACCCATGACAATAGATCATCAGAGAAAAAAACAGTAAATATGTTGTATTTCCTTAAAAAATGTAATGCAGTGAAAATATTTGCAAACATTGACATGTCAGAGAATACAAGCAGAAAAAAAATATACCAGGCAACTTAATCGTCTGATAGTCATGGAAATAGAACAGTGGTTAAAAGTCTCAAAGGGAATGGGACTTAAAATCCAGTGCAGGGACTCATTAGCAGGCTACATGACATTAGACATGGTAAGTAAAGTCTATGGGCCTTAGTATTAATACCAGTTCTTATTGTTTCTTTAGAAAAGTAACTCCTTTTTTTTCCTGATGGGTAAGAATGTTGCATTTTTAAAAAAAATAAATAAAAATGCTTGTTATAGTTATTTATATTTCTCCTTTTGAGAATTCTGTATTCAGTTCCATAGCACATTTTTAATTGGATTTTTTTCTTAGTGATCTGTTGTAATTCTTTGTATATGTATATTTTATACACTAAATACATATCTGCTCTGTCAGAAATGTATCTGTTAAGGATAACTTTCCATTCTGGAGGCAACTTCTACTCAATGAATGTGTCCTTTTCCGTAGATAAACTTTCAGTTTTATGAGGTTGAGGCTATCAGTTGATGGTCTTAATTCCGGAACTATCAAGATCCTGTTCAGAAACTCTTTGCCACAAGCTGTCAATTGAATTCCACCCCCTACCTTTTCCTGTAGTAGAGAGAGTACATCGGGTCTTAGGTTGAGAGCTTTGATTCAGAGTTTTGTCATTAGAGGAGGGTTTTTTTTTTCATTTCCATCTTCATTTTAGCTTGGATTTTCTATTGTATTTATATCTGTTTACTGAACTCAGTTTTCCCATCGTGAAATGTCTTTGCCATTTCTTTTAGTAGTACATTTGTGTTTAAGCACTCAGGAGTTAATTCCTATACTTTTACAGTTCAGTGAGATGTTTGTGTCTTCTTTAAAATCTTTGAATTATTTGGTGAAGTTTTTGTTTGTTTATTTAAATTCTGTGTCCCATGATTCATTCAGGTAATTCTCATTGAGTTGTATTCTATAGAACTATAGGGGGGTTCTGAGGGGCAAGGCATACTGCCTTGGCCTTTCATACTACTTGTCTTTTTACAATGGTATCTGTCATATGGGCTTCTTTACACTCCATGTCTGATAAAAGAATCATGCCTGCTTCTGTTAAGTAGAAGTTTGATTCTGATTCTATTGTTTCAAAGATTTGGTGGGTTTCAGATAAGGCATGAAATATTGATGTTAATCCCTCAAATGCTGGCTTTTGATTGGAGTGATCATGTTGATTCCAATTCAGTGATCAACACAGGTGGCATGAAGAACAGAAAGGAAATAATGAGTCAGGAAAGGTTACCTGAGTTGGAGGATGGGAGGTAGTAGATGAAGCAGTACAGGGAGTCATAATGAATACTACATGCTTTTGAAAGCTATTATTGTTGAAGCTCTGTAAACAAACATACACATATAAAGAGTTCAACTGGAGCTATCCTATACTGGACAATAATGACCCTCTCCATGCCACAGGCTTTCAAACAAGAAGATGTGGTTTATTCCATTCAAGCTGTTGGTAAATGGGTCCTGTAGACTTCCAACATCATCATCTCACTGCTCTTGCTGACCCTCCAGAACTCGATAGAAAGACTATTTCTCTGAAGACACGGTATACTGGAGTCAGAGCACATGGAGAATTTCAGCTGAAACCTGTCTGGAAGCTTCCTCTTTACCGTCTAGGTTTCATAATGCTAGAAGGCACTATGCATGCTTCTTCCAAGACAGAAAAGTGGTGGAGGAAATACTTTGAAAGTAAAGAAATACATTCTGGTTGGATTTTAGGGCACTTTATACAAGGCAGAACTTTTTTTTTTCTTGAGCTATTTAATGTTCCAAGAACTTGAGACTAGCAAAGTCATAAGGCATAGGGAAGAACCCAATATTATATTTGTTTACATTATCCTTAGAACATCTCTTAATCATCATTAGAGACTCATTTTCTTGCATTATATAGAGATTTATGGAGAGACTCAGATCTTGTCAAACTTCAGAGTAACAGTGGGGTGCTAAGATCCATTTGGCTCAGCTGCAAAGCTCACAGAACACTGAGGGAGAAATGAAGAGATTTTAAGAGCTAGAGCTAGTGCTGTGCTGTGGAACTGTGTTTTCTTCACATTACTGGGCTCTGCACGCATGACGTGACAGGGGCTGTAATGGCATACTCGTACCTTGTACACAATCTAGCCAGTCACAATTCCAGGTAGACAGGGTTCTGTTAAGGAAGTCTCACCACTAGTAAGCGCTATCTGCAGTATATGGCTGCTGAGGAAGCACAGTCATTTTCTTTAGGGATGCAGCCTCTGATAGGCTGCTGATGTTTCTGAGAGTAGGTCAATCCTATGTGCCCAGCAGCAGCACTAACTTTCTTTAGTGAGTTTTAAAAGATGATCATTTAATTGGGAGGAAAAGTTGGAGGGGAGGGAATGTGGAGTAGACTGGCTCAAAAGACTTCTTGTATGAAATTCACAAACAGTAAATAAAACAAATTAACTCTTTATTAGTATTAGGAGAAATTAATTAGAAAGACAAAAATAATCAAACAGTGCATGTGTGCACATGTGCATGTGCACGTATACATACACGTATCTATTTTGAGACATTGTATACGTGCCATAAAATTCACAAAATGATGCAAATGACTTCTTATCTTTTGCAAGCCATACAATATTTAATTTCTAAAGTTCCTGTTCAAAGGAGTGAGTATAATTATAACATTACTCTTTTGCTATACCCTCTATTGCTTCCCTTTCTCCCCCCACTGCCCCTTTCTGTGTTAGATCTAGAATCTCCATTGCATTTTTCTTTTCCGCTTCCCTGGTACCTGCACATTTCATACCCCTCTCATATTCCTTTATTTGCTTTCATGAATCTTTCCACGGATGTGTGTAAACACATGTACATATGTTTAAACAAAAAATTTCTCATATTAGAAATACATGTCATATTTACCTTTCTGAATTGGACTCATTTCACTTATTATGATTTTTTAAGGTCTTTCATTTTTCTGCAAGTATTATTTCAGATTTTATTATAACTGAATGTTATTATTATACTTCATCCTGTTTTCATTACTTACTTATTCAATCATCTAAACAATATATAGATTAATGAACTAATAGATAGTTTCCAAGAGAAGAAAGGCTAATCACCAGGGTGTGCTGTGGGATGGTCTGAATGTCAAATGCTCTGATTGGTCAATAAATAAAACACTGATTGGCCAGTGGCCAGGCACGAAGTATAGGTGGGACTAACAGAGAGGAGAACTGAGAGAAGAGGAAGGTGGGAGGAGACACTGCCAGCCACCTCCATGACAAGAAGCATGTGAAGATGCCGGTGAGCCACGAGCCACGTGGCAAGGTATAGATTTACAAAAAAGGATTAATTTAAGATATAAGAACAGTTAAAAAGAAGCCTGCCACGGCCATACAGTTTGTAAGCAATATAAGTCTCTGTGTTTACTTGGTTGGGTCTGAGCGGCTGTGGGACTGGCAGGTGACAGAGATTTGTCCTGACTGTGGGCCAAGCAGGAAAACTCTAGCTACAAGTGTGTATTTAAAAAATCATTTAACAATTATATTTATCAGGAAAGTGCAAATTTAACATTGATTCCAGGTTGTTGTTTTTCTTATCATGTTCAGAACAATTGATATTGAGAAAAACAAAACAATAAATTTTGGTGATGATATAGACCAAGAGGGCCCTAATTCACTGCTGCTCAATGTATAAACCAATGCCAATACCGTGGGAAACTATATAATAATTCCAATAAAACTTCACAAGAAGAACTATTGTCACATCCAGTTCTACCATTTCTAGGTGTATACTTGAAGGACTATAAGTTAGATCTCCTTAGAAATACTTGACATCAGTGTTTATTGCTGTTCCATTCATGATCTCCAAGAACGGGCAGAATACCAGGTGTCCCTTTAATGAATGATGCTAAGAAAACTGGATATCCAGACATAGAAGAATGAAACTGTAACTAGACACATCTATCTTCCTTCACAAAATAAATTCAAAATGCTGCAAAGACCTTAACGTAAGACCTGGTACTTTAAAAGTACTGGTGGAAGACACAGACACAACACTTCAAGAGATAGTCTTAGGCAAAGTTTCTCTAAAACTGTCCAGAAATGGAGGGAATAATCCCTAGAATTGACAAATTGAATTCTGTAAAATTAAAAGGTTTCTGTTTAAACAGCAAAAGAAATGATCATAAGAATGAAGAGGAATCAGATAGAAATTTAAAATGCATGAGGAATTGCAAAAACTAAATATTCAAAGCCCTTCAAATCTTCTACACGTAACAGTAGAATAATAAATAGTGCTTTGCTGTATTTTATTAATGATTTGCTCAAGACACATGACTGAAAGAGTATCTATGAGGTGAACAATTCTTAGCTGTAAGATTTTTCAGTGAACCATCTGAGAGAAAAAATTACCTGTACTCATATCAAGTCAAATTCAAAGTTATGTACTAGAAAGTGAGCAGCATTTTTCTATAAAAGGCAAAAGAAAGAAAGAAAGAAAGAGAGAGAGAGAGAGAGGGAGGGAGGGAGGGAGGGAGGGAGGGAGGGAGGGAGGAAGGAAGGAAGGAAGGAAGGAAGGAAGAAAGAAAGAAAGAAAGAAAGAAAGAAAGAAAGAAAGAAAGAAAGAAAGAAAGAAAGAAAGAAAGAAAGAAAGAAAGAAAGAAAGGAAGAAAGAAAACATAAACATTTGGTTTGTAGCACAATAGTCTTTATCAGTTTTTCTACATGTACTTACTGTTCCTCAAATACAGTTGATGTGTTATTAAAGAGGTATAGCTTTTTCCAATTAAAAAGTCCTAAGTGATAAATATTTCAGAAGATGCATATGTTACAAGATTATACATTTCATATGCATATAAAATCATCAGTTTCCTAAAATAACAAATTGATACTTTTCTTATACAACAAATGTAATTAAAGTGAGCCAATCTCTTTTTTTCCCTGAATGTAATATTTTATGAATATGCCAAAACAAGGTAGTTGATGAATGTGAGTCTTATCAGGTTACTAATCACTGTCAGTGTAGATTTGGCTCAGGAGAAAAATGAATTACAAGCCTGAAAGAGAACATACTGGCCTGAGTAAAAATCCAAAGATAAAGTCATGCCAGAGGCAGCAAACGCTGCACGTTTCTAATAATCTGGCACGTGGCCTGTAGGCAAGGCGCCAAACACACCCCAGAATAAAACAATCTTTTCCCAACTACAATTGTGAATTGACCTTATTCGGTGCAACTTAATTGAGAGTCTAGTAAAATGAGGAATATTACCTTCTTGGATGTTGTTATGTCAATACGTAAATAACTCAAACCAAAAGACTTCTAAAATAGTGGAGGGGGAACTCAAAAAGTTTTAAAATCTCTGGAAAATTAATAACATTTTATATTGTGAATTTTCTCAATGGTTATTATGTGAAACACCAAAGGGAAATGAGCATTTTAAAGATTTTTCAAATTATTTTTAATTGTTTTAGCTTATTATGCATAAGTACTGCATTTGTATCATTTTAATCGTTGTCCTGATCTCTCCAACTACTCCCATGTCCCTTATTCTCTATCAAATTATTGATCTCTTATTCATATACATATGTGTAGCATGAATCTTAAAAGTTCTCGCCAGTTCCTCAGCTGATCCTGTTTCCTCAGACTGGATCCCCCTGAGTCCTTATCCAGAATGAATCTGAGCTGAACCGCTGCTCAAAAGCCTGAAGCTTAACCAGCTAAAAGCTTAATCAGCCAAATGTTTCTAGTTTCTGGTCCTCATGCCTTGTATACCTTTCTGCTTTCTGCCATCACTCCCTGGGATTAAAGGCTCACTTTCTGGGATTAAAGGCTTGAGTCATCATGCTTGGCTGTATCCTTGAACAGATGGATTTTTGGCTCTGGAATGCTAGGATTAAAGGCATGTGCTATGACTGCCTATCCTAAGTATCTAGTGGCTTTTCTGTTCTCTGACCCCAGATAAATTTATTAAGGTACACAATATTTTGGGGAACACAATACTACCACACATATGAGTCCATTAAGAGTTGCTCTTAGGTACAAGTGTAGCGATGATAATTTTGGATTGAATAATTTATCAGGAAACTTGTACCAGCAAAAAGTATTCTCCCTCTCTCAGCACTTATTATCCCATAGCCATTAATTTACATGTGGGGTATTGAGGTATTTCCCCTTTCCAGTGGACATGTCAATTTGTGTTGCTATAGTCAGGATTTGATAGGTAACCCTATGACTGAAATTTCATGAGTACATCTTCTCTGTTATATAGAGAATACACTGTAGCAGGCCTCCTTGTCCTCTGTCTCTGACAGTCTCTCCACCCCCGCTCTTCCGTGTTCTGAATCTTAGGTACAGGGGTTCCATTGTAATATTTTTCTTAGCATCTCAGGCTACAGAAAATGGCCTGATCTCAATAAACAAAGACAAAAACAAGATATGTATTTGTAGATATTTGGTCAGAGTTTATTAATCTGGGACATTGATAATTTTCTTTTCATTCTACTTTTTATTCCTTTTTTTCTTATTTTGCCAGAGTTAATTTTGCTCTTCAATCTTTTGTTCCCTAAGGATCAAACTTGGAACATCAGGCATGGCTGAAGCAGGAATCTCAAAAGTTCTTATTAATAAAATCAAACCCGAGGCCAGTTATTGGGGTGAATGCTGGTAGATCAGATGCAGAACAAGCACAGCTACCTCACCTGGTCAACTTCTCAGCTGATCTTGTTTCCTCAGACTGGAAGCCTCTCTGTCCTCATATCTGAATGGCTCTCAGCTGAACTGTGCTGCTAGAAGCCAGAAAGCTTAACCAGCCAAATGCTTAACCAGCCAAATGCTTCTAGTTTCTGGTCCTCATGTCTTATATACCTTTCTGCTTTCTACCACCACTCCCTGGGATTAAGGGCTGCTTTCTGGGATTAAAGGCGTGAGTCACTATGCTTGGCTGTATCCTTGAACACATGGATTTCTGCCTAGCTCTGCCTCCCAAGTGCTGGGATTAAAGGCGTGTGCTACCACTGCCTATCCTCTACTTTTAATATTGTGGCTGTTCTGTCTCTGAACCCAGATAAGTTTATTAGGGTGCACAATATTTCGGGGAACAAAATACCACCACACATAAAAGCAGCAAGAGCTTTTATCCATTGAGCTATCTTATTGGATCACCAATCCACTCCTGCAGAATAAATAAAAGCATGTCAGTGTACTGAGCTCATGCAAAGTTTTTGCAATATGTTTGTTGTTTATCAATCAAATGTCAAATTTTACAATTTCAACTTGACCACTGACAGAACGTGGTTTTGCTATCCTGCAGACAAATAAAGCCAAGTTGAAGATAAGATAAACAACATTCAGGGTATGGATAGAGAACAGTGTAGAGGTACTAATGCCTGCTGAGTGTATTTCAATACTGAATACCCAAATATCCCGGGTCCAAAGAACTTGCCTTTTCCTGATATATGAAGCCATAATAACCTTTTTATTTCTCCACTTCTCTGATTTGTTTTTTTTTTTTTTATTTTCCTTAAAGTTGCCACAGATATTTGGTAACAAACAATTTAATTTCTTAAAGGGCATTTCCAACTTTTATCTTTGAAGTTTTCTCTAGAATTTCAAGTTTTTTTTTTCTTTCAGAGATATAGAAAGGGAGGGAGAAAACCCGAGAAAGCGCTGTGGAATTACAGAAAAGGGCAGAAGAAAATAGAAAACACAGAGACTAAACTGATAAAACCTAATTTAGAGGAAAATGAAGTGAAATTATCAAATATTATTGTAAGATAAAAATAATTCATTCTGACCCACCATATATTCTAAATAGCAGTAAATACTATCTATTTATTTATGCCTTATATGTCTACTCCAGTGAATTATTAACAACTAGGGAGAAAGAACTCAAAAGTAGTCCTGCTTCTTTCTCACATATGATGTAAACTTACCAAAGATATAGAAATAAACATTGTAAATGACTCAGATATTGAGAAAGGAGGAAACGAATCCTAGCTTAAATAATATGCACCAGATTACACACATGATAAGAGAGAACTGGAGTTTGTGCAGACAACGCCAGGAGGCTTTGCAAGTCTGTTTTTGGTACAAACATGACCTTCTGTACTCTTAGATTTTCGTTATTCTTACAATAGAGAATAAATAAAACTCTGGCAGCAGCATATCTCTGATGATTGACTATCTAAGATGTATATTTGAAAATAGTAATAGGTATAATAATTATCTTTAAATAAGCTTCTGACTAATTTCACTAAATGATTCTCTAGGACAAAAACCTAGTAAATCAAGTTAAAAGTGTTTTATTATGCTTGTTGATAGAAGATTATTATAGATTTCACTCCCTGAGTATTAGCTTGATTTACAAAAAAAAAAAGAAGAAAACCTAAGAATTATTTGCTTCTTCGATGTGATAAAATAGTTATTTGTCATCTTTTAAGAACAGATCAAAAGAGGCAAGGTGGTTTGTTAACCTAATGTTTAAAAATATAGATTTTAAGAAATTCTAACTTTCCAACAGTTATCTCTCTTAATTATATATGATTTTATTTTTTAAAGAATGGGCCGAGTGTTATGCTTTGTTCTAAAAAAAAAAAAAAAAAAAAAAAAAAAAAAAAAAGTAGAGTCCTGGGAAGAGAAAGTTGTTTTTCACAATCTGAAATTATTTCAAAATACTAATTAAGTTTTATACTCACTTTGAAAGAAGAACATAGTTCAAGTCATCATGTTCAGTTATTGTTAAGAATAACAAGTACAACTATCCACAGACCTAGATGAATCTTAGATAAGCATGCAGCTGTATTCATTACTTTGTATGGGGTACTTTTTCTCTATAATATCATTTGTGTCTATGTATTCTCATAGTGATGCACATATTTTAAGTACAAACTTTATGCATCAAAATTAGTTTATAGAAACTGATTATTTTCTGAAGATCTACAAGGACATTCACAGGTTAAGAAAAACTGAGATAATCTTAAAATTCAAAAAAGTTTTGGGGAATATTTGGGTTCATGTACTGGAATTGAAGTTCTACAGTACTTAATAAAAAATGGTATTATTTCAAGTTAACTAAATCAAACTAACAAATTGAATAGTTTAAAAACAGTGAAACCTAGACAGTCCCCTTATATATATAACAAAGCTGGCTTTGTTGTTCACGCATTTGAATAAATGTCTCAACTGTATCTGAATGTGAAAAAAAAGGCAACCTTATGAAAAATTCTATCCAGATGGACTGCATTTCTAATGTGAAAATAAAAACAGTTATTTCCTAAATTAGGCTAAAAAGAAATGAGCTTTAAAACTACAGTTTTGTAATTGAATACAGTAAAACAATGAAATTATGGTGCATCAAAAGGAAAAACATACAATTAGAGGAGTATAATCTATATTTAGAACCAATAGAAATCTATATAAATCAAGATGCAGCCTAGTAAATAAAAAACACGTGGAACAAAAGGGACACTGCACTGATCCGTGGACATACTTGAAGATGGCCAGCATCAATAATTAGATGGAAAATATCAGCAAGTGTTCAGGCACTAGACCTATATGTTAAAAAGGAGCATTACTGTGATACCCATTCATGACTCAAATGATACAAAAGACAAAGCCAAATTTGCTAGTTTTGTAAAGTGGCAGTTGTAAGGGTCTCCCCCATGATCCATGACTTCACTAGTTCTGGGGATTTGGCTACATTTTTAGTGTGACGCAAAATTCCCTCTTCTTGAGCCAACCTTAAGGTCAATTAGAAAGCTGTTGGTTACTGTCAATGTATGTACCTTACTATTGCGCCCTTTGGGTTATTGCCTCATGCTGCTCATTGTTGCGCTTCATGAATGTTGCAGCAGGGGAGATCTACTGTTTACTTAAGCCAGAATAATCCTCAACTACACTCAGCATATTTGTCCTTATGCCCACAGATAAATGAAGTCCTCATACCTTATCAGCAAATCTTATCTGCAATAGACAAAGACCAATTCAGAATAACCAAAACCATCCAAATGCAGAGTTAAAGGGCCCATACTCACAGCTACATCTGCCAAATAACTCCAGTATCGAAGACTCAGGGACCATTGCAGGAGATGTGGCAGAGATCTAAGAGTCAGAGTGTGAGGGAGATCGCTGTCAGATTACATGTCCTAATAAACTCAGACGTTACACCCATAAAGTCTCACAACAATGACTTCCTAAATATGAGCTGAATAATGACAACAGACATGCCAAAATGGGTGAGGGGAAGCCCAAGAGCCACAAGCCTATTGCTTTACAAATTCACATCTGTAGTTTCTATAGTTGTTTAACTGTAGATGAGGAAGTGTGTCTCATAAAATGGGAGGATGGTAAGAAGACACCAAGGAACAACAGAGGTGATCCTGGCACACAAAGACTTCAGTCTCACCATAAATCTCACTCTGTGTTCTATTCTAATATGGTTTCTGCAAAGGCAAAATAGGCAGGTAAATTAAGCATTAATACACGAGAAGATTTCATAGGTAAAATTTTATATTTAACTTAATAAATAGTATAGAGTTGAGTAAAGCATCTGTTAAGTATGCAGTTTATTATATAGTAATTAAAATCATTTGCATAACATTGACTATCCTCTCACTTTTGATAAAATCTAATAGATGCAGAAAGAATATATTCATGACAAGTGGGAAAAGCAAACATGCTTCATTGACATTTCATTAACTTAATGTTTATCCTTGCTGTTTCATTACTTTTCAATCCAAAGTATAAAATAGCAAATACTATTCATGTGTATAATGATAGTTGTGTTATCAAGCATACCTAAACAAAAAGTTTCTTTTTAATTCTTCTAGGTTAAGGAAGCTTATTTACGTGTACGTTTTTAAACATACATTTAAAATATGTAAATGAAAGCCTAAGAGAATATAAGATTACCATACATATGTTTCAAAGAAGAACTACATCACCACTTTAAAACTAAATGGAACTTTCAACGTTTGAGGCATCTATATTCACAAACCATACCCTCAGTACTCTCATTCTGGAAGGAGACATTTGGTACTGCAAAGACCAATGTATCCATCTGTCCAAAGCATCTTTGATTTCAGAAACTTGACTCAGCAAAGGATTTTTTCCCAAATTTGACAGCTTTTGCTGGAAATCTGAAATTAATAAGGAACTGTGACGGCTGGATGATGAAATTGCTAGTACCTGTTGACATTAAATAGCTCACTTTTGTTCTCAAACTCAGAACCAAATCAGTGTCCTGTAAGGTATGATAATCATTGTACAGATCTTTAGGATCTCTAAACAGTCTGTATCTCTTTGATCTATTGTGACAAAATAGGGGGGATTGGGTGATTATAAATGATAAAAATGTAATTCTTACACTTCTGGATGCTAGAATATCCCAGATAAAAACACCAGCAGGTTCTGCCAGTGTGAAATTGCTTCCTATCAGTCAATAGCTGCTATCTTCCTGCTTTGCCTTTTAAGGTGATGAGAAAGAACAGCTTTCTCAAAACTTTCTGTAAAGATTACTAACCATGTCCAAAAGGTCTCTGCAACCACAGAGTCAAATCCAAAGACCCCCTCACTCAGTTCCTTTGTCTTGATGATGAAGAGTTTTAGGCGATTGTAAGTATTCAAATTCTGATAGATTTTCTTTTCTAAATAAAGATAACTGAATATATCTCAAAGTTATTTTAAGTATGTCTGCTTCTCTTTACCCTAAGAGGAGATAATGTCAGGAACTACTGTCCTGAATGACCTTTCCCCTTATCTGACCTGGTTTGTTCTGGAGTAGTGGGGAAAGTGGCAATGGAAAGGGATTTCATACTACATAAGGAAAAGGCCAACTTCCTGAGCCCTAGACAAAATATTTGTGTTGATATCTTATTGTTCTGCATTGCATTTTAAAAGGCGCATCAATTCTGTATCCATCTCTAACCAGTTAACTCACTTTGTCTTTTGTATCTCCTATTTTTATCATTAGTTCCATTCTCTATAAGTTTTTCTTTTCAGAAAGTTTAGGAAAGATAGGTAGTGCTTAACCAACAGATAGTTCCAAAGTCTTCGGTTGAATCCAAGTTTAGGAGGGCAGTAGAAAACCACAAAACCCTGACACTATCAAGTAGAGGCTGCTTTGGCAATATAATATTCAGGTCTGGAGTTTTCTGGCCAACTTAACCAATTCAGATTAATAGTTTAGTTACAGGTTAATATTACCTAACTCATCAATTTATCATTCCTTTATGGTAAGCACTTCCTACTTTAAGGCCCTTTCTCCCAATTTGGATTACATCTATATATTTTGTACATATTTATTTTCTTATCCAACTGTAATAATTACTTTCCTATTGTCAGGATAAAATAACTGACAAAACCCACTGAGGGTAAGGCTCCATTTTGGTTTCAGATTTCCACTGTGGTGAGTAGACATGGCTGAAATAGCTGCAAACAACTGGTAACACTGTGTCCACAGTCAAGAAGCAGAGAAGGAGAATTTATTTAGCTTTTCCTTAGCATTCATGTTGGGTTCCAGATGTACAGAATCACAGTGAATCTTCTCACCTCAGTTAATTAAACATTTTGAAAATATCCTCACACACCAGAAGTGTCCTAGATTTTTGTAAATCACATCATGTTTACTATGAAGATCAGCTGTTTCATGTCCAGAGGATTCTGAACTTAATTCCAGCTGCTTTAACTTGAAACCTGCTTAGCATGTCCTGTTGCCATGTATTCTGTTCAAGCACTTTGATATGATTTCAGTGTAGATTACCTTTGTGATATCTTATCTGTCTTCTCAACTCTAACATTAAATGTTTTCTATAGTGACCTTGACAACTAGATAAATATGTGACAAGTAATAAAGGACCAAGGACATTCAACAAAATAAGGATCTGAAATACATTTATCTGTCTTTTACATGATATTGCTTAAATCAATAAATAGATTATAACACCATAATCTGTGCCTTATTCCTGGAAACTTTAGATATAAAGAGAATCACTAAATAAATTTATATAATAGTTATCTCACATCTTTGTGTTGCTATTTTGAATTGTCACCATTCATGGCTAAAATGGAATGACAATATATTTAATAGTCATACCAAATAACAGGATATTTTTTTCTTATATGATTTCGAGATTTTCTTTAGAAAATATTTCCCTTAATTTTATCATGTTTTTGTTATTTTGAGACTATTTAAGTTATTATTATTTCATATTTTCTGTATTATCTTTGACTTTCCACCTCAAATCTCCCTTAAACAGTGTGATCCAAGAACTCTTCCAATAATATTGTAAGTTCTTCTTTATTGTTTGTTGAAAATAGATTCCTCTCTCATACCATAAGGCCTAACTTCCACTTCCCCAAGTTTCCCCACCCTTCAATCTCCTTGCCTCCTCCCCCTGTCTTCTCACTCCCCTAGTTCTGTTCCCCCTCTCATGTTCAGGAAAGTCAGTCTTCCAAGAGACAATGGCTAAACAGGACAAAACAAGATACAAGAAAACCAGGCAAAAGCCCTTATATGGAGGCTGGACAAGGCAACCCAATAGGAGGAAAAGAATCTCAAAAGCAGGCAAAAGAGTTAGACACATCAAAACCCACTGTTAGGAGTTCCGCAAAAACACCAAGCTAACAGGCATAACATATAAGCAGAGGACCTGGTACAAACCCATGCAGGCTCTATGATTGCCATTTCTTTCTCTAGGAGCCCATATGAGCCAACATAGTTGACTCCACTGTTCATGTTCTCCTGGTATATTCCCTACCCTTTGACTCTTAATGTCTTTCCTGCCCCTCTTCAGAGAGGTTCCCTGATCTCCAAGGGAAAGAACAAGGGGAAGATCCCCACTCTTTCTCTCTTTATCATGTCTGGTTGTAGGTCTCTGTCCCCACTCCCATCTGGTGTCGGAGGAAGCCTCTCTGATGGTGACTGGTCAAGGCACTGAGGTATGAGTGCAGCAGAAAATCATTAGGAATCATTTCACTAATTTTATTTTATTTTTTATTTTATTAGTTGAGTTTGGTTTCACTGTAGGCTGCTGGGCTACCTAGTCTCCTAGGCCTGGCGATCCAGGCCTGTAGTACTTGTGCTCTCCCTTGTAGTGTGGTCCTCAAGTCAGCCAAACATTGGTTAGGGACCTAGTACTTTTTTATAAACAAGAAGTAATTATCCCTCTTAGGCAGGCAGCACTGAACTTTGGATATTAGATTATTTTCTTATAATCATGCTTTACATTCTACTATGTGAAATGAGTTCTAAGAGACCCATGAAATGGATCTGCCATTTTCCCTGTAATGCTAACTTGAAAGTCATTTAACTGATGTGTGAGACTTTAGCTCACTTAGAGGTAAGTATCTTCTTTATTAATCTTATAATCTTTGCTGCATTTCAACTTTTCTCTTTTAACTACATGTATTTGAACATTTTAAAATTTCTGCTAACTACATTAGACAGAGAAAATGGAAACAAAATATATTCAAATAATAGTTCATGTCTGCTCTTGATTAAAAATAAAACTCCTGCCATGACACGTTTTCTGAGTTCTGAATTAGACCAAACAAGCTTCTTTGTTTTGTCCTTCACTCTCCTCGGAACTCTCAGTTAATTCTGGGCTCTTATCTTCCTGGCTATATTATTGAATTTGCTACTTGATTGTGAGTCATTATACACTCCCCTTAGCCAAGCTTCAGTTTATAATATCATGCCCTTCATGGTTAGATCAGTTTAAGGATCCAAGTGAAACATGTAAAGTGTTCAATTTGAATACATAAAACAATACAGCAGTAGTTAAAATTGCATGTACCATATAAAAACTATGAGCCTTAAAGTATCACTCCATTAGGAAAGGCCAATTAAAGAACATGGCTCTTTCACTCTTCCCTGACGGTCAGTAGGTTTGACATCTGAAATTTTTGTCTGAATTACCTATATTGCATATTCCTAAAAGAACTCTTATGCTTTTCATACAAGCACATATTTTTAGACAGATTGTTAAACAAACATTAAATGTTTCTATATGTTTATGTTATAGAAATATAAACATTTTAAATGTTTAAATAGAAACATTTAAATTATGTTTTAATATGAAAAAATATGGGGAAAAATTAAAGATTTTTCCAAAATGTATCTTCAAAATTCCTAGTTTTCCACAATGGCTCTTCCCAAGCTAAGTAACATTTCTCATTTTCACAAAACCCACCAAGAGTCTTATGAAGTCTATACATATCCTCTTCCCAAGTTAGATCCTGTCAGAATACTGTGACTGCATTCACCTTCAAGACTGCTTCTGCTCTGGAAGCCAAATTGTGTTTGTTTGAGGATGTATCTTCTAAGTTGACCTATACTGACTGCACACTTTCACATCATTAGAAGTGGCTGAAGACAGAATCTATGAGAAACGTTAGCTGCTGGCCCTTATAGTATCACAAAAATATACAAGAAAGTTAAGAATTTGCCTATTTCTTCCCAGTACTCTTGATTTCAGAGACTATTATCTACCTATATAGGCTCTAAACATATGAGTGTTGAACATCACTTTTTTATTTATATTTACTGTTCAGTGTAACTGACCTTCAACACAGGCATAACATACAGCCATCTCATGATGATTTAATGAGTTTTTTAAAATAGTATTCAACATTTTCACTCTTTATAAGTGCAGATATTTTTTATTTATATGTGTTATCAACAATTCAAGCTTGTTCTTTTTTTTTAAATCTTAGAATCCCAAGGATATTGTTTAACTAAGAAAACCACCTCAAGTAAAAAGAAAAGACACTTTCTCTAGCAATAATTCTGTTACTTAAATTCTATCTAATTTACAATTGCTTAGGTGTACCATCAATTCCCAATGTAATATCATCAATTTATTTTAACAAACTCTATCTTAACAAGTATCTGGCATGGAACCAGGTATGTCTAAAGTCATGTTCCTCAGAAGGAGAACCAAGGCAGGGATCCTCATACAAGTATTTGCAAAATACTCTCCAGAGAATATTATAAGGCAGTGAATGATATATAAGTGGGGGAAGATAATAAGCAAGGAGACAGTGTGAATTAAATGATGGATAACCTCATCTGATGCCAGAGGTAGCTCTGAGGCAGAGCCCACCTTAGAAACAAAGGTACCTGATTTCAGACATTGATGCAGTGGGTAAGGGTGCTTCTGTGGATGTCTTATGTTAGGAACCCAAAGTGAAAGAACAGACTCCTGCAAGTTGTCTTCTGCCTTCCACAGAAGAACTACAGGGTGCATGCTCCCTACCACACATATACACATAATAAAACACAATATATGAATCAAAATTCAAAACAACAACCCCTAAAGAAGCTTCCCTGAGTCTGGCAGAGGATAACTCCCTCTGATATGTCACCCAAAAGGATTCATGTTAGCTAAAGGAATTTATGAGTGAAGAATGATGTACACTTTGAATACCAACACTAGGAGCCCATCCTTGCCAGAGTACCAATCTCACGATGAAAATCTCAGTGCAGTTTCATAAGTATCATCTCCAAGGGGAAAAAAAGCAATAAACAGTTAATGAGGTTTAAAATTTTCAAAGTTATTTTCCTTAAAGGGTATGGTTACAATAGTAAGAAATTTGAATGTTTAAAATATAACTGCAATTATTTGCTACCATTAAATTTACAGATGAATGGAAGAAGGCAGTACCAAAATTTTGTTTCACATCTTTTCTCTTTAATTCATTCATAAGTTTCCCCACAACCTGTATCTTCCAATATCATATCAACATGGAGCATGTCAATCACACACTCTATGTAAACAAAAGGAAGATAAACTGGGCTAGTGTATAGTGACCTACTGTATTTTAATTATAAAACACAATAATCAGAAACCTGGTTAGACAAAAGCCAGTGAAAATGGACCATGAAAGAAGAATATAGGTGAGAAATATAGCCTAAGTATCTGCTCCTGAAACTGAAGATAGAATCACACCAGCAATTTATTGAATACTTTTTAGTGTTGCATAACTCTGCACATATTATTTATATGTTAACTATCTTGTTAAGAAACTGATTAAGTGAAAATTGTAATCAGTTTTCAGTAACTTGGAACATAAATCATTTGTCCACCTAACTGAATGCAATGGTAAAAGCATATCAATAGCTCCTACTGATATGTTAAAATACTCAGTTTAGATATTAGACTCAAAATTCAGATAATTGAATATGTAAAAAGAAAATGAAATAGTCCTACTTTGAAACTCAGCTATAATTTTTTCTGAAGAACATGTTTTAAACATGAATCAATATAAATTTAATATTCTTTTTTGAGAACAAACACATGGTTACATTTGTTGTACATATATACATATACTTATGTGTATATATACATAAATTTGAAAGCTGAGAGCAATCATATTATTTTCATCAAGTCATCAAAATAGACTCTGTGGAAGATGGTCATAGTACATTGTTGTGCTTTGAGGCTCATTCTTGTTATAAAGATATTATAATATTTGTTTACCTTGAATCAGTGATTTTATCAGAAGTATAAAATAAACACTGTAAAATTCTGCATATCAAGCTTTCACAATTTCATAGCACAGGTCCATTTAGCATAGTTTTTTTCTACAACTGTAATAACATGCCAGGGTGTGGTTTTCTTTAGAGTGCCATAGGGGTCCACCAGAGCCTGCATATTCACAGACCAGATGGCATCTGGCAAAATATTTTGAAGAGAAGGGCTCAATTTGCAGATGAATAAACGTTTTCTCATACAGTTTGTACAGGATTATCTTTCTACTTTCTCTACAGTTATTTTATTTCCCTTCATTTATAAAAGTTGCTAATAAGTTATAACCCATTCTTTGACAATAATGAGAAATAAAAAATATAGATGTAATTTAAATCAAGTAGGCTTCTTTGTTTTGTTTGGGAGTATTTTTTGTGCAAGATCTTGATGATTTTGTCTAAATTATTTTGCTTCTTCTTTATTTAATTAGGATTATTAAACATTCAAGAAATCCATAATTGCTCTGAAGAATGTTCCTTCAATCTTCTACAGGTGTGTCATAACAATTGGTTTCAAAAATCACATCAATGCACTTTGTTTTTTTACTGAAAAAATAATATGTGTTTTGATCATATTTTCCTTCTCCCATCCTTCCACATTTTTCCCAAATCGGCATCCACGCAATCTCATGTTTTTTCCTCCATTTCTTTAAAAACAAATAATGCCCCTAAATAAGAAACACACACACACACACACACACACACACACACACACACACACACACACAGACACACACAGAAAGTAAAACAAGCAAAAGATCAAAAAGATAAAATATGCCCAAACAAAGCAAAATTAGACAAAGAGTCTACAAAAATCCTGTTGAGTTTATTTGTATTGGCCAATTACTCCAAGATAACAGTGCTTTTAAAATACCCATTGGAGACAACTGATTTTTCCTTAGCCAGTGGGTATTAATTGCAGATAGCCTTTTATTTATTTGTATGCTGTGACCAGCACAACCATGGGCATTAGTGGATCTGGAAAGGAGGGAATAGGTGAACAGAGACACAAGACTCTGAGTTCACGTCAAGAATGAACAACATTTATTTTTTCCCAGTGCTGTCTATTTAGCTGGTTAATATTGATAGCATTTGCAAGTATATATATATATATATATATATATATATATATATATATATATATATATATATATTCTTTATTGATTTTGATTTTTGCAGAATTTCTGAATCCTGATCAACTCCAATTCCCTCCATATCCATCCATCACCCATGCAGAATTCCCCCAAGAGAAATTCCCCAAAATTAATGAAAAAGAAACACAATAAACAAACAAAAAACACCTCCCCATTTCCATTCTCTCCAACTCCTCTTCACTAGTCCTAGTATCACTGAGAGCTGCAGTTTTTAAAGCAATATACCTTTTTGTCCAATCAGCTCCATCTTCAAATGTTCATTGCCATAAGTCATTAATCTGATTCAAGGCAACTGGCTTCTGGTACACCATCATCACTGAACTCTCACCACAACAAAACTCCTTTTGGATATCCTGCTGTTCTCTCAAGTCATGGGGATTGTGTGGGTATTATTCTGCAGGACCAATTGTTTTGAACACTCTAGCAGGTCATAGATGTGGTAGATGTTAATCTGGGTCAACCCAAGGCCCATGCTATCAGGAACAGCTCTCCTATGCTAGTGGTGATGTTAGAGCCAATCTCTCCTGAGTGGGAGTCCAGCTCTCATATGAGGGGTGGGCCCACGTTTCACATAGGCAAGCATTGCTTTATCAAACAGTATCTTTAACAGCCTTATTCTTTCAGTGTAGCTGTAAGTTTTCCTGTGTCCCAACAGGATCCTGTGGTTGGGACAAATCTCTCCTGCCTAGTCCTGCAGCTGCTCAGACCCAAATAATCATATAGAGGTTTAATATTATTTATAACTGCTTGGCCATTAGGTTAGGTCAGGCTTATTACTGACTAGCTCTTACACTTAAATTAACCCATGATTCTTATTTATATTTAGCCATGTGGCTTGGTACCTTTTCTCAGTTCTGCCTTTACATCTTGCCTCCTCTGTGTCTGGCTGGGGATTCCCGATTCTTCTCAGAATTCCTTTAGTCTGCTAGCACTGCCTATACGTCCTGCCTGGCTACTGGCCAAGCAGAATTTTATTAAACCAGTGTACAAAAGCATTATCCCACACATTTCAGTGGTTCTCTTCACTCATGGTCTTTTTTCCCAATAGGACATTAATCTTACTTTATCTCCTGGCTGCAATACTGTCCTTTCAAGGTTCCCTACCAAGGTCTGGGGTTTATACTCAATACAGGGATTGCAGACCATTTATACCCCAACATGGGTGGGGGTCGCTGGTTACTTTCTCCTCTTAATGCTGGGACCCTGTTTTAAACTTTTGTGTGATTTTTCCATTCTCACACAGTATTGTGAATTTATATATACACAACCGTTCTGTTGTGTCTGCAAAATATGGTTTCCTGGATCTCATCAATCCCCTCTGAATCTTTCTGCTTCCTCTTCCATGTTGGTCCTTGAGACTTGAGGGGAAGACTTTGATGAAGACATGACATTTAAGATTGAGTACTAGAAAATCTCTCATTCTTTGCACATTGTCCAGTTGTGGGTCTCTATGTCAGTTTCCATCTAGTGCAAGAAGAAACTTATCTGATGAAAGCTAAGCAAACAGTTCTCTTCCATGGGTATATCAGAACATCATGAGGAGTCATTTTATTGTTATGTGCCTTTCTCATGATAATGGTATTAGTTTTTTCCTCTAGGCAAATGATCTATCTAGTCTCAGAATCTTGACAACTTTAGCAGAGTGAGGGATGGGTTCCATCTAATGGAATGGGCCTTAAATCCAATCAGAAAATGTTTGGTTATTTCCATAACATTTGTGGCATGATTGCCCAAGTATCATACAGACAGATCACTGCTATAGATCACAACACAGGGTTGTAACTAGAATACATTGAGGATTACCTTTCTCCTCCATTAGCATGCAGAGTACCTTCCACTATCATGAGTGTTAGATAGTAAGGCAAAATTGTTAGTTAGGTACAATCTCTCCATATTCAATGACATATGTAATGTTGTATTCAACAATAGAACCTAATTACCCAGTTGTACTGAGCAACCAATACCTTTGCCAAATTCCTGGCTATTTGGAAGTTTCAAAGGCACCCCACTTTGGTCAACAACTAGACAAAATGGAAGTCATTCCTGGAGCTAGAGGTTTTAGTTGTCATAAAATTTCTAACTGAGGAGTTGTCTCCCCTATAACCAAGTGACTACATTTAGATTCCTTTCATATGTGTGTGTATGTAGGAGAAAGCTTCTACAGTAGTAGGTTTACATATGGGTTGTCAAGTAGCCTTCCATATTAGTTGTCCCTGTACCTATTCCATATTTAACATTCTCTACTATGTACTTCCCTATATAATCTAATTATACATTCCCCTTTGAGTCTCCATAACAATATATTTTATTTCCTGTTCCTTGAAGAGCCTTGCTTTCCTCATAGTATCTTACTTAACCTCTGTGATTATTGAATGGGGACACACAAACTGAAGATTTAAAAGCTAACATCTACATATTAGAGACAACCCACAATATTATTGTTTTGGGGATTGTGTTGGCATCATTCAGGAAGATTTTCTTTCTAGCTTCATCTACCTGAGAACTTCACAATTTTATTTTCTTAACCGCTGAATAATACGCCATTGTTATACATGCATTACATTTTCATTATTCATTCATCTGTTGGTAGGTATCTAGGCTCTGTACAATTTCTGGCTAGCATGAACAGAGCTGCAATAAACATTCATGAGTATGTATCACTGTAGAAGGATGCAGAGTTGTTTGGCTATATTTTCAAGAATGGGATAAATGGATATTGAGTTAGATCTATTCCTGAATAATGGCCACCATAATTTCTACAGTGGCTGCACAATTTTGCACTCCTATCAGAAATGGATAAATATCCCCCTTACTCCAAGTCCTCGATAGCCTAAGCTGTCATTTGTTGTAGTGGGTAGCCATTCCAGCTTTGATCTGGAAGTTAAAACCCCCAATTGAGGCTTCGGTAACTGTCATGCCTACAAGGCAGGCCCAAGAGAGGAACCTTAAAGACCTGAGATCTGGATGTGCCAGCTCTCTTGGTTCCTGGACCCTGGACACTGGAGGTAGACCAAACAGAGTTCTCCAGAGAACACCTCCGGACTGTGCTATATCTTTTCCAGACCCTGCAATCTACCTATTCCTTCACACCACTAAATAAACCTCCCTTTTAACTAGGTGGAGTGGCCTTAATAACTTCACCAATAATTTGTTTTATCAATCTTGGTCATTTTGACTGATAAAAGCTAAAATCTCCAAGTAGTATAAATTTACATTTTTCTGAAGTCTAAGGATATGGAACCTTTTAAAAATGTTTCTCAGCTATTTGTGTTTCATCTTTTGAGATCTCTCTGCTTAGTTCAGTGCACCATATGTTTAATTGTGGTATTTTTTTCCTTGTTTTCTTTTAGTTCTTTATATCTTTTAGATAATGTGTCTATAAAATGCATAATTTGTAAAGATACTTTCCCATTTTCTAGCCTGCCACTTTTTTTCTAAATGATGGTCTCCTTTGCCATGCAAATGTTCTTTTGTTTCATGAATTCCTTTAAATTATTCTTCAATATAAAAATGAGGTAACATTTACTAGTTCTCTTAATTATGTCACTGTTAGCTTAACACCAAAATCACAAAATAAATCAACAAAAAAATTAGACACCAATATCCCTTATGAACATTTATGCAAAAATTCTCAATAAAATAATTGGAAATCAAATACAAATCACATAAAAATGATTATCAACCACATCAAATTGATTAATCTCAAAGATTTGGGGATGGTTCAACATAAGTAATTCAATAAATGCAATCCACCAAATCATCAGACTGAAAGACAAAACACATGATCATCTTATTAGATGCAGAAAAGATCTTTGATAAAATCCAATATCCATTAATCATAAAAGTCTTGAGGTGACTAGGGATAGAAGGGACATACTTCAAGAGGAGTCAGGCATATCTCAACAAATAAAGGCAATTCACAGGAAGATCACAGCCTAAATGGAAATAAAATTAAAGTACTTTTTACTGAAATTAGTAATAAGTCAATAATGGCCACTTTCCCCATACCTATTCAATGTAGTATTTAAAGTTTTAGCTAAGACAGTTGATGGAAATCAAGGGGATACAAATAGGAAAGAAAGAAGCCAAAATATATTATTTGCTGATAATAATAGCAATAATAATAATATAAAAGGCCCTAAAATTCCACAAGAAAATTCTTATACTTGATATTTTCATCAAAGTATCACAATACAAAATTAATGCATGAAAATCAGTAGTCTCCTTATATATAAATGATAAACAGACTGAGAAAGAAATCAAGGTATCAACATCTTTCACAATAGCATCAAAAAATTTTGGGATAACTATAACCTACAAATGAATGACTTGAATGTTAAAAATTGTAAGACATTGCATTCATGTCCATGGATCGACAGGATTAGTAGCTCTCTAATTTGCCTTAAGACTTGTCTAACAAACAGAATTCATGCTTGGTACTGGAAACTTAGTTTCCCAGGGCCAACGAAGTCATGAATGTTTGAGGAGAACCTACAACTACCACTTTACTAAACAAGCACAGGCCCTGGCTGCATTTTCAATATTTATTCTGGTGCTCACAGATAGGTGTAGTTCTGTCCCTTCATTAGGAAAACTACTCTGTGTGACAGATGACGACCATTGTAGAAGGCCACAGCGTATCACAGTCCCACAAAAATCAGAAACTGAAACATACAAGCAATTTACCAACACGATGAATAATAAGGACCCAAACATCTACGTGAGACAAAATATCTACAAAAAGTACCATTGTTTTGTGTTAGTCATCTGCTGCTGGACATGGAGCCTATCCTGAAGTGAGATTCATATAACCAGTGACACTCCATTGGTTAAAACCAGTTTTTTCCTTTGCAAAAGGGTACTAGATGAAATAGGGGTCAGGGCCATTGTCTTTTTCCTCCTCTCGGTGCTAGGACTCCATCTGGCTTGAACCTGTGCAGGACCTACTCATGCTTCCATGGTATCTGTGAGTTCATATATGCATCAGTCCTGTTGTGTCTGGAGGGCACTGTTTTCTTTGAGTCATTCCTTTTCTCTGGCCCTTAGCAGTCTATCAAAACTGTATTTCACATAGCTCCCTGAGCCCTGAGCTCCCCTGTAGTGTGACAGAATTTCTAGGAGAAATGAATATCCACCTGTCTTCTACCTTTCTTCCATTGCCTGCACCATAATCATCTATTTTCTATTGTTTGTTTTTTTTCAGTTAATTAATTTCCAATCTGAGAAAGGAAGTGATACTTGTAATTTTTTGTGTCTTATTTTGAACTATTAGAGGAAAACAATTTTAATTCCTGAATGAAACTTAGATATGGTCAACAAAAGCTAGAATCTACAAATGGGATTATATAATAGTCAAAGGCTTCTGTACATGAAAAGAAAACTCAACAGAGGAAAGTTCTACAGAATAAGAGAAAATATTGTCAAGTTTTGGGTTGATAGGATTAAGATAAATTATACAGAGAACTAAAATATTTTTAAAAAGTCAAGTAATCCAAAATAAAAATAAAGAAAACAAATGATCAGAAAGAGAAAAATAGGTGTTCAACAAATTTATGGAAAACTGATTACTAGTTTTAGCCATGAGGAGATGCAAGTCTTTAACATTATGCTGAAATTCCATTCAACTCCAGTTAAAATGACTATTGTGAATATAGAAAAGTAAATAAAAAAACACTACTTGTCCCTCCAACCCCATGAAACAAAATGACATATCATTTAGCAAATGTGATTCCTGGATCAGTACCCAAAGGAAATGAATTCAGTTAAGAGATACTGTGTGTCCATGCTGAGTGTTGTGCTATTCTCAATATTTAGATTTAGGACACCTAGGTGCCTACTAACAAATGAATTGATACAAAAATATGATCCATACATAAAATTATGTAGTACCAAACATTTAATTCTTAATGAAAGAAAGACAAATTTCAGTCCAAGAAATATATCTTTTATACAGACAGTTTTACAGTGTTTTGAAAAGTTGTAACTAACATTTAAAAGTTTGAAGATTTCACATCAATGTGCAAAGATCTAAATTATGTTTTAAAAAGCTGGGAGTGTTGGCAGCAATAAACCCTATTTTTAACCTGTCAACACTGGCTTCAGCATGGTTTAGTTGGCAATGCCTACACACTCCCTAGTTATACAGTAAAATAAACACATACTATGTGCCTATGATTATATTATAATCTCAAAAGTAAAAGAAAAAATACTTTAAAATTTTTCTTTCAATGTTCCTGTTCAAATTTTGGGCCAGGTATATTAGCAAGTCTAGTTTTGAAAAAATAAAAACAACAATTCTTTATTTAAAAAAAAGAACAAAACAAAAGAGAAGTAATTCAAGTTTGGGATGAGGATATATGCTGTAGATTTAGATCATGAGATCTAAATGTTCTTACATAAACCATTCTGCTACATAGTAATCTCTGGACAGATATGTCTTTTGAAATTTAGAGTAAGTAAACGTTGTTCATTTGTTTAGTTGGTTTTATGAAACAGTGTTTCCTTGGGTGTCTCTGGCTGTCCTGGAACTATCTTTGTAGCCTAGGCTGGCCTACAGCCCAAGAGATCCTCCTGCCTTTACCTTCCGAGTACTGGGATTAAAGGCATGAGGCAACGACCTGTCAAGCATATCTAACAAATTAAAATTCATGCTTTTAGGTTCATTGGCTACTTTTCAAATATTCTATAACCATGGGTGACTACTGATTACTGTATTGTGGAATACATGCAAGGAACATTTTACATAGTTCCTCATATTTTGCTAACAGAGAAAGAGTTATTCTTAGATGTTTTGATGCTGTGAAAAATATCTGAGCGGGGGCTAAAAAAAGAAATAGTTAGGGAGGAAAGAATTATTTAGATTCACAACTTCTAATGTTTCCTGCATGGGTTCAGATTCTGCCTCAAAATAAATAAATATATAGTATTTTTACAAACATTGGTGACAGTGGATGACTGTCAAGATTTTCATCTCATGTCCCCATGCTTTTACACATATGTGGACACACATGCACACAAATACTAGCACTCAATGAAGCTAATTTTTAAACTTGCTATACATAGGTATAGAGGTATAAGGTTATACAGTAGGGCTCAGATAACACACCAGAGTTTTCTTGAGTATTGAGTACAAGTACATGCAATAATGTATGCAAAATATGCCTCTTATGACTGAATGCTGAATTTAGCATTCCATTTGTGATACCTAACAGAGTTTTAAACATTCAATTGCCCAGATGAAAGACAAGTTAGAAGAAATTTATATTTAAGTTCTCATGTCACATGATGATGAATATACTACTTATATCCACGATGATGTATGAATGAAAACTTAAAGCCTCTATATAAATGTGAGATGGCAAAGATTCTTTATTGGAAGGCAGTAAAGCCTTTTGAAGGCTCTGGTCCTAATTGCTTATATCATAGTATCAATGCTGTTGATATGCTAATGTTTGCACTTTTATTATCATCCAAAAGGCTTTTGGGGGGACAAAACTAGGTCTAGATTTGAGATTTTCTAATAGGGCATGATGAATACACATATAAAAATTATAAACAATTAACGAGAGAATATTTAATTGTAAAAACAGTGCATGACTGACTTCAACTGGATACAATCACTGTGGGTTTAAAGTGGTGAAGCAGGAATCTATCATATTTACTGCCAATTAATTCTGTTAAAAGTGACCTGTTGATAACCTAAAGTAGAACCATGCCCTCTCAATTAACATGTCGTATAGTGTGACTGTGATAGATAACCTGCATCAGCCGGAAATTCATCACCATGGAAATGCACTAATTAGTTCAATTGAATGATAAGGAAATGTCATAAATTAACTGGCCTAATTTTCAGTAAAAGCACAGCTAACATATATCTGCTTGATTGGAACAATTATATTTACTAAGTGTTCATGGCTTTACATCCCATAATATACACACTTCCAAGAGTGTATATAACCCTTAAATGAAGTCTCGTAAATATTCTAGGAATTAAGTTCAAATGTCAGTCATTTATAGATCTGACTGTACAATCTGTGACCTAACTACATGTCTTAAGTTATCTTAATGGGTTCAGACTTACAACAAAGTGCTGTACACCAAGTGGCTGTACACAAGCGGACAGGTTATGTTGTTCACGATTGGGGTCTTAGTGAAGCAAGACCCACTGTAATGTTTAAGAGTAACTGTCAGTTGATTAGATTTAACCAGGTATTAGATTCAATAACTGTCTCAAGAAACTTAACCATGCCTGCAGAGTCTTTTGTGCTGCATAAGGCAACACATAAACAATTTCTAGATCTTCATAAAATAGATACATGTTGTGTTTTTTTGGGCGGGAGAGGAGATGTGGGGATGTTGGTATGATTATGTGTTCTACTAGAGGACTTATCTACTTAAAATTTAGGAGATTTTCCTTTTTAGAGTATTTTCAAGTTTACAATAACATATAAAAATATTAATGTTCTTTTATATTTTTCTTCATTCCCCTAGACCTCCAACACTGTTTCCCATGTTATTAACTTACTGCATTAGGCTTCTAATTTTTAACCCTTGATGAGCCAGGTTGACAATAATTATATGAAGCTCATTATTTTCATAAGCATTCCTTTTTTTGTACTATAATTTTGTAGTGGGTAGCCATTCCAACCTTGATCTGGAAGTTTCAACCCCCGCTGCGGCTTCGGTAACTGTCATGCCTACAAGGTGGGGCCAAGAGAGGACCCTGAAGACCCGAGATCTGATCTGGATGCACCATCTCTCTTGGTTCCCAGACCCTGGACACTGGAAGTAGACCAAGCAGAGTTCTCCAGAGAACACTGCCAGACTGTGCTACATCTTTCCCAGACCCTGCAACCTACCTATCCCTTCATTTGTAGCTTATGCCACAAAATAAACCTCCCTTTTAACTACGTGGATTGGCCTTAATAACTTTGCCAATATAATTTTGTAGATTTTTTTCACAATTGTATTATACCATCTATCTACTGACCATTGGAACATGATACAAATAGTTTCATTGCCCTAAAATTTCCCTGCTTGCCTAACTATTCATCCTTTTCTCTTTGCACACAGCGTCTAATACCTGGTACTTAGTCTCTCTATATATTTATTTATTCTGGAATGTCATACATTTAAAATAATGCAAATTATAAGTTTTCAAGTAGGATTTTATTTTTCAATTTCCATTATGCATGCAAAATTCCTGTTAGCTATTTGTGTGCCTTTTGTATTTTTGTTGATTTGTTTGTTTTGTGTTTTTTATAAAATTATTTATGAATTTCAGTGTAGCAGAAATTTTAGAAGGTCCTATTAGTAAAATCAAACCCAGTCAAGTATTGGGGTGAATGATGGAACATCAGAGAAGCAGAACAAGCCAAAGCTTCCTCCCCTGGCCAATTCCTCAGCATATCCTGTTTCCTCAGACTGGAAGCATCTGAGTCCTCATCCAGAATGAATTTCAGCTGAACTGCTATTCAAAAACTTGAAAGCTTAACCAGCCAAAAGTTTCTAGTTTCTGGTCCTCACACCTTCTATACCTTTCTGCTTCCTGCCATCACTTTCTGGGATTAAAGCTGTGAGTCACCATGCCTGGCTGTTTCCAATGTGGCCTTGAACTCACAGAGATCCAGAGGGATTTCTGCCTCTGGAATGCTAGGATTAAAGGCATGTGCTACCACTGCCTATCCTCTATGTTTAATATTGTGGCTGCTCTCTTCTCTGACCCCAAATAAGTTTATGAGCATGTACAATATTTTGGGGAACACAGTACCACCACAGTTCAGGCTTAATGATATCCTGTTACATAACAAAGACTGGCCTTGAACTCATGGTCCTTCTGACTTTGTCTCCTAAGCACTGGCTGGTATGTTTGTGCCACCAAACACAGTGTGGTTTTTTAAATACAGAATAATTACTCACTGTAGGATGTGCTCCAGTTTAGTCTATTGAATGACACCTTAACTGATTCTATATTCTCATGATTATGAATAAATTTGATACAAACATTAAAGTGAAGCCTTTGTGTGGGGGCACATTTTCACCTTGCTCAGATCATTACTAGGGTGCAATATGATTAGATCATGTGCGGAGACTAATTTTAGCACTGATGGTATTTTTTAATAGTATAAATTTCTTCCTTTCAGTATATCTGCAACATTTTGTGTTCCCTGATATCAAAACATTGATTTTTCTCTACAGATGTTCCAATTTCTTGTATCTTCAATATCCTATGGTCTCTATTTCTATTTAAACTTCTTCTTCACAGCTTCACACACAGCCCAATCAGAAGCTTCATGTATGGAATCTAATTTGGTTATAATTTGCTAGGCTATAACAATTTTCTGAATTCTTGGATCAAGTCTCCATGATCAAACAAATGTATCCTTTACTTTTGAATTCAGTCCCGATGAAGTTTAAAAGCAAAACAAAACAAAGAAACAAAAAAGAAAAATGCAGCCAAATAGTGTTCTGGAATATAGAATGCACATGTATTTTCTAGTCTAACTTCCTTATAGAGAACACAATTCCCTATGAAACTGACTGAATTCAAAGTCCACTCTACATTTTTCTCAGTATTCTACCCTTTCAAGCTCTCATCAGCTTCTACTGCAGTTGCCTCAGAGCCTTCTGGAGTTCATACAGACTGTAGGTCTACACCTTTCCAGGATCTTCCCACAAATAAGTTTCAAAGGTTTACAGTGGCAACATCTCCACAGCCTACTGCTGAGAGTCAGGTCTTTATAGTGGCCATCTTTCTCATTGATGTCACCAAATACCCCAAAAAATAATTTAAAGGAGTAAGGATTTATTTAAGTAAATGTAAATAAATAAAGCTTACCTATGGTTGTTTCAAATATCCTTAATGTTATTTATTCTTTGAAGCTGAAGGTCATGTAATGTCTTATTCTCAACATGTAGATGCAAGATAAATTCAGGTATGTAAGTATACCATGCTGAGTTTCTTGATTCCATCCTTGTTTTATTTCTTTAAAAACTGATGTTAGAACTTTACTTTTATTCTCACAGATTTTTTTTATGAACCCTATTATTCTCACTTCTGGTTTTGTGTTAAATGGCATTCCTATGTATGAGCACCTGTGTATCTCTGAATCTATATGTGTTTCTTGTGCCTTTTCTCTTCTGTTTGTTTTGTCTTACCATGGTTTGTCTGTTTTTGTTTTATCTTATTAATTTTATTGTTACTCTCTAGATGTCTGTTTGTTTTCTAAGGGGAAAAGGCATTGATTTGGATGGGGGAGTGGTAGGGAGAATCTCAGAGGAGTTGGGGAAAAAGAAATGTCACCTAAAAAAATTGTTTTCTTATATTTTTGGTTGTGAGCCTAGCCTTTAACGGCTAAGCTATCCCTCTAGCCTGTAAAAACTAAAATCAATCAAAAGAGATCAAGAAGGGCATTACGTACTCATCACAGGAAAGATCCACCAAGATGAAGTTTCAATTCTGAACATTTATGCCCCAAAGACAAAGGCACCCACATATGTAAAAGAAACATTACTAAAGCTTAAATCACATATAAAACCCCACACATTAATAGTGGGAGACTTCAACACCCCACTTTCACCACTGGACAGATCTCCCAAAACGAAACTTAGAAGAGAAATGAAGGACTTAACTGATGCTATGACTCAAATGGACTTAATCGATATCTACAGAATATTCCATCCTAACCAAAAAAAAAGGGGGGGGGGAATGTAGGTGATGGCATGTAGTAGTAAAGTGTGATATAAAAATGACAGTTATCTTTAAACATTAACCAGTCAGAAAGATTAAATAAACCCATTGTGGCAGTTTGAATAGGAATGGTTCCATAGGCTCATACATGTGAGTGCTTGGTCCACAGGTTGGTGGAAATATTGGGGAAGGATGGAGAAATGTGATCTTGTTGAAAGAAGTGTGTCACAGAGGGTGGGCTTTCAAGTTCCAAAGCCCATGCTATTCCCTGTTAGTTTCTCTACATTCTACTTGCAGATCGGGATGCATTACCTACCATGATAGCCATGGGCTCATCCTCTGGAACTATAAGCTCCAATACACTCTTCTATAATTTGCCTTGGTCATGGTGTTTTGCCACTGCGACAGAAAACCAAGATGCTCAGTTAAATACATTTGTATGTCTATGATATAGTGACTTTGAGTTTGAGTGATTATTAATACTAACCTTCCCAAGAAATAAACACGTTTCAATAAAAAAATGTTTTCAATAAATAGAAAAAATGTAACACACCACAACAAAAATTGATATTTAGAGTTTATTTTAGAATGTATTTACAAATCTGTCAACGAAATGTAGAACAGTGGATAAAGTATTAAAATAAGTCAAAAGAAAATTAAAGATTAATAAATAACTTGGGATTCATAAATCTGTCTTTTACAGATAATAATAATATATTATTTCTTTATTCTCAAAGGGGCTGAGAAACCAGAGAAACATTGTCTAGTCATCCCGGAGGTATCCACAAATAAATTTGTTCTTTTCATAAATTTGTTCTTTTACAATGGCATAGAAACCAAATTTCTCATAGGTAAAGACTTACAAAAGTCTCTTACAGCATTGACTTTACATACATTGGCAAGGTTTTTCTTGTTCCACTCCAACACAAGTCAAACGGCCCCTCTTTCTGTTACTTTTGCCCCTGGACTGAGTAGGAAAACATATATTTCTTCTTCATCTTATTTTTAATTTATAAGAACATGCTTAAAGTCTTTAATCATTATTTTCATTTAGCTCATAATATTTTATTGATGAAAAGCAATCTATATTCCATTTTGTGAAAATATTGTTTATTTAGAAATTTTATTAGAAAAAGTGTTCATGCATTTAATATTGTTCTATAAAACACTCAAAAACAGAGCTGCACAGGAAAGAGTAAGTAGTAACAACATGTAATTTTATGAATATTGACATATTTAACAATTTTCGGACTTCAATTATAAAACTATTTCCCTGTTTAAGGTGAAATTAGCAGAGTCAAGGTATGAATTCAATTGCCTTCCGAACAAATACATTAAGAGACTTGAGGAAGATGCATATTTGCTTCTTGTAATTGAAGCTACATTTATTTTTTTCCATTGGTAAGATCATAAAACTTGTGCACATTAATGATATTTAAATGTTTTAATACATGTGTATAATTGAAATTTTTAATTACTTTATATATGTATGTATTTCTTCAATTATCTGTCACTACTTTATAGTTAATAACTAGATTCTATGACATGCTTAATATTCATGTGCATGTAATGGAAAAAATGATAAAAACAAATTGTTTTGAAGTTTGTTATTAAGTAGTTCTTAATTTTTCTAAACTTGTAGGACCAATGGACCCTGGGAAGTCCCCTTTCCTCCAAAGTAAGTTTCTCTTCCCGTGTAGAGCACTGCTGGGATCTCAGTATCAGATGTCTATCTGCCAAGGAGACAATTCAAAGAGGATTTTCTTAAGAATATTAGTGCTATGTGAGGCTGCAAGGTATTCACAATAATCTCTTACAACAGCTGCATTTTTCTGAGCAAAAATCATATACACTACTTTATTATTGAAAATAGATTTTTTCTCTCATATAATACCACATATAATACCCAACCACAGTTTCCTCTTCCTTAACTCCTCCCAGCTTCTCCCCACACCGTCCTGTCCCCCAGACACACTCCCCCTGCATTGGGACATGGAATAGTATGACATAAGTGTCATACTTTTTCATTAGACACTCTGACAGCAAACCAAGAATAACATGCCCAGCAAAACTATCTGCCACAATTGAATGAGAAGAACAACAAATGTACAAACAAATTAAAAAAAAGCTTTCACTGACATAAACAGCCTAAAGAAACCATATCCAACAATCCAAACCAATGGAAAATGCAGTAAGCATTATTTTGGGCTGAAGAAAGGAATGAGCAAAGCCAAGAGACTGTGATGAGAAAATACAAAGCTACCATTATTAAAACATAAAATACCACCGAGAACACAAACAACACCAAATACAATAACATGATGACTACAATCAACACATGCATTTAAATAAATATTCTAAGTATCGATGGCCTTAATTCTCCATCAAAAGACACAGACCAGCTGAATGATCAGGAAAGGAAACCCATCTATGTGTTGCCTACTGGAAATACAGCCTAGTTTTAAAGATGGCAATCACCTTAGTGTGGTGGTATTCTGATTGTACTGAAATGTGATTTTGATTGTATGTTAATAAATAAAGTTGCCCGGGGGTCAGAGCTATTAGAGCCATAGACAGAGTGTGGCGGTGGTGGCACACGCCTTTAATCCCATAGATCTCTGTGTGTTCAGGGATACAGCCAGCATTGGAGACATATGCCTTTAAGACCTAGGGTGCTGTACATTCAGACAGTGACAAGGCAGTCACGTGTTTGGGTTTACAACCAATGAGAAGGCAGAATGACTGGAAAATCGACTTACACACAGGAAATAGCTCTCTTTCAGGAAGCTGGGACAGCAGGAGGAAGGGTGAGATTTTATCTCTGAGCTCTGACCTCTTGGCTTTCTCTTTTACATTGTTTCTGTGTTTCTTATTTAATAAGACTGTTGGTTACATCTACACCTTAGAGTGAAAATATTAACAAAAGTACTACAATCAAATCTGACCAGGAAACAACCAGTCATCATTATCCTAATAATTCACAAAATAGTCTTCACACTAAAACGAATTGAGAAGAGGTAAAGAGGGACATTTCATTCGAATCAAGGGAACAGTTAACCAAGAATATGTTACTATCATAAATACCTGTGCACCAGACTCTGGGGATCCCAATTTTATTTGAGAAAATACTATTGGCTTTAAAGACACAGATTTATCAATCCATTTAATGTAGGTGATTTCAATACCCTATGTTCCATGATAGGCAGGTAATCTGGACAAAATATAAACAGAAAAATATCAGAATTAATTGACATCATTCATGAAACAGAGTTAAAAAATATATACAAAAATACTCTCTCCTAAAACCAAAGAATGATTTATTCAGCATCACATAGAAGCTTTTCTAAAATATGCCACATTTATGAACAACAAATTAAATTTTACATATTCAAAGAAACTTGCAATCATTCCTGGTATTCTATCTGACTACAATGCAATAAGATATAAATTGAAAGATAAATAACCCAAAAACCCATTTTAAATACACAAACTCATGAAGATTGAACTACTAATTACTAAATGATGGATGTGTCAAGAAAGAAATTTAGAATTAAAAAAACTTCTGGGAACTAAATGAATACGAGACTGTAACACCGCAAAACCTCTGTTACACACTGAATTCAGTCCTACAAAAGGGAAATGTATAGCTTTAAGCTTCTAGGGAAAAAAGTAAGAAATAACACAAATAAATGACTTGATGGTGCTACTATTTTGAAATTTTTGGTGAAACTTAATAGTGACATATGTAAGGCTAAACTAATTTACATTCATCACAACAATGTTTAGTGGTTTCTAGTCCCTATATTCCCATCAATATTTGCTAATGTGTTATTGTTAGATTTTTGCTTTTGATAGCCTATCTGAGAGTGGAAATCTCAGTGTACTTTTGAGTCATGTTTCTCAAATATGTAAATGTCCAGAATACTTTCTCATCTCTTCATTGTCTATTTGTGCTTCTATATATGAAAATAGAGCATTCAGTTCACTTGCCCACATATTGATTGGATTATTGGTGTCTTGTTATTTTGTTTTACAGGTCATTCTTATTTCCTTTATATTAATATTCACCAGTTGAACCCAAACCTTTGAAGCTATAAGACAATTGAAGACTTTCTTTTATCAGTTGCCTTAGCCATGGTGTTTTGTGATCGATGTGGTGGTTTGCATAATAATGCTCCCCCATAGGCTCATGTATTTGAATACCTAGTCATAAGTGAGTGCTGTTACTTTAGAAGAATTAGGGGGTATGACATTGTCGGAGATGTGCCTTTGTTGGAGGCAGTGTGTCACCAGGGGTGGGCTTTGTGGTTTCAAAAGGCCACGCCAGGTCCAGTGTCACTTTCTTCCTGATGCCTATGGATCCAGATGTAGAATTCTCAGCTACTTCCCCAGCACCATGTCTTCCTGTGTGCTGCCATGCTCCCAGCTGCAACAACAATGGACTAAACCAACTATCAGCAAGCCACCAATTAAATTCTTTTCATTTTCATAAGGCTTGCCTTGGTCATTGATTTCTTTTCCTAGCAAAAGAATTATGACTAAGACAGTTAAGCATATCATGTCTTGCTATTATATCCTGAACTGCTGGGTTCCCAACAAGAAAAGCATTGTCTATAATAAAACCATAAAATGTTTGCTTTATTTTTCATTCTAGTAATATCAAAGTTTCAGATACTACTTCAAAGTCTTTTATTGCTTTTGACCTGAATTTTGTACAGAATGAGCAAAAAAAAACCTCATAGTTTTCATCCTCCACATATGAGTATGGAGTTCCCCATGGCTTTACAAAGATGCTCTTATCTCCAAACAGAGCTTTTGATGTTTTTGCTGAGAATCAGATGACCTTGGATATGTAAGTTTATGTTAGTGTCTTTTATTATATTATGTGATGCACACATAGGTTCTTATGCTCTTACCATGGGCAATGCTGCTTTTGTTACTGTGAGACTATAGTACAACCCTTACCTTGTATGAAAGGGTGATTTTTATTTTATTTTATTTTATTTTGAGATTTTAACGCATTAGTATTGTGTTTATAATATTTCCACACATTCTGTTCCCCCCAACCCCTGATGTGGCCGACCCCCACTCCAACTCTTGTGCTCAGAATAGCTTTAGCTATCTGTGTACTTTGGCCTTTCACGTGGATTTTAGCATTCCTTTCTACTTCTGTCAAGAATGTTATTGGAGCATAATGAATATCAAGATGTATTGAGCAAGATTTTGACTGGCGAAGAGTAGACAACTAAGATTGCTACGGGAAACTAGTAAGTTCATGTTGTCTACTGCTGCACACATGGAATTTAAAGAACACATGGCTTTCATGCTTCATGCAATGATTGTTGTCTTAATGCTTTTCAAACAAATGTGTTAAAACATGTTTCTTTCCAATGCCAGTGGCAACTTTAGGTTTATACTATGCTATCGTCAAAATTTAAGTTTTGAGCCGGGCGGTGGTGGCGCACGCCTTTAATCCCAGCACTCGGGAGGCAGAGCCAGGCGGATCTCTGTGAGTTCGAGGCCAGCCTGGGCTACCAAGTGAGCTCCAGGAAAGGTGCAAAGCTACACAGAGAAACCCTGTCTCGAAAAACCAAAAAAAAAAAAAAAAAAAATTTAAGTTTTGAAGGAACATTAAAAATAATGTTTTAAATCTTTGCTTCCCACTTTCTGTAGAAAATATCAACAAGACATTTCAAATTGTAGTTTTTTACTTTAAAATTATGTATAATCTATTAATAAAGGAAAATCCTTTTTCCTTTAAAGAATTATTGAAAACAAATTCTTCTCTCATACAATACATCCCAACCACTGTTTCCCCTCTCTCCAATCCTTCTAGCACCCTGCCCAACCTCTTCTCTCTCTAAGATCCATTTCCCCCTTGGTTTCCTCTTTAGAAAATACAGACTTCCAAGAGATGCTAGCCAAACAGGACAAAACAAGATACAATAAGGCAAGTGAAAAGCCCTCTATCAAAGACCAAAGACTATAATTTTATGTCTGATCTAAAATATGAAATAATTAAATTTACCTATACAATTTAAGAACCCTTCTTCTATTAACTTTTAACTAGATTACGATATCGCAAGCCTGGGGAACTACAGAATGGAAATGTGCTACATAGTGACTTTTGTTCTCAGAAGAAAAACAACCAAAGCCACAAGCTTCTAGAAATGTTCTTTGACTTATACTCTGAATTAAAGGACACTAACTCTATTTTATATTGATGAATTTGATAGGAGGCAGGTGTGTTTTAATTAGATTCAAAGGGTGTTTGCTATTGAATTAATAAAGCTTTTAAAACTACATATCATATTATCTTCCTGTGTATGTGTAATGTAAGGTTCCACTGGAATGCAGTTTTGTATTAATTATGAATGTCTCTTAAAGGTATTTTTGAAAATAATTAGAGAACATGATGAAATTTCAATTATTTTAATGAAATTTCATTTACTTTTAAAAGCAATAAGGTTTACCAGCTCAATATTCACTGTATTGGAAAACTAAATTAAAAATGATTATATTAAAAATCCAAATAAAGAAGGTTAATTTGAAACAAATTTTTACCTGCATGTTGGTACCACAGCGTGAGCCAGAATTACATTATTTCAGTTCTCTCATTTGTCCTTCTTTTTCTCTCAAGGCATCAAAGCAAAGTAACCAGGTCAGGTCTTTGTTTGAATAGCATTCAGATAATCACTCTTTTGTCCAGTTCAGTTTATTAAAAGGTTAACTGTCCACGTATTTTACAGAGGGATTATTTGTAAAATAATCAAACTTAGTGACCAGGAGAGATGCAAACACACCTGCCAGTTTAGATGACCTAGAATTTTTGTCTCCCTCTAATATGAGAAAAAGAAAGTTCAAGTATATTGACACATGGCTGTGACTCTATCACATAAAATACAGAGGCAAATTTATAAATATTTCTAGACCAGCCTGTGTCAATAAGAGATATTACTTCATTGAAGTAAAATAGTAAAATGGGAGAAACAGACAGCGAGTGTCACAAGAGTATTGACACATTATATCAATCCCTCAACTCTTTCTTTGCCCAATGGAGCTTAAAGCTTTCAAAGTTCATGGGATTAACTTCCAACAGAATCAGTTCTTCTCATTTAGCTAGAATATTATACTTATTGTCTGAATACAATGTATATTGTAACTGAAGAATTATTGAAATTTGCGAAAGGATACAGAATAGTCTCACGGTCATATTATGACACTAAAAATGCTTAAACTTTTAAAACAAATGTCATTTCTTCAGATGTTCTAAATACTTTGATTTTGTTTATTCTGCTTAAGGAAAATATCTGTCTTTAAGTTTCTAACTCATCTTCAAATATTCTTCATACCTTTACTATCCATGGGTAATTGAGATAAACAGAAATTTCTGAATGTTTTATTCTTAAATAGAATGAAATTCTGAATTATAGTACATTGTGTATAAAATATAAATCACCTATATATATATATATATATATATATATATATATATATATATATCTGAGTGTTTGTGCTTTTCCAGCACAAGTAGGGTGCTATATGTTATTCCAACCATAAAGATTGCTCTTAAAATATACAAATTATAAATATGATGTTCACTATTTCCTTTGTTTAATATTGAAAAATAGTTCATTTATGGTAGAGCAAGGTGGCCAAGTTTTAAAAATCTTTTGAAGATGAAAATAGACCAAATATTTCATGAAATGAAAAAATGAAATTCCCTGTAAGTACAATATGAATTATTAGTTTGAATCAGGGCACTCTGAATGACTGTGAACTAGAATTTGAAACAGTTTTAGCACATAAACCCACCATTCTCTCTTCTCCTACAAATCCTTCATTAATCCTTAATATCAAACATGGAAGAATCAAGTGTACATGACATTAATGTGGAATTATAGAATCCAGGGTAGATGGGAAGTTTGACAATAGAGAGATTAGATTCTGTGAGAACAACAGAAGATACGGTAAGTGTGAGTTCATGTAGAAGAGTATGTTTCCTTAGGTGTGAGTTCATACAGACAAGTATGTTTCCTTAGTGTCAGTGTTCACTTCCTTTCAGGTCACTATGTCTCATATGGTTTTCTTCATACATATAGCAGCAGCTCAAAGTTAGAGACAATAATTTCTATATTATTTTGTGTTTCGTGTTATGTTCCAAACCACAAAAATATTGACATTCATTATGGACTTCATAACTCCTCATGACATTTTGACTTCATGGGGCATTAATCCCACTCGTTAAAGCAGAGCTCGCCAAGTTAATGATATTTTTGTACAGGAATTAAAATTTACTTTTAGCCTTGAGCAAAATAATTTTTCTTGCAGGAGAAAAAGGGATGCAGTCACATAAACTGATACAGCCCATCTACCAGTGATTACAGCACATGCAACTTCGAGTAGCAAAATGTACAACAAGTAACTCTGGAAAATCTGTTGATCCCATGTGTTCTATTTATGAAGACTGACAGCATCGATAATTCCCTCTAACTCATTTAATGTCTTTATTTTTATGGGCTCCTGAAGCATCACAGCCCTGAATGCTCTATGTCATAGCTTCTTATCTCTATGAGATAGTGTTCTGGACAAACAAATAATATGTGCTTTTTAATCATCAAATTGCTTAATGGAATGTTGTTGCTACAATTTTGAAAGATTATTAGAAATATCTGTGGTTTGGTTTTTGTTTCCTATCAGCTAAGACCCTTAGGAGCAAGATAAATTACTCTGCTTAAATGTCTTCATGTATTGGAAGTGCTTCCTTGACTAGCTGGGCGGGGGGAGAAAAAAAATCATCCCTTGTTTGCATTTTCATGATTCTGACAAAAACACATGGAAGTTTTTGAATAGAGCTATGTCATGGATATTAAAATTGGCATCCTTAATGGGATTTCTTTTATTTGACAAAACACATTGTGTTCCAGGTTAATAATACGTTTCAGCAATGTACATAATGCTCTTGGCAGATGTGTGCTCAGTTTCATCGTTTTGATAGGCAGATCCAATTCTTCTGCACTTCATAATAAGTAAATTCCTGCCAAAAGTCAATGCTCTGAATTGCTTTAAAATTCATTTTAATGTAAATTTGAATAGAAGAGTTTTTCTCTTGCTATCAGACTAACCTGTCTCTGAAAGAAAACTGACTGGCTGGGAGGAAGTTGATTTTAATAGGAAACTTGTCATGAACAATAAATGAAGTAAAATAGTTTTCTGCAAATTTTTTGAAATGTTTGATTTTGGATAAAGAAAGAATAGATAACTGGGGCCACAAGGTCCAAATATGAATTTTTAGGGCAGCAATAATCATGATATCTCATATCAAATTTATCATGATGTTTTTTAGATATCCTATGGGTTTTGTTTTGTTTTTGTTTTTTTCATATGGAGTTGAGAAGTTTCCTTTCAGAGTCTGTAAAGAACTGTGTTGGGACTTCATTGAATTTGTAAAATGTTTTTGGCAGTATGGTCATTTTTATTGCATTAATCCTATCAATCCATGAGCAGCATGGGAAAGCTTTCCATCTTCTGATAAATTCTCCAGTTTCTATCTTGAAGTCTTTATTGTAGAAATCTTTCCCTTGCTTTTGTAGAGTTACCCCAATATATTTTATATTATTTGAGGTTATTGTAAGGACACTGTTTTTCTGATTTCCTGTCAGTGATTTTGTCATGTAAATGTAGGAGGGCTACTGATGTTTTTTTAGTAAATGTTATACATAGTCTTTTTGTTGAAAGTGTTTATCAGCTGTTGGAGTTCCATGATGAAATTTTAGGGTCATGTAGGCTTTTCTATCATCATCTTCTAATAATGATACTGTGACTTCTTCTTTTCCAATTTGAATACAATTGATCTCCTTTATTTGTCTTATTGCTTTAGCTAAAACTTCAAGTATTATATTGAATAGATAGACTATCAAATCTTGTTCTTGGTTTTAATAGAATTGCTCTGTATTTTTCTCTATCTAATTTGATGGTGGCTATAGGCTTGCTGTAAGTTGCCTTTATTAGATTTAAGTAGGTCACTTGTGTCTCTAATCTCTTTCGGACTTTTATCATGAAAGGATGTTGGGTTTTTCTCAAAGGCCTTTTCTGCAACTAATGAGATGATCATGAGTTTTGTTTTGTTTTCTTTCAGTTTCTTTATACAGTGGATTATATTTACTGATTTCCCTGTGTTGAACCATCCCTGTATCTCTGAGATGAAGTCTACTTGATCATGATAGATGAACTTTTTGATAGGTTCTTGAATTACACTTGTAAGTATTTTATTAACTACATTTGCATCTATATTCATAAGGGAAATTGGTATATAATTTTCTTTTTTTGTTGAGTCTTTATATAGTCTGGCATCAGGATAACTGTAGTCTCATGAAGTGAATTGGCCAATGTCTCTCTGTTTCTAATTTGCGGAATAATTTGAGGAGAATTGGTGTTAACTCTTCTTTGAAAGTCTGGTAGAATTTTGTACTATAACTATCTAGCCCTGGGCTTTTTTTGGTTGGAAGGCTTTTAATGACTCTTTCTAATTCTTTAGGGGTTATAGGTCTATTTAAATTGTTTATCTGACTTTGATTTACCTTTGATAAGTAGTACCAATCAAGATAATTATCTATTTGTTTTAGATTTTCCACTTCTTTGGAGTACAGATATTTAAAGTATGTCCTTATGATTCTCTAGCTTTCCTTGATGTCTCTTGTTCTGTTCCCCTTTTTGTTTCTGGTTTCATTAATGTGGATATTCTCTATCCATCCTTTAGCTAGTTTGGATGAGAGTTTGTCAGTCTTGTTGATTTGTTTTTGAAAAATTAACTCTTTGTTTCATTGATTCTTTGTATTTTTCTCTTCACTTCTATTTTATTAATTTTAGACTTCAATTTGAATATTTCTTGCCATCTATTCTCATAGGTATTCCTACTTAATTTTCTTCTACAACTTTTAGGTGTGCTGTTAAGTTGCTACTATGAGATCTCTCCATTTTGATCTCTCTCTGTCTCTGTCTCTGTCTCTGTCTCTGTCTCTGTCTCTCTCTCTCTCTCTCTCGTGTGTGTGTGTGTGTGTGTGTGTGTGTGTGTGTGTGTGTGGTGTGTGTGTGTGTGTGTGTGTGTTTTAGACACTTAGTGCTATGAAATTTCCTCTTAATACTGCTATCAATGTGTTCTGTAAGTTTATGATATGTATTCATTTCACTTAATTCTAAAAAGTCTTTATTATGTTTCTTTATTTCTGTCTTGACCCATTATTCTTTCTACTGAAAGAGTTATTCAATCGCCATTAGTTTGTAAGCTTTCTGTTTTTTTTTTTTTTTTTTTTTTGTTGTTGATATATAGCTCTAATCTGCAGTAGTCTGGTAAGATGCAGGGCATTATTTCCATTTTCTTGTGTTTGTTGCGACATGCTCTGAGTCTGAGTATGTGGTCAGCTTTGGAGAAAGTTCTAAGGGGTACCAAGAAGAAGGTATACTATTTCATATTTATGTGAAATTTTCTATAAATATCTGTTAGGTCCATTTGGTTTAAGCATCTCTCTGTTGTTTTTTGTCTGGATGAGCAGTCCTTTGGTGAAAGTTGGTTATTGAAGTCTCCTGCTATCAGTGTGTGAGGGTCTATATGTGATTTAAGCTATAGTAATGTTTGTTTTTCAAACTTGGTTGTCCTTATGTTGGGTACTTAGATGTTAAGAAATTAAATGTCATCTTGGTGGATTTTTCCTATGATGAACATGAGTTTCCTTCCCCTTATCTTTTGATTAGTTTAGGTTTAAAGTATATTTTGTCAGATATTAAAAATGCTATACCAGCTTGTTTCTTATGTCACTTTGCTTGGAATATCTTTTCCAACATTTTATCCTGTGATGTCACCTATTCTTGATATTAAAGTGGATACAGTAGAGAACAGACTCCATTTTCAAGTCCATTTTGTTAATATGTGCTTTTCTATTGGGAAATTGAAATATTTTATGCTGAGAGTTATCAATTACCAATGATTGATGATTCCTGTTATTTTTTATTGTTGTGGTTTTGTGTGTGTGTTTGTACATTTGTGTTCATACACACTTAAGCATGTGTAAGAGGTGCAAATATGTAAATGAGCAATGTGTATGCTCATAGGCTTTTATGAAGAGGCCATTGGCAGACAACAGTTTCCTTTTTCTCTCCCTTTCCTCCTGATTCCTTCAAACACTGATCCAGAAGCTCAACATTTCTAGTAGACTTCTGAATATTGAGCTCCTAATATCATAATGACTCTCCTCTCCAACACTCAGGTTCACAGGCACACACGTGCATGACTGAATTTTATGTGGAAGCTCCAGATTTGAACTCAGATTGAAATGCTTTCACAGGAAGTTCTCTCATCTATTGAGCCATCTCTCAAGCCCTAAAATTTTAATTTGATAACAAAACAACAAAAATTATAATTATTAAGTTAACATGATGTCTCATTTCAATGCATGTATTCACCTAATGACTAAACTAGATTGATTATACCTTGCTACACAAATGTTTACCATTTCTTTGTAACAAAAATTTTCAAATGATTTTAATAATATTAAAGTTTTCAAAGAACAGTGTGAGATTATGAATATCTTAGGTGAGGATGGCACAGATTTGAAAAAGAAATCAATTTTACAATTTCCTTTTATACAGCTTTGAAGGAATGTCACAGATTCTACAAAGCTGTTTTCTTTTACCTATAGCGTATCCTTTCTATAAAGGCAGGGTAGTTTGAGTTTGAGAAATCATAATCAGTTCAGAGCTTATGAGTGAAAACTCATTGTGCCAGGAAGAATTATGTTTATAGAAACTGATTTAACTTTGAAAATCTTTACATTTTACCCTTAGTGTTATGGATACCTGTGTGTAAGGTAGGTATGTGTGTGCGTGCAGGCATGTATGTGTGTGTGTGTGTGTGTGTGTGTGTGTGTGTGTGTTTGTGTGTGTGTATGTTTATGCATTTTATGTGTTCAAATGCACAAACTATGCTCAGTTTTTGCTTTGCTTTCTTTGTTTTGTTTTTTGAGACAGAGATTCTCAGTGTAACTGTTCTGGCTGTCCTAGAACTCACTCTGTAGACTAGACTGGCCTCAAACTCAGAGATCCACCTGACTCTTCCTCATGAGTGCTGTGAATAAAGGAGTGTGCCACCACCACCAGGCTGAAAAACCAATTTTATAAAATATGCTTCTTTAAATGGCCTGTTTACAAACATATAAGCTTCACATTAAATATTTGTTGTGGATAATAGTAACTGGTAAGGTGTTTACAATATTAAAAAAGCATTTGTCAATTATATTATTGACTTTAAAGATTTTCTACACCATTTGTTGTCATTATGAATACAACACAAAATGAGTAATGAATGAAAATGTTACATCAAAATTTATTTCTTTGTATACTAATGAAAAAATATTTAAACATGGAAAACACAAAAAAGGTTTAGGGTGGTGGCACTGTATTATATCATAATTATTGTGTGGGTCTAGGCATGCATCTATGTGCCCACTTTCATATAACCAGATGGTTGCAGAGATTGCTCAGTGGAAAAAGTACTTGTTACTATTCCAGAGGACACAAGTTCAATTTCTAGAACCCACACACAAGATGCCACACTACCATCTATAACTTCAGTTCTAGGGGAGCTGATACCCTTTCCTGGTTCTCATGGACACCAGCCATGAATGTGGTGCACATACATGCAGGCAAACCACTCATTCACATAAAATAAAATAAATAAAATAAACCTTGAAAAACCTCATATAGAGTCCCCATCAACAGACAAGCAGGTGAGTGACCTATCTGCCAGCTGGACCACCACCACCAAATGGATTCTGTCCTCCAAGACCCACTCTGCTGCCCAGCTCCATAAACTTCATCCTCCTCCCTGTGGCCAGCTCTTCCCAGGAACTCTATCAGATGCCATTGACAGAGGTACAGCCCACACCAGTCAGAAGAACAGCACCCCTCCCCCGGGCTCTGTATTCTGGCCTACAATTTGGAAGAAGACTTCAGCTTTACAGGAAGCCAGGCTGGAATTAGGCACCCAAGGCCTCACAAATATCAGCAGAGACATCCTACTGAACCTAAAGATTGGACCAGAATCTTTGGCCACTTAGATTAGAAGATAGGAGAGGAAACAGAAAACAAAGTAACAAAAAACCCATCCAACAAAGACAAATGCAAAAATCAACACAGACCTGTAATTATACTGAATCCAGATGCCTGAATGCCAGTGTAAGTACACCTGCAGTAACAGAAAGGGTAATATACACCATCAGAACCCACTGATCCAATGACAGCCAGAACTGAACATTTTAATGCAGCTGAAGCACAAGAAAATGACCTAAAAATAATGTTATAATGATGATAGAGGCCCTTAAAGAGGAAATGAAAAAGTGTCTTAAAGAAATTGAGGAAAAGACAAACAAAAAAATTGGAAAAAATCAATAAATCCCTTAAAGAATGCCAAGGGGGGAAAAACAATCAAACAGGTAAAGAAAACGGTTCTAGACCTGAACATTAAATAGAACCAAAAAAAGTAAATACAAACTGAGTGAAATCTGGAAATTGAAAATCTGTGTAAGTGAACAGAAATTACAGATGCAAGCATCACCAACAGAATACATGAAGTGGAAGAAAAAAATCTGAGACACAGAAGATATGATAGAGAAAATAGATTTTTCAGTTAAAGAAAATATTAAATCTAAAAGATTTCTAACACACAACATGAAGGAAATCTGGGAAACTAAGAAAAGACCAAACCCATGATTAATAGGAATAGAAGAAAGAGGAGAATCCCAGCTCAAAGGCACAGAAAATATATTCAATAAAATCATACAAGAAAACTATCCCAACCTAAAGAAGGATATTCCTTTAAAAGTACAAGAAGCTTACAGAACACCTAGTAGACTGGACAAAAAAAGTCTCCTTGCCAGATAATAATCAAAACAGTAAACATAGAGTGATACAGAATAAAGAGAGAATATTAAGAGCTACAAAGGAAAAAGGCCAAGTAACATATAAAGGCAGACCTATCAATCAGAATTACACCTGTCTTCTTAGTAGAGACTCTAAAACCCAGAAGGGCCTGGACAGATGTCATGCAGATGCTAAGAGACCACAGATGCCAGGCTACTAAATCCAGCAAAATTTTCAATCACTATAGACAGATATAGCAAGATATTTCATCACAAAACAAAATTTAAACAATACCTAGACACAAAACCAGCCCTACCAAAGGTTCTAAAAGGAAAACTCCAACCTAAGGAAGTTAGCTGCACCCACAAAAACATAGGCAATAGATAATCTCACACTTGCAAAACCCAATGAAGGGACACTCATACACACACACACACACACACACACACACACACACACACTACCATCAACATTTACAAAAACAAAAATAACAGGTATTAACAATCACTGATCATTAATATATCTTAATATCAATGGAATCAATTTGTCAATAAAAAGACACAGGCTAACAGAATGGATATAGAAACGGGATCCATTCTTCTGCTGCATACAAGAAACACACCTCAACTTCAAAGACAGATATTGTCCCAGAGCAAAGGGTTGGAAAAAGATGTTCCAATCAAATGGACCTAAGAAGCAAGCTGGTCAAGCTATGCTTATCTCTAACAAAATAGACTTCAAACTAAAATCAATCAAAAGAGATGTAGAAGGACATTTTACATCCATCAAATGAAAAAATCCATCAAGATGAAGTCTCAGTTCTGAACATCTATACCTCAAATACAAGAACACTTACATTTGTAAAAGAAATATCACTAAAGATTAAATCACACATCAAATCTCATACTTCAACAGCCCACTCTCACCAATGAACAGTTAGTTATTCCAGGAACTAAACAGAGAAATAAGGGAACTAGCAGACATTATGACTCAAATAGACCTAACAGATATCTACAGAACATTTCTCCAAATCACCAAAGAATATACTTTATTCTCAGCACCTTATGGAATCTTCTCTAAAATTTACTACATACTTGGTCACAAAGAAAATCTCAACAGGTATCAAACAGTTGGAACAACCCTCTGTATCTCATTGGATCATCATGGGTTATAGTTGGAGTTAAACAACAACACAAACTGCAGAAATACTATGAACTCATTGAAACTGAACAACTGTCAGCTGAATTACAAGTGGGTCAAGAAAGAACCAAAGTAAGAAATTAAAGACTCCCTAGAATTCTATAAAAATGAAGGTAAAACATACTCAAACTTATGGGACACAATGAAAACAGTGCTAGGAGAATAGTTCATATTACTAAATGCCTGCATGGAAGAAATTAGAGAATTCTCATTCCACTGGCTTAGCAGCACTCTTTAAATCTCTAGCACAAAAAGAAGAAGACATGCCTAAGAGGAGTACACATCAGGAAACAATTAAACACAGCTCTGAAATCAATAAAATAGACACAAAGAAAATGATACAAAGAAATAATGAAACAAAGAGTTGGTTCTTTGAGAAAATCAACCAGATAGATAAACTGTTATCCAAATTAACTAAAAGACAAGGAGAGAATATCCAAATTAACAAAATCAGAAATGAAAAGGGGGACATAAAAACAGACACTGAGGAAATCCAGAGAACCATTAGTTCATAGTTCAAAAACCTGTACACCATAGAATTGAAAAATCTAAAAAAACAAACAAATAAAAAAAATCCTAGACAATTTTCTTGTTAGGTACCACATACCAAAATTAAATCAAGACAAGATAAACAATTTAAATAGACCAATAACCCCTAAGGAAATAGAATCAGTCATTAAAAGTCTCCCAAACAAAAATTCCCAAGTCCAGATGATTTTAGTGCAAAATTCTAGTAGACTTTCAAAGAAGAGCTAATACCAATACTTCTCAAATTATTCCTCACAGTAGAAACAGAAGGATCGTTGCCAAATTCTTTTTATGAGGTTATAGTCACACAAAGACTCAAGAAAGAAAGAGAATTTGAGAACAAATTCTCTTATGAACATTGATACAAAAATATTAAATAAAATACTTGCAAACATAATCCAAGAACCTATCAGGAAGATCATCCACCATGATCAAGTAGGCTTCATCCCAAAGATTCAGGGATGGTTCAATATATGAAAATCTGTCAATGTAATATACCATATAAACAAATTGAAAGAAAAAAACATGCATGATCATCTCATTAAATGCTGAAAAACCCTTTGACAAAACACACAATCCTTTCATGATAAAAGTCTTGGAGATATCATGAATACAAAGAACATACCTAACATAAAAAGCAATATTCAACAATCTAATTGCCAATATTAAATTAAGTGGAGAGAAATTTCAAGCAATTCTACTAAAATCGGGAACAAGAAAAGGCTGTCCACTCTCTCCATACCTATTCAATATAGTACTCGAAGTTTTAGCTAGAGCTATAAGACAACAAAAGGTGATTAAGGGGATACAAATTGGAAAGGAAGAAGTCAAAGTATCACTATTTGCAGATGATATAATAGTATACATGAGTGATCCCAAAAATTCTATCAGGGAACTACTACAACTAATAAACACCTTCAGCGAAGGTACTGGATACAAGATAACTAAAAAAAAAGTTAGTAGCCCTCCTATATACAAACAATAAACAGACTGAGAAAGAAATTAGGGAAACAACACACTTTATAATAGCCACAAATAATGTAAAATACCTTGATATAACCCTAATCAAACAAGTAAAGACTTATATGACAAGAACTTAAAGTCTTTGAAGAAAGAAATTGGAGAAGATATCAGATGTAAAACTCTCTCATGCTCTTGGATCAGTAGGGTTAATATAATAAAAATGAACATTTCATCAAAAGCAATCTACAGATTCAATGCAATCCCCATCAAAATCCCAACACAATTCTTTATAGACCTTGAAAGAACAATACCGAACTGCATATGGAAAAACAAAACAAAACAAAAATTCAGGATAGCTAAAACAACCCTGTACAATAAAGGAACTTCCAGAGGTATCACCACCCCAGCTTCAAACTCTACTACAGAGATATAGTTGTAGCACAAATTGTTAGAAGGTCTTATTAATAAAATCAAACCTGAAACCAGGTATTGAGGTGAATGCTGGAAGATCAGAGAAGCAGAGCAAGCCACGGCCACCTCACCTTGCCAGTTTCTCAGCTGATCCTGTTTCCTCAGACTGAAAGACTCTGAGTCCTCATCTGAATGTGTCTCAGCTGAACTGTGCTGCTCAAAGCCTAAAAATGTAACCAATCTAGTTCCTGGTTTTCATGCCTTATATACCTTTCTGCTTTCTGCCATCACTTCCTGGGATTAAAGGCTCAACTCTTGGGATTAAAGGAGTGAGTGCCACCATTTTCTGGCCTCTATGTCTGTCTAGTGGCTGTTCTGTTCTGTGACCCCAGATAAGTTTACTAGGGTACACAATATTTTGGAGAACACAATATCACCACATATAGTAATAAAAAAACAGCATGGTATTGGCATAAAAACAAACAGGTGGATCAATTAAATCAAATTAAAGACCATGACATAAATCCACACATCTATGGACAGCTAATTTTTAAAAACGAAGCCAATATTATACAATGAAAACAGAGAGCATCTTCAACAAATGATCCTGGCACAACTGGATGTAATCATGTAGAAGAATGCAAATAGATGCATATCTATTGCCCTGCACAAAACTCAAGTCAAAGTAGATCAAAGAGCTCAACATAAATCCAGTTACACTGAGCCTGATATAGAAAGTGGGAAAGTGCCTTGAATGCATTGGCACAGGAGACAGCTTGCTAAATAGAAAACCAATAGCCTGACACTGAGATCAATAATTTATAAATGGGCTCTCATGAAACTGAAAAGCTTCTGTAAGATAAAGGACACTGTCAATAAAACAAAACTGCAGCCCAAAGAATGGGCAAAGACCCTTACCAACCACACATGTAACAGAGGCCTGATCTCCAAAACATATAAAGAACTCAAGAAACTAGACATCAGCAAACCAAGTAATCCAACTAAAAAGGGGGTACAAATCTAAACAGAGAACTCTCAACAGAAGAATCTCAAATGGCCAAGAAACACTTAAAGAATTGTTCAACATCGTTACCCATCAGGAAAATGCAAATCAAAATGAATCGAAAATTTCATATTACATGATTCAGAATGACTAAAATCAAAACACTAATAACAGTTTATTTTGAGAGGATGTGGAGCAAGAGGGAACACTCCTCCACTGCTAGTGGGAGTACAAACTTGTACACTTTGGAAATCAATATGGTGGTTTCTCAGAAAGTTGGAACTCTACAGCAAGACCCAGCTATATATACCAGTCTTGGGCATATACCATCCTATCCCAAGAACACTTGCGCAACTACGTTTATAGCCACATTATTTATAATAGCCAGAAACTGGCAACAACCTAGATGTCCCTCAACTGAAGAATAGATAAAGAAAATGTGGTACATTTACACAATGGAATATTACTCAGCTGTTAAAAACAACGAAATCAGAAAATTTGAAGGCAAATGCATAGAACTAGAGAAAAGCACCCTGAGTGAAGTAACCCAGACCCAGAAAGACAAACATGGTATGTACTCATTCATAAATGGATATTAGCTTTTAAGTATAGGATAACCAACCTATAACCTACATCCCTAGAAAGGATATGAAATAAGGCAGGCCCAAAGGGGAACAGGGATGCATCAACTTCCCCGGGAAGGGGAAATAGAAGAGATCTCCTGGGTAGACAGGGAAAACATGAGGGATTAGCTTGGGAAGATGGGTGGAGGAAGAGAATAATGAAAGAGACATCTTGATTGGGGAGCATTTGGGGGTCATGTAGAAACGTGGTGAAATGGAAGCTCCCACAAATCAACAAGAATGACACCCAGCTAAGACTTCTGGTAAGAGTGGATAGGTATCCTGAATTGGCCATCTTCTGTAATCAGAGTGATAACTACCCAGTTGTCATCAGAGAGTATTCATCCAGTCACTGATGGAAACAGATTCTGAGATCCACAGCCAAGCACTGAGCCAAGCTCCAAGAATCCTGTTGAAGAGAGGGAGGAAATTGTATAAGACAGGAGGAGCAAGGTCATCACAAGAGAATGCACAGAAACTAACCTGGGCTCATAGGAGCTCACAGACTCTGAACCCACAGCTAGGGAGTCTGCATGGGACCACCTTAGGCCCTCTACTTACATGTGACAATTGTATAGCTTGATCTACTTGTAGAACTACTAGTGGTGAGAGGATGGCCTGTCTCTAATGCTTTGGGAGGCTTCCAGGAACCTATTCCTCATACTGGGTTGCCTTGCCCAGCCTTAATACAAGGAGAGGAGCTTAGTCCTACCTCTATTTGATATGTGATGCTTTGCTAACTTTCATGTGTAACCTGCCCCTTTCTGAACAGAAACAGAGGAGTAACAGATGGGGGCGGGGAGAGAAGAGTGAAGAGAAACTGTGGTCAGGGTGTAAAATAAATGAATAAATTTAACTAATAAAAATTTTATTTAAACCCTCATATAATTGGACACTAAATGAACAATATTACTGTATGCTAAATTTCATTTTCAATTAGAGACAAAATAGAAATATTAAAAGAGAATATTAAAAACTAAATCACTGTATGACTCAGATATACCATTCCTGGGCATAACCCAAAGGAACCCATGTCTTACTCCATCCACACTTATACACTCATGTTTTTTGTTGCTTTATTCACAGTAGGAAGGAAATTGAACCAGCCTAGATGATTATCAATAGATGCATAATTCATTCGTCAAAATGTAGTATATATATTTAAAATAATTGTGTTAATTTTATTAAAGTATAAATAAAAATTATTATGATTTTAGAAAACAATATTTGGAAATTATAATGTTCACTAATGAGACCCAAACACACAAAGACAAAACTCATATTTTTCTCTCTTATGCAGACTATAGCTAATATAGTATAAAAATATCTGTATAATGGATTTATATGTGGATAAAAATTTTAAATACTAGAATAGAAAGACAGGATAAAAGAAATGCCAATAAAATGAGGAAATAGAAAAAGCACAATTGTGCTATAAAAACAGAAAGATTCTAGAGGGGGCAGCACTCTGGGCAGTTCAGTCCAGCCCACTGTGTGTGCTACCATCTCAAAGCAATTGGTTCTTGGTCTGGTGAGAAAGCTATGTGATCATGGCTGCAGCAAGCCAGCAAACAGAGTTTCTCCATGGTTTCTGCTTCCAAATCCTGCCTTGAGGTCAGTGTTGGATTTTGACTTGGAAGTAATCCTTTCCTTCCCACATTGCTTTTGGTCAGTATCTAATTATAGCAACTGAGAGGAACCTTGAACAGTGTCGCAAGCCTGCAATTCTACCACTTAAGAAGCTAACACAGGGGGATTGCTATGAGTTTGAGAGGAATAAATTCCAGTCCAGCTTTATCCACAGAATGAGATCTTCTCTCATGAAACTAAAAGGAGGCAGGTAAAGGAACAGAAGGAAAATATCAAAGAAGAGGTGAAAAAAATCATAAAGAGAAAATGGTGGTGGTGTGTGTGTGTGTGTGTGTGTGTGTGTGTGTGTGTGTGTGTGTGTGTGTGTGCATGTTTTTCCCTCAGGATTTCATTCTCTGTAGCTAGAATACACATAGGTCATAGGTCATGCTGATCTTTTATAACTAAGGAGACAAATTGGACAGTGCTCTATATGCATAAAATGTGGGTGAGTCATCATGGTAGAAGTTCAGATTCAAACAAAACTTAAATGCTCAAAGACAGCTTGTAATGTCAGGAAGCTATTCAATAAGAGAACTAGGCTGATACAAGTGAATCTCCTGAGAGGAGCAGTTTAAGGTTGGGCTGTGCAGTTAGAGCTAATGCTGACAGATCTTAGCCACAGCAAGTTGGAAGGAGAACAAATCAAATTCAAGACCTACCCTTGCCAGGACAAGTGAAGCCAGATGAATCGGAAAACATGAGTAGATTCTGAGAGAACTGAAAAAAATAATATAAATCAAGAATTCACACAAACATGGATTTAAGATGTGAAGGGCACTGAAATTTCAGCAAAGGAGGAGCTTGGGGCCAATATGAAGACACTGCGACAATTAGTATCCTCTGCCAAACACTAAAATGCCTTATGAAAAAGAGAATCGGGTGCAGATGAAAAGGCTATGGAGATGTGAAAACTTGAATATTTTAACCAAATAAAACTAAGCTTCATAAGAAAAAAAAGCCATTTAAGTTACTACCTATGATAATTGTCCTAGACGAGAACAGATCATTTTCTTTGTCTTTCTGCATACAGAGCAACATTCTGATGTGCTGCCTCTCACTTAGCTGTTTCTATGCTAAGACAGCAAGGAGTGTGGAAATGAAAAACAGTGTGGCTGAAAGAATCAAAGCTTTGCTCCTCTGCAATGGCATGATCTCCTCATGCAGTGAGAAAAAATGGGAGAAATGCAAGAGTATTTAAGCCAGTCATTGTCTATCATTAATCTGGTATATATCTAGAAACATACCAGCAAAACTGAATACACAATGCAGTAAGCTTAAGCACATCCATGGATGGGGAGGTGGAAGAGGATGATAGAGGGATACATGGGGACCTGTAAGCATAAGAGGGCCTATCTGGTGGAGGGAGGGAACCAAAAGGGGCAGACATGGCATTGGAGAGGTGGAAATGTGAAGGGAGCTGAATAAGAACAATCTAAAATAATGACATATATGTATATATGTATATCTCTGTGGAAATATATATACATATATGAAGAAATCATATTAAAATTCATTACTATGTATGCTAATTTAAACATTAATGAATGCAAATATAGTATTTTCTGTATTATCCAACACAATGTATATTACTCTTTTAAGTCCAACCCTGTGTTGAAACCAAATATCTTCCCATCAAAATGTATGTGCTGAACCCTACTTAGAATAAAAGTGTGGGTATTTGTGAGACAGGACCTTTAAAGTGTTAAATAAAGCCATAATAGAGGAATGCCATTCTGACCTGTATGGTAACTTATAAATAATGGAGATTTGGATAGAGAGTGAGACCCCAGGATGTAGTCCACAGACAGATTCCCTCAAGAACTCAGTGGAAAAAATCTACATCTACAACCAAGGAAGAGGTCTGTGTGAAATAAACCTCTGTGCTTTTCAGTTTGTAAATTTCTGTCATTTGAACTCTGAGAAAACACATTTCCTTCCTTATGTAAACTACCCAGGGCTGGAGAAACATCTAAGTAGGTAAAGTGCTTGCCTTATAAGCATGGGAGTCTAAGTCTAATAGTTAGAACCTGTGACAAAAAAGAAAACAAAAAAAAGAGGGGAGAAGAAGGGAGGGAAAGAGAGAGGAAGAGAGAGAAAGATATAAATCAATCAATTAATCAATCAATCAACCAATCAATCAGGTTTGGTGCCACACACTCATAATTCCAGTACTAGGAAGGTGAAGGTAGGCAAAAACCTGTGGAATGCTGGCAGGCCAGTTCCAACTGCCTTTGGATTCCAGGCCAGGGAAAAAGTCTGTCTCAAATAAAGAAGGTAAATGGATCTGAAGAATCACACCTGACATTAACTTCTGATCTCCAAAAGGGCAGACATGCACATAGTCACATGTTCACACACATACACAGATACAAAGTCTTTCATTCTATGGAATTTTGTTATAGCAGGCATAGGAAATTATTAATCAGCACTTATAAGAAAATTCACTCTTTGTTAGCATAATAATACTTATTTAACTTATTATACCTCCAAGTCTAATTACGATGCATCTGGTTTGGCTTATTGACAAAAATATTAGCTTAAGTTTGCATTATTTTTGGACTAAGTGACAGTAAGATTGAAAACATAGACTTTGGGTTTGACAAGAAATCAGCTGCATGTGGTTATCCACATCTTTTCTTTCAAAAAGTTACATAAATATTAAATTACCAAATTTTGAAGGAATTGTTTTATGCATAGAAAACAATTATACATTTATGAATACTAAATGTATTCTTAAGAGTTGAAATTCATTTTCAGTAAACCAATTTACTAAGCAGAGCTAGACAATTGGAAGCATTTGTGGCACTTGGTACCAGTTATGAACAAATTAAAAGTGATAAATATTTTCTCTGCATCTCAGGTTACAGTGTTTTTAAAATACACTGTATATGATTTTATTATTATTGCTTTCCAAAATTATAAAAAAATCTATGCAACTTACACACACACACACACACACACACACACACACACACACACACACACACACGCTTCACTAGTCCATTACTAGAATTGAGGTAGAACATGACATAGAATACATATAATATCAGAGCAAACCACATCAAACAAGTTTTTTGCAACTCTATTTTTGGGCATCAGTTCTTTTCATCTAATGTAAACACATTCAAGTTCATATCAATTCATTAAATAATTCCCTCCTTTGGTGGAAAATTATACAACCATTAACACCTGGACTTTGAGAATGAACCCGGATAAAAGGAAGCTGAGCATGTATCTAGTAAAATGCTTATACATAAAATAAATATAGTCACTATAACAAAATGATTGAAACACATAATTACTAAACCTAATGCCCAGTTGGTTTTTTGGAGGTATGGAGGAGGTAGTATATTTGATAATGGGCAGATTCAGTATTGAATGAGTGACTGAGAACTTATGTTAGAAAAGTTCAGACAGAGTAGGTACATATCAATGGGAATTGTTAATGTGTTGGAATATACCTGAAAAATTCATTAGATTGTAATGCAACAAAGAAAGTTTGAACAGGATATTGTAATGAAATAAAAATGAATCCCTTATGTAATTAAAGTTCTGGTTTATTGTGTTTGAAGGCCAGTCAATAAATCTGAATAATTGTGAAAAAACAAACAAACAAACAAAATGAAACATACTCTCATGTATCGGTACTTCATTATGGGTCATTAAAAAATAAATACTGATTAAAAAATCAGCAGGTGATTTTTACATTCGCTATCTATAGAAATAAAAGTTAAAATGAGGAAAAAGTCAGGCACTAAAAAAAAAAAATAGAAATACTGACACATACTGTTTTAGGTCTGAGACAGCTTAAAATCTGTCCATGAGCAGTGTACTGATTAAATATTTTCACTCAACAATAGTGTGTGTTTTCTCCACACAAATGAATGTGTGATGTACTGTGTAAAGCATTTGCTTGCATTCATTATTTGTCTGTTAATACATTGTAGAATAGTATGTTTTATTGGAGAATACTCAATAATTTGTATCCAAGTGACTTTATTACATAGTTTGAACATTTCACAACAGTGATGCCAAACGACAGCAATTCAGGAGGAGAATCCCTCCTCTGAAATTCTACAAAGAACCAGAGGGAAAAACATTGGTTTCCCAGTGAGGGTAGACAAATTATGCAAAGTGGAACACTGTTGTATGAAGATCATTGGAGAACACAAGGTAACCAAATAACATGTTTAGAGTTACAAAAGATAACCAGTCTAAAGTCATTTATCTAGTGAGAAAATGGTTTAAAATGAAGCTAAAACAAAAATATTTCCTGAAGACAATGCCTGAGACAATTTGTATCCCACAGGAAGAATTGGAAGAAATGACTCAGAAATACTCTCAGATGGAGGGGAATGATGGACTATACTACAGATCAGCAGGAAGAAAAATCACTAGGAAAGGAAAATTGTTATCTGACTAGATATGTGCTTGTACTTACATGTATACATTTTCTACTCTATTATTGACTGAAATAAAAATGGTCCAAATTAATAAGAGGCTGTGTCATAGGAGGAAGCACCACTTGTTAGTAACAGAACATAAGCAGTGGATAGAAGCACAAATGGAATCCCACTGCTGATGATTTCTATCAGTACTGAAGTAGCATGATATCATTTGGAGAATCTGTAAAATAAGCTACAGATTCATGTCATAAACTCAACATTTCCCAATTTCAGTGACCTTGTGTGGTCCAACACTGTTTGCATTAGATACAAGTATTCAGTAAACTTTTGAAGGGGATTAGTGATGATATATGAATGAGGTTTTGGTTGTTTTTTGTTTGTTTGTTTTGTTTTTTTTTCTGTTTTTGTTTTGTTTTGTTTTGTTTTGTTTTGTTTTGTTTTGTTTTGTTTTGTTTTGTTTTGTTTTTGGAGACAGGGTTTCTCTGCGTAGCTTTGTTTTCCTGGATCTCGCTCTGTAGACCAGGCTGGTGTCAAACTCACAAAGATCCACCTGCCTCTGCCTCCCGAGTGCTGGGATTAAAAGCATGTGCCACTGGCTGGAGAGATGCCTCAAAAGTTAAGAGCACTAGCTGCTCTTTCAGAGGTCCTGAGTTCAAGTCCCAGAAACCATATGGTGGCTCTCAACCATTTATAATGAGATCTGGTGCCGTCTCTTCTGGCATGTAGACATACATTCAGGTGGAACACTGTATATAATAAGAAATAAATTTTAAAAATGCTTAACTTTAATAACTACATTTTTACTACAATGTCCAAAAGTGGATATGACAAATGTACTGGACGTTTCAACTCCAGGAGAGGAAATAAATTTTCAAATAAGGAGGTATTGCCTCAGTTTAAATAAAACAAATATTAAAAAAAATAGAAAATCTGTAATTATCTTTAAGGATGGAAAAAAAGAGAGAAAGAAATTCCAAGTATAACAGATAATTTGAATTTGCTGGACTTACATATGATCTAATCAATAATTCTAACACCTAGGTCAATATGTAAATTTCCCTAACCAATTGGTAGAAACTTTCAGTTCTTTGTAGCTAGAGTTTTTCTGGTTCTGACTGGCCCACAGTCAGAAAAAATCTCTCTAACCCACCAGTCCCGTAGCAGCTCAGACCCAACCAAGTAAACACACAGAGACTTATATTGCTTACAGACTGTATGGCTATGGCAGGCTTCTTGCTAACTGTTCTTATATCTTAAATTAATCCATTTCTAAAAATCTATACCTTGCTACATGGCTCGTGGCTTACAGGCATCTTCACATGCTGCTTGTCATGGTGGCAGCTGGCAGTGTCTCCTCCCACCTTCCTCTTCTCTCAATTCTCCTCTCTGTTAGTCCTGCCTATACTTCCTGCCTGGCTACTGGCCAATGTTTTATTTATTGACCAATCAGACATACAGACCATACCACAGCAGTTCTTTACTATTATTAATTACGCTTTTTTAATATTTAGACCCAGTCTCACTGTTTAGCACATGCTGGCCCCAGTCTTTAATCAGTCTTCCAGCCTCAAATTCCCAAGTGCTGTGATTACAGGTGTGCATTTATACCAAATATGTCAGACTAGTATAGGCTAGATAAGAAAGCAAGACTTCAAAGTGGAACACTAATGGCAGCGGCGGGGGCGGGGACCCTTTATATACAAAGATACAGATTGTAAAGGACATTTCAGAAGAACACACACACACACACACACACACACACACACACACACACACACACGCACACACACACACATATCAACAAGAAAGCTCAAGTAAATATACAAGCAAAGATGACCTCTAATGAGTCAGTAGACATGAGTAGCATATTCCTTAAAACAAGAGCATTCATTCCTTCTGAAGGCATAGCAACACTGAGTTAAGAATGAAGCTATGGATATCAGTCCTCTGTCACATGTGGGGTTGGTGAAGATCTTTTCCCATTCTGTAGGCTGTCGCTTTGCCTTGTTGACCGTATCCTTTGCTCTACAAAAGCTTCTCAGTTTCAAGAGGTCCCATTGATTGATTGTTTGTCTCAGTGTCTGTGCTACTGGTGTTATATTTAGGAAGTGATCTCCTATGCCAATGCGTTCAAGACTACTTCCTACTTTCTCTTCTAGCAGGTTCAGAGTAGCTGGATTTATGTTGAGGTCCTTGATCCTCTTGGACTTAAGTTTTGTGCACGGTGACAGATATGGATCTATTTGCAGCCTTTTACACGTTGATATCCAGTTATGCCAGCACCATTTGTTGAAGATGCTTTCTTTTTTCCATTGTATACATTTGGCTTCTTTGTCAAAAATTATATGTTCATAGGCGTGTGGGTTAATGTCAGGGTCTTCAATTCGATTCCATTGGTCCACATGTCAGTTTTTATGCCAATACTAAGCTGTTTTTATTACTGTAGCTCTATAGCAGAGCTTGAAGTCAGGGATTGTGATGCCTCCAGAGGTTGTTTTATTGTACAGGATTCTTTTGGCTATCCTGGGTTTTTTGTTTTTCCATATGAAGTTGAGTATTATTCTTTCCAGGTCTGTGAAGAATTGTGTTGGTATTTTGATGGGGATTGCATTGAATTTGTAGATTGCTTTTGGTAAGATTGCCATTTTTACTATGTTAACCCTGCCTATCCATGAGCATGGGAGATCTTTCCATTTTCTGACATCTTCTTCAATTTCCTTTTCAGGGACTTAAAGTTCTTGTCATATAGGTCCTTCACTTGCTTGGTTAGTGTTACCCCAAGGTATTTTATGTCATTCATGGCTATTGTAAAGGGTGATATATCTCTAATTGCCTTCTCAGCTTCTTTGTCCATTGTATATAGGAGGGCTACTGATTTTTTTGAGTTGATCTTGTATCCTGCTATGTTGCTGAAGGTGTTTATAAGCTTTATCAGTTCCTGGGTGGAATCTTTGGGGTCACTCAAGTATACTATCATGTCATCTGCAAATAGGGAAAGCTTCACTTCTTCCTTTCCAATTTGTATCCCCTTAATCTCCTTATGTTGCCTTATTGCTCTGGCTAGAACTTCAAGTACTATATTGAATAAGTATGGGGAGAGTGGACAGCCTTGCCTCGTTCCTGATTTTAGTGGAATTGCTTTGAGTTTCTCTCCATTTAATTTGATGTTGGCTGTTGGCTTGCTGTAAATTGCCTTTATTATGTTTAGGTATGTTCCCTGTATTCCTGATCGCTCCAAGACTTTTATCATGAAGGGGTGTTGGATTTTGTCAAATGCCTTTTCTGCATCTAGTGAGATGATCATGTGGTTTTTTTCTTTGAGTTTGTTTATATGGTGTATTACACTGATGGACTTTCGTATGTTGAACCACCCTTGCATCCCTGGGATGAAGCCTACTTGATCATGGTGGATAATTGTTCTGATGTGTTCTTGGAGTCTGTTTGCCAGTATTTTATTGAGTATTTTTGCATCAATGTTCATGAGGGAGATCGGTCTGTAGTTCTCTTTCTTTGTTGCATCCTTGTTTGGTTTAGGAATCAGGGTAATTATAGCCTCATAGAAGGAGTTTGGTAATGTTCCTTCTGTTTCTATTATGTGGAACAATTTAGAGAGTATTGGTATTAACTCTTCTTTGAAGATCTGGTAGAATTCTGTGCTGAAACCATCTGGTCCTGGGCTTTTTTTTGTTGGGAGACTTTTAATGACTGTTTCTATTTCCTTAGAAAATCCAAGGACTGAGGAATCTGGATGCAGACATCCACAGCTAGGCCCCTAGTGGAGCACTGGGAGTCTAATTAGTGAGAAAGAGGAGGGTTTATATGAGCGAGAATTGTTGAAACCAAGGTTGGATAAAGCACAGGGACAAATAACCAAATGAATGGAAACACATGAACTATGAACCAAAGGCTGAGGGGCCCCCAACTGTATCAGGCCCTTTGAATAGGTGAGACAGTCGATTGGCTTGATCTGTTTGGGAGGCATCTAGGCAGTGGTACCAGGTCTTGGGCTCCTTGCATGAGTTAGCTGTTTGAAACCTGAGACTTATGCAGGGACGCTTGGCTTAATCTGGGAGGAGGGGACTGGACCTGCCTGGACTGAGTCTATCAGGTCGATCTCAGTCCTCGGGGGTGGCCTTGATCTGGAGGAGGTGGGAATGGGGGGTGGGCTGGGGGGAAGGGGAGGGGGGGCAGGAAGGGAGAGAACAAGGGAATCTGTGGCTATTATGTACAACTGAATAGTATTGTAAAATAAATAATAATAATAAAAAAAAGAATGAAGCTATGATGGTGCAGATTCAACTGTAGACTTTGAAAAAGGAAATGTTGGTGTGCTCTTCTCTGAGGAAGAATTCCTCTTACTCCTAGAACTCCTTAATTGTCTGTAGTTATGTGTACAGGGTACTTTCTAAAAGTAAAATACTTTTTATGTGAAAGACGCACATGCATAAGCAGAGACTTTTTTCTCCACTTTCAGTACCTGACACGTAGACAAACAATAAGAAGATAGAAGCCAATTATATAAATTGCCATTGATATACTTATATGGTGGTATTCAGTAAGTGTTCAATCACTTTTTAAAAGAATGTAGATACTCAGCCACAAAGAAACAATAAGCCTCAATCAATTTCAAAAAGATCATGTTGTTCACAGTGTGTATTTTTACTGTAATAAAATTAAACTAAATACCAGAGCAAAAACATATCTATACAACCTTCAAGCATTTGACTAGGATGTCCTATGTTTCTGTGTAAATATGTCTATATACATAAAAAAATTATTTCAACAGAATGAACAAACTTATTCTAAGTGAGTATAATGGCATATGAGTATGACTCTGGGTTAGAGTACTTGCCTGACATGTTTAAGAGTATGGATTTGTTCCCCAATACTGCAAAAATAAAATTACTATATATAGAAATATATAGCATAAAGGAAATAAAAGGATTGAAACTGGTAGTCATAAGCTACATATGCAAGCATTTATATATAAATATAAACATGTATATGATATATATTACACAAACATGTACAGAATGAGACTCTTCTGTCATTAAAATTTATTCCATGACCCTCCCACTACTGAAGGCTTGCTGATACTTAAATTTATTCCAACAAAATAAATGTAAACACATCCAGAAAAATAATGATTCTTGGCAATAGCAATTTCAAACAGCCTGTGATGTTAATCTATTCTGTCTTCTGTGAGTATTGGACTATCTCCCAAAATAGGCAGACAAATCATTTTTATGCACATGTGACCAACACAAATGTAAAAGATATCAAATTTAGTTCAAGAGAACAATACATAAAATACTAAACCAAATAATTCTGAGACATTGGTGTTATTTATGTTAATTAGTATTAATTTCAAAACCATAGCATGAAAGCAATTTGTGAGTGACTAGGTCAAAAACCTTTACATATTTCTAAATCCAAATAATGTCTCTAAAACTTGTAATTTTCACAGTTTACTAATTTAGTGAATTAGTATAATGATATCACTTTACAAAGATATGAGGGGAATAAATTTTGGCTACATCATGATATATCTGGGCTGAATATTTAAATTCATACATTCAGGCACACAGACCTTGTATGTTTTGAAGATAGAGGAAGGCATTCCTCCTCTTTAGCCTGCTCATCGTGGTTCATCTCTCCTTTTCACACTTGTTTCCCACATTGCTCTTCCTTCTGCCTATCTTCTTTTGCTCTATTGTTTTGCTTTCTTGTTTTTTTGAGACAGAGCTGCACTGTGTAGCCCAAGCTGGACTACAGTCATTGGATCCTGCTCAGTTAGGGATTCTTTCACTGCTAGTATCACAAGATGTCTGCATAAAAGCTCCGAACTTTTCCAATCTGTGGTATTAGAAATCCCATTACATATATTTCCATATATTTTATTGACCAAGTAAACAAGCAAGCAGTTTCAGTTTGGTCTCCAACAGTTGTATAGAATCTAACTGTAGCTTGATATTTTCGCCTTGCCCACGATCAGGACAAATCTCTGTCACCCGCCAGTCCCACAGCCGCTCAGACCCAACCAAGTAAACACAGACACTTATATTGCTTTCAAACCGTATGGCCGTGGCAGGCTTCCTGCTAACTGTCCTTATCTTGCTAACTGTGCTTTTATCTTAAATTTTGTCACCCGCCAGTCCCACAGCCGCTCAGACCCAACCAAATAAACACAGACACTTATATTGCTTGCAAACTGTATGGCCGTGGCAGGCCTCTTGCCAACTGTCCTTATCTTGCTAACTGTGCTTTTATCTTAAATTGATCCATTTCCATACATCTATACCTTGCCATGTGGCTGGTGGCTTACTGGCGTCTTCACATGCTGCTGGTCATGGCGGCGGCGGCTGCAGCCTCTCTGGTCATTGCGGCGGCTGCAGCGTCTCTCCTTCTGCCTTTCTGTCCCTTTATTTCTCCTCTCTGTTAGTCCTGCCTATCTTTCCTGCCTAGCCACGGCCGATCAGGTTTTATTTATTAACCAATCAGAGCAACTTGACATACAGACCATCCCCCAGCACAGCCAAGTGCAGACCATCTCAAACACCTGCACTCAGGCCCATGGTCCTAATCATCCTCTATACGGACCTGCTGGGTAACGCCACAAAGAACCTGAGAATGGGCTCCCACAGGACATACAGAAATCCCACAGCATCTAACGCTTGATAAATGTCTGGCCATGTGAGCCACAGCTCTGAGACATCGGTAGGCAGCACTGACCATGATACATGGTCAACTTTACAAGGTACCCAGCTTGGAATGAAATATTATTATGGTATGAAATATTACCATGTAAGAAGGATCAGAGGGTATGGGCGCTTTCAAACTTAATAAGTGGAAGATGGTGCTTTTTGAACAGACATATTAGAGAGTGGGCCCCATCATAGGAGAACAGGTTGCCTTGTAAACTTCTAGGGAAGGATAAATTGTCAAAACAAACAGTACTTCTGAAGGTTAAGTTCTCTGGCCAACGATGAAAAGATTTAAAGTGATAAGAATTTTGTGTCCTGGTGTCTAGTAGCCACATTGGGGGAAGTTCTGTAAATGATAGCAAATTCTTTCAAACAAGAGAAAATAAACAAATACAGGTTATTGGGAGTCTGCTACCGGGAAAAGCAGAAAAGAACTCTTGACACTCTACAGCATGTCTAAGGGACTCAGCAACCACACTGTGGAAGACAATGCGATCAAGTCTGTCCGCTTGATTACAGCCATGGTGCTTTATTTCATAAAATTCATGCTGAAATGCTTCTATATGTTGACTAATTTTCTGTATGGAGCTTGTACTACCTGTTCTGTTTAATGAAATTCTCCACATCAGCTAACAGTTTAAGATTTCGTACCTTTTCTTTACAACCTGCTGTAACATAGAACTTATCCCATGGGCAACAGTGAATTGAATGTGATGTACATATTAGTGCAACTTTACATAATAGCTATTAGAACATTAGAATTATAGGCATATCTGGGGATCCCACTAAACTTTTAATGAATGTGGTTCATAGAACAATTTTAATAAAATGGCTAAGATGTAACAACAAAATTAGGGAGATATTTAGGGTATCGGTAATACAAATTTAAGAGACCATTGGGAAATAGTGAAAAAAGTAAGCAGGATTTTTAAAAACTTAAATAATCATTCATGTTGGATGCTATTTTTTTTTACTGTATGTTAAATTAGGTAAGTTACATCAGCTCAAAAAGGATTTATTTAATAAACAACTTATTAAGTGCATTCTTTGTACACTGTTTGCTTTCTCTCATTGTTTATGTATGTGGGAAAATATTTAAGTGCATATAAAGCTGTGACAGATAGTGTCATGTGGTTTCTCTTTGCTTTTTGCTGTTTGTTTTTTGTAGTTACATAATGATTTAGCTTAAACTCCTCCAAGTAAACTTAAATATTTATTTCATATAATGGGTGGAATGTGAAAAGAAGTGGATCCAGGCAATACAACATATTCCCATTTCAATTTAAGAATATTTTTACTCAGAGTTATTACCCAGGTTAACACTCCACAGATTTGCTGAGCTATTATGACCAAACGATTTGAGTAGCAAATGAAGTATATGCCTGGGTGGCAAAATGAATTGCCTGACTTTCCCACTGGGAAAATACTAATCGGATTAGAGAGTTTGATCTCTGGACACAGAGAGGAAAATGAAAAAAAAAAATCAGGGTAATAGTCTTGGTCCTTAAAATTTTTATAGTTTTATTTTATGGAACTCAAAATGATAATCTTTCTGACATTATGTAATTTAATTTTTCAGTGAATAAATGAAAAAGAGTAAGGAATTCATTTTCAATTGTTACATAAGCTCTTTTTTAGTATTTTGTAAGACGATTTACTAAATGGTCTTATTAATAAAAACCTGGAGCCAGACATTGGGGTGAAAGCGAAGAAATCAGAGAAACAGGACAAGCCATAGCCAACCCCACCTCACCAACTCCTCAGCTTCTTGTATACCCACACCAATATGCCTTTCTGTCCCTGCCATCTCACTTCCTCTCTCTGCCCAGCTACATCACTTCCTGTCTGTCTGTACAGACATCCTGACCTTTATGGTTACTGCTGGGATTAAATGTGTGTGCCACCATGCCTGCCTCTGTTCCTCAGTGTGGCCTTGAAATCACAGAGATGCAAATGGATTTTGCCTCCCAAATGCTAGGATCAAAGGCTGTGCAACCATTGCCTGACTTCTATTTTTAATATAGTGGCTGACTTCTTCCTCTGAATCTCAGATAAGACTTATTAGGGTGCACAATATTTTGAGGGACACAATATATCACCGCAGTATTTTACAATTATTTTCCAGTTATTCAGTATTATTTTGCTTTTCCCCATTAATTTAATCTCAAGCTTAACCATATGAGAGAGTAAAAATTCAGAGAACATATGAAAAACAATATTAATGTGCTAAAACGTTCTCATGAGAGGAATGAAATATATTTTATTGATAACTAAGAGAAAGAATATAATTATAAAAATGAATACACATGCTCCCATGTATCTGTGGTTAAGGAGCTAGGCAGAAATAATTACATGTCTCACAATTCACAAGTGATTTATAAAATTCTGTAATAATGTGTACAACAGTAAAGATTCTTGTTTGGAATTTTCTACTGGAGAATAAAATGATTTTTTTTTTCCAGCATGATACAACTTTCCATTTTACTTAACAATTTTCAGTTATTAGAAACAGATGGTGTTTTGGTGGTAAACACAATTAATTTACATTTTAGACAATGTGCTTAATTAGAATTGGACTCCATGTCTCACAAGCTTTGAATTTCATTGTTATGTATACAGTTTGTGATTCTGCCAGCTGTCATAAATACACACTTATGTTGTTTAGTTTTTTAAATCATTTTTAAAAGTCTATTCATTCTCATGCATAGTCTGGAAATTAAATAGATTTAAAAATTGAGTTTTAAAGTTTTTATAAGCATCTAAATTATCATTTCTGGAGATGCATGGAGAGGGGTTACCGAGATGGTTCAGTAGTGAAGAGCTAATGCTGGTCTTACAGAGGACCCAGGTTCCGTTCCCAGAACCAATATGGTGCATCCCAACTGTCTATAGCTCCAAGTCGAAGGGATGCGATGACCTCTTCTGAATTCTGCCAACACTGGCTTGCACATCATACACAGAAATATGTGCAGGCAAACACTCATACACATAAAAATGAAATAAATAAATCTTATAAAATGCACAGAGATCTCAAAGTAAAAACAGATTTTAATACATATCTGCATTTTTTCTTGGCTTCAATGTTGGTATTTTTTCTTAAAATTTCTAATCTATTCATTGAAATAGAATCCTAAGATCCAAAAAATATGCATGCTGGCAAAAAATACTAATAAACATGGACGTGCTCACATTTTTATCAAGTTATAAAAAAAATTTAGTAAAGTAGTACTCATTTCCGGGTGTTATTGGCACATAATTCTACCCAGTAAATTGATTGGCATTTGAAAGTGTGTGTGTGTGTGTGTGTGTGTGTGTGTGTATAAGGATATCTTGGCATCATTTACATGCATTTCTTTCTTCATAGTTATTATTCTCATGCTTTATTCTTACATTAGATAGGTAATGGTATAAGATACTATAGTTCAAGTGAATTATATTTTAATTTTCTAAGTTGTATCTTCATATTATTTGAAACTGATTTTCCTAAAGAATAAAACTTTTTTTTAATATAAGAAAGCTATTTTATTTATCATGAGCTACTAATGAAAGATTAATTCAGTATGAACCTTTTCTGTCTTTTTCCTTTGGTTTGGAAGAATGAAATTAAGAGTTGACTGTTAATGACATGTTGCTCGACTCATAGATCATTGTATGCCTTGTGTCATCAGAAAAGTTTCTTCTTTCCGTAGAGCAGTTAACAGAGATCCACAACTGGACATTTGGCAGAGAGTGAGAGATCTTGTAGCAGTCAGCCCTAAATGGAATCTCTTTGTCAAACCCCTCTGCTCAGGACCCAGGGAACTATTCAGAAGTGCAAGGAGAAAAATCATAAGAGCCAGACGTGGTGGAAACATCCTCTTCCAGATACAACAAGGCTAAAACACATGTGAACTCACAGAGACTTTCAGGGCACACACAAGTCCTGCACAAGTTCAAAGCAGATAAAATTCCAGCACTGTGAGAAGGAAGTGGGCACAAGAAGCTCCACCTCTAATCAAAAGCTATTTAGTATTGATACCTGCTGGGAAAGGAGAAATCAGTTTCTCTAATTGAATGTCATTGAGTATCCAGGGCAGACCCCATGCCCAGGAGTAGTTGGCCAGCACAAAACAGACACTGTGAATATATTTTGTTGTTGTGTCTCTGTGTCTCTGCACATGATTTTTGTTTTGTTCGGTTTTTTTTTGTGTGTGTGTGTGCCTGGATGTATTGAATGTTTTTGTTTGTTTGATTTGACTTTTCTTAGTTTTGTGGTAAGAAGCTATTGAAGATCTGGGTGCAGTTGGTAGAGGAGAAAGAATGTCATTAAAATATATTATATGCACTTTTAAATTGTTTATTTTAATTTTTGAAACTATAATGGCATTATTTCCCTCTTCCTCTTTCTTCCTACAAGTTCTCCATACACACCTTGATCTTTTCCAAATCATGGTCTCTTTTTGCATTAGTTTTTATTACATGCTTATATACATATATACATATATTCTTAAGCATAACCTACTCACTCCGTATGATGTTACTTGAATGTATGGTGTATATATTCAAAAAGTAAAGTAAATTATGTTTGAAAACTTAAAGAAATCATGAAAGGATTCAGTAAATTTAGATATATAAAAATTAAACAACAAATTCCTAAGTAATCACCAAGTCAAAGAAATCACAGGAGAAAACAAAACAATACCGTGTTGAATGTAATGGAATAGCACCCCCCCCAAAAAAAATAAATGGATTAAACTAGGATTTGGTGCAAAGGTAATTACACCTATGTGTACTAACACTAAAAAGGGATAAATGAAAAACATTTTACCTTATGAATCAGGGATGTAGTGCTGCTAAATTTAGTGTAAGCAGAAAAAGGAGGTTCAATGAAGTGTGAAAATTGAAATAACTATAAAAGGAAAGTATGAAAAAAATCAATAAAATTTAAATAGTGGGGGAAATGTACAGAATTTAGGTTCAGTAATCTAATTTAAAGTAAAGAGGATCCAAATTGTTAAATCTTAAGCAAGAATGAGAATGACTGGTAACACAGAAGAAATCAAAATAATTAAACAAATTCAAAAATATTGCAAACAGTGCACAGAAGCAAGCTCTTTTGTAAGAGGGATAAAGGTTAGACAATATTAAAACCCACTCATGATTCCAAAGACTTAAGAAGTAAAGCTATTACTTAATAACTAAACCATGGCCTAAAAGCAGCATGCCTGTCATCCCATTACTGTGAAAGCTGAGGTAGGGGATGAATAAGTTCAAAGCTAAACTGGGGTATATTGTCAGGACCTATCTAAATTAATTTCAATAATCATCATCCTTATTATTATGATCATAAATATAACAATTTTAAAGAGGAAAAATTCCTAATAAGAAAAGTATAGAAAGGTGAAAATTCATAATTAATTCTACAGAATATATATATATATATATATATATATATGTATATATATATATATATATATATATATATAGAGAGAGAGAGAGAGAGAGGTACCACACATTGCCATTAAACTATTACAAAAACCAAATACTGGAAAAGAAAGAAAAAAGGCAAAAAAAATGTGCTTCCTTAACAGGCACATGATTCAGCTTGAAAGAAAAATGTGAAGTGATGCTGCACATAATTAGATGAAAATCCAGAGATCATCCCTATACATTGATCATGTCATTTTACAGCAAGCTAGAGTGTGGTTGGAAAGTCCACAGTCAAAAATGTATATATTTACATATCTTATTACTTTAAATATTATTAATTCTTTCCACAGGGCAGATATCAGACATGTAATTGTGCGTTTGGCATACTTGGAGATAAAAAAGTACCATCTGTGGTAGCCATAGAAAAGAAAATTCTATTTGTTAAAACACCTCAAACTTGCTACATTAAGTGTCAACTGATCTAAGACTCAATGTTGACAAATTGAATCTCCTTGACATGTATGTCCTCTTCACCTCCTCATGACTTGCAAAGAGACACTTCTGTTATGTCCTGAATGTCCCATGCTGTGAGATACCAGAACTCAAATGAGAATCTTTCAAACTGCTGTCTAAATAACACACATTGATGCTACTTCCCCCTTGTAGCCATTTATCCTGTCTTGATCCATTCTGAAATCCCAACTTGTATCTAAAAATATACACGTTACCCTTCAACTTAGTGTGTGGTGATTGAATATTATGAAGTTAATATACACATTCTAATATTGATAACATTAGAAACATGCTAATCTAAGACCTACCCAAGACTCAATACACCAAATTTTGTATAACCCTCTTGATATTAAATGTATTTAATGAACAAATTCACAAACATTGAAAAGAGGTTAGATATGAGACTGGGTTTGAGAAAAGTATTTTTATGAGTGGATTTCTTTTGGAGAGATGAAATTTTATAATTAGATTAATGCAATGGTTATAAAACCTTGTGAATACATAGGGTACATTATATCACATCTTTTATGAGGGGAATTGTATTGTGAATATTATAATAGAGCTCTAATTATAAATCCTGATGTTTAAAGTATTTATATTCTATGATAGTGAACCCTATTTTCAAGTTATGTGCTTTTGTGGAGGAAATTCATAGAATTCAGAACTACAAAGAATAATCAAATACATCCAAGAATAATCAATCCTAACACATATGTTTTCATGATTAATTTTGTATTTTTTTAAAATATTTTGTCTCTAGCAAAACTGCCTGAAACTGAATCTTAATTCACGATGGGTTGTAATTTCTTGCTCAAATTATTTAAGCTTTGCAAAATTTGATTTCTGTCTCTGAAATTCAAAAGATTCCAATGAAGACTCAGTATATGGAAAATAAGCTTTACAGGGCTGGAAATATAGCTCAGTTGAACCAATGGTTTCTAGATACATGGGAAGACCTGGGTATGAGCCCCTGTGCCATACACACCGGATATAACGCTGCACACCTTTAATTCCAGAACTCAGGAAGTGAAGAAAGAAAGATCAGAAGTTCAAGGTCTTCTTTGTTATAAGCAATTTAAAGGTGAGTCTGGGATACATATCACACTGTCTCAAAATACCAATAAAAATAGTAACTAGTATCTAATAAGGGACTATATAATTATTGTTATACACTTATAATCATCATACACAGAATATAAATATGTGCATAGTGTTGTTTATATGTGTATGAGAATATATGCTTGGTGTTGTTATAAACACTCTGTGACTATAGGCTTAACTCAATTAAGATTTACAAAGTTATTAGATTTTTTCACTTAGTGTACAACACGTGAAAATTTATACACTTCTTTCAGGTAACATGGCTATCATTGCTAAAATTATAACTACAGAATTTTTGCAAAGAGAGTAAAATTACATTAAAGAAAAGGATTCCAAAAATGCAAAACAGTAGGCTGAGTACATAAATTATTAACTAGAGATAGATGTAAAATGTTTAATACTATTTTAGGACAATAATTCATCAACTTAAAATAAAACATTTGTACACTTAAATATTCACATTTTACTAGGTGATCATTTGTAAAAATATTCTATTTCATTTTCTGTAAACCTATACCTACAAACATGTGCTAATTTTTGAAACTAAGACATTTTATTTATAAATTAAAATTTATAAATTAAAATTGCATTTGGTGTTAAGCATGTCTTTCAATATCTTTAGTGTATTTGATAGAAAAACATAATACTTAGCAAAGACTTAATAAAATGTTCATAGTAACATTTGCATTCATTAGTTCTTCTGTATAAAAAATTGAGCCATGAGAATTAAAAATGGGAGAAAATAATACTGAAATAGGAAAAGAAAAAAAATCATTAAAACTTCAAGTATTTGTCACTCAACTAAACTGTATTTTCTTTATAAGATACAATATTTCAAAGATTTAGTATAATATATTGTTGCTCAATATTTATATTTCAAACAAAATACAGAAATTAATTTTCATATATATATATATATGGCTCCCTTTTTTTTAAAGTTCATAGACAAATAAACAAGAAAATAATCTGAATTAAAGGCGATCTGTCTACCTGATTTTGAACCTGGAAAAAATTCAAATTACCATAGATGCCTTTTCCCTGAAGAGGTCACTGAACTTATCATACATGAGAAAATTGCTTCTAAAGGGAGCAGATTTATCTAGAACATTACTACATTGACTAAAGGACCTCAGAGGTTAAGTTCCCTCTTAACACAATTGTTATTTCATTGACTAGTGTTAGCAAGAGGCGGAGTCAGAGCCCAAGGACACAGAAACAATTACCCTCTGCTGAGAACAGAGCAAGATGCTCTGTGCAGACTTGATTCTGGAATAAATCATTGGAATAGTGTGGACAACAGTATAGATCCACTGTTTGAAAGTAAATCTATCATCTGTGGTTTCCCTACTGACAGAAAAAGTAATATGCAGAGTATAAAAGCCCCGGTCCTCACTCCTCACTAAGGATTATGTTAGTCATTGTCATATTTTTCTGTTTAAATTATATCCAAAAATGTGCAAGCTTACACATGTGAATGTACTAATGACGCAGACAACAATAGCTAATACTGTCATATTACCGTGCTTTTTTCCTTAGTAATGACTGTTTTCAAACCTAATGCTGGACCACAAAAACTAATGTAATTTTCGAGTCTGAATTTTGTCGTAAGCCGTATTTCACAGAAGGAAAATCACTGTTATTAGAAGTTATATTATTTGCTGCAATTAGTACAAATGAGAGAAGTTCCATCTGCTGCTCAGGTGTTTGGACGTTAGAGGTAACGTTCTTCCCATTTACTCTTATTATTTGAGGGATGCTAGGAGACAGGAAGCCTGCTATGAACCATCAAGATTTCCCATGTTTTTAAATTTGCTTTGCATTTACATAGCCTTTCCTTCTCCCACATCGTGTGACCCACTTGTTTTATCATACAGGCACACCAGCAACTAAAACCTTGCTTCTGAGTCTTGCGAGTTCACTCTCCAACAGGTCCTCGGTCTTCCTTAGAATAGCCATTCCCAATCTGTGTCCTGACCCACCCTCCTTTATAGGCATATTTAGTGACAAAAGGCACATAGAATATGTAGTATAGTTTCATTCTGCCTGATATTTTTTTTCTTCCATTATGCATATATGTATGTATTTGTTAAATGTGTGTGTGTGTGTGTGTGTGTGTGTGTGTGTGTGTGAGAGAGAGAGAGAGAGAGAGAGAGAGAGAGAGAGAGAGAGAGAGAGTAGGTGAACATACAATTATGAGTTCAATATAATTGAGCCAGAATTGCTTCAAACAATTTATATTAATGTACTTTGCCAAACATTTTTAAGATTATTTAGATTTACCCTCTACCGAATATGGTCTTTTTTTTTTTTTTTAACAGATTTTGCGCACAAAGCTATAATCCCAGATTCTGGAGGATGAAGCAGGGCCAATTAATTTCCAAGTTACTCTGGGCTACATGATGTGTTTGAATCCAATGTGGACGCCATAGTGAGATTCTATGTAAACAATCAAATACAATAGAAAAAAATAAATAGATAGATAGATAAATAAATGACTCACAAAGATGTGAAAAATATTTCAGACTATGTGTTTATTAATAACTATAAGTGCAAAAAGTTTTTAAAATACTGACAATAATTCTGATGTCAAATTTATATTCAATTTAAATGGAAATCAGGTAACATATCTAATTAATTATAATACTTTGAGATCAATTATATCAGGATAAAATATATAGAAAGTATACAAGAAATATGGGAAATGTAAATAATACCCATTTTCATTAAATATTAATATTCCATATGTTTGTGACCTGTTCTGGGAATGCAGTTGACACAAACTTTTAGCATTTCCCATTGACCCTGTGATAAAATGGCCACTCAACATGGATGTTCTCTAGCAGAACATGATATAGCATGCATCCTGTCTTTTCTTATTGAGAACTATCATGCAGCAAACAAGAAGGATATCTTTCCAGAGAGGATTATTTGTAAGCTTGAAGTTCTACATTGACCAGTTATTAAAGAAATATTTGAAATTAATGTTTGAGTGAGTCAGTGGGAAATGTACTTGGAGAGATATATCAGCCATTAAAGACTAGACACAACCAACTTTTTATTATTATTATTATTTTAAAGGTATCTGAAAAAAACGTGTGTAAAACAAAACCCTTCATCCTACATTATGTGAAGTTTGAAATAACTCTATTATCCATAAATTTCTGATATTATTTTTGGAAGTATACATAACTCCTAAGGACAATTATGACATATATATTTTAAAATAGCTACTGTATAAATTTTGTCTAGATTTTGAGTTTTAAATAGTTGAGAGGATATCATGTTTCTTTAACAAACTGAAGTGATGTCAAACTTCATCTCAGTCAAAAGTCATTTTGAATAATGAAATTATTTCTCTGCATATTCTTAAATGCTGACAAGTTTACTTTTAATGCTACATGTTCATCTATATTCAGCAAATTGTCATTCATTTCTATTCATATTTACTCATTCTAATCATAATATGGACTCCATAGGGTCAGATGCTGTAGATTATACTCGGTACATTTTTATAAAATGGACCATGAACAGCCAGGTGTGAATTGCACAACCTCAGTCTTAGAACTTGGGAGGGTAGCAGCAGGTGGATATCTGTGAGTCTGAGACCAAATGACCTGATCTACATAACAAGTTCCCTGGACAGACAGGTCTGCAGACCCTGCCTCAAAAAAAGTAAAATAAAAGTGTGAACATTAGAATGACTTTCGTGAGATATGACTTAATATTAGCAGCCCTTCCATTTATAGTCAATCACTCAGAACCATATTACAGGTGTGAGTCAGCTGTAATCCATTACTTGTGGACAATTTAAGATCTTGTTTTAGATAAGCATAGTATGAGAAATTAGCAATATTCATTAAAGAACTTAATAGTTATTCCAGGTAGGTAGAAAAGTGAATATGCTGGGCGGTGGTGGCGCATGTCTTTAATCCCAGCACTCAGGAAGCAGAGCCAGATGGATCTCTGTGAGTTCGAGGCCAGCCTGGGCTAACAAGTGAGTCCCAGGAAAGGCACAAAGCTACACAGGGATACCCTGTCTCGAAAAACCAAAAAAAAAAAAAGAAAGAAAGGAAGGAAGGGAGGGAGGGAGGGAGGGAGGGAAGGAGGGAGGGAGAGAGAGAGAGAGAGAAAGAGAGAAAGAAAGAAAGAAAGAAAGAAAGAAAGAAAGAAAGAAAGAAAGAAAGAAAGAAAGAAGAGTGAACACATAGCTACCATATGAAGGACTAAATAATATGCAGGAAAATATCAAGAATATTGTGAAAGTTCAGATGACAACACAGACTTTGCACATTTTAAAAAGAAAAGATGCTTCAATGAAATAAGCTCTCTCTCTCTCTCTCTCTCTCTCCATATTTCAGGGGGGAAAGGTATAGAAAAACCAGAATAAAGATTAATTTGTGCCATTGTAATACTTCATAACCTTGCCATTTTAAATTACTCATTTATGAAAGAAATGTTATTTTATTTTAAATGCATTAAAATATTCATGTATAAATAAAGCAGTCCAGTTCATTCTTTATCATGTGAAGTTGGAAATAGCTCATTTACCCATAAGTTCTTGTGGTGGTATTGTGTTCCCCAAAATATTGTGCACCCTAATAAACTTATCTGGGGTCAGAGAACAGAACAGCCACTAGATACAGAGGCTAGAAAATGGTGGCACTCACACCTTTAATCCTAGCATTCCAGAGGCAGAAATCCATCAGGATCTCTGTGAGTTCAAGGCCACATTGGAAACAGCCAGGCATGGTGACTCACGCCTTTAATCCTAGGAAGTGATGACAGAAAGCAGAAAGGTATATAAGGCGTGAGGATCAGAAACTAGAAACTTTTGGCTGGTTAAGCATTCAGGCTTTTGAGAAGCAGTTCAGCTGAGATTCATTTGAATAAGGACTCAGAGACTTCCAGTTTGAGGGAAGAGGATAGGCTGAGCAACTGTTGAGGTGAGGAAGCTGTGGCTTATTCTGTTTTTCTGATCTTCCAGCATTCACCCCAATAACTGGCTCCCTGGTTTGTTTTTATTAATAAGACCTTCTAAGATTCGTGCAACAGGATAACAAATTTGAGATAATACATACCTCATATTAACAATCACGATATTTTCATAGAAAAAAATGAACGAATGAATAACATTTTCTGTTGTCTGGCTTTTGAGTTTTAAAGAGTTGAGAGAGCTGCTTTTGTAACAAACTAAACCAAGAATTCATAGTCATTTCCCATCTCTAGAAGACCACTGATCTTACAATCTCCTAAATATAAAGCTTATCAGGTAAAACATAAATTTACACATAGCATAAATATTTCTGTGCCACTTTAAAAGCAGTCTCACTAACATCACTGAAAGTGTTCCTCATGGTTGTATCACTTGTCTTTCCTCCTCCTAGACCCCTTTGTCCTTTCTAGACGCTTCTGGACCTTCTAATAAAAAATAAAACTAAGAATCCCCTTAACCCATAATGAAATTTAAAGACTTACTCTTGTCAAGCACTGATACTGAGTCTGGTAGATCTCTGAAATTATTACACACACTAACCAATTTAACACTGATGACAGTATTGCAGATTTAAACATGCCGTCACTGTCACGTTGGCGATAAAGAAAGTGCAATCAGAAAAAAAAAGAAAGAAAATGAATGAAAAAAATAACTTTCCAAAGATCACACTACTTGAAAGTCCTAACCTTTCAGTTCCTTTTATTAATAAAGTAGTCTTATACTACAGCCTAACTATAGGAAAATACTAAGTTGTCCACTTTCCATTGGGTTCTTAGACCAGAAATATTAGCTCAAACTGATTCTATTAAACCAATGTCCCAAGCATAGGACTTACTTGTATGATTAAGTAGCACAGAATTTATATAAGGCTTTTAACCAATGACCGTTTCTCCAGTCCTTACAATAGAATTTTTAACATTTCCAGTCTATAATAAGCTCTGCAGATAGGCAAGTAAATTAAGGAAAAACCATTTTCTTACAGCATTATGAATATCAAAGTAATAGAACCAATTAGGGGCAGTATGATAAAGGATGTAATTTCATTTTAAAAGATGGATTCTTGCCCTTTTAAATAATATTCAAGGGACATGATTTCCATGGAGAATAGTATTATTAGTTATTTCAATCCTTTTAAAACCCAAAGAAAAACCCTATATTTCACAAAGTATATCTAGCTCAGAAAAAAACAACTGTAACCTTAGCTCTTAAAATTTAATTATATTTGAATTTCAGTATTGGTTACATTGATGAAACACTAAGAAATCTGTGAATGTTCATTTAATTTTGCAGAGTCTCAGAGTTCTGCTAAGCTGTGTAAGTGACAGGCACCACAGTGGACTTCAAGGTCACTTCAGATTATGGTAGTTTGATCATGTAAAGTTAGTAATAGGTTAGTAGAATGAAATTAATAAAGAAGAACATATCAGTGCCCACAAATTTATGCAAACCTGTCTCCTGGGTTCATGTTCCTAAAAACATGTGAAATTATAATTGAGGAGGTCATCACCACAAATGCAGCTGCATACATAAGAAGTAATGAGAAGTTCTTACTAAGTAATTTTATTTACTTCCAAATCTATTTCCAAACTCTTAGATTTAATTATTTCAATGTTAAGGATGGATGAAAGTCTTTGATCTCAGACATCTTCCTTTAAGTAAAATACAGTGCAGTGACGGTGCATGCCTGTAATCCCAGCACTCAGAAGGCAGAGGAAGGTAGATCTCTGTGAGTTCAAAGCCAGCCTGGTCTCCAGAATGAGTTCCAGGACAGCCAGAGCTGTTACACAGAGAAACACTGTCTCAAAAGACAAAAACCAATGTAGATGTAACCAATCGTCTTTTTAAAATAAGAAACACAGAGCCAATGTAAAAGAGAAAGCCGAGAGGTCAGAGCTCAGAGATAAAATCTTACCTCCTGCAGTGCTCCTAGCTTCCCCGAGAGAGAGAGGTACTTCCTGTGTCTCTGTTTAAATTATCTTTCTGTTCTGCCTTCTCATTGGTTGTAAACCCAACCACATGACTGCCTCATCACTGCCTGTAAGTACCGCCCTCCAGGTCTTAAAGGCATATGTCTCCAATACTGGCTGTATCCCTGAACACACAGAAATCTACCTAGCTCTTCTAACCACCATGCTCTTGCTATGGCTCTAATAGCTCTGACCCCAGGGCAACTTTATTTATTAACATAAAATTAAAATCACATTTCAGTACAAATAAAATATCACCACATTTCCCCTTTTCTATTTTAATAAAAAGAAAAAAGGCAAAAGGTTATAACTAACAAAAGAAAAGCTATATACAAAAGTACAATAACTATATACAATATATACAAGTAACAAATACCTAAACGATGTCTAGTCCATTTGTATTTGACAAATCAGAGAAAATAATTCCCTTATCTATCCTATTTTAGTAAGTTCAAAATGTATCTAATTCACTTTCTATCCTAATTAATCTTCAACTATAACTAACTAATCTTTAACTCCCTCAGAGACCCAAGAAGGAAATAATATTAGCTAACAAAAATAAAAACAAGAAGTGCACAAAAGCAGCTTCCAAAAATTTTGTGAGTTGACAGAAACAGCCAGCTGCCTGGACAGTCACCTGAGGTTTCTCCACAGTGTTGGGGCATCATCTTCAACCTATAGGCTTAGCGTATCTGACAGACTCATTTGTGAAGTAGGTTGTACACAAGGTCAACAGTTGAACCTCACATTGGGTGAGGTTCTGATTTTTGCACTGAATTATAAGGACTTTGAACCACTTTACTTAAATTTTCTGATTTGTAACCTGCCTTTCCTTGTTTGTTGGCATCTGTATAAAATGTACGAACTCCAGATATGGGTTTTTGCCGTACAATTCGAGGCAAGATCCAATCAGCTCTCTTTATAAAATCAATTCTGTTGCTTTTGGGATATTTGCTGTTAATTTCTCCCAAAAAATTACTGCAAGCTCTTTGCCAAGGTTCACTTTCTGTCCATAATTTTTCAATGTCCTCCTTAGTTAAAGGTACGACAATTTCTGCTGGGTCTATTCCTGCTAATTGACGAAGTCTCAATTTTCCTTTCCAAATCAAGTCAGAGATTTTTTCCCCATAAGTTTTTAATTTTTTATTTGGTTTATTTGGTAAAAATATCCATTCCAATATAATATCTTCCCTCTGCATTAATATTCCAGTAGGAGAATGCCTAGAAGGTAAAATAACCAAAATGCAATCCAGCTTTGGATCAATACGATCCACGTGCCCTTCATGTACTTTCTTTTCTACCAAGGCCAATTCTTTCTCAGCTTCAGGTGATAATTCTCTTGGACTATTTAAGTCCTTGTCACCTTCTAAGGTTTTGAACAAATTAGTCAGTTCATCATTTTTTACCCCAACAATAGTTCGTAGATGAGAAATATCTCCAAATAATCTTTGAAAGTCATTAAGAGTCTGTAGTCTATCTCTCCTAATTTGCACCTTTTGGGGTCTAATTTTTTGTAGCTCTATTTTGTAGCCTAAATAATTAATAGAATCTCCTCTTTGTATCTTTTCAGGAGCAATTTGTAATCCCCAGCAAGGCAAAATTTTCTTTACTTCTTCAAACATTCTTTCTAAAGTTTCTGCATTTGAGTCAGCTAGTAAAATATCATCCATATAATGATAAATTATAGATTTAGGAAATTTTTTACGTATCACTTCCAATGGCTGTTGTACAAAATATTGGCACAGAGTTGGGCTATTTAACATTCCCTGTGGGAGGACCCTCCATTGAAATCTTTTAACCGGTTGAGAATTATTATAAGTAGGCACTGTGAAAGCAAATCTTTCTTTGTCTTTTTCTTGTAAGGGTATTGAAAAGAAACAGTCTTTTAAATCAATAACTATGAGAGGCCCTCCTTTTGGTAACAGAGTAGGCAAAGGAATTCCAGATTGTAGAGAGCCCATCGGCTGAATTACTTTGTTAATTGCTCTAAGGTCTGTTACCATTCTCCATTTACCAGATTTCTTTTTAATAACAAATACAGGAGAATTCCAAGGGCTGGTTGACTGTTCAATATGCTGAGCATTTAACTGTTCTTCTACCAGCTCTTCTAAAGCCTGGAGTTTCTCTGTTGTTAAAGGCCATTGCTGAACCCATACAGGCTTGTCTGTTAACCATTTTAAAGGTAGAGCTGTTGGTATTTTTGGAAGATTATCAGTTGTTGTGCCCTGTTCCTGTATAATATGGATGGCTGGTGACCACTCAAAATAATGCCTTCTAATATTTCTCTCAGAAACATGTGCTAGTTTATGATTTGTTTCTGAGATTGGAGGGATTTTAATCTGAGTATTCCATTGTTGCAACAAGTCTCGACCCCACAGGTTCATAGCTATGTTAGCGACATATGGTTTTAATTTTCCTCTCTGTCCTTCTGGACCTATACATTCGAGCCATCTTGCACTCTGTTTCACTCCAGATAATATCCCAATTCCTAACAGTTGAACGTTTACCTCTTGAAGAGGCCAAGCTGGATGCCAAAATTCTGGTGCAATTATGGTAATGTCCGCACCTGTGTCTACCAGACCAGACAACAAAACACCATTTATTTTTATCGTTAATTTTGGTCTCTGTTCATTAATAGAAGTTTGCCAAAAAATTTTCTTTATGTTTTCTCCTGAATTTTCTATTCTCTCTTTTTCATCATCCTGACCAGCATGATTTATTCCAATAGTCATTTGGTTATTTAATCGCTCAGAGCAGGGATTTCCTCTACAGCTGCAGGAAAGGTTTGAACTGGTTTTGCTATGGGGGCCTGCATGAGGCCCCTCCGGGAGTTTCCCGAAGACTGAGGCAAAGGATTACCCTGTCTGTCCTTTGTTGATCTACATTCGTTGGTCCAGTGTTTTCCCTTACCACACCTTCTGCATACTCCAGAAGGAAGGGGCATTCTTTTGCCATTGTTCCTTGAAGAAACATTGCTTCTACGAATGACCTGTTTACAGTCCCTTTTAAAATGTCCTTGCTTTCCACACCCAAAACATCTAACACTCCTCAAACCTTTTGAAATTACTTCTCCTACCCACGTATCATCATGCTCATCAGCCTCAACATTAATTGTTTCTCTAATCCAATCTTCCAAAGGTGCAGATCTTGCCCTTAACGGCCTGATTATTCTTTTGCATGCTGCATTCGCATTCTCAAATGCCAAAGCTTCAATTATTGCCTTACTATCTTCTGATCCTGAGACCATTCTGTTTACTGCTGAAGCCAGTCTTTCTAAAAAATCTGTGAAAGATTCTTTTGGGCCTTGCATAACCTTTGTGAATGACTCGGGTTTTTTTCCTGGTTCATCAACTCTGTCCCATGCATTCAAGGCTGCCATTCGACATAAAATTACGGTTTGAACATCATATAAACATTGTGTTTGTATTGAAGCATATTGGCCTTCTCCAATAAGCTGATCCTGACAAACTTGTATTCCTTTATCCCTCCATTGTGTTTCTACGTTTCTAGCTTCCTCCTTAAACCACGTTAGAAATTGAATTCTCTGGCTGGGTTCCAGAACAGCTTGTGCAAGGTCCCGCCAGTCCTGTGGTATAATCCTATTATATGTTGACCAAGAGTTTAACATTTGCTTTACATATGGGGAATGCATGCCATAAGATACTATTGCCTCCTTAAACCTTTTAAAATCCATCAGTTCAATTGGAGCCCAGATATTTTGTGTAGCCATTTGATCAGGCATCTGCTGTACGGTTACAGGATAAATTAAGGATGACTGTGTGAAAACAGGCTTTCTTTCTGTAACCTTATGATCCAAACTTGAACCAACTTCACTGTTAAAATTAACAGGTTTTTCTAAAGCTGTTATCCTGGCACTTAAATCGACTATCTTTTTAAATAGTAAAATGAGAATAAGCATGGTGATAAACTGCATAATTCCCATAATACTAATCTTTTCATATAGTTGTTCCATTGTCAGACTGCCTAAAATTTCAAAAACCCAATTTTCTTCCAATGTACACAGAAAACCCATTTTTTTTTAAATGTGGAAAAAATTTGTCTTTTAAATAGTTTCCTTTATGACTTACCAAATCTGCGTAGAACAGTAGAAATCCGAGCGAATTTCAAAAGAGCCACCTAGTGTCCTAGGTGTGAATCCAGAGAGAGAGAGAGAGAGACAGAAACAGAGAGACAGAGAGAAAGCAAGAGAGAAAGCAAAAGAGAAAGTGAAAGTGAAAGTGAAAGTGAAAGCGAAGGGGTAGCCGGCTAAAGCTTAAAGCCAGCCACTTGTTCCTTCTTGAGCCGAGTCAAGGCTTGGCTTTACAGGCAGGGGCCCTGTTTAGCAGGGCAGGCCTGAGCTGTTTGTAGCACTGGCTTTAAGCAAGCAGCTCACAGTCCGGCCTGAGGCCAAGCCGACCTTGGGCAGGGACTAGGGAGCTGGCTGCTCCGGCTAGGGAGCCGGCTGCTCGGGCTAGGGAGCCGGCCCCAAGCAGTTTTTAATGGATTCTTGTCACGTTGGGCGCCAGATGTAGATGTCACCAATCGTCTTTTTAAAATAAGAAACACAGAGCCAATGTAAAAGAGAAAGCCGAGAGGTCAGAGCTCAGAGATAAAATCTTACCTCCTGCAGTGCTCCTAGCTTCCCCGAGAGAGAGAGGTACTTCCTGTGTCTCTGTTTAAATTATCTTTCTGTTCTGCCTTCTCATTGGTTGTAAACCCAACCACATGACTGCCTCATCACTGCCTGTAAGTACCGCCCTCCAGGTCTTAAAGGCATATGTCTCCAATACTGGCTGTATCCCTGAACACACAGAAATCTACCTAGCTCTTCTAACCACCATGCTCTTGCTATGGCTCTAATAGCTCTGACCCCAGGGCAACTTTATTTATTAACATAAAATTAAAATCACATTTCAGTACAAATAAAATATCACCACAAACCAAAACAAACAAACAAACAAAATACAGTATTATAATTTCACATCTATATGTGTAGCTGTTTTTGTTTGCCATGAAATAATATTCTTTATTCACTATTAAAGTGATCATATATAACTCAAAATACAAAAATTAAAATTAGAGGTTTTTTTTGGGGGGGGTACATCTATTAACTTTACATCTTTTGGGAGTTTCTAAAATAATGTCTAAGAATTTACATGGACTAACCAGGAATCTTGTTCTTTCAATATATTTCACTTATAATTATGGCATGTGTACATGTTTATAGATATGCAGGTATCATTGTATGGCGACAGTTAGAAGACTTCAGGGAGTCAGTTCTCTACTTCCATCATGTAAGTCACAGGATCCACCTCAGATTCTCAGCCTTAGTGGTGGTTCTTTTACCAAGTGAGCCATCTCATTGTCCCAGGAATCATATTTTATATGAAAGTCAGCCTATACTATTACTGCTATAAATGTACTGGTGCTTTAATTAAAACCTAAATAAGAGAGAATTGTTCTGACAGATGAATAAAATCCGCAAAAATATTTCAAGATGTTTTTCCCTCCTGCAGAATTGTAGCAAATTTAACAAAGCTGTTCAGAGTGTAGATGTAAAAATGATGAGGAGTGCTTCTCCGAAATAAATGATTGTGTGTACAGGAGATATATATTTTAAGGTCACATATGCTTTGAACCTGTTTCACAAGACAATGACACAGCATTTCCCTCATTCAGCCTTGATTTCTCTTTAATCTTCATTCTGTATAAGAGTTTCTTTTTTTTAAATATGAGTAGATATAGCTTTCTTTTAAAGGTTTTCTCTTGAAATACAGAATATGATTTTTGCATAAATGACTTGGAATTTAGCACAATGAGATGGACTTTAAATTAACATTAAAATGGATCCAACTGAGAAGAGACTAAAACATCTCTGTGCTTACTAATATCAAAAGAAATCTAGGTGACTGCCATTCAACTTTATCTGTGGCTTTGTTTTTGTGTTATCAATAGTGTAAATAATGCTAACTTTAGTGATATAATGAAAAATGAACAATAACCTCAAAGTAACTTTCTAAAAATTTGAAGAATCCACTCAAATATCTAAAAAATATTTATGTTAGTATTCTAGCTAATATAATAAACAAAAATTATTATAAATACTGCCATTTCTTAATTAGCCTTCAAATATTTTTAAAACCAGTAACCATCAAAACTGTTTTAGCCCTTTAAAGGAAGTCTAAGCAGAGTAACAGTAATGTAAATATCTATAAATATGGTCACTAGTAATATAATAATCACAATTTTTTTTATTTTGCATGTAATGGCAGAATGTCAAAATCCTTTTAAATCACCCATGCAAAGTAAACATCATAAATTGTAAAATCAATACCTTTTCAAATAACATTACAAAACCAACTATGAATCAAGATAATGTAAAGCAATGTAAAAATTTCTTTGTTTATAGTTGTACTGAAAATAATACTGTCAGAAAATAGCATTTTTCATATGGACAAAATTTTTATATATTTTGAATCAAATACTAATCATGACATTCTTCAATAGATAGAAGTTGAATTAATGAATTGATTTTAATTACTGCTCTGAATATTTGTACATTTGTAAAATCACCTTAAAATACAATAAAAAAAAAAAGGTGCAGAGAAGTAAAACCTTGTCAGATTTAATATAAACATAAAAATGACAATCTAAATTATTGAAAACAATGTAGCTAGACTAAGTCTTCCGGGAAAAGGTACTGATTAGCAATCTTTACTTAAAAATAATTCTCAGAACAGCAAAAAAATTCAGACTTGTGATGTAAATATCAAATAACAATCGTTTAGACAGGTTTATAAGCAGGGAAATTATTCTGTAAAAATGTAATTGGGCCAAAGCCAACATTATTTTAATAGGTATATAAACTGAAATAAAATTACTATTTTAACTACTCACTAAGTTAAAAAGAGACATTTTTAAACCTTTTAAAGCATATTTAGGGCCGGGCGGTGGTGGTGCATGCCTTTAATCCCAGCACTCGGGAGGCAGAGGCAGGCGGATCTCTGTGAGTTCCGGGCCAGCCTGGACTACCAAGTGAGTTCCAGGAAAAAGGCGCAAAGCTACACAGAGAAACCCTGTCTCGAAAAACCAAAAAAAAAAAAAAAAAAAAAAGCATATTTAAACAAACATCATTTTTTTTAAGGCCTACAGTTAACACTACATTTATGAGTAAATAGCTTTCAGGCCAATGTATCCCTAGATCAAATGATAATGAAGATTGCTATCAGTAGTTCTATCAATCAACATGATTTGGAAGTATAAGTAACTTGTTATTTTGTTTGTTCATTTGTTTTGTTTTTTCAGAAAACAACTAATAGCTTTTAGGGAGTGGTGGTTTGATTAGTTTCGGGGAGTCAGCTGATGTCCTACTTCATATGTGTAAGCAGCAAGGTACAAATCCAGACACAGATGTTCTGAGAACCAGTGGAACCCCTGCTACTTTAATGTGTTTTGAAGGCTCTGGTGACCGCTTATTTCATCTTGAATATATTTTCTGAGAGACCCATAAGTAGTGTAATTACGTAAGAAATTATCAAGAAAGTTATTAATGAATTTAGCGATTCTTGTATACAGAGTCCTTTGTCTTTAAATTTCTTCTTATAAAACAGTGTTTCACTCTTTCACATGTGGGTTTTGTCTGTCACAGAAAACATGCATAGCTACTTTCCTTGAGCCTTTAGCCTAAACAGTAAAGATGTCAGGCTGACCTTTGAAAGACAGTGATTCCCAGAGTGATGCATCTCTATGAGTTAGTATTGGAGTATTGTGGAAGACAGGGATTATGTCACCTTCATCACATTCCACAGCAAGGGACTTTTGTTTCAAAAATGAGCTGAAGCAATTCTTATTAGGAACCCAAACTTATTGGCTTCTACACCATCGTGAGGTAGAAACTCTCATCCTCAACTTATGGAGTAAAATCCTAAGTGAAAGAGATTTAAGAAGAGCTCATGACTCAAAGGCTTTTTTTCAGCCACAGCCATTTCATATATTTTTGAGTGATTGTTATTTTGCTTGATATATGTGTTTAGATCAGTCTCAGTCTTGTAATTTATTTAGCATTTCTATAGTTGTCTTTGCTCTGGTCATGTGTAGGCATTCATGTAGGTAAAACTGTATGTATGTATCTTCTAATATTACTAGGAGACACATTCTCACAGTAAATACCTTGATTCTTTGGCTCTTAGACTCTTTCCACCATCTTCTCCAATGTTCCCTAAGCCTTGGTACAGAAGTTGTCTTGTGTTTGTGTGCATTGTGACTGGGCTCCACTACACTGCAGTTCGATAGGTTATGATATTTGATTATGGTCGCCACCTGTTGCAAAATGTAGTTTCCTTGATGAGGGATGAAGACTACACTTACCTATGGGTAAGAACAAATATTTAGATTGTAGTTACAGAATATGCTGGTTAAGTAAAATGTTTGTCATAGTTTCTCCTCCAAGACACATGACTTCACTAGCTATGGATCTATGGTTAGGTTTCCAATAATAGCTGTGATTTCCTTTTTGTCGGGTGGGAGTTAAGTCCAATTAGATAGCTCTTGGTTATCATGCCAATCATTGTTACAGTTCACAGGCATCATATATGGCTATAACTATTGCTTGTTTCTTTACTTTGGAAGCTTCCAAAATTCTGTGCTTTACCATTCAAACTAGGCCTTACATAAGAGACATTCAGGGTCAGTTCTGCAGGAAGGTCCGCTGGACCCCATGTCTGAAGTACATAGTGTATTCATCAATAATGATTTACCTTCCACCTCTTTGGGGAAACCAAGGGCAATAGCCATAGTCAATAAAGTTTTGGAAGTCTCTTGGAAATTCCAACAATTTAAAAGAGGTCTTCTCATGACTGTTGTTGGAGTTTTTGTTAAGTGGTCATTGGCTTTTGAAAGGAGCATTGGGTTTTGACCTTTTAGCACTTGAAAATTGTTGGGTGTTTCAATTAATGAATTTTTTTCTTCCGGCAGCCTATATAGGCAGCCTATATAGTCCTTTCAGGACTGTGAACACCAATCATCAGGGACAGAAATTCCAACTCATTTTCTACTTGATTATTCTGTATTCTAAAGTCAAGTATTCAGCAATACAGTCATACCATCTAGTTCTGGTGGAGAATGTAAAGCTGATCAGTAGCCAATATTGGGGTGGGGACAATAGAGTCCACTCTGAATAATAGTTTATATGGGGTATCCCACACATGGAACTGGACATATTTTTACAAGGTTATGGCTTCTGAGAGCAGTAGTGTCTAAGACTGATGGGTGTTTCTCTTCCAAGTTCTTTACTGAAATATATTATATTTTTATATATTATATTTTTAGTTTATAAAAGAGAAGGTTTCTATATTGCCTTACAGTTTGCAGTATAATTGGTCAAGAACTAAATTCATGGATTATTTTCCCAAGTTATTGCATGTTTGATACTATTGACTCCTCAATTTACTTTTGAAAGATACTGTATACATAGCTAAGTCTCTAAGTATCTAAACCAGTAAAAATAAATGGTATATTTTCCATCTTTTTTTCTGTTATTTGCCACACTGTCATAGTGGGTAAAAAAAAATTATGATATTGACTCGTGTGAAAATTTTAATTATATATTAACAAATGAGTGATTTATTTATTTCAGAATGTTAGCTAACTCACATGTAGTATAGATCCTTAAACTTCTTGTAGTGTCTTTCAGTTTACAAAATTCACTTTTGTGGCAATGATCAATAAATTTGGTGATGCAAGAGGCCTAGTAGTTAAATGAGTTTAATAGCATGAGGCACATTCAACTATCCTAGGTTCCTTGTTATCAAATAGAAACAAAAACAACAGAATCAGAGGCCATCAAAGCATGGCACTCTATGCTCCTCTTTGTTTTGATTTTCTGAATCTTTGTATCAAAGCTGTTATATTTGTGAGGAAAGGAAAGCAAAATTAAACAATTTCAGTGTCTACTTGGGCAAGAATAGTTCAAATATTACTTTAGATACCATTTTTGGGGGGGCTAAAGGCAACTCCAAATCTGATAAATAAGAATTTTCATACTTCTTAAAGATGAAAAGTAGGACGAAATACTCATCCAAGAAATTATAATTGATTTTTTCTTATGACACACTTGTATAACTTATTTGAACCCTTTTTCTGTCTAGTAGATGGAGCAATAATTCAGATTCAATGATTAAGAGTCAACATTAATGACACTGAATTGAAGAAAAATATAAGCAAAGTAAAACCAGAAAATATTTGGCTTGCTTCTGTGTCAGAAAATTCTTATATTTGGGGAATAAAACACATCAATTTTCTAATTTTCAGAGTTGCTAATATATTTGATGCTTTTCCAACAATTAATATTTTAAAACAATAATTTTTTTAGACATTTGTTTGAAATAAGAAGGAAAATATGAAACTTTTGTACTGAAACTGAAAAAGTAAATGGCAAGAGTTATTCCATTTTCAGACTTTACCAGACTTTCATGTGCCCTTCAACACTGATCTAAACAATTGCCATTGACAAATGGAATGGGATCTTGTGGGCAATGTAATGGATATTCCCCCAATTTCTAAACAGTCTTGTAGCTTACAGGTTTTCTTTGCAATAGACATTTCAATCCATACACAAGTTCCTTCTTAGGAGAGTTGAAGGGAGAAATACCTCAAAAGACCAGAATGGAGTGGATTGGTGCCAACCAGTCACAGAAAAGGTAGAGACAGAGTGCCTTCCTTTAAATTTCAGTCTCATTCTTGATCTCATCCAATTAGATTGAAATACCCTTTTAGTCTTTCTTATATCTGTCAGTAACATAGCAACAGCATCTCAGCATTTATGAAAACGGCAAGTTATCAGGACCATTATATTATGCCATGCACATTTAAATGGACATGCACATTTAAAGATATTTTTTTCTTTTTTTATTGATGATTAAAATTTTGTTTGATGTTTCTAACTAAATAAACCTCTTTTGTTTACAAGGAAAATTAAAAAGTAAACTCAGCATGAAATAAAATAAACTAAAAGATATTGGCTTGGATAAATAATTATCTTAATTTGGATACCACTTCTGCCAACTATATTTTTTTTCAAAAAGCAAATTCGGTTCCTTATTTTTAAGTTCCTCAAATTAAAAAAAAATGCTACTGGAGCCTATATTGTCTAGAAAATGGATTTACATAAGACAAATTATGAAACATTCAATGGAATGGTAATAAAAGCTTACGTTCTAATTTTTGTTAGTGACAACATTGTTATTGATGAATATGTTTATATACAACCTCAGGAGAAACACAAATTACTTACAGACATCGACTGTTTACATCTAAACATTTTTTACAGCTTAGTCTCCTGGTATTTTCAGAAGCAGAGAGAGTTGTATATCAAATGTCAAAATTTAAAAGTTTTACCATTTGGCATAATGGTTCCTCAACAAAATATACCACTGGATTATTTAAAAAACAAGTAGTGATAAAAATTTTAACTTATACTCAGAAGACTTATGAATTTGCTAAAAATTTATGGGGAAGTAATTGATAAATTCAAGTATTTTGTTACCAAAAAAAATGAAGATAATTATTAAAGATAACTAGACTGTAATCAACTTGACAGTAAACACAAGTTGTGGAGTTCTTTGTGAAATCAAGTAAAGAAACCTATTGTAGAAGGAAGTCCCATGTATTTTAGACAAATTTTGAGAAATAATCTTTAATATTTAAGAAACTGGAAGGATTGTGCCCCTTCACATTTCCTTTAGAATCAATATATTTGTGAAAATGTTATTTGCTCATTAAGAAGACTAATACAAATTTAAAGACAGGATTGGTGAATTTGTGGCAATGACTAATTAGCCACCTTTTGAGAAAGCCCCTAAATACAGGAAGTCTTTGATTTGATTTCAAATTTTAGGCATAAATCATTTAGATTGCTTCCTTTTTGCACATAGCTAGAATATAATTAAAATAGATAATTAGAGAAAAGTAATTACTATTACTGAGTTCTTTCAGTTTTTGCACATCATTGAAGATTATGCATATAAGTCTAAATTAGCCTAGAATGTATGGCAGGGAGTAAAAGCTGTTCTGAAATTTAAAACTAAGAAGAGCTATCTTTTTTCCTTTTTGTTTAATATATGCAAAACATTATTATTTTGCAAATTTTATTTTCTATTTTGTTTTCTTTATATATATATATTTTTTGAAATGGAGCTTATATATGTCAGACAAGTGCTGGCCTGGAACTCAGCGTGTTGACCTGGCTGCCTGGAACTCATAGAGATCTACTTACCTCTGTCTTCTGAGTGATGAGAATGAAGTCATAGGCACCAAGCCCACTCTATTTATCTTTTATGGGAAAATAGAGGTATTTTTTCTTTTGTTGTTTTCAATCAATGAATTAAAAAAAAAACCCTAGGTTTGACATTTCTCTGAGGTAAGTGTACACAAGTGTATGATTCCAACTATTTGTCATATTCAAACTATATATCTTTCAAAGAACCTAACTACCCAGGGTGAGGGTGGTCATGGACCCTAAAGAACATACTACTGAAACTTTTCTAAGTGAGTAAAATTTCTACTGCATTAAAAATACCTAATCTTATACCCATAGATAAATGTTGCTCTATTCCTTCTCAAAGAAACTTCTTTTTGCAGAGGGTAGAGACCACTACAACAAGCCATAATTGATGAAAATGCAAAGACCAACTGAATGTAGGGTGTACAGTGTAAACCAATATATCTACAACACAACCCTATACCTAAGGCTCAGAGAACATCCCTGAATGGGGAACAAGAAGGTTGGAAGGGCCAGAGGACCAGGATATTTGTTGTTAAACAGTCTGTTTTGCAGGTGGCAGAGAAATTTCAACAATGGAATCTCAAAAATATGGTTCCTTAAACAAGACCTGCACAATGATCACACCAGTTGACATATCAAGAAGTATGGGGCAAATCTCAAAACACTCCAATCTTAGATGAAAAGCTATAGACTATTAATAACTGCTGATAAGGAAGAATCTGTCTTCTCCAGGGATAAGAACACTAATCATTTATCCATTCTAAGCAATCAGTCTTTATACACATGGTGTGTGTGTGTGTGTGTGTGTGTGTGTGTGTGTGTGTGTGTGTGTGTGTAATCAACACTAAATGGACTCAATACTCTCTGTCTCCGTCTTTGACTACATATGCACATAGATATAGGTGTAGAGAGAGATAAAAAGATACATAAAAAGGTATAGCTAGATATAGTATATAAAGATATAGATTGATATATAACAATGTGTATAGAAATATAAATAGCAATAATTAAAGAATATAAATACATGAATTTAAGAAGAAGTAAAGAGGACTTGAGGTGGGAAGGATGAGGGCTGGAAATGATGTGTATACACTTCTATGAAATGCTCCAAAAGAATTTTTTTAAAAAGAGGCTAGAAAAGAAAACACTGTAGAATGTTACTATTCTATAAAAACTAGACCTTCTTAGATAAGTTATCTCTAAGCAGGTTGACTTCACAGGATTTCCACCAAAATCAGTTATCATAAGCAAAAAATTCAGTTTGGAACTGATTATAATATGAATTATATGATTACTTTATATATAATCCTTCCTCTACTCATGTTTTGTTTTCTTCATCATTGACACATGCTTTCTTTCACATAGCTACCCAAGGCCAACTAGAAAATAGATTTTTTTAATCAGGTTTCAAGTTCATTAGAATAATAAAAAAGGATTTAGGAAGAAACAAGTTATGTTAAAAAGTATTGTAAAACAAGATTTAGATTATCTAGAATGGCTTAGTATGCTAGAGAAATTAGTTCTTAGTAATTTATAATATAGAGTTTCACATTATAGGAGAAAGAAATGTAAATCAAAATTCAAAATGGGAATGGCATAAAGTTATTGTTAAATTTTTATTATTTATTTAATTTTAATTTTAACTATTTTGTTAAGTGTAAATGGTCCTAATTAGGGTTTTTTATTCCTGTGAAAAGGCACATGGCAACTCTTATAAAGTAAAATATTTCATTGAGGTAGTGGCTTGCAATTCAGAGGTTCAGTCCATTGGGTAGGACGGCTGCTTGCAGGCAGATGTGGTGCTGGGCAAATAGCTGAAGGTCCCACATCTTGCAGGGAACAGTAAGTCAACTGCCAGTCACATTTAGGAAAGCTTGAGCAAAAGAGATCTCAAAGCCTGCTCCAACAGTGACACACTTCCTTCAACAAGGCCACACCTCCTAATAGTGTCACGTCCTTTGGGGGGGGGCATTTTCTTTCAAACACCACATAAACTAAGAGTAATTTTGAACTAAATTTTCAAGAAGACAAAGGAATTCAATATTTTTAGAAATTTATGAATTGAACAAACATATAAGAGGTTGTTCTGTGAGGCATCATACAACAACATACAACCTCCAATATGATGGTAATCATGGCAGAGATGAAATAAAGATCGCTGTGAATTCTAAAATTCATTTCCTTCAAAATAAAATGTTGGGAATATTTCCTGTAGATATGAATAATGATCTTTCAGTTCTCTGTGCTATGAATGAATAATGTGGAATAATTCATACCACAGAGAACCTACCACTGGACTTTCTTCCCAACTAGAGAGAAATGTATGTCTTGTTATTTCTCAAACTACTAAAATTACTAGTTAATATAGTTATAAAATAATATATGCTTATCTGTGGTTTACCTACAATGTTTTGCAATTAGTTTCAGAAAATATTTACCCATTACATTATTACATGCGCTTTACTATGGAAGAAATTTATCTCAGTTGAACAATTTAAGATTCTGGTGTAACTAGTCTGTATTAAGAGAGATCTTGTGCTGCTCTTCCAGAGGTCCTCAGTTCATTTCTCAGCATCCACATAATGGCTCACAACCATCTGTAATGAGATATGGTGCCCTCTTTTGGCCCACAGGCATATATGCAGGCAGAACACTGTATACATATTAAATAAATATATCTGAAAAAGAGAGAGATCCATGTAGAATGAAGTGTAACTTTAATGAGATGAGTTTTATTCAGGAAAAATATGTTAATATGTTTTCTTCATATAATTTTCTATTTTCATATGTGTGTTAAAAACTAATGTATAAACATACGTATAAGTGCTTATGTATATAGTATACAGAAATTTGCTTGAAGTAAATTATTAACCATAATTCCTGTATTCATATTTATTGAATGGCAAGCTAAATTCAGCATTTTCTGATATATAATTATGTATATATTATATATATAATTATACTGATTGATAATATTTTACTCTCAAACATTTGCTATGTTGAAAAAATCCTGTCAATGAACTACCATAGGTATGATAGATTTTTCATAAAAGTATATTACATGTGAATACCATATCCCTTTTAAGTTGTATTTAAAAATACTAAAATTCTAACAATCACATTGCGATAATAAAAAAAATGTTTCAAGGTATATTTCTCCAATAACATCCCATATATTTGCATTTCACAGTATTTTTCTAAGGAATGAAAATTAAATAATGACATTTTACTACAAAAGCCCTTAGTGGTCAAATGACAAAGAATAAAATACCATGGTTATAAGGAAGACTCAAACACTGTCTCTGACTCTCTTTCCTTTCCAGAATGCAATATAACATCAATCTCTATTTTGTGCTTTCTTCCATATTCTGCAGTGTCTTCCTTCTTTGAATTTGATACATTCAGAACCTTATATTAAGGATTAGTCTCTTGTATTAAATGATTAGAGGTTTGAGGGGTTTCTTTTATTTTCATTTTCATAAGTAGGACTCACTCTCCTGGAAACATGCCTACTAAGTTGAAAGGCTTGTCCTGGTTTAACTATTCTCAGGGTGGAACTTATCTCTTGGCTATTGATTGCTACATGAAGAAAATGGCAATGGTCATTTCTAGAACATGGTCCTTTACTAGACTACAAAAATAGAGCTTACTTTATTATTCAGCAAATGAATATTTATGGAAGAGATGAACTAAATTTTGAAAAAAAAACGATATTAGAGCATCTTGTAGAAGAGGAAGTTTAATTTCAAGGAGTGGAATTTTTAAAGAATACTGTATTTATCTAATTTTGAAATGAGACAATATAAAAAAACTTTAAAATATGTTTATTTCACACGACTATTTAATTATATATTGTGTAATTGTGGTTGTACACTTGTCATGGGAGAGGTAAGAAGGTCAGACAACAACTTGAGAGAGGTGGTGCTGTGGATATTCGATTACACTCTGAACCCCAAGTTTTCATTTATGTTAATTAAATAAAATTAGCCTTAGGTCAAGAGGCTGAGTTAACAACTAGTTAAAGGAAGGTAATCCCAGAGCATCAGAGGGCATCTTAAAGTGATAGAGAGATACAACATACGTAGTATGGTGGGATTTAGAGTGGTACAACATACTTTGTTTGGTGGAGTGGAAGGACACACTGTTTTAGAGATGCCAACAAGGAAAGAAAGTTAACTAGGTGCTATTCAACCTAGACTTTGAGTCTGGATTCATATATATCTGGAATTCTGTAGAAATGTTAGATTTGAAGAGACTTAAGGAAGCAGTTGTTTCATATGGTACAAAACTTCATACTCTTTGTGAAGCAGATGTTGAATTCATGGATAACTAGAAATAGAATTTTCCCACAAGACTGGAAAGATTTAGTTACAGCAATATTGGAAGCTGGTCTTCAGTTACAATAAAAAACATGGTGCAAAGAGGAAGCTAGAGTCACATAACAATGAAGTAGGGCTAGAGGTATGAGAATTTCTCAAGATCAGCTCCTTAGTGGAGGCCAGTATGCTGACTTACAAAAACAATTTAGATTTGATGATCACAACTTGGCCATATGTGATACAGCAGCATTGGATGTTTGGGACAGGGTTCAGAATCAAGAAAAAAGGATTGAGTCATTTACTAAAATTATACAATGCCCAAAAAAAGACTTCACTATTTTTTTTTACAAAGATTGATTTCAGCTGTAAATAGAATGATATCAGACCCAGAAACAAGACAAATATTAATTGAATTGTTGGCTTTTGAAAACACTAATTTGGAATGCAAAGGGGTGATTAGGTTTTAAAGGCAAGATCAGCATCCATATATGAATGGATCTGAAATACAGTTGATATTGGATCTGACACATCATACTACTTGGATAGGAAAAGTGATTTCTAAAAATTTAAAGAAAAAATCTAAAAGTCAAAGTTTTAATTGTGGTAAACAAGGTCATCTGAAAAATGAATGTAGTCCAGAGCTCCAGAGAGGCTAGATAACAAAGAGGGCAAAAAGAGGGATGCATGAATTTCCCTTGCAAGGGGAAATAGAAGAGATTTCCTGAGTAAATTGGGGGCAGGTAGAGGGAGATGGGAGGATGGAAACTTGAGAGATCAGACTAGGTGGGCTGAGCATAGGAGGTGGGTTGGGAGTGGGACTGAGGGGGAAAGTAACAAAAGAGATGTCTTAATGGGGGACATTTCAGGGCTAGGGAGAAACCTGGTGCCAGGGAAGTTCCCAGAAATCCACAAGTATGACCCCAGCTAAGACTCATAGCAATAGTGGAGAGGGTGCCTAAACTAGCCATCTATAGTAATAAGATTAGTGACTACCCTAATTGTCATCATAGAGCCTTTACCCAGTAACTGATGGAAGCAGATGCAGAGATCCACAGACAAGCACTTGGTTGAATTCCAGGAGTCTTCCTGAAGAAAGGGAGGAGAAATTGAATGAGCCAATGAGATCATGGTCATGACAGGAACAAACAGAGACAGATGGCCTGAGCTTATGGGAACACATGATTTCTGGACCAACAGTTAGGGAGCATGCATGGGACTGACCTAGGCCTTTTGCATGTTTGTGACAGTTGTGTAGCTTAGTTTGTTTGTAAGGCTCCTAGCAGTGAGACCAAGACCTGTCTCTGGAGTTTAGCTGGCTTTGGGGAACTTGTTACCTAGCCCAGCCTTGATGCAGAGGGATGAACTTGATCCTAATTCAACTTGATGTGCCATGCTTTCTTATGCCCATGAGAGGCCTGACCCTTTCTGAATAGAGACAAAAGAGGAGTGGATGGGGAGTGAGGTATGAGCTGGGGAGGATGAATGACAGGAGAGAAAAAATAAATTGAAAAATAAAGAAAAAATGAAGAAAAGGGATTGTAGGCAAGTCATTTCTAAAATCAATATTTTTTTTCAAGAAATAATCCAAACAGAAGGCACCAGCTTTCCAGAATATGCAGAATATGTGGCAAAGTTCAGGGTTGAACTAATGAATGCAAATCAATATGGGACAGAAAAGGTAACCCTTTGCCACTGGGAAACACCTTAGGTGGCCTCTCACAGGCCCCAGTGTCAAGCTTGATTCAATCATTCCCTGTCAGCATTGGGGAAATTCCTCCACAGACCAGTTAAAATACTTAATTCCTATTACTAAAAATCATACTACTCTGGATGACAGAACAGCTTCACTAGATAAAATAAAATTTTCAGGAGATACCATAAAACAAGTATATTGACAAACTTCTATAAATGACCAAAAACCAAAGGTAAAATTAGAAATAAATGGCATTATAATTAAAGGTTTACTAGACATAGGTGTGGATGGAACAATAATTTCACCAACATCTTGGCATCCAGACTGGATTCTTCAGGAGGTAAATATTCAGCTTCTAGAGATTGGAACTATATCTCAGTTGAAACTAAGTACAGCGTAGGTCAAGTGTATAGGGCCATAAAGACAGATAGGGAAATTAAGGCCATATGTGGCTGACATAGCAATGAATTTATGGGGATATGATTTGTTACAGCAATGGAAAACCGAGGTTAACATTTCTCCAATCTCAGAAACAAACTATGAAATAAAGAATGCTTCTGAGAGAAATGCTAAAAGTATTACCAAGAATAGTCACCTGCCATTCAGGTTATACATAAGCAGAACACAACAGCTCTTGGTCCTTCAAAGGTACCAGCAGCACTACTTTAACATGATTACCTGACAAACTTATCTGGGTGGAACAATTGACATTAGAAAAATTACAGATATTAGAACAGCTGGTACATGAGCAACTAAATGTTCAACATATTAAAGACTCAATCAATCCTTGAAATTCTCCTATAATTGTCACTAAAAAAAATCTGGAAAATGGAGAATGGTAACATATCTAAGAGCTATTAATAGGGTGATCCAGCCAATGGGCTCTTTACACCTTAGAATTCCTTTGCCTTCTCTATTACCTAAAGAATGGACTATTACAGTGTTGATTTGAAAGGCTGCTTTTTCACTATACCTTTACAAAAACGGGATACAGAAAAATTTGCTTTCACAGTGCCCACTTATCATAATTCCTAGCCTGTTAAAAGATATCAGTGGAAAGTTCTTACACAAGAGATGTTAAACAGTCCCACCTTGTGTCAACATTTTGTACAACAGCCATTTGAAATAACTCATAAAGTTTCCTCAATCTATAATTTACCATTATATGATGATATCTTACTAGATGATTCAGACTAAGAAAAAAGTTTGAAGAAATAAAGAAAAGTTTGCCTTGTTGGGGTTACAAATTGCTCCTAAAAAAATACAAAGAGGAAATTCTATTAATTACCTAGGATACAAGATAGATTTACAAAAAATTCAATCACAGAAAGTACAAATCAGGGGAGATCGATTATGAATGCTTAATGATTTTCAAAAATTTCTGGGAGATATTAACTGGATATGACCCATAATCAGAATAACTACTCAATAGCTGAGGCTGAGAGAAAATTTGCTTTGGTAGAAGGGAAATTTCAGGAAGCATATGTAGATTATTTGGATCCAGATCCTGACTGTATCCTGATCATACTACCTTCTACATATTATCCTATAGGAATTATTATGCACAGAGAAGATAATATCGTAGAATGGAATTTTACCACACAAACAGAGTATAAAAAAATTAATGACCTATGTAGAAAAGGTTTCTGAATTGATTCTGAAAGGAAAATTGAGAGACTTCATCAATTAACAGGAATAGACCTAGCAGAAATTGTGGTACCTTTTACTAATTCTAAAATTGCCTCATTATGGGCAGAAAATGAATATTGGCAAAAATCTTGCAGTAACTTCTTGGGAGATACTAGCAACAAATATTGAAAGAGCAAGAGACTTCAGTGTATTAAAAAAAAAAAAAGAAGTAATTGAATCCTTCCTCCCACAGTAAGAGTAACACAAATTTCTGGAGCCACTACACTCTATATTGATGCAAATAAATCAGGCAAGACAGGTTATGTCAAGAAATTAAAGTAAAGTAGTTTAAAGACCTAATGATTCTGTTCTAAATTCAAAATTATATGCTATCCTCACAGTATTATTAGATTTTCCAGAACCCCTTTATATAGTTACTGACTCTCAATATGCAGAGTTGTTATTTTTATAGTTCCTTTTCTGCCATGTGTGTATGTGTGTTTGTGTGTGTGTGTGTGTGTGTGTGTGTGTGTGTGTGTGTGTGAGAGAGAGAGACAGAGACAGAGAGACAGAGAGACAGAGAGACAGAGAGAGAGACAGAGAGGAAGGGAGTTCATTTTCTCTTACCTTCTGTACTACCAATCGTGAAAATATGGACTTGGCTAATGGTATCACAATTTCAAATGTGTTTCTCATCCTTGTAACATGTTTCTTATTTTTTACTTTTATCTGACTTGGTTATTTCAAAATACTTGTTTACAGGCTTTATCCTTCTCAATCTAGAACACTTTTGAGGTTCTCAGGTGGATTGTTTTTAATTGCATTTATTGAGTGGTTTTACTCCAAGATTTCTGATTGGTTCTTTTATGACCTTTATGTGTTTGCTGATTTTCTCATCTATATCACAAGTCATTTTCTTTATTTTCCTACACTGTCTATATTCTCTTTTTTCTTGTTATGTTCCCTTAAAATCATTCTTCTTTATTATATTTTAAGCACTTTGTCAATTTCCTTTTTTCTGCAGTCTGTTGATACATACTTTTCAGGTCCCTTTAAAGGTATCCTGTTACCTTGCTTTTTCATAATTCCTATTCCCCTAGATTGATATCTTTTGTTTGCAATTTTTAGAGGGAGCTTTTATAGTAAAGAACGTCCTGCTGGTTTTGTTCCCCTGGCTGTTGGTTAGCTAAGTTCTACTAGTTTCTTTCCAAATGACTATAATATCCATGCAACTTCTCCAGTTATATATATAAAAAAAAATACATGGGTGATGTCTGTAGACATCTCGATGTGGTCTGTATAGGTTGACAATCAATTCACTGGCAGTTCTTGGGTACAGAATACTCTGATATAGTTAAGACTTGCCATCATATTCTGAGTGTGGCCACTGATCTGGTAAGCGCAGGTAAGTATGATGCACATTATCAAATAGTGTGTTGAGGTTAATGTCATTGTATGAGAGCTTCACTGCAGCTGAGTTACTCCAAATGGTCACCCATCAATATGTGTGTCCTACATGATTCAACTTGCTTAGATTTTGGTCTAGATGCTTTCCATAGCTGAGTATGTGTTGGTGGGGCCACAAATCACATTCTCAAAGCTTTATAGCCCAGTCTTAAGATGAAGACTACTGAGCCAGTTTGAGGTTATTTCTAAGTTAGCTAAACTGCCTACTTTCTTCCAGAAGGCCTGTCAGCAGCCTGAGATATTCATGAAAGACTACTAGGCTGCTTCATAGGATTACAAGTTGGGTGACAGAGACTCTGATTATTAGAGCTCTGAAAAATGAACAAGGCCAGCTGGCTGCAGATGAGTGGAACTACACTTTTAATACTGCTGTGTAAGCATGCCATTTAGAAAAAGTCACCCAAGATTTTTGGGATGTGGGAGGACCCCCTAGATCACAGGTCTTAGTTGTTTGAACTGGTGGAGTGACTGAAAATTATTCCATGGGGCCTGTGTTAGAGACCAAGGTCTTAAGATGACCTTGTGCAATAAGAGTCTTTGTTGGAGAGACAGAGAATGGGTTCTTTCTATAGAGCAACATAGCAATGTCAGTATGTTGGTAGCTCCCTAAAACTGGACTTAGGTGGTGTGAGGACAAGCAATATATGATTGGAGTGTCTGTAACATAAGTGGTGAACTTCTAGGGCCCACCTGCTTACTCTATTTCTTATGAGTAAAGCCCCTCTTAATGCAAGGTTTACCTTAAGAGGTAGAAGTTTTAGAACCTGACTGCTCATTCATATTTCCACATCCTACATATATCTGTCACATCAAATTCATTTAACTGCCTCATATATTACACTGGGAAATTTCTGGTTTGTTTGTTTGTTTGTTTGTTTCATTTTGTTTTGTTGATATGGAGTCTTGCCATATAAATCTGACCGACCTGGAACTTGCTAGATATATCAGGTTTGTCTTTAACTCATAGATATTCTCCTGCCTCTTCCACCCAAGTGCAAGATACAAGTGTATGCCACTATTTCTGACTAAGCTGTTGTCTTTTTCTTATCATGTTCCTTTTTTGTAAAAGGAAGTAGACACGACTTTGTTGTAATAGGAAGTAATCTTTTGATATTACCTTATCAGTCTTTATAAAATTAAATTCACAACACAAAAGGAAGACTAATTTTCCTCCTTCAAGAGCACAAAATTCCAGAATCCTCTAGGAACAGGGAGTTCAGCAGGAACATGCAGACATATAGTAGCACGTTGGTCAGACTATCAATCTCATTGGTGAGAATAATTGTAAAAACATTAAAAAATATGATGAAGAATATACTGTCTTCAGTGTTATCTAACTTGAATGTCACAAATACCTTCATCTTGAACTTGTTTTACCTTTTCTGTCATCTGTATCCACACTTGTGTTTATTAAAAACATCTTCTGAGGGCTGGAGAGAAAGCTCAGCTGTTAAGAGTTCTTTTTTTTAATCACGAGTATCAGAGTTCAGACCATAGTACCCAGGTAATAAGCTGGGACTCTCAAAAAGGTGTGTGACATCAGTTCCAAGCAATCTGGTGCCCTCTACTGACCTACATATTTGCACATGTATTTACACACACACACACACACACACACACACACACACACACACACACACACAAACATGCACATGCAAATCAATACACAAATATATACATGAATAAATCTTTATGAAAATAAAAACAAGCAAACAAAAGCATCTTTTTTCTAATTAAAATGGGCTTTTGTATTTTGAATGCTCATTGTAGTTTTAGTATTTAAGGATTCTATGAAGAAACTGAGATTGTCATTTATTCTTGTTCTTTAAATGATTGTTGGTATCTCCTGCTAAGCTTCGTCTCTCTGAGCAAAAGGTCTATGACATCTTGTTTTATCATTTCTTGAATTCTAGCATTTTCTAATGCTTTGGAAAACTTATCGCATTTAATTTTTTCTTCCTTTTACAGCCAAAAATGAATTGACATACACTTGAATTAAAAAACCACTGCTGTGATAGTCTACAGATTGCTCAAACTTAATGTGCTCATCCTTTATATAAAATCCTTGTAGCCAAAAAAATCCCATTTCTCTGGTAGCCTGAAGAATTTATGCAAACACAGAAAGGTATCTTGGATCTGAACCTAAGCCTAACTATAAAATTAACTCATGCTTCACACAACTTGGAGGTGATATGGTAGACTATGCATAGAAAACTAAAAAATAGTCAGGGAAAGTTGTATATAAAATTTTATACTTATTGCATCATGTTAGTTGTCAAACAATTGGATTTTGGAGTAGTTAGAATTTTGAATGTTTGGATTAGAATTTTCAGCTTGTAATATGTTACTGTTGAGGCATGTCAGTAGAAATTTCTACAAACCCCGCCTTAACCCTAGTTACAGACTCAGTGTGGCTTTAAAGTGAGTAGAAGAGGAAAAACTCCACCTCTTTCAGCAGTTCACACACTTCTCTTTATCCATCAACTGACACAAAGCATACATTAAATTTGAAACATCACTATGAGGGCCATCATTAAAAATAACCAGTAGCCATTATTCAGCTGCTACCCTTGCAAACGTCACACTGTATTTCATCAGGGAGAAGAAACAGGACCACAAAAATATAAGGTACACCAGAGGCCATGTCAGCACTCAAATCCCCAGATAAGCTCCCTACTCTTTGACCAACTCTCCACCAGAGCATATCCACCTCAATAGCCACTCCTGTCCCCACACCTCCAGCTAAAGCCCCCTGTTCCACCAGAGTCCACTCCAGCACCCAGATCCACAGAGCCGACCCAGAACCCCAGAAGACCCCTAACTAGACCAGAGGCCACGCTGGCTGCCAGATATCTGACACCCAACTCATGTGGAAACTCCCTTGTTGTTTTTTACTAAATATAAATTGTTCAATTTTACCAATAGAGACTGGGGAGTCAATTGCTGGCCTGAAAAGTGTTAGCTCAAAGAGGTATATCAAGAACCCAGCTGACCTTCCACCTCTGCAAACATACCAGAAAGAGAGCTTTCTCCCACACCTTCTGGAGTATGCATTGGACTAATGAATGCAGATCAACATGGAAAAGACAAGGGAATTCTTTGCCATTGGGAAATACCTTAGGGGGCCTATCACAGACTGCAATGTAAAATTTGGTTCAATCAGCATTGGGGAAACCACTCCACAGAACAATTAAAAGATTTAATGCCTGTTGTTAAACTCATACTGCTCTGGATAATAAACAGCTTCAGTAGACAAAACAAAATTTTCAAGAGAGATCATAAAACACGTATTTTGGCAAACTTCTATGAATGATCAAAGACTGAAGCTAAAAATATAAATAAATGGTATTAAAATTGAGAGTTTTGTCAACATAGGTGCAGATGTAACAATAATTTCACCAAAATATTGGCATCCAGGTTGGCTTCTTCAGGAAGTAAATGTTCAGTTTCTTGTAATTGGAACTTTATCTCAGGTAAAACAAAGTGCAAGATGGATCAAGTGTATAGGGCCAGAAGGACAGATAGAAATATTAAAACCATATATGGCTAACATAGCAATGAATTTATGGGGACATAATTTGTTGCAGCAAAGAAAACACAGATTAACATTCCTTCAGTCTCAGAAAGAAACAGTAAATTAATGTACACTTCTAAGAAAAATATTTAAAATGGTACTGTTATGGACAGCAGTAGATTAAGGTGCAGCTATTGTGCCGAAGAAAAAAACAAGGTAGTTCTTTCCTTCCATAGCTGTGGTCTTGGAGACAAAATCCAGGTCAATGGCATTAAGGATCTTTCCCATTGAACCCATCTTGTCCTTCCCCACAAAAATATACATTTGTAGTGTAAAGCAGCTATCTTTTTCACAGTGTTCTTCTATGAATGTCTCTATGATGAAAGACATGACAAATCTGAGCAGAATTTTTTTTTAAAGGATTAGTGTTTCCTTGTGGGAAATAGTGATACAAGTTTTACTCTATCTCCTTACAAAATATTGATATCTTTTCAAATATGCAATTTTTCATTTCTGAATAAAAGTACTTCATGTGATAAATCAATCTAGACTGAACTAAGTTACTACCATGGGACTCAAGAGCCAAAAAAAACAGATATTCATATTAAGTGTTGGTTGTGACTAAAAAATAATACAAAAGAAACCACATCACAACAAAAAATACCCATCATTTGATGTATGGATCTGGGGTTAGCTTTGGAAAAAAATCCTAACCTATATAATAGGAACTATTATTATTATTATTTTTAGTCCAGGCAATTTTTGGACATTAGAGCATATAAATAATTAAAATAGCCAATAATCTTGGATTTAACAGAGTTTGCATTATAGGGTTACTAAACTCTAAATTTTAGACTTTCAAAACTACAAATGCTAATGTGTCTAAACTAGAAATTATGTAACTAGAATATTAATAAAATAAATTCAGGAGTGGAAACAACTTTCTAAAAGATGTGGTCTATTAAATGTGGCACAGAAAAAGACTTAATGATGTTATATAGAAGAGGACTGAGGTAGATATACCAGTGATAGATCAAGGTGAAAGTAAAAAATAAATTAAAAACCCACTAGGAAATCCTCAATCAGCTTCTATGCAGAAAGACAGGGACAGTGCTTTACCCATTGCTTTCTAGGAAAAGTCGCATAACTATGATTATAATATTTACTGTAAAAAAAGTTAGTATAAGATGAAAAACTCATTATTAGTCTGAAATGGACATATCAGGAAAAAACCAATAGTGTAGCTATGAAGATGCAAGATCATTTTGAAACTATTTTTTCTGAAATTTGCAGGATGAACAAAAGAAAATCTGAGGAATAAATTTGAAGAAATGATTTCATTTAATATTACAAGCATTTGTGTTTGAAAAACAGTAACATTTTAAAATTTCAGTCTTAGCAGTTGAAATTTGGACACAGATTTCAAAGGAAATGCAATTGTGGGCAGAGATGTGACATAACCACACAGTGTAGATTGCTAAAGTTGTGAGAGTATGTAGTGGGTAGTTGTTCCAGCTTTGACCTGGAATTACTATCCCCAGTGAGGCTTCAGGTAACTGTCACGCCAACCTATGGCCTGCCCCTGAGGCAGGGCCAAGATGGGAGCCCTTGAGGCCTGAGATCCATATGTGCCAGCTCTCTTGGTTCCTGGTAATCCTGGATGTTGGAGGACAGACTGAGCAGAGTTCTCCGGAGAACATGGCTGAATTGCACTTCACCTCTCCCGGACCCTGTAACCTATCTCTTTACTTGTTGTAAGTAAAATCCCCAAGTAATCCTCCTTTTTAACTACATGGAGTTACCCTAACACATACCCTAATAGGAGTAGATAAATCATCGAAGACAGCAGCACAAACATAAATGGACAGACGACAAAGGGAATTGTTGAATCATGCTCAGTCAGAGAGTTCTAGAAAATCATCTCATGATAGTATTGACAAGGGAAGGGCAGGAGGCTCCAGTTCTACGAAAAGATCTGTAGGCAAGTAAAGTAAGAGAGGGAGGAATAGTCTTTACTATAGAAAAGCATACCAACTACTTCTCTAATACCCTGAAAAATCTCAAAAAAAAAAAAAAAAAAGGAATTAAAGTCATTGTATTTAAGAGTATATACATACATGCATGTAACAACAATAAATGAAAAAAGAGGCAATAGAGTTTTAAAGACAGAAAGGAAAGATTTGGAGAAAGGAAAGGGAAAGGGAAAATGATGCAATTTTTATTATAACTTCAAAAAAACAGAAAAAAAAAAACACCTAAAAGATGTCGATGAGAAAGAGAAGAGCAGAAAAGAACCCATGGCATAACATGTTGCAGGCATCAGGAGAAATGAGAACATCAGTGGTCAGGGAATATTGACACTGTGGAGTGATGACAAGATTAGGGGTTAGAGGAGAATTAGATGATTGAAATTCCTGACAGTAAAATCATAGGTATGGAAACGAGATAATTTGAGATATATTTTAGCATGATATATAGTTATTAAAATATTGTTCAATATTTTATTGATACTATTTGTTTTTCTTTTATTGAACAGAAATAAGTTCCAATATGTGAAATGATGGGTACACAAAACTATCATTTAAATAATGTTTAATCATCTGCATGTAGGTTATTTTAACATATTCAAATGAAGTTACGGAGTCTAATCATAATTTACATTATTTTCTGTTTATTTTATGCATTAAAACAATTGAGTTCATGTGAAAATTCATGATTTTCTTTTGTCAGCTTGGGTAATATTAACAAGTGGATAAAGGATAAAAACCTTTCTCTGTGAGAAAGCAAAAAAAAAACCACAGATCAGAACAAAAGTTCTTCAGTATATTTACTATATTTTTTATTTCAACCGTTTTTTCATATGTTGTTAGAAAAATACATTTCCACCTGTAGTTTCTAAAACAATTCCTTCTACAAACATACCTGAAATAGAATAACTGGCCAATGAGACGCATTGTGGGGTAAATACAATTGCTGCCAGAGTTTCATCCTTGCTATCTTATATAGCAGAGGAAAGAATTGATACCTGAAAGTCCTTCCCTAACATTCACAAACACTTTGTGCTACCTGTGTGCAAACAGATACACACACACACACACACACACACACACACACACACACACACACACGCATGATAAATAGGTGATAGATGATAGATAAATGGATGTATATATATGATAAATTTTAAATAGAATGATTTTTAAGCAAATGAAAGAGTAAAAGTGAAAAACAGATGTTTAAGTAGACTGGGTGTTTTGGTTTATTGTGCCACTTGATAAAGCTACACAATTTCACTTTATTAGGTAGCAGTGTGAATTTTTCCATTTTCCTAAAGCATACATGAATTTTCAGTTCTCAATTTCTAAGCTAAATATGTCTAGGCTTATAAGTAATCTATGATTTTAGTGGGAACTATTCATGTATGCATAACAATTAGATAGTTTATGACATATTTTAACTTTGTAAAAATATTACTAGTATGATTTTTATAAATTACATACTAATATACTTATCAACTTTTGTATCTATTCTAATAAAAGTATATTATTTCATTGGTGTGACAATTTTCATGAGTTCCAGATATGTTTCCACATTGGTATTACATCTCATAGTTGAAGAAAAAAGAAAATACTTGCAAAGTTCACTTATTTTGACTTATTCTGGTAAAATGATGTTATAAATACATGTATATAAAGTTGGTAGGAGAAAATCATGCTTACTCTGACTCTGTAATTTAGAAGTTTCAGAACAATAGAAAAGAAAACACATATCTTGGGGAGAAACAAAAAACAAATATAGGTATTAATGAAGAAGCAAGCTGAAAACAAGAATTCCAGGAAAAACAGCATAAAGAAAGGCACACGGATGTCTGTATTTTAAAGAGGGTTCTAGTAAGATAATCTAATTGTACAAGCTTCAAGTCATATAGAGTCCAATTATTCTCAGTGATAAATAATATAACAGCAAGCCTGTCCAAAGGAGAAAGGACACCTATACAACCTCGGGTAAAGTTACAGGTTTATTTAGGTCTGAAATTGTGTAAACCTGTGAGGCAAGCTATCATTGGAGAAGAAACTCTGTATATCCTTGAACAAAACCAAAAGTATCAACCACACCTATTTCAGAGGGATGCTGTTATTAGCTGTGGACACTTTGGGGATCAGAAGTCCTGGTGCTATTAGTACTGAGTTGGTTATAGGATCCCCAATGCTGGTTGATGGGATCATCCATCCAGTGATGTGATCAGTGGTATATGAGGCAGAGAGGAGTTCAGAAGTTGGTAGTTTTACCCAAAGTGCTGAAGAACAGCTCTCTGATTTACAGCAGGAGAAAAACCCAGCAGTGTCTACATTGAGACAAGATCGCCATGTTCTCCAAATCCCCTATCAATGACATTTGAAACTTAAGCCCACATGCCACCACATTTCCCACCCTTTACATTCTCTGAGGGAAGTAAATCAGCTCTGTAGATTCTGACCAAATTTGGGAAATTCAGTCTAGATTTCAACCGGGCAGGGAACATGGTCTGTGCACCCACCCTACTTCATCTTAAGCACTGATGTTCAAATTTAATAATAAAACACTTATGTTGATTATCAAGCAACCTTGGGCCTTAATCCTGGGAACAAGGAACAAAAAATGAATGCAAAACATGGTGAGTTTCATAAAAAATGTCACAACCCATCAATCTAGGGATGATTCCTATTTGTAAATTGGGCTAACATGGATCACACTCCCGAGTGAGCTGGATTTCTGTTTAATCACAAAACCCTGGATCAAGCCTCTCCGAAACAAATCATTCAACTGCCTTTTGAATTTCTTAGTTCTGTTTTGTTTTCATTTGGTCTTCTGTTTGTTCCTTTTCCATCTAGTGTAAATTTTGATTATTATTTTGCCTCAGTTTCCCATTAATGTTCCATGGTTGTAACCTACTTTTATGCTCTTCTAGTTTTCACTTCACTTCATTTTTTCTTCTCTGTCATTTTTCCCACCAGCTAACACACCCAGTAGTGAAAAGGAATTCCATTCCTGACATACCAAATCACTCAATTCATGTTGAACTTTCTGTACTTTAAGACTTTAAAATAACTACATCTTTTCTACACTGTCATAAATATGTGTGCACTGAATTATAAACTATTTTCTCAAATAATAAATATTTTATAATCTCATTGTATTTGGCATCCCCAAATTTAACTAGTGGATTATATTAGTTTCTGACTGAAGTTAAACCTACCCAATATCCGAGGATTAGAATGAAAGGAATTTGAAATGCTTCTGAGTTTCTCATTTTCTGTATTTCAATTGCTATTCTTTTTGGACTCATTCTACCGAACTTGGCCTTCATCCATCACATCCCTGTGAGCTAACTACTACATTTGGCATTTATTGTGTGTGACACCAACATTTTTTCTTAACTGAAACCAATCAAACATACATTTTTTCCCCCAGAAAATACTGGTGAATACTAGTGCTTTTTTCCTCAAATTGCTGCATTTTTATTTGGAGTTTGTATGAAAGTTTTATACTGTCAGTATAACTTTCGTTAAACAATATGAATTAATTATTTAAAAATTACTTCAAGAACGACGTGGATATGCCTTAAATATGAGGGATTCTATGAGCAAGTGCACCAAGATTATGATGGGAAAATCTGCAGAGATGACCAAATCAAACTAGTGGTAACTCATAGCTGACATAGGACTGGGCTAGGCCTTCTGCATGGCCAGACAGTTATGTAGCCTGATCTGCTTGGGTGGCCTCCTAGTGGTAGGATCAGAATCTATCCCTGGTGCATGAGCAGGCTTTTCAGAGCCCACTACCTATGATGGGACACCTCATGCAGCCTTGAGGCAGGGGGAAGTGCTTAGACTTGCCTCTACTGGATGTGCCTCCCCATGGGAGGCCTTGCCTTCTTGGGGGTAGGAGTGAGGGGTGAGTTGGGAGGAGGAGGCGGAGGAGGCGGGGGAGGGCAGATGGGAGGAGGGAGAGGAGGATCTATCATTGGTGTGTAAAATGAATGGGAAAAATTACTTAATAAAAATACTTCAAATAAGCTGGGCGGTGGTAGTGCATGCCTTTAATCCCAGCACTTGGGAGGATAAGGCAGGCGGATCTCTGTGAGTCCGAGGCCAGCCTGGGCTACAGAGTGAGTTCCAGGAAAGGCACAAAGCTACACAGTGAAACCCTGTCTCAAAAAACCAAAAAAAAAAAAAAACAAACAAAAAGTCTTCTACCAGTAAGATATATGTGTGTTCTTTATTATTTTTATTCCTCTCTCATATATTACAACCCAATCTGCGTTTTCTCTCTCTCCTCCCCCAAGTCTTCTCCTATCTCCCACTCCCCCAAATCCATGCCACCTCTGTCTCCCCTCAGAATAGAGCTGTCCTCTCCCAGGGACATGAACCAAACAAGGCATAATATAAGACCAGATATGTCCCATAGAAACAAGGCTGGACAACGCAATGCTGTGGGGGGAAAAGAATCCCATAACTAGACAAAACTGTCAACAACCATCCCACTCCCACTGTTAGAAATCCTACAAGAACACCAAGCTATTCAGCAATAACACATATGTAGAGGACCTAGGTCCAACCCTTTCAGGCTCCCTGATCTCTGTGAGCCCCCATGAGTCTCAGTCAGTTGATTCTCTGGGCCCAGTTCTCATGGCGTCCCTGACCCCTCTGATTCCTCAGGTCCTTCCTCCCCTCCTTACAAGCTCCCAGAATATCTGGCTGTTGGGACTCTGCATCTATTCTCACTGGTTGCTGGTCTCTTTGATTGATGATTCTTCTAGACCCAAACAGTCTGCAAACAGGTCCAACTGTAGGTCAAAGGTTTTATGGCTGGGTTGGTGTCCCAGTCCTTTCACTTGAGTCCTTGACTGGTTACAGAATATGACCGGTTCAGGCTCTGTGTGCTTGTTACTAGAAGTCTTTGTTAGGGTTACTCTCCTAGATTCCATGGAGTTTCCATTGCACTACGTTACCACCTCACCCCTAAAATGCCCCCCAATTCTAGCCATTTCTCTCAGTATTTTCCTCCTCCTCAGTTGATCCCTCCTGTTCCCATCCTACCTAACCCCAGTCCACCAGAGAAATCTATTTTCCCTTTCTAGGGAGATCCTTGCATCCCCCTTAAGCCTGCTTTGTTACTTAGCCTCTCTTTTGTCATAAAATGTAAACCAGTTTTATAACTCTCAATACTTTGAATGTGGTAGATGAAAGTTACCAAATGACTTGTTTGAGAAGACCGCATATTTTCTCTTGCTGACTCATTCCTGCTTTGGATTCCAGCTCAGCTTGGAAATGGGCTTATTTTGAGGAACAAGAACCTATGGGGGAAATCGAACACAAAGGAGAGTAAGGAAGGAACCAAGAGGAGAGTAAGATAAACAATATTTCCTAAGGAAATCAGAAGCAGAAAGAAAGGAGATGATAGGAGGATATGGACACAAGAAGCAAAAAAACAAAACAAACAAACAAAAAACCTTCATGCAGGACAGAAAAAATAATGTGTAAGTTTATAAAATCTCCAAGGCTGACATTATTAGTGATAATTCAGAAAATCCAACTCCAAATTCACATTCTTTCTTTTTAAGTAGTTGATGCCTAATTCATTTGTTTCAACTAGATTATCTTCGAGTGTTTCTTCTAGAAGCTTTCATTTTTTTTCTTCTCATTTTATTCTTTTGCAGGAAATAATAAATCTATACCAGAAATGATTCTTAGCTCCAACTCAAAGTACCGTCAAGTAATATTTAATCCATTGTTTTAAAAGACATTTTAGTCTAGAAGAATCTTATTTTTCTGCTTTAAAAAAAGCAATCTAAGCTCAGAATGTCAATAAGTTTGATCTAGTTGTGAACTAGTAAGAATGTCTCAGAATCAGTGCACAGGAATGTACATAAAACCTTGCTTAAGCCGGGTGGCAGTGGTGGTGGCGGTGGCGGCGGCGGCGGCGGCGGCGGCGGCGGCGGCGCACACCTTTAATCCCAGCACTCTAGGGGCAGAGCCAGGAGGATCTCTATGAGTTCAAGGCCACCCTGGTCTACAGAGTGAGATCCAGGACAGGCACCAAGAAACCCCGTCTCGAAAAACAAAACAACAATAACAAAACAAAAACAGAAACTTAAATAACTTCTCTTTGCAACAGAGACCATTATGGAAAACTACAACCTATGAAAATGGGGAGTTGTGGTGCAGTCCTAATGGATACATCTACAAATAAACTCAGGTACCTAGGGCTCTGGAACATTGCTATTTCCAAATACTGTCTGACTTCACAGTGCTGGTTACTTACAGCCACTCATGTAAAGAAATAGACGAGAAATCACAGATTGGACTAATGACATGTCCTTTCATCTACCACGTATCACTAAAAATATGTTATTTGATTGAGTACTGTAAAATATACCCTTTCTGAATACATAGCAAAATTCAGTGGAGCAAATGGATATTTGTCAAACTACATCGGTTCATAAGTGATCATAGGAGTCAAAATGTAGAAGGAATTTAAAAGCACATAAAACGATGGATGTGTAAACAAAAACACAGTGGAATATTATTTGGTTTTAAAATCAGAAGAACTTATAACACAACCTATGACATTACATAAGAAAAGTAAACTACGTATAAAAGCACAAATCCTCTGCCATGCTATTACAATGAAGTCTTTAGTCAAATTTATATAGAGCAGTGGTTCTCACCCTTCCTAATGCTGCAACCCTTTAATACAGTTCCTCCTGTTGTGGTGACCCCCCAAACATAAAATTATTCTTGTTGCTAATTCATAACTGTAATTTTGTTACTGATAGGAACTGTAATGTAAATATTTTGGAGATAGAGGTTTGTCAAAGAGGTCAAAATCCGCAGGTTGTGAAAGGCTGCTATGGAGGGAAGTAGCATGTTGTTGTTAGGAGTTGATGAGGGGTGATGCTGAGAGTTGAATGGAAAGTTAGTGTTTAACATGTGGGGGGTCTGTTTCAGTGAAATAAAATATTCTGTTGATTGATGGCAGTTATGGTTACATAACAAAATGAATGCTCTTGACCCTTTGAATTGCACTCCTACAGTTTTCAAATAAACTGTATTCTGTATGTTTTACCGCAAATGTTAGGTAATTAAGTTAAAAACCTTATGGATTGTTGTGCTGCATGAAATTTGTGACACGTTGATATTATATGAAAATGCTCCCAACCTGTTTGAAACCACTTTGCCTCAGGTTCATTGGTTATCTTACAGTGCTTTCATAATTGCAATACTAATTTAAAGTTAATAGCTTTAGTTAGAAGTCTAAATAGTGCACTTCTAAGCATAAAAGAAACAAATATCCACTTTGGAAATTATCTAATGTATTAACCATCCTATAAATTTTATTTTTTTAAATGTGCTAATCTGATCTCATGTTAAATTATACCAAGACCAAATGTTTTCAAAACCAGTATACAATTTAACTTTATTTGTTCAAAAAAAAACTAAAAACTTGTCTAATGTTTATTAATAAAAATAGAAAAAAACACTGTTCTTTCTATTTTATTAAATGTTTGAGTAAAGCAATACATGACTGATAGTAAAAAACTGAATGCCCTAAGACTATTTCATTGTACTCTAAAACCTCCTTTTGATTCTGATATGTTTATTGTGAAGGCATGCATTAATATGCACATACTGATTTCAATAATATTTAGTCCAAAGGTTTTACTTCACCTTTATCAAATGACAGAAGAGGCAGAGATGATGCTGAGGAAGTGGCTTTTGTTTATTTGTTTGCTTTCTTTTTCTGTTTCTGTTGTTACTCTTGTCTATTTCACCTGTCATCTGCTTGATCCTTACAGGTGGATTTTGCAGAGTTTGGAATCAAAATGCAGTGTCAAGATTTTCAATGTATCTATACTCTTTTATCTCACTCCTATTCATCTGCCTCAATAACTATAAACAAAAACCAAAGATCTGTGTTGTGAAGAGATGGAAAGTAATTTTGGTTTTATTTCTCTCTGTGGCTACTTGATCTTTGCTTAGGTCATGAAAATTTAAAAGAGATAGGTGAAGGTTTATACCTAGAAAATGAGATATTCCCTTTGATAATTACCATTATTTCAACCCTTATACAGTCCAATTTAGTGATCAGTGAAAAATCACAACTAAGTAAAGGATAATTTGTATGAGGATAGAGAACATGAAGAAAACCCACTTTGGAATGGTTAACAAAAAGAGAGTTTGTAGTACATCTTTTCCATAGGGAATATTCTCTGAAGCAAATGACAAGAATGTTCAGTAAAGGAACAAATTCTGCAAGAGTAGACAGAGGGTGAGGTATTTTTGTCTTCTACTTTCTTCAACCAATGTTTTTGCGAGTATGATTAATAGTACCGGTTAAAATTACTGGAAGACTGTGAATAAGAAGTTTCTGCATCAAAGGACATTTAGAATCACAGGGAAGCAAAGGAAACACGTGGAAACTAAGTGTAAAATAACAGTAATCAAAGTGTTTGTGGGTTTACAGAAGTCAAGGACTTTAAGCCAGCCACCACATGTAATTTTTGTATTTAATTATACGTATTATCTTTCAAATAAATAACATCAAAAGATTAAAGAAGTTTAACTCTTTTGAATATAACTTCGAATACTTACACTTTGTTCTTATTTTATACCTTGATTCTTCTCCATCCTCCCATTTCTGGGTCAATGACATAACGCATGTTGCAGAAGCCGCCATTTATGAAGTAGTGTTTGAATGTGGTTGAAGATATAGGGACAAGTATGTAAGAGATTGGACTGTGGAAGTGTCTGTGAAATGTTTAGTCTAGACTAAATTGTGGCTGAGCAAGCACTATTGCCTGAGAGTTCAGTCGAGGTTAAAATGGACCATCTGGGACTCCATCAAAGAGTTGTCAAGGCACAATTCCTTTGAGAACCTGTGTGAACAAGAACTTGTATCCCTACAGCTAATGTAAAAGGAGAAATGTGTCTGAAGAAAAATAGGCAGGTCATGCTTGAAATGTGAATTTTCAGTTATCAAAGGTACTGGTCCAGGCTCCTGACATTTGTAGGAAAAGATGACCTTCCTGACAAAGAGTCTTCATTGTTTATAAGTGCTAGAAGAGATTTTGAGACGACACCACAGAAGAAGCTGAACAAAACTAGCTTTCTCTCTTTTTACTGCTTCTTTAGATAGACTGAAGGGATGCAAAACATAATAGAATTAATAAAACTATTAGGAAGTTTCAAAAGTTTTTAATGAATTAGAAAAGAAACAGAGTCACTTTCTTTATACAAGTTATGATAGACAGATGTGCTGTGCTCAGTTGCTCCATCAAGTTCAAGAGCTTGCCTCCTTTTCAGAAAGCCACCTCTCCAAGGACCTCACAGTTTTCTACACCATGCATCTGGTGACCTAACATGCAGGACACATTAGGGGATGTGAATTTCAGCTTAAGAATTTGGCACTGTGTCAAGCAGTTTTCATCACAAGAAAAAAGAATGTTTGTTCAACTTTTGTTACGCCTGGAGGTCACTTTGAAGCCATTCTTTGTCAAACTATCTTTCTCCTCACTGGCATTGATTCTAACTATCAGAGAACCAAAATATGATTTTTAAATCTGTTTATGGAAGACAAACCATTCTAGAGAGCAAAACAGTTAGTATGGTGATTTCAATAGGATTGGCTGCCATAGACTTTTATGTTTGAATGCTTGGTCTTTAGGGAGTAGTTCTACTTGACAGGGATTAGGAGGTGTGGCTTTGTTGGTGAAAGTGTGTCAATGGGGTGGGGCTTTGAGGTTTCAAGGGCCCAAGCCAAGCCCAGTGGCATTCTCTTTTCCTGCTGCTCAGCAATCCAGATGTAAATCTCTCAGCTACCTCTGCAGCACCGTGTATGTCTATCTGTCATCTGGCTTTCCAACGTTATTATAATGGAATAAACCTTTGAGCTGTAAGCCAGCCCCAAATGAACACTTTCCTTTATAAGAGTTGCAGTGTTCATGGTGTCTCTTCACAGGAACAGGACATCGACTAAGACAATACTATCAAAGAATGTGATTCTCTGGATGAAGGAAAGGAGGGAGGGATGGGGGGACTGCACAGTGCTTTTTCCAAGATAAGTGCTGTGCTTTCAGAGACTGATAAGAGAAGGCCAGCCTTGAAAAATTATCCAAGTTCCACTTCCTCATGAAGATCTGAGCAAAATCTTTAGTCCTATTCAATACGCAAAACACTAAACCTGGGAAGAAGATTAGAGCTCAATAAATGACCCATTATTTGTTCAGCTGTGTGAACTGAGACAACTTGCTTATAATCACTGAGCCCAGCTTGTTTATTGGCAAAATGATTCATTACTTCTAGACAACCAGGGGTCTGCCTCCCTTCTCCCCATCCTAGTATGCATTCATTACTGCACATTCTCGGCTCTGGTATCCTTTTGTAATTGACCTAGAATGCCCTAGTGAACTAAAAACAAACAAACAAAAAAAAAAAAACATTTATCTGCCACTGTAATGACTCAATGCAAAAACTGAAAAACATCATTCCTATTTGTTGAAATGATATTCAAAACCAGAGTTGGATTATACCTATAAATGAGAAATGGCAATGCACTAGGATTCATTTTCATATTACTTTTGTTTATTCTTTAAAAATTCAAAAAGAAGCCGGGCGGTGGTGGCGCACGCCTTTAATCCCAGCACTTGGGAGGCAGAGCCAGGTGGATCTTTGTGAGTTCGAGGCCAGCCTGGACTACCAAGTGAGTTCCAGGAAAGGCGCAAAGCTACACAGAGAAACCCTATCTCGAAAAACCAAAAAAAAAAAAAAAAAATTCAAAAAGAGTTATTTGCGTGGACTATAAAAGACATAGTATAGTGTAGTAGAGTATGCGTAGGTCAAATTTTACAATCTTATCATTCAAAATTTGGATTGATAATTAGTTCATTATTCAGAAATTCAGTGAGAATCATAAAAAACTCATATGAATTTTAGTTTCTATTTAACTTTTTTCATTGTGCAATTTTTTGAAGTTTCTAAGGTTGCAAATCAGTTTTAATAAATCATACATGTGATACAGCTATGTGTGGAGTAAGTTTATGACTACCTTCTTATGTGCATACATGTGTATGCGATGCATGTATATATTATGTATGTGTGGGGGGTGTGGGGGGGTGTGGGTGTGTGCACATGGATGTGGAAGACAGAAGTAGATGCTTGGTGTTTTTGTCTATCATTCTCCATGATACTGCATGAGAAAGAATTTCTCACTCAGCCTCCAGCTTGTCTATGTGGCTAGGCTGGCTGGCCAGGGAGCTCTGGGGTGAGGAATGTCCTCCTATTTCCACCTTTCCAGTGCTTTCCTGGGTTACAGACACATGTTTGTACACCTGGCTTTTAGCAGGTGTTGGAGATCTGAACTTGTTCTCTCTGGTAGTATGACCAGCACTTCACCCGCTGGGTTTCCTCCCCAGCTTCATCCCTATTCTCTGTTGACTAACATGCTGAAGAAGAAGTTGAAGACAAAAAGGGAATAGCCAGTTATGCAAGGGTCTTTAAAAATCTGGAGTTTAGTACAATTCCCTGTTATAATTTTTAGTTGATTTATTGTATCAAAAATTTAATAGTATTCAATTTGCTTAATCATCCTTTTCAAGTCAACTGTTTCCAGCTGAAGAGAATAAATACACTATTTACTTAAACTATATCAATACATACAACAATTGTCACCAATGTGACAATGAAGACATTTCAGTCATTCTCATAGCTCTGTCACTGCAGCAGATTTGGGCAAGCAACGAGCATAAAGACATCACCTTGTTAAACACCCTCATTGGGCAATTTTTAAAAGATAATGTTTTATGTTAGAATCGAATGTCCATTGTCTTCTTTTTACTAGTAACATATGAGAAGTTCATAGCTATCACTTTCCTATATGACTTCAAAAAGAACAATAGCAGTGAGTGCTATTTTTGAAAAGCAAGACTAGATTCACCATCTCTTTTAAAATTAGTTTTTTCCCCCAAAACCATATAGAACATAGAGCACTTTCAAATACATGGGAATCCCACTTAGTGGACATGTAATCAGCGTAGAATAGAAAATCAAAGGCTCAGTAATCATCTGAAATAATTTGTGGGCCTTAGAGCAGATGGAGAATATTTCTAATGCTTTGATGATAAGAACAACAAACACTAATTTCTTTTCCAGGTACCCGGTCCCAGTGCTGAAGAGCCTTTCCTCTTTGTGAGTCTATCCATCATTTCACCTCTGAGAATCTGCTCTCACGACAGTCTCGTCATCTGTGCAGGCTTGACACAAGACAAATCACAACGCCTAAGATTACACACATGTACACACATACAAATTTTTTTTCTTACTTATGGAATATACATTTATTTTCCACATAAAACTGTGTCATTTTCAACTTTGATAACTGCTACAATTTCAATTCTCCCCAAAACAAAATATCCAAAATACATGGGAAAACATGAAAAAAATAAAAATTAGAGATAGTTCCAAAATTAAGATGTACCTCTAACATAAACATCTGAACATAAAATAAATTGCCATAATGTGTGTTTTCAAATGAAAAGATAGACTGCTTATAGTGTGCAAGTGAACAGCCTTCAAAGATGGTGTAATTTACTAGAAAGAACATGAGACTGATTATGAAAGTTGTTGGATTCTGCTCATAGTTCTGTGGTTGCTTAGCTTTGGCAAGATTTAAAATATAGTCAACTCTTCACCTACTTCATGCATATGAACTAAATTAAATGATTCCCCCTCCCATCCATATGCTGGTCTTTCTGCACAGATGCAATTAGTAATACACACTGTGCAAAATCCCAGCTGCACAAGGAAAATGGGGCTTTCATTTGTTTTCTATTGCTTGTATAAAACCAAACTTTAAAGGCAAGTGAAAGGAAAACAGAAGACTATCGTCTTGGTCCACACTTTTGCAATGGAAGATGGAAAGAGATAGATAGAGAATGGGAAAAGGCATTTACGTGGTGAGTAAATTCAGAATTTGGAGCAGGTGGCACATGCCCCAGGAAATGGTGCTGCACTCCTGGTCCTTTGGTGTAACACTAATTATATCTAGTGGGCGCGGGGAAGCCAAGATAGTAAGAGGAAATGGTGGATGAGAGTCTGGAAACTGGAATGGGGAAGGAGAGTAGATATGATCCAAATATATGATACAGATTATGAAATCCTCAAGGAATAGATACAAATACATTTTAAAATGTGATGTGTGTGTTGTTTGTAAACATTTATAATATGCATCCTCTAAAGAAAAAATGCCACACTGTGCCTCAAAAAGTAGCATAGTGTGGACCATTGTTTGTCATCCATAGTTCTGTTGGAACACATAGTTCTTGGAGAAAAATCTTTGTGGGCTGTTTGTTTTCAACAAGTACAAACATCCTTTAAAAGGGAGAGAAGTATTGTATTTTACATGTTAATTTGTGTTCAAATAAAACTACACCAAAACCTCAGGATTTTAATTTTTTTAGTGTGTGTGTGCACACATGTGTGCATATGAGGGGAGGGCAGACATGTGCCATGTATACTTCTGGAGGTTATAGAACAAATTGCAGGAATCTGTTCCTCCTTCTGCCATGTAGTTTCCAGGGACCACATTCAAGGTCTCAAGACTTTATCCTGCTGAGCCATCCTACCAGCCATACAACACTGTTTCAGCATTAAACCCTAAAATAGGAGAGTTTTATCCAGAATAATTATTTTCTGTAGCTCAATTCTTCTTATGATGAGTTTATGCCCCCAATACTATTTTCTTCTAGATTCCTGGAGGTCCCACCATCTTCAACATAGAAGCCAACCAACAATTCTTTAATGTAAAAGCAAATTAGAGTATCTGGGCAGGGTCCCCAGAGGTGCATGTGTTCAGACAGATTTCCTTCACTATGTCAGTATGTTTTTGTAATGATCTAACAGGAGTGAAGTCTTTCAGAATTATATTTAGAGAAAATAACTTTATTTGTGAGCACATAATTGTTTCTGTCACTGCTACAGTCTCTCTCTTTTGCTTGCCGTATTTATCTCACTCTTCTTTAATTTTTATCCTCTCAGTGGAATAACTTAGGAAAATTTCTCTGAGTAACTGATCAATGGCAAAGATTCAAAAACGTTACTTAGGAGAAAAAAGATCTTCAGTTGAAAATCACATGATTTGGTAAATAAAACAAAATCAGCAAAGTTTACATACTTCCCAGATAGCCTCATACTTTTACAACAATGATGCATAATAACATCAGGCAAAATTACAAAAGGCAAATTAAGTTCATTGTGTTTTTTTTTTCTCTTTGAGAATCATATAAAATCATCCTTATTTAAAACTGGTACCTGGCAACATGAGATATAGCTGTTGCTAGAAAATCTTGGTAATATCCACATTGCTCATGTTTAATACTAAAGACTCTTACATATCCTGGCAAACTTCCAGCATTCTTATCTCTAATAAGGAATGAATATAACTATGTAAATTATGTGTATACTAACTGGTTCAAACAGCTTCCAGATATGCTTTGTTATACATATAACAAACAGAGACTAGAAGAATATTCAGGAGAGCTTCAACAAAGCAGCTGGTCTGGTCTTCCACAGAAAGGAATCCACACAAGAGTAAAGCAGTGGCTGTCCCCTGGGGAGTTTGAGGCAGATGTCCAAGCACAGCAGATACATGGGGTGTTTTATCTCTACACTCAGAAGAGATTTGTTCAATGTGGAAAGAAGGCCTATGGAAAACCCCACTACCATCATAGATGCCTGTAATATTTGATGCTGAAAAAACCTTCAGCTTGTCAACCCTGAGCCTAGTATTAGGTACTGCCTATGAATTGTCACAGCACTATCTATCACCCCAGAGAAAGAACACACCCTATGTGGTCTCTTCTTCTACCCAGAATGTTGATATAGTGTCACCTTGAAGCTCCATCCAAACTAAGGTCTTGGGGAGTAGCCAACAGTTCAGGCAGTCTTGACTCAGCAAAGAGCTTGTGAGTCTAATCGACCCTCCCGTAGACCTGAAAAACAACCAGGAGACGGTCTCAGTTGTGCATCTAATCATTGTCCCAGTGAAACAGATTGCTGCCCCGATCACAACACTCTGCCCCTAAACCAGCCAGACCGACCAGACCGATAGCTACCACTGAAGATGTGTGAATTTAAATGGCCTCATGAACTTGTCAGAATCCCAGGAGGAAAATTAAGAAGCTCGGGTTCTCTCCGGGCCTAGTCACACTGAGGAACATAAAAGGCAGATGTCACCCTCACATAGCTTTGGTCTAGGAAAAGCTAGACAATCCTCCCTAAGTATCGTTGGCCCCTAAGCACCTATGTATGCACACGTGTGGATTTTGAACACTAATGGGCTCTCTATTCTTAGCATGTGGAATATCTCTGGCCTGAACTAGACAGAAAGACATTTCATTTACAATGTCAAGAACATAGCACTAAAGCTGCCTAAACTACCAAGTCCAACCACACATTAATAAAACTTGAGTGTTCTACATTAGTTCCTCTGTACTAAGAAGGATGCACAAGGATGGGCCCCTGTCTGTTTGACCTACTGAATTTGCCAGACTCCCAGAACCCCCCAAAAGAAGCACCCACCCACAGCTACTAGATAAAACAAAACAAAACAAAACAAAACAAAACAAAAAAAAAACATTCCATACCTAAGAGTGCTCCATCCCATGTGGAAGAGAGATCCTACAAAATCATTCATCCTGGGTCAGTCAGAAGCCAAGAAGTATCTAGATTAATTACAAGAAGTACATGGATACTACACAACCATAAACACTAATGGTACAAGTCAATGTGGTTTATAAAATTAGGACCCTAGGTTATAGCTCTAGAGAACCATTATCTGTACAAATATGTTACTGTAAGCACCACTAAAAACAATGAGAAGTTGCATTTCAATCTGAAAATAGGAATACCAAATGACCCAGGTGTCCCACACTGGGCATATCTTAAAAGGAAGTGCATTCAACATAACAAAGAGATATCTGCAACCTATATTTATTGCAGTACTATTCAGAATAGTCTGGATATGAAGCTAATTGTAGTTTCTACTTATAGTTGAGTAAAGAAAATGTAGGACACACATGCACACACACACACACACACACACACACATAATGCAGTATTTTTTGGCTGTAAAAAGACTTAAGTATCATTACTTTGTAACATTTTGTATGGAAAAATGCAATTGTTTTGATGAAAAATTAGTCACTTTATTTACATGACCTTATTCATGTACAAAGGATAAATTAAGTATGGAAGTCTCTAGAGATTGTGAATCATAGAACTATAAGAGGTCATATAAAAAGTATGCAAATATAGTTATGTAAGTGGATTAAAATCTAATATTCTACAACCCAATAGAGTGATTATAGTTCTTTGCACAAGTATAAATTTAACTATAAATAGAAGACAGAAATTCAAAAGTGCCCAACACAATGAAATGATAAATTTGTAAGGGATGAGGATGTCAATTATACTGAATTGATCCTTATTTATTTTATATATACATACTTATTATCTTATTGTATTTCACTTTTCACATGCATGTGTGTGTAGTAAGAAGCATGTGTACTATGTGTGCTGGAACATCAATGGGATCACTATGGGAGGGTGAAGGTGCACACGTGTATGCCTGTGAGAAACCACATGTTCACAATGAGTGTTGCCTTCACCTGTTTCCCACCTTACTTACTGAGACAATATCATTTCTTGTACCCAGAACTCAACAGTCAGGTGACCAGCTTCCTTAGGAGATTCTCATATTCATTTTCAGAGCACTGAGAATGTAAGTGGGTCACTGTACCTAGTTAGCATTTATGTGGGTACTAGAAAACTGAACTCCTATACATACATTGTGAGTAGGTATCCTGAATCATTTATACCTATATTTAATCATCCTTTTGTACTTCATAAATGTGCACAATACGTGCAAAATGTTTTAAAAGACAAACATAACCTAATATCACAAACTAAAATGCAGAATGTTGGATGCAGTTCCAGTAGAGCTTGAGTTGGATGGTTTGCTTCTGTATCACACAGTAACAGTTGATTTTGCTAGCTGAGGCTGGAAAATGCCTTCAACCTCCCTCTCATATTGGTGGAAGCCTAACTAAAGTTGCCAGCCACAGATATCAGTTTCTTTCCTAATGAGAATCTCTAAAGTACTGCTTGGGGCTTTTCTCAGCATTTGGCTGAGCTTGGAGAGATTGTTCCAAAAGATTAGAAGTGGGGATTGCCATCACATGCCAAGCGTGAGCCTGGAAATGGTCACAGTCTTATTTCTGACATGTTCTCCCAGTAAAATCAGTCACAGAACTCTTCCAAACTAAAGAAGGGGCTTCAACTCTATCTCTTGGTTCAAAAGGTGCAAAATTTGAAGACACCCAAATAAAAGCAGATGTATACAGCAAAATCAGTAAGCAAGAATTGAAAGAGGAATTGACTATAGATGTGTTATTACTCAAACTGTGTTTTTAATGTACTTTGATGTTTTTTAAACATTGTACCTCACTTTGCAAATGTATATGCAGTTTTAAGAATAGCTTACTTTGGATGAATTAAATAATTTGTAATACCACAAAGATATATTTAGATGTTAGACATACACATAATAAAATTCACTTACTATATTTTTAATAGAAAAAAATTCACCACAAGATAGTCAAAAAGTTACAGATGAAATATTTAGCATTTAAGAATTGTTGTTTTTGATGGAATGTACAGAAAATGAGTTCTTGTTAGAACAAGACAATAATCATTTTGTTTTCCTTTTATTACTGAAGAATTTTTGTTTATAGAATGCAACACCTATAACTGTAACTGTTACAATAAACTTAGAATATATAGGTACTATAACTATCAGCCAATTTAATTAATTTTTCTCAATTTTGACTACTACAGTTAAAATTTCACTTTATCAGGTTTCTGCCTGACACCACAAAGGACCCCCTTTCCAGACATATTTTTTAGTACTTTCCCCCTCCACACACACACACACACACACACACACACACACACACACACACCCATCCTGACAACCTGGTCCCTCAAGTTCCCTTCCCCATCAGCCTTCAGTCCACCAAGTTGATTAATTCTATATCCCCTTCCCAGGGAGATCCATGCATCCCACTTTGCGACCTTCTTGTCACTGAGCCTCTGTAAGTCTATGGATTGTAAATGGTTATTCTTTACTTTACAGTTAATATCCACTTATGAATGAGTGCATATGATGTTTATCTTTCTCAGTCTTGGTTACCTCAATCAGTATAATTTTCTTCTAGTTCCATCCATTTGCCTTCAAAACCTGATGCAAGGGAAACTCCCATGAATCTACAAAGATGACCTCAGCTAAGACTTCTAGCAATAGATACATAACCTGAACTGGCCATCTCCTGTGACCAGACTGGTGACTACCCCAATTGTCATCAGAGAGACTTCATCCAGTAACTGATGGAAAGAGATGCAGACATTCACATCCAAACATTAGGTCAAACTTTTTTTTTCTTTCAGCAGAGAATCCTGCTGAAAAGAAGGAAGAAGGGAGGAGGGAGCCATTGGTCAATGACATCACAAGAAATCCCACAGAAACAACTAAGCTGTTTCACAGAAACTCACAGAGTCTGAACCAACAACCAGGGAGCCTGCATGGGACTGACCTAAGCTCTCTACATGTATGTGACAGTTGTGTGGCTTGGTCTATTTGTGGAACTCTTAACAGTAGGAACAGAGGCTATCTCTACTGCTTTGGCTGGCAATTAGGAACCTATTCCTCACACTGTGTTGCCTTGCCCAGCCGAAATACAAGGGGAGGTGCTTACTCTTACTATAACTTGATGTGCCATGCTTTGTTGACACCCATGGGAGGCCTGCCCCTTTCTGAGCAGAAACAGAAGAGGAGTGGATGTAGGAGTGGAAGTGAGTGGAGAGAGGGAATAGAAGGAGAGGAAGGAGTGGAATCTGCAGCTGGGATGTAAAATAAATACATTAATTTAAAGAATATTCCACTTTATTATTATTTTCTAGCCCTTATGTGAAAAAAAAGATAGTAAGGAAGATAGTAAGGTCATTGCCTCTAAATTTTAAAGCTCTTTTTATCAGTTCTACTAAAACTACATTATTATTGTGCCCAACTGCTGAAAATAAGAACATGTGGTGATAAGTCATGAGCAGGATTGCTTTTCACACTAATGAAGTCCAGGAAAGTATCCCACTGAAACATAAATCTTTCATGACAAAACTTGATTTCAAGTCCATACACAGGTCCATAGGTGTGTGCATTTGTATGTGTGTATGAATGTGTGTGTGTGTCTATTCCTTTTTTAAGTGTGTGTTTAATTTATTCAAGAACTAATTCCATCCCTGTCTCCTTCATAAGGACCCTAAGAAACTACCAAAGCTGTTTCATGCCAAGTGCCTCTTCTTGTGCTGCACAATGTTGAACTGTTCATTTGTCAGGACACTGGCAAACTGAAGTGACAGTTACTTTGGTTGAGGCTGATTTGTCAACTTACTGGTCTTGGAATCTTCAGAAATCTTTGTAGTCTAGCTCACAGACAGACAAAGCTGTCAAAGCCAAACACGACTGCAAGAACTGGAGGTTCAAAGAAAGATAAGCTCTTACGGGGTACCATGGCCAAAATGAATAGGGAAACTATGATTTTACCAAGGAATCATCTAGCTCCAAAGTACATGCTCACCAGAAAGTAAAATATTGAATTATATTGGAGTCACAGAATCAAATTCTTAAAGTCTAAGAATGTGGAATTCCAACAACTATTAAAGCCACATTTTGCAAGGAAGAAAGTACATTATATAGTCATAAATTTGCGTGGTTGTGAAGCACAGTGTATGAAGTGGGACACCTTCTAAAAAGGATAGGTTCTATAGACTAAAAAGAAACAAAGGATGATAAGATTCTGGAGGAGGTTCTAAGGTGGTCTGACCACACAGATAATGCAAAAGTCAGCTGGCTATTAACCATGTCTGCTCCCAGGCTTCTGGACAGATAACAGGTTATGCACCCCTCCCTTTGAAGGAACAACCCTCTGTGTTTAACACTCATGAACCCCATATCTGTGATTATCTATGAACATACAAACATCTGTGCCTTGCCCAATCTGCAATTAGTTTTATATATGGATGTGAGAGCCTTGGATAAGGAACACATGATTACGGTAAGATAATCTTATGTGTGTGTATCTCTCTCTCTATGTATGTGTATATCTATACATGCATATAAATACATAAAAATCCAATATTTCTAAGCCAATTACTTCTATAATAAAAAATGTCATGACTAAATTTCATATAAAGAAGAAAAATGTATTTTTCATATACCTGGAGTTCAAGGAATACAAGAAAAAGTCTGTGTGTGACACCAATGGAAGGCATTGTTGTTCATCATTTTATGGTGAAAAACAGAGGGGCAGCATAAAAGCAAAGGATGCTGAGCTTTTTCATGATGCAAGATTGAGAGAAAACCTTGCTGTAGTAAACACTGTGAATGTATTAATAAAAACATGTGAGAAGACCCTAATCACCTCCCAAAACTTTATCCTCCAATATCATCACCCCGGTGGTTAATGTTTCACCTGGGATTTTGGAGGAAACACATTAAAATCACTGCTGACTCTCTCTCTCTCTCTCTCTCTCTCTCTCTCTATATATATATATATATATATATATATATATATATATATATTCATATTAATGTATATATATAATCATATAATGTATTAATATATATAATCATATTAATGTATAGGTGTATAGACACATGTATATGTGATATGTATACATCTAAATACATGACTATCTTATTTAATATTCTATTATTTCAAATTCTACAAATTAGAACACAGTCAAGTTGAAGTTGACAAATGAAGAGGCTAGATTCACTAGCAGAAGATGAGCCAGGAAGTAGCAGCTGAAGGTCTTATGTCCATCATAACCTGGTCTGCCAGGGTTTCAGTACAACATTTCTGTATGGGCTTCATAAATAGCATCCCCTTTCACACTAAGATGGTTTATTTTGATTGAATATACATATTACTTGGTCACATGTGTATGAGGCTATTGAATCTGAATGTATTGGTCAAAAATTGATAGTGGATATAAATATACTGACTATGAACAAAACTAACAAAGTAATCATGTCTGTGAGGAATGAGCCTGCTAATGACTTCTAGTAGATTGACTAAAGTGAGGATAATGCATTGCTATACTGTCAACTGAGACTAAATTGGAGTAAAAGTGTGAACTAAAAATCCGTCATTGCAAATACTTCACTGAAAACACACGTAATCATTAATCACATTGAGGCAGTTTCTATGGGAAGTTCAGTTAGCCTTGGTCCTACTGAGACACAAATCCACTTCAGTGAAATAATATTTTAATAAATGGTTTAAGATTTTTTTTATTGTGAGGTAGTCAGGGAAACCAGCAGAAGAACTGCCTTTCATATAAGGAGACATTGGCAGATGACAAAAGAGGAAACCAAGTATTGAATTTTTAATCTCAAGCACTAAGTCAGATGATTTCTAGATGGCCACAATGGATGGTGGAAACATCACTGGGAACTTCCTCTGAGTCTTCAACCTGCCCAAGAGTCTGGAAAGAAAGTTCTCTTAAATATTGTATGAACTTGTCTTATAGGTAAACTATAGCCTGCAGTTACATAGGTTAAAATGTTCTAGAAATGAAAATACCTGCCTCACTTTAGCTGTTAAGAAGAAACTTCAAAGGGAGACTGATATTGATACAAGTTGATATTGTACTGAACTACATTGTCCTCAGTAGTAGCATTCTCCTCCTCCAAGGATACCTCCATAATTCTGGGACAGATTAGACTCAATTGCAGACAATTTCTCTAATAGAGTATTCACACAGAAATCTGCAAACCACTGATATGTTTCCTTTCCATGGGAAAAAAAATCTATCAGATCATTACTGGATTAGCAACGTAAATTAAAAGTCTGTATACATCTAAACACAATACAATTTGAGGAAACAAAATAAGCATTGAGAGTATTTTAAATCAGATATGAATTGTTTTTTTTTTCTAAAAATATTGAAACCTGAGTGAGTATAATTAGTACTGTGTAGGAAAATGATCACAATGTCCATTTTCGTAGAAGAGAATAATCAAATGCTGCTTCCATTCACCTCTACATACATTAATATGTAAAAAGTTATAGTAATTTAACAATTAACCAATATAGTAACATTTAAATTACTTTCAAATACTGTCTCAAAATGTTTCTCTGAGATATCATCTTTTTAAACAAATATAAGTCTATTAAAATGTGTTTTTTTAATCTATACATGGAAGGCATTCAAGGAAAAAAAATCTTCAAAAATATCAGAACTTAGGTTCATATGGTATTTCCAAAACAGGCAATACACTTTTTTGTTTGTTTTTTGAGACAGGGTTTTTTGTTTTGTTTTGTTTTGTTTTGTTTGTTTTTTGAGACAGAGTTTATAGACAATACATTTTAAAGAAGTTACATTTATCCTTAAAGTTTTAGTAGGTTATTCTAAAACTAACTATAATAATATTCATTCTAGCTTTACCTAACAAACGTTTGAAGGAGAAAGCAGATATTATGTTTAATGTTTACTGAAGAAAAATATGCAAATATGAGTAGTCTATCATTATTTTTTACTTGAATGCTTAAAGTTACAACATGTACCTTTCAATTCATTAATCACTCTTAATACTTATTTTAAGGTATTCATTAAAAGGACAAATAAAATAAAAAGCAATATTTAGCCATGTTGTTTATTTAGTGCAAAAAAACTGTAAGATAATAGAAGACAAGGTGGCAAGGATCTGGGAGGAGTTGGGGGGACTGAAAACTAATCAGAATTCATTGTAGGAAAAAAGTATTTTCAATAAAAGAAAAGTAGAAAAAAGAATTTATAAAATATTTTTAAACTTCTCTCCAGTTCGATTATAGGATCATAACTGTTTTAAATGATGCTACCATGTAGATTATAATGCTCTGGTACGAGTACAAGTTCAAGATCAACCTGCTTTTAAGTGTAAGAATTACTAATGATGAATACTGATGGTTTCAGGTTATACTGACCTCAGAATTATATATAAACACAGGAATCTTTCAACATTAGAGACAGCTTATTTAATTGCCACTTCTTATGATTGAACTGTATTATATGGGGTGAATGTGTAGATTATTAACTACATTAATCTTAGCACTTATGATTTTTTTCTATAAAAAGAATGATTCAGAACATTAGAACTAGACACAAATCTTCTTGTTAATAGTTGTATAAGTTTTGTGGAGTTGTCAGAACCTGGCAGGCTTCACTGAATCAATCTACAATCTAAGATATAGAAAATGTGAAGTTTTAAATAGGGAAAGAAAAATCTTCCAGTGTTGCTTTGTGATTGTTTTAACAATAAATGTTGTGAAGTTCTGTGTTTTATAGAATACAATCTATATTACAGAAATTTTGTAAACTGTGTATATAATGAACATAATTTATTCAAAAACAGGTGAGTTTACAGATAACGTTTGGCCTTTACATAGGAGAATGGTGCTCACAGTCAAAATAGCTATCAGTGTGAGGAGCTCTGAAATGGAAAGCCCTCAGAGCATTGCCTTCAAAGAGGTTGTTCCCACCACAGTCAACTTTAGGACTTCACTGATTCTTGCTCTCCGATAGAAAACATTTTTAGAATAGTTGCTTTCCTGTTATCATGCATTGTCTTGGTGTGGGATTCTGCTTAATGTGGTATTCAACTATTTGTAACTTTTCAAATCATTGATAAGACATGAGAGTGATTCATGCACACCACCAAGTAATTGTAATTTTCAAATATCTTATTGATTGGTGGCAATGTAATCAGAGTGAGAGCTATGATACTACTGTCCTCAATGATGTAGAAAGGGTATGTGTGGAGAACTAGAGGAAAGGCATCAATCCATAACAATGGAATTATCCAGAAGGAATAGGAGTCTCATGAAGGCCGTATATCTAACACAGCAAAATAACTTAGTTCTTACTTTTCTCTATTCTCATTGAAAATAATAGAGATCAGCCTGGGCAGTGGTAGCACACAACTTTAATCCCAGCACTTGGGATGCAGAAGCTGGCAGATCTCTGAGTTCGAGACCAACCTGGACTACAAAGTGAGTTCCAGGAAAGGTGCAAAGCTACACAGAGAAACCCTGTCTCAAACAACCAAATTAATTAATTACATTAATTAATTAATAATAATAATAAAATTAAAATTAAAATAAAATAAAGTAATAATAGAGACCATCAAAACATTTTCCATGCTCACAAAATGATTCTGTTGAGTGACAGAAGATTCATTGACATGCCACCAAAAGTAGTTGTTGATGGAACTAGTAGAGTTCATGCCTCGCACGGTAAAAGAAACACTGTACTTTTAACGTCTGATCTAAGCACATATTTGAATAAAAGACTATTTCATCTACTATCAAAATAAATATGGATACTCATTAAAAACAAACAGATAAAAGTACAGATAGTTATTTGGGGTAGGATAAAGAAGATCAGATGGATGGGAAAGGAAGAAAAGACATACTGAATTAAATGGGGCTGCAGTATATTGTCATAATGAAGCCCATTATTTTGTAGAATTGACAAATAAATAGCAAAAATAAAAATAAATAGATCAAATATCATAATTAAAGACTTCAAAGTTGGAACATTGCAAGAACATAATCATGAGACAAAGAATTCAAAAATTCAAGTAGTTCCTAGGGTGATAAATAAATTTTAGTAACTGTTTTTGCAAGAATTTGTGTATGTGTGTGTGTGTGTGTGTGTGTGTGTGTGTGTGTGTGTGCCACTAAAGTTTAGCTGAGGCAGTCAGTGGAGGAGGAAAGGCATGTGCTTGTACATAGCAAGCTCTGTGACTGTTGATAGTTTCAGTTCTCAGCAGGGAGTCCCAACCAAACAATATCAAGACTGATGAAGCAAGACTGAAGAAAGCAGGCACTGTAACATAGAAACAGCAGGCTCAATGAGAGAAAACATTTAAACAGAGACAATGCTGTAAGATTGGATTCTTAAAAGAGTATAGCTCTCAACATACAAATACAGTAACTCCATAAAATAAAATTACATTTTTTTAAAGTTTTTGTAAAAGCCTCAAAGATTCATGTCAAAAAGTGAAATGGATATTTCTAAAAAGAAAAGAGATAAGCAAGTTATTTTAACAGGGTTTAACTCTCAGAGATGGAAAGTGCAAAGTATGACAGAAGGTGTAAGAGACATGGAAAAATCTTATGAATCAAAATCTAAACTGCTGGGGCACCAAGATGAAAATATATAGAATATGGAGAAATCTGTGATATGTAAGTCAGTTCCCTCAGAGCATGCCCATATGGGAGTTAATTCTGCACTTGTATCCAAACCCAACTCTCTGTTTTAGTACAGAAAAAAAGAGGTGCTTCCTGTAGCAATGCCCTCTGCTAAAAAGAGAGGATATCTATTTGAGTTGCTGAAGGATGTCTAAAGTCACACTGGGTGATTTTCCCATCAAAGGCCTGTTCCTCATTCAGCATCCAGTATCCAGAGTCAAGAATGGTCCATCTGAATCAGAAAATCGCTTTCTTGGAAAATCTTCCCTTGAGCCTGTGAGTACTGGGAAGATATTTTTGTTGAATTCACTCACAAATTTAAGGTAGAAAAAGCCTGTATGAATCCAGATACATATACTATTTTTTCTTCTTTTGGGTGCAATTAGTTTTGCATGACTAGCATGAACAGGATGATGTTGCTGGAGGGCTTCTCTCCAGGTTCCACCAAGCCCTGCAGTCCCACAATCCATGAAGAAAATAATCACTCAGATGCTTATATTACTTATAAACTGTATGGCTGTGGCAGGCTTCTTGCTAACTGCTCTTATATCTTAAATTAACTCATTTCTATAAATCTGTACCTTGCCACGTCGCTTGTGGCTTGCCGGCGTCTTTACATGCTGCTTGTGCTGGCAGTGGCTGCAGTGTCTCTCCCTCCTTCTTCTTGTTTCCCCAATTCTTCTCTCTCCTTGTCCCGCCTATGCTTCCTGTCTGGTCACTGGTCATCAGTGTTTTATTTATATAGAGCAATATCCACAGCAGGATGACAGAATCTAACTGGTTCTTAGCTTTCTAAAAGCTGATACATTTCATTCCAAGTCTGACTACCTTTCCAGTTCCTAGCAAAACTCTCTCCTGCCCCTCTCAAACCATAACTGCACATGTTTGATTTCCTTATTCCTCAGCCCCACCCCAAATCTTCCCACTGTTTTTTGTTTGGGTCAGTCAGTGAAATTATCTTAGTTAATGTCATTCCATGACAGAATTCAGGTTCACTACTTCCATAAAGCACATTATTATGCAACCTTCTTCTCTACATTTGAATAAAATTTTCTATAAAAAGTGTTATCAAAATGAATCCATTTATTTAAGTAATGATGCTTCTTCAAAGTGGATTTTCAGAAAAATAAATACCACTTGTCAACTACCAGTCATAAATGATATAAGATTGTGATAATGCTATTGTAGATTTTGAAATACAATTTTATCTTTGAGCAGCTAAAGGTCTAACTAAATTGATTATTCTGAGTTTTGTTTTCTATTTAGAACTGTAAGTACTCTTAGCTATACAAAGAGGAAAGAAAAATATTTGAATGTGATCAGGTACTCACCATTGCAGCCTGACTTAATGGCACCTGTAACTTTTGATCTGAATAGAAGCATATAACCATGCACATTTTATTTTTCACCTCTAATATTAGCTCTTTCTCTTCATGCATTTCATCAATAAGGATTGTATAATAATGAGAAGAATATTTGTATGATTTATGTTACTGAAATAGAAAACTCTGAAGCATATTATAGGAGGAAAAGTTTTATGTGGCTTATACTTCCCGGTCATAGTCAGTTACTGAAGAAAATGGGAACAGAAACTGAGGCAGGAACTGGATGAACCAAGGTATGAACCATGAAGGCATGATTGCTTGCTTTCTCACAGGCTTATACCCGGCTGGCTTCCTTATACAAGCCAGAACTACATGCCCATGGCATGATTTTTTTTCACAGTGGGCTAGCCCCTCATACACCAATTAAGAACCATAACAATCCCTTTGAGACATACCCACAGGAAAATTTGAAAAAGGCAATTACTCAAATGAGACTCTATAGTTGAGGAGATTCTAGCCTGTGTTGGGTTGACAGTTAATGTTAAATAGAACAAGGAGGAAATACTGTTTCCATATGTTCTTCATCTCTTCATCACTATCAGTTAAAACAAAAACAAAAAACAAAAACAAAAACAATCCAAGTGGAAAGACTTTAGAAGCAGGCAAACTTTCCAATGGAGAGAATACTCTGATCATCAGGTCTACAAGTTTCTCAGTTATTAAGCAGAATAGTTCTTCTTTTATAGAAATAGTGAGCAAAAATAAAGGAGAAATATCTATATTTAACTAGGAGATCAGAGAATGGATTATTTTAAGACCAGAGTATTCCAAAGATACAAAAATTTGTTAACGAGCAGTTGCATGCTTACTAAACAAAGAGATGACGGTAAGGAAAATACTAAGCAAAGCATGCTATTATTACTTATCTTGATTTTTTTTAACTGATATTTCACTCTAATTTATCACCAGGGGTAAGAAGTTAATCTAATCATTTATGAAGTAAAGAATACAAATATGAAGGACTATGACATGGCTTATATTTATCATCAAGGCAGAATTAACTGACAGGAAAAACATGGCCTTGAAAATGAGTGTCACAATTCCCCAGGCTGGTGATCTGATAAGAATAAAAAGTATAAAAGAAGAAAGATAGATGAAGCCTAGATTTCCTTTTTTCCCCTTATTTCTAATATGCCAAGTTATGGACAGGAAATTTCCTGTTCTTACTACGATAAGTAAGAGTTGTACATGCCCACTCCAAGCCCCATGTCTTTCTTGTTACATTACTGAACTCTGCCTGAAAGAGACCCTTGTCTAGGCAGATTTTTCTATTCCATTCAGCCAGCTCACAAATAACCAATTGGAGACTTTTATTAATTATGAAATCTCAGCCAAAAGTTTAGGCTTGTTTCTAACTAGCTCCTATAACTTAAATTAACCCATTTCTGTTAACTTACTTTCTACCTCATGACTTTATTTTCTTTATTCATCCCATGGTGCTTTCCTGCTTCCTCTTTGTCTGGATGACAACTCTTTCCTTCTTCTTCCCAGCATCCTATGTGCCTGTAAATCCTGCCTAGCTATTGATCATTCAACTTTTTATTAAACCAATCAGAATGACACATTTTCACAGTACACAAAAAGGTTATTCCACAGCATTTCCTCATTTTTGTTTAAATAAAAAGGCAAAGTTTTAACTTTGACACAGTAAACTATATATAAAAAGAACAAATATTAGGTAAGAATTACATTCACAATGTTTAGTCCATTTGTATTTGGCAATTTTGAAGAAATTACTTTACTATTTATCTTATATGAGTAAGTTTTAAGTTCTGTACCCAATTTATTTTATAACTAAAGAAAACTATAATTATGACTACATATTCTTCAATGCAATAAAAGACCTCAGAAAAATATATTACCTTGGTAAACAAGAAGTGCAGAATAAATTACTTCCAAAACTAAAAAAAATAACAGAAACTCCCGGCGGCCTGCAGTCACCCAAAGTTACCCTGCAACATTGGGGCATCCATGTTCAGCCTACAGGCCTAGAATATCTGACAGACTTTTCTGAGAAGCAGGAAATTTTGAAGGACTGTCTTATGCTGTCTTGGAAAAATTTGGCAGTTGTAGTAGGGCAGGCACATAGGGTCAAGGAAATTGGCTCAGACCAGTAGCTAAGGCATGCATATAGTATACTCCTTAAGAGCCAACCTGGAGTCTGCCTGAGGGCCTAGCAACAGGAGCTGTCAGCGTTCCTGATCATGCCCAGCCAATGAGGGATGACCACACAGACTAGGTGCTGGGAGGAGGGTATTTTAGGCTTTCCCTGTTATTGAATAAATGAGCTCATTATTTGCTTTCAAGGGAATCCCAGTGTCTTTGTCATTAATGCCACACCTTCTCACCCCCTCCCCTGAGGGAGCCTTTAGAAACCAGCAACAGGCAGTTGTTTTCCTTTGTGTCCTGCTGGAACCAGTTTGGACAGCATACTGTTAGTAGTTGAGCAAGGGCAATTTTTTTCCTGAAATGGCTAGATGAATGTAAGATGAATTGCTAAAAGGTCTTATTAATAAAAACCCAGAGCCAGATATTGGGGTGAAAAACAGAGAAATCAGAGAAATAGAATAAGCCACAGACAACCACACCTCACTGACACCTCAGTCTCCACAGAGACCTTCTTCCTGTATACCCATGCCTATATGCCTTTCTGTTCTGCCATCTCATTTCTTCTCTTCACCCAACTATATCACTTCCTCTTCCCTGCCCAGCTCTGTCACTTTTTGTCTGTCTGTACCTTTTATGGTTAGTACTGGGATTAAAGGTGTGTGCCACCATGCCTGGCTCTGTTCCCAGTGTGGTCTTGAACTCACAGAGATCCATACAGATCTCTGACTCCTGAGTGATAGGATTAAAGGTGTGTGTTACCATTGCTTGACCTCTGTGCTTACTATAGTGGCTGTTTTTTTCCTCTGATCCTCAGATAAACTTTGTTGAAGTGCACAATATATTGGGCACACAATACATCACCACATTTGCCATAAAGAAAGCAAACTCCATATGGAGGTTCTTTGATACCCATCATCCTTTTTTTTTTTTTGAGGTAAATTGGTACTGCCAAGAACAGATGTGTCTCAGTGTCCTGAAAAGCCTTATACATCTAAAACATTTTAAATGCCATATTCTGTTGGTGTTTGAAGTGTTTAAAGATCACCTATGTATGTAACATATGTCTCTGTATGACCTTGAAAACATACCTAACATGACTATATGTTTGATAGTTATAGATGACTATTAACGTGTATTTATTATCCTAAATAATTTTCAAATACTAACAATTTATATAACCTTTTAAAATGAGCTACATAGGTACAATACCTTAAACAAGAATACAAACATATATGCAGCATAAAAAATAAAAATAATCTTTAATGTGTATCAATATACAAAAATCTAAACCAATGTAGAATATTTGACACTACTGGTTGTTTAAAAGCAGAGTCAACAATTCACCCTTTTTTTTTTTTTTTTTTTTGGTTTTTCGAGACAGGGTTTCTCTGTGTAGCTTTGTGCCTTTCCTGGATCTCACTCTGTAGACCAGGCTGCCCTCGAACTCACAGAGATCCGCGTGTCTCTGCCTCCCTAGTGCTGGGATTAAAGGTGTGCACCACCAATGCCCAGCCAATTCACCCTTTTTATCTCATCATTTCTCTACTATGCACCTTTTTTTTCATTCAAAAAGAGAGACTTGAATCTAACTCCTTTGTTTATCTCATTTCCTGACCATGACTAGTAACAACTTGTAACCAAACCCCCTAAATGATGACAAATAGCTATAACCCATCTAATGATCAAAAACTATCTACCTCATCTCTTGGGAATATGGGTATTATATTCTCTAGAATGCTTCTTGTTGTCTGGAGGTGCTGACATCTTTAGGAGACACTGAGAAAACTGGGATAATGTTCAAGTCTGGACATTGGATGCCATTTTTAGTCAGACATTTCCATCAGGAAATCCAGCTCCACAATAATGACATGGAGACTTATTAAATATGAAAGCCTAACAGATAGCTTAGGCTTGTTTCTAACTAGGTCTTATAACTTAAATTAACCCATTTCTATTAATTTACTTTCTGCTTATGGTTTTATTACCTTTCCTCTGCCTATGCTGATTTCCTGCTTCCTGTGTGTCTCGCTAGTGACCCCTTCCTTCTTCCTGGAGTCTTGTGGGCCTGAAAATTCTTCCTAGTTATTGGCCATTCAGCTCTTTATTAAAGCAATCAGAATGACACATCTTCATGGTGCACAAAAAGATTATTCCACAACACCCTTGCCTTTAAATGGTTTCTTAGAAAGAAAGCTCAAATGGTGGAGAAACACTTAAAGAAATTTAAACATACTTAGTCATCAATGAGATACAAATAAATCATAATTATTTTGAGATTTCATCTTATATCAGCCAGAATGTCCAAGTTCAGTAAAACAAATGACATGATGGCATGGATGTGGAGTAGATGGGAAAGTCATGTATCGCTGGTGATAGAACAAACATATAGACAAAATCAGTGTGGTGGTTTCTCAGGGTGCTAGGAATCATTCTTACTCAAGATCCAGTTACACCACTTTTGGGCAGATATACAAAAGATGCTACAAGTGGCGCCCAATGTGGGGCAAGAGTTTCCACCTAAAACCTGAGTAAAAAGATTCTAAAACGGAGCTAAAAACAGTTCCTACTTGTCTCTTTCAAGTTAGCGACAGAGTGCATGTTTGAGCTACTATGGCAGGTTCCTGGTGTGTGCGCTCAACCTGCAGTATGGAGGGAATGAGGCCTCTATAAGTGGCACATTAAGCTGCGTGGTGGATTTAGCCTTTGCTAGTACAAAACAAAAAGAGATTTCTGGGCTACATGCTGCCTTGATAGAAGCATAGACCCACTATTTCTGAGAGTTGATGGCTCCCAGAGCTGGTGGAAAGCATACCACCGCCATGTTGGGAAGCTGAAGTGGGCGAAGTCAGCAGCCATAGTGCCATTTCAGTCTTAGAATGCTGCAGTTTAAAGCAATAGGCTCAAGGTAATATGAAAAATAAGCCACATAAAGATGGCTACCACACAGAAAATCTGGATTATGTTCTCTTTGATATTCGTAACTAAATAAAAACATTTGATTACAAAAGCTGTTGAGTTATGCCAAAATGTATATTTTAAAGGTACCTTGCATTGTTAAATGCATTGTTGGTGCATTTAAATTGACTACAGGCCTAGAGTATCTGACAGACCATTTTCAGAAGCAGGAATTTTGAGAGACCATCTTACCCTGTCTTGGCAGAGTACAGTGGTCACTTTCCTTGTGTCCCGCTTGCCCAGAAAGGACAGCATTGCATTTGTACTGTCAGCCGTCAAGGCAAGGGCAGTTCTTTGTCCAGTAGGCCATTTTGTGCCAAATGACAAACTTCCAAATGGAAATGTCTTAGAAGCCCAATATTCTCTCGGGATCACTTGGTGCAGCCAGGAGCAATTGTGTCTCACATCAACAGAATTCTAAGTTATTTAAATGCCATATTCTCTAGGTCTATGAAGTGTTTGAAGATTACCTGTCCATCTGACCTATGTATCTGTAAATCTGGATAACCTAACTAATGTAACTATAGAGATGACAGGCATAGGTGACTATAAATCTATAAATCTTATCTACTGAAATAACCTAAAGGCTAAGGCTTCATGTAAACAAGGTAAACAGTCTATAAGCAAATGTATGGTGAAGAACGATGACTTCAAAATTGTGACAATACACAAGATATTTATAACAGAAGTAGGAAACCTTCCTTTTTAAAAAAAAAAAAAATCAAGAAAAGGGGAAGTGCTGTGGATATCGCTCTATATAAATAAAACACTGATGGCCAGTGACCAGACAGGAAGTATAGGCAGGACAAGGAGAGAGGAGAATTGGGGAAACAGGAAGAAGTAGGGGAGACACTGTGGCCACCACCAGGACAAGCAGCATGTAAAAACGCCGGTAATCCACCAGCTACATGGCAAGTTATAGATTTATAGAAATGGGTTAATTTAAGATATAAGCACAGTTAGCCAGAAGCCTGCCACGGCCATACAGTTTATAAGTAATATAAGCATCTGAGTGATTATTTTATGCATGGATTGTGGGACTGCAGGGCTTGGTGGAACCTGGAGAGAAGCCCTCCAGCTACAATGATATTCTACTATACTCATAGATCACTGCCTGCTCAGCCATCATCAGGGAAACTTCCTCCTAAAGAAGATGATTACAAATACAGAAACCCACAGCCAGAAAGTATGCAGAGGGTGATAGGCTTTAGAACAGTCATCCCTAAAGCAGGTGTGTCCATCAAATTCTTCCCCTTAGGGTTCAGAAAACCCCACAGAAGAGAAGGCAGAATGAGTTTAAGAGCCAGAAAAGATGGAGGACACCAAGGAATCAAGGACCTCAGGATTGGCACACATATGAACTTACAGGTACTGAGCCAACACAGTCTGCAACAGATGGGGTCCTAGAACTGTGAGAAGTGGACGACATATGCTCCCATCCATAATTCAGAAGCTATCCCCACTTGGTAACCACTTGCAAATGAAAATTGAGTTTTTGCCAAGGAAGTCTTAGTGAAGAAACTTACTACTCTTACAGGTAGGAACCATGACCAGCAGTAGATGGCAAACAGAAAACAAACTCAAGAGCATATTAGAGTTTTCCTCATTTCATAATATCATATCAAGGCTTTTCCTTTTTTTAACATAATTTTTATTATTTATGTCACACACACACACATATATATTCTTTTTACCTTTATATATGTGTGTATGTGTGTGTGTGTATATATATGTGTGTGTGTCACATTTTTTTCTTTCTTTTTACTGTGCAGGTCCATTGTGTAAACATTATGTCTTCCAGTTTAATGTTTTTATGGAATTCCTGAGTTTGAAAAAGAACAAGGAAGTCTCTGCATCTGTTTCTGTTTCTTGTGTCTTTTGTTGGGCTCTTTTCCTTGTTTGTTTGTTTGTTTGTTTTGTCCTTCTCCAGTGTGTTCATTTTTTGTCTTATTAAATTGTATCTTATTTTATTATTAACCCTTCTAAGTACATTTGTTTGTTAATGAGAGACAGTAAACACCTGGATGCAGACTGCATGCGAGGAAGAATTGGGAGAGGTGCAAGGGGATCTGCTATCAGGACATATTAATTGAGAAAAATATCTATTTTCAATAAAAAGACAAACAAAGAAATGAACATCTACCTAACTCAATCTACACATTGTTTTTTTGCATAGGAAAACAAGGCAGACACGAATCACATCTAACACACTTAAGAACAGAGATTCATCATACCATGTTTTTCTTGGAAGAGGAGGCGGTAGGGAAATTTCTTTGCCATTGTTATTTTATATGATTGTAAAGCTCGGGTATAATTCAGCACTTTAAAAAGAATGTTGTGGACAGGCAAAAAAAATACTGAAAAATAAGTCTTACTGTTTCAAAACATTCTGTAGGATCATTTTTACTTATTTATATAAGTTGTAAATAAATTATGAAAAGATTTTTCTTTTGATGAAAGAATATTTGAGCAATATATATGTATATTTCATTTGTTTTAATATATTTTTCTTAAATTATCACATGTCGTTTTCATACTGGAAAACACTGTGTAATGACCACATTAGTGTAATTAGCACCTCAGATATACAGGAAGTAGGTTTCTTTAGAGACTGAAGTGTTGGTGAGGTAAACCTGGCTGTGGCTTCTCCTATTCTTCTGATCTCTGTTTGTATTGGTAATATTCAAAATCCTCTCTACTACTTAGAAGTAGTATGCAATTAACTGTTTTCAAACACAGTTACTACTAGGCTACCTTATTGTCTAATTGTTCTAAGCTACTGATATACAGATAAGAAAGGAAAAAAAACAGTTTGTTAGTATTCAGATACCAGCAATTCTGAGTTATATCCCTAAAATTAGCAATATTCCTAAGATATTCAAGCTTTTTGGTGTAGAATGGAATATGTGTTTTATTTCATCTTAAAAATACAGCTAGAATAAGCAGCTTATACCTCTATTTTCTCAGTCAAGTACAGGAAATGAATAGATAATTATTCCAAAGTTATATATGGACTGTAACTCAAAATAATTATGGAGTATCATCCATAACTGTTACATTGCCAGAATTAATATGCAATATACTATAAATTTTGAATTATACCTGGCCTTCAACGAAATGTCTTCAGGATTTTATGACATTACTTTAGTCACTTTGACTAATTATTCCTTTCTGGGATTCTTATTTCCTCTGTGTGTGAATTGATTTCATCAGTCCTGTTACATTAAATAAAAGTATATAAAACTCACTGCAGGTGGAAGCCAGGCATAATAAAAACAAACTGCAAAAAATAAAGGCAAAAAAAAAGGATTTTGATTTGATCAATTTTCTTATGAGTGAATCCCACCCAGTAAAATGGAAGCATAAACATAATGGCTGATACAGGAAATGGCTGTTTGTAAAGACAGAAGCTATGATTGAGTCTACTATGTGGATCTTGCCCTAATTTCTTCTGATATCCCATGGAAGGCATTCTACCCTTTACCACAGGCTAGGCCCCGGGTGGAGCTCCAGGAGTCCAATTGGCGAGAAAGCAGAGGGTTTATATGAGCAAGAACTGTTGAAAGCAAGGTTGGATAAAACAGAGGGACAAATAGCCAAATGAATGGAAATACATGAACTATGAACCAAAGGCTGAGGGGCCCCCAACTGGATCAGGCCCTCTGAATAGGTGAGAGAGTTGATGGGCTTGATCAGTTTGGGAGGCATCCAGGCAGTGGGACCCAGTCCTGTGCTCATTGCATGATTTGGCTGTTTGAAACCTGGGGCTTATGCAGGGACGCTTGGCTTAGCCTGGGATAGGGGACTGGATCTGCTTGGACTGAGTCTACCAGGTCAATCTCGGTCCTCGGGGGAGTCTTTGCCCTAGAGGAGATGGGAATGGGTGGTGGGCTGGGGAGAAGGGGAGGGGGGCAAGAAGTGGGAGAACAAGGGAATCTGTGGCTGATATGTAGAATTAAATTATATTGTAAAATAAAATAAAATAAAATTTTAAAAAAAGAGAAAAAATTCAAAATTCAATAATCAAACCAATTTCATGTCCATACATTTAAGTATCATAGGATATATTTTCTATTGGCATTGAAAAATATAACACATGGATGAAGTCTCCACAGCAAATCATGTTCATGTCACAGCCTAGTGTTTCCTCAGTGCTGTGGGATGTTAATGTATGTCCTGTGGGAGCCCTTCTTGGGTTCCTTGTGGCGTTACCCAGCAGGTTTGCATAGAGGATGATTAGGACCATGGGCCTGAGTGCAGGTGTCTGAGATGGTCTGCACTTGGCTGTACTGGGTGATGGTCTGTATGTCAAGTTGCTCTGATTGGTCAATAAATAAAACCTGATTGGTCGTGGCTAGGCAGGAAGTATAGGCGGGACTAACAGAGGAGAAATAAAAGAACAGGAAGGCAGAAGGAGACGCTGCCAGCCACTGCCAGGACAAGCAGCATGAGAAGATGCTGGTAAGCCACGAGCCACGTGGCAAGGTATAGATTTGTAGAAATGCGTTACTTTAAGATATAAGAACAGTTAACAAGAAGCTTGCCACGGCCATACAGTTTGTAAGCAATATAAGTCTCTGTGTTTACTTGGTTGGGTCTGAGCGGCTGTGGGACTGGCGGGTGACAGAGATTTGTCCTGACTGTGGGCAAGGCTGGAAAACTCTAGCTACACCTCAGCAAGTACAGTATTACCTGAATCATTATTCCTCTGAAAACTGAAAATGAGCAATCACAAATAATGAACTTTTAAGCCCATAATAATAGAGTTTTAGATGTCACAAATAATGTTCAAATTCGCCTTTTGTTCAGCCATATATCTTCAATATAACTCATATGTACTGTACATGGTTCCTACTTGTAGTGTTATTGGTAAGGAATGGTAAACTTGTCACAACTCAGCCTTGCAAGTAAAATGTCTAATAATGCTTGAGATGATTATGTCAGGAGGCACTGTGAATACTGTGAGTAGATTCTGGGGAAGCTTTAATCTTTATGAGAATCCTTGATGAGGATACTATACTGGTTAGTATGGCTGTCAGAGAGCAGTGAGGTAAACCTATAATCACTTAATAGCAGTTAACAAGGAAATTTCTGTTGCTTATTTCTTCCTTTTCTGTCTATTTGTGTCAGTGAGATTTCATTACCACAGCATAGCACATCTTTTTGGCAACAATGATATGAGTCTGTTAAAAAGTAAATTGAGCAATAACGCAGAGAGAAAATGGGACTATTCAAGAGCTACATGCAATTATCTGAAGGCCCCAAGGAGAACAAAGTGGAGCATCTGTTGCTAAGGGAAAAAACAGCAGTCGATGTCTACCTACATGCAGGGAAAATCAACAGGCTAACATGGGCAAACATTTTAATAGAGCAACCATCTGCAGCCTCACTCACCTTGTACTTAACCGGGACCAAAGCCACAGAGACCAATAAATCAAAAGCTCAGAAAGGATTGTGTGAGGCTCAGTAATAAAATTGCCATCTAGAACCTTTAATTTTTTTTTGCTTTATCTCTTCTTCTGTTTTTATGCTCAGTTTATTACAGAGATTTGTGACTATAAAAAATAAAAATGAAAAGAATAAAGAAGATGCTAGGATATTTTCCACAATGTCATTTGTACATCAGTGTTTATGTAGACACTCAGTTTTCAGATAAGCAGATGTATAAAAGAGCAGATAAGATATACAAGACTTTTTCTTATATATATTGATGGATAGGGACAATGAAAGAATGAAAGTTAACCTACAGGATATTAAGTCTAAATGTGATTTTTCCTATCTACAACATAAATACTTCACGATCCATAATTTCAATTTCATTTCAAGTGCTAACAACAAGCACATACACAAACACACATACTGTATATTTTGCCATAAATACATGAGATAAATTTTCTATAACAGTACTTCAACTCATTATTGTTTTCTGAGAATACCATGGTCCAAATGGATTATATGAATTTTAGGATTCATAACACTGAAAATGTAAAATCCTTTATGCGGCCTAATTTGGGTGGACCTTTAGCAACATTCTGTGCTTCTGGGATGGAAAAATCAAATTTCAACATGAGTCAAGCTGATAGCATAGGTAGATAACTGACTATGGACCAGCCTACTTCTCATCTCAAGCTCACCAAGACAAAATAATTAGGCAAGTTTGCTTCTCAAGAGAAGCTAGAAATTCCAATTTCATGGATTATCCACATAAGATATGTAGGAAGCTAATCCAATAGTGTGTAAACATTGCTTATGTTTGATGAGTATATAAATGTGACAACTTGGAACATTCAAATCTTTGCCCCTATTTGTGGGCATTTTCATTAGGAAGCAGGCTAGAAAAGAATGAAAATATCTCAACAATGATAAACATCAGGAATCTCATCTCTTGCTTGTTTTCTTGAAATACAGGCCTAGTGTCAAAAGGTTTTGTGAGTAGGTTCAGTTCAATGTGATCAACTAAATCTGTACAAAGCAAAGATTTCCTTAATCTTTATTTGTGATTTAGTGACAGGATAAAAAAAGAGAATCAGAAGTCTACTTTTATTGAAGGTCAAGAGTTTAAATGAGTAAATTTCATAGTTGAACTGGAGGTTGATATAAAATGATGTTAGTGGGATTTAGCAATGACACTGTAGTCTCTAAAGGCCGACTTACAGGACTATGGTGAATTTCAGTTGCCCACACACAGTCTTTGTGTATGCCAGTATGACTATCCCATCTAGGTTACACATGTACACAATTTTATAAAATACTAATACTTAATAAGAATTGATTTAAGGGGAAAATGTGGAAGAATTACCAGTTTATGTTTATATTGAATACAAGTGAAAAGGACTTTTGCTGAGGCAAGGGAAATAAAGACTGTGGAGCAGAGGAGTACAAATCATATTTGGGACGAAATTGTTCTATCACGCTTGCTTCAGATATTATTGTCATTTATTTTTAATAACTACAAAAGAAAAATGAAATAACTACAGAAAGCACACACTGTTGGGAATGTGCTATGAACTCAAGTTTGACTAATTCACTTCAGTGGGGTAAAAATGTTAATTTCATAAACTATTAGACTTGTAATACAAAGACAACATCAACACATATACTTGCTGTGCACTTCTAGTTCGACAATGTCCCTTTTGTTTTCCTTTCAAACTCTAGTACCACAAAAGAGTAATTAGTAGGAAAACAGCCAGGTCGCATATTGTTTGCATTTTTGGTTTGTAGGAGCATGCTTCTAGAAATCCAGGAAAACGATGCATTTTCTTGTTGAATCTTATTACTATTCTTTTCCTTCTGTGGACTTATATGAGTTTATTTTTTCCAAAATACATCACTTTTGCTTCCAATGAAGCTCTAACCCCTTTGCCTCTCTCCATCACTACCAGGAAAGTTGTGGTGGGATTCTGCATTGTTGTGGATTTAGAGTGACTTTAAAGCCACATTTTTCCTTCAGCAACCTTACTGTATGTAGGTACATTGGATTCTTCATAACATAACATCAACTGAGTCATTTAAGCTTTATTTTAGCAGAAATTCAAAAGACCATACAAACAGGGATAGGGAAGGTGTGGTAATACCCATCTACTGCCAAGTACAAGTTGTGATTGGTAAATCGTGTGGAAATTTTAATTTAACAGAAACTGCCAAGAGTAGTATTGGAAGAGCATGAGCACCAATTTCTTTTCAATACCAGTGACATGCTTTGGCATTGTGGAACCTTATAGATAATTATCATGTGGGCCTCAAGGGAGTCATTCTAGACATTATGTGGCTTAGTAGATAATGCTAGGTGGAGGTAGGACTCAGTTCATTTGGTTTCTAGAGTACGCAGCCAGTAAGATATATAAGAGGATATAATAATCATGCTATAATAGTGACCTCTAGTAAAAGGTAATATCTTACAAGTGAATAAATAGAAGGTCACCTTTGGGAATGCGAATAAAGATAGATGTATTTTGATGATGTGTTGATTTAGGTAAATGATGCCATATATTTTAACTATAGAGCTCAATTATTAGTTTACTTACTGTTTATATATGGATAAACATGAACAGAAATTTTAAAAAAGATTCACAACAAAAAATAAAATAAAATACAAATATTTTAAGCCTTTTTAAATGATTTTTTAGCTTCAGATATATGTGTTCAACTCATTCTTACTGATTTAAAAACTTTTTAGACAAAAATCACTGTTGAAAGCCCAAAAGATGTTTTGAAGGAGTCAAAAAGTAGGTGGCATGTAGCAATAAAGACATTTGGTGTTTTTGCTATTGCTGAGAAAGCTTGATTATATACTTTGCCCTTTAATTGATTTTCAGCTGTTCTATCCAAGCACATTTCCCATCAAAAACACCAACCATGACAGGAGAACACCTCCTTCATAAAAACACATTAATGCCTCTTTCTTTAGACATTTCACAGAGGAAAGTCAGAAGTTCTGATAATGAATGAAAAGTTGGCTCAGCAACATAGTTATTATTGTAAAATTAACTTTAAAAAAGTCAAGTAGTTTTTTTAAAAAAAGGCAGGCATACTGAAGATTAAGCAAAAAGTCTTGTATCATTATCACAAGTCATTATTAGTAGTAGCAGATACATATGCACAAATCAAGTTCTTACCGAAGCAAGAGGGACAAAAATCAAGTTAATTACTCTTATGAATAATTATATGAAACAGATGTCAAGTACTTATTACAGTGCCTGACACAGAACTAAAATGCTTTAAAACGGATTAGTAGATGAATAGACGAATAAATAAATAATATTATCACTTGAAAGATCTTGCTAAAAATAAGAAGAAATTGATTCCAGCTCACTTTGAGAGAAAATACAATCATTAAAAATATAACTGAAACATCACAGAATGTTGGAATCAGAAGAAAAAAAAAACACAGGGAGAGAAAGCTGAGAAAAAAATTCATGGATGCTTCACAAATAGGAGCAGTTTTATGAGGGATATTGCTCTGGAATATGTGATGTCACCAATACCAGAGTAGTGATGTCTCCATCTAATGTACAAATACTAACACTAAGTACTACCCTTTATGTATAATCTGTCCATTCTGAAACTCTTATGTAAATTTGCTACTGCCAATGTTACACTTGCAAAAAAAAGAAAGAAAGAAAAAAAGGCTCTCATGGCCTGCTTGCCTGTAACCCTAGGAGTCAGCCTACCCAACATGACAAGCTTTGAGCTTAGTAAGACACTGTCCTTAGTGCATGAGCTGGCATACCACCCATACACAAAGCATACAACACACATGTACACTATTTAGTTTATCACCACACTTAATAGAAATGTAGAGTTATTTCTTAGGCAGTGTTGTTCTTCCAAGAAAATTGTGAATAAAACATAGATAGGAATTATTAAGCATTCAAAATATTCTAGGTCTAAATGCAATGGCAGAGCAAGGAGATGATTTCCATATTCCTAATAACTTTCTATTTCATCCATTAATTTTAGAAAATTTCAATATATAATACATGCAATGGAGATGGACTATTTATTTTCTTATTTATCCTATTTCTTATAGCTAAAAAACCCTCTGTTTATATTAACCATTATTTTTGTGACTCACTTTTGTGATTGTATTTTATCATGTGACTCAAAAGAAGGCTATTATTGAAAGAGGAATAGTCAAATATGTTTACATATGTTTACATATTTGACTCCTTCTACATGTTATTGGCTCCCATTCAACTCTGGCATATTGTGAATAAGCAATTACCATACTGTTTTGATCTTTCAACAACCACAATCTTAAGTGAATTCAACTCTTACTTTTCTACAGTAAAAATCTACATGCATTTTAGGGTAGTAGCCATACTTATATTAGAATGCTACTGGAATCATTATAATAATTTAATAACTTTTTGAGATATGGAGATTTCTTTTGATACTATTAACAACAAAAATTAATAGTGAGATGAGATTACTATTTGAATTACACTGACAGTCTTTTAAAATATGTAGATAGATGACTTAAGTAGTATATAATACTTTTCTATAAAATTCATAAAAGAATTGAGCAACATATCTTAAGTATATTGGTAGTTTATTATTAAATACTAATATATTCAATATTTTAAAGCAGCATATCTATGAAAATCTCAATAAGAGTTCAATATACATCTGGATATACTTTTTTTTTTTTTTTTGGTTTTTAGAGACAGGGTTTCTCTGTGTAGTTTTACCCCTTTCCTGGAACTCACTTTGTAGAACAGGCTGGCTTCAAACTCACAGAGATCCACCTGCCTCTGCCTCCCGAGTGCTGAGATTAAAGGCATGTGCCACCACCGCCCATCTCTGGATAAACTTTTGATAGTGTCTGTGTAGCTTTGTATAAAGTTATGCAAATTGTATTTAAAGGTGGTTGGCAAACACAAATAGCTGAAAGGAGAGAATTCCTACTCTAAGATGACAAGATATAGTATAAATGTACTGAGCTGTTTGGCTATAAGAATTAATAATAGTACAGAAAGGGTTCTTGCTTCATCTAGACTTCTTCATTACCACAAAGGCAGCAATCATAACAACAATTAAAGACTCAGTGTGACATTTTCTCACAGTACTGACAAAACCCCATTCTAGGATTATAGTGGAGGTATATCTACATCTGGGTGAGGAGCTATGAAGAAAACATTACAACCTTGGAATGGGGTGACATTTCTTGGAAAGTACAAAACTCTATCTTATATGTGAATAAATTATACAATGTGTAAACCATAAAAATAATTGTAGTAATAATTATTTTTAATTCTAAAATAATTCTAAAGATGTGAACTATAGGACATGGAGAGGTTTGATACATTTCTGACATAATTAGCCAACAAGTGTTTATCTAAGTTTTCATACAGCTATTCTTTAACTAGTAAGAAAAACTGTAGGGTTAAAAAAGCCAGTGAAAGAACACCCTCCCCCAACCAACTCAGGACTTGAAATCTAACCAATCCCTGAGCATGAAAACCAACTAATCCCTGAGCATGGAACTAACCAATCCCTGAGTATAAAATCCAACCAATCTCTGAGCTTGTCCCAAGCTCTGGAATTGAGAGTTTACCAATCCCTATCCTGAAAATCTTCTCTCTGCAAAGCTCTGCCCCTAAGAAACCCCATATAAGCCCTGTACTGTTCAGTTTAGGTCTGCCTTTTTCCACCCTAGAAGAAGATGACACTCTCCTGGATTCCTCCCTCCCAATAAACCTCTTGAGTGAAGTTTATTGTAATGACTTTCTTTTGCTGGAGCAGAACAGAGAAGCGCTGTAACACAGGAGTAGAGCGATCTGTAATGGCTCTCCCTAAAGCAGAGCAGAGCAGAACTGAAACATTTTGGCTGGGGAAACTTTCCCTTGCTGGAGCCAAATTGTTAAGCTCCAGGGAAGCTGAGCAGAGCTATAACACTTCTCTGGAGCATATCTGAATAGAGTTGTCAAAACCTCGATAGGTAACCCCTCCCCTGTTGGAGCAGAATTGTTTTATTTGCATGAGGGAAAACTTTCTGGAGCAAGGACTAAAACGCCTGTAGTGGTTAGTAATTCCAGCTTTGATCTGGAAATTCTAACCCCCATTGAGGCTTCGGCAACTGTCACGCCTACAAGGCGGGCCAAGGGAGGCACCTAGAGACCCGAGATCTGGATGGGCTAGTGGTCTCTTGGTTTCTGGGCCCTAGACGGTGGCGGTTGACCAAGCAGAGCTCCAGAGAACACCGCTGGACTGAGATACACCTTCCCCAGACCCTGCGACCTACCTATCCCTTCATTTGTAAGTTATCTACTAAAGAAATCTTCCTTTTAACTACGTGGAGTGGCCTTAATAATTTCACCAATAGTCCCCCACCAAAATAGAGCTGTACGTATTCTTTGGCTTCCAACTGCCAGCATATCATTTTCCTTCAGAGATAAAAACATGTGCAAAATGACAGTCTAAGAAAAGGGCAAAAAGAAAATATCTCATGGTCCAGAAATGTATAAACAGTATAAAACAAATTGCTCTTTAATAGTAATGCTATCATGTAAACATTCCAGGCCCACCATTAGAACATGATGGCCTCATAAACATCTGCGTCTAACAAACATCCTGACCACGGAAACATTTGAGTTTGATTTTCTGAATTCTCTCTCTCTCTCTCTCTCTCTCTCTCTCTCTCTCTCTCTCTCTCTCTCTCTCTCTCTCTCTCTCTCTCTCGGCCATGCACTTTGCTAAAAAAGTTAAAAATAAACAAAAACCTCTCTGATGTGTGTTCCAATAGCACTATCTCAAGGAAAATACTCTCAGTCAATTTGAAAGACCATACTCTCTTTGGAAATGTCTTTAAAGCTCAGGATTCAACTGAGAAAGAGGCACATGTAAAATATTTTTGCATAATTACTAGAGATTTGTAGAGTTACTTATAAAAGTCAGAGATCCTAGATACAAGATCAAAAGCCTTTGTAACCTGGGAACAAATATCTTTTTCTGTGTGAGGAGGACAAAGTCGTCTTTGTCTAGTAGTGGGATGGCAACTGGGTCTCCTTTATAGATGATTGCTCTTCAGGGGAAATTTTGGGATATCTTTGGCCATCAGAAGTGGAATGATTCTACAGGATTCAGGAGAAGAGTCCAGACAGGCTGCTACTCATTCTGAAGGGCATGCAATAAAAATTTCTGGTCCAAAATATCAGAGTAGAGAGACAAAAATATTCACATTGAAAGAAATGGAAGAAAGAGAAGAACATATTATTACCAATTTGTTTTGAGACATCCTTTTGTTAGATTCCTAGAGAAGTCTCACGAAAGACCACCATCCATGTATGCAACCAAGAAGAGTGTTTATTATCCTGAGAGTAAAGGTACCAGGATGCTGGGGTCAGACATCTGACACAAGGGCAAAATGGAAACCCTGAAAAGAGCATTCAAGCTCCTTATAAGCACAGCTAGAGGGAGATTCAGAGGCAGTTAGGTTATCTCAAACATAATTGGTTAAGCAAGCATCAGTCAGATTAGTACATTTTTAATTGGCTATGGTTATAGTTTAACAATTTGGGGGCATACTTGGGAAGGCAGGGTAGATTTTAGGGAGATTACAGGAACTGTCCATTTTGGACATTGCCTTACAGTTCTGCGGGCGCTAGCTGTCTCAGGCCTGGAATGTATTATCTCCCTCATCTCTGTGTACATGTTATCTCCCTCATTACTCTTTTAGGAAATTGAAACTCAGGCCCAGTTGTAAAATAGGGAAAGTTCAGATCTTTCACCTTTTAGACTTTATCTATGTATGATAATCTCATTCTGGAGAAGGACACAGTCCAGGCTGAAAAAAAAAATTGAAATACCTGCCCTTCCAATTACTATTGAGAGAGGATACAGCCAGGCAGTGGTGGTACACACCTTTAATTCTAGCACTTGGCAGGCAGATCTCTGTGAGTTCAAGGCCAGCCTGGTCTACGTAGTGAATTCCAGGGCAGCCAGAGCTACATAGAGAGCCTATCTCCAAAAACCAAAAACCAACAAAAACAAAAATAAGAATGAAGGAGGGGAATAATTATGCCAGTCCATCATCATTTCCTCACACCAAGACTCTACTTCTTCACTTTACTAAAGATCTGTGCAATTTAGCCTGCAGAAAAATTTCCCAGAGAATAATAGTTACTAAAGATTTTTAAAAAATGTTCCATTTGCTCCATTTCATAAGATAGGTCGTTCATTTCTAGACAACACTGTGTGAAAATACATTTCAGAATCACGTAATTTTTTAAGCAATTTCATGTAAATCATTATACTTGTCTTATTGCACTTTCTATATGTTCATAGCTTGACTATCATCTTTATTGTATTAAGAAAGGCAACTGGAAACATTTCAACTAAGGATCCACAGTCAGTTGCTAAATCTCAATCCTGCTTTGTAGTCAGGTGGTCACCAGAGCAGTATCTAGTTCCTCTGGGCTTTAGTCTTGTCAAAAGAATAGAATTTAAAACTGACCAATTGTCTGTTTCTTAAATGTGTCCCTGGGCAATCTGCCCTCACCGACTTTCAGACTACAGTTGACTCTGAGTAACTGAAATGGTAGAAAGAAAAAACTGTAGTTAAGGAAGCTCTGTGTCAGTAAGACTGCTTTTTTATATGTCTGTATCACATATGTGTGTGAATAACAGTGTGTCTTTATGTGAAAGCTCAGTGGTTAAAAAAAATGTATGTGCGTGATGGATTTATCTTTTCAAAGTACAGTTAAAGGAAAGACTTCTTTTTATTGGACAAAGAGATCAAAGTGAGAAATACCTAACTTTAATATTTTAGAACTTAAATGATGGTTCTAAAAATATGGGATTTTCTGAAATTGAAATATGTTAGATTTGAGTTATCAAATTAAAAGTACTATAAAGAATTAAAATTATTATTTATTCAAAGAAAAGTATTTTGTTGATATGGATTTTTCTCCCTATTCAAACCTTTTAGCACTCATTCAGTTGTATAGATTCTTTTATAAACTATTTATTTGTCATAAAATTATCATTAAGATTCTTTTATCTTTTGACAATATAAGCCATTCTTTTGAGTCTTAGGAGGGTCTATGAGGCCCTGTAATTTAACTGCAGAGTATAAGCATGTACTTTACCTACCATTCTGGCCCTAGGAGCATGTGGTGATTTTCCAGAATCATTCACTGCATGACTCACTGCTCATACTGTTATTCATCTTGAGGAGATTAATATAATGTTTTCATTTATGTTCTGCTTTAACTGATTTAGAATATGCTTCATTTTCCCAATTCTAGCTGTGTCTAAATTAGCAGGACACAGTCCATTGCAATGTTTATGCAAGAGTAGGTTTGGGACCACTTATTCTAGATCTGGTGAAGACGGTCATATTTCAATGATTTCATATGGAGGCCAAGAAGGCTTTTGGAAAACAAACAAACAAACAAAAAAAAAAACTCTTCGTTGATAAGCACAGTGAGATTTTGGAAAGCTAATGAATGGTTGGTTTAAAAAAATGTCATTTCTTTTTCTTGGCAGATTGTACATTACAGTAAATAGCATACTTAAACCTGAAACATTTGTTTCTTCAGAATTTATTTAATGAAATTGTCTTATATTTCTTAAACTACAACAAAAAGAAAAATGAAGGCAGAAAAATCCCCATAAAAATGTGCTAAAAAGCAAATCAAAGAGATTAAAATCAATTAACAGAATTTGTGCTTATTTTGCTTATTTTCAGTGGATTGCATGAGATGTGCACCATAGTCATGTGCATTCTTGATCACAGTTAATGGTGCGGTTTGTGGGAGACTTAGGAAGTGTGGCCTTGTTAGAAGGAGTTTGTCAATGGAGAACAGCTCTGAGACAAAGCTTTGTCCTGTGTAGAATTCACTCTTTCTGTTTGTGCTTTTGGTTGAAGAAATGAGCCCTCAAATCCTGCCCCAGACATCATGCCTGGCTCCTACTATCTCCACTATACAACCATTAACTTGAACCTTTTGAAACTGTAATCCCCAAATAAACTCATTCTTCTATAAAAAAAAATAGGCATAGTGTTTTTTAAAGTTGTACATAAATACTAGTACATAACTAAAGAAATTTTTAGCTGAAAAAAGACTCAAATATTTCTCAGGTATATGTTTTGTTTTCTAATTCACATTTTCAGAAGATCAGAAGGCAACCCTACAAAAAAATTTGATTCAAGTATAACAAAATCCTAATACTTAAAATAATAATAAAAACAACAAAACCAACTATTTTAAAGTGTTTCTGGTATTGTGCATATCATGCACATACTTTGCTCAATCCAAACATTATTGTGAGGTATTGTTGGTTTTCTTTGTGTTTTGTTTAGAAGAAGCAAAACTGTGTAATCTGTTCAGAATTATACAACTAGGATGTAGTAAAGCCATAATTTGAACCATGTGAAAAAAGACTCTCTGTGTACTAGTCTGCCTTTATATAACCAAGCAGAATTTTTTTCTCAGGAATCAAAAAAATTCTCTAAAATGCCTAAAGTATATTTAACTATGTGGTGACAAGAATCATTAGAATCTTCTAGGAATTATGACCAAACTCAAAGAAGAGGGTTGAAATAGCAAACTAGGCTAAGTATACAAAAACATCTTTCCTTCCTTCAAACTCTCCCATATATTCATATTCACTCTCCTTCAAATTCAAGTCATTTTACACTAATTGTTATTGTATGCATATTAGTATATGAATATGTAATGCTACCTGTATATATGTTTTCAGGGCTGACCTTTTGACATTGGGCAACCAACTGGTGTGTTCTTCCCTGGGAAAGTCAATCTCTCACTTTTCCAGCTTTCCTCAGTAGTCTATAGTTCTTTCTGCATGGTTGAGACTTCCTGGGCATTTTTCTGTTCAGTGTTGCATAAGCATGGGTGCTGTTCTTGCTCACCTCATATTTGGCTAGTCATGTTGGTGAGACTTTATGGTTATGACTTCTGTTTTAATAATAGACACAGCAACTAGTAGATACTAGTTACATTACTAGTAAACACAGTCTCATAGCAAACTCCTGGTTCTATGGCTCTTACAATCATTCCCCCCTTCCAAAATGTTCCCTAAGCCTTAGGTATAGGAGTGTCTTGGAGATGTATCAATTATGCTCTTTTTACCCCTTCTTGTCAATGATTCCTGAATCTTGGGAGGACACTGTACACATGTGCCTGTTAGGACTGAGTATTTGCAGTCTCATACTCTTTGCACCTTGACTGAGAGACATCATTATGTTAATCATCACCTACTCAAAGTGGATTCTTCTTATATGAGAGCTGAGATATGCATTGAGCTACGGGTATAATGGTAAGTTATTAGGAGTCAGTTTGATGTCAATTTAACATCATAATAGTAGTAGGCTCTCCTTTAGGGGCTGTGACCTATCCAGCCTATCTTAGCTGAATAATAGTGCCAGATATGAGTTTCATCTTGTGGAGTTAGGTTTCAATCCAATTAGAAAGTTATTGGTTACTTCCATGATAGGATAGATCACTACTCTTATATCAATCATTACTATAGCACACAGGGTTCATTTTTGGGTAAGACTGATGATTTCACCATAGTAAAAGCTAACTATCAGACATAAACCTTTCAATTAGTACCAGCTTGATTTCATCATGCTATGTGATTTAATTATGTGGTGTCTTCAGCCATGTGGTCTTACCCTCAAGTTTTGAAAGGTAGAGAGGAACAATGGCTTTTAAAATGTTTGAGAGGACAGTGAGAACTCACTGGCCAAGAATTCTAAAACAAATAACTCATTCTTGGTTGATGGGTGGAGCTCTTTGAACCTTTACCAGTTTAATATTTTGTGTGATCTATAAGTCATGTTTTTCTTAAATATACTCAGTTGAATTAATTTGTGCATTTTCTTTGACATTTGGTGCTTTGACTAAAAAGTGGGTACCATTAAACAGTTTTTGCCACCAAAATATACAATGTTTTATAGTTACAAACTGTGCAAATAATACATCCTATAGTAATATATCTTTTTATTTCAATGTACATAAAAACAAAAAATTAATTGATCTTTCCATCTATTTACATAGCTATATTATACATATGCGTGTACATATATATGTGTATATATATGTATATATTCTACGTATAGTTCAGACTTCTCGTTTTTTAAGCACAATTAAGTATTTCTGATCCCTGCCTCAAAATGTTTCCTAAACCTTTGCTTTTAATCTTCTATAGTAGGATCAGCTATCTAAAAAATGATTCTGAATACTATGCCTGTTCTCTATTTTGTTCTCTCCCTGTATTTCATCAGAAACAGTATTTATCTCTCTTAAAAAATATTCAGAAATATTTTTGTGTGAACAAGTTAAGATTACGCATCTGGGACTAGAGTAATACTACTAAAGATGAACCATCCCTCCAGTGAAGTGCAACAAATCAGTAATTTTACTTTTAGTAGTGAAATTGCCCAATTGGGAGGACAATGTGTGTGTGTGGGGGGGGACTAAAGTTACTCTGCATCCGAGGTGCACAAGTTAAATATTTTAGAGCACTGCTAATAGATTGAGGCTGAAGTATCATAAAACTTTCTCTGTTTATCTCTTAAATTTTACGTTCTACATCCTGGATCTTATTTATAATTCTTATATTGGCCTCTACTTATGAATTCACAACTGCTTTGTTCTCTCAAAGGCACTCCAGTTCTCTATATTTTATGCCTGGCTTTGCTAAATCAATTAAGTTCAATTGAATTTAGCTAAAGAAGTCACACAACTAAACCCAGAAGCCCACATTAACAAAGACATACTGCTGCATTCACTCCCAATGAATATTTAGTAGCCTCCATATTTCTTCAATATGAAAACACACCTGATTTATTATTTAAATCTGTAAATAGAACAAAATTGATTAGTCTTAAAATCATAGCCTCTATTATCTGAAGAGAAGAAAGTGTAGCAAAAAGAAAATAGTGGGATTCATGACAGCCGTTCTGGTTGTTTAAACATACAATTTAAGTGGAAGTCCCAGCGGGGCGTCCCACCCAGCATGAACGTTTCCTTTTTTTTTTTTTCCATAAAGAGGGAATACTTTCATCGAAAATAACATAGGAAATGACACTTCTAACTTTACCGACATCTTACTTATATGAATATGCTGCAATGAAACACTGTGACCGAAAGCAACTTGGGCAGGGAAAAGCTTGTTTTGCTTTAAACTTCCTCATCACTGTTCTTCATGGGAAGAAGTCAGGGCAGGTAATTCAGTCTGGAGGTAGAAGCTGATGCAGAGGCCATGGAGGAATGCTGCTTCCTGGCTTGCTCATGCAATGCCTTTATCAGCCTGCTTTCTTTTATTTTTATTTTTTATTATTAAGAAATGTTCTGCCGGGCGGCGGCGGCGGCGGCGGCGGCGGCGCACGCCTTTAATCCCAGCACTCGGAAGGCAGAGGCAGGCAGATCTCTGTGAGTTCGAGGCCAGCCTGGTCTACAGAGTGAGATCCAGGACAGGCTCCAAAGCTACACAGAGAAACCCTGTCTTGAAAAACCAAAAAAAAAAAAAAAAAAAAAAAAAGAAAGAAAGAAATGTTCCATTCATTTTACATACCAACCACAGATCCCCTGCCCTCTCTCCTTCCACCCTTTAGCCTTCTTCCCCTCATCCCACCCCCTCCTCCAAGGCAAGGCCTCTCATGGGGAGTCAGTAGAGCCTGATACACTCAGTTGAGGCAGGTTCAAGCACCTACCACTGCACCAAGGCTGTGTAAGTTGTCCCACCTTAGGCAGTCGTCTCCAAAAAGCCTGCTCATGCCCTAGGGCTGGATCCTGATCCCACTGTGAGGGGGCCACATGCTCAACTATGTTCATAGCAGCATTGTTCATCATAGCCAGAATCTGGAAAACAACCTAGATGCCCTTCAACTGAAAAATGGACGAAGAAAATATGGCACATATACACAGTGGAGTACTACTCAGCAGAGAAAAAAAACAATGACATGAAATTTGCAGGCAGATGGATAGAACTAGAAAATATCATCCTGAGTGAGGCAACCCTTACTCAGAAGGACAAACATGGTTTGTACTCACTCATAAGTGAATACTAGATATAAAGCAAAGTATAACCAGACTACAACCCACAGCTCCAGAGAAGATAACTAACAAGGAGAATCCCAAGAGGGACATATGGATCACCCTGGAAAAGGAAAATGGATGAGATTTCCATGAATAGACTGAGGGTGAAGGAGGGGCAATGGAGGGTAGGGGATGGAGGAGGATGAGAACATAAGGGAATGAGATGGTCAAGCTGGAACAGGGATGGAGTGAAAGAGCAATGAGAGAGATACCATGATAGGGGGAGACACCGTGGGGATAGGAAGACACTGGTGCCAGGAAAGTTTCCAGAAATCCACAAAGATGACCCCAAGACGGCAGCTATAGTGGAGAGGGTGTCTGAACTAGCCTTCCCTGGTAATCAGATTAGTGAATACCCTAACTGTCATCATAGAGCCTTCATTCAGTAACTGATGGAAGCAGATGCAGAGATCCACAGCCAAGCACCAGGCTGAGGTCCAGGAGTCCAGTCCAAGATCAGGAAGAGGGATTACATGAGCAGGGGCGGGGAGGGGGGCGTGTCAAGATAATGTTGGGGAAATCTACAGAGACAACCAAACCAAACTAATAGGAACTCATAAACTGTGGACCAATAGCTGCGGATCCTCCATGGGATTGGACTAGGTCTTCTGCATAGGCGAAACAGTTATATAACTTGATCTGTGTGAATGTTTCTGTAGAGATCAGTATTCAAGGAGAATCTGAACTGAAATTACGTGTGACTTGTTTATACAATCTCATAATGGGTAATTGATTATTGAAAAAATTGGAACAACACAGACTTGTCTTTTGAATAAAATAGTTGAGGGACTTGAGGATATTTTTGTGATTCCTTTGTATCAAAAATGTACCAGCCGGGCGGTGGTGGTGCACACCTTTAATCCCAGCACTCAGGAGGCAGAGGCAGGTGGATCTCTGTGAGTTCGAGGCCAGCCTGGACTACCAAGTGAGTTCCAGGAAAGGCACAAAGCTACACAGAGAAACCCTGTCTCGAAAAACCAAAATAGTACCAAATTTCCCAGAAGAACTGGCCAATAAACGAATAGGATCTCAGGAGAATAATGGTGTAGCTAGTGGGTTTTTTTTGTTGTTGTTGTTGCCACTTATACATTGACAAAGAAATTGTTGGGCAAGAAAAATCTATACACAGTTCTACCAATATAAATATCAGAACTGTATCAGCAAGTAGAATACATGAATTTATTCTGTCTCATGTTGCTTGCTTCCAGTGATCAAGGGTACTTAACTTTCTTTATTTGGATATCTCTAATGAAGGAATACTTTTAAGTTCCTCAACATACATAAAATCTGGGTCATTATAAAACAATCTTTAAGCAATAAATTAAACAAAGGAATAAGACAAAGAATAATTTAAATCATGTTACTTATTGCACATTTCTGTTCTATCTCCAAATGTTACATAGACACCAAATAATAATAATATATTTTTGAAGTATTCTATAAAAGAAACATAGATGTTATATGGATCAATGAATCTTCTTTGGGAGATAGACTTCTATCTTAGTTACCTCTCTATTGCTTTGAAGAGACACAATGACCAAGGCAGCTAATAAAAGAAAACAGTTAGGGGCTTGATTATAATTTCAGAGGTTTAGTATAAAGTCCTCTTGGCCAAGAGCATCACAGGAGGCAGGCATGGACTAGGTCCTTAGCTGAAAGCTTATATTTGGTCCAAGAGTTGCAGCAGAAAGAGAGTAAGGAATGAGCCTGGCCTAGCTTTGAAACGTCAAAGCTCACAGACAGCGACACACCTCTTTCAAAAAGAAGACACCTCCTCCAACAAGGCCATACCTCCCAATTATTCCTAAACTGCCAACCCAACTGGAAACCAAGCATTCGGATATATGATCCTATGAGGGCCATTCTCATTCAAACCACCACAGTATCTTTACTTCATAAAACACAAGATTTTTCAAATTATACACAGTGACAGAAATAAAATAACTGCTGATAAACCTGATACAAATCCTAACCATTTAAAAACTTCCAAGAAAAATTAGATACAAATTGTATTAATCAGTCATTATAGTCTCACATATATAAATTTAAAAGTAATTGAAATTAATTAAGATATTCTTAAAATACACTAACAGAGTCAAACTGTTAGTCTAGGTTTAGCATGCACATTGACTAGTTGCTATCTAGGTCATAAGAGTGACAGAGCAGCATTTCTAAAATCCAACTTTTTAAGTCATTAAAAGTGGTGAGGTGATAATGAGCTAATTACAAGACCACACTTTGAGATTATTCAATAGCTCTGATAAACAAACACTAACATGCATGCCCAGAGCAAAACTTCAGAGAACAAGAGTAATCTGGTGTCATTCAAATTGGCTTTCATGACTTTGCCACCCATTCTACAAGTTCCAAATTGGATATTCCTGTTTTGAAAGAGTTTTGACAAAACATTCTTAGGTAATAACCACTATGCCATGATACTTCTCAACAGGTTTGCTAATGGTGTATAGACAAGCTACTGACTTGTCCATATTGATTTTTTCATCCTGACTAGTTGTTAAAGGTATTTATCAGGTCTAAATTTTTGGTTAGTATGTGTGGGGCCTTTTAAGTATAGAAACATGTCATTTGCCAATAGAGATAACTGTCATTTGCCAGTTGAGATAATTTGACTTCTCAATCCTGCCACACTGATTTGTTCCTGTGTTATTCACAAAAACAAGGAAAAAGAAGTCTCAATGCCTACCAGTGGATGAATGCATAAAGAAAAATGTAATGAGTGGTACACAATGGAACTTTATTCAACAGGAAGAAAGATGAAACCAAGAATCTCACGGGAAAATGGTTCAGGCTGAGAGCTATTCTATTAAGTGTAGTGCCTAGACTCAGAAACACGAATCCATCATGCCCTTCTCATATTTAAATCCTAGACTTAAGCTATTAAGTGTGTGTATACTCTGTAATTTAGGCAATGTGTGTATATATCATGAAGCTAGAATGGGACCACAAGCCAAGGAAAACAATGTATTAATGATGGGCAAAGGGGAGCTGAGGGTAGTGGAATGCATGTGAGATGAAAGTCGAAGTGGATGATGAGGGTTGGGCAGTGACGATGAGGAGAAGCAGGGGACATCATCGAAGGAACCATGTTAGAAAACAGGAAAGCATCATCAAAAATAATGAATGTGTGAGAATGTTTTATAATAGTAATTTAAGAAAGGAACCAAAAAGCATGATTGAAATGCAAAAGCAAAAGAAAATGAGATTCATATACACATTACAATATTGTTCAGCCTTCAGGAAAAGGACATTGCATCATATGTGGTAATATGGTTGAACCAGAAGATGTTTTCTAAATGAAATAGTCCTCACATTGAAAGGCAAATATGACATCCTGTTATCTACATGGAGAACCTAAAATATGCAGTGCTAGAGAAAGAGAAGAGAGTAGTGATCCGTAGAGATTGAAAGACCATGCAAATATGAAAAGGAGAAAAAATTCCAATTTTGTTAGATGGGCACGTTTTAGAAATTTACCACACAGCAAAGTATACGTGGCTGATATATTTTACATTAAAATATGTGTTAGTGAAGTAGATTTTATGTTAAGGGATCTTATTATACACACATGTACATACAATATAGAAAGGAAGTGTGAAAAACACCAAGGTGCTATACTAGGATATTATCACTTTTGCAATAGTATTTTAAATTACACGGTTCCATGTAGATGACAAACGGAAAGCTAGAGATGACTGTTATGTCGACCTGATTCCCATCAGTTAATATGCTTGATAAAAATAAGATTGGTCCAAATACCTATCCAAGAGGAAGCCAGCCCCTTGGAGTAACAGAAGTTGCACATTCTGCACATTTCAGGCGTCTGACCCAAGCATCCTACAGCATCCTATTACCCCCCTCACCCACCCAGAACATCCTGTTCTTAATGATGAGAAGTCCCCTTGAAAAAATTTTGTTTATGACCATTTCTTTGTTTATTTCCCTTCCCCTTAGTGCTTTGCAAACACTCGCCCGTTCAACTTAAGCCTTCCTATTACCACCCAAACTCCCTTTTAGTACTGTTGCTCTCTTTAATCATGTAGACAGCCTGGAAGTCCATACCTCAATAAAGCATTGTTCTTTGGCCTCAGTGAATCCTAGGTGATCTTGCTCTCCCATAAAACTTACAGTGACATTATGGATTGTTTACAGTTATAGTCTTCAGGATCTCAAAATATATACAAATGCTACCCCAAACTTAAAAAGAATGTGTGTGCATTTCACACATCATTTACATATGTTTCCTTGTCTGTATTTGGCATAATAAATTGTTAAGTCAAGTATTATCAAGGTTTTGCAAACTAGAAGCCATAGCTCAAATCAAACCATAACTGACAAGTTCAAAAATTCAGTTCCATAGTCCTTCTTATATCACCCCATCATAATTGTATCTAAGAACAAGTCAAGGATAAGGTCACTCATTTTGCATTGGCAGCTAGTTGTAAGGGCAAAGACTATATGAATTATGATTAATCTAATTTCTGAAGCTCATAATTCCAAACTATTCCATATGATTCACACGGCACAATTAAGTTTCTTTGTGTCCTCTTTTATTATGAGCCCGGCTAATGTCATCTGAAATATAATTCCATCAGTTCAAAAACATGGCCAGAATAAAACCTGCACTTCCATTGTGCGGTTCCTTTTAGTAATATCTTGTTTTTCTCTGACATTGCTTCATGGTTACTTCTTTATTGTATCCAAAATGAAAATTCTCCCTAATCCCTCCATTTATTGATCAGAGAGTTATTGCTTCGTGTTCTCAAGAAACACTCATGGCATAAAAGCTTAAAACTTCATCTGAGTTCATTTCTCCTTGTCTTTGAACGACTGGCTTCAGCTGTTCTTATTATGATTCAAAATGAAAGTATCATAGATAACCTTTCATGAATTATTCCATCACTGTGTGGCTAGTCATACGGTCCTGTGGGCAAAACACTTGCCACATATTCCAGACAATTTGAATTCTATACCCAGAAGCCCTAAAAAAAATCAAAAGAGAACTATACTAAGTGAGCAGTAGCATACATGTATACTCATAACACACACAAACAAAAATATTTTCAAAAAATAGAAAAACTTGGTTTCCTTTAGATTTACCCTTTCAGTCATTTTGGAGTGAAGTGAAGTAAATTGTTCAACAACAAACATGACCACAGGTGCTCACTCTGGACTTCCTAGTCAATGAGCGGTTACATTCAGCTGCATTCAATACACCCTGTCCCATCCTATTCTCTCAGAATAATTAGCATGCAGAGTCAGCTTCCACACAATGTCTGTCTTAGTTAAGGTTACGATTGCTGTGATCAAACCATGGGGGAGAAAAGGGTTTATTTTGTTTATAGTTCCATGTGACAGTTCATCATCAAAAGCAGTAAGGACTGGAACTCACCTAGGGCAGGAACCTGGAGGAAAGAACTGAGGCAGAGGAAATGGAGGGGTCCTGCTTGCTCTCCATGGCTTACACAGCCCGTACAGAACCCAGGATCACCAGCCCAGGGATGACACCACTCAAAAGGGCCAGACCCTCCCCTATCAATCAATAAGAAAATGTCATACAGGCTTGGCTACAGCCTGATCTTATGAAGGCATTTTCTCAATAAAGGCTACCTCCCCTTTGATGACTCTTGTTTGTGTGAAATTATCATAAAACTAGCCAGCACTGTGCCTTTTCATGAAAAGAGGAGACATACTATCTCAAGGGCTCATTCTTTTTCCTGTATTTTTTTTTTTTGAGGGGGCAGGTGTCTCTCACTATGTAGACTAACTCGAATGAGTTCTCTCTGTCTGTCCCTGCCTCTGGATTCCTGGGATTAAACACATACATCATCATTCACAAGTACATTCTTAATATGCCATTGATCTTCATCTGAATTTTAACTTGTCTAATTACAAACAAGGATAACACTGGTTATCTCAATTAGTAGGATTCAAAGTAAGTAATATTATTTCCTTTTTTTTTACTAGTATTCTATAATTTACTGGTATTTTAAAGAAATGTTTATTTAAAATTTAAATACAGCTGGGCAGTGTTGGCGCACGCCTTTAATCCCAGCACTCGGGAGGCAGAGGCAGGCAGATCTTTGTGAGTTCAAGGCCAGTGTGGTCTACAGAGCGAGATCCAGGAAAGGCACAAAACTACACAGAAAAACCCTGTCTCGAAAAAAACAAAAATAAATAAATAAATAAATAAATAAATAAATAAATAAATAAATACAACTAACTATTTTAAAAAAAATTAAGCCAAAATTTTTATCAGTATAATCTTAAAGGGATAAAAATTTTTTCACTAGTATTTGTTAAATAATTTATGGAAATGTTGTCCAGCTCAGAGCTTCTGAGAGGAGATTTATACAGATAATTAAATTAAGATGATTCATCCTTACTACACAAACAGAGCTGGTCCCTAATCCCAAAGGAGAGCTGACCCTAATGTCCCAGGCACAGGGGAGATGTTTCCCCACCCTCTGCTAGGGAGAGATGACCCCATCCCTTATCACTGTGTGTGAGAACTGGCCTAATGGCATGAGCATATGAGAACTGGCTCCATCCCTCACCTGACTGCTCAACTCAGTACCATTCAGGCCCACATCCAGAGCCTCGGGTTGGCCCACCCTAAAATCTACCCTATTTATGACCTACTAGAGTCTGTGAAGAGACTGGTCTGGGGAACTTCCATGAGGTGGTAGCAGGATACCAGAGAGTAGTTTCAGTGAGGGTACAGTGATGGTGCTGTTCTTATCAAACCAATGACTCATTGCAATGCACATTTGCAAGTGATGCTGATCAAACTAAAAGATGTACTGAGAGACACACCCTGACTCCCAATCCCACTAAGACAGATGAAGAGTGTTGGAAAGCCTGGAAAGACAATGGAACAAAGAGATTTTGTTTTGTTTTGTTTTTAATTTTTAACATTTCTTGGGGGGGGGGATGCTGTAAGGATGAAGTGCAGATATGAGGGGAATGGGAAATGAGTGGAATTGAGGTGTATGATGTGAAATTCCCAAAAAAGACCAATTTAAAAAATTATTTCTTAATTGGATGAAAAATGATATTAAAAAAACAAATGATGCATCCTTGGTGTGTGTGTGTGTGTGTGTGTGTGTGTGTGTGTGTGTGTGTGTGTGTGTGTGTGTCTGCACACACACACCACACAGAGTGTGTGGATTAAGTCAGTATTATCCACTCCCATGGTTTCCACTTTCTCATCTAGATATTCACAAACACAAATACTCCTTTCTTTTTCTTTTTAATGTCTTAAATTTCAGTATTTACCTTGCTTTTTTATTTGTTAGAAACATCATTATGAATGTATATTCATATGTATGGATATATATATATATATATATATATATGTTTGCACATGCATATAGTACATGTAAAATAGAATATGCATATAAAACAACCTATCATCATTTCCTTTGTTACAGTCATGTTATCTCTACTAACCACTAATATGAAATTCAGTATCTGTTAGCCGGGTTTAAAGAGAAGGAAATTAAGACAAAGGTCCATGCAATAATTTTCCCAGATTGTATACATGTAAGAAATAAAGTGGAAGAATTTGCTATCTCATCCCTTTCCCAAGGTCACCGCTTTGTCCAACTCAATGGAGCTTGATTCACTTAACAGGATATGTCACCTCTAGCCCCCAACCACCACAGTCCTCTTCTCAAACTGAGGAGTTTTTCTGAGTTCTCTCGCAATGTAGCAGGTTTCCTCCCGGTCAGTAAGAGCCCACATGGAGACAATGGATTGGCTTCAGGGTACATAACTAAGATCACTGATGACAACAGGCTTGTACTTTTACCTTTAATCCATTAGTGAGAAGACAACTGCATCCTCGGTGCTACAAGAGGTCAGCTACTGACCAAGGCTTGCAGCGTCCTTGCTCTCTGACCTAACATAGAAAGATATCGTAGAAATAAGGAAGCCCACTCGTCCATAGACAATGTTTTTACTGTTGGACAGCCAAAATCAAAGAGTGTTCTAACATCTACATTTCAGCAAACACTGCCAATCATATTAAGGTAGCTTCACCTCTGCTGGTTGTGGTATGTGGGAAGCTAAATTCCCTGACTTCAGACCATCACTGGTAATTTAGCATGGAGTTGAGGCTGTGGGTCCAGACCCCAGGGAAATTTTATTTTGCTTTGATAACATGGACTTCCGTAACACTCCTGTAATAGCTGAATGACCTTTCTTGTTCTACTGCCCTCCTTTAATCTCACAAGAGAGCCTCTCAGTTTAGATGAGAGCCCCTTAGCTCCTTCAGATAACACCAAGTAATATTGTGGGGGCAAGAGGAGACTTGGGAGACAGAGGGAAGCAAATGGCATGTCTGGCTTTAAATAAACCCTCCAGTAAAAGTATTAACTGCTAAGTGCTTAAGTATTTACAGAAAAAGCAATTTTTTACAGGAAATTACACGATATGAAAGAAGGAAAAATATATAGTAGCATAATACTTTGTGACTCTTTTTTGAACTAATGTACTTTCAGCCCAGGAGTTTCACTTCTTAGGAATATATTTTAAATAATGCCATCTTTACTCCTTTGACTAAAGCTGTATCGGTCACAGAATGATATTGGATTGACAATTGGCATCGGCTAAGGCTGATATTTTAATATCTCCTGTAGATTATGTTTAATTTTTAGTCTTTGTTCTGTTTTGTGCTATAGAAGCAGCTCATATAGCACAGTCTGGTTTCCTTGAACTTGCTGTGAAGTCAAAGACAGCCTTGACCCATCTTTGTTATCCTGCTGTTGTTTCTATCTCTTAAGTGCTGGGGTTATAGAAGTGAACCACCACTTGAGTATAGAGAGGCGTTCCCTTCCATAATTGCTCTTGTCAGGTATTATTACTGCAATAATAGAAGTCATTTGTATAGTATATCTCTACCTGTCTCAAATACTCCTCCTGGACCTCAGTGTGCTTTAGGAGACTCAAAGTGTTCGTATATGTGGCTTTATAAAAATCTTTTCATTCTGTTGATTACTCTGCTTTCACACATAGTCAACTGGAAATAGCAATATCAGTTTCCTTCTTTTACATTCCTTAAGTCAATAAGGTACATTCTGCACTTCAAAATCAAAATTATGAAACCACTGTGCCTCATACTACAGCGTGGGAAAGAACAATTCTAACATCCTATGTGACCTCATGCAGTTTCTTGCCTGTAAATATTTATGGTAAAAATTCAAGGAAAGTTCTGTAGATTAAAATTGTTCATTCTAATTGAACCCCCCAGTTTCTCCTGTTTACTCTACTCTTCTCTTACAGCGATGACCAAAATTTCAATGACATAGGTATCATTATAAGGAGCAATTTATTTAGGATTGTTTCCATAGAGACTGGGTCTGTGGCAATGAGGTTTTGTACAAGGGAAAGATTGAGCTCAACCTTTAGCATTGGATAAAGAAATGAGAATTATCATCCAGGGGAAGGGGAAGAATGGGTCAATGGGTTCGTGGATGAAAAATGACTAAGAAACATCTGAGAGGGAGTAGAACTTTGCAAAACTTACTTAATAGCATTGCTTAAGATTGTGAAAATCAGATGTCACTTCACTCTTAGTAGAGGATGAACCCCAAGTAGATACTAAAAAGGAAGTGAGATAAAGATCTAGAGAAATCTTAATGAACAGAATTAGCAGTTCAGCACTATTGTTGCTACAATGGATTTGTTTTGTTTTGTTTTGTTTTGTTTTTCAAGACAGGGTTTCTCTGTGTCATTTTGGTGCCTGTCCTGGATCTTGCTCTCTAGACCAAGCTGGCCTCAAGCTCACAGAGATCTGCCTGGCTCTCCTTCCTAAATACTGGGATTAAAGGCATGTGCCACCACTGCCCGGCTACTACAATGGATTTTAAAAGAATTATGGTAAGTGTCTAACAGCAAATTAGCCTAGAAGACTCAAGAAGCAGCCTGACTAAAATATGATCAAGCAGGGAATTATGATTGATGCAGATGTAGAATCTTCCAATAAGCCACTCACTTGCCTAGGCATGTTTGTATACATGCACACATTCACAGACACACATAGGTACACAGGCACACAACACACACACACACACACACACACACACACACACACACACACACACACACTCCACAGACTCCCGTATTTAATTATTGTCAAGGAGTTCATTACAAGACTGCTGGTGCATGCCTAATACTCCAAAATTATAAAATCACAGCCTATAACAAAACAAGTAACTACTATACATGCATACCTTACATACCTATGGTCAATTTAAATCTAAAGATCAACTCCATAAGATTTTAACAAGAGTAGCTTAAAAAAATAGTTATAACAAGCAACTGTAAATTTCTCTTTCCAGATAGGTTATAGATACAAAATAGGTTTTTTTTTTGAGGATATGACATCATAAAATGCATGAGATGAGGGTGAGTGCCTCAGCCATCATGATGGCATATTAGGAAGCTGTTAGCCTTTGGATGATCTATAAAAGGAGATTATGGAGCCATGAGAATGTCTGTTGCCCAAGGGCAACTAAAACTGCAGGAAACAACCTGCAAGAAAACAGTATATTTATATATAAATGCATATTTTGTCTCCAAAGTGTGATTCAGAGACCAGAGTCCCCATTAGTCCAATCTGTAGAGGAACAACTAAATCAGTAATAAGACAAAGTGGAGAGACTATGACGTGTGAGGTTGACAAGCATAGAAAGGGAATAGTGAAAGGTTAATTGAGACTGAAAAAGAAGAGCATCTATATGATTAGAACTTTGGGGAATTCAGGATGTAAAAAGAAACAGTAGAGTAGAAAAGTTATAAACTGGTAAGGATTTACTGTAACAGTTCCTGAAATTTTGATGTCTAACCATAATAACAGTAAACACCATTCATTCCCTGTCAAAGACTAGAAAATATGCCGAGTATTTATCGTTTTTAGAATGCATATTTAGTGTGTGTAGGGGAGATGTGGAAGAGAGAGGGAGGTTGGAGGGAGTGAGAGAGAGAAAGAATATGCACTAGTGTGAATGTTGTCAGTGGACAACTTTTTGGCCTTAGCTTCTTGGGCTCAAGCTCAAATTGACAGATTTTCATCAAAAGCACTTATAACTGCCTAACAATTCCACTGGACCCATGGCAATATTTACTTAGAAAATATATATTATCTACTGAAAATGATGCAAAAATATATGCCGTGACTAGATAGTTGAGAAGAGATATCAAAGTCATATTTTAGAGTTTTCTGGATTCCAGAAATTATTCATGTAAAAGAATTCTCATTCTAAACTCAAATTTATTCCACTGTGAAGTTGATTCTGAGTTTTAGAAATGCTACTTCCCTGTTTGTTTGTGTGTGTGTGTGTGTGTGTGTGTGTGTGTGTGTGTGTGTGTGTGTGTGTATAATTCACTGGAAATAGAAATTTACACTTAAGCCTACATTGGGTTCCTAGAAACCCAGGTGTTGTATTAATATGATAAAAACTTTAGAAAACTTGGAAAAATAAAAGGAAAATTATTTAAAAAACAACATGAGGTTTCTCATTAATTCATCAAATATTTATTGAGAAGCAGTTATAGATGGGCACACACTGGGTAACAAAATTCCACAGTACATGAATTCAGATATAACTTGCTTTCACAGGATCACAGAGTTTAGTGAACAGTATTGAGGGAATCATACAAAAATCGGTACAAAGTTAGAAACTAATTAGCAATGTAAAATGCAGATGAATTGTGGCTTTTGAAGCTTAACTGTAGGATTTAACTACAACCATGGTAGAAACCTTGGCAGAATTAAAAACTGATCTGAGAAATGAGGGAAAGATGAGCACCGCAGAGGGAGCTGTGGAAAGTTGTTCTAGTTTAGATCTATCTGCCTGAAGGCCATGACTCAGACAGCAGTGAAGGATTTGAAGAGTTGAAAATAGGTAGGAGGAAGTTGAAGAATATCCTACTAGGGCTGGTGACACTATCAGATTTATATTTTAAGGTGAAAAATATGCTGTGAGATGTGTGGAGAATAGATTTCCTGAAACAGGATTTGATGAAAAATCCTTATTCGAGAGGGTGATTTGATATTCCAATAGCACAAGATCTTGGTGTGAGAGAGAGCAAGTGGAAGATATGTTGGGATAGTGCTTGGGGGCTTAATTGGCAAGATCTGATGAAGACCTGATTAGTGAGGAGTCAGAAAAAGGAATATAGAGATGGAAACTTCCAACATTCCAGCGTATTTATGGTGGTAGGTGAGTAAAGGAAGAATATATTGTATAAAAGCAAAGATAATAATTTTAATTTGAAGTATGTACAATTTGAGGTGTTTTTCTCAACAAAGCAAATATCAAGTACACATCCAGCACATTAGTTATGACTTTAGAGTTGATGCCATATACAGAAGATTATCATGGGAATAATTAAACACTGCATAAATTATAATATTCATAACCTGGTAAATCAAAACTTGGAGTTGTTTGTACTGGTGTGAATATTTTGAAATATTATTCCTTTATTTTCTATTCCCCTGAGAAGAAATATAATCTACTGGTTCATTGTGCAGTTAATGTGTGTGTGTGTGTGTGTGTGTGTGTGTGTGTGTGTGTGTGTGTGTGCATGTGTGTCTATTGTGAGAATGTTGATGTGGCAATGCATGCTCAGGAACACATGAAGACTGGAAGAAGACATTTTGTTTTCTGTCATTTTTTGCCTTATTTCCTGGAGAGAGTCGCACTCACTGATCCTGGACTCCGGCTGGCATGATCTTCAACCCTAATATCAGCTCATCTCCACTGTGCTGTAGTTACGGATATGACAATGCTTGGCTTATTATGTGGGTTCTGGGGATTTGAACTCAGTCTTTATTCTTGTATAGCAAGTGATCTTATGCACTAAGCCATCTCCCCAGCCTCCGGACTTGATTCTTCATCATTAGCTACTGTGACACTTCCATTTAACTGGGGTATTGGTGGTGAAAGAGTCCTTACAGTAGACTGTCAAATGAAGCTATCTCTTGGACTCCCTCTTGTAGTTGCTATGTCTCTTGATAAGGACCCTACAAAAAGAGATCCTCTGCTATCCAGGAAGAAAGCCGTCACCAGAACCTCCACACTCTGCACCACCGATTTCTGACATTTAAACACCTAGCCCTGTGAGAAAATTAATTTATGCAATTTAAAACACACAGTCTGTTATTCTGTTAGGGCATCTTGCTTTCTTTCCGCATGTTGCAGTTACAGCCCTGGACAAGTCTTCTCCCATCTGATTCATAGATGGAGTATGCAATACCTGCAACAGTGATCTGCATCAAAGCAGAAACTCAACACACACTCAGTTCCCAGGATTTTAATTGGAGGCTGTTTACCTTTGGCCCAGTGTGATGTAAAACCTCACATTCCTGGAAGGGAAAGAGGTGCTCAAAACAAACCACAACTCACAAACAGTGAGTTATATGTATTCACTCTGAGAAACAGAACAATTCTAAACCCTGGATGTAGTCAGTGGTTAATTTTCCAACTAGATATCTCCATAAATAAGTTTCACGTCAACTACTCTCCTTTGCATAGAGTCCAATCTGGTAGCAACTAGATTCAAATCTTAATTCTATTAGAAAGAAAGGAAATGGGTGTTAAAGGGTGACACATTCTGAAGGCACATTGCAGGACCGCATGGCAGAGAGCTTGAGAAACACAGGTCTGTAAGCCATAGAGCAGTAACAGCAGAGGTGCTTGCTGTGAAACCCAGACTGCAATGGTACCTGGACTTGACTAGAAATTGGCATTGGGTGAAGAGTTTGACAGCTAAGAAACTGTCAAGGAACCATGTGCAGAGTGTGAGACCATCTGGCATAAGAAAATGAACAGAATTTCAGATTTGTGTTAATAGGGAAAATATTGACTTGCAAAAAACAAGACAGAGGAATACTGAATGTGGCTGAGAAACCCCGACAGTGACCTACATGTGTGCTTCATTCACATAGAACAAGGTTAGTTAGTATCAAAGTCTAAACAATTCCTCATAGTTTTTTTTTTCTTATTGTCACAAGTAATTTGAATTGAACACAGTAAAGTGGCAACACACAAACCTACTACGGGTTTCAAGTGGCATCGTTACCATGCTTCACTGCATTCCAGTGCCCTGTACTGGTGGCAGGGAAAGGCAGCTACCAGATATATGCTGGGAATGAAGACACAGAGCACTGGAGAAGAAGCTCATTTCTTGCATGAGATTTTTTTACTCTGCTGTACTCAACAGGGAAAAAATACTGAGATTGTATTGCTGTGGGACTGGAGGGTGACAGAGATTTGTCCTGACTGGGCCAGCCAGGAAAACTCCAGCTACAAATGGTGCCCAACCTGGGGCAAGTTTCCACCTAAAACATGAGTAAAAAGATACTAAAATGGTCTCTTTCAAGACAGCGGCAGCCTGTGGCATGTTTGACCTGCTATCTACTATGGCGGGTTCCTGGCATGTGTGCTCGACCTGCAGTATGGTGAGAATGAGGTCTCTACAAGTGGCACATTAAGCTTCGTGGTGGATTTAGCCTTTGCTAGTACAAAAAAAAAAAAAAAAAAAGGGGGGGGGTTTCTGGGCTACACGCTGCTTTGATAGAAGTATAGACCAACTATTTCTGAGAGTTCATGGCTCCCAGAGCTGGTGAGTTATGCCAAAATGTATATTTTAAAGGTACCTTGACTTCAAAATTTGGATGTAAGGATTTCTGAGAGTTCATGGCTCCCAGAGCTGGTGGAAAATGTACCACTGCCATGTTGGGAAGCTGAGGTGGGCAGAGTCAGCAGCCATAGCGCCATTTCAGTCTTAGAATGCTGCAGTTTAAAGTAATAGTGTCAAGGTAATATAAAAAATAAGCCATGTAAAGATGGCTACCACACAGAGAATCTGGATTATGTTCTCTTTGAAAAACATTTGATTGCAAAAGCTGTTGAGTTATGCCAAAATGTATATTTTAAAGGTACCTTGACTTCAAAATTTGGATGTAAGGATATGTTGCTTTGGAAAGGAGGTTCTGCTTTTGTTTCCACAGAAAGCCAGAGGCTATGGATTTGTTCCAGATTAAGATACAACAGGTTTGACCAGCCAAGACCCCCTGAAAGGTCTTCAATGACACTATGGCCCAGATAATCCAACATCCAGATCTGATTCAAGGCAACTGGCTCAGATGATATACCCTCATGGACTATTCCATAAGCCTAAAATTTTCTTTGTGTCCCTATAAGATACAGCGCCCCCCTCCAAGCTGGCTTTGGAGATGTATAAAAGTTAAAATCTTCCTCTTTAAAGAAAGAAAGAAAGAAAGAAAGAAAGAAAGAAAGAAAGAAAGGAAGGAAGGAAGGAAGGAAGGAAGGAAGGAAGGAAGGAAGGAAGGAAGGAAGGAAGGAAGGAAGGAAGGAAGAAAAGAAAAGGGGAAGTGCTATGGGACTGATGGGTGACAGAGATTTGTCCTGACTGTGGGCCAGCCAGGAAAACTCTAGCTACATTGTATTTTGGGAAATTTTCAAGTTGATGCTAAAGGAACTATTCAACAGAAATTTAATAAACAGATTATTTAGACCAGAACAAACCAATAATTGAAGCTATTTTGTGTATTTTTATATCAGCATTATAAATTATAAAAGTTGAAGACTCAGTTTCACATACAGAACCTTGATGGACAAGAATGAAAGGGTCCTATTGTAGCAGGAATCTTAAAAGGTCTTTTTAATAAAATAAAACCTGGAGCCAGGTATTAGGGTGAAACCCGAAAGATCATAGAAACAAAACCAGTTACAGCTAACCTCACCTCACCAATTCCTGAGCTGATCCTGTTTCCTCAGAATAGAAGCCTCTGAGTTCTCATTCAAATAGATCTCAGCTGAACTGCTGTGAAAAGCCTGAAAGCTTAACCAGGCTCTAGTTTCTGGTCCTAACACCTTATATACCTTTCAGATTCCTGTCATCACTTACTGGGATTAAAGGTATGTATCACCATGCCTGGCTGTTTCCAGTGTGGTTTTGAACTCTCAGAGATCCAGATGCCTCCAGAATGCTAGGATTAAAGGTATGTATGCCACCATTTTCTGGCTTCTATGTCTATTTAGTAGCTGTTCTGTTCTCTGGCCCCAGATAAGTTTATTAAGGTGCACAATATATTGGAGGGACACAGTATCACCATAGTCCTATTGTTGAAGTGGGGGTGAAGGAAAATTTGTGAGACTTTTAAATTGTATTTTTGGTAGAGTAACAATAATTTACATTTATATTACACACACATATATGTATATAACAGGTAAAATTGATACATGATAGACAAATAGATCAATAGATATAGATAGATAAATAATAGATATATAGACAGATAAGTGATAGACATACATACAGACAGATAATACATGATAGAAAGATGTTATGATTTGATAGACTGATTGATATATTATGTTGTATCAGGAAATGAAAAGCCTTAATTAAGCAAACAGATATTTGCAAATAGATCCACTAATTAATTATCATCATCCAAGTATGGTACTGTCTTTAAGAACCACACAGACCTTACATTGGTAAGTTGACAACTGTGGTCAGGGCAGTAATTGCTGTGATTTACACAGATTGTGTTTAGGGGTCGTATTTTGAGGAAACAGAGGTGGCAGGTGTTGGCAATGCTTGGGGAAAGTGAATGGATTGTAAAATGCAACTTTGGGATTGTTGAGTCCCTTTTGCAAACATGTTTTGAAGGCATAATGATCAAGTTAAGACACATGTAAAACCTCTACACTAAACAAACGAAATAACAGTTTTGTTGCTTGAGTGGAAAAGTCTGAATTTCAGGAAACATATCCCCAAAAATATAACCCTTGAATCAAATATAAGTATAGGGTATAAGAAGATCCTAAAACATGTTCAATAAGTAAAAATGTGTCTCTTTGTAATTTAAGTAGAAATGGATGCACTAAAATGTAAATTAAAGTAGATGAACATGTTTTTCTCCTGGAGAAAGTATAAGAAGGACTTGAATTTTATGATTGATTCTTGTAAATTTTACATAAAATATTAGTATAAAACATTCTTTTCCTGGAAAAGAATCTTCCTGACATTATACAGAAAATAGATTTTTAAATGAAAATGGTTGTTTTCTAAAAGTGTATTCCCTTGAACTTTAGTTTCCATGAGTAAAATAATAGTTTATAGGCATTACATAATGCATACAGAAAACCATATCAGTTTGAAATATATGATGAACACTTGGTCAAACAAGATTAAGTTTTCATGATGCAGATATGGCAAGCAGTAAATCAGTAGAAAAATGTATGAAGCATAATTTTGTAAAATGAGATGTGATGGGGGTGGGGCAGGAACTGACAGGCTATAGAAAGCACATGTAAAATGCCCGTCTCAGCAGGGATTCTCACCACTTTCCTACCCAGACAATGTTTCCTTTGTACAGTAAGATGTCACAACAGGAAGTCAATGTACTTTGTGTACTGTCACTTCCACACAGGCAGCCTAAACAATCTACAGAATTCTTCAGGTGATGGAAATATTGTGTTTTTACTCATAAAGAGTCACTGTAGGTCCCAACTGAATGTTTGCTAGAGGATTTGACTCTTGATGAGATCCCTCAGAAACTAATGAATACTGTATATTCACAAAAATTCCCAAACACATGGTTAAGTAATTTGGGTTATATCAATGCATAATGAATAATAAGACTACAAGGGATTAATGAGATTTTGAGACTAGTCAAGTTGCAGCATGCATAAATATGCTGGGTTATGTTCCCTGGTCCAGAACAGGGAAACTGCCACCTCCCACTTTGTGCTCTGTCCTGTGCATGGCTTCCTTTTGTTATGATTTCAATACTGTATAAAACATAATAATTTTTAAAGAGATCAGTCTTCTTAAATTAAGTGAATTATTGAATTTGATAAGTGAGTTATAGGAATCAACAGCATTGTGGTTGGTGAAAGTGAGACATGGGTTGTTTGGGGAGTCCAATGGGCTTTTCTATTTCACGTTGAGGAAGTTTTGCGGGATTGAGTCCTTTACACATAGAGTCTACACTGTCTTGAAAGGTTAGCATCACAAGTTGTTTTTTTTTTTTTTAAATGGGTTGGAATCAACATTTTTATGCTAGTTTTGAGATTATAATATATACAAGCAATGTTATACAGACTGAGGATGTTGTATTTAGTAATATGTATGTATATGCATGCACACATATGAATTCGGTAACAATTAGGGAATGGATTTGAAGGAGAGCAGAGAAGGATATATGTGAGGCTTTGGATAGAGAAAAGGGAAAGGAGCATCATAATTTAATTGAACTGATCAACATCCAGCAGGTGCTGGAGGATCAACTGATAACATGAAAGGAATAAGACATATTTTGTGTAAGAAAAACCAAACTCATAAACTAAGTTGTAGTCGCTGAGTCAAATAGCTGTTAGTCAGAACTCACTGCCCAGTTGATGGATCTCAGCAGCTTGAACAGAAGCAGTGTTCAGTCCCCTCTCCAGAAAATGCTGCTTAAATGCCCCTTTCTATATAAAAAATAAGTACACGTTTTATAATGTATAACTTGAAATTTTTTCACATGGTACCATACATATTTCAGTAACTAGAATGTACTTGGTTTATGAATTTTTTTTGCTTGTTCTAGCTATGAAAGCAATAGATATATGGATTTTTGGACTGATTTTTATTGTCTTAATATAATTTTTGATGAATCAAAGTTCTTAATTTTAATGTAGCTCAATTCAACTTTTTAAAAATTTTTGAACCTACTTTAAACATTATATTGCTAATTTTGAGACAACAGTTTTTCTATACTCACTCTTACATTATTATTTTCCTTTATGTATGTCTTTAGTACAACCATATTTAATTTATCTAAAGATATGAATAGCTCACACTTTCCTGAGCCAACATAACAATAACTACTTCTGATGCAGCCTTTAAAATTTTTGTTATGCTTGAAGCTAAAAGCCATCTGGATTTCTCTCTTGTGTTCAGCATTGGGTCTCAGAAGTTAGCTTTCATGTGAGATATCAAAGGTCAGTTGACTTCCCAAAGAAGTCAGGCTTCAGATCCACCAACTGTGCCATTGATTGCCATAACTCACTTGTTTACTTTAATAAATCAGTCATACTAAGATTTCTGTAAGACATTGTCTAGGTGACATTGTATGGCAACACTATTATTTCTCTACTCTACAAGAAGCAACACTACTTTTAAAAATTAAGTGGAAATATCCAGTCCTTGGTAGTTAGATTTTATCCAGAGTTAGTATTTTTGCACAGTTTTAGAACTTGTTGTAAGATTAAATCTGTTGTAATGTTCCCACACTTATCCTTCATTTGAAGATTATAATTCCTCAAGACTTTGTACATATTCAGTAATTAATTATTCACCAACTCTTACTAAAAATGCCTGTGAATATTATGATGGATATTGCCAATATATAGATAATTTTGAGAAGAACTGACATTTCCAATTCATTGTATCTCCAGAAAATATATCTTAAAATTTTATTTTCTTCATTAATTTCTTCAAAAATAATTTTAAAATACAGGATTTAATAAGAAATACTTATGAACTTTTGTTTCACTGACCCATATATATTTTACTACAGATATCCCTTTTAACATTCAGTAACAAATAGATAAATGCATTGCAGGTCAAGTAAAAAATACAATTATATAACCACCAAACACCAGAACCTAGCAGCCCAGGGTACTACTGTAGAATATCGGTACACTTAATGAAGCCCAATTCATCTGAATGCCTGTGAGTTATGCACCATCACATCATAAAGTCAAAGGTTGTTTGATAAATCAGTATAAATGAAAATCTAATTACACTGCAAATCATACCTCCTAAATTTCCAGATATGGTGTTTTATCCTCAGAGAAATAAAATGCTATTCATTCTTTTCATAATTGATCGTGGATCTGTTGATAATTGTATATAAATTCATTTGTTCAAAAAAGTGGTGAAATGTTACAGAGTTTCTAGTTAGCATGTTAAATCCAAAAAATATGTTTTTTTTCCTTCAAAATAACCTATGTGCTTTTTGCGTGTCTATCCAGCACTACAATAGTGCGTGTATATTCAGCTGCCCATGCTCACCGTTAGAAGGGAACTTTTTTTCAGCATTTTTAAAAAAACTGAAAATGGGTCAGGAGTGGGAGGTTGGAGGAGTGGCAGGAGAGAAGAAGGGGATCTTTGATTGGTATGTAAAAGGAATTAAAAAAAAAATTCTTAGCCAAAAAAAAAAAACACTGAAAATTACCCTCTAGAAATCCTATTTGCTTTACTTCATGCATGTTTGTTGAAAGATTTGTCATGGAGGATATTGCATTTTTATATCATGTTTGTTTATTTTCATTCTTGAATATCTTTGACAGAATTTTGAATCATGGCTTAATTAGTTAGACCCAAAAAGGTAATGAGAAAAAAGTTTCTTTCACTTTTCTCTGAATTTCAGGGTATTTATACAAGATTAGGGTGGTTTCTTTCCTAGATACTTGGAAGAATTCACATTAATAGCCATCTGTCCCTAAAGTTTTCTTGTGGGAACTTTTGCAAGATAACAAATTTAAACTTATTTGACAGATTCATCACTGAGAGATAATATGTACAAAATGTCTTAATTTTGGTAAACTATATTTTTGAATAAATATGTTTACTTCCAACAATTTATCACTATTTAAAACAGTTGTTTAAAATGTTTGGGCTCTGCTAATACTCCTTTTATACATTTTAATTTTAATTTCACCTTTTGATATATAATTAACTTTGATTAGCATTTATGAAATAATCTTCATATTTTAATTCATCATATATGTATGTAAAGTTAGAATTTTTTCTTAAATATTGCTGTAACTTCATCCCAGAGATATTGTCTCCCATTTTTGATAAAATTAAGGTAAATAATTTTCTCATTCCAATGATGGTATCATCTAAGGGCCTCGAGTTGCTTAGAAGCATATTATTTTTTTCCAGAATTATATTTCCTTTGCTATAAATTGGTTGCTTATTTCCATCTTAATGCAATGATTAGAGAATTTTTTGTATTATTTCATATTTGTTTTACATTTTTTGAATCTTTCATATAACTCATTGCACATTTGACATTAACTAAGCTCACCCATACTTTTAAAAAGGTGAATTATATCATCTTTAATAATAATATTATTTACTACAGTGTAATATAACCTAGTTTTTATAATACTATACAAAACCTGACATTTTCAAGGCTAAGTTTCATATAGTGTTAGACAGACACCAATTAGCAAATGAGCTATAATCTTGTTGTTCAGAGGGCTATTTTTATCTTTATTTATATTGTGTGAGTTTATGTCAGTTATGGGGAAAAAAAACTCAGATAATTAAAGCTGTAAGCCCTTCAGCCAAATTGTAGGCAAACAGATGTTTTAACATTGCCTCAAGTGACTCCAATTTTCAGCCAGCTTTTAGAGGCTTCAGCTGAGAGATCCTTACTTCATCATTTTTGTAATCCTTAAATGGATGACAGCAATCTGCTTAATGCACAAGTTAATACTAAACATACATTTCAGGATGTTTTAAAGATTAACCAGTTAACTGCTTTAAGTATATTTTTCCAGTAAATGCAATTAAGTGAAGAAATTTCTCATAGAAAAATACTATTTTTATTTTTATATTGCTATATTTCATAAAGGCATATGATTAGTATAATAAAAAGACATAATACTTTCACAAAATATACCTTTGTGATTTTTGAATCAGTGGGTTGAGGCACTTTCCATAAAGCTTGAGGACATGAATTCAATCCCCAAGATTTATATGTTGGAAGGAAAAAACTGACTTTCACAAGTTGTGCTCTAATATCTACAAATGCTTCATGGAGAACACCTATGTGTGCATGTGCACGTGTGCGAGCACACACACACACACACATACATACACACAATAAAAAACTAACAAAGAAATGTATACACATGGAATGAAAGAAGGGAAGGAAGGATGGACGGAGGGAGGGAGGGAGGAAGAAAGGAAGGTGTGGTGGTATTGTGTTCCCCAAAATATTGTGTACTCTAATAAATTTATCTGGGGTCAGAAAACAGACAGCCACTAGATACAAAGGCCAGAAAATGGTGGTACTCACACCTTTAATCCTAGCATTACAGAGATAGAAATCCCTCTATATCTCTGTGAGTTCAAGGCCACATTGGAAATAGCCAAGCAAGGTGACACATGCCTTTAATCCCAGAAAGCCAGCCTTTAATCCCAGGGAGTGGTGGTAGAAAGCAGAAAGATATATAAGGCGTGAGGACCAGAAACTAGAAGATTTTGGCTGGTTAAGCATTCAAGCTTTGAAGCAGCAGTTCAGCTGAGAGCCATTGGGATGAGGACACAGAAGCTTCCAGTCTAAGGAAACAGGACCAGCTGAGGAATTGGCATGGTGAGATAGCTGTGGCTTGTTCTGTCTCTCTGATCTACCAGCATTGACCTCAATAACTGGCCTCGGGTTTGATTTTATTAATAAGAACTTTTAAGATTCCTGCTACAGGAAGGAAAGAAGAGAAGAAGGAAGGAAGGAAGGAGACAGAGATACATCTTGAAAATATGGCAAATATCCTGTACTGCTATCTAATGGATCACAAAACAATTTCCTCATTATATGTTATTGTCCTTGTTAAGCATATTCAGATTGTATCTAGAAACAGTAAGTCATCAGTAGAAAAGAAAAAGAAAACAAAACAGGCAAACTGTCTATCCCCAACTACAAATGGCAAAAATCAGTGCTTAAGAGCAAAATTTGGACACTGGTATTTTTTTTATTTAATTCACTTTTAAAAATTGAGCTAAATACTGCTATTGAGCAGTAATATTTAAATTGAAATGTTATATCAAATTGGACATTTCGAATATTTAAAAATATTCAGAGAGAAGAGATAGAACCCACTGGTATAGAAGATTAAATAAAGGGAGCAGTTGAGCAGGATGTATTAAATTGGGATAAGAGGTAAGAAATTAACATTAACGGAGTTCCAAAAAGTCAGAGAAACAATACTGTAGAAGCTTCCTAAAATATATGCATATACATATATAAAAAATAATTTGAAGGAAGTTACCCAATAATGGGGCAGTAGGGGTTCAACTTGACCCCCCCACTGACTGTCAAATGAAAAGTCCAGTGCCAGAATGAGTTAGTCTTCTGTTGTATTACTTTGCTGTGTGTGTGATAAAACACCATGTCCAAGGCAACTTATAGAAGGAAAAGTTTATTTGGGGTATGGTGCTGTGGGATGTCCTATATGTTGTGAATAAATAAAACGCTGATTGGACAGTAGCCATGCAGTAAGTGTAGGATAGGCAGGACAAACAGAGAGAAGAGGCTGGGAGGTAGAAGTCTGGAGGAAACGCCAGCCTGTTGTCCAGGGAACATTCTGTAAAGGAAGCAGGTACAGCCATGGAACACATGGCAACATATAGATTAACAGAAATGGGCTGAGAATAAGAGTAAGTGCTAGACAATTGTAGGCCTAAACTAATGGCTGAGCAATTTAAATAATATAAGCATCTGTATGTTTATTTTATAAGAGGGCTACGGGACTGCCAGGGCTTGGCGGGACCTGGAGAGAAAAACTCTAGCTACAGTATGATTGCACAGAGATAAGAGTCCATCACCATCAGTGGGACATTGGTAGCAAATGCCTATAATCCTAGCCCTTGGGAAATAGAGGCAGGTGGATTTCTGTGAGTTTGTAGCCAGCCTGGTCTATGAATTCCCAGAGCTATTACACAGAGAAACCTTGTCTAAAAAAAAAAATCCGTCATCGTCATAGGGGATATGCCAGCTGGCAGGCATGTCAGGTAGAGAAGCAAGCTAAGATTTCATAATATACCACAAACATGAAGCATTGACAGTGTTGAACATTTTTAAATTCTCTAGGTATAGTCTAGTGAAATTCTTTCTTAGTTACTTTTTTTTTTTCAATCTCTATGAAGAGACACCATGACCAGGTCAACTTATAAAATAGAACATTTAACTTGGGGATAACTGTTCTAGAGAATAGCAGAATTCGTGATCATCATAACAAGGAGCATGACAGCAGCCAGGCAGGCATGGCATGGAAGCAGTAGCTGAGAGCTCATTGTTGAGTCCACAAACATGAAACAGAGATGAAGAGGAACAACTGGAATGGGGAGGGCTTTGGAAACCTCCAAGCCCATCCCCAGTGTCACACTTCCTCTAACAAGTTCACATCTCCTCATCCTTCTCAACCAGTTCTGTAAACTGGGGACTAAGCATTCATATCGATTAGCCTATGGAGGGAATTCTCGTTCAAACCTCCACACTTCTCCAAGAAGTCCACACTTCCTAAATCTCCACAAATACTGCCACCAACTGGGGAACAAGCATTCAATTCATAAGACTATGTGGGGCATTTTCATTGAAATCATCACAGAGTTGTTACCAGTGAGGTGCCATAGAACTGTCACCCCACAATCATACAGGCAATTGCAAAAACTCTTGGTTACAGAATAGATCTTGACAGGAAGACTATTGAAGACATCACATGCTTAATCCATAGGAGGTGACAAAGCAATGTGGTAATTGTCAGGAGGCCTCTTCCTTACTGAATAACTTTTGTAGTACTGGAAGATGTTATTCATGATATTAGAAGAGAAAAGTATTCATCATTCCTACCCAGGTGTGAACTCTGAAAGCTACAATAATGATCAGTCTGGCAAGCCACGCCTATTTGTATAAAAATGTCAACAATATCACATCCCTGACCAACCACTTTATGATTAGATTTAAGACCCACTTCATAAGAAGAAATCCATACACAACACCATTATCAAGGCCAAAAACCTGTGTCTAGATAATAGCATCAGGTCTAGGGGAGAGATCATTTGTATTATTCTGCTAAATGGCCACAGTGTTAAACCAACTTGTAACGACTTATCACTGTACCTACAAGTTAATGAATTTCTAAATCCTTATGTAAGAAGCTTCTTTATGCAGTAGATAGAGATTAACATGGAGATGCAGAGCTAGTCAATGTACAAAGAATAAAGAACTTCAGAATGTTCAGTCCTGAATGAGACATCTATATCACTATATCATCTTCTCCCAAAGCTCAGTATTTATTGAAGAAGATGTGGTGGGTAGCTGTACTAACCCATTGAGGCTTCCGATAACTGTCAGAGGCAGTGCTGAGAGAGAATCCCTTAAGATCTGAGATCCAGATGTGCCAGCTCTCTTGGTTCCTGGATTCTGGATGCTGGAGGTAGACCAAGCAGAGTCCAGAGAACACTGCTGGAGTGCACTACACCTTTCCCGGTTCCTGTAACCTATCCCTTTACTTGTAAATTACCCCACAAAATAAACCTCCCTTTTAACTACATAGAGTTGCCTTGCCTTAATACTTCCACCAATAGGAAGATGGAGAGGAAAGATTGTAATGATCATAAGGTGATGGGTGACTACAGGAAAATGATACTTTCTAGACACAGCAGGGTAGGTATACATAGGAAGTCAGAGTGGTTGAGACATTTCACATAAGGCATGTACCATCTCAAGCCAGACAAAATTCCAGCATGGAGAGTGATGGTGGGTATGAAGACCCATGCCTAAGAAGCTATTGGCAATTGATACACCCTTGGAGAAAGAAAGTCAGTTTTCTTTAACTTCTTGGCCACTAATAGCTTGATTATGCTTCTGTGGAATTCCACATATGTAAGAATATATGGGCAGTACAAATTTGACTTGATGTATTTTAAAATAATAAAAGAGAAGTCACAAATTGGTTTGGTAGGAAGGTGGAAGTGGATCTGGGAAGACGGGTGAGGAGGATGAATATAATCAAAATGCATTGTAAGAAATTCTCGAGGAACACACAGGAATCTTAGCAAAATATTAGCATAATGTTTTCTACACTTGACAGCCTCCTATGTTGAAGGACATTTTTGCTATTGAGCATACTCACTCAGTGTAAACACTCTGTGGCAAATATTCAGTACTTTTGTAACAAGTTTCATGAGCTGTGTGTATGGATGTGAGATTCTGTACATGTGGAGAAGAAAAAAAACACCAGGAATGGGCCTTCTCTTCCTATTATGGGTGTTCAGGGGATAAAATTCAGGTTGTGAAGCTGATAACATGCATTTTTAAAACCAGGGACATGTCATCTGTCCCTGCCCTTCCTAATTTAAGTGACATAGTTATAATTATTCATTCCACAGTTTGTATTCAGAGACACTTTAAATCAAGATTTAGTACAGTGTGTGGTAAGGAATTGGTAAGGACATGGATAGAAAGGCATGAAGTTAGAAAAGTAATATGATGGGTAATATTTCTAACAGTTATTGGTGGAATATTTTTATGTGGAAGTTAAATCAAAGAAAGTATTTTTAAAAGAATTCATAATAAATTCCTAGCAAATGGTAACATAGTATCAACACTAAGAGTGGAAATGGAAAATTGTCCTAATAGAAGGCAGTGGGCCCTACCACTACTCTCTAGAGTGTCCCTTCTCCAGTGTCTAAGTTCATGTAACAGAGAAGTAATGGACAACTCCTATAGTCACTACAGAAAGCAACAGATATTCACATTGTGTGGGTTTCCTAAAAGAGCCAGAGAGGTCAGAATTCGAACTCTAAGGTCACTGCCAAATCACAGTATGTAATGTTTATTTAATGGTAGCTTTTGGAATGTCAACTATCATAAAAAATGTGTCATTTTCTGGAACCAGAATATTAATTTAAAGAGAACCTGTACAAATGCTGATTTATTCATAAACCTCAGAGTTTTGTGCAATCAGAGGTTATGACACCATTCTGCCTAAAAGTACTGTTATTCCAAGTTTGTATCGTACATGGCTCTGCAGAGAGGGAATTAACCTGCTCAGTAACTCTGTCATAGTGAACATTTACACTGTTTTTTAAAGCTGAATGAAAGCAATCGGTGTGAAAGAACAGAAAGGATTTCATTTGTTTCTTCATATGCAGAAATATATCAAGGACTTCAGAATTTGGGCATAGTTTTGGACTGAAGTAGAAGAAATAATTTCTTCTATTTAATCAGTAATCAGGGCAACACCCACTTAACTTCTGGGTCAGAGCACATGGGTGATAAGGTATTAGACAGCTCCCTGATTCCTGTGAATCCTTGAAGTTTTATAATAAAGAAAGATCTCTTTCTTAACACAGTGAAGTTTACTTCAATTGATAGGAAATAAAGGGCTTTTTCAATACTCTGTACAGCACTTGAAAAATGTATGTAGCTATTCTTTAGATAAAACTTTGAGGCAGCTTAAATTTTCGCCTGAATATGTATTTCTTCCAGTTTGGCTTTAGATAATGAGCCAACACATTTAGTTGGGGAAGATTTCCTAGTCTTTCTGAAGCCCTGCACTTGCTCTTGCAGAGACTTTTCTGCATGGAGTAATGACAAATTTTGCAGATTCTTGTGTTTTAGTCTTTGTGTGCCTTGATCTTTGAAACATATCTTTATGGAAAAACTATTGTAAAAACATTATACAAATGGCCCTGAAACTTAGTATATGATTGAAAAATTTCATTCTCACTGGAAGAAATTGTTCTGCCTGGGGGTAAAGAGGGCTGCTATCTATAACACAATTTATACCTTTATTTCTAACCCATTAAATAGAATATAGGCAGGAATCTAAAATTATGCCCAAAAGGCAAATGAAATAAATACTTTTATGAATATAAGAAAAATTAAAAGTGATCTACTTTTTCTAAGGTATTTTCCTATCATACAACAATTATTCCTCTGATCATCTTAGTATTGTTATTACTGATCAAATAACAAAAATCAACAAAACAGGAATGTGCATCACCCCAGTCTAAGGAAAATTATTTCTTTACATACAACAGTATTTTTTTTATGGAAACCTTACACTAATCTTAAGGGTATTTTGTAAGTGAACATAAACAAAATATAACTTTATTATTATCATCACCATTATTATTACTTTTTAATATCCTCTTTTAGATTTATTTATTTTTATTTTATTTGTATGGGTGTATGTCTGTGCAATACTTGTGTGCCTCACCATCATTATTCTATCTCCCTTTATTTTTTTCATACCTATGTTCCTTTTTGTTTATAATTAAATTCTGTTTTAATATTAAAATAATTATTATTCTGTGGCACATTGAAACAATAATGGATACTTCCTTCATTGATAATTAAGGGTCTTATACCACACAATGCTGTTGAAAATTAGTATACGCTCATGGTCAGTATGTAAGACTTTTAATTAAGAATTATTGTATTATACAAATGTTTATTCTGATCTTATGTCTTATGCAATAATTGAAAGAATTGGAAAAGCTAGATAGTATCTATAAAAAATATTAAATGAAATAAACTGTGTTGAGTTTTTTCATATAGAAATGCTTCCTAAAGAAGATGCTTGCAGAGATTTTAAAATATAATAAAATAATGAGAGGAAAGAAGCATTTCTGCTGATAAAGGCACAGAGGTGTTACAAGAATGGAAGGTGCAAGAGAATAGCATGTGTTACGCTGTGGATGAAGCAGAAATACAAAGGGAGGATTTGTGAGACCTGAGCTGACTAGGAACCCTCTGAGAGTAGTTCTCAGAAGACCTAGTGAACAAGTTTACACTCAAGCTACAAAAAGCAACCAGGTAAGACTGTTGTGGGTTTTTTTTTTTGTTTTTTTTTTTTTTTTTTGTTTTGTTTTGTTTTGTTTTGTTTTGTTTTTTTGAGATATTGAAAGGAAAAGTATCAGCTCAGGACGGCCAAAGCCAATTTCTCAGCACAAAGGAGATTTATTTGCCCAGGCAAGACAGAGGGCAGGGAATAAGAGACAAACACAGGAGATAGAGGATTAGGGAAAAGGGGAAGGGAACAGGGGAAAGGGGGGCAGAGGTATTTGTCCCAAGGTCTGCTCCTGGATAGAGAGGAGACAGAGTCAGCACATAGGAAAATGACAGTTTATAAACGTGCAAGGGGAAACCCCTGTTAGGTTGAGGTCTTTAATTTTCACTGGGCATGTTAATTAGGTGAGCCAAAGGGGGCTTTTGCTTGTTAGACTTTAATACTTTGATAGCTGGGACTTAGTAGTCAGCCTCAGGAGGAAGAAGTGGCCAAAGAAGGAAATAGACATTGGAGGATAGCTTCAGGAATGTAATCTAATGGTTTTTAGTAAGGTAGGGAGAATGGGAGAGAAGTACAAGGCATGCCAGAGCCACTCTTGCCTTGATCGAGCTGGCCAGAATCCCTTCAAAGAGCATCCCAATATTCATCCTCAGAATTAATAGACTGAAGGGAATGATGTCCTGAGAGAAACAACATAATAAAGAGGTAGATAAAGCAGAAGTGATAACATAATAATGACAGGTAGTAAGTTCCCTATAAAATTATTTCTTGTGCAATATATTGATTACATTCATTTGTGGTTTCCATAAGGCATAATATTTTAGTGTAACATGAATCTTAAAAGGTCTTAAAATAAAACAAAACAGAGCCAGATATTGGAGTGAGAGCTGATAGATCAGAGAAGCAGAACAACAGCCAGTCGCTAGTTTACCTCTATGAAATCTTTAGCCTCAAGAGAGAAAGTTCTTGTTTTCTCACTCCTTATATAGCTTTCTGTGTCCTGCCATATTAGTTCCTGGTATTAAAGGCATGTGTCACACTGCCTGGTTCTGTTTCTCTCATCTAACCAAGTGTGGTCTTGAACTCACAGAGATCCGGATGGATCTCTGCCTCTCAAGTGATAGGATTAAAGGTGTGTGCCACCACTGCCTGACATCTATGTCTAATTTGCTGGTTGACTCTGTCCTCTGATCTCTGGGTAAGCTTTATTGGGGTACACAATATATCACCACATTTTAGAAAGACATCAGAAGGATGTTGGGCATCACCCTAGATAGAGTAGAACACTGGAGGTTTCCTAACATGAAGCCAAGCATCATCAAGGTACAAGGGGCCTTAACTTATGGATTATAGTTGGAAAGTCCATTGCATCAAGGTTGAAATGAGAATCATCAGTCTGAATACGTCGTTCTTGGTGGGGATGATGAATGTTTGATGGTAACCTTAACTGGGTTACATAGTATATACAACACATGTTCATAACCAAACTAGTGAATCACAATATCAGCCTTGAATGGGTAGACCCACAAATCAGAACTGCAATCTGTTTTACAGAGAAGAGGAAGACCCTTGCCTTGCCACCAGCTCACCAAGTCCATTAGGAAGACACCTTGCCATTTGTGTAGCATTATTCACTTATCCAATCATTCAGGATTTGCAGTGCTGTTCCTTAAAAACAGGAGATTCCTCTTTATCCCTACAATACAGAAAGTAGTTTGTATATAATATTAGTGAGAAGTAATTAAAAAAAAGATTGTTCTTTTATCATTTTAAACAAGATTGACTTCGTTCTCTGATTAAGATGCTGATACATTGTTGTGTGATACTATTCATTAGGGAGGCATAAACAAAATCTTCTCTTCTCAGATAAGGAACCAAGGAAAGACTAAGGTAAGGATATCATCAACTTGGTGAACCAATGGTTTTATTGGACTACTCACGGAAGCAGCAATGATTCAAAGATGGTTGCACCACCAAAACCCAACCTAGCGTGAATGACATGTCACAAAACCTGGAAATTTGGTAAACACTGCACACCCTGCAGATAGCTGGACAGGTTGAAGAGCATTCTTCTCTGGTAGCTGGGTTGCTATGTCCCTTTTCTTGGCATCTCACCTGGTCTCTGCTTCTTCCAGGCAGCTTGACTTATCTGTCTCTCATCTGATAGCTTGGCTCCTCTGAGAGTGTCTCTCAGCTGTTCTTCCTGCTTGTATACACATGAAGATAGAGGAGTCTAGTGACAGTGGTCAGTTTCAGGGACTTTCTGAAGCCTTTGAGTTGTTCACTTCTTCAGCTTAATGAGCTCTCCAGCAGGATAAAATGTTTAATCTCTCTTTATAACATCTTATGTCTTATCTTCAAGAAGGAGAGTTTTTATTGTAAAGTAAATTGATATATAGCATAAGTAACAATTAAACACCGTATTTCTTTCTTTCTTAATTTCCTTTCCCCTTTCCTTACTGTTTTTTTTTTTCTTTCCTCATCCAACTTGCATTAAAGTCTCAAAAGTATCAAATACAGTTTAGTTTCTTAGATCATATTTTTACCATGCTATTTCTTTCCTGGATAATTGCAGGTGATATGATAACTCCTGAATAAGGTGCACAGGTCATGATTACTCACCACAGTTCCAGTAATCTAAATATAAGAATTTCCTTGAGTAAGTTTTTCAAGCTTCATTCCCTACCTGTCAGGCCGAAGACAAGGGCAACTGACGCATGCGTTGTGCTCTCAAGAGGAAAAGGCTCAGTTTACCAAACCTACTTCTTTTTTTTTAAAATTTTTTTATTTATAGGCAATCAATCCATTTTTTCTTTTATAATTTAATTTAATTTTACATATCAGCCATATATTCCCCTGTCCTCCCACCTCCCACTCCCTCCCCCCACTTTCCCCCCAGCCCACCCCCTTTCCCATCTCCTCCAGGGCAAAGACTCCCCTGGGGATTCAGCTCAACCTGGCAGATTCAGTCCAGGCAGGGCCAATCCCCTACTCCCAGGCTGAGCCAAGTGTCCCTGTGTAGATGTAACCAACTGTCTTATTAAAATAAGAAAGACAGAAGCAATGTAAAAGAGAAAGCCCAGAGATCAGAGCTCAGAGCTAAAACCTTACCTCCTGCAGTGCTCCTAGCTTCCCGAAAGAGAGCTACTACCTGTGTATCTGTCTTTAAATAGTCTTTCTGTTCTGCCTTCTCATTGGTTTTAAACCCAAACACATGACTGCCTCATCACCGCCTGAAAGTACAGCCCTCCAGGTCTTATAGGCCTATGTCTCCAATGCTGGCTGTATCCCTGAACACACAGAGATCTACCTAGCTCTTCTACCAAGTGCTGGGATTAAAGGCATGTGCCACCACCACCATGCTTTTGCTATGACTCTAATAGCTCTGACCCCTGGGCAACTTTATTTATTAACATACAATGAAAATCACATTTCAGTATAAATAAAATACCACCATATCCCTGTATAAGACCCAGTTTGCATACAGCCAGCTCATGCACTGAGGACAGGTCCCAGTCCCACTGCCTGGGTGCCTCCCAGACAGTTCAAGCTAATCAACTGTCTCACTTATCCAGAGGGCCTGATCCAGTTGGGGGCTCCTCAGCTATTGGTTCATAGTTCATGTGTTTCCATTAGTTTGGCTATTTGTCCCTGTGCTTTTTCCAACCTTGGTCTCAACAATTCTTGCTCACACAATCCCTCAAATCAAAACAACTCTGAGATACCACCTTACACCTGTCAGAATGGCTAAGATAAAAAACAATGAAGACACCTTATGCTGGAGAGGATGTGGAGCTAGGGGAACTCTCCTCCACTGCTGGTGGGAATGCAAGCTTGTACAACCACTTTGGAAATCAATATGGCACTTTCTTAGAAAATTGGGAATCAATATCCCCCAAGACCCAGCTATACCACTCTTGGGCATATACCCAAGGAATGTTCAATCATACCACAAGGACACTTGCTCAGCTATGTTCATATCAGCATCGTTTGCAATAGTAAGAACCTGGAAACAACCTAGATGCCCTTCAACTGAAGAATGGATAAATAAAATGTGGTACATATACATAATGGAGTACTACTCAGCAAAGAAAAACAATGACATTATGAGGTTTGCAGGCAAATGGATGGATCTAGAAAATATCATCCTGAGTGAGGTAACCCAGACTTGGAAAGACAAACATGGTATGTACTCACTAATAGGAGGATACTAGATGTAAAACAAAGATGACTAGACTGCTACTCACAACTCCAGGGAGGCTACCTAGAAAACAGGACCCTAAGAAAGACACAGGGATTGCCCAATGACAGAGAAATGGATGAGACCTGCATGAACAACATGGACATGAGTGGGAGTAATGAAGGGCAAGTTTCGAGGGAAAGAGAGCTTAGGGGAGCGGGAGATCCCAGCTGGATCAAGAACAGAGAGGGTGAACAAGGAATAAAAGACCATGATAAATGAAGACCACATGAGAATAGGAAGAAGCAAAGTGCTAGAGAGGTCCACAGAAATCCACAAAGATACCTCCACAATAGACTACTGGCAATGGTTGAGAGAAAGCCTGAACTGACATACTCTGGTGATAGGATGGGGAAACACCATAATTGTCATGCTAGAAATCTCATCCAGTGACTGAGGGAAGTGGATGCAAAGATCCATGGCCAGGCCCCAGGTGGAGCTCCAGGAGTCCAATTGGCAAGAAAGAGGAGGGATTCTGTGAGCAAGAATTGTTGAAACTTAGTTCTTTTTTAATGGATATTAAGTAAACCATTTTGTTCCATAGAGGGAGACTATCTTTCCACACTGGGTAGTACAGGGAATATCCCTTGGTGCTGAAGGAAGACATTATTTATAACTTCCAAGACAGGTAACCGCACAATCACCATTATGGACTCTAGACCAGCATGTTTGATAATAAACTTGAGCATAGAAATTGTCTACCATTAATACCTGCTGATTTCTTTGCCACCTTTGACATCAGAAAATTATTTCCATGAAGTCATTATTCAAGTGGCCCCTTTGTTAAATCTTATAATTTTTAAATGGCACTAACTCTAAACATTTTATCGATTTTAGCACATAACTTAAGGAATACTGCTACTCTAAGCATCAAAGTAAACCCTGCCTACAGATTTCAATCATCACGCCCAAGTATCCTAAACTCAAATAGAATAATAACAAAAGAAACCCATAAATCATGAGAGTCCCCTGCTTTTTTTCTCTCCTAAACTGACTCATTCAATGTGGCTGGAAACATTAAGCCAGTTGATCTAGATGTGCTTGCAACTGCAGAAGCTCCACCACTGGATTCCAGCAGGAATTCTAGGGCATTTTTCCTTCCACAGTTGGCCACTGAATTGTGGCCACTGTTGACTTTTCAGCTGACCTGTGCAGATCTATTCTGCTGGACCTGGGATCTGAGGACCTGAAAAAATGGGGCAGGGTGTAGTCTAATGCTGCAGACAACCTTACTTCAATTTCGGTGCACTTCTATGCATGAATGAAACAAAGAATTCATTGATCTAAGAAAGATTATTTGAATTCAGAGAAACATGGAAAAAATAATGTCAGTGAGAACATACTAAACATTAACAGAGAAGCCCTTTCCCAGAACTTTCTCTGGACAGATTAATTGGAACACAATTGCCTAGAACATTCTATAGATTGTATCTGGGAAAGGATTAGAGCAAGGCAGAAGGCCATATCCAGATTCAGGATATACTGACTTGTAGCTAGAGTTTTCCGGCCTTGCCCACAGTCAGGACAAATCTTTGTCACCCGCCAGTCCCACAGCCGCTCAGACCCAACCAAGTAAACACAGAGACTTATATTGCTTACAAACTGTATGGCCGTGGCAGGCTTCTTGCTAACTGTTCTTTTATCTTAAATTAACCATTTCCATAAATCTATACCTTGCCACGTGGCTGGTGGCTTACCGGCATCTTCACATGCTGCTGGTCATGGCGGCGGCTGCAGTGTCTCCCCCCTCAGCCTTCTTCTTCCCAGAATTCTCCTCTCTCCTTGTCCCACCTATTTCCTGCCTGGCCACTGGCCAATCAGTGTTTTATTTATTGACTAATCAGAGCAACAGATTTGACATACAGACCATCCCACAGCACTGACTAGACTGGGTTCTATAGCTATGTTCTGACATCCAACAGGACTGGCAATGTCTTATAATTGAATGTAAATGTTTAACACAAGAGGCAAGATATCATGTCTGAGAACAATCCAGAGAACAAAATACACCTGAGGTAAAAGGCTCTCTACCTTTTTTTTCCTCGAGCCTTTCTCATAGTTCCCAAGGCATTGTTCACGAGGGGTCATCCTTTTGACTGTGTTCAGACAGCCACCACAAAATTCTTTCCATAGCATTGATTTAAGCAATCCTAGGTGTCTTATCACCACCTCTAATGAGAAAATCACTTTTCTCAGCAGGAGAAAGTGGAAACTTGGCAGTGTCCATCAAGGGCTCTGAATTCAGTTTGAATCACGAGTTTCATTCTGTCTTTGGAAGTTCTTCTAAGGACATTTGATTCAATCAGTATCGCTTGTAGTACATACAGTACCTGTTACCCTTCTTCCAGACACTACATGGCAGCTGTTGAAATGGGAAAGGAGCACATCACTTTGAATGCCATGACCTGAGTGTCTTGGGTCTCAGAACTCTCATTGAGGCAACCAGGGTAAAAAGAAATAACAGACATGCAGACTCACTTACAGAGAAGCTGGGATAGATTGGGTCACGCACACTCTGATGGAGTGGCACCAACTACCTCAACCTGGGACCTTGGCGTGTGTACTAGGTACAACACAGCAGGAAGGTGGTTAGCTAGTCTGGTAAGAGTTTTCCACAGGCAGTCTTGTAGCTGAAGTTTTCCTGTGTCCCCGCTGGTCCGCAGCTCCTCAGACCCACAGAGGCTTATATTAATTAAAACTGCTCAGCCATTATCTCAGGCTTCCTACTCACTAGCTCTTACACTTAAACTCAGCCCATTTCTGTTAATCTATATGTCGCTACATATTCCATGGCTTTACCTGTGTGCCATTACATGCTGCTCCCTGGACAGCAGGCTGGTGTCTCCTTACTCAGCCTTCCTCTTCCCAGAATTCTCCTTGTCTGCTCATCCTGCCTGTATTTCCTGGCTAGATCCTGGCCAATCAGCATTTTCTTAAACCAGTGTACAAAAGCATTATCCCGTAGCACAGTCTGACTGTAAACATCAAGCCTGAAAGAAACTGTGGTTGCTAATTTTCACATAGTCAGACATAATCTACTCAAACAAAAGGAAGACATTGTCATCCCTCTGAGCCTCACCCATATGAGAAAAGCTTTGTCTCTGTCCCACAGTTTTGAGGTGTTAGTTTCCTGACTTGCCTGTGCTGATGCCAAGAAATGCAAATCCACACAGTACATCATCCATCCTCTCTCATAAAATATACTTTATTTTTGAGATTATGATATAAATTAAACCTTTTTCTCGTTTCCCTTTCCTCTCTACAAATGTTGCTTGCTTCCCTTCAAAATCATGATCTCGTTTTTACTTATTGCTATTCCATTCATATATGTATCTGCATATACATGTAAATCCCAAAGTATAATCTGTCCAGTCCACATAAAGTTCCTTGCATGTCTATTTTCATCCATCTCTTACACTTTCACTCAAGGTTTTCTCACTCCCCAGATGGTAACATCATGCTTGGAAGACGGACAAGCAGGAACTACCCTCTGATGTTTGCTGTGTTTCTCCATAAGGTTAAGGAAAGCAGTGATGCATTGTGGACAGAAGGGCACAGCTAACCCTGAAGGAAGCCAAACTGGATATGCTCCCAACAACTCAGCTGAGACAGTGTTCCCTGCCGGAGGAAAGCTCCTGAGGTCACAAATGTGACCTCCTAATTGTCAGAATCCTATATGACTATTTCTTGGCACCTTAGGCAATACTTTCTTGTTTTCCTCTATGATTACAAAATCCTTGCTTCCTATTTGGTAGATAAGACTTAGTCAGTCTGGGTGTGGTAGGTTTCATGCCTTTAGTCCTAGCACTCAAGAAGCAGTGGAATGTAGACCTCCATAATTTCTAGACTAACCTGGATTACACAGAGAATTGCAAACCAATCAGGGACTATACAGTGAGACAAAAAATAAAAAGAGTATAGACAAAAGTATAGTAAAGTATAGTATAGAGTATAGTAAAGACAAAAAATAAAAAAAAATACTTTACCTATATTTAGTCATGTTTTCACATTATTTTTTTAGTCTATAATGGTAAGGTTATGAAAGGCACAGACACTTATATGAACTTTGAGAGATCTATTAGGTTCCTTTCTTTGCTCTGCATTGCTCAATGTAGTGTATTCAGATGAGTCATCCCATCTTTATAATGTAAATCTAATACAGAAGCCAGCACTGATTTAAAGTAGGTCTAAATTCCCAATATTCCCTTTGGCCTATGCTGGTACTAAGATACTGGAGTCTCCTATACAATGTGTCTATGAGTCTTCTGATTTTAAAGCAATTGGAACTTGACATCTGTTACATAAAAGAAGCCTGTGACCATTAATTCTCCCTTTCCAATACATTCATCATTCCAGTCTCAAACATGCTCTTCCTATTATGCAAGTGACTTACTTTGCTAGGGCTGTCATAACAAAATATCACAGACATTATTTTTCTCACAGCTCTGGAGGCTTGAATGTCATCAGATTGGGTGGCTCTTGACACCTTTTCCCTTGATTTGTAGATGGCTGTTCTCATGCTGCGACTTTGCATGGTGACCCTCTGAGACTATAAGGATATTTTTGTGTGTTCAAACTTCATTGTCTCAGCCGGGCGGTGGTGGCGCACGCCTTTAATCCCAGCACTCGGGAGGCAGAGGCAGGTGGATCTCTGTGAGTTCGAGGCCAGCCTGGTCTACAGAGAGAGATCCAGGAAAGGCGCAAAGCTACACAGAGAAACCCTGTCTCGAAAAACAAAAAAACAAACTTCATTGTCTCAATCAGAGTGGTCGAAGGATACCTGTGCTTCCACTGGTTGGAGGCCAGCTTGGATTACAGAGTGATTGTTACTTCTCCTGACACCTCTCAACATCTTAAACATACATCACCTATCACATTCAATGTCTATTTGTCTTTAGCAGTTCTTTACTGTTGTCTATTCAAATTTAACATTCTTTAAATATTGATCTATCTATTTTCTAGTCATGTTTTGCTCTTGGAATGTTAGTCCAGAATGGTGAGCTGTATGAAGAGCATCAATAATTGTCTAGCACCCCTCTGTGCTGCATAGCACACCTCAGATTCAAAACAGAATAGCAAAGCACTGTTTCCTATGTTGACATCAATCAGACCAAATAAAGGCACATGCTTCTTCCACTCAGCTCCTAAGATCAGCTTTGCTGATTCTTGATTGCCTGTCTGAAGTTCTATTTCTAATTATGTCCCCATATTAGGGTGCTAGTACAGGAAGCAAGCACCATTTCAACATCTGGATTTTGTTTTAAAAATAAACTATCTAGTCCATATCACATCTTTCCTTAAATAAAGATTTTAAGGTTGACTCAACCAGTGAAATCATAAGAGTTTGTTATAGATTCAGGTAGTTTATTACTTACACATACCATGAAATAATAGTCAAAGCTAACTGTTCTGCATGTTTTGCATAGCGATGATCACACAGGTTAGCTATATTGGGATGTCAGGGTTTAGTGTTGGGAATCAGCCCCAACCTATCAAAGGTTCCCTTGAAGGTGGGAGTGATGAATTTTGTTGGCTTTCCCAACAAAAATGGAAGATTAACTGGGGCTGTCTTTGAGGTAGAACAGTGGATGTTCCCAAGGTGTTCTATTCAAGGAATGACACTAAGAATTGTGAAAAGACTCAAATAAAAGGGTTCCAACATTTCAATCACATCACATCTCTAGTTACATGGATGATTTCTAGGGCACAGTGATTCCCCTTCAGAGGTCCCCATGGCTTACTGCTCATGAAACCCAAATTGAAAGGGCAGATAATTTGCAGCCTTTCTCCTTTACCAAAGATAGCAACTCAACAGTAAATAATAAACCAACATCCACCTGAATCATATGCAAGAGAAATGAATTCTGAGTATTGGATTGAATTTTAAGAGGGACTTTAAATATTTTATAAGAACAAGTTGATCATAAGGTCACAGGAAAGCTCATTTCCCAGAAAAATATAAAGTGTATGAAAGAAGACAAAGATGTATTTACAGGGATTTGCCCACATTTTTGCCTCTTATCTTCTTGACCATGATGTAATGCAAAAAGTCTTGGTTATGCTATCATTGGTTCCAGGGTCTCTTAATATAAAATAAAGCAACACACACACACACACACACACACACACACACACACACACACACACACACACAAAGAGAGAGAGAGAGAGAGAGAGAGAGAGAGAGAGACAGACAGACAGACAGACAGACAGACAGACAGAGAGACAGACAGAGAGAGAGACAGAGAGAGACAGAGAGACAGAGATGACATGGATATGTTTAGCTTCTTAAAGCCACAGTCTTTTAAAATATTTTGCATGTACTTTATTCATTGGTGGTAGATAGTGTTCCAATAATGGTAGTATCTATGTTTTATTCTCCTCCATCTTCATGCAAATTTCAGCATATTGAAGTGATAGGTTAGGTCACTTGGAGTATCTGAAGGCAGCTGTAAACTGGAAAGGAAGCAGCCAGGTTTACAAATAGAGCAGCTCTGTTTTACATTTCCCTCTAACAGAAAGTCCACAAGACCAGTGTCATTATACTGAAATTAAAATAGAGTCATTCAAAAAACATATCTCTTTAGTTGTGCTGTGTATATTATCTGATTTTTGAAAATGTGAGAAACTTAATCTTCTCCCCTGCCATAACAGCATGTGATTTTGTAAAATACATATTCACGCAGTTAAATTAATGTCATTAACCAAATGATCATATAATTTTGGTTCATCACCTTGGCAAGTTAAGAAGAAAAATACATCGCATCATAATACCTTTAACTGAAATACTACAGAAGTAGACAATTTTAATAAGCCCTAATGCTCAGGAGACAGGAAAATGGAACACATGGAATCAGGTTGGGAATACACAATGAGGATTAGTCCCATTGCTTATTCAACATCTTACTCCATCGCACCTAACTGATTCTGTGCTATATTTGTCATTAATAGCAAAACAACTTACAATAGAAAAAGGAGAAAAATCATTCAAAAAGAGAAAGAGCTATATGGATCATCTAATACAGCAGTGTGTAAAGAGGGAAGTGATGATCCAAAGAGCCTCTGAAGACAGTAGTGGATATTCAGATCATAAGTGTCCTATCAGCATTTCATTTTGTGTTTCATCTTTTAAACGTGCACATCTGTAAGCACTGCAAAAAATAGGATTTTATATCATTTAGTTATACACATATGGATTATAAAGAAATGTAAAGTTTTGCTATGTGTGTTGAATATTTTTCCTTGAGAATATGAAAAAAACAAGTAAGTTTGGGAATACAGAAACAGCATCTTCCTTTCACTTTAGAATATTTCCTGTTATACTTTATTTTGTGCTTACTTTTAAAAAGTAAAAAGAAAATGATGATGCTTATATTCCAGAAATTGAATTTTCTATATATTTAGCAGCCAAATTGTTAATAATATCCAGGGAATTCAAAGCCTTTTTTTTTCTTTTTTTGGTTTTTCTAGACAGGGTCTCTCTTTGTAGCTTTGTGCCTTTCCTGGATCTCACTCTGGAGACCAGGCTGGCCTCAAACTCACAAAGATCCGCCTGGCTCTGCCTCCCGAGTGCTGGGATTAAAGGCATGTGCCACCACCGCCCGGCTTCTAAGCCTATTTTATCTGTTTATTTTTACATGTTTATTTACTTTAAACAATATTTAAGAGTACCCCAGCAAAAGAAAACAAAAACAATGAACATACATTGAGAGTCTGGAGAGGCTCACTGGTAGTAAGTACTTGCTGCTTTTATAGAAGACCAAAGATTGGTTCCCAGTAGCTACACTGGGCAGCTCACAACTGCCTGTAGCTTCAACTCCCAATGATATGACGCATTCTTCTAGTCTCCTTGGGCACATACATCTATATGTGCATGAATAGGCATACACCCAAAACAGTAAAACAAAACTTTAAAAACAAAACAGTGAATTTATTTCCCATTGCTGCTATAATAAGTTGCCATGGATTTGATGGCTGCAACAAGAACATATTATATCTGTAGGAGCTTATTGATCTTGGGGCCAATGTCTGACTTGAGTCATCATGGCTATGTTTTCTGGAGCATAAGGAAAAGAAGTCACCAACAACACCTGGAGCAGAGTTCTTTTCTCCATCATCAAAATCAGAAGTGTGTTTTCCCACCCTCATTTGCCCCTCCACTGTAGAAACCTCACTGATTTCTATTTGACCCCTTCTGTGTTCTTCTCACAGGAGCCCCCATGATAATAATGACCCTCCTGCAAAATTTCCCATCTCAAGATCTTCAATTTGATCACTTAGGCAAAATATCCTCTGCACCTACAGCCTCTTGGGAATAGAACCAACACCCTTGACATCATTAGTGCTGAAGAATTTATAACCACTGAAATAAGTATATTTTTTATTTGTTCATTCATTCACTTTTGTATGAACATAGAGTTTGAATCTAGAGCCTTTACACGTGTTACTCAAGTATAACATCACTAGTTACATCCTCAGATGTCAAGTTACATGTTATTTTGAGACCAGGTCCTGAGGTGTAGCTTGTGTTGGCCTTGAACTTATTCAATAGCCCAGGAAGACCTCAAATTCCTATATTCCTACTTCAGCTTTTCTAGTATGTGGAATTACAGGATCTGAACTACCATGGCAAACTTGAGGAGTTATTGCTTAGCCTTTCTCCTAAAGCATTAAAGTCTATCTTCACTCTAATACACAACACCAAATTACTCTATCTTTAACTTTTAATCTTGATCCTCTTATCTTCACATTTCATTCATCAGAATCGATTACTAACATTGAAATAACAAATTAAGCATATTTATTCCAACAGGGAAAATTGTGTTTTCTTTTTAAGATTCTTAGCCTCCTTAATAAAATAATGGAAAAACAGACACTAAGGAAGCTTGGGGACAAGTTTACTAGGGACGATATCAGCAACTTTAATAAGCATTTTATTTATTTAGAGTGGTACATTTTGTCTTGACAAAGTCAGGAGGTTTATGCTGTGGGATGTTCTGTATGTCATGTGGGAGCCCTTCTTGGGTTCTTTGTGGCGTTACCTAGCAGGTCCGCATAGAGGATGATTAGGACCATGGGCCTGAGTGCAGGTGTCTGAGATGGTCTGCACTTGGCTGTGCTGGGGGATGGTCTGTATGTCAAGTTGTTCTGATTGATCAATAAATAAAACCTGATCGGCTGTGGCTAGGCAGGAAGGATAGGCGGGACTAACAGAGAGGAGAAATAAAAGGACAGGAAGGCAGAAGGACTGACTGCCAGATGCCGCCATGACCAGCAGCATGTGAAGACGCCGGTAAGCCACCAGTCACGTGGCAAGGTATAGATTTATGGAAATGGACTAATTTAAGCTATAAGCACAGTTAGCAAGAAGCCTGCCACGGCCATACAGTTTGAAAGCAATATAAGTCTCTGTGTTTACTTGGTTGGGTCTGATCGACTATGGGACTGGCGGGTGACAGAGATTTGTCCTGACTGTGGGCAAGGCAGGAAAACTCTAGCAACAGGTTTATGCAAATCTGCCTATTTTAAAGTTAAGAAGTTTTAATGGCCTGTTACCACCTGTACTGAAGGTCATTAAGAATGGACCTCTTTCACATAATTAAAAGTTATGAAACCTGGGACTGAAGCTGTAGGACTAGTGGAAGAGTAGGATTTGATTAGTATCCCTGTCCTTTGCCCATGTGGAGATGTGGTCATCTACACTAGCCACCTGGTCATGATGTAGTCTGAGGCTCTACATTGTACATCCTACAATAAAGAACACAGTCATACCTGTTGATTCTGCCTGTCTTAGAGTACTTTCTATTGCTCTAGTAAATACCATGGTCAAAAAAATATGAGAGGGAAGGACTTCCTTGCCTTACATATCCCACATGAAGTTTCATGGAGGAAAACTAAAGAAGGAACCCTAGCAAGAATCTAAATGCAGGAACTAAAGTAGATGCTGTGGGGGAACCTGTTTATTGACTTTTCTCATAGCCCCCTCAGCCTGCTTTCTAATACCATCAAAAACCACTAGCCCATGCATGGCACTGCTCTGAGTGTGATAAGCTCTTCCACATCAAATATTAATGAAAAAAATGCTTCCACATACTTGTCTGAAGGCAATCTGATATAGACATTTTTTTCAACTGACTTCCTTCTTCCCAGATGAATCTAGTGTGTTTTGTTGAAAAAAAAAAAACAGCAAAATACAAACAAATAAAATACTTCCAAATAAATAGGAGACTTTCCTTTAGAGTTTAACTTAGTAGTAATCCTGCCAATCGCTTGTGCAGAAAAATGCCTCTAACAGGCTTGATTTCTGAAAAATTTAGTAATATGACCTATAATATAATTTCTATAGTAATAAAGCCTATAAATAGATTATAATTTCTAACTAAGGTGGGGGTTGACATAATGATCTCTCCATCCATTATCTACTCCCACGCCTGAGAGGGTTTTCTTCCTTTATCATTTTTCTGCCTTTTGTCCATTGTGATCCCATAAGCGTGTCTTCCTTTCACTACTGTCCACTCCCAGCACACTAGAGTGTTTTACTTAATAACTGTTGCTACCACCCCTTGAGAGTTTTTTTTTTTTCTGCATTGGTCACTTGGCCATCACCCACACTTGTCCTTTGAATGTGTCTCATTCTACACTATCATATACTGCTTCTTCTGTACTGTGTTCTCAGTGCCTTGCCTTCATTTCAGTAGAAATGACAAGAACAGTTCAGAGCAGGCAAGTGCTAGATCTTGGTAACAAGAACACTATAATAACTATTTTAGAAAGTAACATTTGCTGTATAAGAATCTGAATAAACTTCACTATGCCATGGTATCTTACAACTCTAGAATCCTGCTGGTTAGATCCCATAATATACCACCTGGGAGCTGTTGACAGATTTTGAAGGTGAAAATGAATAACCAGTAGAAGGAACAGGTCAGGTGTCATTAGAATTTGAGAATAGCTACAGCGTTGTTGCTATAGTCCATTTCAAGAATCTCTAAAGAAAAGAGCATCGTGAGTTCCAGAACAAACTACTCAGCAAAAGTCTACAGATAACTAAGTCCTAGGACCCTGGAATGCACAGTAGTCATCCCAGGTCTAGAGACAACCAGGACCCAGGGCCCTGGAAGTGCATCGTGGGCATTCCAGGTCTACAGACACCTAGCTTCCAAGGCCCTGGAAGTGCACAAAGTTCATCCCAGGTCTACAAACAACTAGGCTCCAGGGCTCTGGGCATAGATGGTGAGCTGTAGATGTAACCAATCGTCTTTTTAAAATAAGAAACACAGAGCCAATGTAAAAGAGAAAGCCGAGAGGTCAGAGCTCAGAGATAAAATCTTACCTCCTGCAGTGCTCCTAGCTTCCCCGAGAGAGAGCTACTTCCTGTTTGTCTGTGTTTAAATAGTCTTTCTGTTCTGCCTTCTCATTGGTTGTAAACCCAACCACATGACTGCCTCATCACTGCCTGTAAGTACCACCCTCCAGGTCTTAAAGGCATATGTCTCCAATACTGGCTGTATCCCTGAACACACAGAAATCTACTTAGCTCTTCTAACCACCACGCTCTTGCTATAGCTCTAATAGCTCTGACCCCAGGGCAACTTTATTTATTAACATAAAATTAAAATCACATTTCAGTACAAATAAAATATCACCATAGTGAGCATCCTAGGTCTAGAGACTATTAGCTTTCAGGGCCCTAGAAGTGCACATGGGCATCCCAGACACACTTTTTCCATAGCTGTTTTCCAGTAGGAGTCTATTATCTATGCTCTGATGACCTACAGGTGTCACCTCCGTCACGGTTTGAGTACTGCCTCCTGAATGGCGCCTGCCAAAGAGAAGAAGGTTCATATGACAATTGACCAGGGTAGGGATACAAATTCCTAAATGAGGAATTTTTCTGGACAGTGAAACTCACTTTCCAACGTTAAGTATTCTCAGGAGATTATATAATCAAGCTTCTATCATAAGGACAACAGCAGCTTGGTAGAGAAAAGAGAATAGGAAATTTGAAAATATGCCCCAAGGTGCTGTAATCTTCTCTAAATATTATGTTCCCAAATGAAAGGTTGTCACCCTTGAACTCACACATATATCGCTAATTTGTAAAATAATCCTGGTTTGATTTCTGAAACATCTAACAGAGACAGAATTCTGCTTATTATAGTACTTTTGCTCCTTGGTATATCTGTTTTCTTCTGCTTATTCATATGTTTCTCTTTAATAAAAATTTACTATATATGTGGGAAAGTCAGGATTTTGCAGTTGGTAATTTTCAGAACTAGATAGCTGCTCATATCTATGAGTTCCACACACAGGTGTGCAATTGTCTTTGAGAAAACTGTAATTTTAAAAAAGGAAAGTATTTCTGTGTATGTCCTGTCCATATATAGATATTTTCATATAACTGCTTAAACAATTCAGTATAATGTCTATTTACCTATCCTTTACATTTTTGTGTTAATAAACAGATGAATTACTAGATTATACAAGGGATTACACATTCTTGGCTTTTCTTAACTGTGAGTCTCCTGGAGACAAACCCCTATTAATCTGAGGAAATGACAGTGGTTGTTTCCTAGGATGCCTTTGTGGCCATATTACCTTCACTTCACTTTTCAGTGAATTTCATCTAAAAAATATGAAGCTTGTTGGATTTTCATGTTTCATTTTGCTTTTGTTTACTGTTTAGAAATAATTTATTCAGATCACGATTTTCTTAATCAAGAAAAGGTGACACCATTATTTCTCTGGACAACCACTACTCATAGCATTTGTTGAATACTTTTCACACACTAGCCAAATCTAAAGTTGTCTTCAGAGTACAGTGTTGTGTGCTACTCTTGTAAGCCAAGTGCCTTCATAGATTGCAGGCTTCTTATGCTCACCTCCCAATAGGACCAGTGTTTGATTTTCAGATAATATAAAATAAATGACAGCAAGATGCAGAGGGCTTACTATTTTCAGGGATTTTCCCATATCTACCCTGCAGAAAGTGCTTTATTTTGGATGAAATTGTTTCTAGGTTGCAATATTATACAGTTACACACTACTTTCAGTCTTTCTGACTCCCTGCTGCATTGATTTTGTTTTTTTCAGAATTGCAGTCTCCAGATGACTTAAGAACTGTGAGTACCAGTATAAAAGCCTTGTCCATCTGTATAAAATGTTCACAATAATGGTAACTATCTTGTTTTCCAGGTAGTAGAGAGTAGGGTCTCTGGAACAGACATTAGAGTTGGAATGTGAACAAGGGTTCTGTCTCTTCTTTTGACTGTATGCCACTGTGTAATTCTGTAAATGCATTTCATAATACTCTTCCATTATAGTTACACGAGTTGTTCCAAAGGCTTTTTATTAATTGTCTCAGTTCTATTATTATAACTCTAGTAATCTTGTTTCCTAAGCTTCTTTCTGGCTCAGTATACCACAGTTGCTTCAAAGTCACCAGGAATCTTGTAGAATAAAATCTCTCTTGGTTGACATGTCTCTTAGAGTCTTACCTTCTTGTGAATCCATTACCAATTACCACAGTGACCTCTGTATGTAACTCTTAACTTGTGACAGTTATTAGGCGATCGCGCCTGTGCTTAACTTCAAGTTTCTGTCCTTTCCATTGCTATGCCAAGAATTTTATGAACCATGTGATCACCTGTCTACTTGGCACCTATGAACATGAATAATTTCATTTATTTAAAATGCTAATTTTAGAAAAAAAATTAATTCGGAGGAGTAGAAATCACTGATGTTTTTCTGAGATGTATGTGACATGATTAGGAAAGTTTACAGGAAGGTTTTCTTGAATGATACAATTTTAGCAGAAGTATTGACTATAACCAATATACCTGTGAAGAAATATCAAATTGATTTTCTAATATTTGCTAAATTTCTGTGTGCTAATTTTAACTTAATTTAGGAAATATATGAGGGGACTGCCCCATTCCCAAAACAGAAAAATTTAATCATTACAGAAGAAAATTGTAGCTAGAGTTTTCCTGCCTTGCCCACAGTCAGGACAAATCTCTCTCACCTGCCAGTCCCACAGCCACTCAGACCCAACCAAGTAAACACAGAGACTTATATTGCTTACAAACTGTATAGCTGTGGCAGGCTTCTTGCTAACTGTTCATATATCTTAAATTAACCCATTTCTATAAATCTATACCTTGCCATGTGGCTCGTGGCTTACCGGCATCTTCACATGCAACTTGTCCTGGTGGCGGCTGGCAGTGACTCCTTCTGCCTTCCTGTACTTTTTTTCTCCTCTCTGTTAGTTCCACCTATACTTCCTGCCTAGCCACTGGCCAATCAGTGTTTTATTTATTGACCAATCAGAGCAACACATTTGCCATACAGAACATCCCACAGAAGAAAATAATCATTAAATTTAACAAAATCCTAACAAATGATGACCTTTTGTGCAAAGAGTTCCCAATGGAGTGTGATAGAAATTTCTGTAATGTTAACATTCTTGACTTGTTTTTATTGTTTTGCAAAATGCATTGAAAAATACATATTTCAATCAGAAATTCAAAATGATGCACTAGAATTTTTTTGAGGTAAGGCTCAATATGAAATATTGGTTGAAATAATTATAATGGAGAGAGGTATCCAGCAGAATTCTCCAAGATTTGATGCCAGCAGTAAAAGCTACAAAAGGAAAATGTACAACTGACGAAGAGTGATGCATGAGAAAAACAAAGGCGACTTAGTGATAGAGGAGGCTTTGAAACTTGAGGATTACTGGAGTCTGTCCCAGGCTTCATCTGATGTGAGCAATAAATATCCTCTCTGCCCTCCTGGCTGACAGCTGTTTGCAAGATGAGAGAGAGAAATGAAAATGATTTCTTCCTGAAGAAAACAGATGGTTACTTAAATGTGTAAATTTCTGCAACTGAAGATTACAAAAGGGAAAAAATGTGCTTTGCACAGTCTTTATTTTTATGCTGTTTGCCTGTTTGCTGCATCGCCAATTGGTGTTCTCAGTTGCCTAATGCAGTCATATACAAATGAGAAATAAATATTATGGTCACTGAAAATGGTCCTTTCTTGAATATGGGTTTATATTGTCTATTCAATAGAGTATCCTCCTTTGTTATATGTTTATTTTTCAATTTTATGCCTCTGTCTATAAACATTTTCCTTCCATATATATTAACAGATGCACCATTAAGCTATTATTGGCATAAATATTAATAATTGTAAATTCACTACTAAACCGCAGCCATCCAATTTTTTTCTATGTGAGTAAAACGTTTTTACTCCTGCTTAGTAACTGAGCTACACTGGAGTGTAGCTGTGAGCATCCAGACTGCTGCAGAAATATCTGAGAGATTTAGCACCACTCTTCCTGAACTTTATCAGAGAGCAAGCAAAAGCACCGAGCTATTATTTTTTGGTCAATTTGTTAACCCTCTCCATTGTACTCTGTTAAAAGAGATTCAGGCTGGTGTAGATCATTTTTGTTCCTGGTTCCTTTAATCCTTGAAAGGTCACATGATAGAATGGTCAGTACTGTCACCAAGATGAGATGTGGAATAAGAGGAGATTTTTTTAGGATGTCTATAAGGAAATTTCTAGATTATGTTTATTAAGTTGAGAATACACACCAAAATATGGGCAACAGCATTATATAGGTGAGGACCTGGACTGAATAAACATAAGAGTAAGCTGAGTGCACCATTCATCTCTTTCCGCATCCTGATTGCAGATAATAGGTGACCAGCTAACTCTTACTCCTGGCATGACTTCCCTGCTATTATGGACTGTACCCTCCATCTGTAAGTCAAATTGAACCCTTCCTTTTAAAAATGATAGAAAATACTTAAGCAAATAGAGAATATAAAGAAAAATTTGCATTACCTGTCCTCAATATAAGAATCATCCCATTTTGGTTCATAGGCAGTAATGAAACTACAGTCATTGAGATTGTTTTAAAGTCACCTTCTGTTTGAGAGAAGGAGATGAGAGGTCCTCTGGGAAGCTTGGTAAATCTGAAAGCAACCGAAAATGAGGTAATACCAAAGTAATTCCCTTCCATGTGTTCTGCAGACAGACATGATGCCTTAATTTTTACAGAATGAGGACACCGGTTCTGCCTTGCTAAGAAGAATCCATTGAGAGTTCTGTCTAAACTGGTTTATATACCAAAGAACACTTTCAGTCACACTTCAAAAAACAAAGGAAATATCTAACATAGAGATCTAAGAATCAAAAAAAATTAATGTCATATTACCTAAGTAATTCAAAATCTGGCACACTGTTGCCACATGCATATAAATGTTAAAACAAGAACAAACACCCCTATCTAATTTTGGTGAAAATTTAGATTTCTTACTGTGCTTAAAATGGAGGCTGATCTCAGTAGTTTTCTGTAGTATCATTTTGAAAACAGAAGCTTAAAAGCATAATTACAATTTTTATTAATTATATATATATACTTAAATTTATGCATACATTTTAATACACTTAGCTTTATATATGTGCATCTATACATAATACAAATGTATCCACATCTATCTACCCATCTATCTACCTATCTTTCTACTTATCTATCAATCTATCTATCATCTATCTATCTATCTATCTATCTATTGTCTACCTACCTACCTACCTATCTATCTATCTATCTATCTACCTACCTACCTACCTACCTATCTATCTATCTTCCAAACAGGCACATAATTAATATTTAATGCCTACATATTTATTCATATGTTTAAATATGTTTCCTTTGTGAATGTTTACACAAATCGATATGTACTCTGGAAAGAAAAAATGGTATATGCAATATAAAACATCTTTATAAAAATTAATTTTTGATACTATCTTAGCCAGGAAATTTGACTAAATTTTCATTTTATTTTGAATATCAGTGCCAATCATTACACAAGCAGTTGCATTAATAAAGTATATGTTAATTATTCTCCAAAATAGGATGTCTTTAACTTCGAAATTTTTTACTGGTATGTGCCCTAACTCGTTTTATCAGCTATATTACACTGGCATGTCATGCGAAACAAAAGTAGTAATACAGAAATTTTCTCAAATTTGCATTTATCTGACTTGAATATAAATAGCTGAAAGATGAAAATCATTGACTATTAATCATTATTTAATATACATTATATATTTAACTAAGTGGTGTTTAATATCTAATGAACTTTGCACTATAATCAGGAGAAGTAGTAGGTTTCTATATGAAATCACTTTGTCTGACATCAGAACATTTCTGGCAGGATGGTAAAATGAAGTCTGACACTGTAACTAAATTAAAACATATACCCATCTTTCTACATTGTACTTACTTTAATTGTCTTACATTTGTTCACCTTTTACTAAATTTATATTTTAAATCTATATTAGATTTACTCTCTTAATTTTTCAATTAATGTGATACTGTTATAAGAAAGAGTACTTTTTAAAATTGTTTACCATTTCCTGTAAACATTTTTTGAAATATTGAAGTATTGATAATTAATAAGAGTAAGAACTGTTTATTTAAATACCTTCACTATCATGATGGATCATACTGTTTTTTCATCTTTAAGAGAAAATAAAGTAAATATGAAGTAAAGAATGCTCTATTAAACAAGTAATAAACAAAATCAAGCAATAGTCACACAAGATACAGAATCTGTTTCACTGTCTGACTGCTTTCAAGGATTAGTGGTGTGAAGGGGAAGAGGAAAAGGATGACAGGCCGGGCCAATGATGCTGCCAACAATTTTAGAATATTAATCCCTATATTTTTCTATAGATATTTAGAAAATATAACCATGGATTCTACAAATAATAAGACAAATATAATGACTTTTGGTGATACATGCCTACAAAATAATAACTAAAAAGAAAATATCAAGATGAATCATGACTTTTGCTATTCTCCCTGGAAACTCATTCCAAAAAAAGAATGCTAAGGTTTTCAGACCTTTAACTCTCTCTCTGGCCCACTTTGTGCTTGAAGTGTCAATATATTTCAAGTGACACATGAGACTTTATATGACACTCCTTTAAGTGATGGTCAAGTCACAGCTCTTAATGTGGACTTTGTTCTTCTTTGGATCTTATAAATGGTATTCCATCCCTACTCTTTCTCCTGTGATGGCTCTAAAGCCATTGAAAGACCTCCACCAATCACTCTTGTCATCATTAGTGCTGAATAGATCAGGACTGCACAGGAAGGAAGAAACCAGAAGTGTTAGTGGCATCGACCTAAAGCCATATGTCAAAATAGATATGAACAAAGCCATGTGATTTATGAAAGGTATTGTCAGGGTTCTGTCACTGAGAATTTACAATTAGCCACATATGAACATAAAGCCGTTGTTCATCGCCTCACCCTACCCCTCTCTCCTCTCTTCTCTTCCTTCAAATAATTCTCAACATAATATGGGAGATGAGGTGTAATGTTTATATTTACAAGGGTCAAGAACTCAGCATTGACATAATCACAAGTTAAAGCTCCAATAGCTAAAGATAAAAGTCAGATGGTAAAGAGCACAGGCATACATGGGGCCAAACTTGATTCATCCTGAGGGATTGTATGTTCATAAGAAATTGGCTATTGGGACTCCTCCAGAAATCACCATTACCAACTGCTTATTTACAATTTAGAAGAATTTATTTTTTATTATTGTTTTGCTTTGTGTTTATCTAATATATATATATATATACACATACATACATACATACATCTATAAATTTAATGTCAACCATGAAGCATTTAACTCCTGTGTATGCACATTTACACAGCTAAAAGTCAGTTTAAAATACTGAGAGCAGGCATCACTGTTTAAATCTTCCCTGGCATTTATCAAGTAACACAGCAAGTTTCTGCCAAAACATTCATTTTTGCCTGTTCCTAACAGCTATGCCCTTTAAAAATTTCACATCACTGTCTACACGAGCCACCTCCAAATTGTTCTTTCTGTATTTGAACCCACTGAATAATTTTTTCATTGAATCTCAGGAATGATATAATGGCCCTGCCAAATGACTGATTCAAATACCTCCCTGTCCTCCTCGCACACATTGTGTGACTGAAAATCAGAGAGACTTCACTGGATAAAGATGATTGATTGATTGATTGATTAATATGTCTGTATCTATCATCTATCTATCCATTTGTACGTATATATAATATATATATGTATATATATATTATCTCTGTATCTGTCTACTCTCTATCATCTAAGTGAGTGTGTGTTTGTGCATGTGAGTGTGTGTGTGTGTGTGTGTGTCTGTGTGTGTGTCTGTGTGCATGTATGTGTGTGCATGTATGTGTACACAGAGGACAATGTCAAAGTTGAGAGAGTTTCTCAGTCCCTTGCCACATTATTTCTTGAGACAGGGTCTCTGACAGGACATGACGCTTATCACATCATCTAGACTAGTTGGCCAAGAAGCTCCAGGACTCTTGTTTCTCCATCGCTCCAGCACTCAGATGATAAACTTATCTCTCTTCATGGGTTCTGGGTATCTGAACCCAGGTCCTCATGCTTGCATTACAAGCTCTGTACAGACTGAGCCATTGCCTGAACCCTGATGAAACATTTAATATCTAAATTTTCAACCTACTCCAATCCTTCTCTTATTGAAATGCATAATCCAAAAAGTTATCCTCCTCAAAAATCCTTCCAGGACAATCTGTTCCACGTATCACCATCAAATCTTTTGCCCATCTGTCCAAACTCTGATAAATTTGAGTTAAATTTATGAGAGTTAAATTTCTTATTGTTACCTTAAGCTCACTCCGCTTTTCTGCCTTTGCATCTCTTGCTGTTAATTTCATCATCCTCAAACCTTCACTTCACTGACCATCAATACCCAACTGTTTCTAGATCTCTGAGACTATAGGTATCTCTTTTAATATGCTAATATCTTTCCTAAAACGGATTTCAATAATAGCCTTGCCAGTGTAATCTGGTTGGAACACAACATAGCCATTCCCTTACGTACTGTTTAGGTCTACAATCTCAGTATAATGGTAGAGATGAGTAGATATGATAGACACCATATGGCTGTTAAACCTAAAATATCACATATCGAGGCCCCCACATGTCTGGCAAATCCTGATCTCCAATATATTTTTGCTCTGTCAACTCTCTACTCTGTTTATATTCATGATGCAGAAGTATATATGTTCTACAGGGAATTTTTCAACATAGCTTGTTGCATGATTAACTAGAGTGTTACAACTAACCTAATAAGCCACTATGCTAAACCTGTGTTCTACCTAGATAAGTGTATATTCTCCTGAGTTTTCTTTTTCATTTACTTATAGTCTCAGTTTTCTTTATGTGGAATTGAAGGTTTACTGAACAATCTCAAGCAATGGACATAATATAGCTGGGCCTTACTCCTCTCACTGCCCCATATGAAGGTTTTGTATTCCTTTATCAATGAGAGGCAGATTCCCAAGTGATGTCTTACAGTGATGCCATTCTTTACTGTTAACTCCCACGACTGTGGATAGAGTGAAAATTGAATTGAAAGGGCTATAACAAGGCTTACTGAAATTGTGTCTTTCCCCTCTCATATCAGAGGAGCAGCTTATAGAGAATATAACTTTAGTCTTGGATATCTTCTCTGTCAATATCCCGGCTTGTCAATTTTACATAGTAGCATGCAAATATAGCCAATTTGTCTCTTCCTTACTTATATGTTCCTAAATCCAGAAGAACAGAAGATATAATGTTTGTGTATATTGATTGACAATATATTTTGAAGATATTAGCTAATTGCATTTTATTATATTCATGAAAGGATATATGAAATATGATTATAGATTTACTTTTAAGCATTTGTATTTATATATGTGTTTACTAAAATCTTATTGACAAAGCATCTACATACACATATATATGCATATCCTGCAGAATCTGTTTTTTGTTGTTGTTGTTTGTGTGTTTGTGGTTTCAGTGCTGACTACATTGTATTCTGTAACCAGTTAGTGGCTCATTCCTGAGAAAGGCTAATTCTACCTCTCTTATCGGTCACTAGTGACCAGTAGTTCATGGAACCCCCATGAGCTTTCCTCCCCTTCAGTATTAGCATGTCTACAAATACTGCCATCGTTCAAGTCTTATTTATGAAATCATTCCTATGAAAGACTGCTTCTCAGCAGATATCCTGGCTTTCTGACTCTTTGAATTTTCCCAACCCTCCTAGTGAGGTCACGGATCTTAGAAGATACCCTATTCCTTCACTTTGCTAGACCAGTATAATTCCTAATTGCATTCTCAATCTTATCTTTTTACTCACAGATAACTGTAGCTATCACCACTTATGAAAACAGCTGATCTTTACAGCAAGTAGAGATCATCATAGAAAGCCACAACTGAACAAAATGCAGAGGTGAGAGATCATGGGGAGCTGAGCCCCAGTGGCTACATTTACGTCACAACTCCTGAAATTATGCATGTGTTATCTTCTTCTCAAGCAAACTACCACCCGTTCTCAATCTGTAGCATTGCTTGCTCTAGCCAGCATTTCATCCATAAAAATCTCTACCAAAGAAGGATCCAGGCCTTCTCACACTGCATATGTCCCAAACAGATGATGCATGAAGGTTTTCTTTTTCTTTTTTTTAGCATGAGTAACATTTTTATATTTTTTTATTATTAAGAGATTTTCTATTCATTTTACATACTAACCATAAATTCCCCTCATCTCCCTCCTCCCATGCCTCAGCCTCCCCCCCCCACCTCCCAGCACCCCCACCCCATTTCCACCTCCTCCAAGGCAAGGTCTCCCATGGGGAGTCAGCAGAGCCTGGTACATTCAGTTGAGCAGGTCCAAGCCCCTCTTCCCTGCATCAAGGCTATGCAAAGTGTGCTACCATAGACACAGGGCTCCAAAAAGCTGGTTCATGCACCAGGGACAGGACTGATCCCACTGCCTGGGGGACCGTAAATAGTTCAAGCTAAACAACTGTCTGGCCTATCCAGAGGGCCTAACCCAGTACCATAGGGGCTCCTCAGCTATTGGTCCACAGTTCATTAATTTCTACTAGTTTGGCTGGCCATCTCTGTACATGTTCCCATCATGTTCTCAATGTCTCTTGCTCATAGAGCATGAAGGCTTTCTTATGAAGACTTTCCCATTCAACTTGACTGACCTTGCATCTCATTCCTCTTTCAGCATGCTCCCTACCAGTAATCCACACCCTAGCCTCTACTACATAGAGATACTTCAATAGCTGATGGGGGTTGTATCCTTCCTTGACTTGGGGCATGGAACATGAGCATCTGAAAAGTCTGGTTATCATGGTTCTTCCATCATTCTCTCTAGTCCATAATAGGACCAAGCATTATTAGACTTTTCAGTGGATGGATGCTAGTTGGGAACGGGACATTTAAGCAAATGGAGTTAAGTACAGAAAAAAAGAGACTATAAAAGGCCATGGATTTCTGAGAATTCATAATGATCAGAATTTTGGAACAGGAATATAAGTAAGAAATAAAAAGAGATAGTGGGTAGAGAAAGAAAATCCCAAGAAGTGTCTTTCAGATAATGTGGAATGTTTTGACATTGGTCAACTAATTTGCTTTATTAAATCCAACTCTGATATATACACAAGAAGTGTTTTAAAACAGGTTTTTTTTTTTCCAATGGATGTATCTGTACCAGCCTTGAAAGCCAGAACTCAGAAGGCATAGACTATTTGATTTCTGCTTGTTCAAGGCCTGTTCTAATATAGGCCAAACAAAAGTGAGATCCTGCACCTAAATAATAAATTAAAACACAAGCTCTGAGATATCTTTTTTTTTTTTAAAGGTGGTATTTAGTTTGGGGACTGTCATCCTGTTATAAGGTAATTCAGTGTGTGTGTGTGTGTGTGTGTGTGTGTGTGTGTGTGTGTGTGTGTGTGTGAAGCTTCTACAGTAGCAAATTTTCATAATGTATCTCTCAACCCTCATCAAATGCAATAAACTCATAGACTCACAATTGACTTAGATGCAGAGAATAAGACCGTTGAATGCTCTGTAGCATGAATCTTAACAGCTTTTATTAATAAAATCAAACCTGAAGCCAGTTTTTGGGGTGAACACTGGAAGATCAGAGAATCAGAATGGGCCACAGCTAACCTCACCTGGCCAACTTCTCAGCTGGTCGTGTTTCCTCAGACTGGAAGCCTCTGTGTCCTCATATCCGAATGGCTCTCAGCTGAACTGTGCTGCTAGAAGACTGAATGCTTAACCAGCCAAATGCTTCTAGTTTCTGGTCCTCATGCCTTACATACCTTTCTGCTTTCTACCACTACTCCCTGGGATTAAAGGCTCACTTTCTGGGATTAAAGGCATGTGTCACGTGCCTGGCCGTTTCCAATGTGGCCTTGAACTCACAGAGATCCAGAGGGATTTCTACTTCTGGAGTTCTAGGATTAAAGGTGTGAGTGCCACCATTTTCTAGCCTTTGTATCTAGTGGCTGTTCTGTCTCTGACCCCAGATAAGTTTATTAGGGTGCACAATATTTTGGGGAACACAATACCACCACAATGCTCAATCTTAAATGGGACATCTATATCTTGCCTCTTCTCCTAGAGTTCACGAATCAGTGCAGAAGAGGAAGGGAATAACTGTTAGAGTCAGAGGTGATGGATTACTATAAGAAAACAGTCTTCTAGACACAGCAGGGGAGTTTCATATCTGAATTCACACCTGTTATGACAACATGTAAAAGATCTTTACAAGATCAAGCCTAAATCCCTTCATAGAGAAGGGAGGTGGGCAAGAAGTCCTGTCACTAGCTGAGGTGCTATGGAAATTGATAGCTGCTGGGAGGAGAGTCAGTTTGCTTTAAGCGTGTAACTACTGATATGCTGAGCATGATCCAGTGGAAGGCCGCACACTCATGCACATATGAGGAATGCAAATTAGATCCGATGGGCTTTTAAAAAGTGAGGGGAAAGCCACAAACTTGCATGGATAAGGAAGGGGTGGGTCTTGGAGGAGGTGGATGTAAATATTATTAAAACATGGTGCAAGGAATTCTTAAAGAACTAATAATATGGCTATGTAAATGGAGGTGAAGAATGATAGAGTGATCAAGGAAAGACACCTTAAGTCACTTCCAGCCTCCAAGCATATCACAAGCATAAGCTTTTGCACCTGAATACACACTTTCTCACATACACTGGCACAGATTCCTATACACCACACATAATATATACACAACACAACATTAGCATATACACGTTAATGTAAAGAATATTCTCCAAGTGATTTTATAAATGTGAATGTTAGCATCAATGCATGGATGCAGATGTTGCACATAGCTGTTTATAACTCTGCTGGTAACCCTAAGAACCCTGCCAATAAAGTCAGTGAGGAAGACATTGATAATGGCCTGACAACAGACTACTAATGATGAATATCTGGAGATTGGTTTCAGACACCCAAAAGTGGAAATGTCTGTGCGCTTTCACTCACCTATTTAAAGAAAATGAACTCAGTAGTTTTTAAGTGGATATTAAAGGAAGTCTCATTATGCAAAGAGCAGATTTTTATAACTCTGGAGAGAAAATGCCAAATAGTATGAAAATCTGGAAGGATGGTTGAATAACATTATCAGTTTCCAAAGATAAAACAGGAAATCCTAAGAATAAAGTGGTGTCCATTTTTATTCTGCATTCTCCAGTAATAATATTGAATATTTAAGCAACGACACAAAGTAGGGCCTGGAAAGTACAAATTCACCCCAAATGACAGCGAAGTCCCCCAAAAATGTATTCAAAGAAAATGTTCAAATATGGAAAAGGAATAAGTGGAATTTCCAATGAATGATCAAAAAAGTTTTAAATGTTTAAACATAGTTGAAGCAACAATGTTATTGATTTTAGTTACCAGAGCTCAGACACCAGCACCCACAGAAGCATCATCCACATAAAAATCTGGGTTGTCCTGGAGGAATTTACCTATAACTCTGGTTCTGAAGGCTCAGATATAACCTTTTAACTTCAATCTACACACAGCTGTATATGTGTGCACATAAACACATACACGCATATATGTGTATATGTATATATTTGGTTTTTTGAGAAAGGGTTTCTCTGTGTAGCTTTGTGCCTTTCCTAGAACTCACTTTGTAGACCAGGCTGGCCTTGAACTCACAAAGATCCACCTGCTTCTGCCTCCCGAGTCCTGGGATTAAAGGCGTGTGCCACCACCACCCGGCAAATAAATGTTTTTTTAAATGCAGTGTCCATTGAGTCTTTTGTATTCTTCTAATCGTTACCTTTCTGTTTAATCTACGGTGATTTTTATAAAGTCACTTCATATAAAAAGTTGTATGAGTAATGGAAGGACCTGTTTGACTTTATGATAAAGCCATCATTTTATGACAGCAATTGGCTGTCTGTCCATTGTCCATGCTCCTTATTTCCTTTCAGTCTTTGCTGTCTGGAGACTTTGAGGAGAGAAGCCTGTTCCAACATTACGTTTCCACCAACGTCCTCTGTTTCCTCTCAGGTCCAGCAAAATCAGGTACTGCTCAGACTGTCATTTCGAAGTCATGAGCCAAAGTATTTTTCCTGCTTTTAAACTGGTTTCTTTTCTGCTACTGATAACAATGATATTAGTCAAACTAAGATAGTTACAAAATATGAATTCAAGATTTGTAACCAGGATACCTGAATTGGTTTTTTAAAGTACACAAAAGACATAAAAATATAAAGAATATTTCAATGCTCACATAGTTGACTACTCATCGCCAAAGGGCTTCAAACAATAAAAGACAGTCCTGAGTATCTTAGTAGAACAAAACATACTAAGATGTCTACAAGGCATGCTCCATAAGTGATATATTGGGCCCATGAGAGTCATATCCTATATGATCCTCCATACCTGAGTATGAATAAGCTTATTGATTCACATCTAAGAATAGATTAGAGCAAAATGGTGGAATATCATCTCAGAATTTGGGTTCATAAAAGAACTTGTTTATCCATAATATTCTTTCTTTCCATTCTTCTTAGACCAATGACCATGGTTTAAACCAGTTGACAGGAATGAGAAATTTCTGTAGGTAGGCACACATATCAAGTATGATAAAACATTTTGTGGCTTGACAACACCATGCGTAGTACAGATGTTTCAACCTGCTGTAGGTGAGTACGGAAATTGCTGAAGTATCAACAGACTGACTGTGATTTCACTGGAAACTTTCAAATATAGACTTACAGTTAAGGTGCTTCCAGATCCCGTCATCTCAAACAATGTAAAAGACAATACAATTTTAAGGAGCTCCACCTTACAGTAATGTGCTATACAGCAACAAATGATTAGTGAAAAAAGGTATTACATTTGGCATAGTTGGAGTAGTAGCTGAAATTAATACAGAAACCAAGCAAGGAACTGCAACAACTATCAATAATTTAACACGCCCAACAGTACTGAAATAAGTGTACTATAACCATTCAGTTGTGTATCAAGACATCCACAATAGAAAATGTGTGGAGTGAATCCAAATGTGGGGCTTAAGAAATACACTTATATATTGCCAAAAACAATATAGTGAAAGACAAAAGACTTTACAAAAGACCCATTTTATTTAGTACTACCCCAAACTTTTGAAATAGGGAGAAGGAGATCTCACAGTCTGACAAAAATGTACTCATGTGAGAGAAATAATTCTAAAAAAAAAAAAAACAACCTAAGACAATATTAAGAATGATAATCTTAGGCCTGGGGAGATTGTTCAGTGGTTAAGAGCACTGGCATTCTTCCAGAGGAGTTGTTTTCAATTCCCAGTACCCACATGGCATCTCACAACTGTCAGTGACTCTAGTTCCATGGGTTATGACAGCTTCACACCAGTGAACATAAAATAAAGTCAAAAATTTAAAAACAAAATGAATGACAAAATAATTTTAGGTTCACACTGTAATAATCATCTGCTAAGGAGAAAAGAACTCACTATTTTGGGACATTCCAATGAAGATATATCTGCGTAGTCTATCATTAATCCAGCATGATTGTGAGATGTCAGCAATATGGCTTCTAGTCTTCAGCATTTGTGAACACTGAGTTCATAAGAATGATTTGATAAGTATTAATTGGAAGCTATTGAATAATAGGGACACTTACCAAGGACAAAACTTACCAAGGACAAAGTGCTGAGGCAGCCTGATATTGCAGAGAAAGGCTGAAAATCCTTATCATTTCAAAATATAGCATACTTATATATATTTGATATATATTTAATTTGATATATATACGAATATATATAATATATGTATTTTATATACATATGTATGAAATAACAGAGAAGGGGTAGAGAATCATAAAAATTCTAATCAACACAGCCAAGGAGAATTTTAATGTGGAAATAGCTTACCTTATAATGTTTTGGTAAAGTATGAAATAATGGACTAGCCTTCTTAAAACCATTCAGATGATAGGTTCCTTTTCCTAACATAACAGTAATATCAAAACCTATTCATCAAAGCTGGTAGCTACTATTTTCTTCAGAATCAAATTGAAATTCAAAGCCCTCTTTTACAAAACACCTATATAATCTGTTACTTGAGTGCCTGGGAAAGGAGCTTACCTTCCTGATTGTAGTATTTTTCCTTAAACACAAAATGTCTGTTAATTTTCTTCATTATCTCTGCTAGATCTAAGAATATAGTAGTTTAAATGTCCATCAGTTTTAGATTTAATATCCATCTATTGATTTATGTTTATCTATTTTCACAAACCTAAATGTAAATGAGCTGGGTTAAATTATAAAACTGATACTAAACATAATCTCCCTCTCCTTTTCTTTTTCCATCATTATTTTTTCTCTAAATTTTTTTCTGGTTTACATATATCCCAGATGCCACTGATCAGATGGTTATAATGTGTTTTCCCATGTTTTCTATGGACAAGCAATTCATTTTATTACTAATTATCCACTTTGCTTGGAAACTTTCTTTGTGTCAAAGAAAAAAACCAAATACCACTAAATCGCCACTATGTGTTTCATTCCTTCAATGAAATTTTCTTTAAAATAATATACATATCCAAGAAAACAACACTAAACTTTTATGAACACAATTTTTCTGTACATGTAAGTGTAATTAATTACTTCAGAAAGAAGCTTCAGTTCTGGGAATGAGAAAATTTAAGTCTCGGGTGAAAGTGAAAATGGTATCTATACAATTATCCTTTTAAAACTAGAAAATATTGACACATCTGAAGATTTGTTATCTAATATTAAGAATAAAGCAAACCTAAGAGGGTCTCTAATATAAACAAGCTTCCATATGTTCTGTTTCGACCAATTTCCTAAAAAACAAGCAAACTGCTAAAAAATATTAAAATGAAAATTTTCTTTTTAGAGTCTTATTTACTTAGAGAGAATCAGCCTAGAATGTCTTTCTGATGTTATCAGTAACACTGACCTCTTTCTGTGTCTTTAATGTTAATATTTTATGTGTCTTACATGCAGTTTTATGACATGACATATTGAAAGTTAGGAAAGCCACCATCATCCTGAGCCGATTCCAATTTGCATACTAAATGCAGATTTTCTCATGCAGTACAGCACCAGCATAAATTTTAAAAAATTAGAATTATGAAAAAGGTATTTCAACCTTACTCATTTCAACAAAGAGACAAAATTTACCATGCCAAGTAACACCTTGGACAAAGTTAATATGGTGTGGAAACCATTGTGTCCAGAAGAATATTTTGTTGTTGATGATGATGATAATTTTAAATAGACACATAATTCTTTCATGATACATATTTTTTGTAAGATGGATATTCAAATGCTGCTAAAATATAGGTTTATATCCATGAACTATAAGACTATAGCTACAGCAAAATCACTGGGTATATATGACACACACACCTGAACATTCAGCTGAATTGAAATGACTGGACAATGCTATTTTCTAGATAAGGAATAGATAACTCAAAATTTTTCACTGGAATTAAATGTTTGCTAATTATATGAGTTGACCTTAATCAATTTCCAAATTCAAAGATAAGGACAGTTTTGATAAGTCAGGAAATTGTAACATGTCTTCCTGGAATCCACAGCAGACTTACTTTCTTTGGACCTGAGAAAATGACCTAATTCAGTACAAACACACATACACACACACACACACACACACACACACACACGAAAAAAGAAGGAAAAATAATGAGAAAAATATTAATACTTGCTCAGCAATTCAGTTGCAAATCTTTATGGGTAATTTGTATAATTTGAAATTACATAATAAAAAAAACGTTTTATGAATGGATTGTTGAATTGAATATCTACATATAACCACTCCCACAGACCCAAACACAATTAATCATGTATACTAATAGAGGCATGGAATTATTTTCTACCAGTCACAGAAAGATAAGCCAAGAAATAATTTAATCTCAACTTATGAAGATGCATATGCAGGAAAAATTGTAGAAAAATTCCTGGACATCAGCTGAATATAGAATAATTTTGTCAATAAAATTTTAGAAAATACATATTTTTATAGGTGATTTATACTGTATAGCTGTCCTGCATTTAAATTTGTACATTTCTAAAGTTAGCCTTCAAAGCAGTTCATATTTTTCTCAATTAGTTTTGAAGGTACAGGGTAAAAGACTGAAGGGCAGCTCAGCAGTAGAGCATTTCCTACATATGCAATGCTAAGTACTCAGATCTCACCACCACAGAGGAGAAAATATGAGGACTAAAAAGTCATCTCAAAGCATTAATTTGGAAAGGAAAAAAATATTTTCTTCTAAGAGGAAATAATACTACATTTGTCAAGTAACACTTCTTTCACCTTGATAACTTACAGTAAGAGCTAGCAGTCATTGGAGTCAGACACACTGCTACTTTTAGGCTTGATTTGAACTACTATTTTAAATCACATGAGTAGAACTATGTTATCAAGTCACAACTGATTTTGATTCCTTCTTGTGAAAGAATTTATCCTTGATTTTATACATGCATGTATAAATATACATATATGTGTGTGTTTGCACAAATATTCCTATCTATTCATATGTCTAAGGATATGAGTGAGCACTTATAATGATATTTCAATCCTTCAAACTAAAATTGTGTGAAATTTTCTTTGAAAGAGATCATTCACATGGTTTGGTTAGGTAATGTCGGATGACTGTGGACACTTCCAATGTTTAGTTATCTGAAGCAGCCCTTTTATTCTGTCACCAATGCAACTTTTACCTATGGCTGCTAGCAAGTCAATGCATCATTTCCATAATATGTTCTTTATAAAAACAACAAATTTGCCACACTTCTCTGCATACCTTTTTTATTATAGTGACCACATATTATAAAGAAAAGAAGAGGAAAAACTTGAAATTATAGTTTAATGCATGGATAGAAGAAGATATCCTGGCTTGCAAAGTACTAAAACACCATAGTCAATGTCACTTTATAAATTATTTTATTTTTATCTTTCATCAGAATTTTGGGACAGGAAAAAACAACCTTCTTTTTTTTTTTTTTTACCAAAACACCCAGAACATTTTTTAATGTTTCCTAGTTGCTGACCATTATCTCCAAAGAAAATTCCATAGTTTCCTTACTTATAACAGACCACACTTGTACATACACTTACAAACAACTTGTTTCCTTCAATGTAATGCTGATCAATAGCAATGTCAACACCAATACTTGCATACCATCCCATTTATATTCTGAATGATTTAGAATTTCTGTAGTAAAATCTCCATGATGTAAAAAAAAAATAAAAATCTTACAACTTGGTTGTCTCTCCCTCTTTTCTTTAGTTCTTTGGAAATTTCATATAATATATTTTGATCATATTCACACTCCTCCCAGAATTCCTCCCAGGTCCACATCTGCTTCCATACACATTCGACTGTGTTTACTTTTTCTGATTTTTTTAATCCATCACAGACACTTTGTGCTGTCTATGTCATTTTGTTCACATGCCCTTCCAGCAGTGCATGGCTGATCTACTAGTGGACACAAGGTGATAGAAAACTGTAGACAAGTTGCTAATTGGTCTTATTAAATAAAAAACATGGAGCCAGATATAGGGGTGAAAACCTGAGAGATCAGGAAAATAGGGAAAACCACAAGCTAACCTCACCTCACTGACACTTCAGACTTCAAGGAGAGATACTTCCTGTGTACCCAAGCCTATATGCCTTTCTGTTCTGTTCTCTCATTGGCTTTCTCAGTCCAGCTATATCACTTCCTCTTCCTGCCCAGCTCTGTCACTTCCTGTCTGTCTGTACAGACATCCAGACCTCTGTGGTTAGTCCTGGGATTAAAGGTTTGTGTCACCATGCTTGGCTCTGTTCGCCAGTGTGGCCTTGAACTCACAGAGTTCCAGACAGATCCTTGCCTCCCAAGTGATAGGATTAAAGGCATGTGCAACCATTGCCTGACTTCTATGTTTACTTATAGTGACTGGCTTTCCCCCATGCTCAGATAAATTTCATCTGAAAACACAGTATATTGGGGGACACAGTACATCACCACAGAAAATTGCCTCTTCTCCTATCCACTATTATTTGCAAATAGCTCCTTAGCTACAGGTAGGACTTTTGCCCACCTTTTTCTCTATGCTGGATTTACTCCAGGCTTGAGTTTGCCCAGGTCTTATGCACACTTTCACCTGGGCTCAATCGTGCCCAGGAAACATGGTTTACTTATATTCTTCCACTACCTCTGGCTCTTACACTCTTTCTTCTTATTACCAAAGGATCCAGAGCCTTGAAAAGAGTGTCATACTGATGCCATATTTAAGGATGAGCATTCTACAATCTCTTGTTCTCTAACCTGACCAGTTAAGAGTCACTCTGTTAATCCCACCTACCACAAAAATAAGCTTTTCTGGAGAGGGTTCAGGGATTCACTGATCTATGGGTACAAGAAATCATTAGAAGCCAATTTAACAGTATTCACAGCAGAGTGTTATTATCTTGTGTCTTTATTGTGTTTCCATATAAAATATAAGAATATTTTTAATTTCTGTGAGTAATTGCATTTGAAGATGGTGAAGGGTTACATTGCATCTGTAGATGCTCTTGGTAGGATGGCTATTTTCACAATATTAATCCTACCAGTCAATGAACATGTTCGTGAACAGTATTTCTCTTATCCTGTATCTTTAATTTCTCTCTTTCAGTGTCTTAAAAACAAACACATCAAAATGTGTCTTTTTTTCTAATTTATTGCTTACAAGTACATTAAGTTCAGAAATTGATTTGCATCCTGTAAATATTTACCTCAGAACCTTTGCATATCATCGTCTAAAACACACTATAAGTCTTACACCAAAGCTTTACTTGAAGCAAAATACAAACAAAATAGGACTACAGGTAATCTTTGAATAATTCAAGAAAATTGACAATATTGGAATGACTTAAGAATAATTAGAAATGATTAAATGTATTTCAGAGGTAAATATTATCATCATCACAATCAATCCAGCAATAATTTCTATCATGTGCACATATTTTCTTTCGTCAAAGTGCTGTGTGCATGCTTACTTCCTCTAGTTACAGTAGCTATTCAGAAAAATACAAATGAATGAAAATTAAATGTATAGACTATCCCCTTCTCATGCATAAATCCAGGAGTCTTTTCTTCCTTCACAAAATAGTACTTGCTTTGAAAATAGCTATCTTGGGATCTACAGCTATTTCACAGGAGGTTAAAAAAAAAGAAGAAGAAGTAGAAGAAAGAAGATCTGAAACACTCTAGTGCTCAGGTTCCCAGAGCTGGCTGCACAATAGTTCCCTTGAAAGCTTCTGATAGAATCCAAAGATAAAGAGCCAAAGGTAAAGGCGAGGTCGGCCAGAACAGTCTATAGAATTGCAAGCATTTGTAGAGAAGTGCCCGGAGGTAATTGATAAAAACGGGAGGTGTAGTCCACTGAGATAGGAAACTATGAAACAGAAGAGACTAAAAAAATTCTGCTGGGAAATACTGAGCTAATCCATCAACTGTAGTTTTTAGTTCCTTTCTGTTTCACAGCCCTTCAATAATGTCTTTATTTTGAGAATCTAGAAAGGTTTATATAAACAACCAGTAATGCAAAAAAAAAAAAAAAAAACTAGAATAATCTTTAAATTTACTTTCTAAGAAAAAAAATCACTTGCAATTAAAGAAGTTGGAAAGCTGGCAGTTCTTTTTAAATACAATTTTAGCTAATTATAAGCTAGAAAATTTACAAAACCATTATGAGCATTTAACTAGCTTGGGTTGTTTAAAGACTGCTGGATTTTAGGCGAGGGGAAGAGCTAAAACTTGCCTTAAACACTCATATTTAATTTGACGCCTAAAATACGACGATAAACTCACATATAATATAGAAACTCTTGCCTTAACAACGTCTGTACATCATAGTTGCAGACATACAGTCTGTCAGGCCCTAAAGACACCCGTGTCTGATTAGCTCAGTAAGTGTGGCTGCTCCCAGAGCTACTCACCCTACCCTTAAACCTCACCAGCCCAGGGGCTGGGCTGCTCTTCTTTTCCGGCTGCTTCCCTTTGCTGTATAAACCTGCCATTTAGACCACCACACATTCTCATGATTCTGGCGCCTTTCTTGGTCCTCTTGCCTTCTCTCTCTCCTATCTCTTGTTTCCTCCCCACCCACCATGGCCCAGTTCTGTGTAGACTGCCAGAAGCCTCTGAGTATGCTCTCTCTTATATCTACAATAAAAAATCTTCTCCTTAACCATACCTTGGAGAGAGGTCATGCCCTTATATTCATTCAGCATCTATAAAATGGATTACCGAGTTTTCAGGAAAGGAATTAAGATATCTTGATAATCAATGGATATGAGATATTTTATTGGGAATAGCTGAGTAGGAACCAACCTAGTAAAGAGCACATGAAGGAGACTTTAGTAGTTTCTACCAGTTTAATACCATCAAACACAAAGGTCATAGATGGTAAGTTGGAAAAGAATTGAGGCATCTCCAAAGTAAGCACAGCCTCCCAACCCTTCTGCCTCCTGTGCTATGGTGTTCTGACTTAATTGTTCTCTTCTCACGTTGTGGACCACTTTTTTTTTTCCTGCTTGCTTCTATTTTGCTTCTGTCTACTTTCAGTGGTGTGTACATGATCAGTGAATTTCCTGAGCAGACTTTTATGTCATTTTAGGGAACTTGATCCCTGCAATTTTGAGGATATTCATCCCTCAGCAGGCACTGCTTTGAGCTCGTCATCGTCTTTGCCTGCTTCTCTGTCATCAAGTCATACTCCAGCAGATGAGGAAAGAAATTCCTTTTATCACTGCTAACTCCTGTAGGAAAAAATTTTAGACACATTTAAAAATTGAGTTCTTTGGCTGTCTGATAATAAAGTTCTTGTCACACAGCAGGGCAGTCCTGAGAGGTCTTACCTTGCAATCTTCCAGGGTACTAAAAATGAGGAAGTTGACTAATTAATAATCAGCCTTGCCATGCACCTAAATGTCTGCTCTGTCCTGGATGAAGATTCAGGTGAAATCTGGTTCAGCACACCAGAGTCCTTTCTCATTAATATGCAAATCTTTCTCTAAGGCCATTCATTATCTGTCACTATTACCTGCCTTTTTATGGCATTCTATCCCCACCATTATTCACAGAAATAGATTTAGAATGTTTCTGTATTCAATGGAGACCTATACCTGTAAATATGAGGCAACAATTTGGTGGATGCAAACTTGAAACAATTTTACATTTGATAATCAGTCCATGCTTTTTCAGAGTACACTTGGTTATCGCTTAGAAGAAGGTAGAAAAGATAATCCATTTTTTTTTTCCAAATTCAGCCAAAGTAAGCCCTGAAAAGCCAATTTCTTAAACAGGAACTAATGTATATAACATTAAATTCTGATTATAGCCCAGTGGCTAGAATCACTATGTTATAGTATATACTAGGAACAGCTAATTCATAGCCAAATATAATTTAATTGGTATTGGTGAAATTATTAAGGCCACTCCACGTAGTTAAAAGGGAGGTTTATTTAGTGGCATAACTTACAAATGAAGGGATAGGTAGGTTGCAGGGTCTGGGAAAGGTGTAGCACAGTTGGGCGGTGTTCTCTGGAGAACTCTTCTCGGTCTACCGCCAGTGTCCAGGGCCCAGGAACCATGAGAGCCCCCCACATCCTGAACTTTGGTCTTCAGAGTCCTCTTTCAGCCCCACCTTGTAGGCATGACCATTACCGAAGCCTCAATGGGGGTTGGAACTTCCAGACCAAAGCTGGAATGGCTACCCACTACATCTCCCTCTTTTGTCTAAATAAGAAGGTTCTAACCTAATACAAGCCTATATACAAAGGGATGGTTATCAAATATTGTCCAGGAGTAATTTTTAGGGATGATAAGATGGAACTACAATCAATGCAAACAATATCAAGCAATAAACACATACTAAAATCCAGAGAAGTCTAGAGCGTGGGTAAATGGCATGTTACAAAGATCATTCCAAAAGGTGTCCTACCCTAAAGAACCTGAATCTAATACTTAATATGACTGAGAGACTCTAGCCCTGTGGGCTGAAGACAGATGCCCCAACTTTACAAGAGAATTTTGGATGACTATCCAGACTGCCATTTGTCTCTCTCTACCATGCAAGACTCCCAAAAGTTGCTTGAATCATTCTCCCATTTTTCAGGTAGTGTTATATCCTTCTGAGGTCTTTGATGTGGTTGAAGACTAGATAGTTGTAATTTCCTCAGTTATGATAAAAGATGGGTTAGATATAAAATCTTAGACTCACAAATATAAGATAGATAGAATATCTTCTTTAATATTGTAAGTATAATTCTTGCTTGATAATTGTTTTGTTATATGTATTTTACTATGTTAAAGTTAAAACCTTCCTTTTTGAAAAAGAAGAAAAGGGGAAGTGCTGTGGATATTGCTCTGTATCAATAAAACACTGATTGGCCAGTAGCCAGGCAGGAGGTATAGGCGGGACTAACAGAGAGGAGAGAGGAAAAGGAGAGGAAGGCAGAGGAGGGAGACACCAGCTGCCCTCAGGGAACATCATGTAGAGACAACAGGTAAAGCCACAGAACATGTGGCAACATACAGATTAACAGAAATGGACTTAGTATAAGAGTAAGAGCTAGACAATGGTAGGCCTGAGCTAATAGCCAAGCAGTTTAAGTAACATAAGCATCTGAGTGATTATTTTATACATGGGTTGTAGGACTGCAGGGGCTTGGTGGGACCTGGAGAGAAGCTCTCCAGCTACAAATTGGTTTGGAATAAAGAAGTTGTACTTAAGTCCTCCAAAACAAAGTTGTGGTGGTGAATATCATCATTTTGTAGTCCCTCCAATCATCTAGAAGACTAACCCCCAGTGGGAACAGCTCTGAAGGAGGAATTTCTAAATCAGGAAAACTGGAGTAGGAAGGCCTCCACATTGTAGCTGGCATCATTCTGTGGGATTGGATCCTGGACTGAATACATGAAAGAATCAAGAGTAAAGTGATTCATCTCTCTCTGCTTCCTGATTGCAGCTGTAATGTGACCAGCTGTCTCCAGCTCCTGCCACCATGAACTTTCTGACATGATGAACCCTGCCCTCAAACTCTGAGCCAAAAATAGAGGCTTCCCACCTGTGGTGGCTTGAAAGAAAATTCTCCAAATGGGAGTGGCACTATTAGGAGATGTGGCCTTGTTGGAGTAGATGTGGCCTTCCTGGAGGAAGTTTTTCACTCTTGAGGCACACTCTGAGGTCTCATACATGCTCAAGCCATGCCCAGTGAGACAATTCACTTCCTGTTGCCTGCAAGTCAAGATGTAGATGTATCTCCTACACCGTATCTGCCTGCACACCACCATGTCCCATGATAGTGGATTGAACCTCTGAACTGTAAGTGTGCCACCACAACTAAATGTTTTCCTTTATAAGAGTTGTGACAGTCATGACGTCTCTTCACAGCAACAGAAACCCTAACCAAGACAGAAGTTGGTGCCAGGCTTTGGGGTATTGTTGTGAAAGGCCTGACCATGCTTTTTGGAAGAAATTTGGACTTTGGGAGTTTGGGTTAGGAAAGCAGTGGAATTCTTTAAGTGCTGCTCAATGGGTCATACCAGTAGGAGCATGGAAGACGATAGTGCTGAGAATGATATGAACTGTGTATGTGGGCAAGGGAGGCTGTCTCAATAGGGCTCAGAGGAGAAGAATTTTAGTATGTTGCACAAAAATCATTCTTGTGACATTTTGGTGAAGAATATGTCTGTCTTTTGTCCCTGTGTGAAATGTTTGCCTGAGGCTACAGTAAAGAGTTTTGGATTTATTCCCTTGGTACAGGAAATCTCAAAACAACCTAGAATAGACTCTGTTATGTATTTTCTAGTATTAACTCTAATGAAAATATATAATGAGAAGGAGTAAGCTGAGCAATGAAAAATATTTGAGGAGAAAAAGAAGACCAGAAAGTAGAATGGAGCTAAATCCTGTATTCAGGGAGATAAACAGAATAAGAAATTTAGTAAAGGGAGTAGTGACTTCAGGGCAAGATCCCACCCAGCTAAGTTTCTTGTGGTAATATATTGCCTACTCCAATATATTGTGCACCCTAATAGTGTACCCTAATAATCTGGGATCAGAGGACAGAGCCAGCCACTAGATCAGACATAGAGGCTGGACAGTGGTGCCACACATGCATTTAATCCAATCACTCAGGAGGCAGAGATCTGTCTGGATCTCTGTAAATTCAAGGCCACACTGAGAACAGAGCCAGGCGTGGTGGCATATGCCTTTAATCCCAGCACTTGAGATCTCATGTCTTTGCTGGGGAAGTGACACAAGCCTTTAATTCCAGGAAGTAATGGTAGGAAGCAGAAAGGTACATAAAGGCTTGAGGACCAGAAACTAGAGGCTTTTTAGCAGCAGTTCCGCTGAGAACCCTTCTGGGTGAGGACTCAGAGGCTTTCAGTCTGAGGAAACAGGATCAGCTAAGGAGTTGGCCAAGTGAGGTTGGTTGTGGCTTGTTCTGTTTCTCTGATCTTTCAGCATTCATCTCAGTAACTGGATTTGGGTTTTTTAATTAATAAGACCATTTAGCAATTCTTGCTACTGTTTCCAATTTGTGAAAAGGAATTACAGAAAATCTTAGAGTAGAGTGTATGGTTTATGCCTTTAATCCCAGTGCTGGGAAGGCAGAGGCTGGTGAATCTCTGAGTTTGAGGCCATCTACAGAGCAAGTTCCAGAACAACCAAGCTTAGGCAGTGAAGGAAATCAAAAACAGAAAGCTGATGAGATGTAACTGAAAGGTCTCTGAGTTCAAGGTCAGCATGATCGACAGATCCAGTTTCAGGACAGCCAAGCTTAGACAGTGAAGGAAACCATCGAAAACAGAAAGTTGGTGAAGATGTAATTGAACTAGGGGCCATGCCTCAGTCCAGTAAGCAGCAAACCTGGTAGCTTCTGCTGTGTCATTATGGAGTGAAGGAGAGAAAAAGGGGGCTGTGGGGTTTGCCTCCATGACTAACAAAAACTGCCCAGGCCAAGCATGTGTCAGGGGTGAACCTGAATGGACACCTAGAGAGGCCATTTTGCGACATTGTGAAACTGAAGCTTTGATTGCCTTGGAGACCCCAAGATACTGGAAATGCCAGAGCCACGGGGCACCTCCCAAGGAGAGCTGCTAACAGGGAGTAGAAACAGCCCAAGAAAAAGAAGTGTTGTGGTCAACAAAGCTGAAAGGAGTTGGCAATCTGAAGAGTGCTTTGACATCAGACAGAGACGCAGAGTTTGGAATTTGCCCATCTGGTTTTCAGTTTTGAGTTGGTCCTATATTTTCTTACTATGTTCCCTTCCTTACATTTTGAAATGGTAATGTATATCCTGGGCCATTATATGTTGGAAGTATATGATTTGCTCTTTATTTTTATTTTATAAGGGGTTACAGTTAAGAGATTAAATGAATCTCAGAAGAGACTTTGAACTTTAGACTTTTAAATAAGTTTGAGACTGTTATAGACTTTAGGGATATTTGAAATTAGACTGAGCACATTTTTGCATTACGATATGGCTACAGGCCTTGGTGGCCAGGGAGGGGATTGTGGTAGTTTGAAAGAAAATGGCCCCCAAAGAGGGTGGCACTATTAGGAGGCATAGTCTTGTTGGAGTAGGTGTGGTTTTGTTGGAGGAAGTGTGTCACTCTGGAGGCAGGCATTGAGATCACGAATATGCTCAAGCTACCCCCAGTGAGACAGTTCATTTCGTGTTGCCTTTGGATTAAGATGTAGGGTCTCTCAGCTCCAGTACTATGTCTATCTTCATGCTACCTTGCTTCCTGCCCTGATGATAATGGACTAAATATCTAAACTGTAAGTGAAGTGAGCCACCCTGTTAAATGTTTTCCTTTACACATATTGCCATCCATGATCATGGTCTCTCTTCACAGCAATAGAAACCATAACCAAGACATTACCTTCATAGCTTGTCTCACGTTTTTGTCACCTCAGTGAAATAAATGGTACAGACTGCTACTCAGCATTCCAAGGAAATATCAGAATAAGTAATTCTTACCAAAAATAGCATAGTGAAGTTTTAGTGATTTTTTTTCTGGGTCTTCATGATACAGGTAACTATTGCCAACTGAGGTTGGACATCACAGTCTTTCCCACGTGGCTATCAACATAAAAACTCTTATCTTTGGGTCGTCAGGAAGAGATATGACCTTCATTACTCCTATCTCCTAACATAACTGTTCGTACTCTTCACTATACTGCATAAGGCCAAGTGTGTCACATAATATTGATTTCTGGAATTCAAAAACAACTTTTGTACAAATCCCCCACCAATTGTGATTGGTTGTGTTACTGTAAGGATGAATTTAACATTTTTTTGTTCTTTGCTAAAAATGGGGGTAATAATCACATATAATAGTACTAAAGATTAAATGATATACTAGATAAATGAAAAAGGTACCTTCTTACCATTATCAGACATTTGGCAAATATAAGCTTTCTATATTGAAAAACACACAGTGTATATATCAAGGTAGAAATTCTAGGAGGAACCAAGGAATGTGTTTTAATGAACATTTTTCTATGTATCAAATACATTTACTGAAATTCATTACACATTATAGACCAGGGTTAATATCTATGTTCAATTGGTTATATACCGTTATGTATCAGTTATAACAAAATACAGAACAAGCTGCTGGGAAATAGAGTAGAATTTCCTTGTGAGTTCAGCATCCCAGAAAAGCAAAGCTGAGCTGTTTGGCAGTACTAAGAGGACACACACCATTGATAGTTCAGAATTTAAAGTTTGATCAGTTAAAAAAGCCATTTTTTCCAATTATGTTCAGTTGCATGCTTAAAGACATAAAAGAGGACAGTATTTAGCCAAAATGAGGTTTTATTGGGATGATGTGAGGAACAGAAAGAGGAAGTCTATCACTTATAACAAAGCAGGTAAGGACTACAGGAATAGAGTCCTTCTCTGAGTTGGATAGCCAGAACCCCCTAAAGAACTTTATGATATATTGTAGTGGGGGAAAGTAAATAAGTAATACTCATTAGATTAAAAAGGTTATTAAACTCAAGGAATGCAAGTAGCACTAAGACTCTAGAAAATCTAGTTCTGGCATTCAGCACTGGAATTGTAGGCGTAATTAAAACACTTCTTCTCACAGTGCAGATAACAAAACAAGACAGATGGCTAGTACCCAGCAAAACAACCAAGAAGTGTACTCACCCATGATTGGGAAACAGTCAAGTGTTTAATGGCCACAACAATGCTTGATGCCCCTTATAAGAGGAAGAATCATTTGTGTATACACCAATGTCCATTGGAAATATGAAAGGAGCATTGTGGATTATGTCTCAGCTGCTATGATTGGAGGAGGGTTAAAATATAAAACAAGGAGAGTGCCAATTACCAGGAAATCAGTAAGGGAAAAACAAAAGATGTAGCAGCAGGGAATAAAATTTGATCAGAAATGGGCTGAAGTGGTGATGGTAAGCAAACTGAGGCAGGAAGGAGGGTAACACTCTGAGAAAATGCAGGCAAATTAAATAACTTTCAGTTCGTTTTCTAAGGCCTAGAGGTCCAGTCCCCACTCCCATATGCCTATCAATCATGGTCTGACACAAAAACGTGAAGGTGATGAAGAGAGATGATCAAGGTGAGAAGAATGTTTACTCCAGTGACTGAGACAACACAAACGAAAGATTTCAGAAGTCAAGGTGAATGGCTGATGTGATCAAATAAATCCACATTCAGGTCCATACAGGGAGAAAGTATAATCTTGGCTTTCTCAGAGTTTTAACATGCTGAATACAATAAAAATGCCTCAGTGGTAATTGTCTTTGTCCTCTAGGACACAGAATGTGGCAAGAGCTTTAAGAAAGAAGAGAAAGGCCCATGACAGAAGCAGAGAAAACACTGTTTGCACTTGATATGCTCCTCCTTTTCCATCAACTATGATGCACAATTCAGAAAAACAAAAGACTTTTAGGACAGTCCTGACACATTTTTGAAATATTTGCACTATGGGAAGAGCAGATTTAAACAATAGAACCATAGAGTCTATTCAGTGTGCTCTCCAATTCACTGCAAACCCTGACTACAGTCTATTTTCATTGCAGATGAAGAGCCCAATAAAAGTCCTAATTAGCTTGACATTCACTTCTGTGAACTAAGTAATGAGTAAGTACATAATTAGGTGTTGGGCTATAGAAATTGCTCGAATTGTGTATATGATTTCATTGCTAAAAATTTGTTATAGTGATGAGCTTTTTGCCTTTGTATTTTATCTAGCAGAATTGTTGAGTAGGTAATTATTTTAAAAAATAGATCTATTCAAATAAAGGATTAGAATAAAAAGCTCTGACCAACTAATGGTAACTTCAGGAAACAAAAAAAAATCACTTAACTTATCACATATCTTTTTATTTTTCCTTCTTTTTTTGTTTCTAATAATTTCAAAGCACAAGTTTCATGATCTTCACTTTAAGTAAACTTTCTACTGATTAAATCAACCTGACTGCTCCTCTAAGATTGACTTATTAAATGTTTGTATAAGAAGTACCTTCTTTTTTTATATCAGATCAATTAAAACATCAACTCTAGAAGTAAAATATTTTGGATTAAGCAATTAAGATGAATATGGTTTGTAGCCTTGGCACAGTTCTTTGAAAACTTCTCTGTAAATGATATAAAAGCATATACTTTAGTACTTTCTAGAAATGAATCTTAAGAGCACATCCCTAAGGTACAATAGTGAAAGCAATTCTGAGAGTAGTTAGTTGCCCTTCCTTGCAGGGACCTAATACGTTTAAGCTACTTGCTATACAACTCTAACAGCCAAGACAGGGAGATGTTTGTTGACAGCAGCATTTACGGGGCACCTTCTCTCATACTTTGAAGATATAGATAAAATTGACAGGTAATTCTTTAGCAAGCTCAATATGCATTGTCACAAAGTCCATGAGCTTCCTCTTTCTAACAAGTATATGATTGTTTGATAGGCTGGTACAGATAAAGGAACAGATTGTAAACCACCTGAACGGAACATAAATCTGTGGACCCAGGTTTAGAAACAGCTCAAATGAGGCATCTAAAATTCATAAGAAATTTCAGTTCTAAAGGTCAGTTTGGCCAAGCTTTCACTATGTTCTTTCTTTAAAAAAAAATGTTTATGCACTATATTTGTAAGTCAGATTCAGTATTGCATGTGGAGAAATTTGCAAAATCCCAGAGGGATTAGGGCTGGCTCAGTGTTAGGTGCTTACATGCAAGGCACTAGACTCAACCTCCACCATCTATCAATCAATCAATATAGGAATAAATCAATAAGAAATAAAATTTTGATATAATTCAATCTGAATACCCGAAGGGATAGCAGTATTTGGCTCACAATTTGGGAGATGAAAAGCCTTGTTATTTTTGCATTGGAAATAGACCCAGTGGAAGAATCCAATAGGAAAACAGGAAAAGGCTCTATCCTCCTGCAGAAAAGGCCAATATCTTATGGTGCCTTCAATTAGAAGTCATTCTAGTCTCATGAGAACTACTTCTCTCTGGTAGAATAGAATCAGTTCCTTTAGAAGGTAGTTCCCCAAATCACCTGATTATCTGGAACTGGCACAGAGGCCCTAATGGCCCTACCAACTCCAACATCTCTGCACTTGGACAGTCTTCAAGCACAGAAGGATTTGAAGGCCATCCCCAAGTGATTTCCAAATAATGTCCTGGGGAATTTGAAGATAATTTTCAAATTTTCAGAATTTATGTATATTAATATCAACTGTTTAGGATTTTACTCAGATAATGTTTCATATGAATCAAGATGTCAGTTAACTTGGTTGGCTCTGTAGGGTTAAGAGAATTGCTAGTCCTTTTCTGTGCCACTAGAAATGAAATCCAGAAGGACTTAAACCCACAAAGGAAAAAAAAATACCACTAATATAAGAGGTTTGATACTATCGGTTTTACATTAGATTGACATATGGAGAGTATGCTGATAGCCCCCTGGGTGAAAGGCTATTAGCCATATAAAATCATGCTTTCCAGAATTGCTAAGTCATCTGTTGATAATTCAGTCACAGTTTCAAAAATCATCCACTGATTTAGGGATACTGATTGTGAAGAGTCTCTTAGAGGTTTCCTTCAGGTGCAAGTGGAGCTGGTTGAACTAAAATACAGTTTTTATCTCAAAATGATATTTGGAAAGTAAATTTGTAATCTGAGTTATGTGTGGTATAAAAAAGGAAACCTATGGTCTGAGTTAAGGTTCCATGAATCTGTTAACCACTGACCATCTAAATATGTCAGAAACGTATATGTTATATGTTTTCAATCCTCCATGTCTTTGATAGTGTAAGTACTTATGTATCTTAAAATCCCTTACATTTTTGAGTTCTAAGATCATTCAAAGAAAATATTGACAACTATGTTTATGCTTATGTGTTTAATAAAACAAGATTAATGAGTAGCATCAGGCTTTATACTATTTAACTTCTAACATTTGGAAGGAGGATACTGTTTAGCCTGATTCCACATGATTAATTTTATGTTTAACTTACTCTTTAACCCTTTAATTTATTCTTTAAACCCTTCTACATCATTGTAGGTGCTAGAATTAACCTTCCCTAATATTTAATCTCCCTCCCTCCCCTCATTATCTTTCTCTATATATCCTCTGTGTGTGTATGTGTGTGTGTGTGCATGTGCATGTGCGTGTGTTGCCACTTTTTTGGAATACTTATATTCCTTAATTGCTAAAACTTTATTTTACAAACTCTGGCTTAGAAATACTCAAGCCAGCTTTCCTTACAGCTTCAGTGAGGCAGCATTAACCCTCTTTCTCACACCCCATTTACTGATAAAAATTGTTTGAAAAATCCATATAGATATGGAATTAGAACAAGGTTATGTCATATAAAAAATCTATCCAACTTTCCAAACTGAAATTTCAGGAATTCAAGGAATTTCCAGAAGCATTGCTACTGCTCAGGGAATATTTCATAACTTACAAACTCTTTAAAATTCCCAAAACTGCTTTTCTCAACTTTAAGTATTTTTCTGTAATTCGGAATTAATCACCTTTTTATAATGAATACAGGCAGTTGGCATGATGAGAAAATGTTTAAGGATGCAAGATATATTTTATGTTTATCTCCTCACATTTTCACAATAATTTTCCTTGATATTAACTTTTTCAATTTCATTCTTGTGTTTTAAGTTTTCTATAGAAGACTATCTTTAGTTGTACATTTCCTCCTTAAATATACATAGATGATAGATAAATACATAGAGAGATGGTAGTTAGATTAATAGATTATATATACATGAAAAATAGATAGATTATTATAAATAGAATAATTTAATTTTACTTCACATTCACACCTATAAAACTACCAAGAACACAGTCATTTTCTGTCTTAGGAATGAGATCATTTGTTTGCATTTTCCATGTATTAGCCCAAATACAGCTGGGAGATCGATATCATCCCCAAACATGTCCCAACTGAGACTGATAAGTCTCATGGTCAATAAGAGCTCTATCCTAATCAAGATAATATAAGCTGAGAGAGATACAGTTAGTATCAAATTACTGACAATATTTTTAGAAAACCAATATTTACTATCAAAAATTACAATTTGTAGCAGAAAAAGGTATAAAATGTAGAACACGAAAAGAGGGATTGTGGAAGTAAATGGCTACAAAAAAGTTATTATGCTAACGATTCTTTCTCATAATAGACATTTACACACCCATTCATTATCACTGGACTTTCTTTCCCATTCCATGATTGGAAAATATGCACTTATCTCACTGGATTTTAGGTTTTTACCATGAAGAACATTTTTATCAAAAAAGAAAGAGGGAAATTGAAATTTATATCACAACAGAACTTTAATTATAATTGTCTTATCCATCTCAGGCACTGTCATCTTCTGGATAGAACATCATGTCCCAGATAAGTCTTTCTTAGTTTGGTCCTCAGACATGGGGAACAGAGGGGAGGTGCACACTTTACAGCTCATGCTCATGTTCACTGTAACATGAATGAAGCAGGACTGTCGAAAGTGCAGATAATTTCAGCCTCTTGTACCTATAGGACTCAAATAGATATCAGTATTTAAGTAGGGTTGTAACTATCACACACATCATAACAAGGTGTATGCTACTGGCTTTGGGGTAATTGACAAAGCCTGACAAAACTAATTATATAAGTAGGATTTAAACAAATGCCATTCTAAAATATTTAAAGTGAAGTATTTGGTAAATCGTGACCTATAACAACAGACTTAGGTGATGCACTGAGGAATTTGTGTGTTGATTTACATTCCATAAAACTATTTCCTCAGAGGAAGAAATTTTAAAGACCTCATTTATTTTTAAAGTGGCATCTTCATCAAGGAACTGATACCACTTTGATTCAAACAAAGAATAAAATAACTCCATCAAAAAATAGTCCACTAATTAATCAAGTCACATTACCAAATACTTGATTTAATGTATCATCTTTGTGGCAATAGATAAAACATTTGTTTGTAGAAGGTAAATTAAATGCACAAATGATACATGGAATTCATGGGTTAAATAAAATCAAGCTCACATGTCCTTGTTGCTGATCATTAACTGTCCATAAAAAAATACAGAAAAATATGAATTATATGCAAAGTCATCTTGTTTACAAATGGCAAAAATAAACTTTGTTACAATGTTTCTTTATTGTTTTTAAATGAACTTTTGTTCCCAAATCATTGGTTCTAATGATAATAAGACTGAAAAAAAAACATGTCACTGATGACTCTACTCTCTGAACTATAAGTCTTAGGTCTCTAGGTTCAAGTGCAGCCTTTATTGGAAGCTCGCTGTACTATTTCGTTGCTGAGTACAATTCTGCAACTATTACCATTATACAACTGTTTAATATTTATATCTTCAATTAAAGCTGTGGGGAAACAATGAGGACATCCTTGATGATGACTTCTACCAGGATATAGATTTTTTTACATTCATATAAATATTGAGATCATGTATTAAGATTGCAAATTCAGGAATGGAAATTTAAATGTTTTCACCTTAGACAATTGAGAGCATTCATGTTCCCACAAATAGTGATGTAAATTTTAAAAAAAAGTTTATTTTCTGTATGTTTTCTGTGACAATGACAAGTACTTTAGGGTGAAAACAAAATCAGTACAGACACAAAAGGTATTAAGACATTTAAGCTAGAAACACATGACTACAGTGTATGGCTATGCCAACTTGGGGATCTAACTCACAATGGGGTTCACACTGATAAGCCTGTTATAAGCTGGGGAAAATTTAATAGCCTAAACCAACCAAACATCAAAACTTTGCCTCAAATTTAATCCTAGTGCATTGACTATTTGTTCTCATGGCCATATAGCAGACTGGGAACTTCTGCTGACTGCATCTACAGACATCATCCTACAGTCTATATATATCCCAAAGATAAAAAAAATCTAAAACTTTAACATGTAGTTTCTACTGAATGTTAACTAAATATTAAGTTTGTGGGGCTGAAGAGAGCACTTAAGAGTGCTCTGTGCTTTTGTAGAGAACACAAGTTTGATCCACAGCACACATATTGTGAGACATGCAGCCACCTGAATCTCCAGTCAGGGAAACTGACACCTTCTTCTTCCATTCACAAGCATCAATCACTAATTTAAAAAAAAAATGTCCTACAGAACAGTCATTTTCTGTTAGGGCTCCTTCCTCTCAGATGACTTTAGGGTCTGTCCAGTTGACACAAAACTAGCCAACACAACCATGCACAAGCTGTAGCATTCTATATTTTCTTTGGTGTGGTGTGGTGTGGTGTGGTGTGTGTGTGTGTGTGTGTGTGTGTGTGTGCGTGTGCGTGTGCGTGTGCGTGTGCGTGTGCGTGTGCGTGTGCGTGTGCGTGTGTGCATGTTGGAATGTATACTTCTGGAAATGAGCTTATAGGTTGATATTGGGTATTTTCTTCAACTGCTTTTTACTTACTTTGGAGACAGGGTCTCAAAGCAGCTACCTGTTTAAGAAATTTAGTTGTTCAGCTGAACTGGACTAGATGACCATCCTTGGTATTCAGCCATCTGGGCCTCCATGGATGGCATTATGCTTTTTTTTTTTTTTTTTTTTTTTTTAAATGTGGCTGGGGACTGAACCCAGGTCCTCACATTTACATACCAAACATTCTCCTGACTCAGCTGTCCTTCTAGTCGACCTTCCGCTTTTTAAAATCCATCTTTCTTAGCTTTCCTTTCTCAGTTAATTCCATTTTAGCTGATATTTGCTATATTACTCATATCCAACTCAACTCCAATTCTTCCTTGGTTTTACCCCAAGTCTTTCTTTATCACCTCAACAGAAAAGTTCCTTTATTTTTTTTCTATATCATGTTTTCTTTCCTTTGTAATCTACAGGGCAAAATCATGTTTATGTTGGGAGACACATTTTGAAGGAGCAAAATTAAATGTAAAATATAGGACAGATTTTTTTTAGCTCTTTTCTTTACTCTAAAATTTCTATTCATTTTATATTTCATTTGAATAAGGTTTTATCTTCAGAGACATATGTATCAGTGGACACTAGAAGAAGACCTCAGATCCTATATCTCCAGTCCCTACCAACTGAGTTGGGGGACAGGATGTCTTCTTTCCCTTTCCTTTCTTATTTTTTTCACATAGTATTTTTACTATTTTGGAATTTTAAATTTTAAATTTTGGAATTTCACACTATGAACCACAATCACCTTCAACTCTCAGTCCTCCCATATCTTCTCCCAGCACCCCCCCCTCAATAAAAGAAAGAGAATAGAGTCGAAATTGTATTGCCCATATATTCACTAGAGCATGGTCAAATTCCTGGTGGCCAGTCCCTTAAGGAAAACTGGGTCCTTCCCTAACCACATCCCTCCAGAAGCTATCAGTTGTGAAGAGCTACACTTCAGCATGCTAATCATAATTTTTTTTTTTTTAAAGATTTATTTATTAGGTATACAGCATATATGACTTCAGGCCAGAAGAGGGCACCAGATCTCACTACAGATGGTTGTGAGCCACCATGTGGTTGCTGGGAATTGAACTCAGGACCTCTGGAAGAGCAGTCAGTGCTCTTAACCTCTGAGCCATCTCTCCAGCCCCGCTAATCATAATTTTTAAGAGTTCTCCTCTATGGCTTTCTGTCTAGGTTGTTACTTTTGGGGGTTGGGGTTAGGAGTTGTCACAGAAGCCTTCTATGTCCCACTCACACACATGTGAGTCTCTAGTCACCAATACCATGGCAAAAGGAGCTTCCTTGCCCTTTACAGTCAATGGAAGCATGAATCATGAACTTAGAGGTTGCCAGCACAGTGTGGACCAGAGACATCAACATGGACTCCATCTTCAGTATATGACATTGACCTCAGCCTGGTCTTCTGTAACTGTACAGACCACAGACATCAACCCTGGCCTCTGCATGAGTCAAGGATATCTTTATTGACAGCACAAGTCAAGGAACTCACAAAAACATGGTCCTTGGTGGCAGCACAGCCCGTGGACATCAACATTGGCCCAGGCTGCAGCACAGACTATGAACATCCACACAGCTTATGGTGGTAACATGGACCACAGACCTCAACAGTAGCATAATCATTGACATGCTACATGCCTGGCAGTAGCATAATCATTGACAAAGACCTGGCCCTTAACAGTAACACAAAATCTGACATCACCATGGCCCCAGTGGCTACATAGGCCACTCACATCAATATAGCACCCAGCTGCAGCACAGCCCTCAGACATCAAAATAGCTTCAGACTGCAGCACAGACCATGGACATCCAAATGGCCTTCAGTGACAACGTGGCCATGGAGATCAACACAGGCCCTGTTTGCAGTAGAAACACGGTTCTAGATATGACCCTCAGCAGCAGCAGCAGGAACCTGGACATCACCATGGACTCAGTTCTGCCTCTCCACAGCTCCCTCATCCATTGCTCCATTTCTCTATCTTTCTCACCTCTCCATTGTATACATGGTCATCGTACAGGTATTGCACTGTGTCACATTGTGTATGTACATAAATATATATACACACACCCACATGTATATGTATGTGTATGCATATATATATTGGTTTTGTTTGTTTATTTTTGGTTTTGTTGTTTGTTTTGCCCCCAGACAGTTTTGCATGTAAATATTATTGGAAGGAGTCCTTGGTCTAGTTCAAGGTTTCTAGCTTCTGAAACATCATAAATATTGGACCATTGCAGAAACTCCGTTCAGATATCCTGCTGTTGCCCAGAGTCAGGGTGATGTTGCAGCTAGGCAGGGCTTCCTGGGGCAGGTTCAGTGTGAGCTCTTGGCAGCCACACACCTCCCTGTCCTCAGTGTCTGCCACCCTGGGAGCACGCCACACTAGACCCTTGTGCTTGCCGCCTGCTGAGTGAGAAGTGGCAGCTAAGGGTGTAATTTTGTCATTCTCTCCTGGCTCTTAATTCTGTAACACCATCTTGCTGTCTGATTTGGGGAGTCCACTTTTTACAAGCATCTCACCACAAAACCTTACCCGCCCCCCCCTGTTTCCCCCCCCTTGTTGTTCTGGAGCTATTACGGACCCTGCAGGCTTCTTTTCTGCTGCCAACCCTCAGAGGCTCTTTGAGTCTCTTGGACTCTGAGGAGCTCCAAGGCTGGTGCTGATGGTTGCTGCCATCTTTTCGAATTCTTAATTTTCTTTCTTTCTTTTTTTTAATGTTTGGTAATTACAGTTTGATTTCTTTACTTTTAAAATATATTAAATTTCTTTTTTTTTTGCTGGAAGAGTGCCTTTAAAACTGAAAATATAATTTATGTTGTGCAGCATTTTAAATTCTATAGATTTACTTCTTCATTCATTTATTTGCTTTTCTGAGACAGGATTATATGTAGTGAGGCTGATCTTAAACTCATGGTTACCAAAGCTTCCCTTGAACACAAATGGAAGCTTCCTGGGCACTGGACTCCTCTTTCCCATGAAGTGAATACCTGAGATTTCTCCCCCTTCATTTTATTAAAAGTAGATCCTTCCTCATCCAATATATCCTGATTACAGTTCCCCTCCCTCTTCTTTTTCCAATTCCTCCCTATCTCTCCTCCCATAAAGATCTCATCCTCTTTTGTCTTTTTGAAAAGAACAGGTTTCCAAGAGATGACAGCCGAACATGCCAAAAAATAAAATAAATCAAAAAGCCTCACATTAAAGTTGGACAAGGCAAACCAACAGATGGAAAAGAGCTCCAAAGGAAAGCAGAAGAATCAGAGGCCCACTCGTTCACACACTCAGGAGTCCCATAAAACTACTAAACTGAGAGCTATAGTATAGACACAGAGGACCTGGTGCAGACCTGTGTCAGCCCTATGCTTATAAAATAAGGATTTGGTGGCCTATAGAAAATAGACAAAGGACTGCATGAACCGTGTAGGAGACTACAATAAACACATTACATACCGTTATAAGGAGACTTTGAAATACAAGAACTAAACATTTATAATAGATTAGAGTCATTCTGGGACCAGAGAACTGGGATTGCCTTTATGAGTTCTTGGTAATGTTTTGGGCAGTTTAAATTAGCCTGTCTGTATCCAAGGTCAGGGGTGTAAATTAGCCTGTCTGTATCCAAGGTCAGGGGTGGAACTCAGAATCTATACTTTGATCAGAAGGAAGAAGATTTCTCTTTATGGGCCTCAACAAAACCCTGCTAGCTATCTCTACCATTTCATCCAATATTAAGGCAGGGCTTAGAGGGAACAGGAAGTGAGGAACTGGTCCCAACGAGTCCCTGTACATCTGGAGATCCTCAATTCTCTGGACAGGCTCTTAATGTCAGTTACAGATGTTCTACACATCAAACCCCTCTGATGGATGAGCTTTAGGGAATTATTCAAATTTGTGACATAACCCGGATGTTGGGAAGAAATCAGTGATATAGGATAAACTGGAAGAAGATAAGTCATCCCTTACCCTCTTCCTTGGTGATAGTCTGCAAATATTTAAGGCATGGAGTTGTTACTGCATGGGAACTGGTCCTTTCTGAGCCAACTACTTTGAGCGTTTAATTTTTGTTTTATTTCTAATAAACACATTGTCATTTCTCTGTAACTTTCAGTTTCATAAAACTTATTTCTTGTAGTCTGCTGAACATAATCCTAATATCGTGGCAGGTGTTATAGTATTTTAAATCATAAAGACGGAAAACCTCATACACCTCTTTCTAGTGTTTGTGTGGGAAAAAGCAGTGATGCCCAACACTGCTTATGAGGAAGAATTTCATTCTCAGTAACTACTAAGATCACTAATATCTGTGTAGCTTCCCATCAATTTCACATGTTTTCAGCTTTCCCCCTGCAAGACAAAGAAACAGAGGAAGAAAAGCTAAAAACACATGATTTCATTAATTAAAAAAAAAATAGACATCACAATAAAGGACTCCTACTATTCTAGAAGAACAGACTCTATAAAATACTTTTGATATAAAAGAATTTGGGACCTTCGTTGGGATCACAGTCTTATATAATAAAACATTTTATGAACAGACTCAAATGGAATCTCAAAGACAATTTCACCAGGATTTCAAAAGGGGGAAAAAAAAACCACAACAGACAAATTGTAACTTCCAGCTCTATGAAGCCCAAGAATGATAAAAAGTATACTTAGGTTCTGAACTGCATCCAAAGGACAGAAATGGGTGGGGAGAGACAAAAGCAGAAAGGGGGGGCAGAACTATGCTGACTTACTTGTTAAAGACGGATTGTGCTGGCCAGTGGGAATTCTGGTAAGGAAACGTACCTGTCAGGTTAAAGGAATAATTATCCTTTAACATTTTCCTGTAGCATGGCTAAAGATGAGCTTTCCTTCCTAGGGCTGATCCCATCATTCTGATGGCTGTTCCTTAGCAAAAGCTGTTCTTTCCTGGTCAGCTGAAATGTTAGGTCTTCGCTCAGGCCAGAGAGTTCATTCTCTTGATCAGAATGAGCTTTCCTGCCACCCTAACACTTCTACCCAGACTCTGTGCTTCACCATCTCAGGAAAGAAATGTTGACACCTCAAACTTGCCCCAATCGGTCTTCTGAACAACAAATAACAACAAAGAAATTAGGTTGGACCTCAGGAAAGTCAGGTGGCTATCCTCTAAATCAACAGTTGAATACCCCATATAACTGATCTCAATCCTCCTACAATAACCTAGCTACTAATTTACACTTATTATATTTCTGAAATAATTTTATTATTTTAAAAATTATGAGACGTTTAGGATTATCTTCAACATATTCCTTGGTGGTACAACTTGCTTTAGTAGGTCTGAATGATGATGATATTGTGTATTTAATCAACCATGACCCTCTCATGACTATTTGTTTACCCAGACCATGTATTTTAATAAAACCAAATACTCACATATGAAAAACTTAAAATTTTTATTATGTTCCCACAAATATTCCATTATAACTGGAATTTTAAATGTTTGGTTTTTTAAATTAGCAAATGCTGAAAGGCAAATATTGTTAAATATTAGGATTTTAAGAGCAAATCTGACTTATAGGATTGTCCTCTGTATAGACAAAAAGCACATGATTAATTTTCTCAAGTACTTTTAGAATTAAGTAAATGTCTACTCAGGAGGGTGGTATTTCCACTGAAATCCAGTCTTTACTAGCTTGTTTTAATTGCTTATCTTGGTAGCTATTTGTTCATTGTACATAGGGGTCAAATAAAGACTAAGTGTGTTTTTCAGCCATTTTCTTAGACTTCCTGCAAATTAAAGTATCAAGTGATAAACTGCAATATACTTTCATTTTCTAATTGAAAAGAGACTTTATTACCATTTTGAATATTGTTATTTCATCTGTATTCTCGAGGCTCCTACTGCCTAATGACTCTGAGGGGGGATAAAGGCCATGGCTAACATTGTGTTCACATTTTGCTTTTCTCTAGTCACAGCAGGTGCTATTGCTCTCTGGCATGTTTAAAGAAAAGAAGAAATCTGTGGACTTTATAGAGATGATTGAGAAACTGAATCTGCACAAAGCCTGGTTGGGGGGTTAATTGGGAATAAAAAAAAAAGGCTTAACAAATCTCTGAGAGAGGCCATTTTTAGATATATGCATCTCTGAAGTGTTTTTGTAGAAGTATGTTCTTTTAGAAAATGGTGAGCTAGTTGATCATGACGAGGATTAAAAACTAAGAAAGACCCATTAAAATAAAAGGTAATTTCAAAAGTATATTAGGAGATTTAATAATTTCTGTTGGGTAAAAGCATGTAATTCAGATATATTTTGCTGCAGATGTAATTAAAGATGCTCTGTCATTAAATGTTAAGTTAAATAGATACATTATTAAGTAATTTTTAACATTAGCATTGTCTAAGAATGTAATCATTTTTATTTTTCTCTAAAATCAGTTTTATTAAGAGAAACAAAGCAGCAATTCCTACATCCACAAGACAAGAAGTTGGCTTTAGTCTGATTGTATAAATGCATATTGTGGGTGTGTTCATCTTTGTGTGCCAGAGTCAATTCCTATCATCCATGATTAATACTTGGAGAAGTCCACAGAGTTCACTGTAGAAAAAAAACAAAACAAAAACAAACAAAAAACTTCCTATGACATTGGCTTGTTATTGCAACATTATTATAAGAAGCGTTATTTCTGAAACCAGTTTCTAAGTATTACTTTTCTTCTCACTTTTACACATAAATGCTTAAGTATTGAAAATACAAATAATGCCAGGCAGTGGTGGCACAGGTCTTTAATCCCAGCACTTGGGAGGCAGAAGCAGACAGATCTCTGTGAGCCAGTTCTACAGAGTGAGTTCCAGGACAGGCTCCAAAGATACACACACACACACACACACACACACAAAAAAAAAAAAAAAAAAAAAAAAAAAAACAGCAACCTCTGTCTCTAAAAACAAACAAACAAAAAGTGAATATAATGAATTTTTTTCCCATTTTAATAGGCTGGAGGTACCAACAATGATGACAGAAAGAATTTAAACAATTCCCTTGCTCCTAAAATAAAACATAATGGAAAGGGGCAGGGTGCAGGGGAAAGGTATTTAAATCAACTGACTTTTAACAACAACATCGAAAATAATATCTGTATTGTTTCTTTAAGCCTCAAATGGCCAATGCATGCTTGGGTGTCATAGTCCAGTCTGTGCTTAATAAAATGAGCATAGATGTCTGGGTTTGCAGTATAAAATGTTTAAGAATGTGAAGAGATAAACAACCAACACCCATTGTTCTCAAAATGTTACAAACCATCCACGAACTTTTTTCTAGTGTGTCTCCCAAGGTGTCACCAAATAGGAACAGTTCTCTGGATAGCATGCTCCTATTTGGGAGGGTAGGTGATATTCATTGGGAGGGATGTGGATTGCACTCTGTTCAGGGATCCTCAAGTGTCTTTGATTCATGGGCCTGGTCATGGTGACTGTAGGTTCTGGGTTGGGGGAACCAGTCTGTGGTGGGGAAGGCTGAAACTATATCCACATTGAAGAACTGAAATGTGGAGGCTTGAATTGTGGTCTTAGAGACTGAACAGAGGCCTGGGACCTATATCTGGTTACTAAGAGATATAGCAATCTGCTGGTAGATCATATGCAAAGCATGTGACTGTCCTTCAAGCACGTGCTATTGAGGTCTTGTGTGGATTTGCTGGCCTGGGGTCCAATCCACTGCTTCACCTGTCGCAGCTACAGTATCCACTGTGGTAGAACTGGCTAGCTGATGGTGTACTGTCTGCCCCCAGGCCAGGAGGCCCCACCTGTCCCATATGCCTCATGGAGTTGTACTGGAAGCTGAGATGCTGTTGCATGGGTTGCTGCCTGTGAGGAAACAGCTGTTACAGCAGCAGCAACAACAACAACAACAAAATAACTACAGAGCAGTCCATCATGGCAGGGCGTTGCTGTGGGATGTATTTCTGATTGGCTAATAGAGAAGCTGCTTTGGCTTATGGTGGTTCAGGTTATATAGGCAGGCAGGAAATCCAAGAGAAGACAGGAAGAAGAAAAGCAGAGGTGGAGGAGACTCCAGCCTGCCACCAAAGGAGCAACAAGATGCCAAAGGAGCAACAAGATGCCAGCAGATGGTTAACACCATGGCCACATGGCAACAAATAGATTAATAGGAATGGTTTAATTTAAGATGAAAGAGCTAGCTAGCTAGAAATTTTAGTCAGATGTAGGACATGGGTGGGAGAGATGCATCCAACTGCAGGGCCAGGCAGGACTTGAGAAACTTCCAGCTACAGGGTATGGCAAAACACAGCCAGCTGCAACAGCTACAAGTTCCTGATGGGTATGATCCAGCAAGCATAGGTATTGTATTTTGAAGAATAGATTTGCACTTTGCTAATTTGTTTTCTAAGAAGAGATTTATCAATGATAAAGAGCCATCTCTGTCAAAGATATATATCCTGGAAATCAATAACCTATAGCCCAGCTTCTGTAGCAAGCAACTATCTCTGGGAGGCAATTTGTTTCAAAATACAAAAATGCAAGGTACAAAATATAAAATTTAATTTGGTCTAATGTAGGTGTAAAATATAAATTACCAATTAACATTAAAGACTACTATAACAGTAGCCAACCCTTTGTGAATTATATTTTTGTATCTCCTCCCTTTGATCAAAAGTCTAAATTCCAACAAGACATCAATTCATTGCACGCTGGTAAATGGTCAACTCTGAAAATATTCATACAAATAGATTTTATGGACAGAATAGGTTATATTTAAGAATATATATGCAAGTACATATAAGTATATGCTTGCAATAACAATTAAAGAAAAAAAGAGGCCATACATTTAAAGGAGAGTGGGAAGGGATCTATGGGAGGTTTGGAGGAAGGAAAGAAAGAAACCTTGTAATTAAATTATAATCTAAAAAATTCTGATAAAAGAAAGTACCCATTAAATGAACACACTAAACAGTAACTAGTCTTTCTTTAGGTTCACAGAGCAATTGAGAGCGTGTGGTAGCCTAGAATATATAATGAGCCTTTGTGTCTCATCAATGTCAAATTCTGAATCCATTTCTTGCTCTTATCCACAATATAGATCAATTGTCACACATTCATCAGACCAATATTACAGGAGACTTAAGGCATCTTTCACTCAATTCATCCTATATTTTTCTTTTATCTTGTAGAACATATTTTTTCTAGAACTTATCCAGAATATTCTACTGAAGGTCATAAGATGGACAGGATTGGGACAAATCCATGCCTTTGATTTAATAGTCATCTTTAACCTTGAAAAATGAGTTATGACAAAGTGACATGACAAAATTGGCAAAATTAATGGAACAGTCAGGAAGAGAAACAAATGATAATGATCACATAAAATATCAGAGGGGTTGTGATAATAGGTTAACTAATTAGAAAACAATTAAAGTATTCTCCAAACTCCATGTCATATTATGACATAAAGTCCAGAGAGATTAGCATAATTAATTATAAAAAAGTGAAACTATTAATTAGAGTCAAATGACATATGTCTTATCATAGATATAAAATTATAAAACAAAGTGATTACAAAAATAAAAACAGTTTTAATGATAATGTAAAAATAAAATTTGAAAACTAAAACAGAAATGTACTCAGAAAAACCTCATTTTGATGACTATGTTATTGTTAATAATAACAAAATTTAACAGAAAATTTTCAATGCTTGCTTATTATTCCATAAATGGGCAAACAGGAAAAAGAAAAAAACTAAGAAATAAAAGCTACAATCAACCCCCAAATGTTAATTTTCCATGTTTTCTGCCATATTGACAAGGAAGAATAAAAATAAATGTCATTTCTCTCATCATTTGAGCATGTCTCCTTTAAACAGAATGAACTCTATCTGCTTTGCTTTTTCTACTATGTACTGTGTGCACCTATGAATATTTTCAGTGGAGGTTAAGGGAATGGTAAAATAATGGACCAGCGGAAGGAGAGCTTTAGTACCAGTTCCTAGTGTTCTACTGGAAGAAAACACCTCATATTTATTACTAAGAAGATAGAGGAAAAGATCTTGTTGAAAATATGAAAAGGAAATGGAAACATTAATTTCTCTATAATAGTATTAAAGTAAAAAATATTAGCTGTATATAAACTTTTAAAAATAACAATGCATATTTAATATTCTTAAATATTGCAACACTAAGTATATTTCTACAAAATAATATATATCTATTTTGCTATGCATTTAGAAATCTTCTAACACTAACACTTGAAGTTATATAAATAGAAAAGAAATTCTTTTTCAGCAATGTGTTGTTATTACAGTTCCTCCTCTTCCTACTCCTCCAAGATCTGATGGATCTTCCCTCCCAATTGGATCTGCATACTTTCTCTCTACTTCAAAAACAAGCAGGCATCTAAAGAATAATAATAAAAATCAAATAAGGTAAAACAAAAACAAACAGATTGAAACAGGACAAAACTAACAGAAGAAAAAGAGCCAAGGGAAAATTAGGAGAAACACATGTAGATGTAGAGACATAAATTTGCACAGACAGGAATGACATAAAAACATAAAACCAGAATCAATAATACATAGGCAAAGAGCCTGTAAAGAAGAAAGGAAGGGAGGAAAGGAGGGAGGGAGGAAGGAAGGAAGGAAGGAAGGAAGGAAGGAAGGAAGGAAGGAAGGAAGGAAGGAAGGAAGGAAGGAAAGAAGGAAGGAAGGAAGGAAGGAAGAAGGCAGGGAGGAATTGAGGGAGGGAGGGAAGAAGGGAGGGAGGAGGGGAAGGAGGAAGGAAGAAAAAGCCCTGACAAAACATTGAGACAAAGTACCTTAGATAACGCCACGGAGTTTGTTTTCTGTTGGCCATCTACTGCTGGGCATGGGGCCTGGCCTTAAGTGTGGTTTGTATCCCTAGGGAGAATCCATTAGAGAAAACTAATTTTTCATTTGCTGGTATCAATTGTAGATAGATGCTGGGTTACCGATGGGCGTGTGTGTCCACTTCTCTGAGCACTGGGACCTCATGTGGCACAAACCCTTGTGAGTCCTGTGTTTGCTGCCAGTCTCTGTGAGTTAATGTTTACTCACTGTGATATGTTTATAGAATAGGCAGTTATGAATGGACAAGGTGGTGGAGGAGCTGAAAGGGAGGTTCAGTGGGTAAAGGGAAGGAAGAAGGAGAAGTGGGAGGGAATATGGGAAGGGACTGTTAAAGCTAAGCACCATTTGAGGTATAATATAGAGAATACAGTAGAAGCTTCCTAAAATATGCACATGTGTTGCAACAATGGAATACTCAGATTAAAATCCCTCCAATCTCAGAAACAAATCATAAACTAGCACATGTTACTGAGAGAAATATTAGAAGGCATTATTTTGAGTGGTCACCAGCCATCCATATTATACAAGAACAGGGCACAACAACTGATAATCTTCCAAAAATACCAACAGCTCTACCTTTAAAATGGTTAACAGACAAGCCTGTATGGGTTCAGCAATGGCCTTTAACAACAGAGAAACTCCAGGCTTTAGAAGAGCTGGTAGAAGAACAGTTAAATGCTCAGCATATTGAACAGTCAACCAGCCCTTGGAATTCTCCTGTATTTGTTATTAAAAAGAAATCTGGTAAATGGAGAATGGTAATAGACCTTAGAGCAATTAACAAAGTAATTCAGCCGATGGGCTCTCTACAATCTGGAATTCCTTTGCCTACTCTGTTACCAAAAGGATGGCCTCTCATAGTTATTGATTTAAAAGACTGTATCTTTTCAATACCCTTACAAGAAAAAGACAAAGAAAGATTTGCTTTCACAGTGCCTACTTATAATAATTCTCAACCGGTTAAAAGATTTCAATGGAGGGTCCTCCCTCAGGGAATGTTGAATAGCCCAACTCTGTGCCAATATTTTGTACAACAGCCATTGGAAGTGATATGTAAAAAATTTCCTAAATCTATAATTTATCATTATATGGATGATATTTTACTAGCTGACTCAAATGCAGATACTTTAGAAAGAATGTTTGAAGAAGTAAAGAAAATTTTGCCTTGCTGGGGATTACAAATTGCTCCTGAAAAAATACAAAGAGGAGATTCTATTAATTATTTAGGATATAAAATAGAGCTACAAAAAATTAGACCCCAAAAGGTGCAAATTAGGAGAGATAGACTACAGACTCTTAATGACTTTCAAAGATTATTTGGAGATATTTCTCATCTACGAACTATTGTTGGGGTAAAAAATGATGAACTGACTAATTTGTTCAAAACCTTAGAAGGTGACAAGGACTTAGATAGTCCAAGAGAATTATCACCTGAAGCTGAGAAAGAATTGGCCTTGGTAGAAAAGAAAGTACATGAAGGGCACGTGGATCGTATTGATCCAAAGCTGGATTGCATTTTGGTTATTTTACCTTCTAGGCATTCTCCTACTGGAATATTAATGCAGAGGGAAGATATTATATTGGAATGGATATTTTTACCAAATAAACCAAATAAAAAATTAAAAACTTATGGGGAAAAAATCTCTGACTTGATTTGGAAAGGAAAATTGAGACTTCGTCAATTAGCAGGAATAGACCCAGCAGAAATTGTCGTACCTTTAACTAAGGAGGACATTGAAAAATTATGGACAGAAAGTGAACCTTGGCAAAGAGCTTGCAGTAATTTTTTGGGAGAAATTAACAGCAAATATCCCAAAAGCAACAGAATTGATTTTATAAAGAGAGCTGATTGGATCTTGCCTCGAATTGTATGGCAAAAACCCATATCTGGAGGTTGTACATTTTATACAGATGCCAACAAACAAGGAAAGACAGGTTACAAATCAGAAAATTTAAGTAAAGTGGTACAAAGTCCTTATAATTCAGTGCAAAAATCAGAATTGTATGCTATTCTGTTGGTATTAATGGATTTTTCAGAACCCCTCAACATAGTAACTGACTCTCAGTATGCTGAAAGAGTGGTATTACATATTGAGACTGCAGAATTTATCCCTGATGCTTCAGAATTAACTTCACTATTTATTCAATTACAAGATACAATCAGGAAAAGGAGTCATCCTTTATATATAACTCACATTCGATCCCATACTGGTCTGCCAGGCCCTTTAGCACAAGGCAATGATGAGATTGATAAATTATTGATGGGAAATGTGCTGGAGGCCTCAGAATTTCATAAAAAAACATCATGTCAACAGTAAAGGTTTAAAAAAGGATTTTTCCATAACCTGGCAACAAGCCAAAGAAATAGTAAAGAAATGTCCTACTTGTTCCTTCTATAATCAAACGCCATTACCAGCAGGATGTAACCCAAAGGGTACTCAGAGGAATGAAATCTGGCAGATGGACGTGTTTCACTTTGCAGAATTTGGAAAATTGAAATATGTACACCACACTATCGATACTTATTCAGGATTTCAATGGGCAACTGCTTTGAGTTCTGAAAAAGCTGATTCTGTAATCACTCATTTGCTAGAAGTTATGGCTATCATGGGTATACCTGCACAAATCAAAACTGACAATGCTCCATCATATGTCTCTGTTAAAATGAAACAGTTTTTTGCTTATTACAAAATAAAGCATATTACAGGTATACCACATAATCCTACAGGTCAAGCAGTTATAGAAAGATCAAACAGAACTATAAAGGATATGCTAAATAAACAGAATGGAGTAACAAAAACCCCCAGAAATAGACTGCATAATGCTCTATTAACTTTGAATTTTCTGAATGCCAATGAGAAAGGAACAACAGCTGCAGAGAGACATTGGGTAATAGAAAAAACTACAGAATTAAATCAGCCTATATACGTTAAGGATGTGCTGACCTCAGAATGGAAACCAGGGTATGTATTACGTTGGGGACGAGGTTTTGCTTTTGTTTCTACAGGAGAAGATAAGCTGTGGGTACCATCAAAATTGATAAAGGTTCGATTTGAACAAGAGAAACCTCTTAATTAGAGGAGGTGATAGTTCATCAACCAGCATGAACATCCAATTTAAACTAACTTGTACCAGTAACACATGCCTTTTCATTTAATCAGATAATAACTTGCCAAAAGGGAACATCCCCAAAATTAGTCTTGGGGAAAGGTTTTTGTTTTTGTCTTTTAGGAGAATGATGGTTAAGGAATCTGAAGAACACAAGACAAATGAGACAACTGAAGAAAAGGGACAAATCATCTATCCCAGGAAACAGAGTGAAATGGCATATGGGTATATATTATCTAAAAAATTTTATGTCTTCTTAAATGTTTGTTTCTGCTTTTCTCTAAAGATTTAACACTATTGGTCTTCTAATAGTCCCAGTTCAATTAAAATTTAAAGCTGACTTTGGAGTTGGAGAATGGCTCTCTCCTTCTTTAAACTCAAGCATGTTGTGAAAAGGAAAATACAAACTCCCTGTATCATGCCAGAATAAAAGAGCCATTTTCTGCTATGGGACAGGACAAAAGCAAAATTAATTAAGGGACTATTCTATTACTAATCTCAACTCTTTGATTCTATTCTGATTCTTTACACTTTTCTTAAAGTATAAATTTTATATCAAAATTTACAAGATTAATATATATATATATATACATTTTAAACTTTGTTAAGATATGAATGGTCATATAGAGTACTAACTAATTCTAGAAAAAAGGCTTCAATTAGCTGCATATATATGTCTTTGTGTTTGAGTCTCTTATCAGTTTTCTGCAGGAAATCACGGCCAGGCCTAACATCAACTGAAGTCTCCAGGAAGAAGATGGGGCCCCACAACAACAACAATTCCATGTGGACAATAATAATATCACTAAGCTGACAAACATCATCTACATATCAGCTTTGAACTACAAGGTGCTCAGAGCAATTTTGAGATGACTAGCTGAGATGATCCAGTCTCAAAGACTACTTGAATAAGGACTTGAGATAAACCCTGAACTTTGGCTTTATACACAGACTGGATAATAATGAAGGATATAGTTACCTTTCCTAGAATTTGACAATTAACCTAAAATTTTTCTTTCAGGATAAAGATAACTTCGCCCATACCCAGCAGGAAGCAATTTTAAGAATGACGCCCACATTCCCAAAGAGGTGGTATGGGGCGGGTGGTTTTTTTTTTGGTCTTTTTAATGGGTTTTGGGTCTGGGATAATTTTCATTATTTAGGGGGGAAGGTTACAAGTTGTTGTCAAGTGTTAGGAAAAAGGCTAAGCAAAGGAGATTAGATTTAAGGTTCTTGTTTAAAAAAAGAAGAAGAAAGAAAAGAAAAAGACAATTACTAGTTTTAAATACTTTACATTATTACCAACTATTAGGATATAAAGAAATGAAAGTAGTTAGACATTACAATAGAAATTGTAGTCATATTAGATATGTTTTAAAAATTGAGCAGATATATTTTAGACAGGTCATCTTCAAACCCTTCAGAGATCTACAGAATATGGCATTTAAAATGTTTTAATAACTTAGAAATTTTTTCTTTTTTGAGACATGTCGGCTCCTGGCAGTACCAATCTACTTCAGAGAAAATATGGGCATTGAAGAAACTGCATATGGAGTTAATTTTCATTGTGGCAAAAGTTAGCCACTGGACAACAAAGTATCCTCGAATCAATAGGAAAAAATGGACAGACAGAACACGAAACAAAGGACTACCGATTCCTGCCAAAACAAGTGTGGTTATGGCTTTATCAGAAGGCATCTTCTGAGGCCAGGACAATATGGCACCATCCCTGAAGTGGCCTTCACAATCCGGAAAAGGTACAGTGCCCTTTTCTTCGAAGGCAGCTGAACAGGCAGTGGGCCGAAGGCTTCTGTTGTGCAATGGAACAGCAACTGAAAGCTCACGCCTCTCAATAGTGGACTGGCATTTAATAGAGGGATGTGGAGAAGAAGGGGATGCTGAGATGAAGCCATATATACACAGCCAAGAAGAATGGACAGCTGAATTAAAAAACCATCAACAATTTCCAGAATTTAAAATCCTGAATCATGACATGACACTAGTGGAATTCAGATGTTTCTGGTACATGGACTGCTCTCACCCAATGTGAGGTTAAACTGTTGACCTTGTGTACAACCTACTTCACAAATGAGTCTGTCAGATACGATAAGCCTATAGGCTAAAGATGATGCCCCAACACTGCGAAGAAACCTCAGGTGACTGTCCAGGCAGCTGGCTGTTTCTGTCAACTCACAAAATTTTTGGAAGTTGCTTTTGTGCACTTCCTGTTTTTATTTTTGTTAGCTAATATTATTTCCTTCTTGGGTCTCTGAGGGAGTTGAAGATTAGTTAGTTATAGTTGAAGATTAATTAGGATAGAAAGTGAATTAGATACATTTTGGACTTACTAAAATAGGATAGATAAGGGAATTATTTTCTCTGATTTGTCAAATACAAATGGACTAGACATCGTTTAGTTATTTGTTACTTGTATATATTGTATATAGTTATTGTACTTTTGTATATAGTTTTTCTTTTGTTAGTTATAACCTTTTGCCTTTTTTCTTTTTATTAAAATAGAAAAGGGGAAATATGGTGATATTTTATTTGTACTGAAATGTGATTTTAATTTTATGTTAATAAATAAAGTTGCCCTGGGGTCAGAGCTATTAGAGCCATAGCAAGAGTGTGGTGGTTAGAAGAGCTAGGTAGATTTCTGTGTGTTCAGGGATATAGCCAGTATTGGAGACATACGCCTTTAAGACCTGGAGGGCGGTACTTACAGGCAGTGATGAGCCAGTCATGTGGTTGGGTTTACAACCAATGAGAAGGCAGAACAGAAAGACTATTTAAACACAGACAAACAGGAAGTAGCTCTCTCTCGGGGAGGTTAGGAGCACTGTAGGAGGTATGATTTTATCTCTGAGCTCTGACCTCTCGGCTTTCTCTTTTACATTGGCTCTGTGTTTCTTATTTTAATAAGACGATTGGTTACATCTACACACATGTATGAAGGTGATCTAGATGAAATTGCCAAATAACGGGGATGATGGAGCCTAAACTAGCTAGTTTTGCTCACCAAATGAAGTTTCTAGAACTGGGAATGGGTTTCATCTAATCAAGTTGTTTGGCAAAGGGGCTCTTTAGGAATCCATAAACAACTCAGGCTATGGACAGGGCTCTGGGTTACTCTCCACAAAGTGGCAGCAAGGCCCAATTGCCAGATAAAACATCTACACCACTCATTCAACATAGGAAAACTCTATTGACCCTTAGTGATTCAAGGCACTAAAAAGTAGTCTGCATGCTACAGAAGGACAACAGTAAAACACCAACCCAGCTAAAAATCCCTTGATTACAATGGTGCCCTGCCTACAAGACACATTAGAGCAATAGTAGCACTAAGCTTATGGGAGTAACCAACCAATATCTAATTGGTTTAAGACCTACTCCATGAGATAGAACCCATCCCCGATATTGCTTCAATGGCCAAATTCCTGAGACTAGATACGCCAGGAAGCTAGGGGCAAAACAAATACTACCATCCTGCCTAATGACTATATCAAAAAATTACTCCTAATGACATTCTGTTACATTCATAGATAAGTGTCTTGTTCAGCCATCATCAGAGACATTTTCTCCTTAAATAAATGGGAACAAATACAGAGACCCACAGCAGAAAAAGTACAGAGAGTGAGATTTTATAATACTCAGTCCAAAATGGCATGTCTTCATCAAATCCCTCCTCTCAGGAATCAGGGAACTCTGTGGATGAGGAGGTGGAAAGATTGTAAGAACGAGAGTGGCCAATAAGAACACCAAGAAAAGAAATCTTAATGATTTGCTTTTGCTCAGAATTCCCATCACAAGGTAACAGAAACAACTACATCATAAATAAGTCAATGACTTTTAACTACATTGCTTCATTTAAAAAATTAAAATGTGTTTTCCATTCTGGATTAATTTTAAGTAGTCTCTGAAACTAATCTGGTGAAAATACAAACATCTAGCAGACCCTTCCTAGCAACCCATTGACAGATGTTCTAGACATAAATAGGCTAAGAACAGATGATACAAAAGAATTATAGAGTTGGATAAATAGCCAGCCATATTTCTCAATGCTGTTGTTTAAGTTCTGTAGGGAAGGGGAAGTCACAAAAATCATGAGCCCTCGTTTTGAAGAAATTTATACCACTGAGCTTTCTGAAATGATGATTTGGCAGCTCCAGAGAAAGAGGTACAGAGTGCTTGTTATAAATGAATGGCAAAATACAGGGTTCCAGATGATGTCATCAGCTGCTTAAATATATTGGATCTTTGTGATTAGTACTGACATTGTTAAAAGATATCAAAAGTATCTTGAAGTTCATCTAAGACAGGGAGATCCTTGCCTCTTAGTTTTGTCTTTTCATCCCTATGTGGAAAATGTAGGTCGCAAGTGGGAGAAACCATCAGAAATTTTGAAAATCAATAGACAGAATTGGGAAGAAAAAGCAAATAGCCTTATTGAAGTGTTCAGGAAAGCTTTCATTTTTGTCATGGAAGCTTTCATTAGACTTCCATACCTGTATGAAGGTGACAGCTACAATGATTACTATGCTCTGAACAATGTTGTCTTTTTTTTATTATTAAAAATTTTTCTATTCACTTTACATACCAGCCACAGATCCCCCCCTCTCCCCAACCTCCCCATTCTCATGTCCCCCAAGTCAAGGTCACCCATGGGGAATTAGCAGAGCCTGGCACACACAGCTGAGGCAGATCCAAGGCCCTCCCCACTGCACCAAGGCTGTGCAAGGTGTCACACCCTAGGCACTGGGCTCCAAAAAGCCAGCTCATGCACTAGGGATGGATCCCAATTCCTCCTGCCTGGGGGAGGGGGCAAACAGTTCAAGCTAAACAACTGTCTTGTGTATCCAGAGGGCCTAGTCCAGTCCAATGGGGGCCCTACTGCTATTGGTCTGCAGTTCATGGGTTTCCACTAGTGTGGCTGGTTGTTTTTGCTCATTTTCCCATCATGATCTCAACATCAGTAACTGGATGAAGGCTCTATGATGACAGTTAGGGTATTCACTAATTGAGTCACCAGAGCAGAGTAGGCCAGCTCAGGCACCCTCTCAACCATTGCTATTAGTCGAAGGTGGGGTCATCCTTGTGGATTTCTGGAAACTTCCCCAGCACCCTGCCTCTTCCTATTCCCATGATGTCTTCATTTATCCCAGTATCTCTTTCCTTGCTCTCCCCGTTCCACTCAAACCTCCTATTTCCTTCCTTGTTCTCACCCACTCTAAATTTGTGGAGGCCTAAGTCTTCTGAGTTCACCCCTGGAATCTGCCCTCTCCAAGAAAGGCTGCATCCAGTGATGTGAGGGGAGACCTTTTGGGGCTGTCATTCTCAGGATCACGTAAGAATTTTAAAAGCCAAAACACCAATTATTTCGTTGTAGTATGTAAAGGAGTGTTTTTAAAAACAAAAATCCAACTCTTTGTGTATTTTTAATCAACTCTTTACTCCGTCACACTCCAGTGTAAGTCACTTTCCAATTATGATGGAAGATACTTTTTTATTTATTTATTTTTTGGTTTTTTTTCGAGACAGGGTTTCTCTGTGTAGCTTTGCGCCTTTCCTGGAACTCACTTGGTAGTCCAGGCTGGCCTCCAACTCACAGAGATCCTCCTGGCTCTGCCTCCTGAGTGCTAGGATTAAAGGCGTGCACCACCACCGCCCGGCAGGAAGATACTCTTTTATACTTGATTGCTATAGGGACTCATTCTCAGGCAAAGCTATAGTTATAATGTCATGGCACCATGACATTGGATGGTTTTCAGTACATGAAGACTGGCCATAACGCTGTCCATTCACTTCAAATATTGGTTATAGGGTAGAGCTACTGATAACTCTTTCATGTTTAGAAACTCCTTCTGTTACTATTTAAAAAATGTGTTTAATCATGCTAATAAACAATTTTAGGGATAAAAACTAAACTGTGTGAATAAAGCCTGGGTAATTCTTATAATTTTAATAAAAATACACAGTCATTCAGATTTCTTCCATTCTTCCTAGTGTTTCTCTTAGCAGTTTGGGGTGGTTGCATTAGAGACTATACGACATGAAAGGCTGGAGGTCAGTTCTGACATGTCAGTTTGCTGAGCAGTGGTATGCTTTGAAGTTTATAAAATGACCTGTCTGGAAATACATAAAACAAATGACCCGATTGTTTGCACTTGCCAACTTACATCATGTAAATATTGTCTTGCTCATTCCTTAAACTAGCAGTATAAAGACATTGAGAAAATAAGCATAATTGTCCCTAGGAACTGATAGGATCCCTTTCATAGTTGTGTTTGTGAGGCACAGTCAGTCACCAGAAGTACTACTACATCTGTTTGTGAAATACTTTATATGATTGTGCAACTCATGATTTCTCTCTAAATGTTCTCATGACCAATGCATTTTTCTCCACTTGTGCCATGTTACAAGTAAATATTTAGACTTAGGGGACATACAATTTCTGTTGCAATAAGGAAATGGTTGATCCTGAAGCTTGAAAGCAGCCACACACAAGAGGTTATGTTTGTGAGTGTGCCATGTCAGAAATATCAAGATTTATTGAACAACTATAAATTCACCAACTACAATGATTTTTGTTGCCTGTAATTTGCCAGGTGGTCTTGATTTTGTTGATCAGATAGCCAGGGTAAACAAAGAGTATTATATTACAATTTTAACTACTGCAATTCACTCTGAAATCACACATTATACGTCACACAGTAAACATATTTACCATCTCTTTATATGCATCTATATCTGTATAGGTTCTAAAATGGCTACAAACAGTAAAAAGGGCTGCAACAAAGTTCAGGGAATTGTAAAGGGGCCTTGCTAGATGAAAGGTGAAAGTGGGTAGGAGGCAAAGATAGTCTGTGGGAAATGAATAGCAACATTTGTTGACAGTTTGAGATTCGGGGTCACAATTAAGTTCAATCTCAGTATGCATTTGTGCTGCTGAAGTAAGGCAGAAGACCAAGAGCCCATATAGATGAATGGGGTCTACACAGACAAACAACGGTGTGGACCTTACCCAAACACTACTGGTTGATTGTGGGTTGAGCAGGCCACATCAGTGTTGGAGACTAAGTAGTGATGACACTCCAGGTAAGGTAGAGTTCTTTATTCATTGGTTCCATGAGGTCCACACCAAGCTGTCAAATGCAAAGGTACCAAGTGCAGACACAGTACTGTTACAGGGCCTCATCTTTATGGTGTCCCTTTAAGGATGCTGTGCTTGCTCAGTTGTATCTGGCAAGTTCTTGGTCCTGGTTTGTCTGACATAATTTTAGTATGCCTGTGTTATGGTTCCATGTTCCTTTAGGAAATGCATACAGTGGCATACTTACTACTTTTAGGAACAAGGTATTTTTTTGGTCAGAGCCTTGTGGAAGGTACCAAACAAATTGTGTTGCGTATATGCTCATCAGAGTCCAGAGTCATCTTGGTTCAATATATGAATGCAAAATAAAGTCAAATGTTTCATATTTTCATTTTCATTTTATTTTACCTTTCTATGAAACTATGTCTCAAAATGTAGCCCTGGATGGACTAGGAATCGCTATTTAGATCAGACTGGCCTCTAATTCACAGAAATCTACCTGCTTCTGCCTCCTGAGTGCAGTGAATAAAGGCATGCATCACTATACCTAGTCAGATGCTTTTTTTTTAAATGGAGTGTATGAGGTTAAGGCTCAGCATGAAGAAAACAGAAAACAGGCTTTTTTTTCTTGTAGAAAGTGAGCTAGCTCATAGAAAAACATATCTCTATCTCTACCATTCATATAAGAGCCGTGGCTTTGTTCCAAGAAAACGTCATTTATACAAAAGGCACATGTTTGCAAACCTTACCTGGCTGTCCCCTGCTCATGAACTCTGGACTCTGTGACAGTTGTCACGACATGTCTGACACAGATGTCATTTGGAAGACTGGGAGTGATACTATCACATCCAAGTACTCAATAGTGCTATATTGACAGAACCAGAACACCTTTCCTCTCAGTTCATCTATCTAACACAAACTCAAGAGGTGAGAGAACAGAAAAAAAAATGTTTTAGTCACTTACCTTCCATCTGTTTTCTTCTCTTAATCCATCCCAGAAGAGAAAACAAACTTGTTTTTTTTCCATGTCCTGTTACTCTTTTACTACAGAACAAAACTCACACAGAACAGTTGGCATAGGCCCCATGCCAAGAAAAAATGCTCTGCTGTAATAAAATACTGGTTCTTCAGGAATTTGGAGGATCTTTTGGTCTAAACCTGGTTTTTAAGACTAATACCTTTCTAACATGATCAAGTATCCCACCTGCCTTGAAAATATATTCTCATGATGTTTAACATGAAATGGTATTTAAAAAGGAAAAGAAAATACATCATATAATTTCTATTTTCGATACATACTAATGATAGAGAAACATCAAATATTTGTCTTTTGTACTAAGAATTAGAAAGGTGATGTTTCCAATGATAACAAACAAATTCTTAAAATATTTATAAGTGAGATGATCCTAGAGAGCATATGAAAATTTTCATGATGTCTTCACAAGATTAAAAGGAAATTTTGAAAACAGACTAGTAATCAAAGCAAAAAGAGTAAGTATCATAGTTATAGCAATACAAAACAGATTCACATTGCTAAGGTCTAAGAGTTTAGCTAGAGAAAAAGCCTAAGACCTAATGGAATGGTGTCAGGTGCTCAAGTGTTCCCCTCAACCTCAAGAAATACTTGCTTTTGCTTTGGTCTAGAAGGGAAAAAAAGTCACTAAGATTTATGTTCCACAAACTGCCGTTTTATCCTCATTCTTTTTCTAGTTAAAATCTGAAGACATTGCATTAGAAATGCCCTATTTAAAATTTTGCATTTAATGTTACACAACATACTTCTCAATTTTATGGAATTTGATATTTACATAGGAATCCACCTCAAGGTGATTTACAGAAAACAAATAGATATCTGAAGATTGGTGAGTTTATCTGCCAAAAACACATAACAGTTTAATTTTATATGCTAAGAACTCTTGAATCTTTATTTATTTCTCCTTCAATGAATAGTGTTTCTTTTTTTTTTAACTTGGCACACATTTTAGATCACATTCACTAAAATTTCAAGAGTTTGACAAATATTACATAAATCATTAAATTATATACATGATCAAAGAAACTTAAATTACTCGTGCATAAATAATTCTTTAACTTTATGTTACTGGGTAAAGTACCAAGCCTAAAAAGGCAAGAACCAAATATTTAGGAAGTATGAGACCTAGTTAACAAATACCTCCTACATGGGCCACCAGCATCATGGGATTAAAGAAATGCACCATATAATTATATTAAAAAAGCATTTTAACATAGACATTCAGTATAAGGGTTAGGAGAAATTGAAGTACTCAAAAATAATAATAACCAAGTGTTTGTATGAGCTTTTCAGGGGAGAGTAACAATTACCTTAGCTATAGCCATTTATGATACCATTTTGGTAGCTCTCTCATTAAATCTCAAATGGCTGCTAAATGATCTAGAATTTTTCATTGTTTTTTTTTAATTTTGTTTTTGTTTCTTTTCTTTTTTAAATAATGAATGAGATCATATAGGAAACTCAGAGATGCTTTTGATGAAAATATAAAGTGATATCAGGACTTAATGGGTGTGCACTAAAGGCTTATTATATGATGTTTCCTTATAAATGGGGATCCAAACAAGATCCCAGAAAACTGTAGGTCTACAGTTTAGGGGAGAAATGATGCAAACGGTTGTTAATTGTTCTTGAATTCATGCTTTTCAGATACAGAGCAGGTCAGTCAGAATCCCCCATAAGGGGCGTATTTTCCATCTCATATTCCTATAATAATTTCTGGCTTTCTATGCTGCTGCTTTAAGATTATGACCCAGAGCTCTGGCATCATACATAGCTCATGATATCCCCTCTACCAAATTCAGTTGTGATTGGTAATCCACAGAACAATTCTGGTGATGGAATATGATTTTACTTCTATTTTTTCCTCTGTAAAGTTCTTTTCAGGATTCCCTCAGATAAATTTTTTTATATCAGATGTTTATTCTTTGTTATTTTTCAAAAGCTCCTTGTAGAATTTTGAAGTTATAGGTGAGGAAATAAATGCATTTTGAAGATAAATTGACTTACTATTCAATTCAAGAGAACAATTGCTTGTAGAGAGAGCTTGCAAAGAATACATTTGCAAGAAATAAATGTCCAAGGTCTGCATTACAAGTTCCAAGACAAATTTTACCCACAATACAAATAATTCTTGGCTATGATTTTACAAATTCAGTTTACCATGCTACTGAATAGAAACATTTAATTTTTTTTTTTACTATAATTCAAATAGTGTAAAGTACTTTAATGGTTGCAGTGTGTTTTACATTAGTAATTCAGTGATAAATTAGTAAACCTTAAATCAATCACTGTGCTTTTAACTTTGTATATAATTAAACCTACTTTTTAATTATGAATAATCTACTCATGTAAGATTTTTGTAATAGGAACAATATGTCTTTATATTGTACATTCTTTATTAGCGAGAAGAGTTCAGATATAACTTTCAGAAGAAAGTAATTGAATAAGGCACAAAAGAAATTAATTGTCTCAAATAATGATGATCCAAAAGTTCCTGAGGTTTTTATTGGTTGAATCTCTGTTTTGGGGCTATTCCAAGATGTCTAAGTACATCTGTCTGCATTATCATTCCTTATGTATTTTCACTGTGACTTATGGGCATTGGAGGGTTGAAGCCCTCTGGACACTACATACTCAGCTTTTAATGAAGCATGGTGTGATGCAAGAATCACAGCTCTCATGTCAAAGGTGATGTGAGATAGTTTATTCTGGAGACAAGCATTAGTGATCATGGTCTAGGAACACAGATTCAGGTTATCCCAAATTTTATATTCCAAAGTGGTAACAGTTTCAGAAAGTTTTATAGAAGTCAAACTATAGCCAGAAATTTCTCCAGTCCCACCTGGCCCTGAGGTCCCACAGGCACTTGTAAAATAATCACTCTGAGGCTTATATTAATTACAAACTGTATGGCCTATGGCTTCAGCTTCTGGCTACCTAACTCTTTCATCTTAAATTAACTCATTTTTATTAAGCTATATGTTGCCACATGACTGTGGCATTACTGGTCCTCTGTCATCTTGTTGCTTCTTCGGTGGTAGCCTGATGTGTCTCCTGACTTTGCTATTCTTCTCTCTGTACCTCTGCTTGAATTTCCCACCTGACTGTAAGTTTTCTTGCCACAGGCCAAAACAGCTTTGTTTGTTATCCAATGGGAGCCACACATATTCACAGCATACAGAAAGACATCCCACATATCAAACCAAGAAAATCATTAATGAAGACACTTTTCAAATACATTTGGTGAAATATTTAGTAGGTGGGCTAATCTCATCTATTGGCCTCAGATATGTTTTGATAGTATTAGACTTTTGGTTGATGGAAGCTAGTGGTCTATGAAGTGAATGAATTCCAAAGGTTTCATCTGATAATCACAAGGATGTAATCTAAGACATAGAGGTAGGCAAAAGTTGGATGTTAAGGGGTTTAAAAAATAGTCTGTGGACACAAACATTCCAACCTCTACACAATCATTTCAGTTAGCCATCCTCATCAGGGATTCATATATGATACAAGTCTTTCCAAGAACCTTTATTCTCAGTTGGAAGAAATGATCAGTCACTGGAGACATGAATGGCACCATCAATCATGATTATTTCCTGGGCCTCAGGAAGCAAGAAGAGTTCAGCTTAAAACCCGTTTTTGTTGTTGTTTTAGAAACATTGAAAATAGTCTCTCATATATCTCTATATTATGTTGGATTGCAAAGGTATTTTACATTTCAAAGTATCTTTCCAGTAAGAAACTTGTTTTTTGTTTGTTTGTTTTTACTGAATTTAACAGCCCATACTTGTCAAACCTGCCACAAACATACGCTGGAAAACAGAATAGCCTCTTCAACAAATGCTGTTGTGAATATTGGATGGTAACATATAGAAGAATGAAATCTGTCATTCTGAAAAAAAAAATCAACTCCACATAGATCAAAGACCTCAGTGTGAAACATGAAATACTAAAACTGCTAGAAGAAAATATTTTGAAAATTTGTTTTCATCTTTGACTTTTCTATGCTGGCTTTTGTTTGGATTACCTAAATCTCTTGTTGTATTATTAACAAAAGAAACAGGGGAAAATGAAATTTTTTTCATCCTTAAATAGATATATGTTTTGAGTGTGGAGGGTGGTGATCTATTGTGTCCCCTAATATACAGTGTGTTCCAAGAAAATTTACCTGAGGATCAGAAGGAAAAGACTATATAGAAGTCAGGCAATGGTATCACACATTTTTAATCCTATCACTTGGCAGGCAGGTATCCGGCTGGGTATCTGTGAGTTCAAGGCCACACTGGGAACAGAGCCAGGCATGGTGGCACATGCCTTAAATTCTAACACTAATGAACAATGGAGGTCTGGAGGTTTGTACAGACAGACAGGAAGTGACAGAGCTGAGCAGGAAGAAGAAGTGATGTAGCTGGACAGAGAGAGCAAATCAGATGGCAGAACAGTAAGGCATATAGGTGTGGGCAGACAGGAAGTAGCTCGCTTTGGGAAGCTGCTGCATTGGTGAGGTGAGGTTAACTGTGGCTTTCCCTATTCCTCTGATCTCCCTCAAGCTTTAACCTCAATTTCTGGCTCTGAGTTTTTTTTTAATTATTAATAAGACCGTTTAGCAATTCATCTACAGCAGAGGTAAATTATTGGCTTTCAATGGACCAGGTAGGCTATCTGCAGACCTCCTCCACTCTCTCTGATGACCCTGACCCAATACTCAGGATCGTTCCTAATTCTGCAACAAAACCAGCTGTAGTCTCCCTTCCCTTGTCCACAACTCCTGTGGATCTCATAGACCATCCCCCAGGGCCTCCCCTAGCCCCTCATCACTGTCACTGACCTGAACTCAGACAGACACACCCTGCTCAACCATAGGCCCAATACCTGCCTGCCAGAAGAGAGCCCATCTGGATAAGCCATGAAAGACCTTTTCCAATTCCTCTCTTCCCCTAGACCCAATCTTCAGAGTCACTCCCAGCACTACAACAGACCACCTCCCTCTAGCTTCCCCTTCACTCATTATCAAACACCAGCAACCATTCCCTGTGAACAAATCAGCTGATTAGGATAGTAAAATAGGTGACACACAATCAATACACTCTGAAAATCCAGAGAGGAAACAGAAATGAAGAATGAAACAACCACCCAACAAATATAGAGCCAGAAATCAGCAATAGAACCATAATCATTTCAAGACCCGATGCCTAGATGCCAGCATAAGAATACAACAGCCAAGGCAATATGCTCCCAACACAGCCCAGCAAGCCTACCACAGAAGGCACTTGTTATTCCAACAAAAATGAAGCGCAAGAATAAGACTTTTAAACAAACTATATGAATATGATAGAGGTCCTTAAAGAAGAAATAAATAAACCCCTTAAAGGAAACCAGGAAAACACAAACAATTGGAAGAAATGAATCAATCCCCCAAAGGAAGCAAGGAAAATACAAACAAACGATTGGAGGAAAAGAATGAATCCTTTAAAAAAAAAAAAAAGCCAGAAAAAAAAAGTTAAAGGACATGAATGAAACTGCTCAATACTAGAAGAGGAAAATAGAAGCAACAAGGAAAAACACAAACTAGGGAATTGTGGAAATGAAAAATTTAGGAATGTGAACAGGAATTACAGACGCAAGCTTTGCCAACAGAATGCAAGAGATGGAAGGCAGAATCTCAGGCATTGGAGATACTATAGAGGACATGGATACATAAATCAGAGAAAATGTTACATCTAAAAAATTCCTGTCACAATACATCCAGCAAATCTGAGAAACTATGAAACAATCCTATCTAAGAAAAGAGCTGGCCCTGAGGTCGTAAAAGCCTGAGAGCTGTCGCTGCCTGCATTGGCTGCAGTAGTCAGGAGAGCAGGTGTACCCTGAGGGTGTGGGAGTGGGATAGCTGGCCACACCCCCTTGTCTGCAATGTGGTGGTGAGGGCAAGGCAAAGACGCCCTCTCCTCCTTGCTCCTGCCACTGTGGTGGGCCAGGGAGCTGGCCCTCCCCCTTACCAGCTTTTATATTCTTTAAGATGGTTGCTATGACATGTCTCTGGTGTGCTCTCAATTGGGTGTCATTACCCTTCTTGCTTCTCCATGAGTGGATAGAAGTAAGTCCAATATTATTAGCCCTTCCTATAATGATCACAGTTTCTCAGGTTTATAGACAACACTGGTCACCTGATATCCAGAAGGCAGGGTTCCAGGACAATTTGTCACATGTGTATCTTGTTTGGATTGTTGTTGTTAGGTCTCATGGCTCAGTCTGATCCAAAACTCATTATGTAGCTGAGGATGACACTGAACTTTGTTTTACTGTACATCTCTAGAGCCTTGGCTCTACTGTGAACTGCTATACCCAGTTTATGTGGTGCTGGGATTGGAACCCAGAGCTTCATGCATTTTAGGCAAGCAGTCTACCAACTGAATAACATCCACAGACAAAACTTGAGGATTCTCGTTAGTCTGCTGTAGCTGGAGAGTTTCTCTCTGGGTGCCGCCAAGCTCCCGCAGTCCTGCAGCCCACTTATAAAATAATCACTCACATGCTTATATTGCTTATAAACTGTATGGCTGTGGCAGGCTTCTTGTTATCTAGTTCTTCTATCTTAAATTAACCCATTTCTATTAATCTATATCTTGCTACATGGCTCGTGGTTACCAGTACTTTACATCTTGTTCCTCATTGCAGCAGGTGGCAGCATCTTTCTCCTCAGCCTTCAACCTCCCAGACTTCACCTCTCTCTTTGTCCCACCTATACTTCCTGCCTGGTTACTGGTCAATCAGCGTTTTATGTATCGATCAATCATCCACACAGCACTCCCCACCCCTTTTTTTTCCAAAAGGAAGGTTTTAACTTTGACATAGTAAAATTACATATAACAAAACAATTATTAAGCAAGAATTACAGTTACAATATCTAATCTCTTTATAATATCTAGTCTGTTTGTATTTGGCAAAATTAAAGAAGATATAGCATCTATCCTATATTTGTCAAGTTGTTCTTTAAAAGTAGGTTCAATAATCCACCCCCTCATCCTATCAGTCTCCTTCCTTTAAATACTCCAATCCTAATCATGTAAGTTGATGGCTTGGATAAGACCAAAACCATTTGTACCAATTAAAGTTACACCAAGGAGTAACATTTAATATAATGAACAAACAACTAAGATGCTGTATACCATGGGATAAATGGTTATAATGTCATTGAAATATAGAGAGTATGATAGTTCTCTACAATTCCAAAGGAGTTTGCCATTCCTTCTGAATTATGAGAGAACAAACTGTGCATTGATTTTTGTGAGAGAGCAGTGGAAAACACAATGATGTATGGAGATGAATTATTTCAAAGAGATTTATAGTAGGGGCTATAAAAACAACAAAAACCTAGTTGGATCTTACTGTATCTATACTTGTCTTATTTACTGCCAGACTTGTGTAATTTTTGTTTTATTCATTCTATGCAGGCAATGATTTTTATCAACATTGTCACAGTGGGATCAATTTCATTTAATTTTGAGGGAGGTTTATGTTTTAAATTTTAATTTTCCATGAAAAGTAATATATTCTGGTGAGGGGGAAACTCTAACAAAAGAGAGAGTAATCAGTTCTTCCCTATAGAAGCCTTTGTGGAATTACTTTCCTAACAACATAACTCACTTCTATGAGAGTGAAAGAGATTGCTGACAAACTGACTTTTGAATGCTGCTCATTCAGAGAATTCAGAACCATCCCTGTTCCACTATGGAGCCTGGAATCTGACCTCATCTGAAAGTTTTTGCCTATCCCATTGTGCCTACGCTGCTGGATCTGAATGCAGTGAAGAAGACAACTGGGGAGGCTGCAGGAACCACTCTACTGTCTCACTCCATTGGCACCTGACCAAAGTCCACGCACTCAGATCACACGTTTCCTGGGCCTGTCAAACAGTTCTTTATGAACGACCACCCTGTGTTCCTGGATGGACTTTAAGGACTGTTCTTGTGCAATACCAATAGGCTCTTCCAAGCACACTATATATCTTTTCCCTGATCATTGTAATGCCCTGCTTTGGATGTAGGTCATAAACTGAGCTGGAGTGTGGATAAGCATTAATAAATCCATGTCAAGCAATTCACCCCCATTTCTCCTCCTTCATGATGAATATTCTCATAAACCATGCAGTGTCAGCTTTAAAAGAGTTTATAGTTCAAAAATCTACTGATTAGTGCTGAAAAATGGAGATGATATTATTGAAGATATTGTTCTTATGCATTTACAGTGTAAAGTTCCAACAGTAATGGTAACATGGCAAGAATATGTACTGTCAAATCTCCTACCTGCTTTCCATAATATTGCAGTTATGGACATAGTCCGAATCATACTCACAACCTCGGATGGAGTTTCTATCTTGGGTGTTACAAAGGAAGAGTGAGATTAAATTCCTTTGTTTTGCACACTATGAAGTATATAACAAAAATAATCAATTGACTGATTTACTATTTTACAAATAAATTTTCAGTATTAACAGAATGTTACCCCAATACCACTGAATCTACTGAATAGATGTTATTGTTATATACTTTTCACCTAATTTCCAGAAATACAAATGATGTAATAAATATTGGAAATTATGATACAGGACATGTATAGCTCTAGCTAGGATCTTGAACATTTTTAAAAGACTTAGGGACTGCTCAAAGGCATGGTTAACAAGGCAGCACACTGAGATGTAGTAGAAATTTCTAGAGGCAGGCTCATTGGATCATTGTAGGTTTTCCCCTGAGGAAGATGTTTTAGAGGCTTGGCTCCCTTCTGGTTTTATTCTTGGCTTAAGGTGTGTAATTTTCTCATTCACATGTTTTATCCATGGCTAAATCAGTTATGGACTAGGAGCTATAAAATGATGACTAAAGGATATTCTTTCTCTGTATGAGTTAATTATCACAGGTATTTTTTATTAAACTTTTGCAAACTGACAAAACTATTTGTCAGGACTCTCAAGTCTTTAATAATTAAAAACTCAATGAATATTCTTCATTCATATCACTGATGAGATGACAAATATAACATATTAACAAACTAGTAAGTGATCATGAACAAACAAATCTTTTGAAACACACATTGTCTAAAATATGTGTTATTCCTCAGCTGTGAAGAAATAAGATTTTTGAGCCCAGTATTTGGAGTTATTGGTGATTAATATGAATGAGATATGTCAAATGTAACTAGAAGTACCACTGTTTGGGGGTGTGTGTAAATTTTTTTGGTATTTGTTGACTATATGATTTTTTTTTTGAGACAGGGTTTCTCCATGTAGTTTTGGTGCCTGTCCTGGATGTTGCTCTATAGACCAAGCTGGCCTCGAACACACAGAGATCCACCTGGCTCTGCCTTCTGAGTGCTGGGATTAAAGGCATGTGCCACCACTGCCCAGCTGACTATATGATTTTAAAGAGCAGTTAGAGATAGGGTACATACTAATTTTATTTTACAATATTATCTTTAATATTTAACTGGTATTTGTATAAGTAAGGAAGAGATACTTCAAAACGACACTTTAAACCTAGTAGCTAAAACCATGCCCATTTAATATCTCCCTTTTAGTGAAAGTCAGAAGTTCAGAATCAATGTGAATGGATGCTCTGTTGAAGGTCTAACTGGAGTGAAATGTTTAAAAGCTGAGGGAAGAGACTGTAGTTAAATTGGGGCTTTGATAACTTTCTAAGGCTTATGTATGGTGGTGAGATTAATTTACTTGGGTTTGTGGGACTTGTATTCCTGACAACTTTTGGCTGCAGACTATTGTCAGCATCTGATGCTGCCTGGAGCTAAGTCACAAAAGAGTGGTCTGTTTTCCTCTTCAGCAGGCACAACATGTCCCTTTTCCTTCATATTTCACAAGCATCCAGAGCAAGCTTTTCCCCATAGTGTCTTAAACAGGAGAAATAACCAAAGTGAGCTCGTGGCTTCCCTTGTTTACTTACAATAGACCCCAAACTTGATCTGAATGCCAGTAGCCAAAAACCTGGCTTTCTAGCAGTCGCTCACTTAAATGAACAGTTAGCATGATTCTGCTATCCTTCTTTCCAGAACTGATGACCAATGGGCTGACTGCTCCCTTGGATAGCTCTTCACATGGCTCCATATGACCTTGTAGAGGTCAGGCTTGGAAACATGGAGAATTTCCCTTAGCCTTGCTCAGAAGGCCATGTAGGTGGCTCCAAGCCTCCTTTCTTCTGTTAAGGCACTCCCTCCCCTTTTGCTCACTGCAGCTCATCCACAAATTTCTTCATACTTGTCTCATCCTTGGATAACCAGGGACCATTCTGTATGTTAACTTTCTATAAACAGAAAAGGCCATTTGTGTGTTTTACTAAACCCAGATGAGTTCTCACCAAAGAGGAATTCTGTAGCCATTTCTCTTTCAGCTACATGTCACATTTAAAAGTTTCCCACAGCACTTCACAGATGTTACTGGAATATAAAACTCTTTTGTTTTGTATACCATGGAGACCGGCTGAATTAACATGAAGTAGACAATCATTTCCTCTCATTTTTCTTGTTCAAAAATATTTCGACACCAAATTTCTTCTCCAGTTGGATTTAATAATGAGGTATGACTTTTAAATGTGATTTTATCATATCCTACAAAATAAATCTTTAACCCACAGGGCTAGAAAATTCCATTTGTATTCATCAGATCTATCATTTTGCCTTTAGTTATAATCTCGCCCACACGATCACCTGTAACACAGATAGGAGGATATTTCCTTTTTTTTTTTTCTTTCTAAAGTCCTCCAGTTTCCCCAGCTCCTTTAGGGAACTTGTTCACATATTTAATAACCTCTCCTTGTCAAAAAGCTCATTTTTCTACCTCTCACTTTTCCAACCACGTTATTCACACTTAGTAAAAAAGGCTCTATAAAATGTAGGGTAGTATAATGTTTAACTCTTTTAGGAGAACTACAGGAAAACTGATCATAAATTCAAGAAGGAATTATCAATTTTTAATTTCTTGGGAGTTTGTTGAATGATATTGAGCTTAATAAAAAATAAAATATATAAAATTTATAAGACATTGGGACAGTTTCTGCTTTCCTCTGGTCATTTGTTTCCTTAAGAAAGCAACATCATGGAAGTTATTACCAATAACTATATACTGAAGTTGCCTTTACTTTAGTTCAGAAAATTGTTAGCTTATGAGAAATTCTAAGACTGTGTATATCTAACTCTTAGCTATTTTATGCATTATACTGGCAAAATTTATGAACCCAACATATGTGTAGAAGTTATAAAGTAGTATTTACCAATTACAATGAATTGTATGTATCTTAGGTAGATTTTCTTAAACATGAATATATGAATAAAAATATACATGGACAAGGTAGGGAAGGAGATGGAGATGGATACAGAAAAAGAGATGATGGTAAAATAGCAGGGATGATGTCTGAAAATATTGTAAGTAATCACGCTATTAGTGATCTACATAAGAAAACCATAATACATGTTAAGTCTGTGTGTAAATACATGCATATAGTTTAAATGAATTTTTCTCATCTGGGCTGACAATGCTGATTCAAAGTGCCAAACACCATCCAACAAAAATCCCAATGCCAATTATGAAAGCCACCTTTAAGTTGTTGTTCAGTGTTGTCTAAGAGACTCCAGGAAAAGTAAAGATGACTGCTTTTACTCTTGATGTACCCTCAAAGGGAGAAACTAAATCCCTTTTGAAGAAGACATCATACACTTCAGAGAGAGGGACCAGAGATCCTGATGTAGAAATTACTGAAAAGCCTCCTGAGGACTAGGTTTCACGGTACCAGAAGTTTCCATGGAAGCGTGCAAATGAGGGAAGCAAACAAAAGTCCTACCCTCATATGACACTTATTAACCATAACATTGACTTGCACCCTAAGGTTTGTAGTGGCAAACACTTTGGCAGTTAACCAATAACTCTCTAATTGTACTTAAGACCTACTCAGCTAGAAATCATGTCTGGTACTGGAAACTTTACCAACTATCCAGGATTAGTAGTGCCATGTAGGAGAGCCTACGTTCCACTTTCCTTACCCAGCAAAATCCCTTACTACATTCTAAATATCTGTCCTTACAATGTCCTATACATAAGTGTAGTCTTTTTCCCTCATCAAGGAAACTTCTTGTCTCAACAGACAGAGAACATTAGAGAAAAACCACAATCAATTAAAATGCAGAGTTATAGAGACCATTCCCAAGGGACATATCTACAAAACAACTCCCACAGCTACCATTCAGGCATCATTTCAAAAGAGGAGGGTGAGAGACTATGAGAGCCAGAGGATCAGGGAATTTGTTGTGAGATCGTGTCTCCTGGTAATGTCAGAAGCTAAAGTCGTAATGTCTCACCAACATGACTGCCTCAACTTGAGTTGAACAAAGGACAACAGTAAATATTCAAAAGTCTACAGAGGGACGACTAGGAAACCTACAGGAAAAAAAGGAATGCGGAAAGTGGGGGAAATAGTCGTTCCCAGGGAAGATCACACCAGTTGATTATCCAAACCAAATGGTCTACCTTGAAACTATGTATACAACTAATAGTATACAAATTGACCAGGTTATGTTAAAAATACATTTATGTATGCAGTATCAATTAATGAAAAAGGAGACTATGACTTTGCAAGAAATTAAGGAGGAGGGTATGGGACTGTTTGAAAAAAGGAAAGAGAAGTGATATCTCAAAGAATAAAAAAATAATTTTTTAACTTGAATAGATGTTAATTTCTTGAATTAGGAAAACCTTTCCATCCTAATATTTCATTTTATGTTAAAATATTACAATAATGATGTTTATGTGATTTTCTGATTAAACTTTTGTGGAATTCAGATAAGACAAAATATTAACTACCTAATGCTTTTCTAATGACTCAGAATGCCCAATCATCTCAGAAAAATATTGGCTTAAATTTGCATGAATTTTTCATTTTCTGATACAATGAAAACCAATGAACATTCCTTCAGTTATTGGAGAAACTGTGAGTTTCTTAGCCCATTTTGATTTTTAAAATCATTTTCCTCTATAACTATAATGTCTCTATGATTACTGTAAGATTCCTTAAAGAACAGATACAGTAAATGTGGTCTTACTTTAGGGGTGGAAAATATAAAGAAGTCAGGGCTAGAAAATAGCCAAAGAATGCATGAGAAGCAATATGAGAGATACACAATTATCAAGAAGGTGCATAGTTTGGCTCTGTTAGCACTGCCTCCCACCCACCAAGCTACCCAGATAGTGGAGTAGCAAGACACTGAGGAAGACTCACAATAAAGACAAGGGGTACAGACTTGGAACTCTGTCATCACCACATCATTGATATTAATTAGTAGCAAGAGTTCATATGAATTACAATCTGTGTTGACTTTTGAAAAACTATCTTTCATGATAATACCTAAGTGTGAATAACAAGAATTTCATCTGGGTGCATTGGGGCAAGTCCATAATTCTAGCAATTAAGGGGCTGAGCAGGAGGATTACAAGCTCATGGTCAGAGCAGTAATATAGTGAGTTCAAGGCCTGATTGAGCAACATGGAAGATACTTCACCTCATTAAATCCAAATAATAATTAATATATAATAAATGATAGGATAGTAAATAATAGCAATAAGCATTTTATTTTATTCATATGACTTCATAATCTAAATCCATACTCCTAACTAACTGTGGTGACATCATCTACACACATAAGGGAAAAAAAAGAGAACAAAACCAACATAAAATCTTTTAAGTTTATTGAAAACTATAACATCATAAGGGAACTCTCATTTCCTGGAACAAAATAATTATACCCATATGAATTGCATTTTTTTCTTTAAAAATATTTTAGTGCTGACTGTGAGAGAAGGAAGATACACTGCCTAAACTGAAATTTAGCAAAGTGAGTCTGAGTTCAGCTACCAGGGGATGTGTACATCTAACCCCAAAGATATCATGCCTTATTAGACTGAATTGGACAAGACTACATGTGATTTATCAGTCATTGAACCTTTGAACAAGTCTGGTTAATGTCTTGTGTTGTGGTGTCTTGGTTCCAGTAATTTTCCTGTCCTCTCATTTCCTTTGAGGTCATGTGGGGTCTTGGTAAATGTAACATGAATCCAGAGACTTTGTCTACTTGGGCTTTTGAAACCATGTGTCATAGACTGAAGAACATAACTTATTTCTGATTGCTTTTTTGTCTAGGAAGTATGGAATCAAGGGTCTGTGTGCAGAAAGGCCACACTTGCTTCTTCATCAGAAGCTTTTTTTCTTACCTTGTTTTTGCTTTGCAGAAACTATTAGGACAGTGGTTCTCAATTTGTGGGTCACTACCCCCTTGGTAAACATCTATCTCCAAAAATATTTGCATTACAATTCATTTTTTGGTTGTGAGCCTAGACTTTAACGGCTGAGCCATCTCTCAAGCCCTTGCATTACAATTCATAACGGTAACAAAATTACAGTTATAAAGTAGCAGTGAAAATAATTTTATGGGAGGGGGTCACCACAACATGAGAAGCTGTATTAAAGGGTTACATCATTAGGAAGCTTGAGAACTACTGTATTAGGGTTTCATTGGACACTAATCTCATTCACAGTGCCTCCATCCTCAAAACCCAACTATTCCCCAAATTCATTACGTTCACATTCCATTTCATTAAGGATAGGGTTTCAAAAAGATAGTTTGTGTACAAACATTCTGTCAAGAAAAAATGTAGAAATAGTAGAGGAAATAGATCAAATTAAATAGAGATATAGGGAATATGAAAAATTAACAAAATCATGTGGACTCACTTTGCTCATTAGTGTGTGATCCTAAAATAGTAACAATTAATTGTAATGATTTTAAAAAGAAGAGACAAACCTTACAAGCACCAACAGGATCATCACAGATGTGATGATCTATTATCCCAATCATGCTGAATCTTTTTCAGATTCAATAGTCTATACAATTGGGAGGATTGTCAAGTCTGTATGGGTAATTCACAAATGTTAATTTATGTGAAGACATTTAATTAAGAGAAAAGTTATGAGCATGGGAGATCTTTCCATTTTCTGACATCTTCTTCAATTTTTTTTTCAGGGACTTAAAGTTCTTGTCATATAGGTCCTTCACTTGGTTGGTTAGTGTTACCCCAAGGTATTTTATGTCATTTTTGGCTATTGTAAAGGGTGATGTATCTCTAATTGCCTTCTCAGCTTCTTTGTCCATTCTATATAGCAGGGCTACTGATTTTTTTGAGTTGATCTTGTATCCTGCTATGTTGCTGAAGGTGTTTATAAGCTTTATTAATTCCTGGGTGGAATCTTTGGGGTCACTCAAGTATACTATCATTTCATCTGCAAATAGGGAGAGCTTGACTTCTTCCTTTCCAATTTGAATCCCCTTAATCTCCTTATGTTGCCTTATTGCTCTGGCTAGAACTTCAAGTACTATATTGAATAAGTATGGGGAGAGTGGACAGCCTTGCCTCGTTCCTGATTTTAGTGGAATTGCTTTGAGTTTCTCTCCATTTAATTTGATGTTGGCTGTTGGTTTGCTATATATTGCCTTTATTATGTTTAGGTATGTTCCCTGTATTCCTGATCGCTCCAAGACTTGGTGGAGCACTGGGAGTCTAATTAGTGAGAAAGAAGAGGGTTTATATGAGCGAGAATTGTTGAAGCCAAGGTTGGATAAAGCACAGGGACAAATAACCAAATGAATGGAAGCACAGGATCTATGAACCAAAGGCTGAGGGGCCCCCAACTGGATCAGGCCCCCTGAATGGGTGAGACAGTCATTTGGCTTGATCTGTTTGGGAGGCAGCTGTGTGTTGGTGCCGGGTCCTGGACTCGTTGCATGAGTTGGCTGTTTGAATCCTGGGACCTATGCAGGGACGCTTGGCTCGGTCTGGGAGGAGGGGACTGGACCTGGCTGGACTGAGTCTACCAGGTCGATCCCGGTCCTCGGGGGAGACCTTGATCTGGAGGAGTTGGGAATGGGGGGTGGGCTGGGTTTTTTTTTTTTTTAACACAGATTTAAAACACATGGCATATTGTTTGGATCTGGAATATTTCCAAAGTCTCAAGTGCTGGTGTTTTGTTTTCCATTTTAGCAGTGATCAGAATTGGAGCTTTGGGAAATTATTAGGTAATAAGGAATCTGATGCCATCAATACATGAATTTGATGGGATAGTGGAAGATGATGGAAGCTAATGAAGTGGGACCTACTTGCAGGAAGTGATCTTAGGGGGCAGCACCATCAATATTCTGTCTATCGTTATATCTGACAACCCCCACACACAAGCTCTGCTTTCTGACTGCTATGAGATGAGCAGCTCCCTCAGTCACATATTCCTGCAGTCCTGTGTTCCTTTGCATCTTAGCACCAAAACATCGGACCCCGACAACCATGAACAGAGACTTCTGAAAGCTGTGCGTTAAAATACATTTCCCCTCCTTTGGGATGTTTGTATCAGATATTTTCTCACAATGATAAAAATTAGCAGTTCATTATTGTGATATAACATATCATATATAACATACAAATATATATAACATAAACTATAACAGTATTTCTGTTTATTTTTTTCATTTTACATACAATCCACAATCCCCCCTCCCTCTTTTCCTCCCAGTGTCCCCTCCTCCCCCCATCCCCATCTACACCTCAGAGAGGGCAAGGCCTCCTCCCATGGGTAGTCAACAAAGTCTGGTATATCACCAAGTTGAGGCAGCCCCAAGCACCTCCCCCCTGCATCAAGGCTAAGCAAGGTATCCCACCACAGGGATAAATCCTGGTCCCACTGTCAGGGGCCCCACAAACAGACCACACAACTGTCACCCACACTCACGTTCCCCAGCTGTCAGTCCAGAGTTCATGAGGTCTCACTAGCTCAGGTCAGGCTGTCCCTTTGGGTTTTTTCATCATGATCTTGACCACCCCCCACTCTTCCACCCCCACCCTGCTCATACAATCCCCCCTCCCTTTTATCTACTGTACTCAGGTGCTTCCTCCAGTGTCTAGCTGTAGATCTCTGAATTTGCTTCCATCAGTCACTGCATGAAGGTTCTATGATGACAAGCAGCGTCAGACATCCTCTCCACTATTGCTGTGAGTCTTAGCTGAAGTCATCCTATGGATTCCTGGGAATTTCACTAGCAACAAGTTTCTCCCTAACTCCATGAGAGCTCCCTTATCAAGTTATCTCTTTAATTGCTCTCCCATACAAACAAAAAATATATAACATATAGATTATAACAATATTTTTTTAATATCTAAAACTTTTTCTATCAGAATCAGTCAATAGCCTTTAAACTTGTATCTTAGTGAGTCTCAAATTATATGATTTACACACCTCACAGCCATCAGATCCTCCTGATGCTTCACCTGAAACTCTAAATTCTAAATCTTTAATGTGAATTTTAAACCTTCTTACTGATGCATCCAAAATTTTGTAGATAATTTTATAAAAGGGCAGCCAAGAATTTATTTTTAAAATATTTAATATACGGAATTAAACCTCATTTGAGATCTATTAATAAATTGAGAAGTTTACTGGCAAAGCAAAGAATCATGACATGTCGTCCATTGTGTACAGGTCCCAGAATGGTGAGGCTTGCATTAGATAATGTTCAGTGTGTGGAAAATAGCAAAGCAGAAGTGTTCCTGCTTCTGGTGAAAGTTACTTTGGGGGAAGAACTGTAGCACCACAAATAGAAGCGCAGGTTTTATTCCATCCAATAGTCTAATGTTCTCTGAACTGTACAGTGAGTTTTCTGCCAAAATAAGGGTGACTCATGCAAAGTTTTTTCTCTCCAAAAGGGAAAAGAACAGAAAACAAGAGAGAGTCCACATAATTATAAAGAATCATTTGGGATTGATGTGCTCGAAGAGTGTATGGGAAAGGCTTCCAAACATTTCTGATGTTTTCCCATCTCCTGCAGACAGACCCTACTTTTCACCCATCCCCGTAACTTCTTCAGTAGTTCATCTCCACCCCTCTCTGGGCTCTCTCTGCACCTTGTGCTTGCATTTCCTAATGACCTCTTCAATAATGAGCAGAAGTCTTATCTCACACGTCCAGAATACTGTGCCAACGATCTTTTCCCTCTGAAGCTCCAGTTCACATTTCTAGTTCTCCTCTGTGGAAGAAAAGGTTATTTCTTATACACTGTTTATTTATTTTCTATGTGAGTGTTCTGTTTACTTTTATTCCATGTCTTTCATCCATCTTTTCGTTTACCAGAGTTAAACAATGAAAAGGAATTAAGGACTCTCCGGAGGGAGTTTCCTACTGACAAGAAACTTAGAGTCAGTGGAGTAGTAGCAGCCTGCCGCCCTTATCAAACACGGCTAAATTTACCAGGAACAGTTAGCAATTGATCTCTGTCAGGTTTGCGTTTTCATTAAATGATCCTTCAGATTTGTCAACAGCAAATTGCTATTCGCCTTTTTCTTTCCCTCCCAGTTCTATTTAATATAGTTAAGCATATATCGTCATTAAAACCCTTAGTTGAAAGCAACAATTGCTCATGTAAAAGCGCAAGTGAACAGATATTCTCCTAACAAATACTTTTTTTTTATGAAAAGATCAATGTCATATTGTGCTCTGCAGACAAGAAAGATCTAAGTGCATTCTGTTTTTTAACAAGCAGTGGGAAAATTACAAACTGAATCAATATGTCCAACAGTATGTCTGTTCATTTGCTACTCACTCAGGCTATTCCCGGAGACTCTGGCGCAGCTGTCTTTTTTTTCCCCCTCTACATTTTGTTTTCAGAACTGACACATGGGAACTTGAAGGACTGAAATAGTAAGACTTCAAAGCTCCCACTCTGTGTGGGCAGCATCTTCCACTGGCATCAGAATGTCACAAGCACTTTCATCACTGGGCTAGATAATAAACCTCCCTCCAGGGGGCTTCTCCTCAGTGGTGGTTTCTCTGTACCCATTATGTCAGGCTACAACTCAGCAACTTGGGAAAATCTGGCACCTTTACACGGACGTTTCTTTTTTTCCAAGCTTTTGTCCAAATGATAATTCTTGAGGATATACTTTTAAGTTAAAAAAAAAAAAAAACACTTAAATTTCTGTTCTAGATATTTATGAAATGCTTAAAGTGATAATATTTTAGTGGTAAAATATTGCTTGTAATACAGGTTTTTCCCATAGAGAATATTACAGCAAGCATAGAAAAAGCAAAATTGCCCCTAGCTTTAGAAAATGAGGCACTTAAATTTTTCACTCTGATGGAATGCTAAGGAAAAATAATGCAGTACAGTTCTTACATATATATATTAATATCACAAATGAAAACTAGGATAGTAACACTTAACATATAAGAGTGTGTTTGTATTTTTTTGGATTACTACAAATACAGCTGGTTTTAAAGAATTATTTTAAATATTAATAAAATTATGAAAACACCATCTTTTATGAACATTACAATAAATGCTTTCATTTAGATGTATTTTCACTCTCTTATCAGCCTTTCAATATCTTATACAAGCCTAAATCTGAAGAGAATGGATTCTACTATTTTCTTGCTATATAAGCTTATCCCTTCAAAATGGTTATTTTCAGTTTGGAAGTGAATATAAACCTTCAAATGCTAGAGACAGACAATCTCTAATAATCAGACACATAGTACCCTTTTCAATAAACATGCTGAGTAGACTTCTCTGTGGATTCATTTGATCAGAATCCCCTAGAAGGAGATTCCTAATAGCTATGGAAGACATGGGGATGGGAGAGAGGGAGGGGTTGCTTGTTTGTTTTAAACAAATTAAAAAAAAAAAAAAACTTTTAAAACTGCTAAGAGATGCAGAGAGTGTCAATGATTTGAGTGCCATAATAACATTTGATATATTAAGGAATTTCCATTTGCTGCTCCAACTGAAGAGCAGTAGAACATAGCAAAAATAGTAACTGAAGTGGAACAAACAAATTTAAAGTACCTAGGTTGACTATATGAACGCCTAAAGAATGTGATGTAAATCGGGAAACCTGTGGTGGCTTAAGTGAGACTGTCTCCCTTGGATCTTGTATTTGAACACTTAGTTTCCATTTTCTGGCACTGTTTAGAGTTTTAGGTGTGGCCTTGTCAAAAGGCACATGTCACTGGAGGCAGTCTTTGAAAGTTCAAAGACAAGCCATTCTAATTTCTCTGTCTGCTTCCTGCTTACCTCTTCCTCCTGCCCCCATCTTCTTCCCCAGCCACCTGCCTGCTCCCTGCTGTCTGTTGTGATGCTCCCTGCTCACAACAAGACTTTTACCTCACTTGAATCTTGAGCCCAAATAAATGATGTCTTCTATAAGTTGCCTTGATCATGATGTTTTAGCCACAGAAACAGAAAAGTACCTAATACAGAAGTTGGTACCAGACACCAGTGTCTTGCTCTGAAGACTGGCTTCCCTGTATTTTGGAGAAAGGTGGAAAACTTTGGGGCTTTGAACTAGAAAAGCAGTGGAATGCTTTAAGCAGAGATGAGAGGACTGTTTTAGGAGCCTGGAAGCAGGGTTGGGAGCAGTGCAGACCGAGGAAGACTGTCTCTAGAGGCTTTAGAAGGGAGCAGTGTGAATAACTGGACTATAGTCTGTGCCTGTGATATACTGGTAAAAATTTTGCTTTTGTCCTAAGAGCTTGTCTGACTCGAAATTTAAAAAGTAATGGACTGGTGTCTTTGGAAGAGGTAATTCCAAGGAATGCAATATTGAACTCATAGAATGGTTATGAATAATTAGTGATCCAGGCCTTCAATTAAAAAAAAAAGAAAAGAAAACTGGATCACAAAGAAATTCAAAATTTCTAGTGGAGGAGAACCGTGAGCTGGCAAGCTTCATGTTAAAATCAAGGCTTTTGCTGGATGAGAGTCAGTAATTATCAGAAATTAGCACCACTGAGATGTAATCTACATCTGCATTGAAATAAAAGGAAGAGTGCCCTCTGTGCAAGACATGCCCAGCTAACCTTCCAATGCCTAGAAGCCTGCTTAAGGCACTGAGATGTTAGTTAAACCTCCACCAGAAACAACTACCGTTCAACCACTTTTAATATCACTTCATGAATTTAAAATAGGCAAATAGAATATTGCTTGTTTTAGCTATATTGTATCTGGCTGGGTTGGAATGAGCCGGTTAAGAGCTTAGTATGGGAAGAAACAGGAACACATTAGAAGTTTGTCTGATTTTTTTAACTAATATTAATATTAGATTAAAATTTAGGTCTAGTTCCTGTGTCTGTCCTTTTTACTTATTTTTATCTTGTCCGATAACTTTCTGTGTACCTGAGGGAAGTATTTTCAGTTTAGACAAATTTAGTGAGACATATGTATGTGCATACATTCATTGTACTTACATAATTCCGTAAAAAACCTGTTTGGACACATATAACACCAAATGAGAAATATGCTGAAATAAAAGTTGTGAAGGTTATTTTCCACATAATTTGCAAAATAAAGGGACGTATAACTCTAAATTGATTAAAACCTATTTCATGAATAAAATCTTATAAAATGTGATTACTTAAACAACTTGTATTCAATGTTACTATGGCAAGTTATTTTTATATAATTTTGAGATTAATATAATCATCTTTTCCCCATGTCTTTCTTCTTTACAAACTTTCCCCTATATCCCTCCATGCTCTCCTTCAAATTTATAGCCTCTTTAATAACTAATTGTTATTGCATGCATGTGTGTGTATGTGTGTGTATATATACATACATATAAATACACACACACACACACACACACACACACACACACATATATATATATATATATATATATATATATATATATTCCTAAATATAACCTGCTCAGTCAGTATAATGTTAATTGTATGTATGTTTTCAGGGTTATGATTTGGCATTGGGCAATCATATGGTGTGCGTTTCCCTGGGGAGGCTCCTGTTTTTCTCCTGCCCCCAGTTTTCCTCAGTTGCCAATATTCTTTGCATGTGATTGAAGCTTCATGAACTTTTATGGGTCCACTTAGTCATGCCCACTGACATGCTCCTTGTTCAGCTCACATTTAGGCTGTCACGTTGTTGGGATTTTCTGATAATTCCTAGGAAACAAAATCTCACAGCAAACTCCCCAATCCTCTGGCTCTTAGGATCTTTCTGACCCCATTTTCTGTATTGTTCCCTGAGCGCTATGTGTGGAAGTGTTTCATAGGTGTATTGACTGGGACTTGATTCTACAATCACATATTTTGATTGGTTGTTGTTTTCTGTAGTGATCTGTGTCATTTGCAAGAAGTTTCCTTGATAAGCGGTGAAAAAGTGTGTTTTAATGTATTTCTCCTACTTATTAATCGCTCCTTTGCACACTCCTCCCCTTTGTAATGGACTCTTCTTCCTGCCGTTTCCTTTCCACTACTGTGTTATGAGATTCCATTCTCTCATGTATATGTATAGTGTTTTCATTAACCATTCATTTGTTTCTGGACATATATGTTGCTACTAATTCCAGGCTATTAGGACTAGAGGGGTGATAACTATGGATGCACAGTGTCTATAGCAGACTATAGAGTCCTTTGAGCATATGCTCACAGGGGTGATAGCTGGGTTATCTGAGAGTTCTATTTTTAATTGTTTTGCAAAGCCTCTGTACTGATTTCCATAATATCTGTATGAGTTTGCACTCTCACCAGCAGAAAATCAGAGTTCCTCTTTCCCCACAGGATCACCCGCTAAAATCAAGAAATCTGACAACAAATTCTGGTAGTTTATGAATAAATATTTTAAGTGCATAAAAATAAACACAGTAATACTGTGTTATTCAACCATTTGAAAATAATTCTCTTCATGTTTTTCATACCAAAGAAAGGGAGAGCATGGAAAAATAATCCCATAGTCTTCCAGCTTTGAAGAGATATGATAATTGACATTTTCATGTGTTCTAACTTCTGTTAATTGATTACAAATGCTCCCTAACATTTAATAAACACTTTCACATCTTTGGTTTCATCATAAATTTTTTATTGTAAAATATACCCCAGGGAAGTTTAGTCAATGGTACTTCCCACTTAATAGTAATTGGGTTTTGTATCATTTTTGAAAGACTAATGGCCTTTTGTCTTAGGTATTTCCAGTTAAGACTTTGGAGCTCAAAATTTATGTTTAATTAATTTGAAAAATACTCACTCAAATTAGATGTTGATTTGAAGATTATATATAAAACTGTTGTTATACATGTTTATAGAGCTCTTTAGAGAAAGAAAGTCCTTTGGGCTTGCAGATGCTTCTAATGTAAATAAATAATGCTCAGTTTTGTCACTTAAATCTGTGAGGAATTATAGAAATTGAGTTTAGAGACTTGTGAAATTTTAATGACAAGATTTTAACCATAACTAATTATGCAAATTTCTCATTTTTCTGATTAATATCCCCAAAATTATTTTCTCCATTTCCCATTAATTTTTAATTATATGCTTTGGTTTTAGGCGAATGTCTATTGGACAAGTAATAGTGGATAAATACCAAGATTTTAAAATGTGTTATTACCATGATTTACAGTATTATTGTTTTCAACAAAGGGACTAAAGCAAAATTCCTGGACATTACATATACAAAATCTTCATTACATTGTATATTCACAGATTAGAAATTTGAGGTAAAAGCAAAAACAATAGGAAGATTCCTAGTAAACCCTATCTGCCATAGCAACTGTGAAGTAACGCTTCTCATTTTTTGTGCTTTATTTGTATTTAAAGGATTGATCACATTGCAAAACAGAATTCTAACAAAATTTTCCTTTTGAAAAGAAAAGGAAAATATTCAAAACTTGTAGGTGCATGGTTAAAGAAAAAATATTGACTTCAATTTATTGATCTTATAACCAGAAGCTTGTGATAATCAATTTCCGAGTAACCATCTACATTTGAAATTTGTCAATTTGATCAGAATTGTTTCTTAAACATAAGGCCTCCCTGGCTAAGAGGAAAATATTTAAAATAATATAATTATTCAATTATGAAAGGTATTTTCAGGTCAATAGAGCAAGTTATTTAATTTCTTTATTAGCAATACACAAGTTGTGAAGTTAAATGTGTAAAGCGTTTTTGGAAGGTTTTGGTGCTATTTTAGCACTGGGAATCAACCACAGGCTACTGGACTTTATGTATACAAGGCAAGCACTCTAACACTGAGTCACATTCCAAGCCATATAAAGGTTATGTTTGTGTGTGTGTGTGTGTGTGTGTGTGTGTGTGTGTGTGTGTGTGTGTGTGTTATGTGTGTGTGGTGTGGGGTGGTCATGCTGGGGTGGGGTGTGTTTGATGTGTATGGAGTGTTTGTGTATAGGAGCATTTTCAGAGGATATATATATATATTATATATATATATAAATTTTGTCAGGGTTTTATTGTGATTACATTTAAAGATTTGCCTTGCTTTTCTTTTTGTCTACTAAGTAGTGTACAGTTTTTATTTTTTATCCATTGTATAATAAAGAAATTACATTGACTACTGTTTTGAATTAATCACTACTGTTTAGAAAAAGAACTGTTGTACAGATAATTTTCACATTTAATATCTTAGATAAGCCTCCTTTTGTCTAAAATCTGATAACTAGGGAAGTTATAATTAGAATATTGGGAAAAACCTGTCTTATAATTAAGGGTTGGCTGTTCTTTGAATTCATCTCCACTGTATTCATATACATTCATTAACTTCGGATGTAATTGGAAGGCACATAATTAATGCAATGGTTCTGAATGTTTATCAAATTACCACCAATCATCAGAGTTTCTGCATGATGCTCTGCAACAGAGTGCGCAGACATCAATAAAATACTAATTATAAATAACTAATTATAATGACTGCACAAGACCGAAAAACAGCATCACTGTTTAAATTAAGTTAGTTTTTTTTTCACTTGATTATTGAAGGATGAGTTGCTTTAAGCTCTAAGATTCCAAACTGACATTTTAAATTACTCCTACTCTTATAATTAATGCCAATTCATTGGGTTGTGGTAACCAGGAACAGAAAGGTGCTGAGGATAACAGGTCACCAAACTGACTCATGTTTGCTGAGTAAATTCTATTAAGTGAGAAGAATGAAACATATTTCTGCATTTTTATTTTCACTGTAAATAATAGAGACCAAAATATAAAAGGGTACATGCAGAAGCAATGAACTGCCAAGAATTTCTAGGCAAACCTTCCTTTTATTCCATGAATGCAAAAGTCTCTAAGACTTAGACAACCAATAAAACAGATCACTACCGAGTTTCTAGTGGTTCTAGCACATCATGACATCTACTTTCCTACACTTGAATCCCTGGCTGTCTGTTCCTCAAGTGCTTATTTTATAATAATAATCTTCATTTTATACACTCTGGAAGGATAATCTATTAATAAATGTAATTAAGCATTTAAGGAACAAATCAAAATTAATTAATTTCAGAATTGATCAGATTAAAATTTGGTTGGAAAATACAAAAAAATACAAAGAAAATTATTGCATCTGACAATGCATGTAAATTATTTAAGCATATCAAAATTTTACATATTATAATTATTTTTCCATATTGTCACTGACAAGTGGAGTGCATTTGTAAACTAAAACATTGAGGGTGTTTCAGGAAAGCTCTATCTAGTTCTTGTTATTTAGTTTATATTCAAGATGATGCACTCATGTGACCTCCAGCTATGAATATCTAAAAGGATGTAAGAGCAAACAAAAACTAAATGAGAGAATTAGCAAATAAAATAATTGCAGTTCTTATATTCCTATACAAAACTTGATGTATCTGACCCTATCAAATTTAAGTATATATTTTGTAGAAAATGTGGATCTGGACGATCTCCCTTGTTAACAGAAAGTTTCTGATGTCCCATTTCAGCCATTTTATGTTAACCATTGCTTCTTTCCATTCTCAGTGATGATACTGGTCTACAGGAACCTTGACTAAATTAAAATCATTACAAAATTGAATAACTGAGTCTATTAAAAGTCTTGTTCATAGTCTTTGAGATTTTCAAAAGCTTCACTTTAGACTTATCAGGGCTTCTTCTGTTCTGGTTTTCTTTTTCCCAGAATAAATGTTACCTGGTATCACTTTAAAATAAAAAAAAAATAATAACTTTCTCAAATATATGATATTTTAAATACTTGTCACTCAATTTTGTAGTTTGTTATCTTTCTATGTTATTGTTTCAGTATGGAAGAGAAAGGTCCTTTATCCCACACCCTCAATAGATTCCATATCTAGATTCCCCCTCATGACTATGCTATTTATTATTGACTTATTTACCTCCAAGTGGACAAGTATTTATGTCCTATGTAGCTTTTCAAGAAAAGTCTATGAAGTATAACCTTCAATGGTTTGCACAAAGTTTATTGTTAAACAATATTTGAATTGTTAAAATTCTTGCTATAGATTCTTCCATTTCATTTCTTATTAAAGTGGTTTCCTTTTTTATGGGATATAAGAGCATTCATGTAAAAATATTCCTTGTTACAAATGATTTAAACTTTAAGTCTATCACTTAAGCCTACATTTCATGCATGCTAGTACAAGAAAAAACATGAAAATAGATTTGGCTCATTCACTCTTCAAAACATATATATTTGAAGTTTGGGATTTGGTTTATTGTTTTATTAAAGCACTACTATTGATTGCTTAAAATGCTATAATATCTTTTTCTCTTAACTGTAGGATGTTTTTGGCTTTATATATTAATTTCTACTTTAAGAATTAGTTTTGCTCTTCCTGTTTGTTCTAATTTTATTTATTTGGCTGTGAGGAAATACTGCTACTGAAAGCTACTTAAAGGAGAAAATATGTATTCTCTTTACAATTCTGGGGGACAGTCTATCACTGAGGGACAGAAAAGCAAAAATTTAAATCAGGTCTTATCACATTAACAATCCAAAGGAGAGAGAAATAAACACATTCCTACAATCCAGAATCCCACTCTAGGGAATGATGCTGCTCACAGTGGTCTTCATCTTCCCACACCAACTAGTGAACAAAATAATCTTCCATAGACATACTACCAGCCAGCTAGCTATAGTTCCTCACTGAGACTCACTTCCCAGCTGGTGCTTGGTCATGGAAAGTTAAAACGTTGGTTCAGTTGCTTCTTTTCCTCTTTTTTCTGAAATCATGGCAAGTGTTTTTTATTTATTTATTCATTTATTTTTAAAAGATTTATTTATTTATTATGTATACAGTGTTCTGTCTGCATGTGTCCCTGCAGGCCAGAAGAGGGCACCAGATCTCATTACAGTTGGTTGTGAGCCACCATTTGGTTGCTGGGAATTGAACTCAGGACCTCTGGAAGAGCAGTCAGTGCTTTTAACCACTGAGCCATCTTTCCAGCCCCAAGTGTTTATTATTTAAAGAAATATAAGATTGCTATTTTCTGATGTAAGAAAAAAACATCTTCATTATAAAATAAAAAATTATTGAAGAAAATAGAAATGAGAACCTTAAATAAGACCATAAACATCTAATAATAAATATAATATTATAATCAAAATATTAAACTGGACAATCTAACTTCCTATTCCTTTTCTTGAACCATGTTTACAAAGCACATAAATTATAAAAAGTTTTTTCTTCAACAATTTTATCTGTCAATAGAAACTAAAAGTAATGCATGTCTATACCACAAGAATGTAAGTGGATAAGTAAAACTGCTGATAAACTAAAAATATCACATGAAGATTAATAGTATTTATAACAATAGTGAAAGGTATCATGTTAACTATATATACAATACTACACCTCTGTCTAAATAGTTTACCTTAATATATTTTACTAATATTTTCTCTAAAGTTTAATAAAAGCCAATGGCTTATAGAAAAAAAATACGGGTTTTTCTCAAAGCCATACTGACAGAAACTGATAAGGCATTTAATCAATTTAGCATTATTTTCTGATTTAATACTGGTTTCAGCTATCAGGGAATTTCTGTCACAACTCTGATTTCAGTATTGTTTTGTTTCACAAGTTCATATTTTAATGGACAACTGTTATGTGTATCTAAAGCATAAAATCAATAGCATTATTTCTCTAGTAAAGAAAATAATAAATCAGAGACTCATTGGATTTTATGGAAATGCTTGTCAGAAATTTAAGAAAAGTCTTTCCAGCAATCTTCTCACACAAACATGTATAAACAGCATGTATAGTATCACACACACATACACACACACACACACACACACACACACACACACACACACACACACATTCACACACACACACACTCACACACACACACACACACACACACTCACACACACCTTTGGGTTCTTATATCTTTTAAACTTAAAGCATGAGTTCGTTTTACAGTCAAAACATTTAACACAATTTTTATTCTTCTTTGACAATTCCATAATGAATATAATGTATTTTGATCATATATGTAACTCATTAATCTCTAGTATCTCTCCAACACCCACTGAATACCTTCCCAGAGAGTTCCTCTTCTACTTGCACGTGATTTAGGAGGGGATGTGAATTCAAGTGTAACCCACTGAGTGTAACTGGGTTCTTTACATGAGTAGAGGTTGAGAGTTATTTACTAGAGCATGGGCAAATAACCAGTGTCTATACCACTGAAGAAACTGGCTTCCTTTTCCCTAGTAGTCCTTAACTCCAAATGGCTCCTCAGGATGCAATTTTGCTTCATGAACCCCATTTTCATCCATAATGGAATATTACCAGCCCACACTTGTGTGTATTTTGTGGAGGAAGCCACAGTTTCTGTGATTTCAAAGCCTTTTTTATTCATTTTCCATAAGAACACATAACACAGTGATATACAATAAATGTTTCAGATTGAAACACTTGAGTAAAGACTAAATAAATTTTGCCCAGATTTTAACAGCCTCACTGCAGCTAAGGATTTTGTGTTTGTAACACTTGTCAATTACTTACGGTATTCCTGTTTTAAAAGAAGACTTTTATAGCATGCAGATATTATATGATATTCTAATGCCTTCAATAGACAAAATTTAACTTGCCACAATATATTTTAGCTCCTGCTTCAATTTTAGTTTTTTCTGCCCTGAGTAATTTTGGTAATGACATTGCCATGATCACTAACTGCTAACTATAGATCTTATTGCCATCTACGTTTCATACCCTGTTCGCATACTGCTGTTCTGTGTTGGGTTCTTCTTTATCTTATAGGCATCCACAAGAGATGTACTTTGATTCTATCATCCCCACTACCTAAATATATATTTTATAACTTCAAAAGGAGTGATAACTCCTTCTTTTACGTTACCCACTAGCCGTCCTCATTAGTTGTTAATGGGACTCTGTAGATTTAGTATTTGATGTGCATATGAGTACCAGCCTGTCAGAAGAGGGTTTTTTTGTGAACAGTAAATTTGAAGAAACCCAGCAATGCATCTTCCGTCAAAATGTTTACATGTAGAGTTGATCGTTTTTCATTAATGATGTCATCCTGCAGCTCATAAAGAATTATTTCCCAAATGCCTCTTTTACTGTCATTCTGACTCAACAGTGAACATATACCTTAACAATTGAAACTAAACATTTGGTTTTAAAGTTTGTAAATTTTTCTACTGAATGAAAAAAAAAAAGAAATAAAAAGGAAAGGAGGGGACATGAATGCTCCTTGGTATAGTGGAGGATAAAGTCCATTGTCGATAAAAGGGAGAATGTAGATACAGGCAGGGGCAGGGACATCTGGGAGAGTCCAAAGTGGAAATGACCAGATTGAGTTGGGCCACATGGGAGGAGTGGGGAGATGGCAACCAAGTGCAGCAGCTGAAAGCCAAAGGCACAAAATATTTGGTCAAGTAACCAAAATGTTTGGATTATATAGGAAAGAGGCCCTGGGGAGAAGGGCAGCCCAGCCTCTGGGCTTGAGGGTTCAAGGTAGATGGCTGAGTCTGCCAGCCATACCCTCCCTGTAACAGGTAAGGACTGAGGGATGTTGGGAGAACTAGAAGCCAGGTCCATTTTTTATATGTTAAATAGACACCTTAGCCATTTGTCCAAAGTTTAAAACTTAAAACTAGCACCAATATATGATTAACAATAACAGGAATCTTTATATATAACTTTTCTTTGCTTTAATTTGATTTGTATTTGATACCTTGTAAATGATGGATGTTCATCAAATACTCCAATCCCAGTGGTATCACTTTTCTTCTACAATAAAAAAAAAGGTAAGAGAGTTTACTATATAACAAATGGTGTTACCTCATGTGAAGATCTCAGCATCATTCTTTCTCATCACCATTGTAATGAGAGAGATGTCAACAGCAGTGTTAAAAATGAGATCAATTAAACTTCATTTTCAAATATACTTCACATTTCACAATTCCTTGTGGTAACAAGTACTTCCTTATTTGATGTGCTTGTAGACTGCTGGACTGGCCAAAATGGCACAGATTGTTTTAACGTTTGGAGATAATTATATGACAATTGAATAAAGAAATACAGAAATTTATCTTAGCTCAAAATCCATCCAACTCTCAGAGATTTAGAAAAAAAAGTATGAACTGACAAATTTACTTATAATGTTTTAAATCTCTTAACTGTGTCTATAATAGTAAACAGCAAAGCGATTCTTTTTACTTAAAAAGAAAACTCAGAAGCTAATGTCCAAGATGCCATGGTACACATGGCTATTTACAGTCTAACATTTGAACATGGAGTTAAGATGCATAGTTTAAGAAACCCCATTTTTCTTGGGAGACAGAGGCAGAAGGATCTCTGTGAGTTCAAGGCCAGCCTGGTCTACAAAGTAAGTTCCAAGACAGGCAGGACTCTGTACTCAGAAAAAACCTTTCTTTCTTAAAAAACCAAACCAAACAAACAAACAAACTCAATTTTCATTTTATGTGAGTAAGGCAATTGTGTTGGTGGTACATTATCATTCAAAAATATTATTTTTTTTAACTTTCATTTTTTCATGCCTGATCAAATGAAAGGCATTTGTTAGTCTTTATGAGTTAGCTTGGACTGAATGATCAAGCTTTCTAATGAACTAATGTCTCTTCTTATTCAGGAGGTTGCTCCTCTTCAAAACTAATCTTTCTCAATCTTGATGGTATCCACAGCTTTTCTTTTCCTGGGAAACAAAGGCAAAACCTCTTCTCCAATGTTACAATATCCTGGTTTTGATTCTGAGGTCAACACATATTTAAAATGAACATGCTGACTTAATTTAACAGTTTGTTCTTCTCTCCAATATCTCTTTGTAGCTATTATTCCTTTTTCATTAGCATTTAAAATTTTAAAGAACTTTGGGGGAACTTTGGGGATCTTTATCACCCATTTCTATTTATTAAGCACCCCCCCACACACACACACACATTTGGTTTTTCGAGACAGAGTTTCCCTGTATTGTTTTGATGCCTGTCCATGATCTTGCTCTCTAGACCAGGCTGGCCTTGAACTCACAGAGTTCTGCCTGCCTCTGCCTCCTGAGTGCTAGTATTAAAGACATGCACCACTGCCGCCTTTCTATTAAGCATATCTTTTAAAGTGTGATTATTTCTTCCTATAACTGCTTTTCCTGTAGGATTGTGTGGTATACCTGTAATATGCTGTATGTTGGAATATGAAAAAAACTGTTTCATTTTACTAGAGAGAGATGCTGGAGCATTGTCAGTCTTAATTTGTATAGGTATCCCCATAATAACCATAACTTCTAATAAACTCATAATTACAGAATCAGCCTTCTCAGTACATAAAGCAGTTGCACACTGAAATCCTGGATATGTATCTATGGTATTGTGTATATACTTTTCCAAACTCTGCAAAATTAAAAACATCCATTTACTAAATTGCATTTCTATGGGTGCCTTTTGGGTTAATTCCTGTAGGTAATGGAGTTTCGTTATACAAAGAACATGTAGGACATTTCCTTATAATTTCCTTGGCTTGTTGCCAAGTGAAAGAAAAATCTTTCTTCAAATTTTAGCTGATAACATGGTGTTTCTTATGAAATTATGAAGTTTATAGCACATTTACTATTAATAGCTGATTAATTTCATCATTACATTATGCTAGAGGGCCTGGTAGATCAACATGGGATCTGATATGTGTTATATAAAATGGATGATTTCTGATTACTTGTTTTGCTTGAATAAATAAAAAGTTAATTCTGAATTATCTGGAATAAGTCCATCAGTATCAATATGTAAAACAATTCTTTCTACATATTCAGAGTCAGTAAATATACTAAGAGATTCAGAAATATGTATGTATATAGCTCTAATTTTAAATAAAATCATAAGGGCTTTGAGCCACTTTACTTATTTCCCTGAATTATAATCTGCCTTTCCTGACTTATTTTTATCAGTATAGAAAGTATAGGTTCTAAAAATTGGTATTCCTCTTACTATGTGAAGGAGGAGCAAATTAGTGTTTTTTATACACTGGAGTCTTTTGCTTTTAGGATATTTATTGTTAATCTCTCCCCCCAAATTACTGCAAGCTCTTTGACAATAATGAGGCAATTTCAGCCTTGGTAAGAAGGTACCACAAATTCTGCTGGGTCTGTTTTTGAAAATTGACAAAGTCTAATTTTTCCTTTCAAAATCAACTCAGAAAACTTTTCTACACAGGTCTTTAATTTTTTACTCTTCTGGTGTGCTAAAAAGATCCTTTCTAAAATATTATTTTGTCTTTGTGTGACAATTCCTATGGGAGAATCAGTAGAAGGCAAAATAACTAATATACAAACAAGGTTTGGATCTAAGTGGTCACATGTGCTTCCTACAATTTCTTTTCTACCAGAGCCAATTCTCTCTCATCAGCTGATAATTTTCTTGAAATATTTAAGTCCTTATTACTTTATAAATTTTGAAATTAAGTATGTATCTCTTGAGTAGTTAATCCATAGCCAGTTAATGTCTCCCATTAATTTTTGAAAATCATTAAGAAGTTTTAATTGATCTCTCCTGGTTTGTACTTTCTGTGCTCTAACTTTCTATACACCTATCTTTTATTCTAGATAATAAATATAATCTCCTCTTGGAATTTTTTTGAGAAGCAATTTACAGTCTTCAGCAAAGCAAAATTCTTTTTATCTCATCAAACATGTTTTCTAAGGTATCTTTGTCTGAACCAACTGTAAAATATTCATATAATGATAAATTTGAGATTGAGTAAACTGTTACAAATTATTTCTAGTAGCTGTTGTATAAAATATTGACACAATGTGGGACTGTTTAACATTCTTTTTTTTTTTTTTTGGTTTTTCGAGACAGGGTTTCTCTGTGTAGCTTTGCGCCTTTCCTGGAACTCACCTGTTTAACATTCTTTATGGAAGAATTTTCCACTGACACCTTTTTACAGGTTGAGCATTATTATAAGTAGGCACTGTGAAGGCAAATTTTTCTTTATCCTGTTCATGAAAGGTATAGAAAAAAAAAAAAAAAAACCTGTCTTTTAAATCAATCACTATAATATGCCTTCCCTTAGAAAATAAAGAAGGTAAAGGAATTCCAGGCTATAAAGAGCCCTTTAGCTAAATTACCTTATTTATGACTCTTAAATCTGTTAACATTTGCCATTTTCCAGATATCTTTTTAATGACAAATATAGGAGAATTCCAAGGACTGGATTATTCTTCAATATGTTTGGCATTTAGCTGCTCCTATACCAGCTATCCTACTGCTTGAAATTTTGCTAATGTCAAAACTATTGTTCCACCCACACAGGTTTGCCAGTTAACCATTGTAAAGGTACAGTGTTTGGTTCTTTTGAAAGACTAACAGCTGTTGTGTCCTGTGTATGTACATCCTGAAAATTCTGTGACTGTTCTTCATAATATATTTTAATATTTTTCTCAGAAACATTCATATTTTATAGTTTGTTTCTGAGATTGGGGGAATGTTAATCTGTGTTTCCACTGCTGCAACAAATCACACCCCCATGAATTCATTTCTCTGTTAGGCACACATAGCTCTAATTTACTTATCTGTCTTTCTGGCCTTAAACACCCGACCCGTCCTGTATTTTGTTTAACTTGAGATAAAGTTCCCATCTCTAGAAGCTGAATCTTTACCGCTTGAAGAGGCCAATGTGAATACCAAGATTTTGGTGAAATTATTGTTACATCTGCTCCTGTGTCTACTAAACCTTCCATCTGAATGTCATTTATTTGTACTTTTAGATTGGGTGTTTGATCATTTAAAGCAGTTTGCCAAAATACTTGTCATCCAGTTTCTTCTGAATTTTTTGTTTTGTCTACTGAAGCTATTTTGTCTTTGATTGCATCCAGAGCAGTGCTTTTTTAACAACAGGCATTAAATCTTTCAATTGCTCTCCAGATGAGTTTTCTCAGATGCTAACTGGGAATGACTAAATCAAATTTGATATTTGGGTCTGCTTGAATCCCTCTAGGGTACTTTCTGATGGCATAGTAATACCTTCCCTGTTAATCTGCATTTATTAGTCCAGTGCTGGCTTTTGCCATACCTTGTGCATACTCCAGAAGGCTGGGGCCCTCTGTTTGGATAATCTCCAGAAAACAAAACATTGTTTCTAGGAAATCTTTGCCTACAATTCACTTTCAAAAGACCTTGCTTATCACAATTAAAATATCTAAAATTTTATGTTTTTTAAAATTTTTAGAAATTCTTCCGGTCCTGTTTTCCAGGTAGCCTCACTGATGATGTGAGTAGCACCCAGTGATGGAGAAATGGATGAGATCTATATGAACAGCCTGGACATGAGTGGGAGCAATGAAGGGCGAGGGTCAAGGGAAAGAGAGCAGGAGATCCTAGCTGGATCAAGAAAAGAGAGGGAGAACAAGGAATAGGAGTCCATGGTAAATGAAGACCACATGAGAAAAGGAAGAAACAAAGTGCTAAAGAGGCCCACAGAAATCCACAAAGATACCTCCACAAAAGACTGCTGGCAATGGCTGAGAGACAGCCGGGACTGACCTACTCTGGTGATGGGATGGCCAAACACCCTAATAGTTGGGCCAAAAACCCCATCCAAGGACCAAAGAATCTGGATGCAGAGATCCACGGCTAGGCCCCGGGTAGAGTGCTGGGAGTCTAATAAGCGAGAAAGAGGATGGTTTATATGAGCAAGAATTGTTGAAACCAAGGTTGGATAAAGCACAGGGACAAATAGCCAAATGAATGGAAACACATGAACTATGAACCAAAGACTGAGGAGACCCCAACTGGATCAGGCCCTCTGAATAGGTGAGACAGTCGATTGGCTTGATCTGTTTGGGAGGCATCTAGGCAGTGGTACCAGGTCCTGGGCTCGTTGCATGAGTTAGCTGTTTGAAACCTGGGACTTATGCAGGGACGCTTGGCTCAATCTGGGAGGAGGGGACTGGACCTGCCTGGACTGAGTCTATCAGGTCGATCTCAGTCCTCAGGGGAGACCTTGATCTGGAGGAGGTGGGAATGGGGGGGTGGGCTGGGGGAAAGGGGAGGGGGGGAAATAATAAACCCCTCAATATTGATTATAAAAAAAATTTTAGAAATTACTTCTTCTATAAGAATAGCATCAAACACATGAGATACAATATCAGCTGTATTTCTAATTCATTTGTTAATTGGTGCTGTTCTTGACTTTAAAGGCCTAGTTACCCTTTGCAGTCTGAATTATCATTTTCAAAAACAAAAGATTTGATTAAAATTTGTCTGAATTCTGGATCTAATACTATCATATTTGCAGCTGAAGTCAATCTTGGCAAAAAATCAGTAAAGGCTTCTTTGGGGCCTTATATAACTTAAACAAATGACTCACACCCCTTTTGTGATTCTTCAATCTTATCTCAAGCATTTGAAACTGCTAAACAATATAGTGCCAAGATGTGTTCATCAAATTCAAGTTTCCTTTACAATTGATCATACTGGCCTTCACCTTGAAACTGATCTTGGGAAATATTAATACTGCCTCCCCTATTTCTTTGTTCTTTAGTCCTAGCTTCCTTTTTCCACCACGTTTGTAATTGTCACTGAGGAACAGCTTCTGATATTCCTGTTGCCAAATCTTTTCAATCTTGGGGGACAATTCTGCTCTGAGTTGCATATGAATTTCATATCTGGTTCACATAGAGTGAATGCACAGCCTATGAAGGATAACTTACTTAAATCTCCTCAAATCTAATATTTCCATACGATTCCATTTAACTTCTTCATAACCTTGGGGGTGCCTATCTTCTGCTGGTGATATAGTGGTTCTTATATAATAACTACATAAAGTAAGGTTGGTTTGCTAACAATCTTGGGCTGCTCCTCTTCAGTTTCATCATATGGTAGACTCTTGTTTAAATTCTTTCTGTGTCTGATTATTTTTCTTATTTTCACTTATAAGTTTTTCTAAGACTTGTATCATATTAATTCCTTTTTTCATATTTGGCAAAAAAATACCACTCTGGCTACTAAGGATAAAATGTTAATTACCAGATTGATAGTAATTGTAATTGATATTATATTAGTCTCAAATAAGTCACTTATTTCTTCCATTTTCTGATTCTATTTTCAATCCACCTAAAGTAGCTATAGAGGTACCTAATACTCTATATTACGTTTTTTTTCCCATCCTTAATGTGGAAAAGACATTTTTCATTAAATATTACTTAATGCTCTCCTTGAGGAATTTCCAGATGTCTTACCAAATCTGATGACTTCTTACTTTGTCTATAGCTAACGTAATTTCTCTATCCCTGTGCTCACTACACATGTTGGAGTGCTAATGTTGTTTTTCTCTAATTATCAATCACTCGATTTTATCAATGAAGACTTAGGAGCCAGATGCTGGGGTGAAAACCTGCTGTCTCAAAGGCACAGAGAAAACACATAGCTGACCTTTGTCTTCTGCTAATGACCCAGAAAGAGACTTTTTCCTCTGCCGTCTCAAACAAAACTCCCCCAACTCAGTGTCCCTCCCTCCCACTTCCTGTGCATCTCTCTATCCATCCTCCTCACTCCCTCTTTCCTTCTGTTTTTTTTTCCCTGTCAACTGGTTATTTGCTCAGCCTCCTGACCTATGGTTGATTTTATTTAATCATGTTTACAACATTGAAGCAGAAAGCTCTTAGATTACAGGTTTATACTAGAGCAGAGCCACACCTCAAATAGAAACAGTTCTTTTTTCCAGTAAATAATGGGATCTCTGGGGTTCACTGTATGACCAAATATCCTGCAATAAAAACACCCTAACAAAAGGATTAATGAAGAAAGGGTTTATTCTGGCTCACATCATCTCAGCCAGGAGAGGTATGTGGCTCCTCACTTCAGTTAATGCAAATAAAAGCACCCTTAAAGATGAGGCCAGAGTTCAGATGTGGTGGTATATATGATAAATATCTTCTACAGGCTCTAATATTTTGAACACATGTTTCCCAGTTGGCTGCATTATCTGGAGAAATTTAGGAAGTATAGCCTTATTGAAGGGAGTAGTCATTTGGGGTGAGCTATCTGAGTTTAGAACCTCATGCTTCTTCTTATTTGTTCTCTGTTTCCTTCTTCTTCAGCCATTTTGTAACAGAAAAAAATGTGCTTTCTCAGTGAACTATTACTGTAAGCACTTAGATATTAATAAAGGAAAACCTCTTTAAATTACACTACAAGACTGGTTTTGTCAGATGTACAAAAGAGAACCAGTTTGGAACAGAAATCCTCATTGTCTTACATGGTTTCATGCCCTCAAGTTACACTTTGAACAGCTAAGCATGTCTCAGAGAGACAGAAATTGCAAGGTTTGGTTATTTGGACTAATGGGGAAATTTACAAGGTAAAAATATTGTTATGGATTTCTGGAGACAGACCATGGTTGATTTCAGGAGGCAGCCATTAACAAGGGTCATCCTGCCCAGCTGGCATATTTGTGCTCTTCCTGATGTGAGAACCAGGATTAATAATGCACCAGTATAAGTGAGGGTACAGTAAATTCATCAAACTACACAACCATGGGAAGATGTCAGCAACACAAAAGTCTTTGTACCCACAGATTACTAAGGAAACCAGGAGTGTTAAACATGTGGGGGCATATCTTCAATGAAGGACATAAAATACCTGCATTCTATCAAGAAAGCTGAGAGCAGATACTGTTAACAAACTGATGACCTTTTACCATCTGTAGAGCCAGACTCCACCCAAATCACCCAGAATGATTTTCCCAGGTTCTCCCTCCATAGATCTGTATCTTTAGCTCCTAGTTAATATAACCCATCCTTAGAAGATATAGACTGCTGAATTATGTGCTGTCTTGATCAGAGACCTCGCTAGGTCTTAGGCCCTTAAGGTCACATGTACTTTGCAAAGGAGTTTCTATATAGTCATACCTTAAGTTATACTGCACACCTGGAATTGGAATGATTTGTGCCTGCAAATGCTATGAGAATGATTATTACCTGGAAAGATATTTTTCTCCCAAGTTACACTGTGTTTAAATACATTCTAAAAACTCTGTATAGTATACCATTTATGCCTGAGAGATCCATTAACTAAATTCCACTTTCTGTAATAATATTTCCTGAGCAAGTTTAGTTGAATCTTTATGACATCAATGTTTTATTTCCAGTTTCTACAGTATCAGTTTATACCACTTGCTTCCATACTTTCCTAGCATGACTGACTCTTATTCCTCTGGAAAAATAACCTGAAGAAATGTTTTCTTCTATAAATTACCTTGGTCACAAAGTCATTTCACTACAACAGAATAGTGACTAATCCAGCATTTTTAAATAACAGCATTTTTAAAAGATACAACAATTACTCTTTATAAATTAGAATTGAGTCTCAACCATTAATAATTCCTTAGGAATATGAATACCAGAGAATATGAATAAACTGGTCATACTGCTTTTTGTTTTGTTTTGTGAGAATGTGGAAGAATTCACAATGTTAAAAATAGAAAATTAGGTAAATACTGAAAATTGAGCTTCAAGGACTGTTCTAGAAACCTGGAATAGATTATAGGGGGCAAGCTCATGAAATTCCAGATGAAAACCATCTTAGCAACTGAAATCTAGCACACTCCTGAGAAATTTTGGCAAAAAAATATGACCGTCTTTTGCCCTGGTCCTAAGAACATGCCTGAGGCTAAACTGAAAACCAATGGACTAATATCCTTGGTAGAGGGAATTTCAAGTCAGCATATTGTTTCATGTATGGCATTGTTATTACTGATTACACTTATGCAGGTGTCTACAATGAAAAGGAGCAACAGAGAAAAAAATGCAAATGTTCAATTCGAAGAGGAAAGGGACATTTACAGGAAAAGTATGGAACTTAGAGCTGCAGCCAAGACAGGTGTTGAATGAGCCTCGAATTGTTAAGGAAATTTGTGCCAATATGCAGAAGCCTGCTCCATACTGGGGAGGGAGAAAAGGGGAAATGGTGCTTTTAGGGCAAGAATTCACTTAGCTAAGCTTCCAAATTTTGGAAGATAGGCTAAGGGGTTTTCTTCTCCTTTAAAACACCAATAAAGGAAATCTGCTGCTAATATGGTTCAAGGGACAGGAGATCTGTCCTAGGCTGGCAGCCAAAACTAGCATGGTCTGTCGTGTGGTCCTGGCTTTAGAGGAACTATTTCTTTTTTTCTTTTTTTTTTTTTTTTTTGGTTTTTCGAGACAGGGTTTCTCTGTGTAGCTTTGCGCCTTTCCTGGAACTCACTTGGTAGCCCAGGCTGGCCTCGAACTCACAGAGATCCTCCTGCCTCTGCCTCCCGAGTGCTGGGATTAAAGGCGTGCGCCACCACCGCCCGGCTAGAGGAACTATTTCTTAAAGCCATGAAGGTGAAGCATGGATAACAGTGGAGAAACAAGGAATTTGGAGATGTCAGAGCCTCTGCACATCTGCATAGGTGTGATGATGCATAGGTGGAGTGGAACCAACTCAAGAGAGAGATGTATATCAGGGCATCAAAGTTAGAGGGTCAGAGCCATGTAAACCCGTTGGCATTCAGGCTGGAGCTACATGAGTTCATGTTTGCCATTTTAGGTCCTGGTTTTACTTTGGTCCAATGTTTCCTTATTATACCCTCATTCCTCTTTTGGAATGTAAGGTATATTCTGCTCCATTACGTGTTGGAAGTATATAAGCTGTGTTGTTGTTGATGATGATTTTAATTTTATTAAGAGATTGTCTTGATTCTCAAATGAAACTTTGAAGTTTGGACTTTGAAATACTGTTGAAACTGTGAAAGGGTATGGAGACTTGGAGTTGTGCTAAATTCATTTGCGTTATGATATAGCTGTGCGGCTTATGGAGACTAGGTAGCAGAATGTGGTGACTTAAATTAAAAAATGTACCCTATAGACTCTGGTGTTTGAGTATATAGCTTCCAGTTTGTGAAGCTATCAAATGAGGCTTATATGTTGGTGCCTTGCTTGAGCAGGTGGATCTGTGGAGAGTCTGGACTTCAAAGCCTCATACCACTTCCTGTTCACTCTCTCTGCTTGTCTCTGCTTTGTATTTCCAGCTAAGGTTGTGAACCCTCAGCTATCTAAGTACTACAACTACATCTTGCTGCCATGCATCTCTACAATGATGGCTTTTAATCCCTCTGGAACCAAAAACAAAAGTAAATTCCTTTTTCTATAAATTTCTTCTGCTATGGTATTTTATCATAGTAACAGATAAGTAACTTATATAGCCATCTCCCAGGTAATTCAAGATTCTGGAAGTTGGCAATTCACCATCATAGTCTTTGAACTTTTGTTACTCTTATATCAAAGTCATATTCCCAAGTCATTGTTAATGGTTGAGACTCAATTTCTAATGTATAAACAGTAATTGTGGTATCTTTTAAAATTTTATTTAAAAATTCTGTATTTCAGTTCTTTAAAATACAAGTAAACCTGCCATGCCAATCAAAATGCACAAAATTGGGTTTAGAAATTGGAAAGATATCCCATTGATTAAGAGCACTTGCTCTTCTAGCAGAAGTCCTGGAATAATTTCTCAGCATCCACCCAGCAGTTCACAACTGCCTGTAATTCCAGTTACAAGTACATCAACAATCTCTTCTGGACTGCATGGGCACTAGGCACACTCACAGTACATGTACATACACACATGGAAGAAACTTATACACATTAATTAAAATGTATAAAACTTCTAAAAACTCATAAATGGGTTGATAACTATGTGCCCAAAAGCATCTGGATCTCAATATTAGATTTTGTTTTTTTTCTCAAAATTTCCTGACATTTCATATGATTATCATGTGCTTGATTATCTAGTATATCCATGTCGTTTGATATATCATAACATGCCTAATAATAATAGCATACATATTATGTTTATTCATAAGTATGTATGTAGACACAGATAAACTTCATGTTTCATTTTGTGTGTTTTGAAGTACCAGAGCTTGGCAATATATATTGTTATATAACATCTCTCTCTCTCTCTTTTAAAAATATAGTGAAAATATGAATAGAATAATGAGACTATCTTTTATATTATCTTTCTTGATTAGTATTTTTATTCAAGAGCTATAACTTGTCCATGTTTAATTTTGCTAATGCTATTTTTCCCATCTTCACTGGAGTCATCATTCCTACACAATGTGTCTCTCACAAAACTTAAATGATCTTCATGATATTTGCTAAGCCAATAAACAGAGATTAATGCCATTATACTTCATTTTTAGCCTCAGCAATTTCATTAAGATTGAGATAGAGCTATTAAAAATTCTGAGTCATCGTATCTGCTTTTGATGGACTGTTTATAGACACACCAATTTTAAAAGTCAGTTGTTCTGTTCTTTATAATTTCTACAAGTACACTGTATATTGAGGAAGTAAACTATTACATTTAACTAATGATATTATAATGTTTTGAGCTTAAGGTGTTAATACAGAATAACAGCATGTGTTTTTGTGAATAGTCCGTGGATGTTATTTAGCTTCAGATTAAGAGAAATGATCACTATTGTATTTTAGAATATCTCATAAATTTGCAATTATCTCTAAGGACACGTTTGAATTTTAATAATGCCACAATATTTTCTATATCCCATCCAAAGTATTTTGTCATTTAACAGTGTGATTTCTGCTCTCATAATAAAGTATGTGAGTGGTAGTCAAGTACAGAGATCATTGCAAAATCCAATAACACAGAATTAGAGAGGATGGATACATAACTGTATCTTAGAAGACCCAACAAAAAATGAAACATGTGGGACAAAGGTGATTTAGTAGATAAAGGTAAATAGGGTGTCCAAAGTTTATATATATTTGAGAGGAGAGGAGTCTAATCTGTACTGCTAAGCATACAGATAACTGAACAAATGAATCCTGAAGATCAAAAGTACTAACACATTCTTAAGTCAGCCACCAGAAGGTCGATTCAAGTGATATATCCAAATGTGGCATGGAAGTGTATGTAATTTGTCTTAGCAACAACCAAAATAGAAAACTGAAAGAAGAAAAGAAAACAATATGAGGTTATAAAAATCTACTTGATATCTTCATCAGTTTCTTTCTTTAGAGACTTAAAGTTCTTATCATACAGATCTTTCACTTGCTTAGTTAGAGTTACCCCAAAGTATTTTATATAATTTGTGGCTATTGGAAAGGGTGATGTTTCTTTGATTTCTTTCTCAGCCCATTTATCATTTGTATAGGGGGGTACTGATTTTTTTGAGTTAATCTTGTATCCTGCCACCTAACTGAATGAGTTTATCAGCTGTAGGACTTCCCTGGTAAAATTTTTGGGGTCACTTATGTATACTATCATATCGTCTGCAAATAGTGAAAGTTTGACTTCTTCCTTTCTAATTTGTATACCCTTGATCTCCTTTTGTTGTATTATTGCTCTGGCTAGAACTTCAACTATTATATTGAATAAGTATGGGGAGAGTGGACAGCCTTGCCTTGTTCCTGATTTTAGTGGGATTGCTTTGAGTTTCTCTCCATTTAATTTGATGTTGGCTGTTGGCTTGCTGTAAATTGCCTTTAGGTATGCTTAGGTATGTTCCTTGTATTCCTGATCTCTCTAAAACATTCATCATGAAGGGGTGTTGGATTTTGTTAAAGGCTTTTACAGCATCCAATGAGATGATCATGTGTTGTTGTTGTTGTTTTTTTTCTTTCAGTTTGTTTATATGGTGTATTAGATTGACAGATTTTCGTAGGTTGAACCATCCTTGTATTCCTGGGATGAAGCCTACTTGGTCATGGTGGAAATTTTTTTTGATGTGTTCCTGGATTTGGGTAGCCAGTACTTTATTGAGTATTTTTGCATCAATGTTCATGAGAGAGATTGGTCTGTAGTTCTCTTTTTTTGTTGCATCTTTGTGTGGTTTGGGTATCAAAGTAACTGTAGCCTCATAAAACGAATTTGGTAATGTTCCTTCTGTTTCTATTGTGTGGAACAGTTTGAAGAGTATTGGTATTAGCTCTTCTTTGAAAATCTGGTAGAATTCTGAGCTGAAAAAAAATCTACTTGAGAGGACTACTAAGGTTCAAGTGGTCCCATAATATAAAGAAAAAAAAAAAACAACAATAAACCAAAGTTTTTAATTGCTGCAACTTCTAGGACTATCTGAAAAAATCCTACATTGAAATTATTACCATTATATAAATATTTTATCTTCCTTTTGGGAACCCATGGATTGCTTAAAGTACATAATCAAAAAATACATATGTATTTTCCAGACTTTCATTATTCCAACATATTATTTTCAGCATGTGGAACTACCAAAAATGAAATCTGAAGCTTAGATTTACTTTATTTTTGCCACTTTTCATAGGAAAATTTGTTCTTCAAAACTTCATAATGTAATATGTAAAATATTTTTTGTCATCTAATTCTGCCTCTATAAGATCCAATCTGTAGTGAGATTTTAAGATAATGTTAATAACTTCTTTTTCTCTTTATTTGGTCAAATGAGACATCAAAGAACATACACTGTCCTTCCATTAAGTCAAGGGAGAAATTCAGCTTCACATGCCAGGTTGGATGACTGAGAGCTTCCTTTCTTGTCTTTGAGATAGTTGTGAATTTTTGGTTTAGTACAAAATCAGGACAATGCAAAAATCAGAGTATATCACATTGTCATTGATGTCCTGTTAACACTCATTTTTATTGGATGGGTTTCTGGGCACTCCCTCCTGTCCATTCTGTAATATTCCAGCTTTATGCACTTGAATCTTACTGCTCCATGACTGTTGTAGAATGTTGATGGAAACAAATAAATCCACAAGGACTGTAGTAAACAGATGTTCAACACAAAATTTCCCTTTGTGGAAGGAAAACAAAACAATGGTTTTGATATAAAAGCACTTATTGAAACAATGGGTTGATATTCACAGACTTTTTTTTCTATTTTTTCAATGTTTTTCCTGAAAGTGCATCACAGAGTTGAGAGCATGCCTAATATAAAAGCAAGTTTATTATATCTTGTATGTTCATCCAGAGTCCACTGTCAAGGTAGGAACTCATTTGAGATGTTATGTCCAAGAAACAAAGTAAGATTTAATTTTTGACATTATCATTTCATAAAGTTGATTCAAGAAATAGATCTACAATCCATCACTGCAAAATGATCAGCCATAGATCAGTATGATGTCAAGGAGAATTTTGACTCAGTTGTCATGTGCTTAGCAAACACTTTTTTTTTACTTTATTTTGGGGAATATTTAAATCACATTTTCAAATTTTTTATAGTTATAAAGAACAATGCACTTAAGAAGTATATAATGGAATGAAGATTCATGTGCTTCATGCCAGTGTTTGAATGATTATCATTTTCTTCCACACCTGTGAACTTGTTAGCAAGGCTTTAAGTTTAGTGTAGCCACAAATAGACAAGAACACATGACCTATATTCCTGTTGACCATTGAAATTTCTAAGAACACACATTTTTAAATTCACATAACCAACAGTTGACTTTCTTTCAAGCCACTGACAATTGTGCCCTCTATGATAAAAAACTAATCTAACTTTAATTAAGTCCTAAAAGAATAGCCTGCCTTAGTGCCTTACAAGTACTGTAACAGAACACTTTACAATGTATATATACAGAAATTTTATTTTCTGCTCTTCTGGACTCTGTTAGTTCTAAGATCAATTCAACAGTAGATTTACAGTCTAATGAAGACTTTCTTTCTTCTCCAAGAAGATTTCTGTTTTTTGGGGGGTTGGTTTTTCAAGACAGGTTTTCTCTGTGTTGCTTTGTGTCTTTCCTGGAACTCACTTGGTAGCCCAGGCTGGCCTACAACTCATAGAGATCCACCTGGCTCTGCCCTCACGAGTGCTGGGATTAAAGGCATGTGCCACCACCGCCCCACAAGATTTCTCTTTATCTCTTTTCTGTCTTCAAAAAGAAATTCTGAGCAAGCAGTTGTATAATCTCCCATGCTATCTGGTAACTAGTTTCATGATCAAGCAGTTGCATAACTTCCATGCTATCTAGTAACTAGTCTCATTGGCAAGGACTCCTCTCTCAGGACTTAATCTACTGCAAAAGGCACTGTATTCTTAATTACAGGGGAAAACTCGGACCTCCTCATTACTTTTATTTTTTAATTTTATGTGTTTGTGAGAAAGTATGGAGAAAATAATTGTTTGTGAAACAATCTCTCACTGAACCTAGAGCTCAAGAATTCAGATGGATTGGCTGGCAAGAAAAAGCCCCTGGGACCCTCCTATTGCTCACTCTTCAATAATTGGTTGATAGGTCCTTGCCACAAAGCCGGATTTATTTTTATTTATCATTTTAAATATGGTTGCTTGGAATCAAACATGAGCCTCCATGTTTAGTACGCAAACATTTTACTGAGTGAGCTCTCTCCTTGGCTTCCTCTCTCTCACTCTTTCAATTATGATTTATCAGCTATTTATGCTGACAGACAAATGCTTTCATGTAAGCCTCCATTGTCAAATGTCTCTGTTCTCAAGGCACAGTAATGAATGTTTCATATTTTTCTGGCTTCTGACTCTAAGACGTAAGTGATTCTATTTTATGCTTCTGTGGAACTTAGCAGGTTCGATTGATGTAAAAACAGGAAAGGTTTCATTATAGGAAATAAGGAAATGCCAAAACTTGAAGTAAAAATTTAAGTGTAAACAAATCCAGTTATTTTCACATTGTTTGGTATTGCATGAAAGAAATAGTGTTGCCCTTTTACTTTTAAAATGTAATATAACAACGGCAAGTATCATTCACACACAAAGAAATGTTGGAACTTTTGGAATAGAAGGACGATTCTCATTTGAGGCAGGTCCAAGCCCCTCCCCACTGCATCAAGGCTGAGCAAGCTGTCCCAGCACAGGTAGTGGACTCCAAAAAGCCAACTCATGCACCAGGGATAGATCCTGATCCCACCGCCAGGGGATCCTTAAACAGACCGAGCTGCACAACTGTCCTACTTATTAGGAGGGCCTACTCCTGTCCCATACAGCCTCCACAGTTGTTGGTTTAAAGTTTGTGAGTTCCCATTAGCTTGATTCAATTGTCTCTGTAGATATCCCCATCATGGTCGTGATCCCCCTTGGTGAGTAGCAGGAGAGACTAGGGGGAAATGCGAGGAGGAATGAGAGAAGGATCTGAGGTTGGTATGGAAAATGAATAAAAAAATTTTAATAAAAAAATTCTGAAAGAAAAAAAAGGAAGATTCTCACAATCAGGACCAGCTTGGTGAGTGTGCAACTATGCTACTCAGTTGCACCATGTGTGGACCAGTTGCCATAATGACCTTCTATTGTTGGCCTGAAATTCTTAATGACTTTCAGTGAGAGATTTTAATCTGAGACTTATTAAGTTGGATCTGAACATATGATTTGGCAAGTCTAAGAGAATTTAGAAAAGAGCCAGAGTGTTGTATGATAAAATGTTTAGGTTACCTACTCACCATGACTGAAGAAACATTGTGATCACTAGAGAGGATGAGCTTTTAGTGAAGTCTTCTTATATAAGGAAAGTGTGTAAGAAGCAATTTACCATGTATCTAGAACTTTAGTTTCATTCAGTGCATGCAATTAGTTCCATAGGTTATCCTTTTCTAATACAACCATGGATTCGGATGTAGGAAGAATTAACCAGAGAAAAAAAATCCAGAGGATAGCTCCATGAAGGAAGTCTTAGCTCCTTTTGTATGATCACCCCTACTGCATGTTCCCACTCAAGAAGTCTCACTTATGTCTTTATGTTACATGTGTTCAGTCTCCTCTACTGGTCTCCTTCATATTTCTTAAAACAATGCCCATATTCACAGCTGTTTGTGAACCTACAAGAACATTACAGGTGGCAGGTTTGTATTGTAGTTCACAGCTGGGTAAGACCATTGATGCCCTTTCTCCTTCAGCATCTTGAATAGTACCATTTGGCAGTACAAATGCTAGTCATAAGAAAGGAGGCATTAAGTCCATTTCTAGCTTTATTTCTGTATATATTGTATTCAAGGTATACAGAAACTTCAACTACAGGTTTTTATCAACTAGTTCTGATGGACAACCAAAAATGAAGAGTAACAGTATTGTTTGAGGACCTTTGTAGCCTCCTTTACATTAATGATGCTAGAAAGCTATAAGTAAAGAGGCTATACCTTCAAAACTGTGAATAAAATTGCTAAAGACTATTACACTACCCCAAAATTCAAGAATTTTTGAAGAATCATAAAAAGAAAAAATTGCATTTTCTTGGTTTTTGCTGAACTGAACAAAAATAGACAGAATAGCATTATGAATGTGTGATATACTCCAGAGGATAGCTAAACAAAACTGTAATTTCTGTACTTAACGATTGTATGATCGAATAGATATTTTAAATGACAGGCCCTTATCAACAAATTAAGACAGCAACAGTTCAAATTCTAATTTTGTCATTTTAAAACATTAGTTAGAAAAGTTGTGTTTTCTGTATCTATTCTCTACCCAGTATTTAGTGACAACCACAAAAATGTGTATTTTATAATATCTACTAAGAACTAGATGTAAAAGCTTATTTGATCCACTTTTTGACAATCTTGAATCTCTGCTTCAATAAATTTGCATTTAATTATGTCAAAAATACTTTCTCTTATTTTTTTCCTCTTCCATACACTCTAGTAGAACAAAGAACAGAAGGAGAAGGAAACCTATGGATATCTAAAACTTAACTCGAGTTTCCAGGGTGCCGATTGACAGAATCCAAGATGCCAACTGTCAGCTGGTCTAGAGGGTCACCAGTCATAACAGAACTGTAGTTGGAAGTTATTCTGTGTCCTGCCCAGTCTGCAGCCACTTGGACCCAAGTAAACACACAGAGACTTATATTAATTAAAACTGCTTGGCCATTAGTTCAGGCTTACTGCAGACTAGCTCTTAGACTTAAACTGAGCCCATTTCTGTTCATCTACATGTTGCCACGTTTTCTGTGGCTTTGCCTGTGTGCCATTACATGCTGTTCCCTGGATGGTGGGCTGGCATCTCCTAACTCAGCCTTCCTCTTCCCAGAATTGTCCTTGTCTGCTTACCCTACCTATACTTCTTGCCTGGCTACTGGCAAATCAGCATTTTATTAAACCAGTGTACAAAAGCATTATCCCACAGCACTTCCCCTTTTCTGTTTAATTAAAAGAGAAGGTTTTAACTTTAAAATTGTAAAATTACATAAAACAAATAAGAATTACAGTTACAATATTTAGTCTATTTGTATTTTATAAAATTAAAGAAAATATTCTACCTTCCCTATATTTGTGAGTCCAAGGTTTCATATCTAATTTATCTTTTATCATAACCAAGGAAAATCATAATTATAAGTATCTAGTCTTCAACTACATCAAAGACTCCAGAAGGATACAATATTGCCTAAGTAAAAAAAAAAAAAATGCATTGTAAGCAACTTCCAAAATTCTGGAAATGACAGAGACAGCCGCCTGCCTGGACAGTTACCCAAAGTTCCTCTATAACATTGGGGCATCCATCATCAGTCTACAGGCCTTGAGTTTTTTTAATTACTTTTCTCTGTGTCTTGTATAACATCTGCCAGTTTCCTCTGCAGAGCAGGAACTTAAAGGACCATTTTGCCTTGCAAAGTTCAGTGATCATATTCCTATGGGTCCTGCATGTCCAGTTGATACATTTTGTCAAGCAGTCCAGGCAAGAACAGTTTCTTGTCCAAATGGCTATTTTTCCCAAGAAGAAGATAAACTCTATATAGTTTAAGTTTAAGAGATTGTCACTAATAAACCTGAGCTAATGGCCGAGCAGTTTTAATTAATATAAGCCTCTGTGTGTTTACTTGGGTCTGAGCGGCTGTGGACCAGATGAAACACAGAAAAAACTTCCAGCTACAAATGGCTCCAAAACATGGGGCAAGAGTTTCCACCTAAAACCTGAGAAAGCTTTAAAAAGGTGTTCTAAAATGGAGCCAACATGAGCTTCCTAGTTGTGTCTCTCAGGAAAACTTTCAGTTACATAGAGCAGTCTCAGGTGCTTAATAGAGTACGATAGAAAGATGGAACTTGGAAACATCTGATAAATCTGAGTGTTATAAGAGATTTAGACATGAATGGACCCAGTAGAAAGTATGTCTTCAGTACTGATCAAGTGACCATTACCATAATCAACATAAGAAAATTATTATAGGTAAAAAGGGGCAAAAAAGTAGAAAATTCAAAGTAATCTTATTTATTGCACAGTCAGCTATATCTACTATTTACATTGCTTTGCACTATAAAATTTGATTTAAATAACATCATTTATTAGAATTGAGAGAAAGAGGATATACAGCTAAGCAATAGGGGATATAGTTAATTCTTCTGTGGCTGGACATCATTGATGCTTGAACATAAACATTTAAAAGCCACAAACAAAATGACATATTTTTCATTGTCTTAGTTACATTTCTAGTCCTGTGACAATACACCATGATCAACATGACTTACAAAAGGAAGTGTTTAATTGGACTTCCAGTTTCAGAGCATTTAGAGTCTGTAAAAGGTGGAGCAAAGGTGTGGCAGCAGCAAGAGCTGAGAACCCACATCTTGATCAACAAAGCAGGAGGCACAGAGAAAGACTGGAAATGGCTGATCCTTTGAAACCTTCAAACCCAGCCTCACTGATATACTTCTTCCAGCAAAGACACACCTTCTACTCCTTCCAGAATAATTCTACCATGAGGAACCTAGTATTTGAATACATGGACCACATGGGGGCTATGCTCATTCAGACCATCCCCGTGATGATAAAAACAAACAAACAAACAAACAAACAATGAGTTCATAGAGAAGAAATCTTAGAAGGAGAGAAAGGGAACAGGAATAAGGAAGAACAGATTCTTATATGTGTATCTGTCACAGAAATATTTCAAAATATTGTCAATGTTTCAGTGAGATAAATTTGAAAGATATTTTTCCAGTCATGTCTAGTTTGTTTCATTTATTTTTTTTTTCACAAATTGTATGTTAGAGGTTTGGAGGAATAAAACATTGATTACATTGGCTGACTAAATTGAAGTATCAAGTAATATGAAATACTGAGAAAAAGATAATGTACTTTTTTTCTGTTTGCTGTAAACACATTTTCTCTAACATTAAACTGTAACTTGTCTATCATTTAACCAAAGCAGTAGGTTCCTCAGAATGTTGTTATAATGACAAAAATATATCCATATTTATCTTTTCATAGACTATATTCATCTTCACTCAAGTTTTGCTTTCTGTAACAAACCATTTCATTTTCTTAGCAGGGAAATATAACTTCTTGATAATGTATACATTGTCCTCAAGTGGTGTTCTTTGTAATGCTTTACTTCCCTTGTTTGAATGAAATGCTGATGCCCTCTGAAAAATTGTACTCATAACCATTCTATATGGACTTAATGTGTTTTCAGGCCTACTATATGAATTAAAGCTAATCATCTGAAATCTAAAATTTCTCGGTAGCAGAGACAGCATGGGGTAGTGAGTATAGTAGCTGAAGCAACATTCCATTTGTGAATATCCTGTAACTAACAATTTATATTTTGATTCATAAACTGACTGAATATGAGGACTTTCATGCTTTCAATTGTTTTAATTAAAATTATTTTTAGCCATTATTCCCATATGTGTGTGATACGTACTGACTGCTTACACCTCCACCTCCCTTCGTTCTCTGTCCACCCCCTCTCTCTAAAACTTTTCTCATGACTCTTCTTTTTGTTTTATGACCTACTGAGGTAAACCAGGGCTATTGGTCTATAAACTGGTGGCTCCATTGAAAAATACATACTCTGTTATGATCTGATTAAGACAATGGCAAGAAGAAGCCCATTGTCATAAACAGTGCAGACACAAATGAATGTGTAATGTTTCTATTTCACTTTACTGGTAATAGCAGCAAAAGTTCCACCAAATATTGCTTCCAATTTTTTTTTTTTGTACACGAAAGTGAAATTGTGGCTATTTTTAAGTGATGTAAAGTGCTATTAACACAGTGTTTCCAAGTTAGCACACCTAACCAAAGAAGAGGATTTAATAAAAGATTAAATGTAGCAGGAATATTAACAGTTCTTATTAATACAATCAAACCTGAGGCCAGTTATTGGGGTCAACGCTGGTAGATCAGAGAGACAGAACAAGCCACAGCTATCTCACCTTGCCAATTTCTCAGCTGGCCTTGTTTCCTCAGACTGGAAACCTCTGAGTCCTTATCCAGAATGAATCTCAGCTGAACTGTGTTGCTCCAAAGCCTGAAAGCTTAACCAGCCAAATGGTTAACCAGTCAAATGCTTCTAGTTTCTGGTCTCCACGCCTTATATATCTTTCTGCTTTCTACCACCACTTCCTGGAATTAAAGGCTCTCTTTCTGGGATTAAAGGCGTGAGTCACCATGCTTGGCTGTATCTTTGAACACATGGATTTCTTCCTCAGGAATGCTAGGATTAAAGGTGTGTGCTACCACTGCCTATTTTTTATGTTTAATATTGTGGCTGTTCTGTCTCTGACCCCAGATGAGTTTATTAGCATGCACAATATTTTGGGGAATACAATACCACAATTCATCTAGATGAGGGGTTAAAAGATTGCTTATTTCCTCGGTGCTTCCTCCTGAATCTAAATGCCTCTGTGTTTCTTTGAAGGCTATTATTCTTCAGTCTCATTTGTGCTCCCAGTTTTTAAAGATAAAAAGCAAAAAATGATTCTAGCAATTTTAGTTTCTGAACATTGAGCCCCCCTTAAATATTTCTGATTCCCTTATGTGAATTATTCAAGTAGAGATTGGAAAAGTTTCTGTCAGGAACCTCAAGGGGGGAATTTTCATATTTGAAAATTAACTAAACTGGAATAATAGATGTTCTATTTAATCCTACAATTGCTATGGTCTCAATATTGGCAGCATTCTTAAGAATAAGGCCATAAGTCAGATATATCCAATATTATTAGTTCAGGATGGCTACAAACTCTGAAGTAGGTGAAAATCAATTAGTGCTCAACTTGTATTAAACCATCTTGGAATGGTTATGCCATAACAAAATTCAAAGTTACATGCCTTTCCTATCCAGAATGTAAATTCATGATGTATAATTTAAATAAAAATAATTTTTAATCCTATTGATACTTTGCTGGTCCATGGTCTATAAAATCCTCAGCCAATATAGCTTAAGTTTATCCTATATGAATTTACACAATTACAGTGTTTGGCAATTTGTGTGAATTTTTGATATCATTTCATGTTCTTTTCGAAATAAAACAGGGTTTGAAATAATTTTTCAAAGTGTTACTCAGAGTACAGTGAAGATGCAATGTCCCCCAAACATGATCAATTGAACACTTGACTATAGGTGAAGTTTATCCTCTTTCACCATGGGAACCACTAATGCACTTACACTACTATATGAGACAATGTGTTTGTATACTACACAGCCTGAAAGAGCCAGGGCTTATTTTATGTTGAGAAAGTACATGACTTGTTACCTTTGTATCTTTGTTTCATGTCTATTTGGTCCCTGTCTGTCTGTCCCTGTCTGTCTGTCTCTCTTTCTTTCTCTGTCTCTCTCTCTCTCTGTGTCTCTCTGTCTCTCCATATCTCTCTCTCTCTCTCTCTCTCTCTCTCACACACACACACACACACACACACACACACAGAAATACACACTTTAATTCAGAGAACAAGCCTTTCACCTTTGGTATTTAAAACCTCTCTCTCTTATCCACACATCCTCCTCCTCTGTGCTTTGCCACCTTTACAGAGCTTCTGATTTTCAAGCACTTTGGGTGTTTTTGTTCCTTTTTCACCCATTGTTTTCTCCTTCAAGTCTCTTATTGATCCTCAGCTGTTTTCCAAGTAAACCATCTGAAATCTAAAACTTTTTGGCAGCAAAGACTGCATTTGTTAAATCTACAAGAACTTCACTTTAAATTTTAGAGGTTTCCCCCTTGGTTCTGAGCAACAGCAAATCTGGTAGATGTCAGCTTTAGTCAAGTAGTGAGAAAGTAATGTGGAGGATGCATCCATTAACTACAATGGTTGAGTTTAGAATTTTCTTAAGTACAGTTTCAAAATATATGAGTTGACATGCACTTAAAAAACAGAAGCTAAGCATTATTCTCTTGAGGAATTTAATTATTTAGGTTGCAAATTTGATAATATGAGAAAATGATGTGTTATATGCTGAATGCATGCCTGTGATGCACCAGAGGTCAAGGCCAACTTTGGTTGGTAGAGAGTTCAAACCGCCTGAGTTGTGCCAAACTGTGTCTATAAGAAGTGAACAATATAAGTAAGAGCAGAATAGGACTTGACTTTGGAAAACTCCTTTGAAATGCCTATTAGAATATCCATCAATAAAGAAGCAAGGAAGCAATTAATTATTAGCAAAATTTCTTTGGATTCAGAGTTAAATGCCAGGACATGCTCTCACACTACAGGACTTGTGATCTGTACAGGAGATGATGAAAATAGTTGCTGCTCTGGCAGAAATTCATTATGTTACTGTTGAGAATAAAAGACAGAACAGGCCAAGTGAGATGGCTCAGCAGTAAAGGTGCCCACCACACCAATCTGGCAACCTGAATTTGATTCAAAGAACACAAAGAAAGGTAGAAACAGGAAACTGACTTCACAAAGTTGCCCTCTGAGCTCCACACATGTACTGAGACATGTGGAGACAGATACATCATGATCATGTGTACATACATTAATAGGGAACTTAAAAAAAAACAAGAAACCAATAAAGTCTCCAATGAAACAGATTGGACATATTTTCTCCTGTTTGGCCATAGTCTCCTGGAGATCTCTTTTCTGAAGAGGAACAGAGCGGGAGTGGATCTTGGGGAGAGGGGAAGTGAGGAGGTAGCTGGGGATGTAGGGAAGGGATACTGTGGTTGGGATGTATTGTATGAGAAAAGAATATATTTTCAATATAAAGAAAAAAATAAAGAAAATAAATAATTTTATTCTCATAAATTTGTGTGAAAGTAGAATCTCAAGAATTTATGAGGATGAATGTGAACTGAGCTGTGAAAATAGCTGAACAGGGTGCTTGACTAGTATACTCAGGGTCCATGTTTAATTTATAGGATGGGAATAATAAGTATAATAACAACATTAATAACAACTATATATATATATATATATATATATACCTTTTATATACTATATAAAATATATAAATACTATGTATATAAAAGGTAGATACACACACACATATATATATATATGTTTATACTTTTTCTATATATACTATCAATAATAGTATTAAATAACAAAACTTACATAGAATGCTTTCTTGTTTGGGGGGTCAGGTGCTAGGATACATTCTGCAAGAAAATGTCTTCTATACATAACAACAAGCTGTACTTATGAAATAGGGTTGCCTAACAGGCCTGCCTAATAATAATACCAGTTGACATGCCAAGGTAGATAGGAATAAAACTCTCAAGGCCCAATCCATAGATGAAGAGCTAAGAGACAACTAAAGGACTCTGCAGACAGTGAGAGAATGAATCTTCTTCGGGGCCAGGCAAGCCCCATGGTAGTTTACCCGATCTCAACAGCCGTACATGTACTTAAGAGCCTCACGAAAGGAAAGAGGCAGGTCCATGGGCATGGGTGTGTTCATTCATGTCAACACGTGTGTGTGTGTGTGTGTGTGTGTGTGTGTGTGTGTGTGTGTGTGTGTGTGACAGAGAGAGAGTGAGAAAGAGAGAGAAGAAGAAGAATTTATAAAGAAGAGGTAGTGAATTTGAGAGGAAGTTATGAGAGACAGGAGAAATTAGAAAGGGGAGAGATAGGGTTGAAAATTATGTAAACATCCAGAAATTTTAAAAAAATTAAAAATCACTAAATAATTTGGAAATCCTTTTAGTTCAAATAATGAGTGAGACTACTTTATCCTGTTAGTACTAATATATAAATCATTCATTGAGAAATATGTGATTGCAAAATTGTATCTCATGTAACAGAAAGGCCCAATGAGCTTTGTTAAGATGGAAAAGAACTACTACTATTTTTATGTTATTGATGATATATATGTACAGTCAAAAATATTTTATGTTCAGTTGGAGTCCAAAGCATTGAGAGATCTCCTAAGAAAACCAAAGTTATGCCATACATAGATGTGGAGTCTTCACTTAATAGTTATATTTGTCCTTTTGTTTCAAAATATAATCTTCACTCAAATAAACTTTAGTTATTTGTGGCATAAATATCTCTGTGATCCTATGTAATATATTGAAGACCAGGAAGCCGGTACATTATCACAACAAGCAAATGATACAGCCCTCTGTCTGTCTATACTTGTTTTTAATCACTGAGCTGTACAAGCCTGATCTAGGTATGAAAAGTGAAGTTCAAAGTTTTCAGCAAAGATAAGTTCAACTCACTATGGAAAGTAATTTGAGAAGGGATAATTCTTGAAATCTAAGTATTCATTAGGTAAATGATAATACATGTTGTGTAAGATGACTCGGAAGCTCAGAATATGAGACACTGCAAGGACAATTCTAAAACATAAAACTAAATACCAACCAAGGGTATTTTAGTTTTAAAATAAAATTCAAATAAGCCAGTTGCTAAATAAACAGAAAGCACAAAGCATAGATGACGGGCACTCTTCTAGTCTGATCACTGCTCTCTCTGTTTCCCAACAGTTTACCCCAAATTTTATAAATGATGTTTAAGTTTTGAAAAAGTCCTAAAGACAGAGACTGATGAGGCTCTCTTTAGAATAAAGAAGTCATCAGAGGAGGGATTAAACATGTAAGAGAAAGTAAATATTAATTGATGGAAGAATTTCCCTTAACAGGTATCAGCATCCACAATCTCTCCATTGAAATGGTATTACTGGAAAAATAATAGAGAAGTAGAGAACAATGAATAAGAACTGGTGGGATAAAGGATAAGATTTCTGAATTACCCATATTCCATGTGAATGACTATTTAATTAGGTGATAAAATACTTTCATCCTTTGAAATTAGCATGTCAGTGAACAAAGTAAGCATTCAAAATAGTGAAGAAAATCTTTTCGATGAATAGTTCTTTTTTTTTTTTTTTTTTTTGATTAATGTGAGAACCACTTTTTGTCCACAGCTGTTGTGGGAATTTGTTCCGTTCAGCCAATGGCTTTGGAGTACAAAGCCCTAGGGCATTGTCTTGACTATGTCACTGACTGCTTAAGAGCAGAGGAATAGGGATCCTGTGCTCTCGTGGGTGGTGGGAGGAGCACCAAGCCTCATGGTTGGTCCCCCTCACCTTTGGACAGGATAGCTGTAGCCAAATTAACAGGATCAGCAGCAGCGTCTTCCTTGTTCTGTATTAGTGAGTCTGTATTTCCATTGCACCCCTTAATAAATTATTAAGTAGATTTTTGTGGGTCCACGCATTATACGACTGTGATTAATCCCAGAACAGAAAAGAGGATATCAAGTCCTTGTTTCCTGTTTGTTTGTAAAGTGTGAGGGTGTAAACTAACAAATCAGATCTCTATGGGCTCTGTAACTATGTCCCCAGGGTTAGATGACTGCCAACTAACATCTTCACTCAGTTGATGATTACATTATGTAGAAATGACAATATTACTTTAAAGTCAGAAAAGTTGCATATTAACCTTCTTATCCTTGTGGGATACTGGAACATATTCACCACATTTTTGTTCTTCATCTTGTACAAAATGTTCTAAAAATACACTGTGTAATAATTTTCAAATGACATAAAATACATTATATATATTATAGTAAACCTTATCTCCTAGCTCTTTCATATAAGTAGGTACACACAATGAAGCAGGGGCATGGCCTAATATAAACATTTAATCTAAGCAAAGGAGACCAGTTTCAATCCTAGTGCCTTCAAAGCACCAGTACAAAGGTTCACAGACTTTTCATCCCGGTGGCCCTCATTAGAATTTTAAGGGGAGTGAAACTCTGATATAGAGGCCAGCTCTTTCCTGAGCCAATAGGGATCATCCTGGGAACTTAAAACAAACCAGAGATAACAAACTATGGTTAAACAATCCTCACCCTAGTGCTCTTTCCCACTCTTGCAAGAACACATGGGTACCAATTAATTATCGTCAGACATTTTTAACAAAGGCACCAGAGGTAAGAGTGCACGGCTAGTCATCACAGTTTCTCACACACAGGGAGGAGTGTCCAGATGCTCTGTGAAAGCTCTTTCTCTCCTGGAGCTTGGTGTCATGGTCACAGCTTCCTTATAATGTCTTAACGCCACTAACTCCAAGAAAACATCCCCCTGTCCACTGAAGAGGAAGGAATTCATGTCTGGTACTATCAACGGAGTTGGTCTTTGGATGCTTGCAATCTTTGTGTTCTGAATCTTATGGTCAATTATTCTCTCAATTTTGACAAGAGGTATCATTAACCCTGCCACCTCATTTAACTATATGTAATGTCCCGTCTCCTTTTTCAACTGTATGCAATTGTTAGGATCTTTGAGAAGTCCCATAGAAGACTAGCAGTCACATGTACAATCAGCAAGAGCATTCATTAAAATTACCAACATATTGGGGTGGCAGATAGTGACTACCAGAGAAGCTCTGAAGATTCCTTTTAAACAGGGTTAGGGGAATTCCAGAGAGGAAAGCTTAGTCTGGGAGCTGATTGGTTGGTTTACAAAAAGTTCATAGTATTGGTCATTGGCTCTAGTGGTTAGGGCCTTTTCAGCAGCAGGGTAGGGAAAGCTATCTCTAGCTAGCAGAAGGCAATGGGGTGCCTGCTGAGCTAGCAGAAGTCTGTGGGGCACCTACTCTGACTGGTTGTCCCTGAGTTGTGGTTTTCCTGAGAACTGCTTGCACAGCTCCAGCCAGCTCCAGTAAACTCTAACTAAGGCCTGGATCCTGACAGGCCTGTTAGAAACCTGTCATGGATCTGGTCTAGCTCCCTGGCCCTCTCAGCAATAACTCACCTGTAGCATGAATCTTAAAGGTACTTATTAATAAAATCAAACCTGAGGCCAGTTATTGGGGTGAATACTGGAAGACATAGAAACAGAACAAGCCGCAGCTACCTCAACTTGCCAATTCCTCAGCTGATTCTGTTTCCTGAGACTGGAAGCTTCTGAGTCCTCATCCGAATGAATCTCAGCTGAATTGCTGCTCAAAAGCCTAAAAGCTTAACTAGCCAAATGCTTCTAGTTGCTGGTCTTCACGTCTTATATATCTTTCTGCTTTCTGCCATCACTCCCTAGGATTAAAGGCTCACTTCTTGGGATTAAAGGTGTGTGTCACCATGCCTGGCTGTTTCCAATGTGGCCTTGAACTCACAGAGATCCAGAGGGATTTCTGCCTCTGGAATGCTAGGATTAAAGGTGTGAGTGCCACCATTTTCTAGCCTCTGTATGGAGTGGGTCTTCTGTTCTTTGACCCCAGATAAGTTTATTAGGGTGCACAATATTTTGGGGAACACAATACCACCACACTTACCTTTCTATTGAACTCTATATAATAGACAAGCTGAGATTCTGGGGTACTGAGATTCTGAGGTAGCAGAGACAGTGGTCTACGCAATTCCCAGCCTTTCCATTTTCCTCTCTGTTTGTCTTTTATTCATTCCCTCACTTGTGAGGTCAAGATCCTGGAGCCAAGCAAAGATATAACAATGCATCTCTGTTATAGTGTCCATCTTCAACAAAAGGAAACTTCTTAAATGGGCATTGAAAACCACATCTATCTGTGGGTATAAGGATAAGTATTTAGAAGAGAGTTGGAAATCATATTCCTTAGGGAAAATGTCAGTAGGTTCTCTTCCAGATTCTGTATTCCCCAAGAAGTGGGTAAATGCCTAGGATTACAGAACTGAACATGATTTCCCTCCTTCTGTAAGGTTCTTAAGTCCAATTCCACATCTTTTGTTACTTGCAAGACCTAAATGTAACTATTGCAACATCTTGCTGAGCTGGCCATTGTTTTAATTCACAGGATTTATTGTTCGGCAGGAATACTGAGTGTTTCTCAATTGACAGCTTACAGAGCACCTTTAGATACTACAAGAGCTAGTCCTCAAGTGGGAAGCCTCCAGGTCAGTTTGAGTTCTATTACCAAATACTGTGTCTGATGTATGTGCTCTATTCAGCATTAGTCCCTTGCTTTCAACTTCTTGGGGCCTACAAAATATCATGGCAATAGCCTATATTGTTTTAGGAGACCCTTGGAGTTTCTGACCAATAACATAAAGGGAGTTTTTCAAGAACTTTCACTGGGAAAACCATATGAAATTATTAAATTCATTATTTACTAACTAATTTTCATGATTGTGGAATATCCTACTTAAAGCAAAAGATATGGTCTCTTAAAACACACTTCAGTAGTCTTAATAACCATGACATATTCCACAGGTAAACTATCTGTTGAAGACGAGCATTACTCTTAATTAAAAAAGAATTATCTCATTCTGTCAACACCACCCTCAATTTGCTTATTGATTTCTGCAGATGTTGGTTTTCTTTAAATTTTTCACTTTAATTGACAGTGATTCTTTTAAAGTAGGTAGTGCCATATCATCAAACTCTTGTTGGAAGAGTGAGAACAGAGAGAGGATGCTGGTGTTATGAAAGTACATGCTTCCAAGGATGACTGTTACTTTCCTTGCATAGTTTTCTCCAAGTGTATCAACCTATCTGAAACCCTAGGCCACTCTTTCTACACTGAACATTTAGTGCTAATGTTGGAATACGTGGTGTGTGTATTTCAGTCTTATTCTTACAATGCAGGACAACCTCAACATTATATCATTTAAATCTGTTATCTTCTCCACTCTGTCCCACATCAGACCTATTTAATAATAGAAATTAGGTATATACATAAATACAATAAAAGAATATTTTTAATTTTCTTAGTTACAGGTCAAAGTTACAGGTCAAATTTCTCTAAAATCCCAAACTCCTTACACTTAACAAAATATATCTTAATTCCTAGTAGCCTATAGCAATTATGGACAGTTTCAGGATGCATTGAATTTTAGAATTAATAGTGATTTTTTTCTCAAATGTATTTACATTTCCCATGCATTTATTATCAAATTTATGCATGTTTTTATATATGTACATATAACACCTCTGTATGTATGCATATATGCTTGAATTTATATACAATAATATGCTAAGTAGACTTTCTTTCATGTTGAGTGTTTCTTATATGTTTTTGTCAGGATGCCTACAATTTACCCTGTCTTTGAAATAATTGTATTTTACAGCAGAAATTAAAGGTGGGGTTGAGATACATAAAAAGTATTACATGTTTAATATGCACCATGACTGCCCACAAAATTGGGTATTCATCTAGATGACTATTGTGTGAATTCCTGCTAATGAACAAATTTATTCAGTAAGATGTGTGGGAAATTGCCATTCACTTTAAAATTAATGAAACAGAAAAAATTTCTCCTTACAATCTAATGCTTTTTTAATTCAACCCAGATATTGAGATTCATGTTTTTATTAAGTTCAGCTTGATCGGGTTTCTGCAGGCATACATCAGTATTGTCCATCAATAATTGAAGATTTTGTTTCCTATGCTATTATCAGGAAGTTAATATGAACAAGAAAGTGGAGAAAATGAACAGGAAGGCTAATTCAGTATCTCAGGAGGGGGGTGCCACGATTTTCATCCCTGTAAGTGCTTATTTTCAGAGGCTTCATGAAGGTTAAATTATATTCAAAACTTTAGTACAATTTGGGCTGGAAAAGTCAATCTTGAAAATAAATGCATAAATTAGATACTCTCCAGGCCCGTGATAAACTGTTTAAAACCCTGTACCTCACAATTATGAAAACTGCTCTTCTAGGTGGCTGTGAAGAAAAAAAAAACATGCCATTGAATTTATTCAGTGAACAATTACGAAAATAGTTAAAGCTTGTCATATATTTTCATAAACGGTGGAGTGGGTTGCTTGCTTATGTTTGTCTCTTTGAATTTAATTTTATTAATACCCTTATAAAGCATATATTTTTTTATCTTGTAAATTGGACTCACCATCAAATAATGAAGATAAGTAAATGATTTGCTCTTCCTATGAAAGAAAGCATCTTCCTATTGCACAAAAGTGGAAATGAATTTTCCTAAGTGAACAAGGTAAAGGGAAGATTAAAATGAGGTAAAAATAAAGTGATTCATGACGCTGGTTGCTGTGGGATGTCTTTCTGTACGCTGTGAATATGTGCTTCTCACACTGGTTAACAATAATAATAATAATAAAAAACCTGCGTTGGCCTATGTCAGGACAGGATGGAGCCAGTTGGGAAAATCCAAGAGAGAGTGGGTTAAGGAAAATGTTGTGGGGAGACTGTGGGAGCCGCCACCAGGAGAAGCAAGATGTGAGAGAACAGGTAATGCCATGAAGCCATGTGTCAATGCATAGATTAATAGAAATGAGCTGTTAAGTTCTAAGAGCTAGCTAGCAAGCAGCCTGAGCCATAGGTCATACAGTTTGTAAATAATATAAGCCTCTATGTCTTTACTTTATAAGCGGCTGTGGGACCGCCGGTGGGGAAAATTCGTCGGGAGAAATTTCCAACTACAATTGGTTATTACTTCAGAACTGTTTTTAGAAGGTGAAGACTCTGCTCAATGCCTCCCTACATAAAATAGCACATGTAGCTTTGCTATCTCTGAGAGAACCATCTTCCTTGGCTAACTACTGAGTGCTAGTTCCAGGACCTTCTGGAACAGTGCTCACTGTCTCATGGGAAGTGCCATGGATTTTCATACAGGTTAAGCAGTCTTCCTATTTACTTAGCCATATTAGGATTGCTAACAACACCAATTAAAATGTAAAAAATCTATAGATAATTTTCTCCAATGGATTCTAGAGGATATAGGAACAGGAAAGTATGTATATACATTTTGGTTGGTGTTCAGTTGAATATGCAGATGCAGAAATGATAACTAGGGGAGGCTTATGACAATACAATACCAGCCTAAGAAGAAAAGAGTACTGAAGGGTATTATACATAATGCTTCAAAAACCAGATTTATATGGGAAACTTGTCATTTCCATGCATCTCACCCTACCATAAGTCATCTTATGACTATCAATAATCAGAATGTTCTCCTATGCAGTTTCTGGTAACCTGAAGTCTTTGGCCACATGTTCATTATGTATCTTGGAGGAAGGTTTATTGACTAAAGATAAACTAATGATGAATATATGCTTGAGACAGGTAGTTAAACATTCCTGTATATATTTTGACTTAAATCTTAGACATCAGCCACATTAAATTGCCCTTGTAAGACTTAACACATTAGCACAATTCTGAATGACTAGTTAACTTCTTTTTGGGAACTGATATAAAAAAATTAACTGGAATATATATTATATATTTATATATATATATATATATATATATATATTATATAATATAAAAATATTTTTTTCAAGACAGGGTTTCTCTGTTTAGTCCTTGCTGTCCTGGAACTCAATTTGTAGACCAGCCTGACATCGAACTCAGAGATCTGCCTGCCTCTGCCTCCTGGGATTCAAGTCATGCACCACCACTGCTGGGCCATGTAATGGATTTTTATATATGTAAATTGATAGCAGAAAAAGAATTATAGGCAATATGTTAATAGGTAGACAAGTGAGTTATAAATGTGTACAGGAATACACATAGCTCTGAGATTACTAAAAACATGTTAATTAAACCAAAATAACACTCTAAAATAATTTTTTGTAAATATTCTTTGTAAAATTACTTTTTATTCAAATGCCAATGACAGTTAGGGTTACCCTGTACTAATTAATTTTGTTCTGAATAGTCCTCAAAGAACTTGTGTGCCTGCGTTTTGTCTTAATAAGAGATACTGTGACTATTACTATCTAAATTATACAGTAGTCCAGTAAGATAATCAGGAGTTCAAGGAGTGTTTGTCAATGTGGTAAATAAAATAAGTCTGTATTAATTATCCTCCCAGATGATGATGAAATGACCCCCAAAAGAAGCAACTTCAGAAAGGAAGAGTTTATCTCAGCTCACAGGTCCAGACCATCAAGGCAGAGAAGGCATGGTGGAAAGAGCAACAGGTAGCTATTTACATTGAATCCATAATCAGAGAGAGAGAGAGAGAGAGAGAGAGAGAGAGAGAGAGAGAGAGAGAGAGAGAGAGAGAGAGAGAGAGAGAGAGAGACTAATATTCAGAAATGGGATTTGGAAAAAGTAATGTTCTGTAATTGACCCAAAGTGACATGTGTTTTCCACAACCAAACAACAGTAACAACAAAATGAAAGGGGAAAATGCTAAAGTCAATTATTCTGTCTTGTCATGACAGAAAGATCTCCAACTAAGTTAAATTTTAAGAAACTGTTTTTGTTTGTTTGTTTTTCTTATTCAGACATTTTGGCATTTGTGTTTGGGTAATTTTAAGATTGTGGACTGGTTTATTTACTATTCCCAGATGAAATAACCTCATCTATTAATATTCTCAGATGGGAGGAAGCCAATGTCCTAAAGAACAGTGAGGGAAGTCTTGTTAGATTTAAGGGAACTCTTTTGCAGTACTCTGTGTCAAAATAGAATAAAGACTTATCAATGAACAAGCATGATTAATAAATAGTGACTTTATATAGTAGTTTGTCCAATAACATTGTCAATTTTTTATTTCATTCTGATTATATAGTGATGCTCTACACTGTACAAACTGGGTTGATTGGATGTGAAATTATATAGCTGATATACCAAAAGTCAATCTGGGCAAACCATGAAGTTTGTGATGGAATTAGGTTTGTTGGAATGTATCTACATGACAAATGGTGCCAAGGTTTTCAAAGAATTCAATGACATCTTCTCATGTCTTGACCCAACTGTGTCTTCTTAAAAATATTGAAGACTTAAGCCAAACCATTATTATATTTGGAAATAGGGCCTATAAGAGGAACATCATCATGATCCATGAGGTTGGGCAACATCTTGGTTCAATAAGACTTGTGTCATTATTTGAAGAAAAAAACAACAGCAGAGTTCTTCTCTACCCAGGTATAAAGATAAGAAAGATGGTAGGACATAGTATGGGAAGGACAGGTACAACCCAGGGGTAAAGATCTATGTAGATATCATAGTATAGTTCTCTTGACCTCAGACTTATACCATATAGATAAAGTTTTGAGAATGACAATGTGTTTTGCCTATAAACTGGTTATTCTGTGATATTTTTTTCTTATGTCAGCTGCACTGCACATTCACCTGATATGTAAGTGTCTATGAGAGTAGATGCAAATTATCTCAAGAGATTATTAAAATCAATCTTTGAGGCTGGATGCTCTCAATTGTCAAGTCCTTGGGAAGAATTTGGTTTTCTCTTTTTTTTATTTTATAATTTAATTTATTTCACATATCAGCCATGGATTCCCTTGTTCTCCCCCCTCCTGCCCCCCTTCCTTCCAGGCCACCCCCCATTCCTATCTCCTTCAGGGCAAAGACTCACCTGAGGATTGAGTTCAACCTGGTAGATTCAGTCCAGGCAGGTCCAGTCCCCTCCTCCTAGGCTGAGCCATGTGTCCCTATATAAGCCCCAGGTTTCAAACAGTCAACTCATGCACTGAGTACAGGACCCGGTCCCACTGCCTGGATGCCTTCCAAACAGATCAAGCTAATCAACTGTCTCACTTATCCAGAGGGCCTGATCCAGTTGGGGGCTCCTCAGCTATTGGTTCATAGTTCATGTGTTTCCATTTGTTTGGTTTTTTTGTCCCTGTGCTTTATCCAACCTTGGTCTCAACAGTTCTCGCTCATACAAACCCTCCTTTTTCTCGTCAATTGAACTCCGGAGCTCTACTTGGGGACTGGCCATGGATCTCTGCATCTGGTTCCCTCAGTCATTGGATGGGGTTTCTAGCACGACAATTAGGGTGTTTGGCCATCCTATCACCAGAGTAGGTCAGTTCCGGCTGCCTATTGACCATTGCCAGTAGTCTATTGTGGAGGTATCTTTGTGGATTTCTGTGGACCCTTCTAGCACTTTGCTTCTTCCTATTCTCATGTGGTCTTCATTTATCATGGTCTTTTATTCCTTGTTCTCCCTCTCTGTTCTTGATCCAGCTGGGATCTCCTGCTCCCATAAGCTCTCTTTCCTTCAACCCTTGCCCTTCATTACACCCACTCCATGTTGTTCATGTAGATCTCATCCATTTCTCTGTCATTGGGTGATCCCTGTGTCTTTCTGTTTGTTTCTATTTATCTACTCAATCTGCCTATGCACTTAGGATGCTCCACTTCTCTAATTATGGACCTACATCCTCAACTGTTTGGATAGAGATGCTAAATGTCACATAGTCTCTTGGTTTTAAAATGCCATATGTTGTATCTCTATTCTTGGATAATTGGGAACCACTTTAGACTGTCCCTACACCCCATTTATAGGTTGAATGATGTGTATGAACTTGCATGGCTCAATATAAATTTTTGTTTGGATCATCTGAGAAAAACAGAGGAAGCTTTCAGCGGGAGATATGAAGATACTGAAAAGGGTTGAAAACAGACAGTTCCATTAGAATTCTCCTGAGCTTCATGGTCCAAATTTGAGAGGAAGATGATTTGGGCACCTAACCCTTCCACCTCATATAGTAATGTACCTCCTTCTTTTAACTTTTTCTTCCTGGTTGTACAGTCTTTTTAGTGGAGAACGTTTTTTTTTTTTTTTCTGGATGTTCTATCCGCCATTAAAAATTGCCAGATCAGATTCCTTATTTGTTATTATATTAAATTTACTTTCTATGCATTAAATGTCCTTCCCATCGAATTTGTTACTAAGAGAGGTTTTTTTGATAATGTCTATCGAATTTAGGCAGCCATTTTGTATTCAATGCACACAAAGGAGAAGGTCAGGGCCCCAAGGAGCATGTGTCTTTTGGGGTAGTGTCTTTAAGTGGAGGTGGGTCTGCTGTTACTTCACTATTAGAACACAGCTCATGTACTTAAACATTTGTTTCCATATAATTATCAAGGGAACAAAAGTGTAATTGTTATATTTTGCAGTACTTGTAGGAACAACTTACAATGAAATAAAATATTACTTCTTCAGTAAAATATACAGGTTGATATAATGTATGATGAACTAGAAAAGATCAATTCAGGTCAGGTTTATTTTATTTCTTTCAGATTGAGCAAAGAATATGCTAATTTTGCAGCATTTTGAGAAAAGAGAAAGGAAAGAAATATTTTTTAGGGAGATTTTTGATTTCAGATTTAGATAATAAAATGTCAGCATGGCCCAGATTTATAGAGAAAACAAGACAGGGAATAAAATGCTTAAGTTTCCATGGCTGGCACCTGACAGGTATGTTGTAACCACTATGAGACTTATAAGAAAACAAATCAAAAGCAGCTGTCTTTGAATAGTGAGGGAAGTTTGTTGGAGGAGATGTTATCTAAAATCAATCCACTAGGCTTTTATGTTAGTTACTCAGGGCTTTTCCTTGTCATGTAAAATAAACATAGATAGCAAGAGAATGGAGGAAAACATTCTTATATGACCTTGGGATGAGTTTTGTTGTAATAGTAGGAATCAGGGACCAACCTGTAGATGATAACTATGAAAACCACACTTGCAAGTGCAGATAATGTCCTGGAAGTAATGGGGAAATTTTTGAATAGTGAAATTCTGTGGGCAGAGTTGAGAGAGGTTGATGAGATACCAATACAAGTAAAAAGAGAAAGAGAGATTAACTGAAATGCCCTAACAATGTGCAATTTCTGTAACTAAAGCCAAATAATTACTTGGAGTCCCTATCATACTCAGGCTTTGAGGGCACTATCTGCATTCAGATGAACTCTTGCTCCCATTCTTCAATAAATCAAATTTGTTTTAGTTCTGTGAATATTAAAAAGAGACATGGTCTTTAACAAAACTTTGAGGTGAAGCATGTAGCACATACTCTAATATAAATATTGCATGCACATTTGGAAATCCGTTGAAAATATTTAAAGAGAGAATTCTTCAATAGATTGATATCCAGTGTTTGATGTTTAATTAAATATTTTGGGCTTAAATCCATAATTAAACACTTTCAAACTGATGATATTAATGGTGAGATATATAGTTATCTCCCTAGCTTGCAAGGAGTAATCATTAAATATCAATATAATCACTGGGATTAGTTGAGACTCTTATCTAAATAAATCACTCATTGATTAAATACAATGCTCATACTGAGCTAATGAAAGATACAAGGTCTTCATTAAAGGATAAGAAAATAATAAAAGTCAAATGCAAACTATCATCTCTGGATTCAGTGAAGAAAATCAAGATTGAGTACAGAAAGAGAATGAGGCAAAATAACATGTCAAAATCTATAATGAAATATCAAATCTGTGTGGGAAGTAAACAAAAGCACGTTAGCTACACATTACATGTTACTATTGCTTTTGTTATCAGTCTATGGGAGACTTAACTATAGAGGCATTCAAATCAACTAGGATAATTAAAATTTTGTCAAGTTCCTCATTGTGAAAACCATGCTTCCCTACATTACTATATAATGTGTCTCAAAGCTGAAGCAAAGAGTGGTTGAATGATAGGGAATTTAAAGGTTTAAATGGATAACTTGGATTAATGTAAACACACCTCCCATGTATGAAGGGACATGCATTTTACTGTGTATATTTTGTGGGTGTTGACCACATATATTCATATTATTAAATGAAAAACAATAATGACTTTAATATGAGGTTTTCAAATAACATTGAAGTTTAGTGAAACAGGACCCATCTATGTGTCAATGAATTAATAATTTGATTTCTTTAAATCAAATTATTTAAAGAAGAATAATTCTTTTCTGTCACATTACTTCCTTCAAAGATCAATATATATACATGTATATATATATATATATATGTTATACAATATGTGATTATAATCTTATTACATTTTCCAATTTTCTTTTTAGATTGTGTCTTCCTTTCTCTGCCAACTCTGTGAGGATATTTAGAATTCCAACATCTTAAGTATTGTTCAATATTTGCAGGTTCAATGTGATAGTCATTTGCTAAAGCTGACTAATTGACAAACTTTGAACTGAAGAAAAAAGCAAGACAAGAAATTCATAACTTATTAAATCTTTTCCAGGTTAGGGCTATCCTTGGAATCAGAACACTTGGGAGGCCAAGGCAGGAGAACAGCCACAATTTTGAGACTAGCCTATGCTATACAAAATATGATACACCCATGTCTCAAAAAGAGAAGGGTGAATGAATAAGAGTTTAATGATAAAATTTCAGTGTCAAATAAGGGAAAGGAAGAAACCAAGCCATTTGCTAGACTCTGACCTGTATTTCTTATGCCCCACTCAGCTCCTGGAAGCAGGGGAAGTGTTTACAGTTGGGCAGATAACTCTATGCAAAATTCTTAGAGAAATCATCCGTTTTCCAAAGTTAAGCTGCTTGATTATGTTGAAATTCAAGCTCTAGCTAAATATAATTCCCAGATGAGAATATTTATGCATATCATCCATTATTAACTTCTGTGCAATATTAAATATAAACCATTTCCAGGCAGCCTAGCATGAATTAAAAATATGAATGTCACCATGCTATTGATTATTGTTCTACATGGTTACACTTTAATATGCATAGTAATGCAAAATAAATATGCTAAAAATCCTTTAATAATAGATTCTATTCCTCTGAAAGTGCTAAGATATATGCTTATAAACTTCAAACACTGTGCACTGTCTTTAATGAAGAAGCTTATAAACTGATCTACTAATAAAATACAGTTTCTTATTATAGTACATGTTCAGTTACTAGTTTTCTTTTCTTTTGTTTTTCTTTGTGGATTATTCCCCACATTGTCATATGTAGAAATGAATGCAGTGCATTCTGTTGTTTTCAAATAGTTCCTACTTTTCAAATCACATTGATCACACTGTGGATATTTAGTGTATGTGAACTTCAGTACTCATTCAGAGACGCTGTTTGCTAAACAACTTCAATAATTTCAACTGAGATACTAACTGTGGTGATTGGAGAGATGGTTCTATGATGAAGAGCATGCACTGTACTGTTCTTGTAGAGGACCTGAGTTTGATTAGTAACACCTAAATGAGTTATGAATGCTGATAATGCAACTCCAGTTCCAGGGGAATTTGATGTCTCTGGGCTTCCTGGCCACCTGCACTCATATGCATGGAAACAGACTTACACACACACATATATAGCAAGAAAACTTAGCTTAAAAGCTCTCTGACATATTAGAACCCATGCTCCAATTGGGGATTTCTATTGCAAATAGGAATGATACCTACTAATTCATACCTTTATTTTTTCTTTCTTTTTGATGATTGCTTCCTACCAAATAGAGCCAGTTTTAATTATAAATTTTTGCATGATGGGGTTATATATATTTGTGAATTTGTATATGGAAATAACATCTTTATTATGTTTAAAAACAACAATAGATTAAAAAACATATTAATCAAAACTAAATGAGAGCTCAGTCATTTTAAATATTGAGGCCAAATGTTTCTCTATAACTTTATTAAAAGTACCAAGTCAATAGCATAAACAGTCTATAAATAAGATTTATACAATAAAGAAGGAGCAATATCTAAATACAGTGAATTTTTTTTGGTCAGAAAGCATTTCTTATTTCTAAGCTACATTGGTCTGAATTTCCTGGCAAAAATATAGTAATATAGAACTTTATGAAAATTAATGGTCCAGTGAGGTTTCCTAAAATGATGTCCTCAAAAAATAATATTGGTGCATTAAAATAAAGAATTACACAGAAGCTCAAACTTAAAACCCTCCTTGCATTAATGCAAAAGTGGGGTATTATATATTGGCTTAATTTTTTTCTTTTGAAAGGATGGAGAATGCTTAGAGAAACTGAACAGTGATTTAGCATACAGTAAAGCTCATCTCTTATTTTTGAAAGTGTTTCATCCAACAAAATAAGGACTTTCAAAAACAGCTTAATTTTTAGTGCTGATATATGAGATTTTCATTGTTAATCCTTTACATTGTTTTTATAAACTTTATAAATAAAAATGTTGCAATTGAAAAATTATGCACCAAATATTAACCAGATACAAAATTTTATACCTTCATAAACTTACATAGAGTTAGAGTTGACATTTGAAGTGGATTCTGTAAACTTCACCTGAAATTTTGTTTTTCAGCATCAAATATATTATATGGATTTGTACACCATCATCCTAAAAAAGAGAAAGAAAACAAACAAATCCGTTACAGACTTAGAAGTAGACTTTTGTTCAGCTCTGCTACGTATTAATAGTGATTGTACCAAAGCTACTGCATGTACTCAAATGTACTCAAATCTGAAGATTTGGAACTAGGAACTTCAGATGTATGAGAACATGTAGCATTTGTCTTTCTGGATCTGGGTTATCTCATTCATTATGAACTTTTTTAGTTTTATCCATTTTCCTGCAAATTTAATTTCAATTTTCTTTAGAGCTGGATAGCATTCCATATTGTCTGTATACTACATTTTCATTATACATTTGTCTCTTGAAGGATATTTAGGTTGTTTCAATTTTTTAGCTGTTATGACTAGGACATCAATGAACCTGGTTGAGCAAGTATGTGTGGAGTAGGTGTTGAGTCCTTTGGGCATTTGCCAAGGATTGGTATAGCTGTGTCACATGGTAGATTTGTTTTTAACTATTGAAGATTCTTTACACTGATTTTCCAAGTGGCTACACCAGTTTGCAACTCCACCAGCAGCGAATGAGGGTTAGCTTGTCACCACATCCTCTCCAGCATTTATTGTTGACTGTTCAAATATATTTTAAAGTGTTTTGCAATTCTTATTTATTCTTTTGATAATTTTCTGAGTGCATAGTGCATGTGCAACCTTGTGAACTTGTGTGTGTATGTGTGATTATGTGTATGACTGTGTGTGAGTGTGTGTGTGTGTGTGTGTGTGTGTGTGTGTGTGTGTGTGTGTTGGGGGATGTGTTTTTGTGAGGCCAGACAATTTCGTTAACTAAGCTAGACTGTTTGGGCAGTGAACCTTCTATACATGCATTCCCAGTGTTGTGATTATAATCACATGCTGCACCTGACATATTTATGTGGCTTCTGAGGGGCACACTTTATAGACTCATTCATTTCCTGGTCCCTTGTTTCAATATATGCTACCCAATTTTGTCGTGGATCTGGGACAGCTTATATCTTCAACAGCTTGCTATTTCTTTTTGTACATTTTTAATTAAGTCTCTTCCCCCTTCCTTGTCCTCTCTGCAACCATTTCCATGTTTCCTCCACCAAACTCCTCCTTTGTTGCCTCCCTCACTCTGAAATTGATAGCCTCTTTTTCTTTGATTATTATTTTTACACACACACACACACACACACACACACACACACACACACCACCCATACATATATATATACACACATGGAGAAAGACTGAGAGAGACAGAGAGAGAGAGAGATCATATCAACATGAGACACACATAGATGCAGATTTATTTGAGAAATGAAGGAAAAATCTTCCCACTTTTTACATCAGCTGTACCTACTCTTTGTAAACAATTACTCTTCTCTTTCTAATTACACCTCATCGGAAAAATATGAAAAACCCTTGATTTTTAAATGTCTGGTCCAAGTTCAGTTATCTGCTTATTCCTGAAAAATTGCCCGAACACAGATGGCCCTTTAATTTTGCAAAACAATACCAGGGTACCATAAAGATACTCTTAGGATGATTTTTTTCCCTCTTAAATGAGGCAATAAGTTAAAATCTCATTGTATCATGTGAAAATGAATTAATGCTAATGTGGCCTTTGTAGTCTTTTTTAAATATTATATCCATTTATAACCGGGATGCTGAGCTGGCATCGACAATTTTGTTTTAAGTAAGTTACTGCACCACAAAATAATTCCATACTTCAAAGTAAAATTGTTTTGAAAATTTTTTAATCAAAATTTATATTTGGGCCGGGCGGTGGTGGCGCACGCCTTTAATCCCAGCACTCGGGAGGCAGAGCCAGGCGGATCTCTGTGAGTTCAAGGCCAGCCTGGGCTACCAAGTGAGTTCCAGGAAAGGCGCAAAGCTACACAGAGAAACCCTGTCTCGAAAAACCAAAAAAAAAAAAAATTTATATTTGGAATTATTATGAATGGATGCTTTAGTTGAAGTAAAAATAAATTTATTGCCCACGTGGATTTATTTTTGCACCCTTTAGTCAATAACTGGTCAGGGTAGAGACTTCACTAATATCATGCGGCAGCAAGGACAATTGCCCAAAGACAAACAAGAACCTGCCCTCTCATGTTTTGGACATCTCTATATGAAAACCCCTAATCTTATTATTTTTATTTAAACAAGTGATACCTTATTTAGTTCAGAAAGAATCACTCCATGTTTATGGAGTACGTCATCAAGTTTCAATGCAGGTATATGGTGTGGAATGATCAAATGTGTTCTGCTGTTACATCGCTCAGCATAGTGACAAGAATTATTTCTTTGGTGATATATGTCTTTCCTTTCTTTTCAGTACTTACAACTAAATGGGTTATTTATTATTTTGCATGTGTATGCGTGTGTTGCATGCATATATATATATATATATATATATATATATATATATATATATATATATATATAGTTGGAGTATAAGAGACCATGAACTTATATGTGAGTGTGTGCACATGTGGAGATCAGAGGTTGATTCGAGTAATCTTTCTCTATTATTCTCTATGAAATTATTTTAAAGGAAATCCAAACCTGGAGCTCAATTATTGTCTAGAGCCTTCAAACCATTCTGTTTCTCTGAACACTGGGATTAAACGAACACTTCCCCAAGTCCTGCTTTTTATGTGAGTGCTACAATCTCCAACTTTTCTTACCAAGCGAACTCCCCAGTTCTGAATTACATTTATAATTATCTTATTCCTAATCCCTTCTTATGTCACAATAATTTACATGCAAGATGCAATTCATTCATTCTTTTCGTTATTGAGTCTGTCCCATACACAATTCTTGGAACAGAAAAGGTATTCTGAAAATAACTTTTGAAGCAGTATACTCAGGAATCTTTAACCTTAAATAATCTGAAAAAAGAAGTAGTTAATCGATATTATTTGTTACTTTATAGGTATGGTGCATCTACCAAATTGTCCTGGTATTGAACTACCAAAGGAAATTATTTTAAACAATTTTACATACTTCCACATTAATAATAAAAAAGGATGTTCTTAGTTAATCCTAATTCTGGTTTACTTCACATGACACAGCTTCTCCAATGAAAACTAAGAAATGCATAAATTCAGTTACAATGTGATATTTCTTATTACCTATAATTCTATATGTTAATCCATATAGCCTACAATAGGAAATTTCCTTCTTTCAAATATGATAGATGCTGTCTTCTAAATGATATCAATTTTTCATTAACAATTTATGTCACTCTTTCCTAATACTTGTGGCTTGGCGGTGTTGATATTTTAACATCATTTGGAGTTTGTAATGTTATTACACCTTATTTATCTCAATTAAATTCTGAGAAAACATTAAACTTTGATTCTAAAACACATGATGCTAAATCTTAGTTTCAGACTGGTATGAAGCACAGTTTCTACACTACTTTCATGGTCAAGGATTTGAAACAAAGCCCCAAGTGCTGAAATAGAGTCATTTCAGCATTTTATTAGTTACAGATACAGCTTGTAATACCCAATAAAGCATATTTGTAACACAAATTGATAAATGGTCTTATTAAAAAACTGAGAGCCAGATATTGGTGTAAATTCTGAAAGGTCAAAGAAACAGAACAAGCTACAGCCAACCTCACCTAGCCAACTCCTCAGCTGATCCTGTTTTCTCAGACTGAAAGCCTGAGTCCTCGGCCCTAAGAGTCTCAGTTGAACTGCTGCTAAAAGCCTCTAGTTCCTGGTCCTCATGCCCTGTATACCTTTCTGCTTTCTGTCATCACTTCCTGGGATTAAAGGTGTGTGCCACCACTACTGGCTCTGTTTCCAGAGGACCTCTGCCTACCGAGTGATAGGATTAAAGGCACGAGTGCCACCATTTTCTGGCCTCTATGTCTAATCTACTGGCTGTTCTGTTCTCTGGTCCCCAGATAAGTTTATTGGGGTATACAATATATCAACCACACATATTAGTTTCCCACGGCACTTTATCAAATTACTAAAATTTTGTGGCTTATAACAAAACTTATTTATTGTTATTGGAAATGATGTTTTTTTCTAGGTATCTGCTAAATTTGATACAATAGGAAATAATTCTCCTATCCAACTTCTTTCTACTGTTTTCTGGAAGTTCTTCTACCTTGGTTACTTTTCTATGAAAAGACACCAGGACAAAGCAACTTATAGAGGAAAGCATTTGATCGGGAGCTTGCTTATAGTTTCAGAGGACAATTATGATAATAATTTCAGGGCATTTTTATTCAAATCACCACATCCACTTGTACTGTTAGATATGAGTCTGCCACATTGGAATTTCCTCCTGAGTGGTATCATATCAGTTTCACTGTGTACATATAGGCTATTATGTGCTAATTTCCTTACTTTATGAGAGTATTTGCCTTTGTCTGTTAGGAGCCACACAAACTGTGGAATTTTTAACATGATAGTCCTGGTAAAACCCCTATTTTTAGGCTTATTGACATATCCACAACACAACTCTCTGGCACAAAGACTCAAAACACAGAATACCACAGAGTATGCTCAAGATTGTGTCTTCTAGCTATGACAATCACGTTACACCCATGAAATCTCAACAACAAGGCAGCTTAAAAAACACCCAATCATTTACAATTGACAGACAGCCCAGTCTAGGTAAGAAAAAATCTCACAGGGCCTGACCCCTAGATGAAGAGCTACAAGCAATTAAGAACTTCTGAAAGAGAAAAAATTAGTCTTCTTCAGGAAAGAGTCTTTTATTGGTTATCCAATACCAAGTGGTCATCTCTAGAAACATAAACATGCAGACAATACTGAATGGATTTAGCAGGTTGTATTCATGTGTTTATTTGTTTATATTTAACATCTATGATTAAAGAAGAAGAGACCATACATTTTGGAGAGAGTAATGGACAAGGGAGTAGAAGAAAAAGTGGGTGGAGAGAAAGAGGAAGATGACATATTTATATTTTAATTAAATCAAAGACTATATGTCTTGTTTTCAAATAAATTCACATTCTAAGATACTCAGGGTGATAACATCAGAATATTCTGAGAAGAATGGTGATGTAATTCAGTGAATAACCAAAAGATTTGATTTTGCCAGTTCATTAAATATCACAAATATATATATTACTAATACTCATATATAATGCCACACATAGATATATTAATGTGCATGTATTCTAGTAAAAAGTACATGCATGCTCCATGTAAGTATATACATATGATATATGATACATATATATGTGCCTATTTCTATATGTGTGGTATATACATATAGTGCGGTTATGCAAAGTTGTAAAAATTCTGATAATATAGTTTTTCTTTGCACAAAAGCTCTCTGTAACTTACAACATCTATTCAGTGTCCAGAATCTCATTTAAATACATTTTGTTTTCCAAATTTTGTTAGATTTTTATTACACTTATGTATATTTAGGGATGGGGAAGGTGGTGCCACAGGACCCATATATGGGGGCCTGGGGACCCATTAGCACTGTCCCACAGGCTATGTTCCTCATATATTGACCTAGAGGAATTACTCATTCAATGCACAGTGACGTCACAATAACACTGCTTCTTGAGGCAGATTTCAGAGCTGGAACAAACAGGAATCTATTATTGTAACTGTGCTGGAGCACTGAGGGGACATGAGGTCTGTCTAGTAAGGCATTGATAAAAACAGCATCCATGAGCAAAAGAAAATGGCATCGAAATGACTCAGAGTGGGGAAATTACTCTTACATGAATGTGACTGACAGTTTATGTATTATTTATTTAGCACTCAGTTTTGCAAAAAGCAGAGGCCATTAACTTGCATAATTATCTTATTTATTTTATTAAATGAGAGCTCACAGTTTTTAATTAGAACTTTTTTTTATTCCTGTAAACAATGGAACACAAGGCAATCAAGCAAAATAGAACATCAGGTCCTAATTATTTTAAGTAGAATAATGCCTTTCTTTAATAATATGTGAAAGGTATTTTAAACAAAACATGGTTTCTGTGAATTGTAATATAGTAGGATTTCACGGTAAACAGGAGAGCCAGAACTTGCTGGAGTCTTCATTTACAACTCCAGACATTTATTCCCATTAAGATTTATTCAGGTCAAAGCAGGAATTTGTGACTTCAACAGCTAGAAGGTACTTCACAGCTATACTGTCCAGCACCACCACTTCCTGGATGCAAAATCCACATGCATTTCTCCATGCTGATTGAACTTCAGTGTCTTGTATGGTCTAAATGTCCACCCACAGAGAAAACTTCTTGCTGAAGAATTAGATTATTTGAAACTAAGTAATAGATAACAAAAAGACCAGAAAAGCAGATTCCTTTCATAATTTGATTTTTATTTGGTTCCACAAGAAATGAGATTTCTGTACCTCATTGTTTGTGCTGCACACATAATCCAGCTTCCAGATTTCTGTAGGTCAGCACCATCAAGTTTATTTTTTTATTAATGCAATTATTGTCTTATAGTTGCTTCTGTATTTATAATTGGAGAAGGTCTGTACATAGAAAACAATAACCAACCAACCACATTGAAATAATTAGAAAGACAAAAAAAACCCTCTGGTATTTACTTTAGTATTTAGAGGATATATTATAAACTTTTAACTTTTCAAGAAATAAATCATGGGATTTAGGAAGATAAAGACTATTCTTTCTTCCTATATTTAATACATTAAATTTACATTAAAAACACAAAATGCAAATAATCTCTGAGCAACAATGATGTTTCCAATAAGTACTACCCAACGTAGAAAATAGCTGTATTCTGCTCTGAGTGTGATTCTTTGCTACTACTTTTATATAGACAAGGATTTTTTTCTTCATCACTTGGAATATTCACCTTGTTTCATTAGAATCTTTTGCCTCATTAATATTTTTCTTAGTCGAATATGCATTTAGTTTAGAGAAAATCATTTGTATCTACAGAATCTCTTTAAAATTTTTATGTAAGAATAACAAGTTTAAATATTTAGTGCTTTGGAGAACATTTTATCCTGCTAAAATATATGATTCATATCCAGCTAGCTATTTGCTCATAATCGAGGAATGAGTCATAGCAGCAGATTCATTATTTATTTTAATACTAGGGCCATCTTGCTGGATAAATTATTTGGTATAATAGGTAATCATTAGTTTATTCTTTTACAGAACTCTACTTATAATGTTCTAACATCATTTCTTAAGACAGTAAGATTGTAACTGACTCTAGAAGCCAGTTGGGGTACTTTGAATTAACATTGAGCACATTATCCTACCCAACTAAGGCAGAGCTTGGACTGGTTTGCTATAGTATGTCATCTCATCAGCTGAGAGGATATCTAGGGCTAAAATGTGCTTGCATCTGTGGTTCATCTCTTGGGATCTTATGCTATATCAAACCTATCCATGTAGCTTTGACTCTAGCATGAACAATTATGATCTGTGACCAGTTTCAATGCTCAGAGCATAGACACACAGGACATCAAGCAGGGATTGCTTGGGGCTAACTAAACCTTGCTGAGGCTTTAATTAAGAGTGATCTTAATAGTCTCCCTTCTATCCAATAGTAAAAAGTCCAGCAACAAAAGGGTTCATTGTTCTCTTGTTGATTATTCACTTCAGCTATCATGAGAAAATGCCGGCTGCTATGACACAAGGGGAAGAAGATATGCTACTGGATAGAGGTGATTCTACTCATTCCTTTTTGCTACTTCTATGCCAATCATCATAAATGACCATAGACACTATGACATCCAAATTATCATGTCCTAAAAAATAAAGATCTAAGTCATCTATGAGATGACTGCCCTCTTGTTGATGAAAAACTAGAAGACGTATAACCTCAGAACCAATTGCAGCTCTCTATACTATTTATTGCCCACTAATTCTCCTCTGTAAGTACTTTTATATTTCTATTTTGGAAAATATGCCTTGTTTCTTAGTTAAGGTTTCTGTTGTTGTGAAGAGACATCATGACCACGGCAACTCTTATAAAGGAAAACATTTCTTTGGGACTGGCTTACAGGTTCAGAGGGTTAGCCCATTATGTCATAGTGGGAGGCATGGTGTCACACAGGCCGACAATGTACTGGAGAGGTAGCTGAGAGTTCTACGTCTAGATCAGCAAGTAGCAGTTAGAGAGAGTGACGCTGGTCCTGGCTTGAGCTTCGGAAATTCCAAGGCTCACCCCCAGTGAAACACTTCTTCTAACAAGGCCACACCCATTCCAAAAAGGCCACACCTCCCAATAAGGGACTATGAGGACCATTTTCATTCAAACCACCACGCCTTGATAATCTGATTAGTAAACACAGCCATATCAGGGAATTATGAGACAGCAAATGGTATAGAGTGTTGTTGGGATAAATTTTCCAGTATTTTTGATATAATGTGTCACATTTATCAATTGCTCTCGTATTTTTAATTAATGTCCACTGGTTCACACTAGGACCCACTGTTTATTGTCTTTAATCTGAGTACTTGAAAAATGTATGAGATAAACATTATCAGTTCCAAAACTCCAAATTCTATTCTACCCCCCCTGTTCATCCTTCCATTTTCCCTCCTAAAGGTTTGGTAATCCCAGACCTTACTTTTTGGAAAAGTTTGCCTTTTACATAATGTTGCATCATTGATTTTCCCCCCTTTTCATGGATAGACTTGTTAGTGGGTTCAGAGGAATACTCTAGGTTACCACAACTTAGAGAATTTTCTTCTAGGGCTATGCTCTTTGGAGACTTTACAGGATCCACTGCTAAATATAAGAAATTGTAGGACAAACTTCCTTTTATACAACAGTTAAGTATTTACAACTTGTCAACCATCTCTCTTTACCTCCAAGCACTTCAAGGGCCAACAGGTTGTCTCAACACAAAAAGGCATTTGCAGCAAGCTTGAGGATCCGAATTTGTTCTCTGGGACACACATGGTGCAAAGAGAGACCTTAGCCTAGCAAGTCCTCCTCTGACACCCATGATCACGTCTTTGCCCACACTCACAGTCCACCAAAACCCCAACATAGGATAAAAGGAATGCAATGAAAACTGTTTTAAGAGTACTGTTTCAAACGTATTAACAACCTGAGCTGCTGTCAGACATAGAACAAATGCTGAAGAAAAAGCTTTGTATAGTATCATGAGTACATAAAAAATACACACATAAGCAGAAGTGTAGATAGTTGATCATCCAGTATACTTAAAATTAATGGTAGAAAAATCCCAAAACATCTGAAGTAGGATTATAGAATTGATACAGTGGCCATGGCATGTGAACGAATCAGACCTTCAGTCTTTCATCAGAAATGCTTTAAATGTTGCGATTTTAATAAACACAGAAGATAAAGTTGATAGCTGTAACTCTTTTTTCCCCTCCAAAATAAGCTTCATTTGTCTTTCCAGGAGGTCCTCGCTGTACATTGTAGCTTTGTAGTGGAGGTTGTCTAATCCTGGTGCCTCTAAAGCGTCATAACATGGCTTTATTTGGGTTGCTTTCATTGCTTTTTAAGTTTAAGTTATGTGGAGTGTTTTATCTCCACATTTGTATAGTCTTCCCTTATGTCCTTTCTGTTTGTGTGGTTTAACTAAAAACGAACTAATGGATTTGTTTATCACAGAAACAGTTTGAAAATAGGTGAGAATAAATGGAGCAAGAATTGTGTATTTATCTTAGTCTATAAAAAATAAGAAGGCATCTATTATTAAAAATACCTACAAATGAACACTTGTCTATGGGATTGCTGAATGTCTATAAAATATGCTTTAAACATCAATGACCAATTTTCTATAATATATCTAATACATTTCTCTCATTAAAACATTTATTAGATATAACCTTCTCCAATGCTTATTAGTATCAGCTAATTTCTGAATTTAATTAAATTTATAACAAAAATATCAAACCTAATTTACTTAAAGATCTTGTACTATCTATAAATAATATAAATAGCTTTAAAGAACAGATCATTCTATCTGTTCTTTAAACACTATCACTTACTATAGATACAGCCTTTTTCTATTTCATTTATTTTGCTTTTGGGTAACACTTTTAGCTTGGTACAGCAGCTCTAAGTTACAAAATCAGCTACATGTTCTATAAAATACATGTTTTTTTTCTTTTTTTTTGAGACAGGGTTTCTCTGTGTAGTTTTGCACCTTTCCTGGCACTCACTTGGTAGTCCAGGCTGGCCTCAAACTCACAGAGATTCGCCTGCCTCTGCCTCCCAAGTGCTGGAATTAAAGGCGTGCGCCACCACCGCCTGGCTAAAATACATAGTTTTAAGTAGATATTTTTATAAATTTTGAGCTATAAAATTTTTTCACTGTCATATAGTCCATACTCCCCCCAAATGTTAATTTTATTATGTATATTTATTTGTGGGAATGCCACAGTTCATTTAAGGAAAGCACTCAGGAATCAGTTTTCTCATTCACTAGGTAAGTCTCAGAGATTCAAAATCAGGTCATGAGGCTTGGTTCTCAGGGGATTTCACTGAGCCTATGTTCTCTATAATAAGTGCACATATGTTATATACCATGCATTACCTTTGTGTTTATAACTATTTTTGTAAGGAAACATTTTTAGATTCTTTAGTAAATTATTGGAAGTATAAATGATGAAGCAAAGTTTGATTATGTATTTAAATATGTCATCCATAAACTTAATAGTAATTTTCACTTCTCTACAAATGTAAAGGGGTATCTGATTCTCCTAACTGAATAATGTTTAACATTATTATTCTTAGATTTAAATTTGTATCTAAGACGTAAACATAGTTTGATTGTATCATATTTTGCATGTTAAGAATTTTTCCCTATCTTTGATACATGATTCTTTTCATTCAATCTTTGCGGAAACTGTGGTGATGGTACTGACTACCCATGTATGTTTTAATCTACATTTTACCCATCAATTGAATTCATCTTTTTACTAGTGAGTAACATTTTGAAGTTCAGAGATGTTATTTAAATTTTATTCACCTAATATTTTGCAATTGTCATTATTTAATGTAGAATATTATAGTATCTCTATGGTCCAAGCATTCTTTTCCTTTACAGTTTCTGTGTGAGGTGGTAAAGACTTTCCAAGGTTAATAAACTTTCATTCAACACTTGTTTAAGCTTAGTGGCACATAGAGTGAATTAAATACTTGTCTCTCATGTAATTTCAAAGAGTTCTGAAGATAGAAAAGTAAATGTACATTTACACAACATTAAGAAGTATTTTACCAACAGCAATCTACAAATAAATGCAAATTGATACACTACAGATTAACATATGTATCAGTAATAAAGGAATAGATGATTAAATGGAACCTCTCAAAAGAAGGATATGGAAGATAATGAAATCCTGTGATTTCTTTCTCAGTAGTTCTTCTATGCAGCTAGAAATTATTTTACTATGAATCTATTGCAATAAGTTAGATCTTGCTGAACCAATTTATGTATATTTACTTCTAAATCAAGCATATTCAGACAGAGTCAATATAGCATAAATGCTAAGTATAAATAAATATTAACTTCTGTATCTTTTTATGGGAAACTGAAAGATAGGATGAAAAATTATTTTTCTTATCCACTGTGAACATATGCCCCATCTGCACATCCAGCCATGCCTTTTGACTCATTTTTCACATATGACTTTACATGTTTCATTTTAGTGGTACGGTAACAGAGACAAAATTGTGGCAGTGGACACAATACATAGTATTATGAACTCATAAAGTAATGAAAGTACAAAATAAAGAAAAATCTGATTTATTTTTGTTTTGCAAAAATACCTCATAATCTAGAACTTACTACTGGTGTATGATATCTATTTTGAATGGGAAAAGCATTCTCAATAATTTGTAGTTATAACAATTTTATTATAACATCTTCCTGTCTCTCCAGTAGTCCTCAACACTTACCACTGATGTGAATGAAACATAATGAGGTGTTGAAAGTTATGAGAGTAATTTTTTGCAATTCCTAAATGGGTTGTGCTCTTTAATTTTTCATCCCTTGGATTCAAATGATCCAATTCTCAGATGTGTTGTTATTCCTTCTTGACCTATGTCTATTGAACATTTAACTTCCATATAATATTGATGAGCAGGACAGGATGCAAGTGAGAAATAAATTGGGGGAATAGATTCATGTCCTTCCTTTGAACCAAAGACATTAAAATTTTGCTGCTGCCTCTCAGGGTTAAGCTAATGACTCAGTGCTGAAGCACCTGCTGAGCAGAACTTTTAAAAATAAAATTGTACCAGACTTGTTGGAATTAACTTAGATATTTATAACTTTTCTTCTCTTCAACATTCCAAAATCTATAACATTGTGTCCTGATGCTCCAAAAGAATGGGAAAATGAAGAATGTTTATAAACAAAAGGCTTTAGGTTCCTTTCAAGACTGCTAAGATTTTCCCTTTTTGAAAATATTGTCCTGTGATGTTTAGTGTGTGTCACCCTCTTATTATCACTGGATTCATCTAAAAGTCAGTCTCTTTTAAGATAGCATGTAGTAAGAAGAGGAAATACTGCCAGTTAAGAGAATAATAAAAGCTAATTCCCCATATAATAAATATAAATAAATTTTACAAAGATGTTACAAATTCTGAACATATTATTTTTCAGTGTCATAACAGGCAAAGAATCAACTATCTTAAAGTTGTTCTACACTACAATATAGAAATATAATTCTCCAGAAAGTTCTAAATATTATTCTTTGCATTTAGTAATTAAGTGCCATTTTGGTATTTTGCTTTTATTGTTGGTAACTAGGCATTGAAATGGCCAATTCACACTGAATTCTTTGCTTGTACATCCCTATAACTGCCCACACTTTTCATGTGCTTCATTATTCTTTCTAGAACACTTTCATTGGCCCCTCAACTATAAAGTTACTTCTCAACAAGTCAGTTTGGCATTGCAAGGTGTTAATTCCTCCTCCAAACCTGGGCCTGAACCCATACTCATTGTGCCTGCTGCTGCTCATTTCCAAATTTACTGTCATTGATTAATAACAATCCTGTTATGATAATGTCTTATTACTCTACCAGCAGTTGGAGAAAAACTATTCCAGTACTAGCCTATAAAGCTAAAAGTGAATTCTTCTTAGTAGGCTTCAAGTACAGATCCATCATGTTTAAAGTATAATTATTAGAAAACAGGATCTCAATGCTCAACAACACACATGTGACATTACTGTCACTGCTATTATGGATGATGATGAAATTATTTTAATGTTCAGGATTATGTGTCATGTATTACTGTATTTTTAATATCCTGATATTGAACTCAGCAGAAACTAGTAGACCAGAAAAATGAAAGTTAATTTCTGTTTGTGAAGCCAGTTCTGGAGTTCAGCTTCAGCAGTCGTTATGAATCCCTTCAGCATTGAACTTGTTCTGTGTTTGGAACATTTTCTACCTTTAAAGAAAAGTCAGAAAGGTGATACCAAGTCAGAAAATGTCTTCTACTCACTTTCTAAGCTTTATCCATGTTGCAGAACATTTTCCTACAGATTTCCTGAATTCCTGCAGACTCTGGGGATTCTCAACCAAATCATCTGTGGCTGATGTCTATTTACAAGGATGCCCCAGTACAATAAAATACTTTTCTTTTTCAAAACTGTATTTGTTTATCCCTCTGTGACAGATATGAGGAAATCTCTGGTTTGATCACAGAGATCTTTGCTTATGGCCCAAAATAATCACAATAAATCTTTTGGAGGGACACATGAGAAGCAGATTCAAATGACATTAGAGTTCTCTGTGAAGTTACTTTCTTGTGGCATGCTCTGTTGTCTGGACAGCTAACATCTGGCTCTTATCATGTTGTCTATGTGGATCAGTGATGCGGACAACTAACACAAGGGGTGTAAATGTTCTTCACCTTGAATAAGAAGTAATTTATACTCTATTAATGTACTAGGGATATGTGTTTCATGCAGTAACTGCTGTCATGACAGTCAACAGAAGGTATTTTTCATAGCAATATGTTGCTTGGTTTTCTATGGCTGGCTAATTTGTGAATTTGCAAGCAGAATCAAATTACATTACCTTTGTTGCTTTGGATTTAACTGGAATTCTGTAATGGAATGTTCCTGGTAGAACTGGCAACACTTGTTTTGCATTTCAACTTGAAATATTGACAGGAAAGAATAGGTACCATGCTGTGGGATGGTCTGTATGTCAAATTGCTCTGATTGGTCAATAAATAAAGCACTGATTGGCCAGTGGCTAGGCAGGAAGTAGGTGGGACAAGGAGAGGGGAGAGTTCTGGGAAGCAGAAGGCTGAGGCAGAGAGACACTGCCAGCCGCCGCTGTGACCAGCAGCATGTGAAGACGCCGGTAAGCCACCAGACACGTGGCAAGGTATAGATTTATGGAAATGGATTAATTTAAGCATAAGAACAGTTAGCAAGAAGCCTGCCACGGCCATACAGTTTGTAAGCAATATAAGTTTCTGTGTTTACTTGGTTGGGTCTGAGCGGTTGTGGGACTGGCAGGTGACAAAGATTTGTCCTGACTGTGGACAAGGCAGGAAAACTCTAGCTACAGTACCATGTTGAAATTATAATGTGGGAATAGCACTTTCCAACATCTGTTGGTACTCATGTTTTCAGTGAAAAGTGCCCAAACTGTGCTCATTTGGGTCCAGAGTTTCTACTAAAATACATGTCAACTCATGAATTATTTTTTTTTTATTAAGAAAATCGTTTCATTCATTTTACACACCAAAGATCCCCCTCTTCCCTCCTTCCCCTCCCAGGCTCCCCCCCCAACCTATCTCCCACTCCCTCCCACAAGAAGGCAAGGCCGCCCATGTGGAGGCGCATTCAGCAGAGGCAAGTCCACACCCTTCCCCCTGCCTCAAGGCTGCATGAGGTGTCCCATCATAGGTAGTATGCTCCACAAAGCCTGCTCATGCACCAGTGATGGATTTTTATCCTACTGCCAGGGGGGGTCCCCAAGCAGATCAAGCTACACAACTGTCTCACCATGCAAAGGGCCTAGTCCTGTCCTGTGTAGGCTCCACAACCTTTGATCCAACTTTCGTGAGATCCCTCTAGTTTGGTTTGGTCATCTCTGCATGTTTCCCCATTATGATCCTGATGCACTTGCTCATAGGATCCTTCTTCTCTCTCTTTGACTGTACTCCTGTAGTTCTGTCCAGTGATTGGCTGTGGACCTCTGCATCTACTTGCATCAGTCATTGGAGAAAGTTCTGTGATGGCAGTTAGGGTATTCGCCAGTCTGATCTCTGGGGCAAGATAGTTCAGTTCAGGGCCCCTCTCCACTATTGCTAGTAGCCCAGTCTGGGGTTGTCCTTGGGGATTCCTAGAAACTTCCCTAGCACCAGGTTTCTCTATATCCCCATAATGTCTCTCTCCATCATGGTATCTCTTTCATTGCTTTCCCCCTTTCTCACTGTTCCAGTTGAACCATCCCATTCCCTTATGCTGTCATCCCCTATCCCCTACCCTCCATTTATTCATGGAGATTTCATCTATTTTCCCTTCCCAGGGCACTCCATGCATCTCTCTTTGGGTCTTTCCTGTTAGTTAGTTTCCTGAACAACTCATGAATTCTTAAGCTCATGTCCATCAGAATAATTTATTATGTTGCATGACTTTATAACTTATTTTTATTATATGTGTATATTTTATGTTTTTATTGCTCAAACTCACTATAATGAATGTTAACAGTAATTGCATACATGTGTCCCCTGATTACACACAGAAAAATCTCAATATATTTATGAAGGAAGATAAAGAATTAGAGGGAAGATTTTTCTCTCATTTATAAATGTTATCCATTGTGCAGCATAAATATTTTTGTACTATCAAAAAAGCAATACTATGAAAAATACCTATGAAAAATAGGGATATGTATATATATCCATATACAAGTTGTATTTTTTTAAAGTATTAACTTGTTGAGGTGATTGGAAGCTGAGTTTTCTGTCACAACAATAAATCATCCAGAGCTCAGTGACTTAAACCAGACAACACTAACTCGCAGTTTTCATGGGTGAAAAATCCTGGCATAGCCTAGCAGCACAGCTCTGACTTAAATCTCTCTCAAGGTTGCAGTCAAGACTGTGGGTGTTTTTTCAATCATTTGAAGAACTGAAAGTGGGTGAAGGATTGGTCTGTATGACGTATTCATTCCAGAAATAGTAAACGTAACTGGATGTTGGCATGATTCCTCAGCGTCTCACCATATGGGCCCATGCACAAGGGTGTTGAGCAAATGAAATATAGTTATTGGATTCTGCCCAAGTATGAGTCAATAGATGAATATAAAGTCAATGTCGTTGATGACCAAACTTTTACTTCCACTGTGTCATCTTGGCTTTGTCATGTAACTGTATTCAACGTTGCAACGACCTCAAGCAGGACCTGCCAACCCTGTGGTGAAACCCTGAGAAGGCAATGATGAATGACCATCTTTTAAATTTTACCTTTTGGGCAGGAAAGTAGAGATCACAAGAGCCCTGAGAAGCATCTGGATTCACTTTCAAAGGGCATTAATAAACTAGCCAAATAACATAAATACACTGGAAAGATTTTCTGATATTAGATATGATGTTTTTTTTTTAAGGCAGCTTTCTTCCTTTGCACCTACTTAGAGTGGTTCTTATGACAGTAAAGTTAAATATGCCAAAGTAATAGATAATTTTGACATATTAGAGGTACAAAAATAATATTCTTTTCATTATCAGTATCACATCGTCCACAAAATTCCTATAGAAAATTTAACCAATGGAGACGTTTAACTCATGTTACATTTATATCAAATTTACTGGTTGGTACAATAAAATTAGATGAACTAACTGACAAGTCAAGACATCTTCACATACAGCAAGTACTTGTCACTATTCACCAACTTCAATATTTGAGAATGTTTGATTAAAGAATATACTGGAACACTTTATTATTTAATAATTACTTATACCTTGTGTTTTCATTTTAATCAACAGAAGCACATGTTGAAGAGAGACCAAAAGTACAATGTATAATTTACATAATATATTTTTTCTTTACAATATATGCAAGGTCTCTTTGAAAGTATTTAAAGAAATACTCATAGATAACTCTATGATATTATTCATATGCTAAGTTGAAATATTTTATATTATGTTAGATAGTAATAGCTGCCTACTGTCAAGTGAGCACATTATAAACACCTCCAAGAGTTTTTTCTAATTCTGATATTTGACTTTCCTCCCCATTTCTTTTATTTTTTTAACATGACATTTTCTCATTAATTCTTTGAGAGTTTCAGTCATGCATACAATGTACTTGGATTATATTCATGCCTAGCTCCACCCTGTAACTCTCCATGAATCTGTCCTCAACTCATCACACCAACTCTTGACTTGATATACTCCTTTTACTTTAAATCATAATATACTGAGGGAAATTTTGGTTGACTGTATATCGATGGGTATGTGGAGCATGGTCAACCTATGAGGTGCTGCACCCTTAAAGGAAACTAATTCTCCCTCCTGAAAGACAAAGATTGTCAGTGATTAAACTAAGCATATCATGGGGATATGTGAACTTATGTTAGAGAATGTTAACAGGTTTCATCTAGGGTCGAAGTCTTCTGAAAGCAATGAGAGATGTCAAGATTTCATGAGATCAATAGTCGTATCATGTCTAGAAGATTCTGTTTAGTCCTGGTTCTCCTCAACCACTGGCTCTTATCTTTATGTACTCTCTTCTGCAATGTTCCCTGGGTGTTTTGGGGAGAGGGTATGATATATGTCCCATTTATAGCTGCGTACTCCACAGATGCTTTACTTTGAATAAATATCTTCTTCTATGAAGTGTTTAAATTTTAATTAAAATGTAATTATATCATTTGCTCTTTCCCTATCATTCCATAATCTCTTCAATATCCATACCTCCCTCTCAAACTAATTCTTTGATTATTAATGTTGTAAACACACATGTGTATATGTACATATAAGTGCATAAACATATAAATACAAGTTGCCGAGCCCATTCAGTATTGTTTGTATGTGTATGAATCATATTGTATTGGATAAACAATTAGTAACCCATCCCTCTGTCAGAAGTCCTTAGCTGTTCATAGTTCTTTGACCAAGGATGGGCCTCTTTATGAATTCCCCCTTCCACATTAACATGTCTATTGGTTTTGTCATTGTTCAGGTCTTATTTACACAGCCATCCTGCTGAGTAATTGTGGATGTAGGTTCTCTGTCATTTCTGGGAAAAACAGTCTCATAGCAGACATCCATATCATCTGCCTCTGATAATCTTTTCAACCTGTCTTTGGTCATTAATGTTCCCTAAGCTTTAGTTTGTAGGGGTTGTGTTGTAGATATATCCATTGACCAATACTCTGCATAATGCTGACTCCTGTTTTATGACCAATTGTGGGGTTTTGTAATGGTTTCTGTTTGGTGTGAAATGAGACCTCTTTGCTGTGGGATGAGAGCTACAGTTGTCTGTGAGTATAAGTATAAATATTTAAAATGCATTTGGGAAGTACCTTGGTCTAATAAAGTATCATAGTTCTTTTCAATGATCCATAATGTCACTAGCCCTGGGTTAGTGTATTAGTTTTTTTTGGGGGGGGGGGTGAGGGGTGCAGGGGTGTGTTGGAGACAGAGTTTCTCTGTGTAGCTTTGTGCCTTATCTAGAACTTACTCTGTAGTCTGTGCTGGCCTAGAACTCACAGAGATCTGCCTGCTTCTGCCTGCCAAGTGCTGGAATTAAAGGTATGCACCACCATGGCCCAGGGTGGATTAGGTTTTAAATACCTGACATGATTTCTGTACTGTTGAGTGGCTCTCAAATCCAATTAGATAGCTTTGGTTACTGCCAAGTCCTGAGTGCCATTATTGCACCTTTAGATGTATCTTGCCATTATGGTCATTGCTTTGGTTCATAGGCATTCCAGTTGGATAGGACTGGTGATTGTTTCCCTCACTTGGCAACATGTATAGCTATGAATGTTAGAAAGTGTGAAGGAAGCTTTAGGATTATATCCAGTTTATGTCTTCTTAGTTCTGTATTTGAAGTGTGTGGTGTCTTTAGCAGCAGCTACTTAATTCCAACTGCTCAGAGGCAAGCAAGGGCAATCGCAACAGCCTATACTGTTTTGAGAGTAACATGTAGTACATGGACAACTTAAAGGAAGGTTTCTCCTTCCTAATACTGGGATTTTATTAGATAGTCTATGGCTACTGTGGGAATCATTTTTGACCAATGCTTGACACCACATTATTAATACTTTTTTATGAGAATTTTGTTCTACCTAGTGATGAGAATTTAAATTATATGCAAATATATGGCTAATGTGTTCATAATGCTCCTGTTGCTCATGTCTTAAGGTGCTTAGAAGTAAATATTGTGAAATGATGCAAATATTTCAAAGCTAATGGGATGCTTATAAAACTTTCCTACAGAAATTACTGTTTTCTAGTAATAAAATCATTTTAAATTATGTCAAAATAAAATAGATAATGTGAATTTTTTCACTATTGGAATGGTCATTTCTATATAGGTTAATGGCATTTGCAAAATGGCAGTTTTATTGAAAAGGGAACTTTCAGCTATATTACTTGGAGCTAAACAAGTTAGTGTAGCTGATCCTAAATTTTTTATTTGCTTCAAAACAAATGTGAAAATAAAATTAAATCATGAATATTTGTGACTTCATTTAAAAAAAAAAAAAGCTTTCAAATTGTGTCTAATATCAGATTCACTGTCTGCGACTGTTAGGTGTCTTCTGGCACTATGATGCTCCAGGTTGTTGCCTCCCACTGAAAATCTGTTCACATATTATTTTTCCCAGATAACAAGTATATTGCATTTTTCAAAGTTAAATGTTATTACTTTTTCTCCAAGGGTTTTGAAAATTAAAGTATAATTGCATCATCCCTCCCCCTTCCCTTTCCTCTTTTTGACTCCTATGCCTACTCTTTCACCCTCATCATTCCCCCTTCTGCACTTCCTCTCACATCCCTGGCCTTTGTTTTTGCAATTATTATCATTATACATGTATATAAATTCATAAATATATTAATACAACCTGCTGAGTTCTTTTGGACTTGCTTGTATGTACACAATTTCAGGACAGAACACCTGGCATTCTGTAACCAATGAGGGTGCTCATTCCTGAGGAAGATTAATTTTTCCTCTCTCAGCAGTCAATAGATGCCTTAGATTTTTGTTAGTGGTGGGGCCCTTTCTGAGTTACCCTTTCCTCATTAACATGTCTATTGGTGGTGTTGGCATTGTAAGGGAGTTGGTTATGCAGCCAGATTATTAAAGCATTATGGAGTTTTGCTTCCCTATCTATTCAAGGAAACCACGCTCTCATAGAAGACTTCCTGGTCCTCTGCCTGTGACAGTGTTTCCTTTTGCTCTTCCACAATGTTCCTTGAGCCTTGGGTCTGGGAATTCTGCTGTTGGTGTATTTAAGGGAGCTGAGTACCTCATGATAAATTGTTCTCTACATTTTGAACAGTTGTGATTTTATGTAAGGGTCTCTCTGATGCAAAGAGAATCTTCTTTGATGAGGGGGCTAGAGCTATGTTTATCCGTGGGTATAAAGATAAGTACTTATGATGCACTTACTTAGTAATTATGCTGATCTATAAAGTGGTGGGAAGAGATTCTCCTCTAAGATCCACAACCTCACTAGCCCTGGGTATTTGGATAGATTTCCAGTACTAGGCATGATTGACCTCCTTTTAGGCAGATCTTAACTCCAATTAGACAGCCTTTGGTTACTGCCAAGATATGAATGACATTATTGTGCCTCTAGGGATATCTTTCATGCTGGCCATTGTTGTGGTTTATAGACATCACAGTTGGGAAAGATTATTGATTGCTTCTGTGCCTTGGCAACTAGCATAACACTACCTGGCATTAAGAAAGACAGACCTTAGGGAGGAGGTTTTCATATCAGATGAAATCTACCTCAGATCTTCCACATGTGTTTGAAAACCCTTAAAGAGCCATATTATTTCATATTTACCTAAAATTTCACATAATGCATAAATCAAAAAATCAGTATGTAATTACATGTAAGATAAAGGAATTAAATGAATAGGTTACACCACTTGAACTGACAATGTTCCTCTCAAGATCCACATGTTACATAACACAGTACCCTGCTCCTGGCATGAGAAGCCTCCTTTGGAGTTGTTAGTCAAAGAAGTCCAAGAGACTCCCAAAATAATACAGTCTTTTGTTGCCTCACAAAGGTTGTGGGCAGTTCCATATTGCTGAAGACAACATGGTTTCAGAAACTTTATAAAAGTAAGATTGATTCTAAATAAAAACCAAAAAACTTTTTATATATTCGTTCAGCTACCATTTTATGATACAGATCATTAATGCTATTTTTAAATATTGTGTGGGAGAAGGGGTGATGGAGTAGATTTAGTGTTCTAAAAAACTAGGTCTGAGAACACCTGTCTCGTTTGCTCATTCATTCATTCATTCATTCATTCATTCATTTATTTTGTGAGAACACAGCTCGATAACATTTGTGAATCAAAAACAAACCAAAATATCTGCTGGCATTTGGTCTCAGATTACCCTCCTCAAGAACTGTGAGTACTGAATTTATTTTGTTAATAAACTACTCAGCATGTGGTATTTGGTGATACTTACTGACCTAAAAACTCATTCTGGGGTTAGACAAAAAAAATTATACAAAACATCACTTTGGTTAAGAATAGGTTAAGGTTTAAGAGGCTATTAATACTGCCTTACCTTCACATTCCCAAACACTCTGATTCACCTAAGAAAGAAACTACCCAATAGTTGTCCACTTTAAATCTTTGTATGTAACAGAAAATCCCTTAAAATACAGTAAAATTTTATATTTTGATCATTCATCTGAAATGATGAATTTCACTTTCTGTTGCACCTGCTTTATATTAGCAACAGCCATAGAGATACCACTGGGGACACTAAGAGTTAGTGCCTCTGTCTTCAGGGACCTTGGTGCTTTTGTAAATCTTTTTGTTGTGCTAATGACACCCTTGACAGAAACTTCCTGTATGAGGAAAGATTTCTTTTGTTTCAGTCTCAGAGGGATTTTGGTTCATATTAGAGGGCAAGAAAATTATAGTGGTTTGGAACACAAGGCATCACTGTCCATCTGGTGAAACCTCTAGACAGAACAGTAGATAGTAGAAAGTGCCAGGTATTAGCTTAAAGGTCCAGTCTGAAGCAAGATACTACCATAAGCCATTCCAACCCCCTAAAAGTTCCTCTGTTATCAAAACAGCACCACAACCAATCATTCACATCTGAAGCTCTAGAGGAGTTTCATACCATTACACTGAGAATCCAGGTAGAGAATTGATGATTATTTAAATGACAAGGACATATCTAAATTTATAATCATCACTTTGATGGAAAGATAAATGCTTCTGTGATATTTGTTCTGAAATTTGTTCTGAAGCTGATCCAATAAAAAGGTCAGTGGAAGTTTTTTTGTTTTTTGTTTTTTGTTTTTTTTTTTTTCTAGGAAAGGGATCATTTGCATCCCACACTTGAATTCTGAACATTAAGTACAAGTTTTTATCATGGAGAAAAGTGTGTTCCATGACAGTTAGGAGTGACATCTTGGGAAGAGAGTATTTTCATACTGTATTTCTAGGTGATAAAAATAGCAAGACCTGTGGGGACAGACTGAGTGAAAAGTGTACAAGGGTCATAGCATAAGGATTGAGACTTTCAGAGAGACAGAGATCAAGCAAGAAATGATACACCATGATAAGGATTTCATTTCAATATTGCATGCAATGCTAACACAGTGCAATGTTCTAAAGTCAGGAGTAAAATGGAGGATGATACTAATCTTTTTAAAAATTTATTTCAGCTACAGTTTAAATAAAACATCTTGCAGGGAGAAGTAAAGACTGCTGGGTGAGGACAAATTAAAAGATCAATTGGAATATTCTCTGTGAGCTTTGTTTCAACTCTAGTGAAGTAAAAAGATTTTTCTGTTTGTAGCTGTATACTTTGTAATCTCAGCTTTCCTGCATTGGGTTTAAGAGTGTTTGGTGGCCTCGATGCTAGATAAGATACAGTTTGGACAATGTTCTGCATGATAGCTTATGGAAAAGCACAGGACACATGTGAAGCTCATCAGAAAGCTCTGGCTAATGACTGGTGGCAGGAAGTTCTCCTTACTCTGAACCCCTTAAGGTTCATCATCATGTATCATAGATGATGCTTCCTAAATTTAATATTATACAAGTGGTGAAGAAGTTTCACATTAGATTAGTACTTAAAACCAGAAAAATATGTTGCTACTTTAAATGTCTACTTCTGAATAATTGCTCTGCTTCTAAGTAATGGCATGCATAGGACATCTTTGTGTAAAACACTGTATTAGCAGCAATATTTTAGGCACCTTTCACTACTTATTAATTCTTTGCAGAAAAATGGTTTCCATGAGAGGAATGACTTGTATTATTATTATTGTTTAAATATTTTATTATTTTATTCATGTGTATTTATGGATTTTTTTAATATGCAGGTTACTGTACCATGGGCATGGATTTTGTGGTCAGAAGCGTACTTGTGAAGGTTGGTTCTCTCCCTGCACTATGTGGGTCCTAGGGATCAAACTCACGTTGTTAGGCTAGGAAGCCAGTGCTTTTATCCAGTAAGCTGCCTTGCTGTACCTGACTTTATTATTAAAACTGGATATGATCTTCCACTAGTCCCCCCAATCCTAATTCATAAAGTGATATCGTCCCTAGACCTGCTATGTATTTCAGCACTGTGGAACTCTCTCTGTAAGTCACTTGGCCTCGTTAAGGACAGTGCTCTTCACCCTCGTTAATACTCTGACTTCTCATTCTTGCCTTTCATTGCAGATGACACCACACCAAGGAATCCTCCTTATCACTGGTCAATATCTCCAATTTCTCTTCCAAAGGAGAGGTAAATAGTTTGGCTCTATTCTTCCCTAATAAAACTTTTCAATGAATTTGTCGAATGAAACCAGAAAATTCTATTTGCCTGTCTCAGTCTCCTCCTATAAACTATTCTGTGCCTTGAATTCACTTGAGGCTACCTCCAACTTTGAACACTATAGATGATATATCCTCAGGAAATATTTGTTGGAGTAAATTAAGTTGGTGTTCCATAAAATCTTCTCAGAGTGCTCTGTATAAAAACACTTTCTTGAAAACTGTGCCTCATTATGAATATCTTGGCTCTAATGCTCGTTGTTGGATGCAGCCATTCATTCAGGACATACACCTTGCCTTTGACACTAATTAGATTGTATCAGTTAATAAGGTTGCCGCGGCATATTGATGACACAATAATGGAAATAAGTTATCACCCCTGTAGATAATGTTCAAATTCATCTTATATTTTCTTTAGATTTTTTTTTCTCCTCATCTTTAGATACATTAAATTGGGAAATTGGCTATTCACATTTTTCAAAATGCAATTTAGGAGCAATTTTAAAGAGTGAAATGCTGAAATAAATATACACATTTATATTTTTCTTCTTGTCTCAGAACAAAAAATGATAATTGATTGTATTGAATTCTTGGGAGCTGGTACTATGGAAATCCATAAAATATAAAGATCATAAAACCTTTTCTTATAATTCACTCTTTGCTAGATGAAATTTAAATAGTTCTAAATGCTGAAAGCTATTTTGAATGATAAACTTCATAATACTAATATTTTATATCTTGATGTATTTTATGGTTGTCAAAGGCTCTTAAAATACATCACTATTTTCTGTCACAATAATTTGGTATTTATTGATCTTTATGTGTGTTGTAAACTATTAGCTCCAAATTGAAACATTTCTTCAAGGGTGGTGGAGAAAGGTTCTTAAATCTTAGGAAACCAATGAAACTTAGAAATTTCAGGAAACTCAGAAATCTACAAAACCCACGAGGATCAGGTCCTAGGTTATGGTATCACAAACTTGCTAGGGAGAAAGAGACTCTGGTGGAGCTGCCCAGAAATTAGGCATGCATGGTCCCTGTAATGTGCAGTAATATAATCAAGGTTGAGCCAGGGATGCAGGCTTCATGAGTTGTCACCGTTGTTGGTTGGCTTTCTAATACTACAGCTGCTTTTGGGCCACCCATGCTTCTATAAGTAACTATTCATCTATTCTCTTTTAAGTAAACACACAAATAATGATGCCAGAAAGCTACAGTTGGGTGGCATCTTTTCTTTGTTCTGTCCTCAGAGCCTCATTATGATGAATAGATCTTTATTCATTCATTTCCAATAAACTTCTGAAACACAGTGGGTATCCACACAGAGACCAATAGCACCAACAAGAGTTGAGGAGGTACAGTTGAATGGCACCTGTGATAATGTGAAGACTTATAGCTGCTCTGATTGACATGACAGGGAAGCAGCCTCAGAGGCTATCTTAATAGAGTTGCTTTTCTCCACATGGTATGACATGATATGCTTACTTATTATTGTGGCAAGGAATAATATCCCATGGTCCCTGTGATGTCTCATAATACATGTTATCAAGGTTGAACCATATCAGAATGGAGTAGAGTTTTTGGAGGAGAGCATCCTGGGAAGGCTTTCTTCTTTTATGAAATATGAAATGGCATGCTTCTTTGATAAATCACATATGCAATACAAATACAGGGATTTTCCCTCAGTGGTCAAAAGGTTAGAGAATATATTGCATTTCCTGGGAGTACACATGAAATGGAACCATAAGCAGTATACATATGATGTATACACTTTCTTTGGGACATTAAGATATGCAGCCAAGGCTGAGCTCTCCACTCAGAAAAAAAAAATTAGCAACATAATACAATTTTGAGGCAAAGGTATGTAGATGTTAGACTCTACATTAACCTCTGAATTGACATGAAATGTTGATAAAAGGGAATATGAGAAGAAGGATCATCTTGCTATTTCATGAAGCCACAGCACACAGGGCTAAGGAAGTACAAATAGATCTATTCTAAGGAATCCTGAGAATCACAAACTTGGAACCCATGGTTATAACTATAATGTGAAGAGATAAAGCATAAGCTACAAATGATAGAGAATAGCCATTAGGCCCAATGCTTAATACATAAGAAGCAAAATTCTCAATTTAGCAGGTAGTCAGGAGCCTTAATATAACCCAGTACAAAAAACAACAGAGTATAATTAGAAAATTCTCTGCATCTGGATTACTTGAATTGAGAAAGGGATGAAAGATTCTCCCACACATCCTTGGTTATGAGGCCACAAGATACAGAGGGGTTAGGTTCAATCAGAGGGCTGTAGAAACAGAGCAGCTGAGTAATACAACTACCAATGTTTCTTAAGAGAACTGCAGATAACCTGAGGCAACATAGGATAAAACGTTCCCTGATGGACTAGTTCATATGAGCGTAGCTATCCCTGGCATCACATGACTATCAGGCACTACAAGAGGAAGGGCAGGTTACTGAGGGAGCTATACATAAGAGACTGTGTTTGACATTCAGTTCACTAGGCAGGATAGGACAATGTTCACAGGAAAGTTAATAATGAGTTTGATTCAGCAGAGGTCTTAAAAGAGAATGGAGATGTACTGGTTTGCTGAGGCTCATGGTAGAGCTAAATGATGCCTTGTTCATTCTAAATCACTTGCATAAGCTTGTAAATCAGGTTCATAAGGTTCTAAAGCAGTTAGGAGGAAATGAACAAGAGTAAAGACAGACAATGTGGTTACTTGAATTCAGTAAAAGATTTGTGTTTAGCTGGAAGTCTAAAAAAACTGACAGCCAAATGCTGTGCTTTATAAAGTCCAAACAGAAATTTAACAAAAGGATGAAAGAAAGAATGTAAGAAGTAGAGGTTTGAGGAAATCTTCACAGCACACTGAGCTAGGAAGGATGGAAAAGTCATTGGGTTGAAACAGTCCCAAAAGTTCCTTTGATTTGATGTACAAGGCTGTCTATGAATTACTGCTATCCATAGCAATCAGAGGCTTCATGCTAAAGGGTAGATTTGTAGTAAAGAGCCTTACTAGTATGCAAAACACTTCAGATATAGTTCATGCTTTATCTTAGTCTGCCTTAATCCATGATAGTCCCTCAAAGCACCATTGGAATTGGGCAAAAGTAGACAGATATGGGGAACACACACATTATGTTGGTTAACACATTAAAGATAATGAAGATGTGTCAATATTATATTAAGGAATTATAGTAAAGTAAATTCCTCTTGGATTAATGTGACAAAGAATGAGGCCAAATTTGAATTCTCCACATTTCTTCCCATGTCTTCCACTTTTCTGTGGTCTGCAGTTATTGGCCTTTCTATAATTAGTTGCATGTGTCTAATCTCTCTATTCTTGTTGCCTGAGTGTTGTGCCATGTGTGTGTGTGTGTGTGTGTGTGTGTGTGTGTGTGTGTGTGTGATGTCAGTTTTTCCCATATCTTTTCAGAATCTGTGTCTGTGTTTGTCTGAATATTCAGCTATGTTATCTATTTCTCTGTGCGAATCTGTATCTGTCTCAAACAAAGTGATTTGCTGTGTATTTATTGAAGATCATAGAACGTGGGGTATGGGAAAGAGATGATGGGATCTCACGGAAATCTTTAACAGTGTTTTACAGAGGAAGTTATTTTATTGACCTTAACTGAATAGCACTCAGCACTGCAAACAGATGTTGTCAAGGTATATCCACATGCTGTTTTTAACATTTATGTGGATATTTGTTTTGTTAAAGGTTGCTTCCAACATGTTGGCTAATTTTAGAAAATGGTTACCATAGCTTACACACACACACACACACACACACACACAAATGCTACAAAATTCTGGTTCACAAACATGAAATAACACATAATTTAAGATTAAACTATGCATTTAATTTAGAATGGAAAGATGTTTACAAAGGAATTCCAAGGCATAGCAAGGCCGATTATATTGTTCTCTTAAGGGGACTTGAACTTGAACAAGTAGAGTGCAGAGTAGGATTAAACACATAGTCTAAATTATCTTAAAGCATATTATTAATTTGGTGGCAAAACCTGGAGAAATGTTAGTCTCATTGGGTTCAGTAGATACTTCCAGAAAAAAAAATGTATCATTACAAAAAATTTAAGTAGAGATAAAGGATAAAGTTTATCCTAGAGGGAGGTAAATATCTACCACTTTTAGAGTATACTATGTGTATTTCTCCCTTGCAAGACAATGTACTAAGATATGCCATAAAAAACAATTATTAGAGAATTTCACCTGAAAACAGCTTCATTTCAAGAATTTCCATGCAAGAAAGACCAGGTAAAACAACTGTCAATAGCCACCTATCTCAGGGTTATATATGGACACCTCTAGAAAATTGACAGTTGAAATTGGCACTCATTTCACAAATATTGATGTGCAGAACTGGGATAAAGGCAATAAATTACAATGGTGACGCAATCTTGCTTATAATCCTGCACTTGTTGGATTGAATGGAAGAGTGAGTTCTTAAAATGGTAGCTAAAGGGCTAAAACGGAGATGGTCTATGGTATGAACTGGGAAAATCAGAAAATTCTGGAAAGAAAATTCTAGTGTCAGAGCTCAGATCATTTCCTATGATGTTTTGTATTTGAAAAATTCTCTGAGGCCCTACAAAGGGTAAAGATTTTTGCAACTGCTTTTAATATGTCAGAGCAAGACAGAAATTCCCTATTGCTAAAACCACTGCATTCTTTGTGTACAGGGCATGAAGACATCATTTGGGAACTTACCCAACGGTTCCTACTGTCACTTGGTTTTCATAATGTCAGGAGACACTTATTTATCAGCTTCTAGAGAGTATATTCACTGACAATCCAGCTTGGTTATGGACAAAACATGCTGTGCTACCATCATGACAGGGAAAATGTGCCTGCTGTATAGCTATAAAATGACCCTACTGTGCTGTGGATGTCTTTGTATGCTATGAATATGTGATGCTCTGATTGGTTGATAAATAAAGTGCTGATTGGCCAGCAGCCAGGCAGGAAGGATAGGCAGGATAAACAGAGTAGGAGAATTCTGGGAATAGGAAGGCTGGGTCAGGAGAAGCCAGCTAGCCATCCAAGGAGCAGTGTGTAATGGTACACAGGTAAAGGCATGGAACATGGGGCAACATATAGATTAACAAAAATGGGCTGAGTTTAAGTGTAAGAGCTTGTCAGTAGTTAGCCTGAGCTAATGGCCAAGCAGTTTTAATTAATATATGCCTCTGTGTGTTTACTTTGGTCTGAGCAGCTATGGACTGGGCAGGACACAGAAAACCCTTAGCTACACTAATGTGTTCCATCAACAGTTTTTTAATTGATATTAAGGCCCATTCTGTAAGAAGGGGCAAATAAATGGAACTGAAATCCAAGATGAAATCTTGTAGCTGGGGGTTTATAGGCCAAACTGAGAACTATCTTGAACTACTTCACTTGCTGACATGAGCTTTTTTGATGATCATATACCTTCATGCCATCCATGCTCCAGTATGCAATTTCTTGCTTATATTCCTGTAAGTTCCTCCAATAAACTTATTGGTTCGCCAACTAGAATTGTTACTTTGGTCTGACATCAGAGTGCCATCTGGAATGAATAAATATTTGTTCACAATTCCAGAGAAAAAGTCATAGATCTCTATATTGTGCTAAGAACTAAATCTCCCAAAAAGAATATTGTTGTTTCTTTTTTTTCTGAAACTTTAATTCTAATTAGGTAGTCATGTAAATTATGGTTATAATTAAAGGCAGTAAGTGTTCAAATTAAAATAAGGTACACAATATTGAAAGTACCTCTAAGAAATCTAAAATTTAAAGTTACAAAATTTGAAGAAACTATTAGGTTCATGTCTACTCACCTTATGGAGATGAATATCTGACTGCACATATTTTAAAATTCTTTGCATTATTATTACATGCTAAGAAAGAAAACATTAAATATTATCAGCATCCCCTTACAGGTCTCCTATAGGAAAAAAAGTTGTTTAGATCAAGATAATTCTCATCTCTGTGGAAATTATATTACTCCATATGAATTCCTTTAATATGATTCGATAATTAAAGATTGTATTGAATGCATACATTTAAATTTGCGGGGGGGGGCGAGGAACAGGTGTATTACCATTAAGTATTATTTATTTGAAAATTTGATTCCCTTATACACTTCATTTTCTGTATAAAGAGCCAATAATTATATCACCTAGTAAGATTCTTGTCAAGATTTTCTGCAGTTTTAAGTAGAATTAGGCTTAAGAAAGAAACAGTTGAATACAACAATTGATAAACAAAGAACATTATGCTCTAAGGCATTTTAATGACATGATGGATAAAATGACAAGAATTTGTCACTTAGTGTCACAATAAAGATGCTATTCTGTAGAATCAATTAGATGATGGTGATGATGATGGTGATGATACTGCTGCTGCTTCTACCTCCAAAAAATCTGTTCATTGGTATTAGTCAGGGAGAATCTATATGGCTTTGTAACTGTATCGTGCATAGTGAATTAACTGTAAATAGATAATTGATGCAATACAAATCATTGCTATTCTCTCTTTTTTAAAGTTGACTCGCAATTTAGATCTCATGAAGATGTGTTTGTAGTTAAAGATTAACATATAAAATATGAACTTAAATATTAAATATGAAACTAAGGCATATTGAATCTTTGAGCCTAAGTAGGACTAACTAAATTGCTTTCTAACTGCCTTTTGCAGTAAAGTTTCTGGGTTCTGGAAAAGACATACTATCTTTGCTGTTTCTTGTTGCTGTTTTTGCACTAAGATCTAGGCCTTTAGAGTTATGATATTTGAGGAGTTTCTTGGTGTAGGCTTCTGTTCTTGTCCTTACTTGGTACATGTTCTCTTCTTTGCTTGCTGTTGTACCCTATCATAGGTAAGTGTAGTGGCTGTGGGGTCCCTGGTAGAGTGTTTCTGTGAGTTGGTAGTACACACACACACACACACACACAAACACACACACACACACACACACACACACACACACACACACACACACACACTCAAATGGAAATGGCTAGGAGGAAATGCAGAGAAGGGTACTGGGAATGAGCAAAGGAGACCCTGGACCAAAACTTGGAGCCCCAGAATTTAGATGAGCATGAGGTGAGGTGAGGTGCCAAAGTATAACCCCATTTGTAAAAAAGATTAGGATCTGAAACTTCCTGTCTCAGGCTTTGTAATACAAGAAGGAAGACGAGAGTCATTACTGGGTTGGAATATGTCAATGTTCTGCAGTAGATGTCAACCTTCAATTATTTAATCATAAGTGTTAAAGCAGAAGGGTCCAATAAGAAACAGTGTATGCACATCAAATTAATATTTTTTCAAAAAATAGTTTTTTAAAACATTGAAACCCACTTTATTATATTAATTTTGCAAATGAAATTGCAGATAAACTGAGGCAGCCACTTACTTTCCCTATCTTGAATTCTGTACATTTTAATGAACTTCTTCTATACAGTCACAATGGACATTCTCACATCTGTGAAGCTTCTACTTAGGGTTTTACATTTTAAGTAGAAATTACTTATTTGTGTACTTATCTACTAGATAAAAAGAAAAATGGAAAAAATTATACATGACAGATTGAAACTAGAAAAAGCAATTACCTCTGTGTCCTCTTGCATTAACCATGTATTCTTTTGCCTGAATTCTATCCTTCCTCATTACGTAATATCACCCTTTCTTCATAACCTTTTAAAATGTATTATAATCATACTTATCACTGTTTACATATATAGGCATCTAAATCTTGCTTTTTGCATTTTTCTTGTTTTGTGATAATTACTCTTATATTCCTTATCTTTCACAGAAAGGGAAACACAATTCTGCATTTAAAACAAAGATACATTAATCCAGGGAATTTGTTAAAAATGTTGAGAAACAAAGCCTAAAAAGCATTCTAATTAGAAACAACAGAAATTGCATCAAATTCCAGTGGGGACAGGCATGCACGCTTACTTCTGTCCCAGCTACTCTACATGGACTTTTGGAGGACAGAGCTCAAATCTTCCAACAAAAGCACAACTTCAAAAGAGTTATGGTCCAAGGTGAGTGTCAGTCTAGAGCCAAATAGAGAAATAACCACAATGGACACATAGTTGTGGTTAGACAAATCAGCTTAGTCTAAGAGATAATTTTATGATTCAAATTAGGCTCTTCACCAATACTCATATGCAGAAGTCCTAGTATTCCAGGTCTCAGAACATAACTATTTTGAGAAAGAGCCTTTACAGAGACAACTGTGATTAAATGAAGTTATTTGAGCAAGCATGAATCCAATATGACTGCTGTATTTCTACAAAAGTGACATTAATGCAACAAAACAATAAATAAATAAAGAAATAAAAGATACCCGGAGACTCCTCACACCCATTAGAACTCACATTAGACTTACACCCATTAGAACTATGTAAACGGATCCAACTGCCCAGTCTCAAATAAACAACTCAGAGGCTTAATATTACTTATAAATGCTCGACTAGTAGCTCAGGCTTCGTACTAACTAGCTCATATGCTTAAGTTAACCCATAATCCTTATCTATGTTTAGCCACATGGCTGGATACCTTTTCTCAGTATGACATTGTCATCTTGCTTCCTCTGTGTCTGGGTGGCAGCTCCCTACTCTGCCCTTCCCCTTCCTAGTATTCTCTTTGGCTTTCTTGCTTAACTTCTTGCCCAGCTACTGCTCTGTCAGGTTTTTTATTAACCAATGAGGGTAATACATATTTATAGTGTAGAAAAGGATTATTCCACAGCAGAACTATGAGAAAAACTATTGTTTAGTAATTGTATTGCATTTGTTTATGATATCATTAAGCAATGCTAAGGTGCTGATGAACAAGGTTGGCTTTCCTTTTCCTTCAACTATCTTGAATTCTTCAATTCTACTTTTCATTGACAGAGCTTTAAGTGACCTCAAACCTAAAAAATATAGCCAACAACAGACATCCCATTCCTTTAAACTAGTGATTATAATTCAAGAAACTAAAAGCATGTGTACAGCACATATCATAGCAATCCATGCATCATAACAATAACATCTCACACATAATTACAATCTACAAGTCAAACTATTTACCTAAGATCACTGCCATCTGTCTTTCAAGTCCATTCCTTTCAAACCCAGTAACTCCTGACTCAACATTGACAGTGGATTAATGAGGTAACATCCTCTTTGCTATACTGTGAACCATTTTCAGTGAAAACATTTAAACTTGACCACAACAATAAATACATTAATCAAATCTCATAAAACAAATATTTAAAACATCATTTCTTTCTGCAAATCATCACTTATGTCAATTAGTGTAATAAACCAATGTCAGAAAATTGCATGTGTATACAAGCTCTCCAGAATTTATCCAAAAATTATTTAATGAAGTGAATTACTATCAATAATTTGAAATAGCACAATAACATTCAACATCTCAATGCTGTCTATGGTTTATTTTGTTAATATATGTGTAGTCAACATTTCCTTACAATGAAATAGCTGTGTGTATGTGTATGTATGTTTCTGTATGTGTGTGTGTTTGTATGTGTGAATTTAATAAATTAAATGATCAAAATCAGACATCCTATGGAATAAAAATCACAAGCTTACATAATGCCTAAGGCCATTTTTATTACTGCTATTGACTAATTAATAGATTGTCAGATTATTTTATGTTCATTTTTATAAACATCCCACTAAATGTATCATTTCCTGTTTTGTTAAAATAACTGTACTGTAAGAAAAACAATTTATAAACTTGTAAGAATCATGTAAAGGAAGCAATTACCTTATTATTATACTTAACACTTGATTAAAAACATTGTGTAGTTTTCAGAATGGACACCGTTTTAGTGTTTAATACATAATCACATCTATAAAACATCATCTGATCTGAATTTTCTGATGTGATCCATATTTAAACATTTAATTAGTTTCTTGCCTAAGGTTTGGTGGTTGCATTATTACTAATGTTTCACATAATCAAACATCCATAGTTTAAGTAATAGAGAGGACATCTAAAAAGCACATTGAATCTTATCATATAAATAAATATAAATTGTTTTGTAGATGCATTATGCATATTATTGGAAATTTTCCCGAAGAACCCATTCTAAATAATTCTTTTACTGGGACAGTTTAACTTATTAACTTACAAATTATGTTTTTCCACAAATGAGCAGCCCACTAAATAAGTAATTATGATTAGTTTATCAGAATGTTTCCTGTGGTATTTCTCTTTCACCAGTATGCAGTTTGTAACATATCCTTACTATCCTCTTTTTCTCTGGAAGTTTAAGACTGAAGCATTCTGGTAAGTCTATAATAACCTCAAGTGGAAAGCTCGAATGGTCTTTCAGGTCTTTCGACCCTCAAGATATATCCCCATTTTAGTAGGATCTCTTGGTTGTTTTGCATACGTCACGGATCCCACAATACTTGAACAAGAAAAAAATACATAGATTATGCAACATTTTGCTGGCAATCGGCATATTGATTGTCTATTATGTGTCATGTCTTCGGAATATTTTCATTTTTAAGTGGTAAGTCTATAATGCCAGGAGTGACACAGAGTTATATCTGCTAGTGGCTCTTTACATTGCTTCCTTAAGTCCTTTTTAACATCGAATTTCAAAGCAAAGACATTTAAGGATACTTGTATAATCAAAGAACAGGAAGTGGTCGCACTTAACAAAGCTGCATGGTAATTTTTGTCATTTCCAGAAAAAAAATATTCGTTAAACTTTGTTTGTAAATGCTGTTGTACATCAGCAACATTTAGGAACTAAGGTAAAATCATTCTTAGAAAACTACTATCTTCTAAAGTTTGAATAATAGTATAACAGAAGTAAACAACCATGACACAAACATCAGGATAGAGAAGTTACTGCTCCTTTGCTTCTGTAAGCACGCCTTGCTTTCTATTTTACATTTATAGGAGGAGCACAAACCAGTGAACTTAAATGTATAAGTTTTTTTTTTTTTTTTGGTTTTTCGAGACAGGGTTTCTCTGCGTAGCTTTGCGCCTTTCCTGGAGCTAACTTGGTGGTCCAGGCTGGCCTCGAACTCACAGAGATCCGCCTGGCTCTGCCTCCCGAGTGCTGGGATTAAAGGCGTGCGCCACCACCCCCCGGCCCTTATCATGAATTTTTAAAACTTGCCGGGCGTTGGTGGCGCACGCCTTTAATCCCAGCACTCGGGAGGCAGAGCCAGGCGGATCTCTGTGAGTTCGAGGCCAGCCTGGGCTACCAAGTGAGCTCCAGGAAAGGCGCAAAGCTACGCAGAGAAACCCTGTCTCAAAAAACCAAAAAAAAAAAAAAAAAAAAAAAAAAAAAAAAAAAAAAAAAATTCATGATAAGTAATTAGTTAGTAGTTATCTTTATTTTTTTTTTACAATAGAATGTGGTTAAAAGATCGGTATTCACTGTTTTCTTTCAAAATGTTTGTTAATGGACAAAATGTCATAGCGTTAAATCTATAATCATCTGTCCCCAGCCACATACATTTCCAGTGAATGGAGTTTGCTTTGAAAGTTATATATTTATCTTTAATGACACAAAATGGGAGGGTGTTAAATACAATATAATTATAATAGGTTTAAGATAAAGGATAACATGCAACAAAACATACATGTAAGTAACTTTTCACTGAAAGATATCTAAGCACGTTTCTCAAGTGAGACAGTTGAACTAAATCTACCCAAGCGGCCAGTTGTTTCTCCTTTCTCTATCAGTTGAGCACAAAGATGTTACTGCTTCACACTTTTACAATAAAACCAATGATGAACATTACAGTCAAGGGAACTGTACAAGCAGAGATTTAAAAGCAGCCTAGAGAGTGTTGTTCTGCTTCATCTTTAATGCAGATGGTTGGGTTTATTACTTATTTAGATTCTCAGGTAGGTATAGCTCTAGATGACACATTTGAAAGACTATGTGTGAGAGGGAACACATATTCACTGCTGAAGACAGTGTTACCACCTTTATTCTGGATAAGATGGGCACATTTCAATCTTATTACAATATATGTGCAGCAAAGACAGTCTTCCATGATAACAAAGTCTTGGCTGTATTAGTTTCAAAATAACTCTTAAAATTCTGTAATAAAATAAGCAGAAATACAATGTTGGGGAAATTTGTTAGAGCAGTGAGTTAGAATCTTTACTTCATTTATGTAATATGTTTTTATTAATGTAGCTTTGCTAAATATTGTATTTGATGCATCAAATACCATTTGGAATCATAACATTCAACTTGGAAATCAGATCTATTTTTAAGACTTACTTTATAGCAGCTAATTTCAGTAAGGGTGACTTTTATTTATTCTCTGAACATTTTGTTCAGTCTGGAAATGTATTCAACATTTCAGACTGGCCTAACTGGCAAACTGTTACTATTATTCACAGGCTAGCAAGTTTTCCAACATCTTAGGCTGCTGTACTCCTGTAAAATTAATTAGGAGAGACTTTCTCATATTCAGCTCAGAAAGTTAGTGAAGCAGAGGTTAGTCCTAGGAAGGGTTGTGCATTCTTTTTTTTTTTTTTTTTTTTTTTTTTTGGTTTTTCGAGACAGGGTTTCTCTGTGTAGCTTTGCGCCTTTCCTGGAGCTCACTTGGTAGCCCAGGCTGGCCTCGAACTCACAGAGATCCGCCTGGCTCTGCCTCCCGAGTGCTGGGATTAAAGGCGTGCGCCACCAACGCCCGGCGGGTTGTGCATTCTTATAATGCTATAATATGGCAGAAGAACCCTAAATTCAAGGTTGCACCATTTGTACCATCAATGACTTACTTTAGACTATCTACAGTACTGGTTGTAACACTGGATGTACTGTTCCCTAGTAATTCCCTGTATCGACTGTGGTGAATCATTTTCCTTGTGAGTTTAACACTTGGGAGCTGTACATTATTCAATGTTAGACCTTGGTCTATGTTTAAAGTTGTTTCTGAATAAGTTTGGAGTTTTAGTTGTTGAATTTAGTAAAACAGAGATTCCTTCCAAAGAAGGGTTGGTATCCTTGAATGTTTTAAAGCAAGAAACCCGTGACCCTTCCTGTGGCTCCCATGCTTTGTTGCTGTTATCAAATGTCCTTGAGTGAGCTCTGTGACTCAGCGCTAGTGGGCCATAATTTCAAGTTATGTGAATTAGAGGACTGTTCGGTTTTACAGTTGCTAGAAGTGAAGCTCTTCAGGCTATAAGTTTCATTGTATAAATTAAATTCAAATTGAAGAATGAAAGGCAGAATCTGACACAAATTCTTTTGGACTGACTTTTCAGTCACTGTCATCACTGAATGTTATATTAATTAATATAAAAACCATAACTATTATGACATTGATCTCTATCTCTCCTTTGCCCCCTTTCTTTCTCAATGGGCAGCTTTTATCAGGATGCCATATACACAGTGAAGAATAATGAAAAGTTATGAATGAAGAGATAGAAGCTCTATGATTTGAATGTATTGACAAAAACTTTGCAATTTAATGCAGTGATTTTAGAGAGCATAATGGTGAGTTACTAAATATGAAATAGAAAAATTGTTTATGCTTTGGATGTTGAGTAATAATATTGTTTGATAATTTTGTGTTTAATAATCATACAAAATATTTTTATGATATGTACCATAAAGATTTATAATTGCTTGTCATTTTAAATCACTTCCCATTTTATAATTTATCTCTCATTCATATATATTAAAATTGATGTCCAAAGCAATGAGTAAAGTATATTAAATATTAATAACTTATTAAATGCCCCAAAAGAATTACCATTTGAGACTATTATACAGGATGTAGAAAGTACAATATGGTTTGTTTACCATGGTATATTTTCTCTGTTCTAAAGATTTAGGACCTTGGATTTCTGAATTATTTATAGAAAATTTTATTGCAGGAATTTTTATTAAATTATTAAGTCTAAAAATGATTTTTGAATATCTCAGCATTGCAGTTGCTTGGAATAATGTTTCACAGACTTTATTTGTTTTATTATTGATCAATATTTTGAGAAAGAATAGCAAAACAAGCAGACTCAATGAATGATACAAATTCTACATTATTACTCAGTCTTAAGACCAGTTTGGTTTCATAATTCAAATTTTCCACATTTTTCAAAGATAAATTGGCAACTCTTCTAGATATTACCGAGCACTTCAGGCTGGTCCTCATAGTGAGTAATAAATAGTACAAAATAAAAATAGAAAGTTTCTATGCTCATTGGGGTTAAAAAAATAACATAGAGAAATTGTAATAGTTTTAAAGTTATCAACCCTAAACAGTTACTTTTTGTGAAGATAAGACTGTGAAAAGGAGACAAAGAGAGAGATTGATCACATCTTGAAAACAACTCCTATGAAACCTAAGAAACAATTCCTTGATAAAACAATGTGATATATTATGTGTATTTGTAAATTTTCATTTTTCATTCATTAATTCACTTATTCGGTTATTATTTAATGACTTGTTCCTATGTCAAATCTAATTCTAGGCACAAAATGACTATGGGAAAACATGATAAAAATATTGGAATACTCTTCAAACAAAATGACTGTATAGGAGAAATAGCTTTTGATTAGTATAACTAGAAAAAGTCAAATGAAGTTCAGATTATGGCAGCTGAAATATTCAATATGAGAAAGCTATTTGTCATTTTTATGCTTTTTAATTTTCTCATAAGGCATAAGTTCAATGATTCTATACCCATTAATATTGTGAGTCCTAATTATCTACTTTTTCTGCCAAGAAAAGTAAAAAATAACCTTTTCTTATGAATTCTATTTGTCACTTAGCAAATTATGCATTTACATTGAAAAACTGCATCTGTTCCTTTTGCAAAGAAGTTTTATAGATATATTCGATGTTCTTTTCTAGATGCTTTTAACTTTCTCACTTCCTAAACTATATCAAGGCAATCCTAGCGAAGTCTCCAAATAATAAGGGAGATAGAGTCTCAACTGACTGTCTCTTGTCACCAAATTCAAATTCCAGTACTGAGGATAGGTTACATCAAGAACATGCATGAAGAATTTTATTGATATTTCTACAAGTACCTATAATAATAGTATAACACTCGACAAGGTCCAGTGATCCTTTTACAGTTGGTCTAGGGATGGACCTAACATCCCTGGGAAAAAGTGACTGCTCTGCAATCCTCATTTCAAGCTTTCAGGTATCTTATTTGAATATTATCTTCACATATGTATATATGTGCACACAGAGCTAGTGGTTTCCAAAGAAGTGGTATGAAAAATTCCTAATATTAGTAATGCTATGAGAAATAATTTTACATTAGTAATTTTCATTTTGGAATGTATTTTTCAAATAAATTCATACTCAAAAAAGATGTAGTGGTTTACCATCCTACTATGCTCAGAGAAAGACTGCTATGATTCCCAAAATTGAGCTGTGTACTATATCCATTATTATAACTATGAAATTCAATTGAAAATATTGTATATACATATAAGTATTATGTGTATTACATATGTAATAACATTAATTTAGCACTCTGTAAGATCATAATTTATATTTTCTTAATGTGGTAAAAACCTAACAGTTAAACCAAAGCTGTTTCAAAAGGGAAAATCACATATCTATGACTTTTATTATTTAAACAAGAAGCAATAATGGGTTGGGCATGTGGCTCAGTGGGTACAGCACTTGACATACAAATGTGAGACCCTGACATCAAATCTCTATAACAGCTAATTAAAGATGTAGCAGCACACATCTATGATTCCAGTGTTCCTACAGCTAGATGGGAGACATAACAAGGAGAACCCCCAGAAGCCTACAGAAGAGCTCATCTGCTGAACACAGGGGAGATAGCAAGAGATTCTGTCTCAAAGAACGTGGGTGGTGAGCACAAATACTCAAAGGTGTCCTCTAACTTTACACACTGTGGCACCTGAACACTTGAACATGCATGCACATGTACACACACAACCATACACACACACACACACACACACACAAACACACACACACACACACACACACACACACACACACACACAAACACACCATACATAAATGTTTGAAAAGCAACAGAAATTTTTTATCTCAAGGAATGAAATAAGAATAAAGTTCATACCAGAGAAGTAGTAATTTGGATGTAATTTTCAATATGTGTAAATAAAAACAAGTATTGCTGATAAAACAAAGACTGTTGTTATATGTGTACACTTACCATCTGGCTGGTGTCTATTTCCACTCCTCAGATAGACCCAATGGAGTGTGAAATCAGTAATGCATTGTGTTAAAACATTTCAGTCAATAGTAGATTGCACATACAATAGTCGCCCCATAAGACTACATTACTTAATGATGTGTTGCTGTCTTAGTCTGTGTATATACCACTATGTTTACAGAATGAGAATTTTCAATGTTATATTTCATATAGTGTATTCTCAACAGTTGGGTATAGTCTGAAGAATAAGAATATTTTGGGGTCACTTGGTAAATCCTGAAGTTTAAAGGAAAGGTCTGGTGTCTAAGGCCAAGAGAAGATTGCATCCCTATCTCAGGACACAAATATACCTATGAATTTATTACAGGATAGAGTGCTGCTGACTAGCTAGACTCTATCATGGTGGTAGAACTGTTATTCTGTTATTATTCTCAGTCTGTACATTCACATTCAGGGATCTTTTGGAAAGACAGTCATAGCCTAGCCACAGTAAGTCTTTTCTGAGTATACTTCACTCCAGTTACATTAGCTCATGTACAAATTAACAATGCTCTAGACAGTGTCCAATATATCTTATTGCACCAATTATCATAAAGTTCATGAGTCTGAGAAATAATTATATTTTATATAAGGAAAGAGCATGATAGATAAGGAGGAATTGTCAATGCATCAAGAAACAAATGGATTTAAAATTAAACCAGTCCTACCTGGGCATGCACTTTTCACAAATCAATCATGATGTGTTCATACACAAATGCAATGTAAATTCCATAAATAGATGGAACAAATATGATTCTTTTTGGATATAACTTGAATCTCATTAGAGACATGTTTCTGTTATACGCATTTAGAAGTAAAGTTATTTCGGGAGAATCCAATTGGCAAAAATTGTTAATGAAATCTAAAGAATGATTAATAATAATAGATGATGGGGAAATCTTGGTCTGGGTGGAAGTATAGGATAGAGGCTTTAAGGAATGGCTCTGTAATCAAGGGTACTTGCTGCTCAAAACCCATGAAGACTGGTTCACAATCACCTGTGTCTCCAGCTCCAGGGGCTCCTACACCCTCTTGTGGCCTCCTACATACACATTTCATGTACACATACACATATACATACAAATTTTAAATATAAACATTGTAAAGAAGCATAGGCTAGACTTAGGTATATTGTTCAGTATGAAGGTCTTTAGGGAAATTGATTGCAACCTTCTGTGTGAATCTGAGGGTGCAGAACATGTGCCAAATTACCTAATTGAGTATATTGTTTGTAGAAGTGATCTAGAAATGGCACTATAGTTAAAGTAATTATAACAGACTTCTGTACCTTTTAATTCAGTGCTTATGTTACCTGACCAAAGTCCTGGGTCTTACTGAGAAGGCAAAGACAATCAAACACTCTATAACAAAATTCTGTTTGTATATAGATTATAAATATAGAAACAAGAGTATAGGAAGAAATGAATAAAATAATAGAAGAGGGAAGTAATAAAAATGAGGATGAGGGTGATTATAAGATTTACTCATATGAAGATATCATTATGAAACTCATCACCAATTAAAATGCCAAAATGAGGAAAACTATCACAGGGAAAAATATATGGTTTCTAACTCGGAAGAGAGTGAAGAAGTACTACTATTGTTGGGTATGTATGAAAGTATACAAACAATTTTATTAAAGCTAATGATATATTGTAAATTAAGCAGGGAATAAAATGAAGAACATCAGGAAAGAAAAATAATAGAGATGAAAAAGCACAATCACAAGAAAATGTTGAAAGGAATTGACTGGAAGAGTAAGACACTAAGGAATAATTTGTATATTTTTTTAAAAGCACACAAAGTTGTGTGAATACCCAAAGGGGGTTGGATCTGAGAGGAGTTGGGTTTCAGTTGAATATAATAAAAATACATTGTAAGAAATCCTCTAAATACTAAAAAATTAGGAGAATAAAAGATATGAGAGAGAATGCACATCACAATTCCCAGTACTACAGATGAAATAAAATTTCTATCTAAAAGACTGTGCAAATGAGGAAATACAAGGTGTGAGAAAGACTGCATGCTTGTTAGTATTCACAGTGCCATGCATGGAATACAATATCTCAGCTAAAGACAGAGATGGTGAAGTCCAATGAAGAAAGGAAGCATACTTAGTTACTGTGTATAGAGACAGTGACGGCAGAACAGAATAGATTTACTGAAACACAAAGAATGGAAGTTGTGTGACAATTCCCCAAGGGGACAAATATGAGTGAGTACAATGTATGGAATTACATGTATGAAATCTCACAGTGAAATTCAGTACATTGCATTATTATTAAGCGTTAATCATAAAGTATAAACATAAACATAAGGGAACTGGAGTCAAGGAGATGATAACAAAAGAAAAAAATGATACAACATAGTGGGATAAGGTAAGACTGCAAATGTATCATAAAACCAGAGGGCACATTCAACACACCTTGATGAGTCAAAATCCAAGTTTTCTATGAAAAAGAATTAAAAAACAAAATGAATACAATTTTGTCAGAATATGAAATAAATAACAACTTTCTCTTATTAATATTTTTTCTCTAATTTGGCAAGTAAACAGTAGTAAACATGAATAAAAACAATATAATGGTAAAACTATTGGACAGTTCCTAGGGAACATTAAAAAGTTTTGAAAATATGCATTCTTCTCAGCATAAATAAAATTAATTAAATAATTAGTTTATTTGTTAATTTATAGTGATACAGGATCACTCGAAATAGGTAGCTGTGCTTGGACCTCTGGTTCCTTTTGCCTTCACCTCCATTGTGCTGGAAATATGGGTAACAAAACTCTTGTTTTATTAAAGGACATGTTTAAGGTCATACAGAACAATACAGTACAAGGTGTGTTATATATCCATATGAATTCTTCATCACAGATATTCCAGAAACATCCTAAGCAATACAGTCTCTGGCCATAGATTTTGATTATCTACCTGAATTAGATGATAAAACCCAATTCTTGAAGACACTACACATTTTGGTTACAATATATAGTAAAAACAATCAAGAGTTGAGCTAGAAGCTTCTTGCCTGATGATTAGATTTAATAATGAAAGAAGGTACTATGTAATCTCTCAAGAGATAAAGGGTTATCAGTAATCTTACCCAGATAGAAACCCTATGAATTACAATATCAGTTCACTAGGAAAGGTGTAACATCTTCAACAGTGTCAAGATGGTTGTAGGGACAATAAACCACTCTCTGCTTGAACTACAAGTTTGCTCTGCAAGATGGATCAAAACTCTATGCATGAGGAATTCATCAACTTGTCATGAACATTTTATCATTGTTTAGCTAAATCAACTTGGGAGCCAAATTCCTTCTAAACAGCTATCTTTATGCCCATAGAGAACAGTTACTCTCAGAGTCAACATGAGATGCTTCTCTTTCCAAAAAATGCGGAAATTCTTGACTTCTCAAGTCACTTCGAAATGAACCTGTTGAATATTTCAGCCCTAAACAGAACAATTTTACTCTAGGTTCAGACAATACTTCTAAAGACGGGGCAGAAAGCATATGAGATTATAAAAGAGTATTAGCGAGATAGTGAAAAATACTGAAAATTTTTTCCTGTTTTCTGTGCATGACATAGCTAATTCAACATCCAAAAATTTATGTGAGAAAGTCTTTGGGTCTCTATGCTTCCATACTAAACTACTAACTACCAACTTATTGTCCACAGATATGTACATACTAGTGATTGTACTACTTTTCATTGGGTAAATCAATATCCATGGCTATCTGGACCTGGTTAATCTCTGTAGATCACAAAACAAAACAAAATGACATGGACATAGAAAAGGAGGAGCTTGTAGGGAGAAGGATGTTAACAGGAGTAGGAAGAAGATTGGGGTGAGAATAATTACATTATATACACACATGAGAGTATCAAAGAATGAATTTAATTAGTATTTAAAAATAACAATATAATACTGAAACAAAAATATGTGGGCTACCTATTAATTAAGAAAATCTATGTTACTAGTAACAGCAGTGTATTGATAATAAGCAGCATTAAAGTTAATTAAAACTTAATAGATAAGCACATATTCTTCATTATACTTGATAAGCGAAGTCTCAAATTTACACCAAATAAAGACAAGCAAAGATTATAAATAAACAATTACTTGGCTGGTCATCAATATACAATCATTTGTTTAAACATTCTGTATTATTACATAATTAGACAAAATAAGAAGTCAAATGTAATATCTAGGTTAAGATGTCTAGCCAACACAGGTTATATAGAAAGTGCGGATAAAAAAAAAATACTCATTTAGATATATAAAATTTAAAGCTTTAAAATTATGGTGTTTTTATTCATTGTTGCTATACAAATATATGTTTCTAAAAAAATAAATACAACTTACTCAATCTGCATGTTACTTTTGTGTGTATGTCTCTGGGCTGACCATTTGCTATTGGATAATAAGCTGGAGTTCTCTGCCCTGAGCAAGCCACCCTGTCCATGGTAGCATGATTATTGTTGCTATTGTTCAATTTGGGCAGTATGTTGATGGGATAGTATAAGTGTAGCTTCTAATATTCCAAGAAAAAATTACACAGTGAACTCCATCTCCCAAGATTATAAAGCTTTTGAAAGAAAAAATTATGACAAATCCATACCTAAACATAAACAAAGGAATATTTGAAATGTGGAGATCAATTAAAAGCTTAGTATTTCTGCTACACAAATCTATTTGTATTGATAATAAAATTGAACTCAAACTAGGTTATGTATGTGGAATTATTTTCAGAAGTCAGACAAAGAAAAATAAAATGGGCAATTATAGTAACTTCTCAAGTGAAGTGTTAATTTATTGATGGTCAAAGTAGTGCAGTTTAAATAATTGTGAAGTACCAACCCACCTCCTGCCTATTATCAAAAACAAGCAGTTCCCTGATGGACCAGTTACTATATGTACAAGCAATGTTGGGGGAGATTGGCGTATATTCTACTTTGCTAAAGTTGATTTATAAAAGCTTTACTCAAGTACAAAAGAATTTTCAAATGTGTTATGCAAATGCTTATGTGTTAAATATAGTAGTGTTTGAATTAATAACAATTATGAGAGCCAACAAGAAATAATATTAACAAAGGATAGAAAAAAAAACTTAAAATTTTCACAAAGTACTGAGGGAATGAAGGAATTAGTAGCAAATCAAGTTTAATGTCAATATCCTGAGGTCTGCCACTGTCTACCTTTGTAGTTCTCAGGTGGATGTATGAAGTCTTGCATAGTATCAAGTCTGTGAAAATCTGAATCCACAAACAGAGTGCAACAACAGACTGGAATCAATAGCTAGTAGTAAAGCAGAGTAGTTTTAACATACTATTACAATAGCTGAGTGAGTGTGTTGTCTTCAAGTACTATATGGGGGCATCTCAGTCTTCATCCCTCTAGGAACACATGAAATGATATGAAATGGAGGTTTGCCGTGTCTAAAACCAGGAAACCCAAAACCTCAGATTAGGAAGATTTGCCCATTGTGTTGTTATCTTGAGAACATAATGAATATTTATTTCACATGTGAAATAAAGGTTAAAACAATAACTTCACAATTCTTTTAAAAAATTTCAATGAATTAGAAAAGGTATACATTTTATAATAAAACATTTCTATTTTCAAAGGGATAAATCCAGACCTTGATAGAACATTAGAAACAAAAAAATTCTCACAACACATAGCCATTTTAAAATAAAAATAATATCTCTCTGTCAAACAATGTAAGAAATAAAGGTATAAATATTAATTTAATCTGACACAGCTAGAGAATTCTTAAAAGAAGACATTAAAAATCTGTATATTAAGTTAATATAATATGACTATGTTTGGCATACAACTTAAAAGTAGGGGAACAATGAAAAAAACTGAAATCAGTAGATAAATATCAGAATATTCTTAAAATTAGTGATCACCTTAGTGGCTTTTTCTATTGCTGTGACAAAACATCATGAACAAGTCATCTTATAAAAGAAGACATTTAATTTTGGGATTCATAGTGTGATGAGAAAACTTAGAGAATATGTAATAACTATTTTAGATGTTTGATTGAGGCTAAGGAGGTCTACCGTCCCTTGAGGACAAGTGTGGGTGTCTTGTCCTCCAGAACTCAGAGGTGACTCACTCAGCAGAAGATGCAGTCAAAGAGGGTGCCACACCCTGAGCCAAAGCAGAATGCAGCAGAGAAAGGAGACATTGAACAGACTGCTTAGGAGTGCATGATGATGATGAAATATGTTCAAGATGAAGCATGGAAAGCCAGGATGACATCAGAGCAACAATCCAAAACTCTTACCAACCGATGGATAAGAAATATCATTCAGTGTACCAGGCTTTTCTGGGAGGACTTACCTTTTGTAGGAAAGGATGAGGGGGTGAATAGGGGAGGAGGATGCGGGGGAGTGGGGGAAGGATGAGAGGGGGATATGTGATTGGTTTGTAAAATGAATATGTTTTTAATTAAAAAAGAAATTGTGGTGATATTGTGTCCCCCAAAATATTGTGTGACCCTAATAAACTGACCTGGGGTCAGAGCACAGAACAGCCACTAGATATAGAGGCCATAAAATGGTGGCACACATGCCTTTAATTCTATCACTTGGGAGGCAGAAATCCATCCGGATCTCTGTGACTAAAGCCGCACTGGAAACAGCCAGGCATGGTGACTCATGCCTTTAATCCCAAGAAGCGAGCCTTTAATCCCAGGAAGTGATAGCAGAAAGCAGAAAGGTATACAAGGCATGAGGACCAGGAACTAGAGTCTGATTAAGCGTCAGGCTTTCGAGAAGCAGTTCATCTGAGATCCATTTGGATGAGGACTCAGAAGCTTCCAGTCTGAGGAACAGGATCAGCTGAGGAATTGGCGAGGTGAGGTGGCTGTGGCTTGTTCTGATTCTCTGATCTACCAGAATTCACCCCAATACCTGGCTCTGGGTTTGTTTTTGTTAATAAGACCCTTTAAGATTTATGCTATAAGAAATATCATTCATGAGAGCCAAATTCACATGCTGATTTTCATACCTTATTGTATGTCTTTTGAGCAAGCATGTAACTGCCGAGCAACATTTTTTAGACATGTCAAGGAAAAAGTATTATTTCAAAAACAATTTTAAATGTATCAATTTTTAAGTATATGTACTCACCCTTGCCTATGTATACTCATTAACAGTATTTTAAACAGTGAGACATTATCTACTTCCTCAGTTGATGCCTGTCATTACTGTTCTGTGGCTGTGAACAGCCACAATGACAGAGGCAACTGAAAAAAACAAACAAACAAACAAAAAAAAAAAACCAAAAACCATCCATTTGGGGACTTGTCTACAGCACCAGAGGAGAGTTCATGACCATCAGGGCAGTGAGCACAGCATCAAGCCAGAGGCTTGTCACTGGAGCAGTAGCTGAGCGCTCTAATCTGATCTGTAAGTTTTAGACAGGGTCGGGGGAGACAGAGGAGAGAGACAGAGACAGAGACAGAGAGACAGAGACAGAAAGACACAGAGCTAGCTCAGGGGTGGCAGGGAGGGAGGCAGACTAGAACTTGTGTGAGTTTTTCAAACCCCCAAACCCAACCCCAATAACACACCTACTCTAACAAGGCCATTCCTCCTAATTTTTCCTAAATGGTTCCACCAATTGGGAAACAAGCATTCAAATGTATCAGGCTATACGGGGTTTTCTTACTGAAGTGACCGCAATGCTAAAAACATTATCCATATATTCCATATTTTGCTGTTATGAGGCTACTCTTTAATAGTCAAAGAGAAGAAAGATCACCAAATCACATGGAAGTGATCCCATTTCTCGTGCTTTCCTAATTTTTAGCCTTTGTATTAGCGTAAAGTTGTGGTAAACAATCATTTTGGAGATATATACAAAGGCTATGTTCTCTATGGTGTATTGTCAATTAGTGAGTATAAAATATGTCAATACAGGATGAGATAACTTAGAAAATTCTGTTTGTTGTTCACCTGTGAAATATTTTATAAATATGTTCATGTGTGAACCTTGTATTTTGTATACAAAGAAATAAGTGTTAATTACTGGAAAAACGAGCAGCTGTGAAAATATTTATCTCCTATGGGCATGTTTTCTTCATCACAGTGATTTATTTTTAGATAAATGCATTTAAATACCTCTATCAATCCCATATTGAATAGGAATCATTAAAAGACTCACATTGACACATTGTTTCCAAGCAATACTTAGAAGAACTTGTGAGGAGTATATTGTAAGATTTTCTTTGATTCATTGGACAAAGAGAGTTCCAAGCCTCATTAGAATAGATACCACATTCCTTTAGAAAAAAATTCATTCTTTAGGTGTAACCAAAGAATGAATTTGTACTTACATTCAAACTTGAATTTATATAGTTATCTCCCAGAACTTATTATCATGAATACATTCAGCATTTTCAAATAGCTGATAAATTCAGTATATTCATATCTCACTCAGTTTTACAGAAAGAAAGCCTTTACATAAAGACCTAAGTCTTATGAATAAGTAGCTGATACAATGAGACATCTGTCAACATTGACGCCAGATAATTTTGTCAACTCCATGACAGCTGGAAGTCAGCTCTGATAACTTTGATCTCATAACAATATATGTGTGTGTTATACAATTGTGAATAAATGTTAAGAATACTAAAGTGAATGATAAGTATATAATCCACTCAAAAAATCGATAAGAATCCAATCAAATCCAGAGAAGTTGATGAAATACCTTAATGTATTAATGTACTATAAACATGATAGCACTTGTTTTAATAAATTGATGTTTTCTAATAATCAGTCAATTTTTCTTCTTAAATTCATTCTTTGACATTCTTCTGATCATATGCAATGCACTTTGAGTACTCACATTTCCACTCTCTTCTCTTACACTCATGTTGTCCATGTCTCTTCATCTCTCTAGGTAGCTAGCTCCCCATATATATTACACCTTGTTTTGTTCTGTGATCCACTGAGTGTAATCAGAGATTTTATACTGTCTGTGGGACTTAGTTTGCTCACCAGAGAATGAGATCCAGAAGCCTATTCCTCATCTCTAAAAGTCTTTGCAGGACCATGCAGGTAATTACAGTAGCTGTCAGTTCATGTTCGTTCTGTGTCATGCCTGAAAAGTATGTCCTATTATAAAGATGTTAGGAATAGTCTTTCCCATGGAAAGGCTCATGAGTTTGTAATTTTTGAGAGTTTTTGAAAATATCAATTATCATAATCATTATTATTATTGTGATCCTCATTGGCAGACTTAGATATTGAAACAATGGTTTTGCTAGATAAGCACTTTCCCTACAACTGACTTACAAACCTAGGCCCCTTTTTCATTTTGTTTTATTTTTATTTTTGAGGTTATAATATTACATCTTCTTGTTCCAGCACCCCCTCCATCCATAACTATTTATTCTATTTCCCTTTCTTAATGAAACCTATTGGTACCTCTTAGTCCATTACTCTATACCTACCCTCTCTGGTTTTATGGATTGCGGCTTGATTATCATTGCCTTCACAGCTAATATCCACATATAAGTGAAACTATGTGATATTCATCTTTCTGAGATACTTCACTCATAATGACTTGTCTTTCTAGTTCCCTCCAACTACATGTAACTGTCATTATTGCATTTTTTTATTGTTCTCTCATTCGAAACATCCAAACTTCAGTTTCCCCTACCCCTTTCCATCTCCCCCAGATCCACTCTTCCTCCATTTCACTTCAGAAAAGAGCAGGCCTCCCAGGAATATCAACAGAACATGGCATAACATGATACAATAGCACTTAGGCACAAAACCTCACATCAAAGCTGGGCAAGGTAACCCAATAGGAAGAAAGGGTTGCTAAGGCAGGCAAAGAGACAGAGACACCCCCATTCCCACTGCTAGGAGTCTCACAAAAACAGGAAGCTAGTAATCATAACATATACGCAGCGGAACTAGTACAGACCCATGCAGGCCTGGTGATTGCTGCATCTCTGAGCCCTTATGAGTCCTGCTTAGGTGATTCTGTGGACCATGTTCTACTGGTGTCCTCATTCACATATATTTTGAATATTAGCCTTCTATTATAGTTGCAGTTGGTAAAATATCTTTTACCATTTTATAGGCTGATATTTTGTTGGATTGGTGATGATAACCTTCTCTGTGCAGAAGCTTCTCAGCTTCATGAGGTCCCATTAATTAATTGTTGATCTTAGGACCTGAGCTAGGGGTCTTGTATTTAAAAAGTCTCTTTCTGCACCAATGAGTTCAAGGCTATTCACTACTTTTTCTTTTACTCGGTTCAGTTTATCTGGTTTTATGTTGAGGTTTTTGTCCTCCTGCAGCATATGGGAATGAATATTGAGACCCACAGCCTGATCTTATGCAGAGTGAGAAACCTTAGAATACAACTCTGAAAGGGATTTATCTATCAAATCCCTCCCCTTTGGGCTCAGGGAACCATACAGAAGAAGATGCAGAAAGAATGAAATAGATAGAGGTCAAGAAAACAAGGGCCTCTGAATCAACAGATTCAAAGCTCATATGAATTCACAGAGATAAAGGCAATATGCACAAGGCCTGTAAGAGTCTGCACCAGGTCTTCTGTTTGTGTGTGTGTGTGTGTGTGTGTGTGTGTGTGTGTGTGTGTGTGTGTGTGTGTGTATGGCTTCCAGCTTAGTGAGACTTCTGAGTGTGCAAACAAGTAGCTCTCTAATTCTTGTACCTTCTCTTGTATATTTTCTTTCTGTTTTTTGTTTTATCCAGATCCATGTGTTAGTTTTTGTTTTATCTTATATTTTATTTTGTTAAATTTTATTTCATTATTAAAAAAATAATACTATAATAACAACATTTCTCCATTCCATTTTTCCGTCAAAACTTTCCCATTTACAAATTCCTTTCCCAGCTCTCCTACAAATTCATGGCTTTTCTTTTATTAATTGCTATTGCATGCAATAATGTAGGTAAATATACATTCTAGAATATTACTAGCTCAAACTGTATAATGCTGCTTGTGTGTGTGCTTTCAAGTACGACTTTTGGCACTGGATAACCAATTGCTTTGCTTTGCCTTGGGAAAAACTACCTCTTTTGCTCAAGGTTTCCTTGATGCCTGTAGTTCTTCATGTGTTTTTGAAGCCTCATGGCCTTTTCCCTATCTAGTCTCACATGTCCACGGGCGTCTTTCTTGTTCAGCTCACATTTGTGCAGTCATGTTGTTATGACTTTATGGATGAAGTTTCTGACACTTCGAGAAAACACAATCTCACAGCAAAGCCGCTAATCCTTGACTGTCACAAACTTCCTGCCCACTCCGGTGTTCCGCGTTGCTCAAACTCTCCTGCCAGCACAGCCTGGTTGCAAATTTATAAGCCTTCTGATTCAGGCTCTAGCAGTCTGGGGTTACAGGGATAAGGCATAATTTTGAGTTTTATCAACTCTTTTTAAACAAAGGAAATTTTTCTAAAATATAAAAATCCAAGGTAAATGTTAAAAATTCAATGACTACTTGAATTATAATTACTTGTTAAGACTCATTAAAAGAAATAACAGAAAATAACAGCAGGAAGCATGACACGTATTGTAGATTTTGTGCCTTCACAGATTGGAATGAAATGCTGAGTAGTGATGACAAAGTCAATACAGGAAGTTGTTAATTGATTTAAAATACTGTTAAAATAGATTAGCGTAGAAAATAGACATGGAAAGTATAAGCAGTCTTGAAGAATTTCACACGATGGCATTTTTCCCCCTTTTATTGAAAATCTTCTTTTCCCATACAATGTATCATGATTACAATTTCCACTCTTTTAATTTTTCCAGTTTCTCTTCTCATCCTCACCTGTCTGGATCTACCTACACACACACACACACAACACACACACACACACACACACACACACACACACACACACACACACACACAAATAATAATGATAATAATAATAATTAATAATAATAATAATAACAATAATAATAAAATATTTTAATTTAAAACATGATTAAAGAAGTTCTTGATGTAAAATCTGAGAAACGTCTTATGGGGGTTGGAATGGTTTTTTATCTTACAGACCACGGTTCATCATTCAGTGAATTGGGGGAAGGAACTCAAAGAAGGAATTGGTGCAGAGGCCATAGAAGAGCACTACAAACTGGCTTGCTTTCTCATGGCTTGCTCAACTTGATTTGTAACAGTACCAAAGACCACCAGACCCGGGGTACCACCTCCCACAGTAAGCAGAGCCCTCCCACATCAATTGGCAAAAAAAAAAAAAAAAAAAAAAAATACATCACAGGCATTCACACAATCCAGCATGGTGGGGGCATCTTCGAAATTGAGGTCTCCATTTCCAAAATGACTCTAGCTTAGGTCAAGTTTACAGAATACTAGCCAGCACAATTGACTCCTTGTTCACTTGACACATAAATATGTCACTGTTAAACCATAACCTTTCCATTCTACTTGACCTAGATCGTATATTAATATTGCTATCACAATGTAAAACATTTCAACTTTCAAAATTCTTACACTCTATAAAAAATCCAAAACTATAAAAGTTCAGGCTCTTCAAAAGTTCAAAATATATAACAAAACAAAGATAATCTATGAGATTGTGCACATGGTTTTTATGAATATATACAAATGTATATATATGTATGTATACCTTCTACTATATCTATTTTTATGTTTTAACAATTTTTTCTAATACATGTGCTGTGCAAGGATAGCATGACTCAACAATATAACATGATAAAGGTTCCATTATTCAAACACAAGTAGAAAACATTCAAACAAGCAGAAAACAGTATTCTTGATTCCAAAATGATCTTTGCCTTGGGCATCTAAAATTTGTGAGGAAATTTCTTTGCAGTATATATTTATATCATCCATATGTGTATCTACATTCATATATATAGCTATGTTCCTATGTCTGTATCTATATGATCTCGCTAGTATGTAGAGAAACAGCAACCTAATTTATATTCCTGAATATTCACTTAAGTCAATAATCAACATCGTAAATTTTAACATAATTATTTATTTGTAAAACTCACATTTAGGGACCACACACAGTAAAAGCAACACTATTTCTAATAGTAAGAATTTGGGACTTTTGCTTATCTCCTATAAATTATACAGCCTTTCTCTAATATTTTTGACATTTCCTGAGTTGTGTCTTGGTTTTTGTTTAATTTTTACCCTATATTAGTAAATCTTTCTGTAAGAAGTTGGTAATGTGACTAGCTTGCCATATTTTTAGTTTTCACAGGTGTGTTTTGTGCCCAGAAACAAAGAGTACTTTTGTAGAGAATGGAGTGAAACTTCTAATTATGATAATAAAATGTATTCTTGCAGAATCTTCAAGTCTATTTCATCCACAGGTTTTATTATAAAATATATAACAATAAAATGGCTAACTTTTGACTTTAGAGATGCAGTGTTACTATTTAGGAATATATATATATATACATATATATATATATATAATGTATATGTGCTTGTGTGGATTAGTTTTATATCAACTTGACACAGCTGAAGTGATCTGAGAGAAGGAAGTCTCAGTTAAGAAAATATCCCAATAAGGTCAGCCTGTAGGCAAGCCTGTAGAGTATTTTCTGAATTAATGATTGATGGAGGAAGGCCAGTATACTTTGGTTGGTCCGCCCTGGAATGATGGTTTTGGGTTCTATAAGAAAGCGCTCTGCATGTATATGACAGTTGTGTAGCTTGGTCTTCTTGTGGGACTCCTAACAGTAGGATCAGGTAGGATTGTGGCTTGTCTCTGACCCCTTTACTGTTTTTTGGGGACTCTTCCTCATACTAGGTCTCCTTGCTCAGCTTTTATATAAGGCAAGGTGATTAGTCTTGCTACAAGTTAATGTGCCTTGTTTTATTGAGATCCATGGGAAGCCTGCCTTGTTCTGTACAGAAACAGAGAAGGTTTGGATGGGAGACAGAAGGGAGGTAGGTGGAGAGACTTGGATGATAGGAGGAAAAGGAAACTGTGGTCAGGATGTAAAATGAATGAATGAATGAATGAATGAACGAACGAACGAATGAATGAATAGGAAGAAAGAAAGCAGACTGAGAAATCTGTGAACAGCAAGCCAGTAAGCAACACATCTCTGTGGATTCTGCATGAGTTCCTACCTCCAGGTTCCTGCCTTGGTTGAGTTCCTATCCTGATATTTTTTGATGATGAACTGTGATGTGGAAGAATAAGTCAAATAAACTATTTCCTCTCCAAGTTGCTCTGGTCTTGGTGTTTCATCACAACAATAAAAACTCTATCCAGGAAAATCCTGTAAAATATCCTAGGACACTGAATTGTAGCTTGGAAATATTAATGATATTTAGAAAAATCCTTTCAATATCCTTGAGTATGCTCAATTTCTGAAATGTAGTTTACAAAAAAAAATTATTCTGTAACTAATTTCAGGTTCTTATAGAGAACTCATATCTTAAAGATTTTGTATATGCTCAGCAATTCAATTCAGGGTAGAGATTTATTCATGAAAATCTCTTGACTCATCAAAGTAGAAATTTAAGTTGGTGCAACAACATGCTTAGTTTATAGAGAACTTAGTGAACTACAAAGGTACGATTCTTAGCTGGACAAGAATTCTTAGTCATTCCTCACCCTTCCACTCAAAAGTCCAAAAGAGGAATATCATGGGAGTTAGGGCAAAGTGGACTACATTAAGAGTGCCTTAGGGTTGGGGGTTTAGCTCAGTAGTAGAGCACTTGCCAAGCAAGCACAAGTCCCTGGGTTCGGTCCTCAGCTCTGGAAAAATAAAACAAACAAACAAAACAAAACAAAAAAACAAAGAGTGCCTGACTGCCTAGGCCACAGTGTGAGATGCTATCACAAACAACAGATACATAAATAAACTAATCAGTTTAATTTTATTCTGGTGATTATGACAAGTGTTTGTTGCACATGCAAATTTTTTTAAAAAAATGATAGTCAAAAGTGAAATGATGTGAATTATTCAATAATATGCCTGAAATTAGGGAGAGGCTGATACATGAATGCCAGGTATGTTAATGAAACCTTAAACCCAGCGTACTGTAATAAATTGTCCTGAAATCCTTAGGTGTAAATGATATAGCAGTTTTGCCTTGGGATAATCATAAATTTTATCTTTGGAGTCATATCCCTAAGTGATCAGGAATGAACCTTAGATTATCCATAAAATATTTTTATAGTATAAAAACTATAATAGTTCCAAAATACTTCAAAATAATTAGTGGTGTTTACTCTGTAAGATGTTTTCTTCCAAAGAAAGAGCATAGCCTTTGTTGCAAATCTCTGTAGTGTTTATTCATTCATGTCCCATCTTATTCATTCCCAAAGAAAATATTTTAGCAATAGCTTGATCAATAAAAGAAATTGGGGCAGTACCAAGTAATATTGTTTTTAAATAAGGTTGGACTCTATGAGTATACACATATGTTAATATACAAATTATTAGTGGAGAATAATATTCTTCACAGAAGGCTGAAGTGTAAAAATTAGAAAAAAAACAATTAAAATATGGAATCTTCATTTGACAAGCAGGACAGTAATAATTTACTCAAACATCAAGAGATGTCACTGATACGTAAAATTTGATGTGCTTTGGAAAATTTTGATAGTCTTAAAGTACTTCCCTGCAGAATTCTTATCAATTATAAAAGGGAAAGGGTTGTGCTAGAGAAAGCTAGCACATACACTTAACAGTGATCAAAGTTTATATTCCCAGCAATATGATAGATTGACAAGCAATGAAAACACAGCATCACTTCCATGAAATTTCTGCCAAAACACATAACGCGAATCTCATCATGAGAAACATCAAACACAAAATGAAGAATATTTTACAAAATAGTTGGCTTATGCTTGAAAAAGTGTCACATAATGCTGATCAAAGCAACATTAAAGTGCTACGTCAAAACTAAGAACTCCAAAGACACATGATGATTAATAGAAGGGGTCATTGTACATTTCATTTTTTTAAAAAAAATATTTTTACTCTTGAACAGTTTCATTAATGTATATATGGAGTTTTCAGCTCTCATTCTCTCTGCTATTCCCTTCCTTTCTGTTGAGATCTTCACTTTTTTCAGCAACTCCCCTTAGTATTTTGATGTCTGTCTTTGTTAACTGATTGAATATTATGTTTGCTTGTATGAGCATGACTGGTGGTTATTTTAATGGAATGTGGGTAATGTAGCAGTAGATACACCACTAAAGAACATGACACCCTTTCTTCAAGCACCCATTACCTACTCATAGTTCTTCTATGTAAGATCCAGAGGTTGGAGAGAATTCCTATGAAACAGTATCATGTGGACATAACATGGATCTTGCCCTCACAAACTCATGAAACTGTTCTTAATGGAAGTAGACCATTAGAGTTGTAAGTGTTTTTAACGCATGAGGAAGGGGCTTATAGATGAGAGTTTTTCAAGACAATATTGAGACAGCAAAGAAATAAAAATAGGATATCCTGTTAATGAGGTTTTGGGGATGCTTTCCATTGTTCTTAAAATTTTTCATCAAATTTGACATTAAATAGTGACAGAAAATATTGTACTGGTAATATTATTAATCTATGAAATGGCTCTCAACCTTAGGAAAGCATACTATTACAATTAAATCATAATAAATATTAAGAACTGAGAATTATTTATTCAACTGTTATTGATACTTCATTTACAATATAAAGTAAAAGTTCTAATTTCTTAACTGGATTCATACACATACTTATTAGAAATTCATATTTCTATGAATAGCCACAGATCTGACCATTTAAGGAAAGTGTATGAACTGCAACTCTTTCAGGAATTTTTAATGAAATTTTCATCTCTACAATGTTAACACATTGTGGCAATTACACAAGAAACATACTTTGGAATTTTTCTTTTAAAATTATTATGTTTTCAAACATCAGCCAAACAATTGTTGATAACCACATCATTTTTATTCATGAATATATTTTGTCATATTAAAATCAGGGTTTAAGATTTTTATGACTCAAAGTGTTATTGTCCTAATCCCATTGCTGAAGAAAAAAAAGTTATCTAATATAAACTTAAAATATCTTTTATCAGACACATGTGACTCTCTTCCTCATATTTACAATAAGTCATCCCTTATCACTTTGAAGATTTTGTGAAAAGATAATGAATTTCCAGGTGATTTTGATAATTTCCTTTAGTATAATGAGATAATGCATCCTGGAATTTAAGTGTGTGTGAGAACATTAAATTTTACTCCATGTTTTTATAGAGATAACAATTAAACATATTTCATTCACCAAGACAGAGGGAGATATCACCACTAAACAATCTGAATGCTACATTTATTCAAATGTGTTATGGTTGGAAAAAAAGAGAAAGGTTTGTCTTTTCAGTTACATGTTTTCAATTTCAGTAAGAGAAAATGTGATTATGTCAGGTATACAGAAATACCTGAGTTCTGTGCACAAAGTTTATTTTCAAGATTAAATCTATGTACAATGTTATTTAGAAAATAGTACTATTTTGTGCATTCTACCAAAAATTTCAATAAATGGTCATGTAACAATTTGTTTTTTAATAATCTACACTGCCTCATTCTTGTGAAAAACGAAGACTAACATCTGTCAAGGGAATTCCACAATCACAAATCCTTGATATTATTTTATTCATTTTGAAACCATTTATTGTAAAGAAATGTGAGATGTTTATTTGGAGAACATTTCCATTATTCACTCTGACAAATAAATTGTATTTCCCTAAGAATCCAAGAGTAGTTATAAAGAGAATTTCTATTGCAGTCAACGTTAGAACTGGACTAGGTTATTCCCTATGTCTCCTAAGAACTTAACAAATTATCTTTTCAGACTGCTGTCAATGACTTAAGGGAAGATCATCAGTTCTAAACAAGGACATAGAGCAAAAGTGATAGAGTACATTTCCAGACTTTTCCCTAAATACCATACACATTTATAAATTCATCCTTGCTTTTAATGACAGGAGACGGAAGATTCAGAGAAAGATATAAAAGATATTCTTCATTATCTCAGAGTCAACAAATGGAAGGAACTCTTTCATAATTAACACCTTACAGAAGAGTCGCCTAGGAGAATTCTGACCCATTGCATGAGTCATGAGTGAAAACCAACCCTCCACAACATCAATCCACAGAAATTAGGTGCTTTTTTACTATAAGGAGTTGATCTATTTGACTAATGTATAATTTTACTAAAATAGTAAGTTATCTTATCTGAATATAAATATGCAATTATGGGTTGGGTTTTGTTTATTTTATATGAATAATCCAAACATGGGTAAAAGAAATTTCTCCCTATCTTTACAATTCACTGACTGAGAAGAATATTCATTTATATATTAAACATTCTAATGGTAAGAAATTTAAATGAACAAAAATTTTGACTCTAGTACAGTATTATACACATATAGTTTTATGACATTAAATCAATGCCCACTGATATTTATAAATACTCAATACTAATACAAGATGATTAATTATTGTCTATCAATTTTATCTTAAAGAAAAATATGCATATTTAAGTTCTGACATGAAATAACAATTTAAATTATATAAATCTTCCTTAATTCATTATCTCTTGAGAGATTGATCTAAGATATCTTTTCTCAATAACAGACAAACTATGTAACCAATATTTAGAAAGTACTTGGAAGAATATGAAATAATTTATATGGATTGCCTTTAATTTTTACTCTCAGCCGAAGAACTAAGAATTCTGTTGATTCTTATTTTAAAAGTTTGGGGGAAATCCAAGAACTGTCATTTAGAGTCTGTCTCTGTCCTATTTATGACAGCTTGGAGAAGAAAGGGGTTACTTCATTTTATTTGTGATGGCCCATCATCTAGGAAAGTTGGGGTTGGAGCTCAAGTCAAGAACCTGAAGACAGGAACTGAAGCAATGCAGTGGGGAAACACTGCTGTATTGGTTGCTTTTGTATTGCTTTGATAAGATGCCACGAAAAAGGCAATTTATAGAATAGTTTACTTGGGCGTATACTACCAGAGAGATGAGTTCACCAAGGTTGGAAAGCATACCATTGCATAATGCCCTTAGTGGCAGGAGCAGGAAACTCAGAGTTCACATCCCAGACACACAATGAAAACACAGAGAGAGGGAACGAGAAGTGACTTACATCTCAACCTGCCATCTCCAGTGACAGCTGAACCCTCAACACTCCCCCAAACAGAATCACTAACTGGGAATAAGTGTTTGAATGTATCAGCCTATGGCAAACATTTCTCACTGAAACGCATTCTGCTCTTTACCCCACATGGGCTTGTGATCCTATCATAATGAAAAACACATTAGTCCAGCTTCATGATCACCCATAATCATGCATAGTTTCAATAATGATTAAAAGTTCAGGGGGCTGGAGAGATGGCTCAGCGGTTAAGAGCACTGACTGCTCTTCCAGAGGTCCTGAGTTCAATTCCCAGCAACCACATGGTGGTTCACAACCATTTGTAATGAGATCTGGTGCCCTCTTCTGGCCTGCAGGCAAACATGCTGTATACATAATAAATAAATAAATCTTTAAAAAAAAAGTTCAATCTTCAAAGTCTTTTTCTTAATTTTATAATTTAATTTAATTTTACATATCAGCCACAGATTCCTTTGTTTTCCCCCCTCCCGCTCCTACCCCACCCCACCCCACCCCACCCACCTTCCCCCCAGCCCACCTCACATTCCCATCTCCTCCAGGGCAAAGACTTCCCTGGGGATTGAGTTCAACCTGGTAGATTCAGTCCAGGCAGGTCCAACTGGATCAGGTCCTCTGGATAAGTGAGACAGTTGATTAGTTTGATCTGTTTGGGAGGCATTCAGGCACTGGGACTGGGACCTGTCCTCAATTCATGAGCTGGCTGTTTGGAACCTGAGGCTTATACAGGGACACTTGGCTCAGCCTGGGAGGAGGGGACTGGACCTGCAAAGTCTTTTCTTGAGACTCAAGGCAATCTCTTAACTGCAATCCCATGTAAAATCAAAAAGTAGATGATGGAACAGAATACATATTTCTACTCCCCCCAAAAATGGAATGCTATCTTAATAAGGACATTTGGACTAAAGTATAACCAAAATCCAATAGGACAAATGCCATATCCTGTGACAGTATTTCCAATGTCAAAGGGCACAGATGGTGCAGAACCTAGCTTTCTCAGACTAAAACATACACTCTCTTTGGCTGATTTCCACTACCTGTATAAAGCTCTTCATGGCCGATAGCCCATGTCTCTCTCTTCTCCAACATTTTATGGTCTCCACTAAGCCCAGAATTTACTTTCACAGCATCATACAATAGTTTATTGGAGCTCCTGCCTTCTCAGAGTCTTCTTCATGGAGGGAATCTCCTATCACATGCTGCCTGGCCTCAGAAGTTCTCTCAAAACATGAAGAATTCATGACATTCTTTGAATAACTTATTTAGTTTTGCATCCTTCATGCCTCTAAAGCCAACACCATGTGAATGATGCTGCCAAGTTGTATTATCATTTTAGGATGAATGATAGAACCTTCGATTCACACTAGCAGCAATTTTTGTGTGCAGTTCCTTTCTAGGAGACAACAAATCCTGAAATTATTTTCTTTCATTGGAAGCTTAGCAGGTGGAATCTTGCTGTGGAGGAAGCTTCCTATTATTCCACTGTAGAACATAAATCCTCTTCTAATGACTCTAACCTCCTTATCCCTTTCAGCACAAACCTTGTTGGACACACTCAATTTTAAGGCTCTCTTTATGTTTTTAAACTGTGCATTTTGTATGTCTTTCAAGCACACTTGTTCTTTTTTCACTGTTGACCTACATAAGAGTCATCAATAAAAACAACTCCACAGACTCAATATTATATCCCTCTGAAATTTCCTCCACTGACAAAACTAGTCAATTATTTTTAATTTGGGCTCAGGCAAGTTCTCAGGATGTGGACAGAAAGAGGGCATATTCTTTGCCAAAGTATCAGGAATGACCTCTAGTCCAGTCACTAACAGGTACGCAACTCTGTAACCTCTTATGCCAGGCTCCATGATCTGCCTTGTCCTCAGCACTACTGTCTTTAAGGTTCATATTAGAATGGCATATTAGGCTGTGCTTAGACCACTCAATCACCTTTCTGGTCCAAAATTTTAGAATCTTCTACATTAAAAAAAAAATAAGCATGGTAAGTTTTTTCACCATTCACTGGTACGAAAATCTGGATTAACTACTTTTCATTGCTGTGATAAAACATCAGGACCACAGCTGCTTGTAGAAGGAAGAATTTATTTGGGATTATATTTAAAGCAGGCTGAGAGTCTATCATGGTGGAGAAACACAGCACTCAGTCGCAGGTATGGCAGCAGGAGCAGATAGCTGAGAGCTCACATCTCAAACACAAGCACAAAGTGCAAGTGAGCACACACACGCACACACGCATGCACGCATGCACACACACACACACACACACACACACACACACCGGTGAAGACCAGGAAGTGTTTTAAGTATTTAAACTTGCAACACCCACATCTAGTGATTTACTTATCCCCAATAAGGTCACATGTCTTAAACCTCCCCAAATACTGCTACCAACTGCGAAATGAGTGCTCAGTCTGATACAATGGGATACATTCTCATCAAAATAGAATAGTTGCTTACAGGATTACTTCATCTAGTTTTCTACTACCTTTCTTATATAGCCCAAGCTCACCCAGCCAGGCAGGGCATGATCCACAGTGATGTGGGCTCTCCTGAGTCAGTTAGTGATCAAGGAAGTATCCCTACAGGCCAACCTGATGGAGGCATTCCTCAATTCAGGTTCCCTCTTGCAAGGTGTGTCAATTTGACAAATAACTTTAAACATTACAGTCATTTAGAGAATATATTTACTAGGAACCCTTCCCAGCCTTTCATCTAGGGTTTATTGAGCCATAAGTACCTTGGGGATGATTTCTGTAGAGTTATGTGAAAATATTTCTCCCATGTCTCCTAACCCCAAACACATTCTATGTGCCCATGGAACTAACAGGGCCAACACAACTTCCATAGATCTTTACCCATGGTCCTTTACTGAATTCTCACAGTACTTATGGAAAGGCCTCTCTAATCAATAACTTGCCACCTATAATCACTGGGTGAATAATCCATTTCCTCCTAAAGGGAACACAAATTAATTCTTCTGAATGTACTTTGAAATAATACTGAAGCAGGCACAAGCTGAAAGAAACTGTCCAATGACTTGAACAATAATGATGCATCTTAGCTTTATATCTCCCATGCTCAACACCATGAGGTCATGGTTTAAATTCTAATACAGAGACCAAAGTGAGAAGAATTAAAAAGCTGGTCTCAGCTGCCAGTTTCAAAAATCAATGCTCCCACTCACCTAATCTCAAAGTGCTGCTTCAGCCTGGCCAGGAAAAAAAAATGGTGATCTCAGTGCACCCTTAAAGATTTAAAGAAAACTGTACTGTCTACTCAATCAATAACTCTGTAAGAATGACTACATCATTTAGCTGAGTTCTAAGCCTAATTCTTTATCCTATTAATGTTTTCAGAAAGGGATGTGAAGTTTATGAATACAGGTTATATGTCAAATGCAGCTTTCAGAGAATGGCTGCTGGAGCTTTCCTTTGCTGAGATTCATAGAAAATCAGTAAGAGACATTTCTTTCTTAGTTCTTTTATTGGGGAAGGGTAGAGAGAGATAGAAGATAATAGAAGAGATAGAAGATGGAGATAGAAATGGAAAAAAAGGAGTAAAGAAGGGAAAGGGAAATAGAAAAATACATCTTGAATAAGACAACAAAAATAAATGACATTAAAATTAAATGAAAATAATTGTGTTTTTCAGATTAAGAATTAAATCACTTCTGACATATTGAAGTTATTAGTTCATGCTCAATTTTATTTCCAGGCTAACCCTAGCTTTATATTGCTAGCCTTTATACATTTATAATATTTATAGGCTTTTTAGCCTAATTTCATCCAGTTACCTGAACATCAAGTCCCCTATTATCTAATTTTTTAAGCATTTATGATTGATGGGAGCTGGCTTCCTATATTAAAAATGCCAAACTACACAAGAGGGTGATATATTTCAATTAAAATGGGAAGAAATATCATTGGGATTTTTTTTTTGCCAAGAAAGAACTTACATTTTACTTTTATTTTTAGAAATTTCTGGTTATTGTGACTTTAACTCCACATGGAATTGATTTGTGTTCCTCTCCTCTCTCCTTTACCTACATCCTTGTTCTGATTTTGAAAATATTACTAGAGAGAGAGAGAGAGAGAGGCTCAAGAATCCTGAGATCAATTTTGTCATTCCCTTTGTGTATATACTCACATATACACAGGTCCAGTAGTGCTCAAAAAGATTCCTGTTCCTCTAGTGGTTATTGATAAAAGAGACCTTTCCAGAAGTGCTATGAAATACACCACACTCACAGACACACATGGGCACGTGCGCACGCGTGCGCGCACACACAGACACAGACACAGACACACACACACACACACACACACACACACACACACACACACACACTTCTCATTATCTTTTTCCATCCTTCTCTCACTTTCCTTGTGCATCCCTTTTGATTGTCATGAAGTAAAGAGCTGTGATACACAATGTGCTCTGCCTACAAGTGTCATTCTATGAGCTCCAAACTAATGAACCTGGCCCACCAGAAATCATTGAAACTGTGAGCCAAAATAAGCTTTAATGCCTGTCAGTTAATATTCTGAGGTTTTGTGTTCTATAAAGAAAACACTAGCACAAACAACAAAGTAACAATACAATTGGACAACACTAACAACTGGACATTTTATACTTTTGCACAGTGTATGTTTTAGTAACTGTACCATAAAAGGGTTGGTTAAGAAGCCACTGAAAGATGCAAGAGTACAATTTCAAAGTGTTTATTTTCCACAAATGCACAGATAGAAACATTCATGAAAAATGGAACGCTGTAACTGAGACATCTTTATTTTAAAATATTACATCACCAAATATAAACCATTTCACGTTCCAATATTAATACTATTAAGTTCAGAAATGTAATTTGCTAATGCCAGGCATAAAATACTCTTTATTACTCTTTTTAGAAAGGCTGTATTATTGTCAGTGTATACTTACGTGTCACCGTGAACATGGTAACCAATGTACACAACTCAAGGAAGGAAGCTTTACCTCTGCCTCAGACAATCCAGTCCACAGTTCTTTGGCTCCATTTGCTTGTGTAGAACATCAAAAGTGAGAGTATATAACAGAGTGACAGAGGAAAGCATTTCACATGACAGCAGATAAGAATCAGAACACAGGGCCGAAATCAGGGGAGATACAACCCGCGAAGGACAGACTTGATTGATCTACCTCTGCCAGACAGCCTCCAATTTGAAAGGGACAAACACACTTCCCAAATGGTGTTACCAGCTGGGGAAAAGTACTCAAAACATGAGCCTTGAGAGACACTAGATGGTATTTAGAAAGTCGTGAATTCTGGGTATTTTCCTTTTAAAAGAACGGCCTCCTGGAGTCTATAATGGGTCGGGTTCCAAATTCCCAAAATGAAATCTTGGGGATATTTGTGCTATTATGATTTAGAGACACTTACAATTCACCTAGGATCTTAATAATATTGTTTATTTTTAAATGTAACAATAGCTTCATATCAAACTGTGGTTTCTTAGAATATTGTAATCATGTTGCTTTTTTAACAGTGGGAATGTATCTGCACTTAAATAAAAAGTAAAACTTTGATTCTGACAGACTGTAAACACGTTTGCCAACAGCAATATTTTATAATAAAATGCATACAGAATAACAAATGAGAGCTAAAATAATAAGTATACTTATGTAACTAGTCCTTCAAACTTACGGCCATTCCCAAGCATATTAAAAGAAAAAACTCTAAGCCATCCATATTTTTTCAATCAATCATTGTGTTTATTTCCTCCTGTTTATTAGTTTTTGTGATTAGTTTCCTGTCCTCTGTGAGATCATCTTTTGTGAAATTGGTGAGATTGCCCTATGGTTTTTGGGTTAGTCCATGTTCTCTAGAGGAACAGAAAAAAATAAGATGAATATACACAGTTTATGTCAGGGAGAAATTGATTTCCTACAATCACATGGCTCCCATGATTACGGTAGTTTAAAAGTCTAGACCCAGGATACCTTGTGGTGTGATTCTAGTCTGATCCAGGAAATTCAAGGATGTAGCTTCAGTTTGAGGCAGTCAGTAACACTAGATGCAAACCTCAGCTCAGAGACTATATGTTGGGGTATATACTTACATACACAAAGGCAAAAATAACACATATGCACATCCTTACATACATTCATATATCAGTGTAGTTCCTTTGCTTTCTTTTTTTCTTTTTCAGACTTTTCTTGTCTCTGGGCTTTCAACACATTCGAAGAGGTCCTTTCATATTCAGAAGGATAGTGCATTTTTATGAGATCTCAGATTCATATGTTAACTTCTTCCAGATACAGAACATGCAAACAGAAAAATAACAAAATTATGTTTAATGAAATACCAGCATAATGTGGACATAGCATGTAAATGCATAAGAGTAAACATCAGACTTTACTCATATAACGAGGCTTGCATTTCCCTGTAAGAACATTGAATAATAAAATTCAAGTCATCTTGGCTGATGGTTAATTTAATGGTATTTGTGCACTCGGGTACTTGGTATTCTTTGGTGGGAAAATGAGAAACAGTATAATTTACAGCTAAATCAATTATGATATTGTCTCTCCTAATATAACTTGACTTTGTTACTCTTTTGCAATTCCAAAGAGTAAATTTCCAGATTTCTCTTCAAAAATATGTTTTGATGAATATAATTGTCATATTACATCTGTCTAAAATACTTATATAATCTATAGTATTAGTTAAATCCACAGGACAAATGACTCAATAAATATTTAGCACCTATCCTGGGCCACAAACAATAGTATGACATTTGCATAATTTACCTAACTGAAAAAAATGGCCTTCTAGAGACTGGTACTTTGTTACAAATTTCCTGTAACGAAATGTATACAACTGAAAGAGCAAGTAACACAATAACCATCCTATTGTAATGAAATGGTAGTTTTGCCCAGGTATCAACTCACTCATTGCTTTGAACAATATCATCTTTTCCATGTCAAATTTTAGAGAACTTCTAGGGGAAATGAGAGTAAATCATTTGATCTTTTACTCCTTTAAACTTGATCATTATACTTTTCTCTCCCACTTAGGAGTCACTTAATTCTAAATATCAAGGGATTTTGTGTGATGCGTGTGAGTGTGTGTGCGTGTGAGCGTGTGTGTGTGTGTGTGTGTGTATGTGTGTGTGTGTGTGTGTGCTTGTGTGTCTAATACATCACCCAAACCCTGGCATTAGGAGTTTAGTATCCATCATCTTTCCGTTTTGTGACTCAAACCTATTTAACGATACATGAGAAAGTTTGGCTCAGTGCTAAATCAACACTTCCAGACAAGGGAATAAATTCTGGGGTTGGAAAGCTTTGTCAGCTCCTACACAACTTGTATTGCAGCAGGGAGTAGGAGTGCCTTGTCAGCAATGTGTCTGACCTAGCCCACTCAAATGTGACTATACTTTCTCCACTTAGCTAGCCGAAGGAGACGATCGTCCCAGGTAAAGCAATATTTGCAACTCGAAATTAAATCACCAAATATTGCATAGGACCCTGGAATGGAGAAATGTCACTCATGAAATAGTGGGGTCCACAGAAGATGAAGAGCGGGTCAGTGAAGGCTGTAGGTGAGGAGGCATTCTGTTATTAGTTTGAAGAGGTGATGTCAGGCCCCTTACTGCTGCCAGGATGTGAAATAACACTCACTTCAGAAGATTTCAGCAGTACACAGGTGCTCAAAGACTGATTTCCTCTATTCACTGCAACCAAACAAACATCTGCATAAATTGATTTTTAGGTGTTACATGCAAGGACTGAATAGTAGCTCTGCATATGTAAAAATAAATCAACAACAACAACAACAACAACAACATAATAATAATAATAATAATAAATCTTGTTATAGCACACATCTACTAAACAAATAATTTACATTCCAATTTAACATTAAAAATACTGCTTATGCTCTTATTTTTAGGATTCTCTCTGACACAAAACATTCTTATTCTTATGCATCAATTGACATATTTAAAATATAATGTTAACAAAACAATATTTCCAAGGGCTGATCAAAAATTGATAGTTTATTTTATTCTACATGAATGGATATAGCTGGATTTAAAAGATTTTGATTTTTTCATAGCAGATGGGATTTTTATTTTATTAAGCATCATGGTTAAGATTTTCATGAGTCTACAAGTTTTATCAGTAGTTAAAAATATACAATTATTTCAGATTTTTTAAAATATATTTCAGAACTATTCTCCAATACCTTTGACTTTATATGTTTTTATCTTCATTGTGTTCAATTTCATTTTGCTTTTCTATCTGTCTTATTTAATAAAACATGATGGAGAAAGTCTCTGTAGATTTACTCTTTATTGGCATGCAATTGAGGAATGGTAATAAAAATACTTAATATCTTTTGCAGGATGTATGCAAAAGTAGACAGACTACATATAAAGCAAATTGACTTGGAGAAACCTGAAGTTCTGTAATAATTAAGATGGCTATATGTAAGACATTTTGACAATCTTTACACAATGAAAGAGAACTCCATACAATTGAAATAGGTTTTTAAAGGTCTTTGTGTTACTAATGCTATCATTAAATATGCTTATTGCAACACCTAGTGATTGGATTGTTGCTTTCTTTGTTGTGTTCTGAGTGTGGACTTTATATACATGCACCTAGGTTACAAAACTCTATCCTCAAAAGGAGATGTTATGATTCAAACTTATTTAATACACTTATGTATTCCTTACCAGACAAGTTTGTATTGGATTCAACGTTCCTATTGGAATCATGGTTAGAAACGTATGAGCTAATGCTTTATTTACAAATCTGTAAGGCACAAGAAAATCAGTCCAGCATCTTGATAAGGTGAAGATTCCTATTTTATATCTTTAATTTCATAAAAGCTTTATTTTGTCATATGCAGAAACATTTGTGCAGATGTTAGAAACTCCATATGTGCAATCATACATACACAGAGGCCAGTAGAGGTAATCTGGGGCCACATCACTGCAAGTTCAGGACCTCTTCAAAAACAGGAAGTGCTCTTATAGGCTAAGCTATACTTCATCCTCAAGGTTCTGATTTTATTCAGCATCTGCTAATTAATACATATCTGTATTAATAAAAAATACCTCGAGTGTGATATGGATGATCACAGTGGTTCCACACTATGTGTCAGCCAGCCAGTAGTCAGGGTAGTCATCATGACTGCAGGCTGTAAAATAGTAGTTTTATATCACAATTATTATTTTCAATACCCCTTTACCTAATTAGGACAGAAAATACTAAAATTTCCAATAAAAATAAATTTGAATGTTTTTCAGGGGTACATTAAGATATTTTGTCAGATTGATGCAGTATGGTTATGTTAGTCATATGGTTACCTTTTAGGATCCAGTAAACAGCCTCCCTCCATGGTCTCTGCTTCATTTCTTACATCTGGATTCTTGTCTTGAATTCTTGCCCTGAGATCCCAAGATGATGCACTGTTACTTGTTAGGTAAAGTAAACCTTTTCCTCTTCAAGTTGCTCTTAGTCATGGTCTTTATCACAGCAGTAGAAAGAAAACTAAAACACAGCCCCTGTTCCCTCCTATCCTGTTCTGTATTATCTCCCATCATTTTTCCTAATTTCATGTACTATTTTTAAATATGATTATAGTTATTGCTGCCAGTAGATCCTAGTGTGTAAAGCCATCCACTGGAACACAGGCGGCCTATCATGAATTGCATCTACTGGAAACTGGATCCCACTCCCCTGCACCCATTAAGTGTAAATCGCTCATCCATATAGAGGTGGAGCTTCGTGTTCTCCTCTCTAGTTTGTGCTGGGATTCAGGCTGGCTTGATCTTGTACAAACTTGTGTCTATAGTATATTGACAAACTTTATAATCCATCCAGTCACTAAAACACATCAAGCATTCCTTTGTATTTATGTTGTGAGATTATCTATTTGGTATAATATGAGAAGTAATAAAAAAATATTTGTGTGTCTTTGCCTGTTTCTCAAACTATGCTTATGTTGTGTCCTGGATTTCCAGAAACTAAAGCCTGCTTTATTTAATTATGGTTTAGAAGTTGTGTCTTTGGCAAGTTCTTTCTCTTTACTTGGTTATGACAAGAGATATTCAGAAAAGTCAAGAAGTCACAAGCTATGTGCAGAATGCCTTCTTTGTTAGTGGTGTGTGCAAAACCATCTGTTCTCTTCAGAGCACTAGTGATGACTTGGGGACATTGCAAGCTTGTCAGCACCTGGAAGTTGGGCCTCTGCATAAATCATTATCTTGTCTTATTCTCACAAGCACTGAACCCTTTTAGTTTGCATTTCTTGCTGTGCTTGGCACACACTAGGGGAAGAGTAGCAGAGTCAAGGAGAGCTGCTTATTAAATTACTCATCTCACATTCTCAGAACAGCTGCTCAACCAAACTGGCTAAAATATCTTAGTAGTTATCCACAACATATGTTTGAATACAGATGCTCACTCTGAGCGATTCAGGGGTTTGGGGGGTTGATAAATGTTCAGCTTTTAGACACAAAATAGTGGTTAAATGGATATGTCAAGATGCTTAGCTTGTCTTGCTACTTTGGGCTGAAAACAAATGACACCAAACTTCCATGAGGTTCTTTATTAGTAACAGCATATAGGGAAGCTAATCAATACATACATATTTTATTTTAATTTTTATTAGTCTTGTTAACCAGAATCATTCAAGCATTTTGCAAATCAAAAAAATATCACAGCATAATGTGTTCTGCATGCAATATGTTTGTGTGTGTCTCCCTGCATGCACAGGTACACAGGTGCTCGTGGAGGGCAGAGTTAAGTGTATATCCAACACTGTATATCCCCACTGTTTTGAGACAGAGTTTATTACTATCCTGAAGCTTACCAAATAGGAAAACCTGGTTAGTCAATCATTTTCAGGGACTTTCCAGGCTCTATCACCCCACCATTAGGATTATGACTGCTCACCACCAATTCCATGATCTTTTTATATTGGTTCTTGGAATCAGACTTAGGTCACCCTACTTGGGATATGATGATTATGCTATTTCTCAAACCCAGGTTATATTATCTAGCATCCAATGAAACATATATATGTGTGTATGTGTATGTGTATGTGTGTGTGTGTGTGTGTGTGTGTGTGTGTGTGTGTGTGTATAAAGACCACACCATCTTTTATGTTGGGAATCATTCTGCAATATATCAAAATATATGTGACTGTCTTTATAAATAATGAACTATCTTCATTACTATTATCCTAAAATTATCATTTTCTTATTTTGTCTTCAAAAATATCTTAGGTGGCCTTAACCATACAGATCTTCATACATGTAGATCACACTAATTTGTACACACACTTACTCCAACTCAGAATCCTGTAAAAGTATTAAACTTGCTGGGACAGTAGTTGTACTATCATAGAACCTACTTATTAATATATGGAAAATGGCATGCTTTTTTATCAAGCTATTTCATTCTTATTTTTATAGTATAATTTACTTTCTTCAGTGGTAGTTTGTACTTTTTATCTATATCCTACACATAATTGATTATTCCTGAGTATTTGATGATTTTGATGATTAGTAAGTAGAAATTATTTCTAAAATTATAAAATTAGTGCAGGATAATTTTGTCATTTTCCTGACATTTGGTATCCATTGTAAACTATTTAATTCAAACTATTGGTCGGTAAGCCACAAGGATTTCTATAAGAAATATATGTCCTTCAATGAACCATGTTTTAATTTTCAATCTAATTATGTATCTTTTATTTCTTTCTAGTAATTTATAGTGAGAACAGTAAAATTTTGAGTAAAGTAATTAAAAACAATATTTTTATGTAAAACCAAATTTAGAAAGAATGCTTAAAATATTTCCCATTATTTATGTATTGTCTTCCTCTAATTGAACACTGTAACTAAACATCCGAATAAACAAATCTGCACATATGATGAATTTGTCCTGAACTTTTCTATATTGACTGAGATAAATTATGATTTTTTGTGTGTTTAAATGTAGGGATATAACTTTAAATTATCAAATCACAAAAGAGCCCCATTTCATCTATAATATATGGTGATCCAAAACAGTAAAATAACTTTTTAAAGGACCACTTAATGACTTACCTGCTTTCTATCCTTTTATCTTCATCTTTCTATGCTCTGTATTTTTGCCTACTAACTTCTGCAAATAATATTGAATTATTATTTTTAATCAAATATGACCCATTTGGACATTTTTTTCTGTATATTTAATGTTTACATAATTAAGAAATTTATCTGGCAATCACATAAAATGATACTTTTTTCTCATTCCCTCTATGCAATTTACTCTCTAATATTTTGTGCTGCAAAAGGATTTAGAGTTTTTAAAATTTACAAATTAATTGTTATAGAGATACTGAACATTTTTATGACTCATCTATAGATGCATTTTTTGATTATTGTTGCTTTTACATGATAAATCTCTCCCTGAAAATTAAGGACTTAGTTTTGTGACTTTTAAAATTATTTTCTTTTATTATAATTTTTCTCTAGAACATTTTTTACATCACAATGGCTTTATGATTTAATTAACATTTTAAAACCAGAAAACTATTGATCACCTAAGAGCTCTAAATCATATTAGATTTTAAATTCTTACAAGAGAAGTATTTGTTGTCATAGATAGTGATCTTCTGTAGGTAAACTAGAACTATATTTCTAAGAATGAGAAAACCCAACAGCAAGAAAACATGGTGGATTTTAAAATTTGTGAATAGCCAACATGCTTTGGCTTCTACAAGTATAAAGTCATGTGAGTAAAGAAGACAGATCAAATGAAAGCAGGAAGAGAATCTGTAAGGTGAAGTAGACAGTTAATCAAGTAAAGAAGAGGACCATAGAGTGTGAAAGAATCTTTTCCAGCTATTCATTTGAAGATTAATATCCAGAATAAATAAGTAACAGAACAAAATAAAATACAACAACAACAATAAAATGACCCATTTTAAAAAATGGACAATGAATTTGAACAGAGGATTCTCCAAAAAAGAAATAAAAATATATAAGAAATATCCAAAACAATTTTTGTTATCCACAGCAATCAGGGAAATGCAAATTTAAACTACTTTGGCATTTCATTGACCCAAACTCAGAAGGGCTAAGCTCAAGAAAACAATGGACAAAAAATTTTGGAAAGACTGTTGGAAAGAGAAACCCTCATTCACTGTTGCATAGAAGGCAAACTGTTTTAAACACTCTGGAAATCAGTATTGAGAATCCTCAAAAATCTAAAAATAGATCTATCATGTGAGCCAGCTGTAACACTTCTTGGAATATACACTACGTATTTGACATCTTATTTAAGAGATGTTTGCTCAACCATATTCATTGTCATCATATTCACAATAGCTTGGACACTGGCAATAGAAACAGCTTTTGGATAATGAGTGGATAATGAAAATAGTAAATATATTCCTAGAGTAATTCTATTAATTTGTAAAGAAAGTTATAATTGTAGAATTTTTAAATGAATGGATAGAAATAGAAAAGATTATATTGAGAGAGGTAACTCAGACCAAAAATGAAAAAAAAAACCACATGTTCTCTCTCTTTGTGTGTGTGTGTGTGTGTGTGTGTGTGTGTGTGTGTGCTAAGTCTAAATCTTTGAATATGAATATATAACCTTGAGTAACTGCAAAAACAAAGAAATCCAAATCAGACTGAGTGCTATGAAGGGGAACTAGGGAAACTATGAGAGAGGGGCTGGGATTGTGGGGGTGCTAACACAGAAGAAGCAAGAGGAAGGGAGGAAGAATGACTAGCACTAGGGTGTTTTTTAAAGGACGTAGGGAATCACTATTTTATGTTCATCAAACATTAGATTGCATATTTTAATGAAATTATCATACTAGAATTAGTAATTTTCTCCTCCGAGAGCCTTCATCTATCGACACAAACCTCAGTAAGAAGCATGAGAAAGCTCAAGCTGTTGGTCAAGGGAATCCAAAGGACTATGGTTGTTGAACTTTAGTTGCATCTTTTGACACCCAAGGTCTCCCTTTATTTCAATCATTAAATCTCTGAACTTATCAGAAAAAAATAGTACTGTGATGAGGAGGCAGGATGATGCCCTACATTTTGTGATGAAGCTGGGTGTCCTTGATGAGGTAGGTGATTAGTAAAGATATCATGCCTGTTGTTGTAAAAGAGCCTTCTAGGAATATGCCATCACCCCGTTTCTGTTTTAGTTTGAAAGGGTTTTAATCGATCTGCTTATAACATTTCTAAACTACAATTCTTATTTATTTATATGTATTTATTTAGAAAATAGATTCTTCTCTCATACAGTACAGCCCAACCACAGTTTCCCCTTCTGTCCAATCCTCCAAGCACCCCCAACATTCCTTCCCCTCCAGATGTATTCCTCCTCCTGTTTCCCTTCAGAAAAGAGGAGGCCTCCAAGAGAGAATCAAGAGAGTCAAACATGACAACACGGGACACAACATGATAAAAGCCTTCATATTGAGGCTGGACATGGCAACTCGATAGGAGGAAAAGATTAAGAAGAGCAGGCAAAAGAAGTCCGAGATACACTGGCGCCCACTGTTAGGAGTTCCACAAAAACACCCAGCTAACAGCTCCCCCCAAAAAAGCACAGAGGACCTTATGCTGACCTGTGCAAGCCCTATGTGTGACACTTAATATCTGTGAGGCCTTATGACCCCTGCTTAGTTGACTTAGTGGGCCATGACGATGGCATGGTGTCCTCCATCCCACCGGACTCCTTCAGTCCTTCCTCTCTCTCTTCCCTTGGGTTCCCAGAGATCCTAGGCGAGAGACCAAATGGAGACTTCCAAGTTAGTCTCTCTGCATAATGTCTGGCTGTGGGTCTCTCTGCACCTGCTCCTGCTGCTGAAGGAAGCCTCTCTGATGATGGTTGGACAAGGCCCAGACCTGAGTATAGCAGAATATCTTGAGGAATGATTTCATGATTTTTGTTTTCTTTCTGTGGCATGTTGTGATTGGTTTCGGCCTAGATCTTTGCGTCATCCAGTCTCCAGTTCTTGGCCATTGAGGCAGTGTCATCCAGAGGCAGGGGCTCCCTCTTCTGTCATGGGTCTCAAGTTAATCCAGACATTGGTTGCCCACTCCCACAAGTTCTGTACCACCGTTGCCCCAGCACATCTTGCATTCAGAGCATATTATAGTTGGAGGGTTTTGTGACTGGGTTGGTGTCCAGGTTTCTCTTTCCAAACCCTGCAGAGTAACTTCCCACACTAAAGAGACTTTTTAATTTTTTTTTATTTAGAGGAAGATTACTGTGAATATAATATGACTTTGAGAAGCAGGAACCGAACTGCCTTTTGCCTTCCAAAGTGAAATAGAAGCGCCAGCAGAATCGGACCTTCTTTTCGTCACCTCCAAACTATCATTTACAGAACAATTACACTGATGGGATATTGTTTTTAGTTAGAGATTCTGTTGCTGTGAAGACACCATAACTACAGGAACTCTTATAAAGGGAAACATTTAATTGGGGTAGCTTACTTACAGCTCAGAGGTTTAGTCCATTGTCATCATGGTGGGACATAGTAGCATGCAGGCAGACATGGTGCTGCAGAAGGAGCTAAGAGTCCTACATTTTCCAGGCAAAAGACAGTAGACTGAGTGTCACACTGAGCACAGTTTGAGCAAATGAGACCTCAAATCCCAACAGCACAATGGCATACTTCCTCCAACAAGGCCACACCCACTTCAATAAAAGCCACACCTCCTAATAGTGCCACAACTACCTTTTGGGGGCATTTCCTTTCAAACTGCCAAAGATATTTTATCTTATAACATCAATGATTTCAAATGCCATTCTTAAAAATCAGCCAATCTACTACCTGAATTTACTTTTTATGATTTCTTACTCTGTGTGTGTGTGTGTCTCTTCCCCTTTTTCTCTTTCTCTGTGTCCTTGAGTATCAGTGTGCCTCTGTCTCCGTCTCTCTGAATGTACATGTGTTCCTCTCCCCACTTACCACTTTGCTTCCTCTTAGTCTCCTGTCTTCTCTGGTGCTGCTCATCCCATTTGTTAAATTTCTTCATTCCTTCCCGTTTCAGTGTGCAATAAAATTCAGTATTTAAGTCAGTGTGTAGATTCTAATATGACCAAGGAGTTATTATCATAGCATAGCTTTACCTTTTTTACTTCTATTCCCTTCACTTACATGTTATTGTTCCTCTTCTAGACTGCGTTCGTGGCATACTATAGAAATTATAACGAGCAATGACAACATGTTGTTGATAGAGATGCAATTATTTTATGGTGACCATTTACATACAAAAAGAGTCTTTAAGATTATTCAAAGATGAATGACATATTTGCAGTTCATTTTTAAAAGATCAGAATTTAAGCCTCTTAGTTACAAGCTACTTCTAAGCCTGTTATAAAAGTATTTTCAAATAGAAGACTGGTTTGTTGTTAGAATGTGATTTTTTAATAGATGGGAACAATGATATAAGAAGAATTTAAAGATTTACTTTTTTGTATTCTGATAGTATATAGAGATATATAAAAATAAGGAAGAAGAATTAAGCGAAGTTAATAGAAATAGTTTCAAAGTACTGCCTAATGTTAAATTTTAGTCAAATAACAATTTTAGAAGGGGGTGAGGATGGTCGGAGACACAGCACTAGAGAAAATAAATTTCCTTTAAACTAATTTGTCTGTATTTCCCAGTTGATGTAGGTGATGATTAGAGAGCTTAGGTTGTTTTCCTTGGTAATGAGAGTAGATGCTATCAGAGCTGGTCCCATAACTCAGATCTCTTAATACTTTGCCCCTTTCTTCCATTATGAGACTAACAGAGAAGGCTACAGAACCCTCTGGTATTGCTGCTGGTGCTAAAACCTAAGTACTCAAGACCAGGACATATGAATAACATGATTCTACACCAATCACTTCACAAAGATGATTCCAAGTGATAGTAGATTGTATGAGAGATTTCATGTAAAACAGCAACATCATGGCCTCCCAAAAAGTTTTGGGAATTATGTTATCCCTCACCATGGTGCCTCATCTCTTTTAAGGAATCAGTGCTATTGAAGTAAAGAAAAGATTCCAACTGCCAGAAGTCTTTGATAATGAAAATTAACAATTATTCCTTTGCCAATATCAAATAATCATCCCAAACATTATTTCTCTGCACCATTTTTTTATGATCTGTGAAAACTCAAACAAAAGCTCTGTTTTATTTTCTTCATAATAATCTCTTTCTCACATTTAGGCTTCTCCTTGAGTCTATGGCTCCAAGAGCCTAAGGCTTTTAATCCTGAGCCTCAGACTTTCATTTAATTTTCTGAAATATTTTATTGTGAATAAGCATGTGATTTATTATGAATAAAACATGCTGCCTTGGAATCATTTAACAACTCAACCTTAAAACACATGTGGTGATTTGTGCATTATATTTAGAGGCAGCAATTTAAAGTAAGTCTATAGAGACTTATAAATGTGTAAAATTCCATGTTGACCCATAAAACTAATCTTTGCTGCTTTGAAAACATATTTTCCATTTGAATCATTAATATACAGAGTTTATTCTCACCTAATATGAATATACAAGTTTCTTAAGAGCATCTTTCAGACAACTGGAATAACTAAACATCATTTAATCATAGGCCCTCATTTGGGGTTGCATCAAGGGCATTTAAAAGTCAAAAATACTTTGTGATTTCCTGTAGTGTCAAAATCATAGTGGTACAAATATTAAAATATCCTGATATGTCAAAATGGTTAGTGTGTATGTATTTGTTTTAAATTTCAAACAATGATAAACATTAAACTTTTTTGATTGGGGTGTGATTAATGCTACTAGAAAAGTTTATTGTGATTATTCATGAGCATATTGGTGCACAATCATACCTGCTCTGCAAATCTGATGTTCGTTGTTGATGGATGTTATAACTAATAAATTAAACCTTTCATTTTTCCACTGTAAACACCTTGTTTTTCCAACCATGACAGTGAAGAGCCTACTGAAATCTAACGGTAGTTACAATAGTCTATTGAAATCATTATTCAATAACAGCTTTACCAAGTCTTTGGAAAACAGTGACCTTAGTCCGTGAGACTCACTGTTGTTCCATTGTTTCAGTTGTTTATGTTTTTGAGTACTCTGCTTCTTGTGTCCCTGATGTCCAGCTTTCTTCAATTGGATCTGATGTGGGTCATTGATGCATCAAACTTGTCAGCTCTGCCCGGTGTGGAGGCTTTTCTTGTTATCATTCGTCTTCATTCTTCAGGACAGTTCTTTATCCAAGGAGCCGTCTTTTACGTCCTTCTACAGCAGTTGACCTTGTAGATTTAGTTTTCTATCAGGTCATTGAAGGAACAAGTTGTACAGTAGGAAAATTATGTCCCCAATTTTCTCTGACAACTATATTATTTTATCAAGCAAAATACTCTCAGGGTTGACAGCTGTGCTTGTCTCCTTGTGATACAAACTGATTTTTAAAACAGTGCCTCACTCCTAGAATGATCTGTTTTCTAAACTCTGATCAGCATTTCTTCGTATTTTCTTTTCTTTTTTTTTCTTTTTTCTTTCTTTTTTTTTAGCATACTTGAATTCACCTGCAGCAAGTGAAGACTTTAATTTGGTTTTTTAATGAAAACACTAAAATTTTCTCAAATATTATTTCTACAGCTCTTTTGTTTGTTGTTGTATTGACTATATGTTATGTTTGAAATGGATTTCAAATATGGTAAAGTATTTTTTACACATATTGCCTTATTGGAATTTATACTTCATAGGGAGAGAATCAACAAAAAATAAACATGCATTTAAATGTTACTCATAAACCTGACACCTTGTATGCTAAGTTAAAAAATAAAATTAAAATTAAAATTAGTGAATTTGTACTTGTTCTATGTTTCACAACATAACCATAAAAAACTTCATTTAATTCAAAGATTATTTTCAAAACATGATGAATCAAAAGACATAAATTGAACATATATTAACACTTTGATTACTAGTTTAATCAAGTTTCCAAATACACATCCTAGTTAGTTAAAAGTGAAAACAATAGGAACATATGAATCAGGTAAACTTAATTTATCCACAGGGTGATAAAGTGCAACTTATTTTCTAAGTTTAATTTGCTTGTTATAGGGAGATTTTGCCTTTTAATCAATTACTTATGAAATACAATTGTCTAATGAAAGACTCACATGAAATAACTCATAAGGACATTTATGTAAGAAAAACCCCAAATGTTTACATTTCTTACAATCAAAAATCAATTTTTGATATTAGTTAAGCTAAATTTATCCCTTTATTTCATATACAACAATAAAGCAATTGTTCACTCATAACAGAGTTTCACTCCCATTTTAATTATTTTTTAAATTATTTAATATTTCTTTTTGTACAATATACTTAGATAATTTTCTTTCCCCCTCGCAACTCCTCAAGATCCTGTCCACTTCCCTACCCACCCAACACTTTTCATTTAGTTTTTTAAAAGAATGGAATTTTAAAATAGGAACATATGCCACTGCCTCTAATTCATCACCTTAATCAATGTAATATGCATACCTAACACTTCTGAAGGTTACCTGAGGGCCTTGTAGTGTGATGTGGAGTATAGGTGTGTATGTATGTGTGTGTGTTTGTGTGTGTGTGTGTGTGTGTGTGTGTGTGTGTGTGTGGTGTGAATGCTTGGAACACCCATGAAATCGTTAAGCTCAACAAATCCTCACAATTCCACCAACATATGGCTACCTTTAAGCACTGTGTTACATGGTAGCCTTCTTTTAATTATTATAATTATATTACTATTATATTATTATAATAAATATTCATTCAGCATAATTGAGACTTTATCAGCTTTAAAAATGACTACATTTCCTCACTGGCTAGACCCTGACAGTTGTGGTTATTTTTGCTCCTCTATAGCATGATTTTCTTATGTCATATAAGTAGTTTTAAGTGACTCATGTAATATTAAATCTTGGGAATATGATGCTGTAAAGATATTAGACAGATTCTACACTACCTTGTGGGAATGTAAAATGTCACATCAGCTATGTAAAACAGTATTGCACATACTCAAGTTTAACAAAACATGACTTCTATACGACTTAACAACCTCATATTTGCATAGAAATCTAAAGCTATTGAAATTAGGATCTTGAAGAGAAATTTACAGTACCATTTTATTGCATTGCACTGTAGTCACATGGAATCAATAAAAGTGTCCATCAGCACTTAAGGGGTGAAGAAAATGAGGTATAGACCTGAAGATACAGCTCAGCAGTAAGATGATTGCCTACCATGTAGGAGGCCCCAGATTCATCCTCTAGGACTGTTCAAATAAATGGCATATGTAAAATGCAATAGCATACAGCATTAACAAAAAATAAGAAAACCCTATTGACAACTTTATTGAATGCTTAAAACATTGTGATGAGTAAATCAGTCTTTAAATGTACAAATTTCTTCAGCCATGGTGTGGAAAAATAGTATTTCTGCATTACCTAAGAGCATTCAGTCAAGGATTCACAATTCTTCCTTTCCAAAAGATTATATTGGGCCCATTTGATTGAACTGCCTTAGAATCTGCCTCTAACTAGCTGAAAAGTCCCAAGCTTGTGTCAAGTAGTGATCAGTAAGAGCAGAAGCTTCTCAGTGTTATTCAGTGAAGAAATAGTCTCCATGCAAAATGTCAATGTTTCTAGCATCACCACTGATTATTGAATTGTCAGAGGGCTGTGCAGACATGGAGTGATTCCTGGATATCAAGACCTTAAGATCCTAAGTCAAGGAGCTTCTGGGATCTAGCGTTAATGACCAAAGGATAACTCTACAGGATTTTTTCAAGATACTCAGCATAACAAGTTGAAATTAATATTCACTAGTACTACATCTTTGAAAAATGATGTTCAGGACATTTCATGCTTTTCATAGAATTTGGGTGCAAATTTTGGACAGTAGATTTCAACAGCATAGTTACCCTTACAGTCTTGATGTTTGCAATATTTTTTTAAATGAAGCCATGGAAAACATGTTCTCACAAAGTAAAGACAGAATCTTACAGTCCTTGTTGAGTTTTAACGAACATATTCATATGTATACTCTTTTAGGTATCATGTGGAAATTTCTTCTGTGTTTTTAATTTGGTATTTTCATGAATCTTAACTGTTCTTACAATAGTATGTACATAATTTTGGATGTATATAAATAGTACATAATTTTATTTTCCTTATTTATTAGGTTTCAAGACTTAATTAATCCAGCTTCATTGAAGAAAGTTGTTAAGTCACAGGTACATACTTATTCATTGATGAAATATATTTCATTATTTTCATTTCTTATAACTCACAAAATAATTTCCTTCTTTGTAAGTTAGTCAGTATTTTTCAGTCAGAGTTGACATGTGTAGCTGATAAATCTCTATTTTTAAAATGTTCACTGTTTTGCTGTCAATTTTTTTCTTTAGTGGAAACATATCATAACATATTCTGGTCTTTAACAGTTAAAGCTGCTCTGATGATTTTGACTATTGAAGTCAGTAGCTAAAACCCAAAGATTTCCTCGTTTTTCACTAGTAGCAAGATTTGGAGAATTCTCTCCAAACTAATTTCATATTTGTGTTGACTATTGACACTATAAATTTAAGCATGACAATAGAAATTATAAATAAATATAAAAAGAATATTAAAAATATATGCCAATTTCAGCCTTAAAATGAGCATATTGAATTTGCATGAAAAATTATATATGAATATTAGTTGAATAAACTCAAGCTCTCATATGAACTCTAAATTTTACATATTTCACAGCATTTTTTGCTGTTTTCCATATAATATACAAGTAAATATGTGTATATTTAAAAATTACAGTTATGTTCATCTATTAGCGATCTTGTTTTTATACTGCAATTTACTATTACTTCCATATAAGTTTGTATCTTTTGTATAATTCGAAATTAAAAAAAAATATATCAAATGCTTCCTCATAATCAGCCTTATCTTTGGTTTGTAGGATGAAGCACTTCTAGAGAACACAAGTTCCAGTGTGTGTTCTTGGTTTCAGAATAAACAAAGGGACACCATGAGAATGGTGTCAGATTCAGTAACTAGTATTGAAATATTCTAGAGTCATTTTCACTGTTATTGAATAATTTCAAGTACATCTCTATAGACTGACTATATATGTGGATGAGTATTTAAATTGTTTTCCAAATCTCCTTTAAAGCTACTAGGCAAGTTATTTTAAAAGGGGGGGGTGTCACCTATTGCAATTCTATCTCCAGACCATGTTCATTACTTCTTCCTTATGCTTTTAATTCTTTCATTTTGTTTACATATGTATATGCATTTTTCCAACTGAGTTATAGTTGTTCACTACAAAGAGAAAACAAAGTATTATAAGATAATGTTGAATAAGAATTTTATTTTTGAAGTAAGTCAGAAATATTTTTGAATAATGCTTTATTGTTAGAAAACAGTTTAGCAAAATATAACAAAATTTGTTATCTAAAACTCTCAGGGTTGTGGATACAACTTCATGGTATTCAGAATTCCTTTATTAGTTGTTTAAAATAAGATTTTTAGAATTGTTCATCTTATTTTGTGTGTCTGAGTATTTTACCTGTACATATATGTGCATGCATGGTGTCTCCAGAGTGAAGAAGAAGGTGTCAGGTCCTTCGCTCCAGAGTTATGGATGACTGTGAGGCACAAAGTAGGTGCTAGGAACTGAACTCACGTCCTCTGCTAGAGCAACAAATGTTCTTGGCTGCTGAACCATTCCTGTTAGCCCTAAATAACATAAAAAAGAAGCATTACTAAGGAAAAACTGCCTATTAATTCCACACATTCAAATGTGAGCTAAATGTATTTAGAAGATGTTTATTTTATTAATAACTTCACTCACACATATTCTATGTTCCATTCCTTCTTATAAGCAGGTATTCACTGAATGCCAAAATTCATGTAATTATCATTCAGAGCACTTAAATACGATAAAATCACTTAATAAGGAGATACATTCACTATTTCTTGGCAAACTTCTTCATTTTGGTGTTTTGAAAAAGCATGGTAAAACTCACTAAAAAACAGAGAAGAGGTGCAGGAAATTCCTATATTTTATTTTTATAAGATGACTTTAGATTTAAGTTTATTTGACAGTTTGATGTTGACAACTTTAGATGCTACTTTTTGCATATATTTTCCCCCATTGTGTGGGAGAAGTTGGCTAAATATTTCCAATGTGCTGGGGAGGAGATAGATTACAAAAGCAGGTTCTCTCAAGTTGTCCAGTATAAATAGCTCTAGAACTCTCACTCTGAAAGAAATCACACAAACCCAACTCCTTGTTGACTGCAGAGTCCATGCACTCACAAGACACTGACAGACCCTCCTTCCATTAATGTCCTGCTTCCCATGGCAACCACCTGCTCTGTGTCGATGACAGAGGGGATAAATGCACTGAAGGAACCTTCCCAACACAGCATGCACATGCAGAATTGCAAATATAGCTCCTTCTTTATCTGAAGGCCACATCACTAAATCAGTACCGAGCAAAGGTGCCATCTGACTGCCATGAAGCCAGAGAAAAGCCTGTACCAGAGATTTAAATTCATTATTGAAATAGGTTAGAACACACAAATATGATTGAAATCATATTCAAATCATGGAGTCACTTTCTACCTCCTGTACATATCTCAGGGTCTTTGAAATTGTCACTGCCTCGTTAAATATGTACAGTGATTAATGTAGAAAGACCTTGTTACACTTTCACATTTTTAATTTAAAGTGGATTTTCTTTTCATACAATATATCTGATCACATCTTCCCTTCCCCCAAGTAATTTCAGATCCCCTCTACTTCCTCACCCACCCAAATCCACAATCTTTCTTTCTCCCTTTCCTCAGAATGTAAAACAGGCATGTAAAAATAATAACAGTAATAATGTAAAATAAGATGAAATTTAAAAAAAATAATAAGCCAGAGTAAGACAAAGCAAACATACAAATAGAAGAAAAAAGAGCCAAAGGAAAAGCAAGAAACACACATCAACAAAGACACATATACACATGTGTTTATAGACACAGAAATCCCTTGAAAACATAAAACTGGAAACCACAGCATGTACTCAAAGGACCTATAAGGGTAAAAAAAAAAAAAGTGGCAATGACATTGTGTTCCTTTGTGTTGGCCATCCACTACTGGGCTTGGGACCTGCCCTTAAGATTGGTTTGTACATCCAGTGTGATTCCACTGGAAAAAATTAATTTTTCATTTACAAGTGGCTATCTACTGGAAACAGTTCCTGGGAGATGGATGTGGCCCTGTGGCCCTTTGCCCTCTCAGTGCTGGGAGCCTGTCTGGCCTGGACCTGTGTAGGTCCTGTGTATGATGCCACTGCTTCTGTGAGTTCCTCTGTAAATTGGTCATGCAAGGTCTTTGTTTTCTTGGTGTTCTCGATCTCCAGCTCTTCCCATCTTTTTACTTCCTCTTCTGCAGGGTTCCCTGAGCCTTCAGAGGATGGATTTGACTGAGACCTTCCACTTAGAGTCAAGTGTTACAAGATCACACACTCTTTGTACATTATCATGCATTCATGTTTTCAAAAATTGAAAGGCAAGCATGGTTGCGGTGTGTTACCTTCATGTGATATGGATAAAATGTTATTAGTTTATAAACGCTACTGTACATTTTCCACATTTATCACAGTCCCACCATGTGCCTTGTATTGTTTTTATTTCTACCCAGTATTTAAGAAAATGCCAGTGTTTTATTTTTACTACTATTCTAACACTATTAGACCTTAAAGGAAATATATTTATTCAATAAACAGGAAACACTACCAATAAAAACCAGTAAATCCATTTTTATCCATCTTCTGACATGTCTGTCAATTGATATTTCATAATACAATTTTAAATCCAAAATAAGTAATTGGAGAATGATGATGAATTTCATCTGAAACACAGTGAAAGGGCTTTAGAGCCACTCTGATAAGACCCTGACTGTGCGGCACCTACAGTACCTGGAGTGCAGCAAACTAGCCGAACTCTATTGTGATTTTGCTAACTCTCACATCCAGGTTAGTGAGACCTACTGAAAATGAGGAAAGTACAAAAAGAAACCGTTCTGGTGCTCTTCCACTTGTTTAAAGCTTAAAGAGTGAAGAGAGAAGCTTCGGTATCCAGGCAGGGATGTAGCATGTGGGCTCCAAGAGAAAGACTGGCATCCAGCAGGAGAGGCAGGAGAAGAGTGGAAACAGGGAACTGATACCTGCAGATCGGCAGGCAACACTTGCTGGTAAGGCCTCTCGCTAGCATAAAATGTATGTTGTTAAAGTATAAACAGGGTTACTCTTTCGATATTCCCCTATTATCAATGTTAAAACAAAATGTTCTCAAGTGCTGTGAGGAATAGAGAAGGCAAAGCATGTTTCTGATTGATGTGTGTATCTTCTTCAATGTGACCATAGTGTCAATGTAATATCTGTCTACCTACCTAGTATCTATCATATAACTATATATGATATTCATGTATCATGGATATACCTGTCTACCCATAATTTATTTGAACAGAAAGCCAATGCAGCATGCTGGAGAGAATAATGATCATGAAGGTGAAAATATATTGCCAATACAATTACATTTATCTGAGAAAAGTTTACAGGTGTCTTATATTTATCCAAGGGCTGCTGCGGAATACAGTGTGCCAAACAATTCAGGGAAATTATCCATTGTATGATGACAGCCGCTTCAGGAGATGTATAGCACCTTTAGAACCTTTCAAACAAAGAAACTAAAAATAAAAATGTGTAAAAAACTAAGTGAAAATGACACATTTTACAAGTGGTGTCCGTTTGTATGACAAGATATCTAGCTCTTTATGAATTTCCCTTTCATTCTTTTTTGTTTCTTCTTCTTTAAGACTTAATTTTTATGTTAATTATGCATATATGTTTGTACATAAGTGTCTGAGTGTGGGTTTATGCTCAAATGTGCACCGACTGCAAAGGCCAGAAAAAGGCTGTGGATGCCCTGGAGATGGAGTTACAAGTGGTTGAGAGTTACAAGTTGTGGATTCTGGGAGCTGAGACTGGTCCTCTTCTGGAGAAACTTACTCTTGCAACTGCTAAGCAATACCTCTAGCTCCTCCATTATTTTTATTCCAAATGTTGCCCTCTTGTCTGTGGTGATATTGTGTTCCCCAAAATATTGTGCACCCTAATAAACTTATCTAGGGTCAGAGAACAGAACAGCCACTAGATATAGAGGCCAGAAAATGGTGGCACACACACCTTTAATCCTAGCATTCCCAAGGCAGAGATCTGTCTGAATTTCTGTGAGTTCAAAGTCACACTGGAAACAGCCATGCATGGTGACACACACCTTTAATCCCAGGAAGTGATGGCAGGAAACAGAAAGGCATATAAGGTATGAGGACCAGAAACTAGAAGCTTTTGGCTGATTAAACTTTGGGTTTTGAGCAGCAGTTCAACTGAGATCCATTTGGATGAGGACTTAGGGGCTTCCAGTCTTGAGGAAACAGGATCAGCTGAGGAACTAGCGAGGTGAGGAAGCTGTGGTTTGTTCTGCTTCTCTGATCTTTCAGCGTTCACCCCAATAACTGGCACTGGGTTTGTTTTTATTAATAACACCTTCTAATAATTCATGCTACAGTTGTCCTTCAGCCTAATGAAACAGAAGGACACATGCATACATTTATAGTTACTTAGGAAAATGTAGTTATATTTATTCTACAAGAATTTCATGTAATATATTATCATATTCTTACCCAATCCCAACTCTCCCCAACTCTGTCCCATCCCTACCCACCCAACTCCATGTCCTTTCTTTCTCTTGAAATAACAAAAAAGAAAGCCAAAAGCAAACCAAAAAGAAAATAAAGCATTAAAAAGCATGTAGTTCAATTTGTATTAGGCAACTACTCCTTAGCATGAGGTCTGTATCAAAGTGTGGTTTATATATCCCATGCCACTACATTGGAAGCAACAACAAGAACCTAATTTTCTCTTTCCATCCCATCCATCCTCTCATTGCTCAGAGATCTATGTGGAAGAGGGGATAGAGGATTGTAAGAATGAAGAGCCAGAGGTGGTGGACAGCTCCAAAGAAATAGCCGTATCTAGACACAACAGGGAAGATGACCATATGTACTCCCAGGGACTGTGGCAGCATGCACATGACCTGCACAAGTTCAAGCCAGACAAAACCCCACCAAAAGGTGAATGGAGCATAGAACCCCACCCTATGTCAAAGGAAATCTGATAGTTTTTAAAACGTATATCTGGATATCCTAAAAGAGTAATTCTGAGAACACATATTTTCTATATGCTATCTCATAGTAAAATTATATTTAGTTTCCTTCTCTCAATATATACACATTTTCCTTGAAAAAGTTAAGCAGATAATCCTGTCAGGATGACCATTTATTTTACTTCATATATGGTTAAAAGTAACATGTATGGTCTGAATGACCTCTTGTATTGCCCATTGTATGTGGCAATGTCTTAATCAGCTTTAAGAGAGAGATATTAGAGAAATAAAATAAGTTCTATAAAGTTCTGTGTCATTCAGTATAATATCAAGTATGTATAAATAAAATGTGTGTGAATATATTAATTCATAGATGCATCCATTTTGCAGAGGTTCTTTTAGGTGAAGGAAGAGAACACTAGTGAATCCAATTATGAAGGAAGTTGTCTGAAACTCACATTACTAGGAGAAAGTAGTGTCAGTAAAATGAGTATCAGAAATGAAGACAATTTTTATCAATAAACAAAAGTAACACAAGTAATCTTGATTGAGAAGGATTCAGATAGAGGAATATATTATACAGAGCAGCAAATAAGAAAAAAAATAATTCTTTTTTTTTTTTTTTTTTGGTTTTTCGAGACAGGGTTTCTCTGTGTAGCTTTGCGCCTTTCCTGGGACTCACTTGGTAGTCCAGGCTGGCCTCGAACTCACAGAGATCCACCTGGCTCTGCCTCCCGAGTGCTGGGATTAAAGGCATGCGCCACCACCGCCCGGCTAAAAATAATTCTTGAAAATTACTTAAGTATACTATTTAAAAATCACCTGAATTTTGTTTCTAACTTCTTAACAAAAATAATTAATATTTTCATGATAACTTTACAATGACTTTCAAAAGGAGTTATTACAAACTTATGGCTAGATTAGGGATCAATAAGATGCTGAAGATTTTCCTCCACTCATAAAATAGAGATTTCATTTTCTATTATAGAATACACCAAGAAAACAAAACAAAAATTCCAAAATGAAAAAAATGCTAAATATTAATGACAAGTAGACTATAAGTTTATATAATATTAGAAATACTATAAAATATGCAACTCATAAACAGTGTATGATGCTATAAAAGGAAAGCTATTCCTTTTATTCTTCAAAGGCAGAAGCCCAGCATGATTAAAATGTCGCTAGCAATCACCATACCAAAAACAATGTTTCCCTCCTGGGAGGTGTGGGGGGGCTTCTTTAGGGACATCCCTGCATCCGTAAGTGACAGGGATGGTGAAACTAAATCCACTTTTGTCTATTTCCAAAGGCAAATTTCAGAACTTCATTGGTTTAGCTCTGGATCCTATTTTTACATCCATTTCTTTCACAGTCTAAACAACAGTGATGTGATAAAGAAACAAACAGCGAAGTGGCTTAGGAAAGGTCGTCCCGGTTGATAAGATGCCTGTGCTAACCAACTGTGGGGAGGACCCTGGACGCTGCTGCTTCTCTACGGAGGAAGGAGATAGGATGTGAGCTCCAAGCTCAGAGAACACAAAACTGGAAAGGACTTTGCCTTCTCTCTCACATTCCCTTTCTTCTCAAGATGCTGTTGTAGAAACTGACCCTGCTCTTATGTTGTTAAAGAAACATTCACGGTAGCTGATGGAATCAGTGGTAAACAGTGAAACCATTACTGAAGCCTATTTTAAATACAGCTTCGATAAACTAAGTAAGCGTGCTTTCTGATTTAGGATGCTTGATGATGTCATTCGGCTCCTGTGAACAACGGTGGCAGCTTGAGCTCCCTCTGCTGTCCCCCTAGTTTCATTAACAGCAGCTGAACTACATAAGCAATAATAAAAAAAAAAAAAAAAAGAAAAAGAAAAGACTCATGTCTACAAAATTCAGCTGCTACAGTAAGAACTACCAAAAACCAAGAATAACTTTATTTTTCATTTTGCCTTCTGTAAAAGTCAGCATGAATTTGAAAAGAGGAAATGATACATTTTCCCATAGATGTTTAATATCAGAGACATATTTAATAGAACTGAGAACATAAGTAGCTGTAATGAATGAGTGGTTCCTAGTAATTTTGCCATAAATATCTTTAAACTGTGTAGGAATATGATTGCATTACTAAAATGTCACTGCTTGTATGTGTACGATATAAAGTACCAAATTAGAATCATCATTACATCTAGTAAATTTTTAAAGTATAAAACACAGACTGCATTGGAACACTAATATTTGTACACTACCAACAAAGGAAAATTCCTTTTATATGTAGAAAAAACTTTAGTAAGTGAAAGAAAACATTTACCAGTTGTTAAAGCCTTATAACTTCATAAAAGTAAATCATATGATTTAAGGAAACTATCAAATGGAGATGAAAATTGAAATTTATTTTTATTATATTCTTCTAATATCTTACTTTGTTTTCTACATTATGATTGCTAGTAAACATATTTTTAAATCAAATTGGATTTGTTATATATTATTTTGTATAGTTAGTTCTCAGCTTTAATAATTATTAAGCCACTACATGGAAATTAATTTCACTCCATATTCATGTTTATTATTTTATAGCACCTGAAAATGGAATATGAAGCTTCGTTACTATTATTGTTGTAATAATATCTATGCATTTGCTATCCAAAAACACAATTACTTATATTTTCTATATATACAATGTTTAAGTTCTATCTCTGCTCTGTGTATTTATGTATGTAAGCATACACATATTTTATTTAGACATAGTTATAAAAATTGTTAGTGTAAATTATCTATCTTTCTATAAAGTATGTGATTTTTATATACATATAATCACAGATATTTTATATAGCTTAAAGTGATATTTTTAGTAACTTTTTGAGATTTTCTTACTATGTGTTTTGAGGATAATCACCCTTTTCCCATAACAATCTTATCCAACTTCTCTCTATCCACCCAACTGACTATGCTCCATATTTCTCCCCATTGAGAGTCCAGTTATTTATTACTGCCCAGCTGCTCCTTCAAGTGTGACCTGCTCTTGGGTGTGGTCAACCTGCAAGTGTCCACATTAGAGAAAACTGACGTTCCCTCTCCAACAGCTTTCAGATGGCATTAGTAACTCAGCTAGAGATGGGGTTTTGTCCCCATTTTCACCCTCACCATTCTGGGATTTTGCCTGACTTGAACTTGCACAGGTCTTGTGCACGCTGGCAACAGAACTATGAGTTCTGCAAAATTTCTCCGTTCTTTCAGGGAAAAAAAACCAACAACTTTCCTTTATATTATCTATCAAATCTTGTTTAAAACGTTTTCATCCACACTCTTTCAAAGGTATCCGAGCCTTCCCGGGAGGGATATGACATATACCTTCCATTTAGGGATAAGCATTGCACAGTCCCCTTTTTACCACATGTTGAACATTTGAGGGGCGCTCTACTAATTGCCATCTACTGCGAGAAGGAGCATCTCTCAAAGGAGGGTTGAGCAATGCAGTGATGTATCATTATAGCTGGAAGTCATTAGAAGTCATTTTAATATTGTGTTCATTTAGCAAAATGATAGAATTGGATACTTCCTTAGACCTAAGACCTAACTAGAAACCTGTTCATGGGCCCAGTACTTCTGTTGGGCACGTGTTTCATCTTATGGAGACCTCAGATCCAATCAGAAGTGGTTCATTTACACAATGGAATGATACTCAACTCCTACGAAATGTAAAGTTTTCAAGTAAATGGACCAAGAAAAATCATTCTGTGTGAGATAATATAATCATGGGAAGAAAAGTGTCCCATGATTTCTCTCATTTGTGGATGATAGCTTTGAATCCCTTAATTTAGAGTATCCATAGATGTTAAGAATTCAGAAAGGATCCATAGGCAACTAGCTTTCAAGGGAGAGGAAATAGAACACAGTGGTATTAAAGTTAAAGTGGGAAAATTAAACATGAAGGATTAAAATGGTGTTGGGAATGGGAGGCCAAGGTAGAGGAAGAAATATGGGAAGGGACAACATATATAAATACACACACACACACACACACACACACATATATATATATATATATGCCAGCCAATAGAAGCCCCAAGAACCAAGGAGGGATCACTTCTTGAGTTGTTGTGCAATGGGTCCCATAGAAACCCACCCAAGCATTGTAAGTCATTACCATACTCTTGACCACCATCTAGTTCTTGAATGCAATGACCCTAGAGCTGAAGACACCACTTTTTTGAGTTACATAACACAGAGAAACCTAGCTGGCATTCACATGGAAGCTTCGTTTCTACTTGCTAGCTTTTATAGTACTAGAATGTTCTGTGAAGTCACCAGAGGAGAAACAGAATCATCAGTATCACCCATCAACAAACCTTGCAATAAACCATTACTGTCTTGACAAGCTATGTCTACTCTTGCAATAGTGACAGCAATGTTATAGGAGAAATAAATATTTCTATTTATAATATTTAGACATTAAACAAACCAGCTATTCACACTTTCTTACATGTGATTGTTATTATAGTTTAATTGCTATTTTTAAAACTGAACAATTGAAATATCAGATCACGTATCCAGGGCAATAGATTTTGTCAACATATTTTGTGATAATCACATCAGCTCAGATGTTCTCCAGGTCTTGAAAAAAATAAATTTAAAATAAAAAGAGAAAACAGAATGATGACAATGGTAATAAACTTAAGGATAAGGAAATTTCATAAATAAATGGAGGCAAGGTAAGCAAACCTAAGTGAAATGTAATCATAGTTCACCCCATTCTTTCATTCACTTTACAGTTTCAAAATATTTATTATGTACCTCCTTTACAATAAGTGTTTAGTAATTTCTGCATTTTCTTATTTTCTTTCAGTTTTTTACATGGAGATATTCTCAAGGATAAAAATAAAATAGAAGTCAACATAATATGAAAAATGATGATACAGATTCTTAATTACTGATGTTATTCTTTCTCGTCCAGTAAGAAGCACAGAGCTAAATCAGATGAGAACTGCCAGTTGAATAAAGCAAATTTGGAAATGAATTTAAGATAGTCAAAGATATGGAAACACATGCAATGTCTTCCTAAAAAGAATACATGGAGTTGGGTAAGATGGGTGCTGGGAGCCCTAGAGGCAGCTGGAGGGAAGTAGTAGCAGATGGATGAGATCAGTATATACTTCATAGATGTATGGGACTTTCAATGAATAAAAGTAATAAAATAAGAAATGGAAGCTTTTCATGTGACAATGGTTACTGACAGTCAACCAGACCTACTTAGTTGGAGACGTATCTTTACCACCTTACAGCTGGTTAGGAAAAGGTGGTCATGGATCAGCCACTTCCAGCCAGCTGTGGAGGTGTGCACCTGTAATCTCAGGCTCCACAAGTCTTTTTGGGATAACCTTTCACAACAACAACAACAAAGCAAGCAAGTAAGCAAACAAACAAAAGGCCCACAAACAAACTCAGGCTTCCTAGTTGACTTTCATGAAAACACCTCGAATCTACGTATGAGGATTCCAACAGTGGTCACAAAGTGTATTTAGGGTTTATAAATACTAGCTTCCCGGTAATGGAGTTAAATTTGGGCAAAAGAAGTCAGCTTCAAGAAGAATAATATAGAATAGCACAGGACTTTTAAATGGAAGCAAAGGTTCTTTATTCAGTGTTTGATATTAGAGCCACAGGATGTAGAACCTGACTTGGGGCTTGATAAAGTGTTTATGTTTGCATCAGGTAATAGAGCTTGTTATCTTCCTTTGGATTTGAAACAGACACAGAAACAGACATTTTCAGAATTGTAAGGGCTTAAAAGAGGGTGAGATGTTGTTAACAGATATTAAGATTTCTATATTGATGTAACCAACCGTCTTATTAAATAAGAAACACAGAAACAATGTAAAAGAGAAAGCCGAGAGGTCAGAGCTCAGAGCTAAAATCTCACCCTTCCGCCTGCGGTGTCCCAGCTTCCCGAAAGAGACCTATTTCCTGTCTGTTCGTCTATTTATAGTATTTTGTTCTGCCTTCTCATTGGTTGTAAACCCAAACACGTGACTGCCTCGTCACTGTCTGAATGTACAGCCCCCTAGGTCTTAAAGGCATATGTCTCCAATGCTGGCTGTATCCCTGAACACACAGAGATCTATGGGATTAAAGGCATGTGCCACTACTGCCACACTCTTGCTATGGCTCTAATAGCTCTGATCCCCGGGCAACTTTATTTATTAACATACAATCAAAATCACATTTCAGTACAATTAGATTACCACCACATTTCTAGGAAAACCTCAATATTCTACAGTATATTTCAATATATTCAATTCAATATATTCAATATTTTATAATATACTTTGATATATTTCAAATATTTCTACCTCTCAGTATTCAAGTCTATTGTAGTCTTACATACTTCAGTGATTTTAGGAAAAATTTCGCCTAGATCCATGAAAATAGTGTGAAGAGTACTGCCTGATTTCCCTAGCCTTTTTTCCTGTATATCCAGAAGTACCACAAAGGCCTGAGTACTGGAAAGTGAAATCTCTCTGGGATTTCTCCTTCTGGTGTCTGATGTCAGGCAAATAGAATTCCAAATGAGAGATTTTTTGATGCTGTGGTAGGGAGTTTTTAATCATTTTTGCCTCCACATACAAATGTATCTATGCATTTTTTTTAGAATACCTTTAATAGGCTGTGTACATTAGAACTTTTAGAGACACCATTATTATATTACTTGCTTCAGTAAAGTGGCCACAGTAAATTCTATGATGTTTCCTGTAGCAACAATAATAACTGCAGATTAATTTTACTATCTGTTCTGTTTGCCATGCAGGACCTTAGACTTCAATGCCAATTTTAATTTTTTTCAGTGATCATGTTTTTCACTTATATATTGATAGGTGTTTGGAATATATATTTATCTTGTTAGATAGAATTTATGACAGTTTTTACACATTTTAGAGATTTATCAACAATATGCCCTTTGAAAAAGAAAACAATTTGTAAATAAATATACAAACTTCAGAATTATGAAATTGACTACTGACTAAATACAAGATATCAGGAAAAAATGAACCTATTTAATTAATTAAACATGCACATTTCTGCTGTTAGATTAGACCCTTCTGCTCTGTTTTGAAAGTTTAGATATACATGACTCTTTTTAATGAAAGCACACTATATGTTTACAATTGTGGACTGAAAACTAAAAGAAAAGCTCTTGGCTGAATGTTTTAGTCAAGTTTGTCCTTGTGTGTTTGTTTTAGAAGAAAAATACTCCTCTGACTTTTCATTTGCAAATGTGCAAAAAGGTTTTTCTGAATCCCTCGGCTGATAAAAACTGAATGGTTTGCTACAAAATTATAGCTCACTCTCTGCCTGGTAGCTAGCTAGATAAACATAAACACACACAGAAAGAAATGAGATATGAAATATATTCATATGTCTTTACATGTTTATAAATGTCAACACACATTTTATTACTAAAATATAACTCTATCAGATGATACTGAAAATGTTATTTTCTTGTTTTATTAGAGCATAGGAAATATGCTCAAAAGAAGGAATTAAACAGACACATTGATTTTCAAATAATAGAAATTTCTAGTCAAGGATTAAAACTGAAATAAAACAAAGGAGATACAAAAGCAGTTCTGAACTTGGACCAATTATTGCCTAGTAGACCCCACTAAGACAGAAACCTAAAGCTTAATAAACAATGCTGTTTTGTAGTGTAGCCTTGCTTTCCATGAACCTTGTTGACAAAAACAAAAGAAACATCTTTTTTAATTTCAAAAGTGTATTATCTCTGAAAAACAATGAGAAGTTTTGTGTAGTAAGCTTTGTTTCTTACATAAACTAGTGGGAAAATAAACACAGATTTCCTGTAGGAAGAACAGAATTGGGTATCTACTTTGATTTTCTGTTTTCTTCTGACAGTTATCTTTCTTTAGGTAGTACAACACACATGTAGAGCTGTGTTAGCACCAGGAAGAAGGCTGGCATGCTTAACTTGACAATATGATTCTGAGACATTTGCAAATGATAAGTCTGTGGGTAGCAGCTGACTCCAATTGGTGAAACCGTCATTGAAATGCCTGACTCTGTAACCTTTACCCTTTGATGCTAAACAGACTGTTCTGCTAGTTCCTCCACCTCAACTTCCTATATTGCTGTAAATCTACCTGACACTGCAGTAAACATGCCAGTGTGCCTGTGTTCATATTTTGTGCATCTGTGATAAGAATTTTCAGGGAGCAATGTGTTCTCAGGTCTGTATCTAGAGTTTTCCTGCCTGGCCCACAGTCAGGACAAATCTTTGTCACCCGCCAGTCCCACAGCCACTCAAACCCAACCAAGTAAACCCAGAGACTTATATTGCTTACAAACTGTGTGGTTATGGCAGGCTTCTTGCTAACTGTTCTTATATCTTAAATTAAACCATTTCTATAAATCTATACCTTGCCACGTGGCTTGTGGCTTACCAGCATCTTCACATGCAGCTTGTCATGGTGGCGGCTGGCAGTGTCTCTGACTCAGCCTTCCATTTCCCCCAATTCTTCTCCTCCTTGTCCTACCTATACTTCCTCCTGCCTGATTACTGGCCAATCAGTGTTTTATTTACTAACCAATCAAAGCAACACATTTGCCATACAGAACATCCCACAGCACAGGTCAGCAAAGTCATTTCATATAGACATTCATATATTATATAGCTGGTCTTTGTGCTGTCACTCTAGGTAATTGAATTGAATTCAGCATAGCCCACAACTGCAAGACCCAGAGTAAGAGATCAATTTTGCTCTACCATACTCTTCTCCATATGATCTAGATAGGAACTTAGCTATAATAGGCTTCCCTATTGTCAAAACAATGCCACTGAGACAGAAAGCAAGGGCCCTGCCATGCAGTAGACTATCCTGATATTGGCACAAGCATGAACTTTTTCTTATTTTCCTGAAATAACACTCATTGGGAATGTAAAACACCTCATTTGTGCGTGCGTGCGTGCGTGCGTGCGTGCGTGCGTGTGTGTGTGTGTGTGTTTGTGTATTTGTCTATTCTGACAGGATAATATTTCCATGCATTTTGAGTATAAATTTTAGTACTTTGGAATTTTAATTGCCCCAAACAGTTATTTTGTAAATATCAAAGACAAAATTCTTTAAAGTTATACATAAGAATCCTAATACAAACTTTGACATTTAAGTTCAATGTATAAAGTACATTGAAGTATGTTAAGTTAAAAAAAACATTCAAAATTATTGTGATAACATTCCAGATTTGAAGGATGATGTATATAATTCAAACATGCTGATATTTACAACAGGATGAAAGCTATAGGTATCTATATAATTACATTTAGTAGTAAATTACAAGGAGATATAAGAAAAAAGTGTGTCCAATAGAATAAAGGAGATAAATATATTGAAGCATAATTCATTTTTACTTCTAAATAGGTAATATTTTTGTTTTATGAAATATTGAAATGTTATATTTTTATTCTATTATAAATGATAAAATTATATTTACATGCAGATAGAGTGCTCATATACATGAAATGAATAAATGAATCTATTTAAAAAAAAACTTAAAAAGTTATTAAAAAATAGCTGTTTGTTCCAAAGTGTTATCTATAATTTAGAGACAAACACAACTTGCTAAAACACTTTGAAATATATACCAAATGAATGTAAGTAACATTACTAGGAAGTGTGTGTGTGTGTGTGTGTGTGTGTGTGTGTGTGTGTGTGTGTGTGTTATGCTGTTGTATATGTGTTGTGTGCATGTTTTGTGTGTCTGGGTATGTGTGGTGTTTGTGTATTATGTACTTCTTAGTATGGGTTCTTGAGTGTGTGTCTTTGGGTATATGTCATAGGTTGATGTCAGGTGTTTTTCCTTGCTTACTGTTCACCTTTATCCCTTGAGATGCACTGTCCCATGAAATCTGAAGTGCATGGATTTGGTTGGTCCTTGAGCTTAAGAGATCCTCCTATATCAGCCACCCAACTGCAACCCTGAGAAAGAAATGCACACTTATTCCTGGCTTTTTATGCAAATGCTGATGATCAAAAACAAGTCTTCTTGCTTCCACAAAGCCTGGACTTTACAAACTGACGTTAGGATTTTTAACAAATTTCATTTGTTTTGTGATTTCATTTTTTTAGAAAGATGCTTACGTGTAGCTTGACAATTTTCTCTGGGTTGAACATATCACTGACAACTTGAGTCAATTCAAGTGTGACTACCCAAACTATTCATATACCCTTAGCCTCTGGGGTATATTAATAGTCCCTCATGGAAGGGAAGTATGCACTGGGCTCTGAGGGGGTTATTCAGGGGTTAAAGTTTGACTTGGTGGAAATTCTTCAAGCAGATATAATGTCACCCAGTGGAGCTTTTCAGTGGTAGTACTTTCACAGTAATCCATGCTGCAAGTAGGTCTCTAGTGATGTCTTCTTTGAATAACGTATGCTCCTTTTTGTAACATCGACAAACTCATTGTTTAGCTATACTGCAGCATAATTCTTTGATCTGTTGTTGCCTTGTATATCCAGGGTGATAAGATTGACACATTAACCTTACATTCACAGGAAAAGTACATGACAAACTCCCTTATATTACAGTATAGATTCAAGTATTGTACACTGAATTCCTCATCCTAAGAACCTGGTGAAATTTTTTAATAATATATTTTTTGATTCTATTATTATTTTGATATTTTATCTGTTAAAGTAAGTTTTTTTGAGGAAGAAGAGAATTAAGAACTCTAGAGCAAGAGATCAAAACTCCTCTGGGAAAACCGTACAAGAGAAATATCTGCAAACAGGTGCAAATAGGAAAGTAGAGAAGAAAAGGTGAATTAAAATCATACTAGAGTACCAAATTTTATGTAAAAATAAGCTAAAGTTATACAGTGGCTAGTAACACCATTTTATTTATTTACTTATTAGATACCGATATCATACATAATTAGTGTGATAATGAATAATTATAAAGGTTTATTTTTAAGATTATTATAGTAAATGTTGTTTTAGGGGCTGACAAGACATCTCAGTCCTTTCCATACATGCCTGAAAACCTGAGTTTTATTCCTCAGAACCCATACAAAAAGGAACAAATATTAGGAGTGCCTTTAGTGTCATTTTCCCCAAAAGAATATGGGGATCAAAGCTACTCTGACCTATGTATGCACTGTGGAGGAGGAGAGAGGAGAGAGAGACAGAGAGAGAGAGCGTGAGCGAGCATACACAGGAGTTTGCTCTCTGACCTTCACACATGTGCTATGGCACAAATATGCCCACATTCACACACACAAAGCAGTTCATACACAAATGTACACACACACACACACACACACACACACATTCACATATTACACACATAGTGTAGTTTCAAGCACAGTGTTTTCTGTTTATACTTGTAAAGTGAATCTACATCTTATTACTTTAGGTTTTGGAGAGCACCACACATGATAAAATGTGCCACTCAATCAAAGTATGACTCACAAAAGTCACTTGACATCTCTGGGCTACAATTTGAAGCTTAAAGCTCATCAGTTCTACTGGAAAGTCGAACAGTTGCCTAGATGTCTGATCCCAGGGCTTGCACTTCATGTTCTCACGTTGGCTGTGTAGTTTCAGGGGTGACTGCTTGACACATGGACTGCCTGGAGGGCTGCATCTGCTTTGCAAACACCCATGCCAACCTTCTGAAGAGCAAACTGAAACAATACTGCACGGAGACTGCATTTCCCAACCTGATTTTTACTTTACTCATTTTGGAGTTCATTGTTTTGTTCCCTCTATTATAAAAACAAAACAAAAAACAAACAACAGCAACAATAAAAGACACAGGCAGGAGATACAAGAAATGTTCCCTTAGGACAGAATGACACCAACTGTACCAGCTCTTGTTAAGCTGGGATATTTCCCAATAATTCTCACAGCTGAAAATTAATTTCACCACACAATGGCCCTTTGGAATTATTAAAGTGATCTCTGCAGATTATCATTCAATACTTAGTGAAAACCCAACTATGTACCAGGTGCTGTCAGAACACAAAGCTAGTTTCATTGCCACCCACTGGGCCTAATTGCAACCCAAATTAAACAGGTAAATCAAACCAACAGAAACACTGACAGCTTTTGCAAGCACAGTGGTCATCTCCCAGAGCAAAGGAGCTAAAAGGCCAGGCAGTTTCCATCAGTTTCTTATCACACCCACCACATTGACCTTAGCTGCAAGTGATTTCAGAAATGTGTAAACTAAAAAGGACCAGCACCACGTTGGATGGCTACGGTCAAGATTTCCTTTCCCAGTGGAAAATGATTCGAGATACAGTGGCGTATTTTAGCATAACTTGTGCTAGTGCCTCTCTAATTGTGTTTGCAGGATTCACAGGGAAGCATTCACAGGAAAGCATTCTGTTGGGATAATTGCTCGTGTTGGTGAAGATCAGTAATTTGGCTCTTCAGAAAATTACTCAAAATGTTGCAAGGAGATTTGCCTACAAACATACAGACCTGAGAAGTAGAAATGGGCACTATTTTCAGACTCCTTTTCAAGACTCGTTAAGAAGTTTGTTCTACAAATTTTTTTGCTTTCAAGTTTCTCAGGAGAGTCTTTATTTTGTTAGGACAGAGACAATTACTGTCCTTTTAATGCATGCAAATATTCTAGTATGAACTTTAAATTTACAAATATGATATGACTTAGGAGAAATTAAATGTGTTGTTATATATGTAATTAGTAAATACATTCAACACACATAATAATGTATTATGGATTTGCTAATTGTTATGTCATAGTGCATATTGTTATGTAAATGTTTAATATTTATTAAATTATATACTGGTTATTACTTATAATTTATTTAGATTCTTTGCAACTGTTGATTAAAGCACATTAATAGTTTATAAAATTATGAATTATAAGTCTGCACTGAGTATATTTATAAATATCCACCATGAAGAGATTAAAGGAGTGTGTTCACACTTTCCAGTGAAATTAGAATTATGTGTATGAGCATGCACACTCAACAATACACTCAAAAACATGTGTAATGTTATAACCAACATCTCTAGAGTTGAAGCTGTTCAGATATTTGTATACTAGTAACCTGACACATTTTAACTCTAATCATTTTTCTGCAAATTTTTCTTGTGTAATTGATTTCCTTTCTGAAAGTGTCTACATGCAAGCTAATTGCACAGCAGAGATATACTTTTCATTTTTTTTTTACAAATTTTCCTTCAAAATGTCTTTGCCTCCTTTAGAATATTTAGTAAATTGGTAATAAGTGCATTGTCTTATGAGAGTGGGAAGTTTGATTAAAACTCTGAAACCATTGTTTGAGGTTTTGTCAACTACTAGAGTCATCTGCCTGTGACTCTTTCATCTATGAAATAGAAAAACAATGTTCCTCATAAAGGCCCATAATTAAATTCAATGATGTTTATTTACTGTTAAATCCACTGACAACATGCCCCATCTTCCCTAGTTTAAATAATACTTATAGATATTATAATGTACAACATATATTCAATATATTATTTTGTAATCATCTTTTAACTCATGTCCTTTATTTCTCACATCATAGTTACCACAATAAAGAATTTAATCAAGGCAAGTAGTTCAAATTTAAATTTTCATTTCCATTGATGCACTGTGAACAACTTCAGTGAATAAAATAACTGTGTAATTTGAAAACAGAGCAGAAAACAGAGCTCTCTTCTAAATAACTGGTGTAACAACATTCCTTGGTCTATATTTGTGAATTAAACAGAACTTAATTCCACTTCTGTTTTTTGCATCCTGCTAATGAGCTGATTACAAATAGCTATTCTTAACTGAGCATCTACTTGTTTATCAGATACATTTAGAAAACAAATGCAAAGCAGACCTTTGGGAGTTTTTAAGCTGCAGAATTTTAGTCAGTACTAACGTGGTTCAGTTTTACCCTTTCAAATCAGATTTTGACCTTGGTAGATTTAAAGACCTTAGTAGTTAAAACTGAAACATGAAGTAAAATGATAGGAATCTATTAATATGTAATAATGCCATCAGAATCACTAATAAAGAAACTACTCTTCTGAAATTACTAGATCCAAATTTTCTATAAGATTTTGCTTCATTTAAGAAATACATTACAGAGGGATGTCCTATACTACTTAGGAAGAGGATCTTGTGTTTTTTTCATATCAGTCCATAGCAGACAAAGGTCATCATCCTGGAGTCACACCACAGATTTGCACTTGAAGTGTCATGAATTTGGGGCATGAAATCTAATCTTATTTGTTGTAATTTTTTGAGACAGGGTTTCTCTCTTGTAGCCTTGGATGTCCTAAAATTCACTCTGTAGATGAGGCTAGGTTCAAACTCACAGACATCTGCCTGCCTCTGGCTGCCAGCTGCTGGGATTAAAGGTGTGCTCCATCACGCCTGCTGTAATTTGTTTTATTTGTAAATTTAGCGATCTTATATTATCTAAAAATTCTTCCTACTATAATTGTTTCTATGACTAGAAAACTCAAATAAAGATGAAACAGAAGAGCGTGTCTAGTTTAGTATTCTATATTTGAGCCCTGTCAAAGGAAATGCCCAATAAAAGAGACTTATCAAAAATGTATTCTCAGGAATCTATCAAATGATTAATTCAGCAAATGGAATCAAGACATGAGTATTGAAATGGACATAGCTTTGGACCTTCCACATTTCATGAGCTTACTTTTGCCTTGTAGTTTCTATAATCCTCTCTTGAGCCACAATTTGTTATTTGTAGAAGATAACCTGAGAGGTCAAATTTTCTGAACTTGTATACAAGTTCAGAAAGATTTTCTTTCTTGTATGATCAATAAATTTTGAAATTGCCCTTTGTTTCCACTCTTTATTATTGCCATGTGCTAATTTCAAGGTGCATTAAGTATAATTATTTGTTTAATAAAAGCAACTGTACAGTGTATTTGAGTAGCAGGCTTCACTGAAGTTGCCCTAGTCCTGGTTCCTTTTTATAGTAAATCTCATCCCTACTCTACACAAACTATACTGATCTTTAAATGTAATCACTCCACTAAAGGGCTATTTAAAGAGTAGACACTCATATTTTTAAGATGCTGGCACTTTAGCTTGATGAGCTAAATGAATCTGAGATTTATTATGGAATCCTCCTGTCCCTTTGTTAGATAGAAATAGTGAAGCTAACTTATGTACACTTATATGTTCATATTCCAGAAAGATTATATTACTGACTATAATAATGGTATTATGAAGACACTTATGAGAGCCTGGGATGGATTGAACATAAAGAGATCAAGGTAGGGGTTAGTTATCATAACAGAAGGAGGTACTAATTTCTTGTGAAATACCAGAAATATTACATAAAGTGTTGAGAAATGGATATAATAAAGACCAAGATGGGAATGAGTAAATTATACACAAAAAAGAGAGATACAACAAAGATGTAAAGTCAATAGCAGAGTTGAGAATCCAAAACAAAGCAAAGAGCTAGTAGGTAAGACTGAAGAATGAGAATAGGTGAAGGACTGGCCTCAGTGTATGCATGAATTCTGGTTTTCTTGATTGTACTGTAAGAAAGTTTCTTATACAAAGTGTTATGGGTTGAAATCCAAACATCCATTTGAAGTACTTATTAGGAGGTATAATATTTAATGGGAAATGTAATAATTTCATGAAGCCAGATCCTCTGTGAAAGAGACTAGTGCTGAAGAAAGGGACCTCAGATAGCTCTCTTGCTCTTTCTATCATGAAAGGACACAGCTTGGAGAAGATATTTGTCTTCTAGAAAGTGGGTTACATAATGGGAAATCTCCTTATGTCTTGATGTTGGACTTCCAAGTCTACTAAGCAGTGAGTAATAAATTGACACTATTTACAAGTTTATGGTATTTTTCCAGTAGTCCAAGCAGATAGATTCTTATGGGTTCACTTTTAAAAAGAATAACATATCAACAGTTCTAAAAAAACTTGATTGCCTAGAGTCAGCATGGATAGCATTGCCCTATGTTGTTCTTTGTGTATGGTAGAGCATTGAGTACACTAAAAATGGATCATATCATTTACTAATGCAATACTGCCAACCATCAGTTCTAGCTAGAAGAACTGAAATTTGTCCACAAATACGTAAAATGTAATTTTAATTTTAGTTTGATTCTGCATGTAAGCAAAACGGTAACAATTTATAAGTAGAACTTATATTTGTTTTCTATCCCTTTAGTAATTAAGCTTCTTTCATTAATTTCACATATTTAATACATATGCATTGAATATTTATATTTCTTAAGAGTTACTCTAGACATTGGAATACAGAAGTGAAGGAAATAAGGCATCTCTTCATATTTCTTTGTTTTTAATTCATGTAAATTGCATCCTCTGTGGATCCTCTGGACAGAAAATCAACTTTCTCCCATTCCTTGATGCAGTTCTTTATCTATAAAATGTTCCTACAACAATTTAGTAATTGAGATAAAATTATCTGATGAAGGTAGTAGAGTGCTCTTGATATGTAACAATTTGACAATTGGAGACTGATATTTTTTTCTCTTGGCAATTTCTACATTTTTGAGCCAGACTCAGACAAGCTTTCTCTCTTGGATGGGATCCATTGCAGAGCCTATTTAAGTGTGTGCATATAAAGAATTAACACATTTTACTGAAACATTTGTAACCTAATTAAATTATCTTTGTGTGACTGTTTCCACCTTATGTATTAAAGTCATTATTCTGAACCTTGAATCGAGTATATGATTGAATTAGAGGATACATCTTCCTAGAAACATATAGTACTTAAAAAAATAATGAATTAGTACTGTAGCCACAAGTTTTCTTCTGAAAGATAGGACTGCACAATTAAATCAGTCTATGGATAAAAAGGAACAAAATTTGGCTTTAGAGAAGCAAGTAGACATTTTGTTTGCCAGGGCATGTAGTGACTTATGTGCAGACTCAACATAGGAAGCTTACTTTTCCCCAGGTTCCTCACGTTAACATTTTGGACTCGATTATTATTTGCTCTCAAGCACTTCCTCAGGATGCTTCGCAGGAAATTTATTCATGTCCTTTCTCTCTCTCTTCTGGATCCCAGTAGCATCATACTCTAACAAAGCAATAAAAAAAAGAAAAGAAAATCCAAACATTAACAAATGTTGCCTGAGGAACAAAATAGTCCTGTGTTGTAAAGCACTACCACAGACACACACACACACACACACACGCACGCACGCACGCACGCACACACAGAACAAAAAAAGCCTTTGAGCTAGTAATCAGTGTGTTAAAAATGCCTATAATACTGGGATGTTGGAAGTTCATTCCATGTGGAAATGGAGAAGAGGGAAATAAAGAGTGAACAGACAGGTATCCATAATTCAATTGTTTGGCATAACTTAGATTCTTTATTATGACTCTTCTATTATCCTCCTTTCAATATTCTTCAATAATAAGCCATTCTGCTTGAGCTCTGAGAAGGTAGAGCAAGATGCTGTGCTCAAGCTTCAAGTGAACTGACAGAACATAGCACAGCTTCAAGAGGCTGGGTACAGCATCCAAATAGGAACTTCCAGTAAAGAGCAGAAATGTAGTCAATGACAGAACACTGTCAGATTGAATCTCTGTCGCATGCCAGTAGTCCTTGATCATCTTCCAGTGATATATGCAGTAAAATGACTGAGATATTTAGATTTAAGTTCTGTGGGTGGTTGGTAGAAATAAAGAGTAAATCTTATTTTTTTCCTATAATCACAGAGATGTTCAGTATCTGACACTAACAAATATAATGTGAGTTCTTGGATCTCAAAGTAGACAATAATTAGGCTTATCATCATTACTTTTCTATCACTGTGAAGAGACAGCATGACCCAGGCAACTTATAAAATGAATCATTTATTTGGAGGATTGATTACGGTGTCGGAGGGGCAGTTCATGAGCGCAATGGGAGGGAGCAAGAGAGAAGGCAAGACAATCATGATGCTGGAGCAGTAGTTGAGAACTTATATCTTCTCTGCAAGTTGGAGGCAGGGAGAGACAGACGGTGTGATAGGAATCAAATACTTATAAACAAAGACTTATAAATACATTTTGGCCTAGTTATCAAATTTCTAGTTCAAAGGATTTCATCCATATTATGTTTCAAAACTCCATGGACAAAGGCATTCGAGATGTAGTGTTATTTATAATAAAAACACAGAGAAATAGATAATGTCTTAGTGTATAAATATGGTTTAGACTATTAAGATACAAGTCATGCCATCAAATAAATTTATCATACTTAGATGTTTGAGGATGAAGAAAGTGTTTATGAAATATTGTGATAAAAGTATTTCAAAATATCCAACAAATATATTCCAATGGACAATACAAAGACATTTGTGCATCTTTTCCTTCTTATCCTGAAATAACTTGAGGATCATGAACATTAGTTTATAATAAATTTGGTAAATACATTTTTTTTGGTCTAATGTTTCTACATGGACAGGCTATTTGTGTTCAGGCATTTTTCCTCCACAGGTTTTGAATTCCTTCATTTTAATAAAGTTGCAAAAAACAGGAACAATTTCTACATAAAGATTTATTTTTTTGGCTGAAGAGATTGCTCATTGGTTAGGAACACTTTTTGCTGCTGCAGAGGACCAAGCTTTGGTTCCCAAAATCTACTTGGTAGCTCACAACCGTATGTAATTTCAGCTCCAGTCAATCTCATACACTCTCCTTTCCCCCATAGGCATCAGGCATGAGCATGATGCACAGACATAAATGCAAACAAAATACACACCACATAAAATAAAAATAAATAAATTTATAAAATGTTTTATTAGAATATGAAACTGACAATATTGAATCCTGTAGGAGGCCAAGGATGTTATTTTCCTCAAAATGAACATGAATCATCTCATAAAATGGTAGAACATGAGATTTACTTAAATCATTTGTGCTTAAATAGAATAGTTGTAATAAAATAATGTATAATAGTAAACTCTGAGGTGGAATATTAGTACTTTGAGTTTTTATGGGAAGGAATTCTATTAATGCCACAAGTATACTTATTACTAATAATACAGTTGATCATCCAAATTGAAAATTAATGAAAATACAACGTTATTAGTAGAAGAAACAAATGATTCTCCACATTGCTTTTAATACAATTATCAATTTTATTTCATTTCAAAGATGCATTTGATCCACACCTCCTGTAAGTCAAACCTGTACTTGTATGAAAGGCACTGCTTAAGAGAAGGATGTGCCGCTATCCAGTGTGCGATAACTGCCCTTCACATAATAAGCTTTGTGCAGTCATCAACTTTTTCAATACTACGCATGGACAACAAAATGATTTCTGAGTGCTCTGATCAATATTTGGACAATCCACATGTCACATCATGATCCTTGCTACATCACATAGCTTCCTCTCTAGCCACTGTTTGATTCCATTTTCCCTTCTTTTTGCCCAGAATATGTTCTTGAAATTTTGTCATTGATTGTTGTGTCAACAAGCTATGGATTTGTTACATTTCCTTTTCTGTCCATCATTATATTTGCCAAGTATAACTTGGTGAAGAAAAATATATCCCCTTGGAGTTATGAAAAATATTATTCTGGCATGTAACAAATTATAGGCTAATATTGCATAATTTCGGAGAGAAGTGAGAAGTTATCTGTCCAGAGGGAACATGAAGTAGCCGTGAAGGAATATGACCCCATGTATCTTAAAAGAAATTAAAAAGTAAGAATGTGTGATGATTAGGGAACCTTTCTGTCATCAATCTGCCTCATCCTTTTCTTAATTTCAAAAAAGGAACAGTTAAGCTAGTAGAGCATTTACAAATGGAAGTGTTAAGATCTAAATCTACCAGTGTAGATCAACTGTCACATGCTCACAAATAGCCCGGTAAAACAGCTAAAACGCTGTTGTAATAAGGAAGTAGAAATTATTTTTAAAGACACTATCATTAGAAAAAGTGGTATAAATGGAGACAGGAAGGCAGAAACATGATTGTCTATTTACAGAGGTCTCAGGCTATCTGTCTGTACACACAGTGCATAGTTTTCCTCTTTTGTGGTAATAGAAAAACCCAAACAGGCAATTTTCTAGACAAGTAAATGAATAGGTATAATGGTTTGTGACATTTTAAAAATATAAACGGACACATGGAATGTCCTGTTTCCTAATAGTATAATTTTGACGCATATGAATTCTGTCAACAGACAGAGTAAACAAAAATAATACAAGGGAGAGGGAAATAAACACAACCTTTATACACTGCCCAGAGCACACTGTTCATGCCTTGCTTCTATGAATAGTTTATACTCCTGCATGCTTTTTGCAGAAACAGATTGCAGATGTAAGAGGGAGAATCTCCTTGAGAAGATAATTTCCACATATAATGCGCCTTATCGTTTTCTATCTCTCTGGTACTCCTTCATGTTCATTTTATTGATTCTTCTAAATCAAATTTATCTGCTCTCATTTACCCATGCACCCATTCCTGTTGGTGTTTCTTACTACTCAGCTTTTCATAGATTCCTGAGTTCTGTTCAACTTGTTTTTATTTTTATAAATGAAATAACTAAAGCACTGTGAAAAGCCTCTGAAATCTTTCTCTGGTCGGTAAAAAATTGATACCTTGTCTTACATGTAAATTTTTTGGTCATATACAGATGAAGGAAGCATTTCTAGGCTGTTTATACTGTGCATGGTATGCATGGCTTGGCCATATTTGTAGACACATTATCTTGATCAGAGAAAAGCATGCTGACTGATTGAAGACAGGGAGAGTGTACAGAGATAATTTTTTAAGGTGTTGCCTTTACACTGTCAGTCTGCTGGGAGATGAAAAACTGACCCAGGCAAATGAAAGCAGATCACCCTGCCAGTGCAGTGGAAAATAAATGTACTTGTGAGATACACTAGTTTACTTTGGGATAAGAAATAGTTGAAAGTTTTGGGAATATGTGCCACCCGGCTTGCTGGATATCTAATAGATCAATTTAGATTGTGATGCAGAACAGTCACAAAAGCTTAAGTTGATAACCCTCTGCGGGGGAGGTGGGGAGGGCACTATGATGACTTGTATTTCAGTCTTTAACCATGAAGTTGGGTACACTCACCATTTTCTTTTTTATGTTTTCTCATTTTGTGAACTGTGATTCGAATCCATGTCCTTGTGCTTGCTAGGTGAATGCTCTACCAGTGACTACATATTCGGCTGTGGTGCTTGACTTATGGATAATAAGGTTGAAAACACCAAGCTCTTTGTTTTGGATTTTCTGTTGTTTGATTTTGGCATAGCATAGTACTAACTCCCTTTCCCAAGTCAAACTCAATTTTGTGTTTCACACAATGTACTATTTTAAATCTCTGTATGTGTGCCTGTGTGTGCCTATGTTCACTTTTCTGTCAGCACATAGACCTGTACATATGGAGGCCAGAAATTGATCTCAGATATCCGATTCTACAACTTCCCGCCTTCTTTTTGTTTTTTGTTTTGAGACAAGTTCTTTCACTGATCGTGGAGCCAGTTGGGAGGACGCACTAGCTAGTGAGTTTCCAGGGATTCTGTGTGTCTACACACACTGTGCTAGGGAGTTTCCAGGGATGCTGTGTTTCTACACACACTGTGCTAGATCTACAGACACATGCCACTGTGTGGAGCTTTCACACCATTGACATGGTCAGGACTCAGTTCCCCCTGCTTTCATGGCCACTGTTTTACAGACTGAGCCATCTCTCCAACTCTAGTCTTTTGTACTTCTTTCTGTGTTCCAGGCCTGCTGACTGCTTTCAGAACTCTAGCCTCTGCTTCGGCTTGTCCTGCCTACTCTGGCTAATCTCTCTCTTTTCTTCAAAATCTCCTGAAGTCTTTCTTAACCACACTATTTAGAAAGGATTCCCCTGTCCCCCTGTCTCCCTTTCCTTACTCCCCACTCCCTCTCTTTTACCAACCACAGCAATTCCCTTTTTAACATTTTTTTATGTTTTCATAACCTGATTTGTTTGATAATCTCTTGTCTATGCCTGTTTTTTTTTAATCAAGATTACTATCAAACTGAGGGAGGATCAAATGTCTCCTGTATAGATAGCTCTGAGATAATATTTTGTCCAATCAGTCTTTCCACTCTGTCATAGTTTCCTTTCTGTGGCTGTGATAAAGCACCATTGACAAGGGCAACCAGGGAGTCAAAGGGTCCTTGTCTTACAGGACTCAACCACAGTCTATCATGAAGAATGTTGAGGGCAGGACTACTCAAGAAAGGAACCTGAAGACAGGGGTAATGGAAGAATGGTGCTGACAGGCTTCTTCCTCATGGCTTGCTTAGCCTGCTTCCTTGTACAACCCAGAACCACCTGCCTGGCCACAAGACGAATTTTCCAATGGAGGCCCCTTTTCTCAACCAATTCTAACTTCTATCACACTGATGAAAAACGAATCACCGCACATACACAAAGAATTCTCATTCTCTCTCTCTCTCTCTCTCTCTCTCTCTCTCTCTCTCTCTCTCTCTCTCTCTCTCTCTCTCCAAAAACACACTAGTATAAATACACCACAGATTTTGGGCTATTGATACAGCATTAGAATATAAACATCTAGTAAGAAACTCCACTAAGGAATGATGGACCATTGCTACCATCCTTCTTTCTTTGTCAATGCCTTAAAGAAACCTAGAGTTCAAATGACTTTACAGACTATCAGATGGTTCTCTCTCATAGTTCTATTATTTGCTAAATTGGCTCCTAGTAATATCAAAAAGCACATAGTTGCAGAACAATATTTCTCTCATTACTAACAGTATGTTCTTGCTTGTTTGTGTGTGTGTGTGTGTGTGTGTGTGTGTGTGTGTGTGTGTGTGTGTGTTTGCACAGACATGTTTGTGAGTGTGCAATAGGTTCTTGGCTACTGCAGGTGTCAGACTGAAATCCTGTGAGCTTTCTGGGGAAGAGATTATTTGTCACTCGTATTAGCTTTGTAAGAGTCTTCTATGGTTGCTTATGCATGGGTGCTTTCTTTCAGTCCCATAGGAAAATCAAGAAATGGTAGAAAAAAAAAAACCTAGCTGTTTGCTTTTCACACCTATGAACACGCTGCTTCCACCCTTTCCTAGAAAATGCTGACCATGAGGTCACTAACAGCACTTGGTACATCTCAGGGACACTGAAAGGTGTGGGGGTAGTGTGTTGGCAAAGATCTCTCTAGTTACCCTGCCTATTATAAAACCAAAACACAGAAGAGGGTCTGGAGCTGCCGGAGCAGAGAATGATTTCAGTCAAGCAGTTGAGGTATGGCTCATTTTGAGACCGGAAGCTCCCCCTCACCTCCTCCCACAAAGGCTATCCCAGGATACGAAGAAAGCTAATCTTCCATATGAATCATTCAGGCCACAAGAGCAAATCTCCAGTATTCCTGCTGGTTCTTTTCTGCTCTTACCCCAGCCCTCCCTGAAGCAATTCTTTGGGGCTTGGTCTGATGTTCTGAGCCTGTGCATGTTTCTACACTGATCTTTGTCTCTGTTCTTGCTGATAAGAAAATCACCAGGGTGTTCCCGGAGTCTGCAGTGAGTGGGCTGACCACTTTAACGAGCCCGAGCAAAATGTTGACTGAGAAGGACCTTTTGCCAGCTGCAACTGTTCACTATGACCCTGGGCAGAGACAAGGGCCCTGGGGGCCAGAGATTCTTTCCCTTGCCAGTCTCTTGTGACAGGTGTCACATAAAAGTGACACCCCCGAAACCCTGTTTACCTATTCCACCAGCAGAAATCATGCTCATCCCCAGACTCTGGGTGAAGGGGCCTGACACCAGAGCACCACACATCCCTTTCAAGTCTCACACCATGGTGAGACTTGCAGTTGCAGGTGGCACACATACTCAGGGCTTGCAGGTGACTGACCTGAGGAAGAGTGTCAGCTCTATTCCCCCTCTTACATTCCAGGCTCTCCCTCTTCACACTCCAACCGGGAGATGCACAGTGCTAATCCTGGAGAGCACATAGCAAACCCAGGACCGTCCTATATCGCAGTGTTATGCAGGTCGCCCCCGTGGGTCGCATCCACTCCAATGAATTGGCATCTAAGCAAGTACTTCACTTCGTCTTTGTTGGTCCATCTAAGGTAAGAGGCCGAGGCCATTCACCCTAGAGGACAGTTATTTCCCTCTTCCACGGGCAGTCAAAGCCTTAAGGGTGCCAGACCTCACCCCGGTTAAATCCCAAACACACACAGACCCTGCCACCTCCGCTTTGAAGGAACTGAGGAATGCTCCACCGGCCCACTGCCTCCCCAACCTTCTGAGCCCTGTGCATGCCAGGCTCGCCCTCAGCCGTGCTCAGGGACGTCCATCCAGGAGGCAGAAAAAGGAAGAGGCTACAAGGGTTGCAGGCTCCCCTGTTCTAAGAGCCACGGTGTGAGCGTGCACCACGGGTCATTTTGCCTTCTGCCGGTTATTTGTCCTCTCGCCTGGGCTCGAACCCGCGGCCCTGGGTTCCACTGCGGACGAATCCGGGGAGGGGGGAGGAGGGGGGACCGCGCGTGCCTGGCTCGCTCGCTCCCTTGCTCGCTGGCTGGCTGGCTCGCTCGGGGCTCGCTCGGACGGCGTGCGCGCGGAGGGATCCGCCGGGGCCGCGCCTCCCCGCCCCGTCCCGCCCCCCGCCTCCTCCCGCCGGCTCCGCTTGCCGCCGCGGCGGCCGCTGCTGCCGCCGCCCGCCCGCCGCCGCCGCCGCCGCCGCTGCCGCCGCCGCCTGGATATAGTGCGGCAAGGCGCGGAGCTTGCAGTCACTTTGCGAGGAGGAGCGCGCGGGCTGCTGCGGGCGGCTGGGGCACCCCGGGAGCGGCGGCGGGCTCAGCAGCGGCGGCCGTGGCAGCGGAAGGTTCTCTCTCCTCCGGGGCTGGACTTAATAACTTTGGAACTGTCCGCCGGTGTCACGTCCTGAACATGAGCCTCCTCCTCTCCTTCTACCTGCTCGGGTTGCTTGTCAGTAGCGGGCAAGGTAGGAGTGCGCGGCGGGCGGCTTTTTCTGGGCTTACTTTCCCTCCCCACCCCACCACCCCACCACCACCCCAGCTTCCACCCAGCCCAGAGAGGCACGGAGCGAGGCACCCCCCGAGCCCTGGAACCCAAGGCACCAAAGTTGCGGTGCCTTCTTGAGGCGACTGTTCGGGTTTTGAGCTCTTTCTCTCTTTTTTTTTTTTTTCCTCTCCCCCCCCCCCCCCCCGCCACCCCAATTCTCTCCCTTTGCTCGAAAACCCCTTTCAATAAGAGGAGACCGGTGCAGAATTGGAGATAGGCATCGGTGTGAAAGGGATCCGGGAGTGTGTGTGTGTATGTGGGGGGAAACTGCTGCTTCTTCTGGGATTTTTGGCTTTCTCTCTTATTACCCAAAATTGGATGAGTGTGTTGGTGTGGATTCCTAGTTAAATATCCGAGGTTGCTGAAGGGAAGGGCATAGTGGTGTTTTACAGAAGCGGCAAAAAAAACTATCAGCATTAAAGTCGTTTATCAAAAAAAAAAAAAAAAAAAAAAATCTCTGTGGTGTGCAAGACATTCAATTCTTAGAGATTCTCTTCTCCTTTCCCAACACCTATTCTTGGCTGTGAAGTGAACGTTTGATGGCTTATTTATGTTGGAAACTAACGGGCCATAGATGCTGTAAGACAGCAAATGGCTAAAACTAGGGTTGTGTTGCAGGCATTCATTGTGACCCCCCCCCCCCCCCGTGAATATAGCAAAATCCGAACACGTTCTAACATCCGATTTGAATTACACCTGTAAGGGATTTGGGAGGTTGGGGAGCATTGGGGAGCTCCCCCGCCTCCTCTTTTTCTTTTTCTTTTTTCTTTTGGGTGGGGGAGGAAAAAAAAAAGACTGTGGTAGAATAACCCCAGGGACAATTGATGGAAGCGATCTCTGCTAGTCTCTATATGGAAGACATGCCTTTATCTTTCTGGCTTACATAGTACACGTTCACATAAAATATATTCACAATCATTTGAAAGGTTTTCAACTGTCCAGACAAGTTTGGACATTTAATTGGGGAGAGAAAATGTCAAAATGTGCAATGGTGGAAGTCGTTCAAGGCAAAGGGAATAGCCATGGTTTTTCATCTGGTTGAAAGGTATAGAAATGCCATATTATTTGTGCTGCATTTTCTGCTAAATTAATAAATTGCAAGATAAGTTAAAATATCTTCTCTAAATCCAATCCTATGCATTTTTTTCACCTCTTCGGCGTTGCTCATTTGGTCCAGCAGGGGGTGGTAGAACTCCATTTTAAGCAAGAAATGATGGTTTCTGCTCTTGCACACACTGTCCTTCTATCATTCTTCAGCAGGGCTTGGCATTTTGGATGTAAAGCCTTCCTTTCTCTGTCCTTCTCCCCAAACTACAGTGTTTGTAAATGATGAACCAACCGCGATTGGATGCAGATTTTTATGTTCCGAAGTAAGAATGCACATGCCGGATATTGCTCTCATTTATAAAGTGCCTCAGACTGGAGCTCCTCTTTTTCCCATCCTAACACAGGATGGGAAACATTTCAGTCTCAGAAAAATTGCAGATGGATTCATCTGAAGCTAATATTAGTCTCATTCATTAATTCAGTCACTTCTCTTGCAAAGATCAGCATACCCTTGTTCACTACAAGATACAAAGCTGTCATTTTTGGAAGGCTGCTGATTGTGTTTAACTGTTCATTTATAACACACACACACACACACACAAAGTCTGAATCTGAAGAGACAGGCTGAGAATTTAACTCAGATGCAATTGCAATTAAGTGAGTGTAGTGTAGAGTAATATGGGGCAAGTTTGTGCAGATTGATGATTACACTGGGAGCTTTCGGGAGAAAATCATCTCAGTTGTGGGGTCTGTGCATTTATCCTTGCTGATGTTAAGTGTGTTGGAATTCGGGGATAGGAGAGAGATTGGAATGTTCGAGTACCTAGGTAGAAAATAGTACACAAAGACAGATACACTTTGGGTCTCCATATGTGACACGTATTTGAAATTGTGATTCGGCTGGTTTATAATCAGCACACAGGGTAGTTATGGAGAAGAACTGTGGACCAGAGGCATGCCTGCAGGGGAACCCATATTCCTCGTCAGTGAAACGGGGCAGAAGGGTGGCATCTTTGTAAAGATGATCGCTCGGTCGGTCTAGTGCCGTGGTAGGACATGCAGAGAGCCATAGTTGAGTGTCCAGGGGAACTAGCTTTTGTGTGAGCAAGCATGTAGTATCGCTGTGCCGTGTGTCGTAATGAAGTCAAAGACGCCTGGAAACACAAGTCCTTATCCCGGAGTCTCATTTCTCCAGGCTGCTGTTTTCTTCTCTAATTAAGGGTGCAGCAGCAAGTATCAGACCCACCACTGGGAGCTGTTTTTCTTTTTTTAATGAACCGTGTGTAACTCACATTTCTGTTTATTCTTTTGTGTTTTTATTTTATTTTATTTTATTTTTTTTTTTGATGGAGCCATGAAAACCCTACCAGCCAGTGACCCTCAGGCTTGCCTTGGAAATACTAAAGCCTCAGCTGGCTGATTTATGTTTCTAACAATACGCTTGTAGGGGATTTTATGAAGCATGATTGAAGCTGTTGCTTGGGAAAGTGGTGTGCAGTTTGACTGGGGAAAGGCAACGATGATGTATTCCCTTTTAAGTAGTCAAAACGTTTTGAACCACAACAGTTGAATGGGCGAAAATGACCCAAGTGAAAAACCAGCTAACTTAAGTGGATGCCAATACCATAATTAGCTAATGAGGCCTAATAGCTCCAGCCTTTACTTTCAACCCTGTGTATTGTTCATGCTGGTGAGAGCTTTTTTTTTTATTATTATTAAAAATTCAAATAGAAATGTTCTTTTAAAAGCCTACCATTTCCCCTGAAGGAATAATATCTAATGAAGGAAGGTTGTCAACTTTGATTGTAGTTGCCCATTGGAAAGAAATTTATAATTATTTGACTTGTGTGCAATGGTTTTTACTTTATATTTAAGACTCGATCACAGCCTCTGCTGTCATAGATCTTGAGTGAGGCTCTCCTTAGCAGGGCGTCTGCTGTCTTTTAGTCAAATTCCCAAACTGAAATAGGAAAGGGTTGCGTCTCAAAACTTTTTTTGCATGTTTAAAACCCTTTTTCATTTTCTTTTGAGAATCGTCTAATATGATTAATGCCAGTCTGTTACTGTTGTTCACACATGTAAAACAGGAGTGCTGCTCCACGGGAACCGAGCAGTGCTTGCTAGCCCATTCTCTTTCAATCCGTGTCAGCCATGCGTAGCATCCTTAAGCCTAAAGCATGGGACCTGTGAAATGCCCACTCAGTGAGTGAATCTGGACATCTGCTTACACTTCTTTCTGGGAAAATACTAGTGAGTCATTAACCATTACAGATCTGTACCTTCTGAAGACAGAGCACAGGTGTGTGGGTGCTTACTAGCTACAAGTCCACGAATGCCCCCTATGTAGAGGCTGTAATAGTTAATGGCCTCTCCTAAAACCTTTATCTGTCTACCCTGCTCTGATTCTTTGCCAGCATCCCCTTTGTGCGAGATGCCTATTGAATCAACTGCATGTCCGTTTAACTTAGGAAAGATAGGCTCTGTAAATTAATATTTTTTTTTTTGTCAGTGAACAGCCCAGAGGATTCCCTCCCTCGCTTGATGCCCGCTGCTCTCAGTTTCATTTCCCAAGTTGAGTCTGAGCCCAGTGAGCAATAGGAGAAGTTGGAAAGTCCCGAGTGTCAGATGAGTTTTTTTTTTTTTTTTTTTTTTTTTTTTTTATCGACACAGGGGACTGAGGTCCTCTCAGGCTTAATATCTTACAGGAGAAGCAATTAAGGGAACAAAAGCAGCTCATTCAGTAAAGGAAAAAGGTCAAGCTTCATATAATTTTGTAAATAAAATGGCCTTCCTTCCCAAATGAGCTGGTTTGTTATGAAACAGAAAGGGGCTACCCAGCCTGAAGCTGGTAAGCAGGCTGAATATTGGAGCTTGTTATTAGGTACAGGAGCTGAAAGGAAGCTCAAGTGATCACATTGGGAAGTCTCTGGACATGATCCTGACACTTTCTCTGGCATTTGACATTGGGGACATCATTTGAACTTAATCTTTTTTTCTTCAGGGTTATCATCTTAACAATGGACTTCTAATAGTGTAAAGGAAAGTGTTCCGTTAGTAGGAGACAGGAGACAGAGTCTGAGATGTGCTTCTGTTGTTATTTTTAACCTTGATGACACTACACTGGCTCTGGGTATATGCACAATCACTTAAATAATATTAGTATTCTTAAAAAGGTAGTGTGCTTGGTTCTCAGGTTTTACTGAATTCAGGAAATTCTGAATTCCTTGCATCTTTATATCCTGCCAATTATATTGAGTTTAAGACCGTTTAAAAATTATAAATTAGTTTTAATTTTCAAAATTACATGATAGGAGAACACATTAACAAGAAACCAGCACTTTTATTAAAAGTAGCATTCTGCCATTTAACAGAGTTAAGCTGTCATTAATGGCTCAGCAAACACATGTACTTCTCTGTGGTATCCTTTTAAATATTTTAATGGATCTTTGCTGTTTTAAATTATAAGGGCGCTAATACTCAATAGCTGACGGCATTTTTCTGAGGTCCATACATTCGCTGTGCTTCTACCAGTTAATCATGGACCACCATTATGTTAGAAGGCTATGATGTCATTGGCCAAGACGTTCCTAGATTTAAATAACTAAGATGGGTGCAAAAGAATTTTGAGAATCTTTATTATCAGAGACATCAGAAGATGTGTTTGAGGAACTTTAGGTTGATTATAGGTTTTTGGCTCTGCGTTGTTAAAATTATATCACAGGGAAAGCCAAAGTCATTGTGTGTAAGAGCATAAAGCCCAGGCTATCACGGGTCTCTTGACCTTGACGAAGCAACTGAGATTCTCAGAACAGCTATTTGCTCATTTAAAATTTTGACCTGAACATATCCTATTGCTTAATCTTGATGCTCAGCCACGAGGAATAGCTGTGATCATGATACCTGTAGGCAGTGTAAAATATCAAGCATATTATGTCAGGTGATGTCTACCATATTCAATAATCACATGCAGATAAAATTTAATAACATATAGATATGCCTCACTTATTCAATTATATAAAATCATTAAATTGTTCTTTGTAATTAGAAATATGTTATATAGTTAGAGACTATCTAATTCATTGATGATTGGGACTCTCTCGTTACTTATTAACATATTTTTTGTTTATTTCTCGATATCTGCTTTGTTGCAGACACCTCATTAGGCAAAAGTAGTAGTAGAACAGTTGAATACATTGTATAAAGAGCAATTGTAGGAGACTCCATTTACAATCATAAGACACATGTATTAGGTTTCCATGTTCAAGAGGATGTCAGTAAGAGGTCTTGAGATATGAGTTATGCTGGATGCTTAGAGTAGACACATAATCAGGATAAGTGACTTAAATGAATATCCAATGGAAAACCACATGGAAAACCAACTAGAGCTCTAGTTTACACATGCTTAGCTCAACAAACCAACTTACACAACACCAAACTTTTATGTAGGTTTAAAAATTTAGAGATTGTACGAGTCAGAAAAATAACAAGTAGCATCTTGTTAATAGGACAGGATGGTTGTACTAATGAAGGCACAGTAGCTGTGGTTGCCAGCACAAGACCTGAACCATAAGCAAATCAAAATTCTGACAAGGAATGGGGAGAGGTTCATGAACCCAACTCTTAATTGAGGAGTTAATGGGCAGATGAAGGCATCTGGGAGACGGAGAATCAGACTTATTTAAGTGTGTGGCTTTTGTTAGGTCAAATATGCTCTTGTCAGTGGCCCCACATTCAGAAATTATAGGGAATAGAGATTAATGTTAATGGTTTGTCTGATAAATTAAAAAATGGAGAGGGGGACAGAGTTGGAAATATGTGAATGTGAGGATAGACATGAAGATGTGCCCCAACTGATAGTGTGTGTGCTTACAATTCATGAGACACTAGGTTTGATTCCCAACATTTTGAAAAGGCAAACATTTATCCTGCCAACCAAGCACAACTATAACAACAACAACAACAACAACACACACACACACACACACACACACACACACACACACACACACACACACACACACCACTCACACGCCTGCACAAAGATACATTTTAATTTAGTGTCATTTTGTCAGTTAATAAATTGGTAAGTATTAGCTGGGTATATAAGGCAAATATCTTCAAATTTATATATATATATATAATTATTAATTATATGTTAATATAATTATATATATAATTAGTGAGATTGTTGTCACCTTGTAACTCAAGATTATCAAGAATCTATGGAATTTTTATGTTTAGTTTTACGGGGGAGAAATGGAAATACAGAGAAAGGATCTGATTATGTATATTAATTATGATTAGTCATTATTTGGAATTAGTAATTAGTCTTTAATTTCATTGTTTTTTTTCTAAGAATGCTTGATGTTTTTGAGGAAAAAATCTGCATGCATGTTGTTCGATAGAGAATGGAAGCCCGTGTTGATAGTTGAGAAAATTAAAGAATATAGATTGGAAAAAGCAAAGATATGTGTGAGAAAGCGATAAACCATCTAGCAAAATGTTGTGAAACAGCAGAAGATGTCATATGATTGATTATTCAAAGGTCAGAGAGAGTGCTTGGCATTCATCCCTTATCTTAATGAAAATTCATTGACTGCTTATTGTGCAACTCAATTGTGAATCACTCTCCTATTTACAGTTCCTTTACTTTTCTCAATGGTGACCCAAGGCACAGAAAACACAAATGTCTAGTCCAAATATAAGAAATCAGAACGTTGTTGCTGGTTGTTTCTGCTCTTTTAGGGCACATGCCACTCAAGTCTCAAATAAATCACACATGGAGGCTTATTCTCAATTATAAACTCATGGCCTTAGCTTGGCTTATTTCTAGCCAGCTTTCCTTAATTTTAAATTAGCCCATCTACCTTTGGACCAAGGGCTTTTATCTTTCTCTATTTCTGTGTACCGTTCATTATTTTTTACTCCATGGTTGCTGTGTAGCTGGGACCCTGTTGTTCTCTTCCTTCTCAGACTACTTCTTCCTCTCAGATTTCCCCTTTTATATCTTCTTCCTGCCTGTCAGCAATGCCTATTTTTTCTTCTGCCTTGCTGTTGGCCGTTCAATTCTTTATTAGACCATCAGGTGTTTTAGACAGGCACACCAACACAGCTTCACAGAGTTAAATGTAACATAAACAAAAGTAACACACCTTAAAATAATATTCCCCAACCAAATGTGAACTTGGGATGCATTTAAAGCTGAGCCTGTACTCATGAAACCATATTTCTACTCTGTGCCACAGAGAGCTTCGAAATGGACAGAGGAAATGAAGAAAATGATACAGAGGAGGGGGAAAACATCATGAACAAATTGTAGAAAAGGATGCAGTTGTCCCAAGGACAAAAATAATACAGTTTAATATATCCAGTTTGAGTATTTATTCAGTTGTGTAATCTATTGGATGGTTGGGAAAGGTCAGTCATGGGATCCAGGATGGGATACTGTGGGCTACTTAAGGCAGAACTCATTTAAGGCCAAGCTAAGTTTAATATTTAGATTAACCTTTGAGACCTGGCTATTGGAAACATAGCTACTGGCCATGTGCTAGATGGACCAAAGAAAAAATGAAGAGGGAATTACAGGACATAGACATGATTCTCTGTCAGTATAAATACATCTTTTATTAAGTTTTATTTTCAATTATTTTTGAGGATGTTCTCTCTGTTATGTAGCTCTGTCTGTCCTGGAACTTGCTGTGTAGACCATGTTGTCCCTGAACCTCCAGAGATCCACCTGTCTCTGCCTCCCAAATGCTGGAATTAAAAGTGTGCATCACTTGGCCTGGCTGGAAGCATAAATGACCTGTGCAAGTTTAATTTGGAAGATTGATGAGAAGGTAGTACTTGAAGTACTGACCTTATCTAGAGGAAGAATGATAATTTTTCAATGAAAGTAATACAATGAAGTAGTGCTTTTGACAAATTCAATTGGTTTATAATTTTATCTATAAAATTCACAAATATCATTCAGGCATGTATACATGCCATTGACAAGTTAAAAATAATGATTTTATTCATTTTCCCCTCAAAATTATTACACCGCTTCACTTAGCATTTACTTTTATTCATTCTTGTATCGACATTAATACTTTAATCAATATTTGAAGTATGCATGGGATTTGGAGAAAAAATTGCAAACCTTGCCATTGTTTCATAATTTTCATCTAAATAATTTTCTTGGCATGTTCATAGCTTGTAAAAATTATTCTTGGGAGAGTAGAATGAAACAAAAATAAAAAAAAATAGTACGTAAGAGAGGACTGTCAAGGAAAGTGGAGATGATTAAAGGAATGTGTACATATTACATATGTAATAATATATTATATATCACAGTGAAGACTCATCAGACTATACAATTAGTCTGTGCAAATAACTATGATTATAGAAAACTGGGTCTGAAAAAAATGGCTTAGCTGTAAGGAAGGGACACGAGTTCCGACAACCAACACCTACATGAGAAGCTTAGCACAGTGGCAGGCACTTGTGATCTCAGCGGAAGGGCTGCAGGGGCAGAAGGATGCCTGGGCCTCTAGTGCTAGCCAGCTTATCCAAATTCAGGATTCTAGAGGTTCACTGAGATACTTTCAAAATAAGTAAGTAAGTAAGTAAGTAAATTAATTAAATAATGGTAGAAAGCAAATGAACATAGCCAAGCCACCTAGATCCTTTCCCCATGTATAACTTGGTAAATACATGTATCCATATATTTACGCATGTACACACACATGAATAGGTACGTATGCATTCATAACACCATGCTCATGAAGCACCCATGCACCATATGTATGATTGTAGAAAACTAAAAGCTGAAATGGCACTCAAAGATTTTGATACTGCACATACACAGCTGAAAACGTTTCCATTAGCACCCAAGAGAAGTTAAAGGGAATAATACTTTGAGTGCCAATTTTACGCTGTGTAACTGTGGTGAGCACTTGACTCATTACCTCATTTATTCCTGATTAAATCATATTTCATAGATGATGTACCTGAGATTGAGAGTGACTGATTTGTGTAGAGCTTTTAAGTGTGTTCTCTGGCCTGCCATCCCAAATTTATAGTCAATGATCATTAAATATAGTCAAGCTGCATTTCAGTTGCTTCTGCTATAACCTATGTTTCTTGAAACATCTAGCCAAATTCGCTGAAGGAATAAAGTGAAGTGATGTGCTGTAGTGTAGAAATTGTGTTGATTGATGCGGTATGTTTCCAGTTCTTTAGTTCTGAATGGCCAAGAGCAAGCTTGCTCAGTAAAAGAGAAACTATAGCAACTCACGAAGACAAATCCAAATGAAGAAAATCTGCTCATGCACTTTCTTCCATTACAAATGTTGGTTTGTGAAGGGGATCTAAGAATTTCTTAATATCATTAATTCTTGTATCTTTTATAGTAAAATAGTAGCCAAGGAAGCCGGGAAATCACTTTGTTCTGTGCAAACTTCTTGTTATCTACTTTATTGTTTTAATAAAAAAATGACTTTCATTGGTGAAAATGTCTACAAAAAACAGCACAAATATCAGTAGAAATTTCACTTGTGAATAAGACCTTTATGTAAAAAGATGATCTACCTGATGTCATCATTACGGTTTTATGCTTCTGTTAGAGCCAGCCTACAGATTTCTGAGGGTTTTGAATGTTCTTCCTCTTACTGTATTTTCATAACCTTTGCTATTTTTATTGCACAAATTCATGATACCTGCATCTCTTGGGATTGAAAATGTCTTCCTATAGACAGACAGTGGTGGTGCATGTCTTTAATCCCAGTTCTTGGGAGGCAGAGGCAGGAAGATCTCTGCTAGTTCAAGTTCACCTCGGTGTACAAATTACAAATTCTAGGTTAGCTAGTGCTGTTACACAGAAAGACCATGTCTTGAAAAACCAAATCAAAAAAAGAAAGAAAGAAAGAAAGAAAGAAAGAAAGAAAGAAAGAAAGAAAGAAAGAAAGAAAGAAAGATGTTTTACTGTAAACTATAATATCAGAGGCCAGTCTCTCCTTACAAAATGTACAGATAAGATATGTTTGAAACATGTACTATAATATTGGTATATTTCTGACACCCAAATAAGCATACTTACACTTTGTTTTATGTATTAATGAGAGACATGTCGTGTGTGTGTGTGTGTGTGTGTGTGTGTGTGTGTGTGTGTGTGTGTATTAGGCTGGGTATTGAACCTGAACCTTGTGCATTCTAGGCTAGCAATCTAACATTGAGGAGCTATAATCTCATCCCCTTTAAACTAAAACAACTTGTCCAGTTCAGGAAGATTTATGTTCTTAATACTGGGCTATTTGATATTTTTATACTTATAGGTGTACTTAATCTATAATTTTCTATGGACCAAAACAGAACTATTTCATGTTTGCCTTCTAACAGCAAACATCCCCAATTTTTTTTTTCAGCATACATCACAAAACACTATGAACAGGAGCAAACAGGGTAGTGAAAAATGCCCTCTTACTCAAAATTTTGTTGTGTTTTGTGTATAGGAAGCATGTGAAAAGCTGGTCATATACGATCCTATGTTACATAATTTTCAGAAACACCTAAATGTATTTGTAAATTGTTACCTTTTTATTTATTTGTTTAGTTTTTAATAAGCTTTTTTTTTCATTTTGTATACCAATCCCAGTTCCCCTCCCTCCCCTTTTCTCCCGCCCCCCACCTGCCCCCATCCCACCCCCCATCCACTCCTCAGAGAGAGCAAGACCTCCCTTGGGGAGTCAACAAAGTCTGACATACTAAGTTGAGGCAGGACCAAGCCCCTCCCACTGTGTCAAGGTTGATCAAGGTATTGCACCCTAGGGAATATGTTCCATTTTATATACCCAGGATAAGTCCTGGACCCATTGCCAGGAGCTCCCCAAACAGATCTAGCCACATAACTAACCCATCTCTGTAACTTTCTACATCATACTGAAATTAAGCAAAGTTCCAAATCTCTTAAAATATATATATATATATATATATATATATATATATATATATATATGTGTGTGTGTGTGTGTGTGTGTACTGATAAAAGTATATGCATATATGTATTCATATCATGTACTAGATTGCAGTTATCAATGATCAGAGTTAAAAGGTAAAACTCAATGTTTTTAAATATATGCCAGGCAATGTTCATTTGACTATTTGAAGGGCAAGTTATCATGAAAATTAGTGTTACTACATTAGAATGATGTGCATTGCATCTTAAAGGGATCATATTATTCAAGAAGAAATATTTAAAAATTGATATGAATCTGTTACTCTATATAGTCCACACTTTTTAAATATATTTATACTTTTATCTCAAAATTGATTAACCAATGTGAATGAAAGAGTTATTTAAGAGCTTCTCATTTGAGTTTGTATATTGGCATTCTGTGGTCCTTAAAATACCTTTTGGACTGATTCTGTGGAATGCTGGAAATGGTAATTAGAACTCTACTTCTCATATCATTTAATAGGAGCCTCTAACTTAGGACTGTTACTTTCACATTTTATGCATTTTTGCCACCCTACTTGTTCATGTTCCTTGTATGTTGTGATGTATGCTGAATGTACTTGTCCTGAATTCCCAGATTAAAAATCTGTGTGTAGCTTGTACATAATATACCTTTCCTGCCTTTTCCCGTTAACCTGGAAATTTTTATATTTCTTTATGTCTTAGTTTTGACCATATGTTGTTAAAGATATCATTCATTCTTCTAACATGTAGAAATTAGTTATCTGCTACCAGCCAGTTAATGCTCAAGATTGCAGTGTTCTTGGACTCAGCTCCTCAAATTTCTTATATTTCATGGCCACCTTCAGTGTGAACACCACACAGGCAAGCAAGCCTTGCCACTCTGCCTTCCCTTTGTATGTGATATATTTGATTAGAGTCTTCATTGTGAATCAGTATGTGTATTCTTGGAAAAACAATAGATACTTACCAAACAAATACTGAGTGAATATTTACATCTTAACTAGAAAAAGTAAACCAAAGTGACAGGTTTATTTTAAAATATATTTGTTCTTGAGTTTGGGTAATGGTTTGGTTTGTTGGGAATATACTCTTTGTTGGCCTAGGTATTTATTCCAAGTGTTTTGTTTATATCACTTCCATGAATGTGACAGACCATGAATCTACAATAAATTGGAAGTCATTACTTAATTCATGAGGAATAGCATGGTTATGCTACTTTATCTCTGATCTCATCTCCTCACTGAAAAGTAATTAGACTGAAAATAAAGCAAAGTTAATTAATGTTATAAAATGTAGCATTTGAAGCCCTATATACATAGAGCATTGGAGATGGTAATGGAGTTTAGGCTTTAGGTATATATATATATATATATATATATATATGCATATATGTGTTTTATAAAATAAATTAATATGAATTAGAACAATAGTGTTCCATTTATAATAGTACCATTAAGCACAGACATTGTCACCAAGAAATGTCTAGTACATCAAGAGAGCAAGTATTTAAGATCAGCATAATCTGATCGGGTGATTAAAAGTTGTTTATTTATTCAATGTTTATTGGAAACCAATTCTAAATTGTACCTGTAGGACAAAAAGAGAAAACATAGAGTTCATTGCTTTATACTATATTTTCATAGGTGCTTCAATTTGCTTGTTTTTTTTAATGAAATTTATTTATTTTCTAAAATCCTCTTTTGACTGGTAGCCATATCCCCCTGCCTTTTTAATGATTTTCTTCTATCGTTCTCAAGGACTGCTTCCAGAGATGAAAGCATTCAGTTATACAGAGTACTTTCAGTGATACCTCAGAGTACCTTTACATAATATTCATTTGTCATTTTTCTGCTCAGCAATTCTTCTCTAATGTTACCATTTTGAGATATGCCTCTTTTAACTTCAAATACAATTTTCAATTAGTGATTAAATAGCCTCGCTGATTCATTCATTTTACTTTCACTTCTCCTTCAAATTTTTTCTAATTCATAATCACTTTAATTGGTAATCTAGATGAGTCATTTCATGTCAAAGCCCCTTCAAAGGCTTAATGTTAGTGTCCTCGCCTCTGCAGGGACTGAAAATGCTTTGTCGTTTAAAAGCAAAACTCAAGAAGTTATCAAGTGACCTTATGTCACTTTCCTGGCTTATGCAACCTCAAGTACCATATCTAAAATGGTTACTAAATGTCCAACTTCAGTATTTTTATGTCCCTAAAGTAGTATGTTAGCACAGTATTCTGAGTGTTATGCAACACTCTAAGCTAAGTTTTTACTGTATTTTTCAGTCCCTGTTTCCAGTATATTATAATAAAACATTTTTATCAAAAATGCTCCTCTACCTACACTGAGCAGCTGTTAATGAACAATGACTTCTTTAAGCGGACCATATGTACCTTACACTAGAACGTTAAAATATTAAACCATGTCTTATGATTGGACATAGAGCTTTCTGATAAGTCATTTCACCTTAATTCTTCCTACTCAGCTGGCTTTTCATCCCCTGCCCCCTCCACCCCCACGCTAGATGTCTCTTTTTCAGCTGATGCATCTGGATGTCATTGTGTGACAGAAGTTTAGTTTTCACACGTATTTATTAAGACTATCAAACACACCTCACCAGCAAGCAGAATAAACAAAGACAGGGAGCTCGAGTTGAAAGGAAACTGGTTGAGGAAAAGATCAGTTCTGTTTCAAGGAACACAGTTCTTCACCTAAAAGAGAATGGAATGTGAGTGACTGATCACACAAAACCTGATCTGGCATGGTTACTATATCAAAGTGGGTAGATGCCCAACAATACACAGAATTCTAAAGACAAATTTCAATCATGAACACTAAATTTACAAATATTTATTGAACTAATCGAAGGGGGGGGGATTTCTAATCACTCCGCAGGGTGTTTTGTTTGACTTTTATTATTCAGTCACACATGGGAGCTTTGAACAATAGCTTAACAAGTAAAAACAATTACATTATTTAGAATGATATGTATCATCTGGTAAGATTAAGACCTGTAATTCCATCAACCCAAGCATAATTCTGTGAAGAAGCAGGGTATCTCTGAACAGGGAGAGAAAGTGCCAGGAACAGCTCTGCTTTCTGGCCCTTTCCATACTTTCCAACCATTTCTTTTCAGTTCCAACCCTGAAAAGGTAACATCGACAAAATTGCACATATTTATAGGGAGCAAAGTGATGTTTTGATGTATTGTGATATTATTAGTCAAGCAAATTAAAGTGTTCACATAATTACATTTTTTTGTTGAGAACATGTAAGGTATAATTTTTTTTAACAAATTTGAGTATGCAGTACGTTATTATTAGCTATAGCCAAAATTCTATGCAGTAATTTCCAGAAAGTATTTTTTAACTTACCTTACTGTACCTGTGTACTTTTAACCCAACATCTCTGTAAATTTTCTCTATTATCTTCTGTCAACTAGCATCCTGTTCTTTACTTTCATAAGTTTTAATTTTAAATTTCCCAGAAATTGAGATCATTCCTGCTTTTCTGTGGTTGGCTAATTTTAGATATTTTGATGTTCTGTAGGTCTGTTTACATTTCTTCAGATGACAGTGTTACTTTTTTATTTGGACTTAATAGTATTATATTTTGTGCACTTGTCTCATTAGTTTAACCATCTACTTTTAGAATAGTAGTCATTGTGATAAGTGATTCAGTGAACACATTGTGTATATGTCTCTGTGAGACACAGATTTAATTTCCTGTCATTATATTTCAAGTTAGAATCATTGGATCATGTGAGCCTAAAACACATGCAACAAAATAAGGAAGCAAGAAACAGAGTTTCTGTGAAACTTAAGTGCTTTTGAATAGCGAAGTCCATCATCAATAAAATGGTTATCAACCTAAAAATTGAGGGAAGTATTTACAAAATATACTTTTGCTAAATAGTAATATATTAAATATATAAGGATCTTAAACAAATAAAGAGCAACAAAATAAAAAAGAGAAAGAAGGAGGAATAACAAGAAGGAAGGGAGGAAGGAAGGAGGAGCAGTGCCATAGTTAAAAACTGGATGAAAGTTTTAAAATGACAAAAAGTAATGGGGTAAAGGGCCAGACATTGTACTTCTCAAGAAACAAACAAACAAACAAACAAACACAAACAAACCTGTAAGTGGCCAAGAAGTAGATGATGAAAACAATCTCACTGACATTGATCATCAGGGAGAAACAAATTGAAAATCACTTTGATATGTCTTTGTGGTAGATAGAATTCATATTACCAAAACCAGAACTGTAATTGTCAATGCAGACAGATTCAACAAGAATCCATAGTTGGGAGGATTGTGAACTAGTACAGACATTACAGAAAATAACATAAAGGTTAATTAAAAATGAAAGCAAATAGATCTATATTATCATTAGCACATTTCTTTTGAATGGGGGATTTAAGTCTAGTAACTGATCATTGAGTCAATGAGTATGTATTTTAATGACCTACAAAATGAATTTGCTTGGAGGATCAGTAGCCATTGTTGATGACAAAGTGAGGTTTGCTGTGCCTTCATGGTGGGAGAGCTTAAGTGTGTAGGTTAGTAGTATAATTCATTAAGGACCATATTACATTAATATTTAAGTATGTTACTTCTTAAAATGGCTTTTCTTATTGTGAAGCACAGGAATTATTAATAATTAAGTAGGTCATCATTTTGTGATTGACTTAGAGAATACTTCCCTAATGAAATTATATCAGTTAAAAGATGCTTTTAGGAGCAGGTAAAGGAAGAGCTATTCAGAATGTACAACAAACAAGAGTCTACTGTTGACCATCTAGAGGCAGTTTGCATTGTATGTTTCTGGTTAGGATTTGGGTTCTTTTCTCTTCACTTCAGGAACTCTTAGGTTTGAGTAAAATGACATTTTGTGTGATCGTATCTCAAATTAGGAAATAAGTAGTTGTTTAAACTGGCTATAACAGATATGAACATCTGCATACACCATACAGTGGATTCTCATTTCTCATTAGTAGAAGCACTTCGTGTGAGTAGGTATAGACCAATCACTGTTGAGTAGAACAACATGAAAAAGATTGCCCTTGATTAAAATAAATATTTTTGATTATTAACTGGGAGGGTTTCTCCACTTGAAGCAGAAATTGCCCAAAGTCACTGTCCACACCGTTTGAAAGAATGAAGAGGTCAAATAAGTGGAGCATTTGTTGTTAAATGTTCTGCTAATATGTTATCTAAAAGGCTATTTTGCCAAAACCACCCTAAAATTAGTTTCAGAAGTCAACATTTATAAAGTACTTGCAATGTTTATGTGCTTTGTATTATTGATCTTATATTTTTCTCAAAATGTAGTTTCAGTTGTGTTCTGCTTTATACATGACAAACACATTTTGAGATCAATTGACTCAACACACTCTCCAAGGTGCTACGTGGCCCAAGTTGGGATTGACCCTTAGCTGGCTCGCAGACAAGTATTCTTAGTGCTGAGATGCTATGAGATGGGATGCTTGATACCCCAAATGGTTTTTATCTTGTCAACTTTAAGTATGAAGCAAAGACTCAGTTACTATGTCAGTAGGTGATGGTCAGAATACTCACTTAAGGAAGCCATTAGCGTAGCCTTATTTCAAACATGTATCTGTGTGTAGCTTGCTAAAATTGATAGCTAAGTTAAGTAAGGGACATGATGAGATTTTTTCTTAGGGGACAATTGTGAGGTGGCCAAAATTTGATGTGAATGCAGGATTGCTCTTACTGTGTGGACTTGAGGATCTTCCTCCACACAATAATTGACTCTAGTCAATGTGAATGAGCACGGGAATAATCCTTGAATTATTACACTATATAAATTACACTATATAAATCCAAACAGCAAACCAGAACCTGATGATGTAACATTGGCTAAAATATTTGAAGCATGTATTTATCACCTTTCTTTTATATTATGTATAAAATATATTTTTTTTATCTCAGACAGGAAGATTCCCTTTAAAAAAGCCAAGTACAATAATTTATTTAATTTTTTGACATGAAATGGTTGAATAAAAGATAGATTTGGGAGCCTTACGTGTTCTTCAGAAAGAAAAGTTGAAACTGAAAATAAGTATTGTTTTTAAAGTTGAAAGCAGAGATGCAGAAATATTGAGATGTGTGTTAGCATGGAGACACAGTAACCAGAGATATATTTTAATGTTTAGATGGGGATGTGAAACAGATCAGTTCCTAATCTCTGTCTCAGGGTGATTTTAAAAGTTGTGTGTGTGTGTGTGTGTGTGTGTGTGTGTATTATTTTCTCTCTTAAACAGGTCAGTCAACTAAAGGGCAATCCAAATCAATAACCCAATAACCAAAGCACTTGCTGCACAAACACACATGCAACTGTGATTTCTCTTCTCAGACACCCATTCAGTTTATTTCTGTGCTAAGTACTCTCACCAACACTTTATTTTTTCCAAATAGCCAACTATTATAATTTTTGTACAAGATGTATACAATTTTATATAAAAGTTACTTTTTCAGTAAGTATGGTTCTAAATGTGTTTACATATAAATGTTTGGGTATATATATATATATATATATATATATATATATATGTTGTGTAAATATTTGTAAATATATCTATACATATACTATGAAAATAACTTCAAATATCATTGTCATTCAATACCATGGAAAATATTTGCTGAATTATTTCATTTAAACATGTTTTCCTTTTCTTTTCTGATTTTTTTATATCTCAGAAGAAACCATATTTCAAGACAAAACATTTGAGTTATTGTTCACACTTTCTGCAGCTTTAAGCTAATTAGTCTGTGTTTAGTTCTTCAAGACTGAAACACAGCATGACTCGTCACTGTTTCCTGAGATGAACACTGAACAGCTCTCCCACCTTATTTTTAAAACAAACTCAAGGCACACAACTGTTTATAATTAATGATGTTTTCCAGCAAAACATACTCTGTGAATGGAAATAAAATCAGTATTTGGAGCATGAGTGCTTTGGTTCCAGCTTGGTGACTGTGATTGAACAGTGTGCACAAACGTGAAACCTTCCCTTCATTACTCTAATTTGTCATTGAAGAGATGATGGCAGCTTCTTTCTGACGTCATTCTACCCTCTTTTCCAAAGCAATGCTTAATGGATAGCAAAACACATCACAAAGCTGATGAAAAATTGTTTATCATTTTTGTGATACTGCTTTAAGGATGAAATCGTGATGCTGTAGTTATGCATTGTTTTGTATCTTAGTGTGGATTGTTGGGTCTCTTCTGAGGATTTCTAAATAGATAATCTGCTTCTATTTCTGTTGATAGAAACCAGATTGTTTCGTAAAGGGCTTTTGTAAGATTTGTGGATTGTGTTCATCATAGAAACCATTCCTATTTTTGAAAGTATTGAGGATAAATAAGTGTGTTTGAATCAGAGAATGTTCACATTAAGTAACTCCTATTAGCTTCATCATTGTGTGGCTATAGTTTCATGGAAGTAAAAGGTTTTTATAGAGGAGCTTTGCTCTTCTGTTGCCAGCATTGGGCATGGGCACATTCTTTGGAAATCATTTCTTTGGCTTTCAGTTCACTCTTCATGATTTGGTCAGAGCAGTCATTTTTTTTTCTAAAGTGTTCAGAGTTCATGTCTTGGAGCCACTAGTTGAACCGTTCAGTCTCAGTGGTTGATATCAAACTGACACAAGCCTGCACATGGCAGTTCCAAACACCAAGGTCAATGTCTGTTTAGTGTTGGTCTGAAACATTTTCCAGTAGACAAGTTCATGTGTGTGTGTATGTGTGTGTGTGTGTGTGTGTGTGTGTGTGTGTGTGTGTGTGTGTATGTGTTTGAATTCTGTTACCAAAATAGTGTCTACAAATAATCTTATGACTGTTTTGTTTCCAGTCCTTTTACATTCTCATGAAGCTTAGATCCATTTTCATATTTATATATGAATTCTAATATTTTAGAATTATACTTCTATTTTTGTGGGTATGGAAATGTCTTTTGACTTCAAACTATTTTTCTGAGCTTGTGGCAGAGGCTGTATGGCCCTTTAGAAGAAAAGACTGATCTGGCAGCTTCACATTCAGCTCCTGGTCATCCAGCTTCTCCCCCTGTTCCTCTCCCTCTCCCTGAAGCTGTCTGTCTTCTTGAATTTATGAGCTGGTGATCTTTTTACTTCAACCTCCAAGGGGCTAGGATTACAAGCATAATCCTCAGCGCTTGGTTTACCTCAGGTCTCCTAGAAGCTTATCTTCGTTGCTGATTTTCCTCTACCATTCTCCATTCTCAACTTCTATGTATTTACAGGCTCTTCCTGGGCTCTGGCAGAGTCTGTACTCTGGCATTCCTCATATACTAATTTCACAGCAGGATCGAGGCACAGTGATTTTTGCTTTAGCTCCCAATGAAATCCAGTCATAGTCAGAAGCCTGGCAGTTCTTCCTTCATGATCTGGCTGCTGGTGCCACTCAGTAGTCATGGTGCTTGTACTTTCTGGCTTAAATTTCAATGACCCTTCTGACTTACTGTACAACAATTTATTCTCTTCCAATGTTATAATGAAGCCCATTATTTTGTATCATAAATAAATGGTAATAACATTTTTTAAAATATTTAAGGGAGGGGCTGAGTTAGGTGCTTTGTGCGTAAGATGAGTTTCTCTTTAGTAGTCACAGAGCTTTCCATAGTCGTGGATGAAAAAAAAGGTCCAGTTTTCCATAAGATCTTTCAGTGACAACTGTAGAAAGTTCTGGTGACAGGGTTAATTGGTTGGATGCTAGTGGACTAAGACTTAAGGTATGAAAAAAATTAGTGACTTGCCAAGAAACACTTCTTAAAACCTAAGAATGTACATGAGAAATGGGAAATAGAATGGCATAGAAAATTCAAAGCCGGGCGGTGGTGGCACATGCCTTTAATCCCAGCACTTGAGAGGCAGAGGCAGGCGGATCTCTGTGAGTTCAAGGCCAATCTTGGCTACAGAGTGAGTTCCAAGAAAGGTGCAAATCTACACAGAGAAACCCTGTCTCAAAAATCATCCCCCAAAAAAGAAAGAAAATTCAAGTAGCTACTTACTCCACTAAAATGATATCTAATGCTGAGTATTTTAAGAAAAATAAATTCAGAATTCATATGATTTTTATTTTCAAGTATGGAAATAATACTGTGTATTTTAATAATATTAAAATAATTCATCATATGATTTCTCCTATTAGATAATGATTAGCAGTTTAATAGAAGAAACCTCTCATCCTGGTTTTAGTTAAAAAAAAAAAAGAACAACTAAAATTAGAAACCATATATGGTATTTTTTCAACTAATTATGCTTATAAACAGCCTAGAACATATAACAAATTTTATTTGTTTATGATGTGATTTACTCAGATATGCAGATATATGTACACTTGTGTGCATATATATGACAAGGACACAAACAGTAACATTTATTGTACAGTTTGTATATATTAAACATTATAATGATGAGCCATGTGTTAAAATATGAAATGATGGACAGTTTTGGAAAGTTTATGACTGTTTCTTTGAACATTTTGACTTGTATTTCACTTACCCTTTCTTTTGTGTCAAGTTATGTTTTGTGTATGCACCAATTCATTTTCTTAAGGGATTCATTACTGGGCATCAGTAATAACACTTTTAGTCCTAAAACACTTATTCAAAGAATATTTGATATTTCTGTGTAAGCAACAAAACGTGATGCCAGCCTGTGTGTACTATTGATGTGTGTACCCAGAGGACCAAGAATTTGATTGACAACATAGTGAAAATGAGTCTCTGAGAACCGAAAATGAATTTTTGTTCTGCTCCCACACCTCAGCTCCCTGCAGATCCCAATGCTTCTGTGTGCAGACACATTGCTTTGATCCTGCCTTTGACCCTGGAGCCCAGGAGACAGCTAGGTTTGTGTTTTCTAGCAACATTCGGGAACAACCAGGGATGATTGAATTACCTCTATAAAACAAAGACTTGCCATATGATTTGAATGCAACATCCTTATTAAAATAAATAGCATTAAATGGATAAATGGGTTAGTGTAGTTACTTACAGATAGTGAGTCATATTGTTTAGTACTCAATCAGTATTTTTAACTAGTACAAAATAAAATGAAATGAATTTTTATTAGAGAAGCATATTTTGGGACAGAATCAGGTTCATTCAAACATTATTTTAAATGTGCTGTCTTTCTTATGGCCTTTCATTCTAAAGAAAATGGTTGAACAATTACACTAGGATAGGTTGTAAGTATGATCCAACAGACTAGGCACGGCATTTTCTACTGTATAAAGACGTACCCAAGATATGGTTCTGCTTCGGTTTGTAATATTTTGTGAGGAATTTTATGAATCTTATTTTATACCTTTTTATTCTTTTTTATATTTTTATTTTTTGGAAAAATTTCATATGTCTCAGACTGATCTTGAGTGTGCTATGTAGCCAAGTTTGGCCTTGAACTGTGAATCTACCTGATTCCAACCTTCATGGTGCAGAGACTCCAAACACACACCAATGTGCTTGCTCTTTCCTACCTTTTTAAATGCTGGAATAAGTTTCAAGATGAGTATTTATGACACACTTTGTACTACTTTTACTAGGAATTGAAATAGTACATTTTACTTCTTAATAATTGACCCTATTAAAAGTTTATTTTTAATATAAAAGGGAGATTTAGTTTAAAAATATGTCATAAGTAGTTGCCACTGTCCTCTGTGTAAGAAATGCAAAGTTGGTGTTGGGGAGAAGGTAATGAACTGAGTGTGTTGAAGATATGAGCTACTGTGTATTGCTGTGAGAAAATAGAGTATTACAAGCAGTTTGCAAAATGCACACAACAATTCTGTGATATGTTCCTCGACATTGTTGAATAAGGTAATAATGCCATTGAGCAAATGATTTAAAAGCAGTCCAAGATGGTTCAAAACTTATAAATTGAACTATGAATGAATCAGAAGTCAGGTAGAGAATGACCAAAACCTTCTATCTAGGATCATTTTAAGTGATGAAGAGAAGTAGTTGGTGTTGTGCGTGGGTAGAGAGCTGGAACAGTGCTGGTATGGACTGAACCTTCTTCTCAAGGCATGATAGTAGTATGAAGAGAAGAACATTTATGGCCTCCCTACATCATGGAAGGTCGTGATAACTGTCCTATAACACTGTGGGAAACATACTGACAACCTGGAGACAAGATGTCTTCAAGAAAATGAGGTTAGAGAAGCTACAAAAATATTTTGACATTTGAGTTGAAGTACTAAAAATAGAAAAATTTTCAGAGAATCAAGAATATCAAATATTAATAGTTTTGCAAAACAGTTGAATGTTAATATTCAGTATTTGTTTTAGTCATGTATCCCATTCATTAGCATGTTTTGACTTCTCAGAAATATGTACAGCATTTGTTGTTTTGGTTCTTATCAAGTTGAAATCTCCCAACCTCAATCATCTTGTTATTGAACAAATAATACTAAAATCCTAATCCAATTCAAAAATTTATGTTGTGTGAAACGTATTTACTTATGAGTTTCTTTTTTTTTTTTGGATTTTCGAGACAGGGTTTCTCTGCGTAGCTTTGCGCCTTTCCTGGAGCTCACTTGGTAGCCCAGGCTGGCCTCGAACTCACAGAGATCCTCCTGGCTCTGCCTCCCGAGTGCTGGGATTAAAGGCGTGCGCCACCACCGCCCGGCCCTACTTATGAGTTTCTTGAATGGGGCCTGACACGCTCTGTAGAGAGAAAAATCAAACACTAGAGTTCGTATTTTGCACACAGACCTTCAATTGAAGTGATTTTGGGTCATATTTGAGGTCACTTTGGTGTTGCCACTGTACTTAATCTTCCTAGCATCTCGTCATTGCCAGAAAGCATTGATGTTCGGCCTGCATATAAACAGAGAGAGAAAGACCACTGCAGTGTAGGCTACCTTCACTGAATTAAAATGAGGCAGTGCAAACCCACACTCAGACCTCTGTGAGACCCAGAAGTCAACTGGGACACAAGATGCCCAGACAGTCTTCTGACTTTGATGAGATATAATATACATGTGATTTTTTTTTTTTTTTTTTTTTTTTTTTGCTTTTTCGAGACAGGGTTTCTCTGTGTAGCTTTGTGCCTTTCCTGGAACTCGCTTTGGAGACCAGGCTGGCCTCGAACTCACGGAGATCTGCCTGACTCTGCCTCCCCAGTGCTGGGATTAAAGGCGTGCACCACCACCACCGGGCTATACATGTGATTTTTATCTATGCTATCCTAATATTTCATTTAAATTTGTACTGTGCATAAGTCTATGTGACTGTGCTTAAAAAGTCTGTGGGAATATAAAGAAACTAAATGAATATGGCTAGGTGTAAAAAAATGAAAAATATATATGCTACCACCACAGATATGAAAGCCACATTTTCATAAATTAGGAAATTTAAAATTTTTTGTGATAAAATTTATTTGGGAATTCCCTTAATTTCTGAGATTGTGCATGATGGTGTGGGTGAATATCCGACCATCTTGAAAGGCATTCTTCCAGTTATAATGGGAATGGGAAAAATAATAGAGGCTGTCCATTAAGTTGAGGTTATAACTCAGTCAGAAATACATAGTCTGTTTCAAAACAACACAAAATATTATTCACAGTGATAGCACTTTATATAGTTATTTCCAGCCTTGCTTCTTCTCTCCTTTCTGCATTGGCCAAAACCATAATCATGCGATTCTTCTGATGAAATCTATGACAGTGGTCAAGGTGTACTCTGACTCAATCACAAGCATTTAATGTGGCTAGGGGAACAGTAGGTCCTTTGTGATGTAAAATTCTTGGTTGTCATGTTGCCAGTGCATGCTTTGTGCCTGGAATGCAAAGTGGTTTTAATCCATACATCCTTTTTTTCTAAACTGGGATGCCTGCCAGGGCTATGTCTGTGATTAACATTTGAGGTTGTCAGCTTGAGAAAAATGGAGAGACTGGGGAACTCAGGACAGAGAACCTGTCGTTAATGTATGTTTAACAATAGTCTTGGCTTTGAGAACGATAAAGCAGATAATTACCTTCATAAACTAATCTTTTCCTGGAGGGTACTTTATTGCTTTAAACTGCCCCCGGCTCTTCTTGTACATCATACTAAATTTCATGGAAAGTTACTATCATTAAAACTTCCTGTTAAAATTATTTCACACAAACACTCATGTTCATTAAATGTCTAAAACTAATGGTTGCATAGGTGAGGGTAAAAGACCCAAGTGTTTAAAGGACTCCTTGTACTGGATGAATGGCTCAGTGTTTGGAAGCTCATGTTGCTTTTGCAGAAGACCTAGGCTCACTTTCCAGCACCCACAGGGTATATCACAACCCTGTGTGGCTCGAGTTCCAGGGGACCTCATGCCCCCTCTGACCTATCCAGTTAAGGTGCATTCAAGTGGTACACACACATGCACACAAGCAAAACGTTCACACATTTCATAAATGAGCAAATCTAATGAAAACAAACTATTGAACGTTTAACTTTTAACCATAAGTTAATATTCTACCAGAAGTGTGGCATATCAAACACTTACCTTAAGAAGAGTTTCTGGATTCAAATCTAGGTTTGATATAACACACTTGGGTTTCCATATCTTCACTCTATTAATGTGTTTTTGACATATTCATGAGGGTATACAGACCATAAAGGCAGAGTAGGGAAGCAAAGAAATCCAAATTACTAACATCTACCATCTGTATATTAGATTATGTTAGCTATCTTACATAGATAAATTTGGGAGAAATATTTATGATCTATATATTGCTAATTAAAGACATTTTGTCTTAGATATGTGAACGAACTGTCTAAGGCTGTATAATACATCCATAAAGAACATGGAATTAGACAGCAATCCTTGATTACTTTTCATAATTAATTTCTTATGACCCCATATGTCCCTGCTCCATTTGTCTGGGGCCACCTTAAATGCTCTTTTCCTATCATGCTTATTGTGATGGAATGGAGGGATTGGTGTTGAATCCTTGGAAAAGATCATTAAAAATGCGTCCATGTCTATTGCATACTTATTATTCCTGATGCTGTGCTAAGCATTTGACATGTATTATCTTCCTTGGGCCTAAGAATATCTTAATTAGTATTGTTGACTGACTTCATAGATCATGAAAGGAATGCTCAAAAAGCTGGACTTTTCTTGTTTTAGGACAGTGTATCTTGAGTTTAAAGGGCATGTTAATATCATGTTTTGTTAATATTATATTAACTTATTTTTATTATCTAATATCTATTCAGAAAATATATTATGATCATATTTCCAATCCCTCAACTTCACTCAGATCATTCCCACACCCCTAATTACCCAATTTCATATTCTTTTTTCTTTCTTTAAAAAAAATCTACAGAACAAAAAACAAACCAAAACCAGTAAGACAAAAAAAAACATGCTAAAACAAACAAACAAACATAAAAACCCAAAAGACCATCAAAACAAAGAAACAAAATAACGGTTTTGTGTTGGCCAAATCTCTTGTTCATAGGACCTGCCATGGGGTATGTTTCATGACACTCCATTGGAGAAAACTGATTTTCCCTTTCGCTGTACGAATCAACTGAAAATAGCTTCTTGGTTAGGGATGAGGCTCTATGTCTATTACCCCTTTTCAGTGCTGGAGTTCTGCCTGCTGAACCTGGGCCAGCCTTGCTCTTGCTGCCACAGTATCTGTGAGTTCATGTATGTACCAGTCCTGTTTTGTCTGTAGGATGCTGTTTATGTGAAGTCACTAACACCTCTGACTATTGCAATCTTTTCACCTCCTCTTCAACATAAATTACTGAACCTTAAAGGGAGATGCTTGATGAAGACATCCCTGTTTGGACTGAGTGTTTCAGAGTCTCTCACTCTCTGCTCATTGTCCAGTTGTGGGTCTCTGTTATTTCCCATCTAGTGCAAGAAGAAGTTTTACTGATGATGACTAAGCAAGGCACTGAGTGAAACCCATAGGGATATAGCAATATGTCATTAGGAGTCATTTTATTGCTAGTGTTTGCTGTGGGATGGTATGTATGTAAAATTGTTCTGATTGGTCAATAAATAAAACACCGATTGGCCAGTGGCTAGGCAGGAATTATAGGTGGGATTAACAGAGAGGAGAAAAGAAAGAACAGGAAGGAGGAAGAACAGTCTCTGCCAGCTGCCACCATGACAAGCAGCATGTGATGATTCTGGTAAGCCACGAGCCACGTGGCAAGATATAGATTTATGGAAATGGATTAATTTAAGCTATAATAAAACAATTAGCAAGAAGCCTGCCACGGCCATACAGTTTGTAAACAATATAAGTTTCTGTGTTTACTTGGTTGGGTCTGAGCAGCTCTGGGACTGGTGGGTGACAGAGATTTGTCCTGACTGTGGGCCAGGCAGGAAAAATCTAGCTACAAGTTATCTTCAGCAAAATAGTAAGAGTAGGTTTCCTCCTAGGTCCATAACTCACTTTAGGTCCTGGACACTTTAATAGTGTTGGGTAAGGGTTCCATTTTATGGAGCGGGCCTTAAATCCAATAAAAATGGTTGGTTGTCCCCATTGCATTTATGCCATTATTGCACTGATATATCTTACAGCCAGATTGCTGTGGTGTGTGTCAAGGTTTGTAACTGGGTGACATTAATGGTTACTCTCTGTTTACTGCTCTAGCAGCAATGGGACCTGGAAGACTGGAGACTCAAACTGAGGAGTATGGAAGTCTCATGCCATTGTCATGTTTATTCAAAGCATCAGACATTTTGTACTCCGAAGTTCAAGAAGAGACCCATGAGTAAAGCATCCAAACACCAGGGCAAACCTCATATGACAAAAACTGTTTTTCCTTAGAGGCATTTAAATAAATAACAATAGCCTGTTGTAATGAGTGATCCAAAGTCAACTTACCTCCATATACACCTGGGAGGAGCATAGAAACACATTCTAAGACGAATTCTGTGTTTGGAGGGAACTGAGTTCACAAGACTTGTTTTCTTGGAATTTTCTTCCAAGTACACAGAATTCTCCTCTCCTCACTCCACTTCATTTCTGAATGGCGTTCTGACAACCTTCTTATTCTATTAGCATGTAGCATACACTCCAGCACTAGGGACCCTGGTCTGTAGCTTCTGGTTTTGTACCACCTGGATTTCTCCATAGTGGTGGTATCTTTCGTAATAGAGCCTTTGTATCAGGATATGGAAAGTAAACAATAGGCTTGGAAATATTCTGTGATGTTTGCAGGGGGGCGGGCGATCCCGTCAGGGACTTCTTTGGGCAATAATATAACAAGATGTAACTCATTTCTGGCATTGGTGATTTTACTTGTTGACATAAGATGTCTTGTAACAATGTCTCCCCAATGATATGGTGACTTCATCAAATTTTTTCATGTATTTGTATATTTTAGGAGGAGTCTACAATAGTAGATCTCCATATGGCTTTTCTAAACGACTTTAATGGTAGTTGTTCCTCCTCATAGTCTCTTCTTTATCTTGCTCTATCATCTCTCTTACCATTTAATCCTCCTTTTCTAGTTTTATTTCTGTTCCTTTGTAGTACCATATTCTATTTCCCCTTCCTTGGAAGTTCACCTCTTTACCCCTGGTCCCTTACTAGTGACCTAACCCATGTGGTTATTTAGATTGAAGCACACATATCAGAAGCTTAGAAGCAAGCAAACATATATAAGACAAAAGTTGAAATATTTGCCTTTTGGGGTTTGGGTTACCTCATTCAGATGACTGTTTTTAGCTCCACCGACTTACCTTCAAATTTCATATTTTCATTTTTCTGAAGAGCTGAATAATATTCCATACATTTTCATTGTATATTCATTAATTGGTGGACATCTATTTTATTACTTATTTTGGCTATTTTCAGTAGAAAGCAATGAACATACATGAGCAGTATTTCTGTAGTAAGATGTAGAGTCTTTGGGTTTATAGCTGCATATTGGAGTATATTGATTTTCTAAATTTGAACCTGCACACCAATTTTCATAGTCATCTAATATTTTCAGGAAAAATGGATGCATGGCCCCCTTTCCTTACATCCTTGCTGGTTGGGTACTTTGAAGTCTCAAAATAATTTTGATTTGCATTTCTCTGATGGATGTTGAGCTTTTTAATGTGTTTTCTAGGCATTTGCGTTTAGCTTCTTATTTTCACAATACAAATTAACACAAGTTTATTGGTTTATAAAATACAAATTTATTATCTTGCTTTCTGGAGGTCAGTTATCTTGATGGTTTAAAATCAAGCTGTCTTCTTGATTCTGTACTGAAGGCCAATTTTCTTTTCCTCTTTTATTTTCTACTGGTAGTTTGTGTTTTCTTATCTCATCATAAACCAAAATGTTGTTCAAATTTTAGATGGTCTTTTAATAAAAAATCCAGAGGGAAATATCAGGGTGAACGCTGAGAGATCAGAGAAACAGAATAGCCAGCCATTAGTTCTTACCTCTACGAAATCCTCAGCCTAAAGAGAGTAAGTTCCTGTTTCCTCACACCTTATATACCTTTCTCTGCCCTGACATATTACTTCCTGGGATTAAAGGCATGTGTGCTTCCCAAGCAAAGGCGTGAGATCTCAAGTGTTGGGATTAAAGGTATGTACCACTACTGCCTGACCTCTATGTCTAATCTAGTGGCTGGCTCTGTCCTCTGATTCTCAGGCAAGTTTATTAGGGTACACAGTATATCACCACATCAAAATATCCACTCACAGTTGCTCAGGCACTGGCTTACTTCCTGCCTTTTCTCTTTTGTCTATCTTCTCCTCTCATACTGTCTTCACTTGAATCACTCCCCTAGTTCTTTACAAAGAATTCTCCAAAATTTTTTTCTGCCAGAAAAGACAGTGTTCTCAAGTCCTTTAGATTTGACAATTTTGGGGGAGTGTGGTGGGCTGGTGGCTTTTAGTGGCTTCTTTGGATAACTTTTTAAAATTTCACATATGCATATTGTATTTACATTATTTCCCCCTTTTCCCTCCAATCCTTCCCATGTCCCTTCCATTCTTCTCAAATTCCTTACATTTTCATAAATTATTATTGTAACTAAGTAGATTGAGCAATTGTATTTAAATATTTATTCATACACACATACACACACTCATGAAATGGATATCTTTAGTGGAAAAAAAATTACCTTCTGCAAGTGTACAACATGTTTCTTAGAATAGAACAGTTTAGGAGAATGGATTACTTTTCCCAGTGGGTGATTCTCAAGGGGTGGTTGTGTCTTAACTAGTTACCATGACATAGGTAGCACTGTTTAAAGTCAGCAAATAGCACTGCTTATAAATTAGGTAATGCAAGCATTGTAGACAGACACATTGACCATTAAAGCTTCTTAAACTGGAGCTTGAGAAATAGCTCACTACAAATTTCAATGAAAGCTTTTAATATATTTATGAATTTAACAGCTCAATGTTAATGCCAATAGCTAAGGTAAAATGAAATAACTTAAAAAAGATTTTTATTTGTTCTTTGAATAATTCATACAATGTATCTGGGTAAATTCTGCTTTCCTCCCCCCAATTTTTTTCTGTATTTTATTTTTATTAGAATGAGAAAAAAAACTAAAATTTGAAAAACATTAATCACATAGAAGTTTATCTTTTTATTTTTAATGTATGTTTCTTCATTAATTTCATAATAATACCAAGTCTAATGTAACTGTTACTTTAAAAGTTGTTGTTTTTTTCCTTTGTCGTCATAAACAGTTTTTTGTTGTTGTTGTTGTTGTTGTTGAGGGCTGTTATCAAATGTGGATTCTTAGGCCTCTAATTTATTGTTTTGGCCATTTAAGCTTATTCATTTTCCATTTGGTTGAGACATTTGTCAATATTCTCTAATAATCCACATAGCGAGATATCATCTACATCCTAGTAAATATAATGCCATCTACTGAGTGGTGATATAGTTTAACAAACTCCCAAGGCACAGAGCTAATTGGTTCTGACGTTTGCTTGCTACTTGATCACTAGACACTAGCTGTAGGCAGCTCCTGTTTCCAGCAAATGTCAAAACTCAAGGAAGTTAGTGAACCATTCTCCTTCTGATTTTAGTAACCTATAAAAGCTCAAACATATTGTGTGATTGTTGGCAGTAAATAGTTGTTGGTCATGCCAACTTCATCTTAGTTTTAGAAAGGAAATCTGTGACTTTCTCAGCTACTTTATAGTGGGTCTCAAGTACACAAGGTGAGATGATTACACTCACTTGGAAAGAAAACAGTCATCATAGTACTCTTACAAATGTTTCAAGTTATATAAATATATGTCACTTATTAAATTAGTCTGCTTCCTCTAACACACAGACACATAGACACACACACACATAGACACACATACATACACACACACATACACACACACACACATACACACACACACACACACACACAAGTTCCTTTACTTTCGTTTGTAAGAGTTCATGATGAAGATTGTCTTATACCTTATTTGAGGTGATTGAGGCCACTTTTCTTGCTCTGGTTTTTATCTTTATTTTTTACCTTCATATACAGATCTTAATATAAAAGTTGCTACACAAAGGAAGACCAAATTAGATATAGTATCAAAGCTCTTAATATTTACTAGCTTTTTTTAAAAAAATATAATCAACAATTGTCAATTTCTGTCTTTGATGCAATGTCAAACATTCTATATTCAGAAGAAAAAAAAACAGCTAGGATATGTAGATAATTTTAAATGAGCTTATTATAAAATAGTGGTTCCATTCTGAAGAAATATGGTTAATCTCCCCTCTGGAAGTAACCTCTACCTGGGGACAGTTTCTATACATCAGAGATTATGGAAATGGAACAAAAACTATAGTACTTAAAATATAACCATTTATTATTTAGTAAGTAAAATAAATTACAAGTTATGCTTCCTTAAGCCTAGTACGTAAAATGGCTATTTAAAGACTTAAACTTTGCCATGATCATTTCTTCCTCATTCAGGCTAATCAGTCTCTGTGACTCCTCATTCCAGAAACCCAGCGGCATTAGCCTGTAATTACAGGGTGAGTTTGCTTTAGCATGAGCAAATGCTATTGTAATGGCCAGAAGCTCCATCAGCAAAGTAGTTATAATGTCTTCCCTACTCCAGTTTGAAAAGAAAAATATGTGTTGACTCCAGCAAATCAAAATAAATCTCTTAGTATTTTATATCAACAGTCTTCATTTTGCTTTGGTTCTGAAATATGGATTGTTTCTTAGTTATTCATATTTTTGAAAAGAAAAGCAGTATAATTACAGTGCATTATGAAACTGAGAGAATGACCAAGTTCCAATTTACCCAAATAATAGATTAGACACAGAAACAATTGTTGCTTTATTTCATAAAGCAAATCAGTGATCATTTGGTACCCAGGATGAGCCCATCGGTACTTTTGTGTCATTGGAAATTCTGTTTTAGGTAAGATATATTTCTAAATATATCCACATACCTTGGCATAATTCTGTCCTGTTTTCTTTCTAGTATGATTATCAACAGTATGTGTTTTATTGTTTTTATGCAATTTTTTGTGATGTGAAATACATCCTTTTCAGGTACATAAAATGATGAGTTGGTAAGTATATGTAACTATAGACATATTATCAGAAAAAGGTTCCTGTTATTATAAATTGAATGAGATTTGTTACAAAGCATTATTTTAGATACTTTTTGTCAGTGTGTACTTAAAAGCTACCAAGATAGTGAAGGATTTCAAGATTAATAAATAAGTTCATAGATAAATGTTTAAAATTTTAAAACTATGCAAGCATGACTGAATAATTTAAAATCAGCTACTTGCATACAATTGCATCTTTTTGACATAGTTCTTAGTAATAAGAGATTCTAACTATTCACTATATGTAAAATTTCTATGTCTTACTCATACAATTAAAAACCACAGATAAGCTCTGGTTTGTCAGTTTGTGTATCAGATTCGTAAACCAAAGCATAACTTCAAACAATGTAGATATTCTAGTAATTCAGAATTTGTCAATACATATTTCAATACTAAGATTTTAGGAAGAAGGTGGGGAATGATGTTGGTTTGAGAGGACTGATTCATGATAATAGTTCCTTTATATACTATGTACTTTGATATTTGATATTTACTTTTTTAAAATTAGAAAATAATACTAACATAAGCCTAAAATACTAAAAAAAGAAAATATGTTCTGAAATTTTCAGTACAAGAAACATTTGAAAATGAATTAGTATAGATATAATTTTTTAATATTCTGTTCCACTAATTATGGTGCTTCTCTCAGGAGATTATGAAAATTGGAAGCCAAAGGACTTAGATACATTCTTTATGATGTGTTACATCTTCAGTTTATACTTTCATTTGACTTATTGCTCAAAATTTTTTAGAAAATTTTTCTGCATCTTCTGCTAAACTAACAATTTGTGTGACCTACATCAATATTTGTTTTAAAACCTGAAAGTATTGATTTTTATTGAAAATACAGTGAATGAGAAGCACTCTAAGCAAACTAAAGTTATTTTCAGTTAATAATCCTCTCCTAAAAACACTGATTGATGTACACAATGTTGTTTTAACCAATTTTTTGTATGTAATAAAAAATGTTGACATCTTCAGATACTTCATTCTGTAAACAGAATAAAACTGTAAATTGATTGTTGCTGACAAAATAAAAATCATGATTTCCTTGTCTCACACGAGGTATAAAGATTTTTCTTATCCTATTTTGATTATTTACTGAATGAACAGTGCTCACTCAGGCTTCCTTTAGACTGTCCCTGCAGAATGCTCATTGACAAAGCAGGACCCACTCAACAGGAAGCTGCTACAATGCATGTCCTGGCAGAATCATATGGAAGAGCTCACAGTCAGCTCTCACGTCCAAGGGAGATTTGGACACAGTGATTACTGGTCCAGCAACATCACGAAAAGATACAGATTTCTTAGTAGAGAATCTACAGTAAAATACATTTAAAATCTCCATAAAGGAATTTGCTCCTCTCACGCAAATGTTACTTTGTGATGCTTCAGATTGCTTTCTGTTATAAAGGTAAATTCATTATGGATATCTTTCAGAGATATCTTGCTTGATTATAATGTGATTACAGAAAGAAATAAGGAATTATATTCAAATACATGTATATTTTAAATTAGTATTTGAATAATAAGTTTGTTTTTTGAGGCGTGAAAACATTAAACATTAAAATGAGAACCTTTTCCCAACCCCCTTTGCCAGAGATGTATGCAAATCATCGGAGTAGCCAGAGGGTTGCTTATGCGATTTTTCTCTCAAGTGCAGCAATAAATGTTAGGATTGCTTGTTGATGCCTAATCCTCAGTTACCATCATAAATCATCACTTGTCAGATCAGGGGAGCATATTAACTAGAGTTATTATATTTCAAAACAGGAGTGTTTTTTATTCTGACAGCTTTCCAGAGTGGGGCCTGTGTGATGAGTATCTGCAGATATTTCATACCACTGAGGATGATACACATTTCCAGTTGTGACTGTGAAGGGCAGCCACTGCTAGGATGTCATAATTCTCTCCTCAGCCCTCCATTTTAATTCCTGTCATACCAAAATGTTATTTACTCCTCTTACCGAGCTAACAGCTGCCAGCCACGTACAGTTTAATAGAGTTATAGAATTTTAGAGACAGGACAATAAAACTTAGAGGGTGTAATATCTGAATCTTCATTTCTTCTGTTGGAGCTACTGATGCCTGTCCATTGCTGAGGACTCACTAAATTCTGTCTAGAGATGTTTTGTCTCACTTTGTTTGGTATCAAATGGTGTGACCATCTAGTATCTCCTTCCTTCTCTTTCTTTCTCTTTCTCTATCCAAGTGTACAGTTACTTAAATACATATATTTACCTGAAAATATTAGATGACCATTAGAAATAGCTAAGGCAGAATGAGTTGCTGTAAAGCTGTGAATTTTATTAGTTTTAATAAATGAGATAGAGCATCCTAGAGATTTGTGAACTTAACCTTGCTTCTCAGAATTTACTGATACAGTGTCTCCCACTCAAATTGTTTGTTGTCAGGAGTCTTTCTGATATTGATTTTTTTTTCAGGGAGAGGCTTTTGAAATAATGTACATATAAAAGAGATAGCTTGAAAACTGGATCAACATCTCAACAGAATTCATTTTATTATATATGTGTTTTATGTGCACAGTCTGAAGGTAATATTTTATTAAGAAATTTTTTATTCAGTTTACATACCAATTACAGATCCTCCTTTCTTCATTCCTCCCACTCCTCTTAACCTTCCCACCAAGCCTACCCTCTATTCCCTCCTCTGAAAAGGTAAGGCCTCCCATGGGGAGTCAGAAGAGCCTGGTACATTCAGTTGAGGCAGGTCCAAACCCCTCCCCCTGCATCAAGGCTGTGCAAGGTGTCCCACCACAGGTAGTGGACTCCAAAAAGTCAGCTCATACACCAGGGGTGGGTCCTGATCCTACTCCCTGGGACCTCCTTAAACAGATCAAGCTACACAACTGTCTCGCTTATGCAGAGGGCCTAGTCGAATCTCATCGAGGCTCCACAGCCTTTGCTCTAAAGTTCATGCATTCCCACTAGTTTGGTTTGGTTGTCTCTGTAGGTTTTCCCATCATGATTTTGATGCCCCTTGCTCATAGAATCCCTCTTTTCTCTCTTCAACTGGACTCCTGGAGCTTGGCCTGGTGCTTGGCTGAAGATCTTGCATCTGCTTCCATCAGTTACTGGAAGAGAGCTCTATGATGACAGTTAGAGTATTCACCAATCTGATTACTGAGGTAAGCCAGTTCAGGAACCCTCTCCACTATTGCTAGTAGTCTAAGCTGGTGTCATCTCTGTGGAGTCCTGGGAACTTACCTAACATCAGGTTTCTCCCTATCTCCATGATGTCTCCCCCCTCTATCAGGGTATCTCTTTCATTGTTTTCTCACTCCATCCCTATTCTAGCTCAACCAATCCATTCCCTTATGTTCTCATCCCCCATCCCCTACCCTCTATTGCTCCCTGACCAGTTCCCCCATGGAGATCTCATCTATTTCTCCTTCCCAGGGCAATCCATTCATCTGTTCTCCGTGTTACCTAGCTTCTCTGGAGCTATGAATTGTAGTCTGGTTATCCTTTGCTTTATATCTAATATCCACTTATGAGTGAGTAATTTTATCCCGTACTTTTAGTGAACATGGACTTGTATTCATATATGTCACATTAAGTCAGGTGTGGATTTTCAAATTATATCAGTGAGGTGTTCAAATGTTTTCATATCTTGGAGGATTTGGGATTTTCAGGGTAATGATTATCTAGTTTATGTTGTAATATGTAGGAGGGAGTTGGAAAACAAGAAAGAAGCAGTGATTATGAACTCAGATGAGATTTTTTTTTAGTCATAAAACTAGTCATTAGGGGAATTCAACAAACCTAGTATATCAGAGTTTTAGATAAATATTAAAGAAAAGCTTATATTGTTAATGAGAAACAACAATGTTAGCAAAATGTATATTTTTTACAAGTGATTACGTCAACTTTCCTTATTTTAAAATCCAGAAAATAATTTTAAGCAATAACATATACACAAAGACCAAGATTATACTAGTTAACTCTAATTATGAGTACAAAGTGATAAAGTAGTTAGAGATCATTAAATCAAATTTTATATCAGTGTTTTATGGAAAGGCATATCTTCTTGCTTGCTTGTTCTTTGTGTTTAAATAAATTAATGAGGAGGTAATACCAATTTTATTATATTCAGATGTAAATGTAATCATGCAAATATTTAAGGGTTCTTCTGCATTCTAAATTTGTGGAGTTAGAATTTTTTGCCAGGAATAAAAGAGGTATTGTCAAGTAGAGGTTGCCAACTCTAAATGAGGTGTGAATTGCTATCTTCAAACCTTGCATTTCCTTTAGTATTTGTTCACACATGTTTAAGTATGGGCACCCAAAATGGACCTCTGATTCTAAAATAATCATGAAGTAGGTAGACAACATAAAGCTGCATGCAAAATCATTTGTCTTCAATAGTTGTCATTGTCCAATAGGCTTAAGTTATAGCTTGAATGATTGTAGTAATACTTATCTCATAAAGTTCTTTGAATAATTAAATACTATTTGTGTGTGCACACGTGTGTGTGTGTGTGTGTGTGTGTGTGTGTGTGTGTGTGTGTGTGTGTTTTGGCTAGCACAAATCTTGCAACCAATAAGATAAAACATATACAGTCATAGGAATTTGTATTTTTACTAGATCATGAAGTCAAATTGTTTTTATTTAAATTTCATATGTATAAATATAATATTTGATGAAATTAAAATAATCCAAGAAGGTAGATTGTAGACTTTGAAATTGGGATTTGATTATTGGATTTATATTATTTTAGCCCTAGAAAGAATTTTGAAGATCTTATGTGAATGTATATATATATATATATATATATATATATATATATATATATGTGTGTGTGTGTGTGTGTGTGTGTGTGTGTGTGTGTGTGTGTGTGATGGAGATGAAGAGGCAAGGGAGAGGCAACATGTATTTGATAACAGGGTGTAAGCATTCTAAATGTATGCTATTCCATTGTTACCTTGAAAATTAAGAATCTAAGTTATTTTTCCCAAGGACTGGAGTTTTATAGCCATGGATGGTGATTGTAGAAAGTCTTGGTTTAAGTTTGTTCTAGGAATTGGGGCTTTGGAAGATTATTAAGACTAACATAAAGCATGGTTTATAATTGAGATTCTTGTACTTTGTGGAAGCATTTGATTTTTCAGACTTATGTTTAACATACAGGAACTTAAATGAGGACTGCCATGGACGAGTTCAAGCTCAGTTCGGTGCTTTGCTGCCTATCACCATTACATTGTTTACAATTGTATTCCCAGTTTGACAAGGGTGGGGTTAGCTATTCAAAGTTAGAGGACGAAAATAATCAGACAGCATCATATGCATGTGTGCCACTGGGAAAGGATGAACCTACTCAACATAGCTTTGGGACCAGCAGGAAAGGTATTTCCCAACAAGGCTGGGTGTCTGAGTTCCATCCTAGGGCTCTGCATGGTGGGAGGTGACAGCCTGCTCCTGTAGTCTGCCCTCTGACCCAGAGATACCGGTGTTCCCCCCCTTCTCTGTTACAATAAAAACAAATACATGCAATTAAATAAGTACATGTAAGCAAAATGTTAAAAATTATATTTCTGTTAAATATAGATCAGTGTAAAAGAGAAATATCACAGAATTATTGGGAAAAAGTAAAAATATTAAAGATTCAGTGATTCCTTTTTCTGTTCAATGGCTATACTGTTACTTGCCTTATGAAGGAGCATGTAAATTAAGTTATTTAATATTAACAAAGTTTATATGCAAGACCTATACCATTGTAGATAGAATTAATAATGGCAGTGCATGAATCCATGCTTCTGTACCTAAATGTGTTTGCTCCCCTTGACATAGACTAAATGCAGTCACACAGTCAAACACTGAAAAGCTCTCGGGTTCTGCCATTTACACTGTCTGCATCACACTATCTATGGCTCAAGTTCCTGCACCATGAGGACACTCTGCTCTCTGTGACAGGGTGGAAAATGCTTGTTCTTATTCTTCCACATTTAAAGCTTGATTGTGCCAAGTAAATGACAGAGTTTTAATATTTTGGCATTACGGCAAACTTTGAATAAGACTAATGTAGTTTAATAAGGATTGGCACTGCCCTAAATTCGTAATTCAGAAGAAAAGCACATTTCTTCCAAATGGTACTGTATTTTTTTTTAAAATTTCAAGCATTTGAAGCACAAATTCCAATTGTGTAAGCATATATATATAATACATGTATTATTTGTTTCATATATATCATATTTAAACACACATAAATATAACATATATGTGTGTGTGTATATAGGCATACATACACACATACATTTATTATTTGTTTAATATATAAATGTATCATATATTTAATCACAGACTATATATATACAACATATATACACACAATATATATAATTTTCTTTTTCTTTCTTTTTTTTTTTTTGAGACAGGGTTTCTCAGTGTAGTTTTGGTGCCAACCTGGATCTCACTCTGTAGATGAGGCTGGCCTGGAACTCACAGAGATCCACCTGGCTCTGCCTCCCAAGTGCTGGGATTAAAGGTGTGTGCTGCCACAGCCTGGCAGTAATTTTCTAAAGAACATTATTTATTTATTTATTTATTTTTATTTTTTTATTTTTTTATTTTTTTCAAGATAGGGTCTCACTATGGAGTTCTGACTGTTCTAGAACTCACTATGTAGATCAGGCTGGCATTAAACTCTAGGAGATCTGACTGCCTGTGCCTCTGAATGCTGGGATTAAAGCCACACAACACTACTCTTGGCCTCAAAGCGCACTTTTAAACAAGCCCTGTACTTACCCTCCTGATTGGCACTTGCAGTTTCTAGATTCTTGATCCAGCTTTTGCTTTCCAATCCTTTCCACTTCACCACTTGACTCATGGTTTATCCAGCACCACAAAAGTTTTTGTAGCTCATTTCTTATTTCTGTTTTCTTTTTTTTCCACACATACTGTAATGAAAGAAAACTGCATTCACAATTTCTTTTCCACTCAATAAACAGTCATTTGTGGTGGAGAGATGCATCGGGGCTTAAGAGTAGAATACAAAGGATTGTAATTCAGTTCTATAACCCAAGTCATGTGATTCACAAGGACTTGTAGTACAATCTCCAGGACATCTGCTGCTGTCTTCTGGATTCCATGGGCACTCCATTTACATGTATATATTAATACACACACGCAAATGCACACACAGGGTGGGAGAGAGGGAGGGAGGGTGGGAGGGAGGGAGGGAGGGAGGGAGGGAGGGAGGGAGAGAGAGAGAGAGAGAGAGAGAGAGAGAGAGAGAGAGAGAGAGAAGAGAGAGTTAAGCAGTTAAACAGCTTTTCAAGGGCATAAGCCCATTATCTTGCTATTACAAAATATACACCCGGAGGGAAGACCTAGCAAGAAAAATAAATTATAACCAAATACAAAGCATTCATTTTGTCAGACTAAGATATTTATCTCTACGTGGTATTTTTTAAACCTTCTTTCTTTTCCTTCTTTTTCTGGTGTGCCTCTTCTTTACTGTAGTAAACTCTAAGAACCTGTACACTATGTCCAGCTAGAATAAATGTACTGTATCTTCCTTGTCACATCTGCATGCACTCACCCTGGATTTAAGGAATTCTGTGGAAAAGCTTCTACTCTTCAGAATGGGAAGCAATGAAGCTTTAGCTTAAATCATCTTGTCAGATATGCTTTAAATAAAATGACTGCATGTCAACATATATCATGAAGTTTCTATTTCTACTGATATAAATATTTAAGACAGGAATTAAAATTCTTCAGTGATACAATTGAATTGGGGTTAAAATATACCTTTAAACAGCTATTATTTGCAAGAGAGAAAATATGCTTGTAAGTAAAATTTACTAGCTTTGGTAATGTGTAGCCATTTTGATTTTTAGTCTTCATTATCAGTAGGCAAGCTAATGAGCAGATGTTTAATGATCAACCAAAGGAAATAAAATGTGGATTTTATATTTTATTCTTTTTTTGATTCTCACTGAAGGTATCTATGTGCTTATTAAATAATAAAATATACATAAACGTTTTCAGCCTGTTGAATTTAATAGTGTCACTGTGCAATAAAATATTAAAGAAAGCAATACAGTTTTACACAAATTCATCTACTATACAAAGAGCAGTGATATTTGAAATTATAGAATCAAATGTAATTATCTTATTCAATATATTGTGATTTTTTATCAGTATTATTTCACAATGTATTTCTAATACTCAATGTCACTACCTAATCAACTGGTAAAGGACTAGGATCGGTGAACATTTTTTTCTGTGGGTTTTATTTCCAAGTATATTTATTATTTATGCCTCAGAGGTCTGGAATTTACTGAACTTAGATTTCTCATATACTATGCATCCTATTGAAGAATATTAAAGCCGAGTCTAGTGGTCCTAGCCTTCAGGTAGTAAGGCAGTGAAACCTCTGTGAGTTTACTTAGTCTGGTCTACACAGAGTTCCAGGCCAGCCCAGGATGCACAATGAGATCCAGCTGCAATAAGTAAATAATTAAAGAAAGAGTGTGTGTACACATAATGCCTAATTCAACCTATTTTTACTATATTAACAGTTATAATTAAATGTTTTAATAAATTATTTGGAAAGATGATAAGTGAGTATGCAAAACAGTAGAAGAACTTGAACATGGATGTGCGTTTGCGCTTGGAATCTCCTCTTCCCTTCCCCCTTCCTCTTTATTCTTTAAAACAAACTTTTAGGTACAGAACGCTAGATTTTTACATACTCTATAATAATGTCTAAAGAAGGAAGTCAGTAGGCTTTTCTCTTGATGATATCCTTTGCATGCCCATCTGTGCACACTTCTTTGTATGGGCCTCAAGCACTACTATATTTAAATTACCAATTTTACAACACTATGCTCTCCTACTGTCTTTCCCCAAGAAGAATTCTAAGCTTTTGTACAAATTTTAACTCATGTTTGGTGATGGATTGACTTTCATTTGAATAGTTTAAACTTAAACTATAGTTTCTTCTCCATCCAATACTGAGACTATTTGGACATTCCTGGAATTGAATTTATCATTATTTCATAATCCCTTTTCACATCAGTGAGACAGTTTTATAATATTACAATTCCATTTTAACATTGAATATGCTGATGCATTTTTATATACAGATTAAATGACCAATGACGATCAAATTTGAGGTAAATTATTGTGTCCTAAAATAAAATTTTCCTATGTTAGTCTTCTAATTGCCTGTTTGCTTCCTTTTAAGAGGCTCAGAATTTATGATGTAGACCCTCTTGACTTGCCTACCAAAAGGCCGTGGAAATGAGACTCAGCTAACAATTAATTCAGTCACTAATTCTCTTGTTACTCTAAGTCTTTAGAAATGTCTGAGCTTTCTGTATATTGTGGCTGTCAGTGTCCCCTATGATCCCATATATCAATGATGCTTGAAATGTCAGTAGAAAGCACATTGAAATGTAATGATTTGAGCAGGAGCACATGAAGTCAATCTGATTTATTTCCCTGATTAATTTCTCTTAGGTAAAAGGTTATCCCACATTGGCTCACATTGACAGACTGATCACATGATTCTTCCAGGTGACTAACTGGACTTTGCTGTGCTTCCCTTTGAGCTAATTCACACTAGTGCTAGAAAAGAAAATCAAAACAAAACATATTTTTAAATAAGTTTAAATTAACTCAGCCTAACTAAACATCTTTATTCTTTAGAGTTCCACCTTTAATATCTTCAAACCATGTTATCTAAATTCTAAACATATAACTTGTTTAGAAGGAACCTTGATTTGATGATTATCTCTTACTGTACATGGAGAGGTAATTACTCAAGTCATACCCAAATGTCATGTGAGGCTGCTTAATATTTCTTTCTTTCTGTCTCTCTCTCTATCTCTGTCTTTCTCTGTCTCACTCTCTCTGTGTCTCTGTCTCTGTCTCATTCATTCTTTTTTTTTTTTTTTTTTTTTTTTTTTTTTAAGAAAAAAAAGTAACTGAGTCCCTGTGAAGGGTGAAGGCCTTCATGGGATAATCTGGTTACCTGGTGGGGCCTCCAAAGCTTATGTCCTAGAATTACTGATCTCAGAACAGAGGCTCACTTCTTGAGGTTTCATCATGGCATGTCAAACAAAGAGAGACTATGCATGGTTAAATGCAGCTTGGACATTTATTGTCTTCAGTCTTTCAAAAATCCCTTACAGTCTAAATGGCGAATCCCTCACTTTACATTAAGCTCAGGACCTTCACCCAACCCACCTAGTTCAAACATTGTCTGGTGTTATATGAGAGACCCCAGAGCTGCTGCCGTTGCTCATGGCAGCTGTTTGTTTGTTTTTGTTTGATTGTTGTTTTCTGTATTTTGCTTGTTTGTTTGTTTTTTTGGTAAGCAGAATTATGAGTGTCTCTGCCCTATGGTGACTAGGACATTTGCATTTTGGTTGAAATAAGGGAAAAAGTCCTGATCTGTGCTATTCTCCACCCCATTTTAGTCTCTAATCTTTACATTTTCTACATTTTTCGCAAACATCCCTACCCCCACGCCTTTTTGCTTGTGTTGATCCCAAAACATGTCTAAGGAAATCTTAGTCAAGAAAGAGGCAGGTTTCAGGGACTCTCTCTGACATACATAGTGCTGTGACTTCATTTAATAAATGCTTCATAAATAGTTATTAAGTTGTGCTTCTAAACACAATGTAACGATCTTTATTTTCAGTGTCTGTATTATTTACAACTCAGTTTTCTTGGCTCCATGAGGCTTAGAAAAGAGTTGGAAATACCGTTGTGCTTTGGCTCACCCGGTGTTATGCTGTAGCTGTTTCCCATTAAAGACATCCTCATGTGTGTCTCCGTGAATCTGGGACCATTTCACAATTCCTGAAGATCATTCCTGAAAGTTTAGATTCTCCTGAAAGTATGGGTATCGTATGTCTTTTCCTGGAAGACAATTGTAAGTTACCTATCTTTCTGCTTTCTGTGCCTGCCTGTGCCATGCTAGTCTCCTTTATCCTTGCTCTTGGTGAGATCTTTCATAGGGCATTGTAATCATCGTGTCTTTTTTTTTTTTCTGTGCTTTTTATTGACTTTTCTTTAAATTTCACATTCTATTTCAGGTAGGACATGTGCCCTCTGACTGGGTAGCATGCATTAGAGGTCCCTAAGGCCTTGGGCTAGACAGATATCTAAGAGATTGTTGAATACATTTTTTTTTTCCCTAGAAACAAATAAGTCCTCAGGTTAATAGACCTCTAGTGACCTGCTTCATAACCTTGCCAACCAGACAAGTTCAGGCAGATTAGAAACTCTGTAATGAACCCAATTTTGGCTCCATATAGAGTTTCCAACTGTAATTAGAAAATAAATCATTGTGAAGTAGTCTGTTTACTCTTTTCCTGGAAACCAAAAACAAAAGTAGATAGCAGTTTATGAAATCAGGAAATCATTGCTAATTAAGGAATCTGAAATGAACCTGGCTTCATGAACTGCTGATAGTCTATTTTAAAGGCTTATTTCATTTGTACTTTGATTTGTATCAGCCTGAGCCTTACCACTTTACCATTTCTCACCAGTTACTCTCCATTCAATACTTTATATTCATTTCTTTTATTTAGTTATTTCCTTGAGTAACTGAAGAGATAAGTTAAAAATTTGTGAATGTGCTCCATTGTAAAGGTATTGACAGGAAAAATATTGCAAAGACTTATAGATGATTGTTTTAATATGCTTTAAATGTTTTTCCTGTCAATATTTACATGTTTATTATGAATTTAAATTTAAAGAAAAGATGAACTTGCAGCATAACAATTTTCTGTGCTCCCAAAATATGCTTAAAGTGTGTTTTGGATGATTTTTTTTTCATTTTTAGTAATAATTTATGTTGAAAAATTGCTTCTCATTTTAAAAGTCAAATATGTATTATACGTTATTCTGTATATGTTTAAAATAAAATAAAATTATTATTTACTTAATCATTATTTCCTTTGCTTTATTATTATTATTATTATATAAAATATTATATAATTTTTAATTATTATATAAATATAATATATATTTAAATATATTATAATTCTTATTATTAATTTCACAGATCCATGTCTGTGCCCTTCTTTAAATCTCAACTAGTTTCATGACTTGAAGACTTAAGTCAGTAAGACTGCATTCATGTTTTTATTCATCTCTCTTCTCTCATTATGTGTCCTCAGACTCCCAATTGTCTTGCCTCTGCCTCCTGAGTAATGGAATAATAGGTGTGCATGATCATTTTTGACTCTGTTTTTTTTCTAACACACACACACACACACACACACACCACACATTAGAAACACCAGTCATCTCACTCCCAAATGGAAAGATCACTTAACACAGCTAGTTAGGTTTAGAAGTTAGAAGCTCTCATTCTGAAAGAATAAGCATTACAACCTTCAGGTCATTCTTGCTCAGTGAATAGACTTTACTGAGGCTATCACACTCTGCCAGTTGGACAATCTGAACTACAAAAATGTTCAACAATATAGTATATAAAGGACCTAGGCATAAATAACCATTAATTATTGGGTATATTTTATCTAGTGTCACCTGACTATGCAAAATATGTAGTCTCACATTTGTATAAAATTCCACTTTCAAATTTTAAATGAACTGGTAAATTTAGTACTGATATTCTCCTGGGCATCCCTAAAAGTTATTAAGACTGCAATTATTTAGTGTATGCAGACATAAAACATATGAGGAACCATTCTACTCGAGAGAGAGAGAGAGAGAGAGAGAGAGAGAGAGAGAGAGAGAGAGAGAGAGAGAGAGAGAGAGAGAGAGAGAAGGGAGGAAGGAGAAATATTTCATCTACTGAGTACTGAGAAGAAAGACATTTAGAATTTTTTATTATTCATCATGGTCCAACTAGTTCCTATCCAGTAGAAAACACACAGGAAACTACATTGAAATTCTTTTTACTAAAGATAAGCTACTCATATGGTGCTTGTAATGACGGAGAAGATGAAGGTTGTAGGAAATTCTGCTTGATAACCATCTTCTCAGTTTCACATATTAATCTCTTTGATGTGTGATGAGCTCTACAAAGGCAGACAGTTGCTTATTTATAACATAAGAGCAAAAGCACTTCTCACCACAATGGAGAGCGCTGGAGGAAGCAAGGTTCGAGGTTGGCTTTAGAAGAAAACTCAGTGATCCCATATGTGGTTTGTGGATGGATTACCTCATCACTGAGTAGCTGTTATCTCCCCTTCCTAAACTTTAATTTCCTCATGTGTAAAATCATTATGACAAGGAGCCTAAGTCATGGACTTAATGTGGGAACTGTATGAAAAAAAAATCTATGTAAATGCAATGCTGTCAGAACCCATGCTCTATAATTAGTATCCTTTATCACCAGTATTGCTGCATTTATGTATCCTTAAATGCATATTACACATTCTATTAGAATGTAAATCCATTAGGATCAGTGAAAATAAAATAGTACACCTATTCTGAAAGTACCTCATTTCAGTAATAAGTTTATTGATAATAAACTCTTTTCTCTCTGGGGAGAGAAATTCTCCCTGAAACATTTTTATCTGCAATGAATTAACTGCTATCATTACACATAGGAACAACACAATTATAAGACAAAAGTCTGCGTGCATATAGTATTTATATTAAAAGTGTTACAGAGTATTGACATAATTCATTTTAAGATCTAAACATGGAGTCAGGGAGGCGTATTTATTCATGAAACCTTACCAAGCATAAGCTTGATCAACAGTGTGTACCAACAGTAATTTTGAGGAGACATAACAGAAGAATTGTGGAAGTAAAATTGGAATTAATGAAGAAGAATATTTTGTTTTATACTTCTTTTTCTGTTTGGATGGTATAATTTTACTTTATGTTTTAGTGTTATGTTTCACCATTCATCTGGCTCGTTTGTGAAGTTGCTAAAATTCCTGCAGAGATGTCGTAAAATAAATGGATAATTGCAAGTATAGAGCAAGTGACAGAGTCATTTATTGTTTCGATCACAAAATGCCCATTGTTGCTTCTCCTAAGATAGGGGAATACGAGAGTGGCCTGGTTCAGAAGAAGTCAGAAAACAATTTGACAAATAGGATGGGTCAGTACTGCTTGTCCTGTAATTGAACCATGGGATTTTTGCCATGCATAGAAAGTTATGGTACAGATGTTATTTGATCATTTCAAAGCTGTGAATGAATGAACACAGAGACAGAAATTGTGATCAGAACGGCAAGGGCGGTGTGAATGTTGGAAGCTGACTTTTCATGATTAGAGCTGCCAGAGAGCAGTGAAGAAACTGAATTTCCTATTCTGCATTTTCTTTCTCCTTTCCTCGGATGTTAAATGCCCCCTTTAATAATAATTTGATTTTAATTATTTGATTTTGATTATGTGTGACCGTTCATCTATATACTATTTCAGTGCATATGTATTGTCCTTTCCCAAACTCTCAAATGTCAAAGCCACTGCAATGTTGAAATTCAGACCCAGAGGTATCTACATCAGCTTTAAATACATGGTTCTCAAAGAGATTAAAATATTCTCTTTGTAAACACTTTAACTTTATATTTTTAACATTGCTTAAAATATTAGCAATAATGGTTGATAGCAGCTGTGGAAAAATACAAAAGTTTACTGTCAAGTGAGCTATTTCAAGCTGTACAAAGCAGCTATTGACATAAAATAAATGTGTTTAATCTTTGACATTAGACAAACAAATCACAGATTTGGCTTTCATGGCTTGAGAACATTTAATATTTGAAACGGTTTACTATATAATGACAATCTCATTCTTAATTTCTCAGATATGTAACCATAATAGTCCCAAGATTTCCAGATTTCAGAGGATCAGCCTTGATATAGAGTACCATGTGCGAACAGGCACATTCTGTAAATAAAGGTAATGTGTGCTCATGAGTGTTCCCCCTATTTTTTAAGGGAAATGTAACAGGTTTAAATTTAACAAAGAAGAGAAACATCTCAGGCTGATGTTGGTGAGGTCTATAGCAAAATAACACACATATGAAACATTTTATTACTTCTTTGGCAATTTCACACATGCATACAGTATAGTTTGGTCATATACACATCCCTCCTGTCCTCCACACATCTTTGTCTGCATCTACATCCAATCATCTCCCTACTTCGTGTGCTTTTTTAAAAAAATCTATTGCCTCCAATTTCTGTTGGCCTATGCACCTCATATTTTTGGACTATTCACTGTAGCATGGTCCAGCCATCCGATGCACAGCCCTAAAGAGAACTGATTCTTCCTCCCTTTGCAGCCATCAACAATAACTGTTTCCTAAGACTGGGTAGGTTTCCATGAAACACTCTCCCCTTCATTCAGGAATGATGGCTAGCTTGATCTTCTACAGGCCATGTTCAGGCAGCTACCATTGCTGTGAGTACATTAATGCATGAGATTATCATGTCCAGAATACACTTATTTCATTTCTACCTTTTCTTATTCAATTTCTGGCCTTATTTCTTCTCACCTGTTCCTTCAGCATTCTGGAAGGAGGGGCTGTGATACAGATGTACCGTTTATGGAGAGCTAATGTCTCCACAGACATTTATTATCTGCTCTGTTGCCAATTGTGAGTTTCTACATTAACAACCATTTATTGCAGAAAGAAATTTCTCTAGTAAGATCTGAGCCGGTTCTGATGACACAGGCCGGTAGGATATGCTGAAGAGGCAGAGGCAGGTGGATCTGAGTTCGAAGCCAGCCTGGACTACACATTTAGCTGGAGAGATGGCTCAGTGGTTAAGAGCACTGGCTGTTCTTCCAGGGGATCTGGGTTCAATTCCCAGCACCCACATGGTGCTCACAACTGTCTGTAACTCCAGTTCTAGGGGATCTAACACCTTCACACAGACATCTATGCAGGTGAAACACCAATGCACATAAAATAAAAATAAAAAAATTATTTTAAAAAAAAAGATCTGAGAGCTGTGATCATCTATGAGTTGAGTGATAGAACAGTTTGGTACTCCGACAGGAGAGCAAGGAACAGATGTTTGAGCTTTCCAACGATGATTTCTAGTACAAATTTACATTGTTGGGCTTGTGTTTCATTCTATAGAATGGAATGCCTTAATTTTATTAATTATATATTTAATAAATTAATTTTTATGCCTTAATTGTATTAATTATAAATATTAAAAATGGAGTAAGACAATCCTTCTCCTATGGAGTCTAGAAATTTGTAGTACAGCAACAGTTTTCTATGGCGATATGTGTGCTCAGATATAGAAATGCTTAATTTACTTCAAAGCATTAAAATCAATTATGCAGAATACATTATTCATATGGCTCAAAAAATTTGATAAGAAACTAAATTCTGTCTTTACATACTTGACATATAATTTGTAATGTACAGCTGTTATAGGTACAGTAAAAAGCTTAACTAATCATTCTATCTCATTGGAATTCTTACATATAATTCCATTTTAAAAGTTATATTGTAACATGCCTAATCATTAAACCTTGCTGAAAAAATAAGAATTCCAATAGAAAAATTCAAAGATATGTAAATGCATTACATTAGATACCCATAGGTATTTTTTTTTGTGAATTTGTATCTGTGTTTTCTTAGTTTAAATACACTTTGACAAATTTTCAATAACATTTGATACATATACTAGTATTTACCTGTAGATTTTAATTTTCAATCCAGTAATGTTAAATTTGGAGGCAGGTATTTACTTTTAGGCATTAAAACATTTTCAGAAATAAGTATTTTAATACATATAGTAACAAAATAGAATAGAATCAGAGTGAAAATGACACATTTAGCTGATGGAAGTATTTTTTCAGTCCCTAGTTAAGTGGGCACTGTAATTGATAAAATTGATTTATTGTACCTGATTTTGTTTGTAATAGTGAAATAGGAACCCGAGTAGTAGACACAAGTGCTGCTTTCTCATTTTTTCTTTCTCTCTATCCTTTGTCTGTCTGTCTGTCTGTCTGTCTGTCTGTCTGTCTCTCTCTCTCTCTCTCTCTCTCGTGTGTGTGTGTGTGTGTGTGTGTGTGTGTGTGTGTGTAATAAACAGAGAAAGAAGTGAAGGATGTTAAATGAAGTCCAGCAGTTGATTAAGAATGATCATGTGCCATGTGCCCAGGAAATGATATGAATTTTGGACAACAAACGTACAACTGAATATATGGAAAGAAGGGAATAATCTAAAGGAAGATGGGCTGAAGTTAAGCATTAAATATGTGTGTGTGCATATATGTCATATGTACACAATATATACATAAAATATAAGAAAATATATTTTCATTCCGAATTATGTACATGCTATTTGAGAGGTAGTCAAAAACAGCAACAAGAGAATTTGGAGCTACTTTCAACACAGAGATTGTTGTAATATATAATGTTGTAATATACAATTGTTGTAATATACAATAGCAATATACAATGACTGACAATAGAGAGAGTCATTCTGAATAGTACCAATCCCTAAGACCTACAGCTATCTTGTGACTTCAGTTCTAAATAGAGTTATGAAACATATTAAATATTAAGTAGAAAAGTTAAAATTATGAAATAGAGTCTTGATGTCATTTTCTGTTATTGTTAGGGCTGATTCCCAGTTTGCTAAAGTGAATAACCGTAAATATGGATAAGAAGTGCGTGATTATTTATAAATTTTTTATACCTCAAAATCAATGGTTGAAGCCATCTAAATTGATATGTATTTTATATTACTATCATTAGCATTTCTTTCTTGTCTAAATTTCTGTCCAAAGAGCCAAGCAAAAGTCTCTTGACCAATAATCAGAATGGAAACAATTAATCTGTTCAATAATGATATAAACAGAAGTAGTGTTTTTGCTTTGGTCTTTTAAAATATAATTTATAATAATACAAATCATTTTTAATTTTTATAATGTTGAAAATATTTGTTTTGACATATAGATAAGTTTTTATTGTTGCAGTATTTAGACTGCTATGAATTTCTTTTAACTCTTTTATTTAATTCTTTCTATCTGATATTAAGTATTCATTATATATTGTATAATATTTACAGTGCCCTAACTTTTAATCACCATAGCATCAAGGATATTGCTATTATTTCAATACAACTGTGATTATCATCACATTGCTTCATGCATGTGTGTGTATATGTGTGTGTGTAGTGTGTGCATGGTAGTATGCATACATAAGTGTTCTTTGGTGTTGGTGCAAGTGCCTGTGCCCGTGGGGGGATGTGTTGATGTATTTGATCATGGGTAGAGATCAGAGGACACCTTTAATGTCACTTCTCAGTCTACTTTCTCTCTTAATTTGAGATAAGGTCTCTCCTTGGCATTATCTTGCCATGTAGCCTAGACAAGCTGGCCTGTAATTTCCAATGATTGCTTTATGTGACTCATCTTGCTGTTTCAGAACTTAGAGGCAAGTGTGTCCATACTTGCGTTGTTAATGTTCTGGGGATTCAAACTGATGTCCTCATACTTATTTGTCAAATATTTTACTTACTAGGCAATTCTACTGTCCCTCTGTTATGTCTTCTGCATTGGGAGGCAGGCATAAATAGTATGGGATAGAAACATCCCTATGAAATGCACACTCTTCGGCACATTTTATGCAGGTACCATAGATATCCTAAGTTAAAGATGAAGCAAACTGTCATTCATGGTCTCCTCTAGTGCTGTAGGGTAAATTGTAAAACTAAAATTTTTAGACAAGAGATTTTTACCTTATGTGCAGAAGAATATCTTGAAGTGAAAAACATATATATTGCTAGAAATAATACATACTGGAATTTGTTTCAAAGGTTTGTTACAAGCTTATTGGAAAGTCACAATTCTATGCCCTTGGGATAAATAATAAAAATGATCATGTATGTTATAGATAGATTTTCTGATATGCTATGAGAAGGCAGGTAAAGAGACAGAGATACCATGTAGACAGCACTCAGTGGAGAGATTTATTTGGTGGGGGGAGGAAGAAAGGAGAGGGCAAGAGAGAGATGGGGAAAGAGAAAGAGAGACAGAGACAGAGACAGAGACAGAGAGAGACAGAGAGAAGGGGGAGGAGTCCTTTCTTAAAGGGAACAGGAACTTAGGAAGATGTCAGGATGCTGGATGGGCCAGGATTCCAAGAAGTGGGTCTGAATGCTAACAGGGTAATAACAACTAATAATGCTCATAAACATATTGCTAAAATAAAAATAAGTATAGTTATTTTAAAAACTCAATTAAATATTGTACATGTATTTCCCTTGTTTATACCTACATGATGTCTCCCAATAAAGCAAATTCAAATTCTATCCCAGAGAAAAGTTTATTATCATTTTTCTTCTGTCTCATGTTGATATGTAGAGATAAATGACATGAAGGGACAATGAATGTGACTTGATTTGGAGCTTGTGTCTTTCTAGAGATAATTACATTGAAATTTCATCACTGGGGGTAGATCGGAAATGATATAACCAGGATCCTGGTTAGACATTAAAAATTAGAGTCGGGCATGCACAAAAGAGGACATTAACTTCAATGCAGATTATGTTTTCTTGGGGGTTGGCAGAAGCTAAAGAATTACTCCCACCCTGTCTGAAGCCAGGACAGAATCCTGCTATAGATCCTCCTAGGGTGGCCTCCAAATTTCTACAAGTGATATCTAGAGCTCAGACTTCTAGTCTCTAAGAGACACATTTCTGTTGATCTCTTTTTTAGTTGTTGCTGCATTTCCCCCCATTTTTTATTTTATTTATTTTTATTTTTTTTTCATTTCAAATTTTTTTCATTAAGAAATTTTCTATTCACTCCACATACCATCCCCAGATCGCCCTTTTTCCCTCCCTCTCCCTCCCAGCCCTCTTTCCCAAGCCACCCTGCATCCCCACATCCCTCAAATTGAGGTCTCCCATGGGGAGTCAGCAGAGCCTAGCACACTGAGCCTAGACAGGTTCAAGCTCCTTCCCACTGCACCAAGGCTGTGCAAGGTGTCACACCACAGACACAGGATTCTCAGAAGCCTACCCATGCACCAGGGACAGATCCTGATTCCCCTGCCTGAGTGCCCCCCAAACAGTTTGAGCCAAACAACTGTCTTCCGTATCCAGAGGGCCTAGCCCACCCAGTTCCATGGGGGCTCCACAGCCACCAGTCCACAGTTCATGGGGTTCCAATAGTGTGGCTGGTCCTCTATGCACATCTTCCCATCATGATCTCAATGTCCCTCACCTGCAGAATCCCTCCTCTCCCTCATCAATTGTAAAAAAACAATATCATGAAATTTGCCTGAAATGGGAGGGTCGAGCTGGAACAGGGACAGAGTGGGAGGGCAGGGAGGAAGATACCATGATAGATGAGGACATCATGGGAATAGGAAGAGGGAGGGTTCTAGGGAGGCTCTCAGGAATCCACAAAGATGACCCCACCTTGATCTCCTGGCAGTGGTCCAGAGAGAGCCTGGACTGGTCAACTCTGGTGACCGGTCTAGCGAATGCCCTAACTGTCATCACAGAGCCTTTGTCCAGTTACTGATGGAGGCAGATGCAGAGATCCACCGCCAGGCACCAGGCAGAGCTCCGGGAATCCATTTTTTTTTTTTAAATTAAGAAATTTTCTACTCACCCTACATACCATCCACAGATCCCACATCCTCCCCCCCAGCCCTCCCTCCCAAGCCACCCCCATCCCCACATCCTCCAAATCAAGGTCTCCCATGGGGAGTCATGAGAGCCTGGAAACAACTTATATTGTCACTTCCTTTTAAGCCATGGCAGTCTAAATCAGCAACTGCAGCTCTGCTGCTACCAGTCACAGTTAGGCCACCAAGGGCAGTAGCCAGGGAGAATTCTGTTCTCTCAGGCACTGATTCTTTAAAAGCTAGGAAGGGAACGTAACTAAACCTCTGTCCCTCTAAAGAACTCATGATTCAAAGGTTAAGGGGGGAATTCTGCTCTTCAGAGGCTGGATAGGAGGTAACTCACCTCCTCCTTGCTCGTGTCCTCCAAGAAGCCCTCCTGCTTCTCTTTACCCCTCCTTAAAAATCATTGGAAATTGGGTGAGTTCATTCATTATTCCCCAAACCTACTTTATCTTCAAACATGTATTCTCCTGAGAATTAATCAAAACCAGAAGGGCACATTCCTTATGTAGCTCTTGAATAGCCTGTTATTCATGTCCTAAGTATATTCACATTCATTCTCATGATTCATTTACATGCAAAACAGCCACTTATTTCCACATTTGTTGTATCATAATTGGGAATTAAAGAATAGGTTTGAATGAAAAAAAAATCTTTCTCCACCTGGCTCCTCCCTACCACTTCCTGTCTGCTAGTTGCTGGCTCAGCCTCCTGACTACAGGTGAATTTTATTTAATCAAACACCTCTTTGCATCCTTAAACAAATGTTCCAGAGTGTAATCGAAAATAACACACCTTAAAATAATATTCTACAGCACATTTCTGTTCTTAACTTGACACAGCTTCTGGCACTGTGTGTTTATGGGACTAGTAAAATCATACACACATTACTGACTATTTTGAAAGAGATGTATTTTATATTTTGAATTTGATACTAATAAAGAGGCCTAGAAAGAAAGCCCACATATTTATGATATATAACAATCATATGATTTAATCATTCCACAAAATCTTCATAAATTTGTCACTATTTAAAAATTTTGTGTCAAGCAATGAGTAAAGTTATCATGAGGTAATAAGCCCACAAAATAAATAAAATGCTTATTCAGGGTTCTCAGAATATGAAACATTTATGTTCTGAATGCCTCTGCTCTGAACATTTGACTTCTATTTTGTCATCATGGAATGTACACTAGGAGTATCCCTACACAAGAACATGTAACAGACCAGGACACAAAACTCCTCAGTAGCTTTCTACTAAAATCAAAGTCTGCTTTGCAGTTTTCTTCTACCTACTTCTGTTCTATAGTTTTATTGGTTCTAGAGCACATGTAAGTAATTTTTTTGTGAATTTACTCAATCTTATACTTGCCTCTAAATTCAGAACACTATCTCCCTCATGAGACTTACTGCCTAATGAAGTTAGATTGTAGTAACTTGGGACACATGAATGTATTTGTAGCAGAAAGGACACATTCTCTAGTTAATGGACTACCCTTCTGGCATGTGTGGCACATTTTAATTGTTTTACTGCACTAATGCCAAAGCAATGCAAGTCGTTTTACACTATTTATTGTTGATCTCAATCTCTTGAAATAATACATACCTTAGTTTTCCATAAGGCCTATTCAAAGCTTATCTTCTAGTCATCTTTCTAAGTTCTTGGGATAAAAGGACAAAAATAAAGTTTTACATCAGTTAATTTTCTGTTCTGGTTAGAAACATGAAAGATTTTCAAGCATGAATACAGCTTTTGTATTGGTCAGGAAAAAAGAAAATTAAACTTACAGTGGGAGCCTGCAGGAGGGTAAACAGGGTTGAACATCAGAGAAAGGACGTGTGTGAGACTGGAGAGATGATACCAGGTTCTTGGGCGGCAATGACCAGACTGAAATTTCAGTGTGCTTCAGAATGTGTAACCATGGGGAGGTTTCAGATTTTTATATGTGTTGGAACCAAAATTAAGGCTCGGTGGGTAAAGATACTGAGGACAGAGTTTTTGATGCGGCAGAAACCAAAAGGAGCAAAATTGCACCAGTGTTTAAGGGCATGTTAAGAACTTTGACTTGTTTTAATGTTCTGATCTTTCCAAATCAATAATGTAATATAAAGAAGAGTCAATCTTGTGCTCTTAATATAAACCATTTTAGTATTTATTCTGGGTATTCTTAAAACAGCCATCTAGGACTTTTATCAAATGTACTTTGCAGAAATTTTGCTAGATATTTTTTTCTGCCTTTCTCATCTCAGCCATCATTTTAAATTGCACCATTTGCTGGCATTGCGGCCTTGATACAAACCCTAGTATAGGATTTTTGCTATTTATTTCTTTTATCTTTACTAAAATGACCCTGAATGCCGTTTGCTAGTGCTTCCTACATTTGCCGGTTGTTCTGACTGTTGTTGAAGGACCAATTGCCTTCACGTCCCTTTAGACTCATCACTTACCCAGAAGTGCAGATTGTCCATCACCCTTCTTCTGCTACTAGAAATCCACATGCAAGTCACTAGTAATAAAATCCTACACAATGCTATATAGAGATTTGAAACCTTACTATTAAGGCACATGAAATAATTATTATGGGTTACTTATTTCATGGCTACTAGATATCAAGTCAGTAACCTTGGAGTATAAGATGCTTAATTAATTATATTGCCATCACTTCTTTACAAAGGTCAAGAGTATTACTGCCTAATACCCGAACCTGGTTATAGACCAATGATGCTTTTGAAAAAAATTTCAAATAATGTGGTCCTTATTTGTTTTGTTTTATTTTGTTTTCTATTCTCTATTGGGTAAATACCAGCCTTTAAGATCATATGCTTTTATTTACATCTTGCCAATGGATTATAATGTCCTAAAAGAACAGCAGAAATACAATAGTCTTTAAGCTATGAGACACACCTGAACACATTTTATTCTCACTTTTCTCTAAGTATATTTACTTTCCAAAGTGTTTCTCTTCATCTAAATATGTCTTGTTATTAACAGTGACTGTTTCAAAGGTCATTCCAATAATCAATATTCAGTAAGGTTTCCAACATCCCAAGTCATTGAGGATGTCTATTATTAGATAATTCCATATTCATAATTTACAACCTGTTGAGTTCTAATTACTTTTCAAGGTTATAGAAGTACTTACTTATTTTGATATTACTGTATACTACTATTAATTCATTACTTCTTAGCCATTTACAGAATGGTTTATATGTAATAGTCGATGTTAATAAATTTGAGAAAATTAGACAAAGGAGTTTTCTATTTCAATTCAAAGATCATTTTAATTCACTAACTCTTTGCAAGATTAATGGTCCTACTAAAAATTAAACACTCCCCAGTGCGTGGTATGTGCAGCAGATGACCTCATTAAGTAAGTATATGGCGAACAGATGCCTCTGTGACCTGTCTCCAGATTTACTGAGTGGGGAGTGTCCTTGTTTATTGTCCCTTTGATAAGTGAATGCATTTCAAATTAGGGACACAAGGACAATATTTCCTCATAGATATTGTCTATGTCATTTGAATATCTCTCTATGCAGTTCTGTATGTAGTTTGGTAGAAAGTAAAAAGGAAGGTTACACATGAATTATCATTTACTGAGGAAAATATTGTGATAAAATATTATATCTTACTGACCATCAAAAATATAAAAAATATTTTTTCATGTCAGTAAGTTCTTGATTTGATAAGTTAGTTTCAGTATTTATGTATAATTTAACATGAAGGTACCTTTGTTAAAAAAGAGGAACTTGATATTTATGTTAACTTTTGTAAATATAAGCACATTTAGAGTCATATCTGGCTTGAATTGTGGTGAATGTGATTTTGAATGCACTGTTTTATATGAATACATGTGTATGTAATTATTTTAAGGCATCTACAGCAGTCATAATGTTGTATCTGTTATTACAATGGTTCTTTCTTATATTATTACTGATACACTACAATACAGTCAGCTGATAATGCTGTGAACATTAAACTAGTGCTCAAAGTTTTCTATGGCTATATTTAATGCCTTCCTGAATGGCAAAATTACAGACATACATGAAATGACAGTGAAATTTAATAATTAACACAATATTGTTTCTTGTTGGTTTTTCTGTTCTGTATTTCATTTTGAAATTCTAAAGTACCTTGTCATGGTTTTAGAGACTAAATTCTATTATGAAAATATGGAAAATATATTCATGTATAAAGATATAACACATTCATAAAAGTATTTTCCAAGTTATGGTAAAAGAAAAGTGTTTAATGAGCTCACAGCATTATATAGTGTTTTTTTCTGGAAAGTGTTCTTAATATAACCATGGAAATTAGTAATTCCTTTGTTATTGATTGTGCATGCTTGTTTGAGGTTAGCCTTTTAAGAGAACCACAATATTAACAATCACATTAGTGGTACCTACATGTTGAGGATATTTCCTTAAAATTATCCTAATGGAAGATTGCTATTGAAAAAATCTTTAAAAATGTCTCTCCACTTAAATACATGTATAAACATCTGGGTATGAATGATGAGAAATAATGCATCTACATCACCAACTTAATCAACTTTTGAATGATATCTTTAAAACCAAAATTATTTGAATATAGTCCAATTTTACTAGTCTGTGTGTTTAAATATGATTAAATTACAAAATGAAACTATATTTCAAACTGGCATGGGAGAAGTAGTAATATATCAATTATAATGTCTGACTGAAAAGAGTCTTTTTAAAAAAGGATAAGTGTAGTTGTGTTATTTATTTATTTATTTAATTTACTCTTTACTCTTTGGGACCCCATCACACAGCTCCCAAATAAATACACAGTGGCTTATTCTTTCTTATGAATACCTGGACTTAGCTTGGCTTATTTGTAGCCAACTTTTCTTAAATTAGCCTGTCTATCTTTTGCCTCTGTGCTTTTTACCTTCCTCTATTTCTGTTTACCTTTCTTCAGTTCTTACCTTGTGGCTTGCCGTTAGCTGGGTGGCTGGACCCTGGAGTCATTCTCTCCTTCCTTTTTCCTCACTTTCTCCCCTTCTCTCTTTTTCGCTTTCTATTTATTCTCTCCGCCCATCAGCTCTGCCTCTCCCTTTCTGCCTAACTGTTGACCATCCAGCTCTCTATTCGACCAAACAGGTGTTTTAGATAGGCAAAGTAACACAGCTTCACAGAGTTAAACAAATACAATATAAAAGCATGTAACACACCTTTGCATCATGAAACAAATGTTCCACAGCATAAACAAATGTAAGACATCCTCAAATAAAATGCCACAACAGATAAGCTCTTGATTCTCATGTTAAGTAGAGAAGAACAATCAGTACTTGCACATAAAAAATGGGGAGTATCCTAGTGACAAATGATAGAATTTATGTATTTTGTTTGCATATTGATAAAGAAGAATTGCATCTTACAGAGTGAAGTTCCTGAAGCTGGAAGGTAGCTCAGTAAGTTTTTGTGTCATAAACATGACATGAATTCAGCAGTCAGTGTTCAGCTGGAAACTCTGCCTCCACCCCATGCCTTTCTTTCCAAATCCTGCGCCCCTCAAAACACCTGACAAAAGTCCAGGCTCCTCCCGTGAAGCTCAAGACTGCAGGGCCTACCGGGTATTTGAGCCCTGCCTTTAGGCCTGCCCTGTGATTTCTCCTGCCCCCCCCCTTCCTCACCTTACCTCTGGGGGGCTGTAAAGTCACCGGAGAGTGCTTTGCCAATAAACCTGGTCTTTTAATTCGGCTTGATCTGGCTTACTGCGTCAGTGGAGATATCAGGGTACAAAAACCAATCACTTTGGACCAATGTAAACCTGAAGGAAAAGTGATACTTACCTGTAATTTTAGTGCAGCGGATGGGCTTGTGGATGAATCCCAAGGCTTTGCCTCTTAGCCACTCTGGCAAAATCAGTGATCGCCAACTTTACTGAGAGAATGTACCTAAAATCAAGGTGGAAAGAGATTGAGGAAGATGCTTTGGCCACCACATGCACAAGAACATACTGGAACATGCATCTGCATAAATACACATATGTGCACATACCATACACACCACACACAGATGTACTATATTTATTTTGTACTGAGATTATATAAATAACTGTTTTTCCCCACATTTAGCTGAGTATTCCTAATCTGTCTGGAAAACTTTAAGGAAATTTAATTTCTGACATTATCACTACTTGACATAAGCACATCCTCCACATCATTTTGTTTTATGCTTCTGCTCAACAAGCTTCTCTTCAAATGTGGAGATGACCTTCACTTATCAATCAAAACATGTAAATTATACAGAATTATTACATTCCTATTGTCTAATTAAAAAAAATTATAGCCTAAACCCAGTGTAATTCATTTATAAAAGTAATTTATCTGATTTATTAAGAATTTACTCATATTGATGTGCCCTTATCGTGTATTGTGGTAGCTCCCTCCCTAGACACAGAACATATAAATCTTGTTTGAATAAAATATTCATCTGACCTTGAAAACACAAAGACATTGAAGGTTAAATACTTCAGTTATCAATGTTATCTTCTTCTCAGCTTAAGTATTAACTCAGAGTAATACAAAGGTCCTACAGGCAGATGGTGGCTCTTCCTTAGGGTGCTGTATATAATGTCACTTTCTACTTTGTCACAGTTCAAGTCCAACACCTGATGGTAATGCTCCAGCTTCCTACCACAGCGCTTGGCTCTGCCTCTCCTTCTTTGAGAGCAATTGTGAAGAGCCCCTCAGAGGAATGCAGGGAGCACCTAAAGAACTGACAAATACCTGAAGTAACTCTCAAAGGCAAGAAGTGATACACAAGCTGAATTCCATAGAGAAAGACAGAAAGGGAATGAATCCTGTATTAGTTTTTGTTTTTGTTTCTATGTGGAAAAGTTTTCTGATGTTTAAAATTCAGCTACAATGATAACATAGCATAACATATCGTAACATAACATAGCATTAGAATCAAATTTACAGACTCAGTCCATACTGTTTTTATGATATACTGTACTTTTCATATGTTTTCCATTGTTAATTTTGAATATGATTCTTCACAGATGAGATCAGAACAGGGTTTTGGATCCCCTGATCTGGAATTGAAGATGATTCTGAAGCACCCTGAGGGGGCTTTGAGTGGAACTGGGTTCCTTTGCAAGGGCAGCAAGGCCTCACAACTGCTCTATAATCTCCACAGCTCCTTAGGAGTAAATATCTAAATGTGGATTCTTGAATGGGAGGCGAATGTTTGCAAATGCATAATAAAAATTCCCAGTACCTTATGAAAGCAATGGGCAGTTGAATTAAGGCTGTCAACATCTTCACAAGATAGATGAGAAATGAATTCGTATGAGTAAATGAGATGTTCAAGAATGAGAATGTGATGTGTGAATAAATTCAGGCATGGTGCTATGCTTTAGGTGCTGCATATTTATGAGAAAAAGAACAGCATGAGAAATGATGTGGGAACGTGTGTCGACATGCTGGTTATCAGCAGAGCAGATTATGTGCACTGCTCAACAGTGGCGAATTGTTTGGGGTATTAATCACTCAATGGCTGTGTAATGTGGATATGTATGTAATCTTTATTTTCAAAATAAAATTGATTTATAGGGAAGCAAATATATAAAAATTAACATCAGTGTGTAGAGTTGAAAATTACTAGAAAAATGACATGAGTTATTTGGGAGGAAAAAAGGTACTTAGTATTCAAAATTTTCAAGACCTTAAAATACAATTTCCATTGAATCTGGTGTACTGAGCTGTTGGTTCTCAAATACTCAAATGAGCTTAGAAAGGTCCCGGTGAATTTAAATAAATACATTTAATGCAAACATTAATAATTGGATTTAATATAATTAAATAATAACTTTTATATGATAAAATATAAATATATAGATAACTGAGTACGTAGAAAATGACAAGAAGTACATGCAATGAAGATTGGCATTGAATGTCAAAGGTGGAAAGCAACCTTGTCTCTCTTAACGGGGACTCTGGGAATGGAGATCATGATGAGTGATTGCTTCAAACTGATGTATCAGTAGAACTGACTGAGGACTGAGTCTGGGTGGTGGAGAAAGGAGAAGCTCATGTCACCTCTACCTTAGGGAGAACCCAAAACAATGATTAAGGTCAGATGAGCTCACATGAACACTTATTAACCCCCGACCCCTCGCTTTCTCCATTCCTGGCTTTTCCCCGTTTCTCTCCTTCTCTATTCCCTCTCTCTTTCTACTCTCCCCTCCTTATTCTGTTTCTTTATATCATCTGTCTGTCTTTTCCCACCTATTTCCCATTTCCCCTCTACTCTTTTGCTATTTGGGTAGTGTTTGGATGTCTGTGTGCTTGAGGGTAAACTTGTGTCTGTGTCTGTCTATGGAGCCTCAGGTTGATGATAACAAGTATCTGAATATGTTCTTCTATTACATTCCACCTTTTGACAAACATTTATTTATTGTTAGTTATTTGAGAAGTTCATGTGTGTTCTCATTAATTCACACACTCTACCAACTCCTGCAAGATCCAGACACTTTTTTTTACCACCCAACATTGTTTTATCTTTATTTTTTAACCCATTGAGTCCAATGTGCTGCAAATATACGTATGTATGTATACACACACAGCACAGCACACACACACACACACACACACACACACACACACACATGTATATGCATATGTATATGCAAGAGGAGGTAAGAAGATAACTTACGTATGCATGTATACACACACAGCACACACACACACACACACACACACACACACACGTATATGCATACGCATATGCATATGCAAGAGGAGGTAAGAAGATAACTTACGGAAGGCAGATATTGCCTTCTACCATGTGGGCTTAGTGGGAAGTGATTTTACACAGGGTCATCTTGTCAACCCATTCACCTTAATTTTGAGATATGATCTCCCAGTGAACCTGGAACTCACATATACAGCTTGATTGTCTGGCTAGTGAGCCAAGTTGTCATGTTTATGTGGCAACCCACATATATACTCTACCCAATGAACCCTGTCTTCAGCCATTCTCCCGTCTTTTTTTCCATTTTGATACTAATAAAATCAGACTAGAAAGCTTTTTCTAACAAAATCAATTCAGGGACACTAAGGCTATTGCTCTTTGATGCTCAATTTCTGTATTAGTAGCATACAGTAGAATCAGTCCTCTTTTCAACACTTGCTAATTGAGCCTTATTTTTTATATGATTTATATCAGAGATAGAGTCCCACACACTAGGGATAGACTTTGGTATATAATCAAGACCTCAGTTCTGTCAATGCTTTTTGAGGTGGAAAAAAACTTGAAATATTGTTGGGCACAGTATCTTATAGTCTCCAGTTTGCAGAACTAGGCTAAAAGCCAAGGAGGAAAATCAGTAGCATCGGTGTTGGCAGGAAATGATAAAACAAACTCTGATATAGATGCATCTGTGATGTCTATAATCAGCCTTGAATCTGAAGCTTTGGAATCTATTTTTTTTTTTGAATTTTTGAAATGGAAAATAGATTCTTTCTCATATAATACATCCCAAACACATTTCTCCCTCCCTCCATCCCTCCTCTCACCCCCACCGACTCCCTCTCTCCTAATCCACTCCTGCTCTGTTTCCTCTTCAGAAAAGAGTAGACCTCCAAAAGAAAACAGCCAATCAGGATTTAAAAAAAGGTACAATAAGAGAAGGTGAAAACCCTCATATTCGGGCTTGACAAAGCAGCTCAATAGGAAGAAAAGTTTCTCAAGAGCAGGCAAGAGAGTCAGATGTATCTACTCCTGCTGTTAGAAGTCCCACAAAACCAAGCCAACAGCCATAACATATATACAGACCTGGTGCAGACCCATGCAGGCCTACTGCTTGTTGATTCAGTCTCTGTGAGCCCATAGGAGAGCTTGATTTTGCTGCAAGGTAGAAAAGTTTGGGCAGATCTACATAAAAATATAAAACTTCCAGCATGAGTCCATTAGTTTGTTCTAAACATATACTATCTGAGATGATTGCACATGCTTTAAGTTTATTAATTTATTTTATTAACATTCAGTTTTTAAATTCCACTTGAATTTGTCTTAATGAAGCTTAGTGGTCATTGAGAGAATGCCATAGACTAGGAGACTTAAACAAAAGAGACAGTTTTTTGTTTTTGTTTCTGTTTTTTGTCATTTCTAGAAGATGGAAGTCAGCGAGATCAGGAGCAAGGATGGTCAAGTTCTGTTAATGGTTCCTTGGTGGCTTGAAAGTGATCTTGTCTGAACTTACTTGGCAAGATTAGAGAGATAAAGGGAACACTCTCATTAGTCATGATGAGGCAATGATTTCATTATTGAAGGCTCTGTGAATCTTGGGCTATAACTCATGCATATGCCCTACAGCAAACACCATCAAGAAACAGAGAACTATAAAATAAAACTCATCAATATTTTAAATGAAAGCTCACATAAGAAGAAAGTTAAAAACATCTGAAACAATTATAAACTTTACTGTTTATGATGATGAAGCTTAAGAATATGATCATGACAATATCAGCATTTTTTAAAAGTAGTTTGATAAAAGTATAATTAGTATTTCAAGGAAAATGAACTGAAAGCATTCCTTTCTAGTACTTTTATGAGATTCTTAAAGCTGACTATGCATTTGGTCCAAAACATAATGAGAATTGGACCCTTATAATTTACTAAAAAATAAACTTACACAAAAAGAATGTTTTTAGTTTCCTTTCTCGTGCTTTTGAATGCTGTGCTAAGTAATTATTTCAAGCTTTAACTTGCAAAAATTGTTAGAAAATTGAGCCATTTCCTTTTTCTTCTACTGTTTTCTTTTGTGCACATTTTGCTTTGTCTTGCTTTCTCTTTGAAAGGTCTCTGTTACCCTGTCAGTCAAATTTGCAGCATGTCATTCCTTTTTCTCTGTTTCTTTTGTAAACATTGTATGTCTTAAATCTGGGTCAGCTTATTGTGATCTCATTTTCCTTACCTTATGAAAATTATTGACCCTCAATAATCTTCATAAAGTAAGAAAATAAAGAAGCTTCTTGGCATTAAATATTATACACAACTCCAAAAGCCTAGTTTTAAAAATACCTGCAAGTAAATGTATGAAAATAGAAAATTGTCAACACTCTTAATCCATAACTGTTTTCGTGCCCAGCAGAAATAATTGTTCTGCTTAAAATAGTTTTTTTTTTTTTTTAATGCAGCATACTGGGCAGAATCTCACAAAGCTTCTAGGCTTACACCTGCTCTTCTTTTTCCCCTCTCAAAGTCATAGGATTTAGAGTTTGTTGTGGACTCTTATGTACAGAATGAGGACATGGATGTTCAAAGTGAGGTAACTACAACTTTAGCTAAATTATTGAGTATCATTTACCGTCTACCATTATCAGAGATTGATTATAACAAAGCGATAACAGAGTGTAGTGAAGTCAGAAAAATGAAATGTTGAATCATTTCTACCATAAGAGATCTATGATCTTTATTACACTTCTTCCAGTGTCTTGGGTTTTTAGGTAGGAGATTTTTCTTGCCCCTCAAGAAAAGTTTGCCAAGATATTTGCAGTGATTTGTATTGTAAATTTTTCAAGATTTGGAACTTATATAGCAATTGTATGATTTAAATCGTTGGTAGCATTGGTTTTCTCTCTTTCCACTTGTGAGTCTTGGGACTGAAGTCAGATTGTCAGTATTGGTACAGGTGCCACTACTGTCTGAAAATCTCCTTGTCCCTCTATTCATTCTTTATACTCTGACAAGTAAATCTTACTTACTTGAAATTTTTACTCTGCATTTATGGTATTGTAGATATTAGTGAAACCTATGACCTTCTCTCAGTTTTGACTTCCAGTCCATAGTGTTTTCTGGCTAAAGTTCTTCCATTAACAAGAATTTACACAATATAAATATATTGTGTGAATTACACAATATAAAAGACAGTATCTTCATTAAAAATGTTCCTGGTTAAGTCAAAACTATGAGTGTCATTCTTAGGCATATTATTATCACTGTTCTTGGATTTAACTGCTATACACTAGATAAGGATATTTTATTTGCAAGAAATATGTTTTTTTTTATTTTATTTCATGCAAACAGTGTTTCCTGAAGGCATGCATTTCCCCAGGTACATAGGTAGAAGTAAAGACCTTTTAATCTAGACACTCTCAGGACCAAGGATGATTTTCCCTCCCTGCCCCTCTCCTACCATTCAAGTTCTGTGTATGTGCTTAGGTTGACTTATCACCTAGTATGGTCCTACAGCTTATGTGTGTACCTTAGCTGACAATTCCTGCCTAGACTAGGTCATAACCAGGTTTCTTAATTCATACTTCCACCAATAATATGCAGGCCAATTCTGTTTATCAAGTTTAATCAACACCTTGTGTATCATTGCTGGATGCATGGTTCTGTGTAATGTAGAATGCCAGAGTGCCCATTCAGCTAGGATGTGGAAGAGGGTGCCTTTTTGGAGATATTGTCCTAGTCATCTCTAACATCCCTGCATAATGAATAAGAATTAGTTCCCCGGTGTTAATGTAATTCTCTTGAATGTTAGTATCACTTCAGTGTAAGAACAAATCTATTAAATTTCAATTTGAGCACAAATCTACTATTCAGCACATGCATTTTATTATAGAATATTATAGGAGGAAATTAATTTATTAAACTTTTATGGAAATTGTATAAGACCTTCTGATTTAATTGAATGTGCTTAGATTTATTTAACTGCAGATCTTAAGGGAAGTTTCTTAGTTAATTTGCAGAATAACCTTTTTAAGGGACACTGAAAACTTTCTCAGAGGACTTAAGTTTAACATGTGAGGACATGATCTTTAAATTAGAGACATCTCTAACTGTCAGTCATCACCTTCCCTGTAAATAAGATTGAAAGTGAGAAACCATATGTAGAATATAAAGAAGTTGATCCAATTAATATTGAGAGTAGAATGGTATTTACTGGGAGCTAGGGAAAGAAAAGAGGAACAAGTAGTTAGCAATAGGTACTAGGTTACAGTTACATGAAGTAATGATTTCCAGGGTCCTATTCATTCCAAGGTATGGATATGTAACACTTATAACTTATAATTCAATAAAATTAAATTTCAAATGGTTTTGTTTTACAATGGATAGCTTCACTGCATGTACTGGCTAACATTATGTAGTGTAGATGTGCACTGAAACATGTTATCCCATTCATTTGCATGGTTTTCATATATCAATTAGAAAGAAGTTTGATTTAATTAAATATATTATGAATAGAGTAAAATCGGGGGGGGGCTAATACAACCCATAGTAATGCTGATTCTGAGCTATCATATTGCCATACATGACCATGATGTATAAATAACAGTTTCAAAACAGAGTAGAAAAGGGTTTGTGACCCAAAATTAAAATAATGACAGCTTAGAGAAAGGATCTTTCATCCTTTGAATCAATAGCTCATTTTTCAGACATGGGTTCTATTTAAAACCCATTGCAATTGTAAGGGAGTATATAATTTCCAGAATTGCAGGCACATGATAGACAGCCCTTAAAATACATAGTATATCTTACATGGCCAGGTTTCTCCCAGTTTGCTGCCCTTGTCCACTTGTGTTAACAGAATGTTTTCAATTATCTTGCTGTTGGTTTTGAACTGTGAAGGAAAATTAAATTTTTTTCAAGGTGGTAAAATATAAAATATTTTATAATAGAAACTGTAATTAGACATTTATAAATAGGAAAGTCACTAGACATTTTGATAGAAATATTAGTAATTGTAGTGATACTTAATTGTGACTCATAAAGTAAATGAAGCATTTATTTAAACATAAGATATGAGCAAGAAATATAGATCTATGTTAAAAATGTACAAACTTTGCTTCAAAAATTTTCTAGTTTAAATTTTATAAATATGAATATAAGTTATTTGTATACCATATTAATCTTTATTTTTATTCAATGTGATTATATCATGGTAATTACTAAATCATATTGCAGTGAAATTTGTGTACCTTTAATCCCAATGACAATTATAACAGTCATTTCTTGAGTATATCTAACATCATTATGTATTTTCACACATATGAGACAACCTATGGAGGATTGATATTGACAGTTAAGCTTTGTAGGTGAGATTTTTCTTAAACCATTTCTTCATAATCACTGGATTTAGGCAGGAAATATCAGTGTGTAAAAATAAAATTAATTTCTATAATTTATTGAGTTTATCTTGGTTATCTTTCATTTAGTCTTATAAAATCTGCTTTTCTGTCTTTGGATTCTGTCTTTATTCACAACCCTCTTATTTTACCTACTTGGGACTATTCTGTGAGGCACAAAATATTGAAACTGAAGACAAGAAAGAAGTGTGAGAATGTTTTTTTCTTGTTTCTTCCGATGACATGACTCTCTATCAAAGTTAAGTTGACATCACTCTCTTTCCTTGTGACTTTCAGAATCATCTCTGTCTAATTGTTCTTTAGACCAAAGGGGACACACAGCCCTGGTGACTGTCCTTTATCTAATGCCCCCCATATCTTACCCAAACCTTTGTAATTAATCCCTTTGTAAATAAGGTGTTCTCTTAATTTGAGTCTGCCATCTGTTTCCTTTTGGGAACACACAGAGTTAGAACATTCCCAGTCACAGGCAGGACCACACATGCAATGAGACAAGAAATTTTAGTATCATTACATAAGACACTAAGGATATATCCCATCTGGACCACAGACTTGAATATCAACATAGCATCTTTTGATAGATTTGACCTTGTTCTTCAGAAGGCTGAAATGTTGACAGTCTGGTTAGTGTCACCCCTAGAAAATAGGCTCTTGTGTATAATCACTAGAGTATGTTGTCAAATAGAGAATTAGTCTAGCTGAGCAATATGTACAGAATAAATCATGTTATTGTATTTATCCATGGTTTCTGAACAGAAGTATTTGAATCCATGTAAGCACTCTAAATTTACTGTGAAATTTTAATTTTCTAAGGGTTTTATGTAGAAATTTTGAATAAAGATCCAAACTATAACTATATGTGGAACTACAGGATGTCATACTAAATAGCAGAGTGATTATTCTAATTGTGTATGAAATAAAGAGCTTTCAAACATATATGTTAGTTTAAAAATCTATTATAAATAAAATTGCCAACTGTTTCTTTTTATGAGGCTTACATCATTTTCAAGCTAATATAATAGTGATGGAAATATAAATAAGGCAAAGCCAAGGCAACATACTAATTTATTTCATAATTATAATTTATAATGCTACTGAATGTATTACTAGGAATTAAATGAGATTCAATTATGAAGACTTACATATAAGTTATATGTATGTATATAGTTGAATTTATGAGTTATAGATCTTCCATATTGTCAGAATGAATTGAATCTCAATTTTTTTTTAATCAACATTTCACATTAGGAGAAACGCCAGTGAATGGATTCTATATATTCTGGTATGTATAGAATAATAGGATTTGTAGTATTTAGCTCCTATGGATACACGTATCTAGTCACATACAGAAATATTTGGACAGCCTCAGGTTCCAGGATTAATCTTTTTCTCCCTTTTCTTTCTTTTTCTTCCTTCCTTCCTTCCTTCCTTCCTTCCTTCCTTCCTTCCTTCCTTCCTTCCTTCCTTCCTTCCTTTCTTCCTTTTCTCTTTCTTTCTTTTATTTTTAATATTTTAAACCTTCTAAAATCAATGAATAAATGTTACATCTGAAGAAATTTTGCATTTCAAGGAAATTAATCCTCATTTCCCAATAGAAATATTCCAAAACAGTGCTAATGGCCTATTTTTTTAAAGTACATTTTTGTGAAAAATTTCTTCCTAGTTAATTTTCCTTTTCTCAAAGTTATGATGTAACCAAAATATAATCACTTTTTTGTTCAAATGTTCTGTTACCTTCATCCTAATCTATCTATCTCATATCTTTGTCATTGGGATATTGATTAAACAATAAGGAATCAAATAAATAAAACAGTATTTTTGTGTGTGTTGTTATTAGATCTTTTAGCTTTTCCTTTTATCACTAAGTGCAAAGTGTCAATACTAAATATTTCTCTGAAGATCCATTTCAATCTAAAAATCTATACTTACACCTCAAAGGCTATGTCTGCAATGTGAATTGAACCTCAATATACCCAAAATGTACAAAATATTCTCTGCTTTTTCTGTTACTCCATGTTTTCATTTTGCCATTCCACTTTTCCCTTATTTTCATCCTCTTTGCAGATCTAACTCCATTTTTTGTAATGTGTATTTTATCTTTCTGGCCATGTTTCTGAAGACTGTCTAACTATTTGAATGGTAAGGTATGATAATCTTACTTCTGAGTGTATAAGCTTGTACCTTGAACACATTAGTTTAGAAATTATTACTCCTATAGCAGAAGGTAAGGAAACTTAGGGAAGTGATGTACCACACACATAAAACTCAGATATTTAATAATGTGAAGACTGGGGAAAGGTATACACCCCTGTGCTCTCTAGAATGTTTCTATTCAAGCCCTCTCCTAGGAGCTGCTGTGTCAGCAGCAACTGAAGGCTTATTGGAAATGCAGAATATCAGGTCTCACCCCAAATTCAATAATTGGCACGTGTATTTAAATAGTTTGCAGATTTTTCCCTGTGTCTTGACCCACTTGTTAAAATAGGTGATTCAGTAGAGCACCTTGGAAATATGAGTTTTCTGAATAAAGTAATATCCACAATTAGGAAAATTTGCCTTTCATGAGTGCACCAGAGCATGTGAGTGCAGGTTAAAGTTCCTGACGTCTGGCCTTGTTCTCACATATTTCTTTTGTCTCCCAATATTCTGTTTTCAGATAAGCTGTTTATTTTAAATAATAAATATATATGGAGGCTGAGGTTGTAGCTCCATAGCAGACCCTATGCTCAGCATGGATAGAGTATAAACTCATTCCCCATTACCGAAAACACTAATTTAAGGAATTTGTGGATTTAAAAATATTTTACCTATAGTTACGTGACGTGTGTATGTGCCCCTGGGAGGGTGTATACATGAATTTGTGGGTGTTGATGTGTTGCCCAGAAAACCCTCTTGAGTGTTACTAACCTTCCACCTTGTTGGTGGCACAGTGTATCCTTCACCACAGCAACACTCTAGATTTGCTGTCTCACAAGATTCCTGTGCTTCTCCAGTATCGGTCACCCACCTTGCCATAGGAGTTCAGAGATTACAGTCACGTGCTTTTCCTGGTGTGTGAGGATCTGAACTCAGGTCTTCACACTTAGTTGCTTATCCAGCCTTTAACCCACTGAGTCGTCACTCCAGCTACGTTGATTCTCAGTGTCAGCGTTCTTAATTTTAAAAGCTTAAAAAAATCAATTTAATTAGAAATATTAGAACTGTTAGAGGATCTGGGATGCACTTATTTGCAAACTCTCATATAAAATAGGTGATGTCAGAGATTGAATATATAGGTCAGACTCTTCTTTTTGGAAATAGTGGCCTCTAAGTATGTGCATTGCAATTAGTAGATATGGCAGGAAGCACTTGGTTTCTATAAACAGTCTTGTTTTCCTTTATCGAAACTAGTATATAAATGAGGCTAGTTTTATATGAGTATGTCATCTACCTGAATTTTTATAACCAATTTTTAAAAATTTTATACACATTCTTATATACTATATATCTGCATATCATTTGTGTTTTGTTATCTTGGAAATTTTTTGAGTGTATATTACTTTACTCAAAACTATGTCTACATTGTGTTAACTCAGTGGCAATCATAACTGTCTCTTAACAGAATCCCTTTCATCATAATATTAAACATTTATTATCACTTTTATTTGACTGCATGATTGAGGTGTCCTACTTTGCATGAACAAAAAGTAACTTAAAGTCTAAAACAATAGAATGAAATACTACATCTATCTCAGGAAAAGCCTTTTCTTTACTGAATTTAGATGGAAATCACATTTAATTTTATGAGAACAATAAATACAATCCGAGTATGTTTAGTTAACATTCTAAGGAAGAAATTAGATACGGTATTACTTTCTTCAACTTTCCTATTTAGCTTAATAATTATCTAACACTGAAATAGACCTTTTTGGGAAAAATATATTAAAATGTAGGGAGTCATTCATCCCTATAATTAAGTTTATGGGAATATTTTTAAAAATATTCTGCCTTTAACTGCTTTAACCTTTCTGTAAAATACTATTCAGAGTATGTGCTGTCTGTTAGCTAGGGTATGATTTGTTATCCCCAAGTTTATTATAAAGTACATTATAGGATGTAACATATTAGACAATACATATTTTACATTACAGTAGTGAAAACATGGTAAATGTGTATTAGATGTATTGATTCATGAATTGTTGTATATGTCTTTGTACACAGTTTTCAGTGATAAATGAGGAAATTCTGTGGGGAAAAAACTCTTAATATGGAATGAAAATGACATTGTTTACAAGAACTCTTAACTAAACCCATTGAAGCATGTTCTCTAAAATATTAATAATAACTCTGAAGGAAAAAAGGAGTGAGATTCTAAATTTTCTGAATTACTTTAATGGTGAGAAAAATGATAAAAGATTTTGTTTGAAGCTTTAAATTTACTTATTCATTTATATATACTTTGAGAATTCACATATCCTGCAATTAATTCTGATCATATTAACTCCCATACCTGATCAAACTGCTCTTGGATCCTCCAAATCAAATTCTACACCTACTCATCTGCTTTTGTGATTTTTTTTTAAATTTTGTTTTAGATGACCCCAGGTGTCTGATTAGTATATGTATATGTAGGAGTGTCATCCAATGGAGCATGCTCACCCTGCCAAGGAGAAAACCCCTGTAGAAAACTGGCCCTTGCTCTCCTAAACCCTATGAATACCTCCTCAGTTACATGTGAGAGTTCTAAAGCTATTCCACAGGCCATGACATAATGCTAACTGGAAACTTCTTCTCAGGTCCTATATAGGCAACAGCTGCTGTAAACACATGAGGAAAAAGGTCTTGCAATGTCCACACTGTTTTACAGCAGTCTTCCCTGAACGCTGGATCTTTCTTCATCGCCTTCTGAGATGCTTCCTGAACCTTCAGAAGAATGTTAATATAAATCAATAGAGATAATAATTTGAATGAAGTCTTGAAAGATGAGCTTTACATATGATACGGAGGCAAGCTATGATTCTGCGAGCTTCTTCCTGTAGCGGGGGCTACTTATTTTATCACTTTACCCTCCTATTACTCTTAAGAGGAGAATAGCTCCTTTCTTTTTAATGGAGGAGGACGTGGCCACTTCTCCAGCTTATCTAGCTAGGGTTTACAGTAGCAGTTATATGCTTTGCTGTGATTAGTCTAAATATTGATGTGCTTATAAACTCAGTTAACCATTCTTAAAGACATTTCAAAATACATGGTAAGGTGGAGTCTAGGTTATAGGATCCTCTTTTTGTTTGTTCTTGTCTGTTTGATTTTTTGTTTTCTGTAAGCTTTTTCTTTTTAAGTGAGCTAGAAACAGAGCCATGGAGGGAAACAAAAAAAATAGGAAAATGAATTTCCCTTGTGAATGCACATTATCTTATTTTATAGAGGATATTCCACACTGGACAGCAAGATGCAAGACTCTGTCCTATCATTTCTGAACTTGATTCTCCCATTCAACCATGTGGTCATATAGAGCAGTAATCCTTGCCTAGAACCTTGGTTCCTTTATTACTTCTTAGCTGGCGTTCTGACCAAAACCACCTCCAGGGAAGTAGCAACTTCAGCAAGTGTTCCCTAAAGCCAAGTATCATTAGAATGCAGCATGTATAGCCACAGTTTTAGGTACTTCAAAACAGGAAGCAAACAATACAATAAAGAACATAAAGAAAACTTAAGGTGTATATATTACCAAGCTAACTGTCTTCTAATATATATATATATTGTCTTCTAATATATATATATATTGTCTTCTAATATATATATATATATATATATATATGGAAAGTGAATGTTATTTTATTTTCAAGAAGGTTCACAACTCATTCAAATCATCATGTTCCATCTCAAGTGCTAGCAACCTATAGATGTGTAGAAAGCTAAACCTTATAGAGCTATTTCTTGAAGATGTTTGTGGACAAGTTAAAAGGACCCCTTTATGGTTAACTTTCTCCTCTGGCTATTTTCAGATTATCACTGTATGTTGAGCCAATAACTTCTAAAAATCTTGCTTAGCATTTATGTTTGGTCCATAAATATATTTATTCACAGTCTGGACCTTTAGGTGTGCTTTCTTCCATGTTATAAAGCAGGGACATTTGTAGGACTGATGCTTCTGTATCATGGTGCTTGGAACCCTATTCAAACAGCATTCTAAATAATAAAGGTAATTTTTAATTTTTCCAAGAATACAACAAGGAAAATAGAACCATTTTTTGTTTGGCGTGTGTGTGTGTGTGTGTGTGTGTGTGTGTGTGTGTGTGTGTGTGTGTGTGCAGGATGGCGTTGTATCCTAGGGGAACTGTGCTGGTCTTGGCTCTTTTTTGTTTGTTTGTTTGTTCCTAATAAGGACTTTTTTTTCAGCCTGATGTTCGATCCCTGAGCATAGGTCTCACTAATGTCCCATACTCAATATTTCCCGTCTTATTACATATTTCTGTTAATATCACAGACACTGATTTCCCCGTTTCTCAAACCAATATCTTCATTTTTATCTTTAGCATTAAGTGTGAAAATGGTGCATTAACTATAAAGATTTCAGAATATTCACAGGCTGGAGCGATGTCTCAAAATTTAAAAGCACTCGTTGCTCCTGTAGAGGACCTGGGACCAACATATTGGCTTGCAATAATCTATAACTCCTGTTTCACAGTACTTGATACCCTCTTCTGACATCATGCATATGTGGAGGCCAAACAGCCTTACACATAATTTTAGAATTACTTACTCTAAAAGAAATGAGATTGAAGAAAATTCAAATTAATTGATTGTAACTTTAAAATTTTCCATAGTGACATTATTCACAGTCACTACAAAGTAAAGAATATCAGTGCATACTAAAAGTATGAGTGGTGACTTTTAAAGAGATGTAGGTTTCTCTTGATTTTTATATTAATTTTAATTTGTTTAGGTATATATTTAATTAGTAAGTGATTAGTTATATATAAGTACTTTCTGTTGTCTTAAAATATCTTTTGAAGTGTAGAGTCAATTCATGTCTGCTTTGTACTTTAATAAAGTACATTCAGGTTATGAATCAGAGTACTGCTTAACTGTAAAAGAATCTAAGACAGTGAGTTCATTCATTAGTATGGCTTTTGCCTGAGTCGAATCTTCATACTTAGGGGTAATTACCAATATGTCACTGAATTGATATTCATTTCACAAAAAATCACACCTTCGTATACAGTACATCATTGATAGTACAACTCAGACACCAGTAGGATAACTAATTACAAACATGTCAATGTTATCTAAAACCTTTTGACGTCACATGTTGACCTGTCATTCATTTACATTTCTCTCTTACAATAATTTGTTATTTGAAGATGAAAACATTCCCTTCGAACACAAAGGAAGAAATAATATAAAATAAACATAAGAGACAAAGGAAAGATTGTGGTGGTATTCTAATTGTACTGAAATGTGATTTTGATTGTATGTTAATAAATAAAGTTGCCCGGGGGTCAGAGCTATTAGAGCCATAGACAGAGTGTGGTGGTGGTGGTGCACGCCTTTAACCCCATAGATCTCTGTGTGTTCAGGGATACAGCCAGCATTGAAGACATATGCCTTTAAGACCTGGGGGGCTGTACATATAGACAGTGACGAGGCAGTCACGTGTTTGGGTTTACAACCAATGGGAAGGCAGAATGACTATGAAACGACTTACACAACAGGGAAATAGCTCTCTTTTGGGAAGCTAGGACCATCGCAGGAGGAAGGGTGAGATTTTAGCTCTGAGCTCTTATCTCTTGGCTTTTTCTTTTACATTGGTTCTGTGTTTCTTATTTAATAAGACGGTTGGTTACATCCATAAAAGATTGATGGGTACAGACAAGCACTGTATGAACAAAAAGCAAAGTAGAACAAGGCAAGACACTGCAGTAAGTTCTTTTTCTTTCTTTCTTTCTTTTTTTTTTTTTGGTTTTTCGAGACAAGGTTTCTCTGTGTAGCTTTGCGCCTTTCCTGGATCTCGCTCTGTAGACCAGGCTGGCCTCAAACTCACAGAGATCCGCATGCCTCTGCCTCCCAAGTGCTGGGATTAAAGGCGTGCGCAAGTTCTTGAAGGAAAATAGTCTAAAAAAAACCAGGTTAGAATCTTCAAAAGTGGTCAAAGAATGAGCATATTGAATATCTTTAAAAATAAGCAAATGCGGGCCGGGCGGTGGTGGCGCACGCCTTTAATCCCAGCACTTGGGAGGCAGAGGCAGGCGGATCTCTGTGAGTTCGAGGCCAGCCTGGGCTACCAAGTGAGTCCCAGGAAAGGCGCAAAGCTACACAGAGAAACCCTGTCTCGAAAAACCAAAAAAAAAAAAAAAAAAAAAAAAAAAAAAAAAAAATAAGCAAATGCTCTGTTACTTTGCTATTATTAATTGAAGTAGCATATCAGGAAATAATATTTCAGTGTCATCAACAAGAGACAAAAAAGGAGCCCACAAACAGCACATTAACTTTTTTTGTTATCTCAAATTTCTTGAAATGATTTTTATGTTCTAATTCATATTGCCAATCTAGCACCAAACCTCACAATCAGGGGATATCAGGAAACATTAAATATTATATTTTCCTATTAGAACTCAACAGATGTATCATTTAAAATAAATTAGAAGTGAGAGACAAGAGAGAGCAGAGACTAATGAGGCGCATATATGTCAAAGGGAGTGAGATCAGAACATCTGTTTATGTGAATCAGAAAAGTCCTTAACTATAAAATGGAGTACCCAATGAGAGTTAATTTTTTTTTTATTTTTCCTTGTACAGAAAGCATTACTATTACTGTTAATTTTAGGGTATCTTTAAATGGCACACATTCTCTAATTTTACATATGTAAGCAATATTAATAAAATGTCCATTGTATTTAAAGTTTAAATTCATTTCATTGTTTATACTTAAGGGCTTAAAAATAAATTTATTTTTCCATATATTTAAAACTCCATTTTCACTGGATCTAATATCAATGATTATCCACAAGCATAGGGAGGACCTTCAGTTGCCCCAGAGTGGAAGCTGGGGAGAATGACAAATTTAAAACTTTCTTTATTCACACACACACACACACACACACACACACACACACACACACACACACAAATGATAAGTAAAAGCTAGTGACATAGCATTTGTTTGTTATACCATAGTTTCCATTATTCTGGATATTGAGCATTAACATCGTTCCTTTGAAATCATTTTATCAAGAATACTTTGAGCAGTAACTTGTCCCCCTGTAGACTTTACTACTACTGTAGTGTTAACAAAGTTCTTCCTTATGCTATGTGTAATTGTAAGCTCTTCCAAAGTTCGGGTCAGCTTCCTACATTTATTCTCTCTCAATGTTATGAAAACTTCCAAGTGCCCCTGTGTATACTGTATTTTGTTCTATGTATTAGTTTTTTTTGGTTTCTGTGAAAAACATAACATTTTTGTTAGATATTGTTTTCTCCATTAAGGCAACGTTAGATTTCAGCAAGCTCTTATCAAAGCCTGCTAATTGACAGTGGAGACAATATCTCTTAGTAATTTTTTTTTCTACAGCTCCACTTACTCTTTATTTTTTCCCAATTAATATTGTGAGACACAGCAACATAAAAAAATCACTAATTAATTAAGAAGATAACTGAAAGCCAAGTATATGAACAACAAGATGCAGCAGAATAAGATGATACCGTAAGGGGATCATGGGTTTTGTGTGTTGTGTGTTGCAATTCTCATGAAAACCTAACTCCTTACCCCTTGCATTTTCACACAACCCCCCTTGCCAAATAGTGTAACAGCTAGAGAAAGTTTTATACTCCAACAAGACTGTCAAGATGTTACTGACCTAGGGCTATAACAACGCTGTAAACAAACCAACAAACCAACAAGCCAAAAAGAAAGTTCACCGAGAGCTAGACACCTTTCTTTTTTTTTTTTTTTTTTTTTTTTTTTTTTTTTTTTTTTTTTGGTTTTTGGTTTTTTCGAGACAGGGTTTCTCTGTGTAGCTTTGTGCCTTTCCTGGAACTCGCTTTGGAGACCAGGCTGGCCTCGAACTCACAGAGATCCGCCTGCCTCTGCCTCCCGAGTGCTGGGATTAAAGGCGTGTGCCACCACCACCTGGCTAGACACCCTTCTATATTGGCTGTGCCACTGCATTTAGACACAGAAGACATTTCACTCAGCTTGTTGATCTAGCAGTGAACACAAGGGAGGCCACAGAATTCTATGGGGTGCATCTATACTCCCTCTAAGACTGGTCCCATCATTATCCCAAATGCCCTTTTGGTTTTATAATGGTTTCTCCTTTGAAACAGAAATGGCATTGCTCAGAGCCTACGGATCAGGCCACTTTTGTTCTGTGTGGTATAGAGAATGATATAAGACAGCCATGCTTTTAGTTTAGAATGGGTTGCTTTATTAGGTAGATAGCAAGCAAAATAAATGAATAAATAGCCAGTAGCTGGTAGAAGCAGCAGGCTGAACATCATCAATCAGGGACTCTAGCATCCTGTACAGACCACTAGAATAACCCAATTGAGAGAATGATCTGAGGAAATGTTATCAAATAGGTAGCTCACAAAAATACAGAGAAATCCACTTGGGGCAAGGGATTGTTCGTTTAGGCAGCTAGCTGGTATTCACCAATCTATAGATCCTGACAGAACATTTTTCTCAACAGACCTCTGTCTTCTGTTTCTCACTCTGCAGAATGTTTTATATAAAATAAATAATAATTTATTTATAATATACCTCATTTGAATATAGTTTACTTTTTAGCTGTTTCCAAGGAGACCATGTTCATACTATTGAGCTGTATTGCTGTTATTTTGTCTTCTTTTCATAGAATAGGATGAGATTGTGGTGGAGGTGGGCAGCCTGATATCAGACAAGGGGTTTTGAGACCACTTGAAATAAACATAAGGGAGTTTGGTACAGAAATTCTCTCTGCTTCCACAAAATACTTTCAATATGCTCATAACCAGGTGATTATTATTTTTAATAAATCAATAGAACAATATGAAATGTGTCTAGTTCATATTAAGTTCTAAAAGTAAAATATATTGGATTTACTTAACATAGCAAATAATTAGTTTTGTTTTCATCTTCTGCTGTAATTAAACTATTGGGACATATTAGCTAAAAATTATACACATCATTAAAATTATTTCTGCTTTTTCATTAGTTTTAAAAAATGTGGCTACAAAATGCTTTAAACTGTGTCTGTGGTCGTCTATGTATAATTAGTATTGTTCTTTTGTCATATTATTTTTTCGATTACAATAGTTACTTCCTTTTCCTTTTTCACTCCCTCCCTCCAAGCACCCCCATGTTTCTCCCCTTGCTCTTTTTCAAATCATGACCCTCCTTTTCTTTAATTATGCATTTCTAAAAACTTAGATGTCAATGGCTCAGTCCATATAATATTACATGTATGTATATCTTCAGTGCTGACCATTTAGTATTGGATAATCACTTGGTTTGCTCATCTGTGGAGAAGACTGTTTCTCCTGCTCTCAGCTTTCCTTAGTTGCCTACAGTTCTTTGCCTAGGTTTGAAACCTTATGGATTTTGTTGTTTTTGTGCAGTTTAGGCAGTCATATTGATGAGACTTCATGGGTACAGCTTCTGACATTTCTGGGACATGTATCCTGTGTCTTCACTCAAATCCCAACTTCATAGTTTACTGAATGAATATTAAACCTGACATTTTCCCAGTGCCCCTCAGTTTACTTATCTGCCAAATGGAAAAGTAGTGGTTGAAGTTGTCAATAAGTGTTAAGCATTTGGATGATTCACTGACAGTTTGTTGAACATTTGGTTTATTGTAAAGTGTCTAAGAAGTTAAGTGCCTATGCATGTTGTTTGTCTCAAACATCTCCTTTGTCTTTGTTGATTAAATCTAATTCCATTTGTTCTTTCCAGATGTATTGCTATATAATTGAGTCAGGTTACATTTTGTTTGCATCAGCCAAATAAAAGTTTCCCAAGAATACACACAGGGCAGTAGATAAAAGAGTTAAGACACAGCCTGATTTCATCACCAACTAGTTTTTACTTCATCACAGATATGATTAAATACTATATCTTTTTTGTTTTACTTTTATAAGTGGCAGCTTTTATCACTACATATCATGAATGTGTACTTGTGTTTGTGTGTACACATGGGCATGACTCTGTACTCTTTCATGATTACTATATTCAGTTTTAAAAGGTAACTTTTTTTTATGTGGTTGAAACAAAGAAAAATATTCCTCAGGCAAACATAAAACAAATAATTATATGATTTACTATCAAAACAATATGGAATTTGTTATAATATTGGTAAATTATTATGTAACTATTAAGTATAATTTTTATATCTGAATCAAAGCTTAATATACTTGCTAAATCAGTGATTGGTATTCTATACTCCATATATTAATGGACAGAAAATATTTGATTCATAATTTTGAAAAATATTTTGAGAGTAATCTTTATTAAATATATATATATATATATATATACACATATATGTGTGTGTAGAATTATTTAGACTTCTATTGATAAAATTAAATAATTTCCTCTTTCTTCTAGTAACCTTCTATTTTCTAAATATCTTGAGAAAACAATTTCTCTAAGCATTCATGATCAAATTTTGCATTTCTTGAGTATAATGGTGGGCTGTATCAGTATGTTTCTTTTGGATATACAGCCTGTGTCCTTTCTATAAGTTGAAAAAACTAATTCAGCATCACATTCTCAATGCACAGGCTTTCAATACATGACTACAATATTTTAGATCTTAATATTTTTTCAATGTTATGTCTTATAATAATAACTATCTGGGTTCATGGTTTACCTCATCAGTCAGTCAATAAATGCATAAAGTTGGTAAGTAACCTCTCTTTCCTTGCAAAGTACTTTGTATAGATATTTGTCTTCCCCTAGCAAATCTATCCTCATTCATTTTATCTCCCATTCCATAGCAATTTGTCTAGTCAGATAATAGAATAATGCTCATATAGAGCTTTCTTAATTTCTTGCTGTACATTATAAAATTGAATTTCAATGCTTTATGAAAGTAAGAGCTTTAGAATGTTGTGGTAAGTTTTCAGAGCATGAACTTCCTGCTTAATTTCAAGCTGGTGATGATTTATCAAATTGTCTTTTACCAGGTGTGCATTTACCATGCTCCCTATGATTCCACAAATAAAGCTCTGTAGGGGATGCTCATCTTAGTCATTATTTTATCATTCCTTAGTTGTTCATTTTATATAATATTCTATGGTTTAAAAGTTAACTAACTAATGATATTCTGTTAAATGACTTTACTTTTCCCATTTGATTTTTATTATTATAATTAAAATTTCCAAAGGATTTGATCTTAATACACCTTGAAACTGTCAAGAAATATAAACCAGAAATATATGAAAAGTACTACTATAAAGCATTTTGTTTTCTATGTGAAACCAAGGGATTTTACACAATCTATTATTTATTTTCCTTTTTTAATGACAAAAGAAAATGAGTTCTGTTTTAAGATTTACCTAAAAGGGCCAACATCACAGTTGATTTCAGGAAGGCACTTTCTTGAACTATGTAGTGGGGTCTTCAAGTAAGAGGAGAGTGTAATAATTTCAACAAATTTTAAAATGTCACAGCTATATACTTAAGAAATTTATGGAAGACATTTGTATTTACTAGGAATGTGGCACTGTGACAGGTGAAGCTAATCCTTAATGTTTTTATTATATGAGCATTGTTTAGCTTAGGAATCCTAAAACAGTTAAGGGGCCTAAAATTAATATCACTCCATTCTTATTTTAACATAGAATTTAAAATATCTTCTGGTCACTTTTATTTATTTGTGATAATCATGTGAAAAAACAATAGAAGAGAAGAGTGTGGATTTGTACTCATCTTTTTTTTTTTTAAGATTTGTGTCCAAGACCAGGTGTCCCATTGTTATGGGCCTCAGTAAGACAGAGCATTTTGGCTATTTTTCTGTGTGATGCAGTAAGCGTCTTACGTCCTGTGTTAGTAAGTTGGAAGACAGAATGGGGACAGAAAAAAGATATAACCTCTGTGGTCATGCAGTCAGGGCATAATTCCCATCAAATGTTCCCAGCCCTAAATTCCACCATTTTATGATGGACTATCTCAGATATGGATTATCCACAACAGTGGACTGTCTCTGAGAAGGTCAATGCCCTCATGATGCTGTGAATGACTTGGTCGGCCAGCTTTGCTCAAACTCCAGCCTATGAGCCTGTGTGGGCAATGCATCTTGTTTAAACTGTAACGTAACTTGTATAAAAATTGATTTGTTTTAGATATATGAATGATAGAATAAAGAAGACTGGCCTTATAAATTGAAAATAAGCAAGTAAAATATTATGAGGATAAGTTAAGTAAAATTGCTCTTCTTACCAAGTTATTTTATTTATATAATTTATAAACTTTCTTATATTTAAGTTACATATGTTAATACAAACCACGTGGAAATTCTAATAAAAATATAGCATTCATGAACTTGACTGTTATCCTTGACAGTAAGGAAATGTTTGATTTTTTTTTTTTTTTTGGTTTTCCATCTACATCCAGTAAGTAATGTATACATGCACAATGTGAGGTATGGCTTAATAATTCTGTCCTTGTGTTTTTTTGTGACTGGAGCTCTTTCAGTTTCTTAGGTTGCCATGAACTTGATCATCCTTCCTCTTCTTTCAAAGTTCTGTGAAAATGGTATTTTATTATATGTGGCTTATGTGATACGCAATGTGTCAGTCACTTCCTCAAGGATATAATTGAAATTAAAAGGGGATGAAAGAAAGACAATCAAGTGGCAAGTCAATGCTGAGGATTAATGCAGGCATAGTCCTTGACAGTGCTCATATTATGATCCTATATGTTTATACACACATTTACATGTATATATTATATATATATATATATATATATATATTATACACACATTTACACACACATATATATGTACACATGAGATCATATATGGGCATTGTATAATATGTATATATGCATATAATTTATAATATATATTATTGTATGTATTGTGTATATTATATATTCTTAGCAGTCAGTTGTGTGAACTCCTCAGGTTTACTGCACTGAACTTGCAAAGATGGTTAATGAGATACACTATAATGTAACACAAATCTTAAAAGGTCTTATTAATAAAGTCAAACCCGGAGGCAGATATTGGGGTAAATTCTGAAAGATCAGAGGAGCAGAACAAGCCACAGCAGCTAACCTCACCTCGACAATTTCTCAGCTGATCCTATTTCCTCAAACTGGAGGCCTCTGAGTCTTCACCCAAATGGATCTCAGCTGAACTGCTGCTAAGCCTAAAAGCTTAAAAAGCCTAAAAGCCTCTAGTTCCTGGTCCTCATGCCTTATATACCTTTCTGCTCCCTGCCATCACTTCCTGGGATTAAAGGCGTATGTCTTTTCCACGCAAGACATGAGGTCTCAAGTGCTAGAATTAAAGGTGTGTGTCACCATGCCTAGCTCTGTGTGGCATTGAACTCACAGAGATCCAGATGGATTTGTGCCTCTGAGATGCTAGGATTTAAGGCATGTGCTACCACTGACTAACCTCTATGTTTTATATAGTGGCTGTTCGATTCTCTGACCCCAAGATAAGGTTATTGGGGTACAACAATACATCAAATACATTTCTCCTTTTTTGTTTAAAATAAAAAAGTTATAACTAATATAAGAAAAAGTAAATACAATAAGTATATATAATATATACAGTCAAGAATTATATTAACAATTTCTAGTCCATTAACATTTGACAGATTCAGACAAAAACTCTATTATTATATATATTAACAACGTCCAGTCCATAAACACTTGACAAATTCAGACAAAAAAGTTCTTTATTCATCCTATTTTGGTTAGTCCGATACAAAATTTGTGTACAATATAGAAAAATCCAATCCAATGTAAAGTATTTTAAACAAGTAGTTCCTTTTTAAAAGTAGATTCTGTAATCTACCTTTTTATCTTATCATTTCCATATTCTCTCTTTTTTTGAGTAGATTCAAAAATCTATCTTTTATTTCATTTATATGTCTTCCCCTTTTTCTTTTTAGAGTAGATTCAGTAATCTACCCTTTTATCCTATTATTTCTATATCCTTTTCTCAGAGTAGATTCAATGATCTAACTTATATCTATATCCTCATTTTTTTCTTTTTTTAACAAGAACCCTAAATCTAATCTCCTTTGTTTAACTTTTTATTTGACCATTAGCGATTAACAACTTGTAACCAACCATCATAAACAATGACAATATCCATAACTCATCAAACGACCAAAAACACCCACACCACCTCTTGGGAATGTGGGCATTGTGTTCTTAAAATTACTTCTTGTTTTCTGGGGTCAAAGACATCTTTAGGGGATCCCGAAAAGAAAATGTTTTGGTTAATTGTCAAATCCTGGGAGAGGTATCTGTATCATTTGTTGTCAGGTCTCTGGATAGTGGGCAAGTGCAGGACTTGTCTCAAGTCCTTGTTTGAGTAGTCTGTGATCTGGGTCATCTCAGCTAGCCATCTCGAAATTGTACTGAGCAGTTTGTAGTCCAAAGCCAATCTTTCCGTGGTGTTAATCAGCTTAATGGCTTTATCATAGTTCATGTGGAATCCTCTTTGTGGGATAAAGTCATCCTTTTTGGAGATTTCAAAATCACTGTTAGGTGTAGTCATGGTTCACTGCAGATTTTTTTTTTCTTTTTGCCTCCTCTGGGTTTGAAGCAATGACAAATGTATCAGAATGTGGCAGAATCGTGTCTCACAGACAATCCCATTTTGCAATACAACAAGTTCCATTCTTCTTCACCAAGATATTCTTTGATTTCAAATCTCTGTAAGCAATAGCTGGCTTTCTTTGGGTACCAACCATCTTCATGTGAAGATGGGCAAAACTGATCGCCATGGACAGAGCAAAATCAAAAAAGGATCCATGCTCTTCGTAATCCAACACCAGCCACAGCAGAGTCCATGTGTCTTTGTAGTCTGCTGTTATAATCCTAGGATGTTTTCGTGGTGTAACACATTGGGTGCCAAAGGTAGATGAATTTCTAAATGTTCTTATTAAATAAAAAAAAAAAAAAAAAAAAAAAAACATGGAGCCAGAAATTTGGGTTAAAGCCTTAGAGAGATCAGGGAAATACGGAAAGCCACCAGCCAACCTCACCTCACCAACTACGCAGCTCCCAAAAGAGCATGGCTTCCTGTAAACCCAGCGTATATGTATATGCCTTGCTGTTCTTCCCTCTCATTGGCTCTTAGCCCATCTACCTTACTTCCTCTTCCTACACAGCTCTTTCACTGTCTGTCTGTCTGTACAGACCTCCAGGCCTCTATGGTTGGTACTGGGAATAAAGGTGTGTGTCACCACGCTTGACTCTGTTCCCTAGTGTGGCCTGGAATACACAGAGATCCTGCCTGCTAAGGGATTAAGGGCATGTGCTGCCTGACTTCTTGTGTGCTGCCTGACTTCTTTGTTTACTTAAAATGGCTGGCCTTGATCTCCAGGCAAGCTTTATTTATCAACACACAAATAAAGATCACCACATTTCAGCACAAATAAAATATCACCACCCTGTAAGATACAGGTGAAGATGATTAGCATTCATGGAATTTTCAACTGCCAGAAGGATTGGTGTATTGCTAACGTTACCCCATTCCTCTTTTGTTCATGAACTTGAACTTACTCAACTGTTCTACCAGTTCACTTCAACCACCTTGCTATTCTGTGTTCCTTCCATGGCAGATCATAACTCCCTTGCTACCAAAGAGCACAGATTAAGCTTTGAAATATTTGATTCTTCATAGTTTTAATTTCTGATCTTCTTAACTTTCCTTCTTTTATTCTTTCTCTCCCTCATTCTTTATTGTCATGTCTTCTTGGTGCTTTATTCTTCCTATTGCACAACTTGCTGTGATGTTTGCCTCCAAATCATGATTTTTTACAGCCAAATACCATAAATGAATATATAACTAAAAATGCATAAGTAAATGAATAATTCAAGCGTGAAAATGTTAGCTTTTAAGTTTAAACAGAATTTTTATATATCATGTGTGAAACAACAGTTTGCTTTTTATTATAAAGCTATTCTTTTAGAGAGGAAATAATGTGTTTTGTATTCTTTTGACAAATGAGACAATCTGCAGAAATCTATGCCCCCATTTATGAAAGAGCTAATGATTGCGGCATGAAATAGCTGTACGAGCTAGTCATTTCAGCAGAGATATGATAATGAGGACATATGCCAAGTACACGCAGAGGCCAAGCCAATTCGACCTCATGTATACTAACCGGAAAGAGCCACCTAAGTAGTGTTAAACTAAACAACAGAATGCCCTGTAATCACACAAAATGGAATATTCTAGTATTGTATAAATATAAGAATTTCCAAATGTCTCAGTCTACCTTGTTTTGTTTTTGTTGTTTTGCCAAGTAGATATCAATATCTTAATATTATTCACGTTTAAGGACAGTTCCTTTGAGAACGGACTACAATGTACATGTCCTTTGATTTGCTTATACCTACTTCTTTCCCACTTGCTACTGGGTTTCTCTGGCTTGTTTCCTCTTCAGTCACTGTGGTCTTCTATCTTTCATCTACATATGACCTATGGGCCTGCATGGTGTCTTTGCCCCTGGGATTACACTTTGGTCAGGATGCTGTGTGTCTTATGTGTCTTAAAGTAACAGTTAGATGCACTTCCCTGTGATCTTTTATAATGTCAAATATTCCAGATTATTTGTAATTTGATTTGTTAAGTCCATGTGTGGCAGCATATCAATACTACACATACACACACACACGTATACACACACACACACACACACACACGTACACACACAAATATCACAAGCCCACTCTTCCTGAAAGAAAATAAACTATAGATAAAATATAGCCTTAATATTATCATATTTGTTCAATAAATTGCATTTTCTCATTTCTATTTAGCCAGAATTAAAAAAGTGCATTTCAGTTCTTTGCATACACACACACACACACACACACACACATACACACACACACACTACAAAATAATGAAATTAATATTGCTTGTAATAACAGTTCCCCTGGTGTTGCTGTTGCTTTACTTTCCAAACATCTAGTGCCATGCTAGTCCACAGCCTTCATCATTATTGATGTTTCCCGAGCATTTCAAGCCTTCACTGGTTGAGAGTGTGTGCTAAGATTGTATTTACTTCATTTGAAATTATCCATGACATGCAACAAGCTTCAAATACTCAATAAGAACAACAGTGGGTCCTTTGTGTGCCACAAGTTCTTTCCAATTCTCAAATGGTTGTAGATCTGGAGGGACATGGTTCACACTCCCCTGCTCTGTGAGTCACTGTGGAGAGAGTGCCCCCTGCTGAAATGTCTTAGATAATAATGGAACCAAAGCAAAACCTTTTTATATTTAAATATGGTACTTCAAGAATACATGATAACCTAAGTTATTCTGTCACAAAATTTAGACTTTGAAATATTGTTTATATATTTTCCCTTTCTATTGATAAAAATGTAATATATAGCATAACCTGTCATTAGAAACAAAACCTGTATACCCAACTTAGATGGCTTTTTGAGAACTTCACATTTTGAAAAATTTTTCTCAAAATACAGTATTTTTCATGAAATCTCCTACAAGTGATATAGCTTCCCAATAAGCTTCAAGGATCATTTATAAAGCTTTCAGCATAGAAGTACATGAAGAGATGAATTTGACAGTTAATTGGAACTTTGGTGTTTAACTGGTTAGTAATTGTGAATAGAAATCAAAACATTTCCAGTGAAAATAAAGGAAATGGAAAATTTTTCATGTGACAGTGATGCAAAAGTACTAATGTAATTTTTGAAGGGTGAAAATAAAAGTACTTGATATGATATTTATGCAAGATGATATTCCAACCTGATGCTCAGTTATAAAAATCTCAGTGGGCAATGTTGTTGATGTATTGTTAAACGGTTGGCAGAGAGGAGGGCTTTCTGTGAATCACACTGTGTTTGGGTTTGGAATGAATGAATTAATCCATTAATAATAAAGGAAAGCCAGCAAGAAAGAAGACAAAGAAAACAGGAGAAATACTGTGCATATCATTTTTCTCACATGTTTTTATGATGAGTTGAGCACTTAATTCTTTTCTTTATAATTCTGTATACAGCTTGTCATAGAAAGTTTTAAGTTCCATCACTGAACGCATGCATTCCTGTCTAGTCTGTTTTTATCAAAGGAGTCATTCTTGTGAATCAACAAGGCTTAGACACAGACTGAGGAGTGCTTTCATCGTTTTTAAGAAAGTGACGCAGCTTACCGTCTCCTAGGAAACTCAGAAACTCAGCAGCTGTAGAAACTCCAAGTTTTACAAAACATCTATTATTGGGGGGCAAATCTTCCAAGGAATTATTCCCCGTAATCCTAATTTATTTTTGAAATTTAGTAGAAGGTTACTGTCACAGTATGCATGGTACTTATTTGTTACAGGGCAAAAGTAAAATAAATAAATAAAATAAATGAATAAGTGAACAAAAGCCAGATCTGGACACTTTCCATTTCTTGATCTGTGTGAAACGGGAATTAAACTCAGGAGACTTAACAAAAGGCTGATTATTTGAAGGAAATGACCATCAAACAAACCCTGACAAGACACAGTTCTCAAAAGTACAAACAGACTAATAAATGGGGCAGAACCCTAGCAGTAAATTATAAGAGATATCTAGGTATTGTGGAGAAAAATACTAAAATGTAAAAATAACAATACATGCGATAACTGTTTTCTATCTGTGAAATGAGACTCCCCACTAAATAAACTTTGAAATTATTACCAAGAGATAAGAATGCCTTTTTCCACACTTTTATAAATACTATGTAAGAAACGTGTTACCTACTGGTGAGTATATATCTATCCAAGAAATACAAATGCTAGCCAGGCATGATTGCACTCACCTGTCACCCCAGGACTGAAAAGCCTTAGGTTGGAGGAGAGCAAGTTGGTGGCCAGTCTGGATTACCTACTAAGTTTGAGGATATCAGAGCCACACTGTGAGACTCTGTTTCAAAAATCAAGATGATGTTGATGATAATGATGATTATTATGATGACGATGATGATGATGATGATGGTTATGATAATAATGAGACAACAAATTGTGGCGGGAATAATAGAGCTGTTATTTGCATTTGTAGGGCATATTCAGCATAAAGAACAAAGAATAAAAAAAAAGTTAATATATAAAAGTCACACTTAGAAAATTTTGGAGAAGTGTGCATTTAAGAACTAAGCTCTTCATTAGAATTTATTAGCTAATGAATAATTACTAAGAAGATGACCTTCAGTTATGTGAGAAATAAAATGAAAGGGTAATAGCTGGAATGCTGTTGGTGGGCATGGCAACAAGCTTCTTGTTTTTTTTTGTTTGTTTGTTTTTGTTTTATTATTATTATTATTTATTTTACAATACTATTCAGTTCTACATAATAGCCACACATTCCCTTGTTCTCTCCCTTCCTGCCTCCCTCTCCTTCCCCCCAGCACACCTCCCATTCCCACCTCCTCCAGATCAAGGTCTCCCCTGAGGACTGGGATCGACCTTGATTGACTTGATCTGTTTGGGAGGCATCTAGGCAGTGGTACCAGGTCCTGGGCTCATTGCATGAGTTAGCTGTTTGAAACCTGGGACTTATGCAGGGACGCTTGGCTCAATCTGGAAGGAGGGGACTGGACCTGCCTGGACTGAGGCAACAAGCTTCTTAAAGGAGCATTAATGATCTCTGTGCTGTGCTGAGATATTTTGTGTGACTCCAAAATGATGAAGAATTGATGGTTTGTCACTTCAGGTTTTAAGTTTCAAGAAATATTATGGCACTTTCTTGGTTACTTATATACATATACATACACATACATATTCACACACACACACACACACACACACACACACACACATATATATATATATATATGAATGTGTATGTATATATATATTCACTTGAGTCCCATGTACAGGGAGAAACTGTTGAGCAGCATATTGTCAAACTTAGGAAAACAATTTTCTTGAGTAAAAATAATTTTTCACAATTATTCCTTCACTGAATTTTAGAAACCTGAATCCCAAGATTATAAATGTAAGTCAATTTTATTATTTTTCAATACTGTCTCAGTGTTTGGGGTACTTTGTGAAAGACAGGGTGCATTCTAAGGAAAAATATCTGCCTTCCATATTTATTCAATACTAGTCTATCATGAGGACAGGGTTATTTCAAGACTTTAAAAACCTGGGAGGAACAGTCGTTATAGTAGTATGTTATGTCTGTTCCCTTATTTGAATTTCATGAGCATTGTTTCATTCTGTCCTTATCACAGCACGGAGCAGCTTTTATTAATAGCTTTCCCTGCAGAAGAAAGACAGCTGAAGCTTGCGAGAGTCAGATGACCACTTCTGTTTTACAGAGCCAATAAGGGCAGAGCAAGAAATAACCCAGGAACTCACAATAAAATGTTGCATTCAAACAACACAGACTTTTTTCATATGAAATTTTATTTACACAGACCCCAAAATGATCCATCTAGTTTCATTATTGATTTAACGAAAAAAATATTTTTTTAAGTGTTATTCTAGTCATGTTTCCCAGCTCCCATTTTTCCTAATCTCCCTCTCATATGTACTACATACAGTCTCTTCCCTGGCCTTATTTTATAATCACCTTTTGATTTCAATATAATTGTGTTATCAATTCCATTTATTATTAACTATTAAGAATTCCTACTATATTTATCAACTGTGAAGATTTAAGGCAACACATAGCCTTTATTCATCTCCCTAATGTAACTTAGAATACAAGGCATTTAAGGCTTTTCATAAAGTATTGATGAGTAACTGTTAAGCATGCACATTTATAATGAGAATTTGAGACATCTCTTTTTGGTGCCTTCTATGAATAGCTTGTGAATGGATTTCACCTTTCACATCATTGCTAAAATTTAAAATACATTTGGTGAAAGAAAAGTTATTTATTTTTTAAGTCCTTACTTCATTATCAAATTATTCATAATATGTCATCTGGATACATTTTTATGCTGTAATTTGTGCATTACAATTTATAAACTATAAATAATTTAACGAATATTTGAATGGTCATAGTATACAAGGTGAGAATATAATTGCCTAAGTCACAAGCAACAAGGAAATATTTTCCTATAAAACAACAGTAAACAATATAGTATATTTGCAACACATTAATAAATGAATAACCATATAATTGAAACCTATAACTATAACTTTATTTTTTTCATTTTATACATCTAATAAGTGTGGAAATATATGATCATATTAGAAAATCTCATTTCCTATCTCTCTCTCTCTCTCTCTCTCTCTCTCTCTCTCTCTCTCTCTCTCTCTCTCTCTCTCACACACACACACACACACACACACACACACACACACACACACACACACAAACTGGCTCATAAAGTCTTGATAGTTTTAAAACAAAAAAATATTAAAACACACTATGAGCCAAGCTTTATCTGCTCTAAAATGCTAGTTAAATTATGCTGTCATTTCTTGGAAATGAATTTGAATAAAATGAATTTTATTTAAAAAAACTAAATTTCTGGTCTGAAATTTAAAAATACCAATCTGTAATAAATCTGGACACTGATCACATAAACAGTGAGAAAGGCATTGTAGCTGTCTCAGTCCCTTTCAAAGAGCTGTCATAAGTGAGTGTATAAATGAAACTTCTGGAGATGATATCAAGTGTTGCATCATGCATAGATAAGGACTTCATTAAAAATGGATTTGTATGTGAATGAAATCATTAAATTGAGAATCAATCCAGAGTTTTGAAATCTCATTGTAGGAGATGTATCTTAACTAATAATTTGGTATAGATAAAAATGTCCAGAAGAAAAGAGTTCATCCTCTTGCATTTCCTACTTTTGACATTTGAAATAGAGATGGTTTTGCTTGGAAAGCTAATAACATATCTCTTAAATAGTGCCTTAACATTCCCAGGAAAACACCATTTTTATTCACTGAATTTTAAGAATTAAAATGTGTACCTGATTATAGTGTGTTGATAATAAAAAATTAAATAAAGTGAAGTATAAAATAAAAAGAAAATAATTCAAGCTTATCAGGAAATATGAACTTACTGAAAACTATTATTTAAAGGAATCAAAAATAGTTCTTTATTGGATATGGTTTCAGACAAAGGATTATTTTCCAAACAAAAATTATTCTTTTTTTATTTCTTAATTTTAGTAGCCTATTGTTATTAGGCGTAGAATTGGCATAGGACACATCTATTTGTACTTTTTCTTTCCCTTGTTGGTCTGTGTGTTACACACACACCCACACACAAATAACAATATCTCTATAAAATTATTGTTCCCAAGTTAGAGAAAACTTGAGAAAAAAATATTTTCCCACTATCTGGGTGGTTTACTATGATGATCTCTAATTGCATCTATATTCCAGGTGTTTACATTATTCCATTCTTCATGGCTGAATAAAAAAAGTCCACTGTATGTAATCTATCCTTTCTTTATCTATTAAATTATAGATAGACTCCTAGGCTGGTTTTTACCTTGCTAATTATGAACGGTGCTTGAGTAAACCTAAATGCATGCATGAATCCTTGTCAACTTAAGTCTTCTGCACAGGAGCTCAGGAGCCAGGTCACATGGTTGCTGTCTTTTTAGTTATCAGTTTTTAAATTCCTAATGCATTTTTTTAAAAATGACTTTGTTTCCTATTTTTTTTTTGATTTATTTATTTATTAAGCATACAGTATTCTGTCTGCACATATCCCTGCAGGCCAGAAGAGGGCATCAGATCTCATTATAGATGGTTGTGAGGCACCATGTGGTTGCTGGGAATGAACTCAGGACCTTTGGAAGAAGAAGCAGTGCTCTTAACCTCTGAGCCATCTCTCCAGCCCCCAATGCATTTTTTAAACAACCCCTATAATATTTCTGTAGTGGCTAGACTAATTTAAAAGCCAACCAGTAATGTGGGAATTTTAGTTTCTTGCACATCTATGGCCGTGTGTATTATTTGCTCTCTTGCTAATAGTATTTCTCACCAAGAGAGATGGAATCACACAGATTGCTTTGTTTTTATGCATCTCGTTCATTTTTAAATTTTGATGTTTCTTCTTTGACAGTTTTATACATGTATAAATGTGCATTTTGTTTACTATAACCCTACTAATTTCTCTCCCACATTTCTTAGTCTTATTATATTTATGTGTATTTGTTGTTGTTACTGTGTGTATATGTGTATGTACACTTATGTATTCCTCTATCACCTATCTGTCATCTATCTATCTATCTATCTATCTATCTATCTATCTATCTATCTATCTATCTATCTATCTATCTACTCATTGAATTTAATAAAGATAATCTTTGTTACAGGAGTTTGGATCTATCTAATGTAGTTTTAATTTCCATTTCTCTTATGTGTAAAGATTTTCCACCCAATTTGTAAAGTATATCTTCATTTGTTGTATAGCAAGTTTTAGTTTCATGTAAACCCATATAACCAATATTTGACATATTCGGAGCCACTAATGTGTTAGAAAATTCTTGCTTGTGTCTCTATCATGCAGTGCTGTGCCTACCTTTCCTCTAAGAATTGGAGCATTCCAAATCCTTTTTTCAGTTCTTTCTCCTCTTCATAGCTGATTTTTGTGCTCTAGGAGAGATACTTACGTACTTTCATTGTTCTTCATAAAGATATTCAGTCTTCCCAGCATTTGTGCAAAAGGATGTTTTCCCCAAATGTATATTTTGTCATCTTTGTATAATAAAAAAAAAAAGAACCATAGCTCTTTGGGTGTATTTCTAGGTTCTGTAACCTATTCTGTTTCAATATTCTTCAGGTCTGTTGTTGTTGTTGTTGTTTTTAATCACTATACAATAACTCAGTACTTAATTTTCTGATAATGCCAACACAATGCTTTTTGCTCAGGAATGTTTTAATTATTCAGGTTATTCTATGCTTCCATGGAAATTACAGGATCATTTTTCCCCAGTAACATTAGAATTATGATGGGATTACTTTGGAAATAATCTTAGTGATATAGCTATTATCAAAACATTAATTCATGAGCATGGGGTGAACTCTTATTTTGCAATCCTTCTTCTGTCTGTTCAATATTTTTGAATCTTTATTTCAAAAGTGTTTCCCCCCTTTGCCTAGGTTTAATGCTAGGTATAATATTTTTGAGGCTATCACAAATGCTATTGTTTTCTCTTTCTTATCCATATTTAGCAGGTGCACAGTTGGAATATAGCAAAGGTACAATTGTTTTTAAGTTGGATTGTATCCTGATACTTTGCTGATGTCTTACATTTCTAAGATTTTTTTCTTAGATAACCTTTAGGGTCTTCCATCTACATATAATCTGCCAAAGGCAATAATTTGACATTTTTTCTTGTTTGTATCCCTTTTATTTCTATCCATTGTGATATTTCTCTGGCTAAACTTTTGAGAACTGTACTGTTGAGTTTTCTATTTTTATGATGTTATATATATTGTTTTATCATATATTACCTATATTATATTGAGATATGTTCCTTTTATGTATATTTTATTCATGGATTTAATCATAAGGGTTCTTAGATTTTTGTCAAGGTGATTTTTTGTCTCTGTTAAGATGAGCATTAATACCTTTCCTTGAAGCAACTGATGTGTTTGATTGCATGTATTTATTAGCAGATGTTAAAACATATCTATTACTTTGGAATGAAGAGTAATTAATAACAGATAATGATCTTTTTAAATTGTAATTCTTTGGTACTAGCAGTTAATAATTGACAGTTTTTCAACCATGTTCATTAGAGTTCATTGGACAATTCTTTATTTCTGTATTGTTAAGTATGGATATTTTCTGTAAGTTGGTGGTTTTTATCAAAGCAAAAACTGAATCCTATCAAATGTGGGTATATATAGTCTATGACATATTAGATTAATAATTTTGGTATAGACTTAATGAGTTATTTAATGAATCTCTTACTATTTGTAATGAAGTCAGTGTTGCTAATAGTTTCAATAATAGTACAGTTTTATTTAGTCTGTTCACTATATGAATTTATTTATGGCAATCTTATATCAAACACAACTTGAATTTTCCTATTTACTGTTAAGAAAAAATACTATATTTTACCATAATAAATTTTGAATGTTTTTTACACATGTATAAATATATAGTCAATCAGTTTGTTTTAATTTTACTATGCAACTCCCTCCTTTTATTTTCTACCTGTATTTTTTCTGTTTCCATTAAATATATTTTTCTGTTACTTTAAATTTTCCATTTAGAAGTGTGATTTGTAAAGAACAGAAAAAAAAACTTAGAAAAAGGGGGCTATTTTTCTAAAGATGTGGACTCATTTTTGCACCTACTTACTTGTGTCTATTACAGCTTTTATCAGCAGTGTCGATTTCTTATTTCAAATACAGTTGAATGATATCTGGTGGCCTGGGCATCTTCTAAATGTACCTCTGTGTGAACTGCAAGATCCCTGTTCCTTCTGCGTCTTCAAAGGCTGCAGTCAGTGCTTCCTGGGAGTTATTTTATGACACACTGATTGCCAGATGGTATCTGCCCTGATAACTGCATTTAAGAAATGTATGAAGAGAAAGCTTTTATCAGTGTGTCACCATCGGGTCTTATCACCCACAAGCAAGTGGCCCGGCTAAAAGAGCAGGGCAGACCATTGAGCAAGCTCTTACAGGAGATTGACCAATGAGATAGGACAAGTTTGAAGGAATTCAGTTCCTTTCACTCCTGAATCAATAGCAGGTATTAGTAAAGATAGATTTTTGAGGCCACATTGAGTTCCTCTTGCTTAAATTGGCTTTATGGGATTAGAAATAGTGATGTGTTTGTATCCTGTTCCATTTCTGCTCATGATCTGTACAAGGGGTTGCACACTGCCTTTCATCAAATGATTATTGTTATATCAAACTGCACCTTTTCCATGTCATCCTGTTACCATTTTATTAGAATATAAGGGATACTCCTGAGTTTCTCAAAGTAAATAGAAAAAAAAAATAAACTCTCCAGATTGATAGAAAAATAACTACTAGTATATCTGTAATGTTAAAAATAAACAAAAAAAGGTCCCAAATGATTTTCATAATATTACTAAGACTGTAACTGGAAGTTTTCACTATCTTGACCTTTATATTGGTGGTAAGAATGTGATTTCATTAGAGAGTGCCCTTTAAGAAGCACAGAGCTAAGTTTTGTGTCTCAAAACTTAATTACACATATTTTCTTTACTCAGTTGGACAAAACTCAGAATACATATAAAGCCTGTCAGCTTCAAAGAAAGATAAAATAATGATCTTGGAGAAATTTTAAGTGTATGCTGTTGCAGCTGTGAGCCACACTAACATTTTATTCTTTTTTAAAATGGACCATTATTCTCACTGAGTGAGTTACTGACAGAATATGATTAGACTAGCTTACTTCACAGATTTCCTTTCAAAATTCACAAAATGGGTTTGCAACTACAAAGAAACACTGCCAGTGTTGGTTATAATCCAAAAAAAATGTGTATTATATAATTGATCTCTGTATATGTTGCTAATATATTTTTACTTTATCTGTTCAATATTTCAGGGCATAAATAATCTAATTCCCCTTCATTTGCCTAATGATAATTTAAGTATCAATGAAACCTTTTACTATAGATAGTAAGACTGTTTAGTAGTCCTTGTTTGAATTTTGATAGCATCAACATCATAGTAAATCCTTTACTTTAACCAGTGCTAAATTTCAAAGATTCTGCGTAGTTTTCTGACTTTACCAGAGAGTTATCATCAATCATATCAGTTAATTTTGTTGTAGGTTTTTAATTTTCATCTCTCTGACTCTTCTAATTGGTTTTCAACAATAGGTCTTTAATACTATCCATTTTTATCTTACTTAAGAAGGGAATCTGTGGCTGTTATGTAGAACTGAATAGTATTGTAAAATAAAATAAATAAAAGAAAAAATAGATATAGACAATAAAATTATTTTTATTACAAAAAAAAAGAGAGAGACAGGAACACTGAGTATGACTCTCTAGATGCTCATACCCCATCCTTGTTTTGAGAGAACTTCTGAAGAGATTGATAAGATATATGCCTGCTTGAAAGTAACATAAATTTTTAAACAATTTACATTTTATTGTTTTTCTTATAAATAAAAGTCAATATAATGATGTGTTTGGGTTGTTACATCTAACATTTCATTTTTCTATGATCTATTTTAATATTTTTTATAAATTGTTCATGTATTTTCATGGTTATTTTTATAAAAATGATTGGGGCAAGTGTAATTATGTGATTATGTGCTAAGAGATCTCTCAGGAATAATCCCAATTTTACAAGGGTTAACACCAATTCTTTGTTATAGGAACAAATCTGTAACAAGAGCAGAATCATCAAAAGTTTTAGTTAATTTGAATAGTGTAACAGAGGAGGTTTAAATGGAGCCAAGAGTGCTAGAAAAATGGTTATGAAAAGCTTCTACAATGAACCTCAGAGTAGAATCCTCTTAGACTGAGGTGAGCTCTTTCGGGGTAGACTCATAGCGTGCAGGGTTGGATGAGGGCTGCTTCTCTTCATTCTAAGTAACTCCATTGCTCTCCTCCACCCTCACTTGGCTTATTTCACTTCTTTCCAAGACGAGCAAGTAATTTGGCTGTGACTTCCTTTTGAAAACTCACGTACTCTATGTGGGAAATACCCTAGAAAAACCCATCAAGGGTCTTTTCGAAGACTCTGTATTTGACCAGGCATATGTCCGCTGCTATTGTTCATCCTGAATGAAGGTGCTTTATCTTTATCTGATCTTTGGCTTCTGTGTGAAGCACTGCATTTTCTTATCTGTCCAGCCCTTAGGCCTCAGCTATGATTTAAGATCATTGTTGTCGACCTTAAAAAAGGATTTCAGGATACAGATTTAGAGAAATTACTTATTTTATCACTGTGGAAATTTCACAGATCTTACTTGTTTATGGACAACATTAAATCTTCAAGTTCATTTTTACACCTGCAATCAATGATGTTAATTCTAAGCCTTATAGTTCAGGTTAGTAACTGCAGGTTTTATACATGGTTTACTTACTCTTGAAATTGGAGACTGGGCTAAGGACCTTGCTCAACTCAACATACAGTTTGACACGGAGCTACAATCCCAGGGCCTGTTCTCACATATCATTTAATCTTATTACTTAGTTCTCTCTATATAAGCTAATGCTCTAATGAGTAATGTTCTAGTCATAGAGCATTCTAAGAACGCTTCCCTGGGAGGCATTTTCCTAATGTCTATTTTGTGCTTCTATATTTCCATTTTCTTCATGTTTTGGGGGCTCATCATTCTAAAATCCTTCTCCTCAAAAAATATACTGTATTTTCCTGAGTTAATCTATTGTACATTCCTAATCATGGAATTGTTTCAAGGTGTATAATGTACAGTGTCCTATATGCAAGGAAATGCAAGTTGACTTAAAATACTACAACACATGTTCTGATATAAAGGTTTTGTTTTTTTTTTTTTTTTTTCCTTTGGGCTGGATGTTAGGGTTTGTGTTCCACTGTTTTTAAATTGTTTTGTTTTTTTTTTCAAGGAATTTTTCCATAAATTAATTTACATTTATCGTGTCATTATTGATTTTTTAGATGCTCCAAACACATATGTTTGATATAGAGACACATACCATATGTGACTGAATTATCATGTTTGGATAGAATCACAATTCTGAACAATATAGTATTATTATAGTATATTATTTAGCATACTTGTATACTCTTTCTTAGTTTTCTTTTTTTACATTTGTGTATTATTCAAGTGTGTGTGTGTGTGTGTGTGTGTGTGTGTGTGTGTGTGTGTGTGTGCGCGCGCGCACATGCGCGCGCGCCTCTGCCATGATCTCTGTTTAAGGGCCAGGGGACAGCTTGAGTGAATCAGATTTCCCATTCATGTCTGTGGGTTCTGTAGATCTGGCTCTGGCCTGGTTGCAGATGCCTTTACCTGCTGAGACAACTCATCAGCCCCTATTAATAGTTTTATATTTAATTCAACTGTATCCTTTGCTAGTTTTCTCAAATTCCTCTGGAAAAGAGACTATCCCAAGAATTCTACACTACTTGAGCATCCTCTAAATGTTTGTAATCAGTTAAGGATTGGTTAGGGAATCAGTTACTTGAAGTATTTCTCTTTCATTGCACTGTCAGTTCAGTTTAAGAAAATGGCATCACTTCTGCTGTCAATCTTCAGTACCACGTTTCTCATTTTAATTCAGTGTGTGTTGAAGAACTCATTTTCACAGATTAATTCATAAAACAGAGCATGCCATGGAAAACAAATTATATTTCTATAGTTTTTTTTTTAAAATAAACAGAAAAAAAGTGCTATACTGTTGCCTTTTAAGATACATAGTTTCAAATACTGTGTATTCACTTAATAAATTATGTCTTCTTGATATATGTGTTTTATGACAACTCTCATTCATGTAGAACACGCTGGTCTCGATCTAAGCAATATGTTATATTTGTAAAATTCATCCCCATAAATTTATCATCTGAAAAGTAACTGTTTAGACATTTCAACTAATATACAATTAGTTGTATCTGAGTTGTATCTTGTATCTGAGTATCCAAATAAACTGTTCTCTTATAGCAATTTCTGCATACCCACATTTATTTCAATACACAACCTAAAAACAATCTACAGAAATGAATAGATAAATTGTGGTTATGCAGATACAGAATAGAAATCATGCAGTCTTGCCATTTGCAATAATGTGGGTAGATTTGGGAGATATTGTGCTATAGAAATAAACTATTGTTGATTTATAATTACAGGTCTAGTCTTTTATTCTTATAGATTGTATAGTTTGCTTATTGGACTTTTTTTATTAAATCATATACTATACTTAGTGACTTAACTTTTAGGGGGGTATATTTTTTATTAATATTACTCTTATTCATTTGATTTCAAAAGGTGCTCTTTGTTCAGTGATTGTGGTTCATTTGGTCATTAATTTAGACAAGCACCTACTTCATTATCATGAGATACTAAAACATTTTCTATACAATTAATGATTAGTGGATGGATAATTTAGGCAAGGGGCCTTCTGTTTAGTGTTAATTTTTGTGGTTATAATGATTCCAGAGAATGAATCCAGGGTTTCCTTTACACTAGACACATGCTTGCTTTGTCAAATATCCATATTATGATATGTAATCACCATAATTGTATTAAATGGCTGTGTTAGGAATTCAATTCAAAATAAAAAATTTGTCTAACCATGCTAAATTAGAGAAAATATGGCCCCATTTTCCCTTATTTGTATCCCTAACTCTTAGGTGCCTACTTAGATTCTCTACAATAAATAAATGAAACTGCTTTTTGAGGAAAATTTTTGAAAACTTTAAAATGATCTTCAAAAAGAAACTCATTATGTTCCTTTGAGTTGCTTAATGGTCTTGATTGGTCACAGCATTGGAGAATAAGCAGAGGTCCAGGGAGAAGAGTTCAAGTCATCACCAAATATGCACAGACATTGCTCCTAGCGAACAATGTATTACATGCCATTTGTTCTCAAGTCATAGAAAAGAAAATCATGCATGGTTGTTTTAGGGATGCTTCCTCCAGCAACTTAATGGGAGCAGATGCAGGGATGCACATCTACACATTGGACAGAGTTCAGAGAATCCTGTAGTAGAAGGCAAGGAGGGATTATAGTGTTGCTGGAGGGCTTCTCTCCAGGTTCCCCAAGCCCCGCAGTTCCACAATCCACGTATAAAATAATCACTCAGATGCTTATATCACTTATAAACTGTATGGCCGTGGCAGGCTTCTTGTTAACTGTTCTTTTATCTTAAATTAACCCATTTCTATAAATCTATACCTTGCCACGTGGCTGGTGGCTTACCAGCGTCTTCACATGCTTCCCAACATGGCAGTGGTACTTTTCGCCAGCTCTGGGAGTCATCAAGTCTCAGAAAAAGTGGGTCTAAGCTTTTATCAAAGCAGCGTGTAGCCCAGAAACCTCTTTTTTTAAAAAAAAAAATACTAGTAAAGACTAAATCTACCACACAGCTTAATGTGCTGCTGGCAGAGGCCTCATTTTCGCCATACTGTTGGTCAAACGCACACGCCAGGAACCCGCCAGTGTTCAAACCTGTGTTTTGCAGCGTCTAGCTGCCCGTATGAGACAAGAAGCAGGAACCTGGTTTTGGCTCTGTTTAGAATTGGTTATTAAATATTCTCAGGTTTAAGGTGGAAACTCGAGCTGTTGGGCACCATTTGTTGCTGGAGGGCTTCTCTCCAGGTTCCCCAAGCCCTGCAGTTCCACAATCCACTTATAAAATAATCACTCAGACGCTTATATCACTTACAAACTGTATGGCCGTGGCAGGCTTCTTGCTAACTGTTCTTTTATCTTAAATTAACCCATTTCTATAAATCTATACCTTGCCACGTGGCTGGTGGCTTAACAGCATCTTCACATGCTGCTTGTCCTGGCGGTGGCTGCAGTGTCTCTCCTCCTTCTTCCTGTTTCCCCAATTCTCCTCTCTCTTTGTCCCGCCTATACTTCCTGCCTGGTCACTGGCCATCAGTGTTTTATTTATATAGAGTGGTATCCACAGCATTATAGGAACCAAAGGAATCAAGGACACTAGAAGAAAATGGCCCACAGAGTCAACTAACCTGGGCTCAGAGGGGCTCACGGATTCAAATGACAATCAAGGTGCTTGTATGGGTCTGATCTTGGTCCTCTGAATATATGTTATGGTTGTGTAGATTAGTGTTCTGTGGGACTGCTAACAGTGGGAGCGAGGACTGCTTTTTGACACTTTTGTGTGCTTTGGGGACCCTTGTCCTCCTACTGGGTTGCTTCATCCAGCCATAATATGAGGGCGTGTGGCTCGACTTATTATTACTTGATATGCCATGTTTGCTTGATATCCCTGGGTAGTCCTCCCTTTTGTGAAGGGAATGGGGAGGAGTTGATCTAGGGGAGAGGGAAAGGGAATGTTGGGGGAGGGGATAGTAGGAGTGGAAGGATGGGAAACTGTCTAGGTGATGCAATATACGAACGAACAATACATAAAAGAAAATAAAAAGAAACAATAGCATGGTTATTTTCAGAGTAAGCCCATTGAAATTGTCTCAAGGATTGGAGAGATCACCTTGACTTTTTGCAAGATAACTTACTCATTCACAAACATTTAGCCTTTTCAGAGAACTGACTGTGTGTGTGGCATTCAAGGTGAAGCAAAGTCAATGAAGAAGAAACTCCACATCCAATTATTCTGTTTCAGCAGCCATTTATATTAGACTAACCCTAAAATTAATGTTATTTCTTTATTTTTATTCTTATCTGTGTGTTCCCTCTTTTCCTCTCTTATGTTTTTATTATCTTCTCTTCTATTTTCTCCATCTGATTCTTAGTCTCTCCTTGCATTCTTGGCAAGCGTGATCTTCTAAACAAGTGGTTCAGAGATGTTTGGTACAAGCAACATACCTTTTCCTCCATAGTTTTCATTGTTTTCCTAGATGATAACCCATGTACCCCCAGTTTTCTCTGTTACTGGCTATGAAAAATAACAAATTATGTTTAATATCAAGTGTCTTAATTATATATATATATATATATATATGTATACTATATATATAGTTACATTTTGATGTAAAGAATACTAATATAAAGGTAACCATAATCATTGTAATCACTCTCCCCTTTTGTTCATAGCTTCTGTTTTCATTGATGTCACATTTTATCTTGAGCATATTGTGCATTTAAAAAGCTCAGTTATGTTTTTTCATTGAGAGATCGTGATATTACATTTGAACTTCAGAGTCTAGATAATTGGGCATTTTCTTTCAGATCTAATTCTCTTTTGTATGTTCTCCTTAGCATAATGATTACTTCACAGTAATACTATATTCCTTTTCTTTCTTTAATTAATGTCACATCTCAATTCTAAGTGCTTGTTTTTAGCCCCAGGGTACTAATTTCATATCTTGTTTCTTAAATTAGCCAACTATAAGCTCAGATTTCTGGTGGTTATGATAGTCATACAGCGACTTTGTGTCTCCATCAATAAGAAGAAATTAGGGTTTTAATGAAGGACATTTTTGCTATTCCATTAAGTATTTGACTTTAAAAGAACTGTAGTATTGTTTCATGGGCGTAAGTTGCTTATTAAGAAATAAGTGCTTGGCAGCTAATATATTTGTGAAATGGATAGAATCGTTGCTAGTTTATAAAATGGCAAAATGCATAAAACTACTCATACATGGGTCACAATAATTATTTTATTATTATCTGCTTTAATAAACCAATATAGAAAATATTACAATTTTTAAAGCCTTAACATAAACTCATTTTTTTCATAGATAATATTCTCTGGGAATAAAAAAAGAATAAAATCTCTAGAGACTTCCTGTTAACATTGTATCTGAACTTTAGGCTTAAATGGGTACTTCAGAATATTGTTTGTACATAAAGAAGTAAGTATGTTTTCGCTGGTTTTTAAAACTGACTGTCAGCACACCACCGGATAACCAAATGGCAAGTTCAAATCTAATGTGTGTGTTCAAATGGAACCACTTTTTAATGTAACTTTGCTTTTTCTTTGTTATTTGTTTGTTTGCAAAATCCCATTAGAATTTTCAGCTGCATTTGTCCCCAAGCTCCCCATTTGACTTGTTGCCCAGTCATTGAGTTGTGAGTGCTGTAAGGGAGATGCTTCATTGTTTGATAATTGCCTTAGTCTGTGGCTTTGTTTAGACAGGAGGTGATCTTGGTTTTATTTACTTCTTATAAGCTGTTGAGGATAAAAGGAACACTTTCTTGGGTTTCACTAGCTTTCAAGACAGCACAATGATGCATTTTCTCAATTTACTAAGATGTGTATAGTGTTCATCTTAACACTATAATCCACCAGTGGCAAGAATAATATCATTTGGTAGTTTTGAAATAATCGCAAGTTTACTCAAAGCATGAAATTAAAAATATAAAAATTGTTGACTATTCATGGTTATTTCTTCTGTGACTAAAATTCAAGCCATTTCTTTAATTGAAAATGAGACAAGGTCAGTTTGGTGCTAGGAAAGCATACTCCTACAGTGGTGCTCCATGTGACAGTGGTCTAGTGTCTTCTGTCCTAAAGAACTGCTTTAAGTATCTGGCAGAGGCAGAAGGTTGTAATAAACTTGTTTCTGGTAGGGGTTTTTTAGTTGTAGAAACTACATATACAGAGCCTTTGCAAACAAAATAAATATTATATAATTCCACAAATAGGGGTAAAAGTTGTGAAATTTTTTAACAAAATGATGATTTTTAAAGGTGACATTTATTAGTATGTGAAAAACTTTACTGACTTCCTCTTATTTTGGCTGATTTCTCTGTAGTTCAGTTTCATGACAATTATTTATTTTACTTTATTTACTTTACTAAATTTTTTTTTTTTTTGGTTTTTTGAGACAGGGTTTCTCTGTGTAGCTTTGCGCCTTTCCTGGAGCTCACTTGGTAGCCCAGGCTGGCCTCGAACTCACAGAGATCCGCCTGGCTCTGCCTCCCGAGTGCTGGAATTAAAGGCATGCGCCACCAACGCCCGGCTTACTTTACTAATTTTTAACATTGCATTGTTTTCAATTTCTTAGACATTTACCTGTATAAAGCACGATTGTGACATTCTGACTTGCTAATTCTGATTCCTAATTAATACAACAAATATCACTAATCTGGATTCCTTTCTTTTTCCTTCATCTCTTTTTGTATAAAGCTTTTCTCTAGGAATCATTATTTCAATTTTATTTATGATAGTACAGTAATCTGATTCATATCAGGAAAAGGCAAGGTAAAAATCAATAGTTATATTTAATAGTTTGTCATAAATTGTAAATAATGTTAGGAATCTTTGGTCATTATGTTTCTTTTAAGTATATATCATAATGATTACTTGAATAATTTTGAACTGGATTCTATTTATGAATGGAAAGCTATCAAATTTTTATGTATCATCCATAATTATTAAGGGATTAATATGCACCAAGGCATGATCAAGAGTATAAAGAAGTTATGTTCCTTATTTATGCTCAAGGTTAATTAAGGACAAGAAAAGTCCTTTTTTAGCCAGTTTTAGTAGGAAGAGATTGATCATGGATTATATCTAGCTAACTGAAATGTTAGGAGGGCTGATATGGAAGGCTATATATAGGCTGAGCCTGCAGAAATTCCTGCCAGGATCATGCTGTTCAAGTGGCCTATGAACAGCTCCGCTGCCTGTGTCATGATCACCCAATGTGATGAAGAAGAAGCTAATGCCACAGTGTCAGACTCCAGATCAGAATTTCTTCAGAAGTGATGAGGCAGGTTGAAGTAAAAGGAATCGTCCATTGAGTTCAATCCAAAAGAGATTTCTACATGTTTTTAAGAAAAGCTAAAAATGTGAGAGGATCAGCTAAAGAGAGAGAATAGAGGGTCATGAAGATGGTTTGGCTCACAGGGTTTGAGAGGAAATGGAAATCAGTTAATGTTATTAGTTGAAGAGTTCTGGCAATGCCTAGAAACTGTATGAATAGATAATAAAAATACAAGGTCAGAAAAGAAACCTAGGCTACACACTAAGCCAGAGGAATTTTCTTCTGGGATTGTCCATGCAAAAATTAATAATTTCATAACTCAGTGCATAATGCTACATTATGTTAGTCATCGATTTAACCTCTTAATATGATCTGATAAGGTGATTATATTAAATTACTCATGGTCACTGTGACAAAAAACTCCACAATGCCACAGAGCATATACAGCCTCAGCCATAATGACTCAACTTAGAATCATAATTTTAGTAACAGGGCAGAGTAAAAATAGTCGTGTGTACTTTTCTCCATGATGCATTATTTATCTTTGTATTGGAAATGTATTTCCACGGTAATTCTTGGTAATAAGCTATCCTAATAATTACTGGCATAAGAGAACAGCTATTTAATTTTCATTCTACTCCGCATTTAGCTGTTTGGTTCTTTGATCTTGGTCCAGATTGACTTCTTTCAACTCTGCCTGCCCAGACATTGACAGCATGACTTACAGCTGGTTGGGTCATAACTCAGTATATTCAGTTCTATTTTTAAAAATATATTTCCTATTTTTTAAATAATTTTTAGGTTATACTTTCATTATAACATTTCTCTGTTCCCTTTCCTCTGCTCAGTGAGAGCACACATATTGCTTGTTCTGTTCTTATTAATATGGCATCAAGTCTTCTGGCAATGAACATAGCCTGATGTTGTTCTATCAAAGTCAGGATTTCAAGAAATTTTAAGGCATGCTATACCTATGTCATAACACCAGAACTGGCAAATTAATTTCTATACTTTAGAAATGAGAGATAAAGGGATAAGCTATAAAAGTATAGTAGACTGCAAATGTGCATTGTTTCCCACCTGCTGGAATTTCTTGCATATAACTGATTTTGCTTAATGGTGCAGTAACTCAGTTTCCATTAGGCACCCATTGAAGCATGCTAAGTTTTGTTTTCATAAATAAAATTATATAAACATGATTAAATGTAATATTTATGGAGCATAGTCTTTTTGAAATTTCTAGTCTGCAATACACTTTGAGAAAAGCAAGTGTTGTCTGTAGATGTCCTTAATGACACTTTTGTGAACGTTTACTCTTTTAAAATCACATACCAGTGGTCTGGAATGATAGCATATTGCTTAATAAAGTCAACCTTCAGGTTGTTGTAATATGCCACTAAGGTATTTTAAAATTTGCTCTTATTGGTACTGGTGTTGTAGTTCACTACTGGAATATACAAAGCATGCCTGAAGCTTTGGAGCAATCCTTTGTACATTTATATACATAGGTATTTCCCTCTTGTTTCCTAGTTATTTTAACAAATGATCACTTATAGACATTTAAATTAATATCACTTTTATACTAATCTTTGGAAATATATTCAGACATGGCAGCTCATGCTTATAATCCTAGCATCTGTAAATCTGATGCCAGTCTGAGTCACCTATCAAGTACAAGGTAAGCCAGGGCTATAGAGGATGACCAGATCAAGAAATGAAAAAGTAGGATTTAGAGGGAAAAGGACAGAGAGAAATATTTATAATTGAGTCTTCTTTCCTTCCTTCCTTATTCCCTCCCTCCATTTCTCCCTCTGTTCCTCCCCCTCTCTTTTTTTTCTTCCCTTATTCATATGTGTGTATGTATATATGCAGCTCACGTGTGTAGATGTCAGAAGACAAGTTACGGGAGTTGGTTCTCTGTATGGACCATATGGGTTCCCAATATTTTAATCAAGTTGTCTAATTTAACAGCAAGCACCTTTACCCACTAATCAAACTCACTGATCCTAAACCTACCCTTTTAAGCATAGATAATTAATATGCTAATCTATACTCCCTGCCTAGTAAATATGCAGTGGTATTAAAAACTGGAACTCTGACCAGGTGCCTAGCTCACTGTGGATCCTGGAAGCTTACAAAAACCAGCAGGGAAGATGTATCACTTCATGGTTCATGTTGCTTTCCATGATGTTTCTTTCAACCAAATGGAAATCCAGATAAGTAATGTGGATTACAACTGAAGTCATAGTATTTGAGAAGCTGAGGTGGGAGAATTCCCATGAGTTCAAAGACAGCCTGTGCCAAATAGTAAGCTCTAGACAAGCCTAGGCTATGGGGTATTATCTTAACTTTACAGAATAAAAACTAAGAATGTATGCCAGGCAGAAAATACCACAAAGTATAGCAGAGGTGGAATTCTCTAAGATTATATAGAAGGCAAAGTATACTATGTGATGCAATGTGATTAATATTTGGTTATTTGGTTAGCTAGTCTGTGGCTGTTTTGGTAATATGTAGAGTGAAACAGAACTGTTCAGGAAGGTTTTAATTAGTCTTATGTTTCAAGGAAAATGTCCAAAGTATAAGATGACGTCTCCCTTCACTTCAGTAATAAAATAGACGTGTGTTCTTCACAAGAATTCCATTTTCATATTCTGATCAAATGCTTGTTAAGCAAGCAGATGGTCAGATAGCATAGTGTTAAAGGTGATGTGTTTGCAACGTACCTAATGAGTGAAATTTTTGTTATTTCTAAATTATGAATTGAGACAAACCAAAGCGAGGGGCAAAACTTTAAGTTGAGCAATTTAAAACTCAACCCAAAATGAAACCTAGAGATCTGCTAGAACCAGAGAAGAGGTGAGGTCAGATATGGATACAACATATATTTTTCTAAAGTCATTGACTTGGATTCTGCATGAAGTATAAACCATACATATATAGAAGTAATAGCTTGAAATACAAAAGGGAAATTTAATTGACCAAATAAGATTATAGGCATTTAGGGTACATGAAATGATATGAGGTATGTTATGTGAATATACTTAGTCATTACACAGTTATTACCATGATCAAATTATTTAGCACACCAGATACAGTCTTCACTGAAATAAGACAAGTGCCTCGTGAAAATAGTAACTTAGGAATTCCACATTGGCTGAGGAGTTCTACTGGTGGAAAATTTGTTTTATTCCATATGGATTTCTAGAAGAAAAATCCTCCAAAGTGAGTACTTTACACAGGGAAGATATGTTTTTCATTTTCCTGAGATGAAGAAGGCATGATCAAGTTGACAACACATTCAGTGTCTGAAAAGAGTCTCTTTGGCTCATGGATGGTATATTCCTGTTTTACTTAGGGTGATAAGTAGCTAACCAGAGACTCTTACAAGACCAAGGTATATTTTGGTCCATATTTTTAAATGAACTATATTTGTCAGACCTGGTCTTTAGGCACTTCTGTGCTTTTAAATAGGAATACAGAAACCATGTCCCTACAAGAAATAACCTGCCATGCATTCTTCTAAGTCATATTTTTAGATGATGTATACAATTTTATAAGCTTAAACATAGATGATCCAGAAAGCAATTAACATAATTCATGAAATACTGTTGAGTAGTTCTCTAAAGTGGTAGTTTTTTGTAGTACTGCTGATACAGTTTTATATCATTACATAGTTGTTAGTGAGAAGTTTTGAAATTTTAGAAAATTTATGCTGCTTATGTCAGAAAATAGTGCTCATATAATTTTATGTACATCTTGAATAAAATATTTACCTAGACTTCTCTTTTTAGAAGGTATTTTAATCTCCTCTAGCCGCCTTTAAAGACATAGACTATTTAGGATAGTTATGTTCCTTAGTTGTAAAGCATTTGCCTGACATATACAAATCTGCAGATTATTTTAACCACCCTTATGAATGATTGTCTTCCATTGTGTGAAAATATTATTTTATCCTTCTCTAAACTATAATTTTCCTATATGTAAATTGACAAATTTTACTAATAAAAATGTAACTTAGGGATAGAGATTGTGAAACCAGTCATAAAGCCTAACAAGCCAGAGCAACTGAATTTGAGTTCCGGCATCTGTATTAAAAGCTAAATGTGCTTTTTTCCTGAGAGTTAGAGAAAAGGAGACAAACCTAGTCTGCTTGATGAGCACCAGGTCTTAGTGAGAGCTACTCATACAGATAAGAATTTAATAGTTCCTGTGAAAAACATCGAGATTGACCTCTGCCCCTCTACACAAATGCTCACATATATGCAATACACTCATAAACATGCATCTATCTATACAATGTAAACACCATATAGATGCATAATTTCTTACACATATTAAATCAAACTAGTATATACTTGAGTTGAATACTGTTGATAATAAAATGGCCCAAATGCAGCTTCTTCAATGGCCTCTCCTAAAAGACTCTGATCATGCCATATAGTACTAGGCTTCCTCTGCTTTCCATGATCCAATCTGTGGTGAATCTCTTATCTTTATAACCAGTATGATGTGGAAGACTCATCCATATCACCAAGGTTCGATAGTGGCCTGAGATACAACATTGATATCCTTGAGCCATAGATTCTAGTCTGTTCTTTTTCTTTTTTTTTATTTTTTTTCTTTATTAAGAAATATTCTACTCTACATACCATCCTCAGATCTCACCTCCTCCCTCCTCCCATTTCCCAGCCCTCCCTCTCAAAGCACCCCACATCCCCACATCCCCCAAATCAAGGTCTCCCATGGGGAGTCAGCAGAGCCCAGCACACTAAGCCTAGGCAGGTCCAAGCCCCTTCCAACTGTACCAAGGCTGCAGTCAAATGGATGGATCTAGACAATATCATCTTGAGTGAGGTAACCTAGACTCAGAAGGACAAACAGTATGTACTCACTCATACGTGGATACCAGATGTGAGGGAAGGGATGGCCAGACTGCAACAGCTCCAGAGAGGCTAGCTAACAGGGAAAGACCCTAGGAGGGACACATGGATGACCCAGGGAAGGAGAAGTGGATGAGATCTACATGAGCAGACTGGGTGTCAGGGGTGGCAGAAGGAGAGGAGTGGGGGATGAGAACATAGGGAAATGGGAGTGTCTAGCTGGAACAGGGACAGAATGGGAGGGCAGGGAGGAAGATACCATGATAGATGAGGACATCATGGGAATAGGAAGAGTCAGGGTGCTGGGGAGGCTCTCAGGAATCCACAAGGATGACCCCACCTTGGACTGCGGCAGTGGTCCAGAAGGTGCCTGGACTGGTCTACTCTGGTGACCAGTCTAGAGAATACCCTAACTATCATCATAGAGCCTTTGTCCAGTGACTGATGGAGGCAGATGCAGAGATCCATGGCCAGACTCCAGGCTGAGCTCTGGGAATCCAATTGATGAGAGAGAGGAGGGATTCTGCAGGCAACAGACGTCGAGATCATGACAGGAAGAAGTGCAGAGATGATTGGACACACTATTGGAGGCCCATGAACTGTAGACTAGTGGCAGTGAAGACCCCAGGGGACTGTACTAGGTCCTCTGTATAAGGAAGATGGTTGTTTGGCTCAAACTGTTTGGGGTTAAACCCAGGCAGGGGGATCAGGATCCATCCCTGGTGCATGGGCAGGCTTTTGGGAATCTGGTGCCTGTGGTGTGGCACCTTGCACAGTCTAGTCTGTTCTTAATCACAGCTATTTTTCAGTCCCAGCAAACCAATATCCATTGTCCCTGTAAATCTTAGCAGGATCCACATCCACAGTTTCTTAATTAGCAAAATCACAAAAGATCCACATAGAATCTTTGACTTCCTCCTATACTTCACAAGCCAGGTGCCCAACTATCTGCATTTCTTTCATCATTCTTATCTTGCAGAATCCCACAGAATAACCTGTTAAGATCTGGGTATTTAATGCCTTTTACAGCTCAAATTTCAGAGTACTTCCGCAACCCTCTCCAAACCAATAAGATCAGATTCATCACACAAAGACCCCAATCTGAATCCTGATTTCTCTTTCGAGTTTGCTTCCTGTTGGTGTACTAAACATAGACAACAGAAACTTGCAGAGTAAAGTTTACATAATCTTGCAGGTCACAGTGCATCACTGATAGGCTCTAACGACGGAACTTTGAGTAGAACTTGAAGCAGAAAGTATATAGCAACATTGCAACATTGTTTAGCTGCTTGCACTCTTTTATCTTGTATAACCACACACACACACAGACACACACACTCACACACACACACACACACACACACACACACACATACACACACATATATAACCCAGACCCACATGCCTAAGAATGGGATGGTAATGTGGTAATGCCCATAGTTTTTTGGAACCCTCATGGCCACAGACCAATCTGATGTAGGCAATTCATTTAGTTCCCTCTTCCCAGGTAATTCCAGGTTTCTGTCAAGTTGGATGCTGATGTTTAACTATGACACTTCTCATTTCAGCTGAAGACTTCTTAATTGAGTTGCAACTTCAATGTCTATTTATGATGCAAATCAGCCTTTCACAGGTTGGAGCATGACTCTCCTTATCAAAGTTACTGTTCCTGTGGTTTTATTAAATCAGGTTTAATTATTTATATTCACATATTGAGTGGGAGAAAAAAGTCCAATACCTTAATTTTGTATTTTAGCATAATTTCCATGCATATTAAAATAAGTCACTATTAAATCCAATAAACCTTGGTGAAGATTTTACATTTCTCCGTAGTAGAAACACTAATTTTGTTTTTGTGTTATTAGTATAAATAAATCTCAATACAATTTTTATGAATACAGTTTTATTATAGGATATAAAATAAACAAGGTCAAGTACATGAGCATAAATTTGTACTATAACCAATCTTTAAATATTCATGTGGACCATGAAGATACCACATAAGCAAGAAAAGTACCATTGCAGTATTTTATATTTCTTTAACTGTCTGTACTAAGGTAGAAGTATATCCAACCACTGCTCTAACTTGTGGCAATTGCTTTCTCAACAATTTACATATATATATATATATATATATATATATATATATATATATACCCTTAAAATGCATAAATATGCAGGCAAATAGATGGAACTAGAAAAAAATCATCCTGAGTGAGGTAACCCAGACTCAGAAAGACAAACATGGTATGTACTCACTCATAAGTGGATAGCAGATGTAAAGCAAAGGATAACCAGGCTACAATCCACAGCCCTAGAGAAACTAACTAGATAACAAGGAGGACCCTAAGAGGGACGCATGGATCTCCCTAGGAAGAGGAAATAGACGAGATTTCTTATGTAAACGGGGCTAGCTTGATAGAGGGGGCCATTATGGGGTTAAGGAGAAACCTAGTGCCAGAGAAACTCTCAGGAATCTACAAGGATGACCTCAGCTAAAATTCCTAGCAATGGTAGAGAGGGTGCCTGAATTGGCCTTCTCCTATAATCAGACTGGTGACTAACCTAATTGTTATCACAGAACCTTCATCCAGTAACTAATGGGAGCAGATGCAGAGATTCACAGCCAAGCATTTGGCTGAGCTCCAGAAGTCTAGTTGAAGAACGGGAGGAGGGATCATATAAGCAGGGGTTTGGGGGTTTGGGTTGGGGGTGTGGTGGTGTCAAAATCATGATGGAGGAAACCACAGAGACAGCTGATCCGATCGGTTGGAGCTCATGGACTCTAGATCAACAGCTAGGGACCAGCATGGAACTGACCTAGGCCCTCTGCATGTGGGTGACAGTTATATAGCTAGGTCTGGGTGTGGGACCCCCAGCAATAGGACCAGGATCTGTCCCTGGCCCATGAGCTGGTTTTTGGAACCTATTCCCTATGATGGGATGCAGGGGGGAGTAGCTTTGGTCCTGTCTCAGTTTGATATGCCATGCTTTGTTGACTTCCATGGGAGGACTTACCCTTTCTGAGGAGTGGATTGGAGTGGTGTAGAAAGGAGGGGGAGGGAGGGAACAGCAGGAGAGGAGGGAGGGGAAACTGTGGTGGGTGTGTATAATAAATAAAAAGTAATAATAAAAAAAGAAAAAGAAACAAAAAGTAAAAGTTCTAAAATGAAATTTAATTAAACAAACAACCAAAACCAAAACAAAACAAAACACCTCTTACAGTTTTTCCACCCTGGCCTTTGCCTTATAGCTAGCTGTTCATGTTGACACCCACTGTAGTGACAAAGTGCTTGTATTTTTCTGTAACTTATGTACTTGAGACACTGTTTCACACTGACTGGAAGCTCAGCAGCTTGGATCTCCTTGCTGGCTAGCAGGCTTCAGTGATTTGCCTGTCTTGAGCCTACTGGGCTGGGTGAGGGTTATCTTAGTGTAAGTTTTTGCCCACAACTAACAGCAGCTCAGGTAGCTCTGGTTTTAGGCATCCCTTTCTGGACCCTCCTCTTTGGTATCATTTCCTCAGTCCCCCAGGGGTACTACACATGCTCTGTGTTCCTCCTGAGCTCTCACTTGAGGTCATTTTTACTTGTCCAATAGCTCTCTTTTGCTTCATGCTCCATCCCTCTCTTCATTTCCTAGTGTAAGAATCCTCTCCTAGCCTTATTGGTTATGGTTTTAGTTTTCTCCAGCTACCGGTCAGGGCCTGTGTGCCTGTTGTCCCCATTTGGAAGACTCCCATTTGTACAAAATCTAGCTAGCTGGAGGCTACCTTGACAGACAGGCTCTTTCTACTTCTTAATCTGCCAAAGGAGACATATCACTCACCTGTGAGTTAAAGCCAGGCTGGCTGTGGAGACCACTGTCTTCAGCACCCTGGAGACATTGTGCTCAGCAGCTCAAGCCAGCCCAGGTAGAGTAGCAATCATCAAGGTCAGTGTGTCCCTACAGGAGAACTCACCCTGAAAACATACACAAAAGTAGCTGGCAAGATAAAAGGTAGAGCTTTGAAGCTATTCAGAAAATAAAGAGAATATTGATATGATAATATAAAAGGTAGATTATTGAATCTACTTTCAAAAGGAACTACTTGTTTTTAAATAGGATAGGTAATGAATTTTTTATGTCTGAATTTGTCAAATGTTAATGGACTGGACATTGCTAATGTATATAATGGAGTTTTTTTGTCTGAATCTGTCAAATGTGAATGGACTAGACATTGTTAAAATTCTTGACTGTATATATTGTATATAATTATTGTATATACCTTTTCTTATATTTGTTATAAATTGTTAAACAAATAAAGGGGAAATGTGGTTGATATATTGTACACCCCAATAAACATGTCTTGGAGTCAGAGAACAGAACAGCCACTATATTATACATAGGTTTAGGCAATGGTAGCACATGCCTTTAATCCTGGTATTCCAAAGGCAGTGATCCGCCTGGATCTCTGTGAGTTCAAAGTCACACTGAAACAGCCAGGCAAGGTGACACATGCCTTTAATCCCAGGAAGTGATGGCAGGAACAGAAAGGTATATAAGGTGTGAGGACCAGGAACTAGTCTTTTTAAGCTTTTAGCTTTTAGCAGCAGTTCAGCTAAGATCAATTTGGATGAGGATTCTGATGCTTTCAGTCTGAGGAAACAGGATTGGCTGAGAAGTTGGCAAGTTAAGGTTAGCTGTGGCTTATTCTGTTTTTCCGATCTTTCAGTGTTCACCCCAATACCTGGCTCTGGATTTTTTTTATTAATGAGACTTTTTAAGGTTTGTGTTACAAATAGCATTTGCTTATTGTTGTCTGTCTAAACACCCATCTTATCTCTTTGGTGAGAGAGGTAGGAGGATTGTTAAAGGGATCATGCCAGTCTGCACCACAATCTGAATTCTTGGCAACCCTGACTTATTAATTGAGACCAGGGTTGATAATAATCACTAATAACTTCATTAGTAATCACTAATTCCTTCTAAACATGCATAATTAGTTGACACATTTTCTCATCTGTCTTCATGGCTTCCGAGTCCTATGTTGTTGCTGCCAACAACATAGGACTGACCTCATAATTTTCTACAAGTCTTCTCCTTTTTACAAATCATGATTTTAATATCTCATTTTTTTCTCCAGAATATGTCTATATTTTCTAGTTGAATAACTACAGTTCCCTGGCATGTCTCACATTTACCCATGGAAGTCAACCACCATTTTGAAAAAAAATAAAGTTCTCTTTCTCTCTCTCTCTTTTTCTCTCTATATCTCTCTATTTCTCTGTTTTTTTTTGTGTGCATGCGTGTGTGTGTGTGTGTGTGTGTGTGTGTGTGTGTGTGTGTGTGTCTGAGAGAGAGAGAGAGAGAGAGAGAGAGAGAGAGAGAGAAAGAGAGAGAGAGAGAGAGAGAGAGTTAGAGAGAGAGAGCTATTCCATGTGTCCACACTCCCCTCCCAGGTCTCCCCTATGCCCTAGATTCTCACTCTTTGTTCCCTGCTGATGGCACTACAAAAAGATACTATCAGTAATTAGAGAGTTCTTTGTGGGCTTAGCTCCTTGGTCAATGTGCTTGGTTGGTGACTTGATCAGATGCCAGGTTCCCTCCGTATTGATAAACACTGAGGAAACAGACTGAAGGTCATTTTGAGATTGAGGAATATCTCAATACAAAACTAATTAGATCGATTAGATGATAAGGGTTAGATGTCAAGGTGACCAGAATGAATGCTTTGGTGTGTATGGGCTAGTCCGACAGATTTCTACCTTCTCTCCATACATAGAATGTTGGATATCTAAAGATATGTCTGTTTAAAACACAGCCACTCAAATGTTGGCTGTCTACATCCTGTCCTGATTCACTGTGTTTTGTTGTTGTTGTTGTTGTTTGTTTGTTTGTGGGGTTTTTTGTTGTTTTGTTTTTTTTTTTTTTTGAGACAAAGTTTCTCTGTGTAGCTTTGGAGCCTGTCCTAGAAGTCACTCTGTCTACCAGGCTGGCCTTGAACTCACAGAGATCCACCTCTCTCTGCCTTCCTAGTGCTGGGCTTAAAGGTGTGTGCCACTGCAGCTCTACTGATTCACTGTGTTTGAGTACTTTCCTGTAGATGGTCTGAGCACTGATATAAAACTGTTCCTGGATTTGAAGTGGAATTTGCCCTTTAAATCTCTGCCCATGGTCCTGGAGCTTCACATAACCACTAACAAAGTCATGTAGGCTTACAGCCCAGTTTAGAGGAGTGCTTTCCCCTGTCAAGATCTGGATTAAACAGTGTGTCTTCATGCCTCAAGATTCGATTTTTCCTTCCAATCTGCTTATTGGATTGACATCAATAATAAATGACATCACAGACCTTGTAAGCAGCTGTGAAAAGCAACTTCTTTGAGCCAGCCTCCTGAAAGCAGTCTCCTGCCTGGTGTATGGGTCCACATTGTACAACTAATAGAACCTGCTGGATAGACCACGGAGAGACAGCTCCCCTCAGCGAATCCAAGCCAACAGCTCCCACTGACTGAATCACACTCAGTGATGTGTCAGGAAACACACATGCCGATTTGAGGCTATAGAGCCATTCCAGCCCAGAAAGCCCAGAGTAAGCCAAGAGGGCCCATGATACAGAAGCCCCCCCCCCCCCATCAGAAGAGGGCAAAATGCAGAGACTGTGAGGCCTTTGGCCACACCTCTAGGAGCAAGAGATGCCTCCTCAAATGCAGCCATGGGCTCCTAATGTCACAGCCTGTGGAAGCCAGGAAGGAGAAAGAGAACCAGGATCATTACAGGCCCAAGAGTCTCTAGACATCAGGGCCCATAAGCCAAGCTGAGAGAGACAAGCAATCAAGCCAAATCACTGGGCACAGGTGTGATGAGCAGCAGAGGAAGGCTCTTTTCTAGAAATGTCCCATGGATAGTCCAAGGAGGGACCAACACATCAACTTGGCTCACCCAAAGATGCCAGTGTTCATTCCTGAGAACACAAAGAGGTCAGTGCCAGACTGAATTCAGACTACTGTACTATGTGCTGAACATTCTCTTGGGAGACAGAAGTGTCCTGGAAACCCTCGTTTGCCGGCTCTGACATCTTACCTTCCAGACAGCGGGAAGATCAGAACATGGCTGACAGGGATGTTGCTAAGCCAGTGTTCAGGCAAGATGGCAGAAAGGTAGCCTCAGAAGAGCCATTGCATCCAAAGCTATCCAGTAGCAATACTGCATTACCGTCCTCAAAGGGAATGGAACTGGTCAAATGTTCCACATGGAGTCCAAAGACCAGGAACTCAGTGGGAAAATACAACCCAGCCAGCATCTTGTGCTTCCCAAGGTCAGACAGATCCCCAATGTCAGCTTCTGGGCCCCAGGCAAGAAACCCCCCCAGGGCCCCACACAGCCTAGACAGAATCTCCTAAAGAAACCAAGGGTCACTTACTTGAAAACACCAGGGGAGAGCAATGTAAGGACTGTTTCCAAGGCTTCCTCCCCAGGTAGTCAGTCCCTGCTGATTGCAAACAGACTTGGAAGAAAAGCAGCAGCAGCTGAAAGGACCAAGAATGTTGCAAGCCCGGGTGCCCAGCACTGACCAACCATAGATGCATAGCAGAGCTGCTGGTCTCAGCTTTGTGGTCTCACCTAGACCTTGTATTGAGTCCCAGGAGCCCCATGTTGCAGGTCAGCCCCTGAAGATGATCTTTACCAAACTGCATGGTGATTGGTAGACTTCCTGGTTCCTGCCAGTGGCCCAGGGACTTCACATTGAGAAGCAAACACCTCCTTCTGAGAGCCCTGCCTCTCTGGAGAAAGGGGAGGGAGCATGCTCCCAGGTCCCATGGGCTGTCCTGTATGAGGACCATTGAGTCTCCTTCACTTCAGAGGACAGTGAAGGAGAGTGAGCCACCACCTGGAAAGACTATGCCACCTTCCTGCTCAGACTGCCCAGGTACTTCTAGATTACTACATGATGGACTCTTCGGTACTGAAAAGAATCCTAGTGGATCTGTATGTTCCTCTCCAGAATGAACTAGGGAGATGATTGCAACCTGTCAAGTTCACTTCCAATTGTTGGCAACACTGAAAACTTCTCCCATTGCTGGACTCATATCTCCATGCAAGTAGCCTCCCCTCTGCATGGACTCTGGCCTCTGGATTCTGAAGTGTGCCACTGAGAAGTACTCAGAAGACATGTCACCTGTCCTCTCCCTTGTCATTATCAGTGACCTCTAGTAGATCCTTTCAGTAACCTCAATATTCATAACTATCTTCTAGTTGTCATATTGTATAATATTATCAACTTTCAGCAATAAAATTGTCCTGGGGGGAAAATGCTAGATCTGCATTCATAAGGTAGATCATATCAGACTTCATAGATCATGATGTTTCTTATTTTACTTGCTCATATTTTATTAAAAGATCCATTCATCTTTTGTCATGTAACTGTTGTTTGTTGGTTTTTTTGACACTTTTCTGATTTATAATACAGCATTTTTACACAGTAATGTTCAAAGTGAAAACTGAACACACAATTACATTAAAATAACTATTCAGAGTTCCTTGGGATATGCTGTGGTAAAAGTCTCCAAATAATAATGGTTGGCTTTTTCTGTGTCATGAAATATTCATTACTTGTTCTTTAAGCATGGACCTTGACCTGTCTGAAGCAGGAGTCACAAATGGAATATTAACATTTGCCTGGCAATGACAGTGAGTAAAGGGTTTTATTGTGGTCTGTCTCTTAAAGCATGTGCCCAGAACAGGGATGATGACTTCTGCTCTTAATTCATTAGCTTTAGTAATTTATATGCCTGAGCCTAATCAAGGAGGCAGCAAAAATATAAAGTCAATGTATACCTGGAAAGGAAAGATATGTAGTTATACTCCAAACTGTTCTAATCAGTAACATGATTACAGTTTAATCATCAAATATTAAATTTATTCGGCCTTCTACCCCAAATTGCAATCACCTAACTTATTGGAGTAAAGTACAAAAGATCCCTTTCACAGTGCTAGTGGGATGGCTGAGCAGGCAAAGGCACCCACTGCCAAGCTTCTTGATCTGAGTATAATATCTGGGATCTATATAGTAGGAGAAAATGGACATCCACAGATTGAACTCTGATTTTCAGACATTCAGTTGGTGGTGAGGGAATGTCCACAAACACATTCATACTACAACATATATAAATTTATTTAATTTAAACAGTAGAACTTCAATAGAAAAATCACATTAAGAATCTATGATGCCCAAGGAATGAAAATATATATGTATATGTATATAAGTATATATACATATATATGTATGTATATATAACATAATATTACATACATATATATTCATAATTAGTACACAATGCATGGCTACTACTTCAATCTGGATCTTCTGATCTGAAAACTTATGAAACCAAAAATACATTAACTATTTTTTTACAGTCAGGAGTGTGGAAAGGGCAGGATGACCCAATTCTACTGTTGGTAAAGAAGTAGATTTGTTTGTACAGCTTACCTGAACTTTATACTTAGGAGATGCAGGAACATTCAAATATTAATAATGGTGGAGAATTTTATTCCAGAATTCAATTTTGATGATTTTCATTGATCTATTATCTGCCCTTTGATCTGTTATTCTGAGGCTGAGAGCCTCAGATTTTACTTATTGGATGGTCTTTGTATTCTGCTGGCTCATCAATGTATCTGAGGAAGGTTTTGCATACTTGACTGGTAGAGAGTCTGGGACTTTTTTCAGACTCATCTTTGTAGGGGTTAGAAATCCTAACCATCAACAAAGCTGCAGATCCACATGCTCTTGAGTCTTGGGGAAAATCTTGTTTGTTAGTGTTGTTATTATAAATGCTGTCATTGTTCTTACTTATTTGAAAAGCATTTCATATTTGTAGAACTAATATCCCATCAAACCAACATTCCTATAATTTTTGGCATGACATTTTCTTAGAGTTTAACTATATTGAAACCCTTAGGGTCTGGAATGGATTGAAATCCTTTATACCTTGACATATTTGTGGACTCCAGATTATTATCCATGTTCTTGTCAACATAATCATCCTTTCTGTTGACAAGCTGAAAACAATTATTTTGAGAAGTAATGTAGTCCATGAGTCACATGAGATGGTATTTCCTTTACCAGATTTCATTTTCTTTAAGATTTTAAAGGTTTTCCAACTAACATATTAATGGTTGTAAGAATCACAGCTGAAGATAAAATATCTTTTGTGTTCTCCTGCCACTTCTAAAATATATTAGTAGTAATTAGGCAAAATACTACTTTTTAGTAATTTATTAATTAGTAGTGATTAGGAAAAATACTGTTTTCAAGCACACTTTTTGAGGTGTTCTGGGTATCAATTTAAGGAGCTATACATCTGGCTCCACAGTTATTCACATCCCCATTTTCCTGAGTTCTCAAACTTCAGGGTTAATAGAACATTTGCGGAGATGAGGCAACATGAGAAATAAGATTTCAGCATCTCTCTGCCCTCTTCTCTTGTATTTGAAAATATATGACATTTCCCCCTAAACTGTTTCATATAGTGTCTTCATTTCCTTTAGTGTTACTGTAATAAAATATCCTGAATAAATCAACTTAAAATAGGTTATAGTCCATCATGGAGCTTAGGAGATCTGACTGTATTAAACCCACAGTCAGGATTAGATACTAATGATTTAATACTACTGCTACTGCCCAGCTGTTTTCTTCACTTACACAACCAGGTCCCACCCACAGCCAACCTGATTATTCCAGCCTCAGTTGAGACAGTGCTCCAGATACGTGACCAAAAGTCCATATTTCAAGTGGTTATAACTTCTGTTAAGTTGACAGTAAACATCAATTAGAGTATTTACATTTTGCTTTGAAATATGACTGTAATCATTTTTATTCTCCAATTATTCCTAATTTTATATCTAGGATATTAAAAGCTATTATTGAATAGATAAAAATTTCAGAAAAAAATATATAGCAAATATATTTCTATGAATACATTTTAAAATGCAGCTAACACATCAGCCATTATTGTGAATTTTAAAACAGAAAACTGTACTGTGGATATTACAGAAAAATGTGGTTGCTTATGGCATAATATCATATAAAACTTGTCATACTTCAAAGACTTTATTTGCAAACCAAAGTTTAAAAGATTTTTTTTGTACATTATGACATTTCATGATAGAGAACACTTTTTAAAATATCTGTAAATTAAAATGCTTACAAAATATTTTAACTCAGATGAGAAACTTTTGTGGCACCCCAGATAACTTAGAAAATGTTTACAGTAGAATTGAGAGTTTGAGTTTCTTCTATGTGCAGAGTATAATCTTTGAGACAGTTTTCAGTTCTTTTCTTCAGAACAAAGACTCTTAGCACAGCCATGAAGAATTCCATTTTTATTAATTTTACTGGGTTGAGGTTTTAACAGGCATTTGGAAAGCTGAATTTGGGGCTAGTGTGTTTGTCAAAGATATTTGTAGAATCATTTCACCACAGATTACCATCTGTAAGAGCTTCTTACCATCTCCTTGTATGAGTTTCTAGAACTCAGAAACTCAATCTTCTTTCTCATTTTCAAGCTTTGATCACACACAGCATTTCAAATATCCTTCATTGCCATACATTGGAGACTTTCTCAGTCACTGATCTATTACTGTGAACAGAAACCATGACAATGGCCATGCTCATGAAATAAAGTATTCAATTTGGGGCTTGATCACAGTTTCTGAGGTTTAGTCCATGATCATCATGGTATGGAGTATGGCAGCATGCAAGAAGACACGGGCACTGGAGCTGAGAGGTACAGCTTGATTCTTAGACAGAGGAAGAGAGACAGAGAGAGAGAGACAGACAGAGAGACAGAGAGACAGAGACAGAGATACAGACAGAGACAGAGAGAAGCAAGCAGTCTGATGGAGCCTAGCTTGGGTTTTTAAATCCTCAATACCCACCTGCATGTATACACTATCCTCAGCAAAGCCACACCTACTCCAACTCCAACAAGGCCATATCTCCTAATCCTTCTCAAGCAGGGACACTCCCTAATGACTAAGCACTCAACACTTGAGTCCATGGAGAACCATTCTCATTCAAATCACCACAGAGACAGTTCAGTTCCTGAATGTTTCCAAAGTGTGAACAAGTTTAGTTTTCTTCCTCAAATATTAGAGGAAAATGGGGAAGCACAATTTCAGATCTTAGTAGCCTTCCTTCTGACCCTGTATACCGTCACTGGAAAATTTTCAAAAGGTGATCAGATAGCAGAAATGGAAACAAAACAAAAATGTGGTCATAGAGCTCAGTACATGTTCTTAACGTATCTTCTCTATAATTCGTGTCCTATGTTTGGAGTTTACAAGGGACAATCATAGTGTTGGTTCATGAGTCTTAAGCTGCACATAAAATTAGAATCTTCCTTTTCGGTTGTCTAATTCATTCAATGATTGTGCTTGCATCCGTTGACTGACAACTCAGCTTCTGTTTCATGGACAACATAAGAAATAGGCTTAAATATTTTCACATGCTATTGAGGACTTTTAAAATCTCCAGGAAGGTTGACAGAATTTTATTCACACAAATTTTGGTCTTCTTTCAATGAAATCAATGGAAAACAATGAAACAGTCCATCTTTACTAAATGTGTTTTTTCCTATAAACACTGGAGTATAAAATAAAATACATAAAAGTAAGTTTTATACATAGTCCATCTAGGGTTGAATATATATAGTGTGGCATTTAGATAAGGAACTTTAGTAATCTAGGTTTTATTTTGACATTTCTGTGGCTAAATTTGATAAAGTAAATTATCTCTACATTTCCATAACTGTTGTATTTTTTCATTATTTTGCATGAATCACTTTGTTCATGTTAAGATACATAAACAATAAAGAACATACATGCAAAGTATTTAGAAAAATGATGGCCTCCTCACAATGCATAAACACTTCTTAATGTTCTGAGTTTCTGAGTAACTATTTTTAGGAAAAGTTTCCATGCAGTTGATCTAAGTTGATCTAAGCCTAAAGAAGAAAGGCTATTGCTTTACTGATATATGCCAAATATTGTAAGAAGTAGAAGCTCTTTTGAGAGGCAGAAGAGGAGGTCACATCACTTCTGAGATAGAAATTGCAACAAGATCAGCTATAAACCTTGGAATGCTGGAAGCTGCCCACAGCTCTCCCTGGATGATTTTGGGCTTTTAGCTCTAAAACTATAAGAGACTGCATTTCAATTTCTTGTTAAACATTGAAGTCAGTGGTAATGCAGTATGGAATTATGGGAGCACTAATGGAGATGTGCAAATGTCCCTTATTCTCAGATCCTGTTCAAGAAGTTGGGCATAATTATCAAGAACACTTGTTTTGGGAGAAGAAAATTAAGATCCATTTACAAATTAATGGAATATGTTGTTGCAGCCCTATAGTCATAGTCATACTAATGTAGAAATATTTCATCTATATGTGGAAAAATAATAAACTCCTTTTTATTACTCTATTTGATAACATAGCATTTAAAACTTATGCATCTGATATAAATAATTTAAATGTATTTTCAAATACACCCATTTAAAATTATCATTGCTGGAAACATGAAGTTAACATTTGTGATACTAAAAAATATTTTTCATGAACATTGTTTAATTTCCTCAGTAATGAGGATAATGAGGGACTCTAGAATCTAGGAATTATTAAAGCAGTAGTGCTGGTTTCAATTTTAGATAACATAAAATAAGTAAAAACTAAAATGTGTTGAAAAATAGATATTATTTGAGATATAAACCTTTTTAGGGATTGACATAAAGGAAAGGTATTACATTCCCAGCCCTGAAACTAAACATTTTTGTTTCACAATTTCCCAAGAACCATTGAAATCTTGCACCAGGGCCTTTGGGTGCAGTAAGTCATTCAGCACTAGATAACCTCAATAAAGGGCTGTGGTTTCATAGAAGCTATGATCAGAACCTTTTGTCTTCAGTAAATTATCCAATTGATGTTAACAAATCAGGTGTATAACAATAAATACTCTAATATGAATAATTTTTAAAAGTTCATCTAAAATTATCAAACTTTCTTCAGCATTAACCTTATCATGATCTTCTAGCCATATCATCTGCTCATAGATTTGTGCAACATGCTTCACAGGTAAATGTTTAATATACATTCTTCTCATAATTTTGAAGAAATCTGGAAAAAAATCTATGAGTGCCACATAACTTATTCTAAAATTATCTTTCATGGATGATTGTTAATGAAATTTAAAGATAAAATCCTTAGGAGTCAGAAAAATTACTGAAGGAAAAGATTTTTTCCAATTTAATTCTGATTAAAAATGTATCCTGTCTTGACTCTCTCTCTCTCATATATATATAATCCAACCATGTTTCTACAGTCTGAGAGCCAGACATTTCCCACACTAAATGAGAAGTATTGTCTCCAAAAAGAAACACCTTCCTCTACTTTTGCTATTTTTTTGCAATTCTGTTTTGGAGAAATTATACTTTATGTTTTATAGTACAGATTATTTTTTTCATTTTTTTCTTTTTGCATAGCTTAATTTTGTGCATTTTTAAGCATTTTATTTCTTGTTCATTTTTCTTTCATCCAAGGGCACAATTTATCCAGTATCTGCCTTAATGACATTGTTAACTGTTAGTGACTATTGACAAGATAAATACAGTAAGCCCCTCCCCCACAAGTTGGAAATGGTATTTAAAACACGTAATTTTTTTTTCAGTTCTTAACAGAAACTTATGTAAAGAAAAACCTCTCATCAGATACATAATATGATAGTGGTTATTTAAAAATGAGGGCAAATATTTTATTTTTCTTCTTCCCTTGCTATTTTACAAATAGATTTGCTTCCCTAGAAAATACATGAGTTAGTAATGAATAAATTTAAATCTGATAAATATTAGATACAACTATATTGAATAGATTATAACCAGATTACTATCTTCTCTTTATTAAATTACTTCTACTTTGAAGGTTTAAAAAAGATGCTTAAAGTATAACTTCCCTGTTACTTAGCTCTAACACTCTTGGGTAGAAATCTACCAAAACCCAATCAGAATGACACCAAGATGCTTGCAAACAATGTCTGATGTAGTAATATTCTGCTCAGATAGGTGTGAAATCATTCCAGATATCTATCAGAAGATGAATGGGTAAAGAAAATGTGGTTTAAATCTACAGTGGAATTCTGTTTGGTCATTGAGAAGAAGGGAAGTATATAATTTAAGGAAAATGAATAAAACACGATATAGTAATGGTGAGGGAAATAGGATCTTTCAGCAAAAGACAAATATTGCATCTGTTTTCTCATATAAAACCTCTAATCTTAAAAAATAAGAAAATAGAGAGTGTTTTGTGGAATGATAAGTTAGACCACTAGGACTAGGGAAAGATTAGAAAAAATATACATGATACACATGCTTGTAGCTGGAAGCTTTCCTGTGTCCTGCCCAGTCCACTAGCCACTCAGACCCAAATAAACACACAGAGGCTTATATTAATTGCTAACTGTATGGCTATGGCCTATGGCTCAAGCTTCTTGCTAGCTAGCTCTCATAGCTAAACTCATCTCATTTCTATTAATCTATATGTTGCTACATGTTCCGTGGCTTTACCTGTATGCTATTATGTGCTGCTCCCTGGACAGCAGGATGGTGTCTCCTCTGCCTCTGCCTTTCTTCTTCCTGTCTGTCTCTCAATTTCCCTCCTAGATATAACCTGACTTGACACAGTCCAAACAGCTTTATCTATAAATCACTCAGAGCAACACATATTCACAGCATACAGAAAGACATCCCACAGCACATGCCTGAAGATACCTTCAGTAAAAACACCATGTATATAACAAATGTGTAATATATATGTATACATATAATTACATGTATATATTCTCCTTAAAGATGTCAAATTTTTCTATTTTATTTATATATTACTTATAGCACTGTGTCTCTTGTTAACTTGCTTGTATATAGCTCAAGTTGATTTTACTTTTTTTCATGACATTTGTCATATTAAGATGGCCCAGACTTAAATTTTAGGTATCCTGCCTCTTGTTCAAAGTGAATTTTAAGGGAAAAATCATATTTTGTTTTTACAATCTGGGCCAAGAAAATATATGTTGTTACCAGACAGAGCCTCCCTTCTTAAAAAAAAAAAATCGGGAAACATAGCCACAGACACAATAGACAAATTAATGACCAAGGATAAATATATCCATATTCATTTATAAAAATGACAGATGGATAGATGATAAATATTTAATAGATGATAGATGGATGGATAGATAGAAATATAGATAGATAGATAGATAGATAGATAGATAGATAGATAGATGATAGATAGGTAGAAAGAAAGAAAGATAGATAGATAGATAGATAGATGACAGACAGACAGGTAGATAGACAGGTAGATAGTTAATAGTAACAGGTAAACTGAAAGCTATATATAAGATAGATAAATGATAAATGGTAGATATATAGATAGATAGGTAAATGATAGATGATTGATAGGTAGAAGAGTAATATCGATCCAAATGTCTCAGTAATGATTAAGTTTTTGTGGCTTTTAATAATTTGTTTTTTTTTTCCATTTGCAGTAGCAGGATGGCTGATAGGCAGGTAGATAAGATGATGTGTCTGGGTGTCCTGCATTATGTGCAGCATTTTAAGCATATTGGTTATGATTTAGTTAATTTAAAATTGAATAATTTGAAATGCAATATTTATTGGCAATTCACTGAAATTTACGTTAGTAATCACAAGGATGGGAACAGTCCTCATGTGTTTTATTTTCTCCATTATGTTATGCAATGTGACTTATGAAGAATTAAATGTTTATGAAAATATTAGCTACTCATGGCAAATGAATGTGTGTTTGCTAGGTAATATATGAGCTATAACTCATTACTGTTCTGCAGAATTTTATTATAGTTTAAACATTTATATGCTACAAACAACAATATGAAACAAAAGAGAAGCTGGTAAGGATTACTAGAAGAAATCGTAGATGTTCAATAAAGCCAGTACAGATAAGCCACGAATTAAAGATTTATCCTGAAGAAGTTTAAAATCTCAGAAACTCATTGCATATTTGTCAGTCAAGGGACTTACCAGCCTTGTAAGAAAAGCAGGCAATGGATCCAGTGCAGTCTGTACATTTATCAAAAGCACTGTACTTAAGGAGCATGGTAAAATATTGATAAGGTTGAGTTAATTTGCCTGAGGGGAACAGGCCAGCCAGTAGGTCTTCTCACAGGAGCTGAAATGTCAACAGTAAAGACAGCAGCATCATTAAACAGCAATTCTTCCTGGAAACTTGGCAAAAGAGGCCCATATATTTCTGAACACTCCAAAAGTAATAATGGATAAATTGAGGACGTGAATTGGATGGTTTTATCACAATAAGGTACGACAAATATTTTAAAAGTTAATATTTTAGAATATACAATACTTTTAAAGTATTACAGTTTAAAAAATACACCTAGGGAGTATAAACTACTTCCAGCTGTATAACATCTTTAATTTAACATTAGGACATGTCCTGATATTTATTGTATTTTCTATTGCTCTTCATTCATTAAGCAATGCCCTCAAACAGGGATTACTTTCAGGACATGAAATTTCATCTTTTTCTTCTAAGAAAATGTTTAGACCTGAAACAGTGGAGATTAAATATTGCATATAAGAAGATAGTTTGAAGTTCATAGTCAAGATTATCTAGAGAGATAAAAGGTATGCATCATTAGAACATAAATATGTATATAGTTTATTAATGGGCAGCAAATGTACATACAAATACATTCCAATAATGTATATGTGATATACAAATACAGGTCAATAATCTTGCATAATATCCATTAGTACAGATACATTCTAAGGAAATTCTTACATTTATATTTATAACGTGTACATTTTATTTATTGTCTAATTCTAGAAATATCACCATGCATTTCCTATTTAAACTTAATTACTGTGTTATAAAGAATCATACTTTTTCCAAATCCCCTAGATTAAGAGGCCATGTATGTGCACAACTGGAATCTATTTTGTTAACTAAACCTAGTTAATATAACTTCAGCTAGAAACAGTAAGATAAAGATCAATTGGCAATTTAAAAAACACATTTATGGGCAACAATATGTACTATGCTTAACTAGAAAGCAATTCCAACAAGTATAGAATTTAATATTAAAATTTCTTTAGTATCTTTACAAGAGGAAAAGAATCTTGAACCTCTTCCCTTTGTGGTAAGTCATATAGTAGCTGCAGTGAAAATTATTCTCAATTACCTAACTTGTCATAGTTATTAATTGTTCTGAGAATCTCTCTTGGACTTCCCATATGCTTATGTGATATTTAAGTTTTGCATAAATGTTCAACTGAATTTATTTCTTAATCTGCAAACAATTCTTCAATGAGTAACACTGTTACTTTAAAGAAATATATCTCACCCAGTATTCATTATGTTTAGGTCCTTACTGGCAATATGTTTACTTTTTAAAAAAATATATCATTTTTCCAGGAACATTTAATAAATTTTGCCTGTATATATTTAAGGATCATATGACCTTGTTCCAACTGAAGGTGCAAATATATGAAAAATTATATATTTTATATTCTTTCTAAATATATTGTAAAAGAATTCATGCTTTCATCACTAAACACTATGCGAGATTTAGGCATATCATAGATTCTCATTTTTTGTTACTTTAAAAACATTTTATTTACGGGCTGGAGAGATGGCTCAAAGGTTAAGAGCACCGACTGCCCTTCCAGAGGTCCTGAGTTCAATTCCCAGCACTCACAAACATCTATAATGAGATCTGGCACCCTCTTCTGTATACATAATAAATAAATAAATGTTTTTTAAAAAAGAAAGAAAAACTATTTAAAATATTTTTATTTAACATTTATATATTCCTCTACTATGTTTGGATCGAGTCCATCCTCATTCCCTCCCATTGAATTTCTTTCCTACTTGATCACTTTTCCCTTCCAACTTCTTATTCTGTCTTTTTTTTTTTTTTTTTTTTTTTTTTTTTTTTTTTTTTTTTTTAAGTTTAATATCCACGGAGTCCTCGTAGTGTTACCTGTATGTGCATGGGTGTGTGGCCTTCTACTACAGCGTATATAGCTTCTTCATTCTCTAATCCAAAACAAAACACAACAAAAACAAAACACAACGAAACCTAAACTACCTGCTCTCAAAAGCCATAGTTGCCGATATCTTCACCTAGGAGTGTTACTTCGTGAATCCCTCACCCCTGCTGGGACTGAGATTGGCTTGGGCTTGTGCAAGTTGTGTGCATGGAGACTCAGACACTGTGTCTGTATGTTGCAACTGTTCTGCCATGTATGTCAAATAGCTCTTTCACTACACCAATTATCTCCACACCTCTGATATTCATTTTACCTTCTTTCCTAGAGGTGAATCCCTGAGTCTTGAAGTCTTATGTAGAACAATAAGAAAGGAAAAGGAGAGAAAGAGGTTACTCATATAAAAGGAAAAAGTATAAATTTTCTTATTTACAGATGGTCAGATTTTATATATAAAATTAATACACAAAAATCAGATATTGCTTATCATATTGCAGAATTATCTATGTATAATTATTGTTAAATATTAACAAGTAATATTGGGCAATATTATTAACAGCAAATATTAATCAATATATAATCAAATATATGTGCGTGTGTATGTGTGTGTGTTTCTGTGTGTTTGAGTGTGTGTATGTGTGTGTACTGCCAAGTTTTAGTTTGACATATATGTGTTTAAGGCTGACCCCTTACAATTGGATAAACTTTCAAGGGTCTCATCCTTTCATCCCTAGGGAAGTTATGTCCTCTCCTTCTTAGCAGTCACTGATTGCCTGTAATTTTCCATCTAGGATGTGGTCCCTGTGAGATAACCTGTTGTCTTTTTAACAGATGTTGTCATTATGAAGCTATTGTTCAGGCAACCACAGTGTTGCAATGTGGTAGGTGCAGCTTGCCTGTCATAAAGATGATTCTGTCTCTCAGAAGAACTCCTGTCCACTGGCTCTTAGATCCCTCTTCCCCTCTTTCCCAATGTTTACTGAGCACTCAGTTTAGGGATTTTCTTGTGTATATATCTATTGGAGTTGGAAAGCTCATAGTTTATTGTTCTGTGCCTGTTGATCAGTTTTGGACTGTAACTTTTTTCTATCTTCTGCAGAAAAAAAAAAAAAAAAAGCTCTTTTGAGCCGGGCGGTGGTGGCGCACGCCTTTAATCCCAGCACTCGGGAGGCAGAGGCAGGCGGATCTCTGTGAGTTCAAGGCCAGCCTGGTCTACCAAGTGAGTTCCAGGAAAGGCGCAAAGCTACACAAAGAAACCCTGTCTCGAAAAACCAAAAAAAAAAAAAAAAAAAAAAAAAAAAAAAAGCTCTTTCCATGAGGGGTGAGAGCTATACTTATCTGTGGGAATAAGGATAAAGTTTTTAGTATGGGCTTGAAAATATACTGATCTAGGAAATGCTGTAATAGTAGGTCCTCCTTTATGGTTCATGACTTTATTGACAGTTCATAGTACCAGATATTAATTGCTTCCTATTGAGCAGACACCTATGAAAAATTATGTTATAATCAGTATTTTTCTTTGCTTACATAGTTAATAAATTTCTACAGCAGAATTCATAATTTTTATAATCTTCCATGGAAAAATTTTAATGTATGTTTAATCAAATTTTATTTTGATACTATGGTTGTATGATTTCTTTAGCACTTTCTGTTCAGCAAAGCCAAGATATTTGAATTTATACTTTTATTTTCAAATGTGATCATCTAGTTATATCATCAAGTAGTTATTTGAAGAACCACTCACATTTTACCCATCTCCATATAACTGTATCAAGGACAATCCTTTTTTTACTTTTCTTTTTTATATGTATCTGTATATTATTTATAAGTGCTTGCTTTAATTTCAAAATATTTAAAGGTAAACAAACTTAATTTCTTTATATTTAAGTAATATATTTTTCTCATATTAAACTTCTTAAAACCTGTGTTATAAATGAAAATATCTTGTAAATTGAAAGATACTCCAGATGTGTTTAAAAATAATACGATTAGGGAAATTCTTCAAAAACTACAAATAGAATTTGTACGATGTAGCTGTCATTTCTTGTGTATATATCCAAAAGAAAAGAAATAATTATGTACAAAAGACACCTGAGTCACATTTTTGCAGCACTTAACACTAACTAAATTGTGGAATCAAACAATGTGTTCATCAAAGAATGCCTGGATAAAAACTTGGTGAATATACATATAAATATTGCAATAAGATAGTGAAAATTTGCCGGGTGGTGGTGGTGGTGGTGGTGCACGCCTTTAATCCCAGCACTTGGGAAGCAGAGCCAGGCAGATCTCTGTGAGTTCGAGGCCAGCCTGGGCTACAGAGTGAGTTTCAGGAAAGGCACAAAGCTACACAGAGAAACCCTGTCTCAAATAAATAAATAAATAAATAAATAAATAAATAAATAAATATAGTGAAAATTCATATTTCCCAGCATTGTACATGCTACTGAAAGACATTGTGTAAAAAAGAAATAAATCTCTTAAAGTCACACAGCTTCTGTTCTTGTATTTGGAAATTAAAACGTTAATGTCAGCAGAGAACAGACTAGCAATCTTTACACCATGTGAAGGACACAAAGGAGGGGAAGTAGAGAGGATTCTTAATGGGTACAGAGTCCCTCAGCTGAACAAGAGGAATAAACGCCAATGCTCAGCATGGTTGAGTTAGTAAGGAAGTTTGAATGTTCATACACAAGGGAAAACACACATATGGAACTAGATATGCCAGGTACCCTGATGCAATAATTGTACATGGTATTAATCTGTTGAAGTGCCAGGGTGCACCATATAATTAAATATAATTAGTATGTATCAATTAAAATGATATGTATGTAGTAAAGAAAATCTATTCACAAATGTTGATTATAATGTACTAGTGATTATTAGATGTGTTAATAGTGTCACTCTTATATGCTGTGTACTTAATTATTTTAATTCATTTGTTTTGTTTGCTCAGTAAAATCTCTTAAAATTGTATCATAATTGAATGTATTTGTCTCTTTCCAAAAAGTTTTTTCCTTTAAATTGTTTAGTTGTATATACACATACTGTGTGGCTTTCTCCTTAGTTTCTTTTCTATGCTCTGGAAGCTAGTTAATTCCTAATAATGTTGTAATAATCTTGGTTCCTGTTGCTAATACATTCTTCTCTGACATGTGACGATTATTGCTTGTGCAGCCTATTTTTGTAATTATAAAGGATTTTCCTGTGTTTTAAAAATGTATTTTACGCCGGGCGGTGGTGGCACACGCCTTTAATCCCAGCACTCGGGAGGCAGAGCCAGGCGAATCTCTGTGAGTTTGAGGCCAGCCTGGACTACCAAGTGAGTTCCAGGAAAGGCGCAAAGCTACACAGAGAAACCCTGTCTCGAAAAACCAAAAAAAAAAAAATGTATTTTACTTATTCTTTGAGAATCTCATACATGTATACTATGTACTTTGATTCTATATACACTGTATTCCTTCCCACTGCTTTCCCCAGAAATTGACAAAGCATGTGCCCTCAAAGTCCAAGTGCTCATCTTCATAATGCATAGAGTCAAATCAACGTTTCTAGTGTTACACTTATTTTTAAAAATGTATTTCACATTTTTCTGGGTTTCATTATTTTGGTTCAACACTCTTCATTGTCTGTTCCATTATTCATAAGGTGATGTTTTTCTCCAAATCTCCTGAGATTCCCTACCGTATATTTGCAACAGGTTGTTTTACCTCGTGCCTAGGTAGATCCTGCTGTTTTTTGTGCCCTTTTTTTCTGGATAGTATAATTTCTTGTACATTTAGCTGACTGCAGTCACTGATTATTTACTTGGATTATTTTGCTTGTATTTGTTTACTACTTTGCCTTATTCTCCCTGACTAAGTTGGAATGTTTTTATTATCATACTTTGCTATTCATTAGTTGATCTTTTTCTTGTAATTCTCCTGTGTTGGTTTGATTTTAGCAACTTGACCCAAATTAGACTTGTCTAGGATGAGGAAACCTCAACTGAAGAAAAGCCTTCATCAAATTGCTTGTAGGAAAGTTTTTTTTTTTTGACATTTCCTTTTAAAATATTTAATTTTATTTTTCTATGTTTGATCGTTTTGCCAGCATGTAAGTCTGTGTGTTAAATGAGTGTCTGGTGCCCATAATATCTAGAAGTGTGCAGCAAATCTCCAGGACAATGGTTATGAACCACCATGTTGGTGCTGGAATGGCGACCAGTGATCCTAACTTCAGAGCTGTAACTTTTTTATCTCCTGTGAGTCATTTTGTTAATTAATGATTGTAGTGCCACGCTGTCAGGGATAAAAATGTTGAAAGAGCCATAGGGAGCAAATCAGTAAGCAGCATTCTGCCATGATCCCTGCACCCAGATTCCAGCCTTGATTCTCACCTTCGATTCTTTTCCTCATTGGTTAACTGTGATCATGATGAGTAAGCCAACTAAACTCTTTCCTTCTTTATTTACAAATGACAATGATCACAGCAATATAAAGAAGGCTGAAACATTCCTTATGCATAGCTAATGAATAAATAATTTTAACTATATATTAACGGATTTAATGTTGCAGTTTGGTCTTTGTAAGGCTTGTCTTTTGTCTTTATCCTAACTAATATTTTCAATTGCATCCTTTAACATGTGTGCAACTCTATTTTATTTTATTTTATTCTCATATCTGGCTACTTAAAAATGCTTTTCTGTTTCTTACAGGTTACATAACCATGGTCCTTCATTATTAGTCTATTCTTTGTGTTGTGTTTGCTGTTTTTTGTTTGCTCTATTCAGTTTTTAGATGCTAGTGCTGTTCTTTAAAGTGTGTGGGTTTCGTTGAAATATAAACCATTTTATTTCAACAACAAATCAATGTGCTTAAATCCCCTTTGAAGAATGGGCACTCCAGATTAAGATTAGACTCACATGAAAACCATCGTTTCTGAGAGTCCACACAGAGTGTGCCAGTTTCTCTGATGGAAACCAAATTTATTAGGATGGAACTCAGAGATTTGTCCGCCTTTGAGTCCTGGTGGCTGTTGAGCTCCCCACTCACCAGTAGTTTGCCCTTCTCTATAAGTGGCAAAATATTCACCTAAGGAGTCAAAGAGATCCATATGCAGCCCTCGGGGATCTTCCTTCCTTCCTTCCTTCCTTCCTTCCTTCCTTCCTTCCTTCCTTCCTTCCTTCCTTCCTTCCTTCCTTCCTTCCTTCCTTCCTTCCTTCTCATTTCTGCAGGGATCAGTGTTTTTTGTTTGTTTGTTTTGTTTTGTTTTTTGAGGAGACAGGGTTTCTCTGTGTAGCTTTGGAGCCTGTCCTGGAGCTCATTCTGTAGCCCAGGCAGCCTCGAACTCACAGAGATTTGCCTGCCTCTGCCTCCCGAGTGCTGGGATTAAAGGTGTGTGCCACCACTGCCTGGCTGGGATCAGTGTTCTGTATTGCATCTTTCCAGATGTGAAGTAGCTTTGTTTTGTTGTTTAAAAAAAAAAATGATTCTTTCTGGTTTTTAGTTGTTAGATGAAAAATGCTGTCTGGAACGATTTACAACCTTATGATCAGCAATAAAAGCCCAACTCCTTTCTCTCTCTCTCTCTCTCTAATGATATTGTTTGCTGGAAGGCTTTACTAAACACCATTTTTCCATCTGGATTAAAACTATACTGTCATTTTGATTCATTTAGAACTTTGTAAAAATTCCAGATCCATTTTGTCCTGGAAGTCCTCTTGGATTTATGTTTCTAGCATCATGTAATTCCTGTCACTGTGCCCTATGGTTGTCGCAAGGACAACTCTCATAGTCAACCATGTGGATGTTTTCCACTAAAATATTCTATCCATAATTGAATTGTTCACAAAATAAATAATGTATATACACAAAATAATATGAAATGTTGCAGCAATTTGAATAGCGAACCGAATTTGAAGAAGAAAAATCAACCAAAGTTGTTGAAGTTGAAAGCTGTATCAGAAAACCTGACTACTTTACAAGACTTGGCTGAATTGGGGTTGACAATTTGGAAACTGAAAATGTATGCATTTTTTGATGAAAAATAAAATATTAATTCAACTTTTAATTCAAAGCGTTTTACTTTTCCAATAGGAAATTTGACCTGCCAGTCCTCACAGTGGTCAATGCTACCTCGTTAATTTTTTATGCATTCTAAACTGTAGTCTTCTGTGTATCCCTATTGGGGCAATTTGGCTTGCATATAAGGCTCACTACAAAAACCTAGTGATTGTGGTGAAATCGTATGTCTAGTCTGAGAGGTTCTTTCTTCTTCATTGTAAATTCCTTACAAAAGGCTGATTTGGTGACCTGCAAAGACTCAGCACAGCATTCTGAGTGCCATACTAAGTTTTACTTTTTAGGTTTTTGAGACTTCTTTACATGAATAAGTATTGTGTTGTTATGTGCAAATCCTGGTTTTGTTAGCTTTATTGTATTATATACATGGGCATCTTTATTAAAAATATTAAATGAAGTACATTTTACATACATACAGTTTTTGATGAGATCATTTACAGTAGTCATATTGAAAATATGCTTAATTTGGTTGAATTATTTTGAAATTAAATTAGGTGCTGATTTTTTTCATTAAAACCTAGAAATATTTTTGATGTTTTTAAAAATATTTTCATTGCATAAGAAGCTGGCTCAGAGGCTAAAAAAATAGTTTTGGGAAATCGATACAAAATGGTTCAAACCTATTTATTAATAAGTGCAGATTTTTATATATGGGAGTGTCAGCATAATTCTTATTTCTGCCTGTTGAGATGATCTTTCTAACTTTAGTTATGTTCTCACTGGGAGACTGTAGCATTTGACAATCTCTGCTTCTTGCCCTTGACTCAATATTTAAAATATTCAGAGATCATTCCAGCTTATATTTGAGCTCCATCAATTCTCTCATGCAGGAGACAAGATAAAAATGAACCTACTGGTGTGGCATGATCATTCTGCATTACTTCTGCCTCTGATTGTAAAAACCAAACCAAACCTGTGGTGAACAGAAAAAAAAGATCAATTACAAATCATCAGTATGTGAATTTAAATCAAATAATGTATTTTAACATGCTTAAACGCTATCAAGTACACAATAATACACTCACTAAAGCATCACTTTGACATCAAGTCATTTCATAATAAATATTGACTAGGCTAGATATATGGAGTGTATGTAGGACAGTATAAATTTGGAATGGTTAGACAAGCAAAAATGTATTTGGTAAACCAATGAAAGTGGTGTGTTTAATCGATGTCCATGTGTTTCATATCAAAATGGTAACTATAGAAGTCAGGAGTGGAGAGACTGGTAGATAAATACAAGTATGGCTTCATGGTAGATATGTGTATGAGTTACATATCTTGCAGATGAAAAAAGCAACTTAAAGTAGTAAAGTCAACTTTGGCTCATGTGGCCTGAATCCAGGCATCCTTTTGGGGAAGCATGGTGGCTGCATCTTGAAGCAGCTAGTCTTGTTGCTGCAGAAGCAGAGAGAAATGAATGATGCTTTTCTGCTCCACATCTGTTTTTTTATATTAGGTCCAGGACCCCAACCCATTCCCATTTAGCTTGATCTTCCCTCTTCACGTACCACAAGCTAGAAAATCCCTTGCAGACATGCCCAGATATTTATTGTCATCATGATTTGAAGTTCTTCCAACTTTTTAATCATGTTTAAGCATTACAGATATATTTGATGTTACCAAGTATAATTCCTAAAAGATATAATTTGTAGTAATAACAAAATGAATGAGAGAAGCACAGCTATGTTTATGTGAATAGGGGAATATTTTCTCACAGAAAATGCAGCTACAAATATATGCAGAGCCACATACAATGCACAGTGTTAGCTTATTTCCTAACAAAGATAATGGAAAATATCTGACCAATGGATGTTGATGATTGCATATCTTCTCATAAGAGCTTGATGTCTCTCCATTGGTCCTCTTACAGACTTGCTTACTATCTCTCAGCAACTATAGATTTTTTAACTCACTAAAAATTAAGTTATAGTCTCTAAGATTCATTTTTAATTGTAAATTATGTGCATGTATGAGAGTCTGTGTGTGTATGCCAACAGTGCACAGGTGCATATTGAGGCCAGAAGAAGGTGATATTTCCCCTAATGATGGAGTTGGAGGTGGTGGTGACCCATGGTCTGGGTGCTGGGAACCTAATTAATGTCCCGTGAAGAGCAGCAAATCTCATAGCCCCTGAGCCTTTTCTGCAGCCTGAGACATCATATTCTTATACATTTACCAGTTCACTTCTCTATAATAGACTCTGTGAGGGACCTGGCACCTGTTCCTTCTTCCCACAGAGTGGGTTCACCATTCACCTGTGGACTATGGCTTTATCTTTCACTGACCTGATGTGTTACTCACTGGTGAATTAATATAAAGGAATTATATCCTTTATATTATATTTTGTATATTTTGGCAGGAGGAGTAATTCACTACCAGAATCTCAGCTAAAATTAGCTTCTACACTGGGGAGAATTATGAGCACCTTGTGATGTCCTACACGATACTACAGGCATTTTTCTGCACTGCTGAACTTTACATTTCTGGCCTAACAGTGATTTTCGCATGATGTTAGAGTATTCAGGAGCTCCGTGAATTGGTGAAAATTCAATTATTTACAAATTACTTTGGACATAAGATAGTGGATAGTCTTGAATAAGCCATATATTATACACCAATTTCATATTAAAATTTTAGATAATAATCCTATATCAACACATTTGGATATTGTCAAGCAAATCAAAGCATTGAATTTGATGAATTACACTTTATAGTGTTTTCTATATTACAAAATCCCCAGAGTGACAACTTCTTTTAATGGAATCATCTGTTTCTAAAAAGGATCTTCATAAAACCTACAAAGAACAGCTGCCTGTGCTTGCAGCTGCTAGACAGATGCATTTTAATATACAGTTTAAATTTGTACCAGGGCAGGTGGAACGTAGGGATGGAAACAGTAATATCCTTTAAGTTGTTCTTCCACTCCATCCTCTCCACCTCACCTTCATCCCTACATTTCCGCCACACCCTCCTCTTCCCGCACTTTGCTCCTTCCTTCTTTCCTTCCTTCCTTCCTTCCTTCCTTCCTTCCTTCCTTCCTTCCTTCCTTCCTTCCTTCCTTCCTTCCTTCCCTCCCTCCCTCCCTCCCTCCCTCCCTCCCTCCCTCCCTCCCTTCCTCCCTTCCTTCCTTCCTGTCTTTCTCTCTTATTCACCATCCCTCCCTCTCTTTGAGGCAGGGTCTTTGAATTGAAACAGTGTGCCTATAAAGTTAGAAAACAGCATGCAGGAGTCAGTATTTGCTCCTCAATTGTGTGGGTCCCAGGGATAGCTCAAGATAGCTCAGTTATCTACTGAGTCATTTTGCTGACCTTCATGATATATTTATTGGTTTAAAAAAACTAATGCATATATTTTAATTACTTATTTAAAATTCATTGAAATTAAAAGAAAGAGTTCAACCAAACTGAATTTCTAGTGTGCATTTCCAGTATATGATGGAAAAATATAAAGAGGTCAATTTTATAAGAAGTTGGCTTAGGGAAAATGTGTACAATATTTTATAACAAACTTTGGTCCTAAAAAGAAACAATTAATTAGAAAATCTGTATCAATAATAATACTTAAAATATTTACTGTAATCTTATCAGGAATGTCAAATAAAATCACTTCTGATATTAATCTCATTCTTATAAATTTGCAAACTCAATTCCTGCATTTAATAGTGTTAATTAAAAAAAACCTGATGGGAATGTGTTTCCAGAAAACTTAAAATTAAAAGAACATGACTTGATTGCATATGTTGTATTTATTTCATGCATACTGTGTGTGAGGTATACAAATAAATAATCCAATATCATTATATGTAGCTTTTATTTACAGTGATACTTTGTTTCAATTATTCATGAAATATATTTGAATGATCATTGAATATCTAAAGAACTTTGGAAACAGTTTTGCTTAGTTTAAGTAATTGAGTACATAGTCATTTTATAACATTAAAATGGCTTTCCAACAGTACTATTTATTAACTGTGGCATATTGAGAACTGTCTGTTTTTCAGTAGCTAGTTAGAGCATCTACATTACCAAAATGTAGGAAACTTATGAATGGAATTAGACAAGATATTAGCTCACTGAGAAGCCTTAGAGCAAGTGAATACTATTACAATGCAAATAAAGGTCAACAATCTCAACATATAACAAAATGCATGGATGGAATTACAAGTCAAGTAGATGACCCACTATCTCAGCACAGTGAACTTATTGTAGAAATGTGATTGGTTTGGTATTCTTATTTATTATTCCATTATTAAGGCTTTGCTTACTTTTAATAACTTTGAACTTATATTTATTATGTGTCATTTACAGCAATTTTCTGTGAGTCCAATTGTCTCTATCATTGGATGGCAATTCATATGATAATCCACTTCTGAGTTTAACTTTAGAATCATAATTTATAAATGTTGAATAATTGAAGTAATCTCGAATGCAAATATATGCATTAATAAAAGATGTTTTATGTTTTCTATAATATGTCTTCTTATATTTGTATAAATAGATAAAAATTAGTGTTTCTCTAAGAGCCTAGAAATTTAGGTATGATTGTTTAGGCTAACTAAAAGTAAAGAGCTAGATATATATTCAGTCAATATAATAGATATATCTAGGCTACTGGATTCTTTCACATTCTATGTAGATGTAGTTAAGAAAAATACCAATATTATATACCCAGATATCCTTATGGCACTTTAATAAAACTCATTTTTTTCTATTAGGCCAAGTCATACTGCAGAAAAAAATAAAAATGATTTCTGTAACAATATTCATTGGCAATGCACCTCAGATGCAATTAGTTGCTCAAAAATAAATTCTAGAATTTTTTTAGAGTTATTTCATAAACTTCATTACAATTCTATATGTAAGTTAGGAAAAATATGCACTTCCTATAAAATAGAAGATAAAGTGGGTTGTGAGTCTAAAAAATATACATAAAACAGAGGAGAATGTTTACAGAGTCACCAGATTGTAAATTTTCATGAGCAGTTGGTCTCAAAACCTTGTGTAAATACCAGTTTAGCAAATTACGAGAATAAAATACCAAGATTTACATAGGAGGATGGGCTGCTAAGGGAATTGGAATATATTTAGATCAACAGAAATTCTGCTGGAAAAATAAAGGTCTTTTCAAGTTTGTGTATTTTCTCTCTTCCCACTTAGGAAAATAATCTATGGTTTGGGTTATTTTAAATTCCAATATTGCCTTGGCATATGTACATATATTCTTCAATGACATAAACCTTGGCTGAAAATGGTCTTGGCAATGATTGGCATGTACGAAAATAGCAAGGCCTGCAAAAAAAAAAAAAAAAATGAATCCTGTCAGAATACCCCCAAACCCTAGGAAGCAAGTATCCATCATTTCTAAATATTGTTAGGATCAACACCGGCCTGAAATATATCCTTTATTGTTTGAAGGAACTGGGCTGATGTCTAATCTGTCAAAAAGTATCATGAGTAGTAGTTTAAGTTTGACTTTTGAAAAGAATTTGGCAGTTCTTAAGAGGAGATTAAAGTGCATTCATGAATAGATAAAAGAAGGAAGTCCCAATTGCTTACTCAGTCCTTGTGCTTAAAATAATAAAGATTCCAATTAGCATATTCTTTCATCCTCTTTCCCACATAGTAATTCTGAACCAAAAGGAAATGCTCACATAGTCACTCATCCCTGTCCTTGATGTATGACATTGAATTAATGATGTCAGAGAAACAGACTAAGACAGAAACTCATCAATTCCCCCTGAAGAAGCTTACACTCCAGTTAAAATAAAGATAAATGCAATGCTTTTGGTGGTGACAGCCAAAATAGAGGTCAGTGATTACCTGTAGGAGAGGGCATGATTGAAGTACTTCAAAGGCAGTTTGCTAAAGAAGAAGAGACACCAGAGGGATACAGGAAGGCAGAAAGGAGATTAAAAGCTCTGTAACTGTCAAGAGTGAAGCTAGTCTATCTGCCCTCTTCTCCCCCACCTTCACTGTTTTTGATTAATCAGCACTGCTCCCTCTTCAAGGCAATTTTGTTTTGAAATGTGGTATTTTAAATAGTTGATTACTTTCTCAAACACAAGCACAGTTCTCAAAATGAGAAGAGTGCGCTGAAATGATAAAGAAGTTATTCTGCCAGTCCAACATCATTGTATATTTTTAGCTCTTTTATTTTTTGGTTAACTGAGTGTATTATTCATTGCTGAAATGAAACCATCGAGCAGGTGTGCTCTGCGTTCCTTTGGTATGGGTGCATTGCTGGTTGCAACAGGCATGTTTTAAGGTGTTGATGCACCATCACTTGACATAATTATCAACATAACATAATATTGACAGCCCCCTTACTTCATCTGTTTCTTTGCTGGCTGATAAGAATCTCTTCCACGGGGTTGCATATAATGTCTATTTTAATCACTACAAAACTACAAGGGATTCACTATAATTATTAATATTTTATGAATAAAAACACTGAGGCAAGAGAAATTTAGGTAAGGAGTAAGGCTTCATTTCTATTAAGAGGTAGAAGTGTAGTAGGAACGCTGTATTTTGTTCCCAGACTCTTTCATCAGCTCTTAATTATTGTAATGGGACCATTTTAGGTTCTGATGGCCTCAATTTTCTTCTGATGCTATCTCTCAGGATGGCTCCAGTGGAACAAATGGAAACTCAGGGCAAGTCCTGGATTCACAGGTGGTACACTAGAATTTATAGCAACAGCTCAGATAAATTTATCCTTTGCAGATCTAAGCCAAAGTGGACAGCTGCCACCAGGTGGCACCAAATACAATTTAAAAATAAAGGGATGCAGTCAGTGTCCCTGAAGGTTCTTTAGCTAGACACTCTTGTCTTTAGTATTTTTTCAGTTTTGCAGTTTGCAATATTCTATGTTTTTTTAGACCCCATTTATCTTGTTGCAGTGGAATTTTCTCTTTAAGGTTTGAAGCTAAAAAAATCATGATAAAATATTAAATTTCTGCATGTGATTACACTTTCAGCCTGTGATTTCCAGGGAAGCTGAAAAGTCACACATTACAAATCCACTGAATTCTTTTAACCCTACCTCGGCAAAGGCAGGAAGGTGAGGGCAGGCTCTGCTGTGAGTAGTGCCTCGCTTTGATTCCAATTCTTCTGGTTTTGTCAAATGATAATAAGGATGTTCTCAGTCATTACCTTGACCCTAGTTTTTATTAGAATTAATAATGAAAAAAAAAAAAAAAGACAAATTAGGCCTTCACAGCAGATGCTTTAACTGATATCCTAAGAAAATTACCAGGACTGTATCTTAAAACTATTTTCAAAACTAGATAATCCTAAATCTCCTGGTGGTTTATCATATTTATATCTATTAATTCATTTACCAATGGGATATTGATTGTAAAAGGGAGGTTGTGCCCCATCCACCCCTGATAGCCTTACATGACATGCCCAGATACCAAATTCTCAGCACAAAGGAGATTTATTACCCCAGTGGGGCAAGCTGAGGATGGGGGGTGGAGGGAGGGTGGGGGAGTGGGCTGCTGGTGGACGGCTGCAAGGGCATCAGCAACAGCAGCAAGTGCAAGCAAGCAAGAAAAGCAATAAGACACAAGAGAGGGAGTTTCTACAGGAGTAGATTTTTAAGGGAAAAGAGGGGAGTCTGTGCTAGGGTAAGTTGGTGAATCCTGATTGGAAATAAGAGCCAAATAATGGATTATGACTGTTGGACCTTAGTGTTTTTTCTCAGTAATGAGTCAGTAGCCAAATGCGGGAGTAGACTTTGGAGGCTAGCTTTGGGAATGTAATCTAATGGTTTTTAGCATAGGGAAGAAGGATAAGCGGCAAAACCTGTTGGCTCTGTGTTCGCCATGCTTGGGCCTGCTAGATATCTTTAGACTGATTATTCTATATCTGGGTATTAGATGGGACATAGTGAATCAAATAAAAAAGTCCCTTTTAATTCTAGTGTGGAACAAACACTTCATAAATAAGTAGCTCCTGAGGTTTTGAACTGGAGTTGTTGCCTCGCACTTATATTTCCAGCAACCAGGAGGGTGAAGGTTCAAGGCTACTCAAAGTGACATATCAATGTCTTGTCTCATATATGTCTATTTGATTGTAATAACTATCGAATGCAGTAGATATGGAAGAAAGGTGAGAATTCTGGTGAATTTGCTTAATCTATGACACATCAGATTACCTTATACCGTAACGTTGTCTTCGGGTACCCTTGCCGTTCTTTGCCTTCCCATCATATACACCAGCTTGAGAGGCCTGGATATAGAGTGCTGGTGAAATGGCTCAGCAGATTGCTGCCAGGCCTCCTGATGAACTGAGTCTGATCCCTGGGCTACATAGGGGGGCTGGGGGAAGAGATTACTGAAATCTGCAGGTAGTTATTTAACCTTGACATGTGCACCATGGATTGTACATGCATGCCTACACACACACACACACACACACACACACACACACACACACACACACGTATAAACATACATATACATATATGTGCTAAAAATTAAAAATGAATGTTTCGAGATAGCACATTGCACTTTCAGACTTGGTCATTTGCTATGAGGCATAGACCACAGAAAAGCTACCATTGTTGTTACTTCCCATTATAAGAAATTACGAAAGATCAAAATCATCAAAGGGTCAAGTCCAGGGGACAGATGGCTTGAGATTCACACCGTCTGGCCTCAGAGTAATTGCTAACAGACACTTTGTCACTTGAGATATGTTGCACATGAAATGTGATACCAACTAGACAAAATTCATCACAATATGGATGTTGACATCTTTCACAATTATTTTCACCCCCTTTTAAATATCGCTTGTATTTTAATTTACATTTTGCTTATTTGTGTGTTTGTGTGAAATGCAATACATGTGTTAGTCAGAGGACAACTTGTGGGGGTTGTTTCTCTCCTATCATATGCGTTCAAGGATTGGAACCAATCATCAGGCTTAGTTGCATTTCCTTTACTCTCTGAGACATCTTTTTTTGGCCCCAATCCTCTGCCTTTTTAGACTGACTTCAGCTACTCAGCATTCATGTCACTTTGAGTCTCAGACATAAAAATAAAATTGTGTTAATCATAAATAAGTATGGCAATTGGCTTTGGACAATCAAAAGCATTTTTATCAGATGGAATACCCCAAATACTGCAGGATCTTTTCCCAGAAAAAGTTAAAATATATTCTAGAACCTATAGATTCATATCCCTAGTGGCATAACTTTTCGATGTTATGTTCTATTTTCCTGGTCCCTAGCTTATTTATCTAGCAGTAAAGCAGTCATATTGTTCTCATTATCCTCATTAAATATATTTTTTGTATCTCATTAAAGGAAAATTACACTCCCTTCCCAAGAAGGTATCAAGTGCCCATACCACATTAACTCATGAACCCCTTCTCACTCCACGCAAAAACATTGGCAGGCTTGTTAAAAAACATTTAAAAACATTCTGCATGACTTTTGTAGGCAACCACAGTTTCTGTGAGTTCCTGGGTGCAGTGGTCCTGTCTTCTCCAGAAGACACTTTTCTTCAATCCATGGCATCCTTTGTCTCTCAGTCTTTCTGCTCCATCATTCTCAATAATCCCTGAGCCTTTAGCAAGGCTGTGATATAGATGTCTTATGTACGGCTGAACCTTCCTCATGCTTTTGTTCTCTGCTCTTTGACAAACTGTGTGTTTCTGGTAAAACAAACCCACTGCACAAAGAAGTGTCTTTGATGAGCTCTGAGAGTTGCACTGGTGTTACGTCGTGACCTAGACAGTTCTAGTACCTGTCATGCTTCTGAAGGATCTCATCCATGCCTAGCAGCATGCACAGTGAGTAGCAAGCCAGTGCTACCATGCCCCTTTTGGTTCTGATCCTTTATGCTTCATGAGATTGTGTGTATTTGAGCATTTCATTTACATGGATTTTTTTCCAGTGTTCAACATCTCTGTGAACCTAAACCACTCCAAAATTTATTTATTTATTTTATTCATTACTTACCTATTTAACCTCTGTAGCGTACTGTATACATGTTCCTGTGTGTACAGTATGTGAAGGTTCACATGATCATGTATAGGCATTTTTGTGGAGGCTAGAGGTTGGCATTGAGTGATTTTTTCCTGTGTTTATCTGCAGAGCACTGAATTGGAACATATAAGGCTTAAGATGTGAGCATAAGGGATCAGGCTCAGGTTCCAATGCTTATGGGGCAAGTATTATACAAACAGAGCTATCGCACAAACCCTTTGAAATTAAATTCGCTGACAAATATTTTAAGAAATGAAGTGCAGAATCCAGCTTTTCATTCTGAAGGTATTTGGAAACACATCTCAGCTTTAAATTTTGATATTGTAATAGATTACATGGTCAATTACACAGGGGTGTGGTAATACATTTATAATGTGATACTTGGAGCCATTGGCATGATTAATTACCATGCATTAAGCATTGGCTGAGGAACCACACTTCAAAATGATTATAGGATTATTACTATTTAAACATGTGCTAAACTGGAACATGCCAAAGACTTGCAGCATGTTCAGAAAATATTTCAAATTGCAAAGACCTACACTCAAATCTTTAGTTAAAGACAAAGGTAATAGAATTTGAAAAGAAATTCTCATGAAGTTTATGAAACTTTCAGTTGTCCTGGTTCTGTTAGGCTATATTATGTTTTATTTTTGTGCCATTGGTAAAATCATGAGTATTCAGGCAACATTTTATTCTTAGGCAATACTTTGTTATATAGAAAGCAATATAATTCTGTTAGGCTATATTATGTTTTATTTTTGTGCCATTGGTAAAATCATGAGTATTCAGGCAACATTTTATTCTTAGGCAATACTTTGTTATATAGAAAGCAATATAACTCACACACACAGAATGGAATAAAGCTACATCCTATAATCTGTTTTTTTGCATGCCACAAAGAAATTTAAGCATTCTGTTCCTTTGTGCCTAGCATCCTTCAACAACTTTTGACTTCATCTGACTGGAACAATAACAGTACTGAGCTTTGAAGAAAATTTTACTATTCCTGTGTTCTAGTTCAGTAGTGGAAAGGTGTCAATGCAATATTTATGAGATATATCTCATATATATGGTATGAACTGTCATGGATTAAATTAAATTTACAAAGTAGGATATTTTGTCTAAGTATGGGAGTATTAGTCATTGTGCATATATCCAAACTTAAAGACTTCTGTTCTTTACATTTGAAAAGTATAATCATTGTAAGAAAATAAATCAATTTATATTCTTTGATACACAATACTATTAATAAACCACTATAGCACACAGCCTAGTTGTTTTAACTTGCATTGTGATATTATTTTCAGCCTTACCATATATAGATGATTTTTTTCCAGTGTACTGCCCTATTTAAACTTATTTTTTATTTTTTATTTTTTAGCACGTTTGCATTTGTTTCCAATAGTTTCCTGACAGTGTAGTGACAATGTCATCAGTTTGGTAAATCAAGAGGAAAGAGGAAAGAATATCGGATTTCCAAATGCTGGAGCCTCAAGCTAAAAGAAAAAAAAAACCTGTATAAATAATATCATGTTCTTTTTAGTTCTCTATTTTCATTCTGTCTAGGCAGTATTGAAAGTCCTTTAAAAACAATTAGTTAAGGCAATTCCTCATTAGTTTGTACTTGACATGTGCATATCATTCTGCAGTTTCAGTCAAATGCAAATATTTTAGAATTTAGTTGCCATTATAAGATTGGGATAGTTACATAGTAAATATAAGTGCATTGTCTTCAAACTATGGCAGATTTAATTAACACAGTACCTCTTCTCACATTCTCACTCACACCAGGAATATCGAGAGGCATAAACAATTCATTTGTATTTTAAGGATAAATTTAAAACATTTAAAAGAAACTTGTTCTGGGTAGAATAGTTGTCGACTTTAAATCCCCCTTTTTAATTTGATTTAAGATTGTTTAAAATTATTGTTACTTAATACTAAAATTGAATTGCTATACAAAATATAAATCATGGTTCAAATTGAAATATTTAATTTAAAATTAGACATTATTTATGTGTATCAAGCATACTACTGTCTGGTTTATCTTAAAATGTACAGACTTTTAAAACTTTTTGACATAAATCACATATCTTGTATTATTTTCCAAATATATAAATTATAAGGAAGAAATATGGGAGAACTAAAGAGAAAAACAAAGTATTTAATTCACTTCTTTATTATCCTTTAAATAGCTTTTCTCTAATATTAATTTTGAAACTCAGAAGCATTGGACTTAAAGGTTATAATCTTAAATGTGATTTGCTTTGCTTTCTTGTACAGACATTTAATAGAATATATGCTAATTTACACTATTAATGTAACAAAACACCTACAAAGTACTCAACTATACAGGGGATTATAAACATTATAGTGGATTGTATGCAACATACAATTACATATGTGTCTATATATATATTTACATCTTAGGGGACTGTTTTCCCTTAATAACCACATAATTGCTGCTGAACTCACTGATATGCAATATAAATATACTAAGGCTTGGGACATGATAATATTAGATACTGATAGAAGGGAAAATCTCATCAATATGTCTCTTAAGAAAATTAGTGGTAATTCGAACATAACTTCTCTAAAATATAACACATAGCATTTATATGTATTAGTGCATACATCTCTTTGACACTGAATGCTTTCCACCTACAAATGAATGGCAATGGATTTGTAACCCACTACGATAATTGATCTGATAAATACCTGACTATGTGTTTGAAATTATAAAAGTCATGTATACATAAAGTATCCTGAATTTCTTATTCAGATGTCTCTTTTCTTTTCCTTGTGAAATTATTGGCTTTAATATTATTTCTCTTGACATTAAAATACAATCATAAATTCCTGTAGATTCTAAAATGGCATTCTCCCAGTATGCTGTAGGGGTTAACTTTAATTAATCCCACACAGCTGTGGTAGATTGTTTTATGTGTGACATTTGTTAAAATCCTATCCTTATATTTAGGTTATTATTGCATCTCTGGGTTGTTTTATTTATTAGAAAATATATTTACTTCCTTATAGAAATAAATATCTTTTGTTATAAGGCATACAGGTTTTAAGAGAGAATGTAGTTTTTTCAACCAATTTGATATGTGTAACTGTCAGCTATCATGCACCACCTCCAACACAAACTTCAGTCACGTTAGATTAAAGCAACATGTGTTCCCACAGACGGTTTACCTATCCAGAGCTGTAGATTTCCATTGCTGTGTAATAAAGCAACATAGACTTGATAGCCTGCAGGAAAACAGTTTGGTATTCACTACTGTTCTCCTGGTGGTTTGGAAACTAATTTCTTTCATTGTTACCTGTGACTACATTGTTACCTGTGATCTACATGTTTGCAAGAGCCTCATAAAAGTGCAAGACAATTTGGTACCATCAATTAATAAATCAGCTTTTGAGTATGCATGTTGTTTTCCATCATAATCCTCATCACTGGCTGGTTTTTGCCCAAACATTGTGCCTCACTTCCAAGAATAATGGTCAAGGAGGTGTTGGGAAATATTTTGCTACTTTAAAGTTTAGACCTCAAAGTCATACAAAGCCTGTAATTTGGATGAGATAATTGTCAATAATAGTATCTGGATGAGATAATTGTAAAATAGGTAAAACCACTCCTCCTGGATTTGGCTATGAGTAAATACAACATACAGTCAACTAATTATATTTAATACCTTACATTGTGAATATATATATATATGCATTAATGATTAATTGGAGCTGAGATTTTATGGAACTGAACATTTACTATTCATTAATTCATTGATCAGTTTCACAAAATAATAACCATATATTTTACTTCATGATAAAAGTATAAAAATCAGTATTATAAATAAAGGATAAACCAGGAAACAGACATGCCAAGAAAGAGCAAATAAATCATGCAGAGAAAAACACATATTTTATTGTAAGTTAATCCTAAAAATGTAGTACTTCTGTGGTAATTAGACAAATATTTTTAGGATAAATTTATCTGTCAATTATAGCTGAGAAGTGTATGCTCTGTATATACATATGTGTGTCTTAGATTGTTGTGATTATTCCATAATCATGTGAAGTTTGTGAAAGTACTATATTCTTTTCTTCTGTCCTCTGTTGATGAGGAATTTATCTTCAGTGTTGCTGAAAACAGGCTATTATCTCAAGCCAATTTGCTGGTAAATATGCACATTTCCCTATTAAAAATTAGCTTGCTTGAATTACATATTCAAAGAGTCAAACTCAATTTTACATGCCATTCTCTAGGTGTTTCCTCAATGTTGAGTTTTCCTGAAATAAAATAAAACATGTTAATGGAAAGAAAAATAATTAAGATATGGTTATACTCTGTAGCTCAGCAGTTCTGGATGTATCAACCATTCTCTCAGACTCTCAGGAATCCTTGCATCTGCCTCTTGAGATCAAGATCACTGTAGTGAACCACACTGATCAAGAAGGAAAAAAAATAAGTCTTGACTTCAAATTTCATATAATTTTTAATGAGATACACTTACATTGTATGAATGAATATAATTAAATATATATTTTGTAATTATGTTGATATGTGATGGCCACACACAACCTGTCAGAAACCTACTGATCAGTTATTTTGGATTTAGAAATTAGGCCTGTGTTCTTAGTGAAACTCAATTGCAGTGACTTTCTCTGGAGACTCTGAAGACTGGAATACTTTCTTTCTCACTAGGTCTTTACTGAATGTTCTTGCATCTTCAAACTTTGACTCCACTATTTCATCTGCTTTTTACTTTTCCTTGCATACACAAATCACCCTTAATGGACTTTTTTATTGTGTTAACTTGTCTGCTTTCTCTCTCTCGTCCCTGTCCTACTACGATATAATCTCAGTAATTCAAAGCAACAACTTTAACTCATTATTGGTCAACCTACTGCCCTCAGTGCCTACAAAGCGATTAATATACAAGAAACACTTAGAAATAGTATGCAAGAAATGGACTGATAGTTACTGAAAAGGCAATAATTAATCATAATAATGATATATTCAATAATATAGTAAGTATATCACTTAACTCCATCTCATCTGGTCCTCATAGATTATTATTTATTAAGTTTACAATGTTATTAAATTATACTCTAGTGTTAATATAATAAAAGTCATAACAGAAATAATACATATCTTACTTTATAACACAACACAAATATTTATCATTTAAATATCTCAATTTTCTAGTTCATATAATGCTATGTTTATATTGCACTGTCTAGTAGTAGTGCATACTATTATACTTAAATGTCTATACTTTAATTTAAATACTTTATGTCCCAAATGATAAAAGTAGCAGAAACTTCAACAAATTAAAACTTTCTATTGATGGAGGATTTTGTTTTCATTGTGATAAAATTGGTCTTAAGTAGCCTCTGGCTCCAAAAGTTAGGATGGTTGGATAATGTTTTATACTAAGGCAAAATAAAGTCTACTAAGTCATTGTAAACTTTAATCTATGAAATATTTTTCTGTAATCCGTGGTACTGTTTTATGTCATTGTGTTTGTGAGACTCCCTTCAAAGTAGGAGTCAGTCCTCCCTAACACATTGCCTACCTTTTCATGTAAGTGTATGTAATATTTCCAATCATGTGCTTTTACTTCAACAATATTTATTGTGCTTTCCTCACAAGTGCATTCCACCTCCTCCAAAAGCCTGCCTTTTGCTCATAAATAAAACACAACTTCTATATGTTAAATATTATTATGAGATTCTAATAGTGCAATCACATCTTAGACTCCACTTGAAATACTTCGACTATTATAAACACATCAGCATATTATTCCTTCATGGAAATCTCCAGTCTTTTAAATTGCCTATTTGATTATAAATAAAATTCTTCCAAACTCCTATTAAAGTTGAGATTTTGATCTCCTCTTATCCCTTATGAATGTTCTTAATGACATCTAGAATGGTGAATAACTCTGATCATTTTTTTGTATTTACTTTGTTCTGATCTATCAGACACATCACTATATAAAGAAGCTTTAGAATTATAAAATTTACTTTTAAAGTAAGAGTTGACAGTACATTTATGACAGTCCTAGTATCCCAGGATGAATAATGTCTTTGCAGTCATGGAAAGAACACCAATCTCTTATTTTGTCTCTGACAGCTCTTGGGTGATTATGAGCACTATCAATAGAGAGTAATATTTTTGAAGTGTATTTTTTGTACTCTGTATATCTCAACAACAGCCTTAAAATATTCAGTAGTTTATGTTATAAACAGACATTCTGTCAGATAGGTTTTTGATCCATTTATCCAACATGGACTAGACTTCCCATAATACTTGAGAGTGGTAAGATTTGGGGAATGATAATGTGTATCAGATTTAACTTAATTAGACCAATGCATTGACCATATGTGAGAGGGGAAAAAAGGATTCCTTTGAAGCTTTGTAGCCAAACATTGACTTTAGTAAAGCTATAACATTTCTAACAGACATCTTCCTTCAATATAAGGCTGCTTTGTCTATTTTGAATTGCTATTGTTTACAACAAATGAATAGAGAAAGAAACCCTTACGAAATGTTTAGGGGTGGATATAATTGTTGTAGCCTCTGTGGAAGTCAAAATGGACAGGCTTTAATAGCAATAACTCTGTTTTTTTCTATCATGTATCCAAGCCCAAATTCTCTATCAAAAACACATTCTTGGTATTTATAATTGGATTACCTCTTTCTAGAAGGTTGAATTTCAGGAATTCATCCCTCACTAACCTCAATAATTTATAGTTTTTGTTTTTAAATAAAGTGTAGGTGACTTCACTTGAACACTATGAGGTCATGGGCAGATTATTAATGTCTTCCAAGTTATTGTGTCTTGTGGAAAAGACAAGCATGAATCCAGAAAGAAAGTCTTTAAGTATCTTTCTAGTGGAAGGTTCTAGACACTCACAACATGCATTAGTCTGTGCATGATTTGTAGCATCACAAAACAACTTGAATAACTGTATTAAAGATACTTAATCACATATTATCCTAGAATATTTGGTACTTTACAATAATTAACCAAACATAGACATGAAATTATTTTGTGCTATTGGAATAAATAGTGATTATAACCCTGCTTTAGATGGAGTGTAAAAATCTTAATTATCAAAAGCAGAGTGACATAAAGAACATGAAAAATCTAGTAATCCTGCATTAGTTTCTCAGTTGATAAAAGTTACTAAAAATTACTATTGAAATTCTAAATTAACCACTACAGTATCTAAATCATATCATAAAAATATAAAAATAAGGAACTGAATGAATTCTGAAAAATTCAGGGTTCAAATGTATGTTTGTGAATAAAATCTCGGCCACTCATGCTATTCTTACTGCAACACATCGAAAAGCAAATCTATTTGAAACATCTTCAAAGACTCCTGTGACAAAAGAATGTTTGCCTCAATGAGATTAAGGTGAGAAGTCATAGTGAAAACCAAAGAAGGACCTACTATCTCTATGAGCCCACCTCTTGAAAACTGCATAGTTGTGCAAACATGTCTGGAAACATAGCTGAATGTTGATTATTAATTTATAATGGATGTGTGACAGAGATAGTAATATTTAACAAAGGGGAAAATATTGGCATTATTATAGTTCATAGATAGCCGTAAAAATGCTACGGGGGATGTGCATCGACCTTGAAAGAATTTTACTGTAATTGTATAAGTTTCATTTGTGGTATACAAAATAATTTTAAGAGGAGTAAATCAGCTTATATAGGTCATACTTCTAAAGAAGCTCACACTGCAAAGGCTGGGAAATTGGTGGATAAAAGAAAAAAAAAAGCATCAGTTTTTCTGAGAACATGAGAAATGCAAATTACTTCAAATGCCAGGAGAATTCTTTAAAGTTGGGATTTGTAAAAGAAGAAACAAGGAGAAAAGAGGGAAAAAAAAGGAGATGGGAGGGGGGACTTGTGCTAACTTCAAAGGGTGCTTGAATACTCTCTGCTGTAACTGTGTGGTAGATATTGGCACGTTAAAAGCTGATCGCTGCATACAGTGACTCTCAGAATGGGCTACTTCTTGGAATCACCATGGGAATGCTAAAAAAACAAATGCCTGGGCTCCCCCTGCTGATTAAGCTTTTCTTGGCACAGGATGCAGAAGTGGACATGAATAATGTTTTAAGGCTCCCAAAGGAACAGTAATGTAAAGCTTTGGTTAAAACCCATCCTGGGTCACTATGGCAGATTAAATTGAGGATGTTTATTTTGGGGAAGATTTAAAATTCAAATAACAGCATTGATATCCTTCATCCAGGTTTCGTTCCAGTTTTCTATTCTAAGTAAATATCTGGAATGAATGTCTCTTGGAAGGAATTTCTCCCTGTTCTCATTGAGTTTCTAATAAGATGAATCAACAGTATAAAGTCTAGATTATTTCTAGGAACAGGAAATGAAATGTATTACTATGTAATGTCTTTGCCAAATGCTGTCATTTTAGCACTTGTGTGGCTTTTTTTTTTCCCACAAAAGAAGTTCATGTCTAGAAGTGGGTGGGTGGGTTTTCTATAAAAAGATGACACTTATAGATGTACATTCAAAGGTGGTAGACGAGTAGACACTAATGTAGGCCTTTTGGCAAATGACATTCTGTTCTCAGAAGTGAGCCATGTATCTAAGCAAAAACACTGTGGCTTCCAGAAACTTACTAGTCCTTCAATGTCGAGTTAATTTGACAGTTTCAAAATATACAGTAACTTTTTAATACACTTTGATACTTGAAAACACTCACTATAAATGTTTAAAAATACATTTGTTGATCAAATCAGTAAAATATATGTTGATTTTTAGACACTCATCAGCCTGATCATTACTTAATGGGCTCAGGGTATTCAACTTCCAGCATACCTCTTATAAGTCTCCATTTTACTTGGTTTGTATATTTTATTTTGTTGTTGTGTTTACTGAAATAAAAATCTTACTATATAGCCCTGGATATCCAGGAACATACCATATAGTTAGACAGCCCTCGAATTTGTGGTGATACTCTTGTGGCAACCTCCTCAATTCTTTGAGGCAGGTATATGCCATCACACTCAACTCTTAACTCTTTCTTCCCAGAATTATTTCCACTTTACTTTAAAACTAACCTCTTGCTTACAATTCCTAGTAGATTCTGCAAATGAATGTTCAAATTTCTAGCTATTGTGGAGAACTGTCTATGTAATCAGACCTTTTCTCCTTCTGTACTGTCCCCTCAATTCACTACTCTTAAACTATTTAAAAAGAAGGAAAAGGCATATCTTCATAGACAGCTTTATTATCATCACAGCAATTTGAAAATTGTGCAGTTGGCAACCTGTATTAAATGGGTACATGTACTGTTGGGGTTTCCCCTACAAATTATTGTTCAGCAGTGTGAAATATTGCTATTGTTATGCACATCACAATGGGTAACTTTCAACATATAATGTTGGGGAAAAAAAGACAAAGCCCAAGAAAACACACAATGCACATTTTTAACCCACATTAATACCAGAATATTGGTATATTTAGAAAACAGGAGGAGGATGGTTTGGGATAATCTAAAGTGAGGCAGCTGTAAACAGTGACAATCCCTGGTGAGCAACAAAATATTTCTAGAGAATGGATGTACTTCTCCTTCTTAATACACATCCTAATTATCTTTAATGTGTTAAAAACTCAGGCATTAGTATCTTTAAAATGCATGTATCTTTCTTCTTAATTAGTATCATACTAGATATGACATTAGAAAGATGTCAAAATTTTTTGTAAAACTTGAGTTGTAACAGACTCATGGATGTCATTTTTCAACATTTGTGATGTTTCCTAAAATTAACTTTCAATAGCCGGGCGTTGGTGGCGCACGCCTTTAATCCCAGCACTCGGGAGGCAGAGCCAGGCGGATCTCTGTGAGTTCGAGGCCAGCCTGGGCTACCAAGTGAGCTCCAGGAAAGGCGCAAAGCTACACAGAGAAACCCTGTCTTGAAAAACCAAAAAAAAAAATAAATAAATAAATAAAATAAAATTAACTTTCAAAACACCTAAACATTTTGAATTTGTAATTATGGCAAAAGACAAATTGTATATTTAGATGTTGAACTATTGGTGTTTTCATAAGTTAAAGATCGACTACTAATTCATCTTCATATAGAATGTTTGAACCAATACTAGACATGGGGTTTTAGTTATGATGTGTCCCAGTGAGAGACCAGAATTTATTTTAGAACTGTCATTAGCCAATTTTTCTATCTAATAGGTTTCTTAAACTTTTGAACTTACATGTCTGTAGACATACTAAATGAGTTTTAGAATAACACCAGGGGGAAATACATAGTTTGGAAAAATGGAAAAGTGAAAATTAAGTTTGTTGGTAGAAAGAAAATGACTCTTTGGGGGATTTAATATAAATTACAGAATATAAGTTTTCTTTGATTAAATTCTGTCCTTAGTTCAAATTATGTGTTTAAGACATTAAAAAAAGAGAATTAATTTTATCAAAAATTAGAAATCATTACAGCAAGAAAATATATGTGCCCAATTTTATGTGGATTTTTATTGCCCTTAAGTATAGAAAACACATGAATTAATGCAAATTGTTTCAGACATTACAGAAAATGAGTTATTTATGTATGTTATCTATATCTTTGAACATATCTTCTAAAGATAAATATGACTGATTATAAAGGGAATAGGACTCTTTCTATGTCAATTTAAAAACAAATGACAATAAGAGAATGTGTGCAAGGTATATATGTAAAATTATGATAGGAAACTTCGGGTTTCAAAATACTTTCTGAAATATCAAAAAGTTTAGTCACATTAAATGTTCACTAGCATTTTTGTTATAATTTATGTAAATATTTCTGTTTTCACCTGAAATAATGCTGAGGAAAGAGTGTGTGTCTGTTTGTGTGTGTGTGTGTGTATGTGTGTGTGTGTGAGAGAGAGAGACAGAGACAGAGACACAGAGACTCAGAGAGAGACAGAGAGAGAGCACAAAATTCTCATTCAAATAACAGAAACATAAATTTAGACATAATTAAAATGTGTAAATTTGCTTATTTCTCTGAAATAGGCCCTCATGAGGATTTGCGTCATGTACTTATGATGAATGACAGTTGAGCCCCATCAGATCATCAGTTAATTATTTCAAAGGACTATGCAAAAAAGACAAATTTTTGTTAAATGCTTACTGTACTTCTAAGGAATTAATTATATCTCTTATTGCTAAAACTTGTCTCCAAGATAAATCTACCTCAGGAATTTGAACCACAAAGTCTATTCAGATGTTCTATTTGTAATGCTCTATACATTAAAAACACAAATAGATAAAGCTTGAATAATTCCTCCTAAATATCACCCCAAATTTTCTTAGAATGAAAAACTAAATATGAGTATGGAGAAAGGGATTTTTTTTATTATTAATTGCCCTGAAAATAACTTATCCTAAACAGATGGGATGATGACATAGTTTGGATAAATTACTTTCTGAAGTCCATAAGGATCCTAGTTCTTTATATTATTAGCCAAGATTTGCTTTTACATATTTCTTTTTCACCAGTTCTGATAGTACTGTTGTCAAAGTGGTTTAATTGTTGTAACACATGCTGTTCAAATGTTGGCATAACTTAGAATTGATGCTTTGGAGCCACCCTTCCCCACAGTTCAGTAGTAATATGTGGCATGTACTGAATAGCTTCAATTACCTTGAGTCTATCACTTATTCATCTTGTTACTTTCAAGTCATTGTTTCCTACCCAGCCTTTACAAAGTTCATGGAACAAATTACCGTTTGTCCCTTTATAAACAAATGGGAATTAACTTGTGCCTGGGAAATGAGTTTCTGAAGGTCACAGGGACAATAGCTGTGTGTGTGAAGGCCAGAATTTAGTCTATTTTTGTTTCTTATTGGACTTTTCTATGGTGAACTTGAGATCTGTACACACAGGTTTAATAAAAATAATGGTTAAATAAAAAATGAACAAAACTTCTCACATATAAAATGTAAAGAGAATTATTCCATAGGCACAAGTCTTGATTTAGCTGAGATATTCTCTTACTTCCTACTTTTCAGTATCTTCAAAGATATATTTTTAATCATGTGATGACTACAGATATGACTTAGGATTTAATATATCTTTAAAAATAGCTTACTTTTATGTGAAAGTCCTTATTAGAAATAAAGAAAAAAATCAGATGACTGACTTATTGCATCATAAATATTCAAATTAATTGTCTTTTAATATAAAAATGAAATCTGAAAAGGAAATAATATTTAAATATTTGTCATACAAATCCAAATACTTTATGCTTACAAATTTATATGCCACAATTTCTTTAAAAATATTACATTTCATTTATCATTGCTTTTAATTTATATTTGTTAGCTCTTTAGACATCACAGATATTTTAATGCTTATTTTCCTCATGAGATATGCATTCTAACTGATATTGTACATTTTGAAATTATGTACTAAACTAAAATAAAATTTGTAGCAGCTCATCCAATTACATTTGTGAAATTTCCAGTCAGTTTGCATTAATGTGTAAGTTATGGGTAAGTAATGGCTTCTGAAGTTGAAGTTATCTTAATCTGTTTATTAATAAGGGCATAATTTTGGAGTAAATGTTGAACGAAATATTTTGCCACAAATATAACTATTGTGTGACTACATATCAAGCTACTAGAAGGTTATAATATAAGAGAGCCTAGTTACTAAAACTATAATTTTCTTGATATTATGGCATAGAAGTTTCCATAATAATTGTGCCTTGTGTATTCATTAAAACAGAGTCACTACTGAATGACACATCAGTAAGATTACATATCAGATTGTCTTGAGAATTGAAATCTACAGAGAGTTTTATGTTATTCAGGTCAGGTAGTTCTTTCTATTCTACTAGATGTAACTCATAAACATATATGCATATGTTTATAGAGATCATCTCATTATAATTAAAAATTTTAAAAATCTAATTACAGGATTATGTATAAAGAATTTTTTTAGTATAGTTGAGTGTTTTGTTTATTTGTTTGTTTGTTTGGTTGGTTGGTTTTTCGAGACAGGTTTTCTCTGTATAGCTTTGTGCCTTTCCTGGAACTCACTCTGTAGCCATGACAGGCCTCAAACTCACAGAGATCAGCCTTTCTCTGCCTCCCAAGTGCTAGAATTAAAAGTGTGTGCCACCACCGCCTGGCACAGTTGAGTGTTTTTAGCATTAAAAATCTGAGAATAACTTAGATAGCCTAGCTGTATATAAATGTAGGTCATCGTAATTCTCTATCTTTTGTCTTCATCACATCGCACATTTGAATTAATACAAGCAGATTTCTCAAAGGAGTAAGACTGTAACTATTAATGAAAAGTAATGATAATATATGAAAAGTAAGTTTTAACATATGCATCAACATGTGATAACAGCAGGAAGTAAGCAAAATACAGAGGTGTGAGTTTTCACAAATCGGTAGTTTATGGAGATCAAAATAAGTTTTGCATATTAGTTCTTAATATTCAAGAACTCTGTATCATACAATCGCTGCTTGCAAAATTTATTTTATTAATGTTTTAAAATTTAACATTTCTGATTCAATTAATAAGGCATAAACATTACTATAACTTATTATGGTTTATAGTGTTCCCAACATTATCTTCTCATTTTGTTTGTTTTTAAGAGTTCTGTTATAGATAAGCAGAGAAAGTGTAAAGTACAGATGGTTCCTCAAGTGTCATCAAAACCATGAATTCAAACAAATTTTTGGTAAATAATTTTACATGAACTTTGGATTTCCAAGTCAAGAAATGAAGTACTCATGTCTACATGCATTGCTATGGTAAAAGTCAATGATGTCCACAAATCTGAGAGAAGTATAAAACTGGTTACAGTTCATAGATCACACTCAAACTACATATACATGCCAAGAGATGTGAACAGTCCTCTCCACTCACAAAACTGTATATTTGCAATGTGCCTTGAGCTCTATTTATCTTCAAATTACATAACTTTTCTTTAGCTGAAATTTGAAGAACAGCCCCATGATATTGAGCACAAAGCATAACTCATAAAAATAGGACAGGTGTTTTGGAAATCAGCCCAGAAACTTCTGAGACCCCTCCAGGGACTGTATGCAATCAGCCAAACACATGTGCAGCTTTGTTATGTACATTGCTAAAACTAATCAACCTGGATAATTGTGAACATTCCAAATATTATACAGATGCTTACTACAGTTCAACAGATTTGAGGGTTTGCTTTTACACTCACTTGAGTACTCTGAAACTGTCTATTGAAACCTAAATATTTTAAATTTTTTCCTCAATTGCACCATGTTTAACATTTTGTGGATGTGACCCAGATCTGAAAGAAACAACTTTCATGTAAGAAATAATTGTTTAGACTTATGATTTCAGAGTTATTACATTGTTGACCAGTACTACTGTTTGTGACCCATGTGATGAGAAAAAACATCATAGAGGAAGGGCAATAAAAAGGATAGTTATTCACCTTACAACAGTTGAGTGATCAAAGAGAATCATGATAAGAAACTATAGTAAAGTATGTGAAACATACTGGTGAAACCCTCCAGGAACCTGCGTTTTCCAACTGTGTTCCACCAAGAAAAATTTATTAGGAAGCAGTTCATCATTACCTGAGCCTGTTGGGAACACCCTACTTTTTGGCATCTGTACTTTAAAATTGAACTTCAAACATGACAAAACAAGAATAAAAATAGGCTATGTTTTAAATAGAAGCTCTGAAATTAATGAGAGCAAAAGTATAAAAGGCTTACTTCAGCACAGTCTTAATTGTTTTTTGTATCAGGATTGTCAATAATTAATAATTTGATATTTAAATTTTAATAGGATATAGAAACATGCTGAAAGTATTATAACTTATACTTAAGCACGATCACATCTTAAAACCAGTTAACCCAAACGTTAGTACTTTTGGGTTGCTTTTTAATCCTCAGAGAGTACAGGTCTTAAACATGATGATCTTCTGAAGGAGTGTTTACTGGAGTGCTTTTCAAATACTAGTGGAATTTATGCCATTTTGATCTTCAGGCAGCAAAATGTCCATGTGCCCATGTATATTGACTGGCTTTAAACGAACTGCAGAGATTCAGTATGTATCACCATAATGGCAGAGACACAGTAAATGGTGTGACCATTCCCTGAGAAATTTGTAGAAGAGGTTTCAGAAGGATTTTTTTTTCATTTATAGTGAAACTCCAGAAAGAAGGTACAACATTTTAATTATTGACACTTTCTGGAGTTTAATAAAGAAAAAGAGTATTTCTCTTACATGAACAGCAGAAGATATCTTCATAACATATAGCTTAGGAGTAAAAAACATATGCCCAATACATACAAAGTCCTTAACTTTATCCCCACTATTTCAGAAGAAATGTATGAGTCAGCTTTGCATAACTGTAAGTGAACCTCCCAAGGCAATTTACTTATATATAGAGTGGGTTTATTTAGCTTGTAAAGCTGGAAGTTAAAAGTTAACTTCTTATCTGGTGAGGATAGTGTAGAGTAGCTCATTAGACAACATACAGAATGTGAATGGCAGCTGGACAAGAGCTGCCAGGCATAGACTTACATTGCCATTATAGGGGGTGTTGGCAGTATCTGAATAACCTCTCAATTACACCCACTTGCTAAAGATACACAGTGCCTCCCAGCAACACCCCCAGAAAATCAATCCATTGTACTTAGAAATCTGGGGTCTAGTCAACCTCCAAACCACAGCAGATTCATTGTGAAAGAATTGTTATAGCTAATTAGATAATAGCTGAACATTCACACACCAGAGTGCCCAGTATATTAAAAAGCAAGCGAGAACTAGCTGAACCATTTACTGCAATGGAGGAGAGATTTGCAAATACCTGCACAAGTGTGCATTGAGAAGCTGCATTAGTTCTCAATATGTCTCAGTTCCAGGACAATCAGGGCCAGTTTTGGAAATTACCAATTAAACAAGATGTTCCACATTTCAGCTCTATTTTCTCCAACCCTCTTCTCCAAACGCTAAGGTTTGAGCCAGCAGAAAGAGAAGAACACATAGAAGCAGGATAGTGGGAAATAATGAGCCTTATTCCTTCAGTGTTCTGATTGTTCAAATAAGAATGTACAACTCTTTCTGATGACATATTTAGAAACATAATTAAATCTAAACATATAGAACACATTATGGATCACTCCACCATATTCTATTTAACTGACAAAAGTTGTATTTCTTTGTAGTACCCTAGTTGTAGGAAATGAAGAAAATAAATGGAAGGAGAAGTCTACCCGGGGACAAGTGTTTGTTTTCCACTTTTAAATGAAATAATCCTGGAAATCTTCTTTAAGTTTCTGTTTCTTTGTCTGTTAAACAGGCTTGAAAATTATGCCTATTTGAATGGGTTCTCATGGATAGTCGCAGTGTTACACGATTGCTAGTTTTGTTCCTTAAAATCATTCATGGTTATTAATACTATTATGAACAAGATTGCTAATGAGCTTTCTGTATAATTGGAGGTGCTGGATCAAAGGTCATGTATAGTTTTATTACTTATTCCATTCTGATAAAAATAGTTTTGGAAATGTTTTTACAAATAACTCTAGATTTAAAAGGAAAGGGCTAACACAAATGGATGCTGTGTGAAGATAAACATCAGATGGTCCCACCAGCGGTGACTAATACTGTTTAGAAAATCAGCCAGCTTGAAAGATATTTGAGAGACACACACAGAACAGGTGGGCAACATGACCTGCTTGCCCTGTGAAAATTGATATTTGAAATGACCTGATTTTCACCTGAGAATTTTCAAAGTGACAAATTATGCTCATTTGGCTTGTAATGATGTTCTGATTATAGACTAAGTAAAAAAAAAAAAAAATGGACTTACTTGACATCTTTCTTAATGTTCTTAAATCTTGTTCTGACCTTTCCAAACATTCAAGCAGATAGTAGTGGATTTAGATTCAGCAAAAAGTTTCATAATTGCATATTTAAATATATTTGTTTGCATATATATGTATGTTTATATTATGCCATATTAAAAATATTGTATGTTTTTCTAAACAAGCCATGCTTGTTTACATGCATACGAATCTAAATTAATGTGGTATGCTATTAGTTTTTATATTTTAAGAATAATGTGTGATAGGAGTTTTTAATGTGAACTGATTCTCCCTCCTTTGGTAGGATTTATGAAGCCTTGCAAGGCAAATATGCTTTATGTCTCACTGTAGAAGAGATTTCAACACACACTCATTTTTGTTAACTTTAGTTTTTCTCTCTAATTCACCCTTCATTGTATTCCAAGTACTTATGAAGATCCAGTTATGCAGGACACATAAAATCCGGAACAGAGGCCAGACAGTGGTGGCGCACATCTTTAATCCCAGTACTTCGGAGGCAGAGCCAGGTGGATCTCTGTGAGTTCGAGGCCAGCCTGGTCTACAAAGCGAGATCCAGGACAGGCACCAAAACACCAGAGAAACCATGTCTTGAAAAAACAAAACAAAACAAAACAAAAATCTAGAACAGAAATAATTGAGACAAGGCCATTGACAAGATGCTTATATCTCCTAAAGGGATATAAAGGATGCACCTAAATGATTTCACATTTATGATTTGTTAACCTTCAGAGTGCTTGAGCAGAAGTACCTCTTGAAAAACTGATAATAGAGGAATTTAATAATAACGAGAGAAGAAGAAGCAATTGATGTGATATGACAATGAAAATCATCACAGCATTTTAAATCAAATAACAAAGATAGATTTTCTCTTAACACAAGGAAAGATGAGTCTGTGGATGTTATAAAAGGTGGAGGGTAGAATAGTAGTAGAGGACTGTACCTGCAATGTGAGGTTGTAAACTGAAGGACTTTGGATTTGATCAGAAGAGAGAATTAGTGCACATAAATATTTTTAACCAAAATTGCCTGAAAGAATAAAGAATCAGGATTTTTCTGGGTACAGAGAGGGGCTTAAGTGATAAGTGTGAACACAAAGGTATTAAAGGAAGAAGTAGGACAGAGTGGATTGTCAAGAAACAAAGGAAACTCTTGGCTTTGGTAAGATATGTAGGTACAAGTAAGATAAGGGAAGACCTCATAATGAAAGTGCAAGTTGTAGGTAAAGGTCAAGAACACATATCCAATGCACATACTTATTGCTAATGAGAAGGAAATTGAGTGGAGAGGTTTTGTGATCTAAAACAAACAAGATTTGATCTATATGATCTATATGTGCGTGGAGCACAGTAGGGCAATTACACAGATTAGGAAAATAAACACAGCTTCAAGAAAGGGAAAGAACTTAATTTTTTTTTTCTATTCACTTTACATACCAAACATAGTTCCCCCTCCTTCCCCTCCTCCTGCTCCCCCCACTTCCACACCTACCAGCATTCACTCCTCCAAGAGAGTAAGGCCCCCCATGGGGAGTCAACAAAGCCTGAGACATTCAGCTAAGGCAGGACCAAGGCCCTCCCCCCTGCATCAAGGCTGAACAAGGCATCCCACCATAGGGAATGGGCTCCATAAAGCCAGCTCATGCCCCAAGGATAGATCCTGGTCCCACTGCCTGGGGCTCCTCAAACAGACCAAGCTGCACAACTGTCTTCCATGTTTAGAGGGCCTAGTACAGTCCCATTCAGGCTCCACTGTTGGTCTAGAGTTCATGAGCTTCCAAAACCTTGGTTCAGTTGTCTTTGTAGATTTCTCCATCATGATCTTGATCCCCCTTGCTCATATAATCCTTCCTCCCTCTCTTCAACTGGACTCCTGGAGCTCACCCTGTTGCTTGGTTGTGTATCTCTGCATTTGCTTCCATCAGTTACTGGATGAGGGCTCTAGGATGACAGTTAGGGTATTCACCAATCTGATTACAGGCAAAGGCCAGTTCAGGCACCCTCTCCACTATTGCTAGTAGTCTTGGCTGGGTTCATCCTTATATACTGACAAATCATAGCCTAATCTTTTTCTTCTTCAGATTAACTTTTCCACTTAAAGTACTTAGCTGTAAGCTAGTTAAGCACAGAATAAAAATTGATCATCATCATCATCATCATCATCATCATCATCATTAAGGTGATAGACTCTTACAAAGCTAAACCTGGCCTCTGATATGATATACACCAATGAACACCTTGAATTTCTAATCCTTCCTACATTTCCCAAATTGCTAGAATTATAGGCATTTGCCACCATGGCTGGCTAGTTTCTTTCCTTAATTGGATTTAGGTACAATGTTGATTTTTTTTTCTCAGTCTTTCTTTGTCTCCTTCCATGCAGAAAGCTCACCTTTTGCTGTAGTCTGTAGGCCAGGAGACTCCCATAATGACCACTCTAGCTCCAATGGGATGAATAATTAGGTTTTAGATGTCGTATATTTAGATGTATAAATATGCCTAAGTATTTCATAAATATTCTGGAAACTGACCAGTTTGAGTCATGATAAGAGTAAAAAGAGAAAAATAAAGTCCCCCCTCATCACAGAGAAGAGGTTAAGGGATCCATCGATCACCCAAGAATGGCCAGGATAATGGGAATAAAAGTGAGAAACTTCAAGAGCAGCTAAGAATAAATAGGGAAAGACAAATAAACTTCCTTCTATTGTCGTGAAGCTTGATCACACAATCACTAAACCTTGAGCCTTTCAGCACACAGGCATGTTGTCACAGATCCTTGAGATTCACGAAAGACTTTAATGGCTCCGTTAATACATTATTGATCTTATAATATCTATAACACATTTTGATGAGAACTTCAACTGGTGCTATATCTGTACTCAGTTCATATTTATATGAGATATCTAGAAACATTTTCCCATAAAATATGATAAAATTGGCCAGTTTATTTTAATGGTTTATGGTAATTTTCTGATTCAAGCTAAAAATTAGAAAAACTTTAAAATTCATGAATGTTATTTCCAGCCATGAAAACCTACATACAATTAACATTATTTGGATTCCATAGGTTATAGTTTCGAACACACACACACACACACACACACACACACACACACACACACAAGTACGCACGCACGCACGCACGAACGCACGCACGCGCACTCACACACACGCACACAACATAAAACTGGTAAAAACTGTCAACTGAAGAAAGCATATTTTGGATTAGGAGGGGAAATCCTGTATTGATAAGTTCTCAAACCTGGAATCACATTGGAGTGAAAACCAAAGAAAATGTGCTGGGAAACAATAAAACTTGAGTATTAGTAGTATGTTATGCTTTTTATTTTAGTGGGTTAATTTAATATCTAAGACGTAGAATTTCTGGTTTGTTTTGCTTCATTTGTTTTTCATATAAGGGAAAGCTTAGCTTAGTCTCTTCAAAACCAACAGGTAAAGAATTTGTAATGTAACGATAACTTAGATCACGACAGACACACGATAGAACAGAATGAGGATATTGCTAGGGATATCTTGGGGAAAATGAAAGTGAAATTTGTGCCATGAATTGGAAATGTGAGTTAGGGATGCTGAATTGGCAAGCTTTCATCTTAGCTGACAACGACAGCTTGAATGACTGCTCTCTACATAGTTTACTCTGACAGGTGATAGTGTGCACCCTCCAGGTTTTGCCATATCACCTGTCAAATTATAAAAACATGGCCGACTCTCACTGACTCATCTATTGCCAATATATATGTATTTTTCTTCCAGGGTGTTTCAGATGATTTTTACCTGCCTAATGAGAATTTTCCAATGAGGAGATCATGCTGTTGATAAAACTTGAAATAATAAAGGAATAATAAATTTGTAGTTTTCTAGTTTTTAATATAGCTAACTACATACAATGTATTTAAATTTAGTTGTAGTTCAGTTAGTACAAGATTCCCTTTCCCATTTAATTAGAATAATCATGGAGATACTATGCTAAAGAAATCCATTGTTACAATTTGGGAGACCATACTATACTGGGATTAAAATTATATTAAAACTGCAATGAATTTTCACAATTTTTTCCTTCAAAAGAGTTCAACCATAATATTAAAGTGGATGCCTGGATTAAAGTGCATCTAAAGCCTGTTGACAGTTCTCTTCAAAGAGATATTTCCATTTGGACATCAGTTACTTTGAGAATCCAGGCCTCATTCAAAAAACACAGCACTAGCATAGGCAGAAAACTTCATTTATTCAAAGAGATCTGAAAAGTGATATGAAAAATGCCTGCAAACTTGCTTGGGTGTTTCCAAAGTGATAGGATAGGCTGATTCATAGTTTATAGTTATGCCAGTTTTGGGGCTACACTATTATGTAATCTGAAAGTCTTGTTCCATGCTCTTGTATATGAAATGTAAATATATTTTCTCATATGTTCTGTTAGATAAAGTCCTTCAGCATGGCCTTTTGAATACTGTAAAGCAATTATTCAATGGTCTGTGCACTCTAGTAAATGGGCACTGAAATAATACAGTTCTCATGTAATTACATTGTACATTTAAAACAAAAAAAATCTTTTGGACGTGAAGATGTTTCTAACTGTGTTTAAGGTATAAATTTTCTTTTTTCTAATTGACAAGATAACCAACCTCAAAATTAAAAAAAAAATAGAAGAAGAAAAGGAGAGATGAGAAAGAGAATAAGAACTCAAGCTAATGTTGAGACTGAACCAACTCTGCTGACAGATCCAATAACTATTCTCCTGAAATTTTAGTTTGACCTCAAATAACAGTATCCTGAAAGTGCACTTTGAAAGGGCTCTTTACTTTGAATAACAATGAGATGGACTTGCATTGATGTCAACACTTTGTACCAGGAAACACTGTGCACTGGTTCTCAGAACTCTTATGACTCATGTTGATCAAACCCCAGCAGTGGGTTCTGAGAATCTGAAATTAGAAAATAACATACCAGGAAGAAAGTTAAAATTTCTGTCGTATTTCATTAGTGGCTTAAATGGCTTTTTACTTAACTTTAATATTTTTATTGTATTTTTTAGTTGTGAAAATACCAGAAATAAATTGGTGTGGTGGGTCAGATAAAAATATCAAACTGGCAAAATCTATTTAAAAATTCCTGTTGATTGGTACATGAAGCTAAACACATGGAAAATGACATATTTTTAAACAATACATTTATGTATAATTATGATTTTATCTTCCTCCCCTTAGGGAATAATCAGACTTAGTGGCAATGCTGTTTTAAAATTACTTCTAGTTTCTGCTTTTTCCCTTTGTAAATCTGTTTTCTCTTTGGCTTCTTTTCTGTCCAACAGTTTCATACATTTCTGTAATGATTTCAGTCACTTTCACTCTCCATTGCCCTCCCTTATTTCCTTCATTCACCTGCTGAATTCCACTAAGAGTATCTTTTCATCAGTGTGGTACTCCATGTCTTTCATCCTCAACTCTCTCAAAAATATTTTGACCCCACTTTGCAAAATAACATCGGTCTTGTTATGATGTATGTGGTCACAGATTTTTTTTTCTTAATTGTCTGGTAACAGATTTTGAGGTTCAGCAATAATGTGTCTATGGATATTACTTCTTTTGACATGCATATGTATAAATAATAAAAATCCTTTTTAGGCGCCAGGCGGTGCTGGTACACGCCTTTAATCCCAGCACTCTGGAGGCAGAGCCAGACTGATCTCTGTGAGTTCCAGGCCAGCCTGGTCTACAGAGTGAGATCCAGGACAAGCACCAATACTACAAAGAAACCCTATCTCAAACAACAACAAAAATTCATTTTTGGTAGTACAAATTTTGACCTCTTAAGAAATATGATATTCATTAAAATGAATTAAAAGAGGACAGGCTCTACTAGTATTTGCTCTTACCATGTGTGTAGAGACCTGTCTGTTTCCGTGTTTAATCAACTTTCAGTTTTCCACCTTCTTCCTTTGTCAAAAGAATCATTTGATATTCAATTTGACTTCATTCTCTATGTCCAAAGAATTTAACTTTAGATACAGAAGAGTTGACATGTAATGAAAATATAATCCTAACTCCGTAGGTTTTTTTGTTATTCTATCCCCAACCATCTTTCCAGAAGGAATACCTCTTCAGGACACTGGTGGCATTGTCTACAGTAGGTGAATGCCAGAATAAAATAATTGCGATTCACATCCTCAAACTTCCATATCAGGAAATGTCCATATGGCTCCATTTTGAGTCATAAACTTAAAATTATGACCTAATACAGAAGGATGGTGATTTTATATATATACTAATGCACCTAAAACCATGATTCACAAGAAATAAAATTAGAAAATCAGAGTAAATATCTAGTAGCTTTCTGTGGGACTTAATATACATTATAATTCATGCCAGCTAAGATTATATACAAAATTTTATTTTCTACAACACCAATAAAAAATAAACCTGAGCGTCTCAATGAAAGCATACCACAGGGCCCTGAAACAGCACTTCTACACATAAGATACTGTTGTAAATGATCTAGAGGAGCAAATCTCACAATGCAGTCTGTCGAGCAACTTTGGCATAACCTTGGGATTTGACCAAACAGGTTTTGAGTCCTTCCCTAAAATGGCTGATTAGAAAATATGCTTTAGGCTGAGGGTGAGGCTCAGTGTCAGAGTATTGGCCTAGCAATTGTGATACTTTGGGTTCAGCCTTCATGGCAGTTATATATTAATACAAAAAAATGTATCTACAAACAAAGAAATAAATATAAAATGACACAAAACTCTTTTCTGGAGTATCTAGGACATAAGCACACATTAAATTTGGGAATGAGAATCTAGATGATTCCTGCTCAGTAGTTTTGTATTTGTTCTTTAAAAGTCTAATAGAAACCAGGTTGACAAACCCAAGACTGGGGGACTTTCTTAAAACATTTTAGTTTTAAGGAGATTTAAGGAACTATGGGCTTGGCTTTGGAGCACAAATTTTTGACTCAGTTTTATGCTCAATTGCTCCCTGAAATTATTATCTTGTAAATCTGGGAGCCTATAGAATGTACTTCATAGTGTGATTCACGTAATTAAATGGATCTAACAAGCTGAATCACTTAAATGACACATCACATAATAAATACTAAGTAAATGTGTAGTACCTTAAATGTTTAAAATATGTATGCCTTTAAGATAACAAGAGCATCTATACTTCATTAGTATGATTTTTAAAGCAGTTATTGTGTCTTGAGTTTAAGAAATAATCACAAATTTCAACCTCTTTTAGAAAAATATTTCACAGAGACTTCACAATTTAATTATGCATGCATTTATAACATAACAAAAGTGTAATTTTCTTAAAAGTTTATTGATTTTGAGATTTTTTTTAAAGAATGTATCTTTTCCATTCTTCCTTACCAGGGTACATGAGATGATAATCATTTTTTCTGGTGATCATTATTAATTTAATTTATTTATAACTAGTTACAAAGCTACTGAAATCCTTCATATTTATCCTGTGGTTTAACACCTCTAAAAGTTCCATAAAAGTGTTTTTTTTTTCAATGCAACTCGACATGTTTCACCTCAACAATTATTTATTTTGCCTATAAACCTTATAATCATCAGAATAAGTAGGTTTACTTTTTTGAAACAAGTGAAATGCATATTCCAAGCAATATAGAATTTACTTTTAACTAATTGGCATCTTACCCTTGTCATCTTCATATTTCTTTATGTCATCTTCCTTTTCTTTATATTTAAAAGATAAATGTATCTTATTTGTATTTATTCATTTCTGCAAGAAATCAAAAAAGACTAATCTCTATGCTGTGTAATACATATAATATATTTGGCTTCAATATCTCATTCAACCACACTGTGTCTACTTCTTATTCACGAATTTAATTGTATTTATTTGTGCCTCCTATCACATATAAAATGGTGGACTCAGAATGAGTGAATGTAGAATTGCTTCTCAAAATCTCCATAGTTTGCTATTTATTGAAATATAAATTTGTATGCTTTTTTTCTTGAATTTCTGTTGTCCAATTCATTTCCTATATTGTGTAAGATACTTAGTAATTATTCAATGATTAAAAGACAACAAAACAAAAGAATAAATAAATAATAAATTATACTAAGCTATAATGCTCTGTCATGAATAATGAATATAATTGTTGTGATGTATATTAGTCTAAGATAATACATGAATTAGAATCTATACTGATTAACTTTGAAGTGTGTAGATATAAAGGTATTGATTTTATGTTTTATTGCTATTGGTGAAATGAGTTGATTTATGATTGTGGAGGCCTGTTTAGAAATTAAGTTCACTAGCCATTTATATCATAGGGCTTTTCCTGTGAGTTATGCCAATTTAAAATCAATTAACCTATATCCATTAGTTTGTCTGTGTTATTTATTAATGGATAAAGGCTATGATATGGGGACAGGATGCTTTACCTACCCTGTTAAGCACAGAAATTTATTAACGCATTTATCAAATAAGTACTCACTGTCAATATCCATTTTTTAAATACCACTTTATTTAGTCATCTTCACATCATTCCCTGTGCACTTACTAAGGACTCTCAATCAAGGAGTACCACCTTTGTCTCCCTTGATACTTATTATTTTAAAATACATTTCTGATTCTAAGATCTATTTTTATCAAAATCTTAGAATGAAGATCATTTAGAGATGAGTACTGTTCAATAAAATATGAAGTTATTTATGGAACCCAGCATATTTCTGAATTTATTTTATTATCTTTCATATTACTGAGATTTCTGCTATTCTTGATGTCAAATGTATACTTTCTACTTTTGTTTTTCATGACTTGTATGAGTCAACCAGTACAAAAAAATTTACTAGGGAATATAAACACTGGTATAGCTCTTTTCAAAAACAACTTTCAATAATTATTTTTCATAAACATTATTTTCAAAAAATATGTTTTTAAACTCCAAATAATAGAGATATTTTTAATCCTAGAAAGAAGACCACAGTGGAAATCATATGTAGTATTTGTCAATATTCTGAAGAAGAATCATCTAACTTTGACTTTCAGATTTGAAATGACCCATTAGGTTCCACCTTGAATATTTACATGTACTGGAGTGAAACTGTTGACTTATTGGAAGGAAAGTTGATCAGAATACTATTTACAACATATTCAAAATTTCCAAAGATTGAGTTGCTTCCAGTACATTGATATTATTGCATCTAACCATCTGTCAGATCTTTTCATTAGTTGCTTTCTAAGTGATACGCATAGTAAGAAACTGATACAATTTCTATACAATAGAAATCTTTGTATTAATAATTTCCATATCCCATCCACATTTTACTCTCCTTTCTTAATGTGTAATTTTTTTTATTTTCTACAACCATCTCTTTAATAATATAAATATGATTATTTGAAGGGGAATTTTGAGTGTGTGTGAGATGTGTGTATTCCTTAGTACAATTATCCATGTGAGAATATGCATGTGAGGGAAGACATTGAAGTTAAGTGCCCTTTTCCATCTCATTATTAGGCAAAGAATCTTTCAAAGAACTTGGATTCTCTAAGTCACTAATGTGAGGATCTTCTGTTCCCTGATTACCCAGTGTTGAGATTAAGATGTGCATCACTGATTATCTATTAAGTGATATGTGGGATCTGAACTCATGTCCTTTTAACTGTGTGGAAGACAGTTTATCCACTCAACCATCTCCCCAGACTTTCATAGGTCTGTCTACAAAAACCTATAATGCAGCAAATTTATATGTATCTGATTATGTACATATATGTTCATATATAAAACACTCATTGATTAGTGCCTTTTAGTAAAACTTACCCATTTCCTGTTTTCATAAACCACCACTGGTGTTGAGATTTTCATGTGCTGCATACTAAGTTAAATATATTTAATTGCCAAAAGAAGAGATTAGTTTAATATATGTGCGTGGTGTATCACAATTTTCTCACAAAATTATCTTTGATTTTTTACATTTAGTGTTCATCAAGAACTTTGTATCACTGTATGTATAAACCAAGCCAAAATTTATTGGATTACATCCTGGACATCTAATCTGCCGTTGCTTCTGTGATTCTGGAATCTAGCATTCTTTTTATTAGATGCCTCTGGTTTATATATTTATAGAATTTCTAGTAACTTCTCATGAGTTATGAAGCCTATACATTTTGCCTTTCAGAGTATAAAATGAGAAAATTAAGACAGAACTGAATATCACTAATATAAATAAACTGAATATGTATATCCATTATCTATAATTTTCTGCCTAATTTTGGAATTACTTATTTTATTATAGCTGTGTGACAGTGACAAAATAATATTGATTAGTTGACTGATAAAGAAGATATATTTATTTCTGGGAGCTAATAAGTCTACATTTAATGTCCCAACCCACTCACTGTCTAGTGAACACCTAATTTTTGTCACAGCTGTTATCATCTAGCTGTCTGTACTACATCGCTTTTTCATTCTCTTTGTAAAAACACCCATCTCTGTCTCTGCTTCTGCAACTGAGTTATTTCTCTAGTCTCTTCCTTGTAAAAACATTACATTCAAAACTAGACTTCAATATTTGGATTTTGATGAACACATGGAACACATGCATTTATAGCAGTAATAGTCTTCAATTTCTTCCATTTTATGCATCCTAAAAGAGCTAATGTGTTTTTCTGGATAGCGTCCTTGATTATCTTTCGAATTCACAGCCCCTTTTAATTTTTTTATTAAATATTATTGCATACATAAACATATATGCATATACAAATATTCTTAAATATAACCCTTTTAGTCCATATCATATTAAATCTATACATATTTTCAATGCTGACAAATTGGCACTGGGAAACCATTTAGTGAGCTCCTCTCGGGGGAAGACCTCCTTTCCTGGTCCCAGCTTTTCTTGGCTGCCTATAATTCTTTGCATTAGGGTTGAGACCTCGTGAGCTTTTGTCCTGAGGCTTGTCTACTTTGGCATTTCAATTGGTGTCTTCCTTGTTCAGCCTACATTTAGGCAGTCAGGTTGGTGACACTTTATTGGTATCCTCCTTATTTTTTTTGGAAGACACAATCTTAAAACAAACTTCCTGATCCTAGGTTCTCATAATCTTTTTGGACCCTCTTTGACAGTGTACCCTGAGCTGTCAGTGCAGGAAGATTTTTGGGTATATCCACTGGGACTGGGCTCCACAAGTGTGCATTTTGATGGCTTGTGGTTTCCTATAGTGGTCTACATTTGTTGCCAAGAGAAGTTTCCTTGTTAAAAGGTGAAGATACAGTTATTTGCTGAGGGCATGAGGACAAATCTTTATAGACCAATGTTAGTGACTGCACAGCTTTAGTAAATTAGAGATTGTAGGTTCTCCTCAGATAACCCTGACAATACTAGAACTGAGTTTTAGCCAAGTTTCTAGTACCAGGCTTTATTGTTTTTGAGAAGTCTCAGTCAAACCCAAGACTCACTTATATGAGCAATCACTTTAGTCAGGTTTTTTCAAAAATGCTCTGTCTTTTCTTTCCAATGTTGGAATTATTGGAGAGATACTACATCCACCCAGAATTTACAGGGATTCTGCTGATCCAAACTCTAGTGTTCTCATTTATCTGCCAAATGCTTTCACCACTGAACCATCTCTACATCTCACAAAATTTACAATGTATGTTTAAACAATTGAATCAGCTACAGGAAAGCTCAGATTTTGAAAAAAATTCTTTAGAAATTGTTTAAATTTCTTTAACAAACAAAACACAACATAATAGAAACTAATGTTATGATTATTATTTTATATTAAAACTAATTAGATTAATATAGTAAGGCATCTTATACATTGTATATTCATATATTCATATATTGTTAAATCACAAGTTATCTTAGTAATTAGGAGTAGCATCTACACATTTTTTCTTTATGGTGATTTTATTTATGGTTCCCAGCCTTATCCCTCTAGGTGAGTACTATTACACAGATTTATAGCATCAGTTAAATAGTGAGAAAGAATTACAGCATTGTATGTCTCAGTTGTTGTCTATCAATCTTTACATTTGGGTATCTATCTTATGTCCCTAACTAAGATGATGAGTGAGAGAAGGAACCAATGTGTGTCATGACAATTAAAACCATTTGCTGAATGTCATGTCAGTTAGGGTCTCCATAATTTGATTACCCTGCTGGGCTGAAAATTGAACAGTTGAATAGTTGGTGTAAATAAAAGATAACGCTGACCCATAGGACACTGAGAAAAATAGAGGACATGAAGTTAATGAACATCTGAAAGCATTCCTATTCAACTATTTTTTTTAACTGTGGATGTTGTAAGGTTATTAAGTATTCATTCCTCTTGTCTGTTCAGTAGTTTTATGAGGGCAAATCAACAGAAGGAGATTGTGAGTATAGCATATGTAACAAGTAGAAAGCCAGCATTGACAATAAGAGGGTCTTTTCCAAGTGGTTAAAGTTCAAATACCTCATGTTCAGTGCAAAGGGGTAACGGCCCTATGATAAAGGTTACAGGCAAACTTCAGGTTAGAAAGAAACATAGATGTTTCTTTTATACATGAATTGTCACGAAAGTTTAAAAAGAAATAGAAGACATTATTTTAATTGTGTTACTTGATATATTCTTGAAGAAAGGTATGACTGCCCTTATTTCACTTTCAAAAGGATAAAACATGCTTATTAATTATGAAATAGCACTTTCATATGTTATTAAAATTTTAAGACATTGAACTTGAATAGTCAAATTAATAGAAACATTTGATCATAAGTCCCTTTGATGTTAATTACAATTATATGCTAGAAAAAATTAAAACATATATTGAAAATATCCAAAGCTATAAATATTTCCAAGCTCTAAATGTGGACTGTAACAGGTGACAGTGGTCTATGACCTTAAAACAATTGACAATGAATAAAATAGGACATATTAAAGGACCATTTTAATTATTACTTCAAAGCACTTAATGTCTTCAGACTAATAAAATGCAGTCTGTGCTAGGCAGCAGGGGGGATGGAATCAATGTCTCTCTTGTAATATTAATACCAATTAAAAGGCTTTATTATATTAAGAGCCAAGGCAAGAAGATTATTACTAAATATCACAATTCTATTCCTGGTACATTTTTCAAATGTATGGTGACCTTGGGTAAAATACTTAGCATCTTTTTATTTTACCTTTGCAAAAATGCATGATTGTCAATTTTAGCTTATATATGGATGGATGTATTTGGTGATATATTGGGTTCTTATTATAGATGGTGGATATAGTTCAATCCTTAGGGGAAGAAATTGCCTGATGATTTATTTTTATACCTGCTTATCTACATGCAAAAGTAAAAAAAAAAACAGAAATAGTAATTGTTCAGTTCTTCATGTTTCTAACATGAGTATTCTTTATGTATCATTTCACCTAATGCTTAAGTCTTAAATGCAATACATTATTTTCATTCAGTGTCTACATCATGCTGGGTAGACTGCAAATTTCAATCCTTTATAATTAAGGGTGGAGCACAAACATTTTTTAAAGCCTTGCATGGAACATTATTGTATATTCTCTGATCACAGATACATTATTGTATATTCTCTAAATACAACTATGTGTCTGACTCTGCAAAACAGTGAATTGTATTTTCATTTTATTGTCTTTCTGAAATATTTGCATTCCACTCAAAGTAGCTTATTAAAAGTTAAATAGGTCAAAGAAACCTGATTGTAGAAGTCCATATAAGATTTATGATAAATAAAAGATAGGAAGTATTAAAAAGCATCAATTATTAAACACATTATAACTCATATACACCATAAACTCAAGCTCGGTAATCTAATGACTGAACAGAACTTGGAACAGTTTGGGAATGTCTTCATCAATATACACTGAATGACCCAAGTGCATTTAGAAAGCAAAGATTCTATTTAATTTTATTTGTATGTAAATCTTTCAAAATAAAATAGTTCAGAAATGTTGTGTGAGTTTCCAAAAACATTAAAATTGGAGCCAGCAAAGGTTTCAGTATCCTCACTCTACTGGGTATGAATTCAACGCATAGACCATTTGTATATTTAAGAAATTACTGGCTTCCAAGTTGACTGCAGCATAACTTTCAAAAGCCAAGAGCCAGAAACTACCTAAGGATTCATCAACAGATGGATTAGCAATGAAAATGAACATGAATAAAATGGTATTCATACAGCAAGGGAATCTTACCATTTTAAACCATCTGAATAGAAATCAAGTAATGCTAACAAAAGACCCTATTGTAAGATGACAAATATTACATGATTTGTTAGATCTGAACGTACTGACCTCAAGAAGTTGAGAGTGGACTGAGTGTTAACTGAGAAGAGTATACAGAAGAGAAGGAAATAGTGAACTTGATCAATGGGCCTTAAATGAGTAAGATAGTTGTAAGAAGTTGTGCTATGCACCATAAGATGGCTTTGAAATACATTATCCTACTGAGTATTTCATCCAACCTAAATAAATGGAATTTGCATGTATTTACCCTAAAGATTAATAAGTATTTAAGGGAATAGATATACTTACCCTGATTGCAATGTTATACACTGTACATACATCTAGATTTTTATATTCAGGTAAAATGATTTTAATTTAAGATTAAAAAGAAGCAAATCATAAATATTTGGATAATCTATTCTCAATACAAATCCAATAACTTCACAGAATCTAATATTGTATGTTTTCCTTGAAGAAAATCGGGGATGCTATAAGTGAAAACTTTGCACAGAGGGAGAAATACTGGAAACCAAGAATTGCTTGACCTTTATTTGGATCAACAAAGCTCACTTTCTTGAGAACAGAAATCTGTAATGAAGTAAAATTGAGTGTACATAGTCTTATTAGAAGGGTTTATTTTATGTAGAAATAGCATTAGTGAAACTTTCGTTAAAAGCAATCATCTAATCCTAGAAGTATGCAGATTTTAATTCTTTTGAATACATTTGACAGTATAAATCATTGAAGGGAAGAAATTTGTACCTGCTTTATTGACCATAGCATTTGTTGAAATAAAATCTTTAAGAAGCTCTAGGTGATACAATCACGATGTTACCTTAGAAATCTTTGATAGAGTCATCCTACAAGTTTCCTGAATCTTGTGATATTATATTAATAAGTTTCTTTATACCCAAACATTTATTTTCTGTGGGACTAATGCATCAATTATCAAACTTAATGTATAAGATCATTTTGAAATGACATATGGAATAGAACTACAGAGATGGTATTAAAAATGCTAGTAATAAGCCGGCAGTGGTGGCCTTTAATCCCAGCACTTGGGAGGCAGAGACAGGCGGAACTCTGTGAGTTTGAGGCCAGGCTGGGCTACCAAGTGAGCTCCAGGAAAGGTGCAAGGCTATGCAGAGAAACCCTGTCTCGAAAAAAAACAAAAAAAAAAAAATGCTAGCAATAATAGTCATAACAGCAGTGTTGCTAAGTGTCAGGAAAGTACATGTAGAATGAGGACAAATACCTTAGTACCCTAAATCTAATACTGTTCAAATAAAATAAAGAAGAGAATGCACACATTACATTTTACAAGCAATGTGTATATAATTTTAGAATATGTACAAGTATACATGTGCAAAGATATGGACTCATTATACATTTATGTGTATATATTTATGGTTGTGTTATATTAGATAAGAATTACGTTCATTTGAAACAAAGACTAGTGTCTATATTCTTTTTCTTGCTGTTTTTTTACTTTTATGGGAAGGAATATAAATATGTGAAAATAAATGTAGGTAAAATAATTCTTTTTTTTTGCACTTCCTATTTCCCCCATCTTTGAATATTAGGTTTGCCATACCAAAGATAACCTGTGCTCATAATTTTAATTGAAATAGGAAGCAAACGGAAGCTTATTCTTTTTTTATCTTTCAGAACTTGTGTTATGCATTGAGAAAATTCATATTCAATGTATCATCAGCCAGTGAGCATCTATAACCTCTAACAAAGAAACAACAGACAAAACATGGTAAAAACAAACAAACAGAATACCCATAATTTTGAAAGGGAATAGATTGTGTCAAAAAGAACAGTTTAAAAAAATCAGAGCAGATGTAAGACAGATACTGCTGGGTTTTGAAAGGTCATGATTAATCATACTTTTCTCCCCCAGTGTGTTACAAACCAGCTACACAGACATGAATTTGGTCAGATGGAGAACAAACCCCTAGCCTTGTTATTGCTGATTTGAAAAAAAAAAAAAACGACCAGATTTGAAGTAGAAACTAAATTTCTACTACGTTTCTCTCTCAGATGACATCCAAATTTCCATCTAATACTACTCGCTTGAACGATTATCATTAATATTGAATCAGGGTCCATATTGAGTGTCTCCTATTTACACAGGTGTTCTCTCGAATGTAGTGAGTTTCTTCTTCATGGCCTGTAACACCCATCGCAGCTCTTCTGAGGCCCTCAAATACTATGGTAGAATATGATTGTTATCTCGGTTCTCCCTGTGTTTCCTGTAAAGACACTGACAACTTCATCTAATCCTGATTACCTCCCCGAAGGCCTCACCTACAATCACCATTAATATATGAATTGATGGATAGAGTTTCAAATCTACAGTCTTTGGGGATATGTGTTGAACTCATAACAAGGGTCTTAAAAAGCTAGCCATGCATTTTCTCCCACTAATGGCCCTGTTGAAATGTGAACCTGGAATGATTGTTCTTTAGAAATAGGAAGGGTTGTTTCATGTTTTCCATAGGTACATATAGGAAAACCCTGGATAAAATCATACACGGCTATGATCAGGTTATATGTAAGGCATCCTAAAATATTCATCATGTATTTTGGAAACTTTTGCTATAATTTCATGAGTACAGGGCCAGCCAAAACCTTCCATAGAACAATGAAAGCTACTTAGAACTACTAAGGTGAGCAATAAGTCACAAAAGTGTCCATAACACAAGTGAATGCCAGAACTATTTCTCTGGGTAGAAAATTCAACTTCTGCGGACCAGAATATATATCTTCAGGCAGAAAAGAATGGAGGAGAACAAAAGTATCTTTGACATATTATGACCATCATAATGCAGCAAGCCAACAGCCAACAGAGCATTTAATAAATAAAATACAAATGACATTAAGGGAAAATGAATGATCAGATTAAATTTTACAGACTATTCTGATTCTTTTTTTTTTTTTTTTTGTTTTTTTGAGACAGGGTTTCTCTGTGTAGCTTTGCGCCTTTCCTGGGACTCACTTGGTAGCCCAGGCTGGCCTTGAACTCACAGAGATCCACCTGGCTTTGCCTCCCAAGTGCTGGGATTAAAGGCTTGCACCACCACCGCCCGGCATATTCTGATTCTTTATGGAAATCTAAGAGAATAATTTCAAGAGCAAAAATAAAAAAGGCAACCCACCTGAGAAGGCATTTAGAAATTAATATATAAACAGTGCCTCTGGTAATTAACCAGTATTTGTTTAATGTTTTCTTTGTTTGGATTTGGTTTTTAGTGTCAACATTCTTTTATCTTATTTCTTGTTGAATAGATGAAAATGTGTAAAGTATTAATTAATATAAAAGAAAATCTTAAATACAGTCCTACAGTCCCTGCCTACCTTGGTAAGATTATCTGTTGATCACCTGATGATCCCATCTGTGGTATTTTAATCAAACATCTACATAGTCACAGCTTTAGAGATACACTGAAAGTACTGATATGGTTACTTATCAACTAAGTTTAAATAGAGAGATTACCCTGCATTGTCCAGGTAATGCTGCCATAATCACATTGGCCTGCACAAACATGACAGTATACAAGATGATCACTCAGAGGTTCATCTTCCATGAAAGTCAGAGGCAAAATGTAACAGAAATAAAGGCAGTGCCATTCAAAAGAATGTGTTTACTGTCCCTTAAGTAGAGGTCAACAGGAGAAAGGGAGGGGACAATCTCTGTTAGGTGACAATAAACTGAGAAGAAAAGCATAGACAAAATAGACACTTGGATGTGTGGCCTCGTGAAATGATTACGTGCAGAGACATATAACCTGAAGGAAAGGCACTATAGTTGTGGTATTGTGCAGATTTCAGCTCTTCTACATTGTGACTATATTCATCAATAAAAAAGAAAAAGAAAACAACAAAAACTACACATGTGTATTTATGTCTGTGTATCATATTTGCATTAAGAGGACCTCCTAATGCATGTTTTTACATGAACGTGGGGATCAAAGGTCAAAGTCGCTGTTCCTTCTCATACTCCACCTTAACTCCTTATATTTTGTGATACTGTCACTCACTGGGTCATGGAGCTTGGAAGTTAAACTAGACTGGCTAGCCAAGGAGCTCCAAGAATATGCCTATCTCTGCCTCCCTACTGCTGGTATTAGAACCACTTTTTAAACATAAGTTCTTGGAATGAAGTTCAAGTACCCAAGGTTAATGAAAAAATATTTTCTGGGTGGGGCCAGCCCAGCCTTATGATAATGCTTCTGCCTCCAGGAAACTTAAAGGTAGAAATTTCATGACCAGTTGATGGGTGATGTGAATATGTTGTTCTGATTGGTTGATAAATAAAATGCTGATTGGCCAGTAGCTAGGCAGGCAGGAAGTATAGGCAGGAAAAGTTGACAAGCAAGATGTGAAGGCAGAACTGAGAAAAGATACCAAGTCATATAGCTAAACATAAGTAAGAATTATGGGTTGATTTAAGTGTAAGTGCTAGTCAGTAATAAGCTTGAGCTAATGGCCATACAGTTCATAAATAATATAAGCCTCTGGATGTTTACTTGGGTCCAAGATTTGTCCTGATCTTGGGCCATGTGGGACATAGGAAAACATTCAGCTACAACTATTGGCCCTTAAAGATACTTAAAATTATACAATGAACTCCTATTCCTTGTTCTCCCTCTCTGTTCTTGATGCAGCTGGGATGTTCCGTTCCCACAGGCTCTCTTTCCCTCGACAAACGCCCTTCATTACTCCCACTCATGTCCAAGCTGTTCATGTAGATCTCAGCCATTTCTCTGTCATTGGGCAATCCTCGTGTCTTTCTTGGGGTCCTGTTTTCCAGGTAGCCTCACTGGTGATGTGAGTAGCAGTCCAGTCATCCTTGTTCCACATCTAGTATCCTATGAGTGAGTACATACCATATTTGTCTTTCTGAGTCTGGGTTACCTCACTCAGGATGATTTTTTCTAGATCCATCCATTTGCCTGCAAACCTCATGATGTCATTGTTTTTCTCTGCTGAGTAGTATTCCATTGTGTATATGTGCCACAATTTATTTATCCCTTCTTCAGTTGAAGGGCATCTAGGTTGTTTCCAGGTTTTGGCTATTACAAACAATGCTGATATGAACATAGCTGAGCAAGTGCTCTTGTGGTATGATTGAGCATTTCATGGGTATATGCCCAAGAGTGGTATAGCTGGATCTTGGGGAAGATTGATTCCCAATTTTCTAAGAAAGAGCCATATTGATTTCCAAAGTGGTCGTACAAGCTTGCATTCCCACCAGCAGTGGAGGAGAGTTCCCCTAGTTCCACATCCTCTCCAGCATAAAGTGTTTTCAGTGTTTTTGAAATTAGCCATTCTGACAGGCATAAGGTGGTATCTCAGAGTTGTTTTGATTTGCATTTCCCTGATGATTAGGGATGTTGAACAATTCCTTAAATGTCTTTCAGCCATTTGAGTTTCCTCTGTTGAGAATTCTCTGTTTAGTTCTATAGCCCATTTCTTAATTGGACTGTTGGTCATTTTGATGTCTAATTTCCTGAGTTCCTTATATATTCTGGATATCAGTCCTCTGTCAGATGTGGGGTTGGTGAAGACCTTTTCCCAATCTGTAGGCTGTCGCTTTGCCTTGTTGACCCTATCCGTTGCTCTACAAAAGCTTCTCAGTTTCAAGAGGTCGCATTGATTGATTGTTTCTCTCAGTGTCTGTGCTACTGGTGTTATATTTAGGAAGTGATCTCCTATGCCAATGCGTTCAAGACTACTTCCTACTTTCTCTTCTAGCAGGTTCAGAGTAGCTGGATTTATGCTGAGGTCTTTGATCCACCTGGACTTAAGTTTTGTGCACGGTGACCGATATGGATCTAATTGCAGCCTTCTACATGTTGATATACAGTTATGCCAGCACCATTTGTTGAAGATACTTTCTTTTTTCCATTGTACACTTTTGGCTTCTTTGTCAAAAATTATATGTTCATAGGTATGCGGGTTAATGTCAGGGTCTTCAATTCGATTCCATTGGTCCACATGTCGCTTTTTATGCCAATACCAAGCTTTTTTTTTTTTTTTACTGTAGCTCTATAGTACAGCTTGAAGTCAGGGATAGGAGACCATGGTAAATGAAGACCACATGAAAAAAGGAAGAAACCAAGTGCTAGAGAGGCCCACAGAAATCCACGAAGATACCCCCACAATAGACCGCTGGCAATGGTCGAGAGACAGCCCGAACTGACCTACCTTGGTGATGGGATGGCCAAACACCCTAATAGTCATGCCAGAAACCCCATCCAATGACTGATGGATCTGGATGCAGAGATCCACGGCTAGGCCCCAGGTGGAGCTCCGGGAGTCTAATTAGCGAGAAAGAGGAGGGTTTATATGAGCGAGAATTGTTGAAACCAAGGTTGGACAAAGCACAGGGACAAATAGCCAAACGAATGGAAACACATGAACTATGAACCAAAGGCTAAGGGCCCCCAACTGGATCAGGCCCTTTGAATAGGTGAGACAGTTGATTGGCTTAATCTGTTTGGGAGGCATCTAGGCAGTGGTACAGGGTCCTGTGCTCATTGCATGAGTTGGCTGTTTGAAACCTGGGGCTCAGTCTGGGAGGAGGGGACTGGACCTGCCTGGACTGAGTCTACCAGGTTGATCTCAGTCCTTGGGGGAGGCTTTGCCCTGGAGGAGGTGGGAATGGAGGGTTGGCTGGGGGAAAGGGAAGGAGGGCAGGAAAAGGGAGAACAAGGGAATCCGTGCCTGATATGTAGAACTGAATTGTATTGTAAAATAAAATAAAAGGAAAAAATTATACAATGAAGTATTATCATTATGATAAAATGAATTATTTTGTACAACTTGTTTTAGATTATTAGAAAATATCTTTAAAGATTCTGTGACAATATAACAATATCAATTAGGAATGAAGAACAAAGAACCAAATATTTTTAGATGATTGTTCTATCAGCATTGCAATCATTTGGTTTTAACAGCTATATTGATCATTATATAAGTCTTGTCTAGAGCCTATAAAGAGAATGTAACAGAAACAGGAATAGAGAAAGAGGAGAGACAGAAGAGCAACAGGTATATGCATGATACGTAGGTTCAAATACCTATTTGCCTGTAGTGGTTGTAATAAATGAGAATTATTTGGATTATGTGATAAACATTTTATTTCTCTCTGCAGATTTTTAATTCCATTCCTTTCAAGGACAATTTTATTTCACTCTCCTTTTGGTTGTTCTTCAGTGTTTTATTGTGCTATTGAGTTTTTAATCTAGATACTGAATGACTTATGTAAAACAGCTTTGTAGACAATAATCTGAGATATGTAAATCAGGCAAAATAGTGTAGAATCAGGGAAAAGATCCACGTTCAGATTTCAGTTCAAATTATCTTATGCCATACATTTACCTGAATAGAGAATTGCTGCCAAGTGTAAGAAATCTCTAAAGCTGTTGGATTGAATATACAGGAGTTTCAGTTTCATAAGATGTTTCATATGCATACTTATAGGTAGGTGTACATACATATATATTTGTATATATGAATGCAATTTATATTTATGCAATTTATACAATTCTTGTGTAATAGAGAGAGAGTAGAAAATAACCATAACATCAGTTGTAAACACAAAGATAAGCACTACCCACGGAATTATGCAATACTTTGTTTTACAGACTACCCAACCTGCTAAAAAAATGGCTTTCTGAACGTTAGAAATTTCTTTCTAATTTGCTTGTGACGCAAATGTATTGATAAATACATTACTAGTTAGCCTTTCAGGATAACTCACTACAATTGATCCTGTTTTCTGCAATGCATATGTTACCTGTGTTCTCTGTATCTAGAACAGATTATATAAATGAAATGTTTATCCCTGCTATAATGACTAAGTACAAAGATGACTACCTGTCTTTGAGTAAGTACCAAGTTTTCATGCCAGCTAATTATTTTTAGAAGAGCTGTAGTTAGATGATGTTGAAGGAAATGGTAACTTCTCAATTATTCCAAATGACAGTCTGAGCAGATCAGGACATATGAGAATGTTTATTCTCTTTCCACTCATACCTCCTAGGGATAATTTCCTTGAATCTAAGATCAAGATTTTTATGCACTGTAATCTTCAAGAGGATTTTAAAAATCTAGTAATTCATCTTGATCAAACAGTTATAGCAGGATTCTCATTGATAGTTTTGTATGTTCTGTATGACAACAGGGACTTTCACTGATTCTAGCTGTCTGCCAGCAAAGAATTGGACTGAATTGCTTTGGAATGACACATTTTTGACAAGAACTATATCAGCCACAAATAAATAATGTGGGCTTGTGGTAAATGTCATTAGGTTATTGATGAATGCAAACCTTCATAAAATGTGAGCAGATTGTCTTTGGGTATTTGGAAATATACATGTGTACATATACATATATGTAAGTAATAAAATTAACAAAAAGAGAAACCACAACTTTGAAAGAGTAAGGAAGGAGATGTATATGGAAGTATTTCAAGGGAAGAAAGGGAAAGGATGAATGTATAATTACATCATAATCTCAAAAATTGGAAGAAAAAATGAATGCAAAATATTTTTTTTAATTCTTCTCATGTTTATTAAGTATCCATTGGAGATTTCAGATTTACTAAATTGAAAGAATGTCATATTTAATTTATTCTCTTTTATTTCATTATGCAGTTACTAAAAGTTTTATAATCATATATATTAAATAAATTTGTGGCTTTACTAATATTTTCATTCAGTGCCAATATAGAAAGACCCATGCTGTTATAAATCACCTGTCTTCTGCCTTTCTTCTCTTCCTTTGAATGCATTTCAAAGTGTCAGATTGTCAAACAATTCTCCTGATATATTTGTGGATCCTAAAGAAAGGACTGACTCATTTTCCACTGACTTAGACAATTTTTTTCTTTCTCTTATTTGCATAAAGATTTATTTTAACTTTGTTATTTTTACTGATTAGAATTTTATATATGTACATAATGTGTATTAATCAGAACGTCCCTCCCTTCCATTTCCTGTCTACTTCCCCTGTTTTTTCCTATTTCACACTCAATTAATTTTATTTTTTTTGTTTTATTTCTGAGATTATAATATAATTACATCATTTCCACTTGGTCTTTCCTCCCTCCAAAACCCTCCACTCCTTGTTCTCTGAAATTCATGGCCACTTTATTAATTGTGTGTGTGTGTGTGTGTGTGTGTGTGTGTGTGTGTGTGTGTGTGGTGTGTGTGGTGTGTGTGTGTGTGTGTGTGTGTGTTTCTGCAAACACACTTATGCGTTTTACATACAGGTAACATTTTACAGAATGATCTGGTTGTATTTGTGTACTTTATTTTTTTAAAGCACTCATTTTATGTATTACAATCAGTACACACCTGAGTATAGGACTATCTGTGTCAGTATCAGTTGTCTCTAGGGTCTGCATCCTTGAAGAGAACTGCTTCTCCATTTTCCACCTACCACCAATTGCCAATACCTTCTCAACTAGGGGCTTTTAATGCTTACCTTCCTACCCCATGCTGGAATTCGGTCTGTCTTGAACTTGAACAGATGTGTGAATGCAGCAACAGGCCATGACAGTTAATGTGGGCTGCTTCCCTGTTGTGCCTAGAAAACATCATTTGTTTGTATTCATTTATCACTTCTTGCTATTAAAAACTTTCCATCTGCTTTTGATGATGATCTCTAGTCTTAGGAGGAGGGGTATGATGAAATTGTCACATTTAAGTATCAGCACCTCAGTCTTTTTACTATTTTCACACTTGTGGATCTCTGTGTTCATGTCCACCTACTACAAAAGAAGCTTCTCTGATAAGGGTTGAGCATTTCAATAGTTTGCTAGTATAATGATAATTACTTAAAAGTTTATTTAATACTGTGTTAATTTGGCAGACTACTATCTGTTTTATCCCCAGGGCCTGTGACTTAGGCAAGGGTTCGGTGCCTTAATTAATGTCCCAAGTGTGAGTTTTTGTGTTGTGTATGAGGCTATAAATTCATTAGGAAACTGGTTGGTTGCATTATTTCTATACCTTGGTGTCACTGCTGCACTGCTAGGCATAACTTGAAAGGTTAGTCACTATTTTAGCTTGCGGATTTCACAACTGTATTAATCTAATGGATGCTTCTCTCCCATGTTAGAGTACAAATCACTTTTGAGCATTATGAGTATTAGATTTTAGGAATAATCCTTCAAAATTGTTGTCACTTTTATTTCTCCAAGTCCTGTGATTCTTTCTTCTGACCTCCTTAAGCGTGAACTCCAAAAGTGAATTCACGAATATTGTTTTGTTTATTATGATAGTTTCAGTACATTTCTGAATATAATGCACATCAAAGTCATCTGAAGAAACTGTTGAAAGAGCAGTCTCTTCTCCAGAGTTAATCATTGATGAAATACAGTTTCAAGAGCAGGAAAGAAGTAGAAAACTGTAACTCTTTTTTCCTTGCAAAATAATAAAAAAATAATTTCATGTGTTTGAGAAGAATGTGATGGTCTGTGACGACTCAGCTGTGCTGACACCTGTTCTTGTTATTCTCTATTTACTGCTTTTTTTCTTCTCTATCCTTATTTCCATTTGTAATTATGGAAGGATGGAACAATGTCAGCCTCACCAAATGTACTTTATCTGATGAACAAGGACAAACTACATTGTCCTTCACCCAGAGACAGGGAAGGAGACTGGCCCAGTCCACTGTCATGTTATGAAAATATCTAACAAAAGATAAAACAATATCTGTAATTCTCTTTTTCACACTGATTCATCAGTTCCCTTTAGTGTATGATGATGTATTGAGCCATATCAATCCTACAGTTATTTTCTGTATTGTCAACTGTTTTTGGGGTTTGCTTTACAAATATATATATATAACACTTTGGAGATTTTTCTCAAATTTCTACATAATGAAAATTATGGTTGTTTTGAAGCGTATGAAATACTTATACACATAATTATATAAATATTTATTTCATGCATTATATATATGTGTGTGTGTGTGTGATTTTTCATGCATAGAAGTGTATGTGATTACACTTTAATGAGAAAATAATGTCCTTTGTATTTTTAGGAGTGACCTTTCTATTTTTCAGATTTCTGCATACACCCATAGATGTATATTAACACACATAGAGGGACCAAAAGATAGAAGATGATAGGCACATAGAATGATAGGTGCATAGATTGTTGATAGATGTGATTCTAGTAGATAGGTCAGATTGATGGGTAGTATATACAATAACAGATAGAGGACAAATAGAGTGATGATAAGTAGATTTTGCACAACAGAATCCAAATTGAGTTCATTATTCTGAGAGTACACTGTCGGGCTGTAAACACTTGAGATTGATATGTTATGAATTTAAAACAAAATCATTTTTCTTTAGAGAACCTCTAGTTTTGATTTTATATTTTTTTAGTATTTGTTGACACTCATCCACATTTAGAGATACTTTTTGTTTTGATATTTTACCTAAAATTTACTGGACCTGGATGGATAACTCAGTAGTTATGAGTGCTTGTTTGATATCATAAACACAAGAGGTGCATATTAGCGCCCACATAATCAGACAGTCTTTCCCACAAACTCCTGTAAGGTCAGCTCTTAAGGGAGTGGAGATAGGGAGGGAAGCTGGGTCTTGCTGGCTTCCAGCAAAACAGAGAGAATGCCAGCTCCAAATTCAGAGAGAAACCACCTCCTAGGAAGAGGTTCAGGATGGAAAAATGGACACTTGATGCCCTAATCTGGGCACTGCACATACACAAGCAAATATTCTGTACACACAGCTGCATATGCTGTCATACAACATGTAAAAATGGAATATTATCAAGTTTTATTAGTAAAATATATATTGAATTTAATATTGTGTTTCAGACTTGGTTATATTGCACATTTATTTTTGAGTTTATGACATTGAGATTGTTTTTTTATGTCTTTGTTAGTTTGTTGTTGTTGTTGACACAGTTTTCCCATATGTAATCCAGATCTAAAATTATTGATGTTATTGCCTCAGTTTCTCCAATGTTGGGGTTAGAATCCTCTACCATTATACCCAGCTGAGACTGGTATTCTAAAGTTCTGCCTCTCTCTCTCTCTCTCTCTCTCTCTCTCTCTCTATATATATATATATATATATATATATATATATATATATATATATATATATATATTTGGTTTCAGAATAAACTCTATATAATCCTACTGGTCATAATTTATCTGATTTTATGCTCTGGTATATCTTCCCCTTCCCACTACTAATTTAGCTAATGACGTTCATCTTAGTTTTGTTTTTTTCCATTTTAACTCAATTCTCAAAATATCCACCTATCAAAAGTATATTTGTCTTGCCACATAGATTTAAAAATAACCAGTGACTAACTGCTGTTACAAATTATCTAAAATTCACATACATCCAGTTTATTTCAGAATTCATCTGGGAATCAATTTCTTAATGTATTAAGAAAAAATCTGAGGGATTCTGAAGCATATAATTGAATAAAAACTTTTGACTGTTCTGTCATATATACATATTGTATATTGCAAAACTATTTGCAATCATGTTTCAAATTCAATTGGGGAGTTATAGTCCATATAGTAGAGAAAGCAATTACTGAACACAGTGCGTGTTAATGTGGCAATGTGGGAGGCCCTGAACTCTCTTGAGCATTCATCAACACACCAGAACTCTGCAAATAGATCTCAAATTATATATGAATGTATATGTATATAATATAATATATATATATATACATATATATATATATAGTCATTAAACATGATAGATACTATGCTTTAACAGATGCACTCATCCAGCTATCTTCTGTACAAATGTGTTTATTTTCTAATCTGTCACACATCTTAAAACTTTAGTTATGTAAAAGAAAATGGTAACCCCTGGAAAGGGAAATACCACCTCCTCTTGAGTGAGCCAAATTCATGCCTTAGATCAGTAATAGCCTAGGCTCTGCTAACATCTTTCTGAGTCTTACAGTGCCCTTAAGCTTTGATAAAACAGGAAAACACTGAGCTCAATTGAGTGTACAATGCAAAGTTATATGATATACAGATAGTTTTGTCAGTATTATGCAAACAGCCTGGCTTTGAAAGTTGTGCTCTGAATAGAGTTTGAGGGTGACACACAATAGACAAAGAACACTTATATTAATGAGATTCAGAAACCAGTGCTTTTTCTCCAAACACTGTCAAACTAAATACAATGTACATCGAGATAAAGTGGCATGCCTAGAAAGAATAACACATCATCTAGAAGCAGTAAATGAAGCAGCAAAAGTATTTGCAATCATCACATTTCAAATACAATTTGAGAGCTATAGTCCACAGAACGGAGAAAGCAATTACCGAACACAGTGCATGACAATGTGGGAATGTGGGAGGCCCTGAGCTCTTCTGAGCATTCATCAGCACACCAGAACTCTATAAGGAGATCTCAAGAAGGCCCTAGCACTCAGCTTTTCAATCCAGCCTTACAAAAATGTAGCAATTTGAGTGTGAGCACAGAAAGTCAAAGACAAAATTTCTCTCCCATAGGTGTTATCAAATATTGCAAAGTGTTTAGGACTTGAAGGGTTTTCATACATGTCTGTCTCTGTGAGGAAGACATTAATTTAGCTGAAAGAGAAAAGCAATCTTGTTTAATGTGACAGGGAAAGAGAACAGCCCATCATATTTTACTTCTGCTGTTTCTGAATTTCTAGTTACCCTAGAATGTCTTGCTATATCTCAAATAAGTGAGCAATTTGAAGAAAACCCATGTAGAGCATAAGCAAATATTCTTCTATTATTTTCCATACTAGAGGTCCTGCATGAAAGATATCCTGTGATATGTATTACACACACACACACACACACACACACACACACACACACACACACACGATATATATATATCATCCTCTAAATATACTATATGACTTAATCACAAAGTTCTACCAAATATTTCATATTATATTTTACTTTTTATTAAAAACAAAATTAATTTGAAGAGAAGAGCTTTTATGCAGAAATATCACAGACACATACAGAAAAAAATAGCTTATTTTTGAGAAAAGATCTAAAGTTCTGGCTGTCTAGCATGGGAAAAATTACAGATATCTCATATAGGGCACTACACAAAAGTATGATCATTTCAATCATGTAAAACTGTCAGATTTTATCAAATCTATCTTCTGCATGTCTGGAACTGATTATATGCATTTGGAACTTCATTATGCTAATATGATTGTGTCTTGTTTGGTCTTATATTTCATTATAGACCACACAAAGAAAACATAAAAAAAAGTGTCTGTGAGATGCAGTAATAAGGCTCACATCAGATGTAATTTTAAGTAAATGCTGCCCAGAGTAGAACTTAGAAATTGCTGGTGTTGTTCTGTGTGCAAATATCAATAAAGCACAGTAAAAGAAATTTAATCCAAAGAGATTTTTCTGTGCTAAATGCTGTACTATCCTTCTTGAATGTAACAACTGTATAAGCTTGAGAACAATAAATAAACAAAAGTCTATATGTAGACTTGCCTAGAACCACAAGGAATTGTTTTATTCATTAGTTTTACTGAAACAAGAGACTTTTCTAAAAACAAAACAAAAACAAAAATTATAATGGGCTATATGCATTTAATATGAATAGCTAATTCATTTAAGGAATTGTTCTTATACGTGTCATATACAATACAATTTGCTTTGTTGTTCACAGATGCTGAAATATTAGAAAGTCTAATATTCCATTTTTCTGTTTATTACTTCAAAGAAGAATAAAGATGACACATGCATGGTAATCTCAGTGATGTAACACATGGGGTAATTCAAAGTTAATTGGCAATAAATATCCTTTGAAAATAACAATGGAATAAAATAGTACTATAAATGCACCAAATATGGCAAAAAGACTTAGAAGACAATGATATTAATACCAGAAATAAGACATGAATTTTGCCAATAAAAGTTCTATGAACACAGAAATTAGATAATGCTCAGTACAATAGCTGAATGAATGTAATTACACGAAGTTTTAAAAGGATTCTGAATAAAAACTGAAGTTACTTCAGAGCATATATTTGATGACAAAAACAACAACAAAATTTATACACCAGTGAGATCCAGAAGAGTGTTTTCGAATACACCCACCCACCCACACACACCCACACACACACACACACCCCAAAATGAATTTTACGTAAAGCATGGATACCATAAACACAATTTTATTTAAAAAAAAAAAAACTACTATTTAGAGTTACTAATATGAATGGCCACCAGTAAATAAAAAGAGAAATTGTGTAAAGAGCTTCATGGATGTACACTTTTTTCTTTTTTTAATTTATTTTATATATTTTAATTACTTTTTTATTTAAAATTTTTATTCATTTTACATACCATCCACAGATTCCCCTCTCATCCTGCCTTCCCTTTCCCTCCAGCCTTCCTCCCCATCTTTGCCCCCCACATTTTCTCCTCCAAAAGTGTAAGGCCTCCCAAGGAGAGTCAGCAAAGCCTGGTACATTCAGTTGAGGATGGACCAAGCCCCTCCCTGCTGCTGAGCAAGGCATTCCACCATAGGTAATGGGATTCCAAAAGCTAGCTGATACACCAGGGATAGATCCCTCCCGATCTCACTGCCAGGGGTCCCTCAAACAGACCAACCTACACAACTCTCTCCCTTATGTAGAGGGCCTAGTCCAGTACCATGCAGGATCCACAGCTGTCAGTCTAAAGTTAGTGAGTTCCCAGGAGCTTCCTTCTATTGTCTCTGTGGATTTCCTCATCATGATCTTGACCCTCCTTGCTCATATAATCCCTCTTCCCTGTCTTCGTCTGGACACCTGAAACTTGGCCTGGCAAAAAAATTTTGAGGTCTCAAATATCACAGCAATAAAGCTGAATTTTCATTAACATTAAGATGTTGTAACAGAAGAGTGAAATGTTACATCTAATTATCAGTAATATACAATCATAAATAAAATTTCACTTTTTGAAAAAATGTGAGCCTCTGAGTCTAGAATTCCTCTGAAAATGTAAATTCATTAATAACAAATAAAAGTTTTTTATATAATTTTTTATTTAAAAAATTTCTTTCCTTTTTCATGCCAACCCTTGTTCCCCCTTCCTCCTCTTCTCCCACTCTCCCCAACCTATCACCATCCCATCCTATCCCCTCTTCATAGAGGGTAAGGCATCCCTTGGATAGTCAATACAGGCTGGCATACCATTTCGGGATGGACCTAGCCCCTCCCACCTGCATCAAGGCTGATTCTTAACTCAGCAAATACAAATTTGAAGGAGAATACAGAGTTAGACGAATTTCCTACTGCTGTTGTCTCATATCAGACTGCATAGAGTGGTTGTGACATTCTAAGAAAATAATACAACTAATTTTTTTTAATTGGCTTTTAGAATTTGAATAATCTCTCTTATTTTTACATGATTACAAAGATTTAAAACTTTAAAAGGGGATAATTTTATTGTATTTGGAAAATGGAAATATTAGAAGTATAAATAATTCAACTGACGATTATGTTTTATTAAAATAAAAAAATAATGAAATTTATAAATGATAAAAACCTAACGTAAAAACAAATCCCAAATAAAGAAAGGGAAATGTACAGTATGCAATTGATCAAGTATAAAGATAAAATATATAAAATTGACTTTAATAACAGACAGATACAGATCTAATAGCAAATGGCTGATAAAGTCAACAGCATCATAGAAAATGAAAAATAAATGGCTCATGATGTTATCACTAGCGATAAGACAAATGTACATCTTAGTGTTGACATTATTTATACACAGGAGGAGACTAGAAGAAAAAGATGCAATTCTATGAAATTAAATGCCAGAGGGTTTCAGTAGACAGGACCTGTGATACATGACTAATGGGCATATAAGTCCCACAATTTATCAAATGTAGGAAATTGAAGATCCGTATCCTTGACATATCAGCAATTTCCTGTCTGATATCTAATAATCAGAAACTCTTGAAAATGAAGCTTGCAGTTTATTATTGCACAATGGGTAAAAGAAGGTTCTGAATCAGCATAAGTAGCCTTTAGTGAGAGGACTGATGCACAGATTTAATGCCATTACACAACACGCAAGCGCGCGCGCACGCGTGCGCGCACACACACACACACACACACACACACACACACACACACACACACACACACTTATGCATTCTTTAAAATTTTACTCAGGGTTCCTGAAGTCTGTCTTCAGGAACCCTGAGTAATAATTGGAAAACCAAATATTGATTGTTCATAAAATAATGTCTTAAAAGTAAATTGGAAGTTATTTCATGAAAAACTTTAAAATAGCCAGAAAAGTAACTCACATATGTGCTTTGTAACTCACATATGTGCTTTGTACATAATTATTATGTGTTTTGAAATCCATTCTGTATGTGGATCATGTGTGTATTATGTGTATATCTGTGTGGCTGTGAAAATAGGGCCACTCCACCATCAATGAGTACAAAATTGGAGGCCACAAGTTAATATCCAGTGTATTCGTCTATGACTTTTCTCCATTTTTTTTTGTTTGTTTTTGTTTTGAGACAGGGTTTCGTATGAAACACAAATGTCACAGATTTAGCTATCTTTGCAGGTCAACACCATCCTTGCACTGAATCAGGGAATTGAACACAAAGTCCCAGCCCTAACCAAGAAGCTATTTGTAATTGATCCCTGTTGGGAAAGGAAAGATCAGTTTTCTCCAGTAGGATGTCACTGGGTATAACAGCTACACTCCAGAGCAGGTTCTGTTTTGTTTTACTTCCCTTTGCTTTCCTTGCCAATGTTACAGTTGGGTAAGTCTGATGATTGTGTTTTCCCCCACAGCAGCATACCTAATACTTCCCAGCAATAAAAAGCTATGCAGTAGGGGTATAGCTTACAGGTCATTAGCAAACTGATTTCTTCGTGTTCTCTGAATCAATACGTGAAATCATGGAATCTTCAGCAACAGGGACTTCACACCAAAATCTGGGGTGATTCCCTGAGCATTGACATTAAACTGTAATACATTAAAGTCTTTCAAACCTCACAGGCCAACAACACCAGAACAGAAAACTCATGCTTTTCACTGGTGTGTTTTCTGTTTATCTGTGGTATCTAAGAGGAGCAGCGTGATCCTGTTGTGTGGTAACTCAGTTTTTTACTATATTTGTGTGTGTATGTGTGCGTGTGTATAAAAGCATCTATGATAGATTTCCATATGCATTAATATTTTGAAAGTTCTTTGTTATTATTTATTTCTCCCCATATTTATTTTCTCTCCTCAACCTCCCACCCATATTTAACCATGCCAGTTCAATATTCCTTTTTAACTCTTTATAGCAGACCTTTCTCCCATCAATTGAAAGCCCCAACCCCCATACCTTATCTAATGTGCCAGAGGTTTCACACAAAGTACAACATATGAAATCATTCTTTTCGGGGAGAGCAGGCTAACAGTTTCAAGAAATAATGATTTTTGATGACTCTAAGATTAAGAGATTTGTCTCAGTTGTTTTTACAAACCACGATTTTTAGGCCTAACTAAATTATCTGTTTATCAGAACATTAGAAATCACATTTACTCTTATCTAACTTTGGTAAAATGTTACATGAAACTATTAGAACATTTGAAATGTCTCCATACATGTTTATTTGAAATTATACACAGATGAGGTTAATTATTAATAACTGCATTTTAACAATGAGTGATCTGAGATTTAGAATGAACGTTACTATGAAATGCTATATTTTCAGAATTCAAAACTATTGTGTATCATAAAATGCCATTCTTGAAAAAAGAAAAATATAAATAGAATGTTTTAAAATGTATTTTAAAGAAGCCATAATTAATAAACTAACAGAAGTAGTCACAGCAGTTCATTCTATATTCTACTTTTATTTGTCTTTAAAATAACCATTAACTGTCCCTTTTTTTCTGTAATAAGTTAAGATTTTAGATGGACTTGACTTCGATATTCCTGTTTATAAAATATAACACTTTGACCCTATGCCCACCTTATATATTTATTTCTCCTCCATTATATACTTTTACTTGACTATGAGCACAAAATTCAAGGATGAAACTTGAAGGCATTAAAACAGCCTCTTCAGTTGTAATGCACTCTGTATGCTCATAAAAGTTCAAATACTTCACTGTGATGTTGCCTCTCTTCTATCCATTTTGTCCTCATTCCCATCTCTCTATGGTGGAAGATAACAACTCTATCTTATTCATCTTGGTAAATTGCTTTGCTGTCACTAGGGTGCTTAGTCATAATCTATTTTTAACAATTTTGTCAAAATTGAATCATGTTGCTCTCTAAAATGTCCCCACATGATGTTATAAACAGGAAATTGGAAAATAACAATCATCAAAAAAGTTTTGTGCATTTGGATTATAATGTAAGCACATAAATAGTGAGCACATTATACTGAAGTGTTAGTTCAGTAAACGACTGTGTATGAAATTCAGCAACATAGATAGTCATTTTCTACTTTATCCTGCTGATGTGAGAATATCTCAAACAGCAAGAGTTGTGAGACATGTACTATTATGAAATATGTTTTGACCTAATTCCAATGTGTCCTGGGTACTAAAATTTTGACATTCTCACAAAGTTGCCTAGCAATTAATGATGTCAAGACAGATGCCATTGAGTATTAGTCATTGTCCAAACCTAGATGTAGTATATTGATTGGTCTCAGAAAAACTTTTGAAGTGCAATGCCAGAATTACCCAACTGCCTAACTTTTGAAGCTATGCAGCTGATTTAGGAGAAAAGGGGACAGTAAATTTAGCAGAACTTTCCATAAAACAGAGATGAGCATGAAGCATCCAAAATATTGCCTAATAAATTGAACTAGTGTAGAATTTATATGGCAGTGCTCCATTTCATAATTTAATGGGAAGTGTTCTGACAAAAAAATCTTACAGGAATATATGTATCATTATCTTATAGTTCTTTGGAAAACGATATGAAGTATGAACTTTTGGAGAAAGTAACAGAGTATAAAATTGAATGTGTCAAAAACTTGGCCTTATTCAAACAGTAATTTTACAGTGTAACATTAAAGAATAATATTGTGGAGTACTGACACTTAATGACTCTTTATTTCACCTTTTCTTAAATAGCTTGCATGGTTTAATCTTTGTTATTAATTGTTAAAGTAACAAAATACAAAGGAAAAGCATATTTAACATATTATCTTGTTGCCCACTTGAAACATGTATCTACTCTGTTAAATATCATAGCAAATAATATTTGATTTTTGATGTGATAATGGGAAGATAATCCTTTAATATTATTAACTATTATTTCTGTTTTCAAGCAAATGCATGTTGTTGCTTTGCATTGGGTGTTTTGTTGTTGTTGTTGTTTTTTTGTGACACAGTCTCTGTGTGTAAATAATGCTGTCCTTGAACATGTTAAGTAGCCCAATGTGGCTTCAAACTCATAGTAATTCATCTGCATTCTAGTCTTCAAAGTACTGAAATCATAAGCCAATGTCACCATGTCAGCTAAAATCATCTTAATCCCTAACTTCCCATCTATTAAAGGGATCAAATTTCCTAACAGCTATTACTTCACCCTGTCAAAGTCTGTTTATACGATTAAACAAATGCTTTGAATCCATTTCTTTCTATGCCCCATGACTCTCATATAACCATGCAAAATGCCATTAGAAAAATCAGCTTAGGTTCTTCTTGTCATTGAATCAGTTTTATTCAGTTATACAATGTCTTTGCCTCACATTAAGGAATACACCCACTGCACACCCATTCTATTCTTTGTACATGCATAATTGATACATCTTACTTAAGCTCTTTCCCCATTTGAAATGAGTGTAACCTTTAGGATGACACTTGACTATTAGAATCATAAGAAACATTTAGATGTTTGAACTTTTTGAATTTGTATTTGTTTGAATATTTGAAATTCCCTGTTAACCAAGGCATGTTGCCATTATTTAATACAAGCCAATTACAGACGTTTAAATTTTTTGTGAAAATTAAGCTTATGTGAAATTGAGGAAAGAACTAATTGAAAAATATATACAGACATCCATTCATACCTGAGTAACCAATGGAAACTACATTTGATTAGGGACCTATGCATCACAAATATAATGACTGTAATTAAAGTACAATAATACTAAAGGGCATGTTTTTAAAATGTCCGAGCTGGCTGTTTTAGCGTCCTATGTTTGAGGAATCAGACAGTAGCTCCAGTCAGCTTTCTTCAGTGATTTGAATATTGGTGATGTGCTTCTTAGTGCCAGTGATAAGAGTGAGAGCCAGTTTGTTTACTTATGAAAGGGTTATATGTAGTTTATAAACACAACTAGTGATTGCTATATGCATTAAATATGTTTTTATTAACATTTTTGGTAATAGTATTAATTTCTGTATATCTGTAAGTATATATTAGCTACATGATTCTTAACATAGTATGCTGTTTGAAGAAAAGTATTAGAAAAACATTGTGCTTTTCACAGTTACTCATGGTAGAATTTCAAAATCATTTTATTGTATGTCATATGGCTTCCTGCAGCTTCAGTATGCTCTGTTCTATGCATGTGTGTGCAATGTGTGATCCACACCTAAAATGAGGCTAAAATCTTCTAGAATCTTTGTTTATGAATTTTTTTTTTATTTGCCTCTCTGACCCTTGGATTCTGTCATTCTCTTGGGATGCCTGTGAATTCAGTAAAGTCTCTATCTTGTTTTACTTTTCCTATAGCTGTGAAAAAACACCGTGGTCAATGCCACTTATGAAAAAGAGTTGATTTGGGGCTTACAGTTTCAGAGGGTAAATATATGATCATCATGGTGAGAAGCATGAGAGCAGGCAAGCAATGCTTTTGATCAGTAGCTAAAATGTTACATCTTAATCCACAAGCATTGGCCGAGAAAGAGTGCTAACTAGCAATAGTGTAAAAATGTATAAATTAGATATCACTAAACACTGAAGATTGTAAATTGCAATGAAATGTTGTATTTATCTGTGAAACAGAAATTTCTGTCAAAAGTAAAAATTATGCGTTTTGTTTTGTGGTATTTGAGCAGGCAGTAATATATTTTTTTTTTGTTTTTGCAAATGGAAAGAACCCTTTTTAGTGTGTGTAAGAAAACCAGTTGGGTTCCTTCTTGACACGTTAGGTATACACATCAGAGCATGATGTTGCATTCATTGGAGAGGGGGTAAAATGCTTTTGGAGGCATCTAGAAGATGGCCGAAAAGGTGACAGGAGCTGTGGTGACATCGTCACTGTTGGAAACACTCAGGAGATCAAGCAAACAGAAGCTATATGCATAGCTTGTGGTTTTTTTTTTTTAAGTTTATTTTACTATTTTAATTTTACTTATGTGTGGGTATGTGCATGGGAGTGCAGTTGTCCATGGAGGTCAGAGGCAATGGATCCTTCTGGAGCTATAGTTACAGGTTGTTGTTAGCCAGCTGATGTGGATACCCTGCCCCTCTGTAAGAGTATATGCCCTTAACCTCCGAGGCATCTCTCCAGCACCTAGCTTGTGGTATTAAACATTACCTTAGTGGCCTCTTATATTCTGAGTTCTTTCCCACATTTTCCACCCTTACTGTCTCTCTCCCTAAAATCCCAATCAACATATCAACCTTATTCTATCCAGTACAAATATGACCTCTTTATGTTGAACATGTGGCAACCCATGTATTTCTTAGACAGGAATATTCCTGATGTTCCGTCTGCCTTCTGTAAGGATAGCTTCAAAACCTGGAGTCATTGTTAATTCATTCCTTTCACCCTGCACTAATTAGTTACTTGATGCATTTTATGCAACATCTCTGTCAATGCAGGCTGAGCTTGTGGTTTGTGCCACTTGCTGTTTGGACACATGTGATCCATGTCCCCAGAGTACACAGTTCTATGGGAAGGCCAGTGCTTTAGAGGAAGGAAAGGGTGAGGAGCCTAGGGACTCATTTCACTTCCTCAGAGAAGCTTCCCCAACACAAGGTGTGGCTTAATGCGCTCATTGTCTATATCTATGGTGGCTTTATGTCTCTTCCATATCTTGCCTCACACTTTCCTTCCTCAAAAGTAAAATAATTATATCAAGTGCTTTTATAAGTATGAAAATGAACAGTAACTTTTAAAATCCATTTACACAAATACAACAGAAATTTCATTTCTATGTTAAAATAAATTATATTTTAAAACACACATAGTTCATAAATGTCACATATATGTAAGACTAATTTTCATTTGCCTCCATTGATGAAATCAAAGACAATAAATTGAAATATTTAGGGACATTAACTTTGGGAAATTTTATTAACACTGGTCAGTATTGGATAAGATCCATATTCACTATTATAAGTAATCTGTTGATCTGTCAGTGGTCTACTATGAACCATAACAACAAGTAGACCTAAAGAGACCATGAAGAATACAAGAGGAAGGTAGGATTCCAGTAATCATAGAACTGAAAGTCAGTCAAGGAAGGTAAACAGTAAAATACATCACAAACTGATATGTTCAATGGTAGAAACTGTAAAGAACATAATTTGACTGCATATTACAAAAATCTAGCTTAGTCCTGAGGCATCAGTGAGGCTTCTTTGAAAATACATATGATTGAAGTACTTAGTATTTTAAATTAATATAAACTCAAAAAGATTTTTTTGTTCATAGAGAACTGTAACTTGATTTGTTTTCATATTCCCACATATATATTTCATCAAACAGTCGTGCAAACACGAGGCTGATTTTGAATTTCACCACATTGAGTGGTGACATTTCTCATTTACACATTCTCTGTGGTATGAATCATATGTTTGCATTTTTTACCAGGATTAATGGCTTTCCTAAGAGTTAATGAGAGTCTAGAGTAGCAGGAACTTTGAGATAGACTGAGACTTTTGATCCCAAGGTCATTGCTTTACAGGAAATGCCTGAGCAGTGGTCATTATAGGTGCCGCTGTGATGAAAATTTGGATGAGTTAATTTCTCAAGGGATTTTTCTCCTATTTAAATAGGTATTTGTGACAAGTTAAGTTCAACTAAATATGTTCTATATTTGTCTATTATATTGTAGTGTTTATATTCCTACATTATACCATATACTTTCCAATATTAAAATCAAAACACTAGAAAAGGAGTTGTCAGGATTTTTTTATATATCTTTCAAACCACATTAGGGCATCAAATTTAAATATTCAAATAATATTAGTTAGGGAAAGAGAAGTTTAAATGTTTTTTTTTCATATACGTGCTAGTAAAAATGTGATTTTATCTTTTATCATTTTTACTACAGTAAATCTATAATAACTTGTGTATTTCCAATTTAAATTATCATGTTTAGTTTTATAGTTTAATGACTACTTATATTGAAATATTCCAAAATTTTCCAATAAAATTGCATACACAACTTCATATATTTTTGTTTAGTTTCATAATATTAAACTTATTTATTATAGTTTTTACAGTTTTATTTATTGTATATAGTTGTGTGTATATATGAGTGCATGTATGTGTGTGTGTCATGTGTCTATGTATGTGTATGAGTCTGTCTGTGTGTTTGTGTGTGTGTTTGTATGTGTATGTTTATATGTGAGTGTGTGTGTGTGCATATGTTTATGTGTGTATGAGTCTTTATGTGTGCATGTGTGTATGTATGTTTATGTGTACATATGCGCTGCATGTAGAAGCCACATTGCAGGAAATAAGTTCTCTTCTTCCACCATATAAGTCCTGTGAAGCAAACTGAGGTCATCCGCTTTGACAGCAAATGAATTTACTGGCTGAGATGTCTTCTAACCCTATTTATGATAGTTTATATGTAAACTGACTTACTGAGTATTGGGGATCACGTGATAGAAAATGGACCTGTTACACTATTTATATGCATTGTATTAAATTCACTAATTGCCAATCCCCTAATACTAAATCAACTTTCAATTACCTTGAAAACCCTGAGAAAATCAACTTAGAAGAAAACCCACCTGGCTTTCATTCTCAAGGTTTTAGCCAGCAGTAGCCATGGTCCCTTGGTTATGTGCTTTAACTTTGTGCCCAGATATAACCTCGTGTTGGGGAGCATGGTGTGGTTCCAAGTTTCTCACTTCATGTATCTTAAAAAGGTGTGGAAAGAGAGAGAGGTGGGAGCAGAGACCCAGGAACGTCTTCAGGGAAGTTCAGTGAAACATGTCCTTTGTCCTAACTTCTGCCCACAATACCTTGCCTATTATTATTCTCTCTGCTCTCCATTTGTGCCATATGTGAGTGGACAGGCCTTCAACAGATGTCTTTCAGACACACTTAAATCATGTTTAATAATATCTAAAACATATCTTTATAACACCACTGTTAAAAGTGAATATTCTACTATAAAATCAAAGGACATCCTTTTAGAGAATATAACAGAAAAAATGAAATAGGACTAATTCATATTATGAACAGAATTGCTTCCCCTTTTGCAAATTGTATAAAGGCTATAATGAAACTGTACTTGATAGTCCCAATCCAGCAGTAATTTTAGTCCCTACCTGCCAAGTATTGTTTGCTTATTTATTCTCTATTTTCTTGTTCTATGTCCTTAAAAAAACAGCATATTTACAACAATTTCTATATTGTATATACTATTATAATTGGTAGAGTTTATGATGAATGATTTTGTTTTATTTTCAGACACATCACAGGCATATCCCATGCATTTACTAAATTTTTGAAGGCTTGAGTGAGCAGAAAATTCTCTTACCACACAGTGTAACCAGAATCCAAAGGCCCTCGATGTTAATTACTGGAGCATTATGTGCCATGGTATCTTTCTCTGTTGAGATGTTACCTTTTATTAGTGTCAGATTTTAGCATCAGTTTGAAATGTGATGCAAACCTAGATATATCTTGGGGAAATTGCTCCATCAGATTGGCCTGTGGGTAAATCTGTAAGGCATCTCCTTGAGTGCTGACTGATATAGGAGTTACCAGCCCACTGTGGGCAGTGCCATTGCTGGCTATGTTAGCCTTCGCTGTATAGAAAAAAAGAGTATGAGGGATTCAAGAGCGTTTAACAACATGGGACTGAAGAGAGGGAATAGGAGAAGTTATACAATTCTATTTCAATTAAAAAGAAAAAGAAAAACAGCTGAGCAAGCCAGCAAAGCAGGCAGTAGGCAGCATTTCATCATGGTTTCTGCTTCAAGTGATTGCTAGACCTCTTGCCCTGGCTTTCTTTGATGATGGAGATAAAACTTTCATCCCCAAGTTGCTTTATGTCAGGGTGTTTATTACATCAAGGGAAACAAAACTAGAACAGTGAGTACTTTTAAAATGAAATCTATTAATTGTGTATGCCTTTGATTTAAAATGAGAAGATATAATTATCACAATTTTTATTTTAAAACATCATACTTAATAGTATATCAATGTGTATGGAAGTACACTCATAGCATACTAAAACATTTGGAGTTTTATTCACTATTCTTAGGGGTCACGCAATGAAGTTGTGCTTTAGTGTGCATGTATTATCCAATGGAACTTAAAATTATGCTTTCCCTATTACAGAAACACTGGAAGCCACATACTCTTAAACCTAGGCAGTTCACACAGGAGGCACTTTAGTATAGGCTTAGAAATGAGAGTTAGGTGGATGATTCTGTTTAGCATAATTTCTCTATCACTATTAGTCTTTATCAACCCTTTCCTCTGCCTTTTGTTTCTTTAAATTTTAGGCCAAATCTGTTAACCACAGAATGTTTCTATTATTTATGCTTCTGTTCGTGCTTTATTTGTTTTCAGCATCATTAGCCCCTGCATGGCATTTAATCCTCTTTCTGGAGGCACGCTTTTGGCATTTTCAGGAGAATGAACAGAAAGAATACAACTATAATGTGCATGACTGTCGTATTCCACAGTCCTTTCATTAGTCAGGCTTCTCATTTACCAGACATCTAACCCTGCTAAGATTCCTGAGAAGCCAGCACACATTGCCCTGTGGTGCTGAGATTTTTAAGGTCTCATATCATTTCCTTTGAGGAACATTTCACCTCACTACTTTCTCTAATTATACTTAGCAATGGGTATGAGGGAATTCAAAACTGTGGCAAATAAGAATATATCATGCAGATGATGACGTAGGTACAAACTATGTGACATATGTGTTTCTTCCTGCCATCGCAAAAGTTCCATTCCTGAATGAGTTTGAACCTGGACTTCCAAGTGACTTACAATTGCTTTGTATTTGATCCAAAAACATGTTCCAAGAATAAGAGTACACTTTCTATTTCTCCCATCTGTGAATAAAAACAGTTCTCTTATCTATATGCATGTTGACTGACCTTCAATTCAATTCCTTTTTAAGAAATTTGACTTATCTTTTTGTTTGGTTTTGAGAGACAGTTGCTTTATATAGACTAGGCAGACCTCAAACTGAAAGACATCCACCTGCCTTTGCTTCTCTAATGCTTGGATTAAAAGAGTGTGCCACCGTGCTGTGCTGATTTGCCTCTTAAGAAATTTTAATTAACTATAAGTTAAATTTGATATGTGTGTGTATTATATTCAATGGAGAACATTTTCATTCTTATTTGTAGACTCCAGCATGGATGCCCAATGCTCCAGTTTGTGGCCCCGCAATCCTGTGCCTACAGGCAGAACTAATGGGCTCAGCGGGCTGATAAAAGACCAGAAGGAATTAGGAGGCTGTAATGGTGGAGTAGTTCCAGTAAAAGTGGGAGAGCAGCTTTTCCATATGAAGTTGAGCATTGTTCTTTCCGGGTCTGTGAATAATTATGTTGGGATTTTGATGGGGGTTGCAATGAATCTGTAGACTGCTTTTGGTAAGATTGCCATTTTTACTACGATAATCCTACCTATCCAAGATCCTGAGAGATCTTTCCATTTTCTGATATCTTCTTCAATTTCTTTCAGTGCCTGAACTGGCCTTCTCCTGTAATCAGATTAGTGACTACACTAATTGTCATTCTAGAACCTTCATTCAGTAACTGATAGAAGTAGATGCAGAGTTCCACAGCCGAGCAGTGGGCTGAGCTCAGGGAGTCCTGTTGAAGAGAGGGAGGAGGAATTGTATGAGCCAGGGGGGTCAAGATCATGACACCGGATACCAACAGACACAGCTGACCCTAGCTGCTGGCAGCTCAGGACTCTAGATTGATGGCTAGGGAGCCTGCATGTGAGGAACAGTTGTGTAGCTTGGTCTGTTTGTGGGGCCCCTAGCAAGGGGACCAGGACCTGTCCCTGGAACATGAGCTGGCTTTTTGGAACCTATTCCTTATGGTGGGATGCCTCACTGAGCCTTGATGCAGGGGGAAGGAGCTTAGTCCTACCTCAAATTGATATGCATTGTGTTGATATTGACTGCCATGGGAGGCCTTATCCTTTCTGAGGAGTGGATGTTGGGGGTGAGAAAGGAGGTAGGGGGAGGCAATGAGAGGAGAGGAGGGAGGAGAAACTATGGATGGTATGTAAAATAAATAAAAATAATGATAAAAAAATTTGGAGAGTAGGCATTAGGGTGGTTACACTGGAGCAAAATCATTTAATAGATGTATGACATTCTCAAATGATAAATAAAATGTTTTAATGTTATTTTATAATAAACTTAAAAATAACATTCTGTTAATATTGTGGAACTTTAGCATCAATATTGATCATAAGAGCACAAGTAGTAAAGCTCTAGGATGTATTTCATTTTCTAATAATAAAATTATAATGTATCTATTAGGTTGGATTTAGAGGTACATGCCTTCAATTCTAGGATTCAGACAGATATATCTCTATGAATTCATTTACTGATTGGACTACACAGTGAATTTCAAGCTAACCAGGGATATACAGTGAAACCATTTCTCTTTTTAAAAATGCATTTTACTAAGGTTTTAGAAAGTTACATTATTTTCCTTTTAATTGTACACAACAATACATGAAGTACACATAAGGATGAAAGATTATAGTACATGGGAAGTAAGACAGAGCTGAAAACAGCAAAATGTCTCAGAAATTACACAAACCTGTGACCAGAGTTCAGATTCCTTGAACTCATGTAAAGACAGAAGGAGAGAACCTACTTCTTAAAGTTGTCCACCAACCTTCTCCTATGGGGCTTGGAATACAGTCTATACACGTCATACTCAAACACATGAGTGCATACACACACACACACAGAGAGAGAAAGAGAGAGAGAGAGAGAGAGAGAGAGAGAGAGAGAGAGAGAGAGAGAGAGAGAGAGAGAGAGAGAGGGAGAAAGAGAGAGAGAGAGCACAAACTAGACTAAGTAAAATATAAAAATATTTTTATTAATTCTTTGATCATTTTACACAATTTAACTTGGTTATATTTCCCTCATCACCAACTCCTTCCATATCCACTTCTACCTCCCAGTCCACCTATCTTCATGCACTCTCCCCCTGTTTAAACTCTCCAGTCCAGTTTGTATTGGCTAAGTACTCTTGGGTATGGGGTCTGTCCTATAGTGTGGTTTGTATACCAGAACTCACACTTGTAGCTAGAGTTTTCCTGCCTTGCCCACAGGACAAATCTCTGTCACCCACCAGTCCCACAGCCGCTCATACCCAACCAATAAACACAGAGACTTATATTGTTTACAAACTATATGACCATGGCAGGCTTCTTGCTACCTGTTCTTACAGCTTAAATTAATCCATTGCCATAAATCTATACCTTGCCACATGGCTTGTGGTTTACCGGTGTCTTCACATGCAGCTTGTCATGGTGGCGGCTGGCAGTTTCTCTGACTCAGCCTTCTACTTCCCAGAATTCTCCTTGTCCTGCCTATACTTCCTCCAGCCTGGCCACTGGCCAATCAGTGTTTTATTTATTGACCAATCAGAGCAACAGAATTGACATACAGACCATCCCACAGCACACACTGGTAAAGATAACTATCACTGCCTTTCTGAGCACCTGTCAAATGACTGTGGCTCCTCAAATATGGATGTGATCAAGGACTCACCTCCTCCACCACCATCACCCATGCTGAGATTTTGTCTGAGTTGAGTGTGTGTGTGTATTTTCCTCATGCTATCATAATACTTAAGAGTTTAACTCTACATCTGCTTCACTGTGACATGAATATGAAGCCATTCACCACCTATTGTTATTGCCGTCTTTCCATCCCATCTTTCTGGAAGATCCCAGAGCCTTGGGGAAGAGATGTGATACTGACCTCACATTTAGAGATGAGCTCTGTTCTCTAAATGGTTGTGGGTTTCTGAGTTAATTGTCATCTACTGCAAGAAGAAGCTTCCATGGTAGGGTCTGAGAGATGTCCTGAGAAATATATCATTAGGAGATATTTTATAGTTGTATCTTCTGAGCAGAATAATAGTTTTTGGTGTTTCCCTAGGGCCTATGGCATGTCTAGCCGCAAGATCTTAGCCACTTTAACAGTGTGAGGTATGGTTTTATGTCATGGAGCATGTCTTAAGTCCAATTATAAAGTGATTGGTTACCCCAAAAATATTTAAGTCACTATTAAACCAGTGAGTATATTTTGACAGGAAGGTTCCTATTGTAGATATCAAGATTAATAGCTGGGTGAGACTGATGATTGTTTTGGGGCTTTGGTATCATGGTAATACCTTCTAACACCAAGAAATAAGGATGAAGCTTCTAGGCAAGTACCCAGTTGAGTTTTCCATGTTGAGACCCAAGTATGTGATATCATCAACAATAGGGCTTTGATAGAAAAGTATGGATATTAACCAAATATAATGGCAATATCCTGTAATGTACGGGATCTATGGGTCCCATTAGTCAAAAACTCAAAACGATGAAATCACAGGCAAATTTTTCTCATTAACACTTCACCTGTGAGTATAAAAATGAGATATTTATTAATTTTTATTAATTTTAGACTCCACATTTTTAAACCCAGATCTTCAAAAAATACTTTCTTAGAAGGAAAAACACAACAGCAGTAAAAAAATGTATTTTTTAGCCATTTAGAATGATACTATTTTGTATTGCAATAAGATGGACACTTGGTCCCCACACAGTCAGCTGAAAGTTCAGAGAGTTGTTTACTCCAATTCCACAGGGTTGCACAATGGCAGGTCTTCAAATATGTATTAAAATAATGATAAAGGCTTCAATCACTCAGCAAAATCTCGTCATAGTAATTCCCCTTAGTGGGTCATTACAGCAGATAATGGAAGCATTTGTAATCTCTAGATACAGTTGGGTTAAATGAAATTAGATTCTCAATTTCCTTCATATGAGAATATTTTATAATGTTGCCAGCATTTATTGAGCAATAAACTGAGGGGTTGACATTGTACAAAAGAGACAGAAATATAGAGTGATCTCATCCCCTTTAACACTGACTCTAGAAGGTTTGTTCTTTAAATTAAATATTTATGCAAACTATAAACTCAAATATGGGCCAAACAATGCTGAAAGAGTTGACTAGTAACTCTCCCCTGAGCCTTGTGGAGTCTATATTAAAGGCACATAGAAATATTTAGAGGATGTCTGTCCATTCAGCCATCTTCAGGCAGTGACTCTGTAAGGAGACATCTATAGCAGAAAAACAAAACAAAACAAACAAACAAAACATGTGATGCAGTTGTTGGACAAAGAAACAGGAGAAAACCAGCATTTTACCCCAAATCTTTACACAGGGTTTAGCTGTAGGAATCATGAAAAATTGCAGCCCTTTACAAGCATGACTAAACATTCTTGAAACTTACTATAATGTTAGTAAAAGTAATGCTTTCTTGATTGCTCAAATTGTCTTTATGACATTTTTACATGCATATAATTAGTATTAGTCCCATCTCTGATTTACTCGCTCTCCTACAGCAGTGCTTCTTTGCCATCCCATCCTCCTCTCTGTTCTTTTTGTTTGTGACCACTGAGTTCAAATATAGCCTTTTAAAAAGAGTGGGTCATGGATCCAGCATTGATCGCTTGTAAAGACCTGAAAGCTAGGAGAAAATGTTATGGAATTAGGATGAGGAGAAGCTTTAAGAGGGTAGTGAGAGAAAAGCATGCCAAATATGAAAGTGGAGCAGGAGTTCTAGGGCTGGGAAAATCTAAGCCAGAATGGATACAGAGGATGAAAACACCATGGATGTATAGAGCTCCTCCCATAATCCATAGAATGCTAAACAAAATACCAATGCCCGGTGTGGGATACTTTCTACGAGTCGTTGGTTAAGGAAGCATCAGAGATCTACAAAATAATATAGGCTTTTTCCATTGCTATTTGTTAGCCAATATAACTTAATAGTAAGACATTGGTGCTGAAGCCATGACATGCCTTAGTTTGAGGATATAGAGAAACAAAGCTGCATCTGAGCTGGAAGCTTCCTTCCTCTGGTTAGTTTTGATAATACAGACTGATGGGAAAGAAAAGTCATTAACAGTCTTACCCAACTGTGAATCCTGTGAGCTGAAGAGCATAATGTGTCCTCCATTGTAATACTCACATGCCTGTAGTAGAGGAGCAAACTGCTTTCTAAATGCATTTTAATTAATACATTAAAACAACATTGACTATATTATTCAGGAATGATGTAATGTTTGAGGCATTATATGTAATATATACAATTAAAATTAAGTCTATTGCCGGGCGGTGGTGGCGCACGCCTTTAATCCCAGCACTCGGGAGGCAGAGCCAGGCGGATCTCTGAGTTCGAGGCCAGCCTGGGCTACCAAGTGAGTTCCAGGAAAGGTGCAAAGCTACACAGAGAAACCCTGTCTCGAAAAACCAAAAAAAAAAAAAAAAATTAAGTCTATTATATAAAACAGGTGTGATTTATTCCTTTGAGAAAATAAACTCAAATCACTTAGCATACTTTTGAAATATACAGGTTATGATTACATATTGACCTTCCTGTACAATGTCACATCAGCATTCCTTAATCTCCCTATCACTAACTTGGTACTTTTTGATCAGTCATTCCTTATAATTAATGAACCCCTTCTGTCCCCAATATTGGACTCAGACAACACAATTACATGCTCTATTTCCATTTGATAAATGCTTTTAGATTTAAAGGTATGATTGATCTTATGCAGTACTTAGTACTTTTTCTGTGCCAGATTGATTCACCTAATATAATGATCACCAGTTTAAACAGTGATCTATGTTGTTATAAACAATAGGATTTCCTTTTACCTAATGATCTAGTTGCATTTAATTGTAGATGTTCAACACATTATTTATAGAATCTTACAATGATTAAAATGTGGGTTGTTTTCATTTCTGGACCACAGTGCATAAGCTACATAAATTATGTATTTGTAGGTGTCTTTGTTTATAAGCATTAGCTGTAAAGGTATATTAAGTGTTTAGTTACTATGCCTCTTATGAAATGTATAGGCTGTATGTTTGTGAATACAGCATACTGATATACAATCAACAAATAATTTCCTGATTTTTGAGCATATAGAAAATAAACAAAAGGAAAACAGAACAGTAATGAAAATGAGCTTTTAAAAGTATCTTATACCCATTGATCAGAGTACCACTTAATTAACCTCATCCATGTGTTTCTTCTTAGCCTTGATCTTAACTCACGCAAAAACTCACAACTGAAAATGTCTGGAGAGTGACAGACATTGGAACCTTTCGCTCTAGTACCATATCATTATCAAACCCCTACTCTCAAGGCTTAGGAATATATGACAAGGAGGAGGGAGAAAGATCAAAGAACCGTTAAGTGGTGGATGACATCCAGGAAATAGCATTTTCCAGACAAAGCAGAACTTAGGGACATGTGAACCCAGAGAGATGGCGACAGAATAACCAACCCCTACACACACATGTTCAAGTAAGAAAATGCTCAGAGGAAGAAGAATTGATCATGAAGTCCCAGGGTTAACCAAGGAATTATTTCCAAATGGTTGCTGCTAATAGAAGGAAAAGCGATTTTCTTCAATGCAGTGACCATCTGCACTCGAGGTCATGGCTCATGTTATTTATGTTGCTTTTTTTTATCTACTCTGTAGTTCAGTAAATAAAGTTACACAACTCTGAGAAATTTAGTAGAAAGATTCATATTTGTGACCAATAATTTTTTTTTTCTCTGAACGCCTAAAAGCTGTCTTCCTTATTTGGTTAGCTTCTACACTGATTTATGTTAAAAGGCAGAGAGAAGGAAAGAGATGACTAATTGTTAAATGAAATCTAGTTAGAGGTTAGGTTAAGAGTTTGCAGGCTGATATTATCAAATTAACTTCAGAAATATTGAAAATAATGGATTTCACCAAGAACAATTATGCAAGCAGCATTATATACTATTGTTATTATGTATGTAAAATAAAAAGATGATATTAAGTTCAAGGAATGCACTTAGTGTGAAGTTCTCAAAAAAACCTAGATATTGCTAAAAGGAAGGCACTACTACTAATCAAAGTATTATTATTTAAAGAAATAAGCATATGAGAGTTGGCCATAATCCTGCAAAACAAATGATAGGAGATATAACTGAAGAAAAAAATCATATAAAAATCATTGTTCCCTGGGTGTTTTAGATTTTTTTCAGAGAGTAATATACCATGATTAGTCCTTTAGCATTAGAATTGAGACATGTGAGTGATCCAGCCAAGCCCAGGGGGACAGGTGAAGCTGTGAGACATGAAGTAGGGGATCTCAACCAGAGAGAAGAAACCCTAAGACAGTCACTTCTAAGGTATCAAGAACTTAGGGATCATCTGAGTGCAAGCAATAATTGCCTGGAAATTATATTCCAAAAATTTAATATTAATTATAATAAAATAAGATATAGAATGAAAGCAAAATAACCCATAATTCAACGATATGTATATCCCAGGGCACTTTAGAAGAGAGTTACATCTTTAAAAGTCAGGAAATAACCATAATGAAATATTAGCCCTGAACATCTTTAGAAGAGGTTCAATAATTACTGACAAAATTGTGTTTGACTCCTTACTATACTGCTTAGGACTTTGAAACACAAGCATGCATTGACTAAACATTTGATGGGGACTTATTTTACTAGTAAACTATGTTGATAAATAAGCATTGAAACCTGCTCTCTTTCGCTGAGATAGTTCATGTCTTCTGTTGTTATGAAGTCCTTTTTTCTGACTTAGCACAAGGGTACAGCTATGTGTGTACTTACCTAAAACTCACACTCAAAAATGTAGCAAGACTGTGTGCTAACTCAAGTGCTGATGAGAAGTGAGGAATGTAAGGGACTGGGGGCATATCTTGTGCACCAGAACAAGTCTTATATATCTGGGAGTACTTGGACAGAAAGAAAATAGAAGGGATAAGGACCGTCTCAGATATGACTGGCTAAACCTCACCCTGACAAAGACAGCACCAATAAAATGCTAAAGTGAACACAGTAAAGTCTGCGAGTCCTCAACCCTACAAAAAGAACTACAGGCAATTAAGGAATTCTGAGAGCCAGAGAAATGTTGACAGCCAGTGTGCCGCAGGGAAGAGCACATCATTTGACCATCCAACACCAAATTATTAGCCCTGGATGCAGGTGACATTTCCTGTGCCATAGCTGCTCCCAAGTAAACACAAAGAGGCTTACTATTGATAATAAATGCTCAACTGATGGCTCTAACTCTTACATATAAATTAAACCATATTTTTTATTTATTCTTTGTCATGTGGCTCCTGGCTTGTTACCTAATTTTCTACATGCATTGCTTCCCTGTGACTGCTGGAGTCTCTTGGACTATGCCCGACCTCATCCCATCATTCTCAGTTTGGCTTTCTGGCCTAACTATACCCTCTTAAGCTATTGGCCAGTCAGCTTGTTTATTAAACAAATCATAGCAACTTATCCTCAGAGTGTACCAAAGGATTTTTCCACAGCACCTGAAAATCTCCATATTAGTAACATGCTGACTGAGCTGGAGATATATATATATATATATATATATATATATATATATATATATATATATATGTGTGTGTGTGTGTGTGTGTGTGTGTGTGTGTGTGTAAATATATATTAAATATATAAATGCGCATATATATATATACACATATGTGTGTGTGTGTGTGTGTGTGTGTGTGTGTGTGTGTGTATTATGAGTCTACCAGGCTGGACTGTCTCCCCAGGGGAGACCTTGCCTTGGAGGAGGTGGGAATGGAGGATGGATGGGGGGGCTGGGGGTGAGAGGAGGGAGGACAGGGGAATCTGTGGCTGATATGTGAAATTAAGTTAATTATAAAATAAAAGTATTAAAAAAACACTAATGAAAAAGTGGCAATGACATTGAAAACGAATATGGAGGGGTTTATAGGAGGGTTTGGAGAAAGGAAAAGGTAATCAGGTAACAACAATATCAAAAATTAAAATAAAATTTTAAAAAAAGTGTAAGATCCAAGAAAGTAGGACAATATTTTTCTCACACTGAATTCCAACACAGTATGAACAAGGTCTCCTATGAACATGTATGTGGAATGCATCTGAGGAGTGCTGTTCAAAGCCTAGGTCCCTCCCCTTACATTCTGACATGCTTAAGACATGGGTCCCAAGCATTGATATTCAAAACTGTTGGAGGTGGTACATTATAACTGACTGTCAGTAATCATTGGTCTATATTAGAAATGACAATTTTTTCCCTAAAACCTGTGCTAAAATGAAATTATTTTTTTTTAGATTTGTGTAAAGACCTGAGAAAAGCTGTGCAGACTTATTTTCCACATTTAACAACTTGAGCTACTTTAAAATCCTTTTCCATAGGAATGGAAATCACATTTAATTTAGTCATCTCATTGGCTTATGTTCAATACATGTACATATTGAACATACATACATTCAGTACATGTATATACTGAATTCCATAAGGTCATATGCATAGCTTGTGCAATGTCTTTGATAGGTACCTACCTATGTCTCCACTCCCCATTTTACTCTGCGATGTTTTAAAGGGCGTGGTTACTTTGTGGCTAATGGACTTCCTTTCTATCGCTGTCCCTTTGTGCAGAAATTTAATATTTTAAGATATTTATCATGAAAATATTTTGAATGTTTATGTGAGCATAAAATTAAGAAAGTTCAAAATAAATATTTTAATGTAACTGTAAACTGCAAAATCGATTTTGTGCAAGAACATGTGAGTTTTATTGTGTTTTCAGTGAATGATAATTTCTTTTCATATACTTAAATTAGTACTGAAAGTGAGATTCAGCTACCCTGTAATTTAAGAGAAATTATTTTTATCCTTAGTGGAGCTTTGTAGTGAATGAAATAAGTAACCATATAATCATATTGTTTATCATAACCAGTGCTTACTCTGAGCAGATTTAACTTGCTATGTAATTACAACATTAAATTATAGGCAGATGTTTATAAATGCATATTTAAAACTATTGATTTTCTCAGTAATCCTACTTATAATTTATCATTTATTCTAGGAATCATGACATTATCTTGAAGACATATCTTTCTGCCATATTTATCACTACAAAGAGATCAGCATATGCCATTAACTACTTAATTTCTCTTCTTTATATCATTCCTGGTTTCTTCCTCTTCTTCCTCAACTTTTCTTTTAATTTTATGAGATTAACACTTTTTTCTACTGTTATCATTTCTATATTTTGCTTTAAACTGAAAAAAAAGATAAAGAAATCCAGAAGGTTCTCCCCTTTCTCTTCCACCACCACCTCCTTCTTTTCCATTTAATATTTGTTTAATAAATTCATTTATCTGTTTATTTATTTTACATCCCAGCTGCAGTTTCACCTACCTCCTTTCTTCCCAGTCTCTCCCCCGATCTCCTCTGTGCCCCCCCAACTCCTCTTCCATTTCTATTCAGAAAAGTACTCCCAAGGTTATCAACAAAACATGGCCTATCAAGTTATCAAGTTGCAGTAAGACTAAGAACCTCCCCTTGAATTATGTCTTTGCAAAGCATCCTGTTATGAGGCATAAGGTTCCAAAAGCCAGTAAACGAGTCAGAAGCAGCACCTGATCCCACTGTTAGGCGTTGCACAAGAAGACCAAACTACACAGCTATCACATATATGCAGAGAGCCTAGGTCAGTCACATGCAGGCTCCCTGGTTGTTTGTTCAGTCTCTATGAGCCCCTATGAGCCTAGTTAATTTGATTCTGTGAGTTACAATCCACAGACCCAGAGAGACTTGTAAATATGGAGAGTTCAATTAATATTTTAACGTCAGAATTTAAACTAACCTTAAATTTCTGCAGTTAGTGAGAAAACAGAGAAAAAAGATGGGAAAGAAGAGTGACTTCAGTATCTGTGTGTGATTAGGTTGAGTAGAAAGACTCTCTTTCTCTGTGTGTGTATGTGTGTGTGTGCCTTTGTAATTGTGTGCATATGTGTGTACTCATGTAAATTGACACTCCATAGCTATGTCCAGTTCAATTAAACAATATTGTATTGTTTTCCTTTTTAAGTTATAAATTGTCCTTCATATTTAAATGATTTGCTAACCTACATTTAGCTCTTCTCTGAGCTTCGTTCTTGGACCATAAAATAATAAAAGTTACTCATAGATCGTTTTTTAAGTTCTGTTGTTTCTGTTTGTAGAATGGCTTAAGTTGCTAGTATTCTTTCATGCTATAAAAATGCATTACTGAGTTCTGTTGTCACTGTTCTTCTTTTCCCTTAGCAACCTCTGAATGTTCTGCTAAATGCTCCTTGGCTCTCAGAGAAAGACTATTATGCTTAAAAGTTCTTGCTCAGTTATGAATAGAGCTAGTGAGATTTATAGCTTTCTTCACTTAGCAACATTCGTTGCTCTTAAATTAGAAATGCCATACTGATTATAAACTTGCACTTACTCTTAAATGGTTTCATTTAGCTTATTGGGGAGAGTTTAAAGGATGCTTGAATAAATGTCTAGATAACCGCTGACAGAAAATCGTCTTGAAGGTCAGATAATGAAAATTTATAGGGAAAAAAAGACTTTATTTTTCCCTTCTCCAATATTTTAGCTTCATTTTCCATACTTTGTAAATAATAATAATGCAAGTTCTAACAGACCAGACTGATAATTTAGTATTAGAAAAAATGTAAATGAATGAGACATGATTCTTTTGACATCTATAAACAAACCTTTTGCCAGTAGATGTGCACTAGATCTTTTTAGACTATAATTAAAATAGGATTTAAAAAATAATTTAGTAATGGTTTCTCTTTTTTTTTCAAACATGGAACATAACAGATACTATTCTTGAGGCACATGAGAAAATATAATGCATTGTGTATCAGCCACTGCTTATTTTATTGCTACAGATGCATTTTAGTGGATCTTCACTATCCCAGTCTTCTGAAACAAGTCTAACATGCACTCCCCTCCCTCCTTCGCATTATAGTGGAAACGTTCTAAGCGCCACAGTGTGTGTGTGTGTGTGTGTGTGTGTGTGTGTGTGTGTGTACACACTTGGATATCACAGCTCCTCTTGTCATATCCCCAGTTTTTCCCACATGCTAAAGATTGTATGTGTCTTACCGAAAGATGATGTATGCATTCAGTACAGTAATACTTGAGTTCCTGATAAGTGTCATGAAATATTTACTGATCTGTCTTAAAAAAAAAAAAAGACATCAAAATCAAGAAAACCAGGTTCCTTCTGGAAAAGATAAATACTAACAGCAGGATTGCATTTGAATTTAGTCTTCTTTTTTACAATAAGGTATCACTTTACAGTAAAGGAAGAAAATTCTTACAGTTTAAGTGCTATAATTATGACTTTCAAGTGAATGACATGGTTATAATTTCATTTTCTATTACTTGATTTTGTTATTTCGTCTAGAATATCAGAGGGCATTATAAAATGTCATCTGGCTTAGCATAATTGGGTATTTTAAATAACTATTACTAAAGTAATTGATTTAATATTTCATAGCATTCTACCTAAAGAACAATGCCACACTGTGGCCTGGCATTTGAATCGTTTCAAGACTGCTCCAAGTCCTCCACGTTTGCTGGTTGATAATGTGCAGTAATAGGTCCAGATAAACTAATTTGTGCCTAAGTGATAGCTAATACATCTTCCTCTCAGGTAGTATTTAACTTGATTAAAATGGACAGGTCAACATAAGGCATTTCATGTGGGGATTTCAAGCACCATTGAAAGCTAATTGGGCAAGACAAAGCTTAAACAGGAAAAAAAGCACAGGCAGAGTCACTAAAATTGTAACTACCTGTTACAAATGTTATATTTATACCACATTTGATACAACTTGGAGCATCCTGCTCAACACTTTTCACACAGGTGTTCTTTACCATTGACTGTGAGTTTACTCCATCACACATGAACAAATCACAAAATAAAATTCTGTTCAATGTCTCTCATAATCAACTCATGTATAGCATATACTTTGGAAGTTTTTTAACTGATGAAAAATTATTTTCAAATGTGAAAGAAATATCAACCACCTTTGACAGGCATTTCTTTCCCATTCCCCAATTCCCCAATAACCAACACAGAGAATTAATATTAATTCCAAATGATTGGCCAATATCTCAGGCTTCTTAATAGCTAACTCTTACATTTTAAAATAACCCATATTTCTTATCTATGCTTTGCAACATGGCTTGGTACTTTTCTCAGTACAGCATGTCCATATTGCTTCTCTCTGCAGCCGCTCATGACTCTTCTGACTCCACACTTCTTCCCAGAATTCTCAATTTGGTTCTTCTGCCTAACCTTATCCTGTCCAGCTATTGGCCAGTCAGCTTCTTTATTAAATAAATCACAGTGACAAATAATCACTCAGTGTAAAAGAATATTGCCCATCAACCCCTTCTACTTTATCATTTATGACAGAAAAGAAAAAAATGCAAACAAATCATTAGTACATGCAATGTTCAGGACAGTAACATCACTGGTTAAAAGACAATGAAAAACAATGGCTTATATTATTGGAGAGACAATCATTATTGGGAATGGCTTATCAGAAAATACTTGCATTCATTTTTAAAAACAATGTGTAGGTGAAAACATAAACTTCCATTAGATATACTCTATCCTCTTCTTAAAATTTTATAACCTTTGGTGGAAACATTCAAACCTAACATGTGCTTCCCTCTGAATGGATAAATGTGTATGAAGTGATAGTGTAAGGAAAACTTTAGAAAGTGCATGAGTAATAGTTAATAAATCCATTCTCTCTCTCTCTCTCTCTCTCTCTCTCTCTCTCTCTCTCTCTCTCTCTCACTCTCTCTCTCTCTCTCTCTCTCTCTCTCTCTCTCTCTCTCTCTCTTTCTCTTTCTCTCTCTCTCCTCTCTTTCTCCTGGTTCGATTATACATCATTAGAGATAGTTAAGTACTCTCCTGTGCAGTACCCATAAACCCCATAAACTAGAATTATTCTTAATAAGGTAACTTTCCTATCAATGAATAAGATTATCTTAGATTGACAATATATGAAAATGTGTCATATAAAAATAATATACTCTTACTCCTGTAACCAAAAGATGTGTGCTTTTCTCAACTTTGGTCACACAGTTTTCTTACCACTGAGATAATGTTCAATAAAGAGACCTGGCAGGCAGATCTGTGTGTGTCTGAGGAAACCTTGGGTTACACATTGAATTCCAGGCCATCCAAGGTAACATAGTGAGATGCTGTTTCAAAAAACAAACAAAGCACTTGTTACTGTTCCAGGTGTTGATAATAATCAGCTGTGACTACTTGGCTAACGACTATGGACAGAACATGTATACCACAAATAACAATACTTAAAAGCTCGATAGATGTTTTAGAAAAGGGGGAAATGTTCTAGAGCTGGGTGTATGAAGTAGTGCTGTGAAATGCTGGCCTCTGCATATGTTGTGTCTATTGCACATATGAACTCACAATAGCTATGAATACCTGACTAAAACCTGCACAAAATACTAGTATTTAGTGAGGAGTGTCTCCTGGTGTCTTGGCTTTAACTGAGCAGCTACTAGCAGTCGATTGGCTGCTGAGACAAAGGAAAGTCACTTTTCTTTGAGAGTGTGACCATCACTGTATTGGCCATTCTCTACCAGAGGATCCCATAGCCATGGTCATATTGGTTAAAATATTAAGGCCACTCCACGTAGTTAAAAGGGAGGTTTATTTTGTGGGGTAACTTACAATCGAAGGGATAGGTAACAGGGTCTGGGAAAGGTGAAGTACTGTCCAGTGGTGTTCTCTGGGGAACTCTGCTCAGTCTACCTCCAGTGTCCAGGATCCAGGAACCAAGAGTTCAGGCCCATCCGGATCTCAAGTCTTCAGGGGTCCTTTCTTGGCTCTGCCTTGTAGGCATGACAGTTACCGAAGCCTCAGTGGGGGTGGCACTTCCAGATCAAAGCTGGAATGGACACCCACTACATGGTCACCAGGGCATCACTAAACAGACTCAGTATGTTACAAAACTTTAGACATGAACTTGTGAAGGAGCTGCAGCTGGCCATGGGTTTGGGAGAGACCTAGAGTATATTTCAAGAATGGAATTGTATTCGATATTAACAGAATATATACATATATGGAATTTTCAAAGAAAACCAATATGGTGTATAAATATATTTCTGTATATTATTAGAGTATATAAGGTAGAAGGTAACTAGATAGGAATGTGTAAAATAATGAAATCAAAATGGCATAATATAGTTGTTGGTTAGCGTGAGAGAGGATATGATGTTAAGTATTTAGAAATGTAAGCAAAATCTCACATTTGTGTACTTTTTGAGGATAACTTCAGAAATTTAATTGAGGACACCAGCATATGCAATTTAGGTGCACATGGAAATGCCTTCTGATAAACACACAAAAGTTTATTTGTTCTTGCCTTCACTGTTTCTCCTCTCATATCATTCTTTCACAGTATCTTTCAACTGGGTCCAAGCCCTCCACTTCCTGCTGGCCCTTGCTGAGGCTTCTCTTCTTCTATAACATCTGAAGAAACACAAATCTAGGAGAAAACACCCCCTGGGAAATTAGGTTTTTCTGCATCTTGTTTTGATTATATTCTTTCCAAGTTCTTGACTCCTTTCTGCAACCACTCTTTCCCAGCAGTTAGAATTCTCCACCACTGCACTGCCTCTCAGGCCCTTGAACACCTACCCTGAATTAATACTGATTTTTGCTAGTATCCTAGTCCATCCTATCTCTTTAATACTTGGAGAGTGGTATGTGTTGTCGCATCTACTGAAGTCATTTAGAGAATGTGAATGGGAGCTGTGAAATTTCAACATACCTCTTAATAATCAAACTAGTTGTTTTTTTAAGTGGAAGATATTTAATAAATAATAGTTTTAAGATCTGAGTATTTGTATTTCTAGAATTTATATGTTGAGTCTCAATCACCAACATTATAAAATTAGAGCATAGAGCTGTGCTTTTATGCCAGAAAATTACTAAAACACAATATCCACACTTCCAATCTCATAAATAGACATACATGTTAGACACTGGATTCATTTAACATTGACCTTGATTTTTGAGGCAGGGTTACTTGTGGTTATTACATCAGTTTTTGCTTTCAGACACCAGTAAATTATCTGTGAATACAGAAAATTTAAAATGAAAAGGGATAATGCAAGTCTTAACCTTAGCAGGAAATCCAAGACAAAATCTCAACACAGGATGAAAGATTTATCCAATGACAAACATTGATCAGAAGCAAACACAAAAAGAATTCTCCTCCATCAGTCTGAAAAAAAAAAAAAAGAGGTGCAAAACTTCATCTTAACTTTTAATTGTGTGTCTTTCTCTGTGGATTCCCATTTTTTAAATAAGATACAGTCTTTATTTTGAGACAGGGCCTCTCTCTATGAAGCCCTGGCTGCCCTACTCACGCTGTAGCCCAGGCTGGCCTCAAACTCATAGAGATTTTCCTGTCTCTGCCTCCCTAGTGTTGGGATTAAAGGCATTTGCCACCATACCTGGCAAGACACAACCTTTATAAAATACTTAATTAACAAAATAAAACACGTTGTTTTATGTGAAAAAAAAGTTTGAACATTAACTTAGGGTTGTCCCACTAGCTCTTACAACTCTGTACCATATATCTGACCTCTTCAGTTTCTCCCTGGCATGTTGCTGGCATCTCTCCACTACTCTTCTTCCCAGAGTTCTTTTCTTTCTCCAGAAATTCCTCCTATTCTCTCCCACCTTAGCTATTGGCCATCCAGCTCTTTATTAAATCAATTAATAGGTGCCTTGATAAAGAAACAGCTTCACAGTATACAAAAAATATTATTTTACAAAAAAAGAATATTTCAAGAATACTGTGGTTTGTCCAATTAGATACCCAAAACTATCCTACTATTGAAACTAGTAAAGGACAGCAGTGATTTCTTGGTTGTGAAGTCTCCTATTAATATTGTCCATAAGAGATGGTGTGGAAGTTGTAAGTTTAGCTTAACAAAACATTTCTTGAAATGTGCATCCTCAGTAACTATTAGATAGTGTCTCTTTAGGAACTAGGGGGTATTGCAACCTCAGTAACTAGGAGGTAGGAAGAAATATTTGTTTCATACTAAAAGTTCCAAATTGCTTCTGGGACCTTGAGTTTCTGCACCTCATTAGAAATCTCAGAAATTCTATTGGTCAGAAAATAAGACATGAGAATATCCATTCCTTTAATTTTATGAATTTTACTTATGGCTAGTACCGTTAGTGAATTCTATAACTTGAATTATTACTTGAGTTTTTTTTTTCATATTTGGTATATTTTGACCTTATACATCCTTTACTGACCCTTCCAAGTTTTCCTTAATACCTCTTCTATGCACACCCTGCAAAATTCATGTCACTTCCTTAATTTAGTCTTATTTTTACTTTTTATAATTCACAGAATGTGGTGAAGCCCATATGTGCATAAGCAAGGGGCAATCCATAGGAGCATGAATGATCTATCAGGTGCTACATACCCGAAGAATATTGCCTTCCATCTCTTATAAGCCACCAACTGCTAAAAGTTCCTCAGCTGAAGATATTGCTTCAACTCACTCACTTATCCATGCTATAATTTTGGCTGATTTGTTCTTGTTTAGATCACATGCAGGCAATCACAATTGCAAGTTCATGGGTGCAATGTCTCTATAACTTCAAAAGATGCTCTTTCATGGCAGTCCAACTTGTCTTCTGGTTCTTACATCCTCCCTTTCCTCTCCATTATTCTTTTTAACCAAGTTGCTTAAATGTATATTATGCTGACAGTTATTTAGGATGCTCAGTTCTGGGAGTCATTGTTTTGTGCTTTCTTTTCAGAAATATATACATATTGTTTTAGGCTTTTGGAAAACAAGTCATACAAAAAGAAACAACTATCTGGAAATACCATTAAAGTACCATGCAGCCTTTGGCTTATAAAACAAAGTGATAGATTGACATAGAATACATGGGCATTATTCCATAGATAAGGAAGAAAATACAGTAACTGTAGTAATCACAGAATTAACAACCTCCATTTTTTTTCCAATGGTTAAAAAAAGAGTGAGACAAATCCTTATAGGATGTTCATCCCAAATTCTGCATGGGATTTGGAAGATTCAGTAATCAAGAAAGCAGAGAAGGACTTAGTTATGGTTTCCATTGCTGTGAAAAGATACCACAACCGTGGCAAATCTTATAAAGGAAAACATTTAATTCAGCCTAGCTTACAGTTTCAGAGGTTTAGTCCATTTTTCTCATGATGAGAGGCATAGCAGTATTCATGCAGACATAGAGCTGGAGAAGGATCTGGGAGTTCTGCAGCTTGGTTCACAGACAGCAGAAGGAGACTGTGTTCCACACTGGGTATAGCTTGAGCATATAATACCTGAAAGCCGACTTCCGAAGTGACACACTTCCTCCAACAAGGGCACACCTACTCTCCCAATGTCACACCTCCTAATAGTGCCACTCCTTGTAGGCCAAGCATTCAAACAAATGAGTCTATGGGGTGGAGGAGGATTCCTATTCAAACATCCACAGTGCCCAAAATAGTCTTTTTGTGCATAGATAAAACAAGCTCTTGATATTGGAGACTAAAAGACCACAAGGAATTTAGCAATGTTGTATAAGTTTTCACTGAAAATATATGACAAAAATAAATAGAAGAATAAACAAAGATGAAAGAAACCAGAAAATTGAGAGAAAGAGCATTGGATTTCTTATTTTAAGGAGGAGGAACAGTCACACAGTTAGGTATTATGGGTACCCAGCTTGCTTTTGTAAGTGTTCAGTAGCTGAGAGTCATTACATTCTTGTTCTTTGATTTTGAGTCTGCCTTGCTCCAACTATTAAACTGGTTCTGAAGTAAATATAATTTTTCAAAGCTGATTTCAGGACAGTTTCACTTATACTTAGCTATATTCAAAGTAAAGAGGACAGACTGAGCTAACATGCTCTGTAAGTTACTGAATGTGCATTTTACTGTTGTGATGGCTAGTTTTATGTCAAATTGACATCAGCTAGAGTCATCAGGGAGGAGGGAACTTCAACTGAGAAAATTCTTCCATAAGAAACATTGGTAGGCAAGTTTCAATGGCATGTTCTTGTTTAGTGATTGATGTGGGAGGGTCCATCATGTGTGTAGTACTTAGTTCTATAAGGAAGCAGGCTGAGCAAGCAATGGGAAGTAAGCCAGTAAGCAACATTTCTTCATAACATCTGCATCAGTTCCTGACTCCAGGTTTTGTGGTGATATTGTGTCCCCAAATATATTGTGCACCCTAATAAACTTATCTGGGGTCAGAGAACAGAACAGCCACTAGATAGACATAGAGGCCAGAAAATGGTGGCACACATTAATCCTATCACTTGGGAGGCAGAGATCCTCTGTGACTTCAAGGCCACACTGGAAACAGGTCCAGGTATGGTAGCACACACCTTTAGCCCCAGGACTTGAGATGTCAAGTCTTGCTTAGTACCAGGAACTAGATGCTTTTAAGCTTTTAGGTTTTTAGCAGCAGTTCAGCTGAGATTCATTTGGATGAGGACTCAGAACCTTCCTGTTTGAGGAAACAGGATCAGCTGAGGCTGAGAAGTTGGCAAGGTGAGGTTAGCTATGGCTTGTTCTGCTTCTCTAATCATTCAGAATTTACCCCAATAGCTGGCGCTGATTTTTGTTTTGTTTTGTTTTGTTTTTGTTTTTGGGTTGTTTTTTTTTTTTTTAAATAAGACTGTTTAAGACTCATGCTATAAGGTTCCTGTTCTCGCTTTGAGTTCCTGTCTTGACTCTCTTCTGTAATGAACAGCAATGTAGTAAAGTAAGACAAATAAATCCTTTCTTTCTCAACTTTCTTTTTTAGTCATGTTGTTTTTCTTAGCCACTGCTTTATTGCCACGAAGAGACACCATGATGACCGTAACTCTTATAAAAGAACACACTGAACTGGGTGGGTCAGTGCATTACTGTTATGGCAGAGAGCATGACAGAAAGCATGATGATGGAACAGTAGCTGACAGGTAAATTCTGATCCACAAGCTTAGAGATAGAATGGGCCCAGCATGGGCTTTTGAAACATCAACACCCACCGCCAGTGACACACTTCCTCTGACAAGACAGCTACTCTGACAAGCTATACCTCCTAATTGTTCTGATCCTTCTCAAGTAGCATGATTCCCTGATGACTAAGCAGTCAAAAATGTGAACCTATGATGGTAATTCTCAGTCAAACCACGGCAGTGTTTCATCACAGCAACATTAAACCTAACTAGGTCAACTGCACATTCAATTATCAATTATATACTTGGCATGTACTAGTATTCTGTTAATTCTTTTAAGACACTACATAAGAAATATGTGTTAAATAGAGTGTTTATCCATCCTTGCAACCATTTTGGTGCTATGGAATGTACTACCTTTACATGGAAAGGTTCAGTGAATAAGTAGGTGAGTCAAAGTTTTCTGAAGCACATCACACAGCTCTCTATTCATCACTTTGCCTTGAAATCAGTCTAGTCCTTTGTATTCAGATGTGCATATTTCTTAACTATTTTCCTGACATCTAGATAATTTTATCTGATTCTAGAAACTCTCTAAAACAACCAGATGAAATAACTGCAGTCTCCTCTCTGAGGAGGAGAGTGGGAAGTAGCATTATGCTTTTATTATTTGGTAATTATACATTTTAATGCATTGATAATTCAATTAATCCAACAAAAGAAACAATATATTAAGAAATGTAATCAATATGTAAAGTGTGTCCAGTTCTGAGAAATACTCCAGGGTTCTGTATATCTGTAATGCATTTTATCAGGACAAACTGATTCTTATCAGATATATAAACAAAAAAATGAATAAATCACTCTCCAAATGTAAGAAGTTTAGACGTTTTTGTGTCTAGAAGCTTAGAAACACACACATACACACACTCAGAAGACAAGGCAGAGAAGGGATTATGAGGCAGAATTGACAACACACAACATACTTTAATATTTAATATTATGGGTGTCAGCATTGTCATTTCATTGTAATTTTTCTCTCAGCACCCCTGAAGACGCTTGTCAACTATGATTGTAATTATTCAGCACACTAAGCTTGGTCTGTTCAAACCTTTCTTCAAATGAATCCAGGAAAACACTCTTTGTTGCTGTTAAAAAGGAAAACACTTCTGGATTTGCATTTCATTTCCTCCTCTATAGTTAGGCAGCAGAGTAGCATACAACTGAACTCAAAGACTTTCATATTGATGCAGTTTTAACCTGCTGTGCTGTGTGTATCTCAGTCTGTATTTTTGTCTGCATATGTGCTGTTTCCTTTAATTTAAATGTGGATTAAATAAAGATTCTTACTGCTTGTTTTGATGGGTAAAGACTTTTCTGGAAGAGGGCATTTAATTATTTACTTACTTAATTGTTTTGGCTTTTATCCAATTCACTGTCTTCACATTCATGACAATCTCCACCTCAAACTGAGGGACTGAGGGGCATTTCTGTCTCTCTCTCTCTCTCTCTCTCTCTCTCTCTCTCTCTCTCTCTCTCAATATATATTTATTTCTTAAAAAGTTTTTTTTTTCATTTTACATACCAATCCCAGCTCCCCCACCCTCCCCATTACCTGCCCACCCCTACTTCCTCCCACCCCACCCCCATACACTCCTCAGAGAGGGTAAGGCCTCCTTTGGGGAGTCAACAAAGTCTGGCATACTAAATTGAGGCAAGGCCAAGCCCCTCTGCACTGTGTCAAGGCTGAGCAAATTATCCCACCCTAGATAGGGAATGTGTTCCAAAAAGTAATCTCATGAACCCTGTATAAGTCCTGGTCCCACTGCCAGGGGCTTCCTGAGGGGCAATTTTATTTTTGAAATGATTATATATTTGTCAGTTCCAGTTTAAGAATTTAAATATGAAACTCTTTTACATTAAAGAAATGAGAGTTTTCAATTTGCCTCTGAACACAACCATTCCGCAGCTTCTTAATAGTAGGATTTATTATTGCACCACATGTCTTTGGGATATTTACTGTTAATTGGACACAGAAATAAATGTTTACATTGTGATGCATGCACTTAACATACATAATGGATCTATCATTATTTTTTAAAGATTTATTTAAATTTGTGTATATGTGTGCGCATATATGTCATGTGCATCAAGTGCCCACCATGTCCAGAAGAGGGAGTTGAATCCCTCTCAGCTAGAGTTACAAGCAGTTGGGAACTGCCACCATGGTTGATGGGAAATGAACTTTGACCTCTGGGAAGAACAACAAGTACTCTTAACTGATAAGTCATCTCTATAGCTCTGATGTTATTATTTTATCAACATTATATTGGAGAAAATACTGTAGACAATTCCTTGTGTTTTATTTTCAGTTTGTAAATATAATTTTGTGTCTTTCTGACAAACTTTTCCCCAAACCGTCAGTGTACCATAGGGAGGGAATAACTGTTCCTGTAAGGCACAGCTAAGGATGAACTTTTGATGAAACAGACATCATCAAATCCTTGGAAGAACACCAGGGTTGTTTGTCTATTTTGTTTTACTGGGCTTCAGCGACCCTTGAACAGATGCCTTTTCGAGAACTGTGCAGAGCAGGCACATAACCAAAGGCCAGACACTTATCACTCACCCAGGAACACCCCACAGCTAGCATAATAGCTGAAACATTTTGTGCTCCATGGAGCACATTTAGATGGGAGAACATGGCCATTCCCTACAGCACCCAGGGTTCAAGGACAGCACAAGGACACACTTTGGATTTCTTTGACACATACCATGTTACTATGAAAATTGCCTTTGATGGTCCAGATTGTTGTAGGACTGTGACTTCTGGAGTCCTTTCATCATGAGCATCTTCCACTTTGCAGACATAAACTTATACACAACACACAAATGCACACACACACACACACACACACACACACACACACACACACACACACAAATATCCTAATACACTCACATAAAATGATGATCTTCTATTTTGCTTTTCAATATTTCTCTCAACCTATAGAAACTTCATGCTATTTTTTTTATTCCAAACTAGGAAACCAAAGCCTACAAGAAACCCCAGGCTTCATAATTTGTCATTACTTTCTAAGCAAAAAGAAAGGATATCTGTGGTCTTCAAAGTTGGAATAAATTCCCAATGAAGTATTCTTTGTTGTTTTAATTAGTTTCTTTCCTCTTATTAAACATAGATTCCTATCTCAAACAATATAATCTGCATACAGTTTTCCCTCCCACTGTTTCTCCCAGTTCCTCCCCCCCTCCTCTCCCATCTGGAACCACTCCTTTTCCCTCTCTCAGAAAACAACAGACTTCTAAGAGATAATAACAAAACATAACAAAATAAAATACATTAAGATAACACAAAAAAATCATATCAATGTTTGATAAGAAAAGGCAACAGAAAAATAAAAGATCCCCAAGAGATGGCCTGAGAATCAGAGACCCACTCATTTATACACTCAGGAGTCCCATAAAGTACTAGAATGAAATCTGTAGCGTATGTGAGGGAAGACCTGTGTGCAGACCCTTGGAGACTCTGTGGTTGCTGCTTCCATCTCTGTGAGTTCATAGGCACTTTCCTCGATTGTTTTAGAGTTTTTTTTGTTCTTCTGGGGTCCTCTGTCTCCCCAAGTCCTTTTGCATCCTCTTCTGTGGAGTTCCCTGAGCTCTGAGGGGAGGGATATGATGGAGACATCTCATATAGAGCTGTGTGTTCCAATGGTTCGCTCTCTGTGTAATTTCTGTCTGTGGATCTCTGTTTTGTTTTTTTTTTTCATATGCTACATCTGTGTTTTTTTTTCCCATTGTCTCTGAAGATGTGTGAATAAGGCACTGATCTATCAGTATGGCAGAATATCATTAGCAGTCTTTCTATTACTACTTTCTTTTTTAAAGACCAGTAGTATTTTAGTTTAGCCCAGGGATATCTAGTCTTTGGTTCTGAGCTAGCCAAAAAATGAGCCTAAATTAGGCTGAGCATTCAAAACTAATAATAAGTCTCCATGTCATGATTTGGGATCTGGTTGGTGGCCTAAAAGAAAAAGCCTGCTACAGTTTGGAGCTTCAAATTTTGTTTGACTTGGGATATCAGTCTAAGAAAAAGAATATTAAACATTACCATGTATCATGAATAGACATAAAAAACATTTTGGACCAAATCCTCACCAGTAATCTGAGATTAGTTGTCTGTAGATCATGTGGCTATTTTGAATACAGATCCGGCTAAGGCTTCCTGACAAGGTCAGTGCTTTCAAAGGTATATAATGAGTCTAATGAAGTTTTCTGTAATTTAGCTTCCAAATTATTATTTTTACATTTCTATGGCATTTTAACGATATTTCTATTAAAATATTTGAGCATTTTTTAAAAGATATTTTCTTTTGCTAACACAATCTTGTGATTAAACACAAATGTCTCTGGCTGTGGTATAAAATTTTCCAGCCAGTGAATTTGAGTACTAGAAAAGAGGACTGCTGTTTACTTCATAAAACATAAAAGTTGTTCAAATTAATGAAAATTGTAAAATGTTCAGCCTGGTGGAATATTGTTTTCTAGTAGGAACATAATACCAGAATTCAATAGATCTGAAATGTGATATCCTTGGGAAACTCACGTGCCATTCTTTATGAGCTAATTAAGTCGTGAGTGAATGGTTATAGAGCCTCCATTTGAAGTATCAGTTTTACGCTTGCTTGCTTTGTCACCGTGTACCAGTCAAAAGCTTAACAACATTTATGAAACACAGGTTGTAATATCTCTCCTCAGTAGTCCCTTCTCAAATACCACATCCTTATAGAAACATATTTGGACTCTAGACACAATTGCGTTTCAGGAATTTTATGATTTACGGTGGGTCAGAAGACGTTAGAATTCTTTCCCGTGAGGGTGACATTTTTCATTTGTTGCTCTGTAGTGTTTGCAATTCACAGTTTGTTTTGCTCCCGAAGCAGGGGAGAGTGACCCCCTCTTCCTTGTGTCCTTTGTTGCAGTAGCATTTGCTGTACTTTGACAAGGTTCATATTTTACGACAATATGTATGAAAGACTGCTGGTGAATTAAGTACAGACTAGAATTCCACACTATCATCAGGAAAGGAAACACACTTTGTATGGTTTCTTATTGCTTACCTTGATCACTAAGGCATATGCTGAACTTGCTCTGATGAGAAATCTCACATATGTGTTCTAGGCAGAGAACTTCATATTCACCAAGAGAATTACCAAGCTAGTTAGTTCAAACACTCTCTTCTAATTTAATTTATCCCTGCATAGTAAGTGGACTGATAAAATTTTTACAAGATGCCGTGTGCTGGCTTCATCAAGACAGTTAATAACTTACATGTCTAAGTGGTGCTGGTTGAAATAAATTTGGATTGAGTGTGGAACTTGGGCTAGCTGCCTCCTCAAGATATTTTAGTTTTAATTAAATGTCACACTCAAAATAAGTGATGAGTGACCTGCTTCTTGTCTCCTAAAGGACTTAGAACATAAAACTATGGAAGCAGAGATTGTTCATAAGACATTCAACACACTAATTGATATTAAGCCATAGGTTCTTTTTACTTTAATTTGGAAATAGGGTCCTATAAGGGAGATTACAGTCAGATTTTTAAGTATGTCCTATATGAAGGGATTTGTGATTTATCAATCCACATTAGGTAGTGTAACTTTAGATTGGGTCTGATGAATATATTGCTGTGTCACAGTTCAACACACTGCTGACCACATTTCATTGTGCACATGGATGAATGGAGAATCTTGTTAAGATGCAGATTGTGATTCCGTTAATTTGAAATGGAATCTAAGAATCTGCAAAACAGGGATGCTTCTGCCTGAGGTCAGTGGGACTAATCTTGGAATCACTTTTTGAGTAAGGATGGCTGAATTTTCTTGCCATTGACAACAGGAAATCCTACCTAGGCCTTTCAGCTGATGTATCAAGTTTTCTGAAATGGAAACAAAATCAATAAATAAATTATATGCATAACATTATAAAATTATGCCCACCCATAAAGCCACCCCAAATCTCCAGGTGTTTCTGATTAACCTGTATGCGATTGTTACATTCAACATGGTAAGAAGTCACAATAAGGGATAGAGAAACGTAATGGTGCTGCTTTGGGGGAAGTGGAAGGAACAGTAAGCTGGGCTTGATATATTGGACAAATTGTTGGCTACCTCTTTTGAAATGTTTAGGAGAGGAGTTTCAAAGATATTAATAGTATCTCTTACTTTAGTTAACAAAGAACTCGACACAGGGTAGTGGACAGCATACCTCACATTGGGGTGTCTAGCTCCAAAATTTGGCATTCAGCTATAGGCTTCTAAGTGTGCAGTACTGCTATGCATGACTTGGCAGTCACCAAAGACTCTATAATTAGACTTAAGACTCACTCAACAGAAGGGAACTCATGCTTGGCTTTAGAAACCTAGACTATTTAAGGCTAGTAAAATCACAGATCCTTTAGGGCTCCCTTTAACCACTACTTTACTAAACAAAAATAACCCCTAACTACATTTGAAATATTTGTCCTTATACCCGGAGATAAGTGCAATCATCATTCCTTCATCAAGTCATTTATCTTACAGAAGACAGTGGGTATTGTAGAAAGCTGCACTTAATCACAATGCAGCATTGTTGAGCCCAGTACCAAATTATACATATGGAAGACAACTCCTGCCTCAGGGAACACTGGGGAAGAAGGGATAGAAAGGTTGTAAGAGCCAGAGGATCAGTGAGCTTTCTGTGAGACTGTGTTTCCTAGCAATGTCAGAAGCTATACCCATAATGTCTCACCAACTTGGCTACCTAAATATGAGCTGAACAGGGATGGCAACAGCAGACCTGCTAATATATAGAGTGGAAATCATTCAAAGACTCACTCCTACACACAAAAACAAAACAAACAAACAAACAAAAAAACTACATGCAACACAGAATGCTGAGAGGGGCAGAAATAGTCTTCTTCAGCTACACTTATCTGTGGATATAAGGTCACATACACAATGCAATAAATACCAGTGGCTCTGGGCTGGAACAGAATTGAAAGCATCCTCCCTGTGGATTACCTTTCATGGTACCAGAAGGCACACTACAAGGTTCCAAAAGAGGTGAACAACTAATAATCCCCAGCAGATATGATACCTATGAACCACAACAATGACCAGCATGGCACAGTGTCCGTAATGGTGCAGTAGTGGCCGCCAATCCTGACTGTAACAAACATCTCTCTGATTGAACTTAAGGCCAATCAAAAGAGCTAAATCATGCTTGTACCTGGAAACCTAGTGAACTATTTGGGGCTAGTGAAGTCACAGATCATGTGGGAGAACCTATAACCCACATAATTGTTTACTTAATTCATCTATCTGTTTTGTTATAGGGTCTTGGTTTCACATAGTAGAGGATTGCTAGAATTCTTGTATCATAAGTTTAGTTTGAAATTGTTTTGCATCTTGAATAAGAGCAATTATACAAGATTAATATATGAGTTGTATATAAGATCGACTTGATGATAAGCCAGGAAAAGTATTGTCATTCTTATCTAGAAGAAACCTACTTGCATGGCTTCATCCTGAAATTCTGATCTCACAGATTGATATTAAAAAAAAAAAAAGCTGCATCTCTGGCTCAGGGGAACACCACAGAAGAAAATCAAAAAGATTGTAAGAGCCAGAGTACCACAAAGTCTGCTGTAAAACAGTCTCTCTTAGAAATGACTTTATAAACAACAGCAGGAGAATGGCAATGTCAGAGAACATGTTAAGGTGGAGGGGGGGGGGATTTTATGGTGTACAACCCCTAAATGAAAGACTACAGAAAACTAATTACTTCTAGTAGAAGGAGAATCAAAATCCAAGTGAAAATTCCAGTGCCAGAAAAGGGTCACATCTAATTGAATTGTTGGCCAAAGGGGTCCTATGACAACCACAAACAACTCAAACTATTGCTGTGGCTATTGGTGTCTCTCCACAAACTGATGTTAAAGGTCCTATTGCTGAAGAAAACATTTGCATATCTCAATGAAATAGAGAAGCTGAGCTAGTGCCTACCGAGGGCCTTCACCTCTACTGACTAATATTCATGGTAATAGAAGATACTCTTCATGATACATAGAGCAATGTAACCACCATTCCAGCTACAAAACCTGTGATCAACAATGTTAACCTGCCTGTTGATACACTGGTTCAATGGTGGCACAAATGTGGTGGGACCAGCCAACCATTTTATGAATGGAATTAGAGGTAATCCAAGCCTGACATGTTGCAGATGGCCAAGAAGCTGAGGTTAGATAGGTCATGGGCCTATGAGAAAACAAAATATTCTGCTAAAGGAACAAGGCAATAAAATGACTGTTAATTACATTTTGATGTACCCATAGATCAGTGTATCTATCACTCAACCATAATCAGAGATGGTTCCTCTCACAGTAGAGGGTATCTAATGCAGAAACCCACAACAACAAATGTGCAGAGAGTGAGAGACTTTGGAACACTCAGTCATAAATAGAATGCCTTCTTCAAAGCTTCAAGGCTCAGAGAACTCTGCAGAAAGGGAGAGGGAGATTTAAGATCCAAAGGGAATTGATGGCACTAATTAATCTGTCTTCCTAACACTGCAGGACAGATGTACATATGAACTCACAGAGACTGAGGCAGAATGCATATGTCTGCTCAGGTTCAAGCAGGAGTGGGAAGTCCCAAAACTTAGAGGGGGAAGTAGACTAGATCTCCCATCTCTAAGCAAAAAGCAATCTCCAATTTACAACTGCTTGCAAAGGAAAATTTAATTTTCTCTAATGGAGTCTATCTGGGTATAAAAACCACACTTAAAAGAGTAAGTTCCATATCAGTAGTAGATGGCCATCACAAAATGTACTCAATGATAGTTTTTAGATTTTTTTCTCATATTGCTATGTTTGAGCATTTTTTTTTATCTTCTAGTCTTTCACATGTTTATTATGGCTTCTGACTTTGTGTTTTTATGAAGGTATACATACGTGTTTTTGTGCTGTTTTTCCTCTATATTAATTGAACCATCCCCTTTTTTCTTTGTTTTCTAAAAGAGAAAGGGAGCATTAAATGGATGGGGAGTTTGGGGGGATATAGGAGGAGATTGAGAAGGGGATTAAAATACATTATATGAATTTTCAGTAAAAATAAATAAAGTGAATTTTTGCTTAATTTTAATTTGAACAGAATAAAAAATCTTGAAATTCCTGTTTTGAAAGAATATAGGTAGTCAGCTATATCTTTTAATCTTAATGTAATTATAAGTTAAAAATTGTCTTAAATTTATTTGTATTAATTATAGATATTTGTAAAAATTTATAGACATTTAATTACATACAACTTAGGCTCACCTAGGTTCTGAATACTACTACTTATTGGAATTGCATCTTTTATATGTCTTTTGTGAAAAGGAAATTAACCTAATGATCTTGGTAAACATAAGTATTATCTTAAATGCATAACTCCAAATAAAAATGTTATATTTATCATTTGTATTTTAAGAATATTTCTGGCTCTAAAGAGGCCTATAATAATACCAAAAGTAAAACTATTTTACTGTTAATTTTTTAGAGATCGTCCATCCTAACAAATCATTTTATGGCTTATATTTCTGTTATATTATAAATATTAAACCATATTTTGAAAGCAAGTACCTATCAAAATCTATGTATCCAACTTAAATTTCATAGCTAAATTAAACTTTTATTTTACAATTGAATAAATATGATTTTGTATAAATAAGTAGCATTTTTAAGGTTTCATGAAATATTTATAGACTCCCCCCAAATGCTATTTCAATACATCTTAAGAAGTTAAGAATGTTTAATTTTATAAAAATTATGCATTTATTAGTCCTTTTTTTTTTTTTTGATTTTTCGAGACAGGGTTTCTCTGTGTAGCTTTGTGCCTTTCCTGGGACTCACTTGGTAGCCCAGGCTGGCCTCGAACTCACAGAGATCCGCCTGCCTCTGCCTCCCGAGTGCTGGGATTAAAGGCATGTGCCACCACCGCCCAGCTTATTAGTCCTTTTAATCCAAGCATACAAGCACATCCATACACAGAAGCACCATGAAGCATGTGTGTGCGCGCGCGAGCACGCGCGCGCGCACACACACACACACACACACACACACACACACTCATACTTTAGATTGCATGCTAAAATGACAACTGTATTGCTGTGCACAAAACCATAAGAGTGAAATTAATGAAGTATCAACAGCTTTATTACTCCATTATTTTTAGGATTCCTAGAGACTGAGTTTTTCCACATGTTCACATAGACACAGAATGTCTCACTGTTACATGAACATAATTATGAGCACATATGACACACTTTTTTGACAGAGAAAAAGGATCTTTGATCTCTGTCTGTCTTAGGAAGAAACATGGATAACTCTTGAAAGATCTGTGAGGGTGTCTTGCTTTTCTGTCTTCCAGACTCTTTCCCTGGGAACTTTCAGTTCTGTAATGTGGTCATAGAGAAGTTGTCCCTTCCTATTCTTGGCATGGAGACATGTCATCTAATGACAACTCCCTGGGTCCTATATGATGGGTCCCCACAGATGACCGTGGACTGCGTTTGGCACATTCGCATATGTAGGGTCCAGGAACTTCACAGCTGAAGCAGACCTGGGATTTTCTGTTTGGTCTCTAAGACTAATCAGAGGGTTTGCTTGTTGGGAATGCTTTCCAATGGTGTCTACGAGTGTAAGCACAATTTTTTGGTATCTTATGAGCACCAAGACAACAATGCCCAGTAGCTGAATCACTTAATTCTCAGGTCTCATGTGACACTTTGACACTTTCCACAGAGTCAAACTTTGAGGCAGAAAACTTTTCCTTTGAGGATGAGGGATCCAAGTTGCTGAATTTCCTGAAAGCCCCAATTAGACTGCTGTAAATTAGGAGCAGACTTCCCCTATTCCTTAAATAACCTTTTCAAACTTGTCATAAGTAATGAATAAATACCTTAACTGAACTTTCCTTTATTGTAATGATATTTACACTCCTGGAGCCCTGTTGGATTATTATAATCTCAAATGTTGGGTTGTTATTATGGGAGGACAGGCACATTGGGCAGATGGTCATTAGGACTTAAACCACTAGCTTTTCAGCATGCTTTTGAACTTTGTCCGCACTCTTTGTATTTTTCTACAGGGCATAGCACATGGTCAGGAGTAAGTATGTGCCTTCATCCCAATACTGTAAACTAAATTTAAGGTCTGAACTTTACTGGTAAATCAGGATGGTTCATCAAAAAAATCTTTCTTGGTTCTCCATACATTGCTATGGTTCAAATAGAAATGCGGATTCTAATTAATCTTGAGGGTCCTTGTTGCTGGAGGGCATCTCTCCAGGTTCCCCAAGCCCCGCAGTCCCACAATCCACATATAAAATAATCACTCAGATGCTTATAATATTTATAAACTGTATGGCCGTGGCAGGCTTCTTGCTAACTGTTCTTATATCTTAAATTAACCCATTTTTATAAATCTATACCTTGCCACGTGGCTGGTGGCTTACCGGCATCTTTACATGCTGCTTGTCCTGGCGGTGGCTGCAGTGTCTCTCTCCTCAGCCTTCTGCTTCCCAGAATTCTCCTCTCTCCTTGTCCCACCTACTTCCTGCCTGGCAACCTACTCCCTGCCTGGTCACTGGCCATCAGTGTTTTATTTATATAGAGCAATATCCACAGCACTTCCCCTTTTTTTCTTTTTTTTAAAAAGGAAGGTTTTGCCGGGCGGTGGTGGCTCACGCCTTTAATCCCAGCACTCGGGAGGCAGAGGCAGGCGGATCTCTGTGAGTTCGAGGCCAGCCTGGACTACCAAGTGAGTTCCAGGAAAAGGTGCAAAGCTACACAGAGAAACCCTGTCTCGAAAAACCAAAAAAAAAAAAAAAAAAAAGGAAGGTTTTAACTTTAACATGGTAAAATTACATATAACAAAACAATTACCGAGCAAGAATTATAGTTACAATATTAAAGAAGATGTCCTATCTATCTTATATTTGTGAGTTTAAGGTTTTATATCTAACTTATCTTTTATCATAACTGAGGAAATTACAACTATCTAGTTTTTAACCACATCAAAGACCTGAGAAGGAACATAATGGTACCTGAGAAATGGTAGATGGATGCAAGCAACTTTCAGGAATCTTGCAAAAGTAGACCAAGACAGCTGGCAGCCTGGACAGTCACCTAATGTTTCTCAGCATTGTTGGTGCATTCAACTTGGCTACAGGCCTAGAGTATCTGACAGACCATTTTCAGAAGCAGGATTTCTGAAAGACCATCTTATCCTGTCTTGGCAGAGTATAGTGGTCGCTTTCCTTGTGTCCCACTTGTCCAGAAAGGACAGCATTGTATTTGTACTGTCAGCCATCAAGGCAAGGGCAGTTCTTTGCCCAGTAGGCCATTTTGTGCCAAAAAGACAAATTTCCAAATGGAAATGTCTTAGAAGCCCAACGTTCTCTCGGGGTCAAATTGGTGCAGCCAGGAGCAATTGTGTCTCACGTCAACAGAATTTTAAGTTATTTAAATGCCATATTCTCTAGGTCTATGAAGTGTTTGAAGATTACCTATCTATCTAAAATATATCTATGTATACCTAGAAGACTTAACTAACATGGCTACAGATAAGATTATCATAGATGACTAATTATTAATCTATTTTTAATTATCCATTACAATTTTAAATGAGTTACATAAACATAATACCTCAAACAAGAATAGAAATATATATATACAGTATAACAAAATTAACTTCAAGTTTGTATCAATAAACTAAAATTTATACCAATGTAAAACATTTTAAACATAAACTAAAATCTATACCAATGTAAAACATTTTAAACAAGTTGCTCTTTAAAAGTAGGTTCATTAATCTACTCTTTTATCTTATCATCTCCATCCTCGTATATATCTATATCGTATCCCCTTTTCTTTTTTATAAAGAGATCACATTTATAATCAACCTGTTTTAAATAAAAATATTTGTTTTTCTCTGTCCCACACCAGAGGGCTCTTCTGATTTGGGACACAAGAATCTCTTAACCATTTTTTTTTAAAGCAATATGTCTGGGTTTAGAGGGGGAGTGAGCCAATTCCACCTCTAAAGCCAGCTTGGTATATTTGGGAATTTGGGTGTAGCGTCTCTTACTACTTCCTGATGGAGGGGGGCGCATTATCTTATGGGGACGCAAAGAAAATTTTAGGCCTATGGGGTAGTCCATGAGGCTGTATTATGGGAGCCAGTTGCTTTGAAACCGCTCTGGATGTTGGATCATCTGGGCCATGGTGTCATCGGAGACCTTTCAGGGGGTCTTGGCTGGTGAAACCTGGTGTACCTTAATCTGGAACAAATCCACAGCCTCTGGCTTTCTGTGGAAACAAAAGCAGAACCTCTTTTCCAAAGCAACATATCCTTAAAATCCAAATTTTGAAGTCAAGGTACCTTTAAAATATACATATTGGTTTAATTCAACATCTTTTTCGATCAGAGGTTTTTTGTAGTTAAAAATCCCAAAGACAACACAATCCAGATTCTCTGTGTAATATTCATCTTTATGTGACTTTTTTTTATATTAATTTATCTTTTTTGTCTCTTTCAAGCCTACATATATTTTACACACATTGTAAACTATTTTATCTGAATCAGTCTTTTTGTGAGCCTATTGCTTTAGACTGTAGCCTTCTAAGCCTGAAATGGCACTGTGGCAGCTGGCTCCGCCCACTTCAGCTTTCCAACATGGCAGTGGTACGTTTTCTGCCAGCTCTGGGAGTCATCAAGTCTCTGAAATAGTGGGTCTAAGCTATTATCAAAGCAGCGTGTAGCCCAGAAACCTCTTTTTAAAAAAAAAAAAAAAAATACTAGTAAAGACTAAATCTACCACATAGCATAATGTGCCACTGGCAGACGCCTCATTCCCGCCATACTGCTGGTCAAACGCACACGCCAGGAACCCGCCAGTGTTCAAACCCGCGTCTAGCTGTCCATATGAGACAAGAAGCAGGAACCTGGTTTTGGCTCTGTTTAGAATTGGTTATTAAATATTCTCAGGTTTAAGGTGGAAACTCGAGCCGTTGGGCGCCATTTGTTGCTGCAGGGCTTCTCTCCAGGTTCCCCAAGCCCTGCAGTCCCACAGTCCACGTATAAAATAATCACTCAGACGCTTATAATATTTATAAACTGTATGGCCGTGGCAGACTTCTTGCTAACTGTTCTTATATCTTAAATTAACCCATTTTTATAAATCTATACCTTGCCATGTAGCTGGTGGCTTACCAGAGTCTTTACATGCTGCTTATCCTGGCGGTGGCTGCAGTGTCTCTCTCCTCAGCCTTCTGCTTCCCAGAATTCTCCTCTCTCCTTGTCCCACCTACTTCCTGCCTGGCAACCTACTTCCTGCCTGGTCATTGGCCATCAGTGTTTTATTTATATAAAGCAATATCCACAGCAAGTCCTGGCACATGCTTTATCAGACATTGAATGATCAGATCATGAATGGCACATGTGGATGGATGACAAGAAGTACTACTCCTGGTATGATTATTAGGACCAAGGTCCTTTATTGATTACCTGGATAAATGTAAAAACATGGAGATGTGTCAGGGCTTTGTTGAGAAGGACAACATATATTAGCTAAGTTCCATTTTTTATGATATTCTGTTTGCTAGTTGGCATTTGTACACAAACAAGTATAATCTAAGGTGTCAAAGTATTATGTGCTTTCTTCTGTGGCTTCTGATTATCTTTGCAGATAGTTATGAAGATCTTATTATTTCTCTTGATATTTAAAAGAAAAGGCTGGATGCAGTATCGCGTAGTTCATACTTCTGTACATTAATCAACACTCATCACACACACACACACACACACACACACACACATACACACAGAGAGCTTCTTTAGAGGCCTCTTTTTCTTTATAGCCTCGGGATAAAGCCAAGTCCAGTATTTGATTATGCGTCATAGCTGAGAATAAAAACAATTAAAATGTGTATTTATGATAATTCTATGGGTCAGGGTGGTACAAGGTCTATATTAGTGGACTTCTCAAAAGTCTATGTCCACAAAGAGATCTGTCATTTGCAGATCACATCACAGTCATTGTTATCTAGGGATCTTAGTCTACTCTAAGTGTGGCTTCAGGAGAGTTAGAAGCACTGGTCTGAGAATTCAACTCTTCAGGGCTTTCTTCCCACTGACCAGAGTTTCGACAACTCACTTGTGTGTTATTTTCTTTCAGGCCTTTGGTAACTGTTAGCATCATGTTATCCTTAGGCATTCCACAATAGCTTGCCTACCATTTCAAAGAGCTCCATGGACTGTGAAAGGGAGAGGGAAAGAAAACAAGAAAGAGTGCTCTGCTGTCAGGGTTCATGGTTCTTTTGTGGGAGAGAGAGAGAGAAAAGTCTGAAAGCATCTAATCTTCCATTGTGTTAAAGTTCAGAGATTATAGACATAACCCAATTGTACCTTCTGACTGGCAGATCACCAATTGTTACCTGCATGACTCAGAGAGCACCTGCTGATATAGCTAGGCTCTTGTTTCCTGGACCAAAGAATTGGAGCAGTAACATATAGTGATAGAAATAGAGACAGTTTATTAAGAGAAAGAGTTTTACACCCAGGAAGAAAAGTGGGCTAGACAGCTGCAAAGGTCTCAGCTCAAAAGTGCTGAGCCCTGGGGGGTGTTGGCCCTTCATAAGTCATTTGCATGACACCACGTTCCCTCACATTTGCATATCATACATTTTTCTTAGGTATATGCCACAGCCTGAGTAACCCTGGGTAGCAAAGGGACCAGGAACAGAGGGTAATGGTAGGCAAAAATACAAGACTCTGGGTTCACTTCAGGAATGAATTATTCCTATTTTCCCATTGCTGTTTATTCATTGTTTATCTAACTGCTAGAAATAGCAGGGCAAGCAGAGCTTGATCAATGTCTTTGAGCTCCTTATCCAAGTCTTTTGGCACACCCTCAACTTTTGTGGGCTTGTTTTGCTGTGGAAGGCATCCCCTTTAGGCTCTATCTCCTGCATTTTCCACATTCAAGGGGCCACATCTGGGACAAGGATTGCACCTCCTAAAGATCTGTAGAACATCTGGACCCCAATATGTATGTTCTGTCAATTCCAGGTAGCTCTTCTGGGGATACAGATTAGATTTCCAATCTGTATGCCAAATGGCTTTGTCATGTTAGTCTTGACCCTATCCCTATACTTCTGTCATTGAATCGAGCTAAACAAAACAAAACAAAATATCATCACCTAGAACCCATCTAGTTCCGTAGAGTTTCAGATTCAAAAGTAACCACAGCCTTTCATATGATCAGCCTCAAGGGAGTGTTCAACACATGAGCCTATGTAGATTATTCTTCATACAATCCACAGTACATTCTGAATCCCATGTGACATTTAAATATGTGCACAAATTATTTAATGCTTACCTTGTATTAATATGTCTGCCTTATCAATATTCATTTTTTCGGGACAGAAAATAAATTGAAGTCTACTCTTCTAGCATGTTGAAATGCTTTGAGTATGTATTTCATTTCTCTAAACATTTCAGAACAGTTATGTTTGGGACCTAGTCTAAAATATGCATTTTTTTTGAAAAGTCATATTTCCATTTCTCCTATTTGTTGTTTGAGCTACTATTCATTGTATCTTAAAACACTCATTTTTCTTTTAAAGTCAGTTTATGATGTTCTAGTGAATAGAACCTCATCTATAAAAATACTGCCTATTAAAAAAAAAAAAAAAAAAAGACTTGTGTGTCTTCCAAGGGCATTTATACTTACCACAATTGACTGTTAGACCTTTGTGCTATTCTAGTTTGGCAAACATCTTCTTTGGATTTCTCCTGAAAACACATATCCACTACCGAAAACATGAGTCTCAACATGACAGAATTGTTATGGATATAAGTGTTGTGCTCAGAGGAGGCAGGTTTCTGTTACTCCCACCAGTTCCCAAATAACCACCCAGATATATTACTTATAAATGTTGTACTGATAGCTCAGGCTTGTTATTAGCTAACTCTTAAATTTAAATTAATGCATATTTCTCATCTATGCTTTGCCATGTGCCTCATAGCTTGTTTCCTCATTTTCTATACATCCTACTTCCTCAGCAACTGGCTGGGGTCTCCTCTGACTCTGACCTTCTTCATTCCAGCATCCTCTGTGTTTGTCTAGCTGTCTTGCTTATACTTCCTGCCTGGCTATAGGCCTGTCAGCTTTTTATTAATCAGTGAGAGTAATACATATTCTTAATGTACAGATAGATTATTCTACAGCAATTAAATAATGAAAAATTGGCAAAAAACTATTTATGTGTGTCATTTGTGTCTTATACATCAATAACTAGAATTTGTACTCAAAATCCAAATTAACTGTTACTCAAATATTTTTTTCAGCTCTTCTTCAAGTGACAATTTCACTTAGCAAAGTAGAGCTTAGTGTGGGTGAATCTAAATTCTTCACATGTACAGGTATGTATTCAGATAATGTGTCTTGTGCTTTTAGTGTTTATAAAGTACATTAAATAAATTTAAATAGTTAAAATTGATCTTGCTAAAAAATAGCATATTCTCACTTATTATATGAAAAAAAATGTTGAGAACAATTATATAATAACATGAAATTTATTTTTATTTATTTGGTCATCAAAGTACCTAACTTATTTATAAAATTACATTATAAAATAAAATATGTGCATAGGAAAATTCTTGTGATTTAAATATTATTCCTATATACCCATATTATGACTCATTTTATCTGAAGATGAATATACTTGTACATAAATAAGTAATGAATAAATTAGATACTATACTGTATAATTCTAACACCTGAAAGAAAGTTAAGTGACAAAATAATGTGTATCTTTTGGTACATAAATTGTAATCAAGCATATTTATTTAGGCAAGAAAGGTTTCTGAAAAAAAAATGATGATTAATCAATGTATTACATGACATTTCTGCCATAAATTATATGAGCCTCATTCCATTTAATTAGAATTCTATTTTTTTCAGATAGTTTTTGTGTACTTTAATTCACTATATTATAGAAATGTCAAATGAACATATTATCCACATGCTTGTATTAATCATATCCACACTTATGAACATAAGCTTTATGTACATATGTGTGTGTATTCAAAATATTCAGTTAATGCTAAAATAATGTATGAAGCTATTTTAAATATGTCTTTGTTTCTGATAATAGTCAAATAATGTAATACAAGAATATCCTAAGTATTCCTGACATAGATCAAGAATGCCATAAGTATTCCTGACATAGATAATACAAAATTTGCTTAGCACATTTGTAGTATAGGTTAGTGATAGAGTGCTTACTTAATGCATGCAAAGCCCTGATTTAAATCTCCAGGATCACACAAAAAGGGGAAAAGTTGTCTTGACAATGCAATGGCTTATTTAAATTTTGACAAGGACTAAAAAAGTAGAATATTGTTCAGCTAACATTCATAAACCATATGCAGAGAATATAGACATTAAATATTTGATTTTTTGATTAGAAAATATTAAAAAAACAAAATTTTATTTTTTAAATGTTTACTCCCCTGTGTATCTTAAATGACACATATGGTAATACACATTTTGTATACTAATAGAGTATCAAAGCTGAATAATTATTTGTTTAATATTTTTACTTATGTCAGAGGAATTTTGGCCAAAGGACATTAGGTTCTGTTTCTATCTTTTACATGTTTTATATGTATACACTGTTTAGGTAAAAAATACATAAAATGGAAAGTTTAAATCTATTACAAAAATCAAATAAATTTTATTTTGTGTATTATTATTGCAATTTGGTTTATATATTATAGCATTAAGTGATACAAAAACAAAAATTAACAAGTGAATATTTTGAAAATACCTCATTTAATAATATATTGAATTTCTTATGAGTAAGTATAGTAATGACAGAAACTATGAAAATCAGAGTTTGCATTATTTTTGCTACTCTGATAGTGAATATACAGAGAATACTTTAAATTCAGATACATTAAGTATATGACTAACTGAAACTCTACACATATACTTTCACTCTAAACTAGCCAGTGACCTATCACATTATTCATGAAAAACTGTTCCATATATAGTAAATATTTTAAATACACTTTCACAAAAAGAATAATTTTGATTATTTTTATCATGTGTCTAATACCCCAGCTCAGTTTTCATATGGAACATCTTACTGGAAATTATCACTCACTAGAGAGTCTGAAAGAAATAGAATTGTGATTGCTTTGTGTAAATTTAGTGATACCTCTATGACGGTAAAATTTCCCTACCATAATGTTAGAAAGTGGAATATGTAAAATATTTTTGCAATATTACATTATATTTAAAAACTGTGATTTTTTTGTATTATTCCAAGTTGAACTGATGCACATTTATTGTTTATTCCTTGGATCTGTCTACAATATTTAACAAAGAAAGTTATTTTTCATAACAGTAAAAAAAGAAGGAACTATTATCTTCACAGAGGACCCATGGTTGTTAACTTTATGCATTTTCCCACTACTTTTGAGTGAATGCACGTTAGATGAAATATCTTTGTTGACTGACAGAAAATGTAGGGAGCTTTAGTTTTATGAAGTGGTTCATGACATAGATTCTGAATTGAAAACTTTAAATTAATGTTTACACTATAATTGGTTATAAATGCTAAGCAGGATAAGTACTATTTCTATTAATTCTAATTATAATATGATTAAATAGTTAATAATTTCAGATGAAGATGAGAAAATAACTCATTTCAGCTGGAAAGAGACATTAGGATTTCTTTTTTTTTTTAAATAGCAATTGGAACAAGTTGGAAAATTAACTCAAAATTTAGAAATACCAAAGGCCAAAATTTGTTTTACAAAATATTTACATGTTTGTGAGTAATTCTTTATTTGGGCCAATACTGCTGTCTCTTGACCTTGGGAATGACAACAGAGCAAAAGAAATCATATTAACCTTTGTCTTTAAAACGTCTACCAATTGGGCTTATGTCGGCCTAAGGCAGTTTTAATATTTTGTGCAAAAATAACCCATATATTATGACTTTGAAGAAGCTTCAATCCGCACAGCTTAAATTCTAGTAATGTATTTCAGATGAAATATTTGAAGTTTGCTTACATGTGCCAGACGGAGTCCTTAATGTTGATTAAACAAGGATGAACATTTGTCTTAACATTTGTGTTTACTTTCAGTTCTGTACAATTTTCAGATTTCCAGTCTTCTATTGACATTCTTTTTCTAAATTGCTGAAATTGTTACATAATAGTAAATGTCACTGTGAAAACAAACACTCCAAATCGATTTTTCAAACATTTTTTTCTTTCCGTCTTGCAGCAATTGGTGAGCCTGAGAGTATAGACTGGTACAATCCTCAAGGAGAAAAGATCATTTCAACACAGAGGGTTATGTTACAGAAGGAAGGGGTCAGGTCACGACTAACCATCTATAATGCAAACATAGAAGATGCGGGTATCTATCGCTGCCAAGCAACGGATGCCAAAGGACAGACGCAAGAAGCTACTGTAGTTTTGGAAATTTACCGTAAGTTGTTCAATTGTGTTTCAGTTCGTCTACACAACAGTTTCAATTCAAAGGATTCAAACACAGCAAAATATGCTTAAAAGTGAAAACTGTCCTCATAGAACCCTCATCCAGTGACTGATGGAAGGAAGCAGATGCAGAGATCCATGGCTAAGCTCCAGGCTGATTTCAATCAATGAGAGAGGAGGGATTCTGTGGGCAGGGGGACATCGAGATCATGACGGGAAAGAGTGCAGAGATGACCAGCCACACTAGTGGAAACCCATGAACTGTGACTAATAGCTATGGAGCCCACATAGGACTAGACTAGGCCCTCTGGATACGGGAGACAGTTGTGTCGCTCAAACTGTGGGCGGGGCACCCAGGCAGGGGATCAGGATCCATCCCTGGTGCATGGGCAGGATTTTGGGAGCCCAGTGCCTAGGGTGTGACACCTTGCACAGCCTTGGTGCACGGGGGACGGGCTTAGACCTGCCTCAGCTGAGTGTGCCAGGCTCTGCTGACTCCTCATGGGAGACCTTGATTTGGAAAATGTGGGGATGGGGGGGTGGGTTGGGGAAGGCTGGGGGGGTAGGAAGAGGGGGGATGTGTGGTTAATATGTAAAGTGAATAGAAAATTTCTTAATAAAAAATGAAAAAAAAGTAAAAACTGGCACTCAATCATAAATTTGAGAGATATGGAGGCCCATACATCTTTAAATAGAAACACAACATGTCTTGCTCTTTATAATTTTGTTTTTCATTGCTATAAAAATATGATATATTAAAATAAGCCCAGACTTTTCCATGGAATGTCTTCATCTTTGGCTTTTTCTATCCCTGCTATATTAAAATTATCTGAAAAATATATTAAAAGGATATCCTGTTTTGCCTGGTTCTCAAAATACAAAAACAATTACGTTGATAACTTATAGGCCTAATTTTTGAAAACATTTTTTTTATTACTTTTGGAGTAATGCATGAAAGCCTTGGTGATTTAATTATTAAATTAAAAATGAAACAATTTTGCTGCCACAGCAATTCATATTTTTTTGTGAAAAACTCTCTATTGAACTTAAATATCTGTGCTCATTCATTATGCCATGACACTTATTGATGTCTAATCAGTGTTGTTCTCAGTTTCTCTCTGTCTCTCTGTCTCTGTATCTAGATAGATAGATAGATAGATAGATAGATAGATAGATAGATAGATAGATAGATGATAGATAGATAGATAGATAGATAGATAGATAGATAGATAGATAGATAGATAGATGATAGATAGATGATAGATATAGACATCTTATATACATGTAATAGAATTTCACGGAAAATAAATTAAAGGTGGGGAGAGAATCAGAGTTGAAGTGGAAAGTTAATTTTCAGAATAGCAAACTTCACAGTCAAGAATGCTTAAGAGAATAAAGACAAAACTCTGTTCTTGGAGCACATTGGCAAGGTGGTAAGGACACAGATCACTATTTATAAAGTTTCTAAATATCTGATTTCTTACTACAATAATAATTAATAGTAGATGACAATATGTCGAGTTAAGTAAGTGATAAACCTTTAACAAGTGGTTTTATTTTCTTGATGCAGAAAAACTCACCTTCAAAGAAGTGGTGTCCCCTCAAGAATTCAAGCAAGGGGAGGATGCAGAAGTGGTCTGCAGGGTTAGCAGTTCCCCAGCCCCGGCGGTCAGCTGGCTGTATCACAACGAGGAAGTCGCCACCATTCCCGACAGTTAGTATTTTGGTAACTCCTTAAGTTATATGTTCTCAAAACACTTCAAGGTTTTCAAATATGAATGTTCTGTGTTGTAGGAAAAGAAACAGAGAGTTGGACATGCTATTGTGTGTCAGTATTTCCAGCATTTAAAAGTCTGACACAGGAGAAATGTGATCCCAAAGTCAGCCTGGGCCACAGCATAAGAATCTGATTGTGACACACAGATAAGCAAACAACAAAAAAAGGCGCCATTAATTTGACTTCAAGTTTCAAACAAGTATTCTGAGATTTAAAACCCAGTTTGAAGTTGCCGTACTCTGGGCTTTGGGCCAAATTCTGTACCTTTGTTGCTTTTAATAAGCTAGCAAAAGAAAGACATGTGGCCAGCCATGATGACATGTTCCTGTAATCCCAACACTTGTCAGAAAGCTGTAGAATAGTCAGGAGTTGAAGGTCATCTTAGCTTCATAAGATTTCCAAAGCCAACCTGGAATACATGGGTACATGTAAAAAGCAAAATAAAACAGAAAACCAACAAGCAAGCAAGCAAACAAAACAAAAACCCATAAAACAAATAAACAAACAAATATCCATACTCAGTAGATACATTATGTCTATGGTAGATTTGGCAGCAGATTTTTCAAGTAGTTTGTTATAGAAAGGCAAAAAGAGGTACTACAAGTACTATTATGGAGAATTGTGTGCTTGTTTTCTGTTACTACCAGATACTACTACATTATTAAAAAATAAAAAAGCAAGTGAAGTAGTAGATGGCAAAACATTCAGAATATACTCTTTATATTTCCAATACCATGAGAAAACTATATACAAGCAGAATATAATATCAGTGTGAAATCTGCCTTATATTCTGTGGATGTTCCCTCAAAGAAAGTGGCATATTCTAAGTATTATGGAAATATAAGTATGGATAATTGACAGAAGAGAATATTTGTTCAAATAATCATCGTGATTTTGATTCAGACTGAGGTACAATTCCAGAATATGACATTTGAAATTGAAAGCATAATTTACTTACATTATGCTACTTTACCATTGTGCGTAGGGACACTTTCAATTTGGTGTATTTTTCAATGCACCTGCATTACATAGAGGTACAAATAATTGAATCTTTTAAAGTATTTTCCATGTTAGATGATTCCATTATGTGTTTTGAAGAGATAAAATTTACACAGCATAAAGTATAGAAAGTAGAATGTCTATATTTAAGTACGTTTAGAGAATGTGTCATAATTATGTTTAATAGTCATTTTTTATTTTAAGATAATTTTTCCAAGTATAACATGTTCAGTACTTATCAGCTAATGATAAACTTTCATTTTATATTCTAATTTAAAAAAATATAACATTTAATTACTTCTTTTTGTTTTGTATAAATCCTTCAAGCTTTATACAAATTATATGAGTACTTTATGCAATGTGTTTTCAGCATTCTGTCCCTCAATCTGAAAGGACAGGAAGTTTTCTTATAATAATTAAGTGGAAGTTTCCTTTTAATAGTTAAATGACAATGTCTATACACTTTCAGATTATCCAGTATTGGAGCTTGCATTTATATACAGGTTATCATAAACCTTAATCACCAGAAGTTTTAAAATGATTAATAGTTTTAAAATGTGACTTGGAACAAAGCCTTAAAACACAGACTATTTAAGAAATGTAGTGATGATGAAGAAATTGACATACCTGTTGTCAATGCTGTAGCGTAGCTGATGTGGTTTCTCAATATCCTACAATGGAATATGCAAATCTGGAATCCCCATTGGATTCTTCTCCCACCCTTTGTCTTGAAACACTAAAAGAGCTTTTCCAACTCCTGTGCTCTTAATGACATATTCTATCAGTAGACAATGGATCAATGCATCCATTTCAAGCAGTTTCTGTAGCCTTTAAATAATATATCAGGCATTCACAAATGCTTTCTATGTAAATAAATTGAGCATGTTGCTAGATGTGTTGTTCTCAATCATGATATTTATTTTTTAAAGTTTTGTGTTTTATTCTGTTTTTAAAGATGAGAACCAGTTTTACCAAAATTATACATATTCAGCTTATGCTTAGAAAAAATAATATCTACAAACCAGATATCAGTAGATTTAAATTTGGAACATTATAGAATTTTATAGCCATCAATTAAAATAAAATAATTAATGATAATTGTGCGGCTCAAACTTTTCTAACTTAGGAACATTAGATGCAAATTCAAAACATTTAATATTTGAACAATTTGATTATTTATATAGATTTTTGTATTGCATCTAGCATATTCTGTCTTTTTTAGCTAGTGTAACAAAATTGGATTTACAGCCAAAAATCTGATTAAAGATTTTAAATTAAGTAGATGATCTGGGAGTATTTTTTGATAATGTTTCATTGGTTACTAAATTGGCAGTCAAGGCCAGATGTTGAAGGCTTCAGAAAGTTTGTCTCATTTGCTTCTGATGAGAAATGTCTGTCAGATATCCAACAGGAGATTACAAGAGAATGATTTAAGTATGCTTTTCCTTTGTTTCTCTAAAGGAGACCCATCTCCTAAAGAGCACAGGCAGCTCTTATGAAGCAGGATTTCCATATTTTTAGTGGTCACTCACACAAAGATATACAGACACTCCTTAACATGCCCTAATTTAAAATCTGTCTCATCACATTTGTAAACACTTCAGTTAGCATCTAAGTAAAGTGCCGTTTGGTATCAGAATTACAGAAAAATATATTATTCAATAAAAATTTATGTAATTATCTTACAGTATAAAAGATTGAATGTTGATTGATTGTTAGAAGACAATTTCATTGTCTTCAAAATATTGATAGTCTAGAGGAATATGTAAACAGATAATCATTGAAAGCAAGGTGAACTGAAATCTATGACAGGTAAGTTGCAAAGTTCTCGTGTTAAATAGATAGGATACTTAAGAGAGTTGGTGTTAAGGTGAATTTCAAAGACGTCTGTCAGTGGAAAAATGTCACTTTGCACCAACATAGATATGTCTCCTCATGCAAGGACTTTGCATGGCAGAAAACCTCACATGCAATGGCCTGATAACAAAAGGAAGCACAATGACATCCCAAGGAACTGTTGTATGACACTATTCCTGGAAAATCATGAAGACATTTCTACATATACCACATAGGTAAACAACTGCAGACAAAAGGAAGGATCTGATGGAAATGAATTTTGTGAACCAAGAGGCTTTATTGGGGTTACTTATCTGCAGATGAAAAGTTACTTACAGGAGCAGAAATGAGTCAAATATATATGCATCTTCAGAAGTCCCTCCCCACACAAAATCCAAGCATCCAAAAGGTTAATCAGTGCCTCTTCCATATAGATAACTAGTCTGAGGCAATCTTTCAACAATTCTTATTGATTATGTAGGCTGGGGGAGAGAAAATCGTAGTGACTAAAGGTCAGTTCCAGGAACTTCCTGATGTTTTTTATTTGTTTACTTTCTGATCTTAGGGGGCTTTCCTGTAAGGTGAAAAGTTTCACTACCCTTTAGAACAGCTGAGTCCTAAGGAGTTTACCTCCAAAGTAGATATTTTATAGTAGAGAAGTGCTAACTAATACCCATCAGGAACCTAAAATCAGTTCAGTCTAACTTGAACTTTCACATACATACAAACTGAATGCTTATGCAAGTGATCCAGACTTGTTATCCAATGATTAAAGAACAGAGAAAGAAAGACTATCAAAGTCAACATCCTTTTGACATTTCTATTAAAGGTCATGAAAAAATTTTTAGATGACATATCACTGAAGTATTTCAATAAAGGCACTGACATGATCTAATATATATGATCTAATATATGTTTAAAAGCATGTTCCTATTTTCGCAAATTGAATAACTTGGATGAGGTTCAAGGTAAAACTCTAAATACTGGGGGTTGTTCAGGTCTTAGGGAATAACTTCTGAGAGAGAAGACAACACTAAGTCATGATTAATGGTAGGGTGATATCACATAGACTTTTATTGTTAATGTAGACACAAGGAATGGAGAAATGAAGGATGATTTAGTACATGTCTGACATAAAGTGTTCTATGACTTGTGAGTCTTCCCTTAGTTCCATGTAAATATAGTAAACAGAATTGCATGCATTCTGTGATTGGTGTACTTACGACACTCCTAAGTTGTGGTCTGAAATGAACAGGGATAATGGAGCCTGGAAGAAATCTTTCAGTTATTAAAATGTAACTTTTGATACATGTCATAGTAGAAGAGAAAAAAGTATGGCATTATGTACAATAAATAAAAAAGAGAAAAAACATTGAGAAGTTGAAAATCAAAAGTTAAAAATGATGTATATGATTTATTGATTGTTACCTAATTTATATTTTTTCTAATTTTGATTATTAAAATTGAAACTATTTGCAACTGATAAAAAGAGTCCTAAGCATTTTCAGACTCATAGCTGCCTGTGATTTCTTGAAGCAGCCTATTTTAGGATATTCGTGTCAGTGATGTATGTTATTTTTTTAGCTTGCCAACAGCTACAATCTTTTTATACACATTGGAATTTTACATGCCCTTTCCACAGAGATTGTTTTTACTATGGACAGTTTTATAGACATAAACATATAAAATAGCATGTATTTATGAAACTATACTTTTACAATTTGGATGGTTTCTAATCCATTACAGAAAGTAATTAATTAAAAGATGATTTGAAAGAGACATTTTTCTAATCAGAAAATAAAATACTGATCACTTTCTCTCAAAAGTATATTATATGTCTATAACTATGTTTTCATTTTCAATTAAAACATCACCTTGTCTATTAAAACAGAGTTCCTTTTTTACTATTTTTCTTAGACCTAGTAAAATAATGTAATTTAAGGACTTGACATATATAGAGAATACAGGTTTTCTGAAGCTGGAAAACACAATAATCAACATGATGTGATTGGGAGTATTCACCTCTCCCTGAATGTTCTTAAACATAATTATTTCTTTTAGAAATTATTTGATTAAAATATAATTACAGTATCCCCCCTCCTCCCTCCAACCCATTTCATATACCCCTCACTAGCTCACAAATCATGCTCTTTTTAATTATTAATTACTAATACTGTTGCATGTTGTATAAATATTTGTAAATAAATATACAAACACAACCTGCTGAGTCTGCTTAATATATATGTTTTTCAGGAATGAAAACTTTATATTGGATAATCCAATAGGGGGCTCATCTCAGGGGAAAGCTAATCCCCCCTCACTTAGTGGTTGTTAATTGCCTGTAGCTTTTGATCTACAAAGAAGACCCCATGAGAGTTCCTGAACCGCTAATGGCACAGTAACTGGTGCTGCCATTGTTCACATCCTAAAAATAATTGTACCCTGTTCCAGTGTCCAACCACAAAATTTGAAAGAATATATTTGAATTGACGTGGGATCCTCTCCAGTCTTCAAAAATTCTGAGTCATTCCGGAAGTTCAGGGACTTGTACTTTACAGGTCCCCTTTCCCCAACCTAGTTTTCTATGGTGAAGAAATTTCATGTTTCCATTTTCACTTAACTGAGGAAGCCTCTGCAAAAATGTTTTGGTTGTCTTAGGTTAAAACAAAAGAAATAAGTATAATGAAAAATTTTATATATACTTTATATATAAAGACACACCTGAAAACAACGTCTTTATCCTCATAATTTGTACTCTTTTTGAGGCAGCCACTAAATCTACACATTTTCATCTCAAATAAGTATCTATTATGTAACACTGACCACTTGCTTGCCTGTTTTAATAACTTACCGCTTGAGCAATAATATTTCGTTTATTTTTACTCTAAAAATCTCTCCATCCCATAAAAAATGATGGCAATTTATATAACACCTGCATTTGAATAGGTGTGGATAATAATAGTTCTTCTTTTCTTTCCCCTACCATCACAACATCTACTTTTTAGCATGGATGTACTTCAGGACTCCCAGGTGACAACCTTTTCCTTTTTTTTTTTTAACAAATGTCTTCTGTGATTTCCAGGTATCTCTATTAAACCAGAAGATAGATAAAAATCAATAAACTTGACTCAGACAAGAAAAGTAGCATCTAGACAATAAATGTTGTAGGGACATTCTTCTCTTTACTGGTAGAAATTCTGTTTGATGCACATACTCAAAGTTAGTAAAGATTATATCTACTTTAATAACCAACATATTAAATAGCATACCTATTCAAAACTTGATGTTCAGTGCTATTATGGATTCATTAATGAATAAAACATGTGATATTTACTGTGCAAGATGAAATTCTGAAACAAAATTAATAATATTTATTTAAAATCCTTAACACAGTAGAACTAGACATGAAAGTATCATTTATATAATAAGGAAAGCCTTGATATTACAAAAAAAATTTTGATAATGATTTTAAATAAGGGTGATACCTAAGCATCTGAGATAATTATACATACCACTGCATAACACTTCTGGTCCTGGAATGGTGCTCAGTGATTAAGAGTAGCTATTGCAGAAGACCCAGGTTCAATTCCCAATCATCTGTAACCTAGTTTCACAGGATCCAAAGAACATGCACCTGGTACACATATATGCAGGCAGGAAAAACTTTCATATTCACCAAGTAAAATACAAGAAAACAAAAATAAGTTTTAGCAGTCAATAATACAAATAACACATTTCTCTTCAGCCTACCTTTGTGCATATATGAACAGACAAAATTGAACCTTGAAATAAAAATTAATGCTTGTATCTGATTATTCATAAAGAAGATTAATTTGTAATTTGCAAAACAGTACTTAAATAAATTCAAGTCATAACCATTTTTATATCCTTTATGTGGTTTGCACATTAGCATGTCACTTGGCTGCCTTTTCTGGTTATAGAAAAATTGGCAGTTTAATTATTCTTGGGGAAGGATGTTCAATAAATTTTCTAACTATTTTGTACAGCCAAGTGACTGTTTGCACTTAAAAGTTGTCAGATCAGCAAAATCGAAGCTCCTTGCATTGTTCTTTTGTGTATCATTTCTGCATTCAGAGCACCAAGGATAAAAATAATAGCCTGACCATTTTATGTGGATATAAAGTCTTGAATGTATTTTAAGCAGGGGGATATAAAAAGGCAGAGGTAGAGTGGAAACTTGAAGTTGTGAAATTACATTTTACTTTCAAATTTGAATTTTTGGTTGATGAAAAGTTGGATGGTGTCAGAAAAGTGCTGTAGTTTAACTCTTAGGAAGTCAGAATGCTCTGGACTCAGCCTCAATAACTGATGTCATTTCCTCTCTTTTGCTTGTTTTTCAGATCGGTTTGCTGTGCTTGCAAACAATAACTTGCAGATTCTCAACATCAATAAAAGTGATGAAGGTATATACAGATGTGAAGGAAGAGTAGAGGCTAGGGGAGAGATTGATTTCCGGGATATCATCGTTATTGTTAATGGTAAGCTAAAAATTATTTCTGCACATTCTGTTGTATATTTCAACACTGTTTGTTAGAAGGGAAACTATAAAATCAACAATGAATACACCCTTAGTCAATATTATCTATTCCTGTAAGAATCCACCAATTTTATTAATGGCATTAGTTGTATTACATTTCAACTCTAGACCCACTCTTAGATGCCCTCACTTTTCAGTATGGTACTCTTGATCTTTATTGGGCATGTAGCTAAAAGAACACAATTACTTGAACATAATGACGTCTCTTATTAGATCGATACTTAAATTTCTATGATGTATGTATCACTTAATTTTTCATTATTTGCATTTCCCCAACTTTAATAATTAAGTTAATACTGTTACTTTTTAGTGAATAATATTCATTTAAATCTTCAAATTCCTCACATGAATTCCTCACTAAAAGTAGAATCTTATATTCTGTTTTCGTATTCTTATGTATTAAAGTGTACATGAAGGTAAATATGTGGAAATCTTGTCGGCCACAAAAGCAGTCATGCAAATGACACCCTTTTGTTTGCGTCTGGTTGATCACCCAGAAGCCCTTTCCTATACAGACTCAGCCGAAAAATCATCTTCTTTGGGTGAACAATGCTAACTAACAATGTTTTCTCTTTACGGTCACAAACTCTCATACTTTCAAGTAATTGGAATGTCTTTTCTGTAAAAAAAAAAAAGTGTTCAAAAATTCCAGTATTGATTGCTTCTGCTTGTGGTGGTGCAGTTGGATCATGTCAAGGAGACACATTGACCAATGGCATCAGATAACTGTGATTTTCTCTTACATGGTCTTTGACTTAGCTGGGAAATTCATTCTAATCCAAACTTATTGACTCTTCTTCCTTTCATTGGTGTCTTCTAAACCTCGAGCTTCTCAGAAAGATTTCCCTGGGCATGTCTCTGTTACAGTACTCTCAGTGTTCCTGACTCTCATAGATTTTTCAATAGAAACTTTGTGACTTCAAAAAAGTAAATAAATGAATAAATAAATAAAGACTTTCTCACATATTATCTTCTCTTCCTTAAATTACAACCTGACTCTCATAGATTTTTCAATAGAAACTTGTGACTTCAAAAAAGTAAATAAATGAATAAATAAATAAAGACTTTCTCACATATTATCTTCTCTTCCTTAAATTACAAATTTTGCTCTTGATGAATAACTATTTTCCAATTAATACTCTAGCCTTTCTCATTTACTTGTCACCCGCTTTCCCCTTACGATTCTGGCCTTTATTAGTCTTCTCTCATTAGTTTCTTTATGACCCAAATATATATTTCATCAATCTGTGGGCCATATTGAAAAAAGTGAAAATAAATTCATAGCTTATATACAGATGTAGAGACATAATTCTTATGAAATAAAATATATATCTGAGAAATGAAATTTATAATTTGTTTTTACACATCAAGCCATGAAAATAAAATAACAAGTATTTGTTTCTTCATCTCACAATTAGTTTTGACTGCTATCCAAATGGAAATTATTTTACTGGGGATTCTAGACAGTTTACCTCTTTTTCCAAGATAGTGAATATTTATTATAAAGTTTATCACCTTATGAATTTTTTTAAAATCAAACTTCACAAGTTTTACTTTAGTTTCAAAATTGATCTTTTTTGTATTTATGAATTAATTGAATAGCTATATACATGAATTTTTGTTTCATCCTATTTCATATTTGGACTTAGATCTAAGGTCACATCATATTTGCTAAGACACTTAGACTTTTATCTCACACTCAATTTTAACCAAATGTGTTACCATCCACTATTGTTTTAAAGATGTAAAGATACCAAAATAGTTGTAATACATAATCACAGAGGGATTTTTAAATTATAAGTGCCACCAATATAGCTGGAATAAGAATGATCCCTTGCTATTCAGAAGAAATCTAATAATGAAAAAGTGTGATTTCTTAGAATTTGGAGAGAAGAAGCAGGTTGCAAACAAAAAGCATAATCATAAAGAAACAGTAAAAACTGACCATGAGTATAAACACAGCAACACAGATGTGAGTAGAATACACTATTTCAGGGAGCATAGATATAATGGAGGTATTGGATGGATTGGGGATCTGGTTAAATATGGCTGGAAACAGAGGCAGGCCATGAAGGATTCTGGGTATGTCCTTAAAACTCTTACTGCCTTCTATGGGGTGATTATGTATTCTTTGAGGAGGAAGTATGGGAGAAGGGTAGAAAGCTCTCAGAGGTACGGAATTACAGCCAGTAATTGGAACCCATACTAATGGAGAAGAAAATGAATGTGAAAAGCTATAATTAAGCATTACATGTTCTAAGATGTCATATTGCACCTGACAACAATAAAGGTTCATTTCCAGATGCCTAGTGTTCTTGGTTTCCAGTATAGCACAAGCTAACAGAGTCTAATAAGGTGTGAATTTAAATATTTCTGCTCAATTTGGCAATTGTACACTTACAAGACTCATTAAAGGGAATAGTATCATTTAAGTAGCTTAGACTGAATTAATAATTCATGTATAAATGTGCATGTACATTCATTGAAGAGGAGACATAGTGGTTGCATTCCTTTTATGATTATACCTTGCCTAAATCTTGAATAGCCTGCCAGATAATTAAAAAATACATCAACATAAATGTATTGAATAAGATAACAAGCTTTTCTGTAAAGTCTTTAAGATTTGAAACCAGATAATTATGGTATGCATATACAGAAACATATACACAAATCATATATATGCTCTTTAAAATGAAGCCAGTGTAATTTCCCTTGCTTTCATCAAAATAATTCTGTCCTGTCTGATTTTCAGCTCCCCACTACTACTCTGAAAATGTCCTTAGATATTAAAAAACAGGGGGTATAAATTTAAAATTTAAAGTCAGTACAGGGTTATTCCTATAGAATGATGCACCTTCTTTCCTAAATCTTTGGTAAATTTATGAAAATGACCCACTAACCACAGATTCAAGTTTGGTGTAATGGAAATAGGAGCAATTGAGGTCAGATGAAAATTATCTAGAAATATAACTTTAAGGCAATTTATGTTCCTCTTTTTCAAATGCCACAATCAACAGTAGATGGTCATGGCTAGATATATTTGTGAAAGTGTGCAGCGGTAGTGTGAAGTTTTCCTCAATGATCCTTGGGCTCTGATCTCTGATTTTTTTCTTGTATCAACTCATTTATGTAGGGCAAGAAAATGAGGAACAGTACTTTCTGTTACAATAAATGAAACTTCACAATTTTCTTTGTAGCTTGTTTGAAATGTCATAAAATCCTAAGCATCAATAAATAGAAAAGACAGTAGATAGCCTAATATTTGTGTCAATGTTATACCTGAATCAACCATGAAGACAGCTGGCAAATATTATAATTTATGAGATAACTTTTAATAATAGTGTATAAAATACCATATACAATTTATGCCAAGTTCAGGAAGAGTGAAACCTTTGCTTTGCTGGGATACATGATGTTGGCCAGCTGGAGCTGAAGAAACTAGCACCATTGTTGACACTAAATCTTCTTGGTGGTACTTCCCGAGAGCATACTAAAGCTGTGTTCCAGAGCAGCTAAGGTTTAACTCGTCCTGGCTGCTGAACATGGTAATAGTCACCTAGATAGTACTGGTGTTGAAATCATGAAGGGGTCATGGGGAAAAACTGAGACTTGACACTCTGAGAGGCCAGGTGAGGCCATTGATGAAGATTAAGTTCTGGTGGCAGCTGAAGACACTGGATTGAAGTGGTGATCCATAGAATTTGAGGTCTGGCACCATGAAAAGAGTCTCAGGGAGACTACTGGAGATAGTTACAGACAAAGACCACAGGTTTTGGAGATGCCAATATAATAGGATGAACAACAAGAAGAGCGGCAGCTGTGGTGTGGAGCCAGTTGAAGCCTAGAAGATAAGTTGTGTGTGCTGCAGAGTGTGCAGATGTAGAAGTGATCCAAGCCTTTTGGAGGAGCCCTGAAGATTGTGAGTGAATCCGAGAAAATTAGACACTGAGTTACTTTGTTTTTTTGGAGTTTGCTTTGTGTATTTTGTGACTGTGTCCTGGTTCTTCCCTCTAGAAGTAATAAAGTGTTTAATTTATTTTTGATTTCATAGGATCCCACAGTTGAGAGACTTGACTTTTAAATATGTGTTTATGGATCTCCTGGCAATGGGACCAGGACTTATCCTGGGTACACAAACTGGCCTTTTAGAGCATATTCCCTACAGTGCAATGCCTTATTCAGGGGAGTAGGGGCTTGGTTAGGCCCCAGTTTGATATGCCAGCCTGTGTTGACTACCCAAGGGTGGCTTTACCCCTATGAAGAATTTGAATTTTAAGGAGACTGAATTTTTTTTTTTTGAGACAGGGTTTCTCTCTGTAGCTTTGTGCCTTTCCTGGAACTCACTTGGTAGTCCATGCTGGTCTTGAACTCACAGAGATCTGCCTGGCTCTGCCTCCAAAGTGCTGGGATTAAAGGCATGTGCCACCACTGCCTGGCTTGAGACTGAATTTTTTAAAGATGTGGGAATTTTAAAATTTGGAATATCATATATTGTGATGTTAATGCAAGATTTTGACATTTAATAAGAAAGGAAAGGTGGCTTAATAGCAATGTGAATGTGTGTCAAGTTGAAAAGGGATCAGTTGTGCTGACAATTTTATGTCAACTTGACATAAGGTAGAGTCACTGGAAAGAAGAAAATCTCAGTTAAGAAAATCCCTCCATAAGATCCAACTGTAGGATATTTTCTTAGTTGGTGATTGATGGCGAAGGGGCCACTTTGTGTTTCTAGATCCCATAAGTAAGCAGGCTGAACAGGCCATGTGGAGCAAGCCAGTAAGCAGCAGTCCTTCATAGCCTCTGTATCAGCTCCTGCTTCTGGGTTCCTACCTTACTTGAGTTCTTGTCCTGACTTCCTTTTGTGATAGACTGCAGAGTGTAAGTTTAAGCCAAACAAACCCTTTCCTCCCCAACTTGCTTTTGTTCATGGTGTTTCATCTAGTTAAGACTTCCTCTTGCATTATAATGTTGTTAGTCTCTGACAAGAAGGCAGCATTTTCTCACCTGTAAATCCAGTGTCCCATCTGTGTTCCCCTAATTTACAGATGTATTCCACTGGTCAAGTAGGGACCAACTCATGTTGTTGTTGTTGTTGGTGGTGGTGGTGGTGGTGTTATAATATATTAAGATGGTAAAGTACAACCTGGGACACCTGTAATTTATTGTTTATTGGAAAACAAACCACAGCAATAGGGAAAAAAACAAAACAAAACAAAAAAGAGAAGAAAAATAAAGTGTTACTAGACATAACAATATTTTTTAAACATTTCTATGAATCAATAGGGGAAAATATAACAATCAAAGTATGATCTAACCATATATTAATAAAATACATCAGGGGATCAATCTTAGAGTTATCTGAAGAGACACTCATGTATTCTTTTCCTCAAATGTGTTGAAACAAATGGTGATTTGGCAAATAGCTTCAAGACCAATCATTCTAAAAGGCACCTATGGCTGGAATTCCTTTTAAAAAATTGTTCTTGCTTGATGTTGTCTTGTTTAATAAAAGGATAATTATCTAACACATGTGTATTTATAATAGTGAAAATACCTCAGCAGAGGGAATTCACATTAAATTAAAACAAACAGAAAAGTACCCAGTCTTGCACAGTGTTTATTCCCTATGCTAGTTTGTCTTTTTACAATTATTTTTCCCTTTTTGCATTACTCTCTTCTGTGGCCTCTGCTCCCTGCTCCTCATACCATGCCTTTCCTTCTCTTTTTACTCTTTGTCTGTCTTCATCCTACTGCCCATCCCCCACTCTCTTCCACTGCCTTCTCCCCCTCCTAATCTCTTTTAATTCTCTCTTTCTTTCCTCCCCTTCCTCCAACTTCTATTTTTCTGTCCTGCCCTCCATTTTTCTTTTAAGACTAAGCCAATTTCCATTTCCCCTCTAGTGTTTAGTCCATCCTTTAGCTCTAGCAAGCTATCCATCAAAGGACAAAGATCTTACTAATCATGTAATTTTCTCCTCACAACGTCTCATTCCACTAGCTCTACATCTGTACATTTTTTTCTGAAGACTAACTGCTTGAAATGGCTGCCCATATACACTCCACGGGGTATACACATTTAAAGTTTTATTTGAAAGAAAAGGATAGGGTAGAGCAAGTAGAAACAGTGCAAGACTCTCATGGGCCCAATTTGCGCAGACAATGTCTTATCTTCTCTGTCAACCAACATCTGAGTGAAGCAGCTCAGTGAAATTCTCACTGAACTTCAAGACAAGCTAGGGGATTGTATAGGACAGGTGAAAACTCCCACTGAAGGTAATGATTTCAGGGCCTGCTAAGGGAATTGTCCTGCGCATCACATATTCCAGGGATCCTATTATGGCTAAGAATCAAGTGGTAGCCTTCCCAGAATCTGTGTCAACACTGAAATTCTACAACTGAATTGTTAACCAATTTTCCCTTATACAACCTGTAGCAATGAATCTTTCAGCTGACTTGAAATTAATCATTATATGCCAAATATTCTCACAGATTTTGTTGTGATCTAATATTAGACCATTTTGCTCCATTGTTAATATACTTTTTAAAATCATATACTAGAACTATTTCATCCTAACTATTATTATCTGAGGATGTCAGATCTACTGCTTTTCCTCAGTAAACTTCATTTTAAAATTCAGTGTTAACTATGTGATCACAGTTCTAACACTGCCTCATTTTACTGATAGTTTAGAAGTTAAAATTTGGCAATTACCCCATATTTGCTATCATTTTCCAAACTTGAGGGCATAGTAATAGGTTTTAAAGCAAAACAGAAATGAAATACTGATTTTTCTGACATTGATGGTTGTTCACAATTCAGAAATGTTTATCAAAAATAACTAAATATATATACTTAAATCATTTTAAGCAATGAGCTACACTTCAAATGGAATTTTAACATTACTTTATGTCTATCATTGAATAAAATAAATGTGTTAAATTCTTTATGTTTTGAGGTCTAAAAATAGTTTTTATTAAATATCAGTTTAGGTTGATCAATCTCCATCAATGAGAAAATAAATTTTATTGCAAGTAACCATAACAGATAATAATGAAAATTTAGATGTAACTTAAGTTTATCTTTCATAAGAAAGAGAACAAAAAGATTAAATGAGTTGAGATTGAATGTAGATATAATTTCAAACCGACCTGATACGACTACTGGAATGTAATCACTTTATCCAGATTACTATGAATATTTATATTAATGAATTAACTTAATTCACAGTCTATACTGCACTGACATCATATTTCACATGTGATTATATGAGATCAATTATACAAAAATGACAAAGATGTAATTCATAACAGTAGGATATATGCTTCCTTATAAAAAGATTAATTTTAATAATTAAATTTAAAATGAATAACTCGATACCCTCTTTGAGTAATTAAAATAAGGTTTGCATTGTGATTCCCGAGTCATTTCACATTTTGGTTTTTTTTTTTTTTTCAATGTTTACATGTAATGAGACCAGTCTTGTGCTACTGAACTCATCAGAAGACCCGAAGATAAAACATAATTTCTTTGTTCATACACAGATGTTATAATACATACGTGTTAAATATCAATCCAGTCCACCCAATCTTACAATAATGGACTGATATGCATTATGTAACTTTCTAAAGTGGTCACAAAATGTAAACATAAGCAAAAAATGGGACTGGCGTGCTAGCTTAGTAGTTCCGAGCACTGGCTGCTCTTTCAAAGGACTTATCCACAATCCCTAGCACCCATATGGTGGATTACTATTATCTTTAACTTTATTCCAAAGATGCCCAATGCAGTCGTATGGCCTACAACTGCAAATTAATCAGTAAACATTTATAACTCAAAGAATGAGAAACAAATTCTTTGAGACTTTTGACATCTGCTCTATTTGAAAAAGCCTATTTAGAACTTACATTTTTAGCTCCAAATAAAATTTATAACATTTTATCTTGATAATCACCATAAATGAAAAATAGAAATTTGTTCAAGTGCCAAAAGCCAGGCCAGAGACATGGCTCAGTAAATGAACTTTCTTACCACCCATCCTGATGTCAGGAATTTGATCACTGAGACACACATAGTGGAAGAAGAAAACCGATTCCTTTTGGTTGTCCTCTGCCATCCATCATCACTGCATGGCATGAGTGTATGAGCAAGCATATATAAAAAAATACATGTAATGAAAATAAAAACTATATTGGTAGAGCTGTGAGATGTGAATTTGTATTATGTCCCCCAAAAAATGGAAGAAAAAAACCAAACCAATTAAAACAGCAAAAGACAATACCATGATAAGATTTTTTTTTCTGGTATCACATCAATCCGAGCAGCCTAGTAATTGATCTTCAGAATATGGTATTAAATCCCCAGTGAGACTACTCTTCTGATGGTTTACACTGTAACATAAGAACAGATATTTCTTTATCAAATTCTGTGTGATGCAAAACATAAGTAGTAATAGTTTTCCAACCTGGAAAGTTTATTGAAAACAAAATTATGACAAATAATGAACACCCTCTTTTGGTTAACAGCAACAACTGAAAGAGAACTAGAAAGCTCTCTTCTATCGCAGAAGTGTTTCTATCTAAAAACATAATGGAGAGGTTTTTGTTAATACATTTGTTTTCTGTAGTGTGATAAAATATGCATTGCTACAATAAAAATAATTTAGCCATTCCTTCAACTTCATTTAAAATTGGAAAATGTAAGCCAATTATGCCAACAAAATGCTACCCTCACTGGAGTAGCGTGTTTACTAGGTGGATGGTACTGTTTATAGACCCCAAACTGGTGAAGTCCAGAGAATAAGTGACAATAGAATGTAGTCAACCTTCATGGGATATCTCCATTGTACTTCTACTCCCAAGGCCTCAGGAAAACCACAGGAGCAAGGGTAGAAAAGCTCTAAGTCACAGATTGGGCAAGATAACTACAAACTACTATCTTCTGGACATGGCAGGACTGTTGCACTCCTGAATTTACACAAACTGATTACTAGCCAGAAGAAAAAAGAAAGGACACTGTAATTCTATGCTAAATTCTAAGACCAGAGCACAATACCCAGGAGAGAGATGTGAAAAGCAAGAAAAGAGGCGTAGAATTGGTTATCCAATGCATACAAAACAACCCTGAAAACATGCATCCAATTGACATGTGAACCCAACAGGTTATAAATAGAAATATATAAGTATTATATGCATATATATGCATAAAATAACAATGAAAAAAGCTGTTAATATGAAGGAGAGTGGGGAGAGGTATATGGGACATTTGGAATGAGAAAAGGGAAGGGGGATCTTGTTATTATGTTGTAATATAAAATGAAAAAGAATTAAAGAGCAGAAACTGTGACACACCTCATTTAATGTTCACTTCCAAGACACAAAGTTAAAGTAGTAGGTTATAGGGTGAAAAAATATTGTGTCTATAATTACAACAGAAAGGAAATGAGATATAAAGAGTGAAATGAATATACTCATAAAATTAAGAGTTAGTATCTATAAAAGTCCACTTTTGGGAATAGTGGTAATTATTATTATGCTATTTCATGTAAAAGCATGATCCCTATACCAACCCTTGTAAAGGCAAAAATGTGAGGTACTGTTTTTAGTTACTAAGATTCATATCAGTTATTTTTCTCAATGTCCATGGGACAGTGACTTATCAATGCAAAACTGAACACTACTCTAAAGATATGCAATTATAATAAAATATAAAGCTATCTATTTTGTCTCATATATATATATAGTAATCAATCTATTAATATTTATTTTACAAGTCTTACTTTATCATATACACTTTAAGGGCATGGGGATGTGCCTTGAGTCTCAGCTCCAGCTTTACTTTGAAACTGAGGTAGTTCTATGGAAGTCTATGACTTGTTTATTGCAAACACTGCATTTCAGCCACAGTTTCAACATGACCAGAATGTGCAGCGTGTACAATTTTGCAATGTAATTAGTTCGAAATTGAGGAAGCTTAATTTTAAAATTGAATTGTTCATGAAAATCTATTTTCATACTCTATAGCTGAAGCAGTTTCTCTTCATAAAATGTTTTATAGTTGTTTGAAGAAATTAAGTGTAGTTAATCAGAAAGAACATTATGGTTTGACACCTAATTTGAAAGCCCTGTCTTGAAACAGTGAATGATGGCCTACGGAATTACATAGACCAATAAGAACCTGAATAGGAAATCCATTTATGCTGAAAGTAGATTTCAGTATGGATTAAGTCAGTGCTGCTATGTCTTTGTGTGAGACATATTTCATGCAGTATATGTGTTCACTAAAATACACAATTCACTGTTTAACAGATTGGGGGACACTACACTAATAACATGGTGAATTATCCTATTATGCACAAGAAAAACTATCTCTGACCCTAATTCTCTGTGAAAACAGAAAGTAACTACGGAGAACCAAAACACTAAAAGATAGTGGCAAAATATTGGTGATTCAGTGTTATGGTGGCATCTCTTTACTCTGTGTCTTTCCTCCTTCAGTTCCACCAGCAATTGTGATGCCCCAGAAGTCCTTCAATGCTACTGCAGAGAGAGGAGAAGAGATGACCTTAACCTGCAGGGCCTCAGGCTCTCCAGATCCTACCATCTCTTGGTTTAGGTAAGTGAGGGTCCCATGTCTTCTGCGTGGTGCTCATAAGGCTCACAGAGGAATATTTGAAATTGTAATTATTTGGAAAGAAACAAACATTGTCTAGTCTCATTTGAAATAAAGGTTATCTAACACCAAATGATCATCCCCGAAAACACACATACAAGTAACATTTTATAGACTGAGTGGGTTTTATTTTGGAATATATGTGTACACAAACATATATGTATGTAAAAAATATTTTAAAAAGAGACCATGGATTTGAAAGACAGCTTTTGCTTCGACTCCTTTGTTTGTTTGTTTTCTTTTGTCCTATTCTAGTTTATTTATATTTTGTTTTATGTTTTAGACACCTTTTTGTTTTCTAAGGAGAAAGAGGAACAAAGGATTTGAATTTTGATGAGAGAAGACATAGGGAAGATCTGGGAGGAGTTTGGGGTAGGGAAACCAAAATCAAACCATATTGTATGAAAAAAAAACTGTGTTCAATAAAATAAAAAGGAAAGCAAAAGAACAACGAGGGTCATATGGGAGATTTTAGAAGAAGAATAGGTTAGGGGATGATGTGATTGTTTCAGAGCTCATAAATAATAGAACTAATGAAAAATGGTTCTTAAAAATAATTCACTGTGGAGCCAGGTGGTGGTGGCGCACGCCTTTAATCCCAGCACTCGGGAGGCAGAGCCAGAAGGATCTTTGTGAGTTCAAGGCCAGCCTGGGCTACCAAGTGAGTTCCAGGAAAGGCGCAAAGCTACACAGAGAAACCCGGTCTCGAACCCCCCCCCCCAAAAAAAAGAGTGTGTGTGTGTGTGTGTGTGTGTGTGTGTGTGTGTGTGTGTGTGTGTGTGTGTGTTTCAAATGCTGGTTCTTGCCTTTCACTGTGGGATCTGGAATGAACTTAGGTTTGCTAACTTTGATCCAATGAGGCATCTTGCCCTTCTAAGGTGCTATTAGTCATTGGCTAAGTAGATTAGATAGCATAGACAGAGTGCAGCATGTGAACGGACTGTAATGTTCCTGAGTGAAATATTGGCAGAGAATGTTTACTGGGGGTTCAGAGTTATCTTTTGTTCAATGTTGGCTCTGCAGCCTTACTGCTGATAGAATCTCTGTGTTATTACTGGAATACAGTCTGTATTAAAATGGATAATGGATGTTTTAGCGGTATTGTTTGAATGCAAAATCACTTATTATATGAAAATAACTACATGTTCTCTTTTTGTACTAATTTATTTTTATTTATTTTTGTTTTTTGTTGTTTGGTCGAGACAGGGTTTCTCTGTATTGTTTTGGTGTCTGTCCTGGATCTCATTCAGTAGACCAGGCTGGCCTCAAATCATAGAGATCTGCCTGGCTCTCACTCCAGTGTGTTGGGATTTAAGGCATATGCTGCCACTGCCTGGCTTTGTACTAATTTAAAAATAGTTATATAGATGACATTTTAAGAAGTTATTTTTAATTAAAAAAATTCTCAATCAATAGAATACCAAGTATATTCTAAAAATTATTCTTTGTTTACTTCTGTCTATTATTTTAAATTTTTGAATGTGCTTTGAATCCATTATTACTAGGCACATTTTTTATTTACTCTATTGTCATTGATTGTTGTTCAAAGGAATAAAATGAAGACAATGAAGCCACAAACAGGATGATCTTAAACATAACCATGAGAGTGCAGTTTATGAGGCTGAAGAGATCGCTCAGTCAATTAAGTGCTTACCTCATAAGCATGAGGTCCTGAGTTAGAGTCTGTATGAAAATGCAGGCATGCTGATATTATAAAATCAATGCTACATAGGTGGATAAATTAGAATCACAGAGGATCACCGTCCAGCCACTTTAGGGTAACTGATGAGGCCAATGCCAAATCCTGTACAGAAGCAAGTAGCAGGATTCCTGAATGTGACACCCTATATTATACTCTGGCTTCAAATGTATGCATAAATGAACATTTTATACACACCGGCACATATGCACATCATAAATGTAAAATAGGAAGATACAGTTTTTTGCAGGAACACTAAGATGTGTAACTATTGCTATGCTTATAAATGAAAAATTGCAAAAAAAAATCACAAAGTTATTAGTTGATACTGAATGAAAAATAGAAATAAAAAACAGAAAGGAAAGGACATGACTGCGCCTAGGAATGGTGGAGGAGAAAGTTCATTATAGATATTGCAGAAAGCAGAGTCAGAGGCAGGGATATCTGGAAGAGTCCATGGTGGACATTACTAGTTTGAGCTGGGTCATGTGGGAGAGGGAAAGCGGGAGGAAGAGAGGAGACAGGGCAGAGGAGAATGAGGTACAGCAGCCAGGAGGCCAGAGGTCCAAAAGGGAAGAGCCATGTGATCAAAATGTCTGGATTATATAGGGAGGAACCTTTAGGGGAATGGCAGCCCAACCCCTGAACTGGAAAATTCAGAGTAGAGGGTAGAGTATGCAAACCATACCCTGTAATAGGTAGGGACTGAGGGATGCTGGAAGAACATGGTGGCCAGGTCCAGCTTTGATGTGTTAAATAGACGCCTCAGCTGTTTGTTCTGGGTTTGAAACTTAACAACTATATTTGGTATATGCAATGATAAGATTGGCAATATTTATACTTTGTAATTGATTTTAAAAACAATTAATATCCACAACTATTCTTCACTGCTTTCTATTTAACATATTTTGATAATATGATTTCAGATCTTTATCTTGTTTATGATTTTAGCACAGTAGGATTCTATAAACAAGGTGATTGGAATTAATCTATGCAGATATTAATTCTTGGTAATAGTATTTTACTGGGTTGCTCATCTGACATTAGCATACTAAGCCCAGGCAATCATCATGTATCTCAGTGAGTACTATATTTCCAATAATTCTTTAAGGGTCCATAGTACACCTAATTGAGTCACAGAAAAGTTCTTATGCCATTCATCCCAAGAACAAATAGTGATCATGACCCTAAAGATTATATATGTCCAGAGATATTTAGCTCCTTTTACTTTATTCAAACATATTTTCTTTTTCTTTCTTTTTTTTTAATCTGTGGTGCTCCAGGTGTGCTGGAGCTATGAAACTCTGTATTGTAAAGTCAGAAGCAACTTGTCAGAATTTTAGAATGAAATAAATAGGAAAGCACAGGAACACTTTGTTTTTTTATTTAATATTTTTATTTTATAATTAACTTAATTTCACATATCAGCCACGGATTTCCCAGTCCTCCCTTCTCCCAACCCCCAGCCCTCCTCCCTAATCCACCCCCCATTCCCACCTCCTCCAAGACAAGGTCTCCCCTGGGGAGTCAGCCCAGCCTGGTAGACTCAGCCTAGGCAGGTCCAAGCCCCTCCTCCCTACACCAAAGCTGAGCAAAGTGCCTCAGCATAGGCCCCCAGGCTCTAATAAGCCAGCCATGCACCAAGGACAGGTCCTGGCTCCACTGCCTGGGGGCCTCCCCATACAGTTCAAGCTAATCAACAGTCTCACTTATCCAGAGGGCCTGGTCCAGTTCCATGGGGGCTCCTCAGCCATTGGTTCACAGTTCATGCATTTCCACTACTAAAACTTATTTTCTTATGCTTTTTGAAAATAAAATTATCATAAGAACTAAAATAAATCAAATCCAGAATATGTTTACTTTTCCATATTTATATCTATGGTTTCTCATCTGTATGCCTTTAAATGCCATTTTTTGGTGATAATGGAGAGTGCTTAGAATCCAAATAGATTTTCTTGGTGTCTGATTTAAAAAAAAAAAAAGTTTTGGGAGAATAGGATTGTATTATTGTAACATTTGTAGAGATATATTTACTTTTACTGAAAAGCTTTTATTTGATCCCATATGTCTGTTCATAAAATGTATCAAAACTATGAAAATAAATTCTTGTAAGCACTGGGGAATAGAGTTAGTTGCACTTGAGGATTCAGACAACCTGATGAGCAGAGGTGGTACATACAAATGACACGATGAGAGTCCACTGATTTAGTAACCACAGTAACAACAACAACAAAACAATATATTAGGTAGCTGAAAGAGCAGAAATGTATTTCTCCACATTTCTGGAGACTGGGTATCCAAGAACAATGTACCACTGGGACTGGTTTCTGATGAGGACTATCTCGCTGGCATCCTGTCCACTCCTTTACTTTATCCTATCACTGGCATCCTGATGTCCACTCCTTTACTCTATCCTATCATATCCTTTTCACTTCATATATATGCTGCTCTTTTTTTTTAAAAGAATATAGGTTCCTTGAGATAGAGAGATGATATAGGCATGACAACTTAAGGTTTATGCCCACGATCCACATAACAGATGTATGTTTGCACTTTTGTTCTTGTAATACCAGTGCTAGAGAGGAGAAAAAAAATGCCATATGGATTTATGGAGTTCAATGGTCAGTCAGACATCACACACACACTATCCATCAAATGTGGGTGTCACTTATTCAAACACAAACTTGTTTTATTTTTTTTTAATTTTTGAAGTACCATCTCCAAATTAATTGACCTAAAATGGTTAGAGAGCCAATATTAATATGGATATGGGAACATGCTTTGTATGTTACACAAATATAGAAGGAACCAGAGTTGGAATGCAGTGATAATGTTCACAAAGCAGACAGCAGTGCCTGGGGACATGTAAACTTAAGACAGCACAAATACAGAGTAATCATCCCTTTATACGTTCCTTTAGAACACATTTTCAGGTTCATCAGAACTACAAATTATTTGTCTTGAGAGAGAAAAAGACAATGAAGTTGGTTGAATAAGGAGGTTCAGAAGTTCAGGGAGGAGTTGGGGAGGGAAAGAGTAGATCAAAATACACTGCATGAAAAAATTAAAGTAAAAATAAATACTCTAAAGAATCATATTATAATTTAGCCAATTAATTGGGTGGATTCTATTGTTTTTTCAAAGTAAATACCACAAAGCATTCTTTTCAAACTCAGCTATTCTTATATGTTGGAGAGCATCCCTAGTCAGATGTGGGGTTGGTGAAAATCCTTTCCCATGCCTTAGGCTGCCATTTTGTCCTGTTGACACTGTCCTTAGCCTTACAGAAGCTTTTCAGTTTCATGAGGTCCCACTTATTAATTGACAATCTCAGTTCCTGTGCTGAAGGTGTTCTGTTCAGGAAGTTGTCTCTTGTGCCAATGTGCTTAAGTCTATTTTCCACTTTCTGTTCTATCAGGTTCACTGTAACCGGATTTATGTTGAGGTCCTTGACACACTTGTTTTTGAGTTTTGTGCAGGGTAATAGATATGTATCTATTTATATTCTTCTACATGACGATATCCAGTATTGCCAGCACTATTTGTTGAAGGTGCTTTCTTTTGTCCATTGTAGAATTTTTTTCTTTTTTGTCAAAATTCCTTGTGTTCATAGGTGTGTGGATTTATGTTTGGGTCTTTGATTTGATTCAGTTTTTATGTCAATACCATGCTATTTTTATTACTATGGCTATTCAGTAGAGCATGAGATCAGGGATGGTGATATCTCCAGTGGTTCTTTTATTGTACAGAATTGTTTTAGCTATCCTGGATTTTCTCGTAAATAACAACAACAATAATAACAACAACAGATAATCCAATTTTAAAAGGGGGTACAAACCTAAACAGAGAATTCTCAACAGAAACACTTAAAGAAATGTTCAACATCCTTACCTATCAAGGAAGTGCAAATCAAAATGACTCTGGCATTCCATCTTACACCTATTAGAATTGCTAAGTTCAAAAACGCTAATGGCAGCTTGTGCTAGAGAGGATGTGGTGCAAGAGGAACACATCTCCATTGCTGGTGGGAGTGCAAATTTGTACAGCCACTTTGTAAATCAATATGGTGGTGTCTCAGAAAAATGCAAATTGATCTACCCCTAGACTCATCTATACCTCTCTTGGGCATGTTTCTAAAGGATGTTCAATTATGCCACAAGGACACTTGTTCAACTATGTTCACAGCAGCTTTATTAATAATAGCCACAACCTAGAAACAATCTATATGCCCCCCAAGCAAAGAATGGATAAAGAATATATGGTACATATACAGAAGGGAATATCACTCAGCTGTTAAAAACAATGACATCATGAAATTTGAGGGCAAATGGATGGAACTAGAAAAGATTCATCCTAAGTGATTTAACCCAGACCCAGAAAGACAAACACAGTATGTACTCACTGATAAGTAGATATTAATTATAAAATATAACCATACTACAATCCACAGACCCAGAGAGGCTAAATAAAAAGGAGGCCCAAAGAGGGATGAAAGGATCTCCTGCATGGGGATGAGAACATGAGTGATCAGGTTGAGGGGAGGGTGAAGGGGAGGAGTATTGAAAGGGATGACTGACAGGGAGATGGCATTTCGGGTCATGTAGAAAGCTAATGCAAGGGAAACTCCCACAAATTTACAAGGATGACCCCAGCTAAGACTCCTAGCAATTGTGGGTTCATAGCCTGAACTGGCCATCTCCTGTGGTCAGATTGGTGACTACCTCAGTTGTTATCAGAGAGCCTTCATCCAGGAACTGTTGGAAACAGATGCAGAGAGCCACAGAAGGAATCCTGCTGAAGACAGAGAGGAGAGATTGTAGAGCAAGAGGGGCCAAGGACAATACAAGAAAACCCACAGAAACAACTAACCTGGATGATAGGAACTCACAGAATCTGACCAACAACCAGGAAGACTGCACGGGACCTACCTAGGCTCTCTGCAAATATGTGACAGTTGTGTATCTTGGTCTACTTGTGGAATTCCTGACAGTGGGAGCAGGGGCTGTCTCTAATGCTTTGAGAACCTCTTTCTTATAATGGATTGCATTGCCCAGCCTTAATACAAAGGGAGATGCTTAGTAGTATTGTAACTTGATATTCCTTGCTTTGTTGATACCCATGGGAGGCCTGCCCCTTTCCTTAACAGAATGATGGGAGGAGTGGATTGATGGGAGAGGTAGGAGGGAGTCAATGGGAAGAGAGTGGGGAGGGAAAACTGGTTGGGATTGTAAATGAGTAAATAAATTAAATTAAATAAAGAAAACCTCACCTTTTCAGAGTCTGGTGTCTTTCTTAGGCATTATAAGAATTAAGATGCTGATAACTTAATGGCTACTGGGTCTTCAGTGATCCTGGTTTTGGTCTTGAATTGTTAAAGGTCGGGAAAATACTGGCCCTAGAGTGAATCAGTGTGTTACTTACTTTTCTCTGTTTCGTGGCAGAACACTTGAAAAGGTAATTTGGAGAGGAAGACAATAAGTTGTCTCCCAGGTTAAGGTTTCTTTCCACTAAGGGATGGCAGAGGATCACAAAACATCTGATTCAGTAGCATCCACAGTAGGTAGCAGAGAGCGATGAATGTTTCTGCCCAGCCAACCACCTTTATCTTCTTTATTCAGTTTTGAATCCCAGTCTTGGATTGGTGCTGCCTAGACTAGCCAGCTACCACTTTAGCAATCTTAATCTAGAAACTCCCTCACAGATACACAATGGTCTCTTTTCATGGCGATTCCAGATGTCTTCCAGCTGAGAATCAAGATGGTCTCTTTCAGTAAGGAAGTATCTGTCCCTGTACTATTTCATGGCAAAGTTGAAAAGTAAGCCTGGTTATTTCTTAGTTAAACTCACTAAACCAATTTTTCATCCCTTTTCTTGGCCGCAGGTCGCACCATAAATGTATTTTGTTGTTGTTGTTGTGGTTGTGGTTGTGGTAAAGGGCTATTGAGGTCATTTCTTTCATTATTGTTCAGTCGTTACTGGCATGTTTTTTACAGAAATGTGTTAATGGCCTTTAATGCCATGTAAAAGCCTAGCATGATTCATTATTACCTTGTTATGCATTTAATTTCTGTACTACTTCAAGTTCTTGCTTCTCTTGTCTTGCTTACTTCACAATTGCTTCCTTGTTCTATTCCTTCTTCATCTGGTCTGTCTAGATATACGTATACCCAAATTTTAACTGACATTAATCTGTCTTTTAGTTTTTATGTTTCAGTGAATATTATTCTTATTTTTGTTAATTTTTTTCTATGTACTTTGCATTTAATTTCTGTTTTCTTTTTAGGTAGCATTTATGTTATTGAAGTTTTTCACCCTTCTCATATAATAATAATTTTATCTAGAAACATTGCTTTAATTATACATTGTTGATTTTAGAAAATTATATTTGAATTTTCTTTACATCAAACATCTTTTAATTTCTATCCAATTTTTCATTAAATATTATTTTGGTATTGGTTAATTTGTAAGTATGTTGTTTTTTTCCCAGTTTGTAGGTATGAATAGTCTTAATGTCTGATATCATTTGGTAATTACATTAAGTATTTATTAACTATAAGAATTTTCATCATCTTATAAATTTGTTGCTTATATTCCAGGTGTGTATTTTGAAAATGACTTTGATGACTGGCAATATTGCCATGCTCTAAATATTAATAGAATTCACTTGAAAGATTCAAGGGTATATTGTAGGCAGAATTTTCCTGTCCTGATCACCTACTCCCAAACAACCAACACAGAGACTTAAGATTGCTTATAAATGCTAGGCCAATAGCAATAGGCCTGTTACTAACTAACTAGCTCTTAAAACTTAACCCATTTCTATTTATCTATGTGCTACTCTGAGGCTCATGGCTTTTACCTCTATTCTATTTTGTATGTCTGACTCATTCTCCATCTGGCTGTAGACTCCAGACTCTGCCCTTCTTCCTCCAAGCATTCTCCTATTCTGGTTCTCCTACCCAATCTCTTTCTGCCCAACTATTGGCCAGTCAGTTTCTCTATTAAAACAATCACAGTGACATATATTTATATAGTGTAAGGAAATATTCCACAGCAGATATATAAAAGTCTTGCTGTGTTTCCTTGTAGGAAATTGAAATTTAAACTGATATAGGAATGTTAATATCTACACCACAGAGAGATTCTGACTGTTTTATGTCAATGTGTCATATAATAATTCAGTTTTCAAATTGAAAATCATAGATAAAAATAGAAATATAAAAAAGGGTAAAGGGAAAAGTAGAATAAGAATAATTGTAAGTAAAGGGAATATATAGAGATATTTTATATGTGGAAGGAAATTTTTTTAAATATTTTATGCAATTAAAATATAATAGAAAATGTTAACAGTATTTTCTATTATAACTACACAAATTTTGAAGGAAATATATTTCATTATAGAAAGTACTTGGAAAATAATAATTATTGACAGCTACAAAAAACAAAAATTATTCTCTTCACTATCACATTGATTTTTCATTGATGATACTTACAGTGAATATAAATTCATGACATTTATACTGTTTCATGTTAAGTTAAAGGAATTTTCATAGAAATTCTTTTTATATAGTCCACATGTGAATATAAATACATACATGAACATATACTAGTTAATTATTAAAGTACAAAGTAAATAAAAATAGTAATAAAAACAGTATATTCTAATAAAGTACAAGTTGAAGTCAGGTGTTTTCATTACTTGATTATGATTTCAAGCTCAAATAAATGCCATTTGTATCTCTAAAATCTAACTAAATTTCAAGTATTGTTTTTATATATTTGCCTTATGGTTGATTGAACAATAAAAATGTATTTTGACTGTTTGACTGAACTATCTGAACTATAGCAATCAGTTTTCCTAGCCATGAAAAACTGTATGGCTATAGATAAATAAGATGATTGTGATGTCCCGTTTATTAAATTATATTGTGAGTATCAACTTGTTTCACTTTTCATTTTTTTTTTTTTTTTTTTTTTTTTTTTTTTTTTTTTTTTTTTTTTTTTTTAGGAATGGCAAGCTCATTGAAGAAAATGAAAAATACACTTTAAAGGGCAGTAATACAGAGCTCACTGTCAGGAACATAATCAATAAAGATGGAGGCTCTTATGTCTGCAAAGCCACAAACAAGGCAGGAGAAGATGAAAAGCAGGCCTTCCTTCAAGTCTTTGGTAAGTATTACAATGTTGTGGTTAGAAGGCAGTATTCATCAAGAGGGAAAGAGGTCAGAACCATCCTTTGCTGTGCTATTGGATGCAAACTATAACCTTTCCTTAGACAAAAACAAAAAAACAAAAAACAAACAAACAAACAAGAAAAACATATTTCTTTATCTCAGCAACAAACATTAAATGATGCAGTTTTCGACAGAATTATCCTAAGAATTACGTGGAATGCTATGTAAAATTCCATGGGATATTGACAGATGGTAAAAAAAAAAAAAAAAAGAATTTGCTTACTTTTTACCCAATGAGCTGTATAACATCATACATCTTGGAACATTTATCTTAATACATTACTGAAGGATACATGATGGGATTCATTTTATATTTAATAGCTTCAAAATTTCTCATGTGTAAGGCTCAAATTTAGAAATGTTTGCCTGTAGCTATAATCAGTGTCTTACCATCTTTAAAAGATACTATATAGGCACTATTCATATTGATCAAGAGACATATTGTCTACTTCAGGCAGCTTTCTGTGCATATAGATTAGTACCAAATATTGATTTTACTCTCATTATCTTGACAACAGAGAAAATTGCTCAAAAACTGTGGCAGCTAATATTAAACAAGTTTTGGGGCTGAAACAAGTTTTATTGGCTCAATTATTAAAAATATTTGCTAATTTTTACAAAAGATCTGAATTCTGTTTCTCGTACCCCCAAGGTGACTTATTACCATTTAAAACTCCAGTTCCATTTTATATGATTTCTCCTTCTGGCCTCCCTGGGGACTACATGCATGTGATCTACAGACATGCACACATACAAAACACCAATACACATAAAATAAATGAAAACATCTCTGTTTAAAAAAAGTTGAATACATTGCTAAAATTTAGTGAGTTTTAGCTACCATTACACATGCTATAATCAAATTTATTTTATAACAAAAACTAGACAAAATAAACAATGTGAAATACGTGGTTAAGAAAGGTATATGCTCTTCTTAGTGACTGGAAATATTTTTCTTACTTTGTACACAAGATGAATAGTAAAACTTACTGCCCACTGCTGCTGTATTGAATGGCAGGGACCTTCATAATATCTATATTCCTGTAGGATGATAGAATATCTTTAATAAAATTGATGAAAATCTAAAATTTGAATAATAACACGTTGTCTGAATAATGTGGGATCAGATTACCCAGGTGGCACTGATCAAAGACTGTCATTTAGGTCAGCGTGATTTTTCATTTTCAAATCCAGGTCATGCTAACATGATGGTTACACAAGTCTTCAATGACAAAATAAAAATAAAAATAAATAAACCTGCAGAAGAAGTACCCATGGAGTGAAAAACATTTGGCTTTGAAACTATAGGAAATCCTTAACTAGTTCTAAACTTAATTCTCTCCAAAAATATTAACTGTGACATTGGGGAACCTAAATAAAATAAACTAAATAGAAATAGTAGTGAATGAAAACCAAAACAAAACAAAGAAGAACAAGAAATCCTTTTCACTCTTCCATCTCTCCTGCCTCTCCAACACCTCTTCATCAGTCTTTGTGTTGGTTTTAATTTTTTTTTCAAATTATCTTTTCTTAGGTGACACCACAAGGGTGAAGGGTGAATATTGGATGACTGAGAAATGAGCAGAATTAGGGTACAGGATGTGAAGTTATAAAAGAATAAATAAAGAGATTATGTTGAAGAAAAAAGAAAAGAAATGATAGTGAAATACCACTCTGCAATTTCTTCTTTTATTAGGATGCCAGTGTATGGGAACAAGAGGATGTATTAGGATTTCTGAAACTCTATCCTTTAAAACATGAAATAATGCATAAAACATCACATTACATCATGGTTTGTGAAGCAATACTGAATAAATTTGTGTTTCTTTTGAAAGATAAAATGGATATGTATAAAAGTAAAAGGGAATGAAATGTAAAAATGTTAAAATTTTATATATAATATTCACTTTTGTGGATACAAATTTTATTTTTCAAAAGAAACACAAATGTATTCAGTGTTGCTTTACAAGAATGAAAGGGAATAAATGTAAAACAATGTTGAAATTTTATACACGATATTTCTGATATTATGGATCATATTTCTGATATTAATAAAAAATATTTTCATTGGCTGGTTAATTATATTGATAGTTTTTTTAATAATCATGTAATGACATGACACAGCTGGATTTTAGGATCTTACTGATTTTATTTTGCTAAATAAGTGAGAAAGAAAAAGAGATAAAGAAAAGAAGGAAGGAAGGGAGGAAGGGAAGAAGGAAAGAGAGAGAGAGAAGGAGTAAGGCAATGTTGTAGCTGGAGTTATCTCCAGTCCTGCCCAGAACTGCAGCTACTCAGACCCAAATAAACACACAGATGCTTAGATTATTTAAACTGTTTGGCCTAATGGCTCAGGCTTCTTGCTATCTATGTTCTTATATCTTAAATTAACCCATTTCTGTTAATCTATAATTTGCCACATGGCTCGTAGCTTACCAGTACTTTACATGTTGCTTCTCATGGCAGAGGCTGTCAGTGTCTCCTGACTCAGCCTTCCACTTGCCAGAATTCTCTTCTCTGCTTATCCTGCCTATACTATACTTCCTGCCTGGCTACTGGCCAAATAGCATTTTATTTATCAATCAATCAGAGCAACACATTCACAGCATGCAGAAAGACATCCCCAGGACAATGTCTTAATTAGGCTTTCTTTTGCTGTGATAAAACACAAAAGTAACCTGGGGAGATTCAGGTTTGTTTCACCCTACAACTCTTAGGTCACACTCCATTACTAAGGGCATTGGGTCAGGAGCTCATGGTGGAAACCTAGAGGCAGTAACTGAAGCAGAAACCATGGGACTGGGAAAGTTGCTAACTGGCTTGCTCCCTTGGCTTACTTAGCTTGCATGTGTCTACTACCCAAGACCACATGCTTGGAATAGTACCACCCACAGTGGGATGGACCCCACCATAATAACCATCAATCAAGGAAATGCTCCACAGGCTTGTCTACTAAGGAAGCATATTCTCAGCTAAGAGTCTGTCTTCTCAGATATCTCTGGCTGGTGTCAAGTTAATAAAAACAAAACAAAAGAGCAGCCACAAAAACAAAACAACAAGAAAAACCAACCAGGACAGGCAGATAGCACAAAGTCCAAATTTTAAAGCATAGTGCTATTATGTAAATTGTGAAGGTAGGTATATTTTATTAGAAAGAAAATATAATACTAGTATATTTAATGTTATATTCTACAGGATTACAGTTAGAGAAATGGCTTAATATCTAGAGCACCTCCCTCATGCTGTGACACTTTAATGTAATCCCTCATGTTGTGGTGACCCGCCCCACCCATAAAATTATTTTAATGGCTATATCATAACTAATTTTACTACTGTTATGAATCATAATGTAAATATCTGATAGACAGGATATCTGATATGCAACCCGAGTGATAGGGTCATTCATTTCCCCCCAAAGAGGTTGTGACCCGCAGGTTGTGAAACACTAGTCTAGCGCTATGTGAAAGTTAGTTATAGTCCTAATTAATCATTTGTAATTGCACAAAGAAAATGTTTCAGTATCTCTTTTTCTCGTGAAAAATTTCACAGTTGTATCTAACACCAGCACATCCTAAGTATCCAACAAGACTTACTCATTTGTCTACTTTGTTGAGCTTTTTAAAAGATAAATACAATAAGACTAAATAGATGACATATACATGTTTTCATATGTGTATATATGTTTATAGATACAGGGTTTTAGAGAAGAAATTTAAATTTTGTGGCTTTAGAAAATGAATAAAAGAATGTTACATTAGATTGATAAACTTTTGAAAAGAACTGTTTTATATTGATTTGTAGGGAGCTGAACTAATTATTATACTAAAAGTGGGTAAACATTGTTATCTTGTTATCTAGAATGGCTGCCCCTCTTATTTGCAGTTTTCTCCATAGTTTTAGGAAGTATGTTATAACTGCCTTGATGTTAGTTACCTCATATCACTCAAATGTGTAGTGAAAAGTCTCAGATGGAATTTTCACTGTGACCAGTAACCATTCTGGTCCAATATCAATTGTATAACACGCACATTTTTTACAGTACAGCCTCATATATTACAACTTAAAAATGAGACGACATCTGAGAATGGTCATGTCACGCTCATCTGTGAAGCAGAAGGCGAGCCTGTTCCAGAAATCACATGGAAAAGAGCAGTGGATGGCATCACGTTTTCTGAAGGTGATAAGGTAATACCATCCCTAGAGTAAACACACAAGTATACAATTTACTAAGTTACATCAATTAAAGAAATAACTTGCTTTATTAAACCTACCATAAAGTAAATTTAAAAATGATTATAGAGGAGAAAATTAAGCCAATTGCTATCATCTAAAATGTATTCCAGTAGAATACAAAGTCCTTGGTTATTAGTATTACTCTTAAAGTGGCTTTCATGGATTTTTGGTAAACATTGAATCTCCAAAAAACATATTGCTACTTTAACTTCAATCTTCTCTGTATAAATGAAGTCATTAAAAACTGTGGCTCTCATTTAGCATTTACTTCTCAAAATGTTTTAGTTCATTTTGAATTACAATTTATGTAATGAAACCTCAAACAAAAAGATATCAGGACAAACAGATACAGCATTTTAATGAACTTTCATGACAATGAATTTAAGTTGTGCAGAATTCAAATATTTCTGTACTTCATGAATTTTTGTTATTTATAATTTTCATAATCACTCATATTCAACTTTAAGTATATACAGGAAACAGAAAAATAATGTATAATCAAAAAGAAAAACAGGAAGGGGTAATGTCATTACTGGAATTGGATTTAACATCGCAAAAATGTTTTGGTAATATATGTATATATATTTGGTATATATACCATATATATATATATATTTGGTAATATGTGTATATATATATATATATATTTGGTTTTATATATATATGTATAACTAATTTAAATGAATGCATACAGAAGTTGGTGTAAATATATAATAAAATGACTCAAAGCACTTGAATTACAAATATTATAAGACGAAAATGAGGAATTATTTTGTCTATGATACCCTTTCTGTCCTTTAACCTGACCACATTGTATTCAACATCATTTTAGACTCATAATTTGAAAAGTCGCCAGTTTTGTCCATTTCTCACTTGAGAGAATGCGTCCACACATGTCACATTTTTCCAGTGTTCTCTTGGAGACATTTTTATAACAGTGTATAACTCTTAAGAAAATAATTATGTACCTTTACTTGGTTTGTTTTATATGTTCAATTAAAAATAAAAGTATAAAATGTGAATGACCACTATCATCCTTTGGAAGCATTACAGAGTTTGACTTAATATTTTCATATCTCAGAAAACATAGGGATTGGTATGGCACAGTGAGCAAGTCTAAAATGCACTAATGGCCACAAAATTAGTGAAAACATAATTAGATAATCTAGAATGGTAAGAAATTGTTTCAATTTAGCACATTTCTCTAAATGATTCAAGTAAATACCACTACCTTTCTTAGGTGTTTTTTTATATGCCAAATGCTCTGATTTCTTAATGTTTCTTTCTAGCTAAAAATTCTGTTTATCTCCATGTTATCTTAAACTCTTCATTTGACTGAAATTCTTATGGGTACATGATGAACATTATGAGGTGTATATTATCTTGGTTATTTCATCAATAAAGTACCATCAAGTAAACAGAAATATCTGATATTTATTCTAACAGCGATGTTCCAAGCCATTTCAAACCTGCCACACAGAAAGAAATCTATTCCACCATAGTGATGGAAAGAAATCTCTTATTTTTGATTTGTTAAGAACTGACACTCTTGGAGATAACCTTTCTTAAAGCTTAAGTTAGATTAACAAAGTAATAAAAAAAATAAGTTTTCATACAAATTTACAGTAGACAAAGATATTAAACCATTTAATTGCCATCATGACATTTCTTCAAGAGTATTTTAAGTTTTCTGACTTATTTTCTAGACATCAATATGTGTCTCTTCTGAAAGTATCCCTAGTTTCTTCAACAGAAAATATACAAATTGAATAATAATTGAACTGGTCTTTGAAGGCAGACATACCATCCTTTTAAAATTCCATCTTTGCCACATATAAAGGCTCAGCTTTGTCAATAGCATTTGGATTATTTACTGAGAATACTTCCATGCTTATGGAATTCAACATAATATATATTAAATTCCTATTTTAATAACAAAGTGAAAATACATAGTATGTTTCATGTCAATAATTTCTGTTGCACAGTTTATATCATTATTCTTACACCAAGTGAATTTTGATTACCAATAGTCTTCATAAAGTGTGACACCTATGATCTGATTGAACACTCAATTTTATTGGTTAGACTCAGAATGTATCATTTTTGTTATGGAAATTGACATGACATTGAATTTCTAGGAGAGTCACTTGGAGATATTGTAATAATTCAGATTCTATATTCTCAACCATGAAGTTAATTCAATATTTCTTGTTCACAGCTAAGGAATATTTAATATATTCATTTGGAGTCATGTAAATATGAATACAGGATACTCCTTGGAAATAGACTTTAACTTGTTGGCTCTTTATCAAGATTAAATTCAATTATTAATTCTTTCAATAGATAAATATTATTAATAATAGTGTGCAAGACCCTGATTGGGGCTTGGAAAATACAATGCTAAGTAATCACAACCACAATGACTAAAGCAATCAAGGCTTTGATGAAATTGCAAATCTCTATTTGTGTTTAGGATGCACACTAATATGTTTTTCAACAACATGAAAAGGTACTCAGCCTTGAAAATATTTAAAACGATAATATCAAGTAACAGTATTTCACTTGTCTGTTTCATACTTATGATACAAGACAATTTGTTAATAGAGATAGAGTAGTACATGAATTGTTGTTACATGTAAATGAATGCATTTTCACTCTACTCCAAAGTTAGGTAAAGTACCCAAACTGTTCTTGGTAACAGAATTTTCAACCTTCAGTTATGGGGAAAGAAAAAAAAAAAAAACAAATTTTCTTGCCATTAATGAGAACATGAAGGATGGATTTTGGGGTAAAAGTGCTTGAGTTGCAAGCATGAAAACCTAAGTCTTACTACCATAACCCATATAAAATGTGCTTAGTGTGGTTGTCCATATCAGTAATCCCAGTATATTTATTTCACAATGCTAAACAAGCAGAAACAATGTCCTCACTGTTGCTAGCTGGCCAGCTAGACTTACCTAAAAGACCAGCCTGAGAACAGTGAACAACCCTGCCTGAAAAATTAAAGAAAAGGTAATGGTCCCATAACATGATACCCAAGGTTGTCCTTTGGCTTACACACTTGTGTGTGTACTTGTAGATGTAACCAACTGTCTTATTAATTAAGAAACACAAAGCCAATGTAAAGATAAAAGCCCAAGAGGTCAGAGCTAAGAGCCTTACCCTTCCTGCTTCAGCAATCCTCTTCAGCCAAGAGAGAGACCTACTTCCTCTGTGTTTGTATATATATATATACTTTCTGTTCTGCCTTCTCATTGGTTGTAAACCCAACCACATGACCGCCTCATCACTGCCTGTCTGTACAGACCTCCAGGTCTTCTATAGTTGGTATTGAGATTAAAGGTATGTGTCTCCAATGCTGGCTGTATCCTTGACCACACAGAGATCTACCTAGCTCTGCCTACCAAATGCTGGGATTAAAGGAGTTTACCACCAATGCCCAGCTTCTGCAATGGCTTGCTATTAGCTCTGACCTCCAGACAACTTTATTTATTAACACACAAATCACATTTTAGTACAAATATAATATCACCATATTTTCCCTTTTCTATTTTAATGACAAGAAAAAAGGAAAAAGGTATAACTAACATAAGAAAAACTATATACAAAAGTACAATAACTATATACAATAAATACAAGTAATAAATGCCTAAACAATGTCTAGTCCATTTGTATTTGACAAATTTAGAGAAAATAATTCCATTGTCTATCCTATTTTGGTAAGTCCAAAATGTACCTAATTCACTTTCTATCCTAACTAGTCTTCAACTATAACTAACTAATCTTCAACTATAACTACCTAATCTTCAACTCCCTCAGAGACCTAAGAAGGGAATAATATTAGCTAACAAAAATAAAAACAGGAAGTGCATGCAATCAACTTCCAAATAATTTGTGAGTTGACTGAAACAGCCAGCTGCCTGGACAGTTGTCTGAGGTTTCTCCGCAGTGTTGGGGCATCATCTTCAGCCTATAGGCTTAACTTATCTGACAGACTCATTTGTGAAGTAGGATGTACACAAGGTCAACAGTTCAACCTCACATTGGGTGAGAGCAGTCCAAGTACCAGAAACACTTGAATTCCACTAGTGTCATGTCATGATTCAGGATTTTAAATTCTGGAAATTGTTGATGGTTTTTTAATTCAGCTGTCCATTCTTCTTGGCTGTATATATATGGCTTGATCTCAACATCCCCTTCTTCTCCACATCCCTCTATTAAATGCCAGTCTACTATTGAGAGGAGTGAACTTAGTTACTCTTCAAGAATAACTGTTTCAGCTGCTGTTCCATTGCACATCAGAAGCCATCGGCCCACTGCCTGTTCAGTTGCCTTTGAAGAAAAGGGCACTGTACCTTTTCTGGATTGTGAAGGCCACTTCAGAGATGGTGCCATACTGTTCCGGCTTCAGAAGATGCCTTTTTATAAAGCCATAACAACACTTGTTTGGCAAGAATCAGTAGTCCTTTGTTTCATGTCCTGTCTGTCCTGTTTGTCAGCAGTTGATTTGAGGATACTTTGTTGTCCAGTGGCTAACTTTTGCTATAATGAAAGTTAACTTCATATGCAGTTTCTCAATGCCAATATTCTCTCTTAAGTAGATTGGTACTGCCAGGAACTGACATGTCTCATTGTCATAACAAAAAGAGAAATTTTCTAAGTCATTATAACATTTTAAATGCCATATTCTGTAGATCTCTGAAGGGTTTGAAGATGACCTGTCTATCTAAAATATATCTGCTCAATTTTGAAAACATATGCAATATGACTACAAGTTCTATTGTAATGTCTAACTACTAAACTTTCATTTCTTTATATCCTAATAGTTGGTAATAATAGCATTCAAGGATCAGAAAATTGCATTACATTGTTAAATGAATGGTATAAGTACAATTAGAAATATACATATAGCATTTTCTAACAATATCAATTTCAATATATATAATTTGTATGTAATATAATACAATCCAATCCAATGTAAAGTATTTAAAACTAGTAATTGTCTTTTTCTTTTTCTTTTCTTTCTTTCCTTTTTTAAAACAAGAACCTTAAATCTAACCTCCTTTGCTTAGCCCTTTTCCTAACCCTTGACAACAACTTGTAATCAGCCCCCCTAAACAATGAAAATTATCCCAGACCCAAAACCCATTAAAAGACCAAAAAACCACCCGCCCCACATGTACTTGTACACACACACACACACACACACACACACACACACACACACACACGTATTGTTGCAAATACATATACACAAAGAAAAAAGGATAAAATAATGTTTCTAATTTGTATAATAATCAGTAATATATCACTTCACTTCTAACAATCTGAAGTGACAGAATTCAATAGTCCAAGATAGGAATTGAAAAGAGTGTCTTCTTGGTGTAATAAACATAAAAAGTCACTGAAAGATATGAATAGCCCAGTAAACTTGGTGGTAATATACTGGCGAAATTATTAAGGTCACTTCACATAGTAAAAAGGAAGATTTATTTAGTGGGTAACTTACAAATGAAGGGATAGGTAGGTTGCGGGGTCTGAGGTAGATGTGTCACAGTCCAACGGTGTTCTCTGGAGCTCTGCTTGGTCAACCTCCACCATCTAGGGTCCAGGAACAGAGAGAGCGCTGGCCCATCTCAATCTCAGGTCTCCAGGATCCTCCCTTGGCCCCACCTTGTAGGCGTGACAGTTGCCGAAGCCTTAATGGGGGTTGGAACTTCCAGAGCAAAGCTGGAACTTCCAGATCAAAGCTGGAATGGCTACCCACTACAATAATAAGCAGTCCCTGACCACATAGTATCACATTTTCAGTTGTTTTCATTTCAAAGGCAAGAATCATAAATAAACTGTCTTAGTTAGGGTTTCTACTGCTGCAAAGAGATACCATGACCACAGTAACTCTTATAAAGAAAACATTTAATTGTGGTGGCTCTGTTACAGTTTTAAAGGTTCAATCCATTATCATCATGGTGGGGAGCATGATGGCATGCAGGCAGACATGGTGCTGGCTACATCTTGGCTTGCATGCAACAGGAAAACCAATGAAACACTAGGCAGTATTCTGAGCATAGGAAACCTCAAAGCCTGCCCTAACAGTGACACCCTTTCTCCAACAAGGCCATACCTACTCCAACCAAGTCACACCTATTAATAGTGCCATCCCCTATGAGATTATGTGGGCAGTTACATTCAAACTGCCACATTCACATTCTGCTCCCAGGCCCCCATAAGCTTGTGACAATATCATAATGCAAAATGCATTTAGTTCCAACTTGAGAAGTCCCCATGGTCTATCACAGTCTCAACAATGTTTTAAAGTCCAAAGTTCAAAGTCTCTTCTTTGATTCATCCAATCTCTTTACTGTAATCACCTGTAAAAATAATAAAATAAAATAAAATAAATAAAAAAAAACAGATCACATACTTCCAACATATAATGGCACAGGATATACTTTACCATTCCAAAACGTATAGTGAGGAAATACTGGACCAAAGCAAGACCTAAAACTGCTGGGCAACCCCCAAACTCTGCATCTCCATGATTGATGTCAAAATGCTCTTCAAATTGCCTACTCCTTTCAGCTTTATTGACTGCAACATACTTCTTTCTCTTGGGCTGTTTACACTCCCTGTTAGCAGCTCTCTCGGGCTGGAATACCAAGACAATCTGATGTCTCTAACATCTTGGGTTCTCCAAGGCAATCCAGGCTTCAACTTCACACCTTCACACAATGGCCTCTCTACTATGCTTCTGTTGAGGGAAACTCCAGACACATGCCTGGCCTCAGGAGCTTTCTTTAGGCTCCCAGGCAAATTCCATAACAGTTTTCTTCTATCCTTAACTCTAAAGCCAGAACCATGTGGCCAAAGCTGCCAAGTTCTGCTGCTCATTGGGGCTGGAACATGACCCCCTCTTTCAATTACATCTCCACCAGCTTTCTATCCTTACTGCTTATGCTTGGCTGTTCTGAAACATGCTCTGTAGCCCAGGCTGGCCTCAAGCTCAGAGATCTATAGGCTGCTGCCTTCCCAGTGCTGGGATTAAAGGTGTGCCTCAACACACCTGACTCTGAGCTTTTTTTTTCTTTAGTTTTTCTTTATTTATTTTTCTATTATCAGCTTGATACAGTATACATTCTTTTTTTAATGGCAAATGCTGTTTATTGAAGGAGGGAGGAGGTCTTAAATACAGGCTTATAGTACAATGGGAGAACCCCAGAGGGCAGAAGTTCGCTACCATGTTTTACAATCTTGCAGCTAAGCTGTTAATGCCCATTAAGCAGGATACCCAGACAAGGATCTTTCCTTAAGCATTCAGGAGGGTGGAACCCAGCAGGGAATTAGCATAGGGAGGATATCAAGGTCAAGGTCAGCAAGCAAGGCAACAGTTACCCAAAACGGGGGCCAGGGCCCTACAGGTCCCCTTTTAATAATAAATGAGCTTCTGACTTAGGTTATGTGGGACGTTAGCAGGTCACCTTACTTGACCAGCAGGTTATGGAGACGCCTGCCCAGGCTACACAGGTGCTCTGTGTTAGGTTGGTGAGCGCCCCTCCCGCCAGGTATTACCTGTCTCTGAATACTCATAATCATACAGGCTCAATCATGTGTGAGCTTCAGAGTTAACTGCTGCCAAAGATCTTAAAGTGGCATTGGGCTTGCAATCTGTGTTTTCGACACAGAAAAGACCAACAGAAGTCCTAACCCACCCATAGCCAGTAGGCTAAAGGCAACTGAGCCATACCCTTCCTTAACTAGCCTTACTGCAAATTGGAGTCCTTGTAAGATGGTATCCCAAAAGCAAACGGAACTTGAGTTTATAAATTTGTAATTTTCAAAGCCAATCGAAATTGCTGCTGCAGTTGTTGCTGTTATAGCAGAGGTGGCCACTGCTGCTACTGTTTCTGGGATTACCATTTCATAATTGCTTACTACAGCTAGCACAGTGGAGACCCTTTGGAAAAGGGCAAAAAGCAGCCATTTTCTTCACCAAGGTATCAAAAAACTGTCTCTAGGCCACATATAAGCATTATTCTATTTTAAAACCTCTCGGTCCCCACTGTTTATCAATTCAAATTCAGCACCACTGTCTTCCATGCTCTTACTGGTATGATCCACTAATCAGCAATTAGAGCATTCCATTGCTTTCCAAACACAAAGTACTAATGTCCAAATTCCTACAAACAAAAACAAGGCCAGGCCTATCACAACAATACCCTGGTCCCTGGTACCAATTTCTGTGTTTGGGTTACCTATTGCTCTGAAGAGACAGCATAATGGCAACTCTTTTTTTTTTTATATATAATATTCTTATTTAAATTTAATAATATCTGGGTCTTTTATTTATTAAGAAATATTTTTGTTCATTTTACAGACCAACCACAGATCTCCTTCCCTCCCTCCTCCCAACCCCCAGAAAACATTTTTTTGGTGGGTGGCTTGCTTTTGGTTTCAGAGGTTCAGTCCATTATCATTGAGATAGGGAGCATGGCAGCATGTAGGCAGAGTGGTGCTGGCTACATCTTGGCTTACAGGCAATAGGAAATCAGCTGAAACACTGGGAAGTATCCAGAGCATAGGAAACCTCAAAACCTGACCCCAGAATTAGACTCTTCCTCTAGCAAAGCCATAGCCCCTCCAACAAAGCCACACCTCCTAATACCATCACTCCTATGATATTATGGGTGCCAATTACATTCCAATTATCATAAACTGCTACCCTGTGGCAATGAGAAAATAATTTTTCTCCAATGTCACTGGGCATATCAAGGAAACTCCAGGGCAGGCCCTGTCACCGTAAATAATGGGATCTATGATTTCTTTGGTGGTGGAGTTTTTTGTTTAGTTTAGTTTTGTTTTGTTTCACTGATGTTTTACCCATGTGTTCTGATTTGTGAGTGTGAGTGAGTGTGTGTTTGTGTGTGTGTAAGAGAGATAGACAGTATAAAATTAGGTGGGAGGAATTCAAAGCAGCGGGGAGGGAGCAGATTTGGATCAAAATAAGATCAAAATACATTGCATAAAAAGCATTTTTAAAATAAGAAGGGATTAAAAAAAAAAAACTCCAAACTCCATGGCAGGCTGAAAGGCATTTTTTTTTTAGTTCATGATTTTTTAGATCACAAATTAGTATATATAGTTTACATTGTATAATTTATTTAGTTGAAATTATTATGATTGGCAAAATTTCCATTAAAGTATTTTGATGTATTCTCATTATGTTTACAATCTGATTTTAAATTGTATTTTGAGTTTTAAGTGAACAATTCATATAAAAATTAGGATCTTGGCCAGGCGGTGGTGGCACATGCCTTTAATCCCAGCACTTGGGAGGCAGAGGCAGGCGGATCTCTGTGAGTTCGAGGCCAGCCTGGGCTACCAAGTGAGTTCCAGGAAAGGTGCAAAGCTACATAGAGAAACCCTGTCTCGAAAAAAAAAAAAAATTGGATCTCTGGATTATTTATATAATTTAAATATATACAGCTTAAGCCAAAACAGAGAACACTGTTATAGTATACAAAAGAGCATTAGATTACAATGTTCTGAAATGTCTTATACCAACTAAGCAATCTAATTTCTTAGATTGCAAAACATTCCATATTAAAAAGACTCATGTGAGCAATTTGTGAATTTATGTCTAAAGTGCTTCTCAGAGATTCAGGTAGATAACACTAACTCAATTTTTCCACTTAATACTGTTAATTATCTTGAATTAATTCTTCCATCATCCATCTTTATTTTTGCTCAAGAAGGTTATTTAGGAAGTCACACAAATTCATCAATAATGATTACAAGACATGAAAAGTATCAGAGAAAGCAAGCTTTCATTTTGACTTTTCCATTTTAGTGCTTTCTTGATGTGTGACTTACATTCATTTTAAGTCTTTTGAATGTATAAATGAGTATGCAAAATACCTTCATGGTAAGGGCTATAAAAAAGAAATGAGATCACATATAAAATACTTCACATTCAAACTGAGCATTATATACCTGTTTTTTTTTCTAGTACATTTGGGATCATGCAGCCTTTTCATTAGTACACATATTTTTGTTCTGAAATAAATTTAGATCATTAAATATGAAAAAAATGATGTTAATATCATGTCAGTGACTGCTGCCCAAAATGATATGTAATCTTCCTCTCAATGAATGCTGTATACAGGTAAATAGTCTTCATTCCCATTTGATACCGATTGTACTCCAAATCATAATTCAGAAGATGTTTACAATACTCCTTAGCTATATTAAATTCTTAATCAAAATAGATAGTTGCCATGCCAAAACATCCTATCTTCAGAATATATATCATATCCTCTTAAAAGCCAGGTTTGTCAGAAGCATGTGTATTTCACGTGCGACCTCAGTCTGTCCATGCTGTGCATTGGAAGAGACAGTTGAAAGGGCAATAAGAATGAAGATAACTTCAGGCCACTCCTAAGTTCTCTAGGGTGTCTCTCTCCTCCTGATAGACAGGAAATCAGAATCCAAAGTACCATGGATCTTTGGAAACATTATCTTTTTCTTTTTTCTTTTTTTCTTCCCATGCATACATTAGCAGTCTTTCAGTTTTGATCTCTAGAAAGCAATGTGTTTGTCTCCCTTAGGGCACTTCCACATCTGCCATCACTCAACAGTAAGTATTAGTTTGGTCTTGTAGACTTGGTTATACCTACACTGACCATTAAGGCCAACATAAAACAGCATGCAGTGCTGCACACAGCAAGTTTTCTTAAGACTCTGTCCTTCAAAAACTATGTCAGATTAAGATTTTCTACTCATGGAAGTAAATTTCTAACAAATGATTTCCTTTTTTTTTTTTTGTTTTGTTTTGTTTTTGCCTCTAGACTTTGAGTTTCATGTAAACATAGCGGCAAGCAACCCCATGCTTGTGAATGGAGTATTCTGTGCACTTGCTATTAGCTGCTCATTACACTGTCTGGAGGATGGCATTGCCTGCCATTTATCTACTCATAAGATACAGAATCTGTTGTTATTTTATTTATACCAGTCTTGTCCTACTAGTAAATTATATGCTTACATTCCCTAGAAATTAATTCTATTCTATACAAACAAATATAGAAAGGTAAAGTCGTAAACTATTGCAAGCTTAAGGTAGTACTTATCAAATTCAAGTTATTTACTATGCCTCTTTTTTTTATAGTCAAGTACTATTTCTGTCATTATATTGAAATTTTCAATTGTTTTTCGGTTTAATTTTAATAAAAAACTATTTAAAAACCAATGTTTATAATGCTGTGCCTACCATTTATATTCATTGAATTATAAAAAAGTATAATTAACAAACATGAACTAGAAGATTGTGTTGGTTTAGTGTGGTATAAATGCGATTTAATCTTTATTGTTTACATCATGAGGTTTCTAACCACTAGTCATATTTGTGACAAGTTTTTCTAGATTAAGTTGAGGTGGAAGTACTTTAGCTGTGGGGGGCACCATTCCGTAGGCTGAGGGCCCAGGCTGAGAAGAATGCGGAAACAAGGGAGCACAGTCACTGTTATGTGTGTCCTTACCGTGGATGCAGAATAACTTCTTGATCCAGCTACAAACACGTCGATGCTATGAGAGACTGTATCAACCCAACTGTTAGCAAAAAATAAACTGAAAAACAAATTAAGATTTTTTTTTTCCTGTGAATTGCTTTGTCGGATATTTTGTTGTACCAGCAGGAAAAGCAACTGATATAATAATATTCTTTATAAAAACAACCCTAACTTTTTTCACATATAAATTAATATTAATTTTGTTTCATTTTTTTATCCTGACTGTAGACCCCCAGCACTACCCCTGCCCTGCTTCCTTCTACCTATCCATCCATTCCTCCATCGATGTCTCCTTTAAGAAGAGGGCAGACCTCCAATGGTCATCAACAAAGCATGGCACACCAAACTGAGGCAAGACCAAGTTTCTCCCCCTGCATCAAGGCTGGACAGGGAACCCAGCATGGCGAATAGGTTCCCAAAAGCCAGCTCAAGTACCAGGAACAGCTCCTTATTCCAGTGCTAGGAGCCCCACAGACAGACCAAGCTGCATACCTGTCCCACACAAGCAGAAGGCCTAGGTCAGTCCCATGCAGGCTTGCTAGTTATAGGTCTAGAGTCTATGAGCTCCAAGGAGCTCGGGTCAGCTGACTCTGTGGGTTCCTCTATTGTGACCTTGACCCTCTTGTTTCGTAAAATCCCGCCTTCCTCTCTTCAACAGGACTCCTGAAGTTCATCCCAGTGATTGGCTGTGAAACAACCCTATCCTAAATTATATTTTGCCTTAATATAATGCAAAAGATTCAGTTGAGCATTCCAATGATGTTTCAATTAGGATACAGCCCATTGGCCCACATCCTCTGTGAGGTTTCTCTCTGCTAAGTAAATACTTTTTGAAATCATAATGGGTACATAAGTACACAATCCATTCACAACTCATTGTGACTGTCATTTATTTAATTATAACTTTTATAAATTGCCCCTGAAAATGATATCTTCACTTTTTGTTGATAAAAATGAACAGCCAATTTCAAACACATTTTTTTCTATGTAAAATTGTACTATTAGTTATGATCTTCATTAAGATTATCTTAAAAGCATATGACTAAAATGATACATTTTTTTCATTTTGTTTTTATGTCTTTGAAGAATGCACTTGTAAGGAAACAACTATATGATTCAGCCTTATTTTAATATTGAAACCATTTTTATTCACCTTGATAAACAGATAGACATAAACTAAAAGCTAATAATAATAAAATAAGCAGGTAGTAACTTCTTTAGGTATAATTCCTAGAAAATATATATGTACATGATTCTGTTATAAAACTATAGTACTTTCTAATATTATATTTTCATTAATTTTTGACAGCTTCATTTATTTATACAGTATCAATCATATTCATCTCCTAATTCCTCTCAAATACACTTCACCTCCCAAATTCCTTCCAAGTTATGTCATCTTTACATGTTTTAATGATATAAGAACAGTATATTTGTAATATAGTTTTAGTCTTATGAATGGTATTCTTTATATATATCCATATCTATATCTATATATATCCACTACTGTAGTGTAGTCCTACTCTGAAATAAGAACATTTCATAGTTTAAAATTATAATCAGAATATGTTATATGAAAAAATCAATTTTCAACATTAACAAGAAGTAGAATAAATGAAATAATACTTAAGCCTCATTTATTGAAAGACAAAATACTTTAGAGAGAATTTTTTAAAGACATGTGAAAATCTCTGCTGAAAGTTCTCATCTTTATATATAAATTGTAAAAATTGCATTGTACTTTTTCTGTCTTGATCCTTTGCTTTTTCATTCTTCAGCACATGCAAACATACTTGTTGATACAAATCCTTAAGTATCAGTTTCATAAAATGTAAGCAGTGAAATAATGGGAAGGTGACATTAAGTAATATGACAAATATTTCTGTATGTTTCTGACATACAGATGTTTGGATTCACTAAAACGTCTGCATCAGTCAAGGTTCTGTAGAAGAACCAATCTTACACACACACACACACACACACACACACACACACACACACACACACACACACCTGTGATTTATTAGATTGGCTTACGAACTGTGGATTAGCTAGATCAACAGCGGCTGTCTCTCTTCTGAAAGGCTGATAATCTGATCATTGTTCAGTCCGTGAGGCTAAATGTCTCAGTTGGTCTTCAGGCTTTGTTGGAATCCCAAAGAAGTATGTTCTAATTCCAGCAAAGTAATGCCTCAGGGGCAGAATACAGGAACTTCCCAGTGATACTAAAAGAAATTAGGTAAAAACCATATGTATTTTTCTTCTTCCATACAGGCTGCCCTCAGAATCAGAATGTATGTTTGGGCTGCTCTTCTTTTTTTTTTTTTTTTTTTTTTTTTTTTTTTTTTTTTTTTGGTTTTTCGAGACAGGGTTTCTCTGTGTAGCTTTGCGCCTTTCCTGGAGCTCACTTGGTAGCCCAGGCTGGCCTCGAACTCACAGAGATCCGCCTGCCTCTGCCTCCCGAGTGCTGGGATTAAAGGCGTGCGCCACCAACGCCCGGCTTGGGCTGCTCTTCTTAACTCAAGTGATACAATAATAATAATTAAAAAAATCCTCAAAGGTGTACGTAACTGCTTGGCTTTTAGTCAATTACAGATGTAGTTAAATTGACAACCAAGATTAGCTGTCACTCAATCATAAAGAAACATTGCACTCGGGACAGAGAGTATGAGTGTACATGTGTGTGTGTGTGTGTGTGTGTGTGTGTGTGTGTGTGTGTGTGTGTGTGTGTGTATTTCTTGTTTTGTGGTGCAAAGTTTGGGAGGAAGAACAGAATTGATGCACATTAAAAATTATTAAGCACCTGGGCGGTGGTGGCACATGCCTTTAATCCCAGCACTAGGGAGGCAGAGGCAGGCGGATCTCTGAGTTCGAGGCCAGCATGGGCTACAAAGCCAGTTCCAGGAAAGGAGCAAAGCTACACAGAGAAAAAACAAAAAACAAAAACAAAAACAAAAAAAACATATTCAGCAATCTAATGAATATTCAGTTTAGAGATAGGCTCTGTTCATGTTCAAATGTGTCAATTTGAGTATAGAAACAGACCTACAGTATCCACAGTAAAGTTTTGGCTTCTATATCATGTGTTCACTACTCAGTTTAAGGAGTTTACTTCTGCAATACTGCATTTGGCAAATTTTGCCTAGTATTACCATAATTTTATCTCATTCTATTTTATTCCATGCTAGTAAAAATCAATTGTACTCCTCTCTGCTTTTCAAAGGAAAAAAGACCAACAAAGTATAAGGATATAATCAATTTCCATCACCTGTTTTTACTAAAACAGAAGATTTAAGACTTCCAATCTTTTTTCCCTGCTTGAATAAGTAATTAGCAAGATTAGATCAGAGACTCTACTATTATAATGAGTTGTAGTCATTTCTGGTTATCTACATTTTTTAAAAAAAATTCTATTAGTATGGAAAAATATACAGGATATAATGGCACATTTATATCATTGTACTTAAAGAAGAAGAACAGCATATAAGTAGTTTCTAAGTAATTCTAATTCTAGACAATTTTTATGTTTTGTTTTGACTGTATATTTCTTCTTTTATTTGCATCTTTTATTTATATCTTTTTTCAAACCTAGAATGTACATTCTGCAAGGCAGAAAGGGGTATTCCTAAATATAAAGTTTAAAAATTATCAAAAAACAAAAACAAAAACAAAAACAAAAAAACAAAGTGAAAAGTTCAGTGTTCAAGAAGATAATCCTAATATGAAACCCAAACATGACCACTTTTAAGCTCAAAATCACTCAAGGAATTAATTTAATAAAATAATTTAGCACATAATAGTAAATATTCAAATATTTCAGATTTTAATATGCATATTTGAAGTAGATATTTTGCTTACTTCCTATGGTTGGGAATATGAAAATAAAGGTTGAAGTTGAAAAACGGACATCGATTTCTTAACAATCACAATCAGGGATCATATATTATGCAGCGCTTAAATTTCAGATAAGTAAATGTTCCTTCCATTTACTTTATCTAGCAAATATAAGATTGTCAATGTACAAAGAACAATCTTTACATTTCAAAAATGTTGCAATAAGGAAACTTGAATCTTTGTTTCCCTTGATAGCCTGCTTTGATAATGATTTAAATTAGTGTGAATAATAAATTATTATTCTTAAAGGAGACTCAATACTATAGTTAGTTACAGAGCTGCGTACAGATGGACTTCCCTGAGCCTCACTTGCTGGCATCTCACTAAACATTGCTCTTCTACATCTACTAAATTGAGAGTAGGGTTAGGATATTGTAGGGGGAACTACAGGGCAAAGTGTCCAGTTATATGTTTTTATTATTTGGAAGAGATGAAATAAAGTCTGTGAACATAAAATAATGACAAGTAGTTGGAAATACAACTTTCAGTTAGTTAAGACATATTGTATACATTGAAAGAATCTCACACTAGACTACATAAGTGTGATTACTACACGTAAAAAAATATTGGGAAATGAGGGAATAAAAGAGCTGCATTTCATGTTAAGATGTTCCGGGATGCTATATAAATGTCCCCTTTATTTGATACTACTGTATTTCTTCCATCATACACATACATGCTCACACACATACGCACAGAGACACAGATATATTTATAAAAATGTTTAGTGTTGGATATAAAATACAAATCCACATAGAATGATGCATGAAGTATATTGTTATATCACTCGTGGCTTTTTAATCGTGTTGTTGGTGGCATTCCAAGTTGACAAACTAGAGTGTGCTGAACTTGTGCTGTGGGAGTTACTATGATGAATTATTACTCTGTGATAAAAGGTAAGCTTTGTTCAGGGTCACTGTTTATACATCCTCCAGATTCTATAACATTTGCAACATTGGCTTGTCTGATAAGTCTGTGCTTTATCTTCATAAAAGATTTTAAGATAAATTCTGATTCTTGTGATACAACCTTATTAAGACAAGATAACTACAAGTATTTACATAGTGATCTTTAACACTGCTACATAGAAACAGTTTTTTTTCCAAATCCCTTATGCTTTTTTAGCTTTCTGCTATAACTCAACCAGTAGAAAAGTAACATTACTTTGGTAAAGTTTTTTTTTTTTTAATTAGGGAAAAAAACAAAGAGCCAAATTTTGACTGTAGAGAAGTCAGATAACAAGCACACGACTTACTCCTAGTATGTGTAGATTTTTTTTTTACACCTGTATTTTTCTTTGTAGAGATAATGTGCTTCTCTGAAGAAATTTTTTATTAGAGTGACACTTTTAGGATACACCTAATGCATTTTTTCATGCTAGTGCTCTGAGAGCAATAATATAGGTCCCTGCTGGGCAATAGGCAGAACTGATACTTCTATTCCCCATCTGATGTAGGTGGTAGAATATAATTAGCTGTGCTGGAAATCTTCCTTGATGCCCCTGAGCTGGCTGAGAGGTGAGTTTTCAATCATTTACAACTTTCTGAACTCTTTTCCAGCCCATAGCTTGAATAAAGATTATCAGAAATTCTAGTCATATGTAAAATGAGGCCTTTCAAAGCTGTTCTTAAAAGAATTCTAGGACATGATTTTAAAGACACAAATCAATTATAGATTTTCAATTTATGAGATTTTTCTTTAATAAAACATCATTTTTGTGAAACAATAGACTAGCAACTCCTGCTTTTGCAAGGATTATTTTGAGTTCAGTATTATTTATGGGAGGTACCATAAAGTTTTGTACCAAACTATATTGTGTATTATAAGTGGTAATTACCTATAGATGATTTAGCTGATGTTTTCTTGTTCTTAGGAAGCAGTCTGATCTACTTCTGAAATTATTTTCTAAACATTCATTTAGCCATAATTATATAAGCAGATCTCAGTGAATATCAACAAATTAATAAATGGAAAAATGCTCCTAGAAAATATAACTTTGAAATGTGCATGTGTTCACTTATCAAATGCTTTTAAATAAATTCAGCCCAGAAGTTGTCAGTTTTAATGAGTGTATACCCAGTAAGGTATATTAGTTTACAATTCTCTTAAATGTAGATCAGAAAGAAAAGTTAATTGTTTGATATATAGATATAGTATATTGTAATGATATTGAGAAAATATGTCAATAAACACTTCTAGTCAAAGTTTGTGCCAAAAAAATCAGTTCATGAAATAATATTGAACATGCAAGTTGGTGAAAGGAATTGATCACTTTCTCATTTTCATTACCCTTATCCAGTAATCTCATGCTTCAGTTTTTTTGGGGGATAGAGTATCATAAAATAATTTTTGTATTTATAAGCCAAGATTTTCAAATAAAACGTATCACCTATGTATTTTATAACTTGTGTTTATTTAGGAAAATGATGTGCGCATCACACTTTTTCTTTTGTTTAATATTATTGGAATCAATCTCTTTGGTATATATCATAGCTTTTGTTTTGTTATCTGTAAAACTGCATGTTTATTTTGAAATCTTTCTCTCTTAGAATGTAAATGATTTTAAAGACATATTTAATTGTGCATCTACTTATTTGTTATTTCACACCATGAAGGGACCTTCCATTTCTAAATTTCTAGATCTTTTCTATGGTTAATTTTATCTACCTTGTTCACTTTCTTTAATCTATATTTTAAATTCCATTGCCTGTTAGATCACCATTATTTGATATATACTACAGTCTTTATATTCTTTATGAAACATAATCCATCGTGGTTAAATTTAACACTATACCTATTCTCAACTTATGATGGCACAGCTAAACTTAGCCAGAAGAAAGCTCTCAATTGTTTGGAATGGTCTGTTTAAAATTGTGCCTCATCATGTGAAGTGAGTTATTTATGATGTCAGGATTCATCTCACATTATTTCTGCCCTATTTTCTTTCTTTTTCTAAAAAATCTAATTTGTACCTTCTTTTAGTGTACCTATTTATAGAATTTAACAACATATTTCAACACATCCATAAAACACAAACTGATACATTAAGGGTAACAAGCATTTCTAATGCATATATGTGTGTGTGTGTGTGTGTGTGTGTGTGTGTGTGTGTGTGTGTGTGTACACATATGTAATACACAATCTGATAAGCTACTCACAGTACTTCCCAACCTTCCTGCTGCTGCATCCCTTTAATACAGTTCCTTATGCTGTAGGGAACCCCAACCGTAAAATTATTTTTCTTGCTACTTCATAACTACAATTTTGATACACTTATGAGTTTTAATATCAATGTCTGTGTTTTCCAGTGCTTAAAGGCAAAGCCTGAGAAAGGAGCCTTTGATCCCCAAAGGGGTCGTGACCCACATGTGGGAAGCACATCTGACTGTAGTGATTTCATTCTGGTAAAAAGCACTGGAACTCGTTCCCTCCTATCTAACTGCTTTTTCAGTACCTCTCATCCAAACTACCTTGACACCTTGGCCTGTCTCGTTCCTCAAGAATCAGTATTTGATAACTAATTGCAACGTTTACTGCTTATTTTAGGAGGGAGAACATGAGGCATTTGTTGTTGCATGCCAGTTTTATTCCACTTTGCATATTATCTTGCACTTCTACTCATTTTGTTGCCAATGGAAGGATTTGATTTTTCCTTATTTCCAGACATTTCACTGTGCTTGTATAGCACATTTTCCTACTCACTCATCCATCAGTTCACACTTGGGTAGGTTCTATATATTTTCTACTGTGAATACTGCCAGAATAAACATTAGTGCAAAGTGTTACCTTGGTTTGATGATTTCATTTCCTTTAACTATCCACACAGATAGGATGGTCCATCACTTTGAAGTTACTATAGAAACCTCTACATTCTTCTCCATCATGGCTTTCCTCGCTTACATGCCTGTCAACAGAGTACTTTCCTCCTACACTACCATCAGTGTTTGTTACTGTTTGATCATAGTCATTCTATATAGTATACTGTATGACTACAAATATACAGATAAAAAGAAAAATAGGAATATAACAATATAAGACCCATTAGTGGTAAGAGCCATCTTCAACAGCCCATGAACATCAGTAATTCATCTCTCACTAGCACTTAAACATTCGTTTATTCTTTGAACACTTCATACATTTATGTGATGCTGAAGCTAGAAAACTACAAACAGTTCCCAGAGGTAGATGCATTAAGGGGGATATATTAACAAAATTCAGATAAATTTAAATTATAGATGGGGAATATGGGAAATAGAAAGCTTCCACCATGTGTGAGTAGGGTATGGAAATATGAGCGGGTGGATGGAGACTTAATAAAAATGGAGAGTATGTGAAAAAACACTTTGTGAATAAGTTATGTAGAGACCAATATGAAAACGAAATTCTAAACAGTCTTAGTAAAAAAGAAATACAGAGCCAATTACAGAGGAAATAGCCAAAGAGATCAGAGCAAGAGCCACAACTACCTTATCTTACCACAAGCAGTAGCTTTCACAGAGAGAACTTCTTCCTGTCTGACTTGTCTTTTTATTACCTTTCTGTTCTGCCTTCTCATTGGCTCTAAACCCAGGCATATGACTTCCTCGTTACTGCCTGTCTATACAGACCTCCAGGTCTCTATGGTTGGTAGTGGGATTAAAGGTTCGTGTCACCACACTTGGCTGTGCCCTTGACCACACAGAGACTGCCTGCCATGTGATGGGATTAAGGGTGTGTGCTACCACGGCCTGACTTCTGTGTATGGCTATTTGACCTCTGATCTCCAGGCAACTTTTATTATTAACATACAAATAAAATCACATTTCAGCACAAATAAAATACCACCATACCAATGGGCTTTAAGTTCAAGAATATTAATTAGAGAAAGTAGTAGGACACTGGTACCATTAAAGGAAAAGGAAGGAATTCTTATCCATATTTTTAGGTTATCTATCTCCTTGATGATACAAATCAATATTAAAAAAATGCTTACTGCTATCAATTGACAAATCTATACCCTGCATGTCTGTATAAATTCATGTATGTGGAAACTGATAGAAGATATATATTAGAAAGAGATATATAAGCAGATACATATGTAGATACAAAGATTCAAAATGAAGGGTAATCTCATACTGAATATGTCCTCTGTATTAAACACATTTTAAAGTTATTCTGTATACATTTTCTCCCGTTTTCTTTTAACTACGCTCCAGTCAGGCTTTGATGATGATGCTCTACTCAAACTCTGAAAAGTTTACTAATTTCCTTTCTAAATCTAATATAAGCCACCAGTTCTGAACTTTCACTCTGTAGTAAAGTAGTGATGATCCAGTAAAATCTCTTTTGATTGAAGTGTGTATGTGTGTGAGTGTGTGTGTGCATGTGTGTGTGTGTGTGTGTTAATTTTCTTGCATTCCCTTGTTTGTTTTCTTTCATAATACTTCTCCAAGTATCTTAAAGTCACACTTGAGCTCAGTTTAACCCTAAGTATGTTTGGGGCCCATACTTAGGCATCTCTAAGTATTACTACTCTCTGAGTCTCATGGCTTTTAACTAACAGCAGGATTCCGAAGGCTGCCAATTTCCACCTTAGACCTCTCCACTGAATAACTCAATTTCCATATTAAATAAACATTATGAACTATTCAGTCCTAACTTGAAAATTTCTTATCTGTTCACTTATTCTTTATTCATCTTAGCCTCATTAAATTCCAATGTTTTCCTTCCAATTTACATGGTATAATTTCATGGATAAATTCAATCCCTGTCTATTCTTTTAACCACAGTCATTATTGTAGCAAATTCCTAATGTAATCTCTACTCAAAATCTCCTTATTATTGCCTTGATCGAAGATAACATCATTATTTGAAAAGTTTATAGTAATAAATTTCAAGAGGCTTCAGTATATCCAGGCTCTTCCATGTTTTCTCATTAAAATAGCTATCATGATCCATTTAGGCAAAGTCAGACAATTTAACCCCTCTGCTAGAAACTGTTTACATTCTCATAGGGTTCAGAACCCACTGCTGCTTCCTGCATTTGTCTCCAGATAGGCCACTCTTCTCGACTATTTAATCCTGTTTTCCTTTACCTTCTACCATTAAAATAAATAAATTTTGTCTAATGAAACTGAATAATTCTCCTTCAATCCACGTACACTGCAAATTTTACTGGCATATCAAATATGTACTGCTTGACAAACTACCCCACATTTTGAATCATTAGTATGGTGATAACATTGGAGTTTTAAATTATGTTTATAATTTTGAGAGTCCTTTAAATGCAAAACAAAAATCAGTATTATAATCTACTAAATTTTATAAATGTATTAATTTTGATTATTTTCACATTGAGGGTTATATCCTTTAAATAAATTATATATAAAGTTCAGGAGAGTATAATTTAACAGCCAAAAAAAGAAGTCAATTTAACAATTCAACTGTGGATAAAATAATATACTATATTAGCTCTTTGGATCTATGCAATTAAGTTTAAAGTTTACTATAACTAGAAGATTGCTTAGGGATTTGATAATTTAGTTATCAAAATTTCAGACTAAATGCAACCTTAGAGTAACCTTAGGGTATCCATGCATCTATTAAATAACCATATAAGTGACTAAAGATTTCTTTACTTGCTTTGAGAATTAATAATTGAATTGTTTTATGTGTAAAATAAAATCTCATTTGGGGACACAATGTGTCTCATATATAAGTTCAGAGAAGCAGGAGATCACTAAGTCCTACAGCTGCACCCTTTTGTTAAGAGCTACAGATGAGAATGTAATATTCATTAGGACTTTTTTCACCCCTACTAAATTCTAGGAAATAAATGCTCATGCTGGTTTGATCACCACCATGAGATAGTATGCCGCACGTTCTTAACACCAAGTAATGTAATTTTTAATACGCTTTAATAACATTTACAGCATTATGCCTTGAACTATAATTAGTAAATAGTATTTCCCAACACAATTAGGAAGACAGGCTTTTTTCTTACATGTTATATTTTCTCATACAAATGTATCTGGAGCCCTCACACTCTCTAGGCTCTTTTCACCAAATTTTCCCAGATAATAATGTTGCTAGTTCATTTGTATCATCTAGAAATTAATATGCATCACTGGAAAAATTCATCCCAAACCTCTTTAACACATAATTTTAAATGACGTTAGAAGAAAGAATATACTAAAGGAATATAGGCTATGCAGATGGTGTTCCGTTGTAGTTCTTTCTGTGGCTAGTGGTATGGATCCCTGTTTCCCATGCAAGGGAATTCTCACTGTGAAGCCTTCTAGATGTTATCCATTTATGAATGTATATTTACACCAACACACCTACAACCTATAAAACACAGCAACCAAACTGCAGCGTTTTCTCCTTTGCATTGTTTTAGGTTACAATAGCTCACCTGCTACACTGCTTTAGAAGTCCTTTCTTCGTCAATTGAAATTTTCTACCAATTAAAGAAGTTCAGTTTCTTTGGACTTCATTTGAAATTATGTTTTCCAATTGATTTTAGTATGTAATTGAATTTACTTATGTGTGAAACAGTACTAAAATGTGTAGTTTATATGGTGAAAGCAATGTTTTCAATATAGTCTTCAATAGGTAAGTCAAATTACATATATTACCAACCTCAAATATTTATCATGCCTTTATAGATTTAAAAAAAAACTCAAAACAATGCTTACTCTTTTAAAATCTATGCACTTCATGATCATTATCCATGTACACAACACTATGTAACAGTTCAACAGAACTTCTACCATGTAATGAGATTGTATTGTCCAGTGATCAACCAAAAGTCATGTCTCATTTTCTCTATCTCTCATGCTCTGGTTAACAAGATTTCACTCCCAGTTTCTGCAAAACCATTTTAATTGAATCATCATGTAAAGCAGGCTGTGTCATACTTGTCATTCTGTATTTTAAATAATAGTAGCACCTCAAATTTTTATTTGATGAATTTGACAGTATTTCTTCTTTTTAAATGTAAGAATAGTAATATATGCAAGTCAACATACACACAATTTTGTTACCTATTTGCCAGTGATGGATACTTATGTGATTTACAATTCTCGTCCATGGCAATAGTATTGAAATAATCATGAATGCATAATGTCTTCATCAACATACTGATTTCCTTTACATTATTGTTAGTAACAGTGTTGGGTCTCTTGACCCCAGGACCCTCTTCTTTTCATTCTGCAGGAGAAGCTCTGTACTCTTTTCTAACATGAATACAAAGGATGTTTCTTACTCATAGTTACCAACACAATGTGAACTTTAGTCATTGATAATGATAATAACCATGCTTTGTGAGATGATAAATAATAGCTTTGATTTTGATAACCATGGTGATGGACAAATTCAGATTTTAGTATGAAACTATTTGCTAATCTTATATATTTAATTGATAATAAATATTTAGGTCATTAGCCTTTTATAAGATTAATTTTTGTTTTTAATTATATATATATATATATATATATATATATATATATATATATATATATATATATGGTGGTGGGGTATGTGCACGCAAGTGCAGTTGGTACCTATGGAAGACAGAAAAGAGTATCAGAGTCCCTCAAACTGGAATTACAGGTTGATGTATGTATTGCAAGTACTTTAATTTTTAAAAGCAAAAATGAAATAATAAAGAACTAGGAATTCTTACATCTGTGGCAAACTATGATCACTAATGTTAAGTCCATTGTTTTTTACCTGACTTTATAATTTTAGAGTGAGTGACAGTTAAATCTACCTTTACTTCATTTTCCAAATCTGAAAAATATGAGGAGAGACAGAGACAGAGATAGACACAGAAAGAGACAGGGAGAGAGAAAAAGATGAGAGAGAGGGGGCAGCTTTATAGTCATAATACAGGGAAAAGACAGACTTTTTCTTTGACCTTACATAACAAGGGCCACATGAATTTTAAAATATTGGCTGGCTGACTGCCACCTCGGTCATGAGACAGGATAAACAAGGAGAAAATACCTATATGAGGTTTCACGGTGACTTATGTGAAATAGGCTGGAAGACAAGGAATAGTCAGTTTGTGTTTAATATAATAGGCCAGATATTTTATAAGTTACCATGGTAGTACAATTGTACTTCTTAATTGGTAGAGGGGTTCTGGTTTATTTTTTAAATCTTTTCTGCCTGTAATTAAACATCACCACTGATCAACATGCTTATCATGTATCCAGCACTGAACCTACATATTGTCATTTAGTCCTCAACAGCAATGAGTACGGAAACCTTAAACATTGTGGAGTGATCATCACTTAATAACTGCACAAACATAATACTGAAATGTCAGTTTCTTTCCAATTAAAAATGGCTGCAGTTTTGAGAACTGTGGAAGCATGCTTTGAATTTTTATATACATCTAATTTAATATACATGTTTCCTGGGTTCAAAAAGTGATCCCATGTGTAATATAGTATCTGAAGATGCTTGAGATAAAGGCTGACACTGGAGAATTATAATGAGTTCAAGTCCAGACTCAGCTACATAAAGAACATCAGACAAGGCATGGGTATTAAACAAGATCCTGTCTACATATAAAACACAGTAAAATAGAAATAATTATTAAATAGAATGTTTAAAAGTTTACATATATATATATGAACTGTTTATAAAATAATAGAATTATATGTGGATTATTAATAAAATATTCCTTTTTGTTTATCTATACCCACTCCTTATCTCACTCACCCTCCCCTTCCTGCTTAAATGTCTCCTCTAGTGGCCTCGCTGGACTTTCCTATGAGCTGTGTTACCATTATCTTCTTCTTTACTGCTGTTCCTTATGATTTCCCCTTTGTATCTTCCTTGTCTCAACTGCTACTCTGTTTAAGCACACAAAAGGAAATATTCAGATCTAGGATACACATTCTCTATGTATTCTACACACCGTCCACAAAGACTCCTGCAGTGAGACACCATAGATACGTCACCTGGCTTTAGTAGTTACTGATACTTTACCACCACCATTCTCCCATATCCACTATTGCACTTCATCTATTTTTTTCCTTTCTTTTTAAAAAATGTTTTTTCTTATTGAAAATAGATTTTTTTCAGATAATATGGTCTACTGTTATGGTTTACTGTTCCGCGTCTCCTGGGTTCCATCTCCCCATGTGTCCAAATCCAGTTCCTTCCTTGCTCTGTCAGTAGAAAACGGGCATCTAAAATAAAATAAAAATCAAACAAAACAAAAAGAAGAATAGGACGGTATGAGCACGGAAAAAAAAAAAAAAGCCAGAGCAAAAACACAGGAAAACGTATGGCTGCAGAGACACGGACGTTTGCACACACAGAAATTCCATAAAAGCACAAAACCCGAAACCACAATGCGTAAATAAGCAAAAGAGCTGTAAGAAAAAAAAATTAAGAATAATAAAAAAAAAATTCCCAGCCAAAGCATTATGAGAGAAAGAAGTTTGAAAAATAGCATTGATTTGGTTTAGTATTGTCCACCTATTGTACAGACATGGGACCTACCCTTAAATGTGTTTTGTTTCCCAGTAAGATTCCCTTGGAGAAAATGTAATTGTTCTTTTATGAGCAGATATCAGTTACAGATTGCTTCTGGGTTAGGGACGGGGGCTTTTTTCCAATTCTCTTTTCGGTACTGAGACCCCATTTGGCTTAGAACTGTGCGTGTGTGTGCTGCTACAGTCTCTGTGAGTTCACATACTCATCAGTCCTGTTGAGCATGGCAGGTCTTTTCTCCTTGCTGTTTTTGACTCACACTGTTGCTTGCATTTTTTCTACCTCCTCTTCTGCATTTTCCTGAATCACAGTCAGGAATTCTCTGCCTCACAGACTTACCAACCCGCAAAGAAGCCAATCCTAATACCATTCACTTTATACATTGACCTTGGAGAATTTCAAAACTTAAGATCTTTTGATGTTTGGATTTTTTTTCTTTCACCAAATATCATGAGTGATCTTTGCAACTTACAAGTGAATCCAGCTTATAACAGGAATTGCTAAATGGTCCTTTAATAAAAAACTCAGCGCCAGATATTGGGGTAAAAGCTGAAATACCAGAGAAGCAGAGTTAGCTGCAGCCACCCTCACCTTGCCAACTCCTCAGCTGATCCTGTTTCCATGAATCCTCAGACTGAAAGTCTCTGCGTTCTCACCTAAAAGGCCTCAGCCAAACAGAGTCTTAGGTTCCTATCTCTTCGTGCCTTATATATCTTTCTCTGCCCTACCACTTTACAACCTGGAATTAAAGGGTTGTGTGCTTTCCAACCAAAGGCATGAGATCTCAAGCGCTGGAATTTAAGGTGTGTGCCACCACTGCCTGGCTCTGTTTTCTTTCCTAAATCAATCTCATATAGTCCAGGTTGGCCTTGAACTCACAGAGATCTAGACAGATCTCTGCTTCCTGAGTGCTAGGATTAAAAGTATGTGCCACCGCTGTGTGGCCTCTATTTTTAATCTAGTGGCTTGTTCTATTCTCTGATCTCAGGTAAATTTTATTAGGGTACACAATATATTATCCCACCAGCTTACTTATTTGTGTGAAATATTCCATGTATTCTTCCATGTTTATAAAACTCAAATTCCTTCACCTGAATTTTACTTTTTTAAAGTGTAATTCATATAATATAACTAACATAGCACACAATGGAACTATTAAACTGTTCTAAGAAAATATTTTTTTCATGATTTTTAAGCTATTAGTATAGTCTATACTGTCCTCTTCAATACCTCCTATTCTTCACAGAGACCCCCAAACTGTTACTATATTTCTGTTTTTTTCAAATCAACTATTAGTGAAATTTCAAATAAAAAATATACAATATTTGTACTGCCTTTTCCAACTTGGGCTACTATTTTTTACAATTTTCCATCTTGAGATAAATATATCTTGAGATATATAATAATTTCTTTTCATTGATAATGATTTTATTAGATGGGTTGTTATCTACAATAATGTAGAAAACCCATTTTTTTTTTCATTTTGGCATTTGTAACCATGCTGTTACTTATCACCAGTGTTTGTTTACATGTTTGAGACACCGTCTTTATCTACCTTCCCTGCACCATTTTACATCCTCATGAGCAATGATCCAACTTCTCCATGTCCTCACCTACATTTGGCAGCATGTCCTTTTATTATAGTCTAATCAGCAGGTTGGATATTCAGAGTGGCATTTAAATAAAGGTTAATGATGTTGATCATCTTCTATGATTACGTTCCACTTCCTGCAGCATTGTAGATTATTGATAATAGTTTTATGGATTAAGTTACTTCTTTTAACTCCTCCACTATATACAGGACATACCATCTCCACTGATGTTACAACAGCTAAATGTACTTTCAAGTTTAAGCTTTGTACCTTTCACTTCCTTTCCATTTTCCCAACTCTTTCACTTAGTCCAGGCTAATTTTGTGGATGCACAACTCCACAGAGCTCCAGGATCAGTGTATTGTACATTTATAAGTCATCTTTAAACCTATGACATTTTTAAATATAAAACAAATTTTACTTTGTGTCTCTTGTAAATGTGTGATTTATCATTTGTCTTATAGTATTGACAAAGAATACCTACATGATGTGTTCCTCCCATTTGCAAACCACAGTAGTTGTTATACCGAGTTTTATCTACACTAGTGTAGACTGTAATTTGCTATCATTTCCTCTAAGCCTTTTAGCCTGGAAGCCTAATGACTTTGCTCGTCTTAGTAATTTTTTTTTTTTATATCTCCAGAACCTAGTATAGTGTCTATGGTATGTCTTTAATAATATGTGGTTTAACATCAATGACAATATGGATATTATGATGCATAAAAAAGTATTTGAGAACTCTATAATCATACGCTATTGACATATAACTATTTTCACTTTTTAAACATTTGTGTGGTATCAGAGAAATACTGTTTATTGTATGTAATACCTTTTATAAACATTAATTTAATGTTATAATTTTCAATAAATAATGATTGTAAAGATAAGGGATTGGTTGTAAATATAAGGAAAGAAATTGATATTGGACCCTATGAAAAAAATCATGCTAGGGATTTTTATTGCCCATATTATTCTTTATTACGTATATTTATGCTTCTAAGATGAAAAGTAATTACACCAAAAGGTCACTTCATGAAGTGAAAATAGAAAGAAAATTATGAAGCATGGAGGGAACCATGAGGAAAGAAAATTAATGTTAATAGTATACAGAACAAAGAGAATGTTTCTGCTTAAAATTCACAGAACGACTACTAGAACTGTTCAATGAAATATTCATATAATTCTTAAAAATTAGACAATTCATTGGTAATGAGCTTGGGAGTATGTTCCTGCTGATGTATTTTGCAGTTCTGTTTTGCTTTTGTGTCTTAATATTTGAAGCCAAGTTTCAGTGACATCAATAAAGATACAAACCTATTAGTAATAAGACTAGCAGCAGGGATGTATAATTGGGCCCAGTTTTGTAGCCACACAGACAGAAGTTTTCCTGTGTTCCACCCAGTCTGCAGCCACTCAGACCCAAGTAAACACACAGAGGCTTATATTAATTAAAAATATCTGGCCATTAGCTCAGGCTTACTACTGACTAGTTCTTACACTTAACTTACTACTTACTACTGACTAGTTCTTACACTTAAACTCAGCCCATTTCTGTTAATCTATATGTTGCCACGTGTTCCGTGGCTTTACCTGTGTGCCATTATATGCTGCTTCCTGGACAGTGGGCTGGCATCTCCCAAGTCAGCCTTCCTCTTCCCAGAATTCTCCTTGTCTGCTTATCCTGCCTATACTTCCTGCCTGGCTACTGGCCAATCAGCATTTTATTAAACCAGTGTACAAAAGCACTATCCCACAATAGTTCTTCAGTCTTCTTGGATTCTATGGGCAGGCACTCTTCTCACCTCTCTGAATCAGAAGATTTGCCAACACACCCCCACTCCAATGTGCACTTGTAGAGTTCTTTTGGGTTCTCTTATATGCCCTTGAGGTTTCAGCTTTGAATTCTTTTTTTCAACACCATCATTTTAAAAAGTTAACCTACATTTTAAATGTTCAGTGAGCATCAATCTGATTCTACACTTATCCTTAATCTTTAAATGAAGTTATGGTGTTCTCCGTGGTAAAATTATTTTTTTTTACTGTACTTAGAAATCATCTATTAAGCTGGAAAAATGCTGGGCGGTGGTGGTGCACACCTTTAATCCCAGCTGAGGAGGCAGAGGCAGGTGGATCTCTGAGTTTGAGGCCAGCCTGGTCTCCAAAGTGAGTTCCAGGAAAGGCACAAAGCTACACAGAGAAACCCTGTCTCAAAAAACCAAAGGAAAAGAAAAAGCTGGAAAATCAATAAAGACAAAATCTGTTTTATTTTTGCTCAACACTGTATGTGGAGAGTTTCCTTATAGCAGAGTAAGTGAAGAAAACCTACAGAGTTGTTGAATGGGTGACTTGATTCACAGATCTCTCAAATTCCAGAAGACTACATAACTGTAATAGGAGCACCTTGTAAGCTGAAGCAGCAGAAACCAGAATTTAAAGTCAGACTGGACTCTGCAATAACACCTTGACAATAAATAAATAAGCACTGCAAGCATAAAAAAGGAACTAAAAACAATAAAAGTTTTCAAAGACATGGCGCAAACAGGAAAGAAGCAGGAGAGTTGTCATCTCAAATACACTCCATGGGACACGTGGATTCTAACTTTGTAGTGAATGTCAAGGTCATTTAACAATATAAATATGAGTGGTTTTTTTGTAGGAAACTGTACATTTTATAATTTCAATTGTTTTATGGTAATAATTAATAAAAATATTAGGTTTTTAACTAAATCAATATGCTAGTGTTCTGTGGTTACTAAGTAATGCATTGTTGAAATAATGGTAAGCTGTATGTACAATCATTTTATAAAATTATGGAACCGTTACACAATAAGCCTCTCTTAAATGACCTTCTAGAAAGGCAAAAGATGAAACATTGAATCAAACTGCAAGGAGTTCATTTCTATGAAGGGCAAAAATGATAATGTACAGGCAGACACTTTGCTTTCTAATCATCGTACTTCATTCAGTGGTAGAACCTGGAAGTCCTAGATAGGCAGCTAAAATACCCATTAACCTGTCTCAATCAAATATCAGATGTCCTAAATGAATCTTCAGGCAGTATTGAATCAAAGCCAAGATATAAATGAATTTTCTTTTAGATTTGTGTAATGCCTTTTGTAGCACAAAGAGAGAGAGATGTCCTTTTGAATGTCAGATATAAGGGAATGACTTTGGTCTTCTAGTCAAACGCCCACAGTGAACTTTTCAAAGCCTAAGTTATATCCAAAAAATGACTTAGTTTTCAATGAATCACATATTTTTAAATTATTTTTTCTTACAAATTGTATATTATGCTTTTATGATGATTTTGAAAATCAGCATTTTCACTATGGATTGATGTTAACTCAGCATTCCATCAGAGGATTTTCCAAGCCAAATTTTATATAATCTAATATGGGCTATAAAAAGAGAATGTGTTTATTTTTTAGCAACAATTAAAATATTAAAATGCACTTTTCAATAGTGTTGACAAACAACACTTTTGTTAACAGAACAGATATATTACACTGACTTTTCAAGGAAAATATTTATTGTGTTGTATTATATGTTTATTGGTATTTGGCCTGCAAATGTCTATGTACCATGGGCATGTAGTACTTGCAGAGGTCGCAAGAGGGTGATGGGTCTCCTGGGACTGTAGTTACAGACTGTTGTACAAGTGTGGTCCCTGGAACTTGAACCTGGGTCACCTTGAAGAGCAACCAGTGATCTCTCCCACGGAATCATCTCCCTGGCTGCTTCATTTACATTTTAACAGTATAACTGGTTACTACTTTCTAATAAGGTCAAATACAAGTCTGTAATCAATAATAAATAACAACAAAACAATTCTCTATTAGATCAGTTGTAAATGACTTAATTTGGTTTACAAAAATATTAAAATACCTTTTCTGTTGTATGCACTATTCTATGGTATATAGCTATGAAACAAAACTGAAATATTCTCATATTTATTCAATTATAATTTTACTTCATGATACAGGGTCTTGAATTTGGAAAGTAATTTAGTAAATGCATTTGTCCCAAGCAAAACATTGAGGTCAAAAGTGTTGTACTCATTTTTCAGGCAAGCAAGACAATTTTGCATAGTAAATAAAATCTGGTCGATATATTAAAAGATAGACAGGAGAATTTTGCAGTGTAAATATGGATGCTAGAAGCAATAAAGGTGAAATAGTTTGAGACAATGATGTGAAGGTACTTAGAGAAAGCACAGGATATTCAGGACAGTATAAATAATTTGAAATAATTCGAGTTGATGGTATTCAAATTGTAAAATGTGCTCGGACAGAAAGGTGATAACACACAGAGGTCCTTAACTGTCAAGCTGAAGGATTGGAGTTTACTTGGGAAGTTATGATATTTGCAGTTATACAGCCAAGGTGAGATGAAATATTCATGAAGTTATTATGAAAACAAAAAAATTGCTGATAAAAATGTTCCTAGTAACACAAGAAATGCTTTCTGCATTTCATATTATTTTGGTCAGAAAAACAAGAAATATATCTATGCATTTTGCAGTGTTGGAAAGTAGATCTGAGTAGCATTCAACCTAAAAAATGTACCTACTCCCTCTTGATTGAAGAGACATGTATCAATATCATTCAAAGCGGTACAAGTTGAGACAGGACAGCTGGAGCAGAGCAGATTGATTGATTATTATTAGTTATTGGGACAGAAAGATGACAGCTGAGGAATGTGACAGCTTCAGATACTCTACTTCTAGAAAATTCATTAACAAATTAAATTCCAAAACCCTATCTAAGTAGCCAAACATATGATACTATACAGGGCATGGCAAAAGTTCCTATCATGGAAAGAAAAATAGATCTCACTGCCTTGTCTGGAGGAGTTAATTCCAGACCTGTGTAACTGCTGGCTATGGGGAACATAATTGTAATTCCTTCAGTAACAGAGGTTGGATACCACAAAGTTGTTGGCAGCCTGGGCTGCATAGAAGACTTTATCTCAAAACAAAGGGAAGAGTCTAGACATAATCATGGTGATTTGAGATACATATCAAATGCCTATGCTCTTGAAGTGAGATAGCTGCTTTTGAAAATCTTGGTGAGGAGAGGTCTTGGGAGGAGCAAGAATGGAGAAAAGCATCAGTTTATATACTGGCAGAACTGAAACACCTTAAAAGGAGTATTCTGAAAAGAAAAGAAAATGCAGACAGTCATCTGGGAGTTGCTTCAAAGTCCAGGGTCTGCATGGAAAGTCTAAGGTGTAGCCAAAGACAGGAAACCATGGGAAAACTGGACAATTTGGGGCATCATGATAACCAAGAGAAGTCTGCTTACTGAAGGAAGGCTAGTTCTGCTGAATAAGGAATGGACACTTGCACCTGAAGGGTGATGGGATCCCTGTGCAATTGTGGAGAATGACTTACTTACCTTGTGGAAGAATTTTATGATTTGACTTGTTGGTTTTCTCATCCTTTTAAATTGTATGGTTGCTTGCATTTTGTTGTTCTTTTGTTCAGTTTCATCATTTGGTGGGAGAATGTCGTATTTCCTTAAACTAAACTTTGCTATATTATTTGTGAGTCATAAAGTGTATTTTTGGTAGAAAAAGTCATTATTAAAGTTGTTTGAGAAGATTGCTTTTTCTGATACAAGGTAAATTCTAAGTAACCTGACATTATCTGATTATGTAACAACTACATTGATAAAATTACAAAACGAAAATGAATCCTACTCTGCCCCATAATCAATATAATGTTGGATAAAGGCATCTTTTGATATGAATTGAATTTTGATGATCCCAAAATTATGATAAAATTTCAGAAATGTATAGACGTTTATTTTAAGTTCAGTCACGTAAGAACTCACCCATAAAGAGAGCAAAGGAGCAAGCACAGGGCCTGCACGGGTCACCCCAGGTCCTCTGCTTATGCGTTATAGCTTTCAGTTTAGTGTTTTCATGGGACTCCTTAGTGTGTGAGGGAGTGGAGTGGATATCTGATTCTTGTGCCTTCTCTTGGGCCCTTCTCCTGTTGTGGATTTGCCTTGTTCAGCTTCAGTGTTTTTGTTGTTGTTGTTGTTGTTATTGTTTGTTTTGTTTTAGATGACTACATTTTAGTTTGTTATGTTTGATGTTACTTTTTAGACTCCTGTTGTTTTCTACTGAGAGACAAAAAGGGAGTGGATCCAAAAGGGAGGGGATGTAGAAAGAAACCAGGAAGAGTGGAAGGGAGGAAACCTGTATCAGGATATATTATATGGGAAAAGAAATTATTTTCAATAAAAGGCAAAAAAGGTATAAAAATAACAGCAAAAAATAACTAAAAGTAGCTGACAAAATATTTGTGAAATGCTACCCTATGTCTCAGTGCCCTATGAAGAGTTGCTCATGTAAAATGAGAAACAGAATATCATAAAGTAGCAAATGCTGAAACTGTATTCTTCCATGTTTAAATGTGGTATCAGCACATGTTCATTGATATGCTGACATGACAAACATGATGAGCCTGCGCATCATTTCTCATCAACACATCTAAACTCTTGCTTTTTTTGTTGTTTCTGCATCTCTGTGAACAGAGCCCGGATGGCCGCATCGAAGTCAAAGGTCAGCATGGACACTCATCGCTGCACATCAGAGATGTGAAGTTGTCGGATTCAGGGAGATATGACTGTGAGGCTGCGAGTAGGATTGGCGGGCACCAGAGGAGCATGCACCTTGACATTGAATGTAAGTCGTGCTCAGTGTGTTCTGTAATTACAATAACTTTAGCTGGTTTGAGGAAACATGACTTTTATACAAAAATCAAAATGAGCGGTTAGTACATTTTTTTTCAATATTCAGTGCACAGCTTTAGAAGGAAGGAAACCATTCAGTCAGTTATTAGAGATAACCAGTGGAAGTCCATGTACATTTCACAGTGACTTGTATTTAGTGAACTACCAGAAAATGCCGACTGCTGTCCTTTGAAATATTGAGCAGAAAATACTAGATCAACGAGCCATATTTTTTTTGGTAATCAAGTTCTTAGACCGTGTATGTGTTTGTATATGTGTGCATGTGTGTGTATGTGCATGTGTGTGTATGTGTGCGTGTATATGTTTAAAGCCAAAGTCTTAGATATGTAGATGTATTTTCAGTCCTTGCTAATTTTGTTGAATTAATTGGCATCGACGTAAGATATAAAATGCAGTGACATATATCAATCCTTATACTTCAACAAAAATTTTTATTGTCTGTAAATTATTTTTAAAAGTGCAGATTATGAAAGAAATTGTCAATGGTTTTAATGATGAGGTGACTTCAAGACTATGTCGTTTATTATAATTACATGCTTAAAGACTAATACAAATTGAGCTTCTACCTTAATTCATTACCTCACATTTAAAATAAGTTTCTCTACATGATATTAAAGAGGAAAAATGTAAGGCCATTTTCAACAACTACATATGAATTAGGAATGCTGGATACTATCTGATAGCTGAAGAACATTAACGATCTTGGGGCAGGTTGTTTGAAGTGTTCTTGTTTTTAAAATATTTTATCATGGTATTTTTCACTGCATTAATATTAATAGAACATAATAGTAACTTAATTATGATACAACTCATATTGAGAATTTCTTTAACAAAAATAACCAAGATCAATGTGAATAAATTCTCATTTACGTACTTACCAACCGTACCAATCACAATTGCAAGAAAGCTATTTCATTGACGTTATATGCATCTTAACAAACAGCCCCTATAGATACTTTGAATGACTACTAATGTACAAGATTCAGTTACTTGTCTTCTTCAGAGACATATCTGTTCTAGTTATTTGCCTGTTTCTAAATCAGGGTGTTTCCTGTCTATTAATTCGGGTCCCATATGTGTTTTGGATCTTACTTCTTTATGTAGTGCATGGTTTGCCCATATTTTCTCCTACTGATTTGTCTTGCTTAGCTTTCAGTCCCCATTCACTGTCATGCCTATATGTACATCAATATAGTATCTAAATCTTACTTATTGTTACCATATGAATATAATTTATCTATTTCCAATTATTTAGTATGCTTATTGTTTTTCGAAGTTAAATATTAAAGAATGAAGATGCATACATATATTTTTATCTATCAGTTTAAATTCTTTTCCATACCCATTACATTTATGAAATATATAATGCTGGACTTTTATGTGTTACAGTTTGCATTGTATTTAATCTTGCTATGAATCCTCACTTCTCTAGTTCCTTCTTAAGCTTTGGAAATTTAATTTTTATGTTAAATTCTATGATTCATTTTCAGTTCACTTTGAAAAAATGTCTTCTTTATTTTTCAATGCATGTATCTCATTAGCAAACTATTATTTATTGAAATTCTTTCCTTTTCTGGAATATTTACTAAGATTAACAATCAATTTCTTCAAAGTTGTCAATTATAATTTTTTATTGTTATCATCTATTATGCATCTGTTTTCTATTTTGACTATTTTTGTCTTATTTTCATTATTCCCCTAATTTTTTAAGTTCTATATTCAATTTACTCATTATATAAAGTTTTTTAATGTGGCATCTTAAGTAAGTAATTTAATATATCTCATAGTTTCTAAAGCTGACATAAAACAATCACCATTTCTTACAATGTTTTAATCACATTCCAAGCTTTGAGATGTGTTGCATTTTTTATATATGCCAATTACTCCTCTTCATTAAGTAATATTTGAATATGTCCAGAAATACATTACAGTAATATTCATTGACAACTTTATATAAACGTCAGAATATGCATCTTAGCCAGTTACAAATATCTTGAAGAACTGAAAAGCCATACCATCCTGTTGATCTACCTTCTTCGTTAATGTTGTGACTCTATTACCCAACATTCAATTTGTTGTCCATTTCTTTTGGGTTAGCTTGTGTGTTGTTGTATAGTTTAGTATATATTACTCTGCCTCACTGTATAGTTCAAGTGAATAGAAACTCATGGCAATCCTCATGCATCTGCCTGCAGAGGGCTGGGATTACAAGAGTGTGCTGTCCTATTGAACTTTCTTTTTACATTAAGTGTGTACAGTGTCGATGTCCACAAAAATCAGTTCCCCACCTATCCTTATTCCTGAACAATATTTTCTTTGTTTTTGTGAGAATGTTCTGTTATTTTTTCTCCAAGGAGATGGTTTATCTGTCTTCTAGCCTGTGTTTCTAAAGAGAAATTTCTATAGTTTTCCCTGCATTTCTTTGGAAAAGCATATATCTTAATTTTCATTTGGGTATATGTATTATCTTTGTTATTTATCAACTTCATTAGAAACTGTCCAGATATGAGTTTCCTTGAATTCATCTATTTATGATGTACTGAGATTCTTCAACCTATCAAATCACAGTTGTCAACATGCTTGTAAAGTTTGGGGTCAATTCCAGGCATAATTCATCCTCCTAAACTCTTTTTTCTGTGACTATACATACATGCTTGTGCATACACTTGTGTGTGTACCCATACACACACCTATGTATATGGAACATTTTAAATTATCTCAGTGGCCTGTGAGGCACTTTTGAAACTTTTGTATTAAATATCTGGAGATTAACTCATTCAAGTTGCTTTACATTAATTTAATTGACAAACCAGTAATCCATTCCCTGTTATAGAGACCATGCTGTGAGTTTTTTGCTCTGTTGGAGATATTACTTTTTTTTTTGTTTTAAATTTTTAATCTTGTTCTGTTTTATTACATCAGTCATTTTCTTCTGAATTTCTCTTTGTTCATTCTTTTTGAGTAGTTGTTTGTTCTTTGTTTTTTTTCCTAACTCATGCACCACAGGTAAAACTTGCCTAAAGTAACAGCTCTAAACAAACAGCAAATTTATTAAACATCTGGGTCATTTTTTGGATCACATCTGTTGACTTTCTTTCCCCTTTGGGACTGACTGTTCTCTTCTGGTTCACTGAGTGTAAAGAAATGTTTAACTGTTTCGTGGATACTGTAAATGTTATGGTGTGCAACTTGAGTCTTTTCATAAAAAAATACGAATTTTTAAAAAACTTGATAATTTCCACAAAGTGTGGCGTTGCCTTCCTTAGCATTCATTTCAAGCTTTAATGCATTGGCTTATGTCTGACAAGTGTAAGCAAAAGTCTGGAACTGTTTGATATTTCTGTGGCATTTTACACAGAATTCTGGCACTGCCATTTCTGAAATCTACACAAGATTACCCTCATTCCTTCCTACATGGGCTGGCTCCATTCCAAGAATCTCTGCTCTTCTGGACTTGTTGCATCTACACTGCCTTATAGAGGGCCTTGTTAAGGACTGGACAAAACCCGACAAAGGCAAACACACTAGACACAGGACAGCAGTGGGTTTCCTGTTGTTGTTTTACTTGTCTGTTTTGTTTCATTTTCCTTTTTACCACCTTTCTGATTTGCTTTATTATCTACAGAGTCATCATATTGTTTTCTGATTTGTTTTTGGCAGTGTGTGGATAAGTGTCTTTATCCCCTAACCCTGACCCCAGTGTTTAAAGTTGTGTAACCCTGTGGAAACAGGCTATGATGGGATTGATATTTTGCCATCATAATATCTCTATCTATCTATCTATCTATCTATCTATCTATCTATCTATCTATCTATCTATCTATCTATCTATCTATCTCTATATATAGAGAGAAAACATATATATATATATATATATATATATATATATATATATATTCTATTTGCAATACAGCTTACAAAAATGAATGTAGCCATGTGTGGCAGTTCACATGCATAAGTTCAGCATTCAGGAAGCTGTGGCATGCTCACTGTAAATTTAAGAGCATTGACTACTTAAAACACCCTATCTAATTTTGACAGGGTTATTTAACTATTAAACGTACATGCTTGCTAACTTATAATAAACATACCTATGTGTACTAACTTTCATAGGGGAAGACTATACAACTTAATAATTAAAAACAGTAGAGTGAAAATAATACCATTTGCAATAAATTTGCAACCAAGATCACAAAAAGCAGTACAGGTGAGTTATAACTTATGATCTAGGAAATCTATCACAATTGGGGTGTTTCAAGTAGAAAAAAGTTATAGTAATGAATTTATCAGTACTCGAGGGGCCATGAAAATGACTGTGTTAAATAAATACTTATACAGTACATATGTCTGACTTCCTTATAGTATACACCTCTGTGTCAAGAATGGTATAAAGATTACAAAAATTTTAAACATTACAAAGTGTGACAAGAAGTTACCGTGGAAGTCCTTTCACCTGAACCAAACTGTACAATGCAAGAGTGTTACGAGTCAGTTGAAAATAATCAAGCCAGTTCTAATTTAAAATCTGTGTCATTTACTACAGTAGCACTGAACTAAAAGTGTTAAATGATTAAGCTTCTGTGCTCAAGCCCCTTTGTGTTTCAAAATAAGCAGGTTTGTTGGCATTCTGCCTGCGCATTTGCTATGTTTCAAAGGTGTCACCTTACTCTGAAACCAGAGTTGAACTAAAGCTGTAATTTAGAAAACAAAGGAGATAGCAAGCATGGGGTATGTGTTTTATTACAAGATGACCCAAATACATAGTATGTCTGAATCTAACTAGAATGTCATCAAGTTCTGTGACTAATTATTACATATTAACTAGTAATTATACTTAATTATTTTGTGACAAATTATTTAACAGTTACTTGGAACAATGCATGTTAAGAAATATTGAATCTTTTCATGATTTCTACTTGTATCTTTCTCATCTGATTTTTAATTCATGTTTGGCATAAAATAATTATAAATGTGCTTTTTCCTGCACTAGAAAGATAATTTGTAATATCAGACACATTCTAAAGTTAGATAGGCATAGATAACCTTATAACTCAGATTTATGTTCATTGCGTATTTTCAAGTGTTTATAGTTGCATAGATTCAGTAGACATGTGCTTTATTGAGTAAGTATTTGCTCAAAAGTTTACATTTCCACACTATCACCATGACTCTAAAGCACCATCTATAGGATAAGATAGATGATATATGCGTTCAACATTACCATTTAAAAACTACATCAGTAAATATTTGGAAATAAATATTTCTTTGTCATAGCACATAGCTTACATTTGTGTTTAAATTGTTTACCTTATGACCCCAACTTTTATAGTAGCCCTACCTCTTTTAACACTGAAATGTTACAGGGGAGTGCTCATTTGCACATACAAATTTGTTCTCCTGAATACAACAACATTTACATTTACAGCATGATGATTTCAAGAACAAGACTAATAGAATGTAAAGTATATTTCTACCTCCAAAAGGCCTAAGGAGACAATCATTTCAAAAATGGGTGAGGTAATCTTCCATCCATCAACTGTAGTTTTCTTTTGTTTGTTTGTTTGTTTTGTTTCTCAAATATTACATGTATTTCCTGTGAAAATGTAAAAGGTCACATTTTTTGGTTTATATTCTAACAGTTATTATAATTTTATATTAATTTCCCTCTTTCTGAAAGATATCATTTGAATCACATCAGAACGATATGTTTCAACACAAATGGAGATGAACAGTTATAAAGAATTTTAAGAAATAGACAACTCTTGAAAGATCAAACTTTAAAATCCAACACATTTCAAACATGTGAATAAAATCAGGCCTTATGAATAACTGAGGATTTAGCAGTTCTTCTTAATATCTGCCTGATACCCGTTAACACTGAACCCTGGATGCACCTTCCAACAGTGCATCAGTTCTCAGCAGGAAATCCAGTGTCTTAGTGGCCCCGGTAATATTCTAATTTCCTTCCTGTTACTATTATAAAATACTCTGTCCATAAGCAACTTAAAAACAGACAGGGTTCATTTTGGCTTACAGTTCGAGATCACAGATCTGTCACTGAAAAAAAAAAATCAAATAAGGAATTCAGAACCCATAGAGAAGCATTACTTGTTACCCTAGTAAGAAGCTAGTGCTTATCTAGATTTCTTGGACAGCTCAAGACCACTTACAGAAGAATGGTGCTGCCAATGGTCATTGATTCTCCTGCCTCAATTAATAATCATGTCAAAATCCAAATCCAAATGATATGCTATACTATGGACAATCCCTCATTCAGAACTTTCTTTTCTGACAACTCTAAAATTCATCAGGTTGACAGTTAAAGCTAACAGGGGCAGGAATTGTATAATAAAATAATGTAGCTGAGTATTTAAACTATGCATATCTTTTAGACTGCTTTGGAGACTGGAAGTGAAAAATCAGGTTACCAGCATGGTCATGTTCCTGATGAGCATTCTCTTCCAGATTGTCATGTGCTCACAGGGCCTTTCCTTGGTGCATGGCAAACATAAACCATGCATTTCTTTGTCTTTTACAAAGGCAACTCTCTTATCACAAATTTCCCTCTATCATTACCTCACTATAAACTAATTAACTCCCAAAGATTCTGTATATAAATTCCATGACACTGAAGACTAAAGAAGTTCCAGTATATGATTTTTGGAAGGATACACTCAGTCTATCACATTGCTACATACTCGAGGGTTTACAGGGAAGGCATCTCCTGGATATGATGAAAACAGTTTTCTAGGCCTATGTTTCCATTGGCATCATGTCTCAGAGCCGTCACTGGCCTCCTTGACATTCTAGTAAGTCAAAACAATGAAGTTCCACGATTCTGTGGAAAATGATTGCTAATCCATTCCTTGCCCTTACCCCTTCCTAATGAGATAGTACCAGTAGAGTCGTATTTCTGAATTACTACTAGTGCATATCAAACTTAAGTAAGAGTAGCATTTCTGTAGAGATATTAGATGTTAGGGACATGAGTTGGTTACTTTGCAATTGCTGTGATTAAGCAGCATTACCGTCTTGGAACAGGGACCAAAAAGGTTGCAAGAACAAAAGGTATTAGAGATCGACAGTGAAATCATGTTTATCAGATATCAAAGGACCATTAAACACAAGAACTCAATGTATTCCAGGATTACCTACACAAGAGCTACACAAAGGCCTACATAAAGATTAAGGCACCCAAAATCGGAGCTTTAATATGGGAAGGGCTCATAAATTCCCATCTCTTGCTAAAGCTCCTTTGTCAATTAATGGCTACTGGGGAGAGAGATTCAGTTTTCTTTAGGGAAGTGGTCATCGTGTGGCCACCCATGATCCTATCGATGGTCCTACACACAAGAATAAGCAATATGAAATGGAGTCAGTGCCTTTAAACCTGAGTAGATTCCCTTGGAAGGGAAAAGTGGTGGGGTATTAAGGAAAGAATCAGAAGGGAGGAAATGGCAGTGGATATGAATCACAAATCATGCTTATGAAATGCAAATTTGCTTTTTTGCTCTGAGGTACCAAACTTGTTCAAATAATCATCACATATTTATAAAGATCAGCATACTTTCACTAAGTTGGTTTAAAGTGATTAAAGAAGTAAATTCTGCTCTTCTGTATCTCCATTTAAAATGTTTCAGGTATTTTAATTCATAATATCCCTGTGTAAACTAGAAGCAATATTATGGAGGTTTTTCACATGTGCTATGTGACTAAAAGTGATATTGGACAACATCTAAGATCATCTTAGAAATGGTATAGAATAACATGATTTAATGAAATTATAATTAAATGTGAGAGACACAATATTCCCATGTATAGAAAGAGAGAAAAACCACTAAACTTGAAATATTTACAATAATTTAATAAAATAGAAACCATGATCCTAGATTTACCTAGGATATGTGATGCTCTGTATTCATACACCAGCATTGAAAAAAAATAGTGAAAATACATCTGGGTTTCTTGGCAGTGTGATTTTCTTTGGACTGGTTTAAATGTTTTTCTACAATTAAAAGAGTAATTACCAGTGTGATTAGACTGGTAATATGAAAAGCTGGTATAAGCTTTTAATACTTTAATTTTTCATTCCATGATTTATGCACAACATAAAATCATTGACCTGGTTCATTAATTATAAAACAGGTGTTCAATGCATTTTATTTTCTTACCTTGGTCAAAATTTATGTTTTTGACTGATTTTCCTAGTAGTTTTAATTTTTTTTATGCAGTGAAAATTCATTATATAAAACCTTCATATCATGTATTAATGGATCAAAATATATATTCATTTTAATGTAAGAAATTTATCTTGAAACAGTTAATAAAGAGAAAATCTTTGGAAAATCAGTTGTAGTAACAAACTCTATTAATTCCAATGCTTGTTAACCCCAGAACTTGAGAAGCAGTGACAGACCATCCAGGGGTGCACAGTGAAACCTTATTTCAGAGAGAGAGAGAGAGGAAGACAGAGAGAGAGAGAGAGAGAGGGAGAGAGAGAGAGAGAGAGAGAGAGAGAGAGAGAGAGAGAGAGAGAGAGAGAGAAGAAAAAGAGGAGGAGGAGGAGGAGGAGGAGGAGGAGAGGAGAGGAGAGGAGAGGAGAGGGTAGGGAAGAGAAGAGAAGAGAAGAGAAGAGAAGAGAAGAGAAGAGAAGAGAAGAGAAGAGAAGAGAAGAGAAGAGAAGAGAAGAGAAGAGAAGAGAAGAGAAGAGAAGAGAAGAGAAGAGAAGAGAAGGGGAGGAAGAATGTGTGTTACATATAAAGGAACCTGCTTATATGTATAACAATGTGTTACTCATTTTCTTTTGATTTGATAAAAGAAAGGAAAGGTTTATTTTGAGCATAAGGTTTGTAAAATATAGGAGTCCTTCATGGTGGGCAGGCATAGGTATACATACCAGCAAGTGTTGGGCAGGACAGTATTGCATCTGGAGCTAGAATCAGCACGAGACTGTAAACTGTCAAATCCTACCCACAGCAATGCACTTCAGTCAACAGAGCTGTATCTCCTCCTCAAACAGTGATAACAGATGGGGGACAAGTATTCAAATACCTCAGCCTCTGGTGTGAGGCTTCTCATTAAGCCACACATTTCACTCTGAGCCTTTGTAGGAGCATGTGCTATCATAAACAAATGAATGTAATCAAAATTTGAGTGTCCCCAATCCTGAGCATTTTCATCAACATTTAAAGGTCCAAAGTCTCTTCTGAGAATCAAGACAATCTCTTAATTATGACATCTTGTAAAAGTAACATGCGCCGGGCGTTGGTGGCGCACGCCTTTAATCCCAGCACTCAGGAGGCAGAGCCAGGCGGATCTCTGTGAGTTCGAGGCCAGCCTGGGCTACCAAGTGAGCTCCAGGAAAGGCGCAAAGCTACACAGAGAAACCCTGTCTCGAAAAACCAAAAAAAGAAAAAAAAAAAAAAAAAGTAACATGCAAATAACATTCTTCTAACATACAATACCATAGAATGTGCATTCTAATTGCAGTAGTCATACTGGAAGCAGCTTGAGGCAAAACTGAGCCAAAGCAAAGCTGAGACCCATAGGAGTCAACACCAAGCCTTTTTTAGATCCATGACCAGTGCCGAAGGGTTTGATTATCATGGCTTTGCTCCTCCAGCTTTGATGCCTGCAACATCCTTTCACAATGTCAAGGAGGTGTAATGTTGAAACACAGATAATCAGCACAAGCATACATCTATCTCTCCATTGTGCTAAATTATTTGCCTGTATGCAACTTTCACTGGCAGATATCCTACAGCTTTGTCATTTCCAACATCTCAGGGTCATTATCTAAATCAGTGTTTCAGTTTCCAGAAGCACCCTCTTACAGCCTTTCAGGGAATCTCTTGCCACTGTTAGCTGGTCTTAGCACCTCTCTGAAATGATGCAGGAAGCATCCATGTGTCCTTTATTCTTGTATCTTTCATGCCACTAAAACCAGTACCTCTTGAGCAAGATTTCCCTGTTTGGCTGCCAACCAGAGATGTACCCAAATCCCCTTTGATCATATTAGCACCAGGCTTCTTATGTGGAAGCACTCTAGGAGTAGGAATTTATTTAGGCTTTCTTATAAGTGAGGAGTTTAGCTGGGTGGAGTCTTCCTTCTAGGATACTTTTCTCATTGTTCCTGTGCAAAGAGGCCTCCTTTAACAGTGCTAACCTCATTAACAGTTACAGCATCTCCTTTCTAGTCCTTGTAGACTACCATAGGAGTTAGTAGTAGCATCCCTTCTGCAGATTCAGAGTTATGCTATCATAAACATTTCTCTGTCAAAGAAATTAGTCCATTATTCTCTTTTAAGGAGTTTGCTTATCCTTACTTTAAGTCTGTGAATATTTTGCCTGTATGCATGTATATGCACCAGGGGCATTTCAGATGTCTGTGGATATGAAAATAGTGAACTGACTCCCTTCGAACTAGAGTTACATACAGTTACAAGCTGTCCTGTGCATGTTAGGAACAAATCGTGTGTCCTCTGCAAGAGCATCAAGGGCTTTTAACTGACAACCTGTCTCCCCAGCCAAATAGTCCATTATTGTTATTATTATTATTATTTATTATTATTATTATTATTATTATTATTATTATTATTATTATTATTATTGAGACAAACTGTTAGCGCACAGTTAGAAGGCAAACATTTTTTTTTTCCAAAATTTTACAGGAACAACCTTTCAACTGATGTTAATATGGTTTCCATTTTAAACCACCCAGTCTGGCCCTCAGTGAACAGCATTTCTCTTGGTACTTTCATGTTCAAACCTCTACTAGAATTTGGTTACAGCATTCAAATGCTTTCCTAGCCCAAAGTTTAAAATCTTCCAAATGCCTCCAATAAAACAACCTGGTTGGTTATTCACATCAACAACACTCAATCTGGTACCAACTTTTATATTATTGACTTTGCTGTTGCTGTGATAAAATATCATGATGTAAAGTTTTTTTGTTTTTTTTTGCGGGGGGAGGAGGGGAGTTCATTTGGAACTCATGGTGCTGGAGAAAAGTTGCCCATCCTAGTATGGAGGCTTAGCAGCAAGCTTCAGGCATGGTGACAGGATCAGGAGGCTGTGAATCACATCTTTATCCACAGGCACAGGGCAGAAAAACCAAACAGGAGGTGGAAAAGAGCTATAAATCCCCAAACCGATCACCAATGACATGCTTCCTACTTCAAGGCTTAACCACTTCCCCAAACAGTCCAACAAATAAAGGCCACATGTTCACATCCCCAAGTCAATGATAATTCTTATTCATTCACATCACACTTCCATTTGAATAATTATACCCCCTTTGATAACTAACACTTTATATAAGATACCTATTTATGCCTTTTATATGTAAAATTGTAACTCGTAATAAAATTTTTTAAAAATATTATAACAATTTATGGAAAATCTAATTAACACCAGTTACATATTATGGAAAACAACAACTTTGGGAACATGTATTTTTATTGATGTTTTAACTATCATAGAGAATGCTACTCATCATATAGGAGAAAGATTTTATCAAAATTAGAGTGACCCACCTTACTTATAATCAACCTACTCTGTGAGCAGTAACAATTATATCATTAACAAAAACTGAATTAGAGAGAAATCAATAGTCTGCTAAAAATGCCATATATAGATATTATTTATTACGAGTAATCTTTAGGTCTTGACTTGTGTGTCATAAAATATTCTGAGATTTATGCATAAGATGGCAGTTTAAATTCAGTATGGAAATGCGTATCCAGTGTCATGGTTAACTGGCATTAAGTGCACATCTAATTTAGAATTCCATCCTGCCAGGAGGATTCCCATGGTACCTGGACTGAACTCAGTTAATTGCCGTAGCTGATTCTTCATATGTCTCAACATATAGTAGAACTAGATCTATGAAATCATTTATTGAATTAGTCTCAAAATGTGCCAAAGGATATATTAGCTTTTACTCCCTTGATAGTTTTTCAGTGCATAAATTAAGTGAGTAAATTCAAAGAGAAGAGAAGAGTCAATGTGCTTCAGGAAATTTTTGAAATGCATTTAATTTTTCACTAATTAGGGGGCTAACTTCTTCACAAAATAAGTAATAAGAATCTGAGGAAGGAAAATGCATAACTATAAAAATAATTCTAGATTAGCCGGGCGGTGGTGGCGCACGCCTTTAATCCCAGCACTCGGGAGGCAGAGCCAGGCGGATCTCTGTGAGTTCGAGGCCAGCCTGGGCTACCAAGTGAGCTCCAGGAAAGGCGCAAAGCTACACAGAGAAACCCTGTCTCGAAAAACCAAAAAAAAAAAAAAATAATTCTAGATTGCAGTACAAAATGTTGTGTGTTTAGACAGTGAAACAAATATACTTTGACTACTCTGTTACATTAAGGGATTACTTCTAAATTATACACTTACCTTGAGTTTTTGAATTTTGATTTATTTATTTTTTAATTACTGACAAACGCTTGTATATCAAATATAAACTCTGATGATGTACAGAAAATAATTTTATCCTCACTTCATGAAACTCGTGTTTTAATCAGGGGAATAAAAGTCAAGCTGCTGAAGGAAGGGACATGTTGACACATGTCTTTAGCTGGTTTCACTATTGACTGGACATCATAGAGTGTATATATGCAAACTTATAAGGCTAGGCAATTATAGGTATACAGTATTTTAATTATGGGATTGCCCTTATAAACATTCTAGCTCTTAACTAGAATGGCTCTAAGTCTTGATGGGTTCTTGACCATCTGGGTCCTTCCTGGCTATGTAGGAAGGAAAGTATAAATAACTCACAAAGGGATAGATGAACAATGCTTGGGCATAAGAGTGTTTATGGAGAGCTTTGTAAAATCATGTAGAATCTGGGATTTAAAGGCTGTGAGTTGTAGAGTTCACGAGGCCTAAAGAATGACTGTAGCTTTTCCTGGTAGATAAATGCGGGTCAATAAGTTACTAAGGAATTTCTATGATAAATCAAGCAGGGGTTATGAGCTAGACAAGGGAGATAAAAAAAAGGTAGGGATTTTTTTTATGAATTGTAATTCAGTAGTGATGAGTAATGGCAAGACTTTCATAACAATAGTAACAAAAAGAAAACTTTTTATTGTATGAAAATAAGAAATTATTGCTATTGATTGTGATTCTTAAAACTTAACGTGGTAACTATCCAGAAAATTATCCATTTCTTTTAGATTTTCCAGTTTTGTGGAGTAGAGATTTTTGAATTATGACCTGATGATTCTCTGGATTTCCTCATTGTATGTTGTTATGTCCCCCTTTTCATTTCTGATTTTGTTAATTTGGATGTTCTCTCTCTGTCTTTTGGTTAGTTTGGATAAGGGCTTGTCTATCTTGTTGATTTTATCAAAGAACCAAGTCTTTGTTTCATTAAATTTTTGTATTGTTCTCTTTTTTCTATTTTATTGATTTCAGCTCTCACTTTGATAATTTCCTGGCATCTATTCTTCCTAGGAGACTTTGCTTCTTCTTGTTCTAGAGCTTTCAGGTGTGCTGTTAAGTCACTAGTGTGAGATTTCTCCAACTTCTTTTTTGTTGTTGTTGTTGTTTTGTATGTTTGTTTTGTTTTTCAAGACAGGGTTTCTCTGTGTAGCTTTGCGCCTTTCCTGGAACTCACTTGGTAGACCAGGCTGGCCTTGAACTCACAGAGATCCTCCTGCCTCTGCCTCCCGAGTGCTGGTATGAAAGGCATGTGCCGCCGCCACCACCACCACAACCTGGCTTTCTCCAACTTCTTTATGTGGCCATTTAGTGCTATAAATTTCCCTCTTAGCACTGCTTTCATAGTGTCTATTGTGCTAGAAATCTCATCCAATGACTGAGGGAAGCAGATGCAAAGATCCACTGCCAGGAACCAGGTGGAGCTCCAGGAGTCCAATTGGCTAGAAAGAGGAGGGACTGTATGATCGAGAATTGTTTAGACCAAGATTAGAAAAAGCAAAGGAACAAATAGCCAAACTAATGGAAACACATGAACTATGAACCAATAGCTGAGGAGTGCCCAACTGGATCAGGCCCTCTGGAAAAGTGAGACAGTTGATTGGCTTGAACTGTTTGGGAGGCACCTGGACCTGTCCTCAGTGCATGAGCTGGCTGTTTGGAACCTGGGGCTTATGCAGGGACACTTAGCTCAGCCTGGGAGGAGGGGACTAGACCTGTTTGGATTGAATCTACCAGGTTGAGCTGAATCCCCAGGGGAGTCTTTGCCCTGGAGGAGATGGGAATGGAGGGTGGGCTTGGGGGGAGGTGGGGGGGCAAGAGGGGGGAGGACAGGGGGAATCTATGGCTGATATGTAAAATTAAATTAAATTTTAATAAACAAAACAAAACAAAACTTAACGTTAAGGCATCTGCATTAGTTGCTGTTCTATTTCCATGAAGAGATGTTATAACCAAGGCAGCTTAGAAGAGAAAACATTTAATTGTGCACTTGCTTTCAAAGGGTTAGTCCATGGCTATCATGTTGGGAAGTATGGCAGCAGGCAGGAAAACAAGTCACTGGAGCAGTAGCTGAGAGATTTCCTGTTCTGCAAGCATTGGGAAGATAAAGTAAGACTGAGTCTGATATGGACCTTGAAATCTTAAAGCCTTTATCTAATGGCAAGCCTCTTCCAACAAGGCCACAACTCCCAATTCTTCCTAAATTAGGGAATAATGTTCAAATATATGAGACCACAAGAGGCATTCATATTCAAACCACAACAGTAACAGACACAAAAATTCCATATCAAAGAGAATAGAAGAGGAAGAATTTATTGCAGTATGCGAATGCCTTAGGAGATCATATATCAGTCTACTGTCACAAATTTTGTTCAGGACAAACAATGTATTACAACCTTAATGTGAACTTTAAAGTATAAGTTTATCTTCAAAACTTTTTTAATGTTTTTGTATGTGTTCTTGTATATATATGCTGTGAGTGTGAGTGCCTCCACAAACTAGAAAAGAAACTCCCTGGGACTAGAGTTACAGCTGAATGTGAGATGACCCATGTGGATGCTTAGCAATTTCTGGAAGAATAGCAGATGTTCTTAGCTATTGAGAAAGTTCTTTCCCCTAAATAATTTTTATAATTTCACTCATTAAGTGAATATCAGACATTAGGATAGTCAATTACCTTACATTACTATACACGACTTAATCGAAATTAGGTCAAATATTTATGTATTTCAGCTCCCACTTCCTCTGACATTCTTTGTTGCCAGCATGATATGGAGGCAGAATTAAGATGCAGTTCAGCCGTCCTGGGGAAAAAAAAATCACATCTAGACAATTTCAGAGTAAGAGGCAGAAATGAAAAAAGAAAGTAAAAAGTTTGCCTCAAGCAAGTAATTGAGTCAGAAAATAGAATGAGACAATGAGCAGCCCGTGTGAGATAAGCAGTATCTCTCTCCACAGGATGGGGGAAAAGAAGGAAGAGGACATTATCAACATGAAGTTATTATTGTCAAGTCTGAGTGCAGAAAATGTTTGCTGATTTCTAGTAAGATCAGGGTTGGAGAATTGGTCATGTTTAGTGAATACAAACTTTTTGAAGGAGTCATATACAGACAGATTAGATACTGGCGCCAGATATTGGAGAAATTATTTTGGCCACTCCACGTAGTTAAAAGGATATTTATTTAATGGTATAACTCACAAATTAAGTAATGGGTAGGTCGCAGGGTCTGGGGAAGGTGTAATGCAGTGCAGCGGTGTTCTCCGGAGCTCTGCACAGTCAATCTGCACCGGTCAGCGTTCCGGCACCGAGCGCGCCCAGAGCAAGCGCTGGCCCATCCAGCTCTCGGGTCCCCAGGCGCCTCCCCTCGCCCCGCCTTGTAGGCGTGACAGTTGCCAGAGTCTCAATGGGGGTTGGAACTTCCAGAACCAAGCTGGAATGGCTACCCACTACATCTCCCCCTTTTTGTCTAAATAAGAAGGTTCTAAACTAATACAAGACTATATACAAAGGAATGGTTATCAAATATTGTCCAGAAATAATGAGAGATAATGACCTAGATAAGATGTAACTACAACCAATGCAAACAATATCAAGCAAGAAACACATACTAAAATCCAGAGAAGTATAGAGCATAGGTAAACAGCATGTTATAAAGATCATTCAAAGGTGTCCTATCCTAAAGAACCTGAACCTAATACTTAATATGTTCTATCTAAGATATTATATATACTAAGTTGTAACTATAACTGCTAGTCTTCAATCCCATCAAAGACCTGAGAAGGAACATAATGGTCCCTGAGAAATGGTAAATGGATGCAAGCAACTTTCGGGAATCTTGCAAGAGTAGACCAAGACAGCTGGCAGCCTGGACAGTCACCTAATGTTTCTCAGCATTGTTGGTGCATTCAAATTGGCTACAGGCCTATAGTATCTGACAGACCATTTTCAGAAGCAGGATTTCTGAAAGACCATCTTACCCTGTCTTGGCAGAGTACAGTGGTCGCTTTCCTTGTGTCCCGCTTGTCCAGAAAGGAGAGCATTGCATTTGTACTGTCAGCCATCAAGGCAAGGGCAGTTCTTTGCCCAGTAGGCCATTTTTTGCCAAAAGACAAACTTCCAAATGGAAATGTCTTAGAAGCCCAACATTCTCTCGGGATCAATTGGTGCAGCCAGGAGCAATTGTGTCTCACGTCAACAGAATTCTAAGTTATTTAAATGCCATATTCTCCAGGTCTATGAAGTGTTTGAAGATTACCTGCCCATCTGACCTATGTATCTGTAAATCTGGATAACCTAACTAACGTAACTATAGAGATGACAGGCATAGGCGACTATAAATCTATAAATCTTATCTATCGAAATAACCTAAGGACTAAGGCTTCACATAAATAAGGTAAACAGTCTATAAGCAAATGTATGGTGAAGAACGATGACTTCAAAATTGTGACAATACACAAGATATTTATAACAGAGGTAGGAATATATAGTGCGATATGCAATATGACAATAATATTAAATATATATCAATATACCGAATACCCTAAACAGAAGTAGAGCATATATAAAGTATGACAGATATAAATTTACATTTGTATCAATATAAAAATGTTTCAAATAAGAGTAGAAATATATGTACATTATAACAAATATAGTTCTGTATTTGTATCAATATACAAATTATCTTAAACAGGAGTATAAAAATAGTTTACATTTGTATCAACATATAAGAATCTATAACAGTACAAATTACAGTGCAAATTATCTAAGGTTGCTATTTTACTAAGTTTGTTTACTAGTATATACAATGATTTACCATTATATCTTATACCTATCTGTTCCATTTCTTCTCCCCCCACCCCACCCCCTTTTTTTTTTTTTTTTTTACAATCCTGAGTTAATATTTTCTTCTACCCCCAACCCTATAACTGTCATCCATAACTCTGAGAATTATGAAACCTAAGGGAGAAGGGGCGTCGTTTTCTTAGAATTGCTTCCTGCCGTTTAGGGGGTGATGTTATCTCTGTTGGGTACTGTGAGAAAGGTCAGATAGTTAAATCTCAGTTAGATTAACTGTAGGTTCTGCAGCAAGTTTTAGAGTAATGGGTAAGATTGTCTGAAATTCTGGCAAGAAGTGTAGTATGATGATGATTACCATGGCATCATTCTGGATTGGGTAGAGTTGTTGTTGTTGGGGCCCCATCTTCCTTCTGGTGACTTCTGAGATTGCTATTGGAAAAACTTCTTTGTTATCAAAAATGGGAGGTTTGGATTTAAAGAGGACATAGCATGTAAAAAAGGATTCTGAGAAATCAAGAGTAAGCATGGAGAGAATTAGAATTTAGAAGACAATGGTCCCTTTTTATTGGTTTCCTTCTGTCTCACACCAGAGGGCTCTTCTGATATGGGACTGAAGAATCTCTTAAACTTTTCTTTTAACAATATGCTTGGGTTTAGAGAAGGAGTGAGCCAATTCCATCTCCAAAGCCAGCTTGGCTATAGTTGAATTGGAACCACAACTTTTCTAGATTGATAGAGAGAAAGATGTTAGACAGTGAGATTTTACCATGTGTAGATTGGTACCAATAGATTCTTCCTTTCTGCTGTAAACATCCGGATATCCAAGGCCTTATGAGTTTTGGAAGATGGGTATTTCCATTATCCTGGAAAGACAAAAACAGAACCCTACCCCACCCTTTGATTGTTAAATTTTTCTTACAACTTGTAGAGATGTCACATTGGTGGATGATCTTTTACTTCTCTTCATCAAGGGGTTTTTCCTGTTCGAATCGAATTTTTATTAATTTTGTTGGTATCCATAGCTTTTCTTCTCCTGCAGAAATAAAGGCAAAACCCCTTCCCCAATGTAGAACATATCCAGGTTTCCATTCTGAGGTCAGCACATCCTTAAAATAAACTGGTTGGTTTAGCTCAGGAGTTTTGTCTGTTGTCCAATGTCTCTCCACAGCTGTTGTTCCTTTCTCATTAGCATTGAGAAAATTCAAGGTTAATAAAGCACTATGCAGTCTATTTCTAGGAGTCGTTGTTACCTGTTGCTGTTTATTTAGCATATCCTTTAAAGTTCGATTGGACTGACTCATAGGAAAGTTGCTTGGTATGCTAGTATGATTAAATGAAATATTCAATGAAAATTATTCACAGGAAAACCTAGCTTTGCTTTCTGTCTATACCTATGCAACTAATTTAAATAAATTCTACTTGGAGTTCATTGCATCTTAACAATAGTTTGGAATATCATAGTTATTAGTTTTTTTAATGTCAAACATCAAACCTGACTTTGTTGACACATGCCTCTTATCCCAGTAGTTAGAAGGCTTAGATAGGAGAATCTTCAACAGATGGTGGCCAGCCTTAACTATGTAGATAGTACCCATCTGACCAGAGATAACAACTACCTTGAGAACAGAAAGAAAAAGAAAAAGGAAGGAAGGAAAGAAGGAAGGAAGGAAGGAAGGAAAGAAGGAAAGAAATAAATACTTTTATTTCTGATATTTTGATTAATAATTTGTATATTTTATGAAGAAATGCATTCTTTTATTGACCATTGAGATTTAAAATATTTTTTAATTTTTTGACAGTATAATATATTTAGGAAAACTCTGCACACCACTTACTGCCTCCAAACTTCCTCTATGTCCTCTCTTGTTTTCTTTCATATTCACAGCAACTTATATTTTCTTAATTGTTGTTATATATCTACTTGAACATACATATATATTCCTAACAATATAAGTATATTGTATTCATTCTCTGTGTGTGTGTGTGTGTGTGTGTGTGTGTGTGTGTGTGTGTGTGTGTGTGTTATCAGGGTTGACCATTTGGGATTGGATAACCAATTAGTATATTCTTCACTGATTTAGGAGCCTTAAGGTAATTAACATTATTCCCAGTATAGACTACTCTATTATTTCTTGTTGCAAGTGTGTTTAGAAAAATAATTTTATAAGCCTGACTTAATTAGCATAAACCCAAGTTTATTAAACCTTGAAAACCAATGATTGCCTTTTGTATTTTCAAATGCTTTGTTGTTCATTAAACAAGACCCATATCCATATGTATTTTAAAAATCTATCTCATTCTCATATGTTATTTATTATAAAACTCACACATTTTATAAAATTTGGAAATTGTTTAATCAGATTAAGTAATTAAAAATATTTTTTTAATTAATAGATATTCTAAATTTCTTTTTGTTGTCTTTTTTTTTGATTTTTCGAGACAGGGTTTCTCTGTGTAGATTTGTGCCTTTCCTGGATCTCACTCGAACTCACAAAGATCCACCTGGGTCTGCCTCCAGAGTGCTGGGACTAAAGGCATGCGCCACCACCGCCCAGCTTGTTGTCTATCTTAATAAGTGATAATGTGAGACCTTTATTTGAATGAGGTAGAAAATAAGCAAATCAAGTTATTAACATAACATATTTTTAAACTTTTTTTTCTTGAAAACAACTGAATTAACTCCTTAGGAATTTAGAATTATACAGTAAATTATTCAGAAATATTGTTGTAGAGTTTTTAATCGCTGTAGCCAAACACCCTGACCAAAGGCAACTTGGAGTGGAAAGGGTTTATTTGTCTATGCGTTTCCTGTCCATTGCAAAGGAAACACAAAGCAAGAGTCAGCACAGAAACCTGATGGCAAACCAGAAGAGAGGCTGTCAGGGAAGGTTGCTCACTTACTTTGTCACCAAGGATTACTCAGCCTCTTTTTTAAAAGCATCTAGAATGAAGTACCCAGTAATTGTACCACTCCGAGTCCCACTTGATGCATTTACCAAAAAGAATTAAACAAAACAAAACAAAATAAATGAAAAAAATCTCCTGTATATAAATCTCAGGAAACATCATTGAAGAGGTAGCAGAAACTTTTAAGAACCAGAGGAGCAAGAAATCTGTGAAATGGTGTCTCATAAATGACAGAGAAGCATCATTCATAAATCCTCAACAATATGGTGCCAAAATAAGGTCTGACCAAGAATAACAAGTAGAAATTTACTAACAAGGAAGGAAGGACACAGTAATCTCACGGGCACTCTATCTTTAGACAAACAAAGACACCTAAAGAAATGTGAGATCTTCTTAAGGAGTGTCTCCTATGGATGAGTCCCATATGTGTTTAACCAATACCAAGGAGCTTGCCCTCAAATCATACATACAAACAACACTAAATGAACTAAGCTAGTTTTAGTCATAATTTGTGTATGCATTTATATATGTAACATAAAGAAACTTCCAATTTAAGAGGACTCAAGGGGCTTTAGTTGGAAGGGATTGGAGGGCATAGAGAGAAGTGAGGAGATTGATATATTTAAGTAAAACATAATAGAATCCCCAAAAGAAGCAGAGTCAATGTTCCACTTAAAAATTCAATTTTCTGCCAAGACATTCATGAATATGTTGATACTTGTTTTCAAGTTATGAAACATTAAGAACTGAAAGCAAACATTAAAATGTTATGTATTTACACCTAATATTTAAATATTCATAATTTATACCCAAGGAAGCAGTCATTTTAAATCATTCTTTATAACTGTCACTGTACATTTTTAATAGTAATTATTGTTCAAGTCTGGTGATTTCATGTCATGAACAAGCATGTTTTTGTACCCCTTTGAATCTGTCACACTGAGTGCTGCTGAGAGTTTCCTTTGGATTATCATCACAAATCTTACAGCAGAACCTGTCAACAACTCAATTGCAAGAAGACATCCTGATTAAAAGTAATAAATGCCCTAAGTGGACACCAGCAAACACACATACACAGTCAAAGATATTCTTAAAGGTTTTGAGTATCACATGAGGGTGTGTGACTAGTCTTATTGTAACTTGTTAGGCCATGTTCAGGGGATATTCAGAGGAAGCCTGCTTTTTTTTTTTTTTTTTTAGAATGGAGGGAGGGGAATTTGAGGTTGAGATTTAATGGATAATAGAAGAAGTTTTTTAAAAAAAGATTGTAATTTAAAATTCACAAATAAAAACAATAAAGCTTATTATAAAGAAGATAATTGGTAAATGCTAGAATGGATCTGAAGAAACAAGTATTCTATTATACTTTTGGAATGATAGTACTTTATACATCAGTTATACATACTAGTCAAAATATAGAATCAACCTAGGTGTCTCTCAATGGATGCATAAAATCGTGGTATATATACACATCGGAAATGTAGGTTGTCTTTTTCAGTACAGGGATGCAATCTGTCAGTTTGACAGTTCTAGTTTTTCTATAATGGTCTCCATCTGTTGCAAACTATACAAAGTGCTACATTTTGTAGCAGGCTTTCTCGGAACCCTGGCCCCGAAATCAAGATATAGGGACTTATGGTTAGTTATGAATGCTTAGCCTTAGTTTAGGCTTGTCCTACTAGCTCTTATAACTTATATTAATGTGTTTCTCTTTACCTGTGTTTTTTGTTTGTTTGTTTTTGTTTTTTCGAGACAGGGTTTCTCTGTGTAGCTTTGCGCCTTCCTGGATCTCGTTCTGTAGACCAGGCCTCGATCTCACAAATATCTGCTTGCCTCTGCCTCCTGAGTGCTGGAATTAAAGGCGTGCACCACCACCTCCCGGCTGTCTTTACTTGTGTTTTATTGTAGGGCTTTTTACCTTCCCTTTCTCCAGTATGTCCTAGTTTCCTGCTTTCACCATGTCTGGCTGGCTGGTGGCTGCCTTGCTGGCAGCATAAATAAATGAAACACATCTTTACATAGTTAAATAAATATTCTGCAACTCAAACAAAAGTAATACATCTTTACTGAGTTAAACAAATATTCTATTCCATAACATTTACCTGTGGGTATAATGATAAAGTTTTAGTATACAGGTATAAATTACACTGGTTTATTAAAGGAGTGATAAGAGGTTCTCCTCTAAATCTATGACCATGTTACCCTTGGGTGGTTGGCTAGGTTTCCAATACCAGACATGATTTCCCTCCAGTTGAGCAGGCTTTAAGTCCATTTAGACAGCTGTTGGTTACCACAAAGTTCTGAGTGTCATTGCTGCACCTAGGGTTACCATGCTATGATGATAATTGTTGTGGTTCATTGGCATTACAACAGGGTAGGAGTGCCATTGGCTTCCTTTCCCTTGTATGTTTGGGTATGAAACTTAGTGCCCAGAAAGGAAGATTCCAACTCAGAGTTTCCAAGTCCTATATCTGAAGAAGAGGGCATCTTCAGCATAAGAGATTTATCTTTGATAGCTGGGAGGTAGCAAAGGATTAGAACAATAGCTTATTGTTGTGATAATTTATTTTACTCTGTGATCAAATACCCTGAATGTGGGTTTCTTACGCCTAATAGAAAATATTAGATGGTCTATGGCTCTTGGCTGTGAGCACTATCAATTTAAGTGGGATGCTTCATTTAAACTGTGAATGCACATGCAAGTGCCATCAAGCACACACACACAGTACATATATTTGTACTATATATGATTTAATAAAAATAAAGTATGATTCATTATGTCTCTTTTCAGATGTCTCTAGTGTTGTTTTCCTCCTCTCTCCTTGTCTAGCTGTATTGGCCTCCTTTTCCTCCCCAGTTAATCCCCCATATCCATCTTCCCATTTCCCTCTTTATATCACTTATGCTCTGCTGTTTCCATCTCCAGTGCTTCCTCCACCGCACTCTCCCTCTCCTCCCTTTCCTGAGTTCTGTGTTTTCTCCAGGTTCTAGACTCACATGAAAGGTGTAGAGCTATAGTATTTGCGTTCCACATTCCTATTACTCATTTATCAGCTGAAGGACACTTAAGTTGTTTTTATTTCCTAGATATTGTGAACGGATTAGCAAGGAGCATGGCTCAGTATCTATTGTGTAGAGTGTTGATACCTTTGGGAATATGCCTAGGAGTGCTGCATCTGTGTCTTGTGGTAGATTTGTATGTAGCTTTTGGGAAGTTTTCCACACTGCTATCAAGATTGGCTGAGTCTGTTTACAGTCACACTAATACTAATTGTGAGTTCCCCTTTCAATTTTCCTCCCCAGGATATGTCAGATGTTTTGTTGATTTTCTCAATTCTGATCAGTGCATAATATATTACAGTACTCTATTAATACAGCCTAATTGTAATATATATATATATATATATATATATATATATATATAGAGAGAGAGAGAGAGAGAGAGAGAGAGAGAGAGAGAGTATGCTTGTGTGTATGCTTGTGTATGTATTAGAACAGAGACCCTAAACATCAAACTAAACATCAGCAATTTGATTCTAATAAAGATGCTAAAAATATTCATTTACTGGAAAAATGACAATGTTTACAGTAAATTGTATTGGAAAGCAATATACACATGCAGAACAATTATGTGACATTGCTATGTTCCTTTTGTGACAAAATGAAAATATCTAGATTTGAAAAGATTTCTGCAATCATGCACACAATAATGTTGAATACCTGTTGTTGGTCTGCACAAAGCTAGCAGTCAACAATCAGTCATGAATGGATGAGGTCCTCAATGAGCCCTACCTCTTTCCTCTAGCATATTGGCTGTTGATAGGTTTTGTGTGAGAGACATTCATTGTCTTCAGGTTTTTATTCACTACTGCGCTCATCAGGTTCCAACAGATTGCTTCATACTTTTTATTTCACAAATAATCCTCATTAACCTCCATAGGTCTCAAAGCAAACTGAATAGTCATGAATGTGAGAAGGATAACTGTCCTGAAAAGGACAGTAGAATGGAGTGGTCAGGAGATGGAAGGATGTGGAAATGAGAGTATACAGGATGAATTATATATACACTTGTGTGAAACTGTCAAAGCACAAATTCAATAATTAGTTTTAAAATGATTAAAGACATAAATGTAAGAAATGAAGCTGATAAGTTATGAGAAACAGCGAATGCTTTGGGACTATGAAATGGGAACTGACTTGCCTTAGATGACATCCTAAATGCAATGTAGAAAATAAATGGGAAGACAAACAAGTAAAATCACAAGTAATTGAAAAGTTCCACACAGTGAAAGAAAAAACAGTGTGAAGATCAAACTACAAATTTGAAGAAAAATATATAATTCATAATGAACAGACAAAACTAACAGAAAATACTAAAGTAACCTGATTTTGAAATAAGCAGTAGGCTTAAATCAATATTTTTTAAAAAGGCACCTGCTCACCATAACTAAACCTTAGGAAAGTGTAAATCTAATCCTCAGAAAGTAATCATGTCACCTCAGTGTGAGTACATATTAAATTTTCACATAATTCTCAGTTTGATATGAATGATGTGAAGTATAGGGAATAACATGGACAACAATAAGGAGGTTACACACATACACACATTAATACTGGAGAAAGATATGGTATAGCAATTCACTATTGTATATATACTAAAGAAAGTAAAACTAGTATGTAAAATAGACTTCCCCCAATTTCTGTCCCACTTTATACCAACAAAATATACAGGGCCGGGAGATAGAGGCAACCAGTCTGTTCAATTAACTTACAAATGAGGTCTGGCAAATACATAATCAGATAACTTCCTTTCATTTCAGCTTACATATATATATTGTAATAAGCCAGGCACAGAAAGAAATATTACATAGTCTCAATTATAAATATTAAAGCATTTTATATCAGTCAATCTATGTTTTACAGCAACTAGTACAATAGTAGTGTCATAAGAGTCAAGGTAGGACTGGGTGAAGAAAGCATGGAGTATGCGGACCTTTTCCTGTAACTAAGACTTTTGACTTGCTGCACAATATTTGTTGAAAACTATAATTAGAACAAAATTAAATACTGATAAATAAATTATTGATTTCTTTAAAAAATAATATTCTAAATTCCCATTTGAAATTCCAAATCATATTGAGACTTCCATAAATACTGGCTGAATGTTTATTACTTAATTTTAACTAATTAATGTTTGTCAAGATATTAAGATTAAATTTAGTTCTACATATTTTTCTGATTTCAATAATTCACCTCTTTCTCTTATTTGAACTATTAAGTCTTTGAAAACCATCAATTGTCATATATTTTCATGAGCCTTAGTATCATATAAAAGGTGCAAATCTAGAAATATTATGAATTCTTTTAAAAATATTTTATTAATTTGTGTGTATGAATGTTTTACCTTAATGCATGTCTGTGTATCATATACATGCATTGCCTGCGGAGGCCAAGATGGATTGCCTGAAACTGAAATGGCAGGAGGGTGTGATCCACCTTGTGGGTCCTAGGAATCCTATTCGGGTCCTCAGGAAGGTCGGCCATTGCTTTTATCCAGTGTGCTATCTCTCTGTCCTATTGTGAATGCTTTATCTAGGCAAGGGAAAATGACTAATGTGTGCGCTAATGAAATGATTATATTACAGTGTCTGTTTATATATTATTGTTTTACAGATGCGCCTAAGTTTGTTTCAAATCAGACAATGTATTACTCCTGGGAAGGAAATCCAATCAATATTAGTTGTGATGTGAAATCAAATCCACCTGCATCAATCCATTGGCGAAGAGAGAAATTAGTCTTACCAGCTAAAAATACCACTCATTTAAAGACCTACAGTGTAGGAAGGAAGATGATACTAGAGGTAAGCCTGTGGGAACACAGAATAAACATATTTTTACCAGTTTTTGATTATGTCAGAATATACTTAATTTAAATTTCTATAGGACATATTGAAATATTTATATAAATATTTTATTCAAAAAATGAATCTTGTATTGGTATAATATACTATTATTATCTGTGTTTATATGTTGAAATATTTTTCTTGAATTTACTTTTTAAAACTGAAATTATTATGTTGGTAAGAAAACACGGGGAGGTAAAATAAGTTTTTTTTATTGTTTTATTATTTGTTGTAGTGTGTAACAAAAGTTGAAAATTGTTTAAACAGCTCTGATTATGTAATGCAACTCATAAATCACTTTGATAAGGATGATTATCAAGACACACAGGTGTACTTTGTGATTTCCTTTTAGCCTTCCTTGCTACCTGCCTCTTTTTATAAAAGTCAAATATTTAACTTCAATGTTCATGATTCCCCTGATTCTTTGTTTATAACTATTATTCCTTGATTGGCATATAAACCTATCAGTTGGTTAATAATGTGTAATTCTAGAATAGGTTCCTAAATAAAGCACTTGGGAGGAGATGCCAAAGATTATGTATATATTACAAATATTTAAATGTGTACTGGAAATTTGACCATATACTTTGGATTATTTCATCTTAAATTTTGTGCAGATTTTTAATATTGCTCTTGTTTAGTTTAGAATTTTTCTAACACTATCATTAGTGTTTGAATTTATTAAATTTTAGAAAGAACAACTTGACATAGATATTTATTTGGATTCAGAGTTCCAGAATGTTCAGTTAGTAGTGGTTTGATCCCATACAGTTGGGAAGAGCATTACAAAGGCAGGACCATGTGAGACATTCAATACCTCAGAAGAAAAGGCTGGGAAAAGACTTTCCAATCAAATGGATTTAAGAAGCAAGCTTGTGTGGCTATCCTAATATATAATAAAATAGACTTCAGACTAAAATCAATCAAAAGAGATCAGGAAGGACATGGCATATTTATCACAGAGAAAATCCAAAAAGATGAAGTCTCAATTCTGAATATTTATGCCCCAAATACAAAGGCACCCACATTTATAAAAGAAATATCACTAAAGCTTACATCACACATCAAACCCCATACACTAGTAGTGGGAGACTTCAACACCCAACTCTTACCAATGGGCAGGTCTGCCAGACAGAAACTTAACAGAAAAATAAGGGAACAGACATTATGAATCAAATGGACTTAATAGATATCTCCAGAAGATTCCACCATAACACAAAAGAATATACCTTCTTCTCACCACCCCATGGAACCTTCTCTAAAATGGACCACATGCTTGGTTGCAAAACACATCTCAACAGATACAAAAAAAAAAATTGAAATAACCTCCTGTGTCTTATTGGACCGCTATGGCTCAAAGTTAGATTTCAACAACAACAACAACAAAAATTACAGAAAGCCTACACTCTCATGGAGAATTCCCTTTATGTTTGATGAGAAACGGAAAACAAGAGAATGTTGATACTGGATGTTTTGTTTTTGTTTTTGTTTTTTCCTTTTTCCAATTTTATTTCATCCTGGTCCCCAGCCAATAAGATGGTGCTGTCCATGTTCAATTTGGGTCTTTCCAACCATCTCAAGAAACATCCCCACAGAGATATTGACAGGTTATTTTAACATCTGACATCCAGAACTGTTGTCAATCAAAAACAAACATCACAATATTTTTTGTACTAACTATGGTTGGATGAGAGGTTGGAACACTGGTTTCAGGTTGGCTTCCTTGCTTGCTTCTTTCTTTATTTTCTCTCTTGCTTATTTTCCCTTGTTTCCTTTATATTTCCATGTCTTTCCATCTGTGATATGTTAAGTGATTTCTGGATTTGTTAAGCATAACATCACAATGGAATTATTTGTGATGCACTTGTAAAGCTTATGTTTCTTGGCCATTTTGTTCCTGAAATGGAAGGATCTGTGAATTCAATGTCTTATTTCCTGTTAAGTTCTCAATTCAGCATCAAACCAATTTTGAGTTCATAAATTGAACCCCTTGAAAATGGCTCCAAAGTAAGTATCTTTTTATAGAGCATTAATATTAAAAAGAAAAACACCTGTACTGAAGTCATAGTACTTACTGTGGCTCTCCTGCTTCTTTTTATATTGATTCTATAAACACCAGGTTCCTTGTAGAAAGTACTAAAATCTTTCTCATATGACTGGGGAATAAGAAAAGATTTTGCACATATATTTGTAATTTAATTAAACTAGGCTCATTTATTAAAAGCCATGTGTAAGGATAATCAGTTTCTGACTCATTTCAGGGAACTCACACAAGTTAAATCTGTGCATTAAGCTGTTAAGCCTATGAACTTTTCTTAGTTGGACAGCTGACTAGAAAATGAATGGCACAGCTATTTTATACTTTACTTGTTCAGAATAATCATCTTCAGTAGACCTCAAAATTGTTCTCTTAGTAAATAGTCTCCCATTACCACTAACTCATTTCCTCCTTTAGCACAGGGTATAAAATAATGTGCAATCTGTGTTGTTAGGATAGTCTCTCTTTAAATAGTTACAGGAATTGAAAATTATATTTATTACCATCATCAAATATCTTTGAATTATGGACATTCAAGAATTTTTGCACGGAAGAATTACAGAATTGACCCCACCTTTCACCATTGGAATCCCTGAAGGTTAACTTAATTTTTGATTTTATTGTATAAAACTGAGGTCATGTCCTTTTCACCTAAACATAAAGGCAATGAAACCAAGATAATTACGGGAGATTTTAAAATCCTGTTTAGAGCATTTTACAAGGCACTGTTTTCTTGCCAAATATCTTTCATGAAAAAAAAAAAAACTTCCAGGTCTAGAAGTAAATATTAAAATACATATCTAGGCATAGTAGCTTATTCATGTTCTCAACACTTCAGAGGCAGAATCAGGGCAGCCTCAGCTACTAGTGAATTTCAGATCTACATGGGATTTAGAATGAAACCATTCTGGAAACAAACCACCAACCAAAATGGGGAAACAGTGTAGGACCTGTGGAGGACCTGCCCCCACACTTATTCACCCCAGGAACTCGTGAGGATTGAGTGATAAGAGACTTAGTTAGAAGTAGAGAAGGGAGAGAGAGAACAGAGAGAAAACACAGGATAGACTCGGTGGGCCTGAATCCTTTTCCGCCGGCCCAGAACTTCATTCCAAACATCTGTTTATAACAATGCCAAGGAGTGAAGCAAAAGATCTCCCCCTTGCCTGTTACAGTCCCCAGGTCCAATCAACCTCTTATGCAGTCCTGCTGAATACAACCACTAGGCTCCAACAGGTCCCTCTTCTTTATATTTAAAAGAAAAAATTCTTGATGCAACCACCTCAAACTTAAAGACAAATAGATTAACATAATTTTAATATAAATATTGTTATGCATAGTTACAATTTTCTCAATCTTACATCTTAATATTTCTTGCTAACAAAACATAGGATGAACTTCTGATGCATATAGCTTAAACTGAAATACTTTCTTAACTTCACCAAACCATGGTGCATCACTATATATAGGTTAACATAATAATTTCTACAGGCCTACGCTCAACCTACAAGCCTATGCTCAACCTACAAGCCTACTCTTAACCTACAAGCCTACTCTTAACCTACAAGCCTACTTTTAACCTACAAGCCTACTTTCAACCTATAATTTAAAACTATACAAGATACAACATTAATTCACTCAAGTAACACAAAAATATTTTTTAAATTAAATACACCAAGGAATATTAATACTCCCCCTTTTTCTTAAAAAAGAAACAGAATCAAATTTCTCTATTTAAATAATTTCATTATTACATAGACAGTTTTATAAGTAGTTCATAAGTCATCCCTGTTGATAGAGTCTATATGCATAAGCAAATTCAAACTGTCCCATTGTAATGAAATCACTATTGTCTATTTTATTTTTAAGTTAAAAAATTTCAAAGAGTTTTGGTATCATTCCTAAAAGATCCTTTGAGCGCTCATCGACAGAGCCCGGCTTGTCAGCTGCCCATAAGTCTGTGTATAACTGTCAGAATCATAATGAATCTTAAGCAAACAGTTCCAAGTAGAAGTCAACACAACCAAAACTTTTTAGTTTAAGCAAGTCTCTCTGAAACGGCAGCTTTCAGCTACTGCTGTGCTTTGTAGTCTATAGCCTTCCATAACCAGGCTAGAGAGCTTTACCTCATAGCCAAACCGGCTCAAGGCACCTTCAGCTGAAACTGTGGGCCTTCCCATGGAACCCCGGCTTTGGGAGCAAAAGCCATTACCTGCGCCATTAATGGTCCAAGTGCTCAGCAAGCCTGGTCCTATAGGACCTACATTTAGTAGAAACATGTCTTAAATTTTGCAGTTCCTTTGAATTTTCTTTGACTACGTGATATATTTCCTTAAAATTTTTCCTATACTTTGTTTATCAGAAGATAGTTTTGCCATTGAATTGGTGTATCAAAATGAAGACATTCATCCAGTTAATGAATTAATAGGTAAAGCATGAAACACTTCAACTCAGAATGTCTAGTTTTGTGGATTTTGTCCTTAAAATGTTTGCATTATACTGACTGAGCAGGTGGCATTTATGCATTTAGGAATATGTATATATGTTTTTACAAATGTGCTGTAACAAAAATGGAAAAAGAGGTTATAATTTGAAAGAGTTCATGGAGGGTGTACAGGTGGGTTTGGAGAGGTGAAAGTGAATTGGAAATTGATACAATGATATTAAAATCTCAAAAATAAAAGAAGTGAAAATACATGAAACTAAAAGACATGTTTGCATTATTTAATCATGTTTGTTGGAAAAGGAAAAGAGTTCTATGAGGAGTCATGTAAAATAACTGAACAAATGTACTAGTAGCACACACGCTTCAGCCTTTTAAAAATATCCTTGATGTTTTAGCATTTTCATTTTTATTTTTATGATTATTTTAGATTGCCCCTACATCGGACAATGACTTTGGACGATATAACTGCACTGCTACTAACCGTATAGGCACAAGATTTCAGGAGTATATTCTTGAGTTAGCAGGTGAGTATAGGACAGTAATATCTGACATTCATAAAGTAATTTTATATGCAAATGGAATTTTAAGTTAATAAAATTTTATCAACTAATTTCACATGAAATCCAAAATAATATTTATAGTTTTTTGTCATAATACAAAACACTATTTAAAGTGATAAACCAAGAGTTACAAAATAGGACAAAGAATTTGACATAATGAATAGTGAATATTTACAATCTATTTAATATTTAAAGCTCATTTTAAATTTAATTTCTTCTGTTGTATATGTGAGATTTTTTAATAGTAGGCAACATGTATTTTAAATAAAATTATGTTTAAAATAATGTAAAACAACCTTTAAAAATAAACATAAATAGAATCATTCATAAACATGCCAGTTTTATTTAAAATCTAGTGTAAATCATCCAGGAGGAATGTGTTGCTTCTACAGTGGATGTGTGAACATTCAGAGAGAAAACAATGCAATAGATACAATATTAAATTATTTTTAATTTGTCATCATAGGAAATGCTTCATGAAGCAACTGTTCAATATCAACACCACTAGTAATGAGAAAACTATACTTGGTCCTATGAGAGGCAATCAAAAGGGCACAGAGTAATCTTTGTGATATTTCTCCCCATAAGCTTGAGTGGAATCTAACCTAACAAACATGAAACTTAAGAACATGTCTCCAGTGTAGTAAGCAGAAACCAAAGCTCTTATTAAGTCAACATACTCTAAAGGCTTACATGAAACAATACTCTTACATACTTTGTTCATTAAGGTCTTATAAAATTAAATTAGTTTTAAAAACTAAGAAGCTTAAAAGAAGCTAAGGCAAATTATCAAATACACGTAATAATTGTATGAGACAAAATAATTATCATCTTAGGTAAAATTATTGACAAAATCAACAACTATTTGTGGCTCACAAATTGGTAGTAAATAGCATTGTGCATATAATCACTCATTGAGGAATAGTGTTTTCTGAACTGAAGGCAAACATTTTATTCAGAAATGTGACTATTTAGAAAAAACACTCAAATATCTTTAAAATACCAAAACATTGTCCAACTCATGATGATGCAACATTTAGTAACATTTTGATTCTATATTATTATGGAGATAAAATAAAATTCATACTAAACATATATATTCATGAATTGGACAATTTATGCTTTATGCTCCATTTTGCTATATTCTCTGATGTAGAACAGCTTGATCAAATATATTATGACAAGTATTTTTAGCCTTATTGAATCATGTAGTTATAATCATAATTCTCATTATAATTTAGTGAAATTCATAGATTAATTTCATTTATTTATCAGACAGAATGGATATTCAGGGGCTGTGAAACATTGTACCTTTAGACATGTTTGTGTGTACATAAATACAACTTTTATTTCTGTCCACACTATGATTTAACAATGAGCATGAGCACATGTAAGCTGGTTCAAAGGGCTTCCCAAAGTCTCACCTGCAAATATCATTTCTATTTGCTTTGCCTATGAACATAATGAAGCAAAGCTTTTTACAATAATTTTTATATTTTCTGCATGTTATGGAAAAACATACATTGTTCTGTTACAATACAGAAATTTAATGATATATAATGTGTGTAATGTTGCAATCAGGATAATAAATATTATATTTCTTTAAATATTACCAGTTCTTATTTTGGGGTTCTCTTGGACAATCTGAGGTAGTAGTATTAAGAAAGTTTGATCAAATAACATCCAGTAGCTAACAATGGGCAACTCCACTTGGGGCTGAAGGTTTCCTTTCTCCATGCCACAGAAGACATTTACAGGTCTACCTAAGTGGACTGACATAAGACAGTGTGAGTTTGTGCTTTCAAAGCACCAAGAAGAAAGCAAGTGCTCAAAGGTAGGAGATAGTTGTTATTACAGTCTACCATAGATCATGAAAGATAAATTTTCTTTTCAGCGGACATTAGTGGGGTAATGCATTTTTAGCTACAAAACACAGATTTAATGTAATTGGTAAATGTGTGGTGAATTGAAAAGGACCTCGACTATTTTAGACATTCAATTCTTATAAATAACATTTTTTCATTTTTTTTTCTTTCTAGAATCTTACTTGGCATACTTGTTCCTATTGCTATTAAGTGAAATCTCTGATATGGCACTGCACAATTGATTTTTCTTAACCTTCGTTCAGGGCCTGTACTTACCACTTTTAAAGTTCAAGTTGTCATATTTGACTCATCTTTTTAACCTACCGGGACCCAGTCAAATTCAATATTTTAGTTTTCTTTCCAAGATTGATTTAGTTCATAAATATCATAAAGCTGCCACCTATATTTTCATCTATGTCACAGATAAAACTCTAGAAGTCACTTTGGAGAACAGGGAGCTGATTAGAGGTTAAGCTATGTCGATTGAGCAGAATTTTGTAGATAGAGAGTAATTGTCAGTTCAGTTGTCTATGTGATCAGGTGGCATTGTACCATAAAACGGGGTAAAGTTAGTTCATTTGAAAGACACAGTTCCATTATCTGATTACAAACCTAGGTTTCTCTCAGTGAAATACCATGTAAAGATGTGCACATTGATATTTATTTAGAGAATTCATTGAGTAAACAGATTTTCAGTAACTAATCATAACATTCTTTGATTTTTTTTCATGATCATACTGTAAGAAAAGCAGTTTATGGTAACAATGATATTGTCAATTTTCTGACCAATTCCTAACTGCTAGTTAACTACCTATTCAACAAATGCATGTAGAGATTCCTCTAGGTGCAGTATACTCCTCTGGATCTCAGAATGAAAAGTTGAATAAGGGAAACACCCAGTCAATTAGAGTTCAATACATATGGGTTACAATAGAACTTAAAAAAAAAAAAAAAACTCAGAGATGTAAAATTGATTTCTGATTGGAGTTTCTGGGAAAAGCTTCAAATAGATGTGAGCTTTTGAACTGGGACTGAATAGGAAAGAAGAACTGAGGCCAGTAACAATGGAAAGACTAAACAGGTCAAGGTGACATTGACAACAAAAATACTGTGCTATGAAAGAGTGAGAATTACTTAGAAATGAGGCATTTAGTGGAGGACAGCAGAAATACATTCTGTGAGCAGCCCAGTGTTTGGCAGTGCGACTAGCGAAGTCACGAAAGATCAAGTCACAGATTTCCTTTGAATAAGTTTATATTCTGTCTAAGGCTTAGAAGTAGAAGACTAGAGAATGGAGATGTTTCTTCATAATGCAGAATGACCCGGTTGTTTTTCAACAACCACAAGAAAATGATTTAAGCTCAGCATGAGGTGTAAGCAGTTGTTATTTTCAAGTTTCTCTACGCATCTTTATTCTATAAAATACATGAATGGATGGATTGATGAATGGATGGAAAGATGATAGATAGATGATAGATTAGATAAATAGATAGATAGATAGATAGATAGATAGATAGATAGATAGATAGATAGGTAGATATGTAGATGGATAGATACAGAGAGACGGCTATCTGAATTTCTTTCTCAGTGTACTAAACGTCAGTGTGTTATACTTTATTGGCTAATGAGACATAGTTGAAGATAGCAATATAAAAGAATATATGTATACCTATAACTTCAAAGAATATCAAGAAACATTGAAATCTTGATAGTGAATTAAAAATTCAATGAAAAAAATGTTAAAGATCAGAGATAGACCCAATAAACTACCTAATTAGAGTCATTGAGTTAATGAACAAATAAAATCAGAAATAAATATGCAATTTGTATAACCAATTCTAAGGATATATTGTGAACATAAATAGTCAAATCCTCTTAATATATCAATGTAATAATCATTTGAATTTTTAAGCTGCTGAAAACCAGGAGAATATTGAAATTTAAAACAAGTGACAAGGATTTAGATGTTTGTCACTTAGATTAAGGTTCACACTTTTCTAAATCTATTTTTTTGAAAAAATATCTTCATACAATATATGTGATCATCTTCTCATACCCTGATTCATCCTAGATTCTACCCACCTCCCCATATACCCAACTTTATTTTCTTTTTCTCTCTCATTTTCTTAAAACAAACAAACAAACACCAAGAAACACACATCCATACACAAAAACAAACAAACAAACAAAACTCCCCAGAAACCTAAATATCCAATCAAAAGACCAACAATAATAAAAATAACCAATCCAAACAAGATTAGACATAAGCACTACAAAATCCCATCAAGTTCATCATTTTAAGTTGACCAACTACCCTTTTTCACAGAGCTGGCCATAAAGTATGGTCAATATACCTATTATAACTATATTGAATAAAACAATTTTTTCTTTGCCAGCAATGTGTATCAATTTCAGATCTTCTTTAGGGATAGGAGCATGGGACTACTTCCAGCTTTCAGTGCAAGAACCTTTGTGGCTTGTACCTGTGTAAGCATCATTCATTCATGGTGCTCCTCTCTCAGTGAGTTCATATACATATCAGCCCTGCTGTGTCTAGAAGACACTGTTCCCTTGGAGTCATCCATCACTTCTTGCTCTTACAATTTTTCTGTCTCCTCTTCTGCATAGGTCCCTGAAACTTGAGGGGAGGAGTTTAATAAAGACATTTCTCTAACATACTTTGCCTATTTTAAAAAGTACCTCAGAGTTCAAAGTATCTGGTGAAGGCTTCTGCCTTGCAAACATTTCCCTCAATAAATCCTCACGTGGAGTAAAGATCAAATGTGGTACTTAGAGCTCCTTTTGTAAGTCATAATCACATTCACCAGAGAGAGTGCTGCCCATATTTTAAAAGATACCACATGTTAATATTTTAACATTGACATTAAAATATTGAGAGTGTTCATATTAGATCATTAGTCAAAAGAAAAAATAAATCTCTGTAATCTTATTAGAAATAAAAAGTTATTCAAATGAACCAGATGAAGCCCATCTCTGCATTGTTCTTAAATTGACACGGTTGACATCTTACTGTTGTAGTATGCCTTTGTGTTTCAATTCTTTTTGTAACAACTCACTTAGGATTTTAGTCAGACAGATAAGGGAATTGCATTTGTTATCATAAGCAGAACAAACTTATCATAAACACTTGTGTAAAAAGTCAAATTAAAGCAAATTCAGTAGTCATCACCTAGCTTTGAGCTGCCAAAACACCTCCAGTGAACCCAGGGTTCAGTTCTGAAGCTATTAACGGAAGATGAGGAAACTTTTCTTCCAAGCTGCCACACTACTGATGTTACAGCCATACCTCAGACTGAGATTAAACCATGGACTGAGGACCCCAGTGGCTCCACTCCTTCATGTCTGCAGATACTTTTGTCCGTGTGAACCTCCCATAACACGAGAACAAGTTTCAACACTCTGGCAAACAAAGCTGTGAGCACCTACTTTTCATCTAAAATGCCAATATGAATCCGGGCAAAGAAGTCTTGGACTATTCAATCCATGTGATAAATGAGAGAGAGTTAAAATAGGAAACAAGATTAAGTATTGAAAAGACAGGATCTATAAACAAAGAGTTTATAAACATCAGTTTCTTCTGATGTCATGATGGTATTCTATGCATAGTTAGAATCTCAAAGAGGAAAACCTGACTCACAGCCTAAGTCATCTACTCTCACTGTTCATAGCTATCCAGTCCTCAGAAGCTAAGACCGTGGAGGGATTTAGGAAGAACATATGCCAACATCGTGTCAGCAAACAGAATAGTGTGCTGCCTCAGGAAAATGTAGGACCATGTTGCTTCAGCCATTATAGTTTTACATTACAGACTGATGTCAGATAATACAAGATGTCCAGTTCTGGGGTACCTCAGCATAATTAAGGCCACATTGGTCATGTATGACAAACACACAGGTAACATCATATTGGATGGAAGGGGGTTTGAAGAGCTTTCCTCCACAGCAGAAAAAAAAAACAAGAATGAATATTTTTTAACTACTTTTGTTCAACATAGTATTAGAAATATTAACTGAAGAAATTATGTAGGGGAGTAATAACTCACTCCCAACTTGTCTTTGTTTGCATAATCTTATATATAAACCCTAACTATTCCCACACAAACTGATAAACAAATGGTCTAAAATGTAACAGAACATAAAATTGACATACATATTAGTAAATAATATTTCTATGTACTAGCTCTATCAAAATGCCTAAAAAAATAACCAATGAAACAATCCCTAAATAGCTAAAGACAGTATGTAGTAAATAATAAACCAAGGAGAAGATATCTCTTTACATACACAAAAATCATAAAATATAATTGACTGTAAAGTGAATAAATAAGTGTGTATCCTTTATTCTCAAGGTCAAAGAATGTCATTATTAAAAGACCCAATCTACCTGAATTTATATATAGACTCAATATAATCTAAAACAATGTACCAATAAAAATGCTTCACAGAAAAAAATAAGTCTTAAAACATATCAGGAACAATGGAAGACTTCAGAGAGACAAAGCAATCTTGAAGAAAATAAAAAAAAAAGCTATTCAAAAAATATACTCATCAAGAGCTCCTTCACAGCTAAAGAACACTCACCCGTTCTCTTCCATTTCTTCAATCTATCAGTGCATGTGGCATGCTTTATGTTGTATAACTTCATGTTAACACATGTTCCTGAATAACCGGGAACCCATACTAAGTACCGTGTGAATATGTTTCACATCACCACTTTGTGTCTAACTCTTATAGCACAGTGAGTCTTAGCCACAGTCACCCTCATTGCCCAGGCTGTTTCCTTTGTAGATGTGCCCTCTAGTCCCCATGGAGTGAAGATTATAGAGCTGTCCCAGACTACAGCCAAGATCTCGTTCAACAAACCCGACTCCCATGGAGGTGTGCCTATTCATCACTATCAACTGGACGTCAAAGAAGTGGCGTCAGAAACCTGGAAAATAGTACGCTCCCATGGAGTTCAAAGTGAGTTCTTTCAATATATGCTGAGTCACCAACTCTGATATGCAATGTATCTCTATGATTTACTCTTTAGTGTTCTTCCTTTTTTTTCTTTCCTTGCAGTTGGATTGGAAAATCATAGCCACTTCCTTATTTTATCTAAGAATAACTTTAACATAGAGCTGAATTTTTTCCTATTTTTTTTCTTCAGAAAGGGAGGCTCTTCATTTAAAGTTCTGAGCATCAAACACAGTTTTTTTTGTTTGTTTGTTTGTTTTGTCTTTTTTTTTTTTTTGGTTTTTCGAGACAGGGTTTCTCTGTGCAGCTTTGCGCCTTTCCTGGAACTCACTTGGTAGACCAGGCTGGCCTCAAACTCACAGAGATCTGCCTGCCTCTGCCTCCCGAGTGCTGGGACTAAAGGCGTGTGCCACCACCGCCAGGCTAAAACACAGTTTTTTAAATGTCACACTAGGTACTTTCCAATGTACTAAATTCTGTTATTTAAACCATCTACTTTAATAAGAATAGAATTGCTAAACTAAATTGCTAAAATCATATTCTAGGAGAAAATTTAATTTTATCCCTTCATGAAAAAACAATTGCTGACATGCTGTGTATGTAAGGTGAATATTCTGAAACATGTCCTTATTTTTATTTATTCACAATTCTGTAGATAGGTATGCATGAGATATTAAAAACAGATAAATGACCCTGATAATTTAAAGCCATCTACATAAGTTCATATGTCTATTATGTTTGTTTCTAACTTGTGTTTTGAAAATACACAACTGAAAAATTGAAATGTTTAGGTTGTATCATTAAAGTAACTGAATTGTCTGTCTCTGAAAAGTTAAAATAATACAGATTATGCCTGTTAGCAATGGAGAATTCTGTTGTGACTTGATAAGGTGACTTGATTTCTTATTACTTTATAAGTTATAATAGGAATGAATAAGAGATTACAAGTATATGAGAATGCAGGTTAGAATAGTCTCTAATAAAAGTATGAATGAGGATATCAGTGCTGTCTCCTTACTTTGTCAGATCTCCAACTCTACCCTAACTCTTTTGAGGTGTGCAAGTATAATGACGGACCTATTCTGAGATGACAAAAGGGAACAGATCACCATGCAGGGAGAAGATGGGAATTGCTTGTTTATCACTTGTCAGGCTATTCTCAATTTCTGTAATAGTAACAAACATGATATTTTATAATAAGAATACCAAAAATTTCAATGAGTTAGCTATTGATTATTTACTTTACACTTTGTTTATTGTTACAAATAGATAAGTTAATATTGCTTCTTTAATTTTGGTAAGGTATTAGCTTAATCAGGAAAACAGGGACATGCTTCAAATTCTATACATGTATTTCCACATCTAAATTACAGAGGGATGTTCAAGGTTTGCATGAAGCACAGTTCATGCCAATTTTAGAAGTGTTTCTTGCTACTGTCATAGTTCAAACCTGATAGACAACACATTTTAACACTTGGCAAATGAAGGCTCTTTCATAAATAACAAAGAAATTCATCAAAGTATTTACTTATTTATTATTTCAATATTTATTATCTAATGGTTATTACATAGATGGAACCAGAGCTTCTAGGTATCTTCTGAAAGGAGGCATCTAACAAGTTTTGAAGCATGTCCTGAGGATAGTTTGAAAATTGGTTGGCCTCAGACAAGTTGGCAGTGATATTTTCTTACATATTGTCTAAGATGGCCACCCCATATAGTCTTTTTATCTCCTCATTCTTTATTTCACTCAAATACAACTTTCTGTGGGAAGACCATGGCTAGCCATGCATCTTTCTGAACCTATAGCAGCCCAGAGCAAGGGCAGACAGTATTCTCTTCAACTAGGCAACCTGAGGCCTTTGGGCTGAAGTCTTCCTCTATATCTACCATTCTATCATTTTTTTGTTTATGCTTATTATAAGGAGCACTAGTGTTTAGGTGTAAATATTACTAAATATAAATGAAGCCACAGACATCAGCATCTTCCCTTAATTTTCCTTGTTTTGAGCTGTCTGTATCCAATGTAAAAGATCTGGCTTATGAAATCACTAGCCAGAAATTGAAATACTTTGCACTTTTTTTCGAATGTTTCAGGTGTGTCCCTTTGTGCTCAGTGTCAGTTCATTCATTTATTTAGGAGTGTTTAGTTGATGCACTGTTTCTTTTTCTTTTTTGTAAATTATTATGCATTGCATATTGTTCATATCTTTATCTAATTACTGACATCATAAATAAAACAGCACTTGCTTGGTTTTACTCTTGTGTAGCGGGGAAATATCACCATGAAATTACTTTCCTGCTTTAGCTTCCAGTCTTAAGTATCTCACCAATTACCTACAAATCCCACCAGCTGAGTCAGCATCTGATCCCAGACTTAGCACACAGTGGAGATAGAACCATTGTAATCTTACCCAGTATTTATCTGGTGTATGTTCATCCATGGAATTTGGCATGTTCATTGGTGTTATCCTTGTTCAGCTCATGGTGGTCTGTTTATTGCTGCTCTATTAGCAATAGATAGGAAATGGAAACAACCTAAATGCCTGACAACCAATGAATAGATAATGAAAATGTGACACTTATACACTATAAAATACCATTCTGATGTAAAGAAAATTGAAATTATGAACTTTGAGGGCAAACAGATGGAACTAGACAATGAAGACTTTTACAATTTCAAAATAATGAACCTATGAAAACTTCTAGTTTCACTTCACATTTTGGATAATTTTCACTGCTTTGTAATTCCTGCTTCAGTAGTTTCCTGATCAGAGATGGGTGGGAAGCAAGTTAGTTATGTATGTCATTAATGTGTAAAAATTCGAATGTTTCTATTCACATTTATTAGATATGATAGATGCAGATAACATGCTGGTATCAAACCACTTTCCAGTCTCGTGACACTGTTTACTAGTCATATGGCATCCCTTTTTTAAGTCACCATTTTCGTCCCTATGTAGTATTTGTTCTATGGAAAATAGAAGCCAGTGTTAGAATATGAATCTCCTGTGTTTTGCTACATCACAATGATAGACTTGCTATATGTAAGAAGATAATTTGGATCAGGTATAGTAACTGGCACAAACTTTGCTGCTTTAGGAACATCTAATGTTGTTTTGTGTGGTTAACAATTGCCTGATTTAACAAGCAATATCATCGGAATCCTAAAATTAGGGAAATATTTGGTGCAAGTAAAGAAATGTTTCAACCTCGTTATTCTCTTTACCCCCAAGTTTGTGACAAGGTTTGGTGCCTCAGTTTGACTCTAGGAATAAAAATATTTCTAATTATAATTTTCAAACATCATTAACTAGCAATCTATTATACATAGTTTTGTAGACAAAACACAGTTATACCTGTTGAAATGCTGCATGCATTTCAAGTAATATTTGGGCCATACAGAAGGAAACTGGGGTGAATGTGCTGGTCTGGGGAGCGGGGAGGTGTGAAATGAAAGACTGGTCAGATAATACCAAGTGAACCAGGACCTCTGGATAAGTGAGACAGTTGATTAGCTTGAACTGTTTAGGAGGCCCACAAGGAGTGGAGCCAGGACCTGTCCTTGGTGAATGGGCTGACTTTTTGGAGCCTGGAGCCTATGCTGAGACACTTTGCTCAGCCTTGGAGTATGGAGAAGGGGACTGGACCTGCCTTGTCTGAGTCTGCAAGGCTGGGCTGACTCCTCAGGGGAAACCTTGCCTTGGAGGAGTTGGGAGTGGGGGCTGTGTTGGGGGGAGGGCTGGGGATGGGAGGAAGGAGGAAGGAGGACAAGGAATCCGTGGCTGATATGTGAAATTAAGTTAATTATAAAATAAAAATACTATAAAAATTTGGCAAAACATGTAATTTTTAGGATCCACTTATAACATGGGTCAGTACTTAACAATACAATAATGCCAACTAAATAATTACTGAGGTATTAGATCTTATAATGTATGAGATATCAGGAAGAAAGAAGCTGTAGGGATGATACATAGCTTAGAGTATTGTGGTGTTGATTTAATGGGTGACTACTTATCTAAAAATGTATCATTCACACACAGAGTAATATAAAATGTAGATAAATTTTAACATATGATTTATTTTTTATTTCCTTTTAATCTGGCACATAATATCTTACAAAATTGAGTCATATTATAATATTTTTATATGTATAATGATTGGGTAGAAACCAATTTTTCTTTCTCTATTTTAATGTTATTTTTATAAATAACTTGATATATTGAATTATAAATTTATTTTATGGTATTTGTTTTATTTGATTTATATTATTGTCTTACTTATACATTTCCTCAGGAAAAAAAAATGGATGTTATCTAACTTAATGAGGAATTAGGTACTTTTGTGTTCACATAAAAGAATTAAATAGAATGTCCCAGTATGCTGACACACATCTGCCATTCCATCACCCCGGGTCTTAAATGGAACCTTATCTTTGCTCCTCTCTCTCTTTCTGTCTTTCCACTCTCTCTCTTGCTCTCCTCTCTCTTTCTGTTTTCCCTCTCATTTTTAACCTCCAACAAAGAGTAGACCATATTAATGAGTATAATACACATACTCTCTTATTGTATTCTTATTGATGTGTTGTAGAAAAGTATCTTAGTGTGCATTTTATGATACAGTACAGACACATATGCTAAACAGTGAGTCATAGACAAGGCAAGCTGGAAAGCGCTCATAATCACTAGTTCACTTTTTTTTTTTTAATATTGTGATATACCAGTTCCTAGGTATAGATTGTTCTTTGGAGGTAACTGAGAGCCCCTTTACATTTCAGTAGACGTGGCTATTCCATAAGAAGAACTATATATGGCCTGTCACCTCTCAGTAACGAAAAGTTATTGTGATATAATTACAAGTTATAGTTTAACATGTATAGCCTGTAGTGATGCTTTTAATCCAGTTGTTTATAGTTTCTCATACCAATCTGAATTTCCTTCTTTCAAAGGATATGATTTCACTTTTACACAAACCATTTTAAATAATCAGTGTTTAGAGTTATCTCTAAACCTATACAAATTTACTACTCATAATGGGTGTTAGTGCTTAAAAAATTCATTACAGGAATATTTTCTGTGATTACACAGTTTTCAACAGAAATGTGCCTGAAGGAAAAAGCTAGTCTTTTAAAACATATATATTTCATGTGGTAAAGTAGAAATTGACTATAAAGTTCTTCTGTCTGTGTTAAATGCAAGTATAATAAACTTGTGAATTGCAAGAAGAGGAGTGAAATGTAATCCACACTAATTCCCTGTTTTCAGGGAAAGTGATTTTGTCCTGATTTGCATCTTGCAGTGGAGTTTCTGCCTGGTAAAATTCAAAACAAGTATATTTGGTGCTGTTTTCATTGTATCCATTTTTTTAAAGGAGTACGTCAGGGTTTGTGTGCATGCATGTTTGTGTGTGTGTGTGTGTGTGTGTGTGTGTGTGTGTGTGTGTGTGTTTGAATTTGTGTGTATGTATGTCTGTGTATTTTAATATAATAAATTTAAACCATATTGTTTATTCACATACTAACGTAGGAATAAAAAAAAGTGAAATAATTTCATTAACAATTTCTTATTCCCCATCCCTTGCCCTCCATTATGTCCCTCACCCACAGTTTGATGTAGATCATGTAGCTCTCATCAATTTCTTCTTCACTGGGTGACCCATGCATCCTTCCTAGGGTCCTCCCTGCCAGCTAGTGTCCCTGGAGCTGTGGGTTGCAGTCTGGTTATCCTTTGCTTTACATCTAATATTCACTTATGAGTGAGTACATACCATGTTTGTCCTTCTGAGTCTGGGTTACCTCACTCAAGATGATATTTTCTAGTTCCATCCATTTACCTGCAAATTTAATGATGTCCTTGTTTTTCTCTCCATTGTGTATATGTACCACATTTTCTCTTTCCATTCTTTAGTTGAGTGGCATCTAGAACATAGGGGAATGAAGGTTCAAGCTGGAACAGGGACAGGGTGGGAGAGCAAGGAGAAAGATACCACAATAAATGAAGACATCATGGGAATAGGAAGAAACAGAGTGCTAGGGAAGTTCCCAGAATCTACAAGGATGACCCCACCTTAGACTACTGGCAATGGTCGAGAGCGTGCCTGAACTGGCCTACTCTGGTGATCAGATGGCTGAATACCCTACCTGTCATCATAGAACTCTCATCCAGTCTTTGATGGAAGCAAATGCAGAGATCCACGGCCAGGTGCTTGGCAGAGCTCCAGGAGTCCAATCAATGAGTGAGAGGAGGGATTCTGTGAACAAGGGACATCAAGACCATGATGGGAAAAAGTATAGAGATGACTAGCCAAACTAGTGGAAATGCATGACCTGTTAACCAGTAGCTGAGGAGCCCCCATGGTACTGGACTAGGCCCTCTGGATAAACAAGACAGTTGTTGAGCTTGAACTGTATAGGGGGACCCCAGGCAGTGGGACTCGGACCTGTCCCTAGTGCATGAGCTGGCTTTTTGGAGCCTAGTGCCTATGATGAGACACTTTGTGCAGCCTTGGTGCAGGGAGGAGGGGCTTGGACCTGGCTCAACTGAATGTACCAGGCTCTGCTGACTCCCCATGGAGACTTTGCCTTGGAGGTTGTGGGAATCAGGGGTGGGTTGGGGAGAAGACTGGGGAGTGGAAGGAGGGAAGACAGGGGAATCTGTGGTGGTATGTAAAATGAATAAAAAAATCTCTTAGTAGTAATAATAATCTAAAAAAACAACAACAAAAAGCAATTTCTCAACTGTTAAAAACTATTTCACACATAGAAGGTAAAGACACAAGCCTGTACTAATTGTATATATAGACTGATCTCTTAAATGAGATTGCCTATCAAATAACTATCTACGTAGTAAAATTCATGATTTTTCTTGTACATACTTGATTTTAGTAATTAGAAGAACACTTTGAAGAAATGATGGTAATAAGTGCCAATATGACATCTGTAACTACTGAGAATATATGAATGTTGTATTAACACTTTGTAGAAATTTAACCTGCAGGAAGTTGTGCAAGTTCATAGCTCTCAGAACCTAACATGAAGCGCTCTTCTCAGCACTCAAGTGTAGACTCTATAGACACTTTAAAATTCATCAGAAGTACAGTTTAAATGTATGATGGAAAACTTTAATGCCACTGACTAATCTTTGTGAGTGATCCATCTCAGTTACCTGGATAGTGCATTGCTTGTCAGCACACCCTAAAAATGCTCCCTTAAATTCCATGTATGTTAAAATTTTAAATAATTACCAGCATATGCACTCTTTGTTAATTATACCTATGAAGATTATTTGATTCTTCTATTACAGTAAGTGCATGCTATGAAAGTTTAAGGATTGTAAAGTATTTTCCCTATTCAATTATGGATTATATTTACATTTCAGTGTCTTCCTTCATTAGAGTTATTATACAATGTACTATTGACATTCAACTAAAAATGCTTGCAAAGACCTGCTGAACCTTCACACTGGTACTTGATTTTGTTTTTTTGCCCTACATTTTACAAAAGCATAGAATTTGTCATCGAAAGGACAAAATATGTTTTCTTCCTCCACTTTAATGATTTTCTGATACACAGTGCCTGTGAAGAAGATGCAAGCTTTATTTTGGCATATCTACTACCTGACATGTTAAATGGACTCAATTAAAATTAAATGAAAAATAAATTAAGAGGAACTTAATTAAAAATATTTTATTGTCTGAGATTTTCATCTCAGTATTTTTACTATTTTAAACTCCAACTTTTCCCCAACCCACCTCCTACCACCCAATCTATATGTGTGTGTGTGTGTGTATGTATGTATATATATGTGGTTTAATTATTAAATTATTGAATAAAGATAAAAATTTAATGTACCAATGATCAAATACCTATATATAATGTTAAAGTCACTAAGAGTACAACACACAATTGTTTAATCATATTAAATTGCTTAAATATATGTATATGTTTGTGCACATTGGTATTTGTTTGTCTTGTATATCCAAACACAAGTATAAATTCCACATCCAAACTTTGTTTTACTCTATTTGAGATGTGATTTGACTACCTGAGAAGTTACTAACTCTCTTATGTATAGGTGCAACTAATGCCTGTTAACCTCCATGAAGTCCATATGATTGTGCTCAGGACAATATGCATTTTAGTGCTGGATTGGAATCCAAGACATCATCGTTAGTCAAGCTCCATCCCTGTTTCCAAGAACAATTATTCTCGGCTCTTTTAAAACTTCCCTGGAGTTCTTGCTACTTAAAAAGATAGTATTCTCCTTGAAAGGATTAAACATTTTGAGCTTTGAGCCTCAAAAAAAAAAAAATCGGATTTACAGTTAGATTAGTTCAGTGTAGGGATCTGCCCTTATGTTCTTTTAGATGCAAACAACTTTGAAACAGCAAGGTTTTCAGTAGAAAACACCTGTTCTGTGGCTGCTCAGCAGACGTCAAGTATTCAAATTTCTTGATAAATAGAAAATGAATTATGTAACAGAAACAGGTTGTACTTGCCCTTGTCATTAAGCAGGTGGTTAGTGCCATTATTTGCATTTTCATAGGCTTGATACACATTTTCCTTTTCTAGATATAGGGGGAAATTATCACACATTTGCCTTTGGATACCAATTAGTATTAGTAATTTATTCTCCTTTGCATTTTATTAAGCTCCACTAAACACAAGTGAATTTCATGAGGGAGAATTTGAATCTTTTTATATCTGCATTGTAAATTGGTACAACAAATTAGATTGCATGATTTCTTCCCCAAACTCCACATAATCTTCCAATCAATCATTGTCTTTTTAAAGAGAACACTCTTGCCATTAGAGAGAAGAAAAACTTTCTGACTACAGTAACATGACATCATCAAAATGTCCCAACTGAAAACTTTTGGAAACAAGACTAATTTATTACTTCTCCTTTTCCAAAATTTAATCTTTATATCCACTGGAAGTGTGCCTTGCAGACTTTAATTCTCTGAACAAAAAATAGCAGGCTTTGATTTTTCTTTATGAACTTCAGAAGCATTGTAGGAGTTTTAGTAAGTGCAGTAATTTCAGTTTGCATGAAATACTCTTATGAAAATAATGAATGAATGTAGATGTTTTACCATAAAATTTCTTTCCCCATAATTTATTAAGTATACTATTTACTGCTATATATCAGCCATACATAATTAGGGTTTTATAAGGATATTTTCATAAAAGAAAATAATATATTTTGACCTTATTTACCTTTTACTTTCTTTTTCTGCATTCAACTCTCTTCTGTTTTTTTTTATTCCTCCCAGCACCATTTTCTTATTTTCATCCTCTGTGTGTGTATGTCTGTGTGTGTGTCTGTCTGTCTGTCTATTTGTGTATGTATATTTGTGTGTCTTTGTGTGTCTGTGTGGTTGTGTGTATCTGTTAGTGTCTGTGTGTATATATGTGTGTGTCTGTATGTGTGTGAGTCTATGTGAGTTTGTATGTGTGTGTCTATGTGTTTAACTGAATATGTGTATGTGTCTATGAGTGTGTCCATGCTCATGTGAGCATGTGTGTTGAGTATGCATGTAATATAAACATCTATGCCACAGGATATTGGATGGTTTGATCTTCTGAAGGTAACCCTTAGCTGCTATGAGTTCATGCATTCAGTAGTATCAATGTAAAAATCACAGCTCTTAACTTTAGTGGAATACTAGATAGCCTATTCTGGAGCCCTTTTGAGTGATCATGTCCCAGTAACATAAATTTAAGTCATCCCACATTCCATGTTCCAATGTGGAATCAGTTTCTCTAGGGTTTTATAGTTTAACAGAACAATGAAAGTCATAATTTAAGGCAACTTAAAAATACATTGGTGGGTACAGCAATGATAAACATGCAGTGGAAAAGGGAGCAACATTTTTATAGACCTGAGTTGCTATCAGATCACATTCTTGGCTCTTTTTTCCTTTTTCATTTATTCAATTCTCATATATTACATTCCTATCAAGTTTCCCTTTCTTCCTCTCCTCCTAGGGCCCTCTTACCTCCCTTCATTCCTATAACCAATCCTCCTCCTTTTCCTTCAGAAAAGGGCAAGCCACCTAGGGATATCAACCAAACACGAAATATCAAGTTAAAATAATATTAGTCATATCTGCTTATATTATAGCTAGATGAGGCAACCTAGTATGTGGAAGAGGGTCCCCAGACCTGGCAAGAGTCAGAGACAGCTCCCTGATCCCACTGTTAGTTGTCTCACAAGAACACCAACCTACACAACCATAGCATATCTGCAGAGGACCTAGCATAGACCCAGACAGTCTCCCAAATTGTTGGTTGAGTTTCTATGAGCCCCTATGAGCCCTGGTTAGGTGATTCTGTGTGCAGTTTTCTGGTGGTATTCTTGACCCCTCTGGTTCCTACAACCCTTCCTCCATCTCTTCTGTAGGATTCCCCTGACTCCTCATGTTTGTCTGTGGGTCTCGCCATCTGCTCCCATCAGTTGCAGGATGAAAAATTTTTGGTGAAGATTATGCTAGGCTCTGGTCTGTGGGTATAGCAGAGTGTCATCAGGAATCATTTCATTGACTTTTTATTTTGCCAGTTGTATTTAGATCTCTTCTAGGTCTCTGGGCAGTCAGCCTCTGGTTCTGGCACTCCACGTGGTGCCATGTAGGGCAGGGGGCTCCTCTTGTGGCATAGGTCTCAGGCTGGACCATTCATAGCTTGGGCACCTCCTTAAGTTCTGTACCACCTTTACCCTAGCACATCTTGTAGGCAGGACAAATTGTAGGTCGAAGGTTTTGTGGCTAGGTTCGCGTCCCAATCCTTCCACTGCAAGCCTTGGATTGGCAGAAGCTAGTGTTCTACTATGTTAATAGCTTATAAGAGGTTTTTGTTTATTATCAGAAGATGTTAGTTCACATATAGAGTTCTTGACTAAAACTAGCCTGTTTCCACTCTCTCTCCAATACGGTATTTTCAATCACTCATTCTCCGGCATTCTTCAAAGACACAGACTCCTTCCAGGAGCTTGTCATTCACAATGAGACACAGCTACTTTTCAGGAATGTCACTCATAATAGCCTTTTGTGTCTAGAAGACAACTCCTACAGTAGGATGGATTTAATATAGATGTTTCATTTAGAACTGAGCATTCAACCACTTATCTCAACCTTTACCATAAAGTTTCTGTGAAACTTCTTAGCAACTGTTTGTTATTTCTATGAATTTTCTGCTGTAGTCTTTAGTTTCTTATGCATAGCTCCATAGTATGTGCATACCAGAATAATCTGAGCTTACCGTTTCATTTTCCTATCCATTTTAGTTCTTTTCATGGTTGTGTTGCACTTGTTAAGTATTCAAACACTGCACTTCATAGGAGTGGACAGAGTGAACATCCTTGCTTAGTCATTACCTAAGTGAAGATGATTTGATTGTCCAGCATTCTCTTTGATTTTGTCTTATATAGTCTCTATTGGGTCGAGATATGTTTCTCCTATTTCTAATTTCTTTCTTTCTTTCTTTTTTTTTTAAGAAGGACTAATGGATATTGTAAAGAACCTTTTCTACAGGTATTGATAAGATCATGGGATTTCTGCCATGGAGTCCATGTGATGTGTTTTGTTTACTGATTTATGCTGCTGAATCATGTTTTCATGTCTCCAATGAACTCAACTACTTGGTCTTTGGAAATGACCTTTTGACAGGTTGTTAAACATAGTCTGCAAATATTTATTGAGAGTTTTGGGCTATCTTTTTCTTTATAACATTTTTCTGGAGTGACAGCAGGTTAATTCTGGCTATATAATATGAAATAAGGTTTCCCTTTTACTTCTTTTACAGGAAATTTAGAGGAGTTATACAGTTGCTTCTTTAAAACTCCATTTGCTTTTAACTGTGACTGTATACTTGGGCAACATTTTATAGCTGCTTTAATCTCATTGATTGTTTTAAATTGTTCAAGCAGTTTATACTAAAATAACCTTTGGTTATTTTGATATGGCATATGCATTAGTATTGCTTTTCATTTTCCATAGGCTTTCCAATGTATTCAAATACAATTTTAGTGTATCATAATCATATTCTAAATTAATTGGGTATCTGTTTTAATGTTTTCATTTTATCTCCAATTTTAGTGTTTATTCTTCTTTCTTTGCATTGTCTTAAATAAAGATTTTTTTAATCAGATTTGGCTTCTCAAAGGAAGAATTCTTTGTTTTCACTGATTCCTTGTTCTTTTCATTCCCATCTCATTTATTGCTGTCCTGATTTTTATTATTTTCTCTCTACTAATTGGTTTGGTTTGTAATTGTTCATTGTTATATTTTTAAGACTTAAGTTATGTTATATCATTTATTTATTCACTTTAGATTGCCTTTTAACTTAGTCACTTATAGCTATAAATGTACATCTTAGTGTTGCTTTCCATTTATTCCTAGGTTCTGTTATGTGTAAGTTAAATTTAAAATTGCTTTTCTGATATTTTGAATGACCCATTTGTCATTCACTAGGATGCTGGTCAATGTTCATACTAGTGTATAGACCCAAGGATTCAAATTTAGGTAAATTTAATACTATGATAATTTAGCAAAATGACACTTATTGGTTCCCCCTCTGGTACCAACTACTCCCTCTTTAATCTTAGGTTGTTGAATAGATTTATAGCACTAGGCCTGTGTTTCTTCCTTTAATGTGGGTCATAAATCCAGTCAGAAAGCAGTTGCTTACCTTCACTGTGGTAGCTTGCAACATTCTGAGGTGGGCAAGACTGTTGAGGACTCCTCCCCTGCAGCCTGCATAGTACCTACTTGTGCTGTGAAAGTAGATGGTAGGGAGGAAAGAATCACTACATTGTAACAAAGGCGTGCCAGATCTTTAGCAATATAGTCTCATCATCAATTTTAGATGGCCAGCAAAAACCATGGCTATAGCCTGTATTGTTGGGGGATTTTTGACTCTTACTGAGTAACAACTCATGTGGATTAATCCCACACCTGGCACTGGGATTTGTATTTTGCAACTCTCAGCATTTTTAGGAGTTTTGTCCATCTATGGGTTCCTCTCTTCAAACATTTTTATTTTGCTTTTGTTCTTATGAAATATTAGATTTCCATATTTTTCTCCATAGCCTTAATTTTTAATACCCCTTTTTCTTCCTTCCTTTTTTTCTACTTTTCCTTGTATTCCTCTTCCTGATAAGACTTCTTCATGTCGTCTATACTTTTATACCTAATGCATTATGAAAACTCATCTTTCTTAAGGTCTCTCCATCTGTTCTCCTTAGAGCAGCCAGTTTGTGACTTTTTAACCTTTACTCACATTATAAGCTTTTGGACCCAAATATATACATATTACCCTAAAAAGTTGTAGATAAAATCCACATGAGAACATGCAATATTTGTGATTCTGGCCTGGGTTAAATGATTCACTATAGACTTCAGTTTTATCCATGTCCCCACATATATCATAATCTCATTTTTAAAGGTTTCTAAAATTCCATGATATATATGTATCAGAGATTCATTATATGTTCATCCACTGATGCTGGTTCCATAATATGTGTATTATGGATAAAGCCTAAATGAACACTGATATAGAGATATCTCTGTAGGGAATAGTCCCTAGTGCATGTGAGAAGTTGAAGTATAGCTGGATTATTTAGCAACTATGCTTTTAACTTCTTCTTTTTCTTTAAGATGTATTTATTTATTATGTATACAGCATGTATGATTGCTGGCCAGAAGAGGGCACCAGATCTCATTACTGATGGCTGTGAGCCACCATGTGGTTGCTGGGAATTGAACTCAGGACCTCTGGAAGAACAGTCAGTGCTCTTAACCGCTGAGCCATCTCTCCAGCCCAGCTTTTAACTTCTTATAGAACCTCTAGACTGATTTCTGAAATGGCTAAACCAGTTCGCATGGCTCAACAGCAATGGATAAAGATGCCTTTAAGATAAAATTTTTAAAAAAAATTAAATAAAAGTAAAATAAACCATCATTGAAATAAATCTCTATCTTGCTGGCATGGTAGAACACCTTTAATCCTAGCACTTGGAAAGCAGAGACAAGTGGAACTATTTCAGTTTGAGGCTAGTATGGGCTACATACCTAGTTTTCTAGCTGGGAAGGGCTACATATTGAGTTCATGTCAACAAACAAACAAGTTTTCTTGCTTATTTCTTCATACAACATCTCATTTTTTCCTAGAGTCTACTCTTAAATTGAACTTTACAGGAGGAATTTCTGCCAACTTGCGTTTCTGCTTCTCTAGTCTAAACACTTTTTTAAATGGTTTGGTCAGTACACAGTATCATCTCAAAACAGTTCCAGCAAGTTTTCTGGAAAAAAAAAAATCTGTATCATCAGAATGGATCATCCCTCCCTTACAATTTTTTTTATCTATCTCTCAACATGAATACTGTGTATTAGTACTTGCCATGTGTTGTTTTCTGAGAATATTAATTGGATGAAGATTTCATTGTACGAATAGTTGATTTAGTCTTACCCATTCTAGTGTTCACATTGACAGGTAATTGTGTTTGTCTTACCAGGGATGAATGAGGCTGCCAGTATTAGGGTCTCAGCTTCAGTGTGCATTTGTTGTTATCTAGTGGGTTTCTCATTGTATCAGTTCATGAGTTTTCCATACAGTTCTGTTGTTCTTTGGCTCATAGTGGGTAGAGGTATAAACTTTGCAGATTAAGATATTTTCATACCTTACATTCAACTTTGACAGAACAGTTTGATTAGAGCATGTCTTTCATAACTTTTTCCTTTCTTATCCTAGAAACAGAGTGTACTTGGATTGTGAAACTGATTTTTCTTCCCAGAATTTACTTTGGTGACTTTTAGGTCTCTTGTTGGAAGTTTTATTTTCTAAAATGTTACTGTTCTCAATTACTATTCTACTGGAATGAGGAAACCAGGTAGATGTAATCACCACAATCTTGGAAGTTCTGCTTCCAGTGTTAATATGAAAACTAAGCTTTAATCCTTCAAATTTTACCAGTGTCAAGATCCAAATATATATATATATATCAAAAGATCCACCATAGCTGCCATGGAATTAGTTCTGAGATATCAGGGGCTCTGTAACTACACCTTGATTCTGCAATGAATATTCTGCCATTTATTGGATTTCTTCTACTTCTACAGGGTGGCAAGTTCTAAATCAAAGTACTGGCAAGTTTTTTCTCCATTGAGAGCCCTGTTTATAGCATATAAAATATCGTTTTCTTTTATTCTCAAATGGTAGGGGGTACAAAATATTTCATATCCTTTCAAAAATCAGCATATGAATATAATATAATATAGTCTCAGATGATTTAGTTATGTGCAAGTATGAAGATCCTCCTGAGTTTTATCTTCTTTTTGAACCCCACACTCACATGCTACAGTCTGTCTTACATTCATCTGTTCTTAATATTTACACTCGTGTATAAGTATATATTAAAATCTTTAAAAATTTGCAATTACTTTTCATAAAACAAAATATTGATTCATTTAAAGTTAAATGAAAAATTAAATTATCAAGTACTACTCTATATGTGCTAATATGTAAAGGTGGATGGGTCCTGAATTTCACTGGGAGAAATTCTGAGAAGAATGCTAATATAACTAATGAAGATGGATAGTTAAATTCTGAAAAGAATAAGCTATAATAAGTAGATTTTCACTATTGTTATGGGTTTTCCAGTGAAACTAGTTATAACACCAATAAAACTGAGAGCTTCTGTTATAAAAATGCTAAAATACAAATAATTAATGCAGGAAAATACTATATTTTTCACCTATACACCACTTCTGTTCCATGATTACCTTATAAAATCTCAGAAATCTCTGCTTTGATACAGTTCAAAATAGAAAATGTGAATGCAAGAGCAAGGACTTTTCCTATCTCATTACTTTGAGATCTTATGAATGTTGAATGGCACATATAAAATTAGATGATTGGCTAAATACTTAAAAGTGACAGAATAAAGTATTCAAAATTTCAATTACCCAGATGTGGCTAGTAAGTTTTTTTTTTTTCCTCTGTGAACTCTAGAATCAAACCTGCATTAATCAGATTGTGTGATCTGTCATTGTCAAGAGTCCTCCCCATCTTTGCGTTTGTCCTTTGATTCTAATGTGCTCCTGCAGAGTTGTGTACCGAATGGCAAGCCCACCACCATTTGGTAGATTCTGAATTACGTGGTCCCGGTTAAAATCAGTGGGTCTCCAAACAAAACAAAACACAAGAATATAGACAAGCGACCTAAGAGGGTGGGTGGTATGGCAAGCGTAGGAGATAAAGGAAGTTGTGGTAAGACTAAAAAGAGCTTGCTGTATGCATGCATGAAATTGTAAAGAGCAAATTTAATGACACACAAAATAAAATTACTGGTTTAAATCCAATTCAGAATGGTGGGTATTAACGAAGATTGCCAACATGGATTGTGTTGTTTAGTCTAATGATAACTTATAAACTCAATTAAATAAAATATTAAAAGAAAGGTATTGCATCTTCTAATAACTTGAGTTAAATGGATCATATGTAAAATTCATTCCAAAATCAACTACGTTTTTAAAGGTAAGTCCTAACATCTTAAAACTTACAAGAAAAATTTACTGTAGATTGAATTGGTGTATTCCTCCTAAACATTCTTCCTCAAGTTAAATATCATCTTCTTTATGATGATATCTAGAAGTGATTCATTTGAGCAATAAGATTTTCCTTTATACAAAGGATGATTAAGTATGAATTATTTATCAACTTTTTTGTTTGATGAAAATTTTCAAAGTTTTCATGAATAATATTTTTATATTCCAATTATTTTCATCTGAATTTGAGGCATTTTTATTTCCTATAAAAACATACATTTCAAAATTAAGTGCAAATTATTGACCTGAAAAAAATGTTTATTTTTATATATAATTATTCTTTAAAATTGGACTGCTTTAAATTAGCCATGAGATTATTCCTCAATCAAAATATTATAATGTTAGCATTAATGATAGAAACAGTAAAAGAAGTGTATTTTCATTACAAGTCCAGTCTCTTGCAAATTTGTGAAAAGGGTCATCATATTTTAAGCTAATTAAAATGGATTTAAATGTCTGATTTTACTTCTTTGTTTACACAGTACAAACTGCATAGTAACTTGAAAACTCCATAGTTTTCATGAATCTTTAGATCTCTGTGATGAGATGAACAGCCAGGGTAATATCCAGGGTAATACCTCACCCATATTTTGAAACTGCCCATTGTTGTCAGGACTGTTTTGTTGTTCTGGGCAACCTAATCTGTTCTAGCCTGAGGAACATCTCATCTGCGGACAGTGAATGTCAGGCTAGCCACTACAGTAATCCAGGATTGAAGAGATGGAAGAGAACATAGCTACATTGAATCATACTGTAGGTGTCTGCTTCTTTTAATTAGTTTCCTTAATCATTTTCTTTTCTCCAAAGGCTATAAATACTCTGTAACCTCCGTGTCTGTTGACAGTAAAGGAATAAGATTTGTTTGTATCTAAACAAATAAAACCTTATAACTCCCAGTGCTAAAATTTGATGCCTCGTGAAAGGAGAATATAATTTCTGTCTTCCTGTTCTAGTATTTTACATAGTTATAAAACCATGATTTTAAAAAGTTCATGCTTTTCTTCCATGGGCCAACTTAAATATCACTATTTTAATGTGCACTTTGCACTTTTAGGCAGAATTTTGCAGTTAGAGCCAATGGTTATTTAAGAAACTCAATCATATTTCAATCAAACTACAACATTAAATTAGGGAAGGCAATCTGCTTCTTTATAAAACTCATACCTAACAAAGCAACGTAGGACTTCCAAGTCATGCTGACTTAATGTGGCAGGGATATGCATTCATTTATACAGTTTGTCCTTAGAGAACATATAGCAGGTTTTAATCTAGTTACACAGAGTTGTAATTTTTGCTTTTGAATTTCTAATAAATTATAGTGAAAGGAGCCATCCCACACATCAGTCCATAGTTCTATTGTCCAAGTGTATGGGCACATGGAAGGAAATAAATCTATTAACTCACTTCATAGTTTGAGGTGCAATTCTCTTGCAGAGTGGGCAGTCTTGCATTTTTCGAGTGGTGGTTTGCTTTCAGGCTCCACCTTAGGTGTTCAGAAACTGTGTTTGGTAAAATTATGGATGATTTAAGGGACATCTCCTCCTTTTTAAAGTAAGTAAAGTCAAATTACAGATTCAGGCATTGCCCCCTTGGCGTCTATTTCTTTGTCCCACTTTAATTTGAACCATGTATGCAACTCTTTCTATGTGACAAAATAATCTTTAGTTTCACAAAAAAAGTTGATAGTCATAATAAGGGTTATTGGAGCAAGCTTTCATCAGGCCAGACTTGAAAACAAACTGACTTGTTGTACATGAACTTGGAAACTTTGCATCAATGGGTTGGCTTTCAAACTTATTACCTACAATTTTGAAGAATGTCTATAGGTCCTCCTACTATTCACTTTCCCATGAGTGTTTCAGCTCAGCATTGTTAAAATATTTGAGACCATATTTTTACCCTCTTCGCTATTCTGCCCTGAAAATTGCTCGGATATGAAACTCATACATGGAGCAACCATGATAGAGAGCAGAACAGGTTCATGTGATGAAATATGCAAAATCAACTTGATGGTACATCATGTAACTAAAGAAGTAGGGTCCCATTGTCAGTCAGACATCTGTGGCTTCGCAGTCTCTGTGAAGTGTCTGAAAAAGGCAACACCTAGAAGTGGGAGATTTTCCTGGAAATGCACAAACAGTTCCAGTAAAATGTAAATATATGGTTATATGGTTCCAGTATCAAGCTAAAGGTTTCCTTGCAATACATAGGATGGTAATTTAATGGCTTAGCTCTTACCAATTTTAACCAAAATATTAAAAGATAGACTTCTAAATTTAAAATGTCATCTATGCCACACTGATTCATAGGGAATTTTACTCAGTGTTGAAACTGTAAGCATTGAACTCTGTTGCTCTTCTTTCTTGCTGACTTTTCATGACAAAGGAATAAGCTTTCCTGGTTCCCTGATTAAAATGGGCATAGAATAGTCTGCGTGTCTTCATGATGATGCTTTCACGTTCGCATTGCTGTTGTGTCTGCTCTTTTTTTTTGGGGGGGGGGGCAGCTCCTAAATAAATCACACATCGAGGCTTATTCTTAATTATGAATTCTGGCCTTATCTTGGCTTATTTTCTATCCAGCTTTTCTTAACTTTAAAATATCCATCTATCTTTTCCTCTAGGATTTTCCTGTTTTCTTACTTCCATAAATCTTACTCTTACTCCATTAATTGCTGTGTAGCTGGGTGGCTGGCCACTGGAGTCCTCCTCCTTTTCTGGCTCCTAGATCTCCACTCCCAGTTTTCTTCTTCTATCTATTCCCTCTGCCTGCCAGCCCTGCCTATCCTTTCTCCTGCTTTGCTATTGGCTGTTCAGTTCTTTATTAGACCTTCAGGTGTTTTAGACAGGCTCAGTAACACAGCTTCACAAAGTTAAACAAATGCAACACAAACAAAAGTAACACACATTAAAGCAATATTTTAAAACAGGTTCATCTTTTTCTTTAATCATAGAAATAAGGAGGATTAAATAGCTAATCAAAGTTGTTGGCTGTGGTGAAAGCATCTATAGTTTATAATCTCTCATGTGGTATTGCATGATACACTAATGTAAATCATCTATCTAAATGTCCATTAGTATCTATAACCACACATTAAAATAGTTCTATTTTCCACTAATGTACAATAATGGGCAACTCTTTGACCCAAAACAATAATTTCAGCTGTATTTGCTTTCAATGTGCTTCTATACTTTTTTTGACTCTGATATTTAATTTTAAATATTTATTTTAAGAATTCAGAGACAGTCTGTTTCTAAGAGTTAGTGGATCTCAATGGGTGATGAGGCCAGCCATTAATAAGCACATGACTTCTTTCAGCAATCTCCAATACATGTCAATACTGTGATGCTTCAAAGACTGTCAATTAGTTACAAAACGGTTCTCTAATGAGCTCCTCTGTTGCAGCAGTCCTGTTCCATCAGGATGAGAAGAATGTGGCTGAAGGCCAACCCACACTGAGTGGATCATGTTGATTGTTCAGAGAACTCATTCATTAGTGTCTTGAGAAATAAATACATATTTTGCATTCTTTACTTTTAGAGAATTTACTCATTTTTCTTTCAATTGTATTAAGTTCTATTCAATATATATTAACTATATACTGTAATTATGTGAAATATATATATAATTCAATATGTATTAAATGGCAAAACTGTTAAAATATAGTGAATGTTTAACTAATATTTATTTATTTATTTAGATTTTTGAGATTATTATATAATTACATCAGTTTCCCCTCCCTTTTCTCCCTCCAAAACCCTTCCATTTAACTGTTTTTAATCTCTTTCACACTCATGGTTCATTTTTCCATTATTTATTGTTACTTATATATATAATCCTTAACACATACCTACAACTTGCTCAATCTGTATAATATTATGTTCCTATTTTCTTGGTTGACCATTGGTATTAACTGGTGTGCTCTTCTAGGTGGAAGACGACTTCTCCTGCTCTCAGAATTTGTTACTTGCCTGTAGTTCTTTCTATATGATTGAGGCCTTGTGGGGGTTCCACTTTCTACCATTGTACAGCTATTTTTGTCCTTGTTCAGCTCATGTTTAGTGATAATTTATGAAATTGCTAACATTATATTAAGAAAGTACATTCCTCAAGAACAGCAATTGTAGCCTTTAACCATCTACTACACTTAATCTTAGACAAATGAGTTTCCTGTTCATTTGAAAAAAAACTTCATAACTATTCTCATCTGAGCATTGACCTATTAAATCAAATACTTATTCTGGGGTTTAAATTATATATTCATTGATTTCCATGCTGTTTTGCTGGGGAAGTATTCCCTGAAAACCTTGCAAGCCTTAGCATATTCTGACATCACATATTTAACCTCAGATGTTTCTTGCTATCCATGCAAGTGTTTCCCTGAGTCAGTTGCCTTTATTAACATTGATTATCTTTCATTATAATAGGAGGTGGTGACTGGTCATGTATTTTCCAAAGTAGATTTGATTTTCTTTTCAGATAATGAAATTATAAAAATATAGAAACTTTTCATTATAGAAGTGTCTTTTCTGCTGTTTTTAGAGCATATGCATGGTGTTAAAGCCTAGGAAAAGATAGAATAAAGGATTTTCAATAATTCATCACAAAATAATTAATTGTTTGAGAATTAGATTTCATAACTTTCATTTTAGCATTACACATTGTAGATTTGTACAAAAATGTCACTTAATATTCTGATAGTATATAAAATTATTATATGTCAATCAGATCAAAAATTGTGACAAAAATCTCTAGTTGACCTCTGGATCATGCATTGACATTAACAATTATCTGTTGTTAGGTAATTTACACAATGCATTCTGTATTTTATATAAAGGAAAGACAACTGTAGTATACTTTGAAACACATTTCTACCGAGAGAAATAATATTTTTTTTTTTTGAGATGGGTTTTCTCTGTGGAGTTTTGGTGCCTGTCCTAGATCTCACTCCATAGACCAGGCTGGACTTGAACTCACAGAGATCTCCCTGGCCCACATGTGCTGGGATTAAAGGCATGCGTCACCACCAGCTGCCTGAGAAATAATAATTCTATTAAATAAAGTATATAAAATTCAAGTTTTAATCACAGTTGAAACTAATAACTTTTTTTTAATATTTTATTTATTTATTTATTTTTTGGTTTTTCGAGACAGGGTTTCTCTGTGTAGCTTTGCACCTTTCCTGGAACTCACTTGGTAACCCAGGCTGGCCTCGAACTCACAGAGATCCGCCTGCCTCTGCCTCCCGAGTGCTGGGATTAAAGGCGTGCGCCACCACCACCCGGCAATAAATATTGTCTTGAGTAGAATTTAATCATTGTTTATGACTAATCATATTTCCTCTTATGAATTATCCCTTTAACTTAGACTGTGACTGATTGTATTATAAAGATGAATGATGATTGATTATAATCAAGAGGTACCATTCCCACTAGATAGTTTTAATTAAAAATTATGTCTTTTATTTTTGGGGATTATGGCATAAAACCAAGGAGTTTGCTGTGAGATGGTGTCTCCATTATTTATTTTATTTTATTTATTTATTTATTTATTTATTTATTTATTTATTTATTTATTTCTGTCAAATATAAGCAGTATTGCCTAGGCACAATGATAGAATTTTTAAAGCTACATTAGGGACAAAATAAAACAAAATTATAAAGAGGTAGTGCTATGAGACGTAAAGCAAAATTCAAAAGTATGTGTGAAACCCTGGGGCTTGGCATGTGCCCCCATGAGTTTCCTTTAAGATGTGTTTCTGTAAATTTTTATCTCTGCCTTTTGTAAGTGTATGATTATAACCCCAGGTTTGGTACCATAGATAGTAGCAAATAAGTTCTAATAAAACATGCAAGTGAGGGAGTGAAATAGACTAAACTCTGACCTGATTTAGTTCGTCCTGAGGTTGTCAAATGAATGGCACCCCAGGTGCTGAGGATTCAAGTTTTGTTTTGTTTTGTTTTCTCAGCAATGGTTGTTTTGAGCAGCCTGGAACCAAATACGACTTATGAAATCAGGGTTGCGGCAGTAAATGGAAAAGGGCAAGGGGACTACAGCAAAATAGAAATATTCCAGACCCTGCCAGTCCGTGAGTAGTCATCACTATCCTCTCCCCTGTCACCAGATCCTTCTCTTGAAAGTTTAATGGGATTTTTAAATGCAGAAAAGCATTTCAATACTCTAGGGAAGTGAATTATCTCTCTGTTGAATTTTTTCTGAGTTAGTGGCATCTTGGACTGAAAAAAACAGATTTCTCTAAAGTTGGGAAGAAAAGAAAAAGCATAGTGGAATATAAAAAGTAAATCTGCTCTTAGGATATCTCGTATTTATAGTGCAATTGATTAGATTATGTCTGCAGATTATATTGTGTTCATAGAAACATGGTTATGTGTCCTCTCTGTTAATGAGACACAGTTATTATTCTACAATTCATGTAAGAAAAAGGAATACCAAACTGAATTAATCTGTTACAAATGTGACTACAAGAGGCCCATAATCATCTGTGGCCTTTTTCTCAAAACTATCCTGTTTTGAGTAATTTTAAGTCAACTGGGTTTATCTAATATTTTTTAAATATTAAAAGGAATTACCTTCATATTACTTTTATAATATAAGACAATAATATAGTGAAGAGGACTGAACATTGCTGTTGCAAAATCTGGGCTTGATGTCAACCAAAATTGGCCACAATAAATTAGTACTCCCCAACTTTGGGCAATATTCTCAGAATCCATCATGTGATGCCACTTTTCTCCATTCTCATAATGCAATTCTTTTTATTTATGGGTTGATTAAATTTTACACAAACTGACGACATTATTTTATCTATTTGACTGCAAAAGAACCCATATTGTTTTATGTTTCATTTTTAAAATGAATTATACATTGGAACAAAGTAACATTCAGTGGTTGTGATTATCTGCATTAGACCTATAAGAGACTGGGCACTAACTTTTCATCATGGATAAAGAGGGAGAGCTCCCAAAGCCCTACCTCTCCTCGAGGGACAACTGGCTGTTGGCTGGGGAAAGGAGTGTCCTTTCCTTCAGTGTTGTAGCCACTGATGTGCTGTCCTTTCCACATTAAACAACTTCCTCTCACACTCAATTATTTAAATTCTGTGGTTACTCACTGAGAAAGATGAAAGGTAGAGATGGTTTTCAACAGGAAAGAAAGGGGAATGAAGTGAAAATGATTTAATTTTCATTACATAAATTTATGAGATGTAAGCAACCTATTAAATATAACATTTTTAAGTTAAAGTCTGTCTATAAATAAATGCATCCAATGTATGTAAAGTGTGTATTAAAATTTAATGCTGAAAATTTATATTCTAATTTTTAATTATCTCAAAATGCTATTATTATAAGAAAATGATCACAGTGTCATTTTAAATGAAACTCTTCTGTATACAGTGTCATTATTTAATGAACCTCTTTAGTATAACATGGAAATTCCCATTTTAAGCTTAGAAATTCTACTAAACCATCTGAACTTTAAAGTTTATTTCATGAATGAGCAGCATGTTATGCCACACAAAAAGACAAAATGTCTAAAGTAAACCAAGTAAAATGTCATGTATTTGGGGTACATGAGGTGTTGGTTTAATTAAGAAGTAGCATCATTAGGAATGTGAAGAGGGAGTTCATGAAAAACTTTTGTGTTCCTTCATTAGGGGAGCCAAGTCCCCCTTCCATACATGGACAGCCAAGCAGTGGGAAGAGTTTTAAAATCAGCATCACCAAACAAGATGATGGAGGGGCCCCTATTTTAGAATACATTGTGAAATACAGAAGTGTAAGTATCTTTTGATTATTATTTTCAATCTATTTCCTGCTACATGATGAGTCACCATGACCTCAAAGATTGGTCAGGAATGAATTTATAATCTATAATGAAAAGGATAAATGTTAATTTTTTCTACTCTTGAAATCCATTATTATATTTGTAACCTTTTCTTTTATTAAAGAATAAGCATAGGGTTTTGAAATATTTTCATGGCTTTGACCCTAATTCTAGCATACAATGTGATTTAACTACATAAAATACAACAGTTCTTATCTTTATGTGACTAGTTTTATCTGCTTTCCACTCGATCTTAGTACATTATTAGCCTGTATCTGTTGATTCATTATAAATAATGTAGAAAATGTATTAGTAACTTTCCATATTATTGGGATGGCAATAATATAATAATCTGATAAAAGTAATTTAAGTAAAGGATGATTTAATTTGGTCATGATTTAAGAAGCAGTAGTTCATCATGGCATGAAAATCATATCATGCACTTACCTGGTGTTGGAAGTAAAGAAGCAGAGAGAGGAATGTTGATATGGCCTTTTCACCATACTGGACTCTAGCCCATGAAACAGTGCCACTCATAATCAACCATAATGAGTCTTCCTTTTGCCTATAAAGCACTTTGGACACATTCTCACAGATATTCCTAGAGATGTGTTTCTGAGTGGTTCTTTTTTAAAACTTACTTTTGTATAGAGGTATTTTGCCTGCATATATTTTTCTTCACCAGGTATATGTCTGGTACTTATAAAGAGTTTACAATATGCTGATACTGGAGTTACAGATAGTTATGAGCCACTATGAGTGATCTGGAAATCAAGTTGGGTTCTTCAGGAAGAACAGTCAATGCTCTTACCCATTGAGTCATTTCTTTAGCCTTTGTAAGATGATTCTTAATGCTTTCAAATTGACAATGAAAATCAAATGCTGAAGATAGGAATATAAGCACATCACATCTAAGAACAAGTTATTATAATGAAATAGATCTATCATTAATGTTTAAATAAAGAATGGTCACTGACGTTTAGTAAAAGGGATAATTTGACTAAAATGTAATTTGAATTGGTGAGTGAAGGACTGCAAACATCATGGCATTGGGTGTTCTTAAAGGTGGCTGGGAAAGGGGATTCTGCTTGCTGTGAGAGAGTCAACAATGTCTTCCCACGTATATTTCTTCTGTTTCATTACTATATATGATGCCGATGGTCACTGAGAGTGATTGCATCTCAAAACTTTCCTATAAATAATTTTATTTGCATTTTATACAGATATGTTTAAAATTGTAGTTTTATGGTACTTGAATACATTTTCAACATAGTTTGTGAATTATGATAGTTTCTCAATTTGAATATTACATATTAAGACATGGAAGTGAAATTGATTTTCTAAGGAGCCATCAATAATCAATAGTATACACCATTTTAACTTTCCTATGTAATTCTAATATTCCCTTTATAAGGCAGTTCTTTTTGCTAATAGAGTCTGTCTAGTGTTGTTTGCTTGTATCTGTTTTTAGAGATGACCATTTTCTGTTCCAGGCTCCAAACTGGCAATAAAAAGCAGCAGGTGTCTTTGCATACTCTGTCATAAAGACTCTACATCAGTGAGCCTCTGAAAGTCACTGTAGTCTTTAGGTAGATCTATTCGGACAATATTATGCCATTTAGACCAGAATTCTTGGAAGTTCTCATTTGAAAATTATGCAGAAAGGAATCACTCTGTCTAAGGAACATAGACCAGAATGGCATCATTAATTCAACAAGAATAGGTCCTGCGTGTATGTTATCTATCTGTAATTGCACCTAGAAAGGTTTTGGTACAAAACACTGATAGGCATTAATGACTTCTCAGGAAGGATGGCAATAAAATACTAGAGTGAGCACTAAAAGACAATGAAATATTAATGTGGCTGTATATTTTTCTGTGAATATTTTTACATGAAATCAAAGCTAGGTTTGATTGTATAATATAATAAGTTGATAGTAGAGAAACCCAAACACTACATTCCATGCAAGTAATTTGGTGATTCCAATCGACAATAGCACATTTATTTTTTCATGTTATGCCTTTTTAAGCTTCATTGTTATTTGGTTTTAATTGATAAATTGTGTACTTTAAGAGTGCTGTATTATTTCTAATGATTCTAGGTGTGTTACTAGTTTTGATTATTTAAGAATGCATCTAGAAACTAAGTATATTACTGCAGAAGACATACTTCTTCATTAAAACACAAATACAAAAAGTAATACAATGAAGAAAAATTTTAAGGGATTGTGTTGGGACTCAGTGGAGGCAAATGTTAGTATGCTTGGGGCTTGTGTTTGATGTTCCTCATATATAAACATTTGAGTAGAAGAGGTGTTAATTCTTATTCACTCAGGAAGCAAATGAGGCCTCATGTGTAGGAAACTATCAGTCATGTTAGAAGGATTCCTTTCTTAAATTCAGTGCTGATAACTTCTTTGTTGAAATATACATTTGGAATCCCAGCAAAGGTAAATAGGATAAAAAAGTATTAAGGTCAGCAGTTCTGCTCCCCCCTCACCCTAGAATTACATGTTTATTTGTTAAGTATTCTAGGACTAGGGTTGCATTTCAGAAATGCTACTAGGACTGAAATTACTTTCTTTCATATTCTTCTATTCTTAGAACACAGACTTTTATTCTTTTTCAGCTTATGCTGTTCTCTTAAGGAGGTGACTTTACATTGATATTCAAGATGTGTAATGTTAGAAAATCAAGAAGAATTCTCTACTGTTCATCAACATCTGCCTACAATACATGTTATAGTATTTTAAAATAAAACTCTACTAAACAAAATTAAAATAACATTTATACAGGTAGAATGAAATCTGTTGTTGATCTAGACAATGGCTTAGAGAGCAAAGGTGTCTGATGCCAAGCCTGATGACCAGAGAGTTCAATGCTCAGGACACATGATATTAGATGGGAACAAATTTGTATGAATTGTCCTTTGACCTTTCAGTGGGCAACTTGACATACCAATGCCTACACAAACTAAACACATTTTAAAATGTAAAAATGATTTTTTCTATAGCTTTCTCCATATGAAATGACTAACACAGTAGTCTGGTTTAATGAAACTAAAAACTGCCTGAAATGATAGCAATTTCCTTTTATTGTTTTAATTTATCATATATAGAAAAATACAATAGCGTTTTTGTCTTGTGTAACATTAGGGTTTCAAGAACTCTGTTATCCAGTGTAACACACTTCACATTATTGGCTCCCACTTACTAGAGTGGTAGTACTAGCCCCAAGCCTTGGCTGAAGGCAAACATGTTCCCTTGAGTAACTCCATATCCATTTAGAGCCAATTATTGTCACAAAATTGACATTATGGATTTTCAAGGATGTATGTATGTGCATATTTTTGTTCTTAGTAAAGACAAAGCTATACCCAGCTGATACCTATTTATAAATTAAAAGTTAGTTTCCTCCAAATGGAGTCTCAGTGGGGATATCAGAAACACTTAAAGGTGGACCAAAGGGCTCAAAGGTGTTTGTGTAGACGGTTTGTTTTGTACTGATTTGTTTGTAATTTTTTTGTTATTGTTTTTTGCTTGTATGTTATTGCTTCAATACTGTATTATTTTGTTTTAATTTGTATGTTGTATGTATGTGTTTCTTGTTCTTTTTCTTTGTGATTTTATTTTTCTTCTGGTTTGATTACTTTTTGTTTGACTGCTTGTTTCCCAAAGAAAGCAAAAAGAAGACATGGAATTAGTTGAATGGCAAGGTGGATGGATCTGATAGGAGTTGGGGAAGGGGAAATCTTGATCAGAATATATTGCATGAAAAAAAATTGTTTTCAATAGAAAAAAAGAAAAGGAGAATTATCTAAGATGATTAACTAAATATTTATGTGAGTTCATTAAATTTTTATAAGTATAGGCTCAAAATGAATCTTCTTTGACAAGTTATATATATATATATATATAATGCATATTAGAACATATAAAATTGTTCCACCATAGGCACTGGGCTCCAAAAAGCCCTCTTAGGGATATCCTAGAATCCCCATGGAAGTCCGTGTCTTGAAGGAAGTAGAAATGAGGGATGGGTTGGGGGGGGTGACTGCTAGGGGGTGGGAGGAGGGAGGAGAAAGGCAAATGTGGGTAGTATGTAAAATGAACAGAAAATTTCTTGATAATAAAAATAGATAGAAAAATAAATAGATAGATAAATAAATAAGAACATATAATTGTCAAAGTAAAAATAATATTGAAGAGATTCAAGTTTAGACAGTGATCATGAACGTACTTCATTTTGTAAATACTTGTTCATAAGTATACTTCAATTTGCAAGGACATAATTGTTACAGTTCTATTTTCAATTACATTGATAATCAATAGTGAAAATAAAAAGACATGAAGTTGAAAGGAATAAGGGTAGAATAGAGGAAAATCATAATTAGAATCTGAATATATGGAAATTTTTCTTTATTTGGTCATTCATTTTCTACTGTCAATAATGTAACAGTTCCTTATTGTTGTGCTTATCATCTCAATGACTATGTTAAGCTTCCCAATAAAAGAATCCCATTGAGTTGGTCATGATATCATACAGAAATAACCTTAGTACTTTGGGGATGACGCAGGAAATTCTCACATGAGAGAATACCCTGAACAACATAGGGATATAAATTTCCCCTAACTAAAATAAAAAAGAACTTATTTAAAATACACAATATATCACATTCTTACTTTGTTGTCAATAATTTGTTCCAATTTCTAATTGCCAACTAGAAGCTAGAAGAGGATTTGTTTTTAACTCCATAATGGGAATGATTGTTAATTCAAATGTAACTACCCTGACCACTAATCAATTATCATATTACTTGTCTCAGTTACCAGTACAGGGAGCACTATTTTAACCAAAGTATTTCAGTCTCTTAGTACAAGTTTTGCAAAAGAACTGTTTGGAGCCCTTATGCATTTTTAAAAGGCTATAGCTTACTCTTCAATAATTTTCAATTTATTATTAACCAAGCATAAAGTGTACTTCCTACATAATCTTTTAAGAACTAATGGAAAGAAGATAATTTGGGTTATCTGATGGAGTACAGAACCATATAATAGAAAACTATATAAGCTTCAATATGTAAAATATGAAAACATATGAATACAGAATATAAAATAGTAATGGAAAAGTAAAATATGCCTATGGAGATTGTGCCAACCCCTGAATTGTTTTGCTGCTAACTGTGAACAGTGCAACAACTTTAGTACTCTGAATTTTATACACATAAGTATGGGGCATACATGGGCTGCAAAGAGGGTGCCGAGAGAATTCAGATAAATAGAGCTTAAGCTTTAAGGTGTTTACGTGGAGAGTGGATACAAATGGTACCAGAGGAACTTACTTTAAACTGTTTGTGCAGAGAATAGATACAAAGGATGGCTAAGATGAAGTTAGCTTGGGTTGTTTGTATGGAGATTAAAGATAATGGTGAGAAAGGAAGTTATCTCAAGTTATTTATGCTAAGATAAGATGCTAAAAAACCAGGAGATGGTGTCAGGACATAAACAACTCATAAATAGGGTGACCTTTAAAATGATTGGTTTGTTCCTTCACCCCCTCCTAGGGTTCTAAGGTTTTCTGGTATAAAAGAGGCTTACTGCATATCAATAAAGGAGTTCTTGCTTGACTTGAATCCCCGCTGGGTCTGATTGTCTCCCGGTAACAGGGAGGCTGGGGAACCTGCAAATGGCTCACACTTGCCTTTCCTAGGTTCCAGGCCACCTCTTCACAGGTGACCTAAGTTCCTGGTGGGGCAGGTCCCTACACATAAGATTTTCTGAGGAGCCTAGATCCTCTGTTCTTTTTTTGAAAATACACTACCAGTATGTTTGCTTTGCAGGCTTCCTGGATTCCATAGTGCAGCTATGTTCAATGCAGCCTCAGACTGTATTAGTTTATATTAGCCACATAGTTAATTGGTGCTGGTGTAACATTTTCAGAAATGTATAGAATGTACTTGATCATTCCCATCCTCATTACCATGTCTTCCCCTTTCCTTCCCTGGGTCACTTTCCTTTTTCTATAGAGTCTCATTTCTACTGTCATGACTTGCTAAGCATTTTTAATTATGTCATTGCTGTGGGGAAAATGTAGCTGAAGAAATCTGAAAAATCATCAATGTAAAGAGAGTTTTAGGAAAACACCTGGACTCCAGAATTCCCAAGAAGATAAGAGCAGCTGCATATCTTAATGTACAAATGAAAGAGACCGGTAATGCTAAAATTTGTAAACAGTCGACTTAATCTAAGTAGTCATATTGCAAGTAGCACAAGAAATCTAGTGACATTATATCTATATTAGAGTTCCTTGATAAGAGCATCTCTACCTTGCAAGGTGGTCTGATAAATTTTTAATATCTTTCATACCCTTAGGAGACTTACGCACTTCTTATAAGATGATTTATCTACAGTGTTCAGCCTCAGTCTAATAGACATTTGCCCTCATTGGGCTAGTCTGTCCTCCAAGGATTTGCTCTTTCTACAACACAAGTTTTTAGCAAATTTCAGGACAATGACTTTTCACTTAGAACTCAGTTTTGTGAACCTATGTGAAGAATCAGTATTTTGAAGTTTTTAAGCACCTGTAATAGTAACATTTCTAAAATGTTGACTAGATTTCCCCTTTTAACTAATCTTTCAACTCCTTATTGTATAAGGGAACAATATAACTGACACCGTACATTCCTTATATGCCAGCTGATGTCTAGTGTGCATATATGCATTTAATTTTAATTTAAATGACTAAAGACAAGATTGTAGATATTCTCAAAGAGAATAATCACTTGTAGCTTATGAACTAGAAAGCACATATTATTTTAGGTTATAATATTGTAAAGCATATTGCTTTGTTCCCTCACCTATTAGGAAGACAGAATGTTTTAGAAAAGAAAGAATTAAAATCAGGATTCAAAATCTCCATGGACACCTCAGGGAGTTAACACGTAGCAATAATGCTATAAGATCAGTTTAAGTTATTTGGAGAATAAAGACAAGGCTGCTGATCTAATAGAGTAGTTGAGAAAATGCAAGAAGCAATTTTAAGTGTGGAGTTTTTTTTTTTTTTTTTTTTTTTTTTTTTTTTTTTTTTTTTTTTTTGGTTTTTCGAGACAGGGTTTCTCTGTAGCTTTGCGCCTTTCCTGGAACTCGCTTTGGAGACCAGGCTGGCCTCGAACTCACAGAGATCCGCCTGCCTCTGCCTCCCGAGTGCTGGGATTAAAGGCGTGCACCACCACCGCCCGGCAAGTGTGGAGTTTTATATGTATTTGTAATGTTATATTTGTAATGGTATATAATTTGATAGGTTCTTTTTCACACATCTATGATTTCTTTTTACAAATTTCTTTCTAAATTGGTGGTCACAATGGGATCATAACTATTTCTTCGTGTTGGCATGTTAAATCTCTCCTGACTTAAGAAGAACTGAAGAAAATTGATTGTATAAAATCAATTGTGTGGAAGGTATTTTCAGGATCAGAAGCAGTGGGTAGGGCACACATCTTAAAGTTTCAATTGACCTTCTTAAACTATTTGTAATCTGCATATTGTATAATAACACCTAAATGTAACAGACAAATATAATTATTAAAGAGTTTTATCTTCCTTATCCTTTTTTACTATGAAAGAAGATGATTTATTTTATTTATCTTATTATTGTTATTATAAAATAGACCATTTGCCTAGATAAGCTAATATAGATATGAACCAATGTGTTAACTCAAGTTATTCATTTAAAAATGGTACTATAATATGAAAATATCGGAACTACTGACAAATATTTATCTATTCTAAGTTGCAAATGGAAAAGTTAATTTTCAAGAATTCTGATTACTTATGTAAGAAAATACAAAGAGTGGGCAAATGGACAATATGATCAAGAAATCCTAGAAAAGTGAGAATTGCTTTTTGGTCATATGAACCTTAAGTCACACATCCCAGGAATTAGAAGAAGTAAAATTCATATTGATATCATGTCATTACTTCTTATAATGACTTGCATTTTATAATTATTTTGTTTTAATGTAAGATTGTGTTGGCTGCAGTTTCTACAAAATCTTAAGAAACTTAATGAGTTCCTTCCTTTCAAGGATGAGGGCATGAAGAAGCCCCTTTATAAACACAAAACATAGTCCTCTATGCAGAGCATAGGTAGTGATCCCCTAAATGCTGACATCAGGATGAGCATCACTATTAAAGATCTGCCACACCATCACAATGGCCTTACTATTTTCTTACAGATAAGAATAGGTTTATAAACGCTTTACTCAAGCACCATGACTATTAAAAAAAAAAAAAAAAGAACTTGTCTTTCACCATTTAATTGGCGTATTAATGATAGTCCTACTCAGCAAATCATCTCATTAAGCTACCTAGAGGGACACTTTGCCACTAGTTATCTTAAATCATTCCCCTGGTACTCTGTTTCTGCAAATTAGACCATCTACAAATGCATAATTGAGATTTTCATGCCTAGGGGAGTATTTGGTTACGCCCACTTTAATTTTTTTCTATTCCCTAGGAATAGCAATTAGGGGATTAAAACACCCCCTTATCTTAAGTTGAATGGAAAATGAAATTGATTTACATGTGAGAAATATCACTCCTTTTGCTTCCTTATAATATCAGTGTAAAATGACATGTGGATTTAAATGACCCTATTAAGAGTTAAATTATCGGTAACTCAGAAGAGACTAGTTTATCAAATGCTCGATTTTTAGAAATAGCCTACTGGAAAATTAGAAACTTTATACAAAAGTCTGAAAATCCCATAGTTTATATTTTTGCACAGTTTTGGGTGTATACTTGAAAGAACATCCTGCTAGAAGAAAAGCTTCTGTCCTAGAATGATCTAGATATCTGCTGACATAATGTGTCTTTCATATGTGACCTCATTTAGATACAAACTGAAATTTGTCTGTAGCCCCAGTTCATGGTTTCATAGACTATCCGTGATTACTGGGGTCATGCCACAGACACAGGGTATGCAAATATCAACAGCTTTATGCAGGCCCTGCCGTAAGGCAATGAAAACATAAATAAAAATTAGATTAAAAAAATCTAATACAGGGGGCTCGAGAATTGTCATAGCAGCTGTGACTACTAACTACCCTTGCAGAGTTTAGTTACAGGCACATTTCTTTCGTGGCTCAGAACTTCCTGTAACTGCAGTAATATAGGATGTAATGCCCTGCTCTAGATTCAACTTTCTTCAGTATGAACACACACATATACACACACATTCAGGCATGTGACATTCTGAAAACTTGAAAAGAATTTGATAGAAACAGTTAATGTATCAGGAACTTTTATATATTGAAAAGATTAACATGGTGGAGTTCAATGATTACCTTGTTTTAGACAATTTAATTCAGATAATTAGGTGACTGTTTTCTTCTTTATTCATTGTAATAGTTTTGATTTTTTTCAAATATCAACTGCTAGCCGGGCAGTGGTGGCACATGCCTTTAATCCCAGCACTCAGGAGGCGCAGGCAGGTGGATCTCTGTGAGTTCAAGGCTAGCCTGGTCTACAGAGTGAGATCCAGGATAGGCACCAAAACTACACTGAGAAACCCTGTCTCGAAAAAAAAAAATTCTTGCAGAATGAATCAAATAATATCTAGGTAATAGCTTGTAAGATAAAAGCCAGACATGGTATTCTTTAAACAAGACATTGAAAAGCACATACCTGAAATCACAAAATTCAGGTGTGTTTACTGAGTTTTAATGTAAGATTAGTGTTATACTGTGTGTATATAAGGTTTGAGGTAAAAAGGCAGACTGCCTGGGGAAGGGGAGAAGAGAGAGAGAAGCAGCAGAGAGAAGAGAAAGAAAAAAAAAAAACAAGAAACAACAACCCATGTTTGGTATTTCAGTGTTCATGAAAAAGAAAACCACTAGAGAGTATTACTGAAAATTTGTCTGACATATTGTCCTTGTGTCTTATTTCATTTTATGTCATGAAAAACACCACTGATGGTCTACATTTATAAATAGATTCCAGGATTTACTTCACAGATAGTTATCCTACTTCAACAAATGTCTATATTAGTCTTTGGCAATTATTCAGTGATTCATCTTTTCTATTAACAGTCTAAAAGTGATTGTAAACCAAGTGTCTGTGTGAGAAATAAAGAGAAAAAAAAATAGGTTGCGTTTCATTACTACATGATTAATTTGCAAAATCATCAGTCCTTACCTTTCCTGTAGACAACTACTCAAACAACTATTCATTATATTAGCAATTTCACATATGCATTTTTAGAAAATTGAGATAATATGACTATTTGCATTATTCCAAAAAAAAATAAATTTAAAATACAACCTTTTCAAAGCTCTCTGGTCCAAAAGTTCTTGCCTGTCCTTCCACAGAAAGATAAGGAAGACCAGTGGCTGGAGAAGAAGGTTCAGGGGAATAAAGACCACATCATTTTGGAACATCTGCAGTGGACGATGGGCTATGAAGTGCAAATCACAGCTGCCAACAGACTGGGGTATTCTGAGCCCACCGTATATGAGTTCAGCATGCCCCCGAAGCCCAACATCATTAAAGGTAAGCAAGATGATATCCTTTCTTACAATTAGCACTATATCACTTTTTACCCCTTTGGTATAGTTTACTAATAATGAATATTAAATTAGACACACGGCAATGTCGTTTCTATTTTTTCTAATCACGACTATTGTGGCACAGTTCTCACCATGAGATATTTGCGTTGTTTGAGAACCATGCTTTGCCATCTGTAGCAGGACCATTGAACTGCGATGATGAGTAGAAGGAGTGGACCAGTGAGAATGACAGATGAAACCTCTCTAAAAAAAAAGATGGGATAAGAAGGAACACTTGCAAAGACAACTTCTCTGCCAACCACCTGGGCACTTGTTTGCCAGTTTCGCTTAGGTTTGTCTACAGCTGAAGACAAGCTCACCCATGCCTGACCTATAAAGTTGATATTGAAAACAAAATCACTGAGGCAGAAACAGTTTAAATGCAATTTCGCTGAGAGCTGGAGCTGGAGTGCCAAGGAAGGTCAGATGTATCAGGCAACTTTTAATCTGTTTTTAATACAAACCAATCAAGGATCTCTGAGGCAGGTATAATACTTATATAATTGCACATTGATATGCTAATAAAATTACCTAGTTATTAAAATTCTACTCAGATATATTTTAGGAAGATAATAAAGCCAGGGCATATGATAGTTCAAAATAATATTCAACTCTCTTATTTTGTTGTCATAGATAACAATTTTTTTCAAGTTTTAGTATTATTTGGTTTATGAGTATGTTTACAATATATTCTATTCTTATATGTCTTATTATATTTACAAGTCTATAGATATATAAAATAGAGAGAGAGATGTATATAAGATAAGAACAAAATATTGATTCATAAAAACTTGGCATATTTCACTTGTAACACAGTATTATTATTAGAACACAATATTTTTCAACTAAGGAAAACAAATCACTTTGGCTATATAATTTACCTTATAATTTCATAATAACATGACATAATTTTAATATGCTTGTCTTTTAAAGTTAAATATTTGATATAATTAATCTTTGATTAAGCTGTATTATACAGATTATACAGTTTAAAAATAATTAAACATGGCACAGAGTGTTGCTTATATTTATTCACAAATCCTTCAAAATGTGATTTTTTTTAATATAGAAATTTGGAACCTTCAGAAATATTATGGGTATCTTCAAATATTATTTTTCATTTGAAAAGTATTCCTGTATTACCATATTATATTCTTAAGTATTAGGGAATGAAGAACTATTCATTTTTTACATATAACTTTACAAGGTTAAGTGATTGATTGATATCAAGTGTACTTGATGTATATATGCTTAAATCTTACCCTTGGGAAATAATTGAAATGATTGATTTTCCTAAGTAAAAGTGTTTGGATTAGTATCATCTCTCACTTTTATTTGTCCTTGTGAATTTGAAATACCAATAACCTCTACAATTATATTATGATTTTGGTAATTATATTCAATGCATGTCTCCTAAACATGAATTAAATATGATCTCAAACTGAATCAATGTAGCTCACAAAGAAGTCCAAAGTATGTCCAACTTCCTGAACCCTCAAAATAGTTCATATAGTCAGGTGAAATTATGGTTGTTTTTTAGACAAATATTCTTTTAATTTCAAACAAAATTTCAGTGCTTTATAAACAAATGTGAAGATTTATATGAAAAATAAATATAAATTTTAATAGATAAAAATGTATAGCTATATAAAATTCTGTTGTCTTGTCTTATAACATCACTATAGAAAGATGGTAATTCACATTTATATATATATTTTTTAAAATTAGAAGAAAGGAGCTTGAATTTTCTCAATCAAAAAAAGTGATAAATATTTGAGAAGATGGAAATGCAAATTTTCATCAGAATATACTGTATACATGTACCACATTATTATACTGTAACCCATAACTACTTATATTGTCTATCAAAATTATTACCCTATAAAATATGAGGTAGAATTTGAATAATTTAATATCAATACAATGTGTCAAAAAATCTAGCTATGCTCTCAATTGTGCTCTTATAATAATAATAATAACACATAAAAAGGCAGATAAGTAGAAAAGTAGCAGCATATGTGTGTGTGTGTGTGTGTGTGTGTGTGTGTGTGTGTGTGTATGTGTGTGTATACATGTATGTATATTCAATAAAAAAGATCAGGAAATAAAGTGACACATTCTAAAAGTATTTTTCCTTTAATTTGGAAACTTTGTAATTTGAAACCTCATAGTCCAACCTTTGGATTTGGATGGAAAATGGAGAAAATTATGATTTTCTTTCAAGCAGTCTCTGTACGATTAGAATCAATTCATTTTTCCCTCATGGATTTTGTATTGAGGTTGTCCTTTTGACAAGTACTGAGGTCAGAACCAAGGATTTACCTGTGCAATAGTGGAATCACAAATGGTTAATGGAGTAATTCGTGGATCAGACACTCACCAACCCAAAAGTCAGTGAACACAAGGATGAGGTGTATCCCTCAAACACATTACCATGAACACATTAGCAAGGAATCACAGTTTATGAGTCTGAAATAGGATAATTAAATGTTTCCCAAAGGAGAAACTTTGCAAAGAAACATGAAGTAATTAAATTCTAGGTTTGCGCATTACATGGAAGACGTCTTTGACAAAAGTGATTGTTTCTTTTACTAACTAGAAAAAAAAATATTGCCGTCTGAAAGAGAATTTGGACATGTTTGCCTCAAGAGAATTCTAGGGTTGGTGCTGGGTCTCAAAGCCCCATTAAAACCATGTAATTAACTTTCACAGATCTTAAAGGAAGTTAGGAAAAAGTAGTTTGTAACAGGTGTAGTCATATAGTTTATGTTCATGTGACTAAGTACAAATGATGAGACATGTATCCTTAAGGCAAGGCAACAGAAGGAAGAGAAAACATCAGTTTCAGCCACACTGTGGGAGGAAACACACAAGACCTTTCTACTAGACTAGATGGCTAATAATAACAAACCAGATGACAGTTAGCTTCTTTGGAAGCATCTTTTCTTCAGGTGAATAATTTTATTGTACAGTTTTGTTTAGAGAATAATGACCATATAGTTTTATATCTATTAAGCATAGAGTGTCCAATTATTAATTAGATATGCCTATTGCAGATGAGGGAGCCATGACTTTGGAAATTTATATTATGAGGCTATGAGAATTAACAGGTGAAGGAATTTTGTGGCTTAGCAGGGGAAAAAACCCAATAAAAATAATTTCAAAATTCTATGAGGAGTTTCTGTGTGTGGTATTTCTTGAAATTTTCTCAGTCCCAGAAGTGTGTAAGACTCAATAAGGTGTTTAAGTGGTCCTTCTTGGTTGGTGGAAAAAGAATCCAAGCCCAAAGCACCAAGACCTGTGATACAAGAAGAAGGAAAAATGTATTTTCACCCACCACCTTCTCCAAAATTAAGCTTTGCAGAGTTACTGGAGAAACAGAAAAGTAATACCTTGAAAGTTAGGGTAAGGCTTTATGTCCTGAAGTCTACTAATGAAGTGTGAAATGCTGCTGGGAAACGAAATCGAAATATACACGTGTCATTTCATGGAGCTTTGCCAGAATGATTCAGAGAGGGACTAGTAAGAAAGGGTGTGCGCCCCTCTTAGTTAATAGTTACAAGGAGCTTTCCTGTCAAGCTGTGAAGAGGTAAGGGGAAAACATGAGCAAGACATTTAAGGTGGAGAAGTCTGGACTGTTTCATGTTAGATGTACTAAGAACATAGATGCAAACAGCATGCTTATCAAGGTATCTTAGCAGATAGGAGATTATTTCATTCTCTCTCTACTGGGCATTGTGTAAAGAGTCAATGCATCCAAGTTGAAAAAAATTAGCATAGTACAAAAGTTTCATAAAGTATTTTCTTAATTTACTGATTGAATCCAGTGATTGACAAGGGCTATTAAGCCATGTGGAAGGCATGGCTTAAGTGACTAAGAATTATTTAGTTACTATCTTGAGGTAAGCTTTAAAGTTGTGATAATAAGAATTTAGAAGCATTTAAATACAAAACATTCAACAGAGTTAAATTTTATTTTTCTGTAGTATTTAAAAATGATCTTCACTGATTTTCTTCACAACTCTTATGAGTTATTTCTCCAGTTTTGAGTAAAGAATAGATTCATGCTCATATTTGAAGTGTTATGCATAGGAAACAGGTAAATCTAAGTCCTTTGGTTTAATATTGGAAGAAGAAAATTTAAGGTTTATATTAATTTTTTGTATGTATTGTATTATATAGTGTCCATATATATAGATATTATGTAATAAAGTTTATTGTTCATATGCATTTACATATGCATAACTTCCAAATAATGGACTTCTTCTAGAGTGCAGATATAAATTATATTATTAAAGTATTACACTGTAATAATCTGCTTATATTATATTAATATATAATATGTTCATTTTAAAGTTCTTTTGAAGCATTTTTCTATCTATATATTTTAGTAGATATTATAATTTTCTCCAACTTATCATTCCAAGTTTAAAAATAGTTTTACAACTATAATATAAGTTATTTTGTTTAAGGATAAGTTTATTTTGTAAAACACATCTTTTGTTTATGGATGAATCTTTGAGATTTCAGGGAGCCAAATCTATTTTAAAATAATATCTATATAATCAGAATATTGGGTACTTCTTTCAAATTTATTGTTATAAAAATGACTGACTTATTTATTTGTAGTGAACTTTCAACCAATAATTATACCACTATATTTATGAATTGAACAGAATGTTTTAGATGTTTTAGCGAATTATCAGACATCAATATACATTGTAGAACACTACACAAATTATTTATCATCTAATGTGTTCAATGTTGCTCTATTAAGTAACACATCTTTATCAATTGCTTCTTTTTGTTCTTACTGAACCTTTGAATTGAAAGCATGTATTAGTTTTGTCTCACCATGTTATTAGAGCAAACAATTCATTTAATACATTATTAGAAATTAATAATAGAGATGTTCTATCATGTGAAGATCTGTAATGTACAAATATACTCTTCAGTTTGGATAAGCTGAAGAAACTGACATTAATCACTGATTTAAAAAAGCATACCTGAAATTTTTAATTTCTATATTCATGGACATTAAAACCTATATTTCTAGTGAGTTATCACATATTATGTGTGACTTCTACTCAAATTCAAAGAAACAGAATCTTTTGAAAGATGAACAAATAAATGAGATTGGAAAAAACAGCATTCACTTGAATGGCAAACAAAAATACTTTCCTATTATTCTTTTTAACTTTTAGAATATAAAATGAATGAGTTCAGAAAAATCATTAAATTGTGGTTTAATAATGTAGAACTTGATTTTAGCTCTCTGGAATTCTCAGTGATGTCAAAATATTAACACTACACACCCAACATTGTTTACTTTTACTATATACTGAAACATAGAATTATAAATTATTGTCATGACCATTAATTTCAAAATAATTTTGAAGAGATTCAATAAGATATAAAGAGTATGTCAGTAGACAATTGACTGATTTCTCCTAGGCTTTATTCTTCTTATTTCTGTGCCTATGTGACATTGCATTTTATAATATTTAATATTTTTTCAGGTTTTAATTATTGATTTTAAATCTGTATGTTAATGAATCATAGAAGATAATACTGTGGAATATGACAGGCTTATGTATACTGTAGTACTGTGAATATTCTAATTCACAGTGGGATACCAATGACTTCTTTCTTATCAGTTTTAATGAATAGCATATAAATGTAAATATTTTTAATTCAAAAAATTGACAAAAATAATGTCAGATCACCATGTGATAAACCCTATTGATTTTTGTCATCATAATTTTTTTAGTAAGGAATGATTATTTAAAAAAATATTTGCTATAGTGTTTTAATGACTGTCTTGTGTCAGAGTAATTTTTCTAGGTAAATATTAATGGCTAAGTGTAAATATTTTATTAATTTATTCTCTCTTTTTCTTTCCTACTGTTGTTTATTTTATTTTCGTATTTACCATTTTCTTATTTTGTTATTTGTTTTATTATGTTGGGTGTTGAAAACGAATGTCATCGTGCAGACAGTTGCTGTGAATCGAATACAGTTGAAAATGGCAGCCAGTCATGGCCGCTGAATGCTGTTGGGTTCTCTTTCGTTATAGCCATGAGTCTGTCTTGCTTGTTTTAATGTATTGTGTTCTATGGTACTCCCTGAACAGAGATAAAGGAAAGAGTGGCAACAGGGTGTTCAAAAGGTATAACTAAAAGTTTCCGCAGTCCAACTTATATTTGAACATTTAGCCTCTTCCTCTGTCTTCACCAAGGGAAATTCAGGAACCCAGAAGGAAGTGTCCGTAGACGTTTCTCTTGACTACTTTCTCAACAACATTATGTTTTACTGTAAAGGCTTCCTTTTGCAAAGTAGACTTTGCTGTAAATTGTGTCCCTTGTACATTGAACACAAGAATTTTCTACAGCCAGTCCTCTTTCATTTAATTAGTTTGCAAATATAACTCAGAATCCATCAGTACAAAGCATGTAAATTCTGGTTTTTTTTTTTTTGTTTTTTTTTGTTTTTGTTTTTGTTTTTTTTTTAAATTGTGGGCCATCCCTACCAGTCTTTTAAACTGTTAAATGAAAAATTCTCGTTTTGTGAATGCTTATAAAATTTTATAGTTTCTACCATTTACATAAAACACAATTTGATATTCAGTTATATCAAATACATATATGTCTTATTCTGTTTTCTTCAGTTTTTAGACAATGTCTGAAGGAACACAAAGGATTCAAGTTTCCTCATTTAAATCAGCAAAGCCAATTAGTATTTTCTTAAGTGAAAATATCTCTCTACCATTGTCCACAATAAGTAAGCTTAATCTCAGTTTAAAATGTTACTCAATTCAGTAAATTCACATCATTTTTTTTTAAGCTGGAACCAAGTATTGCGAATGTAACATCCTATGCAGTTACATATTGCATTTTCCTGAACTCGTGACAGTCACTGTCTTTGCAAATATCAAAATGAGAAATGACTGTTTTAGGCATTACTTTCAAGGAGATGAAAAGTAGATGAGAGCAAGAACCTGCTGCGTTCAAATTTTCAAAAGAAGCTCAATTTGAAGAAACACAAGAAGGGCATCTGCTTTTCCAATTTCAGTTATTTGAAAGCGATAAGAATGTGCCCTTTGCTTTGAGCCACATCCTAGAAAGTGATGTGGTTAGGACTACTTAGGCCAATTAGGAAACACACACACACACACACACACACAGCGCACACAGCACACACACGCACACACACCCTGCATTTATACAGACAAACATACCAGTTTTTACTTGCCGAATCAAAAATTAAACTTCAGCTTTTGAGATTCTCCCATCAAAACCTGGCATTTGGTTTCTCTGAAGCATTCTCTGTGCTTTTAGGCTATCCAAACATATTGTTTATTATGTGAGATCCAACAAGATTAGATATGTATTAATAATTGCTTTTTATTTAATTTATAATTTACAATATCTTTAGATTCAAATATTGTATTTGTCTTATAGCTTGCAAAATAATCTAAAAGCATGACCCATTTAAAGTTTTTTTTTTTCTCATTGTTGAAAAATAACAAAAAATGTCCCAATTCAGTCAGTATGGGAAATCTAACTAGTATTTGGAAATTTTTTTTTTTTAATTTTTGAAAGTAATATGAGCCATGCTTTCTCTACTATATAACTCTTTGTGACTTTGTACTATATTCCTTGGTATTTCATTTAGGAAATGATACGTTAATTATTGATCAGTAGAAAATATTGAGAGTGAAATAAATTTAAGCAACATTTCTGTGTTGCACAAAAGGAGCATAGAAATTATACATTTATGTATGTCTTAAGGATTAGATGACGTTCTTGTTGCTGGGTTTTATGTTTCAATGTCCAAACTTCATTACTGTGTGAAAACAAAAAAATTGCTATTTTACACCTTTGTTTACTTAGGATCAGTTTGTGATTATCTCAATATGATCAATGATAAGTAAATTATAAAAAAAATCATATACACCTTAGTTGCTACCAACTAATTTTCTCCTGTTTATTTTTAAATACATTTTAATTATTAAAGGTGCGCAAATACAAATGTGTGCGTTAATGTGAATATAGTATTTACTATTATAGGTTATGAGAGAATGTTTGATCTAAAAATATGTGTAATGTGACTCCCACTGTGAAAATGTTTCAGAAGTTTTTAACCATAGTAGGACAGAGATGGAGCCATGTGAATCTGCTTTTGCATGCATTGCAACATTATCTGAATGTATATGTGTGATATCAGCGTATCTTTTTATTCATTTCAGAATGTCCATTTTATCTTCCTAATCCTGGCATAGTAACCCTAGAACCTAATTTCAATGGAATCTTCCCACCAAATAAAAATTTTATGATTATTTATTAAGCCACTGTGTGACCAGAATTAGATGCCTAGGCGATAGAAGATGCCTAGGAGATAGCCAAGGAAGACAGATTCTTCCCTACAAAATGTCTTCTCAGACAAATTGCCATTCCAAATCTTCCTTGTTTTAATTCTCTAGACTTGTATAGTTAAGCATACTTCTATAAAATCCTTCCTTTCAAAAGTTTTGAAGGTGCATATTTGTATATCAATAACTAACAAGAACAAGTCTGAAAATTCAATGCCTTTATTCATTGTTTTCATTTTTCTAACTTATATAAACACTTGAGTTTGATTAGATAAATATTAATAAATTTGATACACTAGATTAATATTTACAATGTGTTCTCTATATAAGTATAATTAGTTCCAGTTCTACTTACATAATACAAATGCATTCAAAAGATTAATTTCTAATAGGTTTAAATATTCATCTTTATGTTTTAGAAGGATGTATATGACTGTACAAGTTATGTAAATGAAGTTAAAATAACTTCCATTCATTATGCCAAATGTTGTTTATTTAGAACTGCCCATGAATTAGAATTTGTTTGTACTCAAGTCAATGTAAGGACAATTTCAATGGATCCTCTATATTTTAATTTGACTTTTCTGCTATCTTATAAGGCGTATTTTACATGATAGTTCAGCCATTTACAACTGAATCAGGATGAATACATATAGATGCATAAACGTTTAGGTATTATATAATATGCTCACACCAAGAATGGAAAAATAATTTTTAAATTTACCAATGACCTTGGCAATTGAAGATGGACAATATTACACCAAGATAAGAAATTAATATTTTAATATTTTTCTTGAGAATTCTGTTCAACGTTATATATGAGAACATTTCTTTTCAGAGATAATAAAAATACTGCTAAAGTAAAACCTTAAAATTTTGAAAATTGTTTTAAAAATGCAAACTATCAAAGTTGTATGTTATTGTGTGTTTGAAACATGAAGAGTTCAAGATAATTCATTTGTGGCAGTAACTATTATCAAGCATATAGTTTTCTGACATTATGATGCCAAATGAATCAAAACATAGGCTTACATAGAAGTAAATATTATATATAATTTGTCATTTTAGGTAATTTATAATGATGGGTTTCATTGATGTACATTGCTCTGACTGTTAACAATGTCAGTTAAGTCAAACTAAGTAACCTTTTCTCTTATTCCTTACAATTAATGTCACCATTTTAAGAAACTATTTACCCCTTCTGACATTTATTCTCTTTTATGTGTAGGAATGAGTATAGTTCATGTATTTTGTTTCTGCTAATTGATTATCCATAAAAAAAAATTGTACCTGCTCCTGTAGTTACAGAGAAATATAATACAAAATTTTGAGAGTTCAATGCATTTAATAGATTGTTCACATTTTCCTGTGTCAAGCGATTGAATATAGAACAATTCTTGAAAAAGCTCTTGAATTGATTATGAAGTCAATTTAACTTAAAAACCAATATCCATATGAATTAGGTCATAAAGAAAATGAATAATTAATTTCACTTTCAGAAGATTTTACTAATATAAAGTCTAGTACTTATTATTAAACCTTATATTTCCCTAATATAAGGTTTAGTACTTAACTACAGTAAAAATATTTTTAATTTTTCATTATATACTCCTTTCCATAATTACAAATTGTTTTATTCTACAGTCAATATTTTAAAATTGTTTTCTATGTGTTCACTGATGTCAAAAGGTACACTTTTCATATAACTAATTTATATGTTCAATGATAAGATAATAATGACATCCATGTCATGCTTTATTTTACAGCACTAAATTTGTTGTACTGGATAAAATTAATAATCATGTTCTGATTCTTCATGACTAACAGTTACTATTTCTAGCCCTAAAATATTTGTTAGGAAATGTTATAGATAAAATGGATAATTTTGTAAATTTAATCTATCAGGATTTGTTGAAATACAAAAAAAAAACCAAAAACCAATATTGAAGGGCTGTAAATGGACATGTGGAATTAAAGTGTGTTTTTAGTGCTCTGGAGGCACTCAGATCTATGTCTGACATGCTCTAAAGGTTGATATTTATTTATCTCTTTCGAAGTACAGTCATGCATTCTTCCACATATTCCTAAATTTCAGTTTAATTATGACCTTAAGTTGGTTGTATTATATCTAGATAGCAGACAGTTACTTAATTTGTGTATATTCAAAATGAATTAGTATATTCTTTATCAATTTGCTTTAGAAAAGACAATATAAAGTTATAAATTCTAAATGTTGCATAATTTTAAAATATAGAATCACTTAAAAATTATACTAAATTCAATTTCATTTCATGTATGTACTAAATGGGCAATGTTCTCTCCTTGTTCTTTCATGCAACATAAACTAAAATCTACTGCTTTAAATATTACTGATACTTCAGACATATTTATGAATATTTATCTCATAATTTTATATTGGTTTATGTGTAATTTTTATGCTTGAAACTGACTATTTTGATCATTTTAATTGCATTTGTTTTCATCCCAGATTATTTTATTGACTATATGTACATGTTATAAATGTATTGTCTTTGGTATCATCTCTTATTTAACACCTCCACATATTATCAAGTGCTGTGTAATCCTGTGCATGTGTTCCATAGTGTATTAAATGTCATTTTATTTTATGTATCTCTGTGTCTTCTCCATTGTCGTAATAAAGAAAACTGAGGAAAATCTTTGTTATATGTGTTTTCTTTATTACTGTTACAGCCTTCTTGTCCTTCTGTGTCTTTTCATTTTTTTACCTGGGCAAATTCAACATCTCAAGATTTTTGTTTGTAGTCAAGAACTAGTAACAAATGTCTTTTTGTGAATGTTTTCAATTTTGAGATAACTAATGTACCATCATTTAAACTGTCATCTTATAAAATAATTAAAAACAATATCCAACTTTGTCCCTATTAAACTTATTATAGAGTTCTCATGAAATTAAATCACTCCTCAAATATCTAAATAATCAGAAGAATTTTTGAAAAAACATACAAACAGTGCTACAAGTTCCAGTTGAACCCAGATGAGTCAGTAATTTCCATTGCTAGTAAAAATTCACAAAAGCAGATATAAATGTCTAATCTGAATTTTCTCAAATATTTCCCCTTTTGTAATATTATAATTTATGCACCAAAGAAATACCACGAGAATTGGGGGGAGGCAGTCCCCACTTTCTACACCAGTAGTTACAGAGAAATATAACATAAAATTTTGAGAGTTCAATGTATTTAATAGATTGAGTAGGACAAAGAGAAATATTTAGATAGAAATATAGAAGGGAAAGAGACAAATAGAAACACAGGACAGTCTCGGGAGGGCATGGGCCAAAACCCACCAGCCCCTTCTATCTCTTATAAAGGGCTATTTATAAAAATGCCAATGGGTGGAGGAAAAGACCTCCCCCTAACACAGCCAAGGGCAGACCCTTCCAAACACCTGGTAACCATGCATGTGGTCAGTCTTTCCCATTATGGAGACCTACTGTGTAAAGCAATCTCAGATCTCAGAAAACTCTGTGGACCACAACAGAGAATATAATTACAAAAAACTCAAACATTCTCTGCAGATCTATAGATAAGTTATAAAGCAAATTGACCTTTTATGTTTATGAATAAAAATAATAGTAACTGTAAATGGTAGAAGACCTGTTTTTTTAACACAAACTCTCAAAAGTGAGGGGGAATGGATTAAATTACAGATTCAATCTAATCTTCATATTAGCTGTGTGAAAAACAGGATATTTCTCTTATTTTATAGAAGACAATAGCCATTTCAAATAAGTGATTTTCATGTTAAATAGTTACTACTTCAATTTAGTAAATACTACACTTTGAGTGCCATATCTGATTTTAAATTGTCACATCTTACCAAGAAAATTAAGTTTGATTTTGTATTGACAAATGTTTCTCTCACATACATTTGAATAGAAAAGTAGTACATTTTTAACAACACAATCATTTCATTTTCATATACAGAATAAGCAGTATAGAATTAAAGAGAAAACATTGCTTTTCAAGTCTCATGATATTTTATCATATTATGTTTCTTACCCATGAACATTCCACTCTGAAAGTTGTAGCATAATATATATGTATCATTTGCTTAGATATATTTTCACATTCTTCAATATGAATATAGTTGAAATTTTATATTTTCCATTTTTTCTGATTGATTAAACTTAAAATAGTTTTGTACATGTAGATATAAACATTTATTTATCTTTTATTTATGTTTACATTCTTTCTGAAGCTCCTTTAAAACAAAATGATGGTATGCAATGGCAACTCATTATCTGACAAGAAGTGGAAATGGTATGTTCACTACTGTGGTGACTTTGTATTATTTCATCAAGGTTTCATAGCTATGATTTTGAGTCATTTTAAAAACTATAGATAGTTGAGGAAATATAAAATTGTCTAATCAAATACTTATCAAGGTCTATCTTTTCATGAAATCAACAATAGGATAATTTTTAAAATCCAAAAAAAAATAATTATTGATACTTTTAAGGAACTTGGGGTGTCAGTTTTTCTTTTCAGTTTTAATAACTACAGTTGGAACAACTATAGCTCTTTCCTGTCATTAACATGCCCATATTCCTGTGATTTAGCTTCTTAGATTTCTTGATTGCCCAAGGGGAAAACATGCAGCTGTAAAATACGTGCACTTGCCAAACACACTTGCTTTTAATTATCTTTCTTTTATTATTTGTTAACATTTTCATTAACCTTCTACATAGAGCTCCTTTGCAGAGATTATTTGTGTCAAAGATTACCTATAGTAAGTTTTCTTTTACAAATACACTGAAAATGATGTAGAATAATTTAGTTACATAGTACATAAAATAGATAACCTTCTATCTCTTTGAAAATATATTTCTTAATGTCTAGACTTTTCATATATGTAGGATTTCTTTAACATGTTTTTGTTTGTTTCACACAAAACTTCATATTAAGTAATAATATTTTATTTTTAAATATACATCATTTTATTTATCCAATAAGCTTTTGAAGGATGTCTTGGTTGTTTCTTACCATTATATATTTAAGTAAATAGAAAATCTTCACTTCTAAAGCTGATTAAAGGTATACTAAGGTACATTACATTATTATATTTATAAGTACCCTGTGGGCATTAAAATACATAATTTTCATAATATAGATACCATAGTATGTTTTAAAGTCAATAACAAAATGTGAATAGTGTGGAATTTTATATTGTGATGTATCAAGCACTTTAGAGTTTCTAAAGAAAATTCCCATACTCTTTTGTTATAAATCTTATACACTGGTTTGCAAGTCTTAATAACATTTTAAGGAACATTGCTTTTTATGTTTTCTATTTTCTGCATCTCAAAGGCATATTTAATATCATAAAATGAAGTTGGTAAAGAGAGATACTGTAGTTAGGTTGCACAAATACTTAATTACTTTGTTGATCAATTTCTACAGTTATAGAGATTTACATTTGTTCATTTTTAGGTTTTGTGTATTATTGCTTTGCCTACATATATGCACATGTGTTCATGGTGCCTGCAGTGGCCAGAAGTGGGCATTAGATATATTGGAACTTAAATTATAGAAGATTATGTGCAGCCATGTGGGTACTGCCCACCAACAGTGGTCCTCTCTAAGAGCAGTACACACACACAAACCTTTGAATCATCCCCAAGCCTCAGATATAGAGGTTTTTTTTTTTCTTGTATTAATGAAAACCTTCATTTTCTATTGGAAAAAGAGCCATAGCTATCAAACAACCTAAATATAACATCACATTTAAATAATAAACAGAATGAAACATGCAAAAAATCAATGCCAAAATACCAGTCTATATTGATAATTAGGGGATATATAATAATCTCTTGTGTAGCCTTTGTACCAATTTTAGGAGATACTTTTTTATGATCACATAGTCAACAAGATTAAAAAGTTTTCTTATTCAAGGTAGGTATCAGGATAGACACTTTGCACTAGAAGCCCTTCAGATATTCAAAAATTTTGAGTAACTTGAAACTTTCACACCAAGAAGTTCTATTTACTATTTAGAATTTATGCTTTCATTTTTGTTTAAATTACCATAATTTGTTCCTTTTAACTTTCATTATGTTAAAATAGTGATCCTGAGGATCTGATAAATTTCCATTAAAATTTTTAAGGAGGCTCATCTTAAATTTAAGTTTTGTAGAAATGGTAGTTCTTTTTGATATAGTATATCACTAGTAGGTCAGATTAAACTAAAAGGAAGACCTTCCTGCTGCTTCAGCTTTCAAAGTACAGAGATAATATGCAAATGGCACTATGGCCTCCTAAGTTTTACCTAGTATTGTTTGAAAACAGATAAATACCAAACCTTAAGTTAGGTTGAGCAAATATTTAAATGACTGGATTAATAAGGTGGAGCTCAGGAAATACTCCAAAGTATATTAACAGAGTATCATTCATAGTACACATACATAATAGTTATTCATAAGTATAGATATGTGTACTATATCATTTCATAGGATTTGCCAGTGTATTTGAAGCTATGTTAACAGAAACACATTCACATGTTGATTTAATGAAACATTAATACATGAGACTTTATGTCACATTCCAATTCTCATCCATGGAAACAGCAACCTGGATATATCCATGTGTGCAATAACTGTGAAAATGAAGATGACATGGGAAACTGGGAGTATGGCCAGTGCCATGGCCAAGGCTGCACATGCTCTCCTCCTTTGCAGGAGCTCTTACCTCCCAAAATGGATGTATTAAGTGGCTTCATAATATCATTTGAAAAAGATCATTATTATGAAGCTTTGCTCATTACATATGTCACAGGTTCATCAGTTGTGCTTTGATTAGTCTATTAATTTATGTAGTCTATTTGAAGGCCTAACATTTTGGACCTCACTATTAAGTTATATGCAGTTTTCCTGTCCCACATCTGCTCTCAAATAAAAACACTGAGGCTTATATTAATTACAAATGCTCAGCCAATACCTCAGGCTTATTACTAACCAGATCTTACATTTTTAAGTTAACCCATATTTCTTATTCACACTCTGCCATAGGCAATGGCTTTATTAGTATGGCACATTCACCTTCTGCTCCATCTACATCTGACTTTCTCCACCCTTCCTCTTCCTAGTATTCTCTATGTTTCAGGCTGTCTCTCCTAATCTCCTATCTCTTCTTGCTCAGCTATCAACAAATCAGCATTTTATTAACAATGAGAGCAATACATATTTACAGTGTACAAAGGTTGTTCCACAGCTTTGAGTAACTAAACAAACCCTCACTGGCACTTAAAATACCCCTTTTCTAAATGCTCTATATGTTCTTATTAACATTAGATACATTATTTATATTTTTAATTATGATTTTTATTTAACAGCCTGGCAAAACCCTGTTATGATGGCCAGGTGATACAAGGAAATACTCATGCCCAGAAAAAAAATGAAATCTCTTTTGTAAAAAGAAAAAGAAAACCAAAGAGGCATCTGTGTGGATTGGGAAGGTTTATTTTGGAATAAAACTGAGAAGGGTCCTCAGGAGGCAAAAGAGCAAACTGCTTTCACAGGCTAGGGTTTTTAATACTTTAGGGAATAATTTTTTATTTTAGAAATTTCTTTATTCATTTTACATACCAACCACAGATCCTCTCTCATCCCTCATCCTGTTCTCCCACAGCATTCCCCACCTCCACGTACCCCCCATTCCCTCCTCCAAAAGGGTAGGAGCTCCCATGGGGAGTCAGCAAAACCTGGTACATTCAGTTGAGGTTGGATCAAGCTCCTCCCCACTTCATCAAGGCTGAGCAAGGTATCCCACCACAGGAACTGGGCCCCAGAAAGCCACCTCATGCACTGGGGTAGATCCTGATCCCACTGCCAAAGGACCCTCAAATAGATCAAGCTACTGTCTTCCAGATGCAGAGGGCCTAGTCCATCCCATGCACGTTCCATAGATGTTGGTCTGAAGTTCTTGAGTTCCTACAAGATTGGTTCAGCTGTCTCTGTAGGTTTCCCCATCATGATCTTGACCCTCTTACTCATGTAATTCCTCTTCCCTCTCTTCAACTGAACTCCTGGAGCTCGGCCTAGTGCTTGGCTGTGGATCTCTGCATCTGCTTCCATCAGTTACTGGATGAAGGCTCTATGATGACAGTTAGGGTATTCACCAATCTGATTACCAGGGTAACTAGTTCAGGCACCCTTACTACTGTTGCTAGCAGTCTAAAATAGGGTCGTCCGTGTGGATTCCTGGGAATTTCCCAGCACTAGATTTCTCCCTAACCCCATAATGTCTCCCTCCATCAAGATATCTCTTTCATTGCTCTCACACTCCATCCCTCCCCCAACTTGACTATCCTGTTCCCTCATGTTCTCATCTCCCATCCCATCCCCGCTATCATCCACTCTCATCCCCCATTTCTTCATGGAGCTCTCATCTGTTTCCCCTTCCTAAAGCAATCCATGCACACCTCTTAGGTCAGATAATTTGAATCGTTCAAGTAGGACATGTAAGTATGCTATTAGTGGCTTTGATGTTCAGGAAATTGACTCTGAGAAGTTGAAACAGCCACGAAAGAGAGGGAGGGGCTTGTGGAGCTGACCTGTGATCCCAGGAGGACAGTCAGTGCTGCCACTGAGTCTTCTCACTGAAGCAGTTGTGGAGTTGCCCATCATTTTTCCAGAATCATCTGAATGTCATCTTTTTATCATCCTTCTTTTCATGTGTGTGTATGGTATGTGTGGATGTGCAGATGTGTTCTTACATGTGTTTGGATGTATGTGCTATGGGAGGAAATATGTGCATATGTGCAGGTGTGTGTAAAATTCTGAGGATGCTGTGCGATGTCTTGTTCAATTGATCTCTGCTTTAAATTTTGAGTCAGGGTCTCTAGGTGATCTCAGAATTCACTGATTTGATTACCTTAGCTTGCTAGATTGCCAGGGTCCACCCTGTCTTTAACTTTCATTCGCTGGGATTACAGACTTCCCCTACGCATGCCCGGCTTTCATGAGGACTCTGGGTATCTGAACTCCAGTATTCACACATTACGGCAATGCTCCATCCACAGAGCCACTGCCCCATTTCCTCAGTCCTTTGTCATGTTTGATTTACCGCTGAATAGAAACTCCATGGCTCTCCATGTCTGTGTTAGATAAGATAAATTTCTAGAAGACGTTGGAAGAGCCATTTCATTTTGCCTTACTCTGAATCTATCCCCACAAATTCCTACTAGAATTGTTTGACAGCGTAATGGGAAGTTCAAAAACAATATGTCTAGAGCAATGGCTTTTACAATATAAAATGACTAGGATATTTATTTCTAACCCTACCTTTATATACAAATGCATGTATGAAAATAAAGTGTTAGTGTTATATGAAAAAGCGCAGTATATTAATATATTTTGATTAAATGATATCCATTTTATAGACTGCATCAAGGTAAATTCCAAATAGCCTTTATCAGCTACTTTTTTATCCCAAATTCAATTATTCAGTTATTAATTTAGACAAAAATAATATTTCACAATTTCTGCCTTTTCCCTCCCTCTTCCTTCCTTCCTTTATTTCTTTTGTTCTCTCTTTTTCTTTCCTTCCTTATTTTTTTTTCTTTTTTAATTCTTTATTGTCTAAAGGTCTATTTGTACGAAGTTATTTGGAAGGAAGGTTTGGGCGTCCATGTTTCTAAAAGGGACACTTATCTATGTAGCCAAACTTATGATGACAATCAAGGTGCTAAGAAAATAGAAACATCAAAGAGAAGGATGATAAAAAGATGACATTCAGATGATTCTGGAAAAATGATGGGCAACTCCACAACTGCTTCAGTGAGAAGAAGATTCAATGGCAGCACTGTCTGTCCTCTGGGATCACAGGATGGCTCCATAAGTGATATATATATATGTATATATATATGTATATATATATATATACATATATATATATATATATTACTCCATTATTTGGAGATTTATTTCAAAATTAATCTTGGTGATAAGCCAAGAATTATCTGCACCAATTTTGCCAAATTGAATACAGATCAGCAGAGATAACAAACATTCTAATGTAATGTAGTGAAAGTTGCCATAGTGGTTAAAATATGTTGCAGTAACAGCTCCTAGGTTTATTCAGACTAGTAGAATATTGAAAGTTTTCTTGTGAATTTCACATATTATTTTGAAAAAGAAAAAATGAATACCTAAAATAATATGTGGCTCTTTCAAACAACATTATCAAAAGCCAGTTAGAAAGTTATATTAAAAGAAATTACATATTTTCTTAACAATTTCATCATATGTATTTATTGCTTATCTATAATTATATAAAAACACCAGTAGATATAGTATATGAAATTTTAAAAATGGAGAAAAAATATTTATTTGGCATGATTCTAAGAATAGTTATAAAGCTTACATTAGCTGGTAAAATTCCACACATTATGAACTTTATTTATAATCAAAACTGTTTATTTAATTATTTATTTATTAGCTTTTGTATTTTTCCAGATAACGTTACTTGCATAGCTCTAGCTGTCCTGGTACCCACTCTGTTTACCAGGCTGGCTTCAAACTAACTGATCCACGTCTCTGGTTCCTGAGGGCTGAGATTAAATATGTGTGTAGTGTGTTCAGCCTCTTACTTTAATTTTTTATTTCAATTTTTAAAATATATTTAAACTTGGTTCATGTTTCTCCCTCATAATGTGATCTATTAAGAAAGGCTTTCTGATTTTTGTTTTCCTAATAACAATAATGTTTTCCACAAGTATAACATGTATTGCTAGAATTGTCCATGGGACTACATGTTGTGTCAACACACTTTTATCCACTTAGCATTATAAGCAGTTTCCATCAATTTAATTTTAATTAAATTGGAAGGAAGGTGAAAATATATGTCCTTCAAAGAAATATCATGAATAGAATAGAATAAATTGTACATGAAAGAGCATAGAAAAATATTGAAATATAAAACAAGGGCTGGAAAGATGGGTTTGTGGTTTCGATATGTAGCTTTTTCTGCAGAGGACCTGAGTTCAATTTCAAGCATATACATGGTGGATCACAACCATCTCTATCTCCAGTTCCAGGGGATTTGATACCCTCTTCTAGCTTCCCTCCATGCCATATACGCACATGGTGAACAGACATATAGGCAAGCACAACACCTATGCACATAAAGTAAAACAGAATTAAAAGTTAATAGTAAATACTATATAAAACATGCACAGTCTTTAATTTTGAAAATTTTGATACTTTTTAGTGGTAATTAATAATTCCCATATTGTTTTCTACACATTGTGTGACTTGATTGAAATTCTCAAACAAAATAATAGAATAGAAATAAAAGTGTCAGTCACTTTGCTCTGTGTCCTGCAGAATGTTTGGCAATTCATCGCTGAAACAAGAAAGTTACTGACAAATTTTCCAATATAGGTGGGAGCGTCATTTAAATGTCCTGCTTTATTGAAAAGTCTGCCAAACACTATGGTCCTGTAGGCTGAAGATGATGCACCAACATTGCACAGGAACTTTGGGTGTCTCTCCAGGCAGTCAGGTGTTCCTCTCATTTCTAGAGTTTTTGGAAGTTGTTTGCAATGCATTATTTCTTACTTAAATAATATTATATCCTTCTGGGGCCTTTGATGGAGTTGAAGACTAGATAGTTATAGTTGCAGTTTTCCCTACATAATGATAAAAAATAAATTAGGTATAAAATTTTGGATTTACTATGTTAGGATAGATTATGCAGTATTTTCTGCATAATTTCCCAGACACAAATGAATTAGAATTCAGTACATTGTGAATACAATCTTTATTTGATAACTGTTCTTATTATTTACAGCCTTACTATGTTAAAGTTACAACATTATTTTTGTTTAGAAAAAAAGAGGAGAATGTTAGGGAATATTATTCTAAAGTGTATCACTTTTATTTTTGTTGCCTTTGTTTAAGTCTGTGAAGCTGTGTTACTGTGCCTATCTAAAATACCTGATGGTCTAATAAAGAGCTGAATGGCCAATAGCAAGGCAGGAGAAAGGATAGGTGGGGCTGACAGGCAGAAAGAATTAATAGAAGGAAAAATCTGGGAGAGGAGAGATCTAGTAGCAAGAGAAGCAGGAGTAGATCAGGACCTAGCCACCTAGATACATAATCAGCAATGATGTAAGAAAAAAAGATATACAAAAGTAGATAAAGGTAAAAGCCTAGAGGCAAAAGGTAGACAGACTAATTTAAAGTTAAGGAAAGTTGGCAAGAAATAAACCAAGCTAAGGCCAGGCATTCATAATTAAGAAAAATACATAAAGTATCAGTTTTGCTAAAACTTACCATGAAAATATATGGTATGTTGAATTCACTTTTTTTAACCTAATGTATTCAGTAAGTAATTGAAAAGTGGCCTAAAGGAAAATATAAACCTATATAAAATCATTTTGCTGTAGACATTTCTGTTTAATTTAAAATTTCAATTGATAAAGAATAATCTTTTATTGTATCCTCATTGGTGAGCTCTGCAATGATTTTCAGTATTTTATCCAATGAATGGACTAAGCTTCTGAAACTGTAAGCAAACCACCAATTAAATGCTTTATTTTATGAGTTGCCTTGGTTCTGGTGTCTCTTCACAGCAAAAGAATACTGAGTAAGACACTGTTGTCCAAATTTTTAATAATATATTATATTGTCATTAAGTTTTTATACAATATATTTATATCATATCCATATGCAACTCCTCCTTCCAGATCCAACTTCACCTTCCCATGAATTCTCAACTTCATGTCCTATGTTTCTATATTTTAATAACCCATTGAGTCTTCTTTATATGCCCCAGAGATGTAGGTTCATCCACTGGAGCATGGCAGATCTACCAGGAGCCACATCTTTAAATCAGAAGCCATAAACTGCCAATATCTCTTCAATTACAGGCAGAGAGTCCTCAGTCCCTTTCATATCCATGCTAGAGTGATAGATCTTTTTCAGTTAAACATAGCTACTGTGATTTCATGATTGCCTTAGACATATCCTGTCCAGACAATATTCCACTCTGATTTTCCACAACCCCTGGCTGTAAAACACTTTTCATCTTCTCTTCTGTGATGCACACTGAGTCTTAGGTTCAGGGAGTGATGTAGATGTTCGATTTGTGTTTGAGTACTCCATTGGCATTCATTCTATGGCCACTGATCAGGTGTTAATTCACATGTTAATTAACTGCACACAGAAACTCTGTTGACGTCTTAGGGTTGTTCAAATATGAACATAGAGAGATACAAATTCAGAGGAATGTTTAATACTAAGTATATTTAATATAATAGCAATGGTAGACACACCCATGGGGCTTTTAAGCTTCCCAACCATAATATGTTTTGTATCCTTAATATATAACTAGAACAAAACTTATTGACATCATATTGTAATATGTGGGAAGCATCACAACATTTTAATAAAAGTATTCAAATATAACAAATAACAAAGTAACTGGCTTGCTTCTGTGATTTTAAAGTGTACAATTCCAAATCAGTACTATTCAAGTATAATTATGAATGAAGGAAAGATGAAAAGACTAACTAAGAATCTAATGGAAGTAATAAGGCTTCTTCAAGTTACAAAATAAGTATCTCTCTAGATGAAAAATATTAAACTGCTTTAAGTGATTTATGAGTAGCATATTATACTTTCAAGAAAATTAATGTATTCAAACTTTAGTTTCCTCTGTTGTTTAATTATTTTTTGTTTTTTCATAAAAATGATTATAGTATATTGAAGATATTCTAAACTTCCTCAATGTTTTTCCACTCATCATTTGTTTCATGCTTCTATCATTATGCCCCTTCTTATACCAGGCATTTTCATTTCCAGTTTCTTACTGTATACATGTTCATGACATTATAGATTTAAAAAGAATCTTTGTAACAAGAACTCTGTGGCATGCTAGTTTGTCTTTCAGAGACTTTTATACTTCCATATGGATTTTAAATGTGCTTTGGTTTTGTTTGTTTGTTTGTTTTCTATGGAGAGTGAAATGGGAATTTTGTATGGGATTGTATTGAATCAACAGATCTATTTCAGTGACATGATCATTTTCACAATATTATTTCTCCTAATCTATGGTATGCACAATTTTTCTTTTTAAATTTCATTCTACAGTATTTTAAATGTTCCATCATTCAGGTCTTTCTTTTCCTTGGTGTTTTAGTTTTTCTTCTCTCAATTGTGCTAATATACCAATAAAAAACAATGTAAAGGATGAAGGCTCTATTTTGGCATACAGTTTGAGGTGGTTTAGTTCATCATGTTTCAGAAACACGGCAAAAGTGCATTAGGCAGCTGGTCAGACTGAAGTTACAGAAAGGATAGAGAGAGTAAGAAGTGTGACTGGTCACCCCAAGCAAGCCATTATCTTCTAATGTCCCCAAAATAATCCCAAAGAGTGCCTCCAGCTGTGTTCAAACATGAGACCCTTATGAGAGTGCACTCAAACCACATTATACCCTTGCAGTCCATAAACTTACGGCCATCTCTTGGTACTAAGTGCTTTCATTCCAACTTAAAAAGCACCAAGAGGCTACACCCTCTCAATTTCAAAGCCAGAAGTGTCTTTTGAGACACAGGAAGGCTTTAATGCTGAGCCCTTATAACATTCACACATAAGTTGAATGGTTTTGACACGCAATGGCACAGGATAAACACCCGATTAATAAAAGTATAAACTAGAGGAATTGCAAGGACTGATTAGACAAAAGCTAGACCAAAATGCATCAGGGGAAATAAAACCAAATCCTGTAAGTCTGTTTCTAGTTTCTGGGTTTGTGACAAAACCATTTGACTGGCATAGGACATAAAGAGACCTCCCATTCCAAATCTGCTGTTTGCATCACAGATGTCCTCTCTGTGGCTGCCTCCCCATCTTCTCACAGTTTTTCTTAGGCGAGGACTTATAACTCTGGTATCTCCAAAACCGTGGGTCCCTACTGTGACCTTGCTTCACAATTGTATGTAATGACCTCTCAAAGCTCCTTGCTCACACTCTGATTGTACTCTATCTTGCTTGAAAACAGTGGTTCCCCGTTACTTTCAAACTTGTATGGCTCAAATGATGGCAATTCCTGCTGTAACTGGGCGGTCCCTGAACCCCTCGGATCGTAGCTACAGTAGCATTTGTTTGCCTGATTGGTTGATCGGCAAGATCACTCCCTGAGGTAGTTGTGTTCTGAGCAACTACTTCAGTGGCATAATCGCTTCAGGTTTTCCAAGCCTCCTGCCACTGTTGCTATCGTGCTCATATATTTGTTCTGGAATCTTCAGCCCAACTCTTGACAATCTTTAAAATGTTCTTAGCGCAAAGAAGTGCAAACTTTCTCAGCCTCTCTTCTGGTTGAGCACTTTGTGGTTGTCATTCTCTCTCACTGAAAGCAGAGAGCTCTTCACACAGCATGAATGGACTCTAGACCCTTCCTCCCCCTTAATAAAGGTCTGTATTCTGTTTACTCTTAAATCTACAGATACTCAGGTGGTTTTCACCTGTCCTCATATCTATTTTACATCTCCCCCCTGCTTATTCCTTGGAGATTCTTAACACCCATGTTGGCCTATCATGTAGCAGGTGACCTTCATGTTCTACAACCTTAATTGATTTTTTTCTTTTTATTGCTGCCCTGAAGTTAGGCTGATTCATATCTACAGTACTGTCTGGCCACAGTCATGTGGTGGAGAGCAGAACCAATGAAACCTTCCTTGGAAGGAGCTAAGAAAGCAAATTAAAGTTTTATGCTTAATGGAGAGGCCCACAGAAATCCACAAAGATAACCCCACAATAGACTACTGGCAATGGTCGAGAGACAGCCCGAGCTGACCTACTCTGGTGATAGGCTGGCCATAAACACCCTAATTGTCTGGCTAGAAATCCCATCCAATGGCTGAGGGAACCAGATGTAGAGATCCACAGCCAGGCCCCAGGTGGAACTCCAGGAGTCCAATTAGCGAGAAAGAGGAGGGTTTGTATGAGCAAGAATTGTTGAGACCAAGGTTGGAAAAAGCACAGGGAAAAATAGCCAAACGAATGGAGACACATGAACTATGAACCAATGGCTGAGGTGGCTGAGGAGCCCCAACTAAATCAGGCCCTCTGGATAAGTGAGACAGTTGATTAGCTTGATCTGTTTGGGAGGCATCCAGGCAGTGGGAACAGGTCCTGTACTCAATGCATGAGTTTGCTGTTTGAAACCTGGGGCTTATACAGGGACACTTGGCTCAGCCTGGGAGGAGGGGTCTGGACCTGCCTGGACTGAATCTATCAGGTTGAACTTGATCCTCAGAGGAGTCTTTGCCCTGAAGGAGATGGGAATAGGGGTGGGCTGGGGGGAAGACAAGGGGGTGGGGAGAACAAGGGAATCCGTGGCTGATATGTAAAATTAAATTAAATTATAAAATAAAAAAGTGCTTTGGAAACATAAAAAAATGGGTTTTATGCTTAAGCATTTTGATCCTACTCATTTCTAAAAAAGTTCTTTCTTCCAGAAATAAAATGAACGACGAATAAAAAGCTTATGACAGACATATGTTATGTAATTTATATTGTTCATTTGAACCTAACTATTAAATTGTTGTTTTTCAACTGATAGAGAAAAATGTATAATAAATATTTTATATAAGAATATTACATAAAATAACATTTACTTTACTTAATTTCTATATTTATGTGGTGAAATCCAATATAATGTTAGCATTTGCAATAATTTAGATAAAACAGTGAGTTAAAAGGATCTTTATTCTACAATTCTTATTTTGGGGGTCAGGGTAAATGATTTCTTTGAACCTCACATAATATAGAACTGAATATTCATTTTTCTATGTGATGAATTTTTTTCATGATTATAATGTCACTATAAGTATGACAAAAAGTGAAAATATGAGTTTCCAATGCTTGAATGATTACTTGTGTCCCATTCCAGTTTGGTAAACAATTAAATCACACTGTTAACGTGTGAAAGAAATTTGCTCATGTCTTTGAAATTCATCTTAGTCTTCAAATCAAAATATTATCATATATATGTGTTTGTACAAGTAGGTCAGAATTGAAAATTCAAGTTATAAATGAATGAAAATGTTGTTCCAAATATATTGTTAGCAATGAAATAATCTTCATAATTACTATAATAAAATGTTACATATGAAAAATAGAAGCATTTAAATGTATATTTTAGCCATTGTTATAATTAAGAAAAATAAAACTAAGTATTAATAATGTAAACTAAGTATTAATAATATAAACATAATTTATAATTAATATCATCTTGATATCAAAATATATTTTACTTTTATATGAAATTAATTCAAATATTTCATTTAACCTCATAAGTAATGTGTTTAATTTTGTTTTTCTAGGAAATGAAAAACTATTTTGACATCAGTTATCATTATTATAAAGTGTTTTACAAATAACAATTTCCCTAAAGTTAGAAATGGACATCCTTGTATACTTATAAAACTCCAAAAATATTACGCACAAAATATTAAATTATGACAAAGCTAACTAGGCTTCTTAGGTTATTTTGTAAAGTTTACTTTCTAAAGAGTAAACAGTATATAATAAGTTTCTGCTTGCCCTTGGTTTATCAGGAGCAGAGATCCATTTGTAGCTTAGCTCTAGGTTTGACCACAGGTGATGTGTTTTAATCATTTATTTAAATGGTAATTTGGCAACAATGACAACAAAAGCAAATTGTTGTTGGAACTTCACATAGGGATTCCTCAGTATAGCATTCTTCCCAAACGCCTTTTTGCTTCTTTCAGATAGTTGTTTGCATAACTGTCCTCATTAATTAAGGAGGCATCCTAGGCTTACAAAATGAGACTGTAACTATGTAATACAACTGTGTTTGGAACAGGGTTTTCTGACATCTGATGCTGTAGATTGTAGGACAAAGCAGTAATTTATCATCAGTACAGGCACATGCGAGATTTGTCATTCGGCAGGCATAGTAACACTGATCTGTAGAATGTATTGCCACACGCTTTGTTTAGCTGTGCAAGGAATTTAAATGAGTTATGAAGTCCCATTTCACCTGTATTTTTTTCTACTCACTTTTTGGAAATTTGGTTTTTGGATTATGTACAGCAAGCAATCTACGGAGGTTACATAGGATTTTAAAGATAAAACATCAGTTTTATGCATCATCTATGCGTGTGTCACAGAAGCATCTATATCTTTCATTTTTGGTTTCATAATAATTACTAAAGGACCATTCAATTTTTATTTTTGGCAAAATAAATATATTTTATCATTAAAGAGATGTACAATTTTATAAAGTCATATGCAATTCTTGGAATATATTTTATTCATAATTAAAAATGTATGAAATAGTTGCATCACCTTCTTTTCCTCTAGATAAGACAATATTCAATTTATTTTCCTACTTACAGTGTTATGATTGTATAATCTTGTCATCTTCAACTGCAGATATAGGATCATTTACTTGTTTTCATTACTAGCTGACTCTCAATATTTCGACTTTTCTCTTACCTCCTCCTCCCAGTCACCTGTTCACAGACAGAATCTGCATGACACTTGTTACTACCTACAAATACATGCCAAGGAAAATTGGTTCATCTAAGAAATGCACCTTCTCTCTCTCTCTCTCTCTCTCTCTCTCTCTCTCTCTCTCTCTCTCTCTTTCTCTCTCTCTCTCTCATTTTACAAAACAGGGTTTGTCTATGTAACAGCCCTGACTGTCCTGAAACTCACGCTGTAGACCAAGTTGGCCTTGAACTCACAGAGATATGCCTGCCTCTGCCTCCCGAGTACTGGGATTAAAGGTGTGTGCCACCACCACCCAGCTATAGTCCTTTAATGTTAAAATATTACCTACAAAACACAAGCAACCATCTTTTTTGAAGAGATGATTTCAAAATTATTCTTAGCAGGTGTTTAAAAATCTGTCTCTTCTGTCAAAGCCAAGTGCTTGGAGACATCCAATTTAAGTTTTAGTTAGAATGCCAAAATACCATCATACTGAATGAACACTTATATAACCCTTCTCTAATAAAAATAATATAGTTACTTTTTAACATTGTGATTAACTTTGACTTTCTGTTCAAGTTGGTTCATGATATGATAATATTTGTTTTCTTCCCTACAGTGCATCTAGGACTATATTGAATAGAAGTTACTTATATTCTTTCTAAGGAAAGTTTGAAAAATAACTAACCTATTAACATGTCACTTCCTAAAATATGGTTGATAGCTAGACAATATGTCCCAGTAATCAAAGTATTGAAGCCATCCAGACATTACTACATGTTTTCTTAACCTATATTTGAGTATATATCTTTCTAGAAGTTACTTTAAAAATAGTTCTTCATAGCTTGTATTGCGGAGATTTTATGAAATTTTTTTTTCTTTTTTAAGACACACTTTTTAATGGTCTTGGGCTAGGAGCCATCATTGGCCTTGGAGTTGCTGCCCTTTTGCTAATCCTTGTGGTGATAGATGTCAGCTGCTTCTTCATTCGACAATGTGGGTTACTAATGTGCATTACCAGAAGAATGTGTGGGAAGAAAAGTGGCTCCAGTGGAAAGAGCAAAGAACTTGAAGAAGGGAAGGCAGCATACCTGTGAGTATTAGACACCAGCACCACTCCCATGAGTGATACTCAAATTCAACTTGAATGCTTTGTTCAGGGCTGTCTTCTAAGACACACCAGGTGTTCAGCTAGAATACAGTGCAAATATTACTGTCTGTGCTGACATTAAATCTGTATAATATGTGTACATGCAAACATACACACAGAATATTCTATTTGATGTATTCTCACAAATATGAATACAACTTTGATAAATTCTTTCCAAGGAGCAAGACTATGGAAGCATCTACAAATAGTTCATTTACGTTCTTTCCAAGTTGATCTTACATTAACATCCCAACCCAAGGCAACTACTGCTAAATTTTTTTCTGAAATTTTTTTTCCTAATTTAAAACTTCCAGTGAAGGAGTGCTTCTGCTTGCAGTGCTTTGTATCTGGCAAAGTGTTTCAGGAGTTGTCTGTAGAGTGTTTTCTTTGAGGTTTGGTCATTTCAGGACATTTCAAATGACTATAAAATTTGTTCTTTGATAGTTTCATGCTTTATATAATTACTCTCACTCCACCTCTTCTTCAGCTTCACTGTCTTCTGGGAGCTAGTCAGGAAATTTTCTTTTTATTATCTAATATTATCTATTCTTTTTCCCACCTGTGTAGCCATGGGAAAATCATATATGTAATTTAATTACATAATTCTGTTTGCCTAGTAGTAGGGCTTTTCTCTGCTTAAAGTTGTTTTTTTTTAATTTGGTACTTGTTCAATATCATTTTAAAAATAAAATGTTATTTGTGTTTTTCCTATGTATATATAGCAATAGTAGTATATGTTAAGATGTATATCAGAATTCTGAGTATATTTCGCTAGTTAGTTTTTGGTCAACGTGACATAAGATGGAGTCATCTGAGAACAAGGAACCTCCACTGAAAAATTGCACAGAGCAGACTGTCCTGTAGGCATGTCTATAGAATATTTCCTTAACTGGAAATAGATGTGGAAGGGATCAGAACTATGGACAGCATAAACCTGGGGAATATCCTGGGGTTAATATAAGAAAGCAAACTGAACCGATCAGCAGGAGCAAGCAGCATTCTTCCATGGTGTCGGCTTCAGTTCTTTTTTTTTGGGGGGGGGGGGTGGGTGTCGAGACAGGGTTTCTCTGTGTAGCTTTGCACCTTTCCTGGAACTCACTTGGTAGCCCAGGCTGGCCTCAAACTCACAGGTTCCCTGCTCTGTTGAAGTTACTACTGCTTCCCTCTTGGCCCCGCCTTGTAGGCGAGACTGAAGCCTCAATGGGATTTGGAACTTCCAGATCAAAGCTGGAATGGCTACCCACTACAGTGATCAGGACTTGTATGACAAATAAATCATTTCCTTGCTAAGCTGCTTTAGATCAGCGCATGTATCACAGCGATAGAAAGCAAACGAAGACACATAGGTGCACATATGTCTATCTCTACATTTAGAATTGTTGTGATCTGAATGCTTTGACAATTATGGGAGTAAAGGGTTCACAGATGTGTAACCATAGAGCATGCGTGTGCAGCTTACTAGATGTCCACAGACTAGACACTCTTGTTCAAGTTTCTCATCAGTATAATAATTTTATCATTTAAATTTCCTTTGCATTCTTTATTTAATTTTAAATAAGAAGTTCTACTTTAAATTTCTTAGACTACATATTGATTTTTACCATGTGAGTAGTACACAAATGGATGCATCCACAATGAGCATTTTCCTAACTTCTTCACTCCATCTAATATTTGTTTGCAAAATTTGTCTATATTATGTGTATAGATGCATTGTGCCTTTAAATCTCTATTCAATAGTTCATTATGGCATATTTTATTTTATCATTAAAATTTTAACTGATATTTTAGTAGTGTTCACTTTACTTCTGTGAAATCCCAATTCAAAATTTCTTTTCTACATTTAACTGTGGAATTGAAGGGATATAGAATATGCCTCTCCAGCTTTTGGAGACCCTGAGGGGGGAAGAAAACTCAAGTGATTATATCAGTTCAAAATACCCCAGAACAAGAACATTTTTTTTTTGCATTTTATTTCTGTTATTTTATAAATTATAATTATAATATGTAATTTTCAATTAGGTCTCATAGTTTTCTGAAATCATTCGAATGTCAAATGTTGCCATTCAAGAACACAGACATTTAAATTTAATACAGTAAAATTTTCTAGTCTTCTAATTTTTGGTTCTGCTTTGAGAGTTTTAAGTTATAAAAATGCACTAAGTTAACTTCGTTTAATGTCCAGAAAACTTCTATATTCCTATCTTTTACTTAAACTTACCATGGTTGGGATCCAGATTCTTCACAGTAATTTCACCTTAATCTATGTTTACACAACCGCACTGCTAATTGAAACTGCCATACGTTGTTTACAAATAGTAATGTCTTTTGACAATATCTGACAGGCATGTAGAAGAGAGTCTTTTCTTGTGTTCTCTATTGTGTTGTTTTTTCATTTATCTTTTAACCAACACAGCAATATTACATTTAATAATCACTAAATGCATATACAAGTTTTTGTCATTGACTTGAAGCTTTATTTACTTTGCTAGTCTTCAGGTTTGCTTTGCTACTCTTGTCTCTGGTATTTCAACTGAAACCATTTTATAATTCTTCCACAGGCACACACAACACACAACACACACACACACACACACACACACACACACAAATACACATACATACATGCATACATACATACATACATACATACACAAATCTTACATAACACATCATAATTAATTAATTAATTAATAATTACTAAAAGTTTCAGTTGTTCCAAATATATTTTCTTCAGTTTGAGATTGAAAACAAAATGTAGCCTCACAACTGTCACCCGCATTCAGAGGGCCTAGTTTGGTTCCAGGCTGGTTCCTCGGCTGTCAGTCCAGAGTTCTTGAGCTCTGAAGAGCTCTGCTCAGCTGTGTCTGTGTTTTTCCCCATCATGATCTTTATTCCCCTAACTCATGTGATCCCTCCTCCCTCTCTTCAAGTGATGTCCAGGAACTCAGCCCAGCGCTTGGCTGTGGATCACTGCATCTGCTTCCATCAGTTACTGGATGTAGGTTCTATGATGACATTTAAGGTAGTCACTAATCTGATTACAGGGCAAGGCCAGTTCAGGCACCCTTTCCATTCTTGCTAGGAGTCTTAGCTGGGGTCATCCTTGTGGATTCCTGGGAATTTCCCTAGCTCCAAGTTTCTCCCTTGCCCATAAGGGCTCCCTCTATCAAGAAAACTCTTTCATTGCTCTTCCTCTCTGTCCCACCCCCAACTCCACTATCTTGGTTTCTCATGTTCTACTCCTCCATCCCCTCTGTTCTACCCACTTCTCTGTTTACCCAGGAGATCTTAACAATTTTCTCTTCCTGGGGTAGGAGAAGGGGAAGGAGAGGGAACTGGGGATGGTATGTAAAATGAAAAAAAAAAGTTTATTTAAAAAAAAGAAAACAAAATGTAAAGGACAGAAATTAGTCTCGATTGAAAGTTTATGTGGCATATCAATAACAGTGAGCTTAATTTAGTGTACAATTTCTCTTTCATCATAGTTTACATCTTAATAATTTTCTGTGATTCATTGTCTGGTAAATTCAGTCAATAAAATTATTGTTGGTATTTCTGTTACTGTTGTTTATTTCTATGTATAGAGAGAGACCTGTGGAGAACATTATTGATGAGATAGTCTTACAACTCCGGGAAGGCATATATATTTTATTTTCAGCATTGTGTAATTGAAACAGTATTTCTAGTGATTGTTTCCTATGCTGCTATGAATTTCTTAATTGTTTTAAAAATTTTTACTCTTAACTTTTTTAACAGGCATGAAAGTCTTCATATTTTAAGCTTTGATTAATAAAATATTTTAATTTTTAAAAATTGATTTTAAAATCCAAATTACTTTTTCCAAAATAATGTTCCTTTGTTTTGACAATGATAATAAGAGATTGATATCTTCTTTACAGTTACTTAATAGAAAATCATGAAAATAGGAATTTAAAAGAAAAAATATTCAAGTTTGATTAACTGGAAAGTGTCTACCGTGTGTGTGTGTGTGTGTGTGTGTGTGTGTCATTCACACTTGAGCATTTGACACATTGAAGAAATAAATATTTTAATATATCTTTTTAGGAAAGATGGATCAAAAGAACCAATTGTGGAAATGAGAACAGAGGATGAAAGAATCACAAATCATGAAGATGGGAGTCCAGTCAACGAGCCAAATGAAACCACACCATTAACAGAGCCTGAGTACGTAGCGCAAATGCTTGTATTTGGGAATCAATAACAGTAAAGTGGAAAAGCGTTGTAGTTAGTGGTAACAAGAAATCAAAGATATCATTAGCATTAATGGAATTATTTTTTTAATACAACTTCATTTGACTATTGTAGTCCATTTGATTTGTTGTTGTTGTTTGCTGCTTTGTTTTTATTTTGTTTTTGTTTGTTTGTTTTGTGCCTGTCCTGGATCTCACTCCATAGACCAGGCTGGCCTAGAACTCACAGAGATCCACCTGGCTCTGCCTCCTGAGCACTGGGATTAAAGTTGGGCACCACTGCCACCCGGCATTGTAATCTATTTCTTTAATTTCTTTCACTTGAAAATTCTCTATCAGTATCAGTAAAATTTAAGCCTTAAATTATATATTTACACTCTCATACCAAATGTTAAAAATAGAAAATGTGTTTCAGAATTGGATTTCCTTACACTGATTGATAATTTGAGGGAAATGATATTTTAAATTGTAAATAAATTTTACTGAAATATATATGTGGCAGGAAATGAGTTAACACACTGAATATTGATAAATATTGCAGAATAGTTAGATTATTAAGGAAATTATTATTTCACGTACTTTCACTAAATTTATTCTTTGACCATTTCATAAACATGTCCTGCGTATTCTGATTCCTCTCTTCTGTAGTGTCTCTCATCTTATTCCTAGTCTTGTCAATCTCCTTATCTCACATCCTTGTCTCTGTTGACAGAGTTTGTAACATGTACCTTTTGTGTCCATGAGTCTCTCTATCTCCTGGACTATGACGGAGAGACAGTGACTCAGCAAGGAGTGTACAACAGAAGAGAATGGCTGCTTTTGAGCCATGATCCACTAGTCAGCAACAGTTCTGCAAGAGGACCCATAAAGCATGTCCCTAATGCACGAGAAATTATGTCTCAGATTGTGCCAGTCGAGGTGGATAGCTGTCCCTTCATTGTGATCATGTTACCAATGCCCCTAATTCCCAGAAGAAAACATTTCACAGAAATTCTTTCCATCACTGGACTCATTAATTTGGCCCCTCTTCCGTGTGTTCTATGAGTATCTGAGTGGTTGGTGTTAACGTCCCCCTCTTCCGGGCATTAGTTCTCAACTGCCACTTTCTAGCAGCACCTTGAGCGGCTTTGGGACTCTGCATTGACTCCCATTCATGGAAAGGGTGACTGAGACCGAAAGAAGCATTTGCCTAAGTTTAGAAACATGGATAATTAGTATGGAATCTTTTCAGTTTAGCCTAACAACAGTAATAAGATCAACTCTGGGACCTAATATCTTCTCAACCACTGTTTTTTGACCAGTTTATAACACCAAGAATGGATATTTTTTGGGGGGAGGGGGGAGCAGGTCTCAAGTCCAATAATGAGGTAATTAGTTTCACTCTAGCTGTCATGCCGCCTTAACTAGCAGGTTACGGTTGTTGCTCATAAGATTCACTGCCAGGCAAGGCCTTTGATGCCTTAGTTTGTCTCCCTTTTCTTCTTTTCAGTATTCACCTCCCTTCCATCTAAACTACCCCATTGCTCCCTGAATTCAATTGATTACTTTTAACATAATTGCTTGGGTTTTCATGATAAAATGCTTATTTTCATTATTCAAAATATAATGTAAGTTGCAAGTGAACCCAGGTCAACTAAAGTAGCAACATTAATTTTCCCACATAATGATAAAATTAAAGAGTAAGATGAGCTCAATTTGTATTTGTGAACATTTAGAGCATCATTTTGTCAATAAGGAAGAATTAGTTCCAAAGGTAGCATCCATAAGATGGATCACTGAACTAGTGAATGTTACAATAGAAAAAAGAAAGGAGATTTTCATTCAATTTTGTCAAGTTAAAATTTAATGAAGCCAGTGGGATGGCAGTGTTGCACACCTTTTAAATCTCAGCACTTGGGAGGCAGAGCCAGGCAGATCTCTGTGAGTTCGAGGACAGCTTGGCCTACAGAGCGAGATCCAGGACAGGCTCCAAATGGAGAAACCCTGTCTCAAAAAAAAAAAAAAAAAAAAAAAGAGAGAGAGAGAGGAAAAAAGAAAATTAATGGAGCTATACCAATTTTAGTAAAAAACCAGGAACCTGTAGAGATGGTTAGGTGTTTAAAATCAATTGTTCCTTTTATTGAGAACCCAGGTTCAGTTCCCAGCCAGCACCCCAGGAAGCCTCGCAACCATTTGCAACTCCAGTTCCAAGAAACCTTACACATTTTTTTTTGGCCTCCGGGGGCACCCTGAAAAAACAGTGTACATACATGCATATGTACGCAAACATTCATAGACATAAAAAAAAACTTTTTTAAAATGGGCATTGTTTTGTTTTCAGAATCAGAAACAGTTCTCACAATATATATTCAGCAATATTATAAAAGTATGAGGAAAAATAATACTGAAAATGCCAAAGAAACATATACATAAATATAAAATACAAGGATTAACTTCCTAAATAACATTACTCTCCATTAATTTAGAAATAATATTGGTAACTAACATAATTTTTAGTTTCATGAAATTACATTGCCACCCACCAATTTTTATAGGGTTTTTATTATTATTAATTAAATTAATTCATTTATCTTACATCCTGACTGTAATTTTGCCTCCCTCCTCTCTTCTAATTTCCTTCCCTTTCTTGCTCCCCATCCGCTCTTCCTCTGTTTCTGTTCAGAAAGAGGCAGACCTCCCATGGGTGTCAACAAAGCATGGCATATGAATTTGCTGTAGTACTAAGCTCCACCCCTTGTACTGAAGCTGCACAAGGCAACCCAGTATGAGGAATAGGATACCAAAGCCAGCCAACTCGTTAGGGGCAGTCCCAGCTTCCACTGTTAGCAGTCCTACATGTTGACCAAGCTACACAACTGTCACATGTATGTAGAGACCCTAGATTGTCCTATGTGATAAATATTAGAGATGATAATCCAAGTAGTGGACATGTGTCAGGATTTAGGCTTTTAATAATTCAATATTTTCATATTTATTTTTTGTTTATTTATTTATTTTAGGGAATGGTTTGAGACAGGCTTTCTCAGTGTAGCCTTGGCTGTCCTGGAACTCGATCTGTAGACCAGGCTGACCTCAAACTCATACAGATCTGCCTGCCTCTACCTCCCAAGTGCTAGGATTAAAGACATGTACCATGACCATCCGGCAATTTATTTGTAATTTAAACTTAAATTATCAAAACTAAGTTAGCCACAATGAACAATTAGGATCACCAGAATTCACAAATACATTTTTCACATATCCTCTGTATTACATTACATTCTTACAATGATAAATGCAAACTATTTTGCTACATATTATTTTATTTTGTAATAAATTCTTTAAAAACTTAAAAGGTTGTCTCTGAAAACATTCTGAAAAGGAAGATTGTAGTGACTGAGTAGGTTGGATTTCAGAATATATTTGTATATTCATGTACACATATGTATTCAACAACAATTAATGGAAATAAAGAGGCTCTGAATTTAAAGGAGAGCCCCAAAAGCATACAGTAGGGCTAGCAGGAAGGACTACGAAGAGGAAGTGTTATTCTCTCAAAGAATAAAATAAGCATTAAAACAAAGTATTTAATCTTTTTCTGTGTATTAACTGTAGCAGGTTTCATGTACAAAAATGCTTATTGAAATGGTCAGAAACATGGTGTAAATTATCCTTAGAAATTGAGTTTGTTATCTCTGTGTTTATTTCCAGAAAATTGCCTTTAAAAGAAGAAAATGGGAAAGAAGTCCTAAACGCAGAAACTATAGAAATTAAAGTGTCTAATGACATCATCCAGTCTAAAGAAGATGACAGTAAAGCGTAACCACGAGTCCCAGCGGCTTGGTCAGCACCACAAAGAGCAAGGGGATTTCAGTGACAGTATGACCAAACCTATTCCATTGACCTTAATTTCTGGGGAAACGTCTAGCTTGGAATAGCTTGTACACATATACATATGATCAACTCCTCCTGCCACAGTCCTTTTCCTTCTGTTGTTGTTGTTGTGGTTGTTTATTTTGGTTAAGAATTTTGGTAGAAAGGCTTGATTGGCACCAGTTTTGGGGTATCAGCTTGATTCTATGACTGAAGTACTGCAATTTATTATATGGCTAAAGTGCTTTTCTTTTAAAAATTTTGTCTCACATAACACCAACAGATGTATTTCAGCTCCCCAAACTAATAGGTTGTAAGCGGAAGGCAGAGCAAAAGCATTGTGAGCTAAATGTGTACAGAAGCCCTGCATGTTCATGAATCTTATCTTGAGCAAACACATGATTGAAGTGGCTTTCAGGTTAAAATGAAGGCACATAATAAAGGTTATACTTTTATCAGGAGAATTTCAGGGAACCCAGGCTTGTAGGAGTCAGTTGGTTATCTTTTGCAGATATTAGAAACTGAAAAAAATGTTGGAGAACTCTTTTCAACTTATGACCACATTACATTTTCGACATTGATCTTGGATACACTGATACCAGGCCAAAATTGTTACACATCTAAAAGAAGATTAGTTGTGTGTAAAATTAGATTAGAAAAACTCCCTAAATTCTTTTTATGTATACCATATTCACTCACAGTGGATTACGCAAAAAGTAAATGTATTACAAGTAAAAATGGTATTGATTTCTGCCCTCAGCTTCAAATAAAGTGAATTTAAATGGGAAAATATCAATATGCTGTCTTGATATATTTATAAATACATGATTATTTTTATTTATACAATAATTTATCAAAAATAAAGTTTTCAAGTACTTTGAGTCTTATTAAATATGTTTTGGTGTACAGATTTAGACGATCATTTTTATTATATGTCCCTTATTAAATGAAAGTGGCTAATGGACATTAAAAGTACATGGATTGTAAAGTGAATTTATTAAACATTCAAATGTGCCAGAAGAGAAATGAGCGATTGAAATGCTACTATTGTTTTATTTTCAAACAGTGTATTTTAAAATACATTCTAAACCCATTTTAAAATATTTAATAAACAACTATGGTTGAAGCAACCATTTAACTATCAACATAGACTTTCTAATTCCCTTCTTAAGGACTATACAAGAATATGATAGTTACTAACTTACACACTATGCAAACTTCTTAGGTCAAAGTCTGAACTGTGATTTAACTCACGTGAAAGGAAAAACACATTTATGGCTGTCAATAAACATAAGTGAGCAGCGAGGTTAGATAATTTCTTAAGTCAGAGTTGCTAAGGTTTCTATGGTCTCCCTCCTCCTCATGACCTTTGGTATTCTGGTATCACGTGAATAGCTCCAATATTGATGCATTGGAGAATACATTCTGACAGTTCATTGGAGGAATATTTTTAACAGTGAAGATAGACCTGCTTTTACACCATCTCTCTTTAGAGGTAATTTCATGAAAATTAGATACCATATTAGTGCCACTCTGGAATACTTTTATTTATAAAGTGCTTAAACTTGTCATCCAAGGAGAGAAAAATGATTTATTGTATCTTGTACCTCATCTGCTGGCTGTCAGCTAGACTGAATGTGCCCAATTGCATATAAAGATGCTGTAATCTCCACAGTGCTTTTCTGGAAATTCAGGGTTAATGCAGGGATCTCTCCTTGCTGCCCATCCTGGCATATTCTGAATAGAGAGAGAGAGAACCCCACCCCACAAAAAAAGAGAAATCTGTGCCTATTTAAGAATCTGAGCAGAGACTAAAATAAGCGAACAAACCAGTTTAACCCTTTGACAAACTTGATTATCAAACATATTCTTGATAGATTTGCCTGGGATGTTTAGCTTATGTTTGTCTGGTCATTTCAGTTTCAGGTTTTAGCTGTACTTCATTTTGCTTGTTTTATTTTTGTACCAAATGTGCTAAAACTAGTTGAAATACTTGAATTTGTTTGTGTAAAGTGAACAGGCTTATTAGTGGTGTCTATGAAGCAATAGCCATGAACACTGATTTTTCCTGGATAGAACCACATGGTTTTCAACTAATGATATTAAAATAATTTGTATGACTGATAAAGCAATTTCGCATGTTTAGAATCGTCATATTTGTGCTATACCACAGGAACAGAGAATTCAGAAGAACAATTTTTTTGTGTGTTTTCACAATTTGAAGCTTTAGTTTCCTCATGTCTTCAGATTTTCTATGAAAAGAAACTGAATTAAATTTATATTCTTAGTGTTAAATTTCTTGTCTATCTTATGGAGTCATTGGGTAACTTTGGATAGAGTTCATGCCCGGTTTCAGTTGTTTGGAGGAACCAGTACTGTCCTTGAAATCAATGCTCTGCAGACAACGTATTAATGTGGTAAACATTTTAAAATTTCAAAGAAATTCTCCTAAAATGACACAATTTGTAAAGTTTCCAAATAAGAATGTCATATAGTGAATTCTCAACTTATGAGTAGCCTGAAATGATTTCTTATTTTTTTTATCTTCTTTGAGTAAATGAATTTATGTAACTTCTACTATATGAAAGTCCAGTTCCATATAATAATCAAGTGTCCACTAGACAAAATTTAGGTATTGTTAAGATCATCTAAACTCCTTGCCAATTTAAACACAGAACAAATGTAAGGTTAGGAGTAGACAAATATGACAATCTCTATTCAACACCCGATAAGAGGAAGTTTTAATATTTGAATTTTAATACATATTTTATTTTTAAAATTGATGCAAATGTGTCAAAATAATTTACAATGATTTTTGAATGTGTTAAAATTGTGATTTCAACAGGTTAATTTATTATTTGTGGATAAGATATATTGCTGTTCTATTTATACTAATGTCTAACATTAACAGTCTTTAAATTTTTATTTTTTAATATTAATACCTACATCATTTTTGAAAGATTTTTGATCCAACAAATGTCATATGAATCTTAGTCTTTGTGTGAATCATATATAAAAATATATTAGTTATCAAATGAATTATAAATTTCAGCAATTAATTGTATATTAAAATTATCTTTTCATTTTGTGCCTTTACATTAGCATGGCATTTTATTAAAGAAAAATTACAACTACTATCACTATTTACAAGTTTTGATCATACATGTGACATTAAAGCTCGATTTTTTACAATCAATGAATAAACTTTGTTCCAACCTCTTTCCCTGAGACACAAAATCCAAAAACAATATATATATATATTATTTTTTTTATTTATTTTCACTTATAATAAAACAGTACTGTAGTCCATCCATGAGATACTTCGGTTGGTCATATATTGTTTTTCTAGGTGATAAGTCCAGATTGGGAAAACTGTGATGTTAGCACTAAGAAATACACCAGATGCTATTTAGAATCAGGGCAATTACTGTGGGGTCACTTGGGTCTTCATTGTTGCTGTTGAGATCATAAATCATCTATGTGAAGATAAGATAAAAAAGATCAAAATATCTATAATTGAAATAATAGAGAAGTTTACGTTTTTAATTTTAAAAATATTGGTAAAGCATATCATAGTTATTTAAAATTACATTATTTTTCATGGAGTATGATGTAAATGCTTAGTTTGTTTTCCAAATAGCGTTCTGAATTTTTTTAACAAACTTCATAGATGCTAAAAATCATTTTACAATGAGAATTTTTTATTTATCTCCAATTTCTATTTCTTAATTAACTGTTTGGAATATTCTGTCTAAAATTGAAATAGCATATAGATATATTTACATATGCTAAGCTTAAATTGTGGTTGGTTAAAAATTCAAATTTAATCACAGAAGTTAAATTATTCAAGATAATATTTCATATATATATATGGTCTTAATAATATTCTAATATGAAACAACCATTTGTTTGTATAAACACAGATATTATAAAAGGCCTAGCAATAGTAAGTGCTGGGTACATATAATTTCTTCCGGGCTCCACCCTTTTTTGGTTTAATATTGTATTCACCCATTAAGATGGAGATATTTAACAACAGTCTACAAAATTACTAAAATAATAACTCTCTTCATATAATAGTCTCTGACTTTTATATTATATATAATAAATATTTATTTGATAACATATATAATATTCTCAAAAAAGCTCATTATTTCTATATACCTTTATAATAATATAAATCATTCAGTTAATACAGTTTCATTAATTTTCTTTATTTTACAACAGTTTTCTAGTTACTGACCAGACATTGTTCATTGGTGATTATTATAGAAATTTCCCATGTAAATTTATATATCACAACTTTATTCGTTTCTTACTTACAAACTCATACTTTCAGTGTCTAATTTTAGCCTTGCATGGAAGAAAAATGACAAAGCAATGATGTTTGAAGCATTTCTATCAATACCAAACTGAAGAATTAAGGGAAAAGGAACTGAAATTATCAGGAGAATGAATTTCCTGCTTTGGAAGAGACACAGAAATGCCTAATCGGAGAATAAAATCATTTTAGGTGAATTTTCATGCCAATAATTGTAGAGCAAAGACAAAACCATAAGGGCATCCGGAAGTCTATGTAAGCAGAGATAGACTTTATAATTCAATTTGCAAACAGAATGTTTAACAACATGCTACAGTAACAATAATATCACTAAAACAATAATTTTGCATCTTCAAAAAATGTTGTTGGTTAGGATTTGTCTCTAATCCCTTTGAGAATTTAATCAACTTCATAATAAAAGTAATTAAAAAACCACATGTGGAGGTATGTGAATTCGATTCTCTATTCAATAATATTAAAACATGCAGTCCTTTTATTTTTTTAACTTATACATTCTGTCCAAATTCTGTATAGGTAACTCTCTTGTTTTCTTATTATTTCAATATAGTATGTCCCTATGAAATGCTGTATATATATGTCTAAACTGTAAAAAGTATACTGCAAATGTTGAAGTTTTGTATTTATGAGAGACATTGAAAGTATGGCTTATGGTATTTCAAAATTGTCACTCTTCACCATTTGTATATTAATAGTAAAGATACTTTTACTTTACCAAAGTGTCAAATTTTATTTTTTTCTAGCCCTATCTCAGTATTGAGAGAGTTTTATGTAACAAAAATCTTAATTTCCAGAACTTAGAAACACAGTACTAGACAACCAGAAGAAAAATGCTTTCTGTGATCTGTATCATTTGAATATCAGGATTATGACCTATAGACAGTGCCCTGATCAGAAAAACAAATGTAAATAATTGATTTAGAGACATGCCACACCAGTTTCATTAGTATCACCAAGGAAACCGTAAGAAATAAACTTGTATGAATCAGAACATAAACCAGTGTATCTCCAGACTCTTTGATAGGGACCCAGACATTGTGTCTTAATGAGACTTACTTGTGGTTGTGCAGAGAGAAATTTGAGTGTACCTGCATTTCAGATACATTGTTGGTTTTATTGACTTTTCTACATGTTTATTTTTCAATAAATTTAAGAAATTATACTTTAGTATAGGGTACGATTTGTTGCCAAACCATGTGATTTATAAAATTAAGAAACAAGCCTTGAGAGGAATAGTTTACACAGCAGTCATGAATTTTGGAAACAGTACTTACACAAGCAAAGAGGACAGTTTAAAAAGAAAGATCAAACAGGAAGATACTCTAGATAAATTTATACCAAAAACCTAACATCCGTTTCTACTTTATGTTGAAATTCTATTTCACATTATTGACTTTAAAAGAAGGGTCTTATAGAAATTGATCATATAAATTTACATTTCACAATTTTATTTTCCTTTTCTGAGAAAAAAAAAAAAAACTCATTTATTTTAGTGTCTAACTTTGGCCTTGCATGGAAAAGAGGTCTCCCTGCCACAAAAAACCTCAACTGTTGCTGGATCCTAACAGCTCCTGGGGGGGGGGGGCAGAGAAGGCACAGCACCAAAGGCTCACACACTGGGAGTCAGTTGAAGACAAATAACAAACTTATTTATTCAATAACAGAGAAGGCCTTATATACCCTCTTCCCAGCACCCAGTCTGCGTGGTCATCCCTCATTGGCTGGGCATGATCAGGAACACTGACATTGACCAGGAACTCTGACAGCACCTGTTGCTAGGCCCTCAAGCAGACTCTAGGTTGGCTCATAAGGAAGTAGTACATTATGTGCATGACTTGGCAACTGGTCTGATCCAATTTCTTGGACCCTACGGGCCTGTCCTACTACACTCCTCCACATGTCTGCACCAACATGAGCTCAACAAGCCTGATACCAGTAGACATTTGAAAGTGGAAGTGGAAAATCCAATGGGTATGAACCATAAACAAAGAACTACAGGCAACACAGGACAGGTAAAGGTAATAGAAATCGTCTCCCTTAGTGAAGAAAACACCAATTTGGTTATCCTATACCAAAGAGTCAGCCCTAGAATACATACATGAAAGTAACATTATACAGACTGAGCAGGATGCATTTAGAAATACATATGTATGGAAGTGTTGGCATGCAATAACAATGAATTTGAAAGAAAGCAAAAAGGAAGGGGTTTATGAGGGCCTGGAGGGAAGAAAGGAGAGGAAGAAATGTAATTATAATATTGTGTTTTTAATAAATAAACAAACAAACAAAAAAGAATTTGTATGTTTTTATGTTTTACCAGGTTTGCCCTTTCTGTATTGAGTTTTTTTTTTGTTTTGTTTTGTTCTGTATTGTTTTTATAAATATACATTTCTACAGGGGATTTAAAAAGTTGCTGTTTGTTTGTTTATTTTACTGTTATTTTTAAACAACTATAAAATCATCATTTGAAACAAAACAAAATAAATTAATTTAAATTAATTAAAGGCGTGGTGGCGCACGCCTTTAATCCCAGCACTCGGGAGGCAGAGCCAGGCGGATCTCTGTGAGTTCAAGGCCAGCCTGGGCTACCAAGTGAGTTCCAGGAAAGGCGCAAAGCTACACAGAGAAACCCTGTCTCAAAAAAAAAAAAAAAAAAAAAAAAAGTTGCTGTTTGTTTGTTTATTTTACTGTTATTGTTAAACAACTATAAAATCATCATTTGAAACAAAACAAAATAAATTAACAAAAAATCTCCAAAAATACTAGATGTCAAAATGTTTAAGGGGCTTTTTTCAATACAGCTCTTCTCCAAAACAAGACATTTCCATTTGTGGTTTAATTTTTCAAAGTAGATTTTATCACATAGAAGCATCATTTTTTTTATTTATGCTTTAGAAACTGGGTTACCATATTGGCAAATGCATCAGTATCTCAAGTACTCTATTTTTTAGTATAGTAAATCATAAAGGTAAATCTTGAGTTTTGTCCCACTTGAGAAAAGTTGTAAACTTATGCTTCAGCTCATCCCAGTACCTTGGCTGCACCATCATTCTCTACACTTCTGACTTCCATCCTTTGCCTATCATTTAGTAGTCTGAAATTGACTGAGAAAGATCACTATATAGCATGAAAGAGGAAAATTGACTGAAGCAAACCAAGCCATATTTGTGCACAATCTTACTAACAAGTAGAAATAATCAATTTATTTAATAAAATAATAAATTTTCATAGGAGAGTCATGTAGAACTAGAATTTTCCTTTCGCTAAGGAAATTGTATTCTTTGTATTTAGAAGCATGACTAGAGAAGAGAGAACACACATGTAATTTACAGTCAAATTTTCAAATGAAACCCAAAGTTATGAGAAATGAGACACATAGGCAGAATTAGTCAGCTGGAATTATGAAATTTTGTTTCTGTGTGAATTTCTGTGTTTGTTTCTGTGTTTGACTATGTGAATATTTCATAGGAATTTAGAAAACAAACATACTTAGAGAAATGTGGAGGAATATTTTACCAAATCAAAAATTAAGAAAGTCAAATGTGGTAGCCATTTAAAAAGATAAGGGAATTGTTTCTCATTTTTTCTTATTTCACAAAATAATTGTAAAATAATTTTTTTCTACATATTACATACATACACTGACTTTATGATTTACTATATTAAAATATAGAATACACTAAATATCGATGCATTTGACCATATTCTAACACACATGTATATCAAAAGGAGGTTTCACTAACGTGACTTAAGGGCGGTGGTCTGGCTCGTCCAATAGTAGCTGTCTCCTAGTAGGAAGGCCAAGAATCTGATAATTGTTCAGTCCCCCAGGAAGCAAGATGTCTCAACTGGTCTCCAGTTTACCTTAGAATCCCAAAGAAGTAGGGGGTAGTACCAGCTAAGTAACGCCACAGCCGGACAGATAAACTCGCAAGTGAGGGAAGGCAATCAAAAGCAACAGCTTCTTTCTTTCAACTGTGGAGCTCAGATTTACAGTGGTTCTTCAGACATCGTAGGATCCAGAATTAGAATCAGTCTTCCTCCCTCAAAGAATCCAATAAGAAAAATCCCCCATAGGTATGCCCAGCCACTTATATGTTACCCAAATCCAGAGGTACTCAGTTGGACAACAATGATTAATGTGTGCAAACACGTAATTATGAGAGCTTTGAAATCTTACTAAAAATAAAAAAACCCAGATATGGAATCAGGAAAACATACCTATACTCAATAACATGATGCTCTGTATATTGCGAGTTATTGATTTAAGAGCTTTATGTAGAAATTTATTTTATGCTGAAGGTAAGAAGTGTTGGTTGTGACATGAATAATATTCATCTTGAAGTGCTCACGTGTATTTACTGATCAATGCTTATTGAGGACATCATTCACACTTACAACATAGCAATGAAAAATTGTGATTGTGAGTCCCCTATCTTCTGTCTTTGAACACTAATTCTGATATGAAATTGTGTTAGGCAGTTATCTAATGCAGCTGAATGACATATCAATCTGAAATGTAATGATTTTTAAAAACTAGCTTTCATGATTCTGTGTCAATTTGACTAAATTGGCATTCATTTTTCACTACATTTTGGCTACTTGCTTTAAAATAGGAGCTAAAAAATAGAAATCCAAATTACATTCATCAGTCCCTGTTTACATCGGGCTGGCAATTTACACTTGGATTACATAAGACATTCACATAGGCATAGGGTTGTCATAGGAGCATACTTATTGGATGAACAATGACCATTTATCTTCTTTGTACCCCTCACCTCAGAACATATTGTATTTGAAAGCAATGCAGACAAATATGATGATTAGAAATCTTAATAACACTCAGAATTAATAAAATTGCTTGGCTTATTTATCACAAGCAGATATTTCTTCCAAACTTTTTCAAATAGGATCTATGTGTTCAGGCATTAAATCAGTTTTAAGGATACTACAGATTTCAATAATTATCTCATAACCTTAAATTTGGCCTCCTCATCCCCAAAAGCACAAAGAAGATGAAAGAACTTCTACATTTTTCTTTCATTAAGAGATCTCTTAATGTTGCCAGTTTCTGTTTCATTTATTGGTATTGCTGTATTAATTTCTACTGTCACGTTTAGAAATCATAAAGACTTTAATGTCTTAAAATACAGCAATTATACCTCTCAGGTCTCTGCTTGCCTCAACATACCTCCTCCTCTGACTAAGATTCCATGATTCCTTACTTTTTATCAAATCAAAAGGATCAAAACACTTTTATTTCTTACTTTTTCTCATATTTTAGCCTGATCTGAAAAATCACTTTTTACTTATATTTTCATAATATGAAGTGAACACATTTTATGAAGTCATTATATGCCCATTCTAGTCTACATAACAGGACACTGAGAGCATAATAGCTTAGTAAATAACTGTATTTTGTCTTATTTTTGTGTGTGTAGTGTGTATTAATTTGGCTCAAGTTTATGTTTTTTTCCTATGGTTGTATTATGTTAAAGTCCAATGCTGTTTCTAAAGGAAAATAGAATCATCTAGATACACATACATACATATATATATATATATATATATATGTGTGTGTGTGTGTGTGTGTGTGTGTTTATCTACATATATATATATATATATATATATATATATATCATATTCTTGACTTACACAATTACAAATTCTGAAAGTTTGAGGAATATTTTGTCTGTAAACTGACTCCTTACTAAATCAGTGGTGAAATGAAACAAATCAGAAGCAGCACCTTGAGAAATTCTATGATAATGAATAAGGCATTCAGAATCCATGAAGTGAGAGTTTCCCCAGAAGCATTATGTGTAGAAAAGATAAATAATGAGTGAAATGCCTATCATTTCATAATGGGGTCTCTTCATTATTTTCAATATTACTATCGATTATTAGTCTACAGTGTCAACATAGTTTTCATAGCATGCATGCTTTCAGAACTGTGGAAAGATACTATACTTAAATAACAGTATTATTCTTAAGACCTTTAGAGCAATACCTTGCTACTCTTTGCTGAAGGTTATTGTTCATGTAAGTATCATTATTAAATGAGCATATCTAACCTTCTGGTTATAAGCTTGTGTACTGGTTGGTTTTGTGTGTCAACTTGACAGAAACTAGAGTCATCAAAAAGGTAGGAGCCTCAGTTGAGGAAATGCCTCCATGAGATCCAGCTGTAAGGCATTTTCTCAATCAGGTATCAATTGGGAAGGGCCGAGCCCGAGCCCAGGGTGGGTAGTGCCATCCCTGGGCTGGTATTCCTGGATTCTATTAGAAAACAGACTGAGCAAGCCACATAGGCAAGCAAGTTAGTAGCACCCCTCCACGGCCTCTGCATCATCTCCTGCCTCCAGGATCCTTCCCAGTTTGAATTCCTGTCCTGACTTCTTTAAATGATGAATAGTGCAGTGGAAGTGTGAGCAGTATAAACTCTCTCCTCCTGAACTTGATTTTGGCCATGTTATTTTCTTGCAGTAGTAGAAACTCTAATACAGCTTGGTCTTGTACATTGCCAAAAGAAAGTGAATTATACAGATAAGGCCTAAGCTGACTTTAAGTGTATGCATATGTTATATGAAGGGCTGACTCCAGTTTCTGCTTTTGCTCTTCCGATGACTTCTCTTTGTCAGCCTACACATATCATCCCATCGGTAATTATGCGCAATTAGATGACATAGAAACAGAAGACAAACATGCTTTGAATATTTTTATCATGGTTTGCTGCACTCCCAGACGGTTCAGATGCAGCAATGTAGTCCCTTCCTGCAACATCTTTGAATATTAGTAGTGTGGTAAATTCTAGTTGGTATAACTTAGAGTAGCACAACAAATTGTTCATTTTTTTTGAAAGTAGACATTTTCCAATGTGTAATGATGTGCTGATTAATGAACATAACTATAGCTGAATGACAAATTTGTTGGAAATATGAATATTAATGATGAAAGATTTGGGTGGTAGTCAAGAGACATTTGAATACACCTGTGCAATGGTAATGCTCAACAAACAGCCTCGGCAGTGGAAGATCTCAACTATTAAGTGTTAAGGGTGAGTCGTTTTGTGGATGCCAATCAGTGACTCACCCTGAATTCATTTGTTGTCAATCAATAGGCTCATGAAGAAAGTCTTTGTGGTGGTAGGTAAGGTTCATAGATGTAGAAATGTGGACTTCCACTGGACTACTACACAAGAAAATTCGTAATATGCACTAGTGTTTTTTTTTTTTTCTAGTATAACTAATGCTAGTATCACTTGCAAGTGTAATCCTCATAGAGTGACATCTGTAGAAACTTCAGGACCAGTTTAGAAACCTGATCCTTAAAGATCTCCTTTACTAGCATTACTCTTGGATACAAAGTCCACATAAGTCACAGTGTCAGAGTTCTGCAGAAGAACACAATACCATACAGACAAACAAAAATAGACATATACATTCATTTAATTTTCCACAAATATGTTAATATATATTCTCCATGTATATGCACATATGTAATATACATGTATATACATATATATCCATATACATGGATATTTAACTCAATAGTGAAGCAACAGTATGAAAATAGGCTATATATTTTTTAAATGTACATTATTAGAGCATATATTATACATAATTGTGAAAGCATATTAGTCTGAAATATACAGAACAGAAATTTACAGAAGGGAATTTAGAACATGACACTTTAATATCTAGAGAATATTCATCAACTTGTAAAAACACTGATTTACATAATCATGTCCCTTGTTTTCACTGTAGAGTGTTAAGAAACTTTCCAAGATTAATTATTCAGTCACTGATTACTTTCAAATAGAAAATATGTGATTTCTAAAGAGAGGAAGTGGTAACTGTGTTACACCTCCTATTGGCAAGAACTTCGACAGAGAACACTAATTGACATACACATAGTTATAATAATCGGTGTTTTTTACAGACTCTAATTACTAATTTACTGATTTCTGTCTTATAATATTCTATAAGTTTTAAATTTAAAATATTTGTGATTTTTTACTTACAAATCTCGGCATGAAAGGACCAATAAATTTTACTTCATGAACAAAGTTTATAACATTTTTTAAACACTTTATAATTTATTAGGACTTTTTAAAAATTTCAAAACAACATTTATATTGGCAAAGGTTCCATTTAAATTTGAAAAGAATTCTTTATGTTTCTAATGGATTGACTTCTGTGTATGGTAATTATGTTATCTATGGTGAATATTGCTATTTAGAAGTGTTCTACAACCTTTATTAATTGTCTGCTTATACTTGCATCAGTTATTCTGAGTAGCATTAGATGCTGACCCTAAGTTGGTACATTTCTCATTATCACTCCACTTTGATCATTTTGGGATTCATTAATTTTGATGTTCACTCTTACTCATATTAAGATCGTTAAGTCTTCTACATGACTTGTTCCTTCATTATATGTGTGTGTGTGTGTGTTGTGTGATTCTTATCCAAGTTAATATGCTTCCCTCTTTATTTGAGATTCTCTTTTTTTTTTTTTTTTTTTTTTTTTGGTTTTTCGAGACTCAAGTACTCATTAACATGATCAGATGCCTCTCAGAATTATCAGCTGAACAAAAACATTTCTGAAATAGAGTCCTTTAGACATTGCAGGGCTACTGAATGCAAGACTTCACAGTGACTACATACATAATACCTTCACAAGATAATCCAGCCAAAATTCCAATATATTTTGGAGGAGGTATTCATAAATCTTAACCCCAGCTGAGGAGTTACTGGCAATTGATACCTGTTATGGGAGGGGAAACTCAAGTTTTCCTCAAGGATGTAGTCCCTACTAGGCTGCCTATGCCCCATAAAATGGTCCTACAATTATGCTATACTGGCAGCATCAAGTGATCTCAGTAGGTTTTAAAAAGTACATGGATTTGGGGAGTAAGAGTAGTTTGAGAATATAGAAGAGGAGAGAGAGTAGTATGAATTTGATCAAAATACATTAGTTGCATGTATGAAATTCTCAAAGGATAAAAAATGATTCAGAAACTCAAACTACATTTCTTTCATACCATTATTAAATATAAACATATAAAAATATAAGGCAAATACAGAGCATTCCACAGTGACATAGGCCAATTGATGATTTTCTGAGGAAGGGAATAAAATAATGCAGCTTTTACTACACCATTAAGAAAAAAACACAGAAAGAAAATAATAGAAGTGAAGGATGAAATAGAGAAAGAAAGGAAGGACATCCTAGGGTCCAGGGAGGGAGGGAAGGCCCATAAAAATACAGAAGAGATTGTAGTTAGGAATTATGCTATCCTAAATGTGATGGCAGTGGACTATTTTCTAAAGCCCATGACCTCACTTGTCATGATGAAGCTGCTAGGTTTTCAACACCATGCATGATCTCTCTTGAGATGGAGTTGGCATATGTCCAATTAGATAGCTGTTAGTTGCCACTTTATACCTTTATGCATTTCTTGCCATACTGATTATTGTCACAGATCAAAGATGATATTCCTGGGGAAGATTATTTAATTGCTTCTCTAGACATAATATTTCCTGGAACCATGGATGTAGGCTACAGGGAAGAGGTTTTCAAGCAAGATCTAGTTCAAATCATTTGAATCCTTTTTCCTAAGTGTATGCTATCATCAGTGTATGGGCCCACCTTCAGTTCTTGATAGGTAACCAAGAGATGTATCAATAATCTCTATTGTTTTAGGAGTTAAAGTTGGTCTACACTGACTGGCCATTCAATAGATAGATTCTTGTAGCCGGTACTGTGGTTTTTCTTAGTCTATGGTACTTCGTCTGAGAATTCCCAGGTCAAGTGGCTTAACTCTCTTTAAGATACATTGTACATACATATAAGTGTAGCTGTCATTCCTCATCAAAGAAGCCTTTCTTTTCCTCAAATGGAGATTATCATAGAAAACCACAAATTAGCACATGGTCTTTGCCCAGACTGTGGGATCCCAGCCACAATGGATATATGTACATCATGTCTCCTGAATTTATGACTTGGGAGAGGGGAAAAATGACTGTGAGAGCCACAATACCCAAAAGTCTGTAGTGAAACAGTTTCTCCTAGAATGACTGCATAAACTAGACCAGAACAATTGTGATGTTAATGGACAAGTTAACATGAAAGGGGAAAAGGTTCATGAAATCCCACCCCTAGCGAAATAACTACAGGCAAGTAATGACTGCTGGAAGAAATAGAATTACCTTCTCTCAAGATTGAGCCAATTATTGATTAACTGACTAAGAGTTGATATAAAACCATATACATGACAACAGAAAAAAACAGACTCTTTGGGGTATATTTATTTGTATTTGTGATATACATACACACACACACACACACACACACACACACACACGCCAGAGACATATATATGGATGGAACAATAATAAAGAAACAAAGGCTGTCAACTTGAGAATGGGGGGCATTCGAGGGTTGAGATGAGATGGAGGGAGAAAGGGAAGGAAAAGTGATATAACTCCACCTCAATGAAAACACCAAAAAGTAAGAAAATAATACAACTACAAAGAGGAAGAGAGGGAAAGAGGTAGTAAGAGATTAATAAACACTTTAGCCGGGCAGTGGTGCCGCACGCCTTTAATCCCAGCACTTGGGAGGCAGAGGCAGGCAGATCTCTGTGAGTTTGAGGCCAGCCTGGACTACAGAGTGAGTTCCAGGAAAGGTGCAAAGCTACACAGAGAAACCCTGTCTCGAAAAACCAGAGAGAGAGAGAGAGAGAGAGAGAGAGAGAGAGAGATATTAATAAACATTTCAATGTCTTCAATGCATGTGGTAGACAACCTGATCATAGGACCTACATAACCATGAGCTTTGCTGTCATTTATTCATCAATGTAATGCACAGTCTGATAATTATGACCCAACAAAACAAAGCAAATGTTGTATGGTATTGATAAGAACCAATTACAATTCCCCTATGAAAATAATTCTTATATTTCAAAGATACACATGTAATCTATTATATACCTTTTACATTGTTTATGGATGAATCCAAAGAGTTTAAGGTGCTGATGTCATGTCTTCCAAAATATGTGTGCAGTGTAGTCGGGCAGTTATCTTTCTTTTATAGCCCATTATTAGCAGGGGAGGTTTTTGACAAAACGTTCAATAACTAATTAAAATATTTCTTTTTATAGCTTAAATACTTGATCTAGGAACAGTCCAAACAATAATTTTCAGTATATTTAGACTCAGTTGCATAAGCTTAACATCCTAATGATAGCTATGAAACACATGGAAAATGACAATTAAAAATTAAAACATCGAAGATATGTTTATTCTACTGAGGTAAAATAGAAATGTCTTTATAAATAAAAATATATCATGAATCTCTTTCAAAATTTGTCCCTGGAACTTAAAATTAACCATGTTAAAAAAAAAAAGAGTAGTTTGTTTTTTAAATGAAGACACATGGGATTTATATTTGGCTTTTAGGGGGCATTTTATTGTGTCACTTGTTGAAAAAAATGAGTAACACAAATTTTTCTTTCTTCTTTCTTTTTTAGCTCTGGATGTCTGGGAACTCTCTTTGTAGACCAGGATGGGCTCAAACTCACAGAGATCCACTTGCCTCTGCCTCCTGAGTGCTGTGATTAAAGGCATACACCACTACCACCCAGTTGACAATGATTTTTTACCCTTAAAGGTATATGTGTGTGAGTGTGTGTGTGTGTGTGTGTGTGTGTGTGTGTGTGTGTGTGTGAAAGTTTGAACAGTGGTTACAAATTAAGATCAGAAAAGTATCAAGTACAATTTGCTATAACATTAAAAACAAATGAAGGGAATGAAAAATAATTGAAATGAGAAAAAGAGAAGGGGAGATAGAAAGAGGAAAAATGGCAGTGTGACATACATTAAAAAAGAGAAAAGGAAAGGAGAGAAAGAGAGGACTCTACCTAAGAAAAACATTTGTGACATCATTTAACAGATTTGCATCAAGTGTTCCACTATTGTCCAGTGAGCTGGCCCCTGTCTCTAACTTCAGTACTTGCAATTCTGAAACAATAGGATCACGAGTTTAAAGACAGGTAGACTGTAAAGGAAGACCCTGTCTTAAGCAGCAGAAAAGAAATTCCAATCATTATTGCACACAACTAGAAATTACAGCACAATAAAAATGCAAAATTGAGCCGGGCGGTGGTGGCGCACGCCTTTAATCCCAGCACTCGGGAGGCAGAGCCAGGCGGATCTCTGTGAGTTCGAGGCCAGCCTGGGCTACCAAGTGAGTTCCAGGAAAGGCGCAAAGCTACACAGAGAAACCCTGTCTCGAAAAACCAAAAAAAAAAAAAAAAAAAAAATGCAAAATTGAGGACACCTAGGAAACCACATGTCATCTAAAACCAATATGTTTCAGCATGATATTTTCCTGAAAATATTATTTCTGTAATTTGCATTAATCATGCACAATAATTTGATCCCAATATTAAAGATTCCTTTCTAATGTTAACATTTAAATATTGATGGGTAATAGTCATGGATTATTTTTGGAATGACATTGATAACATCAGTTAAAACTATCAAACATAAAAATGTTTATCTTTGGGCCTAGAGAGATAGGTCAGTGGTTAAGATGACTTGTGGCTTTTACAGAAAGCCCCAGTTGATTCCCAGCACCCACAGGGCAGCTCACAGTTCTCTAAAACTTCAGTTTCAAGTGTCTGATAACCTGCTTTTGCCTTCACAGATACTTCAAGGACACGATGCATGCACATACATATAGACACTCAAAGAAAGAAAATAAATGTTAAATGTTTGTTTAAACTAAATGTTGATCTTTCTTTTTATATACTTTTTATATTTTTAAGTTACTAGTTTCCATAAACTAAGTCAACCAACATCAGTTAAAAGCAAAATAAAACATAACAAAAACAAACAAACAAACAAACAAATAAATAAAAAATGGGGTGATGATATTAGATCGTCCATAAGTAGTTTTCAAACTTGAATGCATGACAAAGTCTTCTCTTCTCAGTTACTTTACTGTTCTTCTACAGCCTCCTGGGTGCCAAGATTATAGGCCTGTGCCACCAACCTGCCTTTGCTATGAACAAAAAGTGTCCACATTTCTTCTGAATCACATCCTATGAAATTATGACTTTACTGGCATGAATCTTAAATTGTTAGCATCATTTCTGGGTGTCATGTAGGCAGGCAGGGAATTATGGTTCAATAAGTAGAAAATAAAGAGGAGCAGGGACCCTCATATGTTCAACATTACTTCCTTCAGTTAAGTTTCACATTCAAGCAATTACCATCTCACAAAATAGCATCACAAGCTGTCAGCAAAATATTCAGCACAGTTCCAGGCTGGGCTGACTCCCCAGGGGAGACCTTACCTTGGAGGAAGTGGGAATGGGGGGGTGGATTGGGGGAACAGGCTGAGGGGTGGGAGGAGAGAAGACAGGGAATCTGTGGCTGATACGTAAAATTAAATTAATTATAAAATAAAAATATTTATAGTAAGAAAAAAACATTCAGCACACAGACCTCTGTGAAGCTGGTTCAGATGTAACTGTATGCACGCTCTTGCTGGTCTACTCAAATCCATGTTTTTCTTCTGTTCTTAGCTCGAAACCACTTTCCATAGTATTCTTTTACTTTCTTTGTAGATCTATCTAGAGTCTGTCACTATAATCACCCCAATTCTTTGGGAGGTGCAGAGAAAAATCAGGAAGAACTGTTCATCAACCACATTTTTTTTTAAAGGAAAGGAAGTTTCTCATGATGATTGAAATTAAAACCACTAAGAGAGGAAGACAATCTATAGAAGACTATGTTCTATGATTATCTGAGAGTGTCACTTTACATAGGTAAAAGATACCTTACTGAAGATGTAAGAGTAAATTGGACAAAAGTTTTCATTATACAGTCATTGTTTTGCAAATGTCTTTTCATGTATACATTGTAATATAAAAATGCAAACCAGAGAACAGTAAGTATTATGGGTGTTATTTTAGGAAAGAAAAGTATGGATAAACACTAACAAAACCATAGTCCATGATTAAATGTTAGACTGAAAGTGGTAAAAAAAAAAAAAAAAGACATCATTAAAATAAACGACACCTGAATTTTCCCTTATTTTCAAATTTGCAACAAGAAAGGATAACAGATTCCTTGCAACAGAATAGTGTGAGGGAATCGCCCTTTTTACTTTTTCATTCTACATATCCCTAAGTAATGCAGTAATGATAACATACTTACAGAATGTGACTCATTCTGCTTCTCTTCACCTTCTTTGGTAGACTGATGTCTGTCAAACCACTGCATTTACTTTTGGAGTATTAATTAGCAGTGTCTCTAGAAATTTCTTTTTGCACACATCAGTATGTATTTATTTACCAACAGAGTCTGCTAGATAGATCCATGACATTGATGTTTATTAATAGAAAATGTGCCATCCTTTATGCTACAGGAGGTGAATATTAAAAAGATGACAAAGAAGGAACAATGGGAGGGACCAGCAAGATCTCTAATGTAAAACTATTGAATAAGTGACCTATAATTTAGTGTCCTTAAATGATAATAGAATATAATTTATCATGGTTTTATATTAAAAATTAATTAATGCAAATAGGTGGTCAGTGGATAAGAGCATTGGTTACTATTCCTTAAAGTTAAGAAGTGTCCAATATGATGAATATTATCTTTTTATTCTTTTGCTGAATTAAAATGCCTGGGTTTGATTTTCTGCAAGCATGACAATTGACAGCTGTCTGTTATTTCAGTTCCAGGGGACTCAGGTGCTCTAATCTGTCTTCCATAAGCAGAAAATGATGCACACACACACACACATATAGGCAAAAATTCTTACATATCAATACATAAAATAAATTTTAAACATATTAAGAATTTTTCTTTCTTTTTAAAATTGATTTCATCATCATCATCATCATCATCATTATTATTATTATTATTATTACATCTCTAGAACTTTTTCCCCTCCCCATCTCCTCCCAGTACATCCCCACATGCCCCCTGCCCTTGCTACCATCCACTCCTCCTCTGTTTCTCTTCAGAAAGGGCAGGCCTCCCATGGATGTCAACCAAACATAGCATATCAAATTATAATAAGACTAGGCATCATCCTGGTATTAAGGCTAGACACAGCAAACCTATAGGAGGAATAGGGTCCTAAAAGCAGGCAAAAGAGTCAGAGACAGCCCCTGCTCCCAATGTTAGGAGTTCCACAAGAGGACCAACCTAAACAACTGTCACATATGTGCAGAGGGCCTAGGTCAGATCCATGCCGGTTCCCTGGTTGTGGGTTCAGTCTCTGTGAGTCCCTATAAGTCCATGCTATTTGATTCTGTGGGTTCTCTTGTAATGTCTTTAACCCCTCTGGCTCCTACAATCCTTCCTCACCCTCTTCTGAAGGACTCCCAGAGCTTGGTATAATGTTTGACTATGGGTGAGACAAACTTTTTTATGTACAATACATTTTGATCACTCTTCCTTTCTTTCAACTCCTTCTAGAGTCTCTCTACATCCTAACTTTCTATCCTTCATCTTCTCTTCCTCTCTCTAAAAAAGCATTAAACAAAGATGGCAAAACAACAAATTTTATTTTAGAATTTCTTTAGAACAAACAAGTGCAAAACAAAACAAATAGTAAGACAAAAAATCCCAGAACACACAAAAGTACACACACACACACACACACACACACACACACACACACACACACACACACATATATGGAAAGCAAAATATAAAGTCTGTTTGTGTCGGCCAAGTATTCCTTGCCTGCGGACTGCCATAGAGTGCGAATGATACACCCAATGGCATTCCACTGGAGAAAGCTATTTTTCCTTCCTAGCGTCTATCAATTGCAAATAGTTTTTTGGTTATGGTTATGACTTTATGTCCACTCTCTCTTCCCAATGCTGGGATGTTATCTGATTTAAATGTGTGAAGGTCTATATCTGCTGTTACTTTCTGTGAGTCCATATTGCATCCCTTTGCTGAGTCTAGAAGATGTTTCATGCAGAAATCTCTGATTCTTAAGATCTTTCTGGCTTCTCTTCTGCATAGATTCCTAAGCCTTGAGTGGTGGGGTTTGAGGAAGACATCCCATTTTGAACGGAGTATTCCAAAGTCTCTCGTTCTCTGCACATTTTCCTGTTTTTGGTTTGTCATAAGGTTTATACTTGGGAGACTATGATGATTATTTTTCTTCTCTGGCAGTGTGCAAATACCTTGAAGAACCATGGACACTTGCCAGAGGAGGTTAAGGTTCTGGTTGGTGACCAGCTTAATCTCTCCATGTTTGATGACATAAAAAACTGGTGTCTTCAGCAATGTAGCCTTACCATCAGTAGAGGAAAGGCTGATCATCATAGATTTTTTGCAATGATCATCAATAGGTTTTGCAATAGCCTGTTTGGGGTACATAGAGGACCCCTTTGGCCAATGAATCAACAAGTATAACTCATTGCCGATGTGTATATATACAATATCTTAAAGTAGTAGTTTTCCATATGACTTTTCAAATGGGCTTTGGTGTTACTTGTTTCTCCCCAGTGTTCTTCTTTATCCTTCCATCTATTCACTCACTCCCTAATCCTCCTATTCAGCTTTCCTCTTTATATCACTATATTCTATTTATGCTTCCTTGGAATATCTTTTTTTTAATCACACCTGGTCCTTTATTAGCTATGTAAAACCTGTTGTTATGCTGATAGAAACACATATCTAAAGTTTAAAACTAATATCCACGTACCAACGAAAGCACGCAATATTTGTCTCTGGATCTGCATGAAGTAACCCAAGCAGGATGTTTGTTTCTAGCTCCATTCATTTGCTGTCAAACTTTATATTTTAATTTTTCTTGACAGCTTAATAAGAAATTATATAAATTTGACATATTTTCATTATGAATTTATCAGCTGATGGATGTCTAGGCTGTTTCCAACTTTAGGCTATTGTGAATGGAGCATCAATGAACACGGATGGGCTAGTATACCTGTAGTAAGCAAGATGTAGAGTCCTTTGGGTACATACTAAAAAGTGGATTTGTCAGACATCTATTTTTGCCTTTGTGAGGAGCCTCCACCTTGAAATCCATAGTGGCCAGTTCACAATCTAATTGCTAATGATTAAGTGTTTCCCTTCCCCTGAATACTCTGCAGTATGTGCTGTCATTTGTCTTATTGATCTTGGCCATTTTAACTAATTTAAGATGAAATCCAAGTAAGATTTAAATAAAAGTCAACACAATGGTGTTAAGGAACTTGAAAATTCTATATCTATATTATAAGCCAAGAAAAGTTTCTCTAAGTAACACAAATTATATAAAATTTGATTCATTTTATGAATGTAGATGTAACAAACTGTCTTATTAAAATAAGAAACACAGAACCAATGTAAAAGAGAAAGCCGAGAGGTCAGAGCTCAGAGCTAAAATCTTACCTCCTGCAGTGCTCCTAGCTTCCCCGAAAGAGAGCTACTTCCTGTGTCTGTCTTTAAATAGTCTTTTTGGTCTGCCTTCTCATTGGTTGTAAACCCAAACATGTGACTGCCTCGTTACTGTCTGTATGTATAGCCCTCTAGGTCTTAAGGCATATGTCTCCAATGCTGGCTGTATCCCTGAACACACAGAGATCTACCTAGCTCTTCTACCAAGTGCTAGGATTAAAGGCGTGCGTGCCGCCTCTTGCTATGGCTCTAATAGTTCTGACCCCCAGGCAACTTTATTTATTAACATACAACGAAAATAACATTTCAGTACAAATAAAATTCTTAGCCTTTTCAGATTTAAAAATCTAAAGTAACCAAATATATTCCATAAATTATCCTATTTTTTATTCTTAACCCAGTTGTATAATTTTTAAATGATTGTGATTTGTAGATTATGACAGAAGTCAACAATTGAACCTCAAGTTTGATCTGGTCTCAGGCTGTATGTGCCTTTAATCTGTCACACATTCATAATAACAAATACCCAATAACAGAGTTTTAGTCCATGGAGTGTCTAAATGATCACACTTAAATTTTGCAAGGTGGTTATTGTGTAGATGCATTCAATAGCAAAGCAAACACATTATCTTTCTTGGCAGCAGAAAGCTGGCTTGGAAGAGATCCAGCTCCATGCTGGGGACAGTACCTTTCTTTCTTTGCCTGTCCACTTTTCATAGTGTTCTGCATGACTAGCTGATACAAAGAATGCTATAATCATCATTCTTCCTTCCCCCTTGGGAACAGACCAGGTATGTTCCCTCCATAGGAGAGTCCATTGTTGTAACATTGTTTTTTACTCTTTCTTTTGGGGCCCTGCCACCCAGCTCCCAAATAAATCACACATGGAGGTTTATTCTTAATTATGAATACCCAGCCTTAGCTTAGCTTACTTTTTTGCTAGCTTTTCTTAAATTATCCTGTCTCTGGGCTTTCCCTTTTCTTTTACTTCTGTAAATCTTACTCTTATTCCACGGCTTGCTGTGTGGCTAGGTGGCTGGCCCCTGGAGTTCTCCTCCTTCCTCTCTCATTCCTACATTTCTCCTCTTTCACCTTCTATATATCTTCTCTGCCTGTCAGCCCCACCTATCCTCTTCCTGCCTTGCTCTTGGTCATTCAGTTCTTTACTAGACTATCAGGTTCACAGAGTTATACAAATGCAACATTGTTAGACCATCAGGTTCACAGACTTAAACAAATGCAATATAAACAAAAGTAGAACACCTTAAAATAGTATTCCTCGACAGTCCATATGGATATTATTTTCCCCCATATTCCTCATCGTCCACACATAGTTCTATATTAAGAATTTGAAGTCTTTGACATAAAGATGGACAACGTGTCACATAGAAAAATCTCAACACCTCCAAAAAAACTAATGTACAAACATTCCAAACCCTTGTGTCAAATAGGCTTTATGATTTTTGTAGGTTTTCAGTGTGCTGAAGGCGAGACTGCTCTATCAGGGGGTAGTGTTTGATAATAAATTGCAGAATTTGCACTTCATCTCTTCCTGGATTTCAGGTACTGGCATACAGCATTTGTCATTTGAGATGTATTCATGATGCATGTGATCACATATCATTTGAAATGTTACTTTTATATATAATGAATAATCCTCATCAGGAGAGGCCTATCAATTTAGTTATGTCCTCAGTAAATATTACAAACCATTGACTAGTTCTAAGAATAGTTACTGGTGACAACAAGAGCCATAATCAACTTTTAGACTTAAAGTTTAGATGAAATAAGCCTGCATTTTTTATTTATTTAGCTTTATTTGTCAGTAATTTTCATATCAGGGAGGTCAAGTCTTTGTTTTTTTTCTATTTTCTATTAATTTTCATCAATGTTCTTAACCATCGCATGCGTTAGCCTGTTATAATGGCATCCTCATTTACTTTATTATCTACTTGACACAGCTTAGTGTCAAGTTGAGAGAATAGCCCCCTTTAAGCAATTTCATGGATGTGACTGGCCTGTGTGACTGACTTTGAGAGGTATTTTCTTGATGATTTTTCAGCGTTTCCACTCTACTGTGGGTGGTACCATTACAAAAAAGGTTGACCATGAAAGAAAGAAAGCTAATCATGAGCCCGTGAGAAAATGATGCATCGCACAAAGCAGAGAGTAATCCAGCCAGCAATGAACCTCCACGGTTCATGCTTCAATTCCTGGACTGATTTCCCTCAGTGTTAGACTGAAACCTGTAAGCTGAAATGTTACCTTCCATCCTTTAAGTTACTTTTGGTCCAAGTGTTTGATCACAGCAGCAAAAAGAATTGAAGAATGTATGCACGTGATCACACTTCTTGACACAAATAAAAAAAAATCACATCTAGTTAATGTAGCATATGCAGGCATTGATTTGTTTCAAGATGATTAAATAATTTATAAGCTACCATTAAAACCATGAAAGGACATTGTTGAGATGTTAAAATGTTTTAGAGACTTATAACCAGCACTTATGAACATTTAAGAATTAAATCCTCAGTAGAATCATGTGAGACATGCAGATGCTGAATCAGAGATTCAGACATATTTAATATGTGATAACAGAACACAGAAGTGGTCTGTAATAGACTGTACTTTAGGTCTACTTTATTCTAACAAGCTTATCTCTCAGTAACTGTTCAGCCATTATAGTCTGTCAGTAAGTTATATGAAGATTAAGTCACTCTTCTCAACACTTTAATAAATGTCCCTCAGAATTATGCCTATATCAAAAACCATTAGGTGACACTGTTGTACAAATAACTATTATATCAGATTAGTCAAAATTCTCTCAAACACCATTCATGTGACAGCAGCCTTGTTCCAACCATTTCTGTCTCTTTCAGGCTGTAGGTATATTAGGATTACGCTGTTGTGAGTTATACCACAAATGTAAACAGGAGGTAAAGATGGCATGGCCATGGAATCTGTATGTTTTATAAATACATTCTCATCAACAGAGCTACAAATTCCTTGAGAGGTGAGAAGAGAGAGTAAAGGAAGTTTCAAATGGAAAATTGATTTCTGTCTCTGAGGGAGTCTCACTAGGGAAACAAACTACCCTTTAAATGTAGACTTCATGCCCAGCACTAGATGGCCAACAGAAAGTGAACTCAATGGCATTTTTGGAGGTCCCTTGTATTTCATGTTAGGACTTTCCCATTATTTTTTAAATTTTGTTTTATTATTATTTTTTCACTTATAATTTCTCTTCTCTTTTTTTACTTTACTTATACATTATGGCTTTCCAGTTTAATGTATTTTCTTATGAGATTCCTGAATGTTGGAAGGAATTGTTCTCTGTCCCTTGTGCCTTTACTTTGGCTCTCTTTGTTTGTCTTATCCTACCCAACTGTTAGCATTTGTTTTATCTTATTTTATTTTATTTTATTATTACCCCCTAGATGTCTGTTTGTTTTCTAATGAGAGACAGAAAGGGAGTGGATCCAGACAAGCAGTGAGATGGGGAGGAAGTAGGAAGAGTAGAGGGAAGGGAAACCATAATCAGGATATATTATGTGAGAAAAATTTCATATTTTCAATAAAGGGGAATAAATGAAAATAAAAGTATGTACTTTATTGTTGTTGTTTTTGAGACAGGGTTTCTCTGTGTAGATTTGGTGCCTGTCCTGGATAAAGTATTTACCTATTATGATGGATTATATTTTAACAAATTTTGAAGAGAGATTGAAGTTCAGTCTATTATGGAAAACAAGATTTTGAAATCTTTTTTGTATATTCTTTTGATAATGATGCTAGACATGAGTTTCATATTATGGAATGTGTCTTAAACCCAATAAAATGTGGTTGTTTTTGCCATGATGTTCTGACAGCAAATGTATTCCTGATATGGCTTGTAGTCTTAAAAGGTCTTATTAAATAAAAAACATGGAGCCAGATATTGGGGTGAACACTGAAAGATCAGAGAAACAGAACAAACCACATCCAACCTCACCTTGCCAACTCCTCAGCTGATCTTGTTTCCTCAGACTGAAAGCCTTTGAATCCTCATCCAAATGGATCTCAGCTCATCTGCTGCTAAAAGCTAAAAGCTTAAAAAGGCCTCTAATTCCTGGTCCTCACGCCTTATATACCTTTCTGCTTCTTGCCATCACTTCCTGGGATTAAATGTGTGTGCCACCATGCCTGGCTCAGTTTCCAGTGTGGCCTTGAAAGCACAGAGATCCATCTGGAATGCTAGGATTAAAGCCCTGTGCTACCCCTGCCTAAACCTATGTTTAATATAGTGGCTGTTCTGTTTTCTGACCCCCAGATAAGTTTATTGGAGTGCTCAATATATCAACCACAATGGCTTGTCAGGACAGCCATTACTGCAGACCACAGGGTGCACAGCTGGTAAAACTGAGTACTAAGATTCTCCTTTGGAGCATTCCAGCACTTCCAGCGCTGTGAAAATGAGCCAAAAAAATGATAAGGACTCCAGGTTAGTACCTGCTAGATATATCCATGTTCTGTGATTCAAATACGTGGTGTCTCCAGTAATAGGATCTGTGTGTGTGTGTGTGTGTGTGTGTGTGTGTGTGTGTGTGTGTGTGTGTATGTACAGATACAAAGCTCCTACAGTAATAAGTATGAAATCCCTCTCCTCAGGGCTAGGAGAACTTGTGGAAGAGGAGATAGAAAGAGTGTAAGAGCCAGAGGCGATGGAGGACACCAGGAGAACAAGGCCCTCTAAATCAACAGGATCAAATCACATATAAACTCACAGAGACTGAAACCTCATACACAGGACCTGCACAGATGTGCACTAGGTTTTCTATGTATAAATCATGGCTTCCAGTTTAGTGTTTTTACAGAATTCCTGAGTGTGTGAACAATGGGTCTCCGATTCTTGTGCCTTCTCTTGGACTTTTTTCCTTCCATTTGTTAGTTTTGTTCAATTCCAATGTGTTAGTTTTTATTTTATTTTATTAGAAAAAAGAAAAAAAAAGAACAGTAGCTATAAGTATATAAATATGACACCTTTATCACAAGAGCAACATCTAAAGAGAGTAGATTCTAGTTAAGTTTATATGATAAATCACTTTTGTTTTCATTCACACAAAATTGACTCTTTAAAACAATGACTCCAGTAAATTCATTTGTAACATTATGAATAATAAATATTCCCAGTTTGTATGCAAATTATAAGTAATATGTACCCATCATAACTAAGAATACAATGCCCTCACATTTTGTTGACTAATTTTTAGTTAATCAATTCTTTCATTTTTACTATAATTTTTATTCTTTGAAACAATTTTTAAATTTAAATATATTTTCATCATATTTTTCACCTCCCTAAGTCCTTCTAGATTCTTTCTAATTCCCTGCCCACAAAACTTTAAGTTTTTCTCAAAAAACAAAAACCAAATACAACAAAACCCGCCAAAATCACAAAAGAAAATAAGACAACACCCCAAAAAGAAACAAACTAAAATAAACAAAAATCCTCACCAAACTGTAACCAAATAAAAGCATATACACAAAAACAAACAAACAAACAAACAAAAAATCCTGTGGCATCAACTACTCCTGAACATGAGACTTGCCCTGGAGTAGTCGATAGACCCAGTGTGTAACATGAATCTTAAAAGATCCTATTAAATAAAAAAATCCAGAAATAGATATCGAGGTTAAAACCTGAGAGATCAGAGTAATAGGAAAAGCCACAGCCAACCTCACCTCACCAACTCTGCAGCTTCCAAAGAGACCTGCTTCCTGTATATTCCTTTCTTTTCTGACATCTCATTTCCTCTCTTTTCCCATCTATATCACTTCCTCTTCCAGCCCAGCTCTGTCACTTCCTGTCTGTCTGTACAGACCTCCAGACATTTATGGTTCACTAGTGTTGGAATTTAAGGCATGTGCCACCACACCTGGCTCTGTTTCCAGTGTGACCTTGAACTCACAGAGATCCAGAGGTATCCCTGCCTCCCAAGGGACAGGATTAAAGGTGTGTGCTGCCATTGCCTGACCTCTATGTGGAATATATTGGCTGGCTTTGTCCTCTGATCCTCAGATAGTTTATTGGGGGACACAGATAAGATATCATCACACCAGTGTCACTCCATGGGAGAAATCTGATTTTCCCTCTCTCAGCAAGGCTAAAAGCTGTTAACTGTCACCCTAGTGGCTAGGTTTTTGTTCATTCATTCATTCATTCATTCATTTTTTTCAATATAAAAAAATAAAATATGGGATGGTAAAACAAAAACTATCACATTGAAACTGGAGAAAGCAACCAACAGAATGACAAGGACCCAGAGAAGACACAAGAATCAGAGCTGCACACACTCAGGAATACTGTAAATACTCTAACTGGAAGCCATAGTATAAGCACAGAGGACCTGTTGCTGACTCATGCAGACCCTGTGCTTGCTGTTTTAGTCTCTGTGAGTTCACATGTGATTTGAGCATGTTGATTTTGAGCATCTGGTTATCTTGATGTCCTCATTCCCAGTGCAAGATGGGGTGTCCTTACATTTTAAACTTTACTTTCTAAAGGTATTCAGTAAAACTCATGGCCTTGATGCATACAAAAAAAAAAAAAAAAAAAAACAACAAAGAAGCAAACAAAAAAACAAAATCTAAAAAACAAAAAGACCCAAGATCCCAAGATGGTTTTAACCCTCCTTCTTCTCTGCCCTCAGCTTTCTCTCCCTAACTGAACTTCTCTTGCTCCATTATTCCTCTTTAACCATTTATATTATTTCCCTTCCCCTGAAAGTATCTTTTTTTCATAGCTCCTTGCTGAATTTCTGACCTTTATGAGTATTCCAAAAGGAGCACACATATCTGAAAACTGAGAGCTAACATAAACAAATGAGAGAAAACATGACCTATTTTCTCGGTCTGGGGTTATCTCACTCAGAATGAGTCTTTCAAGCTCCATCTATTTATCTGCAAATTTCCTATTTTTCTTCCATGACTGAATAATATTCCATTTTGCAAATATACCACAATTTGGGCAGACATCTAAACTGGTCTCATTTCTGGCTACTGTGAACAAAGCAGCATTGTAGAATGTCTGTACTATATTACCTCATACAGAGTTAAATGTTCTTACTTTTGTATTATAATGAAAATAAACATTAATTTGAAGCAATGTATCTGAACAGATAATTGATAAATCTTATTTTAAATTAATAAAATTAAATAAGTTAATCTAATACTAACGGTTTAATATTTAAATAGAAAATAAAAAATTCAAGATGATGCACTATCCCTGTATATAATATGCTTCATTAACTATTCATTCATTTTATCTTATGTCTTATCAATGTGTTACTGTAAATCTCACCATTCATCTCCTTAAGCATGAGATAATTATTAACAATGATTATTTCATTGAGGAACTTATTATAATATTGATTTTGTTATCTGTAACTTTATTTAAAATACATTCATGAGTCTCAATACCACTTAAACTGGGGTTGTTGGCAAAACCCCAAATCTTCATATTCTTAACAAGGCTACCTGATGGTTCAGTATCTTCTCAAATTCTGAATTTCATGTGAAAATCAGGGGAAAATGAACAAGTGAGCTATTTTAGGAGGAGACATTTGAGAATGTTAGCCTGTACCCAATAAAACACTTTAGCAAAGTGTGTCTTTTCAAGTCTTTCTGTTCTGACATAAGTTTCTTGACAAAAATTACTCATTAGCATTTAATCAAGTCAGTCGTAGGCCATGCACACGACTCCAACAACTGTCAAAATACTGCATTTAAATGACTAGCAAAGTGACAATGGAAACAGACTCTTCAGAGTTAGAGGCACAAACTTTATAATGGGGTGTAAACCATTAGTCCTAGTCTGTGAGCATGCTAAGATAGGTAATCATTCTCTATTAAATTCTTGCATTCTTTTAACACCCGTTTGGTGTTGATAAATATATAAATCATAGATGAAACTGTGAATATTTAAATCCATGTAATCCCAATGAAATATCATGCTTAATGGTTCTCATTATAATGTGTGTACTTTGAACTCCAAGTGTTTTATAATTATATATATATGTATATTTATATATAATATATATTAGGCTAAATATAAATTTGCTATTTTATACAGTTTTGACTAATTTAAAAACATACACTAAGTATAGATGAGAAAAAATATAATAAATATAAATACAGAATATTAGATGGAATGTTATTTGAAAATACCAAATTCATTTTACATGACATGTGTGAAAATTATTTAATAGAGGAAATTTGATAAATGCAAAGTTTTAAAAAATCTAGGAAGACAGGCTTTAGTCTCTGATTTCAGTATGGACTTACAAAGCTGTAGCTCAATCCATCATAACAACTGCTGCCTGTAACCACAAGTGCCTAATCCTTCATTGTTACACGAAAGGACTAATTATTAATATATTAGTCCCAGAGCTTTGGAATTTGGAGCATGGAGTCTATGCTACTCCTCTGACCAGAAAACGAGTGACTATCTGCTGGTGTATGTTCTATCTACAAATTTATTTCAAAGATTCAAATAAAGGTAACTTTTCATTTTTATTTTTATTTTAAACTTACTAGACTTTATAAGACAGAGGGCTGGGGATTCAGTTTAGGAATGTGTTGACTTCTTTGTTGAATGAATCAATTAGTCAGATTTGTTAGAGTAATGAACATGACGTATTTAACATATAGAAGGAATGGAGATTCACAGTGACAATGTTGATAATTGGATTAGGGCTGGACATCGTTAAAGGGTAGTTTTCTTTTCTTTTCTTTTATTTTATAATACTATTCACTTCTACATTATAGCCACAGATTCCCTTGTTTTCTCCCTTCCTGCCCCCCTCCCCTTCCCCCCAGCATACCCCCCATTCCCACCTCCTCCAGATCAAGGTCTCCCCCGAGGACTGGGATTGACCTGATAGACTCAGTCCAGGCAGGTCCAGTCCCCTCCTCCCAGACTGAGCCAAGTGTCCCTGCTTAAGTCCCAGGTTTCAAACAGCCAACTCATGCAATGAGCCCAGGGCCTGGTACCACTGCCTAGATGCTTCCCAAACAGATCAAGCCAATCTACTGTCTCACCTATTCAGAGGGCCTGATCCAGTTGGGGGCCCCTCAGCCTTTGGTTCATAGTTCATGTGTTTCCATTCATTTGGTTATTTGTCCCTGTGCTTTATCCAACCTTGGTTTCAACAATTCTCACTCATATAAACCCTCCTCTTTCTCACTAATTAGACTCCCAGCACTCCACCAGGGGCCTAGCCGTGGATGTCTGCATCCAGATTCCTCAGTCCTTGGATGGAGTTTCTGGCACAACTATTAGGGTGTTTGGCCATCCCATCACCAGAGTAGGTCAGTCCCGGCTGTCTCTCGACCATTGCCAGCAGTCTTTTGTGGGGGTATCTTTGTGGATTTCTGTGGGCCTCTTTAGCTCTTTGTTTCTTCCTTTTCTCATGTGGTCTTCATTTACCATGGTCTCCTATTCCTTGTTCTCCCTCTCTTTTCTTGATCCAGCTAGGATCTCCCGCTCTCTTTCCCTCGATCCTTGCCCTTCATTGCTCCCACTCATGTCCAGGCTGTTCATGTAGATCTCATCCATTTCTCTGTGTCTTTCTTGGGGTCCCGTTTTCCAGGTAGCCTCACTGGTGATGTGAGTAGCAGTCCAGTCATTCTTGTTCCACATCTAGCATCTTCCTATGAGTGAGTACATACCATATTTGTCTTTCTGAGTCTGGGTTACCTCACTCAGGATGATTTTTTCTAGATCCATCCATTTGCCTGCAAACCTCATGATGTCATTGTTTTTCTCTGCTGAGTAGTATTCCATTGTGTATATGTGCCACAATTTATTTATCCATTCTTCAGTTGAAGGGCATCTATGTTGTTTCCAGGTTTTGGCTATTACAAACAATGCTGATATGAACATAGCTGAGCAAGTGCTCTTGTGGTATGATTGAGCATTTCTTGGGTATATGCCCAGGAGTGGTATAGCTGGATCTTGGGGGAGATTGATTCCCAATCTTCTAAGAAAGCGCCATAGTTTTCTTTCAGACAGAAACAAATACATGTAAATTGTAAGTAAGTCTGTTAAATAAATCAAAAAGGAATAAAAGGTGAGAATAATCAATTAAAGTGTTTTTATATTTATCATGTCAACCATTTTGTTCCTTAACTCAAAAAGATTTGTTTAATAACTGCTTAAAATGTTAACAATTTCCTTTAAAAGATACATACGCAGATTTAAATATATTCATTTTTCTAAGTCTTACAGTTGGATTTTGAGACAATAAAAACAACTTTTGTTTTTATCATAATGAAAATAGTTGACCTGAGGATGGTTTAAAATTTGATTGAAAATAGAATATAAGCATAAAATTAGACACAGAAAAAAAAGGATTCAAAACCAATATTCAAACAATTCACTCATCTTTTATAAAGATCAGTTAAAGTATTGTAACTGTATGTTATGAGGAAATATAATAGATAAAGATGTGACAACAAAATATTTCAATATTATCTAGCATAGATCTTGAGTAGCAATTAAAGTTAAAATGAGGAAAGAGAGAGTTTTGATGGTATATATGATACATATATGAACTAGGAAAAACACAAGCCCAGTTTAACCACTCTTATTCTGTATTTTTCACAAAGGTTGTTATATGACTTTTTGCTTCATACTGATTTTGGAAAGTGAAGAAGCATGGACATTTTGGAAGTTCCCCAAAGCGTTTGGATCACTAATTTCTTGTTCATTTGTTAATACCAATGATTGAATTAGAAACTATGTAGTGGATCCCAGGTCTCTATGTCTATATCCCTGGCTTTTTGTTCCATTCATAATATTAAGCTCTCACTTTAGACAGAGGCATCGTCAATTTATTAGGTGAAACAATGGCCATGTCAATGTGTCATGCACCAGGGACCTGATAGAGTGAGTGGTCTTAGTTGATACAAGTCCTACAAAATTAATGTTTCATTAAGTTATGTTGATTTGATATATTTTCATGCAATTCACACTATCTATCCCCTCTATCTTAGTATTCATTATCTTGAATCTTCAGCTTGTCTAGTCCACATTATTTTTTAATCTCCTACTTTTAGTTTTTCTTCCATATTTGTGACCTGCAGGGCCACAAACAAAGTTAAATTTACCTTTGTTTCTTCTTCAATAGACATACTGTTACTGGCAGGGGAAAGCCCATGAGGCCTAAACCCTAGACAAAGTACTACAGGCAACAAAGAATTGCTGGGAGTGGAAGAAATAGTCTTCACCAAGTGAAAAATACATTAATTGGCTATCCAATATCTAATTGTCTGGCCTAAAAATACATGCATAAATATAATACTATACAGACCAAGCATGTTTTATATATTAACTCTTTATTTTTTTTTAAAGATGAGACCTTTCTATGTAGATTAAGCTAGCCTGTAACTCACTATTAATAGGCTAGGCTGTCTTAGATATAATATTGGGGCCAAGGAGTTAGTTCATCAGGTACGTTTACTCATCACCATTTTTTTTTCTATAAATACAAGCACTGGGGTAGATTATGACTATGGCACCCTTTTCATCAGTGAGTTCACAGGATGCATCTGAGTTTCCTCTCTGAACTTCTGTTTACACAAATGTTACTAATTTCTTATATTCTACATTTGTTCATAAATGAATTTGTATGTCTTCCCTACATCAAGCTTGGCACCTCAATACCCTTGTCTTTAGGCTACTGACCTGTGGTAAAGAGGAATCGTAACTTTTTAATCTCTGTATTTGGGTATAATATGCCCTCTTCATACCATTATTCATACAACACATATACAATTGCATTTCCCAGTTTGTTTTAGGATATTATTTTGTGAGTCATTTTTTCCATCAAGATATTTCAATGAATGGAGTTACCATCTATACGTTACTAGTCTTATCCTATTAATAAATCAGATCAATGCTTGTCAGGTTAATTATCAAGTAATCCAATTTATAAATATCATATACTTAGCATAATATACACTGTTACATGTCAAAAGGAATGCTATTGATTTCCAAATACTACTAAGCAATCAAATGAACAAGTTAAAAAAAAGAAGAAGAAGAACAAAGTTAGGCATAATCCAGATAAATAATTTCCTACAATTTGAAAATGGTATGTTTAATTCAGGAGATGATTACATTGAACACTTTTGTTGTTTTGTGCGTTTCTTCAGTCCCAGGAAACCTGTTGCTTTGAGCAGGTGCCTCCAGGTGTCTGCCTGCAGGAAGTCATTTAAAACTGGGACACACCAGGATAGTTTCCATGGAAGCAGAAATTAACCCCCAGGAACCTCCTCTGCTTTAAGAACTCTCTGGAGCACATCTGGTATAGCCTCCATTAGAGACAACAATTGAAGCAAATTCCCATTATACAACACAAGGAGAAGAAAGAGCATTCATTTGCACAACTGCCCCCTTGACTGCAGTAAATCTTCCCTTGGAACAATTTTGCATGAACAGTCAGAGAAAACAGGCACAATTCATTTTTTGTCTTTAAACTACCTTCTCCCATCTTGATTTAATAAACAATAAACTAGTTAGAGATATTGAAGACTGATGAAACTTACCAAATGATGCGATATTACACTTTTGCATTTTTGCATGTTTTTCTTTTTCAAATTTGTGTGCTTGCAGGATGGTTTTGTAGCTCAAGCAATGATGGTACACAGACATCATGAGGATAAATAACAGGTTAGAAATTCTTAGGGTGGGAAGACACTTAAATGATAATTTGGGGTTCGATTATCTGTAAAGAAACTGCCAAAAGTTCTGGAAGTACCAATGTATATGACATTCTAAATTGATAATCACTAACTCATGTATCCTCAAACACATGCTATCTTGGAAAGATTTGCCATCTACCTCCTTTCAAAAATGAAGAAACTATCCATGACTAGTCACCACAGTATCCCAGGACAGACAGTTAAAAAAAAGAAAAGAAATGAGGAATACTCCATTTCACATGAACTATTCTGAGACAGCGCAGAGCTTTTTACCGAATACTGCAACAGCTTAACATTCACACTGTATGTAAAGATCTGTGAATTTACAATATTAACAATATTCTCACAATAGGGAGTTTTACAAGAAATTCTTCAGAAAGTATGTTTCCCATGTGGGACCTGGAACTTCACATTCTCCTACCCCTGCCATTTATTTCTTTTACATTCATGAAAATCATTGTTATTTTATAAATAGGTGATTTGCTTAATAAACAGATCCATAGTACACACTGCATCTTACTATCCCACATCTATTTTAAAATTGACTAAGAGAAGACTTATGATGGAAGAATCAAAAGTTTATGCATAGCACTGCCTTATGATACACTTTGTAAATGTCAATGTGATAATGAAAACTAAAATTGAATTTAGCATTTTCTTCCAGCAACCTCTACTGAAATTCTCAGGAACAACCTCAGTCACAATATTTGTAACTAGGCTGTTCGTGTTCTCCAGAATGTTTTCTACTAAACACCACACATCTCCTTTTTCATCCGTTTTTTTCTCTCTTCTTTTGAATATTTTTAAATTTTTAGGTCCTATCCTATATAGATCAGACTGGCCTGGAACTCCATATACAGTAGAGGATTATATTGAACTTCTGATCCTCTTGTCTCTACCTCCCAAGTGCTAGGCTTATAGATGTATGCTAGCACACCCGATTTCATGCAGCTCTGAGGATTGAAGGATTTTACACATGCTGGGCAAGTGTTTATAAGCTATTTGACACCACAGCTCTTAGAAACACAACTATTGGGTTTGACATTACTTCAGTTCTTGATATACTGTCATAGTTCATCTTCATTTCTATATCCTCTGCCTCCTGGATTGCCCCCTGAAACAAAACTGGCCTAACATGCAGCAGAAATGTGATCATGTATATCAGAATTAAATAGTTTGATTTCTTGGCAGATGACAGACATAAGAGCCCATCTGAATCAACATGTCCCACCATAGAGACATAAGGAGGAATAACTGCTACCTCCTCTGTATCATGAGACTAACCACATGCCTGTTGTTTCAAACCAATAAACCTTGATGGATAGCTTCAAAGAAATTCACACATGATATTCATTCCCCTTGGAATGCTAGCAATATGTTTGAGCTTCATTTGTTAATTACCACATTATTGTTTAAGTTGATAATATATTTTTCACCTCTGTCAATTTTTCATCCAATGGGGACCAGGGACATTTCTTGCTGCTCATTGTAACCTTCTAAGTAGGTTAAATGCATGACACATAATAGATACATGGTGAATGGTATTCACTGGTGACTTTATTCCAAGTTTTCAGGCTATGTGTAGCCTTATGGCACAAATTCAGATTCCTCTTGTCTCATTTACTCATTCAGATAATGTAATGATAACTTGCTTTGTGTTCTCTCATTTACTGAGCTTGAAATGTCCAGAGAGACTCAGTGACATTTGCTAGTCAAACATTTTTGTTGAAGTTAATAGCAGTGCTTCTCGAGGGGGAATTCAACATAAATGACTGGTCTCACAGACATTTTCTTTCTGAGAAAACTTCAGGCAAAAATCAAAATATGCTATTGTTTTAATATAAAGCAGTCTTCAGAAGTCTCAAGAGAAGTGGAAAACTGAGAATTTTGTTATAAAATAGAGCATGACAACATGGCCATTATTCTCAGTTCAGAGGAATTCAACAGCAAAATCAATGAACTGACCTATTTCTCTCTTTAACAAACATGGAGTGATTACATTATAAGATTCAAAAACAGTAAAAATGTACACATTTTAAGTTTCTTACCTGCCCATTATGAAGTAATTATGATTTTAATACATTTTTATATTAAATCATTACAATCCTACAAAAATTCAATATTTTATAGCCAAACTCATATACCATCATAATATTTTTACAAAGTAACTTTAAATTTGCAATGTATTTTAAAGAGTATAAGATTCTAATTTATTTATTTATTTATTTATTTATTTATTTATTTATTTATTTATTTATTTATACTATGGGAGAGGTGTGAGGTGCACCAGGGCACATATATGGAGGCCACAGCAGAACTCGTAGCAATGAGGTTATCAGGATCAATCTTAGGTCATCAGGCTTGTGTGGAAAGAATTCTTATCTAGTGAGCCATGTTGATGGCAAAAGATGTTATTTAGAATAAAATTTAAAATAATTAAACTGAAAAAAGAAAAAATCGAAGAAGAAAGCTTCAGACAGAATTGCTCATTTCATGTAATATCTGGGTCAACAAAATAAAAATAAATTAATGTGAAAAATTCCACAAGGTTGTGATAAAGAATTATGACTAGAACCAAATTCTTATTTGAAAATCACTGTTCTTTTCCAAAAAATGAAGATTAATATTACCTGATTAAATTATATTCTTTATGGTATTCCCTCCTTTCTTTATTCATCTACCATTGGTTTACTGACTACTCACTTGACCTGTGGTGTTATCATAGGAAACCAAGGAGAGTTAAAAAGAGCCACAGAGATTTCTTAACCTTATTTTTAATGATAGTAACTAAGCTCAGAATTTTCAGTCTAAAGTAACTCTGGACTTCTCAGGAGCTACATGAGGCTTTACCCATTCATGATTAGTTCTATGGGTTAAAATGTAACTCGTTTTTTCTTCTTTATGGCATATAATCACAGATTTGTATATTATTTTTATGATTTTGAGAGTATCTGTATCCATAGTAATTGTGATTGTCTGATGGTAAACAAGGTATAGTATATCTGTCTTCAGAGACCTGCAACTTCAGTAGGAGTTACAGAAAATTTTATTGCTTATAAATTATGCAGTTTACTATTGTGATAGGTTCTAGGGTTTCAAAGATCTAGATTATATAAAAAGACACTAAGAAGTTACAGATTTAGACAGAATCAGAGCGACTAGGCCATGAAAATTGAAGTCTGTGAGTTGAGCTAGGATCTGAGTCCTCAATTGCCTGCTTGAAGGTAGTAAATGAATCCAAGACAACCAAGAAATCAATTTGGGGAAAATAGGAGAAACTAGATCATATAGAATCTTAAGACATGATGAATAGAACTGTCTTACACTAAAACAAGTGAGAAACATTCAGATATCATTTAAGCAGATAAAAAAGACATTTAAGGAGTTTTTAGATTATTATGGATGCTATATAGTGACAAGAAGGTAGAAATGAGGAAATAAATTGAAAAGACTATTACAGGAGAAGAGGAAGAATATAATGGCATACTATAAAGCAAGCCAGACTATACACAGATTTTCAATTTTTCATATAGGAGTTCAGAAAGCATATGCATGCCAGCATCATCTACAATGTGCTCTTTATCTTGTGTTCCTTTCTGTGTGTCCACATGAATAGGCCAGAAGTCAGTGTGGGATGCCTTTGTCTAACACTCTCCACCTAATTAATTTATCCTTTATTTGGAACAGGAGCTCTCACTGATGCAGCAAAAATAGCCTGCTCTCAAGTGCCAACAACCGTCCAGTCTCTACTAGGTTTACATATGTGAGCAGCATTTTACAGGTGTGCTGCTGATCTGAACTCAGGTCCTCATGCCTGCCCAGCCAGGAGTCAACTGACTGAGACATCTACATTCCAACTTACTGCCTTTTATGTTAAATAAAACAATGTATATTGAAATCTGATGACTTGCCAAATTCCTAAGTGGAAAGGATGACTACAGCAAGGATTTCTCTCAAAACAGCTAGACATATCTGCATCAAAGGCCTTAAGATAAGTGAATACAGACAATCAGTTGTGATTTACAAAGCAGAGTGGTGGTTTCTAGGCTCTTGGTAAGGATAATGCAAAATTCATAGTTAATCAATTTAGTAAAGATGAAAATTTTCTTCAAAAGTCCAGATGATAACTGCACAATAATTGTGAAAGTACTCTATATCTCAGAACTTTACACATAAAAAATTAATATACTCATTTTACCTTAAATGTATTTGAACAGAATAAAAATAGAAAAAACATTGAACTCAGCAACAAACCATGAAAGATTATTTTACTTGATTTTATTCTTGAAAATGTTCACGGATGTTTAGAAATATATTCTATATCAATTTCATGTATATTATGAATATACGTGAACCTAGATATAATGTAAGAAACTGAATGGTTGAAGCAGCTACATTTTGAATTTCATTAAGAATGTCTTGGAGAATATTTTGCATGCTCTGTGTGTCGGGTTTCAGGCATTTTCATGTCCTTGTTAAGATCCCGCATCCACTTTTCCTCATTTTAAATAACTTTCACTTGACTTTCATTTCCATACCAATAAGTTCATTCTAGCAATAAAATTTTATTGTCAGTCTTTCCAAGTTTTTATTTTCACCTTTTTATGAATACTATCGGGAGACGAGAAAGAACTTTACCCTAATATACCAATGTGCCACTCAAATTTATATCCTGGAGCTAATCAAAAAGGTTGGAGGATTTATTTTCTCTTATGATTATCCAAATGTGGAAATTTTATAAGATGTAAGTTTTCTGAGAACTCAGTACTAGTAAGACTTTACTAAAGCTATCATAATTATTAGATAGAAGATATCTCAAGCTATTGGGAGAGAATAAAGAGGATTCCATTACTCATACCCTATCCTGGTTTCATAATTAGCATATATACTGTAGAAAATACCTGACTGACAGGAGACTGTGTATCACTTCCTGATATAAATTGTTACTAATTTTCTCAGGAGTAAACCTCTATATCATTCCATCCAGAAGAGAAATGACTCAGATTTCTAGCTGACTTGGGTGAGTGAGACACAAACATAAACTTGTTTTTCCCCCAATTAGTAGTGTTCAGTAAAATGTGAGATGTGGATATAAGTAACCACTTCTTTATTGAATGGCAGCATCTGATGATAGGAATCACAATGCTTGGTTGAAGTTCAAGTTCTGAAATCAACAGGCTCACATGGTTCCACAGGGCAGCCAAATTCTCTCTATTTTAATTGAAGGCTAGATATGGCTAGTTAAGCACTGTTCTCATTGGAACCAGGTCAACTCCCCCCTGAGACTTCCCTTTACATAATTTCCTAGCAGTGCCTTAATACTGAGTTTCTTAATCTCTACATAATTCTTTGATATGTAATATATTTTTAATTAATTGTCTCTAGGGCAACTAATAAAAATAGATTGTAAATAACAATGGCAAAGCTGAGTCTTGAGGCAAGAGGTCTGATAGAGTCATCCATTTGAGAGTCGAGTGCTCAAAAATCTCTCATTCTAGGCTGGATGTGGTGGCACATGCCTTTAGTCTCAGCACTCAGGTGGCAGAGGCAGGTGGATCTCTGTGAGTTCAAGGCTAGCCTGGGCCACAGAGTGAGTTCCAGAATAGGTGCCAGAGCTACACAGAGAAACCCTGTCTTGAAAAACAAAAACAAATACAAAAACAAAAACAAAAACAAAAACAAAAAAAAAACCAAAAAACTCTCATTTTCTGCAAATTGTCCAACTGTTTATCTCTGTCTTAATTACCATTAACTGCAAGAAGCTTCTCTGTTGAGGCCTAAGCAGTTCTAGGATCTATGAGTGTAGTAATATGTCATTAGGAGTGATTTTACTTTTACTATGATCCTTTAGCAGAATAATAGTAGTTGGCTTTCCCATAGACCCATGAGGAAAGAGGAAGTGGAAAGATTGTAATAGCAAGAGGAGATAGATGAATTAAAGGAAGTGTCTACTAGACAGAACACGATAGAGACACATATGAACTCACAGAGGCTGTGGCAGCACTCACAAGGTCTTTAGAGGTTCAAACCAGACAATTACCAGCCCTAAGAAAGGGGAAAAAAGGTGTTTAAGCTATTTGCAATTTATTCCTGGTAAGAAAAAGTCAGTTCTCTTCAATGGAGTGTCACTGGGTAGAGACAAACCTCACTCCAGAGCGGCTGCTTCCTTGTCCAGGAGTAGTGGGCCAACACAAAACTAACTTCCATGCTTTTTTTTTAGAGTGTGTGTGTGTGTGTGTGTGTGTTTTGTTTGCTTGTTTGTTCATATTGATTTTAATTTTTGTCCGTTTTTTGAGATATTTTTGTTGTTTCTTCTATTTCTGCTTTTTTTTTTTTAGAAACGGAAAATGAAGGAGAGAGACTGACAGGAAGACAGAGACAGAGAGTGACAGATACATAGACAGAGAGAGACAGAGATCATGAAGCTGGATAGGAAGGAAGGGCTCTCAAGACTCAAGTTATCAAGGAACACATCTCCAAAATAACTAGGTTCTCTCAACTATAACTCTTAGATTGCTTGCTCTGGATGTATCTGCTCATTCCTCAGAATACTGAACTATTTGCACTCCCATGTAGTTAATTAGGAAAAACTTTTGAGTTTTGCCCAGGAATTGCTATATGCAAAAAAAAAAAAATGTGAAGTGTCAGAATTGGGGGTTCAAAGAGATCTGGTGAAACTTTTCATAGGACCATTGGTAATCCAGTCACAGGCTTTTAAGTTACAAAATCTTCATTTTGACAGATGGTAGAGCTTTAGTGTATTCACAGAAAGACAATGAGGGTAAAATTTCTTTAACTTTAAAGACAGATTCAATAGCAAATTTGTGTATCATATGTGTTGTTACCTCATAGCAATGGCTGGTTTGTTTGCATGTTCTTTCTGTCTGTCTTTTATGGTAGTTAGTCATCTTCAGTTTTGAAAATATGGCATCAAAGGAGTGCATCTGCCAAATCAATTTATGCAGAGCAAAGAAGAGCAGCTACAGAAACTGAAATTTAATAAATGGCTTCAACAATAGTCATAATAGTGATTCATGATTCTTGTATTATGTCAAATATTTTTGAGTTCATGTTACATTCTACTCAAGAAACTTAGCCTTTGCAATGCTTATGGGAATATATTTATTGATTTTTTGAGCATTGGCTCTGGTCCAGTTTATAAAAAATTGAAAATGAGAGAAAGTCATCTTTGGCCAAATGTCCAAAAATATTTTCATGTGTATAGGGAATATTTTAGCAGATGTTATCCAATAGTTAATATTTATTTTACTTAAGCTTGATGTTGACATATAATTTTCAGTTAAATCTGAAAAATTTTCATCAAGGAATAAAAATACCTATATCCACCTCTCTCTTGATGTTGATTTCTTATTATTGCTTTGAGTAAAATAGAGAAGGCTAAAGCCATTTTATTTACAGTTACTCAATACCGAAGCTTTACTCTTCAGACAGTTTATGTTAATCTTGTAACCTTGATTTCAAGTTAAATTTGACATTATTTTCTAATTGTGATAGCACAGTAACAAATGAGTTGAAGCAGGGCTCTTCTGTTCCTGACTTTGAAGGACTAAGTGTTATGATTTCAGCAAATGCTTTTGATTTGAGATTCTGTACTTATTTATAAGCAGAGAATTATTGGGGCATCAATAAAGCCCACCATGCTGAAAATTAACTAGCATATATACAGTCCTTAGCCTCACAATTTTAGCCAATGCTCTCTATAATTTTATTTTCTCAGCAACTAATTTCACCCTATTCTCCAATAAAATATTTTATTTGAGGGCACAACAGGCAAAAGTGTTTAATAATCCCTTGAATCCATGTAGTATAAAAGAGAGAAGAGACCCCAACCCACCAATATCTGATCTCTTTACATAGTAGTGGCCCTCAGCAGCTCATACACATACACATAATTAAGTAAATATACAACACATTTATATCAGTGTGTGCTTTATTTTACCCACCCTGTTACTGCATAATATTTGAACACAGTTTAGCTATTACTTACTACATTCTTGAGTTTTCTCATGGACGTTCTTTTTTTTTTTTTTTTTTTGAGGCAGAGTTTCTCTCTGTAGTTTTGGTGCCTGTTGTCCTGGATCTTGCTCTGTAGACCAGGCAGGCCTCAAACTCACAGAGATCTGCCTGGCTCTGCCTCCCTAGTGCTGGGATTAAAGGCATGCGTCACAACTGCCTGGCAGGGATAGACATTCTTAATGTGACATAACACAAATGTATTTGTTAACTAATATTTAGTATTCTTGTTTTGAATTTTGTAAATAAATCTGTGTTTGTGTCTATGCTTTCTGAATGCAGTGCTTGTAGTGTTCATTGCCCAAAGAATATGATGTATTTTTTATATTTTATGGTAATTTGATAATTATGAGTACTTTCTCACATACCACTCATCTTATACCTGAAAAAAATTATTTTTCAGTTCATCTGTTTCTGACACAATTGTGGCTTTACATCTTCTGTCTCTTATAATACTTTTTTTAGTATTTTTGTAATTTCTTTAAAACTGTTGTAAATTATATCTACTTATGATTTGGAAGAGTTTTGTATTTTTGTTATTGCAGACAGCCACAATGGCCAGTATTGTCTATATTTTCATGCAGGTGTGAATAAGAGTTCCATTTAGAGTACACACATGGATGTTATATGGAATTATAATATAGTAATTTGCAATTTAGAAAACCACACCAAATTTAGTGCTAAAAAATTATTACAACTAATTCTGCTACCCACAGTATTTATTTGCTAACTATCAAAGATCAGTGTCCATTACCTGGCATTGTCTTTTATTTTTAAACATCTAAATGTCTGAAACATTTTACATATAAATATAGTATAAAATGTATATTTTATACATAAAATGTGATATCAAGCATGCCTATGAATGTTTTGTTGACTTTAATATAGTGAAAGAAGCCATGTGTCCTATTAAACATTATTTGCAAGTGAGACTAGGATATGTTTCCCAAACAGGCTACCATTTGAATGAAGGAACTGAGTGAAGCAGACGGTCCCCCTGCTGAGGGTAGGTGGATACTATCCAGTGCTTGGGGACCAGAACAGAAAGAAAGCAGAGAAGATTTTGTTATTTGCTGCCTGGTTTTGAGCTTGAAGTCTGTGTTTTGCTTCCTGTAGTGACTGATCTCAACTTCCATCTTTCTTTATCCTGGGGTCTATGCCTTTGCTCTCAGATGCTTATGATGTCTGAATGTGGTATTTCTCCCTCTCCATAAACCTGTGAGCTAATGCCTTATAGCAAACATATCCTGAATCACTATATTTCTTCTTCTTATATGTTTTCATCTTGATTAGCATTTAGTCATTGAGCAACATAATTAGTTGTATTGTGGTACTTCATACATAAATATAATATAACTTGATCATCCATAATTCCCTTTTATGATAACCTGTTTCTTGCTCTCTCTGTTTTTTCTCATCTATCTCCAAGCAATCCTTCATATTACATGTATTTTCTCCATGGATTCCATTTTTCCTTATTATTTTTACCTATATGCCTACATATAAATATATGAATACAACCTCCTGTGGTAATTTAGCGTTGCTCCTAATTATAAGCTTTTAGGGCTGACTACACAGCATTGAGGTTCATCCCTGGGGAAAACTGATTCTCCCTCTGCCAGCAGACATTCACTTCCTGCAGCTCTTTATCTAGGGGTGGGGTCCCCTGAGATTCCAATGTTCACATTGGTATGTCAGTTGTTGTCATTTTTTAAGGTCATTATGTTGAGATTTCATGGGTCCAGTTCCTCTATCACACATTGAAGACATCGTCTCTTATTACATATTTCTGTCCTTTAACCCTTACAAGATTTCTTCCCACTCTTCCAGAATGATCCCTGAGCCAAAAGTGCAGTGGTGTGTATGAAATGTAGCACTGGGGTCTGCACACCCCATCCCATGCTCATTTGTTCTCAGATTTTTGACCATCTTTGGCTTTATTTTTTTAAACAATCTCTATTTGCAGCAAAAAAAGAAGAAGCTGTTTAGATGAGGGGTGAGAGATGTATCAGTGGGTATTAGAATACGTATTTGGGATGAAACTGAAAATTATACTGATTTAAGAAATTAGAAGTCATAGGTGTGTTTTAGATTCCATAGCCTCACCAGAGTAGTCATGACTTCTTTCCTACTGAGTGGACTTTAGGTCCGATTAAATGGCTGCTGGTTCCCTGAAAGTGCCTCTTTTGCCTCTTTGGGGATCTCTTATCTTACTGTTAATTGGTGGTGCTCATAGGTTTCAAAGCCAGGTAGGACTATTTAGTACTGTTTTCCCCTTGTCAGTTTACATAGTGCCTTCGGTACCATGAGAGGTAGTCCTCAGGAAATAAGGCAGCAGATCATATCCTGATCAACTCTTCCCACTACTACAATTCCTATTCAAGTGTGTGGCATCTTCAGCTGCAGAGACGTACAGTGAACTTTTAGGAGGCAACCATGATCAAAAGTCATATCCTTTAGTGTTTGGGAGCTCTCTTGGATTCCTCTGACCAACACCTGAGAAAACATTTCTCATGCCTGTTGGTACTGGGTGTTACTTAAATAGACTATGCCCCTGGCTAGGAACATTATCAACCCCTAGTACAACATAGTACAATACACACACACACACACACACACACACACACACACACACACACACAAACACAATGTGTGTGTATATACATACATATGTATATGTGTATATACATATGTATGTATAAAACATCTGGCATTATCAAAGATTTTCTTCTTCCTTAAATTCTAATTTTAAAATCTTTAGTATTAAATGTCTTATAAATGAATAAAAAGGGTCACACACCAAAATTAACCCAATGCTTATTCTAGCTTTATAGAATTTCATTGAGTTTTATAGACTTAGAATATGGTTAACATTAAAAATTTTCTAAAAGTAACTTACATTATTTGCAGTAGAAAATAAAAATGAAGACTCCTACATCTTACCAATCCAATTTTATCAGTAAGACATTGGTAACTTTTTGAATTAAATGTAAAAAAAAAATGAAAAAATCAATTAAGTGAACTGAAGTAAAAAATGTTGTTTTTTAAGAAAAAACTAGAAGAAGCAGCTCTTTCCTCCCTTGAAACCATTTCAGCATTTTTCCATGCCAAATAACTTTGTTACCTGCTGATTCAGGCTAATCCTAATTGAAAGTGCATATTACTTTGCTCTTCAAAACAGAAAGATTGAATTTCACAGGTTTGCCAAAACTTCTAACTGTTGAAAAGTACATATGTAAATAAAATAAACAAATGTATTAAACAGAGGAAAAATTTAAATAGAATCAAAGCAGAGAGGTTTCTTTCATTTGTTCAAAGGGCATGTTGTAATGTAACATTTCTAATATAAGACCCAAAGATCATATTAAGTGTGAATTACTCACTTGGAAGGAGTTCAGTAAAACACATTTCAAGTGTGCAAACTTGGAATTCATCTACACAAAACTCAAATTGTGAAGTGGTCTAGATGGTACAAATCACTTTATTTCCAAATGTGTGTATTGTTTTTAATGAAATATGGTAGTTTATTCCTCATTTGTCATTTGTGAACCAAATTTCAGTGCTCATATTCCCATTACACGTGAACCCATAGATACAACTCTAATGTTCAGGGATCAACAATTGTGAGGTAACAAACAGGCAGGATTATTTTATTTTTAAAATCTATCTGTGGCACTCATTTTCTTACACAATTTTTATGATCTTCCTCATCCAACTTGCAGCCCAGTGGCTTAACGGCCTAAGACTCAATCTTCTTCTTTGCACTTTGGTGTCAGGCTGAGCAGAGCACAGTCAAGTTTCCCAGCTGGAGTAAGAAGGAGGTCCTCGGAACTGAGTTGTCCCATGCAGTCTGTGTTGCTCCCGCTCCCTGGAAGAATACAGTGGGAAGTTCAGACCAGTCAAAGCTGCTGAGCTCCCAGTGACCTGGGGCCTGTGTGAAAGATGCTGCCACAGATGAGTTTAGCCTCTGAGGATTTGTGAGTTACAAATAAAGAGCCAACACATTCTGAACCAAAATAAATTACGCACTAGAAGGAGAGATACTTGGCAGGAACCCACCATGGGTTTAAACAGAAGTGTAATCCAAATTTTTTTAAAAAAGGACAGGTTGTAATAAATTATTAGTGCAGGCAATTATTGAGGTAAATTCAGAGAATAATCCATCTAGTTCTACAAGTTTATATCCTCATTTAGGGACTGGATGAATTAGATTATATGTTTTCCCAAAATATATAGGTATTTAACTCTGTGTGTGGTATATTTTACAGCCTTATCTGTAGATTATAGACCAATGGAATATTACTTAGATCAAAACTAATGAATATTCACATTAAGTGCAATAAATAAAAATATTAGATTTGTGTCAGGTCAAGTCATGTATCCTAAACCACTTGCAAAATATATTACAGCTTTTATGGATTTCAGAACAACAGGTGAAGCACCTGGTGTCTCAGGAAATGCAGACTGTACAGGAATGTGATAAAGTAGAGGATTCACTCTAGTGAGTACAAAGGCTAAGAACTTTGCTGGACCAGCTGAGGTGAAAATATAAATCTAACCAATAGACATGTTCAGCAAAATCTGCGAGCTCCAAAGAAGTTATTAAGTAAGATAAATTCTCCCTCCTTCTGTAGGTAATTGTCCAGAATTTACACTGGACCCTAATTCATATTGATTGCACTGCTGTTATGTGTAATATTTAGAGGGAAGAGACAACTTTATCTTTTCTCTGCACATAATAGCAGAAATCTGCAGAACCCAAGCTGAAGTGTGCAGAAGAGAGGGCAGACAATGTGAGGGGCCAGCTTGAGTAATGATGCTACAAACCCAATTGTGTGACAATAGTCCCTGAGTGGCTTTCCAGTATGTGTTCCAAAGTAGTCTCTAGTATATGGAAGACACAAAGGTGTTATTATTTCCAGAAGGGTAACAAGAACTGGCAGACACATAGAACTTTATCGAAACCACTGGCTCAAAATAGAAATTTTGTACCAGCTCAATTCAAATACATCTGATAATTTGACAGCATGGTAAAGCTTAATCCACATCTTCATCTGGGATCTGTGTATTCATGAAACCCATTGCTTAAAACCAATGACTTCACTTTTGTTCCATGGTCTCTAAACTCACATTTTACATCTCAACCTGCGTGGTCCTGGTACATGTCTTTAATCCCAGCACTGGGGAGGCAGAGACAGGTAGATTTCTGTGAGTTTGAGGCCAACCTGGTCTACAAAGTGTGTTCCAGGGCAGTCAGGGCTACAGAGAGAAACCTTGTCTTGAAAAACCAACCAAACAAACAAAAATCTTCTATATTTAATCCACATTTTGTTATGAACATAATATTATTCATGACAATAGCATATTAAAATATTTATGAAATTATTTTAGAGCAGTATTGTTAGATACACTATAAACTGCACAGCATATCCCTTGTCTTATCTTTGGAGTGAAAGTAGGAAGGGGTGAGGAGATGGAACAATGGTTGTAGTTCTTCATATTCTAAGGATCAGAATTCCCATCATGGTAGCCACCTACAAATCCAGCACCAGAGGAACTGGATTCCTCTGACCTCTAAGGGCAACTGCACTCACTTGGAAATATCCCAAAACACTCTCTACCTCGTTCTCTCTCTCTCTCTCTCTCTCTCTCTCTCTCTCTCTCTCTCTCTCTCTCTCTCTCTCTCTCTCTCTCTCTCTCTCACACACACACACACACACACACTTTAAAAATAATAAATTAATAATAATAGTTTTTGAATGATAAAGTCATATTGATAATAGCTAGTTTTCAAACATATAAGGGAAGAATATGAGTCTCATAAGAAGTGGATAACTTATTAGTGTGATTGTAACATGTTTTTGACTCCATGAATCAATAAATAACATTAACATGTTTTTGACTCCATGAATCAATAAATAACATGTTAATTAACCAATTACCAATTTAGGATTCTTCTTTCATGAAAGTGTTATATATATTATAGAAAGTGTAACAATCAAAAAACTTAGTATCAGGTAAAATATCACAATAAAACATTTAAAATACTTGCATATACAAATGTGAGCATAGTATGCTCTCTTTTACAAGTTTAACCAACATTTCACACTACATCCCACCTTATGAACCTATTTATGAAGGAAAATACTCTCTAGTCCTTTTTGTGGTAAATTCTTTTGGGATTTCATCAAAATTTGAAGCATTTTCATCAATTACTCATCCTGATTCTGTATTATGAATGTTATTATTTGATGAAAAGAAATACATTTTTGGGAGTCTATAAAGCTGAATATAGTTCATAAGAATTCTAAACATAAACAAACACATATTAATCCACCTCTTGAAAACTGTATAGAAAATCGACCATTCAAAACAATAGAAATAGAATAAAGAGGATTCTAATTTTTAACTGCAAGAAAAATATTTGAATCAAGAATAGCAAATGGTATATACTGTTAACAAAGAATAAATAAGCTTACATAATTCTGCTGCTTGTCAGAATATGATAAACTGATGATTTTTTTTTATCTTGAAGATAGAACTTACTTGAATTTTAACTTCAGGTTGGCATTTACCTTAGAGATGTAAAATTAAACATTTGAAGGAAAGATTTTTTTAGAAGATATAAAATTTAATGTTTATTTAACCATATAGGATACAGCCAACTGAATAAAAAAAAGACCCCTTACATTTTGGTAAATGCCTGACATTATGTGACATTATGATCTTATATGTCAGAACTGGAAAGTTTTTCATGACCAGACAGTAGTGAGAACAACAGAAAATGGCCTGGATACGCTCTTCTGCTTCTGCAGCATGGGCTGCTCTAGTGTTATTTCCACTGAACCCCACTAATGACCTTCCCATCCTATTCAAATAGTAGCCTAGGACTCTGACCTTTGAGGAATGATTATGTTGTGAATCACAACCATGTGGACCACAGCCTGTGAAGGGAAGGAAACGTAAAATAAAGCAAAACAAAATCCTCTTTTCTATCACTGATTTAAAACTTACTGATGCTTCTAAATTGTCATTATAAACAAGATAAAAAGCCTGGCTCTCATACAGATAGAAAATTAACATAAGTCAACTGTTTAAACACATTAGTTTTTGGGGAAGTTAAAATCTACTCAAAACCCAAACACTTACACAATGAAGACATTCTAAAATGAATTTTCCAACATGTGGTAGTTCTCATAATTTATTATCAGAGTTGCCATCTATTGTACTTTCACAATAATGAAATTATCTTCATTGCTATGGAATGATTGGCACTCACAATTGTATTCTACAGTTTACCTCTCATCTGGAGGAGTTTAAAACAGTTGGGAATGGGGGGTGGGGTGGGGGAGGGGGAGGGGGGCGAGAGTGGGAGAACAGGGGAATCTGTGGCTATTATGTTGAACTGAATGATGTTGTAAAATAAATTTACTAAAAAAAAAAACAGTATAGTCAAGGCAAGGACAATGAAATGTGGAGAATACATTTCATCATATAAGAAGTATTAGATAATTTAATTAGGAGTACTAGACATAATTTTGATGTGGCTGAAAATCAATTCTATAATATATTATTTCCCATTTGTATGTCTTTGAATTTTGTTTTTTCTGGCAGGCACTATTGTATCTAAGGCTACCATTTATTTAATCTTGAGGTTAATTAATTATCTTCAAGTCTTGTATTAACTATCCCAAATATTTTCTTTAGTATTTATTTAAATGTTTTAATGTTTGAGAATTTCATTCATACATATACACACACATACATACATACATACCTACATAATGTATTTTCATCAACCCAAACCCAGAAGGTTTTTGTGACATTGTGAAGCATATACACTGTATATGCTTTGGGGATAACTGCCTACACTAAATTTTTATTTAGCTTATTTTTTTTCCTGCACTCATTCATACCCCATGTATTCACTGCTACCCATTATCATTGACGCTTATTATTAACCCTATCAATATGACATTGAATTGTACATATCCATCCAAACTTTGATGACCATAAAGATTATGCCCCACCATAGAACTCAGCAAAAGTGTGAATGCCCTGTATCAGTCCCAGGTTGCTCATGAATGGACATATTTTGTTATTCTCTTGTTTCCTCAGTCCAAGGTGGATAAGATATCTTCGTATAAGACATAGTGTTTCTCAAGTCCGATTATCTCAGTCTACATTCTTATACCCCAGTCCATGATACTCATGGAAATCAATGTAGTAGTAACAAAGTATCTCTAAGGACTCTTAAGAGCCAGTGTATCTCAAGTTGCATGGTTTCTTTTCTCAAAAAGTAATGAGTACTATGTGACTCACTTTCTCTACTTCCACAAAACTAAGAATGAATTCATTGACCCCACTCATTTGATGAGCCAACTAGTGAGAGGCTTGTTTATCTTTTGCTTAAAATTCTTTTGCAATTCAAGCATTTGGATGCTGAGTACTTTCTTCTTCTTCTTCTTCTTCTTCTTCTTCTTCTTCTTCTTCTTCTTCTTCTTCTTCTTCTTCTTCTTCTTCTTCTTCTTCTTCTCCTTCTCCTCCTCCTCCTCCTCCTCCTCCTCGTCTTCCTCCTCCTCTTCTTCTTCTCCTTCTTCCCCTTCCTTTTTCTTCTATTATTATTATTATTATCATCATTATTATTGTTATTAATATTTTTGGTTTTTTTCAAGATGGTTTCTTTGTGTATTATTATTATTTTCATTATTATTGTTGTTATTATTATTATTATTTTTTTTTTTCAAGACAGGGTTTCTTCTGTAGCTTTGTGCCTTTCCTGGAACTCGCTTTGCAGACCAGGCTGGCCTCGAACTCACTGAGATCTGCTTGCCTCTGCCTCCCGAGTGTGGAGATTAAAGGCATACACCACCACCGCCTGGCGAGTACTGTCTTATTATCATCAATTCTTGTTCGAAGTTGTTATTAAGCTTGCATCTGAATGCAGAATCATGGATTATCTTTCACTCAGTAATAAAGGTTGTATCCAAGAAGGATTTTCTATGATTTCTACTCTTTCTCCTCCTCCTTGCAATTCTTCACATGAGCCACAAGTTACTGGGTTTCAAGGAGGGCTCCTTGATGAAGACTGAATCTGTGCTCTCTATCTTGTGCATTCTTAAAACATGTACAAATGACAAGAGAACATCTCCTCTCCATTCCCCGCTTTGTCTAGTTTTCCTGCCAAGTGAGGCCAATGCTGCTCACAACATCCCCGAGCCTATTTTCATTGCAATTACTTCCTTACACAACAGTTTTTTTTTCCCTGTCCTGGGAAGACAAAAACTGAATCTCAGTTGCATGTATTATTACCCACATTAAAGTCCATACAATGGACCTCCCAGCCTGCTTACAATCTTGTTTCTTACATGTTACATTCCAGGATTGCAATATATGCTTTAGTCCATCAGCCACTTTATGGGCACTCATACTCATGCCATCAATAATTAAGAAGGAATGTCCTACAAGAAGAAGTACATCAAGGAGATGTACTTGTAAAGCCTTTGATCCTGCCAAGAATATATTTCTCTCCAACAATTTGCTGTTTCATTATATGTACTATCAATGCAACCACCACTACAGTAAGGATGCATAGCATATAGTATTCATGGGAAAAAGTAGCCATAATTGGGATTGCCCTTAAGATTAAGAGACTCTTACATGGGGGTTGGGCTTGGGGGGAGAGCCTGTAGGGCAGGGGAGGAGAGAAGAGAAGGGGATCTGTGGTTGATAAGTAAAATGAATAAAAAATTCCTTAATTAAAAAAAACAACAAAAAGAGAGAGATAGAGAGACTCTTACATGGATGAGCCACAGTGTGGTGTCACAACACCCATTGTAGAAACCAGTGGGTCATTATTTGGCCTTCTGGTTCCTGATTAGGCTCCAAATTTGTTGTATGATTTTTAAATTTTATTATTATTATTATTATTGTTTGCTGTGCAATAATCATTTGGTATACTATAAAGATTTGTCACTTAAATTGGTGTAATAAAATGCTGATTGGTCAGTAGTCAGACAGGAAGTATAAGAAGGGCAATCAAAATGAGGAGGCTAGGATGAAGAGGGATGAAGTCAGACAGATACCAGCAGATGCAGAAAGAGCAACATGGGCACACTATACTGAGAAAAGGTACCAAGCCATGTGGCAATGCATAGATAAGCGATATGGGTCAATTTAAATGCAAGAGTTAGCTAGTAATAAGCCTGATCTATTGAAGTATTATTTATAATTTTATACTAAGTTGCAAATTCAGTTATTTGAAAAGCAGGTGCTGGTTATTGGTTATTTGAGAATAGGCAATTGGTACAGAAAACTCCACCTACAATTTTTCCAGTGGAGACATTAAAAAAAATGTGTATTTACCCCAAATCAAGCAGAACTGATGAAAAAAGAAATAAAACTACCCAATTCTAGCTTAGTGAATCAGTGATTAATTTTTTGGAGTGATTTTGAGTATGAGTAAAAGTTACTTACAGGAGCATGCATGACTATTAGGTGCTTGAATCATCAAACAGTTTGCTCCAGTGTTTAGGACAATTTATAAAGAGTGCAAAATGTACAGGTATATTTTCTAATTGGAGTCTTTGATCTAGCAATTTTTTGCTCTATCAATCATTACTATTTAAATAATTATGAGAAAGGGCTTTTGGAATCTAATGAACTTCAGGAACTTCTTTAGTTCTTTATGTTTTGTTAACTCCTCAAATCATTTGACCATCTGTCCTTCCTCTGGAGGAAATGTTTCATTTCACAACACCTCCCATAAGAATTATAACATTGTAAGAATCTGTACTCAAGAAATTCCCCAGAGTCTTATTCTATCAGTAACTGATTTCAACATAGTTACGCATTCTAAGTACCCCTGCTTACTATTGAAAATAGAAAGGACAAATGTTTCATTTATTTCTTAATTTGTCCTTGAGTTGTACAGAAAAGGTAGGGAACCAGAAACTGCTAAGAGAGAAAGAGAGGGGAAGATTAAAATGTAAATGATGAAAAGAAGGAATGGAGGAAGGGGGAGTGGAAATAGGAGGGGGCAGAGAAAAAAAAGAAGAAAAGTGAAGAGGAGAAAAGCACCACTCTTGGCTTGAAACAAAACCTAAGAAATCACCAACATAAAGCTCATAGCAGTTCTATGTATAATAATGCAGATTAGGTATGTGCTTTGTACTTAAAACTATAATTTCAGGCAGCTCTGAAGAGGGAAAGAATAAATAAGAATTACGGCACTAGAGGCATTTGAGCTGTGGGTATGTTATAAGAATTATTAAAGTCCACAATTTTACATAACTGTACTGCTGACAGGTTTGCAGTTTCAAATTCCAATTAAATAAATTCTATGATTTTTCTTTTTCTTTGGTTGAATTTAAGATATATGAAGGCGGTTTCAAATTATTTTTATGTCTTTTAAAACCATTTTGTTCAATCCTAGCCCCTTAAAACAGATGAAATTAGAAAACTACATCACTAGGAAATAAAACCAAGTCATAAAATAGTTCAGCTGCAAACACCCAATCAAAGCTGCCTGCGGAAATACCTAACCCTTTCTTTACTCTCAATCTTCAGGGAAATTTCCAGTAAATACACTGGTAAAAGCAATTTGGTTAACAACAGATTAATGAAAACAAAGCATTCATCAAATGAGAGTGTTTTTAATATGAGAGCTTTCATGGAAGGATACCTTTTAGTCAACGGAAAATATTTAAGTGTTTTTTTGTAATAAGCTTTCTAAGCTGTCACAACAATCTTTTAAATGTGTATAGACAATTATGAATCTATGAAAATATTTTCATGACATTTTAATTACTACTTTGATCCATAGATAATTTTTCAAACATGTCTGTGGAAATGAATGTTCTAAGCATTAAAACTTTTTTGACTGAATGCTGAAAAATCTAGAGCTTAACATACTTAAAGCTATAATTATCATCTATAACTATTACTATTATCATTATATTTTAATGTCAATGTGCCACAAGTTAGAATCACCTGAGTCCTCTTCCTTCTCTGAGACTTTCAGTGTGCCCACACTTTTCCATAATGATACCTGAGCCTTGGCAGGAAAAGTCATGATTTAGATATTGCACCCAAGGCTGAAAACTCTGTACTAACTTGTTCTCTGACGTTGACCAATTGTATGGCTCTGTGCTAGGCACCAACTCCTAAAAAATCAAGTTTCTCTGAAGATGTTAGAAGGATGCTTGATGGTAACTTTTATGACTGAGGTGATAGTTAATCTTAAAAAAATCAGGTTTTAATTTAGTGCTAGTAAATTCATAGTTATTAGAGGAGAATTTAAAACTTTTAATTTACTAAAACTGTATAATCTCTAAAAGCAATTAATAGACATTTGTCTTTATTATATGTACAGATAAGTATAGTCTTTACCCCTCATCAAGGAAACTTCTTTTTGTAAAACTGGGAAGCACTACCAAAAATTACAACAAATCAAAATGCAGAACTGTTGAGCCCAATCTCAGTGAATACATCTGCAACATAATATGGAAAAGGGACAGAAAAATTGTAAGATCCAGAGGATTGGGAGGATTGTTGTGGGACTGTGTCCCATAGCAATGCTCAAAGCTATACACATAAAGCCTCACAGACATGATTTCTCAAATATGAGTTGAACAAGGAAGACATCAATGAACACAGCAAAATGGACCTGCAAAAACCTATAAGGCCTCAACCCTACATGAAGAACTCTAGGCAACAAAGCAGAGAATGTGTTTTCCCCAGGGAAGATCACATCAATTGGTTGTCCAGTGCCAAATGGTCATTCCTGAAAACATACATACAAATAGCTTCATACAACTAAGCATGTTATATTTATAAAAATGTATATGCACATTGTCTTCATTAGGATTTCTATTGCTGTGAAGAGACACCATGACCACAGCAATTCTTATAAACAAAAACATTTAATTGGGGTGGCTAATAGTGCAGAGGTTCAGTCATTAACACCATGGCAGGATATGGCAATGTGCATGCAGACAAGGTGATGGAGAAAGAGCTGAGAGTCCTGCATCTTCATCCAAAGGCGATAGGAAGTAAACAAAGACACTAGGCATAGCTTGAGCATAGGCGATCTCTAAGCCACCCCCACAGTAACATACTTCCTCCAACAAAGCACACTTCCTAGTAATGCCACACTCTATGAGCTTATTAGAGCCAATAATATTCAAACCACAAACATATTTGTATCTCTCTCTCTCTCTCTCTCTCTCTCTATATATATATATATATATATATATATACACATATACACATATATTCATGCAATAACACTGAACAAAGAAGGTCAAGAGGAGAGCAGGCAGGTGTATATGAAAGGGTTTTGAAGGAGAATGTTGTAATTTAATTAAAATCTCAAAACTAAAATTTTTAAAATGCAATGAAAAATATCATAAATATATACCAGTCAATAAGAAAAAGAATGTCGTTGTTAGAGGATAGGTTGGTGAAGTTTTGCATTCATGATTCAATAAGAAAGACAAATAAATTTTAGCACAAAATTCTAGAGTTATTGAGTATGATCAAGAGACAAAATGTAAAGTTCTATAGGATAGAAAAATGGAAATAAATATTAAACGCATAGATAATGTATTATATGTAATTATAACAAATATATTTCCAAATGTAGATAAAGAAAAAGATTTGAAGCATGTGAGGCAATTTCAACCTCAAGCAGGAATGGACAGAGAAAGACTTTATGATCTATTATGGTCAAGATATCAATAACACAAAGAGAAAAATTACTAAAAGCTTTCATGGAAAATTGTGAACTTATCTCCAAATGCAGAAACGTTAAAACAGCAGCAGACCTCTTATTAGCAAATGCCAAAGCCAGTAAAGCATAGAATGAGATACTGCAAGGGCTGAAAGTAAATTACTGGAAACCAGGACTGTTATATCCACCAAAGCTACATTTAAGTTTACATAGAAATCAGGACATGTGCAGAGAAGTACATGTTAAGATGGTATATAACCATCAAGCCAATACCACAGAAGATACCTAAAGGAATATTACATGCAGAATTGCCAAGGAAATCCCTAAAAGAAATACCAGTTCTAAGCCTCACAATACCCTAATCTGGAATCAGATTAAAGAAACAAAAAACCAAGACTGCAATAGCAGAAAAACATACAAGTAGACCAATGGAATAGAGTGAATGACAAGACCTGTATTGGAGAAGGGATAGCCTCTTCTTTTTCTTATTAATTTTTTAAAGTTTATTTTACACACCAACCACAGTTCCCCCAACTTCTTCCATCCCCCTCTTCTTTCTACCCACCCCCATCCATTCCCCAGGAAAGGTAAGGCCTCCCATGAGAATCAACAAAACATGGCGTATCAAGTTGAAACAGAACTAAGCCTCCAGCAGCAGCACCCCTCACTCCCCTCATCAAGGGGGAGGAAGGAATCCCATTATAGGGAATAGATTCCAAAGAACCAGCTCATGCAGTAAGGACAGATCCTGGTCCCACTGCTACATTTCTCACAAACAGACCAAGCTATAAAACTGTCACTCACATACAGGGGGCCTAGTTTGGTCCCATGCAGCCTCCTTGCTATCAGTCTAGAGTCCCTGAGCTCCCTGGAGCTGGGATCACTTGTCTCTCTGGGTTTGCTCTTCATGATGTTGATTCCCCTTGCTTATAAAATCCCTCCTCCCTCTCTTTAACTGGACTTCTGGGGCCAGTTGTGGTGTCACAGGCTGCTAGGATTTGCTGAAGGAGGCGGAGGCAGGAAGATAATAAGTTCAAGACCACCCTGGACTACATATTAAAGGGAAGTAGATGAGATCTCCTGGGTAAACTGAGGGTGGAGAGGGGTAGAGGGAAGAGGATAGGGGATGAGAACATGAGCGATCAGATGGTCGAGTTCAGGAAAGAATGGAGAGGGAGAGCCAAAAATGAGGTATCTGGATAGAGGGGGCTATTGTGAGTTTAGATACAAACCTGGTGCCAGGGAAACTCCTGGGAATCTGCAAAGATGACCCCAGCTACGACTCCTAGCAATAGTGGAGTGGGTACCTAAACTGGCCTTCTCCTGTGATCCTATTGGTGACTACACTAACTGTCATCATAAAACCTTCATCCACCAACTGGTGGAAAGCAGATGCAGAGATCCACAGCCAAACACCAGGCCAGGCTCCAGGCTAACCTCTTTAACAATTCTTTTTGAGGGAAATAGGGTACATTCAAGTAGAATGAAACTAGATCCATACTTCTCTTCTTGGAAAATTCTATTCAAATTCAATTAAAAACCTTAATGTGAGACCCAAAATTTTGAAACTGCTCAAGAAAAATGTGAAGAAAATGTTTCAAGGTGTGTTAAGCATGGTGTGTCAGAAGAAGGACTCAGCAGAATAGGAGGTGATATAAATCACTGAAGTGCATTAAATCATAAAGGTCCTGCATAGCCAAGAGGACAGCCACTAGAGTGAAGAAACAGCTTACAAAATGAGACAAAATTCCGTCCCAATTACGCATCAGTCAGAGATATAGAATACTGCCATAAAATATCTAAAAAAAAGTCAATAAATATACTAATTAACTGAATTCATGGTTTACAAAGACAGAAATATAAACAACCAATAAATATTTGAAAAATTCTTCCCTTCCTTAACATGCAGGAAAATGTATATCATTTTTATTCTAAAACTTTTGGCAACTTCACATTGCATTTACCAACTTCAGTGTCTTTCGTTTCAGTAGTTTTGGGAGGTGATGTAAACTTGCATGTACTCCTAAGACTGGATGAAGTAGGTCACTTGAGACAGTCATTCCTGTTTTGTAACCATAAGAAATCGAGCAGTTTTCTTTTCCCAGGTCCATTTTGGATGAAGCTTCAGCCTTGCCTTAGGCCCACAGCAATAGGGGCAGCATGAATGTAGGCTGAAACCATAGACAAACATTATGAGCCCAAGAAAAATGTTTTCTTCTTAAGTCATTATATTATATATTTCCTCATAGCAAAGAAGGTCTAACTAGCATACATAGTAGCAAGAGTGTGGTCATGAAGCCTCAAGCCCTTTACATGTGAGCATAGTCCATTCTTGATGGTGACACCCTCATGATATGAACATCTCCCATAGGTTCAATGATGTGATATTAAGTATAAAGTTTCCATCACACAAACTCTGCTGACATATTTAAGATTTAAGTCATGCTAGTGTATGTCCATGGTTTACAGATATAAATAATTCTTTCTGGATGTAAGTGTTCAGATTATCTGTGAAGTAAAGAAAATTATTGTTCTCTGAATTTTCTGGTCATTTACAAAGTGTTTTTTTTTTCTCCACTAAACATTAGATTGAGTTCTACAGTATTTTCATTATTTTCCAGAACTCTCATGAGGTTGATACAGGAAGTTTCTGGGCATTTTTTAACATTGCATAAGGAGGATCTACAGTTTTTCATCCACTGTTTCTGATATTTTGCAATGAAGGCCTAAAGCCTTCTAGCTACTATTCTTCATAAGAAGCTTCGAAGCAGTGTGACAATACTGACCTCCGAAATTCAGTATAAAAATACAAAATAGAACAAAAAAATACTGACTTTAAATTTTATAAATAAAATAAATTTAATAGTACTCGTGGTGCATGGAATTAAATTTAGCAGGTTGCTCACACTCTGGAGGATTTCACAGATTTTATTTTTCAGCATCTGTGTCAGGTGCACGGGGAAGTTACTGTTACCACTCTGTCAGATAAAAGCGACTTGCAGTTCGGAGACAAAAAACAATCTTCATAACTCTAAAATGATGAAATAAAATGTGAACATGTATATTGTGTGATTTCTACTTGTCAGCACATTTTGCAGCCACCTTCTCTAATTGGATTTGTCTCTTTCAATTTACAAACTCAAATATTTAGTCAAAACTTTTCTGGCAGTTCTCACAGAGCAGGCATAGGATACATTCAAGGGCCATAAGCATCTTTATATGATCCTCGCTGTCTTCCTAGGCACTTAGTTAGCTATGGAAGCATGAATGCTGGTTGTGTGTAGCTTAAGATCTGTTCCTTCCATCTTCTCAAAATCAAGTACTATGCATTCCTCCAGGTCCCTGCTCAACAACATAAAAGTCAGCTCTCAGCTTTGGATCAAAGCCAGGAACAAAGTGAGTAGCATAGTAATCTTACAAAAGGGTGGAATAAGCTGTGATTTGACCAAAGCAACAAGTAAAAGATTCAATTAAGCAGTACTGATCACTCCCGATACATATAAGTAAATATTTCTAAATACAAAATTAGCATTCTCTCCCAATTTGGAAGCAGCCTTACTCATTACCCCTTTTGGTAATTTTATTTTATGTGAAGTCATTTGGCTTAAGAATCACTTTAGAATTTCCCTTTTTTGCTTCTAGATATGCACCAGCAGGACTTTTTATTGACTTGCTCTCACATACCACATAGCTTGCAGGCCTGGCTGGCCAGTGAGCCTCCAGGATTAAGTGCTGTTTGCCCAACCAGTGCTGGGATTATAGATGCATGTTTCTCTGTGCAGATTTTACATTTATCTGAACTCAGTCACTTCATGCTTGTGCATAAATTTTACTGCCATTCAATTCTCCAGCCCTATACTGTCTATTTTGAGATCAGAAAATTATTTTACATGTAATTCATTCACTTTTAAAAATTTTATTTATAATTATATATATAATTATAATATCCTATAAAATATTTTAATATTTTATGTTGGGGAACTTCATAATGCATGTAATGTGTTTTGATCAAATCCACCCCCAATTCACCTCTCTAATTCAAGTCCTAAGAGAAGATTTCTAAAACCCTTTTCAGTTATATCTCTAATATTTCAAATATGATATCTTCAGGGAATATAAAATAAATGTGGTCATTGCAATATTTCTCAGGATATCCAGTCTATTTTATTTCATTTTGCTTATCTTTACTACCAATGGTTTTAATCAGTTATTTAACTAAAATCTTAAATTATTTTCTACACTCCAAATCCTAATTGAATTATTATTGATTAAAGCAAAGCCCATCAGGGAATGATTTCACTGATTAAAAAGAAAAATAATAATGCTCTTAGATTCAGTGAAATATATTTTTGTAGATTTTACTTATTAAAGTTCAATCAAACTGAATCACAAGGTATTAATGAGAATGTGTAAAATTTGATTTCTGAGTTCACACTTGAATAGCTAGAAAGCAGTTGGTCTTTGGAGGTTTTATTAAGCATTTGCAATATTGTGGATCCTAAAGTCCATTCATTTAAAAGTGTTTTAAGCTAAGTAGGTATAAATAATTTAAGAGACACAACAGTCATCCACAGGTACTCTGCTTGAATGTTTGGAACCAATTCTTAAGTGATTCTTCCTGAAGCTCCATTATGATGTTTCAAATTGGCAATGGGAAGCAGATAAATGGAAACAATAAGACTTACAAGAGTGAAGCATTTATGAAACCATATAACTGCCAAAGAACATTTTAAAGCACCTTAAATGAGCTGATTAATGAATAATTTAAAACCTCACTGTAGTTTGCTACTCCATGTTAAATGACCTTTGCCCCTTGGGCATCTGAAGCAGACAAGTTCAGCCTTAAACAATGTAAGTGGTACTTAGAATTCATATGCTTATCCTAATACATCTATTTTAAGACCCGATTGATGATTGCATTTATTTTCTGTCTCTATAGATTTCTTTATGTCCTTTCATAGAGAATGAATTACAATGTGAATATGAAAAATTAGAAGAGAAATAAGCTATGAGTGATCCTTACTAATACACACATTTGGCTGCATGCTCTAGCAGAAATGGTAGCAGGTTGGATAATTCTTTTTTTATTTCTGCATGCCACACAATTTTTAGCTTTTCATTTTTCTCATGTGTTCTGTAGATTTCCTAGTTTTTATTTTTTTCTTTTATTGAACATAGATATTTTTTCATACAATATATTCCAGTTACTTTCTTCCCTCCCCATCCTCCTCCCAGTTCCTCCTGACCTTTTCTCCCATCCATATCCACATCATTTCTGTCATTCTTTAGACAATGAACAGGCATCTAAATAATAAAACAAATTATAACAATATAGAACAGATTGGAATAGGACAAAATAAATAAACAGAAGGCAGATTGCCAAAGAAGAAGCATAGGAAATACACATAGAAATCACATAAAAACACAAGACCAGAAGGTATAATATATATGCAAAGGGCCTGTATGTCTTAGTTAAAAAAAAAAAAAAAAGTACCCTGACTCACCATTGTGAAGCAGAGAACCTCCATACATGAATTTCCTAATGAGCAACCATGCTGTTTTCCATACTGGCTGTACAACTTTGTTCTCCCAAAAGCAATGGGTGAGTATTCCCTTTACTCTACATCCTGACCACATGAACTGTCACTTGTTTTATTGATCTTGGTCATTCTGATGGGTGGAAGACGAAATCTCAAAGTAGTTTGGATTTGCATTTCCTTGGTGACTAAGCATGTTGAACATTTTTTGAATGTCTCTAAGCCATTTAAGTTTCCTTTACTGATAGTTAACTGCCCAGTTCTGTACACCAGGAGATAGTAAGCTTATTGTTGTTTCTGTTGTTGATATCCAGTTTTAATCCAAAGTGCTCACATAGAATTCTTCGTGTTGTTTCAAATTTCTTGTATCTGTTGAGACTTGTTTTGTGTCTTAGTATGTGCTCAGTTTGGGAGAAAGTTCCATGACATATAGAGAAGGTTTATTCTTTTGTGTTGCATGGAATATTCTGAAATATTTGTTAGGTTTATCTGGATTGTGATGTCAGGGATCTCCAACATTTCTCTGTTTAGATTTTTCTGGATGAATGGTATGTTGGTGAGAGTAGGACACTAAAGTCTCCCACTAACAGTGTGTAAAGTTCAATATGTAATTTCAGTTATAGTAGTGTTTCCTTTATGAACTTGGGCAACCTTGTGTTTTGTTCATAGATGTTAAGAATTACAATATCCTTTTGGTGGATTTTTCCTTTGAGGAGTATATAGTGTACTTCCCTATCTCTTCTGATTAGTTTAGGTTTGAAGTATATTTTGCCAAATATTGAAATGGTTGCACCAGCTTGCTTCTTAAGTGCATTTGCTTGGATTATTATTTTTCTTTTTTGACCCTAAGGGGATGTATATCCTTGGTGTTTAAGTGTATTTCTTAGATGCTGCAGAAGAACTGATGCTGTTTTCATATCCACTGTGTTTATCTCTGTCTTTGTATTGGGGAATGGAGAACATTGATGTTGAGAGTTATCAATGAACAGTGTTTATTGATTCTTGTACCTTTATTGTTGTGATGTGGGTTCCCACCTCTTTTGTTTTGTGGATTTGATATTTTTTCCTTGTGTTTTATTGGGTGTGGTTGGTTAACCTATTTCAGGGTAAAGTCATCCTTCTAGTGCCTTTTTTAGAGATGGGTTTTTAGACAGATACTGCTTGAGTTTGGTTTTCAGTCACAATCTAATGTGTTGAAAGTTGTGTTAGGTACAGTACCCTGGGCTAGTATCTGTGGTCACTGTCTCGAATATCTGTCTACGCCCTTCCAGCCATTAGAGTCTCTCTTGAAAATTCAGGTGATTTTTTTTTGGATAGTTCTGCCTTTATATCTTCTTTGTTCTCTTTACCTGCAGCTTTTAATAATACTTTTCTGTACATTTAGTGGATTGATTATTATGTGCTGAGGGAAAGTTTCACTCTTTTCCAGTCTATTTGGTGTTCTGTATGGTTATGGTACATTTGTAGGTTCCTCCTACATAAGTTTGGGAAATGTTTTTCTGCTATTTTCTTGAAAATGTTTTCTATATTTTGATCTGGATTTCCTCTTCTTCTTCTGTTTCTATTATTTGTAATTTTTGCTGTGGAATAATCCTCTTGTACACTGTAAAGATTTGTCACTTAAATTGGTTTAAGAAAATAATGATTGGCTGGTAGCCAGACAGAAATTATAGGCTGGACAGCTAAGATAGGAGAATGATGGAACGAAGAAAGGCAGAGTCAGAGGAGATGCGAGCTAGCCACCCTGGAAACAGGATGTATAGAGAATGAGGTAACAAGCCATGGAAGCACAGATAAGAAATATGGGTTAATTTAAATGTTGTAGAGGTTGAAGTACTAGCCCTCAGCCCCTACTCAGAGTCCTCTGATAAATGCTTCTCAGGAGTGAGGGAAAAATATTTCTATAATAATTTCACACACAAAGGCCAATGCTCTTCCTTCTATGTGCTCTTTATTGTTGTGTTCTTATTTCTGATTCTCTTGTCCTAATTGTCTATAATTTCTTAGCTCTAATTCTCTGTTTCTATTCTAATTATTCCTAGTTTCTTCTAGTTTCTTATTCATCTTTACTTTTCTATTCATCTTTATTTTTCTACATCTTTATTTTACTACATCTCTATTCTACTACCCATTTCAAATTCCCAATTTATATATATATATACAACTTATTAGTAAAAACTACAAAGCAAACTCCCAGGGAAAAGCATTCTAATAAGAATCACACTTGGCAAAGACTTTGTCAGCTTCATTGGTGACTGACAGCAGCTGTAGGTTGCAAAAAGTTCTGGTTATCTCTTGATGGGGTAGCTACAAGGGTACAAGGGAAGAAACTAAACCAATGAGAGATTTCAGGAAAAGGCAAAGAATATGTGTACTCTTTCGTGTGATTAATAATATTTGGACATGGTTAATCAGTTAACAAACTTTTTCTGTTAATAACCTGAATCTCAGGACCTATACATAGTTAGTGTACTGAGTCTAAAATCTTGCATTAGAAACTGGTGTAGGAACAAACACAAAGTGTTAATTGTGTTTTGGATCAGAGTGGGGAGGAGCTGGTGGAGGAAACTTAAGGCAACATAGGTGATACTGATCTCTTGAAGGACTAAAATATGAGGCCAGACACCTACACGATCACTTGCAGTTCACTATAATTCTTCTGAAGAGTTTTGATCCAACAAGGCCAGGCACCTTCAATTCTGCTCTGTGAAAGTTCCACGAGGACTCTTAGTTTGGCCAGTTTGCCCGTTAGTTGACTATGAATAGAGAGCAAGAACTCGAAGGGTCTACAATCTACATGGAAAAGTAGATATAGTTATGAAGCATATTTTAGTATATTTCTTTTCATCAAAATTATACAGTTAAATGAGAAACCCTCTTCTTGACCATCCACAATTATGTGTGCCCATAAAGCTGAGATATAATCATGAGATTACATGTACACATTATATGGAAAGGCATGGTAAATGGGGAGATATCATGCTCTTAAGGAAGGAATGCAGTTCTTAGGGAAGAAATGAAGTGGCACATGAGAGAAATGCAGACAAGGAGCAACTGGTCATTTATAGTCAGTAACCTCACAGCCTTGCCAGATGGGGCTGCCCATCAAAGATTCATTCATTTGGTGGGCTGACACATGAAAACCAGTTATCACCTGCTGTAAACCCCCACAGCCCTTGACAAAATGAAAGAGTCAGGTAGTAACAAGCCTTAGCTAATGACCAAGCACTTAAAAGTGATCTTAAATCTCTGAGTTAGTTATTTGGGAAGCAGCTGGTTTTTATTTGGTAGTCAGCAGGTGGGACAGGGCAACTTCCACCTATAAATGGCACATTTGATGTTGGGTGTAGATCCACAAAAGACCTAAAAAAGCTTTTTTAAAAAAAGTTCTAAACACAAAAATGGATCCAGATGCAGCTTTCTAGTCTCACAGACTCACACCTGCCACATTACAGAGAAATGGGTCCCAATAGCTGCCTGGGAGACAGAGCCAGCTGCCAAATGCCATGAGCTTAGCAGTGTGGCAGGTTCCTGCAGTGTCTCACATGGGTCACACTACGGAGAGGCTTCTTCCAGCCAGTGCCTGTAGGCTTGAGACCTCCACCAGCACTCTGCTTTGAGGGTGTGGGGATTTTGCTCATGCAGACAGAAAAGGTTACAGATATGCAGTAAACACAGATTCAGACAGAAAAAGTCTTAAATTGGTCACAGTGTGTTTGAAAATGTGCATTGGCCTGTGAGAGAAAAGAAAAAGGGTATATAAAAATAGTTTAAAAAGCATGTGGTAAGTCTTTAAAAGGGAAAAAAGTAATATAAAAAAGCCACATAAAGATGAAAATACACAGAGAGTTTGGATCTCGTATGTTATTGTGTTGTCTTTAATTTTTTTGGCTGCTAGGGCACACTGTATTGTGAGAACTGCTAGATTAAACTAATCTATATATGTTAAAATGTCTTGACTTCAAATTTTAAGTCAAAAGATGTATTGCTTTGGGAGAAAGGTTATGCTTTTATTTCACAGCAAATGAGAGGTTGCGGATTCAACTTGTGGTGTATATTTTACCTGTTGAAACAGGTAACAAAATGTCATATTTGACTGACTTGTGTACAATGCATAGTCTATATTTATATTGATACATATGCATATATTACCTTTAAAAGTTTATAAATTTTCAAAACAAGGGGATCAGACACCAATAAAAATGGATTGACCATTTGATACAGGGTCCAGAACAGATTCAAGGCTACTGACTGTGATGATCCAGCCTCACAGAATACTCCAGCAAAGACCTAACAATTATCCAGATTTTCTCAAGGTTCTCTCAAAGATTACCTGTGCCCCCAGATAACAGGAAACAGTCTATAAAAAACAACATCCATATTCCCAAAAAATTTGGTTATGGATATTTGTTATCATTTAAGTGGGGGTTGATACAAGTTGTTATTGGTAATGGTCAGGAAGAAAGCTAAACAAAGAAGATTAGATTCAAGGATATCTTTCTGAAAAGAAAAAGGGAGAATATAGAAATGATAGGATAATGCCAAATGATGGCGGCACATACCTTTAATCCCAGCACTCAGGAAGCAGAGGCAGGTGGATCTCTGTGAGTTTGAGGCTAGCCTGGTCTACAGAGCAATTACAGGACAGGCTCCAAAGCTACACAGAAAAACCTTGTCTCAAAAAAATTTTAAAAAACATAGGATAAAAAGATAGACTATTAAATCGACTTTTATACCAAAAAAAGCAACTTCTAGTCTTAAATATTTTTCAATGGTATGAATATTTGTATATTAATATAAATTTAAAATTAATTTTGTTATACTATATGTATGTTTTTACTCTTATTTGGGTTATTGTACATATGCAACTTATTTAAAAATATAATATATAACTAAGAAATACAGACTAATAGTCATCAATAATAGTCAGACTTATAGTTCAGTATGTTTTCAAGGTCATCCACAAATGTATTTAGATAGATAGCTGATCTTCATACACTTCATAGACCTACAGAGTATGGCATTAAATATGTTTAATAACCTAAGACTTTTCATGACAGTGAGACTTGTCCACTCCTGACAAAACCAATCTGTTTCAGAGAAGATGATAGACATTGACTAAACTCCATGTGGATTTTGTTTTCTTTATGACAAAAGTAGCCATCTGGCCAAAGAAACTGCCCATGCCTTAATTGTTAACAATATACTATCCAAACTGGACCAGCAGAATGCAAGAAAGGCTACTGTCAAACTTTGCCAAGATAGGTAGGACAGTCCTTTAGAATTCCGTACTTCACAGGAAAGTATTTCAGATATGTTAGGCCTGTAGATCACAGTTAGATGCCCAATGTTACAGACAAACTTTGGGTAACTGTCCCGGCAGCCTGATGTCCCTGTCATTAGGTAACATTTCATCCTTCTAGGGTCATTGATTGCGTTAAAGACTAAATAGTTGAACTTATAATTTTTCTTAGTTATGATGAAAAGCAAATTAGATATAAAACATTATACCACCAAGATAAAATAGATAACAGGATATTTTTTTCTAATTTTGCCAAATACAAATTAACTGGATATTGTAATTGTAGTTCTTATTTGATAACATTTTTTGTTGTATACAATTTTAATATGTTAAAGTTAAAACCTTCCTTTTCATTAGACAAAAATGTGAAAATGCTATGGAGTAATCCTCTTGTGCACTGTAAGGATTTTTCACTCAAATTGGTTTAATAAAATGTGATTGGATGGTAGCCAGACAGGAATTATATGTGGGACAACCAAACTAGGAGAATGATGGGAAGAAGGGCAGAGTCAGAGGAAATGCCAGCTAGACACCGAGGAAGCAGGATATGTGTAGCAATCCATGATCCATGAGACAAAGCATAGATAAGAAACATGGGTTATTTTAAATGTAAGAATTGTGTAGTAACAAGCCTAAGCTATCAGCCGAAATTCATAAGTTATACTAACTCTCCAAGTTAGTCATTTGAGAAGTGGCTACATGTTATTTGGGAGCAGGTGGTTTGGACCGGGAAACATCCACTTACAACATTTTTCTTTCTTCACAGTATCCCAGATTTTCTGGATGTATTCTACCTGGAGTGTTTTTATTTCTGTTGGTGAGGTTTGTCTCTGAGGTTCCTGATTGAGTTCGTAATTTTTCATTTCCAGATTTCTCCCTTTTGGGTTTTCTTTATTGATTCAATTTCCACTTCCAGGTCTTTAACTGTTTTATTTATTTGCTTCTCCTCTTTATTTGCATTTTCGTTTATTTCTTTTAGAGATGCATTCATTTCTTTTTAAGGACCTCTAGTATTATCATAAAAGATATTATGAAATCCTACTCTTATGCTTTTGTGTTTTGAATTTCGCAGGGCTTACTGTGGTAAGGTTGGTGGGCCATAGTGAATGCTTAATTTTCCTGGTTGTTTTTTCTTCTGATGCTAGTTTCTAGGCATCTCTGTTTGGGATGGTTGTAATTCTAGGTGTTGATATCTGGTCTTGTACTTCTTGGGTTGGTACTTTGTTCTTTAGTTTCTGTTGCCCTTTCTGTTCTTAGGAGAGGGTGGTGGCTGTGGGATACCTAATGGAGGATAGTCTGAAATTCTGTCATGTGTGGCCACTGAGGGTTCCAGATAGAATGTGTTTCTAAGTGACACTTAAGAATTTGAATGGGCTGAAAGGGATATGTGTGTGAGTTAAGAGGTAGGAAAGTAGGTTGTGCCACCAGAATCTGCTTAATATCCTGGGAATGGGGACAGAAAGGGAGGAGAGGCCACAATAGCTGGTCTGTTTCAAAGCTGGGGATGAGACTGGCTGAGAGTTGAGGAAAAGAGAGAGTTAAGATCTAAAGATTGTCTACCTGCTTTCTTGTCCTGTCTGGCCTTCCCTGGCTGGCTTGTTTAGTGGATAGCCTGGAATGTCTGAAGGAGTTGACAACTGAGACAAAGAGAATGGTACTGAAGAAGGCAATAGGAGATTATTTACATGATTGGCTAAAGATGGTAAGAGAGAGGAAGGGGAGGCCACAGCAGGTAGTCTGTTACAGAGCTTAGGATGGGAGTGGGGTATTGGTGTTGGAGAAGAGGAGGGAGAGTTAAGATCTGAAGATTGTCTGCTTGATTTCCTGGCCCTCCAGATTCCCTGAACAGGCCACATTTCCTCTCTTCTGTAAAAATTATTTATATCTGTCATAAAAAATCACATGGTTCACCAAATTTGTGAAAATTGTTTATAATAATCAATATTAATGATCAAGTTCTTGTATAATGTGCTCAATGGTATTACATATACAATACCAAGGCTCATTGAAACTTGGTAATCAGTGTAATTAGAATCACATATATTCATTAATATATCAGATCTCACTCAGTAATGTGTTTTCTTTTTTACATCAGGGACTGTAAACATGAATTGTTTAGTGTCACATTGGAAATAACAGAATACCTTGGATATAGCATAATGAATTCTTACACAATTTTGATTTGTGTGAATGCAGTGTTCTGAAATACTGATTAACCATTCAGAATAAGTGGCCTGGAACTGTTTGCAGTTTATTTATAAATATACTCTGATATTAGCCCATATTAAAATTATTTTATTTGGGATAGCAAGACTAAAAGGGCTGGGAGGGAAATTAGAAGAAGAGTACAATAACTAGATTGTAGATTATTCTTGCATAAAATTGTCAAAGAACAAAAGTATTGTTAAATAATATTATACGCAAATGAGCCGTTGTTATTATATACTTTGTAAAATTATACATTTAAATGGGATCTCTTCAATACTATATTATAACTATATAAGGGGCTGGAGAGAGAGCTCAGCAGTTAAGAGCACTGACTACTCTCCCAGAGGACCCTGGTTCAATTCCCAGTACCACATGACAGCTAACACCTATCTGAAATCCAGTATACACCACCACTATATTAATTATAATATCAGACAAAAGAAATGGATAAAACTACAATGAAACAAACAAACACTTTATTCCATTCCATAATATATTCGAAATATTAACAGCCAATCTTCCTATGGTGGTCCTTTCTCTGGGAGAGTATCTTCTACATGATAACTGACTTTGATTTATTAAAGTCCCCAACAGCTTAACTACTTCTAAAACATCAGACACTTCTTAGAGAATAAGCAGTCTCTGTCCTATTTCTTTCATTGGCTCTACTTTTAAATTCCTGGTAAGGCAAGTTATTGTTCACCCTACTTTCAACAAGAAATAACCTCTACAGGGCTACAATTCTCTTCTATGGGAGTAGAGATCGGATACATAAGTATTTATTGCAGTTAGGGACCTAAGAATTTTAAAGAGGCCATTTACCAAAGCTGGCTGATAAATGACCTCATTCTCCATTGAGTTTGTCATTGAGTGCTGCACTAGCACTCTGAAAGGTATATAATGTGTTTCTTGCCTGTGTGTAAACTTCAACAGTAAAATGCATTGCACCTGAATAACTCATGTTATTTGTTTATTAAATGCTATCTCCTTTAGATTTCATCAAAGTAAGAAAAATACTTTTATCAGACACTGGATGAGAGTTCTATCATGACAACTAGGGTGTTCTGCCATCTGGTCACCAGAGCAGATGCAGACATCCGCGGCTAAGTCCCAGGTGGAGCTCTAGGAGTCCATCGATGAGAGAGAGGAGGGATTGTATGAGCGAGAGATATTGAGACCACGATTGGAAAAAGCACAGGGACAAATAGCCAAACTAGTGGAAATGCATGAACTGTGAACCAGTGACTGAGGAGCCCCAGTGGAACTGGACCAGGCCCTCTGGATAAGTGAGACAGTGGATCAGCTTAAACTGTTTGGGAGGCCCCAGGCAGTGGAGGCAGGACCTCTCCTTGGTGCATGAGCTCGCTTTTTGGAGCCTGGGGCCTATGCTGGGGCACTTTGTTCAGCCTTGGTATAGGGAGAAAGGGACTGTACCTGCCTTGGTACAGTCCATCAGGCTGGACTGACTCCCCATGGGAGACCTTGCCTTGGAGGAGGTGGGAATGGGGGGTGAATTGGGGGAGAGGGCTAGGTCGTGGGAGGAGGCTGGACAAGGGGGATCATGGCTGATAGGTGAAATTATGTTAATTATAAAATAAAAATATTAAAAAAAGAAAATAATTTTATAAATGATCTCAAAAGAACTGTAATTTAGAACACTAACATACAGGTTTTCTTCCAATGATGACAGTGATCAGAACTCATTGACCTGCACAGCATGCAACTATGTGAGGTCCTAAGCTTAGAAGTGTCTCTGCATTACTTCTTGTTCTTCAGTCATATTTTTAGCAATTTCTGAATGAGAAGTCATACATTTTATTTTGTACAGCATTTGAGTTCATGGATTACAAGAATCCAAGAAGTTTAGGCTTCTCAAAGTCGTAATTTAATACAACAAGTATCCATATTTTAAATTCTTTGGATAGACATTGAAGGATTTTGATCCAGCAGACTATGTTACATTCTTAGTGCAGTAGCAGTGTGCAAACTTCATTCACCCCATCAAAATGTTTCATGGGAGCACAGTTTTTGTAACTATAAATTATAACACTGTCCATAGAGACTATTGTTTAGGCATGAATGTTGAGAAAGAATGCTCACTTTACTCTGGGCCAAGAGATCTTGTGGTTAAGTATGAAATAATGAAGCAGCATGAAGAGAACTCTCAAGAAGAAAAATGCTGCCTTGAAAACTAAAATGGACACTAAAAGTAGTGGCATAATTGCAGATAAGTGCAAGCTCATCAATATTTACTTGAAAAAAAATTGTACTAAAAGGGCTTAAGAAAAATTTGGTTCTCTCTTGTATGAGAACACACATCTTTAACTATAGCACTTAGAATTCTGAGGAAGTATCATTGAAAATTTGTGATAAGCCTACACACAAAAATATTGAAAGAAAATAATGAAGGAAAGGAAGGAAGGCAAAATAAGAAAAATGTAGTTGAATGGGGATTGAAACTTTTTTTATTCCTATTGTAATATAAATAAACAAACTACACCAGGTATACAGTTGGTTGTATTATAGACTATTGAGCTTCGTATAAATCTATGTCACATCTGAAAACAGAGTAAGCAGAATCTAAAGTTCACTCTTATGTAATACAAACTCCAAGAGAATTGTTACAATAATTTTGCAATTATAGATGAATATGACTGCTATGGAATAATTCTCTCATACACTGTAAAGATTTGTCACTTGAATTAATTTCAGAAAATGCTAATTTGCAAGGAGCCAGGCAGGAAGCATGGTGGGGCAATCAGACTAGAGAATTCTGGGAAGAGGAAGGGTGGAGTCACAAGTCACCAGCCAGACACAGAGCAAACAAGATGAGAATGTGAGAATGTCATACTGAGCAAAGCCATGTGGCCAAATGTAGATATGGGTTAATTTAAGTGTAAGAGTTAGTAAGTAATATGCCTGAGCTATGGGCCAAGCATTTATAAGTAATACTAAGCCTCTGAGTCAATTATTTGGGAAGTGGCTGCTGGGATTTTGGGAGTTGCTGACAGGCCAGAAACCTCCACCAACATGTGAGCGTCAAACATTTGGCAAGAATTTCCATATAAAACCTGAGAAAGCTTAAAAAAAGGGATTCTGGACACGTAAGAACAGAGTCACTCACAGCTTCTTGGTAACTGTCTTCTCTCTGGTAGGCTATGTTTGCTGACAGAGAGCAGAAGTGAGGCTCCTTTAAAAGATGGTTTCCTGACTCAGTGGTAGTGGGAAAAATGCACAATTATTTTAAGAGGCCTTACTGCCAAATACTTATATGGTGTTTATGAGCAGCTGGCAGAATGCTACGCAGTGTAGTATGAACCCAAAAATTTCTCAAAGTTGGAGTGGTAAACATGGCTTTCAGAGCTGGCAATAAATGTTCCTCCACCAGGAGACTAGACTGTCAGGGAACCAAGGAATGGGGTGGAGTCAGCCAGCAAAGCCTCCACTTTATTCCAAACAACTACTTTTTAGCAGTTTAAATGCTCATGTGCTCAGAAAAAGATAGAGATATGCAGTACAGACAGATTCAGATAAAAAATATATACCTCTAAAGGGTTCACAGTGTGTTTAAAAATATGCGTAGTCTTGGGAGATAAAAAGAGAAAGTATAAACAGTCATAAAAAAAGAAATATGTAATTTTAAAATAATAAAGTCCTTAAAAAGGGAATAATATAATATAAAAACGTCATGTGAAGATGGAAAATACATAGAGAACCTGGATACTGAATGTCACTGTGTTGTCTTTGAATTGTTTGACAGCTGAGGAAGGAGCAACAGCTGCTGAGAGACATTTGATTATAAATGTTGCTGGGTTCATCCAACCTATGTATTTTGAAAGTATCTTGACTTCAAAATTTAAGTCCAAAGATACGTTACTTTGAAGAAGAGGTTATGCTTTTACTTCCATAGGAAATGAGAAGCTATGGATTCATAGTCTGATAAAAAAAAAAATAAGATTTGGTTGAGAAAGACCCCCCTGAAAAATCTCCAATGGGAACAGATGACTAAGAGGATCCAATGTTTCAGAGCATCTCTGTTGCAATTTCCTCTGAGTTCTGCATCTAAAACAGATTCAAGGCTGCTGGCTGAGATGATCTGGCCTCACAGAATACTCCAGTCAGGACTTGACCATAATCCTAAATTTTCTCAGGGTCCCCATAAGATTAACAGCACCCCCAATCAGAAGGAAGTAGCTTAGAAAACTATGCCCACATTCTCAAAAAAATGGGTTATGAATATTTTTCTTTGTTTAGGGGGTTTGACTACAAATTGTTATTGGTCATAGTTGATCTCTTTCTAAAAAAAGAAAGAGGTGTATAATATAAAAATGATGGGGAAATGGTGGTAGATTATTAAATCTACTTTAATTCCCAAAATCAACTCTTAATCTTACATATTGTACACCAGAATGGATTTTAGTTTATTGATATAAATTTAAAGCTAATTCAGTTATACTGTATGTATATTTCTACTCTTGTTTAAGGTATTATGTTTATGCAACTCATTTAAAATGTAATAAATAATTAAGAAATACAGATTAATAGTCATTTATAATAGCAAACTTATAGTTATGTTAGGTATATTTTCAAGATCATACAGAGATATATTTCAGATAGATAGGCAATCTTCAAACACTTCAAAGACCTACAGAATATGGCATTTTAAATGTTTTAAGAGCTTATAATTTTCTTTCAGTGAGACATGTCTGATTCTGTTAGCACCAATTGTTTCAGAAAGAATGTTGATCAAAGGACCTCCATATCGAGTTTGTTTGTTTATGGCAAAAGCTATAAATGTGGGTGAAGAAACTGCCCTAGCCTTGGCTGCTGACAGTATCCTATCAAAATTGGACAAGCAGGACACAAAAGAAAGTGGCTGCAGAACTTTGCCAAGACAAGTAAGGACAGCCCTTCAGAAATCCTGCTTCACAGATAAGTCTGTCAGATATGTTAAGTCTGTAGGCCAAAGATGGAATACCCAACATTACAGAGAAACTTTGGGTGACCATCCAGACAGCTTGAGGTCTTTATCACTAAGTAACAATTCACCCTTGGGTCTTTGATGGAGTTGAAGACTAAATAGTTATAATTGTAGTTTTTCTTAGTAATAATAATAGTAAATTAGAAACAAAATTTTACACTCACCAAGATAAAATAGATAATTAAGTATTTTCTCTAATTTTGTCAAACCTAAATATATTTGATAGTGTTACTGCAATTCTTACTTAATTGCTGTTTTTGTTTTACTATATTAATATAGTAACTTTATAAAGTATTAATTATTTATTAATATTATATTAATTTTAGCCTTCCGTTTTTATTAGACAAAAAGTAGAAATGCTATGGATAATGCTCTTGTACACTGTAAAGATTTGTCACTTGAATTGATTTAATAAAATGCTAATTGGCCAGTAGCCAGGCAGGAAGTATAGGTGGGGAGACCAGACTAGGATAATTCTGGGAAGAGAAAAGATGGAGTCCGTAGTCACCAGCCAGAGTCAGAGGAAGCAAGATGAGAATGCTGAACTGAGAAAAGGTACTAAGCTATGTGGCTAAACATAAATAAGAACTATGGGTTAATTTAAGTGTAAGAGCTAGTTAGTAATAAGCCTGAGCCATAGTCTGAACATTTGTAATATTAAGCCTCTGAGTCAATTATTAGAAGGCAGCTGCCTGAGTATTTGGGAGTTGCTGGTACAACAGAAACTTCTGCCTACATATGACATCTCTGAGATGTTTCAGCCATCACTATGATCTCCTACTTCATTGTATAAAATTGTTTGATTAGAACTGGTTATATAATAAAAACCTGTTTCATATTATTATAGCTATATTACCTCAGGAAGAGTCTTAGGATGTTAGTTAACATTGCTCAATACTCAAATTGAGCTCTAGGCTCACCCTTTTATTATAATTCAAAGTATGAGTTTATGTTCTGGAATTGTGTCAGGCACTGTTTAATTGACAATGACGTAGTGAAAGAACAATGCTGATTTTAGGAAAGATCTAATTATTGCTTCAAGTCAGGAGGCTAGAGTTGTAGTTGCAAAGAAAGATAAAGAAAAAAATGTTATCACTAACAAATATAGTACATCTACAATTAAAAAGAAAACAACACTTTTTTTCCAATGCACTTACTAACCTAATTATAGACTTCATATTTCAAGGTTGGCAATGTGGCTCAGGGGTGAAGGGACTTACTGCAAGATTGATGACCTGACTTAAAAAAATTCCTAAAGTTATTCTCTGACCTCTACAAATATGCTTTATCATATCATATGCCCATGTACACACACAAACACACACACATACACCAATCTGTACACATATGCAGAATCAATAAATATAAAACAAATTTAAGAAGTCATATTTCAACATTACCTATGTTTATTAAATTTGGACTGCAAAAGCTATGGTTGTATTTTTATTTTCATGTAGAAAATTCTGTTCAAAGTATATTCTGTGGATTCAAGGACATATTTTACAGAAAATTTACTAACAAAAGATGTGACATTTTAATGATCCTTCACATCTGTTTCCTGGAAACTCATTGCCCTTTCAAAGTTGTGGTGTGTTTTACCGTTGTATCCTGAGGCCTTGTTTACACTTGAGGCTACTGTCTGAGTTTTTTGAGTGATAGAAATATAGTGATTACATCAGCATTCATAAAACTCAACTTGACAAGCTTTGAATGCCTTGACATTTTTAACTATGTGGCCAATTACTGATCAACTTAAAGTTGTGTTTCAGGAAAAAAAAAGTATTGTGATAGAAACAATTAAGAGTGTTATTTGACGGCACATGAGTTATAGTTCTTATTCTGTTCTGAGAAATATTAGTTCCTCAGTTATCTCTTGACAGAAAAGTACCAATAAATTGATATTTATTTTTATTTTTGCTAAATAAATATTGGCAATGAAAGGGTGTGTTTTTAATTGAAGTTGTTTACTAAGAATCAATGGAAAATGTAAACAGGAAGGAGAGATAAGGTAGTCTATCATACTACTAAATTCAATGACAGAGTTAAGGCCATCAGGCAGAAGCGATGACCATCAAAACGTGTGTTTTTGAGTGTGTGTGTGTGTGTGTGTGTGTGTGTGTATCTGTGTGAAAGTATGTGTGTATGTGTGTGTGTGTTTGTATGTATGAGCATGTGTTTTAATTTCTGTTCTTTATTGAAACAGTCGTGAACACACTCTCTCTTGTCTGTTTATCTCTGCATCATATTCCTTTTTTTTTTTTTTCAGACAATGAGTTTATTTTCTTACCTGATGAGAAAAGAGTTATAACAGCTGCATGGGCGAGGATGGGCATGTGGCTATTGCTGGAAATCGTGAGTCAATTCCTTCTCAGCTTTTTCTTGATGAGTGCATCAGGTAATCTCAGCGGAAACTCTGGGAGTAGTGTTATCCACACCTTTCTGGATTCTTCATTGCATCAGAAGTGAAAAAGTCAGAACAAAGATTGTGCTAGAAAAGTGTAAACTAGAAGTGCCCTCAGCATGGGAAAGAGGTCGTGTGGATGAAAGACTGTCTGCTCACTTACATTCCAAATCTTGAGGAATGCACTCGTGACATGGAACTCAATTATTACTCAAAATATGCTTGACAATTAGAAATTAATAACCTATTATAGTAAATCAATATCAAATTCTAAAATTGATTTTGTGTGTGTTTGTGCATATTTGCTTGCATGTGTGTATGTTATTTGTGTGTGTGTGTGTGTGTGTGTATCTGTGTGTGTGTGTGTGTGTGTGTGTGTGTGTGTGTGTGTGCGCACGCTGTGGTACATAAGACAGAGGATGGGAACAGAAGGAAGGAACTAGGATTTCATTCTCTCTTGTGATTTCTGTGTGTATGTCTATGCTGGGAAAGGGAAGAAGGGAAGAGAGACAAGCCTTGTTTTTGACCTGTTCTTTCTCAATTGAAAAGATATATTAAAATATACTATTAGTAATTCAAAAGGTCAACATTGGGTGCTTGAAATTACTTCCTTTCAATGTCATCTTGCAAAGTTTGTTTTTAATTATTAACATATTTAAAGAATTTTATTATTGTATATTTACGTGTTCATGCATGAAGTGTTCATGCATAAAAAAGAGCATTTTGTCAGATGGGGTCTTTCCACATTTACATGGGTTCTGAGAGTATCAAGCTAAGGATGTTATTCGTTATAGCAAGTGCTTTTCCCAATGAGCCATCCTGCTGGCCCATAATTAACAATTTTACTTTACTTAATCTGTGGATCCATATAAAATATGATTCCATTTCCTATGTATTTTCAAATGCATTACTTATGAAATTTCAAAGATTTGTATGATTTTACGCAATTTCTGTTATACTGCATATAGTGGACATATATACACACAAGCCAAACACTCAATATAAAATGGATAAACCTGATAAAAAGTTTTAAAAATGCAAACTAAGTCTGAAAACTAAAAAGAAATTAACAACTGTGAGACTTAAGAAGAGGGAGTAAATAGGTAGAAGACAAATTTAAACATTTTTAAGGTACAATTTATTTATTCACTGTGTGTGCATGTATATGTGCACATGATCTATAGCATGTGTGTAGATATCACAGGTCAACTTGTGTTTATAAGCTCCTAACGTCTACCACGAGAAAAGTGAGGAAAGAGTTCAACGTGTTGGCCTTGGGGTTGCTAGGCAGACCAAGCATAGAGAAATGCTTTAAAGTAACGAAACAATTCTGTTTTATACTACAATGCTATGCACATGGAAGACACATATCATTGCATATTCCCCAAGGTCTTGGAATGTAGAACAGTAACTGTTCTAATATACCATATAACATAAGCCATAAGCTTTGGGTCAACCTTGATTATTATTAACAGAGTATACACAGCTTTAGGGCGGAATGCCATCAGTGAGAAACGTTTGCATCTGCGGGCACAGGTATACTGAATCTTCTGCTTTGGTTCAACTTTGCTATGAACCTAAAAGTACTCTAAAATACATTTCATTAATTATAAAACAAAATTACTCTCTCTAGATCTCCATTATCCTCAAATGTAAAAATGGAGATCGTAAGAGTGGCTAGGTTGTAGAGTGGCTGTGAGGTCAAATTAATTAACAGACCTCACTCATGTGGAGCACAGCTTTTCAGACAAAGAGATACAGACATGCCAGTAGTTAGCAGTGTCATTATAGGATAGAGACTTACCGCCACTGCAGCCTATCTCATTTATATGAACATAGAAGTCACTAAGTATCCCCAGTTACTCTATGATGTAGAATTAGGTAAAATCTTAATCTCTTTTTTTTTTCTATCAGGGAGTAAAGAATGAATAATGAAGTTAATTCAGTAGGATTACATGGTGAGGACTGGAAATAGGCATTCTTTCTTCGGAAAATTCCTTTGCTAATATACAGTGTATACAGTATCCGGCTAATGAAAATGCATTAAATCAGATTCTTTCAAAGAAAAGTGGGCTTATATTGTTGCATGTGAGACTTCCATTTGTTTAGCTTATATCTCTGAAGGTTTGCAACACTAGGTATTTAGATTAGAATAAGCAGGTAGTATAATCATTATTTGAGTCTCTGGTAAATTATAATATTGCATGTTGCTGAAAGATAAAGAGTGGAAATAGGCAAGTAACAGTTTACTTTATTCTGAAAATAGTTTGGTTTTCCTTTTAGTTAGTTTCAAATGATATTGAAGCACACAGATTTTAAATGTTCATACCTGGATAATGACTGCAATATAGCATGTGTCAAGAGAATGCTTGCCTGTGCCCATTCTTCTCATCTACAGTCTAATTGTGCCTATTCTCAACAGTAGCTTTTACATAGCCCTTCTGCTATTTTTCAGTCCAATCACTGATTTCACAGCAGGCAGCTATATAGTCCTGGTTGCTTCCTGGTCCTCTTTAGTTTCCCTGTAGGCACATATTGCTCTGGAGTGAAATGGAAAAGAAAAAGGCCATAGTATGCAAGCATTTTCTGCCTGTATTAAGCAGGAAGCTCTATTTATGGGCAGCAAAGCCAGGCACAGAGATGCAGTCCAAGTCTCAACTGGAGCAGAGCTCAAAATAATCTGAGCTACAAACTGGCTTCAGGAGTTGTAGAGGTGGCCCAGGCCAAGTTGAAAGATAAAGTGGTGGCTGTTTTGAGTGTGCCTAACAGAGTAGAGGCCTCAGACCAGGATACAAAGTAGTATGAGGCAGGGCAGGAATAAGCCAAGTGAGACCCATCCAGATGCTCCATAAATAATCAACAATGTTGAGAAACAGTGGCCAGATACTTCATGCAGTTTATAGAAGGAAATGTCTTTTGTTTTCAGAACACTATGAATGATAATATAATGCCTTTTCATTTCACATTTAAGCTACAAAGTGTCACCAATGCTTACAGTTTATTAGATGGTAGGTTTCTTTAAAACTTTTAATTTCACAAGTATCATGTTTTTTTTGTTTCAGAAGGTCACAATTTGTTTCTGTTTATATCCAATATTACCAAACAAATCAATTTTGAGTCTTTAGAAGAACAGAGGCTGAACTAATGAGATAGATGTTTATGTGCATTGCTTTCCTTCATCACACAGCTTTAGATTAAATGGCATGATGCTCCTAAAACACTTCACTATCAAGCCTTAATTCATAGGATGAGACATGTTACATCCACTTATAGGCAAATGACCTTCCCTGTAACTGTACATTATAAACAACTGTATAGTGGACTCTTGTTAGGATAGATCATCAGTCCATGTGACAGAAACAGAAGTTTCTTATGAAATGTAGCCTCCTGAAAAGACATAAATGAGAAGGGACATAAACATACAATAGTAAAAACAATGTAGTTTCGGTGACATAGTGTAGATGTGAAACATCATTTCATATGAAACAATGATAGTAGAGAATTGAGAATAAATCTAAGGAGCAAACTTTTCAATTGTCAGTTCAATTTTCCATTGTTATCTTTAATCCCATTAACAACCATATGGCATAAGAAAAAAGTCAACTCACAAATATATCAGTGTGTGCTCAGCCACACCACAGATCAGTTAATTTGTGTACCCTTTTTTGCTATCACACTTTCAATTCTGGGGGGTAAAAAGTTCTTTGATATTTGTCAGAACAGGAATAAAGCCTACTTTCTGTGTGATCGGGCTGATAGTATTAAATAGTGGACAGGTATGTGGATGTTATTTTTCACTAATTGAAAGAATCTTTTGAGAATAAAGCATGTGAAGGAGAGGGAATAATTGCTGCATGCATCTTTTCATAGAATCATTTTACTCTGAACTCAGGCATATGATTCTATAACCCCTCCTTTTATTATAGCAGTTTGAAATGAGTTCATGTCCTGAGACACTATAAAGATTACACAGGAATTTGAGGGTGATTGTGCCCCATGGGTGTTTCCAAGATTCATATGAACAAAATCCTGAGTGTAATCAAAGATCACTCAAAGATAAGCTTTAGACACATAAATTTAGCAAGAGTTTAGTTGGAAGCAGAAAAAAATCACTAAATAAACAGCCCTCAAATGTAGAACAGGTTCATAGAAATCAGCTCAACAAAGTGGTCAGGTAGCTCTAATCGACATAATTTGGAAGTGAAATGCAAAGGTAGTTTGGCTTGATATTATCTAATCCACTGGCCACCTGTGATTGGCTGAGAAATTTGTTGTAGAAGTAGGCAATTACATTAGACTTGCATTAAATTGGCATAAAATACATTATAGTCCATTATATAGGGACTCAAATTACAAGCTAAAATTCTTCTAAAATAATTACTTGAGAAGGAGAGATGTCTAAAATTATTCAAGAAAGTGCAAACATAGAGACTGCAACTAGGAATTTTAAGTCCTATTTGGCAACACACGGGATTCATTTGTCCAAATAGTTCTTAAGGTTTTATCAAAAATAATGAACTCAGTTTAGCAGAGGTGACAATTCATAGCCAGTAATGGAAACCATGAAGTATGAGCAATGGAATACTGAACTAAATTGAATGAAAGAAAGCCTTGGCATAAGGCAAATGAGAATTTGTATGACAATGTTATCAATTTTAGTATCTGTTTTTAAGAGTGTGATATTTTGTCACTCAAACAACTGGCCCTAAGGCTTGTAAGTAACTCTCCCTTTTCAACTGGATGCACTTGTCTTGAACATTTGTTCTAACAAATTAAAGTGTATTTACTTCTTAACAATTTAAGGTCTTTTTAATTTTTTTCTCTATTTTCTCATACCAATTGTACATTTTATAGGATATAGTGGAAGTTTTTTTTTTTTTTTTTTTTTTGGCACCCCAATAAGCCGCTCTGCTGATGCAGCAATCCAAATCAGACAAAATCAGACTGAATTAGAAAAAGGCCCGGTTTAATGGGCAAAGCTTTCCTGGGGTAATTCTCCAGCCCCCAGAGAGAAGATGGGGATGACAAACCAGAAAACCACGTGTCTGTTTTCTGGGATGCAGCTTAAATACCCTGTGGGAGTGGTCTCTGTGGAAGGAGCAGTGTTTGGCAGGCTTTGAAGGGGCAGGTTTGGGTAAAGAGATGGAGGAAGGGAGTTGAGGTGGATCTTCCACCAGAACATATAGCACACGTGTGATGGTAACACTGTATAACAGTTCCCTTTATTAACACATACATCAGTTCAATGTGTTGAAAAGCCTGGACTTTCATTTATATAAATATGGTTTTGTACATATTATACATATATAATTATTGTTAAAAGACAGTACTCACATTACCATGTTGTAGAACACTGGAAATGACTACTGGTAGAATGATATTTTGTTCCAGCTCTCCATGCACTGTGTACCAACCAGCTCCAATTTTCTGCTTGTCTTCTTATGATCATTTATCCTATAAACATTATTAATAAAACATTTCCAAAATAAATAAAAAAATAACACACTAGAATTATCCATACCAAATACCTTAAAGGAGGAATATGTGGTTAGAATAGGCACATAGGATGTAAGCTGTGGGACTTCATATTAAATTTTGTTATTTCTATGGTGTTAATATTTTTAGTTTTTACATATAAGTGACAGAATGCAATATGGCTTTTTAGTGTCTGGCTTAATTCAATTACTATAATGTGTTGTTGGTTGTTTATTTTTCTCTTTACTTTTTGCTCTTTGCTCTTTGAGGGGTCTGCTACCCAGCTCCCAAATAAATCACACATGGTGGATTATTATTACTTATAAATGCCCAGCCTTAGCTTTGCTTATTTCTAGCCAGCTTTCTTAAATTATTCTGTCTATCTTTTGCCTCTGGGCTTTTACCTTTATTTTTGTATACCTTTTATTACTTCTTACTCTGTGGCTGACTGTGTAGCTGGGTGGCTGGAACCCTGAGTCCTCCTCTTTCTCCCTCTCCTTCCAATCCCTTGAATGTCTTCTCCTTCTATTTATTCTCTCTGCCTGCCAGCCCTGCCTATTTCTCACTCCTGCCATTATCAAACCAATCAGGTGATTTAGACAGGCACTGTAACACAACTTCACAGAGTTAAACAAATGTAACATAAAAGAATGCAACACATCTTTGTATCATTAAACAAATGTTCCACAGCAGAAACAAATCTAACATATCTTAATATTTTAAAAAAAAGTTCATCTAAGATGACCCAATGACAAATTTTCTTTGAACTTATAAACAATCAATTCTCACTTTGTTTAACATAGTTCAGTGTCCATTTACCCAGTGATGGACATTTACACTCATTTACACAGTCTGGCCAATGTCACAGTCTGACCCTTGTGCATAGTGTTTCATGTAGATGTGTCTCGCATAGGTTGATTTAATTTCCTTTGGATTTTCACATTGGAAAAGCATGAATGGGTCATGTGACATTTATATTTTTAGTTTTTGACACAACTTCCATAATGGCATTACAAATTTACATTTCCATAAATAACATCCAAAAATTACACTTAATGCTGATGGTAGTGGTATACCCTTTAATCTCAGCAGTCAGGAGACAGAGACAGGTGAATCTCGATGAGTTCCAGGCCAGCATGATCTACAGAGCAAGTCCTAGTACAGCCAAGGCAGTTAAAGCGAGAAACACTTTATCAAAAATAAATAAATAAATAAATAATAAATAAAACAAAAATCAAAAAAAATTGGAAAGCAACCAAAATCCAACTTAATATCTTGCTTACAACTATTTGTCATTATTCATCATAACTTTTATTGTAGTCACTCTGACTTCAAAGAAATGACTCACCATTGTGGGTTTGATTCATATTTCATGAGGTTTAGAGTTAATCTGAGGATATTTATCGTATTTGATGGACAGTTCTATATTCTTTATAGAGACAATTTCATTGGGAGCATTTGTAAAATTTATAATATTTTCCTAGAAAGTCTATTATATACCCAATATAGTCTAACAGTTGATGATGAGTAAATGTTAAATATCTGTTGTTTCATTCTGTTTTTTCCTTTGGTGCTCTAATTTTTAGTTTATTCTTGTTCTATTTTTCTCATTTTTTCATGTTGCTTGTATTTTCAAGGTCTCATCCAAAACACTATTGCCTTTAATGATATTGTAAACTCCTTCAATTTTTTTCATCTATTAGGTTTCTAATTTCAGAATTTACATTAATGTCTTTGACCCAATTTTAATTAAGGTTTGTGTATGGTGAGGATAAGGCTAGATTTTATACTTGTGTAGGTGGTCATCAAGTTTTCTCAGTATTTTTTTTCTTTTTTATTGAAAATAGAATCTTTACTCAATCAATATGCACTGATTACAGTAGCCACCCACCCCTCTACAGTTCTACTCCATCTCTTTTATTTTCCTCTCTGGATCCATTTTCTTTCTGTCTCTTATTATTAAAGAACAGGCTTCTAAGAGATAACAACAAAACATAACAAAATAAAATCCAATGAGATAAAACAGAAAACATCACATTCTTGAAAGGAATATTTTACAGGATGTAGTTTTCTGCTGGGTTTATTTGGTCTGTATCGTATTTTAATTGAAAAATTTATTTGACATTTTTGGCTTGTCTTTTTATTTTCAGTTCAGTCAATTTTATTTATTTAGCAAAAATGTCAAGTTAAAAGCCATGAAAATCTACCTTCTTATTTTCCATTAATTTTATAGCTTATACAGCCATGCAATCATAGAAGTTTTATTAATATGCCATAGTTGGTGTGGTCTATTTTAAGTATTGGTATATAATTATATTGTAATAATTTTCTTCCCTTGCATATTATTATTATTATTTTATAATTTAATTTAATTTTACATATCAGCCACAGATTCCCCTGACCAGACAGACAACACTGGAATGTAGGGGTGAAGGCTCTATGTAGTTGCCAGCTCAATCTCTCCATGTTCAATGAGCTGTGTATGTGTTGTCTTCAGCAATGGGTTCTTGCAGTCAGTTTTCAGAGATCAACCTATAGTCTTGGCAACACCCTAGGTTGTTTGAGAATTTCCATGGGACCTCTTTGTCCAATCAATTGGATGTAATGTCATCCCTATAAGAAGCTTCTTTTAGTGACAAGAGATGTCTAGCCGGGACTCAGTCTCTATCATTATTTAGCATTTCAATAGAATAGATTATTTCTTTATACATAAGCTTTAATTCTTTTTTCTGCTTATTTATCTGTTTTCACATTTATTTCCATATTTGTATATACTTTCATAGCAGTGGTTATTATAATTTAACTTCTATTGTAAGATACCCTTAGCGTGATTTGCAGGCATGATTATCTTTTAGTTTAAGATACCATTAAATTGCAAGTCAAATGTGTTGGTACCATTATAAAAATAAACATAAAACAAGGCAAACATTTTTGGGCTCAGATTCTATCATGAAAAAGGTCATAGATTCTTGGAAAGAATGTACTAGTATTATTTTTCTATATGAACATAGTATTTAAGAAACTCCTAAGGATTATAATTTTACTCAGAGCTTTGTGCATTTCTCAACATTTATTAGAGAAAATTCTATTCTTATGCAACAGATGATGATTAACATGATTGGCACAGAGGCCCAAACCTGACCAAGTTGCAAAAAATAAGAGACCACAGAGTTCCTACTCCTAAGCAGAACTAACTGTGCACTGTACAACCTCTTGCAAAGACTCAGAAGAGGAAACAAAAATTGAAAATAAGAGGTAGTGAATGATCTCAGCTTTGCAGTGTCTCCTGTAACCAGGGTTCCAGCTGAATATGTGAGCATACAGCAGTTGTGACAGTGTACACAAATTCGGTCCGAGTCCATGTCAGACCAAATCCCTGCAGGGAGATGAGAATAGAGCACAAAGTCGAAACCATAACAGAGAAGCTTTTGGCAATTGGCAGTGGTTGGCTGTTTGGAGATCTAGCATCATTTACCTCTAAGAGCATAGACACCGTTAAGATGATTGCTCTCCAGAGGAAGACCACACACACTCATACTCAAGAATGTCTGGCTAACCCAAACATTGGCCTGGATAGGGAAATCAAATAAAGAGAAAGACACCAATTTGATTAGGTAGAGAGGAGAGGATTAGATCTTGGGAGAGTTTGGGAAGAGGACAGTGAATATGATAGAAACACATGGTATGAAATTCTATAAGAAGTAATATATTATATATGTTATACAATATTGAATTAAGTTATATTAATAATATTTGTTTTAGTATATATCCATATAATTATGTAATAGTACATATAAGTATATTAATAATAAAATATATTAAAAATAATGTGACTTTATTTCACTATCTCAGGTTGCTGGGTATGCTATTATTCATTGAAGGTCTTTCCATTTTTTAAGACTTTTAATATGCTCTCCAATTTTTTCCTGAAAATCATCTCATTTTTCAAAGCTGTCTTTTGGTATAAAATTATTCCTTGATGTGGATTTATTATTGATCCTTTAACTTCTCTCACTAAAGTATCTGAAGTTGTTTCATTTCCAAAAATTTTATTAATAATAAAAAATGATAATAAAGCTTCTAGTCTTCTTTGAATAAATCTTAGTACTGTCCTCTATATATTTTTATATTCAAGGATAGGCTGGTGAATTTTAAAATTAATTTTATAGTGCTTTCTCTATTTTCTGGTGATTTCCTCAGAAGGCAGTTGCATATTATAATGTTAGGTGTGAAGGGGGTGAAATGTAAAATGTTGACTGATTACAGTTTCCAGAAAATTTTGTTCTCTCTGGCATCCCTGCCCCAAAAGAGAGATGTGAAATAGATCAGTTATAAAGAACCAAGAGGTGGAAGATTACAAACAAGAGAAAGGAATTTTGCCCATATAGCTACAATGTGCTAGGAATGTAAATTTTAGAACAATCTTTGCATACGTTCTCCCAAATTACATTTGTCTCTAAGAAAAAAATTAACACAAAACAAACCATGCACCTGGTTGAACTAGGGATATATTTGTAGATGTATGGAAACTTTCAGTTGTGAACTGTAAACTTCTGTGTATTTAGAAGGCTGAGGTCTGATTAGTTGGCTTCTCAGTGGTATTTGTTTTCATTTTCTTTTGAATCTGTCCTCCACCTTTCCCATTTACGTACATTCCAGCTGACAATGCTCACCAAAGATCTATCCTTAGTAATTGCATATGGGTATACTCATTGGTATTACTGTAATTGCCCAATCATTAATTCCTGAGTGGTCATTATCACTTATACACACATTCCTAAAGCAACAGAAATTTTAATTTAGCTAGTTTGCCAGTCAAGCTCAAACAAGGTCTCTGTTTAGGTTCTTTCAGATTTCATAGCATAAGCTTTTAAAGTTTTATGCTCCTTGTTGTTTTCTGTGTGTCTATGCTTTTTGACAAAAATTTTCTCTTTCCAAAATGTACATTTTATTTCAAAATTAAAGAAAGTTATATGGTGCTACACAGAGAAGATGCACATGTTAACATAAGCTTTCTCTATTCAAGGCAGGGCTGTACATCGGTTAGCTGTGAGCCCAATTTTCTAAGAAATCAAAACAATTCATGATTTCCCTAAACAACATCATTCCCTAACTCCCTTCATCAGTAGTTCAGTATTCCCTGTGTCTGTGTTCTCAGTGACTTCCAACTAATATGGCTGCATTGCATTCTACATCTTAGCGTGTAAGTCACTTCATAGAATCACAATTTCAAGGTGGGGCTCGGTTTATGGATTATTTTCAGGTAATTATTATTACAATTCTATGATTCAAAGTTAGTTTAATGCTTAGTAGCATTTATTATCTTTTGTGAAACATATAAAGAGAGAATATTACAACTTTTATTTTCACATTAGCTGAGTTTTCTAACTTACGTGATATTATATATATAATTTCTAAGCCTTTGGAAGCTAATTTCATAGGTTTATTATCATTAAGTGTAGTAAAACTATATCAGCTTATCAGCTTCCAACTGTATCAGCTTCTATATTTCTATTTTGGTTGTGAAAATGCTTGTTCTTCCATTTAGAAAATTTGCTAGTCACTGAGGCAGAACAATTACTTCATTTCCAATTCAAGGAAGTATTTGTTTTCTAGAAGTTGAAACACCTGTTATGCATATATTATATAAAGGTTTAACAATCATTTGGGATGAACATTTTAGTATAAATTCCAGACATCACTTAAATTGGGTTTTTAATGTGTTCATTGTTTTAGTCTTTTAATAGAAGAAAGCATATAAATATAGACACATGGCATGTGTCTAAATGTGTCTAATTAATGGATGAGTGTCACAACTAGTATTGAACATGCACAAATAGTCTCTGTTTTCTAACCTGGTTCAATCACACATGTTCTTAATTCAATGGAAAGGAAGCAGAATATCACCAACCATTCCTGCCTCACTCTGCTATGGTCCATTTGTTTTGGAGTATTTACATGTACTTAACAAAGCCTTTTAAGTTCCTTATTATAATAGCTGGACACTTTGTAAGGACTTGAAAAATTATTATTTTTTATTGAAAATAGATTTTTTTCTCACATAATATATATTCTGGTGATGATTTCTCATTCTCTACTCCTCCTAGTTCCACACCACTTCCGGTCCACTTGGACTCATTCCCTTTTTGTCTTTCATTAGCAAACAAATAGGGTTCTAAGTGATAATAATAAAATATCATAGAAAAAAAACAAAATAAAAATCTAACACATTGGAATTGGGCAAAATAAACAAACAGAAGAAAAAGAGTCCAAGAGAAGGCACAAGAAACAGTCTCACTCATTCACACACCCAGTAAGCCCATTCAAACACTAAATTGGGAGCCATAACATATATGCAAAGGACCTGGTACAGCTCAGCGCAGCCTGGTGTCCTTCACCTCCATTGTTTCTAACACTCTTTCTGCCTCCTATACTTTATGCATTGAGAAAATTATTTATTTCTCTTAGATTTTCCAATTTGGTAGAGTACAGGTTTTATACTATGCCCTTGTGATTCACTGGGTTTCCTTAATATCTGTTTTTAACTCCCCCTTCCTTTCTAATTTTGTTAATTTGGATCTTCTCTCTCAACCTTTAGGTAGTTGTCAATCTTACTGATTTTTTTTTAAAAGAACCAACTCTTTGTTTCATTGATTATTTTTCATTTGTTTCTATTTTATCAGCCTCAGACCCGGTTTCATTATTTCCTGCTATCTAGTCATTTAAGGTGTCATTTCTTATTTATGTCCTACAGCTTTCAGGTGTTCAGTTTCTAGTATGAAATGTCTTTTTTTTTATGTAGGCACTAAGTGCTATGGACTGGGCTCTTACAATGATATTCTTTGTGTCCCATAATTTGGGGCATGTTGTTTATTCACTTTCATTCAATTCTAGACAGTCTTTGGTTTATTTTTAAATTTCAGTAGTGAGTCATTCAGTTTACACAAGTTTGTAAGTTTTCTTTTTTTCTGTTGTTGTTGGTATTCAGCTTTATTTTGTGGTGGTCACAAATATATTTCAATTACCTTGTGTCTGTTGAAATTTTCTTTATGTCTGATTATGTGGTTAACTTTGGAGAAAGTCACATGAGATACTGAGAGGAAAGTATATTCTGTTGTGTTTGGGTGAATTTTTCTGTAAATACATGTTAGGTATATTTGGGTTATAACATCTGTTAGCTCCAGAATTTTTTTGTTGATGTTTTCTAGATAATCTATCTTTCAGCAAAAGTGGGGAAAGTTGGGGAGTGAATCTTCCCACTATCAGTGTGTGAGAGTCACTATGTTATTTAAGCTGTGGTATTGTTTTCTTTTATGAATGTTTTTGCCCTTGTGTTTGCTGCATAGATGATAAGAATTGTAATGTCTTCTTGGTGTTTTGTTTTGTTTTTGTTTGTTTGTATTGTTGTTTTTGTGAATATGTAGTTTCCTTCTCTATCTCTTCTGATTTGTTTTCATTAGGTCTACAGAGCAAGATCTAGGACAGGCACCAAAACTACACAGAGAAACCCTGTCTTGGAAAAACTTTTTTAAAAAGTCTGTTTTGTTAAATATAAAAATGTTTATAATAGGTTTTATTTCTTCTCTTCATTTCCTTGGAATATCTTTTTTTTTAGCCTTATTCTGAGGTGCAGTCTCTCATTGATGCTAATGAGTTTTTCTTGGATGCTATAGAAGAATGGATCCCATTTTTGCTTCCATTCTCTATGTCTTTGTCTTTTTATTGGAATATTGAGACCAGAGATTCTATAAATATATCAATGAGCTGTGTTTGTTGTTTCCTGTTATTTTTTTCTTGTGTGTTGGTGGTGTTGTTGTGGTGGTGGTGGTGGTGGTGATGGTGGTGTGTGTCTGTGTTTTCCCACTTTTGATTTGCTGGTCTGGGATTATTTATGTCTTGTGTGTTCTTAGTTTTGGTTCAGCTTTTCAGGTTGGAGTTTTCGTTCTAGTACCTTCTGTAGTGCTGGGTTTGCAGATAGATATTGGTGAAAGTTATTTTTATCACAGAGTATCTTCTTTTCTCCATCTGTTGTGATTGAATGTTTTGCAGGGTATAGTAGTAGTCTAGGCTGGTATCCTTGATTTATTAGAATATGAAGAACATCTGCCCAGGAGCTCCTGGTTTTTAAGAGTCTCCATCGAGAAGTCAGATGTTATTCTAATATGTCTGAATTTTTAAGTTACTTGGTCCTTTTCCTTTGCAGCTTTTAGCATTATTTCATTGTTCTGTTTGTTTAGCCTTTTTTATTATTATGTACAGAGTGGAATTTCTTTTCTTGTTCAGTCCATTTGGTATTCTTTATGTGTCTTGTACCTTGATAGGCATCCTCTTCTTTAAGTTAGGGGAATTTTCTTTTCTGATTTTATTGAATGTATTTTCTGTTTCTTTGACCTGGATTTCTTCTCTCTATATGTTATTACCATATATATATATATATATATATATATATATATATATATGGTACATACACACACACACACACACACATATATATATATATATATGAATGTATGTGTATATATGAATATATACTCAAAGCATATCTCTGTACACAGGCATGCACACAGATATACATAAACTATGTAAATTCATATATATATACCAAATGCTAGGCTGCATATGAGGTCCTCATCTTATGAGGTCATTTCACAGTCTTTCTATGTAATCTCATGCTTTCCATAATGATTCTTTAGCCAGAATACACACAGAAAATTACAGATCTACCTATGCCTACTGAACAGTTTGGATAAGATTATTATTCATTATTTATTGTAATATTGTTATTGTTATTTATTATTTATTGTTAAGCAGCATTGTTTACCATGCAAGAGAAGCAACAAGGCACAACAAAACACATTATAAAAGTTTATTAAGGGAAGGGAATAGAAGGGGTAGGCATAGGCCTATGGAATGACCATGAAGGAAGAGAGAAGGGAGAATAGGTGGGACCTGCTTTCATAGGTTCCCCTGCACATGCACATATGGGTTTATGTAACTATGCCATGCATCTACACAGATTACATGATCATGCTATGAGCAAATTATGTGATCACAATGCACACAGATTATGTTGGATGTAAAGTCCTGGAATGACTAATCACCTTGCTTGGCTGATGGACAGTGCACACACAGTCATGTAGCTGGGGGAGTGACTAAGAACTCTACAAAGATCATCTAGATTTCCTTTCATTTGACAGATAATGTGGGTTTATATCCAGTGAAGCTTTATACATATTTTCATGAATTTTTGAATGTGAAAATAACTGGTTGGAAAAGCAATTAGAAACTGTGAGTTCATTTTTCTTGAGAAAAATTTGCCAAGTTATGATTTAAGCTTTTCAAGACTAAAATCACTCTGCACATTCATTTTTATGGGATGGAGTATATTTGCACATAGAATATATAATGAAATGAAATGATAACTGATATAATAATAGCTAAACTCAATGAAATATACATATACACGTTTTTAGAGTCTGCTATCTTTCTATTTTGTGAGCTTTACATTTCTCATTGTAATTATCTTTGTAAAAATTATGTAAAATAAAATGATTGTACTGAATTTTATGTATATCACAGTAACTTAATAAAGGTCTACCTTTCTAATAATTATTTTGAGTGTTCTTAGGAGAATTTAAATCAAGCTGTAAATGAATTTATTTCCTTGTTTTAAAACGTGTGTTCCCACTAGTTTCAGCTGTTCAGAATTATCCTATATTGTTGTCTGTGTGAAGCAGACCTATGGAGTTTATCTACCTTATCAGAGCAAATTTACATGAAAATATACTGACATTCAAATTTTTTAGGATTAAACTTCTTTCCAGACTATGACTTACTGAGAATCATTGTTGTTTACAGACATGAAAAAAATAAATTGTCATGTTCCCCTTTTTAAAAACTACTCAGCCAATTTGTGCTTCTCTCTATACTCTCAATATGTGGCCTTCCTTCGGAAGATAATGGATTTACCAGCAACCAAACACTTAAAGAAAACTGTCTACCACTCACTCAGTATCTATCAATTGCCAACAATTCTTCAGTACAGGTGGGACGTTATGTCTACCTCCCCCTCCATGTGGGGATTTTGTCTGTCTTGTACTTCCATAGGTTTGTTCATGCTTTTAAAACTGGTGTGAGTTACTTTGTACAATACTCTTGTGGTGTCCAGTTTGTTTATTAATCATAAGGAAGAATAAAGGAATGTCCTAGCTGAAAATAGGGAATGTCTTTCTTAGAGAAAGCAATAGCAAAGGAAAACTTCCACCCTACATGGTAAAACTCACAAAATAGTATGTAAGATTCACACTTTGTGATTGAAGAGGATTATAGAAAATTTTATGACCTATTCAAAATGTTACTGTCAGATGATTCTGAGTAATCACAAAGTATTTCATTTTAATATATTATTTTAAATAAATCTGTTACATCTTTAAGCATATCCAAAGGAACCAGGGCAAAATAACAATATCTATTCTTTTCTGAAATTAGAAACTATAAATTAAAAAATCAGTGGCTTAACAATGCTGAGCTTCTGTCTCCTCAGTTATCTCCATTTAATCCAATGGATAAAAATTCTGTTACAGACTAGTGATCTAAGAGTCCTAGATATACAAACAACAAAAGTCTAGACAGCTCGTGACTGCCAAAGCTAGAATTCTATTTCTAGAGACTCATTGAATAAAATTGAAGGAAAGAAAAAAAATAGAGCATTTAAAAGAAGCTGGTACAAAATATCTTATATCTCCCTCCACTTAAAATTTACCTCGTTTGCTCATTAGAAAGTATGGATATTCGCTTGAGACAAAAGCTCCTTTGTATATAGAATGGCTACTGATTTTAATTTCCTCCACTATTGAAAATTTCATGAATTGATTTCATTAGCACATTAAATCTGCATAGCATTTAGATTGCCCATTTCTCTTAGCACACACTAAAGTTAAAAAAAAAATTTCCTCTGTTGTTGTTTGAGATTTCGTTTGGGTAGATTGGGTTCTGACTGATTGCCTGCCCTTCATTACCTCATCACACACTGCATTGATTAAGATTAAAGCAGCTATACTTCCATATTCTCAGTGTCTTATTTAAAGTTTATTCAAACTTTTATTCATTTTAGAAATTGTGCATTATACATACATGAAAATAGATTTCAAAAAAATATTGCAGCCTATAATGTATTCATAAGCTCTTGAGTTTTCACCTTTTCTGGACTAACACCTTTCACTTAGGGAAGCTTCTCAGCAGCAGCTCTGATCTTTACCATGAATGATAGTTGCTTGGAGATGATAAAAGCAAGCTTCTAAGTCCATCGCCTGAAAAAAGAGGTCATTTTCTGTCTGAGGGACTTGCACTGAATATTTGGAGAGTTTATGTCTGCATTTCAGAGTGGGCTAGGGATTGAATTACTGCTATTGCAATACTTCCACTGAAAACTACATTCACAGTCATTTTGATTTGATGGGTGGTTTCTTTAATCATACTTTGGCTCTGAATTATCTCAAGTGTATGGATCAAAAATTGTGATTATAGTCATTCAAGACAAAAAATGAGTAGTCATATTAAATTAATCTGAAAATAATTATGCATCTGAAATTAAATAAAAGAATCATAAATGTTCATATTTATGGTAATTCTAATGATTAAAATTTTATTGCTCAAATGTATTATAACATAGTTAATAGTAAGTATAGTTTAACATACATTTATTATATCATGTGCTAAGAACCGTATTCATGTCATAGTATTTAATCATTATGAGATTTTCTTCATAAATATTTTATTAGTATTTGATCGAACTGTATACTGAATTTAAAGAGATAAATAAATCCAAGATTGGCTGGGTGGTGGTGGCACATGCCTTTAATCCCAGCACTCGGGAGGCAGAGGAAGGTGGATCTCTGTGAGTTCGAGGCCAGCCTGGGCTACTGAGTGAGTGAGCTCTAGGAAAGGCACAAAGCTACACAGAGAAACCCTGTCTCAAAAAAAAAAAAAAAAAAAAAAAAAAGAAAGAAACAAAAATCAAAAAAACCCACAAGAAGATTGAAGATTGATTCCTGTTGAAGTGAATGTCACTAAGACAAATTTAAAATGTCTCTTTAAAAATAGATGTAGTTTTTTCTATGTCATCTTCCTAGGATTCAAGAATATCGTAAATGGCAAAGAAAGTTAAAACTGAAGAGATGGTTAAATTGAGAATTTCTTTTTTGAATTATTTCTTTGATGTGTTCAAATTCATTCAGTTGTTATGTTGGTTCTTAGGAGAATGACATGAAAAATAGGGAACCTATTCCTTCATCATAAATTGGGTGATTTAGTGATATTGCAGTTTTTTAGGTTTAGATTAACCCTGATTACAAGAAATGTTAAATTACACTATCTTTGAAATCAAAGATAACAAGAAAACATAAATGATTGAAAACCACTTCTCCCTATATTGGAGTCTCAACTGGCATTTCGTTTAGAAGAATTTCTTGAAAGTCGGAATCTTATCAAATTTTCTACCTGGCTGGGTTCTGTATTGTGACTTGAAACAACATCTTTTATTTCAAAGAAACTATAGTATTATCTCATTGGGATGCAGTTGCTGCCCCTGTGGAATCAGGAAGGCTACAAAGTCAGACCATTACTATACATGAGGAGATCTAGTTACAAGGAAGGGACTTAGTTCAAAGGACTTCCATCATAGATTTTACGTTTGATAATGGGACATGGGATATATTATTGCCTCGCAAAATATTTAAAATAAAAGTGTATGTATGATAATGTTGTATGAAATTAGTGACATGAGGAGCTGGGAAGATGTTGCAGTTGGTAAGAGCACTTACTGCTCTAGAGAGGTCTCAAAGTCTGCTTCTGAGGACCCACATGGTAGACACACATGGAACTATCACTGCAGTTCCACACAATCCAATCTCTCTCACCTCCACAGGCACCAGGTATGCATGTGATGCGCAGGAATATGTTCAGGTAAATCATCCACAAACTTAAATATTTTTTTAAATCAATACAGTTGTGAGAGAAGAGCATTGAGAAGATATTTAGTCCTTTCTCAAAGTCTTTCCCTCTTAGCTTATTCCCATTTCTCAAATGGTCTAATAAAATATTAACAGCTGCTTTATGTTCAATTTCCAATGCCAAAGTTTAAGTCATGTTCAAATAAAACTCAGGAAGAGGCCCATAGGGACTCCTGATACACTCATATCCAGTTTACCATCATACAGTTACTTTATCATCCATCCTCTTTGTTGTTATTGCCAACTCGACACAAACTAGAGTCACCTATGAACAGGATCCTTAATTAAGAAAATGCCTCTATCAGATTGCCTGTAGGCCAGGCTGTAATGCATTTTCTTGATTAATAATTAATGTGGGTGGGATCATCCATGGAAAGGGTAACAGTCTCAGGGTATGAGGTCCTGAGTATATAAGAAAGCAGGCTGGACAAGGCACGAGGAGTAAGCCAGTAAGCAGTATTCCTCCATGGTCCCTGGGTCCCTGCCTCAGTTACTGTTTCCAGGTCCCTACTTTGAGTTTCTGTCCTGACTTGCCTTCAAGATCCTCTTTAACTTAAAAATGAAATGAACTCTTCCTTTTCTGAGTTGCTTTTGGTTAGTGTTTTATCACTTAAGAGATTTACAACAGTTCTGTTTGAAATGATCCATGTACAAATGTCCTAAAATGTATTGGAATTAGGTTTTAGCACTACCTTAAAAAGCTGGGTTCAGATCAGGTTGGAAAATTGGTGTGAAGCTACTATTAATGTGTCAAATAAGTGCCATAATTTTTAACTTTAAACTTTCCCATTCCCAGAATTCAAAGACAAAGACGGTGTTAATAAAATTAATCTTGGATTAGGGAGGAAAGCCAGTGAGCAGTTGACAGGAATTAGTCATAGAGAGGATGGAAGAGCCAGCAATATGGATAGAGAGACACACATGAAGGAGTAGGGGGGACTTAGAGATTCCTGGTCTTCTACATTTGGGCAGAGTAGAGAGACATGCTTCTCTTTCTGGGACACTGGCCATGGAGGAAGTCCAGCTGGTTGCTTCTAGGCTTCCCTGTTCTGGCAGATTTGCACTGCAACATCTGATTCCCTGAGTCTTTACTGGTAAATAAAGACGTAGCTAAAACCTACGTTTGGCACCCATAGTTGTTCTGGTGTCAAGCTGGTTCCTGGTGGGACAGGAAATCGTGCTAGGCTCTTGTCTGAGAAGCAGGGTGTGGACTGTGGGGCTGCTGGGCAAGGATGGTCGTTAAAATATCAGTAGATTCAGGTGCGGCCACTAAGCCCACAGAACACAGATATACAGAACCATAACTTACTTCTTATTAATTCATATTTAATAAAAGAATATAGGGGAATAGAAGTGATATAAGATAAAATTTCGTCTGTGTGTTAATTAAAAATTAATGTAGCTCAAAAAAACTTGCTTTTATCACATACAAATGCTGTTTTTCCACTGTGAGAACACTATATAATATGTACTATGTATTTTATAATATCTTATTCCTCAATGTTTTGTTATATATGTATTAATATGTCGAGATATCACTGAAGTGAAATAAAAATCAATTGTTTTACTTTAGAAAATTACATTTTCATAGCACATGAGCATGTCCCCTCCAGTCTTTCCTGTACCTCATATGAATATTTTATGAAGTGTGAGGAGCCTCTAAACTGTAAGTCATGTGTAGATAAGGTGAATAGCATCATGTACCAGTTAAAAATTAAGCTGATTATTAATGTTTGTTAACAATCCCACACTATTTCAAGGAACTACCTAAGCCAGGGCTGTATTTCTATAAGGTGGAATTTGAACCAGAGCAATAAATTGATCAGGTATGTGCTTAATCATTAAACTCCATCTTGTCACAAAAGTTAACTCATTCTATATATGTGAAACTCATTTTGATGATTTTATATATGCACATAAAATACATACTAAGCACTCATGCCTCTCACCTTCTCCAGCCTCACTCCTAATCCTCCCTATAACAGCTACTCTGGTTCCTTACAAGTCTCTTTCTCCCTTTTATGTCTCTTTGCTTGGTGACTCACTAAATTTCCCCAGGACTATGGGTGTAATCTTGGGTTTGGAGTTATCTGTTGGCACCTGGTGACTTACCAGATGTTAATCAAGAGAAGATAATTACCAGCCCTCATTTAGAATCTATGGGTAGTTGTAAGGAGTATGGTCCCCAAAACTCTTCCCCTGTCCATGACTCATTACTGACTGGGACAGTCTTGAACTGGCCCAGTGCAGGTAAGAGTAGTTTTTGTGATTTGCAATAGTTAAATCAAGTCTAACAGAAGGTACCTTGCAAACTGTCACTCTAGTGTATACCTCTTGCATATTCCTTTCCTACAATGACCCTACCTCTTCTTCAATGTTCCTGGAGCCCTAGATGGAGTGGTATACATGTCTTACTTAGGACTGAACTCTCAACTGACTTTATTTCTCAGTATCTTGGGCAGCCCATAAGTCTCTGCATTCAAAACTTTTCAGTTCACAGAGATGTTGAATGGCTAAAATTGAGAGTAGATTTTATATGTGGGTATAAGCATAAATATTTATAAGTCTGTTTGATGCTATATTTAGTTAAATGGTGATAGCAAGCTCTCCTCTGGAATCTTTGAGCTTTGCCTTAGCTTCATTTTGTGTTCCTGTGATGAATTACTTGACAAAAGGAGGTTGAGGGAGAACCAGGTTAGTGGGCTCATAGTTCCATGCTATAGTCAGCATTGTGAAGTCAAGGGAGAATCAGTGCGTGATTTTGTTCAATTAGGGAATGGTGCTAGCCATAGCATTTGTGTCTTATCACTTCAGTTAACAAAATCAAAATAATTTCCTACATACATACCCACAAAGCCAATACTGTCTGGGTCCCTGCAAACGCTTGAGCAGTCAAAGGAATGAACCATCCTTGAGAGGCAAGAAGGATATCTGGATCAGAATGACTTAGTTAGCTGGTGCTGGTTAAAACTTTTAGAGTATGCCACAGGCCAGTTTATTTTAGACACATTTAAGTACAACACAATTTTGGAGAAAAATATGCAGTGGTGTCATATATATTCCAGGGATGAATAACTGATTGGATCTTATGGAAAGTCCATGATAGGGAATACATTTTTTTTTTTTTTTTTTTTTTTTTTTTTTTGGTTTTTGGAGACAGGGTTTCTCTGCGTAGCTTTGCGCCTTTCCTGGAGCTCACTTGGTAGCCCAGGCTGGCCTCGAACTCACAGAGATCCGCCTGCCTCTGCCTCCCGAGTGCTGGGATTAAAGGCGTGCGCCACCACCGCCCGGCAAGGGAATACATTTTTGATACTATAAACAGATCAAACTTGTATGGTTATGGGGGCCACAGACACTATAAGAAAAACTATGACTTATATTATGCTAAATGGACATATTATTAGACTGATATCTAAATATTTGTGTTTATAACTATAGTTCTATACCTTAGTCAGAGATGTATCTTTTGACAGTGGAGGATGATCAAACCAGGGACTCATAATGGGTCAGGTGCTAAGAATCAGTAACTATGAAATCCTTTGTCATAAACAGGGCATTTAGGCCACCCCTCCATCGTCAATGGAACAATGCAATGATGGTAGATGATGAGGAATTCTGTGAAGTGACTTCTTCTACATATGGTGTGGCCATTACAATCATGAGGTTACATGGCACAGGTATGAGGGATTTCATGATATTTCTACAAAACAAGAAAAAGATGCGATGCAGCCACAGCACACTCTGAACAAGGAGGGGGAGGTAGGACATGAGAAGTACTTGGGAAGAGCATCATTGGGAGAGGGAGGGGAGATTGGAGAGAGTAACTAGGATTTGGAGAAATATGATCAAGTGTATTATACACAAGAACAGAATTCTCAAAATTAAAATTAGTAAATAATTGTACAAACAAAAGACATACTTATTTAAAATATCACAAAAATAAATAAAAATGTAAATAAAAAAGAGAAAAACCTTTAGTACTATTTGAAAGAATTAAGAGACAAAATAAAGAGGAAAAATTGCAGCTCTACCTCATGAGATTTAAAGTTTATTTATATATGTACAATTGAGTGAGATCCAGAGAGAGAGGGAAAGAGAGAGAGAGAGAGAGAGAGAGAGAGAGAGAGAGAGAGAGAGAGAGAGAGAGAGAGAGAGAAATAAGACCTTTTCAGTACTTTGGAGGCTTTTAAGCGGGTTGGTCTCTTTGGAATGTTTTCTTGTTAGCACGCAGAACAATGTACATAGAACATCAATTACCTTTCATACAAAAAGAACCAAGTTTCAAGGAAATTAAGTAACCTGCCAGGATCTTGTAGATATCAAGAGGTGTGACATGGGTTCAAGCACAATTCTATTGTTTCTAGGACTGCTGACAATGCACTCTTTAGCACAGCTTTCACAATAGGTCATACCATCAGAAAAGCATGCTCACTCACAAACACAGACTTTTGTTTCCAAGATATGGTGACTTGCAGCTTCATAGCTTCACCTCAGGAACAAGTGTTGTTATGCTAGGTTAAAGGAAAAAAGAAAAGGACTATCATGACTTAAAGGAAAAAAAACAGGTCCACTATTGTTATCAAGACTCTGAAGAAATAGCTCATCTGGATAAAATCACAAAGCTACAGCTCACAATCACCTGTGGTAAACTCTGACCTTAGTAATCAATTCCCCAGACAATTTGTAAGATACAAATTAGAAGGTTCCAGAGAACAAGAAAACCAATATAGCCTTTTAGAAATGCATATGACATTAATGTGGACCTACAGATGAAAGTTACACCCCTGTGTTTATCTAAAACGGTATGTAGGAGATACACACATACTTAACTTTCGTATCCAAGCCCTTAGACTTGTGAGAATTGAGTAAAATTTAAAAAAATATTTCTGGTCTCAATATCTTAAACAATCTTTTAACTATAAATTTAAAAATCATGTCTACCATTTCAATAGATTATTACAATATTTTAATATCAAGGCACATTCTAAAATAATTCATGCTAAGAATCCTGGTCTGGCAAAATTTGTTCCTGAATTTTACACAAGAATACTTCATTGACATTTATGTGATACAAAGTCTGTTTTATTTCATCAGTGAAAAATCATTGTATTGATATTTTTAAGAAAATATCATTTGGTTGAATTCAACTGTTATTTTATATGTCCTTTCTGGGCGGTAAGTGCATTTAACATGTTACATGAGTGCATGCATATATATGAGTTTCTTAGGGATATCTTATCAGAATCTTCTGTAAACATAGAAGGTACATAATTTTTCTGAACATTTTTGTAGCATATATTTATTCAGAGAAAGGTTTTTTGAGGATAAAAATGGCAATATTTAGATAAGGGTATCCTAATAAAATATCATAAGTAATAAATGTAACATTCATTTTAAATATGAAACCTAATATAAATTTATGTATATATTTATATTTATATGAATAAATATATTATTTATGTATTTATATATGTATTAATATATATGATAATAAAAATAACAGGAAAAAACATTTCATTATTAACAATTAACTTAAATTTTGATGATACATTTTAAAATAAGATAATATTGCCTTTTATGCTAAAAATGAAGTAATAAATAACTTTTTCACATTATATTTGATTAATTGAATTTGGAGCTGATTATTGTTATTCTGTATTATTTAATCTTAAGGTTTTTGAATAGGTAGGCATTGAAATTTTAGGATTGAATATAATAATGTCATTGAGGACATTAAAATTTTAGTTCAGAATTAACTCGAGATTTTAGAAAAGGGAAAGATCCAATTTTGCCTTGCAAACAACAATATTTAGTAACAATGGAAACATTTGCAAATCATCGATATGGATTTGGGGGAAAGAGATCTTTTTCTGATTCAGAGGTTCAGATTGGTTTCTTTGAGTCTAAATGTTTTGTAAATATCCACAGTGATGTTTATGAATACCAGAGACTCATTTACAGAAGCATTTAAGCACCTCATTTTCTATGCTTCTCAATGTAGTGATAGGAAGGAATTGCTTCCATGGTATTGATGGCCAATAAGCTACTAACAATTCCTATAGAGAAATGCATTTCAAGTATTTCAAGCAGCAGACATAGTTTCAAACAGGATAGTCTAGTTCCTGTGACTAGATAGTCTTTACTAATATCAAGTACATAGTTAAAAATCAATGTACAACACACAACCCAAAAACCTTTGTACACGTTTACAACAAAGATTCTGCTCTATCTGAGAAGGATAGCATGGACAAATTGTAGAATGGTCACATGATTAATTATTAAAAACAAAAACATATTAATTTCATGGAAGAAGTCTAATAAAGGAACTCTAATGAAAGACAGACATTATGAAAATAAAATGTAATAATTTAATTATAAGAATGTACAAGCCCTGTAGAATGGAATATATTATAAGAAGTAGTGCACAGCAAAGAAAAAAACATTTTAAATTATTTCAATCTATTTGAATCAGAGAGATTTAGAAAGAAAACTTTTGTTTTACTAAATCAACATGTAAAATATGTTTTATCAGAAAACTGAACTATGACTAGTTCAGACAACATATAAAATTTAAAAAAAGTTCACTGTGAATAATAGATTCAAACATTAGAAGCAAGGGATAAAAATAAAATAGCTCTAAAACAAAATAGCAATATATTCATGGGATGTGTATAGATTACATAAATTTACACTAAGCTATGGATCCAGGAACTTACGCCTGGATCTTGTTATCATCAGTGACTCCTGGGAACCAATCCTACATGGGTACCAAAGAGCAACCATACATGTAATGGAACATAGAACTTAAAGGGAACCTAAAAACTTTGTTTTTGTTTAGAACACAAAAGCTGTATGCTCCCAGGATAGAGAGAAAAACAACCAAAGATATCAAACTCAATATTTCTGTGAAATTTTAAAAATGCATATATAAACCAAGTGTAAATATAAGCTATTGACATGATTACTTTACCTGGTTTGAGTAAAAACCAACTTTTTGTTTGTTTCTTTTTTTAATTTTGTTTTGCTTGCTTGTTTGTGTCTCCTTTTGGTAGACACACACAGATACCCCCCCCACACACACACACATACACGTATATGTGTTCAAAATTAATATGGTTCTATGATAAGAAGTTAAATAAATATAGGAAGGCATGAATGCACCATGAAAACAAACCCCTTCTATATAAACTAAGCTGAACTTGCTGAAACAGGTCTTTAGTCTCTCAATAAAGTCTAATTTGATCTTCTCAAACTTCCTGGGTGGCAAGGTTGCCACTTTTTCAATGAGGATAAATGTCCTTCCTCCTGTTAAAGAATGGAGTCTCATTTTCACCATTCTCCAGTCTCTCTTGGGTAGCGCCTTTATTTTACAGAGTAATCAAAGTAGCCTCCAGCTGTTTAAGGCTCGGTGTTACCAGCCAGGGATGCTTTTTCTGTGGCTCACCCAGCAGTTTTCATTTTCTCATTTAATTATGATGGAATGTGTCCTTATCTATTTCTTCTCTACTTCCTTCCCTAGGCAAAAACATGATTACACAGATTTTTATGAAAGCTAACATTAAACTCTATTTTTCTATGGTGCAACTAGTTACAGTCAAGGCTTGATAATAAGCTGCTACTTGTACAACATCTCAAATACTGCACTTGAAATTGTGTTCGTGTATATTGGGCATACCAAGACACTTATCATTGAGTCAATTTTAGTTACTATTAGTGAATTATTTCACTTATAAATTGGAACATGTTTATACTGCTACAGTTAAGGTTGATACATTGAAAATAATATGTTCATGTTGCAAAAATACACAGTAAACTTTAAATAATCCATTTGAAATAAACATAAAATACATTATAGCTAAATCCTAGAAATTACTAAAATTGCACAAATATTTTGATAAACAAAACATTTGTGTGTGAACTTTTTCTTTATACATACAGAGGTTTTGTGGCACATCTAATAACTTTCTCAGTTTCTGGGGACTGTCATAGCTTATTAGTCATCTCAGGTTCTTACAATGTTATTCTTAGCTCATGGAGGCCAGCTGCATTTTTGTGTCATACATCCTTTATTCATCTCCTCTCACAGGCTTCTGATAATATGATATCTTATTCTAAGATTATCATAAGCTTTCCCAGTACTATTCTGATTAAATTATGTCTTATGGAACCTAACAATCATGAAAGTCTCTGTCTCTTTCAGTTTCCATATTCTATAGGCAGAACAAAGGGAGAGATTTCACCATATTCAAAGGCAGAATATTTTTCGACCCCTGCTGCAAAGATGCCATCTCAAAACTATCCATATGATAGGTCAGATAGGACAATCATTTCCCTCAAAATATTAGGCCTGCACTTCAGATAATCAGGTAGAGCAAAAAGTGTACAAAGAATCGCTTAATACCTATGAGATTCATTAAAAAAAATCTCTCCACGTCTATTAATTTGAACAAATTAGATATGCTAATTTCATTCAAATGTGTCCTTGTTGAAATATACATTTTAGATACCATCTAAAGTCCTGAACTTGGGGCTGCACAGATGGATTATTCTTAGAAGGCTGACCAATTAAAAGTGTTTACTGTGCCTGCAGAGAGACAAGTTCAGTTTCTAGCACCCATTTCAGTGGGTTCACACAGCTGTCTATTAACCTGGCTCAAGGAGATCCACATTATCCGGTCTTCATGAACATTGCACTCAAGTTCAATACACATACACACACACACACACACACACACACACACACACACACACACACGCACGCACACATGCACACATGCACACACACACACACACTCACACTCACAAATATACCCACATACCTTAAAAAGTAAAAAATAAAATATTGACTTTAAGGCATGGTCAAAGATAGGAACTAACTTGATTAAATATACAAATTTGATGTTATCCTCAATAAAGAGGAAAATAAACCTTAAATTGGACACAAAATACTTGAACTGAGTGTATCACAAATAACTGTCCTTAAAAAAATAAATTAAAGATTATTTCTGGAAGTAATTAAAAAAAGATTACATTCAATCAATCTAAATTAAGTCTAAAAGGAGATTTGGTTAAAATAATACAGGATATTCATATACATTCTATATTTACACTTCCTTGAGCTAAAAATCAATTGAGGCTAAATGATCATGTTTATTTTTACATGATGAGTGATGTGAGGATAATGACAAATGTAATTTCTAATCTCATTCTTTTTCAAATATTAAGCATAAAGTATACAAGCAGAACACGAGTTTGAGAAGTCAATATTTAATGCGAATAATAACAACTTTACGATGTTTCAGTCCCAAGGACATTTTTGTGGACAACGTAAAGCTAGCATCTTAATAGCCTCACACTGGAGTGTGGCACAGCAAGGCCAGGAGAAAGTATTTCCAAATTAAGGGTCTACTTGATTCTTGGAAGCCAAGCAGTATTTCCTTGTGCCGTGTGTGTGTGTGTGTGTGTGTGTGTGTGTGTGTGTGTGTGTGTGTGTATGTGTGCAATCGTGAGTGTTTAGGTTGACAAGTATGCGTGCATGTGTGTGACCTATAATTCTCGAGAGCAGATGTTGACAGGACATGCCTTCCTCCTTATCACTCCCAGTCTCATTATTGTAAGAGAAGTTTCTCGGAACTTCTGTCACTCATTGACCAGCAAACCCCGGGAATCCGTCTGTCTCACCTCCCCAGTGCTGGGATAATGGGCTAGGGTCCCTTTTACACTGATGCTGGGGATGGCACTCAGGTCCTTACTATTGGCAGTGTGTCCTTTGTATTCTGAACCATCATGCCAGCTCTTCTTTTCAGAGGAAAGCTTTAGTAGAAATTTTAAATGCTTTGGTCATTTAGGAGTCACTTATGGTACACATATATCAAATTAATGCTTGTAGGATACAAATTTTCTATTATTATAAATTATATTTTAAAAATTAGTATTTAAATGGATGTTCTCATTGTACAAACCATACTTATCTAGTGACTAGTGAGAAATACAAATATATCCATATTATTCTGAATACAATTTCTTATAGAGGATATTAATCAGAATACTGTCTTTTGTTTGAGCAACTAAAAACTATTCATACACTATAAAAAAGTGTATTCAATGTATTGTAAGCAAGAACTGCTTCTCATCATAACATGTTGTATGTGGAAATAGTATATCTTACATGGTTTTTATTCTAAAGAATAAAATTCAATAAGAATATATAGTGGCTGATAAGTGTATACCAATAACAAAAAATATTTCTACAAGGAAAAAGTATAATCAGTGAAAATTTTAGTTATGCTTAAGAACATACATAATAAATAAAGAAATGATATCAGTTTCAGAAGTAAATAGCCACTGTGGAGATAGACGGATAGTTACAAAACTTGATAGAAAGGTTCTGAAGGAAGGAATGTACTTAATATGTGATTGTCAAGGTACAAAGGTACAAGGTAGAAAGTGCAGAGCATGATATATGCCCCACAGGGGCTACACTCTTGGGGTACAGTGGCTACAGAATGGCTTGACCTTCCTGTCATCCTCAGAGGTTCAGGACTTGTGGCATATGGTCTAAAGCCAAAAATATTCATGATTAAAACGGAACAAGCTGGTCACCCAAGAAGCAGCTTTTGTCATTTAACCAAATTGCTGACAGTTATTTTTCAGTAAAAGAAACCCTAGCCTGATGGGGGAATGTCTTTTTGCATGCTCTGAAAATAAGTTGCTCTGATTGGTTGAAACAAAGCTGTTTGGCCAATGGTGAGGCAGAATAGGGTTAGGCAGGACATTCTAACTACAGAGGAGGAAGTTGGCAGGCAGAACTGAGAGGACACTGCCAGCTGCTTCCATGAGAAGCAAGATGTAAAGATACCAGTAAGCCATGAGCTATGCGGCAAAGTATACATCAACAGAAATGGGTTAGTTTAAATACAAGAGCTAGTCAATGGTAGGCCTGAGCTAATGGCCAAGTAGTTTTGATTAATACAGGCCTCTGTGTAATTAATTGGGTCTGAGTCGCTGAGGACCAGGCAGAACACAATAAAAATTTCAGTTACACTTGCATAAACTCTTACCAACAGATTTTCTTTAACTGAGCTGATATCAACCAAGGTATATCATTTTTAAATTAAAGCATTAGTTTATTGTTGCTGCTAAAATATATCATAGCAAGATTAGTGACATAAAAAACATAAATTAACATTCTCACGGTACTGTTTCAGAATAAATTAAGTGAAGCTTCATCTAATTTGTCTTAGAAGGTATCACTGAGTATGATTCTGAAAGACTTAAAAACAATTCCATGTCCTTGTTCGTTCATGTGGCTGGCAAAGCCAGTTTTTCAAACTGTTACTAATGAAGTCTTATATCCTTGTCTGATGTAAAGCTTGAGAGAGTTCTTAGATCCTAGATTTGTCCACATTAATGGAGTGGTGACCACTTACAGACCTTCAAAGCTCATTGTGTCACTGAACTTTTCTGATACATCCAATCTATGTGACCTCTCTTCTGCATCATCTCCTTTCCATTTCCCTTACATCTCTCTTCTTGAGTTTGCTTATAGTTCATATGATGCCACTGTGCCCAAGTGCATGATCTAGAACTACCTACTTGTCTTTACATGAGCCAGTTTAGTACCTTATATTTACCAGAAAAGACATGATATAAAAGTATCTATAATCTTGTTTGACTGTCTACAGCTAAACAATTTTTAAGGTCATCTGGATTAGTTTGCCTATAATACTGTATTGTAGTTTTTCTAAGTAATTCTAGCAAGCAGCCAGGATTGGAAAATCATTTAAAAAATGCTAACACAGAAACTTATAGTGGTCAAAGAAAAGATAAAAATGTCATTGGACTTTGCTGCTATGTCCCTCTCTTTCTCCTGGTTCTCTCCTCCTTCCTTCTCTCTCATTCTATTGTGCCTAGATTTCTCCTCCTATTTATTCTCTCTGCTTGTCCCTCTCCCTGTCTAGCTATTGGCCACTCAACTTCTTTTATTAGGGCAGTCAAGTACCTTAGGCAGGCAAAGTGAAACAAATTCAACACATCTCTACAGCACTCAGGAGGTTAAAGGCAGGCACATAGGCACATCCCTGTGAGTTCAAGGCCAGCCTGGTCTACAGAGCAAGATCCAGGACAGACACCAAAGATACACAGAGAAACCCTGTCTTGAAAAAAACAAAACAAATCCACACATCCACACATCCACACACACACACACGCACGCACGCACGCACGCGCGCGCGCGCGCGCGCGCGCACATGCACACGCACACACAAACAAAACAAACAAACAAACACAAAAACCTATCTAGTCTTAACTTCATCAATGACCCCAGCAGGATATAATAATACCTGAGCAAACAGAAAGTACAGTAAAGCCACTTCCAAACATATAGAAATGAAAGACATCTGGATTCCTGGACAGTCACCCAAGGTTACTCTGCAATCTTGGGGCATTTTTTTTTTTTTTTGGCCTACATCCCAAAATTATCTGGGAGACTTTTCTGTGAAACAGGAATTTTAAAGGACTGTCTGCCTGGTTTCAGTAATATTTGACTTTAGCATTCTTGTGTGTCCTGAAAAATGTCTGACAGACTTTTCTATGAAGCAGGAATTTTGAAGGATTGTTCTGCCTTATCATGGCAAAGTTTGGCACCTTTTTCCTTTGTGTCCTGATTGTCCAGTTTGTATAGCATATTGTTGGCAGTCAAGGCAAGAGCAGTGTCTTTACACAGTGACTAACTTTGATACAATGAAAACGAACTCCAAACTGAACCTCTTGGATGCCCATCTTCTTCTCTGAAATAAATTGGTGCTTCCAGGAGCAGAAATGTCTCACTATCATGAAAAGGCTCAGGTTATTAAATATCTTAAATGCCATATTCTGTAGGTCTTTGAAGTGTTTGAAGATCTATCTATCTATCTATCTATCTATCTATCATCTATCTATCTATCTATCTATCTATCTATCTATCTATCTATCTATCATCTATCTGTCTAACTGTCTCTGTTTAATCTTAAAAACATACTCAATATGACTACAAGTGTGATTATAGATTTATTATAGATTACTAACTATTAACCTGTATTTCTTAATTATACACTACATTTTTAAAGGTGCACAATATCCCAACCATGAGTAGAAACATACGTTCATATACCAAATACAACTTTAAATTTGTATCTATATACCAAAGTCCATACCAGTGTAAGATTTGTGGTTAATAATTGTCTTTTTATCCTATATTCCTTTATCCCCACTAAATGATGACAAACATCTATTATCCATTTAATAACCAAAACCCACTCACTCCATCTCTTGGGAATGTGAGTGTTGTTTCCTCTAGACTGCTTCCTATTGTCTGTGGGTGAAGGCATCTTTAGTAAACCAGGGAAAATCGAGATAATGGTTAAGTCCTGGGAAAATTAAGTATAACCTTTGTTGTTTAGTCTTTGTGAAATGGGAAGGTCCAAGGCTTATTTACAGTCCTGGTTAGAATAAACTATGAGGATGGACAATCTCAGCCAATAAATAGCCTTGAAGCTGTCCTGGATTCAGAACTATGAGGAAACTGCACCAGAGGCACTCGGAGAGGCTGGGTTACCATTTTCATTCTGGTCCCTTTGCTCTGAAAACACGCAAACTTTAAAGATCACATACATATTTGCATTAAAACAAGTATGTTCTGAGCATTGTGAAGGGATAAGAATAAATGTCACATGTCTAGTAGTTTTTCTGGGTTTGTTTCTTTATATCTGTAGTCAGGATTTTCAGAAGGTCTCACCCGATTAAACTTGATCTCTATTAACTTTGAATGAATCCACAGTCTTTTGTTTCCTATGGAAACAATAACCTCTTCTCCAAAGCAATGCATTTTCTTACTTCCATTTTAAAGTTAAGGCACTCCTAAAGTATCTAGGTTAGTTTAATTCAGCAGTCTCTCTTACAATCCCATGTCTCTCAGCAGCTGTTGTTTGCTCATCATCAATCAAAACTTCAAAGTTAAAACAGCTCCATATGGGATCCAGACTCCCTTTGTATGTTTCATAATTACATGGCTTTTTCTTTTTTATTATAAATTATCTTCTTTTTTATGACTGTCTTTTACCCATATTATTTTCTTTTCTAAGCCTATGCATAATTTTAAACACACTATAACCTGCTTAGAGAGTTTTTTTTCTGTCTGGATCTGTCTTTACTATATTTCTCTAGACTTTTCTGTCTACATGAGAAAAACTATAAGCTGCTAAGATACTTCTGGGTCCTCCAGTGTGACTTTGGTAACTGGCTCCATCCCCTTCTTGGGTCTGTGAGAGCAAAGCCTTAAGCTTGTAGGCCAGGACGGAGATGCATTTGACCAGGGACTGCATTCAACCCTAGCTGTAGAATACTGGTACCCATGCTGTGCAAGGCATTTTCACTTAGCTTGCTGTTTCTACTTAGTGTACTAGATTTCTTTTTTTTTTCACCTTTCTCAGTCCCTATGTGGAAATAAGGTCCCCATTTTGGAACACCAAAAGTCTCATGGTCGCCCATCCATCAAAGAGGAGATACAGAATTGTTCTGGTGAAAGGATTGTCAGTTTTGTTTATGTGTTTGGCTACTTAGGTCAAGCCTGCTCCATTGGATTACAAGGTTTTTAAAAAGTTGGCACAGATTTGGGAGGATATAAGGAGAAAAGGATGGGTCTGGGAGAATTTGGTGGAAGAATATGGTGGTGAATGAAATCAAGCTACATTGTATGTGATTCACAGAGTATTAGTTGAAATGCTTTTAAATGGATCTCACTTACCTTGATAGCTTATCATGAAATCCAGCTAGACCCCTTACGCTAAGGGGTACATGGGAACACAACAAAGTAAAAGGGTTAGCCAAAATGAAAGTTGTTTAAAATCACTGTGTGGAGACCTACTATTTTCTAACCAAATTATTTAAAAAGAAAGTTTAGATGAGAAATACACTTCATTGTCAAATAATGCTGAGTCAGCAAAATGTGTGTTATAAACGAAAACCCCATTTCCAGGTGTGGGATCTCTATATAGAAGTTGTTGATCAGGGACACCCTCAGAGTAGCATCAGGTCTTTGCCACTGTTGTATTTTCTCTCTCAGAACTAGATGATAAGAACCTATTGCTTAGTCTATAATCTACCTGTGTTATATTGAGTCCGCCTGGGACTCAATTGAAAACATTGCCCTGCTAGCAAGCTGTCATAGGGCTAGGTGATATAGAGGATACTAGGAGTGGAAATGAATCTGTGGCCTCACCAACTGTGAACACTATAAACGGCAAGAGAAACTGCACACACTAGTCCAAAATGATGACAGTTATGGGGACAATTAGGCCATCTCTAATTGAGTTTAAGGTTTGCTCTCTAGCAGTGAATGAATCTATGCTGGTATTACCTTGTTGGACAAACCCCAGAACTGCAGGAGCAATAAGTCCAAGGGTAGCAATTACTACTACTGTTGTTCACTTCTACATATCTACGCTTAAACCCATATAAAATTGCCTGTCCCAGTTTTAATCAGAGAAGTCTTTCTTTACAGTTAACAGTGGTGAAAACAAAGTTGTGGCTTTTCAAGAGAGTACTCATCCATAAATAAAAAAATCGTGTCATTTCCTCTGAGCCTCAGGGTACATTGTTGAAGACCGGACTGAAAGAATGTCAGAACCAGAACATAGGGAGGATTGTAAAATGCCGTTCTCTGAGAATGACACAGCCATTGAAATCATAAACTCACTGCTGCAGTGGTAACCTGCATTGTAACAATGTGATACTGACACTGCTGATGTGCAGCCATGGGTGGTGGAAGGCCTCCGGGTCCAGTCCCTCCCTGATGAACTATTGACTACTGATAGATTCAGGGATAGTGATCGTGGTCATCTTTAGTGTTATCCACTGATGAGCCCACCAGGATCCAATGCAAATGTATATCTATATTCAAAACTGGTAGCCATGCAGACAACGCACATGCACACACAAAACAAAAAAAAAATGCACAAATAACCACACACTTACGTAAGACACAAATACTGGAAGGGAAGTTCTTGGATATGGAGGAGGTTGATGTGGATAGAAGGAAAAATATAATTGAAGGTGTAGGGGATGAGAGTAAACAGCGGACACTGCACGCATTAATGAAATTGTCACATAACAAGTTTATTTTAGAAAGGAAAAGAGAAAGAAATCACGCCTCTTACTTAACAGTAAAATTGTAAAATGTTAAACAACAATAATATGTGGTGCTACTGGCATGGTAGCTCTTTCTCAAAGCTTAACCCTGGCTCCCTAGTCACAAAGCTGATCATATCAAATCTAATGTTGTAGCCTTCTTCCTCAGGACCCACCCTGACCGCTGCCTTGTGTGAGCATTCAGAATCAGATAAGGTGATTTTAGGTGGGATTCCCCAAGTCAGGATTCATCTCTCTTCTATCTAGAATACTTTAAAAATGTATTGTATGGGAGAAGCATCTATCCTCAATAAATAAAAATACCAAACACCCCCCTCCTTCAGCAGCAAAAAACAAACAAACAACAACAACAAAAAAAACACCACCACCGCCACCACCACCACCACCAACAAAAAACCCAATATCCTAAAGTGCTGATTAAATTTTCTGACATGGATAGGATGACTGGAACATGAGAAAAAATAATCCAGTTATGGAAAAATACATATGCTACTAGTGTATCTGAAAATGGAGTCTTTCTGCACTATATACCCGAGCTCCTTCAGAACTAAAATGTAGATTAAATGCTTTGGAGTATTATAGCTATAGAGCTCAAAATATTTTAACCAAGGGGATAAACATGTAAATAAATATAAAATATAAATTTCTACTTTAAACATTGTTGTGAGTTATTTTTTTTCAAGGCAAGAGCAAGCTTATTGAAGCAAACATGATGTCCTTTGTTGATAATATTGCTTACCCATAGAAATCTTAATTATTTCACAACTATTTGTTTACCTATTAAGATTAAGCACTATTAAGATTCTTATGTCAAATTATGCATTAAATTACATTACAATTTTTGATAAATTTCAATCAAATTCTTTCTTTGAAAGACTTATTCTGCTTTATCAGAGACAGCAGATTCATAAAATTACCTTCAGCTGACCCCTTTGAGCCACTGTGAAGAGTCAAGACTTACTTTCTTTTGCGTAAATGATAAAGTTAATGAAGATCATTGATTGTTTCTTGGAGCTTTTTGTCTTTATGACCTCCACCATCTCACACACAATATTTGTGTATAAGTTTGATTATAGCAATGCAAAAGAAATAATATATCACTAAAGTGGAATGAGCTATGCCATTGCAGGAGAACATTATTTAACACCAGGTTTTCCTACAGGATGCGAGGCAAAGTTCCTCATTCTGTGCATTTCAGTACTCCATTGCATTTTCTTTACATACATGTCTTTAAAACATCTTCCATTTCTAAGCAATAGAATGATTCATCTGCACCTCTAGTTTAGATATTCTTCATGCTTCAGTCATTTCCAGCTGCCTGCAGAAACTTTTCCACTTCATCATGTTTCTGTTGCTGAAAACCCTTTAACTGACACCATTTTATATAAACTTATCTCTGCCAAAAGTGTGAATTTCAGAACCTCATGATTATAATAAAATTTAACAGTCATTTCAGGTATCTTAGGCAGACATGCCTCATCCCTCTATTAATACTGCAAATGTCCTGAGGAAAACCATACTGCATGAAACTTTTCAATATTGTCCTCCTTCTTTGTAAAGAAAGACATAATGCACAAAGTGCTCAGTAAAAGGGAGAACAAAGGAGGGGAACCAAATTAAAAGAGGAATGATTGAGCTATAAGTCATTTTAATTACCACATTAAATTAGGATCAGGATGACATTTAAATTTCAACTCAACTTGATTTGATGATCATGAGCTGGTGTCACTGTGGTTGCCCAAGGAAAAAGAAAAGCAGAGTACATACAGAGGATAATTATTATACCTTAATCCCTAGACAAGCTCAACATTATAGGTTTGGGGTATAGTAAAATTACATCTGAATATAGTTGTAGAGAAAGATGTTTAACTGAGACAGAATGGTGAGGGAGTCATATACTTTGCGTTCTCCCTACTGAACTAGTTGTAAAGTTGTAAAGTGATGTTAAAGTATCCACAAATTTTGGAGAGAAAGCACATTAAACTTCAAAATATTTTCTTTGATTCCCATTCATTTTTCCATTGCATTTGTGTATATTCAATAATGTTCACATGTATGTGAGTTTGTGTATATGTTGGTGTTGTTTTTGTGTGTGATAATCCTTGAGCATGAATGTATGCATGTATGGAGGTCAGAGGTTAATACTAGGCATCTTCTTCCTTGATGTTTTGAATCTTATTCATTGCATGGCATCTTGCTGATACAGTTTTGCCCACGAATCCCCCATTCCTGCCTTCTAAGTCTGTAGTTAAGTGCTGGCTACTGTCTACACCTATAAGTCACTTGGGTTCTGGGCATCTGAACTCCCATTCTCTTGCTTTCAACAAATAATTAAATCTCTGAGCACTCTCCCCAGACACATTGTAATTTATATGTATGTGACACATACTTATAATAGGCATGTATGGGCTGGAGGGATAGCTCAGCCGTTAAAGGCTAGGCTCACAGCCAAAAATATAATAGGCATGTAGAGGAAACAATGTCATATTTCAACATATATGAATATGGAAGTGTGTATGTGTTGTATGAGGCTAACAAACATATCCATCATGTTTCTGTGGTGATAGCAATCAAAGTTAGTTTGAAATATACAGTGAATGAACTACAATCACATTACCTTCCAAGAGGACATCAGAACATATCCATCCTAACTATAACTCCGTATAATTGACTAGATATCTTCACTCCTCTGTTTCAATGGCTATTATTAAAAACAAGATATAAAAGGTATTATTGAGGGTATGAAAAATGGGATGTGAATCATAATAGTACTGTTGCAAATAAATGTTAAAAATAAGAAAAGCAATATGGAAGACTCTAGTATTTAATATAAGAATTATATTTTAATAGCATGAGAATATTTTGAGTTTCATGAGGAACTGAAGAAATTGAGACCAGCATGTGAAGTCAGAGGAAGAGATTCTGGTTCAATTCATTTTTTTTTTTTTTTTTTTTTTTTTTTGGTTTTTCGAGACAGGGTTTCTCTGCGTAGCTTTGCGCCTTTCCTGGAGCTCACTTGGTAGCCCAGGCTGGCCTCGAACTCACAAAGATCCGCCTGGCTCTGCCTCCCGAGTGCTGGGATTAAAGGCGTGCGCCACCACGCCCGGCTCAATTCATTTTTCTAATTGAGAGGTTTCTTTTCTCCTAGAATCACTCAAGCTGGTATCCACACAGCCCCTGTGAAGAAACTCTCATCATTTAAACTTTCAAACATTCCCTAAGAATAAACAGCAACAAATTTTAAAAAATCATGCTCCAAAAAGAAAGACATCAACTTTCTGTCAACAGCATGATTTCTCATCTATGTTCCAAAAATACCATAGTAAATTAAGGAACCAAATATAAAATATAAAAAAAAAGTCTCTTCCTGAAACAAGCTTGGGGTAAAATGGGAGATCTGCTGTGTCAGGAATAAGTCATATTGGTGCACCATGCATTTATATTAATTTTAATTAAACAAAGGCATAGCACTATCTATTAACAAACAATAGATAATGATTATGCTCAATTGGATGCAGTTATGTGGAGCTCTAAGTAAACGGTATTAGATGGGAATTATCTTTTTCCTCTTCCATTCTCCTCTCCATAATTTTAGATAACTTTGACTCATCTCTACTCTCCGTAAATGTCCCAAACTATTCTGTCATCTTTATTGAGACAAATATACTGTTTTCCCATATTACTGATATAAGTACTCTGAAGAGGGTACCCATATTTTTAGGACATGAGGAAATACACTTGCTTTCAGAGTGGTGCCACAAGTTTAAAAATAGCTTCTCTTTGAACATAATTTTTCAATCTAGATAAGCTGTTATCCACAAATTCCAGACAACTAAATGTAAAACCCTTTTGAATAAGGTGCTTACAGTTCCTCATGCTATGGTGACCTCCAACCATAAAATTTTCATTGCTACATCACAACTGTAATTTTACTATTGTAATGAATCATAATGTTAACATCAGATTTGTAGAATATCTGATGTGACCCCTGTGAAAGGGTCATTGTCCCCTCCAAAGGAGTCACTACCCAGAGGTTGAGAGCAACTGCTATAAAGTCTTCTATCCAAGTTTCCAAAAGAAATGTTCCTGTCATAGGTTTTCACACCACACGTTGTCAATTTTATTCTAATTCTTCATGTTCCAAAATTGTGCATCTACCTATTACTTCCTTTTGACAATCTTCTGTTATGTATCTTATCCAAAAGCATGCACACTCACATCTACTCAAAGTAATTAGCACACCTTCCCCCACACCAGTATAGACATCTTCTATTATGTCATCATCCCTTGGGGATCATTACTGTGCAGTCCTCCTGGTCTTCTAAGGTAACATCTTGGCCCCAATGTAATTTGATAATTAACTTAATGAGTCTAAAGATTCTACATTCAAATTTGACATCAAAGTTGTTAGAAAAGGAAACCTGTCAATGCAACAAATTAGAATGTGTTCATGTAATGATGGCTATAAGGTCTTATATTTAATAGAGTTACAGACACAAAACTCCGGAATCAAGCAAGGTGTATTGCTTGGTCCAGAGATAATAGATGTAAGCCCTAATCACTTGCATAGCCTTGCACAGGCTGTCCTACTTGACTGGCTTTTCTCTTTATTTTCAAACACAGCAAATGTGTTTAATTGGCTTTGTGTCCTTGTTTTCTCCTGTGATTTAAATGAACTTGCTAGTACACTACATTGGTGTTATCTGCTGAAATGTCATCTTGTTAAATAGACACTCACTGTATATAAGCGTGAAAAATTGACTGCCTTGAAATAGTTGGACTCCCATGCCTTTTAACTAATATTTCATTTCATTTTTTTCCCTGTACATAACTATCAACAACCAACTTTCCTTTGATTTTTTTTTTTACAGTGACAATTATTTTAGTTCCATCTCAATTGAGAGTCAGCTCCAAGTAAGCAGGATCTTGCTCTAAATTTTATCTGTTTGGCACATCAGTGTGCCAACTATATGAAGAGGTCTCAATACGTTCATGCAAAAAGACAGAATTTTTCCAAAGAGAGTGCTTCTACCTTATGCACCTGAGAAGTATGCCTTCTCCATAATGTAAGTGTGCCCTGTCCTTAACAGAGCACACAACAGATCCTTTTTCAACTTAAAAAATAAAGAGTCAACCTGGTTCTAGGGATAGTAAAATTGGAAATAACAGAGAAGCAAGATGGCTTTTGAATCAAGATTCCAACATTTCCTTCTATGGCCTTAGTCTTTACTTACCTTCGCTGCACTCAGATTTGAAGATGTTAAAATGTGAATACTCCAAGTTTGTAGTACCTTATCAGAAAACTTTTATTATTTTTATTCATTACATGCTATTATTTAGATTTCTTATAATCTAATTATTTTTCTTATATTTCTTATGATGGTGATTTTAATAATTTGCTACCAAAGCCTTATTTAGCGCTTGTAATTGTCCTTGACTATCACTAATTCAGTCTCTGAACATTTTCACAAATAGTTAGTAAAATTCAAATTGAAAATGCAACCCTTTGGAAAAAAGAATTTCCTTGACATCCTTCATTTATGTTTATCCATAATTGATCCTCCTTTCTTGTCATCATTGGGAAGACATTGAATGACATTTGAAGGCACTTATGACAGTGTCTATAAGACATTTATGGCACTTAATCTGCCAGATATTTGTCCTTAGAATTAAGGAGTAAGATATCTTTAGACCTCAGGTCTCATTGTAAGTTACATTAAAAATATCTTGTAAAATTAGTTTCAATGTCAGCATGCTAAAGCCTGCCTCAGCTTTCCTGAAAGATTGGCAGTGATATATAACCCCCTAACTTTGACTGGAGACTATAAAATAGATGGAGTGGTCAGGCTTAGTCCTAAGTAACCTTTTATTCAATGACAGTAATTACTTGTTTGAACCTTTAATTCATTTAAATTTTCTTGAACTTTCAAGTGACTACCCACATATTTTCCATTTTTGACAGATAAAATTAAATGAGCACTAGGTGGAAGCAATCTATGTAATGGTTTGGCATGATTGACAGCTTAAGAAAAATATAAAGTGATTTTTACTTTGCAAAACTAATTCTTGTAAGGATAATGCATGTTTGTTTCTTCATGATGATATTTATATATATTTTTATCAGGATCCATGACTGAGATTCCAAGGGATTATAAATACTATGGAAGGTCCATGTATATTTATACTTATATGGTTGGAAGTCTGAACTTTTCATTATTTTCTAAGTTTATCAATAATTTTAGCATGGATACTGTTATTACTGTTAATTTTAAACATTATTGAACCGATACCAAGTAACTAGATTAAAAAAAAAAAAAACAAAAAACCACCTTATTTTAAACTCATTGCTCAAAAGAAGAAATCCTATGGAAACATTTCTTATATATAAGAATGCAACTTTCTCTTACTTGAGTGTATTTCTAAAAATAATATGACAGTCAGAGCATGGAGAGAATTACTATAAAATGCTGCCTTCCAAACATGGCACACCTTTTATAACCATGAAATTATAGCTGATGTGGTTACCAACACGAGGCCTATACAAAATCAAAGTTCCAGTATAGATGGATAGATGCACCAATTGCTGAGGAGCTATTGACCATGGATAGGGAAGAAATTATCATTCTATATCAATGATACAGCTGCAAATAGGTTTCCTAGACTATAGGGATGGCTGCATACCAATTTACATATGAGCAAGATTAACAGGTTTCAGTGGCCTATCAAACAGCAAAAACCCATGAAGTTATAGAGGGCATGTGACTGTGGCTATGAGAATTGGATGGTTAAAAGAGGAAGTATGCATAATCTGTGGAGGCCCAAATTACTCAGGGTCAGAGAATCTGGGCTTGCTTTACCCAACAGGGCTGCATAATGGGATGATTTGGTCACGAGCATGTTCACCAGGTGTTTGGAAGGGTCTACACTTGGTTGTATGGTGTGCTTTAGTCTTGAAAGAGGGAGGTATTTTGCCTCTCCCCTTGGCATAATATAAAAAGCCCCTTTCAATAAAGAATGAGGCTGTTGGGTATTGATCCAGGCCCCCTGAAGCTTTCCTGTGTTTCTGTCTTTCTTCTTATTGGCTAGGTCTCTCTTTCTATCTGATATTTTCTCGGAGCAGGGGGGCATGCCCAGTAATGAATTAAGTTGAGAACAATCAGCAAGCTGTAGCTTTGAGTGCATCAGAGAGAGATGACCCTGGCAGTGAGTGCCCAGCAAAGATGCTGTCCTAGAAGCAGCAGCCAGACCAGCAGCAGAGAAATTCCCCTGTGTGGAAAGGCTGGTATTGGAACTGCTGAGTGAGGCAGAGCTGCACTCCAGGTTGAATGGTGGAGATGTGTTGGAACGTAGCCTAGCCTGAGCTCCAAGTAACAGGCCTGTGGTAGGCCAGGGAACAGGTGATCCCAGTCTGAGTGCATTCTGGGGACACTGGGGAGCCTGAGGTGGCATTTGGCTGTATAAGCAGGGCAGTGCATGGAGAAGGACTCCTGATGGGTCAGGTAATGGAGCTGGGGGTGCAGCAGCTATGACTGGCCACAGCTGGGTTTCTTCCCTGAGCCAGGGTGGCTGCATGAAAGCAGAGGCTCATAGCAGTGTGAGGAAACTTGAGCCTCTGAGGCAAGAGGTGGGTGAGAGCCCTCAGCCCAAGAACCAGGGCTGTAAATAAATAAATAAATAAATAAATAAATAAATAAATAAATAAATAAATAAATAAATAAGACTAGGACAAGGGTTTGCTGCTATTTGAGCCAAGAGCCAAAGCCATGCAGTTTCTGTTTGCTGGCTACTTTTTTGAAGAGCTCTGTAGCTGCTCAGCTACGTTGACTGTGACAGCCATCTTCACTCTGGGGCCAAGTTCCTAGGGGAAGATTGCCATAAAATGCTGCTGTAACTGAGAGTGAAGTTTCAGCAACTCTTGTTTGAACTAGGGTTGCAGTCAGAGGAACTGTAAGACTGGTATCATAAGTGTCTTTTTGAACTTTTTCAGAATGCAGAAATGGGACAGTTTTGAAATCATTTATGCATATAGATTCTATCAACTATGATGACGCATGAATTGTTTTGTGTATGCATGTATACTTTATTAACTGTGATGATTCACGAACTGTTTTGTGTAAAAAAGTGGAACTGTCTATTTCATGTAAAATTGGAGAAATTTGTTTTTTCTATCCAGGCTCAAGAAAAGGGAAAATTAACATTCCTCAGTCTCTTTAATTTTTTAAAAGATATTTTATTGTCCCTTGAGTGGATTGATGTTAATTTTTATTAATATGCCCTATGTTTTGTGTAGTTTTATTAAGAGACTACTTTTGGATGTTTGCTAAAGTTTATAAAGTGTAAATAGTTCTATTGAGAGTTTAGTTTTGGATGTAAGTTTGTGAGAATTGTAATTGTGTATAGTAATATTTATATTAGAATTATGTTTACTTGTTAATGTTAATGGTGATGATAAGGGGCTCTTTAGGTTTGATGTGGTTGCATAAGGAGATTGATGATTTATTTGATGTGATTGCATCAGGAATTTATAGATTTAAAAAGGGCTTGACAAAGGTAAAACTGCTGTAGTCACCTTAGACCCATTCAAAAAGGACATTCCATCCTTATCATCCTTTATTCCTTTACTGGGAAGTATGGCAGCCATAGGAAACAGGAGTACTGCTGTGATTTTTCCAGCTACTCACAAGCTCTTAGTGGAAAACCAGCTACAGTGCTGCATAGAGTTAAGCTCTGGGGGAAATTTGTGGAGGCCCAAATTGTTCAGGTTCAGAGAATCTGGGCTTGCTCTACCCAGCAGGGCTGCATAATTGGGTGATTTGGTCACAGGTACGTTCGCCAGGTGTTTTGAAGGGTCTATACTTGGTTGTGTGGTGTGCTTGTTCTTGCAAATGGGAAGTCTTTTGCCTCTCCCCTTGGCATATTATAAAAAAATTCCTTTACATAAAGGAGGAGGCTGCTGGGTATTGATCTAAGGCCTGCCAAAGCTATCCTGTGTTTCTGTCTTTCTTCTCATTGACTAGGTCTCTTTTCTATCTGATATTTTCTCATCCCTCTCTCCTCCTCCTAAGAACCCTCAAAAGGTGGGAACTGAACTCCCATAATAATGATATTTCACTTTAGTCATTTTTGAGATTGTCATGAATACATAAAACATAAAATAACAAAAAAATTGGCTTTATTTATTGATATAAAACCTTCCTTCCAATTTTTTTTGCTATAAAGTGAGCTAATGAATCAAAGTATAATTTGTTTTCTTCTGTATCTTTGTCCTTACAATAAATCCTTACCTGAATGACTACTTTGGATCATCCAGGAGCAACCACTTTGACCTTGAATATATTCTACAGAATTTGGTCAATATAGCAGCATTTATTCTAGCACTAATAATGAGTATGGAGATTTCTCTGAATTTTTCAATCCTCAGTTATTTTGTGGTGCCAGTGATCACTGAGGATGAAGTTTCGTGATTCCAAAGGATTACTTTAATAGATTCTCTTGTCATCTTTCTTGTCATCAGTGTGTTTTGCCTTCCTAAAATCCACTCATATTTAGCCTGCAATCTCATTCCTTATATCACCATGTCATTCTTCCTAATATGATCAGTCTAAATTCTTATAAATTAGGATATTTAGACTTTTGTATAAAAGCAAAGATTAAATCAGATTTGATGACAACTTCAAATAACCTATTGATTCTATTGTGTTTGTATTACTGGCACTAATCCCTATGGAATTAACCAGGTGCTATCAGTAGAGGTGGTCCAACTTACTCTAGATGATAAGTATTACAGTCCATTCCCAGTTTCTATTTTAGTAAATCTTAGATGCAGATTTGAGGTCTGAATGTTTAATATACCCTCCTGATGATTTCTGGCATTTTGAAGACTGGAAAAGTGCTGATAATGCAAGCTTTATTTCTCACATGAAATGTTGTCACTTTCCCATAATTTTCTTGTGAATTTCAATCAGCAGATATAGCTAACATATCTTATGCAATCATGCATAAAAGTGAAAGCATGATTTTAAATATGTTGTCTTTTCATTTTGTCCATAAACATTAGTAAATGTCCATTATGCCATCATTTTATATGGTCATCATTCCTGCCCATAATAATTTTCCTCATGGATTGATATTTATTACTATAGAAATTATGGAGTTTAAAAATTGGAAGAGATATTTGCAAGTATGTTAGTAAATGGCTCATTTATATATGTGGAGCCTGAGTATAGAAAAAGAATGACTTCATTTAAAAGTGGTGACACTTTAGGTCATTTAACCAAAACAATTAAATATATTGTTAGTCTATTAGTATAGCTACATACAACCATTTTAATGTTTTTAAATAGATTTCTTCTCTCATACAATTCATACTGACCACAGTTCCCCTCCTTCCACTCTTCCCAGCTCCCCTCAATATATCACTCCTAGAATCATCACCTCTGTTCCCTTCAGAAAAGAGTAGTCCTCCAAATGACAATCAAAAAAAAAGCAAGATATGATAAGACAAGGTAAAAGCCCTTGCAAACACATTAATATTATTTCAATATAGTCCATGAAGACCAAGAATGCTATATTAGTATGATCATTAATGATACTTGTTTATAAATTACAAAATTAATACACACACACACACACACACACACATATATATATATATATATAAATTTAATTTATTTATTTTACATCCCAACGGCATTTCTCCTCCCTTCTCTCTTCCAAGTCATTCCCTCCACCTCCACTCTTAACTTCCCATCCTCTCCTCCTCCATTTGTATTCATAAAAGGGCAGACCTTCCATGGATATCAGCAAAACAAGGCTTATCAAGTTGCAGTAAGAGTAAACACCTCCCCATTTATTAAGGTTGGGTAAGGCAGCCCAATATGAGGAATAGGGTTCCAAATTTTTCTGCAAAAGGGTTAAAAACAGCCCATACTCCCACTGTTAGAAGTACCACAAGGGGACCAGTCTGAACAACTGCCACATACATGCAGAGGGTCTAGGTCAGTCCCATGCAGGCTCTCTGGTTGTAGTTTCAGTCTCTTTGAGCTCCTATGATCCCAGTTTAGTTCATTATACAGGTTATAATGTGGAGTCCTTGACCCTTCTGCCTCCTGAGAGTCTTCCTTCCTCTTTTCAGCAGGATTCCCTGAGCTCAGCCTAATCTCTGACAGTGGGTCTATGCATCTTTTTCCACCATTTGCTTGATGAAGCTGCTCTGATGACTATTGGACTAGGCACCAATCTATGAGTATAGCAGAATATCATTAGGCATCATTGTCTTGCCTTTTCCCCTCTCCAGTCATGTTTGGTTCTATCCTAGGTCTCTGGGTCATCCAGCCTTTGAGTCCTGGTGCTCCAGGCAGAGTCAGGGATGGGTTCCCACTTGTGGAATGGGTCTGAGGCTGGTACAGTTATTGGTTGGCCTACAATCTCTGTCCCACCCTTACTCCAGCATATCCCATGGCAGGACAGACTGCAGGTCAAAGGTTATGTGATTGGGTTAGAATTACATTACCTCTACTGGAAGACTTGCTTGGTCACAGGGGATGGACAGTTCATGCTAAATATCTGCTACTGCTTGTCTTGGCTAGGGTCATCCTTATAGATTTCTGGAAGTTTCCCTTGAAAAAGATTTTTTAGCTGACCCAGAAATGTCTCATCTTTCCAGTTGTCTCTTTTAATATTCTCCCCATACTCCTTACTCCCACTTTATCCCTCATATTCATATACCCAAGTGCATCTCATCAATCCAAGATAATTTCTTCTCTTTCCCCTTTCCAGGGAGATCAAATCTTCTCCCTTTGAGTTCTCCTTGTAATCTAGCCTCTCTAGGTCTGTGATTATACCATGATTATCCTTACTTTAGATCTAATATTCAAATATAAGTGAGTACTTACAGTATTTGCCATTCTGGGTCTGGGTTACCTCATTCAGGATGATTTTTTTTTTCCAGTTCCATCCATTTGTCTGCAAATTTCATGATGTCATTGTTTTTTACAGCTGTGTAATACTCCATTATGTAAATGCACCCACATTTTCTTTGTTCATTCTTTGGTTGAGGGACATCTAGATTTTTCTTTTATGGGTTTTGGCTATTATTAATAAATATTCTAAGAATATAGTTGAGCAAGTTTCCTTGTGGTCTGATTGAACATCTTTTGGATATATGCTCAAGAGTGGTGTAGCTCAGTCTTGAGGTAGATTGATTTCTAATTTTCTGAAAAACTGCCATATTGATTTCCAATGTGACTGTACAAGTTTGCACTGCAACCAGCAATGAAGGAGTGTTCCCTTTGTGCCACAATTTCTCCAGCATGGGCTATCACTTGGTTTTTCACCTTAGCCATTCTGACAGGAGTAAGATAGAATCTCAGAGTCATTTTGATTTGTGTTTCTCTGACAGCTAAAGATGTTGAACATTTCTTTAAGGGTTTCTTGTCCATTTGAGATTCATCTGTTGAGAATTCTGTGTTTAGATCTGCACGCCATTTTGGATTGTTTTGGTTTTTGATGTCCAATTTATTGAGTTCTTCATTTTTTTTGGGGGGGGGGAATCAGTCCTCTCTCAGATGTGGGATTGGTAAAGATTTTTCTCATTTTTGAGGCCTCCATTTTGGACTTTAGTTGATCTGTTTTGACTTACAGAAGATTTTTTTTCAGTTTCATGAGGTCCCATTTATTAATTGTTGATCTTAGTGTCTGTGCTATTATTATTCTATTGAGGAAATTGTTTCCTGTACCAAAATATTCAAGGCTATTCTTAATTTCTCTTCTATCAGGCTTAGTGTATCTGGATTTTGGTCTTTTTGGTCTGATTTGAGGTCTTTGATCCACTTGGACCTGAGTTTTGAGCAGGATGATAGACATGGATCTATTTGCATTCTTCTTCATGCCAGCATCCAGTAATGTCAGCACCATTTGTTGAAAATGCTTTCTTGTTTCCATTGTATAACTTTGGCTTCTTTGTTAAAAATCAGGTGTCCATAGGTGTGTGAATTTACATTCAGGTTTTCAATTTGATTCCTATGATCCACCTGTAAGTTTCTATGCCAGTAACACGTGTTTTTTATTACTATATCTCTGTAGTGGAGCTTGAAATCAGGGATGGTAATCCCTGTGGTATAGCAGGAGTCTTAAGGAGTCTTATTAATAAAATCAAACCTGAGGTCAAGTATTGGGGTGAACACTGGAATATCAGAGAGACAGAACAAGCCACAGCTAATCTCACCTAACCAACTTCTCAGCTGATCTTGTTTCCTCAGCCTGGAAGCCTCTGTGTACTCATATCTGAATGGCTCTCAGCTGAACTGTGCTGCTCAAAACCTAAAAGCTTAACCAGCCAAATGCTTCTAGTTTCTGGTCCTCACACCTTATATATCTTTCTGCCTTCTACCATCACTCCCTGGGATTAAAGGCTCACTTTCTGGGATTAAAGGCATGAGTCATCATGCTTGGTTGTATCCTTGAACAGATGGATTTCTGCCTCTGCAATGCTAGGATTAAAGGCGTGTGCTACCACTGCCTAACCTCTATGTTTAATATTGTGGCTTTTTTGTCTCTGATCCCACATAAGTTTATTAGGGTGCACAATATTTTGGGGAACACAATACCACCGCACTGTGGAAATTCTTTTATTGTACAGGATTGTTTTGGCTGTCCTTGGTATTTTTTTCATGTGATCATCTCATTAGATCATTAAAAAGCCTTTAACATTATCCAATACTCCTTCATGACAAATGTCTTGGAGAGATAAGAGATACAAATAACATAGCTAAACATAATAAAGGCAAGCTGGCAGCCAACATCAAATTAACTGGAGAGAAAATCATAGTAACGCCACTAAAATCAGTAACAAAACAAGGCTGTCCACTGTCCCCATATCTATTCAATATAGTTCTTGAAGTTCTATTTGAGCAATAAGACAAAGGAGATCAAGAGGATACAAATTTGAAAAAAAATAAGTCAAATTATCATTATTTTCAGATGATATGAATACAGAAGTAGGTGGTATGAATACAAAAGCAAACCCAAAACTTTTATCATGGAACTCCTACAGCTGATAAACATCTTTAGTGAAGTGGCTGGATACAAGATTAAAAAAAAAATCAGTAGCCTTCCTATATACAAACAATAAATGGACTGAGAAAGAAATCAGGGAGAAAACACCCTTTAACATAGCCACAAATAATGTAAAATATCTTGGGGTTAACTCTAAGCAAACAAGTGACAGTGCTGTATGACAGGAAGTTCAAGTCTTTGATTAAAGACAATGGAGAAGATATCAGAAAATGGAAAGATCTCTTATACTCGTGGATTTGTAGTAAAAATGGACATCTTACCAAAAACAATCTACAAATTCAACATAATCACCATTAAAACACATTTCTTTAGAGACCTTAAAAGACAATATTCAACTTGCTATGGAAAAACAGAGATATATTTTTATGAGAAGAAAAATGCTCCAACTATATTAGAATGATGAAAACTATAAATTAAATAGTCATTTTTCAGTGTTATTGTTGTGTAGTGAATGACAATTTTAGAGTACCTAATGGAAGAAAATTGTATACACATACACACACAGACAGACAGAAAATGCACAGACACACATACAGATACATTCAGTGAAATAAACAGCTCTCATCTCAAAAGAAAAGGTTTATTTTTTTAATAAAGTCAAATATATGTGACTATGGGCTAGAAACATAGATTCAGATTTTACCATAGATCATGGTCTAATTAGGAAGGGATATGATGAACTTTTATGATAATGGAATAAAACAAAAATCAAAATAACTTTCAAGACATTGATAGGTACAGGAGATATTTGGGTTATGGCAAACACTGGGTTTCTATCTTACAGCACTCTTAGCCACGCTTGGTGGGACTATTGTTCTGTTTAAGTGATCTAAATGATTTACCTAACAGTACCATGATGTTAAGTTACTTACAGTGATGAACAATAAATGGTTATTAAGAGTGATAAAGATGATCAGAGATATTTTCACTTTGAAATTGGAGCACTCTCACCTGTCTACATCACTAAGTTAATCTGTCAATCAGACTTGGTAAGTCACAGCTTTATTTGGGAATTTTGGCCAATCAATCTGAGGTTTTGTTGTCATAGTTTTGGTTTTTTTGCTTGTTTGTTTTGTTTTGTTTTGTTTGTCCTAAGAGTAAAAATTCTCTTTTGGAAATCCTTTGGTTATTTAAAAAAAAAATTGTAAATCTTTATCTTTGGGAGAACTATGTGTTTCTAGTAATGACAGAATTATATCTACCCTTGTCTGCTTTCTCAGGCATTAGAAAACAGTTACATTGTCAGGCAGCGGTGGTGCATGCCTATAATCCCAGTGCTTGGGAGGCAGAGCCAGGCAGATCCCTGTGAGTTTGAGGCCAGCCTGGTCTACAGAGCGAGATCCAGGACAGACACCAAAACTACACAGAGAAACCCTGTCTCAAAAAAAAAAAAAAAAAAAAAAAAAAAACAGATTGATGATTGATGGTATGTATCTATTAGTATGATTGAGTGTAAACTCAGCTTTTCCTAAAAATTAGGTTATTCTGAAAGTCTCAATGAGCTATTAAATCCCCATTGTTTATATCATGAACTCATTATATCACTAAAATGACCATTTATTAATTAAATAGTAAGCTATGTGAAATTAAATTTTTCTTGTGATCAAATATCTTTCCATGCATCAAATTTCATTTTCATTTGAGATGTCTGGGATTCTGGATGTTGGTCTCAGTTTTGCAATGTAAATTATCTTGTATTCAGTTATTACCTACAATTAGTTCACAATTCAGTAATAATTGATTTGAACCAGTTTTGAAAGAGTAATTATGTACTGTTTATCTAAATTCTATTCTCCAAACAGTTTTTCCTTTTAAACCACTGCCTTGATATCTATTCTCCCACATTATATTGGAGAGCTCTTCAATTGTTAACTGTAGAATGAACAATTTATATGAGTAGGTGAATCTTACTCTTTTAAAGTACATTATCTTAGTTCTTAAGAAATTTTATTGATTCTTCTATAGACAAGTAATTGATTCTTCTATAATTGCCAAAATAAGACTATTTTAAAGTAGTTTTTCAAAGAACATAACAAAAATATCATGTGTATGCTGTCAAATATTTAACTGCATTAAGTAGATTCAAAGTATGTACTTTACAATTAAACCATGGAAATCATAACCTTGTGTTACATAACATTGTGTGCATTTGACTTCTAAACAACAAAGTATAAAATTAAATATATATGTTTTCCTATAGCAGTCTGACAAAGATTGTGACTATTATATAGCTAATACTGTGTCATAATTTATTTTAACTACACCTAATTTGATGAAATGAAGCACGATGTAAGATATATCCACATGGCAGAGTGAACTGTGAACATTTTCATACTAAGAGACAACAATGCATTGAGGCCCCTTTGGTCAACAAGGTCTAAGTAACTAACTTGACATCTTCATTGAATTAGTCAGCAAATTGTTTTAGTTATAGTTTGCAGAGACAGCAGGTATCTGACTAAAATCTTGAGAACGTGGTAATGAGTAGACAGTGAAACAGAAAACCTGGTCACTCTGTTTTGAGTTAGAAGCCCATAAAAATAGCACTATGTTGAATGTCTGTTTCATTTCTTGGTAACTTCTTTATTACCAGTTATGAAGAAAACACTAATAGGCCTATTAGAACTCATTTATTGTTTAGTGACTTTTGACAGACTTTATGTCTTATTTATTTATTTTTTGTATACTTTTTATATACTTTTTATATTTTTTATATACTTTCATAGGTTTATAGGCTCTGTCCGGCTCAAATATTCCAATAAAACTTTGATTAAAAAAGATAAAACAAGCAGGTCCAGTCTCCTCCTCCCTTGGTCTATCTCAGTCCTCAGGGGAGGCCTTGCTCTGGAGGAGGTGGGAATGGTGGGTGGGCTGGGGGGAAGGGAAGGAGGGCAGGAAGGGGGTGAACAAGGGAATCTGTGGCTGTTATGTAGAACTGAATAGTATTGTAAAATAAAATAAAATAATAAAAACAATAACACTAGGAAGGGACACAAAAAAAGAAAGAAAGAAAATAAAACCCAAATTTTAAAGATTAAAAAAAGATAAAACAAATAAAAAGGGCAAGCTTGAAACAAATAACAGTATACATTTTGAATCATACAGGAATTGAGTGAAACACAAAGTAAAAGATATGTTTCCATTCCTTAGACATGTAATTTGCATGAAGAATTTACAAATTGTTCAGCTTTTGTAATTCTACTTTAGGGACTCAAAAGAAGGAAAGTCTTTGCTCTGATGTATGTATGCATTTGCACTGCCTAACAACATGCATTTGGAAGTGATTTAAGAGCACACTGTGGTTGGAGGAACTGAAGTCACCTAGGAATGCTACTTTAAAAACAAAGTTTCAACAGTCACTAGAAAACAGACCAACAAGTGGCTGAATTATAAACATGAAGGAAAATGAAAATATTTGAAAAATATGTGAGCCACGGTATTTGCAGAGAATAAAAGACACATAACAATGAACATTATTTGTGATATATATTTTGTTTACTTACTGGAAACCTTTTTCTTTTTGACTATGGATGAGGAATTTGTCTTTTCTCTTCCCCAACCTATCATCTGCTACATAATTGCCAGCTCCCAAACACTCAAGATATAAAATTAAAAAAAAATCATACTGAATCTAGATTTTTTAATAGTTTCTTTATTGAAATTTTTTTCATGCCATATATTCTGATCACAATTTTCTTTCCTCAAACTCTTCCAGACCCTTCCCATTTTCCATGCCACCTAACACCATGTGTTTTTTTCCCCCTCTTTTTGGAAAGCAAATAAAAAGGTATGACAACAACAAGAACAATAGTGGGAAAAAAATAAAAGGAGAAAGGAAAGAAAAAAAAACACAGAAAACACACACACACACACACACACACACACACACACACAACAAAACAAGATCAGAAATTTTAATATAAGGGCAAAAGACCAGTCAGACAAAACAAATGTCCAAACAAAGCAATAAGAGACAAAACATATACAAAAATAACATTGAGTTTGATTTGTGTTGGCCCTCTACTAGTGTACTGGTGGGCATGAGATGTACTCGAAGATGTGGCTAATATGTCTAGTGAGACATATTATTGAGTCATTTTATGCTGGTATCAACTACAGATAATCCCTTGATTAGGGATGAGAGCTCTTGTCTACTTCCCCCTCTTACTGCTGGAACACAGTCTCACTTTAACATGTGCAGGCCCTGTATATACTGCCAGGTGTTGTTGTTGTTGTTTGTTTGTTTGTTTGTTTGTTTGTTTGTTTGTTTTAGTTCCTCTGTGCCTCAGTCTTGTTGTGGCTTGAATACTGTGTTTCCTTGATGTCATCAATGTCCTCAGGTTGTTAATATTTTTTTTTGCCTTCTCTTTCACATAGTTCCCTGAGCCAGGAGTCAACAGTTTATATAAAGACTCCCCGTTTACTAATGAGTGTCCCAAAGTATTTCAGTCTCTCACATGGTCCAGATTTGAGTTTCTGTGTTAATTCCCATCTAGTGCAAGAGTAAATTTCTCTGATGGTAGTTTGTAGTGGGAAGCCATTCCAGCTTTGGTCTGGAAGTTCCAACCCCCACTGAGGCTTTGGTAACTATCACGCCTACAAGGCAGGGCCAAGGGAGGACCCTGAAGACCCAAGATGAGAATTGAGAATGCAGCAGCATATTTTATTTACTTATGAATTATGACAGTGGAAGCAGTATGCCTAGGGGTTTTCTTAATTTTCTTACACTTACAATATAGGTTTTTAATCAAACTATTAATTACAGTTGTTATATAAAAGTTGCAAAATTAGAGACCTCAAGGTTAGTAAAATGAATATTTCATATTATTACCAATATATTCATTCAAGATAGTATAAATTTCAAAAATTTAAAATCCTTTATGCATTTGTTCACAACTCATTTATAAACTCATGGAATTGGTTTCTTCCTGTGTTCAAGGACCTAAGTTGTTCTCAAAGCCCATTTGCTGAAAGTATTTCCTGTGCAAGGACTTGGAAATTTAGCAGTGAAAAATAAAGGCCAGGGTAGGAAAACAAGTAGGTAAATGCAAAATAACTACAAATTCCCTGTTGTCTTAAAATGTAATAAACAGAGAGCCGGGCAGTATGGAGACTAATCTCTGGCTGCCTTTTGCTAGGAGCTCAGAAAGATGTCAACATAGGATTCGAGATGAAACTGTACTGATCAAAAGGAGCTTTACACAAGCAAATTTCCAGGGACAGTAATTTATGTAAAGGAAACAACTTGTGAATAATGTAGCATGATGGGACAGACTGGGCCTGAGAAGCTCTGAAGCCAGGGAGACTGGAACAGACAGAGAGAAGTACAGCCTGGGGGGAAAAAAAGTATCAGAGTGATCAATACAGAAGGCATGCTGGTGGCATCGTATGACTTCATCACTTAAGAGAATCTTCAGATGCAGAATCCAACTAGGTGCGAAGGAGGTCATAGGGATCGTCATGCTGTTTGTATTAGCATGATGGTGGCAGAAATGAAGACAAGCAGACAAGTATATGTCACACTCTGGACATGGGCAAATACAATGTTGGGTGTGACACACACAAGGCGAATGCATCTCTCTCTGGGAACTGGCAGGTGTTAAACATGACTTTAAAAAAAAAAAAGATTTTTTATTTATTATGTACACAGTCTTCTGCCTGCATATATACCTGCAGCCAGAAGAGGGAACTAGATCTCATTACAGGTGGTTGTGAGCTACCATGTGGTTGCTGGGAATTGAACTCAGGACCTCTGTAAGAGCAGCCAGTGCTCTTAACCTCTGGGCCATCTCTCCAGCTCCCTCTTTCATTCTTTAAAGGTAGATAACAGAAATTCTTGAACTGAATTGAAATAGACTGTGGACACCAGCTCACACCAAGCTTCCCTGAGAATTCACTTCAACAAAGAGGAGGCATAGCCTGGATGTCACCCAGCATTTCCATTTATTTTGAGGCCACTAAAAGGAATAAAGATGCATTATTTTTATGACCACATCATTGAAAGCTTGTTTTACTTGCTTATTCCTTAGAGTGTAAATGAACGGGTTCAGTAAAGGGGCAACTGAGGTATTGAGCACAGCCACACCCTTATTGAAGGCAACTGCTTCTGTTGCTGAAGGCTTTATGTACATGAAGATGCAGCTTCCATAAGAGAGGGAGATGACAACCATGTGGGAGGAACATGTGGAAAAGGCCTTCGTCCTCTGCTGTGCAGAAGGGATCTTCAGAATGGTCCTGATGATGTGAGTGTAGGAGAGAATCACCAGCACCAGGGTGACTATCAAGTTCATGCCTGCTAAGACAAAACCAAAGAGTTCCAGCAGCCTTGTGTCTGAGCAAGCTATTTCTATGAGGGACCCATAGTCACAGTAATAATGATTGAGCACATTGGATGCACAGAAGTCCAGATGACTAGTCAAGATGATTGGGAATAAGATGACTAGGAAGCCACTCAGCCAAGAGCATAGGACCAGCAGGGTGCAGACCCTGTTGCTCATGATGGTGGTGTAGTGCAGGGGTTTGCAGATGGCCAAATAGCAGTCATAGGACATGGCAGTCAGAAGGCAGAATTCAGTGGCTTCAAAGAAGATGGCAAAGAAGTACTGAGTGAAGCAGCCAGCAAAGCTGATGGTCTTAATTCCTGTAGAGGTGCTGACGAGCATTCGAGGACTAAAAGTGGATGTGAAGATTTCTAGGAAGGAGAAGTTCCTGAGGAAGAAGTACATGGGTGTCTGGAGGTGGGAATCCAGTAGTGTGAGGATGATGATGGTGAGATTTCCCATAATAAGAACTTTTAAGATTCCTGCTACAAAAGACGATGTTCTAAGTTCTGAAAAGATATTTTTGGATCATAGTAAAGATATAATAGAAAATGGTTTAGGTATAAAACTTTGGACTCATCAAGATAAGTAATAGAGTAATTTCTCCAAATTTGCCAAATACAAATGGATTGGGCATTCTGAACATAATTCTTATTTGATAATTGTTCTTATTGTATAAATTTTTACTTTGAGTTAAAACCTTTTATTTTTATTTAGACAAAAGGGAAAATGTTATGTAGCATTTGTACATTGTGTGAAGTTGTATTGCTCTGATTGATGCAATTAAAGCTGAATGGCCAATAGCTAGGCAGGAGGTATAGGCAGGACACTCTGGCAGTAAGAGAATTCTGGGATGAAGAAAGACAGAGTCACCAGCCAGATGCCAAGGAAGCAGAATGGGCAGTATGGAGATGATATAATGAACCATGTATCAAAACATACATAAAAAATATGGGTTTCCTTAATTCATAAGAACTAGTTAGGAATAAGCCTAAGCTAAGACTGTTCATAACTAATAGTAAGTCTCCATGTCATTATGTGAGCTGAAGGTCACAATAAGAAAGTACTACTACAGGCAAAAAACTGAGTTGATGAGAATTCTCATGAAACTTTAGTCAACAATTCAATCGAATGTAACTTAATCCTGGGAATGGAAGTTTCATTTTGTGACAAGAGATATTTGGGGCCCTGTCTCTCCCATTACGTGGCTATTTCATTTAGAGTACCTTCACTTACGTATATATTTTAGAAAGCTTCTACCGTATTATGTTTACATAATAACCCTCAAATGTTCCTTAATATTAGCTTTCTCTCTCTTTTTCATACCCCCTTTCCCTCCCTCTCCTCACTAGATTCAGTTCCCCCCCCATTCTATCCATAACCATCTATTCTATTTCAATTACCTGATAAAGTCTAGTACCCCAGTCTCTTTCTCTATACATAATCTCTCTGGTTTTATGGATTATAACTTTGTTATTTTTGACTTAAGAGTTAATATCCATGTATAAGTTATTATATACCATAATTCTCTTTCTGGATCTGAAATGCTTCACTCTGGATGTGTTTTTTTTTTTTTTTTTTTTTTTTTAGTTCCAGTCATTTACCTAAAAATTTCAAGATTTTATTTTTTAACACCTGTGTAATACTCCATTGTATAGATTCAGACTATTTTATTAATTCTTCTGTTGAGGGGCATCTAGACTGTTTCTACTGGCTTATGAATAAAACAGTAGTGAACATGGTAAAGCAAGGATTCTTGCATTAGTATGACATATCCCTTGATTGTATGCCCAAAAGTGGTACAGCTGGACTTTGAGGTAGCTCAGTTCCTAACATCCAGAGGAAGTGACATATTGATTTCCATAGTGGCTGCAGATGTTTCATTACCACTTGTAGATGTAACCAACTGTCTTATTAAATAAGAAACACAGAACCAATGTGAAAAAAGAAAGCCAAGAGGTCAGAGCTCAGAGCTAAAACCTTACCCTTCCTCCTGCAGTGGTCCTACCTCTCTGAAAGAGACCTACTTCCTGTGTGTTTGTCTTGATATAGTCTTTCTGTTCTGCCTTCTCATTGGTTGTAAACCCAAATACGTGACTGCCTCATCACTGCCTGTAAGTACAGCCCTCCAGGTCTTAAAGGCATATGTCTCCAATGCTGGCTGTATCCCTGAACAAACAGAAATCTACCTAGCTCTTCTAACCACCCTGCTCTTGCTATGGCTCTTCAAACCCTTCAGAGATCTACAGAATATGGCATTTAAAATGTTTTAATAACTTAGAAATTTTTCTTTTTTGAGACATGTCGGCCCCTGGCAGTACCAATCTACTTCAGAGAAAATATGGGCATTGAAGAAACTGCATATGGAGTTAACTTTCATTGTGGCAAAAGTTAGCCACTGGACAACAAATTATCCTCGAATCAACAGGACAAAATGTACAGACCTGTCTATCTAAAATATATCTGCTCAATTTTTAAAACATATCTAATATGATTACTGTAATGTTTAACTACTAACTTTCATTTCTTTATATCCTAATAGTTGGTAATAATAACATTCAGGATCAGAAAATTGCATTACATTGTTAAATGAATGGTATGAATACAATTAGAAATATACATATAGCATTTTCTAACAATATCAATTTCAAATTTGTATACAATATAAAACAATCTAATCAAATGTAAAGTATTTAAAACTAGTAATTGTCTTTTTCTTTTCTTTTCTTTCTTTCTTTTTTTAAAAAAAAACAGAAACCTTAAATCTATTCTTTGCTTAGCCTTTTTTCTAACCCTTGACAACAACTTGAAACCAACCTCCTTAAACAATGAAAATTATCCCAGACCCAAAACCCATTAAAAAGACCAAAAAACCTCCCGCCCCACACCACCTCTTTGGGAATGTGGGCATTGTATTCTTAAAATTGCTTCCTGCTGGGTATGAGTGAAGAAGTTAGCTTTATCCTGAAAGAAAAAATTTAGGTTAATTGTCAAATTCTAGGAAAGGTAACTATATCCTTCATTATCCAGTCTGTGTATAATGCCAAAGTTCAGGGTTTATCTCAAGTCCTTATTCAAGTAGTCTTTGAGACTGGATCAACTCTGCTAGCCATCTCAAAATTGCTCTGAGCACCTTGTAGATCTGTAGATGATGTTTGTCAGCTTAGTGATATTATTATTGTCCACGTGGAATTGTTGTTGTTGTGGGGCCCCCATCTTCTTTCTGGAGACTTCAGTTGAAGCCTGGCCGTGATTTCCTGCAGAAAACTGATAAGAGACTTGAACACAAAGACATATATATGCAGCTAATTGAAGCCTTTTTTCTAGAATTAGTTAATATTCTATATGACTATTCATATCTTAACAAAGTTTAAAATGTATATATATATATGTTAATCTTGTAAATTTTGATATAAAATTCATACTTTAAGAAAAGTTTAAAGAATCAGAATAGAATCAAAGAGTTGAGATTAGTAATAGAATAGTCCCTTAATTAATTTTACTTTTGTCCTGTACCATATCAGAAGATGGCTCTTTTATTCTGGCATGATACAGGGAGTTTGCATTTTCCTTTTAACAACATGCTTGAGTTTAAAGAAGGAGACAGCCATTCTCCAACTCCAAAGTCAGCTTAAATTTTAATTGAACTGGGACTATTAGAAGACCAAAAGTGTTAAATCTTTAGAGAAAAGCAGAAACAAACATGTAGGAAGACATAAAATTTTTTAGATAATATATACCCATACACCATTTCACTCTGTTTCCTGGGAGAGATGATATGTCCCTTTCTTCAGTTGTCTCATTTGTCCTGTGTTCTTCAGATTCCTTAATCTTCATTCTCCTAAAAGACAAAAACAAAAACCTTTCCCCAAGACTAATTTTGGGGATGTTCCCTTTTGGCAAATTATTATCTGATTAAATGAAAAGGCATGTGTTACTGGTATAAGTTAGTTTAAATTGGATGTTCATGCTGGTTGATGAACTATCACCTCTAATTAAGAGGTTTCTCTTGTTCAAATCAAACCTTTATCAATTCTGATGGTACCCACAGCTTATCTTCTCCTGTAGAAACAAAAGCAAACGTAATACATACCCTGGTTTCCATTCTGAGGTCAGCACATCCTTAAAGTATATAGGTTGATTTAATTCTGTAGTTTTTTCTATTATCCAATGTCTCTCTGCAGCTGTTGTTCCTTTTTCATTGGCATTGAGAAAATTCAAAGTTAATAGAGCATTATGCAGTCTATTTCTGGGGTTTTTGTTACCCCTTTCTGTTTATTTAGCATATCCTTTAGAGTTCCGTTTGATCTTTCTATAACTGCTTGCTTGACCTGTAGGATTATGTGGTATACCTGTATTATGCTTTATATTATAATAAGCAAAAAACTGTTTCATTTTAATAGAGACATATGATGGAGCATTGTCAGTTTTGATTTATGTAGCTATACCCATGATGGCTATATCTAGCAAATGAGTGATTACAGAATCAGCCTTTTCAGAACTCAAAGCAGTTGCCCATTGAAATCCTGAATAAGTATCAATGGTATGGTGTACATATTTCAATTTTCCAAATTCTGCAAAGTGAAACGTGTCCATCTGCCAGATTTCATTCCTCTGAGTACCCTTTGGGTTACATCCTGGTGGTAATGGCGTTTGATTGTAGAAGGAACAAGTAGGACATTTCTTTACTATTTCTTTGGCTTGTTGCCAGGTTATGGAAAAATCCTTTTTTAAACCTTTACTATTGACATGATGTTTTTTATGAAATTCCGTGGCCTCCAGCACATTTCCTAGCAATAACTTATCAATCTCATCATTGCCTTGTGCTAGAGGGCCTGGCAGACCAGTGTGGGATCGAATGTGAGTTATATATGAAGGATGACTCCTTTTCCTGATTGTATCTTGTAATTGAATAAATAGTGAAGTTAATTCTGAAGCATCATGGATAAATTCTGCAGTCTCAATATGTAATACCACTCTTTCAGCATACTGAGAGTCAGTAACTATGTTGAGAGGTTATGAAAAATCCATTAATACCAACAGAATAGCATACAATTCTGATTTTTGAACTGAATTATAAGGACTTTGAACCACTTTACTTAAATTTTCTGATTTGTAACCTGCCTTTCCTTGTTTGTTGGCATCTGTATGTAATGTATGAACTTCAGATATGGGTTTTCCCCCTACAATTTGAGGCAAGATCCAATCAGCTCTCTTTATAATATCAATTCTATTGCTTTTGGGATATTTGCTGTTAATTTCTCCCAAAAAATTACTGCAAGCTCTTTGCCAAGGTTCATTTTCTGTCTATTCTTTTTCAGTGTCCTCCTTAGTTAAAGATAAGACAATTTCTGCTGGGTCTATTCCTGCTAATTGACAAAGTCTCAATTTTCCTTGCCAAATCAAGTCAGAGATTTTTTTCTACATAAGTTTTTCATTTTTTATTTGGTTTATTTGGTAAAAAATATCCATTCCAATATAATATCTTCCCTCTGCGTTAATATTCCAGTAGGAGAATGCCTAGAAGGTAAAATAACCAAAATGCAATCCAGCTTTGGATCAATACGATCCACGTGTCCTTCATGCACCTTCTTTTCTACCAAGGCCAATTCTTTCTCACCTCCAGGTGATAATTCTCTTGGACTATTTAAGTCCTTGTCACCTTCTAAGGTTTTGAATAAAATATTCAATTCATTACTTTTTACTCCAACAATAGTTCGTAGATGAGAAATATCTCCAAATAATCTTTGAAAGTCATTAAGTGTCTGTAGTCTATCTCTCCTAATGTGCACCTTTTGTGGTCTAATTTTTTGTAGCTCTATTTTATATCCTAAATAATTAATAGAATCTCCTCTTTGTATCTTTTCAGGAGCAATTTGTAATCCCCAGCAGGGCAAAATTTTCTTTACTTCTTCAAACATTATTTCTAAAGTATCTGCATTCGAGTCAGCTGGTAAAATATCATCCATATAATGATAAATTATAGATTTAGGAAATTTTTTACGTATCACTTCCAATGGCTGTTGTACAAAATATTGGCACAGAGTTGGGCTATTCAACATTCCCTGTGGGAAGACCCTCGATTGAAATCTTTTAACTGGTTGAGAATTATTATAAGTAGGCACTGTGAAAGCAAAACTTTCTCTGTCTTTTTCTTGTAAGGGTATTGAAAAGAAACAGTCTTTTAAATAAATAACTATGAGAGGCCATCCTTTTGGTCACAGAGTAGGCAAAGGAATCCCAGATTGTACAGTGCCCATAGGCTGAATTACTTTGTTAATTGCTCTAAGGTCTGTTACCATTCTCCATTTACCAGATTTCTTTATAATAACAAATACAGGAGAATTCCAAGGGCTGGTTGATTCTTCAATATGCTGAGCATTTAACTGTTCTTCTACCAGTTCTTCTAAAGCCTGGAGTTTCTCGGTTGTTAAGGGCCATTGCTGAACCCATACAGGCTTGTCTGTTAACCATTTTAAAGGTAGAGCTGCTGGTGTCTTTGGAAGTTCATCACTTGTTGTGCCTTGTTCTTTTATAATATGGATGGCTGGTGACCACCCATTATAATAATATCTTCTAATATTTCTCTCAGAAACATGTGTTAGTTTATTATTTGTTTCTGAGATTGGAGGGATGTTAATCTGAGTATTCCATTGTTGCAACAAAGCTTGACCGCACAGGTTCAGAGCTATGCTCGCCACATATGGTTTTAATTTTCCTTTCTGTCCTTCTGGACCTATACATGTAAGCCATCTCACACTCTGTTTCACCTGAGATAATGCCCCAGTTCCTAATAGTTGAATGTTTACCTCCTGAAGAGGCCAAGTTGGATGCCAAAATTCTGGTGCAATTATGGTAATGTCCGCATCTGTGTCTACCAGACCAGAACCAAAAAAAAAAAAAAAAAAAAAAAAACAAACAAACCAGCACCATTTATTTTTATCATTAATTTTGGTCTTTGTTCATTAATAGAAGTTTGCCAAATATTTTCTTTATGCTTTCTCCTGAATCTTTCTATTCTCTCTGTTTCATCATCCTGACCAGCATGATTTATTACAATAGGCATTTGGTTATTTAATCACTCTGAGCAGGGGTTTCCTCTACGGCTGCAGGAAAGGTTTGAACTGGATTTGCTATGGGGGCCTGCATAAGGCTTCTCGGGGAGTTTCCTGAAGACTGAGGCAAAGGATTACTCTGTCTGTCCTTTGCTGATCTATATTTGTTGGTCCAGTGTTTTCTCTTACCACACCTTCTGCATACTCCAGAAGGAAGGAACATTCTGTTGCCATTGTTCCTTGAAGAAACATTGTTTCTAGGAATGACCTGTTTATAGTCCCTTTTCAAATGTCCTTGCTTTCCACATCCAAAACATCTAACATTCCTCAAACCTTTTGAAATTGCTTCCCCTACCCACATATCATCATGCTCATCATCCTCAACATTAACTGTGTCTCTAATCCAATCTTCCAAAGGTGCAGATCTTGACTATAACGGCCTGATTATTCTTTTCCATGATGCATCTGCATTCTCAAAGGCCAAAGATTCAATTATTATCTTACTAGCTTCTGAATCCGAGACCATTCTCTTTATTGCTGAAGCCAATCTTTGTAAAAGATCTGTGAAAGTTTCTTTTGTGCCTTGCATAACCTTTGTAAATGACTCAGTTTTTTTTCCTGGTTCCTCAACTCTGTCCCATGCATTCAAGGCTGCTGTTCGACATAAAATTAGGGTTTGGACATCATATAAACATTGTGTTTGTACTGAAGCATATTGGCCTTCTCCAATAAGCTGATCCTGGCAGACTTGTATTCCTTTATCTCTCCATTGTTTTTCTACGTTTTTAGCTTTATCCTAGAACCAAGTTAGCCACTGTAACCTTTGGCTGGATTTCAGAACAGCTTGTGCTAGCTGTGGCCAGTCCTGTGGTACAATCCTATTATATGTTGACCAAGAGTTTAACATTTGCTTTACATATGGAGAATGCATGCCATAAGATACTATTGTCACCTTAAACCTTTGTAAATACAACATTTCAATTGGAGCCCAAATATTTTGTGTAGTCATTTGATTAGGCAACTGCTGTATGGTTACAGGATAAATTAAGGGTGACTATGTGAAAACAGGCTTTCTTTCTGTAACCTTATGATCCAAACTTGAAACAACTTCACTGTCAATTTCTTCTGTCTGAATTGTTACAGGTTTAACAAGTTTTTCTAAAGCTGTTATCCTGGCACTTATATTGACTATCTTTTTAAATAGAAAAATGAGGATAAGCATAGTAATAAACTGCATAATTAGATAAATATTAATCTTCTCATATAGTTGTTCCATTGTCAGACTGCCTAAAATTTCAAACAAAACCCAATTTTCTTCCAATGTACACATAAAACCCATTTTTTTAAAAATGTGGAAAAAATTTCTCTTTTAAATAGTTTCCTTTAAAGTATCTGATATGTTGTGACTTACCAAATCTGCGTAGAACAGTAGAAATCCGATGGAATTTCAAAACAGCCACCTAGTGTCCGAGGTATGAATCGAGAGAGAAAGAGAGAGAGAGAGAGAGAGAGAGAGAGAGAGAGAGAGAGAGAGAGAGAGAAGCACAGAAGAAAGCGTAGCTGGCTAAAGCTTAAATCCAGCCACATGTTCCCTCTTGAGCCGAGTCAAGGCTTGGCTCTGGCTTCCTTAAGCTCCAACCACTGTGTTGGCTTTACAGGCAGGGGCCCTGTTCGGCAGGGCAGGCTGAGTTGTTTGTAGCACTGGCTTTAAGCAAGTAGCTCACGGTTAGTCTGGCCTGAGGTCAAGTCGACTTGGGCCCAGGCTAAAAAGCCGACTGCCCAGGCTAGGGAGCCAGCTGCCCTTGTGGGAAACCGGACCTGCAGCCAAGCCAAGCAGTTTTTAATGGATTCTTGTCACATTGGGTGCCAAATGTAGATGTAAAAAACGGTCTTATTAAATAAGAAACACAGAACCAATGTAAAGAAGAAAGCCAAGAGGTCAGAGCTCAGAGCTAAAACCTTACCCTTCTTCCTGTGGTGGTCCTACCTCTCCAAAAGAGACCTACTTCCTGTGTTGTTTGTCTTGATATAGTCTTTCTGTCCTGCCTTCTCATTGGTTGTAAACCCAAATACATGACTGCTTCATCAATGCCTGTAAGTACAGCCCTCCAGGTCTTAAAGGCATATGTCTCCAATGCTGGCTGTATCCCTGAACACACAGGAATCTACCTAGCTCTGTCTACCAAGTGCTGGGATTAAAGGCACATGCCACTACCACGCTCTTGCTATGGCTCTAATAGCTCTGACCTCTGGGAAGCTTTATTTATTAATGTACAATTAAAATCAAATTTCAGCACAAATAAAATACCACCATACCCACTAGCAATGTATGAGTGTTCCCTTTACCCCACATCCTCAGAAGCATAGATCCTAACAGCTCCCTCTGGTAAAAGGGTGAGAAGGTATGACACTGGGAGTCAGTTGAAGGCAAACAGCAGATTCATTTATTCAGTAATGGAGAAGGGCTTATATACCCTCTTCCCAGCACCCAAGCTGTGTTCTAATCTGGTAGCATTGTGTGGTTAGTCTTCATTGGCTGGGCATGATCAGAACTCTCATAGTACCTGTAGCTAGGCCTTCAGGCGGACTCCAGGTTGGCTCATAAGGAAGTATGTTATGTGCATGTCTTGGCAACTGGTTTGTGTCAATTTTCTCAACCCTATGAACCTGTCCTACTAGGCGCTGTCACTTGTTCTGTTGGCCTCAGTCATTTCGACAGGTCCAATATGAAACCTCAAAGCAGTTTTGATTTGTGTTTCCCTAACATCTAAGGGTGTTGAACATTTCTTTAAAATTTCCTCACCATTGGATTTTCCTCCTTTTAGAATTCTGTTTAGACTTGTACCTCATTTTAAATTGGACTGGTTTTTCTTTTGGTATCCAGTTCCTCAAATTCTTTTTATAGTTTAGATATTAGCCCTATATTGGATGTGTTGTTGGTAAAATCATTCCCATTCTCTAGGCTGCTACTTGACTGTATCCTTTTTGGTACAGAAGCTTTTCTGTTTCACGAGATCCTATTTCCTAATTGTTGATCTTAGTGCCCATGCAAATGGTGACAATCATTTAACTGTGAGTCTGTCCCATTTTCTAAAAACATCACCCAAATTAGCCCATTTATTGCTTTCTAAAGTCACAAGACAGTGTGCGCATTTCAAATCATTTGTAGCATATAGAAAAAAGAAATTAAAAATACAATAGGTAGAATTTTTCATTGGAATGGCTATTCAAAAATATAATCCTAATTAAGCACTGTCTGGGTAATTTTTCTATTGCTTTGACAAAACACCTTGACTATGACAACATATAATAGAAGCATTTAATGTTTGTCTAAGAATCACAGAGGACTAAAGTCTATGACAATCATGGAAGAGAACTTGGCAGTAGATATGTTATCATGGTGCTAGAGTAGTAGCTTAGAACTATATAATCACAATACAGAGAGAGCTAACTAGGACTGTGGTAGCCTTTTGAAACTTCATGACTTCATAACATTACATCAGTGAAAATTTGACATGATCTATTGTAGTTATAGAAAAGACAGGTGTTATTGTCTTTTAAATTTTTGCAAGATCATTTTATTTTCAGTGAACTTGAAACTTAAAAATTGTACAAATATTAGATGAATTTGTGTCTAACAATTTTGGTTATTTTTCTATCCAGAAACTTCTGAACTATGGTTATAATGCCCTCTAAACTTGCATTTATTTGTGGAAGTGCAGATAATATCAGGCTTTGTTATAATATTAATATTAATTTATAAAATATTTTATTTTACTTTATTTATTAATTGGAAACTCATAAATAATAATTTTACAGTAATGAGAAAATACTTGTCCTGTTCTCTTTTAACTATACAGATACACTAGGGAAGAGGAAATGCATTATCTGTGATTTTTGTGCATTTCTAGGTTACCTTGAAGGAAATTATGGAAGTAGAAATAGTGAAGAAAATTGTCAATGTTTCCTACTGAGAAACAATTAATTTGTTTGAAATTAGAATTGAAATACTGATCTGAAGTTCTTGGGTAACTGGGAAGTGGTGCCACTTTTAGGCTGAAGATTCTACAGTTCTGAATGATTGAATAGAACTCCTTGATTGCAGACAAACTTACACATTTAGAGTTTATATCATCACAAAATCTATGTTGTCTCCATTCATAGCCATTTCTTCACCTCTGTCAATGATCTTAAATCTTTTGACTATCAAATAAAACTTCTGTCTTCTTAGTTGACTGCAAGCTTCCAAGAATGCAAAAAGTAAAAGGTCACTCAATTACACATGGACTCTATAGCAGAGATTTCCCAATGTGCTGTAGGACAGATATATGATTTCCCCTTCAAGTGTATTTTGTAAACAACAGGTTGTATGTTTTTTCTTTTATTCTATAACTATAATGGTTCATGCGATCATTTCTGTAATGTGTCATGCCATTAGAAGAAATCAGAATACAGGGCAGAGTCATTCATACTTAGTAGAGAAGATACTAACTCTTATTTTCTTTGAAAGACCTTTGTTTGATGGACAGAAGATGTATGCAATCTGAAAATAATAGCTAAAAAAACATGGAAATGATCATTTGAAAATGTTGAATGACAAACTAATACCAATTTTCAGTCTTTAAAGAAGCCCATCAATTCAGAACTCAAATCTCTGGATAGGGAAATAATGAATATTTTTGAAAGGATGGTTAAATATCTTGAGTTTATAAAGTAACCTGTCTTACTCATTTATATGTAGAGCTTACAAATAATAAATATAATACTGACAAATGGTAAATTCAGATCAGAATCTCATCTTTAACTACCAAATCAAGCCAGGCAGTGGTGGCACATACCTTTAATCACAGCACTTGGGAGGCAGAGCCAGGCAGATCTCTGTGAGTTCAAGGCCAGCCTGGTCTACAGAGCGAGATCCAGGACAGGCACCAAAACTACACAGAGAAAACCTGTCTCGAAAAAAAAACAAAACAAAAAAGAGAACTAAATCAATTATTCAAAAATGAGAGTGCGGCTTTTTTTTTTTTTTTTTTTTTTGGTTTTTTGAGACTGGGTTTCTCTGTGTAGCTTTGCACCTCTCCTGGATCTCGCTCTGTAGACCAGGCTAGCCTCGAACTCACAAAGATCCACCTGCCTCTGCCATGCGAGTGCTGGGATTAAAGGCGTGTGCCACCACCGCCCGGCAGGAGAGTGCACCATTTTCAATGAAATGTGGTTTCTTCAATATTTTAATTCAATATTTTAAAAGCTGAATGCAAAGGAACTTAATTACCAGAAACACAAAGATGAGAAATTGGAAGATAATAATATGCTTTGCTCATGCATTTTCCTCTAATCTCAACTGTGATTATTTTCTTGAAACATAAAGATATTTTTCTCCCTTCTAATTCAAAAAATACTATTCTAGGTAATATAAAATTATGTGAATTAGGTGAAAATAAAAAGTGTCCATGACAATGAGAAGAAACAGTTACTTATAATTAATAACAATATAATATTGCAGAATAGCTATTATAATATGTACATATAGTTTTATACAGGAATCTTGTCCCACATACAAGTGTTTAGCCTATCGACAAACATTCAGGTAAATGAACAGTATTTTCTCTAAGTATATCTCCATTTCCTTAGATCTCATTTTATTCCTGAATTCTTAAAAATTAACCAGTGAGAAGTAGAAATGTAACATGTTTTACAGTGGCGCGAATGGACATTACTTAAAACAAATGTGACTGTGAACATTTGCTAAAGTACTTTTCATTGCCGTTATTATTCATGTTAGTCTTTAGTGTCTAGTTAAGCACTCTAATGGTATTTCCACATAGTTGAGATTTTGATATAAAATTTATATCAAAAAATTTATATAAAATGTTGACTGAAAGTGTGCTAAGGATTTACTTTAAAGTATGAGATAAAATAAACTTTTTTGTTTCTCTACAGGTTCTATGTATAGGAAAGATCAATACATCTCTGGCCATATAAGGATTTTCTAAAGGAATTATAACTTAAAAAAGTTTTACTGGTAAAAATAAACACACTCAATATCCCCAGATGTGTGCTCAAGGCAATGAGACAATTATAATCCCCACTAAGTTTATTTTGAAGCATATCAGGCATGTAAACTTTTATGGGGAAGGAAAGTATAAACACCTGACAAAAATCCTCTGATTGGAGCAAATCACACACTACCTCAAACATCAACATCTTTTCCATTTTCTAAATTTAGAAGAAAAGAAAAATGGAAAGGATTTAAAACTTGTTCTGTGATAATTAGCTATGTGCAGAGCAATTCAAAATCACTACTTAATGAAAATTCCAAAGTGGTTGCAATGTTTAAATAAAAAATCTTCTTGTAAGGAGACATCATGCATTAAATGAGATATTAATACTATTTAAAAATAGAAATGATACTTACATATAAAATATACTCAATTGTATTTTTAGAAAATAAACACAATTTGATTATGGATAACTTTAGTTATTATTTGGAAAGAGATTGCATGTGTATATACACTTGTAACTATATTAATAAAATGATTAAACTATGGATAATCCTACACTTTGTGTGTGCTAGTAAATATTCTGCCACTGAGATACAACCATATCTCTTAAAAAAGTACATTCTTTTTTTTTTTTTTTTTTTTTTTTTTTTTGGTTTTTCGAGACAGGGTTTCTCTGTGTAGCTTTGCGCCTTTCCTGGAGCTCACTTGGTAGCCCAGGCTGGCCTCGAACTCACAGAGATCCGCCTGGCTCTGCCTCCCGAGTGCTGGGATTAAAGGCGTGCGCCACCACCGCCCGGCCAAAAAAGTACATTCTTAAATCCAAAGAAAATATATTTTTGGAAGCATACTTTAGATTACAAAATGTGACATTCCTGTTAGTCATTTTTTCAGAGTGGACAAAAATTGTCTTTCAGCAACATTCTGAAAACTAGTTCTATGTACAAAACATGTTTCAGATTGAATATGTTGACTGGTGTCTGTAAGCCCACCAGACAAAAAATATTACCATAATATGAAGCTACCCCATCCTCCACAACACACAACACACACACACACACACACACACACACACACACACACACACTCCAATAAAAACATGAAATAATTTGTAAAAACTGTAGATACATGTTTATGAGGACAGAAATAATGTGGTAGGGATCTGAAAAGTTTCCAAGAAAGGATAAGAAAGTTATTTCTTTACTCTTCCTATTTATAAAATATTAAATGCATCTGTTAAAGTATATATATTATTGAAAATACTAACATTTAAGTTTTACAGTTTTTTTGTATTACGAATTGCTGAGTAATATGAATTACTTTGCAGAATTTTATGTAAGAGTGAGAAACAAAAATGCATGTTTTAATATATAATGTATGAAGAAGTGAATGATTAGGTTACAAGGATTATCTATAATGATAAAGTTTAGATACAGAAGACTAGATCTTTTAAAATGTACTATTTTAAAGAGACTTGTTATCATAACATTTACTTTAAAGCCATATAAATATTTTATGGAGAGAAAAATTTTTGAATAATTCAGTTAATGGTAAGCAACCTATATTAAATTATTGGCAAAATTATCAAATCCATATACAAGTAAATTATTCCTAGTAAATTTAAAACATGGTGTTATCACAATATATCTATAGTCAGAAAATATTCAAAAGACTTTTTTATACTAGTTGGTATTTTTATTTTCAGTTGTACGTGTCATAAATAATGAAAGTGAACAATTTCAAGACATTTGACTTGTAACTAACAAATATCTTAGAAGAATAATCTATGTATGAATAAAACTATCTAAGCAAAAAGTAAATTATGAAAATTCCAGATCTTATATTCTACTTCTTAAACTGAAATTATGTCATGAAAATATTTTGTAATAAATTTGTAAACAATGAAAACAATCATTCTACCACTCTGCATTAAAGATCTGAATGCAAAGAGACTATTCCTGTATGATACTTCTTGATCTAGTGCAAGGGGAGTGTGTCCTTTTCTAACTACAAGGAAGATAATTCAAGAGATTAGTCTGCACTATCCAGTATGTCATATAAAAAAATGACTGTTAGAATCATATCACAGTGACACAAAAATGTAACAGAAAAAGTTTTTCTTGAAACATACATGTAACCTAAGAGATTAAATATGTAAAATTTATATGGCTTTAAGTTGATTATATTTAAAGAGTTTAAAGACAGACGGTGGTTCCACACACCTTTAATCCCAGGACTCAGGAGGCAGAGGCAAATGGATCTTTGTGAAGTAGAGCCCAGCCTGGTCTATAGAGCAAGTTCCAGGACAGCCAGGTCTACACAATGAGAGCATGTGTAGAAAAACAAAAACAAAAATGAACAAAGAATTTAAGAAATAGAAAGATGATGTAGTGAAGAGATCAAACATTTATGTCGGCTTTACTTTAGGAACTTTGCTACAATTTTATCATGAATGAAAAGCTCAAAGCTATTAAGGTACTTGAAGAAAATCAAAATGGGATTTACACATTTTGTACATTACAAAAAAGCCAGTAATTTTAGGCAACCTTTGCAACATCAAGGAAACAAAGTGCAAAATAATCCCGTAATATATAATTTTCTGAACAGCAAAGTAAAAAAGCAACAAAAAGGTGATGTGAAAAACTGGAACAAGTATCAGTATGAATACAGATGACAAGGGTTTTATCATAGAAATAATTAAATCATGCCTACTTTGAAGAAGAGGTTTTGTTTTATTTCCACAGAAAATAAAAGGCTGTGGATTCATACAAGGTTAAAGATGATCAAGCTTGCCCCCCTGAAATCCTGGCTTCACACATAAAGAAATAAACCTAGAAAAACTGCAAAATATGTAACATATATTTTACATTTTCAAATATAAAACAAAACATCATCTTTGGCTGACTTGTGTATAATACATAATCTATATTTGTATTAATACAGAGATGTATGTGACTTTAAAAGCTTATGTAATTTCAGAACATGAGGACCATACACCAATAAAAATAGATGGCCCAGGTGATCCAGCATTAAGGCTGCTGACCAAGAAGATCCAGCCTCACAGAATATTCCAGCCATGACTTAATTGATTCCTTTCAAGATTCCCACTAAGATGCCAATGCCCACAGAAAACAGGAAGTAGTCTAGAAAAAATGCCCATATTACAAAAAGATGATTTAAGGATGTTTATTATCATTTAAGGGAAGTTGTTTACAAGTTGTTATTGGTCATAGTCAGAAAAAAAAAGCTGAACAATGTAAGATTAAAGGATCTATTACAGAAAAGAAAAATGGGGGATATAGAAATGATAAGATAAAAGGGAAGATTATTGAACCTAGTTTTAAACTAAAAAAGCAACTACTAGTTAAAATATTTTACTCTGGTATATATTTTGGTTTATTGATAAAAATTTAAAGCTTTTTTATTGTACTATATGTATGCTTCTACTCTTGTTTAGGGTAGTATGTTTATGCAGCTTATTTATTTAGTTACATAGATGGTCTTCAAATACTTCAAAGACCTAGAAAATTTGGCATTTGAAATGTTTTAATAAATAAAACTTTTATTGAGAGTGAGACTTTTCTGCTGGCAGCACCAATTTGCTTCAGAAAAGATGATGGGCATCAAAGAATCTCCATATTGAGTTTATTTTCTTTATGGCAAAAGTCGACCGTGTGGGCAAGAAACTGCTCTTGATTCAATTGCTGACAATACACTGTCCAAACTGGACTAGCAAGACAAAAAATTAAGTGACTGCCAAACTTTGCAAGACAAAGTAGAACAGTCCTTCAAAATTCCTTGTTTGTCAGAAATGTCTGTCAGATATACTAGGCCTGTAGGCCAAAGATAGATGCCCCAACATTACAGATGAGCTTAGGGTGACTTTCCAGGCAGCCAGTCCTTGTCCCTATCATTAGATAACATTTCACCCTTATCTGGGGTCTTTGATGGAGATGAGGACTAGATAGTCATAATTAAAGTTTTCGTTAGTTATGATAAAATGTAAGTTAGATCTGAAACTTTAAACTGGCAAAGATAAAATTAATAGAATATTTTCTCTTATTTTACCAAAAAAATGAACTTGATATTACAACTGTATTTATTAATTGATAACTGTTTTATTCAATGTAATTTTACTATGTTAAAGTCAAAACCTTCCTTTTTAATCAGACAAATAGGGGGAAATGCTGTGTAATAATCCTTTTGTACCCTGTGAAGATTTGTCACTTGATTTAGTTTAATAAAAAGCTGACTATAGAAGGGATAACCAAACTAAGGATGTTGGGATGAAGAAAGGTGGAGATAGAGGACTTGCCAGCAGACACAGGGAGAAGCAAGATGAGTATGCTGTACTAAGAAAAGGTACCAAGCCACTTGGCAGAGCATAGATGAGAAATGTGGGTTAATTTAAATTAAATGTGGGTTAAATTAAATTAAATTAAATGTAAGAGTTAGCTAGCAACAAGCCTAGAATAATAATTTGTAATTAATATAAATCTCAATGTGGTTTTTTTTTTGAGCTGCTGGTGGAACAAACTCCCTATTGCACTGCTGGTGGGAATGCAAACTTGTACAGACACTTTGGAGATCAATATGGCACTTTCTTAGAAAGCTGGGAATCAATCTCCCTCAAGACCCAGCTATACCATTCTTGGGCATATACCCGAGGAATGCTCAATCATACCACAAGGACACATGCTCAGTTATGTTCATAGCAGCATTATTTGTAATAGCCAGAACCTGGAAACAGCCTAGATGCCTTTCAAACAAAGAATGGATAAATAAATATAATATATAATGGAGTACTACTCTGCAGAGAAAAACAATGACATCATGAGGTTTGCAGGCAAATGGATGGAACTAGAAAAAATCATCCTGAGTGAGGTAACTCAGACTCAGAAAGACAAACATGGTATGTACTCACTCATAAGAGGATACCAGATGTAAAACAAAGGAAAAACAGATTGCAACTCACAACTCCAAGGAGGCTACCTAGTAAAGAGGACCCTGAGAAAGACACAAGGATTGCCCAATGACAGAGAAATGGATGAGAACTACATGAGTAAACTGGGGATTGGGGGGTAATGGAGGGCAAGAGTCGGGGGAAAGAGAGCTTAGGGGAGTGGGAGATCCCAGCTGAATCAGGAGCAGAATGGGAGAACGGGGAGGGAGATACCAAGATGAATGAAGACCCCAGGGAAATACAAAGACACAGAGTGCTAGAGAGATCCCCAGAAATCCACAAAGATACCTCCACTCTAGACTACTGGCAATGGTCGAAAGAGTCCCTGAGCTGACCTGCTCTGGTGATCCGATGGCCAAACATGCTGGCTGTCATGATAGAACTATCATTCAGTGTCTGATGGAAGCAGATGATGCAGAGATCCACGGCAGAGCCCCAAGTGGAGCTCCAGGAGCCCAACTGGCAAAAGAGAGGAGGGATTGTATGAGCGAGCTATATTGAGACCATGATTGGAAAAAAGGACAGGGACAAGTTGCCAAACGAGTGGAAATGCATGAACTGTGAACCAATGGCTGAGGAGCCCCCTTGGAACTGGACCATGCCCTCTGGATAAGTGGGACAGTTGATTAGCTTGAACTATTTGGGAGGCCCCCAGGCAGTGCAGCCAGGACCTGTCCTTGGTGCATAAGCTGGCTTTTTGGAGCCTGGGGCCTATGCTGGGACACTTTGTTCAGCCTTGGTGTAGGGAGTAGGACTGTACTTGCCTTGGCTGAGTCTACCAGGCTGGGCTGGCTCCCCAGGGGAGTGTGGCTGATATGTGAAATTAAGTAAATTATAAAATAAAAACATAAAAAAGAAAAGGAAATTAAATCAATATGGAGTTGCAAACATTAGTACTCTCTTATTTATTGTAGCACTTTTCACAATAGCCACAAAATGGAAACAAAATCCTTGTCTATCAACTGATAAATGCACAAAGAAAATGTGATATGCATGTACAATGGTAAAATTTTGGGTACAAATGTGTATGATATGATGTTCTTTGCTGTGGATATCATACTGTATAAATAAAACACTAATTGGCAAGTGGCCAGGCAGGAAACATAGGCGGGACAAGGAGAGAGGAGAATTCTGGGAAGTGGAATGCTGAGTGGGAGACACTGCCAGCTGTCTCCATGACAAGCAGCATGTGAAGATGCCGGTAAGCCACGAGCCACATGGCAAGGTATAGATTTATGGAAATGGATTAATTTAAGATATAAGAACAGTTAGCAAGAAGCCTGCCACGGCCATACAGTTTGTAAGCAATATAAGTCTCTGTGTTTACTTGGATGGGTCTGAGCGCCTGTGGAACTGGCGGGTGACAGATTTGTCCTGACTGTGGGCAAGGCAGGAAAACTCTAGCTACAGTTCTTTACTACAGTATGGATGGAATTTGTTATCATTGTATTATACACATAAGTCTCTCTTTCTCTCTCTCTCTCTCTCTCTCTCTCTCTCTCTCTCTCTCTCTCTCTGTATGTGTGTGTGTGTGTGTGTGTGTGTGTGTGTGTGTTTGGGGTGTGTTTGGCATAATAATTAAAGAAGAGGAGTTGGATAGATAATGGCTAGGTGGAAATTACATCAATAAAACATTCCTTTACGAAATTCCTAAAATTATTAAGAAAAAAAAAAGGCACTAGCCTCATAGAAGTCACAAACATGATGTATATCAGAGCATAATGTACATAAGGAGGATGGGCTAATGTTGAACATTATACAATACGGACATTTATTGAAAAATTGCATCATATTTTATTAATCTGTTAAATTGCTGTTTTATGTAATATTTAAATAAAAAATTAAAGCAAAAGATATTAAATAAGATATATTTTGAAAACAAAAAGTTATCTCTGCTAGTTTTCTATTTATCACTTTATACTTATGAATGTATGAATACCACAGAGGTCATTTCTAACTCACTGTGATCCTTAATTCCATTTTCTGCTGTGACACACTGGGTCTAGATTCTTATTAGCTATAAGATAAAAATACAATATATTTAATTCTAATATGTTGGGAAAGTCTTCAAATTAGTTCAGGAGTTAGTGTTAATAGCTGATTCAATATGGTGCCTTCTGTGACGATTTAAGGAGAAAGAGGAAACCAAGCAACAGCATACATTCATTGCCCTGTTTACTGATTATAGATGAGACAATCAATTACATCATGCTCCTGATGCCTTGAGTTACCAACCACGTTGAACTGTGTGCATGAATTGTGAGCCCTAATAGGACTTTGCTCTTTCAATGTTTTTTGTAATATTATCGTAACACAGGAAATGGCAAACAAGCTAAGACTGTTGCTAAATACAACATACAGCCCAATATAAAACTGATATACCTAAGTTGGTTTTATCAGGTAAAAAATCTTTTACCTTTTAATGCAATGAACTTCACAAAATGTCAAGAGCTATACCTCGTTGTGAACATTTTTGGCAGAACCCTAAGGTGACTGGCAAAAAAATGTATGCTGTTTAATTGATTAGAAGAATTATCAGATCTATATTATTTCATGAAAACAGCTGATTGATGCATGTGCTTCATTGCCCCATCATTTAAAAAATATGTCATGGAGTACTGAATCTTGAAAGAGCAGGCCGACTGTCCTTCACAACATTTTACCGTCAAGTAAAGTTCTTCTCTCTCTCTCTCTCTCTCTCTCTCTCTCTCTCTCTCTCTCTCTCTCTCTCTCTCTCATATATATATATATAACTTGTACATCCAATGATGTACAAGAATATTTTGAGATTACAAGAATATTTTGGAACAGGAAACGGCTTCCTGGAGGAAAAAGATGTGAGGATTTGATGAAAGTGAATTGGAATCCTTTCAAGATTCAGTAAAATTTCCTAGATTTTAAATTATTAGCATCAGTTTGAGGAGAAACAACAGCAAAATTAAGCACCAAATCATCACATAGCTGAGAAGCACACATCATCCCAGGAATGGTGGTCTATAATTAATGTCAATCATCTGAGAAAGATGAGAAACTGAATGGAGCAGCTCAAACAAAACAGGATTTGTACCCATGACTGATTGAGAGAAACTGCACTTAGATTCAACAAATAGCATATGTCTTGGGTGATGAGGGTGTTGAGAGCAGTACTCAGAGTGCTCTAGAGGAGTCTGAGTAAACATGGTTTTAAACAGTAAACATTTTTCTCAGAAAACACAATAAAGAAATTAGTCCTTCCCTCATATTATTTTCAAATGTTTAATTCACTCTTACTTTTACCTTCCCTGGCCAAATATTCTTCTTAAGTAAAGTCCAAGTATTTTTCTCTTATATTCAATGTTCATAGTTAGCTGATGGCAATTCACAAATACACCTGTCCATTGACATTTATCAACATCCTCTAAGGTAAGTACTTTATTTAAAACTTATATAGTATTTTATTTAAAATTTCTAAAGTACATTATGTATCTTATCACATTTCCCCCTGCTAGCTTACTCTAGAAGTCTCCAAAACATCATAAAAGCAGTACTTACAATGATTTATTTTTGTATAAAATTATTCTAAATTTTGTGGCTTAAGGAAATCCTTTGAAACTAGTAAGTCTCAGGGATCTGTGTGTTACTTCTGCTCAGCTGATGACTGTGAACTTCATTGTTTCACAGTGTCTCATGCTAGTTATCCGTAAAAGTCTTAGCTACTCAAGGTGGCTCTACCATAGAGCTGTTTGGCAGTCTGGGTTTCTTCATCTCTCTTAGTATGACATCTGATCTCCCACATCATTTCCATGCCTTGCTTTTGGTTTATGATAGCCTGCTATATCAAGGACAAACACAAGCTCTATTTATATCTGATTTCTGAGAAGAATGAGATGTTGGGAGTCAAGTTATAGCTACACGTGGAATGATCAGAGTCCCTTTATTTTGTTGATAGGGAAGTCTATTATTTTAACTGGGCAAAGATATGTTACATTTGTTTACGATGTGGAATATTATGTTAACCGTGTAAAGGTGTGTTACATTTGTTTATGCTGCATTTGTTTAAAGATGGAAGGATGTGTGTTTAAATTATGTAAAGATGTCTAGCATTGCCTGCCTAAGGCATCTGATTGGTCTAATAAGAGCTCAATGGTCAGTAGCTAGTCAGAGATATGATACCTAGGCTTGCAGGTAGAGAGAATAAACAGGGGGAGAAATTTAGGCTTAGGAGAGAAGAAGAGAAGAAAAAATGAGAAAAGAATAAGAGAAGAAAATGAGGAGAGAGAGGGGAACATGCCTGGGGTCAGAAGCCTGGTAGCCACCAGCCAGACACAAGAAACAGTGAAAGTAAGATATACAGAAGGAAGAAAGATAAAACATCCTGAGGTAAACGTAGATGAAGAGAAAGAGGTTAAGTTAAAAGAGCTAGCCAGAAACAAACTTAAGCAATGCTAAGCATTCAAAGCTAATAATTAGTCTCTGTGTCATGATTCAGGAGCTGGTTGGTGGTCTAAAAGACAAATCTTGGAAAAGAAGTCAGTGAAACTGCTTATATCCATGAAAGAAGTAAGCCAAACTTTTATTCATTTAAGTTAAACTACTTTATGGTCACATAGCTGAGAACCAGGCAAGATACAGGATTTTGTTATGCTCCTTATTGTGAAGTCTAACCTGTAGTCATTCACTGTTTTTCCAAGGTCTGGAACCTCGGCCTCCTTCTCTTCTTCATTTGTATACTACTCCATTAGAAGTTCTATCATTTACTACTGCAAATAGACCTTGCAGTCATCAAATAAAATAAAATACCCAACTAAAAAGCCCAGCAAATAACAGCTTTTGTATCTCTAATCACATGTTGCCTCTTCTCTAGAATCCAGACATGGGGAGGATGCATTCTGTCAGTGCCTAAAATATCATTTGTCTTGTATGACATCTCTGTGTTCCTTCTTAGCACCTCAAGTTGCCACACAATGGTGATTTCCATAATCCGACTTCCTGCTATCTACTATTCAAGTATCTGTCCACATGAAAGGGCTCATGTATGTTCCATATTAAAACAACCATACGCTCAAAAACACAAAGCAAAAACTTGCCACCATTTGTAATACCTATCTGGTACACACAATGATGTAATTCTACATACTTCCTGTGTTTTCTCAGTATCTTTAAGAAGGAATATCCATTCCTCTCCTCCAGACTTCAGTTCTATTTCAAAGGAGCCCATGAGAGGCTCAGAAATAAGATGTTTGGCTTTCAACCTGGAAAGTGCTCTTTAGTTTTTGCCATACTAGAAATCTCAGCTGACTTTGATCTACTAGCCTGATTATTCTGGCTTAAAATAAACAGAAGCATCCCCGATTCTGCCTCAGAACTAGCACAATGGTAGTAGAGAAATATCTCTTTTAGAATGTAGTGAAATTTGCCTCCAAACTCGGGGAGGAATCAGCAGAGAGAATTGATGACCTTTTCCTCTGATGTAAAGGGTTCAGTTAGGTGAGGTTCATTGTGTGTGGTTCCCTTATTCTTTCAGATGAATTCTGCATTCTAAGGTTCCTCTGACCCTTAATAGATTACTCGCAGGCCATCTTGACCTGCACACCACACACTCCAAAGTCACAGTTTAGGTTAAGCTTCTCCTGTAGTGTACAGAGTGAATGAAAACATTGGGAAGTAGCAGCAACACAATGACTTTTTAAACCAATAATGAATTTTCTATTTCTTAAGACATAGTATAGCTTAATGAATGTAGATGGTATATTAAATGGTAACAAAACAAACAAACATCATATGTTTTAAGCCTTGAAAGGTAAAACGAAAATAAAAATACAAAGGATATGATCTTTTTTTTAAGATACTTAAAATTTAAATGTGCAACCAGGTGGCTCATGCCTGTCATCCCAGCACTTAGGAGGCTGAGGAAGCATTGCTGTGAATCAAGGCAAAAGAAAATTTGTAACTATGAAAAATAATCTATGAGCCTTTTCAAACTGCTAACTACATTTATAGAGTGAAAATCTTCAAAGTGGATTAAATTGTTCTTTGCTTACAGAATTAAACAAAATCCATCTGCTACGCCAACTCATTCTGATCTTAAGCTACTTTGACTTAAAGTTTGACAGCAATTTTACTGAGTGGAAGTACAAATTAAAAATGAACTTTGCTAAGTCTTGTATTCTAAATTACATTGTTAAAAATTTTCTTATAAAATAGGGAAAATTAGCGGAGAGGAAAGAGGAGAAAAAAAGTCCTAAAGACAAAGGAAATTCTCAGCTGCATATTTGGAAATACTTTAGGCAAATGGAGAATTTTTAAGGAATGCCAATTGTTCTGAATATTAACATTTGACTCATTATTAATTATATTGAAGGAATATATATATTCTATTTTTTTAATTCAACACATTTAAAAAATATTACAAATATGAAAATTGTATGAAAAACTAAAAAATGGAGACTAAACAAAGTGTTCACTTGTGTAGTCAAGTTTGGAGTCTCCATTTTATTAGCTTCAGATGTTTCTTCTGAAAGGCTTAACATCAGTATCAGTCTCAAGTATTCGTTATGACCATTTCAGGATACATAGAAATCAATATTTTATACTAGCAACTTAACATGATCACCTAAATAAAATTATTAATTTAAAATTACTTACTTAAATTATTTACTTAAATACCTAATTGGTGGCCCAAAGCACATGGTTCTTATCTACTTTCACAGAAAAAGTTACTGAGAATGTTACCTCCATTCCTCGTTGCTGTGACAAAACATCCGAGAGAAGCAAGTTAAAGAAGGCAGTGTTTATTTTACTTCACATGTTGGGGTACAGTTCATCTTGGCATCCAAATTGTTATACATCACCATCAGGCAAGAAACAGAGACAGCTAATGTTAGCATTCAGCTTGCATTCTGCTTTCTATTCAGTCCAGGATCTCAGCCCACTGGACAGTGCCACACACATTTAAGATTAGTCTTTGAATCTCATTTAACTTATTCTAGAGATACACTAACAAACATCTCCTGGGTGATTTCAGGTCCTGTGAAGCTGAAGATTGACATTAGCAACTGCATTTAGCTCACTTACTTTCCTTTGTTTGATTTCAATTATTAAGTCTCTTCCCATTTTTTTAAAATCATTTACAAATTTTATGGAAGCACTTTGCTTTGAAGGTCTGCTGTTTTGAAAAATAAATTTTAAGGATGTGTATGCTTTTGATTCCACACTGCAGATAAGTTTATATTCTTGTCCTTTTCCATGCCCAGACAGATACATTTACTATCATTTTATGAACTCAGCAAATGAGGCACACAATGCACTGTTGGTGAGTTTCCCAGCTCTTCATTTTATCTTTCACAATTTCAGTTCTAATTAATTTTAAAATGTTAAAGTTAATTTAAATATAAGTCTTTATTGCTCAGTTTTCATATGAATCAAAAGTGACTTCACTTTTATCTAACCTCTCTTTATTCCATTTGTGAGTGAAGATTTCCCTTCATTTATATCAAAGCCAATCTCTTCATTTGTGTCCTCATTTCAATACATTTCTATCTCTGGAGGTTTTGTTCCATTATTTTCTAATTTTACCATGCTTCTCAAATCCCTTATCCACGGAATTTGCTTTAACTAAAAAGATTGCTTATGATTTTTCTAGCCTTCAAAACATGTTTCTCTTGCTACAAATCTAATATAAGTCCTTCTCCTTTTCATTGTAACTGACATAAAATTTCCCTGACTGTCTTTAAATCTCTGATCTCATTACTTCAAAGAACTTATAACCCAAGTCCTCAGCAACTTCTGGAAGAGGCTAACTTTTCCTAGTTTGATAGATTTTTATAATGCAGATCAAAACTCCAGAATTAGGGTCATTGTAGCATTCAGGTTAATATGTATGTATTTGGACATCTTAAGAGTCTGACTCGGGAAACTTGGGGTACTGCTACTAGAAGTCAAATACATTAGTTAATTTCTATTACAGTTTTGATCTAGGAGCCACCCTCCCCTGGCCCAATTGATTAAAGAATTGGCCTTTAGCACATGCCATGACTTGAATTTGGAGAAGACACTAAGAGATTTGGCCTTGTGGAAGAAATGGAAGTTATTAGAAAATTGCCCAGAGGAGATAGTGATGTCCTAAACCACTTACTATCTTCGTTCATTTTCATGATATCTTGGATGACAGGTGTAGATTTTTAATATGCTCCTCTGATTTATTGCATTACTATAGACATGTGGGCAACAGGGACAAATATGGAGTAAAACATCCACAGCACTGAGACAGAATAGTTCCTCTTCATAATCAATAACCACTGATTTTTTTCTTAATCTTATTTATCATATGCATGTGCCATGTACGTGTTCATGTTTGCTTACTTGTGGGTACATAGGCATGGGGCAACTCAAGATTGACGTTAGTAATTGTTTTTTATTCTTCTTCACCTAACTATTTAAGGCAGGGTAACTCAGTCAAACACAGAGTTGTCTAATGTGGCTATTTCAGCTAGCCAGCTCACACTGGGGATAACTCTGTTTCCACATTCTGAGCTTATAATCACAGGTGGACGATGTTTTTGTTTTTGTTTTTTTTTCCTAAATACTTGGCTATATACTATTCTAATAGTGTCTTGGAGCATATCTCTGGACATGAATAACGTTTGAATTCTTATACCTCGTAAAGTGTTTGCCTGCCTTACTGTGGCTGAGCACTGACTTAGTAAGTATAGACCACACTGTATAGTATATAATACATATATACATACATACATATATATGTATGTATATATATCATATCATTTAAAATGCTCCTTCCCTTCCTGTTCTCTTTCAATCAATCAATCAATCAAAACTATAAGCACTGTATAAAAAGAAAACAAACAAACTAGAAAGACCACAGGAAGTTATTATGTGGCTATGCTTGTTTCATGATTCTCCTGCATCAGCTTCCAAGTACTAGTATTATAGGCATGAACCATGCTTGTCATTTATTTATTTTTATTTTGTTTCAGTGGTGGCAGTGACTGCTTCCAAACTCAAGCCGGAAAGGTAAGGTTTGGTCATGTTAGCAAGAATTCTGCATTAATGGAGCTCTTAGGTGACACTCAGATGCTCACTGGCCAATCTGACTCCAAAACTGGCTTTTACCTATATTTTTAGTTTCAAAGTCTATGCCACATGCTGAATAATATAAGACTGATGTCATATTTGTTCAAACCACCACATTGGAAGTAAATAAAATCATACAGAAAGTGCTGAAGGAATAGTGTAGTTTCTGTATAACAATTTCATTCTGAAACTTTTGGGAAAAGTTTGTTTTAATGTAAAGAATAGTGCAACAATCATCACACCCATTCACCACAACAGGACTATTGCACTTTCACACCAGGTTTTACAGTAGATGATGCTCATACTAAACTCCTTGCAAATGAAACTATTTTGGGGAAATGACTTACACTCCAGACTAGGTTGTGATATCTAACATTATAGTATAGAATTTCATGTTTTACACACACACACACACACACACACACACACACACACACACACACACACACATTTTGTTGAATGCATTTGTTTGTAGGCAGTTTTACATATTTTCAATGCATACCAAATACTCTCATCACTATTTCCTACCTTTATTATCTGTCACATGTCCCACAAATTTCTTTTTCAAGACAAATTTCTCTGTGTTACAGCTCTGGCTGTCCTGGAACTCACTTTGTAGACCAGGCTGCTCTAGAACTCACAGAGATTCACCTGTTTCTGCCTTCTGAGTGCTGGGATTAAAGGCATGTGCCACCACCACCTGACATGTCCCACAAATCTTTATTTCTCATGTTCATATTTATGCATTTTATCTTTTGACCCAGTGAGTTTCAACTTGGCTGTCTGTGTAAAGATGGATTATGAGCTATCCATTGGAAATGGGATTATCAAGTAGAGACAGTGATTCTCCCTCTTCCATAGTCCTGATAGTCAGTATCTCAGGCCTCGAGAGATGGCTCTGTGGTTAAGAGCAAGTCCTGTTATTTTAATAATTCAAATTCTGCTCCTAACCCACCTTGGGCAACTCATAATTTTCTGTAATTTCAGCTTCAGGAGATCCAACAGGCTCTTTTGGCTTTTTCCAGGAATTAAATTCATGTGCATATTCACACATAAACAAATAGACATACATGTAATTAAAAATTTAAAAAAATCTATACAAATAGTCAATAGTTCAGTGGTTCATCAATGAAGGTCAGGTGTAATGAGTGTGAAGTCACGAGTGAGAGAAGTTCTGAGTGATTGTATATTGTTTGACATAAGCCAGCCCTGTCAAGTACCAAGGAATCATTCCCATAAGACATTGTCAAAATATCCCCAAAGGTCAGTTTTAGAAAGGCAAAGCTGTCCTCTGTCCAAATACTGGTGTTTATGAATGATTGTCTAGTGTACAAAAACTGGCTACAGAATCTCCCTTGTTCCAAATACCTGCAGCCCGGGACAGCTTGCCTACTTTTATCCCCAAGCAGGACTTGGGAGTCCCTCACTGGTGCTCTCTATGAAAAACCACAATAAGATACTGTGTTGTGGTGGTAAGTTGATGTGACTGTATCAAAGTGTGCACAGTCCATCTCACCTTTGCTTTTCTGTCTACATGTCTGCCCTTTTCTCATCCCCTCACCAACCCAGTTAGGTTTGCATACCCAAGATTGCCAAATGAGTTAGTTAGGGCTCAATGACATCCTCAAACTCCCTAGACAGAGCCACTCTTTAATGGGTCCAGCATAGATAACTATAATTACAATGAATTTATAATTGCAATAGTTGCATCAACTCTAGAGATAGTAGACTTCACCCTGTTCTCTGGCTCTTCCATACTTTTTTTCCCTCTTCTGCAATGTTCTAGACTCTTAGGCAGGGTGGTATAAAAATCTGCTTTGTGGATGTGTTGTGCCCACGCCATTGCTTATTCTAGCACATGTAACAGGAAAGTAAAGAGGAAAAATACTGTAGATGCTAAGGGCTAAGTAGAGAGCGAGGTGGCAGGATTGAGTGATGATGGTGTCTGAAGGAAGGAAGGACTGACCTTGATGGATGGAGAATAATGAAGCCATCTGCAAGCATGTTAACTTGCAACACAGTTAAATACTGAAAAAGATAGAATGGAGTTACCTTCCATGACTGGATGCTGCTGCTCTTAGGAATGGTGAAAGTTTAAACATAGGTCTCATTCTCAGATATGGGTTACTACCACAGGACTAGGTGAGAGAGGCCACAGGAATCTGCAAGCAAATAAGGCTTCAAGTCATGACTTTGGCTGCACTAGAGAAAAAAAAAAACTTAAAGAATAAGATCTTATTAGCAAAGACAAAATATACCTAAGTTATAAGATATACAGAAAGCAGGCTGTTACTTAACTGGAAACATCCTTCTTATTTTCTCCCATTCAATTTATTACAGAATGATGAGCAAAGTGTGTGTGTGTGTGTGTGTGTGTGTGTGTGTGTGTGTGTGTGTGTGTGTGTGTGTGTGTGTGTGTTTGGGGGGAACATCATCAGCCTTGCCAAGTCTTCAACCCTTTCTAAGATAAGCAATTGTGTTCTGATTGAACTTGAGGCCCAGTCCTCCTAGGAGACAAAAAAGGAGCAACAATACTCTAAACCCAGCTGAAAAATTCAGTAAGGAAGGTTGAGGGCCCAAGCAAGATGCTTTTCCAATGGTTAACTAGATTGACAAAACAGCAAACTGCCTTCTCAAGATCTATGTTTGCACCCACGGGGAAAACAAACAATTCAAAAACTGTTCCAATACTTAATCACAGAAACCTTCACTACGATGTTGGCAGTGAGCACAGGGGCCCATGATGCTCCATAATGCAGACATTTACTTTTAAAGTAAATTCTCTGTCATTTTATTAGATGTACAGCTCTCTTTAGGTAAGCCGTATTTGGCTTGCTGTCTGTAGAACAAGTGTCTTTTAGAGGTATATACTGTTGTTGCTGTCATCATGCAGTAAATAGATATCTTTAATTCAGGTAGGTTTCATGCATTTGAGTATACAATAAAACATACACTGTATTAATAGCTAATATTTAATTTCCTAGTCTTGTAAAAATAGCTAGCAATGAAGTTAAATTTCAAAATATCAGATCTGTAGCCCTGGCATTTGGGAGGCTGAAAAAGGAAGATCACTGGTAGTCTAAAGCCAGCCTTCACTATATAGTCAAGGTCTAGGCTGGTCTGAGCTGTAAAGTAATATGAGGTCTTAAAAGTCTAGTAAGCACACTAAAACAGAATAAAACTCAGCCACATTGCCTTCACTTTAACATTTTAAATGATAACTTGTAGACATGAGTTAGTTTTAGGAATCTTAATTCAAATATCTGCTGACACTTCAGCGCTTCACGCTACACTGGAAGCTTTTCCTTCCTGTACCAGATAGCCAGAGATTGGAAACCTTCTCACCTGGTTCCAGCTGGGTGTGGTTGTGAGTCTTCCCTCTTAATGTTTTATGTTTATCTTTTGGGAAAAGAAACTTACATTTCTTTTTTTTAATATATTAATTTGAGGAGGAAAAAAAACCTATAAAGTCATTTCTCATTATTCCCAGTATACATAGTTCTCCTCTCTGAATGAACTGAAAATTTTAACTAACAGAGATCTTTACCTATAACATCAATATTAATGCTAGCACAGGACCATCAATTTTGAGTCATAATATTTTATACACCTTTTGACAAGTCCAATTACTTTTGCAAAATATATATTAGTACGACTAAAATGACTTTAATTTTTTCAAAGGTAAAGTTAATTTTTAGATTATGGAATTCAATTTATTTTTTAGTTTGGTGGTGAATTTATAAATTAATATACTACCACAGCACTTTTTTTTTAAAGAAAAAGGACTGCTACATTTTGATAAATAGAGTACACCTGCTAATAATTGGCTCCCTCTTCTTCCAAATAATACTTTGTCATTGGAAGTAGACTAGGAAAGTTTGGATCATGTTCTCTCCCCTAAGGGCATCATCCATTTTCAACTACAGAATCAATTTTTGTTTGCTTGTTTTCAAGAAAGTATTTCTCTGTGTTACCCTAACTGTCTTGGATCTAACTCTGTAGATCAGGCTGACCTCAAACTCAGAGATCCTCCTGCCTCTGGACCTGAGTGCTGGTATTAAAGAAGTGGATCACCACTACCCAACCTACAGATGAAACTTTTAGACTCATAAGAATCAGACATTTCAAATATTGGTGTTCTTTAGTATGTGTCCTTTCCACAGATCACAGAGGTCATGCCTTATCACACAACAGAGTGCAAGTTGTCATTGTTTATATGATTGTTACCTCTGTGTCTATATGCATGCTATAGGGACCTGACACTGCTATTCTGAGTTGTTTTCAAATCACAGAATACTTCCCACAAAATTATATTGTAACTGTTTAAAATTTTGAACTTAGACAATTACACCTATTGTTAATAATTTATTATGTTGTTAGTTTTATTTCTTACTATATAGCAAGCCTGGTGACAGATTGCAATTTTATTTAGTTTTGGGGACATTTTATATTCTCTGAGAAACTTTTGAAGACTTATGGGATAAAAGAATGATAAAGGATAAAAAATGAAGAGAAAGTAAAAATAACATCAGCCCATAACTTTCATTTCATTGTTTTTATTATAATAGGTTATGAAATGAGCCTCACATTAATTAACTTATCTAAGGTTAGCATATTCAATTGCAAATGTATAGCACTAAATAAGATCCCTAGAAATGCTGATTCATCATCAATTTTCCCCTGAAATAATGCAGTACATTCTAAACTTATATATGAACTTTCCAGTGTCAATACCATTACTTTAATACTTTCCTTAATGCTACAATAAATATTTAGTGGACAGATACTATGACAAAAATTTAAGAATTGAACATAAAAAAATCCCATGTATCATTGCAACTATTCAATGAAGGAAATGTGTGATATGGCAGATGTGGTGTCTACCATAGATTAAAGAGAACTCCAAGTACATGGAATGTTTGGGGAACAACTGAAATTTACAAAGAATGGCAGGCAGACCTAAAAGAAGTCAAAACAGCAAAGATTTAAGGTCGTGAAGATATAAGCATGACGATATCGAGAGAAATCCTGTTTCATGGAGAGGGAGCGTTATTACACAGTTCTTACACTGTGTGAGAAGATGAGGCTCTCAGGAGTTATAGCTGAGAAAACAGGGAAGTCAGACAAAAAAAGATAAGGTAGACATAGCAGTAATTGAACAAGGACAGAAAAGTCTCTGGGTCATCTTAAGTAATTTGCATTCTGTTGAGGGTCATACTGACAAACAAAGTATGCTTTAAAGATCTTACATCAACTGATTAACTGGTAAGAGAAGATAAGACAACATGGTGGAGAAAGGTGAAACCATAAAATCCTCCCTACTATGATTCCATCTTTGTCAAAGTGGTTTAAAAAAAAAGGAGAGGCATATATTCTATGAAAGATTCTGGCTATGCATGCAAGAAAACATGTTCTTCTACCTCTAAAATTATAAAAATGTAGCTGTCACTAAAACTACAGAGAAGTTTTTGACAGTTGCCTAAATTCCAAGAATGAATAATAAGATTTCTAAAGCAATTAAGTATGAGGTACAGTGATTTCCAGTTACATATGACTTGAGGGGTAAAAGGACCTGTAGGTACAAGGTAAATGTGGGTTTTCACAGATGTGATCTAATTATACAAAGCCTGAGAAGGATAAATGTGAGGAAAACTAGACAATTTTCATTTACTGATATGAGAATGTTGTCCTTAAAGTCTTATACACATCTCCTTTCTGCCAACCAAGAAGCCAGATGTGTTTTTAGGATTTAGAATTGAGAGGTACTTTAGAGAGAAATGTGCTGCACATCTACTATGTATTGCATAACACCCTTAGTGGGGTCTGCAATCAAGCACAGCTTTATGTGCACAGAAAATCATATGAATATTCACACCAAGTAAGGAGATACACTATAAATATCCTCAGATCTATTCATTTACTAAGTGAATACAGACCAGACAAATTTAACTGCCCATTGAGACATGCAAAAATTTTGTTTTCAGAGGTTTGGGGATTTTAAAATCACAGAAAAAATGATTAGACATCTGTATTTGCTCACATATGTTAGCTTAGATAGTGCAAACATATAGCCATTTTAATCAAAAAATACTGATTAAAGATTTTAGATTTATATGAGTCAACAAATTAATGTTCAATATTATTGTCATAAAATCTCAAAAATATATAAATTGGAAGAAACAAAGTGCTAGAGAGGCCCACAGAAATCCACAAAGATACCCCCACAATAGACTGCTGGCAGTGGTCGAGAGACAGCCAGAATTGACCTACTCTGGTGATGGGATGGCCAAACACCCTAATAGTCGTGCCAGAAACCCCATCCAAGGACTGAGGAATCTGGATGCAGAGATCCACGGCTAAGCCCCGGGTGGAGCTCCAGGAGTCTAATTAGCGAGAAAGAGGAGGGTTTATATGAGCGAGAATTGTTGAAGCCAAGGTTGGATAAAGCACAGGGACAAATAGTCAAATGAATGGAAACACATGAACTATGAACCAATGGCTCAGGGGCCCCCAACTGGATCAGGCCCTCTGAATAGGCGAGACAGTTGATTGGCTTGATCTGTTTGGGAGGCATCTAGGCAGTGGGACCGGGTCCTGTGCTCATTGCATGAGTTGGCTGTTTGAAACCTGAGACTTATGCAGGGACGCTTGGCTCAATCTGGGAGGAGGGGACTGGACCTGCCTGGACTGAGTCTACCAGGTCGATCTCAGTCCTCGGGGGAGGCTTTGCCCTGGACGAGGTAGGAATGGGGGTTTGGCTAGGGGGAAGGGGAGGGGGGCAGAAAAAGAAAATAAATTTAAAAAAAGTGTCTGTAAATGTTTTTAAGTTTTTTAGAATGTAAATATAAATATTTTGAAGGTACTAGAGATTTAATTTTTCAGTCACACAATAAGGTCAATTATATATGATGCCATATGCATTTAAATTTTAGTTTTGTAATGAGATGGTGAAATGTTGATTATCCTTAATCTACACTACAGTAATAATTCTAAAATAAAACCTAATAGAATGTAAGATCTACTAAAATGCCACCTTTATGCTGTGTTGTCATTCATAGAATGAAGTGCTCCAGGCAATTAAGAAATACACAACAAGGTCAGAGATGGGGTCCAACATCCATAATCCCAGCAATTGGTAAGTAAAGGCACAGTGGGACAGGCTGGCCTTAGCTATCTAGCAGGTTTGAGGCCAGCTTGGACTACATACAATCTTATATTAGAAAGAAACAAGAAAGGAAGACACTTTGGTATTGTGTTACTGATATCCATAGTATAATTCATACTATACACTAAATTGAAATAATTTAATAATACTTGAGAGAATTGTTATCTATCACATTTCTCATATCTTATTCAGTCATGTTCCTTTGCTTCTACAAGAACATAGCTCATCTGTCATGTCACTGGATTTACTGGAAAAAGGAAGTGTCAATTATACGTGTTCAAACTTACATTCTTGGCTATCTGGCTATAACATGGTAAATATTTGAAAGTTAATTCTATAAATCATGGGTATGCTAAAGTATCCTATGAATTGTTTCTGCCAAATTAATTTAATAACTATTCATATTATTTTAATTATTTTTACTTTCATAGGTCATATTATTATTATTGCAATCAGTGAAAACATTGCATTGGATTTTGTTGTCTTAACTATTATTATAAAATAATACATAGAAAAGCAGATATTTTCCAGAAAAAACTGAGACCACTAACAACTCCATATATCCCAGAATACTTAAGATTCCATAATAAAAATATATATTATATGCTTTATAACATTCTTTAGATCTTGGAATAAATGATACTTTAATAAAATACATATTCTTATATTATACACACACACACACACACACACACACACACACACTTGTCTCAAGGTCCTTGGACTTTTATTAAAACTATATTAAGTTTTTCAAAGAGGATATATTTAATGTTCACATTGCTTTACAAATATCTTAGACTTAAGACATAGCTTGCTCTCCAGAAACTGTGAGAAAGCCTCCATTGCTGAACACAACACCCACACAACTCACTGACTGGAGAGATTGAGCTGCTGCCTATATAGAAACTTCACTCCTATGTGTCTTTGGAACAGTGAGGTACTCCTGAGGCTACCAAAAGAGAAACATAAACAGCAGCCCAATCATAAAACCTTCAATTTACAATTTGTAATATATGCAAAATATTGTACAATGGCAAAAATAGGGCAATGGTGTTACAAAACTTGTGGGAGTAACCAAGTAGTGTCTGATTTGTCTTGAAGTCTTCTCCATGAGAGGGAACACATACTGACCCTGGAGTGTGACCCAGAACCCAAGACTGGATAGCCCAGAGAGCTAGGGTAAACCATATACTACTGGTCTAAAGAAAAAAGTGATAATAAAGTGACTACTAGTCATGCTATACTTATGGATTGATGCCTTATTCAGCCATCATCAGAGAGGCTTCCTCTTTCAGGAGATAGGAACAAATACAGAGACTCGTCATCATACATTCTGCAGAGAGAAAGACTTTGGCACACATATCTCTAAATGAGATGTCTTTATGAAATCCTTTAGGTCAGAGCTCAGGGAAAGCTGGGGAAGAAGAGGCCGAGGGAATGGGGGAGATAAGGGAATGGAGGATACTAGGAGAATAAGGACCTCTAGAACAACTGATGAAAGCTCATATGAACTCATAGAGACTGAAGCAGCAATCACAGGGATTACACTGGTCTGCAACAGGATGTTTATATGGTAGATTACATTCACCTATTTGCATATGTTGAACTATCCCTGAATCTCTGGGATGAAACCTATTTGATTATGATGGATGCTCTTTTTGGTGTATTCCTGGATTCAGTTTGCAAGTAATCTACTGAGAACTTCAGCACCATGTTCACAGGTAAACAAGGAAATGGCCCTTTAATTCTATTTCTTTATGTGGTTTGGGTATCAGGGTAACTCTGGCCTCATAATACAAATTGGGCAATTAAAATTTTCTTTTGGACTTTACGTACGATGAACAATTTATTTTCTTCTGATTTTTTTCTTTTTGGCCTTAACTTTTGTAGTTTTCATTGATATTGGACATAGGAGAATATTAAGACTATATTTGTGACTTCTACTAAGTTCATTTTGTAGTCTAGGTGATATAGATCTCCTATTAAAAAGTGCTTAGAAACGGCTGATGCATTTTCCTTTTGGATGATGCTAAAAATCTCATCTAATTTAATGGATGGAACAGTTCTTTACAAGTAATGTTGTAAAAAAAATATTTGTCAACATTGATGTAGCATGCTACTCAAGTCGCAAAACTCTGTAGAAGCAAATTAAGATTCAGAAGCTCATACAGTGCAAAAGAAGAACTCCCAAGTTCTGTGAAATCCAATAGCAGGGGTTGTTTCACATCAACATTTCAAAAAAGAAATTTATTATAATAAGTTTCTCAGTAACTATTTGTTGTTTAAATAGGAGAGGATTTATTTTTATCTGAAAGTGACATTTGCAAATATAATAATAAATTTCCATAAATTACTTGTCTACTGTGAAATGGAAATTATTTTACCTACTTTATTTGTAAAGCATAGAATTTCATTTTAAATGATTTCAGAGTATGATATTTAAATTAGGTCATACACTCTTTATATTTGTAAAATGTTCATGGGGAATTCTGAAGTTTCTATATAGTTATTCCATCTAAAATGACATTGTAACAAAGACCACCACTGGACAATGTGCAGGGAGTGAGAGACCTTGAAACACTCAGTCATAAATGGGATGTCTTCATCAAGTCCTTCCACTTAGGGCTCAGGGAACTATGAGGAAGAGGAGGTAGACATATTCTAAGAGTCAGTGAGAATAGAGGACACCAAGAAAATAAGGCCTTCTAGACATACCAGGGTTGATGCACATATAAACTCACAGAGACCGTGGCTGCATGCAAAGGGCCTCCACAAGTTCAAGATAAATGGTTACCCGGCACTTAGAAGGGGTAATTGACAAGAACACCTATCCCCAACCCAGAAGCTATCTTCAGTTGAAAACTGCTGGCAAGGGAAAATGTATTTCCTGCAGGGGAATCTCACTGGGTATACAAACCCTATTCAAGGACAGGCCTCAGCCTAGCAGTAAATGACCCACACAAAATGAAGTCAAAGGTACATTTGTAGGTATTTTGTCACATATTGCTTTGTGTGGGTATTTTTTAACCTTACTGGTCTTTTGTTGTATATTAAGATTTTCAATTTTGTGTTTTCAAGGGAATTCTTTGTGTGTTTATGTTCTTGTGTGTGTGTATGTGTGTGTGTGTGAGTGTGTGTGTTTCTGACCTTTCTTTGCTTCCTTCCATTGTTTGTTTGTTTTGTTTTATTGCTGCTTGTTTGTCTTTTATCTTTAACTGCTTGATTTTGTAAGAGAGAAAGAAAGCATGGAGTTGAAAAGTTAGAAAAGTAGGGAGGATTTGGGAGATGAGAGAGGGCAAAACTTGATCCAAATGTATTACATTAAAAAAAAACTTTATTTTCAATAAAAAATATGTGTTAAGTACAGAAATAACTTTTCCAGGACACAGTACCTGGAAATAAATAAATTTGATGATACTTTGATAAATAAATTCACTTTTAATTATGCTTCAGTTTTTATGCTGACATACTCAGATCTGCAAAAATCTTTACTCATGTAAATTGATACCATAATTAAGGCTCAGCATATAGTCAAATGGGTCTATATTCTATCTTTCCTGGAGAAAAATTATAAACATTTTATTATAGTGCATCAATGTTTTATTATGAATTAAATGTCTCTTTTATGATTTTATGAATTTACAACAGAGCAAGAATGTTTTTACCTCAACTTTGACAATTTTCTTTCCTAATTATAGATAAACAAAACCGAATCAGACTAGCTTAATTTCTAGAGCCTATTTTACATTTCCCCAATTCTGTAAACAAAGCAGAAAGAAAGGAAAAATGAAAGAAAAGCTGAAGAGACAGAAAGACTATGTTACATGTTCTCTCTCATAGGAGGCTCTTACCTCCTAATCTTCAGATGTGAGTACACATTCTGTGTTAACTGCAGAAACCGGGGTAGATTATACTTTAAAAGGGTGAGAAACAAGGTACAAGTGATAACAACTGATATAATTTGGAAAAGGGATACATGGTGGAGGTGTGAGTTCTAATTAGGCAGGGACAAAAATAAATACAGAATAATTAGGGTAACACAAAAGTAAGGGCATCTAAAAAAGTTACAAGAAATCATATCATTAGCTCTATGTGTATTTAGGATACATATGTTTAAGTATACACATATAGTTTAAATGAAATTTCTTATATGGGATGGCAAAAACGCCAACACCAGGCATGAAAAGCTCTCTTTTGAGTTACTGGTCAATGTTGTCCATCAGACTCTCCAAGCATATCAGGCTATTTCTCTTGCCCTTGGTTGCCCCCAGAAGTGAAAAGTAAGTCATTATTGCTGAAGATCCCATTTACTTCGGACACAGTGACCAGAGAAAACTTATTGCAACTAGCCTGAAAGCCTTTTCTCTTATGACTAATATCCGCGATACCAGAAGAGTCCATGCATGCATCCAAAAAGGTAAGCAACACCAGTCCTATTCTGCTACGGTGTTTATGAACCATAACAATGATCTGTATGGCAGAATAACCTACAGTGTGTAGTAGTGGCATACTTATCTTTGTGGAAACCAATTTTTCTCTAATTCGACTTAGGAGTTGCATAACAAGAGGGGAATCATGTCTGGTTCTAGAAACCTAGCCAACTTCCTTGGACTGGTGAAGTTATAGATTTTGGAGGATAACCTACAACCACCATTTTACTAAACCATCATAATCTTTAATTTCATATTTGTCCTTATACCAAGAGACTGGTGTAGTTATTACCCCCTACTGAGGAAACAACTATTCATATTTGATAAGGACCTTTACATAGAACCACAAATAAGCAAAATGCACAGTTGTGGAGCCCAGTCCTAAATGGATACCTCAGCAAAATAACTCCCATATCTAAGGCTCAGAGAATGTTGCAGAAATGAAGGTAGAAGGATTGTAAGAGCCAGAAGATGAGGGAGTTTGCTGTGAAATTGTTTCTCTTATTAATGTCAAAAGCTACACCGGTAGAGTTTCACTAGCACGGATGTCTAAACGTTAACCGTACAAGCACAACAGCAATAGATATAAAAAAATATAGACAGGGGAAAGACCCTGAGACCTCAACTCTACAAAAAGAATAACAGGCAGCTAAGAATTGCTGACAGTGGGAGTAATGGTCTCCTTAGGGAAGAGCACACCAATTGGTTTTCTAAAGCAAAATAGTAATTCCTGAGATACACACATACAAGTAACATTACACATAGTAAACATATTATATTTAATAATACTCTCTCTCACAAACACACACACACACACACACACACACACACACACACACACCACAAATATGTATGTGAAAACAACAATGAAAAGAGAAGCCATGGGTTTAAAAGAGAGGAAGTAAGGGTAGATGAGAACATTTTGAAGGAAGAAAAAGACAGGATAATTACATAATTTTATTATACTCTCAAAAATAAAAGAAATAATTGAGAACAAACTGTCATCCTACAGCTCCATATCTAACAAAATTTCCTATCAGAATGGTGTGAAGATAAATACAACTTTATATAAAGAAACAAAAATAATTAACCTATAATGATATATTGAAGGATAGATAACACTTTAAAAATTGTAAACAATTCTCTGTAGTTAAAATGTTTGTAAAGCTAATACTACCAGGATAAACTGATAATTAGCTCTTCCCTATATTTTCAACAGAAAATGATGAAGGATTCTCATTGAAGAGTAGGTCACATACCACTCCATAACATAATCTCTTTAAAAAATGCTTATTTATGAGGAATAGCATCACATATTAGATACTAAAATACAAGTTACGATAAAGAAATCCGTATTTGAAGAAAAGGAAATATTTTCCTGTGTATGTAGTAGAGAATTTACATTCTTAACTCTCCCTTTCATCCTTCAGTGCCATTTTGTAAAGAAACGTAATTGCTTTTACTTTCAGTGGTATCATACTTTGTAGGTAAAAAAGTATAACTCAAAAGGTTAGTCAAGTGAGTGACACTAGAATGAATTATACTTCAAGATACTTTAGTTCATTGTGAAAATTTAAATAAACTTAAATTAATAAGTTCTCCATATGACTTCAATACGAATCTAAAAATAATTACATAAAATAAAGATGATCTCTCAGTTCCATTTTCTCTAACTCAATGTTGTAGCCTATGGGGTTGGGTCTAAGGCTCAGTCATTAAAGTGCTTACCATGAAGACTTACACTCACATCACAAAATCACTTATTAAAAATGTATTCCGTCCCTGTAATCTGAGCTCTGGCAATGCACATAAAGTAACTTGTAGAACTGGCAGTTCTAGTTTCTATGACCGACATTGAGCTTTAACGAGTGGATACTCGGGGAATTTCTGTATAATCCTTTCAATTTCAATGTAGACCCTAAGCTGCTCTAATATTCAAACCCTTAGAAAACCCAAATCATTATGACTATAATTTGAGAATTTGCATATTATCTTTGGGTGTACTCTTTCTAGTAGGAGTTTCAGGTAACATTTACTTTCTGTGTAGCTGAATTGACCGTGGATAATGTGCTTTCTACGGTGATACATTGTTACAGTTTTCTCATACAAGCACAAAGTGCATTTTAGGCTTTTGTATAATTACTCTTATCTTAAGTTATACTTTCCTCATCTTCTCATTAGCACATTTTGCTCGGTGGTGCTTTGTGCTCCTAGAAGTTACTCGGATTGATGCTATCTTTACATTAAGCATCGTCCTCTTCAGTTCTTGTTTAATGCTGACTGAAGAGCTAATGAGCATAGTTGATATTCTATTATCTTCAGTTCAGAGATTGCTTTTCTATTAAATAATTTACATCTTAACACTGATCACGTAGTTCTTTTAAGAATTCACTTAATGAAATTATTGACTCTGTTCAATATTAATTGTTGGGAGAAACGGACCAGGGGATTTAGTCTTGTGATTAGTCTGTACACTCTTGAAATGTACAGAATTCACATTGTCAAACAAATTAAGCTCTATTTATTATTTTTCTAATATTTGACTTTGAGTATACTTTTCTGTGCTTTAGTGTTATTTTAACTGATTGAATAAACATATTGGAAGAAAGGATGGACTGTAGCATCCTTGAGTAGAAGATTGAGGGGAGGAGGAAAGAAAACAAGAGGAGATTGGAGAGAAAACAAAACGTCAGGGGAAGGAGAAGAGCACAGCGGAGAGGAAGATGAATGCAGGACTCAAAAAGTTCTCAGTTTGGAGTGTTCTGTGATAAGCATTGTGATAATGTTTTTCTGGACTCTGTCCATTTCAGTTTCCTGTCTAAGCATGCAAAACAAGCAAAAATATACAGGATAACAACTTATGCATCCAAATGTGCCTTGAATGAAGAGGTAGGCTGGAAAATCATGCCCCACCCTGCCAAATGTGTCTAAAAATCAAATGAAATTAAATTTTTAATATTATCTTATCTGACAAAACAGGGAGTCATATATGGTTTTAGAGATTATACTCTTGCAATAGGAAAATTAAATTGAATTATCAATATTGACCAAAAGTGAATTCCCATTTATCCCCGCAAAAGGATGCCTGACACAGACTGCACTAGAAAGCAATTTAAAAGATGAAGACGTGAATAGAGTCAAAGTGTTCCATATTTGTCTAAGGGAAGATAGAGGGAGGTTCTGAGTCAGCTCAGGAATATAGATCTGGGCATTAGAAGACTAGGGACAGAGGTTTTTTAAAGTGCCCTTGGAAGTATGACTCTATATGCACTCTCAATTTCAGCAGAGAAAACTGCCTTTGGAATTCAGACTTGAAAGAGTAAGTGCATTCTTTTAAGACATTCAGTTTTTGTTTGTTTGCTTGTATGTCTGTTTGTTTGTTTGGAGGCGCAATTTTCAGATAGCAGGAACATAATGAGGTAGAAAGATGAATGTGATCTCTGCTCTCCTTGGTCATACTCTATTTAGATAATTTAAATTTTGGTTTACAAGGTTCTTAATAATATATTCTCACTTACTTTCTTTATTGCTGTGATTTATACTGTTTTGTAAGGGACAGTCCATTGTTGAAAGAAGTAACTCAAGGCAGGAACATGGGGGCAGAAACTGAAGCAGAAACACGGAGCCATGCTGCTTACTAGACTCTCTCTCTCTCTCTTTCTCTCTCTCTCTCTCTCTCTCTCTCTCTCTCTCTCTCTCTCTCTCTCTCTCTCTCTCTCTCTCCCTCCCTCCCTCCCTCCCTCCCTCCTTTCCTCCTTCTCTTTCTCTCTGATACTCATGCTCAGGCATGTTCCTTATAGCCAAGATTCACCTTCCTGGAAATGTACTATGAAAAATGTGCTGGCCCCTATAACATCAATTATCAATCCAGAAAATGCCCTAAAGGTGGGTTCAAAGGTGAATCTGATGAAGAAAATTACTCACTCAACATTCCTCTTCCCAGCCAACTCTAATTTCTATGATGCTGACAATAGAAAGTAAACAGTGTGCCTTAGGTTTTAAATAATGAGCTTCTAATTAATAATTAATATACATGAGTATATAACATATTAATATGTAATGTATATTATAAGATTTAACATACATTATATATATATATTCACTACAGAGAATAAAGGCACAATGAATTGATTTATGCAATATTCACTGTTAGTGATAGAGTAATAGCTTAGTGGTATAGTATAAGCCATGGGAACATAAGCACCTAAATTTGAGTCTCAGACCCACCGATGACCTGGACACTGTGGCACACACTTGGAATGTCACAGCTGGGGAACTGGAAACAACAGGATCCCAGAAGCTCATTTGCCAACTATTCCACGGTAATCATCAAGATCCTAGTGGCAGTGAGAGAATTTTTTCTCAAATATCTAAGAGGACAGCTCCTCAGAAATGCCATCACACACACACACACACACACACACACACACACACACACACACACATGAGAGAGAGAGACAGAGAAAGAGACAGAGAGACAGAGAGAGGAGAGAGACAGACAGACAGAGAGAGAGAGAGAGAGAGAGAGAGAGAGAGAGAGAGAGAGAGAGAGAGAGAGAATCAATTAAAAATAAAATTAATACTTCTGGGATGGGAGATGGTAAAGTAGTTTTCTGCCACACATGATGGCATGATTTTAATGCTCAAACCTCCATGGTGCAAGGAGAGAAGCAATTCCTACAAATTGTCCTCTAACTTTAACAAGCATTCTCACACACACAGACACACACAGACACACACCACTACACACACACCACTACACATAGATACCACAACAGGGATTCTTTTAAAGTGATTGTTAAAGACCTTCATGGCATTGTTTAGATTTTGTGCACTAAATTTGAATGATCTTTAATATATTGTATTAACATGTTTTGCTAAACATAATTACAGTAAGTTAACATTGTGTAAATGTCAGCAAATCATTGATTTAAGTTTTTGTAGTATTTCAATGTAATAAACCATTGTTTAGTAATTAGAAGCCGCCACAATAACAATTCTTTTTTTTCTAGTTTTTTTCTCTGCCTTATTATCCAAGTAACTTTGACATTTAAGCATGTGTGGAAAATAGTGTCAAAACATGGAAATTAAATTAATCAAAGTGTAATTATTAGAAAACAATTTTAAAAGACTTTCAAAAGTTGATTTGTTACACATATAAGTGTTAATATGTATAATAGCATAACAGTTAATTCCCTATGGACTCTGAAATATTAGCTGATAGAGATTCAGTGATTGACCTCAGCTTTCTTTTAGCTTGGAAGGAGACTATAGTCCTTATAGTTATCATGTCTCTGTTTCACATTTCATGTTGACAGAAATCCTTTAGTGATCCATCTGAGAATCTACTCAGTTCTTCTTGATTTGTCTCATCAATTGCCTACTTGTCATAACAATTAATGGAACATCTAATATTTATAGTTTTACCCATGGGCCTCCTTTGATAATGCTGAAATTGAAATAATTATCTCACCTTATTTAAGACAGAACAACAGATGACAAAAATCTTTACTGCAATTCTCTCTTCTTAGTCCCTAAGTGCAGTTCTCCAGAGTACAGCATTTTTTTCTTTTTCTGTATTATCTCTCACTTATTATTCTCAAAAAGTTAATACATATCTTCCATCTGTCAGAACCCAACCAGTTCAGAGTTTTATTATTTTATTTTTATTGTTTGCATCTGTGTGTATGCACATATTCAGAAGTTGCAAGACAATGTGTGATAATCATGTTCAAGAAGACTGTTTACTTCCATTTAGAAAGGGTCCCTCATTGGTATGAAACTCACTAATTAGGCTAGTCTAGTCCCAGGCATCCTCCAGTCTCCATTTCACCAGTGCTGTGATTTCAAAAACCTGCCATTATACCAGACAGTTTTACCTGAGTTCTGGAACAGCACCTCAGGTTCCTGTGCTTGCTAATAAATGCTTTACCAACTGAAATCTATTCCCCCAGCTTCTGCTCAGAGTTTTTCATCTCGGTCATACTTCCTGTTGATCTTTTCTCACACAAGATGTTCCAAGACTCCTCAGAGAGCCAACAGCTTCTGTTGTCATTCATTCACATCTCAAGGACATATAAGGGAGGTCATTGTGGGAGGTTCATGAGGGAGAAGAAGGTGTGGATATGTTCACAAACCATAACTGCTTAAGTTTAGAGAAGAACTGACTGCAAATTTGGATACCCAAATGTGTTATCTCTCTACAAATACTACTCAGATTCAGTCATCATTGAAGAAGATGGGAAGACGGGGTGGAAAGTCTGTAATTTCCAGAATCAGACGATGATGATCAGAAAACAGCGTTTTCCTATCTCAATAGGGAAGTTGCTCATATGAACTTACAGAAGTTCTGACAGGATGTACAAGACCTGTGTAAGCTCAAAAACTCCCATGGAAGACTAGGAAAATATTCCTCCCCCTGGCTGAGAACCTTCTATTAGTTTATAGCTTCTGAGAGAGGAAAAGCTAGTTTTCTAAAAAGGTCTGGCTTTTCATAGATCTCAAATGCTCCACTGGGTGTCCACACTCTTAAGAGTATATAGGAAACACTAAGAAGAAATGAGTACATATAGTTAGTGGGTATGGAATGGGGATGTGAATCTGGGAGGAGACTTGGAAGAAACAAAAAGTACAATATATCCAATTATCAAAAAATTAATGAAAGTATTACAAAATGTACAGAAATTTAAATAATCCAACTAGTGGGTTTAGGAATATTATTTTCATCTACTGTTGAGCTGATTATCTTTTGGTCCGAGTAAGTATTAAGGTATCACCAGTTAAAATTGATTATCTCTGTGCACCAAGATTGTCAAGCCAAACAGAACCATTATGTATTTATGAATATATTTATGAATTTATGTGTGTATGTGTCTTTATCATCTATCTATCCATCTGTCTATCTATTTATCTATCTATCATCTATCTATCCATCTATCTCTCTATGTATCTATCATCTGTCTAACCTATCTTCTATCTATCATCTGTCAGCATACTTAAAATCTGTCATCCTATCTATCTTCTATTATCTATGTCAACTCTCTCTTTCTATTGTTTATCAGTTTATCCACCCACCACCTCTCTATCATCTATCTCTGCTAGTTATCATCTATATATGTCTTTTCTAAAAAGTTAGAGGATTTATTTTAAGCAATTGGTTCTCTATGGATGAAATAATAAATTTCAAGCATTTAGTTAGCACATTGCAAATTCAGATTAAGGATTGATGTAATAGTCATACAGGTGTAATAATCTGCAAAGGAGACAAAGATTTAGAAAATAGAGTAGGTCTCCGTTCATACTATGGAGGAATATTTGCTTCTTCTTTGGGAAGACAACACAGTCTTTTAAGGCATTTAGTTAATAGGAGTGGTCTGTGTAACACGAATTGTTAAATGGTTTCATTAATTGAAAACCCAGAGCCAGATATTGGAGTGAAAGCTGAAATCTCAGAGAAACAGAACAAGCCACAGTTAACTTCACCTTACCAACTCCTTCCTCAGCCTCTAGAGAGAGACTTCCTGTTTACTCAAACCTTATATACCTTTCTGTGCCCTGCCATTTTCCTTCCTTCCTAGTGTTTGGATTAAAGGCATGTATGCTTCCCAAATACTTGGTAGCAAAGGCATGAGATCTCAAGTGCTGGGATTATATGTGTGTGCTACCATGCCTGGCTCTGTTTCCAGTGTGGCCTTGAACTCATAGAAATCAAGACAGATCTCTGTCTCCTGAGTGATAAGATTAAAGGTATGTACCACCACTGTCTTGCCTCTATGTCTAATCTGTAGCTGGTTCTGTCCTCTGACCCTAGATTGATTTATTAGAGTACACAATGTATTGGGGTACACAATATATCACCACAGGTCTGTTCACATTATGGATTGGTATCAACCTCTAATTTAAACTGACCAGAAACATTGATGTATCTACAGATACATTTTTGTTCTGATTTAGATCTAGAAATCCCTCCAAGCAATAGATATACAATATTTGGCACTAACCTGTGGCACCATAGAGAGGTTGTAAAAACTTTTAAAGATAAAGTTTGAGAAAGCTAAGTCACTAGGGGCACATCCGTGTAAGAGACGGCTATGACCTGACCCCTACTTTTGCTCACTTTTCTTCTTGGCTGCCTTGAGCTAAAAGCTGCATGTACCATTATTTTTTGCATAACTCAATATACAACCACAAGTCCAAAAGACACAGAGTGAAACTTCAGGGCACTGTGACACACACTTTTCTGACCTTTATGTTGATTACCTTGGAACTTGGAAGCAATAGAAAAAGATTCATTCCTATTCACAGCAATAGCAAAAGCAATGTATGACACTATGATGTGGCATGAGAGACAGGATAATCAATATAGTTAATTCCACATTGATTAAGATTATTGTACAAAAATTCTGTGATACAGAACATGTCAATGAGAAACAAATAAAAGCATATGGATTGTTCAACCCTGAATGAGACATCTATATGATACCCGATCATCCAAAGCTCAGGGATAATCGCTGACGAGAGTTTCTCTCCTGTCAGCTGTTCTCAATTGACACTTCAAAAACTATGAGCCAAATAAACGTTCCCCACTTAAGTTGTTTTTCTCGGGAATTTAGCCATAGCAAAGGAATAGCTGACTGACACCGCAAGCTGGTAAACTTGCTATGATTTAATTTCCATGTTTGCAGAATAAAGAGGATGAAGAAAGGCCAATTACTCAAGTACAGCCTTTTGCCACCAAAGCTAAAGACCCGAGTTCAATCCCTGAGACACATATGTAGAACAGAGGGATATGACTCCGACACCTTGTTCTCTGACGTCCACCTAAGCTTGATGAAATACATGAACTGACATACATAGTCTAACGTATGAACTTGTCCAAGGATTGTGTAACTTAATAAATACTTTTAGAAATTGTTCATGGATCTATCCCATGTCTATATAGCATGTAAAGAAATTCAGTGAACTCCCTTTTTATGAATATATTTATATTGAAGAACTTTGGGGAAAGAGAGGTAGTATGAGCTTCTGGAATAAGGGCAAAGCTTAGTTACCAGATACGAAAGATGTGAATTCTGTAGTGGGAGCCTGTCCTGAAACACAGCCTGCGGATACGCAATCATCCACTTGAACTGATGTGTGGTGTACTTCTTGTACTTGAAGAAAGAAGAACTAGTGTTAATTCTCACACTGCTTTCTATAAGTGTAACAAAGCCTCTGACATGGGAGTGTCATGACTCCATATAACTATGCCAGAATGACTTTCTTGGAGAGGGAAATTTCAAACATTATATAGTTCTTACATAGTAAAAAAGAAGAAAGATGAGCCGGGCAGACCACTGCACGCCTTTAATCCCAGCACTTGGGAGGTGGAGGCAGGCAGATCTCTGTGAGTTTGAGGCCAGCCTGGTCTACAGAGTGAGTTCCAAGACATGCTCCAAAGATACAGAGAAACCCTGTCTCAAAAAGCCAAAAAAAAAAAAAGAAAGAAAAAAAAAGAAAAAAGAAAAAAGAAAAAAGACATACAGTGTGGATTATAAATGATGCTTGTTAAGTAATATCTTCTTTCACCATCACCATCAGCTAAATATATATGATCTAATGATTATATTTATAGGGATATATCTCAGTGAATCTTGCAAATTTTGTGAGAAAGAAATCTACTAATTGAACAGTTATTTATAATTAAAAATGAAAATAAAAAACTTCTTCTAAAGAGTCTATTGATTTTTATAAAGACTTGTAAGTATATTCTTGGTAAAATAATTGTTTCAGTGATGACATAGTTGTTCTTTCTGTACACCAAAAGCAAAGTAAAGCCTCTTGCCACCAAATTATCTAATTTTACTGTACCTAAACAGTTTATGGGGATAGGCTAATTTACCTCTTTATCTCTACTCTCTCCTGTTTACTGCATTGTTCTAATACTGATCATATGAAGATGAACAAGGCACTGTCCCCAAGTTCTTGATAATCCTTATCTAGGTAAAAGCATGGGTTAAAAATATGCCCTCAGCAGCATATTAGTAACTTTATGAGCTGTGGAATTCAATATGATTTCTATAGTGTGAAAAGAAACCACTGGATTGCTGTTGAGTTTCTAGATTTAAGAAACTTAATAGCATATTGAACTAAGAAGGTTAATTACTGTCATATTACAGGCCAGAAAGTATTTGTCATGTCCAACTAAGGATCCGAACACTGTAGTATTTCTTGAAAGCAGCGTAGGATTGGAAGTATAGTTATATAGGAGTGTACTTAAGAAGATAAGTGAAATCATGGTGGATTCACAGGGCAGATTTTGATTTACAGGACATTAAAGTGATGACTTCTAATATCAAAGAATCAGCTTTGCCTTTGGTGTCCTTAAAAGAGGGCACTTCAGTCCTCATGCAGACATCTAGTTCCTACTTGCTTCTATCCTGTTCTAACCTGGTTTTGTTTGTATGATAATATATGTGAGATTAGGTAAGATATACATAAGGAAAACATATTTGTCAAGGTTCGGAAGACTGACTCTTAGACTAAGATTAAGGTATTAGCCAGGCTGGTATCTGGAAATGGGCTATTCTTTGCATCTGAGAAAGACTTCTGTGTCTATATGGCAGTCTAGCTACCAGAGAGGAGCATTATGTCCTCACAGAGGAAAAAAGGACAACCAAAAGGGAGTACAACAGATATTATCACATAATAACATAAAGGCTTCAATTTTACTGAAGAGGGATCTGCTCTCATCACCAAATAACTTTCAAGAGCTAGATGTCTTAAACCACCATGAAAATGGAGTTTCTAGACATGAATGTTCAAGACACATTTAAATAATGGCCCTTCCCAGATTATGTAAATATAGATAACATACAGATGAAATTTTACAAAGTCTCAATAAAACATTAATAGAACATTGTAAATATCCTAAAACTTTGTTAATATCCACAGACAGTTCTGAGTTGTAATAGTAAGAATCTCAATACTTCATTTTCCTTATTTACTTTGATGCTCATTTTAATGGATCCATGGCACAATTTACAGAAATGAAGTAATTTCCCCATTAAACATCTCTCAACAAAATTTACCTGCTTATTAAGGATGAAAGGTTTCTTCATTTCACTGTTTACATAATTTCTACATTCATATGGCGCAGATATAATAGAATCTTACTCTGGCTTCAGGCTTATTGATGTATGACTTTATTAATTCCTATGCTGCATAACAAATTGCCACACATATAGCCTCTTAAAGCAATACACATTAGATATCTCAGTTTCTTTAGACTAGAAATAGAGTGACAGTTTAATTGAGCTTCCTGCATTAAAATCTCATCAGGCCACTATTCAGAAGTTGTGGAGAGAGTTTGGTCTTGCTTAGATTCTATTAGGACAAATATATCTCCCAAGCACTCTTGGATTGTTATGAAATCTATTTCAGTGTATATACATCTACATATCCAATATTTCTGTTTTCTGCTTAGGCCGCACTAAAACCTCTCTCTCGTCTCAGAAACTGCCCACATTTTCCCTCTTTGTAGAGTTTCACAATTACATGGCAACTTATTTTCAAATAAGCAAGAGAGAAAATTTTCTGCTTTGTCACCTAAAATGGTGTCACTTATAACAACCATTGGAAAGATGCCGCCATCACCTTTATCATTTGATGAAACCTAATCACTGTAAAGGCATTCTACCAAGGCTGATCATCATGTGCAGTAGAGTCAGTAATGCTGCTGAGAGTCCATAGATAGGCTATAAATGGACCTGTATAGTTAAAGCCTAATCTGCAGTGTAGGACTCCAGTTGATACCGATGTCAGGAATGTGGTACATCGGCAGAAGATAGATGCAGACACTGAAAGAATCTGTCTGGAATAGAGACCAGGGGTGCAGCAAGTGTTAGGTTTATACACCCAAAACTTTACAAGACTAGTTATATCATGCAACTCAACATTGAAGATGGTGAAGATAAGCTGTAGGATTTACTGTCTGTCCTGCTGGCTTCCCATCTTGATTTTTCTCTAAACTTTCCTTGCTATACTCTTCTTTTGGCAAGGTAATATTTCCTTTGGATTGCTGTATTTTTGAAGTTCATTAATTTATGTTTCATTTTGCTGAGGTTTATAGCTAAGGGATGACCTTTAGTTTAAGTAGAGTATCTAGACTTAGAGTTTTGAAAAAAAATTTAGAACTATGTGTATTCTTTGAAATTAGAAATAAAATGGTTGTCCTTATAAATCTCCTATGAACTTTTAAGTTCTAGGAGCAGAATATTCTGGTTTGATTCTGGAATGTCCCTGAGAGGCTTATGTTTTGAGTAGCAGGTCTACAGTGAATGACATGATACTGAAAACTGTGGAAATGCTGGAATATGGAGTTTAGCTGTAAGAAGAAGGTCATTGAGAATATATCAGTGGAATGTAGAGGATCTCTGAGTACTTTCTACTTATTCCTCAGTAACAGGGCCTGTAAGATATGAGTACCTGTCTCTTATGAAGTGCTCCTGTAACAAATATTGTTTGATCAATCACATAAGACCAAGTACTATACACATATAATAATAATAATTATTATTATTATTGTGGTACTTAGGCTCAAACCGAGGTACTCTACCATGCCACACAAGTGCACTTCCACTGATGTATAAGACCATCTTTGACATAACCCTTCTGTTCTGTGACCAAGATAATTCAATCTGGAATTCAATGCATCACTAAAGCATTCAAATTATTCTCACTATGATATTCAAAGTGAATATAAAAATTTGATAAATTTACTTTCTTTCATCAAAATTCAGGCTTAGACTATGTTAAGATTTAAAATGGCAAAAAGTTTTAAAAAGATTATTTGATTTACTTAGGATAGAAAATCTACTAAGTAGTATGTTTTCTCCATGCCACTATAAGAATATATAATTTATATATAACAATAAGAATATATAATTTACTCCTAATATTTGAGATGCATTATAGCCTTTGTGGTTGTTAAGGCTTGAGGAAATACTAAACAAGTAGCTTAGAAAATTTAGTTACTTGAGGAATTAGTCATTATACATTATATTAGTCATTATAATCTAAAAAATATAGATTTCCTTTGAATGGAAGTTGTTTTTCCAAAATATGCCAAGATAATAAATCATTCATTTTAAATATTTGGTACAAAGCACAAACAGAAGTGTGTGCTGTGGGATGTTCTGTATGTCCTGTGGGAGCCCTTCTTGGGTTTTTTGTGGCGTTACCCAGCAGGTCCGCATAGAGGATGATTAGGACCATGGGCCTGAGTGCAGGTGTCTGAGATGGTCTGCACTTGGCTGTGCTGGGGGATGGTCTGTATGTCAAGTTGTTCTGATTGATCAATAAATAAAACCTGATCGGCTATGGCTAGGCAGGAAGGATAGGCGGGACTAACAGAGAGGAGAAATAAAAGGACAGGAAGGCAGAAGGACTGGCTGCAGCCGCAGCCATGACCAGCAGCATGTGAAGATGCCGGTAAGCCACCAGCCACGTGGCAAGGTATAGATTTATGGAAATGGACTAATTTAAGCCATAAGCACAGTTAGCAAGAAGCCTGCCACGGCCATACAGTTTGTAAGCAATATAAGTCTCTGTTTTTACTTGGTTGGGTCTGAGCAGCTGTGGGACTGGCGGGTGACAAAGATTTGTCCTGACTGTGGGCAAGGCGGAAAACTCTAGCAACAAGTGTGTCAATTCATATCAGCTATAAATGCAAGAACAATTAAGAGAACACACACACACACACACACACACACACACACACACACACACACACATATTTATCTACATGAAAAAATTGATAACAAAATCTCTCTTCCCCAGATCCACTCCTCTTCTGTTTTGCTTCAAAATGGGGCAGGCTTCACAGGGATATCAACCAAACATGGCTTATCAAGTTGCAGTAAGGCTAAACGCCTCCTTATGTCTTAAGGCTGGAGAAAGCCAACCCAGTATGAGGAATGGGGTCCCAAAAGCCATTAAAAAGAGTCAGAGACAGTTCCTGTTCTGCTACTACGAGTCCTATAAGAGGACCAAGCTACAACAACTGTAACATATATGCAGAGTTCCGGGGTTAGATCCATATAGGCACCCTGGTGGTCGGGTCAGTCTCTGTGAGTTCCTATGGGCTCAGGTTAGTTGATTCAGTGAGATTTCTTGTGATTCCTTGTACCCTCTGCCTCCTACAATCTTTCTTCTCCCCATTCTTCCGGATTCCCCAGACCCCACCTACTGTTTGGCTGTCTCTGCATATTTCCAAGCTTGTCACTGTTATCTCCACTACAGAAATAACTTTATAGGTATCCTCCACGATACCTGTATCTCTCAATCTTGAGATCTGCCTTCTATCATTATCTCACCTCTATGTTTACAGAACCCATTATTGTCATACCTTGTTAATAATTTCTTGAATTCAATGAAAGAAATTACTATTACTCCTTAAAAATTATGATTTTCAGGAAAACTGTTAAGTAGCACTTAATTTAGGATAGTGCATTGAACTAAGTCTTCTAATGTGACTCAGAGATCAATGGTGCACTAAGATATTTGAGAAAAACAAACCTGACAGCTTGTGTACATAATGAAATGCCAACATTTAGAGGAACTAAGGCATAGGATGGCTGAAGTTGGAAATCTTTAGAGGGAAAGAATATGTATGTTGGAAGTAGAATAGGATACCTTTTGATGGAGACTAATGGATAATGAATTCTTCTATGACTTGGTTTTTCAGGTAATAAAGATCACCAGACATTACACAATGTATATCATTGGTTAATTGATATTTATTTCAAGAAAGTTATGAAAGGCAGAGAGATTGTTCTGTGGACCTAGATAAGGAATGACTGTTGCAGAGAGAACAGAAACAAAACATTAAAAGTTTACAACCAACTGAAATGCATTACTAATCTGGAAGGAGGGGTGATGATAAGAGAGGCTATAGATATTCCAAATGACTGATCGGCCTGAGGGCCAATAAAACAAGAGTTCTAACTTGTACCTGTGTCATACAGTGGAAACAAGAGAATGAGATTGGAAGAGAATACATAAGAAATCAGTGTTGCCTGGCTTTTTTCAGGTGATGTTGATCTCCTTTTCTAATTTCCCAAATCAAAACCTGTGCATATTCTTATTTTTACTTCTCTGTTATAGCTGTTAGGCAGAATATAAAATTCTATTGCAAATCTAGGATTTATCTTGTCACCCTCACTGATATCTCAGCTATAAATCTGCTATCAACTGAAAACAGATAAATTGATGTGTGTTTGAATGTCCTGACCTATGCCATTAAGTCTGTATGATTAGAACATAGCACACAAGAAAAGACAGATGGAAGACTATGTCAGAGACATAATCAGGATTGAACTCTCTTGGCTTTGCAGGATATGGAAAATCATTTGTAATTTATTTAGCATTTGAAGCGATGCTACTGGAGTCTGTCCACTAGTGAAGTGAAATATTTGGCCAGGTTTTCAAACAAACACCGTTCTTTCAACAACAGAATGTACTATGGTAGGGACAACAGTATCTAGGAAAGTCCTTTACAATGTAACCCAAGCCTGGAACACTCCTATTGCTTAGTGAAATAAAATTGCTTCCACTTTCAGGACATTGTCATTGCTGTTTTCACTCAGATTTACCATGATCATAGGGTCCATTTCCATCAGAAAATCTTCTTGCAAGCTCCCTCCAAATATGCTTTGCCTCTTGCCGTGGACTAACTAACAAATCTGATTTGGTTGTTCAAAGTCCACAAAAGTTTTAAGTTACATTTTTCATTCATCCCTTTCTATTCTGCATTCACATATTAGAGGATAGTCTAAGAAGGTAAGAAATGCAGCTTCCTTATTGCTGTACTCTCCACTATCCCTGATGTCATGTACGATGCTTGAGATATGCATTTAAGACATTTGTGGCTAGATTAAGAGAAGGAAATAAAACAGTAAGTCCCTTAAAATTTGGACCTATTTTTGTCAACAGTGAGATTAGTGAAGAATGAATGGTTAGACGTGATGAAAAAGAGTTTTGACAAGTGCAGTGTTCCAGTGTCTGCTTAAGCATACTGAACCCAGCTTTGTAACTAGCTATAAAAACTCTTATTGTCTTGAAAAGACAGTGGTTTTCATTTATTTGGGGTTAGACTCTTTTGTTTTTGTTTTTCGAGACAGGGTTTCTCTGTGTAGCTTTTTTCCTTTCCTGGATCTCTCTCTGTAGACCAGGCTGGTCTTAAACACTTAATGATCCACCTAGCTCTGCCCTGGAGTGCTGGGATTAAAGGTGTGTGCCACCACCGCCCAGCATTGGGTTAGACTCTTTATCACAGTGGAGTAGCCAGTATCCTCTCATCCAACTCTTCAAACCTTTCACACTACTTTTTGTTTTCTCTTCCCTGATGCAAATAGTATTGAATAAAGACTTCCTTATCCTTTTCACACTGTCAGATTCAATTTTTTTCTTGTCACTACTGGGGACACAGCTAATTCTTGTTCTTTAGGTTTTCTGATTACCTATTCTGCTCCTGCCATAGCAAAACTTTCTATTTCCCTTACCTTTCTAGAAACAGGTCAGCTAATGAGTAATTACATAAGATCAAGTATCCCTGCCTCTATTACTTACTTTCCAGCGACAGTGGCCCCTGGTAGACTGTAAGGCTGCTCAGAACCTTTCCTCCACATACTTAGTATTTTAATGTGGCTGTCCTGAATGAACTGATGATTTCCTTGCTGCTGAGTTCAATGCTTGGGTTAAGATTTATTGTGTGATATTTGATCTCAACATGAAATCTGAGACTGTATTGATAAAATCAACCTTGGATTGGGGTTGGAGCCAGTAACTAGTTGACAGGAATTAGCCATAGAGAGTTTGGAGGAACCAGGAGGATGGATACAGAGATGCACAGAAACATGTAGGGAAGGCCTTGGAGTTATGCAGTAATTTTTGGTTTGGGGATGGCTGGAGAGACACTTTTGCTGGGTCTCCTACCAAAAGGGAAGGTAAGCTGGTTGCTTCTTGGCCTCTCAGGGTAGCAGGTATTCAACCCTATATCTGACATCTGAGTTTTTATTGGTGAATAGATCGATAGACACTTAGTTAAAACTACATTTGGAGGCCATGGTAGAGGCAGTGTTGGCAGGACCGGATATCCCAAGAGGCTGAGGCTTTAGCATTGGGGCTCTAACTACAGGCACTGGGGCTGCAGATGCTGGCTAAAATATCAATAGATTGAGGTGCAGCACTAAACAAACAGAAAAACAACAAAGATTTAAATAGAAATTCATCACTTTCTCTTCCCAAGTACGCTAGAAGAGAAAGGCCAGCAAATATCTAAACATACAAGAGTGCTTGTTTCTGGAACCTTATGAACAGAATTCTGTCGTAATATTTTATTTGTGCACCCCAATAAAGCTTATCTGAGGATCAGAGGAAAAAGCCAGCCACTATGTTAAACAGAAGTCAGGCAATGGTAACACTCGCCTTTAATCCTAGCATTCGGGAGGCAGAGATTCATCCAGATCTCTGTGAGTTCAAGGCCACACTGGGAACAGAGCCAGGCATGGTGGGACTCGTCTTTAAATTCTAACACTAGTTAACCATAGAGGTCTGGAGGTCTGTACAGACAGACCGGAAGTGATAGAGCTGGGCAGAAACAGAAAAGTGGTGTAGCTGCATGGAGATAGGAAATAAGATGGCAGAGCACAGAAAGGCATACAGGCATGAGTATATAGGAGGTAGCTCTTTCGGGCTGAGGATTTCTAGTGGTAAAAATGTGGCTGGCTTCTTTCTGCTTCCCTGATCTCTCAGTTTTTAACCTCAACATCTGGCTCTGTTTTTTTTTTTTTTTATTTTATTTTTTAAGACACTTAAGCAATTTGCCTTACAGAATTCCATCCCTGAAACCAATGGAGAAGAGCAAGTATTCCAGAAACATGGCTGGCTTATGACCTTCACACATGCACCACCACACATACAAACTTAAACTCTAAACATGCACACACAATTATAACAAATAAAATTAGGGGCTGGAGAGGTGTCTCTAAGCCACTCTTACTGTAAATTGTCTAATATGTTTGAAATTAATTATATATATGTATATATACATATATACGTAGATACCTGATTATAGCCATTATTTGCATTTAATGTGTATAGGTGTTCCATCTACATTTGTGTCTGTGCTATGACCACTGAGGCCAGAAGAGAGCACTGGATCCCCTGGGTCTGGAGTAGCTAAAGGTTTCAGTCTACCATCTTTGTGCTGAGGATCAAACCCAGGTCTTCTAGAAGAGCAACCACTGCTTTTAAATGGTGAGCCATTATTCCAGCCCCTAATTTTATTTACTATTATTGTGTGTGCATGTTTAGAGTTTAAGTTTCTATGTATCATGGTACATGTGTGAAGATCATAGACCATCCATCTTTCTGGAATACTTGCTCTACTCCATTGGTTTCAGAGATGGAATTCTGCTCACAAGGTTCCAAAAACAAGTATTCTTGCATGTTTAGACATTTGCTAGCCTCTTTTTCTCTTTTAAGGACATATTTCTCTTTTTTCTTATTTTTTTATCATGTATTCTCTACATTAGTGGCCATTAATGTTTTTCATTATGTATGTATTTATTTTTAAATTATTTTATTTTTAATTAACATATAATTATACCATTTACCTCCCTTTCCAATATATTGTCTCTTTTTTAAAATTATTATTCCTTTTTTCACACACAGATATGAATAAATATACAAATACAATATGCTGGATCCAATTAGTGTGGCTGGTATGTACACAGTTTTAGGACTGATTATTTGGTATTGGATAAACAAGACTAATTTCCTTTTCTCAGTCAACATTAGTTGCCTGTAGTTCTTCATCAATGGTTGAGGGCCCATGAGATTTTTTTCCCATCCCATTTGCATTTGAACTTATGGTGTCAATATTGAGATCTTGTTTAGGCATCCATATTGTTGAAAGTTCATGTGTGTAGCTTACCTGTCATATCCAAAGACACAATTTCAAAGAAGACTCTCTGGGTCTCTGGCTCAGACAATCTTTCCTTCCAAACATCCTTAATGTGTCCTGACTCACAGGCATAGGAAATGTGTAGTAGGTGTGTCAGTTGGGTAAGGGCAACTCACTGGCAGTAATTCTCTACATTTTGACCAATTGTGACTTTCTGTAATAGTCTCCATCTGCTATACAAAGAAACATCTTTGTTAGGCACATCAATACACATTTTTCTCTGGGTGTAAGTGTATTCAGTAAGAATGTAGTTAAGAACTATACTGGTTTAGGAAAGTAGCAGTGATACTTCTATGAGATTCATGAAGTCACTAGGCAAGGGTAGTTGACTAAGTTTATAGAACCATACATCTCCCACAGCCTATATAAGTACAAGTACTGGAGATTTAGGGATATCTTATTTTCTGGTGTCTGTCATGGTTCATTGGCATCACAACTGGGAAATGTAAGCCTTATTTATTTTTCATGAACTAATAATAGAAATATACACACTACCTAGCCAGTATTCTTATAAAAAGATGTGTAACACGGTTATGTTTTCAGACAATTCATAAGAAACTACTTTATTGATTCTAGTTATTTCCTTGTTTCCTTTGTTTCTCTAGGACTCAACATTGATGAACAATCAATAATTCCCATGATACTTTGTAATAAGAACTCCCTCCATCATTTATGTTTTGTGAACATTTTTTTGTAATTTTATTTCCATATCACCTTATTTTCCAAGTTATAGTATTTAAGTAAAATATAAAGAAGGACCTTCATAGACAATATAACATGTAACCAAGTATTCCAGAACCAGAAGCATAGAGTAAGTTGAACTTCTTAATTAATTTTAATTACTGGAATGTATTTGATCTTTTGACACCTGAGAATACTATAATAAACATCCAAATATATATCATTTCAGTTAAACATAGCAATATTTTTCCAACACCTTTTTTTGTATTTTTCAGTAACTCCATTGCTTCTCTCCATTGCTTATTCATTTACATTTCCTGATTTTAAATGAAATACTTGAATAAAAACCTCAGACATCATGCCCTTTTATTTACTGTATGACTGTTCTTGATTCAATTATATCTCAATGCAATTATGTGCATAAAAAGAAGTTGAGGCTGGAGAGGTGGCTCAGTGTTTAAGAGCACTGGCTGCTCTGCCAGAGGACCCAGGTTTAACTCCCAGTAACTCCAGTTCCAGAGGATCTTGGTTCTGCAGACACTGTTTGCACATGCTGCACAGACATACATGCAGACAAAATTCCCATACAAATACAAATAAATGAATAATAAATAAAAAAATAATAAATAAAAATAAATAATAAATAAAAACTTGAAATTCCTCAGTCTAATATTTGTTCAATCAATGTTTAGTAAGACTAAATAAAATTTTTCTAAAGTTTGACACAATGTGACTTAAGTCAGAGTTTGGGGAGGTTATATATGGTCTGTGACATGTCTGAATTCTTTGACATCCATCATAGATGTCTTCTGAACACAAGCCTTTTGAATGTAATGTAATTGTTTTTTATATAATAAGATTATGGTGAAACAAATATTAATACCTGTAAGATTTTAGGATGAGAATTTTATTGTATTGAGTCCCTATAGAAATATGAATATATAGCAAATTGTTTATAAAGTAAGAGGAAAATAGGCATTGATACTTGAAGTAGGTTATGTGTGCTTTCTGAAGATAAAGGAAATTGATAGACCCATGAATTTGCTTTTAAACTCTAACTCACATAAACCAGTCAATTTCCTCCTAAAAAATTTTCCTTATTATTCATGATATCCATTTAAATATGCATATCAGTATGTGTTTACTTCTATGAACAAATAATAATTAATAATAAAACAATTAAATTTCTTGTATAAAGTCTTAAATATGAGTACATTTTTTCAGGGATATACATGTCCTATCTGTGATGTTATTTTTAAGATTTTCCCCAACTTTCATATTTCTTCTAAAGTATCTTCAAAATAAAATATAAAATAACTGAATTTTATTTATTAAATACTTAAGATATTACAGTTTTAAATGCACAAAATAGCAGGATAATATTGAAAATTAACAGTATTAATTCATTAATATTGTTTAAATGTTCAGTTATTGACAAAAGCAATCAAGGAGACTGAGCTACTTCACTTCTGATTTCTTTGTCAATATAATATGAGCTCATTTCTTTAGCTCTCTACTCCATTTTTGAAATTCAGTTCTACTTTTCTGTAAAATAATTCATTTTCTTACTGCTGTGTTTGCATAATTAATGTCCCACTCTACAATTTCCATGCACTGATTTTAAAAGAATGATTTCAAAGCTTCGCATTTTATTGCATCTTGTTCAAGACTAATTCTGTCTGTTTGCAAATATAATTTGCGTCTGATTAACCCATTTAAACTTCATATTATACGAAGAGATAATTTATAAAAGAAGAGCTACATGCAGCCTTTGCATAAAGAATGATTTACTTTGAGGTTAATAACAAAACTGCATTTAAAAAAGGTCAAAAATCATGAATTCTGTCAAACTTATTCTCAAGATGAATGTTTGAATAAGTCTCTAAATTTGGCACTAAATGTACAAATGGAAATTCACTGTATTAACTAATTCACTCTGAAATTGAACATATTATTAATCTTAGTCATTATGAATGTAGAAGCTATTATTTAGGACTTAGCTAACACAGGAATACACATACCTTCAGTTATTTTTTTATTCCCTTTCTGAAGACACAACCTCCAGGGTACATTACACGTTAGGCCAATATCACCCAAGTGACATGGCTAACTCATGTTTTTATTTCTATATTTACGTACTATTTTGACTGATTTACCTTCACAAGTTAAAGTATTCTTCCTTTCTCAATACCACACGTTTGGGCAATCCCAGGCGTCTTGTTCCTTTGAAGTTTCAATTGACTTGTCATATGATCTAACTCTTGACTTACAACTGAATGGCAACACATGAGATTTCACTTGATTTTCCTTTTGTAGCTGGCAAACTTCTTTTGAGAACCTTACTGATACATATGTAGGATTATTTATCTTTCTGTATTTTATTGGTAATAAAACTTTCACTAAATCTTCTCAAAACTATAGACTCCACCAATCACAAAATCACCAAATACAATCATAAGATCTTAATTATGAAAAACATTTTTTGCTAAGCATAAAAAAACATATATCACACAGCATGAAGTAGCAAGGAAAAACAACTGTCATACAAAAATAAGCATCTCTCAGGCACATAAATATTATTAGGCAAAATAGGACCACTTTTAAAACATTTGAAAAATGGCCTCACTATATCCTGGGTACATAAAGTAGGAACTTTTTCAATGTGTTTTATGTTACACTGTTGCCTATACAATTATTGTGACCATTTACTAACAGATTTTACATTCCTTCTAAAGAACTTCATAATTAATAAGAAAAGTAATGGTGAGTATGATGGTGAAACGCAGACAGAAATTTATCTAAATATTCCCTTTGTTGGTGTTCTCACAAATTATGGACAGTTTGCCATTGTGGAAAGTTTTCATAGAATTCCTAAGAAAAAACTAAAACACTGTATAATCAGGTCAAACTGAGCTCCTAGGTTATCAGACCTTTAAGAAATGATAACAATGCTTGATAGCCACAAACAAAGCAGACCATTTCTTGTTTAGTATATGTTTAGGATAGTTTTATCAATATATATATAGAAATCAATTTATATATTATATCAATAATTATATATATATTATTTATGTATGTTTATTCTTTTATTTAAATGGTGAGAGATAAATAAAAAATCTTTGAGAGTTTCCAGACTTATTATAAAATATAAATTATTATGTTTATTTATATTATCATATAACTTTTTAGAATAATTAGAATAAACAGTCTGTGGGTATAATGTTGTTCAGTACTAAATGGTCAGCCCTGAAAACATTGGATATAAGATATATTGTAAAACCTGAGAAGGTTATATGTAGAAATACCCCACACACACACAAACACATGAATTCAATAACAATTAGTGAAAAAGAGATCACTTATTGGAAAAAAAAAGATAGATGGTTGTGTTGGAGGGTTTAGATACAATATATTATAGCTGAAGTTTTCCTGTGTCCCGGCTTGCCAGCAGTCAGGGCAAATCTCTCCCACTTGCATCCTCCAAGTAAACACACAGAGACCTATATTACTTATAAACTGTATGGCCGTGGCAGGCTTCTTGCTATCTGTTCCTACATGTTAAATTAACCCATTTTTATTAATCTGTACCTTGCCACATGGCTCAGGCTTACCAGTATCTTATACCATGCTTCTCCTCATGGTGCCTGGCAGCATCTGTGGACTTAGCATTCTTCCTCCCAGAATTCTCCTCTCTCTTTGTCCTGCCTACACTATACTCCGGTTACTGGCCAATCAGCGTTTTATTTATCAATCAATCAGAGCAACACATTCACAGCATCCTCAGCAATATATATTGCTTAAAAACCCATAAACAAGGAATTTTATAAAAAATCCTCAAATTTCTTGCAAGAAGCAGAAGTATATGGATTCAAAGTTTCAATAATATACACCTGAGGCTTATGAAACTTTATCATTTATTCTGCTGCCCATAATTCCTGGTTTCTGTAACAGAGCATTTCTATTTTAGTGCATAGTCAATAAAACTTTGAATTGAAAAGTATCATATGGTTAATTGAGCCTTTCCTTTCTAATTTTATTTGAACAGTGGACTAACAAAAAATCCCATTACATTAGAGATATCTATTTATTTATTTATTTATTTATTTATTTATTAATAATTTTAATAAAAATTGACAGACAAATACAACAAAACTAGTCTTAATTTGATATGTTATATCATGTTTTATGTATACATATGATTTCATGCTTTTTAAATACTTCTGAAATATATATACATATAGAATTTCATTAAAAATTCCTGAAAAATTTTGAAAATTAGGTGAGGAAATTTCCTGATTTCATATTCAAATCATTTTTTCCTTAAGACAAACATTAACTACACAATTTCTCAGCTATATCTAGCCATGTCAAAAATTTATTATTTGGGGAAATATGTAATATTATTTACATAGTATGAAATAATTCTTTTTATATGAATGCAAGGTATGAAATTTTCTTTACATTATACATTTTGATATGTGCACATATAAAAGTAAATACACCAACTATATTGAGAGCCCACATTCAGTGATGGTGGTTTGCCCCAGTTTAAAAATAGTATGACTTTCATTTTTAGAAACAGGAAACAACAGGTCTTCTTATCCGGGAACAGTGGAATTTTCCTGATGAGGTAGTTTGGTCTTAGAAGTGTTTTAGAAAACAAGTAAAGTGCAAAGTTCCACTATGTCCCTCAAATAAAAATGATGTAAACCCACAGATGACAGTTTAATGGGCTTAGGCAGGAGGATGGGGATACATAATATCAAGATAGATGGTACTGAATCCCATGGACAGATTCAGTTACTGACTCTACTGATCAATAATGGCAATCATGATGAGGATTTACTGTTAGGGAAACATATTTTGGTAGTATCTGTGGCTTGCCTGACAGTGCATATTCAAAAGACAAATTGTGTGCCCTAGAATGTTAACCCTGTCACTGATGAATTTACTAATTTTTGAGGTATACTAAGAAGGTTGTTCTTTTAGCCATAAAAAAATATTGGGATGATTACATATATTTATATTATTTCTACTCCAAGAATTTGATATCCTTCAAATTATGATGATATATTGAAATACTGTTTTACTCATTGTTTAATATTAATTTTCATTTTACTCTTTTACTTATGTATAATGTAAACACAGTAAAACAGCACACATACCTGTATTTAGTATTTGTAGAGACAAGACATGACATTGAAGAATATGCATTGGAATGGGACTGTAAAATGATATATTATGTTATATTCAGGAAAAATGTCAACACTGCATAAAGCTGGACATCACTGCATCTGTTAGCAAAACGGGCATTGACAACTATGCTTTAAGAAAAATGGCACTTATTGGTATGGAGATTAAAAAAAGAGCAATTAATCAAGTGTCACCTTCACAGATTTTAGGGTCCACACTCCTTACTACAAAACAAGAAACAAAAGGATACTCAGAATTTTATTCACTCAGCCAGTTCTCTTCTTCCATGTATTTGAATTGCTATATAACATCATGACACTTCCATATCGAATGATATTTCTTTAATTTGGACCTGAAATGGCTCTAAAGATTTCATATAATGAAGTATGGGTTACTAGCTGATGAGACTGGGGGAGCTGATTGGATTCTGAGGTCTGTATTATAATTAACAAACTCTTTCTTTGGCAGATTAAAATTAAATGGGTATTTGAGAAAGATGAGTCTCTGTTGAAGAAAATAAGTAGAGGCAGCATGGTGTGGTAAGATCATCCTGTCTCTGGCTACTTCCAGGCTGTTGTTTGTAAGCTGTCTATTCCACAACATCCTCTCTGCCTGCTCAACCACACCCTCTCTGCCATGATGTTCTCTGTTACCATATGTCCCCAAATAGGAGACAGGTGACCACAGCATGGAACATTTGAAATGATCAATCTAATTTGAGTTGTTTCTCTTAGGTTTATTTTATAAACATAAAGTTTTAAACAAATGTAAATAATAGTTAAAATAGCCTGTGAAGCAAATCTTTTCCCAGCTCATATTCATTTTTCTGCATCTTTTGTCCCTTGCAGAGATGATAAAGAAATAGGTGAAATCATGCCCACAAAGGAGAACCTTTGTATTTTCTTGCAAAGATATTTTTAATAGTTCTCACAAACTAGAACCTAGATATATAACTTTTCATTCTTTTGTGATTTGTTTCTTCCATTACGGTTATTGATCAAGTTACCCACTTGATAAATTTAAGGACAAAGTCATGAACTCTATAAGTAAAGGAAATAGTTGAAAGATTCTAATATCATTTCAGGGTTGTGTAATTTAAAAAAATACAAATTTTATATCACTTATTTTCTTAAGCTGGAAAAGATTTGAAAATGTTCCTTCTACTAAGGAAACATTTAATCAATATATTACTTACAATAAATTAATTAGTTTTATGCTTGATAAATGTCAGTAATTATATGTCTTATAACAAACTTAATGGTATATTGTCAACATTTACAAATTTTTCCTGTTGTTTTCTCTATTCATTCATCTCTCTCATGTGTTAAATATGAGGATCCAAATGTAAAATGAATATATTCTCTCAATCATTACGTTCTCTGACCTCTCAAACACAGATTATAGAAATACCACATATTTTGTTAATGCCTCTTTACTATTTTGGTGGTTTCTTTTTCCTTGATAGATTCAATAATAATTTAGAACAATTATTCTTTTACTTTTATACCCATAAATCTTTCTATTATTTGGATTCAAATACTCATTTTGTGAAACTAGATTAAATTATTCTCTTCATCTCATGACGATGACAAGTAGCTGAACACGAATGGGAAGCAGTTTGAAAATATATATTCTTAATTTCCATTATCTCTTTTTATTTTACTAATATTCACAAATAATTAATTTGTAGTATAATATATTGTTTGTATAATATACCTTCTATTTATTAAAGTATATTTTCTTAGAAGTGCTGCTGCATTTGTTCTCTCCTTTTCACTAATATATGTGAACATCTTAAATATTAAGTACTCGAATATATTTGGAAAGATTACACATGAGTTAGTCTTTTTAACTTTCCATTACAGAAGTGGGAGGACACCTCACAGGAGCAGTAGGTGGTTACTTGCTACTCTAGGAGAAGTCGTGGCTCTTAGACTCAGTCATTGCAAAGTTGCCCATGTTTGAGTAAATTATTCCCCATCCATGATCATCCATGCAATCCCAGTTAAGTTCAGAAAAAGAAGAAATGAAAATAGGGACCTGTTGAGGAAAAAAAGGGATTCATTGTGGGAAGGGAGAAAAGAGAGTATAATGAGGGAGAATATGAACAAAATGAATTATTCAGACAGATGAGTGTGTGCATTGCATATGAAAGATTGATTAGGTTTCCTTTAGTCCCAATGTTCATCAGCAGCAGGCCTATGGATGGCTGGTGAGAACTCTAATGGATTGATATCATAGGTTGTGGGAGGTTCGCCATGCACTATGTGTTCCTTTAATTCCAGAAATTCATGGTTTCTTATAAGACTAAAAAATTAGTGCATGTGTGGGTGAAATAACAGGTTACTAAACTTAACTTTTTACCTTTTAACTACAAAGAAACTTTTAGTTGTTTCCTTCAGTGATAAACAGCCTAACATTTGTGATAAAATCATTAAATTGTAAATTTTATTGTACTATTCTTATATTTAACAAGATCATTAATTTTTGGATTCATAAAGCCCTTTGGTTATGATATAAATGAGTTTTTCTCCCGAATTCTCACTTTGGGATGAAGAAATGGGAGACATCAAGATAAGATTTGTCCAAGATCACAAATCTGAAGTACTTTGTAGTTAATAATGTTTCTTGAAATTTTTATTTTAGATTAATATAAAACATTTCATACAAGTGAGGAATTATTACTTCATGCATTTTTGAGAGAAGCAAAAATTACATTTAAAAATATTTCCTACTCATACAGCTTTGATTCTATTTGACATTTTAACTGTCCTATCTTTAGCCCACGTAATGAATGGATTAGGTAATTATATTACCCTGGAAATTCTGTTACATGAACTGATATTAAAATTTGGGGAAACCAATTTGGCTGGTAAATTAGAAAAAGAAGTTAGATGGAATAGCCCAAGTAAAATGAAAAATGGGATTCCCTATATGTTAAGGCACAGGTTACAAAATTAGAAGTCTACATTGTTAAGTTTTGAGAATGATCTCATTCTTGTTCTAATGTGCATAGCTACATTCCATACAGATGCATGGTAGAGTGTCCTGTGTTTCTTCATTGTTATTTGATAAAGCACTTCCCTTCCTATAACATTGTTAATAAAGTGGATGAGATTGCATAGTTCATCTCAGACATTATTTATTTAATATTCTGCTACTTCAGAGTGGAAGAGAGACAAACTCTATATGCTGGACACTTTTTCTCTGTGTATGTGCATTCCATGAAAACAGAGGGCCACTCTGTACACAGATAGGATATTCCAAGAAACAAAATGTTATGACATGGTTGATTATTTCATGAAGAATTCCATAATCAACTGAAATGAAAGCAATAAGAAGTGAAGATTATTTGTAATGTTTTAAAGTATCCAAATATGAGTATTAGCAAGTATGCTTCTACCAAAATGGGAAGAACTTTTTCTCTTCTCATGCTCTACAAGTTGAAAGCAAAGAACCAAATCCCACATGTTGTCCTATGACATCTACACAGTTTCAGTCATGCATAGAGATGTTCGCGCACACATACACACAAACACACACACATACACACAAATTATAAATAAAATAATGTGTTTGGATATTCTAAATTAAGTAACAACTCAATAAACAGTGATTATGTTCTTTGAAAACATGAATATTTTAGGCTTATATAGTTATCATTAATCATTGAAAAGTTGTCTAATATTTTAACTTTTGTTACTTATTTCAGAAAAGTGATGAACATGGTTAATGAAATTAATGTTCATGTCTATGTGTGACACTTTATAATACTAGAACTATAAGAGCAAGATGAGGAAATTTGCTATTTGCAAAAACATAAAGATTATGGTTTTTCAGACTCTATTACTTCCAGCCATTTTGTGAGCACATAATATTTCCATATTAACTGTTCCTTTTATATTTAAATTATATATAATTTGAAGTTCAGACAAATATTGTTTTCAGTTATTATAAGGCTAAAATTATTGCCGGGATGTCTGCAATCAGAACTCTTTTTATAATCATTTATTCTATTTGACATTTTTACCAAGACTGTGGTAGAAGCTAAGCCTTACTATTCCATGTTAAATAGGCATTGTCTTTATAACTTTCATATATATTCTTCTAAATAGTTTCTCTGAGATTTATCATTGTTTGGACAAGTTGTGAAATAAGATGGTTAATCGCAACAGTTCAGAAGATATTAAATGCACATATGCATCCTTAATTCATACAAATATTAAATATTTTCATTTGAAAAGAGGTCCAATTAGCATTCTTGCACAGACTGTTTCCTAAGACTATTCTTTAAGAGACAAACATACAATATTACAATTAACTGAAAGTATGTAAAAATCCTAATGTTTAAGATGCATACATATCTAGACCTGTCTGAAATCTATGTAAAATTTAATTTTATAATATTGAAAATCTAGGCATGTCCAAAGAACAGCCAGCTTAATTAATACACAAAAGTGATTAGTATTTAAATACTTAGTGTCTGCTTCAGACATTGATTGTTCAGAACAAGTTTGTGAATTAAAATTATTTCTAAAATATGAAGTTCTGGGAAGTATGCCAAGGTCATGAGCTTGATGCAAACCAAGTAGGTTAATAATATCTCTTATGTTACCTGAGCTGAATTATTCAGATGTAATCAATAGTGTCTAACTTTTTAAAGTTCTTCAGACATCTACAATGTAATAATATGCTCAAAAGGCATGTTGTCTTCTATAGAGAATGGTTATATATGATCTGGTAATTGTATTCTTCATAGTTAGTTGCTTTCTTTGGTCACACAGATAACTGGTTTGCTTTGAGAGGGTAGACTTGAAGTCTTCATAAATATAAAAATGTTTGTGTATAAATTTCAGTGAGTTAGTTGACATGAATTTTACATATGTATTGTTTTTTGTTTACTTTATGTTATTTAGTAAATGCAGTAGTTTCTCCTTTTCTCTTCATAATGTAGCTCCAGTTGGTTTGGAATTCACTTTGTAGTTAAGGATGACTTAAAATGTCTGATTCACCTGATCCTCCCATCTGTTTCTCCATGACTTTGGAATTAAAGGTATATATTTATGGGGATCTGAGGCTCAAACTCAGGGCTTTATGCATGCTAAGTGATTACTCTCTTAACTGAGCTACATCCTGAGGCTTAAAGGATTCATTGTCTAAGTGCATATGAATCAGACATTTGTACTTAGCCCATAGGACTCTCAGCAGCTCTATGTGAATATCAGTCAGGAGTTCACATCTTATCAAGTACTCAATTAACTGTGCTTCAAGTGATTAATTTTCTTTGTACTCTGAGAAACAATAACTATCTCTTTTATTTATTTATTTATTTATTTATTTTATAATTTAATTTAATTTTGCATATCAGCCACGGATTCACTTGTTCTCCTCCCTCCACCCTCCCGCCTTCCCTCCAGCCCACCCCCCATTCCCATCTCTTCCAGGGCAAAGACTCCCCTGAGGAATGAGTTCAACCTGGTAGATTCAGTCTAGGCAGGTCCAGTCCTCTCCTCCCAGGTTGAGCCAAGCATCCCTGCATAAGCCCCAGGTTTCAAACAGCCAACTCAGGCACTGAGTACAGGACCTGGTCCCACTGTCTAGATGCCTCCCAAACAGATCAAGTCAATCAACTGTCTCACCTATTCAGAGGGCCTGATCCAGTTGGGGGCCCCTCAGCCATTGGTTCATGGTTCATGTGTTTCCATTAGTTTGGCTATTTGTCCCTGTGCTTTATCCAACCTTGGTCTCAACAATTCTCACTCATACAAACGTTCCTCTTTCTCACCAATTGGACTCCTGGAGCTCCACATGGAGCCTGCCCGTGGATCTCTGCATCCAGTTCCCTCAGTTATTGGATGGGGTTTCTATCACTACAATTAGGGTGTTTGGCCTTCCTATCACTAGAGTAGGTCAGTTCGGGCTGTCTCTCCACCATTGCTAGTAGTCTATTGTGGAGGTATCATTGTGGATTTCTGTGGGCCTCTCTAGCACTTTGCTTCTTCCTATTATCATGTGGTCTTCATTTTTCATGGTCTTTTATTCCTTGTTCTCCCTCTCCATTCTTGATCCAGCTGGGATCTCCCACTCCCCTCAGCTCTCTTTCCCTCGACCCTTGCCCTTCATTACCGCCACCCCACATGTCCATGTTGTTCATGTAGATCTCATCCATTTCTCTGTCATTGGGTGATCCCTGTGTCTTTCTTGGGGTCCTGTTTTTTAGGTAGCCTCCCTAAAGACATTTAAGGAATTGCTCAACATCCCTAATGATCAGGGAAATGCAAATCAAAATGACTCTGAGATACCACCTTACACCTGTCAGAATGGCTAAGATAAAAAACACTGAAGACAGCTTGTGCTGGAGAGGATGTGGAGCTAGTGGAACTCTCCTCCACTGCTGATGGGAATGCAAGCTTGTACAACCACTTTGGAAATCAATATGGCACTTTCTTAGAAAATTGGGAATCAACATCCCCCAAGACCCAGCTATCCCACTTTTGGGCATATACCCAAGGAATGTTCAATCATACCACAAGGGCACTTGCTCAGCTATGTTCATATCAGCATTGTTTGTAATAGCCAGAACCTGGAAACAACCTAGATGCCCTTCAACTGAAGAATGGATAAATAAAATGTGGTACATATACACAATGGAATACTACTCAGCAGAGAAAAACGATGACATCATGAGGTTTGCAGGCAAATGGGTGTATCTAGAAAAAAATCATCCTGAGTGAGGTAACCAAGACTCAGAAAGACAAACATGGTATGTACTCACTAATAGAGGGATACTAGATGTAAAACCGGAACTCTTATTTGAAACCAACACACTATTAAATAAGCTTACTGGTAAAAGATATTTGATTACAATGGATAACACATTTATGTATCTCTCCCACAGTATATGATGTAGCTAAATTGATTGACAAGTAAGTAAATCCACTGAGTAGAGTTGACTTCATGTGGAATTCTACCCTTGACATATTAAGAGTAACCATGATCTGTGATTTGAATCTACTACCTCAGTCTGCAAAACCTCAGAGAAAGGAAGATGAAGCAAACCTTTCAAGAATACTAGTATAGCAAAGATAAATTAGAGGAGAATCAAAAGAGTTGAATATTGAAACTTCATCATAGATAGTTTACCCATGGGTTGAGCATAGATGTGAAAATCAACACTCAAGAATTTGAAGCTATTACCAAAAACAATGTCCTGAATCATGGGATGTATAAGAGATGTGGCTTGCAAAAACATGGATCAGCTCACTCACTGCCTAATTTTCTACTGGGTCTTGATAATACAAAAACATTAAACAATTTTATAGATTTCTACACATTCTGTAAATGAGGCAAGTAGAAAACTGACAAGATGGAGTGGTTGCAAGATGCACAGGACAACTTTTCAGAACTTTCTATGACAACATAATGTCCCAATAAAATAATGTCAAAGGGATTTTAATTGCAGGGGTTTAATGATGTTTTCAAATGTCAGGTTGACTTGTTTGCAATCATTAGGTAAGAACGGGTATTTCCCACATAATACTGCCAAAATATTTAATGGAAAGTACCACTTATGTATTGTATACTGCTTAAATATCCTTAGCTTATTCAAAATCTCCAAAGCTTTTGATACCACAAATAAATAGAAATATATTTTTCCTATTTTCTCACAGTTTGGGTTTAAAAACTATACTGTTTTATAAAAGAATAAAGAAAATAAAACCTATTGAACAATTGAACTTGTACCTGCCATTAATTCAAATTATTCTTCAGGGAATATGTAAAGAATGGATGAACAGATGAAAAAAATGGTAGCAAAAGTACATTTATGATTCCAAACACATGCTTCAGTTCATTTTCTTTTCCTTTTCGAAAAGCATTTATTGAATCTCTTCTACCTGTCAAAAATCTATCCTGGGCTCCGGGAAGACATGAAAAGTGAATTAAGAACATGCTATTATATAGCTTTACAACACCGCAGGGGAAATACAGACAGAAAAGAAACAAAGAAAAGTCGGGTGGCCACAATGCTCAGCAGAAAACTTAAGAAGTGATGCTCTATTAGCAGGTTGTAGGAAGGCACCTGAAGATGCCATGTGAGTAAATGACTCTGTGAGAGACGAAGAGTTTTCGTTGCATAATGTATCACGGCCAAACTTAGGAGACTAAAAATAATTCTCTCTTGATCGCTGAAGTCTGTAGAATGTCTGTTTTTTGTTGTTCTTTTAAAAAAAAAAAAACTCTTTCTGCTTTGAGATTTCTCATGTCTCTTCAATCAGCTGTAAATTTGTCTGAGAGTTGGGTGACCTTGGATGATTTCTTCATATCTGCAGAGACTGGTAAGCTGGATATCAGGGCCAAAAGGCCTTTCATTATTTAAGAAGTGAGCCTGGTCTCGTTCACATGGGTTTGGAGGTTTGGAGTGGTTCCAACAACCACAAAGAAGAAAATTGTAAAGGATAATTGTAAATCTCTGTTTGGATCTCATTTATCACTGTCTCACTGCAAGAAGCAAATCATTTAGTGAAACCCAGAGTCGGCTTGTAAGGGCATTTCCAAAGTGTGTGTGTGTGTGTGTGTGTGTGTGTGTGTGTGTGTGTGTGTGTGTGTGTGAAGACAGGTTAGGATACCAAAGGACTACTTGATGGGAGCTAGCAGTCTGTCTCAGATGTCTGTGAACTAATGAAGTTCTATAAAAGTCAGATGAACAGATCAGTTCAAATAAAGGCAGTTAATGATATAAGACCTATAGGAAAAGTAGGAGAGGAAAAAAGAAAGCTAAAGAAGTGAAAGAGTTGAAAAGGATAATTGAAATGATTAGCTAATTAAGCAAGCATCTCATAAGGTAGCACATTTTGTTCAGGGAAATGAAAAAGTTTTATGCTAAGTATGAACAATTGCTTATTTTATTTTATTTTACAATACAATTCAGTTCTACATATCAGCCACAGATTCCCTTGTTCTCCCCCCTCGTACCCCCCTCCGCTTCCCCTCAGTCTACCCCCTATTCCCATCTCCGCCATTAAAAATGGTCAATAACAGTGCTTATAAAGGCAGATCGGTATGGCACGACCATGGACAATTTCATTTTGGATCCAATTACATAGTGGCTGGAGAATCACTATGATTATGGCACCTTTCTTTTTTTAATTTTAAATGCAATGTAAAGAAGTTTCAGCCATAGAGAATACATGAGAAATGTATTAGAAAATACAAAAGAAAACAAACAAAAACACAAACACTGAATGATGTAAGTATATGTAGTACCTGATAACTATTTACATGACCTTCTGATTCACTGAAAATGCATTCTGATCACATCCCATAAACTAAAGTAAGCCATGAAAGATCTTTATTTGGAGAAGACTACAATGCTCTTTCATATCAGTTAGTAATTTTTTTCTAATAGGGACAATAAGAATATTAGATCTGAAGCAATAGAGCTAAAGGAGATAATTTAAGAATGGAGGCAGAAAATAGAATAAAATCCAAAAAAAAGAAACTATTAACAAGTAAATGAAACACTAAACTGCATTTAGATAGTTCTGTAAAGCAAAAACTAAATAAAAAATATCTGAGGAAAGCCAGTGCTATAGAAAGATGATCAAAGTGTAAAATCAGCCATAAACAGAAGAAAAAAAATCTGTCAAAGGTAATGATAAAATATCATCAGCTTAATGGAAATTTCTGAGAAGTAGATAACAATAGGCATATAGCCATAACATTTATAAGTATTTGAGCATTCTTCAGTTGAAGGGCATCTAGGTTGTTTCTAGGTTTTTGGCTATTACACACAATGCTGCTATGAACATAGCTGAGCATGTGCCCTTGTGGTATGATTGAGCATTCCTTGGGTATATGCCCAAGAGTGGTATAGCTGGGTCTTGGGGGAGATTGATTCCCAATTTTCTAAGAAAGTGCCATATTGATTTCCAAAGTGGCTGTACAAACTTGCATTCCCACCAACAGTGGAGGAGAGTCCCCTTTGCTCCACCTCCTCTCCAGCATAAGCTGTCGTCAGTGTTTTTGATCTTAGCCATTCTGATGGGTGTAAGGTGGTATCTCAGAGTCATTTTGATTTGCATTTCCCTGATGACTAGAGATGTTGTACAATTCCTTATAAATAAAATGTGGTACATATACACAATGGAGTACTACTCAGCAGAGAAAAACAATGACATCATGAGATTTGCAGGCAAATGGATGGATCTAGAAAAAAAAAAAAACATCCTGAGTGAAGTAACCCAGACTCAGAAAGACAAACACGGTATGTACTCACTCATAGGAGGATACTAGATGTAAAACAAAGGATGGCTAAACTCCTACTCATAACTCCTGGGAGGCTATCTAGAAAAGAGGACCCTCAGAAAGACACAGGGATCGCCCAATGACAGAGAAATGGATGAGATCTACATGAGCAAACTGGATGGGGGGCGGGGGATAATGAAAGGTGAGTGTCAAAGGAAAGAGAGCTTAGGGGAGCGGGAGACCCCAGGTGGATCAAGAACAGAGAGGGAGAACAAGGAAAAAGAGACCATGATAAATGAAGACCCCATTGGAACAGGAAGAAGCAGAGTGCTAGAGAGGTCCCCAGAAATCCACAAAGATACCCCCACAATAGACTACTGGCAATGGTTTAGAGACAGCCCGAACTGACCTACTCTGGTGATAGGATGGCCAAACACCCTAACTGTCATGCTAGGAATCTCAACCAATGACTGATGGAAGCAGATGCAGAGGTCCACAGCCAGGCTCTATGTGGAGCTCTGGGAGTCCAGTCAGCAAGAAAGAGGAGGGACTGTATGAACGAGAATTTTTGAAACCAAGATTGGAAAAAGCACAGGGACAAATAGCCAAACTATTTTCCATGGTTCATATAGCTGAGGAGCCCCCAACTGGATCAGGCCCTCTGGATAAGTGAGATAGTTGATCAGCTTGAACTGTTCGGGAGGCCCCAGGCAGTGGGACTGGAACCTGTCCTCAGTGCATGAGCTGGCTGTTTGAAACCTGGGGCCTATGCAGGGACATTTTGCTCAGCCTGGCAGAAGGTTGAGCTGAATCCCCAGGGGAGTCCTTGCCCTGGAGGAGATGGGAATGGGGGATGGCTGGGGGGAGGTCGGGGGAGGGGGATGGGAGGAGGGAGGACAGGGGAATCCGTGGCTGATATGTAATATTAAATCAAATTATAAAAAAAATTAAAAAATATGTATTTGACAAGTGTATATTTCAAATAGTAACAAATATTTATAATATAACATTATTTTTCCACTCCATACAAATTATCATTGTTTTAAGATAAAGAGATGTAGGAAAGGGAGAAGAATGTATTCGTGTGATATGTGCTACAATAATGAAATATCTGTGACAAAGTAGTTATCAAAAATGAGAATTACTTTTTTTTAGATCTAGGCTTTGAAAGCCCAAGATGGAGCACCCCTCACTGATAGACCTCTGTGGAAAACCTGAGTGCAGGTTAAGTGAGAAATACATGAAAAAGCTGGCAATAAGATGATGAAGCAGGAGATTGAGAGAATGTCTCAAAGGCCTAGAATATTCATGAGACATCAAAATACCTAAGAATTAAGAATCTCCCCAGACAAAATGTCTAAATATTACTACCCTTGGACCCAATATCCAATGCATGAAACTTTAGGAAGACACTCAACTTCCAAACCATTGCAGTGGGTCTGGTTATGAAGTACATGGAGGAGAAAATTCATGCTAGGTAGGAGTGGTTCTGCACTAAATGCCCACATAAAGAAGTTGGAGAAATCTCACACTAATGATTTAACAGCACACCTGAAAGCTCTAGAACAAGAAGAAGCAAAGCCACCCAGGAAGAATAGATGCCAGGAAATAATCAAATTGAGAGCTGAAATCAATAAAATAGAAACAAAGAGAACAATACAAAAAATTAATGAAACAAAGAGTTGGTTCTTTGAGAAAATCAACAAGATAGACAAGCCCTTATCCAAACTAACCAAAAGGCAGAGAGAGATCATCCAAATTAACAAAATCAGAAATGAAAAGGGAGATATAATAACTATCACCGAGGAAATCCAGAAAATCATCAGGTCATTCTTCAAAAACCTCTACTCCACAAAACTGGAAAATCTAAAAGAAATGGATAATTTTTTTTGGATAGGTACCACATACCTAAGTTAAATCAAGACCAGATAAACTATTTAAATAGTCCTTAATTTTTTTAGAATAGTTGGTTGGATATACAAAAGTTAAGTGAAATTTCAGAGCTTAAAACACAAAAAAGTACCATTTAGGTACTTTTAAATGCTGCAGAAGCTAGTAACAAATTAAGCCTTTAGAATTGGGCTTCACATGAAGTCTAAGATAAACCAAAATAAAGACAAGAGTTGAAGTAAGAATGCCTTTAAAGTCGGTGTCTCAAGATCTCAGTCAATAAAGATATATAACCAAAGTATTGACAAATTGAAAGGATGTGAGGGGAAGACAAATGTGTTTATGAATAATCTTGCTTTTATTCAAATTTTGAAACATTTCTTTCTTGAATATAATGAATTACCTTGACAGGTCTACTTAGCTTATTCTTTGTCTGTTGAGAAATATCTTGGTGTATGTAATTCTGAATACTACAAATATTTATTGTAGTGGTAATCCTTGGGAAATTTAATGTTACAAGTTATGAACTTTTCTGTTTCATTGTTATGTGCAATAAAAAATTGCCTAGCTCTTTAATGGCCATTTGCATCATAAAGGAAAGAATAGAAATGTGATTGCTGGTTTGCAAATTATTTTCGTAGATATCCACTCTCATTTCCATTTTGAAACGAAGCTCAAAAACTAAAACTGAAGCATTTATATTCTAGGTGACCTTGATGTAATACCTGGTTATAATTATAATGAAGAAGTAGTGGAAAAATAGGAAACATCAAAGGCTAATAAATGCAATTCTCTATGATAATTAATATGGAATTGTCTACCTTATTTACCACCTATGGTTGTTGAAAATTCTATTCCCACCTAGTTTCACAAAGTCTGAATAATGTTCAAGATATTTTTTTTTGTCTTATTTCCACAAAGAACTCATTGGCCACTAATTTATAGACTAACCATTTCAAACATCAGGTATCACTCCTGATCTTTGTGTTAGTGTAATGGTATGTGATGTATGTGTGCCTTTTTGTATGTAGGTTTTATTATATAGAGAGGGACATGTGTGTGTATAAATGATTGTGTACAAGTATATGCTGGGAATATGGAGGCTGGAGGTTGAAATCAAGACCCTGTCTCAATCACCCTTCTCTTTATATATTTCAGCAGGGTCTTGCACTTGAATATGGTGCTTGTCAGATTGACTAGTCTAGATAACCAACATGCTCTTGGAATCATCTGCCTTTGCTTCTAATGAATATTTCTCAAGAGTGCTATGCCAACCAGACATTGAGTTGGATGCCAAAGATCTGAGCTCCAGTTTTAAAGTTTGCAGTGCAAGCATTTCTACCTGCTAAGCCATCTCCCCCGCTTCATTTTTATGTTTAAAATTGAATATCTAAAGCTTTACTGGTACTGAATTTCTTGGTCAAAAAAATATAGTGTATTAGTTAAGTTAACTAATTGTCTCTAATCATGTCTATTAGCTTAACATTAAAAATGAAACTTTAATAAGAAACAGTTTTCATTTCTACCTAAAAGTCCCTCTGGAAAAACTGTATAACTCTGCTTTAAAATAACTTCTGAAATTTAGCCCTAAAGCTATGGTTTCAGTTCTTCATTGAAAATTCTCCAGAATATGTATTTTCCCAACACTTGATGCCACACATAAAGTTAAATGAGAGCAATTGGTTTAATTAATGGGTAAATCTGAACACCTTATAAACCTGTGCATATAATAGTGTCAGAGTATGAGGGCTTAAGTTTTCTGTCACATATTCCAAAAAATGCCAAATCATAAAAACACTGCATGAATAGTCATGTTAATGTAAAATTAAAAATAATTTTTTTTCATGATACCACAGTACCATATGCAAATCTTAAAGGAGTCATCAGGGTTTACACCTAGATTTGGCATGTGTTTTCCTATATTCCTTTTGTTCCTAAGCACTATCAGTTCCTGGCATGCTGTGTCCTCATTTCATTCAACTATGACCTGTGTTTCTCCCCCTCTTGAAATGTTCTCTTTCTCACCATTCCTCTAACAGTTCCTAGGTGAATATTTGTGTGTGTGAGTGTGTGTGTGTGTGTGTGTGTGTGTGTGTGTGTGTATGTGTATGTGTGTGTGTGTGTGTGTGTATGTGTGTGTGTGTGTGTGTGTGTATGTGTGTGTGTGTGTGTGTGTGTATGTGTGTGTGTGTGTGTGTTTTAATCAGTAGTTATACTAAGCTCAAAACTATGTCTTGCAAATTTGTAGTAGATAACTTTTCTTTCCTTTTTTTTTAAACCACAATATTTCTTTTCACTGTTGACAACAGAATATCATTTTCAAAGTATTAAGAAGTAATTTTGTTCACTCATGTGAGATTTATTCACATTAAATTGCAGGATACTAAGCTGAAAAGAAATTGTGAATCTGTGATATCAATACATTTTCTTTACTTTTACTAGGTAAGTGAGTGATACATCATTTTCATTTGTTCTAACATTTAATGGCAGTATGTGTTTCTTCTTGTTACACTGTCGATTTTTCTTTTGTATTTCTAATTTCAGTAACAAGATGGCATGGTTCCATGTGGCTCCTTTATCCATGTTCTTCCTCTCTTCCTGTTGTACATCCATCTGCACAATTTTCCCATTTCTCTTGCTGTTGAAACATTAACACTCACAGCAGTTGCCTCTACTTTTGTTTCCCTGTATTGTAATGTCCACCCTCTCTTAAGTTAGACCCAAAATGTTCCTTTTTTATTCAGTTGGCTTCTGCATATACACCATGTTAAATAACCAAAGCCAGTGGGTTAAAGGTAAGATCACTGTGAAAAAAAATGTGCTGCATTTGTTCCTTTCGGCCTGAATTATCTAACTTACAGTCGATTATCCTTCATTGCCTGGACATGGAGCACTTCTCTTGTATTTACAGACACTGTGAGAACATCTGGGAGATAAATATAAATGAAAGGTTTCTCTCCACCAAGATAGGTGACATGAGTCAGGATTTCTGGACCCATATGTTTTTAGGAGAAAGCTAACTCCCTCGAATGAACTGTTCTCTGAGTTCTATGTGTCTTGTCATGTGCCAAGATGATCAATGTTAAAAATAAAACAAAAAAGAAATCATGTTTGAAGTTGGTAATTGTGGGCCAGAAATGGTAAAATAGATTGCTCTGGAATTAGGAATACAGATATAGAAAACAGAAAGCTCTAGAATTGAATATGTGTAGACTTCTATAGCAAATTGTTTTCACTGTAGTGAAATATATTTTTCTATTATTTGCTTATTTTATGTTTCCACTTAGGTGGGCTACAGGACAAATTTTAACATGCGGAATTTGAGATGAAGCACCAGCCACCCAACCATCTTGTTTTTTACATTTTTTAACTGATTTACTAACTTGTTTATTAATTGGATCATTGACTATTCCTTCTTCCTTTTCCCCCCTTCTTTAGTTTCAAATATTTTTGCTCAGTGCCTGCGCTGCTATGATAAAGGACATGGTTTCTTTGAATAACAATAACAGCTGACCATCTTTCTGCTTTTCCTCTTGGACTACTCTGGCTGGGTTTAGGGTTCTATTCAGTGCTTGCTTTGCTGTGCATCTGTCTTTGATTTCCTCATACCTGTACATGACATAAATCAAGATGTGGTACCAGGCAACACATGAACAGATATTGTGCCACAGGTTGTTCATGAGGTTCACCCATGGAAATACTGCTTGCAGTCCAGTGTCATATGTCAGTCATAGTTCCTGAGTTGGACTATTCTGATCATCAATAACTAAACTAGTTAATAAGTAGTGAATGCATTATATCTGTTAAATCATACATTTATTTATTGTAGAGAAGAAGCCTTGTGTGAATAAAGACCTAATATAATGTATTTGACATGAGCTCAATTACTTTACAAATATAATAAATAGAAACTATTATTACCTCCTTACAAGCCATCATCCATCTTTATTTTTTATCTTACTATATAAATAATAATGAAAAGGAATAACAACCAGCAGGCAAGTATATAAGCAAAAGGAATACAACTCCTCCCCAAAGTCAGCTTATTATGTTACCTCCAAATTCTGGAAAATAAGAAAACTCCATAGTAATGGATTCTATATTCATTTACACTTTTTTTTTCTGAGACAGGGTTTCTCCATGTCATTTTGGTGTCTGCCATGTGCTGTGGGATGTTCTGTATGCTGTGAATGTATTGCTCTGATTGGTTGATAAATAAAACACTTATTGGCCAGTAGCCAGGCAGGAAGTATAGATGGGACAAGCAGAGAAGAGAATTCTGGGAAGTGGAAGGCTGAGTCAGGAGACACTACCAGCCGCTGCTGCCATGAGAAGTAAGATGTAAGGATACCAGTAAGCCATGAGCCATGTACAAGGTATAGATTTGTAGAAATGGGTTAATTTAAGATATAAGAACCAGATAGCAAGAAGCCTGCCATGGCCATATGTAGTTTATAAGTAATATATGTCTCTCTGTTTACTTGGGTCTGAGTGGCTGTGAGCACAGGCAGAACTTGAGAAAACTCCAAAAACAGTCCTGGATCTTGCTTTATATACCAGGCTGGCCTTGAACTCACAGAGATCCTCCTAGATCTCCCTCCTGAGTGCTGGGAATATAGATGTGCACCACCGCTACCCGGGGGAGTCTATTTTCATATCAAACCTAATATACTCAAAATAAATCTTTCTCAACCAATATAGAACCATTAAAGGTATATAATATTATACAATAAGTAGTGATTTATTTTGGTTTCTATGTTTTTGTATTGTACATGTATTACTCGAGCAAGTTTGGAGAGTTCAGAGTAAGCTGAGAAGGGCAAGGGCTGGGGAGGCAGTGGTGATAGAACTAATTACATGTGGACAAAGATATTTGTAGTGTCTACAGATGACAATAATGTTCTACAAATCTCAAAAACTAGAAGGGTTTTTAGTGTTTTCATCACCATGAAAAATGGAAACAACCATGTTTTCAGGTTAAAAACAATTAATTAATAAATGAACCTGTAGGAGACATTGTTCAGACCATAACACAAAGCCTTTTTCTTTGAGGCTTTTCAAAGCTTGTGGAACTGCAAATATGGTTTCAAATTTCTCTTTTCCATAACTACTTCTTCTCATGATGATTATGATTATTATTATTAGTAGTAGTATACAAATATTATATAATAATATATAATATAAAGAAATATAATTATAGTTAATATGATTATTATTTATTTGACTTTAGATGAAATGGTTTCCTTGCAGCCCTGGCTGTCCTTTTACTAATTCTATTGAGCAGGCTGCCTAAAAACTCAGAGGTCTTCTTGTCTCTGTCCACAATGCAGGGATATAATACGTGTGTCAATTTTCTCCAAAACTTTTAAAAATACATCTACTATTTTGAAGAAAATTACTGTATTCATTTCTTTGTTAAGAATCAGAATAAAACATATATATCATTCTATACAATTAAATGCAAATGTTGACAAAGCTTTGTGAGAATGTCTCCTGCCTGGTATATTCATGAATTTTTCAACTATATAGTATTTTAAAGATAAAATATGATAAAGTATGCTGGTATGAGTCTTAAATATGCACAGAAACAAGTAAATCAATTCAATTATATGTAACATGCATAAAAATGCCTTGTGATAAGGAACAAAAACAGTAATTTAATCACATTTTATATACACTATTTTGAAAGTAATGGTCCAGCTCTTAAGACAAACTGTGAAAAAGTTTCTAAATATGGAATCATTTTTGTGTTGATATAGACTGGTGATATTGCAAGTACATTTAATGTAAAGTAATTCAGATGAAGTAGAATGTACATTCTGGACTGAGGTGGCAAAGTACTTCACTATTGTAAGAAAGAAAAGGGTCTAGGAATAGAAAAATCTCTAATTTTGGATTCAGATAAGAATTAATGGTTTAGCTAGCCACACATACACATAAATTCACCACTATGCTGTGTCTGTTGCTTTTAGAATGGGGATGACAGTATTCAATGAAAGCAGTAAAGGGAGTCAAGATTTACTGTGACTCATATTTTCAGAATATTCCAGTCCATCATGGCAGGGATCAGAGAAGCACCTTAGTGAGTGGCAGAAAAAGAATGTGGAGAGGAGGCTGTTCACATTGTGTTTGACAAGGAATGAGAGAGCAAATGAAGAGAAGCAGGGGCTAGATTTCATCCTTAAGGACTTGCCAGAAGTGACCTACTTCCATCGGTCAGTTGATACCTCCTGAAGTTGCAAAATTTCCAAAGATGAAGCATCTGATTAAAAATTTGAAAATAACCCTCAGAAATTTAAAAAATTCCTAATATTTCCATCTCTAAAAGGGAATTTTTTTAATTATCAACAAAAACTAATTAAGATTATTAGAGCATATGTGTTTGGAGAAAACTCATATGTGTTTATAAAAAATATTTTTCATTATGATATGAATTATGAGTCTGTGTTTTCTTTCCTTGTCAAGGTAACCATTCCAGATAGTGAACATGGGATGCTGAGGAAACAGTAATTTTGAGGGTTAATGTTAAATCACCATTTTTACATGCCTCTTCCTCATTAGATCAATAATGCAAGAGGACTAATGTAATGTCAAAGGAATTGCATTCATCAAACTAGAAATATCTTGTGGCTATTCCTCAGTGTAACTCACCCCTTAAAAAATGCTATTGAAGATGTTGATTGAATCAATGAATACCTATGGGAGATTATATATAACATGTTAGAAAAGAAAATGCAGGAAATGTATTAATAATTGCCTAACATAAATAAAAAAGAACTTATGGCCATGGAATATAAAACATAACTTACACATATTAAATCTGTGATATATCTCATTTTCTAGACATAAGATTTTAATACTATAAGTTAAATAATTTAAAATTAATCTTATGGTCAGACTGTGTTGATATTTCTAATCATTTTTATTTGTGTTAGTTGATAACTCATACATCATCTTCAGGCTGAAAAGACTGTTACAAACATTAGTTGAAAGAATGAAAAAAATTCCAGAAGACATCACATTATCTTTCAGCCTTCAATGTTTTCAGCAATGTATCTAATTTCTTACAATGATTTTCATGGTGGGATGACCATAAGAAAACTTTTTCTAAAAAACATTGTTTTCCTTAAGGATATAAACTATTAGTAAAATTTTCTATCTTTTATATAAACAGTAAATAATTGATAGGATAATTTGTTAAGTCAGAAGATGTCAGAAAATTCATAAACAATAAAGTAATTCAGTTATAACTGACATTTTATTTAATAATGTAGCATTTATAATTGCAATAATTTATTAAAATAATTTATAATTTGTGCACAAGACATGCCTAGTCATTGGTAAGTTGTCAATGCACCCCTTAAAATCAAATAGATTCATTAATTACTAAATTGTTAATTCAAAGCACAAAAGAAGCTATGACATACTGTTTCATATGACTCATATTTTAAAGGGATGACTGAACCAAACACTGAGAACCAAATTTTGATTAGAAGCAAAATTTGGTTCTACTACTGCTATAAATATAAAATAGACAGTCATATTTGAGAAACCATCTTTCCAATAAGTGTTATCAGAATTCTCACCATTCCTGTAAAGTATGTAGTTACCAGATGGTGAGATGATACAGCCACATAACTCCTATGTCTTCATCAAGAGGTAAAATGGTGAAAAAAAAATATATGTCTACATGCTGCACATGAGTCCTGCTATGAATGATATATAAGATTGCTAAAAACAATTCAATGTCAATCAATAAGTGAATCAATACATTATAGTAGCCTAATAGACAGGATATTAGCAATACAATTGATATTACTGATGAAACAAAAATGGATATTAAAATATTTGTGCAAAATAAAAAAGGCTAAGACTCTTAAAATAATATACACTACCCCAATTCTCCATTAAAATTCTCAAGAGTATGCTGCCTGAGATAGTTTGGAAAACACACCATGGCTACTTAAGATGAACAGGTGAGGTGGAGTAGGTCAGAGAAACAGATTGAGTAGAAGCATAAAGAATTTATTTGAGACCATGATTGGAAAAATCACAGGGACAAATAACCAAACTAGCTGAAACACATGAACTGTGAACCAATAGCTGAGGAGCCCCCATGGAACTGGACCAGACTCTCTGGATAAGTGAGACAGTTGATGAGCTTGAACTGTTTAGAAGCCCCCCAAGCAGTGGGACCAGGACCTGTCCTTGGGGCATGAACTGGCTTTCTGGAACCTAAGGCCTATGCTGAGACTCTTTGCTCGGCCTTGGTGCAGGGAGGAGGAGACTGGACCTGCCTCAACTGAATCTACCAGCCTGGGCTGAATCCCCAGGGGAGACCTTGCCTTGTAGAAGGTGGGAATGTGGGGTGGATTGGAGGGAAAGCCTGGGGGTGGGAGGAGGGTGGACAGGGGAATCCATGGCTGATATGTAAAATTAAATTAATTATAAAATAAAAATATTTAAAAAAAAAAAACAATTTATTTGGGTACAATAATGACCAACAATTATCATTTAATGTGGTGTGTGTGTGTGTGTGTGTGTGTGTGTGTGTGTGTGTATGTGTTTGTGGGTGTTTTGTATATATGTGATGCAGGAGTCTATGTGAGCTGATATAGTACATATGGAAGTAGAAGGATAACTTGGGAAGCTAGTGTTCACCATCTATCATATGTTCCAAAAATGGAGCAATCGAGATATATATAACTACTGAATTAAATTTATCATGCCCAATATAATGAAAGATTAACTAACTGAGGTAGCTACATTTGTTGCCAGGGTCTCCACTGTGCTAGCTGTAGTAAGCAGTTATGAAATGGTAATCCCAGAAACAGTAGCAGCGGTGTGTGCCATTGTTATAACAGCAACAGTGGCAGCAGCAATGTCAGATTCTCTTCTGGATTGTGTGGACATCCACTGGTATGGATACAACTCCAGGAACACGAACTGCCAAGGCCCATTTTCTTGATTCCAGCATGACTTTAGCTGGCAGCTCTTCTGGAGAATCAATCTCATGCATGGCTACAGTTCCTAGGCTTACATTAATACTTGCCAAAGCTGGCCATATTGGGCTCTCAATTTCTATTGGCATCAGAAGGGTAGATTTTTTCATGATGACTCATTAGGTCTCTGTCATGTTGGGCTTTAGCAGCAGCCACAGGGCATGTTCAGTGCTCAGGAATCCAAAGAGGAACCTCATTGTCCTGAGGAAAGACATAAACCAAACACTAGGGCCACACCAACACTAGATCGGGTCTCCTCCACGTGCTAGTAGAAAGATCCTTCCATCGCTCCAGAGGGTGATTTGCAACAGGAGCCCTCCAGTGCTTATCTGCATCAGATCCTCCAGCAGAATCCACCGATAAACTCCAGAAGAATCCACCAATAAAAAAATTTAAAATATATAAAACAAGGGAAAGAATAGAATGTGGAGAGGAATGATGAGTCCCTAGTTCTCCCTTTTTTTTAAACTTTAGTAAAATGTTTGTTTATTTAATATTTCAATTTTTTTCTTTTCTTTTTATTTTTTAAAATTAATTAATTAATTAATTATTCTATTATCAGCTTGATAGAGTATGTATTTTTATCTTAATAGTAAGATGTTTCATTAAGGTTTGCTTAGTAATTGAGTAAAACTGAAATTTATTATAAGCCACAGTCGTTCTAGGGGCCTCCATGCTATATATATAGCCTCCATGGTTCTGTGGGTTGTAGTCTGATTGTTCTTTATTTTATATCTAGAATCCACTTATGAGTGAGTACATACCATGACTGTCTTTCTGGGTTTGGGTTACCTCACTCTGGATGATTTTTTCTAGTTCCATCCATTTGCCTGCAAATTTCATGCTTTCATTGTTTTTCTCTGCTGAATAGTACTCCATTGTGTATATGAACCACATTTTTTTCATCCATTCTTCAGTTGACAGGCATCTAGGTTGTTTCCAGTTCTGGCTATTACAAATAATGCTGCTATGAACATAGCTGAGCATGTATCTTTATGGTAGGAATCAGCATTCCTTGGGTATATGCCCAAGAGTGGGATGGCTGGGTCTTGAGGTAGTTAGATTCCTAATTTTCTGAGAAACCGCCATACTGATTTCCACAGTGGTTGTACAAGCTTGCATTCCCACCAACAGTGGAGGAGTGTTCCCTTTGCTCCACATCCTCTCCAACATTGACTGTCATTGGAGTTTTTGAGCATAGCCATTCTGACAGGTGTAAGGTGGTATCTCAGAGTCGTTTTGATTTGCATTTCTCTGATGATTAAGGATGTTGAGTATTTCTTTAAATGTCTTTCAGCCATTTGTGATTCTTGTTTTGTGAATTCTCTGTTTAGCTCTTTAGCCCACTTTTTAAATGGACTGTTTAGTATTTTGATGTCTAGTTTCTTGAGTTCTTTAAATACTGTGGAGATCAATCCTCTGTCAGATGTGGGGTTGGTGAAGATCTTTTCCCATTCTGTTGGCTGTCTTTTTGTCTTATTGACTGTGTCTTTTGCCCTGCAAAAGCTTCTCAGTTTCGAGAGGTCCCATTTATTAATTGTTGTGCTCAGGGTCTGTGCTGTTGGTGTTATATTTAGGAAATGATCTCCGGTGCCAATGCATTCAAGAGTGCTTCCTACTTTCTTTTCTATTAAGTTTAGTGTAACTGGATTTATGTTCAGGTCTTTTATCCACTTGGACTTGAGTTTTGTGCATGGTGACAGATATGGATCTATTTGTAATCTTTTACATATTGACATCCAGTTATGCCAGCACCATTTGTTGAAGATACTTTCTTTTTTCCTTTGTATAGTTTTGGCTCCTTTGTCAAAAACCAGGTGTTCATACGTGCATGGATTAATGTCAGGGTCTTCAATTCGATTCCATTGGTCTGTATGTCGGTTTTTATACCAGTACCAAGTTGTTTTTATTACTATAGCTCTATAGTAGAATTTGAGGTCAGGAATGGTGATGCCTCCAAAGATTGCTTTATCATATAGGATTCGTTTAGCTATCCTGGGTTTTTTGTTTCTCCATATGAAGTTGAGTATTTTTCTTTCCAAGTCTGTGAAGAATTGTGTTGGGATTTTGATGGGGATTGCATTGAATCTGTATATTGCTTTTGGTAAGATTGCCATTTTTACTATGTTAATCCTACCTATCCATGAACATGGGAGATCCTACCATTTTCTGATATCTTCTTCAATTTCTTTCTTTAGAGATTTAAAGTTCTTATCAAAAAGCTCCTTTATTTGTTTAGTTCGTGTTATCCCAAGGTATTTTATATTATTTGTGGCTATTGTAAAGGGTGATGTTTCTCTGACTTCTTTCTCAGCCCCTTTATCATTTGTGTATAGGAGGGCTACTGATTTTTTTGAGTTAATCTTGTATCCTGACACTTTACTGAAGGAGTTTATCAGCTATTAGAGTTCCCTGGTAGAGTTTTTGGGGTCACTTATGTATACTATCATATCATCTGCAAATAGTGAAAGTTTGACTTCTTCCTTGCCAATTTGTATCCCTTTGATCTCCTTTTGTTGTCTTATTGCTCTAGCTAGAACTTCTAGTACTATATTGAATAAATATGGGGAGAGTGGACAGCCTTGTCTTGTTCCTGAATTTAGTGGTATCGCTTTGAGTTTCTCTCCATTTAATTTGATGTTTGCTGTTGGTTTGCTATAAATTGCCTTTATTATGTTTAGGAATGTTCCTTGTATTCCCGATCTTTCTAAGACCTTTATCATGAATGGGTATAGGATTTTGTCAAAAGCTGTTTCAGCATCTAATGAGATGATCATGTGGTTTTTTTCTTTCAGTTTGTTTATATGGTTTATTACATTGACAGATTTTCATATGTTGAACCATCTTTGCATCCCTGGGATGAATCTAACTTGGTCGTGATGGATAATTGTTTTGATGTATTCTTGGATTCGGTTTGCCAATATTTTGTTGAGTATTTTTGCATCAATGTTCATGAGGGAGATTGGTCTGTAGTTCTCTTTTTTTGTTGCATCTTTGTGTGGTTTGGGCATCAGGGTAATTGTAGCCTCATAAAAAGAGTTTGGCAGTGTTCCTTCTGTTTCTCTTGTGTGGAACATTTTGAAGAGTATTGGTATTAGTTCTTCTTTAAAAGTCTGGTAGAATTCTGCACCGAAACCATCTGGTCCTGTTTTTTTTTTTGTTTGTTTGTTTGTTTGGGAGACTTTTGATGACTATTTCTATTTCTTTAGGGGTTATTGGTCTATTTAAATGGTTTATCTGGTCTTGATTTAATTTTGGTATGTGGTATTTATTCACAAAATTGTCCATTTCTTCCTGGTTTTCCATTTTTGTGGAGTACAGGTTTTTGAAGTATGATCTGATGATTCACTGGATTTCGTTGTCTATTGTTATGTCTCCCTTTTCATTTCTGATTTTGTTAATTTGGGCGCTCTCTCTTTGCCTTTTGGTTAATTTGGCTAGGGGTTTGTCTATCTTGTTGATTTTTTCAAAGCACCAACTCTTTTGTTTCATTTTTTTTTTTGTATTGTTCTCTTGTTTTCTATTTCGTTGATTTCAGCCCTCAATTTGATTATTTCCTGGCGTCTATTTTTCCTGGTGAGTTTGTTTCTTTTTGTTCTAGAGCTTTCAGTTGTGCTGTTAATTCATTGGTATGGGATTGCTCCATCTTCTTTATGTGTGCATTTAGAGCTATGAATTTTCCTCTTAGCACTACTTTCATAGAGTCCCATAAGTTTGGGTATGTTGTACTTTCATTTTCATTGAATTCTAGGAAATCTTTAATTTCTTTCTTTATTTCTTCTTTGACCCATTGATGTTTCAGGTGGGCATTATTTAGTTTCTATGAGTTTGTAGGTTTTCTATGATTTTTGTTGTTGTTGAGGTCTAACTTTAAGGCATGGTGGTCTGATAAGATACAGGAGGTTATCCCAATTTTTTTTTTTTTTGTATCTGTTGAGATTTGTTTTGTGGCCAAGCATGTGGTCAATTTTTGAGAAGGTTCCATGGGGTGCTGAGAAGAAGGTATATTCTTTTGTGTTAGGAGGGAATTTTCTGTAGATATCTATTAAGTCCATTTGAGACATAACATCTGTTAGGTCCTTTATTTCTTTGTTAAGTTTCAGTCTGGTAGATCTGTCTTTTGGTGAGAGTGGTGTGTTAAAATCTCCCACTACTAATATGTGGGGTTTGATGTGTGTTTTCAACTTTAGTAGTATTTATTTTATGAATGCGTGTGCTTTTATATTTGGGACATAAATGTTTAAAATCAAGACTTCATCTTGGTGGATTTTTCCTGTGATAAATATGTAATGTCCATCCTGATCTCTTTTGATTTACTTTAGTTTGAAGTCTATTTTATTAGATATTAGGATAGCTACACCAGCTTGTTTCTTAGGTCCATTTGCTTAGAAAGCCTTTTCTTAGCCCTTTACTCGGAGGTAGTGTCTGTCTTTGAAGTTAAGGTGTGTTTCTTGTATGCAGCAAATGGATGGGTCCTGTTTCCTTATCCATTCTGTTAGCCTGTGTCTTTTAATAGGTGAGTTGAGACCATTGGTATTGATGGATATTAATGACCAGTGATTGTTAATTCCTGTTATTTTTTGTGGTTGTGTTGTGTTGTCTTTCTTTGGTATATGTTGGTGTGGGATTATCTATTGCTTGATCTTTCTTGGATGTGTTTAGCTTCTTTGGGTTGGATTTTCCCTTCTAGTGCTTTCTGTAGGGATGGGTTTGTGGACAGGTATTGATTAAATCTGGTTTTATCCTGGAATATTTTGTTTACTCTGCCTATGGTGACTGACAGTTTTGCTGGGTATAATAGTCTGGGTTGGCATCCGTGGTCTCTTAGTGTCTTCATAAGATTTGTCCATGACCTTCTAGCTTTCATAGTCTCTATTGAGAAGTCTGGTGTTATTCTGATGGGTTTGCCTTTATATGTTACTTAGTCTTTTTCCTTTGTGGCTCTTAATATTTTTCTTTTGTTCTGTGTGTTTAGTGTTTTGATTATTATGTGGCGAGGAGACTTTTTTTTTTTTTTTTTTTTGGATCCAGCCTATTTGGTGTTCTGTAAGCTTCTTGTATCTTCACAGGTATTTCTTTCTTTAGATTAGGAAAGTTTTCTTCTATGATTTTGTTGAATATATTTTCTGTGCCTTTGAGTTGGTATTCTTCTCCTTCTTCTATCCCTATTATTCTTAGGTTTGGTCTTTTTATGGTGTCACAAATTTCTTGGACATTTTGTGTTACGGCTTTTTTGTCTTTAGTGTTTTCTTTGACTGGTGAATCTATTTTCTCTATTGTGTCTTCAGTGTCAGATTCTCTGTTCCATCGCTTGCAATCGGCTGTTTATGCTTGTTTCTGTAGTTCTTGTTCGTTTAGTCAGGATTTCTATTTCCAGCATTCCCTCAGCATGTGTTTTCTTTATTGTCTCAAATTCATTTTTCAGATCTTGGAACGTTTCTTTCATCTGTTTAATTGCTTTTTCTTGGCTTTCTTTGATTTCTTCCCATTTTTTTGTTTGTTTTTTCTTCCATATCTTTATTTCCTCTTTAATGGAGTTTTTTATTTCTTCTTTAAGGGAATTTTTTTATTTCTTCTTTAAGGGCCTCTATCATCTTAAAGTCATTTTTATGATTTATTTCTTCTGTTTCTTCTGTCTTGGTATGTTCAGGTCTTGCAGGTGTAGAATCACTAGTTTCTGATATTGCCATATAGGTCTTTATGTTGTTGCCTTTATTTTTGCACTGGTGTCTACTCATCTCTTCCTCTGCAGGCAGTGTCTGTGTCTGAGAGTGCCTCTCTTGTTCTAATTTTTAATCTTGGTTCACTAGGAGATCTTGGTTAAATTGGTGCTATTGGGCTGTTTCTTCAGGTGCAGCTGATCTCAGTCCGTGGGTGAAGTATATACTTATGATTCTGGTGATCTGGTGTGGTGGCTGGGCAGCGCCTTCTTCTGTGTTCCCAGGTCACGTTTTGTTCATTTGTCAACTCCTCAGCTGTTCTTGTTTCTTCATACTTCCAACTGTAGGGTTTCTCAATCCTCTCCCGAATGGATTTCAGCTGAGCAGGGTAGTCTCACCCACACCTCCAAGTTGTTGGGTTTTGCAGGATCAGCAGCTGGGCCCTGGGTTGGCCTCAGATGGAGTGTTCAGATTCGTTCTGGTTCCATCCCATGGAGATAGCTTCTTCCATGGATGTTGGGATTACAGGCTTCCCTGTTCCAAGCTCTTGATTAAGAGCTTGTTTTCACTAGCTCTTCAGCAGGTAATAGCTCAGTTTCTTTTCGTTATTGCAACTGTGTTTCACCGGCTGTCTGCTGGGCCTGCCTGTCTCCGTGCTGGGCTTGTCTGCCTCTGCCAGGCCTGCCTGTCTCTGCGGACCACTGCAGGGCCTACCTGTCTCTGTCAGCCACTGTCGGGCCTGTATGCCTCTGCGGGCTACCGCTGCAGTGCCTGTCTACCTCTGCGGCCCATGGCCAGGCCTGTCTGTCTCTGCGGCCGCCACGGGGCCTACCTGTCTCTGCCAACAACCACCAGGCCTGCTGCGGTGTTTCTTTAGAGGACACATTTCATCACCATACCATTCCTCTCTCTAGATTATGTTGGCCTCTAGCTGAGCATCTCTGCTCCAGTGTCTCCTTCTTCTTCATGATGTTTTAGCTTAGCACTGCACCACACACAATATAAGCAGCTGACACAGAGCAAACCTTCTGAAAATGTTAGCCAAACATACATATTGTTTCCTTTAAGTTGATTTTCTCAGATATTTTCTCATTTCAACTGGAAAGTGAATAGTCCCATCATCCATTCTCCCCTTACAGAGACTGAACTTGCCATAAAAAAATTTCCAGTGATGCTCAGTATAGATAGATGTTACTTTTGCATATATTAGATATGAGTGAATTTTCTACTGGTTATAAAATTGCTGCAATGTGTCTGTCTTGCTTTGCAAATTACACACCACTCCGGATATGATTTCTATTAGTTTTATGTCTCAAACTAAAGTGAATTTTGAAAACTTCCCTTTAATGATATGCTACAGTTTCATTACTTCTTGAGTATGATTGCAGGTTCCATTGTCAATCTGATTTGGTTATATGACCTCTTAGTCCCGTTACCTCCCTATTGAGAACCCATTGTGGCTTTGCTTATCTACAACAGACTTGCACAGGTTTGATCCTGTCAAGTTTTCTTTAAAGATGGGTCATGGTCTTTTAGTTTCCATTCTTCCTGGAGGAACTATTGGAAGTTAATTATTGCTAGGAGGGAGTATGATTTCCCAACCCAGTGGTATTGCCACTGATGATGGGCCCCAGGAAATAACCTCCCTCCAAAACCTGGGCAAGAAAGTCTAGTTAATTTCAGTTGACCACATGTACAAAGAGATCTGAAAGTAGGAGAACTTGTTAGAAGACTTCCATTGGAGGATAGTGGAGATGAGGGAGATGGGAACTGGTAGCAGAGGTAGAAATTAATAAAATCTATTTTATGAATCTTTGAAATAAAAGAAATCCTGTCATCAAGGGAAAAGTTAAACATTTTCATTAAAAATATTTTACAACAATATCAGTGAAAACTCCACAATATAGGTTGGACTTGGCTTGGTGGCTGATAGCTCTAGCTACAATACCTATATCCGGCAATACCCAACTTCTCATAATTTCAACTACAGGGGAATCAGATACCACCTTCTGGTTTTCACAGTCCCCTCATCCTCCAACACACACACACAGACACACGCACACATGGCTGACACATACATAGACAAGCATCTATTCACATGAATAAAAACTAAAATAAAATTTAAAAAGTCTAGTATGGTATTGGGAGCTTCAAAAGCCCACCTCCATCTGACAGGCCATTGTCACCTGATAACTGATAAAGGGGGGATCACTTTTCTTTAGGTGTGTGATCTCTAGCAGAGTGCTCATGCTCCAATGGGTGGCAATACCGGCATGCATATGGGTGCTAACTGGACTAAGTGGATTATTGATTATTAAAAAAGAGGTCATGACATTGAGAAAGAGAACTTTTAGGGAATACTGGAGAAATCTTAAAGGAGATAGTCAGTGGGGTGATGATGATCAAAATATATTGAATATATTTTCAAAAAAGCAATGTATTAGGCCGGGCGTTGGTGGCGCACGCCTTTAATCCCAGCACTCGGGAGGCAGAGGCAGGCGGATCTTTGTGAGTTCGAGGCCAGCCTGGGCTACCAAGTGAGTTCCAGGAAAGGCGCAAAGCTACACAGAGAAACCCTGTCTCGAAAAACCAAAAAAAAAAAAAAAAAAAAAAAAAAAAAAAAAAAAAAAAAAAAAAAAAAAAAAAAAAAGCAATGTATTATATGTACCAGGCTCTCTTGGACTGCCAACATCCAAATCATGACACAGAGACTTATTAATTATGATTGCTTGTCTTTAGCTTAGACTTGTTTCCAATTAGCTTTAAAAAAAAACTTAAATTAACCCATTTCTATTAATCTATGTGTTGCCCCAAGGCTAGTTTACCTCATCTATATCCTGTCCATTCAGAATTTCTGTTTCCTCTGTGTCTGGCTGGCTGGCCCCCAGTGGGCTGGCCCCTCCATGGCTGGCCGATTCCTAGCTAGCTGACTCCCTTTTCTCTCTGCCCACCAGCCCTGCCTACCCCTCTTTTGCCTAGTTGGCTGTTCAGATTTTTATTAGACCAATGAGGTGCCTTAGGCAGACAAGGTAAAACAGACACACATCTTTACATAGTTAAACAAATGCAGCATAATCAAGTGCAATGCATCTTTACACAGTTAAATAATTATTCTGCAACACAAACAATTGCAACACATCTTTAAATGGTTAAACAAATATTCTATTCCACAACAATATCATTTTATTTAAAAAGAAACCCCTACAGGGTTGATTAGGCAGTGTGTCTGTACAGGTGCTTCAGGAAGTATTTTTAGGAAGAGAAAAAGCTCAACATAAAAGCAGCTGCCTCATGGGATGTGGTCCAGACTGACTAGAAAAAGAAAGACTCAGAAAGCCATCGAAGCCCCAGAATTCCCTGAACTCTGCTTTCTGATTGTCACCATACACTAAGCTTTCTCTTCCATTGTGCCTGCTTTGCTTTGTCAGGACAGACTTCATTCATATGAAGTGGTAGCCCAAGTATACCCCTCCACTTTTAATTTGATTTTTTTCCTGATATTTGCTAACAGTTGCAAGCAAAGTAATGAGCTGAATATTTAATCGTTGTGGTACATTGCACCGGGAAAAAAAAAAAAGGCATGCTAGCTATGTAGAATATTTAAGTATCATTAACATTATCTAACAAGGAAAACCAGTCATGTAAAGACATGAGCATAACGAGACAGAAAGACAACACACAAATAATACAAATACACTGGCAATGGAAATGACAGGCAGAGGGGATGCACTCATTCCACATTTTTAGGATAAGTGCCAGTGAAAAGAAAAGAAAAAAACATGCTCAGCTATAATGATTAAATTTGATAATCAACAAAATATGATTAAAAATGCCAAAGGGACTAATATAGCTCAAATTTGAATGCATGTATGATGGCACTTTCAGTCACAGACTATGAGGGTTCTGATATAATCAACACAATAATCCTGTAACAGATTCAAATCTGATGGCATTATGGGAAGGCAGGGGAAAGTAGGAGATGAGGGATGTTGGATGAAGAAGTTAACTGAAGTTATGTATCTTCCTAGATCCTTCCTCTGCCACATTCTCACCCAGCCATGATGTGCCTCCTTGTTCATGTCACACAAAGAGAACTGTGAGGCAAGTAGGCCTCAAATGCTGTTCTCACACACATGATGTCAAAGTGACAAGAAGCAAACGCAGAAGAAAAGTCTGTGCATTTATTAGATTAATGAAATATATAATATGATACTGGCTAGACTAAATATAATTACGTAACAATTATATCTCATTCAATTTAATGGAACCACACATTTAAAATCCAAGGCTTCAATGTAACTGTTATTGTCCAAATATTTCTGTTTTGTGAATATAATTGAAATGCTGGTATGAATTATAATAAACCAGAGAACTTCATTTATAGCTTATTAATGTATTTCCTGTATATTTTTATGTTTGTAGAAATATAAGACTTAGATTTCTTTATATTTATTATATGTAAATATATATTTACATTATAAAAGTCTACCTTTAAGTGATACACTTTTAATTGCCTTAATACTATTTTGCTTCCTTTCTGCTATTTGGTGACCTGCATGAAATAAATTGTATATGAGGTCTCCCAGAGCTCCTTCTTTAAGAACAACAGAGTAGTGAACTTCGTTGGTGCTCTGCTGCTGTGATAAAACACTAACCAAAAATAACCCAGAGGAGGAAAGAGTTTCTCGAGATAACAATTCAGAGCCCATTATCAAGGGCAGCCAAGAAAGGCACTCAGGGTAGCAATTCGGATACTAATTTGATTCTGTTTTCTGTTTATTTTTGAGATTGTATTTTAATTACATTTAGCCTTTCCTTTCCCTACCTACCATACATCCTTTCCTGCTGTCCTTCAACTACATCATGCTTTTTCAGGACTTGGTATTGCATGCATAGTTGTATTTCCATATACTCATTATTTTTAAATATAATCTGTTAAATACATAAAATGTTACTTGTATGTATGTTGGCAGGGCTTACCATGTAACACTGGACAGCAAGTTGATGTGTTCATCGCTATGGAGGACCACCTCTCCTGTTTCCAGCTTTACTAGGTGGTGATAGTTCTCAGTACAGAAAAATTATTTTGGGTCCTTAGACATTAAGGACAAGCACATGAACGTATAGAACAGTATATAGATCTGAACTTTTGAGAAAAGTTGTGGATTGTGTACTCAACTTTCCAATAAATGTACAGTTTGGGAAGAGTCCACAAACCAGGTTTGCTAACTCTGTACCATGGAACTTGGTCATTTCATTTCTCTGTTGACTTATGAAGAAAATATTCACCCTTTAGGTATACAGCAAATTATTATTATCATCATTATTAATATTGTTTCTTATAAACCTTCCCAATGGGTTCTGGGGTTTCTATCTCTGCTAGAGACAGGAAGCTTTAGTACTTCCAGGTAAAAGTATTAAAGTTTGATTTCATTTTAAAATAATTTTTTCAGAGGAAATGGCCAAATTTCACAGTAGTCTTCCCTTCTTCCTCATAGATGATGGTGAAGAAAGACTGCTTACATATTCACATCTGGCTAAATAAGGTTAAACAAATAAAGAAATACCAAGACTGTCATATATGGCTATGATGAATTTGTCACTTAAGTGTCCTGATAAAGCATAATCCAATAAGATAATAAGAAGTAGAAAAAAAAATAATTATCACGGAAGCAAAAAGCAAAGTCTCTGATGTTCTAAATCAATCAGGTTCTTTAATTGTGTCTAGTTTTAGATACTGACCTTTGGGAGGGGGAAAGGCTGAAAAACAGGAGGTGGTCAGAGGAGAGAAACAGGGTTAATTAACCTTCTGGCAAACAGAGATATTAAATGAATTAGATTTGTTTAGTTTAGAGGCCAGAAAGAAAGGTGATCTGATTAGAGCAGTGACTCACAGACAAAGTAATTAGAAAGGAAATACCATTTCCCATGTTCCTGCAGGACTGTTCAAAAGCCAATGAACTTTAATAAAACACTAGTTTTATTTTCAGATATAAAAATTAAAAAAGAACTGTTCTTGAAAATAGACTACTAATAAGTTACTATGTAGCCTATTGTGTTAGTGTGGATTCCAGTGAGAGTACATTTGCTTGCCATAAACAGGGTACTTGACTGATGAGAGAGAATTGATGCACTGTTGAATCTGTGATAAACAAGTTTCCCAAAGCTCTTGTGCTTGTTTTCATAGATACTTGTTCCTGAAAGGTTATTGCAAACAATGTAAATCCAGCCCAATAAAGCCAATATTTTCTATACAATTGTGATTTAACCTTTGGAGAAATTGAACAAAACACTTTATGTGACATTGCTATTATTAAAAAACAAAAACAAAAACAAAAACAAAAAACCCAGAGGGTCAAATAAATCATCACTAAAGAGAGAGGATTTTCAATACATTTTAAGGTAAGTGAACTCACTTTAGACATTTAGATGATATGTGGGGGGATTCTTTGTTGTTGTTTTGTTTTGTTTGTTTCGTATTTTTCATTCCTTCTATTCTCATACAACATATCCTGATCACAGTTTCCCCTTCTTCCACTCATACCAGTCCCTTGTTCCACTTCCCCTCTCCTCCAGATCCACTCCTCCTCCACTTCCTTTAGGAAAAGAGTAGGCATCCCTGGAATACCAACTGAATATGGTATAACAAGATACAATAAGAATAGGCACAAGCCCTTATATCAAGTGTGGGCATGTTAACACAGTAGGAAGAAAAGGGTCCTAAGAATTGGCAAAAGAGTCAGAAAACCCTATGCCCACTGTTTGGAGTCCCCAAAACACACCAGGCAATAATCATAACATGTATGAAAGGACATAGATTAGACACATGCAGGTTCTATGATTGCCACTTCAGTCTCTGTGAGCCCTTTTTAATTGATTCTGTGGGCTATGTACTGGTGTCCTTGACCCCTGTCTCTCCAAAAATTCTTCCCCCACTTTTCTTTGTGGTTTCCAAGGTTTAGAGGGGAGGAACCAGATGGAGGTCTCCACTGTGACCTTTCTTTCTCTGCTTATTATTTGTCTATAGATCTTTGCATCTACTCCCATCAACTGACAGAGCAAGTGTCTCTGATGATGACTGGGTAGGTGCCAACCATATTTATCTTTCTGAGTCTAGGATACCTCACTGAGGGTGATTAATTTCTAGTTCCATCCATTTGCCTGCAAATTTTATGATGTCATTTTTTTTAACAGCGGAGTAATACTACATTGTGTGTGTCACATTTCTTTTAGTGTACAGAAAAACAGAAAGATGTGTAAATTAAAACTTAGAGCTTTAGAAAAATCTAAGTTGTGTAAGATCTCATTGGCTTATCAGTCTGTATCAACAACTGAGAATTCACATAGGAGGTTATAAAGTTGCATAAGGAGTAAGGGGGCATACTATGTAAGGCTAATGGCTAAAGAGGTTAATAGCCCCACCCAATGAATGAAGAGCTAAGGACATTTGAGAACATATGTGGAATCCACCACAGTGACAGAAAAGTATGTTTATAATGGTATTTTTAGACTAAGAATAACAACAACAAAAATGAAAAAAAAATTGTTTGTATGCTTCATTAACATTTCATTTTATACAAAGCCAGGGTTGCAGATATGGCTCATCTATTAAGAGCACTGGCTGCTCTTCTGGAAGAACTAGGTTCACTTCCAAGTATCCACAGAACAGACATCTCATAATCATCTATAACTCAAATTCCAGTGATTCTGACACCTTTGTGGGCACTGAATCCTCTCACGTGCACAGATGTACATGAAGGCAAAACATCTCTAAATTCTAAAAGTAAAACAACAACAACAAAAATCATACAAATCCAATGTATAGAACAGGTCTCTTTGTCTAAATGTGACAAGCCAAAATATGCTGTAGCAGGCTGATATTTTACCAAATGGATATGTACTCAAACTGCCTTCTAAAGAATAATGTTTATACTCAAATACACATGCTGCTTTCACTGTGGTGAGAGAAGTTTCTTCCTCCTCTTTTTCCTCCTATTCCTTTTCGTCTCTTGCAATGTTCAGTAGTTGATACATAGACTCATAGCTTGTCAATATGCTGAACAAAAGTGATGACTGACTACTCAGATTTAAATCAGACACCTACCTTACCTTCTCAAAATCACAGAGCAAGTAAGGGAAAAGGAGTATGGTAAGATTGTAAGACCTGGAGCATGAAAAGAAGTGCTATTGCGTTACATCTTCTGAATGTCAACACAGCCTTGGCAGTCATGAACACATGACAAACACGGTTATTATGCACACAACCTGCACAAAGTGGTTGAAAGTAGTAATGGGACTAGTTAAGAAGGGAAAAAACAGTCATCAGGAGTTGGATGTGTAGCTGAAAGTGTTCACCAGTCCTGCCCAGCACCACAGACGCAGCAGCCACTTATAAAATAACCACTCAGAAGCTTATATTATTTGAAACTGTTCAGCCATTAGCACAGGCCTACCACTGACTAGCTCTTACATTTAAAGTCAGCCCATTTCTGTTCATTTATATGTTGCCACGTGTTCCATGATTTTACCTGTGTGTTGTTACATGCTGCTCCCTGGACAGCAAGCTAGCTTCTCCTGACTCAGCCTTCTACTTCCCAGAATTCTCCTTATCTGTTTATCCTACCTATACTTCCTGCCTGGCTACTGGCCAATCAGCGTTTTATTTATCCACCAATCAGAGCAACACATTCACAGCATATAGAATATCCTGTAGCATGGAGGGAATAAAACAACATAATGGAATTGAATCCTATCATGATGCATTTTATATATGCATCACATTGTCAAAATAAAATGAGTTTAAAATATGTCATGTCAAGGACATAAGATGATCTGTAAAGAGATGGAGCTTCTAGTGTGACTGTTATTAAGAAAAACTTCTGAAGAAAGACTGGTTCATTTGTAGCAGAGGAAATTGAGATTCCAATAACTTCTGACTGATTGAATGACAGTTGTCACATATTATTTGATTTGGTAGTATTTTATTTGCTATTGCTTCATTTTTATAATATTATAATTATTATAATCATATTAGTATAGTACAGTAATATTAGTGAAATCTATGTTTATCAGGAAACTTAATTAATATTATGCCTATGCTAGGTGTAATGAGCTTCAAAATATTGAGGTGTTTTAATAGAGTATTCAAGACTATGCCAACTATCTTAAATAGAACAACAGTGTAAAAATGATTGAATGAAGAAATTCACTGGCTTAGTTCATTTGTTAGATGGGAGGTGCCAAATTCTAATAATCACGTAACAGATTGTCTTTTCAATAAGTACTTGCACTGAAGGGTGAAATACTTATAATTATTTGAAGTATAATTACTCCTGATTGTTAGATAATGCAGACAATTTTATTGAAAGGCAATTTGTGTCTCTTAGGTATTAGCATTTTTCTCTCTACTACAGGATACTTCAGTTGCTGAGTGTTCCTTGAACATTATAAATATTAATGTCTGGACAGCCTTGCTTTTAGGCTTGTCATCAGTTAGCTCTCTTTATTATCTGCATTTCAAATTTTGGATGATATATTAAGAGCTCTTTATTTTTTCATTATTTTGCAATCATGTGACTATCATTTCACTAGTTCATACTCAGCTTATATATCAATTGAGCTTGAAAGCAGGGTATGGAGTTATTGTATGTGTCTCTTCCTGTGAGGCATATAGCATAGCTGACTGCGTACTTCCCTTATCTTATTTTTATTGATTTTTTGACTTTTTAATTTGTACATTAGAGTAGATCTAAATTAGATGAAATTAATTTCCAGAAATACTCAAGAAACTCTTCTTGCATTTACAGATTTCTTCCCAAATTTCTTTGATTCCCAAAACCAAAGCCTTACTCTGAATATATTGTGTCCTAATTTTCTGAAGGCAGAAACTTCCACCTTGGAGGGAGATTTCTCAAGGGTTAGGGCATTCTCAGATGAAGTACTCTGTGAAGGAGGAGTCATAAGACTCAGAAGCTAAACAGCTCCATGGTCTCAAGATGTTCCTAAACCAAGATATGTAGAAACTCCCCAAGTTCATGAGAGCAGTAAAATATAACTTGTGAGGAGAGAGGCACTTCAAGGAGGAGACACTACAATGGCCAGCCAGCGTAGAGGAGACTCTCAGACCTACAAAGCTTCTTGCAAATCACAAAGGGAGTACTAGACTTGCTGCTTTTGTGAGTTTTCACACATTTGGGAGGGCTTGTTGGTGAAGCAGCCTTTCTGTTTTCCCTCCTCCTGTAAATAACTCCTAACCCATATACCAGCAAGTACCCCAAATCTACTCATTGGTATGGCAAGGTATACATCAGCGCAATGGTTATTTGGGCCTATCATTGGTTGCCTATTTGAAGTGAAGAAAAACTTTTGTTTCATCTTCCCAGGAACAGTCTCATGCAACAAAATAAGTGTACATAGTTTGTTTTCCAAAGTGAATTTTAATTTCAATATTTTAGTACTATAAATTCTAATCCATTACACCTTATAAGAAACAACCCAAGAATTTAAAAATGTTTCTTTATTGCTGTACCAATTAGCTGTACTCTGTCTATTAATGCTGGCATTATATATATTCATTATATATATATATATATATATATATATATATATATATATATATATATATATATATTCATACCTATGTGTGAATGGGTGTATGCATGAACATGTTTGCATGTGTTTAGGAATAATTATGTGTGTGTTTGCATATCTGTAGGCATACCTGTTTGTGTATTGGGGGTTCATTTGACATGCACAAGTGTTGGTACACATATGGAGGACCATGTTTGACATTGAAATATCTTTCCTGATTGGTTCTCATCTTACTCTTTTTGAAGCAGAATCTCTCAGTGTTCATCTGAATCTCATTCTCTCTCTTAGGCCCTCTCTGTCTCTGTCTCACTCTTTCTCTCTCTGTCTCATCTGAAGCATGTTTGGTGATAACATTTTGTTGCTCATTAAATAGTTACATAGTGAAAATGAGTATTTTTCAAGGTTCTGTGTCTTAGTTCTCTGAGAATTGTGTAAAATGTGTTTTGACCTCTTCTGTCTCCTATTTGAACTCCCAGATCCACCCTGCATTTCCCTACACACCAAATTTATGTTGTCTCTTCTTTACTTTAAGCCCATTAAGTCTACTTTGGGCTGCCAGAATAATTTTTATTGTGTGCTTTATACAGGAGCATGGTGAAGCTTACTAGGGAACACAGTTTAAAGAGAGCTGATTCACCATCTCGGCAGATGATGCCGAGCAATTCCCCGTAGCTCATATAATAAGGTGGAACTCCATATCTACCTTCAGTCTACACAGGGATTTTTTTCTGGCTTGAGTTGGCACAGGTTTTGAACATGTTATCTTGTACAAATGTGCATTCATACTTACAATTGCCCTGATTTATCTGGAAAGCACTGGTAGTTAGCCTCCAATTTTGGTGCTTCAAAACTTTCTAAATCTGCTTTTGTAGAGATATCTGACATGCCAGAGGATATTTTGAATTTATATATAAAAGTTTACATTAAACATAAATATGAAAATGTATTGTGCTAATTGCTTTAAATTTTAGTAAGACCATTTTAGCTACAAATTTAATGCATACTAAATTTCTATAAAATGTGGACATTTTCTATGGATTTTGGTAGGATAGCCATTTAAACGTTTTTATTGAAAAATTGATTTTTCTTTCATGTAATATATTCTGATTATGGTTTGCATCCCCCAATTGTCCCCGATCTCTGTCAATTCCACCCACCCAAATACTCATGTCCTTTTTTCTCACTCCTTAGACCATAAGTAAGCATCTAAAAGTAATAGTAAATATGAAAAAGCACACCAAAATAAGACAAAACAAGGAATGAAGCAAACAGAATAAAAAAGAGCCAAAGAAAAACTATAAGAAACATGACAGAACTGCTAGAGGTATCTCTATCCAAGATTTTAAAACACATTACATATCTATAGTATGAAAACTCCATGGTACTGGAATAAAAACTGACACAATGTTTTTATGGAGTGAATTGAAGCCCCAGTCATAAGTCCACACAGCAATGGACACCTGATATTTGTCAAAGAAGCCAAAATACTCACTGGAAAAAGGTAGCATCTTCAACAAATTGTTCTGATCAAAGTGGATAGCTGCATGCAAAAGAATGAGGATAGATCCATATCTATCATACTGTATAAAACTCAATTTCAAATTGGTCAAAAACACATTTTAATAATCCTACAAATCTATGAACATTATGACTTCTGGTAATTTTCTTTTTTTTTTTCTTTTTTTTTTTTTGGTTTTTCGAGACAGGGTTTCTCTGTGTAGCTTTGCACCTTTCCTGGAGCTCACTTGGTAGCCCAGGCTGGCCTCGAACTCACAGAGATCTGCCTGGCTCTGCCTTCCAAGTGCTGGGATTAAAGGCGTGTGCCACCACCGCCCGGCGACTTCTGGTAATTTTCAATGTCTTGAATTTCTTGTTCCAATGTCTTAAGAGTTTTTAATACTATGTCTTTTAATTGCTTGTTTAAAGATATCCAAAGATATTTCATTTTTAAGAATATTGTGAATGTTACTATTCTCCTGATATTTTCTTAGTATGATTATCATTTGTATACAGTATGGCTACTGACATTGTGTTAATTTTGTGTCCTGCCACTTTCCTCAAAGTATTTGTCATTTGTAGCAGGTTTTAGGATCTTTTATGTACAAATTGTGTCATCTGCAAATGAAGACATTTTTGAATTACATTCCGATTTGTATCTCTTTGATTTCCTTCAGTTGTCTTATTGTTCTGTCTATGAGTTCAAGAACTCTAGTGCAATAGTATAGAAAGAATGGACATAAATCTCTTGTTCCTGATACTCTTGACATGCTTTGAGTTCCTCTCCATTAAGGATGGTATTGGATATGGGCTTGATGTAAATTTTCTTTATCTGTTGTATATTTGTTATATTTATCCATAGTTTCTATAGGGCTTTTATCACAAGAGTTTAAAAACCTTTTTGCCTGTATGATGAATGACATCTTCCTGGAAATATACAACATTCCTAAGGCATATCTGGGCTATACTATTTTGGCATTCATCATAATAATTCACACAGTGTTCAAACACTGGTTTAAGAACAAAGATGAGTCATTACTGGGACTGACAGGCGTAAGGTGGTATCTCAGAGTTGTTTTGATTTGCCTCGAACTCACAGAGATCCACCTGGCTCTGCCTCCCGAGTGCTGGGATTAAAGGCGTGCGCCACCGCCTCTGAGCTTTTAACTTTCTCTATTTTTGTGTAGCTTTCTTTCTGATTCTATTGCTGTTTGTGTAGCTGGATGGCTGGCCCCAATGTCCTCCTCCTTCTTTTGCCCTAGATCTCTCCTCTTCCAAATTTCTCCATCTATTTATTCTCTCTGCCTGCCAGCCCCACCTGTCCTTTCTCCTTCCTCACAATTTGCTGTTCAGGTCTTTATTAGAGTATCAGGTGCTTTACACAGGCACAATAACGCAACTTCACAGAGATAAACAAACACATAGCATATTGATCATCTGTGAGTATCACTCGAGTTGTTGTGCATGACTTATTAACAGTTATACTCTGACATTTTATGCTTTCTTGAGCTCACAGTAATGTAATCATCATTAGATCTTTACAAAGATATTTACAGATGTTCACCTGCATCATGCATTACTTTTTATACTGTGACAATATGCTGTTGATAATTTCCTTGAGTTTCAAAGAGACATAGTTCAATATATAAGAACATAATAGAGAAAAATGATTATTATACCTGATAAAACTCCCCACTTTCCTGTATTTTAGGCAAAAGTATATAGAAGGTGAATTAATTAATTAATTAATTAATTAATTAATTAATAACCATAGTAATTTCTTCTTTCTAACGTTTAATGAGTTATGGTTATGAATACATCTCACTTTGTTGACAATTCACATAGTGACAAGAACAAGTAACCAAAGCCAGCAATGGATATAAGTAATAGCAATGGAATGTGCTCTGGAGTTTTTACAACTGTGTCAGCAGTACAGACAGAAAAGCAGTAGCCATCTTCAGAAAATCTGGCAAAGATCTTAGCCCAGATTTAAACAAGATAAAGACTATGCTAGTCAGTCTAAACATGTATATTGAATATTGAAAGCATATTTCAGATTTTTTCACATATTTATATGATACTGTATGATAATAACCACCACTTGTGTATAAAGAAATTTTTGTCACTTTTTTTGAACAGATATTATAAGTGTCATATATTTTGCTTCATATATCTCTATCATTACTATACATATGCTGGCAATTCAGAATATGTTCATGAACTATTAATTTACCCAATAGAGATTTGTTAATCGTTACCCATAATATTCACCATAAGTTTGAAGCAATAAAAAAATTAGAGAAAGTAAGATTTAAAAACACAAATTCACATAGAAGAAAAAAAAAAACTTCAGCAATGAAAAAAATAAGGTCAAGACATAGAGGAAGCAAATAGATGTGTATTCAGACTTTTCTTTTTGGGGCTTTAAGCCCATAAATAATGACATGGAGACTTATTATTAATCATGAATGCTTGGCCTTTAACTTAGGCTCGTTTCTAACTAGCTCTTTCAACTTCATTAACTCATATTTTTTAATCTACGTTCTGCCATATTGCTCCTTACCTCTCCCCAGCATGGTATATCCTACTTGTTGCTGGTGAAAGCTGCATACCTAGATTCCTCCTCCCAGTTCCTCTCTGCCTGGAAATCCTGCCTATCCTCTGCTGTCTAGCTATTGGCTATTCAGCTTTTTATTGAGCTAATCAGAAGGTGTCTTAAGCAGAGACACATCTTTATAGTGTACAAAAAGATTATCCCACAATACAGATGTTGCTTCCTCACAACAATGAGACACAGTATCTTTGTATCTTCAAGAAATGACATTTAAAGGGGCATGGGTTAGAGGAGGCACTTTTGCATTTGTCTAATGTTCTAAGCAAGGACTGTGAATGAGATACAACTAAAATTATGAGACACATTACTTAGAGGAAACCAGTAACTGAATGCTAAATCAACTGGAGTGTAAGAATACTTTCAAATTCTAACAGAGTGCATAAACATATGCATTCTACAGCCAGTCTAGACTATTTGATTTGGCTTAAGTATAATGATAACCTGTCATATATCATACCTAATCTCTAAACAATAACCTCTTGGTGTGTGTTTGTGTGTGTGTGTGTGTGTGTGTGTGTGTGTGAGAGAGAGAGAGAGAGAGAGAGAGAGAGAGAGAGAGAGAGAGAGAGAGAGAGAGAGAGAAAGAGAGAGAGTTCTATCTTGGGTAGGAGTTTGACATGCTTACTATTAGTCACAGGTAGATTTTTCTGATAATATGGTGATGATATAGGAAATCAGTAACCAAGGAGACTTCAAGGTTTCTATAGGAATCACATACTAATGGAATTTCTACCTACAAAGAGGGACAATTGAAAAGAAAATTCATCTTAGAATATGAAACAAAGTAATTTCAGAGATATAAAATTTAGGGTGAAAGTAAATGTTTCCAGTAGGCATACATGATATGGTGTATGTAAGTGAAAAAAATTCTTGTTTTATAGCAATATAATTTTTAAAATGATGTAACAGCATCTTCACCAAAAGTGGGTTATATAGTTAGGGCAAAGTCAAGGGCTTAAGACTGAGTTCCATGAATAATAAATGATGAATGGAAAGTACAATCAAGAATTCTTAGCCCTTTGGTTCTACCTTAAGAAATAGTTTCTAAAAAGTGATTAATTATCCAATGTAATTGGCTTTAGTAAGTCAAGGTAGATTAGAGCACATACTTATCCTGCAGATATAACAGCCAAATTCTATTCAGGGATTTAACTATAATTTTTATGGGATTTTACAGAACCAAATTCAACAAAGAATGGTAGAAGAAAAATTGTGTTCAACAAATATAATCAACTCTTGGGAAAATTTTATAATATACAGTTATTCAGCATGACTAACAATAGCAGAGAAATGGATGGTTAAGAAAACATAAATTGCATCCCATATTGAGGTTTTGTAACCTGATTTTATTTTCATATGTTGAAATACACAAATATGATAACAACAATAAAATTTAAGAAGGAAAACTCCACCTCACAATTGTAGGATTTTTCTCTTTGGTCCTAATTGGTTATACATTATTTATATCAGGTGAAAAAATAGAATTTAATTTGAAATGTAATTATATAATCAAGTCATGCCATTCTATATTATTTCTAATTAATTAAGGCTTCTCATTTAAATTTAAAAATACATCAATATATTTCCTGAGATTATAGTTGCAGTATGTAGATAATGAAATATGGAATAGGATTTCTGAAAGAAGCTCAATCGTTTTTGTGTTTCAGGTAAATAAATTAAACAAGGCAGCATGATGTGTTAACTTTCACTTTGATTAGTTTGAGTTCTTTGGAACATCTGTTCAAAAGGTGTTGAGCTGTGTATAACTAATATTGGGTTTTTCTTAAGTCATGGAAATGTAGAGAAAAAATGAAGAAGAAAATTACAGGTTCATGGAAACATGCAATTGTCAGGACATGTCCTGGAAACCAGAGCATGTGATAAAGGATAGATATCATGGACACATCTCCAGTGACAGGACTATGAGTTACAGGATAAAATTATCCTTCTTATAATTCAGAGATAATGATAGTAAAAAGAGATGGTGGTTAGAAAATGTGAATATTCAAGTAGCATTAAGGAGAAAAGTGGTGACTGGAAACAATTACCAGACCTCTTGCATGAAGAGAAAGGGGGTGAAACACCAGATCACAGGAAGGGCCACAGTTGCTTAAATGCAATGGTTAGAGGAATTATTAAATAATCCTTTATGCTAACACTAAAATCACCAAGAACTGTAGCGGGAATTGTATGGGAGACAAAACACCACAAGTGGTCCATCTGGGAAATAAAGGCAGGGCCAGCCCACTCAGCTCTTCTCATCATTTCACCATGAGGATGAACGGAGACTTTTATCACTTGGCATCAAAACTAGTCAAGATGTGAAAGGTTATCAATGGTGGACATAGTTTAAGTGGATGAGACAAAATTTTCAGTCAAGGAAACATTAGTGGGGAATAAAAGTGGAAATTCCTGTAAATCGTTACTTTATTAACAATAACACCTTAATTATTTTTCGTCTATGTTGCATTTGGCAATTTCAAAATCATTTCACTCTGCTTACCTCTGACCCTTACAGCAACTCTGCCGAGAGTATGGAGACAGTATTATTATCATGGGACAAGAATGAGACGTTAAGATGTTAAAAGTCTAGATCGGAGACTTAGAACTATTAAGCAAATGACAAGTCCCAGAAATACTATACAGATTGTTCACTAGAGGTATTGCTCTTTGCTCTAAATAATTATGACTGCCATTTAATCTCATTCCTTGGCTATATTTCATAAAAGTCTCACGATAGATTACCAAGTCTGTTTCAAAGCAATTAGGATGCTTGAAATGTGACATTAAAAAAAATTATAGGAGATGCATGCTTAATAATGATGGTTGTGTTGAAAAGCAAAAAATAATTTGGAAAGTTTATGGAAGTAAATCTAATACCTAGACCAAAAGGGGATAATTCTAAAGCAAAATAATGGATACAGGAAATTTTATATTTTCTTCACAGAATTTTTGTTATACTTCTTTAAAAATATGCCATTTTCATTAAAGTATAAGACATACAGCAATGTACTGTATAATACTTTCAAATTTGTAAAAACATCCTTTAATTTCTTCCTCTGTTTTGCCTCAGGATAATACTTTTAATTCCATTGTCTTGCAGGGTGCTTAAATATTGTTCTTAGTGTACATCAAAATAACTTAAATATTTTGCTGTACAGCCAAGTTATTGAATGAATCTAAACTTCAGATTCTTCATCTGTGAAAAGGGGATAAGATTGTATCTCCCTAGCATTGTGAAGGAAAACAAGAGTGACACGTAGAATGTTCTATGTACTTTGCCTCAACTATAGTGTGTATTGATAAATAGCAGTTGATATAGCGAATAGTTTCACATTTAAGATTTTTGAAATATATTCAGCCTTGAAGGTACCAAAATAAATAAAATTTATATATTTCAAAATTTAATAAGTAAATAGTATGCCAAAACATAAAATGGGCCCCATTAGTTTATAATTATTTCCCGTCTTTTGGATATAAACTTTGAATGTGAGAATTAGTGTTATATTTATTGTTTTTATGTTTTTTTGCTGATTGTTTTATTTCTCATTAAGAATTCACAGATCTCCTTCCTATGGCAAACAGTTTTCTCCTTAAAATTATTTCTATCATCGTTTTCCATCCCTTATGTAGAATTTAATAAAACAGAGGTAATTTCCAAAATCAAATAAAACCCGAAAGCCTCTTCTTGCTTCCAAGGATGTGTTGTTTGCATACCCCCTACAGGTTCCCATAATGCACATGAAAGGAAAAATGTAATTTTTAAAATATTCACATATTTCATGTGCATGTTACATAAAGTACTACGTAGATATGCATCAAATGAATTCACAGCTGATATAATCAAATACTAACCTACAAGAATAATCATGATAGTTGTTGGCAATGTTAGCGCTTAGGATGGGCCTGGTTTACATCAACGTTGCTTAAGACTGTGTGTCCTTTCCCTGTGGAAGTCTAGGAAACCCAAACCCTAGGTATTTTCCAGTTGTTATCTCATGAAATTATTAATTCAACCCAGAACTCAGGAACAAGTAGGTTCTAACATTCTACCTCTTCATAGTTAACACCTTAGGTCTTAGTTCTTAATATATCTCTCCATGAGTTATAGCATGTAACACATTGTGGTTAACTTGATCTCTTGTCTTCTCATTTTGTCTCTCATTCACAGCCTCTGATATAATCAGCTCAAGAAGAACACCAAACCAAAAGGAACCATATAGTAGAAAAGATCGGACAAAACCAACTCTACAAGAGACAAAGGAAGACATTAACACAGGTCGGGGGGAGGCCAGCTCCCAGAACTGATTCAGGATTGTGAATAGAAGACCTCAGAGTAGTGGGACTTTAGGAAACTTTTTATCTGAGAGTATTTAGAAATAAGTTTTTTGTCTATCTGACAGGTAAATAAGGAAACACACATGCTTTCTCATGGTAATTTTCTCCTTTATTTCATCTTAAAAAATCCTCTCTTAAAATTTCTTTTGCTCCAGGTTGTTACATTCTCTATACATTCTCCACACAGCCACATACCTCTTTTTGCACAATGATATCTCCTTTCTATACAGCTTCATCTTTCTTGTCTTCACAGTTACAAATGTCTGCATAGCCACAGCTATACATCTTATTTCACCATACAGCCATATCTCTTCCTGCACAGCTGTATATTTCTATACACAGTTACATCTTTTTTTACATAGCTCCGTATCCCTTCTATACACATTTCTTCTCTCCACCCTGTTACATTCCTTCACACATTACTAGATCATTCATTCAGTCTTTACTCACTCTCTCACTCATTCACTCTCCTCTATGCACACATCTCTCCCCTACATCTTTTTCTGTATAACTGTACAAGCTCTCTTCTACAAAGCTATTCATCTACTCATGTGCACATCTCTGCACATATCTCCTGCTCTCTCAGCACACACACACACACACACACACACACACACACACACACACACACACAAGAAAAAAAAGCTTTCACTTCTGCCCAGTTCTTTATACAGACAAACATCTCAGAATCTCTTTCTGAAAATCTCTCTTGCTCTCTCTCCTCTCTAGCTATTCATCCTCTCTCCTCAGCTCTCTCTGCACACCCACACACATGCTCACTCACTCTCTCACCCCATATTCTCCTCTCTTAGCCAAACACTAGACAATTACATGTTATATTTTCAGGGCCCGACCCATTCTTATAACACATAATAAATCACACAGTTTTTTTTAGGCTAGGAAGGTCCTGCTGACCAGCCAGTGAGAAATGCTTGGTTGTGCTTGTAACTCTAAGTTGGTGAGGATTCACAAACAGAAAGTAAACAGTTGGCTGAGCTTTGAGCCTGTGACATAAACTGAGACTGGGACTACATGCAAAATGTTGATTACTGTAGAGAGAGGTTTATGTCTCCCAAAGTTGCCTCACGTCTGACCTTGATTCAGCAACAAACAACACCTGGGAATTCATCCTTGTGTATTTGTCTCCAGGGGCAACCAGTTTGCACTGAATATGTACTGAAGTCTAAAATTAGCTGTCTTTGTGACTGAAAATACTATTACACTCCTGCATCATTTATGAAAAATATCCTAATATTATTAGAATTATATAGCTTAAGCAGAAATCATCTTCCTGACCACCCATTTTGGGTAGTATGTGTGCCCAAAAATGGAATATTTTTATGGGATAGCACACAAGCAGTGGGGAAAATATGCATAACTGTTATTAGGGAAGAAATGAAGTGGCACATGAGAAAAATTACAGATAGAAATAGCGCATGACTTACAGTCAGTAACTTCACAGCTCTGCCAAGTGAGGCTCCCCATCAGGCGGGTCTGGTGGGTCGACCTGTTAAATACTAGTTGTCACCTGCTGTATACCCCCTTGGCCTCCTGCAAGGCATGTTGCATAAGTTATAAAATATCCACATGAGAAATCCAAAGTAAAAAGCATTTACTCTTAATCATGCATTTCAGTTCACTGCTTGAATGATAGTCACTGATAATGTTGCTTTTCTTCTTTTAAAGGAAAAAAATTAAATTTATTTATTCACACAAAACAATTCCCTAATATTAACAAAGTCTTTGGTCCTTCCTTGCACCCTACCATGGCAAGACTAATCTTTATTCCTACACCATTACCATTCTTTAGTGCACTCTTTAGGTTATCAATACATACTACGTTTTTGAGATGTTTAGAAGATGTGAAAGAGCCCCAGATACAGACGTTTGGGGGATCACCTCCCCTGAAATAGAGTTATATGTGGGCCTCACAGAAATTTATTCAGCAAGGCCCATCGTGGTCTACTGCAAATATAGGCCTGTGACCCAACAACTTTCCCTTGAGATGACAGAATACTTTTATCTCAACATTGAGTCCATTGTGGTCTTCCAGCATCATCCCAGTTAATTATCAAAGGAGTCACCAAGGTCCTATGAACCTCAAGGCACAGACCATGCTACTATCACATGATTCAATACCGTGACAAGGAGCCTCTTTTTGTTCACCATGTACACTTGGTGTCATGTGGCAGTTCCTAATTTCAACTCTGATCCACTTCTTAACAGATCGCAGATACTTAGGCTCTAGTTAACACAGCTTTTAACCATTCAAATAATTTTTAAATGGTATGATGAGGAATGATTCTTTGGAAGGCTCGATACCAAGTATTCAAATTGATGCATTTTTAGATATAATCTAATCAATCATGTAGGAAGACTTGTTTCAGATCTCTGCATTTTCAAGTGCAATTTTGTTGTGATTCATCTTACTGATTGTTTGATTCTTGTTGTGAATACTATTATATAGCAAAATTCTGCAATCTGTCAAAGTTGTCCTATTGCTTTCTTTCAATGAATGGGAGTTCAATACTGCATTTCTACTCTCAATCTGTTTGTTTTTTAATATATCTTGGAGAAGCCATTGTGAAATAATTATGTGACACTACATCTTTAATGATAAAAAAATTCCTTAATGATTCTTTCTTAAAAAATTAATTTCTTATATTTTAATAATAAACTTTATTTGCTATACATTTTTCATATACTATAGACTTACCTATTTTTTTTTCTAGTATATCTATTTCGGTGTCAAGTTTGGTTTAATTTTTTTTATTTCTTTTGTCCTTTGGTATTATAATATAACTGCATCATTCTCCTAACTTTACTCCCTCCAGAACTTCCCTTAATCTCTTTCAAAGCCATAACTTCTTTTTTCCATTAGGTGTTGTTACTTGCATACATTTATTTGCAAGTAAATTTGTATTCCTTGTAATATGCCAGTTTTTGTAGCATTAATTGTATAAATGGTTTCAGGATTTACTTTAAAATTTAAAACTTTTCAAGTAACTTGACATTCTTACCATCTTCTTCTTCCTCTGACAGAGCAGTTGTGATTTTTCTCTTAATTATTAATTGTCCATTTCAATTCAAATCTTTTTTCTCTGTGATTTTAGATATCATGCTTGGTCTTCCATTTGCAACTCTCAATCTGAGACTATACAACACTTAAAATGTTAAAGAAACTGTGATTTATAGTTATCTATGCATGTATTTTGATCTTTCTACAATAAGTCTCATATATTTCTCTAAGGTATACAGCAATGTTTCAAAATGTTTTATACTTTATTTTTGGTTTAATCTCTCTCATTGTGTTGTTTCTTGGGCAAATCTTTCAGCTCCAACTTGCTTTATTGATTAATTATTTTCCAGCCTATGATATTTAATTATTTCCACTCTTTTGTTTTTATAAATAATAATTTTTCATTTCAAGATTTTTAAAAATATTCATTTTAAATCAAGTTTTATAATTCTATTTTATCAATGTTGTTTTATTTCTTATCCTTTACTAGAACTAAAATATCTATTATCAGTTCATTTTCCATTTTCATGAGATATTATTATCATTATTTTTTTGTCTTTCAAAATAGGGTTTCTCTGTATAGCTTTGATTGTCTTCGAACTTGCTCTGTATACCAGGCTGAGCTGGAATTCAGATCCGCCTGTATCTCTCTCCCAAGTGATGGGATTAAAGGCATGTACCCCCACCACTTTGTGCATTTTCATGTTAAGAATCCAGACTTTCAGAATTAATATGTTGAAATTTGTGTCTTAGAAATATCACGAAAAGAATGAAAGCTTAAAATTATAGCCCTGAATTCACTTTCATCTTTCCACCAAGTAGAGACTCTCCTTAAAGTCTTGCAGAGGCTCTGTCAGGCTGAGGAGCTGGTGAGGGCCAAGGAGATGGTGCTTCCCACCGTGGTACATGATCTCTTATAAGGGAAGGGAGAAGGGTCACATGCCCTTTCTCCCTGCTCCTGCCTGGTAGGTGGATCCCCTCTTGGTCAGAATAGAGGATGACTTCAGCTGTTTATTCTGTTCTGTATTCGTGAGTATAATTCCTCAATTTATATCTTAATAAATTATGTTAGAATAATGCATACATTATTTTAATTAGGCAAGGTATTTGTCTTATGTTACTGAAGAAAGTACACGTAAGTAAGCCTTATTAGGTCATCTAATTTATCCCTTTTTCATATATAGCTTCTCTATAGTATATTTTAAAAGTATATATTTTATGCTGAAGCAAATACTATCAAAATAGTACAGAAATACACTTGTACTTTCTTTTCTCCAGATTGTGTATTAGCATACTTTGTGTATATTAGTATTAGGATATAAGCAATCACCAACATCAGACTTGTAAAACAGCCTTATAGTCATCTCACATCGTTCTTATATCTCAATATATGATCATGTAACAGAAACATTTTCAAATCAAATGATATCACAAGGAAAGCAATCTTGATTTCTTGGGCAAAAGGAGAATGAACAGATATTCTTGCTATTATTTCTTAAGTTTTTCCCTAACATAACTATAATCTAACTTTATGAAATAAAGGCATCCAATTATCACCCATATTTTAACTCTTGTCTGTAAGACCTGTTTCATTTTAATTCTATGTTTTTATTCACCATCATCATTTTCCTTTTGCCTCTATAGAAATCTGCAGTCTCTTTTCAGTATTTTCCTTAAATAAGCCTCTTCCAGAATGTAACACAATATTCAGGATGAAAATAACCATCAAATAATGCAGTATATGCTATCTGTGTTGATTTATAAATTGTAACTCATTAAACTTAATCCATTCTGTGGCAATGCATTTTTTTTAACAACTAAATTGTGTATTCGCAGATATAATGGATGCCAACCTGTGTCTAGTCTGGAGTCTGATCTAACCTCTTCCTTCCTTCCTTAAACATTCAGCAACATTTTAGCGCCTTTTTCCATGCCCTCCCATCATTTCTCACAGATATTTGACACAAGCTTAATGAACTGATCTTGAAGTTCACTCAGTGCCCTGAGATATAATTTGTCTGAGCCAAAATTCTTGACTGCATTAGTAAGCTACTTACTCTCTTACAATTTTTCTCAATACATTTGATTTATTGTACTAATCAGTTTTTCCTACCAAATGCCTTTAATCTCTTTCCTAAATTACAGAGAAAAGAGAAGCAAAACAGCTCAAGGATTTATATCTATATTTCTTATTTGATTTTAACCATATCTTTTAATATCAGACATTTAGTTTATGCTCATTTTTCCACCGTTTAGAATCAACATATCCCATTTACCTCTGCAATTTTGTAAATAGCAATTATATTCCAAATGTTAGGTCTTTATTTTATTCTGACATTACTACAAGAACAGAACAAATAGGATGCTTGGGTAGGAAGCAGGGTTGTGTTGGTGTTGGGTAGCAAAGAGAAGGAGGAGAAAGAAGGAGGAACAGAAAGATGCGAAGGAGAAGAAGAAGAGAAAAGAAAATATATTTAAAGGATTGGCTCACAGTATTATAGAGGCTGTGAAGTCCAAGAATCAGCAGTATAATTCATTCAGCTGTAGATTCAGAACAGCCTATATCTTTTCAGATCCAAAGTCTGAGAGGAACAAACACAGGAAAATCTGGTAATCTATTTTTAATCCAAAGGTATGGATCATTTGTGGTGGGAAGACTAAGATAGAAACTTGAAGGCAATCAATTTACATAAATTCTGTCATTCTAGCTAAATCAGTGTTTGCCCTTCTATATAGACTTTCAACTTTTGTATGATGCCCACTCACATTGAGGAAGGAAGCCTGTTTTATGTAGTGGGCTGGCTTAACTTTAAGATTCAATACAAAAGATGTACACAGAAACAACAACAAATAAATATTAAGTTTAAATACATAACCAGACTTATCTAATCTGGTAAAACAAAATAACTATAACCATTTCCTAACATTAGATTTATAGACTCTTGACATATACATGTTTGTAGTCAGTTATGAATTCTATCCATTTTCTTGGATTTTATCCTGGTGACTATGGGCTGTATACTAAATAAGCACACACTGTTAAAGTACTAGATATTTACAACCTCATTTGCATGATTTCACATGATGTATTCAAAGTATATTTTTAAAATATATTTGTAAAAAAAATCTGAGTATATCGAAACCAAAATAGTCACTAGTACCAATTTACAAAATAAGAAAAAAAAGCCAGAAAAATATAAAAGTATTCTATAGGCTATCTAATTAAATTCTTCATATAATTTTCATATTTGAAAACTACCTATAATCTCAAACTTTGAAAATGTTCATGATTTACTATGACACAGTTCCAAGGAAAAGTTCCATTCTGCCCATCCAGCACCTTACAATCCTAATATATGTATATGGTTTTGGGGAAAAATACTCCTTATTTACTCTGGGCTAGAATCTTTACAATCACTTATGATCATTATGTTTATTTTAGATACTATTTTTGCAGCTTTTTTTCTGATTAAAAATTAGAATACATGTTTAAATCATTCCTCGATGATCATTTATAACAACATTTGTATTTTGATCTTGTAGTTAGCAGGGAATTCATTATAGACTTTCAAAACTAGTCTAATGAAATAATAGCACTTATTGCTGTTTCAATACTCCGGGAAATAAAATACACAAGCCTGGTCAAAACTATTCTACACAGTTGGAACATTCTGCCAGTTTGCTCTTTTATGGGGCCATTTCCTGCCCCTGCTGTAATTCAGTAAGGTTTTGTGGGAGCACATTCCTCATTTTATTCCACTTTGCCAGTTTGTGGTTTACTCTATTATTATATTATGTTGTTGCTGCCAATTCTAATTTGCTCTGTCTTTTTATTTTTTTTTCTGTGTATTGTTAACCAACACCCCCACCTTTCAAATCATCCATTGCAGTAAGTACATAATTGCTTCTCTTGCTGAGTGTAGGAGAGACAAATCTAAGTAGCACAAAAGGAATACTTTTGTATTCCTATTTTCTAGCAATTTTCTGTTGTTTCTCTGGTCCCATCTGCATGATTTGTAATATTGTGTCTAATAAAATTTTAATCATCCTTTCTTCTCTTTTTATTTGTTGTTTGTTTTGGTTTTCTTGATATGTAGCTATAATTTAAGCTTAAACATGCTGAATGGCAGAATGGTATATGCTATTTTAATTTCATCTGTGTGACCCTGATTTAAGAATGCATATAGTTAATAAACATAATCAAGTCTCAACCATATTTTGATAGTTCTTATAAGATGAAATTTATCTCTGAAATTTATTCACTCTATGTATTAGCTGTAATAATTGTGTGGAAATTGAGTGACAATTTGGCTTATAATTACTTACCTTCTTTGAGTGTTAAAGTGGATGCATTTTATGAAAGTGCAAGTGTGTGCACCCATGCACAGTAGGTGTCAGTCAGAGAATGATTATGGGCCTCATCATACATTCTCTGCTTTATTTTCAAAAGAAAGGATATCTCACTGATATTGAAGCTTGCCATATCTGCCTTCCTTATTGTCCAGTGTGCCCTTAGAATCTCTATATCTCAAATCACCAGTGATGGAGTCAATTGTTAATTGTCAAGACATGCCTATCCCATAGCACAGGAATGGAGATTGGACCAAGGTCATCCAAGAAAGCCTTGTACACATGAAGACATCTTCCTAATCCTTATAATTACTGTTCTTTTATGAACAAAGTGTAGGTTTATAATAGATGAAGTGGATGATGATGGAAGGGAAAAGGAGAAGGAAGAAGAGGAAGGAGAGACATAGACAAACACATAGAAAGAGAGGGACAGTGTGTGTGTGTGTGTGTGTGTGTGTGTGTGTGTGTGTGTGTGTGCGCGCGTGCGCGTGTGCGTGTGCATGTGCGTGTGTGTGTGTGTGTGTGTGTGTGAGAGAGAGAGAGAGAGAGAGAGAGAGAGAGAGAGAGAGAGAGAGAGAGAGAATAATCTAAGCCCTGAGAAAAAAAGGAAAAGGCCTCTTGTTTGTAGTGCTTTTGCAGATACAGACCCATGTACAAATGACAGATGTGTTCCATTTAGCTTCCACTTTGCATTATAAATATATAGCTTTATGGAACATAACTGTTTATCTAGTGGTCACTAACTGCATGTTAGCAGCCAAGTCTTACTTTTTCATAAAATTATTTAATGTCTTAGTAATTAAAGAAGTCTCATGACTTATAAACAAATAAAAGTAATCTACACTAGTTTCTTGGTTGCATTGACTCTATCAACTAGTTAATAAAAAGAAAGTAGTAGAATTAACAATGTTATGTGTCTTTATTTGCTTCAACAAACTGATGGAAATAACATTAAGGCTTATTACTTATGTACAAAGGATTTTTGTCAGTTTTTTCAACTCTGCTCAACAATGTTTTGCAGTTTTTATTAGTGATGGCCTACAGTTTATTTTTTAGACCCACTCCTAAATTAACAAAATAATTTTTATGGTTATGGTATAGATAGGTAGGTAGAAAGATAGATGGTAGATAGGTAGGTGATAGATAGGTAGGTAGAGAGAGAGAGAGAGAGAGAGAGAGAGAGAGAGAGAGAGAGAGAGAGAGAGAGAGAGAGAGATAATAGGCAAACACTTTTGTTTCTGTGTGAGTACCTTTCAGGATCTTCAGCAAATTTTACTTAATTCTATAGAGATGACAGTCTTGTCTCCTTGTAAGTACCTCATGCTTGTGAAGGTTCAATCTCTCACTAATGCGAGCACAATATTCTCTCATTATTTCATTTAGTGACCAGAGAGGAATATTTGGATCTTCTGTAGTCGGAATTAACTGATATATCTGCATAACATGTAGTTTAGTCTTGCTCCTGCCTAGGCTCTGCTGACTCCTCATGGGAGGGCTTACTTTTTCAGAGGAGGAAATGGGGGGTGGGTTGGGGGAGGAAGGCTGAGGGGCGGGAGGGAGGAGAGGGGAATCTGTGGTTGGTATGTAAAATAAACAATTTCTTAAAAAAAAAGAAATTAAAAAATACTGATAAAAAGGGGGACAATGTAAAGACATAACCATAGGTCAAAAGGTAACATAATCATAGCCACTCATGTCCTTCAGAGGCATAAGGAAAGAAAGCAATGGTCATGTGTTGCTCCATAGGGCCCTCTTATTCTGAAACTTGCTCCTAGCACTAGAATTCCTTATGTCAAAAAGTAAATACTGATCTTCCTATATTGAGGGTATGGCAATATTCAATCCAACAACTTCCAGCAGGAATCTAATGAGAATGTTTAGAAGGGGATAATGATGTGAGGTAAGCCCACCAGAGACTGCAACATGGACCCTCTTAAAGCCAAAAGCAAAGTCTTTATTGCCAGCTGGCAACCATTCAGTCAACTTGCCTAAACCATGCAGCTCTGAGCCTTAAAGCTCTTTGAATTTTATGCACCAAAACTACATTCGGGTTGACACACTTCAGTTAGCAAAAAGTGGAACTATAGAAACCTAAAATTAAGGTTATTATATTTAGGAACTTACTAGTTTTGGGTTTCCCTGGAAATATTGGTTAGGTCTTTGTTCTCATTATGGCATGTTTTGGGCCCTATATGCTGGCCTTTAAGGTAAGTATAATGCCTCTAACTTGGCATTAGTATTGCTAGAATCTGAAAGACTGTTAAGGCAATGTGAAGTTGTATTCAATAAGTATTTAGTATGTGGTGTCAAAGACCTAATAATGAGAAAAAAATCCTTAAAGTAAAACTGCAAATACATATTTATAAATAGTGGTTATTTTTATAGGTAAAAATTGAGACATTATTTCTCTTCCTCCAAGAGCATTTTCAAGCTATTTAATACTTAATATGTATAAATAACCCATTATCCCAGATATATTTAAGGTAGTGGAAATTCATATGGAAAACTTTTGTATTAGACACATATTAAGTTTTTCAGTCTGGGTTGGTGAGAGTTCAATATATAATACAAAGGTGTGAATAAGTATATGAATATATTTATGTGTTCATTAGGGCTTCTCTGTCAGCATGCTTATGGCTCCTGTAGCATATAAGTATCCTAGACTGCCACACATTTCAGAGTAACTGGAGAAGGTAACTATGGGTTTGGGGATATTGCTCCTCCCCTATTTTTAGGGTAGGACTTCCAATGTTTTCTCTTATCATTATTGCACATTTAGGACAATTTACATGGCTAATGCTAATAATAACTGTTTTAGCTATTGGGCATTTCTAACAAAAGCAATTAGTACAGAAGAAAGGGATCTGAGATAATGGATTAAGCCAGAAACCCCCCAAAAAATAAATAAATAAAAAGCAGTATTGATAAATTAATTAATTAATTAACAACTGTAAATACCAAAGCAAAGCTCCACTATCAGTGCCAGTAATTGCTTGAGCAGGGCTTCCCTGTGGGACATTAACCAGCTTTGCTCTTCGAGGGAAGCCATCTTAGGGGCTGAAGGCCCACGCTCCATTTGGGGAGTAAGATGCTGTCCTTTACAGTTGTTTCTTTATTTGCAGTGGTAGTGTGGTAGCAGGTGAGCTCTCTTTTTGTTTCATAGAACCATAGTAGAGTAGTCTTTTTTCAGCTTCCCGGGTCTCCTGTTGTTGTTGTAAGCATTGCCCCATTGTAATCCTCTTCTTCACACCCAGAGATTCACTCAGGGGACTTGTTACTAAGCGTCTGGGAAAATGTGTTATTTACTAGAACTAAATCTATCACTGGGGCTTTTTTTCCCTGTGATTGCTTTCCACGGCCATTTTAGACTATTTCTATTGAATATCTGATATTGAAAGCACCCCAAGGTAAATTTAAATATTAACTTGGAGTGTCTGGGATCCTATTGTAAACAGACTTTTGGGATGCCTGCCTATTTCTCTATATAAATATATTAAGCACAGAAATGTAATAGTCTTCTGTAAGGCTCTAAGCTGACTAGGAAGTGGAGACAGCTTGGTTTTAAAATGATCATTAGCATTCATTCATGCTCATTTGGCAAAGATAAGAATCTTGAAACATTTATTTATTAAATGAAAATAGCATAGGCAGACAGATCATAGTTCTCATACCTAAATGCTGCAATTCTAACATTAAATATCAAGCTAAAAACCTTCAAATGCACATTATGTATTCACATATTAAACTAGGAATGCCAAAAATAGTCATTCTAATGAAAATTCTGAATATTAAATGTCCACAGATTTTTGTCACTCATGTAATTTCTTTCAAGGCACAATGAGTTTTGATCCTTGGTGTATTAGAACAAAGTAACACATAAAAACAACCATATGGAAACAATTCTTAACACATAGGAAAAGATGGCAGTGAATTAGAATGCTTTAATCAAGTAATTCACTATTAATATCCTGTCAAAACATTCTATCTAATGTTTTCTTTCCCCATTACATTTCAGGCACTATATATGGAATTACATTGGAATTTTGTGAGACTGACTAGAAAATTCAAAAGATAATGCCTAAGAAGGTGAATATATATGTGCTGTGAGATGTTCTGTATGTCCTGTGGGAGCCTGTTCTCAGGTTCCTTGTGGCTTTACCCAGCAGGTCCACATAGAGGATGATTAGGACCACCGGCCTGAGTACAGGTGTCTGAGATGATCTGCACTTGGCCGTGCTGGGGGATGGTCTGTATGTCAAGTTGCTCTGATTGGTCAATAAATAAAACCTGATTGGCCATGGCTAGGCAGGAAGTATAGGCAGGACTAACAGAGAGGAGAAATAAAAGAACAGGAAGGCAGGAGTCACTGCCTGGAGCCACCGCCAGGACACAGAAGCCACAAGCCATGTGGCAAGGTATAGATTTATGGAAATGGATTAATTTAAGATATACGAACAGTTAGCAAGAAGCCTGCCATGGCCATACAGTTTGTAAGCAATATAAGTCTCTGTGTTTACTTGGTTGGGTCTGAGCGGCTGTGAGACTGGCTGGTGACAAAGATTTGTCCTGACTGTGGGCAAGGCAGGAAAACTCTTACATATATGTCTGTATTAAAATTTATTGCAATTACCGGCACAACCAGGCTGGTAATCCTGGTGGACCTGGACCTGGTTGTCGAGGACGAGGTAGATGTCAAGGCAACTGGAATATGGGACCACCTGGTGGACTACAGGAATTTAATTTCATTGTGCCAACTGGGAAAACTGGATTGATAATTGGAAAAGGAGGTGAAACCATAAAAAGCATAAGCCAGCAGTCTGGTGCAAGAATAGAGCTTCAGAGAAATCCTCCACCTAATGCAGATCCTAATATGAAGTTATTTACAATTGCACTCCACAGCAAATAGACTATGCTTGGCAACTCATAGAAGAGAAGATTGGGAGCCCAGTAAATCCTTTAGGGCCACCTGTACCCCATGGACCCCATGGGGTTCCAGGTCCTCATGGGCCTCCTGGGCCTCCAGGGCCTGGAACTCAATGGGACCATACAATCCTGCACCTTACAACCCAGGACCGCCTGGCCCAGCTCCGCAAGGTCCTCTAGCTCCATATGCTCCCCAGGGATGGGGAAATGCATATCCACATTGGCAGCAACCAGCTCCTCCTGACCCAGCTAAGGCAGGAACAGATCCAAACTCAGCAGCTTGGGCTGCTTATTATGCTCACTATTACCAACAGCAGGCACAGCCCCCACCTGCAGCTCCCACAGGTGCACCAGCTACAACCCAAACTAACGGACAAGGTAACTACAGAGATCAGCAGAATCCAGCTCCAGCTGGACAGGTTGATTATACAAAGGATTGGGAAGAGTACTACAAGAAAATGGGTCAAGCAGTTCCTGCTCCTACTGGGGCCCCACCAGGTGGTCAGCCAGATTATAGTGCCACTTGGGCTGAATACTATAGACAACAAGCAGCAAACTATGCCCAGACAAGTCCACAAGGAATGCCGCAGCATCCTCCAGCACCTCAGGGCCAATAATATGAAGTGGACAATACAGTAACAATACAGTATTTGCTTCATTGTGTGGGGGAAAAAAACCTTTGTTAAATATATGGATGCAGACGACTTGATGAAGATCTTAATTTTGGTTTTGGTTTAAAGTAGTGTTTTCCCCTCTTTTTTTTTTTTAATTTGGAAAATGTACAAAATATCTATCACTACTGATAGGAGGTTAATATTTCTGTGTAGAAATGAAAATTGGTTTGTTTTTAGTCTTTAGTGTAGATGTACACATTCTAGCAAATGTATTTGCAACTATTATGTAGTCAATGCTTTGTGATATAAATGTACTTTTTCAATGTATACTTGCACTTTTAAAATGCCTGTTTTGTGCTTTACAATAAATGATATGAAACCTCCTGAAAAAAATATAACAATTACCAAATATTAAAAGAATATGAATTCTATAAAACCTTACTACTTGGGCTTGTCTCAGATACTACATAGATTCTTCATGATTTTTTTAAATTAAGTTACTAATAAATGACTTCTTTCATGATTAAAGAGTTTATTATTTCACATGGGTTCATTCATTTAAAACAAGTATTATGACAATATTTTAAAGAAACAGCTTTCTAAGCATTAAACTACTTTGAGATGCAAAGTAGGACACATAACCTTCTTACTTTTGTGGATGAATTCATTGCTCACCACAATTCAATCAATTGAATTCATTTATTTTGCAAAAGAAACACTCTAGCAAACAGTGAATAGCTTATTTTAACATTGAAAGGTTACAAAAGCCACCATGCTGTGCTACAGAGAAACATTTAATTTAGTGAAAAAGCAAAACAGAAATCATCTTTATCAACAATTACAATTTTCCTTGCAAAGTCCAAGAGGGGTTTTGAAATAATTCTTCTTTTTAAAAAATAGGATAAATGCTGATCCCCACTGAGGTGAGGGACTGTGGTGGAGTGGTATCCAGAGAAAATTTATTAGTATTTTAGCTTTGGAAATGGTCTCTATATTCTTGACAAATGCTGCTGTAAAATCCTAAAAGCAAATAGAGCTAAAGAAATTTCTCCTATCATGCATGTCAGACAAGAAAGGCAAATTCAATCTATAATAGGCTGTCATGATCTAAGGCAGCCTTCCCCAATGCACCCAGCTTTTTTTTCATTAAGTTTTCAGACTTTGTTCAGTAATTGAATTCCTACTTAAATCTCAAAGCACCTGTTTTATGACTAAGCCTTGCATCAGCATAAACAATTGTACTGATTCACGAGACGCATGAGCTTCCTGGATTTGTTTTTATTTTGTGACTATGGCTGCTAATTGCTAAATGCATTGGTGGGTATACCTTGCTGACTATATATTTTCATATATATGTATTCATATATATGTACATATATATTTATGAAAATACTGACAATATACTGTCTCTATCTATATCTATCTATCTATCTATCTATCTATCTATCTATCTATCTATCATCTATATCTATATTTACATACACAAACACACAAACTCACACAAACCTGTTACAATGTGTTGAGGATGTTTTGTCAAAGTTGATCAAATACCTTAGAGAAATCACAGTAAGTTGGTGATATTTTAGGAACAAATCATGATTTTCCACATTGTTCCTAAAGTGTAAATAAGACAGTAAGAAACAGAGCTACCCAGAATATCTTAAACAAAACAAAACAAAACAAAAAACAAACAGCATCTAGGGCCTCCTCTCTCAGTTAAGTTACTTTACATCAAAATTTGATCAAAACGATTATGGGGAAAGATATTATTGTGGTCTTAAATAAAAATAACATATTTAAAAGATCATCATTAATGATGTATGTGATTGATCAACTTTCTCATTTAAATTTCTAGCATGTACAATTTTGGTTCTCTGAGAAAGTCAAATTTAATTTCTTGATGAATGTTGATGAACTACCATCTGAAAAACTTTTGTACTATTAGCCATGATCCATTTGTCTTTATAATGGCACAACATTGACATTGTTTCATTAATATAACATTTACAGATTTAGTTATGGTAAAGAACATCTTTCCCCAGAATTGTTTTTGCATTTATTTTTCTTCTTTTCAAAGTGCAGTTGGAGGGTAGTTATCAGAGTCATCAGAAGATAAGAAATTCAAAATTCATGTCCTGTGAGAAAATAGAGGTTTTAAGGATTCCTGAGGGATTCCAGGAAAGCATTGAAGTAAGTGTAGTCTTTATGCTGTCCACAAGTAAATATTTTCTCTATTTTGGGCCAAGGTCCTTTGTCCCAAAAACTCATTTGCAATTTATAAAATACTATCATTTGTGGAGAGACTGGAGCTTAGAAAAGGATTCCATTTTTATACTGTGATTAACACAAAAGGTAAAAACCATTTAAAACTAGTAGGCTTCTGGTTATACAGTCTTGAAAAGAATGCAGCAGTGCATTCACTCATGTAAAAAACAAGGGATATTAAATATTGTGGTGGTTTGAATAAAAATGGCTTTGATATTGTTGTATATCAAAAATTGTTGAAGTAGGCGTGTCCCTGTTGGAGAAAGTATGAGGCTAAAGATAGACTATGAGGGTTCAGATACTCAATGGGGGCCCACTTGCTCACTCTTTTTCTGCTGTCTGAGGATCCAGATGTAAAACACTTAACTGTCTCTCCAGCACCATGTCTGCCTGTGTGCTGCCATGCTCCTTGCCATGAAGATAACGGACTAAACCTCTGAACTATGTCCCAGTGCTAGTAAAATGTTTTCGATGATAAGAGTTGCTGTGGTCATGGTATCTCTTTGCAGCAATAGTCATTTTGAAAAAGTCAGCAAACTACTTATGATACTATCAAGTGTGAAGAAACGGACTACTTTTTCATCTGTAGCCACAACACTCACATAAGAAAGAGAGAGAAAAAGAGACAGAGACAGAGAGACAAAGAGAGACAGAGACACAGAGAGAAACACAGACAGAGACAGAGAGAGAGAGAGAACTCACATGTGACACTAAACAAAGTAACTCACTATGAAAAATAAAAAAATGAAGTGTCCATGGAAGACTAGAGATCAGTTTTACCTGGGTCTGAGAGCTACCCATCATGAATGGAAACATTACTACATCTGTTCCGAAATGGGGCCCAGTAAGGATCCCAAGCAGCTGAATCTGGGTTTTATACCCCTGTAAGTGCCATGAGATGACTGGGAATGATGGGTCAGGGTATGCTGCTCTAGGAGGACAGAAAAGAGGACACTGTTCCCAATTATTCCTTGTTTGTCTCAGTATGTTCAATTCTGAGCTCATAGCTCTATTATTCTTAAAACTGACAAGTTATAAAAATGTAGGAAAATGTGAGGACAGGTGAGGCATGTTAGGGCTTGTAACACTTTGAGTTAAAAGAAACAAAAATTAAGAGAAAAAATGCAATTGGATAAATAAGTCAAAAAAGTATTATGAAGACAGTGCCATTGAAATCTGAAATGGGGGTTGAGCAGAAATAGGAAGGTTCCAAAGTGTGATTGACGGTCTAAATATAGAGGAAAGAAATTTGTTTGCTGTTTGTTTGATATGGTTTGCTTTGCTACTTTTTTTATTTTTGTATATTAATAGTCTCTAGTACTGGAACTATATGGGAAGTATATTAAAATTAATACTGGAGAATAAATTAAATTACTATTATGTAGTGCTGGAAAGCTATGTTTTCATCTTATTATGGTTCGAGAAGTATTTGTATTACATTTTTAGACATTGCAGTTTTCCAGCTGCTTCACATTTCTGCGGCCATATCTTCTCTGCCATAATCGTCTCATCTCAAACAGTGATCACAATAAACTGTTGCCTCTTTAAATTTCCTCTTGTAAGGCATTCAGGTGCAGCAACAAGAAGCATAAGTAAATGATATTTTGCTTTCTGTTGAAATCAGACTCTGCTCTGCTCTAAGCTACAACATATTTTATTAAACAATGTTTTTTTTTTTCAGTCTGCTCTGCCCTAGAAGGCTCCATTTTTCAAAACAAAACAGAAAATCTTGCTCCATCTTTATGTCATAGGATGGCTCGAGTCCTGGTTAGACCTGAAAACCACCATTGTTTTCAACACTAATCAACACTGACTGTTATGTGATGTTTTCTCAAAGACAGAAAGCAACCTACCCTATAAAGGCATCAGTATGCACTGAAACTGTAGGAACACTGGGTCTGTCAGAAAATCAGGTCTGAGAAAATATGAGTCAAAGAAAAATAATGAAAGGTGGTAATTCTCTTCCTGTACCGTAAAGTGATAGAAACTTAACATGGTTATGGCATAGCTATCAGCTGATAGTTGTGTTTGTGTCAAGGATGGAAATGTGGAGGAATCTTGAATTGTCCCTAGTTCTCAGCTCTGCTCAGTTTCAATGCTCTTTGTCCATATATTTACCTGTCCCAATCTGGAGTCGGACTCGCTGTCTCCTGTTCCTATCCTTGTTCATCTTTCACGTGTTGATGCCTCTTATATTATGACTCCAGTAGTTCAATCACCAGCTCCCTCCTGATACTGATCTGGTTCGTCATCTTTCTCAGTCCACTTCTTAAGCCTTTAAAGTTTGAACTCTGCTATAACTACTTCTAACATGTATTCATTCAGGAAACCAAATATATTGAGATAAATACAGGCATATATTATGTGTGGTATCTAAAATGATACAAGATTTAATATTAGTAATTAATTTTAGAATAAAACAACTTGCATTCTGCTAGGCCAGATAATTAGAGTGGCTTCATATTTTCATGAATAACACTTAAAATTTTGAAAATATGATTTTAAAAGTAACTAAGTTTGTAAAACCTAGTTCTCTTCAGTTCCCAATGACTTTTTAGTACACTAAAGGTAAAAAACACATCATTTTTATATATCCGTTGAACTTAACTTTAATCACATTCTCTTTTAAAAACCCAGAAATTAAATCAATGCTACCAGTCCTGTCTTATAAGCATAAAAATTAACTTCATTAGTAGGAAAATAATAGAAGCTTTAGATGATTGAAACTGTCTAGTTAGCTTTGCTACCTCCACAGCCAGATAATGGAAGGAACTTTGTGGTATTAAAATTAAAGAAGAGAGAAGGGGGTGAGAAGAATGAAGGTAGGAAGGCAAGAAGGAATGAGGAAAAGAAGGAAGAAAGGAAGGAAGGAAGGAAGGAAGGAAGGAAGGAAGGAAGGAAGGAAGGAAGGAAGGAAGGAAGGAAGGAAGGAAGGAAGGAAGGGGAAGGAATGACCTAGAATCCTCAGAAGTGACTTCAGGGGTAAGCTGGTTAAGCATCAAACCACCAAGGTTATTACTTAGAATGCAAATATGCAGAATTCAGAATTTCAGAAATGTTCTGTCAAGATGTTACAAGCTAATGTGAATTGTTGTAATACAGTAACTGCTGTACCATATCCTGTGATGTCTTTGTGAGCCAGTTTTGAGAGGAAATCAATATGCAAATATATTAATAGGATTGAGAATACAGCATATACCTAGCTCTTAATGTTAAATATGCATGAAACATAATATCTCAGTGTTTAATTCTATAGTAATTTCAGTATTATATTTGCACATTCAAATTTTATAATTCTAAGTTTATTATAGACATACATATGCAAAAGCTATTTTGTATAGCAACAATAACTTTGATTTCCAGTACTTTTTTCTCAGAAAAGAAGCTATTACAAGACATGACTAAAGAAGCCAGGTTTTCTATTGTTTTCCTATTTCAAGTTTCATACAATTTAAATTTATACAATATTTATCAATATTAGTTATGCTCAATATATTTTCAGTAATATGTCATAACACACAAAAAAATCATTTTACCACAAACATATAAATGTTCAGTTTGTTTCATGATACAATGATAATTTCTTTAACACAATAAAGTAAGGACTATGACCTTTTCTGTTATTCTGTAAAATTAGTAAGCTAATTATGAAAATATGAAAGATCAACATTGTAGTTTTAATAGCTATACAAACTCAGTAATATTTAGTTTTGTTTTGATTAGTATGCATAGTTATTGTCTACATCAAAGAATAACCCTGCATATACTTCCTATGTAAAATTAAAGAAATTAATTATAGTATGGTATATATTATAAGATATAGGTATAAAGGTAATTCTTAGTAATTTAATCATTTTGAACTATCTTAAATGATCATTAGCTTTGGTAACCTATTTTGAGTTAATTGTATTTAAATGCTTCCTCTATTGTACCTACTTAAATGAGTTTTAAGATATCAGGATATTTTATTAGAAAAAATAACTAGTCCTCATAGAATTAAAATATTTTTAAAAAATCTGGTTGACTTCAGTTGCATTAAAAATTTACAGCCAGGCACCTATTATCACAGAAATATTGATGGCTTTGGAGTTGTGAGTTTATCATTGATTTAGTCATTTTTGATGTAACAACTGTTATCTTGTAGGTTAAAATTTCAAATAGAGTAGTACACAAGCGTTAGGGATTCAGACAAATACATTGACGTCCTCAACTAGAAAGCATATAGTTTTCTTTTTTTTCAACTGTAGCTTTGCTATGTAGACTTCTCAGTCCCTGAAACTTCCAAGAGAATATCTTAGGCTCTTCTAAGGAATACACTTTTCAAAAGTTGACTATTTATAGCCTCCTTTCTGTTTCTCATGCATACAGCTCCAACACTACCTAGAGACTTTTTTTCAAATCACCTTCTTCACAACATATCATCAAGTATTTTTCTAGAGGAAATGGGATGACACTATCAGCATTGATTATTAGCATTTAGTTTTGCAAATTTTAGACATATTTATTCCCTGTACATTGTTGGATTTGTGCTATAGGATATTAGTATTTTTGAGTACTTAAAAAATAAAAAAGGGAAAATTATTTAGGGAAATTTTGATTTTCATTAGAAAACTCAATAATTATAGTTTTGAAATTAACAATAATATTGTCAGGAAAACACACAGATTGCTTAATATTTAAATATATTAGGGTATACACAAAATGAAGAATACCAAAATTAGGGAGTATGGTTGAAATTGAATACCATTTTGACATACACAAAAGGACATTCAAGGTCTGAGGATAATAAAGGGAAAAAGTGGTCTTACCTCTACTTATGAATAGTGAGAGGATGGAAATGTACTGAATAGAACATTTATTCTTTTGTAATTTATTTTTGTTACTTTTAAATTGTTTAAGTGTGTGTGTGTGTGTGTGTGTGTGTGTGTGTGTGTGTGTGTGTGTGTGTTCATGCTGGTGTCAGATAGAATGTTAAATAGGCAAATATGGAATCGGTTACATAATTCATCAAAATAAACATTCTAAAAAAAAAATGACCTTCCAGTCTTAGGTCTACAAACAAAACAGAGAAAGTCACCATGAATGTCCTTTTCCAACACCATGTCCAATGTATATTTTCTCATCTTCTACTAAGCCGGAAGAGTTCTAAGGATACTATTTCCTCCAATTTAACAGAACAGGAAAAGAAGTCTCTAAAATTTGGTAGTTATTTTGTCCTTTCAGATGATGGATAAAATTGCTTACAATATGTCTCTTATTGAGAGAATAAGTGGCTAAAATCCAGGTGTTCTTTACAAGAGCTTACCATTATTTTTGAGTGTCAAAAATCTTTTAAAAAGCAAAATTTCTCCTATATTTTTGATTATTGCTAAAATGCAATTTTATATTTAGGGTCATTGGTCACTTTGCATTTCTAATAATTTCTATTTTTATACTATATTCAGTAAAACACTGATACAGCATTGATTTCTATTTGCTACAGATTTCTTTTTTTTTAAATCTTAAAAATTACATATTTCCCCAATTGTAAAAAAATCACAATGTGATATTTTTTAGTCTAAAAATAATCCGATAATTCAATATTAATAAGTTTGGACTTAGGAAGATAACCATCTTCTAATAGAGGAGATTGTAGTATGTTCATATGTTAAGTGAAGGAAGTTCTGCACATGGGATGAATGGATCAAGGCTGGGCCAAATGTGTTCTGTTAGTATTCTTTACTGAGTGTAAGAAAGAAGTTATGTGGAAACTGAAGGTAAGAGAAGATATTTATCTTTGTGCACTTAAGGATCTAATTTAAATATGGATTTGTGGTGGTATTGTGTTCCCAAAATATTGTGCATGCTAATAAACTTATCTGGGGTCAGAGAAGAGAACAACCACAATATTAAACATAGAGGATAGGCAGTGGTAGCACACATCTTTAATCCTAGCATTCCAGAGGCAGAAGTCCCTCTGGATTTCTGTGAGTTCAAGGCCACATTGGAAACAGCCAGGCATGGTGGCATGCCTTCAATCCCAGGAAGTGAGCCTTTAATCCCAGTGAGTGATGGTAGAAGGCAGAAAGATGTATAAGGCGTGAGGACCAGGAACTAGAAGCATTTGGCTGGGTAAGCTTTCAGGTTTTCGAGCAGCTGTTCAGCTGAGATTCATTCTGGATGAGGAATCAGAGGCATCCAGTCTGAGGAAATAGGATCAGCTGAGGAACTGGCGAGGTGAGGTAGCTGTGGCTTGTTCTGCTTCTCTGATCTTCTAGCATCCACCCCAATACCTGACCAAGGATTGATTTTATTAATAAGACTCTTTAAGATTCATGCTACAATGGATTATGATCTTATTCTACTGAGTGAAATAATAATTTGACCAAACCCAAATTAATTAGAGCATAACACATATATTAAAAAGAAGAAAGACAAGAGTACAGAGAAAACAAAAAAATATGAAAATATATTTTCATTATACAGTTTCACATATTGATTTATTACTGTGTGGGTGGGGGTGATGAGCATATTGGGGAGCACACAAATCAGACACTATGTATCTAAGTAGAGGACCACTTTATCGACTGTATTCTGTCTTCCCAACATTATGTTTGCTTTGAATGTTGAACTTACATCATGAGACTTATATAGTAAGCATTTTACATGCTGACTCATTCCACTGTACCAAATGCACTTACTTCTTCCCACCTTTATAATCAAAATCACCTCAAAAATTCAAACTCTGCAATAATGATTACTCTGGTTGTTTCCCTTCATTTGATATTTAACTCTTGGTTTAAATACCAGGTAAGAGTATTAAAATCAATTACATTTGATTCACATATTTTGCTATAGAATCATTATACAGAGATTTATATATGTCCCATTATGATTCATAGTCACTTTCTTAGTTCTGGGTTGTGACACTGCATTCATGTCCCATCAACAGAAACTTTTTGTGCAGATGAGATTATTTGAGCCTTCTTCATCCAATGGCATGTTTAAAAATGAGTGGTTCACAAACAGAAAGTATCACAGGCCCACACAGGAAGTAAACTATTGAAGATTACATTTGACAGCTTAAACAGGTTACATATGACCATGTCATTGAGGGAATTTCTTGGTATGTTTATGTGGTATTATAGAATAGTCCATTCTGAGAAAGAAATTCAAAGGATTTTTTTTATTTGGGATGAAGAAAAGGCTAAGATCTTGTAACAGAAAGAAATTATGTGTTTTAGATAAGAATAATTACATTTTACATGGACCATTAGGAAGGGAAATAAATGCTGAAACAGAAATTTAGTTTTGTATCATATTTAAGTTGAAAAGATTTCATTTGAGATTAATACCACATAAAGAACATATATATATATATATATATATCATGCATTAATATATCCATATATATTTATATTCATATATTACACATACAGTAGATATACACATCACATTTCACATTTCTGTACTTTTACTATTGTGTTTATTCTGGTCTCTCCAACTCCTGCCATGCATAAATCTCCTGGTCTCCCTCAAGCTTATGACCTCTTTTTCCTTGGCTTTTGATGTGTGTGTGTGTGTGTGTATGTATGTGTATACACATACATATATAATTTTGATGGTAATCCTACATAAGTAAATTAGTTAATGAATTATTTCCCCCTATTCTATAGTATCTTTCATCCTTCTGAGTTTCTTTGACATAATTTCATTTATTAAATGTTGCTTTTATTTTGAGTTAGTTTCTCATTCAACAGACACTTGTCTGTGTCTATATCATGATATAATTCCCTAGGTTTTTTTCTAGTGTTTTTCTTTAGTAATTTCAGAGTTTCAGGTTCCAAACAGAGATCTTCCATTGCAGTTGTTTAAATGTAATTGCTCCCATAATCTCACAGAGAGTGGCACTATTAGGAGATATGGCTTTTTTGGAGTGGATATGGCCTTGTTGGATGAAGTGTGTCACTGTAGAGGTGGGCTTTGAGGTTTCCTATGCTCAGGTTACCATCTAGTGTCTTAGTTGACTTCCCGTTGCCTGCAAGATGTAGCACTCTCAGCTCCAGCATCACACCAGTCTGCATACCACCATGCTTTCTACCATGATGATAAATAATGGACTGAACCTCTGAAACTGTAAATGAGCCACCCCAATTAAATATTTTCCTTATAAGAGTTGCTAATGTCATAGTGTCTCTTCACAGCTATAAAAACACTAACTAAGACATATGTTTATGTTGTATGATATTTTGTTTTTGTTCTGACAGATAAAGCTTGCCTGGAGATCAGAGGGTGGAACTAGGCACTAGTTAGCCATAAAGGCCAGGAGGTGGTGGCTCACACCTTTAATCCCAACACTTAGGAGGCTCATGCCTTTAATCCCAGTACACTCTGGAGGTGGAGACAGGAATATAAGGTGGATGGAGACAGGATCTCAGGCCCTTTCAGTCTGAGGATCTGAAGAGGTAAGAAGTCAATATTGGCTGTTCCTTTGCTTCTCTGATCTTTCAGGTTATTACCTGGATATCCCTGTTTTTTTATAGATAAGACTGCTGTTGGATGGTCTGTATGTCAAATTGCTCTGATTGGTCAATAAATAAAACACTGATTGGCCAGTGGCCAGGCAGGAAGTAGGTGGGACAAGGAGAGAGGAGAATTCTGGGAAGCAGAAGGCAGAGTCAGAGAGACACTGCCAGCCACCGCCATGCCCAGCAGCATGTGAAGATGCTGGTAAGCCACCTGCCACATGGCAAGGTATAGATTTATGGAAATGGATTAATTTAAGCTATAAGAACAGTTAGCAAGAAGCCTGCCATGGGCATACAGTTTGTATGCAATATAAGTCTCTGTGTTTACTTGGTTGGGTCTGAGCTGCTGTGGGACTGGTGGGTGACAAAAGATTTGTCCTGACTGTGGGCAAGGCAGGAAAACTCTAGCTACATAAGACTAATTAGGATTATGATTCAATTTGGTACCAGAAGTGAGATATTATTGTTAGAGTCCTGACCGTGTTTTGGTTTAGAGTAATAGAGATGTTGGGATTCTGGATTAGAAAAACAGCTGAATGCCTTAAGAGTTTCTTAATAGGCCATACTCATAGAAGCATGGATGACAGTGGTATTGAATGTGATTTGATGAACTGTGGGGATCAAGAGATTATAGAAGAGAAGAATTTTAGTATGTTGCCTAGAGATCATTTTTGTGAAATTTTGATGAAGAAAGTGGCTGCTTTTTGCCCTTGTCTAAAACATTATGCCTGAGGCTAAAGTATAGAATTTAGGATTATGTTTGGCAGAGGAAATTTCAAAACAGCCTAGTATAGACTCTGTTTTGTGGTTTCTAGTGTTAACTCTAATGAAGATATATAATTAAAATGAACAAACTGAGCAAAGAAAAATATTTGAGAAGAAAAAGAGCACCAGAATGTGAACTGAAGCAAAGTTCTGTGTTCATGGAGATAAACAGATTAAGAAGTGGAATAAAGGGAGTGGTGACCTCAGGGCAAGATCCCACCTAGCTAAATTTAAAACTTGTGAAAAGGAATTAAGGAAAAGCTTAGATCCTGGTGTGGTGGGCACCTCTAGGGGAAGGGAGAGGCTGCTGGATCTCTGATTTTTGAGGCCAGCCTGATCTGGAGATCCAGTTTCAGGATGGCCAATCTTAGACAGTGAAGGACAGAAAGCTAGTGAAGATGTGATTGAAATAGGGAGCCGCCTGGCGGTGGTGGCACACTCCTTCAATCCCAGCATTTGGGAGGCAGAGGCAGGCAGATCTCTGTGAGTTCGAGGCCAGCCTGGGCTACCAAGTGAGTTCCAGAAAAGGCGCAAAGCTACATAGAGAAACCCTGTCTCGAAAAACAAAACAAAACAAAACAAAACAAAACAAAACAAAAAAAAAAAAAAAAGAAATAGGGAGCCATGTTCCAACACCAGTAAGCAGCAGACCTTAGCAGCTTTGACAGTGTCGTTCCAGCTTCATAGTTAGGGATAGTAGAGACAGGTTATGTAATTTGCCTCTACGCCTAAAGAAAGACACTAAGGCCAGGACTGTGTCAGTGGAGTTCCTGAATGGAGGCCTAGTAGAGAGGCCAGTGTATGAAGCTTTTAAGGTGAAGTCTGGATTACCTTGGAGAACCTAAGATGTTAGAGATGCTAGAGCCATGGGATACCAGCCAAGGTGAGCTGCTAATAAGGAATACTACATGTAAAAGAAAAAGAAATATCTTATTGTTAGTAAAGCCGAAAGGATTTGGAGATGTGAAGAACAATTTGACATCAGACATGAAGAGATTGGAATTTGTTCAGCTTGTTTTTGGTCTTGTTTTGGTCCAGTATTTCCTCACTATGCTTCCTTCCTTATGTTTTGAATGGTAATATGTGTCCTGTGTCATTATATGTTGTAAGTATGTCATCTGTATTTTTATTTTGCTTTTACAGGGGTTCAGTTAAGAAATTACATGAGTCTAGAAATAGACTTTGAACTTTGGATTTTTAAGAATTTTTGAGAATGTGATAGACTATGGGGACTTTTGAAATCAAAATAAATGAATCTTGCATTATGATATTGTTACAAGCTTATGAGGAGCAGGGAGTGGAATGTGTGGGTTTGCATATAATTTGCCCCCATAATCTTACAGGGAGTGGCACTATAAGGAGGTGTGTCTTTGTTGGATTGGGTATGGCCTTGTTGAAGGAAGTGTGTCATTGTGGGGACAGGCTTTGAGATTATTTTAAATGTATCATTCTAGTTCATACATTAAAATGGATTTTTTGAAAAATCTGGGCTTGATTCACTTTCTGTTGCTTAAATAATGGTAATTCAGCAACTGTAAATTTTTAGCAAATCTAAAGTTTTGTGTATCAGCTTGTGCATACGAGCAGATGTGACTATAGACCTATGGAAAATGAGAATCCTTATTAAAAGTTTTGGAAAAACAGGCACCAACAAGTGTGATGATGAAGAACAGAACAAGTCATTTTTCAATTTCTAAACATTGAGCATGTAAATACTTCAGGAATTAATAGCCTAACCCATGGCTCAAAGTAAGATGTTTAAACTAGACAATTTAGTCAGCAGTTCATGAACTATCTCATATGGAAAATAGTTTTTATTTTTATTATGTGTGCTCAAAAAGCACAAATAAAACAGAAACATTAATACAATATGATACGTGTGTGTGTGTTTGTGTGTGTGTGTGTGTGTGTGTGTGTGTGTGTGTGTGTGTGTACAACATTTAATGAAAAGTGAAACCATAACTTGAAAGAAAACAAGGGGGATATATTCAAGGTTTTGGAGGAAAGAAAGGAACGAACAAGAGGGTCATGATGTAATAACATTATAATCTCAAAAAATAAATACATATATATGTATATATATATATATATATATATATATATATATATATATATATTTAACAAAGTTATAGGAGCACACTAAACTGATTTAATATGTGAAACTAAGCACCATTCACAAAATATGTCAAAAGAGAGATTAGTAACCTCAAAAATAGTTTATTTACACAATGTCATCTGTGAAAAAAAAAGAGAAAATATGAATAAAAAGGAATGGATATTTATTTAAGAAATGCACTGTGTTATTTATTTTTTGTTGTTGTTATCTCTTTGTGGGATTGGGGAATGTTCAGCAACAATGATGAGAATGCTGGAATTAAAAACCTGATCCAAAGAAATGCAAAAAGAATGCTTCCAGACCGAAGGAGGAAACAAAACACACAGTTATAAGACAGGGAAAAATCACCAGATAGAAAGAGTTCCCTCCAAGTATCCAATCCAGAATTAACAGGCAAAACAGAAGAGAGGAGTGTCAAAACACCCAACGAGAAGAAGACTTCACAGGCTGGGAAGCCAGCTTCTCAGCAGAAACTTAGAATCCAGTAGACAGGAAGATTTTTGTTATAAGTACATACAGGAAAAGTCAGCTAAGTAAAGACACCATACCAAGCAATAAAAGTCACTTGTTAGAGATGAAGATAGTCTCATGGAAATAAAAAAAACTGTGAGAATAAATCTCAACCAGCATAGTTGTGTAAGAGAGCTGTATTGGTCAGGGTTCGCTAGTGGAGCAGACTGGCTTGTGATGTATGGCCTGGGTAGTCGAGCAAAGGTTGTTTTACTCTGGAGAGTTGTGTGGAACTGCAAAGTCTCCTTCTTCCCTCTGCCTTTCATCTGGATTTTTACCTGAAAATGCTGCCCACTTTTAGGGTAAAGTCTTTCCATTTCAAATAATCTGGTCAAAATGTATTCCCTCCCGGCAGTGCCCACTGACTTGGCTTTCCATTTATTCAAACTGAAAATAAAGAGATCTATCACATAAGATGAAAACATCAGAAGATATAAAAAAGGAAAGAAAACAAAAAGATACATTTAAAATTTCTAATATTATAAATTTAAATGATCCATAGTTTTAGTAGTAATGTGAAAAACAATAAAATTAATGTAATACCAACAATGTTATGTAAGGAACATAACACCAAATATTTAAATGTGTAAAAATATAAGTAGCAAGTTTTATTAACCTAGTTACTTCTTTTATTTCATTTTCTCTTCTCTTCAGAATCGTGGTAAAGTTCTATCATCTCAGCATCACTTGCTAAGTCTGAAATATGCTTTTTGTAAGCCTTCTGTTATTCAAGAACCAAAACTACTATTATGGTTAGACCTGAAATAATGAACAAAGCATTAAAATTTACTGTGGGATTAAATAATTTAACAAAAAAATGAAAGCTGACTGAGAAGAGCTTTCATAGAAAGAGTAAAGAAGCAAACAAAACTGAAAGCAAGTTAGAATGTCGGTCACAGAAATTATAATACTTAAATGTAAATAGACTATATCATCTGATTTAAAACAGGATTATTTAATAAATTTTAAATATCTAACTATATGTTCATGACAATAACATCCTCTCACCTTATAAGACATACACAGATGGTTTGTAAAAATTAGCAAACATAACTCCATGCAAATGAAATTAAAACTAAGCAGGACTATCTATATCAATGCCAAATAAAACAGTGTGCAGATCTAAAGCTAAAACAAGCAAGCGTGTCAAATAAAAATGTGAAACAAAGACAGTCATCATATAATGATAAATAGGTCTGCTATTTCAAGATAATATAAACCTTCTATGTTGTCCATGCAGCCATGCTACACAGAATGATCCCGAATTCAATGAAATTGTTAAATTATGGCAGTCCCACAGCCACAAAATTGAATCCTAAACTTTACCTGGAAGCACAAAGTTCTTGAATGGCAACACAAACTCTTAAAAATATCCACAATGCTTGTGGGGTCACCTTATTGCACCTATTAATACACAGACATAGTTAATGAATCATTATAGTACTAACATAAAGATTGACATATAAAATAATGAAATAAATCCATATAACCATAACCACCTGATTTTCAATAAAGTGTCACAAATTTCAACTTTACCCAAGAGATATTAGGTAATACATGGTACAGGAAAAACTGAGTATTAACAGGTAGCAGATTTAAACTTGACCATTTTCATTCTGTATAAAACCCAATTCAAATTTGATGGATGTCTTAGTTAGGGTTTTTAATTGCTGTAAAGAGACACCATGACCACAGCAACTTCTATAAAGGAAAACATTTCATTAAAGTGGCTCAGTTACAGTTTCAGAGCCCAGAGTTATCCAAAACATCTGTTTTGAATGGGAACCAAAATGATACATTTAAAATAACATCTCCACCCCTCATTTACAAAGCTCTTTCTGGCAATTTATTAATTTCAGCTGCATCATTCAGTTACTCTTGTGTTCTGAGCATAGCCACTCTGGAGGAAGGAGCTCCAGATATATGCATGGTCAAAAAGGTTGTCAAGCTCTATTATACCCAAAAACCAAAGCTTATGAGCACTAGTACAGCAATGATTGGGAGCAAGGTCCATCCTGATCTGGACTGTTGATAGCTCGCATACACTTATGCTCAAGACCAGTTTAGCCTGGCACTTGTGGAGCCACATGTTTCTGCCTCGACACCGAGTCTCTTCCAGCAGTTCTAACTATGGGCATCAGCTCAGGGCTAGGAGTCATCAGCGTCTTTCCCATGATATTTTCACAAGTCTTATTATGAGTTTCAAGGCAAGATCTGGGATAATTACTCTGTGTTACCTTCAGTGAAAGGAATGTTGCTCGGGGCTACCTGAATTTGGAATAGAATTGAAGAAAGATATGCTTTATCCACTATGGCTGTTCCTGAACTTGGAACTCAAACTCATGTTTGAGTCTGAGGGATCCAGCATATACATAGGCTTAGAGCTGTACTGTGGTCCTTGGCATAGCTGGCAATACTCCAGACTAGTATGTAGGCCTCTGTCTGGTGCCAGACCATTCTAGAGGTTCCATTTTTTTTTTTTAGCACCGATTTGTTTACATCTCTGTTACTTGTTGTCTTAGGCAGTGAAATAACTAGTAATTCCTTAGCTATCATGGATGACATTAAGTTGTATTGTCACAAGAACTATCCAGACTAAGGAGAGGGGTGCCTGAAGGCTGGCAAACAGTACTAGCTGAACCTCCTTTGTTTACCTCTGCCATTCAAATCATAATCGTATCTACAATCTTCTCTTCAAGTTTGAGATAGAAGAAGTAAAGGAAGTTGTAGTGGGTAGCCATTCCAGCTTTGGTCTGGAAGTTCCAACCCCCATTGAGGTTTTGGTAACTATCACGCCCACAAGGCGGGGCCAAGGGAGGGCCTGAAGACCCAGGATCAGGACAAGCTGAGCTCTCTTGCTGCTGGGAGCCCAGACACTAGAGGTGAACAGAGGAGAGTTCTCCAGAGAACATCGCCGGACTACTGCTGCGTCTTTCCCAGAACCCTCAACCTAACTATTCCTTCATTTGTAAGTTACGCCATAAATAAATGTCCTTTTAACTACGTGGAGCAGCCTTAATAATTACACCAATAGGAAGTTATTATTCTTCCAGAAATTCAGTATGTGGGAGTTGTACAATGGATGTTGTGTGGCTCTGTCTAGTAGATTGGTTGAGCTGATAATGGATTTCACCTATAAGGATTGGAATAATCCCCTATCCTTCCCCAAGTGAAAAGCATTCATTTCCATGCTGTTTGGAGTTAGAGGATGGCCAGTACTGAAAACATTTCCTTCTTGCCTTCTTCAATATATGTTTTATTTGCATTGTACTGATATCAGGCACCGTGTTCTATAACCTAGTGTTCTTAGGGGATTCCATTCAGAAACTATCTTGGCCTATCACCTGGCCATATTTATTTTCTCTATGTGTGCAAATTTCTCAGCTGTTTACCTCACTAAAAATTTATCTCAGGAGCTGGCTAACCTCCTCACTGTTTGGACAGGGCCTGCAACATTTTGCCTCTCTAACAACAATGGATAGAGCCCATTTTTCCCCACATCCAAAACAACTTGGATTACTATTACCTGTTTGTTTACATATAGTAACGGTAACAATGGACGTGAAGTCCTAGTTCCTGTGGTTTGATTTCTTCATATACTTGTGGACATTTTATTAAGTTTTTTTAGGAGGAGGGTAGGTGTAGATTTAAGACAACTCTGTTTTAAAAGGACATAAGAAAATACTTTAAGTCAAGTATGAATTTCCACTTTCTAGGAACATGGATTCAATTTCTGGAGAAGAATGTTTTATACCAATGTGATACTTTTTACATTTTTAACAATACTGTGGACCAAGCCTTGTACAAGTGTTTATTCAAGGAACTACATCCCAATAAGTGATCAGTGGAAGATTAAACCAAATTGAATAAGTTATGTAAACCTTTAACCAAAGCTCAAAGAATGTGATAACAATACATAATATAAACAAATTTGTGGGTGAGTGCATTAGGTATGTGTATATATAAAATGAAGGAAACCATGTCATATGTTATAGATATTATAGCATTCCTAGGTTAGAGTTGGTAGAGAATGGGGTTTTTCACCCAAATTAAAAAAATAAATGGAAACGTTTTTAAAAGTTCTAAGATAAACCTGTAGAACTCTGGTTTCAGTCATATCTATCTATCTATCTATCTATCTATCTATCTATCTATCTGTCTGTCTGTCTCTCTCTCTCTCTCTGTCTGTCTATCTACCTATCTCTCTCTCTCTCTATGTGTGTGTGTGTGCGTGTGTGTGCGTGTGTGTGTGTGTGTGTGTGTGTGTGGTGGGGAGAGGTGTAAAACACCTGATGGTCTAATAAAGAACTAGGAAGGCAGGGGAAAGTATAGGCAGGGCTGGCAGGCAGAGAGTATACATAGAAGGAGAAAAATGGAGAGAGGGGATCAAAGAACTATCAGTCAGAGAAGAAGGACTCCAGGGGTCAGCCACCCAAATACACAGAGAAAGAGTAAGATTTAGAGAAGTAATAGTATGGAAAAGCCCAGAGGCAAAAGGTAGATGGGTAATTTAAGATAAGAAATTAAGCCAAGCTAAGGCCAGGCATTCATGAGTAAGAATAAGCTTCCATGTGTGATTTATTTGGGAGCTGGGAAGAGGGCTTCCCCAAAGAGCAAAAATGACCAATGCCATGGATATCACTCTGTATAAATAAAATGCTGATTGGCCAGTAGCCAGGCAGGAAGTATAGATGAGACAAGCAGAGAAGAGAATTCTGGGAAAAGGAAGGCTGAGTCAGGAGATACCAGCCTGCTGTCCAGGGAGCAGCATGTAAAGGCAACACAGGTAAAGCCATGGAATGTGGTAACATATAGATGAACAGAAATGGGTTAATTTAACATAGAGGAACTAGATAACAAGAAGCCTGCCATGGCCATACAGTGTGTAAGCAATATAAGTCTCTGTGTGTTTACTTAGTTGAGTCTGAGCAGCTGCTGGACTGGCATGTGAGAAAGATTTGTCCTAACTTTGGGCCAGGCAGGACTGGAGAAAACTTCAGCTACAGACCAACCACAGAAGGAAGGAGTTGTGTCTTCCCACATCAATCACTAATTAAGAAAATGCCCTAAAGGCCTTCCTGTAACCTGATGTTATAGAGGCATTCTCTCAACAGAGGCTCCTTTCTTTCTGGTGACACCAGCTTGTGTCAAGTTGACATAAAACTAACCATCACAATGTGGGAACTAGCAATAGATTAAAATATAATTACAACCTATTATATATGTACAATAAAATTTTATTCTGACTTACTACATATGGAAATCCTGCCATATTTTATAAAAGTGATAAACCTGTAGAACACTATGCTAAAGGAATAAGCCAATCACTGTCAAATATTCCAAGATTCTAATCACAAGTTATCAGAAATAATCAAGTGTAAAAAAGGAAAGATTTCAAAAGTTGTAGCTTTGATAACCTAATAGCACACAACCATATATATATATATATATATATATATATATATATATATATATATAATTTTTTTCATTTTGCCTACCAACCACAGTTCCTCCTTTCTCCCCTTCTGTTCTCCCTCACGTTCCCCTACCCTACCCCTCATCCACTCCTCATAGAGGGTAAGGCCTCCCTTGAGGAGTCAACACAGGCAACTCTTAATCATGACAAGTATGCTGATTATAATTATAGCTTCTCAGGTCAGTCCAGTTTATCAAATATTCTTGAGCATTCAGAACACCTTTACATATTGCTAAAGTAGGACAGCACCTAGTCTCTTGGGAACTATTCATTTGATGTGGAGGAGAAATGAAAATGCAGATCAGTGTAAATGTTAATTAATTATGCTGACAGTTTCACTCTAGGTCTTCTACTCAAGCTGAATTTAGTACTGGTTCAATGTCAGTATGGCTTGAAAATGCCTCTCAAAATCTTATATATTGTAATTTGAACCCCACTGTGAGGTAGTAAGAAAGTGGAAACTTATTCAGGTTATTTTTTCCTGTTCAGAGGTGGACCATTAAGGGGAAATGGGATTAGAAAATATCCTTAATGTGCATTTTTTTTAGGATTGAAAAATAACAGAACACTTACATGCATATCTGCTCTTCATGTCTCCTGTCAAATGATGTCCAGTAATACTTAGGTTTTTGCAAGTATATCATAAGCACACATGCATCTCAGTATTGCACATCTAAAATTAAAAATTAAAACAAACATTTCAAAGTTACTCACTCACAAGTATTTCATGACAGCAATGACTAGTAGACTAATATAAGCACCAGTACCCACGTTTACTGTTCAACATCTACAAAGAACCATTGAGAATTAACTTTATTGATTTTTTTTTATGTGTTAACAAAGATATGTCCTTATTTCTGATTTCAACAAAAAGGTGTAAGTCACTCTCCTTGTTCTTTATTTTCCTGTAAACTCTACACAGGTATTTAGACCATTGCTTAAATTTAAGTGTTCTCCAGCTCAAAATGGTAAAGAATTCTATAGTTTGCAATATTCCATTTTAAGGAGGCGACTTTGTATTTATGACAGTAATTTATGATTATTCAATAATAATTTAATAATTTCTTTGGATATCATGAAAGAAAAATATGCAAAAATGTTATTTTTATATATGTAATATGGGAATGACAAATGATTCCTTGGAATTTTAAAGCCGGATAGCTCAGCTGGTTAGAGCGTGGTGCTAATAATGGTTCTTACCATGTATGTGATCATTCCAAATGTTTTTCCTTTTGAGAATATAGAGAAAATCATAAAATATGAGAAGGCTTGAATAGATTTATGTCCAACATAAAGGACATTTTTATAATTTCCAGTCACTGAAACTCCTTAACTTTTCATTATCTGTAATTTATAATTTAATAAAAACACACATAATCACATCAGGGGGTTATCTCAGAACTTGGACCCAACTTTATCTATTATATGGTTCACGTAACAATTATTATACATGAATTTTTACAGCAGTGACTTCATATCATCAAGGTTATATGCACATAGTGAACTGGAGAATCATCACACAAATATAATGCAATTATAGACAATTTCCATTTGAGACACCTGTTTATTTCTAGCCAGTAGTGTTTTGACTTAAATTGTAATGAATTTTACATCACTCTGTTTGGCATGTCTGTGTATGGTCTTAATCAGACTTATTTTATATGTTTTCCAAAATCCAGGTGATTTTAGGCATTTAATAATTAAATATGGATTATAAACCATTTTCTCATCTATAAATGTTGTATTGGATTGTAAAACTCACAATAAAGATACTAAAGAAAGCGGGTAATAGTTAGTAGCCAGATGGCTTTTTTGATGTTTTAAAAAACGCATGAAGGATTTTATTAATTTTGCCACCATATGGGATAGGTCTGAAATTAGCTTCCATGGATGTTAAAATCCAGACATACTCTGGTTGTAACAGTGTGCCTAACTCCATCTTCTAGTATTTCTTTCTCTGATGAAATTGCATGGAATTATTTGGGATTTTCTGTCCCATTTTGAAGCAGGAATGGGTTGTTTGTTTTCTGTTAAGGTGACATGGTCAAAAATTCTTCAAACTGAAATGGGAAAATGCACAGATTCACAGGGTAAATACAGATTCTCTCACAAATCCCAGGATTTTTGACTCATGAAACCTATTAAATAATTTACTTGTAGCTATTACCATTCATTTTATTTCATCCTTAGTAGCTCATAACATTTTTCATATCATCATGATTTTCTAATAAAAATGAATTGTTTTTTAATATTTATTATAAATTTACAGTTGTAGATAAGATATGTTCTTTTAAGTGATCATTGACCTATAGATAAACAGGTGAACCCCAAGTTTTATACAACCTGGTTCCTTACCTTACGATTTAGGCTGATGTGGTAGTACATGCCTATGAGATAAGCAAACCATGGTGTGAGAGACTAATCCAGCTGATTATGTATTGTACTAATCTCCTGCTTATTCAAAAAAAATGTTAAGTTATATATAAACAAATAATGACAATAACACATAACTGAGATAATACTCTAAAAAAACCTACACTGTTTATTATCTAATTCCCAGTAAAAACTTTGTCAAACACTGAGATATATTATAAGAATATATAAATATATTTGTTTTATGATATACAGCTATACCTATGTAGCTGGGCTATACAGCTACATAGGGTATAAACCTACATAAATTTATATAGCTATTTCAGGCTAATATTTAAGTTCATGGGCCTACACACCTAGAAAACATTGCCTCTTATCAGATGTAAAGCAAATAAATAATAAAGAGAAACTGAAATATGACTCAGTAATTTTTTTCAAGGGAAAAACAAGAGAGTTTCATTTAGTAATTGTAATTGCTAGCATATCTACCTCAAAATTGATTGCAAGTTTAAGTAAATGCTTTAATTTACTGTTTTTATTCAATTAGTTTTTTTAAAGCTAATGTTAATAAAAATGTTTTGTTAGTTTCATTTTGTTTTAATACATGTGAAAACATACAGACATTAAGTTATAAATTAAGTGTCTGGGGGATGGTAAGATAGCCCAGCAGTAAAATTTGCTTACTGTTGCTACAGAGTACCAGAGTGTAGATCCCAGCACACACATTAGGTAGTTCAGCGTTACCTGTAACTCTGGCTCAGAGGATCCAACATGCTCTTATTGCATCAATGTGCACTTGTGTTCTTATACACATTCACACACGCACACACGCACGCACGCATACACGCACGCACACACACACACATTATTTTCACTAATTTGAAGATTAGGTTTTTCATGAGATTTTATCTCCTAGAAATTTCAAGAGAAGCTACACCTATAAAGTCTCATCAATGTGACTTACAAAACCAGACCTGGACAATGGCATGCCCATGTGGAAGGGAAATGTTCAGGAGGCCTCAACTCCAAAGAACTATGGGCAACTAAGAAATGTTCAAAGTGGAAAAAAATAGTCTTTCCCCAATTGGCTGGTTATTTAATACCAAATGATCAGCCATGATAACACACATGTAAATAACATTATATAGACTGAACAGGTTGCACTTATATATCCAAGTTTATACACACACACACATATACACACAAATACATATGTGTGTGTGAGAGAGAAAGAGTGTGTGTGTGTGTGTGTGTGTGTGTGTGTGTGTGTGTGTGTGTGTGTGTGTGTCCTGGGATATGTAAGTACAACCTGTTATAAGTTGTATATAAGTACATATATGTATGTATGTATATATACATAAGTAAATATCTATATGTTATATATAAGTACAACAAACACTCATATATGTATATATGTACATGCACATATACATGAGTGTGTACTTGGATATATAAGCATATATATTCATATATAAAAAACATACATATGTGTGTACAAAAGAACAAAGAAAAGGAGGCTTTGGCATGAGATAGAGCAAGGAGGGAGGTCAATATGGTTGAGGTTGGAGGGAAGAAATCTAAAGAATAATAACATATTATACAAATAAATCAAACAAAATATAGAGGAAGATTCCCCCCCAAAAAAAAGAATAAAAATATGCCCATTTTAAAAATAGCTTCACAGTGTGGTGAAATGTTGCCCTGTAGTTCCTACTCATGGGAATTGTTGGCATTCAATAGGCACTATCAAATGACTTCAAAATCAAAATCATAACAAAAGCACACATTGAGACATTTGAGTAATGGCTCTGAAATTATGTAAAACTGAAAAATACAGAGTAAAGTCATGTTCACATTTGCATTTAGATTTGCAATTTTGCTAGCCAACTGTCATGTAAGTAAAACATAAATATTTGATTTGTTTCAGAACCATAAATATTGTGCTTTAGTGAAGCAAAGGGTGAGAGATTGCATTTTCTCAATAATAAAGTAAAAGTTACATTGTGTTTGGGTCTGGTGGACCTCCTTTATGTCATAACCATTAGTGTTGTTTGGTAAAACTATAGTTTTATCAGTCTACTAAACTCTTTTATGCAGCATCACATAATACAGAGCACTGTACTTTCCCTGTGGAATGTAATCTTCCACACTTTCAGGGTTTTATGGCTTCAGTGAGTATAAGGCACATGGTCACTGCTACTTTTAGTATAAAATTTTAATGCCCAATAGCAAATATTCACGATGAAACAACTAATGTTTTGAATGGGATGTTGTGTATGCAATACATTGCAAAAATTCCATATCTACATTTTACATATGAAAACTTTTAGATCTGGCTTATATCTTGGATCTGAAACCATAACGGTCAGATCTCTGAACAGGTTTGTTTCTATCCACAGTCTAATTTTTATACCGGGGAAGTTTATGGTTTTGTTTCATCTGTGCACATTGGGAATATTTTAATGAAATAAAACATGGGACTAAGTATTTATAGGGTCTGGACTTCATTCCAAATTGCACATAATCAAATATTTTACATGTTGCATCTTATGTAAGGGATTTAAGTACTCAAAGGCAAACCCACATTTTTCAAGACAGTTCAAATGTGCTTTCTAACTGATGTGATACTAATTGACAAAGAACTTATTGTTTGAGTATACTAGAACCATTACCACAGCATTTCATATTAATGTCAGTGGAAATAACAAAGAACAATGAGACTTGTTTATTTTATTGGGTTTTTTTTTTGGTAATTATTCAGTCCACCTTGAATGAACTCTTTTGTGTAGTAATTGACATTGCCTTAGTTTCTTTCCTTTAAACGGAATGGGAAAGTTATAGCCTAAAAGATTAGGTAATATCCCCAAAAGTCTTAATTCCTCAGAGGACACATAGAACAGATAAATGTGTTCAATTATACTTTGGTCATATCTAGATTACCATGGCTTGCTATCTGATTTATTTAACTTTAATTTGCTCAAAATAATTGTGAAAAATAAACATAAGGAATATCTCTACCCATCCTACAACATGCAGCAGAGAAGTCAGTGTTTAGGCAACTTTCAAGGGACATTTATCAAAGAGATAAGCTCAAATATACCACAAAAGCACCTCTTTAATTTACATAAAGCATCTCTCTTTCCATAGTCATCATTGCTTCTTCTAAGTTATGGAAAGGCTCTCTCTTTTTTTTTTTTTTTAACATCCACAGATAAGGCAACACCTGCTGTGTTCCCATCTGAGAAGACTGGCCTACTAAGGACCACTGTGATCAAAGAACAGCACTGATACTGATTTATCATAAAATACTGAAAAAAAATGCTTATGATCTACATCTATAGATTGATGTACTATTCTGCAACATCTTTTATTTGTTTTTGGCACAACATTTATGATTATAGTACTATAACATATGAAAAGTATGAACACTAATTCATCTCTCTGTGCTTAGTTTTATTACTTATAAATTAAATTTGACTATCATATACTCATAATGGTGTGGAGTTGAGATAATTCATGTGGGATATTTAGGGTGGCAATTGCTGCAGAGTATATACTAAATACATCATTTTTTTCATTTATGACCTCAATCTTCAGATATATGAATATTGATAATAAACATACATGGACATAGTTCATTTCGAAATTAATACTGAATTGTACAAACCTAAGGATGTCTGACCTGACTGCTCAGGCTTTATTTACTGCTGTCTATACTTCTTTTCAATGTAGTGTAATATGATTACAATTCAGATAAAACTTACTATGTAATTAAGGTGTGTGTGTGTGTGTGTGTGTGTGTGTGTGCACATGTGTGAGTTTGTGTGTCTGTCCTATTACAAGATATTTCACTTAGGTTCCCTTATTTATTGTGCCAAAAGAAATTTATTTATTTGATGTATGTGGTGGTTTGAATAAGAATGGCTTTCATAGGCATAGATATTTGAATCCTTAATAACCAGGGAGTGGTACTATTAAGAGATATGGCCTTACTGGAGAAAAAGTGTCACTGGAGTGGGCTTTGTGATTTCAAAACCCCATGCCAACCCTAGTTTCTCTCTTTCTCTGTACCTACAGATCAGATGTAGTTCTCAACTACTGGTCCTGAATCTGTCTGCATGCCACCATGACTTCTGTCTGCATTTCTGCCATGACGATAATAGACTAAATCTATGAAAACATAAGCCAGCTCTCATTTAAGTGTTTTATCTTACTATAGCTACCCTTTTTATGGTGGCTCTTCACAGCAATAGAACAGTGACTAAAAATATGTACAACTGCACTTTCACAATTATATTTTTATATCATATATAATATAAAATATATATAATTTATATTATAAAGTGCACATTATATAAAATATAGTAATGTTCACTCTTGGGCTTTATACTTTTATAGAAGTTGTCAAAGAAAATATGTGATATAAACATGCATCAACTTTGCAAACGAATTTAATCAGTACACTTCCACTAGTAACCTAATAATTATAGTCATAAAATTTTCTCTTAGGGAAATATTGACATGAGAAATATTTTAAGTAGAAAGATGACAGTATCAAAAACTACTGAAAAGAATACTTTGAATTGCATACTTATTAAATTGTTTGCAATGTTTCATAGCATTTTTATTTGCTTTTAGTATCTACAATTTTAAATGAAGTAGTATTTTTGTGTAAAGTTTGACAAAATTAAGGCAAAACAATCTAAAGTTGTAGATGTAATCAACCGTCTTATTAAATAAGAAACACAGAACCAATGCAAAGAAGAAAGCCAAGAGGTCAGAGCTAAGAGCTAAAACCTTACCCTTCTTCCTGCAGTGGTCCTACCTCTCCAAAAGAGAGCTATTTCCTGTGTTAAGGTCTTTATATAGAGTTTCTGTTCTGCCTTCTCATTGGTTGTAAACCCAACCACATGACCGCCTCGTCACTGCCTGTCTGTACAGACCTCCAGGTTTTCTATGGTTGGTATCGAGAGAGATTAAAGGCGTGTATATCCAATGCTGGCTGTATCCCTGAACACACAGACTTACCTAGCTCTGTCTTCCAAATGCTGGGATTAAAGGCGTGCACTATCACCTCTCAGCTTTCCTATGGCTTGCTAATAGCTCTGACCCCCAGGCAACTTTATTTATTAACATACAAATAACATTTTAGTACAAATAAAATATCACCATATAAAGTGTTCACATTAAACTAAAGAGTGTATAATTTTCTCATCTTGGGGATGCCAGGATTCCTGGCTCTAATAATACTGATAGATTTTAAAGGCAAAATTAAGTGTATTTCAGGAAGGAAATGACTTTCATATTCCTTTACACAGACTACAAGTGATGTAAATTTCTTCGCAAGCAATCAGCTAAAAATCAACTTGACTAAATCATGGACATAGTCACGTTTAGTATAGGAAAATTACAATTTGGGAGAGTTATTTATCCCTCTCTCCCAAGTATTTTAAAATGTCAGCAGTCAATGTTATTATTATTGTGTGACATAAGTTAATATATTTGTTAAACTGATACATATTGCATATTGACAAATAAATTAAAGATAAAATTTCTTTTAACAGTCATCAGAAATGAAAACATTGATTACAAATGAGGTAATTTTGAAAGAAGTTAATTTCTTGGGTATAGTGCATCATTTAAAACTATTACACACTAATTAGTTTTAGAAGAGCTTTTCAATGGAGTTTATGAATTTGATCATTTCAAGTTATTTCTAATAAATATGAAACTTACAAGCTGAATATTTTTTTTTGAGACAGAGTTTCTCTGTGTAATTTTGTGCTTTTCCTGGGACTCACTTGGTAGTCCAGGCTGGCCTTGAACTCACAGAGATCCACCTGCCTCTGCCTCCTCAGTGCTGGGATTAAAGGCGTGCGCCACCACTGCCCGGCCACAAGCTGAATATTTTAAATTTAGTTTTGTAGTTACTAATTGTTTTCACTTAATCCTCATAAAACTTTACCTAACTTAGTAATATTTTGATCTCAATTTTAAATGGACATAATCCGGGGTTTCAAAAGAAGCAGTATTTTGGCACATATCAGTGTTTTAGAATTGAAGCAGTTTGGAAGGCACTATTTCCATTAAAACATTCTATTTTAGGTTCCTTTCTAGTTTGTTGGTTAGTTTGTTTGTTTTCTATCATTGTCCAGTCACTGCCTCTTTGAGGGAAAAGAGGTTCACAAGTAATTCTTTTATAAAGTACACTTCTCATAAAACATGAAAAAAACCATGCCACACCTGCACATTCACTGTTTGAAACTAGCATCTAAACTTGCTCTTAGATATCTTGGCATGCTGCAACTACAGTTTCAACTGAACATTAATAACCTTTCATAAACAATAGTTTAGGTAACACTGACGCTTTTAATTATAATCTTGTTTTATAATTCAGTGAGAACCTGGATTATATATAATGGAACTGTGTAGTAGAGTTTGGGGAACATGAATTTATGTATGAATTATAATGGAACTCACAAAAAGATGATATCTGCATTATAGAAAGAGAAGAAATGAACTCAAGAACATGCAGTTTTATACTACAAGCCTTCTTTCTCAGGGAAAACATAATAACTTGTTAAGCCACAAGGTTTGTTCAGATAAGCCTTGATATATTGCTTTCTCTACTATACATCTTTTTATGTACTTAAGACAAAAAGGTCTAAGGTGTTGCAGATTATTTTCATATATCACTCTATAAAGCAACATCCAATCTCCACAGCTAAGAGAGCTCCATCTCACTGTTAAAGCAGATTCTTGACACTGCGATTTTGAAAATGTGCCTTAATTTTGTGATGGTTGTGTAGTGTCTTATTATCATGTACATCCATTTTTTAAACCACAGTGCCTTGATTTTGTGATGGTTACACAATTTCCTATTATAATACACATTCTTTTTTTAACCACCATGTCTTAATTTTCTGATGATTTTGTAATTTCTTAATATAATACTCATACTTAAAATTAATTAACAAAGACATGGAATTATAAACCAAGTGAAAACTACTTTGTCTCCACATAAAATTTGTATATAGAATATAAAGCTTCTAGAATGCTAGAGACTATAATCTTATGTGTATTAGAAAGTGACAGAAAGGATTCTTTATTAACAAAAAGGTTAATATAAACATAAAATTAGATAAATTTCACAAGTCTTTAGCACTTACATGGGGAGCTACAGAAATTAATGGCTGCTAAAAGTGGAAGAATCACTCTTCTCTAGGTGCAAGTTCCCCAGTTAGCTATAAAATCCTAAGTGTCTATCCCTAGAAACAAATATATCTAGGCAACATTGAATGGGCAGCAGGCTGGGTTCACATATACATACATATTCATAAATATTAATATGTACATATGCAACAGTAATGACATAAAACAGTTCTTGAATTTGAGAGGGAGTTAGCAGGACACTAGAGGAACTGTAGTTGAGAAAAGGATGGACAAGAATGATGTCAATATAGGACTCCTGTGAAATTCTGAAAAATTCATAGAACATCAAAAGCAAGCAAGAAGGCATATCTCTTTACTGTACTTTAATTATGCAAACTCATCTTCATTGACCTCTGAATAAAGCAAAAATACACATGTGTGGAATCTGGTCTTTCTGTTCTTGTGTGTTTGGAAGTAGGAATTAAACTTTCAACTGAAATTCTCTGCTTTTATGTATTCGGATATTACTAGAGAATTTCTGCAAATGGATAGAAATTTCAGCTTATCCTAGACTTATTAAATCATGGTTTTTTAGAAAGTGTTATTTTGTAGCCCAAGCTAGAATAGCACTCATGAATAATAGTAGTAATAATGAAGATTAGCTTTTTTCTTTTTGAGCAACACTGTCGTATATCATCCTACTTTGAATGTACCAAATACTGATGTTTATAGATGAAGCTCATACTTTCTGAGTGTTGGGAATACAGGTATGTATCACCACACATGGCTTGTTTTGGATTTAACTAGCACAGAAATGATTAAACAGTTTGGGTAGTGATTAAAATATTTGAACATGACACATTACCAAATATGTAGTGATGTCCTTCCAAACTGAATGTACCTGAAAATTAGGAAGAATCCAGCATAAAGTAGAACTCATATGGAAAAAATGATAATCAGCTAGAATTCAAATAGGAAGCAGGTGGATTAAAAAGTAGAAGAAGGGGTACTGTATTGAAAATAAATGAAAAAAATAAAAAGTAGAAAACATGAAAATAGCATGGTTGTGGATAGAAATAAATGGAAATGACATTATTAATGAAGTAATTGTGTAAATGTTTGCACATTCATAAAGAGCAAATGAGCCAGACACTTGGAACTGAATGTATATAACAGAAATACCAGAGATGGGGGAAGGGGCTGCAGTTATGCTATTAACATGGTCAATACTCAGCCAAGCAGACAATTTAGAATGAACTTGAGCCCTAGCATACATCAGTGTTTATAGTCTGGTATTGATTATCAGCCAACCTGATAATTACAAAAGCTCCAATCTTCTCTCTGTTGAGTAAACAATCTCAGTGATAACCTTGATTTATTGAAAATGGAAGAACACTACATCCAAGAACCTGAAAATATGCAAAGTATGATCTGTTGGAATTCAGTTAATTTGTATGATTTCTTAGATAGAATCACATTATAAGACAAAGTTCAAATAATACAAGCATCGACATTTATAAAATGTGGAAGTTGTAGTCAGGGAATAGTTTGGTGGTACTGTGCTAGCCTGATATCTCCATGTCTCTAGGGTCAATCCATAGCATCTCTAGGAGATCATAACTCATAAAATGTACACACACACACACACACACAGAGAGAGAGAGAGAGAGAGAGAGAGAGAGAGAGAGAGAGAGAGAGAGAGAGAGAGAGAGAGAGAGAGAGAGAGAGAGGATTTATTAGCATGGTTTGTAGTAGTACAACAATTGATGTGTCCCAAAAGAAAGGTTAAGAATCTAGTAGTTGCTAGATTCACATGGCAAGATGTATCTGCAGTACCAAATACATTGCTGAAATACCAACAGATTCCTAAATAATTTCTGTTTATGTTGGAATCCTGAAGATGTGAGTTCTAATTCCTGTAAAGGCACGTATAAGCAATAAGATAAATAAACTTGCCATAGAGAGGGAGGACAAGTAGTCAATAACAAAAGCTTCTTTCTTCCAGTCTTCCATTTTTTTTTTTTTTTTTGGTATGGGCTGTCATCCACCAGAAGTTGTGGTTCAGACTTTGCATGGGTCTTCTCATCTTGAATTCTCTAATCAAATGAATCCCTCATGTGCATGCACAACTTCTTCATTTTTAGTAGATTTTTATGTACCAAGATTAGGCATCACAAGTATCGAACCCAGAGTCACACACATACTACGCCAGTGCTCTGTGGATACTCTATCACTTTTTGTTAGTTAGTTTTGCCTTTATTGCAAAAATTGCTACTCTATTGTGTATATTTTCATCTTATCAAGCACATTATTGAAAAATAACTTCCATTTCACAGTTGCCTGGTGTGGATATCTCTCTGCATCCTATGAATGTGTTGCTCTGCTTTGGTTGATAAATAAAATGCTGATTGGCCAGTAGTCAGGCAGTTAGTGTAGCACAGGTGGGACAAGCAGAGAGGAGAATTGTGAGAACAGGAAGGCTGAGTCAGGAGAGGCTGCCAGGTTCCACTGTTGTAAGAAGCAATATGTAAAGATACCTGTAAGCCACAGCCACGTGGCAAGGTATAGATTTATAGAAATGGGTTAATTTAAGATGTAAGATCTAGCTAGCAATAAGCCTGAGCCATTAGGTCATGCAGGTTTGATTAATATAAGTTTCTGAGTGTTTTTTTTTTTTTTTTTTTTTTTTTTTTTTTATCAGCAGCTGTGGGGTCCTTGATGCTGGGCGAGCACAGGAAAACCTTCAGCTATAGTTGCCTTTTAACCCTTTGTGCCATTATAATTTTATGATAGATGGAGATTGGTACCCAATTTTTTTTTTACTTTTGTTAGATTTAAATTCACAGCTTGCCTAAAAAAAAAAACAAGGGCAAACATACCATGTTTTCTCTGGAAGAAGGTTACTGTTTCCTTTTTTTCTGTGTTCAAATATTTACTTCATTTTTTCTTTTCTGCAACATCCCACTTGCTAAGAGAAATGTATTAAAATGTCTGAGCATAATAAATGATTTATTGATTTTCTGTGCAGTTCTAAAGCCCAGCCTTGTATAATTACAGTAGTCTGGATGGATTACTGACTTGGACTGCTCCCCTCTCCTTGACTTTGCACCCTCTTTCTAAAAGCGGTGCTTACCCACTCTTGCAAGTCTTTGTCTTCTCTCTTTAATGGAATTTGGTAAAACATGACGTGAACTTGAAGGAAACTTGGACAATCTTGCTTGTTTCTTACCATCTGCTGATTACCATGACTTCATGTCCTGCTAGGCTTTTTCTGAAATCTCAGCCAAGACCATCCAGACTAGCATGCAATTAGCTAATGAGGAGTTATATGAGTAAAATCATTTGATAACAGAAAAAAATACATAGGAAATCAAGCTATAAACATCTCATTTGTAAGCTCATGAGAAAATATTCTCCTGAAGGAATGGCTGTGGTCTTCTACATGCGTGCTTCCTGGGCATTATTTCAATACTTTACTGCCATAAAGACATGACAAATGATTTTAGACTTTTAGAGATACATACAGACACATCTTACTGTGTAACCAAAAATTGATGACATTTCATTATATCACCTATCCTTCAAGATGGACAAATTATTTCCCCCTGTCTTTTAGGTTGATTTTTACTTGCTAAGATCTGTTTTATCTTTGTATATTGAACAGTTCTTTTTCCTTGTTTTCTGTGGCTCTTTCACAAAGTTGGGTATTGTCTTCACAGTCAATACAATTTCTTGTAATTGATGTTGCCTGGTGTTCCTTGTAACATAGAGAAGACTGCAGATAACATAGGGAATTAAAAACAAATTGGGGGTTGCCATTTGAACGAGAATAATCCCACAGACATATATTTGGTTAAACTGTTTGGGGATGAGTTAGGAGATGTGGCCTTGTTGATGGTGATGTGTCACTGTGGGCATGTTTTGATGTTTTAAATGTCCATACCAGGCCTAAACTCTCTCTCCTCTGCCTTGTACTTACAGATCAGATATTAAGTTCTCAGCTACTATCTCTGATCCACGCTTGCTGGCCTCCTCCTATGTTCCCCACGGTGATGATCATGGACACACCCTCTAAAACAGTAGGCAAACTCCCAATTATATGACTTCTCATATAAATTGTCTTGGTCATGGTGGCTCTACACATCAGTAACTAAGATAAGTAACTAAGATGACGCTGGTGAGATGGTTCAGAAAGTAAACACACTTGCCAAGCAAGCCAAGCAAATGGAGTTATCTCCATAACGGCACTAAAGGAGAAAGGAGAGAAATAACCATAAAAATGTGTCTCGTGACCTCTACAGACGTGTCTTGACATGTACAATCCTCTTCTCATACCATGTATACATACAACAATAAAATAAAAATGATTTGCTGGCCTATTTTTAAATGTGGCTTAATCCTGTGTCTTATTGCACATTCAAAAATTACCAAAATCTTTGAGCAAACTTTATCATGGTTGGAATGGTTAATTTCAAATCACGATGCCTGTACTAACTGATATAAAGATGGCTTGTAAGTTACTATTTCTGCATAAATCTGTGAAGATATTTTTATTAAAAACAGAATTCAGTGGAATTCTCAACAACTGGAATAACTTTATCACACATCCCTACCCCAAGTCCCAGGGACCCCTTCAGAAGACAGATTAGAAAGATCATAAGAGCCAGAAGCTGGGTAGGACTAGAGCAAAACCGTGTCTTCTGTCCATGATGCAACTTATGGACTGATGAATTCATAGAATTTGTGATTGTCTGCACAAGAATTGCACAAGATCACAGCTATCAGCATTCTAACATGGAAGAAATGGGGAAGGATTATAAGCCTTCAGCCCTAATGGAAGAGCTGTGCAGGATCAATAACTTCTAGAGAGGAAGAATCAGTTTTAATTTAAGAGTATGGCCTGGCACAGCCATATCTGATTGGAATGACAGAAGTCATAAAACCAGCACAGTTGGTTGACAAAATCCAGCAAACCTCAGATTCATGATGGTTGCTGTGTCACCCTTGGTTTTCATTTCCACCTGTTGCATAATTGAGGGATTTTTAATACTTATACAATTTGGGGATATTGGGTTGATGGAAAATTTTGTATGAATCATTTATGTCTTCTCCCTAGAGTATTGCTTCTAAGACTCATCAGGATATTCTTGAACATTCTGCCCCTCCTACTTTTTTTATCTACTTGAAGATCTTCTTATGCTTTGGAGGTTGTGACACACAAAGAATCCAGAGGTCTTTTTATGAGACTTTGAAACATTCTTGAATCATCTGTCCCAGTACTTATGCAGGAACAAAATATTCAAAACAAAGTAAACTCAAAAAGGTCAAGATTCGGTAGGCTAGAGGAGTTGGCCACAGTTCATATTGCAAGCCTCTTCCCACTATACACTCAGGCAATTACGTGGCACATACAGTTAGATTAGCTGAAGTTACCTCAGTCCTACACAGAAACATATTGATATGCAAGTATGGAATGGAAAGATGATCAAAGAATGGGACATCAGGACCTCCCTTTCTTAGAAAAGTTAGCACATGCAGAGACACTGTGATATCATTTGACCAAAGAACAGCAGAATGTCATGATTAGACATATAAACAAATTCTATAAAATATAAAATATAAACATTGTATTATACCAGAATTTAAATAAAAATTGCAGCAGCTTTGACCTGAGGATTTTTCTTGGACACTGTGACCAATAATACACTGCTTGGAACATGGTAATATGCCTGGGTTGGCTTGAAGATTTTGTTTTAACTAGTGTCCTTATAGCCATGAAAGCTGCTAGCCTGAGAACAGGCTGTCATATGCCATTAGATTCTTAAAAATTAGGTTATGGGTTTAATGAGTAAAAATGATAACTTTGTTTATCAATGATGTTAAAAATTGAGAGAAAATGATTGGAAATGATAACTCTGTTCTGTCATAGTTTATTAATGATGACTAAAATATGAGCAAGAGGAAATTAACTATCTTTCTAGGCCTGACTGGAATTTCTACATATTCAGTCTTCAATATAATGCTAAATTTGATAGAGAGGGCAGTTAATGGTGATCTCCTTAGTTGCTAGGATTCTTGTGAAAAAAGAGAACTTATAGCATATAGAGAGATATCTATGATAGAGGACTTGTTGCAGAATTTGATTCATGTGATTCTGGAAATTAAGACAGAGCATTTGCAAGAAAGAAAGTTTGCCCAGTGCAGTCCATTTACCTAAGAATGAGGAAAGCTAATGATGTCATACTTGGCTGAAGCTACTGAGCCTGACAGCTCGAGACTATACTAGTGCAGATTTTACACTGTAGGGACGAAACTTCAGCCAGTCGTTCTGCAAGCATTGCTGGCTCAACCTGTCTGGATTTCTGAGAAAGAATCCCTTGTCACGCTCGCTAGATGACCTGAATTCAATACGCAGATTGCACAGTGCCCACAAATATAAGGAAAGAGATAAGTCTACAGAGTTGTGCTTCAACGAATACATGTGCTCCATTGTATGCACACTGCACATGTCTGCACACAAATAGTAATAATACTTATAATAACTGAACATTACAGAAAAGAAATTGCACCAAAATTTTTCAAAATATGCAATTAAAGAGAACTTTTAACATCTCCCTCCACAATGTTCTGTTCCAGTGGATTTTCCTGGATATTAACATTTTCTTCCATGTCTAATACTCATCAAAGCATGTTTCAGTACAAATGCACAGAATATATAAAATCTTACGTATCTTAATTAGTTTGTGATTTTACCATTTTCTCTCCATCTTTTCCCCCCCTGAATAATCTTTGCATCTAAGTTATTTTCTGCTGTAGGAATCTAGCAGAGCCACTGTATCAAGGGTAAACACTAGAACAGAACAGATGCTTTTCACTTTCTATGGTAAACATCAGAATGAATAGTTTTCAAGAAGTACTTTGACCTTGAAGAAATCTTGGTGGAATTTAGTGATTGTTTTATGTGATTTATAGCGTCGTTTCTCTAAAGCAGCTTTACATCCTTTGCATGACTTTAGTCACAAGATGCCCCTAGCACACCTGAAGCTCTAGAATTATTGGGTAGTGCAAACAGTACACAATACAAGCAAATGTGGCAGGGGTGTGATGCATTCCTACAGGAAACATGTAGATTAAATCAAGGACTTTGGTATGAGAAACTTGTGTACCTAAAAAACAACTTTGTGTAACGATCAATAAATACACATTTGAAGGACTATTCAAGGTTAAGTCCACCAGAAGCTGAAACTTCCTGCTACCACACCATCTCACACAATTTATCTTGGAGTTGACCTCTTTCTTTGACCGACTCATGTAACACAGAACACTCAGTATTTTTCTTTATTAAACCATTCTTTTTTTTTTCTAATTGGTTTTTTTTATTATTATTATTATTTTACAACACCATTCAGTTCAACATAATAGCCACAGAATCCCCTGTTCTCCCCCTCTCGCCCACCCCTCCCCCCAGCCCACCCCCCATTCCCACCTCCTCCAGATCAAGGTCTCCCCCGAGGACCGGGGTTGACCTGGTAGACTCAGTCCAGGCAGGTCCATTCCCCCCTCCCAGACCGAGCCAAGTGTCCCTGCATAAGTCCCAGGATTCAAACAGCCAACTCATGCAACGAGCCCAGGACCTGGCACCAATGCACAGCTGCCTCCCAAACAGATCAAGCCAAATGACTGTCTCACCCGTTCAGGGGGCCTGATCCAGTTGGGGGCCCCTCAGCCTTTGTAACCATTCTTAACCTATGTCAAAACTTGACTTAGTAAAACCTATATTTTAACTCTCTATCAAGAAACAGAAAATAAAACAAAACTGCTGCTATTACATATTAAATATAACAGTTCCCCTCATCTTTTATAAAAACGATATGTGTAGCCAATGATACATTAAACCCATCTCTCCATTTATCAGTGTCTACTTGTTGGCTGAGTACACATAGATAATTCTCTGCTTCCAAAGGATATCTGAAAGCTACTGAAATCAGAAAGAAAAAATTAGAGATTAATGTGAAGAATTTTCTTGAAAGTTCAATTTTCAGGGGTAGAGTATCTCAATGGGTTAAAGTATAGCATGAATCTTAACAGGTCGTATTAATAAAAACAAACCCAGAGCTAGGTTTTGGGGTGAACGCTGAATGATCAGAGAAACAGAACAAGCCACAGCTAATCTCACCTCACCAATTCCTCAGCTGATCTCATTTCTTCAAACTGGAAGCCTCTGTGTCCTCATCTGAATGGATTTCAGCTGAACTTCTGCTAAAAGCCTTAAAAGCTTAAAATCAGGCTCTAGTTCCTGGTTCTCATGCCTTATATACCTTTCTGATTTCTACCATCACTTCCTGGGATTAAAGGCATGTGTCACCATGCCTGCCTGTTTCCAGCATGGCTTTGAACTCACAGAGATCTGAATGGATCTCTACCTGCAGAATGCTAGGATTAAAGGTGTGTGTGCCACCATTTCCTGGCCTCTATGTCTATCTAGCAGCTGTTCTGTTCTTTGACCCCAGATAAGTTTATTAAGGTCCTCAATATATTGGGAGACAAACTATCACCACGTTAAAGCACCTTTCATAACATGTGGATCGGAATTCAGGTACAGTTGTGGTCCTGTGCACTCAGAACTCCAGAACTATGGAGTATTGAAAATCATTGTGATTTTTTTTCCCTCCCTATCTTAGTGATCATCAGTGCTTTTATGTGTGGAATAATTGTATAGTGTAACTTGTACATGAGTGTTCATTTCAAAACAGTGAGACTTTTTCTAATGATATTTGAACCCTGCCAAAGAGAAGAAAGAAAGGTTGTAGGAGTCAGAGTGGCTGACTCACAGGGCTCACAGACACTGAAGCAGCAAGCATGGGGGCCCACAGAGGTCTGAACCAAGTCTTCTGTGTATGTGTTATGGTTGCTAGCTTGGTATTTTGTAGGACTCCTAACCATGGGGTCAGGTTTGTTTCTGACTCTTTTGCCTACTCTTGGAACACTTCTCCTCCTATTCAGTTGCCTTGTCCAGCCTTGATATGAGGGTTTCGCTTTGCTGTATTGTGCCTTGTTTTGTCACATTGGGTTGTTGTCTCCTGAAGACTGCTCTTTTCTGAAAGGAACTGGATGGGGAGTCGACCTGGGGGAAAGGGGAGAAGTGGGGGATCTGGGAGGACTGGAGGTAAGGCGACCAGTGGTCAAGATATATTGTATGAGAGAAGTATCTATATTCAAAAATAAACAAATAAATAATAAGCTCTTCATATTTAATTTAAGTTGGCAATAACATATACTTGTGTAATGTATTAAAATCACATTCATGTTCCAGTATTTGCCCTTGTCCCCATCTCTGTTCTTTTTATTGTTTTCTTCCAACTAGCCCTCATCCCACTTTCTTGTCTTTTATGTGTATGATCCACTGAGTTTAGTTAGGGTAGCTGGAATAAGCCTCCATGGGGAGTATTTACTGGAGTTTGGACCACATAGCATTGGTTATAGCACTGGAGAAAATGTCTCCCACTCTCCCAGCAGCTCATTAATGGCCAACAACTTTTCAAGGAATAGTACCTCACGTGCTCTTCTCTTATCCATGATGAAAAGCTGAGAACAATTTAATAGCGAAGAAGTTAAGCGCAATAATTTTCTCAATGAAAAAGGTGATGGATTCATATGGAATAATAATGATATATTTTAAATAAATGTATTGGTGTCTATACATACACATATTTGATATAAATATATACCATATATATGTTTATTAAATTGACGTATACTACAGAACATTGAGAAATACTGAGTTTTTTCAGATTTCACAGTCTGTGAAGATCTTAGTTCAGAAATAAAAAAATTGCATATAATTAAGAGTTCTACAGAGAGAGAATATTTGAGTTTATAGGTAAAGGACAGCAAAGGTACAACAAGAAGACTGCTGAGGTGGCTGGTTAGCATCTGAGTTTACAGTTTTCCACTGGATTCTTGCACTTAGGGTCATCCCTCTTTGCTCTACCTGCAAGAGCAGTTTGTTATTGTCGTTATTGTTTTCCTACTAATAATGGTTTTACACACATTTCTATTCATCTAACCTCAGTAGCAACTCTCTTCTTGAGTTTTTCTCAAGCAAAATATTTTCAGTTTGTTTGATGTTATTTGTTTTTTTAAAGCCACAATGATAAACCAATATGTGATGCTAATTTCAGCCAAGATTTTAAAAATGTATTTTTGCCTGAGCCTTGTACTGTGCATTCATAAAATACTAGTTTCTTTTTTTGTCCAGTGCTTGGGGGACAGCCTACTTTACTTTCCAGCTCAGGTGTTATTCCTCTCTGCTCTTAGAGAAATAACCCCTAGGTACCATTTCCATTTCAGTGGAGATAATGATGCCATGAAACAGCTCTCAAGTGGACCTGAAACCATGACATTGCAAGGAAGTTTGTATTTTAAGGGAAAGAAGTTACATTCCATTAGGTGTTAGTGTCTAATAAATATGCGGAGCACTGAGAGACTTCCAGGGAAGACAGGGAGTCGGTACATGTTTCCAAAATTGTTTGACAGACATTAAATGCAGTATAAATCACAATAAAATAGACATGAAAACTTCATCTACAGTAAAACTAGACAAGTTCCCCTCATCATCCCACACATTCTGAAATATCAACCTGATTCAATGAAATTTAGATGAAGCTGAGAGATGCTATCAGGTACTAATACTTGATTTTCTGGCATAGCTGGGACAGTAAGATTGTGAAACTATATATAAGGTTTTTTAAGCACAGCAATAATTCTTATCCTGAAGGTATGAGAGCTGAAGGCAGGAATAGAATGTCAAGAGCATAAGAAACAAGCTATTTGGAAATCAGCACAGCAAGGAGGCCTGAGGTAGAATTCTGCCACTGACAGCAGTGTTTCTGAGATTTTAGTGTGTATAAGAATTACCAGAAAAGCTTGTTAAACACATGTTATTGGAGCCTGCTGGCAGAATTTATGATTTGGAAGGTTGTTGAGTAGTGCTCTGACAATTTGCTTTCCTGCAATGTTTCCAGGTAATGCCTAAAGTGTTTGTCTTTGACTACAATTGATGATGGAAATTGCATTTTTGAATGCTGTTAGCTTTATCTTTGACCTAACTCTACAAAATGAAGGGCATTAGATGGTAGGTAAAACGTTCTTATTCTGGTACCTGGCCGATTTTATATGAGAATAACTGAGAAATACGTTCTATGAAGCCACACTGATTTACAATGTCAAAGTCAGCTGTTAAGCAATAATAACTTTAAATTTCATCAGCTTGAACAGCCTAAATTTCCTTGCCTACATGTTCATTCTTAGTGAGTTTTAAGTACAGTGGATTATGAAAACAACTCTATGTGTCAAAACAAACATGATGATGTTTATCCTAAATAGACAAAATAGATAAAAAGTGATTCAAATCAATGAAATACCATACAAACAATTTCTATGTTCAGTGTCATACATGCAAATTTTATACATCTAGAGAAATAGTGAAGGGAATTTGTAATGGGAAGCATATCAGGAAGCTGTTAGGTGCAATTTATTCCTCTTTAATCTGAAGATAATGAAGATTCCACTTCGTCTAACATCAGATTGTTTATTTCAAATATCCTTCATGGCCCTTTTATTAAGGTTGGGATTATCCCTTTCGTTCTGTAACAGGAAGACAAGAGAACAACAAAGTAGACTAGAGTGAAAACATTGTATTACCAGTAGGTGAAACTAATTTATGAAGGAAACAGAGAGAGATAGTGCAATCCACTTAGGAATTCACAAGTGGAGCTCTGACTGACTTTTTCAGTTTCCCCATCAGTTGCTCCAGGATGACTGTAAGCTCCAGGTTTGATGATCTCAATGTACAGCTATTGAGTCTCTTATTTGGCAGCCACGGTGAAGGGGATACTAGGCTTCACTGTGGAACAGGAACTCTTGCTGATCCCTCAGCTGAGCTACCCCTACTGAGTTTGGACATTTGTAAGCTGGTTTGATGTTGTCAAGGAAACAAAGCAAAACAAAAGGAAAGTCCCTAACAACACTGAAATACAGTATATTTGATTCCAAATTTTGGATGTTATTTATAAATAAGGAAACATTCTAAGGGTAAATTATGTCATTAATTAATATAGTTTGAGAATGGTTTTAACAATTACCATCCCATTTAAGCAAGTATTGTCACATTATGAAGGCGAACATGGTGAATTTATTTTTCAAATTTATTTCATTCCTTATTTTCTTATTTTCCCCATTCTCTTTCTGTTTCAAACTAGAAGTCTTGTATGATAGAATTTGTAGCAGAAACAAGTTAGATTTAGAAATCAAATTAATTTTGTCTGTAGCTGCTGTGGGATGGTCTGTATGTCAAATCTGTTGCTCTGATTGGTCAATAAATAAAACACTGATTGGCAAGTGGGTAGGCAGGAAGAATAGGTGGGACTAACAGAGAGGAGAAAAGAAAGAACAGGAAGGCAGAAGGGGTCACTGCCAGCTGCCGCCAGGACAAGCAGCATGTGAAGACACCCGTAAGCCACAAGCCATGTGGCAAGGTATAGATTTATGGAAAAGGATTAATTTAAGCTGTAAGAAAAGTTAGCAAGAAGCCTGCGATGGCCATACAGTTTGTAAGCAACAAAAGTCTCTGTGTTTACTTGGTTGGGTCTGAGTGGCTGTGGGACTGGCGGGTGACAGAGATTTGTCCTGACTGTGGTCAAGGCAGGAAAACTCTAGCTACATGTAGCTATGTTTTACTCCTAAACATTACAGGTTATTGCCAATGTCTCAGGTTGGCTGCTGGTGCTGGATGGTAAGATACTATTGCTGAAGGTACCAGTTATTTTAGTCATAGAACAAGAAGACATAAAGTTGGTATGGATTGGAAGGTTCAGACCTTCTGTCAATCTTTCCCAATGCTGAAAGGTGCAAAGAATGCTTCTAGAGGAGAAAAGCAATCCTTAATTTCACCCAATGATAAACTTTGTGACCTATGATAATGGTAGTCTTTACTAGGTGTGATTGTGACATAATAGTGACATAAATATTAAGGGCATGACCAAATACTTTCTAATTGGATTTAAGCCTGCTCCACAAGGTGAAACCCATGGCTTGGCCTATTATTATGCCAAGAACTAGTGCTTAGAAAAATCATAGACTCTAACTAAGACTGAACCTACCATTTTGGTACACACACAGTATTAAACCAATTCCTATTGGCTTACCTTGATGTCCATAGAATAAGGCCTCATCAGGAAAGCTTTGTTTGCAGTAGATGGTTTTCAACACAAATATTCATAATTGGCCAAGTAGCAGAGAATAAGAGACTGAAGAATTTTCAACTATAAGTGAAACATACATTGCAACCCCTCCTACAAATGCTCAGGGATCATTAAAAAAGAGTGGGCAGGAAGATTGTAGGAGCCAGAGGTGGAATATAATCATAAGGAAATAAGTCCTTCAGAACATAGCAGAGCAGCTACATATATGAACTTAGAAAAGTTGTGACAACATGTACAAGACTTGTGTAAGCCTAAGTCAGATCAAACACCATCATGAAGAGGGGCCATGAGTATGAAGTTCCACCCCTTGACAAGAAAACATTGGTAATTAGTAGCTTCCAGGACAGGAAGGAGCAGGTTTTTTTCCAAGTTTGTAGATTCTGAGTCACCCATTCTCCATTGGAAGTCTGTGGAGCCAAGGATGTGTTAAAGACACAGGAATCAAAGTGTGTGATGCTTTCTTTCTATTTTGCTGTTTCTTTTTAAACATAACATACATATACACAAACCAACTCACATGTTGTATGACAGTTTCTACCTGCCCATGTGGTACATGAATTTGGGAACTTTGGACTCAATGTTTCATAAATAACATAGGATAAGATTATTCTTTTTTCTACTTTGTCTAATCATGGAGTTATGAACAGAAAAAAATACTCTAAAAATCCAGTATTCTAGTAATTATTTTTAATATTTAATATGCAAGGAAAATAGTAGATGTGAGACCACTCTAGAATGTATGTCAATGTCAAGGACTTCTAATGAGAAAAACCTCTGTAAGCTGTCATGAGTCATAAAGGAATCAGGAAAGTCACCCGCTCTACATCTTTAAGCTCTTTGCCATTGAGAAAATATTTCAACTTTGTTCTTCCTTCCTGTGATGTAAGATAAGGGTACCAAAACTACTACCATCTTCAAAGTCTTGTTGTAAACATGAAATGTTTTTGTTGATTATGCTCTTTGATAAAAGCAGTAGTATTATTAATTTTACTAAGAGTAAGGTATATTCAAACAATTCCATGTTTATAACGACATTTTTTATTCCTCTTAAAACATGGGAAGAGAGAAGCAAAAGCATCATAAAAAGCCAAGGTTAAGAAACAGAAAATTTATACAAGTGCCTTGACATTCTAATTTGAAATAGTGCTACAGCAGAAGCCTGCAGCAGTTAGGGATTCCTTAGAAATATCCTGTTCCTTTTCAACCAGCTTCTTCCCGGTTCATCTAATTGGGATATTATCAGCAGGAGTAATTTTCTCTACATGTTTATGATGCTCACAGTGTACATTGCAATGAATAATGATTTTTCCTAAGTGAACTGAAGCAGAGCCAAAAAGCCAAGCAGAGCATTTACCACCGCTCATCAAGTGGAGAAGGTACCAACCCTGAAAGACAGAAACAATTGCATTTGACCCTGATAACTGAATGGGTTGCGTGAACCCCAACCTTGCTCTTTAAAACAAAAATAACAAAAATGTGCTTCAGAGGAGATAAATGACTCCACAGAGGAGGCAAAAGACAAGCTCTTCCATACACTCTGAAATGTTAGTTGTAAGAGGGAGAGATTCTTATCCTCATAATTCCCTGAGGAGGAAAGGCGCTGCAGAGTTGAGAAGATAGCCACATCACGAATTCAGAGAACATTTCCATTTCAGCTAGCATCTGCCAGCAGATAGTAAACCTGGGGTTAACCGTCACACAGTGTGGGTACCTTGCTCTCCAGTGAGGCTGATGAGAAAACCTTATAGCTCCTGGCACAATTGTTCATGTTTCATTTCTAACAGTACGTGGATGTGAAATTGTAAAAGAAGCTTAAAGACAAAAAAGAAAATTTAACTCTATTGGAAGAAAATATATTTTTTTACAATCCCATTTTGTGTTTTGGTTTGGTTTGGTTTTTGATGCAACTCGTTTCTATGAAGACATACTTTCAAAATGGGCAGAATATTTGTGGATTCTGAAATGTATTATTAATCCATAAGTAGGCAATGTGTGTGTGTGTGTGTGTGTGTGTGTGTGTGTGTGTGTGTGTACAAGTGCTTTCAAGGGGGAAATCAGAAAAGGTTAAGAAGCAAGAGTGACAATAAAGATGTAGCTGAGCTGTCAAGGACTTGATGGACAAGCATTGCTTAGAGACAGATGTAATTGCTTGTTTCAACCTGTGGGTGTAGAAGGAGGTCATAGACACTTTAGATTTATGCTTACATCAAGGCTGTTCCTGAAGCACAGAAGACCTTTCTTCTTCATGTGTACTCAGTATGCTGTCCCATAAAATAAAGCGGGTTTTTCATCCTGTTGATCACTTATTTATATTTAGTATATAGAACTGCATGGAAACAATGTATCATGTGGGAAGTAATGGATTAACATTCTAAATATTGACAGCAAATAATTACTAATATAAATTCTAATAATGTATATTAATTCAATAATTAATATGTTAATTCACAATAAAGGCAATTACAGTAAAATGTAAATATTCAATAAGAAGAGCAAACTGCGTAATAATTAGAGGATTTTCTACAACTTAGAACTGGGAATACATAGGATGTGCTCAAAATACCATCACCTAACTAACATGCATATATTATCACAGGGCTAGTTTCTGTCAAAATCTATTACAGCTCTAATTTGGTACTGAAACACTTTCAAGTAACTCCCTCTAACTTCAGAATTGCATAATTCCACACACCCGCCTCAACAGGAATAATTTTAGCTTACTGAATCTATCAATTGAAATGTGTGGCTTCAAAAATCTGGGGATGATGAAAGGTTGCCAAGGTCAGAAAGTGTTTTATCAGTGGAAACTGCATGTATACCACAGAGATTTGCTGTCAGAGTTAATTTTTCTCACTGAATAGCCACGAGAAATTATTTAAATATTTTACTTTGTCATTATTGCATTGCAGAAGATCATAAAGCACCCATAACAACTCTACTTTGGGGCATTTCACAGAGGGTGAAAACTGACACTCATCATTGATAAATAATACTTGTTAACTAATCACAAACTGTCAGGTCATGTGTCTGAATAATTTGCTGTATAATTTTCTCACATTAGTCGAATGAAAATGTGAAAATACTTATACTATTACAGCCAGTTAACTTAATGATAGGTGATACGTTAAAATTAATTATCTGGCATGACATATTACTTCAAATTTGAATTAGTCTCCCATTTGACCCAAATATTTGCAAACACTGTACAAATATGAGTGGTTTGTTAATTTATTACATATGAGTTTATAGCTTTTTGTTGTTGTTGTTGTTTTGAGACAGGGTTTCTCTGTGTAGTTTTGATGCCTGTCTTGGATCTCGCACTGTAGACCAGGCTGGCCTAGAACTTACAGAGATCTGCCTGGCTCTGCCTCCCAAGTGTTAGGATTAAAGGTATGTGCCACCACTGCCCATAGTGTTTATAGCTTTTTAAGGGAAAATAAATTCTTGTACTAATATGCTTGCATGTGTTTGTGTAAGGTGAATATATATAGGCATGTTATAAATATGATTATGTTCATATGATGTAGAGCTGATGTGGCCTTTGCTCAGACTGGGGCAAAGGAGTAATAGAATGGACAATGTTCCCCAAACTATGATTGTTAGAAGCCTTACATCAGCACTGCTCTGGTATTCTGTATTTACCATTGTCCATATTCCAGAAATCCCTGTTCCTATCAACACGATGAATATACCGAAGAAACAAGTAAGCACATTCCACTGTGCTTTCTCCCCTCTCTCCAGTGTTCTCTGTGTACAAGACATGGTTAAACAGAACACTTACTTTATCAATATGAGAAGGAATATATTTAGCCAGAGAACTCCCAGCTTCTCTACATAACACAGTACAGATAACCTCGTTTAAAGCAATGCTTCAGGAGACAAAGAAAGAAGTGACTCTCATATTATTCATATTGATCCCTCATCATTTTACCTTTTCACTCATTAGAAATCATTAATAATAAGCATTGGGATTAATTTTGATTGATGCCGTCTGACCATGTGTTCCAAAATGCTGTTTGTGGAATTTTCACTGTTTTCAAGACTGTTAGATGTGCTCAGTAGGAAGAAACATAATTGAGGAAGTTTCCAAGTTCCATTTTACACTGGAAATGAAACCTTACCTTAGCAGGAAATAATATTTAAGATTTGTCAGTTAGAAATTTGAAAATTTTCTTACCAGTCAAACAAAAAGATAATTATTTTTTTCAACTCCCCTTACTCACTCATTATCTATAAATAAAGGTATATTTGCCCTAAAAACAAAGTTTGTGATGATTAGTAAGGACAAATCCCTTTTCTGAAATAGTAATGTCTTTGCTAAATTACCATTTTGTCATCTAGTAGCAAAATATGAAAGTCTGCTACCTAACAAATACAATTTGAGTTCTTGGTTTTGTTTTTATTTGTTTTTGTTTGCTTGTTTGTTTGTTTTCTGGGTGTCTTTGATCTGAGCAATGACTGTCTCCCCATTGGCTGAGATTAAAGTACACACATGGTAAGCTGGCGATCCATGTATAAAGGTCACTGAGGGAGGAATGGTTATATTGTTCTAACAATAAAAGATTTCTGAATTTCTTTCCCCATGAAACGAAGGAAAAGAAAGTCTGTAAAAATGAGAGAAATATGGTTGCGCAGGTGTAAGCTGAGCTGAGATGGATAAAGGGTGGCTAACTAGAGCAGTATGGGGTGTGATGGCCAGGCCTTCTATCTCTTACTGCAGTAGAGTGGGAAAGAAGATTAACTGGAGAAAGCTCAAGTGCCTCTTTTGAGTTTTTCTTTAGGGATCTCTCTTTGAGGGGTATGCAGAAGAATATTGACATGAGGAGTGCATCCCTGGTAATAGCTGCAGACCTGAAGGCCCATGACTCCATCCAATCTTATGTACTACGGCAAGACCAAACTCTAACACAACTTTCATCAGCATGAGCCTATAGCCCTGAGACAGTGCCAGCTATTTCTTCCCACTCTTCAATATTTCACACCTGTGTTTGAAATGTCTTCCAAGAAAAGCCAGAAGTTGCTAAAAAGTGTTTATCATCTTTTCCAGTCATAACGATGTCACATGAATCTTAAAAGTACTTATTAATAGAGTCAAATCTGAGGCCAAGTATTGGGGTGAACACTGGAAGATCAGAGAGACAGAACAAGTCACAGCTAACCTCACCTGGCCAACTTCTCAGCTGATCTTGTTTCCTCAGACTGGAAGCCTCTGTGTCCTCATATCCAAATGGCTCTCAGCTGAACTGTGCTGCTCGAAACCTAAAAGCTTAACCAGCCAAATGCTTAACCAGGGCAAAACTTAACCAGCCAAATGCTTCTAGTTTCTGGTCTTTATGCCTTATATATCTTTCCTTTCTACAATCATTCCCTGGGATTAAAGGCTCACTTTCTGGGATTAAAGGCGTGAGTCACCATGCTTAGCTGTATCCTTGAACAGATGGATTTCTGCTTCTGAAATGCTAGGATTAAAGGCGTTTGCTACCACTAAATATCCTAAATATCTAGTGGCTTTTCTGTTCTCTGACCCCAGATAAGTTTATTATGGTACACAATATTTTGGGGAACACAATACCACCACATAACCTCTTTGATTAATTACTATAAAAAATATGATTCAGTCCATTCAGGAACCTACAACTAAATGCCACAAATTTTGTGACTTCCAAAGAACAGAAATTTATTTTTCATAGTTCTGGAGTTGGAATGAATGTTATGATACTTGCGATCTTTTGATAACAATGACCTGGCATATATCTCTTGATTGCATCTCACATTGTAGAAAGGAAAAGAAATCTCACCATCTAATCACTCTTCAGCATTCCACATCTCTTAACATCATCACGCTGGGGATTCATTTTTTTAAAGAATGAATTTTAAGAATGCAAAAACATTTAGTGTATAGCATCTTAAAACTATCAGACCTTTTCTGTTTCTGGGATGTAAAATCACCACCAGAAACTATTTATTTAACCCTAAGAGATAATATTAGAAATAAGAGAGAAGTGAGATAAGTCTCTACTTTTGTCAGATCATGGCTTCCTGTTGAACCAGTGCCTTCTGTCATGAAGATAAAAAGCATTTTGCACCTTATTTTTTTTTGTTTCTGTTTTTGTGTTTCTCCTCAGGACAAATTTTAACGAATGAATTCAGGTTGCTTTAGTCACATAGACTCACTTAGCTCACCCCCAGACTTTCTGACATCTCTAGGGAAGTGTTAAATTATGCCACCTCAGCATTTTACTTTTAAGAAGGAGATCAAAGATGGGTTGCTAGGGATACTCAGTAGACCACAAATAGTTGGAGATCTCATATAAATCCCTTCTTGTTCTAAAGTGTGTAAAATGATACACAAGAAGTTAACACATATAAAATACCCATGCAGTAGAACTTCCTCTCTACTCATGCAGAATGAACCCATCTATCCTCTCTTCCTTGTCCTGTCAAGGAAGCTCTTTAAATAACCTAAGCACCTGAGTTGGGGTAGTGATTTTCTTTTTTTCATTTTTATTTATTAAGAAATTTTCTACTCATTCCACATACCAACCACAGATCCAGCACTCTCTCCCAAGCCACCCCACATCCCCACATCCCCCAGATCAAGGTCTCCCATGGGGAGTCAGCAGAGCCTGGCACACTGAGCCTAGGCAGGTCCAAGCCCCTTCCCACTGCACCAAGGCTGTGCAAGGCATCACAACACAGGCACCCATGCACCAGGGACAGATCCCAATCCCCTTGGCTGTGATACCTGTCATTTGTTGTTGTTGAGAAACAATGTGTCATGAGAAGCAAGGAAATGATTTTGAAAGCAATATTTAGCTTTATATACAGATTACTGTCTGCATGTTAGAATTATGGTACTGAGTGTTACCATTATTTCGACAGACTTCAAGATTATGTTAACTTCCAAGGCTCTGCCACACTTGTACTTACTATGACTTTGTCTCTGTATTCCTTTCCTAGAGCAACCTGTTAATGCCAAGAGTAAATCTTTGGGAACTCAATGCATGTGAAATTATACTGCATTCCCCCTTATACAAAGTCATCTTTAAAATAACTTAGCATATATGTATAACGTGATCTCTAAGGATTTAAGATTTACCACAGATTATTTCTTTATTCTATTTATATATGTCAAATATCTCCCTACTCATACTCCAACGTTAGTAGCCAAAACATTATCTATTTGCAGGGAAAAGGTCCTAAATAAATTGCCTTCAGCTGAGTTTCTAATAAAATATATATAAGAAATCACTACTGTAAAAAAAAATTATGCCACCCCAGTCTACTAATAATACCAGAGGAGTTGAGTTTAACTCATAGTAAGTGATCAACCCTGTTATGATAGCTTTAGTGAATATAGCCTAGGCTTAATGATTGCCTATTATTTAGCTTCCTTATGTTGAGTATAATGGAGTCATAAAGACATCTATGTATTTATAAAATTAAATGGGGAAGGGGAGATAATTATGGGGTGGAATCACTAAGTACTGATTCGGGGTAGAGGATAATATCTTTAAGGACTCAGTGTCTCTTCAAGAGCAGGTCTCCAGGAAGGGTTTTATCAAAGATCTCTGACAGAATAATCTCCAAGTAAAGGTTTCAGGGCCAGTGACACAGACATATGACTATGACCAGCTAAAGGAGTCTGAGTCTCTGATTAAATCATTTCTGAGAGATTGTAAAACATTGTCTCTTTGTACCCCTCGGAGGCCTGCCAGGGAAAGCCTCTATAATTTATGGTTAAAAGTTGAAGAACACAAGTAGACATTTAGGCATGAGTTTCTAGTACCAGGGCATCTACTCTCTGAGAGACTGAATGTTATATTCACCCAAAAACATGTCAAAACCTGAACACTAATGTGACACCATCAGAGGAGTTTCTTAAGGGAAGGTTATAAACAAAAGGAGTTAGTGAAGGCTGCACTCTCATGAATGAGATTAATGCCTCACTAAGGATACTAGCTACACATGCATTATATTTAAAATACTTTTCTTTTTTTTAAATCACAGTTTAAGTCCATGGATAAAGTGTTGAAATTTTTAGTGACTGAATGTCTTGATATTAGAGTTAAGCAATTGCTTTTGGTCCAATCATCTGTGTACATATATTTTTAGGGATACAAATTTATTCATGGATATTTAATAAAACTTTATTTTTGAAAAATTTCATACATATACACATGTATCTTGTTTTCTGTATATTATATACTCCCTTTCATTGTCATCCCTGTCTCCTCTAAACATATCTCATTTCTTTCTTATACCTAACTTCATTTAGTCTTTTTTTTTATTTTTCAAATAAACTACTAATCAAATTATCTCAGGTAGCATGTTTTATGACCAGCAACACATTTTGAATTTCAGATCAGCAAGCAGGGGATTGATGATAATATGTATTTTCAACAGTTTGCTCATTTATTATGCAGGTTTTTTTTGTATTCTAAGTGGTGTGTTATATATAATTTAGAGAGATTCTTGAACTAATAAAACACAATGTACTTTTAATCATCTGTTCTTGAAGATGAAGGCCCTATTATTTTTTGTTTAACTGAAGTAGTATGCTAGGTTGTATTTGCTTCCAACGATGAATAGTTACTGTTAATGATGGGAACTCTCTAAAAGGGGTTACCATTTCCTTCATTTATGTCTAAAAGGCTTTGATACCACATTTCCCAGTTAAATATAGCTATCTTTATATGAAAAATGGTCCAGTAAAATTGTGAAATTCCATCACTTCTAAGCCTAAAATAAAGCCAAAAATAAACAGCAATGACAAACAGCACCAAGCTCTGCAAAATTTGGCACATGTTGGATGGCAAGTATGTTCTGTGGGAGAAACCGAGATATATTACTAGTTTTTCATCATACAAACACACTGGGATTTATTTAGAGATAATTTCCAATAGTGGCAAAGCACAAATTTGTGTGATTGCACTAGTCATTTCTATACAGGTAGATTGAGCAGGGTTGCCCTGATGTGAATTTTTACCAAGATTCTAATTTAGAGGTTCATGCCTAGACCAGCAGGGAGACAGCTGGTCCTATTGCCATGGTATGCTATTTACAGGGTACCCCGAGAAATGATAGTCAATACTTTGTTCCAAGAAATGAGAAATGCTCTGACTCACAAATGGATCCATACAATGCATGTAGCAAGGAGCACATTTATAAAAGAATGTTGAAGGAGAAGGTTGGAGAGCTTTGCCTACCTGGAATATGTTGCCAATTTAAAGATGCCTTGGCAAAAAGTTCCAGCTTTCACAAAGAGGTGTAGCTAGAGTTTTTCTGGTCTTGCCTTGCCCACAGTCAGGACAAATCTTTGTCACCCACCAGTCCCACAGCCACTCAGACCCAACCAAGTAAATACACAGAGACTTATATTGCTTATAAACTGTATGGCCGTAGCAGGCTTTCTAGCTAGCTGTTCTTATATCTTAAATTAACCCATTTCTATTAATCTATAATTTGCCACATAGCCTGTGGCTTAAGGTATCTTAATATGTTGCTTCTCATGGTGGGGGCTTGTAGCATTTCTCTGCCTCAGCCTTCCACTTCCCAGAATTTTCTTCTCTGCTTGTCCCACCTATACTTCCTTGCTGGCTACTGGCCAATCAGCATTTTATTTATACAGAGCAATATCCACAGCACTTTCCCTTTTCTTTCTTTTCAAAATGGAAGGTTTTAAATTTCACATAGTAAAATTACATATAACAAAACAATTCTCAAGCAATAATTACAGTTATAATATCTAGTCTATTTATAATATCTAGTCTATTTGTATTTGGCACAATTGAAGAAGATATCCTATATATCCTATATTTGTGAGTCTAAGGTTTCAAATCTAACTTATCTTTCATCATAATTAAGGAAAATTATAACTATCTAGTCTTCAACTACATCAAAGACCTCAGAAGGATATAATATTACCTGAGAAACAGGAGATGGACACAAGCAACTTTTGGGAGTTTTACAAGAGTAGACAGAGACAGCTGTCAGCCTGGACAGTCATCCAAAGTTCCTTTGTAAAGTTGGGGCATCTGTCTTCAGCCCACAGGCCTAGAGTCTCCCAGTCATTTTTCTCTGTGTCCTATAGAATGTCTGGCAGTTTCCTCTGCGAGGCAGGAACCTGAAGGACCATTTCACCAAATAAAGTTCAGTGGTCACCTTTCTATGGCTCCTGCATGTCCAGTCAATCAAGCGGTCCAGGCAAGAATATTTTCTTGCCCAAATGGTTATTTTTGCCAAGGTGAATATAAACTCCATATGGAGTGTCTTCAATGCCCATCCTCCTCTCTGAAGTAAATTGGTGCTGCCAGGAGCAGATATGTCTCACTGTCCAGAAAGTCTAAATTTTTAAAACATTCTAAATGCCATATTCTGTAGGTCTTTGAAGTGTTTGAAGATTACCTTCCTAATTGAATTATATCTATGCATACCCAGAAAACAACATAAATATAAGTTTGGCTATCATAGAAGACTAATGATTAATCTATATTTTGTAATTATCCATTATAATCTAAATGAGTTACATAAACATAATACATCAAACAAGAGTAAAAATATATACACAGTATAACAAAATTAACTTCAAATTTGTATCAATAAACTAAAATCCATAACAATGTAAAACATTTTTAAACAAGTTGTTACTATTTATCTTATCATATCTACATCCACTTTTTTTTTCTTTAGAAAGAGATTGCATTCATAATCAACCTGTTTTAAATAAAAATATTAGTTTTTCTTTGTCCCACACCAGAGGGCTCTTCTGATATGGGACACAAGAATCTCTTAACCTTTTATTTTAGGAATATGCTTGGGTTTAGAGAAGAAGTGAACCGATTCTATCTCCAAAGGTTGGTATATTTTGGAATTTGGGTGTAGCTTCTCTTACTACTTCCTGCTGGATGGGAGCACTGTATCTTATGGGGACACAAAGAAAATTTTAGGATTATGGAGTTGTCCATGAGGCTGTATTCTCTGAGCCAGTTGCCTTGAAACTGTTCTGGATGTTGGATCATCTGGGCCATGGTATCATCACAGACCTTTCAGGGGTTCTTGCTGGTCAAACCTGATGTATATTAATCTGGAACAAATCCATAGCCTCTGGCTTTCTATGGAAAGAAAAGTAGAGCCTCCTTTCCAAAGCAACATATCCTTAGATCCAAATTTTGAAATCAAGGTATCTTTAATATATACATATTGTCTTAACTTATCAGCTTTTACGATCAAATGTTTTTCTGCAGTTAAAAATCCCAAAGACAACACAATCCAGACTTTCTGTGTAAAATCCATCTTTATATGGCTTATTTTTTATACTACCTTTACTATCTCTTTAAAGACTTTATTTTTTAAAAAAACTAATTTCTATATAGATGTATGTATTCCTTTTTCTCTCTCATTCAAGCCTATGTAGTTTTTACATACATTGTAAACTATTGTATCTGAATCTGTCTTATTTTGAACCTATTGCTTTAAAATGCAGCATTTCTAATACTGAAATGGCTGTTGTGGCTGCTGGCTCTGCCCATCTCATCCTCCCAACATGGCGGTGGTACAGTTTAGCACCAGCTCTGGGAGCCATCAACTCTTAGAAACAGTGGTTATATACTTTTATCAAAGCAGCATGTAGCCCAGACAACTCCTTTTTTATTTTTTATTTTTTTGTACTAACAAAGGGTAAATCTACCACGCAGTATAATGTGCCCATTGTAGATACCTCATTCCAGCCATACTGCCGGTCAAAAGCACATGCCAGGAACCGGCCATAATAGCTCAATCCTGCAGGCTGCCGATAACTTGAGAGAGACAACTAGGAAGCTGTTTTTAGCTCTGTTTTAGAATCTTTTTTCTCAGGTTTTAGGTGGAAACACTTGCCAACCCGTTGGGCGTCATTTGTAGCTAGTTTTTCTGATCCTGCCTGGCCCACAGTCAGGACAAATCTCTCTCACCCACCAGTCCCAAGCCACTCAGACCCATCCAAGTAAATACACAGAGACTTATATTACTTATAAACTGTATGGCTATGGCAGGCTTCTAGCTAGCTGTTCTTATATCTTAAATTATCCATTTCTATTAATCTATAATTTGCCATGTGGCTCGTCACTTACCGGTATCTCAACATGTTGCTTTTCATGGTAACAGCTGGCAGCATCTCTCTGCCTCAGCCTTCCACTTCCTCGAATTCTCTTCTCTGCTTGTCCTGCCTATACTTCCTCCCTGTCTACTGGCCAATCAGCATTTTATTTATACAGAACAATATCTACAGCAAAGAGGCATATTTCTCTGCTCAACTGAATGAGCTGAAGAAACTAACTTCCAGAAAGATTGAGTCATTTAGGAAGTGGGAATGTCAACTGAGGAATTTCTTCCATCAGAGTGGCCTGTAGACAACACAGTAGGGGCATATTCTTGGTTAATTGTTGATGTGGAAGTGCCCTGTTCACTGTGAGTCAGGGCACCCCTGGGAAGGTAATACTGGATGATATGAGAAAGCAATCCATGCAAACCAGAGGGCACAAGCCACTGAGCACCATTCCTCTCCATGGTTTCTGCTTCAGCCCCTACATCTTATTTTTTGCTTTGAATTCCTGTCCTGACTTCCCTTTAGGGTGGACTACAATTGTATGGTGAAATCAACCCTCCTCTAATCAAGTTGGTTTTAGTGAGGATGTTTATCACAGCAGTATATAACTAACTAGATCAAGAGCCATTATGTTTGATAATGTCTATATTCTCATATTTCTCCTTATACCTGAGAAGAAAATCATGGACTATTAAATAAAATTTATTGTTTATTTATTAATTTCCTTCCAGTAGACTTAGAATTTGGACTATGTTTGATCTTCATTTGTGAGTTTGTCCAAGGTTTTAGGGACATATGAATAATCAAAATTATTTTCTAGCCATTGAGAATTATAAAATAATATGAGTTGATTCATATGGAAATATGAATCATATGATGTAAGAGAAATATATTCATAAATTAAAAATACCTTCTTCACTATGTTATATATGCCTCTGAGTACAATTGAGAATGGCCAAGGAGAGCTACATACTGCTTGGGGGCAGAAATGGGGTCAAGGCAGTTTTAAAAATGAAAGCTGACAAAGAGTAATATAAAGAGAAATGGATGGAGGTTGCTGAAGGTGGAATTATAGACTAAGAAGGAGTATGAACAAAGTCAAAAAGTTATGAGAAAACAGATGATTGGCAATTTAACTTCCTTCTCAGAATGCCTGAAGCACCAAGAGCAGAGGGTGAGAGATGAGGTTAATGGATACACAAGGGCTCCATCATATGTTGCTGGAAACTTATCTCTGGACTTTATGTTATGGTCAGCAACTAACAGATTTGATACAGGAGAGAAACTTAAGTAGCACTGCATTTAGAGTGAACACCTGGGAGAAATACAGAATGTGAGTTAAAAGGACTTCAAATTAGCATCCATCGCTAGCTATTTGGAAGCAGTGAGTCACGCTAGCTCTTTTTTGCAGGCTTCAATCTGCTCATATTAAACATTTTTATTTAAAGTTGTTTATAATTACCTTTAACCTAAATTATAGAACCTTAAATCCAATGTCCACAAAAAAAAATCCCAAACTAACCAAAGCATAAATAAAAACAAACACATAAACATTGGAATGGGATATCAATAAAGCAAGCATGGAGAGTAGTTTGCAGTTTAAAAACAAAACAAGGTATAATTCAGTCAAGGTAAATAAATAAATAAAACCCCAAAGGACTAGGAGCAAATATTCTGAACTAAAAGAAACAGCCAGACACAAATGCACACGCTCTCCATATTTTACCTTGCTTATGCTGTATTGCAGGAAACATTTCAATGAGACCTATAAAACTATAGCCTCCATTGGACTGAAAGACTTTATTCAATAATGCATTTCCATTTATACATATATATAAATATATATTTATATATTTTATAAATAAAATAAATATATTTATACATAATATAGTTCTTCTAAAGTCTGAGGCCTTGAATTTCTGTGAAACTAGATATCTTCCCAGTTGTGACTTTGAGAAGATTGTCATCTTTCCAATGCTATCTCCCTGTAACTAAGAGAATGTTCTCAACAAGGTAAAAATATAAAGTACGGTTAAATAAGGAAAAACCTTTAAGACATATCCTAGTAAGATTTTGCGTATAATTTCCTCATGGTCACTGGAGCCTCAGAGAGCCAGATTTGCTATATGCACAGGTTAAAGATTTGGCTCCCCCTGGAGGATAAGTTTTAAGATGTTAAGAAACAATAAAATTTCTGCAACACAGTAAACAACCATGTTTAGTTCAATGAAGACTAACAAAAAATAATTAATCATGAGAGAATGTACTCAAGATATAAATCTCAAGATCACCCTAGCTTCTTAGATTCAATGCTCCCTATGAATAATACAGCAAGCTAGGATTTTGCCAAACATGTTATTGTTACTATAAAACAGAGACAGAGATGCGTGTGCAGACCCTGTCCTGTAATTTTCAGAACAGAACAACAGGAAATCATAGCTGTGAAGGTTTAGGAAAGGCTTCCTATTGTAAGTGTCTTTGCTTGCTATGAGTGGTATGGGGGATTATATGACAGGTATACAAGAGTAATTGCTGCTAAGTAGAAAAGGAACAGTAAAGGGAGATGAAACAGACTTTGAGGACATGATGGGTATATATTATTCAAAATGGATGGAGCTCATTAATCTCCAGATCATGGAGTTAAAGAACACAGAAATGTTGGGATTTAGGTATAGGAGGAATAAGCAACCAGACTGTATTAGCACTAAAGATACAACTGGGTTAAAACCCAAAGAATATATCATAAAACAGTAAGCAAAGAAAGCCTGGTGGCAATAGTATCATGATAAGTAATCAGGCTTTCCAGAGGAATGAGGCATAAGGTATTTTATAATAATAATACTAAATCATTATGAAGCTGTAATCATACTGTCAGTCATGTTTTCTTGAGTCTACACTTTGTTGGTTGTTGTTGCTTCTGTTCTTGTGATAAATAATTGAAAGGATTCTAAGAAAACAAGTGCACTATGGATTCAGAGTTTTCAATACATGGACCAGAGATGGCTCCACTGTTTGGAAGCTAAGTGGAAATGGACGATCATGAAAAGAAATGGGAGAAATAGTGCTGGGAAAGATACATTGCAGTCCAAGGGTGTGCCCCATGCAGTGACTGACTTCCACCAACTAGGCTCCAAATCCAAACGGTTTGAAAAACTCCCAATAACACCATGAAATTAGAAATCTATCCCTGGATGAATTCATTGATTAGGCAGTGCCTTTGTTATAATGAATTATATTTCTATAATAATATCTACCACATGTGACCAGTTCTTTAATAAAGAAACATTTCAGAATGACACTGAATACAAAAGATAAAAATAAAATAAAGTAATTTGAATGTCTATATATCTAACCACAGATATATAACCACAGAACTTCAGAATAGATGGAAGAAAAACAAATAGAATTAAAATGGAGTACTGTTACATCATGAATAGAACCTGTGTGTCAGTTTTTTATTAGTATGGACACTGCTGTGGGATGGTCTGTATGTCAAATCTGTTGCTCTGATTGGTCAATAAATAAAACACTGATTGGCCAGTGGCCAGGCAGGAAGTAGGTGGGACAAGGAGAGAGGAGAATACTGGGAAGCAGAAGGCTGAGGAGAGACACCGCCAGCCGCCGCCATGACCAGCAGCATGTGAAGACGCCGGTAAGCCACCAGCCACGTGGCAAGGTATAGATTTATGGAAATGAATTAATTTAAGCTATAAGAACAGTTAGTAAGAAGCCTGCCACGGCCATACAGTTTGTAAGCAACATAAGTCTCTGTGTTTACTTGGTTGGGTCTGAGCGGCTGTGGGACTGGCGGGTGACAGAGATTTGTCCTGACTGTGGGCAAGGTAGGAAAACTCTAGCTACAAATGGCGCCCAACGAGAGGGCAAGAGTTCCCACCTAAAACCTGAGAAAAGATTCTAAAACGGAGCTAAAAACAACTTCCTAATTGTCTCTCTCAAATGAGCAGCAGCTGCCGGTTTGAGTTACTGGCGGGTTCCTGGCATGTGTGCTTAACCTGCAGTATGGCGGGAATAAGGCCTCTGCAAGTGGCACATTAAGCCGATGGTGGATTTAGCTTTTGCTAGTACAAAATAAAAAGAGGTTTCTGGGCTACACGCTGCTTTGATAAGAAGCATAGACCCACTATTTCTGAAAATTGATGGCTCCCAGAGCTGGCGGAAAACGTACCACCGCCATGTTGGGAAGCTGAAGTGGGCAGAGTCAGCAGCCACAGTGCCGTTTCAGGCTTAAAAGGCTGCAATAGGCCTCAATTAAAAGCAATAGGCTCAAGCTAATATAAAAAATAAGCCACATAAAGATGGCTACCACACAGAGAATCTGGATTATGTTCTCTTTGATATTCGTAACTGAAGAGAAACATTTGATTGCAAAAGCTGTTGAGTTATGCCAAAATGTGTATTTTAAAGGTACCTTAACTTCAAAATTTGGATGTAAGAATGTGTTGCTTTGGAAAGGAGGCTCTGCTTTTGTTTCCATAGAAAGCCAGAGGCTATGGATTTGTTCCAGATTAAGATACATCAGGTTTGACCAGCCAAGACCACCTGAAAGGTCTCCGATGACACCATGGCCCAGATGATCCAATATCCAGAATCGTTTCAAGGCAACTGGCTCAGACGATACAGTCTCATGGACTACTCCATGATCCTAAAATTTTCTTTGTGTCCCCATAAGATACAGCACCCCCCTCCAGCAGGAAGTAGTAAGAGAAGCTACGCCCAAATTCCCAAATATACTAAGCTGGCTTTGGAGATGTGTAAAAGTTAAAACCTTCCTTTTTAAAAAAAAGAAAAGGGGAAGTGCTGTGGGATGGTCTGTATGTCAAATCTGTTGCTCTGATTGGTCAATAAATAAAACACTGATTGGCCAGTGGCCAGGCAGGAAGTAGGTGGGACAAGGAGAGAGGAGAATACTGGGAAGCAGAAGGCTGAGGAGAGACACCGCCAGGCGCCGCCATGACCAGCAGCATGTGAAGACGCCGGTAAGCCACCAGCCACGTGGCAAGGTATAGATTTATGGAAATGAATTAATTTAAGCTATAAGAACAGTTAGTAAGAAGCCTGCCACGGCCATACAGTTTGTAAGCAACATAAGTCTCTGTGTTTACTTGGTTGGGTCTGAGCGGCTGTGGGACTGGCGGGTGACAGAGATTTGTCCTGACTGTGGGCAAGGCAGGAAAACTCTAGCTACAGGACACACATATGAAAAATATTTAAATCTTTACTAAAATAGTAGCAAGTTTAATTAAGAAGTTTTTAAAGTAAGGAAACGAAGATCCATCTCAAAAACTTTTCAGAGTTATAATCCCAGAATTTGTGCTATCTAAAATGAGAAAGCAGAGACACAGATGCAAGCATATCTTATAAATATAAAAGCAGAGTATGTAGTCATATTTCTATAAGCCAGCAGGTAGCAAAGTTTACAGAAAATTTTAGTTTCTGTCTAGAAACAGAAAGAACCAGTGTAGCTCAGATATCACATTCATTTTTGACTTCTAATCTCCAAAAATTGAAGGTAATACATTTTATTTTCTAAGCCATTTGTTATAATGGTTGCCCTATAATGTAATATTAATATTCCTGCATAAGTATGTATGAAATGGAGTATTTCAATATATACCTAAAAATAATTGCAAAGTGAAAAATCCTTAGAGACTGGTGGAGTTTAATATGTTTAATACACAATCCTAGGTTTCATTGGAGGAATTATTAGCACGCATATTGATGCTACATGTAATTCTGATGCATGACCAAAAAGTTAAGAATTAATCACTAACTGAAGTGCTTTCTCATCCTGGAGAACCCATGTGCTGTAATGCCTGGACTTTGAAACAGGAAAGGATAGAAACAGGAAAGCAGATTCTCCTGCAGATTCGTTAAGAGGCAGCTATTGGAGACATACGCCTTTAAGACCTGGAGGGCGGTACTTACAGGCAGTGATGAGGCAGTCATGTGGTTGGGTTTACAACCAATGAGAAGGCAGAACAGAAAGATTATTTAAACAGAGACACAGGAAGTACCTCCCTCTCTCGGGGAAGCTAGGAGCACTGCAGGAGGTAAGATTTTATCTCTGAGCTCTGACCTCTCGGCTTTCTCTTTTACCTTGGCTCTGTGTTTCTTATTTTAATAAGACGATTGGTTACATCTACATCTGGCGCCCAACGTGACAAGAATCCATTAAAAACTGCTTGGGGCCGGCTCCCTAGCCGGAGCAGCCGGCTCCCTAGCCCTGGCCCAGGTCTGGGCTCAGGCTGGACTGTGAGCTGCTTGCTTCAAGCCAGTGCTACAAACAGCTCAGGCCTGCCCTGATAAACAGGGCCCCTGCCTGTAAAGCCAAGCCTTGACTGGCTCAAGAGGGAACAAGTGGCTGGCTTTAAGCTTTAGCCGCTACCCCTTCGCTTTCACTTTCGCTTTCGCTTTCGCTTTCTCTCTTGCTTTCTCTCTGTCTCTCTGTTTCTCTCTCTCTCTCTCTCTCTCTCTCTCTCTCTCTCTCTCTCTCTCTGGATTTACACCTAGGACTCTAGGTGGCTGTTTTGAAATTCGCTCGGATTTCTACTGTTCTACGCAGATTTGGTAAGTCATAAAGGAAACTATTTAAAAGACAAATTTTTTCCACATTTAAAAAAATGGGTTTCCTGTGTACATTGGAAGAAAATTGGGTTTTGTTTGAAATTTTAGGCAGTCTGACAATGGAACAACTATATGAAAAGATTAGTATTATGGGAAATATGCAGTTAATCACCATGCTTATTCTCATTTTATTATTTAAAAAGATAGTCGATTTAAGTGCCAGGATAACAGCTTTAGAAAAACCTGTTAATTTTAACAGTGAAGTTGGTTCAAGTTTGGATCATAAGGTTACAGAAAGAAAGCCTGTTTTCACACAGTCATCCTTAATTTATCCTGTAACCGTACAGCAGATGCCTGATCAAATGGCTACACAAAATATCTGGGCTCCAATTGAACTGATGGATTTTAAAAGGTTTAAGGAGGCAATAGTATCTTATGGCATGCATTCCCCATATGTAAAGCAAATGTTAAACTCTTGGTCAACATATAATAGGATTATACCACAGGACTGGCGGGACCTTGCACAAGCTGTTCTGGAACCCAGCCAGAGAATTCAATTTCTAACGTGGTTTAAGGATGAAGCTAGAAACGTAGAAAAACAATGGACGGATAAAGGAATACAAGTTTGTCAGGATCAGCTTATTGGAGAAGGCCAATATGCTTCAATACAAACACAATGTTTATATGATGTTCAAACCGTAATTTTATGTCGAATGGCAGCCTTGAATGCATGGGACAGAGTTGAGGAACCAGGAAAAAAACCTGAGTCATTCACAAAGGTTATGCAAGGCCCAAAAGAATCTTTCACAGATTTTTTAGAAAGACTGGCTTCAGCAGTAAACAGAATGGTCTCAGGATCAGAAGCTAGTAAGGCAATAATTGAAGCTTTGGCATTTGAGAATGCGAATGCAGCATGCAAAAGAATAATCAGGCCGTTAAGGGCAAGATCTGCACCTTTGGAAGATTGGATTAGAGAAACAATTAATGTTGAGGTTGATTAGCATGATACGTGGGTAGGAGAAGTAATTTCAAAAGGTTTGAGGAGTGTTAGATGTTTTGGGTGTGGACAGCAAGGACATTTTAAAAGGGACTGTAAACAGGTCATTCCTAGAAGCAATGTTTCTTCAAGGAACAATGGCAACAGAAGGCCCCTTCCTTCTGGAGTATGCAGAAGGTGTGGTAAGGGAAAACACTGGACCAAGGAATGTAGATCAACAAAGGACAGACAGGGTAATCCTTTGCCTCAGCTTTCGGGAAACTCCCGGAGGGGCCTCATGCAGGCCCCCATAGCAAAACCAGTTCAAACCTTTCCTGCAGCTGTAGAGGAAATCCCTGCTCTGAGCGATTAAATAACCAAATGACTATTGGAATAAATCATGCTGGTCAGGATGATGAAACAGAGAGAATAGAAAATTCAGGAGAAAACATAAAGAAAATTTTTTGGCAAACTTCTATTAATGAACAGAGACCAAAATTAACGATAAAAATAAATGGTGTTTTGTTGTCTGGTCTGGTAGACACAGGTGCGGACATTACCATAATTGCACCAGAATTTTGGCATCCAGCTTGGCCTCTTCAGGAGGTAAACGTTCAACTGTTAGGAATTGGGACATTATCTGGAGTGAAACAGAGTGCAAGATGGCTGGAATGTATAGGTCCAGAAGGACAGAGAGGAAAATTAAAACCATATGTCGCTAACATAGCTATGAACCTGTGGGGTCGAGACTTGTTACAACAATGGAATACTCAGATTAAAATCCCTCCAATCTCAGAAACAAATCATAAACTAGCACATGTTTCTGAGAGAAATATTAGAAGGCATTATTTTGAGTGGTCACCAGCCATCCATATTATACAAGAACAGGGCACAACAACTGATAATCCTCCAAAAATACCAACAGCTCTACCTTTAAAATGGTTAACAGACAAGCCTGTATGGGTTCAGCAATGGCCTTTAACAACAGAGAAACTCCAGGCTTTAGAAGAGCTGGTAGAAGAACAGCTAAATGCTCAGCATATTGAACAGTCAACCAGCCCTTGGAATTCTCCTGTATTTGTTATTAAAAAGAAATCTGGTAAATGGAGAATGGTAACAGACCTTAGAGCAATTAACAAAGTAATTCAGCCAATGGGCTCTCTACAATCTGGAATTCCTTTGCCTACTCTGTTACCAAAAGGATGGCCTCTCATAGTTATTGATTTAAAAGACTGTTTCTTTTCAATACCCTTACAAGAAAAAGACAAAGAAAGATTTGCTTTCACAGTGCCTACTTATAATAATTCTCAACCGGTTAAAAGGTTTCAATGGAGGGTCCTCCCACAGGGAATGTTAAATAGCCCAACTCTGTGTCAATATTTTGTACAACAGCCATTGGAAGTGATATGTAAAAAATTTCCTAAATCTATAATTTATCATTATATGGATGATATTTTACTAGCTGACTCAAATGCAGATACTTTAGAAAGAATGTTTGAAGAAGTAAAGAAAATTTTGCCTTGCTGGGGATTACAAATTGCTCCTGAAAAAATACAAAGAGGAGATTCTATTAATTATTTAGGATATAAAATAGAGCTACAAAAAATTAGACCCCAAAAGGTGCAAATTAGGAGAGATAGACTACAGACTCTTAATGACTTTCAAAGATTATTTGGAGATATTTCTCATCTACGAACTATTGTTGGGGTAAAAAATGATGAACTGACTAATTTGTTCAAAACCTTAGAAGGTGACAAGGACTTAAATAGTCCAAGAGAATTATCACCTGAAGCTGAGAAAGAATTGGCCTTGGTAAAAGAGAAAATACATGAAGGGCACATGGATCGTATTGATCCAAAGCTGGATTGCATTTTGGTTGTTTTACCTTCTAGGCATTCTCCTACTGGAATATTAATGCAAAGGGAAGATATTATATTGGAATGGATATTTTTACCAAATAAACCAAATAAAAAATAGTAGACTGGCATTTAATAGAGGGATGTGGAGAAGAAGGGGATGCTGAGATGCATATATACACAGCCAAGAAGAATGGACAGCTGAATTCAAAAACCATCAACAATTTCCAGAATTTAAAATCTTGAATCATGACATGACACTAGTGGAATTCAGGTGTTTCTGGTACATGGACTGCTCTCACCCAATGTGAGGTTGAACTGTTGACCTTGTGTACAACCTACTTCACAAATGAGTCTGTCAGATACGATAAGCCTATAGGCTGAAGATGATGCCCCAACACTGTGGAGAAACCTCAGGTGACTGTCCAGGCAGCTGGCTGTTTCTGTCAACTCACAAAATTTTTGGAAGTTGCTTTTGTGCACTTCCTGTTTTTATTTTTGTTAGCTAATATTATTTCCTTCTTGGGTCTCTGAGGGAGTTGAAGATTAGTTAGTTATAGTTGAAGATTAATTAGGATAGAAAGTGAATTAGATACATTTTGAACTTACTAAAATAGGATAGATAAGGGAATTATTTTCTCTGATTTGTCAAATACAAATGGACTAGACATCGTTTAGGTATTTGTTACTTGTATATATTGTATATAGTTATTGTACTTTTGTATATAGTTTTTCTTTTGTTAGTTATAACCTTTTGCCTTTTTTCTTTTTATTAAAATAGAAAAGGGGAAATATGGTGATATTTTATTTGTACTGAAGTGTAATTTTAATTTTATGTTAATAAATAAAGTTGCCCTGGGGTCAGAGCTATTAGAGCCATAGTAAGAGCGTGGTGGTTAGAAGAGCTAGGTAGATTTCTGTGTGTTCAGGGATACAGCCAGTATTGGAGACATACGCCTTTAAGACCTGGAGGGCGGTACTTACAGGCAGTGATGAGGCAGTCATGTGGTTGGGTTTACAACCAATGAGAAGGCAGAACAGAAAGATTATTTAAACAGAGACACAGGAAGTACCTCCCTCTCTCGGGGAAGCTAGGGGAAGCTAGGAGCACTGCAGGAGGTAAGATTTTATCTCTGAGCTCTGACCTCTCGGCTTTCTCTTTTACCTTGGCTCTGTGTTTCTTATTTTAATAAGATGATTGGTTACATCTACAGGCAGCAAGGAATAAATCCTGGTGCAGCATTGCAGATATTATATTGTATAATGCTGTAGATATCGCTCTATATAAATAAAACACTGGCCAGTGACCAGGTAGGAAGTATAGGTGGGACAAGAAGAGAGGAGAATTGAGGGAACAGGAAGAAGGAGGGAGAGACACTGCCAGCCACCGCCAGGACAAGCAAAATGTAAAGATGCCGGTAAGCCATGAGCCACGTGGCAAGGTATAGATTTATAGAAATGGGTTAATTTAAGATATAAGAACAGTTAGCAAGAAGGCTGCTGCCACGGCGTCTGAGTGATTATTTTATACATGGATTGTGGGACTGCGTGGTTTGGTGGAACCTGGAGAGAAACCCTCCAGCAACAGTATAATATAAGGACACTGGATTAGGTTGTGTTCTACTGTTGGTTAGAAAGTAGAAATTGCAAGTAACGGATTTAGGTAATCGGCTCAGATTTCTCAGCAAGGTATCGTCCACAAAACATGGTTTCTGCCAGGTATTTATTGTAAAATGTATGACGATACTACATACGTTGACACACTGAGAGAAAGTCTGGTATCAAATGAGTATATTATACTTCGAAAATGCTGTCAGTCTCTGCATAGAAGGGCAAGATATTACTTTTTGTTATAGAGATTAGTCATATGACATTTGAGCTCAAGAATCATAATAAATTTTCCCAGTCGAACATCCATGGGGAGAACATTGAATCTTAAGTGATTGTCAAAGTAATCCTTAACTCTCAGTTGATTTTTCTTTTAACCTCTGTCCTTTCCATTATTAAGACAGAGTAAATTCCAATGATCTGTCTGAAGTTAAGTTATTCAGTCGTTTGTTATCTCCACATTAATCTACAGTCCTACCAAAGATTTTTCAACTTCCTCTACTGAACTTTTTATATTTCTATAATTTGTGTTTTTATCTATTTTTAACTAGTAATGTTTACAGTGTTTTCAATTTTTTATGTGTTTCAAAAGAATTTGAACTTGATTCTTGAAGCTTTATGAGTGAGCTTTTACTGCTTTGTGGGTATTACATTTTAATGTATTTCTCATGCCATGTGCCTCTTAGTTTAACAGACGTAAATGATCTGTTTGAGTTTCCCTCATAGGTTCTAGTCTACATTTGCAAGCTGTAGATACATTGATCAGTTTATATTTAGAGCATTTATATGGCCAGGTGAGTCTCCTATGGTTGTTTGGTTCTATTAAGAGCTCCACCGACCACTTCCAATTCTATTTGGGATGGCAATTTCCCAACAGGGGCTGTAATGTAGATACAAGTGTCCACCCTTGGAACTGGACTCCTTATTGAGGCATGATTTACTCTGTTTGTACTTTTTGCCCACTAATATTGTCAGGGAGGTGAAGACATTTAGACCCAAAAGGACAAACAGCATTTCTGGGTTCTACTCTTCCCTGTCGTGAGATGTTACTTGCCAGTATTGGACACAAACATTTTTCCCTAGCCTCATGCTTGATTTGGTTGTGATGGTTCTTGTTGGTGAGACCCAATTTGTGATGCTTCTTTGGAAATAAAATTAAGACTTAGTCCACGGGGGAAAAGCCAGTATTTCCTATGTGTGAATTTGATAGAAGGGTATTGATTCCTTTGTCTTTCTTGTACTACCAGGCTCACTTAGCATCATTGGCTGGACTTCTCTTTGATTTAGCAGCTCAGGAGTGTGGGTAATGCCCTTCCCTTGCTTGCTTTGAAGTTAGAAAGTGAAATAAATTAATTCACCTTATCTGGCTTATACTTTTATATTTATATCTTGACAATATTTATAACAGAACATATTACATTTTTTGTAAATTCTTACAGGAAATAAAAGGAGGAACTATTCTACATTTCATAATTATACAAGCAGTACAATAATGTTAACAAAACTAACAATTAGATTTTCAAAAGATATTTTTAAATATCTATGAACAATAATGAAGTACTCTTCAACAAAACGTTAAAAAATCAATTATAGCAACAAAAATTTTCATCTACACTATAAAACTTTCATCTCACAAATTTAAAATGAACTTTCTTTATTAAAATCCAATGAGTGCACTTGACTGTATGAGAATTAAAATATGAATCATAGTGTTGTTTCCATGAATACAGAAGCAAAATGGCAACAAGAGTTGTGTTTAGTACTGAAGATAACAAAATTTCCCAATTTTAGGGTTATAGCCAGATCTCTCTCTCTCTCTCTCTCTCTCTCTCTCTCTCTCTCTCTCTCTCTCTCTCTCTCTCTCTCGTGCATTAAAAATAGGCTTATAGAATGTTCATGGAACATGAAGGCATTTCTACAAACAGGAACTTCTGAGCTCAACTCTCCAGCATCTACATAATATGTTGGTCACAGGAGCAGTGTCTCTGAAATTTTAGTATCAAGTAAATAGAAGCAGGTGAGCCAGAGAGCTCTCTGGACAACCAGATTAGCCAAAATAGTGAACTACTGGTTGATGAAACCCTGTCTTAAGGCAACAAGTTAAGAGATGACAGAAGATGACATTGGACATATTGCCATGACCACTGAATGATCTGGTGTCCATATGTACACAGTCTCATACATGTACCATACATATAATATACACAAGAAACAACAACACCCTCCACACACAGTTAAAAGTTACATATTAGAAACAATAAGATCTGGTGTCAAGGAAGTCTTTAATTACAGGTACCTGAGAATCTGAGGCACAGGGACCACAGATTTCAAGATCTTTCTGGACTATACAGTGAGTTTCAGGTGGCAGGAATTAAAACTGAACTTAAAAAAAACTGTCACAGGATGTAAAAGGAAGTGGAGATATAGGTCAATAGTAGCTAGTCTGCTTAGTATGCATGAAGCCACTGATTCAATCATCTTTATGACAGAGAGAGAGAGAGAGAGAGAGAGAGAGAGAGAGAGAGAGAGAGAGAGAGAGAGCAGGCATGAGAGTGAGGGAGATAGAGAGATCTAGCCCAAGTATTTGTTTTCTGCTAATTAATCCAGAATGCAAAAATATCTTACTATAACAAAAATACTCAATAGTTTTGTATTATTGCTTATTATTTTATTATATATATATATATATATATATATATATATATGTTTAAAGAGAGAAGAGGAGCAAAGAAAGAGTAAGAGGGAACATTTGTAAATAATCGAAAAGTTAAAAATGTAATTTCTTGTCCATGTTGTTTTTCTTAGCACATATACAGACATTCTGGTTATATTTAATGCAGTGAATATTGTTAAGATTTAAACTGTAATGCATGAAGTCATATGATGGCATTGCGATGGAGAAGGTGCTACACACATAAACACATACACACAGAGAGAGTGGGAGAGAGAGGGGGGGATCTGGCTATACTAGAAGGAGACAGGAATCAATACTCTTCACACTTCTCGACTCGTTGTTACCTCTCTTCCACCCTTATGGATCTCACCTCTTTCCTATGAGATTTTTTTTTCTTTTTTCCTTTTGAATTCATGCCTTTTTGCTTTGTGTTGTAACTCAGTGAATTTAACCAGGATTAATCCCTGTTACTGTGGTTCTAGCATTACCAGTTTTAGTATAGGAGGCTCATTAGTGTGTACACACCTGACCTTAATAAATAACCTTCCTCAAGGATCCACCAGTATCTATTAGTTAACCATGGAGGGCTAGGGTCCTCTGACTTTTTTCAAGCCATGTTTGACTGTTGGCAGGCTTGATCATGAACAGATCATTTGCAGCACTCCAAACCTGCTATCAGATTATGAATGCAATGCCTATGTATGGCTCTAAAAATAGTATTTTGTAATACTTCTCCTTATTAACCATCTTATACATTCTGCCCTTTTGATGCCCCCTGAGCCTTAAAGAAGATGGTATAAGTATCATTCATGCCTGACCATTCAATATCCACCCACTGTAGGCAATTGCAGCAACACTGAGTCTCTTCATTCACTGACATTCATTGTATCAACAAGCTTTTTAAGCAGCATTTGTCTATGGATATAAATATAAGTATTTTGAAGAAAGTTTTATGTCAAAGACACATGATTGTTTTAAAGGATGCAAAGAAATAATCTTTTTTTTCATTTTTCAATAATAAAAGTGATAATCTAAATTACAATCTACTTCATGGAAAATTAAATGACAAAATACATGTAAGCACAAATGTGCTTCGGTAGAAATATTCTTCCTTAATATACTATAACATTGTGTACATTGCTATGTAATAGTTGGACAGATCATATGCTAAAAAATATGGGTCAATAATTAGAGTGTGTAATGATTTCAGATATAGAATACTGCATATGCAATAGAAAATATAATGCAAATTATACATATTCATATATTAAGATAATTAAGAAATAAGATCTATGATTAATTAAGAAGTAAAGATATAAATATATATTATGTGTGTATGTGTAACATCATAAACAGCTTTTGCTTATGAACATATATATGCATGTTTCTATAAATGTAATTATAGAAAATGTACACAAATAATTTTCAGATTCAACACTTATGAAGAAATGGATGAAATGTATTTATAAGCAATGAGAAAATTTCACATTTGATTTTTAAAATACTTTTATTTTGTTTAATTGTATGAGAAAAATACATTTCTATGTGTATATCGGTATATGTACAATGTCAATGTGCATACACATCACAAAACCTGCGTGTAGGAATGAATGCAGTGAGGAGGTGAAAGCTCTAAATAGGTACCAGCTTCATCTGGGGAAAATAGATGTCCAGTTGTGGCAAAATCTCCCCCATTATTTGGCAATTCTTCTTCAATCACCTTCATAATGTATATATTTTAAGAAAGTTGTAGTAGCATATTAAGTCCATATGACAGTTCAATAGGCCCTTAGGTTCAGCCGTCCCTCCCGATATGTCCTCCTTCTCCCCTCTGTTTCTTCTTCCTCCCCATTGGATTCTCCAGGCCCAGTCTTTCTCATCCATGCATACCTATTCTATTTCCCTTTCCTAGCGTGATCCAATACTCCCCTCAGTCCCTTATTCTACATCTGTCCTCTGTAGTAACATGGATTAAAGTCTGCTTATAGAAGACTAAACCACAGACATGCACACATAAGTGTATAAATACAGTATTTGTCTTTTGGGGTCTGAGTTACCACATTAATGATGATTTTTCTTTTTTCTCTTGTTTGTTTATTTTCATTTACCTGAGAACTTCATGATTTCATTTTTAATTACTTCGTCCATTATATAAAGTTACCATGTTTTATTTATCCATCCATTGACAGTCATCTATTTGTTGTCAATTTCTGTGTATCATGAATAAAGGAGCAATGAATTTGATTGGATAAATGTCTCTGCAGTAAGATGTAGAATCCTTTGGGTGTATGCCCCATAGTGGTATAGCTGGATCTTGACAATTTATTTTGAGCTTCCTGAAAAGTTGCCACACTGATTTCCGTAGTGGCTGTACTGTGTTTGCACTCCAGCCATCACAGGATTTCCCCATCTTTGCCAGCATCCTTTAGGAAATACATTATATTTTTAATTCATTCTGCCAAAGAGTGTTGAATATGAGAGGGTGAGATGGCTCAGAGGATGTAAGCACTTGCCACCAATCTAGACATCTGAGTTCCATCCCAGGACCTTACATATCTTACATGCTATCTTTTGTTTTACTGACCTTGGCCCTACTGACTGGTGTAAGATGAGATTGCTAGGTATTTTGAAGTACCACTAAGAATTGATTTTTTAATTATGTTTATAATTAATTTAATATGTTTAGCTATATCCCTTGCATCCCCAATCTCTCCAAAACTTTTATCATGAAGGAGTGAAGGACTTTGTTAAATGATTTTTCAGCATCTGCTAAAATGATCATATGAAAAACCAAAAAAACCAGGATAGCTAAAAACAATCATGTACAGTAAAAGAACTTCCAGAGGTATCACCATCCTTGATTTCAAGTTCTACTACAGAGTTACAGTAATGAAAACAAGGTGGTATTGGCAAAACAAAACAAAACAAAACAAAACAAAACAAAACAAAAAAAACAGGCTGGTGAATCAATGGTATCAAATTTGAGACCCACACCATAAATAAATAAATAAATACACACACCTTTGGACACCTGATTTTTAATAAAGAAGCCAAAATTATACAATGGGAAGCAAAAAGCATCTTCTACAAATGGTGCTGGCATAACTAGATGTCCACATGCAGAAGACTGCAAATAGATCTGTATCTATCATCCTGCCCCAAACTCCAAGTCCAACTGGATCAAAGACCTTAACATAGAACCAGATACACTGAACCTGATAGAAGAGAAAGTGAAGAATAGACTTGATCACATTAATTGTTTTTATATCTGTGTCTCTTTTATGAGGGTTAGTGTAGAAGAGTACAGGTACCTAGGGAGGCCAGTGGAGGGTGTTGAATCCTTTGGATTTAGAGTTATAGGTGCTTGAGCATTACCAAGTGTGGGTGTTGGAAAAATGAGCTTTGATCATCCACAAGAATAGTATATATTTTTAATAACTGAGCCATCTCAATAGCATTCAAGATGTCACTTTAATAATGGGAAAACAAGCTAATGTCTTTAGGAAATACATTATATTTTTAATTCATTCTGCTAAAGAGCATTGAATATGAGATTGTGAGATGGCTCAGAGGATGTAAGCACTTGCCACCAATCTAGACATCTGAGTTCCATCCCAGTACCTTACATATTAGAAAGAAAAAACAAACAAACAAAAAAAGCAAAAGACTGATTCCCCAAGATTATTCTTTGACCTCCATCCATGCTTGTATGAATGCCTCCCTCACAAAACAATAAAATAAGTAAAAATAAAAAATATTGTGTATAAAATTTCATTTGTAACTTGATATGACAAGATTATAGTGGCTTTTTAGACAGATATTGAAGAATTTGCTTATGTTCAATTTGTTCATTTTATTTTTAAGCAAGCAAGACCCTGTGTGGTGATATTTATAATCCAAGAAATAAAACTTGCCTGGAGAACAGAGGACAGAGCCAACCACAGAGTTAAACATAGAGGTCAGGTAGTGGTGGCACACACCTTTATTCCTAACACTGGGGAGGCAGAGATCCAGACGGATCTCCATGAGTTCAAGGCCACCCTGGACTACAAGATTGATTCAGTCTTGGAGAGAAACAGATTCAAGCAGTGGTAGCACATGCCTTTAACCCCAGTATTTGGGAAGCACACAAACCATTAATCCCAGCACTAGGAAGACTGAGATAGGAAGTGAAATGGTTGGGTGGAGAAAGGCATATCAGGCTTAACGTGACAGGAACTAAAGGCTCTTTCTGCTGAGGACTCAGGAGTATTCCCAAAGATTTGTGGAGACAGAATCAGCTGAGGAGTTGGCAAGGTGAGAAGTAGATGTGACTTGTTTCCTCTGATATTTCAGCATTTACCCTGATATCTGGCTCTGAGTTTTTATTATAAGACCATTTAGGATTTGAGCAACAACCCTGAATATGAAAAAGCCTCTGAGAATTTGGGGTGTAGGTAGGGTGCGATATTCTTTCTTCATTCCTTAGTGGTGACAAAAAGTGACAATTCTATGAAGTTTCAATTGCTCACATATAGGAGAGGAACAATAACCTAAGGTAGTCAAGAGTATTGAAAGGTTGATTTTCTGCTCTACTGAATTTTAAAACCACTTTAAAGAACTAACTACATAGTTCAGCTGAATGAGGAACTAAGTGGAAATTCAGCACTGCATGTAACAGTTAATTTTATGCTTGCTACAAATCATACCTTTGAATTTAATACTGCATAAAATAAATATGAACCCTAATGTAATTTTTTTTTATTTTCAGTATTTTCTTTAAAACATTTCAATAGATGCTAACAGGATGGCTCACCAGATTCGGGAAGCCACTTGGCAGAAAACGTGAACTAATTTCCCTCAGTTACCCTCTGATCTCCACATATGCACTGTAGCACGCACCAGCATGCCTACACACATATACACAAAATAAGTAAACAAATATTAAAATAGTATACGAACTTTAGTTCATACTTTTGTGAAGCTATCCTTTTATTATTACTAACAACATTGTTACAAAATTTAGTTAATGCAAGCTGGTTAAAACTAATTGTAAAAACTTGAGCTGTATCTGTTCATGTTCAAGCATCACTAGAACACTAATTGTATGCTCAAAGTCATCGTGGGTCTTCCCAGGAGGAGGATACACTTCTTACGGAAAATGAAGGTTTGGAACACCTCCTACAGAATGATTCTGCTTCTAATGCTGCATACTCCAGCTCAGCTCTCACTTCAGTACACTCCCCAGCCATGGATCTTTACTGCCTCATTGAGCAGAACCGATTTTGAATGGCACTATGGCACAAGCTGATCCAAACAGAGGTGACAAACTATTGCTGAATGAGCACATGTAAACATTAAGGAGGAAGGAATCAACTCTTTTAGATGGGAGGTCAGAAGAAAAGTACAAATAAATGGCTGTCCGTGGCATTACTTACAAGATTAATCAAAGACTCTTACAAGTATCACATTGCCTGTTTAAATGGATTTGAGAAAAGTTAATATCTCAGCATTAAACTCACAATTGACTAACTATGAACATCAGAGAAGGATGATTTGAGGGGTAAAAAAACGTGTGTTCTTGAACAGGGAAGACATAGTAATTAATTAAATTGCATGCTAATAGTGTTAATTCTCATTGATAATATTGCAAAATATTTTAGATATATTGAAATATCTGCCTTTTCTATGTAATATTACAATAGTATATAATCTTCAACCAGGTCATGACTTTGTTTTGAGTCCTGGACTTATTGACCTGAAACAGAACAAAGATGTACAGATGACATTCACACCTCTTAGTTGGCATCATTAAGAGGACTTTTTATTTTAATGCCAGAGGACAAGTGAGAGACCTCCCTGAGATTAGTATGCACTTGGGAAAGCTGAAATTGTCTTCTAATGAGAACACAATGCTTGTAGCTCTTTCAAATGAACCGATTAGCATTTGTTACACATTTTGAAACAGATCTATTGCTCAGGACATATTGAAGGTAGTTCTTGTATCCCAGCTTGGGAAAGGGAAGAATTGAGAAAAGTTAAAATGGTTCACACTAATAGAAGAGATTATAGAAGAAAAAAACATGATTTATGTGTGTATGTTTGCATGTAAATATGGTCAAGAAAATGGTTTATTATATGTGCAAAAATCTTAACTCTGCATATAAACAATTTTGAACATTTTCCTTGAACATCATCATTAGCATAGTTATATGTAAACTATATACATGCCTCTGCCTGTTCTTTTTGTATGTTTGGTATATATGCATTCATGAGGGTCTCAACTATCTTTCCAGGAAGATTGATGGTTATGAAGTATTATTATGGATTCAATAATCAGAAAAGAGCTTTAAAAATCCATGTTTAAAGCAATGTTAGGAGAAAGAATATAGTAGCTTATATTTGGACGAGGACAGCAGTGAAGATGAACAGAAGTCTGTAGATTTGAGACAATAGGATTTTTTTTCATGGAGGAAATTCCAAAATTTCTATAGAAAGGATAAAACATGCACAAAGCTCATGTGATTAAAATATACATGCAAGGGCATTCACAAGAAATTGCACAAATTAAACCAGATAAAACCACCGGTTAGAGAACGAAAAGTGGGGATAAAGTCCTACTTCTGAATAAAACAAGAAAATATTTGCAATTGATAAATGCTGGGGGCGGGAAAATCAGCCTTCTCAAAGGGAATGGCACTGAGTGTGTATCAACCATGCTCCAGTACAGGCCACAAGATCAAGAGAAGTTGGCAAACACAACATCAGCATTTTTGTGGTTTTGGTTGATATTGTTATTTCTTTTAATTTGCTTGTATTATTCTGATTTCTTTGTTTTTCATTATGTTTCTTGGTCTTTGTATTGAGAGAGAAAAGCATCAGGAGATTGAGTGGATAGTGAGGATGGGAAGTTATGGGAGGTCTTGGTAGGCAGTGAAGATATCATCAAAATAATTTTATGAAAAATTTAAAATAACTTAAACATATAATAAAAATACATGCCAAAAGTATTGAATATTAAAACAGGATGAAAATATAAACAAAATACTGACATTCACTCAGTAATAGTGTGCATATAATATATATCAATTTTTAAAGTCAAATTCCTTATAAATAATTTATTATAAATAAATATAAAAGCTATAATTTTAAGATTAAAGTCTCTCTCTATATAAATACATACACATATATGTTTTCACATACATGTATGTTTTCATAACAGTGATATAACCCAAACTGCATAATCATTTCAAATGCATCATTGTGTATATCAATAATTTTTAATGTACATATTTTGCTAATAGCATATTATCTCTATTTTTTTTGAGGAAAAGTCACCTAAAAATAGGGATCTTTATTTTATTTTCATAAAATTCACTACAATCTGGTCCAAAGTTACAGTTTCATGGAGAATAGATTCAAATTATTCCACTTAATTGATTTTACTGTCTGTAAAATAACAAATATAATTGAAAAATTATTCTCTGAGGGATTTTAACATCTGCTAACGTTGGAGCAAACTCTGCCAGAGGAAACAGACTGCTCTAAATTTTAAAAGTTTGCAATATCAACAGTTCAGTTAAAATATTATAGGAAGTAGGCCATTTGGCTTTATTTGTATTTTCAATTTTCAAGAAACAAATTTTCAAGAAAAGAATTCTCAAATAATTTCTATCGGCAGTTTAAATACTCTGCCAAATAATTATGCCTGTAATGGTTCCCAATGTTGTTTCTTCTCAAGCAATGAATAAACAAATCCTGAAGAAAACGGAGCCCCAGCCAGCAATTTTCACCCAAAGCTAAGAAATTCACTTTTACTTTATTTTTGTAGAAACATTTTTGAGTATTCTACTTTACTGCATTTAAGTAAAATGCAATAATTGTTGCAAAAATGAAAATAAACAGTTCTAAACTTTTTAAATATTTTAATGAAAACATCATAATATCCTGAGGAATACAAAGTGAAATTTCAGAAACTATTTACTTGCTATAATTTCTAAACCATTAGTGGACATATTGGTCAATTTAAAAAGTACTATTTTTTTTTTACTTTACAAAAGTTGGTAATTTAAGGAACATAAAAGAAAAAGCCTATTTTCAAACATTTAAAAATTTAATTTAGCTGGCTGGTGGTGGGGCATCACTTTAATCTCAGCACTCAGGATGCAAAGGTAGGCAGAACTTTGTTAGTTCAAAGCCAGCCTGCTCTAAAGATCAAGTTTCAGGACAGCCAGGGCTACACAGAGCAACCTTGTCTCGAACCCCCCCCCCCCACAAAAAAAAGGAAAAACAAAAAATAACTTTAATTTATATTTAAATGCAGATCTCTTTTTTTAAGTGTGTGTGTGTGTGTGTATGTGTGTGTATGTGTGTGTGTGTGTGTGTGTGTGTGTGTGTGTGTGTGTGTGTGTGTGTGTACCTACAGAGAGAGACAGAAAGAAGTGGGAGAGGTATTTTTTAAACAGGTCTTTCTTAAACTGGTACTCATTGTGTAACCTAAAATTAAAAGAAATTATTTTATTTACAAACTAATAACAGTATTTTTTCTTTTTTTTTGGTTTTTCGAGACAGGGTTTCTCTGCGTAGCTTTGCGCCTTTCCTGGAGCTCACTTGGTAGCTCAGGCTGGCCTTGAACTCACAGAGATCCGCCTGGCTCTGCCTCCCGAGTGCTGGGATTAAAGGCGTGCGCCACCACCGCCCGGCTATTTTTTCAAACAAAACAAAAAAAGTATATGACAAATATTTGACTAGTGTGGCTGAAATTGAAGCTCAGGTCTCAGTGACTAGCAACACTTCTAATAGTACACATAAACACACACACACACACACACATAAACACACACACACACACACATAATATAAATAATGTGATTTGTGTATTACATTCTATTCTTTAATCCCTCTCACTTCAGGAGGCTGACAATGTCCTATAATGCTAGCTCCAGGAAAGGACATCTATAGTGTCAAACAGGGGCAGTTAAGGGAGATTTTATTATACATATACATGAAATTCTAAAAAATAAGTAAAACTTTAAAATATAGCTGCTGTGATTATTTGTCTTAAATTGTTCCTTTGGGGACTAGTGAGTTGGTTCAGCAGTTAAGAACACTGGCTGCTCTTTCATGTAGTCCTCTGTTGGATTCCCTGTAACCACAACGCTCTAGCCTGGTAGAATGTCAGTTCCAGGGGAAACAATGGCCTCTTCTGGTCTCTTCAGGAAGGATACACATGTGGTTCACAGAAATTCATACTGGCTAAACACCCACATACATAAAAATAATAATAATACTTACAGAACTAAAGGGGCTTTTTAAATACAAGCTTTTGATATAGTGTCTTTTGAAATAGAGGCTGGTGTATCTTTTCCATTTTGGCTTTCTTTGTTTAGTCATATCAGAGTGGTACACAAAGCCAATGATAAGTAAGGATGAAGAAAGACACTGCATTTTCGGAGCTCATTATTGACTTTCTCATAGAGAAAAAAAATCATACTTATATTTACATGTACTTTGTATTTAAGCACTCATTTTTTGGCCTTTTTTTTTTTTTTGAGGTTGTGTATCCCTATTAGCTCAGGGAAAAAAAAACTATGGAACTCAAACTGGCCTCAACCTTGGATAATCTTTCTGTCTCAGTCCTGAGATTTGTTGTTAAACCTATATTCTACTATGGCCACCTTCATATTTATTTTTTTAGATTATTATACATAAAGATATCCCGGAAAATGTTCTTGCAATAAAATTTGAAGACTTAGAGCATATAAACTTTCCAAAAATACATGAAACAATGACAAAAGTATAAAGGTATTATTCTTGAATTTCAAGTAACATGGATCCTGTTATATTCCCTGAATATATTGTTTGATTACTGTATAATCTTCCTCTTCCTCGTTGCCCTTCTTGAGATGAACACTGAAAGAGCATGAGATGAACTGTGGAATATTGATTTGAAAATGCAGTTCATAGGGACAACAGTATTATTACAATCTCTAATCACCATCCTGGGGAGAGGACTGCAACTGACTTCTGTTATTTGTGACTGAGAGATGATGTACCATTAATAACTGTATTTTTTAAAAAACAAATAACACTGGTGCTGGTTTTCAAAACATGATTTCAGAAGCATCAAACAACCAAGGCTCAATTAACAAATCCCTCTGCTCATTTTCGTCAACAGCAGATGAGAACAAGGGAAAATCTGAAGCTCAACAAACCATATCTTGGGGGCCTTCAAAGAACAATTTGGAATATCACACCACCAAACATGAAATATTAACTAAGTAAACTGGGTAAGGCACCCAAAAACAAAAGAAAACCAGAAACAAAATCTAAACAAAAATATAAAAATAAAACAGAAACAAACAAACAAAAGCAGAGAAGGGCTAGAATATTTGAGGGAAAAAATCACTTCCTGTAAAAATCATGTTCCAACAAAACGGAATGTATAACAGCTTGTTTAAAGATGTTTTCTGTATTTACAAAAAAGAAATGATAGGTTCTAAACATAAATGAGACTATGATTTTTTCAATCAAAATGCTTAACTGATTAAGTCACTTGAGAAAGAAACAATACTGAAACCAAGTCATGCAACATCTGTGGTGCAAAGACAGAGAGAGAGAGACGCTGCCCATCCTCTGGCCCAGAACACTGAGTACTGTGGGTCTATATTTTTAGTGGTGTAATACAATAGATTTCCATAATTCCTTCCACAATGAGCTAGAAATAAAAACAGAACCCAAAGCCGAAAACAAAGATTCTGATAGGCAGCAGATGTCCTGAGATGTAGAAACAAGGCAGATGGCAGCAGTGTGTGAACAACAAAAGATGGAAGGATGGAAAGATGAAAGAGACATCAAGGATCGCTATTCAGAAGGTGAGGAGAGATTCTCTAAGGACGTGATTCTGCGGATAGAGAGACGATCTGAGATTTGATACGTAGAATGAATGGGTTAGGAAAGAAAACAAGTGATGAGGGAGAAACTGGAGGAATAAAAGAAAGTGAACCAGAGGAAGGGATGGAAGGAGGAAGAGAGAGGGAGAGACAGAGATAGAGGGGCAGATAGGGTGTGCATTAATCTCTGGAAGGAGTTGCAAGAGCAGAATTTCATATTACATGTCACATCCATCTTAACATCCAAATCAGTAGCTTTATTAAAATTGATAAGATCCATGGGATAATGAAGTTATATATCTGCATATGCTACACATTATTAAAAACAGCTTATATAAACAAATGCATCTTCACAACAGAAAACCAAATTTCCACATGTAAACAAAACATAATACACATAAGTAGGTAATAGATCCTGTGAATACAGCATGATTTAATCTAATCTCTAGTGGGTTTAATTATTTTATATCTTAAATGATCAAATGCTTGTGATTAACTTTTAAAAATTGATTTGAATAGGAGTCTTAGGCTGAAAACTATTTGAATAACCATACCTGTTTTAAAGATTAAACTACTTTTAATATCAAAGTTTTTGAGATGGTCATCTGAGTAGTATAATTTTTTAAGTTAGGGCCGCATTTTCAGAAAGATTCTTCATTTTCTCTCATAATTACCATCCACAGAAGTTTTTATTGACACAGACAACTTTGCCTTTTCATGCTATTTCTAATTTTCATGTGCATGTGCTAGAAACATATTTAATGTTCTTAATTATACATTTTAAAACTGTTTACATGACTCCCATATCAACACTGTTTCAGTTATTTAGAGTTGAAACTTCATCTAGAATGCCAATAACTTCACTGTGTTAAACACTGGATGAACATGACAACAGATTATAAACAGAGTGAAGTTACTCTACATTAAAATGTCACTATACTGTTAGTATAAATACTGCATTTCCTAGGATAAAAATAACAACTTCATTGTGCTGTGGCATTTAGCAATGGACTAGTAATTTATCTACACTTACTTTCTGTAAATATTATAATTTATTATCATGGAAAATAGAACCTGCTAATTTTCAAGCCAGCTACATGTAAAGTGCAATTCACTCAACAGATAACATTTTCCCCTGCATTACATCTTTAGTTATCTTCATTACCTCTATTTGAAAGAAAGAATAGATCAAAAGCAAGACAATTACATGGTTTATGAATTGAATAACTCGCTGAATATAGTCATTTTCTGATACTAAATTAATTTTGTGCTCAGTTTACAGATACAAGCTATTAGTATGAATTGCTATTTGTAGTGGTTTTAGAAAGTTGAATTTTTGCTTGACTGCTTTGTAGGACATATCTGTAGTTCATTTTATAATGATAAATTACTTCAACAAGTCATATAATTAACTATCTAGTGAAAAGAGTCAATGTTATTTTGAAAATATGTTTTACATACAAACATTTAGCTAATATAGACTTTAATTAAGGAATGATTGTTATTAAAGCATAGACAAATATATTAAGGTCCTAAACAATGGAGTTTTTCTTTCCATGAAGGATCTAGTAATAAGCTGAAAGTTAGGATAAAATGTAAAGTAGTTTTACTTATTATTTAATGAGATCCAAAAAACATTCATTTTTTTATAATTTTAAGCAATATTTTTTATATTATAGATGATAGCTAACAGGTACTTGAGCATTAGGATAAAACTGAATGTTTCACGTTACATTTCATTTTATGCTATCTGTCTGAACTTATTTTTGCTTTAACTGGAAGACAAATGTTTAGTGAATGTAATTTTTATATTTTTAATTTTTTTTTAATTTTATATACTGACCACAGTCCCCCCCTCCATCCCCTCCTCCCGCTGACCCCCCATTCTCCCCCCATCCCTCATCAACTCCAGAGAGAGGGTAAAGCTTGCCATGGGGAGTCAACAAAGAATATGATTTGAAATAAAATGAATTCCTGTCACCTGTGGAAGCCAGAGGTGCTACGTATACCCACAAACCTCAGACACATTCGTTTTCATTTTTTCTGGGGCATCATCCATATGAGGCTTCCAGTTCATGGTATAATGTGTTTACTCCCTTTGGGCTGTCATTTTGCCGGTACAAGCAGCAACAGGGAGAAAGAGCAATGATGATAAGACTAAATTCACTTTTTTTCTCTTTTTAAATAATTGCATTCCAAAAAAGTATATACTGCAAAATTCTGACAACTCACAAGTTGTAAGTAAGTCAGAGGTGACAATTAATTTTAGAGAAGACTGGGAAATGTAATCTCTTATGGTAATTATTCATCAAAAATCAAATGTTGTTGTTCTCATGATACTGCAAAGAGTTGTCTCTGATACTATTGTTGATCAATGCATTAATAATATACAATTTATACTAACTGAATACATAAACTAATCACAAATCTATGACAGTATTGAAAGTAATTCTAGTATATCTAAATATATTTATTAATATATTTATGTAAGTGTTATCTAGTGTAATTATGCACATGTATTATAATAAAATGTAATAAAATACCCTATATACATAATTCTAACTTTAAAAGTAGAATTGAGCATATAAGTTTTCATTATTATTATTATTTGGAACAGGAAATCCTCCTCAGGCACCTTTGTTGAATTTTTGGTCCCCAAGGCAGAAGTGTTAAGAGATGTGCCATAGGGAAATGATTGACTCTTGGGTCTCTAACTTTTTCAATGAATCATTCCATTGATTTCTTCATAATTTAATGTTCTATTTACAGGTAGAGCCTTGTTGGGGAAACTAAACATTGGAAGCTTGACACTGAAGGGTAAGGTTTTGTCCTTCACCCTTCTTCCCATATGCTGTTCCAATTGCAGCAGCTTGACCAAATTTGCTTAACCAGATGCACTGTAAGAGTTTGTGACACCTGGAAGTATAGGCTATTCACCATCAAAATCAAGCAAAGTATGAGTATGATTACTTTATGTGATGAATAGTTAATTCATACGCATGACAACATCCTTCTTATTCTAAGAGTCTTCCTTATTTACTCTCCCTAAAAAAGTAAGTCAGTGTTAAAATTTGCAGTGGCAAATGGGATAATCATGCACATTATCTGCCAGTGCTCGTAAAATTGATGACCTCAATTTGACATACCAAAATGAACTGAGTATTTTCAAAAATGCCTGCAAAGAAACCTCTTCCCCTGCTGAGCCTCAAAGGACACCACACACACACTCCTGGTCATCACTTTGATTGAAGCTAAACTAATTATTAATTATATTATTATGTTATAAGTATATATGAAATTCTATCTTGTTTATCTGTGTCTTAACTTATGACCCAAAAAACTGAGAGACACTGTTTGTATTATTTTGAACTGCTCCTATTATAACACATTTTACAAGTCAATAAGCTTTAAAATCATATAGATCTAAACTCAACAAGCAGTGAGTGGGCTTCTATTTATCCTCAGCTGTAAGTTGTTTGGGAAATGAGGTACACACTATGACTAGGTATTTAGTGTTTACTGGGTTTCTTCCAGGTATGTTTGATAAAATAAATTAAAGCAAAGGAACTGAATATTTGTAAAGACAAAATAAAATGTAGGATTTAAACTGGGGAAGAAGCAACTAAATTCCTGATGGGGATGAAAGATAATGAAAAGGTCATCTTGGTGCAATATAGCTACAGGAGAATATTGAAGCATAAACATTACTGAAAAGGAGCTGGGAAACCCAACAAGTATTGGCCTCTGAGAGGGATGGCTGAGCAAGGGTCAATAGAGACTTTACAGGTGCGAATAATAGTCTATCCTTGTGCAAACTAATGGAAATGTTTCAGAAAGTGTGCTGAAAATATAACTTGTTAATTATAGCAAATGCATGAAATACAAGACAGTTGCTAATCAACTACTGGAGTACTAAGGATAATATACAAGTAGTTGTGGGAAATAATTGAGCCAGCACTAAAACACTCAATATGTCCAGCATCCAAAATGAATGATGCCTCTATTAACATTACTGTCCAATAAAATTGTCCATTAACAGCTATAACCTCTTTTGAAAGGTTTTGAAAATACTGAGATTTTCATTTAATAAGCCTCATCCTCAAGGAATAGTATGGTGCACTCTTGTGTTAAATTCCACTCTATTTGTTATGTATTTGAATTTGCTTACAAACAACTGGCTTCTTCCTAGTTTGGCTAAGCTCCCACATCTCCATATCCAAATCCCTCTTATCTTTAAAATGCAGTACATGTGGAATCCAGGGTGAGACACAACAGGGGAGTTGGAACTATAGAATATATGCAGAACGAAAAGAGAGATGTGTGGATATTAAGGGTAGAAAGATAAAGCATGGGAGGAAGGAGGAGAATTGTGTAAGGAAGAAGATGATGGAAAGCTTAGCCAAAATGAACGATGTATGAAATGATGTATTGAATCCTACCGTCTTCAAACCTAAGAAAAATAAATCATAGAACACATTCAACGTGAAAGGAAGCTGAAGAGATACTAAGCATTTAAGGTCTAAATGGTGACAGGGGGATTTTTAAGCTGCATTTTCCTGATAGCTAAAGATGTTGACAACTGTTGACTATATGTAGCTCTCCTTTTCTTTTTTTTCCTTTTATTTTATTTTACAATACCATTCAGTTCTACATATCAGCCACAGATTCCCATGTTCTCCCCCCTCCTGCCCCCCTCCCCTTCCCCCCAGCCCACCCTGCATTCCCACCTCCTCCAGGGCAAAGCCTCCCCCGAGGACTGAGATCAACCTGGTAGACTCAGTCCAGGCAGGTTCTGTCCCATCCTCCCAGACTGAGCCAAGCGTCCCTGCATAAGCCCCAGGTTTCAAACAGCCAACTCATACAATGAGCACAGGACCCGGTACCACTGCCTAGATGCCTCCCAAACAGATCAAAGCCAATCAACTGTCTCACCTTTTCAGAGGGCCTGATCCAGTTGGGGGCCCCTCAGCCTTTGGTTCATAGTTCATGTGTTTTCATTTGGAGGGATAGCTAAGCGGTTAAAGGCTAGGCTCACAACCAAAAATATGAGTAGCTCTCCTTTTCATTACTTTCTGTTCAGATTCATAGCTCATTAAAAATGGTTCATTTATTTTCTTGTTATTTAGTTTGTCAGTCCTTTGTATATTCTAGACCCCAATTCTCTAAAAGATAGATAACTCACACAGACTTTTTTCTCCATTCTGTGGGCTGCCCCTTCCCTTTATGGCTTTTTCTTTGGCTGTACAGAAATGTTTTAATTTTGTGAGATACTATTTGTTCATCATGTGGCTTATTTCTTGTCTTAGGAGTCCTTTTCAGGAAGTCTCCAGGAGTGCCAATAAGCTGAAGTCTAATTCCTACTTCTTATCCTTCCAGTTTTGCAGAATCAGCTCTTAATATTATTTTGGGCAGGCTGATAAGTAAAGAGAGAATTATTTCTTTTTCCCTCTGTCCTTCCTCCCTTGCTTCTTTACTCCTCCCTATCCCTCCTTCCTTCTTCCCCCTCTCTCTCTTCCTTCCTTCCTTCTCTTTCTTTCTTCCTCCATCCCTCCTTCCCTCCATCCTCTCTCTCTCTCTCTCTCTCTCTCTCTCTCTCTCTCTCTCTCTCTCTCTCTCTCTCTCTCTCTTTGTATGCTGAAATGTAGTTTTTCCTAAATCATTTCTTGATAATGTTCTGTTTTCTCCTGTTTAGTCTTTGGAATCTTTAGCTAACATCAATTAGCTGTAGCTCTGAGATTTATACCAGAGGCATCAATTTTCCTTTTATCTAGGTATTTGTTCTTGTGCCAATACCATGCTCTTTGTATTACTATGGGTATGTAAGATAAGTGAAAACCCCAAGGACGCATGGCAGATATCAACAGATCATAAGGAGCATAACCACAGGTCCTGCACTGATGGCTCAGTGAACATCATAGAAGAGGAGGTAAAAAGATGGTAAAAAACCCAGTACTAGATATTCTATTGAAAAACACTGTCGAATTAGGTTTTCTAATGCTGTAAAGAGACACCATGACCACACAACTCTTAAAAAGGAAAACATTTAGTTGAAGTGGCAGCTTATGGTTTTAGAGGTTTAAACAATTTTCATCATGGCAGGGAGCATCGTGGGATGCAGGCAGACATTGTGCTGGAGAAGGAGCTGCTGTATGTTGATATGCAGGCAAAGGAAGAAGATTGTCTCACTGGGTGTAGCTTGAGCATAGGACCTCAAAGCCCACCCAAACATTGACACAATTCCTCCAATAAGATCATACCTGCTCCAGCAAGGCCACACTTCCGAATGATGCTACTCCTTTTTCATGGCCATTTTCCTTCAAACCACCAAACAATCTATCCTAGAAAAGGCTGCATAACAAAGAAGAGTGAAAAGAACAGTGCATATATTAATGCTGAAAGGGAGATTTCATGGGTTCCTATCCTTAGAGAAAGAGACATGCTCACCTATCACCTAATGACTTCTGGAAGAAGGAAAGTTAGTCTTTTGATGAATGAGTCCTCTGATTGGTTATTCCATGTAGAGTTATCATCTTTGAAACTATATTTACAATAACAGCAAAATAATTGACTCTGGTTTATGTTTCTATACAATTGTGGACAATTGTGTTTATCTGTTTATCATTTATCTATCTATCATCTATTTAAAAATCATTATAATTTACTTATCAATACATAAATATATATTAATATGTAGTAGATGATTGCTAGGCATAACATATATTAATAATGTATTTATATATATATATAAAGAAGATCAATATATAAGATATATATTAATATATTTGCATGTTTATATATATAATTAAAAGAAGTTATCAGGCCGGGCGGTGGTGGTGCATGCCTTTAATCCCAGCACTCGGGAGGCAGAGGCAGGTGGATCTCTGTGAGTTTGAGGCCAGCCTGGTCTCCAAAGCGAGTTCCAGGAAAGGCACAAAGCTACACAGAGAAACCCTGTCTTGAAAAAAAAAAAAAAAAGAAGTTATCAACTTGAGAGTAGAGAGTATGGGAGGGGTTAAGAGAAGGATGGATGGGAAACTTTATATGGATGAAAGATGAAAATTAACATACTATTTTATATAAAACATTTAAAAATTAAGGCTGGGCAGTGGTGGTGCATGCCTTTAATCCCAGCACTCGGGAGGCGGAGACAGGCAGATCTCTGTGAATTCGAGGCCAGCCTGGGCTACCAAGTGAGTCCCAGGAAAGGCGCAAAGCTACACAGAGAAACCCTGTCTCGAAAAAAAAAAAAGTGTGATTGTATGTTTTACAATATTATTTTGTAGGTTGTTTCATGTGTAATCCTGCATTTACATACTGAGATTAATTTTTTCTTTGTCTTTAAAAGATGACCCTCCAATTTTTACTGGATTAAATTGTATCTACAGATTCTTTTTAGTAGTATTACAATTTTCATAAGATTAATTCTACAAATACTTGAATATTGGAGACCTTTTCATATTCTTTCTTCCCTGTTTTTTTCCTACAGTGTTCTAAAGTTTTCATCGTAGACTTTCTTCATTCCCTTTATTTGGTTGACTAAGTACTTTTTTTTTAGGCTACTATGAATAGAATTACTTCCTTGATTTCATTTTCAGTATTTTTTATTGCTGTCTTGTGATCATTTATTTTATATTCTGCTATTTTGTTGAATGTCTTTATCAGCTCTAAGAGTTTTTAGTTGTTTGCTTGTTTGTTTGTTTTTGGAGACTTTACACGACCTATGTACAGAATCATATCTGAATAAAGAAATGCTTTGACTTCTTCTTTTCCTACTTGTATCCTTTAATTTTCCTCTATTGTCTTATTATTCTACATAAACTTTCAAGCATTTTACTTAATAGAAATTCTCACCCCTGACTTGTGTCTGACCTTAGTGGGCATATTTTGAGTTTTTCTACATTTAGCTTGATGTGAGATATATACTTGTTTTATATAGCCTCTATTATGTTATGTTATTCTCACCCTTTTCCTATACACTGTAACTTTTAATGTGAAACAATGTTCAACTTTATCAAAGACCTTTACTGAATCCATGGAATTTATCATTATTTTTTTTTTCTCCCTGATGGCTAGCATGTAGAATGCTGAAGGATGCTATACAGGCTGCTGGGGCAGAAAAGACACAAGTGATCTTAACTTACAACTAAACCCTCAATGATACAATACTAATCTGACTGGAAATATATGTTCATTGGGAAAATAGTGGCATAATGGTAATGGTAGTAACAAAGCACTTTTTCAAGTGTATATGTGGTTTGATATATAGGAGTTATTTCATGTCTGGTACTACAAACCTGGTCAACTCCCATGACTGGAAAGATCATGGGTACTTGTAGCTGGAAGTTTTCCTGTGTCCCACCCAGTCTGCAACTGCTCAGACCCAAATAAACATACAGAGGCTTATATTATTTACAACTGCTTGGCCATTAGCTCAGGCTTACTACTGAGTAGCTCTTATACTTACACTCAGCCCATTTCTGTTAATCTATATGTCGCCACATTTTCCTTGGCTTTGCCTGTGTGCTATTACATGCTGCTCCCTGGACAGCAGGAGAGTGGAGAGAAAGTTACTGTTTTGACTTTGATAATTGGTCATGCTGTCAAACTGCCTTATAAATATTTATGGTTATACTCTTGGATATATTTTTTATCTCAGCTTCTGTTAGAGAAGCTTCTTTTTGTAATAGATAGTTGTTAATCAAAAGACTCATAACTGCTCAAAGTGATAAGTATAAATAATTATGAGTGCTCAGACATGAATTGATAATAGATAACAAACTCTCACAATCAAAATTTCAGGAAATATTGTAGAAGAGGAAGAAGAAAGAATGTAAGATGTGGTAGATGGAAAAGAGAATTATGAAATGCTCACTTTTGGATATGGCATGGCCAGATTAACTGACACTAACTGTGGTTTATTACATAAGTTCAAACCAATAAAAAGCCTAGCATGGAATAGAGAAGGGCCCCAGACCCAACTCTTGGCAATGAAGTTATTAGCAGTTGGTGTCTGCTGCTGGAGAAAGAATCACTCTCTTTGTTGATGTGGCCACTTGTAGGTGGTCCATGCCTTGGTGGATGACTCTATCTGACTTATGTGTGTATGGACAACAATGGTTTGACTCAGAGGTTATTAAAAATAATAAAAACGAGGATACGAAGTACAGTGGGAAATGGGATGGGAGCAACATGTGGGTGTTATTGGAAAATAATGGTGTTTGGTGTTGTGTAACGGATTCTTCTGAGGTTGAAACCTTCCATCTCAGAGGGAAACTTTCTTAAGACATAGGATTTAAAGGGAAAGTGAAATGAGAGGATGCTTTAGGGCAAGATATTTCCAAAAATATGAAACAATAGGATGTTCTAGGGGGAGGTGAAACACTCCCTTTTGCTTGGAATCACCAATAAGACAGAAAGTAAGTCATTTGAAATAGCAGTTAGAAGATCTGGAAACTAACTCAGTTTACCAGGGCCATCTTTTCCTCCAGAGTATATAAACAGGAAAGACTATGGAGACTTACTGTCAGATGAGCCAAGTTGTAAAGAAGATTCTCAGACAATTAGAACAGCCTGGAATAAGCTGAAGTCTAAGTGGCCAGAAGATACAGTGACCAACTGAGTTGCTTGGGAGAAGCTCAGGCCAGCTGAGCAACATAGAAAGGATATTCTCCAACCTGATCAGCTGCCTGCAGGCTATATAGTGGGCTATAGCTTTCACAATTTGGTGAGCTGTCACCTATTCTGGGTGGGCTGTGGTTATGCCATTATTTTTGAGTCATTTCTTCTCCCATAAATAGCTCTCCTCCACATTTATTTAAGAAACACTGATAATCTGTCCCCCCACAAACCTACCCCCATCCCACCCCAGTCCCCTCATCATAGAGGTAACGTGTCCTTTGGGTAGTCAACCCAGGCTGTCATACCATGTTGGGGCCGGACCTAGCCCTTCTCCCCTGCATCAAGATTGAGTAAGGTATTGCACCATAGGGAATAGGGTCTAAAAAGCCAGTTCATGTACCCCTGATAAGTTCTGGTCGCATTGTCAGGCACCCACAAACACATTAAGCCATGCAGCTGTCACCTCACCCACATTCAGAGGGCCTAGTGTGGTCCCATGCAGGCTCCCCAGCTGTCAGTCCAGAGTTTATAAGTTCCCATTAGCTTGAGTTAGCTCTTTCTGTGGTTTTTCCCATCATGATTCTGCCCCCCCCCCGCCCCCCGCTATTATAATCCTTCCTCACTCTCTTCAGCTGAACTCAGGATCTTGGCCAAGTACTTGGCTGTGGATCTCTGCATCTGTTTCCATCAGTCACTGAATGTAGGTTCATGTTTGTCTTTCTCAGTCTGGGTTACCTCACTCAGGATGACAGGGGTTGGTATGCAAAAGGAAACAATTTTTTAATAATAATATATATATATTATATTATATTATATATATATATATATATTACACACACAAACACACACACACACACACACACACACACACACACACACACACACACACATATATACCAACAAAATATATTGAATATATTGGACATTGGGGATGTGGAAAATAGAGATGGTCTTATCTACTTTATCAAAAATAGTTATGGCCAGGTGATGGTGGCACACGCCTTTAATCCCAGCACTCAGGAGGCAGAGGCAGGCGGATCTCTGTGAGTTCAAGGCTAGCCTAGGCTACAGAGTGAGTTCACGGACAGGCTCCAAAGCTACACAGAGAAACCTTGTCTCGAAAAACCAAAAAATTAAAAAAAAATAGTTATGAATCTATATTGACTGGTTACTCTATTCCCAGAATATTTGCTTTGCATGGGATATTTAATTAGACAGAAGAACTAATCCATATTGCAAGTACTAGTGCAACTTCCAGCTCTAGAAGAAAATTAGATAGGATATCATATTAAATTACATGTACAACATCACATAGCAGTTTGTTTTCTTTCTTAGTTTTTCATATATTAAAATCAAATTTAAAATGTATTCTTTCATTATATATCCACCTCCGGTTGTAACAGGTCTTGTAAACTTGACTGTCATTTCAGAGCTAGGGTGACTGCTTTATGTGTTTCTCCTAAAGTCAAGAGGGCAATGTTAGAACTGCCCTCATTTGTCCTGGATGATACTTCTGAAGACTCACTGGAATAGTAGGATTATAAGGGATTTGGGAACAACCCTGTTCTAAGCTTTCCCATTTATGTGAGGCTCAGAAAGTTAATACATGACACAAATGTCAGCTGCCGAGTTTGATATAAATGTCTGACCTCCAAATTTTTTTCCCACTGTTCACTCCACTTCTTCAATGCAAGGATATTCAGATGAGAACACTCATGCTATGCTTAATTTCTCTTTGCTCAGACTTGCTATTAATCCATGACTGAAAGTGCAATTTTCCAGAAATATGCCACCCCCAAATTTCTTCCTACACACAGGTGTCAGAGTAATCTAACTAAAATGCACAAACGATCACGTTACTCCTCTGATTCAACCTCCTCTACAATCTCCTATTGCTTACAGCTGTGTGAGTCCTTAACTATTTTTAGTTTTAACACAGAACAAATTCATAAAGAATTGTATATAATCTGTGACTTAATTCTGTGCAGTCTCTCTCCTTCTCTCAGCTACTCTCTACTTCCTATCCTATTCTACATCGAGGTTGGTCAACTGATTACATCTTATCCACAGAATGCTAATGGAAAGACGTATGTGACTTCTAGTCCAATCCAGACTTGCAAAGAAAATGGAAAAGCCTTTTATTTCCAGTCCTCTCACTTTTTCTGGCATCAAACTTTAACCCCATAACAGTAGTGAAAGCCTTCATTTCTCTAAGGCTATAAAGAGCTGATCAGGAGCACCCTTGTATTGCTGATGAACACTGAAATGTATTTGCCTTTAGGAGCCACTTCTGTTATCTTAACTTATTTATTATCAAGATCTGTGACTCTTGTATGTTTTGTCAACATTTCCCATTTTATCTGGAAAGTGTTGCTTGTGATTCTTTTCTAGTGAATAGAGTATAAGATCCTGATTAAAGCAATGACACCCACAGTCATATCTGTATCTACTATTCAAAGGAACAAAATTATGGCACAACATCTAACTTTGAGTGTTCATATTAAAGTATTTACTTGCTTGTGTCTATTACTAATGAAACAAAGGTTGACTGCATTCAATTGTATATATATATATATATATATATATATATATATATATACCCCCACACACACGTTTTCTTGAAATTTGTTGAAACATATGAAAATATTACCAGAACACAGCTGTATAGCTTTCAGAGATATCAGATCTTGCATGCTTCCCTTAGATACACTAATGGAAGTTTGTGATGATTCAGGAGACTATATTTACATTTTTAAGATGCAATTATGTCCTCCACTTCACTTGGTTTCTTTTGGTAGTTAATAGCGTAACTACGTGAGCTGAATTAACCAAGGCAGCCACTAGTGTATTTCATTATTGCATACAAGACACCATTTGCTAAATGCCTGAGCAGTCACATGGATAAACACTTTGCACTAAAAAAACTAATTTACTTACAGAAATCAATACCTATAACTTTTGTGGTTCTAAGTGTTTTATGTAATATAATCTCAGTGAGTTGTGCAAATGCAATCACCACTGTACATCGTAGTTTAAAAGCAATACTTAGCTGCGGAACTAGGTTTTGGCTGAATGACTTTCACATATAAATTTTAAGTATAACTTAAAAGGAAGTACTAAGTATAATTATTAAGAGAAAAGAGAAATGGATGCTTTTAAAATTCTGTACTCTGGTTTTCCTTAATTGTACATAACTAAGGATCAGAAGACCAGAATGTTTTAATCAGAAAGTATCTATAAGATAAGAGATTAATTGGAGGCACTTTTAGCTATTTAATGTAATCTATTAACCAGGGAAAATTATTTGTTAGTTTGTAAACTGTTAATAGTTTTCAGTAGATATAGTGACAATGGTCATAAAACTTATAGATGTACGTAGAGCTTCTAATTGTCACTGAGGTGAAGTAGCATTATTGTTCTTTACTGTTCAGACCCAGCAAGGGTGGGGGACTGCAGGGTAGTCCTGTTTCTCATATTACTTATATCAAGAATGACCAGGGTATAGTTATTAATGCTAAATACATGCTTACAATTATCTATCACAAAAACAAAATTAGCACAAGATATCCTTTGAAGATGCAAGTCAGAATGAGACAAAAATAAATTTTAATTAATTTAAATTTGTATTGTATTAATTGAAATTTTTGTCTAATGATTTATTATAAATGGATGCCAGAAACACGTTGACAGTCAGATATGGCCTGCTGGCAAGTTTAACTCACACTTAGCATCTACAAAGTTTGGGCTGGTTAAGCTCACATATCTACTAGTCAGAGAGAAAAAAAAGTATGTATAAAAAAGCTTACATTACTGGAACTATTTAATAAGCTCCATATTTCTTAACACTGATCTTGATTTTATGTCATGATACACAATTGGTAGCATATATTAGTAAGATCGGTAAGTATGCATAAGACATGAAAGTATGCATCTGGCAATTTTCTTTGCAAGGTAGAAACTATAGGATAGTTTTCTTTTACCTTAAGATTTATCTTTAAATCTAAAATAAGAACATTTCTTTTAATACTTATGACACATAAGTGCTGTATTAGTAATAGTAACTGGCTTTCTTGACTCTCACTCTGCATTGCCTGGTTTTGAATATGGATTGTCAAGATACTGTGTAAAATCTGCCTCTATAAGAGTTACACACAATATATAGTCTGCAATATATAGTCTGTGTCTACCTTATAGCAATTCAATTAGTACATTTTTTGGCATTTTCTTATATTTCCTAATCTATTTTCCCTTCCTCTAAACATAATTTTAACAGTATATATTCTAATGAATTTACATACCCTATGTTAACAAAAGAATTCCAGAATATTTGCAAGTTTAATGATAAATCCAGTTATGATTAAATATTATGAAACTTCATGATTCAGGCCTTTTCTGTCCACATTACTCTGATCACTACTGACATCCTAGTTTTCTTCTATAGCAATCCACTAAGATATTGTTACAGCATTCATTGTATTTTCTAGGCAAAAGTTCCAACATCTATATGCCTCCACAAACTGCTATAGTTAGGTTCCCTACAGAAACAACCCCATCTCACCTGTTATCTTTTTTTTTTTTTGAATAGTGACTTCTGTGTTGCTATAATAAAATATCATGACCAAAAGCAACTTAGAATAAGCAACTTGGAATAAACTAGAATTTATTCTAGTTTAAAGTTCAAGAGGATTAGATTTCATCATGGTAGGAAAAGAAAGGCATGGCACCAGGATCAAGAGAATGTTAATCACATCCATTCACGGAGAAAGCAGAGAGAGCAAGAAGAATTTGGGGTGAGGGTATAAAACCTCATATCTTATCCCAAGTCATGCGCTTCCTCCAGCAAGTCTTCACAAACTAAATGCTCCATAATATCCAGAAACTGTGCCATCAACCTGGATGGTGCATTAAATACAGGAGCTGATTTGGGATAATTCTTATTAAAACAACCACATTTTGGCTTTTTTTAAAATAGATTATAGAATTTAGATATTAGAGTGATAGACTATCTTGGATGAAAATGGTTAGGCAGAGAATTTTTTAAAAGGGATAAGACCACTACAGGGGCATGCTCACCCCCCAAAAAAGTGTATAAAAAGTTGTATGATAACCTACAATCACCCCAATTATACAGATAATTGAAGGAATAGTAAAATTCATAGGATATGAAATAATAGGGAATATATGAATGTTAGATTATTAAGCAGAGAAGGGGATGTGAGAAAATGCTGTAGCTGATTTCAAAATGTGTCTTTGGATAAAAATTGTTCAGACAGAATAACACTACACTGTCATAAAATGTCATTCCCAGAAGACCCAGATAATTAAACATAAATAACAGTTCAAGATATGAGACACCTCCTTATGACTAATTGTTCCTGGAGGGCACAGGGGGCTCAAAATAAACATAGGTTATTGTCATTGGCTTTGGTTACCTACTATAAATACATGGTAAGGTCCTATTTTGAATACATTGTCCTTTATTTAATAGATCCTGTTAAGAATTTTTCATTTCAAAAGCAGTATTTCATTTACTTCCCCATCTATAAGAATTCTTGTATGTATTCTTTCTTATATAGTCAAAATCATATTATGAAAAGGACATAAAATTTTAAAGGAGGTATTGGAGACAGGAAATTGGGACAATATATAAAACCAAAATACATTTTAAAAGTTTATAAAATTCTAAAGTAATAAGCAAAATATTATATTTCTAAAAGTATGATGTAAGAGTGACTCTCAAATTTGTCTAGCAGCTGCTTTGATGACTGCTCTGTAAGCTGTACTTGTTGACATAGGCTATGAAATCGATACAAATTACGTGGGATATTGCTGATTAATTTTATCCACTTTAAACATCTATAGTTTCCTCCATTCAAGAAGACTAAAGAAAAATATTTATGTGTGTGTGATAAATGGCATTGGCTATTAATTCAATGTGAATGTATACAGCTACCTAGGAGATCAGTAGATTGTATTTTTGGGTTTCCCTTTGGGAACTTTTCCTGAGAGTATAATTCAAGGAGGGCAGATCTGCCCTGAAGACAGGCAGTGTGGCCAATGAAATGACCACCTAAAAGAAACAAAAGGAAAGAAGAGGAAGAACAGGAGAGCTGGTTTTCTTTTCTGCACCTGCTCTTGACCATGGCATGTAGGGGTTTCTCCACCATATACTCGTGTTCACCTGATGTTCCAGCTAAGAACATCCCCACAGATGAAAAGCCAGCTGACTATGGACATGAACCACTGGAAGGCTGAGACAAAGTAACTCTTTGAAATCCTTCATTATATTGAGCTGCTTCCAGTGATATTTGTCACTGCAGAAAAATAAAACTAAAAGGAGCCTCAATTTCACTTTGGTGTTTATGAAGGTCGGTCAAACTGAAGCCTTAATTGAATCAAAATTTAAAATTGTTGATTGTAAATTTCCCAAGTCTTTGAATTCCTGGACCCCTATAGTTGTTCAATTTTCTTTTCATTTTAATTTTAGGGTTCTTTCTGTCCTCTGTCTCTGTCCCCTGTCTCTGTATGTTTCTCTTTCTCTCCCTCTGTGTGTGTAGCATGAATCTTAGAGAGTCTTATTAATAAAATCAAACCCGAGGCCAGTTATTGGGGTGAATACTGGAAGGTCAGAGAGACAGAACAAGCCACATCTATCTCACCTCTCCAGATCCTCAGCTGGTCTTGTCTCCTCAGACTGGAGGCCTCTGAGTCCTCATCCGGAATGGGTCTCAGCTGAATTACTGCTCAAAAGCCTGAATGCTTAACCAGCCAAAAGCTTCTAGTTTCTGGTCCTCACGCCTTATATATCTTTCTGCTATCTACCACCACTCCCTGGGATTAAAGGCTGGCTTTCTGGGATTAAAGGCGTGAGTCACCATGCTTGGCTATTTCCAATGTGGCCTTGAACTCAGAGATCCAGAGGGATTTCTATCTCTGCAATGCTAGGATTAAAGGTGTGAGTGCCACCATTTTCTAGCCTTTGTATCTAATGGCTGTCTGTTCTCTGACCCCAGATAAATTTATTAGAGTACACAATATTTTGGGGAACACAATACCACCGTATTTCCTCTCTTTTTGTCTAAAATTAAAAAAGCTTATAACTAATACAAGAAAAACTATCTTCAATAAGTATATGCAATATACAGTCAAGATTACATTAACAATGTCTAGTCCATTAACATTTGACAGATCCAGACAAAAGACTCCATTATATATATTAACAATGTCCAGTCCAGTAACATCTGTGTGTGTGTGTGTGTGTGTGTGTGTGTGTGTGTGTGTGTGTGTGTTTGTATGCCTATATGTTTGTGGGTGTTTTTACTCATACTTAGTGAATTTAAAATCTCTGCAATGAGACTGTAATTTGATTTACAATATATTGCATACAATTAATTAAAAATTAATTGTCTTATATTGTCTTTGTATGCTTATAACTTGAAAAACTTAAGTACAAGGCATTTTAAATTGCCATTTAGTACTTATTGTATCTCTCTAGTTAAAACTCCTTAAATTCCTCTCTTAGAAAATTACATACTTGAATGTAACAAGAAAGATAATATAATTAATATCAACTTTCTTTTAACCTTGGCAAGTATAATTTACAGAGAAATTAGTTTAGAACAGAACATATTTAATTTGTCAAACTCTATGTGGTTTTAAGCTTAGGAACAGAGCTCTCGGAAGTACATGTCACAGCTTAAGAAATCACATGCAAATGCTGTGATTCATCACTTATAGTTTCTAAACTATGAACCTACATAGATTGAGTTGTCCTTGTAATTGTACTGATGCACTTTGAATTCATGGCATGGACTGAGAGAAGCAGCTGGCCTTCTTATTCCTATCATCTCAGATGTCCTTTGGGAATGCTCATTTATTTTTCCAACTGGACAGTGAATGTCATCATTGTTCTTCCTCTTTAGCAAGATGTGATTTTATTTATGGCCATAGCTAATGTTAACCTACAGTAGGGGGGGGGGGATTGTGGTAAGATATTAGGGCAATTTGTCATTTCTGTACATAAAGAAACCTTTCATATAATAATTCCTTTCTCAGGACACTAGCTTTAGACACAGTAAAAAAATCAGAAGCAGCCATTAAAGGTGCTGAGGGGAAGGACAAATCCGTTGCAGACTGTATTAAAAATGGCTCAGTGCAGAAACATGTAGTGAAGCGACTACACATGATAATGTCATCTCTTTTCAAAAAAAGTTTAGCCAGGCGGTGGTGGCGCACGCCTTTAATCCCAGCACTTGGGAGGCAGAGCCAGATGGATCTCTGTGAGTTCTTGGCCAGCCTGGTCTCCAAAGCGAGTTCCAGGAAAGGCACAAAGCTACACGGAGAAACCCTGTCTCGAAAAACAAAAAAACAAAAAAAACAAAACAACAACAACAAAAAAAAAAAGTTTAAAAGGATTAATGACTTGCCAACATTCATCTCAAAGTCAGAACTGAAGTGTATGATTTGTGTTGTGTCTATTTTTGCTGTGTTTCCACTCAGAAATGACACATTAATATTTCTGCCTTGAAAGTTCATATTTTCAGTTTCTTTATTTTCAGATATCTAAGGCTACAGAATAGCTCACTTTCCTCACAACTGTCATTTTATTGACATCATACTTTGTTTTGCAGAAACATTATTTTTCAGTCTATTCTAGATTCCTAAATGTCTTTATTTGATGTTGGTTGAATGGTGTCCTGATAGAGCCACGTTTGTAAAGGAGGTGTCTAACTGAAGTGACATCTTCATCAACAAAAGTTGCCTGGAATTGGTAAATGACTTGATTTATTTTTATCCATTTTTGTAGTAAAACTTTGATTTGCAAAGTGCCTCTTTGCTATCTTCTGGTAGAGATGGTAGGGAATTTAGAGATTCTCTAGGTTATAATATACTTAGTCATATTTTAAAACAACCATTATTTTCTTCTAATGACAATTAAATGCGGGCCAGTAGATGAGGTAGTATAAATTCCTATCTTATTTACCTCTGAGAGTAAAAGAACTTAAAAGGCTAGAAAAGAGACAGTAATTAAGTGGTTTGCTGCTCCTAGAGTTTCACAGACTACATTAGACAGCTAACAATCAACTGTACCTCCAGGTCTCCTAGTTACCTCTTCTGGCCTCCACAGGCACCTACATACATTTTGTGTGATGTACACAGACACACACAGACACACATGCATGCACGCTCCTCAACATACCTAGTTACCTACAGTAATTTATGTAGGGTTTAGACTCACAGCAAACTCTCTGACTTTTTAGCTCTTATAATATGGCTGGCCCAATTTTCACAGTGTTCCCTGAGGATTAAGTGAGGGAGCTCTATCTATTATATCTGGACTCTACAGTCTCTGCACTTTGCTTTATTATGGTTGTCTATAATAGTCTCACTGTTGTCTCTAACAGATGTCTCTACAATGAAGCATTAGGACTACATATTTTTGTGTGTACAAGAGCAAACATTTCAAGTGTAGGTCTAGATAAGAAAATTTCATCAAAACATATGTGTGTATACAGATATTATTTCAATATTATCCTCCTCTTCTTCCTTCTATATTTATTTCCTGACCTCCTCACTAGAGTTTCTACTTTTCCCATTTCACTAATCAAATCACTTGTATTCTGCTATCCCCCTCTCCATTGTTCCCCAAACCCCCATGCCAGCAATGGTCCCTTCTACTTTCTTGGTATCTGAATAAGAGATAATGCATTTTTCTTCTTCCTAGGTGTGGATTACCTCCTTCAATATGATATTTTCTAGTTCCACCCAATTACTTGCAAAATTTATTTTTTATTTATTTTTGTTTGTTTATTTGTTTGTTTGTTTGAGACAGGGTTTCTCTGTGTAGCTTTGTACCTTTCCTGAATCTCACTCTGTAGACCAGACTGGCCTCAAATTCACAAATATCTGCCTGGCTCTGCCTCCCAAGAGCTGGGATTAAAGGCGTGCGTCACCACTGCCCGGCTCTGCAAAGTTTATGAGTTCATTTTTCTTTATAGATGTATAGCATTCCAAATTTTTATTATCCATTCATTGGTTGAAGGATGTGTAAGTTGTATTAATTTCCTAGCTTTGGTGGATAGAGCAAAATTAAATAGAACTGAACAAATATCTGTGAAATAGAATGTTGAGTCTTTGGTCTTATTCCAAGAGGTGGTGTAGATGAGTCATAGAGTAGAATTATTTTTATCTTTTTGAAAGTTCTCTACACTATATTCCATGGTAATAACTAAAATAAACTAATTTTTAGTTCAATCAACAGTGAGATAGGGATGTCTTTTCCCCACACCCCTTTCACCTTTTGCTCTTGGTGGATTTTTCCATTCTGACTGGGATAGGAGGAAATCTCATCTTTTGCTTGATTTGTATTTCTACACTAGGTAAAGGCATTCACTTTGAACTTTCTTTAGTGTGTAGGACTGAAAATTATAGTTTTTGTTGCCAGACTCCATAAGAAGGCAGTGGGGGTTTATTTCTGGTATTTCTGATCTCTCAGTGAGCTTAGAATACTGAACATTGTTTTCCTAAAGAATATTTAATCTATGCATGAATTAACATATGACCGAGACAAACTTGTAAGATTGAGAATCATTAAAAAACAAGAAAAACAGCTGGAGTGGAATCAGAGTAGGTATTCAGTGGATCTTACAAACTTTGAAAACTGGAGCCATATGGCATTTTAGAATATTAATAAATTTTTCATTTGAAACTAAAGGTCTGTATCTGTCAAATTAGTTTCATAAAGTGTAAAAGGGAACTTCTTATCAAAGAATTTTATAGAGTTTACCAGATCCAAATATGAATGTAATAGAGAACCTACAACTTAAAAAAAATGAAGGAAGGGGTTTATTTTGGCTCACAGTTTGAGGCTCATGGTGGGAAAGTTGTTGTGGCAGAAGCTTGAAGCAGCTGGGCACATTTCATCCACAGTCAGGAGTCAGAAAGAGATAAATACAAATGATGATCAGCTTGTTTTTTCCTTTAATACTCATTCCTGGTCTACAGACCTTGGAATGATGCCATCTACATTTTGGGTGAGTATCTCCATCTCAACTAACCAAATCTTAACAATCCCTCAAAGACAAGCCCAGACAATAGTCTTCTTAGTAATTCTAAATCTCATCATGCTAACCTTTAAGATTAATCATCATAACCCAAAACATGCATTCAGGTTTCTCAAAGTAGTATATTACACTGTAGGAACACATACCTGGGCTTTGTAGTCACAGAATAAAGGAAAGCCATAGGGCAAAGCATTTAGTAAGGTGGGTTTCAGGATACATGGGGGCATTTGCAAGTTTCAGATGGTATTTTGTAGTGTTCTTAGCTTAATGGTTGGGGAGATTCTAGGTCAGTGTGGTGATTTGAAAGAAAATGGCCCCCAAAGGGAGTGGAAATGTTAGGGGGTGTGTCCTTTTGGAGGAAGTGTGTAGCTGAGGGTACAGGCTTTGAGATATATTTTGCTCAGGCTTCCTGTTGCCTACAAGCTAAGATGTAGCCAGCAACATGTCTTCTTGCACATAGCCATGCTCCCCACCATGATGATAACAGACTAAACCTCTGAAAGTTTAAGCTGCCACCTCAATTAAATGTTTTCCTTTGTAAGAGTGGCCTTGATCACGATGTCTATTCATAGCAATAGAAAGACTAGCAAAAATTGTTAGTTAAGCTTAACAATATATTCTAAGAAGTTTGTTAGCCAGAAGATGTTAGGGCAGATACAAAATAATTGGCTATTAAATGACTTAAGTAGTGCAAGATCATTTCAGATCGCAACATACAACATTCCATCTCTCCACAGTCACAATGTTCTAGTGAACTAAGGTCAAGCAAACTTTGGGAATTCTAATACAGAGTAATGTAGCTAGAGTTTTCTTGGTCCTGCCTAGCCCAAGGTCAGGACAAGTCTCTCTCACCTGCCAGTCCTGCAGCCACTCAGACCCAACCGAGTAAACACACAGAGACTTATATTGCTTACAAACTGTATGGCAATGGCAGGCTTCTTGCTATCTAGTTCTTCTATCTTAAATTAATGCATTTCTATTAATCTATAAGTTGCCACTTGGCTTGTAGCTTACCAGTATCTTTACATGTTGCTTGTCATGGCGGTGCCTGGCAGCGTCTCTCAGCCTCAGGTTTCCTGTTCCCAGAATTCTCTTCTCTGCTTGTCCCAGCTCTACTTCATGCCTGGCTACTGGCCAATCAGCATTTTATTTATACAGAGTGGTATCCACAGCAGAGTAAGCCTACTCAGAAAACAGCAGAGAACCTACAACTTTTAATCAATAAATGTGTATATAAAAGACATATAGTTATTACTTTAGATTACTTCTTAACTTTCATTATCTGAGAAACTTGTTTGTAAAGTTGATTGTGATTAATACAGAAAAATACAACCATTCTACATTCAGAACATAAGAGATTTTGAAATACATATTCCTAAGGGGAACATATATATGTTCATACATACATACATATAAACATGTATATTATATACAGATATACACACATACATATATTTTGCTACATATATGTATATAATATATATGATACTTGTATAATACAAGTATCACATATATAAGTATCATATATATTATATGATATATATATACAAGTATATATATATACAAGTATCATATATATCATATATATACAAGTATCATATATATTATATATATACCTACCTATTTATCTATCTAAGTACCTATTTATCTATGTACAGAGATTGCAACAGCATACAGAAAACCTGTGCAAGGCCAAGCTAGACTAAATTGCAGCTTGGAGAAGGTAGTTAGGCACATTATCTCAGCCTTAGTCAGAGACATATTGGCAATTGCTAGTGGGACTATTTTCCTCCTACTGTGTTGCCTTGTCTAGTCTTGATGAGAGGACATGTGCCTGGTCTTATTGTAGCTTGTCATGCAGTGTTTGGTTGATGTCCACTGGAGTCCTGCTGTTTGTTGAGAAAAGGCATAGGGTCGATCTGGACAAGAGGGAAGGTGTATGGGAGAGACTGAGGGATGGGAAACTGCAGTGTAGATGTAATATATGAGATAATAATAATAATAATAATAATAATAATAATAATAATATTAAAAGAATCACCATTAACTGGAAGAGTGGAAGATTAAATATCCAAGAATATTTGTGTACCATAATTGTGCCTGAAGGATTATTGTAAAAAGGACATAAAGTGCCAGATAGTGGTGGTGCACATCTTTAATCACAACACTTGGGAAGCACAAGCAAGTGAATCTTATGAACTAGAGGCCAGCCTGGTCTACAGAGCTAGTTCCAGGACAGTCAGGGATTCAAAGAGAAACCCTGTCTCAAAAAAACAAACAAATACATGAAATAACAACACACACACACACACACACACACACAAAGTTTGGTGGGTAAGGAAGGGTTAGTTAGTATCTTTGAAGAATTGGGGGATGGTGGTGAATGTGATAAAGGCATGTAAAAGACTATAAAAGAGTGAATACTAATGAACAGACTTTTAAATTCTTCTATTACATTTGAATTTCTACTTGTACTCATAAATATTTTCATGTCCTTGATTAGCTTTTTCATGGTTAACCATCATTTCAAAGGCCATAATACGCCTATCATTTTCATGTTTTATCTTTCATTGGACTAAGCAAATAGCATTTTCTGATTGCCGTCAAATCCTAATTTTCTTATTTCTAAAACACAACAAAAAACCCCTTTGTTTTATGTTTAATTTCGACATCTTGAACTCTCTTTTATGTTTCAACTTTGCATAATGAAAGTAACATTATTGTAAGTGCCAAATCCTATTTATTTTAGTCTTTCATATTTCATATAAACATTAAAAAATCAATCAAACAGTGATCTGAAATGAAAGGATATGGTACTTTTCTTAAGAAAAACTTTAAAGATCTTGGAGATCAGGATAAATTGTCAGCAATAGCAGTTTTTTCATAACAATATTTTTGCCAGTATGTCCCAATAGAAATGCAGATAAATATGCATGCTGATGGGGAACTAACTGAATTGTGAAAATACATTCACAGAAAATTATGCTTTATATTAATTCATGCATCATATTTTTGTTCCAATTTTTCTGGCATTTTCATTTTTCAGAATCCGATATTAAAGATTTTAAGACATGTAAAATGATTGATTTGGGTTCCACACATTATATACTGAAAAAAATATATTCTTGAAATTTGATAGTATTTATTTCTGGAAAATATGAATATTTTGAAGTAAATAATGGCACTCTGGTAAGCAGAAAAAGGAATACCCCAAAGTTCCAGGTTCTCATTTCTGTACAATAAATGCATAATTTTGTTTTGTGAATAGACTTTTGAATGTGTATTTTGTTATGAATGTTGAGATGGTGAAATTGTTCTGTATTATCCATGGCCCCCCTTGTAATCACAAGGGTTATTAAATACAACAAATTGATGGGTGGATAACAGATTTGAGGATGTGGGCTTTGAGGATTGGAAAAGTATGAGTAAAGAAATGGATGGAGGGTATGTGCAGAAGGTGAGACAGAAAACATAACATCTCCCAGAATCTCCAAAAGGATATGGTTGATATGGTTTCTACCTAGGATGATTAGTCTCAGCTGCTGCTTGAGCTCCAGAATCACCTGGGATACAGACCTCTGTGGCTTGCTTATGGAGGCATTGTCTTGATTTGGGCAGTTGATGAGAAAAAGCCTGCACACTATGGGCAGATCATTAAACAGAATGGGGTTTTGGATTGAATAAAAAAATGGAAAAGTGAACAGATTACAAACATGTGACCAGGCATCTCAAACTCCTGCTGCCATGACTTTAGCACCTTGATGAACAGTACTCTTGAACTTTGAGTGACAGGCAATCATTAGAACCTTGAGGTATTTTTGTCAGTATATTCCACCAGGGTGGTAGGAAAATACCTGAGATACTAGCAAGGCTTAATTTTAAGACAATGACATCCATACAGAATAAAGTATTTCTACTGTTGTGGCCCTATTTTCTGGTATGTCTTACAGAGATGATGTGAAACTATTACTGTTACAGAATAAAGTGTCTGTCTTTGGTGACAAATGTAACTCCCACTTAAAATATAGTACTGTGTTTTTTTTATTGTTTTCATCATTTTATTTACTGGTTTTATGGTTCCAGGTTTGTAAAGCCTGGAATATGAGCCTTCATCTTACTGGCTACAATACATACACATGTTCTCAAATGGTCATGCCTTTCATTTTTCTATTTTATTACAATCTAGTTCTTTTTTTTCCTACTTTTATTTGAAAAATAAGCTAGAAATTCTTCAAGAGAGTTATATCTATTTTTTCTAACTTTCAATCAATATGTAATGGTGTGCACTATTAAATTTATTTCAGTTTATTTTAGAATTAGTATTTTATATTTAAGTATTAAGTAAACACCACCTTGTTTGCAATGAATGAATTATTATTCTTTTATTCCCATTTCACAAATATATACCACAGCTACTATTTCAAAACTTGAATGATGATATATACTATCAGTAATAGAAACCACAATTTAAAAATGCAAATAATTAGAAAAATATGTTTTGTTCAGAATATTTAAGAAGCATGATCTTGAGTTAGTAGCATATTAGGATTATAAACGTATTTATCTGTTTATAAGTAAATTTAGTAGTTTATCATTTCCCTGTTAGGCATAGAGCATTTAGTAGATGAACTTTAGAAATAAGAACTGTGACCATAATAATTGGAGAAATGTAATACAGCAGGCTCTTCAGATGTTAATGTCAAATTCCCAGGTACAGGGTATTTGTAATTACTAATTTTTTTTCTATTAGAATTTTCTATTTAATTGGTTGTTGCTACAATTCATAGCTCTGAGAAACAAAGACACAACACAACACAAACCTGGCTTTATTATAACCCCAACATATATTCTACAACACATAAAGAGTAAAAAAAACCAAAATTTTCATAAACAAATATACTTATTGCATTTCAGGATGTAAAATAATAATAAAACATTTTATGAAGAAAAAAGAGATAAACAGAAATTGAATAGAAAGGACTGATATTGAATCAATCAGTCTTGATTGATCAACCTTCCATTATTACCCATTGAATGATATTAAGAAAATTACTTAATACTCTCTGTCTCTCTATTCCCCATCCGGATAACAACACATTACTTATATGCTATTACTAGGACCAAATAAGAAAATTTGCTAAAAATTATTTTTCTAACTGGAGAATGGGATCTTACTGAAATTTAAAGTATACTCATGTAACATTTTAAATGTAAAAATTCAATTACAATTTTTTTGCTGTTATATAACATACACAGATGTAAAATATGTCAAATGAATACATAATCTTTTTCTAGCTCTAGAATGGGATCTTTTGTAGATCTGTTTGTAACCTAGCAGCTAGAGAAGAAACTGGAGAGTATTGTAGAATCCTCTTCAGTAAAGCTTATTACTATAATCCATAGTTAGCTTAGCACATACTAAGTAGAGATGTGGAAGTGGGTGAGCCATCCTCTTACTCTACTCATGTGACCCCTCATGAATGTGCTACATTCAGGCTCATGTCATCAGCCTCTTCAGCTTTTCCCAAGTCTGATTTAGCAAATTTTGGAGAGGGCATAATATCTCATAGACTCTGATGTACTTGTTAGAAGATTAGGGAGGGAGTGTATGATGTCTCAAGATCATCAAATATCATTAGACTTTCCAATAGGTCATAATTAACTTTGTGTTTAAAGAAGAGAACAACAGAGTCACCAGTAACACATTCTGGGAAGGCAGCCAAGACACTACCATGGGAGTCATGAAGCCTGGGCATAAATTGAGGAGGCTGGACCTGCAGTGTGTACTGATCAGAAGTGAGAGACTATTAACATGGCAAGGGAGAGATAAATTTCTAATAAAGTGAGCAGATGCCTTGGCAAGTGTGGGGCATTATCCTTTGGCATAATGGCCACAGTATGCGTGTTCTCAAATTGACATGACCCTCTTCTAGAATTAGTTCTTGCTGGACTCCAAAAATGAGTTTAAGCCTAAAGGTAGAAAAGCGGGCCATGTTCCCTATAATTTTAATGAAGTAGGCAGGAAATCAATGATTAGAGACTATAAAGATAAAACAATCTGTATATATTTGAGAAAAAATTTCATGAGGATTCTTTGGTTCAAACGTTTGAAATCTTCTTTGAAACAATAGAGATGCAGTTTGCTTTGAGAAGGGACAAGGATTTCCTCAGAAAATTCTAACTTGGGTGTCTGAGCTGCTTTATTCTAGCACCCTATTTTCAGTTCACCAGCCCTATTGCTAAGCCATGAGAACAAGCAGAGGAGACATGGTTGATTTTTCATTCCTAATTTGAATAATGAGAAAAACTTTTCTTTCTGTAAGTTGTTTGCCACTCAGTTCATAGTTGGGTACTACTGGACAGTCCTGAATAGTGAGTGAGAATTGAGAAAAAACAGAGACAAAAAAATAGACAGAGACAGAAAATAGAATCAGGAGTGTTCTGAGTCAATACCACAGCAGTCCCGAGTTTTTTCTCACAGCTTTTTTATAGCCAAAGCAGGGGGCGGGGGCTGTAGCAAAAGACTTTTCCCCTCTCAAGGACACCACGGTTCAATGCACAAACAAACAAGTGGAAACACCTTCTTAAGTCTCAAGACATCTGGTAAGCACACCTTTTGCCAAACACCCTGTTATCCAGCCTAAAGGACTAAAGACAAGCATGAACTCTCTGACCTTGAGTCAAGATGGAATCACGCAACAAGCTGGGGTTACTATGGGGTCCCAGTGTTCATCTCTTCTGTTTGGCTAGTTATGCAGATGTTGCACCAAACTTTCCACATCTCTTAGTAACTATTTGATGTGTTGTCTTCACAGAGCATACTTCCTTTAATGTACTCACATGGTCCTTTTGTAGCATTATAACAACATTTAGACAAGCAGAAATGGAAGGCAAGGAATTGTTGTAGAAATTACTTTCATAAATATTTTACATTGTCAGTAAAAGCAAAGTATTCAATTCCAAAGTGGTTGACACTATCACAAAGGCAGGCCATAAAGATTTCCATTAGTGAAGAGACTGCTAGAGACCCTATCTCAAAAATAAGGATTGAAGGGGAAGACAAACATTGACCTAAAGCCTGCACACAGACAGACAGACAGACAGACAGACAGACAGACAGACAGACAGACTGCTGTGGGATGTTCTGTGTGGCAAATGTGTTAATAAAAAAAACACTGATTGGCAAGTAGCCAGACAGAAAGTAGAGGCGGGACTAACAGAGAGGATAATTGAGGGAACAGGAAGGGAAGGAGGAGACTGCCTGCAGCCACCACCAGTACAAGGAAGATGTAAGGTACCAGTAAGCCACAAGCCATGTGGCAAAGTATAGATTAATAGAAATGGGCTGAATATAAGAGTCAGAGCTAGACAATGATAGGCATGAGCTAATGGCCAAGCAGTTTAAATAATATAAGCATCTGTATGTTTATTTTATAAGCAGGCTAAGGTACTGCCAGGACTTGGCAGAACCCGGAGAGGAAACTCTAGCTACACAGAGAGACAGACAGACAGACAGACACACACACACACACACATGCACACGCACACAGACACAGGAGGCAAGTTCACCTACATGCACATGTGCACACAACCATACAAACAAATGAATACTCTATATAAACATGAAACAAAATTCGTAAACATAAATCTCAAAGAAAATATCTCTAATAGTGAGTTTTAAGGAAATTGAAGTAGAATATCCTAGTTTATACAGAAATATATGTGACTACTTTTGAAGTCACCACACAGCATCAACAATGGACATCAAACATTCAAACTCTTTTGGCAACCAACTTCTTCCTGCTCTATTTTGCTCTTTGAAACTGTATATAGCTACATTTTCTCTTAAAAGTTTAACAGAACATGATAATATGAAGATAACATATATTACTAAATCTCAGATCATCATTTCCCCCATACACCTTGCAAAATAATTCATTCTATTTACCTTAAAATGTAAAAGTATATAATTCTGGCTTTAAAAAGATACCTTTAATGAAAACACAAAGATATATTCAAGTCAGGGATGACCCCTATCTGAAGAAGAGAGTTTTTAACTGTGTCTTGAAGGAACATGCTTGCATTTTTGGTGCCTTGTAATCATCATAGCCGGATGAACCACAGGGTTCATTCTGGAAAGGAGCATCATACAATAAGATAGATTTTAACAGGTAAGCACAATGTTTATTATTGACTTAATATAAGATCCTCAATTCAAATGATGAGAAAACAGAGTTTATAGCTAAGCTCACAAACTTAAGTATCTAAAAATCAACACTCTACAAAAAATTCCACATTAATGTGGGCTACCAGTCCTCATTGAGAACTAAATATCAGCCCTGGTTCTACATTTTCTTCTTCCTCTTCCTCTCTCTACTCTCTTCCTCATCCGTCTTCTTCTTTTGGTGACAACTTTTTAATATGCATTTTATTGAAGAATTTAAATTTGAGATATTGACTTGAAATCATAATGAAAAAATAACAATGATTACCTTATATAATCTAAAGCAATTACAAAGAAACCAAATGATGGCTCTGTTTGGAAACTCCCTACAAATTCATTATCAAATGCAATCCTTTTATTTACATAATACTTTAATCAGAGAAGTCCTAAATTTTCTTGTGATAGAAAAAAATTAGAAAATATGAGAAAGTAAAATCAGACTTTATTTGCATTAAAAAAATAAAATATCTTCCAGAAGAGTACACTTTATAAAAGATGAAATGATTAATTGATTATTAGACATACTATGCTTCATTTTTATATTAAATATTGGGATTTTGTGTTTTAAATTCCTACCATATATATGTTTAAAGCTAAAGTAGTATGGGGTGTTAACTCCTACAGCTCTGTCCATACTGCTTACAGTGAGACTGTGAGACTTGTAACATTCTGTGAAATTACTATACTAGAAAAATTTTCAGGATGTAGCATGTCCTTAGCATATTGCCCTAGCGTTTGCTTTCAAAGGCAGCCCAGGCTGTTCTCTATTGCTGATTCTTTTATTATCATTATTCTTTTTTTTTTGTTTTTTTTTGTTTTTTTTTAATTTTTTTCCCATCACAGGCAATTTATTTTGTTCTATTCATTCACAGTTAATACAGAAAATACTTGGAAACATTTCCATATAATGTTTGACACAGAAATCATCAAATAGAAGTATACAATGTTGACAGGAGGCAGTACATTTATAATTTATAACCCCAAATGTATTTATAAATTAGAAATGGAAAGATCTACAAATGAAATTATGAAGGTTCACCAAAGTCATTTAATCTGTCAGTTTCTCATTCATTTTTATGTCTTAATAATATTCTATTGTATGAATAAGCCACATTTTATTTCTCTCCAGTATTTGATAGCTATTTGAGTTGTTTCAACTTTTTTACTATTAGCAACACACTGCTGTAAACCTTCATGTACATGTTTCATAGGTGCACATTTTCAGTAGTTTGAGGTTATATTCCTAAGGGTAGAATTGTTGAGTAACAGAGTAACAATGTTTTGCATTTTGACCAACCACCAGACTGTTTTGCCAAAGTGGCACACCATTTTACAATCTCACCAAATCCTTGTTTTTAAGGCTCTGATTTTTGTACAAAAGCATTCAATCATTCTGTCAGACCAAACCAGGAAAAGTAAGCTATAGTTCAGAGCTGTTCTATTCCATTTACTATGCAAAGCCAATCTTGGCGTTTGCAACTCTCAGCCCTTTTGAGTCTTCTTGCAGTGTTCACCTTTTCCTCCACCACTTTTTTTTTCTTCTTTTTTTTCTGGTTTATTTCTATCTATTACAAATGTATAAGAAATCCTCCATCAACGCTGCTGATAGCAGCAGAACCTTGAGAAATATACCTTTGGTTTGCCTCAGAAAAGGAACACATATTGTACTGTAAAGTTTATAAAATTGGTGCAAAACATTGTAATAATGTTACAATACCAGTTTTAAGAGTTCAATGACTAATGGGGAGCCGATGGGATACATGCAGAACTGTGAAAGCGATCTCACTTAGCCAGCTGTACACGTAGACTGTAAATCTACATTCAGATCATTTCTGAACTAAGACTATCATCTGTTGAGGTCAACCAGGAAACCCTAGAATATACCTTGATTTTTGCAAAACAACAAAATAGGGGGAGGGGTTTTTTCAGCATTTCAGTCCACGAGTAACAGTATCCTAACAGGCAAAGTGTTCTCTCACTGTCAACATAGAATGAACTGCTGCTGGAGGTCAACTTGGGCTTTAATTTGCATTAGCACTTACATGCATAGTAGTCCAAGTTGTTGACCTCATGACTTTTAAAAGTAACTTAAAAAAGTAAAATGACCCTTCTTGGAAGACTAAAGAAAGACATCCAGCCACAGTTGTAAAAAGTCTCATCAAAACAATATACCCTTTTATGAATTACGCCTCAATTAAAAAAAAAAAAGTAGCCCCAAATAAGAAGCAGCTCTGAAAAAGAAAATATAACTTAAGATATTTGAAAAAAAAAACAAGGTGAATACAGGCTCAAAAGTAATTAAGATATATTTTCTTAAGGCTATCTAGAATTAGGCTTTAAAGAATTCTACCATTTCAAGTTTACCACTAGTTACTAGATACCTATTTACAAACAAGATGTTCACCTTTTTTGTTCCTTTATCAAGAGAAAAATCTACCTTCAGACTATGAGGGTGGTGATGGGGAGGGACTAGAAAACAAGATTCAAACAATCCCATGCAAATATCACATTTTTCAAATGGAAGAACTCCAAACTGCACTAGAAGTTCCAATCACTAAGACACTTTCCATTGAAATGATTTAAGTACAACTACATGGCACCAAGGTTTAGGCCTAATATAGGCCTGACAACCAAGTCCTTGTTTTCTGGAAGAAAGGCCTCAAAAGTCCCACTCAATTCCATATAACAATACTTTAAAGATCAATTAGGTTCTCCTTTCCTTAATATTTTTGTTTTTGACTTCTAATCCTAAAGACTAGATTAAAACTTAACTCATTTCCCAGAAGGCATTGCTTCCCTTTGCTCTATGAAAGAGTCCACCAAGACCTCTTCCTCAAAACCATATAGCCCCCAGCCTCCAGCCTTTGCTTGTGATGCATCTTTCTCAACATCCTGAAAAGGTAATGTAGGTAAAATATGCTCATAAACATTAAAACTAGTTGTTAGAAAGACGTAACTAGCTTTATAATTTAAGTTTTAAAGCATAAATACTTGCAGCTTAATCTGCACTGACAATGATTGTCGAAGCCTAGAATTCAACATTTACAAATTCTCATTCACACACACAAAACACACTATTATCACACAACTTGTGTCTTGAGAGAATCTTCTGCTTTTTAAATCTTTGGCCTCCCAGTCAATCCCAAGTTCAACCAACTTTTCCGAGTTCTGGTAGTTACCTGGACCACTGAGGCATTGCCACAAGACTTCTTCTCTTTTGAAACATCCTTTTTCTCTAGATATTAGGATAGCTACACCAGCTTGTTTCTTCTGTGGTGTATGTTGGTGTGGGATTATCTATTGCTTGATTTTTCATGGATGTGTTTAGCTTCTTTGGGTTGAATTTTCCCTTCTAGTGCTTTCTGTAGGGCTGGGTTTGTAGACAGGTATTGATTAAATCTGGTTTTATCCTGGAATATTTTGTTTACTCCGCCTATGGTGATTAAGAGTTTTGCTGGGTATAATAGTCTGGGTTGGCATCCATGGTCTCTTAGTGTCTGCATGAGATTTGTCCATGATCTTCTAGCTTTCATAGTCTCTATTGAGTAGTCTGGTGTTATTCTGATGGGTTTACCTTTATATGTTACTTGGTCTTTTTCCTTTGCGGCTCTTAATATTTTTTCTTTGTTCTGTGTGTTTAGTGTTTTGATTATTATGTGGCGAGGGGACTTTTTTTTGGATCCAGCCTATTCGGTGTTCTGTAAGCTTCTTGTATCTTCATAGGTATTTCTTTCTTTAGGTTAGGAAAGTTTTCTTCTATGATTTTGTTGAATATATTTTCTGTGCCTTTGAGTTGGTATTCTTCTCCTTCTTCTATCCCTATTATTCTTAGGTTTGGTCTTTTCATGGTGTCCCAAATTTCCTGGACGTTTTGTGTTATGACTTTTTTGTCTTTAGTGTTTTCTTTGACTGACGAATCTATTTTCTCTATCATGTCTTCAGTGTCAGAGATTCTCTGTTCCATCTCTTGCACTTGGTTGGTTATGCTCGTTTCTGTAGTTCCTGTTCGTTTTGTCAGGATTTCTATTTCCAGCATTCCCTCAGCATGTGTTTTCTTTATTGTCTCAAATTCATTTTTCAGATCTTGGAATGTTTCTTTCATCTGTTTAATTGCTTTTTCTTGGCTTGATTTGATTTCTTCCCATTTTTTGTTCATTTTTTCTTCCATTTCTTTAAGGGAGTTTTTAATTTCCTCTCTAATGGAGTTTTTCATTTCCTCTTTAAGGGAAGTTTTTATTTCCTCTTTAAGAGTGTTTTTCATTTCCTCTTTAAGGAAAGTTTTTATTTCCTCTTTAAGGTAGTTTTTCATTTCCTCTTTAAGGAAAGTTTTTATTTCCTCATTGAGGGAATGTTTTATTTCTTCTTTAAGGGCCTCTATCATCTTCTTAAAGTCATTTTTAGGGTTGATCTCTTCTGTTTCTTCTGTCATGGTATGTTTAGGTCTTGCAGGTGTAGAATCACTAGGTTCTGATGTTGCCATATAGGTCTTTATGTTGTTGCCTGTATTTTTGCACTGGCGTCTACTCATCATTTCCTCTGTGCGGTGCAGGTGGTGTCTGTGTCTGAGAGTGCCTCTCTTGTTCTAATTTTTAGTCTTGGTTTAGTAGGGGTTCTTGGTTAAATTGGTGCTATTGGGCTGTTTCTTCAGGGACAGCTGATTTCAGTCGGTGAATTATATACTTATGATTCTCGTGATCTGGTTTGGTGACTGGGTAGCGCCTTCTTCTGTGTTCCCAGGTCACGTTTTGTTCATTTGTCAACTCCTCAGCTGATCTTGTTTCTTCAGACTTCAAACTGTAGGCATCTGAATCCTCTCCCAGATGGGTTTCAGCTGAGCAGGGTAGTCTCACCAACACCTCCAAGTTGTTGGGTTCCACAGGATCAGCAGTTGGGCCCTGGGTTGTCCCCAGACGGAGTGTCCAGACTCGCCCTGGTTCCGACCCACGGAGATAGCCTCTTCCCCAGGTGTTGGGGCTAGGGGCGTCCCCATTCCAAGCTGTGTCCGCCCCTCTCTGTCCCCGGGCCTGTCCACCCCTGTGGCCCACCGCCACAGGCCCACCTGCATCCACTGGTCTCCACCGCTGGGCCTGTATGTCCCTGTCAGCTGCCGCTGGGTCTGTCTGCCTCTGCGGGTGGCCAATGGGCCTGTATGTCTCTGCTGGCTGCCGCCGCGGGCCTACCTACCTCTGCCGGTCACTGCTGCCGGGCCCATCCACCTCTGCGAACTGCCACAGGGCCTGTATGTCTCTGCCGGTTGCCGCTGGGCCTGTACGTCCCTGTCGGCCGCTGCCACCGGCCCTTCCACCTCCGCAAGTCGCTGACCTGCGTCCGCCTGTCTCCGCCGCGTGGCCTGTCCACCTCTGTGGACCACCGCCAGGCCTGAATGTCTCTGTCGGCCGCCGCCGGCGGTCCTGTCCACCTCCGTCTGCTTATCTATGCTGCAGGGCCTGTACACCTCTGTGGACCGCCACTGGGCCTGAATGTCTCCGCCAGCTGCCGCTGGGCCTAAATGTCCCTGTCAGCCACTGCCGCCGGACCGTCTACCTCCAAGGGCCGCTGCCACAGGCCTACCTGCGTCTGCTTGTCTCCGCCCTATTATCATTATTCTTAAAGTGCTTGCAGAACAGGCCATGCAACTTTGGAAAGCTCTTCACGGACTTTTCATGTCACTCTTCATAAAAAAAAAAACAACTTAGCTTTCAGAGGGCTCCCAGGTTTCCCTTTTTGTATGTCTTCATTTCTTCATGATCATCAAAATTTATTGGGGAAACATGGAAAATAAAACTTAAAGGACTTTGTGGTAGTAGATTAACAAGAGATTGACTGATGTCATTTATTGCAGAATGAGAAAGAACAAAGAAGGAAGAGAGGGAGAGGGCAGGGTTGGAGAGGGGAGATGGAAGATGACAAAAAAATGCCTCATAGAACAAAAGAGAGCAACAGAAGTATAAGAAGTAATGATGATGCAGGAAGACTGGCATTAGATTTGGAAATCTACTTTACATTTAGTAAGCATTCTTTAATTTCTTTAACATTGTGAATATGGAGATTTTTAATAGTTCAACATATTTTTATTGTAATCTCGTTATTGAGATTATAATGTTTCTCCTTGCTCTTTTTCATACCCATGGCCTCTTTAGGCAGGCTTAATTATGTAGTTGCTGTGGGATAATGCTTTTGTACACTGGTTCAATTAAACACTGAATGGCCAGTAGCCAGGCATTAAGTATAGGCAGGATAAGCAGACAAGGAGAATTCTGGGAAGAGAAAGGCTGGTCAGGAGATACCAGCCAATTGTCCAGGGAGCTGCATGTAATTGGCAAACAGTAAAGCCACGGAAAACATGGCTGCATTTAAGTGCAAGAGCTGGTCAGTGGTAGCCGAGCTAGTGGCCAAGCAGTTATAAATAATATGAAGCCTCTGTGTGATTATTTTATAAGCAGAACATGGGACTACAGGGCCCAGGCAGGACCAGAGGAACTTTCAGCTACATGTAATGTTAATAGATGATAATGGATGTAACTAGCATCAAACTGATTTAACACAACAAAACAAGAAAAATGGGAAAGATAATCTTACAACTATCCTATATGTTGATATTCTTATAAAATTCTTAGGAATTTGTGTGCCATTTTATGTTTAACTGTCAATTATTATGTTTACTAGGGAAGATTTTTATTTAAATGCGTTTTATGTTTAAAAATAAAAAACTGTGCCTAAGCCCAAAGGCATATTTAAAGTTTTCAAAGATGGTTGAAAGTATAAGAACATTCATGTAAAATTTGGGAAAAACATTATTTCTTCACAAGACTAATAAACCTACTTATTTCCTAATTTGGAACCATAATTAAACAAAGTTAACTTGTATATTGTCAAAAATTAATTACAAATCACACACAATAGCAAAATTGAGAACCTATTGCAACATATACAGAAAAAACAGCATATATGACTATGAAAGTCTCTCCCTCTCACATACGCACACACACCAAAAACCGTACATACTAAATTTACAAGAATCCCCACTTCAGTCTCACCTATCCCAAAGTGTATATAACTATTGTTTTTGAAAATGCTCAATAAATTGATAACTCTAAATCTGTGAAATTTAGAATGTTTAAATGAACATTTACTTAATCATTGAAATTGAATTGTATGAGGAATTGCAAGAAAAAATATCATCAAGAAGAATTTCACTTAAAAGTTTTATCAGGCTCTATAAAAAATGACTAGAATAAGAAATATAAAATTATAATACACTAGCCAAGTATAAGCATATGAAAAAAATTTAGATAATTTCCATAAAAAATCTTTGAATATTCAAACTTGGATTAGTTTCTCTAACCAAATGAAGTAATTAAGGACTAGATCAAAAGCCTAACCATGAACATTTTTGTTAGACATAAATGTCACACCAATAATCTTTTCAAGATTTTCTGTCTTCAACTACTTAAAATATTTTCTAGGATGTCTCTGATTTTCAACACATAATAATTATTTTAATGCTTTTTAATGCCCATTTATGATCTTTAAAATTGTAACTAAAAGGATTATGTTTCAAAAGAAGGGAAAGGGTTAAAAATGTTTTATGTAATTTATAAAAATGAGATTGTACTTGTTCAACTATGTTCATAGCAGCATTAGTCATAGTAGCCAGAACCTGGAAACACCCCTAGATGCCCTCAAACCAAAGAATGAATAAAGAAAACATGATACATAGACTCAATGGAGTGTTACTCAGCTGTTAAAAGCAATGACATCATGAAATTGGTAGGAAAATGGGTGGAACTAGAAAATATCATCCTGAGTGAGGTAACCCAGACTCAGAAAGACAAACATGGTATGTACTCACTCATAAGTGGATACTAGATATAAAGCAAAGGATAAACAGACTGCAAACCACAGCCCCAGAGAAGCAAGAAAGCAAGGAGGACCTTTAGAGTGACACATGGATTGCCTTGTGAAGGGGAAACAGATGAGATCTCCATGAGTAAACTGCGAACAAGTGGGGAGCAAAAGAGGTGAGGGAATGGGGGATGAGAACATGAGGGAATAGGATGTTCGAGCTAGGGGACAGGCAGAGCAGGAGAGCAATAAAAGAGCTATCTTGGTAGTGGGAAACATTATGGGGTAAGGGAGAAACCTGGTGCCAGGGAAATTCCCAGGAATCCACAAGGACGACTCCAGATTAGACTACTAGCAATACTGAAGCGGGTTTCAGAACTGGCTTACCCTAGTAATTAGATTGGTGAATACCCTCACTGTCATCATAGAGCCTTCATCCAGTAACCTATGCAAGCAGATGCAGAGATCCACAGCCAAGCACCAGGCCGAGCACTGGGAGTCCAGTCAAAAAGAGAGAAGAGGGATTCTATGAGAAAGGAGGGGGTGTCAAGATCATGATGGGGAAATCTACAATGACAATTGAACAAAGCTCATAGTAACTCATGAACTTTAGACTGACAGCTGTGGAACCTGTAAGGGACCAGAGGCCCTCTGCATGTGGGAGACAGTTGTGTAGCTTGCTCGGTTTGAGGGACTCTCTATGGGATCAGGATCTATTCCTGGTGCATGTGCTGGCTTTCCTGAGCCCATTTTCTATGGTCAGACATCTTTCTGATCGTTGATGTAGGGGAGAGGGCGTTGGTCCTGCCTCAACTGAGTGTACCAGGCTGTGCTAACTCCCCATGGGAGGCCTTATGTTTTTGGAGGAGATGATGGAGGGGGAATCAGAAAGAATGAGCCTGAGAGGGAACAGGAGGAAAGATGAGAGGGGAATCTGTGGTTGGTATATAAAATAAATTTTAAAAATTTCTAAATTAAGAAAAAAAAAGAAAAAAACAAAATAAACAAAAAGTGAGATTGCAATCTGTGCTATATTTCTAGAATATAATACCAGTTTGTTTCATAAAAACAGATAATTATGGCCGGGTGGTGGTGGCTCACACCTTTAATCCCAGCACTCGGGAGGCAGAGGCAGAAGGATCTCTGTGAGTTCGAGGCCAGCCTGGTCTCCAAAGCAAGTTCCAGGAAAGGCGCAAAGCTACACAGAGAAACCCTGTCTCGAAAAACCAAAAATAAATAAATAAATAGAGATAATTATGTAACCCTTATAATAAAGGTTATAACTCAAACATATCATGTGAAAATTAAGGGTCAAGCGCCTATATTACATTACGGTGTCTACAAACTCTATGTATTTCTATAAGCCTTAGGCGTAAAATACATTGTCAGTGTGTAGAGCAGAGTTCTTCTTTTCCATACTTCATGGTTCTTTTCCTTGATTAAATAATTCCCCACACATTTGATGAAGAACATAGGGAATTTCTATTACTTAGATGCCTTTCATTTGTCCTATGACAAATATGTCCTAGAGACATATTTCTACTAGGAAGATTAACTTTGCATGGGTTAGTTCACTTCCATAGTGGGAGTCATAAATCTATCAAAACATATAAAAGAGACTGATGGTCTCCTAATTAAGGCCTGGATTTATGTAAGACACTTCTCTGAGAAATTCTTCATGGGGAAACAGAGTACTGGATGCTTATTTCTATTAAAAAGTAATGTAATATGTACTTGAAGCCAGAAAGTAATCAAAAATGAATCATACATGTAGCTTCTATGTTAATTTTAATAATAACTCATAGAAAAGGCACCAGCTTTGACACAGAGGTAGACCATTAAACAGCAATAAAATTGTTGAATGCAAACATTTTGCCACAAATTAAACAGGCCAGTTTTACTAATAACCAAAGCCTGAAGTCAGTTTAGGAATGGGATGACTGACCAATACTCTCTTTAGAAGAATAGGATGTCTTTATAACAGAGAAGAGATACAATGCCCCAATCATATTTTTACAAGGAATATTCACAAAGAGACCCATTGTATTTTTTTTCTTGACACATCACTTAAGAAAAAGAAATAATCAACAATCGCAAGCTAAGAAACAACTTGTGTTATTTATGTCATCACATATCCAAAATTATGTATCAGGTCACACATGTTTGGTTAACTGAAACTACATTATGTGAGTTTTTCTCAATGAAAACTCCAGAAATAAAATGCTGAACATTATTACAGTTCTAGAAAGAATTCGAAGTGCCTAAGATACTGATCTTTAAAGTAGAGTCAATTCCTTTTCTCCGATTTATTTGTGATACCTAACTATAAATATTACATCTAGGCAGAATCAGAAAACAAACAATACAAATGAAAGACAACACTAGTTTTATTCAGCCTCAAAGAAAGGTATGCATTCCCCATGTAAAATTTATATGAAAATACCATGCCAGAACTCATAGTTTGTGTTAAACTACACTGACCCAGGTTAAATAGGATCTTACTTCATTTAGAATACTGTTATCACTAACTGACAACTATTCAGTCAAATTCCTTCTTTCATTTCTCATATTTAATACCGTGTATGAATTAGTTGTTCTGTCTAATGTTTACACTTTTGCTCAAACCTTAGCCTCCCAAGTTGCTCATTAGAACTTCATTGATCAGTTCTTCAGGGCAGTTTAAAGAACAGATATGCTTTGTTCCCATTTCTGGATTTAAACAAGGTAATGAACAAGATATTGGAAGATTCAGTATCTGGTGTTGGCTGTTTTCCAGGTTGGTAAATATGCATGTAGCTCTGTCCTCATGACTTAGGTTCTTCCTGATAGATTCAACTCCTAACACAACCAGATTAAACATACAAACATATACGTTGTAAGAAAATACATTCACATCATTGTCTTCTATGATTGAATCTGCCAACTAAATTCCACTCTTGTGAAATGAAATTCTTCTATCCCAATAACTGCAAAAGTGTTAAGTTCTTATATCAGCTCATGGGTGTGAATTCCATTTTCTTTCCTAAACATAACTCAAAGCAGACACAGGCAGCAGACAAGGTAAGGCATAACCTAATACAACTTCTTTTCACTGTGGAAACTTGTGAAACAAACTGCATTTCTAAGAAACAATGGTTGAATAGGAATAGCCATTTTTCATTTGAAAGGTAAGATGTAGAAGAAAGAAAAGAAATAACAGATCCCATCCAATCATAAAACATAATGAAAAGAATGTCATAGACCTTGACTCTTGGAGATTAACCACTTTGACTTGAATTCTTCCAATCCAGAGCCACAAAGATGGGAGCTTTCAATTCCAATAAATTGTGACGCTTTTATTTTGTGTTAAAGCTGTGTTAGGAAGGGATTGGATTCACTATGGTCTGGCTCTCTCCCTACAGTTCTTTAGAATGTCTTCCTTATGATAGACCACTGTGGGCAAATTCTACTTAGTCTGGGTTTCTGAGACTACAATGCTGCCTGTGGGCCCAAGTTTTAATTTTAGGAGAATACAGCCAGGCCTTCTTGGATATTGTGGGTACAAATGTCATTGTGTTAGTGTTGACTAGATGCATTTGTAACATGGAAACTGATCATCAAGAACCACCTCAATGAACTGAGGAATGAGTAGAGTGGCCCAGGAGAAGTATTATTAAACAGCCACAGACTAAAATTTTCACAATGGAATCCCCTTAACCAAATATTCAATTTTCTTTGTTAGAAATTCTAACTTCACTAACTACTATGACAACAAGTTAATTCTTCCACTTTAGATCAAGAAATTTCTGTGGTCCACATTGTCTTCATGTCTGAGACCTGTACATACAGATTTAAAAAATTTCCAACATTGCATTCAAGAGTATTGAGGCATATTCTAATAGGGTTGTGACTTTCTGTATTGTCTATTTTGTTTGTGACTCTTGACATGGATCACCCACAGAAGCCGGTACATGTGGCTTTTTCTTAATTTATGTTTCTCCTCCTCCTCCTCCTCCTCCTCCTTCTCCTCCTCCTCCTCCTCCTCCTCCTCCTCCTCCTCCTCCTCCTCCTTCTCCTCCTCCTCCTCCTCCTCCTTCTTCTTTCTTCCTCTTCTTTTTTTAAATCCTGTCCCTACCATGGCCCACATTAACTTTTTAAAGTAATTTTTAATGTACCATCCTATTTTTTAGTCTCAGTATCATAGTTTTCTCAGGTTACTATACAAGAATCCTAGATTAGGTAGTTTATAACCAACAGGAATAGTTCAGTGCTCTCTCAGTTATAGATCCTGGAACATTTAAGATCAATGTGAAAAAACACTGTTGTCTGATAAGGACCATGCTCAGGATTGAGGACTTTATGATATCCACATTGTAGAAAGGGCAAAGCAAGCAGTGGAATTCTTATATCACAGCACTAATTGCACTTACTGGAGCTCTACATCTGGGACTTAATTAATGGCCTTCCAAAATCACAACATCCAAATACTATTACAGTGAGAATTAGGTTTAAACATAAGTTCTAAGGGGACAAAATGCTTTGTTTATAGCAAGCAACAAAATATCTTGTAGAAGTTGAATTTTTAAAAATGATTAGAATGAACATGATAATTGAAACAATTTCCTAATATGTCAACATTCAAATTTATGCTTTTTATTTATATTATTTATGTTACCCAATATCTTTTTGCAACTGTTACTTTATACTATTAAAAAGTAGTACATTCATGAATATTTTAATGTTCTCTCTGCAAATTTCTTCATTTATATTGAAGATACCAACATCAAATCCTCTTTTAAATTGTATATTTTGAAAATGTTGATATAAAGTTGGTAATTCATTATAAATAAATATGAAATTATTTTACAAGTCTATCTAGCAATGTGAATAAAGAAATTAGATTGTGTTTCTATGTGAATTCAAGCTAATTGTGAAAACTAAATTCATGAATTATGGAATATTTATTCTGCTACATGTACAAGTTAACCAGCTTGCCTATTTTATTTTGCTTAATCAAAAGTGAAAATGTTTCACTAATTTGGAAATTTCAATGGATTAATCATACATTCACAGTAAACATGGGATACATGGAGATTGACCCAACACAAGGAGAAATAACCCCAAACGTTATGATTTCTGATTTTCTATGATATGTGGGTGTGGAAGAGGCAATCTGTACACTTGGAGACCTGGCCTTTTTTGATCTCTTATAATGACCTGTTCTGTGGCTTTCATCTGAAATTATTTACATAAATCCCTTAAACCATATCTCTTTATTGTTTTATCCTACACTTAGCATAGATCTCTAGTTAAGTCTCAATGACACAGTGTTTGTTAATTTATATAGGGAAAATAATGAAATTACACTACAGTGTATGATTTGGGGATATGGAGATAAAGATCAAAAACAACAACAATAAACAAAGTAACAAACATTAAAGGACAACAAAAAAAAAAATTGATGTTGTTTGAGATCAGCTTGTTGTGAGCCTTTTAGAGATGGCTACGGTATTAGCAGATTCCAAGTTCTAGAGTGAGAAAAGGAAGGTAAATTACTTTAGTAATTACCATTGTCTATGATGATTGGTTTGATGTCAACTTGACACAAGCTTTAGTCATCAGAACGGAGGGAACCTCAGTTGAGAAAATACACCCACAAGATCAGATTATAGTACATTTTCTTATTTAGTGATTGTCAGGATTGAGGCAGTCTGTTGTTGGTGGTGCTGTTCCTCACCTGGACATGCTGGGTTCTAAAAGTAAGCAGGATGAGTAGGCCATGATGATGAGCAAGTCTTAAAGCAGCACACCTCTGTGGCCTCTGAGCAAGCTCCTGTCCAGGTTCCTGCCCTGTTTCAGTTCCTGGTCTGACTTCATTCAGTGGTGGACTATAAGGTGGAAGTGTAAGCCAAATAAACCTTTTCCTCCTTAAGTTGCTTTTAGTCCTAGTTTTTCAGGTAATAGTAATCCTGATGATAACAGTACTGTAGTTGGCATTACGCAAGGAAATAGCTCTACTTAGATTTGGAATAGAGGCTGTGTGAGTTATAATGCTTCTTGGTGTATGTGGGAGGTTATTTAATATTCCTTATTAAAATAATTGCATGAAATTCTAATGTAGGGATCAGTGTACTTACCGGCAGAAGTAAAGGAAGAATAGTTAGTTGCTATAGAAGCAGCAAACACAAAGAACCAAAGGTATTCAAAGAAGATCAGTTTGAAGTGGCTGGTCACATAACAAATCACTGATTCAGGAGCTAGGGGAAGAGTTACACTTAGGTCATATTACATATGTGAAACATGATATGATAATATATTTGAAAAGTAGAAGACCTTGAAATTTAGATACAATAGAAGGTCCTTGAGTAATCTAGAAACAGAAATGACTGATATTGCAGTGGGAAATTGTATTTCTTGGTAGAAAGAAAGATAAAATGGTTCCAAATGATTTAATCTTATTTTAACTTTAAGGCAATTCAATCACAGTTTATTTGAAAAAAGTGATGAATCAAAACATAAAAAAGTTGCCGGGCGTGGTGGCGCACGCCTTTAATCCCAGCACTCGGGAGGCAGAGGCAGGCGGATCTCTGTGAGTTCGAGGCCAGCCTGGGCTACCAAGTGAGTTCCAGGAAAGGCGCAAAGCTACACAGAGAAACCCTGTCTCGAAAAACCAAAAAAAAAAAAAAAAAAAAAAAAAAAAACCATAAAAAAGCAAAGACATGTTCTAAACATATCCTCATTTTAAAAATTCTTTTTTGATAATTATGTCTAAGTACAATATTTACTCAAGGTAATAAAAAGTATATTTTTTTTTCCTCTTCCATGTTACCATTATATTAGTACCCATGCTGGTTTTAGGTAAAAGTGCTCAAAAACCTTGGGAATTTTTTTCTTCTCTCTTTTGTAATTAAATATGTGAAACTTGTTTCTCTTGGTCTCCAGGATTCTGTAATCTCTGCCATTTTGTGACATTTTGAAAATAATGTGCCAAGCAGAAAAGGCATACTCTGCCCTTTAGAAAACAATGGCACAAAACACTTATGTTTTCAACGCTGAACAAATTACTTGAAATGGGTTAATTCCATTGTAAAAGAAGCCAATATATGATCAGTTACAAAACACTCATTTGCTAGGTTTGATGTGGTTTATTTTTATTGCATCACTCTTTATATGTCTATGTGTATATCCTCTTACACCTCTATAAAAGTGTGGTAGAGCTGAGCTAAAAAATATTGCATACATACATATTTCTTCAATATAATTGATAATCCTCCTCTATCATTATTCAAAAAACTAAAGGACACGGCAGCCTCTCGGTGGAAGCACAGTTTTAATGGCTTTCCCCCTTGTATTTAAAGAATGGTTCTTAAGAATAATTATGACAACACAGTAAATAGAAGGTCACAGGGTCTTGCTTGGAGTTTGAGTATTGCTCTGTTTATTTTATACTCATTTCTCTTCAGAAATAGATCTGGGCAGTATTTCCACAGCTTATCTACAACATCTTGATAGAATGAGATAATGTATGTAAAACATTCAAATACAAAGGCTATTGTTGCAGCTTCAACATTTTAGAAAACAGTGTTTAATACTAATTACAGTGATATTTGATATAATATTTTAAGTACTCAATTGTAGTATTCAGACCATAATCTTATTTACTTCATGATGTAACAAGAAAACATACATTGATATTGTGGTGATTTGAATGAGACTAGCCCCCATAGGCTTATGTATTTGAATGTTTAGTCACTAGGGCATGGAATTGTTTGATAAGGATTTGAAGATTAGGAGATATGGCCTGATTGGAGTCAATGTGGGCTTATTGAAAGGAATGTGTGAATAGGGTAGGTTTTGAGTTTTCAAAAGCCAATGCCAGGTCTGCTTTCCTTCTCTCTCTGATATCTCGAAGACAAGGATGTAGAGCCCTCAGCCACTTCTCTAGCACCATGTCTGCCTGCCATCATCATCTTCCTCACTGTGATGATAAAAGACTGGCACTATGCTGTGGTGTGACGCCTTGAACTGCCTTGGTGCACTGGGAAGGGGTTTTGCCCTGCCTAGGCTCAGTGTGCCTCTGCTGACTCCCCATGGGAGACCTTGGTTTGGGGGATATGGGGATGTGGTGTGATTTGGGAAAGAGGTCTGGGGGACCTGAGGAAGGAGAAGGGGAGAACTACGGATGATATGTGGAGTGAATAGAAAATTTTTTAATAAAGAAAAATGAAAAAAGAAAAGATTGGCATTATGAAACTACACAATCCCTCAAGTAACTTTTTTCTCTATAAATTGTCTTGTTCATTCTGTCTCTTCACAACAATGGAACAGTAACTAAGACAACATTGGGTATGAGATATTGGGGTATTCCAGTGATAGATCATGTTGTTTTACAGAGTAATATAGAATACTCTGGAACCTTATACTAGTAAAGTATTTGATTCCTTTAATATGGGATTAATGGAGCATCCTGGTAAAATCAAAGACAGCAGTAGTGCTGAGGGTGATTTGACTATGTGGGCCCAGTTCAAGAGTTTTCAGACTAGAAGAATATTAGAAAGTATTCTAGAGACCATTCTTCTGATATTTTGGCAAATAAATAATGTGGGTGATTTTAGCCCCTGTCCAAAGAATCTGCCTGAGACTCACAGAGGAGTTCCAATTAATGTCTTGGCATAGGGGATTTCAAGAAATCCTAGTTTTACTGTGTTAAATGGTTATTAATGATCACTGTTAGATAGATCCCCATTGAACCAGAGATCCCCATTGGGCCAAAGAGAGCTATAAACTGTATAGTTAGAAGATAAAGGGGGCAAACAGAAATGGAGTATCAGAATCAATTCCTGTGCTCAAGTAGATGAAAAGTTCAAGGAGAAAGGCCTGATTGGAAATGATTTAACCTCAGGTCAATTTCCCACCCAGCTCATCCTACAGCCTGTGAAGGAAAATGCCACAGCAATTTCCTAGGCCTAGACAATAATGGGGAGTTCATGCAAATGTAATTGAGGAGGGGGCCAGGTTCCAGCCTCATCGCCATGGTTATGGCTTTATCAAGGAATGTACAGGAATGGGGTTTTGGCAACTTTCTCTGCATGTAAGGAAAGCTACAGAGACCAGATGTGAGGCAGAAGACTCCCTGCATGCAGGCTCAGAAAGGCCATTGTGAGAAGCTGGAAGGTGAAGCATGGATTGCTGGAGACCCTAAGATATTGCAGATGCCATAATTGGGAGATATTTTCCAACAAAAGTTCCAAACTGGGTGAGGAATCAGCTCAAGAGAAGAAAGTGTGTTGCAGTCAAAAAAAGTGGGAAGGAGTGGGAAATCTGAAGAATACTTTGACATCCGACTTGAAGATGCAGAAATTGGAATTTGCCCTGCAGGGTTTTGGTCTTCCTTTGGTCCAGTATGTCTTCACTATGTCTCATTTTCTTCCCTTCTGAGTGGAAAAATACATCCTGTCTCTTTGTATGTTGGAAGTATGAGATCTGCTTTTTGATTTGGATTTTATAGGGGCTAGGGTTTAAGAGATTTTGTACTCTTAAACTTTGTAGTGGTTGTGAAAGTCCATGTGATCTTTGAAGTAACATTAAATTCCTTTTGCATTATGATACGGCTACAAGCCTTAGGGGCCAGTAAATAGAATGTGGTGCTTTGAATGAGAATGGTCCCCATAATCTCACATATTTTAATGCTTACTTACCAGGAAATGGAACTGTTTGAGAAGAATTAGGAGATGTGACCTTATTGACATAGATGCAGTCTTGTTGGAGAATCCATAACACCAGAGGTCGGCTTTTAGATTTCAAAACCCTGTGTCAGGCCCAATCTCTCTCTCTCCTCTCCTCTCCTCTCCTCTCCTCTCCTCTCCTCTCCTCTCCTCTCCTCTCCTCTCCTCTCCTCTCCTCTCCTCTTCTCTCCTCTCCTCTCCTCTCTCTCCTCTCCTCTCTCTCTTTGGCTGAAGATCAGGATGTAGAGCTCTCAGCTACTTCTCCAATACCATGCCTGCCTGTTTGTCTTCTACCCCACACCCCACCATCATGATAATGGACTAACCTCTGGAATGACAAGCAAGTTCCCAATTAAAGGTTTTATTTTTCTAAGTTGTCTTGTGTAGTGGGTAGCCATTCTAGCTTTGGTCTGGAAGTTCCAACCCCCATTGAGGCTTCAATAACTATCATGCCTACAAAGGTGGGGCCAAGAGAGGACCCTGAAGACCCGAGATCCTGATGCGCCTCCTTCTATTGTTTCTTGGACCCTGGATGCTAGAGGTAGACTGAGCAGAGTTCTCCAGAGAACACCACTGGACTGTGCTATCTCTTCCCCAGACCCTGTAACCTACCTATCCCTTTATTTGTAAGTTACGTCACTAATAAACCTCCCTTTTAACTAAGTGGAGTAGCCTTAATAATTTCACCAATATCTGGGGCTCATGTGGGACAAATTCCAAAGGCCTGGGTGGCTACCACCCTCAGCCTCCTCCCTGGCTGGCGGGTACCTAAACCTGCGTGTGAAGTTCCATATAACCAGGGAACACCTACACGGTTCCATTCCTGAAAAAGGGAGCAGCTAGTCAGGTCTCAGTTCCCTAGCTTAGCCCCTAGACCAGCAAAAAACCACTGTGAGTAAGGCATTCCCCTCCTCCTTGAGTGCCTGCTCTGGCTCCCCGCCATCTTGACTCCTGCCTTCAGGTGTGGCCAGCCAAGGTCGCCAGCAGTCTTGGTCACACTGTCTCTTCATAGCAATAGAGGAATTGTGGGATGACTCATCCATAACAGGCTTGAGGGCCAGCTGGCCCAAACAAGTAAAAAAAAAAAAAAAAACAAACTTTCTGAAAACCAAACTGGGTTTGCCTAGGGCCTTAGCAACAGCAGCTGAAACATGATCTGGGGATGGCATGGAGCAATGGGAGGTAGCCATGTCACACCAGCAGATGCATATTCATCATATCTCCCCCCAGGGTTGGGTGGAGGGTATATAAGGCTTGCTTCCTCCTGAATAAACTGAAATTGTTGTTTTGACATTCTCCCAGAGTCTGTGTCATTGACTCTGCATTTACTTGGCCTCCTCCCCCAAAGAGAACAACAGCACAGGACACTGCCATAAAGAATAATTAATAGAGACATGAAAATATTTACAGTGTATTCAGCCTTGATTCTCAGTATAAATTGCTGATTTCTAATAGCTTGGATCTTAGCAGGTGATGTATGTGCCAGTGTAATAGAAATTGCTTCTGTAGGTTTCACTTGCCTCACTCATAACTTACCCAAAATTGGCGAGTCCACAATTCCCAAATGGATTTAATTCTAATTTGTGCTTCACTGTAGCTCAAACCTCTCTCTTCACAAATATTTATCACAAGCATACATCCAAGTCAAAGCAGGATCCTTGGGGTCCTATTCATTCTTCGAAGACTGCTCCCTTAGCCTGCAGAGTAGAATCTCTTGGATCTTACATGTAGGAACATGCAAGTTTGAGTTCTATTTAGCAAAATGTTTTACTTTAAGATTTCTCAGCTGGGCAGTGATGGCACACACCTTTAATCCCAGCACTCAGGAGGCAGAGCCAGGCAGATTTCCATTTGTTCAAGGCCAGCCTGGCCTACAGAGCGAGATTCAGGACAGGCATCAAAGCTACAAAGAGAAATCCTGTCTCAAAAGGATTTCTCATTTTGATTCTTCCTTACCAGCATGCCAGTGAACAAACTAGGGATTGTACTACAGCCTTTCCCAAACATCTCCTTACATAGAAAATTAAAGATTTACAGTTTGAAACTGCTTTTGTAGTGTTATATTGTGAACATATAATAGTCACTGAGTCTAAAGTTTCCCTTTTCCCTGTAGGCTTGTAATCTCACTGAAGGGGACTGATCTTCTTCCTTCATGTGTTATCTATTGACGAGACTAGAGTGTTTTTCCAATTTCAGAGATGTAAAATATATTTATTCTGCATGTCCCTGTGTTCTTGTACGTACGTGTTTATGGGTGAATTTGTATGCACATGTGCATGTGTATGGAGGCTATTCATCAATATTGGGTATTTGCTTTAGTGCCCCTCCACCTCATTATTACGATGTTAAAGTTAAGTTCCCTATTGAGTTGATTCTGCTAGATTGAATGTCCAATGAGCTCCAGAAGTTCATATGTCCCTGCACCAACAGGACTGCTGTTATAGATGTATGTGCCACTGTTCCTGACTTTCAAAATGGGTGCTTAGAGTCCAATTTCATATCCAAATGCTTTCAAACAATCACTTTATCATCTATTCCATGTCTCCTTCTCAGGTTTGTTTCTTTATATATCTAAAATTCAATATTTCTTGATTTCACTTTTTTTCTTTTTATTGGTGTACTACAATTCTTTTCAACCATTCTTGTTTTCTTTCCTTTTCTATTTTTATTTCTTTTTCAATACAGAATTTGTTTGTGTAACAGCCCTGGCTGCCCTAGAATTACTCACTCTGTAGACCAGGCTGGCCTTAAACTCACAGAGATCCAACTGCCTCTTCCTCCCGAGTGCTAGGATTAAATGTGTGTGCCATCATCACCTGGATGTGAGAGTGATCTGGCTGTGACATCTCTTACCCCATTGACCACCAAGGTTGATTCGGCTTATCTGGCTGGCTCGCAATATTTCGCCCTTGATCTAAGAGAATGACCTTCCCAATAGAAGAAGGGTGGTCTTCTGTCAAGGGTGTATGAATATCTCTGCTCCCCTGCTACAACCTCTAAACAAGCTTTCAACCACTCTTCTATTAAACCATATCCCTGATTTTTTTCTTTAAACTAGTGAAGATGTAGGTAGTTGTATATTGTCTCTCTGTACAAGTTATTGTATAGCAAATGCGCAACCCCTCATTCTCTTAGACAATGCCTATCTGCTAGTTGGTAGACCTACCTGCTAAAAAGCCTAAATGCCCTCCTTTTTATAGGTTGTAATAATGGCACTCACATGTTGATGTAACCAGCAGCTGTTTAATTGGACTTAAGATCCATTCAACAGGACAGAGATCTTGGCTGATATTAGAAACCTAGTCAAATGCCCAGGGCTAGTGAGCTTATGTATCACTGCCTGGGGGGCAAGCCTCCAGCAGTGCAGGGCTCAAGGGAATCCACTGAGTCAGCACCTACTGTGACTTTTTATATAAGAAACCTTAAAGGAATCACAAATCTAAACTTTTATATGTGAAAAATAGTCAGCTCTACTTTAAATCTTTAGTATGCATACCCATTCATCAATAGTTTTTATATCAGGAGATTGAGGACAGAATTTGATATAAGGAATTAATCATCACCTTTGGTCATCAACCAGTCCTAGTAAGAAAGGCTAGTCATTTATTGATAATTATGTAAATTATATTCTTGTTCCCTGATCTTAAGAAGTTCCTCACTTAACTACATGCCTTTGTAAAAGTTTAGATTGTCTTCTTGGGTTTTTCACCTCAAAGCTATTTAGCAAAAACATTTTAGTCTAATTTTAGGTATTTTCAAAGCTTTGTTTCAGCTATGATGCATTCCAAACCTGTGAACACATTTCCCTACATTAAAATTAAAAAAAAAATGAGCTAGCTGGGCTACTGGGACTCAATTGTTCTTTCTTAATCATTGAAATAAGTCACAGTCTAGATGGCTCTTCAATAGAAACTCATGTGTTTTAGCTATGTGACACTTCCTTTTATAGTTTCAACCATCAGAACTCTATCTAAACTAATTTTATTATTATCAATTAGACAGTACAGCTTAAGAAGAAATCATCTCCATAATAATCCACAGGTAGAAATTCAGAGTATAATGATATGTTTTCATGAGATAAACACACTGTATCACAAGGAGTGGGGATTTCCCCACATCCATTCACACTATGCTAGATACCACAGGATGATGGCAGCAGCAAACATGTAAAGGCACAGCAGAAGCAGAAGACATTCTGGAGGCTGTCTGAAATTCACACATCAGCAATTCACCTCCTAGTGGACTGACACCTTGAACTTCAGCTGCCACATGCTGCTCCTCTGACATGGCCACTGGCAGTCATGGAACTTAGAAAAGAATCATTTACCTTCACTTTGCAAGAGTAGCATAGTGTTTTACTACATTGTAAATTTTATCACAATACCCACAGATCAGTGTAGCTATTAACCTACATCAATTAAACTTCTTTTTCCAAAAATGGTGACTATCACAAAAAAAACTAAGTGTGGTCACAATGCAGAAATCAAAGTACAAATTATAACTGAATAATTAATGTTTCATATCTTTACATTATACATTGTATTTTTAATGTGGTAGGGAATTTTAGCTATATTAATAAATAATAAAGCCTGTTTGGTTTTGTGTAAGTAACTTTATTCTCTTTCCTGTAATAGCCTAAGGTTTTCCTTTTGGAAAACATCATTCAGTTTAAGTATTATTGAGTAGTGCCAATAGGATTAGGGAGTAGAGAATATAAATCAGTAACTTTACTAGACCATGAAATTAAGTACCTCTCATAAAACTGGTGGAAGCCCCACCAGTTTAAAGATGATATTATTGGCATATTTGCTCATGCTAAAAAATTGATTAGTCATTGCACTTCTCTAAATGGATGGAAGGGTTTGGTAATATTAAATTCATATACCAAGTATTTCCATTATAAAAATTTTAGGTATCCTGGACTTGTATACATTTAACAATTCAATTGTGTATTCTCATTCATAGAGAACATATAGGGTGGATTTTCAAGAACATGGGAAGAAGTAAAGGACTGTGATGATTACCTCGATGACTTACACTATAGTCTCACTCAGGACATCTAGAAAGATGAAAATATAGATAATTTAAATAATGTAAGTTTACATTTTAAACCAGTTACCTATCTCTGTGCTGCTTTTCTGATTAATTTTAGAGCTAACAGTTTCTTGCTCTTTTATTTCTTCAGAAATAAAGAGGAATAAAGAGAAAAAATATCTTAAAATGTCCAGAGAATATAATAAATATGGAGTGATTTCAATGTGTTCTGTGGTGTACAAGTTATAAAATACTATTGTACATTATTCTTTCAAGTAAAAATGTTTAATATGAGAATCATCAAGAAATCATGATAACTATGAAATAGTACAACATAAGTTGTGAAAAAAATTAACAAATGGCCTAAAATCTCTACAGTAAAAGAGAATAAGCCTGAATAACACATTTCATTGAACTTTTACTATCTAAGTGGTTTTTTTTCTGTTGGAGGTCATAGATGTTGTACAATGAATACTTAATGTAACCTAAATGCTTTGCTATCATTATTTATTTATTCTAAATAGTTCAATACAAATTAAAATTATTATCAAGGAGAACCCACAAAAAGTTGAAAGTGATTGGGTTTAAAGAAAGACAATTGTAATAACTATTCTTGATTATCAACTTGACTACATCTAAAAGTAACTAAAACCCAAGTACACTACTGTGAGGGATTGGTTGACTTAAAAAGAGAGAACTAGTGCCTGGTTTACTGATTGTACTCCATGCTATGCAGGCACCTCCAACAAGTGGACAGCTGTTGTATTAAAATTCCTTTCTGGGACAAACTTGAAAGACACCCACAAGGGGAAATCTTCACGGTGTGTAGAACTTCAGCCATTACACATGGTCCTACATTTATTTGGAAGCAAAAATGAGTAGATATGTTGACTCTTCAGTGATTCATGAGCTATAGCCAATGAGATGGCTAGATGGTCAGGGATTTGAAGAGAGCATAGTTAGAATATTGTTGAGAAGGACATCTAAGGAAGAACTGTCTGGAAAAGTCTCTCCAAGTGACTAGAGTATATGAAGATGCTTTGCCCCATGTACATGTTTGTCAATGGGTAGCTTTATCAGAGGAAGATTTCAATAATCAATTAGATAGGATGACCTATTTTATGGACTTTAAATCTCTGTACCCTCCAATCCCTGCCATTGCCCAATGACAGTGTCCATGGCAACAGAGATGGATATTATGCATGGGCTCAACATCATGGACTTCTACTCATCAGTGCTAACCTGGCTACAACTGCTGCTGAGGACCAGATTTCCAAGAAACAGAGGCTAACACTGAGCCCAGATTTGAAATTACTCTTCAAGGACAAGCCAGAAACCTGGTGGCAGATTGATTACATTGAATCACCTTCTTCATGGAAAGGACAATGCTTTGTTGTTATTGGAGTACATCTTTTTTTTTTTCCCAGAGCTGAGGGCCGAACGCAGGGCCTTGGGCTTGCTAGGCAAGTGCTCTACCACTGAGCCAAATCCCCAGCCCCTTGGAGTAGATACTTCTACTGGTTATGGAACTGACTTTCCTACAGGTAATGCTCTCACCAAATCTGACATCTGTAGATTACAGAATGCCTTATCCTCTGTTATAATATTCCACCTAGTATTGCTTCTGACAAAGGAAGACAATGTCATAGCCAGAGAAGTATGACTGTGGGCCTATGACTAAGTAATGTACATGACCCTATCATGTTCTCCACCAACCAGAAGCAGCTGTCCTGATTGAAAGATGCAATGGCCTTTTGAGGCCATGATTACAGTACTTTCATGCCCTATGATTAAAGTCAGTAAGAAACTACAAAAACCTAATCCAAGAAGGATGACATAGGGCACAGACTATTCTGGAATGAAGGTAAGGTTCACTCCTCCAGGAAAATGCCAAGAACTGCTCAAATATTTGTCAAGGCTAGATGAAATACAGAATTGGTAGCCAAGGAAGATATTTATAAATACCAGCTAAGGCTGTGTGATCTGTTGCAGAAGGGATTATAATTGACATGAATGTTCATGCCCCATTTTGTTAAGAATGAGTTTGTAGAGATATTTGTGTTTTCTTTCCTTTTTTTTTTAGTATAATGAATTTCTATTAAGAAAATCAGTGGTTATCGCATTTAAATTTTGTCCCACAAATAACCTTGCTATTTACTCCAAAAATTATAAAGAATTTATGAAAGTACTATGATTGTTATATGATGATAGGCATGATTATGACCTGGTTAAACATATAATGCATTTGTTGTTGTACAAAGGATAGTAATATCATGTTAGGCATAATTAGGATCTGGTTATTGTTAACATTTGGAAAGTAAGCATGTCATAAGAAGATATGATTGTGTGTCAAATTTACAAGGGGTGAACTTGTGATAGCTATTCTTGCTTGTCAACATGACAATATTGACAATTATTATATTGTAATTAAATAAAACTGAAGGGCTAAATACAACTGGGAGGGTTTTTTTTTTAGAGTAAATCATTTGAAGTGGAAAGACCAACTTTTCATCTTGATCTTGTGGGGTGGGAAACTCTTCCTTTTTTCTGGACCATACCTTATGGTGTCAGTCTATATACAAGATATGGAAGAGTGAAGCGCTATCTCCCTTTGCTATTCACCCTTGCCCTACTTGAAATTCATTTCTTTAGTAGCATTAGAGCCTACTTCTTTAGAATCCCTGTGTATACTGAATACTAGGAGAGAAATTTAGCACTGTGGGATGAACAACTACTAGATACTAGGGCTTCAAACTGGTAGACCCCTATTTTTGAATTAGCTGGACCATAACTTGTAAACTATTCTAATAAATCCCATATATGTTCATTCTATGAGTTCTGTTCCTCTAGAACATTGGTTCTCAACCTTTCTAATGCTGCTACCTTTTAATATAACTCCTCATGTCATTATCCCTAAACATAAAATTATTTTCCTTTCTACTTCATAGCTGTAATCTTGCTACCGTTATGAATTGTACTGTACAGATCTGTATTTTCTGATGGTCTTAGGCAATGCCTGTGAACGGGATATTAAATCAACCAAGGGGATCATGACCCACAGGTTAAGAACTGCTGTTTTAAAATCCTGAAGGATGTCCATCACCCAAATTAGCAAAATATAAAACACTGTCTTAGTTAGGTTTTTTATTATCTTGAAGAGAAAGCATGTCCATAGCAACTCTTATAAAGGAAAACACTTCATTGGTTGTGGCTCAACTTACACTTTCAGAAGTTCAGTCCATTATCATCATGATGGGGAGCATAATGGCCTATAGGCAGACATGGTGCTGTCCTACATCTTTCAGGCAACAGGAAGTCAACTACCAGCTGCACCAAGGGAATTTTGAACAAAAAATGACCTCAAATCACACCCCACAGGGACACACTTTTCCCAACAAGGTCACACCACCTAATACTGCCACTCCATTTAGGGGCCATTTTCTTTCAAACAACCACAAACAATGAAGATACATTAGGTTAAGCACTCTCTTAGGATCAAAAAAAGTTGACTTTGAAGCACATTTTCCTAGTGTGCAACACTGTAGTCTATGTGCAAAATTATTTTTCTAGCCTAGAATTAGGACCTGAGTGGTAGTAAAAGTAAACTTTCATACATGGAACATAAGTACACAAGAGCATCTTCCAAGTAGGTCTGCTAAGCCAGAATTTGCAGCTCAAAATTGCCTTGGGTTTTATCTTTTTATTCTTGAGTTAAGAGGTTTCATTGGATAGGCGAGACAGTAGTTTGTCTTGAACTGTATAGGAGGCCCCATGCAGTGGGATCAGGACCTGTCCCTAGTGCATGAGCAAGCGTTTAGGAAAATAGTGCCTATGGTGGGACACTTTATGCATCCTTGGTACAAGAAGGAGGGACTTGGACTTGCCTCAACTGCATGTACCAGGCTCTGCTGACTCCCTATGGGAGACCTTGACTTGGAGGAGGTAGGAATCTGGGGTGGGTTGGGGGGGGGAAACACTGTGTGGAAGGAGGAGGAAGGAGAGGGGAATCTGTAGTTAGTATGTAAAATGAATAGAAAATCCTTAATAAAAAATTATTTTTAAAATGAATATCCACAGACAAGTATACTTGTGAACCAACAGGATTTCATCCCTGAAAGATGTTTCAGAGTAATATCTTCTGGTCATAATTTTTTTATTATTTTTGTTGTTATTATGTTTTTGTTTTGTATGTGGTTGTTTTATTTGTCTTTTCACCACATGTGTTCCTGGCACCTACAGAGACCAGACAAGGGCATGGGAAGTCTCTAGAACTTAATTTATAGACATTTGTGAGCTGCCAGGCACATGCTAGGAACCAAACACAATCCTCTTGAAGAACAGCAATCTCTCTAGCCTCCTTCCACATTTTTAAATAGTAGTTTTTATAATCATGCTTGCTACTGTAAACTTGACCATGTTTCCCAGAGACAGCAAGGCTCTGAGTGGAAACCAATGACCTGTACTTAATAAGCCCTCTGGGTGGCTCAGGAAACTCTCTAAAACTTAAACACCACAGGCATTACTAAGATATTGGGTAATGGGCTCAAATAGAGTAATTCACGCCTCTGGTTATTAGTCAAAACTTTCTAGTGGAGACTTGTTTGTGTTATAATGTAAGTGGGTATGGAATCATGTCAGGAACGCAGGGAGAGGAATCGTGGGTAAGAGCTGATGTACCTTTCACATGTCTCCATGAATATTTCCTTTACAGTATAAAAGCTGTGTGTCTAAAGTGTCTTTAATTTTATTTTTTTAAATTTTTAATTAAAACATAATTACATCACTTTACCCCTTCACTTTCCTCACTCATCCTCTCCCAAGTCTCCTCCCTCCAACTCCTTCCATGTTCCCCATCTCACTCTCAAATTGACAGCCTCTTTGTCCCTGATTTTTATAATTACATTTATGTATAAACATATAAACAAATATACAAGTACAACCTAAAAAAAGAGGTTCTGTTATTACTAAATTAGGATGGAAGTGGACAGAACAGGGGACAAGCAAAAGAAAATATGAAGAAATAACATGAGGAAAGGGAATATAAATAAAACATTTTCTGTGTCTTGACTATTTACTATAAAGACTTTGTAGAGCTCTGCCAATATTTGAATAGATTTATAGCCATTGCGGTGTAATGATTAGCTTAAATTTCTTCAACTCAATACATTTGACATCATTTATGAATATCTAATAAATTAACTGTTTAATAAAAAGAACAAGGAAATGTATCAGAAAAGATGCTCATATGTGTAGAGGATTTTAGTGTATAGAGACAACAGTTAAAGAAATTATTCCAAACTACTCTTTATAAACTGGAAATTGGGATAAGTTTTATTTAATTTTATTTAGGACAGAAAAATCAACAAAGAAAACGTGTAACATTTTAGTTAGCTTTGATCATAATTTTTCAAATTTACAGAAAAATCACACTCTTTTTACTTGCTGTATTTTAAATATCCTAATAAGTAATGTATTGAATCCTAAGCCATATTGTAATGAGATTCATACTGAAGAATACTGAAAATATTTTAGTTTATTAATCAGTTGCTACCATAATTAGAATCTGTACAGTGGAAAGCACAGCATTAGCCATTATTTCTGCTTGTTTGTTGTTTGTGTCTCTGTTTGATTCGGTTTGGTCTAGGTTTCTTTGTTTTTGATTTTTTTTTGTTTATCTGTTCAATTATCTTTATTTACATGCTTAGGCACGCTACTAAAGATTTTCAGTATAACAAGGTTTTTGAACATTGTGAGTTCCCTTATTTGATAATAATATTTGACAACATGAAATAAGTACCAATCAGCCTAAGATAGTTATGAAGTTTTGTCAGTCTTTAAAGGGATAGTCCATTGCTACCAAACACTCACAGTGAAAAGAAAAAGGAAGTAAATTAAATTAAGACATTTAAACAGGCATATAATAAGAAGTATATACAAATGATGAATATTATAATGAGAATATACTCAATATCTGTTGTTTCATAAACACTAAACAAGGGCTAAGAAATGGCTCAGTGGTTGAAGTGCTTGTCATACAAGTGTGAAGACCACAGGTTGAACACACTTAAAGCCAGCACAGACAAAGGACAAGACAAGCACCACACAAAAATCATGTGAACATTTTCAGGAATCTAGTCTACTCTATTTTGTGAAACATCATGCTTTGCTCATTAAGACCCCTTTACTCTTCTGTTAGCTACCTTCATCCTATGGGGGATACACACAATAAGAAACTTTCAATATGTATAGATAAAGAAGGCTCTCCCATGTCTGTCCATGCTGGCATCATGATTTGTCATTCTATGCTTCAGAAACTGCACAAAACACATTTTAATTGTTTACAAGGAACCCAGTCCATGCTTTATCTGTTATAATTGTATCCTTTGATAGACATTTCAATAAACTAATTTATATCATACTAAGTAAGATACTTAAACTAATTATCTTTCTAATATTTCTACTTTTATTAAAACACTGTTGAACCATATACAAACTTTATAACTAAACCATACTTGCTTTATTTATTAGTTGTGCCTCAAATTGTAGTACTTTGTAGTTTTCAGATATGAAATAGCAGTAAAATTAACATTGGCCAATTTAAATACGTTATTTATTAAAGACAATAAGAAACACTGACAGCAGTCGAGGATACAACATATACTTTTGCCACTATATCCCTTCTTTAACTGCCTGAATTTTTTTATTGAATTGATTGCTCCTGAGTAGTTAGTGTTCACAATATAAAAGGAAGAATATCAGTTGCCTCATTGAATTCCCTTTTCTATCAAATATATCATGGTTGTGTTTATGGCTTTTGAAATGCAGGATATTAAAGAAAAAGAAACACCCCAACTACTATAGTGAATTTAAACAAATCAAAGCCATCAACATGACATAATCAACCAAATTTTTGAGTAACCATCATTTCATGTAAGAAGAAAAGTATCAGTAGAAATTTCAAACTAGAACATTAGGATTCCTTCCAGGGCACATCTCAGGTTATTTACTTAAGAAACATAAACAATGAGGGAATATTTGCTTAAGATATTTATGGTAAGTCATATTGCTTAAAAGAATATGAAAAGTGGATATGCAAATGACGTATTTGAGCTGTGACCATTGCACAGATAACAACAACAACAAAAACAGAGAACAATGGTTTAGACTTTCAGATAACTATTCTCTTTGTAAGTTCAAATTGGTTATTTTTGTGTCCTCATTAGGATCATGTCCTGGGAAATTTGAAAGATTGAAAGATCCTGAGCTATCTAATGTTTGGGTGACTTCCATGAGTGGAGGGACATATCTTGTCTTGAAAGTGATTATAGATAATCTATTACCATGCCTACTATAGTCTGACCATTTGGATCAATTATTTCCATTTATGTTTAAATATTTAAGGAGCATCTCTGTGATGAATTTTTTGGTATTTTCTTCCTGAGTGAAAGAGAGAGTGAGAGAGTCAATGAGATCAACTTCATTTTCCACAAGTGGCTGGTCTCAGAACCACAATTCCATTTGTCTTTTTTTTCTATAGACTCCCATCACTTTAAGCTAATTACTCCCTTTTAACCTCAATTTCTTATAGTATAATGAACTGGGTCCCATTTAAGAAACCCGAGTCCCTTTCACGTCATCTTCAATTGACCTGCATAATTTACTTGTATTTTGCCAAAGGAAGCAGCATGCATAACTCATCATTTACTCTGTTTTGGAGTCTGTATGCTTTTGAATAATTAATTAATATCCATTACAAATTAATAATTTCACATTTTTCCTTATACCAAAAAATTCAGACTTTTATGTGTTATTTTTATTTATTTTAACTTTCATTTTGGGGTTTATATTTGCCCTTCCCTTTCTTCCATATAAAGCTTGTGGAGCACATCTTCCTACTCTTTTTCTAATTAGTAGTCTCTTTTTCCACTAAGTGTCATTGAATACATATTCCTAAAAATTAGCTGTCCTATTTATATAATACCACCATTATAAATATATCTCAGGGATGACCATTAGGAACTGGACAAGCAATTGAGTATACTAATTTCTCCCCAACGAAGGGCATCTCTCCTGATCCCAGGTTTCCTCAGTTGCTTATAGTTCTATGTGTAGTATTGATGAGCAGTTTTCTGACACTATGGGATATTCATTGCTGTTAACTTTGTGAAGGAACATATTGATTGGAGCTTGTGTTTGTCTAGAATTAGCACATCCTCTTTAGACACTAAGATCTTGAACAATATAGAATCCCCAAAAATGTATGACTAAGAACTGATACAGTAGGAGGTTGTGAATAGAAGTAAGCAGAAAAACTTATTCTTTAATTATTTGATCCAAAACCATAATTACTTCACAGGTAAACAGAATTGGTTGGATTTCATGTGTATTCTGTACCCGAAAAGATAGAAAACCATTTGCATTTGCCTGTTCTTACCCTCCAATATACTTCATTTATGATATGGAAAAGGCCCTAGCTTCTTTAAGTATGGAGATTTTGCATAGGTATATGTGTCTATTGTTTTCTATAACCATGAGGCCCTCTCCTTTCTTATTTCTGTAAGGTTGCATATATGATATTATTCATTATCCCATACTGCTAGCACTTGGCTGTTTCTCCTGATGAAACCATGAGTGAAATAATAGTAAAGGTACATCAAAAATAAGTGTGTATTCCTATTGATAAACAGCTGCTCCATGGTATTGTACTCCAAGGACTATTGTAGACAATTTTTGATGCATATATCACTTGACCTGCCTGACAGTTAAATCCTTATTGGAGTTTTAGTCTTCACTGTGATTGTTGCTATTATACCTGTTTTACAATGTCAATAACAGAAATAATCCTATTTATAATTCTCATACTTAGTTGCCATCTCTTGACTGAAGCCACTTTGTTAATATGCCGAGCATGGCAATCTTAGTATGATCATTGAGCTGTTGACTATTGATCAGTTTGATAATGTATTGCCTTACTGATGGATATATGCTATATTCGAATTTCTAAACGATCTTATTAAAGTAAAAAAAAAACAAAAAAAAAAACATGAAGCCAGATATAGGGCTGAAAACCCGAGAGATCAGGAAAATAGGAAAAGCCATAGCTAACCTCACTTTACCAACTCCACAGCTTCCAAAGATGAGCTACTTCCTGTCTACCAATTCCTGCATGTCTTGCTGTTGTGCCATCTGATTTGCTTTCTCTGTCCAGCTGCATCACTTCCTCTTTCTGCCCAGCTCTATCACTTCCTTTCTGCCTATACAGACCTCCAGACTTCCATAGTTAACTATTGTTGAAATTTAAGTCATGTGCCACCACATCTGGCTCTCTTCCCAGTGTGGCCTTGAACTCACAGAGATTTAGACAGATCCCTGCCTGCCAAGTGATAGGATTAAAGGTGTGTGCTACCATTGCCTTACTTCTATAGAGTGGCTGGCTTTTCCTCTGATCTCCAGGCAAATTTTATTTTATTGGGAGACACAGTATATTGGGGGACACAATACATCACTACAACATGCTCTCTGGTAGATGTTACAATAAAATAACACCCATATATGTCTGCCCCTGGGGCTACCTCTATAAAGAATCTAATAAAATTTATCTATCTACCTGTCTGTCTATGCATCTATGTATATATGTATGTAAGTATGTATGTATGTATGTATGTATATATGTATGTATGTATGTATGTATCTATCTATCTATCTATCTATCTATCTATCTATCTATCTATCTACATATCTATCTATCTATCTATCTATCTATCTATCTATCTATCTATCTATCTATCATCTGTTTTAGGTGTATATGCATAAGAGTACATTCGACAGTGTGAGTTGGAGACCTGAGGATAACATGTGGGAGTGGGTTCTCTCATTCACCATATGGGACCAGGAATAAAACTCTTTCTATTGCCAACTTCAGAAGTCCTGTCCTATGCTAACCTATCTTTAGTCCAACATGTTATCCCAAGCCTTCTTGATCAGTTGGAAAAAAATCTCCAGTGACAAGGAACTTCTACTTTTTCCACAAAGTGTAAGGACAGGAACATCATCTGAAGATTTTTTTCATATAATATATTCTGATTATGCTTTCCCCGTACCCAGATACTTGTCCCCCTAAACACACATCCTTTACTGTCATTTGAAAACAGACATTAGAAGATAAACAGGTGTCTAAATTAAAAAGAAAGATAATACAAATTAACCATCAAAAAAAAGAGCACAAGAAACTTATGAAGACTTGAAGATCTACAATTCACATTATTGACACTCATAGAAATCCCCTAAAAGCACAAAATTAGAAACCACAGTATATAAACAAAATACCTGTAGGAAAAAAAGAAAAGCAAAATACAAAGAAAACAAAAATATCAGACAAAGCATTATGAAACAAAACAAAATAAACAAACAAAAAACAACAAAAACAATAAACCCAGGTTTACCATTGAGTTCATTTTGTGTTGGCTATTTACTTCTGAACATATGGCCTGGCCTTAAGACTGTTTCTTACACCAGGTGAGACTCTTGTAGAGAAAACTGCTTTTGTAGGTTTTTTGTTTTTTTGTTTTTTTTTTTAACTCTTTGCCCTTTTGAGGGCTCGCCACCCAGCTCCCAAAAATTTACATGGAGGTTTATTATCATTTATGAATGCCTGGCCTTAGCTTGACTTGTTTCTTGCCAGCTTTTCTTAAATTTAATTTATACCATCTATCTTTTTCATCTGGGCTTTATCCTTTTCTTACATCTCTAGTCTTCCTTTCACTCTTACATAGTGGCTGGCTGTGTGTCTGGGTGGCTGGCCCCTAGCATGTTCCTTTCTTTGTTCTCTTTCTCTTCCCAGATTTCTCCTTCTATTTATTCTCTCTGCCTGCCAGCCCTACCTATCTTTTCTCCTGCCTCCATATTGGCTGTTCAGCTCTTTATTAGACCATCAGGTGTTTTCGACAGGCACAGTAACACAGCTTCACAGAGTTAAAAAAAAATGCAACATAACAGAATGTAACACATATTTGCACCATAAAACAAATGTTCCATAGCATAAACAAATGTAATACATCTTAAAGTAATATTCTACAACTGGGGGTGATTATCAATTGGTGATAACATTTGTGTTAAAGCCGTGTGCCCCTGTCGACTTCCTCTCTCAGCATTGGGATCCCATCATGCCTAGAACTGTTCAGGCTCTGTGCATGTCACAACATCTGTGAGTTCATGAGACAACTGTATTTAGAAGTTCTTATTTGCATTGGTGTTCTCCATTCCTTTGGGCTCTGACAATCTTTCCACCTCCCCTTTCACAGGGTTCCTCTAGTTGTCAGATGGAGGAAGTGATGAAGACATCACCTTTAGGACTGAATGTCTAAATGTCTCATAGTCTGTGCACATTGTTTAATTGCAGGTCTCTGTATTTATTTCCAAATACTGTCGGTAGAAGCTCCACTGATGATGGTTTAAAAAGACATTGTTAGAGGGGGATATGTGATTGGCATGTAAAATGAATAAAAAATTTTTCTTAATGAAAAAAAATTACATCAGATTAAAAAAAATGAAAAAGACATTGTTTTATGAGTATAGTAGAATACTATTAGGGGTCATTTTCTGGTTAAATTCCTTTTGCAGAACAGTAGGATTTAGTTTTCCCTAGATCCATTGTCTGTCTAGTCTTAGGTTCTTGGCCACCCTAGCAGTGTTGGGCATGAGTTCCATCTCTGGAATGGCTCTTACTTCCAGTCAGGTTGTGGTAGGTTACTCCTACAACATCTCTGCCACTATTATACTAGTTTATCTTGTAGGCAGGTTACCATCATAAGTTGAAAGGTTTGTGGTTGATTGTTGTTTACCTTTTTCTCTTGGCAGTGTGTAGAATATCCTCCAGAACCATGAACACTAGGCTGTAGGGGTGAAGGTAAAAGGTATATTGAAACCTAATATTTTAAAAGCTTCTAAAATATATACATATATTAATGGGGAAGGCAGTGCCCCAAATGGGACATTTTTCATCACAAAGTGAAGCTTTCAGTTCTCAGAATTGTTCGTATCTGATAGAATTATTGGCCAAAGAGTTCCAAGGGGAACCCCTAAACAACTTAGAATGTAGCGACAGCTTTTCTTTGCTGGTGACAAACTGTAACTCATACCCTATTGCTTAAGACAAGACCAAGACAGCCCACTGAAAGTGGAAAAATCAGGCTGATGTTTACCTAGAGCAACTTTTTAAAAGATAATTTAATCACAAATTTATAATTTAATAGAATAAATCTATGTGTGCATCAGTTTAATTTTGTATCAAGTTTAATTGTTAAGAGCCCCTAAGTGGGGAGGTAATATGCCCTACAGCAGAGACTACAATTTTTGTTTTGTGGATCATGTTGCCTTTTAAATACGCTTGTTTACTCATATGGATTAGTGCTGTGTCCAGCATTTATTAGGTAATTTTCTTACTGAGCTTGAAGCTATTAATAAACCGAAGAGCAGCCAAAGGGCCAAAAATCAGTAATAGAAGAGTGCTCTTATCTAAATAGAGTATCTATACTCTTTTCAACAAGGTAAAAATGAACATCATGAAAAAGAGAATGGCGAACCTAAGAGAGAAAGATAGGGAGATGTGTAGCAAAATGATGTCTTCTGGATGATGTAGCTTCCCTCTGTCAAACTCACTGTAAATGTAATGATCGGTACAATATCTTCAGGTAACCATAATTGTTCAAATTTCTTCATAGCTGTAGGAACCCACAAGCCCCATGCTTGATGAACGAGGGAGTAGCATTCCTCTCAATGATATAGCCATCATTAATTTTCTCTTTCTCCAATAAATAAGTACCCACATACACTCAGGTAAGAAACTAGTTTAATCAGTGAATCACAAAAGTATAGAAGCAGAACTTTAAGAAAAAAACATAAATCTTTAAATGAGTAAGGTATGAAAATGAGAGAGGAGAGTAGGGAAATATGAAATAGCTATATTTCCTTATATGAAAGAAAAAAAGAAAAAAATAGAAGACTTAAGATAATAAAGTGCATTTCTACACTAGCAATATTAGTTGTACAATGCATGCACAGAAGAACAGGACCAAACAGTACTGAAAGGATTGTCAGTTAGTCTAATATGCTTACAATGTTATGTATGTTATGCCTAAAAAGTAAATTGAAATAGCAATTAATTAGAGCAATTATTTGTGATTTGATGATAGAATCAATAGAATAACTTCAAAATTGCAACAGAATTTGTTACGAGCATTGACAATTTAAAAAGAAAAACTATTAGAAATAAGAAAAGGTTCTGAAAAATTATCATGCATTTTAGGAAGAATAAACTAGGTATATGTTTCCCTAGATAAAAATGCTTTATTATGAAAATGATAATGGCTAAGGAAATGTAATTTTAGCAGCAGCAAATGCAAATTACACAATGAAAAAGAATAAAAATAGAACAGATAGTAATAACACTAATTTATTGAAAAGTAGAATGTTGAGTACAGGACAACTTTTAAACTAAAGACTGTTGGGTCAATTGTGTAACAGCAGCCTGTCTGCCCTTCATGATCAGGGTTAACTACTCTTGGCAATACATTGTCTCCTTTTATTGCCTGTTCATCCTGGGTAGCTCACTAAGTAATATGATTTATTGATCCATGGATATCCTTACTGCCATATCTCCTTTTAGTAAAAATACTTCTTTAAGTCTAAAGAATGATTTTGCATCATCACAAGGATGGTGCTTCAAACATTGAGTAAATCCTCACTGGACAAGGTCTTTCACAGAAAAGACTCACGTTGCCATGTGGTATAACCACTGAGCTCTGCTTCCTCATAGCGAATGCTAAATATGCATAAATACATTTTAGTTATCCATAATTCCCTTTGAAATAGCCAGGCTTATTTCTAATCTCTTCTCCTTGGTGATTCCATATCCACAGCAGAATTATCTAGGCAAGCTTGTCTGTCCAGGAGCTTATGCTATTGGACCATAGATATTCCTGATTTATAATATTATGACTACTCCATATACACATGCAGTGCCTGTTACGGGTAGCCAGTGGCTAAGCCTTGCTAATGACAGCTTGTTGAGTTGCTGTTTCTCCGTGGATGTCTAGACATCAAATTTTCTGGAATGCATGCATCCAGTCGATAGAAAACATATTATTAAGCAACTCAAAACTTATTATGCACATACATCCACCCACGTTTTTTTACCCAGATCTAGACATGTCTGTCTAAACATTTCGATTCAGATTCCAATTAATTATCTAAGTTATTTCTCACTTGCCATGGGTCTATTTATTCCTATCTGGTGACACTTCTATTTTTGCCCCCAATGGAATTATCTGTCATGCTGCCAATGCTCTGCTTTGTGAAAAGATTTCTGCATGTTGCAGACTATTAAACAAGAATGCAAGAGGCTTTATGGATATTGCTCTTCCTCACACTAGTGCTTAAAGGATATGGAAACTTGAATGGATAAAACAAAAATCTCAAAAAAAAAGTTAAACTAAGAGGGAGTTGTGAAGAACACTGAGATATTTTACAGAAATTGGAATCAGGATGGATAATTAAACTTTCCCTGTCAAGAAGTAGAAGGGAATTTTTTATCCTAATAGGGACTCTAAGTAGTATACACAGCTCCAGTGTGAGGCATTCAAATGTGTGTGTGTGTGTGTGTGTGTGTGTGTGTGTGTGTGTGTGTGTGTGTGTGTGTAATGGGATTTCTATGACTGCCTTTTCCTAGAAACTGTTATCCTTAAGTAGTCCTCCTATTTGGAAAAAAAAAATGGTTCTTGTTTCCTGAGATAAGAGGAGAACCAAAGCACAACATACATTTTATGAAGAACATTACAGTAAATAAATACAATGCAAATGGCTACCACATAAAACAGAACTAATTGTAAACATTGCTGACTATTGAAATATTCCTTTTCTAATTATATAAGAGAATGAATGTAAAAGCACTTTGTGTATTATAAGCCTTAGACCAACACAAAGTGCTATCGTTATTAAAAGAAAAGCTTTAGGGCACTATCTGTCTTTATTTTCTTATGCTCTAATAAAAAGAAGCTGTTGTCAGCAGGCATGTGAACTGACTAAATAATTTAAAGCTCTGTAGTACTGACTAATAAATACATAAGAAATAGGAAGGATCTTGCTTTCCTACCTAAAAATGTGTCAATTCTCCTTCAATGTTCTTAATAAATAAGGTATAAGAAAACCTTTCAATTTATCACAAAACCTGAAAGCAAAGAATAAAATAATGTTCCCACACATTTTAGGGCCTCCAATATTACTGTGGTACATTATTGCAATCAATGCACTCATATTGCTGTATGATCAAAATTCATTCATTATTCAGATTCATCATTTACCAAGTATCATCTTTCTGGTTTTAGTCCCTTCAGGATACTTCATTACAAGGAGCCATCACATCCTTTAGGCACATCTTGTTCATGCATTTTTAAGACAACCTTGATGACCTTGGTTGTTTTGAAGATTACTAGAGAACTATTTGCTGTGGGAATTTTGATCACACTGTGACACTGTGAGACTGTTAAGTAAAGTTTCCCTTGAACCAGGGTGTAGAGCTAGCAACTAGCTAACTGAAATTGGCCATAGAGAAGCCAGGAATTTGAATAGAGAAGATGCACAGAAAAGAAAGGGTGGGGACTTGAGTTTGGCAATTTCTTTTGTTTTATGGCCAGGTGATGAGGCATGTCTTTTGCTGGGTCTCTGGCCAGAAAACAAAGTCAGGTGCTTGCTTCTTGGCTGCTCTGACCTAAAAGGTTTTCACCTCTACATCTGACTTCCAAGCCTTTGTTGGTAAATGCAATGATAGAGACTGAGTTTAAACCTACACATGGTGGCTGGGGCAGAGCCAGGTCCATGGGACCAGAAAGCCCTCCAGGCTGGGACCTAAGTGGCCAAAGGGGTGTTGATTGCAGGACTATGGGACCACAGACAATAATTGAAATATCAGTAAATTCAAATGTGGCCAATAACGTGACTGATAAACATCATTTATTTTAGATATCACTCAATTGCTAATTCCCAGAAGGTTTTATGTATTTTCTGATTTTTATAATAATAACAGATATCATTATTTCATTATCACATTTGTATTTATATGATTTCACTATACTATACTTTGTACTTGTGAGTTTTCAGATATTTCTAGAAATAGTCCAAATACACTTCTATAATCAAAATAGAGATTGTTATTATTGCAAGAATATATGATGATGCTATATACTAAAACTTAAACAAGAAATCTTTGCTGTTGATTACAGAGCAATAACCACACATGATTCCTTCACCCGGGAAGATTTACTGGTAATATTTACTCAGACATCTTAATCTTAACAAGTTTTAAAACATCAACAATTGATAGAAAAATTTATCTAAACAATAAAGTATTATATTTTATAATCATTCATTAAATTTAATTAATAAGTATTGGTAGCCTGTTCATATTTTACTATTTTTAGCTATTGAAGGAAATGTTTATTAGTGAAGCAATTATGAAATCACTAAAGAAGTAGTCTAATTCTTCAACAACTAAAATTTGAACTGTCATATAATCTAGCATTTCTTTTATGTTCTCATTGAACATACAAAAAGATGAAATCACTATGCCAAAAGATACTTGCACTCTCATGTTTATTTCAGTATTATTTAAAACAAATAAAATATTTCATCACAGATGCCATTGGGTGGATAAAAATTGAGTGTTGTATATACACAATCATATGTTATTAAGCTGTAAAAATCAATTAATTACTTAATTGTCATTTTCAGTGGCAGGGTTATTACTAGAAGTCATTGTATTGAACAAAACAAGCTAGACACGGAAAGAGAAATACCATGTTTCCACTCATTTGTGGAAATAATGAGTCAATCTCGCAAAAATATGGGATGGAGTAGTGTGCTCCTGCACACTGGAAACGATGCAAGGAGGAGACAAATGGTTCAATTAGGAGCCCAAAAATACCATATGGAGGATTTACTTCTGGTTCTTCCTTAGGACAGTAGGGTAATGATCACTTAAAACAATGCATGATGCATTTTAAGTAACAAAAATATATAAAATTCTTAATGTAGTAAAATTGTTAATATTTGATAAAGGAGAAATTATTACTTTAATTCAATTATAACACAATTGTTTAGAGGTACTGAATTAACACAACATAGCCCATGAACATGGGTACACATTATGTCTATATTTATAAAATTAAGATTCATTGTATGATAAAGAATTATGAAAAGCAGAGCAGTTGGGAAAATAGACTTTCAGATTCAATTTTACTTCACTTCTCTTACCTCTTTTTCTATTTTGTTTATTTTTTAAGGATATGAATTTTATTACAAAGATATGGAAAAATGTGAATCAGTATGTTCTAAGACATAATAGTTAAAGAATAAAACATGCAATTTTCTTAGTTTCTTTGTTTCAACACAACCCAGTTCTCAATCAAAGGTCATATTTATGACCCACTTATTCAATGGGAAAGCAATACATTAAACATCAGGAAACCCAGGCACCTGCAACTCACAGTCAGCTAGAAATTGCTTAAACCCTGTTTTCCTCATGAAGCAAATCACTGCACTAACTTGTAGTCCCCATAAGTTTCTTTTCTTTCTTTTCATTTTTTTTTTATTTTTATTGTGGGTGGTGTTGGTGTGGTTTGCTTTTTGTTTTTGCTCTTTCACAACAAGCTTTATCTCTGTATCCCTGGCTGTGCTGCTGTCCCAGATTTAGCTCTGCAACCACACTGTCCTGGAACTCATAGAGATCCACCTGCCTCTGTGTACCATTTGTTTGGATGTGGTCTTTCTTTTTCTTTTTCCTTCCTTCCTTCCTTCCTTCCTTCCTTCCTTCCTTCCTTCCTTCCTTCCTTCCTTCCTTCCTTCCTTCCTTCCTTCCTTCCTCGTCTCTCTCTCTCTCTCTTTCTCTCTCCCTCCCTCCCTCTCTTTCTTTCTTCATTTAATTTAATGCTTATTTACCCCTCCTCCATTTCTCCCTTTAATTCTCTGGTATCATGATGCCTATGAGGAATGCAAGCAGGTATGAACAGTTGAACAAGGAGGGTTAAGTTCTCCTTTTCACAATGCTTGAATTTTCCCAAGGGAAAATTGATGAAGAGAATGGGATGATGTGGACCAATAAAAATATTATGGACACAGAATTGACTACAGTATTTATCTTATATGCAAAGCATACAAAAGAAAAAGCAAGGGTTACTCTTTCAACTGGGAACATAAGCAGAAATTGGTACCATTCATGAAGACAGAGAAGATCAAGAGTGTCACAGACATTTTCCACATCTGCTTAATTGAGGGTGGTAATCACGAAATTGGGAATTGGATTTGTTTAGGTGTAAAGAGGTGGAAAAGGTATTTAGCCGTAGAGTGGTGAATGTCAACTAAGTGATTAAATATGAGATCCTAGAGCTTAGGGTAGAGGTCAAGGCCAGAGGCTGATATTTTGAGATTCGCCATTATATCAATTCAGTGGTCACTTAAAGTAACAAGAAATTTCTAGGCTTCATGACTCCAAAGTCAGTGATCATTAATGTAGTAATGATCCAAAGTGGTTTATAATTTGTAAGCATGGGAATTGTGATATGATTACAGTGTCATCTATGAGTTCACTTGGGAAGCCACAGGGAGATGAGTGTAATGTTACTTTGAAATGTTACATTATTGGGGATTTTTTAATGTACATGTTTCTTTTTATTGCTAACTTTAAGAAATCTTTACAAATGCAGTTTAAAACTATTGTGTTCCACCCTCAGACCGTAGTGCTGGTGCCTCCCTCTTTACCAACACCACAGGGGGTCTGACTTTACAGTTTATTATCTATTTACCTGTTTGGCTACTAATATCTTTGTACCCTGTGCAATATGGAGCCACAGAGCATTGTTTTACACATTTTTAATTATTAGAGTGTTGGCTTACATATTTTGAATCTTTCTATAAATCTTATCATGTCTTCAATCTGCCTGCCTCTCCTTGTCTCCTGCTGTTTTCCCCCATTCTAATTAAAAGTAGATCTTTTTCTCATACAATATATCTTCATTATGTTTTCCCCTCCCTCTAATTTTACAACCTACTTCCCCTCCTATCTGGATCCTGATGTAAACAGAGAATTCTCAACAAAGGAATCTCAAATGGCAAAAAGCAAAACAAAACAAAACAAAAAACCAAAAAAAAAAAATAATAATTAAAGATGTTCAACATCCTTAGCCATTAGGGAAATGAAATCAATATATTTTGAAATTTTTATATTATACCTTTCAGTATGGCTAAAATTTAGAACATAAGTGATAGCCTATGCTGGTGGGGATGCACACCAAGGGGAACACTCACCCAGGGCTGATGGGAGTGCAAAATTGTACAGCAACTATGAAAATCAGTATGATGGTTTTTCAGGGAGATGGATATCTATCTACCTCAAATCTAGCTATGTCACTCCTGGGAATATAGCTAAAGGATACTCGAATCATAGTACAAGGACCCCTTCTCAAATCTGTTCATTGCTGCACTATGCATAATAGCATAGATGTTCCTTAACAGAAGAGTGGATAAAGAAAATGTGGTACATTTACACAATGGAGTGTTACTCAGCTGCTTAAAAAATGACATCATAAATTTGCAGGTAAATGAATGGGATAACAAAAACAACAACAAAAAACCATCCTGAATTAGGTAACCCAAACCAGAGAGCTAAAGATGGTATGTTTTTGCTTATATCTGGATACTCGTTGTTAAATACGTGATAACCAATCTCTAATCCATGAACCTAGAGAGGGTAGATGCAAAGACAGATCTCTCCCTGAGAGGGGAAATTTGAATATACTTTATGGATAGGCTGGTGGATAGGACAAAACAAACAAGATAAATACCCACTTAAAAAAAAAAGCACAAGAAACATATACAGACACATATGTTCACACAGAGAGAGAAATTCCTTAAAACCTGAGACTGTAAACAACCTAGATGCCCATCAACGGAAGAATGGATGAAAAAAAAATGTGGTACATATACACAATGGAGTACTACTCAGCAGAGAAAAACAATGAAAGCATGAAATTTGCAGGCAAATGGATGGAACTAGAAAAAAATCATCCTGAGTGAGGTAACCCAAACCCAGAAAGACAGTCATGGTATGTACTCACTCATAGGTCGATTCTAGATATAAAGTAAAGAACAATCAGACCACAACCCGTAGAACCATAGAGGCTATATATATAGCATGGAGGTCCCTAGGATGACTGTGGCATATAATAAATTTCAGTTTTACTCAATTATGGAAAAAAAAATAGCCAAATGAATGGAAACACATGAACTATGAACCAAAGGTTGAGGGGCCCCCAGCTGCATCAGGCCATCTGAATAGGTGAGACAGTTGATTGGCTTGATCAGTTTGGGAGGCAACTAGGCAGTGGGACCAAGTCCTGTGCTCATTGCATGAGTTGGCTGTTTGAAACCTGGAGCTTATGCAGGGACACTTGGCTCAGTCTGGGAGGAAGGGACTGGACCTGCCTGGACTGAGTCTACCAGGTTGATCGCAGTCCTTGGGGGAGGACTTGTCCTGGAGGAGGTGGGAATGGGGGGTAGGCTGGGAGTAAGGGGAGGGGGTGGGAGGGGGAAGAATAGGGGAACCCATGGCTGATATGTAAAACTGAATGGTATTGTAATATATATATATATATATATATATATATATATATATATATATATATTACATATAACAATAGAAATGATCCTGTTTTTCCTGCATGTTGTCACTTTCTGTTTTACTTAAGTTATGAAATTATAGCTAGAGTTTTCCGCCTTGCCCACAGTCAGGACAAATCTTTGTCACCCGCCAGTCCCACAGCCGCTCAGACCCAACCAAGTAAACACAGAGACTTATATTGCTTATAAACTGTATGGCCGTGGCAGGCTTCTTGCTAACTGTGTTTATAGCTTAAATTAATCCATTTCCATAAATCTATACCTTGCCACGTGGCTGGTGGCTTACCGGCGTCTTCACATGCTGCTGGTCATGGCGGCGGCTGCAGTGTCTCTCCACCTCAGCCTTCTGCTTCCCAGAATTCTCCTCTCTCCTTGTCCCACCTACTTCCTGCCTGGCCACTGGCCAACCAGTGTTTTATTTATTGACCAATCAGAGCAATTTGACATACAGACCGTCCCACAGCACTTCCCCTTTCTTTTTTTTAAAAGGAAGGTTTTAACCTTTACACATCTCCAAAGTCAGCTTGGTATATTTGGGAATTTGGGCGTAGCTTCTCTTACTACTTCCTGCTGGAGGGGGGCGCTGTATCTTATGGGGACACAAAGAAAATTTTAGGATCATGGAGTAGTCCGTGAGACTGTATTGTCTGAGCCAGTTGCCTTGAAATGATTCTGGATGTTGAATCATCTGGGTCATGGTGTCATCAGAGATCTTTCAGGTGGTCTTGGCTGGTCAAACCTGATGTATCTTAATCTGGAACAAATCCATAGCCTCTGGCTTTCTGTGGAAACAAAAGCAGAGCCTCCTTTCCAAAGCAACATATCCTTACATCCAAATTTTGAAGTTAAGGTACCTTTAAAATACACATTTTGGCATAACTCAACAGCTTTTGCAATCAAATGTTTTTCTTCAGTTACAAATATCAAAGAGAACATAATCCAGATTCTCTGTGTGGTAGCCATCTTTACATGGCTTATTTTTTATATTACCTTGAGCCTATTGCTTTAAACTGCAGCCTTCTAAGCCTGAAAAGGCGCTGTGGCTGCTGGCTCCTCCCACTTCAGCTTCCCAACATGGAGGTGGTACATTTTCCGCCAGCTCTGGGAGCCATCGTGGGTCTATGCTTTTATCCAAGCAGCGTGTAGCCCAGAAACCTCTTTTTGTTTTGTACTAGCAAAGGCTAAATCCACCATGCAGCTTAATGTGCCACTTGCAGAGGCCTCATTCCCGCCATACTGCAGGTCGAGCACACACGCCAGGAACCCGCCAGTAGCTCAAACCGGCAGGCTGCCTCTCATTTGAGAGAGACAATTAGGAAGCTGTTTTTAGTTCCGTTTTAGAATCTTTTCTCAGGTTTTAGGTGGAAACTCTTGCCAACACGTTGGGCGCCATTTATCATTTTAGCAATAAAACTTATGAATAGTTATCATAAATATAATACTTTTTGAAAGTTTGAGCCCATGTATAGCATGAAAAAATATTTTGAAAATAAATGTTAGGGAAGAATCAAATAAATACACAGAAACAAAAAATTAAGATGATAATTAACTACACCTATCTCTTGACTTCAAACATTATTTTTTATTGGTATGCATTCATTGAAAACACTGATGAATTTCAAGAGGCCTCTTCTTTGCTCCTCTTTGACCATATTTATGACCCATTTTCTTCCCTTTTACTCTTTACTCCTCCAGTTTGTCTATTTCCTTTACCCAGACAACCCTGCATTTGTTATCATGTCATGAATATATAAATGATTTGATGCATCACAATAAAAGTCAGAATGCACAAGTGAGAGGAAATGTGGAGTATTCGTCTTTCTGAGAATTTATTTCTTAAAAAAAATTTGCAATTTTCTAAGTAAGCGCCATGTTGATTTCCAAAGTGGTTGTACAAGCTTGCATTCCCACCAGCAGTGGAGGAGAGTACCCCTAGTTCCACATCCTCTCTAGCATAAAGTGTCTTCAGTGTTTTTGATCTTAGCCACTCTGACAGGCGTAAGGTGGTATCTCAGAGTTGTTTTGATTTGCATTTCCCTGATGATTAGGGATGTTGAGCAATTCCTTAAATGTCTTTCGGCCATTTGGGTTTCCTCTGTTGAGAATTCTCTGTTTAGTTCTAAAGCCCATTTCTCAATTGGACTGTTGGTCCTTTTGATGTCTAATTTCTTGAGTTCCTTATATATTCTGGATATCAGTCCTCTATCACATGTGGGGTTGGTGAAGATCTTTTCCCATTCTGTAGGATGTCGCTTTGCCTTGTTGACTGTATCCTTTGCTCTACAAAAGCTTCTCAGTTTCAAGAGGTCCCATTGATTGATTGTTTGTCTCAGTGTCTGCGCTACTGGTGTTATATTTAGGAAGTGATCTATGCCAATGCGTTCAAGACTATTTCCTACTTTCTCTTCTATCAGGTTCAGAGTAGCTGGATTTATGTTGAGGTTTTTGATCCACTTGGACTTAAGTTTTGTGCAGGGTGACAGATGTGGATCTATTTGCAGCCTTCTACACGTTGATATCCAGTTATGCCAGCACCATTTGTTGAAGTTGTTTTCTTTTTTCCATTGTACACTTTTGGCTTCTTTGTCAAAAATTATATATTCATAGGTGTGTGGGTTAATGTCAGGGTCTTCAATTCAATTCCATTGGTCCACATGTCGGTTTTTATGCCAATACCAATCTCCCCAAGATCCAGCTATACCACTCCTGGGCATATATCCAAGAAATGCTCAATCATACCACAAGAGCACTTGCTCAGCTATGTTTATATCAGCATTGTTTGTAATAGCCAAAACCTGGAAACAACCTAGATGCCCTTCAACTGAAGAATGGATAAATAAATTGTGGCACATATACACAATGGAATACTACTCAGCAGAGAAAAACAATGACATCATACGGTTTGCAGGCAAATGGATGGATCTAGAAAAAATCATCCTGAGTGAGGTAACCCAGAGTCACAAAGACAAATATGGTATGTACTCACTCATAGGAAGATGCTAGATGTGGAACAAGGATGACTGGACTGCTACTCACATCACCAGTGAGGCTACCTGGAAAACGGGACCCCCAAAAAAGACACGGAGAAATGGACGAGATCTACATGAACAGCCTAGTCATGAGTGGGAACAATGAAGGGCGACGGTCGAGGGAAAGAGAGTGGGAGATCCCAGCTGGATCAAGAAAAGAGAGGGAGAACAAGGAATAGGAGACCATGGTAAATGAAGACCACATGAGAAGGTGAGAAGGGGAGGAAGCAGAGAGCTAGGGAGGCCCAAGGAGATCCACAAAGATACCCCCACAAAAGACTGCTGGCAATGGTCGCGAGACGGCAGGAACTGACCTACTCTGGTGATGGGATGGCCAGACATCCTGATAGTTGTGCCATAAACCTCATCCAAGGATTGAGGAATCTGAATGCAGACATCCATGACTGGGCCCTGGTGGAGCACTGGGAGTCTAATTAGTGAGAAAGAAGAGGGTTTATATGAGCGAGAATTGTTGAAGCCAAGGTTGAATAAAGCACTGGGACAAATAACCAAATGAATGGAAGCACAGGATCTATGAACCAAAGGCTGAGGGGCCCCCAAACTGGATCAGGCCCCCTGAATGCGTGAGACAGTCATTTGGCTTGATTTGTTTGGGAGGCAGCTGTGCATTGGTGCCTGGTCCTGGGCTCGTTGCATGAGTTGGCTGTTTGAATCCTGGGACTTATGCAGGGACACTTGGCTCAGTCTGGGAGGGGGGAATGGACCTGCCTGGACTGAGTCTACTAGGTTGACCCCGGTCCTCGGGGGAGACCTTGATCTGGAGGAGGTGGGAATGGGGGGTGAGTTGGGGGGAGGGCGGGCGAGAGGGGGAGAACAGGGGAATCTGTGGCTATTATGTTGAACTGAATGGTGTTGTAAAATAATAAAAAAATATGATTCTTAAAAAAAATTTTAGCTCAGAAAAGAAGTATATATCATATTTTGAGAGTTTCATTTAGGGTTTTTGTTTGTTTGAGACAGGGTTTCTCTGTGTGGCATTGGAGCCTTTTCTAGAACTCATTCTGTAGCCTAGGCTGGCCTTGAACTCATAGAGATCCACCTGTCTCTGCCTCCTGAGTGCTGAGATTAAAGGCATGAGACACCAGCGCCTGGATTATTTAGGTTTTATTGTGATACAATATTTATATATCCACATATATGTTGTAAAATTTCTTGGTCATGTTGTACTTAAGTATAATACTCTATACTACCTGAAAAAAATTCTAAGTATTTTTCACTAAAAAAAATTATATTTTCATGAATACAGACTCAAATTGTAGTTTTGACATGAAATAGTCTAATATGTAAACACTTTGAATTTTTAGATAAAGCCTGAGGCATAGTGCTATACACAAATAGGAAGGAATTCAATTTACACAATTTCTTCAGCATTTGTAGCTATATACTTAAATAACACTGATTAAAATATAGAATCATAATATTTTGTTATATTTAAGAATCTCTTTGTCATCATCCCATTATTATATTAAATATCTATTTTAAAAATAAATGATCACCAAATGTTCTGGGTTTTACAAAGTGAAATGTCTCACCTTTGAGTAGGTAAACATATATTTTTTTAAATTGTATTTAGTTGTCTAAAAAACACTTTAAGTTCAATTTTGTATTTCTTTACAAACTTGTATAGAGTCAGTTTGCTTGCAGAAATCTACTGTTTATAGTCTCTACTTTTTACATTATTTCAAGCTAATATAATTCATATTAGATATGTGATTGAATAACAAGATAAGAACTCTTGATAAAATCATTTTGCATTTTTATCGAATACTAAATTTTCATTAAAATAGAGTGTTTAAAACAGTACCGTCATTGTTTTTCTTGAATCATATAAAACATATACATAGGCACACACAAAACACTTGTATGTAATCATATTAAACATTATCAAATTCTGTTGTGGGCTGAACACCTCTTCTATCAAAAATTCATTTGTTATCATCAACAACTCTATGTATGGATAATCAGGAAAGAAAAAGATCTCAGGAGAAAATCTGGATCAGATAACAATGTGAAAGTAGTAGTACTCTCAGACAGAGATTAGCATTCACAATGAGAAGACCCTTTTCTGGTTGTTGGTTTTTTTTTTTTCTCTAGCATTTCAGGGGAAGAATGAAAAGCATACATTTGATAACATTGCAAATATCATTGACCAGATACCAATGATGCTGTCATTCTGTAATCGAACTCCCACCACGTTGAAAAGTGAGTGAACTATAGATTACAGAATGAAAGTCTACATCACTGTAAGAATGTATTTCATGAATTAATGCTCAGAAGAGGGCCATATTGACCAAATAGTGAAAAGTCAAGACGTAAGAGTTTGGGGAAGCCAGGCAGGGGTGGCGCATGCCTTTAATCCTTGGGAGGCAGAGGCAGGCGGATCTCTGTGAGTTCAAGGCCAGCCTGGTCTACAGAGCGAGATCCAGGAAAGGCACAAAGCTACACAGAGAAACCCTGTCTCAAAAAAATTAAAAAAAAAGTAAGATTTTTGAGGAAGCTGAGAAGATCAATGTGAAAAAAAAATGGATATTATACTCAGGCAAAATTAGACATGTTGCCTGACTTTAGTTTTTTGATTGTTTATTTGGTTCCTTAATTTGTTCAATGTGGTTAAATTCAAATTCTATACACACTGACAGTTTCTTGAATTTTTAGTTGTACGAGTATATAGTTACTTTTCAGAAAAATACAATGGAAGTCATTTCTAAAAGAAAATGTAAGCAAACAGAGGAACACATTCACTTTACTCTTCAAAATGAAAGTGACTTGAAACAAATGTTTTGATGGTAGGGTTTGCAGGACTCATTACTCAATCTCTTTGAAGAAATACCTATTCAGGATTTTATTTACTACCTTTCTCCTACAGAATTGTCAATTTGGCTCTGTGATGGGACAAGTGGTGAGAACGTGTTTAAAATTAAATGCTCAAACATGAGAGTTGTGCAATGTGTTTGAAACTGAAACATATGGGAGTCAAATGCAAAATGTGTCAAGTCTTTTCTCTATACATTTTAATAGTGACTTTGCAGTTCTTAAGCATGTAAACTATAGTTCCTTTTGTGATGACTTCTAAAATAACCATTTATAAATACAATGTTCTTATTTTCTTTCATTTTCTACTCAAGTAGATAATAAATGTGTTGTTTTTAAAAAACAGCATGTGATGTAATTAATAAAGTAAAATAGATGCATTCTCACAAATAACATTATGAATGAAAACTGCTTGCACAAATACATACACAACAGTTAAAATTTGAAAAAAAAAAAACTGAGGCTAGCAAAGCAAATCTACCTTTGTTAATGCCCATACTATCTTGAGATGGAATTATAATGCATTTATAGAGAAATCAACCAGGAACTGACAATAGAAAGATAAACAACTATGAAGTTGATAGTGCTTATGGGAATGCTATTATAGGGCTGACTTTACATGCTCATGTAAATTAAACTGTCCCTAATACCAGATTAATTGAACCTTAAGTCCACTCTACAACACACTATTTTCTATCAGCAAAATATATAAAACTTTATTTCTTACTAAGTGCCTGTAATTGAATTTAAGTTAATTTCTGAATACCAAACGGAAAGGTTTGATACAGCCCAGCTTTTCAAACTATATTATTAATGTAGAGGAGATTATCAAAAGCATTGTTGCCTCCTTACAAAAAAAGAGTGCAAAATCATGTTCTATGGTCATAACATATTATATAATTTAATGCCATTTTAATGTCAAGAAGACAAATAAAATCTCCTTTCCCTTAAATTCTATAACACAACAACATTCAAGAATTATTATGGAAGCAAAAATCTTCTGTGGTTTAGAAACAAGATCTTATTTTTTAGATAATTCTTTCCTCCCACTTTCATGATTGTGTTGATTGGTTTTAGATCCACTTGACATGAGTTCGAGAGATTTTCTTATGACTTTTGATTGAGAAAATGCCTCCACAAGGTTGGCCTATGTGAAATTTTGCTAGATTGAGCCATAGGCCATGGCCATGCAATTTGTAATTAAAAAAAAATACCTTTCCAGAATAATCTCATGAATGTGTCTTTAATGCATACATTGCTAGTTTCTTAACAGGGTATAACCACTAATTTGAATATTAATGCATAATTTGTTTCCATGCATGATAGTTCTCATCCTAAACTCAGTGATATGGTGAGGTGTATTTTCTGTGCTCTTCCCACCTCCTGGCATCTACTTTGGAAACACCTAAGGATAATAGGTGTTGATAAACTGAATGTAGCGAAATACTTTCTGTATGCCTGGTGCAACACAACAGAGCGCACTCCCTAACTAAATTAGACATCACTCTTCTCACATCTGTTCTCTGGCTCTGTGAACATTTCCTTCTCTTCACTCATCTGACATTTTAATGACTATTTTAAATGTGAGAGAAAAACACAGCTTTGCTGGACTGGATCTTTTTTTTCTTCAGGTGTTAGTATACAACGTGTTAAAAGCTCTATCAGAATTAGATGTCTTTTTAAAAAAAACTACCCTAATTTCAAACAGAATTTACTTACACATATTTTATTTATACTGTTATACTATCATTCATTTAATAAATAAATAAACTAAAAATCATTTATTTTCAGAAATCCTGAAGACTTGTAGAGTTCTTATATCCTAGGTATTATTTTTACTTAAAATTTGCTAATAAAACAACAAATGCTTCTTGGAATGGATTGGGAGGATAAAGCAGAAGAGGGGAAATGGAGAAATAATTAACACTAAAGCCCTCAGAAAAAGCCATATGGAAAGCTAGTATTGATGAAACGTCCTAAAATATATACATATGCAGTTTTCTTCAGAGGTATAGCCCCTGACAATATGCCTTTATTTTAGTAGATGGCCATATACTCATGCACACATGGGCAATATAATTGGATTCAGTAGGTGAAAAAAAGCTAGCATAAAGGTGGGAAGGAAGGATGTTGGGAAGCATTCCATTGGAAGAGGAGGGGATAAATGGAAGGTAGATATGATGAAAGAATAATGCATATATGTTTAAATGTTCAAATTATAAACTGAAAGGCAATTAAAAAACCAACTAAAAGGATACAATGTATTAAATAAATCATCTCTCAATATCCTATGTACACATATATCATATATGTACATAGGATATTGTGTGTGTGTGTGTGTGTGTACACACACACACGTGCTCAGAGAAGCAATATTTTACAAATATCCTTAAACTATGCAGAGATAGAATTGATAATTTGCAAAATGTTATTAATTATGATACTGAGTATGGGAATGAAGACTCAAATGAAAAATTCAGTCTCTGGACTCAGATAATGTATCATAGTCAAGACACAGTCACCATACCACCTTCACTAAGACGGGCATTGAATGAAATCACTTGCAGAAGATATAAATAAGGTATATATTAAACACAAAGATATCATTTGTTTAGGTTTGTGTCCCATATCAAACATTTCATTAAATATGTGAGAATACATATATACAAATATCAAAAAAATCTAAAAAACCCTAAATTTTAAAGCCAAAATATATTTATCCCAAGTATTATAAATAATTATATTCATGATACAATATCCAACGTATTATTCTGTGAATTTAATAAATGCTTCTTATCCAGTATTTTTAAATCCCCAAACCACATAGACATGCAAAAAATGTTTTTCAGGTATATAAAATGTTCAAGCCTTCCACAGTAGCCTTGTCATATAGGTAGGAAGTAGCTGCCATTAACAAGGCCTTCTGTGCTGGTTATGCAACTCTATTTACAGGCTTCTGTGCTGAAAATGGTTCTCAAGTGGTAGATCCAGGCACTAATAGACCGTGGACCATGGTTGTTCTACTCTTTTCAGGACTTCAAGCCACAATGGATTTATCGCATTGGTGGTAAGTGGTTGAAACATCTGTAAAAAGTGGTTACATGAAAGAATGTAGCAGTATGAACGTAATTGGCCACCATAATCTCATAAGGAGTGGCCCTATTAGGAGGTGTGACTTTGTTGGAGTGGGTATGGCCTTGTTGGAGAAAGTGTGTCACTGTGAAGGTGGGGTTTTAGGTTTCCTAAACTCAAGACAAAGCCCACTGTCATAGCTGACTTATTGCTACCCCCTGGTCAAGATAGAGATAGCACCATGTCTGCCTGCACATTTCCATGCTCCCTGCCATGATGGCAATGGACTGAATCTCTGAAAGTATAAGTGAGCCACCCCCAGTTAACTATTTTCCTTTGTAAGAGTTGTCCTGATCATGCTCTTTTCACAGCAATAGAAACCCTAACTAAGACAGAATTTGTACCAGGGACTGAGGTATTGCTGTGATAGGCATGGCCATGTTTTTTGATTGGAGGAATTTGGAATTTGGACCTTTTGGTTTGGAAAGAATTAGAATGCTTTAATGCTGTTTAATGGGCCATACCAGTAGGTGCATAGGTGAATGTGATTTGATGAACTGTGGCGATTACGAGGTGACAGAGCAGAGGAATTATAATATATTATCTAGAGATTGTTCTTGTGACATTTTGGTGAAGATAGTGGCTGCTTTATACCCTTGTTCAAAGAGTCTGCCTGAGGCTAACATAAAGAATTTTGGAATAATTATGTTGGTAGAAGAAATCTCAAAACAGCCTAGAAATAGACTCTGCTTTGTGGTCACCATTGTTAACTTTAATGAACATATATAATGAAAAGGAGAAAGTTGAACAAGAAAAATATTTATGGAGAAAAAGAGCACCAGAGAGTATAATGGAGCTAAGTTCTGTGTTCAAGGAAAAAAAAATAGGTTAAGAAGATAATTTCAGGAAATGGTGGCACAGGGAGAGATCCCATCCAGCTAAGTTTCCAAATTGTGAAAGAAATTAAAGAAAAGCTTAAAGCAGTGAGCAGTGGTACACTCCTTTAATTCAGCAGTTGGAAGGCAGAGGCTGGCAGTTCTCTGAGTTGTAGGCTAGCCTGGTCCAGAGATCCAGTTTCAGGACAGCCAAGCTTAGGTAGTGAAGGACAGAAAACTGGTGAAGATGTAATTGAACAAGGGAGCCATGTTACAGCCCCAGTAAGGACCAGAAATTGCCAGCTTCATCCACATGGTTCTTGAATTAAGGATAAAAGAAAGGAGCTATGTTATTTGCCCGAGTATAAGGAAAGGCATGTGTCAGGAGTGTCCCTGAATGGCGGCCTAGAGAGGCCATGTGTGAAGCTGTGAATTTGAAGCCTGGATTGTCTTAGGGACCTCAAGATGTTGGAGATGTCAGAGAAACGGGATACCTGCTGCTCAGAAGAGCTGCTAACAAGAAATGTAACCAGCCTAAGGGTGAGAAGTGTATTGTAGTCAACAAAGCTGAAAGGAGCTGGAGATCTGAAGAGCACTTTGACATCAGACATGATAATGCAGAATTTGGAGTTTGCCTAGCTGGTTTTTGGTCTTCCTTTGGTCTAGTATTTCCTCACTATGCTTCCTTCCCTATGTTTTGTAATGGTAATGTATATCCTGTGCCATTATGTATTGGAAGTATGTTATGTTTTTTTTTTTATTTTTTATTTTTATTTTACAGAGGATTATGTTAAGAGGTTGCATGAGTCTTTAAATTTCTGACTTTTAAACTTTTTTTTTGGTTTTTTTGAGACAGGGTTTCTCTGTGTAAGCTTTGAGCCTGTCCTAGATCTCACTTTGTAGACCAGGCTGGCCTTGGACTCACAGAGATCCGCCTGTCTCTGCCTCCCAAGTGCTGGGATTAAAGGCGTGCGCCACCACTGCCCGGCTGAATTTCTGACTTTTAATCATTGTTGAGACTGTGATATACTATGGGGACTTACAAAGTTGAACTAAATGCATTTTTTATTATTATATAAGTACAGGCTTAAGGGGGCCTGGGAGTGAAATGTGGTAGTTTGAATGTAGTTGTCCCCAATGATCTCACAGGGAGTGGTACTGTGTTAAGTGGATATGGCCTTGGAGGAAGTGTGTCACTATAGGGGCGGGCTTTGATATTTCCTATGCTTGGGATAATGCTGAGTGTAGCAATAGACTTCCTGTTGCCTTCTGGTCAAGATGTAGCCAGCATTACATATGCCTGCTTGCTGCCAGCCTCCCTGTTGTGATGATAATGGACTGAACCTCTGAAACTGTAAGCAAGCCACCTCATTTAAATGTTTTCTTTATAAAAGTTGCCAAAGTCATTGTGTTTTTTCACAACAGTAGAAACCCTAACTAAGACAAAGAGGTAGATCACTTGGGGCATGCTTTGGGACCTACAGAGTGTCCCCATCCTTCTACCTCTTCCTCTATTTCCCTTCTGCTAAGGAGTGAATGTTTGGTATATCATCACTCCTCTAGCCTGATACTCAGCCACATTGTAGGTCTACAGTAAAGAGGACAATTGAACAAGGAATCTAACTTCAGAAATCATGAACCAAAATAAAGATTTGCTCCTATAAACTGTGTTAGGTTTCATCACAAAGACCAAAAAAAAAAAAAAAAAAAAAAGCAAACTCATTCCTTTTTTAACTTTGATACTTAATGCTCCATGATTGAATATACAAGGTAGTCAAGAAATAAAATCAATGTATTTTTGAAACAAATTGTATTACTTTATATTATTATCCTTAAATTAAGAGATTAATATATGTGGGACAGTGTCATATTTTCTAGAAGTGTTTAGTTAGATTACTATTGTTTTGCTGAGCTATTACATTGGTTTCATTTTCTTAATTTGTTTAAAATAGACATCAGAGACACCATGCCAATCTGGGTAGGAAGCAAGCATTGACAATTTTACAATTGTTCTTTTTGGCCAGTTCTGAAACGATACAAATGTAGTAAGTATACACCAAAACCAAATGTACTCTAATATGTACAACAGTAACATCAGTAAGGCATATATGTGCATTTGTGTTAGTATTGAGCAGGGGAAATGTGAATAAAACTGAAGATGAGTTTTTGGCCAATTTTTTCCTAATTTTTCCCTTTCATCATTCAGGCTTAGACTTTAAAAAGCACAGGTTTTAAGGGAACTAAAAGACAGTAAAGCAGTGGTTTATGAATATAACATCGAAAGAGAATATGCCGTGGTGGTTTGAATGAACATGAACCGCATAGGCTCATAGGGCATAGCATTATTTGAGGAGATTAAAGTCTGTGACCTCATTGGGAATGTGTTACTGGGGGTGGGCTTTGGAGCTTCAGATGCCCATGCCAGGGGCAGTGTTACCCTCTTTTCCTGCAGCCTGCAGAACCAGATGTGGAACTCTCAGACACCACTTCAGCACCATACGTGCCTCTATGGCCCCGAGCTTCCCTCCATGATGATAATGTACTAAATCTCTGAATCATAAGTCAGCCCCCAATGAAATGCTTTCCTTTATAAAAGTGGTATCTTCATAGGAATGGAATCCTAACTAAGATATATGTGTTATACTGAATAAGAGGTCTACAGGGAATATACTTCATATTCTTTAGTCAAATAGTTGATGGTACTGGGACAACCTTATTATGGAAGAATGTATGAGAAGTTAGTTACCTTAAAATGACACTAAAGAGAAATTTCACAGAAGTTTGTCTACTTTTGTAGATTCTGTCATTTGGAGTAAATCTCTCTGTACATAAACCTATTTTTACCATTTTCTTGTTTTCCAAATTTCCCAGCTTTTATTTTCCTACTCTATTAGTAATCTACTTCAGAACAGTGAGTGATGATTTCTCACATCTTTATGAAATCATTTATTCATATAGTTTGTCATTTCCTCTGCACTCGTCATTCCATCTAAACTCTAGGAAATATAGCAAGGTAAATCACAGTAATGAAAGGTAGCAAGGTTTCTTTCCCCACATCAATATTTGTTCTAAATGAGTGGAGAAAAAGTTCTTTATTTATTGGCTTAAATATTAAGGCAATTCCATATAGTTAAAAAGGGAGGTTTTGTGGTGTAACCTACAAGTGAAGGGATAGGCTACAGGGTCTGGGAAAGGTGTAGCGCAGTCCAGCGGTGTTCTCTGGAGAACTCTGCTCAGTCTGCCTCCAGTGTCCAGGATCCAGGAACCAAGAGAGCTCACCCTTCTGGATCTTGGGTCTTCAGGGTTCCTCTCTTGGCTCTTCCTTGTAGGCATGACATTTACCGTAGCCTCAAAGGGGGTGGTATTTCCAGGTCAAAGCTAGAATGGTTACCCACTACATTTATTGACACTTATAAAGACAGACTCAAATACTAAAGATCAATGTGTGACTCTGAGAGCCTTCTCATGACCTTTGTATAATGTATTTAAATCACTTAAGTTTCAAGGAAAAGTTATAGTTTAGTAAGTACAATTCCTCAAGGCAAATCAGACTCAGTTTTCATTGTTCGTTTCTCCCTTCTCTCCAAAATTATCACAAAATACTATTCTATATTAGCTATGACATGACAAGTATATCAATCACGATAATTATGACTATCAATCAAAAAGTCAGATGGGCAATGATATATATCACTTGATTCTGCCAAAGTATAATTAACTTCAATTCTCTTAAGCCTGTATAAAATAAATCTTAATAATTTGGGACCTCTTACTACAACACTATGAGAAAATAGTCTAAGTTTTTGTGAATTTTCAAAGTATCAATCTACATGACAATGTCTACTGTGTGTGCAAGAGAATACAGCAGTAGCCTGAGATGGAGGGGTTGAGATCAGTTATTCATGAGATTTTTAAAAAAATAAAATAAAGTAAGTATGGAAAGATAAATATTATGACATTATTTGTGTGGCTTTCATCATTGAACTCAACATTATCTTTTCAAAACTATTCTTCTTTTACTTATTTTTCATTTTTGATTTCTTAGAGCAGGTAATTTCCCATTAATCAAGCCTTAATAGCAGATGTTCTGTTATAAATGAAAAAGACATTTTTTTTTTATTTTAAATATTTTTACTTTGTCATCTTGGACAGCTTTTATCTTTGAAAATGATGAGTTTGCATTTATTTATGGAGCTAAGCAAAATATGTAGAATAATATTATAATATATAATAATTTACTTATAATCTTCCTTAATGTTAAAATAAATATTATAAAGTGTGCTTTTTCTATGTTCATTTTAAATACAAATTTACATTAAAGTTTAAATGTTAATATATTTAATTAATGCTTTTCCATTTTAAATTTCTCAGTATACTAATTAAGTGACAAAACTTTAGATAGAGGACTCTCATTGATGCAGCGCTGGGGGACTTTTGAAAAGTGTCTTTCTGTTGTTTGACTCAAGAAGCATTCTAACGGGATGAAATCATTCTGGGCTCTTTCAGTTCCTACAATAGGAATCACACTTCATAAACTCTGGTGGCCTGTTAGTTTATTCTACATTAGTTATAAGGCATTTACCTACATTGCTATTTTCATGTATAAATAAACAATTTAAAATTAACTTTATAATTGTATATAAGATCAGAATGCTTTATTTACAGTAAGACTGGATTTGATTGCTCAATTTGATCAAACAAAGCATGATTATAAAATTAATACAATCATGTTCCTTTCCAACTGTTTAAAAAATGCTTATATTTAGTATTTCTTTTATTTTACTTTGCCATGATACATTTAAATTACTTGACCTTATACTCTTTTGATGTGCACATTACAGTAAAATTTGTAAGTATACATTATTCAGGAGATACATTGTGGTGAAATTTCAAAGAAATATACTCAGAAATTCAAAGTAAATTGCATGCATATTATATACATAAAAAGATCACACTTGTGTTATTTAAGATTTAACTGTTTTATCTTCAACTTACACTAGAACAGATTTAAAGATATAACAGCTTCACAAGTAATGGTATTCATTGTCTATTTGAAAAAAAATTCAGACACATAAAACTAGTGAAGTCTCATAGAGTACTCTCTCTCTCTCTCTCTCTCTCTCTCTCTCTCTCTCTGTGTGTGTGTGTGTGTGTGTGTGTGTGTGTGTGATTTCTGTCAGTTTAACAAAGAGTACTAACACCATGAGCTGGTGGAACACACCTTTAATTTCAGTACTTATGAGGCAGAGATAGGCAGATCTCTCTATTTGGTGTAAATCTGGTCTACAGAGTGAATTCCAGGACAGCCAGGACTGTTAAACAGAGAAACCTGTCTTAAACAAACAGAGAGGGAAAAGTGTAAGAGAGAGAAAGGGAAAGAGAGAGAGAGAGAGAGAGAGAGAGAGAGAGAGAGAGAGAGAGAGAGAGAGAGAGAGAGAGAGAGAGAGAGAGAAACTCATCTAGCTTTGAGCATTGAGCTCAGACTTCTGGTTTCTTTGGTCTCTTAGACTGAACAGAACACTGTCTTCCTAGCATGCATATTGCCATTATTGGACTACAGAGCCTTCTGTTGTATATGGCCATTCAATAAATACTTGATGATTTTCAGACTTTGTTACATCCTCTTTTCATTGTCACTGGTGGTGAAACTATGTCTTAAAATTATAGCATGAAGAAACACTGAAAATTACCTTGATCCTCTGCTCATCCATTCAAACATTTGGTTGGATTCATAAATATAGGATCATTTTTGTTACTGCATAAAATAATCACTTCCTTTTTTACCTGTTTGACACATTCATACATGTAAATAATGCATTTTGATTGACTCTGTCTTTATTCTATGGTATTCAATAACTATCTTCCTCATCCATTCCTTCCCAAATTCATGTGATTTCTTTTGAAAACCCAGAGTCTATTGATAGCTGCTTACGTCTACATAGGTGTAGAGGCATCTGCAGAGCACAGGTGGTCTCTCAGGGGCCTCATTGCCCCATCAAAACAAACTGACCTTCCCACTCCCAGATGCCATTAGTCATTAGTTGCCAATAGCTCCTCAGCTAGGAGTAAGATTCCATGAAACCCTCCATCATTAATGCTGAGATTTTTTGCTGGCTTGAGCCTGTGCACGTCTCATAAATTCAGTCACAGATGCTATAACTTTAATATATATAACTTCCCTTCTGTGTTTATATAATATCTTTTCATCATAGTCTTCCAAGGCCTTGCCACTAATAATATATTTGACACTCTCTTTTGAAATGGTCCCTGAGCATTAAGAGGAAGAGGAGAAATAGTTGCTTCATTTATGATTGAGCGCTCTATAATGTTCACCCTGTCTCTCTGTCTCTCTGTCTCTCTGTCTCTCTGTCTCTCTCTCTCTCTCTCTCTCTCTCTCTCTCTCTGTGTGTGTGTGTGTGTGTGTGTGTGTGTGTGTGTGTGTGTGTATGTATGTGTTTCTCCCCTTCATTCTCTGAGGGATGTTCTCCCTGTGGAATTCAGTATCTTTCCGTTTCAATGCCAGGATTACAGTTAGATGCTACCATGAATGAACATATTTTCATATAAATGGCTTTGTTCCTAAGCAAAACTACTAACATTAAATAGATAATTTGGGAATAACTGACACACACACAGAGACACAGAGAGATTACACATAAATAAATAGAAATAATTATAATGCCAGGATTACAATAATTAATAATTGAAGTGCTTGTGTTAAAATATAAGATGAATTATTAATTACAATTATAATATATTGTGACACATGTATTATTTTAAGCTCTGAAACAAGAGATCTGAAGATAGAAAACATTATATTTAACAAATGAGAAAGTTGAACAAAATATATGTGTAAATATTTACTCAACAAAGGAAGTTGTGTAATTGTGTGGGGAAGATCAGCTATGGAAGAAAGAGCAGAGCAGACAGAGTTTTAGAATACAACAATATGATACAGTTTCACCCAACCACACTGGGAATTAAGTTTACACTCTAAATGAATCGTCAAAAGCACAGTTTGAAATTTTCAGTGATAATCTAAGACCAAAGTGTATATTAGTACAATAAAATAATTTAGTTTAAATTATTAAATATGTAGAAACATTACAAGTACTACAAAAAAGTAAATGAATACATTTCAAGATAAATTATTAATAATTTCTAATAAAAAGTTTGTTCCACAATTATTGAAGTTTCAAATGTAAATGAATGTCTCATTTAAAATAAATCTGATATCATAGATTTTTGGCAATTAACAGTTGTATACTATGGCAAAAGAGAAAAACAAATTTCAATTTTTCAGTTTAATGACAAGTACTTACTCACATGTATGGCCCATTCCAAATAAAAATCTTAAATTGTGATTAATATAATCTGGTCAGAAAGAAAATATAATAATAAAATAATAAAATGAAGCAATAGGGCAATTTAAAGATTCACTGTAAGTTCATTTCAAACCACATATACTGTCCAAATAAAATATTCATATTTATCTTAGCCTTCAAAATAGTCAATAATAGTACTGTGTTAGGCTGGTGTGTTGGTCGCCAGCAATAAAGATAGTCTTGGAGCACTGGAATGAGTTAGGTTACATTAAGAAAACAAAATCCAGCACTTTCCTGTTGCATTAATTTGCAAAAGAGTAAACACACATTTGCAAACTCCACTTTGATCTCTGTGTTTTCTGTCTATCTATAATTTGTAGTTTCTGGGTAATTGGCATTATATACCTTCTGTGTTTTCTGATCTACCCTTATTGCATGTGTCTATGTGGGTGTTTGGATCTCTAGGCCCATCTGTTGTCTCATTGTCTTTACAAAGGAGCTTTTGTCTGTACTCATTGGCAGAAGAGAAGGTATCACATGGGGAAAGAATGAGGGTTACTTTGCAGAAATCTTTGAGTTTTTAGAGGAAGTAAGTTATTTACTCCAGATGACCCCCAAAGCACTCAGTACTGCAAATATACCATCATCAAATTATAGCTATAACTTCCAAAGTTTATAGATGATAATTGTTGTATCGGAGTGTTTTCAAACTATTGGCCATTTTCAGCAAATTATTAATATAACACACAAATGCAAACATACATGTATTACTCTAGGTTAGGGACATGAATGAGAATATAATTTAAATTTAAAGCTATGTATTATCTTAGGTAGAAAAACATGATTATCTTTGAAATCCAAGGTAAGTAAGGTTGAGTGCTACATTATTCACTTAAAGTCAATATGAAACAAACAAACATGCAAAGCAAGAACGTGTTGAGTACTCAACAGACTATCAGTCTTGTTTTTTTATTACTACAGAGTGTATTAAGAACCTGGCTATAAGATCCAGCAAACAGTTACAGTATCTTTGAATATATGAGATATTTCCAAAAAAAAGTGTTTCATCACAGGTTAGGTAATACAGCACAACTAGGAAATCTATACAGCAACAATGTTTAAAGAAAATGGCTGAGATCAGATTTCTAGGTGGTTAGTGAGGGGCCAATTAAGTTAGCAATATGTCTAACAGAGTGAGACAAAATTGACAGAGAAATCAACACATGCTCAATTGTCCTAAGAATACATTAGAAAGGTAAGATCCTAAATTTGGGAAGACATTGATGAATTTTTCAATTGAATGACATTTAGATGAGTGTTTTAAAAAAAGAGAGGCATTCAGAAAGTCAGATGCAATTAAAGGTACCTATTAGCAGAGAGGAACTTTTGTCAAAAAGCTGGATGTGAAAAACAGGAGAGTCCTGGGAACTGAGACAATCTGATATGAGGGTCTAAAGATGTCACTTATCAGGTTGAGGACCATTTCAAGCACTGTGATGTATTTCTACAGGTTTCTTGCATCTTTCCTGTAGAGTAGATGGAATCTCTCATTACTTCATGCTAATGTTACAAATATAAATGGAAAAAAGAAATATTCATGTTTATGAGATGCTTTTAGAGATTTTTAAAAATTATGTATTTGTGTAGGTGATGCAGATATGTGCATGTACATGCCAATGCCTATGGAGACAGGAGGCTTTGGATTCCCCTGGAGCTAGATTTAGAGGAAGTTGTGAGTTGCTGGGCACCAAACTGTGTCCTGTACAAGAGAAGTTAGTTAAGTTAGTAAGTTATTATACACTTAATAACTGAAGCATCTCTCCAGACCTTGATTTAGGAAAATTTGCTCTAACAGTTTCCAATTGCTCATTATGAAATTCTGACAAAAATCTAAACAGTATTGATTTCTGAAACTCTTTTAAGTGAACAGTTACCTATAATCAAAAAATAGTGTCTTGGCAAAAACCAAGATATCAGTCATTTGAGGGAGGTTTATTTAAAGAGTATAGGAAGCTGCTAAAAGGTCATAAGCAAGACTGAAAACTTTCTATTCCACTCTGCATAGGAGACTAGAGACTTTACCAAAATCACCTGCTGTGTGTAGGTATGCAGATATTGGCACTAATTTTAGAATTAATCCAAATGGAAAAAAAATTACAACAAAATCAATTTCAGCAGTGTGAGCATAAAAGAGAAGTGAATAAAGGAAAAAATTGACAGTTGTAGAAAGGTATGGAATGAAGCTATAGGGTCTTTTATTTAAAAAAACTACTTTTATTATGAGAAACTAGAAAAGTTTCAAATTTCTTTTTAAAATACATTTCGGTCAGATAAACAATTCAAGAAAGAGAGGAAATAATAAAAAATGCAATACTAACATTTTGAAGTATGGCTTTTATGAAAGAATTCAGTGAATTCAGAGAAAGAGTGTTTACAATTCTCCTCATTTAGATTTAAAATCTTCAGCCCGAAGGAGGTGGGAAGACATCAAAAACTTCACATAGGAGATTTCAATTTATTTTCTCTTGTTGATTAATCAGAGTATAGATATTTTACATGGGGAAACATATTAATAGTATCAAAAGCTTGTGACATTTGAAGGCACAGTTTTCTTGAAATGCTAACATTGCATTTTAATTAGATATTTAGCTCCAGAAAACTGCCTGCTCTCTTAGTTTTTTGTCTTAAAAAAATCAGAATGAGCCGGGCGGTGGTGGCGCACGCCTTTAATCCCAGCACTCGGGAGGCAGAGCCAGGAGGATCTCTGTGAGTTCGAGGCCAGCCTGGGCTACCAAGTGAGTTCCAGGAAAGGCGCAAAGCTACACAGAGAAACCCTGTCTCGAAAAAAAAAAAAAATCAGAATGATTGCATCACTTTCAAGGCTTTAGAATGAACATCACATGATATAATGAAGTGTACAGCACCACATAGAGTGTTTCTCACATGGTATGTATTCATTCAGTAGTAATCCCTATCTCCATGTAATCTGATAAAATAAACATTTAGTTTTAAAATTAAAATATAAATAAAACAAATCTTAAAAACAATATTGGGGCATACAGAAACTCTATGTTAACTATTGAAGCTGATTTTGTTCACAAAAAAAGACTTTTTAAAGATGTATAATCAAGATGTTAGTCAAAAGATCAAGACCTTTAAAGAAGACTTTGTACTTTTGAAATATATTTCATCTGAATGACACTAAGAACTGCTTAATCTGGGAACACTTAATTTAAAGTACTGCCTCTTCTGAATGTACCAGGCTCTGCTGACTCCCCATAGGAGGTCTTCCTACTTGTAGGAGGGAATGAGGGTGGGTTGAGGCAGAGAGGCTGGAGAGGTGGGAGGAGGGAAGAGGGAAAAATACTTTGTTTAGTATGTAAAATGAATAAAAAATTTTTCTTAATAAAAAAATAAAGTAAAATTAACTACAATGAAAACCTTTTTAATTTTTAAAAGGATTTGATAATACATGTTTGATTTTTAATAGAACCACAATTTTCACATATACAAGAAATGTATACATATACGTAAAATATGTTTGAGCTACATACAAATATTTTAGAGGTGTCATGTATGCATTAATCAACACCCAGGGTGATTCTATATTGTGACTACTGTGAATAGAACCAAAATTAATATTATAATGGGAATATCTATTCAACATAATAATATTATACACATATTGGAAAATAAGATTTAAGGGTACTATAGAAATTTTATTGTCCCTGTTTTAAGAATCCAGTATCTAGATATAATGATTGTAGTTTGATATTCCACTCCTCTCATGTCAGACTTCTCCTTTCTCTACAGTCTTTCACATTACATTTGGAGTAGGTACTTTGCAGCTATAATTATAATTTTGATCTGCATTCTCCTTTGCATTTTTGTAATAAAGTTGACAATTTGCATATATTCTTTTCAACAGTTTTAGTAGAAAAATTTTCAAGTTTTCTGACCATATTTTAGTTGTTTTCTGTGTCACTGATTTTCTATAGTCCAGTACTTTCTCTGGATATCAACTCATTTTTAAGTCATATTCTTTGTAGATACTTTTCTCAGTTCTGTAGTTTATCTAATCAGTTTATTAAATGTTACAAATTATGTCCAGAAAATGCTTTGTTGGACATATTTTTTTCACTTTCATCTCTATTGCCTCTTTTTATGATCTGATTCTATACATGTTTGCATATTCCATTTTTACAAGTCATTTATTCCATATTGTCTTGTGAAATTCCAGTTCTTAGAGTCTTGTATTTGAGCCTTGAAATTATAAATTTTATTTTCTACAGGGTTGATGATAGGATTTTTGTTTCATTTATCTGCATGTGGATAGATTTTCTAAATCATTGTTAAATCCTTTATTGTTTTATGAAGTGTGTTTTTTGAATTTTCTTTAAAATGTTTTCTGTGAATACATTTTACATGGGTGTCTTCCCGTCTCTTCCAGTAGTCTACTGTCTGTTTCTATGAGCCTGCCATGGTATCTTTGAGTTATGATTAGATTATAGCATAATTTGCATTCAGGTTCATTTCCTGCATGTTTATTTGTTACACTCAAGTTACTTTGCTACTAGGGTGTTTGGTGGTCGCACTCTGTTATCTTTCATATTTTTGTGAATTTTATAACATCAGAACTTATTGGAGATTGTGATAAATGGATATGTTTCTTTGAGGAATATGAACATTTTAAAAATATTGATATTTTTCTAAGTCATAAAGGCACAACCTCAGTCTTCTTATTTACATCTCTTTCATCTGATTTCATTGATATTTATCTTTATGTGTCTATCTTTTAGTTTATTTGTACATTTGTTCCCTAATATATGTCATAACTGTTGAAAAACTGGGTTGTTCACTGATTTATTTTTCAAGTAGTTTAATAAATTAAGTGGATATTTTCAACAAAACTGATAAAATACTCAAATTGCTTTTTAAAATTTTGTTTCTTCTAATGTATAATGTGTTTATATTTTATGATTGATTATAACTTCATCATTTAAATCATGAGATAAGGACATAGAATATCAATCATAATAAAGAAAAAGTAGGAAAAGCATGGGTACAATGCAAAAATCCCTCTATGAAGTCTTGCCCCACGTATAAATGACTTTGAGTTAGACAAATGCCAGTTGACTTGGAGTTGGAGGGTAGGGGAAAGAACAAATGTTTTCTCTTAATTCTAGATATCTAAACTGTTAATTTTCTGTCATCTTTTATAGTTTCATATTTTTAGGAATCTACATATTCTCTCATGTGACAAAATATAGTCAAGTTTTACTACACACATTTTACAATTGAAAATCTTTAAAATTGTGAACTAATTAATATAAATGCCCTAATTAGAAGATTATTTTAAATTCCATCAAAATATCACACTCCTGTAATCTTTTTACTAATATTTTACTTATTAACAATAATATATTTAAAAAATACAACTAGAAAAGATTCCTTAGCAGTGAAAAATGTTTTCCTTCAAGGTGTAAAATAAATACACTTATAAACAATGATCTGTGAGGACTGCTAAGTAACATTTTCATTCACATATTTAATTACTGTCAGAGTTCACTTTCCAACATTTGAACAAGCTATTTTCTTCCAGTGATATTTACTTCATAAACATCAAATTCAGCTCATATTGGACCTTTTAAAAAAAGATCATGTTTCTGTTATGAAAATAAAGTTATAGTTACAAAAATAACTAAGACAAAGGCAATAAGTTATTTTCCTGCCAATTAATTAAATTTCAATTATGTTATAATGAAATGCAAATATATTTACTCATTTTCATAGCTACTTACAGAAATGAAACTCATTTTTTAGTTATGATTTCAGTTATATTAGATTTGTTATTTTTAAATTATATTAATAATATATTATTTCACAGTTTCTACTAGATTTTTTTGATAAAATTCTAACTTAGTTTATTTTCACAATAAATATTGTAGATGAATTTCTCAACAGTCTTATTAAATAAGAAACACAGAGCCAAACACAGGGGTAATAGCCGAAGAGATCAGAGAAATAGCGAAGAGCCCCAGACTAACCTTAGCTTACCACCATGCCTTAGCTACCCAAGAGAGCTTCTTCCTGTCTAACCTATGCTTTTATTGCCTTCCTGTTCTGCCTTCTCATTGGCTCTAAGCCCAGCCACATTACTTCCTCATCACTGCCTGTCTATACAGACCTCCTGTTCTCTATGGCTGCTACTGGGATTAAAAACATGTGTTACCACTCTTGGCTGTGTCCTTGACCACATAAAGACTCTGACTGCCATATGATCGGATTACAGGTGTGTGCTATGACTGCCTGACTTCCGTTTATGACTGGCTATGACCTCTGATCTCCAGGCAAACTTTATTTATTAACATACAAATAAAATATCACATTTCAGCACAAATAAAATAGCACCACAAAATATTGTCTTCTGGAGTCTTGTTCTTTGTTTATGTAAAGCATGGACAGTGGAAATATCCAGATAACATAAAAACAAACTATTGCAAGAGCAGATTCATATTTTATCTTCATTAATCCTATGTATTGTCAGGAGAATACTCAGTTTAAACTGTTCTATGTTTTTCAAACAATGTTAATCTACAAATTTCCTTTAGGTACTCTGCACTGTTGTCTTGCAAAGGACATGATCTCACTTTGATATGTTATGTTTAGAACCACATCCAAAACAAATGGGAAGCAAAGCAGTACCAAAGCTGCCTAAATGAATGTGTTCTTTGAAGAATGTTAACCACTCAAACACATGGGTATGCATCAATAGGCTTTAGGTTTCCTCTGCTTTTATTGAGCCAAACCAATTTCCTCATCATGTCTGCAGAATGACTAGGGCATATGTTACACAATGTGGTTTCCAAAACAACATCTCTTTCACATTTAAAATAAGATTTTTGTAAGTAGGAATAAAAATGGTGTAGGTTTTATTTGATGTAAATTATTGTAAATCAACAATACATAAAATCAATTTCATGTTAATAAATGAAACATAAATGCTCAGTACTGTTTTCTTATTGGGTGACATGGACCATGCTGATCCCATAGACTGATTTACTCACATCACTGTGCCTATTTAAGAGGCTAAGAAAATAAATAAATAAGATATGTGGAATTACTCTGAGAGAGTCAAATAGGAGGAAAAGCCTGTGGAACTGAAGGAAGATTTAAATATAAAAATTTATGCATGTACTGTGGCCCTCAATCCTGAAATTATACACTAAATGACATAGTCAATAAAGAATGAGGCATTTAAGGGAAAGTATAAATAAAACCACAGCTAAGTGTATCTCCTCTTTCCACAGTGAATTATTTTCCTTCATCAAATTTCCCATAAATTAAAAGCCTTGGCAAGCATTTAAAAGCTTATTATTTTAATTCTTTCAACATGATTGCTTTCCAAGAGTGAGTATTTTTATGTCCAACGATCTCAGATTTCAACAGCATGAGTAATAGTAATAAAAATACTTTACATCAGTGCAATGCATAGTAGTTTTCTTAATGACAAGCATTAAAAAGAGATGACCAAATACAATAGTACATCATTTCCTTGCCTTGATGACTGAAAACCAGAAGAGGCACCTGCCCAAAGAGAGGAAAATCTAAGACTGACACACATAGAGCTCTAGATGAAACTGCCCATTTACCCTTCATTTGGTTCTCATATCTAGGAATAACTAATCCAATTCTATAATTTCTGAAAAAAAAATAAGAAAAAGGATCCAACAAACTTCAGAGAGAAAGATTTCAAAGTCAGTGTTTTCTGTTTGCTTGTTTTATGACTTAGTCTCTGCACTCTGCAGGACTGCAAAATATAAGACATTTTCCAAGTTGGAGAAAACTCAGACAGGGATGATGCATAAAGTAGATTCTGGAAAACAGTTAAATAAATTGTGAAAATTATGGCTGGCAAATTGTTTGTTATAATTGTAACACATGTGTAGTGTAAGATCATACAGGTGTACAAAACAGCATCTTGTTACACTTAGAATAAGATTTTAGCAAGTAGAAATAAAAATGTATTTACTTGTTTTTAAGAAAAAATTTTAATCTTATGTATATATGCATTTTGTTTTAAGTGTACGGATGTTTTGCCTGCACATGTTTGTACACTGTGTGTGCGCCTGGTGCCCTCAGACATTAGAAGGTGTTGAATCCTCTGGAGTTATAGACAATTGTAAGCTGTGTTATATGTCCTGGAAATTGAACCAGGTCTCTCTGCAAGTAAAGCAAGTGCTCTCAATTACTGAGCCATCTGTCTAGTGCCATGACTGTTATCAATATTTCAAAATAGTAATAGTACACTAAAGGGATAGTAAGACATTAGTAGTTTATGCACTGTGAGTAACTAGTTAGATATGCTCTAAGAAAAATTTTATATAAAATTTTGTTTATTGGTCCTTTTACAGTCATGTTTGTCTTTATGTTCCTAACATTATCATAAATTAGACAAACCGAGCCAGACAAAACTCCCGGTACAGAGATAGGAGGTGAACATGAAACCACATACCTTCCAGTGGAGGTTTTGAGATTGACAGCTCTGAGTGTAGCTTCAGTAATTTGAGCACACTCCAGTGGATGGCCACACAACCAGTAATATTTGGGCAGCACAAATTGACCTTGTTGTGAAAAAGAAGTCCCAAAGTAGGCTAAGGAGGACAAAATGGTGGATTGGAGAAGAGTTGGGAATGGATGAGGAATATGATTGAAACATGCTGTATAAAAATGTTATACACTGAAATATTAATGGAATATATATATATATATATATATATATATATATATAAAGATAGCAGAAATATTAGCAGAAGCATTTTCTCTGAGAGTAAGGTCCAATATTAGTTTATGTACTTTAAGCAACCTGCTAAAAATGTCAACACTTTTCTAGATTACATTAAAGAACAAGGGAGAATCCCAGGGTGATCCTCCACCTTGAGATTTTCCTGGATCTAGAAGAAAAGATTAAAGATTAAATATCTTGGATTTAATGTCCACTTTTTATGGAAAAAGAAATGAAACAAAGAGACAAAACTAAAACAAATGTAAATTCTGAGATAGAAACTAGGAGACACATTCAAATCTGAACAAGGACTCCCAAACATGATGCCCATTATGTAAGGCACTGTAGAAGACTCTTCTGCATTGCAGAGTGCTGCATTTTGACCATGTCCACATACTATATAAAGACAGGTACCCCTGATGTAATTGCATGGATCTTATTTACGGAAATGTCCTGCTTATGACCCAGGTTACTCCTACGGACTGTAACTTTAAATGCATTCACTACTGTCTTTACAAGAACATTAATTTATGAAAGTGTGTGGGACACAAGCATTGAGTCTGTAGCAGAAAAAAAATCTGCAAGTTATCAAATAGTTCATTATTTGGGGGCCTTGCAAACAGTAGGGCCTTGTACAAACATAATGTTGATATTATATAAAAAGCATTAGTAGGCAAAGAAAAAATCATAAAAGTAGCTACAGAAAAACAAAGCCTTGCAAAAAGGGGAAGAATTATTACAAAATGTTGTATTTTTTGTCATAAGAAAAAAGGACAACAGTTGGAAAATGACATAACATTTTTCAAGTTCTGGAAATAAAACCAAACAACTCCTAAAAAAACAAGCAATCAATTGAGGAAAGCATATCTTCTACAAATATTGTCAGGAGATAATAAAGTCAGACCTTCTGAATAAACAAAGATAGTGGATTCTTTCATGGCAGATCTATAGATGGATTCAAATAGGTGTTTTTAAAGATAATTTTTAAAAACAAACATTTGAAACATTATTATGAATAAAACAAGAAGCAATGGCTTGCATAATCATCAATGAATTTAATTCTTAAAATTTTGATATTATAAGACAATTTAAAATCTGATTGTTAAAAGAATATTTATTTTTAACATATATGTGTCTGCTTTTCTCTGTGTGTACAGTGTGCAGTGTATGTATGTACCTAGAGAATCCAGAAGACTTCATTAGGTACTCTGGAAGTGGCATTATATACGGTTTTGAACAATTATTTGTAGGTATTGGGAACCAAACTAATGTTCTCCAACAAATCAGCAGTCTTATCAACTGCTTAGTCATTTTTCTAGCTCCCTGACAGATACATAACATCTTTTGAAAATATTTAAAGTATTTAAATATTTAAGATAATATAAAGAGATATTTAAGATAATATAAAGAGAATTTCATAACTTGAATAGGAGTGAATTTTTTAAACTTTAATTGACCTGAGAAGATATTAATCCCAGATTTGTATAATAGATAAGTAGGTAGATAGATAGATAGATGACGGATATAGATGATAGTTAATGTTTTTATAATATCAGATGAAGAAAAGCCACTAAAATTTCTGCCATTAAATATTTTCAAACCCTCATTGATATACTAAAAATAGACACACTTCCATAGAACAGTGGTCATGAAAATTTTAGTTTCAAAGACGCTGTGATTTTGCTTAGATATTATGATTGAGTTTATAAAATTTTGGATGTGGGAACTATAGTAGATGATAATAAGTGTTAGCAAAGAGGTGAGGGCAGGTATAAAAATGAGAGTGCACAATATATATTTACAAAGCAATAACAAGTTAATTTCGTGATAATGGATCACAATGGATTTTTGTGTGTATAAGATACTGTATATAATGAAGTCATACACATATGTATACTTCATTATATAGAAGTAATATATATGCATAAATCTATGTTCAAGTCATATATGTGCATATGACATATATGTTCATATAACATGTTCAAAATCTTTATGAATTGTATAGATTGTACCCAGAGTAATCTTGAATTTTATATTATCCTTTAGTTACATGAGAGTGTAGCTAATAAGGAATAAAGTGATATTTGCACAAATTGTATTGTGCTATTTTTTACATCTTCCTGTGAACACCTTAATAAAAGCACCACAAACAGATACAGATAAAGATTCTTCTCATGTAAGTTTAAATGGACTGAAAGGTAAGCATTGTAATGTACAAAAGTGTGACTCATTGACAAAGCTTCAAAGACATTTAGTTTCACATGAACTACTATAAAATGCATGATTTACCATCTGTGTTCACAGAGAAAGGTGAAGGAACTCAATAGCACATTATTACTCTATTTTGAAAAACTGTTTACAATTTTGTGCAATTAGGTATGAGCTTTACTATCTTTTTCGGCATGTGTATTTTGTTTATAAAGACGAATGCTGGAGGTGATAGTCCAAGAATGCTATCTTGGGCACCCCCATTCTCCCAGTAGCTATCAACTGCCAGTGGCTCCTCTGCTAGGTATAGAACATCTTGAAAACCTCCCACATCCATGCTGCAGTTTTGGCCAGTGTGTTCCTCTGTAGGTCTGGTTTCAGCAGCTAGCAAGCACTCCAAAGGCTCTTATTGTATACATATTGATTGGTGTCCATCTCTGTATTAATTGCTGCCAATGGTAAAAAGAAGCTTCTCCGATTAATATTGGCAGTTGAATTCATCTATGAGTATAAAGATAAGTAATCAGAGGGAGTTTGGTACTATGTTCATTTAGCAGAATAATATCACTTACTTTTCTCATAGATTTTATAAGCTCCCCAGTCAAAGATTCTGGTCTTAGTTATCAGTATCAAACATGACTTACATCTTCTGGAATAGTTCTAAAGGACAATTAGAATGTAGTTGGTAACACCCCCAAAATTCTTGATACCTTTGTTTCCAATGGACATGTCTTGCCAGCTGGTCATTATTATAGATCACAGATTTCACAGCTGGGTAAGGTTTTAGACGATTTATCTTCCCCAGTATCAACACTTATGCCTGTATCATAAAAGATAACAAGCAGTAAGGCATCTTTCAGGTTAGTACCTGTTGATTTCTACATATCTTAACACTAGAATATGTGGTATCATCAGCAATAGAGTCTTACCATAAAGTTCAGTGACCGCTGACAGGCTGCTTATGCTCAAGTCAATGATCCTATACCTGTGCAAATGTCGTCAGATCTAATTGGAATCAGTGGGTTTACAAAGCAAACACAATGTTAGGAGGGTAGCCCAGTAGTGACAATATGACAGTAGTTGGAGGGGAGAAGCTAGCTTGAATATATAAGTAATTCTTAAAGAACAAAACAGAAGTACTAATTAAAAAAACAAAGAAAAGATATCCAGATGAAGTATGTATTTGGAAACATGGTGTAAAAGCTAAAATTCTTTGATTTTGCAATTAAAGGGTGATAGTAGACTGTTTCTTGTTGATGCTGAAGCAAATAATTATTATTACAAATATGAATTATATTGATATCTCAACCCCATAGAGTAATTGATCAGATTTTTGGCTTGTTCATCATCCAGATAATCAATATCAACTGGGGCTATTTTACATTGTGAAGTCATGAGCTCAATTCTAGTATGACTCTAATATAGGACTATAGATCACCATTCATATTTAATGGACTATGCGGTAACAAACTTTTACATGTATACATAACTCATTTAAGCACAAATTCAGCTCTGGAGAAGTAAACATTTAGAAGTAAAGAAATGTGTCTCTAAATATTTTAAGACAAAATAATACTTTTCTGAGACTGTTTTGTAAGACAATTTATTGAACAAGATTTTCTAATGCAAAACACGTTCTAATCACCACAAAATGAAACTAGAATCAATTGTATCAAGAAAAAGGAAGGCAGATCTAAACTTCAACAAATCATCCCTGTAGTCTAAAGACTTACTGCTCAAATATATAAAAATTATGTAAATCACTGTGAAAAATAAGCAAAAAGGTAAAAGATGAAAACAATAAAAGATGCAGTAAGAAAAATAAATCAAATGTTGAATCAACAAGACTTCTAATGAATACAATAGAAGAAAACCAGTATATATTAAGAATCTCATATGCACTCTTGGGACTAAGGTTAAGTAAAATTTTATTGAAAGCACTGTTAACATAAATATTGCCATTGTTATAACTGTTACAAAAATCTCCTAAGCTTATAAATACAGAGCAGGAAGTGCATGCATATACATTCCTTGCTTCTTAAAACCATTACAAACCACTGGAAAAAAAATTCACTGACAGGAGAAATGACTTATGGTAAATTCACATATCAAAAGCATTTTTGAAGCAAAAGGATCAGCCCCGGGGGTATGCACTATGTTAATGAAATACCCCCCCCACAGACACACAGACACATAGACACATAGACACATAGACCCACATGCAGAAACACACACAGTCACACTCTAGAAAAAGAAAATGAACTTAAGACCTCAAAATAATGGATGGAATATAGAAATATTAGTACTTTAAACCTGAAATTTAATTGTAAATATTAGTAGTAGAAAAAATAATAAATGACATGATGTTTTTAAATTTCAAAGCCTATTGTAATTATGAAGCTTATGTGCTAAGATTATATATGTAATCAATTTTACACAGGCTTTAAAAAGAAATGGACACAAATCTTAACTCACAAAGTCTTGAAAGACAAAATAAATAACTTTACTATTTTTGCTCTTAAAACTATATCTTATTTTCACAAGGTATTTAATAAAATTTAATACAAAAATGATGTAGATATTCTAAAATTTTGTCAATGAATAACAGTTTTAAGAATTGGATTTTAGTGTCATTCATATTATTATAATTTCAACACAGAGAGAGAAACCAACCTGCCATGAAAAAAAATTGAGACATTCTGCTTCTTTATGAACAAAAAGAAGTTTACAATTCACAATACCCTATAGGAGTTCTGTACTAAGATGAGAAAGTGGAACTCTGTGAGTTATCCAATGACTGCTTTTCAGAGTTTCTGAAGATGTATGTATCGATTTGTTCACAAGAACTCAGGCATGCCCAATTTAAGTTCATCCTAAATGTAAGAAGAAAACCGTCTAAGTGAGTCAAAACTTTAAAAAATCTGATGGCAAAACTGTTGCTTATCAGAACAGCTGGAGCAATGTAAGCTCTCATGGGAAAAACTGGGAATCCAGAGATGGCAGAGGAATAGAATGAGGTACCAGAGATACCAGGGATGCCTTCTGAAAACAAATTGAAATGCTAGTGTATCATAAGATCATTAGGGGCCTTCCTGTTTTGTTTGTCTGTTTGTCTTTATTTTCCAACCTGAGCTTCAAGGTTTCCTTGGAAACAAACAAACAAAAGCCCAGTGAATCAATATTTCTATGTCTTCATATTTAGTGTTCTGCTCAACAACTCTCAAATCTCATGTGTCTAATAGAAAGGAATTCTGTGTGTGACCCAGAACGTTGAAAAGGTGGGCTGCAGTGGTCTTAGGATATATTTTTTGCATTCTGCTCCTATCTTAGGTTAATAGATGCAAGTAACTTCTTCATTATTATTTTTCTTCCTTCTGTAGCATATTTATTTTTGGAAAAGATTGCAACTTGCCTGGGATGATTTGAAAACTAAACTTTCATCTTTGTTTTAATGACTGAAAATTTAGCTGCCTGAATATAAGGAATAATTCTTAAAAAACAGTGAGGAACATTTTATCACATTATAAGCTCCACATTCAACTCAAGAGAAGCCATCAAGCTGCAGCTGCTATAATGTTAAAAAAAGTTTATGTCATCATTACTCACATTTAGAAACATGGATATTAGCTGAGGAAACATGTCACTTTCTTTACTTTTCCCAACTTTTGCTTTGAATGCCAAAATATTCTGCTGAGAAGAGAACTTTAAATTATTTATTCACCAATTTATTCATAACAAGAACTCACAGTGTTATACATAGACATATGTTTCCATAGCATATCTGTAAATTAAAAATTATAATTTTGATTTGAATAGAAGGACATCATGATTTACATTATTTGGATATCTGTTAATATATCCAAGGGGGTGTAATAACATACATGCTTAAAATTTCAATAACAAAAACTAAATATTTAAAGCCAAGTGATAAGATTACAGAAATGCTCTTCTTTCTTGTCTTAACAGTAGACAAATTTCCTTATGTTATTTAGAACAACTTACTCAATAGAAAATGTTTGCAGGAATTACCTGTGAATACTTATAGAAAACAAACTAAGTGTTCTCATTTAAAACCTAAGGATTAATTAAGGAAATATAAAATATCAAAAATTGTCTGAAAGTGAAAGTGTATTTCTTATCTTTTTAATTTTATTATACTTGATTTTCATTTCTGATTAAAATTATTTGTTCCCTCATTTTCCCTCTCCTACTCTCTGTATATGCCCCTTATCACACCTATATTCTGGGTATGATATTATCACCTTACATAATTTTTTAACAGCAGCTTAAACAATTATATGTATCTTGTTAATTACTATTTAAAGCCTTAAATATGGTCTGATACATAGTAAGTGTTCTATGCATTTTCTATTTTAATATCACTTATAGAACTTTAATATGTAGGAAAGTAGTAACCTGGAAATGCCACTAAAATAATAAGAAAAGAAAGAAGCATTTGTGTTTATGATTGTTACCTCAAAAATGCTAAATGATGTGTCCTGGGTTTTCATGCACTTTCCAGTTCCCCTTGGTAGATGACGTGCAACCCAGCAGAAAATAGAGAGAAGACAGTACAACAATTCAGCAGCCCCCCTCAAAGCCACATTTATAGCCATTCCCCCAGGAACTCTGTCTTTCAAGAATGAGTTTGTCGTTTTGTAGCACTGAGCAGTGCAGAACTTGCCTTTTGTAGAAATGTATTTCATCTCCAATCCAGATGTGCTTTGCTCAAATTCACATCACTCCATCTGCTCTTACAATATGAAAACTACTCTCAATACATTTTCATAAGTAAGAAAATTAATTATTACAGCTGGGATCTCCCACTCCCACAGGCTCTCTTTCCCTCGACCCTCGCACTTCATTGCTCCCATTCATGTCCAGGTTGTTCATGCAGATCTCAGCCATTTCTCCATCATTGGGCGATCCTCCTGTCTTTCCTGGGGTACTGTTTTCCAGGTAGTCTCACTGGTGATGTGAGTAGCAGTCCAGTGATCCTTTTTCCACATCTAGCATCCTCCTATGAGTGAGTACATACCATATTTGTCTTTCTGAGTCTGGGTTACCTCACTCAGGATGATATTTTCTAGATCCATCCATTTGCCTGCAAACCTCATGATGTCCTTGTTTTTCTCTGCTGAGTAGTATTCCATTGTGTATATGTGCCACAATTGATTTATCCATTCTTCAGTTGAAGGGCATCTAGGTTGTTTCCAGGTTTTGGCTATTACAAACAATGCTGATATGAACATAGCTGAGCAAGTGCTCTTGTGGTATGATTGAGCATTTCTTGGGTATATGCCTAAGAGTGGTATAGCTGGATCTTGGGGGAGATTGATTCCCAATTTTCTAAGAAAGTGCCATATGGATTTCCAAAGTGGTTGTACAAGCTTGCATTCACACCAGCAGTGGAGGAGTGTTCCCTGAGTTCCACATCCTCTCCAGCATAAAGTGTCCTCAGTGATTTTGATCTTAGCTATTCTAACAGGCGTAAGGTGGTATCTCAGAGTTGTTTTGATTTGCATTTCCCTGATGATTAGGGATGTTGAGCAATTCCTTAAATGTCTTTCAGCCATTTGAGTTTCCTCTGTTGAGAATTCTCTGTTTAGTTCTATAGCCCATTTCTCAATTGGACTGTTGGTCGTTTTGATGTCTAATTTCTTGAGTTCCTTATATATTCTGGATATCAGTCCTCTGTCAGATGTGGCTGGATCAAGAACAGAGAGGGAGAACAAGGAATAGGAGACCATGGCAAATGAAGACCACATGAGAAAAGGAAGAAACAAAGTGCTAAAGAGGCCCACAGAAATCCACAAAGATAAGCCCACAAAAGACTGCTGGCAATGGTGGAGAGACAGCCGGGACTGACCTACTCTGGTGATGGGATGGTCAAACACCCTAATAGTTGTGCCAGAAACCCCGTCCAAGGACTGAGGAATCTGGATGCAGACATCCACGGCTAGGCCCTGGGTGGAGCGCTGGGATTCTACTTAGCGAGAAAGAGGAGGGTTTATATGAGCGAGAATTGTTGAAACCAAGGTTGGATAAAACACAGGGACAAATAGGCAAACGAATGGAAACACATGAACTATATACCAAAGGCTGAGGGGCCCCCAACTGGATCAGGCCCTCTGAAAAGGTGAGACAGTTGATTGGCTTGATCTGTTTGGGAGGCATCTAGGCAGTGGTACCAGGTCCTGGGCTCCTTGCATGAGTTAGCTGTTTGAAACCTGGGACTTATGCAGGGACGCTTGGCTCAATCTGGGAGGAGGGGACTGGACCGGACCTGGAGTCTACCAGGTTGATCTCAGTCCTCGGGGGAGGCTTTGCCCTGAAGGAGGTGGGAATGGGGGGTGGGCTGAGGGGAAGGGGAGGGGGGCAGGAGGGGGGAGAACAAGGGAATCTGTGGCTGTTATGTAGAACTGAAAGGTATTGTAAAATAAAAAATAAATAAAAATAAAAATAAAAGAAAAAATAATAATTACAAGTAAGTGAAATGACTAATATTAACTTTTAGCTTAATGTTTGATGAATTTTTATACATTATGAGAGAAGTATGTATTTCATTGGTAATGGGCCACTGCACCTAATGAACAGAGTAGCTGCTCACTTGCACTAAAATATATTGATGTCCTATTTTTATACTCAATTTTGTCCTCCAAAGCATAAGGAGAACAGACCTATATTTACTTTTAAGGGATTGTTTTTATTTTTTGTTTTAATCTGAACAGAGTACTCAAAGGAAGAAATATAATGACGTCAAAATATATCAAAAAGTGTTCGGCATCCCTAGATATTAAAAAAAAATTGAAATAAGTTTGAGATGCTAATCTTACCAAATCAGAATTGTCAAGATCAAGGAAAGAACCAACAGGAAATACTGGGGATGATGTAGGGAAATGGTAAATTCAATGCATGTTGGTAGGACTGCAAATAGTTACTGTGTCTGTGGAGAAGAGTAGGGGAAAATTACAAAATGGTAGAAATAAATGCAACCATGTTCATCATTTCTCTATTCACGGTAGCTAGGAAGTAGAAGCCACCTAAATATCCTTCAGCTTTAAAGGAAGAAAAAAATCATAAAATTTTCAGGAAATTGGTGGAACTAGAAAATATTATTTTTAGTGAGGTGGCCCTGACCCAGAGAAACAAGAGAAGCATATTTTTTCTAATTTGTGGTTCCTAGCAACAAAACTTTAGAAGTGAGGTTGAATCCTGGAGTAACTGCAGAAATCAGAAAATAAAAACAAACCTTTGATGTGACAGGGAGTATGGATTCTAGAGAGGGGAATAACAGCATGCAAGTTCTGTGAGGGGATTAATGGGGGGAAATGGAGGGGCTTATTAGTGTTCCCAAGCTAGCCTATAAAATAATTGTTTTTATAGTGATAGTTTTACATACTTTGTTCTTATCATTGTCCTTCCATGCTCCATTTTCCCCTCTGGCTGAGACCTGTTTAGATCGGGTATCCTGCCAGGATCTGTTAGTTCATATGTTCAGGAATCCTGTTTTGTCTATAAGGATTGTTTCCCCAGTGTCTGCCATCTTCACTGGCTCTATCAATGCTTTGGTCTCCTTTACTACAGAGTTCCTAAACTCTAGGTTTGGGATTTGATAGAGACTTCCCATTAAGGACTGAGTGTTCCAAGTTCTCCCAGTCTGCACTTTGTCCAGCTGTGGGTCTCTAAATGTGGTTCCATCTACTTCAGGAGGAAGCTTCTCTGATGATGCCTGAACAAGACACTGATCTATGAGTGTAGCAGAATACCCGTAAGAATCATTGTACATCTCTGCTCCTTTAGCAGAATAGTAGTATTTTGTTTGTCCCAGCTACATGTACGATCTAGTTTCAGTTTTTAGCTACCCAAGCCCTGTTCTTCTTGGTCTTTGATCAAAGATGAAAGTAACTCAAACATTGCAAAATTGTGTTGGAAAAATATGTTTGCTTTTTTGCGTCTACCTCCATAAAAATCACTGAACTACACTTTTTTTCTTGATCCTTTTCTATAGTTACTAAGTCTACTTCATTTGAATAATTTTACTTTTATGGGCTATCTAGATAGATCAGAAGAGTTGATCATCATGTAATGTAGTACAACATTTATAATAATGGCCACTTATATATTTGGGAATTTTTCAATCTTGTCCAAAGAATCCATCATTAATGTATCACTATAAAGACATTATGAAATACAGTATTAATTTATAACTATAAAATATAATAACACATAGTGACTATCTAGACAGTGGGGATAAAAACAGAAAAGTTGGAATATAATGAAGTATAATTATTTTATGAGGCATAAAATAAGAAGACTATAAAGTTCCATAGATAGAAACTTCAAACCATAACTAAAAAGTTTCAAATATAGAATATATAAATCAAAATGTATCCTATAACTAAATGAAAATTCAAGTGGTATAATTAAAGCTGGAAAGTTATTTGATTAAAACTTTGTCTAACTATGTCATGAAGGGGTCAAACAGCATCTGAGTGAAAGCACATCTGTCATGATTTGGATGAGAAATATCCTGCAGAGACTATTGTGTTTAGATGTAAATATTTTAGAGTATGATATGAAAAAGAACCCTGACAATAAACAATGGGACAATCGATTCTTCCATAGATGAATTCGTAGCATAACAGTATATTAGAAGATAATGAAATCTTCAGGAGATGATTTAAATACTTTTAAGGAGTATAATCATATTGTATAAGTAACAGGATGTAGATATGAGTTGAAGAAAAATGTCCCTGGATTTATTCATCTAAAGGACATATTTGGTCTTTGCATAGTTTACATTCATTGTCCAATTGCTGTCTCTTTCTGTTTGTCGCTGGCAAGAGGTAAGCAGACATTATCCTCCAATGTAGCCTCAATATGATATTCTATTGCACCACAGGCACAGAAAGAGTGAGTCTCGATGACCTTGAACTGTCTTCTCAGATATTGTAAGTGCAACTGATTTTTCTTTAATTTGATTTTCTCAGAACAACAAAAAGAGAGACAAAGCACCTTTCATCAGAGAAATTGAACAATTATCACACACCCATCAGGCTATAGATCCTAACTAACTTCAAATTCACAAGTAGCAAGTGTCAACAGATATATTTAGAAATACTCAGCACTTCCAATGGGATTGTAAATTCCTGAAAATGATAAGGAAAATACAAGAATGTTGTACAATTCCATGAAAATTCAGTGAGTACTTTAAGGAGGAATTTTACTGTGGGATACTTATCTAAAAGTAATTGAATTAAAGATCTGAGAATATTGCCTGCTCATAAACATTTACAGAAACACTATTTCACAATTTTCAATGTTGAAGAAATTGAAATTTTAAATATAAATGATAGGATATATGCTGCACATGTGGTAAAATGTTATAATTAAAAAAAATACTGTGACAAGTTAAATCTACATGAGTAGATTATAGAAAATCCAACAATCTAGTAACAAAAGGACAATATGACTCTTCCTGTTTGAGCTGTGTAAAATAGCAAAAGTCACAACAGTGGAAAGTAGAATACTTGTAAAAAGGGCTTAGGAAGGAAGCTAAGAAGGAGTTCCCATTTAAGTAGTATAGTATTTCAATTGTTCAAAATAAAATTATAGTACAAATATGTTTCAATACTACCAAATGTATGTTTTTCCTTTTTCCTCACAAAATAAATGATAAGAAATAGTCTATGTCCCTTATGGGAGCAGAAAGAGGTAAAAATTCAGAGTAGAGAAATATTAAGTAAATAATATTTGTCTTTTCCTAAAAGTTTCTCAGCAAATAAGTTCATTAAGGATTTATCTTCCTAAGGCAAAACTGATTTATAATGAATGTATAAAAATATCAAAAGAAAAACTAAGTGGTGGCATATACCTCTTTTTCTAGCACTCAGCAACTGGAGAGATGAGAAGTCTTAGTTTGAAGCCGTACTTGGAAATTATCTTAAAATAATCGTAAGGCACCCTTCCCTCAAATGGGTGGTAAGTAAATGCCTGTAATCCTAGTATTTGGGAGACTGAGGCAGGAGAATTATCAGTCAAGATCATTCCAGATAGCATAATGATATCATGGCTTATGAAAGAAATGTCTTTCTTAAATCAAAGAGATGTCTCAGTGGTGTAGTTTACTTACTGCTATTACCAAAGATCTAGGTTCTATGTGCACTACTCACATGGTGTCTCTGAGCTCCCTGTAACTCCAGTTGAGGACATCTAACACCCTTTTTAGTATACAAAAGGTACCAGGAAATTCTGTGGTTCACATACATACATATAGACAACCAATCATACCCACAAAATAAAAATAAATAAATCTAAACCAAAGTAAATGGATGTCTTTTTAATGATGCATTTAAGACTACAATATATTTCATATTTTTATGAATTACACAGTAATTTAAAATATAAATTAATGAGCCCTTTAAGTAGAAGAGGATCTTATTTGAAAACATTAGCACCCAGTACTAGAACAAAAGATATGATTGCTTTAGTAGAATTGAGTTGTTGTGGCTCAGACTTTAAATAAATCAAGATGGTGTTCTTGTACCCTGTAATGCATTTTAGCTGTTGATTCATTTCAGCTTCCAGAAATTTGCAGAAATTGCATACAGCTTATAATGTCCATCACAGAGTCTAGCTGTACCTTGCAATAAAGTCAAATTGATAATGATTATCTTTAGATCCCTATAGTACTATTATTAATAATGGTGATCCAAATTGGAAACCTTTTGAATATTAGGTAGTTGTAAAGATGAAATTTCAACCTGATGAGCTCACACATAATCACCTATATTTATGGGTTGTCCCTAAGGACATAGAATTAAGAGAATGTATTCATTTGATTTTCAGTGTATGAGCTTCTTTTAAATAGCAACACTTATGAAATGAAATGATTAACCCAATCAAATATTGAAATTTGCTTTTAAAAAAGGAATGACTAAGTATAAATTATCTTAACCTATGGTACTGATTATTAGTCAGTGATGAGCACAATTTTTGTACTTTGTACTTGCTTTTGCTGAAAGTAGAACTTAGGAAGGATTTTGAAGTACTTCCAGAATTTTGGGGGTTATAATATCAGAGAAAAAATATGAGAGACTAACTTTTTAGGCAAGATGGGCCCAATGATACAATAGAGACCTGACCAGTGGTTTACTGAATAAATTCAAGTCTAGCTCAGTAGGAGGAATTTTATGCCTTGTAAAAGCTATGGCTGAAGAAGTGACAGATATTAGTGGAGAAACCACTGTTGTTTTGCCAAATGATAATATTGCCAAAATGCTAATTGTGTGTAGTTATACCCATAGACTTGAGCTTCTATCAAATTTGATCAGATAATTGTTTGGTTTTTTTTTTTGCATTTGATAGTGGTTAATGCAGAGACTCATAACTGCCCAAAGTCCTGAAAATAAGTGACTGTGAATATTCACACATGGATGGGTTATATATACTATCTTTCCCACTTGAGGTTCAAGGAAAATCATGCAAAGGGGATAGAAATTATGTAACAGGTAGAGTATGGCAAAGAAAGCTATAAAATGCTGTCTTTCGTACATCCTATACCTATTTTATACATAAACTCACAGCTGTTGTGACTACATACACAAGACTTGCCATAGAACAAGCCAGTCAAAATGCTAGTAACACAGTAAAGATAAGTGCTCCCAAATATCTACCTCTACCTGTGTAGTAATTGGCTGTCTAATGAAACAGAAGGAACTACTGGGGGAGGCCATAGCCACTGGTAGGTTATCCATGCATAATTGTATGGCCACATACCTGTTCACATATGGGAAGCACTATTGGACTCGGTGTATTTTTAACAAAAATAAGATATGAAGTTGGGAAGCAGACATATTGGTGAGGAGGTACTGAAAAGTAAATCAAAACATATTTCAAAGAATAAGCAGAAATATAATTTAATAAACAATTTTAAAAAATGAGCTTCAAAGGGAAAATGACAGTGAGATAAGAAGGAAGAAACAATAAACAATTTTACTATAACAGTATCTGAGTAAAGGAAACATGGTTCTATTTGTACTTCCTTCTATGTTTTATTGAGTCTCCCGTCTTTATTGTAAACTATAAAGAAAGGAAATTGAAGCATGCATTATGTATTTACTATCTACCTCATTTGATTTTTCTGAAATGCAATATCATCCACATTATCAAACTCCACTAATACCTCTTGGTCTGTAGTAGGACAGGCCCATAGGGTCGAGGAAATTGGTTCAAGCCAGTTGCCAAGGCATGTACATAATGTACTTTCTTATGAACCAACCTAGATTCCACCTGAGGGCCTAGCAACAGGTGCTGTCCAAGTTCCTGAGCATGTGGAGTCTGCCTCAGAGCCTAGCAGCAGGAGAAGTTCACTGTCAGAGTTACTGATTATGCCAAGCCAATTAGGGAGGACCACACAATGTCAACAGATTGGGACACAGCTTAGGTACTGGGAGGAGGGTGTATAAGCACTTCCCCACTAAAGAGAAAAGGAGCCTGCTCTTTGCCTACAACTGACTCCTGGTGTCTGAATAATTGACAGAATGCCTTCTTACCTGCCCCACTGAGGGAGCCATTTGCATCCAGCAACATTGGTCTTTATTCTTATTGTCAATTAGGTATACCATGGCAAATAAGAATAAAACATCACTGGTATAGACTTGAAGTGCTTTTTGGCATTAAGACCCGGAGATTTAGTGAAAAGCCCTCTATGAAAATGAGACATACATAAAGTAGAGGATTCATAGAGGACATGTGTACTTTTCCTTATAAGATGTAAATAAGCATCTATTTGACTCAGGTAAGGTGCAAAAGACAGACCAAAGAAATAATTCTTCTAAATCCAACTTGGTGAACCCCTGAATTACAGGGTCACGGATGAGAGGAAACTCAGAAGAATATGGATGACTCACAAAGAGATGAATAATGGAAAAACTCACTCTTTCCTGACCCCATAAAAACTACATCATGGAATGAAGCTTCAGGTCACTCTCTATTACCTCTATGCATCAGAACACCAAAGATCATGTACAAGTTGAGTAAAAGAGAATCGATGTTCAACTCAAGAGAAGAGTCTAAATATTCCTTTCAATAGGTCGTGTTAATGGCTGCACTGAAATGACCATCGATTCAGTTAACTTTGTGCCATTGGTTTATTTTATTGCCACTACTACTGGATCAAGAACTCCGTATGGAAGCACAGTAGCCTCTCTTCCATGATCATTGTAGTTCTTGGTCATGTCGTGCTCAGAGGAAATTGGTCTTGTCTAAGTACCAACCTCTGCTGTTGCCTTCTATTCCTGTAGTATCCCAAGAGTCTCTAATTCTTCCTTTAATGAATCTGAAACAATATTAAAAAAAACTGATAATTCTTCTTCATGATTAATATAAAAATGTATTTTTGGGAAAGTCCATATCATGAAGCCTTCATGGGCACTCCCCAACTTTTTCCTGAAGGTCATTTTGTAGATTTCCTATCTCAGTAGCTGTATTCACTATGAGTCAAAGTTCATTTTATTTTTGATAGGCCATAATTGCTAAGCTCATTAACTCTAGGAGGTCAGTCCAGTGCTTAGCTGTGGATCTCTGCATCTGCTTCAATCAGTCACTGAATGAAGGTTTTATGATGACAATTAGGGTAGCCATCAATATGATTAGAGGGGAAGGGCAGTTCAGGGACCCTCTCCATTATTGCTTGGAGTCTTACCTGGGGTCATCTTTGTGGATTCTTGGGAATTTTCCAAGCACCAGGTTTGTAGCTCCCTCTGTCATGATCTCTTTCCTTGCTCCCTCTTTCTTTCTTGTTTCCTCATGTTCTCACTCCTCCTTTTGCACTCCCAATTTACCCAGGAGATATTATCTCTCTCCCCTTCCTAGGGCTATATATTCATTCCCATCTTAGGGTCTTTCTTTCTTACCTAACTTCTCTGGGGTTGTGGATTGTAGTCTTGCTATCCTTTATGATTTATATCTAATAACCACTTCTGAGTGAGTATATACCATGTTTGTCTTTCTAGGTCTGGGTTACAACACTCAGGATGTTTTTTTTTTCTAGGAGTCCAGTCAAAGAGAATGAGAAGGAGTTATATGAGCAGGGGGTCAAGATCATGATGGGAAATCCTCAAAGACAGCTGACCTAAGCTAGCTGTAGTTCACCGACTCTGGAGTGACAACTGGGGAACCTGCATGGTACCTAACTAGGCCCTCTGAATGTGGGTGACAGTTGTGTGGATTGGGCAGTTTGTGGGGCCCTGGCAGTGGGACCAGGATTTATACCTAGTGTATGAACTGGCTTTTTAGAGCCCATTCCCTATGGAGAAATACCTTGCTCAGTAATGATGCAGGAGGTAGGGGCTTGGTCTTGCCTCAACTTTATTGACTCCATATGGGAGGTTTTATTCTCTCTGAGGAGTGGATGGATGGTGGGGTTGGAGAGAGCAGGAGGAATGGAGGAAGGAAAACTGTGACTAGTATGTAATATGAAAAAAAAACTTTTAAATAGAAAAATAAAATAAAAAAGATAATTTACTAGATAATTAACTAATGGCATTTCCAGAGTCTAAAACACCACAAGATACATGGATAATATAGTCTTTCCTTTGACACACATTGTAACTTGAACTTTCTCTCAGCAAACAGGAATCCTCAAGCAGAGCTCCCAGTTCCAAAGGGATTAACATCACCACCGACTAGAAAGCTGTAGAACAGAAAGAAGAATAAATCTTGTTTTCATGTATTTCTTCATTTGCTGAAAATATGCATTATTGTCTTTCAATATATGGATATGTCTTTTGGATATACAAAACTTCACCATTGTCCTTGAGGAAACACATAACCTTTTCATATAAAGTCATGTGACCTTATTCTAATGACATTGTTTTCTATTATGGCATAAGTTTATGTTGCTCTCTCTCATGGTCACAGATCAAAGACTAGCTCTTTCAAATGATGCTCTGATTCTGAGAAAACACTTTTTAGGGACTTATTTTTCTAATTTAGCTCTTTTGTAATGCTTTGTGTAAATCATGGCTTTAATTACAGTAAAAATATCTAACTATCATTATATCAGCTTATAGTTTCTGACATGTTTTTCCTACTGGAACCAGCTGAAGCATGACCATAATTGGAAGAATCAATGAATTAAGGATCATAATAAGGTTACTATGGCTTACATTCTACATGAGCTTCTAAAGCCCGTAGCTCCTATCCACAGAGATATGGGCACCAAATCAGAAGAGATGTCTGTGTAAGGATGGAGTCACCCTCTGATTTCTGCAGCTACATCATGAATTCTTGAAACAATATAGAGCTTACATGACCAGAAAGAAATCATCCCTAGACCTTTCAGAGATAATATAGTCCTGCTGTGATTGTGATTTCAATGTTTTGTCATTCAGAATTGTAAAACAACAAGATTCTATTGTTTTAATCCAAGGAGATCCTCAGATGCTAATACAAAAGCAATGTGATGTGAGTGATATCAGATATGTGGATATATTTCTGAGCAGACATCATCACCCTAAACAGACTATTTGCTTCTAGCAATACAGAAAGTTGTCTTCTACACTTATGCTGAATATATACATATTTTTCCATCCTTTAATGTCATCTACTTATATATTTAGCATGAATTATACTGTCACATGAAACATTATGTTTAATTTTTAAGAAACTGCTATAGTTCACATCTATCATTGTACATTGTACATTACTAGTGACATATAAATACTCTCGGTCCACATCACACGTGAGACCATGTGCCAGTGCTGTTATTTTTTATCTCCACTGTGGTATTTGAAAACTGATACATTTTTGCTTTAAGATTCATTTTCATAATTCACTGTGATGTAGAACATCTTTTTGTGAACTCAATTACTATATGTACTCTGTCAAAAATGTATTCAAATAAATTACATTTTATATGTTATTTTCTTAATGGTTGCTCTGATGATCACAGCATAAGGTTGAAATAATTTTCTTTAGCAATAGACAGTTTGATTTGTTATGGCAAAATGTCATTCCATTATTTTTCACATGCATTATATGCATGATATATGTCTGATATTATTAATAAAACATTTCTACTTAAACATCACTTTTATTTTATTCATTTTCCTTTTACAATTTCATGGATATAAATGTTTCTTGATCAAGGATTCCCCATTATATTCTATTTTCCATTTCACTCTTTCACAAAATACCTTCTTTTTTTCCAAGCTGCTATTCAACTTACAGGTCTCATTTTTATTAAGACACACTGTGTTTCAGTAGTGTTCCCTGTATCGGCATTGGTAGAGGCATACTTTATTTGAGAGACAATGATGTACCAGTGGCTACATCACTGAGATTCTCCCTTCCTCCAACCTTTAGTTGTCTATAGCTACTCTTTGAGGATGCTTCCTTCTGAGTGTCTCTGCTTTTCACAATAGAAATTGGTAGGTTAATCTTGTTCTGATCTTGTGTGTTCCAACTCTGCTGCTGTGTTCATGTCATGTCGTATCCAGAAGACAATGTCATCTATCATTTCTTTTCATCTTTCTGCTATTACATTCCATTACCAGCTTTGAAGGGTATGGTGTTTTGAATAAAAGTAATCCCATAGGCCACTCTATTAGAGTGCTTGGTCATTAGGGAGTAGAACTACTTGACATGGATAAGAGGTCTATCTTCATTGGAATAAGTAAGTTATTGGAGGTGGGCTTTTGTGTGTCAAATGTCCAAACCCCAAGAGTTGTGGGATATCTCCCAAGGAGAGCTGTTTTCAGAGAGTGGAACCAGGCCAAGTGAGAAAAGTGTGTTGCAGTCAACAAAGATGAACAGAGTTGAAGTTCTAAAGAGGACTTTGACATCAGACACGGAGATGCAGAGTTTGGAATTTGACCAGAAAATGTTCACTCTTGGTTTGGTACTGTGTTTCCTCATTATGTTATTGTTCCTACATTTTGGAATGGCAATGCATACCCTCTGCTATTGTGTAATGGAAGTATGTGATCTGCTTTTCTGTTTTATTTAAAATCGGTTAAAATTAACAAATTACCATGAGGCTCAGAAAAAACCTTGGACTTTGGACTTTTAAACATTCTTGGGACTATTGCCGATTATGGAGACTTTTGAGGTTGAAATGAATGCATTTTTGCACTATGATATTGTTACAAACGTATTGGGGCCATGATGTGAAATGTGTTTAAATAAAAATGCCCCCCATAAGTTCTTATATTTAAATGCTTGATCATTAAGGAGTAGTACTCGTTGGCAGGAATTAGGAAGTGTGGCCTTGTAGTAGATGTGACTTTGTTGGAGGAAGTGTGTGATTTCAAATGCTCAAGTTAGGCCCAGTGTCTTTCTCTCTTCCTTCATCCTGCCAATCTGGATGTGGAACTCTCAGCTACTTCTCCAGCACCATGTCTGGCTATGTGCTACCATGATTCCAACCATGACAATAATGGACTAAATTTCTGAATCTGTAAGTCAAAAATAATTAGCTGTTTTTCTTTATAAGAGTCACCATGAATATGATTCTTTTCACAACAATAGAACATTGACTAAGACAGATGTGTAGGAGAGACATGGCATTTAAGGATGACCATTCAACATTCATTGGCTTAAGCAAGTTTACTTATGACAATCATCTGCCCTATTCAAACAGAAGCTGTGTGGACCAAGCTGAAAGCAACATTAATCTACATGTATAATCATAAATACTTAGATGACAGTTTGATATCACGTTCATTTAGCAAAATAATATTAGTGAGTTCCTGCCCTATGTCCTTTGTCTTTCTCATCCATGGACTTTGGCCAGGTTTACAGTGCAAGCAATGAGTACCTCTTGTGGAATGGGTCAAAACTCCAATTAACATGTAGTTTGTTATACACCTGAAAAGCACATCACTAGGTTAGATTTTTTCAATATATAGTGAATGGTAATTATTTTTATTAATCCTACTGCCCAAATTAATTTCTTATATTTAACAACCAAGAAAAATAGTCATTGTTCAAACTTTCCCCAGCTCTACCTCCTGGTACTTCTTTGAATTCTCTTCATTAATACATTAGTTTTACAGATGTTTTATTGAGTCTTGAAAGTGTTTCATGTACAAGATCAAAGCATCTTCAGAATAAAAATATCTTTATAACTCCCCAACTAAGACATTGAAAAACTTTTATTTTGTAATTATTAGACCCATAAATTCCAGGAATATTTTTAATAGACTTGCAAACACTAAACATTCTTCCTTGCTCTTAACAGTAGAGAAATTATTTCCATTGTTGAATGTGGAACATGATTTTACTCCTCATCAAACTTATTACTATTATTAGCGATATTGTTGACCTATATTAATGTACATAATTTCTTGAGCATTTTATCATTAAATACTATTTAATTTATCAATACTCTATCTTTTCTTTAAAAAATGAAATTTAAGGTGGGTGTGGTAGGAAGCAAAAGCACGTGAATCTCTGTGAGTTTGAGGCCAGCCTGGTCTACACAGCTAGTTCCAGCACATCCAGGCTACACAGAGAAACCTTGTCCCAAAAAACAAAAAGAAAAGAGAGAGGGGGGAAGAAGTGATAGGAGGAAGAGAGGAAAGAAGGAAGGAAGGAAGGGAGGGAGGGAGGGAGGGAGGGAGGGAGGGAGGGAGGGAGGAAGGAAGGAAGGAAGGAAGGAAGGAAGGAAGGAAGGAAGGAAGGAAGAGAGAACTTCAAATTCAGAAATAGTTGCATCTCCTCTTCTGTTTCTCCCCTCCAACCCCTTTCATTCCTGCAACCTCACTCTCTCAAATTCATGCCTGTTTTTTTAACTATTCTTATTACAAAAATGTATCTTCATAAATATTTAAATACAACCAGCTATTTCAATTTACTTTTACCTTTTGTTTATGATTTGAATGGCTGACCACTTGGATTGGATAACTATGTGTAGGTGAGGAATTCTCCCTGATGAAGCCTAATTCTTCCTTTCTCAATAACCCTTTATCAGATGCAGCACATTGTCTAGGTGTGCAGCCCTATAACATCTCCCCCTTCCATCTTAGAATGTCTATTGTTATTCCTGTCCAGGTCTTGCTTGCATTTTTATTGTGTGTGTGTGTGTGTGTGTGTGTGTGTGTGTGTGTGTACATATATGAATACTAGCATGTTATATTTTTATATTTGTGTATTTCTTTATTATCTCATATTATTTATGGCTGTGCTTTTTAAATTGATCTTATTACCATTAAAACCAAAATATCTACTATTTTTTTCTTCAGTTACTAATTCTAATTTGTCCCTGCATAGTTTTTCCTGTTTTTACTTTTTAAATAAACTATTCTATAATTATTTGGATGTTTAGTAAATAGACATTGATATCTATTCATATTTTCTATTATCTCATGTACTGTGCATATTTAAGGATGTTTTGGTTTGTTCATGTTTTTAAAAAAATTGTCTCATTGTTTATGTATAGGTGTGTGTGTGTGTGTGTGTGTGTGTGTGTACATATACTTGTCTTTAGTTTCCCTCTGTGGCAAGAAGAAGGATCAGCTATAATGGAACTGTAGTTATGGACAGTTGTTGGGTGTCATGTGTCACTAAGAACTGAATCCAAGTCCTCTGAAAGAGTAGGAAGCATAATTAACTTCTGAGCTATCTCTCTAGCCTGTGATTATAATTTTTTAAGGATTTGAACTGATATTAACAATAATGGCACATAATCATTCATCTAGGTCCATATAGCAAGAGTCAGTCAATTTTAATAAATAGATGTTTTATGTTGTCTTCTAAGAGTTGTCAAATATATAGAATAGTTCTTATTCTCACATTTTATAGGATACAGAAGGTTGCAAACACTTTGAAAAGTGTTTAGTTCCAGAAAATGTTCAAAAAATTTCTCACATCAAAAATTTTGCTACTGAAATTTGCACAAGAGAAAAGGTGTATATATATATATATATATATATATATATATATATATATATATATATACTAATCCATGTTTATCATCTTTTAACAGTAGATTTGCTTCAATGTCTGAAACTATTAAGATCCTGCCTGTTCATTAAATATTAAGTAGCTAACAATGTTATGTATATAATGATTTAGTCTCTTACAAATATTTTTCCATATACTTTGTATCAGAAAAATAATGCTATGATAAAACACTTAAAGATAAGTTGTTTTTTGGAGATATCTCTTGGCTCAATTAATAGTGAAACACAACATTATGGTTTGATCACTAGCAGCCCATAAAGGGGATGGTGGAATATAACCAAAATTCTGGCAAGAGAGATGGAAATAGGATGATCAGGAGTTCAAGGTCATTCTGGGGCACCGTAAGAATTCTAGGACTAATTGTAAAATATACAGCATTTTATCAAAAATGAGACAAGGCAAAAAAAAAAAAACTCATTGAATGATTTTTTTCCATTATATTTTCAGTTTTACATTGCTCTTTTATTTATTTTATCATTTATTCTTTTTAGTATTGTCAAATTTTCTATTAATGGACAGACATCTCAGTATTCTAGTTGTGTTTAGTACATGTGTCTTGTTAAAGTTCCCTTGTTTTTATGAAGCTACTTAAATTAAACTGAGCTGCCCACTAAGTTTCTTTTGCCATCCCAATTGTCATCAAAATCTTCTTTATAGATTACTTACTACTGTACTTTTACTTGAACAGATCTAGAGAACAATCTTTGTTTGCCTGTCTTCCAGTTTCCATAACTTACTAAGAAGCTGCTAATAATAATAATAATAATAATTCATTGGAATAGATACAATTTTTACATGGTTCTTAAAAAGTGACATTGCTCCTACATCCACGAATCAGTTGATTTTTCACAACTAACCTTTTGGGTGCTATGGTTATAAAATGAGAGGAAATGAGTAAGCACAGTAAATAACATGACAGATTATTGTTGCTTTTACTCACAGTTCAATAGTTTTTCATAAATGTAGTTCCCACTTTGCAGAATACCTTTGGTTGATTTTTGAAAGCAAAGAAATGGTTGACTTGTGAAGCTCTAGTTTTCAAGTCTCCCCTTTTTAGTTGAAAAATGTTGAGATCTGCACACTCCCATACGCTGATTTAACTTTAAATCAAAGAGTTTTGTTCACTGTGTTTAAATTGCTTTTAATATCACTTTTCAAAATCCCTTAGTTGTTCCTTTAAAATTTATTCCTAAGATGATGACATTTTAAAAGAAGCATTTATTGCATTCATATGGTAAATGGTAATGAATATTTATCCAAGAATTGTGATAATTTTTTAAAGTTTGAAATGAAGTATATTAGTATTATAAACACAAATATATATACTAAACCTGTTGTTGTCAATAGTAATGCCATTTACAATATGTTTTTAAGTATTCTTTTTAGCACAGTAAGACTTGCCATTTAGTATCATTATATTCAAGTATGTTTTCATTGAAATATTAAAGTAAGACAGCACTTCCACTTAGATTTTTAGCCGAGATGTGTTAACCCTGCCTTCCCAAAATAGTAAGATTTCTACCTTTAGTACACACTTTTAGATGGCTAACAGGAAGACATAAAGAAGTGTGTCAACATTTCCTCTAATGAAATCCAAAATCACTTTCCTGTGTCATTGATAAAGAGAAATTGAGCCTAGTAAAAAGTGGTACTCTTTTTACAAAAAAATGTAGAGTATAGATTATAATGATGCTCATTGTGTAAAAACCTCAATTTTATGAATATTTAGTAGTGCAATTTTTCAAATGCATTATACATATATAAAATATTTATTCAGAATCTTCTATCATCACTAAGAAACTGTACATGGCGATATTGTTTGTAGATCATCACCTTATTTCTACTGATTTGTCACTTCTCAATGTCACCTCAGGGATTAATAAAGTTAAATTTTTTATGCCAAAAATATAGTAAATATGTGCAGTATCCCAAGATTATAAACATATTGATACCAGAATACTAATAGCATCTATATTATTATAACCAACAGAATTAAATGAACAACAGATAAAAATACAGCTAACATAAAGATACAGTAGAAACATATGAATATAGCAAAAGATTTGTTTATGGGCAGTGAAACTTACTGGTGAGCAGCTGAGTGTAGATGGTGTTTGCTCCTAAAAATGTTGTCACAACTGTATTCTAGCAAGCAACCAGCAATGGCTTCCATATAAATTCCAAAGGGAAATCACAATTTGTAGAAATCACATGATAATAAATGAGAGTGCATATTTGAAACAATCTAAATTTTTATACAGAACTCAGATTATAAAGTCAAAATTAACAAATTTAAAATATATGGTATTCAGGGAAAATGTTTTGCTTAATATGCTGAGTAAAAAGGAGAAAAAGAAAATAATTTCATAATTGAGCTAAAATATGATACAGAATTTATAGAATAGGGTAAGTTTTAGAGTCAAAGGCCAAGGTGCTCTGGTATTATATCCAACTCACGGATTTTCAGTATATCAGCACTGTGGACTCCGATGGAATGAAAAAAAGGGTAGAACTGAGGAAATTTGAAAAAGCTAGTCCAGTGAAGATAGATTTTTTTTTTAGACCTAGAAATATACATGCTGGTAAAGGTAGTTATGGTTGATAGGCTGAATATTAGCATTTCCTCATATTAGGAGAGAAAGAAAGAGATTCATCCTGACAGAGATTAGAGACTGCAATTGTTTACCGGTGGCTTCAATGACTAATGCAGAACACTGGAGAAAATGAAGACAATGTTATGGCTGTGCTGATTATGACAGCTTTGTGGCATTCAGTTTAACCTAATGAAGGTTGTTCTTGGTACTTGAGTCAAGTTTAAATGAAAGACAGAACTCAATAAAATTAAATTACATTCATGAACTTAAATGGCATTTAAAACTATCAGAGGTTATACAATCATATTGTGAATAAGTCATAGGGAAGATAAAAAATATTGTGGTGATATTGTGTCTTCCAATATATTGTGCACCCTAAAAAACTTCTCTGGGGTCAGAGAACATAACAGCCACTAGATAAACATAGAGGACAGAAAGTGGTGGCACACACACACCTTTAATCCGAACATTCTGGAGGCAGATATCTGTCTCTATCTCTGTGAAGTTCAAAACCACACTGGAAACAGCCAGGCATGGTGATACACACTTTTAATCCTAGGAAGTGATGGCAGGAAGCAAAAAGGTATATACGGCATGAGGATCAGGAACTGGAGGCTTTTTTAAGCTTTTAGGCTTTTGGCAGCAGTTCAGCTGAGATCCATTTGGATGAGGACTCAAAGGCTTTCAGTCTGAGGAAATAAGATCGGCTGAGGAATTGATGAGGTGAGGTTGGATGTGGCTTGTTCTGTTTCTCTGATCTTTCAGCATTCAATGCAATACCTGGCTCTGCGTTTGTTTTTATTAATAAGACCTTTTAGAAATTTGTCTACAAGGGATGGCGAGAACTGTAACAGTTACATATTAGTTGAAAATAGAACACCAAACAACATTAAGGAAGAAATTTAAAAGAGGATCAATTAACTTTCACTTTGTACAACATTGTGGCAATGAAGAGAAACTTGGATTCATGTTTGTCATTTGATTGATAAAATGCTATTTCATTTCTTATGGGAAAGAGAGAACTCTGTAGGAAATAATTGTAGAATTTTCTTAACATTCGTACTCTAATTTTTCACTTCTAAATAATATATTTCATCAAGAGTCTCAATTGAATGAGTAATCTATAAGTCAGCGTAGCGGTCACTACCTTGTCATTATTCTTCTTCAGTCAGTATTGTATATAAAGAAGTTAATACTTTCAGACATTCATGCCAATAGCAAATATATGGTGACTTGAAGACTAAAAGAGGAATTTGAGAACTATGGAGACTAAATGAATAACACAAAATAATGTTCGCCGGGCGGTGGTGGCGCACGCCTTTAATCCCAGCACTCGCAAGGCAGAGCCAGGCGAATCTCAGTGAGTTCGAGGCCAGCCTAGGCTACCAAGTGAGTTCCAGGAAAGGTGCAAAGCTACACAGAGAAACCCTGTCTTGAAAAAAACCAAAAAAAAAAAAATAATAAATAAATAAATAATGTTCAGTTCACTTTTTTTTTACTTCAAGTTTTGAAATTTTATTTTTGTCTATCCTGCACACATTCCCCAGTATAAACTTGCCCTTCTCTAAAAGTCTGCCTCCAAAGACATCTATCTGCCTCATTATTAGTTTTTTTTTAACCAGATAATTTGATATTGCATATCTCTTATGTCAAAATAAAGCCAGTTATATATACAAATCAACAAAGATCTCATTAAAGTAGAAGAATTCAAGTTGAGGCAAGAAAGTTGCAAATAATTTAAATATGCAAATATGTTGACATATCCTGGACTTTAACATGTATTACAATAAACCATAAAATTTAAATATTCTTAAACTGAGATAAAAGTTTAGATGATCACTTAAATCAGATGGCCAATTCTTAGTTTAGAAACTCAGGCAATAATAGTGCCTCTCTTCTTAGTTCACTAAGCCAGATTTAAAATGTGAGAATGCAACCTGCTCCTAATCAATGCTTTCAATCATCCTTGCTGATCACTACAACTAATATGCAAAACAGCTAAATGCTTTGCTTGTGTACGTTATGAAACACAATCCTCCTTTTCATTGCCGTTCTTTACTTTACTTTTGAACTTTCACTTTTACCCGTTTACTTCTGCCTCGAGTGACATACACTGATGCTTTGCTTTTATAGCAGTGGAATGCCATATGCTCACATTGCTCTTTAAGACATCCAACAATTTCAGCTTCATTCCTGGATTTGTCTTAATGCACTAGACGTTAAAAGAAAGTGGTCACAATGCTGGCTGACTCCTTATCTCCCAGTGACCCTTCTAGATCACTGATCCGTGGTCTTCTCCACTTGTAAATATTTGAACTCCAAACCGCATATATCTCTTTTCATTTTCAACGGTCAAACATGTCTACTCACTTGGAAGACCTTACAATTCTATGTGAAGATGCAGAATCTTTTTCTTAATAAGTCTTGGACAATCAGCTTCAGCAATGTTAAGTCTACATTGAGTACTCTATTGGGTGTTTAATTTATGGTTAATCTATCTACTTAAAACTATAAAATTTCAAATTTGTTTTAGATCAGTATGAATTATTATCACATTGCACAGAATTTTAACCTTATCTCTTCCCTACAATAGTAAAATTATCTGTTCTTTTTTATAATTCAAATGGCCACCCATATACTAAACTCACAGTTTTCTTGAAAATGAATTGTCAATTAACTGAATTCTCTACTTTGAAAATATTTTAGTCAAACTATACATTGCCTTAATTCATTAAACCACATTGCCATTAAAACATAATTCTAAGTAAATATATAAGAATGAAAACATTAAGAAAAATGTTATGTATATGTGCCTATAAATACCATATGCCACATTTGAGCCACTGCAGAATTTTATAGGAATATACTGAGCTCTGTTAATAGTTGAATTCCTTTAACAGGGCAGAGTGCATCTCTCGGAGCTAAAAAGTAGAAGACCAAATAGATACTGAGTATGTTGCTGAGGCAGACAGCTTTCATATATCTGCAGTTTATTACAAGCTGCATACTTTTGCATATGCCTGCATCTCGAACATAGAAAATTGATGGATGTGCCTTGGTTGATAATTATTCTTTGTATCTGCATTCAGGACTTCAAGTCCACTGGGTAAAGAACACATAAAATGTCACAAATGCAAATAATCATCTTGTTTTTTTCCCCCCTTGATTAATATAAAAGCACCAAAATTTGAAAACACTGATGTGGTCCACTTGGACTTACAATACCATGTATCAAAGCACTGGAATTAGTTTACATTTTTAGCACAAAGTGAGAGTTTGGAGAACATTCTCACTGTTTTCAAAATAGATTTTCTATCCTAAAGCATCTTGAAAGTTTCTGTCTTGCATTTGTGGCCATTTGTCTCTAAGGTCTACTCTGATAAAATCAAATCAAACAAAAGCAAAACCTGGCCTGGATTCATCTTATTCACATCCCTTTTACATTGCTAGACTTCATTGAATTTAGCTTCTGGCTAAAATATTGTGTTTCAGTCAAAATCCTATGTCCATTCATCTTTTAATTCAAGAATAATTTTAGACTCTATTAATGGTTTTGGCATGTGAATTATATATGAATAAAATATTATTTCTGCTTTTAAAAGAGAAGAAGTAGTCTAAACAAATAGAATCAGCAATGTTTCCCTGGATGTAGAAAATAAAATTTCATCATATTTGTATGTGTTATTTTGTGAACTATTAAGGTCTTGTCTTGGATTCTCTCAGGTTCTATGATTTGTATGATTTCCTCACTTTTACATATCTAAATGACTGTTGAAGAGATGTTACATATCTAATGTTTCTTTATATCATGACTAATAATGTTTTTTTTCCAAACCTGATCTGTAATAGAATAAATGCTATAGAACTTAACGGTAATTTTAAATTCATAAAATCACGGAGCTTTAAGTATATCATATAAGATGAATAGAATAACTCTGAATATACCTTTGAGATAATTATAATTGACTATGCATATGCTTTTAAGTTTACTGTTAGTTGACATCGCTGTATTGGTTAAAGTAAAATATCCCAAACCATGTGAACTCCATATACTAAGGAATTGATATAAATGAAGAGAGAAAGAAAGAGAGGAACAGAGAGAGAGAGAGGGAGAGAGAGAGAGGTTGAGTTTTATACATATGATAAGACTGAAAATTTAGAATGACAAACTATTTTGACAATGTTAGGAAAAATTGGCATTTTTTTTTATTTTCTAAAATAAATTAGGAAAACTGATCATTCACTGCAGGAAATAGAAGAGATTGAATTTAAATAAGGCCCAAGTCTAGGTCTTGCTTGTATTTTTACTTGGTGTATAACTTGTGTTTTGTCATAAGCAAAAGACAAAATTTTAACAATCCTCCAGATTGTATATATATATACTCACATACATACCATTTCCAGGGTCACTTTGCTATGAGTGTGTATAGCTCTTTTTTCTTTGGAGATTTCATTGAACATGTTGCTCTAAGACTTTAAACAAATAATAAAGATATTGACTATTTATTTGTGTGACTGTGCCTCCTCCACTTCTAACAACTGCTTTTATTTCACTAGGGTTATAGCTCTGTTTAAGTTGTTTATATGATCTGGATTTCATTTTGATAAGTGATACCTAATGAGAAAATTATCCATTTCTTTTATTTTTTCTTTTGGTGGAGTACAGGTTTTTAAATTGTGTTCTAATGATTCTCTGGATTTCCTCGGTGTCTGTTCTTTTCATTTCTGATTTTGTTAATTTAAATATTATGTATGTCTTTTAGTCATTTTTTTATATGGGTTTGTCTATCTTCTTGGTTTTCTCAAGAGCTGCCAGCATCTGCCTTTAAATACCCTGTGATAGCACCATTATTAATTAAGTTAAAAACTTCACACTATATCTTTTTTCTTCATTCTCTATCATAAGGAAAGTTTTTAAAAATAAAATAGACACTCTTGAAAAGTTTCTAAAAGAAAAAGTGCAGACATGATAAAGAAAAGAAAAGAAACCAAAACCACTTATAATGGTGATAGCCTATTCATTAAATCAGGAGTTTGATAATACCTTTTACTTATAAGATTTTGGAAAACAAATCAAGTAGTTGTCTATCAAGGATAAAAAAAATAGTGCAGCGTAATCTAGAATGATAATTATCATTATGTTAACCCAGCATGAGTATTTTTGTTGAAAATGAAAGACTCAAGATTACAGGAAATGAAAATATTATTATGCAAATCTATTTAAAGTCAGCAATAAATACTACATTGTATGTGACTGCTTACTTGTAAATTCATTGTACAATTAACATGTTATAAATGAAATAAGATCAGTGAAGAGATGTTTACTGGAGTTTTTGTTCAGTCATCACCATACATCTGCTGTGAAACAGGTTTTGTTTATATGCTCAGTATATAATTATTGTATATTATACTATTTCATGCAGTTGGTATATTCCAACAACCAGGTAAAAAAGCTTAGAATTCACAGCCAAAAAATTTTCATTCTTGAAATAAATTTTAATCAGCAAAGCAAAACCCAATAGTTTACAGATTAAGAATAGATTATCAATGATTTGCGTACTTCAAAAGTTCCCAAATACATTTGAACATTCTGTTAAAATAATTTTTAAGGTAAGTGTGAACTGTGTTGCCTATATAGAAAATAGAAAATTTAAAGGTCTAAATTATATCCCTAACATTGTTTTACCTGAGTTTATGTATTGTTGCATGACTTTAACTCAGGTCTAACACAGATCTAAAACTATTTTATACTGTCTCAAATGGTTATGTCACATTTTTATGCTCACATTTTCTGTTTTAAAGATGTTGATAATCATTATTTTGTGTTAACTATTAAATATTAGAAGTTTCCTACCTTTTATTTTTAATTAATCATAATTCAAAATGCAACACCTGGCTAGATCTATTAGCTTTATAAACACCTGTTTTGATTTTATTTGAATGAATTAGCTCTGGAGGTTTTCTTTTTGTCCTGTCCTTGACTGATTAATTAAATCATATGATACACTCATAAGATCATCTTGCATTATAATGATAGATTCTCAGGTCTTTAAGAATTATATTAAATACATAATCACCATGAATTATTATAGGTTTCTCTTCCATGACTTCATTCTTTTTATATAAAAATCCAGAGTCAAAAGTAAATTATAGGGAAGGGTTAGTAGTCTCATTAGGTAAAGCAACAGTTGGCTTATCTCTAGTCTGCTTCCAACCAATTAGCAAGCCTTACCAGAAACATCTAAAGTGAAAAGTGAATTTTACATTTCTTTGCGTGCAGAATTTCTGTTCCTAAGTGGAAGGAAACTCTGTGGGAAATAACTTTAAAAAAAATACTAGCCAGTTTGCAATCATATTTTGGTTCATTAATTATAGGTAAGGTATTGAATTAAATCAGGTTTTAGAAATGATATGAAATCTCATATGCCACATATTACAGGTAAGTTATAGCTTTTCATGGTAAACATGATCATAATGTGCAAGCTTCTGCAGGAAAAGAATCCTCTGTCATAGTATGGATATGTTATTTGAAGTATTATGTACAAACTGATGACAAAGTAGATACACAGTGTCACATACTATTTCTTGTAAGAGAAAATAAATTTATTTTTCAAACTCCTTTCAGAAGGTTTGATTTTTTTTTTTTTTTTTTTTTTTTTTTTTTTTTTTTTTTTGGTTTTTCGAGACAGGGTTTCTCTGTGTAGCTTTGCGCCTTTCCTAGAGCTCACTTGGTAGCCCAGGCTGGCCTCGAACTCACAGAGATCCGCCTGCCTCTGCCTCCCGAGTGCTGGGATTAAAGGCGTGCGCCACCACCGCCCGGCTCATTCTGATTTTTTTAAGACAAAAAACTAAGAGAGCAGGCAGTTTTCTGGAGCTAAATATCTAATTAAAATGCAATGTTAGCATTTCAAGAAAACTGTGCCTTCAAATGTCACAAGCTTTTGATACTATTAATATGTTTCCCCATGTAAAATATCTATACTCTGATTAATCAACAAGAGAAAATAAATTGAAATCTCCTATGTGAAGTTTTTGATGTCTTCCCACCTCCTTCGGGCTGAAGATTTTAAATCTAAATGAGGAGAATTGTAAACACTCTTTCTCTGAATTCACTGAATTCTTTCATAAAAGCCATACTTCAAAATGTTAGTATTGCATTTTTTATTATTTCCTCTCTTTCTTGAATTGTTTATCTGACCGAAATGTATTTTAAAAAGAAATTTGAAACTTTTCTAGTTTCTCATAATAAAAGTAGTTTTTTTAAATAAAAGACCCTATAGCTTCATTCCATACCTTTCTACAACTGTCAATTTTTTCCTTTATTCACTTCTCTTTTATGCTCACACTGCTGAAATTGATTTTGTTGTAATTTTTTTTCCATTTGGATTAATTCTAAAATTAGTGCCAATATCTGCATACCTACACACAGCAGGTGATTTTGGTAAAGTCTCTAGTCTCCTATGCAGAGTGGAATAGAAAGTTTTCAGTCTTGCTTATGACCTTTTAGCAGCTTCCTATACTCTTTAAATAAACCTCCCTCAAATGACTGATATCTTGGTTTTTGCCAAGACACTATTTTTTGATTATAGGTAACTGTTCACTTAAAAGAGTTTCAGAAATCAATACTGTTTAGATTTTTGTCAGAATTTCATAATGAGCAATTGGAAACTGTTAGAGCAAATTTTCCTAAATCAAGGTCTGGAGAGATGCTTCAGTTATTAAGTGTATAATAACTTACTAACTTAACTAACTTCTCTTGTACAGGACACAGTTTGGTGCCCAGCAACTCACAACTTCCTCTAAATCTAGCTCCAGGGGAATCCAAAGCCTCCTGTCTCCATAGGCATTGGCATGTACATGCACATATCTGCATCACCTACACAAATACATAATTTTTAAAAATCTCTAAAAGCATCTCATAAACATGAATATTTCTTTTTTCCATTTATATTTGTAACATTAGCATGAAGTAATGAGAGATTCCATCTACTCTACAGGAAAGATGCAAGAAACCTGTAGAAATACATCACAGTGCTTGAAATGGTCCTCAACCTGATAAGTGACATCTTTAGACCCTCATATCAGATTGTCTCAGTTCCCAGGACTCTCCTGTTTTTCACATCCAGCTTTTTGACAAAAGTTCCTCTCTGCTAATAGGTACCTTTAATTGCATCTGACTTTCTGAATGCCTCTCTTTTTTTAAAACACTCATCTAAATGTCATTCAATTGAAAAATTCATCAATGTCTTCCCAAATTTAGGATCTTACCTTTCTAATGTATTCTTAGGACAATTGAGCATGTGTTGATTTCTCTGTCAATTTTGTCTCACTCTGTTAGACATATTGCTAACTTAATTGGCCCCTCACTAACCACCTAGAAATCTGATCTCAGCCATTTTCTTTAAACATTGTTGCTGTATAGATTTCCTAGTTGTGCTGTATTACCTAACCTGTGATGAAACACTTTTTTTTGGAAATATCTCATATATTCAAAGATACTGTAACTGTTTGCTGGATCTTATAGCCAGGTTCTTAATACACTCTGTAGTAATAAAAAAACAAGACTGATAGTCTGTTGAGTACTCAACACGTTCTTGCTTTGCATGTTTGTTTGTTTCATATTGACTTTAAGTGAATAATGTAGCACTCAACCTTACTTACCTTGGATTTCAAAGATAATCATGTTTTTCTACCTAAGATAATACATAGCTTTAAATTTAAATTATATTCTCATTCATGTCCCTAACCTAGAGTAATACATGTATGTTTGCATTTGTGTGTTATATTAATAATTTGCTGAAAATGGCCAATAGTTTGAAAACACTCCGATACAACAATTATCATCTATAAACTTTGGAAGTTATAGCTATAATTTGATGATGGTATATTTGCAGTACTGAGTGCTTTGGGGGTCATCTGGAGTAAATAACTTACTTCCTCTAAAAACTCAAAGATTTCTGCAAAGTAACCCTCATTCTTTCCCCATGTGATACCTTCTCTTCTGCCAATGAGTACAGACAAAAGCTCCTTTGTAAAGACAATGAGACAACAGATGGGCCTAGAGATCCAAACACCCACATAGACACATGCAATAAGGGTAGATCAGAAAACACAGAAGGTATATAATGCCAATTACCCAGAAACTACAAATTATAGATAGACAGAAAACACAGAGATCAAAGTGGAGTTTGCAAATGTGTGTTTACTCTTTTGCAAATTAATGCAACAGGAAAGTGCTGGATTTTGTTTTCTTAATGTAACCTAACTCATTCCAGTGCTCCAAGACTATCTTTATTGCTGGCGACCAACACACCAGCCTAACACAGTACTATTATTGACTATTTTGAAGGCTAAGATAAATATGAATATTTTATTTGGACAGTATATGTGGTTTGAAATGAACTTACAGTGAATCTTTAAATTGCCCTATTGCTTCATTTTATTATTTTATTATTATATTTTCTTTCTGACCAGATTATATTAATCACAATTTAAGATTTTTATTTGGAATGGGCCATACATGTGAGTAAGTACTTGTCATTAAACTGAAAAATTGAAATTTGTTTTTCTCTTTTGCCATAGTATACAACTGTTAATTGCCAAAAATCTATGATATCAGATTTATTTTAAATGAGACATTCATTTACATTTGAAACTTCAATAATTGTGGAACAAACTTTTTATTAGAAATTATTAATAATTTATCTTGAAATGTATTCATTTACTTTTTTGTAGTACTTGTAATGTTTCTACATATTTAATAATTTAAACTAAATTATTTTATTGTACTAATATACACTTTGGTCTTAGATTATCACTGAAAATTTCAAACTGTGCTTTTGACGATTCATTTAGAGTGTAAACTTAATTCCCAGTGTGGTTGGGTGAAACTGTATCATATTGTTGTATTCTAAAACTCTGTCTGCTCTGCTCTTTCTTCCATAGCTGATCTTCCCCACACAATTACACAACTTCCTTTGTTGAGTAAATATTTACACATATATTTTGTTCAACTTTCTCATTTGTTAAATATAATGTTTTCTATCTTCAGATCTCTTGTTTCAGAGCTTAAAATAATACATGTGTCACAATATATTATAATTGTAATTAATAATTCATCTTATATTTTAACACAAGCACTTCAATTATTAATTATTGTAATCCTGGCATTATAATTATTTCTATTTATTTATGTGTAATCTCTCTGTGTCTCTGTGTGTGTGTCAGTTATTCCCAAATTATCTATTTAATGTTAGTAGTTTTGCTTAGGAACAAAGCCATTTATATGAAAATATGTTCATTCATGGTAGCATCTAACTGTAATCCTGGCATTGAAACGGAAAGATACTGAATTCCACAGGGAGAACATCCCTCAGAGAATGAAGGGGAGAAACACATACATACACACACACACACACACACACACACACACACACACACACACAGAGAGAGAGAGAGAGAGAGAGAGAGAGAGAGAGACAGAGAGACAGAGAGACAGAGAGACAGAGAGACAGGGTGAACATTATAGAGCGCTCAATCATAAATGAAGCAACTATTTCTCCTCTTCCTCTTAATGCTCAGGGACCATTTCAAAAGAGAGTGTCAAATATATTATTAGTGGCAAGGCCTTGGAAGACTATGATGAAAAGATATTATATAAACACAGAAGGGAAGTTATATATATTAAAGTTATAGCATCTGTGACTGAATTTATGAGACGTGCACAGGCTCAAGCCAGCAAAAAATCTCAGCATTAATGATGGAGGGTTTCATGGAATCTTACTCCTAGCTGAGGAGCTATTGGCAACTAATGACTAATGGCATCTGGGAGTGGGAAGGTCAGTTTGTTTTGATGGGGCAATGAGGCCCCTGAGAGACCACCTGTGCTCTGCAGATGCCTCTACACCTATGTAGACGTAAGCAGCTATCAATAGACTCTGGGTTTTCAAAAGAAATCACATGAATTTGGGAAGGAATGGATGAGGAAGATAGTTATTGAATACCATAGAATAAAGACAGAGTCAATCAAAATGCATTATTTACATGTATGAATGTGTCAAACAGGTAAAAAAGGAAGTGATTATTTTATGCAGTAACAAAAATGATCCTATATTTATGAATCCAACCAAATGTTTGAATGGATGAGCAGAGGATCAAGGTAATTTTCAGTGTTTCTTCATGCTATAATTTTAAGACATAGTTTCACCACCAGTGACAATGAAAAGAGGATGTAACAAAGTCTGAAAATCATCAAGTATTTATTGAATGGCCATATACAACAGAAGGCTCTGTAGTCCAATAATGGCAATATGCATGCTAGGAAGACAGTGTTCTGTTCAGTCTAAGAGACCAAAGAAACCAGAAGTCTGAGCTCAATGCTCAAAGCTAGATGAGTTCTCTCTCTCTCTCTCTCTCTCTCTCTCTCTCTCTCTCTCTCTCTCTCTCTCTCTCTCTCTCTCTCTCTCTCTCTTTCCCTTTCTCTCTCTTACACTTTTCCCTCTCTGTTTGTTTAAGACAGGTTTCTCTGTTTAACAGTCCTGGCTGTCCTGGAATTCACTCTGTAGACCAGATTTACACCAAATAGAGAGATCTGCCTATCTCTGCCTCATAAGTACTGAAATTAAAGGTGTGTTCCACCAGCTCATGGTGTTAGTACTCTTTGTTAAACTGACAGAAATCACACACACACACACACACACACACACACACACAGAGAGAGAGAGAGAGAGAGAGAGAGAGAGAGAGAGAAGTACTCTATGAGACTTCACTAGTTTTATGTGTCTGAATTTTTTTTCAAATAGACAATGAATACCATTACTTGTGAAGCTGTTATATCTTTAAATCTGTTCTAGTGTAAGTTGAAGATAAAACAGTTAAATCTTAAATAACACAAGTGTGATCTTTTTATGTATATAATATGCATGCAATTTACTTTGAATTTCTGAGTATATTTCTTTGAAATTTCACCACAATGTATCTCCTGAATAATGTATACTTACAAATTTTACTGTAATGTGCACATCAAAAGAGTATAAGGTCAAGTAATTTAAATGTATCATGGCAAAGTAAAATAAAAGAAATACTAAATATAAGCATTTTTTAAACAGTTGGAAAGGAACATGATTGTATTAATTTTATAATCATGCTTTGTTTGATCAAATTGAGCAATCAAATCCAGTCTTACTGTAAATAAAGCATTCTGATCTTATATACAATTATAAAGTTAATTTTAAATTGTTTATTTATACATGAAAATAGCAATGTAGGTAAATGCCTTATAACTAATGTAGAATAAACTAACAGGCCACCAGAGTTTATGAAGTGTGATTCCTATTGTAGGAACTGAAAGAGCCCAGAATGATTTCATCCCGTTAGAATGCTTCTTGAGTCAAACAACAGAAAGACACTTTTCAAAAGTCCCCCAGCGCTGCATCAATGAGAGTCCTCTATCTAAAGTTTTGTCACTTAATTAGTATACTGAGAAATTTAAAATGGAAAAGCATTAATTAAATATATTAACATTTAAACTTTAATGTAAATTTGTATTTAAAATGAACATAGAAAAAGCACACTTTATAATATTTATTTTAACATTAAGGAAGATTATAAGTAAATTATTATATATTATAATATTATTCTACATATTTTGCTTAGCTCCATAAATAAATGCAAACTCATCATTTTCAAAGATAAAAGCTGTCCAAGATGACAAAGTAAAAATATTTAAAATAAAAAAAAAATGTCTTTTTCATTTATAACAGAACATCTGCTATTAAGGCTTGATTAATGGGAAATTACCTGCTCTAAGAAATCAAAAATGAAAAATAAGTAAAAGAAGAATAGTTTTGAAAAGATAATGTTGAGTTCAATGATGAAAGCCACACAAATAATGTCATAATATTTATCTTTCCATACTTACTTTATTTTATTTTTTTAAAAATCTCATGAATAACTGATCTCAACCCCTCCATCTCAGGCTACTGCTGTATTCTCTTGCACACACAGTAGACATTGTCATGTAGATTGATACTTTGAAAATTCACAAAAACTTAGACTATTTTCTCATAGTGTTGTAGTAAGAGGTCCCAAATTATTAAGATTTATTTTATACAGGCTTAAGAGAATTGAAGTTAATTATACTTTGGCAGAATCAAGTGATATATATCATTGCCCATCTGACTTTTTGATTGATAGTCATAATTATCGTGATTGATATACTTGTCATGTCATAGCTAATATAGAATAGTATTTTGTGATAATTTTGGAGAGAAGGGAGAAACGAACAATGAAAACTGAGTCTGATTTGCCTTGAGGAATTGTACTTACTAAACTATAACTTTTCCTTGAAACTTAAGTGATTTAAATACATTATACAAAGGTCATGAGAAGGCTCTCAGAGTCACACATTGATCTTTAGTATTTGAGTCTGTCTTTATAAGTGTCAATAAATGTAGTGGGTAACCATTCTAGCTTTGACCTGGAAATACCACCCCCTTTGAGGCTACGGTAAATGTCATGCCTACAAGGAAGAGCCAAGAGAGGAACCCTGAAGACCCAAGATCCAGAAGGGTGAGCTCTCTTGGTTCCTGGATCCTGGACACTGGAGGCAGACTGAGCAGAGTTCTCCAGAGAACACCGCTGGACTGCGCTACACCTTTCCCAGACCCTGTAGCCTATCCCTTCACTTGTAGGTTACACCACAAAACCTCCCTTTTTAACTATATGGAATTGCCTTAATATTTAAGCCAATAAATAAAGAACTTTTTCTCCACTCATTTAGAACAAATATTGATGTGGGGAAAGAAACCTTGCTACCTTTCATTACTGTGATTTACCTTGCTATATTTCCTAGAGTTTAGATGGAATGACGAGTGCAGAGGAAATGACAAACTATATGAATAAATGATTTCATAAAGATGTGAGAAATCATCACTCACTGTTCTGAAGTAGATTACTAATAGAGTAGGAAAATAAAAGCTGGGAAATTTGGAAAACAAGAAAATGGTAAAAATAGGTTTATGTACAGAGAGATTTACTCCAAATGACAGAATCTACAAAAGTAGACAAACTTCTGTGAAATTTCTCTTTAGTGTCATTTTAAGGTAACTAACTTCTCATACATTCTTCCATAATAAGGTTGTCCCAGTACCATCAACTATTTGACTAAAGAATATGAAGTATATTCCCTGTAGACCTCTTATTCAGTATAACACATATATCTTAGTTAGGATTCCATTCCTATGAAGATACCACTTTTATAAAGGAAAGCATTTCATTGGGGGCTGACTTATGATTCAGAGATTTAGTACATTATCATCATGGAGGGAAGCTCGGGGCCATAGAGGCACGTATGGTGCTGAAGTGGTGTCTGAGAGTTCCACATCTGGTTCTGCAGGCTGCAGGAAAAGAGGGTAACACTGCCCCTGGCATGGGCATCTGAAGCTCCAAAGCCCACCCCCAGTAACACATTCCCAATGAGGTCACAGACTTTAATCTCCTCAAATAATGCTATGCCCTATGAGCCTATGCGGTTCATGTTCATTCAAACCACCACGGCATATTCTCTTTCGATGTTATATTCATAAACCACTGCTTTACTGTCTTTTAGTTCCCTTAAAACCTGTGCTTTTTAAAGTCTAAGCCTGAATGATGAAAGGGAAAAATTAGGAAAAAATTGGCCAAAAACTCATCTTCAGTTTTATTCACATTTCCCCTGCTCAATACTAACACAAATGCACATATATGCCTTACTGATGTTACTGTTGTACATATTAGAGTACATTTGGTTTTGGTGTATACTTACTACATTTGTATCGTTTCAGAACTGGCCAAAAAGAACAATTGTAAAATTGTCAATGCTTGCTTCCTACCCAGATTGGCATGGTGTCTCTGATGTCTATTTTAAACAAATTAAGAAAATGAAACCAATGTAATAGCTCAGCAAAACAATAGTAATCTAACTAAACACTTCTAGAAAATATGACACTGTCCCACATATATTAATCTCTTAATTTAAGGATAATAATATAAAGTAATACAATTTGTTTCAAAAATACATTGATTTTATTTCTTGACTACCTTGTATATTCAATCATGGAGCATTAAGTATCAAAGTTAAAAAAGGAATGAGTTTGCTTTTTTTTTTTTTTTTTTTTTTGGTCTTTGTGATGAAACCTAACACAGTTTATAGGAGCAAATCTTTATTTTGGTTCATGATTTCTGAAGTTAGATTCCTTGTTCAATTGTCCTCTTTACTGTAGACCTACAATGTGGCTGAGTATCAGGCTAGAGGAGTGATGATATACCAAACATTCACTCCTTAGCAGAAGGGAAATAGAGGAAGAGGTAGAAGGATGGGGACACTCTGTAGGTCCCAAAGCATGCCCCAAGTGATCTACCTCTTTGTCTTAGTTAGGGTTTCTACTGTTGTGAAAAAACACAATGACTTTGGCAACTTTTATAAAGAAAACATTTAAATGAGGTGGCTTGCTTACAGTTTCAGAGGTTCAGTCCATTATCATCACAACAGGGAGGCTGGCAGCAAGCAGGCATATGTAATGCTGGCTACATCTTGACCAGAAGGCAACAGGAAGTCTATTGCTACACTCAGCATTATCCCAAGCATAGGAAATATCAAAGCCCGCCCCTATAGTGACACACTTCCTCCAAGGCCATATCCACTTAACACAGTACCACTCCCTGTGAGATCATTGGGGACAACTACATTCAAACTACCACATTTCACTCCCAGGCCCCCTTAAGCCTGTACTTATATAATAATAAAAAATGCATTTAGTTCAACTTTGTAAGTCCCCATAGTATATCACAGTCTCAACAATGATTAAAAGTCAGAAATTCAGCCGGGCAGTGGTGGCGCACGCCTTTAATCCCAGCACTTGGGAGGCAGAGACAGGCGGATCTCTGTGAGTCCAAGGCCAGCCTGGTCTACAAAGTGAGATCTAGGACAGGCTCAAAGCTTACACAGAGAAACCCTGTCTCAAAAAAACCAAAAAAAAAGTTTAAAAGTCAGAAATTTAAAGACTCATGCAACCTCTTAACATAATCCTCTGTAAAATAAAAATAAAAAATAAAAAAAAAAACATAACATACTTCCAATACATAATGGCACAGGATATACATTACCATTACAAAACATAGGGAAGGAAGCATAGTGAGGAAATACTAGACCAAAGGAAGACCAAAAACCAGCTAGGCAAACTCCAAATTCTGCATTATCATGTCTGATGTCAAAGTGCTCTTCAGATCTCCAGCTCCTTTCAGCTTTGTTGACTACAATACACTTCTCACCCTTAGGCTGGTTACATTTCTTGTTAGCAGCTCTTCTGAGCAGCAGGTATCCCGTTTCTCTGACATCTCCAACATCTTGAGGTCCCTAAGACAATCCAGGCTTCAAATTCACAGCTTCACACATGGCCTCTCTAGGCCGCCATTCAGGGACACTCCTGACACATGCCTTTCCTTATACTCGGGCAAATAACATAGCTCCTTTCTTTTATCCTTAATTCAAGAACCATGTGGATGAAGCTGGCAATTTCTGGTCCTTACTGGGGCTGTAACATGGCTCCCTTGTTCAATTACATCTTCACCAGTTTTCTGTCCTTCACTACCTAAGCTTGGCTGTCCTGAAACTGGATCTCTGGACCAGGCTAGCCTACAACTCAGAGAACTGCCAGCCTCTGCCTTCCAACTGCTGAATTAAAGGAGTGTACCACTGCTCACTGCTTTAAGCTTTTCTTTAATTTCTTTCACAATTTGGAAACTTAGCTGGATGGGATCTCTCCCTGTGCCACCATTTCCTGAAATTATCTTCTTAACCTATTTTTTTTTCCTTGAACACAGAACTTAGCTCCATTATACTCTCTGGTGCTCTTTTTCTCCATAAATATTTTTCTTGTTCAACTTTCTCCTTTTCATTATATATGTTCATTAAAGTTAACAATGGTGACCACAAAGCAGAGTCTATTTCTAGGCTGTTTTGAGATTTCTTCTACCAACATAATTATTCCAAAATTCTTTATGTTAGCCTCAGGCAGACTCTTTGAACAAGGGTATAAAGCAGCCACTATCTTCACCAAAATGTCACAAGAACAATCTCTAGATAATATATTATAATTCCTCTGCTCTGTCACCTCGTAATCGCCACAGTTCATCAAATCACATTCACCTATGCACCTACTGGTATGGCCCATTAAACAGCATTAAAGCATTCTAATTCTTTCCAAACCAAAAGGTCCAAATTCCAAATTCCTCCAATCAAAAAACATGGCCATGCCTATCACAGCAATACCTCAGTCCCTGGTACAAATTCTGTCTTAGTTAGGGTTTCTATTGCTGTGAAAAGAGCATGATCAGGACAACTCTTACAAAGGAAAATAGTTAACTGGGGGTGGCTCACTTATACTTTCAGAGATTCAGTCCATTGCCATCATGGCAGGGAGCATGGAAATGTGCAGGCAGACATGGTGCTATCTCTATCTTGACCAGGGGGTAGCAATAAGTCAGCTATGACAGTGGGCTTTGTCTTGAGTTTAGGAAACCTAAAACCCCACCTTCACAGTGACACACTTTCTCCAACAAGGCCATACCCACTCCAACAAAGTCACACCTCCTAATAGGGCCACTCCTTATGAGATTATGGTGGCCAATTACGTTCATACTGCTACATTCTTTCATGTAACCACTTTTTACAGATGTTTCAACCACTTACCACCAATGCGATAAATCCATTGTGGCTTGAAGTCCTGAAAAGAGTAGAACAACCATGGTCCACGGTCTATTAGTGCCTGGATCTACCACTTGAGAACCATTTTCAGCACAGAAGCCTGTAAATAGAGTTGCATAACCAGCACAGAAGGCCTTGTTAATGGCAGCTACTTCCTACCTATATGACAAGGCTACTGTGGAAGGCTTGAACATTTTATATACCTGAAAAACATTTTTTGCATGTCTATGTGGTTTGGGGATTTAAAAATACTGGATAAGAAGCATTTATTAAATTCACAGAATAATACGTTGGATATTGTATCATGAATATAATTATTTATAATACTTGGGATAAATATATTTTGGCTTTAAAATTTAGGGTTTTTTAGATTTTTTTGATATTTGTATATATGTATTCTCACATATTTAATGAAATGTTTGATATGGGACACAAACCTAAACAAATGATATCTTTGTGTTTAATATATACCTTATTTATATCTTCTGCAAGTGATTTCATTCAATGCCCGTCTTAGTGAAGGTGGTATGGTGACTGTGTCTTGACTATGATACATTATCTGAGTCCAGAGACTGAATTTTTCATTTGAGTCTTCATTCCCATACTCAGTATCATAATTAATAACATTTTGCAAATTATCAATTCTATCTCTGCATAGTTTAAGGATATTTGTAAAATATTGCTTCTCTGAGCACGTGTGTGTGTGTACACACACACACACACACACAATATCCTATGTACATATATGATATATGTGTACATAGGATATTGAGAGATGATTTATTTAATACATTGTATCCTTTTAGTTGGTTTTTTAATTGCCTTTCAGTTTATAATTTGAACATTTAAACATATATGCATTATTCTTTCATCATATCTACCTTCCATTTATCCCCTCCTCTTCCAATGGAATGCTTCCCAACATCCTTCCTTCCCACCTTTATGCTAGCTTTTTTTCACCTACTGAATCCAATTATATTGCCCATGTGTGCATGAGTATATGGCCATCTACTAAAATAAAGGCATATTGTCAGGGGCTATACCTCTGAAGAAAACTGCATATGTATATATTTTAGGACGTTTCATCAATACTAGCTTTCCATATGGCTTTTTCTGAGGGCTTTAGTGTTAATTATTTCTCCATTTCCCCTCTTCTGCTTTATCCTCCCAATCCATTCCAAGAAGCATTTGTTGTTTTATTAGCAAATTTTAAGTAAAAATAATACCTAGGATATAAGAACTCTACAAGTCTTCAGGATTTCTGAAAATAAATGATTTTTAGTTTATTTATTTATTAAATGAATGATAGTATAACAGTATAAATAAAATATGTGTAAGTAAATTCTGTTTGAAATTAGGGTAGTTTTTTTTAAAAAGACATCTAATTCTGATAGAGCTTTTAACACGTTGTATACTAACACCTGAAGAAAAAAAAGATCCAGTCCAGCAAAGCTGTGTTTTTCTCTCACATTTAAAATAGTCATTAAAATGTCAGATGAGTGAAGAGAAGGAAATGTTCACAGAGCCAGAGAACAGATGTGAGAAGAGTGATGTCTAATTTAGTTAGGGAGTGCGCTCTGTTGTGTTGCACCAGGCATACAGAAAGTATTTCGCTACATTCAGTTTATCAACACCTATTATCCTTAGGTGTTTCCAAAGTAGATGCCAGGAGGTGGGAAGAGCACAGAAAATACACCTCACCATATCACTGAGTTTAGGATGAGAACTATCATGCATGGAAACAAATTATGCATTAATATTCAAATTAGTGGTTATACCCTGTTAAGAAACTAGCAATGTATGCATTAAAGACACATTCATGAGATTATTCTGGAAAGGTATTTTTTTTTAATTACAAATTGCATGGCCATGGCCTATGGCTCAATCTAGCAAAATTTCACATAGGCCAACCTTGTGGAGGCATTTTCTCAATCAAAAGTCATAAGAAAATCTCTCGAACTCATGTCAAGTGGATCTAAAACCAATCAACACAATCATGAAAGTGGGAGGAAAGAATTATCTAAAAAATAAGATCTTGTTTCTAAACCACAGAAGATTTTTGCTTCCATAATAATTCTTGAATGTTGTTGTGTTATAGAATTTAAGGGAAAGGAGATTTTATTTGTCTTCTTGACATTAAAATGGCATTAAATTATATAATATGTTATGACCATAGAACATGATTTTGCACTCTTTTTTTGTAAGGAGGCAACAATGCTTTTGATAATCTCCTCTACATTAATAATATAGTTTGAAAAGCTGGGCTGTATCAAACCTTTCCGTTTGGTATTCAGAAATTAACTTAAATTCAATTACAGGCACTTAGTAAGAAATAAAGTTTTATATATTTTGCTGATAGAAAATAGTGTGTTGTAGAGTGGACTTAAGGTTCAATTAATCTGGTATTAGGGACAGTTTAATTTACATGAGCATGTAAAGTCAGCCCTATAATAGCATTCCCATAAGCACTATCAACTTCATAGTTGTTTATCTTTCTATTGTCAGTTCCTGGTTGATTTCTCTATAAATGCATTATAATTCCATCTCAAGATAGTATGGGCATTAACAAAGGTAGATTTGCTTTGCTAGCCTCAGTTTTTTTTTTTTCAAATTTTAACTGTTGTGTATGTATTTGTGCAAGCAGTTTTCATTCATAATGTTATTTGTGAGAATGCATCTATTTTACTTTATTAATTACATCACATGCTGTTTTTTAAAAACAACACATTTATTATCTACTTGAGTAGAAAATGAAAGAAAATAAGAACATTGTATTTATAAATGGTTATTTTAGAAGTCATCACAAAAGGAACTATAGTTTACATGCTTAAGAACTGCAAAGTCACTATTAAAATGTATAGAGAAAAGACTTGACACATTTTGCATTTGACTCCCATATGTTTCAGTTTCAAACACATTGCACAACTCTCATGTTTGAGCATTTAATTTTAAACACGTTCTCACCACTTGTCCCATCACAGAGCCAAATTGACAATTCTGTAGGAGAAAGGTAGTAAATAAAATCCTGAATAGGTATTTCTTCAAAGAGATTGAGTAATGAGTCCTGCAAACCCTACCATCAAAACATTTGTTTCAAGTCACTTTCATTTTGAAGAGTAAAGTGAATGTGTTCCTCTGTTTGCTTACATTTTCTTTTAGAAATGACTTCCATTGTATTTTTCTGAAAAGTAACTATATACTCGTACAACTAAAAATTCAAGAAACTGTCAGTGTGTATAGAATTTGAATTTAACCACATTGAACAAATTAAGGAACCAAATAAACAATCAAAAAACTAAAGTCAGGCAACATGTCTAATTTTGCCTGAGTATAATATCCATTTTTTTTTCACATTGATCTTCTCAGCTTCCTCAAAAATCTTACTTTTTTTTTAATTTTTTTGAGACAGGGTTTCTCTGTGTAGCTTTGTGCCTTTCCTGGATCTCGCTCTGTAGACCAGGCTGGCCTTGAACTCACAGAGATCCGCCTGCCTCTGCCTCCCAAGGATTAAAGGCATGCGCCACCCCTGCCTGGCTTCCCCAAACTCTTACGTCTTGACTTTTCACTATTTGGTCAATATGGCCCTCTTCTGAGCATTAATTCATGAAATACATTCTTACAGTGATGTAGACTTTCATTCTGTAATCTATAGTTCACTCACTTTTCAACGTGGTGGGAGTTCGATTACAGAATGACAGCATCATTGGTATCTGGTCAATGATATTTGCAATGTTATCAAATGTATGCTTTTCATTCTTCCCCTGAAATGCTAGAGAAAAAAAAAAAACCAACAACCAGAAAAGGGTCTTCTCATTGTGAATGCTAATCTCTGTCTGAGAGTACTACTACTTTCACATTGTTATCTGATCCAGATTTTCTCCTGAGATCTTTTTCTTTCCTGATTATCCATACATAGAGTTGTTGATGATAACAAATGAATTTTTGATAGAAGAGGTGTTCAGCCCACAACAGAATTTGATAATGTTTAATATGATTACATACAAGTGTTTTGTGTGTGCCTATGTATATGTTTTATATGATTCAAGAAAAACAATGACGGTACTGTTTTAAACACTCTATTTTAATGAAAATTTAGTATTCGATAAAAATGCAAAATGATTTTATCAAGAGTTCTTATCTTGTTATTCAATCACATATCTAATATGAATTATATTAGCTTGAAATAATGTAAAAAGTAGAGACTATAAACAGTAGATTTCTGCAAGCAAACTGACTCTATACAAGTTTGTAAAGAAATACAAAATTGAACTTAAAGTGTTTTTTAGACAACTAAATACAATTTAAAAAAATATATGTTTACCTACTCAAAGGTGAGACATTTCACTTTGTAAAACCCAGAACATTTGGTGATCATTTATTTTTAAAATAGATATTTAATATAATAATGGGATGATGACAAAGAGATTCTTAAATATAACAAAATATTATGATTCTATATTTTAATCAGTGTTATTTAAGTATATAGCTACAAATGCTGAAGAAATTGTGTAAATTGAATTCCTTCCTATTTGTGTATAGCACTATGCCTCAGGCTTTATCTAAAAATTCAAAGTGTTTACATATTAGACTATTTCATGTCAAAACTACAATTTGAGTCTGTATTCATGAAAATATAATTTTTTTTAGTGAAAAATACTTAGAATTTTTTTCAGGTAGTATAGAGTATTATACTTAAGTACAACATGACCAAGAAATTTTACAACATATATGTGGATATATAAATATTGTATCACAATAAAACCTAAATAATCCAGGCGCTGGTGTCTCATGCCTTTAATCTCAGCACTCAGGAGGCAGAGACAGGTGGATCTCTATGAGTTCAAGGCCAGCCTAGGCTACAGAATGAGTTCTAGAAAAGGCTCCAATGCCACACAGAGAAACCCTGTCTCAAACAAACAAAAACCCTAAATGAAACTCTCAAAATATGATATATACTTCTTTTCTGAGCTAAAATTTTTTTTAAGAATCATATTTTTTTATTATTTTACAACACCATTCAGTTCAACATAATAGCCACAGATTCCCCTGTTCTCCCCCTCTCGCCCGCCCTCCCCCCAACTCACCCCCCATTCCCACCTCCTCCAGATCAAGGTCTCCCCCGAGGACCGGGGTCAACCTAGTAGACTCAGTCCAGGCAGGTCCATTCCCCCCTCCCAGACTGAGCCAAGTGTCCCTGCATAAGTCCCAGGATTCAAACAGCCAACTCATGCAACGAGCCCAGGACCAGGCACCAATGCACAGCTGCCTCCCAAACAAATCAAGCCAAATGACTGTCTCACGCATTCAGGGGGCCTGATCCAGTTTGGGGGCCCCTCAGCCTTTGGTTCATAGATCCTGTGCTTCCATTCATTTGGTTATTTGTCCCAGTGCTTTATTCAACCTTGGCTTCAACAATTCTCGCTCATATAAACCCTCTTCTTTCTCACTAATTAGACTCCCAGTGCTCCACCAGGGCCCAGTCATGGATGTCTGCATTCAGATTCCTCAATCCTTGGATGAGGTTTATGGCACAACTATCAGGATGTCTGGCCATCCCATCACCAGAGTAGGTCAGTTCCTGCCGTCTCGCGACCATTGCCAGCAGTCTTTTGTGGGGGTATCTTTGTGGATCTCCTTGGGCCTCCCTAGCTCTCTGCTTCCTCCCCTTCTCACCTTCTCATGTGGTCTTCATTTACCATGGTCTCCTATTCCTTGTTCTCCCTCTCTTTTCTTGATCCAGCTGGGATCTCCCACTCTCTTTCCCTCGACCGTCGCCCTTCATTGTTCCCACTCATGACTAGGCTGTTCATGTAGATCTCGTCCATTTCTCCGTGTCTTTTTTGGGGGTCCCGTTTTCCAGGTAGCCTCACTGGTGATGTGAGTAGCAGTCCAGTCATCCTTGTTCCACATCTAGCATCTTCCTATGAGTGAGTACATACCATATTTGTCTTTGTGACTCTGGGTTACCTCACTCAGGATGATTTTTTCTAGATCCATCCATTTGCCTGCAAACCGTATGATGTCATTGTTTTTCTCTGCTGAGTAGTATTCCATTGTGTATATGTGCCACAATTTATTTATCCATTCTTCAGTTGAAGGGCATCTAGGTTGTTTCCAGGTTTTGGCTATTACAAACAATGCTGATATAAACATAGCTGAGCAAGTGCTCTTGTGGTATGATTGAGCATTTCTTGGATATATGCCCAGGAGTGGTATAGCTGGATCTTGGGGAGATTGGTATTGGCATAAAAACCGACATGTGGACCAATGGAATTGAATCCGCCTGGCTCTGCCTCCCGAGTGCTGGGATTAAAGGCGTGCGCCACCAACGCCCGGCGTTGATTTTTTTATTATGAAAAATTTTCCATTTATTTTACACACCAAGATCACCCTCTTCCATCCTCCTGTCCCCCAAGCCTCCCTCTCCCAACCCATCCCCCACTCCCCCCACAAGAAGGCAAGGCCTTCTATGGGGAGACACATCCAGCAGAGGCAAGTCCAAGCCCCTCCCCCTGCCTCAAGGCTATGTGAGGTGTCCCATCTTAGGTAGTGGGCTCCAAAAAGCCCCCTCATGCACCAGGGATTGATTCTGATCCTACTTTTAGCCACCCCCCCCACCAGCACATCAGGCTATACAACTGTCTTGCTATGCAGAGGGCCTCGCCAAGGGCCATGCAGGCTCCACAGCCCTTGGTCCAACTTTCATGAGTTCCCACTATTTGGTTTGGTTGTCTCTGCAGATTTCCCCATCATGATCTCAATGCATTTGCTAATAGAATCCCTCTTCTCTCTCTTTGACCAGAATCCTGGAGCTCTTTCTGGTGTTTGGCTGTGGATCTCTGTATCTGCTTTTATCAATCACTGGAGAAAATCTCTGTGATTACAGTTAGGGTATTCACCTATCTGTGGAGAGGGTGCCTGAACTGAACTGGCTTATCCCAGAAGTTTTGATTTTAAATGTAACAGAACATTTACATTAAATACCTAATGAAACTCTATTTTTAAATGCTCTATAGATATCTTCATAATTATTTCAATAAATGGCAATGTCACTATTTGTAACACTACACTCTACTTTTCCATTTGCATGCTTGCCTGAATCTGCTTTTTATAAATTGTGCATTAATCATTTATTAAATTCTTCCACAAACCTCCAGGCAATTTTGAAAATAAATTAGTGAACATTATATATAACAATGTGACGCCCACATTCCTAAGTTTCTGGTGTAACTTCTATTTCCTCTCCATTTACCTTGTCCTAAAGATGTCAATCAAGTTGAGCATACTGAAAGTGAGAAGACATTCAAAATTAAATATGGCATATGTTTCTCTTAAAGATACACAGAATATGTCTAATGCCTAATCTACAGTAATTAAAAGTCAGGCTTCATCCAAGCAAGCTGTTACATATAAAGATATGTATATATCAGTGCATATATGGATATATACATGCACTGCTAAATGGCTTAAATCAGCATTTATTTTCTCATCAATAAATATATCAGAAATCCTAAAGTTTAATGTATCATAAGGTTTATGTTCCTTTCTAGTTTTTTCAGTGGTATTCTATTCATTCACTTTATCAATGATAATTATATCCCTCAATATCTTGCTTCTATCTTCAAAGCCTTTAGAATAGTACTTCTCATTCACTGACTCCCTTTAATGGGACACATGTGTTTATGTTTGTCTTTCCTGGACAAGACAATATTTTATCACTGCATTCTTAAGTGAATTGTGTCTGTGAAGTTTTAGACTATTTAAGGAAGCATGCTTACTGATTTCAGGGAGAATGATGTGTTTTGGCTCCAGTGGGAAGACTTTTTAAAATTAAGCACTAAATAAAATTGGACCACAATGCAAACATGCATAGATATCAATACAGAGGTAAAAATCTGTCCAAAGACTAAATGTATAGACTACAATGGCACTAGTTTATTTATTCTTTTTAAAGTTATTTAATTTTATAAAATACTATTGTGAAATGGAAACACCCTAAGTAAAATATTGGTTGTAATATTGCAATATTCAGTAAGCATTAATAATACTTAAGCCTACGTCCATATTTGTGCAAAAATAAATTTCCCGCATTGTTGAAATGAAAGAGGTATGTAAGTAGGTAAGTTTAGAAGCGCCTCTTCTTACTGAGGATGTAAAGTCAGGATTGTGACAGGGAGGTCTACAAGGGAACATTGGTCTATGGCTGGAGAACACATGGCACCAAAGAAAAACAGCAGCATTTATGCAGGATTTTCAGTTACATATGATAGAGCGAGATCCAGGCCAGGCACCAAAACTACACAGAGAAACCCTGTCTCGAAAAACCAAATAATAATAATAATAATAATAATAATAATAATAATAATAACAATAATAATAATAATAATAATAATAATAAAGTGAGAGGATTTGATAATTAGCAAATAATAAACAAACACATTCTACGTTGCAAAGTCAAACAAAATGTACCTGAGATGCAACACATTATTAGAGAATTCCATGACAGTAGTTGTAGATTCTTGACAGCTTCTCATAATTGTGCCATGAGGATAACTCTTGCTTAAAATGTTAGCTAGAGCATTGCATCAGGTAGCCATGCTGTTATTTTTCTTGTTGTTTTAATTTTTGTTTTTTAGGTTTTTTTTTATTGTTTTGTTGTTTAATGTTGAGGATCATACTAGGCAAATTATCTTTATGCCACATTGGTTGTTTTGATTATACATGTTTTCAGTGGACACTCTACATTATATAGTGATGATATAATATTTGCAAATGGATTTAGACTGGATAGACTAGCATATGAAGCGCAGGTATCCTTTCCTTAAGAAGAAAACTTGAAGCTTATGGTACAGCAAACATCCTATTGTAAGTACTTTCATTCTACTATCTGTTCATATTATTTTAATATTTTTCATGTTTGTCCAAGATTATAATAAAATCTTGATCCTTAATTATACCCTGCACAGTTCATGTCAAAACCCTATGTTTGCTTTGGTTTCCAAATACTTTATTAATATGTAATTCCTTCTGTATAGTCCATGTAATTGAAAAAAAAAAAAAAAAGAAAGAAAGAAACACAGACAGATTAGTGAGAACACAAAAGGACTGATTTGGTTCCATAGTCCAGAAGTGGCCCAGTGAGAGCTGTTGTTTATTTCTGAGAGTGTCCCGGTGTCAGTAGATGAGAAAGTGCAGTTCTCATCACCAGTCTTGTAAGTTCCCAGAACCCTGAACACCCATATTATATGAGGGGGGGGAATTGAAGGCAAAGAAAAGGATAAAATGTGGTAATGATATTATTTGCTCTTTGGTGAAATTGACACACCATTTTATGCAAATATCTTCCACCTTTCCTCTCTGGATTCTGTGAGTTGTTTGTATCAAAAAGAAAAATCAGACTAATTGCTGCATCAGCCTCTCGCTAAATCTGTTTTCTAAATTACAAATTCAGACTTCACTGAGGGTGTAGTGCCAGCCACTTCTTTCTCTAAAGATCTTTGTGCTAATTGTTTTATCTGCTGCTTGCTAAATCTGTTTGCTAAATTATACCTTTCACTGAAATAACACTAAAACCTACTTGGGAAGCATTAGCTGGTATTGAATTTTTTTTTCTAGAGCTTATATGTTTTAGATTGTGTGCGATTGCCAGAGAGATAGATGTACCATCAGTCAAGGGGTGACAGGGCTTTTAAGAGGCCATAATTTTTTTTCACAAATGCAATTTCAAGGAGACTTGCCAAAAGTTAGTCTGTGGATGTTCCATGTGCCTAAAACCATGTAACTGCTATATGAAACTTTTAATGTATCATTATTTAAAAAAAAAGAAGAAAGAAGAAAGAAAAGAATCTTACAACTAACTTGTTAAAACTGAAATATAATGTTCTGTATATATTTAAAGTCATCATTTTTTTACTTCACTAACTCTCAAGATTTATTGTGTATATTGCATTGTGATTGTGAGTACAGAGATACTAACAATTCTGCTGAAGTAGTTTTAACGATTCATAAATAGTGAAGGTGCTGAATGATACATTTTTATTTTCCAAGGGGTCTTGAAACACACACACACACACACACACACACACTCACTCACTCACTCACTCACTCACTCACTCACTCACTCACCCCTAGTTATCCCAAATAGATAAAAGGATGCGAAAAGTTCAACTTGCTGAACCATGGGGTGTGAATTTAGCTATTAACAACAGTGCGTGTGAAAGTTACTTAAAAGGAGCAGGGATGACTCAAGAGCAGGCGAATCACCAACAAAGCCCATCATGTTTATTGATAGGGAGTCTAAAAAGCTGGAAGCCTGTAGCTCACTGCACATCAGCTCGAAGGTTGGAGAATGTCTTTTCCAGCCAGCTTGAGTGATTTCTCCTTCTTCCAAGAAACCTGGCTGGTCTGTGCTTCTTCAAGAGAGTTTGAGTGACATGTCTCTTCCAGGGAGCTCAGCTAGTATAGCAGTGTCACTTATCAGTCTGAGGAGCTTATATATGTTTGGGGGAAGGCTCTAACTAGGGATTCTGGCCAGTTTCTGGGACTTCTGAACTGAAAGATTTGGCTTGTTTACTTCCTGAGCTTATGGAGCTCTTCTGAAGTGGGGAATATTTTATATTCCTTTAGAACATCTTGTGTCTTAAGGAGCTTCCCTAAAAGTTTGAAGGGACTTTTGTTGTTATATATCTCTTATGTCTTTCGTGGGAATGAACCCTCAAATCAAATGAAACCTGTGACACCCCAAGAGAGTTTTATTTATGTTCTCAATATTTTCTCTTCATTTACTGGTATGAGTGACCATACCTGGAAATGTATCCCCCAGTATGTCTGTGACAGAAGATGGTCATATATGTGCCTGCAAGGCCACTGCTATTAATGCTCTGACTAAAACTATCTTAGACAGTTTTTTATGCACATCCTTTGATGAAACAATATGCCTCATTCTATGATTCATCAAAGTTTATGTGGATTCGGGATTTAGCTCAGTGTTAGAGCGCTTTCCTAGCAAGTGCAAGGCCCTGGGTTTGGTCCTCAGCTCTGGGGAAAAAAAAGTTTATGTAACAAAATTTTGACAAAAAGAATGAAGCAGACAATTCTCAAACAGATGAGGAAGTGGAACTAACATTTAGCTTTCCCCTTGCAAATGGAAAACATAAATGAATGCAGACATGTATTCATAAGAAGTGAAACAATTAAGATAGCTTTGCAACAATATTTCAATTAAAATATCATCTAATGTAATAGTTTAGGAAGAATTATCAGAGACTGGCACAAAGGAAGCTTTCTCATGATCAAAGAGTTTTGATTAGGCTAATCACACTTTCACTGTGCCTATGCAAATACAGTTCCAATTTGTGTTCTAATTAGAAACAATAGTTTTTTTTAAAAAAATTAGTGAATAAAAAGACATTGTTCATGGTAATGACAGTAGGATGATTGTGTATTAAAATCCAAAAATCACTCAGGCAAAAATAATGAAGTTGATTATTAAAAGAGGAAAATGATAGTTCTTTGACAATATTTTCACAGACTTCTGGTAACCATTAACAAGGGTCAAATACATAATGGAAAAGATACTCCCCAGTTCAATTAATTTTCAGTTTCTGATTCTGAAGCATTTATTATGTTTATTTACTTTTATATAGTGTCTTGATTTGTAGCCAAATCTGCCCTTGAGCTGTCCACATTATCACCCTTCTTCCTACATCTAGCAATTTTTCCATGCTATGTGCTTAAATACTAATAAAATTCATATGAAAGCTAATTTGAGTACATAGCTCATGTAAATGAATGGAAAACAGAGGAGATTGTCTGCACAAGGATGGTCTAAAGGAATTGCAAAAGGATACAAGTACCTACATCCAAGGGGCATGCAAACAAGTTCAATTGATTCTTCCCATAACTTAAACTGTTCCAGATAAGCATGATAGCACAATCTAGGTTGAGTCAGAAAGACTGAGTGGAAGTCTAGGCTGGGCAATGTAGTGTCTCAAAAAACAGAAACAAAGAAATTTTGGTACACGATCTCTCAACTAAACTCGTTAGAGAGTGTATATTCAATAAAGCCAAATGGAGAAGTAGAAAAAAAATTTTAATTTGATATTAGAGGTACCAGTCAGGATGCAATAAATAAGTGAGTAAATAAACAATTTTTCTTCCTGGAGTTTTAGACTGTCAGACTACTAATGCTCACCCAGATAATTTTAGCGTTTTATACCAAAATTAGTGGTGTCTCTACCACTAGTAACAAGCATACACCTCCAAGAAGATGATTTCCCACCTTAGTTGGGATCATTAGAGTTCACCAGTGGCTTCTAATTCGAGAACCTCCGGAGTTTAATTAACATTTTAATTTTTTTCCATGACACACAATTGAAACAATCCTTGCTACTTTCTTGACCTCTGCAAAGCTCATCCACACAAGTGTGTCAGAGAGCACAGCTGTGATGGATCTTCAGTTCTCACCAAACTTGTATGCAGTAATAATCAACATTATATTTGCCTTCTGGACATTAGTTCTTTTTCATATGAACAAGGAATTAAAACTATTTGTGTTACTAGTGTGTGTGTGTGTGTGTGTGTGTGTGTGTGTGTGTGTGTGTGTGTTACTGACCATCTTAAAACTCCTTCTACCCCATAATCAGTCTGTTTAGGAGGATTAACTGGCATCAGTCTAGACTTTGTAATAATAATATAATTATTGGTGAAATTATTTTGGCCACTCCACGTAGTTAAAAGGATATTTATTTAATGGCGTAACTCACAAATTAACTGATAGGTAGGTTGCAGGGTCTGGGAAAGGTGTATCGCAATCCAGCGCGTTCTCTGGAGCTCTGCTTGTTCCAGCTCCAATGTTCAGCGTCCCGGCACAGAGAGAGCACACAGAGAGAATGCTGGCCCATCCAGGTCTGGGGTCTCCAGGCGCCTCCCCTGGCCCCGCCTTGTAGGCCTGACAGTTGCCAGAGTCTCAATGGGGGGTTGGAACTTCCAGATCCAAGCTGGAATGGCTACCCACTACATATAATAATAGCATGTGTTTCACAGATGTTTGGCATTGGTATTCTGGATGAATGTGAAATAGTCTGGAACTTTAGTGTAGAAAAATCCTATACTGTAAGTAAAGATGAACAGGACATTCTATCGACGGCCTAGAAGCCAAAATGGAAACAGAAATGGAAGGTGGATGCCTCTACTCATGAGTTTCATAGGGAAACAAGGACCCATTTAGGAATTGATTAGGAACTACTGGTGCCATGTTTTGGGGAATAATCTGATTGTGTCTGATCATGTGTAAAGAATGAAGTTGAATTTGAAGGTAATAAATTAATTTCTCTCACTGAGGAAATTTCAAAACCTGTTAAATAGCATGAACCATGTCTCACAGTTACTGTTTGCTGTCATCCAGGTCATCACTGAGATAGAAAAGGGTACAACAGAAAGACAGGGAATATAGGAAATATATTGAGGAAAGGTGTGGAGTCAGTGTGTTTAAGAACTGAGGAGTTCAGATGGTAAAGCATCAGTGATTGTTGAGACTGGAGAATGAACAATAAAGGGGAAATTGCAACAGGAAAGGGCCCTATGTACTACCCATGCCGTGTAAACACACATTTATTTAAACAAGACAGTCTAGGCTACATTTAGAATGCCAGTGACAGTTTCCTGCTCCTTCAAAACTCAAACTGAAAGAGAGAGAGACAGAAAGACAGAGAGAAAAATCCAACTGCTTGGGGATATGTTTTCCATTAGTCATTCCACAGAATTTGGTGTTGTGGTAATGGATGGGTGCCAGTCTCAATCCTGATCTGATAGCAGAACTTGGTGCCACTGTTAATATCATTTTTCAGATGTGAAAAATGCCAAATATGGAAGTCATTGAGTCTTGTACTCTGTGTGTGTGTGTGTGTATTATTAATATAATACATTTTCAAAACAAAAGTAAAGAGATGTTAGTACACCTTGCCTAGAAATGTTCATGTACTAAACCAATGAAAAAAATATACGTATCAACAAGTTACTTGGTGCAATTGATAAGAGAATTAAAAAAAAAAAATGCTTGTGAAGCATTTCTTGGCCAAACTGAAATAGTCTCTCTGGAAGGAAGTGGAGAGACTTAGAAAGTCAAGAAACTGTGTGTCTGGGAAAGCTGAAACTTGTAAAATTCAGGATGGTTCCTTTCAAGGATACAGAGAGAGTAAACAACTGCGGGGGTGTAATTCTGAACAGGGGAACTGCTGAGAAGAGGGATCAGGGACCTGGCCAGCTGCCTGGAAATGGTGCAGAGGGTGTCCGCATTGCAGATCTCAGGAGCTGAGTTCCTGGTGTGACTTCTGATGATCTGGTTTTAATTGAGCCATACCTGCCCCAGACACTTTTCCACATCCATATTCTTGTTAGTGACCACAACAAAGGCATTAGTTTACCAGGTGTGAACTTGATAGAATACTCTCTACTGTGTTCCCTATCCACAAATTTGTGTTTGTGTGTGAAATATTTCCCTAGAAAAGATCTCTCATACAATAGCCCTCCATATGAGAAGCTCATGAGGTCCACTTAGAAAATCACTTTCTTTTTATTCAAACTGGATATTTTGTATAAATCTAATTCCAAATTGACAATTTTTTCCCTCTATGGACTTCATCCTGCTTCTGAATCACTTACTAATACACACACACACACACACACACACACACACACACACACATATATATGCATATTTTGTTTATAAAATATACCTGTATCTTCCTAATGTTTTCCATTTCTGTTCTGAGATGATTTATTACTGTTTCAAGACTATTCATAATTGCTGCTTAGAGATTTTATGTACTATAGTTGAAGTTTTAAAATATTTATTTTTATTGTATGTATTAATAAATTTTTGGCCTCCCTGAAGTCCTCTCTGCTGACGCAGCAAACCGAATCAGACCAAATTGGAAAAGCCCAGGTTTAATGGGTAAAGCACACCCGGGTGATTCTCTGGCCCCGCAGAGAGGAGACAGAATGTGGGACCAGAAGAACCACACATCCGTTTTCAGGGATGAAGCTTGTATACCCTATGGGAGTGGTCTTGAGCCTCTCTGGGTGAGGAGCTGTGTTTATCTTAGAAGGAGCAGGTTTATGGAAAGAGATGGGGAGGGGAGTTGAGGTGAATCTTCCACCAGACTCAATCCAAACATTCCAGACTCTTTGGGTATAGGGAGGTCAGGTTAAGGTGGAGCTCCCAACCAAACATGTATATGAGTGCTTGCTTTAATTACTGTGTGTGCACTGAAAGCATGCCTGATTTGTGAACAAGCCAGAGGAGGCCATTGAGTCCGCTGCAACTGTACCTACAGATGTCTGTGTGCTATAGCGTGGGTGCTGGGAAGCAGATGCAGGTTTTCAGCAAAGGCTCTTCACCCCTGAGCCACCTCTCCAGGCCCTTATAGTTCATTTTCATTTCTTATAATTCCAAAGTGTTTATCATCTTAATAAAGATGTCTTTTAAGTACCTTTTTCTATTGATGAGAAATTTGCTTGATTCTTGATAGACAGGTTGGACTAAATTCTTGCTATCTTATTGATCATATAGCAAGTGGGTGGTTCTTTGTGGTTCAAGACTATGAAGAAACAATGCGTTCTAGAGACAGCAGGGCTGCTGCACATATGAACTCACAGCAGTTGCTATGAGATGCCTCAAAACTGCGCAAGTTCTAGGCAGACCTACTACCTGTGTAGAGTGGAATGGGGCACTTGGTTTCACACCTATCATTGAAGCTATTGCCATTTCTTAGCTGCTGCTACAGGTAGAAATGTTTGGTTTTTTTGTTTGTTTGTTTGTTTGTTTGTTTGTTTGTTTTCTCTCAGAATATATCTCCTTGTAAGTCCACAAAACTACAGTGGAAGAACACTTATCCGATTATTTGAGCTGTGAAATTTGGTACTTAAGGGATTAAAAAGGAAAAAAAATTAAGCTTAAGACATAAAAATGGGTGGGCAGGAAAGGGGCAATTGTTTTAGAAGAGTTGGGGAAGGATAGAGGAATGTGACCTAAATCTGTATGAAACTCTCAAAGAACTAATAAAAACATTTAAGAATGCAAATAAATGTTCTAACTTAGCAAGTAGTCATTGGGTTAAGGTTCAGAATTAATATCATAAAATGTATTTGTTAGTAATAAATTAAATACAATTACTATTTAAAGTACATTTGTAAAGTCTTTTAAATGGCTCAATATTAACTATGTTCATGTGCCTCCAAGCCTGATAACCTGAGTTCAATATCAGGAACCCTCATGTTGGAAAGGGAGAGCTGATTATCACAATTATTTCTTGGACCACCACAAGTAGCATAATACATGCCCACACAAATAAATAAATACAATAAAAAATAAAATACATATTTACTTATCTTCTTTTTAACCAAATTTTCCATTAAACACCAGACATAGATGTAGTGGGTAGCCATTACAGCTTTGATCTGGAAGTACCACCCACTTTGAGGCTTTGGTAACTGTCATGCCTACAAGGAGGAGCTGAGAGAGGACCCTGAAGACTCAAGATCCAGATAGGTGAGCTCTCTTGGTTCCTGGATCCTGGACATTGAAGGTAGGCTGAGCAGAGTTCTCCAGAGAACACCGCCGGACTGCACTACACCTTTCCCAGACCCTGTTACCTATCCCTTCACTTGTAACTTACCCCACAAAGTAAACCTCCCTTTTAACTACATGGAGTAGGATTAATAATTTCACCAATACATATTTTGTCTATAGTTATTTATAAGAGAGTGACACTACCACATCACTGCAATATAATAGAGAGAATGGGGTTCAGTGCATTGTATCTAGGACAGTTGCTTTCTCTTAAATCACAGGGTGGAGTCGTTGATGGAGATTTATCTTTGATTTGGCATGAGTAAAAGTGTGGCTGAGTCCAGAGGTTTGGGAGAGAAGAGGCACAGCCTCATTATGCATGCTAGGTGGTAAGATTGGACAATGTCCTCAGGCTCCTTCAGGGCACAGGTCTGCAGTGCTGAACCACATTGAAGAGTGAGCTTTCTCTGACAAAGGGAAGAAATCAAAAACTTACTGATGATATTTTAGGAATGTAAAATGAGGCATCTAGAATCAACTGTCAAGTAGGCAAGAAATTTCCATCTTGAAGAAAAGTTTTATCTTGTCTCCTTAAGAAGGGAAAATTGAAGCGCCGATGTCAATCTGAACAATACAAAATAAAAGGCAGAAAAAAAGATCCCAGATGTGAGAAGGAATGCAAATCACCATACTAAGAAGCTGAGAAAATTACTCAGCAGGATCCAAAAATAATTAGGAACTGAGTGAGCATATTGGTAAAATATTAAAAGTACTTTGAAAACTTTTAAGTAAAATTACATTTAAAAGATATTTTCCTCTTGGGCAGTATGATGAGGCTTTTCTGAAAATAAATTACCAGTAGGGGTTGACAGCTGTTGCATCCTTTATATTCCCTAGATAAATAAATCCAAAATAATGGTGTTCATGTAAAATTGAGTTTTGGTACACAGAAAAAAATAGTATGTTTGTAAATGCCTGTGTTAAAACTCAAGGAAGTTGAAAATGAGACATTTCAAATATATTTAGTAAATCTAGATAATTTGGCTTAATAAAATAACAAAGAAGCAAAATCAGAGGAAAAAAAAACAATACAGCCAAGTATATGCTTTTCTGGTCAAAATTCTAGTGATGATCATATTCCTTTTATTTTAGTTGAAATATGTTTTACCGTGGTTTTCAACTGAATTTTAAAACTAGCAGTATTTCCTATATAAGTTTAATAACAACTACAAATCTAACTGTAATAAAAATCTCTCAATTCTGGGAGGGATGGATTTTGGAGTTTTATTAGAATTTGATATGGTATATTAGATGTGTGTGTGTGTTAATGAGATTTCTGCAACATAAGGCTATCATTTTCTCTGACTTTGAGGAGAAACCAGGAAAAAAATGTGTTTTAGAATAAAGCTGTGTGACACAAGAGGAAAAGGTCATTATCCATGAACCGAATAGTTAATAGGTCATTTTCCTATCACCCAAAACAATGTTAGTGGGCCTGAGAGTGGGAATGGCAGCTTATACAAAAGATACGGCCACACCCCATGGCTTTTGGCAGCTTTAATGGCATTTATGACTCCCGAACTTGAATATTTAAACACAAGAAAGCACATATTTGTCTGTTTCTCCTCACAAATTTGATCCCTTTTCCTTCAATTTAATGTGCATAATTATATACCATGTTGAAGTTGGTCCATTTGTTCCTCTGGACACCTTTGTTGAAAGGAGCAAGAAAGTGATATAGAATCCTTTATGCTCATTACATCATTCAAACCTTGATATAAAAATTTGCCAATGACAATTTAGCCTAATGCTTCATGTACAAATACATCTGGGTGGCACGGCTGTGTGCTGAGACTATGACAGGAGTTCAGATTGGCCAAATGTGGACGATTTCACAAACCTTCTCCTGACTCCCAGGTTCTCCTACCTGGTAAGTAGACATTGGCTGAAGTATAGACTCCTTCATTCCAACGAATGCCTTCTTATCTCCCATGTACACAAACACCCTCATGCTCCATAAGAGGTTGTTGACATGAGATTCCTGCTTCTCCTGAACTTTCATTACACTGGGGTAATTGATTTTGAAAGTGCTTAATTGCTTTTTTTTTTTAAATAGTTCACAACTGAGTTAAAGTATATCTGCTTTTCAGTTGTGTTAACTGAAAATTTTATATCATAATTCTAGGATTATGTTCTACAGGAAATATAAATGAATTGAGTCAGTGACCAAATTAAGAGTATCATATCCATTAGAATATCAGCATGAATCATATATATATATATATATATATATATATATATATATATATATATATATACATGTGGGGGGGTATAGAGAGAGAGATTGTATAGTTACAAATTTAAAAAAAAATTAAGAAAAAAAGATTGTACTCAGGCAATATAATTTAAAATTTTAAATGCTAAATTCCTACTAGTCAGCTAATTGATCTAATTCTGATAAAATTATTACTATATTTAATTTTAGAGCCCAGAGAGGCTTCAGCAAGATAAAATAGTGCCTGTCAATGTCCTATCAGCAAGGCTAGTGAGATGGCTTGGAGGATAAAAGCATTCATTGCACTTCCAGGGGACCCACATTGAAAAACCAACAAGTGTAGAGAAGTTCACAACTGCTGGCAACTTCATCTCCAGACAGTCCTGTAACTGGAGAGCTTCTTTCCAGCTCCCACCAAGCCCCTGGCAGTCCCACAGCCCACTTACAAAATAAATACACAGACTATTATATTATTTAAACTGTTTGGCCTAATGGATTGGGCTTCTAGCTATCTAGTTCTTATATCTTAAATGAACCCATTTCTATAAATCTATACCTTACCACATGGCTCGTGGCTTACCAGTATCTTACATGTTGGTACTCATAGCAACGGCTGGCAGCATCTCCTGACTCAGACTTCCTGTTCCCAGAATTTTCTTCTCTACCTGTCTTTCACCCACCTGAGATGCTTGGTCCAGGTCGGCCAGTGGATAACTTCAGCCAGCCCAGACAATGAGGATCCATTCTGGTCCATGGGTATCTTTTACCCTCCTGAACTTCTTGCCACAATGTGGGCCTGGGGATGACTTTCTGCCAGCCATAGCTGTGACGACCTGAGCTAGTCCATGACTGTCTTTCACCCACCTGAGCCTCATGGCACCAGTCAAGCCTATGGATGTCTTCAGCCACTGTGGGAAGTGAGGACCACTATGGGACTGTGGGTTTCTTTCACCCTACTGAGCTGAATAGCCCAAGATAGGCCAGTGGATGCCTTCAGTCAGACCAGGCTGTAAGGACATATTCTGGCCTGTGGGTATCTTTTACCTGTCTGAGCCATGTGGCACCAGGTGGGCATGTGGTCACCTTCAGCCAGTCCAGGCTGTGAGGAGGATCCAGGCATGCCCATGTATATCTTCTATTGTTGTCAAAAGACCATCCTTAAGCATCTCATCTCAGGGATTGAGAGAAATCCATAGAGTTGGTGAACTAATCACTCAACTTGACTTTTCCATCTGAGGGAGCAACACTTAGTATTCTGGGGCCAATGATGAGGACAAAATTTAATTCTCTGGGGATGGTGAAAAAGGAAAAAAAAAACCCACATACCTTTTGGGTTTCTCTACCACCTTTTCTCATCTCTTTATTTCTTTTCTTTTTTTAATAAATATTTTTATTTTATAATTAATTTAATTTTACATATCAACAAAGGATTCCCCTGTCCTCCCTCCTCCCATCTCCCTGACTTCTCCCCCAATACTCCCCCCATTCCCACTTCCTTCAAAGCAAGGTCTCACCTGGTGATTAAGCCCAGCCTGGTAGATTCAGTTGAGGGAGGTCTAGTCCCCTCCTCCCTGCACCAAGGCTGAGCAAAGTGTCTCAGCATAGGCCCTAGGTTCCAAAAAGCCAGCTCATGCACCAAGGACAGATCCCTGGTCCCACTGCCTGGGGGCCTTCTAAACAGTTTAAGCTAATCAGCTATCGCACTTATCCAGAGGGACTGGTCCAGTTCCACGGGGGCTCCTCAGCTATTAGTTCACAGTTCACGTGTTTCCACTAGTTTGGCTATTTGTCCCTGTGCTTTTTCCAATCATGGCCTCTTTATTTCTTTTCTTAACTTTATCCAAATGTACCCCTTCTGTACCTCTCTTGATGTCTTCCTTCTCTTTCTTTCTACATCTTTTCTGGTGTTCTCCTTCTCTTGTGTCTTTCTTTTCCCCTTACAGCTTATATACCTCAGCAAAATCTTTCAAGCAATATAAAATGTACATTGTGATTAACATTCCAATTTTTGACTTAATGATTACAATGAATTCAAGTAAAAAAAAAAAAACAGCATATCTTCTATATCCCTACATGATTTTTTACTTAATGCAGGGGGAAAGGAAGTTGTCCCAAGAACCTAGATACATTCATACCCAAAATACTTGTTACAGATTAACAATATAAGCAAGCAAGGTATTTTTCTCAACCAGTTCTCTTGCTGGCAAAATACATTTCATGATGACAAAGAAAGGATCAAACATTTTATTATTTATCTCAAAATGCAATGTTATATATCTCAGAAGAAATCTTAAAAGAAACACAAATCTAAACTTATATATGAGAAACATATATCTACTTTAAATCCTCAAGGAGGCATACCCGCTCAACAGATTTTATATAAGGAAGCTGAGGACAGAAATGGGTTCAAGGAATTCATCATCTCCCTTGGTCACTAACTCATCCTAGTAAGTAAGGTATGTCAGCCACAATAACAAGACTGTCTGCTATGGGATGTAACTCTGCATGCTGTGAATATGTGTTGCTCTGATTGGTTGATAAATAAAACACTGATTGACCAGTAGCCAGACAGTCAGTATAGGCAGGGCAAGCAGACAAGGAGAATTCTGGGAAGAGGAAGAGTAGATTCAGGAATAGCCAGCCAGACATAGAGGAAGCAAGATGACAAGGCAAAACAAGCCACATGGCTAAACATAAATAAGAATTATGGGTTAATTTAATTGTAAGAGCTAGTCAGTAATAAGCCTGAGATAATGGCCAAGCAGTTATAATTAATATAAACTTCAAAGTGATTATCTTATAAGCGGGTCATGGGACTGCGGGGGCCTGGCACGACCAGAGAAACCTTCTGACTACAACTGTCATTGTTCTTGTTTCTTGACCTCAATGAGTCCCTCACTCAACTATAGACCTTTCTAAATTTTAAATTGTCCCCAATGATTTTCTACCTCAAAGCCATTAACAAAAATACCTTAGTATAACAATCCTTTTATTGTACATATATATATATATATATATATATATATATAATTTTTTATTATTCTTTTCTTTCCTTTTACATACCAATCCCTGTTCCCCCTCCTTGTTCTCCTACTCCATCCCACCTATCCCCATCCCACCCTCATGCCCTCCACTTAGAGGGTAAGGCCTCCTTTGAGTAGTCAACATAAGCTGTCATACCATGTTGGGGCTGGACCTAGCCCCTCCCACTTCCTCAAGGTTGAGTAAGGCATTGCACCATAGGGCATGGGGTCTAAAAAGCCAGTTCATGTACACAGGATAAGTCCTGGTCCCATTTTCAGGGGACTCACAAACACATCAAGCGATGCAACTTTCACCCACATTCAAAGGTCCTAGTTCTGTCCCATGAAGGCTCCCCAGCTATCAGTCCAGAGTACATGAGCTTACTAATAATTCTACACATCTAAATTTTTTCCTAAGGGTGGTAGTTGAATCATTAAACTGTTTCAGCAGCAATCAATCACTATTATTGTAAGTACCAGTAGTACTGCCCAGTAAGGGGCTAGAAACCATTTGAGAGTTTTCATAGAACCCATGGATTATGAGGGATGAGGTGACCCAGTGACTGCTCAATAACAACATGAGGTCCTCAGGACATGTAGACCGAGGGCTGTGCCACTCCAAGGCTCAGTCAGGTGTGGCTTCGTTAAATACCCTGTCATGTTCCAAGAGTTCCAGTGCTACCTCTTGAGAACCTTGCATGTCCCTAACAGTCTTTGACCTGCCTGAGCCATGGGGCACCAGACAAGAATGTGGATGCCTTCATCCAGGCAAGTCTGTGAGGAAACAGCATGCCTGCCTTTGTGTGTCTTTCACCCACCCAAGTCACATGGCACCAGCAGTTCCCTTGATGCCATCAACCTTCACAGGTTATAAGGCTCCAGGCTGGCCCATGGGTGTTTTCAACCCTCCAGAACTTCATTGCAACTGACATGCTTGTAGATTCTTTAAGCCAGCCTGTGCTATGAGGACACAAACTGGCCTGTGGATGTCTTTCACATTCCTGAGCAGTATGGCACTGTGAAAACATATGGGTGACTTTGGTCAGCTCAGGCTATGAGAACCCAGGCCCTGGGCTTGCCTGTGGATTTCTTCAGCCAACATTGTCTCAGGTAGGGTTTCTATTGCTGTGAAGAGACACCATGACCACAACAACTACTATAAGGAAAACATTGAATTGAGGTGGGGGCTGCTGGGGAATAATCCTTCTGTATTCTGTGTGAATATATGTTGCTATGATTAGTTTAATAAACAAGCTGACTGGCAAATAGCTGAACAGGATAAAGTTAGGTTGAAAAGTCAAGCTGAGAATTATGGGATGAGGAAGGTCAGAATTGGGGTTCTTTCACCAGCCTTAACTGTGGTGATATTGTGTCCCCCGATATATTGTACATACTAATAAACTTATCTGGGTCAGAGAACAGAATAGCCACTAGATAGACATAGAGGCCAGAAAATGGTGACACACATACCTTTAATCCTATCACTTGGGAGGCAGAGATCTGTTTGGATCTCTGTGAGTTCAAGGCCACACTGGAAACAGCTAGGCGTGGTGACACATACCTTTAATCCCAGGAATTGATGGCAGGAAGCAGAAAGGCATATAAGGCATGAGGACCAGGAACTAGGGCTTTTAAGCTCTTAGGCTTTTAGCAACAGTTCAGCTGAGATCTATTTGGGTGAGGACTCTGAGGCTTCCACATTGAGGAAACAGGATTGGCTGAGAAGTTGATGAGGTGAGGTTATCCGTGGCTTCTTCTGCTTCTTTGATCTTTCAGAATTTACCCCAATAGCTGGCACTGAGTTTTTTTTTTTTGTTTGTTTGTTTTTTGTATTATTATTATTATTATTATTATTATTATTATTATTATTACCATTTAAGATTTGTGTTACACTTAACCTCTTGGCATCAGACAAGTCATGGATTCCTTCACTCAATCCGGGTCATAAAGACCAAGGCTGGCCTGTGTGTTTCTTTCTTCTGGCTTAGCTTCATGGTCCGAGGAGCACCATGGGTTGGTGAGTAATCAGGTTGGCCAGTGTGTGTCTTTCAAAGGCCTGAACCCTGTGGCACCAGGTGGGCCTGTGGATGCCTTTATCAAGCCAGATGAATGAGGACCCATGCAGGCCTCTTGGTGTCTTTCACCTGCCTGAGCTGCATGGCACCAGATGGTATGGTAGGAGAATTTCCCCAGCCCAGGCTGTGAGGAGTCAGGCTTGTCCATTGGTGTCTTTCACTCTGCTGAGCCCCTTGGCACCAGGTGGTTTTGTAGTGTTATTTTATTTGTGCTGAAATGTGATATTTTATTTGTATGTTAATAAAGTTTGCCTGGAGATCAGAGGTCACATAGCGGGCCAGGAATAGAAGTCATTCAGTGGTAGCACATGCCCTTAATCAGATAACATGGCAAGCAGAGTCTCTGTGTGGTCAAGGACACAGCCAAGCATGGTGACACAGACCTTTAATCTCTGTACCAACCATAGAGACCTGGAGGTCTGTATAGACAGGCAGTGATGAGGAAGTGATGTGGCTGGGCTTAGAGCCAATGAGAAGGCAGAACAGGAAGGCAAGAAAAGCATTGGTCAGACAGGAAGAAACACCCTCTGTGGAAGCTACTGCTGGTGGTAAGCTAAGGCTAGTTATGGCTATTCACTCTGATCTCTTCAGCTATTACCTCTGTGATTGGCTCTGTGTTTCTTATTTAATAAGACTATTTAGAAATTCGTCTACATGGATCTATAGATTCTTTCAGCCAGCCATGTTATATAGATCCATGCTGGCCCATCAGTATCACATGCCTGAACTGTGTGGCCCAGGTGAGCTTGTGGGTGACTCCAACCAGTCCAGCCATGAGGTTGCATTCTGGCCTGTACTTCACCAGCCTGAACTGCATGGTTCAGGTGAACCAGTGGATGCCTTTAGCTAGCCCAGGGTATTAGTGCCCAGGCTAGCCCTGTGGTGTCTTTTTTTTTTTTTTTTCCAGCTGAGCTGTTTGGCATCAGGTAGGCATGTGGATTTCTTCATCCATGCTAGGCTGGGAGGATTCATTCTGGCCCATGGGTGTGTTTCACCTGCCTTGGCTTCATGCTGTCATGCAGTACAGTTGATGATTTCTGCCACCCTGGGCCATGAAGACTCAGGCTGGCCATTGGGTTACCTTTCAATTGTCGGAGCCAAGTGGTAGCCACAGAGTGTATGGATGCCTTCAACCTGCCAGGTATGTGTGGTTGTGTTTTATCTGCCTGAGCTTCATGGGACCAGGTGGGACAGTGGATGACTTCTGCCAGTCCAGGCTGTGAGGACTTGGGAAAACCCATGGGTTCTTTCACCTGACTGAGCCTCCTGCCAAACCATGTGACACCCGTCCGACCTGTGATTTACTTCGGCTACTCCAGCCTGAGCTCCATTGTCCCTGGAATACCAGTGGAGGCCTTCAGGCAGCCAGGGTTGTGAGGAACCAAGCTGGAGAGTGAGTGTCTTTCAGCCACCTGAACTATATGAGTCCAGGCAGGCCAGTGAATGCCTTCAACCAGACCATCCGTAAGGAACCAGGATGGCCCTTGTGTGTCTTTTACACACCGGGGCATTGTGCCACCAGGTGGGTCCACAGATGCCTACATCCCACAAGATGTGTGAGCACCCGTGTTGGCCTGGGGTTATATTTCAGCTGCCTGAGTCATGTGTCACCAGGTGTGTCTATGATGGCCTTCAGCCTGCCAAGGCTGTGAGGACCTATTCTGGCCCATGAGTGTCACTCAGGTGCCTGGGCTTCATGACACCAGGTGGAACAGTGGATGCCTTCAACCAGCCCAGGCTGTTAGGGCTCAGGTTGCCCATGGGGGTCTTTCACCAGACTGAACTGCTTGGTGCTAGTTGGTCCTGTGGATTCCTTTGGCCAGCCCAGGCTGTGATGACTTAGTCTGGCCAGTGGGTGTCTTTCATCCACCTGAGTCACATGGCCCCAGGTGGGTCTTTGGCATTCCTTCAGGCAGCACCATCAGTGAGGACACATTTTGGTCTGGGGTGTCTTTTATCCACCTGTGCGATGGTATGTCTTCACAACAATAGATAACCTAACAAAGATAAAGATACATATATTTTAAAAGAAAATGTTTTTCTGTACTTACAAAAACTCTCACTTTTGTTTTTCTGGCCTTACAGCTTACCGATCTGAAAGGCAAGAATAGTATTTAAAAACATCTTCCAATGCGTGTCAGAGGTCATATTATATATTCCATGATGTTTTGAAGCAAGGCAAGGAAAATAATTATTTATATGCAAATGCATGCAGAAATAATTGTGTGACATTTTGCTACTTGCCTGTGCAATAATCTGTATCAGTTATTGCATTGCAACATTAAATAATTACTGTAATATGCTTATATGGATACTAAACTACTTTGTGTTACCACTTTTGAAATGTAAAAAAAAAAGCTAAGTTTACAAAATGTAAACATTAAATGTAACCAAAAATCTTTACTGATGTAGCTCCTGTCTAAATTTCTACATGCAAATAAAATCTGAAGATGGATAATGCTTTGGCGTGTGACATGTATTTTGCATTACTTACTTACTGCAACCTTAAGAGTTTTAAATGCTGTAAATAAAGAATGATATGTGGTTTTCTCTAGACTTGATTTCTGATTCTTAATTTGTATTTGACTCATCTCAAACATATATAGTGATGTAATTTGAAGATGTTATTTTATGATTAAAAGAAAAATGTAGTAATATTAATTATAATATTGCTTATTGCAGTGCATTGAGTTTGTGATTATTTGTTATTAAGTTGTCAAATATAATTATTAAACTACCATTATAAAAATAGGGTTAAGATATGATTTAATGGACAGAACTGAAACTATTATGCAAACCAAATCCTACAATAAATAATAACTGGTAAGCTACTATATATTTGCTGCCTTTTCTGAGTTATTGTGACCATACCATACCATGCTCTAAACTGCTTTTATACAAATCACTATCATTTCCATCTGGATGTGCTGAAAGTTGATATTGTCCAGAATCTCCTTGTCTTGTGTTTGTATTTGTCTCCTTCAGTTTGAAATAAATTATTGATTTAGTACTGCTTAGCTATCTCATGAAAAAAACAAACAAAAAGCAAAGAAAAAACCTATTGAGTAAATTATTACTATGTGTATCTAAACAATCAAAAGTAAACTTATCACAAATTGAGATGAAATTTCTTGTTGACTCAATTTCTCCTCTGTTTTAATTGCAGTCTTATGATCTGGAACTTGTAAGAAGGCAACTGACATAGTCATCATACAGTCTGTGCTGCCTCTAATACAATTCTTTTTTTTTTTTTTTTTAGTATGAGTCCTAGAGTTTTTCTTTTTGAAACGAGACTAGGTCTTTACCTTATGCAAAAATGAACAGAAATTACTGGCAAGTTATAAGAATATGTTATAATAAAAACATCTTCTTCATACAAAGAAATGAGTCTTAATATGTTTTTTTCCAGTGCTGTAATTTTATATAAGTGTTTCTCCAAATCTGTATGCTGAATCCCTGTCCTTAAAGTGAGAGTGCTTGACAACTTGAGTCAAAACCATCACATCCTAATGGTAAGTACCACATTCAATAGAACTGGTGTCTAAAGAAGGAGAATATAAGACAGAAACAAACACACGGGATATTGCAGAAGAGTTAAAGTAAATGAATGATGATCTTCTGAAATAATAATATAGCTTCTTGTATGCACAAAACAGACATACACATATACACTCTTGAATAAGTAAAAGTTTTTCTACTACCAAGGTTTAAAAAGAATATTACCAAATATGCAATTTGTTAGAAGAAAATTGTATCCTGTTAAAAGTAACAATAAATATATGAAAGTTTTAACTAATCAGAAATTGTATGATTTCTTAAATCCTCTTCATGTGAAGTCATTTATTTGGCTATAATATATCAATATATATTACACAGATAAAATCATTCTTACATTGTATTCAATATAGTATTTCAGAAAGAATTCTCTTTACATCATGATACATACTTTGTCTCTAATATTTTATATCATAAATAGCATTTTTAAGACAATATTCAGGCTAAAGCCATGAGTATGGTATCAGTCAAGGTCACAGGCATGACCTCAGTCTATTGGTTTATTTTAATTTTCTGTGTCATGATGATTAACAGCTATGAAAATGATTAGTATTATTACTTTTGATAATGAACTCATAGCAGTTTGATAAGAATATGGAAATGCCTGACATTTCGTGACAGACATTTTATCGATAAGCCCTTATTCTTTCATCTTTCAAACAGTGTATTACATTATTTGCATATTTAGTGTAAAGATAATAGGATTTCTTTATAGCAAAACTCTTCTGGTAATTTATCCATAATTGAATTGTGCTCTTAGTGGGTATCTTGTGTGTATGTGAGTTTATGTAGTTTAGCAACCTTGCATTGTATTGCATGGATTACTGCTTTAAAACATTATGCACAAAGGAGATAAATGTCAAGTTCAAGAAGTTCAGATTCATAATTAAATCATCTGCCTTCCTCTTCACACATGGTGCATAGAAAATGATTCTTCCATTTTTAACTAAAGTGGAGATGATCTAATTTAACTTGCTTTGCTTATCTCTAATATTAGTCTAGTTAGATCATCTTAGTCCTTCAAACTATTACAAAATTCTGTTGCATGATGTGGTTCTTTTGTTTGTTTGTTTGTTTTGTTTTTTGTTTTTTTGTTTTTTTTTGTTTTTTTCGAGACAGGGTTTCTCTGTGTAGCTTTGTGCCTTTTCTGGAACTCACTTGGTAGTCCAGGTTGGCCTCGAACTCAAAGAGATTCGCCTGGCTCTGCCTCCTGATTGCTGGGATTAAAGGTGTGCACCACCACCTCCCGGCTTATGATGTCATTTCTTAGTTATATAAAATTGTACGAGACATATTGGATGCTGTAGATTATTATTTAATGTATTCTTCTGTCTGTAAAATGTTGCATTACATTTTATGAATGATTTCAGAATGAAGAAAATGGAAATTGAGAAATAGTTTAAAAAAGAAGATGGCATTGCATCATTATTCCAAGCATCATATGTAAATCCTAGACTACATTAAATTTCAATGTGGGCTAAAAGGAAAGTCGAGGAAAGAACACTTTCATATATCTTAAACTCTAATAATCCTGAAATATGAGAAACTAACATTTTTCAGTTAATTGGACATTGATAAGTGAACAATTAATTTTTACAGAGTAAACAGTTCATCATCAAATTTGTAACGAGTTTTCTACTGTGATATATCACATTAGTACAAAAAGTAACTTCACATTTACATGCTTTATGCCATGTAAATTTTGATGAACTGTTTCTTCTTAACTCCACATTGTTGTAAAACTAGAGAATCAGCCTGTAATTTTGCCTTTGATGCTACACAAGACCCAAAAAGGTCTATCTGTGTATAACCGTTGTATTACAATGGATATGTTGCAGGTGGTTAACCCAAGCAGAAGCCATTCCTTTGCCTTTGCGTTATTGAGATTATTATAGGCATAATATACTGATTTATGTAAGTTAGTTCAGAAGTGTTATAAAATTAATTTCCCAACCAAGAAACTATTGTAGAATACCACAGAGGTCACAGGAAATTATGAGTAAACGACAATATCTATTTATTATGTGCATGTGTTTATAATTGAGAATATTAGCTCAGAATGGTTTGTAAAATAATTTCATGATTCCTCTGTTCAATAAGTCAGACTTATTTTAAACTTTACCATAAACCTTTCTCACCATTTTACAGAATGACAGTCCCAAGATCAAGGTACTGAGAGAGAGATTCTGTGTCTTACATGGGTTTATTCATTACAGGTGGGGAACCCTGTTAGTGTCCTTCCATGGCAGTAGGAAGAAACAAAGTCCATGAGAATCTCATTTAGAAAAGAATCAATCTCACTTCAGGTCCCTGGGCTGATCACATATCACCAACATTAAGACTAAGATAATAACACTACCTCATTAAGGAATCGGGTCCAAAATATCCATTTGTTGGAGAAAGGAAGAATCCTATTTTATTCTGTTATTCTGGTAATAGTTAAAATGGGCTTTGTTATAGTAAGAATATCTAACATCTTGTTTGTAAATAGGTATCTAGTAACTAGTGGTAAACGTGGTAAACTTGAAATGGTAGAATTCTTTTTTTTTTTTTTTTTTTTTTTTTTGGTTTTTCGAGACAGGGTTTCTCTGTGTAGCTTTGCGCCTTTCCTGGAGCTTACTTGGTAGCCCAGGCTGGCCTCGAACACACAGAGATCCGCCTGCCTCTGCCTCCCGAGTGCTGGGATTAAAGGCGTGCGCCACCAACGCCCGGCATGGTAGAATTCTTTAAAGCCTAATTCTAGGTAGCCTTAGGAAAATGTATCTTAATTATTTTTGAACCTGTATTCACCTTGTTTTTTTCAAATATCTTAAGTTATATTTTTTTTCAGAGCTGCTTCTTATTTGGGGCTACTTTTTTTGTTAAATTGAGGCGTAATTTATAAAAGGGTATATTGTTTTGATGAGACTTTTTACAACTGTGGCTGGATGTCTTTCTTTAGTCTTCCAAGAAGGGCCATTTTACTTTTTTAGAGTTACTTTTTAAAGTCATGAGGTCAACAACTTGGACTACTATGCATGTAAGTGCTAATGCAAATTAAAGCCCAAGTTGACCTCCAGCAGCAGTTCATTCTATGTTGACAGTGAGAGAACACTTTGCCTGTTAGGATACTGTTACTCGTGGACTGAAAGGCTGAAGAAACCCCTCCCCTATTTTGTTTTTTGCAAAAACTAAAGGTATATTCTAGGGTTTCCTGGTTGACCTCAACAGATAAACTGAGATGATAGTCTTAGTTCAGAAATGATCTGAATGTAGATTTATAGTCTACGCGTACAGCTGGCTAAGTGAGATCACTTTCACAGTTCTGCATGTATCCCATCGGCTCCCCATTAGTCACTGAACTCCAATGTTTTGCGCCAATTTTATAAACTTTACAGTGCAACATGTGTTCCTTTTGTGAGGTAAACCAAAGGTATATTTCTCAAGGTTCTGCTGCTATCAGCAGCGTTGATGGAGGATTTTTTATACATTTGTAATAGATAGAAATAAACCAGAAAAAAAGAAGAAAAAAAAGTGGTGGAGGAAAAAATGAACACTGCAAGAGTACTCAAAAGGGCTGAGAGTTGCAAACACCAAGAATGGCTTTGCATAGTAAATGGAATAGAACAGCTCTGAACTATAGCTTACTTTTCCTGGTTTGGTCTGACAGAATGATTGAATGCTTTGGTACAAAAATCAGAACCTTAAAAACAAGGATTTGGTGAGATTGTAAAATGGTGTGCCACTTTGGTAAAACAGTTTGGTGGTTGGTCAAAATGTAAAACATTGTTACTCTGTTACTCAACAATTCTACCCTTAGGAATATATCCTCAAACTACTGAAAATGTGCACCTATGAAACATGTACATGAAGGTTTACAGCAGTGTGTTGCTAATAGTAAAAAAGTTAAAACAACTCAAATAGCTATCAAATACTGGAGAGAAATAAAATGTGGCTTATTCATACAATAGAATATTATTAAGACATAAAAATGAATGAGAAACTGACAGATTAAATGACTTTGGTGAACCTTCATAATTTCATTTGTAGATCTTTCCATTTCTAATTTTTAAATACATTTGGGGTTGTAAATTATAAATGTACTGTCTTCTGTCAACATTGTATACTTCTATTTGATGATTTCTGTGTCAAACATTATATGGAAATGTTTCCAAGTATTTTCTGTATTAACTGTGAATGAATAGAACAAAATAAATTGCCTGTGATGGAAAAAAAAAGAATATCTAACAAGAAATCTATCATTTAACACGGTTTTGAGTGTACAATGTACTACTGTTAACTAATGCTACAGTATTATTCATCAGATTCCAGGCTTATTTACCTTGTGTGACTGAGACCTTTCCCATGTTAACTAAACATTTTCCACTGCTGTTGAATCATGGTAACCACTGTTATACCACTTCATTCTTTGAATTTGAATATTTTAAATAAATTATTTAACATCAGTTTGTAATATATTTTTCTTTTTGTAACTGCTTTTTCTCTAAGCAGCACAATGTCTCTGAGGTCTGTTCTTATTATCTCATAGTGTATGAGAGTATTATCTCTTAATGCTGAAATGTATTTTTTGAAATATGAACAACTTTTCTCTAAACTCAGTCCATATTTATGAAAGATTTGTTTCATAAATAATCATGATATTTGAGGCAGAACTTGTACAGATAAAACAGTAAAAATATACAAGAGCTCTCACTTGCCCATCTTGTAAGGATGAAAACCAAAGGAATCTCATGTGAAGATATGAACTGGGATTGTAATGCTGGAATTGTTTTTTTTTTTTTTTGCTCTTTTGGGGGGCCTGCCACCCAGCTCCCAAATAAACTCACACATGGAGGCTTATTCTTAACTATGAATGCCCAGCCTTAGCTTGAATTATTTTCTAGCCAACTTTCCTTATCCTAAATTATCTTGTATCCCTTTTGATGCTGGGTTTTTCACATTCTTTAACTTCTGTAATTCTTTCTCCATGGCTTGCTGTGCAGCTGGATGGCTGGCCCCTTGAGTCCTCCTCCTTCTTTGATTCCTAGATCTTAGATCTCCCCTCCCAGTTTTCTCCTTCTATATTTACACTCTCTGTCTACCAGCCCCACCTATCCATTCTCATGCCTTGCTTTGGTCAGTTCTTTATTAAACCATCAGGTGTTTTACACAGGCACAGTAATACAGCTTCAGAGAGCTAAACAAATGCAACACAAACAAAAGTAACACAACTTAAAATATTCCACTACAGAGTAAGGGTAGCATTTCAAATTAACCATGCTGTGAAACAATTTGTCAGAAGCTTACCCTGACTTTTAGAAAGTGAAATGAAAATGGCAGAATAATCAATCAGAGGAGCCATCTTTAGGAAAATGACCAATGACGGCTATTTTGCACAGCACAATTTCAGCAAAGTCATGACAATTCCAGATTGCGTGACATAGGAAAAATCAAGTTTAGGAGGAGTTTAGGTCAAAGAAAGTCTCCGGTTTAAGGAAATTAACCCTATGCTAATGAGGAAGATATGGGAAACAATTTGCATTTTCCACATCAGCAGTCACATGTGCCATGTTATGGGTGCGTGTCAACATCAGGGAGTGCTTCTTGGGAGCCAAGAGGAGTATGTCAAAACTGTCAGAGAAAGATGTTCCCTCTACATTAATCCAGCTTTGGAGACATTTTGTTAGTGGCACCGGTTCCCTCTCCTAACAAGCAATGGAATATTCTACCCGCTTCCAAACTCAGCTTTAAAAGTGCAAAGGAAAATTTCTGTATTCTGTAAAACTCGATGAAAATATCACGAGAAGTCAATTTATAATCAAGTGCAGCCAGTTCCCTTGGCATCTCCAGCACCTCTGCTTTCATTCCTGTTCTTGCCATCCCCCTGTTTTCTGAAGGTTTGCTCCTAGCCTTGCCAGCATCACTTGCCCTCTGTATAGGTGCCTTCTCTCTCCTTTCTTTCCCAAGCCAATTTTGATTTAGGATCTGGCTTGGGGAATGTAGGTTTAGTAAATAATCTTGCAGATCTTCACTGTGACTTATTTTCCATGCTTGCTTTAGCTCTTTTAAATTCCAGCCCTTTCTATGTGACATAAAGACAGCTGGGCTTAAGGACTGAATGGTAAGATTCAGCATATGGCCCTGGTAAGTCACATAGAACTCACCTCGATTCACTTCTCCTCAGCCTCAGCAGGATTCTCCTCCTCTTCCTAGTTCTTGTTGTTCTTGTTCTCATTCTTTCTTCGCCTTCTCCTCCTTCTCCCTTTCTCCTTTTCCTCCTTCTTCTCCTTCTCCTCCTCCTGCTTCTGCTTCTGCTTCTTCCTTCTTCCTTTGTCTCTGTTTCTGTCTGTTTCTCTCTAGCTTTCCTCTCCTTTTATCTCTTCAGATTCTGAGAAAGTTTCATGTATATTAAGCTTGCTTGAACTCATCATCCTTATGCTTCAAAGTTGTCTTCAGTATTGTGTAACTGATAATGCAATGAATATAATCCAAGGGTCTTTTTGAGTTCCTTTTTTTATCTGTTTCAGATAAATATTCAGATGTAGTTTTGAGGATCATACGGAACTTCTATTACTGTTTGTTTGAAGGTCCTGCATCTATTTTCTGTGAAAGTTGCATATGATATATGTCTACCAATGATGCACAGAAGATGCTCCAATTTCCCTCAAAGTCTTCCAAAGATGTATAAATAACACACACACACACACACACACACACACACACACACACACACACACAATTGCTATTTTTTTTTTTTTTTTGCTGGCCAATGCACTACAAGATTGTATTTTAAAATGAGGTTTGGTTTGTTTTGCCTATTCACTATTCACATAGAGAAAATTTTTCATGTATTAATTAGACATTAGAATTCTTTTGTGTGGCAAGATGTGTGCAGTTAAGTCCTTAGTTCTTTTTTATATCCAAGTAAGTACTTCATGATGTTGCAATGTAGGGTTGTCATCATCTTTGCAGACCACCAGCTCCCTGTCAGAATTTATATTTTCAAGGTGTTTTTCACATGATGTATGTCCTTTTACACTGTTGATTAATAAAATAGCTATTGTGTTCACAAAATCTGTCATAGTTCCTTTCACAAAAACAAAACAAAAATAACAACAAAAAAGATTTGCTTTAGCTTCTGCCATTCAGAGGTTGATTTGGGGTTAATACCAAGTCCAGTGGCACAGACAAGTGAGACCCCTGACCCTGTATGAACACTAATTTAGTTGTAGATAAAACTCACTAAAACTAGTTTAACTTTAGAATATATATTTTATCCATGTTTATTAAAACAAAGAAAGAAACAACAGCAATAACAAAAACCTGCAGGATAGGAAAGATGGCTCAGTATTCAAGAGAACTTGCTGCTCTTCCATATGACTAAGCTTTATTCTCAGCACCAGTATGGTGGCTTACAGCTGTTATCCTTCACTTCATTTCCTTGGCATCAAGTACCTCCATCTGCCATAGGCTCCTGGAATGCATACAGTGCTCTTACATACATTCAGACAGTGCTCTTACATACATTCAGTCTGTGAAGGTTCAAAAAAAATGGATCCCTTAGGGTCATGTACTTGCATGCTTAGTCATGAGGAAATGGAACACTTTGATAGGATTAGAAGGGCTAGGAGTTGTGGCCTTGTGGGAGGAAGTGTATCCCTAGGGGTGGGCTTTGAGGTTTCAAAGGCCTATGCTAGTCCCATCTCCCAGTTGTCTACCAAACAGATGTAGCTCTTAGCTATTGCTCTAGCACTTGGCTGCATGCCACCAAGCTTCCTGCCATGACAATGGATTAAACTTCTGAATCTGTAAGCAATCCCCCAGTTAAATGCTTTCCTTCATAAGAGTTGGTTTGGTCATGGCGTCTATTCATAGCAATAGTACTGTGACTAAGATACAGGAAAAACACAGATAAACATAAAATACAATAATTATATCTTATTGGTGCCAGTATAGAACTGACAAGTTAACCATAAGCTGTATATATTTACTAATGTTTCTGATAAGAAAGAACTAAGAATTTGTTTTAAAATGTTCTAGAAATATTTTATTGAACACATAGTAACTATTTTTAGATGGCACTGTTTTCTTTCAAAGAGTATAGTACACATGATAAGGGTAAAATATGCATAGCTGTACTTTGGATATGTAGCTTCACTTATTACCTGATAATTATCTGTTTTGCAACGAGTTGTCATTGGAATTGACAATTATTTGAGAAAAAGATGTTGATTCTTTCCTCTATGAAAGAATTCAGTGTGTACAAATCACATCTTCCATTTCAGAAGTAGATTCATCAGAGACAGTGGTGGATATATCCATCAGGTACTTTTAGGACCAGGTGTTTGCTTAGCTTGCCATGTAATTGTCTGCTTGTTTTTTTCTACTTCGGTGATTTTTCTTTAAGTGCTTTGTCAAGTACCCAATGTAGTTTCAACTTATAGTTGGTGCTTGATTATCTTCTGGGAATAAAATGTTATGAGCTACTTGTGAGAAAACTTGATTTTCAGAGTTTATAGATGTCAATATCTTCCCTATTTGTAATTAAGCCATGTCTTGATATCCAGGCTATTTTTTCAGCTAACAAAGTTTGAGTAAGTTCAAATTAATTGCTGTCTTTAATCATATATTGTAAATAAATGGCCAACCAAATAAATATTTGGATATTTATTTCAATTTAATCTTTTAAAGATGTTAGTATTCAATTAAATATTATTATATTGATAAGAAAAGTTGTAAAAATTATTTTTCATGTTATGCAGAAACATAGGAAATCTCTACTGGACTGAATGATACTTCTCCTTTCTCTGAGAAGTATTCTTCACCTGGTGGATGACTTTTCAAAAATAATTCTTACCCCACTGTGAAACACAGACTAGCAAACTAAAAGTCCTATGCTGGAAAAAGAAGAAACAAGCATCACTGAGGTGAAATCTTCTGGGAAGTGTTTCCTGAGAGCACAGAGAAACTATTTTCCAGAGCAGCTAAGGTTGTAGATACTGCTGGCAGCAAGATTTGGTAGTATGAAAGTGTCACCCAGGTAGTAATGGTTTTGAAGGCATGAAGGTGTCATGGAGAGCAGATGAGGCTTGGCACTGTGAGAGGCCATTGCTTAAGGTGCACCCTCAGTGGCAGTTGAAGGCCCAGGACTGGCGTGTTCATTTAAAGATGAGGCTGGGCACCATGAAGAGAACCTATGAGATGCTATTGGTGCAAGTGCAGCCCAATTGCAGCAGAAGACCCCAAGGTATTGGGGATGCCAGTACCTTAGGGTGACCACCAAGAACAGCGGTATAGCAGTGGAGTGGAGCCATCCAGATCCTAGAAGATGAGCCATGTGTATTGCAAAGGGCAGAGCCAGAGAAATGACCCAAACCCTTTGGAGGAGTCCAGAAGTTTATGAATGAGTCCCAGATATTGTACAGTTGTAATTTTGTTTTGCTTTGAGTTGATTGTGACCATACCCCGAGTCTTCCCTCTTGAAGTAAGAATGTGTTTTACTGGAGCCCATAGTTGAGAGACTTTGCATTTTAAAATACTTTGGATATTAAGAGATTGGTTATTTTAAAGGGACTAAAATTTAATGTGTTTAAATTGTAAAGACTTCAACTTTTAACATTATTTACGATCTTGGGGATGAATAAGAAAGGAAGTGTTGCTCAATAGTGATGTGTTTGTGTGTCAAGTGGACAAGAAGTCATTTGTACTGGGTGGTTTTTGTGTGTCAATGTGACACAAACTATAGAGTCATCTGTTGTATGATATTTTGTTTGTGTTCTGATAAATAAAGTTTGTCTGAAGAGCAGAGGGTGGAGTTACTCACTAGTTAACCAGAGAGGTCTGGAGGTCTGTACAGACAGGAGACAGGAAGTGATGTGGCTGGGTGGAAAGAGGAAGTGCTATGGTGGAGCAGGGACAGACGCTCAACCCTTTTCTCTCTAAGGAGTCAGAGAGGTAAGAGGTGACTATGGCTGCTCCTTTGCTTCTCTGTTCTTTAAGCTTTTGCCCTGATAACTGACTCTGGGTTTTTATTAATAAGACCAATTAGGATTGTGCTACAACTGGTGCCCAACATGGGTATATAGTTTTTCTATGTCAGTTATAACCTCTTTTTATTTTAGACAAAAAAGGGAAATGTGATATTGTGTTTGTGTTCTGACAAATAAAGCTTGTCTGGAGATCAGAGGGTAGAGCTATCCACTAGTTAACCATAGAGGCCAGGAAGTAGTGGCACATACATTTTTAATCCCAAAACTTGGGAGTAGGAAGCAGGAAGATCAGGAGTTCAAAGTCATGTGGGCTACAGGAGATTGAACCAATCTAAAAGAGAAACAGAGCTAGGCAGTGTTGATGCATGCCTTTAATCACAGCACTAGGGAGGTGGAGACAGGAATATAAAGTGGGTGGAGACAGGATCTTGGCATCTCATGCCTATTCAGTCTGAAGATTATCATAAAGTCAAGATGCCACATTAGGTCTGAGATTATGTAAGGTAAAAGTGACTGTGGCTGTTGCTCGGCTTCTCAGATCTTTCTGGCAAGCTTTATTTGTCAGAACACAAACAGAATATTGTATAACAGTCACCAGAGGAAGGAGCTTCAGCTGAGGAAATGCCTTCTTGAGATTCAGCTGTAAGACATTTTCTCATTTAGTGATCAATATGGGAGGGCCCAGCCCATGGTGGACAGTGTCATCCCTGGGCTGCTGGTCCTGGGTTCTATAAGAACCACGCCCCACCTGAGGAGCAATTGACAATTGAGTAATTGTTGGAGGAAACTCCATTTTTTAAGGATGTGACCTCTTGTAGGTTGATCACATTCTATTGGGTGACTATACCCAAGAATATATGGCCATCACAAATTGCACTTGAGGAAAAAAGTTGTGTGGGTAAGGAACACATTTGGATCTGGTTTGGACAGATAGTGATCAAAATACAACTCATGAAATTTTCAAAGAATTTATTTAAAAACTGAATTTGTAATTATGTGTTTCATCTTAAATAAATGACTGATGTCATTGCAGTAAGCATGTTTACTCACTCAGAATTCTGACCGCCTTTATGTTTTCTTGTTGGATAGAAAGTAAATTCACATTGTTGCACGAGACTTTCATTTACCCACTTTCAAAGTACTCTATAGGTTTGTGGCTTAAATTAATGCACAATAATTTTCATAGACTCTGTTGAAATGTTGACATTCGCTGCTTATTAACTGTAGAAATGCCATCTTTGTAATTCCCTGCATGGCTACTTGATTTGTCGTCAATAGTTTTTAACATCTCTTGGGTTGTTCCTATTTGCTTATGTACAATTTTCCTTACTTTGTAATATGTCAAGACAACTGATAATCTTTATGCATTTACATTCTATCTTTCTTGTATTAGATTTTTTTTCAGAGAAATAATAGTCTCCTGTAATTATTTTATACACAGAACTGAAAAAGCTGTAATACAAAGTAGGTGTAAAAATGCTGAGTACTGATGAATTATCAGTAATTATAGCTATGTGTCAAGACATGCAGAAAAAAAAACATAGTCCTATTGATTCTGGAAATCCCCTGATATCTTAAAGCTATACAAGTAGATCATAGCTACATAGTTAGATGTCAAAACCAAATTATCAGTATTGAGTTGCATATGTATAGACAGAAAACTATATGCATATATGCCTGCATGTGCATCTTGACATACTTATTCATGCTTGAGATACATAAATATTCATGCATATATACACATGCCTATATACATATTTTAGCAACTGTATACAAGTATAAAATCATTCCTAGTAAAGTATTTTACAAGCACAATTTGAAGGATATGCATATTTTATGTAATGTTCATGACAGATGTTACTTTTCATTTTAGTGTTTTTTACATAGACTTTAATAATGAAAAAACTCATTCTAATGTAGACTTGTTAAATAGTATAAATGAATTAGTATTTGCTTGGATAATAATGATTTTATCTTCATTTTTTCTTATTTTTAGTCAATAATAACTAGAGGGATAAGAAGGATAATTCTGAATTAGTCAGATAATTCTAATTAAACAGTCCCTCAATCCCTAGTCTTGATAGCACTCTCTTTCACTGCCCAACCTCCCTCCTCCCTCTGTGTGTGTGTGTTTCCATTCTTTGTTCTTTCTAAACACAGTTTTCATTTCTAATAGCACACCCAATATTTATCAAAAACTGTTCATCTTTCTTGGTGATAAAAGTAGTTGTTTCAACAATTAAAGCATATAAAACTCTGTTAACATGGCTGAACAGATCTTTCCATGGATAGAAACACCCATTGTTCAAGTAAGGACCAAGTTCAAATCATCAAGTAAGTGCCACGTGAGGTCATGGTATACTTGTAAACCTACCACTGTGTGTGCCCGTGTGTGTGTGTGTGTGTGTGTGTGTATTTTAAGAAAAAAGAAGTCCTTGGCGTTGGTGGATACCAGAATAGTGACATGTTCACTAAGATGTCTCAAAGAAAGGAAGAGAGAATAGAACAGGGTACCTAACTTCTTTTTCTAGCCTCACTGTGAGAAGACAGTATTGTACACTGCAACCCACCACACAAACAATAAGATTAAAATTTCCTTGCCAATGTAATAAATATGGCATATTCTATATGTAACTGTAATCCAACTGAAATGAATATTCTGAATCTTTTTAAACAAACACAACTCTCAAATGTTCTCAGATTTCAAGGCTTGAGAATTAACCTCAATACTTACTCTTCTGGTCCATAATTTACTTTCTCTGAACCTGGAGCTGTCATTTCTTATGTCAGAAAATACACTGTGTGTGTGTGTGTGTGTGTGTGTGTGTGTGTGTGTGTGTAAATGTGTCCAGATTTTTTTCAATGCAAGTGTGGTGATATACACTTCTCAAACTTTTTTTCTGGTTTCCATCTATGTCAAAGAGCTTAATGCTCTACAGACTGTCTGTTTCATTTCTAGACATGAGAATCACTGTTCTCTGCTTATTCCGATACTCATGTCAGAGCTGTAAATCACATGCCTAAGCATTTAAAAGTGGTGATCAGACCTATATTTAATTTCTCTTTAGAACATTCAATGTTGAAAATGTATCTATTGTTCCAAATTTCCTTTTGTTGTAATCTAGGTCATCCAAAAATATTCTTAAGAATATAATTTGAATCTCTCTTGATTGCCTTTTCTTTCTTAATTTATAGCTGTTCTCTTTCATTTTACTGTTAGCAGAAAAAAAAAAAAACAAAGACTAAATTGGTAACTTTTATCACTTAGAATTTTCTTCTAACAAATATCCAAAGTCACTTAAGAACCCTGCTTTTCATAAAACCAAAGGGTAAAATTGGTTACTATTATGAATAGATTATTAATTATTGTAATGCATAGACAGTCAATGAAAAAGCAAGGAAGAAAGCTTGAAAAATAAACATTAAAAAATCAAATAGAAGAAAAACCTAGTTTTGAATAGATTTTTAACATTGAAAAAATATTTCAAGATTATCCAGTAATTTATGATATTGGTTTCTTTTTCTATTGTCTATGTGATTTCATTAGACTTATATTCTTTTCATTTTTCTAGACAATTATTATACTTTCATTTTTCTGCTTATTGTTTGCTAACATAAAAAGTCTATTAAATGTGTATTTATTTATTTCTAAAGTTCCTCAAATTTCTTAAATAGGTTAATCAGTAATTAAAGAAAATGAAAAAATTCATGTCAATCAAATATGATAGAAATTGTACCTTTTTCTTAGATCTTAATACATTTCTAATATTTAACTCCACTCAAATACTATTTTAGAAAAGAAAGACTTAACAGTTACACTATCATTTCAACACAGTTGAAACAGATAAAGTTAACAGTATTTTGAATAATACAGAAAATGTTCATAAGTATCTTGGATATAAGTTGACTACATATGCCTATCCACCTGCTTATCTGTCTATCACATGTCTATGATATGAGTGAATACAAAATTTGACTATTTATTTCTAAGAAACACAACTTATGGGCATATTTACAAGTAAATAATGATTTCAAATTTTGTTAATAAAATTGAGATTTGAAGCCAGACTTGGAGGTATATACCTGTTTGTTTTATGACTTCTCCTGCTGAGCCATTATGAAATATCTATATGAACTCATTCTAGATAGGAAGGTCATGCACAGATCAATGAAATGGCTCTATCTAAGTCCAGCTTTGAAAACTGGATTTATTTAAAGTACTTATAGAAGTGCCAATAAATGAAAGGCATTCATCTTTCTGGAAGGGAAGTTTCCTAAGAAAATCACTGGAAGCACCATCATTGAAGACCCTCCCATGCTGCAAGAGAAGACCTTGCGATGCCTTATATTTGAATGAAGATCTGCCTGTGTTTGTGCAACTCAGGAAGTTTGTTCAGACTTTCCTCTGCATCCACAAAGGAGGGTCCCTGAGCATGATCAATTGAGGATTTCACATGGGTGATCACGGTTACTCATATTCAAGACAAACATTGAGGAAAAAATGACTTAACAAGAAGGAAGAGTCTGAAGTCTACCTAGATTACAAAGTGAGGTCTTCTCTCACAACAAGCAAAACACATTAAAAAGATGAATATAGTTGTGTCATTCAATATCCTTACACTGCAATCTCCCCTTCTGAAAGTCAGAGAAATACCCACTTATTATGAGTGACCTTCACATCATACATTAAACATCCTGAGTGCATCAAGGTGTCATTTGGTTTTCAGGAGAACCAAAATAGACTTATGCTTCCCAAAACATTCAAAAGTATATTTGAAACATTATTAATTTTGCCAAAGAGAAGTTTTTTGAATGAATATTTTTTAAAACAATCTCTTTCTCTTTATTGCAATATTATTGGATACCTCTAATATGAGATTAGGTCAAAGAATTTGTATATGCCATCGATGATTCCAGGCACAGATAAAAGAATAGTAGCAAACATGGACAATTTATTTTTCTAACATTATTTATTCATTAGATAAGAATGCATATAATAAATTCAATACAAAATACATTTCATTTATTTGAGTCGTTTAAAGAAACAAGACTATTGAAAACCAAAAATGATAATGGACGTCTATTTTATATGTTTATTATGGGTGCTTACTTTGAAAGATTCACGTTTAAAGAGTAAATGGAGAAGGCTGCAGTGCACATTTGGGAAGGAACATTTGAAAAAGCCAGTAAAACATTAATATGAATGTATTACATCAGATAAAGTGGTTGCAGAAAGAAAAGAGTTTAATTTCAGAGAATGTGATTGAATGTAAAACTGTAGAAACAACGACAACAGTGCTTTGAAGGCACTGTAAATCATGCTGAGAATTTTAAAATATATTTGATGTATAAATAACTCAATGTGTTGAAAAGAGACAAATTTTATTAATATTTTAGTATAACTTCCATTTCTATCTGATATAGGGAAGAGCAGACCCATGAAGATGAGTTTGACACTCATGATGCATTACGTTGAATTATGTTATTGATGAATAAAAAACATACATTTTTATTCCAAATAGGTCACTTCACTCAGAAGAGCTACTTTAGGATATCTTTCCCCAAATAACAAAGAACAAAACACCTCATTATTTAAATAAATTCCCTGGGTAGAGTATATTTAAAGAGAAAATAAAAACTGACACATTTCCAACCCCAAGGGAAACAGTCTGGTTTCAATACTGATTGCAGTATTGGTCATTTCTCTTTTCTTATCCATATGTCCTTTGGCCTTTATATTCCAGTTCCATTTGTAGCTAGAATGGGATTTTTCGACCCCTCTAGACAGTCATAGTGTTCAAATGTTACAGAGCTTGATACAGTGTAAAGGAAGAGTCAGTGAATGTTCTTACACATGACATTGACCTTTACTATCAATAGTAGAAGTGAATAATCAAGTTAGTTCAAAAGAGAAGTACATATATTCATTACGAAGTCAGGAGTTTCTTAGCTAAAGTCAGTACAGAGAGCAGAATATGAACCCATATTTACATGATACTGTATCCTAGCCAATTAAGATTACATCATCTCACTTCTTAGATTCCTGAATAAATAATTTATCCATCTGTCAGTGAACGTTGAGTGATTGTTTATAATACAACATAATTGTAGCAATGCATAATTACATATAAGATAAAGGTATGCAGTTACAGTAAATGCATTTTTATAGGCAGTTTCTCTTAAAGGATTCTAATTTTTTTTGGAGGCTTGAAATCTTGGTATTTGTAAATTTTTGAGAATAAAATACATTTTATCCATCATAGCCCTATTGATTAATATAGAAAAGACTATTACTTTTCTGTTTCTTCATAAAAGCCCTGCATAGTATCAGATAAACAGGAAAGAGATCTAATATATGCAATTCAGAAAAAAAATAGGAGAGAAGCACCTGAGCTTCCAACATCTTACACATATCCTGATTTTCTCCTTTTCCCACACTGTCATTTCCTTTGGCTTGGAGGCTTTGGAGGCTGTTCTAAATTCACTGTGAGACTTAAGAATGTGGTAAGAGCATGCAAAGCCTATATGTATTACTGAAGGTCAATTTACAGGTTTACTTGGCACTAATTGTTGAGAGAAGGTATCATTCTAAATCAGCAGTAGTAGAGCCATTGATTTATACCCAGTGCTCCTGCGAATAAACTCCCTCTCAAAAGAAAGGAGGCACAAAATTAAGAAAGGGACTTAGGGAAAAGGAGAGGTTCACAAAGAAAAAAGATGGTATGATATAAAGGAATTGGTGGTGAAAGTGAGTAAAATTAACTATAAACAAACAATAGAAGTAATAAATAAAATCAATAAAATAAATTTAAAAAAGGGAATAAATATGTGATGCTTTGGACACTTTAGGGGCTCCCTTTTCACACACGTACTTCGATGACATCTTTATTCCAGTATTCTCACTATTATGCACATATTTTAAATTACTGTCTCTTTAGAATGGTAAGAAACTTGATAAGAAGAATATATCTTTAGAGATTGATGGAATGTTTTTTATTAGAGAATTGTAATACCCATACTTTTTTTTAAATGCACCATCAGAAGTCAACAATTTAATTAAGGAAAATACTGTTTTATTTAATGTTCACACACATACACACACACAAAAAAAATAGTTTTGATTTCCAAAGTTGATAATTGTTTGAAAAGAATTAGAACATTACTTTACAAAACTTTGTAGAACACTTGGAGTTTGAGATTTTTCTCTCCCAAGCAAAACGTTTTCTTTGTCGGTAGTCACTCTTTCAATTTAACAGAACAACAACTCCCTTACTTTTTAAATTAGAGCAATCTAACAGAGCTGCAATTTCCCCAGAGGAGCCCTCCATCAGTGGTGAGTTTTCACTTCAGAATCTCACTCCTGTAACAGATAATGCCAGAGCAGCAGCCTCAGCAAATCATTACAAACCATTAAACAATGAGGCTCTGGGACTAGTTCTCCTACTCAAGGCAGGATGAAGATAAAAGTCTGAACTTAGAGAATCAAGCAGCCAAATCTATTACAAAAAGAGCACAAAACAGATTCACAGGAAATTAAAAGGTAGAGCTATATTTCAAATCTTCATATCCACAAACACATGAGCTTTTTATAGAATCACTTGGAAAACGGGCCATGTCAAGCATAAATTGACATAGTCTAAGCCTTGTATTTGATGTGTCTTTATCGGTTATCTTCTATGTGGGAGATATGGTTTCTGAAAAAAAGCTAGTGGACTTTTTTTTTTTTTTAGTACAAAACCATGGCCTTCCACATACCACATGCTTATTTTCTCCTATTTCCTCATTTTCATTGTTTTTCAGTTGTACCAAATATTAGAACTCTCATAGAAGCAATTTAATATTGCACATAATGCAGCCTTTACAGACAAGATTATTTTCAGCTATTGTCAGACTAAATGCTCAACGTATTATAGTTCCATAAGTTACAAATGAATATGTGAATTGACTTTATCTTTTCAAAAAGCTTTGTACACACATTGAATTCAGACTTGCTTAGATCCAATCAAAAGGACCTAGAGTCCTTTAATATCCAAATAATATAGATGTTTGTAAATTTGAAGTACTATTAGCGTCAGTTCTATAGTAATCAGCCTTTATTTCTATAATTTTATATATGCATAAATTAATCAATTTTATGGAATTCATGTTTAATTTATCATAAGTTTGTAATTGTGGCCATAAAAGACACATTGTTGAATGAATATAATCTATACATTTGATTTGAGAGTGTTGAAAGTATTTCAGTTTAATCTGTCTGTCCTCCAATTATCCTTTAACTCTATCAATCTTGTTTGAAATGGTTGCAAAGCCACAATAAAAGGGGGATTTAATAAAATATTGCCCCTCCCTAACCAGTTAGCAAAATTACATCTTGGGTCCTCTTTTTGTACCCACCTCTACTTGGGCATTTGACCCCCTTTCACATACAACTACCTTCAGGTCTGAAACTGTTCTTTTCTTGACAGCAAAGACTATCTAAGTTTTCTGCAAGTTTTTAGAGACTCTTCACTGGAATATAAGATGAAGCTGTCAGAGGAAAAAGAATAAAAGGTATTTCTTTCCATCAATCAGATGCAATAGGAGATGAAGTCTACTGTAAGACTGTGCTTCTGTCATTCAAGGTCAGGGGATGGTTAAGTAACATCACTCAGAGGATTCTGAAGCTAGTCTTCTCCCTATCTGTGCTCCAGAATCTGTGAGATCGATGTTCCTTTCTCTGCTTTTTACCTACAGCCATGGGAATAAAGCAACTTCAGAAGAAAGGAAGTTTGGTTTGTGAGAAGAAAGTAATTTTTATGCCACAGTATACCTGTTATTGGTTTATCCTCTAAATTACTTCCCCATATCTGATTTCAGAGTCCATAAGTGAGGTTGCTGTTTAAATGGAGGGCCAAGGATACACGCACTTAAGAAGTCCTGGTCAAGGTGTAGTCCTTTCCAACATTTACTCATCATTATTTAGGTTTCCACCTCATTGTGCAAGGTAGGCTGACCAGTAGTTAGAACTATGTGAAATCTCTTCCCAGGAGACAAGTCTACTCTCTGGTTTGTGTTTTATTCTTCTCTCAGTGTGAGAATTCCTGGATATTCTCATTTCTACAGGGTTTACAGTTTCAATAACCTGAAAGATTGAGAAGTACAAATGTATCATAAAAATGTGTATAATAAAGGTCAATTTTAATTATTTCAAGTGTGGTTGTTCAGTGTATCAAACACTGATGGTTGAAATCACATTTCTCTACATACAGTTCATTATTGGCATTTTTACAGGAGGCAGCCTACTACATATACACAGAAATTATTCAGGTATTTCAGGTCTGCTTACTTGATTATTGTTTGTCTCTGTATGATTACCTCCACTTCCTTTTATAAAATTGATAATATGCTGTACAATTAAATAATGTAATAATTTTGGTATGTCAAAAATGAATATTATTTTGACTGTTAAGTCTCTATGATTCTCTAAGATCTTATATTAACTCTGCACTGTGATAGATTTTTAAAAAATCACTGATAAATGCAGCTAACAACTACAGCCTGTGTTTTCATTATTTTAATGAATTGTAAGCTGCTTTCTGTCAAAAACCTGAGTTCAATCCCTAAGACTCACAGAATGGAAGGAGAAAATTGAGTCATTCACATGTTATCTCATCTCCACACATGCACCGCAGCACTTGTACACACATTCATAGCACATTACATACACAAATTAAACACAGAATCTTTAACTTAAAAATAATTAAGTTTGAAAATATAAGTCTGCAGAGTGTTTTGTGAAGAAAGTGTAATGTAAGACATTACTTTCGAAAAAGAAATACAAAATCTACGAGATTAACAGTATGATTATCACTGTGAGAAATGATTATCACTATGAGAAATACAGAAATTGTATCAGAGAATTTTATATTAGGCAGAGAAAAAACCCAGTGTAAATACTTTTGGGAAGAACACTAGCATGTGTCTAACTGACTTCTGTAAGTTGCCCAAGTGACATACTGCTGTCTGGCCTGAAGCTCAGGCATGACAGCAAGCACCTTACATTAAAGCTGATGGAATTAAACACAGTGGTGGGAAGTGAAAAGTGTCATTAATGATAAAGTCATCCTACCAGTTTCAACACTTCAGAATTACTAAGGCTTTTATTAATATCAAAATTATTCACCTTTATTTGTGTTCATGTCTGCCTTAATTCACGAGTGCCAGTGTGTGCAGATGGATGCTAAAATCAAAAGTCACTGGGATGCCCAAAATATTGATTATAGGGCAGTTGTACGTAACCTGAACCAGGTAATGGGGAAAAAAAATCTGTAACCTCTGGAAGAGGTTACATTATCATATAATTTAAAGCAACTTGTCATTATTAAATATATATATTTCAATGCCCACATGGCAGAATTTATATAAGGGAAGCATATCATATTTTCAGATGCATGAAGGATGATGATAATTTATTCATTTTTGAAGTTTGTGATTAGTTAGATTTTACTGTCAATTTGATACAACCTAGAGCCACCTGAAAATGGAGCCTCAATTGAGGAATTACCCAAATCAGATTGGCCTGTGCAGAAATCTGTACCACTGTGGGTAGGGCCATATCTAGACAGATAATCTTTGGCTATATAAAAAAGTTATATAAGTTTGAAGTAGCAAACCACATTTCCCCATGGGTTCTTCTTTAAGTTCTTGCTTAAATTACAGCCCCGACATCCACAGTTGTGGACTGTGACCTGTATACTTAAATAAATAAAGCCATCCCTCCCTCAGGCTGCTTTTAGTCACACTATTTTGTCACAGCTACAGAATGAAACTAGAACAGGTATTAACACCTGAAAATAAGTGTTAAATTATAGCCATTGATCCTGCACCTAATAAGAATAAGAAGTGTTTTAAACAAACTCTAATTTCATACATATAATTTTGCACTCGCAAGTAAAACTTATTCTGGAGAAGTTTTGCATTTGTGGGTGGAATACTATGATGAGGCCATGGCTGTAACCTACTGGTAAACCAGGACAATAATGTTGCATTTTCTTTTTAAACTCCAAAAGAATCTGAAATGAATTCTTAATGGGTTTATCTTGTTTTAGCAATTATTACAGTTGCATGTATGGCCTTCTAAAAAGCCCAGAGGTTATTTTTTATTGTTGTGTTTATGTAGATTAGAAAGTGTTGATTTGACTATTTTTTATAAAAATTTTTTTTCAAACAATGTATTCTGATTATGGAATACATTGTTTATAAACTCCTTTTAAATGCTCGTCACCTCTACCTCCACCCAAATCTTTCTCTGCTGTCTCTCATGGGAAAAGCAAAATATGTCTCAGAAAATAAAAGTACTAATAAAATAAGATAAAATATTTAAAAAAAACAGACAAACAAAAACTCTGAATAGGACAAAACAAAAAATGAACAGTAAATCAAAGAGCCAAAGAAAAAGCACAAGATACACATAGAAGGAGAGACACATGCACATTTTCACACACAGGTATTCCCTGAATTGGAAAAGGTAATTATAAGCAAAATCCTTACAGGATATGACAAGAAGAATAAAAATGCTAAGGCAAAGTAATGTGAGAATACATATACAAAAAATATTCCAAAAATGCCATTGACTTTGTTTTCTGTTGGCCATCTACTGCTGGGAATGAAGCCTGTTTTTAAGAGTGGTTTGTATAACCAGTGAGACCCCCCATTAGAGAAATCCACTTTTTCATTTGCAAGTGGTTATCTTACAGACTGAGATATCTATGGTTAGAGATGGAGGTGGCTGTCTACTTCCACTTTTAACCCTGGGACCCCTATTATTCCCCGACCTGTTCAGGCCCTATGCATGCTTGCAAAGTCTCTAAGAGTACACATGTGGATTTACTCTGCTGTGATTAAAAGGCCTTGTTCCCTTGGTATTCTCCATCACCCCTGGATTACAATCTTTCTATTTGCTCTTCCATAGGGTTCCTTGAGCTGCCAGAAGATTAAATTAATGGAGAAATCACATTTAGGACCCAGTGTCCCAAGGTCTCTCACTCTCTGCACACTGACTATTTATTCCCATCTACCGAGGGAGGAACCTTCTCTGATAGTGGTCTTATCAAGAAAAACACTGGTCTATGATTATAGCAGAACGTCATTAGGACTCATTTTGTTACTACATTCCTATAGCAAAACAACAGTATTTAGGTTCCTGCCCTATCTGTTTTCAGATTCCTGTACAGCAGAGCTGTATCTGTATCAGGTTCCTCCTCAAGGAGTTGACATTAAATCCAATCAGATCTTTGTTATGTCCACAGATTTTGTTTCACTCTTGCACTGTCTTTTCTGCATGCCACCATTGAGGGTCAACGGGTTTAGCACTGAGATGAAGTTGACACCTCTTCTGTTGTAACATGCAGAGTACCCTCCAGTATTGTGAACACTAGGCAGCAGTGGTGAAGTCTCTATTTACCTTGAGTTCTTTATGTTCAGTAAGTTTTGTAGGTGCTGTTTCAGCAACAGGACCTCACCATCACTTTGACGTCCAGTTGGGTCTCTGTCTTCCCAATTAGTTGGCAATTCCATATAGTTTGCCATAGTATGTGTATATATTTTAGAAGCTTCGACTATATTAGGATTCTTACAACTCTTCAAAATATACCTTAATTTTAGCTGCCCATTGCTGATCTTCCCAGTCAAGCCACTATCCTGATCCACTGTTAATTTCTCTGTGAGTTTCATGATTTCAGTTTTTATTAGAAAATGTTATTTATTTTACATAATGACCACATTTTCCCCTCCCTCATCTCCTTCCAATTCCCTTCCTCCACTTCCCATCTATCCCCCATCCATTCCTTCTCATTCAGAAAGATGCAGGTCTCCCATTGGAGTCGACAAAGCATAGTTAATCAAGTTGAGGCAGGATCAAGCTCCTCCCCCTGCATCAAGGCTGGGTGAGGCATCCCAGGATGGGGAATAGGTTTCCAAAAGCCAGCTCAAGTGCCAGGAACAGGCTCTAACCCCACTTCTAGGAGCCACACAAACAGGCTAAACTAGACAACTGTCACCCAAAAGCAGAGGGCCTAGGTCAGTACCATGCAGGTTCCATGGTAAGGGTCATTGGTCCAGGGTCAGTGAGCTCCCACAAGCTCAGGTCAGCTGTCTCTGTGGGTTCCCCTGTCATGACCTTGTTCCCCATGGCTCATAAAGTCCCTCTTCCCTCTCTTAAACAGGACTTCCAGAGCTCAGTCCAGTGCTTCACTGTGGATCTCTGCATCTGTTTCCATTAGTTACTAGATGAAGGCATTCTTATGACAATTAGTCTAGTTACCAATCTGATTACAGAAGGCCAGTCCAGGCACCCTCTCTACTATTGCTATGAGTCTTAGCTTGGGCCATCCTTATGGATTCCTGGGAGTTTCCCTGGCACCAGGTTTCTCCATAACCCCAAAAGAACCCCTTCTCTCAAGATAACTCTTTCATTACTCTCCCACTCCATCCTGCCCACTACATACACAACTCAATTCCTCATGTTACCCTCACCCCATCCCCCCCTGCCCTGCCCCTAGTTTACCCAAGAGATCTCATCTATTTCCCCTTTCCAGGGAAATGCATGTGTTCCTCTTTCAGCCTTCCTCGTTACCCAGGTAACAACAATTTCACTTTTTTAACAACTGAGTAATATTCCACTGTGTAAATGTGCCACATTTTCTTCATCTACTTAGCAATTAACCCTCATTTAGAATATTACCAATTTCTAGCTTCTATGAAAAGAGTCTTCTGCTTAATATTAAAAAGAGCAATATATATTTTAAATTCTAGAAAAATATGTATATATATATATATTTGTATTTAAAATGTTGATTATTTATCTGAGAATTAAAGATAAGTGTATTTGAATTGCATGTGGTCACCATCAATCTCTGTCTTCCAATGCTTTTCTTATTAAAATTTCCATAAGTATGTCAGTTCTTCTATCTTTAAGTCCATATGCACAGCCATTTCATTTTACCTACACCTGAAATTCATTTGGGTAAATTAAAGAAAAATAATCATGAAAAGAGACACCATTTCTCACTTTATTCGCTGAGTTACATTACAACATGCATACAATACAGCAGTTTGCTTATCAACCCATGAAAACTACTGCTGAAGTAGAAATACAAATGTTCTGCTTGGCTGAGTTTTAATGAAGCTAGATATAGACATCTGCAGGTGCATGAAGAGAAGGTACATGGAGTGGAGGAGGCAGAACTGATACTGCCAGCGAACGCATTTATGAGCACAGAACCTACAGGCTTTCTTGTCTGATATGATTGTTAGGCATGAATTTGAACTTGCATGTAGTTCTCACTGAACTTCCAGTGAGCTTTTCTTATCATTCTTATTTCTTATTCCGTCTCCCTTTCAGCCCAGTATAAAGCTGTCAAACCAAGCTCTTTTGCTGATTTTTCTGGTCTAATTCTAGCAACCTTTTCTCAGCAATGAACATTGGTGTTACATTCCATGAAATTGCCTGGTTTTGAAAATGTAGTGAGAACCAAGCATTCTTACTTTTCATGCTTTGTTGAATGTAGCTAGCTGTCCTTTGCTTTTTATAAATTAAATTGACCAATGGTGGCTTTCTCTAAATTATACTGTCCAATGTAGACTTGTTTAAATTTAAGGCTTCTTCACAATAACAACTTAACATTCTTTACATTTCTATCTGAAGGTTTTAATTGACAATACTTGTAAGCTTGACAGCAAAAGAAAAACAAAAATAAAAATAATAAATAAACTCTATTGTGCAATATTAGTTTTACAACCTCTTCATGTACCTATACAAATTGAGAAATGTATACATTTAAATGTTTTACATAGTAGTGTAATTAGTTATATTTACTTCAGAATCTCTAGAAAATTATGATCATTAATATATTAGTTGTACTTGGAAAATATGTGTGAAGAAAGAAATGTAATCCTTATGGATGATATGTTTAATCATTAGCATTTTATGATTTTTTCTTGATAATCTAATTTCTTCTTCACAGTTCACTGAGGTTGTAAACTATATGTGTAGTAGAAGGGCAGTCTGATCAAAATACAGAATATTGAAAAGGTTGAGGTAGTAAAGTATCTTTCCCAGGATATATAAGACATTAAGATTTTGATATTTTTTATTAGTGATGAGGTTACATTGGGAAAAGAAAATGGCATAACAAAAAGTCATTATTCTTGAAAGAAATATTACTTGAAGATTCTAAAGAAAAAGAAACCTTTTTATTTTAGTCTCACATTATGAATAGCATTTTATCATAGTGTTTGGTTAGATGTAATTCAATAAGCATACCAAAATTCATGTATGTTTGTGATGTATAAACTACGTTGGCACAGATACCTAATCTCATGCTTCATTGTACGGCATAAGGATTCATACCACAACACACACATAGTAAAGCATCTATGTTCACCAATTTCTTTGGTGTCTTTGGTGGTTGAAACTTGCAAATATTTTATGAAGAATGCAGGTAGCTCTGCAGCTTAATAGCAGCCCCCACCCGTTAGTATTAAATATGACCTCACACATGTTCTCCTACACTGAGTTCAAGTTACAGTAATAGAAGTCAGCTTCCCCAAGTGGTCACAAAAAAAGCTCTAAATATTTTGGTAGTCTGAACATTGTAATTTTCTTAAAGATTATTTCCCAGGATGATATCTAATGCAATATTAGGACCAATATTGTACTCTTACACAGATGCTCATGGAAAAATTATTTATGGTAGTCAAACAGTGAGAATAAGCCAGATGACCATCAACTGATGTATGGATAATTAAAAGGTGGCATGCTCATATATTGATAATATTTTGTTTGGCAATAGAAAGCACCTAAACTATTGATGCAGAGATGAAAATTAAAACATATAACTGATAAAAGGGAAAATAAAGGAGATTTTGTTATGTAACTCCATTTCTTTAAAATGTCCAAATAGGCAAAGCTACAGTGACAGAAAGTTCACTAGTACTCGCTGAACACCTGAGGTTTGGAAGAAGCTAGGGATAACTGCTGACAGATATGGGATTTGTCTTTTTATTCTAAGGAAAACTTTCATTCAATTTGCAACCTGAGGTGCACAATACTTCATTTAAAACAGGATTTTAAAAGTTAACACCCTGCTGGGTTATTGCTCCTCAACAAGGAGTCTCAATTTGTTAACCCTCGTGCAAGTTCATATGTTTAGAAGGAGAAATTTTTTCCTAATAATATTCTGGTAGTATCAGTTTTTTCACATTTTTAATATCTCAGAAATATATAGTAAACTGGATTCCAAAATCTATGCAATATATGAAATCACAAAAGGTTCAATGTAAAAAGAAATATGATGTATTTGGGAAAGTGTGATGTTTTTAATAGATTATTTATTTTTGTTGACTTTGTTATCATAATTATTAAACATTATTTGGAAACTTAAATATAAAAAATAAAAAAATATGTATTTCTAAATTTTAAACTTGAAATATTTTAGATTAGTTAGAATAAAAGTAATACTTTGCATCATAAAACATATTCAGAGGTATTTAGAGTTCTTGATGCTGTGTGTATCCATGGCCTGAGAATTATGACTGTTGATTCTTTAAAAATACCATAGAAAAATGCAGGATACATCCTCCACCCCATTATAACAGTTTCTATTTCAAAATTAATTCACAGAAAATAACTATATGCTAAGGCTTGAATGTCCTATATTGCCCATAATGTCCCATTCACATTTCATTTTTTGTCCCTAGTTTAAAACACAAAATGTAGGGGGATATTTAGCCTAAGTATCAACTAAGTTTATCCTAAGTAGTGTTGTGTGACAGTATTCATAAGAACGTGGCCATACATCTACTCACCACAGGTAAGGAACTGATGACAGATCATAGTAAGAATACTGTAGCAGGAATCCTAAAAGTTCTTATTAATAAAATCAAAGCTAAGGCCAGTTATTGGGGTGAATGCTGGAAGATCAGAGAAGCAGAACAAGCCACAGCTTCCTCATCCTGCCAATTCCCCAGCTGATCTTGTTTCCTCAGACTGGAATTCTCTGAGTCCTCATCCAGAATGGGTCTCAGCTGAATTGTGCTGCTCAAAGTCTAAAAGCTTAACTAGACAAATGCTTCTAGTTCCTGGTCTTCGTGCCTTATACACCTTTCTGCTATCTATAATCACTCCCTGGGATTAAAGGCTTGCTTTCTGGGATTAAAGGCGTGAGTCGCCATGGTTGTCTGTATCCTTGAACACATGGATTTCTGCCTCTGGAATGCTAGGATTAAAGGCATGTGCTACCACTGCCTATCCTCTATGTTTAATATTGTGGTTGTTCTGTCTCTAACCCCAGATAAGTTTATTAGGGTGCATAATATTTCAGGGAACACAATGCCACTACAGAATACTATGTTTAACACAGTGAACCAATGAATTTATTGGGGTTACTTATAGTGACATGGGTGAGGAATTACCTACAGGCAGCAGAAATGACTCAGGGAAATGCAACTTCAAAATCCCACCCAGCATGGGGACAGCTTTGGAAACCTGGAAAATTGGAGTATATTGTAGAGCCTATAGACAGCTCAAAAAGTTGAAGTGTGTCCTTACAGGAATCTGAGGTAGTCTGGGACTAGTCTACTCAGCTCAACTGGTCTGAGCTTCTAATATACAACTCAGTTTATTTAAGAGTGTCTGATAGCGCTCTTCCCTGCCTATATATACAGGGAGAGGAAGAAACCTAGTATATCTGCTCAGTTTTAGGGGCTTCCTGAAACTTTTGAGATATGTCCTTCTTGAGCTTTAGGAACTTCCCTGCAGGATGGAATGTTTCCCTTATCAACAGAACATCTTAGGGTGCAAGGGGTTATTTCAATTTTCTTGTATCTGTTGAGACTTTCTTTGTGACTATGTGTTCAATATTGAAGAATGTTCCATGAGGTGATGATAAGAAAATATATTCTGTTTTGTTTGAGTGAAATGTTCTGTATATATATGTTAGGTCCATTTGAGTCATGATATATGTTAGCTCCAGTATTTCTCTGTTTAGTGTTTGGATGATCAGTTCATTGGTGAGAATAGGGTATTGAAATCTCCCTCTATCAATGTGTGAGGGTCAATGTGCTATTTAAGCTTTAGTAGTATTTCCTTTACAAACATGTGTGCCCTTGTGTATTGGGGCATAGATGCTGAGAATTAAGACATCATCTTGGTGGATTTTCATTTGATGAGTATGAAGTGTCCTTCCCCAAATTATTTGATTAATTTTGTTTGAAATCTATTTGATGGGTATTAGAATAGCTACACAAGCTTGCTACTTAGAGCCATTTGCTTAGAAAATCTTTCTCCAACACTTTGCTCTGAGGTAATATGTATGTTTGATGTTGAGGTGTGTTTCTTGTATGTTGTGGATATCAATCTATATAAATAAAACACTGATGGCCAATGACCAGGCAGGAAGTATAGGCGGGACAAAGAGAGAGGAGAATTGGGGAAACAGAAAGAAGGAGGGAGAGAGACTGCAGCTACCAACAGGACAGGCAGCATATAAAGACGCTGGTAAGCCACCAGCCATGTGGCAAGGTATAAATTTATAAAAATGGGTTAATTTAAGATATAAGAACAGTTAGCAAGAAGCCTGCCACGGCCATACAGTTTGTATGCAATATGTCTCTGTGTTTACTTGGTTGAGTCTGAGTGGCTGTGGGACTGGTGGGTGACAAAGATTTGTCCTGACTGTGGCCAAGGCAGGAAAACTCTAGCTACACTTGTATGCAGCTGAAGGATGGATGTTACATTCATATCTATTCTGTTAGTCTGTGTCTTTTTATTTGGGAATTGAGTCCATTGATATTGAGAAGTATCAATGACTATTGATTATAAATTATTGTTGCTTTTTTGTAGTTGTTGATGGTAGTAGTATCTATGCAGGCATGTGCATGCACATGTGTGTAGACAAATTTCTAAGCAGTTTTGTTAAATAAAAAAACATGGAGCCAGAAATAGGGGTGAAAATCTGACAGAGATCAGGGGAATCAGAACAGCCACCAGCCTTACCTCACTACGCTGCAGCTTCCAAAGTGTATGCTATTTCCTATCTTATTCACATCTTTATGGCCCTGCTGTTCTGCCCTCTCCTTGTCTATCTTAGTCCAGCTACCTCACTTCCTTGCCACTGCCTGTGTATAAAGACCTCCAGGTCTCTATAGTTGGTGCTGGGATTAAAGACATGTGTCACCACTCTTTGCTCTGTTCACTAGTGTGGCCTCGAACACACAGATATCTGGATGGATTAAGGGCATGTGCTAACATTGCATGACTTCTATTTTTACAAATAGTGGCTGACATTTATCCTCTGATCCTCAGAGGATACATATTGGGGGACACATAAATTATCTCCGAACGTGTGTGTGTGTGTGTGTGTGTGTGTGTGTGTGTGTGTGTACATTTTTTTTTTTTGGTCTTTGGGTTATGTTGGTGTGAGATTATTTATTGGCTGTGTTTTTGTTCGTGTATTTAATCTCTTATGGTTGGAGATTTCCTTCTAGTTCCTTCTATAGGGCTAGATTTGTGGATAGATAAGGTTTACATTTTATTTTATCATGGACTATCTTATTTTCTCCATCTATAGTGATTGAAAGTTTTGCAGGGTATAGTAGTCTGGACTGGCATCTATGGTCTCTGTCTGTAGGCTAAGCCTGTAGGCAAAGATGATGCCCCAACACTACAGAGAAACCTCAGGTGACTGTCCAGGTAGCTAGCTGTTTCTGTCAACTCACAAATTTTTTGGAAGTTGCTTGCATGCACTTCTTTTTTTTTTAATTTTTGTTAGCTAATATTATTTCCTTCTTGGTTCTCTGAGGGAGTTGAAGATGAGTTAGTTATAGTTGAAGGTTAGTTAGTTATAGTTGAAGATTAACTAGGATAGAAAGTAAATTAGATACATTTTGGACTTACCAAAATAGGATAGATAATGAAATTATTTTCTCTGATTTGTCAAATACAAATGGACTAGACATTGTTTAGGTATTTATTACTTGTATATATTGTATATAGTTATTGAACTTTTGTATATAGTTTTTCTTTTGTTAGTTATAACCTTTTGCTTTTTTCTTTTTATTAAAATAGAAAAAGGGAAATACGGTAGTATTTTATTTGTACTGAAATGTGATTTTAATTGTATATAATAAATAAAGTTAGTCTGTAGCACATCTGTCCAGGCTATTCAGGATTCTGGAGTCGCCACTGAGACATCTGGTATGATTCTAATAGGTCTACCTTTATGTTATTTGGCTTTTTTATCTTGTAGCTTTTAATATTTCTACTTTGTGCTCTGTGTTTAGTGTTTTGATTATTATGTGGCAAGGGATCTTTCTTTTCTGGTCCAAACTATTTGGTATTCTGTATGCTTCTTGTACCTGTATAGGCATGCCCCTTTTTTACATTAGGAAACTCTTCTATGATCTTGTTAAAAAAATATTCTCTGGTCCTTTGAGCTGAGGATCTTCAACTTCTATTCCAATTATTCCTGTGTTTGTACTTTTTACAGGGTCCCTGATTTCCTTGATGTTTTGTGTCAGGAATTTTTTTTTTTTAGATTTAACATTTTCTTTGATTAGTTAATCAATTTGTTCTATTGTTTCTTTAATAACTGTGTTTCTCTCTTCCATCTCTTGTATTCTGTTAGTGATAGTTGCATCTGTAGTTCCTATTCACTTATGTAGATTTTTCATTTCCTGAATTCTCTGTTTGTGGGGGTTTTTTTATTGCTTCTATTTCCATTTTCAGGTCTTGAACATCTTTATTCATTTCCATCAATTGTTCTTGATTTTCTTAACATTCTTTAAGAGATTTTTTTTTTACTTTTTCCAATTTTTTAAAAATTTTAAAATTAAAAAAAAATTAATTTTCCTAGACTTCTAAAGGGAGTTATTTGTTTCCTTGTGAAGAGCCTCTCTCATCATCATAAATTTGTCTTTAAGGATGTTTGGTCGTGCTTCAACTGTGCTGGAATATTCAGAGCTTTTGTAAGTGGGATGGCTGGGCTCTTGTCATGACATACTGCCCTGGCTGTTGTGGTTTGTATTCTTATATTTCGGCATCTGGATTTGGAGTGATTATAGGTAAAGAATCCAATTTCTGGATTAGTCTTTGTTAGATGGGTAGTTTCCTCCTTTCTGTTTCTTCTGTGGTCTTCTGACTGCCATGGCCTGCGGCTGAGTAGAGGGTCAGCACTTGTGTTGGGGGCTGGACTTCTGATGGCCTCGGTGGCCTCTGGTCTATCAGGGGGTTGCTACCCAATTTGGGGGCTGGAGATCTTGCTATGTATTCAGCCTCTGATCCGGCCAGGTGTCTTCTGGATTTTAGGATCCTGGCCTACCTTTTTGTAAGGTAGGTGGCTTCTGCCTGGTTTTTAGGAATTGGCCTGGTCTTTGGGATTAAGCATGTTGATCTGTCCTTTGGTGTTCAGGATGGTTGTCTGGCCTCTTGATGGAGTAGAAGATTCTGCCACAGGAGTTGGCCAGAATATGGCAATGAGGAAAGGAAAGGAGGGGCAGTTTGAGTTATGCTGGGCAAGTGCAGGCAAGGTGGGAGTCACTCCTAGATTGGGTTCAGGATGCTGGCCTGGCCTTTGGGGGTGTAGAATGCTTCTACCCGAAGTGTGGGCTGGAATATGGTGACAAAGAGAGGAGAGTCACTTGGGATTCTGCTGAGTGGGCACAGACAGGGCAGGGGGTGGGCTGGGGTGGTGGCTTACCGGGTTTGCAGGGACCTCTGGTGGTGTGGAAGACTTCTGTCAGATGTGTGGGCTGGAAATGGTCTGGATAATTTTCTGAAGTAGTAGAGACTATAGACAGAAGAATGTTAAATAATTATATTTTATTATTAGTTTATGTGATATGTATCCAAGAAAATAAACTAAATATTTATATAGAAGATATTGTGTTTTCTTCTGGATTAAAAATTATATATTCAATGACTTAAATTTTATAAGGCAGAATTAGAAATAGTTTTGTTTTCAATTAGAGTAAGGAGAGTAAATCACAATAATTAAATAAATTTTATAAATGAGGACACAAAACAATAGAAAGTTGATGTTTATTTAGCAATATTCTGTGGTGATATTTTATTTGCACAGGAATGTGGTGATATTTTATTTGTACGTTAATAAATAAAGTTTGCCTGGAGATCAGAGGAAATAGCAAGCCGTTAACACAAGTCAGGCAGCAGTAGCACACACCCTTAATCTGATCACTTGGCAGGCAGGGTCTCTGTGTATTCAAGGACACACTAGGGAACAGCCAAGGTGATGACACATGCCTTTAATCCCAGTACCAACCATAGAGACCTGGAGGTCTGTACAGACAGGCAGTGACAAGGAAGTGATTTGGCTGGGCTAAGAGCCAATGAGAGGGCAGAACAGCAAGGCAATAAAGGCACAGGTTAGACAGGAAGTAGCTCACTTTTTGGGAGATGCAGAGCTGGTGAGGAAAGGTTGGTGGATAACACGATTTCCCTGATCTTTAAGGCTTTCACCCTTATATTTGGCTTCATGATTTTTTATTTTATAAGACCATTTAGAAATTTGTCTACAACATCCAGATGTATTTTTTTCATTTGCTCCTGTCAGTTTGCAAAACAAGCAAAAACATCTGCAAGCAGTATTTTCCTCATTTGCAATTGTGTTTGACCTCTACTTTAAATAAGATGTACTTCAGAGCTATGGTCTTCTAAATTTAGTCTACAGGCTTTCAGAATATGTTTTGTTAGACTTACATGAAAGTTATTTTTCTCAGTCAGAAATATATGATTGAAATGCTTATCAGCATGTCCTTGAGGTATTATTATATAGCTACAAGAAGCTCTCTTTATCTCTTTCCCTTCTCAAGTAGACAAACATTTTAGACCAAATATGATTGTGATATTTATTTGATCACAAGTCTTCAGCAAGCTTCACCATTATCTATTGAATGAGATATCTGCACTTATGTGTCATCCTGCCTCCCTTCTGGGACATCTCATCTTTCCTGCCTATACATTTGAAAGATACTATCATTGGAAGTCAGTTTGGTTGTCTTCTTCACCGTATGTAATTTCTATTATGTTGTCTGAAACATTATAAATGACTGAATTTTTAGTTGAAATAAATAAGCAGCAGTCACTGAGCATTGCTCATATTTGATTTTTTTCTAAAATTTAATTAAGTGTAACTAGGTCTAATTTTATTAGTACTCAGTTGCCCTCTATTTCTTGTGAAGATGTTTTTAAATGCAAGATATGGGTCTGTTGTTTTACTATTCAGGAGTAATTTAAAATAAAAAAAATGCAAGGAAAACCTAATAAGTATACAAATAGTTTTCATTTTATTTTTATCATTTAATGATATGAATTCAAATCATGCGTAAAATTCCTTTATTGAGTGTGATGGATTAAATAATAATGGTTCCCCCTAGGCTCGTATATTTGAATGCTTAATGAGTGGCATTAGGAGTTATGAACCTGTTGGAATTGATATGGCCTTGTCAGGGTAGTTATGGCCTTGATGGAAGAAGAGTGCTACTAGGGGCAAGCTTCAGAATTTCAAATGCTCAAGCCAGGTTCAGTATCTTCCTCTCTTCCTGTTTCCTGCTAGTTCAGGCTGCAGAACTCTCAGCTACCTATCCAGTACCATGTCTTCATGTGCCCTGCAATGTTTCCTGCCGTGTAGATAATGGATTAAACATTGGAATCTATAAGCCAGTCCTAAAATAGAATTGATACCACAGATTGGGGTATTACAGAGTCTGGCCTTGCTTTTTTATTTTGGAATGTGGACTTTGAGATTTTGAATTAAGAATCAGTTGAATGCTTTAACTAGGGCTTAATGGGCCATAAAAGTAGGAACATGGAAGACAGTGGTGATGAGGGTCATTTGAGTGATGCGTGTGTGTGTGTGTGTGTGTGTGTGTGTGTGTGTGTGTGTGTGTGTGTGTGTGTGTGTGTGTGACTCAAAGGGTTTTACAGAAGAAGGTATGTGACCTACAGATCTTTGTTGTATTATTTTGGAGGAAAATGTGAGTGCTTTCTGCCCTTGTTCAAAAAATCCATCTGAGGCTAAATTGAAGAGTTATAGAGTAAGATATTTAGAAGAGGAGATTTCCAGACAGCCAAGTATTGACTGTGATGTTTGCTTACTAGTGGATAGGCTTATGTAGATCTATAAAGAAAAAGAGCAAGCTAAGCAAGAAAAAATGCAAAATGCACAGTTTGAGGAGAAAAGGCAAACCAGGACCTCTAAAGGAGTCAAGTCTAATGCTCAAGGACATAAAATGTTTAAAGAAAAATCTTTTGATAAATTAAATTGTTGGCAAGACCCAACCCAGCAAAACTTCCAATTGTAAAAAGAAATTAAAGAAAAGTTTAGGGCTAGGTAAGGTGGCACACACCGTTATCATATCACTGTGGAGGGAATGGCAGAGGCCTCTAAGTTTGAGGCCAGCCTGGTCTACAGACTGAGGCCCAGGACAACCAACCTTAGGCAGTGAAGGAAATCATTGAAAACTGAAAGCTGTTGAAGATGTATTTGAAGGAGGGGGGCTATGTTACAGCCCAAGTAAACAGCAGAATTTGGCAGCTTTGGCCATGTGGTCCTGGGTTTAGAGTCAAGGATACAAGGAAGGGGTTATGGAATCTCCCTGCATGAATGGAAAGCTGCTGAAGCCAGGGATATGACAGAGAAGTCCCTGAATGGATGCCTAAAGAGGCCATGAAGCCTTGGAGACCCTATGATGTTGGAGATTATAGAGTCTTGGAATACCTGCAGAAGAAAACAGCTAACAGGGAGTGGAACCAGCCCAAGGGAAAGAAATGTGTTTCAGTCAACAAAGCTGAAAGAAGATGGAGATCTGAAATGCATTTTGACATCAGACAGGGAGATACAGTTTGGAGTTTACTCAGCTGTTTTTTGTTTGTTTGTTTGTTTATTGTCCTGCTTTGGTCCAATATTTTCTCATCATGCTCCTTTTCCTCCCTTTTGGAACCATAATGTATATCCTGTGTCAATGTATGTTGGAAGTATGTGATCTGCAATTTCATTTTGATTTTACAGGGGATTACAGTTAAGAGATTGTCAAGAACTCAGAAAAGACTTGGGACTTTTACAACATGTTGATACTGTCATAGATTATGGGGACTTTTAAAGTTGGACTGAATACATATCTTCATTATGATATATGGCTACAAGATTGTGGGGACAGGGAAGTAGAATGTGGTGGTTTGAATTGGAATGGCCACCATTAGCTCTTATATTTGAATTCTTAGGAAGTGATATACTTAGGAGCTGTGAACTTTCTGAAGAAATTGTAGCACTAGGAGTCAGCTTTGAGGTTTCAAATGCTCAAGCCAGGTTCAATGTCTTCCTCTCTTCCTCTTGCCTACTAATCTGGCTGTAGAACTCTCAGCTACCTATCCAGTACCATGTCTACCTGTGCACTGTCATGCTTCCACCGTGATGATAATGTACTTAACCTTTGAACCTGTAAACTAGCCCCAATTAAATGTTTTCTGTAATAAGAGTTGCTGTGAGCCGGGCGGTGGTGGCGCACGCCTTTAATCCCAGCACTCGGGAGGCAGAGCCAGGCGGATCTCTGTGAGTTCGAGGCCAGCCTGGGCTACCAAGTGAGCTCCAGGAAAGGCGCAAAGCTACACAGAGAAACCCTGTCTCGAAAAACCAAAAAAAAAAAAAAAAAAAAAAAAAAAAAAAAAAAAAAAAAAAGAGTTGCTGTGGACATGGTGTCTCTTCTCAGCAGTAGAAACTCTAAATAAAATATCGAGATACTTTATTTTAGCATTAACAGTGCTCGAAATGAAGCTCCCTGTAATATATGCTATTAATTAATGAATTGAGAACATAAAATGGTAGAGACTATTATGAAAATTATTACTATCATTAATAGCTAGGCAAAAATCTAGTTTAATGTTCATGAGAGAAAGCATAATAAAACTTATAAATCTGTAGATTGCAATTAATAAAATATAATATACATATTAATTTTAAAAAAGTTACAAATATATAAAATGGGTATAGTTAGTTTCAAGTTGTTATGTGTTAAATTTTAGATTTAATAAAACCCATTTTTTCAACTATATCTAATATTTTTCTGTCCTTTTTATTTATAAAAAAAAATCATGTCCAAGCACATTTCAGTTTTTCCAATATTAAATTGCTGAGTTAAGCACAGTTTTGTACTTCCTACTTGAGACTAATGTCTACCTTTCCTAATTTTGTGGAGCAATAATTTCTAGTCTTTTTTCTCATATACAAATATGATTGTTTCACCATAATTTATTGAAAATATTACCTTTGTTTCATTCTATTGTGTTTATAATTTCTGAGATACATGTATGTAGGTTTATTTTGAGGTTCTCTGGTTTTTTTTTTAACCTGGATCTGTTTTTTTTTAAGAGCACAAAATTATATATTACTATGACTCTCATCAGTTCTTGAAGGTGGATAATTCTCAGCTTCTAAATTGATAGTCTTTCATTACTCTGGTACCTATTATGAATCTTTCGCATTCTCAGATAATCATTATTATCAGTTTGTTCACAAATAAAATACATTGCTAGGATGATTGGAATTGAAGTATATCTATAAATCAATTTGAGAACTGAAATCTTCAATGTATTTAACCTTTATATCCATGATCCCTATCATTTTCCTTTTAATTTCTTTGATTTATTTTATAGTTTTGTCATTTTCATCAAATAGATCTTAAGATACTTCATTAGATTTATGAATAAAATTTCATTTTAAGTGCTTATATAAATAGTATTACTCTTCAATTTAAGTTTAATTCTAAATTGTTCTTGACTTTTATTCAGTACATTAAAGTTGTAATCAATAAAAACTTGTTTTAAATGTTTTATAAAGTAGAGAATGTCTCTGTTTCATAGATTCTTTCATTTGTTTAGATTTATCTATGCTCATAAGTAAATTTGGTACAAATAATTTCTGAAAAACTGTAATAGTACACAGAAAATTAAGAATTCAATTAGGAGAGTTCAAAGAAATGGTAGTTTCTGACAACTCTTAAAAAAAGTATTTGTGAAGGTTAAAACTACTTTAGGAATATCAGGACTTGCCAAGCTTTATAAATAGAGCTTTTGCCAATCAATCTTTCTGTGATACTGTGCCCCAACTGATTCCCAATTTGTTTTCAAATGGTTAAATCATCAAATTATTAGTTTCATGAGAAATGTAATACTTAATTTTATGCCAAAATATAGGTTGTATTACTGTAAAGTATGTATTTCATTAAAATGTTTTATTTGTATAAAACTGAAAATATTGAGATGGATTAGTTGAAAAGATAATTTATCTTCTCACATGATATTTGTAATGTATTTGTAATATACTGCCATTGTACTATCTATTTAATACTGGGATATAAAAAAAAATCACTGGACTTTGGGACACAGATAATAATTTATCAATTGATATCTTAGTCAATTAAATGGTACAGTTATATTAAGGAATAGAAGAATTTGTTAACAACTAGAATATCCATTGTTGGTTTACCTGAGTATTTTTTTTATTATTATTCTTTTTACTCTTACTCTTCGCTCTTTAGGGGGCCCACTACCTACCTCCCAAATAAATACACACAAAGACTTATTATGGCTTATAAATGTCCAGCCTTAATTTGGCTTGTTTCTATCCAGCTTTTCATAACTCAAAGTTTCCCATCTACCTTTTGTCTCTGGGATTTTACCTTTCTCTTACTTCTATATATCTTACTTTCACTCTTAATACATGGCTGGTTGTGTGGATGAGGGGATGATCCCTAGCATTCTCCTCTCTTTGTTCTTTCTTTTCTCAGATTTCTCCTTCTATTTGTCTCTGCCTGCCAGCCCCACTTATTCTTTCTCCTGACTCACTATAGTCTATTCATCTTTTTATTAGATCATCAAGTGTTTTAGACAGGAAAAGTAACATCTTCACAGAGTTAAGCAAAATGCAGCAAAGAAGAATGCAACATATCTTTGCATCATTAAAACAAATGTTCTGCAGCCTAAACAAATGTAGAATATCATAAAAGTAACATTCCATAATGTATCTCAATTTTTTCTAAATAAAAATGAAAGCTTTTTATCTTTAACATAGTAAAACTATACACAACAAGAAGAGTTATCAAGTAAGAATTATGTGTACAATAGTCAGTCCATTTAAATTTAGAAAATGCAGTGAAAATACTCCATTATCTATCTTATCTTAGTGAATCCAATGTTTATATCTAATTTAAATTTTAACTAAGAAAAACAGAAACTCAAATTATTTAGTCTTGAACTCCATCACAGACTGAGAAGGATGCAATATTACTTAACAACAGACTGTTTTAACAGTCACCTAAAGTTTCTCTTTAACGTTCCTCAGTCTACAGGCATTGAGGATTTGTCAGACTTTTTAGTGAAGCAGGAAATTTGAAAGATTGCTCCACACTGTATTGGCAAAGTTCATCAGTTACTTTTCTCTGTGTCCTGGAGAATGTCTGGCAGACTTTTCCATGAAATGGAAATCTTGAAGTGCTGTTTTGCCTTGTTTTAGAAAAGAGTGGCCCAGAGACATAGGGTAGAATCAAACATGACTGGCAAAAAAAAAATTCAATGAAATGATTCCTAATATATTCTGCTATAGCCATGGGTCTGTGCCTAGCCCAGTAGTCATTAGAGAGTCATTCCTCCGGCAGCAATAGGAGTACATGCAGAGACCCATGGCCAAACATTAGGCAGAGACTGGAGAAGCTAATAAAAGAGGACAAGGAAGGGTTGTAGGAGCCAGAGGGATCAAGGACACCAGGCGAATACAGCCCACAGAATCACCTAAGTAGGGTACAAAGGAGCTCACAGAGACTTAAGTGTATTGGGTAGCCATTCCAGCATTGATCTGGAAGTTCCAACCCCCATTGAGTTTGCCACTCCTATAAACTGGGGCCGAAAAAAAGACCCCGAAGACCAGGGATCCAGATGTGCCAGCTCTCTTGGTTCTTGGACCCTGGATGCTGGAAGTAGTTGAGCAGACTTCTCCAGAGAACACCACCAGATTGCACAACGCCTTTCCCAGACCCTATTACCTATCCCTTCACTTGTGAGTTACCCCACAAAATAACCCCCCCCCTTTTAACTATATGGCGTTGCCTTAATAATTTCACCAATGCTTAAGTGACAGCCATGGAGCCTGCATGGGTCTGCACTCGATCCTCTGTATATCTGTTGTGACTGTTTAGCTTGTGGTTTGTGTGCAGCACTCCCAGTGGAAATGAGGGTGTTTCTGACACTCTTTCCTGTTCTGAGTCCCTTTTTCTCCTACCTGGTTGCCTTGTCCAGGCTTGATATGAGGGTTGGTGCCTAGCGTTATTGGTGATGGAGGACACCAAGAAAACAAGGCTTTCTAAACACAGCAGGATCAATGCACATATGAACTCACAGAGACTGAAAACATGCACAGATCCAGCAAAAGTCTGAGCCTGTTAGGGTGAGACAGGAAGTAGACACAAGTTCCCTTCTCTAACTCAGAAGCTATCTCCAATTGATAACTGGTCATGAAGGAAAATTTAGTTTTCTCCATTGGAGTCTCACTGGGTATACAAGCTACATTTGATGAGAGTCCCTATGCATCCAGTAGAAATTGAAGAAAAATAATGAAATTAGTGGTATATGTGAATGCTTTTCATCTCATAATGATTTGCCTGGGCAGTTTGTATATTCCTTACATGATTTTTCTAATATATTATGTTTTCTGATTTTGTATTTTTAGGAGATCTCTATGTTTTTCACTGTGTATATCTCTGTCCATGTTTCTTGTGCTTTTTCTTCGGATCTTTTGTTTGTCTGTTTTGTCCTATTGTTTGATTAATTTATTTTATATTATTTTATTCTTATTATTAAATGGCTTTTCTATTAAGAGAAAGGAAGAAGGGTGCAGATTAGGGTGGGTAGGGAAATGAGGCAGATCAGGAAGAAGATGGGAAATGAAACACAATCAGAATATATTATATGAAAAAAATCTTTATTTTTTATTTTTTAAAGACGGGGTTTCTCTGTGTAGTTTTGTGCCTTTTCTGGAACTCACTTGGTAGCCCAGGCTGGCCTCGAACTCACAGAGATCCGCCTGCCTCTGCCTCCCGAGTACTGGGATTAAAGGCGTGCGCCACAACCGTCCGGCCTGAAAAAAATCTATTTTTAACAAAAAAGGAAACAAAACAAAATGAAAAATATAGTGTTCTAATTGAAAGGGCAATTTTTCTATTGCTATAAGCAATTAATTAAGAAAAACAAAGACTTTTAATATATTGCTACCATCATTTCACTTCATGAAAATATCAAATGATGCATCTTAAAATTTTAATGCTTTTTTAATATTGCTTTTAAAATTTGATGTTTGAGTTATTGATCTGACTTTCAGAAAATCTTGTTCCATGAATTTTGGCTTGGAGTTAATGAAAAAAATACTCACAGATCCTGAAACATTCTTAAACAGTTTACAATACCATCATATTGTAGATATATCAAAAGTGGCATTTAAATAATTGCCAATTATAAATTCCAAATAGCAATAAAGTCTGACAAACACTGAAGACGACCTCTGTACAGTAGTATATAAAATAATTAGCTAAGTTTACTTGCTTATAAAATTACATATGGCCATTTCCTTAACATACTTATGTGCCTTAATCTTCAAAAAATGTTAAATTATATGTCTATCAAAGACTTGTTTTGTAAAACAAGTTTTTAATATTATTACCAGTATTTGATTTGTATATCTATTTTACATACCTCAATACCTAGTTAATAGTAAGTTTTCTGATATAGAATGGGTATTGATTAGAAAAGTTTTAGAAAGCACTGGTATAGTTTCACAAGAAGCAAACTCTGTTTGCCAGAAATTGCAAGCACATCATGTTTAGTAAGAGAAAATGTAAATCTATTTGGTAAGACAATGACATCATGGGTATCACATACATATGTACATGGTAGTTCTCATACAATGTTCTGAGCATCAGCAAGTAGGACCATAAGATAAACGAACAGTCATGAAGAAGAGAACAAGTCAAAACACAGATAGATACATATAGATATTTTTGTTTGTGAAATTAAAAACACTACCGTACAACATCTATGAAAATACTATAGATATCAAGTCATTGATGGGAATACTTAAACGTGTCATTTTAACTTTGATATTTGTTTTAGAAAAAAGTTTCTATCTTTGAGGGAAAACATTGCTGTAATGAAGTGATGTAGGAAATCCCAAGAACCTTTCCCATGAGTAAGTATAAATGACACTTATACATTTAATAAAGTACAAAAATTAATGACATTAAAATTTAAAATAAAGCAGAAAAAAAGTCTAATTAGCTCTAAGAAAAGAAAATCAATTCAATGGCTAAATTTTCATCAGACTTGCAAAAAGAAGTAAGTGGCTTCATATTAGTCAGTGCCATACTCTGAAATATATCTATATCTGTATCTATCTATATCTACATCTATATCTATATATAGTCATTAAAAAACTTCCAGGAACTAAAACACATAGTGACCTCTCAGATGAGCAGCCAACCTATATCACTCCAAAAACATAAATGCTGGAGTGAGTTTCAAGGCTTTTTACCTAAAGAAAGAAATTGCACTCTAATACGTTCCCTGAAAAGTCTCTGTGCTTGAAAACTTAATGAACAATATGATCACAATGTGAGGAGGATGTGTTATTGGATCATAATGAGAATTATGTCACAAACAATGCAAATTCAAAAGGAATTTTCAAGAGAAATCATTTTGCTTTTTGATATGAGGTGGGATTAGCATTCATAATGATAGTAATTAAATCCATATTACTTATGCTTTATATTAGTAGAAAGTATGACAGAATTTGTGAGGACAAAAAAGAAAGGTAATAAGAGGTCACACAAGAAATCATCATGCATGTATGTGTAACAGACGTTTTGATTGTTTTTTGAGAACCATGCTAATGACAGCTAATACTGAAATTCAACTTGACCAGAACTGAGACCAAATGAGAAGCATGTGTCTGGGGCCATGTCTGTGAAAATATTTTCTATATCATTTGAAGGAAAAGAGACTTTCCTCAGAGTGGGCAGCATATTGTCATATAGGACTGAGCAGCTTGGGGTGGAAAGTTGGTAGGAAGCACCAGTCATTAGCGCCCACTGCATTTCTTTCTGTGCTGCATGCATCTCCTTTGGTCCTCGCTGCCTTTCTCATTCTTTTCTCTTTGCTGATACTGAGGCTCAGTTCTTTCACCATTGAAGGTACATTGAACACTGGTAACTGATCAGGGATTCTCCAGGCTTTCAGGACCAGACTGAATCTCCTGAGATATCCAGCCTAGTGGACTGAGCAGCTATAGGGCTCTCAACATTTTCAGGTATAGATTATCATTTTTGGACCACCAGGGCAAATGTAGTATAACCCAGTATAAGAAGATTTTTTGTGATATACAGTCATTATGCCAATTCTGTGCACATGCAGAATTGCCATTGTTTCAAATACTAACTATACAGTATCCATTTAGACTAGTGAATGAAAAGAAGTTATTTGAGTTGTTAGTCTTTGAAGACAGATGCTTTTCAAGAAATTCAGTGTCAGTTTCTGTATTACTGCTCTAGACTATCTCGGGGAGTCATTAATGGAGACAGAAGAGCAGTGAGCAAAGTGCAGATATCATTCATCCTGTGAAATAAGAATACACCTTTCCCAAGAGGATTCTCAGTTCTTTGTATCTTATTTTTTGAACTAGAAGGGAAAAAATAAAAATGCAATTAATAATGTCAAAAACATGAGAAGAATAAAGAATACATTCAAAACACTGTGTTTTATACCTTTTTCATTAACTGATTTTTATAACAAATATAAATATATTAAGGTACATTGAAAATTATCAAGTGGGAATGGTATTTAATATATACTCAAAAATATGCTTTGATTTTATTTCAAAGGTATTTTATAAATTCTATGTAAATGTAAAAACAAATTGCAGTTAAACCAGTAATCATAAAAATAGAAGTTTAGCTTGAATTGTCCCTTCAATATATAATGAGAGAGAAACAAAAATTGTAGATATTTTTAAACAAAACTGTGAATGATAGCTAAAAGTCTCCTGGGACTTAAACTATAATGTATCTGGACTACAAAGTGGATTTTCACTTTCTGCTCAGAATTGCTTTAGAAATCTTTCTATTAAAATATGATCAGGAGATTACTTTGTCAGAGGTGTACAAAAATAAAAGATGTGAGCTCTCAAAATTACAGCTTTGCAATTTCAGAGTAATTTAAGTCTGATATATTTTTTAAATATGTTTTTTCAGGCTGGAAACTATTCTAAATGATACTAAGAGTGACCTGAAGGTCCTGGAATTATTATTAACCAGCTTAGTTATATCCATTATTTTCCAATTTATCACATGTTCAAGAAGCAAGTTCAAATCAGACATTCCCTTATGAAGATAACTGGTTTTCCTATAGTTCAGAAAATTAGATTACAATTAGTATAATACATGATTTCTATCTTCAGTTCACGTTTTATCCCTTTCTGTATCTGGAAGGCACAATTAGATAATGTGTACAGAATGACACTGACTGTAAAGTATTCAAAAGGATGAATTGCTTCATATAAATTAGAGATGGCAAAGCCTGATTAGTTCCCTTTAGGTTAATGCACCTGGAGAGTCCCTCAGTAATTCTCTGAAAAATACTACCTCAGTTATACATTAGAAGAAAATTACCATCAAAAATGGATAGTGCTGCAAATGCCATGCCACTGGTTCATTTCCTTCGGATAAGGGGTTCCTTATAACTTGCCAATAGGTCATTATGCCCCCAAAAGCTTTACATTTCAAACTAAATATTTAGAATGAATTTAAACTTTTAATTTATTTTTAATTTTCCTTGCAGTCACATTTCCTTATTTAAGAAAATTCAGAATATTGCATAAACTTATAAGTTGCTCTCTTGTGAGATGTTTACTTTTTTATGTTACTGGTGAACATTCACATTATTATCTTACAATGCTATAGAGAATTCGGGCTAAATGCAAAGAAACCAATGAGATCTCTTATGATTTGTTTTTTTTTAAAAAAAAAATAGCTTTATATTATATCTTTTCAAACGATTGACTATTTGTAGTAGAAAAAAACTTTTGTTTTTTACCATGTTAGTATAGTTATCATTTGGGAGCCTGGAGAGATGGCTGATCAGTTAAAGCATTAACTTATCTTCTAAAGGTGGCAAGTTCAATACCCAGTACTACTGGAGTCTTAAAGCTGCTTGTGGATCCTACTCTAAAGGATCCATTGTCCCCTCCATCATTATGGAAATCTGCACTCATGAACCCATATGCACATGCAGACACATACACACGTGCAGAAATTTAAAATGTAAATTTAAAATTGTAACATAACTATTACCTAAGTTCAGATACTATAATGTCATTAGCTATTAGATTTCTTTTCCTGGAATTTTCAATGGATCACTTCAAGCAAAAGTTTGCTTGAATACACAAAAATTATGGATATCGGGATTAAGCTAAAATATGTCAAAGGCGAATTTCTTAACACAAATGTGAATTTCTGAGATTAATTCTAGTATTTAGAATGTTTTGCTGAATACAGACACGGATTCATTTTGTTGTTACTGATAAACATAATGCACGAATGTATGAGGGCAGGAGGGGTAGAATGTAGAACTGAGGAAATATAACAACTTGAAATACAAGTAGAAAATTATCCTGACAGTTCAACTGAATTAATACTAAAATCTTATGAGGCAGAAAATTTTAAAATAATAGTTTTATTACTTTTTCAAATTGTAGCACAGTGTCTATATCCTCTTCCCTGCTCTGAAATCCTTCCTGATCCATCCCATACTATTAATTCATGAAAAATGTGTGTTTTTTTTCTTTTTATCTTTTAAGTACATTGTAGGCAGAAGTTTCTTCTGTGTCCCTCCTGGTCCTGAGGTCCCGACAAATCTTTCCCTCCTGAGTCACAGAGCCATATGTAAAATAATCACTCAGAGGCTTATATTACTTACAAACTGTATGGCCTGTGGATCACACTTCTTGCTAGCTAGCTCTTATATCTTAAATTAACCCAATTCTATTAGTCTATGCTTTGTCATGTGGCTTTTTGGCTTACCAGTACTTTTGCATCTTGCTTCTCCTGGTGGCAGCTCCCAGCTACTCCCCAGACTCTGCCTTACTCCTTCCTGTCTCTTTTGGATTTCCTGCCTGCCTATAAACTGCCTTGCCATAGGCCAAATCAGCTTATTTATTAACCAACGTAAAAACTATGTATTCACAGCTTACAGAAAGACACCCTCCAGCAGGGTATTGTGTTCAATTTGCATTGCTCAAATACTCTTGTTTCTGGGATTCCTCCCCAGAGTGTGATTAACATACCTAGCACTATACCATTAAAGAATACCAACTCTCCCTCTCCCAGTAGCCACAAATACCACTAACTGCTAGGCTAGTGTTGACATTTCACACTGTCCTTTCTCCATGCTTGGATTTTGTCTGGCATGAGATTGTTTAGGTCTTTCAGAATGCTGGCACAACCACTGAAATTTCCTGTATATATTTTTTTTCTTTTGGGTGTGACCACCGGACATCCATAAAAATATGGGAAGCACTAATTGGAATTATTTGGTTTAAATAGATAAATAAGGAAATAAATGAGAAAAATGATGCACACTACTATTAATGACATTATTCATTGTCTTCCAATGCTCTACTCTTCCCTCTGCTTTCCTAAATTGATACTGTAAGAGCCAGGCGGTACTGGCACATGCCTTAGTCCCAGCACTTGGGAGACAGACCCAGTTGGATCTCAGTGAGTTCAAGGCCAGCCTGGACTACAGAGCAAGATCCAGGAAAGGCGTAAGGCTACACAGAAAAACCTTGTCTCGGAAAAAAAAAAAGGGGGGGGGCGGGCAAGAGATCATGGTGACTTTGACATGTGAAGGGTTATAATCAGCAAAGCCTTTATTCTGAGACAGTGTTTTCCTTTTTGTTTTATAGATATATACTCAGATTCTTAATTCTCCCTTTTCCTTTCAAAAAATATGTAGATGTTATGGCCATATTGAAGATGCAGCCATCATGAGTTCCATATGAAAGCTAACACATAATGTTGGTCTAGAAAGATGAAAAGTACAAGTGGAGCCCAAATTTATCTGCCAGTTGTTTATAGATTTTCCTATACCTTACTGCTTATTAACATTTGAGCATAGATTTGTGAACTTAACTTCATAAACCAGTAAGAGATAATTTGCCACAACTTACACATCGAGTAAGTTTTAGTTATGGTTTAATTTCACACTGTGATATGTTTTAAACACAAGAATGTTTTGAGATACATCGTTAGACTTTCCAACAGTAAAATCTTTTCTTTGCTCTTTTCACAAGAGTAAGTGATCCCCATTGTTAGAGGCCTGAGCGATAATTATTGAATTTTATTTCTAGAAATCATGACTCAGAGAATATGTCACAGATAATTTGTTAACTAATTTTGCAGCTTAACCATTCAGCAAATTCTGATATACTTCCTGTCATTTGGAGAGAAATAAAATTTGCTTTTCTATAGAAAAGTGAGCCAATTTTAATATTATCATTTCCTAATTTCATAAAACTTCACATTGATTTTTTAATGGTCATTATATCTTAAACTATGAAGTAAGGGGATATTTTTGTTTTAGAATTAATATAGATGTATTTTTCCAGTGAATTGAAACATATGGCATATACACCCTCTTAAAGTTTGATATTTTAAATGGTTTTGCTTGGATTTTAAATTTCATGGTAGTTTAACAGTTATACACTGCTCTTCTACCTTCTTTGGCACCTTCGTTAGGGTGTATTGATCTGAGTACATTTCTTCTCTATGAACAGTGTTTATCTCAGAGATCTCTTGCATCTTAGAAATGTAATCAGTTTTGAGATTAAGTAACCTTCTGTTATATGAATCTGTTATAAACATCCTTTGTTTACCATGAAAACTGCCACTGCAAAGCTCCTATGTTTAATAAAATTGATAGACAAGTCTGTAGTCATTTGATGACTCCCAAGTGATTCTAAAACAATCTGAACATACATGGTTTTAATGTTGAGTCAATACAAACTGATGCAATGAACCGTTGTGATTAACAAATCTATCGGCAACAAGATAATATTATATTGTGCATTATTTGCAGTAAAATATATGTTTATTGCTCAGCACTATTTACATATACATAATAGGAGTAATCATGTCACATTGAAATTTATGTATATTTTATATTGAATTATGCTATCTTTCAAAGATTTTAATATTTAATATAGGTCTTAGTACTTACACTATAAAAGTGCTTTCAGTATATTTTGTAAAACTCACATTGTACACCAGAAATATATTATTTAAAAATGAATTCGTAAGTTAATTTTCTGCATATAGAAAACACCATGTCACAGCATTCTGTCAGTTCATCTGAAATTATGATTGGTGATATAGTGAATGCAGTCTATTGGTCATAACTTTGCTGACCAAATAATTTACATTCAATCAGTGAATAATGCATGTTCAAAATTTGTGCATTGGTTTTGAAAATCACATTTATTCAATTAGCATACCCTTAGACAACTAAATTCAATGAACATTTTGCATATAGGCAAATCCAATGCTTCCTGCTTTATAACAACTTCAATTTCATGAAACAGAACACTTACTTTTTAGGTGATTTGTGGTTGTTTCAGAAAAGTATTTTATCTCCATTTGAAAGAAATTACTAGTAATAAATTCAATAATCATTATAGTATGTGGTGATATTTTATTTGTATGTTAATAAATAAATTTTGCCTGAAGATCAGAGGAAATAGCAAGCCATTTTAAGTAAACACAAAAGTCAGACAGTGGTAGCACATGCCCTCAATCTGATCACTTACCAGGCGGGGTCTCTGTGTGTTCAAGGCCACACTAGGGAACAGAGCCAATCTTGGTGACACATGCCTTTAATCCCAGTACCAACCACAGAGACCTGGAGGTCTGTACAGGCAGGCAGTGATAACAAAGTGAGGTAGCTGGGCTAAGAGCCATTGAGAGGGCAGAACAAGGCAATAAAGGCGCAGGTTAGACAGGAAGTAGCTCATTTTGGAATCTGTGGCTTGGTGAGGTAAGGTTAGCTGGGGGCTATTCCCAATTCCCTGATCTCTGAGGCTTTTACCCCTATATTTAGCTCTGTGTTCTTTATTTAATAAGACTGCTTAGAAATTCATCTACAGTATTCTGTTGTAATGCGGGGAACTCTCCAATGAAGTTTTCACCATATTTCCCTTTTCAAACTACTATTCAGCCACTTGGAAAACAATTTTTCTGAGTCATGCCTGTGCACATGTACTTTGATTCCTATTGTTCACATTCTCCTCCTTTCTTTCCAGCACCACCCACATCACTCCTCTGCTGTGGGATGTTCTGTGTGGCAAATGTGTTGCTCTGATTGGTTAGTAAATAAAACACTGATTGGCCAGTAGTCAGGCAGGAGGAAGTATAGGCAGGACAAGGAGGAGAATAATTCTGGGAAGTGGAAGGCTGAGAAGGAGTCACTGCCAGCTGCTGCCAGGACAAGCAGCATGTGAAAATGCCAGTAAGCCACGAGCCACCTGGCAAGGTATAGATTTATGGAAATGGATTAATTTAAGATATAAGAACAGTTAACAAGAAGCCTGCCACGGCCAGTTTGTAAGCAATATAAGTCTCTGTGTTTACTTGGTTGGGTCTGAGCGGCTGTGGAACTGGCAGGTGACAGAGATTTGTCTTGACTATGGGCCAGGCAAGAAAACTCTAGCTACACTCCTAAGTCCCCCACTCCTGTAAATCTCCTTCTCTTATTTATTAATTTAGGTTTTGTTTAGTGTCACACAGCATTCAGTAAGGCCCCCTTTTGGACCTGAGTTTAAAACTATTCATCAGAGCCTGGTAGGTTCACCAATGAGTACACAACCAGGTACCATATTTCTTTTCTACCATAATCTGTCAGTTGCCAACATATGAGCAGTGTGTGTTAGGACCCGCTGAGACATTTCCCACCCTAGAGATAACTGTTAGAAGGGCTCAACTTCTCTGGACCCAGCGTTGGTCTGCATAGGTGAGCTGAGACTTTTGTTCCCATGTCCCTGTATGGCTTAGAATCTGATATTTAACAGTCCTTCTCCCCACCATGTGGAACATACATTATTTTACCCCTTCATAGAAAATGTTGTGTGAGACTTAAAGTGGTGTGCAGTATGTCGTCTCAAAGGCTGACCCATCAACCATCATTGATTCTCAGCAACTTGTGAAGCCATTGATCTTTTGTTTTCATATAACCTCAGCAATAAAAGTTTTAAAATGTCTGAAAGCCCTTTGGGACATTAAAGGGAAGAAATGTATGTTGGAGAATATTATTTTAAGGTGTGTTACTTTTGTTTATGTTGCATTTGTTTAACTCTGTGAAGCTGTGTTACTTTGCCTGTCAAAAACACCTGACCATCTATTAAAGAAGTGAACAGCCAACAGCAAGGCAGGAGAACGGATAGGTAGGGGTGGCAGGCAGAAAGAATATATAGAAAGAGAAATCTTGGAAGGAAGGAAAGAGGATCAAGGAAGGAGAGAGGAAGAAGGAGGACTTCATGGACAGACCCCAGCTACACAGCCAGACAAGGAGTAAGAAGAAAAGATAGACAAGGATAGAGAAAGATAAAAGCCTCGAGGCCAAAGATAGACAGTATAATTTAAGAAAAGTTGTCAAGAAACAAGCCAAGCTAAGGCCAGACATTCAGAAGTATGAATAAGCTTTCTTTTGTGATTTATTTGGGAGCTGGAGGCAGGCCCCCAAAAAGAGAAAAAAAATGAACAACAAATGTACAGAGGATATAGCTTACTTGTATGAATCATGTACGTGATGGAATTTGATATTTTGTAAGTAAGGTTATAAAATGAGACCACTATGAAACTCTGGATGACCACTCATCCCATCACTGACTTATAAAACTGAGCTTTGATTTGTTTTAATTTTCCTGTGATGAATTTCTAACTTGAGCTTCATGAACCTTACCTCATAGTTGCTCCATTGCCTAGGATATCTGCACACTTAGCAAGAGAGAAATAAAGATGACAAAGAATATTTCTTGCAAACACAACAAGTTTCGTCAAAAGTCAATTAGTATTTTCCCCTCTATATTTATTGTAAATTTCTTGTATGCATACAATGCAATTTGATAAGATCCACCCCCATTCCATCTCCATCCCTCCCACAACTTTTTCTTCTCAATTTTATGTCTTCAAAATTTTCAAAACCCATTGAGTCCACTTAGGTTTCCCTGGATTTGCTTGTATATAAGACCAACAACTCTTTCTCACAGTGGCACTGGGACCTGTCCTTAGTACATGACCTGGCTGTTTGGAGCCTGGGGCTTATGCAGGAACACTTTGCTCAGCCTGGGTGAAGGGAGGAGAGGACCGGATCTTCCTGGACTAAATCTACCAGGCTGAGCTGAATCCTCAGGGGAGTCCTTGCTCTGGAGAAGATTGGAATGAGGGGTGGGCTGAGGGGAGGAGGGAGGACAGGGGAATCCGTGGCTGATATGTAAAATTAAATTATAAAATAAAAAAAACTATAATAAAAAATAAGACCAACAACTTCAGGATAGGTAACCTTTATGGATGCTGTACTGTTGAATAAAACAGACTCTCCCTCACAGGAACATAGCTTTTTCAGCTACTGATAGGATGCCATGAGGCCACCCCTCCCCATACAGCAACTTTTCTCTGTATTGATCTCATGAAGATCTTGTGGATGTAGTCAGAACCACTGAAAGTTCATGTAAAGAACACCCTTGTCATGTGTAGAAAGTAATGTTTCGCTGCAGACATCCACTACTTCTGACTCTTATAATGTTTGTGTTCCTTGGAGCCTTGAGGATATGTGATATTGATGTTCCATTTAGGATAAATGTCCATTTTCATTCTACTGTCTATATACTTTGGCTTTGGAAAGCCAAGGAACCAGCCTGGCTCCTTCAGCTGGTGATAGGTTGGTCTGGTCCACAGTTGTGATCAAGAAAAACTATGTGGCTGAGTTGGTAGAGGGCTTATCTAGATTACAGAAAGCCCTTCCTGTATCCCCATCTCTCATAAACATGGGCATCATGTTGTATACTATAAATACCTTTCTGCAGGGACTGAAGGTAGGAGGATCAAAATTCAAGGCAATCCTGTGGTCACAACCAGCTGGCACTAAATGCAATGATTCCCTTTCTCTCTCTCTGCATATATATACATAAGTATATATACACTATATATATTTAGTGTTTTATATATATATGTATACATGCAATACATATATGCAAGTATATATATGTACATATATGTACTAAGATTTCATAGGATATTGCTATTTACTGTTACAAATTCTCTTTTCCTTATTCAATTCCATAGAAACAAGAGGCATTGGAGTGATTGAAAAACTATCAGATAACAAGTTTTCCTGTCATAAGGTCCTTAAACTTGCATCTCATCAGGTAAATAAATTAAGAGTTAATATTGATATGATAATACCAAGTATGGGTATGTAAACTAAACAATGTATAACACTTGAAACATATTACGTATAGGAGGGGATGTATCTGTTATGCACCATCTATATTAAATATAGATATGAATGTACTGTAAGCATGTTTTCATGAGGTTTGATGTTTTGTCCTTTCACAGAAATCAGCAAGTAATAAGTTGCACTGTGAATCCATCTATTGATTAATGAGAGGAGGTGGTGCTGAGACATCACACTTTAATTAAAACATTTTGGACCATGTTAATTTTTCTTATCACTCAGCTCAGCTTTGTTTGTGTGAGTGTGCCTGTGGGCGGGTACTACAATAAGAAGGGGAATAGCTCTATTACCATTGTTGTGTTTAATTAAAAAACTGGGACAAGGATAAATCATTATCTGTTCTCCATCTTATTTTTCTGTTAATTTGCTTTACAAAGTTATTTACCAACCATAAATTAAATGTTTGGAAAAGGTTTAAATGTACTTACTTTTTAAAGCAAATACTACATATTAAAAATGTATTTTATAATTTTACAATATATTTAAGAAAAATGCTTTCTGTCTTACAGAGGGGGAGTGGTTCTCCACAACAGAGGAGGTGGGGGAGAGCTGGGAGGAATGAAGGAGGAGGAAACTGTGGTTTTGTTGTTTTGTATGAAAGAAGAATCTATTTTCAGTAAAATTTTAAAAAAAGGAAAAAATGTGTAATAAACATGACTCTAAGTATGTAGGTTTTCTTACTGATGGTATATTTTTAGTTATATATCAATGGATTATATAAAATATGCAAAATTGTGAACAATCTTTTATATGTAGGAGGTAAAGCAGAGATGTTACAATAATACATTTTAATTGATTTTATTATAAAAATCACTAGTAGTTTTTGATTATCTTTCTATGCATCAGAGATATGCAAATAATATACAATTCTTAAAATATCAGACATACATTCTGGACCATCTTCTATCCTCAGTCAACACATGAGCCTAGAGAGATTAAAATATGATCCAGGACTATAAAGCATGCTCTCTGTTTTATTTCCCAGGTGATTCTAACTGGATCTAAATAAAACTGTATTTAATGACAACCACCTTGAGATATATTTTTATCAGTTTGTGTTAAGTTTCAAAGAACTTAAATGATCTTAAAACTTAACCTTTTTTAAAGACAGAGTATCAATGCTGTTTTTTGTGTGTTTTTCATTTTTATTTAATATTTAATGCTATTGAATATATTTGACAAAGATAATATTTTATGTTTGCTACTATTTTCTTCAAATTAAAATTTATTTCTCATGGTATTATTTGATAACTGGGGTGCTTATCCATGGAATGACTAATTATTCTTCTCTGTGTAGTCTTCAAGTCCTTTTCTAGAAATAGGACAACTTGAGATTTTCCCTTTTCGGTCTAGGCATTTCTATTGGTGCCTTCATTGTACATATCTTGTTAATCTTAGTAGTCACTGTTAATGTGTCTCTCACTTCTAAGAGACACAGTCTCACAGCCAATGTCCTGTTCTCTGTATTTTAAAAACTTTTAACATCCCTTTTCCTGATGTTCTCTGAGTTTTAAGTGTTTGAGGTATTAGTCCTGAAATCATACACATACAGACAATAGGAAATGCACTAAATGAGTTGTATTTATATATTTATGCAGGGATATACAACAATGGTAATCAAAGTCAAAAGGCCATGAATTTGAATGACAATTAGGAGAGGACACGTAAATTGTAGGTCTAAGGAGATTTAGGAGGGATAGGTGGGCAGAACAGGAAGGGGAAAAGGTGTAATCATATGTTAATGAAAGTTTTCAAAATTAAGAATTAACAGAAAGTTTTTATTTTTCATTTAATTTTTTTCTCTCCCAGTTAAAAACAAAATATAATTGATTTTAGAACATTAAATTATAAAGATACCAAGCTCAAATTTGGTTCATACCATCTCTCTAATCTACAAGAAAATAAATAGAGTTTAATATATTGAAGCAATAATGACAGAAGCACATTTCTTAAAAAAAAAAAAACAAACAGTTTGGGACACTGGACTCACTTTCTATCATCCACCTTAGTACTAAGACAGTGGTCAAAGATCAGGCATTGGGTCATAAGGTTTAATTTCAAGTTGTTCAATGCACTGATTTGTTAATCAAACAATGGTATACTCTCATGTAGCATTCTATAATAGATTGATTATGGGTTGGGTAGGTTTTAACAATGCCAATAACTACAAAAAGATCAAATGTGCTTGCAATTCTCTGGTATTTACTGTTTTTCTGATGTCTTAATATTCAATTTGTAGGAGATGATCAGCCTCACTATCAACAAGTATAAACTATTGACCATTACTATAGTTTCATTTGTTTGTAAATCCAAAAGTCTATTGTCTACCACTTGTACAATATACTATGTTTCTCTTAGAAATTGCCAACATTTGCTTATTATCAAATACTAGCTGAAATATATTGGGTCATGCATTTCTGGTTGTGGAGGAGACATCATAATGAAGATAATTTCTGCTGTACAAATTGACCTTGAGATAGTGACAGATGATTCAATAAATATTAAAATGCTGTTTTTCTTTTTAAAAGGAAGAAAAATATAATTCCATGAATTCTGTAATAAACAAATCCTATATCATATAGCTGCCTATTCCAGGGACTAAGATACTCCATTACATAATAACTTCCCCTATTTTCTATGATTATCTTGGTTGTAGTTTTTAAATTCCTTTTTTGTTCATATTTCTTAGGTATTCATAGAGCATTCTTAGAAAAAAATATCATCTTTAATATTCCTCACATACTTCCTTCTAATTGAGATTGGAAATCAGGAAAATTTGAAACACTCATATAATGTTTAGTATAGAGTACTAACATATTTCTTGTCATAAGCGTTTAAAATATTTAAAGTGCATTTTCTTTTAATCTAATTTTTATGGTCTATTACTCAAAATACAAATTTGAAAAACTTTGTAAAATTGCTTTCTTCAAGGTTATATACCAATAGACTAGAGTTTTCAAATTCAAACATCTCTGAAATATCTCTTGAGTTATTTCCTCTTAGACATCAAGCTGTCAATGTTATTTTTATTCATCAGAACTCTTTCAGTGGTTTTCAGCCTTCCTAATGCTGTGACCCTTTAGTACAGTTCCTCATGTTGTGGTGACAATTCAGCCATAAAATTATTTTTGTTGCTACTTCATAACTGTGATTTTGTTACTGCTATGAACCACAATGTAAACATCTGATCTGCGGCTTCCAGGGTTTGCAACATGCAGGTTAAGAACTTCTATAAATGGTCTAGTAGCATTTTATTGAAGGTACTGCTCTATTGAATCTGTACTATCTGGAAATTTTCATCAGTGGAAATTCATTTTCATCAGATTTTGGAAGCTTGAAATCTAAGATAAAAATATTGATGTTATTTTGTGTGTGTGTGTGTGTGTGTGTGTGTGTGTGTGTGTGTGTGTGTGTGTGTGTATGTGTGTGTGTGGTCTGTCTCTGAAAAATGGCAGTATCAAGACATGTGATAACACTAAAGGGGAAATTTTTCTTGGGTTCACACACCAGGCCAAAGAAGTATAGGCAACTGATAACTGCTAAGAGACTGATAATTAGCCTTTCCCAGGGATGAGTGTCCAAATTGATTGTCCAATACAAAGAGGTCATCCCTGTATATACAAAACCACACAAACAAACTCAGCATGCAATAGTTCTCTCTCTCTCCTGTTCCCCCTCTCTTTTTCTGTGTGTGTGTTTTTGTGTGTGTATATATGCACGCGTGCGCATGTGTGTGTGCGTGCGTGTGCGTGTGTGTGTGTGTGTGTGTGTGTGTGTGTGTAAAACAATAATTAGGGAGGAACTGGATATCAATTGAATAATAAGGGTTGTAAATGAAAGGAGTTGGAGGGAGGGAACTTGGGAGGGACTTGGGGAAAAGGGAGAGGAAGTGGTAGAATTATATTTTAATTAAAATGCAAAAAAATAAATAATAAAGATATTTTTTAAAAGGAAAGGCTAAAAGGAGCTGGGTGTGTTGGGACATGCCTATAATCCTGACAGTGGGTAGAAGCATAAGGATTAGACATTAAATTTCATCTTCATCTATATAGTGAGTTTTAAAGCTAGCCTCAGCAACATAAAACATAAATAACAGCAATGGCTACAGGAAAACTATACAAATGAACCAAAGCACTATACTCAACTATTTCACAAAAGAAGTGATGTGTCTTTAAGTGATGACATTAAAACAATTTTAGTGTCATTCACATTAAAAACTGAAACAGAACAGACATCAACTGATCAAGTTTCCAAGCAATATTAAATCACATCAGCAACACTGTAATACCCACAGTTAATTTTAATAGTTTAAGCATCTCTGATAGTAATGCTACTCAGTTATTAAATGCAACATAAAATGTTAGAATAATTACCAGTAAGTAACCCAGCATATTTAGAAATAGGCCTTTTGTGAAGAGGATGGATATAGGGAAATAATTAACAGAAATAATATTTCTCATTTATCACCTTTAGAAATAGCTCCTGCTATAGCAATTATATGTAAAATATTACAGAAGATAAAGAATATAAGAATTTTCTCATTCACAGAGTAAAAGATTAACTGGCATGTTTACCACATGTTTGTAAGTAGACAGTGGTGTGTTGGAGACTTTACTGTTTACAAGAGAGTGAAAAAAAAGTTGAAAGAAAATGTTTCTGCCACTTGATAAATCTATGAAGAAGTGAGGAAAATATCTGGGTTAGAAAAGAATACAATATTTATGTACATAATTTCAGACACTTATTCTCTCATCATCATTATGATCTTCATATTCCTCCCTTCCAACATTTGATGACTGCCCAGTTCCACTCTTAGACTGTTTCAAACAACAGTGTCATTAAAAACAATTGCTAATTCATTAAGTTATTTCACTAGTGACTGATTTTACTGATTGTTGCATAAAATCTTTTATAAGTGCATAGTGCTCAGTTGCTGCTCTTTTGAATCATTGTTTGTGATTTCATTTGTATTAAAAATTTGCAAGATTTCCAGCATAATTTTGATTGCTGACTGTGACTACAAGAACCCCTTATTTTTTATCTTCTTTCATGTAGTCTTCCTTATTGAACTGATTTAATCAACTTTTCTCTTTTTTATTGTTTGTGTTATTTTTGATGAAGATTTGTTATTGTTGTACTGGAGATTGAAACTATAGCCTTTCCCATGCCACCCAAGTGCTCTATCACTTAGTAGCATGTCCAGGTAATGTTTTCTTACTTCATGTGCCATGATTTTATTGTGATTTCATTATTAGTGTTATACTGCATTTTGAAAAATTACTGCTTTCTTCAGTTTAATTGAAATATTTTGACTTTGAATTTTAGAGTCTCTTTTTAAATTTTCATTCAGTGTTGTTTATTATTTACTTAACCTATTTATTGTGCTGTTATTAAAGCACCTGTAATACACAGATCTGAGATCAAATAAATAACATGTATTTAACGTTCAGCAAAATTACTGGGTAAGATTAAATCAAATCTCTTAAAATGAGGGAATTTATCATTTTTTCTTTTAAAGAAAATAATGGACAATATCTCCATACTATAAATATAAGGAAAGAAATTTTATGAAAATTAAAAAGATATGAATTTGAAGTTTAGAAAAAAGAAAAAACAAGGCTTATATATCTCAATACAAAATCAAGAAGAATAAAAGAGCTATAATAATTGTGTCACAGATCACTGTTTTTCAGGGATTATCTTAAATCTAATGTTTCAAGTTCAACAAAAGGCAAGTTATCCTTACATGATTACTAAAAATGATACAGTTGATAGTCAAATTATTCTTAAATGGTTACTGAAAATTATACAAAGCTTTTTGCTCTTATTAAATATCATCCTTTTTCTGTGACACATTGTGCCTTTTTTAATATATAGAACTAGTATGAAGTTGCTTCCTATTTCATCTTGCACTCAAAAGAAATTCAGACTTAACTGTCACTGAATTCATCAAAATATGCATCTTTTAAATATCTGAATAGAATTTAATTGTATAAATCATTCCAGAGTTTTAAGTCAATAATAATAGTTTACTAAGTACTAGTTGTGTGCCTCATTAATTGTGCCTCATTAATGCCATACAATTTTGAAAATTAGTAATACTATGAAACCTAATATTAAGTTCTTATTGGACTAATATTAAGAGGTAGTAATATGTGATTTAAAATAGTGGCCAATATTCTGGGATGAATGTATGCTTGAGGTTTTTATTGGAACAGCTGTCATGGTCCCTAGAACAGTCCTATACAGCTCTTCAAACTAATTGAGTAGGCGATGCAATTCATAAGAACATATTTCAATGCTACATATTATGTCTGCTTTGAAACAATATAAGAGGTCTTGTAGACACAACAGGACTGATGTACAGATTAACTCACAGGAAATATAGTAGTATTTATAAGACTGCACAATTTCCAACCAAATGGACTTCCACAGTGAGAAGAGGAAGTGGACACAGGGAATCAACCCTAACTGAGGTGCTATTTGTAAATGACACCCACCAACAAAGGAAAAATCTGTTTCTCCTTTGGACTGGGATTGTAAACTATACTTCAGTGCAAGCTTCAGGGCCTAGGATAAAAAAAAATGAACTCTAAGGGTTTTTGTTATGGTTGATCGTATGTTTCATTTTGACATTTTTTAAAAATCTTATCGGTCATTTGCTTATATTTTCTGATTCATACTTTTGTGGGTTTGAGCAAAAGAGAGAGACTAAAGACAGAACAGTTGAAGAATAGGGGATTTCAGGGAGGAGTTTGGAGAGGGAGAGACTCACTAAAATATATTGTAATATATGCCTGTGGCCATGTCAGAGGGGCAGCAGTTGGCAATTGACTTCAGGGGATCAGCCCACCAGGAAACAAAACCCTGATGGGTAAATCTCTAATAGGCAAGACCACAAGATCACAGACCGAAGAATGTCTTTTGCTTCTGCTGTACCTTTACATGTTTGCCCCTGCCATCTTTCTCTAGTATCTGACATGGTGTGAATGTGTTGGGGGAGATCCCCACTGCCAGTAATGTAGTGTGTTTATTTCATATAAATATCCTGATCTACTGGGTATTTTTACCTGTGGATTATTATGATGATTTCTTTTGAAGTTATGCTGTCTAACTGCTAACAATAATCTTAGTTTAATAGAGTTTTGATAATAAGAAATAAAACAGGAAGTGTCACACAGCTACAAAACTTGTGTTTCTATTGAGAATCTGTATGAACTATGGCCTAGATTAATGATTTAAAAAAAATAGTTGAGTCCTAATAGCCCGGCTAGTTTAAATTCCTCTAATTTTAACGTTGTGAAGTGTGTTCATAGGTTTTGGAGTGCATCATAGCTGAAACAAAGGTTTGATAACTTAAAATTAGACTGAGGTGTTTTGTTAAACAGCTTTGAGTTAAAAACCCAAGAAGACAATCTAACGTTTTAGAAAGGCACATAATTGAGTGAGGAACTCTTTAAGGTCAGGAAACAATAACAAAACATTTCAATTATCATTAGCTGGTGAGCCTTTCTTGCTAGGATGACCAAAGGTGATGATTAATTCCTTATACCCATTTCTTCCCTCAATCTCCTGATATATATATATATATATATATATATAACTACTGATATATATATATACTGATATATATATAACTATTTATATATATATATGTAACTACTGATAAGTGGGTTATACACTAAAGATTTAAAGTAAGCTGACTGATTGTTTTCCATGCATAGAAGTTTATGTTTGTGATTCTTTTAACATTCCCTTTAAGATTAACTTTCAAGATAAGTAATGAAGTAATTGGTCCTTTCTTTGTAACTGCAGAATGCAGCCTGCCTGTAAAAGAACTGACTGAGAATACTTTGCTTATTTACACTCTGTAAAGCCATAACAAGTTGCTTGAGTATGAATGTATATGGGTTCTTTGGGACAATTTGTTTTTGACCAGTAATACATAAAATATTAAATCATGTAAGAGAAATTAAAAACATGTTTTTTACTTGTATTCATTGTAATCATTCACTTGAAAAACAAAATGTAACCACAATATAATTTCTATATTGCCTAAAAGATTTTGTTGTGATATATAAGCTGTAGAGAAAAAATAAAGATGGATTTAGAAGAAAAATACCAACACTGAGAGAATAAGGAAGAATAAAGATAGAGTGAGAAGGAAAACATCAAGAATGAGAGAAAAAGGAAACAAAGATAGAATGAAGGGGAACACACCAAGAATGAGAGAATTAGGAGAAAAATATTAAGAGAATTATAAGGAAAACACCAAGAGAGACAGAAGGGACATTTCTGGGTAGAGATAAGAAAAGAGAACATAGAATATAGAGTCAGGACAAAAAAGGAGAATAAAGAAACGATCTGAAGGAAGCCATCGTGAGAGTATATGAGTGTCTTTTCTCTCACCTCTCATATAAAAATGTCATAGTATGCCAACTCCGTGGATGACCATCTGGCCCCTGTGCTGCTAGAGGCTGGTCCCGCAGGCAGCAAAAATGAAAAAATGTAAACAAAATAAGAATATATTTATAGAAGACAGGTTAGATGGCTATGTTGATGAAGGTGCTTGACACAGAACCTGAGTTCAGGGTCTTAAACACACATCACAAAATGTGAATCAACTCCTTCACATTGTTTTCTGTTCCCCATGCTCTCCAGGGTATATGTGCACATGCACACGCACACGCACAAAAAAAAAGCCCCACAAAAATAAGCACGTACAAAATCAAATATATTTACCATTATTAGAATATATAATAATATTATCTTCAAAACTTAATGCATAAAGTAGTTTGCCACATAAATCTATACTATGTAATAATGCAATTATTTCAATTAATAACCTCATTATACTTTTATGGATGCTCTCTGGACAATCAAATTTTTTAACATATTACAATAGAATGCTCAAAAGCTAAGTAATTTTTTTTTAGAAATAGCTTGTACTAATTTGAATATAGTTCAGGATTTTGTAAATTAGAAATTTTAAGTTAACAAAATTTCAGTTATTTCTGGGGAATTCTTTTTGACATAACTGTGATTGTCAAAGCATCTAATATACTTGTCATTAAATGTTTAAATATTAATGAATCTTTTCAAAGGTTAAGTTCCACACAGTAGTTTTAATAGGTACATTATCTGAAATTGGATTATTGATATTTTGCAAATAAATAAGAATGATCCAAGTTTTAATTTGTACCATATGTTTGAATTGAATGTCATCTGATAAATGGCTAATACACGCACAATTGATTTTCTTAGTTCATTATATTAAATGTTCCCTTCTGATTGCATTTCTCCATATTGAGTTCATTAATAAAAAGTGATATTTAGATTAAATAGTATTGTCTAATAGTTTGAAGAAAAATTTTAAATGGCACACTATAGTCAAAATATTCCATTTGTTCTTTTTACTTGTAGAGAAATGACAATATGGCTATTTTTTTTTTTCAGATATCCTTGAAAGTTTATATTAACATTTCAGAAGTGTTATTTCTGGAGACCATAATTCCTAGAAAGATATTCAAAAAATAAAATTATTAGCACTAATACAATTGATTTAAAAATTTATTAAGATGTGGCGATATATTGTTTCCCCAATAATATTGAGCACCCTAGTAAAGCTTATCTAAGGATCAGAGGAAAAACCCTGCCACAATATTAAACATAGAAGTGAGGAAATGTTAGCACACACCTTTAATCCTAGCATTTGGGAGGCAGGGATCTGTCTGGATCTCTGTGAATTCAAGGGCACACTCAAGGAGAGGGCCAGGCATGGTGGCACACATTTTTAATACCAGCACTAACCATAGAGATCTGGAGGTCTGTACAGACAGGAAGTGATGTAGCTGAGCGGAAAGAGGAAGTAAGATGCAGAATAGAAAGGCAGATAGGCATGGGTATACAGGAAATAGCTCTCTTTGGCTGAAGATTTCTAAGTGGTAAGAATGTGGCTGACTTCTTTCTGCTTTTCTGATCTCTCAGTTTTTACCCTAATATCTGGCTCCAGGGTTTTTATTAATAAACCATTTAGCAATTTGTCTTAAAGTGAGAGGCTGTATAATACAAAATTTAAAGAATTCAATGAATATTAATTTAGTAATTTTCATATGATGAATTATCTAAATTTGAGGATTTTTCAAATCATTCTCTATTTAAAGAAATAATATGGAATTCTGGGACCCAGAAATAACAAAATCAAACTTTGAATATGTTTCCTAATTTTAAAAAAATGTATGTATTTTAAAATTATGTGTTCTTTTTAAAATCTGAAAATTTGTTGCAGGTTCACATATTGAATGCTTGGCCCTTGTTAGATGATACTAATTGTAGGGCAGGTTATTGGTTATGGTGAATGGTGATAAAGATGGAGATCTTCATTGGAAGGTTGTATACATGATCCCTGGATCATTTGTTTTTTTTTTTTCTCTCTGTGATACATTTTTCAATGACCTGATAATCCTTTTCCATTGCCATGCAAACTTGCCTCAGCCAGGACCTAGAGTCAATAAAACAGAGGAAAATGCACTGAAACTTTGAAGTAAACTAGTTTTCTTTAAACTGTTCTCTTGGACATTTTGGTGAAAGAAATGTGAAGCTGACTAGTACACTGTCAAGCACTTGAGAACTTTGGCATCGTCTGTGACCAATAAAACAGAAATTGAGCTTGAGCAAATACACCACAATGTGGTAAATATTATATAACGGTATCTTTAAAACGAATAAACATAATAGCAAAATGAGGATTGTTAGCAAAGATAGGCTAGAGCTCCCCCTACCAAGACCCCACAGCGGACCCTGCAATCTACATGCCCTGCCCCCATACCCATTTGTCTGAGACCCCAGCCACTTCCTGAAAACCGAAACCAAACTTCCTGCTCTCATTGGACAAAGAGCTCTCATTGGACCAAGAGTAACCTCAGGAGACAGGGAATCTGCCAGACCTCATTAGACCAAGAGTAGCTTTCTGAGGAGTAAAATAAAATCAGTGATATAATAAATCAGTGAGAATATCTATTAACCCTCATGTCACATTATTACAATGATCATTACCTGTTAATATTTTCCCTTATAAGTATCAAATACTGTACATACAAATGGGCATTTTTCCATTCAATATCAACAGTTGAGCAGAATAATGCTATGTGTAATAGTATCCTTAATATATAGATGTAATAGTGACTATTTAATGTTAACAATAGTTTGCAGGAGTAACCAGACATGCTACCAAATATCTGGAATCCCTGTACATGGAAAGGAGAGGCAGGAAGATCAAGAATTAAGTGTTAGTTACAGTTCTGCAGTGAGTTTAAGACCAACCTGGAAGAGTCCCGTAGCCCCTGCCTCAAAACAACAAAACAAAACAAAAACCGCACTACAATTAAAAAAAATAATAATTGTTCTGTAATGTATTTTTTTCTAAAACATTAGTAAACTTTGCAGTTAGGAATTAAATTAAAATCAATCCAACAAATTCTATCTTGTTTTCTTATTTTATCACAATCTCTTCTTTTGAAATTATGTATCCATTTAATGTATAATGTACACTTTTAAAAGTTAAAATTACTCAAAAAAGATTTGTATTAAAAGAGTGCCTCCTCTCAGGCCATTTTCGACATTCCAAATTGCTTTTATCTTGTTCAAATATAATACACTCCCTTTTTCTAATTTCACGTCAGATAATTTTTCATAAAGTATAAACAAGGCCTGTCCATTGCCATTAACATGGGCTAGCAGAGAACTGAGTCTTGTACCTTTTATCATTTGGACAGCTCCAGTTTTCTCTCTGCCTTAGAATTTTTAGTTCCTTTGACATCTATTTCTGTTTTGTTTTCATTGTTCTAAGGTACCAGGGTGATTGCTATCAACAATTAAGAAAGACTGTTTAATTCGTCGAAGTCTCCACAACATAGTTGCTTTGATCTCTTCTGTTGATGAATTTAATAAGGGAGTGAATCCCATGTATCTCACCCATTAGAAGTCATTGTGCAGATGCAATTACAGAACAGAGAACTTCTACAAACAATGCTGGGTATGAAAATAACTGATTTTTGTAATTAAACAGAAGTGTGTTCAAAGGATCCTGATCCTCACACCAAAGCTCACTATTGCTACAAAGTAAATTACTTTGGAGACAGCTGGGCGAGCTGAAGTCTTCAGTGAATATCACTGGAACACAGATTTCTCCAACACCTGGCCTCAGGGAAAAGTTTACTTCAGAACAGATGCTAATGTTTCATGCAGTTTTAACAGAGAATATGGTGATGAAACAATTTTTATTTAACTTCATTCTAGAAAAACACAACCTGAGTGATTTGGTAAAGTTCAGATCGAAACTTCTTTAAGGAAATGGAAAATAGACACACTTTCAAAATTGTTTAAATTTTACACAGTCCTTAAAATGTCTTTTTGGGAATTAAAATGACATTTGAGTCTCTCTGTATTTGGACTGAAATTTTTATCATTTCTGTTACATGTATTTGTTATAAAGATTAAATGTACTTACTTTCTTCTTTGTGGTAGTATCTAAGAAGATGAATGCATATTTTAAAATAAGACACGATAGCTGAAGAACAAAACAATAAGAGATAGAGTGATATTTCAAAGCAATTCTTTAAAAACTAGTCCATGACTATGTATCTTGAGCAATAAGTTTTTGTGTAACTGATATTATCACATCTTGAACCAGAAAATTATTTTATGCTAAAGAAACTCTTCATTGAATAATATTTTTGACAAGGTAAAGTAAATCAAAACATATAAGTAAGCACCACTGCAGTCCAAGTACATCATTAATTATCCATCTATCATGACAGAGGGCCAGCTCTAAGAAGGTCACATTGATTTTACAAAGCGTTTTATATTTTCCATATTTGATGTAAGATATTTACTAAAGTGCTCATATTTGTAACCAGGTCTTCATCATTATTTCATTATGTTCTATTATTCAAATGTCTATTCTGTTTGATAGATGTGATTTCATCTATTGTTTCTTGAAAGGACAAGGATATTAGAATTTGATTATCTTTTAATGAGGAGAAACAGGACTAAGGCACCATTTTAATATACCCGCTAGGATGAGAACAGATGGGGATCTCTAGAAGACAGTCAGGAGGAGCTTAAAGAGGGGGTGATGTGTTTACTAGAGGGACAAGATTAACAGTAGCATGACTAGGACAGAAGGGACAGTGCTAAAATGTCTTAAGGGAGAATAAGAATGACATCTTACAATATTCATAAGCATATTTAGATTTCAGTGCAAAATTGATATCACTTCTCACACTCCTCCCTTTCTAATCCTCCTGTCAGTGCACCCTTCAGAACAGAACACCTCAACATATGCCACTTTGAAATGGGAATTATTATTTGAACGAAATGAGTACTCTGTCTGCTTGGATTTCTTCTAGAAAGCTACAGATGAAGCTGCCATGTAACAAACATGCTATCTATACCTCAAGAAAGAAACATTCTTAGCACCAGGGAATATAAAGAAGTCAGGGATACTTAACACCTGAACCTCATTAAACTAACTTTTAGTTTCCCACTGGTTTGCTACTGTTAACTTTCGTAGTCTAAGTCCTACGATTTCATCTTCATTCCACAACTGAGTAGTAATTTAATAATTTGTACCAACCTGCCCTCTTGGTCTTCATTTTACTGTCATAACATCTATCCACACATAAAACTCTGTTTTTCCCCTTCTATCAATCATACCAAATTAACCTTCACTTCCCATTAAGACACCTTAGAGGTGATAAAGTCAAAGTCTGCTGATCCTTCAATCCAATTAACCAAAACCAAGAGGATTAAAGATAAAAGTCCTGTTTAAACTCCTTATCCCCCATTCCTAGGAGTCTTATCTAGGGTCACCTTCACAGATTCCTGAGAGTTTCCCTTGTGTTAGGTTTCTACATCTTTCCAGAGATGTTCCCACCCCTAGATTCCAGTTGTCTCTGCCAGTACTTTCTCCCTCCATGCTCTCCCATGTGATCTCTCCTGCTCCCATCCCCAACCCCATCCAGAGTCCTCCCTTGTCAACTAGAAATATCTATTCTGTTTCTCCTTCGCAGTGATATTCATGCATCCCACCTTGAGTCCTCCTTGCTACATAGCCTCTCTGGGTCTGTGGATTGTAGCATGGTTATCCTTTAATTTATGACTAATACTCACTTTAAAGTGAGTGGTTTTTCTTACTTGGTCTGAGTTACCTCCCTCAGGATGATTTTTTTCTAGTTCCATCTATTTTCCAGTAAATTTCATGATGCTATTGTTTTTAGCGCCTGACTAACACTCCATTCCTTTACCCATTCTTTGGTTGAGGAATATTTAGATTGTTTCCAGATTCTGCCTATTACAACAAAAACTGTAATAAACCTAGTTGAGTAAGTGTTCTTGTCATATATTTAGGTATATGCCAAGGAGAAGTATAGCAGGGTCTTGAAGTAGATCTATTCCCAGTTTTCTGTAAAACTGCCACATCGATTTCTGGAGTGTCTGTACAAGTTTGCATTCCCACCAGCAATGGAAGAGTGTTCTCCTTGATCCACATCCCCTCTATCATGAGCTGTCACTTGTGTTTTTGATCTTAGCAATTCTGACAAGTGTAAGATTACATCCAAAAGTCATTCAATTTGCATTTCTTTGATAGCTACGGATGTTGAACATTTGTGTTTCTCACACATTTCAGATTCCTCTGTTAAGAATTTTCTGTTTAGATCTGTACCCATTTTTTTTCTTTTTCTTAATTTTAATTCTTTTTTGTCTAGTTTCTTAAGTTCTTTATATATTTTGGATATCAGCCCTTGTTAAGACATGGGGCTGATGAAGATCTTTTCTCACTCTGTAGGCTGCTATTTTGTCCTTGTGACAGTGTACTTTGAGTTACAGAAGCTCTTAAGTTTCATGATATGCCATTATTTATTTGTATAGCTCCATGACTGTGCTACTGGTGTTTTGTTCAAGAAGCTGTCTTTTGTACCACTTCGTTCGAGGCTATTCCCCACTTTCTCTTCTGTCAGGTTCAGTTTACCTGACTTAAGTTGATGTATTTGATCCACCTGGAATTGAGCTTTATGCAGAGAGGTAGATGTGGCTTTATTTGCATTCTTCTACATGCAGACATTAAGTAAGGCCAGCACCATCCGCTGAATCTCCTGTAACCAGGGAAAACTTCAACTCAAGGAATTGGGACACCGACCCATTCACAAAACCTCCAGTCTATAATTTGTCCTGACTACAACATATGCTGGGCTAAAGGTGTAGTAGAAATTGAAGGAGTGGCCAATCAATGCCTGCTCCAGTTTGAGACCTATCAAGTGAGATTGAGTTCACCCCCAGCACTGCTTGGAGTTTCATTCCAGGACTCAGATGCAGGATGACTCAGAAATCTAGGATAGGATCAAATACAACTGGCAAAAAAAAAAAAAAAAAGGAAAAAATAGAAAAAGAAAAAGTTCAGTGCTATGATACTCTGTTATATTAATAAACTTGTCTCTAGCCCAATGGTCATCAGAGATGCTTCACCTAGCAATGAATGCAAATAGATGGAGACAGCCAAACATTAGGTGGCGCTTGGGAATCTGTGGAAGCCTGGGAGGAAGGAATGTCAGAGGCAGAGGAATCATGGGCACCACAAGAAACCCAACAGAATGAACTAACCTGGCCTCATAGGGGCTGATAGAGATTGAACAACAACAACTAAAAAGCAGAGATCCTGCATGAGACTGACCTTGGCCCTATGTGTATATGTTACAGTTGTGTAGCGTGGTCTTCTTGCGGGATCCCTAACAGTGGAAGCAGGAGCTATGTCTGACTCGGTTGCTCTGTTCCCTGCTTTTAGGACTTTTCCTTCTATTGGATTGCCTTGTGTCCAACCTTAATAGAAGAGGAAGTATCTAGTCTCACTGCACCTTGATGCATGTGATGTTAGATGACCATGGCTATTAGATATTCATGGGATATCCCTTTTCTGAAGAGAAACACAGGAGGAATTATAATTGGAAGGTGGGGGGAAATGGAGATGTTAGGGGAAGGAACTGGGAGGAGAGGATAGAGGAACAATTGTTGGGATGTATAAACAAACATATAGATACATAAATATAAAACAAATAAATAAAACTACACACACACACACACACACACACACACACACACACACAAGATAAAAGTCCTGACAGACTTGTCTATAACTCCAGTCTTCTCAGTTATGATCAGAATGGAAAGTATAGAGATTCAATCTGGCAGAAGAAAATCATATTTAACGACATATATCTTTTCCCAGTATTGCCTCCTATCTTTTCCACCTTTTTGTAAAAAATATATTTATTTATTTATTTATTTATTTATTTATTTATTTATTTATTTATTTATTTATATTACATCTGACTGCAGTTTTTCTTCCCTCCTCTTCTCCCAGTCCCTCCTCCCAACCTCCCTTTGCATCTCTCCAATCTGCTCCTCCTCCATTTCTATTCAAAAAAGAGCAGGCCTCCCATGGATATCAAGAAAACATGGTATATCAATTGCAGTAGGCCTAAGATCCTTGCCTTTATTAAGGCTGAGCAGGGCAACTCAATATGAGGAAGGGGGTCCCAAATTCCAGCAAAAGAGTCAGAGACAGCCCTTGCTCCCACTCTTTTGAGTCCCACTAGAAGACCAAGCTACACAACTATCACATATATGCAAAGGGCCTAGGTAAGTCCCATGCATGGTCCCTGGTTGTCAGCTCAGTCTCTGTGAGCTCCTAGAAGCCCAGGGTTCTGTGGGTTTTCTAGTGATGTCCTTGACCCCTCTGGTTCCTAGAATCCCTCCTCCCTCTCTTCAGCAGGATTTCCAGAGCTTGGCCTAATATTTGACTGTGGGTCTCTGCATCTGTTTCTACCAATTGCTGAATGATGTCTCTCTGATGACTATTGGGTTAGACACCAGTCTATGAGTATAGCAGAATATTGTTAAGCATCATTACATTGACTTCTTTGTTCCCAGTCATATTTGGTTCTATCCTAGGTATCTAGGCCATCCAGCCTCTTGGTCCTGTTGTTCCATGCAGTGCCTGGGTGCTCAAATTCATATGGAAAAACAAACAAACAACAAAAAAAAACAGGACAGCTAAAACAACACTGTACAATAAATGAGCTTCTGAAGGTATCACCACCCCAGATTTTTAAGCTCTACTATAGGGCTATAGTAAGAAAAACCACATGGTTTTGGCATAAAAACAGACAGGTAGATCAATGTAATAAAATCTGATTTCCAGACATAAAACCACACACATGTGGACACCTGATTTCTGACAAAGAAGCCAAAATTATGCAATGGAAAAAAGAATGCAACTTCATCAAATGGGACTGATATAACTGGATATTGTCATGAAGAAGAATGCAAATAGATCCATATATATATCACCTTGTACAAAACTCAAGTCCAAGTGGATAAAATACCTCAAAATAAACCCAGATATACTGAACCTGATAGAAGAGAACGTGAGAAATAGCCTGGAACACATTGGAACAGGAGACAATTTCTTGAATAGAACAACAATAGTGCAGACTGACAATTAATAAATGGGATCTCATGAAACTGAAAAGCTTCTGTATGGTAAAGGATATCACCAATACAACAGAATGGAAGTCCATATTGTGGGAAAAGATCTTTACCATCTTCACATCTCATAGACGGCCAATTTCCCAAATATATAAAGAGCTCAAGAAAATAGACATCAAAACAACAAAATAGAACAAAATAATCCAATTAAAATGGAGTACAGATATAAACAGAGAATTTGCAACAGAACAATGTCATATGGCTAAGAAACACTTAAAGAAATGTTCAACATCCTTAATCATCAGGGATATGCAAGGATAATGCTCTGACTTTCTAATCTCCCTAATTTGTCTCCTGTGTTTTGTGCAGATTGCATCTGTCTCTTACTTCATGGGGGATTAGTGTGATGCTACCCTACCACAAATACTATCTCCAGATGATCACAACTTTCTACATTGTGGCATAGGGTGTGAAAGAAATTGTTTTATGTTCTCCTAAATTCATTAAATATTGAACTTATGTCCAATATAATGTTCTTTATGTAATAATGACAAATAAAAGATTATATATGCTCATTACAGACACAATGTTTGATAATTTTTACCTATAATTGATTGAATCCAATGATGCAGAATGGTAGACATGAAATTCCAAATGCATACAATTGTGGATAAAATACGATTAACCAATTGGTACTATTTTCTTCTGAGGATCTTGCTTCTCTCTGAAGAACATTTTCTTCTTGCAATGTTGTATCCTACCCTTCCTTAATGCTCTTTCAGACAGTTTGGATATATATTTTGAACACTTCTATAAAGAGTTTGTTTGAGTTTGGGACTAACCTGGGACATCCTTGGTTGCCATTCATAAAATGTTCATATTTTTTCCTTAATATCTGACCATTATTCTATCTCTAAATTTGTTTTGGCTATGGAAAGTGTATAAAGGCTCTGTCCAGAGTCATCAGGGATCCCAAACCCCTGCATTGTATTCAATAAGTTGTTTCTTTGCCTTCATTCTAAGCATTCTTTCTAAAGACAAGATTTTTATCATACATGGAAGTATGGAATATATTTTGCTATAAAGCAGAAGTTATATTTGTGATAAACAGGTGCAAATCAACATTATCTTATTAGATAGAGAAAACATATCCTGAAGATTTTATGATTTCTCACAGTGTGGTTATTTCTGTAAGAAAACTTAGGGGGCTAACTTAAGTAGGGCAAGGGACAAAATAGCCAGCAAACAAACAAAACAACAGTAGACCATTTCAGAACACCTGGTCAACACAAGATAAAAATAAATGTTACTACAGCCATGTTGGGGGTGGATTAGTACTCACTTCTTCACTCTAACTTTCCCAACATTTAGGGAGTCGCTTAAATGTTTATGCATATGTTTTAAAATAAAATCATGTGCTACTAATTATCTGATATAACTTGTTGACTTATGCAAACATAATATCGTGACAAATACAGTTTTCTGTTAATTATCATTAAGTGTCAAAATCAATTTCTATCTTGTAAATACTAATGTTTAACAATCTTTATTCTTGCTAAATAAGGGTTACTACTTCCTAACAGTTATAATATCTTAGTTAACATTTAAGTAAATACAAGCCACTCAATTTTCAGAATAGTCATAAAACTATTAAGAAAGCTGGCTAAATGTTCCATGACTGTATATCTATCACTTTATATACAAAACACACATGGGCACACAGTTTTAAAATTCTTCAAATGTCAAAAAATGAATAAAAAATGAACCTTTTCGAGTATCCCATTCAGTATTTTCTCTTATGGTAATACACTTCATGGTTCTGCTGTTAATCCATTTCTCACCTACTTTTGCCTATGAAGGGCATCCCACCTATATTTTATGGTCAAATACCCTTCTAACACACATTCACATTTCTGACCAATCATAATTATGTTTTGGGTTTCATTTAACTTGAAAAAAAGTATATCTGTTTATTTTATACATGAAAATGTTAAATGGGAAAGGGTTGCAAGTCTGAAATGTTATATTATCAATACTTTCTCATTTTCCCCTCATTTCCTAAAGGACATCCAATTTTCAGTTAATAAGAAAAACAGTCACATATATTAAAAGTCCATTTATTTTCATTGTCATGCATCAGTTCTTTATGCCTGCTTTAACAAACAGTTTTTTCCCCTTAGTACAACGTTAACTAACTTTATCACAATTCTGGTGGCTAGAAATGAGAAATTACATCCATATAATTTTGTGGTTCACTAGAATTTGTTCTTTGTCTCCTCCCAGTTGCTAGCAGTTTGTTATATAACTCGAACTCTTGGTTGTCTATGGAATCATTCCTTCTCTGCCTATGTAGTCATATGCCATTCTTTCTTCATGCATCTTTTTTTAAATGCCCTACCTTCTGAATAGGACTTCCATAATACTTGATAAAGATTGAGTCTTCATAAGCTTCTTCTTGATTAGATACATTGAAATACTGTATTTACAAATGAGATCAAAATCTGAGATACTAATATGAATGTCATCAATGTCACTATATTCTTTGTGCTAAGGCAAGGGGCAGAGGCATATGTCACTCTATAAAATGCAGGGAGAAGGAAATGTGATTGATTTAGAATAGAGATATATAAATCTGTGGATTCTGTTTTGAACACAGTAATTCCATATCATGAAATTCCAGGGAATGAAGAGCCTACATATTGCTTTTGTGGATTTATTAAAAATAAAACAATTTAGCTGCTTGATTTCACTAGTTTTAAGAACTTATGCTATCCATAGCCAGCGAGACTTTACCTTCTGTTCTTTGACAAATAGAAGCCATACTATTTAATAACTCAACCATTTGCAATCTGCTCTATGGTAGGATGTCTTACTGAGCCAGACCATCTACTTAGAATGCTTTGATTGTTCATTATTTCATAACGATTGTTTTCCAGATATGGAAATAGACAGAATTCAAAGATTCTCAAGACTATTTTCATATTTATTTGTGTTCTTTTGGATTGGTTTTAGTGGCTACTATGACAAGTTACTGTACATTGTTATTCTTAAAAGAAAGGGAATTTATTTTCTCATCTAAGTCCTTTATCTTTTCTCAAATGTACTGACTAGAGGAAGTTTACCATTATCTATTTCAGGGACTCAAAAACATATTGCAAAGATGTATACAATCATATCATATGAAAAGATTATTAAAAATGCAATATTTTAGTAATATCAAAGAGATCATAGAAAATAAACAAATGGAATTTTGACTTCTGTGACTACATAGATAGACTAAAAATAATAACCCCCAGTTAAATATATTGTACTGAAAAGGGAGCTCATACACATTTATGCTGAGTCTAAACTTTCTGATTCCACACATGTCAGGAAAGCACTGGTACTTTCCAAATGTTTGGGAAAGGAATTAAGGTAAGCGGTGAGTGTAGTGGGTAGCCATTCCAGCTTGGTTCTGGAAGTTCCAACCCCCATTGAGACTCTGGCAACTGTCACGCCTACGAGGCAGGGCGAGGGGAGGCGTCAGGGGCCCCGAGAGCTGGATGGGTCAGCACTTGCTCTGGGTGCTCTCTCGGTGCCGGGATGCTGACCGGTGCAGATTGACTGTGCAGAGCTCCGGAGAACACCGCTGGACTGCGTTACACCTTCCCCAGACCCTGCGACCTACCCATTACTTAATTTGTGAGTTATGCCATTAAATAAATATCCTTTTAACTACGTGGAGTGGCCAAAATAATTTCTCCAATATCTGGCGCCCAACGTGGGGCAAACTCCAAAGGCCTGGGCGGCTCCCGCTGTCTCCTCCCTAGCTGGCGGGTACCTAAACCCGCCTGCAAAGTTCCATATAACCAGGGAACACCTACATGGTTCCATTCCCGAAAAAGGGAGCAGCTAGTCCGATCTCAATTCCCTAGCTTAGCCCCAGACCAGCGAAAGAGGCAGGAGAGTGCTAGCTCCGATTTCCACCATCTCTGCCATTTCCGCCATCTCCCTCTGACTCCAGCCAAGATCACCAGCAGGCCCTGTTTCTGAGCTGTACCAACGCCGCCTGCTGGCTGAAAAGTGCTACTACACGCCCCCAATCCCACGAAAGGTAAGCATATTGTTTCAAGTAAAGGTACTAGATAATTTTACACCTTAAAATTGACTAACAAATTTTGAGTAATTCATGTAATATGGCCGACAACATTACCTCACAAGAATTTAAAAACCTTTTTGCCTGTATGATGAATGACATCTTCCTGGAAATATACGACATTCCTAAGGCATATCTGGGCTATACCACTTTGGCATTCATCATAATAATTCACACAGTGTTCAAACACTGGTTTAAGAACAAAGATGAGTCATTATTGGGACTGATACAGGCTTTAAAAGATAGCAATGAAGGCTTACAGAAAAAGATTCTCTCTCTGGAATCTGTTTTCAAAGATAGCAATGAAGGCTTAGAGAAAAAGATTCTCTCTCTGGAATCTGCTTTCAAAGATAGCAATGAAGGCTTAGAGAAAAAGATTCTCTCTCTGGATTCTGCTTTAAAAGATAGCAATGAAGGCTTAGAGAAAAAGATTCTTTCTCTAGAATCTGCTAATCAGGATTTACAAAACAGGCTTGTACCCAAAATTAATTTTATTGATAATAAATATGAATATTTAATGGATAGAACACTAACTCTCCAGAGTGAAGTTGTGGCTACTCAGACAGTATATAAGGAAGAAAGATTATCGTTAATTGATAGGATAAGGTCCATGGAATCATGTGTTTCTGAGGAAAATAAAAACTTCTATGATTCCATGAGAAATATGGAGTCCCTTGCAAGAGAGGAGGTTCACTCCCTAGAACAGACCCTAGGTGCTCGTTTACAAGCCCTAGAAGAAACTCTCAGTAAACATGACAAGGGAACTAATAAGCAGAAGGTCAAGACCATAGAGGTTGTAACATCTCCAAATGGCTCTCATACAATGGCTTATCCTGTTATTGTCCATGAGAAGCCAGCAGATGACACACACCCCGAGCCATATATGACATATACATTACAACCAATTTCAACAAGGGACTTTAAAAATATAAAGGAAGCAGTAGTTACGTATGGGATACAATCCACATATGTAAAACAGATGTTAAATTCGTGGTCTACCTCACATAGAATCATTCCAGATGACTGGCATCAGTTAATTTCAGCTGTTCTAGAATATAGTCAGCAGTTACAGTGGAAAAGCTGGTTGAGAGAAGAGGCAAAAAATTTAGAACAAGGTAAAATCAGAGGTTTTGTGATCTCCCAAGATCAAATACTTGGTGAGGGATGTTTCGCTGACAGGAATGTACAAGCCACTTATGATGAGCATACAATATCCCTATGCCGTACAGCAGCTCTAAATGCTTGGGAAAAAATTCCAGAACCTGGAAAACCAACTGAGGTATACACAAAGATATTTCAGGGACTGCATGAACCCTTCACTGATTTTTTACAAAGACTGAACAGAGCTATAACAAGAGCTGTGTCAGACAAAGAATTAAGAAAAGTATTAACTGAGTCCTTGGCGTTCGACAATGCTAATGCAGAATGCAGAAGAATACTTACACCATTAAAGATCAGATCAGCTCCTTTGGAAGAATGGATTCAATATACTAATGGTGTTCAGTCTCTTAACTACAGTAATGAGGCTTGGATAGGAGAGACAAATCCCAGAGGTGAAAGAAGGCCCCGTGTTACCAAATGTTTTAAGTGTGGTACACCAGGTCATATAAGTAAAAACTGTACATGGGGTACTCCTAGAAGCAATACTCCTTCTAGGAATAGCCTAAACAGGAGACCCCAACCACCTCCTGGATTATGTAGATGTGGCAAAGGCCGACATTGGACCAGTGAGTGCAGATCAAAAATAGATATACAAGGCAACCCTTTACTGGCGGGAAACCCCCTAGGGGGCCTCTTGCAGGCCCCCAAACCAAACATAGTATGAACATTCCCTGCCACTGTGGAAGAAATTCCTCTCCAGGACAACTGAATAAACCAATGCCTAATGTAAAAACCGATACTGCAATGGATGATAAAACAGCTTTGATAGCTGGATCACAGTTTACAAAGAACACTATAAAACAAATATTTTGGCAGACTTCCATAAATGAACAAAGACCAAAGCTTAGAATTCGAATTAATGGCCTGGTTCTGGAGGGCCTGGTAGACACAGGTGCAGATGTGACTATAATTACACCAAAATCATGGCATCCGAATTGGCCTCTTCAAGAGGTAGATGTCCAACTGTTAGGGATTGGCACCCTATCTCAGATAAAACAGAGTTCGAGATGGGTTGAATGCATAGGGCCAGAAGGACAGAGAGGAAGGTTGAAGCCTTATGTACCAAATGTAGCAGTAAATCTTTGGGGCCGAGATCTGTTACAACAGTGGAATACCCAGATTAAAATTCCTACACTTTCAGAAAAGGAATACAGACCAATGCATGTTTCTAGGAATAATATCATAACATGCTATAAAAATCAGTCACCAACCATTCAGGCTGTTCACAAACAGAGCACGACTGTTGTTGAACTTTCAGAAGTACCAACTGCCTTACCTTTAAAATGACTAACTAATAAACCTGTCTGGGTTGGACAATGGCCTTTGACAAAAGAGAAGCTACAAGCTTTAGAACAGCTGGTTCAAGAGCAGTTAAATGCTCAACACATTGAAGAATCTACCAGTCCTTGGAATTCTCCTGTATTTGTTATTAAAAAAAATCTGGTAATTGGAGAATGCTGACAGATCTGAGAGCTATTAATAAAGTAATTCAGCCAATGGGCTCCCTACAGACTGGGATGCCCTTGCCCTCTATGCTACCAAAAGAATGGCTTATAATAGTTATTGACTTAAAAGACTGTTTCTTTACCATACCCTTACAGGAAAATGATAGAGAAAAATTTGCCTTCACAGTACCTAATTATAATAATTCTCAGCCAGTCAAGAGATATCAATGGAAGGTCCTCCCACAGGGAATGTTAAACAGCCCTACTTTGTGTCAATACTTTGTGCAGAAACCATTAGAGATAATTCGTGTAAAGTTTCCACAATCCATAATTTATCACTATATGGATGATATCCTATTAGCTGATCCAAAGTTAGATACATTGGAAAGCATGTTTGAAGAAGTAAAAAAAGTTTTGCCTCGCTGGGGACTGCAAATTGCTCCTGAAAAAATACAAAGAGGAGATTCTATTAATTACTTAGGATATAAGATAGAGCTACAAAAAATTAGACCCCAAAAGGTACAACTAAGAAGAGATAGATTGAAGACTCTTAATGATTTTCAAAAGTTATTAGGAAGCATTTCCAACTTACTGAGTATCATGGGAATACCCAAAGATGGACTACAAAATTTGGCTAATACTCTAGAAGGGGACAAAGAATTAAATAGTCCAAGAGAATTATCAGCCGAAGCTGAGAAGGAATTGGCTCTAGTAGAAAAGACAATTCGAGAAGCACATGTGGATCGTGTGGATCCAGAACTTAAATGCATTCTTGTCATATTCCCCTCCAGACATTCCCCAACAGGTATTTTGATGCAGAGGGAAGATATTATATTGGAATGGATATTCCTACCACGTAAACCAAATAAGAAATTAAAGACTTATATAAAAAAGATCTCTGATTTGATTCAAAAGGGTAAATTAAGACTTCGCCAGTTGACAGGAATGGACCCACCAGAAATTGTAGTACCATTAACTAATGAGGAAATTTCATCACTATGGAAAGATAATGAATACTGGCAGAGAGCCTGCAGTAACTTTTTGGGAGAGATTAACAACCACTATCCCAAAACCAAGAGAATAAAATTCATAAAGAAGACTGAATGGGTCCTTCCTCACATTGTATGACAAAAGCCAATTTCTGGAGTCCTCACATTGTATACTGATGCAAATAAACCAGGGAAAGCAGGATATAAATCAGGAGACTTAAGTAAAGTGGTGCAAAGTCCATATAGCTCTGTACAAAAGGCAGAACTGTATGCCATTCTTATGGTACTGATGGACTTCACAGAACCCCTCAATATAGTCACTGACTCTCAATATGCAGAGAGAGTTGTTTTACATATTGAAACTGCTGAATTTATTCCTGATAATACAGAATTAACTTCATTTTTCATACAATTGCAGGAAATCATCAGAAAAAGGGAACATCCTATATATATAACACATATCAGATCCCATACAGGTCTGCCAGGACCTTTAGCACAAGGTAATGATGAGATTGATCAGTTACTAATAGGTAATGTGCTAGAAGCTTCAGAATATCATAAGAAACACCATATAAATAGCAAAGGTTTGAAGAAGGATTTCTCCATCACTTGGCAACAGGCTAAGGATATTGTGAAAAAATGTCCTACTTGTTCCATCTATAACCAAACTCCATTACCTGCAGGGAGTAATCCAAAAAGTATACAAAGAAATGAAATTTGGCAGATGGATGTGTTTCATTTTGCAGAATTTGGAAGATTAAAGTATGTACATCATACCATTGACACCTATTCAGGATTTCAATGGGCAACTCCTATGAGTTCTGAAAAGGCTGATTCTGTGATTACACACCAATTAGAAGTTATGGCCATCATGGGAATACCTGTACAAATTAAGACAGACAATGCCCCAGCATATGTCTCCAATAAAATGAGACAGTTCTTTGCTTATTACAATATAAAGCATGTTACAGGTATTCCACATAATCCCACAGGCCAAGCAGTCATAGAGAGATCCAATCGAACTTTAAAGGATATGCTAAATAAACAGCAACAGGTAACAATGACTCCTAGAAATAGACTGCATAGTGCTTTATTAACCTTGAATTTTCTCAATGCTAATGAGAAAGGAACAACAGCTGCGGAGAGACATTGGACAACAGACAAAACTCCTGAGCTAAACCAACCAGTTTATTTCAAGGATGTGCTGACCTCAGAATGGAAACCTGGATATGTTCTACGTTGGGGAAGGGGTTTTGCCTTTGTTTCTGCAGGAGAAGAAAAGCTATGGATACCAACAAAATTAATAAAAATCCGATTCGAACAGGAAAAACCCCTTGATGAAGAGAAGTAAACGATCATCCACCAATGTGACATCTCTACAAGTTGTAAGAAAAATTTAACAATCAAAGGGTGGAGTAGGGTTCTGTTTTTGTCTTTCCAGGATAATGGAAATACCCATCTTCCAAAACTCACAAGGCCTTGGATATCCGGATGTTTACAGCAGAAAGGAAGAATCTATTGGTACCAATCTACACATGGTAAAATCTCACTGTCTAACATCTTTCTATCAATCTAGAAAAGTTGTGGTTCCAATTCAATTATAGCCAAGCTGGCTTTGGAGATGGAATTGGCTCACTCCTTCTCTAAACCCAAGCATATTGCTAAAAGAAAAGTTTAAGAGATTCTTCAGTCCCATATCAGAAGAGCCCTCTGGTGTGAGACAGAAGGAAACCAATAAAAAGGGACCATTGTCTTCTAAATTCTAATTCTCTCCATGCTTACTCTTGATTTTTCAGAATCCTTTCTTACATGCTATGTCCTCTTTAAATCCAAACCTCCCATTTTTGATAACAAATAAGTTTTTCTAATAGCAATCTCAGAAGTCACCAGAAGGAAGATGGGGCCCCAACAACAACAACTCTACCCAATCCAGAATGATGCCATGGTAATCATCATCATACTACACTTCTTGCCAGAATTTCAGACAATCTTACCCATTACTCTAAAACTTGCTGCAGAACCTACAGTTAGTCTAACTGAGATTTAACTATCTGAGCTTTCTCACAGTACTCAACAGATAACATCACCCCCTAAATGGCAGCAAGCAATTCTAAGAAAACGACGCCCCTTCTCCCTTAGGTTTCATAATTCTCAGGGTTATGGATGACAGTTATAGGGTTGGGGGTGGAAGAAAATATTAACTCAGTATTGTAAAAAAAAGGGGGGGGGGAGAAGAAATGGAACAGATAGGTATAAGATATGATGGTAAATCATTGTATATACTAGTAAACAAACTTAGTAAAATAGCAACCTTAGATAATTTGCACTGTAATTTGTACTGTTATAGATTCTTATATGTTGGTACAAATGTAAACTATTTTTATATTCCTGTTTAAGATAATTTGTATATTGATACAAATACAGAACTATATTTGTTATAATGTACATATATTTCTACTCTCATTTGAAACATATTTATATTGATACAAATGTAAATTTATATCTGTCATACTTTATATATGTTCTACTTCTGTTTAGGATATTCAGTATATTGATATATATTTAAGGTTATTGTCATATTGCATATCGCACTATATATTCCTACCTCTGTTATAAATATCTTATGTATTGTCACAATTTTGAAGTCATCGTTCTTTACCATACATTTGCTTATAGTCGCCTATGCCTGTCATCTCTATAGTTACATTAGTTAGGTTATCGAGATTTACAGATACATAGGTCAGATGGGCAGGTAATCTTCAAACACTTCATAGACCTAGAGAATATGGCATTTAAATAACTTATAATTCTGTTGACATGAGACACAATTGCTCCTGGCTGCACCAATTGATCCCGAGACAATGTTGGGCTTTTAAGACATTTCCATTTGGAAGTTTGTCTTTTTGGCACAAAATGGCCTACTGGGCAAAGAACTGCCCTTGCCTTGATGGCTGACAGTACAAATGCAATGCTGTCCTTTCTGGACAAGCGGGACACAAGGAAAGCGACCACTGTACTCTGCCAAGAAAGGGTAAGATGGTCTTTCAGAAATCCTGCTTCTGAAAATGGTCTGTCAGATACTCTAGGCCTGTAGCCAATTTGAATGCACCAACAATGCTGAGAAACATTAGGTGACTGTCCACTCTGCCAGCTGTCTTGGTCTACTCTTGCAAGATTCCCGAAAGTTGCTTGCATCGATCTACCATTTCTCAGGTACCATTATGTTCCTTCTCAGGTCTTTGATGGGATTGAAGACTAGCAGTTATAGTTACAACTTAGTATATATAATATCTTAAATAGAACATATTAAGTATTAGGTTCAGGTTCTTTAGGATAGGACATCTTTGAATGATCTTTATAACATGCCGTTTACCTATGCTCTATACTTCTCTGGATTTTGTATGTGTTTCTTGATTGATATTGTTTGCATTGGTTGTAGTTACATCTTATCTAGGTCATTATCTCTCATTATTTCTGGACAATATTTGATAACCATTCCTTTGTATATAGTCTTGTATTAGTTTAGAACCTTCTTATTTAGACAAAAAGGGGGAGATGTAGTGGGTAGCCATTCCAGCTTGGTTCTGGAAGTTCCAACCCCCATTGAGACTCTGGCAACTGTCACACCTACGGGGTGGGGCGAGGGGAGGCGCCGGGGGACCCGAGAGCTGGATGGGTCAGCGCTCGCTCTGGGCACTCTCTTGGTGCCGGGACGCTGACTGGTGCAGATTGACTGTGCAGAGCTCCGGAGAACACCGCTGGACTGCGTTACACCTTCCCCAGACCCTGCGACCTAACCATTACTTAATTTGTGAGTTATGCCATTAAATAAATATCCTTTTAACTACGTGGAGTGGCCAAAATAATTTCTCCAATAGGTGAGGGTGAGGAAAGTCTGATCAAGCCAATGAATTTTAAGTTACTTAGAAGAGAAAGAGATTTTGATGTTATATTGCACAGTAAAGTGGCTACAGGTAACAAGAAAGTACATTTTAAAGGCTAAAATAAAGATTTTTGAAAGGTTTTTTATATAAATAATACATCATTGAAAAGACAATTACGTTTTACATACATTGAGTATTGCACACATGGACAAACAGTGCATTACATGATGCCTATTGAAAAGTATATTTTCAATTGTTTTTGCTTTAGCTCAAAGCAAACATTAAAAGAAAATTTATGCATAATAAATATTCAAGATAAGGAGCAGAGTGCCTTGTGATTGAAGAGATATTTGTTCAATAATAATAATAATAATGATGGTCTCTGAAAAATGGATGGAATACACTATCTTGTGATTTATGACAACAGCAACTACCAAGTATATTCAATAAAATAACTGACTTTTCTATGTGACAAGAGGCTGACTTAACAGGCCATGCATGGCATAATTCATTCCATGTGGAATTAACTAAAGGGAAAATATAGAGAGATAAAATGTACATCAGTGTTTTTTCTGTATTTGTGAGAAAGAATAGCAGGTGGCATTAGTGAAGTAGGTGAGTGGTAGCACAACTGTTGTTTTTTATTTTATAATTTAATTAATTTTTCATATCAGCCATGGATTCCCTTGTTCTACCCCCTCCCGCACCCCCCTCCACCTTTCCCCCAGCACACTCCCCATTCCCATCTCCTCCAGGGCAAAGACTCCCCTGGGGATTGAGTTCAACCTGGTAGATTCAGTCCAGGCAGGTCCAGTCCCCTCCTCCCAGGATGAGCCAAGTGTCCCTGTATAAACCCCATGCTCCAAACAGCCAGCTCATGCACTGAGGACAGCTCTCAGTCCCACTGCCTGGATGTCTCCCAAACAGATCATGCTAATCAACTGTCTCACTTATCCAGAAGGCCTGATCGAGTTTGGGGCTCCTCAGCTATTGGTTCATAGTTCATGCGTTTCCATTTGTTTGGCTAATTGTCCCCGTGCTTTTTCCAATCTTAGTCTCAACAATTCTTGCTCATACAAACAGCTTGGTACTGGAATAAAAAACGACATGTGGACCAATAGAATCGAATTGAAGACCCTGACATTAATCCACACACCTATGAACATATAATTTTTGACAAAGAAGCCAAAAGTGTACAATGGAAAAAAGAAAGCATCTTCAACAAATGGTGCTGGCATAATTGGATATCAACATGTAGAAGGCTGCAAATAGATCCATATCTGTCACCGTGCACAAAACTTAAGTCCAAGTGGATCAAAGACCTCAACATAAATCCAGCTACTCTGAACCTGATAGAAGAGAAAATAGGAAGTAGTCTTGAACGCATTGGCATAGGAGGTCACTTCCTAAATATAACACCAGTAGCACAGACAAGGAGAGAAACAATCAATCAATGGGACCTCTTGAAACTGAGAAGCTTTTGTAGAGCAAAGGATACAGTCAACAAGGCAAAGCGACAGCCTACAGAATGGGAAAAGATCTTCACCAACCCCACATGTGACAGAGGACTCATATCCAGAATATATAAGGAACTCAAGAAATTAGACATTAAAACAACCAACAGTCCAATTGAGAAATGGGCTTTAGAACTAAACAGAGAATTCTCAACAGAGGAAGCTCAAATGGCTGAAAGACATTTAAAGAATTGCTCAACATCCCTAATTATCAGGGAAATGCAAATCAAAATGACTCTGAGATACCACCTTACACCTGTCAGAATGGCTAAGATCAAAAACACTGAAGATACTTTATGCTGGAGAGGATGTGGAACTAGGGGAACTCTCCTCCACTGCTGGTGGGAATGCAAGCTTGTACAACCACTTTGGAAATCAATATGGCGCTTTCTTAGAAAATTGCGAATCAATCTCCCCCAAGATCCAGCTAAACCACTCTTGGGCATATACCCAAGTAATATTCAATCATACCACAATGTCACTTGCTCAGCAATGTTCATATCAGCATTGTTTGTATTAGCTAGAAACTGGAAACAACCTAAATGCCCTTAAACTGAAGAATGGATAAATAAAATGTGGTACATATACACAATGGAATACTACACAGCAGAGAAAAACGATGACATCATGAGGTTTGCAGGCAAATGGATGGATCTAGAAAAAAATCATCCTGAGTGAGGTAACCCAGACTCAGAAAGACAAACATGGCATGTACTCACTCATAGGAGGATACTAGATGTGGAACAAGGATGACAAGACTGCTACTCACAATTCCAGGGAGGCTACTTAGAAAACGGGATCCCAAGAAAGACACAGGGATCATCCAATGACAGAGAAATGGATGAGATCTACATGAACAACCTGCACATGAGTGGGGGTAATGAAGGGCAAGGGTGGAGAGAAAGAGAGCTTAAGGGAATGAAAGATCCCAGGTGGATCAAGAACAGAGAGGGAGAACAAAGAAAAAAAGACCATGATAAATGAAGACCACATGATAAAGGAAGAAGCAAAGTGCCAGAGAGGTCCCCAGAAATCCACAAAGACACCTCCACAATAGACTTCTGGCAATGGTCGAGAGACAGCCCGAACTGACCTACTCTGGTGATAGGATGGCCAAACACCCTAACTGTAGTGCTAGAAAACTCATCCAATGACTGAGGGAACCAGATGCAGAGATCCTCAGTCAGACATCTGTTGTTTGTTTTGATTAAGCTGGTGGTATCATGCCTGTATGCATTTGAGAAAACTAATAAATATCATTTCTCAATAAAAAACTTAATTCAGCTACTTGAATGTTTCTGTATATGGCAATCTTTCTAAACATATTGTTGCTTTCACTTTCTTGGACTCATGGTTTAAATTACTATCTTTATTATAAGTCCCTGCTATTGCTAATAGGGAATGACTTCCTTGTTTGTATTTTGTGATTTGTTTCATGTTACACTTTTACTTCATCAGCTAATGCATCTTTGATTCATGTTAGAGTTTGCTTGAGATTGTCTCATTTTATTTTCCCTAACACTGTAGGGGACTGTTCAGGATCACTGTGTGTGTGTGTGTGTGTGTGTGTGTGTGTGTGTGTGTGTGTGTGTGTGTGAAAGAAATTGAGTTTTATTATTACACACTCAGTATAAAATCTCTATTCTTTTCCAAAGCAAGTTTAATATATATTCCATGATATCAGGAGAAGAAGAAGGTAGAATAATTCTTCTCTATGGTCTACTGAAATCAGACTTGAATGTGTCATCTATGGATTCTCTCTCTACTAAAATATCCTGCATTTTCCCTAGCAGTTAAAAACAGAAAAATCTCATTCTTCACTGTTGCAATTGCCTAAGCCTATTTAACTGCCTTCCAAAATGCATTTGACAGCGTTGATGATCTGTAAAAGGTGTTGCTGTAGCTACAGCCTCACACAGATTTGTGAAAATAATACCCTGATTGTGAGGAAAGGCCCATATTTAGTTCTGTAGACTGAAACCATGCATTTTATTTTGTACATGTTGAAGGAGCCATATGCTTCACTGAATGTAATGATGAATTATAAACCACCCATGAAAACCAGGCACAGTAAGGAAGGGAGAGGAAATGAGAAGTTAATACAAATCAAAGTGTATGGCTGAAATAAACTGAACCAACTCTGCCTTCATTTTATAAAAGGTTTATATTTAATTTTTTAGTTACCTGAACACTCAAAGAGACTTAACTAATTATTTTGTGTACATTCAGCATTTGTTATTTCTTTCACAAAAATCATTAATGATTATTTCCATTATTCTAACTATCCTAATTATTCTTATATAGAGATTTTTTAAGAATTTATATTGCATATTCCATAATATGTAAATGCTAGTGATTTTAAGTAGGTTAATTGTTTCCATGTTTTTTGTAATTATTCTTTGTTTACTCTTTCAGATAATTCAAGTAAATTAATTCATATTGTTCCTGTATACCTCTGTTGTGATATAGGAACAATGGCTCTGTATAGTACAGAAGCCTTGTTATATAAATAGTTCATCAAGGTCTCAAATGCTTGACATTTGCATGAAATCCATATGTATGAACCAGCAAAGCTTCTAAAACCTGAGGACTCTAAGATGAAATTGACTTAAAGTAATACTCTGCAAGAATTTAAATAAGATATAATTAATAGTGTTCATCATTGTTTCTTGATATTTATGCCACTCTTTCTTTGGAGCTGTTTAGTGAATTACAGGTCTTAATGACTGCTAAAATGATAATTTAGAACAAATACTAATTTTAAACTCACTATGGGAAAAATTGTGCAGCTTTCATAAATATACTGAATGAGACTATTAAAATTATAAATCAGGCCTGCATCTGAATAAAAAAAAATAAGATTTAAATCTCTCTGCACTTTTCTAAATTATTCATATTACATGGTCCATTGGAATATGATCTACTAAAAAGAAAGTGAAAAAATGATAGGAATGCTTCTTTCCTCCAAAAAAAAAAATGGAGACAAATATAGAGATTTGAAATAATTGATTTGATATAAGGAGTCAACACAGTAGTCAATTTATGGACTGATTATTGAGGTCTCCTTTGGTATTGCTCCAACTCCTTTGCTGCCAGATGAGGGATAACTCCTAGACTTAGTTTCATCTTCTTACAGTCCCTGAGATTGAAGAGTTTTCCTGTTCATATTTATAAATCCCATTCAATACATTTCCCGATAGTTGGATGCTGGTTGAGAGCCATGTGTGTGACTGAAGTGTCATGTCATGAAGTGTATTAGACGATCAAAAAGGAAAGGTATAACTATTAAAAGTGCTTTGACCATAAGTAGTGTTGGGCCAGGGAACCTTGCCAAAGAAGAGAGAACGAACAGCTAGATTTGGTTCCTATTTTAGTGTTCTTTGCGAGGAAGCTTCGGGGGTCATCACAGCTCTAAGCCCTGAGATTTTTGCAAATGATAAAGGGCTTCATATGACTGATGTTGTTGTTGTTGTTGTGTGTGTGTGTATGTGTGTTTCTATATAATTGGAAAATTGTGAGGGAACACCATCGAACTACATGGGCAAATTTCCCTTAAATTATATGTGTAGATTTATATGCACACTCTTAAGTATTATATTTTAGTTAGGAAGACACTAATATGATTCCCTGTGACGTTTTCAGACACCCTTATTTTTGTTTTATACACTGCCTTTCTCCTTTTGAATTATTCTTATTCCCAAATTCAAATAACTCCACCTTACTCTTTCCTTTCCTATTTCTCCCCACCATCATGGACTGGTTCATTTCCTGGTTTCTGCACTTACACAGGTTATATATTCAAATCTGGATATTTTTAATACAAATGTGAAAGAACATGCTACATTTGTCTTTCTGGGGCTAGGTTACCTCACTCACATAGTATATAAGTACTATATGTCCATAGTTCATGTGTTTCCACTAGTTTGGCTATTTGTCCCTGTGCTTTTTCCAATCATGGTCTCAACAATTCTCAATCATACAATCCCTCCTCTTTCTTGCCATTTGGACTCCTGAAGCTCCACCTGGGTCCTGGCCATGGATCTCTGCATTCGCTTCCATCAGAACCAATAGCCGAGGAGCTTCCAACTGGATCAGGCCCTCTGGATAAGTGAGACAGTTGATTAACTTGGACTGTTTGGGAGGCACCCAGGCAGTGGGACCGGGACCTGTCCTTAGTGCATGAGCTGGCTATTTGGAACCTGGGACCTATGCAGGAACACTTTGCTCAGCCTGGGAGGAGGGGACTGGACCTGCTTGGACCGAATCTACCAGGTTGAGCTGAATCCCCAAGGGAGTCCTTGTCCTGGAGGAGATGGGAATGAGGGGTGGGTTGGGGGGAGGTTGGGGGGGGGCGGTAGGACAGGGGAATCCGTGGCTGATATGTAAAATTAAATTATAAAATAAAAAAGTACTATATGCTCAATAGTCATTGGGTATTGGAAGGATATTTAAATTGTACCCTAGACATTATGAATAGAATGTCAGAGAACATGGCTGAGAAATTATCTGTGAAGTCGGCTCTCAATACCCTTTAGCATATGCAAGAAGTGGCATAGCTAGGCCATATAATAAATTTATTTCTGTCTTTTGGAGATTTTACACATGGATTTGCGGGGTGTCTGAATGAGTTTGTAATCACAAAAACAGTGAATAATCATTCCCTTTTCCCCACATTTTTCTTTAGCATTTGTTGCTAGTTGTTTTGTTATTTTTCTACCACTTTGGCTAAGGTAATATAAAAATCTCAAAATTGTTTTCATTTGCCTTTTATTTATAGATGAATACATGGAACATTTTAAAAAATATTTCTTCACCACTTTTAATTTCTTTTTTTAAGATCACCTGTCCAGTTATATAATCCACTTATTGAATTTTTTTGTAATGCTTTAATTATTTATATGTTCTACATTGTGACTGTACTTATATCTTTCATATTTTTGTGCATTGAATATTTAAAATCTTTAGGTTATTGAAACTGCATGCATATAAAGGTCGGATTTTCATTATAAATTGGCATTTTCAAGAAGTATTCCTATGGCCCACAGCTCTATAAGAATTACATGACTTAAAACTTACTGCTTCAAAGTTGCATAGATAAATATGCCTTAACATAGATGTCACGACATTCTGTGAATGTAACACCTTTTTATATTTTCATAACTATATTTAAATCATATTTTCTTCTTTTACTATGTTGTCACTTAGACACAAGTTAGAAGCAATGTTAATAAGTAACAAACTTTGAAATCTGTGGATATGCAACTGTAGAAGGTCTTGCTCTTTACAAAGGTGATTTCTAATCCTTTGCAACATTTGTCAATCACATAATGTTACAGAATGAGGTCATGTGTGTCATAAAAATTTCTTCATTCTTCTTTGTGAACAAGTGATGTAATATACTCCTAAAGATCAAAATGAAGCAGAGCTATGCTTGACCAATTTATTTATAAACATCGTTTAAAGAAAAAGAAATTTACAAATAGCTTTAATACTTTTGTTTGTGTTTGTGTGTGTGTATGTGTGTGTGTGTGTGTGTGTGTGTGTGTGTGTGTGTGTGTGTACATATGCAAGGAATATCAAGTAATTAAATTGAGTATTGAAAGAGGTTTAGTATGGGGAGAACTTCTAAAAATTTCCAAGTTTCTTACTCTTGTCCAATTCTATTTCTGTATGGTAATCATTGTTCATACTTCAATTCATCAAGACTAAAGTAGGCATGCTAAAATCATTTTTCTTGATTCTGTACATTCGATCTTCTATATTAACAGGAGCTGTTTCTGAAGGCATAGAGATACTATTTTAAAATATTACTACTACTAAAACAAAGCCAAAAAAGTTATCTTTCTGGATATTTTTTTAGTATAAGTTTCGTTCTTTAAAATAATTGAGTGGAGTTGGTTCGTTCAATCTATATAGCACAGGCAGAGAAAAAGAATTGGTACTTAGCTAAGTTTCAATGACTCCACATCAGTTAGTTTTAGGTCCAGAAGTTATGGGTGGATATAAAACATAAAGGGAAATAGAACATCACTAATTGCTACCATAATGTAAAATTAATGATTTGAATAAATATAGGCTATGATAACTCTTGGAAATAGGGTGAGAATTGAAAAATATTTATTATGCATTTCACTTATGTTGTCATTTATCACATGCATATTAAAGTCTTTTTACTCTGGCATGTATATTTAGTTTCTCTTTGTAATAAGAAAAAATTTTCTTATTACAATTCTGTTTCATATGAGAAAATTATTTCAAAATAGATCATTTGCTTTCTAGCTTCACAGATAAAAGAGACATGGGTGGTTTTATCAAGTTATATAACATCACTAATTCAGTTCTTGGAATTAAAAAAAAAATCCTAGTAGCTTTTGCTGTAACATGAAGCTTATCTCTATATGGCTGAAGGGGAAAAGTGTCATTTGTCAAATAAGAAAATAAGGAATTCCTTACTCTTTGCACTATTCAAGTTAGGGGATAGAAACATACATTACAATCAAAGTATAGAGTATAATTGCAAGAGACTGGCCCCTAGTAACATTGGTGTTTTCTCCCACATTGGTAAGTCATCTGATTGACAATGGAAGTTATCCTGTTACTGAGGATTTAACTCAAGTATTCATAAAGATTGTATTGATTTTCTTTTCCGATATTAGAAACAAACACAATAACCTACTTTGTTGATTGCAGTTTTGCAGACTTCCATGGAAAGATATAGATAATGGCTAGATTCTATTTGAACCAATAGCTGTCTAGCCTTCCCTAGTCACTCTATCCTATCTATGCAATGGTAAGTTAAAACGGAATGCATCAAGAACATATAACGTAATTTACATCACGAGATGGGTAAATTAAGCTACTTATATGCGGTATCAAAATGCTTAATAATTTTATATTTTTGTATTTTATATTATAATATTTTATATCATTATTTTTATATTTAGATGAAGTTTTCTTTCAGCTTTCTGCTGGCTTTAAATTCACTATGTCACTCAAGCTGGCATTTAACTTGCAGCTTTGCATTGTATGTGCTGGCATTATGGTTTGCACCATCATTCCTGGCCAAGACTCACCTTTAAATCAAAATGGCTCCACAATCATTTCAGTAACTTAAATAATTTAATTTCTTTTACCTAATGAAATGCAAGAATTAGTGAATTGTGACTAATAATATTTCTATGGTTTCAATATGATTTGTTCCATCTTAAATTACTATAGAAATCTAGTATCAATTGTAACAGTATTGAGAGCGACTGAGGCCTGTAAGAGGTGATTAGAGAAGTAAAATGCTTCAATGTTCCCCTTACAGAGCTGTGTTAAGTGCTGCAAGAACAGGCCACTGTAAATATGGCACCATGTGCTTTCTGGCTTTGACAAGGATCTCACTCCATGGCACAATTTTATCATTGCATGAAGGATAGTGAGAATCTCACCAGAAGCAATTCTGTTTTGTGCATATGAGTGTGGTGTATGTGTAAGTGGAATGTGTGTGTGTGTGTGTGTGTGTGTGTGTGTGTGTGTGTGTATGTGAGCATGTGCACACTCCAGCATATACGTTCTTAGGCCAAAGAATGAGTCGGTGCACAGCAATAACTCTATGCTTTACACCTTTGTGATAGAGTTTCTCACCCTACCTGGAGATATAATTCCCACTAGCAAGCCCAAAAGATGCTCCTAATTCTATTCCACACTAAAAAATGAAAGTTATAACTTTTGAGACAACAATCTTAGGTAGAAGTACCTGGGTCTTTATATGGATGTTGGGATCTGAACTCAGGTTTTATGCTACTGTTTGTTGAAGTGAAGGGCAGGAGTCTCTTGGTTGTGGACCTCTTAGTCAAGGAAATACTCACAAAATTGAAAAATAGCAGAATAATCTGTTTGAGAGCAAAGTGATACACTGTAGAATGTGACGGTGAACCACATGATTGTAAGGTGACTCAAAGTCTTCAGGTGATTGCCTGGGCCATCATTTCAAGGGACCTAAAGGAGGAGGAGTTTGGTTACTATTGGTAATGGTTTAGTTTGTTTAATAGGCTTAGAGTTTATAGGCCTTTGCTACCCGCACATCTCCCTTCTCATAATGCAGTTTTTATTGATTGATTGATTGATTGATTTCGAGACAGGTTTTCTCTGTGTAGCTTTGGAGCCTTTCCTAGAACTCACTCTGTAGCCCAGGCTGGACTTGAACTCACAGAGATCCACTTGCCTCTGCCTCCCGAGTGCTGGGATTAAAGACGTATGCCAGCACTGCCCAGCATATTGTTTTTATTATGTGTAATAATTTAGTAAATAAGGAGATTTTTGCCAAAAGTTCACCCACAGGACATACTTGCCTTCTTGAGCACATACCCCAAAATAATTTCAGCCAGATTGGATCTCCTACCACCATTACCCAGAAATAAATAGTGAATGATTAATTAGAATCTGCCTGAATTCACTAGTCATTTTTGGGGAAATAATTTCATTATTCATATAGAGGTTTGCACACAGCTGCATGTAGGCGTGGTCACAAATTGATAACAGAGTGCTCAGTTTATGTAGACATTTTTGTTTGTTTGATGAGACATTTGTGTGTGTGTGTGCGTGTGTGTGTGTGCGTGTGTGTGTGTGTGTGTGTGTGTGTGTGTGTGTGTGTGTGTGTGTTTAGTATGAGCAACATAGGCACTCAGGCTGTAAAGTGCATGATTGATAAAAAAAAAAAAAGAAAAGAAAAAAAAAGAAAAGGTGTGTGTATAGTCCAAACCAAGAAGAGTTCCATATTGTTCAACTATTGCCTGGGGTTATTTTGTGTGTGTGTGTGTGTTTTGTTTTGTTTTAGTTTTTTGAGACAGGGTTTCTCTGTGTAGCTTTGTACCTTTCCTGGAACTCACTCTGTAGACTAGGCTGGCCTCGAACTCACAGAGATCCACCTGTGTCTGCCTCCTGAGTGCTGGGATTAAAGGTGTGCACCACCCAACTATTGCCTGTTTTTGAGTGGCAGCATTCTTACCCACTGAGCCAACTCTCTGGCCCCCAGATACAACTTTTGAATGCTAGGCTTCAAATCTCCAGAATTGAGGGGCAGAATTAATGAAAAAAAAAAAAGATAATTTCCCTTTATAAATTATCTACTCTTAGGCATTCTGCTATAAAAAAAATAGAGAGCATACAATACAAAAGATAAATCTAATAAATGAAACATATGCCTTACAAAGCTCACTGTGCTGGAACAATTCGACAAGCAGATCAATAGGTATCAGTCCTTGAGCTAATTTCAAAATTGTGCCACTGCTGCACATATGCAAAGTAAATTTCATCAATGTAAGGTAAAAAGATTGAACACATTTGGAATCAATATGCCCAGGGATTGTGTTGTTAGAGAAGGGAAAGGAAAGGTTGCAATGACGGTCGCACATCAATTCTCCCTGTGGCTTTGTATTCTGAGCAGGTGTAATCAGTAGGACAAAGAGAAATATGTTCTCCTTCATTCGCTGGAACAATATTGACAATAGTCTATGAAACAGAATCAAATTGAGTGTCAGCGATGGATATGATGGATAGATAAAGAAAATGTGCAATACCTATCGAATGGGTTTGTGTCATGTGTGGAAACATATAGCATATAGATATCATTGTACTCACAGACAGACCTGGATTGCAAGTACTACAGGGTCTCATGCCTATACGATATCAGGAAGAATCCTGTTCACAGAATTGAGGAGGAAGTTACTGTTTCCAGATGCCAGAATTGGTTGGGGAAAGGGTGATTATGGACACCAAAAATGGAACAGGCCAAGAACAAAAAGAAACTGAAGAAAACCATTTGTGATGGTACAAACCAGTAAGATTTTCTGAAAAAAGGGGGGGAAAGGAAGAAAAAAATAAATATTTTACTATAAAGAGTTAGTATGTATTTGAGAGTATAAGCATCTTCAAGCTGATGGATATATTGCATAAATTTTGGGTACAAAATATTAAATTGTATCTGTTTAACATGAACAATTTTATATCTCAAGTATCAGTTCATAAATAAACTTAAAAGACAAACATCTGGTGGCAATAAGAATTTACTTTCTTAATATGATAACAGATTATGAACGAATGCAGATATCAAAACTTAGAAAATACTCAAATGTGCATAGTTGATTAGAATTAATAATTATTGTTTAATACATTTCAAAATAAACTAACACTTAGTTTCCACCAGAAGAACAAACTGTTTCTACTCTCTTAAGGTTCATATTGCTGTGATAAAAGACTATGGCCAAAAGTAACTTGGGAAGGAAAGATTTTATTTAATAATAAACATTCCAATAATTGTCCATCATGAAGGCAAGTAAGGGCAGGAAGTCAAACCTGGAGATTAGAACTAATATAGTGGACCATGGAGGAGCAAAGTTTATTGGCTTCCATTTTATGGTTTCTCAGCCAGCTTTCTTAGCATCCGGGAACATCAGTCCAAGCTGACAGTGCCCAGAGTGCACAGAGCTCTCCCACAACAGGCATCAGCCAAGAAAAAACCCACAGGCTTGCTCATATACTGTATGATGGAAGAATTTTCTCAACTGAGGTTCCCTCTGCTCAAAACAACTAGCTTGTGGCAGGTTGATATAAAAGCAAGTAGTATACTACTATTGTTTACAGACTGATAGCTAGTTTTGTTAAATCCATCATTACCAATTTTTAATTACACAATTCCTTATTAGAATAGGGGTTGCCATATAAATGCTTCAAAACTAAGCCCAAATAAATAATCCATCTAATGAGATAATCAATAGACCTTGGTTTAAATGCAGTGTCTTGACAATTGAACAGAAATTTTATATTAATTTGGTTCCTTTTCTCTCAAGCTTCTGTGTGTTAGAATGTACAAGTACTTCAGAAAGTTAATAATTCCTGGGAGCTATAGTTCAGAGTGACAGAACTGATAGCAACATCTCAAAGCTATAAAATTCTTTCATTGCAAACTTCATGAAAATGACAGTTAGATTTAACAGAGGAGCTATACATAAAAACTGTCCTCTCTGGACTGAGTATATCTCACTAGGGTAGAACAATCCTTCACTAATATCACCACCAGTAACTCTGAGATAGAAATATGCTATTCAGCAGTCAGACAACTTGAACAATGCCCCCATCTGGATGTTGGTAATGTTGTGACAAAATGGATAGATATTTTTCTCTTGCTTTCATTTGGGCCTATACCGGCTTTGGGAATAGACTGAACATCGCTATCACTATCAACTCTGAATATTGGTATATGTCAGATTGTCTGAATGTGTGGTTTCCAGAGAATTGCATGATAATTTGAAACTATCAATCATCAAAGCCCTCAAATGAGGGCTGAAGATAATACTCAATAATAGCACTTTTAAATAGAATTTTCAAGTAATCAAAATCAAAACCCAAAAGTATGCACTTATACTCCAAAGTCCTCAAACAAACAAAAAACTACACAAAGAGAATAAAAAAAGAAAAAATAATAATTAAAGCCTCATTCAAATATCACACTTTATGAGAACATCAAGATTGATAGAAGAGAGAGATTGAAGTTAAGAACCTATAAGGGGTGACCAGGTTTGTTATGCTGGCTTTAATAATATTAAGAAGCACAAATGATAAAAAAAAATCTTTATCCTGCGAAGTAAGTAAAAATGAAACGCAACAAATAAAATCAAGAAACAATCACTTCCCAGAGAAGTCATCATCATCATCACATGCATGCAGTTTTAACATTTAGTTGAAAAACCCAACTCATTATTATATGGCAGTGTAATATTAGGAAACAACATAAAAGGACATGAGTATCTACATGCAAAAACATATTTTCCTAGACATCCATGAAGACAAAAGAAGCATTTTACATTATTTTCAGAAATCTTTTAGAACAGATATTCTTGATTAAACATTTTTTCCATGTGGTCATAGGTTACATTATGAGGCACAGATTTGAATATATCCCTCACACAAATATCTAATTTTGTCAGATTATTGGGTGCTTACCTAAGCTAGCATTCAGTGTTAGTTTTTCTTGCTTTTTGCAATATAGTTTTTTGAGTAGAAAGACATTTCTAAAAGAAATGCTATAAATTCTACATTAGTGACTATAAAATATGAAAAGTTTTTAGTGAAAACCTATTTGCATTCTTGGTCCTTCAATATCACTGGATTAAAGGTCATTACACCCATTACTTGTTTTCGTTTTTTTCGTTTGTTTGTTTGTTTTTGTTTTTACCATTTTTCTGATAATACTCTCCAAAAAGTGAAAATATTTATATAGTACATAATCAATACTCCATGCAAGGTAAGCATTATTTTTCATTTTGCTCTCAGAAGCTATATGATTTCACTTACACTTAATGAAGAGAATGGCTTCTTCCCTCACTCCAGTTGACCCTGCTCTCCCTCACTGAAGTTGTTTTGTTTACTGCCTAAGTTGAAATGTGTGCTTGAATGATAGGCAAACAAATATAACCCTTAATTTTTAATTTGCGCACAGTTCTTTCTAATGTCTTTTTCTACAGGCATTTTCTGGGGCTCTTTGAAATAATGCCTCTTTGTCTCTGTTTTTCACAGTTCCCTTTCAGTGATTTTCTTCAGGTTAGCAGCCCATAGATTGTTATTTTATGGACCTGTCATTGTAACTTATCAGATACTATCAAGCTAGATTTCTTTTAAAATGATCCTGTCACAACAGGTACATGGATCTCTATGACCAATCCAAGTTTTATGTCTCAAGTATTGTTACAATTATTATAAAACATCACAGCTATATGTCACCAACAACCTCCCATCCCAACCCTATTTTTTTCTTCTCTTTTATCTATCCACTATTTTGCCAAAAACAAGTAGCCACTAACTGAGTTCATTCTTTCTTTTCTTTGATCCTTTATTTTGTTTTGTTATTAAAAAGAAATTAAAAAATAAATGAAAACATCACACAACAAAACCAACCAGAACCAAAGTTTTTGCAAGTTATTGAACTTAACAGACAGAAAAGACATTCAAAAGAGAAGCTGCAAAGTAGTAGATTTCACACTCTCATTAATGACACGCCTTTATACATGAACAAAAAATAATTTATGACAGAATTAGAACTAGACAAATATTCAGCTTTTTATGTGCATTACTTGCATTGAATGCTCAATTTAGATACACAGATACTTTGAGACAGTACTATAGATGTAATTTGTAGGCTTTCAACACTTCAGTGACATTCCCAGAAGCCCTTTTTGCTGACTTGAGATGATAACACATCTCTATCCTTCATTTCTTATGAGTGACAATTGAATAGGAGTTGGAGTTATATTCATAGGATGATAATAATTTTCTCCAAGTATATATTTTTAGAAAACCACAGTTTACAACTTCTTCTTGATCCTTTTTATAACCTGAAGGTAAGAGTGCTTTCAAAAGTTTAGGAAAAAAACTTAAAGCATTTAGGTAGAAATGTGGATTTTGTACATTGAAAGCTGATTTTCATTCTATCTCAGACATTCGCAGATAATTTCCAAATTAACAGATTGTCATGATTCTTTCTAAATTATCCTCTAGAAAGAAGGGGTAGAGAGAGTAGAATAGAATTTACTAAATAACAAAACAAAGCCAAAAAAAGGGGGGGGGGAAGAAGAGAACATAAATATTAAGTGGGAGGATTCAAATATATATTTTCTTCTTGCAATCAGTAACTTTACATTTAGGGGATGAACTTAACTATACAAGAGAAAAAGACAAGAAATAACAAAACACACACTTATACAGATTTCATGTTTTTCAATGCATTTCAATTTTAACATAACTCATAATTAAGTAGCATTTCTACAAAGAGCACATACTGGATGTTATTTCTGAATATATATTTTCAGGATTTTGCTCATTCCTTCCATTTTCTACTGATTTTTCACCTCAGTTCTCACAAATCCTGCCAATTGGAGAATTGTGTCTTCATGCATGTGTCATACGAGAAATAGCAAATATATTAATATTAAGCCTCTTTTGAAGTACACTGATTCGAATCTTGAATTAGAAATGCATATTTTGGTGTCACACTCTGTGGTCTGTATCACTGCCATGAAAGTTCAAATGCCTTCAGATATTAGAAGATTTTTCTCTCTTTCTATTTCTAAAGATCATTTTCACTCTCAAACTCTAAATATGCCTAACTAATGGCATTTGCTAAGGTTGACATTTTAAAATGCCGTCAAATGTTGAGCGTGAAAAGGATCTTTCACAGTTTAAGAAAATCCACAGACAGAGTAGATTTGTTTCTGACCAATTAGTAAGCTTAGATATCTCACAAAACACAGGATCCCCTGCAGGCACCAAATATCTCTTTAAGATTTGTCTACAGTAACAAAGTAAAGCTAGTGTCTGCTCTTCTCTCATGTATGTGTGTATGTATGTTTAAATTCAGTTAATATACATATTCAAATATGTGTTTTAAATACTTTAGGTACTAGAATTATTTTGGCGTAATACTCTCACATGTCTATAACTGAAAACCACATGGAAATGTTTGATGATTAAACACCTGCTAATTTATCACCAAACTCCAATTGAAAGGAAGAGAAATACAAAGTAAATTTCATAAAGTAACACTGAACATTTGGCATGAGGAAGTTTTCAAACTTATGACATTGGTTTAAAATTAATACATGAGAGAGAAAAACCTGAGTTGTTTATTTTTTGTACTTTATTCTCTCAAATAAAATTATTTGTTTACTAGTAGTGTATGGGGGTGCAGAGAATATGGCAATGTTTCTAAAATACTTTTTGCATAATCTTGAGGACCTGAGTTCAGATTCTGTAACATCAAAAAGTAGAGGAAGGTAGAGTGCTGATTTGAGCATACTGACTAGCTAGACTAACTGAATCAGTGAGCTATAGATTTAATGAGAGTCTGTCTCTCAAAATACAGTGGAACATGACCAAGAAAGTTCTTGACCTATGAACTGCTCTTATACCTCATTCATGTACAGATTCACCCACATATATATTTGCACATATACATGAACATACACACACATTAACCATGCACATACACAGTTATGCATGTGCCAAGTGGGAGACTTAGGAATTTGTGTTGCCTAAATTTGAGCCCAGTTTGGGCTATCCAGTACTTTGTGTTCACCTGGTTTACAAGACTATATATATACATATACAGATATTACCTTCTTTCATACATATATATGAAATAAATATGCTAACAAAACTAAAATTGTTCTTCATACATTAAAGCACTCATGTTACTTATTATTAACTGAAAGTAAAAAATTCCTAGCAAATTCTAATGGAATTTCCATGGCTGTTATTCTTGGGCTATGATAAACTTTCATCATTAACATTACAATAAAATTCCTAGAATATATAAGAACTATAAGAAAATTAAACACCAAGAAATATGTACCAAATCAATAAATCGGCTAATTAATTGAATGAACAATCTCAAAAATGCTAATTTCCAATAAATACCAAAAGATTAAGTCAATATTCTTAGTCATTAAAAAAAATAGAAACTCGGGATGTAGTGTTTTTTGTTCCCCAATATATTGTACACTTTAATAAACTTATGTGGGGTCAGAGAACAGAACAGCCACTAGATAGACATAGAGGCCAGAAAATGGTGGCACACACACCTTTAATCCTAGCATTCTGTAGGCAGAGATCCATTCAGATCTCTGTGAGTTCAAAGCCACACTAGAAACAACCAGGCATGGTGACACATGCCTTTAATCCCAGGAAGTGATGGCAGGAAGCAGAAAGGTACATAAAGTGTGAAAACCAGGAAGTAGAGTCTGTTAAGGTTTTAGACTTTTAGTGGCAGTTCAGCTGAGATCCATTCGGATGAAGACACAGAGGCTTCCAGTTTGAGGAAAGGAGATCAGCTGAGGAATTGGCGAGGTGAGGTTAGCTGTGGCTGGTTCTGTTTCTCTGAACTTTCAGCATTCACTCTAATACCTGGCTCCAGGTGTTGGACCCTGACCCTGGTTCCTTGAGTAGCTGTTGCCTTGCTTGCTGCCCTTGATCAGATGTCCTCCCTATGCTAAATCCCTGCTGGTTTCCTTCCTCCTGAACAGCTTACAGGAGGTTCCTTGTTTGTGTATCCTGCATATTTGGTGTAAACAGCTAGGATGCAAGTATGTAAAACATCTGTAAAGAACTTCTGCCCTCGGGATTCTCCCACTGTGCTGTAAGCCTGTATTTAAGGCCTCCTCCCTCCTTTAATAAAGGGCATTCTACTGAGACAAATGACCCGCTGTCTTGTCTCTGTTTTTAATTCTCAGTCCCTCACTCAGACATAGTGAACGGGTGGTAGCACTGGTGCTACATCCAGGTTTGTTTTTACTAATAAGACCTTTTAAGTTTCATGTTACATTGTGGGGCTAGAGGAGGGAGGAGAGGGGGATCTGTGGTTGGTATGTAAAATGAATAGAACATTTTTTTAATAATAAAAAATAGAAACTCACTCTCTTATGATTGTAAGCCCCCTCAGTCATAATGTCCCAAAAGAAGAAAACAATGGAGTTCTATGTATATGATCAAAGCCATTTTGTTTTGTTTTGTTTTATTTTTCAAGACAGGGTTTCTCTGTGTAGTCTGGTTGTCCTGGAACTCACTCTGTAGACCAAGTTGGCCTTGAATTTACAGAGATCTGCCTGCCTCTGTTTCTCTCCTAAATGCAGGTATTCAGGACAAATTATCTTTTTGAATGACATTACACCTTGGTCATTTATATGACCTATATAAATAATGCTGTACAGTTATTTGTACCAGTTACATATTTTTAAAATTCATCATTATAATGCCAAAAACTGGAAATATTGATAATGTAAATGTTGTTTCTAGCTCTCACTTTTTATACACGATTTTGTCAGTCGTGTATAAATTCAAGTATGAATTCAAATACCATTTAAGTAACAAATGCTCTCAAATGTGTACCTTCAAACTGAGTTTTTATTTATAGAATGACAATTATTACCACATTCTTACTTAAACCAAAGTCTTCATAATCTAATGCCTCTAAAAATAAATTTAAACAGGGAGTATCAGCCACAGATTAGAGAGCATATACAATCTGAAGCCACTACTCCTAAGACAAACTAGGTCTCATTGCTCTCCATTTAGTAAGCTTCCCTAGAGAAAAGTTCATAATGGTGCTACCTTTCAAGTTTATTACAAGGGAAAGTATTTAATTACAAATTCTAAAATATAGCCCCAACAGCTCTGTTCATTACCACCACCATCAAAGTAAATCTAAGCACCTGGAATACTTAGGTATTTTAATGACTTGTTCTCTGTGTTAGTTTATTACTGCTTCTCAACTCAACAACTGGAATTGTCTCTTTTGGAGGGCTAAATTGTTATACATAGCACAATGGCTGCATTTATTAAGGAATAAGCTAATGTCTTGCACAATCTGGGTACAATCCAATCAGTTCTTTTTTTTTTTTTTTAAGATTTATTTATTTATTATGTATGCAGTGTTCTGTCTGCATGTTTGCCTACAGGCCGGAAGAGGGCACCAGATGCCATTACAGATGTTTATGAGCCACCTTGTGGTTGCTGGGAATTGAACTCAGGACCTCTGGAAGACAAGCCAGTGCCCTTAACCGCTGAGCCATCTCTCCAGCCCAATCCAATCAACTTGACATTATCACATACATTCCAAATATGCTTCTTATGGTTAGGCTGAGATTCATGTTGTATCTCTCTGTGGTTAGCTGTAGCCAGAGCTTTCCTGTGTCCCAGCCTGCCAGCAGTCGGGACAAATCTCTCCCACTCGCATTCCCTAAGTAAACACACAAGCCTTATATTATTTATAACTGCATGGCCATGGCTCAAGCTTTTAGCTAGCTAGCTCTATATCATAAATTAGCCCATAACTATTAATGTATGTATAACCACATGTTCCATGGCTTTACCTGCATCCCATTACATGTTGCTCCTTGGGTGGCTTGCTGGCGTCTCTCCCTGCCTTCTTCCTGTCTCTTTTAATTTCCTACCTGCCTCTAAGCTGCCTTGCCATAGGCCAAACAGCTTTATTTATCAACCAATTAGAGCAACACACATTCACATCATACAGAAAGACATTCCCCCATTAGTTGGCCTAGAATTTGTTTGTCTCATTGACCTTGTATCCATTCTTCAGTATCCTTGACACCTTTTGAAGTCCTGCATAGAAAAAATGTGTATGCATATTCTCAAATGTATAGCATGTAAATGAGCTATGTGCAGGTTCATATGCACGCTTGTGTGCATACATGTAGAGGGGAAAAGTAGGTAATAGAAACTAGACGTCCTCCTTGATATTTCTTTATTTATTAAGGTTGAGCTCTACGGTTAGGCTTGTTTAGATAGCCAAATTGTCCCAGGGACCCTGTCTTTGCCTCTTAAGAACTAGGAGTATAGACGGCCTTTCCACCCCTACCCATCCAGTCTTTATGTAAATGTCCAGGATAGAACTCCAGTTCCCTGCTTGAACTTTATCCACTGTGACATTAAACCAGCTCTCAAATTTTGAGGTTTTTTTTTCATAAGATTAATGTCTTGTATGGTTATTATCAGATTTTTGCTAAGCTGCTGTTTTGAATGTGCTTTTCAGCATAGAAAAGAGCCAGAAGCATGATGAAGAATCCTATTTTTATTGTATTTTCCTATTATGAAGGAATAATCCCTAAGATTGCATAAAAGGTCTTTCTTCTGATGACTTTAAAGCAAGCATTAGAAATTCTGAGCATTATTTGGGCCCGTGCCATGGCTACTATGGATTCAGGCAAGAATTCTGTGTGTCAGTGTAAATCATATGGTATGTGAATGTTTGCACTGTATACACCAGTAAATATTTTGTTTAAACACTACTTTCCTATCATCTCCATTGTTGTTTCTATTTGTGATGCCCTTTTGAGTCCTGAAGCTTAATATCAGGCTAAATTTCTCATTAGCTTGAGGCCAGATTATAGGGCAATATGAGAGGTAAGAATTTTGGGGTAAATGTCCTAAGCCATCTATTTCAGGCCCCATATATAAGAAAAATGTATTACAACATTTTCGTTTAAGATCTTTCTCTTAAGAGCTACACATAAAAGAAAAGTGAAAAATAGAAAACAATTATGTAATTATAAATACTGTGCTCTAAGAAAATTGATTTTCTGGAGTAGCACCAAGAATTTCTTGAAAGATCCATAAATGATATCAAACCAAGTGACGCCTTCAACACTCCTCTCATGGTGCAAACTATGAATCAGACTAACAGAGACTGGTCTTTGTTTTGTTGATACTAGTTAAGGACTAGGCACTGAACTCTATGCCAACTGGGTCATAAGACAAATTGCCCCAAGTCTGTAGTATCAATTCTTTCTGTATTTACATGTGCATTTCCAAAGAAATAAGCATAAAGATGCTTCAGAGAAAAACAGCTGTGCTCAGATATAGTAGGACGATTTCCTGAACGTATTTATATCTGCATTATTATGCTATAGTCACATAGCCTGTTTTAACTTTTAAAACTTTTACTGTTAATACAAGTTTGTGCTCTGCATATGAGATGCACACCAGTCGAAACCAGTTGTCAGAAATAATGTGAGATAAGAGAGAAAGTATGTCATGCTAATGAGTCTGTTTGTTGGCATCTTTGTTTACTTGAGGGCTACACTGGAGTTGAAGAATTTTTCTTTTTGTTAACTGAACTCCAGTTAGGTAATATGGTAGTAATAAGTACATATCCTGAAAACTATAATTTCCTTTATTAATTCTACTTTGGAAAAATATGAAATATAATTGATAGAAAAAAATTATTTCTAGAAAGTATTTTAAATCTCAAAAACATGCGAATTCAATGGTTTCTTTACAAATTAACAAATACATTTCCTGTATCTCTTGATATAATATATGCATATGATATATATAGTGTGTGTGTGTGTGTGTGTGTGTGCATATACAGAGTTATATAATGATCATAAAACAAAGTCGTATGGGCTAGAATTTATAATTTTATTTCCTACCTATTTCCAGTTGTTTCTATCTTGCCTAGAAAGAATCAATGTAAAAAAATAAAAGTGTCTTAAGCAATGCAGAGGGTTTGGGCTGGGAGGCACAAATTAAGCATTTAGTTTGTCTGAAATCCTGGCAAAGGGAAAGATTTTGCTCTGAAGTTAAAACCAAAATTTTCAGCTCTCTAGATGAGAAAGTAGGAGATATGTGAGCAAGAATCTGAAGAAAAACCGAGAAACCCTGAGTTCATTGAGATTTGTTATGGGCCAAGGAAAGGATTGATTTGTTGTGCTGAAATTTAATTTCCATATGCAAGGCCACTCTCCCATGCTTCTCAGCTTGAAGGGTTTTAGCAGGCCTATTAACTTACACACCCCGTTCCCTGTTCTGCATGGATCTCTCAGTAAGAATTTATTTTCAGCAGAGAAACCTAGCAAGAAATTGTGCTATTAAGGCAATTGAAGAGAAAATAAAAGTGATGGGAAATTATTTCTGAAATATAAATAAATGGCATACAACCATCAAATTTATGAAGATAGAGCAGGATCACACAGATTAGAGGATGTCTGAAAGAAAAAAAATACACATAAGAAGTTCACCAAAGCAGAAGCTGAACACAACTTTAAAAAGAGTTATGAAATTCAGATCAAAGAAAATTTATCAGAATATGTACCCCCTAAAAGAAAGAATCTATAAATTGTACACTCTGCTGACAATAACTGTAAAGTATATTCATTATTTTGACTATTTCTAATTATCACTACTTTCACTAGCTTTTCTTGTCTGGCATATTATATGAGCCTTCTAATTGTAATTTCCATGGTGTGAACATTTTTCCCTCTAAGTCATTTCTTCTAAGGTGACCAATAATCCAATTATTCATGATAAACAGGGAGCTTCCTAAATCCAATGTCTCACCCTATCCACTCAGTGGTCTCTCTACTCAATCAGACCCAAACAAAATTTCCTTCAATGCCTGCCATTTACTGAATTTGTCCATTCTAATCTTGTCTCTTAGTATTTTTTCCCTCACATTTGCTTAGCTACAAAGACTTCTTTAAAAGACCTCCATACTGTTTCCCTTACCAATGTTCCAAATCTTAAATGAATTACTCCTTTATTTTGTACACATCTTAAACGCAATTTTTGATAAGGTATTTCTGGGTCCTCATATGTGTAGGTGAAACCCGTTCTGATCCAGGATTGTCGAATTTCTCCTTAGGTGTCAGTGTCCTCCCAACCAAATCTGTGGTGGTATTGTGTTCCCCAAAATATTGTGCAACCTAATAAACTTATCTGAGGTCAGAGAATGGAACAGCCACTAGATACAGAAGCTAGAAAATGGTGGCACTCACACCTTTAATCCTAGCCTTCTGGAGGCATGGATCTCTGTGAGTTCAAGGCCACACTGGAAATAGCCAGGCATGGTGACTCATGCCTTTAATCCCAAGAAGTGAGCCTTCAATCCTAGGGAGTGATGGCAGAAAGCAAAAAGATATATAAGGCGTGAAGACCAGAAACTAGAAGCATTTGGCTGGTTAAGCTTTCAGGCTTTCGAGCAGCAGTTCAGCTGAGATTCATTCTGGATGAGGACTCAGAGGCATCCAGTCTGAGGAAACAGGATCAGCTGAGGAACTGGCAAGGTGAGGTAGCTATGGCTTATTCTGATTCTCTGATCTTCCAGCACTCACCCCAATAACTGGCCTCAGGTTTGATTTTATTGATAAGACCTTCTAAGATTCCTGCTACACAAATCATTTGCTTGTGCTCAACTGTTAAATTCCTTATGTTGGAGTTTTCTTTCTAGCAGTTTCTGTGGGGTTGGATTTATAGATAAATATTGCTTAAATTTGGTTTTATAATGAAATACTTTATTTGTCCATCTATTGTGGTTGGAAGTATTGCTGGGAATAATAGTATTTGGGGATGGCATGTGTGTGATCTCTTAGGGGCTGCAGGACATCTGTCTAGGTCCTTATAGCTTTTAGAATCTCCATTGAGAAATCATGTGTTCTTCTAATAGGTCTAATTTTGTATTTTACTTGGACTTTCCCCTTGTAGTTTTTTAAAAATTCTTCCTCTATTCTGCATATTTAATATTTTGATTGTTATATATCAAACAAAATTCTTTTTATAGTACACAGTAATTGGTGTTGTATATTTCTTTTGTACCTCCATAGGCACCTCCTTCTTTAGTGTGATTTTACTTTACTTTCTATGATTTTACTCTAAGTTTTTTCTGTGCCTTTGACCTAAATTATATTCCTAGTATTCTTTTTCTTAGATTTGGTCTTTTTATGGTATCCCAGATTTTGTGGATATTTTGTGTTTAGATTTTTTTTTTAGCATTATCCTTGTGTGAGGTATCCATTTCTTCTATTGTGTCTTTAATTTCTCAGATTTTTATCTTCCATCTCTTGTATTGTATTTGTGAGGTTTGCCTGTGAAATTGCTGTTTCTATTTTTTTTTCTTCATTTCTGTATCTCCTTCAGTTTGGGTTTTCTATATAAATTCTATTTGTACTTTACAGTCTTGAAGTTTTATTCATTTTCTTCCACTCTTTGCTTTTGTTTTCATAGATTTCTTCATTTCTTCTTAATTGGCCTATATATTATTCCTAAAGAATATTTTAATGATTTTTCATTGTGTTTTAGCTATGTTGGAATAATTAGACCTACTGTGCTAGGATTGATGGGTACTAGCTGAGACATCTTGACTGTTATTGGTTGTGTTTTCACTATGGAATCTAGGCATCTGGGTTTGGGATGCTTATATTTTTAGGTTCTGCTATCAAACCTTGTGTTTGTTGGGTGAGTGCTTTGTTCCTTGGTTTCTGTTGCATTCTCTAGGGAATTCTGGAATTCTTTTTTTGTTGTTGTTGTTGTTGTTGTTTGTTTGTTTGTTTGCTTGTTTTTGAGACAGGGTTTCTCTGGGTAGTTTTGTGCCTTTCCTGGATCTCGCTCTGTAGACCAGACTGGCCTTGAACTCACAGAGATCTGCCTGCCTCTGTCTCCCGAGTGCTGGAATTAAAGGCGTGTGCCACCACTGCCCGGCAGGAATTCTGGAATTCTTGTTCAAGCTCCTGGAGGTTGTGGGTAGAATGTGTTTCTAGGCAATGGAAGCTGACACAGAAGTGGGAATGGGGAAAGGTGGGACTGAAAGAGTCCAGAAGAGAGGGGAAAGCAGGGTCTTCCCTCAGGATCTGTTTAGTCTTAGGAGTCCGGGCAGAGCAAGAAGAGATACCACAACAAGTAGTCTGATATAGAGCTGGGAATGAGACTGCGGGTTGCATTTGGGGAAGAGAAAGGGACTTAAGTTCTGGAACTTGCCTACCTGCTTCAGTGGCCTGCTTGGTTCTCTGGTAGCCTTGGCTGGAGGGTTTACAGGTTATTCCTGCTGGTGTTGGTTGCTGGGTTAGCAGAGTGAGTTGGGAGGAAAGTTGGAAAAGAAGATCTAAAGGATCCTCCAGAGAAAGGGACAGAGAGAGGGATAAAGCCATAGTAGGTGGTCTGCTACAAAGAGGGAGTGAGATGGGGGGAGAAGGGATTGGATTTAGAGAAGGAAGGAGAGGTGAAGATCCATAGTTAGTCTGCCTTCCCTCCTAGTAGGAGTGGCCTGGTAGTTCCCAGGGAATGCCTGTTGGACATGGACTGGGATACATCAACTAGTTGGGAGAAGGAAGATTGGAGGGGAACAAAAATATATACGGGAGGAGCTTTCAAAGATAACTTTGATAGAACTGTAGTTTCAGATATTGTAACTAGAAGTGGTGGTGGTATACACCTTTTTATTCCTATCACTCGGAAGGCAGAGCCAGTGTAATCTCTGTGAGTTTGAGGCCAACCTGGTCTACAGAGCAAGCTCCAGGACAGGCTCCAAAACCACACAGAGAAACCCTGTCTCCAAAACAAAACAAAACAAAACAAAAACAAACGAACAACAAAAACAGAAACAAAACAAAACAAAAAAGATAACTTTAATAAAATTGTAATTTCAGATATTGTAACCAGAAGTGATTAAGACTACAGTCAGTATTTACTACACATCCTTTCTTTGCAGATGTGTTTTCTAGTAGGATTCCTAGAATGCAGGTTTATGACAGACAAGCTACAAAGCCTTAAGAGGAAATTATAGTGGAAATATTTCTTCTTTGCTGAGAGAGGTTTTGACTGAATTCCAGTGTGAGGAGTTCTCGCTCTATTTCCCTGACTCCCAGTTTTTACACTGGCCCATTCTTACCTTCATTCCACCTATCACATAAGCTAGCTCACACAGTTTGCTTTGCCATCTTTGTTTCTTTGGGGACCTTCAAACACAATGGCAATTACATTTGAAGAAATGAACCATTCCCTGAGATTCAATGAATGTAAGATGTGGGTGTGTTGTGTAGGGATGTGAGACATTGTGGATTGCACTTGGTAGTTGACTGGAAATAAGCCAAAAGAAAAGAAAGAAACCAATGTGAGTTTTATGTTTTCAAAAGAAAGAAAGATCAAGTAATTATATCATCCACTAAAATATGAAAAACAGACAGATCGTGATGAGCAGTTACTGTTGGCTTCTATTTTAGCTGTGAGGTTGTAGCTTGGTTCTTCCACTTATTAGGAGAGGTTGAAATATTTTCATAACTTTATAGAACCTTCATTCTCAATGTTCAGTAAGTTTGATATTATATATTATATTGTAACATGAATTGCTAAACATTCTTATGAATAGAAAACCAGGAGCCAGGATATTGGGGTGAAAGCTGAAAGATCAGAGAAGCAGAACAGCCAGCCACTAGCTTACCTCTGTAAAATCCTCAGCCTCAAGGGAGTGAGTTACTGTTTCCTCATGCTTTATATACCTTTCTCTGCCCAGACGTTACTTCCTGGGATTAAAGGTGTGTGTGCTTCCCAGTACTGGGATTAAAGGTGTGCGTCACCACTGCCTGGCTCTGTTTCCAGTGTGGCCTTGAACTCACAGAGATCCAGATGGATTTATGTCTCCAGAGTGATAGGATTAAGGGTGTGTGCCATCATTGCCTGACCTCTTTGTCTAATCTAGTGGCTGGCTCTGTCCTCTGATCTTCAAAAAAGTTTATTAGGGTACACAATATATCACCATACTATATACATAATTTTCCAATGCTCAAAATAATATGTGAAAAGTGTGTGTCATAAAAAGACTCAGGCTCACTTGCTATTTTGAGTTTGTTCATTTATCATTTTTATGTTATAATCATCCTCCTCCAGAGGCAAATGGTCTTATGGACATAATAATGTAACCCAGACATAAGTCTGGATAGTACAAAACCTTTAGGAATGAGAAATGTGTAATGTAATTGAATTGCTGAATACATCATATAAAGGCCAACATAGAACAGAACCAAGAAACAGACTATCACAGGAAATAAAAAAACTGCAAAGGAGACTGAGGAAACCTGTTAATTCAAGCAGTATGATAAACATAAGAATGGCGTATCATTTATAATAAGAATAAAAGAGTGTAAATTGTGTTATTGAATAATTTTGTCTAAGTACCCACTCTTTTTCTTTTGACCTTGTACAAACAACAATTTAGCAGAAATAGAGATTTTTTTTGCTTACTGAAGTCTATTTTATATTCTCTAGTAGTGAAACAATTAGCTTTAAAAGTTTCTATAACATTTAAATACACAGCAGCCTTTAAATTTGTTTATAAATAGGCTTATATCTCATGTCATTTTGTGATCATCTTGTAGTCACAACCTTTACTTACTAGATATTATGAGATAGAATTATACCTCTATTATGAAATTGTAATACCTAATGCCTAGAATGTGATCACATTTAAAGATAAATATCTTCAAATATGTTTAAAACCAGGCTATTAAATCTGACAAAATCAAGGGATTTTAACATTATATGTTTTTTAAAAAATGTGCCTTTCATATTGGATGTCTGAAAAGAATTATTTTTGGTAAACATACACACAGATAACACACACACACACACACACACACACACACACACACACACACATTATGTTTGAGTAGTGGCTAAGTTTGAGTAGTGGCTAAACGTACCAAATAAATTTACCTGAGATATATCAATTACTTGAATATACACATTGATGTATTACAATTTCTGTAATTGTAGAAAGAAATAAAAATAAAGGCTAGGCTCTTATAATGGGATATTTATTCTGAATAATTTTTCTTGTAAGAGGAAATATGAATAGACACAGACACCTGAGTCCTGAGTGAATATAGCAAAGTGAATTTTGCAGACCAAAAGAAGACCTTCAGCATGCTCAGGAAAGAAGCTCAAATAGCTCCACTATCCCAGGAACATTGTTTTAGTCATCTAAGATCCTGGATTATGAGGGAATACTCTTGTGCTGTTAAAGTCACCCAAGTTTTGGAATTTTGTAATCAGTCCTCATCAGAGAAACTCACTCTTTCAATGGATGGTCATTAAAACAGAGCCAAACAATTGAAAAATGTGTAGAAATTAAAGGAACTTTTGAGCACTCAGCCCTAAATGGATTATCTTTATCATATCCTTTCCCAAGAGGCCAGGATCCATGCTGAAGAGGAAGTGAAATGATTCTAAGAACTAGAAGTGGTAGATGGTTTCAAGAAATCTGTTTTTTATACAAAGTAGATGGGGATATCCATATAAACTCAGATATTATGAGTCATGGTTTGCCTAAGCCATATACAAACTCAAGCCTGAAAAAGTCCTGGAAGTAAAAAGCAGAAAGAAACATTAATTTAGAGAGAGGATAAAAGTGAGGATATCTGGAAGAAGTTAGTGGTAGGAGATGAATATCAAAGTGTATTGTATGAAGTTCTCAAAGAATAAATAAAACCATTATTTAAAAAATTTTCACTGACCACAACTTTCAACCATGACAAAAAGAATATATGGAGTGCTAAATGTTCTGACAGTGCAAGGAAGAAAAAAAAACAGTATGAAGATGAGGATCCATACAATATAATCCTAAACTACCCACCTTATATTTATTCCACTGTAGAAGAGAAATGGGTCAGTCTTTTCTCTGTAATTGCAAGGTGTTTGCTAAGACAAAACATTTCTCTTTCAGGAAAATGTTACTTTCAAGCTCCAATAAGAAAACTGAGCTCAATTTCCTAAAGTTTAATTTTCATTCAACATTTATCAGAAAACATATGTACTTTTGCTCAGTGGTCTAGAATTGTACCTCACAAAGTGCTCATGCTTGTGCAGGAAACATAGTTTTTAATTGTTTTTTATGCAATGAAGATGTAAAATGTTATGAAATGATAAAGCACAATGATTAATGGTATAGTAGCATATAGAAAGCAAGATACTAATGTATGGTAAATTTTCTGGCACAGGTTGGGGGTGGAGAAGAACCCGCTTTAGTTTAAGGGAGTAGGACAATGCTCCACTGAGTCTATGTGCAACACAAATTAGACTTGCTGTTGTAGCTAGTGTTTTCTCTCCAGGTCCCGCCAAGCTCCGGCAGTCAGACAGCCCACTTATAAAATAAACACACAGATGCTTATATTGCTTACAAACTGTATGGCCGTAGTAGGCTTCTTGCTAACTGTTCTTATATCTTAAATCAACCAATTTCTATTAATCTGTAAGTTGCCACATGGCTTGTTGTAGCTAGAGTTTTCCTGCCTTGCCCACAGTCAGAACAAATCTTTGTCACCTGCCAGTCCCACAGCCGCTCAGACCCAACCAAGTAAACACAGAGACTTATATTGCTTACAAGCTCTATGGCCGTGGCAGGCTTCTTGCTAACTGTTCTTATAGCTTAAATTAATCCATTTCCATAAATCTATACCCTGCCACGTGGCTGGTGGCTTACCGGCATCTTTACATGCTGCTTGTCCTGGCACTGGCTGCAGTCTCTGTCCTTCCTTTGTCCTGTTTCCCCAATTCTCCTCTCTCTTTGTCCCGCCTATACTTCCTGCCTGGTCACTGGCCATCAGTGTTTTATTTATATAGAGTGATATCCACAGCAGCTTGTGGCTTACCAGTATCTTAACATGTTGCTTCTCCTCACAGGGGCTGGCAGTGTCTCCCTGCCTCAGCCTCCACTTTCCAGAATTCTCTTCTCTGCTTGTCCTGCCTATACTTCCTGTCTGGCTACTGGGCAATCAACATTTTATTTATACAGAGTGATATCCACAGCATGCTGTATTTGTTTTTCTTCTTTTTTTTTTTTTTTTTTTGTGGAGGGGGTCACAAGGTAGGGGTAGACAGGGAGAGGGAGGATGGGAAAATGAGTGCTCAGGATGCATTGTGTAAAGTTCCCAAATAATCAATAAAAATATTATGTTGGTTAAAAAAATAAAGATTCCCAAGATTTACAAGTTAATGTGTCATACTATCTAAAGAGGATTACCAGAATACAAGGTAAGAATCAATACTACATGTTTACATATATGTATGTATACTTGAATATCTTTTGTTTTTGCTTTGTTTGTTTGTTTGTTTTTGGGACATGGTTTCTCTGAGTAGACCTGGCTGTCCTGGAACTCACTATGTAGACTAGGCTTCCCACAAACTCAGAGACCCACCTGCTGCTGCTTCTTGAGTGCTGGGATTAACGACATGCACCTATCTTCTATATATATTTTAAATCCCTTATACATAGTATCCTAACTTTTGTTATTTTTTCATTCACTAGAAACTAAAGATTTTTATTTATAACTTCATTAAGGTAATACTTTTACATGTGTGAAATAATATAAAAGTTTCAAGAAGGTATTTTTATCTAATTTAAATATATAATATATGGTATTAATAGAATAAGAAGAAAATATATTATACAAAATTTAAACATTACCCTTATCCTTTCTTTGGAAAGCAAATTTATATAAATAAATATATGGCTTGGTGTATTAAATGTAACTTATTAATTGATTATAATGTATGCATAAAATACTTCATTCAACTTCATAAATTTGTGTTTTTTGTTTCTTCTTTAGTGAGTAAGAGTAATTCCAAACAACAAAAACACTTTCAATATATACAATAAATTTTCTCAAATAAAAATTAATCTCTCGCCGGGGGGTGGTGGCTCACGCCTTTAATCCCAGCACTCGGGAGGCAGAGGCAGGCGGATCTCTGTGAGTTTGAGGCCAGCCTGGGCTACCAAGTGAGCTCCAGGAAAGGCGCAAAGCTACGCAGAGAAACCCTGTCTCGAAAAACCAAAAAAAAAAAAATTAATCTCTCATAAACTGATAATATTAATCATCTTCTTCAACAGAGTGGTAAGATATTGATGAATTTTCTGTCATTTACAGAAAATATAAGAGACATTAAATTGTAATACACACTTGACAGTATTTATTAGATTGGTGATTTCAGGTTATACAAATATCATTAAATTTCATGATACAAGGCTCACAACTGCATTACAAAATGGAAGTAATCTGTGAATCCCTCCATCTGTTGTACACCTAAGTATTAAAAAAAATAGTATTAAAAAAAATACCTGTAATGCTGTTCTCCTCAAGAGATGGAATGCTGACACAATTTCTACATTGGAGAATCAGGTTTGGTCTTGTGATTGGTGTTGACAAACAATTGTACCAGATTATAGTGGTACCAGTTATGATCTAGATGTTCAGAAAAAATACAACCTTTCTTATTCTTATGGCATGTTTCTCTGAGGTTGTCATACAAAGCATTCATAATAATTCTATCAGAGTATAATTCATATAAAGCAATGAATGAAGCCAGAATTATTGAAGAGGTAACATCTCATATACAATCGAAACAAATACAGAATCCTTAGTCCACCTTGGGCTTACTGTCACCAGGAAGAATGGAAGGTGACCATGGAGCTTCAAGAATGACCTCAGGTAAAACTTCCAGGAGGTGGACCCATATAAACCTACTGAAAATTGCTGATCTATAGGATTATGAGAAAAAAAAATCAAGCAAATAAATCGGTTGTTTAAAGCCATGGTTTTTTGTGGTAGTTTGTTGTGAAGAAAAGGATAAATGGTAAATCTCAAAGACATCCACTTTCTGAAATAAAATTAAATCTGTCCAGTATACCCAGATATAATCTCTTTGAATAATAGCTAATAATAAAAATAGTAATATTTACTGGTAGTCCCTGTGCTAAATATTTTACTTTTATTGCTTCCAATAAGCCTCAATGTAATAAACTCAGTGCTTTCCTTAGGCCTGTGGATACTGAAACTCTAAGGGATGTTTAAAATGCTGCTCAAAGTTCCACAACTAGAAAAAAATGTGTAAAAAATTACAAACTCTATTCTAGCTCTTAAGGCAATTTTCACAGCTGTTTATTGTATCATGGTCTACTATATTGTCTCATAACTTCACAAACTGTCAGCTCAGGACCAGAAATAAACTTTAAAACAATAATACTTCAGTTTTAGATGACAAACAAATGTAAAAACAATGATCCTCGAATCATATAATTTTTTTTGTGTTTTTTTCTACCTGCTCACAGATTCAGAAATGAGCTCTCTAGTAAAAGTTTCAATAGTTATCTCTGAAAGAAAAAAATTTCATTTATGTACTACTTAAACATATCATTGTATAAATAATAGTACCAGATTCAATTGATCAGAAAATAAGATTCAACCTTGTATGAGCTACTGAGAATCAATGGAATACACTACAGAAAGAAATAAAAACAATCTAAGCTCAGCTAAGGAATCAGGAGACAAGAATAGCATTTAAAATCATAAATGGCCTTTCTAATATGCTGTTAACATAAGTAGAACTGATTCAAATATGACATACTAATATTTTAAGATAAATATTAAAGCACTTATAACAGTGAATAAAGTTGATCAGGTCTCCTTTTCTTTCTTTACTTGTGATATTCAAATAATATTTAACAACAAACTCCTGAAAATAGCAACTTGGAATCAAGTTATTTTTCTCTGTGTCTCTATATATACACAGCTACTTAAAATATGACCTCATAAATATCTATACAACTTAATACGTACATACATGTCATCAAGTGTGAACATATTATACACATATATATACACTTGCACATATATAATAAATAAATAAACCATAAATATGTAAAATTAAATTAAAATGTCTAAAAATACTAAATTTTAAATAGGCAACATGAAAAACTGATGATGAAAAATTTCTAAATTTACCATGTTTATAGTTGGACAACCCAATATTATTAAGATACACATTTTCTGCAAATTTATCTGATTAAGCACACATTGGTATGGTTTATCGATCTTTTTTATGGAAATAAAGAGTTGTTGCTAAAATGTACATGAAAATACCATGAAAAAATGATTTAACAAAACTGAAAAACATTGAAACCACACTTAATAAGATAAACAAGAATCAAAATGCCTACAATTAAAAATAAAGTTATGCCAAATACTGATGAGAATGTGGAGCCCAGTAACTTTCACATGCTCTTGAATGTTAAACACTGAAAATCATTCATAAACAAGTTTAATAGTTATCCAGACATTAGACTCATGCCAATCATTATTACTCAGCAATTATGCTTCTGAATATTTTGATTTTGCAATTCCAAGGAGAAGGAATTGCAAAAGCAAAGAAATCTATCACAACTCATTTTCTCCTAGAGAGAACACCACCTAGAAAAATACATTGTCAAATAAGCAGAGTATTTATAACAAAATCATCTAGTGCATCAATATTACAAATCACAGTTTAGAATGTGGTTCGTAACTGCAAAAATGTACTTAGGTCAAACTATCATGTATAAATCTATGAACCTTTGCATAATGGAATGTTGATGAACATAATGTGAACTACTCTGAGTGTTACCCAGGGAATTTATTCATGAGTAATGGCACAGTTATGTGTAAGTGTTTCCCTGTAGTGCTTTTTTTTTCTTCCTCTCAACAGATGTTGCATTTTAACTCTGGGTCACTAATCTTTTTATTGTACTTTTAATTTCTATTTTCATTGAAAATTATAATAAGAATCATTAACTTGCCATTTTATCTATGCTTCTTGTCATGCTTATCCTTGACAATTTATGCACCATATTATAATATAATTCTCAGAAATGTGGGAACTCTATATGGACACACAACAATAATTTTCACTTGTCACCATTTTAAATGAGCCATAAACATCAGGTTTCACATGACCATTTACAAACCAACAAAAGTGTTAGAATTTTGACTTAGAGATTAATGGAAATGCAATATATTAATGCTAAGTATTAGGGGCTAGATATATGTTTCAATGATTAAAAGACTTGGTTCCCTGAAGCCACAGGATGGCTCACAACTATATGTAACTCCATCTCCACAGAATCCTAAAACCACCCCTTGCTGCTGTAGGTATTTCACACATTTGGTATAAGACACAAATTTGAGGATAACCACCCATGAACATTAAAAAGAATAAATCTTTAAAACTCTATATCAGTAATCATAACCATTCATTACTGCTTAACTGCAATAGAAAAAATACATGTTTCTAAAAACATTATAAAATGGAAATGGCCCACATAGTTGAATTTACTACTTTATAATATAAAAAAAAATACAGTGTGAAATAAATAAATGTAATATACACTTCTGAATTACTACTGTAAAATATCCATAAGTACATAGTAGAGGAACAACGTCAGATAACTTGAAAATGTTAATGGTCAAAGGCATGCATCTCCAGTTCAAGGTCTTGTCAGACCAATGTTAGAACATCATGGCAGCCAAATGTGTTGTGATAGAAAAGACTCAAACCAGGATCCATCAGTCTTCTAGGCTTTATCTTCTAAGGGGAGCCAGACCTCTCAAGACAGATGCAAGTAGAGACTCAACAGTGGAATTAGGAGCATGGATAGAACATGTATACTTATATGATAGCATCTGTCCCACACCTGCAATAATCCATGCTCAATACATTATGTGAAATTTCCAGCCTGTTTCTATGTAACCCAAAACTACTAAAACTTAAAACAATACAACATGGATGAGGATGACATCAGGAAGTTCTATCAAATGTTGAGTGAGCTATTACCAAATGATGGCTGCTAGGGGAGGGAATTCTTCTATATCCCTGTAAAACTTGGTGACATTAAATGAACTCAGTTGATTTAATAAGCATTGTTCATCTAGAGAAAGAAAAGGGAAGTGATGATAGGGTATGAGAAGAATTGAAGAGATGGTAGTGTAGGTTGGGTTGCAGCTAGGTTGTTTCCCACAAACTGACAGCCAGGTCTCATTGCTGAAGATAACACCTACAGAACTCATTAAACACAGAGAAGTCTCAGTGGTACCCACATAAAGCCTTCTATCTACAATGGTGTCCTTGCAAGCTAATGCAATGTGACACAATGCTTGTGCTTTGTGTCAACCAGTGTCTGATGGGATTTAAGGCCCATTCCATGACATGCAACCAATACCTGCCACTGCTTAAATGACCATGGGACCTGACTTAGATAGTCCAAATACCTGGGTATAAACCAAATACTGCTATTCTAGGAAAGGTACATAGAATCAAAATGACTCCTAATGTCACTACTACACTCATAGACTAGTGTTTTATTCAGTAATGATCGAAGAAATTTCCTCCTGCAGCAGACATGAACAGCTAATCACAGCCAGAAAATATGCAGAGAATGAGAGACCTTGGAACACCAAGCCCTAATTACCTTGCCTCAGGGTTCATAGAACGCTTAGGGAAAGGTGGAGGAAAGTATGTAAAGGCCAGAGGAGATGGGGGACACTATGGTGATATTTTATTTGTACTAAAATGTGATTTTATTTGTATGTTAATAAATAAAGTTGACTGGGGGTCAGAGCTAATAGTAAGCCATAGCAGAAGCCAGTCACGGTGGTGGTGCATGCCTTTAATCCTGATCACATGACAGGCAGATCTCTGTGTGTTCAAGGATACAGCCAGCATGGAGACACACATCTTTAATCTCAATACCAACCATAGAGACCTAGAGGTCTTTATAAACAGGTAGTGACAAGCAGGTCATGTGGTTGGGTTTATAACCAAAGAGAAGGCAGAACAGAAAGTCAATAAAAAGACAGACACACAGGTCTCTTTCTGAGGGGAAGGATGGCAGCGGCAGGAAGGGTAAGAAGGTGGTTTTAACTCTCAGCTCTTAGCTACTGCTCTGTCCTCTTGGGCTTTTAACTCTGCATTTGGCTCTGTGTTTCTTATTTAGTAAGACTGTTACATCTACAGGACACCAAGAAAAAGATCCTTCTAAACACAGTTTGACTAGTGCATATGTGGACTCACAGAGACTGAAGCAGCATTCACAGGGCCTTCCTACAGGGTTCTACACCAGATGGAATTATAGAGCTATGGTGAAGCTGACACATGCCATCATCTTAACTCAAATGTTTTGTCCAATTGGTAACCACTTATAAAAGAAAAGTCATTTTTCTATGTGAGTCTCACTGAGGATACAAACTACTTTTAGAGAGAGGCTGTATACCCAGCAGTAAACAACATAAAATGAAACTCAGTGCATCTTTTGAGGTTCTTAGTCTCATAATGCTGTGTTAGGACAGTCATTTTATTTTATTATACCTCCTTTGAATATATAATAGGGCCTCAGGTTTTGTGTTTCCAGGGAGTTCCTGTGAGTGAGAATGTGTATGTCTTTATCCACATGTATTTCTTGTGTTTTTTTTTTAGTCTTTTCCTTCTGTGTCTTTTGTCCTATTCTATTTTTTCTCTTGAAAACAGATTCTTCTCTCATACAGTTCATCCTCACCACAATTTCCCCTCCCTCAGCTCCTCCCAGCTCACCCTCCACCTCTCCTTTTCCTCACATCCACCACCCTCTGTTTGTTCTTCAGAAAAGAGCAGGAATCTCAGAGAAGACTTCCAAATATATCAAATCAAGATACAATAAGACAAAACAATGACAAGCCCTCTAGACAAGGCAATCCAATAGGAGAAAAAGAGTTCCAAGATCAGGCAAGTCAGAGATACACCTGTTCCCACCATTAGGTGTCCCAGATGTTAATAGCCATAGCATATATGGAGAGAACTTGGTGCAGACCTATAAATTCCCTGTGCTTATACCTTCAGTCCCGTGAGCCCATGTTTTGTATTTTATTATTATTATTATTATTATTAGTAGTAGTAGTAGTAGTAGTAGTATAGTAATAGTATTATATTATATCATATTATTTTCTTATTATCCCTTAGATGCATTTGTTTTCTATTGAGAGGCATAACGTTGGTCAATCTGGAATGGAGGGGATATGGGGGTAACAGGGAGGAGTTGGAGAATGGAAAGCTGTAACTAGAATATGAAGAAAATGTATTTTAATGAAATAATAAAAAATATATTTTAGTATGAAAAACAAAAGATAATAGATACAAAAGTCTAAGTTTAAAACCTCCTTGAAAGTCAAGGCAAATGATTACAAAATCAAAATCCAATTAGCTATTCAGATAAACAATGGCAAAGATTAAAAGATTCTTATAAAAAACAAATTAATAATTGGTTATATCTACACTTGAAAGATCAATAAACATAAGCCATTTCAAATGGAGAACCCAAAGAGCAAATGGAGGTAATGTATTACCACTAAATTTTTCCTTGACAATATAAGCTTTCTGATGCATAAATTGGGAAATTATTTTCCTAGAGTATTGCTTGGCCTCAGCATAGAAACGTTCCTCTACCCTCAGCACCTCCCTCTATGAATGTTTGTATGAACACATTAGGTTCATCTCATTTTTTTTTTCTCACTTCCAACTAGGATGATGACATGTTAAGTTTTTCTAGCTTCACTTTTAAAAGAAATTGTTACTCTGATAAATAAAAAATTTAAAAACTTTATGCTCTAGAGGAAAAGCAACCTAGACTCCAATATGTTAAAAATAAATAAATAAATAAATAAGAAACTACAAATCCCAGGAAATAATTAATTCCATCATTTATGAAACACTCCTGTTAATATTAAAATCCCAATTTTAATTGGTTCCTCTGGACTTTCTGATGCTCAACACATTCAGTTTTGTAGAAAGCACAACTGTGATTATGCTCAAAACTTTCAAGAGCACAACTGCCTACAGAGTAGACAGGAAATTTGGGTCATTAAATCTCACTCAGCTCCAGCAACTTTTGAAAGTATTTTGACATCCTGTAAATATATTAAGGAATCATTGACATAAAAATTGTATGTTAAGTTAAACCACATTATTATTATTTTTAAAAGAATGCATTCATGCTTGACAGGAATTAGTTTCAAAGAAACTTATTGCTATGACTTCAGGGACTTGTAAATGCATGTGTGCTGTATATTATTTATCTAGAGTTTTCAGGGTAATATTCTATTTCCAACTATAAGAATTTCAGGACTTTTAAAAAATTAAATAGAAATATTTTATAGCTACCCCTACTCCAAAGTGCAAAGTAAAGAGATTAAACATTACTCAGGTTCACAGAATGAACTTGGTTTCAGAGTTCTCTGAAGCATTTTCCATCAGAATAAATGCTGGAAATTCTCCTCAGATCTTAATACATCTATATTATGTTAACACAAAGCATAGCTCTCTCTCTCTCTCTCTGTCTCTGTCTCTCTATTTGTGCATAACACACACACACACGCACACACACACACACACACACACACACACACGCACATGCACACACACACACACACACATATAAATAATCATCTGCAAATTTCTGTTTTATTTTTTGACTGCCAAAATCACTTTATCTTTGTATCTTTTCAGGAACAAAGTCTGGAGTTGGGTATATTTATTCTTCTTTTTTTAGTTGGTAAGCTATATACATATGCATGATTTTGTGTCTGTGTCTCCATATTTTCATCACTCTATCAAATTTCCGATTTAAAGATTGCAATACTGAAAAGTTTACAATGTCATGTAAAATAGATATGTGAAGCAAGTCATGATCTAATTCATGTAAGCAAGACATGCAATTTCACAAAAAAAAGGCTAAAGCTGAATGCTATAGCAATAAATATCGATAGATATGCTGAGACAAAAAATTTCCTATAGTGTAAATTTGAGTTTTTATTTTCTTTTTTGTGTGTTCCTTTTAAAATTCTTTCAATGAAATATATTTTATATGTATACAAGTAAAATATTCATGTCTGTTTTAATTTACATAACAAATTGAATATATAGAAAATCATTTTACTAGACAAATGTAGTATCATTTTATTTGGAATTAGATTTTCTTAACAGATTAGATGTTACTTAAATTTAATGTGAACAGATAAATAAAAACAGAAAGATACATATTATTTTTATTAGTGCACAGAATTTCTTAAGTTAATGAAACCTTATTTGTTGATTCTTGGTTTGCTTCCTTTATCAACCAGAATTTTACCCCAAATACTTTTGACTAAACTAAAATCTTGAAATGTTTTATGGACTTGTAACAGTTTAAGAAATCCTGGTGTTGCTTAAGGCTTTTGATCCATTTAGATTTGATTTTTCATGATTGATAAGAAAGAGGGCTTAAGAATACATTAAATTAAAAGACCACCTATGATATAGGTAAAAATCTGAAAGAGAATTAATGTCTACATTATACAAAGAACTTAACAGAAAAACAAAGAATCTTATATTTAAGTCGATAAATAGGTTAATATAATGAATAGATGCTTTTGAAAGGACAATTCCAAATGACAAAAAAAAAAAAAAAAAAAAAAAAAAAAAAAAAAAAAAAAACCTTTTAAAACATTCCAGTCAAAAAGAGAGAAGAGGGGTTCTATGAGCAAGTGCATCAAGATCATGATGAGGAAACCTGCAGAGATGACCAACCAAACTAGTGGGAACTCATGTAAGTTGGTTCAACAGCTGTGGAGATTGCACAGTATTGGATTAGGCCCTCTGTATGATAAGACTGCTGTGTAGCTTGATCTGCTTGGGAGGTCCTCTGGCAATAGGATCAGATTTCATCCCTGGTGTATGAGTGGGCTGTAGATGTAACCAATCATCTTATTAAATAAGAAACACAGAACCAATGCAAAGAAGAAAGCCAAGAGATCTGAGCTAAGAGCCTTACCCGCCTGCTGCAACTAACCTCTTCAGCCAAGAGACCTCTCCGAAAGAGAGCTACTTCCTGTCGTTTGTCTTTATATAGACTTTCTGTTCTGCCTTCTCATTGGTTGTAAACCCAAACACATGACTGCCTCATCACTGCCTGTTTGTACAGCCCTCCAGGTCTTCTATGGTATTGAGATTAAAGGCGTTTGTCTCCAATGCTAGCTGTATTCTTGACCACACAGAGATCTACCTAGCTCCAACTACCAAGTGCTGGGATTAAAGGTGTAAGCCACCAACGCCCAGCTCTGCTATGGCTTGCTATTAGCTCTGACCCCCAGGCAACTTTATTTATTAACATACAAATAAAATCACATTTTAGTACAAATAAAATATCACTATAGTGGGCTTTTTGGGAGCCCACTAATTATGATGGGACAACTTCTGCAGCCTTGAGGTAGGAAGAAGGGCTTGGACTTGTCTCTACTGGATGTGCCTCACCATGAGAGACCTTGCCTTCTTATGGGGAGAATTAGGGAGTGGGTTAGAAGGGGGAGACTGGGCGGGGGGGGGCGGAAGGAGGGAAGAGATGGATCTTTGATTGGTGTGTAAAATGAATGAAAATTTTTTCTTAAATTAAAAAAAAATCCAAGCTTGGAGAAATGAAAATAAAAAGCACATTGAGATTCCAGCTCATTCCATTAAACTGCCAGTCACTGAAATACAAAAGATCTGGTTAGGATATGGGCAAAAATGTATGTTATACAATTATGGTAGGATGTAAAAAAGACAAAAATAAGTAGGAACGATCTTGAAAAATGAAGTGTGTTTGCCAGATGTAGACTAGTTGTACCCTTCTTCAGTGTTTACCCACAGGACTCAAGAGTAAACACTTGACAGAAATACTGTGAGTCAATGTGTATTGAAGTATGATAGATAACCGATAAGCTTTGTAACCATGCTAGTGTCCTACAACAGAGGAATGACTAAAGAAAATTGGTATTTGTGCACAATGACATTCTCTTCAGCTGTACGGAGGAAGAGAGTTAAGATATTTGCAGCAAAATGCAAACAAAGGGAGGGAATGGATTTAAATGACTTACAGTTTCAAGGAGTTAAAATTGTATGTTTCTTCAAAGATCTGATATCTTGATTTATATGGATGTGTAGAACTATGTATGTGTATATAACACAAAATATAAATTAAACGGTCCAGAGAACAAAGGACACTCAGTATCAGAAGGAAAAGAGAAAAAAAGAGTTTAGGACATATTAGGTGATATGAATAATATAGATTATACAATTATATGAAAATAAAAACATCTGAATTACTCTTTAAAGGATACCTTATCAAATAAAAAAGATTAATAAAATAATTATATTTATTCTTTTTTCTGAAAATTTAAATTTAATTCCAAATTCTAATTTTTTTTTAATAAAAGAAGGTTTTGATTTTTTTTCTTTTGTTTCTGAGATTTTTTTTTCTTTTTTTTTTTTTTTATGAATTACACTCAGGCCTTAAACTTGTAGTGATCCTTGAAAAAAAGCCTCTAGGTTGGAAATGAAAATGCTTTTAAGTTTGCACCAACATGTCATATTCTAAGGAAGATTCTTTGTACTAAATTCTATTTTTATTTACATTAAGCAACATTTTGAATCTCGACTATATAAAAATTATTTTTATTGAATAATAATTCTGATAGTATGTGGTAAGCTTCTTGTACAATATTTACATGACAAGTTTGTACTTACAATATATATGAACTATAAAATAAAGCTTTACCACAATAGAAAATGGAAAATGAAAGGAAATTTTTAAAAATAAATTAATATGGACATAAAAATTATGATATATAATATTAAATCAAATTATAAAAAATAAAAGAAAAAATTACACTTTTACAAAAGCTAAGTTACATTGTTCACAAATGGAATTGCATAGCACAAAATTATAAAGACTTGAGTAAATATAAAAGATGTGCTCTTCTCATTATGAGTTTTTATTACTATGTGGTACCACAAGTCATCAAAGAAATATAATGACATTTATCATTATTAAATTATAAAACTAGTATTTCAAATGGCTGTTGATAGGATAAAAATATGGAATAACAATTTCCCAAAAAAAATTCCAGTCTCAATCCTGGCATGTCTTCACTCTAGTAGATGCAACATACTTTAGAATATGAGCAGCACAATTTGGACTTGATATTTTATAAAGAATAAAAATGAGTAAACAAAGTTGTTCAGTAGGGAATGGGGCAGATCTGGGAGGATGGAGGGGGAATAATATGATGCAAATACCTTATATAAAATTATAGAATGTAGGGAAAATATAAATAAAAATATAATCCAATTTCTAAACACATTTTATTCTTAAGGTTTTTGTACTCAACCAAACAAGTAATTTTGACAAGGTGAGCAGGGATACTGAACAAATACATCATTAAAGAACTTACACTCAGCGGGGTGGTGGTGGCACACGCCTTTAATCCCAGCACTCAGGAGGCAGAACCAGGTGGATCTCTGTGAGTTTGAGGCCAGCCTGGGCTACCAAGTGAGTTCCAGGAAAAGCGTAAAGCTACACAGCAAAGGTACACAGAGAAACCCTATCTCGAAAACAAAACAAATCAAACAAACAAAAAAGAACTAACACTCATGTCACAAAAAATATTACATAAGATTTATCATTTTTAAATGTGTATCATTACATTTATATTGAAGTCCCTACCATTCACTAGAGAACACACAATGATACTGCTACCAAAACCAGTTGCACTGCTTACAAATTCTGTGCTTTACCATTCATACTAGCTGCTGGTGTTCTTTGTAGGCTCTCTACCAAGCCAGATGTTTGTATTCTCAAAACCTCATCACAATTGTGGTTTATAGCAGCTTATGAACAATACTCTGAAAAGATGAACCACACCATTTCCATTTTCCATCAATATGTGACTCAGCTGACTACGTTATCGCTATCCAATGGATTATGTTTTATTGATTTTAAAAGACCTGATACCCACGTATGAAGATTAGAATGCATTAACAAGTGAGATAAAAGAGCCTGAAAACATTACTTTATATATAATGTACATTTCAGTAAGCATCTTCACGACTTCCTCAGATTCAGAATCAGATACAGACAGTTCCATTACACAGTGATCTGAGGGCAGAGAAACTCTTTAGTATGACATATAATAAGGGATTAAATATTATAAGCCTTTGGTATAGCCCATAAAAGGGGAAGAATCAAGCCAGCTATTTAGCCAAAGATAATTTGAACTACTGATTCTCTTGTCTCTAACATTCAAAATTTGGAGTTATAGATGTGTGTTACCACAGTAGATACATGTGTTCATGCAGGCATTGTACAAATGAAACTCTCCTAGAAGACTTTAATGAATATGGATTTAAAAGTTTTGAGGTAAGGATGAGGAAGGAATATAGAACTGATAAAGTAAGGCAAGCTCATTACAAAATGAAACTTGTCAGTAAAAAGTATTACCTGGAATTTGAAAGCACAGGAAATCTGTGAAAATAAAAACAATAAGGAGTGAATGCCATTGCTTCCCAATGGCATATTGATAATTCTGAAACCATAGTTCTTATATATTATAACTAAGCAAATAAGTAAACTGATGATAACAGGTGGTGGTCAGTTTCTTCATGGTATGACTGGGATATTATTGAGGCAATTGGGCATGTATATTAACTCATGTTGAATAAGTTTAGAGACATAGTTGCCAGTAAGAGCTCGTTTCAACTTAATATAGATTTAACTGTCTTAACATATTACTTATATAATGATACAGGCCTACCTTAAAAAATAGAAGCATCTTAACTTAATTCCTAACAAAACACTGAGAAAACAATTGAATAATTTTAAAATTTAAGAACTATGGAAGGTAAGTTAGATATTGTCATTTGTGTTAGAAAATAACAAAGAAGAAAAAGCAAAAACCAACCAACCAAACAGCAAAACAAAGCAAAGAACACAGTGATAGAAGCTTACAAAGTGTTACAGGAACAAATCAACAAGCCTTTAATATCTAAAGTTGGAACCACTGAATCAAGTAATATAAGGAAAATAGCATGAAATGATTACCTAAGAAATTACAGATTTTTCTTATATTTATATTTGTATAAGTAAATGAAATAAAGAAACAAATGAAAGACAATAGTCAACTCTGAATAGCATAACTTTTCTATTTTAAATTTTAATTACTTGTAATAAGATGCAATTGCATGTAATCTTAATTTATGGGTATAAAAATGAAGATTTCAGAAAAAGTAAAAATTATTTTCAAAGTTAAATGTTGTAGTTTCTGCTTCAATTTTATTGTTTCTTTTTAATCTAGTCAGAGATATTTATCATTTGAAATCTTTATGGTCTCTCTGGATAACTACAAATCATTGTATATCATTAAGAAATCTATTTTCATTGGCTGCTTCCTCTAAATGTCAAAAAAATTGATAGGTAAGATTGAGCAATAAGTAACTGGTGTTTAATAGCTGTATTGGATACAGTGAAGAAGAGTCATGATCATTTAATAAGCTTTGGAAAAAATTAAAATGTTTACAATGCAAGTTTAATAGACACAGATAAGAAATAATATGTTGTAGCTGCTGTTTTCTCTCTAGGTCCCGCCAAACCCCAGCAGTCCAACAGCCCACTTATAAAATAAACACACAGATGCTTATATTATTTAAACTGTTTGGCCTAATGGCTCAGGGTTCTAGCTATCTAGTTCTTACATCTTAAATTATCCCATTTCTATAAATCTATACTGTAGCTGGAATTTTCCTGACTTGCTCACAGTAAGAACAAATCTCTGTCACCTGCCAGTCCCATAGTTGTTCAGACCCAACCAAGTAAACACAGAGAAGTACATTTGCTAACAAACTGTATGGCCGTGTCAGGCTTCTTGCTAACTGTTCTTATAGCTTAAATTAATCCATTTTCATAAATCTATACCTTGTCATGTGGCTAGTGGCTTACCGGCATCTTCACATGCTGCTTGTCATGGCGGGACCTGGCACTGTCTCCTCCCACCTTCCTGTTCTCTCAATTCTCCTCTGTTAGTCTTGCCTATACTTCCTTGTAGATGTAACCAACCATCTTATTAAATATGAAACACAGAACCAATGCAAAGAAGAAAGCCAAGAGGTCAGAGCTAAGAGCTAAAACCTTACCCTTCCTCCTGCAGTGGTCCTACCTCTCTGAACCAGAGCTGTGTTAAAGTCTTTTTATAGAGTTTCTGTTCTGCCTTCTCATTGGTTGCAAACCCAACAACATGACCGCCTTGTCACGGCCTGACTGTATAAACCTCCAGGTTTTCTATGGTCAGTATTGAGATTAAAGGCATGTGTATCCAATTCTGGCTGTATCCCTGAACACACAGAGACTTACCTAGCTCTGCCTAGCAAGTGCTGGGATTACAAGCATACACCACCACTGCCCTGTTTTCCTATGGCTTGCTAATAGTTCTGACTCCTGAGCAACTTTATTTATTAACATACAAATAACATTTTAATACAAATAAAATATCACCATACTTCCTGCCTGACCACTGGCTAATCAGTGTTTTATTTATTGACCAATCAGAGCAATTTGACATACCAACCATCCCACAGCACTATACCTTGCCACATAGCTCATGGTTTACTGACATCTTCACATGCTGCTTGTCATGGCGACAGCTGGCAGTGTCTCCCTCAGCCTTCCTGTTCTCTCAGTTCTCCTCTCTGTTAGTCCCACTTATGCTTCCTGCCTGGCTACTGCCCAATCAATGTTTTATTTATTGACCAATCAGAGCAACACATTTGACATGCAGACTATGCCACAGCAATATGTAATTTACATTCAGTGCAGAAATGATAATCATAAGTTACTGGAAAACTATCCTTAAATTTAGATCTGTGCAATAATAAAGTATATCATAAGGATTTTGAACTAGATAAGTGGTGATGAGCAAGTTGGCTTATCAGGGACAGGGACCTGTTGCCACACCTGAAGACATGAATCTAATACGTGGGACTTATGTAGTAGAAAAATGACCAACTCCATAAAGTTCTTTTCTGACCTGTACCACAAACCCACCATGACTGACTGACAGACAGACAGACAGACACACACACACACACACACACAGAGAGAGAGAGAGAGAGAGAGAGAGAGAGAGAGAGAGAGAGAGAGAGAGAGAGAGAGAGAGAGAGAGAGAGATTGAGTTATTAAAAACAAATTGTTTAGAAAAACTTACTTACTTTTATAGGAAAGTTATATAAAGTATCCATGAACTCCCCCATCTTATTTTTATTTTAAATATGTCATTAGGAACCTGTGAGTGGGAATGCAGAAGTGGCCCATTAGTTAGCAGCACTGGATGCTTCTCCAGAAAAAAACACCTGGCTTTTTTTCACAGTTCTGGTATGGTCTCTGACAAACAGTTTGTACCTCCAATACCAAGGATCCAATACATTTTTCTGTCCTCTGCAGATGTACAGACATACATGCAAACAAAACACTAACACATAAAATAAGTTAAAAAGATGAATAAGTGTATGTGTATCTGTTATTGAATCACAATGAATCATTTTAAGTAAAGAATAAGTTTTATTATCATCACAATGGCTTTATTATCTCTAAAACCTTCTTGATTATAACATCACTTATTTGAATCAACCACTTCACAATGTTTCTCCAAACAAGTAATATAATTGACAATTCTACATAGTTACAAATAATCATTAATATTTAATATTATGGAGTGTATATGTCAGATAGAAATATGCAGGAGTCCATACTCTTCTACCATATGTGTCTCAGAGATTAGATTCAGGCCTTCAGGCTTGGCAAAAAGTGCTTGCACTTGCTGGGCCAATTTCTTAGACATCTCACAACTAGTTCAATAGTTAATGAATGAATGATAGAATTCAACAGTCCACAGACATAAATATCACTGTATATTTTTCAGTAACTTTTGTTAATTCAGGTTTTAATATAAAACAAATATTATTTCCATCTCATAACTGTTAAACTTGTATTACATATGTTTAAATATATTCTCTTAATTTTTAAACAATCATAGTCCATCTTCATTCTATCTAATATAACACAAAATATACGTATTCTATTTTCTTTATTTTATTTTTTATTTTAGTTTTTTGTGTTCTGTATTATTTTTGTACCTTTTTTAAAAATTTTACATATCATCCCCAGTGCCCCTCCCTCCTCCCACCCCCATCCACTCTTTAGACGTGGTCACCAAAGTCTGGCATACAAAATTGAGGCAGGGTCTAATCCCTCACCCTTGCATGAAGACTGAGCAAGGTATCCCACCCTAGGGGATGGGCTCCAAAAAGCCATTTCATGCACTTGATCCCAGTCCTGGTCCTGGTCCCACTGCCATGATCCTTACAAACAGATCAAGCTTTGCAAGTGTCTCCCACATTCAGAGAGCTTAGTAAGGTCCCATGAAGGTTCCCCAACTGTCAGTCCAGAGTCTGTGAACTTTCATTAGCTTTGGTCAGCTGTCTGTATAGTTTTCTCCATCATGATCTTGACCTGCCTTGCTCAAATACTCCCTCCTTCCTCTCTTCAATTGCTCTCCAGGGGTTCAGACCAGTGCTAGGTAAATTCCCAGGGTTCCACAAGGATGACCCCAGCTAAGATTCCTAGAAACAATGGAGAGGGTGCTTGAACTGTCCTTCCCCTGTAATCAGATTAGTGACTACACTAATTGTCATCATAGTTATTCCATTTTAACCAGACCTTTCAATTGCTTTAAGATTTAGAGAAAGCATTAAGTGAAGATAGATGTAATCATGATACACAAAGATTTATGTTGATCCAGAGAGACCATAAACATATCAAATGATGCACATCTCTGGGAAGAAAAAAGAATGAAAATGGTGTAAAACTATATCATTTATCACTTTAAACATAATTATCATGATACTGTCTTACTTTTACTAAAATCTTCATATTTGTAAATTGATTTATTTGAATCTTTTTTTATATTTTCACTTTTTGATATAATTTGTGGTTTCATATTATTACAAATTTAAATAAAAATCTTGAACAGAAGAGTAGAAAATTTGGTATATGTTTGCATATATTTTTGAATGATTACATGAATTTCTAAGTATATGTATAAGGTGATCACCAGCATATGTAAAAACTTAATGAGACAATTTTTGGCTATCTTATATTATTTATTAATATTCTTATGATAACAGATACCTAAATACCTAAAAAAAAGCTTATGAGCTATTTTTTTCTTAGATATTTTTAGTTTAATTGCATTAGTTATTTGTTTGTAAACAGTATCTGTAATATTCTGAAAGGATTCAATGAAGCATAAAAGTATCTTGCTTTAAATTAATGACAGTAAGTATTTATAGAAACAAATAAAACTGTGGAAAAACATCCAAGCCCATTTAATTTTTTTTTTTTTTTTTTGGTTTTTTCGAGACAGGGTTTCTCTGTGTAGCTTTGCGTCTTTCCTGGGACTCACTTGGTAGCCCAGGCTGGCCTCGAACTCACAGAGATCCCCCTGGCTCTGCCTCCCGAGTGCTGGGATTAAAGGCATGTGCCACGACTGCCCGGCTCATTTAATTCTTAAGGGAAAGAAAGACAACATTGGGTGAAATACATGGCAGAGAGTGAAGCTGTGTGTTCATACACATACAAATATAGTCATAGAGTGGGCTACTCCTGTAGATTTAGTTTTTCTGATTTCTTTCTTTCTTGCTATGCAGATTTACACAAGCTTTGGAAATGTGATTGTTCTCATTACTCCCTTTGTACATCCATGTTCTGCTCACCTTGACATTCACGGAATATATATCATTTTCTTGTATGTTATTCACCCAATAACCTTCCACACAACACAGCTCAATTCATGGAAATTTCCACAAGTCCTCATATCAGAGCCTGACGTCAGACATGAAGCTATAGCTTTTGTCTGGAAGGGGATGTATTTTCTAGTTTAAATGTCTAATAGCCATGATGATGACTTACATGAAATTAATATATTTTAAATGCAATAGTTCCTTCAAATTGTTTCCACAAAATCTGGATTTCATCACACATGCTCATTGGCACCGAAGGTGAAGATACATGTCATATTTTTTCCAGCAAAGTAGGAATCAGCATTATATTAACTGTAGCAGTTAGACCGTAAACAGACATATCAGAGAACTAGGAATTTCACATACAATACTGAGAATTAAGATTTATTAGGAATGGGAAATGTAAAATACTGTTTTATAGCTAAACTGAACAGTTTATAATAAATAAATATAAGATAATTTAAATATGGGAGTTGATGTTTGTTTCTGTGTATTGTAGAAATGTAAAAATAAGAATTTTGTGTGTGTGTGTGTGTGTGTGAGAGAGAGAGAGAGAGAGAGAGAGAGACAGAGAGAGAGAGAGAGAGAGAGAGAGAGAGAGAGAGAGAGAGAGAGAGAGAGGAGAGGCTATTATAAAGGCAGAGCTACTCTAGAACACTCTATGAAGTACATGATGACTTTGAACTTTTGATTTCCTCTCTCTGTGTCCACAATTCTGGGTTTGCAGGTGTGTGGCCTGCACCTGAAGCACCGCTTGTAATGGACTCCAGGCCTTTGTGCATGCATTCTACTGACCGACTGTGTAAAGATCAACTAAAATCCAATTGTGTGGGTACTAGAACACAGAATAAAAAGTTATTCCTACCTCCCTTTTTGTATGACTGTTAATTTTACAAATTTTTTTTCAGCACATAGTTTTGCTGTGAATTTACATTTGAATTTTGATGGGTTATTCTCACACGCCAATATTGCCAGCTTTTAAAAATCTAGCACCGTAGCATGAATTCAATAAATTCTCAAAGTCTGTATTTTCATTTTCATTTTTCCCTATGCTGAAAAAATGATTTAAAATAGCATGACTAAGATTAAATTTCTCATTGCCAGCTGAATTGGGTTTGAGTCTAATTTTATTTGGATAAAAAATTTTAAAATGAAGAGTAAAGTCATTTATAATGAGGAAGCATAAATTCCAGGTATGGTGGCACATGCATTTACATACTGCACTAAGGAGGAAGAGGCAGGCAGGTCTCTGTGAGTTCAAGGCCAGCTTGGTCTACAAAGTGACTTTCAGGACACACAGGGCTGATAGAGAATTCCTGTCTCAAAAACAAACAAACAAAAAACAAAAAAGAGAAAATAATTTATCTGTTTGATGAGTTCTTGTTGCTGGAGAGCTTCTCTCCAGGTTCCCCAAGCCCCGCAGTCCCACAATCCACTTATAAAATAATCACTCAGACGCTTATATCACTTATAAACTATATGGCCGTGGCAGGCTTCTTGTTAACTGTTCTTTTATCTTAAATTAACCCATTTCTATAAATCTATACCTTGCCACGTAGCTGGTGGCTTACCAGCGTCTTCACATGCTGCTTGTCCTGACGGTGGCTGCAGTGTCTCTCCCCTCAGCCTTCCGCTTCCCCGAATTCTCCTCTCTCCTCGTCCCACCTACTTCCTGCCTGGCAACCTACTTCCTGCCTGGTCACTGGCCATCAGTGTTTTATTTATATAGAGTAATATCCACAGCACGTGCCAGATATTGGAGAAATTATAAAGGCCACTCCACGTAGTTAAAAGGAAAATTTATTTAGTGGATGACTTACAAATGAAGGAATAGATAGGTTGTGGGGGTCTGGGGAAGGTGTATCGCAATCCAGCGGTGTTCTCTGGAGCTCTGCACAGTCAATCTCCACTATCCAGGGTCCAGGCACAGAGAGCCCGCCCAGAGCGAGCGCTCGCCCATCCAGCTCTTGGGTTTCCAGCACCTCCCCTCGCCCCGCCTCGTAGGGGTGACAGTTGCCAGAGTCTCAATGGGGGTTGGAACTTCCAGATCCAAGCTGGAATGGCTACCCACTACAAGTTCTTATCTAAAAGGGAACCAGAGACAGAAAAATGTGACAGTACTGAATAGTGTGTATAGACAGGGTTTTGAGAATGCCCACTGTTTTGCACACATCATCTGTGGTATCAGTAGTTGGATACCGTCTCAGTGGAAGAAAATGGCTTACAGAATGCACCTCATTTCTACTTTCAGTGGTTTCTGTTCAACACCACATTTTCCTCTTCAACATCCTGTTTTCTTTTCTGTAAAATTAAAATAGGCTCTTACTATTATAATTGTTCATGGTTTAAAACATAGTTAATTCAATAACTGGTTTTGTTGAGAAATTAAAGCTATAAACATGGAGCATCTATGTCTTCAATTTATTGTTAGTAGCATGGTTCAAATTGAAACAAAGCTGAAGTGAAAATGAAGAATGTGACAGACAGTAGAGACTATTTCATTATTTTTGAAAAAAATCCATTTTTGTGTATTATGAGGAGCTATGTACTTTCAAAAATATATTAGCTGTGAATTTATTACAGAAGAGTCTTAAATTTTAAGCTTTCAAATTTAATTTCTGTCTTTTCACAATGTCAAAGCAACTTGTATTTCTTTAGTAATGTTCCTATGATGAGCATGGGCCTGACTGAATTCTTTTCCTGTCAGGAGAGATCACTGATTTTTCTGAAGACTCTATCTGGGAGGCTTTACTCTTTTGTCCTGACCACATGCAATAAGCCTGTAGCTCAGTGTGTTATCCATTTGCATTCTACTCACTGCAGTGATAATAGCTATATGGTATCTAGAGTATAAAGTATCCCTTAAAATAAGTGCACTCTCTCAAGTCATAATAGTTTCCACTGTGAAATCTGAAGGTGGTTCTTCCTCGATTCACTCTTTCAGAGAACTGTTATTAGTGGAGTCAAAACTTTAAATGGCTTTTGTTGTAAAATAAACAATTGGTATATGGCATTCGATGAGAGGGATGGTCTGAGAATGGTTTATTGTGACAACACAATCACTTTCGGGTATTAAATTTCAGGATGAAAACCATAAATCATTCACCTTGCCAGACTGAAGTCTGACTTATTCCTGTGGTCAACACAGTTTAGTGGATATCAAGGACAAACTAGAGAAAGTAACTTGGTGAAAAGGCTGTGAGGTAGTGAAATACAGAGTTTACTTTTGTTGAATGAACAAAAGCATTGAATCATCAATACTGTTGATTTATTAATGATATTAAGGCAATCATTACTTTGTTTTCCTGATCTGTATTACTTATTATATAATAAATATAAATAAATGTAATAGTCAAGGCCAGATACACATACTAATGCTATAATTACTCATTAAAACATACATTATATATAAATATACCTGTAAATATATGTAGATATAAACACACACATATATATATGGCAAGTGGTTTTCACTACATATATACATAGTGAATATATATTTATATATATACATTATATATAATATATATACTTTATTTGAGGATCCTTGATCATCCATCTTAGTCTACTTGTTGACAGTGAGAGGCCCTCTTTCTCAAAATGGTGGAAATCACCTTCAGAATGACACCCAGGTGGACTTATGGCATAAAAGTACATAAACACACATAGACTTGCACCTGCATCCACACATCAGAGCCTCTCATACAAACATACTAATGCACAATGCTTGATTTTATCACTACCATAAGTTAAGTAATATCTGTAATTGAAAACTGGTATTATATCTGCAATAAGCATCACTGTAAGTATTTTTGATTAGTAATCTACCTGCAATGTATCATTCAATCTGCATACCTTAAGATAGCAATAACAATATACCATACTTTAATGTGTAGATTAACAATCACTATGAGGAAGCAAATTTTGAGAAGTGTATGTTTGATAGACTAAGATTTTTTTTTTTTGTCTAAAGCCTGAATCTGACACTTATGTTGTCATTCTGTTAAGCACAGGTTAAGTTTTCCACAGTATGAATATATATTTGGTTGAATATCAGTTGGTAAATTTGGTAATATTAATTTATAAACTATTAGTTAATTTTAAACATGAGTTTTGACTAAATGAAATAGAAATGTAACACTTTATGATATAGAGCACTTTTTATCTTATACCTTTTCATTAACAAACAAATAAACAATATTTCCAAGAAGGGAACACATTCCCCCGTGTCTCATCAATCAGCAGTACAGCTAAAAATGTGAACGTTATCTACTACAATGAGTGGTTCTTTGGCAGTTTTAAGTTTTCTTACTAACATTTTAGTAATTCACCTTCCTTATGTGTAGGGATCCTGCAAAATCTCTTTATCTTTCCCAGTCTGGGATTAAGAGCAACAATAAAAATTAATACAGAATACTGAGATATAAGATACATGTAAATTTGATCTCTTCAGGCTTTTACCAACTTACTTATTTTTATTGGAAAATTAAAAATATTAATACCTACCTCATTATTTTCTTATAATCTTGTAATGACACCTAAAATATTATTCATAACTAAAATTTGAAAGTCTAAATATGCTTCACTGGGTACTGAAGAGTAAAAGTTCAGTAAATAACATCATACTTTTCACTGTTTACTGATATGCATGGAACTAGAATATATTTCTCAGGTATTTACATATGTGAACTTTAATAAATAGAGTAAAATATTTCCTATATTCCTATACAGTACAATATTTTGTGTATGTTTTTTTTTTTCTGGAATTAAAGTTTCAGGTTACCAAGTGCTTTTTGTGTGTCTCCCAGAGAAGGACCTTTAGGTCAGTTCCAACAGCAGCTGTAGTGTTGTTGGTCGCTTTTGCTGCCCACCATCCACATCCCAAATAAGTCACACATGGAGGCCCATTCTTAATTATAAACACCTGGCCTTATCCTGGTTTGTATCTTCCAGCTTTCCTTCAATTATTCTGTCTACCTTTTGCCTCTGGGCTTTTTCCTCTTCTTACTTCTGTCATCTTACTATCACTCCTGCTCCAGGGCTAGCATGGTGTCTGGGTGGGGGACCCTGGTGCCCTCCTCCTTATTTTTGGCTCCTATCTTCTTCCTCCCAGATTTTTCCTTCTATATCTTCTCTCTGCCTGCAAGTCCCACCTTCTAAATGATGTATTGATTAATGATTATCACCAATTTCACTTTACAAAAGTTTGAGTATTAGAACATTTTTAGTAGGAGAGGCCTTTTGACAAATATTCATGAATAGTGTCAATACAAATAGTCTGATTCTTGGCAATGCAAATCAAAAACAAAAACATAAATTATTAACAAATCCTTAAAATTATATACTTAACTAAAGTGTAGGGAGAAATACAGCTAAACAGGTGTAAGGGACTGTCCCACAATTCTGATTGATATATAGGCTTGATCCCTGGGATCAATATTGTGGAAGGAGAATATCACACTTGTAAAATTGTTCTCTGACCTCCATACATATGCATGGCATCTGTGCCTCCATATACATAACACACACACTGTCAATAATAAAAATCGATTAAATGAAAAAATAACTATATGCCTCATCAACATTAGAGGGATTTACGCTCAAGTCCACACTCCAGCATTATTTCACCTGGGCTGCTTTTGCAATTTTAATGCCCTGTTTTAGTTTTATAACTTTCATTTCTATTTATGTGAGATAGAAGAACTCCTTGCATGATGAATACAACCAAAATAGGGCTTGAAATTCACCTCATCCTCATGGACTTTTAATTAAATTTCAGAAAGAGTTAACTTTTCCTATATAATTTGAGTCCTTATGAAATGATAGCACAGGATAATTGCATAGCTCAATGTTCTCAACCATACTAAACAGAAGCAAACATGCAAGCCATATAACACAGGTGTAAATTAAATCTATTTTTATATTTCGGAGCCTCGCAGTTTTTGTAATGCTATTTAACCATGGCATAATGTGGAAACTGCACTAATAAATTAGAGGGCAAAAAAAATGTGCTTCAGGTGTTACTCTAGAATTTATGCTGGTGACAGACATTATTTTCTGCATTATTGAGCAGCAATTATCTTGCTTCACATATTACCACCATATTTTAAAGTTTCGGTTTCTTTGGAAATGGTTTCCCATTACAATGAGAGCTAGCAGTGCTATGTGACACAGCATATTCCATTTGGTAAGTAAACACAAGCCAGCCACACCATTAATACAGAATTAGATGAGTCTACAGATAGTTCCTGCACTGAGAATACGGAGACACAAGTATTTGTACATTAATTTACAAAAGCCTTATTTTAAGTCATTTTCAAAAATACAATGAGAAATGTTAAATAAAACCATATATGGATATTTATACACAGAGTTGCGTGTGTTATGTTTCTTGAGATTATAGGATGATTCCTTGTGAGTTTTTCCAACATCCTTATTATTAATGCTTTACCCTCCTCCACCCTTCTCTGTACATACTCCCCACCCTCAGTGAAGAGCCTACTCTTTCCTCACTTCCCTGAACAGATCACATGCACCCTGTTCTTGCTGCCATGTTGCTTGTCTACCCCTACCATGGCAATGGTGCCTTTTTTAACTTCCTGTTTTTCACAGTTGCTCCAGGATGTGAATTTACATCTGAAAAACTGGAGCTCAGAAAGAGAACACTGATGTTTGTCTTTTTGGTCTGGCTTACCCAAATCATGGTGATGTTTTATCGTTCCATCCATTTACGTACAAAGTTCATGATTTCATTTTTCTTCACAGTTGAATAGTATTACAGAGTGTATATGTGCCACATTTTCATTATTTATCCATTCATTTTTGAAAGATGCTTAGGTTGTTTTTATTTTATAATTATTATAAATAGAGCAGCAGTGACCATTACTGAGCCAGTATCTGTGGAGTAGGATGTCAAGTTCTTTTGGCATATGTTGAAGAATGGTATTGATGGGTTATATGGTAGATTTATTTGTAGCTTTTTGAGAATTATCTACATTGATTTCCATAGTGTTTGCAAGAGTTACAATCCCACCAACAGTGAGTGAGGATTTACTTTACACCATATATCCTCTAGCATTATTAATCAGCAAGTAAATCTCATTGTCATTTTGAGAATGACTGTTAGTAATTTAATTGTACACTTAATATTCAAAATGCATCACATAAAATTCTTATAAAAATTCATAATGTTATAGGATGATTAGTGTTATAAGTAGAATATATCTAGATGTATTATTAATATATATTGGAATATATTTTTCTTTTATATAAACTGGCCCATGTAGAATATATGCATGGGTTTATATATATATATATATAGAAATTATATGCAAATTCTTTATGGTTTTTATTTTCATACATATTTTCATATATATTTGATGTACATAAATTGTGTTTATAATAAAAATAATTGTGTTTATAATAAAATTGTGTTTATAATAAAAATACATATAGTACATATTTATAAACAAGCACATATAATCCACTAAGATAACTGAGAAAATGAATATGTGTATAATAAATGTTGGTATATAGTTATATATTTTGAATATGCCAAATTTATATAACTTTACTTTTTTTGGCTTTTGATATATAGGAAAACAACAGTATAAGTTATAAACTCACTGCCATAAAATTTTCTGCCTATTTAATTATAAGACTAAAATACCTTCATGCATTAACATTAGGAATTTTGTCTGAAATAAGTCTTTAAAACAACATTTGAATCATTTATTCATTGAAAATTCCATACATTTATATAATGTTCTTTGATGTTGTCCATTCATATTACTGCTCTTCAGTTCCTCCTATTACCCCACCTTAAGGAAATTCTCCTAACTCCAATTCATCCTATTTGTTGGTATTAATAACCTGAATCTAATTAATGCTTTCTGTCTGGTAATGGATGTGGGGTTATCTATTAAAGCATGGGAAATCCACCAGTGGCCTTGCCCACTAAGAGGACTGATTATTTCTCTGTCTACAAACATCAGTAGGTAATAACGAGTACTACACATAATGGGGTCACTGGAAGCCATACACCATTCATGCTGGGCTAATCAACTCCTTTGATCTTCTGCAGATCTTATGTTAATAGAGGACACTTGTATTGAAATGATGTGTGCAACAGTCACATTACACATTATTACACTTATAAACATTTATACACCAAACACAAGGACATTAAAGTCCTTAAGAGAAACACTATTAAAGCTAAAATCACAGTGGGTCACTTCAATATCTAATTTTTGCCAATAACCATGTATTTAGACAAAAAGTAAACAAAGAAACACTGGAGGTAAATACTATCATAAATCATTTGAAAACAGCAGATATCTACAGTATATATCACCCAGACACTAAAGAATCTCAACAGGTAATAGTTATTTCTCCAAAACTGACCATGTATTACAGTAGAAAGAAAATCTCAATATACATAAAAATTTTGATATAGCATCCTCCATCCCATTGGACCACCATGGATTAAAGCTGGATATCAATAGCAATAAAAGCACAGAAAGTGCACACACATGGAAACTGAAGAACTCACTACAAAATGAAAACCTGAATTTCTGTCAGATAACAAAGTATATTCCAATAGTTATTCAATAAAAGTCAAAGCAATCTATCTACACACAATTAGGTTATAAGACATCTAAGTACTCTAATCTGACATAAATTTAAATTCAATTTAACCCTGATTTCATCTTTCATTGTTGATTTTCTAATGCTGTTTGAAACATACTAAACTGCCTTATAATATGTGGTTTTCCAAGTTGCAGATATTTGATTGCCAACTGTCATGTAGTTCTTTAACTAAACTTCATTGTGTTTCATTGTCACATTACACTTAATAGTGTGAGCAGATAAAAATATAATGATCACATATACTATAATAAACATTTGGATTGTGTACAATGTTCTCAATGAATGTCATGGAAAAAAATCACGTTGTTATAAATGAGATTCCTCAGCATGCATGATTCTCTCTGTCACAGTTGACATTTCAAAAATGGGTGGTGAATAACACATAAATTCTTAATTAACTTTATGCATTTTGTTTGTACTTCTTTTCAAAATTGAAAAAAGACACATCATATTCAGAACCAATTTATTTAAAATCATCACTGCCAAAAGTTTTCTGTTTGAGATAAAATATATCAGTAAAACAAATCAAATAACATGCCTACTGACTTGATAATTTCTATGTGGAAACCCACAAAGATTCCAACTTGTGGTTTGGTTCCATTTTGATTCAAGGTCACAGAATCTGAGTTTGCTTTGCCCTGAAAGGCTCATATAGGATGTATTGGCCAAAGGCATGATTACCAGGTTTCTTATGCTTCAAGGTCTTATTACAAGATGCTTTTCCATAAGGCATGGTTATCAGGTGTTTTGGGAATTAAAAAAGGGTACTTTGTACTTTGTATGTTTATCTTGAAATGGGGAGGTCTTTTGTCTCTCCCCTTACTAGTGTATAAAAAACCCATTTGTAATAAACTGGAGGTGACTGGGTACTGACCCAGGACCCTCCCAAAGTTGTCCTGTGTCTCTGTGTTTTTCTTCATCTAGTCTATATTTTTTTCCTATCTAGCATTTTTCAATTCCCACTTCCCCCTATCAAGGACTGTTTTCCTTGTCATGTCTGAACCCCAATATTTCTATAACTTACTCACTTTTCTTTTTGGTATATTTTAAATTTCTGTCATTCTGATAATGTTAAGAACTTGCATGGCTGTAATCCAAAGCTTCTCCTCCATGTTCTTTGTGACCAAGTCCTCATTCTTTTATAGGCAGCCAACAAAAAAATGTTGTGAAGTTCATTTTAACAAATAGCATATTCTTGTACTGAAATGTTACTCTTTAGACTACAGAAATGCATGGTATTAACAGGGGATTCCTATTAAGATGTGGTTTCAAAGTTCTGTACACTATTATTGTGAACTCAGACGTAATTCTGAGCACACTCCTGGCAAGGAGCTGATTAGGGTGATAATGGTTGTGGCATGAAAATAGATGAGAACACAGAAGCTGAGACTAGCTGCTTGTCTCCCAGTCATGTATTTGTAAAAGTAACAGCCCATGAAAGTACTGAGATTAAACTTTTAAAAGCGATCTTGGTTCTTAATTTTATCATCTGGAACAGATGAGAAAATTCAATAAACTTCTTTAAATTAACTACTCAAAAAGCCAAACTACAATTTTAAGAACAAAGAGGTCATACAAACATATATATGTACATAATACATATATATATATATATATATATAATTTCTTTAATTAAGTTAAAATTTAATTACACCATTTGCCACTCTCCTATTCCTCCCTCTAACTCCTTCCATGTCACCATCTAATTTCTTATCAAATTGATAGCCTCTATTTCTGTGATTATCATTGCTACATATATACACACATATATAGAAATAAATAAATATAATCTGATATTTTAGTGTTGTTTATTGTCTATGAATTCAAGATCGACTACTTCATATTTGAAAAAATTATGGGGCTGCTCCTTCGGAGAGACTAATTTTTGTCAATGCTGAGGAAAGGGTTAGCTTTCTTAGATTTTCAAGGAGACACAATCTCACATCAGACTTCCTGGTCCTATGGCTCTTACAGTCTTTCTGCCCCCCTCCAGGGCTGTTCCTTGAGCAGGAGTTGTGCTATAGACGTATCTGTTGGAATTGGGCATCTGGCAATTACTTATGACTGTATTTTGGTAAATTTTGGTTTTATAAATTTGTCTCATTGTTCTCAAAAAGAAACTTTTTAGTGGATGAGAGCTACATTAAACTTTTGAAGAATAGTAGATTTTAAATTGTAGTTAGAATTTATGATAGTTTAGTAAAGTGGTAAAACTATGTTCTCTAACATCTTGGCCTCATTTGCCCAGTGGAGTTAGACAATTTTTTCAGTATTGATTGTGATCATATGTTCCCATGAGTGAATGACATTTGGTAACAAAAGAACTAAAATGAGCATTCTAAATTCTCATGTTCACAATTAATATAACAAATATAACAAGAAATAGGAAGCCAAAACTATGTGGAGAAGTAGGTTCAACAGTAGTTTTATTCATATTATTTAAAAATGCATTACATACAATATTTGCAGTAAAATTTATCAGACACTGGTATATAAAGAAAGTCAGCATTGACTAAAATCTGTTTATAAGAAAAATCTCATATAGTAATGATTGTGAAAGCCACTCAACTAAAATATGGGCCAGTGTTTTGAAAAGACACGTCATTAAATATAGTAAAGCTTTGTAACAGCAAAAACTAAATATGTCCAACACCTGTTAGCAACAGAAAGATGTAAATTAAGTTAATATAACATCCCACTACTCTCAACAGTGACTGTTACATCGCATATGCTTTATTTTTGGAAATTATAGGGAACTGCTTTTTTTGTCATACATTGCTGTTTGAGGTATAAAAATAATATATCTACATTTTAATAAGAACTTCTTATAAGTGTATTCTTTTGATCATATAAATATCCATTTATATTCTACATTTGTATATTATTCCTTCTTCTTTGAGTCACCTTTTTCCTCTTATCAGAATTTAAGTGCTGTAGAACAGTATATGAATATTCTGACTCCATCTCCATCTCCGTCTCTGTCTCTATCTTTTTCACATGCTTGCACACACATACAGAATAGTGGACAAACATCACACTACACAAACGGTGTAGATGGCTAGGAATGAAACTGCCTTGACATCTCTCTAATCAATAAAGGGCAGCCTGTAGGACATCAGTGCTATGCCAGCCATTATCACAATAGACGGCATTTTACCTTAGGACAATTTTTCAAAAGAATAATTAAAATGCCACACAAATTCAAAGTGGCATCTGGAGATAAGTCTTTAAACCACTGATAACAATTGTAACATGAAAAATTGAGTTAATTCTTCCACTAATAAAATGTGTTTTAAGAGGATTAATAAAATATTTTATAAGCAATTAGAAATAGCAGTATATGAGATAATGAATTAGATATTTATGTGTGCATTGCCCAATTATACATCCTTTGAAAGGTTAACTACCAATATTCTTTTTCTTTCTTTATATTGGGAATAGTTTTTTTTTTCGTATATTATATCCTGAATATGGTTTCCCTTCCTTCTCCTTCTCCTACATCCCCTTCCATGTGGATCCACCCCATTTCTGTCTTTTACTAGAAAACAGTTTATTAAGAGGCAATATAAAAATAAAAACTAACACCCTGGAATAGAAGTAATAAACAGTAGAAAGGAGTCCAAGAAAAAGCACAAGAGACCAATATAGAGAGAACGACGTGTTCACACACTCAGAAATCCCATGAAAAACACTAAACTAGAACTCATAATACATACTTAAAGGACCAGTGGGGCAAAAAGAAAAAAATAAATAATAATGAATAAACATTAAAAAACTAAAAACAATTTAAAAAATAAAAAAAAAAAATCTCTGACACAGCATTGTGGGACAAGGAACCTCAAAAGACACCTTTGAGTTAATTTGGTGTTGGCCATCTAGTGCACATCATGTAGCCTCTCCTTAAGACTAATTTGTTTCCACAGTGAGACAACATTGGAGGAAACTAAATTTTCCTTTACAAGTGACTATCAACTGGAGATCGCTTCTGGTTTAGGGATGGGTACAGATGTCCACTTCTCCATTTAACTCTATGACCCCATGTGGCGAAGACTCATGCAGGCTCAAGAATCAGAGACACACTTGTTATGGTTTCACACTTGGCAATCCCATAAAAGCACTAAACTGTTGCTTGTGTGTGTGTGTGTGTGTGTGTGTGTGTGTGTGTGTGTGTGTGTATGTGTACTGACTCTGAAGGTCCTATGCATGCTGTCTCAATCTTTGTGAATTCATATGATCTTTCATTATATTGACTTAGAGGGCCTTATTTATTTTCTTGGAGTCATCCATACCTTCTGACTCTTCCTCTCTGTTTCCTGTTCTACAGGGTTTCCAGAGGACTCAGGCCAGGGACTGATGGAGACATCCAAGTTAGGGCTGAGTGTTCGTAAGTCTATCACTCTCTGTATAATGTCTGGCTGTGGGTTTCTGCATTTGTTATCATCTAGTGCAGGAGGAAGCTTCTCTGATGATGGCTGAGCATAATGCAGTCTATGAGCATAGCAGAATGTCATCAGGAGTCATTTTATTGCTAATCATTTTATAACCCAAGTGTTTATTTTTCCCCTTGGGCTATATAGGCTCATGTTCTTGGTCACAGAAGCAGTGTCCAGTACAGCTTCCATCTCATGGACTAGGCCTAACATCAAATCAGATAATGGTTGGCTACTCTCAATAACTTTGTTCCACCATTGCCTTGGGTTATCTTGAAAGCAGTGTACCATTGAATATAAAGGAGTTTGTGGCTTAGTTTGTATTTACATTTCTCTCTTAAAAGCATTCAAAATACCTTCCTATACCAAAGAAACTAGAATATCGGGGTAAAGGCTTTTGGTTTTTTCGAGACAGGGTTTCTCTGTGTAGCTTTGCGCCTTTCCTGGAGCTCACTTGGTAGCCCAGGCTGGCCTCGAACTCACAAAGATCCGCCTGCCTCTGCCTCCCGAGTGCTGGGATTAAAGGCGTGCGCCACCACGCCCGGCTAGGGGTAAATGCTTTTGAATGTGGATTTCTCATGTTCAATGAGTTGTATAGATATTGTCTTCAGCAATGGAGCTTTGGCACTAGTTTATGGGGAGCAACTTATGGTCTTAGCAACTGCCTGGGTTATTTGGAAATCCCGTGGACTCATTTGAACAAAAACTCAATTAAACATAAGCCATTTCTGGGACTAGAAGCTCATTTGGTGATAAGAAATGTCCAGTTGGGCAGATATGAAGGAAATCTAAATGAAATTGCCATAAATATGGGAGACAGAGCCCAGCTCTGTTAATCTCTACTTAATTTTTTCAACTGGCAAAAGGTTGTCATTGATGTCTCAAGTTATTATGATTTGATTTAGGAAACAGAGATGAGATATAATCAATTTTTCTTGCTATTTGTGAGAAACTTCCTTAAAGAATTGGGATTTAAAATTAGGTTAGTTTCATCAGAACAGACTCATTAAATCTCATTGTCTCTTGAGTTTTCCAAGAAAAGTGATGAAATGAATAACGCCATAATCACAAAGAACAACAGAAATATCATTAACAGTGCATTAATAAGACACTGAGATATTTGGATTCAGTATTCTGAGTGGATGTGGTCCTTATGTGTCAATCTGTAGAACATTCTTGGGAAACAGTTACTGTTACATGAGAATGGGATCAGTTGTGGAGGAGGGGCCAAGAGGGTGACAGTGGGAGGGGAAATGGAAAGAGTCAGCTAAATTGAAGGTCCTCATGAGAGACAGTATGGAGATCTAATACAGAAGAAACTTCCTAAAATATTATATTTCATTTCCATTTCTTAGATAATATCAGGATAGATTGAAAGATTGATGAAGCTCTGTTGTCAGTTGAGAAAATTAATAAGGACTAATTGATGAGCAAGAATATGTATTATTCACTAAAGTTTCATGGTAAGCGTGTTTGCCTTGACCCCACACAGTTTTATTTTCAGTCATTTCTCATGTTGTGTTTTGCAATTGGAGCACCGTTTTCTTCTGAACAATAGATCTTATAACATAGATTCCTTTATTCATTACTGGTTTCAGACATAAAGATGCAAGTACTCTGATTTTTGAACAACAGTGTTTGCTAGCTTGGGTGTGTGCGTGTGCATGTGTGTATGTGCCTGTGTGTGTTTGTAAGTGTCTGTGTATATGTATTATGCATATGTGTATATGTATGTATGTGTTTACTGTGTTTTCATAAATACTGCATCTAAGTACTAAAATGAGTAAATAATACCTAACAGCTACATTTAGTCATACTTGAAATACATTAGAGTTTTAATTTAAAATCTACAGACAAAACAACACTCAACTTCGTATTAGAATCAGGAACTTAATATAGTGTTTCTTTATATTATCTTTCTTCTTCGGTACATTAGGCAGTTCTTTAATGTGAATAGAACAATAAGAAGAAAAATTAGCTGTAATGGGTAAAATGTTTGTCACACAGCAATTTCCACATCTCATTTGTTTCAGTGATCTTTAGATTCTGAGCTGCAATTAAATAACAAAATTTTTATTGCAAACAATTAAAAAAGATCTTTGTAATACATAAAGACATATACTGAGAATTTCCAAAGATAATGTTTAAATTATCCACTCTTCTTCCACAAACTTATATTGTTACTTATTTTATCTCTGTCCTTTATTTTAGTTCATTGTCCTTTCTTTTTTAAAACCAGTTTGTGGTTTTCCTTTCTTAATGGGTCTATCATTTATCATCTCCTCTGTAGCACTAATGTTTTATGGAGATTCAAATCTGCATTATTTATCTGGATTCCTCCAGTAGATGGCTCCCACTGTTCTCACCATCAATTTTAGTTCCTGCATTTTGCAGACTGGCCCTCTGACAAAATGAATTTCATGCATCATTTTGATTGTAATATATTTTAATCTGTAACATCATAAGTAAAGCAAGTATTTGCACTATTTTCTCCCCAGTTGTATATCTCAAAACATTCATGACTTTATTATGTTGCTCTAATAGCTCTTTACTAAAATTAGGAAGCAATGTTATTCTTGGTTTTTTTTTGATATTATAAGGAATATTGTAAATAAGCCTTAGAAATAGGGCCCTTTGAAATGCTGCAATAAATTACTTAACATTTCTTTTAGGAGGGAATCTAGATAAGCTTCTTGTCCTAAAAAATATAAAATCTCTATTAATGCAGAATAATTAAAAGGGAAGGATTCATGATGCCCATTTCCTTTTTTTAAGAATATGTTTTCAGGTCTTTAATGTATCTTCTAATTTCATTGCACTTTTTTTCTTCATTAGTCAATAGATATTGCTTTATCTTCTTTTTCTTTTTTATTCCTTTAGTTGAAAATAGATTATTTTCTCATACAATGTATCCTGATTACAATTTCCACTCCTTCTCTGCTTCCCAGTTCCTTTCCACTTCCCATCTTCTCTGCAAACGCTCCCTTTCTTTCTTCCATTAGAAAAGAAGCAAAAGCCAGGTGGTGGTGTCCATACAGATTTAATCTTTGCACTTAAGAGGCAGAAGCTCCAGGATATGAGTTCGAGGTCAGCCTGCTCTACACAGCAAGTTCTAAGACAGCCAAGGCAACACCGAGAAACCCTGTCTTGAAAATCCAAGCACAAAAACAAAAACAAAACTCTTTATGTGGGGATTAGAAGCTGGATGAGATGGATGTTTGAAGTGGGCACCATGTCAGATCCTTCTGACTACTCTTGCAGCCCAAGCTTGGCTTCTAAACTCCATATCCTACTTTTCCTCTACCTCTGTTTAGAACTGTAACCACTTCTTTTCTTTTCTTTTCTTTTCTTTCTTTCTTTCTTTCTTTCTTTCTTTCTTTCTTTCTTTCTTTCTTTCTTTCTTTCTTTCTTTCCTTCTCTTTCTTTCTTTCTTTCTTTCTTTCTTTCTTTCTTTCTCTCTCTCTTTCTTTCTTTCTTTTTTGTTTGTTTATTTGGTTGATTTTCAAGTTAGGTCTTCTCTGTGTAGCTCTGGCTGTCTTGGAATTAGTTTTGAAGACCAGTCTGGCCTTGAACTCATAGAGATCCATCTTCCTATCCTTCCTTAGTGCTGGGATCAAAGGTGTGCACCACTAAGGTGTACACCATTTCTGCCTGGAGTGTTATCTTTATTTTTTAAGATAAATATTTGCTCTTGATTTGTCCAAATATATGTGAAATAAAGAGTACATCTACCACCTAGTTTTAGGCTACAGTGCATATGTGAATGTTTGCTTGTAATATTCAAAAAATTAGACTTTGGACAAACAGGCAGTTACAAGCACTTACTTCTCTAGAATAGGTTCTGAGTTCTCACTATCATGTGACTCCAAGAAATACCCTGTAGGGCATTAGTGTTCTCTTCTGGTCTCCACAGGTACCTTGAACATGCATACACTGACACATAGGAGTAAAATAAACTGAATATTTTAAAAACACATATGAAAAAACACCATCAAACACCGGTGAGAAGTCTGATATATTCAATATCAAAAATGTCAGTTGGAAGATCTTTGTAGTATCTCATGGAAAAGGTCAGACAGTTAGAGTGATAATGAGGAAAAATATGAAATTTATAGAATTCCCACAGCCCAAGAACTTCATGGAACCCAAAAAAGGTTAAAAAGCACAAAGAAAGTAGGATGACTTTGTCAAGTTCTTGTCTTGTACTGCACATGAAGTTGGGAAACATTATCAAAATAGTTTATTTTTGAGACCTAGAAATCAAAGATTGCTTTTAGAGTCTTTTAACATATAGATGCTAATAACAAATAGAAGTCTGGGGCCCTATTTCAGAGGGCTGATAACTACAAAGTTAATCATCCAGGGTCTAGCATATGATAGAGCTTGGAATCTGCCTATCAAATTAACTTTCAGACTTTAGGTTTAACATATTAGATTGTTTCCCTAACAACAGTCCCTATTCTGACCAAGCTCTTTAAAAGTTGCCCTTTTTCGAGAATGTTCTGTGATTTTGTGATGCTATAACCTTGATAGTTGTCAAATAATGCAATGGAAAACATACTGTATTGTGCAAGAATAGCTGCCCTGAGTCCCAAATTTCTTTACCTACTTCTTTGCACATATTGACAATAAATTGGAGATATGCAATCAAATTAATTGCAAGGAAAGTCTTAGAAAGTCATTTGTTCAATGTCTCTTGGGTAGAAAATATTGCTAATATGTAAGAATCTATGACAATCTGTTTTCTAGCAATGAAAGAAAGGTATTTTCAAATGTTTAATTTTATCAAGGTTAGGCATTTGCTGTTTACTTTGTGACAAAGGTTGATTTTGTTCTAGGTGAACTAATGGGTACAGGTGTCTATGCAATTGAATATAATTACCCAGAACAGTGTCATATTATAGGAGGACATATAAGACAAATCTGGAAATAGTATCCTATTTTATCGATAAAGTAATATTTGAAAAGGAACATGCTATGCCACAAGCTTTTGGACCATGACATTGAGTTAGATATGGTGATATTTTATTTGTGCTGAAATGTGATTTTATTTGTATATTAATAAATAAAGTTGACTGGGGGGTCAAAGCTAATAGCAAGTCATAGCAGAAGCCAAGCAGTGGTGGCATATGTCTTTAATCTGATCACAAGGTGCACAGAGTCTGTGTCTTCAAGGACATAGCCAGCTTGGAGACACACACCTTTAATCTCAATACCAACCATAGAGACCTGGAGGTCTGTATGGACAGGCAGTGACAAGGAGGTCATGTGGTTGGGTTTACAACCAATGAGAAGGCAGAACAGAAAGTCAATAAAAAGACAGAAACATGGGAAGTAGTTCTCTTTCTCAGAGGAAGGACAGCAGCAGCAGCAGGTGATAAGAAGGTGGTTATAGTCTCAACTCTTAGCTACTGCTCTGACCTCTTAGGCTTTTAACTCTGCATTTGGCTCTGTGTTTCTTATTTAATAAGATGGTTACATCTACAGTTAGATATTATGATCTTCTCTTAACAACATAAATCAATCATGTGTAATGCCAATATAGGCTAAAACATTTCTTTAGAGTGGCACCCACATTGAAAACTTAGAAATTAGTTACTGTTTGACAAGATTACTAGGTGCTAGTCTCTTCAAACTAAATTCATATGTATGTATGTATATATATATATATATATATATATATATATATATATATATACTGATTATCAGAAAAGCAAAGAAGAAGAAGTTAGAGTATTTGTGAGATAATGAAAAGATTTTTATTCTTTTGCTTATTTCAGGTATATTGATAGGACTGATTAGCAAAGGAATAGTCGTCAGAAGGGAATTGAAAACAAAAATATAATTTGGTGGTCAAACATCTAGTTCTTATCAACTGCACAAAATGAGCACCTAGGACAAGAGAGAAGGTAGAGCCTCAGTCAATAAATAAAATATTTGGGATATATTCACTGTAGAGCAATGGTAAGTGAGGAGATAGTTAAGTTAACTTGATGTAATTATTGGATAAAGTATACTTGAACTGACATGTTAGCCCGATGATTTTATGGATTTTAGAAAGGAAGGAGCAGGACAATTAATGACTCCATTAGTTTTTCAAATTGAGTTTTTCTTTATGTGTCCCCAATTTCCTGAAAGTTTAAAGGGTATGGGATTAGAAGAAATGTTATAAATCTCTGAGCGGGGCTGGGTTACAGGATCTTGAATCTCATTGATGAGACCATGAATCCTAGGATCTCACCATTGATACACTAAGCAGCAGAGATCATGGAAACTTTATACAAATTTTAATGATTGGTGCATGCATATTATGTGTAATTTTTAAGATTTACTTTGTTTTTTGTAAATTAGTTAGAATGTTCCCTCTAAAAAGAACACCATAATTAGCCCAATTTGATCAATTGTGAAGCCTGAATAATAAGCAAGTCCCTAAGCATTAAAAAATGTATTTTGTGACTTAAAACATATCCATACTGTTTTAACAATAAGGAGAAATGGGCCTGAGAAATGGTTCAGTGGTCAAGAGTCCTGGTTGAATTCTGGATCTCTTCCCAAAATGCACATGAAAACAGTTTACAACCATCTGTAAACTCTAGATCCAGGTAATGTCATATTCTTTTCTAGCCTTTATGGGCTAGATAGGAAACTGTCCACAGTGGAGAACTAAGAATTATTATCTTGCTAAATATACATAGTATTAAAATTATGCTGAATGACTTCTACATACACAGTTAAGAGAATCTCTCAATCTTTATAAGGAAAAATTTTCCTTGTAGTAGCTGGAAATAAACACAGGCACCTCAACTGGTCAATATGCAGAGAATCAGTGGCAAAGAACTGTTCAGTCCTAAGTGTGTCTTCTGATCACACCCCTTCTCTGGGATTCAGAAATATTTCAGAGTGGCTGAAAAAGTTCTAAGAGCCAACGGCAGTTGATAACATCAAGAATACAGTGCTTACCAGACACAACAAGGTGGATGGATAGATGAATATATATATATATAAACTCAAGGTGATTGTGACAATAGTATGTCCAAGGCCTGTACAAGTCTCAGCTAGAAATTACTCTAGCATAGAGGTAGAAAGCTAGGGAAGAAATTCCATCGCTAAACTCAGGAGCTATTTGTATCTTATAGAAACCGAGAAAGGGATCTGGCCCAGAGCTCCCATCTGGACCAGAGGTGAGAAACTGGGTTCATACCCAGGGAGGCCTGCCCCTAGGTCCTATCCCTGGGCCCCAGTTGTTCCCGGGGAAGACCTACCCAAGTTGGGCCCAGTTGCTGGCCAGTGGGCAGGGCTCCCACGGGAAGGTTCCCCTTCTCCAAGACCCCCCAGCAGACCCTGCAATCTCCACCCCCTGTCCCCACACCCATCCCCCAAAGACCCCACCACTTCCTGAGACTTAGAGACCAGCCCCCAGCTACCATCAAGCCCAGAGCTCCCATCTGACCCAGAGAGCTCCCAACTGGCACAGAGAGGTCTCATCTTGTCCAGAGAGCTCCCATCCAGCCCAGAGAAATTGAGAGCTGTTACTGGACAAAGAGCCATCATTGGACCAAGAGTAAACTCGGGACAGGGAATCTGCCAGCCCTGATTAGACCAAGAGTGGGAAGTAGAATCTGCCACCTCTCATTGGACCAAGAAAGGCTTCCTGAAACACTGAATCTGTCAGCTCTGACAGGATCAAGAACCCTGATAAGACCAAGAACAAATCCACGAGGATATGGGCAGACGTCAAGGCAGAAGTACATACAACAGCATAAAGAGCAAAACAGCATCACCAGAACCTAGTCCTCCACCAACAGCAAGACGTGAACATCACAAGGTGGAAGAAGCAGATGAAAGCAACCTTAAGGATAGCATCATGAAAATGCTACAGGCCTTTCAAGATAAAATAAAAAATGAAATCAAGGAAAAGATAAAAAAAAAAGTGGAGTAAATCAATAAAAAAAAATGAGAAAAAGTGAAACAGAAAATGAGAAGAACTCTAAAAAAAAAACAATAAAAAAGACCCTAGAGGAAAAGACAAATAAAGCAGAAGAAAACAATATATCTCTTAAAGAAAACCATGAAAAAGCAATGAAACAGGTGAGGGAAACAGTCCAAGACCTGAAAAGTGAAATAGAAACAATGAAGAAGACACAAACAGAAAGAATGCTGGAAATAGAAAATCTGAGCAAACAAACAGGAAACACAGATGCAAGCATAACCAACAGAAAACAAGAGATGGAAGAGAGGATCTCTGAAGCAGTAGATACAATAGAGGAAATGGATTCATCAGTCAAAGAAAATACCAATGCCAAAAAAATTATAACACAAAATGTCCAAGAAATTTGGGACAACATGAAAAGACCAAACCTAAGAATAATAGGGATAGAGGATGGAGAAGAATACCAACTCAAAGGTACAGAAAATATATTCAGCAAGATCATAGAAAAAAACTTTCCCAAATTAAAGAAGGAAATGCCTATGAAGATACAAGAAGTCCATAGAACACCAAACAGACTAGACCCCCCAAAAAAGTCCCCTAGCGACATTATAATTAAACAGCTAAACATACAGAATAAAGAAAGAATATTAAAAGCAGCAAAGGAAAAAGGCCAAGTAGACTATAAAGGCAAACCCATGAGAATAACACCCTATTTCTCAATGAAGACTTTGAAAGCCAGAAGGACCTGGACAGATGTAATGCAAATGCTAAGAGACCATGGATGGAGCCTGGCGGTGGTGGCGCAAGTCTTTAATCCAGCACTTGGGAGGCAGAGGCAGGTGGATCTCTGTGAGTTCGAGGCCAGCCTGGGCTACCAAGTGAGTTCTAGGAAAGGCGCAAAGCTACATAGAGAAACCCTGTCTCGAAAAACCAAAAAAAAAAGAGAGAGACCATGGATGCCAGCCTAGACTAATATACCCAGCAAAACTTTCAATCATCATAGACGGAGTAAACAAGACATTCTAAGACAAAGCCAGATTTAAACAGTACTTATCCACAAACCCAGCCCTACAGAAATCACTAAAAGCAAAATTCCAACATAAGGAAGTCAAATACACCCATGAAAACACAAGCAATAGATAATACCACAGCAGTAAACCCCAAAGAAGAGAAGTGCACACACACTACCACCAAAAATAACAGGAATGAACAATCACTGATCATTAATATCCTTTAATATCAATGGACTTAATTCACCTATAAAAAGACACAGGCTAACCGAATGGATATGAAAGCAGGACCCATCTTTCTGCTGCATACAAGAAACACACCTCAAATTAAAAGATAGACACTACTTAAGAATAAAAGGCTGGGAAAAGTCTTTCCAATCAAATGGTCTCAAGAAGCAAGCTGGTGTAGCCATCTAATATCCAGCAAAACAGACTTCAAACTAAAATCAATCAAAAGAGATCAAGAAGGGCATTAAATACTAATCACAGGAAAGATCCACCAAGATGAAGTTTCAATTCTAAACATTTATGCCCCAAACACAAGGGCACCCACATATGTAAAATAAACATTACTAAAGCTTAAATCATATATAAAACCCCACACATTAATTGTGGGAGACTTCAACACCCCACTCTCACCACTGGACAGATCTGCCAAAACAAAACTTAACAGACAAATATAGGACTTAACTGATGTTATGACTCAAATGGATTTAAAAGATATCTACAGAACATTCCATCCTAACAAAAAAGAATATACATTCTTCTCAGCACCCCATGGAACCTTCTCTAAAATCAAACACATACTTGGTCACAAAGCAAATCTCAACAGACACAAAACAATTGGAATAACATCCTGTGTTCTATCAGACCACCGTGGTTTAAAGTTAGATTTCAACAACAACAAAAACTACAGAAAGCCTACAATCTCATGGAAACAGATAAATGCTCAACTGAATCACCAATGGGTTAAGGAAGAAATAAAGAAAGAAATTAAAGACTTCCTAGAGATCAATGAAAATGAATATACCACATACCCAAACTTATGGGACACTATGAAAGTAGTGCTAAGAGGGAAATTCATAGCACTAAATGACCACATAAAGAAGTTGAAGAAATCTTACATTAGTAAGATTACATTAGTGACTTAACAGCACAACTGAAAGCTCTAGAACAAGAAGAAGCAAAGTCACCCAGGAGGAATAGATGCCAGGAAATAATCAAATTGAGAGCTGAAATCAATAAAATAGAAACAAATACAAAGAATCAATGAAACAAAGATTTGGTTCTTTGATAAAAATCAACAAGATAGACAAGTCATTATCCAAACTAACCAAAAGGCAGTAAGAGAGAGCATCCAAATTAGAAAAATCAGAAATGAAAAGGGAGATATAACAACTAACACTGCGGGAATCAAGAAAATCATCAGGTCACACTTTAAAAACCTCTACACCACAAAACTGGAAAATCTAAAATAAATAGATAATTTTCTGGATAGGTACCACATACCTAAGTTAAATAAAGACAGATAAACTATTTAAATAGTCCAATAACCCCTAAGGAAATAGAATCAGTCATTAAAAGTCCCCCCCCACCCAAAAAAAAGCCCAGGACCAGATGGTTTCAGGACAGAATTCTGCCAGATTTTCAAAGAAGAGTTAATACCAATACTTTTTACATTGTTCCACACAATAAAAACAGTAGGAACATTACCAAACTCCTTCTGTGAGGCTACATTTACCCTAATTCCCAAGGCAAACCAAGATGCAACAAAGAGAACTACAGACCAATCTCCCTCTTGACCATTGATGCAAAAATGTAATACACCATATAAACAAACTGACAGAAAGAAAAACACATGATCATCTCACTGAAAAGGCCTTTGACAAAATCCAATACCCCTTCATGATAAAGATCTTGCAGAGATCAGGAATACAGGGAACATACCTAAACTTAACAAAGGCAATTTACAACAAGCCAACAGCCAACATCAAAGTAAATGGAGAGAAATTCAAAGTGATTCCACTAAAATCAGGAACAAGGAAAGGCTGTCCACTCTCCCTATACTTATGCAATATAGTACTTGAAGTTCTAGCCAGAGCAATAAGACAACATAAGCAGATCAAGGGGATATAAATTGTAAAGGAAGATGTCAAGCTTTCCCTATTTGCAGATGACATGATAGTATACTTGAGTGACTCCAAATATTCAACCAAGGAACTGATAGAGCTTATAAACACTTTCAGCAATGTAGCAGGATACAAGAATAACACACACACAAAAAAATCAGTAGTCCTCCTATATAAAATTGACAAACAGGCTAAGAAGGAAATCAGAGATATATCACCCTTTACAATGGCCACAAATGATACAAAATACCTTGGGATAACTCTAACTAAGCAAGTGAAGGACCTGTGTGACAAGAACTTTAAGTCCCTGAAAAAAGAAATTAAAAAAGATATCAGAAAATGGAAAGATCTCCCATGCTCATGGATAGGCAGTATTAACATAGTAAAAATGGCAGTCTTACCAAAAGCAATCTACAGATTCAATGCAATCCCCATCAAAATACCAACACAATTTTTTCACAGACCTAGAAAGAACAATACTCAACTTCATATGGAAAAACAAAGAACCCAGGATAGACAAAAGAATCCTGTACAATAAAACAACCTCTGGAGGCATCACGATCCCTGACCTCAAGTTTTACTATAGAGCTACACTAATAAAAACAGCTTGGTGCTGGCAGAAAAACCAACATGTAGACCAATGGAATCAAATTGAAGCCCCTGACATTAATCTGCACACCTATGAACATATAATTTTTGACAAAGAAGTTAAAACTGTACAATGGAAAAAAAAGAAAGCATCTTCAACAAATGGTGCTGGCATAACTGGATGTCAATATGTAGAAGGCTGCAAATAGATCCATATCTGTCACTGTGTACAAAACTTAAGTTCAAGTGGATCAAATACCTCAACATAAATCCAGTTACTCTGAACTTGGTAGAAGAGAAAGTAGGAAATAGTCTTGAATGCATTGGCACTGGCGATCACTTCCTAAATATAACACTAGTAGCACAGACACCAAGAGAAACAATTAATCAATGGGACCTCTTGAAACTGAGAAGCTTTTGTAGAACAAATGACATGGTCAACAAGACAAAGTGACAGCCGACAAAATGGGAAAAGATCTTCACCAACCCTACATCTGACAGAGAACTGATATCCAGAATATATAAAGAACTCAAGAAATTAGACATCAAAATGCTCAACAGTCCAATTAAGATTTTCAATGGGCTATAGAACTAAACTATAGTTCAGAGAATTCTCAACAGAGGAAGCTCAAATAGCTGAAAGACATTTAAGGAATTGCTCAACATCCCTAATCATCAGGGAAATGCAAATCAAAACAACTCTGTGAAACCACCTTGCACCTGCCAGAATGGCTAAGATCAAAAACACTGAAGACACTTTATGCTGGAGAGGATGTGGAGCAAGGGTAGCTCTCCTCCACTGCTGGAGGGAATGCAAGCTTGTACAGCCACTTTGGAAATCAATATGGTGCTTTCTTAGAAAATTGGGAATCAATCTCCCCCAAGACCCAGCTATACCACTCTTGGGCATATATCCAAGGAATGCTCAAGGGCACATGCTCAACTATGTTCATAGCAGCATTGTTTGTAATAGACAGGACCTGGAAACTACCTAGATGCCCTTCAACTGAAGAATCAATAAATAAAATGTGGTACATATACACAATGGAGTACTACTCAGCAGAGAAAAACAATGACAGCATGAGGTTTACAGGCAAATGGATGGATCTAGAAAAAAATCATCCTGAGTGAGGTAACCCAGACTCAGAAAGACAAACATGGTATGTACTCACTCATAGGTGGATACTAGATGTAAAACAAAGGATGACTAGACTGTTACTCACAACTCCAGGTAGGCTACCTAGTAAAGAGGACCCTAAGAAAGACACAGGGATCGCCCAACGATAGAGAAATGGATGAGATCTACATGAACAGCTTGGACATGAGTGGGGGTAATGAAAGGCAAGGTTCAAGGGAAAAGGAGCTTAGGGGAGCGGGAGATCCCAGTTAGATCAAGAACAGAGAGGGAGAACAAGGAATAAGAGACCATGATAAATGAAGACCCCATGGGAATAGGAGGAAGCAAAGTGCTAGAGAGGTCCCCAGAAATCCACAAAGATACCTCCATAATAGACTGCTGGCAATGGTCGAGAGAAAACCCGAACTGAACTACACTGGTGATCAGATGGTCGAACACCCTAACTGACGTGATAGAACTCTCATCCAATGACTAATGGAAGCAGATGCAGAGATCTATAGCCAGGCCCCAGGTGGAGCTCCAGTAGTCCAGTCGGCGAGAGAGAAGAGGGATTATATGAGTGAGAGATGTTGAGACCTCGATTGGAAAAATCACATGAATAAATAGCCAAACTAGTGGAAACACATGAACTATGAACCAATAGCTGAGGAGCCCCCATGGAACTGGAGCAGGCCCTCTGGATAAGTGAGACAGTTGATTAGCTTGAACTGTTTGGGAGGCCTCCAGGCAGTGGGACCAAGACCTGTCCTTAGTGCATGAGCTGGCTTTTTGGAGCCTGAGGCCTATGCTGAGACTCTTTGCTCAGTCTGGGTCAAGGGAGGAGGGGCCTGGACCTGCCTGGACTGAATTACCAGGCTGAGCTGAATCTCCAGGGGAGTTCTTGCCCTGGAAGAGATAGGAATGTGAGGTGAATTGCGGTGAGGTCTGAGGGGGGTGGGGTGGGAGGAGGGAGGACAGGGGAATCCGGGACTGGTATGTAAAATTAAATTAATTATAAATTAAAAAAATAAGCAGACATACAATAAAAATATTTCCACACATGGGGAAAAAAAGTAACTGAAAAAGGGAGTCAGTTTCCTTTAATGATGTGACACCTGGTGAGTTGACCATACACCCTGAAAAGTCACATTCCCCCAGAGTAGCTGGGTAACATGACCTAAACTCAATGGGAACAAATTCAAAACAATACATAATCTAAAATTTGGGAGAGCAGAAATGAATTTTTCAGCTAGATCATACTTTTTAATCTCTTTCCCTCCTCTGGCAGCTTGGACAGTATTTTCTGGAACCATGAAAGTTAGTACACAAGAAAGAGACTTTTAGGTCATATTTCTAGTTATCTGAGTTATTTGTCCAAAGTGTGTGTTGTTTTCAGCATAAAGAGCCCACTCTCAATCCCTGAAAGGCAACCAAAGGCTACACTATATTGTTTTGGGAGTCACTTGAGCAACTGAACCATCTCCTCAAAAGGGTGTTTCTAGTCTGGTACTGCAGTTTTTGTTAGTCTGTGGATTTTGGGGGGAGCATTGTTGATCCAAGTAGCTTTATTTAATATACATTCCCCTCCTGGTGCTCACACATGCACAGAGAGAGAGAGAGAAGAGAGAGAGAGAGAGAGAGAGAGAGAGAGAGAGAGAGAGAGAGAGAGAGAGAGAGAGAGAGAGAGAAACTTAATCAGCTTCCTTGTCCTAGTAAAGTCACAGAACGTAGAAAACAGTCTGAGGGGCCCCCAACTGGATCAGGCCCTCTGAATGGGTGAAACAGTCGATTAGCTTGATCTGTCTTGGAGGCATCCAGGCAGTGGTACCGGGTCCTGTGCTCATTGCATAAGTTGGCTGTTTGAAACCTGGGTCTTATGCAGGGTCGCTTGGCTCGGCCTGGGGGGAGGGGACTGGACCTGCCTGGACTGAGTCTACCAGGTTGATCTCAGTCCTTGGGGGAGGCTTTGCCCTGGAAGAGGTGGGAATGGGGGATAACCTTGGAGGGAAGGGGAGGGGGTCGGGAGCGGGGAGAACAAGAGAATCCATGGCTGATATGTAGAACTGAATTTACTATAAAATAAAATAAAATAAAATTTAAAAAAAATTAACAAAAAAATAATTTTCTATACTAATATACTAATATTACAGACTCTGTAATTTATATATATATATATAATATTTTATATATGTGTATAAAATTTATGGTATATAATATATATAGGTTTTTACATGTGTGTATGTATGGTGAGAGATGTATATTTATATATACATATATAAAAATAAAAAAGGCTAGCAAATTGTGAGTGTGATTTCATGACAAGATTTCAAAGGAATGTAACTAGGGGGGTTGGGAGGGTATATATAGGGAAGCAGAATTGATACAATTCTATTTCAATTTAAAATATTTTGAAGAGGAATAGGTAACAATATACCATAACAAAATTGCATTAAGGAATTGCTTTTTTCTAATAATTTACATTTAATGTTTTAGGACTGGAGTCAACTAAAACCCTGAAAGCTAAGTTAGAAAAGTACAGCTAAACTATAAAACAAAAATATTACAGAAAATCTTGCTAAAATTAACAATATGCTAGTTCAGACATAGAAGTAAGCAATGAATGGCTCCTAAGAGGGATCAAGTTCGACAAGAAAATTTGGTCCTATATCTGCAACATTCTAACAGCACACAATCAGAAAATAATAATTCACTAGATAGGCACTATACTCTTAAACATCTAGGAACTTCAGTTCACAGTACAAATAAATATTTTAACGAGGAGTAATACTAGCTTGATCTCAGACACTTGGTTTTATTAAAATACTAAACTGTTCATCTCAATTTCTGAAAACAATACTCTTGTCTCAGTTCATAGGAACCATGTTGTTGTATTTTATGTACCGTAACAGAAATGTAAAAGTAAATTTTGTTACTAACAGTACCATATGAACTAATCTATAGAATAAGGCATTATGTAAGAGGTGATAAGTCAGGCATTAATGAAATTCTACACATGCATTTAAATCACACTGCAAGCTATATCAAAGTGAAAAAAGGCAGAAAGACAGAGAGGGGCAAAAACACAGAGAGACAAAGGAATTGGTAAGAGAGACTTTAATTTCAAGAGAAATAACAGGATGCTACAATAAAATTTTAAATTCAAGGGAGAGCTCTATATGCTCTCTTCCAAAGCCATGTCAAATGTTTCTATGAAGGCAACTATTTACAGATGGTGCCACAGCATGATGAACTTAAAGGTTAAACTCACTAGTAGAAACTTCATTAAAAGGACTATATTTTAGAAAATGGAAGATCTTTCCACTAGTAAGATTAAATAAGGAATTAAGGCAATGACCCAAATAATTAGAGTAAAACAAGCCCTATGTATCTGAAAAAATAGAACTTTGAGGATTAAATCATCACAAATTACTGTCTACATACATCACATTAATAGCACAATTACTCAGTATGTAGTTTAAATATAATATATATCTATAAACCAATATCATTTCTGTAGGCAATCACTCACTGATTTACTAATTTTGATCATTTTTCTTTTTTTTTCTCAAAACCCTAATGATTAAGGTAATTAAATTAACTAATTCTGATGTTCAGAGAGGGGAGAATTTTATTTTCAGTCTATACTAAGAATTTTATTAAAGTTTTAAAATTTGCATATTGTTATACAAATGCTCACACATCAAAGAGAGAAACTGGATAAAAAAAAAGTTGTTGGGGTGAATACTGGAAGGTCAGAGAGACAGAACAAGCAAGCCACAGCTATCTCACCTCACCAGTTCCTCAGTTGGTCCTGTTTCCTCAGACTGGAAGCCTCTGAGTCCTCATCCAGAATGAATCCCAGCTGAACTGTGCTGCTTCAAAGCCTGAAAGCTTAACCAGCCAAATGCTTAACCAACCACATGCTTAACCAGCCAAATGCCTCTAGTTTCTGGTCCTCACGCATTATATACCTTTCTGCTTTCTACCATCACTCCCTAGGATTAAAGGCTTGCTTCCTGGGATTAAAGGCATGAGTCACCATGCCTGGCTGTTTCCAATGTGTCCTTGAACTCACAGAGATCCCAGATGGATTTCTGCCTCTGGAATGCTAGGATTAAAGGTGTGTGCTATCACTGCCTAACTAGTGGCTTTTCTGTTCTCTGATCCCAGATAAGTTTATTAAGGTACACAATATTTTGGAAAACACAGTACCACCACAATAAGTGACATGGTGGTCTCTGCCATCTTAGTGCACATGTAAGTGATGTCTGCATTAGCTGTCGCCTATCTCTGCTTTGGTGGCTTCTCCGTCATTCTTTTTTTACTTTTCTTTCTTTTTTTGTGAATTTTCTCCTTCCTGTTACCCCACTCTTTTTCCTCATGCCATTATTCTTTTCCATGGAGCCCTTTATGTATCTGTTATATCCTTTCTTTTTTCCAATCTGGGACAAATAAAGAAAACAGGAGATAGAAATGTAAAGAAGAAATACTCTCCCTGGAATAGAAGTATACTTAAGCTCAAATGATATCATGCTAATACAATTTAAAAATAAATTCCAAATTTTAAACTGCACGTGTGGTCCCAGTATGGAAATAATGATACGCAGTGATGCTTGTTTCAAATAGCTTGATTTTTGACATTTTCAAGTAACCATGTAACACAGGAATACAGTGTCGTCTTCTCTGATGTTACCGCCATAGCCTTGCACACTGAAGCCTGTGGTATGTACTTTGTGGCTGCAGGACTTTGAATTTTGTGGAGGTCTTTTTTGTCTTTATTCTCAACTTCTTATGAAAATACTGTCTTCATTTTCAAAAGTTAAAGCATATTGGTGGCTGATGAGTGCCAAATACAAGAAGTGCATTGCATCCATTAAAAGACTGGAAAGAGGAATATCATTAAAAAGAACATTAATATTTTTATGTAACTTTTTAAAATTCATATGTGCAAGACAGCATCTTTTAATATGCCCATGATTTTATTCCTGATATTCCTCTTATTGGTTGGAACAGAAAAATGTAAGCAATAAAATTACACAGTTATGATGTTTGTCTTTAAAGCAATGAAATTTGCATGCTACATAGGTTGTAGAAAATCTGGGTTGGAAGGTAAGTTGTATTGAAATAGTAAATATTCAACTAGATATTTTCTTGAAATATAACTACATTTCAACTTGTCTCTCCAAAATTGGTGATAATAATAAGATCCCTTAAATGTGATTGAAATGTAGTGAAACACATCTTAGCTGAACCATAGTAAAAATTCCCAAACACAGTTTTTAACATAGAATTATATTGAAAGCAAATGGATAAATAAAATAAGAGAGTAAAGCACTTTTATTTTTATAACTGTGTTTAGAAATTATTATTCATATGCATTGTGCTTATTGAGAATGTACCCTAGAAAAATGTAAAGAAAGTGTATGTGGGGGTTGTGTAGCAATATTTGCATAAAACTCAGAGCTGTCTTACAGTGAAAACTAGGACGTAACTGTGGGTTCCTTGAAAAGGATTTGGGAGGTGTGAACAAAAAGTGGATGTGTACTGTATTGGGCTAAAACTTAATAAACCTCAAGTTAAAAGAAATACTTGAAGACCAAAATGGAGATTTAATAAGGAATATAAAATCTGGGGTCAAATAGTATTAGAGATAGTCTAAAAGAAGGCAGAAAAATGAGTGGTTTGATCTGTAATGCAAGCACTCAGTAGCCTAAGAAGGAGGTTTGGCATGAGTTTGAGACCCATCTGTGCTAGAGTATGAAACCCAAGGACCATTGAAAAAAAGGACACAAGGAAATTCTAATAGCCAGAGTCTTAAGGAGTTCACTGTGAGATTGTGTCTCCTAGTAATTTCAGAAGTTACACCAATATTAATATCACCAATATTATTGCTTAAACCTGGAATGAAAAAGGACAGCCACATTGGACATGTTAACTTGGATAGGAAAAAGCCCATGAGGTTTCAGTCTGACACAAAGACACATAAGAAATGTTCAGAATTGGAGAAATATTCTTTCCCAAGGAAAAACATACCAACTGGTTTTTCCCTACCAAATGATCAACCATGAAAACATGTATACAAGTCAAATTATGGAGACTATAGGTTATGTTTCTATATTGACGAATATGCATACACACTCATATACACACATATACATATATATGAGAAATATATGCAACAACTATTAATGTAAAATTAGGCCATGAATTTGAGGAAGGTCAAGGAAGGGTGTTCGGGAGATTTTGAAAAGAGGAGAAAGAAGGAGATGTGATTATATTATAAACTCAAAATATAAAAAAAATCACAAAAGTTAACCTATTTATTAAAAGGATAAAAGAGAAAAGAAAGGAAGAAAGGAAGGAAGGAGAGATGGGGAAGAAAGAAAAATAGAAGATTCCTTAGGAAAAATTGCTTGAATTTAAAATAAATTTTGTTTATATTATGTGAGATGTCTGTTCTTACACAAAACAGCCTTAAGGTACTTTCCCTGCATTTAACTTAAAAATTAAATAAACATCATGGATATAATTTATTGGGCAGACAAAGAAATTTTTGCAGCTGAGAGGAATGACTGTCTAGTATCTCATGCCTAGAAAAAAATGATACTGAAGCAATTCATGTTTTTATTTGTTTTTTAATTTCTCCCAGTTAATTTGTATACTCAAAACCGAACATTTATAAAGACTCCAAAATTGGATTTTCAAAAGTATCAGACAAAATAACCAAAAAAGTAGACAAAAACAAAATCAATTTTGATCTTTTGTCAAAACACTCAATGTTTAGGGAGAATTTAGGACTCATACTCAGTGATAACTGGGACTGAATTTCGTGTAATGTCTATTGCCACCAAAGAGGCACAATCATGGCCTGCTCTCCAATATAAAAGTCTCCAATAATGGTATCTCAGAGTTATCAGCAAGGTCAAGTAGGGTCTGTAGCTGAAAGTTTTTCTGTGCTTGCACAGCACCAAGGTCCCACAGTCATTAATGGAATTCTTATGTCCTGCCTGGTTCTGTAAACACTCAAAACCAAGTAAACACACAGAGGCTTATATAAATGTACACTGCTTGGCCATTAGCTCAGGTCTACCACTGACTAGCTCTTACATTTAAACTTAGCTCATTTCTGTTAATCCATATATTATATTGAAAGACCCCCGGCTGAGATCTTCCTCCGGGAGAGACCCCAAACCCAAGGAACACACCGAAACCACAGATCAGATGCAAAAGCAAGAGGGTTTATTTAGACCAGGTACCTGGGGCGAAGTCTCTTGGAGGACTTGCGCGCCTTCCTAGGGCAAGGGGGACTTTTTATGGGATCCCAGGGGCAGAGGCGCGGTTACAGAAGCGAGAAGCATAGTTACAGGGTCCCTATTGGTTGTTTCAAAGAAGGCCAGGGTGAACTTGGGGTCGTATGTGTGTGGCTGATTTGGCCTTGTCCAGGCCAGCTGCTTATTCCTCAAGGCCAGGGGGCCAGCCATAAAATATCCTGATTCGACTCAATTGTCTTTCTCCCAAGGCCGCCGACCACAGTTATCTCTCTCAAGGCTGAATGGCTGGCCATAGCTATCTCTGTCAAGGCCGGGTGGCTGGCTATGGCTGTGAACTCCTGTTTTTCTGATTCCATTAGAATGGCGTTTCTTAGGCTAAGTTATAGGGGGGGGGGCGCATTTCATTGGCCCAAAGCCCCATGTCCTCATAATGGAGCGGGGGTCTTTCAATATATTGCCATGTGTTCCGTGGCTTTACCTGTGTGTTATTACATGCTGCTCCCTGGATGGCAGGCTGATGTCTCCTCACTCAGCCTTCCTCTTCCCAGAATTCTCCTAGTGTGCTTATCCTGCTTATACTTCCTGCCTGGCTACTGGCCAATCAGTATTTTATTTATCAACCAATCAGAGCAACACATATTCACAGCATATAGAACATCTCACAGCACCTCCCCTTTTCTGTCTAATCAAAAAGGAAGGTTTTAACTTTAACATAGTAAAATTACATATAATAGAACAGTTATCAAGTAAGAATTACAGTTACAATATCTAGTCTATTTGTATATGGCAAAACTAAAGAAAACATTCCATTGCCTATCCTATATATGTGATTTTAAAGTTTCATATCTAATTTATCTTTTATCATAACCAAGGAAAATTATAATTATAAATATCTAGTCTTCAACTACATCAAAGACCTCAGAAGGGTATAATATTAGCTAAGTAAACAGAAAATGCATTGTAAGCAACTTCAAATTTCTAGAAATGACAGAAACAGTTGTCTGCCTGGACAGTAACCCAAAGTTCCATTGTAATGTTGGGGCATCCATGTTCAACACATAGGCATAGAGTCTCTCAGTCACTTCTCTTGGTGTCCTGCAGAATGTCTGGCAGTTTCTTCTGTGAAGCAGGAACCTGAAGGACCATCTCCCTTTGCAAAGTTCAGTGGTCATCTTTCTGTGGGTCCTGCATGTCCAGTCAATACAACATTTTGTCCAGCAGTCCAGGCAAGATCTATTTCTTGCCTAAATGGCTATTTTTGCCAAGAAGAAGATAAACTACATATGGAGTGTCTTTGATGCCCATCTTTCTCTTTGAAGTAAATTGGTGCTGCCAGGAGCAGATGTATCTCACTGTCTAGTAAGTCTAAAGTTTTAAAACATGTTAAATGCAATATTCTGTAGGTCTTTGAAGTGTTTGAAGATTACCAACCTAATTTGAATTATATCTATGCATACAAAGAAAACTTAACATGACTATAATTTTGACTATCATAGAAGACTAATTATTAATCTGTATTTTTAATTATCCATTACAATTTAAATGAGTTACATAAACATAATACCTTAAACGAGAATAGAAATATATATAGTATAAGAAAATCAACTCTAAATTTGTATCAATAAACTAAAATCCATTACAATGTAAAACATTTTTAAACAAGTTGTTGCTCTTTAAAAGTAGATTCATTACTCTATTCTTTCATCCTATCATATCTATACTATCCCCTTTTCTTCTTTAGAGATTGCATTTATAATCAACCTGCTTTAAATAAAAATAAACATTCATAAACAATATTTTGGAAATTTGGGATTAATTCTCACACTACTTCCTTCTGGATGAGGGTGCTGGCAACCTAATGGGGACATAAAGAAAATTTTTAGGATTATGGTCAAGTCTGATTGGAGTAGTCTGTGATGAAGTATTGTCTGAGCCAGTTGCCTTGAAGTTGATGATTTTGGATGTTGGATCATCTGGAGACCTCTCAGGGCATCTTCCTTGATCAAACCATAAGAGCCTGGAAGCAAAGGTTCTCATCTTCTGTAGAAACAAAAGCAGAACCCCTTTTTCAAAGCAACTTATCCTTAGACATAAATTTTGAAATCAAGATATCTTTGAAATATACATATTGATTTAACTCAGCAGTTTTTACACTCATACATCTTTCTGCAGTTAAAAATATCAAAGACAACACAACCCAGATTCTATGTGAAATATTCCTCTTTCTGTGTCTTATTTTTATACTACCTTTACTGTCTCTTCAAAGACTATTTTTTAAAACTTTTTATTTCTTTATATAACTGTCTATATTCCTTTTCCTTTCTCCTCCAAGCCTATGTACATTTTACACATACTGTAAAATGTTAAGAGGTTTGTTTCATCTGGATCTGTTTGCTCTGTACATATTAGCAGTGGTGCTGCTGTCCAGTTCTCAGAGGTCCACAAAAAAATCAAGCAGAACCAAATGTTGCTCTTACTCACACTAGATAGTAACTGCAATCTTTATCTGTCTTAACCAAGGAACTTCCCACAAAAGGTAGAGTCCCAACTCCCATCTATCATTTGGTGGGCCTGGTGTGAATCTCCTATATATGTAGTTACCTCAGAGAGAGAGGTGGGGGAGGTAGAGAAAGGAAAGTGAGGTTAGGGTATAAGGAAGAAGGGAGTGGAGGAAGGAAAGCAGGGATGGAGAGAGAAAGGAGAGAGAGACAGAGCCATGTTCTCTATTCCATGACATGCAGAATTGGACATACCTTTGTCTACACCTGAATTAACATATAATCATCTCTTGTTTATTGTTTTTTTTGTTATTGTTGTTGCAGAAAGCATGTCAGGCAAATGATACTGCAGTTTTCTATCCCATAACAAAAGAAGGAGCAAATTCAATAACCTGGTACCTTGTAAGCAGTAGCATAGAGTTTAAACCCAGATGCCATTGACTATTCATCCAAAAACAGAAGACCACCAATGTCAGGCTCTGTTCAACTTCTGTGTCAGAAAATGTATCAGGTAATGTATTCATATCCCTGAACACAGTGCCATAGGTATGCTAGGAAGGTACAGACATCCTACAGTTAGAGATGAGACCAGGCTTCTGTTTGCCAAACTCAACTTTTAGAGTCTATGTTCCCACACCTGTTAGCTATGGGAGCATTTTGCCATAAAGCCAGAAGGAAGCAGCAGGACATTAGCAGGTGCTCTGGGTAAAGCATTAAGAACAAATCAGACATGAATAGCATTACAGGAAATTAGAGTGCAAAATTGGAAACAGAATATTTGCACTTTGTAGAAACTACACAATAAATGTAAGCAGATCACTGTACATAGAGTTTAATGAGGTTCAAATATTTTCTAACATACTTTTAATGCATGCAGAATATAACAAAAAACCACTTTGCTTGTAAGAAATCAGTAATTCATACCATAGCTATGAAAAGTCAACTAATAATCATAGTGTTTTAGGTTATATTCCACACGCTCTGAAAAATACATTAAGTTGGTTAATACAGAATTGTTTCAACAATTGCCAAGTTTTACAAGAATGTAGACAAATAAATAAAAATTAAAAACAAAAATGATAATCTCCAGATATTATAATTGTATAGTCAAAGCAAATGAGAGAAAATCAAAGATGTAAACATTATGGAAAGGACAGCAATAGACAGGTTGGATGTGTACAATATTGAAGAGGAGAACAAAAAGAAAGAAAGAACTTTGGGACAGACATAATTACCTCAAATAAACTAGGGGCCAGTTGATTGAGCTAGATGCAGAGGAACACATTTCTAGGGAGAAACCTAACAGGAAATTGAACATTTTATTATTTGTACCACTGTGATTCTAGTATGACATTGAAAGATGAAGGAAAGTAGGCTAAAATGCTTCTAGAAGAAATGCAGGTTGCAAGTTACCAAATAAAACAAAATAAAAATACATGGATTCATGAAACTGTAAAAAAAAAAAAAAAAAAAAAAAAAAAAAAAAAAAAAAAACCTCAAGTGGTGCAGGCCCTTCATTCTATAGAAAGTTATGAAATCTCAAAGTCTTCTCCCAGTGACACAGTTTTACCATCAAGGCTGTACCACATCTCCAAACAGCACTCCCAACTGAAGACCAACTATTCAATACTTGAGCAACTGGGAGACATGTATTATTCAAACCACAGCAACACCTTTCAAATTCTACTCTCTATCTGGTGATTGGAAGTTCCAGGAACATGTAATATCTGAAAAAGGAATTATAGCCTGTGAATGGAGCCAGCTCAGGAGAGCAGCCAAGTGAACTGAGCCTGCAAGACCAAATGTTATGAATGTCCAAGATGTAAGAATGTGTCTTGAGTAATAGAAAGGCATGCAGTAGAAGCATTGTTTGCCACACTAGCTTTCTGTCTTATCTGTGCTCCTTAACCTTATTTTTTGTACCTAATTCTTCCTCTGTCAATCACACACTTTCACTATGACTTTGTATGTTACCAATGTGTAACTTTTAATTATTTAGGTTTTAATTTTATTTTAATTACTTAGACAATATTTTATCTCTTTAAATTGTTTTTGAGAACTTTAGGCATAAATGTTATATAACATCATTTCCACTTTCTTCTCTCCCTCCTCCAATTCTTCCTATGCCCATCTACTCCCTCTAAAAGTCATAGCTTCTTCTTTAATCACATGTATATGCATATGTATATACATATGTATGAACATGATCATTTAAGATTGTTTCTCTGGTAGGGGGTTTTGGTGAGGGGGGCCTTCCCGCAAGAGTTTTACCTGCTGTCCGGCAACTGATACAGAGTTGGGTGGGGTTTCCCGGAGACCATTTGTGTCCCAGGGATGGTTCCTAGGGCCAGGACTCTCTGAGTATGAGCTGAGTCATTCACCTCAGGTCCAGTGAGAACTGGAAATTTGGTTTCCATGCCTCAGGAAGTTGCTGGGGACTCAGGCAGATGAGTATGGGGCTGGGGTATGTAGATTGCAGGGTCCTGTGGGGATAGAACTCCTATCCAGTGACTGATGGAAGCAGATGCAGAGATCTACAGGCAAGCCACAGGCTGAGCTCCAGGATTTCAATCGACAAGAGAGAAGAGGGATCATATGAGCAAGAAATATTAAGACCATCATTGAAAAAAAGCACAGGGAAGCCGGGTGGTGGTGGTGGTGGTGGTGGTAGCGCATGCCTTTAATTTCAGCACTCGGGAGGCAGAGCCAGGTGGATCTCTGTGAGTTCCAGGAAAGGCACAAAGCTACACAGAGAAACCCTGTCTCAAAACAACAACAACAAAAAAAAATAGAAAGAAAGAGAGAGAGAGAGAGAGAAAGAAAGAAAGAAAGAAAGAAAGAAAGAAAGAAAGAAAGAAAGAAAGAAAGAAAGAAAGAAAGAAAGAAAGAAAGAAAGAAAGAAAGAGAAAAGCACAGGGAAAAATAGCCAAACTAGTGGAAACACATGAACTGTGAACCAATAGCTGAGGAGCCCCCATGGTACTGGACTAGGCCCTCTGGATAAGTGAGACAGTTGTTCAGTTTGAACTGTTTAGGCCCCACCCCCCACCCCCCACCCCCAGGCAGTGAGACCGGGACCTGTCCTTAGTGCATGAGCCGACTTTTTGGAACCTAGTGCCTATGCTGAGACACTTTGCTCTGTTGACTCCCCAGGGGAGATCTTGCCTTGTAGGAGCCTTGCCTTGGGGAGGAAGGCTGAGGGGGTGGGAGGAGAGAGGACATCATCGTGGTTGATATGTAAAATGAATAGAAAATCTCTTAATAAAAAAAGATAGTTTCTCTGTATATGTGTTTATGGTTGTCTAATTTGGATTAGATAATCTATCACATTTCTCCTCTCTAGACAAAGCAGATCCCTCCTCTCTAAGCAGCCATTCATTGCTTCTAGCTCTTCATCTAGGGCTTTAACCATTGCCATGTCAACAGGTATTTTCACCAGTATGTCTTGTTTTGATAATCATATTGCTGAAATTTCAGGAGTGCAGGTTCTTCGTAATATCCAAATGAAGTGTGTAGCAGCAGGCATGCTGATTCTCACACCATTGTCATGTTTTTGCTCCATGGTTTTCCTTCAGCCTTAGTTAGTGGAGCTGCATTGTGAATGTGTCAAGTGCTTTATTCTGTGTATTTGACCAGTGTGAATTTTGTTATAATGCAACTTTTGGATGAATCATCTATAACTAGGATATGATTTACTTCCCAGAGATTTTGAGCTTAAATTTTCAATGTCTTAGATCATTGAACTGTAGAGCATTTGGGGACAACTAGAGATCGAATAACCACAATTTATGACACTAATATGAGCACGGACTATCACAGAACAGAAATTGAGTATTATGGGATTTAATATGCACTGTTTCTCAAGGTGCCCATATGTTCATGGTTTGATCCCAAGTTGGTTGATCAAATCCTTGGGATTTGGACCTAACTAGACCCTGAGCCATTAGTCCTTAAACAATTCAATACATAAAACCGTTGCTTGACTCAAAATTGTGTTCCATTTTAGGAGGTGGGAGATATTTAGAGGTGGTTGTGAGCTCAGGACAGTCATATTTTCTTCTTGGTTTTCTATAGGGCATGAGTTTAGCAGTTTTGTGTCTTCTTCCATAACCTTTATTCTCACTACCACCCAGAAATAAGGGAGCAAGCCTGCCATGAACTGAAATATATGACTCAAAACAGAGCTTTCTTCCATCAGTTTGTTATTATCAAACATTTGCCAAGGTTACAGATTTCTGTAAGGTACCTCCCCCAAAGTTTACCACATGCCAAAATATTACTTTGGTAATTTAAAGACAATGAAATATTGAAATCTGTAAGAATGGTGACTGCTTTTTTTTTTTTTTTAAGACAGGGTTTCTCTCTGTAGTTTTGGTGCCTGTCCTGGATCTTGCTCTGTAGACCAGGCTGGCCTTGAACTCACAGAGATCCTCCTGGCTCTGCCTCCCCAGGTGCTGGGATTAAAGGCATGTGTTACCACTGCCAAGTATGAATAGTGACTTCTCTCCTAACAAGGAAAATAATTTAAATTAGGATAGATTTCACATTTATCATGAAAAAATACAACAAAAATAAGTAATACAATGTTTTCATGTTCTGGGAGTAAACAACTCTCAATCAAGAACTTAGCACATGTAAAAATACAATTCATAATTAAGTAAGAATTTACATCATTCTCATATTTGGGGGAAAGATTAGCATTTGTTGCCAGGAATCTATTTTTAAATTAAAGCAATATGAATCTCTCTAATATCAAAAGAAATGATTATAAAGTGCACTTAGAATTTAAGAAAGAACAACAAAAGAGTAAGCATAATCAGATGTAAATACAGTAAAGTTTTTGTAATTTAATTTTACTTTTTGTGCATGAGTGATGTATCAGCATATATGTCTGCATACAATGTACATTCCTGATATATGGTTAGTGAAAAAGAGGAGATCATATGTCCTGATTTGAGTTGAACATTATTGGAAATCAAAGTGTCACTACTGGAAAACAAATCTGAGTCCTCTGGAAAAGCAGCAAATATTCTCAGCCATGGAGCCATCTCTCCACACCCATTTCCTTTTATGAATTAACTTATATTTGATTTTTAAAGTAAATTTACAAAATTTCAAATGATGTACATAGAGAATAACATTTAAAAAATGAGATACAATTCTGTATTTTGATTCATGATAGTTGGAGGAAGATACATACTTGATAAAATTTAAAAAATTACTTGCATATATATGTGTTCCATTAACTAAATACATACTCAAATAGGTAATTTCATTAGTTTAGGAGAGAAAGATATCTACTCTAGGAGTCCCAATAAACTGTGCCATACACACCAATCTTCCAGTCAAAGAGAGAAACAGCAGCCATATTAGGAAGTTGGTTGATCCAGACCTATTTTTGGGAGGCTGACAGGACACTTGTAGAGATTTGTATAAGAAAGAACTGAGATGAGGGGTGGATTAGTACATATCATATGGTCAGGCTAGAGTCTAGGTGATGTTTGTCTCAGAATGAGTTCTACGAGGTGGCCTGGCATGATCAGTGGTATCAGTCGAGATAGTCAGTCCCCTTAAAAGGACTGCTGTTGCTGGAAGGCGAAACTTCAGTTTGTGTCCTGAGGTAAACCCTTCGTTTTCAGGGACATATTCTCATCGTGGATAGTTTGTCCTGTTAGGTTTAGTATTGTTAGGGATGCCTCTAGTTCCTTTCCACACAGACATTTATCAATCAGCCTGGACATTCCTGAATAACTGAAAGAGATGGTGACTCAGAAGGATAAGAAAAAAACTTAGAGGCAGGATGGATTCAGAGGGCTTAAATAGAATTGGTTGAAACAGTGACCAGACACCGCTTCGGTAGGAACAAGCTCACTGAAGTTTCCAAACTCACTTAATTTTGCTGTTATTGTCACTACAAGATGGCTACCAGTTCTGGGGGAAGGGTACAGTTAAAGCTCCTCATTGTTTCATTTATTCTGATCTCATAAATGTATTCCGATCTCATAAATTTTCTAACGTGCAATAATTAAATATTTCATAATATAAACAATAGTTTCATGATTTATAGCACTTACCTAAATATATGCTGTGATAATGAGGGTAAGGTACAGCATAATGAACAGTATGATAGATGATCAACCATTTCCCAAGAAAATAACTTTCCATGGAAATGTAACTAGTTTGAGGAGACTGTTTGCATGTAAGTAAATTACTTGCTGTGAAAGCATGAAGACCTGAATTTGAATCCCAGATGAACATGTAAAAAACACATTGTAGCATGTTCCTGTTACTCTAACACTGGACTGTAAGTTTTGGGAGTAACTTGAACAACCCAGAGTAACAAGTGAAAAGAGGCATTCTCATGTCTCTTAATAGTGTTTTTGTTGGATGGTCCTTGGCTCTTGGAGGGAACTTTGTCTCAGATCTGGAAAGACAATTCATATGTTCTTTCTCATTGAAAACTGTTAGCTACACATCTTCAGATGTTAATGCATTTCTTAGAGTAACTGCAGAAAGCATGAAATTAAGACAGGACATCATTGGAATGGGGACTTGGGGGGCAATATATAGGGAAAGAAAAGGGCACAAGGGATTTGATCAGGGAAATGGGCAAGGGGATTCTCTCTATGGAGAGTGGAGGAGGGTAAATGCATAAGAAGGGGAAGGAGAATAAAGGAGACTAGCACGATACAAGTTACCTGACAGGGGAACTGGGAAAATGGAGCTCTTTAGGATGCAGATATTAGGAGAGGGGAGAGGAAAATTACATTGGTGATATCTGAAAAAGACAAAAGGAATCATACTACTATCTAAAAAGAGGCCATAGACACATGATTCTGTTTAGAAATATACACGTATAGTTATATTTCAGTCAGTCATTCTCAAATTTAGTGTTGCTCCTCTGGTCGAGTAAACAATTTTACATCTGATAATTTGGTAATAATGTTCTTGTGCTTTATTGATTTTTTTCTAGAGTCAAAAGGTTTCCCATAAACCAAAGTAATTGTGTCTCGTGTTACACCCCAGTGAACATTTGAATTAAGTGGCTAACATGTTAACTAGAACAGAATAACTATTAATAAAATATATGCTTTGGGCTGCTTACAATGTGTAGAGACAAGAGATTCCTTTCTGCAAAGTACAAATTTACTCATAGAATATAGACTACAAAGTGCCACCTGTGTATCTACTCTTATGATGTGTATGTTCTGCAAAGATGAGTGCCATTTCAGAGAAAAATGTCCTCAAAATGTCAAGTAAAGCAATGTGGCCGGTAAAACTCTGATCTCTTGCAACAGATGGCACAACTAAAGGAGCTTGGAATTCTTTCTCTCATTAAATGTAAAATGTAATATTTGTAAACGATTAAATAATAAAAGAGGAAATATTAAATTGGACCAACTGTGTGGTCATAAGCACCAGGTGAAAAATATAATAAGTGGTAGTGATATCAGACTAAAGATGTTAATTCCTAGAATTTAAACATCACCATATTTAGCAGATTTCAGTGTTACTGTTTGTGTTACTATTATGTAGTTGCACCTAGCATTCATACTATAGCCCACTCTTGTTTATGTCACAAAAGCTACTGATCTTTTACTGAAATATTCTTGGCAATTTACACAGAACACTTGAAATGTGTCAACAGTCTTTATGCTTGCAAGGAAACACAATGTCACTACAAGTTGACAGTAGAGCCAAATAAATGTGTTCTCATGATAAATTATACTATTCAATATATATGATGTCATATGCCCTGAAATCAACATACAAGTCATACATTGCACAAATAGTGTGAGATGACATGTGACATACTATCTGGCAGGCAGAGGCAGTGGATGATGGCAAACAGAGAGTATTTTCCATACACAGCATGGTGTTGAAGCCATGAATTTATAACAGTCTTGACAGCTACACAAGGCTTTTCCAAGATCAAGGCAAACAAAGGCCTAGCATGGAGAGGGAGGTTGGGTACAAAATCCTAAAGCTGGATCAGGAGATACTGAAAGTTGATAGTCACTGGGACAGGGAGAGTCAATGTTTTTTAAGACTGGAAGAACATCATACTCCAGTAGATAGCCACAACACAAGAATATATGAGGAACACAAATTGAACTTGATGAGTACAAGAATAAAAATAATGAGTAGACAAAGCTAAGTGGGTAGGGAAGTGGAATGGATCTAGAAAGAGTTGTGGGTCATTGAATATACTGTATGGAGCTCAAAACTAATTAGTTAAAAAAAAAGAACAGCACAGACAGAAAGTGTATAAATTAAGAAACAACTCTTGTTTGTATTTTATATTTAAATAGAAACATTTACAAGATCATAAACAAAGTATTTGCATAGATTGATAACAAGTAAAATAAGTTTTGGTTTTTAATGTCTAAAATCCTAAGTATTTTACTTCAATGTTTACCACATGCTTTCTTACTTGTTACCAAATGTAATATAAGCAGCCTAGCGAAATGCTGAGCATATACTGAGTAGTGATACAGAAACATTTAAAGTTCAAAATTCCTATTAACTTTCCAATTTCAGTTCTTCAAATTGTGTCTTCTTTCATTTCACCTGGTAATTGCAGATTTTGGTCTAAACTTGCACTCCCCACTAAATGTCAGATTTTAACGTTTTTATCATGCGCAACACAGAAAAGGCCAGCACATTGCCTGGCAGCCTAGCATAGAAGACATCCTATTAAGGAAACAAGATGCCAATTAGATTAGACAAATCAAATAACCGCTTAATGCAGACTACTGTTTCCATGTGTCCACATTTTAAGATACTATAGGTATATTTAAAACAAGAGTTTGTACATCCTTTATAATGAAATGATGTTAGTATGAAATTCTATTAATGCACAAAACCATCTGTTGGTTCATAACTAAATTTAAAATTTTACCATAAAAAGTATAAAATATTTTCATGAGTGATCTTTTCCAAAATAGGTTAGCTTTTATCTTTATATGTATTTGTACACATTTTATGTGCATATATTTTGGCACACCATTGTTATACTAAAGGCTAATGTACAGGACAACCACAGTCAATAACTCTATCCTAGTATTTTCTTTAGGGCTTTATAGAGAGAAAATAAAACATTGTTGGCAAATGTTAGGGTACTTTCAGTTTTGAAATATATTTTAAACATGAAAGATGCTTATGTAATGACCAAAAATTTTGTCCTGAATTCAGTGAGGCTGTGGGCTTATTCTTTTGAATTTTTCAAACTTGTAGATTTATAAAATAAAAATGTTTGGTAATTATTGTAATTTTTCTTTCATCAGATCAAATGTGTATAATTTCTGTGAAATTAACATAATCTAACATTATACCTAGTTCATTTGATAAAGACAGCATTGATTAGCATTGAATCATTTCAAAATATATTTGGTATGTGGTAGTCATAGGACAAGTTAGTGTTTCAGTTTTCTCCTTCCTCCTTGTTTTAGACAGGATATCCAGTTTGTCCCTGCATATTCCAGGGTATCTACTCTAGTCATGTTCTATTCTTTCTCTGTCAGGAAGCTTCATTCCTGCCACCAACCAATCTACCAAGATTAGTAACCTATGTTTGCATGTACAAAAACAATATCTCCTGACCAAAGGCACTGTTTCAAACAGTTGATATAATAAGCATATTTGCTAATCTTCATTATGATTTTGTCATTCTACAATGAATACAATACTCTTTATAAAAAAAAAAGAAAGCTTGGAAATACAATAAATTAATGAGAAATTGAGAATGAAGTATCAAGTAAGTGTGAGATACTTTGGTTAGTGTGATGATTATATTGATTAGTAATAAAGACTTTTCTATTTTATACAGCAAAAATACACTTTTGGTTTGAATAATAAACCTTATTACTTTGAAGCAAATGAGGTATTTAAGCATTCATGGGACCTTCCTTGCACTTTGCAGTCAACAGTCTGACTGTTTCTGCATGGCATTTGGGCATCCATATTTTGATGGAAGACAATCAAGTGACTCATTTATAATGTTTTAATTATCATTGATAACTTATTTACAACATGCTGTTACTATTTTTTGACAAAAATGGCACTTTTATTTTAAAGGAGCTGATATTAACTGAAAAAAATTAATTGTTAGTTTCCTGTCTTAGACAAGTGCACTGTATTTGTCAAGTTATTGAAAGGTAGTATTTTACCAAAAAGTTATTGTTTCTCACTTTTAAATGGTCACAGAAAATTTTATTCTTTTAATGTGACTGTAAGTAACTTTTGTGTCACACAGGTCATCTATTGTAATTCTGAAAAACATTTATAAAGTTTAGAAGATTACTTTGTATATATATATATGTGTATATATATATATATATACACACTTTAACTTCTAGTCTATTTTTAGTTTAGAAAATTTTACCTTATATAATGTAGGAGTTGAGTGGCAATAATACTGATTACTCCAATCCTGACCTACTCTATTTCCTTGTTTAATGTGGTAGAGCAAAGGGAATCTTAGAGTAGATAAATAAATACAAAACAATCTCAGGATTGTTGCTAAGAATTGTCACCTTAAGCATTTTTTAAAAGCATTTCTTGTGAAAATAAAATAAATTCAGGCTAATTATAATTAGGAAGAGAGCTGTGAATTGCTGTCATCTAGATATGGCATGACTATTGACTACACACACTCATAGCAGCTGCAGTTTCCTGCAAAGACCTTCCAAAGAATAATCCAGAGAGACCTTGTCTTTGTGAATCTGGCCTCTGGCGGGTATGCACCTGTATATAGGCTCTGGATGCATATATATTCACTACTAATTTGTCTCAGGGGATGTGCTAGTTTGTTTTTTTGTTGCAGTGAAACAAAACTCGGTCCAAAATACAACTTAGGGGATGAAAGGTTTTGTTTAGCTTACAATCCCAAGTCATCAGGTGTCATTGAAAGAAGGGAGGGAGAACTCGAGGCACAGATCTGAGGGCACAAACCATGGAGGTACACCATATACTGCCTTGGCCTAATGCTTCTTTTTTGTTATACAGCCCATCCCTCCTCTTCAAGTATAGTGTCACCTACACTGACTTGTCCCTCCTAAAAAAGATGCATAATATATTTAGATATCAGGGAAATGTGACAAAAGTTACTTTTAAATTGCAACCCAAACCAATCATAATGATCACTTGGGGAATCTAGGAGAAGGTTCATAAAAACAAACAAAAAAAACCCAAATAAATAAATACTAGAAATAGAACTACAGAACTACCATACGAATATGGACACCTGCACATCCATTTTCATCACTGCTCTATACCCAATAGTTAGGAAATAGAACCAACCCAGATGTCCCTCGACAGGTGAGTGGGTAAGAGTAGGAAGTGCATACATATGTATAATAGGATATTATTCAGCTTATGAAAAAATTAATTTATAAAAGTTGTTGCCAAGTGGATAGTACTGGAAATATAATATTGAGTGAGTTATGTCAGTCAGTGAGAACACTGTGCTTTATTTCAATGTGTGTCTCACTTCAAATTTGCTGTTTTACACACTTAGAGTACAGTGCAAACCAAGAAACTCTTCCGTTGCTTTTCCGAAGAGGGTATGTTAATGGAGTAGGTGAGTAACAAGGAGTGAAAAGGCTGAAGGAGGGAGGATATGTGGGAAATCAAGACAAGGAGGAAGTCAATTACAAAGATACGGGACTGATAATTGATCTGAATTCTCACTATCTCAGAACCCATCTTGAAAACACAGAAGTGTGCCAAGTAAGAGAAGCATGTGTGTTTGCGGGTGATAATTTTGAGCATTAAAGAATCAAGTGTGAATGGGCCTCAGGGGAGAGAGTAAGGGCATTGGGCAGTTAATATAAGCTGTGATCTATAAAAGTAACTTAGAGAAACGCTCTAGTCAATAAGCTAATTTCAAAATACAAGTTAAAATATGATTATTCTGAATTGATAGACAGTATCACTCCCAGAAGACATGGAATATTAAATGGACATTGCAGTAGAAGTTATGTGACAATACCACATGAGTTATTCATGGGTCACAGAAGACTGTGAACTCTACAAAGTGAAACAGAGTTTTGCTATTATCCTTGCTTCTCTACCATGACTACATGATCGGACCCGATTGCTGAAGACACCACCTACTGTGGCTACAAGAGATGGAGAGGCACAAACAGGTGAGTTCATAGCACAAGGAGAACAGGTCTCCAAGGAATGTGAGACAAGAAGAAGAAGAGGAAGGGGAGGAAGAAAAAAAGAAAGGGAAGAGGATGAAAGGGGAGATGAAGTGGAGGGGTGGAAGGGAGAGGAGTAGGAGGAGAAGGTTAAAGAGCAAAAAGATCATAGGGCCTAAAGAACTCCTTTAAAAGATGCCCTCTGCCACACACATGCACACATATACCTATGCATACACATTTGCACACATGACTGCAATCTGAACACACGCACGCACGCACGCACGCACGCACGCACGCACGCACGCACGCACAAATGCAAGGCCATATTTTATACAATTTACAAAGTTACCTATTTTTAGTATTGAAAATTTCTCCTCAACGGATATTATTTAAATATTGAAATGTAGAAGAGAATTAAATGTTTGGAACTCTACACTACATTAAATCATCCTTATTCTAATCTGTAGGCACTCATGTAGATCAGTACTAGGAGCAAACAATTCTAATTTGCTTCCTGAAAGCACATGTGCAATGGAAACATAAATATTACTGTGACACATAATATCTGTGAAACTAAAATTAATCTATTTCAACCCGAACAGCTTGTCTTGAAAATGTATCAACTCACATAAAAGATTGGTAGCAAAGTTCTTCTGTCAGTTCTCCACGGTATCATGTTCCCATGGCTTGTCCACACGATAGCATATCATTACAGCATCATCTACCTTTAAGATTAAAATTTCAAGTTATTTGTGTGAAAAATACATGAGATACTATGTTCTTTGGAAACATTCTCTGAGGGTAACTGTGTGTACATATATCTTGAGAGATAGGGTTTCTACAGATATATTCTTCTGGTTTAGAAGAGATAGAACCCAGCATGATTTTACCAAACAAACTATACAAATGGTTAACTTGAAGAGAATAATTTTAGAATAATATAGGCATAATATATATAGCCTGAATATTGAAGAAAAAATCCTAGCTATACATTCTAGCCAAAGAAAGCAGGTTTACTGACCCAACACTTGGGTCTCATTTCCTCCATGTATAAATAGAAGTGGTTGAAGGATCAACTCAGAAGTCCTTCTGTGATGCCACTCCTCCTCTGTGGGACATACGAAGTAAATAGGTATTTGAAAATTTCTTAGAAAAGTTCTGGCATGTAATTATAATATTTATAATAGTACAAGTATCTGTTAGGATTCTTTATTTGTGAACTTTAATTTTTTTATTGAAAATAGATTCTTCTCTCATACAGTCTATCCCAACTACAGTGATTTAATAATTTACACTCAATAATCAGGTATTTAAATTTTAAATTTAAAATGTTGATCTACTTTTATTTTAAATAGAATGTTTGGTTGTTATATCTAAGTGGTAAAGTTTATTCTTCCTCTTGGTTCCATTCAGTTTGCTAGGCTTGCTTAGTCAGCCTTTTTAAGAGCTCTCCAATGCAGCAGAGGCTTAATCATCCATTATGTTAGCTCTGCTATTTAGGATCACTGGTAAATGCATTTCTGATGTAGAGGGAAATTTTTGTGTAACTGAGGTATCAGTTTGACAGATGAGCTAACAGTAGTTGTAATTGATGTTCTTTCACAAGTCAGGTGTGTGAGTTTCCATGAGAACAGCTTAGGAATTTCAGAGGCAAAGCCTGGTACCCAGCAACCTGATCATTATTTTTTTAAAAAATAGTATTTTTTAAGTATTTCACAGTTTTTAACCATCAGTAAGAAATTGATCAAAGCATTTTTTGTTAATTGAATGATATTTCATTAATGGATAATTTAATAGGGCTATACCTATACAGTATAAATGGTATGTGGTTTGGTATAATTCCCATTGATTTGTATTTTAATTTAAATTATTTACATTTGTTGCTTTTTTAACAAGTGAATGCTGTTTCATTTATATCATTTCATTTTCTAAGTAAATAATACTAAAATAAGAAATTTTAAGAAAATATTATTCTACAAAAAGCTAATTTTCTCTCTTCTGTAAGATGTTTTTCACTGTGATTGTAATTTACTATCCAATTTCTTTAGAAAAAATAGTGTATTAATTGCATTTTGTTTATTTCTTTGTTTTTAGAGTGTCTTGTATTAAAAAAATGAAAAGCTATTATGGAAAAATATACCATTTATTTCATTTATTTTTAAATCTCATATCAACTTGTAAGACCTATAGCTAGTCAAAACACAGAAAATATGTGACTGGACTTGACTAGTTGCAACTGATAAATCTACAACACAAATCTTATGCCCAAGGATAATGTTAAGCAATGGAAGAGGAGGCAAAACAATCATAACAAAAGGAGGACCTCCTGCCTCTACATCTTTCAGCAAATCCTTCCGACATTCGCCACCACAAAGGGAATGTGATGGTCAAGCTGGAACAGGAATGGAGTGGGAAAGCAATGAAAGAGATAGAATGGTGTAGGGAGATATCATGTGGATAGAGAGAAACCTGGTGCCAGGGAAGTTGCCAGGAATCCCCAAAGATGACCCCAGCTTAGACTACTAGAAATAGTAAAGAGGGTGGCTGAACTGAACTGCCTTACCCCAGTAATCAGATCGGTAAATACCCTACCTGTCATCACAGAGCTTTTCTCCAGTGACTGATGGAAACAGATGCAGAGATCCACAGCCAAACACCAGGCAGAGCTCCAGGAATCCAGTCGAAGAGAGGAGTGCAAGTGCATCAAGATCATGATGGGGAAACCTTCAGAGAAGACCAAACCAAACTAGTGAGAACTCATGAAAGTTGGATCAATGGTTGTTGAGCATGCATGGGACTGGGCTAGGCTGTCTGCATGGTGAGACAGTTGTGTAGCTTGATCTACTTGGGGGCTCCCTGGCAGTAGAATCAGAATCCATCCCTGGTGCATGAGTGGGCCTTTTGGAGCCCATTACCTATGATGGGACACCTAGTGCAGCCTTGAGGCAGGGGGAAGGGAGGGTGTGGCTGGGGGTAGGAGGTGGGAGGAGGGAAGAGGAGGATTTTTGATTAGTGTGTAAAATGAATGAAAAAAATTCTTAATAAAAAACTAAAAATTTATTTAAAATTTTAAAATTTACTATATATATATATATATATATATATATATATATATATATATATATGCACAAATAAAGAAAGAAAAAGAAATGATGGAGAAGCCACTCCTGTGAATGAATTCTCAAAAAATGATTGATAAAGAATGGCCATGATCATTATAACACAACTGGACATGCCAGTACGGACTGATGAAATTCTCTGCTGATATCCTCATGAGATGAAGAGCTAGCCATTGAGTCAATGAAAGCTCAAAGAAAGAATGCCACCCACTCCCTTTCTTTTTTTCCAAGAATGAGCTCCCTGAACATGTTGTCCAATCCCAAATTTTCAGCCCTTGACTCACACACATATAAACAATTAAAGAAAAAATAGTAAATGTAAGATGGAGTGTGAGAGCCATGGAAGGAGTTGAGGAAAGAGGTGAAAATGTACATGTAATGTGTATGTGTGAAGTTCTCAAAAAAAATTTAGGTAATGTAATAAGTTAGATTGAGAACAAAAGGGAGAAATGAAATACAAAGAGAGTAAGAAGATCCACAAAAGAGAAGGCAACAGAGACATCAAAAAAAGAACATTTGTGCAGGGTGGTATCATTAATTCACACTGGAATTACAAAACAAAGGGCTAAGCATCGAGTTGTATGATTAATAAGGTTGCTCACAAGTCAGGCAGGATGGGACACAAAATATTTGGGAGACAGAGGTTGGCACATCCTCTGGTGTTGAAGGCCTTTAATCCTAGCACTCAGGAGGCAGAGCCAGGCAGATCACTGGGAGTTCGAGGTCAGCCTGGTCTACAGAGCAAGATCCAGGAAAGGCACCAAAACTGCACAGAGAAACCCTGTCTTGAAAAACAAAACAAAACAAATATATATATATATATATATATATTATTTTTTTTTTAAATTAAAACCTGGACAGAAGATAGTTCAGTCAGAAAGCTGTTTACTGCATAAGAGTGATGACCTAGGTTGACAGCTCCTGAAGGAGGTCACCTAAGGTTGTTTAGAGACAACCAAATCCAAGTGCACACATGCTTCTGTATAACTGCAGACACAAGGACACATACATACATGTGAGTATGTTCACATACACACATACAAAAGTAAATGTACACAAAAATGTACAAAAAAACAAAAACATGTATAGGATCTGTTTTACATAATTAATTTCAAAGCAGCATAATATTCTAAAATGAATTTATAATTAAAATACAGCCATAAATTGAATAGATTTTTGTGGAAGTTTTGTTTAAGGAATGGATTTCATAGTGCAAGTAAAACATGAAGTTGTTTCCTAGTGTAATATATAAAATGCTCTTTCAAAATGTCCTCCAGGCTATAAAAACATGCATTGATACACCCACATATGCACACAGATATAATAAGTAAACAAAATGTAATGAAATCTCTCTTAATATCTTCAACAGTGTAAAGAGCACATTTATTTTCTCTGTTCTATTATAATTAACAAAAAAACACTCATTATATAAAAGTAGCCTGCCAAAATCCTGCATATCGTTTTTACTTTGTAAATCAGAATAGATTTTCAACAAAAATTTCAAATATTTACTATATTCAGTCATTAAATAATTAATTAAATAGTTGGAACATTTTATTTTATTTGACTCTAGGATATGAAAACATAATGCTATCAAATTGGCTATTTATGCCTAAATAGTACATAGAATTTTATGAAAATCTAAAGAATTGATACCTACATTTCACATACTGTGAAGTACTTCCAACCTTTAATCCGTTCTAGATTATAATTTCTATAATTTTAAAATTTCTATAATTTCATAGATTTTAATAAACATGGAAATTAAAACAGGTTGAATTTCTCTCCTGTCCACTATCCAACAAGACGTACATTATGAATAGCACAACTCCATTTATCCTTTAACACAGAATATGTCAGTGAAAGGTAAAAGGACAGATGATGATCAAAAATGATGCATGTAGAAACTGCAAATTATTAACAATAGCTTGTTGTCATGCATATTTCTAGTACTGTTCACATATAACTTTTCCAAAACTATCCTGTGCAGCAAGTAATTATGAAACTGTGCTTTAGTCTCTGAGTATATAAATGGTGCTCTCACAGCATTAGAGTCATTCTTTCATGACAATGCTGCATGGATATATTTTTCTTATTTTCATAGATTTAAATGTAGTTGATATATAAAAGCATAATAAGAGGATATGAGCAACAAATTTATGTATTAATATAATATGGATCAATGGACATTACTGTATTTGATATCTAGCATTCTCTGGGAAAGCTCTGCATTTTGTTTAGAACACAGGTGATCATAAAAACATTATAATTTTGTAAAGAAATAATGAATGCATGGTTTAAAGAAAGCATGGAAAATTGATTTTATAAGAATTTTCCTGGCAGCCAGATGTCATATATCCATATCTAAAATGTCTAAAATTATGTTGACATTGAATTAAAACAGCAATTTTTTTCATCAGTTAGGGGAACATTACAAAATGAGCAGAGGAAATCTGTGTTTCAAGATCCATGGCTACAATAATGTTATTTTCTCATACAAGAAAGTATTAGTTTTCAAATGTTGGACTAAATATATTTTATTTATGTCTTCATATACAACTCTGTTATAATTCTTGAGATGCCAGTGATAGTCTCTTGTTTTTGCACAGACTGTCTTTACAGATAGCTCGTGATAAACCTCTTTTATTTAATGTCAATGCAACAAGATGTACTTAAAACTACTGTCTAAAAGATGATCCAAGACACTCAACATATTCTCAATTGCAGGAACCCATAGGTTGATGAATAACAAGGAAAACATCTCTATAAGCTTTATCGGGGAAATAATTTTCAGATGCCAAAATACATCTTGAATTCGCTAACAATAATCACTCTGAAATCTTCCAATTCAGACCATGATGAATCACTTCACCTTAATATTGAAAACAAAAACATGGAATTATCATTGTGGACTGATGTTCCTTATGCAGTTGGGAACAACAACAACAAAAACCTTAAGAAAAATGAGCTTTGGTTTTGGTGGTGAAAGCCATCAATACAGCAACCTAGAAGCAGCAGCAAGATGATCTCTATAGTTTTGAAACTAGCCTGGTTTGCATAGTTCCAGGCCAATTGGACTACACAGCTACAAAGTGAGACCCTCTCTCTAACCAAGGAAAGACAAGAAGAAGTACATCAGAGAAAAAGGAAAAAAAAGAAGCAGCAAATTATATATCATCATATTAAAGTAATACTGTATACCACAACAAAGGCAGAATTCTTTTCCAAGTAAATGAAAAACAACTGAAAAAATATTCAGTAGAATACTACTTAGTAACAAAATAGAGAAAACTATAAAATTATGTCTACTCATAATTATTTTGTGAGAGTCCCCCCCCCCCCGGGGAGAGTTGAACCAATCTCTTGATCCCATATAGGGAATCAGTGACAAACTTCAGAATCAATTCTATCAAATTCCAACTTGGGCTAAAATGAGTTTTATGAAGTTACTCTCAAGAGACTAGCTAAAGGTAATTTATAAGCATGTAGATTTCTAAAAGGCAGCAACATCTAGGAGATTCCAACCCATTCCTATATAGACACTACAAAACTACAGTACTGCCACACATTGTAGGATGAACAAAGAGCTCCGGAGGTCTGAGAGTCTTTTCTTTAGCCACCTCAGCTCATCAGAGAGTGCTCAACAATAGCTGGTTTCTACAAATTTGTGACAGGGCTGTAGATGTAACCAACCGTCTTTTTAAAATAAGAAACACAAAGCCAATGTAAAAGAGAAAGCCGAGAGGTCAGAGCTCAGAGATAAAATCTTACCTCCTGCAGTGCTCCTAACTTCCCTGAGAGAGAGAGGTACTTCCTGTGTCCCTGTTTAAATAATCTTTCTGTTCTGCCTTCTCATTGGTTGTAAACCCAACCACATGACTGCCTCATCACTGCCTGTAAGTACCGCCCTCCAGGTCTTAAAGGCGTATGTCTCCAATACTGGCTGTATCCCTGAACACACAAAATTTACCTAGCTCTTCTAACCACCACGCTCTTACTATGGCTCTAATAGCTCTGACCCCAGGGCAACTTTATTTATTAACATAAAATTAAAATAACATTTCAGTACAAATAAAATATCACCACACAGGGCTTTATGAATCTTTTAAGTTTCAAATTCCCTAAACATGAGTCATTTACTTCCTGAGACTCCCCTCTGTCCTTAGGAAAGAATGTTCAGTTTAGAGGAAATTTCTACACAGAAGATGATATGATTTTATAAATAGTAGACTTTAAAGATTCTACACACACACACACACACACACACACACACACACACACACATACACACACACACAAAACACACACGTGCACAAATGAGAGGGGGGAGAGAGAGACAGAGACAGACAGAGACAGAGAGACAGAGAGAGAGAGACAGAGAAAGAGTTGTGTGATATAATGTGTTCTAACAAATAAAGCTGGTGGTTCCCTATTACCACGGGGGAAGCTCCACTCCAGAGTAACTAAAAGATTGAATTTGAACAAGAGAGACCTCTTGATTAGAAGAGGTGATTGGTCATCAACCGGAGTGATCATTCAATCTAAACTAACTTATAAGACTATCAAACGCTTTTCATTTTATCAGGTATAACTTGCCAAAAGGGAAACACCCCAAGTTAAGCTGTGGGCAAGGTTTTGTGTTTGTCTTTTCAGGAGAATGAAGGCAGCTAGCAAAGTTGTATCATCCAGAGAACATGGCCAAAGAAAAGAAATAAATTGCCCTATTGATATAGCACATTTCCAACAGGATAAAACTCATATAGCATGTTTCTGACAGGATAAAATTTCATGAATCTTCTTAAATGGCTATTTTTGCTCTTCTCTACAGACACATAATGCAAATGATTTTTTTTTTGTAGTCCCAGTTCATTAAAAATTAAAGCTGACTTTGGAATTGGATCACGACTGTCTCCTTCCCTAAACTCAAGCATGTTGTTAAAAGTAAATGCAGAGTCTCCATTTTGTATCAGAAGAGCCACCTGATATGGAACAAAGAAAAGCCAAAACAAAGGGAATATTTGGGACTAATTGTCACAAGTCTCTTACCTGTCAAATTATTTTTGACTCTTTAGGTATAGTACTATCTTAAAATTTAAACTTTCTGTTTTGATATTAATGATGTTTTAAGTTTTAAACAGTGAAAGATAAACTTTCCTAAAAGTGATCTCTGAAATCTCCAAAAAGATGATGGAGCCCCACAATAACCATTACACCTGAACTATGGTACCAACACTAAGCTAACAAACACCACCTAAAGATTGGCTTTGGACTACAAACTCTTCTTTAAAAAAATTAATTTAATTTAATTTTACAATACAATTCAGTCTACATATTAGCCACAGATTCCCTTGTTCTTCCCCCCCTTTCCCCCAGCCCACCCCCTATTCGAATCTCCTCCAGGGCAAAGGCTCCCTCGAGGATTGAGATCAATCTGGTAGACTCAGTCCAGGCAGGTCCTACAAACTCTTGAACACAATTTCAAGGTGGCTAGCTGAGATGATCCAGACTCACAGACTGTTCTAGCCATGGCTTTAGACAAGAGCTGCATTTTCCCGTTACACAGAGACTGGACAACAAATGATATGACTAGCTCTCCTAGGACTTATTAATTATCTCATTTTTTCAGGGTCCCTGAAAGATGCTGTTGTCCCCTCCCCCACAAGAAAGCAGGGAGTAATTTTAGAAACATGATGCTCACCTTCCCAAAAGGTGGGGTGGGTGGTTTTTGGTCATTCTACCATTTAAGTCAACTACCATTTAGGGTAGTTGCTTACAAGTTGTTATCAGTAATGGTCAGGATAAAAGCTGAACAAAGAAGATAAGATTAAGGAATCATATTCTAAAAAGAAAAGGGGGATATAAAATAGAATAAAAAGGCAGATTATTGAATCTACTTTAAAAAAGCAATTACTAATTTTAAATATTTTACATTGGCTTGGATTTTTGTATATTGATACAAATTTGAGGTTAGTTTTATTATGCTATATATATATATATATATATATATATGTTATAGAAATTATAGGATAAAAAGGTAGATTATTGAGTCTACTTTTAAACCTAAAAAACAGCTGCTAGTCTTAAGTATTTTACATTGATATGGATTTTTGTATAATGATACAAATTTAAGGTTATTTTGTTTAGGACATATTGTACATATGTTTCTACTCTTGTTCAAAGTATTGTACCTATACAGCTGATGCAACAATGTAATGTAAATTTCTAGTCCTTGAAAATTATTATTACAAACTATTTAGGATAATAAAGAAATGCAGGTTAGTAGTTAGTCACCTGTTATAATCAAACTTGTAGTCATGTTAGATATGTTTTCAAGGTCAAACATGCATTTTAGATAGGCAAGTGGTCTTCACATACTTCAGAGATCTACAGAATATAGCATTTAAGATGATTTAATAACATAAGTATCTATTTTTTGTGATAATGAGACATGTCTGCTTTGAGAATCTACTTCAAAGAAGATGGTGGGAATCAAAAAACCTCCGTACAGAGTTTACTTTCTTTGTGGCAAAAATTAGTTGTTGGGCAAGAAATTGTCCTTACCTCAGTTGCTGATAGTACACTGTCCAAATTGGACAAGCAGGACGGAAAAGAAAGTTACTCCAGAACTTTACCAAGTCAAAGTGGTACAGTCCTTCAGAAAGACTGCTTTACAGATAAGTCTGTCAAATACTCTAGGCCTGTAGATTGAGGATGGAGGCCCCAATATGGCAGAGGAAACTTGGGTCACTGTCCAGCCAGCCAATTGTTTCTGTCATTTCTCAGATTTTGGAAGCTGCTTTTTTTTGCAGTTCCTGTTTAATTAGGTAATATTATATCCTTCTCAGGTCTCTGATGGAGTTGAAGACTTTATAGTTATACTTTTCCTTCTTGCCAGACTCAGAAAGGAACTCACTAAAGAGATGTAAAGTGTATAAGGTTGAGAGCCATCAAAAGGTAGTTTTTGATTGGTAATGCAAGTTAGCATAGAAGGTGAATTAAGTACAACACTTTTGACTCACCAAAATAGGATAGATAATGGAACATGTTTTCTGAATTTGTCAAATGCTAATGGACTAAACATTGTTAATGTAATTATTGCCTGTATATATTTGTATATAGTTATTGTACATATTGCATACAGTTTTGCTATGTTTCTTAAAACCTTTGCTTTTTATTTAGACAAAAATAGGGAAATGTGTGACATATTATTTGTATTCTGACAAATAACTTGCCTGGAGATCAGAGGGTAGAGCTAACCTCTAGTTAACCATAGAGGCCAGGCAGTGGTGGCATATATCTTTAATCCCAGTACTTGGGAGGAGGAGGCAGGAAGATTAGAAATTCACTGGGCTACATGAGAATGAAGCAGTCTAAAAGAGAAATAAAGCTGAGTGGTGGTGGTGGTGGTGCATGCCTTTAATCTCAACACTAGGGAGGTGGAGACACAAATATAAAGCAGATGGACACAGGATCTTGGCCATCCATGTCCATTCAGTCTGAGGACTCATAGATGTAAGAAGATATTAGTGGCTGCTGCTCTGTTTCTCTGACCATTTGGTTTTTTTACCCTTGATATCTGACTCTAGGTTTTTATTGTTAAGACTAATTAGGACTGCACTTCAGGAGAGAGAGAGAGAACACATGAATTCATAAGACATGCAAATGCAACATATAAAACTGCACTGTATGTCTGTATGTTATTAATGAGCATTATGGTTATAAAAGTAAGAGAATTCTTTCAAATTAAAAGCAAAATATTGAAATTATTTGGCATTCACATAATGAGAAAAAGTGAAAATTATAACAAAATATTTGGAATTTGAATGACAGGAGTGAAAACCTGGAAAAGCAGAATAATTGATTGGTTATGGGTTATGTGATGGCTATTCTTAGTTTTCTAATTGACGACATCTGAAGTTAAGTAAAATAAAAGGAATAGGTACATCTCTGATGGACTTTTTTCTTAATTAAATAATTTGAGGTGGTGAGTTACACTTCATTCCAGATGTCTGAGGTGAGAAGATCAATCTTTAATCCAAGCCACACCTTCTGCTGGCAGCCTATGTAAAGGACATGGTGTAATTTTTACAGCTTTGAGTGGGAGGATTTCCCCAATGGAAGTGTAGTAGCAAAGAGGAAAATGATTTCCCAATCCAAGTGTTGGAGGAAAGATATCCTGTTGGAAACCAAGGAATACAACATAGTCACTCCACACAACATACCTCACACTAGAGATTAATTGGGAAAAAGACATAAGGTTGGCTGTCTCTGCTTGAAGTGAGAGAGAGGAGAATTATAACGGGTTTTGGGGGGATCAGCTATGCAGAATAGAGAATTCCTGGGTGGAGATTGATGATATTTCAAGTCCTGAGCTTGGTATGAGTCCAGAGATTGGTGGGAATTTGAACTCAAGGATTCACGGGTTTTTTAGTTCGGTAATCGGTAGGTTTTGAACATCCAGAACTGAGCTTATATTTTTTATCCTACACATAGAAGAATGGAGCTTTCTATCCTGGATTTTTTTTCCATAATGTGATAGTTTGACTGTAATGGGTCCCCAAAAGCTCATAGGGAATGGCACTATTATGATGCATGGCTTTGTTGGAATAGGTGCGGTCATGTTGGAGGACATGTGTCACTGTGGAGTGGGCTTTGAAGTCTCATATGTGCTCAAAATACCAACTAGTGTCTGAAACCACTTCCTCTTGCCTTCTGATCAAGACGGAGCCAGCACTTGTCTTCCTGAACATCGCCATGCCCTCCACCATCCTTTCTCGCCATGATGATAATGAACTGAAACTTGGAATTCTAAGCTGCCACCTCAAAACAAGTTTTCTTTTATAGGAGTTTCCCAGTTCACGGTGTCTTTTCAGCATAATTGAAACCCTAACTAAGGCAAATATGAAACTGAGAATTGTCCTGTTACAGACTATAAATAATTTTGTTGGAATTTTGATGGGGATTGCATTGAATCTGTAGATTGCTTTTGGTGGGATGACTGTTTGTAGTATGTTTACCTACTGTTCCATGAGCACAGTAAATCTTTACATCTTCTGATATATTCTTCAGTTACTTTCTTAAAAACTTAATTTTTTATCATACAAGTTTTTCACTTGTTTCTTTAGAATTACTCCAAGATATTTTTTATTATTGAGGCCATTGTGAAAGGTGTTCCTCTGATTCCTTTCTAAACTCACTTGTTAATTGTATATAAGAGGGCTACTAATTTTTTTTTTAGTTAATCTTGTATCTAACCACCATGCTGAAACTGTCTGTCAGCTATAGGGGTTCCCTGGTAGAGTTTCCATGGATACCTATTATATTACCATTTAATATGCCAATAGTAATATTTTGACTTCTTTTCCAACTTGCATACCCTTGATCTCTGTCTTATTGCTCTAGCTGAAACTTCAAGTACTATATCAAATAGGTATAGAAAGAGTGGACAACCTTGTCTTGCTCCTAAATTGAGTGGAATTGCTTAATCAAAGGATTTTTTTGTATATCTTAATTTTCCTCCACATGAACAAATAAAAGTTTAATTTAGAGATTAAAGGAAATTTAGCATATCTCATTCATACCATTTACATGAAATGTAAGATACTATGTATTTTTCATAAAGTAGGACCTTATAGTTGTTACTAAAGCTGACTAATATTTGTCCTTGGCTATTATTAAATCAGTTAAAGGGTCATGACACATGTGACTGAAATTGAATAATAGAAGGAGAAGCAATGCAGTAAGTTTCTTTCAGGCATAACAGTAACCAACAGGACCAACTTTCATGAAGACTTGGGAGAGGGAGATTAAAAATGACATTTCAAATAGGCTTGATTCAAGAAATTTCCATTTCTAAATTCAATATTCTCAACATTTACATGAGCAAGACAGGATGGTAATGATAACTAAAACTTGCAATTTGATTTAAATCCTATTAGTTGTGATTGCCTTGCACCTATTTTATCAGATATCTTACAAAAGAATGTAGCTCAAACTTAACAGAGAAAATGTTAGTTCTACAAATACTGAAACAAATGACATTCGTGTGTGTGTGAATCAAGGAAATGATCAATAGGAATTAAAATTTATAAATTTGATCACGTTACCTAATGTAAAGATATAAAATTAATGAAAAATAAAAACTTGTTTTGAAAATAGTGTCATGTTGGTGGTTTGATATTTCAGATGTGCCACGTGCAGATTAAGTCATTAGATCATTGTAATACTGGATTATGTTGAAAAACAGTAATGGGATAAGTCCATGGAGTCTGAGATATAAATAGGTAAAGACACACACAACCTGCTGATATAAATAAATAGAAGAATGTCATAAAATTGATTGAGAGAAAACATGCAATCTGTGATCGTGATTAAATTAAATTTTTTAGTAACAAAAATTTTGCTTTTCAATATTTGATTTGAAAATTATTTTAGCTCATTTTGGTGAGCATTTAGTAATTTTAAATAATGCATTTATTCACATGTGAAAATTTCAAGTATATTTTAAAGTGTAAAACCAAACTTCTGATAACATTTTACAAATTATCTATGCATGCATGTAGTGTTCAGCATATGGACTGTAGGTAGTGACCCTCTCCCCACACCATGTGGACCCCAAGTATTGAACCAAGGTAATCAGGCACAGCAGAAAGCAACTATATATATTAAACCATCTTTCTCTTTCCCATTATTTCATTTTAAGGTTTAATAATAATATTCATATTAAAATAATAAATCAATAATTTATTATATACTACTAAAACTCAAGTTTCAAATACTGAAGTAATTACTTTTATTGATGAGTATATTAGATCACAAGATTTAGAAATAGAATATAATTGAATTATAGATATTATATTTTGTTTGCCATGAATTATCTATTTGAAATAAAGTAAATTGTCTTTCATTTCATCTTAATTTCAGACTCTCCTTGTATTTGAATGTGTAATTTAGGATTTTTCTTAATACATATATTATGATAATTATAGGTAGTTATACATGTTATGCATGATAATTACTACCTCAGAAACATTGGTGGTTAAATAGTATATGATATATGGCGTGGAAATAACTAAATATGAATGTGAATGACCATTTCAGGGGACCATGGAGAGAATGACCTCAGTTTCCTAGAATGCTTTTCATATCATAATACATGGCATTGCTTGTTAAAGTAAGAAGCCCAATACACCCAAAATTATGCCACAAATTATTTTCCCATTAGTTAATCCACTCTACCATAGAATGAGGAAAGATAAAAAGGTGCATATATTCATTGATCTTTAGGCCTTTCTCCAATTAGAAGATTTCTATGTCTTGGTTCCTTATATTTACCCAAATTTCTCACTGAATATAATCAGAAGAAAAATTTAACCATTGGATTTGTTTATGGGGATAAAGAAATATGATCTCTTTGCTAATTCTCCCCCAAGCAAGAGAACAGCATTGTTTATGTGATCTTTGCTTGAGTTCCAAAAAGAAAGAAATCAAAGAGTGAGAATCATCAAAAAACCATTATCTACAAAGAGAACAAATGTTGTACAGTAAACAAATCATTTAAATGTGACTAGATTTTCCTATAAAAAGCAATAGTTTAGTTATTAATAGAATTAAAAAGAGATTGAACATTAATACAAATACAAGTATATGTAACCTCAGTATCCATACATACATAAATATTTTACAAAATTAAATGTGATCCAATGATCTTGAAACATACTTTTATTTATTTATTTATTTATTTATTTATTTATTTATTTATTTATTTATTTTGGTTTTTCGAGACAGGACTTCTCTGTGTAGCTTTGGAGCCTGTCCTAGAACTCACTCTATAGCTCAGGCTGGCCTCGAACTCACAGACATAATCCTGCCTCTGCCTCCCGAGTGCTGGGATTAAAGGTGTGTGCCACCACTGCCCGGCTTGAAACATACTTTATGACAGCAAACAGCAAAAAGATCAAATTACTCTTTCAGTGATTTTCTGAGCTACACTATGATGGAGAAACAAGGTATAATTCAACATTAAGAATGTAAGAAAGATATATAAAAGTCATGCTGAAATACTTAGCTTCTTGTAATTTAATACCATGATTTCCAAAATATCAAGTACTTTACTATTAAAACTTGTGAATAAATCTGCCGGGGCATCAAAAAGGTTATGGTTCAATGCACAGCACATCCCAATGTCTAAAGTTCATAGACCACACACCTTCAAATGAGGGAACAAATGAATAAAAAGAAAGTGATTTCAAATAATACTATGTGAACATAGTTGAGCAAGTGTCCTTGTTGTATAAATTGAGTATTCCTTGGGTATATGCCCAAGAGTGGTATCATTGGGTCTTGAGGGATATTGATTCCAAATTGTCTGAGAAACCACCATACTGATTTCTGAAGTAGCTGTACAAGTTTGCATTCCCCACAGTGGAGGAATGTTCCCCTGGCTCCACATCATCTCCAACATAAGCTGACATCAGTGTTTTTGATCTTAGCCATTCTGAAAGGTGTAAGATGTTATCTCAGAGTCATTTTGATTCGCATTTCTCTGGTAATCAGATTGGTGAATACTCTGTCATCATAGAGCTTTCATCTAGTAACTGATGGAAGCAGATGCAGAGATCCACAGGCAAGCACCAAGCCAAGCTCCAGGAGTCCAGTCAAAGAGAGGGAAGAGGGATTTTGTGAGCAAGGAGCATCAAGATCATGATGGGGAAACCAGAGACAACTGAACCAAGATAGTGGGAACTTATGAATTTTAGACCAACAGCTGTGGAACCTGCATGGGACTGGATTAGGCTCTCTGCACAAGGAGACAGTCTGCTTGTCTGATTAAGGGGGCTCTGGCAATAGGATCAGGATTTATCCCTGGTACATGATCTTGCTTTTTGGAGCCCATTACCTATGGTGGGATACCTTGAACAGCCTTGATGCAAGGGGAGGATCTTGGACCTTCCTAAACAGAATGTACCAGGCTTTGCTGTCTCACAATGGTAAAGGAGTCCTTAAAATTTGGAGGAGATGGGGGATGTGTTAGGGGAGGAAGGCTAGCTGAGAGTGGGAGAAGGGAAGAGAAGGCATACTTTGGTTTGTATGTAAAATGAATTAAAAATTTCTTAGTAATTTCTTCATTTTTATTTCTCTAAGAATCATTCTAAATTTAATGTATATATGTAAAATTTGATGGATGTATGTTTAATGATGTGATAGCAATTCCTATTTGTAAGTACCTATTCAACAGGAGGTAACCTTTGGTCCTTTTATCAACCAGCCAGGTTACAGTTTCAAATTTGTTTTTAAATGATTATGCAAATACAGTGTGTTTTGAACTACTCTAATGAACTGGAAAATTTTGCAAACTTGGAGTTATAGGTTCCAAAACCTACATGACTTATCTCTTTTTTTATACTAGAGAAAAAAAAACACAGTAATTTCAAATTGTGATTTAAATGAAACAAAGTGAATAGCAATCAGGGATACAACAAAACACCATTTATGTGCTTTTTTTTTTTATAAAGTATTAGTTGGTATTTTACAATGCATAATTTGTATAATTTTTCAGCAAAATTTTTAAGGTTTGTTCTGCTCAATGTTTATTGATTAAATTGTAACTTATAGATCTTTCCTTAATTTTCATATGAACTCTGAAATGTATATGCTAATGGTAAGGAAACCATGCAACACTTAACTGCCTGTTATTCATGTGGAAACATTGCTTATAATTTTTAACTTTACTACAGTCTTTGAGTTCATTACAAATAAATTCATATAATGATAAGTTTAAAATATGCTAATCAGTGTGTACATCATCACTGTTGATTCATGTTACAAGAGTGAATTGTGAATGTCATATGTAACTTAAAAGAAAGGAACAACATCTTTGAAAACTATTTAATTGTTCCTCACCTTATCATGAGAATTCATTGTTGACTCTACATTTCTGTTGCTGTTTTCACTTAGGTAGGTAGCCAAGTTTTTCTTTTTTTTTTTTTTTTTTTTTTTACATTCTGTGAGGAAGACTTATATTTTCAAATGTTTGGTGGTATTTTTACATAAAGATATTTCCAAAGTGAGAATATTTCAGAGAAGAGAGAGACACAAGAAGAAAAAAAGGATGCCTTTGATAGGTACAGGTGATTCTGTCAGGTTTTATATTTAAAGGGCTGTTTCAGTGACATTATTTTTTTTTCCTGTTAGATTTGCAAATCAAAGACAGGATGGTTATAGCATCACCTATGACAGCACCGTGGATAGAACAAAAGGTTCCTTATTTCAGAAGAAACAGTAATGGAACACATGTCTTTTCTATAAAATTTCAAGTTAAGGCCGGGCGGTGGTGGCGCACGCCTTTAATCCCAGCACTCAGGAGGCAGAGCCAGGCGGATCTCTGTGAGTTCGAGGCCAGCCTGACTACCAAGTGAGTTCCAGGAAAAGGTGCAAAGCTACACAGAGAAACCCTGTCTCGAAAAACCAAAAAAAAAAAAAAAAATTTCAAGTTAAGAAACCTCTATTCAATGAATACTATACAAACAGATACTTTGCACATATCAAAAAATTTGTATAAACACATTTATTCTGAACCATGGCTTATTATAGTTTTGAATGTTTAAATTTTATTATTTTTCATATTTATGGACACATGGATATTAATATCATAACTTTGTATCAATATGTACTGAAAGGACCAAACAGATGCCATAACAGGCTGCTTAGTTTTCTCTCGGAGAACAGATTTCAATTTCAGTTTCCTGAGACTTGAGCAAGCAGGTTCTGGGGAGGTCCAAGAACAAAAGACATAGTCCTTGAAGTAGCTCCCTTTATGCCCATACTCTGACAGCTCAAGGGTCAGTCAATTGTTTATTGTCGGGGACCCCTCACCAATTTAGAGATACATGCATGAGTCAAGGACAGAGCCTGGACCACTGAGTCAGCCTCCACAGTCAGTACATCCTTGGCAGCCCAAGGACAGACCCTGGACCACTGAGTCAACCCCCATAGTCAGTATGTTGTGGGTCAGCCAGCATCCATGACAACTCAAGGACAAAGCCTGGGAATTGTCCAGGCCTGCCTAAAAATGGATAACTGTAACCCCCTAACTAACCCTAGGCTATTAAACGTTACTAACATGATTGCCACTTGAATAAACCAGTCCTGAGTCTGTTCCTATGAAGCCTGTATCGCCAAAGCCCCCTTGCTTTAGAAACAATTCCCCATTGCTACTCAGGGTCTTTCCTGCTCTGCTGATGCATCAGATGAACTGGACTGGGAGTCCCCCATTAACTTGTAACGATACAAAGATTCTTTGCTTTTGCATCGGATTTGGTCTCTTGGTGGTCTTTGGGGGACTCTGGGTACAACATTGGAGGTCTCATTGAGATTCCCAATCCCACCTCGACCACCCTCCATTGAGTCTTATGGTGTCTATTATTAGGTAACATCGGATTTGCCTGGCAAGCTTTTTTGGTTTCTGGATTCTGTTTCTGGCCATTTGTGGCAATGGGAGCTCTGTGAAGCCTGCATAAGATCTATGGGTAGACACACTGGTGGATCACAGGTTGAGGCCCTGCAAGATTTCCCAGGGCTCTTCTGGTGGGTCAGGAGACCTTTCTGTTGGGGACTGGATTCCCCTGGTTCCTCTGGAGAGGCTGAGCGGGTCGCTAAGTGGGTCATGCCTGCAAACTGATGTCTTTATCTTTGCCTTGGTCTCTGTTCTGACTGTTGCTATGTTACTGTATGTTCTGTTGCATGTGTTTAAGGTGAATGGGAGCCCCTGACTGAACCGATGTAAACAGGTAGCTCCTGCCAGGTGGGGCTTGCATAGTGTAAGAGAGGCCATCTGTTAGACTGTGCTAGCTAGCTATGAGTGAGGCCATCCTCTCAGTGCTGGTGTGCAGGTACTTGGATTGTCTGTAGAAATGTTAGGTTTCTCTGTCTACTAACCTCCCCTATTTTCCTGGAAGAGAAGGAGAGAGAGGAATATCAAGAGCCACCTCCCTTCATAGCTCCCTTGCTATCAGGACTGCAGCCAGCCAGCCAGCCAGCGGCTCTCAAAGGGCATGGGGAGCAGGAGGAGGGATTAGAGGGGGATCTTTGGTTGATACATAAAATGAATTAAAAACAATTTAAAAATTTTTAAAAAAAGAAACAGATTAATCTTTCGTCAGATGGATAGATATTTTTTATGTCCATTGATTTGTTTTTTTTTAAACTTGAAGAAGCCATTTTATTTAGAATATGGGTTCATTTTCTTGATATTTTTCTTTTAAGTACTCTTTTATTCACATAAACATATTCTTTCTTTTCATAATTTGCAATTCCAGATTGAAAGTAAAGTATTATTTATGAATTCAATATTTCTAGTATTTTAGTCCTTGCTTAACTGATTTCTATGGCAACCAATCATTAGTACTATTTCACTTGCTTCCAATGTTTTATATGATGATTTATATTATTTATCTGGAGTTATCACAAAATTTGCAAACAAGTTTGGAAATGTGCATAAAGCTATTGTCAGTTTTGAAGGCAAAAGAGAATTTTATAATGTCACATTTAATGATGAATATGTCTAATATGGCTTAAACCCTTTTGTGTTAAGTGTGGGAAACATAAATGCTGATTTTAGAGAGGTGTTTTGATTATCAGGACCCTGCCCTCACAACTGGATTGAGTCAACTATAGAATTTCCATTGATAGTTCAAGGTACTGTCTTGAAAGCAAAGGAGAGAGACGTATCCTGGTGTTAGACCAAGAATTGTGAGAAATACATTTCTATTGTTTATGAAGTACAGTCTCAAACATTCTGTTTCTGTAACACAAGTGAACCAAAACAAACCTCTAGGAATTAGATATTCAATTACTGTAGGGGATATTATTGTGATAATGGAAAAATGATAATAATGGAATGTACTCATAAAATTACTCATCCATAACCACTTACCTTTTCTTGCTTCTTTAGTAAATTTTGAAAGACCCAGGTAATAACGACCTACTGTGACACATTAAATATTTCAAGTAGTGTTACTGTCCAATGCATTAAATATGCATGTTTTGATTTTCACTCTTTATATTTTCTTCAGTTATCATTATATCATATGTGTTTCATATACTGTAAAATCCAGATGTTACAATTTAAATATGAAGTATCAACTTTCTTATTAAAGTCCCAGTCTTCATGGGAAATTATTTTGTACTAAGTTCTGGTGGTAAAATGAAAAGCATAAAATGAGTAAGTATATAAGAAAAGAAGATGGTGTTTAATGAGAAATGTCTTTGAATTTGTAAGAATACGGTATTGGAACTATCCCAATGCGGGGCTGCTAGGAAAACACTTGTTTTTTTCAGATCATGGCAGAGGCTCTAGTTTCATGAAAAGACCACAGCACAGGAACAGAAAGCCAGAGAACAACTCAAAGGTTTATTTTAATTTTACATTTCCTATCCAGATCATCTTCTCAGGAAAATAGCGTTTCCTTTGAGGATGCACTTTTAGTACAACCTAAGGTCTTCCTACTGTTCCCACTTAATTATTCCATCAATTTTCATAGTATTATACTGGGAAACAAACATATAACACATCACCCTCTAGGGCAGTGGTTTTCAACCTTTCTTCAATACAGCAGCCCTTCAATATAGTTCCTCATGTTATGGTAACCCCCAACTATAAATCATTTTGTTGCTATTTCATAACTCTAATTTTGCTACTGTTATAAATTACAATGTAAATTTATAATATGCAGCATATAGAATATCTGATATGTGACACCTGTGAAAGAGTTGTTCAACAACCATAGAGGTCAAGGCCCACAGACTGAGAACTCTTACTCTAGAAGATTTGTTCAAATCTATACAAACTAGTAAGAGCTAAGTGAATTTAATAGCATCCCAGTTTCTTGTTTCTTTATTAACTTAAGCAAGTTTTATAGCATGGTATGGTTTTTATTAATGCTTAGATATGAGTTAAGAAATTCATTTTGTAAATTACTTGTTTCTTAGTCTATAAACATTTGCTTTTCTTAATAAATATATTTACTTATTTATTTTATATCCTGGCCATAATTTCCTCTCTCTCTTCTCCTTCCAAACTCCCACTTCCACTTCCCTCTGTTCCGACCCACGATCCACTCCTACACCATTTCTGTTTAGGAAAAGGCAGGTCTCTCTCATGAGAATCAACAAAACATGGCATATCAAATTGCAGTAAGATTAAGCACCTTCCCATCTATTACAGCTGGACAAGGAGACCCAGTATGAAGAGTAGGGTTCCAAAAGCCAGTAAAACAGTCAGATTGTTCCCATTGTTAGGAGTCCCACAATAGGACCAAGCTACAAAACTACAACATATACACAGAATGCATAGGTTAGTCCCATGCAGATATGTGGTTGTTGGTTCAATATCTGTGAGCCCCATGAACCCACATTAGTTGATTTTTGTGAATATTCTTGTGGTGTCCTTGACCCCTCTAGTTCCTACAATCCTTACTCCCCCTCTTCTGCAGGATTCCATGAGATACCCTAAGGTTTGGCTGTGGGTCTGTATATGTTGCCATCAGTTGCTGGATGAAGGTTCTCAGATGACAATTGGGCTGGGCACCAATCTATGAGTATAGCAGAATATCATTAGGAATGATTACATTGACATGTATACAGAATTAATGATCATTGCTTAAGTCAAAGTATAGATATGTCATACAAAATCTCATTTTCCAGCTTGATTACACTATCTAATTATAAATAAGGTTTTCTCCATTTTATTCTATGTGCATTTGTATAAATCGTCAAATGTAGAAAGAACATTGTGTTCTTTACCTTGTTTTCCTATTTTACTTGCATCTATTTTTACAGTACAGGTCTCTCTCAACCAATTCTTGATCTTAACATCATGGAGAAATTATAAAGACAGTGACAAAAAACACAAATTCTATTTTTAATAGTAAGTTGTTTAAAGGAAAGTATAAATATAAGACTTCTGTATTAAGAACTTGAAAGGAACCGTGCTGAGTGATAGTGGCTATAACCCATTAATATCACTCATTAAACTAATTACTGTCACATAATAGAATGTTTACTGTTTAGATTGATTATCAATGCCACAAGTGTCTTTTACCTATGGTGGAGGCAACAGCTGTTATTTTGTACACCAAGAAATGGACATTACTTACCTCTTATTGCACTAATCTATCAGCTACTATTTTGCCAATCTCAATTAGTAACTTGAAGGAATATGAAAACAACTCAGAGACATACTTGTACTGAGTACATGATGAAATTTCCAAGAAGGAATAACTAAGGGTACAAAAATTTTATGCAGAGTGCTTTCATATATTTCTTATTTAGGGAACAGGATACCTGAAAGCTGAAAGTCTTGCTTCAATGAGGTAGCCATTTAGATCTAAGGTGAATGTCAAGCTGACAGGCAGGATACCTCTGACATCATTGTAATCCCATCTACATGATAAGTGACATGCTTTTAGTTCAAGGCCATGACAGATAACAGTTGCTATGATAATGATGAAGAAGAGTAAATAAGCCTACTCATAGAAAATAGATGAATATTCTGGTTTTATGAATTTATTCCATCCCTCATATTCTTTTCATATAACTAGAATCACACATCATCAACTAGTCAAGAAACTGATTTGTGATTTTCATTTTCTTGCCTACTAACTAACAAAAAAAATCCTTACCCACTCAAAATATATACAGCCTCATGTCTTATTCCTTAATTATTAATACAATACAAGTACATATTAAACTTGTACAAAGTTGTCTTTGGAAGACCCATAATTACATACAATGAGAATATATTTTTTAAAAAATGCAGAAAAAATTCCTGTTGATGTACAGCTGGGTAACAAGGGCCATGTTACCATGGCACAAAACGTAGTAAAGTGCTTGCTGCCAGGCAGGAAGAATATCTGTGTTTTGATCTGAGTGCAGCCTGTAGTTTTGCTTTCAGGGATGCAGAAGGGACAGAAACAGGGAGATATTGGGAACTTGTTCATCAGTTCATTGAGCTAAAACAGTGAGATTTCTAGACTCATGAAGAAACAATGCATTACAAAAAATAATAAAGTGGACAACAATAAAGAAACATATTAAACATTGAACTCAGGCATCCACAAATGCCCACAGTGATGCACATTCTCACAAACACAACCTTATATACTAACAAACAATGCACATAAACACTTTAAAAGAGTAAATATACATAAATATGTATTTATGAATAAGTCGCAACCATATGGTTTAAACAGAAGCATCTCTATAGTTTGAGAGTAATATAGCAGACAATTGAGTTAATGTGATAAAATATTTAAAAAATATGAGGAATAACCCACAAAGGTTTTGTACATGTAAATTATGTCTTTAGGTAAGTGTCTTCATAGAAAGAAAGAGTTTAAAAAGATAATTTCTTCTCAAAAAAATAATTTATTTAGTTTTGGTGTCAAATAGTATTATTTATATCTAACTTTTCAATGATCTTTAATATAAAACATGAAAGTAGAAACCTGAATGTGTAATCATGGTGCATTCTTATTTTGACATTAATTTAGATTGATTATTTAGAATCTTTTAAGAGAACAGACATCCTCACAACAACTAGGCAACAATGTTTTAGCCTTAGACCATGATACAGAATTAGGAAAATTATTTAGATGTAGTTCATAGTTTAGAAGACAGCTGGTCTTGTGGTCAATGCCATTTTGTAACTGTAAACTTATACTCTCCATCTATGATGGCCATTTCTAAAGGCATTACACCTTCAATGAGCTTCACTGAGGAGGACTAGGATCATCATCTTTTGTGTGTAAATATATGCCACAGTGTGGGTCAAATTCATTCATAGTTCCCTGAAATTAGATAACTTTCAAATTCAGTATGGAATGTAAGCTATTTGTATTCAGTTAAACTTACTACATAGTTTTCAATTCTAAATTCTGTGTATGTTCACACACTCATATTTTAGATTTCATGGTGATTTTTGTGACCCCAATTATACTTTGTTTATCTTGGGAAGGTGACACTTCTGTATGCTCAATAAGTGTTAACAAGGGACTTAATTACCACTGCAATCTGGATTAGCTAAATTCCATTCAAATGAGGGTTGATTGGCATCAGCATTATAATTAGGACATTTCTCAAAATGAACTCAGCCCAAAGTCTGTCCTTCATCTATCCGCCCTATGTTAAATCTTTGAGGAAGACTAGACAAATTAAAATATTGAATGATTAGTATTTATTTTCTTAAAGTTAGACATGTTTATATTTATTGTTATCTTCAATAAGAAAATGCAAAACTCATTTTTTGAAGTGTAACATAGACAAGTGCTCAGTCTATGAACTACACTCTTAGCCTTTGTACCTATGAGATAGAGTCTGCTTATGTAACTCAGGCTGGCCTGGGGCTTTCAATCTTCCTGCATGCTAAATGGTAATATCACAGGTCTGCACCACCATATCTGATTTCAAATGGCTATGTTTTTTCTTAAAGAGAGCTGACTAATAACTAATTGGCCCACACATTTTTGTGTAATAAAGTATGTCTTTATAATAACAATAAATTACTTTGAATATGATAATGATGGCCTTAATTTTAATTGCAAAAGATATAGTCATGTGGTAAAATTAAATTCATGTATTTATTTCTTGGTGTTAGGACAACAGTTAAATAGACTTTAAATGATAAGAACTAGAATACTGAAAAGTTTGAGTTTAAGAAGTTGAGATTAAATTCCTTATTTATTGTTTCACTTTCTTCTCTTTCAGTTAGCAACATACAGTAAGAGGACATACATCTGCCCATTGAAAAAATAAAACATAGAACTAACACCCATAGAACTGTTTCATTCTGGTTTGACTGAAGCCGTTCCTGTGCACCCGTCATTTTGTCTTAGGGAGATTTATTTGCAAATGTGGCGATATCGTGTTATGTACTTCTTATGACATCTGTGTTTTCAACTATTACTCAGATAAACTTAACATTTCAGTGATCTAAATATACTCTGGAGTTATATATCCTTTTCTCTCTGTTTTCTTACTGCATTTTCTTATACTTTCCTGTTTACTATTTTGAGGTTGGGTAACTACAAGACTGTTTTAAGATACTTAATAATAAGAGAAAATATCATCTTAAGATATTTAATTCTAAAAAAATGAGCTATTTTCCCTCTGCCATATTGAGAATGAATAAAATAGACAAAAACTCCCAGCTAATGACTATTGTCCTGTACTCCCATAGTGAGGAGAAATAGAGTACCTAGTGTTTATGAAATATAAACTACTAGAGTAAGAAACTAACCCTTCTTCTCTAATTGTTTTCACTAAGGGGTTGCATTTCACTCAAGGTTTACATTTACTACACTAAGAATAGTGTATGAAATGACAGAACAATTCCTTGTGAAAGAAAATCTGCTTATGTACCTTGTTCTACAAGAGACACTGTGAGTACCTGGGAGAAAAACACACCAATTTTGTGCCATGGTGAGCAAGACCATGATGAAATTAGTTCAATGGCACATACTTGAATTATTTAAATCTGATTAATGCTAATGAGTAAGTAAAGAAAATGTCCTATCATCAGAACATGTGAATCAAGAAAAGCTTAAGAAGAATAACAATAATAAAAATTATAAAACCATTTAGACATTTAAATTAATTGCTTAAGATGGAAATTATTACAGTCAATAAAGAAAACAAAATGTCCAACATAGCTGATGACACAGCACAGAGGAGTTAGGAGGGAGAAATTTGACGTCAGTATAAGAAGAATCCTGAAGTACAGTATGAGAAAATATTCACCATGAGCATTGTTTGGAATGTGATAATATAATAGAAGAACATGATTCTCTCTTCTCTCTGTCTGTCTGTCTCTGTTTCTAACTGTCTCTGTCTTCCTCTCTGTTTCATCTGTCTGTCTATCTGTCTCTGTCTCTCTCTCTCTCTCTCCCTCCCTCTGTCTTTCTTTCCACCTCTACCTCTTTACACTCTGACCCCTTCTCTATTCCTCCCTTTGTCAGGTTCAAACCCAGAACCTCCTACATGCTAGATAAGCTCATTATCATTGGACTACATCTCTAGCCTTATCTATCTTTTGAGATTATCAGACAGATTCTAGAGAATTAATTTTGGGTAGGAACAGAATGGAATGAAGATCCCTATAGCATGTTACAATGTGTAGGAGACAAAGGAGGGAACCGTTCTTAGACTCTGAATGTCACCATCACACAAGTCTAAGCTTAATTAACAGTTGAGTAAGTAACAGATTGTAGCAGATATGTTATAAAAAACACAAAATGTTGATTGTGAAATGACTAATGTTAATTATATACAATTCAAGAAGATAAATACATTCAAATTTTACATGTAAATTAATATGAAATAAATGGGCTTTTGTAGAGGATATTTTACAATCTGATTTTATATATATATATACAAATTCTGTAATGGGGATCCAAGAATCATTCCAGATTTCATTCAATTATTTGTGGTTATGACAGTTTATTAGGAAGGGGTATGTAGAGCTACTAAGTAGTTTTCCTAATATAATTTTAAAATAATTGGAGGAAAAGGTAGGTTTTATGTGATGATGTGCAATAATACAAATATTTTTATATTTAACATAATTTCTTTATTGAATGTTTGGGAATTTTTAATCTATGCTCTATTTCTAAGTAATTCATTTGGTGACCTCTAAATTCCAAAGTAAGACTAATTATTTTGACCTTTTTGTTAAATAACAGTAAAATATCTCAAAAACATATAAAACTTAATTTTCCAGATTGATATTTACAAATTATGTGAGTTTGTTATGAATTTTGAGTAAACAAAGCTATCAGAAAGAATAAATATTTCATTGACCCAAAGTCTATTTTAATGTCTAATTTTTACTCTTATAGTGACTGATAATATCCTCTCTCATGATGATTTAAAATTCTATTTCTATCATGACTACCAAAATGTTCTAATTGCAGTGAATTAAATAGGACAAACATTTTTATCTACAATAAGGAAAAGTATATTTCCCAGAATGTCAAGTATGTCATCATTAGTTTATTGTAATTAGCATTAACTATATGATTGAAAATAAAAGAACTTCAATAAGTTTAATTAACTAACCCAATATTGACATGTCAAAATTCAACATATTTAACTATATTATATATTCTCAATACTTTTGAATTGCTGTGTTGTTGGATTAAAATTAGTTATCAGCAGTCATAACCAGCTGTGACACCTGTGAACCACAATAATGACCAGCATAGAAAGATAAATAAGTGCAATAGTGATACTTACACATCAGTGGTAACCAATAGCTGTCTAGGTGAATTTAAGAGATTACATCAACAGGTGGAAATTCATGCCTAGTACTGTAAACCTACCCAACTATGCATTGTTAGTGAGGCCATAAAACACAGAAGAGAGCCTAAAGCTTCTGTTTTCCCACATTAGTATAATCTCTTAGAATCTTTGTGATATATTATCCTTACACTCACAGATACTCATATCTCCCATCCTTTATCAAAGAAGCTTCTTTTTGCAGCAGTCAAGGCCACTATAGAAATTCATAATTAGTTGATTTACAGAGCACTGACTATGAGGTTCTCAGTGCAAATTGATATAACTGTAATAGAACACTAACATCAGTGGCTCCAGGACTATACTGGAAGACGGAGAGTAGAAACATAATAGCATAAAATCAGACATCTTCTGTGAGTTTGTATTTTCCATTTTTGATAGGGAATCTGCCCATGGCTGACTAAACAAGTCTCAAATAATGACAATGGTAGTTAACAAAACAACTTTGATGGGGAAGTCTCAAAAGGCATGTGATAGTTTGGATGAGAAGGTCCACATAGGCTCATATGTTTGAATGGTCCCCATTTGATGAAACTATTTGCAAAGGAGAAGTGTGGCCTTGTTGATGTCAATATGTCACTGAGGATTGGAATTTCAGGTTTCAAAATTCCATGTTAGTCTCAATTAACTTTTTCACATTCCATTGTTCTTGTAGATCATGTATAGGTTCTCAGCTATTCCTCCAACACCATCCCTGCCTGCATTTTCATGATGCTCACAATGATGGTGATGGACTCACCCTCTTAAATGTAATCCCCAAGAAACTCTTTCTTCTATATTTGTCCTTTGCTATGGTATCTCTTCAAAGTAATAGTAAACCAAGGCAAGGCCTTACCCCTAGATGCAGAGCCCAGGAAAAGGAAGATTGCAAAGAGAGGAAGAATCAGTCTTGCCTAAGGATAAACACTGCTCGTGATCCAACACCAAGTGGTAAACTAGTAATGCTTTATATTCATTTCTGAGTACACCAAAATGTTTTAATGAGAATTTCAATAGCTACAAAATGATACTGGCAGCACTACTCTATAAGGTGAGTCCCTTTGTGTCTAATTGTTACTTTCATTAATCTATCTTTTGTCATATAATTAATTTTTACCTGATTGACTATTTTATATATTTTCAACAGTTATTGAAATATGAACAGAGGCCTGTTGCTAAATGAAACACCTAGTATGGAAACAAAATTTGTTTAAGATTAAAAAGTTTACAACTGCCGGGCAGCAGTGGTGCACAGCTTTAATCCCAGCACTCAGGAGACAGAGCCTCGCAGATTTCTGTGGGTTTGAGGTCAACCTGATCTACAGAGCAAGATCCAGGACAGGCACCAAAACTACACAAGGAAACCCTGTTTTGAAAAACAAAAAACTTTACAACCTCAGGGCCTGTTCTCCCACCTGCATCAAGCAGTGATGAGTGGGGGGCAAGAGGGCACCTCTCCCTCACCCATACCACCACATGGCAGATGTAACAGGGACAGCTCTCCCATGCTCACCAATCCAGGGCTGGCTCACCCACACCTCCTTCCATGGGGATGACTATATTCTGCTGCCCTGGCGAGGTGCAGGGCCTGCTCTCCAGAACGTGATTATTGCAGCTGGGGGAATCAGGATCAGTTCTCCCTGGCCCATGTTGCCACCTGACAGATGAGTAATAGGGGCAGCTCTCCCACGCCTACAACCTCAAGAGGTCATAAGGGCGGGAGAGTTGACCCTGCCTGCCACCAAGCACAAATCTCAGGAGAGGAGACACTGCACCTAAAATGGTCAGCACAATAGAGTCAACCCAACTGGCAGATGTGTGGACTAGCCAGCCCAAATATTGTGAGCATGGAAGAGCTGTCCACATTACTCACCTGTCATGTGGCAGCGTGGGCTACCAAAAAATGTCCCTCCCCTACCGAACATCAAGGTCTGAGGCAGGTGGGAGAGCAGGCCCTGAGGTCATACGAGCTGGAGAGCTAGCCCTGCCCCTCATCTATTGCAGAGCTCAGAAGAGTGCCCTGACACTACACCTGGGCAAAACACAAGGGCTCGCCCTGAAGTTGTAAGTGTGGGTGATCCAACCCTGAGGACATGAAAGTAGGACAACTGGCCAGGCCCCTTGGTCATTGATGCAAGGGGTGAACTCACCAGGGCAATGCAGGTGTGCTCACCCTGGTGGTGAGGACAAGGGAGAGCTGGCAGTTTGACCGACTCAGAAATTACCGAGGCCCTGAACCAGGGTGATGGGTTGTCCCATCCTAATATCCACCCCATCGGTGACCTGATGGAGTACTCAAAGATGGACTGTTCCTGCAGACCCAAAGCTGCAGGATTTTCACAAGCCAGCCCAACAGCAGAATCACCAAGAGGGCTTCCATTGTGGGCCCAGCATTGATAATGTAACAGAAACCTCAGACCAGACCAATGACATTTTATAGTGAACACTTGCAAGTAAAGAGATATGGACAAGAGGGATTTCTGGGTGACTCATTGTGTCACACTACAGTTTCCATGACGATATTTTTTTTTCCACTTTAAATTTAATGGAGGGTACTGCAAGGGCAGAGGGCAGATACAAAGGGACAGGAACTGAGTGGGATGAAGATTTAAAAAGTTTAACATTCAGCAAAATTTCCATAGCATAAATACTTTATTTCAAATGAACATATAAATACCATACAATATTTTTATTTATTTCCTATAGTACTGGCATATGCAGTTTCCCACTAGGCCTTTTGATTTTGATGTATTCATCATAACTGAAATTTAAAAAATACTTAAGACATGTATCAGATCCAATGTTAGGATTTTAATATGTAGAATTACATAAAATGAAGATAATTATGAATCATTGAAACTAATCTAATTTACTTATACAGAAAAAATATAATGAAAGATATTCTGTAAATACTAAAATAGATAGGAAAAGAAATATTTAGAAGCACTACACAATTAATGAGGAGGGCACTGTAAATGATAAATTTTTCATCCAATATGATGGTAACAACAAATTAAGCTCTCATTGGCTAAACAAATGTCTTATCAAAAGTAAAATATTAATAAGAAGTTCAAAGTAGAATAATTAATAATATTTTTGTCAAAGTTTTTGAAATGACAGAGAAAAATGAATCTGTATTAGTGTGCGGGCATTCATGAGCATTCTGAAAGCATCCATATTCTTATATGGAGGCCCGAGGAAGGCAACGTTTGACTTTCTCCATCTCTCCCACCATTTTGCCATGAGACAATATCTCTCACTGAAATAGAAGCTTACTCTTTTGGCTAGGATGACTTGTCAGCAAAGCTCAAGGGTCATGTGTGTTCTCTATCTAATGTCGGCTCAATCTCCAAATGCTGGATCCCAGGGATGTGAATTCAGGTCAAGATGCATGGAGAGGAAGTGTTCTTGCCCACCAAGTCATGGCCCCCATCTTGGGAATATGATTTCAAAAATATCAGAAACACTTATTTTTTAGTCAAATGTATACCATGTTATTGATGTTTCTAGAGATGTTTGGTCTGTCGTGAGATTTGTGAATTCATAGAAATGCAGCATTAATCAGAAACTAATGGGAAGACTACAAAGACATATTATAATTGAAAAAGTTATTCTAAATTTGATTGTAAATAATGGTCCTCAATAGTTCCCTTTAAATATTTGATTTTTTTCTAAAAATTTTTATATTATAATGACTGTCATCAAATCTTTGAAAGCATATAATCCTTAAACTCTAAGAAATGTTTACAGGGAACATAATGTCTCTTTAAGTACATTTAGTGGTTAAACAGTTATCACAAGAGATAGTCTTTGATATTCATTAATGCCAATTACGAAGTCATTTGTCTTCTTAGCTGGCTTCTTTTTTTTTCTGTCCATTCACAACTATTTGTGCCACACCGTGATCTTCTGATTAACATGTGATACACATACAATTAGAACATTATGGCTGCTGTTTTCAGGTTATTCTCTTCAAAGGAATAAGAACCACAATATATATTTACTTTAGTAGCCAACAATACTGTATTTACTAGAAAACTGGGTAACAAGCACAATTTTAAGGTAACTTAATTCAAAATGTAAAAATGTTTTAAAAATATGTAGTTTTAAAGAGTTAATAATATGTGACAAATAGTTCACTTAAACTAAAAAAATTAGAATACTGTGTGGATAACTATTTTTGACTCACACAAAGGAATCTAAATTATGAATATGTTATCTAACAAAAGACTAAGTCGGCTAAATGTCAAATGTTCAGGGTATGGTATGATTAAAAATTATAAATACATTTTCATATTTAAATTAACATTTGTTGGGAAGGACAGAAATCATATTTTATCCATCATAATCATTATGGCACTCCTTTTTTGTGATCTTTTAACCCTTCCCTTCCTCTCTCCCAATACTTAATGCATTTTTATCATTCTCAGTTACAAAAGTAGATTGAGATGAATAATTTTACCAAATATTTTTCATGAAAATTTGCCTTCTGTTCTTCATGAAAGTGGAAATTATTTGTGAACCTATAGACAGCCAATAATAGTAGAGCCAATTTTTATAATGGATGATAGCAATGATAAGAACAAGGAAAATGCAACCAGCAAAGAACAAACATTACCCTAAACAGGCTTTAATGATATTATCTAAATGATTTTTATTCATTACATTCGTACTTTTTTCATGTCCCTTTACTCACATGATCCGAATATGATAGCCTGAAAGTGATTTATAAATGTTAGGAATATTCTATGACATGCCATTACACGTTCTCCAGGGGTAGTGTCCTTCACTTGAAGTCAAAGCTAAATGCATTTGTGTTTATATGCATGGGTATGTGTGAAAGAGAGATACACAGGAGACAGAGAATATGAGATGAATGAAAATCAGGGTGATAAGTAAATTTCCTTAAGGATTAATGTAAATCTTATCCTGTGATAATATTATTCTATTTTAATCCAACCTCCTTAAGCATTTTAATATATGTATATTTGTTGCATTTATGTATGCATGTATGTGTGTGTCCCTGTGTGTGTGTGTGTGTGTGTGTGTGTGTGTGTGTGTGTGTGTGTGTGACATAACTAAAGGCACTGAGCATTCTAGGCTGATACTCCACCAAAGAACTGAAGCCTATCTTATTTTACATATTTTAGTGTAGTTTTAAATACATTTTATTAATTGGCTCTACATTTACTGTCAGCTGATTTTTTGGTTTCTTTGTCAAATAAATAATTATACTCTTAAAAAGAGATTGTAATTGTATATATTATAGAACAATTTAACTCAGGTTTATTGAAGAATGTGAATTTTAAAACAACTGTAATACTTATTTTTCATAAGAAAATTTGTTCCTTTATTTCCTTCTGAAATTTATATTAACTCATTATTCTGTCTTCATTTAAACATCTTGCCTGCTCAGGTAGTTTCTGTATAAAAATTGACAATATCTGTAGTGACAGGTCATGAAGAATCCATATAAAATCCTAATATCCGTGCAAGACAGAAGTCTAGTGAGCAGGTGGTAAGATACAACTGTTAAATGTGCATCTTAAACTCATTATGAACATCTGGGAGGGGAATTTAAGAAAATATATCCGATAAACAAAAACAAACCAGACCATCAGGTATACCTTTAATCAAAGGCTTATAGTAAGATTTCTGTTTTGTATAAAAAGAATTGCCCTTGAGCAAATATATTATACTGTGAAATAATTTTAATTTCATTCATCATAAACTCAGTAAATTTGATTAATATACACTAATATAAAGAGGAATTGCATTTATTTGTATTTTTTAGAAATGATAGGTATGTTTTAATAATTTTTTTCAAAAATATTGAAATTAGTCAAATTTGTGTTTTGTACAAATTGAAAAGATACTCCATCTGGTGGCTAATCACTTTGATTGATGTTTATGTATGGGTATAAGATAGGCAATAAAACAGCAATTAATTCACACAATTGAACAGAAAAATATGGAATATTACAGTGGACTTCACTGAAAATGGAACTAGAAGTGTTGTATTCTTGTTATATTTTGATCATTAACTATAATTTAAATTATGTTTTCTCTGTTTAAAGTAAAAAAAATTTGCTTAAATTTATATTACCTGTCTCCAATTTTGTGCCATTTTTTAAAATGTCTGGTTAAATTAATATATATATATATAATATTATATCATTTAAATCATATCCTTTATCCCGTCCTCACTTATTACTTACCATGTCCCCAACTTTCTTTCAAACTTATGGTCTCTTTTTTATTACTATATGTGCATATATACCTATTTTATTAATAAAATGTCACATTGTGTAAGCGCATAAGAAATTCATACATAAGTCTGTATTTCTTGAGAAAACGCTCTCCTTTATTCATTTTAAAGTACAATATAATGTACCCTAAAGAATTGCTTTCTACTTTAGCATTTAAATCATCTGTATTTAGTGAAATGGATTCAGTATTTCACCCCCAACATAAACTGCATAATCTTTCTCATCTCTCTTTTATTCCTCATTGCCCAAATGTAATTGACTAAAATAAAATTAGTTCAGCAGATATTTCTTCAGATTGTTGAAGTCACAAGCATTGATTCCTGACAACATTTTTTATAATAATGAAAGATAAAGATCAGCATCATTAGATTATGGAGGATAGCTGTCTCAGTATTCTTAGAGAACCAAATAAATTGAAAATGGTTATTAAGCCTCTCCTCACAACAGTTCCTTGAAACTTCATAGAATATCTATTGCAAACTCAGATGCAAGCCATTACTTTGCTATTAAACAATCTTATCTTAAATGTCTATAGCTTAAGACATTATTTTCTCATTACACACAATGTTTATTTTATGTACTACAGTTCAACTGGCTTTCTATCAAAATGAAACATAAATTACAAATTCCATAGACAAAATGTTCACTAAATTAAATGGAAGTAAAATTTGTATGAATGAAAACTAAATGGATAAAACAGGTAAATGTGATAATCTTTGGAAATATTTGTATATCCAAATGTATAAATTACTAATGTAGCTGAATCAAGAATCAGCCAAGAAAGCATGTATATGGATCAACTACTTTAAAATTTCAGTGTATTTGCTATAATTACTGGTGAATTATTTCAAGTATTCATTGTCAGCAGGAGGAATCCTCAGTTTAATTCAGACACTAAATTGTAAGTAACTAAAACAGAAACATGCAGGAAGAATTGAATTCTTTTATATTCAGGGGCATTGATGTCACATAATTAAAGTAATTTGAAAACTAGTCAGTCTGTGAGTGTTTTTGGTTTGGGTTGTTTACTCTTAAGTCAAAGAGGGAAGCTCAGCATCAGATACATTGTGCAACTATCAAAACAGTCTAAATCTTCAGAACTCTTCAAGAGATGTTGCAAGTAAATGGTCTTTGAAACTTAATTTAAAAAATGGGAATAAAAAGAGGAGACTAGACAGATAGCTCAGTATCTAAGAATGTAGAGTGTTCCTGTGTTCCTACAGAATACCTGAGTTCTGTTCTCAACAACCTACCCCTAGCCAAGAGCTATTTAAAACTGATAGCTGTCAAGAGAAGGAGAGTTGGTTCTCTAAGAATACTGTCCCTGTCACCCACCCACCCACATGCCCTGCAGTTCCAGTTGTCTCTCCCCAGATCTTCTCCCACCATTGCTCCTCCCAGACCCGATCCCTCCTGTTCCAATTCTTGCCTGCATGGATCAGTGCTGGGTCCTCTGCATATTAGTTATTGTTGTTAGCTTGGTGTTTTGTGAGACTCCTAACAGTGGGAGTGGGCGTGTCTCTGACTCTTGTTTCTGCTCCCAGGATGTTTTTTTTTTCCTCCTATTGTGTTGCCTTGTCTAGCCTTGATATGAGGGTTTGTGTCTAGCCTTCTTGTATCTTGTATTGATGTGTTTGGTTGATGTCCCTGGGAGGCCTGCTCTTTTCTGAAGGAAAAGGAGGAGAAGGAGATCTAGGGAAGAGGGAAGGTTGGGAGAGGCCAAGAAGAGTGGAAAGAGGGAAAATTGAAGTCAGGAAGTATTCTAAACAAAACAAAACAAAAAGGAATATTGTCTCTTATAGATCAACCATAATCCCATTCTGTCATTAATTTCTACACAGTCAGGTACTGATTCCAGTAAGTAATATGGTTATACATTTGATATTCAAATTTGAAGTCCAATTATTAGTCCAAGGTGATTCTCTCTTCAAGGTCCTGACTAGTGCCCTTTTCAGAAACGTAGCAACTTGGAAGGAAACCTGGCACGCCTGAGGTCTCTGGGGAACAAGGGATGCTTTTTGTCTTTGCCTGCCTTTGCCTGCCTACATGTATGCCTAGTCAGTCTGGATAGATTTTACCCTCTCACAGCTCTGTCATCTTTCTTGATCTAGGCTAGAGGCATTGATATGGAGCAGGTCTCCATAGTCATCAATTACAACCTTCCCACCAACAGGGAAAACTGCATCCACAGAATTGGTCGTGGTGGTTGCTTTGGCTGTAAAGGTGGGGCTATTAACATGGTGACAGAAGAAGAGAAAAGGACTCCTAGAGACACTGAGACATTCTACAACACCTCCATTGAAGAGATGCCCCCTCAGTGTTGCTGATGTCATTTGAGGGGCTGTCCTGCTACCTGGCCCTAGCCAGGATTCAGTCCTTGGGGGCTGAGGAACAGCTGGAGGGGGAAGGGAAGGGAGCCAAGAGATGGACATACTGGTTTTTGTTTGTTTGTTTTGTTGTTGTTGTTTTCTTTCCTCTTTGAATAAATGTCACTTTTTGAGGCAAAAGAAAAGAAATTCAGTTATTAACTAATTAAAAAGGATGAAGGCTAATTGAGAACATTTTGCTTTAGAGAAAAAATACTTTAACCTTCTCATTCCACTCTTGCTTAAATACCTATGATATTTGATTATGATATTACTGGCTTAAACACATATGTAGTTCAATATTTTGCAATGATGACAAGTATGGTTTTGTTTTTAAAATTTTTCTTTCTGTTACAAATCAAATCATACTTTGCAAAACACAAGGTGAATATTAGAACAGGCTTAAGATTGATAATTGTAGTTCATGGCACTTACTGACATTCGAAGCTGAGAGAAGAGGCTGCATCATGTAGAGGCCTCATTGATTTCACAAAGGCATCACAGTAAATGCTGCAACCCTTCTGGTTGCTCTCGCAAGCACTGCTTGCCTATATTGATTACTTCCTCTCCAATGCAGTACTAAATTGCTATTGTGGAAGCATAATGATGCTGAACATTTTGGCACAGATGATAGGGTAATGTTTAAAGACTGTGAGACTTCTTCTTTTTAGATGTACTAATAACCTCTTTAATCATTTCTGTTCAAAATACCAAAAATTCTGAAGCAGAACTAGCCTAATGATAAATTAATATATGGAGCATACCATTTAACAATTTGAAAAGAAATAATATCAATTATTTTTCCATCCATTACACTGTATGCCATTTTTTTTTGGTCTAACAATGTTTCTGATAGACCTGAAATAATTCTTGAAAAACTGTTTGTTCTATATTCTCTTCCTAAACAATGTTGGCCAAAATGGTTGTTTTTACCTTGTAAAATAGAAGATATGCTTAATGGTCTTTTGAAAAATAATCAGAGTTTCAAAATTACATATGTTTTAAGTTTAAAATGAGGATCCATATGTAGAAACTGAGGCAACTAATCTACAAACAGTATCATGCCATAATTAATGTGATTTTTTTTGTTTGCCATTAATGTTTCATTAAAAGTCACCACTAACTCATGGAACAAAATGGTAAAAATCTGAAACCCAGTATTATCTGTAGATGTAACCAATCGTATTATTAAAATAAGAAACACAGAGCCAAGGTAAAAGAGAAAAGCCGAGAGGTCAGAGCTCAGAGATAAAATCTTACCTCCTGCAGTGCTCCTAGCTTCCCCGAGAGAGGGAGGTACTTCCTGTGTCCCTGTTTAAATAATCTTTCTGTTCTGCCTTCTCATTGGTTGTAAACCCAACCACATGACTGCCTCATCACTGCCTGTAAGTACCGCCCTCCAGGTCTTAAAGGCGTATGTCTCCAATACTGCCTGTATCCCTGTACACACAGAAATCTACCTAGCTCTTCTAACCACCACGCTCTTACTATGGCTCTAATAGCTCTGACCCCAGGGCAACTTTATTTATTAACATAAAATTAAAATCACATTTCAGTACAAATAAAATATCACCACATTTCCCCTTTTCTATTTTAATAAAAAGAAAAAAGGCAAAAGGTTATAACTAACAAATGAAAAACTATATACAAAAGTACAATAACTATATACAATATATACAAGTAACAAATACCTAAACGATGTCTAGTCCATTTGTATTTGACAAATCAGAGAAAATAATTCCCTTATCTATCCTATTTTAGTAAGTTCAAAATGTATCTAATTCACTTTCTATCCTAATTAATCTTCAACTATAACTAACTAATCTTCAACTCCCTCAGAGACCCAAGAAGGAAATAATATTAGCTAACAAAAATAAAAACAGGAAGTACACAAAAGCAACTTCCAAAAATTTTGTGAGTTGACAGAAACAGCCAGCTGCCTGGACAGTCACCTGAGGTTTCTCCACAGTGTTGGGGCATCATCTTCAGCCTATAGGCTTATGGTATCTGACAGACTCATTTGTGAAGTAGGTTGTACACAAGGTCAACAGTTCAACCTCACATTGGGTGAGAGGAGTCCATGTACCAGAAACACCTGAATTCCACTAGTGTCATGTCATGATTCAGGATTTTAAATTCTGGAAATTGTTGATGGTTTTTGAATTCAGCTGTCCATTCTTCTTGGCTGTGTATATATGGCTTCATCTAAGCATCCCCTTCTCCACATCCCTCTATTAAATGCCAGTCTACTATTGAGAGGCGTGAGCTTTCAGTTGCTGTTCCATTGCACAACAGAAGCCATTGGCCCACTGCCTGTTCAGCTGCCTTCTAAGAAAAGGGTACTGTACCTTTTCCAGATTGTGAAGGCGACTTCAGGGATGGTGCCATATTGTCCTGGCCTCAGAAGATGCCTTTTGATAAAGCCATAACCACACTTGTTTTGGCAGGAATCGGTAGTCCTTTGTTTCGTGTTCTGTCTGTCCATTTTGTCCTGTTGATTTGAGGATACTTTGTTGTCCAGTGGCTAACTTTTGCCACAATGAAAATTAACTCCATATGCAGTTTCTTCAATGCCCATATTTTCTCTGAAGTAGATTGGTACTGCCAGGAGCCGACATGTCTCAAAAAAGAAAAATTTCTAAGTTATTAAAATATTTTAAATGCCATATTCGTTAGATCTCTGAAGGGTTTGAAGATGACCTGTCTAAAATATATCTGCTCAATTTTTAAAACATATCTAATATGACTACAATTTCTATTGTAATGTCTAACTACTTTCATTTCTTTATATCCTAATAGTTGGTAATAATGTAAAGTATTTAAAACTAGTAATTGTCTTTTTCTTTTCTTTTTTTTCTTTCTTTCTTTTTTTTTTTTAAAAAAACAAGAACCTTAAATCTAATCTCCTTTGCTTAGCCTTTTTCCTAACCCTTGACAACTTGTAACCTACCCCCCTAAATAATGAAAATTATCCCAGACCCAAAACCCATTAAAAGAACCAAAAAAAAAACCACCCGCCCCACACCACCTCTTTGGGAATGTGGGCGTCATTCTTAAAATTGCTTCCTGCTGGGTATGGGCGAAGTTATCTTTATCCTGAAAGAAAAATTTAAGTTAATTGTCAAATTCTAGGAAAGGTAACTATATCCTTCATTATTATCCAGTCTGTGTATAATGCCAAAGTTCAGGGTTTATCTCAAGTCCTTATTCAAGTAGTCTTTGAGACTGGATCATCTCAGCTAGTCATCTCAAAATTGCTCTGAGCACCTTGTAGTTCAAAGCTGATCTATAGATGATGTTTGTCAGTTCAGTGATATTATTATTGTCCACGTGGAATTGTTGTTGTTGTGTTTGTTGTTGTGGGGCCCCATCTTCTTCCTGGAGATTTCAGTTGATGTTAGGCCTGGCCGTGATTTCCTGCAGAAAACTGATAAGAGACTCGAACACAAAGACATATATATGCAGCTAATTGAAGCCTTTTTTCTAGAATTAGTACTCTATATGACCATTCATATCTTAACAAAGTTTAAAATGTATATATATATATTAATCTTGTAAATTTTGATATAAAATTTATACTTTAAGAAAAGTTTAAAGAATCAGAATAGAATCAAAGAGTTGAGATTAGTAATAGAATAGTCCCTTAATTAATTTGGCTTTTGTCCTGTCCCATAGCAGAAAATGGCTCTTTTATTCTGGCATGATACAGGGAGTTTGTATTTTCATTTTAACAACATGCTTGAGTTTAAAGAAGGAGAGAGCCATTCTCCAACTCCAAAGTCAGCTTTAAATTTTAATTGAACTGGGACTATTAGAAAACCAATAGTGTTAAATCTTTAGAGAAAAGCAGAAACAAACATTTAAGAAGACATAAAATTTTTTAGATAATATATACCCATATGCCATATACTCCCATATACTCTGTTTCCTGGGATAGATGATTTGTCCCTTTTCTTCAGTTGTCTCATTTGTCTTGTGTCCTTCAGATTCCTTAACCTTCATTCTCCTAAAAGACAAAAACAAAAACCTTCCCCCAAGACTAATTTTGGGGATGTTCCTTTTTGGCAAGTTATTATCTGATTAAATGAAAAGACATGTGTTACAGGTACAAGTTAGTTTAAATTGGATGTTCATGCTGATTGATGAACTATCACCTCCTCTAATTAAGAGGTTTTTCTTGTTCAAATCGAACCTTTATCAATTTTGATGGTATCCACAGCTTATCTTCTCCTGTAGAAACAAAAGCAAAACCTCGTCCCCAACATAATACATACCCTGGTTTCCATTCTGAGGTCAGCACATCCTTAAAGTATATAGGCTGATTTAATTCTGTAGTTTTTTCTATTACCCAATGTCTCTCTGCAGCTGTTGTTCCTTTCTCATTGGCATTCAGAAAATTCAAAGTTAATAGAGCATTATGCAGTCTATTTCTGGGGGTTTTTGTTACTCCTTTCTGTTTATTTAGCATATCCTTTAGAGTTCTGTTTGACCTTTCTATAACTGCTTGACCTGTAGGATTATGTGGTATACCTGTAATATGCTTTATATTGTAATAAGCAAAAAACTGTTTCATTTTAACAGAGACATATGATGGAGCATTGTCAGTTTTGATTTGTGCAGGTATACCCATAATGGCCATAACTTCTAGCAAATGAGTGATTACAGAATCAGCTTTTTCAGAACTCAAAGCAGTTGCCCATTGAAATCCTGAATAAGTATCGATAGTGTGGTGTACATATTTCAGTTTTCCAAATTCTGCAAAGTGAAACACGTCCATCTGCCAGATTTCATTCCTCTGAGTACCCTTTGGGTTACATCCTGCTGGTAATGGTGTCTGATTATAGAAGGAACAAGTAGGACATTTCTTTAATATTTCTTTGGCTTGTTGCCAGGTTATGGGAAAATCTTTTTTTAAACCTTTACTATTGACATGATGTTTTTTATGAAATTCTGAGGCCTCCAGCACATTTCCTATCAATAATTTATCAATCTCATCATTGCCTTGTGCTAGAGGGCCTGGCAGACCAGTATGAGATCGGATGTGAGTTATATATAAAGGATGATTCCTTTTCCTGATTGTATCTTGTAATTGAATAAATAGTGAAGTTAATTCTGAAGCATCAGGGATAAATTCTGCAGTCTCAATATGTAATACCACTCTTTCAGCATACTGAGAGTCAGTTACTATGTTGAGAGGTTCTGAAAAATCCATTAATACCAACAGAATAGCATACAATTCTGATTTTTGCACTGAATTATAAGGACTTTGTACCACTTTACTTAAATTTTCTGATTTGTAACCTGCCTTTCCTTGTTTGTTGGCATCTGTATAAAATGTACGAACTCCAGATATGGGTTTTTGCCGTACAATTCGAGGCAAGATCCAATCAGCTCTCTTTATAAAATCAATTCTGTTGCTTTTGGGATATTTGCTGTTAATTTCTCCCAAAAAATTACTGCAAGCTCTTTGCCAAGGTTCACTTTCTGTCCATAATTTTTCAATGTCCTCCTTAGTTAAAGGTACGACAATTTCTGCTGGGTCTATTCCTGCTAATTGACGAAGTCTCAATTTTCCTTTCCAAATCAAGTCAGAGATTTTTTCCCCATAAGTTTTTAATTTTTTATTTGGTTTATTTGGTAAAAATATCCATTCCAATATAATATCTTCCCTCTGCATTAATATACCAGTAGGGGAATGCCTAGAAGGTAAAATAACCAAAATGCAATCCAGCTTTGGATCAATACGATCCACGTGCCCTTCATGTACTTTCTTTTCTACCAAGGCCAATTCTTTCTCAGCTTCAGGTGATAATTCTCTTGGACTATTTAAGTCCTTGTCACCTTCTAAGGTTTTGAACAAATTAGTCAGTTCATCATTTTTTACCCCAACAATAGTTCGTAGATGAGAAATATCTCCAAATAATCTTTGAAAGTCATTAAGAGTCTGTAGTCTATCTCTCCTAATTTGCATCTTTTGGGGTCTAATTTTTTGTAGCTCTATTTTATATCCTAAATAATTAATAGAATCCCCTCTTTGTATTTTTTCAGGAGCAATTTGTAATCCCCAGCAAGGCAAAATTTTCTTTACTTCTTCAAACATTCTTTCTAAAGTATCTGCATTTGAGTCAGCTAATAAAATATCATCCATATAATGATAAATTATAGATTTAGGAAATTTTTTACGTATCACTTCCAATGGCTGTTGTACAAAATATTGGCACAGAGTTGGGCTATTTAACATTCCCTGTGGGAGGACCCTCCATTGAAATCTTTTAACCAGTTGAGAATTATTATAAGTAGGCACTGTAAAAGCAAATCTTTCTTTGTCTTTTTCTTGTAAGGGTATTGAAAAGAAACAGTCTTTTAAATCAATAACTATGAGAGGCCATCCTTTTGGTAACAGAGTAGGCAAAGGAATTCCAGATTGTAGAGAGCCCATTGGCTGAATTACTTTGTTAATTGCTCTAAGGTCTGTTACCATTCTCCATTTACCAGATTTCTTTTTAATAACAAATAAAGGAGAATTCCAAGGGCTGGTTGACTGTTCAATATGCTGAGCATTTAACTGTTCTTCTACCAGCTCTTCTAAAGCCTGGAGTTTCTCTGTTGTTAAAGGCCATTGCTGAACCCATACAGGCTTGTCTGTTAACCATTTTAAAGGTAGAGCTGTTGGTATTTTTGGAAGATTATCAGTTGTTGTGCCCTGTTCTTGTATAATATGGATGGCTGGTGACCACTCAAAATAATGCCTTCTAATATTTCTCTCAGAAACATGTGCTAGTTTATGATTTGTTTCTGAGATTGGAGGGATTTTAATCTGAGTATTCCATTGTTGCAACAAGTCTCGACCCCACAGGTTCATAGCTATGTTAGCGACATATGGTTTTAATTTTCCTCTCTGTCCTTCTGGACCTATACATTCCAGCCATCTTGCACTCTGTTTCACTCCAGATAATGTCCCAATTCCTAACAGTTGAACGTTTACCTCTTGAAGAGGCCAAGCTGGATGCCAAAATTCTGGTGCAATTATGGTAATGTCCGCACCTGTGTCTACCAGACCAGACAACAAAACACCATTTATTTTTATCGTTAATTTTGGTCTCTGTTCATTAATAGAAGTTTGCCAAAAAATTTTCTTTATGTTTTCTCCTGAATTTTCTATTCTCTCTTTTTCATCATCCTGACCAGCATGATTTATTCCAATAGTCATTTGGCTATTTAATTGCTCAGAGCAGGGACTTCCTCTACAGCTGCAGGAAAGGTTTGAACTGGTTTTGCTATGGGGGCCTGCATGAGGCCCCTCCGGGAGTTTCCCGAAAACTGAGGCAAAGGATTACCCTGTCTGTCCTTTGTTGATCTACATTCGTTGGTCCAGTGTTTTCCCTTACCACACCTTCTGCATACTCCAGAAGGAAGGGGCATTCTGTTGCCATTGTTCCTTGAAGAAACATTGCTTCCAGGAATGACCTGTTTACAGTCCCTTTTAAAATGTCCTTGCTTTCCACACCCAAAACATCTAACACTCCTCAAACCTTTTGAAATTACTTCTCCTACCCACGTATCATGCTCATCAACCTCAACATTAATTGTTTCTCTAATCCAATCTTCCAAAGGTGCAGATCTTGCCCTTAACGGCCTGATTATTCTTTTGCATGCTGCATTCGCATTCTCAAATGCCAAAGCTTCAATTATTGCCTTACTAGCTTCTGATCCTGAGACCATTCTGTTTACTGCTGAAGCCAATCTTTCTAAAAAATCTGTGAAAGATTCTTTTGGGCCTTGCATAACCTTTGTGAATGACTCAGGGTTTTTTCCTGGTTCATCAACTCTGTCCCATGCATTCAAGGCTGCCATTCGACATAAAATTACGGTTTGAACATCATATAAACATTGTGTTTGTATTGAAGCATATTGGCCTTCTCCAATAAGCTGATCCTGACAAACTTGTATTCCTTTATCCCTCCATTGTGTTTCTACGTTTCTAGCTTCCTCCTTAAACCACGTTAGAAATTGAATTCTCTGGCTGGGTTCCAGAACAGCTTGTGCAAGGTCCCGCCAGTCCTGTGGTATAATCCTATTATATGTTGACCAAGAGTTTAACATTTGCTTTACATATGGGGAATGCATGCCATAAGATACTATTGCCTCCTTAAACCTTTTAAAATCCATTAGTTCAATTGGAGCCCAGATATTTTGTGTAGCCATTTGATCAGGCATCTGCTGTACGGTTACAGGATAAATTAAGGATGACTGTGTGAAAACAGGCTTTCTTTCTGTAACCTTATGATCCAAACTTGAACCAACTTCACTGTTAAAATTAACAGGTTTTTCTAAAGCTGTTATCCTGGCACTTAAATCAACTGTCTTTTTAAATAGTAAAATGAGAATAAGCATGGTGATAAACTGCATAATTCCCATAATACTAATCTTTTCATATAGTTGTTCCATTGTCAGACTGCCTAAAATTTCAAAAACCCAATTTTCTTCCAATGTACACAGAAAACCCAATTTTTCCTTTATGACTTACCAAATCTGCGTAGAACAGTAGAAATCCGAGCGAATTTCAAAACAGCCACCTAGAGTCCTAGGTGTAAATCCAGCGAGAGAGAGAGAGAGAGAGAGAGAGAGAGAGAGAGAGAGAGAGAGAGAGAAACAGAGAGACAGAGAGAAAGCAAGAGAGAAAGCGAAAGTGAAAGTGAAAGTGAAAGTGAAAGCGAAAGCGAAGGGGTAGCCGGCTAAAGCTTAAAGCCAGCCACTTGTTCCCTCTTGAGCCAAGTCAAGGCTTGGCTTTACAGGCAGGGGCCCTGTTTAGCAGGGCAGGCCTGAGCTGTTTGTAGCACTGGCTTTAAGCAAGCAGCTCACAGTCCAGCCTGAGCCCAAGCAGACCTGGGCCGGGGCTAGGGAGCCGGTTGCTCCGACTAGGGAGCCGGCCCCAAGCAGTTTTTAATGGATTCTTGTCACGTTGGGCGCCAGATGTAGATGTAACCAATCGTATTATTAAAATAAGAAACACAGAGCCAAGGTAAAAGAGAAAAGCCGAGAGGTCAGAGCTCAGAGATAAAATCTTACCTCCTGCAGTGCTCCTAGCTTCCCCGAGAGAGGGAGGTACTTCCTGTGTCCCTGTTTAAATAATCTTTCTGTTCTGCCTTCTCATTGGTTGTAAACCCAACCACATGACTGCCTCATCACTGCCTGTAAGTACCGCCCTCCAGGTCTTAAAGGCGTATGTCTCCAATACTGCCTGTATCCCTGAACACACAGAAATCTACCTAGCTCTTCTAACCACCACGCTCTTACTATGGCTCTAATAGCTCTGACCCCAGGGCAACTTTATTTATTAACATAAAATTAAAATCACATTTCAGTACAAATAAAATATCACCACAATTATCGACCAGTATTTCTGAGGCAGAACTCAGATTCTCATACTGACATGGGAAGTATGTTTTTGCCTTAACCATCTCTCAGGGTCAGTTTTATTTTGAGTGTGTCTTACTTGATAACTCATCCTAGCCTTGAACTCATAACCACCCCCTGAGTTAGCATTAAAATTCCTGAGTTTCACACTTATACTACTATACACAACTGATATATATTTTTCTCTTTTTATTTATTCTCTGTGTCTTTAACAACATGTGTCTTGATCCCATTCATTTCCCCATACCTTCGCATCCACCCCCACCCCTGCACCCACCCACCTCCCAAATAAAACAAAAATTAAAAAAAGAAAGGGAAAAAATAAAGGAAAAATAATTTAAAAACTCTTCATGGAAGCTGCAGTGTGACACAGTGAGTCACTCAGAAAATCCCTCTTGTCTGTTTCTTTACCTTCAAACATTCACTGCAAAGAGTCATTGGTCTGGTTCGAGGCCTCTGGTTTCTATTCCACTACCAAAGTTGGGCCCTCACTAGGTCTCTTCTTGGATAGCCTGTTGTTTCTCTGTGTTGTGGGGATCCTTCAGGTTTGGGTCTGTGGGTCAGGTTCCCTCCTGTGTTCCAGCAGATAGTAAATAGATGGGGTTAAGTGTTGACAATGAATCTGTTGCCTGGGCTGCTGCAGGGTTGGTCCATCTGTCAGTGCCCCCCTGTCTTCACAACCAGAGTGAGCTCTCCAGCATTGCCCCAGCTAATTCACCTCTTACAGGACTGAGCAGGGGCTGGGGCCCGTTCTCCCACTTCAAAGTCCCTGGGGCCTGCTCTCCCATACCTACATCATCAGGATCAGCTCTATTGTGTTACCGCTGCAAGATACAGGGGCCACTCTCCAGAGTGCTCCGTCCCTTCCCCCGTGAAGGTCAGAGACAGCTCTCCTGATCTTATGACCCCATGGCCACCTCCTCTACCTGTCTCAGGTGTTGATGAATAAGGGGTGGAGGACGAGCATCCCTCCTCCTGCCAATGTTGCCACATGTTAGATGAGTAATGGGGAAAGCTCTTCTTTGTTCTCAACCTCAGGCCTGGGTCACCTTTACCTCCAAATACCAGGCAAGCTCTGCTGTATTGCCTAGAGGCAAACTCTGCTGTATTGCCTAGGAGCTGGGTCCTCTTCCCTGAGTGCTACACCTGGTAAGGGGGCAGGAGAGCTCTGTTGCCTGTTGCAGACACTAAGGGACAGGGATAAAGGGGGCATCTATCCCCGACACACACTGCTGCATGGCAGAGGAATAGTAGGGGCACCTCTTCCATGCTTCAATTTCAATGCTGGCTCACCCACGCCTTTGCCAACATGGTTGGCTCTATTACTTTACCCCAGTGAGATTCAGGACCTGCTCTCTGAAATGTTGTAGTTGATGAGGCTGAGGGACAGCTCTGTACACGCCTCCAAAGGACAGATGAGAAAACGTGATAGCTCCCTCACAACTTCGGGGCTGGCTCATCCATACCTTTGACAATAGGGCTGGCTCTGTTTTGCTGCCCTGATGAGGTTCATTGCCTGCACTCTGGAGTGTTGCAGCTGGAGAGGGTCAAGGTTAGTTCTCCTACTCTTGTTACTTCAGGGTCAGCTCTCTCCGCTGCCTTATGTCCTGATAGTCGTGGCACTGAAAGGCCATCTTCCCCATCCCATGCCTCTGTAAGGCAGATGAGGGGTGGGGTTAGGTCTCCCACACTCATAATCTCAGGATAGGCTCACCTCTGCTCTTGTTAGCAGAGATAGCTCTGCCCGCTGTGCTGCCCAAATAAAGTGTAGGGCTCGCTTTCCTCTGTTTTGCAGCTGGTCAAGGTCAGCTCCCTTTCCATCTCTGCTCACTCTAATATTGCCCATTTGGTCTTGCAAGGTACCAGGTGAGCCTGAGTTTTCTGCTTGGAGCCCAGGACAAACTGGCCCAGACCTGCATGTGGGTCTCCTAGTCTCACTCAATTCATCATGGTGCTAGGCTAGGACACACTTCCTCATCACAAAGAGGTCATTATGGTACCCAAGCACTCGATGCCTATGACACCAGGTGGGGTTCTTGGTTGGTGCATTTGACTGTTCCTCCCACCCCCGCTGATTGGCATAGGGTAGGGATGCTGCTAGAATCCAGTCGTGGGCCACTGTATGGACCTTTACTTCAGATTTTCATCAAGAAATACTCAACTGTTATATTTTTAAAAAATATTTTATTGAAAAGTTTTTTCATACAATATATTTTACCACATTTCTTCTTCTCTAACCCCCCGTCCCCAGATCCTCCCCCACGTTCCTTCCAATACATCTTCATGTTCTTTCTGCTCTGATCTCTTTCAAAAAAGGACCAAAATTCGAAAGCAAAAAATAAAAGCAAGCAACCAAAAGGGGGGGGGCAAGAAATATCAGCACAAAACAGCACTCCTTAAAAACAAACAAACAAACAGTACAACAACAACACAGAGTCTGTTTTGTGTTGGCCAACTACTCCTGGGCATGGGGCTTCCTTGGAGTATAGTTGTTATACTCAGTGGAAGTGTACTGAGGTGAAATGGAGGTTCCCTTTAAGTTGCTTCTCGGTTACAGTTCGGACTTTCACTTCCCCTTCTCAGTGTTGACATTTTGCCTGGTCTTTTTCATTTTGTCACAATTTCTATAAGTTCATATGTGTATCTGTCATGTTGTTTCTTGATGACACTCTTCCATTGCAGTCATCCACTGCCTCAGGCACTTATAATGTTTTTGTTTCCTTTACCACATGAAACTATGAAGAAGTTTTATGAAGTGGAGTTTTAATAAAAAAAAAAATTAGGACTGGGCCTGAATGCTCCAAAGTCCATCACATTGTCCGTATGTGACTTTTAATTAAGATCTACTGAAAGAAAAATATTCTCTGGTAAGTGCTGAGTGGTGCTCTGATATATAGGTTTACTAATATGTCATTGGGAGAGTAATCACTTTTTGATTGGATTTGAGGCCGTTTAATCAGATGAAACTGTCTGATACTTAGAATATCAAGGAATCTAGAATAAAATAGTACATGCCCCAAGGGGAAAATTTACTATAATTCTTTTTCTAAAAAAAAAAAAAAATACCAACTGGTGAAAAGTTTGAGTATCCTCCATTGGAAAAATATCTAAGTTCATGGGTTTTTTTTGTTGTTTATTGTCCAAATAGCAAGTATCAAGCAAGAGTTGTCTTACACTAAATACTCACTGTCTCAATTCACAAAAGAAACCGCCAGACATTCTACAGGATGCAGAGAAAAGACAATGAGAGACTCTAGGCCTGTAGGCTGAAGATGGATGCCCCAACCCAATGTTGCAGAGAAACTTTGGGTAACTGTCCAGGTAGCCAGCTGTCTCTGTCATTCTAGATTTTTGGAAGTTTCTCAGAATTCTCTTCCTGTTTACTTAGGAAATATTATATCCCTCTGAGGTCTTTGATATAACTGAAGACTAGACAGTTCTAATTATGGTTTCCCTTGGTTATGATAAGAGATAAGGTAGATATGAAAACTTAGACTTACAAATATAGGATCTTCTTTAATTTTGCCAAGTACAAATAGACTAGATATTATAACTATAATTCTTTCTTGATAACTGTTCTATTATATGTAATTTTGTCATGTTAAAGTTAAATCCTTTCTTTTTGATTAGACAGATAAGGGGAAGTACTGTGGGATGTCTGTATGCTGTGAATATGTGTTGCTCTGATTGGTTGACAAGCAAAATACTGATTGGCCAGTAGCCAGGGAGGAAGTATAATAGGCAGGATAAGCAGACAAGGAGAATTCTGGGAAGAAGAGAGCAGAGTCAGGAGATGCCAGCCTGCCTCCAGGGAGCAGCATGTAATGGCACACAGGGAAAGCCACAAAATATGTGGCAACATATAGATTAACAGAAACGGATGAGTTTAAGTATAAGAGCTTGTCAGTAGTTGGCCTGAGCTAATGGCCAAGCAATTTTAATTAATATATGCCTCTGTTTGTTTACTTGGGTTTGAGAAGCTTTGGAAACACAGGGCACAGGATCAGATGGGAACAGCAAATGTTCAGCTACAGGACTAGGATTATGTGATGCCTGGGAAGGATAGTTGGAAGAGAAGATCTCTGTGATCTGAGGGACATGGGAACACAGAGGACTGTAAGACAAATCTTAAATGGTCTTATTAATAAAGAAGCCAGAGCCAGATATTGAGGTAAAAACTGAGAGGTCAGGGAAGTAGAAAGAAGCCAGCCACATTCTTACCACTAGAAATCCTCAGCCAAAGAGAGCTATTTCCTGTATACACACACCTATATTCTTTCAGTGCCCTTCCATCTCAATTCCTCTTTCTGTTCAGCTGCATCACTTCCTCTTTGTGCCCAGGTTTATCACTTCCTCTCTGTCTGTACTGATCTCTAGATGCCTATGGTTAACTAGGGCTGGGAATTTAAGGGGTGTGTCACCATGCCTGGCTCTGTTTCCAGTGTGTCCTTGAACTCACAGAGATCTGGATGAATCTCTGACTCCTGAGTGCTAGGATTAATAGCATGTGCTACCACTGCCTGACTTCTATGTTTAATATAGTGGCTGGCTTTTTCCTCTGATCTCCATGCAAGCTTTATTTATTAGAGTAGAAATAAAATATCACCACAGAGGAGGGCCAGGCTGCCACATGTGGTCTGTGACAGAGATGGGGATGAGACCAGAGGATTGGATATGTATGAGAAGAGGGAGAGGTGACGATCTGTAGTTAGCCTATTTGCTTTCTTGCTCCAGACCTGTTCAGTTCACATTATTTGAATTATTGGTTGTTGTTTTTTTTTTTTCAAAATGATTATGGATGCTGTCAACTAAGTTACTAAGTAACAATGATGATGGTGAAGTGACTCAAGATATAAATATAGGGCAATATGTTTCTTTATACAAAGACCTGATTTGAAAGTACCTGGGTTTATTAACTTTTGTAATTGAAGATATGCATAGAAGAATCCTTGGGAGATCTTTTATTTACAGAGTTGAAAAAAGAAGATATGTGGCCCTGTGGGATGAGGTTCTTAATGAAATCTGTAAGTTGTGGGATTTATCCCGTATCTGAACTTTAATCTTTGAAGACAATAGCTCACAGATGGCTTTATAGATGAGGACTAAGTGTGCTGTTGAGAGTGTACCTGATAGAGATCCCCTAGAAAGGTGAACATACTGCCTTACATCCTGTCACAGACATTGCAGCCAAATTTAAGAGCTCTGTGAGTCTCGGGGTTCACTTGAGTCACCAATTTCTTATGGTGGTACAGATGGAAATTAGATATATAGCAACAGGGATGAAGTATCCATGTCCAGATGGCTCAATATTCCTTGAATCTCAGAATCTGCAAAATTGTCATCCATTGTCTTTCTTAACTATATTCAGTAGTATGTGCCAAAATTAACATATCAAAATTCTCAACAATATAGTATGGGATCATATATTTAAACTCCCAAATATCAATCACAATTATTTCCTTTATTTTTGTTTTCTCTCTTTAGAAAATGTAGTGTAAATTATAGAATATTTACCCTGATAAGATACATTGTGATCTGTTAAAAACAGAAAAGTAAGATATATTAGATTCAGATTCTAAACTAAAGCCTAGAGAGAGGGAAACTGGAGACAGATATAAAAATAGTATCTCCGCATTACATCTGTGGAATAATAGCACATTTCACGATTAGTGTGTTTTTATCAAACTAGCAACAGATTTTAATTCCATAAAGATAATGTACACGTTAGAAAAATGTACTCAGTAAATTGAAGGCCTTACTAAAAATATGCATAATAAAACATCTGCTTATTTCGTCTTCCATTATACTTTATTAATTGAATATACTTTTTTCGGTGATCATTAAACTTTTCTCCATTTCTAAATGCGGATAGTGGAACAACATATGAAAAAAAATCTCGTACATTTAGAATGCCTTAATAACATTGTCAGCAGTAAGTAAACTCAGGCAGTAAGATAGTCTCTGCTAATGCGACAAGTTGAGCATAAATGTCTTCACTTTCAATTAGTAGAAATCCCATGGTATGCTAATTGAAGGTATCTTTAAAATTGACAATGCATTTTTATTTTAAATGTGATTTTTCTTTACAGGATATTTGTAGTATAACTAAAAATTGGATAATTTTAGTGTATTTGCTTTAGACAATTTTAAAAGTTTTGTCATATTGGTGCTCATATGCTTTTATTTTATTACCTCATTTTTTGCAACTTTTTGACCAAACTTATACAAAAAAACATATAAATGTAGACATATGTAATTCTGAGTCTTCAAATCACAAATAATCAGGATGAATATTTACTAAATTTCTTTAATATCTGCATAGATTATCATATATGCTCACTAGGTGCATGCTAATATAATTATCCTTTCAGAATTCTCATAAGGTTTTGGAGATGTTTTACATAATTACTTCTAATATTAATAATATGTTGACATTCTATAAATTAGCTAAAAAGGAAGTAAGTATTACATTTTTTCAATATAAAGTTTTCTTAGAGTATTGTTTGGTGTCACAAAACAAGAATGACTTAGTTCTTTACATAACAAAACAGGGTATGAAAATTCAGTTGCAAAGACACCAAGAACTGGATTTAAGTTTTTTCATTTAAAACTATATTATACATTTCATGATATCCTTTAAAATTGGAATTGTGGATCTAATACAAGAAAATAAATGCGTGTCATAAGTGATGAGAAATATATTAACACTTTGGAAAAATTGGTAAGCTTGTAACTGAATGGCAGTCACTGATTTGAATGAAATTTAAATAAATCTATTTTTGAACATAATAGTGATCTTCAAAAATCTACTCCTTTCTTAAATTTTTAAGAAATTATGATATAGAAATATATTTTCACTATATAAGATTTACAGAATCAGATTTAATAGTTTAATAAAATCATCATTCACTTTAAGAAGAATGCTTTGAACTGTATGGAGCAATCATAAGGATAACAAAAGCAGATCATGCTACATGAACAGAGAAATTAGAACATTATTTTTTGCTCATATTTCTTATGCTGCATGTGTATGGTCAATTGGAGTTAAAATTTGTAATCAGATTGCACATCTATTCTTATATTAAATTTATCAAGAATGCAATAATTGAGAAATTGTAGCAGCAGACAACTATAGAATGAAGTAGAATCTCATTTTGACAATGAAATAATAAGAACATTAATAATAATGACGATGGTTTAAATATAATAAAACATGCCATCATTATATACAGCACAGTAAAATACATTCTGTAAGACTGGAACACAATTGAAAGTTACTATAACAAACTTATGATGATTCTGCTGCATGAAAAGTATATTATTCTTTCGGATCTCATTGTAAGTTGCAAACAAAGAGACTAGAATGTAACTATGTGTTTTCTTCATCAGCACAATATATAAAATTACTGATTTCTAATGTCAAAAACTAAATGAATAAGAATAGCAAGGTAAATTATTATCAACCCAATGAAAGATACATAGTATGTAATAAGAGTTTATATAATTTGTAGATTATTTTAAAATGTTAAATATTATCAACTTATAATAATCCATTAATTATACTAATTATAATTTATTTTCCAAAATATCAGAAAACAAAGTAAATGAATTGGAAAAACTGCTCTCAAAGTGTGGTTTTCTTACTATTTCTTTCCCATTTGTGTGGTCCAAAGTTCATAATTTCATTATTAAAAAAGTTGAATGTCACTTAACTATTTTGCTCCTGATCACATTCAACTTCCATAGTGGTTGCTTTAATGCAAGGCAAGCAAAGAGCAATGAGCTTTTTTTTTTATTATTAAGCAATATATAAATGGTTTTTTGAAAACATGTAAAAGACACCAATATCCTAATTCTTCTATTTTAGGACATAGAACCATTTTTATGTTACAAAATATTATTAATGTTTGTATACAATTGAATGTCTTATTTTTAATTTTAAATCAAATAAGTCCATGTTGAATGAAGGTTATTTTTGTTTAATTCCTTTAATTATGTATGTTTTCCTACTAAGGTTTTTTTTTCAAATTCAGAAATAATGTGTGTGTGTGTGTGTGTGTGTGTGTGTGTGTGTGTATGTGTGTGTGTGTTTGTGTGTGTGTGCACATGTACCTCTCTATTGAAGTAAGAAGTGAATCTTGTGTACTTTGGATGTCATTCTTGTTTTTTGAGACAGGGTCTCTTCTTACTGTGATATGCTTTCCTGTTCTGCTTTGCTGAATCTCCTCTGCGGTCTACCTCCATCTTTTCACCCCTAGAATTCACACCAAGTAATGATTTTTGTTGGGTAGTTGATGTTGGTCCTGGGCGTTTAACTCAGATCCTCTGGCTGTGTTGCAGCCTCTGCAAGTCTTTGCTTTTGTTTTGTTTTGTTTCATTTTGTTTCTTTCTCTCTTTTTGTTAAGAATAAAATCATTGCAAACAAATGAATTAATTCACTCTAAGAGAGATTTATGATGAAATGCTATCATCACATCAGAATTAAATGCAGAAGAGTAATACATAAAGCTCAATTATAAAATGGTGTGCCTGCACAAAATCAGGAAATCAGTAGCATACACTTCTTTCAAGTTTGTATGAATACATGTTTAAATGACTAAAACCTGCCCTTTCCCAGGGTCCATATGACTAGAATTCAAATAAATGTCTTTGGATCCTGAACAGGATTGATATGCCACAGCTCAATAAGTTTTCACCTCTGTGTCATTTGAAGCCACATCATTTTTACTCAAGTGATACCCTGGGGAATTTGTGATACATCAATTTTACTCAAGTGATTCCTTGGAGAATTTGTTATACAGTCGATTCTGAACAGATTCACAGAAGCCTAAAAATTTCAGGATTATAATTCATTTACCTACATGAAGAAATATTTTATTAGTTAGAAGAGGAATAGACCAGCATAAGATGTATTTAATAAGAAATGTCATTTTTTTGAAAACTATGAAGAAACATTTTATTTGGTACATTGTAATTGTATACATAAATTAATTAATCAATTTAAAAATTTTTGCTGCCTGGCAGTGGTGTTGCACGCCTTTAATCTCAGCATTCTGGAGGCAGAGGCAGGCAGATCTCTGTGAGTTTGAAGCCAGCCTGTTCTATAAAGTGAGTTCTGGGAAAGGCGCAAAGCTACACAGAGAAACCCTGTCTCAAAAAACCAAAAAAAAAAAAAAAAAGCTAATACATTAATACATTTACTTTGGTAGTGTGAAATTATTAAAAGAGTTCAAACCCATATTATCATAAGAGTTAGAAGGATAAATAATGAAATTATTCAGTTAAGAGATGTCAAGCATTTAGTAATGGACATGCTTCAGGAAGCACAGAATATTATGTTAAATTGTATATTTACTTATATAATCTTCTATTATCCATCAACTTATTTTTAAAATATGCTTAAATTTTGAGTGTGCTGTGCATGTTCACATTTTTGTATTGGGTGTTACTAGGGTGTTTTGAATACAATGTTCTCATAGTCTGGGTTATTTGAATATTGGCTCCAGTTGGCGGAGCGGTTTGAATAGATTTAAACTGGGTGGTCTTGCTGGAGGTAGTACATCACTTTAAGAGAATTTTGATAGTTTAGACTCATGCCATTTTCAAGTTTCTTTTCTTTTCATCCTGCTGGTTATTTAAGATGTGAACTCTCAGTCTACTGTTCCAGCTCCCAGTCTACTGCTTTCCCATGATGGTGAGCAACACTTAACCTATGAGACCGCAAAATGAAATAAATCATTCTTTTTATATGTTGCCTTGGTCATAGGATTTTATCACACAATAGAAAAGTAAATAATATAGTTATTAATTTCATCCCCATCTTCAAAATATTCTTTAAAAAAAATCTAGGTTTAGGATGCTACATAATAATGAGCTTTTAATTCTGAATTCATTATTCTGAGAAGATAGAATATTATTTTCAGGTTTTAGATTATACTGTTCAGGAAATTATTTTATTGCGTGATAAAATCACTGCAACTGCATTATCATATTACCTTACTGCCCTGTGTATAGGTGTATTATTTCATGCCATTTAACATTTAATGGAGATGTTCCATCATAAATCTTTGCTGAATAAAATGAATTTTTTTTTTGTATTTTTCAGTATGTTTCCCCTCAAGAGTATTAATTTTTTTCCTGATAATAGGAAAAATAACCATACATCTTAATTTGGAGGTTAACTATTCTAATAACACTTTCTGTAACAGCATTTTACTTTAGACATGATAATATAAAAAATAAAGAAATAATTTTTTATTAACTTACATCTAAAATATTTTTAATTCTGCACTATTTTAGCCAAAGCAAACTGAGAAGCAATAATACTTCCTTTTAAGATTTAATTTTAAACTGGTGTGTGTGTGTGTGTGTGAGTGTGTGTGTGTGTGTGTGTGTGTGTGTGTGTGTGAATGCAAATGCCTGTGGATGTCACAGTCTTTGTTTCCCTGGGTGCTTGTGTTAAAGGTAGTTGTGAGACAACAAATGTGAATACTTCGACTCAAACCCAGAGCTGGTTGTGTGTTTTTAAACACTGAGACATCTCTCTAGACTCACTTTTTCTAATAACCTGACATTTATATTCTTGCAAAGCGTATTATCTACCCCTTAGGTTTTTGTGAACAGCCAAAGTTGAAACAGGCTTTAAGCCAAGATGTGTGCTATCTTGGAGTAACAGGTACAGGAAATGCCCTCCCTCCTCTATTTTTATCCTCCTAACTTTTACAATAGTGTTGTGAGATTCAATTTTTTACAGTAGTACAAAAGAAACAGTAGTTTCTTTTAATTTATTATTAAAAGTGTATGAACAAATAAAACCATCACACTCCAAAATTCCATGTTGATAAGATATTTTAATTTTTAATTTATGTACAGCAGTTTTGATTGAATAATTCTTCCCAAGATAGTATCTGGACTAGCAAAAACAGATAAAATACACATGATTAGATAAGTTTCTAACTTGTGTTTGTGAGAAGCAAACACAAACTATAGTACAGATACAAAAAGAGCATATTTTAAATAATTACCTCCCAGTACTCTCCCAATTGGCCTACATTCTTCACCAAGTAATTCCCCATCTCTGAAAACCACGGATCGGATGCTTAAGTTGCTGGTTGCCGTATCTCACTGTCAGAGACAGCTGTAGAGTAAATCAAGCATCAAATAGAGTGTAATTCACCCACCTTTGCTCTGTCATGCCTTTTACTGCAAGGTTATATAGATGTCATAGAATTACTTGATTAACATTCTTTTAGGGTGAGCAATACTTCAGTGTGAACTCATGGAGCTGAACTGAATCAATGAAAGTTTGGTTGGTATGGAAATGAACTTTATTGAACCCTACAGAGCAGGGAGCATGACCGAAATCAGGAAAAAGTGACTCAGAAAGAGTGGTTATTTCTTGTTTCCTACTTTGCTTTGAGTAATCTTGCTTGGGGACAAATTCATAATGTCTTTTTTTTTTTTTCACTGTAAAGTAGTTTTTACCTCTCTGGCATGAACTAGCTATGATAGAAATAATGCACTGAAGTATTGTGCCATTTTATAAATCAATCTTAGAGATCAAGAAGGCCAAGAATTGGTCAGGGGCATTTAAAACTTCTTTCTAATCAAACTTGCTTCCCTTAATCTCTCTTGTTGATTTTTTCTATGTATTGACTTCACCTTCCTTCACTTCCCACCAGGTTTCTTAGAAGGCTGTTTAAAGTTGACAATAGAGAACAAAACATATTGCTCTGATTTAATGGTTCCAGAGAAACACTTCCATGACTTTCAGTATTATAACTAGCAACAAAAGAGGAGTTCACATATCTCCCCAAAACTATATTTTTGATAATTTATATGATCTTGTTCTTTTTGTCCATGCAACTATCACTAGTAAGTTAAAGTTTCCACAGGAAGTTTAGTACCTCAAAAACAATATCTGCTTTTTCTTGAATTTTTACATGTTCTGTTTACTGTCCGGACCTGGCAACTGCATTTTGCTCCACAAGGGAGGATGTTAATATTCTACTGAGAAAGATCTCAACAAACTTCTCCTATTTACCAGAGATTACAGTCATTTTTGTAAGTAAATAAATATCTGTATTTAATATATTAAAGTGACTACGTAATGTAGTTTTCTCCAATGTTATATGGTTCACATTATAGAAGAATAGTTTCCCCAATAACTTGTATGGAGATAGCCTGTTCCCAGTATGGATATTTTCCTTTAATAACCTATGTCTTCTTGGAACATCACTGTTTATACACACAGAGGTGCTCTTTTCAAATCTTTTGCCTTTGTAACAATATATATTATTTATTATAAAAGCTAGCAGCTGGGCGGTTGTGGTGCACACCTTTAATCCCAGCACTTGGGAGGCAGAGGCAGGTGGATCTCTGTGAGTTCAAGGCCAGCCTAGGCTACAGAGTGAGTTCTAAGAAAGGTGCAAAGCTGCACAGAGAAACCCTGTCTCGAACCCCCCCCCCGAAAAAAATCAACAACAAAACAAAAGTTAGAATTGCTTTCCCTTATTTTTTTATATCCATAGTTTTGTTTCACTCACCTGTATCAACTGTTCCTGTTTCTTTGCTCTATCTTCCTTGCTCTATCCCCACTTAAACCATTAATCCCCTGTATTTTCCACTGTAATTTCATATCAATGACCTTCTATGTGGACATATTTTATCTGTGTCCCCCAATAAAGCTTATCTGAGGATCAGAGGAAAAAGCCAGCCACTGTAGAAGACATAGAGATTGGGCAGTTGTAGCATATGCCTTTAATCCTATCACTTGGGAGGCACAGATCCATCTCGATCTTTGTGATTTCAAGGCTACACTGGAAACAAAGCCAGATGTGGTAGCACATGCCTTAAACTCTAGTTAAACACTAGTTAAACATAAAGGTCTGGAGGTCTGTACAGACAGACAGGAAGTGATAGAGCTTTGCAGGAAGAGGAAGTGATGTAGCTGTGTGGAGAGGAAATGAGATGGCAGAACAGAAAAGCTTATAGGCATGGATATACAGGAAGTAGTTCTCTTTGGGAGAGGATCTCCAAGCAGATAAGAACATGGCTCACTCCTTTCTGCTTTTTTGATCTCTCAGCTTTTCAACCAATGTCTGGCTCTGGGTTTTTTATTTAATAAGACCTTTTAAGATTTGTGTTATACTGATATAAGAGGGAGAGGGTCAAGTTGGAGGGGAGGAGTAAAGACTTCCTTCATCAAAACAAATTGCATGCATGTATGAATTTTCAAAACAAAAAAAAATATTTTTAAGAAAAAAGTTTGAAAGTCCCATTCCCTATTACTGGTGATAGGGCTTTGTGAGTTTATGAATTATTATATTTGAAGTATTATATGTATACATTAAAATAGCAGATGAATTATAAATATTTTTATATAAACCTACAAGGATACATACAAACATAAACTGTGTGAACTGATCTATATGATAGTTACACTGATTATTGCAATCACCCACAATGCATTGTCCATGAAATCAAATGTAGTATACCTTAAATTTATGCAATTTCGCCTATCATTTATATTTTTATATATTTATGCAGTTAATTTATTGTCAGTGTTTTAAATAATCATCTCATAAAAGTGATAGTTGTTCATTTAAAAATCTATTGTGCATTCTTTAACTGTATTTAATATAATAAATTACTGTGTATCTTTTTACTGTGTATAAGCAATTACAGTATTCTTTATAAGACCTGACATAAAATTATGAATAACATCCAAGTATTTCCTAGTTATTGTATGACTAAAGAGTTTTAGAAACTGAAATCAATGATGGTTGATTTGATTTTTGTTTCTCAGAGGACTGGCCTGCTGCTACAACTAGAGCCACAGTTTGAAACAACAGTAGCTTACTTAATGAACTCCACATAATTCCTTAGCACTTTCTTATCTTGATAGTGAAATCCTGTTCACAAAAAAAAAAACATTTGCAAGATTATATTTTTTTTCAAGAGTTGTTAAGGGAGATGTCAAAAAATATCTATTTACCTATCTATCATCATCATCTATGTGTGTCTGTAAGTTTTGTATATGCTCAGCTGTACTTATGCTTGTGTGTGTGTGTGTGTGTGTGTGTGTGTGTGTGTGTGTGTGTGTTCAAAACAGAACTTTAATTGACATTCTTCACATCCCATGTACCACATTATTTTTTAACACAGTGTCTTCCACTGGACTGCTATCTCCAACTTGTCCATGCTGATTGACGATTGACCTCTAACCCAAAGTACCCACTTGTCTTCACCTCCTCAGCATTTAGATTACTAAAGCACACCACCAGAGTTGGTTTTCCTTGCTGTTGATGGTAGGAATGGCTTCATGGGTTCAGTAAATAAAACTCAGGTCTTCAATGCTTCAAGGCAAGCATTCATATATTTTTGAAAAAGAAGTAATTTTTTATGTAAGTGAATCTAAGATGGGAATAAAGTAACTCTAGTAAAGTTAAATCGAGTTTGATTTTAGCAAAGGCTTTTTGGCTAAAAATAATTGTTTGGACCAATGTCAAAGTGAAAGTTTTGGTAATTCTGTTCTAAAATTTGAAACAATTTATCATCAATAATAATTATTAAATAATGTATTCAATAGTCTGTTTTCATTCTAAATTAGACTTTCAGCAAATTGTTTGCTTTTTTATATTAGTTTATTTTTAGAAAAACTGGTACTGAATTACATTCTCATGTCATCCACAGCAAAATATAATTTAGTATAAACAGCATCTGCAATATTGATTGAAAATTTTATAATATTTAATTAGTATTTGTATTGTACAGAAAATTATTTATTTTATTGATCTAATTAGAATAATTACATAGATATGACACAGTTAAGTCACTCTTAAAATTCAAACAATCCTTTTTGATAATACATTCATATTTTCAAAGATGTTCATTTTTCCATTACTGTCTTATTCCATCTGCCTGGTTATTTCATAAAGCCATCATTCTCTCTGCCTGCGTGCTTACTCTTGCACTTAGCTTTCTAACTCTTTCTTCAACCTATATTATTAATCTACTTCCTTTTTCATTAAGAAAAATAAACATTCTCAGTGCTAAATCTATGCAATGATATCAGAAAATTGAGAGTGATGGAAATAATTCACATGTTGGATATTTTGGGATAGGGATAGTTTCAGTATAGATTGCTTGAAAGATATAAGCAAATCAAGTTTTAAATCTCACCAACCCAGTCTTTAAAATGCAACTATTTGTTTTTATTTTTATTTTTTGTAGTTTCTCTTAAAAATCAAGAGTAACATGGAAAAGATGAAGAGACAATGATCAAGACAACACTGAGCAAGTGATATGCAGGCAAGGTAACCCAGGATTCTTGATGGCAATCCCCTAAAAAGAAATAACCACAACTTAAATATTTGCTTAATGTTACTATACAGCCAATGGTTTGTTACAAAGTGGTAAATTTTCTGCTCTATTAACTTGATTATTACATGTATTTTTTATTTAAGTTTAAAAATTACTAGCATTGATTCAGAGAAAATTAGTGAATGGGTAATGGAACATGCTATTACAAATTAGGCAAGTAGCTGGAGGGTTTTAAACTATTTCACTTAGGTATGTTTCTGGTAGAATTGTACAGTTCAAATTTCTTGAATTATTCTCACATTAAAAACAGAAATAAAAAGATAAATTTGTGGAGATAGTCATATATTACCAATATTTTATACATATCTTATAGCAAAATATACCAATAAAATAATAGTCGATTATATATTTTATATATAAACATTGTAAAATATATTTCCTACCATTTATTTACTGTTTACTTTGTAATTGGCAAGGGAATTTATAACTCATTTAATAATAAATGATCTCTTACAATTTTAACAGCACGCATCTGGAGTTCTTTATTTTCCCTGCAATTGGAACTGTAGCATGACCACAAAGTAATGCAAATAATTATTTCTTTGTTTTTACTTGCAAATACTTCTGGTTCATATTTATGACCAAAATGTTATTAGTATTATAAATTAATAACCAGTTTATGTTATATTATACATCAAACATTAAATAAGTTGTGCCAGCTCTTGAAAAGATTTATAAAGTAAACAAGATTTGAATTTTAATTCTAAGAAGCTATGGGAAAAGAAGATGCAAGTATTGCCAGGGAAAAACACTAATTTATTGTCTATGGCTAATTGAAATTCACATATTGCTGATATTTAATAAAGTTTATGTCATAATAAGTAGTAACTGTCTTTTAAATGGGAGCAGACACAAGGAACTGAGCATTCTCTCCAATTTTTACTATATTTATGAGATGAATTAAAGAATAACAAAAATAGATATAGGCATAAAATAGATACTAGAATAGCAATTAAAGATATTTTCTACATTTTTTGTACATACTTCAGTTTTCATATTTCATTTCTCTGTTCTAATGGTTAATACTAATTATCATTGTGACATCACCTAGAATTGCATAAGAGACAGACCACTGAGCATGCATATCAACTTTTATCTAGATTAGGTTGATTTAGAAGAACCATGCTACTCATGGGCAGCACAGTTCAGTCAGCATTGGTTTTACTGTGCTGAAGATGGCCAAGTTATCTCAGCTCTGTCAGTCACCTTCTTCTGCTAGCCAACTTCAAATACAATGGGAAGAAATACCAGAAGCCACACCTGGTATGACTTATCATGGATTGCTACATCCTCAAAATGCAAGCCAAAATGAGCGTTCCCTCCATTGATTTTCTTTTGTCAGGGTCTATTATTCAAGGAGTGGGAACAGAAACTGAGAAAATTCCATTTGCTTTCAATCTCCCTCATGAACATTGTTGTAAAAATACTCAATAAAACACTAGCAAACTGAATCCAAGAACACATAAAAAAAACTTCCAACATGATCAAGTAGGCTTCATTCCAGAGATGCTGGGATGGTTCAACATATGAAAATCTGTCAATGAAATTCATCATATCAACAAACTGAAAGAAAAAAAAAAAACATGATCATCTCATTAGATGCTAAAAAAGCGTTCAACAAATTCCAACACTCTAAATGATAAAAGTCCTAGAGAAATCAGGAATACAAGGAACATACCTAAACATAATAAAGGCAATTTACAGCAAGCCAACAGCCAACATCAAATTGAATGAAGAAGAACTCAAAGCGATTCCACTAAAATCAGGAACAAGACAAGGCTGTCCACTCTCGCCATATTTATTCAATATAGTACTTGAAGTTCTAGCTAGAGTAATAAGACAACAAAAGGAGATCAAGGGGATAAAAATTGGAAAAGAAGTCAAATTTTCACTATTTCCAGATGATATACTACTATACATAAGTGACCCCCCCCCCCCCAATTTATCTTCCAACATTTCCACCACATGTTCTGAGACCTTAAAAATATGGTGGTGAGCAAGCTGTAAACTTCAGGGAATTTCTAATAAGGTCTTTCCTCAAAGGTGTTTGTGACTTAGTAAAGATGATTACCAGATTCTGTCAGGCTCTAGAGCTTGGTGGGACAATATCTCTCTTAAGTTTTCAAGACTAATGGCAGTGATGATATTGTCTTCTCTATTAGTGCTAACTGCACAGGTTTCTGTATCCATGTAGACACAAAGAAGGTGGGACAAAGAATGCAAAAAACAATACCTGAATATATACTAATGCCTGTACCAAAATCTCATCTATGTACAAAAGTATTTTAAGATTATCTTGGAGACAAAGTCTAAATGTGTGTGTGTATATATGCATATATATGTGTGTGTACTTATATACATACAACTATTTTATATAGTTATATATAAACCATATATAAATAAAAAGATATATATATATAAATTTTTTATTGTTTCAAATGAAAAGTGGGCAATAAATTGAAAATTCAAATCAAAGAAAGCAATAGTTTTTTTCATTTTTCAAGTATATTGCACAGCTCTCTCTCTCTCTGATTATCATAAATAGAATGCTTCTTATAATATTATCCAACCAAAATCAAGGCTGGATACAGAAGTTCACATTTAAAAATTAATTTATAAATGTGTTTGTAAGTAAATACTTTATACTCAATAACTCAAATTTTTTCCTGAAACTAGTTCCAGATCAGGATTAATTAATTCCTATAGCATGAAGTGTAAAGTATACGATGTCCTAGCCATACAAAATAACATGATCTTTGATAGTTGATATTCAATACCCCTCAACTTCAAAAAATGTTTTATTCCTTTTCAGTATCGTGTGGCTATGTACCTTTCATAACAAAATAAATTCTTTATATTTGATTAAATTTGAGAAAGTTCTATTGATAAATTTTTCCAGATCCTTGAATATAGCCATTTCATCTTGAATCCTCACATTCACTTGAATATCCATTTCACATGAGTTCTCAAAGAGAGTAACTTCTTCGAGATGTGACAAAAGGACAAAATATCGACATATTATAGCCTTTCCGGGTTTGTCAATGAAGGAAAGGGTTGTGTTAAAAATTTGGTGACTTCTAGAACCTAGAAATGGCAAAGAAACATGTTTCTAAAACCCCAAAAGGGGTGTGGTCTTGCTAATATCATCACTTCATAACAGAACAATTTCAGACTTTTTACAAATAGAAAATGATATTTTTTTACATTAACATACTTAGTTGGTGATCATTTGATTGATATTTATTATGATGATGTTAGCAATTCCTACACATATGATGAAAGAATGTTCATTAGAAAGGTGTAAAATACAAATGTTCCATGATTTATGATGGCTTGAAATGAATTTCTACTTTACAGGGTGTAAATGTGACATATAATGTATATAAATTACAACTCAAGCTTTGAATTTTGATCCTTTTCATTCCCAGAGCAATGCTGAATAACAATTTTCAGGATACTGGTATTAGTAAGAACACACAGTTCCTAGATTATCTACATAGCTAACCTTTGGTAAGCAATGGTGATACATATATGTATGACATGCATTTTCAAATTGCAGCTCTGTCAATTTAAAGTTGTTTTGTTGTTGTTGTTGTGAAACAGCTATGTTTTCCTCTACTTTGACACTATGAATTTTGTAAAACAATAATCTTGTATTAATTCCTATTTATATTTTAAGATTTATTTTACTTGAATTTATGTGCATACCTCTGTGTGTGTGTGTGTGTGTGTGTATGTGCACACATGTGAAGGAGTATAGATGGTGCCTGGCACCCTGGCTCTGGAGTCAGAGATTGTGAACTTCTCAATGTGGTTGCTGAGTTTCAGGAAGAGTAGTAAAGCAATCTTTTTATTTATTTTTTTTATTTTAAAATACAATTCAGTTCTACATATCAGCCACGGATTCCCTTGTTCTCCCCCTCCCGCTCCCTCCCCTTCCCCCCAGCCCACCCCTCATTCCCACCTCCTCCAGGGCAAAGCCTGCCCTGAGGACTGAGATCAACCTGGTAGATACAGTCCAGGCAGGTCCAGTCCCCTCCTCCCAGATTGAGCCTAGCGACCCTGCATAAGCCCCAGGTTTCAAACAGCCAACTCATGCAGCGAGCCCAGGACCTGGTACCACTGCCTAGATGCCTCCCAAACAGATCAAGCCAATCAACTGTCTCACCTATTCAGAGGGCCTGATCCAGTTGGGGGCTCCTCAGCCTTTAGTTCATAGTTCATGTGCTTCCATTTGTTTGGCTATTTGTCCCTGTGCTTTATCCAACCTTGGTTTCAACAATTCTCCTTCATATAAACCCTCTTCTTTCTCACTAATTAGACTCCTGGAGCTCCACCAGGGGCCTAGCTGAGTAAAGCAATCTTAAGCACTGAGTCATCTCTCTAGTCCCAAGCTATTGCTCATTAAAAGATTGTTTAGAAAAGAAACAAATAGTATGACAAAGACCTTAAATAAATGCACACTTTACACATTAAAATGTAATTAATTTCCCAAATTAAAACTTAATTCATTTGTTCCAATTTACATTTACTCTAGAAGTTACCAGTGACTACTTTTTCATGCTTTGTTAAAGTAATATTTTTAACTAATTTCTTTTTTTTTGTTTTTTAAAATGTTTTTATTTTATAATTAACTTAATTTCACATATCACCCATGGATTACAGGTCCTCCTTCCTCCCAGCCCCCAGCCCTCCCTCCCAGTGCACCCCCCATCCCCACCTCCTCCAAGGTAAGGTCTCACCTGGGGAGTCAGCCCAGCCTGGTAGACTCAGGCAAGGCAGGTCCAGTCCCCTCCTCTCTACACCAAGGTTGAGCAAAGTGTCCCAGCATAGGCCCCAGACTCCAAAAAGCCAACCTATGCACCAAGGACAAGGTCCTGGCTCCACTGTCTGGGGGCCTCCCAAACAGTTCAAGCTAATCAACTGTCTCACTTATCCAGAGGGCCTGCTCCAGTTCCATGGGGGCTCCTCAGCTATTGGTTCACAGTTCATTTGTTTCTGCTAGTTTGGCTATTTGTCCCTGTGTTTTTCCAATTACAATTTCAATATCTCTCACTAGTACAATCCCTGCTCTATCTCGCCAATTGGACCTCTAGAGCTCCACCTGGGGCTCCGCCCTGGCTCTCTGCAACTGCTTCCATCAGACACTGGATGAGAGTTCTATCATGACAGCCAGGGTGTTCAGCCATCCGATCACCAGAGCAGGTCAGCTCAGGCACTTTCTCGACCATTGCCAGTAGTCTACAGTGGAGGTATCTTTGTGGATTTCTGGGGACCTCTCTAGCACTCTGCTTCTTACTATTTACCTGGGGTCTTCATTCATCATGGTATCTCCCTCCCTGTCCTCCCACTCTGCTCCTGTTCCTTATCCAGCTGGTACCTCCCACTCCCCTAAGCTCTTTCCCCTGACCTTTGCCCTCCATTACCCCCCCAAACCCCAAGTTTGCTCATGTAGATCTCATCCATTTCTCTGTTGTTGGGTGATCCCTGTGTCTTTCTTAGGGTCCCCTTTACTAGGTAGCCTTTCTGGGGTTGTCAGTTACAGTCTGGTTATCCTTTGCTTTACATCTAGTATCCACATATGAGTGAGTACATAACCATGTTTGTCTTTCTGAGTCTGGGTTATCTCACTCAGGATGATTTTTTCTAGTTCCATCCATTTGCCTGAAAACTTCATGTCATTTTTTTTCTCTGCTGAGTAGTACTCCATTGTGTATATGTACCACATTTTATTTATCCATTCTTCAGTTGAAGGACATCTAGGTTGTTTCCAGGTTCTGGCTATTACAAATAATGCTGCTATGAACATAGTTGAGCATGTGTCCTTGTGGTATGATTGAGCATTCCTTGGATATATGCCCAAGAGTGGTATAGCTGGGTCTTGAGGGAGGTTGATTTCCAATTTTCTAAGAAAGCACCATATTGATTTCCAAAGTGCCTGTACAAGTTTGCATTCCAACCAACAGTGGAGGAGTGGATACCCTTGCTCCATGACCTCTCCAACATAAGCTGTCTTCAGTGTTTTTTTTTTTAGGTTTTATTATTATTATTATTATTATTATTATTATTATTATTATTATTATTATTTTACAACACCATTCAGTTCAACATAATAGCCACAGAATCCCCTGTTCTCCCCATCTCGCCCACCCCTCCCCCCAGCCCACCCCCCATTCCCACCTCCTCCAGATCAAGGTCTCCCCCGAGGACCGGGGTTGACCTGGTAGACTCAGTCCAGGCAGGTCCATTCCCCCCTCCCAGACCGAGCCAAGTGTCCCTGCATAAGTCCCAGGATTCAAACAGCCAACTCATGCAACGAGCCCAGGACCTGGCACCAATGCACAGCTGCCTCCCAAACAGATCAAGCCAAATGACTGTCTCACCCGTTCAGGTGGCCTGATCCAGTTGGGGGCCCCTCAGCCTTTGGTTCATAGATCCTGTGCTTCCATTCATTTGGTTATTTGTCCCGGTGCTTTATCCAACCTTGGCTTCAACAATTCTCGCTCATATAAACCCTCTTCTTACTCACTAATTAGACTCCCAGTGCTCCAAACTAACCAAAAGACAGAGAGAGAGAATCCAAATCAACAAAATCAGAAATGAAAAGGGGGACATAACAACAGACATTGAGGAAATCCAGAGAATTATAAGGTCATATTTCAAAAACCTCTACTCCACAAAACTGGAAAACCTAAAAGAAATGGACATTTTTCTGGATAGATACCACATACCTAAGTTTAATCAAGACCAGATAAACTATTTAAATAGTCCAATAACCCCTAAGGAAATAGAAACAGTCATTAAAGGTCTCCCAACCAAAAAAAGCCCAGGACCAGATGGTTTCAGCGCAGAATTCTACCAGATCTTCAAAGAAGAGTTAATACCAATACTCTCTAAATTGTTCCACATAATAGAAACAGAAGGAACATTACCAAACTCCTTCTATGAGGCTACAATTACCCTGATTCCTAAACCAAACAAGGATGCAACAAAGAAAGAGAACTACAGACCGATCTCCCTCATGAACATTGATGCAAAAATACTCAATAAAATACTGGCAAACAGACTCCAAGAACACATCAGAACAATTATCCACCACGATCAAGTAGGCTTCATCCCAGGGATGCAAGGGTGGTTCAACATACGAAAGTCCATCAATGTAATACACCATATAAACAAACTCAAAGAAAAAAACCACATGATCATCTCACTAGATGCAGAAAAGGCATTTGACAAAATCCAACACCCCTTCATGATAAAAGTCTTGGAGCGATCAGGAATACAGGGAACATACCTAAACATAATAAAGGCAATATATAGCAAACCAACAGCCAACATCAAATTAAATGGAGAGAAACTCAAAGCAATTCCACTAAAATCAGGAACGAGACAAGGCTGTCCACTCTCCCCATACTTATTCAATATAGTACTTGAAGTTCTAGCCAGAGCAATAAGACAACATAAGGAGATTAAGGGGATTCAATTTTTTTTTTTTAATCTTAGCCATTCTGTCAGGTATAAGATAGTATCTCAGAGTCCTTTTGATTTGTATTTCTCTGATGATTAAGAATGTTAAGCAATTCGTTAAATGTCTTTTGGCCATTTGAGCTTCTTCTGTTGAGAATTCTCTCTTTAGCTCTATACCCATTTTTTAATTGGACTGTTGGGCATTTTGGTGTCTAATTTCTTGTGTTCTTTAAATGTTCTGGATATCAGCCCTCTGTCAGATGTGGGGTTGTTGTCTGTTGTTATGTCTCCCTTTTCATTTTTGATTTTGCTAATTTGGATGCTCTCTTTCTCTCTCTGCCTTTTTGTTAGTTTGGATAAGGGCTTGTCAATCTTGTTGATTTTCTCAAAGAACCAACTCTTTGTTTCATTGATTCTTTTTATTGTTCTCTTTGTTTTTATTTTATTGATTTCAGCTCTCAATTTGATTATTTCCTGGCATCTATTCCTTGTGGGTTACTTTGCTTTTTTTTGTTCTAGAGCTTTCAGGTGTGCTGTTAAGTCACTCGTGTGAGATTTCTCCAGCTTAGATGATTTCAGAGGAAACTCAAGAATGCTTTGTTACTAAAATTTATCACATAAAAATAAGACCAGAAGTGGTTGAATAGATAGCTCTACTATGAAGAGTATGTATACCTTGATTCCAAACACAATTCAAAATACTCATATTGGGCAGCACACAACTGTAACTCCAGCCACAAGGGTATTCAAAATCATCTTTACTCATATGAATTTACCCCAGGCACATAAGGATAATTGCATATTATAAATGAAAAGGGAAACAGAGTAACTAACAATGAGGAAATCCAGAGAACTTTCAGGTCATATGTCAAAAACCTGTACTCCACAAAACTGGAAAATCTAAAAGAAATGGATAATTTTCTGGATAGGTACCATGTACCTAAGTTAAATCAAGACCAGCTATTTAAATAGACCAATAACCCCTAAGGAAATAGAAACAGTCTTTAAAAGTCTCTTAACTACAACAACAACAACAACAACAACAAAGCCCAGGACCAGATTGTTTTAATGCAGAATTCTACCAGATTTTCAAAGAAGAGAAATACCAGTACTCTCTAAATTGTTCCACACAGTAGAAACAGAAGGAACATTACCAAATTTCTTCTATGAGGCTACAATTACCCTGATTCCCAAGCCAAACAAAGATGCAACAATGAAAGAGAACTACAGATCAATCTCCCTCATAAACATTGATGCAAAAATACTCAATAAAATATTGGTAAACAGACTCCAAGAACACATCAAAACAATTATCCACCACAATCAAGTAGGCTTCATCCCAGGGATGCAAGAGTGGTTCAACATACAAAAGTCTGTCAATGTAATACACCATACAAACAAACTGAAATTAAAAAAAAAAAAAAGATCATCTCACTAGATGCTGAAAAGACCTTTGACAAATCCAACACCCCTTCATGATAAAGGTCTTGGAAAGATCAGGAATACAGGGAACATACCTAAACATAATAAAAGCAATTTACAGCGAGCCAACAGCCAACATCAAATTAAATGGAGAGAAACTCAAAGTGATTCCACTAAAATCAGAAAGAAGATGAGGCTGTTTGCTTTTGCCATACTTTTTCAATATAGTACTTAAAGTTCTAGCCAGAACAATAAGACAACATAAGGAGATCAAGGAGATACTAATTAGAAAGGAAGAAGTTAAATTTTCACTATTTGCAGATGACATGATAGTATACATAAGTGACCCCAAAATTCAACTAAGGAATTCATACAGCTTATAAACACCTTCAGTAATGTAGCAGGATACAAGATTAACTCAAAAAAATCAGTATCCTCCTATATACAAATGGCAAACAGATTGAAATAGAATTCAGAGAAACATCACCGTTTACAATAGCCACAAATGATATAAAATACTTTGGGGTAACTCTAACTAAGCAAGTGAAGGACCTGTATGAAAAGAACTTTAAGTCCCCAAAGAAAGAAATCAAAGATGTCAGAAAATAGAAAGATCTCCTATGCTCATGGATAGGTAGGATTAACATAGTAAAAATGTCAGTTTTACCAAAAGCAATCTACAGATTTAATGTAATCCCCATCAAAATCCCAACACAATTTTTCACAGACCTGGAAAGGAACAATACTCAACTCAAGAATCCTGTACAATAAAACAACCTCTGGAGGCATCACGATCCCTGACCTCAAGTTTTACTATAGAATAATAAAAACAGCTTGGTGCTGGCATAAAAACTGACCAATGGAATCTAATTGAAACCCTGACATTGATCTGCACACCTATGAACATATGATTTTTGACAAAGAAGCAAAAACTATACAATGGAAAAAGGAAAGCATCTTTAACAAATGGTGCTGGCATAACTGGATGTCAACATGTAGAAGACTGCAAATAGGTCCATATCTGTCACCATGCACAAAACTTAAGTCTAAGTGGATCAAAGACCTCAACACAAATCCAGTTACTCTAAACCTGATAGAAGAGAAAGTAGGAAGTAGGAAGTGATCTTGAATGCATTGGCACCTGAATCACTTCCTAAATATAACACCATTAGCACAGACATTGAAACAATTAATAAATGGAACCTCTTGAAACTGAGAAGCTTTTGTAAGGCAAAGAACTATTTTCTTAAAAACATAAGATAATCTAAAAAGAAGATGTTATGTCCAGCTCTCTGCTGCTTATTGATATTGGCATGCTAATTATGATCATCACTCTAGTGACAGAGTCATCTGACAGAAACCAGTTGAAGGAATTCTTCCTTTCTCGTGATTTGAAAATAAGGCAAGCCCAGCATGAGGACCATTAGGAAGTGCCTGCAAAATCTGGGGCTGCTATTGAATGGGAAGGTAAGTTGACTTACAGTACCCTCCCCCGCATTTAAATTTTGCCAATCAAAGGACATCAGGGATGGCATTGCCCACATTAAACACAATCATTCATTCCTTAGTATGTTTTTGTTTGAAACAAAATTCACTGAGAATCAAAAAGATATAAATTTATAGTAAACCCCATCAATTTAACATCTTCTCTATATATGTGAAAATTACAATATCCTTATATATTGTCATCTCCAAAATGAAAATGTCAATACATAATACAACAAATTGTGAAGTTGGGTAAGCATGTGGTAGTCATTGTGAATTTTTTCTGAAACATTTACCATAGAGTCATCTAAAGATAAGATCCACATGCTGCACTAACTACTCACTTTTTGAGCAAATCATGATTTGTATTTATTGTAAACTTCATTCTGTACATTAATCAGCTTAAAACAAACATAGAAACATTTGCTTCATTTAACATTCTTTGCATGGTTAAACTCTGAAAATGGTCATTACAGAAACCTTTTTCAAAGGTTAAACAAGATCCATGATAGATTTTAAACAAAAATATCAATTAAGAAACAGTCATTAACACAGTAATGATAAACTCCATCATTCTCTTAAACTGATAATTTCCTTTGTACTAAAATGACAAATGCATATTATGATTAGAGTTATCCACTGACATACTTGGAGAGATTATTTAATTATGCTATCTTCTGCATTTTCACATGAATGAATTAAGAAAGATGTTGTGGCCGAATGCATTGCATTTTGCACAAGCTACTTAAAGAAGTAAATAAATCAAACAATTATTTCCAAATCACATGAGTACCCACGGATTGCACTAGAAAAGGCAGCAGAGGGAATCACCTACTTAGGCTAGTTGTTTAATTTATCATGCTGACAGCATGAAATGCACGTCTCCACACAGACTCTCAGGAAAACAGACAAGGCATTGGAGCCTGGAATCATTGACTATTAGAAAAAAGGATGTAAAAAGTTTAAAAGTGCTAATGAAGTATTCAAGAAGAGCTTCTCATTAAATGTTTATAGTACATGAAACAAGGTAAAGTTATGTAGAAAGATTTAGGCACCAGTGTGTATGGACTTTGATTCATATACAATTAGTAAATAGTTATGAGATACAAAATTAAAATTTGATAAATATTAAACCTCTCATCTGAAGGCTTGGTTTTCTTAAAAATAACTTGAGCAGATAAATATTAAGCAGACATATTTGGAGAGCTGATATATATGTAGCATATTGTTCTTGTTACATTATTCTTAAAAAATAAAATTAAATATAAACATCTGGAAAAACTAAAAAATGTCATAGAATGTTTTTGTATCTTTTTTTTCTCTTTTTTTGGTTTTTCGAGACAGAGTTTCTCTGTGTAGTTTTGGTGCCTGTCCTGAATCTTGCTCTGTAGACCAGGTTGGCCTCTAACTCACAGAGATCTGCCTGGCTGTGCCTCCTGAGTGCTAGGATTAAAGGCATGCACCACAGCTGTCTAGTTGATGTCTTTATATCTTTTATAGCTTCTATTTATTTGTTTTATGTCAGTAGAAAATTTTTCAAGAAGTCCATACATTTTAGAATTTTAAAATTCATTTTGTGTGTATGATTGTTTGCCTGTATTTATGTAAGTGCATCATGTGTATACCCTGTGCCCACACAGGTTATTAAGGGTGTCAGATACCCTGGAACTGCAGTTATAGATTGTTGTAAGTCATGATGTGTGTTCTGTAAATTGAATGGTGTTCCTATGAAAGAACAATACATTGCAAGTTTCAGCAGCCAGCTTGATTCCAGCCTTTTCCCCTTGCCCTGAGTTTCTGCATTAACCATGAGGAAGTACTTCCCAGGAGATTTCACCTTAATGATGCTCATTTATCATTAATCATAACTGATTTTTCAGCCCTAACTAACTAGCTTCTTTTGTTCTCATAAAGCAAAGGTTTTACTTTCATAGATCCTTAATCCAAAATATTACATGAACTAACCTGGAAAATCATTGCTTCCTTCTGAAACCTCAAAATCCAAGATTCCAATCTCCACATCTCTCCCAAAACTTTTACCGCTTGTCTTCCACAGAACTGCCAATTAACCTCTGAGATCTCAATGGTGTTTCAAGCCCAAAATGTTAAACATTCCTTCAATCCTTTCCTGAAACAATAGCATCATATTCATGGCAGCAACAACTACAGTCTTATTGTATAAATTTCTTTTCAAATTATTTTTTCCTATTGGTTTTGTAAATACAGTGATCAAAAGCCCACTGAGAAAGAAAGGGATCATTTTACATTGCAGGTAACAGTTAATCATTCAAGTCTCCAACAGGTACTCAAGGCAGGCACTTGACTATGAAGTGACAGAGGATTGCTGTTTATTGGCTTGCCATGTGGCTCATGCTCAGCTACCCTTTTTTTATATAGCTCAAGCCCAGAAATATCACTGCCCATGTGGGTTGGGCCTGTTTATGTCAATAATTTTTCAAGAAAATACTCTAATAGACATGTGTCTTGCTCAATTTAGTAGATGCAGTTTTTTTACTGGAGTTTCTCTTTCCCGGTATGTCATGTTCACAATCATGATTAGCCACCCCGGGCGGTAACTGAGAAAGATACAAACACCTTAAGTTTCCCTAGGAGACTTATTAGGAAACATCAGAAACTGACTACAGGAAGTTGTAGTAGGTGCTGCCTTTCTAAAGATACCAATTACCATCATAAGCAATCAGTATTCTGAACTAATGAGAAAAGGGAAAAAATTCCTTAACATGGTTAAATTTTCTGATTGTATTTTTAATTATATTTTCAGCTGGAAGAGAAACACACCACTTTTTCCCTCCCTTTTATCCAACAGCTCCTTCCAGGAACTCTCTGTCTGTCTGACCCCTCCCATGCACCCCCACTTACAAGTTGATATCGTCATCTTCTTTGATTATTATTGCCAAAGACACACATATATAAATATGCATGCATGTGCATGCACAAATCATGTTTCAATTAACATAAGTATGTTGGTTTATTTGAGGGATAGGAAATGATTTCATTCTAATGTGCACTTAAGGAAGTTCTCATTTTAAAAATAGTATACTCTCTATGAAACCTTTGGCTTTTGTACTAAAAACAATATTTTCTAAAGTAAATGTTTATGAGTATCTGTAACAAAATAAAGCTCTTATATATTAATTAGATTTCCAAAATTTTTATAGAAAAGATTTATTTACACATAATTGCTGAAAATATTGTTAGTTATATAATAAAGTGCAAATTGCTGAACAAACACATTCAGATTATGACAACTTTATGGAAGTATTCTCTAGAAGTTACAAACCTGTTTTTAGATGACTTCAAATGACACATTAGACAAAGCTTCTAGCCTCAGGGCAGCAAGTTTTCATATTACTTTTTCAGTGTTTCACCCGATTTTATTATCTTTTGCCCATGGCAAATGATATCATTTGATATTTATATTTGTTTTCACATTTATTATGCCTAATTTGAAATGACTCAAAGGCTAATGCATTGAGCTGTCATGTACTAAAATAAATCTAAATGACTAGAATGTTGGGAAAGAAATGTATTTTTATGTAACATCTGTCAAGACACCTTGCATTTATGTTGACTTGTCATATATAAATTCGATGAGATGAATTTGTCTATCATAGACTCTTCTTAATTTAAAACAAAATAAAGCTATATCATTCATTATATTAATTTATTAATTAAGCTAGGGATATGTATTACTCTATTTGGTTATCGCAACAACTATAAGCAATCGGTAGAAATTAAGTAGTTTTAATAACAGTAGTGCAAATTAGTATTATGAAAATGTATCACAAATCTGAAATATAGATGACCAGAAAACTGAAATTTTTCCTGTTTTGTACCTTCTACAGGTTGTGAGGTAGAATGTTCACTTCTAACTCTTGTGGTTTCTTGTGCCTTAAAATCAGATGAATGTCAAAAGCATGCTACACATTCTGTAGAACTCAATGAGATTTTGTTATCCACAAAACCCTATTCTCAAATTAGAACAAATTCAGATGCTTGAAATTAGGGTTTGAGATTTTTGAGTGAAGAGCTTCATTCAACTCAATTCATTACATTTTGTTTTTTTCAACACAATGTGATTTTATTAAATGTTAAATGTTTGTAATTGTCAACCATTTTTTTTAATAACCCAACCAAATTCCCCTCCCTCCTCTAGTTCCAGGCTCTCCCTCCACTCCTTTTCCGCCTTGCCCCATCCACCTCTCCTCCTTTTCTCTTCAGAAAAGGGCAGACCTCCCATGGATATCAACCAGCCATGGCATATAAAGTTACAGTAAGACTAGGTATTTCCTTTCCTATAAGGTTGGACAGGAGGCAACCTGGTTGAAGGAAGAGGTCCCAAAAGCAGGCAATGGGTCAGAGGCAGGCCTTGCTCTCACTGTGAGGCGTCCCAGAAGGCCAAGCTACACAGCTGAAACATAATTGCAAAGGGCCTAGGTTAGTCCCATGCAGGCACCAGGATTGGTGGTTCAATCTCTGTGAGCCCCTATGAGCTCAGGTTAGTTGATTTTATGAATTTTCATGTGGTATCCTTGATCCCTTTGACTCCTCAAATATTTCCTGCCCTTCTTCCACAATATGCCCGTCTGTTTCCATTAGTTGTTTGGTGAAGCCTCTTAGATAACAATTGTGCTAGCTACCAATCTATGAGTATAGCAGAATATCATTAAGAAATATTTCATTGATATTTTTCTAGTCATGTTTTGCTTTTATCATAGAACTCTGGGCTATCTAGATCTGGGTCCTGTAAAAAATTTTAAAATGGCAGTGGCAATGTTTAAAAATAGCCCTCACTTACTCACGATTTTAAGATAGATTGAAAGAGATGAAAGAAATATTTGTGTTTTCTCATACTAACCTCCATTCCATTCCTCATTTCTTATATAAACATTAATTACTCTAAGGACTTCATCATGCGTTTGGTAGTTTTTTTTTTTCTCATGTCCTCTTCCTCTCCGTCTTCTTCTCCCTCTCCCTCTCCCCCTCCCTCTCTCCCTCCTCCTCCTCCTTCTTCTTCTAGTAATTCAATAAGAAACAGATGATATTAATAGATACTCATATTAGTTTTATACAGTTTGAAATTATGAGGTGATGAATTCTAATTTCCCATATCATACTGGAAGTGATTATTCTTTGAAAAAGATAATCATAGTCCATTCTTTAAATATTTCCCAATTTTCTGTCTATCAGAAGAACTAATCCAGTTCTGTCATGGAGAGGGTAAATATGAACACATGTTTTCCTTTCCCAACTTAGTAGTAAAAGATAATTACAAAAGGTGTGGTCTATATTTTTAGGAGAAATACACATAAGAAAACAGGGGTGGAATGTAACTCCACTCAAATATACTATAATTATAGTAAAATGGACACATAATATTTTCTCTGAAGGCCAATTGTCCTTTGAAGCCAAAGCTCTAAGTGGTGATGAGGATTTTAAATTCTGGATAAATAAATACAAGAGAAAAATAAATACATATGGTATTCAATATTTCTATATGTGCTTAAATAAACAGATTTCATTAATCCACATATGTGAGACTCTTCCTTGTGCTTGAATGATATTTTAAGTGACATGCTGTGTGTAACCTTAACTTAGACTAATCATGTATTTCAGGATCAACTTGCCACAGGTAGTCATACACAGAACTTATATATAAACAGTCCCTTATCAAGACTTTATGAGATAAGGAATCATTTTATAAGTATTCTTACATAAAGCCAGAAAGATGAGGCAGCATTGTCCAGGTGAAGATGGAGACATTGAGTCCCCTGAACACTGGAACAGAGCAAAACAATCAAACATGTATACAATGATACAATCAGAGGGATGATACTGAGGAAAGAAGGAGTTTTAAAAGACTGTTAGTCCAGGTGATTCTGGTGCCTTGGTAATTATTGTCCTAAACATTACATATATGCAACTTCTGATTCATGACTTGGAAACAAAGAAGTGGTACAAATAATGGAGATAAAAATAAATTACTCTTCCAGCAACTTCAAAAGTATAAGAACAGTAAGCAAGATCATATAGCAGAAATATGTAAAATAAAATATATCACTCTTTGTGAAATGGAACTCTAATGTGTAGTATACTCAATCTTAAATAAAGTTGAATGTTTGTTTAGTTATTCATAAATGTCTTCACCAGTTCTAGCCAGCTTCAATAAATTTAGACATTACAAATATGACGTTTACAAATTAAATTATAAATATTGAAACAAGGAAGTTACACAGGTATGAAAATTGAGAAACTTTATTCTAAATAATCAGTGCAAGAGAAAAGAAAAATAGGAAACCTGTTAAGGTCCATAAAACAAACACTCTAAGCTAAACCTATGAGATACAGATAAATTAACACACACACACACACACACACACACACACACACACACACACACACACACCACAGAGTATTTAAAGTATTTGGCATTCGTGTACACAAAATGATGCTTAAAAACAAGAATTTTTGCCCCTGTCTCACTTGGTGGCAGCTCCGACAGCCCCAGTCTCTTTCTCTGTGGACTCACCATGGCAGCTGGGAACCTGTACTGAAAACTGAAAGCTGGAGGTCCCTTCGAGGTCCTCATCTCTTGCTCCGTACAGTGGAGCTCAGGTCCACGTGCTCTCTGCTTCTTTTCTACTTCTACTTTTTCCAAACTAACCGTACTCCCGAATTTCTCAGAAAATTTCCAGCTAGCAAGGTTTCAGCATTTCAGAGTGGTGATGGATTCTATACGTTGAGAGCCTATTGTGTAAGGAAAGAGGACCTGCAGGGAAGATTCCAGGGGCAGAAGCTCCTCAGGTGATGCTGTGGTTGAGCTTTGCTGACAGGGACATTGTTCCTGCAACCAGCACCCGGGTGTTGCCTACCTTGGGCATCATTCACCACAACCAACAGGCCACTGAAAACACAAAAGAGGAGGTAAAGCAAATGCTGGGGCTGCTGGACACTCTCTTGAAGGCAAGAATTTTTCTGGTGGTTGAGCAAGTTACACTGGCTGTTATCACAGTTATCTGCACCCTTTTGTGGCTCTATAAATAGATCTTGAAGTCTTGTTGTCACCAAGCCCTCCCCAGTACCAACGGAGGGGTGCTTATCTGCATTAACCAGCTCCAGTTCTGGAAAGTCTTGTGAGAGATGAAACTGTGTGAGAAGACGGATTAGGTTTGTTGCTAAGAAGTTTGCAGAGAGCCAGCCCAAAATGGATATCCCAAGGAAAGAAAAGGGTTCATGAGAAGAAAAACAGAAGCCCCAGACTGAGCAGAAAGAGGAACAATAAGGCAGCTGTCCCAGCTCCTGAGAGGAAGATGTGCAAGCGTGAGCAGGCACTGTCTGCTGAGTCCCAAGGCCAAGGATCCCTTAGCTCAAATGCAGAAGAGTACCTTTTTGATGGATGAGTTTAAGCATAAGCACCACAATGAGGATACCCTCTCTATCTGTATCATTGTCACATTTTGGTAGCACTTTGCTAAGGATGGTTGGTCCCTGTGGTATGCTGAGTACTGCTTCCCTGAAGAGATCACCTAGACCTTCATGTGTTGCAATCTCATTACTGTAATGCTCCAGCGATTGGACAAACTAAAGAAGAATGCTTTTGCTAGTGCCATCCTCTTTGGAACCTCCAATAGCAGCTCCTTTTCTGGCATTGAGGTCTTCCAAGGCCAAGGGCTTGCCTTTCTGCTGAACCGAAATTGACAGGTGGACTACAAGTCATATATACATACATACATATATAAATATACATGTGTGTATATATGTATACATATACACATACATACATACATACATACATATATGGTGGAAACTGTATCCTCTGTATCCTGTTGGGGAGGAGACCCAGACCCTGGTTCAAGAGTACTGTTCCTGTGAGGGAGCCTTCCAGCACGTGGGCAAAGCCATCAATCAAGGCAAGATCTTCAAATGATCATGCCTTGCTGTTGCCTAGCTGCCTGCACCCACCCTTCAAGGATGATGGGATCATTAAAGGAAACTGAACATTGAAAAAATAAGAATTATCACCTAAATTTATATTTTATCCCACTACAAATCATAATACCAGTAATTTTAATGTTGAAGAGTAGAAAAAAAGGTTACAATGTCCAAGAGGAATTTGTCCAGCTACTACAATCAAATTGCTTGAATATTAAAACAAGAAAAAAATTTAGCCTAATATATCATAGGGAGTATTTGAAGGATACATTTTCATAAATGATTCAGTAAATGTAGAAAAGATATTTGATAAAAATTTAGCAATATTTCAGTGAAAATTTATCCAACAAATGAGAAATAAATTGTCCTCAACACGATGAAGTACATTTATGGAATGTGCACAGCTAACTTCATATAGATGGAAGATTGATTTAAAAAAAGTCTAAAAACCAAGAACAAAATAATGAGGTCTCATTTTACCATTCAGCACAGCGTTGAGTGCAATAAGTCAGCTGAAGCTATCATGTAAGAAAGAGAAACAAATTACATGATTGCAAGCAAAGTAAAACTCTATTTCTAGCTCCCACTATCTGGTGTAAGCATTTAAAGAAGACTGCAATTTTTTTTAAAGCTATATCTAAGCTTAATTTATAGATACATGCAGTAAAGCAGAGCCTGCAAATAAGTCGTATCAATTTTATTCTTTCTTAGTATGAGTGAGAACACGCAATATATTGAAATCCAGATTCAAAGAGCTATGATGTTTCTTTTCATTTTGTCAGGAAAATATGTTCATAGGGAGGGGCATGCACCAAGTTTCAAAGTAGGATAGTTAGTTCCTGAATTTTGAAACCAAGAACAATGATCTCTAAAAGACAGGTTTTAATTGATAGTTTCCCTTTCAGGAAACCACAGTAAAATAGATCACATTAGAGGCAGATGCACCCTGTCTTATAGCACAACTTAAAATCTTAAACCAATAGCCATCAGAATCTCCAAAGCACTGATGGTTTTCCTTGTTTTTATTTTTTTCTGACAATCATATATTTCTGGGAGTCCATATCTTGCTAAATTTTTACATGTCAAGTCAAACAAACATTCATGAATGGTCCTGTGGTTGCTTTATGAAAGAACTTTGAGAGAAAATGAAGTTTAATTTTTTATTTATCCATTTTTTTTTACTTTTATCTTTTAATATTCACATGTTATATATTGTGTGTTTTTCAAAAGTACTCACCATTCCTTTCCCTTCAAATGCTCCACTATTCTCCTCTACCATTTATTTTCCAAACTTTGTATGCTCTTTTTTCTTTTCTTTCTTTTTCTTTGACTTTTTTGTATAGGTACAGTGGGAAAATGGTCAGTTTCTTCAGGTATCTGAGCTCTGACAGGTTATTCTCCTGTATACATCCAACACAGGGAACACTTAGTCACTTAGTGAACCAGTGAAAAGTACATTTTAATTCTCAATCTATTTTTATCATAATATATTCCCTCAAAGACTCACATTAGCTAATGAGTGACCCAAAGACCTGTCAAGCTTTTAAAGAGTGTGAGAAAAAGCTTCCTAAAGATTCCTATACTCTCTGCAATTTCTAAGCAACTGTATTTTGACTTTTTATACTTGTAACCAATGTACTGTGGTCACTTTACGGAGCCTTTCATGCCCCATTCTGACTACCAGATCCGGGTGACAAACTTCCTCTTTCAGTTAGAGCAACCCAGATCTAGTGTGCCATGTCATGTGTGGTGTGTCACTTGCCAAGTACAGGGAGCCAAAAATGTTGCTTATGTTCATGATTGCAATATACATGCCATTCCCATAAAGCATTATTTCCTGTTACTCCTCTCAAGTTTGGCTCTTATAATCTTTCTGACCACGTATGATAATCCATGGGAATTTAACAAACAAGAGGTCATTTCAAGCTGGCTGGCGGTGGCGAATGCCGTTAATCCCAGCACTTGGGAGGCAGAGACAGGCAGATCTCTATGAGTTTGAGGCCAGGCTGATCTACAGAGCGAGATCCAGGAGAGGCACCAAAACTACACAGAGATACCCTGTCTCGAAAAACAAAACAAAACAAAAAACCAACCAAACAAACAAACAAGCAAACAAACAAAAAGCTGCACATACATAAATGGAACTAAAACCTTATATTGGCATTGACATCAGATGTATTTTTCTTGATTCATTTTTATTTAATTATTGTATGTGCACAGGTGTTGTATCTGCATGTATATCAGTGTACCGAATGCAATCCATGCCCAAAAAAAGTCCAGAAGAAGAGGTACGATCCCCTGGAATTAGACTTACAGAGATTTATGAGCCATCATGCTGATGCTGGGAATTGAATCTGGGTACTCTGAAAGAGCAGCCAGGGCTCTTAACTGCTAAGTCATCTCCCCAGCCCACAGATTAGTTTTTGGAAAACATGGAATCCAGTGGAATTATTCCTTGCAATGTTTATATTCTGTGTTATTGGCTTGATTTGTTTTAGAATCACCAACATTCCACTACACATGCATGTGAGAGCATTTACAGAGAACATTACTCATCAACAAAGAGTTGGCGATAACTAATGACTACAGGGAGACTGAGATTTATCCTCTCCCCCAGATGAACTCCTTACTAGTGGTCAAATGCTTTGGTCAGCCATGAAACCCATATGCACTGAAACAACAGAAATGTCTCAGTAGATATATATAATCTCTGTGTGTGTAAGAATAATAAATAAAACGAAGCCATCAATTTAGTGAAAGAGAGAGGGTAGCTGGGAGGGACTGGAGGAAAGAAAGGAAGGAAGGAAATGATGTAATTCTATTTTGGTAAAAAAATTAAATTAATATATATATGTATGTATATGATATAATAACCTCAGTTTCCCTCAAAAAGGCAGACCTACTCTGTGTATGCAACTACCATCCATGAGGTGGGGAACTGAAATGAGAAGGAAAATGCAGAACACCTGTTAGTGAGCTCTTTCTCTCCATCCCTGTTTCCCTCCCTCTTTTCCTCCTTTCTTCCCCCTCTTTTCTCACATTCTCTCTCTCACTCACCCCCTCTCTCTGTGATGCCCTGCTTATTTGTTTTATCAGGTCTTTCTTCCTCTCACAACAAACAGAAAACTTTTGACTCTATGTGAAAAAAATAAATCTTGTTTGATTTGATCATTTATTTTGATCATATATTTTGTTTCAGCAGTGGAAAAAAAAGTTAATAGGAACCATGGCCAAGTCATTGAAGAAACTGTTGAAAGGTCTGTATGAAGGAGAGATTGGAAAAGTGTCACTGCTAATGAGAACTGTCACAGAAGACTGTCCCAACCAAAATCTTTCAAAAAAGACCACTGGATTCTTACTCAAAAATTACATCAAGGGCATCAGCTACCAATTGCCTTCCAACTTTGGAATGATACTTATTGTTTTTTAGCCAATAACAATTATTTTGAAACTATATTTACTATTCCTTACTCAACCTTTAAAGTTTTTCATTCTCTATTCTACTTACCACCATGAATGCACAAAATACTTATTGTGTTGTTTTTATGACTACCTCAATATTAACTACTGAATGAATTTACTGTTCTCAGTGAGTTTCCAGTTTATATCACAATAAACAATTATTTAAGTGCACAGGAAATCATTCTTAAATTATGATTCAGGTTGAATCAACTTCAGAAAAATACATCAAGATCAGGCATAACTAGTTATCCTGGGTTGGCTTAAGAGGAGGAAGGTAAGCCCCTACAGCTGAAGACACCATGCACCTAAGACACAGAGCCTAGAAACTCTGTGCTAGAACTATCTTTAAAGCTTTCTCCCTGATGACTTTTTTCCATGATATCAGATGCCTACTACAAGCATTTTACTTGTTATTCTTACTTAGCTATAATGCCTATGACACACAGTAATGACAGATATGGCTCTATAAATTTTAGGTTGATTCTACTTTGGTAGAATGGCAACTGTGTCTACTTCCATTCTTGTATTTGTGTAAATTTACATGTGTTTCATTGTAGATGTAACCAACCGTCTTATTAAATAAGAAACACAGAAACAATGTAAAAGAGAAAGCCAAGAGGTCAGAGCTCAGAGCTAAAATCTCACCCTTCCTCCTGCTGTGTCCCAGCTTCTTGAAAGAGAGCTATTTCCTTGTCTGTCAGTTGTTTCCAAGTCATTCTGCCTTCTCATTGGTTGTAAACCCAAACACGTGACTGCTTCATTACTGTTTGTATGTACAGCCCTCTAGGTCTTAAAGGCGTATGTCTCCAATGCTGGCTGTATCCCTGAACACACAGAGATCTATGGGATTAAAGGCGTGTGCCACCACCGCCATGCTCTTTCTATGGCTCTAATAGCTCTGACCCCCAGGCAACTTTATTTATTAACATACAATCAAAATCACATTTCAGTACAATTAGAATACTACCACATTTCATTCATCAAAGAATTTTTTTCTGTAAGAAATATTATTAAGCATGTTTTTCATAGGTAATTGCATATACTCATGCTGAAATAAAAATTTAGCTTCAATTTATTTGAACTGGCTAAATTCATTACACAAAAAAATAGAAACTTATTTTTCAGAGTAATTTTGATTTTATTTTGAATTTAAAACAAAATAAAAAGTTGAGCTTGAAAGTATTTTGTGTGGTGGTATTCTAATTGTACTGAAATGTGATTTTGATTGTATGTTAATAAATAAAGTTGCCTGGGGGTCAGAGCTATTAGAGCCATAGCAAGAGTGTAGCGGTGGTGGCACACTCCTTTAATCCCAGCACTTGGTAGAAGAGCTAGGTAGATCTGTGTGTGTTCAGGGATACAGCCAGCATTGGAGACATATGCCTTTAAGACATGGGGGGCTGTACATATAGACAGTGATGAGGCAGTCACGTGTTTGGGTTTACAACCAATGAGAAGGCAGAACAAAAGACTATGAAAAGACATACACACAGGAAATAGGTCTCTTTTGGAGAGCTAAGACCACCACAGGAGGAAGGGTGAGATTTTAGCTCTGAGCTCTGACCTTTCGGCTTTCTCTTTTACATTGGTTCTGTGTTTCTTATTTAATAAGACGGTTGGTTACATCTACAGTATTTTTCAAAATTATGGACTGTAGTCTAGCTGTTGGTCACCAATTAACATAACTCATATAATAATTTTAACAATGAGATTTTAAAGTTTAATAAAATTTAATCAAAACATAAATTCTGTGAAACATTTTTGTTGAAAATAAATATATTCTGACTATGATTTCCATTCCCCCAACTATTCCCAGATTCTCCACACTTCCCTACTTCCTTAAATCCACACCCTTTCTTTCTCTTAGGATCCAAACAGGCATCTAAATAAATTTAGATAAAAATCAAAGCAAATTAGAAAAGGGACAAAATAAACAAACAGAAGGAACAAGGCCAAAGCAATAGCTCAGGAAATACACATGGATTCAGAGAAACATAAATTCACACATGGAAATCTCGAAAGAACATGATTCAGAAACCCTATAATGACTCAGAAACATGATTCTAACATGATTCAGAAACCCTATAAATGCCATGGACTTGTATGGTTCAAAAATAAGATAAAATAAAACAAAGCATTACCAGGCAAATACTCCCCCCAAATGCCACTGAATTTGTTTTGTGTTGACTGCTCACTCCTTAGCCTTGGGCCTACGTGGTGTTTATAGCTAGTGAGATTCCTTTGGAGGAAACTAATCGTACATTTGCAACTGCTCATCGGTTGGTGATGGCTGCTGAGCGAGGTGTGAGGGCTGTGCTCCTCTTCTCTGCTCAACGCTGCAGCCCCATCAGGCTTTGGTGCAGGTCATGGCTCGAGCTCTCAAGCAGAGTGCTGCTTGACAAAGTTCCGGTGAAATTTTGCCCAGAGGTTGGAGCAGTGGTTTGCACAATGGGAAGTTCTGTGCTTAGGCAGCCGCTGTGGAAATATATTCAGGTTCCCGAGGGAAAGCTTTGAAGATGGGTCAGAGGCTGAGAGGAGAGTCACAGTAGGAAGTCTTCGTAGTGCCCCCAAGGAATTTGCTACCTATATAGAAGATTTTGACAAATTTCTTATTCAGCTCTGGATATAAGATGGCACAAATATATTCATTACCCTACACAGGAGCCTATATAGAGGGCCTAGGAATAGGGTAGGCTGATGGGAAAAGAAATGAGCAGCCAGAATGTTCCTTTCTGGGAGTGTATGAAAACCACAGGCCTCTATCACAAAACTGAGGAACAGAAAAATGCTATAATCAGCCAGGCAAATGTTTATTATGAGATGTTTTGTAAAGTCTGGATTTTAGAAAACATCAAATGATTCTACACATAACTTGGTAAAGTAAAAATAATTTCAGACTAATATATTTTAACCACATGAGCAGCCAGCCTAGACAAAGGCTGTAAAAAGAAGAAGAAGAAGAAGAAGAAGAAGAAGAAGAAGAAGAAGAAGAAGAAGAAGAAGAAGAAGAAGAAGAAGAAGAAGAAGAAGGTCCTATGCTTTGCAGACACTGAGAAATTCATAACTTCCTGATTTGACAGAGGCTGTCCAAAGGTGTTGTTTCAGATAAGACTGTCTGTTTTGTACTTTGCTTAGCCCTGGACATTTAGTAGGGAAGTGAAAAAGAGATCCAGGGCTCTGATGCTTGCCAAATACTTATGTAGTCAATATGCCATATAAATAGAGAGACAGAGAGAGAAAGAGATGAGAGAGAGTCAGAGAGAAAGTGAGAGAGAGAAAGAGAACGAGAGAGAGACTGAGAAAGAGAGATGAAGGAGAGGGAGAGAGAGGGAGGGAGAGAGAGCTGCAGAACCATCAGATGTGCATTCATCCCTTTCTTCCTCCACTGTCTCCACACCTCCTCTTTGGAACCTTAACCCTGTTGAAGCTTGGCTTCCATAAGGTATAGACCTGTGTAGACCCTCTATATGCTACCAGTTGTAGATGTAACAGTCTTATTAAATAAGAAACACAGAGCCAAACACAAAGTTAAAAGTCCAAGAGGTCAGAGCAGTAACTAAGAGCTGATACTAAAAACCCTTTCTTACCCTTTGCTGCTGCTGCCGTCCTTCCCCTCAGAAAGAGGCCTACTTCCTGTGTGTCTGTCTTTTTATTGACTTTCTGTTCTGCCTTCTTATTGCTTGTAAACCCAACCACATGACCTTCTCATCACTGCCTGTCTGTACAGACCTCTAGGTCTCTATGGTTGGTGTTGGGATTAAAGGCACGTGTCTCCATGTTGGCTGTATCCTTGAACACACAGAGATCTGCGTGTCATGTGATTGGGATTAAAGGTGTGTGCCACCACCGCCCTGCTTCTGCTATGGTTTACTATTAGCTCTGACCCCCAGGTACTTTTATTTATTAACATACAAATAAAATCACATTTCAGCACAAATAAAATATCACCATAATCAGTCTCTGTGAATTCATATGAGTATCAATCAGCTGTATTTAGAAAGCCTTGTTTCACTGATGTTTTCCATCCTAACTCTTCCAAACTTTCTGCTTCTTCTTCCTCTTTTTTACAAATATTTATTTATTTGAAATCTCAAACAATGTCCTCTCTCCCCTCTCTTCCCAGTCCTTTCCCCACATCCCCTCTTCACCCCTCCTACCCCCATCCACTCCTCCTCCATTTCTATTCAGAAAGGGGCAGGCCTCCCATGGATATCAACAAAACAGGGCATATTAAGTCTCAATAAGACTAAGCACCTCCCATTGTATTAAGGCTGGGTACGGCAATCCAGTATGATGAATAGGGTTCCAAAAGCCAGCAAAGGGTCAGAGACAGTCCCTTCTCCCACTGTTAGGAGTCCCACAAGAAGACTAAGCTCCACAACTGTAACATATATGCAGAGGGCCTATATCAATCCCATGCAGGCTCCAAAGGAGCCCAGCTTATTTGATAATGTGGGTTTTCTTGTGACGTGCTTGATCCCTCTAGATCCTACAATTCTTCCCTCTCTTCAGCAAGATTTCTGAGTTCAGCCTAATGTTCAACTGTGAGTCTTTGTATCTGTTCCCACCAGTTGCTGGATGAAGCCTCTCTGATGACTATTGGGCTGGGCACAAATCTAGGAGTATAGAAAATATAGTTAGGAGTCATATTCACATTTTTTTTTCTCCAGTCCTTTTTGGGTCTACCCTAGGTCTCTGAGCCACAATATCCTTCAAAATAGCCACAAAAAATCTAAAATATTTTGGTGTAACTCTGATTTAGCAAGTGAAAGACCAGTATGACAAGAACTACAAGTCTTTGAAGAAAGAAACTGGACAAGATACCCAAAGATGGAAAGATCTCCCATGCTCATGAATAGGTAGGATTAATACAGTAAAAATGGCTATCTTACCAAAAGAAATCTACAGATTCAATGCAATCCTCATGAAAATCCCAACACAATTCTTTACAGACCTTAAAAGAACAATACTAAATTTCACATGGAAAAATAAAAACAACAACAACAACAACAAAAAAGAACAACTCAGAATTGCTAAAACAATCCTGTTTGATAAAAGAACTTTGACTTCAGGAGGTATCTCCATCCTGATTTCAAGCTCTACTACAGAAATACAGTAATAAAAATTACATGGCATTGGGATAAAAATACAGGTGGATTAGTGGAATCAAATCGAAGATCCAGATGTAAATCTACATACCTATGAACACCTGATTTTTGACAAAGAAGCCAAAAGTATACAATGGAGAAGAGTAAGCATCTTAAACAAATAGCTTTGTGTGAACTGGATATTAGGATGTAGAAGAATGCAAATAGATCAATATTCATCACCCTGCAAAAAATTCAAGATCAAAGACGTCAACATAAATCCTGATACACTGAACCTGAAAGAGGAGAAAGTAGAGAATTATTTTGACTGCACTGTCATAGGAGACAACTTCCATTTTCTGCCTCCTCTTAAGCTGATTCCCCTAAGCCTGGGGGGAAGGATTTGATGGATACATACCATTTAGTATATAGTGTTCCAAGCTCTCTCACTTTCTGCATATTTTCTAGTTGTGGACCCCTGTATTAGTTCCCATAGTTCCTCCCAAACAGGAGGAAGTTTCTCTAATTATGGCAGAGTGAGATACTGATCTATTGCTGTTACAGAAGCTCCTTTAGGGGTATTTGTATTGCCACATATCTGGAGCAGAAGAGTAGTAAGTTGTTTTCACCTAGGTTCGTGGCCTATCCAGTTTCAGACTCATAGGCAGCTGAGTAGAATCAGAGACAGGTTCCATTTCATGGAGTAGACCTTAAATCCTATCAGGTATTAGTTGATTAATCCCAAAAGTTATGTGCCACTATCGCACTTGAACATCTTTTAGGTAGACCATAGTGTAGATCTAAGAGTTTACATCATGATCTTATTATAAGCCATTCCTGAGACTAGAAGCTTCATTTGATGATAAGAGATGTCCATTTGGGGCTCAATCTCCCCCATTATTAGACAGTTCTTCTTAGATCACCTTCATAAATGTATATATTTTAAGAAACTTCTAGTAGTATATTAAGTTTCTATAGGATAGTTCAAAATTCCTTAAGTTTTAGCTTTCCCTTCTCATATTTTCTTGCTCTCCCCCATCCCTGTTTCTTCTTCACCATTTGACTCTCCAGGCTTAGCCTTAGTAATCCATCCATATCTATTCAATTTCCCCTTCCTAAGGTGGTCTTATACTTTCCTCAGTCACTTACTCTACATCTAACCTTTGTGGTAATATAGATTAAAGCCTGCTTATAGGAGACTTAACAGCAGACATCCATATATAATTTAATAAATACAACTGTGGTATTGTCTTTGGTTACGTCATAATGATGATTTGCCTTTTTCTTCTTTTTGTTGTTTGTTTTCATTTACCTAAGAATTTTGTGTGTTCATTTTTTACAGCTTTGTAATAGTTCATTGTATAAGGTTACCATATTTATTCACCTATTGACAGTCATCTATTCTGTTTTCAGTTTTTGAGTATCATGAATAGAGCAACAACAAAAATGGTCTCTGTAGTAAGATGGGGAATCCTTTGTATATATTCACAATAGTGGTATGGATATATCTTGAAGGAGGTTTATTGCTAGCTTCCTGAGAAACTGCCACACTGATTTCCACAGTGGCTGTGACATCTTTTCACTCCCATCGGCAAACGATTAGTGTTCTCCTTACTCCCCATCTTTTGCCAAGTGTATTACCTTTTGTTTTATAGACTTTGGCCCTTCTGACTGGTGTAAGGTGAGACTCCTAGATATTTTGAAGTAGCACTAAGAATTAATATATAAATTATATTTATATGACCTAGAGATTTTTCCTTTCTTTCTTCTTCCTTCCTTTCTTTTTTCTTCTGTCCTTCCTTGGTTCCTTTCTTCCTCCTCTCCTTTCCCTTTCTTAGTTTCTGGGTGGGCTTGCAAGTGCTTTTCACATCATACAAGGACACCAATGTTACAGGCATGAGGAGCCATGTGTGATTTTTAATGGATGTTGGAGATTCAAGCTACTGATTAAGAAATTGTCTTACATTTAAAGACCAAGTCGTCTTATCTTCTGGGCCATCTTTTAATTTCAAGATATTTTTCCTTTGTAAATAACTAACATTTTTCAGTGACATATGTGCTCTGTTGATACATCTCTTAAGTATTATTTCTACAAACATTAATTATATGTCAAGTAATGTGCTGCAGTATTTTACATTAATATTGCCTTTTAAAATCTGGGGAAAGTATTTTCCTATGTCATCAGGACTAGCCTTGTACACACCATGTCACTGATGTCAATTTTAATTAAAAGATGCACCTGACTCAGCTTCCTGATTTCTTAACTCAGAGGTATAAACTACCACATCCAAGTCAAGTTGAACATGCTCAGTTCTGCACAATATAGCTTATGATACAGTCATTGGTTTTTTTAAAGAGTCCAATTACATATGAGAAAATACAAGCAATTCCTCTCAGCTTCTATGTTTTGGTCACTTTAACTTGATATTGAGCATTAGAATATGAGAACTCAAAAATTTAGTGCACATGTAATTTGAGCATTAGTGAGGATGTCAGATGTTTGTAAAAATAAATCATTTCATCTATTGCTAAGACTATCTCTGCTTCTAACTTGCTACATGTAAACTTTTCATTGGATAATTAAATAGAAAAATATACATCAAAAAAATATAGTACCTATCACCATATCTACATGTATATACAGAAACATACATACTTCTATACTTCCATAAACTAAAATACTAAAATCTAAAAGTGTTTTCCCATTCTTCTCATTACATTTTAAAAACAATTTCTTGAGATAATGCAATAATTATATTATATTATATATTATATTATATTATATTATATTATATTATATTATATTATATTATAATTATACCACCTTCTCTTTTCTCCCTCCAACACTTCCCAGGTACTCCTTTTGCTCTCTCTCTTAAATTAATGTTAAATTAATGCCCTATTTTTTTAATTGTTGTCAGAGCTGCACACACATGGTTGGGGGTGTGTGTTCCTAAATATATAAATAACCCTTCTCAGGTCATATAATGATTTCTGTATCTGTCAAGATCTTAGAAGAGAAAGGGACAGCTCCAACACGGAATCTCAGCTTATTTTATTATGGAAAATCATGAAATATCATAAAATTTTGAGAAAACTAAAAAACAGGACAGAGTAGAGATTTATATTCCATTCAATAATTTTTCAGCTGGGTGGTGGCGGCGCATGTCTTTAATCCCATCACACAGAAGGCAGAGGTGGGCAGATCTCTGTGAATTCAAGGCCAGGCTGGTCTACAAAGTGAGTTCCAAAACAGGCACCAAAACTACACAGAGAAACCCTGTCTCAAAAAACCAAAATAATAATAAGTATAATTAATAATAATAATAATTCCTTCTTTCCTTTCTTTTAGAATATTTTTAAAGGTTTTAATTTCTAACAATATTCAGGTGGCACTATAGTGCATTTAATTGCCAAATTGATTTAGCTTTTCAGACATCTTTAGATTCAAAGAAAATTTTATATTATGCTGATTGTAGCTCTATGTTATTCTCATAAATCAGCAAAGCACATTTATAAATCTTATGAAAAAAGTACCTGCAATTTATACAGCTGCTAAAATTATATCATTAGTGATATATATGCACTCAATTTAAGCTACTTATTTCAACAAGAGTTTTTTCTACTATATTTTAAAATCCTAGATTGGCATTTATAGTGTTACAGGCTCATGTAAACTGGGGACAGCATTAAGAATACATAACAATTACCAAGAAATATTCTGTTTTGTACGGTTGATTTTTTTTCTTTTTTCTGTTGTTTGATGGTTTCACCTCGTAATCATTTTCACCCCCATTCCTTTTTCTCATATCACCCTTATCTGCTTCTAAAGCCCTTCTTCTCAGCAATGACCCCTCCTACTAGCACTTTCCATTTGATCTCCTGAGTTCAGTCAGCCTTTCCCACCTGATCAAATATGGGAGTTTATTCACTGTAGCAAGAGGAACTCATCACTGTTGACACCACTGAGAATGAAGACACTCCCTCCCCAGCAACCATTAACTGTCAAAAGGTTCTCTTGGCAGGTTAGGGCCTCATCGGTACCTTCCCATCCAAGATAAAATGCTGATTTGTCCATTTTTGTGTTCTGTCTAATAAGAAACAAAATCGTCTATCTCTACCCTGATGCTATGAGTGTCATTAAAATTGATATCACTCATCTTGTTTCTTGGAATAATAAAATAGACTTGGTGTGGAAAGAGTTTTCAGCTGAAAAAAAATGTGTTGCATTTTCGTTTATAAGGTTATTTATTTATATTTATATGAGGATCTTTAGCTTATATTTGATGGTTTGACTTGCAAGTGTGTAAGTACAATGCATGTTCACTCTTTGTGGTGGCAAGAAAAAGTTATTAGATACCCTGGAACTGGAATTACAAGTGGCCATGAGATATGATATGGGGATGAATCCAGGTCCTGAAGCAGAAAGTGCTTAACCACTGAACTGTCTTTCCAGCTCTTGTTTATATTTTATTTTGGTCACCTATTACTTACTACTATTTTTATCAAGTTTTATCAAGAACACACTAAAATTTGGTTGTGGTGTGTTCAATAAATATTATGTTTCATTTCATATGTCTAAATATAAATGGCCAGAACCTTTTATATATGATGCAAAATAAAAATTTTTAAATCTTTATTCTATTTATTTCTTAATTTTTAAAAAAAAACAAAGCAGGTCTAACTTGGGAGATGGAAATATTAAAAATGTCCTCTTTATGATTCTGTAGTCTATGAATCCGAAATTTAAGTGTTGGTATCTTTTAATGTCTTTGGGAGAGGATCCACTGTTAGTGTCTCTGTGGCAGCACATTATAACAACAAGAGTACAGGTCATATTATAGAACAACACACAGTAATGATGTCATCACATTTCATTGCACCTATTAAAAATGCCTTCTCAGTGTTTTCGATCTTACCCATTCTGACAGGTGTACGATGGTATCTCAGAGTCATTTTGATTTGCACTCCCTGATGACTAAGTATGGTGAGCAAATCCTCAAATGTTTCTTAGCCATCTGAGGTTCTTCCGTTCAGAATTCTCTGTTTAGATCTGTAGTCCATTTTCCAATTGGATTGTTAAGTACTTTGATATCTAGTTTCTTGATTTTTTTATATATTTTTGGAGGTCAGTCCTCTGTCCAATGTGGGATGGGTGAAGATCTTTTTTCATTTTGTCTTATTGACCATGTCCTTTGTCCTACAAAAGCTTTCCAGTTGCAAGAGGTCCCATTTAGTAATATACCCAAGGAATGCTCAATCATACCACAGGGGCACATGATCAACTATGTTCATAGCAGCATGATTCATAATAACCAGAACCTGGAAACAGCTTAGATGCCCTTCAACTGAAGAATGGATAAAGAAAATGTGGTACATATACACAATGGAGTACTATTCAGCAGAGAAAAACAATGACATCATGAAATTTGCAGAGAAATGGATGGAACTAGGAAATACCATTCTGAGCGAGGTAACCCAGACTCAGAGGGTCAAACATGGTATGCACTCACTCATAAGTGGATGTAAAGCATAGGATAACCAAACTCAACCCAGAGCTCCAGGGAGGCTAGCTAGGAGGGAGGACCCTAGGCAGGACACATGGATCACCCAGTAAAGAAGAAATAGATGAGATCTGCAGGAGCAAAATGGGAATGAGGGGGCAAGTAATGGAAGGAAAGGAAGGGGGGATGATAACATAGGGGAATGAGAGGTTTGAGGTGGAACAGGGACAGAGTGGTAGAGCAATGAAAGAGATACCATGATAAGTGAAGACATCATGGGACTAGGGAGAAACAGGGTGCTAGGGAAGTTCCCAGGAATCCACAAGGATGACCCCACCTTAAGACTACTGGAAATATTTGAAAGGGTACCTGAGCTGACCTACTCTGGTGATCAGATGGCTGAATATCCTAACTGTCATCATAGAGGCCTTATCCAATGACTGATGGAAGCAGATTCAGAGATCGACAACCGGAGGCCAGGCCGAGCTCCAGGAGTCCAATCAATGAGAGAGAGGAGGGATTATATGAGCAAGGGACATCAAGATCTTGATTAGAAAAAGTACAGAGACAACTAGCCAAACTAGTGAAAACACATGAACTGTGGACTAATAGCTGAGGAGCCCACATGGTACTGAACTAGGCCCTCTGGATAAGTGAGACAGTTGTTTAGCTTGAACTTTTTTTTTTTTTTTTTTTTTTTTGGTTTTTTCGAGACAGGGTTTCTCTGTGTAGTTTTGCGCCTTTCCTGGAGCTCACTTGGTAGCCCAGGCTGGCCTCGAACTCACAGCGATCCGCCTGGCTCTGCCTCCCGAGTGCTGGAATTAAAGGCGTGCGCCACCACCGCCCGGCTAGCTTGAACTTTTTAGGGGGCTGCCAGGTAGTGGGATCAGAACCTGTCCCTGGTGCATGAGATGGTTTTTTGTAGTCTGGTGCCTATGGTGGGACACTTTGCGCAGCCTTGATGCAAGGCGGAGGGGCTTGGACCTGCCTCAGCTGAGTGTGCCAGGCTCTGCTGACTCCCCATGGGAGACCTTGCCTTGCAGGAAGTGGGAATGGGGGGTGGGAGGGAAGGCTGGGGCATGGGAGCAAGGAATTGAAGGGAGTCTATGGTTGGTATGTAAAATGAATAGAAAATCTCTTAATAATAATTATAATAATAAAAAGAAAAAAAATAATGCCTTCTAATAAGGTCATCTTCACAGATAATGGGAAATGTTTTGTTCATAGGGTGGGCTGAAATTCAAGCTATGGTATTTTTAGTTCTATGAAACACATTCTAAGGAAAGCCTATCCATCATTTACATACATGCTTGGTCCTTTGATTTATAATCAATTAAGCCTTCAAATTTTCAGAAGCTGTTTATCTTTGTATTATGTAGAATGCTATTTAATTGATTCATATTTGTAACACAAATGTGATTATGAAGGAAATATTTTAAATGTCTCCAAGATGAGTCATTTCATAAGTTTTAAAGTATACAGGATGTATTAACATTTAGAAATCAAAAGTTTGTCTCTTTTTTTCCTTCAATATTTGATGGCAAGAAAACATACTATTCTCCCCCACTTTGATAAATCGTGTCCTTTGAAACAGCTGTGAAGTGAACCATTACAAAGTAAAACACTCCACTGAACTGAAAAACAAACTCTGATTGGGAAAGCTAATGCCTCAGGAAAAAGCAGGTTTTTCAATCTCTGTTTTCATGTCTCCTTGTGTCTTTGACGGATGATAAAAATAGCTAAAGAAGCTAAATTTTAAACAAAGTACCACAGTGACTTAAATGCCATCACTTGTTTGTTTGCGTACCAGCTGAAGTGTTAAAGAATTCACTAAAAGGCAGACAAAATGTCGAGTATCAGGACACTAAGGAAAAACAAACCCATTAAATATATCATTTTGTTTTTTATTCCCCCATGACAAATTAGATACAGTTTATAAGCTTTCAATATCCTTTAAAAAATGACCAAAGAATACATGTCCTTGAATTATACATATGTTACTATTTCTGTGATATCTGACCAAAATCTACTTTTATAATAATAAAGGGATTAAGAATGTGTATTTAATATATGTTCTGGTTGAAGCTCCACCTCAGCCGCGCCCCCCTCCCCCAGCACCCATATACCCAAAGAATCTGGAATGTTCTGGTGGAAATTCCACCTCAAGACCCTCTCCTATCTCTGCCCAAACCCTGTCTCATCTCAGAAAGCCTGCCAAACATGGCTCCACCCACAGAGGGTGTTTAAGATCCCATACAAGACTTGGCATCGTGGTTCTCCCTCATGACTTTTCCCCTTCTCCTGGAGCCATCCAGGAATGCTCTGCTCAGATTAAAGCTGGACTTACTAATTCAGCCTGATCTGACTTACTGCATTATTGGTGTTACACACAGCTGGGGGATTTAAACTTTTCAATATGAATTATGGCTATTTTGTTGTGACATGCTTAGAGAAGGTATGTATATATAAAATTCACAAAACATAATTTATTAATGTAATAAAAGTCCTTTGGGAATGTGTTGGCTTCAAAGCATGAGTTAAGAGACATTTCTACTTTGAATGGTTGATATTGTCTTAGAATATGTGTTCATGACTCTAACTGTGCAGCTTACTTTAAACATGAAATCAATACAAAGATTAGAGCAATTTAAAAGAGAATTTAAATGTCAAAAAGGACAGGACTAGAAAGGAATCTTAAGTAAAGTAAATGGAATGGACATGACTAGAGAGATAAATGTGAGAAAGACATGAGGAAGGAGAGTTGACAGACCAAGGCCAAACAACCAAAATGAATAAACTTCTCCATCAGAAGTTCCTGGTAGACAAGATAAAGGCAAAAGAGAGAAACAAATGAGCAAGATTGAAGACAGAGAAAAACAGAACCAAGAGGGCAGTTATCCATTTATATTGCAAGAACATCTTAGATTGGTGGTTTTATCATTGAAAATTCAAACTAGGAAGTCTTAGCATTTTCTGTCTTGCTTACATGAGCAATTTTGGTTGCTGCAGTGGAACTATGCTTTATGGGGCAATAAACAATATACAAAGATCTATTGGAAACTTTTGAATTGATCCTGGAGAGTCCTGGTAGTAGACTATATCACCAGAATAGATATTGAGAGGTTGGTCATAGTGTTTTATGGATATTCTAGCTATTATATTCTGATAGATTATGTGCAGGTGTGCCAAAAGGAAAAATATACTATTTTCATACATGTGTGAGAGGAAAAGAAAGAAAAAGATGGTAATTCGAAGGAGGGATTGTAGGAGTGAGAGCAAAAAAGAAAGGAGAGAATATTGATACCTAACTTTCCATGCTAAAATATTAGAACTGCTCACACCACACATTTCTAAATGTTATTAGTTGAGGAAGGGAAAAATGAAACAAAAAAATATATGTAATTTTTAGCGTTTTATAGTTTTATTACACAAAAGACCTGTAAAATATGCAAATCATTTCAAGAAATCAATTATTAAAAGAGAATACATAATTCAAAGCAGATGTATAGAAGCATAGACCTGTAGAAAAAATATGGATGTATCTGTACAGAATTGAGATAAGATTAGGTCAAACAAAATGAGATGTCTTCTCTATTAGTACAGCATGTGAAGAATGAAATGAAATTAGAGAAATGACGAGACCATAGATTACTGGAATAGCATAAGTCCATACTATAGCAAAATTAGCTTGTAGAGCCCAATAGTAGGGAAGAAGGACAGTATTTTATGGTCCTTAACCCTTTTATTATTTCTTTTATTTTTAATAATAATGTTGAAAAATTTGTACAGGAGTACAGTTAGTGTTACAGCTCTGGAGGGAAACATCCTAACTTATTGGGAAGCCAGACTGTACCTAGAGCTGGAGCCACAACAGGACAGCTCAGCTCTGGAGGGAAAGGTAGCCTGACTTGTTAGGAAGCCTGGCTACAAGTAGAGCTGCAACCGGACAGCTCTGGAGGGAAAAGTATCCCAACTTGTCCTGAGGTGGGGGAATACCTGAAGCTGGAGTGTGGCACGTGATGGTCTCTCTGCAGGATATAGCAGCCCTGCTCTTCCCCCAGGAGAGAGCCCTTACAGCTGAGCTTTGCTTTGCCACCCCACCCCTACCCTGGAATCCCGCAGAAAGGGACTGGCCTGCAGAGCTCTGCTTCTTCTCTCTAGCCCAATTATGTTACTTCTTCTGCTTCACTCTGCTAAAGAAAAAAAAAAAGAACCTGCAGAAATGTAGCAATTTCTCCAGCTCCAGGGAAAAATTGTTGCTTTTTTTCTGCTCAGCCTCCCTCAGGCCCACTAAGGGAAGATCTCAGCAATTTTTTTTTTTCTGCTCACTTCTGCTAAAGGTACTTCTCAGCAAGGTTCTTCCATTCTTTGCTGGTGAATGAAGATCTTCACCCAAGACTCTCTTAAAACAGAGATTTACTTTTGGAAGGAGAAGTCCAGGAGAGTGGCTGCCTCTGTCAAAGTGGGAAAGGACAGCCCATAACTTAACAGGCACAGGGCCTTATATAGGGCTTCTTAGGGTCAGAGTTTCTCCAAGGAGATTTTTTGCTCAGGGATTGGTTGGTTTAGTTGGTCAGGGGTAGAGTTGGCTCTGGCTTCATGGCCAAACTGTGTTTCTTTCAGTTTTCCTTTTTTGCCTTTGGCTCAAATTTTAGGGCTATGGAATAGTTCTTTCGCTGGCTCTGATTTTGGGACAAAACGTGTTTCTTTGGCTCTGGTTTCAGGATCAGGGTGTGTTTCTTGGGTGCTGGGTTCAGGGCTAAAGTGTTTCTTTCACTAGCTCTGGTTTCAGGGCCATGGTGGGTTTCTTTGGCTGCTTTTTTTTTCTACAAATACAGTACTTTTTGATCATCTCTACCCCTTCTTTCACTTTCCAGTTCCTATTATTTCCTACCTCACATCTTTCTCTCAAATTGATGTCCTCTTCTACTTTGTGTGTGTGTGTGTGTGTGTGTGTGTTTTGTATGGGTGTGTTATTTGTTTGCACATGGGCATATGGTTAACAAGTAGTTTTGGTCCTTGGAGAACATTGACTACTCCACCCTCAACAACCATTATTTGCCTCTAGCTTCCCAATTAGGGGAAGGGTTTTGTGAGTCCTTCCCCAATGCAGAATGCAGAATGGTATGTTTTGGGTATGGTCATGTTCAGGGTCTGTGCAGACTATCATAGGTGGTGCAATGTATTGGTACAACATTCCTGCCACGTGCAGAAGACACTATTTCTTAGCACTACTCCTGGCTTTAAAATGTATCACCCCTCTGAAGCAATATTTCCTGAGATGTTTCTGTAGAGGGTGATTTACTGATGTCCCATTTAGAGTTGAGCACTCCAGGGTCAGTATCTCCACGATTCCATCTTCTGTTAAAAAAAAAAAAAAAGAAGAAGAAGAAGCAGCTTCTGGGTGAGTGATAATAGCTACAGAAACCTACAAGTATAAAGATAAATACATCAAACAGTCGCTCTTGTATCTGTATATCAAAGCAGTAGTATCAAGTGCCCTCTCGGGTCTATAACATCTATCCAATTGTGGGTTTTTGTGGAGGTTTGCAATAACAGGTAAGAGTTAACTAATATTTTTATAATTATATTTGTATGGTATGTGAATGTGTATATGTCAGTGTATGCATGTGCACATGGACATGGAAACATAGGAGGCATATGATAGACTTCTTTCATAAATCTTCATTGCATTTTTTTTGCCAGGTCTCTTACAGAATATGGAATTTGTCAGTATGCACAAGCTGGCTAGTCAGTGTACTACAGGAATCCCAATGTCCCTAAATCTCTGCACTAGGGATATATCCATATACTATAACCTCCAAATTTGTATATGGATTCTAAGGTTCCAAACTTTAGTCCTCATTCTTATGAAACAAGTACTTAAATTAAAGGATCATCTGCCTATCTACCAGTTATTTTACTTATAATGCAGGGCATTTGTTATTGTGTTAAAAGGAAACATTTAAATATATTCTCCTCGTTCAACACTAAGTCTTTAATAGGGTAAGTAATATATAAAACTCAATACTAATTGTTTCCTACTAAAATATAACTCAAATACTATAGTGAATTTTAAAGAAAATTATATATCAAGGATTGGGGGCATATAGCTTCACATTAGAACTTTTGCTTTGCATGTTCAAGGTCTTGGTTTTATATACAACATAAATTGAACCAAATGCTTACATGAGTTAGACTTATGGTATAATAAAATAACTGGATAGTTAGTGGCAAAGATAGAATAGAAAAAAAAATATTATATATAAGTAGGTCTTGGAAGAAAGTGAGACACAAAACTACCTGAGAAAACTACCCATAAAGAATAACAACAGCTGGAGCTTGGCCTGGTGCTTGGCTGTGGATCTCTGCATCTGCTTCCAACAGTTACTGGATGAAGGCTCTATGATCACAGTTAGGGTACTAACTGATCTGATTTCTGGGGTAGGCTAGTTCAGGCACCCTTTCCAGGATTCCTAGTAGTCTAAGCTGGGGTCATCCTTGTGGATTCCTGGGAACCTCCCCAGCACCTGGCATCTCCCCATTCCTATGGCATCTCCCTCCACCATGATATCTCCCTCACTGCTCCCTGACTCCATCCCTGCTCTAGCTTGACCGTCCTGTTCCCTCATATTCTCATCCCCCATCACCCACCCTACATTGCCCCCCTCGTCCCCAGTTTACTCATAGAGATCTCTTCTATTTCCCCTTCCCTGGGTGCACCACACCTTAGGGTCCTCCTCGTTAGCTAACTTCTCTAGAGCTGTGGGTTGTAGTCTGGCTATCCTTTGCTTTATATCTAATATCCACTCATGAGTGAGTACATACCATATTTGTCCTTCTGAGTCTGGGTTACCTCACACAGGGTATTTTCTAGTTTCATCCATTTGCCTGTAAATTTCATGATGTCATTATTTTTTACTGCTGAGTAGTATTCCACAGTGTATCTGTACCACATTTTCTTTATCCATTCTTTGGTTGAATAACATCTAGGTTGGCTCCAGGTTCTGATTATTACAAATAATGCTGCCAGAAGCCAGGCGGTGGTGGCACACACCTCTAATCCCAGCACAAATAATGCTGCCATGGACATAGTTGAATATATGTCCTTGAGGTATAATTGAGCATTCCTTGGGTGTATGCCCAAGAGTGGGATAGCTGGGTCTTAAGGAAGATTGATTCCCAATTTTCAGAGAATCCACCATACTGATTTCCAAGTGGCTGTACAAGTTTGCACTCCCATCAAAAGTGGAGGAATGTTCCTCTTGCTCTGTGTCCTCTCCAACATAAGCTGTTATGAGTGTTTTGATTATAGCCATTCTGACAGGTGTAAGATGGTATTTCAGAGTCATTTTGATTTGCATTTCCCTAATGACTGAGGATGTTGAGCAATTCTTTAAATGTCTTTTGGCCATTTGAGATTCTTCTGTTGAAAATTCTGTTTAGCTCTGTAGACCATTTTTTAATTGGGTTGTTTTGGTATTTTAATGTCTAGTTTCTTTAATTCTTTACATATTTTGGAGATCAGCCCTCTATTAGATGTGGAGTTGGTGAAGATGTTTTTCCATTCTGTAGGCTGTTGTTTTGTCTTATTTACCGTGTCCTTTGCCTTATAGAACCTTCTCAATTTTATGAGGTCCCATTTATTAATTGTTGCTCTCAGTGAAGTCAAAGAGAGAGAAGAGGCAGTCCATGAGCAAGGGGCATCAAGATCATGATGGGAAAACCTACAGAGACAGCCAAGCCAAACTAGTGGGAACTCATGACCTTTAGACCCACAGCTGTGGAGTGTCCATGAGACTGGACTAGACCTTCTACATAAGCAAGGCAGTTGTGTAGCTTGATCTGCTACAGGGGCTCCCTGTCAGTAAGATCCGGATTCATCTTTGGTGCATGAGCTTGCTTTTAGGAGCCCACTACCTATGGTGTGACACCTTACACTGCCTTGATGCAGGAGGAGGGGCTTGGACCCCCTCTACTGAATGTTCACTCTCTATGGATTCCTCATGAGAGACTTTGACTTGTTGAAGGAGGAAATGGAGAGCAGGTTGTGGGAGAGGCAGGAGAAGGAAGGAGAGGGAAATCTGTGATAGGTATGTACAATGAATAAAAAAATACCTTAATAAAATGAAAGAATAATAACAAATAAGTAATAGACTGAAACAAACACAAACACAAAATACACCAAAAGGAAATGACATTTTGGGAATATCAAAAATTAACCAAATAAAAACCGTTTTTCAGAAATCCTATTATTAAATCTAAACCTTAGTTTTAAACTGCCATCAAATATAAACTAATTTCACATGCTCATGTACTATCAAAATCCATCATCACTTTTCAGTACAAATTTTCGTATGGGCTAAGCTTCTGGAATCTTGAGAAATTAAGCATAAATGCAAAGTGACTGAAGACATTCCTTTTTAAAAAAATCCCTTCAAGTAAGACCCACAGACGGAGCATAAATAAATATGAATTTACAGCTACATATCACTGAAAATTATATGCAAACAAGTTAATCTGTTTGAATCTAAATAAAAGAATCAGATTTGTTTTTGAAAAGTAAAGAATTTTAGATAAAAGCAAGCAAAAAAGTAAATAAAATGTGACAAAAATAAGTGAAAGGAATAGAAGGTTTTTTATAATTTAATATGTATATTACACATGTGGTAGAATAAACTTTTATTTCTACTTATACCATCAAATATTATTGTAAATATTTCTTGATAAAAGAAGAACTGTTAAATAATGAAATTTCCAAAATGCAGTCTTCTGAAGAGTACATCTAAACAAGCCATCAATGTACTACAGATGTAGTGGACTGAGAGATCATCCTATTGTAAAAATTATATAGGATTTGGTTGCTAATATGTAATCTAGCTAAATGGAGGAGGGTTCACATCTCGAAGTATAAGCTAATGACTTGAGCAAGGCATACAGGGGATAAAGCCTTCAAGAGCAAAACAATTTTATTTAATTTACAAAATAAGAATAAAAGCTTATGCAACTGAAGTCAGAGTGTGCAATTTGCTTTTAACTGTATTTTGGCAAAAGAAAACAGCTATCAAGAAGACATCCATTGTCTACATGGAAATAAAGTTGACAAGTCATATAAAGGGATGTGGGAATAAAGTCCTCAGTAGTCCAAATTTGTCCTCATTTAATTATATTTTACAGCTTCAAGGTCATAGTTTTTGAAGGCTAAAATTTCATAAATAATAGTCAATGTGTAAGGAACTCTCATAGTGTTATTTATCTGATATAGTAGAATTAATAAAAAAAAAACATTGTTTTGAAAACTAGTGTCTAGATTTAACAGTTTAATAATATGTGAAATCAGTGGCAGTCCTTAAAGAATTTTAGGTTTGAATTATACAACAATTGAGAATCTGTTCTCATACACTCTTAGAAAAGATGCCAGAAAGTAGTACAATGTACTATAAGTGTCATATGAGAAATGAAGGAAAATAAAGGGGAGAGATGCAGATAGATATACAAAGATAGAAAGACAGATAGAAAGATTCATTGATAGATATATAGATGGTAGATAAATAGATAGATAGATAGATAGATAGATAGATAGATAGATAGATAGATAGATAGATAGATGATTGATTGATTGAATTAAAACAGGATATCCACTTTGACTAGCCTGACTTTTTTCACAGTGGCATGATAGACCTACTGTAGGAGAGGACTGGGTGTGTGTGTCTTGCAACTTTTGCAGCTATTTTTTAATTAAAATTCCTTACTAAGTATATGTAGGTCTCTAATCTTTAGGGGATAATGTGGGGGTGTGTGTCTATTTTTGTGTGTGAATCTAGGGATTGAATTTTGTCTTCAGAAGGGCAAGGCAACCTTCATCCACAGACCCCTCTCTAATGGTTCCTCTGACATAGAGCTTCATTAATTTGACCAGCTTGTGTCAGCCTCCCATGCTGTGGGCGGCTACAGACTTGTATCAGTAGACCTTGTTTCCAGATGACTAGTTTTTATACAACTTCTGGAGGGTTTAACCATTGTTTGTACCAATTAAAGTCTCTCTGATACTTTTTTAGGCTCCACAATATTGATTTGCCAAAGCTATTGATTTACTTACAAAAGTAAATAGTTTACCATTTATCATTGTATTTTCTAATATTATTATTTCAACAATCAGACTTTAAGTGAAGGATATTTGCTAAGTGGTACATTTGGAGGTTAATCTTTCTAAGGTCTTAGTCAATATGCCAGATTCTAAATTAGGTAGTATACTTTGAGAGGGATGCACTGGCATTTTGATGCTTATGTGTTCATCAAGTCTTACTTTATACTTAGCTTCTTTTTTTTTTTTTAGTTGTCTTCATTTTCTGTTTGTCTGTTTATTTCTTTGAATGTATATCTGTGAACCTTAAATACACAAGCCACTATAGAGCAAATACTTTGATTATCTATTAAGAGACCACTGTAAGAACAGAGTCATTCCAAAGAACTAGATGAACTCTGGTCATCCTTTCATCAATGGGCTTTGATTTGCATCTTTTCTCACAAGAAAAGTGGATTATCCTTTGTGTGCTATCTTTGAAGGTTAATATATTTTCCTCTCTTCTTAAATTATTTTATTTTCTAATGTTGAAATACACAAAAAATTACTAGATTTTTTTTAATACTAAAGACGTACCTTAACTATCAATCATATTTAATTCCAAAAACTTATGGAACACAAAACAGTGACAGAAATCTTTTCCCTCTGGTCAATGATATAATTATGTTTTTTAATGTTTCAGTTACTCCTCTGTCATGACCCTTGCCAAGTTCTTCCAATGGACATTTACTGGATGCATCATTACCATTATGTAGAAATTGTTTATTAAAATGAAAATATTCATAAATATAATAAAGCTTTGTTTTTATTTGTACATTGTTGTGGAATATTAGGATGTGTTATATTAGTTTATACTGTGGAACATTTGTTTCAATGATGCAAAGATATGTTGCATTCTTTTATGTTGTAATTGTTTAACTCTGGGAAGCTGTGTTACTTTGCCTGCCTAAAACACCTAACTGGTCTGATAAAGAGATGAATGGCCTATAGCGAGGCAGGAGAGAAAAATAGACAGGGATGGCAGGCAGAGAGAATACAAGAATGAGGAGAACATTAGAGGGATCAGAAAAAAAAAAGCAAATGAGGTTAAGAGGCAAGAAAAGAAGGGACCAGCCATATAGCCACAGAGCTAAACATGGGATAATGAGGGAAAAAGTGAAATACAGAAATAGAAAAAGGAAAAAGCCCAGAGGCAAAGGTAGATGGAATAATTTACATTAGGAAAAGCTGGCTAGAAACACACCAAGCAAGGTCGGGCATTCATAAATAATAATGAGACTCTGTGTGTGTATTTATTTGGGAGGTGGTTGGTGAGCTCCACAAAAGAGCAAAGAACAGGGAACCAAAGGAGTAATATATATTAATTAATATTATTAATTAATTAAGTAATATATAATAATTAATTAATCCCACGTGTAATCATATGTATTTGGAGTTTTCCTGGTCAGGACATATCTTTCTCACCCGCCAGTCCCGCAGCCACTTAGACCCAACTGAATAAACACAGAGACTTGTATTGCTTACAAACTATATGGTCTCAGCAGGCTTCTTGTTATCTAGTTCTTATATCTTAAATTAAGCCATGTCTATTAGTCCATAAGTCCATGTGGCTTGTGGCTTACTGGTACCTTAAATCTCGTTTTTCATGGCAGCAGTTGAGAGTGTCTCTCTCCCTCAGTCTCCCATTTCGCAGAATTCTCCTCTCTCCATGTCCTGCCTATACTTCCTGCCTTGCTACTGGCCAATCAGTGTTTTATTTATTAACCAATCAGAGCAACACACTTAACATACAAAACATCCCACAGCAATCATGCATCTCAATTTATATATTCATGAGAAAATGAATTAAAGGAATTAAGCCAAAGCATAGGATACTTAGGGATTTAAGCATCAGAACTAACTCACTCATGTGTGTGTGGTATGTATGGTGTGTGTGTGTGTGTGTGTGTGTGTGTGTGTGTGTGTGTGTGTGTGTACACGATTGTGTGTAGTTATATATATTACTTCCTCACAGAATTCTTGACATTTTTTCTCTTGGAAATAGATGTAGATATATAGATATAGATATATTAGTTTTGAAGCAATAACTCACTTGATTTGGTTTTATAAGCAGGGACTATATAAGATTTATACATAAATTTGAATGACTTTTGCTGTTCTTCTGGCATTCCTTTGATTCAGCCATTTTAATTTATGCTAAAGCTTTTGTCCCTCTGCACCAAACCCATCACTTGAACACAGAATTGACTGTGTTGTAACTTATTGCTTCTTGGCATGAGTTTGCTTACAGGATCTATAACTTTTTCAAAATTAAAAGCTGATGGGGTTAGTTTAGAACTCTTTGTACATAGCATGCTTTATGACATTTTCCATTTCTTGAGAAATTTACATCGGTAAAATGATATAAATATATCTTATTTGCAGATTTCCCTTTATGTAGCAAAGAGAATTCATCTGGGCCTTAACTCTAACATCTCAGTTATGAAAGGTTTTCAGCAAAGAGTACAAATCATATATGCTGTAATCCATAGTAAAAACAAATGATGTAGAAAAATATTTTTAATTCTATGTATTACAAGATATTACACAATAGCTGTGTTACAGGGATACCGTTTCTTCGTTATTATCAGCTACGATTCATACTTACAGTGTTCTTTAGTTTCTTTCAGCATTTGATTATAAATGATCAATGCTTTCTGCTCTAACACTAGGATTGTTTGTGACAATATTATGTTAACAGGGTTGTTTCTTACATTGAACAATGCCTATTTCCATCAATGCAAAGAACATAAGCCAAGATATAGGAATCCACATATATATGATTGCTGCTTTCATACAATGTGACTTTTATGTAAAAAAAAAAATAACATGTGATTTGCTAGGGCAACACATAAATTTAATATCAACACCTGGATTTTTGTCCTGTAGAGATTTCTAATAATTTGAAAATATATGAGTAACATGGAAAAATAAAGACAATTTTCAGTGATAGAAACTCAATACAAATTAGAAGACATGCTTCAGCATGAAGATTATTAAGGATCAAAATGAGGCATGCATGAAGAGAATCAGCCCTGGCCATTTTATCTCCAATAGCATATCAGTTATATGACTGCATTCTTCGTAGGACACTTTCTTTGAGGAGAGCTACTAAAGCAATGGATGCTCTCAGAAGATATACAAGATTCCTGTAGTTCAGATCCTTACATCAGGATTTCAGGAAAACATTTTAACAAACTCTCTATAACACACTCAGTCTGAATTAGCCTTGGCTTTCAAGAACCCAGACTAAGAATAAAACATCTTCCTATTTCATTCATGTTAAGAAAAATCCTTGACTCTACTGGAGAAGGAAAACAATCCCAGGCTAGCCTAGGCTACAGAGGTGAGACTTCACCTGTCTGACTGATAAAACTGTGAAATTGAAGACAGTAAGGCATTTCACACTTTGGGTAGATGTTAAGTATCAGAATATGCTTGAGTTCAATGCCAAAAATACTGAGAAAATAACATATAGATTGAAAGTTTTATATCGCCAGCTCTTGCATTCTTCTTAGTTGTTTTTGCTTTAGCTATGAGATCTTACAAGTGCTAGAACAATGAAACTTAGCAATAGGTCATGAATTTTTACTCTCAGATGTTCATGAGGGAAAAGAAAAAACACACGTATTACTGTGAACATATTAGTAGCCAGAAATTCTCAAATATAAAGATGCGATTCATGGTATGAAGTATAGACTTCTTAACCATGATGCATTTTTCACAGAGTAAATCTGATTTTTTTAGTTTGATTATTGTGACTAATCTGACACTGATGTGGCTGGTATGACTGAATGGTTAGAAGGATGAGTTATTCAGGGTCATTTATTAGTGAAATTTAAGATAAAGACATTCCAAGACTCAAACTTACTATCTTATGAAATAAAGTATTTAAGAATATTACTGAACTAACAATCAGGGAGCCTGCTTGGGACTGACCTAGGCCCTTGGCATACATGTAACAGTTGTGTGGCTTGGTCCTCTTGTCATACTACTAACAGTGGGAACAGGGGCAGTCTTTGACTCTTTTGCTGGCGTTTGTGATCCTATTCATCATGATATGCCATCTTTTGTTGATATCCATTGAAAACCTGCCCATTTTTGAGTAGAAATGTTAACAGAGTGGATTGGGAAAAAAGGGAGTAGGGGAGGGGCTGGGAGGGAAGGAGGGAGTGGAAACATGGGTGGGGATGTAAAAATAAATAAATAAATAAATAGTATTATTTAATACCTACCACATAATAGATTAGTTCTGAGTGCATTTTGATTTCACAGAGACAGGGTCTTTAAAGAGTAATGGCAAATTATGGTGCCATATTTCTCCAAAATATCATGCTGTGAGTATTTTTCTGTATCAGTAAATTGTCATTAATCATATGAAGTAGGATTCATTTATAACATCTGTGTGTTCTAAATCTAGGAACAAATTTTCTTTTACTATTGGCAAATGAAATATCAGAGTTTCATAATTTTTATTAAAAAATATGCTTGCTCTAATCATTGGCAGGTAGGGAGATACTTGAATATTTAAACATACCTGGGTATTCTTACACAAAAAAAATATAAATTCATTATATTTAACAAAATGAAAAATCTTAGATAACTAGGTGGAGCTGGAAGTTATCATTCTAGTGACGTAACCCAGATCTAGAAGAAAGAAAAAACTGCATTGTCTCTCATATGTGAATTCTAGATTGTAACCTTTAGAAATGTGTGTTTAAATTGGAGTACCCACAGATGTCCAGAAAGCAGTAAGGAATAATGGAGAGGAAAAATTTCAATGAATGAAACACAGGAGGTATGAAATGGGAAAGGAATCATAAAGAAAAAAGAAAAGATTAATTAGATTAGGATAGAAGGAGGACAAGGTGAAGGAAGGAATAGGGAGAGGGCTAACTGACATTAAATATCTTTGAAAACACCATATAGAAACCTACTACTATATAAAGGACCTAAATACTTGCAAATATACATATATATGTATGTACACACTCACATTTGCATGTACACATACATATATGTATAGAAAATGGCTTTAAATAGAGTCACCCTATAATGGAAGGGGGAGGGGTCAATGCTTCTCTCAGACACTATCAGTTCACACCATAAGATGGAACTCATCATGTCCTATGCAATGCTTCCTAAAATAGGGATCAATATTAAATTGATCCTTATGAGGAACCGTGAGAAATAGATCTCAAGATTTTCCAATAAAATCATGAATATTGCAATTTACTCTGCTATCAACCATGTTTCAGTAGTTACATTTCACCCATTCTATCAGTGAACACCTCAGCATTTTTCAATTTACAAATCATTAGGAAGGCTCTGATATTCTACATATAAACCAGTTTCTAAAACATCGATAGGAGTATGAAGCCAAGGCATAAGATTGAGCAGTTAATAGTTAGTGAGCAGTATACTGTACCCCTAGACTTAATCAATATTTCCCTCTGTTTCTCGCTTTTATCCTCTCTCTCTTATTCATGCTGTTTATTTTTCTCACGTGTGTGTGTGTGTGTGTGTGCGTGTGCGTGTGTGCGTGTGTGTGTGTGTGTATGTGTGTGTGTGTATGTGTGTATGTGTGTGTGTTAGTTTTGGTTACATTACAAATTATCAATAATTTGACTTGCCTCCTTGTCTTGGAAATAAATCAGTGAACAAATTTGAGTGAAACATGAGTGCCCATTTATTATTCATCTGATTTTGTGATTTGCATCTTTGGGTTGCACTTCAAAATGTTTGGATAATAAGCAATGTGAGGTTTTGTACTTTTCCCATGACAAATTTTACTTTTCACAGATGCTTCTTTAATATCATCATTTCCATTGAACTTGAAGCATCTAGGTTTGTCATGGGAGAAATTAGACCCATTCTGCTGGCTAACAACAACCATACAAATCCAGTTGAATTCCTTTCTTGGTGGTAAGAGTTTCTGGCTTTGACATGAAAACTGGGAAAAGCTATCAGTTTGCATTGTATAAGCCAGTTAGCTATCTGCTGCAGCATTTTCAACTATTTTCTGTTTATGGAAATTTATTAGCACTCTAATTAGCTTTCTATCTGTCTCAATATTAAGAGTATCATGATTTATTAGTAATTACCATATATTTTGTGGGTAAAAGCACTTATATGAATAACTAATCTTGACATTTATTATGACAGCTAATGGGATTATTACCTTTGATTGTAAGGGTTGCCATCCTGCTTCTTTTATTCTAGAATCCATACTCTTATTTGGAACCTAAGCTCTTTGGTCTCATGTTTAATTGGCAACCATGGACAAGATAATAAAGTCCACCTGAGAACCTCATACACAGCTATGCATTTTTCAAAAATTGGTTATTTTGTAATGAAAAGTATTTCTTCTATAATTTTTTTATAGAAAATTATTCCTGTTTAAAGTTCTCTAGCAACAAATATGAAATTCAACCTACAGTACATGCAGAGCTTGTTTGCCTGGTACTATTCTCAATGTTAAATACTTTCACCAGAGGCCACTGTTGCTTCTAAGGCTTAACAAGCAATTTCAAGACTATCAACACATATCCCTGCCAGACTAGAAGACATTTAATTGCAGTAGTGCCCCTCATGTCTTTAATCATCCAACTATTTGCTGTTTGGTACCAAAATCTGGGTCCTATACATTTTTGCATATATGCATTCCAATATTTTTGAATAGTTTTTTTGAATTATATTAGTTATTTGCCTTCTTGTTACTCGAGAAATTGTCCTACTGATTGTCTTTGTTCTGTTCCACTCCATCCTATTTGGTGATAGGAGGGGATAATTGGATCAGACACTGAGCAATACAAGGTTAATGTTACATGGTATCAAAGTTAGGCTCGGCTTCCTCTATAAGAGGATAGAATTTAGCATGATGAAATGGGCTTTAGCTAAATGTTGTATTTAAGACAGATGGAAGAATGCCAATTCCCTATTTGCTTTCCTCCTGTTCCTGAATTATTGGTACAGTAAATACTTTAGAGATGGCACAAGTGGATGGTTGGTTCCAAAGCTTTTGTAACTGTGAAACATTAACAAGATTGCTGGTATAATTACTGCTTCTCAGCCCTTTCCCATTGCATTTTTCCCAATGTTCCAAAATATTTTAGTTGATTTGGCATAACCTTTAATATTACCATAGCTCCTACCTTCACAAAGGTGTGTCATTACAACAAAAGACAAGTTTTCATGTAATTTCTATTATAAATACTAGACTAATCCCTGCAAAGAGTCCTTTCGATCTTAGTTCATGTCAATTATTGACATCATATTAATTACTATCAGCACTGGGAGGCTTATTGGGGAAGTCAAGTGAAATCCCATTCAGTAGATAAAATCACTACGGAATACCATTGTTTTTCTTCTCCTCCATTTCTTTAAGGGAGATTTTCATTTCCTTTTTTAGGGCCTCTATCATCTTTATAAAGTTATTTTTAAGATTGTTTTCTTCTGGATCATCTATGTTGGCATATTTAGGTCTTACTGTTGTAAGACCACTAGATTCTGGTTGATGCTGTTTTGCTTTTTATGTTGTTGAATGTGTTCTTACACAGTCAAACAGGTGAAGGATACAGTTCAAGACTTGAACATTGAAATAGAGACAATAGAGAACACACAAATGGAGGGAATTCTGAGTAAATGAACAAGAACTCCACAGGCAAGTATAACCAACAGAATATAAGATGTAGAAGTAAGAATCTCAAGTATTGAGGATATGACAGAGGAAATAGATTCATCAGTCAAAGAAAATGCTAAACCCAGCAAATTTTTAACACAAATCATCCAGGAAATCTGGGACAACATGAAAAGACCAAAGCTAAGAGTAATAGGGATAGAAGAAGGAGAAGAATTTCAGCTCAAAGGCACAGAAAATAAATTCAACAAAATCATAGGAAAAAAAAAAAACAACTTTCTCAACTTAAAGAAAGACATGCCTATGAAGGTATAAGAAGCTTACAGAATACCAAATAAACTGGACCACAAAAACAAATCCCCTCACCATATAATAGTCAAAACACTAAACATACAAAATAAAGAAAGAATATTAAAAGCAACAAAGGAAAAAGATCAAGTAACATATAAAGGCAGACATATCAGAATTACACCCAAATTCTCAATAAAACTATGAAAGCGAGAAGGTCCTGGACAGGCATTCACAGATAATAAGAGACTGCAGATGCTAGCCTGAACTACTGTACCCCACAAAGCTTTCAATCACAGTAGATGGAGAAAACAAGATATTCCTTGACAAAACCAGATTTAAATATTACATATTCAAAAATCCAGTCCAACAGAAAGTACTAGAAGGAAAACTCCAGCCCAAGGAACTAAAACACAGGCAATAAATAACTTCACACCAGCAAATCCCACAGAAGTGAAACACACACACACACACACACACACACACACACACACACACACACACAACCACCACCACCAACACAACCAAAAATAACAAGAATTTGCAATCACTGGTCATTAATATTCCTTAATATCAATGTACTCAATTTGCCCATAAAAAGACCCAGACTCACAGAATGGATACAAAAAACAGAAGCCATTCTTTTGCTACATACAAGAAACACCTCAAATACAAAGACAGACATTGCCTCAGAGTAAAGGGTTGGGAAAAGATTTTCCAATCTAATGGACCTAAGAAACAAGCTGGTATAGCTATCCTAATATTTAACAAAATAGATTTCAAACTAAAATTAATCAAAAGAGATGGAGAATGATATTTCATATTTATCACAGGAAAAAAAATCAAGATAAAATGTCAATTCTGAAATTTATGTCCTGAATGCAAGGGCACCTACTTTGTAAATTAAACATTACTAAAGTTTAATCACACATCAAACCACACCCACTATTTAGTGGGAGACTTCAACATCCTACTTTCACTACTGCACATGTCTCCCAGAGGAATAAGGGAACTATTAGATGCTATGACACAAATAGACCTAAGAGACATCTATAGAACATTTCACTCAAACACAAAAGAATATACATTCTTCTCATCACCTCACTGAATTTTTTCCAAAACTGACCATATACTCAGGAACAAAACCAACCTCAACAGATACAAAAAATTGTAATAACCTCCTGTATCTTATCAGACCACTATGGCTTAAAATTAGAGATCAACAATAACACAAAATGCAGAAAGTCTACAAACTCATGGAAACTGAACAATGCTCGACTGAACCATCACTGGGTCAAGGAAGACATAAAGAAGGAAATTAAAGACTTCCTAGAATTCACCCAGGTGGTGGTGGCTCATGCCTTTAATCCCAGCACTCAGGAGGCAGAAGCAGGTATATCTCTGTGAGTTCGAGTCCAGCTTGGGCTACAGAGTGAGTTCCAGGAAAGGCACAAAGCTACACAGAGAAAACCTGCCCTAAAAACAAACAAACAAACAAACAAACAAACAAACAGAACAAGACTTCCTAGAATTCAACAAAAATCAATGCACATCATGCCAAACTCATGGGACACTATGAAAGCAGTGTTAAGAGAAAAGTTCATAGCACTAAGTGCCTACTTAAAGAAATTGGAGAAATCTCACACTACTTACTTAACAGCACATCTGAAAGCTCTAGAACAAAAAGACGCAAACTCACCATGGAGGAGCAGATGACAGGAAATAAACAAATTGAGAGCTAAAAATCAATAAAATAGAAACAAAGAAAATACAAAGAATCAATGAAACAAAGAGTTGGTTCTTTGAGAAAATAAACAAGATAGACAAGCCCCTTATCCAAACTAACCAAAAAGCAGAGAGAGAATATTCAAATTAACAAAATCAGAAATGAAAATGGGGCATAACAACAGACACTGAGGAAATCCAGAGAATCATTAGGTCATGCTTTGAACCAGTGCTCCACAGAATTGGAAAATCTAAAAGAAATTACCAACCCCACATCTAACAGAGGGCTGATATTCAAAATATATAAAGAATTCAAGAAACTAGATATCAAAATATCAAATAATCCAATTTTAAAACGTGGGATGAAGATCTAAACAGAGAATTCTCAACACAAGATTCTCAAATGGCCAAAAGACATTTAAGGAATTGTTCAATATCCTTAGCCATCACAGAAATGCACAAAACCACTATGAGATACCATCTTGTGCCTGTCAGAATGGCTAGATAAAAAACAAATTGGAGAGGATGTGAAGAAAGGGGAATACTCCTCCACTGCTAGTGGGAATGCAATCTTGTACCGTCACTCTGGAAATCAGTATGGCAGTATCTCTGAAAATTAGGAATCAACCTACCTCAAGACCCAGCAATGCAACTCTTGGGCATATACCCAAAGACTGCTCAACCATACCACATGGACATAGGCTCAATTACATTCATGGCAACATTCTTTGTAATAGTCAGAACCTAGAAACAGCCTAGATACCTCTCAACCAAAGAATGGATAAAAACAATATGGTGCATTTACACAATGGAGTATTATGCAGCAATAAAAATCTATGTCATCATGAAATTTGAAGGTAAATGAATAGAACTAGAAAAAAGTCATCCTGAGTCAGGTAACCCAGAGCCAGAAAGACAAACATGATATGTATTCACTCATAAGTGAATATTAGATGCAAAGCCAAGGATAACCAGGTTACAATCCACAACACCAGAGAAGCTATGTAAAGAGAACACTAAGAGGGACATGCATAGATTGCTCCTGGAAGGAGAAAAGGTTAAGATCTTCTGGGTAAACTGAGAGGGGGGAATAGAAGGGAGAGGATGAGAGATGGGAACACAAGGTGGCTGAGTTGAGGGAGGGACAGAGGGGGAGAACAATGAAAGAGATATCTTGACAGAGTGCACCATTATAAGGGGTTAGGGATAAATCCAGAACTAGGAAATCCCCAGAAACTCACAAGGATGTTCCAGGCTAAGACTCAGCAAAGACTTGAACTAGCCTTTCCTTCTACTCAGATTGGTGTCTACCCTAATTGTCATCATAGAACCTACATCCAGTGACTGATGGAAGCAAATGTAGAAACCCACAGCCAAGCACTTGGCCAAGCTCTGGAGTACAACTGAAGAGAGGATTGAGGAATTACAGCAGCAAGGGCGGCCAGGATCATGATTGAAAAAAACGGAGATAGCTGATCCAAGCTCATGGGAGCTCATGGACTCTGCACTGACAGCTAAGGAGCCTGCCTGGGACCACACTAGGCCCTCTAAAAATGAGTGACAGTTGTGTGGCTTGATGTGTTTGTGGGTCCCCTGGCAATGACACCAGGAATTATCCAAGGTATAGGACCTGGCGTTTTAGAGCCCATACCCTATGGTGCAATGCCTTACTCAACTGTGATATAGGGGGAAATGGACTTGGTCCTGCCCCAACTTGGTATGCCAGCCTGTGTTGACTACCCAAGTGAGGCCTTACCCCCTATTAGGAGAGGATGAGGGAAGGGATGGGGTAGGTGAAGGGGATTAGGGGAGGGGAGGGAGTAGGAACAGAGGTTAGCATAAAATGGAAAAAAATTAAATATACTAAAAAATGCTTGAGGATTTATCTAATAGAATGTTATCAGTTAACTTAATCATGGATGACATCACTGCTATATAGCATGCTACAAAATTCAAAGTATAATTCCTGAGGAAGGATGTTTGAATAAATCTAAATGTTATACATTGCAGAAAATTATAATATTTATTAGATGATGATAAGTATAGATGGAATAGCTAGGAAGAGTACAGACCTTTATTATTTAGAAATTAAATGAATAAATTGCTTTACAATGTATCATAAATGTTACTAATAAATCATGTACTACAAAAATTAAAGAATGTACATATTAAAAAAGAATGAATTCAATGGCTTTTCCTTGAAGAATATTTAATTCAAGAGGTCAAGAACTATCAGATGATAGTCTATACATGGTGATAATCTATCATTTGTATCTGTTCATTTATGTATATTTTTCTCCACATACATACATACACATAACTTTAATGTTTTTATTGAATACATAGGAGTAGGACAATGAACGTTCTACTTAACATATTATATATATATATATATATATATATATATATATATATATATATATATTATAAAGAAAATTCCAATGAATGCTTTTTTATTCTTTATTATTTATTTTTAATTTCATAATTAATTTAATTTTACATATCAGCCAAGGATTCCCCTGTCCTCCCTCCTCCTGCCCCTGCCGCACACTCCCCACAATCTATCCCCCATTCCCATCTCCTCCAGGGCAAGAACTCCCCTGGGGATTCAGCTCAGCCTGGTAGATTCAGTTGAGGCAGGTCCAGTCTCTTCCTCTCTTCACCCAGGCTGAGCAAAGTGTCCCAGCATAGACCCCAGGCTCCAAACAGCCAGCTCAGACACTAAGGAACTGGACAGATGTAATGCAGACACTAAGAGACCATAGATGCCAGCCTAGACTAATATATCCAGCAAAACTTTCAGTCATCATAGATAGAGTGAACAAGACATTCTAAGACAAAACCAGATTTAAACAATACTTATCCACAAATCCAGCCCTACAGAAAGCACTAGAAGGAAAATTCCAACCTAAGGAAGTCAGATACACCCATGAAAACACAAGCAATAGATAACCCCACAGCAGTAAGCCTCAAAGAAGAGAAGTGTACACATACACTACAACCAAAAGATAATAGTGTAGTATGAATCTTAAAAACTTCTTATTAATAATATCAAACCTGAGGCCAGTTATTGGGGTGAACACTGGAAGATCAGAGAGACAGAACAAGCCACAGCTAGCCTCACCTGGCCAACTTCTCAGCTGGTCTTGTTTCCTCAGACTGGAAGTCTCTGTGTCCTCATATCCTAATGGCTTTCAGCTGAACTGCTGCTCAAACGCCTGAAAGCTTAACCAGCCAAATGCTTAACCAGCCAAATGCTTCTAGTTTCTGGTCCTCACACCTTATATACCTTTCTGTTTTCTACCACCACTCCCTGGGATTAAAGTCTTGCTTTCTGGGATTAAAGGTGAGATGAGTCACCATGCCTGTCTATATCCTTGAACTCATGGATTTCTGCTTCTGGAATGCTAGGATTAAAGGCGTGTGCTACCACTGCCTATCCTTCTTGTTTAATGTGGCTGTTCTGTCTCTGACCCCAGATAAGTTTATTAGCATGCACAATATTTGGGGGAATACAATACCACATAATATGAATAAGAAGCAAGCTGGTGTAGCCATCCTAATATCCAGCAAAAAAGGCTTCAAACTAAAATCAATCAAAAGAGATCATGAAGGACATTACATACTCATCACAGGAAAGATCCACCAAATTGAAGTTTCAATTCTGAACATTTATGACCCAAACACAGGGGCACCCACATATGTAAAAGAAATATTACTAAAGCTTAAATCACATATAAAACCCCACACATTAATAGTAGGAGACTTCAACACCCCAATCCCACCTGAACAGATCTGCCAAATCAAAATTTAACAGAGAAATAACAGACTTAACTGATGTTATAACTCCCATGAACAATTATGTCATTCATTACAATAGAGATAAGGGATGAATGCCAAGGGAAAATATTGATCAGGAAAATTAATTTGGGATCATGTGGGCAAAGACAGGAGGTAACATTATATATTATCAATAACAAGTTTATTAATGACAAAGCAAGAGGCAGAGAATTTGGATACTCAGATTCCAGTTGATGGGTGAGGAAATAAAGAGAAATGATTTCTGACAGTGAGTGTTGTGGTGAATTGATCATGAAATACAATTGGCTTGCTGGGGATTGATAAGGATACAGGCAGTATTGGTGTTCAAGAAGATAGAGTGAAATAAGCACATATTGTTGTGTTTGTAATTGTACAGATGAATGTTATTTCCAATCAAATTCATAATGCTGGTTAAACTATTATATGGAAGTGGGTTATTTTTACTGGGATTTGAAAATATGGTTAAGAAACAGATTTTTCAGATATGAAACTACTGTGCTAATTAATATATAGTGAACTTTAATCAGGGATTAATAGGAAGTTTGGGCAGGAGAAAGTAGTCATTTAATAAACTGGAGATGAAGAAGATTTAAAAGATTTGGTTCATTTCACTTTAAAACAGTGAGATGAAGGGAAACTAGTTTGAGAGAGAAACAAATTTACAACAGTGGATAAATGAATCTGTACTTATAGATAATAATGTAAAATGTAGCAACATAAACAATAAAATATCATGATATTAGAATATGAATCCTATAATCCTAAAAATTCATAAAGAATAAAGAATCAAAAAATAATTAATAATAAACTAAAATAAATCAAACCCTAGAAAAAGAATATTTTTAAACAATGGTACATAAGTGAAGAAAATTTGATGTTTTGTTCCTTACCTTGATTTTGGCTATTTGTTCTTACTGTAAAAAGTAAAATTTCTATGTTTAACATATACTATCAGAAATACTTCTTTCTTTAATTTACCTTATATAGTAGAATAAAAGCCTTTATTTTATTTTTCCCCACAAGTGCATTCTTTCAGCTTTTAAATCTGCAATGGTTTGTCAATTGCTTTGTCTAATGTGGCATTATCAAGAACTATCAAAACAGAGATCTGTAAGAAACTGAGCACTGGAAATGAACTGATTTTATAATATTTTTTAACATTTAAAGTGCCAGGAGGAGACTTGGCTATGCTTCTGCATAATGTGAGAAACATAACCCAGTTGCGTCTAATTTTCTCTCAGACTGCCAACTGTCAGTCTTGCAAACTATTCATCAAAATCAGTTAGCTATTCTCTGACAGTGGAAAAGATTTACATGGGCCAAGTTAAGAACTTCCTTAATAGAATACAAACTTAAAGCCTCACAACTTGTTTTTGTTTTAATTGGCATTTTGTGTGCATTTGTGTAGTATTTATATGCACTAGGGTTCATATGGTTTTTGTGTTTGTGTTTCCATGTCTGGAGGACAGACCTTGCTTTTACTATTGCTTTTCCTCTTATCTTTTGGAACAATGTCTCTCTCACTTAATTCATAGCACACTAATTGACTAGCCAGCAAGATCCAGGGATCCTCATGTTTCTATACCAATTCTATTGATAGGATTGCACAAATGTGTGATCACATCCTGATATTTACATGGACGCAAGTGGTTTAAACTGGGATCTTCATACTTGCATGGCAGGCTTGTCTTCAACTTAGCCAGTTTCCACAGTTTTACAGATATTTTTGAGGACAATTTGTATATAACAGTAGAACACAAGAGTATAGTTAGAAGTGCCATTAACATTGATAATGCAGAGATTAATTTCTTGAAAAAGGAGTGAAGAAAAATGATATCTTAAGATAAAAGTATCTGACTAATAATGGAGAATGAATCTGTGGCATTAGAATGGTATCACTATACAAGATAGAAAAGATGTGACCCATAATAACTTATAGTAAAATAGCTGACAAAACTATAATCCATTCTGTCTTGTGAGCTTTATACATTAATTTAATGCATGGGACTAGCATTTTCTTACTCCTGGACACACACACACACACACACACACACACACACACACACACACACACACACACACACAAGAGAAAGAGAGAGAGAGAGAGAGAGAGAGAGAGAGAGAGAGAGAGAGAGAGAGAAAGAGAGAGAGAAGGTAATTTTATTGCTTATATGCAAATAAGTACCTAGTAAGACTTTGCTTTAGAATAATTTTTAATCAGAAGGCTAGAGAAATTGTTTAAAATGCTAGGCCTACAACCCAAAGGAAGAATTATGGATCATAAAAAGCTTGACTGTCATAGAAAAGCCAGAAGTGAATAAAACATACAGCTCTCCCCCCAAAACTAAGACAGAAACAAACAAACGAACAACATTTTTCATGAAAGAAAAATATAATGAAACTGTGGCTGAAGAGAGGCTGTTTGATTGCCGGAACCTACAAATCCCTTCCTTTCCGGAAATGGCAGCAGGTCTTTCCTCAGCAGTGTGTTGTGAAATGGCAGTAAAGACTGCAGATACTTGATACGTGTCTGTGTACTGACAGTACTTTTCTTAAAGCTTTTCTAGCTTGATGGGTAATCAGAGAAATAAAATACAGGCTTCTGTATTTTCCCAGAAAATAGTCTATGCCAGTCACATAGAAGAATATGGACACAGGTGATTGTGCAAAGTGAGCTCATCCCTGCATGGATGAAAGGTGAAGGAGCAAACCAGGCCAAGAAATCCTGGTCTGCCTCTGGCTGAGTAATGTACCAGCCAGGGCTAATAAGTAAATTAAGTGGTTAATGTTTAATTTCTATATTTGGGATACTATTTTAACAAGTAAAAATGACTGAAATTCTAATTTTCATGAATCACTCTGATGTCAGCTGGCTTTGAAAGTACTGCTGCATTAAATTGAATCCTAATCACATTATAATCTTTTTATAATGTGTTAATAGCATTGTCTTTTAACTTTCCATAATGATATAGATAAACATAATTATACCAATGTGGAGAAAGATTATAAAAACACAAAAGAATCAAATCCACCCTGGTGCTTTTTTTATTCTATAAAAGACTTTTAGATTTGTGGGAAATGGTTTAAATACAAGCTTCAAGATATGATTATACACACAGTAATTACAGTGTTATCTATAGGCTTCGTTCATATTACATGCTGAATCTTTTTCTTTATGAAGATAAAATCTTTAGGAAAATAAAATTCATTGAATAAATAAGCATTGAGCACTCATGTGAACCTTGTATGCTATAACTAAGAATTAGTTCGAATTTTTCACATTTGTTTCATTTATGTTTAAAATTGCATCCTTACCTATGGAAAAGGCAGCAAGTAGTTCTAGTAGACAGCACCTCACAGATCTGGAAAACAATATAGATACATTTTATTTTATCATTCAAGTGAATAAAAACCTTTTCACAGATTTTAACAGAGGTTACATACTCACGTTCTTAACAATTAGACTTTGAATCATCAGTCAGAGTGTTCTTCTAATCTTCAGTCCCATTCAAAGAGTACATTATTGATTTTCCATCACCTCTAACTCAACAAAGGAACTCACATTATCTTGATTTTATATTGAAAATAAACGAGGCTCACTGGAAAATAAAAATAGATTTTGACATGTTTTTACCATCCAAAAGATTTTAGACTCAATCAGCACTGAATCTTTACAGAGAAATTCCCTGTTGAAGGCTAAAACCAACAATTGGTCCAAAACCGTGTAAACGACAATAGTTGGGAGAGTAATAAAATGAGATTAAAAATATTCCTTTACTGTGTCATGCATTCAGTGAATGAAGATTGAATAGCATTCACTGCCAGACCTGCAAATAAGAACCTCGTAAATCCACTTGCTGAATATTAGACTTTCTTCTATAACTATTAAACATATTTTATTTCTTTACATTCTTTTTTGTTTGGTTGTTTTTTATTTTTTAATAAATATTTTATTTTATAATTAATTTAATTTTACATATCAGTCACAGGTTCCCCTGTCTTCCCTCCTCTCACCCCCAAGCCTTCCCACCCAATATACCCCCAATTCCCACCTCCAAGGCAAGGTCTCTCCTGGGGATTCATTGTTTCTCTGTAGTTTTGGAGCCTGTCCTGGAACTCGCTCTGTAGACCAGGCTGGCCTCAAACTCACAGAGATCCTCGTGCCTCTGCCTCTCCAGTGCTGGGATTAAAGGCATGTGCCACCACCACCTGGCTTTGTATACACTCTTAGAAGATTAGTCCTATAACTTTTAAAAGCCTGGCTTACAGTGAAAATTAAAGATGCAGCCATTTAGAACTTTTATAGTTTTCTCTCCAGCTTATGTCTATAGTATTATATGTTCTCTCATCTTTCACATTCTACCATACATGATAGGAAAAAAAATGTTATTTAGTAATGGTAAGACAAAATCTAACAGGAGGTTGTTATGAAGTATAGTACATGCCAAAATAAGTACTTATATACAAAGAGAATGAAAAAGCATAATGATAGTTTGTTGAAGTATAAATTGGACTAATAAAACATTTTAAAACATCCAAGATCAACTATCTTTCCAAGTGAAAAACTAACTCAACAGGAAGTCTAGTTTAAGTGCAGAGTGGATTATAACACTAATTACAGAAATCAATTCAATCAAAATATTTTATTTATCTGATTAATTGGACCCAAGATTCAAAGTCAAAGTTGCAGCTGTACAGGATTTCATTCCAAATTTTGTGATGATTAGGAATTTAAATCATAACACTAAGTATCAAGTGCTCATTACACTGGATATTTAATTAGGATAGAAAGTTCAAACTTATCAGGCAGCAAGATTACAGATGAAAATGTGTGGAAAATTAGTGTAGCATTGTGGTACAATGGATGCATACGACTTACTGACAAATATAAGTTTCATAGATTTAAATATATAATGGACATATTTTATACTTTTATCCAGTGTTCCTTATTTCCAGCAAAACAGAATCAGAATTAGCAATTAGTTGGACATTTTATAATCTATATCTCATTGGATTTACTCCCCAATCTGGCATGGCTAGATTCCAGAAACTAGTTCTGAGAAACAGAGAGATGAACACCTGAAATACCAAACAGGGATTCATAGACTGATAAGGTTATTGCTGCACTTGTTTCTATTTTGTTCAATTTATTTTAGCAAAAATAGAACGAGTATATGCATTCATGGAGACCATTGAAATATTTCAGTCCATGATTAGATTGGACAATGTTAAAATCATTACAAGCATTCCACCATTCTCCAAATTCACCATTGATTGGAAATACATCTTCTGCAATATACAGTATATTTTCATTATGTGTAGTCATTCTACTGTGCAACCGCCCACAAGAAATTATCCTTCATATCTAGCCACAACCAAATATTTACTTGTGACTCATTCTACGTCTCTCTTTCATGATAGTCTTTCCTCCCTCTAATAAAAATTCAGTTCCCTGATTATATAAGATGCCCTTTTTTAAAATTTAACATATAAATTAAAATGCCCTTTGATTGCTTTTCTGTGTCCTGAATGTTTCACTTAACATAACACATAAAAGTACCATGGAAAGTGTCAGATATAGGACTCATCACTCTGTAGCTTAATGATATTTTATTATGAATGTATGCCATGTTGTCTCCATCACCTAATGGATATTGAAACTGATCTAACATTTTGATATTATAGTGGTATTTTATTTGTACTGAAGAATGATTTTATTTGTATGTTAATAAATAAAGTTGCCTGGGGGTCAGAGGTAAATAGTAAGCCATAGCAGAAGCTGGTCGGGGTGGTGGCACACACCTTTAATCCCGATCACATGACAGGCAGATCTCTGTGTGTTCAAGGACACAGCCAGCATGGAGACACATGCCTTTAATCTCAATACCCACCTTAGAAGACTTGGAGGTCTGTATAGACAGGAAGTGATGAGGAGGTCATGTGGTTGGGTTTACAACCAATAAGAAGGTAGAACAGAAAGTCAATAAAAAGACAGACACACAGGAAGTACGCCTCTTTTTGAGGGGAAGGACAGCAGCAGCAGGAAGGGTAAGAAGGCGGTTTTAAGTTTCAGCTCTTAGCTACTGTTCTGACCTCTTGGACTTTTAACTCTGCATTTGGATCTGTGTTTCTTATTTAATAAGACTGTTATATCTACATGATATAGTCCTGTAGTAGACATGGGCAGTATGGATATTGCTTTGAAATATGGATTTAATTTATTTAGATCTGCATCATTTAGGACATTACTATGACACAGTGTGGTTAATTTTATTTTTCTTTATTTGATATTACTCACATTATTTTTAATGGCTATATAAATTACATGTGTAACCAAAGTGAGTGCTTCAGCTTTTTTTATATGATTACAAAAACTTGTAATCATATGTATTTTTATAGTTATCATTCATATAATTGGAGTGAGGGGAAATGTAGCTCAGCTTTTCCTTGTTTAACTGACATGTTCATGATACTGGTTTTAATCCTCAGCACCTACAAAGCAAAGTCACTTGAGCGACATAGTATCTTATAGTCAATGTATTAATTAACACCAATATCACCCACATACATGTATAGAATGCTACATATACATATAACTTCACAGAAAATTACATGTGTATGTTATGTAAATATATATTTCAATGTACACCAGTTGAAAATAAGATGCATAAACTTTTTGAGAATAATTTGTACTTTATTATGTTTTTGTTTATTTCCTGTTTCTCTCCATACACTTTCAGAATGCCATCATAGTATCAATATCTACACACAAACCAGACAGAAAAAAAGTCCAAAAGTAAAAAAAACAAACAAACAAACACATAACCTATTCTCATTCTAATATGATAATTGAAGTATTGTTGAAAAATACATAATGATTCAATTTAAATGGACATAATTTTATAGATACATACTGCATGTTAGACAAAGAGTACTAATACATATTTATAGTTATGTTATTGAAACAGTTGTTATAGAATTCTAAATCATATATGTGTGTGTGTGTATTAAGTACCTTGCTATTTTTTTCTTTTAACTATGAATAGAATAACCATAGTGTGTTGACAATCTCCACACGATGGTCCTAAAGTTAAGTCAAATGTATTCAAATTAGCTTAAATCTATAAAAAGCTACTAAATAAAAAATCAGTCTTTGATTATAAATTTCATCGTGAATCCATCCTTATATATTGGAGGGACAATTTTCCCTAAGAATCTATTTCAAAACATTATAAACATGTTTCATTTTCCTCCCTGAAAGTACTTTTTTGATACTTACACATCTGGCTGAGCTCAGTATGAAAGGATAGTGTCCTCTAAATCCAAAGGAATATAGAGTTTTCTGTCAACATCAACCTATCATGAGCATATTAACTGAAGGAGATTTACAAAGATGATTTAAATAGTTCAGTTTGGCAATAGTCATAAAAGGTCAGATATTTAGTTATTTTAAGGATATTTTATTTGTTGTTTTTCATTAGTTATTGTTACAGATATATAAACATACATTACTTTTGTATATATAAAATATATGTATATTACTAAATGCATTATTACAAAATTCTCTGTCTGTATAATGTTACTGGTATATCCATGTTTTCAAAGCTAAGGTTTTGTTTTTGGATGGTAATGAATTGGTGTGTTTTGTTCTGGGAAACTATTTCTAAGTATTCCTTAGTTTCTGTACTTCTCTGTGTATGGTTGAAGCCTTGTAGACATTCACTTGTCCACTCTGTCATGTCTTTGTTCTTGTCATTATTAAGCTTGTGTTTAGGCAGTCACTCTGAAGAGAACTTTTGAGTGTATCTTCTGACATTCCTAAAAAAAAGTCTCACAATAAAATTTGTAATTTTCTGGATCTTCTAATCTTTCTGCCTTCACTTCTCCAGTGATCCCAGAATCTATTGTAGATGTATCCATTGGAACTGTATTCTACAGCTCTGCAGCTTGCTTCGTTTGTGGTTTAATTATCATTTTTTTTGTTTTTATTTATTAACAAAATTTCTATCAGATACTATATAATAAAGATAATTTTTGGTTTGTCTTGGGCTTCATATATAATGGGCAATGATTCAATTTCAGAAGTTCAATGTTAGATATGTTCTCTTATGTATGGACTTATGTTCACATTTTATTATTAATACAAAATATGACATTTTTTTATATTTACCATTCTACATAAATTAACTTGTGGGTGTGCCTTTGAAGGCACAATATTATTGTATATATGTTGTGTGACAGAACTTTCCTTAGGGGGATTCAAAGCATACTTGTACTCACCCTAGTTGGGGAGCCCATGATAGACCAAAGTATGGATACCACCAATATCCAACTTGGTAAACCAACGACTTTTATTTGGAATAGTTACAGGAATACATGTGAGGTATTTCTTACATGAGCAGAAATAGCTCAAATACAGATGCATCACAGAGGCCTAACCTAGCACGTTACAACTCTAAAACCCCTTCCTCTTCCTTTCTTTCCTTCTTTATTTATTTAATCTTCTTTAATTCATCAGTGGTATTTGGTTCTTCCCTAAGTCTTTGAGACACCCAGCTTTATCCAGTTTCTCTGGATCTGGAGATTGTAGTGTGATTATCCTTTAATTAATAGCTAATATCTACTTTTTACCTAGCATATATCACGTTTGTCTTTCTGGGCCTGGGTTGCCTTGTTCACAAAGATTTTTTTTTCTAGTTCTATTCATTTTCTTCAAATTTCATGATGTCTTTTTTTTTTCTAACAGCTAATTAATACTTCATTGTGTAAATGTACTACATTTTCTTATCGATTCTTAATTATCTTCATTATACCATATTTCATTATCCATTCCTCAGTTGAAGCAAATCTAGATTATTTCCAGTTTCTGACAATTATAAATAAAGCTGCTATGAAAACAGCTGATCAAATGTCTTTGTGGTAGGATACAGTATCCTTTGAGTATATGCCCAAGAAGGGCATAAGTGGATTGTGAGGAAGATTGATTTCTAGTTTTCTGAAGAATCACCATAATAATTTTAAAGTGGTGTATGAGTTTGAACTTCCACTAGCAATGGGAGAGACTTCACATTGCTCCACATCCTCACCATCATAAGCTACCATTTGTGTTATTGATCTTAGCCATTCTGACAGGTATACGATGGAACCTCAAAGTAGTTTTAATTTGTGTTTCCATGATGGGCTAAGGATATTGTTGATTTCTTTATGTTTCTCAGTCATGTGAGGTTCCTCTGCTGAGAATTCTATGTTTAGATCTGTATCCCATTTTTTAATCAGTATGTTTCATTTACTGATGACTGCCTTCATGAGTTCTCTATATATTTTTGATATTAGCCCTCTATTGGGTGTGGAATTGGTGAAAATATCTGCCCATTCTGTAGGCTGCTGTTTTGTTCTATTGGTGCTGTCATTTGCCTTACAGAAGCTTTTCGGTTTCATGAGGTCACATTTGGTATTCAATATATTTTTTCCTATAACAGGCTTTTTCAATACTTAGAGAAGCACTTAAATTGGATTTGATACAAGCATCCTCTTCTTGGAGCATCTGTGATTATTTGATTAGGTATGTCCTTCATGGACGCCTATGTTTCAATGCTTAGCCCATAGTAAGTGGCTTTATTGGGAAGTGTGGTCTTGATGAAGTAGGTATGGCTTTGGTGGTGGAAGTGTGTCACTGTGGAGGTGGGTTTTCAGGTCTCATTTATGTCATATATGCTCAACCAAACCCATTGTTATAGTATCCTGCTTCCTGTAGATCCGGTAGAACTCTCAGCTTCTCTCCAGCATCATGTCTGCCTGCATGCTATTATGTCCTGCCGTGATGATAAGAGTTGCCGTGGTCATGGTATCTTTTCATAATAATAGAAACCCTAACTAAGACAAAAGTTGAGACAAAAACCAGAGACTGGGTTATTGCTGTAATAGGTCTAACTATGCTTTTGTTTGGAGGAATATGGGTTTTGGGGAAACTGATTTAAGTGACCAGTAGAATGATTTATGTTAGGCTACAAGGGCCATACTAGTAGGATCATGGAAGACAGTGCTTTGGGTGATTTTAACTGTGTAGACCTGGTTCAAGAATTATCAGAGAATTTTGGTATGTTGCCTAGAGACTGATTTTGTGATATTTTGGCAAAGAATGTGGCTACTTTTTATCTGTGACCAAAAAAGTCTGCCCAAGGCTTAAGTGAAGAGTTTTAGATTAATTCCATTGGCAGAGGAAATATCATAATAGCCTAGTATAGACTATTGTATATAAGTGGTTACTTGTATACAGATCTATATTGAAATGGAGGAACTTGAGAAAGAAAAAAATACAGAAAGTACAATTTGAGAAGAAAATGGGCACCAGAAAGTCCAATGGACCCGTTTTGCATTAAAGGAGGTAAACAGATTAAGAAACAGAATAAAGGGAGTTGTGAACTCAGGACAAGGCCTCACCCAGCTAAGTTTAAAATTTGGGAAAAGGAATTAAAGAAAGGTGGAAATAAATTAAGGAAAACTTTATGCCCAGGTATATTGGTACACACCTTTAATACCAGCACTCTAAAGGCAGAGGCTGGCAGATCTCTGAGTTTCAGGTAAGCCTGCTCTACCTATCAAGTCTCAGGACATCAAAGCTTAGGCAGAGAAGGAAAACAGAAAAGAGGAAGCTGGTGAAGATGTAATTGAACAAGTGGACCATGTTCCAGCCCTAGCAAATAGTAGAATGTAGCGGCTTCAGCCACATGGTTCTGACTTTAGAGTCAAGGATAGAAAAAAAGGGGTTATGATATCCCACTCCATGGCTAAAGAAAGCCACTGAGGCCAGTCATGTGTCAGGGGTGCCCCAGAATGGAGGCTTAGAGAAGCCATTGCATGAAGCTGCAAAGATAAATCCTAGATCGCCTTGGAGACACCAAAATTGTGGAGAGGCCAGAGTCATGGGAAATCTGTCAAGGAAAGCTAACAGGGAGTGTAACCAACCCAAGAGGAAGAAGTATATTCCAGTCAACAAAGGTGAAAAGAGGTGGGGATTTGAAGAGAGATTTAATATCAGATGTGGAGGTGCATAATTTAGAGTCTGTCCCACTGGCTTTTGTTCTTGTTTTGGTCCAGTATTTCCTCACTATCCTGCTTTTCTTCCATTCCATTATGTGTTGGAAGTAGGTCATCTTTTTCTTCATTTTGATTTTTTAGGGGATTATAGTTAAGGGACTGCATGAAGCTCAGAAAAGAATTTGAACTTTGGGCTTTTAATCATTGTTGAGACTGTAATAGACTATGGGGAAATTTTAAAAATGTTTTTTTTTCATTTATTTTACATACTGACCCCAGTTTCCTCTCACTTCTTTCCCCATTCCCTCCATCCACCTCCATTCTACTTTGCCCATCTATTCCCCCCTCTCCATTCAAAAAGAGGCAGACCTCCCATGGGAGTCATCAAAATATATGGTCCACCAAGTTGAGGCAGGACCAAGCTCCTCTCCCTGCATCAAGACTGAGCAGGGCAACCCAGTATGAGGAATGGGTTCCCAAAAGCCAGCTCAAGAACAGGTCTTGATCCCACTATTAGAGATGCCACAATAGATCAAGCTACACAACTGTCATACACATGCAGAGGACCTAGGTTGCGTCTATATAGACAACCTAGCTGTTGGTCCAGTGTCAGTAAACTCCCAGGAGCTCATGTCAACTGTCTCAGTGAGTTCACCTGTCATGACCTTAATCCCTCTGGGTGCTAAAATCTTTCCTTTCTCTTCAGCACAACTCCTGAAGCTCTGCCCAGAACTTGGCAGTGGATCTCTCTTCATCTGCTTCTATCAGTTATTGGATAAATTCTCTCTGATGTCAATTAGGATAATTACCAATAAAACAATCTGATTACAGGAAAAGGCCAGTTTGGGGCACCCCCTCCACTATTGCTTGGAGTTTTAGCTGGGTTCATCCTTGTGAATGCCTGGGAGTTTCCCTGGCACCATAATTCTCCCTAACCACAAATTTGACCTCCATCAAAATATCTCTTTTATTATTCTCACCATCTGTCCTTCCCCCAATCTGTCCAACCTGATCACTCCTGTTTCACACCTCAGATACCAATTTACCCAGGAGATCTCTTTTATTTCCTCTTCCCAGGGAAAATCACGCATATCTCTTTGGGTACTCCTTGTTACCTAGCTTCTCTATGGCTGTTAATTATAGCCTAGTTATCTGTAGGGCTCTGGCTCCCTGTTTTGGGTAGCTGTTGCCTTGCTTGCTGACCTTGACCAGATGTCTTCCCTATACTGATTCCCTACCATTTTCCTTCATCCTGAACGCTCACCTGAGGTTCATTGTTTGTGTATCCTGCATTTGGTGTTAACAGCTTAGATACAAGAATGTAGAACATTGGTAGGGAACTTCTGCCCTCCGGGGTTCTCCCATTGTGCTATAAGCCTGCATTTAAGACATCCTCCCTCCTTCAATAAATGGCATTCATTCAGCATTCTGCTGAGACGAATGACCTGCTGTCTTGTCTCTGTTTTCTGATCCACAGCCCCTCACTCAGACATGTTGAATGGGTGGTAGTAGCATTGGCATTACTGCTATAGTTATCCTTTACTTTACAGCTAATATCCTCTTATGAGTAAATACATACTATATTTTACTTTCTGGGTCTGGGTTACCTCAGTCAAAATGATCTTCTCCAGTTTCATCCATTTGCCTGCAAATTTCAGGATGTCATTTTTGTTTTACTGCTGAGTAATATTCTTGTGTACATGTACCACTTTTCTTTATCCTTTCTTTAGTTGAGGGGCATCTAGGTTGTTTCTCAGCTTTGGTTATTATAAATAAAGTTGTTATATGTAATAGGACAGACATGTAGGGTTGAGGAAATTGCTCAGACTAGTAGCCAAAACATGCATATTATGTACTCCTTAAGAGCCAACCTGGAGTCTCCCTGAGGGTCTAGCAACAGGAGCTGTCAGAATTACTAGTCGATGTCAGAGGTCCTGATTGTGCAGAATCTACCTGAAGGCCTAGCAACAGTGTCTGTCAGAGTTCCTGATCATGCAAAGTCTGCTTGAGGCCCTAGCAACAATTGCTGTCAGAGTTCCTGATCATGTCAGGGATGGCCACACAGACTGGGTACTGGGGAGAGGGTAGGTAAGGCCTACCCATTAGTAAATAAATGAGTTTGTTATTTACTTTCAATGGACTCCCAGTGTCTGAGCCATTGATGCTGTGCCTTCTTACCCCTTCCCCCAAGGGACCCATTAGAATCCAAGCAACAGTTATGAATATAGTTGAGCAAGTGTTTTTGTGATATGAATGAGCATCCTTTGGGTATATGCCTAAGAGTGTCATCAATGAATATTGTGTTAGATTAATTCCCAATTTTCTGAGAAACATACATACCAATTTGCAAAGTGGCTGTACAAGTTTGCATTCCCACCAGCAGTTGGGGAATGTTCCCCTTACTCCACATCCTCTCCAACATAGACTATCATTAATGTTTTTGACTTAGCCATTCTGATGGGGGTAAGATAATATCTCAGAGTAATTTTGATTTGAATTTTTCTGATGGTTAAGGATTTTGAACAATTCTTTTAGTATATTTCAGTCATTTGAGATTCTTCTGTTGAAAATTCTCTGTTTAAATCTGTACCCTATTTTTAATTGGGTTATTTGGTATTTTGATTTCTAGTTTATTGAGTTCTGTATATATTTTGGGATCAGCCCTCTATTAGATGTGGAGTTGGTGAAGCCCTTTCCCATTCTGTAGGCTCTTGTTTTATCTCATTGACAGTGTCCTTTGCCTTACAGAATCTTTTCAGTTTCAGGAGGTCTCATTTATTAATTTTCAACCTCAGTGTCTGTGCTACTGGTGTTATATATATGAGGTTGTCTCCTGTGCCAATATGTTCAATCCTACTTCCCCCTTATCTGTAATCAACTTCAATGTAACTGGGTTTATGATAAGGTCTTTGATCCACTTGGACTTGAGTTTTATACAGGGTGATAGACACAGATCAAGTTGCATTTTTTTTGCATGCTGACATCCAGTTATGCCATCACCATTTGTTGAAGATATTTTTTTTTCTTTCCATTGTATAATTTTGGTTTCTTTGTAAAAAAAAAAAATCAGTTGTTCATGGGTGTGTGGATTTACATCGTGGTCTTCTATTCAACTCCCTTGATCCATTTATTTATTTTATGCCAATACCATGCTGGTTTTATTACTATAGCTCTATAGCAGATATTGAAGTCAAAGACAGTGATATCTCTGGAAGTTTCTTTATTGTACAGGATAGTTTTAGCTATCCTGGGTTTTTTGTTTTTCCATTTGACCCTGAGTATTGTTCTTTTGAGGTCTGTGAAGAATTGTGTTGGAATTCTGATGGGGATTGCATTGAATCTGTAGATTGCTTTTGGTAAGTTTGCCATTTTTACTATGTTAATCCTACTGATCCATGAGCATGGGGTTAGTGTGGAAAAATAATCCACATAATAGCTAAATTATGAGACACTATGAAAGCAGTGAGAAAACTTCATAGCACTAAATGCCTATGTAAAAAATTTGGAGCAATATCACCCTAGTGACTTAACAGCACACCTGAATGCTCTAGAATAAAAAAAATGCAAACTCATCCAGGAGTATTAGAAGGCAAGAAATAATCAAACTCAGGGATGAAATAAATAACATTGAAACAAAGAAAACACTACAAAGAATAAATGAAATAATAGTTAGTTCTTTGAGAAAATAAAAAAGATAGACAAACCCTAATCCAAACTAACCAAAAGGCAGACAAAGAGTATTCCAATTAACAACATCAGAAATGAAAAGGACATAACAACAAACATTGAGGAAATGCAGAGAATCATTAGTACAAATACCTGTACTCAAAAAAAATTAGAAAATCTAAAAGAAATGGACAATTTTCTTGATAGATACCATACCAAAATTAAACCAAACCAGATAAACAGTATAAATATACCTACAATTCCTAAGGAAACAGAAGCAGTCATTAAAGCTCTCCTAACCAAAATTAACCCAGAGACAGATGGTTTCAGTGGAGAATTCCACCAGAATTTCAAATAATAGCTAACATTAATACTCCTCAAATTGTTATACACTATAGAAACATAAGGAACATTTCCATTTTTTTAAATGAGGCTACAATTACCACACTTTTTAAATGAGGCTACAATTACCACACTAAGATGTACCAAACAAAGAGAATTATAGACCAATCTCCCTCATGAACATTGGTGAAAAAGTATTCAATCCATTACTGGCAAACTGAATCCATGAATATATAAATATCTATAAAATAATATATAATATTATATATTATACAATAATAATACTATAATATAATATTATATGTGATATAATATAATATTATTATATATAATATATAAAAAACAACAACAAAAAAACCCACAAAAACCAAAACCAAAAAACTTCTGTCATGATTAAGTAGCCTTCATATCAGAGATGCAAGAGTGATTCAAATATGAAATCTGTCAATGTAATACACCATATAAACAAACTGAAAGGGAAAAAAACCCACATGATCATCTCATTAGATGCTGAAAAAGCACTTGACAAATTCCAATACTCCTTCATGAGAAAAGGTCTTGGAGATATCAGGGATGCAAGGAACATACTTAAACATAATAAAAACAATATAGATCAAGCTGAGAGCCAACATCAAATTAAAAGGAGAGAAACTCAAAGTGATTCCACTAACATCAGGAACAAGAAAAGGCTGTCCATCCTTTCCATATGTACTCAATATAGTACTTGAATTCCTAGCTAGAGCAATAAGACAACAAAAGATCAAGGGGACACACATTGGAAAGGAGGAAGTCAAACTTTTGTTATTTGTGTTTGATATGATAGTATATATAAGTGACCCCAAAAATTCTACCAGGGAACTCCTACTGCTGATAAACACCTTCAGTTATGTTGCTGAATACAAGATTAACATGAGAAACTCAGTAGCCCTCCTATATACAATTGATAATTGGACTGAGAAATATTAGAGAAACAACACCCTTTACAATAGCCACAAATAATATAAAATATCTTGGGATAACTCTAACCAGACTATGGGGACTATTGAAGTTGGACTAAATGCATTTTCGATTATATTATTGTGAGAAGACTATGGTGGCCAAGGAGTGGAATGTGGTGTTTGAATAAGCAAGGCTGCCATTGACACCTGTTTTTGAATGACTGGCCCATAGAGACTGGCATTATTAGGAGGCACAGCATTGTTAGAGTAGGTGTGGCCTTGTTGGAGGCAGGCTTTGAGGTCTCATACATGCTCAACTCACACCCACTGTGGAATCTGTTTCTGCTGCCTATGGATCCAGATTTAGAACTCTCCTAGCCTTCTCCCTCACCATGTCTGCTTGCATGTCACCATGTCCTGCCATAATAATAATGGACTAAACTTCTGAAACTGCATACCAGCCCCAATTCAATGTTTTACTTTGTAAGATTAGCTATAGGCATGGTTTCTCCTCCCAGTAATAGAAACCCTAACTAAGATAGCACCCTTTCACCACTTCAAATTTAAAGTGAAATAAAGGGAAAATTTGACATCTCTAAAATATAGTCTATACTCTAAGGTAGTAAAATAAATAATCCTTTGGGACAATAATGACTTTTCATTAATATAAAGTATTACTTATTTTATGAATGGTTAACATATTTATAGTATTCTATCAGAGCTTATAGGAGGTATCATGTCTTACAATCTAAGGCAGACACTTACAATAGGACAGCTCCAAAAGCTAAAAATATGTCTCATCACCATCAACATTGTCACAATATGCAGAGGATACAGACATGAATCCACAGAATGGTTTAAAATGACAAGGCAGCTAGAATTGAAGATAAAATTTAAATTGTGCAAAAATTCCTACAAAATGAAGAAAACAATATTATTTAGGATAGTCATTCTTTTATAGACTACCTTTTAATTAAAACCGGGAGGAATTCATACATAATTATTTTAATTATGGGTGGTCAGCCATGTGAATTTAATTGATTAGCCTTCAGAGAGATTCTAATAAAATTGTACACATGACTTGAAATTTGATTGAGGTTTAGACTAGTAAGAACGTTGTATTACACACTGTCTCTTGTATATAACTGTGTAGACATTAAAAATTAGTGATACTACAAACATTACATTTCCATTAATCTATAAATATGCCTTCCTAGGGACCACTATTTGTTAGTAATGTTAGTAAAGAAAGTTCCTCTAAAAATCTGACACAAGTGTAGACTCATATGAACAACTACAAACATCTCAAATCAAATCAATTACAAAGTATAAATTCAGTCACCATATACTCATGTCCATAGTTTATGTTGTATTCATTTTATGTATAGGGAGCTACATTTGACTTTCCTTCCTCTTCAGTATTCACCAGTATGACAACAATTCTCTACTATCAAATATGTTGAAAAGTCAAATCTCAAAGAGTAAAGTCAGTGAATTAATAAAATTAACAGGTAGAAAAGCATTAGTATTAAAAAACATGAGAATTAGTATTTGCATAAAAACAAACACATTAATCAATGAAATAAAAATTTAATACCAAGACATAAAAGCTTGAATGGACAACAATTTTTTATAGACAAGACAGAAATAAACACTGCGTAAAAGACAGTATCTTCAACATGTAGTGCTGGTCAAACTAGATGGCTGTATCTAGAAGAATGGGAATACATCCATACCTATCACTCTGCTCAAAACTCAACTTCAAATAAAAGACCTTAACACAAAGCTGCATGTACTGAACCAGATAAAAGAGGAAGTGGGGGATAGTCGTGAACTCATGGACATTGGAGACTCTCTGAACAGAACCCTTAGCTCAGGCATTAGAATTAACAATTAGTAAATGGGACATCATGAAACTAAAAACTTCTATAAGGCAAAGGACATAATCAATTGGACAAAGCAGCAGCCCATAGAATGGGCATTTTTTTTTCAATTCTACATCCAATAGACAGATAATATCCAAAATATATAAGGAACACAAGAAACTAGATTTCAGTAAACAAAATAACCCAATTATAAACTGGACTACAGATCAAAACTGAGAATTCTATACAGGAAACTAATGAATGAAATATACTTAAATGTTCAACATTCATAGCCATCAATGAAATACAAAACAAAACTACTTTAGGATTCTATCTTATACCTGTCAGAATGGCGAAGATAAATAACAGCAGTGGCAGCTCATTCTAGTGAGGATGTGGAACAAGGGAACAAGCCTCCATTGCTGCTTGTAGTGCAAACTTGAATAACTATGGAAATCAGCATGGCCATTCCATCAGAAAGATGGGAATTGCTATACCTCAAGATCCAGATATGCCACTCTTGGACATATACCCAAAGGACACTTCAAGTTCCACTCATACCATTCTTGGGCATATACTCAAGGACAAATATAACATAGGAATACTCCACCATGTTCATTGATGTTATATTTATTATAGCATTAAATTGGAAACAACCTAGATATTTCTCAAAAGAAGAATGGATAAAGAAAGTATTACTCAGATGTTACAAAAACATGACATTATGAAATTCCAAACAATGGATGAGACTATAAAAAGTCATCCTCAGGAAGGTAACCAAGGCCCGGGAAGATAAATATGGTATATATTCACTTATATCTTGATATTAGCCGTTAAATAAATGGTAAGCAAGCTACAATCCAGGGATGCAGTGAGATTAGGCATAGGGAAAGGAAGTAAGGAGGAAATGTGTATCTCCCTGGGAGGACAAAATAGAGTACATTTCAAGGGTGGACTGGATCCAGAGGGTGAGAGTACAAAAAAAGGAATGCAAGAGAGGAAAAGGGATTGAGAAAGCAAATGTTGGAAGGGACAGCAAGAATGGAAGACTGTTTGATGGGCAGTATGGAAACCTGGTGCAGTGGAAATTTCCTATAATATGATAAGGTCATCTTAATGAAGTCTCCAAATCATGAAGGGAATACGATTCCAGCTGGCTGTCTCTTGTTACCAAAGTAAGCTTCTAGTACATGGAAGTTACAGGCCAAAAAAGATAACATGAAAATCCTCAGACAACCCAGGCTGTTGTAAATATAATAGGTTGATCTCCACAAACTGACAGCAAGGCCCCCATTGCTGAAGAGTACCCTAAACAACTTCTGAACATGGTGAGGTCAAGCTGGTGCCTACAAAAACCTTCACTCCCATGTCTTTGAGAAGGAAAGATACTCTTCAGGCTGCCTAAGGAGAAATATAAACACCAAACCAACAGATTTGAAGTATGAATATATACTGGACATAAATCTTTGGTGATATGATGCTAATATATTCCTCCTAGTCTTTAATGTATGTTTTCTTTTGACATTAAGCATGTAAAAATGTTAATGAATTGATTTTTCTTTTCTCTATTATTTAATAAATCTCATTTTCAAAATAATGAAAAAACAAACAAACTAAAAAATGTGTAGTCCCTTTAAAATACTCAAATATTCTAAAAGCCTCAAATATAGGCTCTATAAACAAATTAAAAACAAGTTAAATATTTTTATGCCCATAGGGAAGTACCTAGTATACTCACAATCAAAGCAAAGCAAAACCGAACTCCATTGCTATGCAGAGTTCATTGTCCAGTATCTGGGATTCACTCATTATCTAATGGGCTCTAAAGGGCTTTGATAACTCCATGATTCTTCCATCTGAAGCACTTCCAGCCTGTCAGAAGTCTCTAGCTCTACTCCTTAACTGCTGCTGCCATTGGTGGTCAACCCACAGTTCAGCATCTCTGATATGGATGGGTCTCAACTGCTTTCCTGACCTCTGTCCAGAGATTCTGACCTCTTTGTGCAAAGGCTCAATTTTTCTCTATGACATCTCTAGTCCTGGGATGCCATTGCTATTGTAGCTATAGCAATCGTATCTCCTGTTGCTCACAATGCCTCAGCCACTCTCCATGGTCCCTTTAATCCTGCAGCTCCCGCGATACCTGAAGCAGTAACAGTGGGAGAGTTTTACACATAATCAACTTTGGCTGCTAGCTCAAGATATAGCCTTGGTTCTCCCTGTATAACAGCTTCTGTGAGGTGAGTCTGAGGAATCATCCCCAGAATATTCCATAATGCTGTCCCCTTCTTAATTACAACTGATTTTTCACTCCCAGATACCAAGCATTGACTATCCCAGTAAAAAGAAGTTTTCACTGCAGGCATGCTGGTCTCTTGTTAATCAGAGCTGATTCTCCATCAGAAGCTGACCAGGCCTTGCTCATTGCTTTACTTTTCATAGCTTGCTCAGCTTCCTTTTCTATATGATCCAGGGAAACCTATCCAAGTAATTCTCACAGTGGGCATCGCCCTCCCACATCAATCACCAATCAAGAAAATGTCCCACAGACTAGCCTACTAGTTGTCTGATGAAGTAATTTTCTCTCTTATAGTTCTCTCTTTCTAGATGACTACAGCTTGTATAAAGAGGACAAAAATTTAGCCACTCTATGTTCAACTAGAGAACCTTGACTGATAAATAGTTTTGTATAGTGTCTAGAATATAATGTAAATCATCTTAAAAATTTGAAAGTAAAAAACAAGTCCTTTAAAGGATAACTTTTTTCTCAACATTATCATTAATGTTTTTCATTTGAAATACAAAAAAAAAGACATAGGATATAATCTCCACAGTAAATGGATGTTTCCACTGTAGAAAATGATACCTTACTGGATATAGATAGAATACTGTTACACAAAGGATCAATTTTTTTTTCAAAATTGGTCCATATATACAAATTAAAATATTTAATACTTTTAAGTAAAGTTGAGAAGCCCATTCTTTTAATTTTGAAGTAAATTAAAACTGGTTAATTTTTTAAATTGTATTTTAAATAACATTCTCCATTCTCTTTCTTCTGTATGAACTGTACTATATAACCTTCCCTTCTTTCCTGGAGATTCATGGCCTTATCTCTCTCTCTCTCTCTCTCTCTCTCTCTCTCTCTCTCTCTCTCTCTCTCTCTCTCTCTCTCTCTCTCTCTCTCTGTGTGTGTGTGTGTGTTCTCAAATATAGCCTGTTGAGTCCTTAAAAGGATACTTGTATGTATCTATGTACATATGTTTTCAGGGCTTGTCTAGTTTGTCACTTAGACAATGAAATGTTATACTTGTCCCTATGGAGGACCACATCTACCACTCACAACTCTGCTCAGTTGCCTGTAGTTCTTTATGTAGAGTAGAGGCCTCATGGACTTCACCACTGTAGTTTGAATTGTTTGTTTGTGTCTTTCTTGTTTAGCTCCCATTTGGGGGGAGAAGTTGGCCATCTTAGTAATATTTTACAGGTTTTGCTTCTGATGTTACTAGGAGACACAACCTCAAAGCAAAGTTTATGATTCTTTGGCTCTTACAATATTTCCATCCCATTTTCCACTATGACCACTGATTTATATGTGTATGGTTTTGTAGAAGCATCCCTGGCACTGATCTCTGCAACTCAGCATATTGATCATTTGTAGTTTTCATCTGTCACAAAGATAAGTTTCATTGATAAGAGAAGACTATACTTATGTGTGGGTATAAGGATAAATATTCATAAATTGATATTAGAGATTAATCTGGTTTAGTAATTAGTGGTGGTAGATTCTCCTCCAATGACCACATCTGCATTAGCACTGATGAGTCAGCTAATTCTCCAGTACAAGGCATAGTTTTCTTCTTGTCTAGAGTATCTTAAGTTCAAATAGAGATATGTGTGCCACTACTGCCTCATAGGATTTTGTCCATTCTGCTTCATAGGCATAATAGCTAGGTGGGACTATTGGTTTCCTTTCTCCTTTGGGAGCTTCAGTGGACCTTCTGATACCATAAAATTTAGTCCCCAGGGAGAGGACATTTAGATCCATTCCTGTGCCCTCTTTCTGAAACACATGGTATCTTCAGAAATAAGGACTTACCTTCCATTTCTGGGGGTTAATCAAGTCCAACAACAATAGACTGTAGATCTTGGATATCTCTTTGTCTGACCTGATCAACTGCTCAAAAGGTGGAAGAAGAACAAGTTTTATGATAGAAAGCACAGTAGGGTACAATAGCTGGTAACTTAATAAAATAGTTTCTAGGCCTCCCTGCGGCAGATAATAAGTGTGAAAACTTAAACAAAGTTAAATGGATTATGGAAAAAGGGCAAACACTCATCTATGAAAATGTGTGTGTATTTATCTTTGTATCTTCTAAAATTATACAGATTCTTACCTCACTCCTAATATAAAAATAAATCTTGGTATAATCCCTCATATTCTCTAAGTATCACCTTTCACTGTCAGTTAATTTTAGTTAATTGTGATTAGCTCTGCATTTCTTTTGTTGAAGCCTTCATAACTTAGAGTGATTTTTTTCAGTTTGTGTGAGTTATATATTCTCTTACTTGAATATAATATCCAAACATTATGCTTTAAAAGTCCATATTTTTAAATAAAATATTATCTTTCCTATAACTTAGTGAGTTCTTCCGTGTTTAAATTAAAGACTAAATACCGAGTGTGAATTTCAATTACAGTGAATCCTTACAAGCTAGAAGTTCATTAGTACTTGATATTCTTACATGCAAAAATAGAGGGAGACTTTGACTTGTAACAGCCCTGTTCTTTAGAATCAAACTGATGTCTCTGATGGTAAGATTACAGGGATGCTTTGTATCACCGCAGACTGTCATAGCAAACAGGAAACAAACTATTTGTAGCAGTTACTCCATGTGGGTACAGCTGAATGCCCATTGAGAAATCCATAGTAACTGAGCAGATGTGGGATGAATACTACATATTCTCCAAAACACCCATGATGAGCTGCTGACTTTCTATGCTAAATTTTTTTTGTAATATGCATGAATCTGAAAACTCTTATGGAATAGGTCTGGAATGCAAAATGGACTCTGTTTAGTTTAACTATTTAAAGTTTTTAAGTTAAGTCAAACATAAATATATAGAAGACAATATATTGTATAAGACATTAAACAAAATGAAAGTTGTGAGGACCATGTAGAGGGAGCATGATAGTTTGTGGATCAAATGATGAAAGCTGTTAATATATAAGGCAGTAGGCAAATAAACTTGAAATCCAATGTACTGTCCATACATTACATTTAATAGTATACTATATATTGGAAATTTGGCAGAGTATTTTTTTGTCATTCTTGTTTACTCCCTGCACATAACATGCATAGTAATTTTATACAACAACAAAAAAAACAGTAGAAGAATAAGTCATGCTGTTAATAAAAAATTCACCTATATAGCTTGAGTTTAAATTTATTTATGAGTAAATAAGATTCTATGAAGATATTTAAAATATACATTGAAAGGTTGGTTGCCATGTATTTCCATTTCACTTAGAGGTAAAATAAATAATATTGCATTTGTTTCTAATTCAAAGAAAAATAGAATTTTATTATTTCTGGAAGTAAACTTACATTAATTGTATGCCAAGGTTAAGACATGCAAGGTCACAATTTATAAACTTTATTTAGGCATTTATTATTATTCAGAGAAGCTTCATTCATAAACTAATATAGAGAGAGCACAACTTAAATGTTATATACCACATACATGTTAATAATACTTCATAATGTGATGTTATTTGCATATTGAATCATCCTATCTCTTGAGACTTGGTGTTCAGATATAGAGTTTGAAGCTAATTTTTAATTGTCAATATTTTTAATTTTTCTTATTCTTTCACAATTTCCTATATTACATAATGTACTTTTATCATACCCTAACAACCACACAACCTTCCTCTCTCCTACTTTCAAGTATATTGTGTACATCTTTTGTAGTGTGTGTGTGTGTGTGTGTGTGTGTGTGTGTGTGTGTGTCCCACTGTACTTAATTAGGAATGATTGCATGGACATGAGTGGGAGATAATTTTATTGAGCAAATAAAATTTACCAGTGTCTATACAATTGAAGAATATGACTCTCCTTCTCAGAGTAAGTATTAAATACTTAGCTCCTGAGGTAGTATGCATTCACACCTCTCTATTAATTGTGGAATGTATATATAATATATCAAGGCTTGCAAAAGTAACCTCTGCTGAGACTTGTTAGGTACAAAAGTCATGGCGTATCCAGAAGACAACCTTGTACAGCAGTATATCACATCCTATAAAGCCTTCTTGATTCTGTTGTGTTAGGAAACATTATCACAAGCTGTTACAGGCTGCAAGATTATTCAGTAATTATTCAACTTTCATTTGATAAGGTCAATCCATTAGAATTAAGGATTCTACTGGTGAAAACCATCACAGAAGGTGTTTTGGAATTACTGCCTTTCAAACTTATTGGCTGCTTTCTTGCTGTGGATTCTTGCTGTAGCCTTTTCCCATTTCTGATCATTTATTGGGCACAATTTTCCCTTTACATTTGGGGTATTTGGTTAATATCCCCCATCTATGTGTGAAAACAGTCACACAGTCAAAAACATTTTCCCACAATCAAGTCTTTGTTCCTTTCTCCAATGTAAACTTAGAGGTCTTTCTTCCTGCAATCACCTTAATTGGCAGGCATTTGGTCAGTGTTAAGTGTCAGGCAAAAGTATCTCTTTGAGATTGTCACAGACTCCCAAGGTCAAGAATTGGGACATGTCTAAAGTTGTTGATTCACAGCGTTAGAGAGATAGGGAACAAGATTGCCCTGTGCTCACCCAACCAGCAGATAGGAAAATGCTGACCCAAGCTAACCTCACACTAACAAATTCTTAACTCCTTGTATGTACTTTCACCTTAGTTTATTAAATAACTTATTAACCAACCATACTTAGGAATGCACTATTACACAAGAATTCCCCTTTCACTTCTTAGAGTTCCTTAATTGACTTAAGGTCTCTCTCTCCCTCTCATTTGACTCAATTCCTTTTAAGAGTTCACTGAGGCTTTTATACATCACTCCTTCCCGGACTCATAAAGAAAGCCTGACAGTCACTGCCAGGTGAAAACTATTATTGGCCTTTTATGACCCTAAAAGAAGTCAAGCCTCATGACCTTACTTTGGCCAGAGAATTACTGACTGTATGTGCATACAATACTTCAGAGACTCGAGGTAGAACAAAGAGAGAACAGCAGAGATATCAGAGGCAGAATATTAAAGAGACAATGGTGTGAGTAGACACATTCCTCAAACCTCAGATATACCTTATCTCTGCTGGTTGTAGAGCCTCCTTTAGACTCTGGGAGAAAGCTTTTAAGGCTGGCCTTCAAAGGCTTTTGTTACTATTCGCTATTTAGTGGTATTCACTGAGTCTTGGAGGATAAACATATCCTATCAATAATGTAATAAAATTATATTTTTTTAATTAAGAAAAAATTTTAGTCATTTTACATACCAATCATCGATCCCTCTCTCCTCCCTCCTCCCACCCCTCCCACCTTTCCCTCCTCAAACAAGACAAGGTCACCCATGGGGAGTCCACAGAGCCTGGTACATTCAACAGAGGCAGATCCAAGCCCTTCCCCCTGCATCAAGGCTGTGAAAGCTGTCCCATCATAGGTAGTGGGCTCCAAAAGCCAGCTCAGTGCATCAGGGGTAGATACTGATCTTGCTTCCAAAGGCCCCTTAAGCAAATAAAGCTACATAAATGTATCACGTGTGCAGAGGACCTAGTCCAGTCCCATGGAGGATCCACAGCTGTTGCTCTAAAATTCATGAGTTCCCACTAGTTTGGTGTGCTTGTGTCTGTAAGTTCCCCCATCATGATATTGATGCCACTTGCTCATAGACGCCTTCTCTCTCTTTGACTGGACTCCTGGAACTTGGCCTGGTGCTTGGTTCTGAATCTCTGCATCTGCTTCCATTAGTTTATTGGATGAAAGTTCTATTATGACAGTTAGGGTATTCACCAGTCTGACCTCAAGCTCTGTTATAAAGCTATAGTAATAAAAGCTTGGTATTACCACAATAACAGACATGAGGACCAATAGAATCAAACTGAAGACCCTGACATTAATCCACACATCTATGAACACCTGATTTATGACAAAGAAGGCAAAACTGTACAATGGAAAATAGAAAGCATCTTCAACCATTGTTGCTGGCATAACTGGATATCAACGTGTAGAAGTTTGCAAATAGATCCATATCTATTACCATGCACAAAACTCAAATCCAAGTGGATCAAAGACCTCAACACAAACAAAAGTTACACTGAACCTGATAGAAGAGAAAGTAGGAAGTAGCCTTGAATGCACTGGCAAAGGAGATCACTTCCTATACACAACACCAGTAGCACAGACACTGAGAGCAACCATTAATAAATGGGACTTCCTGAAACTGAGAAGCTTCTGTAAGGGAAAGGACATGGTAAATAAGATAAAATGACAGCCTACAGAATGGGAAAAGATCTTCACCAACCCCACATTTGACAGAGGTCTGATCTCCAAAATATATAAAGAACTCAAGAAACTAGACATCAAAATACCAAACAACCCAATTAAAAAATGGGCTACAGAACTAAACAGAGAATTCTCAACAGAAGAATCTCAAATGACTGAAACACATTTAAGGAATTGCTCAACATCCTTAGTCATCAGGGAAATGCAAATCAAAAGGACTCTGAGATACCATCTTACACCAGTCAGAATGGCTAAGATCAAAAACACTAATGACAGTTTATCTTGGAGAAGATGTGGAGCAAGGGGAATGAACACTCCTCCACTGTTGGTGGGAGTGCAAGCTTGTACAGCCACTTCAGAAATCAGTATGGCACTTTCTCAGAAAATTGCGAATCAGTCTTCCTTAAGACATAGCTGTATCACTCATGCATATACCCAAGGAATGTTCAATAATACCACAAGGACACATGCTCAACCATGTTCATAGCAGCATTATTCATAATAGCCAAAACCTAGAAACAATGTAGATAAAATTATACCTTATTTGGCCAAATTTTCTAATGACTATCCTAACTGTATACAGAGCAAAGTTAATAACTTTGCTTTTGTTTCTTCATATAGGCATGTGAATTTTGTTATTGTTTTTGTTTTTGTGTTGGTGATTGAATAAAAGTCTTTGGACATTAAGCAAGCAATCTAATACTTAGCCATATCCCTAACTCAACTGTGATGTTGCTTGTATGTGTGGTATTGTATTCCCCCACATATTGTGCATGCCAATAAACTTATCTGGGGTCAGAGACAGAACAGTCACAATATTAAACATAAAGGATAGGCAGTGGTAGCACATGCCTTTAATCCTAGCATTCCAGAGGGAGAAATCCATCTGGGATCTCTGTGAGTTCAAGGCCACATTGGAAAGAGCCAGGCATGGTGACACACACATTTAATCCCAGGGAGTGGTGGTAAAAAGCAGAAAGGTATATAAGGTGTGAGGACCAGAAACTAGCAGCATTTGGCCTGGTTAAGCATTTGGCTGGTTAAGCTTTCAGGCTTTGGAGCAACACAGTTCAGATGAGATTCATTCTTTTTTTTTTTTTTTTTTTTTTTTTTTTGGTTTTTCGAGACAGGGTTTCTCTGTGTAGCTTTGCGCCTTTCCTGGGACTCACTTGGTAGTCCAGGCTGGCCTCGAACTCACAGAGATCCACCTGGCTCTGCCTCCCGAGTGCTGGGATTAAAGACGTGCGCCACCACCGCCCAGCTGAGATTCATTCTTGATGAGGACTCAGAGGCTTCCAGTCTGAGGAAACAGGACCAGCTGAGAAATTGGCAAGAATTTTTAAGATTCATTCTACATGTATGTCTTTAGTCAATAAAATGGGAAATTTAACAAAATGTGTTTTTAATCTAGTAATATATAGAAATTGAAATTCTTATACAATAAAAGAACACCTACTATGACTGCAAAATTTAATAATGAAGTTGTATATTTTTTTCTTTTCTACTTATAGGTAGGTGGTTTGGAGTCATATTTCCATTCAATTTATATGAAAATAAAACCGTAAGCACAATTACATTTAAATAATAGAAATTTAATAAAGCAAAATTGCAAAAATGTAAAAATGCAATGAGAAAATTCCACCTGTCACTAAACAAAGGATGGAACAAAATATGACAAAACGTCCTATGAAAATTCAGGGTATTAAAAGAACAACAGCTTGTGTAGTCAACAATGGAAGGAATAAGAATAGGCAGGGTTTCCATCTAGTTATTACTTACCTTAAAAGGTAGCATGAAGAGGCCAGCCAAATCCTATTAATTCTCACCAATTTCCAGTAATGTCCATACAATATACATCCTATTGTTTTTCACAGAAATAGGATAAAATAAAATTTTGAAATATACAAGTAAATTAAGGAAATCAACATATATCTAACTCCAAAGGTTTTATACTAAAAGAGGAAGATAACCATTAACCTCAAAGTATTAATATCTCGCTTTTCTTTTCTAAGACAATTGAAAATCATGTTCAGACTTCAGAAATGGTATGAAAATTGTTCTTTTAAAAAATACCATAGTTGTATATTTTTCTTCCTTCATTTATCAATGCTTCTGCTCTCATAATCAAAAGATGTGATTTGCAAAAAACACTTATCTCTCAAATATTAGAAAGAAAATGAAATCAACCAAACTCAAATGTTATTATGTTATTGTAGGTAAAATATTAATACTAACAAAATGCAAGATACTACTAGGTATAAGCAAAATAAAACTTAGAAGTGAGAAAGGGGATTTTTAAATATAAAAATAATAGATTAAAAAAATCAATTCCAGAGAAAAAGATGTCAAAAGAAAAAGACATTTAAGTGGTTTATATTTTGAAAAATAATAGTACCATAGATACTGTAACATTTTGCCGGGCAGTGGTGGCACACACCTTTAATTCCAGCACTCAGGAGACAGAGACAGGCTGATCTTTGGGAGTTCGAGGCCAGCCTGGTCTACAGAGCAAGATCCAGGAAAGGCGCAAAGCTACACAGAGAAACCCTGTATTGAACACTCCCCCCCCCCAAAAAAAAAAGATATTGTAACATTTTATAAATGTGAAAACTATTAAATAATGAAATTAAAGTAGGATTAAAGGTTATAAAAGAAGACACTAATCATAAGTAATATTCCTAACAATAATAATAGTTCCAACACAATGCAATTCCTCAATATTGATGTAGTTGAGCACATCAACTCATGAGAAATCACCCACTTTAAATTTTTATGGTCTTCAATATTGAGTATCCTCATACAGGACAGAAAACCTCATAAAACTGTCCAATGAACTAGGTTAAATTAGACAAAGTGGAAAAACAGAACAAAGCAAAAATCCCCTTACTATGATTATTATAAGCCATATATTTCCTAACAGTAAGCTGCAAAGGTTTTTCAATTGATTACACATTTTCCCAGCTAGACTATGGTCTTTAATGTAGCTTGTCTTATGAATTTAACATGATTCACACCATTCAAATTATATTCTCTGTTAATAAGACATTAATTTAAAAATCAATACAAGAAATACTCCTACTAAGGAAATCTATGAAAAAGAAAACAAAAGTAATTTGTAGTGAATAAATACATAAACATAGTGTATTGGAATTTACAGGATGCTACTAAGAAAATGATTATGGAATAGACATATGTAATACTACATTCTATATCCATATTTGAGAGAAGAAAATATGTCTATTTCTACACCAGGACTCCAAAATGAAAAGCAGGAAAGAAAAAAATGAAACCAAAAATTCTGCTATTTCCCAATGAGTCACATAGGCAGCAAGTTAAAAATCCTCCACCTGACCTGTTTCATAACCAGAACATTACAGGCTCAGAAGCTAACTAGAGTCATACTCTGATCATGACTACATCTCTAACACATATGCAAACATTTACAAGCCAATTTATATAGAGCCTCACATGGAAGCTCTTTTCTGGAGATTTGTTTAGGGGGACAGGAGAGGGAAACTTGAAAAGCATGATTTTTCACTGGATCACATCCACTTCTAAGGCCTGTCTTCTTCTCCATCCAGGTCCATAAATGGGCACCACTTTTTTTACTGGGGGTTACATCAGTAACAATGTAACTTTATTTGTATGTTGTTTTTATCTTACTTAACCTATGATTATTTCCCAGGTGAAGAATATGGAAAATAATTAATCTAGCTTTTACAGGCTTACACTACTTTTTCTTAATTATTATTAATCTAAGAGTACATAATAACCACTTACACTCTTACTGACCCATCACCCCTAATAATTTTGGTTTTTATTATATGTAAGACAGTGAATGATTGTTTCATTAATACTTTTATTTTATTTTAGATTTGTTTGTCTCCTGTGACATCTAGTGACCAATGTACTTCCAGGTAAGTAGAATTCTTGGAAAAAATGAATGTGCTAAAAACACAGCAAATAAAAGAATGGGGAAGGAAAACAACAAATGAACAGTAGTGAGATGGAAGATAGATATTTAACAGTGCATATGAAAGAAAACAATAGTTCATTGTGGTAGGATCCCCAATAATAATAACCATAAGTATAATAGTAGAGGAGAGATAGAAAAGAAGAGACATCTGTAAAGATCCATATCAGAAAGGAAAGAAGTGATTTCATTACAGATTTAGTATATGACAACCAAAAGACACAGGTGTATCTCTTATTGGATAATTTCCCTTGCTGCAAAACCAATGACCCATGTTCCATCCCTTGGTCCCACATTGATGAAAAAAGTGAATAGATTCCAGAAAGTTGTCCTCTAACTCCCGACACAAGCAGGGGTGTGCATGCAAACACAACACACACACACACACACACACACACACACACACACACACACACACTCACTCATTCATACAAACATATACACACATTTGGAGTGAGAGAGAGAAAGAGAGCAAGGGAAGTTTATAAAAAGTAAATAAATATAATTAGGTATAAACACAAGCCCAAACAGGATTATTATAAATAAATAAATTCTAATACATTAGATTACAGGAAAAGAAGGGATTTCTGGACTAGAGATTCTACAGGAAGAAGAAATCTATATGGATAAGAATGTTATGTTTGATAAGTGCTATCCTTAGTCATATCACTTTGTATAATTTCTACCTTAGTTGAATTCTGAAAGTTCCCATAAACTACAGTATTTTAGTTTTTGGAAGTAATGTAACTAGGTTCTCTGGACTTTTGAACTGCCTGCCCTAAGGACACACAGTAATAGCTGCCAGGGGAGATGTTTATTGATCTGCTACCATTCTTTAACTGACTACCCAGAGCAATGGACATCTGCAGGCCAAACATAAGAAAAAGAAAATCCAACCTCTGCCCCTGCTCCCTGCCCCCAACATTGCCTGTTCTGTAACTACCCAGCTTCCTAGAAAATGACTGGTTCTGAGTTTATTTTTAAAGGGATATTTTATTTCCGTTAAATGTATAGGAGTGTTTGTCTACATGAATGTGTGTGAACAACATACATGCCTCATGCCCACAGAAGCCAGAAGAGGGCATGAAATTCCAGGGACGTGAAGTAAGAGAGAGATATAATTCTGAGAACTTAATCCAGGTTCTCTTCTAGATCTGCAAGTGCTCTTAATCTTAGAGTCATCTCTCCAGCCCCAGATGTTAGATTCTAGTACGCCTACAGACAACATTGCAGTGATTTCCTACAAATAAAAGTCTGCAGTATCTTAAGTCTCAGGTTGCTTGTTTGTCTTTTCTTCTTTCTGAGCATTCAATAAATATTTTACATTTGTCTTAAAACTGTTTCTACAAGGAAACCTTTACTGCTCACATGTCAGAACAGCAAAGTGATATGTGTGAAGGAGCAATGAGAGAAATTATGACAAGTTTGAAAACAAAAAATATTTATCTTTTACAAATTCAGGTGAAAGGGGTAAAATGATCCCTGAATCAACAATCAATCAAGCATTATCCTGACACCTATATTAGATAACAAAATTACAAATAACAAAACCAACTAAACAATACCACTACTTAAGAGTCCCTCAGAAAATAGACCCAGAATTTGTAAATAACCATTGAAATATTGAATCTAATAATGTAAATGTAATACTGGTTTATTGACATGTAAATTTTGCCTAAAGAATGCAAGACCTCTTAGAAAACAAAATTAGAATAAGTAGTAAGACAACTAACTGGTCAACCACTGAAATCCAGGTAAAAATCTAACGCAAACCCTTCATTAAAAGTTTTAGCAATAGTATGGATACACCAAGCTCATTCACATGGCATAGAGTGTCTGTGATAGACTGACAGCTAAATAATAGCTAAAGATAACAGTTCAACAGTCACATAGATGTTCAAACATACCTATATATAATGGATCAAGCCATCATTGTTCCATAATTTCTAAACAGACAAAGGATAAACAGGTAACTGCTGTGGGATGTCTTTCTGTATGATGTGAATATGTGTTGCTCCCATTGGCTAATAAATAAAGCTGCATTGGCCTATGGCAGGGCAGGATGGAGCCAAGCAGGAAAATCCAAGAGAAATAGTTAGAAAAGATCCAAGGAACAACATGTAACGGGACACAGGTAAAACCACTGAACATGTAGCAATACATAGATTAATAGAAATAAGTTGAGCTAAGATATAAGAGCTAGCTAGCATGAAGCTGGAGGCATAGGCCATACTGTTTGTAATTAATATTATGCCTCTGAGAAATTATTTTATAAGCCACTGTGGGATTGTGAGTGAGAGAGATTCGTCTGTTTGGACCATGGGGCCAGGTGGGACTGGTGAAAGTTCCAGCTACAGGTAGCTGATTGGAAATCCATTGTTAATGCTTTCTTTGCATAAAATTTAGGTATTTGATGCATGTTAGGGTTGATAAATGATCGAATTTTTAAAAATACATATTTAATAATGAGTTAACTTTATTTAAAGACAAGTGTTTCTTTTGAAAATAGATATTACTTGCAAGATCTAAAATTATTTAACAAGAAAAGTGCTGTAAAAATTTACTCTCTGATCATCCTAAAGGTGAAAACTGTAACTATTATGTGATAACTATAAAGCAACTAATATTTTTATTTCTCTCAATCATAAATTCAACATTAAAGAAATCAGTTATGGTCCAGATTACTGTATGTTTACATACTAAATGTTGTAATGTACAAGTTTTAAATGCACACACATACATAACAAAATAATTTGAAAATGTCAATGAAATGTGAAAATATGATTTTGCTTGGAAATAATTTTTCTCTGTTTAAATAATAAATTACTAAAATTTATTTATATCTGAACTTTTTATACAACATAGAATGATAATATTCATCCTCCACTACATCCTCTGCCAGAAACTTTTAAGATTCACAACCCATTTCTTTTTCAATGTTATGTCTTTTATTTTATTGTTATTAAAACACTCTGATTCTAATAATTGCAGCCCATAGGTCTTGGTCCATCCACTAGGGCCTAAATACACAGCCTATCAAGGCCATATCCTTGAAGGGAAGTGACAGTCCTCATAGCAGCAATCCAATGCTCCACATATAGGTACAGCACTCATTAGAGTATAGAATTTTCATGAAAAGAACGTCAGTTTGGAGAAAGACCAAAGAGTGATTTCTATGATATGAATATAATATTTTATAATAATAATTAATATTTCCATGTATTTCCAATGTTATGACCATATTAGATCCTTTTGTCATCTTTCATGAGTAAAAGAAACTTTTGAGCTAATGTGCACAATTCTGTTGATAAATCACTGTTTTAATATGAATGAGGATAGCAAACTATTTACATTACTGAATTAAGCACATAGTTAAATAATTTCACAAAATAAGCCTGTAATTATAATAACTGTGCAAGTGAGTTCTATAAAACAGATTTTTTTTTCACAAATTGACTTAAGATTAAAAAAATGATTTTCTTCACTCTCAGCTATACTAAAAAACTATTGAGAATGTTTCTTCACATGTTTATATAAAAATTCATTTAAATAGACAAGGACAAAGTCACCAATGGTATTATGGAATCAGCAAACATCTTTAAAGCTTTCTTCTTTAAGTTTGTTCCTATTTTGACTAATTGAGAGATAATTCCTGACTTTAAGTAGCTTCTGAAGGTGAATGTGTCTTTTTTATCTACAGGCATTATCCATCCCTTGTTGCTTGGCAACACTCAATCATAGCAGCCCTAACCCTTTATTTAGCTAATCATTATCTAATTGCATTTGCAAATTTAAGCATTCATTTTGTTTTTCAAAACATTTTTATCTCTAAGCAACTAAAATTATTGTTTAAAGAGAATATACTGAAATGTTGCCACCAATATTATTTTACTTTAAAAGCTTAATTTCTATCTGCACCATATTACTTTTGGAAACCACTGGAAACAATTAAAAGGTATATAATTTATTAGTCTATTTTATTCATCTACAATAAAATTGTGCCACAAATCTTATATTTACAGCAAATTTACTTGTGTTTCCTTAACTTTATATAGAGAAAATATTGTCTCAGATTAGTGTCAATTAAATATGAACCCTTAAAGTAGTTCTTATGTTCTTAGAGAAAACACTGCCCAGGTACAGTTCATACACTCACTCTAATTATTTGGAAATTTACAAATATTTTGGATACACACATGCATATATGCATCTAGTTCTATATATTCATTTTGTATAAGAGAATCTTTTGCTTCTCATGAAAGCAGAGATAAAAGATCATCATGGCTATGAAACTACAGTTGATTGTACGTTAATGAACAAGAAGATTTTCAAAGGACATACTTCAAATTCTCAACCAATGAACTGACAACTATGATATTTATTAATATAATACTTTTTGTGTATTCAGACTGTTTTCTGCAGAGCATGGAATGTGCTGTACTTTGTTTAGGCATCCTTCTTGCTCCTCTCTATTTCCCATGTCCTATGTTATTCATATACAAAAGTATTACTTGTGCCAGGGTCCACTTTAGGGGAAACTTAACTAAGATTATACTGTGTAAGACAATAATATAAAATCCATTATTATGAATTGTGACATAATGCTCTCTAAATATGACAGATATTTGAAATGTCAAACATAATTTTAATGAATCTCAAACTATATACCTGTTAAAATATTCACTGCAAAATATACCTACAAGCAAACATAAACATTGGATAACACTTTTATATGACCATACTAAAAATCACAGTAAATGATACTAAAAAATAAAAAAAATTCTCAGATATCTATGATGCTTCACAAACATGGATGAAAAATATGTCTTTTTCCTATGTTCTGTCTTACATGTTACTTAGGGTACATATACTAAGAAATTTTTAATTACTATATGTGGAACAGATCACAGAAAGTCAGATGTAAATGGCAATGAGACTCTTCCTAATCAAACTCAAGCAGTCAGCCTTTAGTGAAGCCACTAGAAGCACAAAATACAAATTTGAGTATAATTTGTCAAGGTCATAGTCATAAGACAGTATCTACAACTATCTATTTCTTGTTCTTATAAAGCTCAGGGTTTTCTAAATAATTTACTTTTTGTTCAAGTCAGCATTCAAATATGGCACCTGTCTTTATCCATTGAAGAGTAACATATTAATGTGAACAATTTCAATTTATTTTAAACAATTTGATTTTTTTCTCACTAGGGTTACTATTGCTGTAATGAAACACAGGACCAAAGCAACATGGGAAGGAAAGACCTTATTTGGACTGCCCTTCAAAATCACCATTCATCACTGAAGGAAAAGATCAGCACAGGAACGATAGTAGTGTAGGAACCTGGAGGCCACAGCTGATATAGAGGCCATGGAAGGGTGTTTCTGACTGGCGTACTCATCATGGCTTGCTCAGTTTGCTTACATGTAGAACACAGGACCACCAGCCCAGTGATGACCCTACCTACAATGGGCTGGGTTCTACCCCATCAGTGACTAATAGAGGAAATGCACTGTAGACAGATCGTTTGCAGGCATTTACTCACTTGAGCTTCCCTCCTTTCAGATAACTCTATTTTGTATCAAGTTGACATAAATCTGATTATCGTCTGATCTTCCTGAGTAGTTCTTGTATCTAGCTCTACATGGATATTCCTTTAAGTCAAGCTCAGCTTAAGTTCATTCCATTCTCCTATTGCAATGTTTATTGGAAAAAAATCTATTTTTACAATTTAACTACTATACTCATTTATTCCTTGTCAGTATGCCACTCATAATTGTCAATATGCTACACTGTCCCAGATTATTATTTGTCAGGTTCAATTATTTTCATATATATATATCAAGAAATAAGACCACTGGGATAAAAACATTATTCTTGTCCTCAAGAATTCCATTATGTACAAAGAAAAAGGATAGCAGTCCTACTAAAACTTAAAACATTACAATTATCCAAAAGGATCTTTGCAGAAAACTATCTTTTTGTGGTTGGCAGGTTGAGAAATTATGGAATATTTAAAGGCATACTCTATTTTATGAGATGTATATATGAATGAGGCCATATTATTTTTAAATAACCGTGTGCTTGACATATGGAAATAAGCACCAACAATTTAAATAAATTTAGAATGAGCCTGCAATGTACCAGAAATCATCAGATTTCTTGGATGGGTGGAACTTGTACAAAACACAAAATGAGCCAGGTAAATTTCAGGATTTAGATAAGAACAAGATTTGTAAGGACTTACAGACCATGGGATAGGATCTGCATATTTTTGTAAATGTGTTGAATAGAAAGAAAAACAAAATAACTGAGCATCTTAAATACCAGGAAATTGTGGTTCTGTTCATATCTTAACCTGTCTGGATGTTGGAAACATTCTATATTTAGGGAATTGAGTATGATGGTAAAAATGATGAAGTTGCAAATGGTTTCCACAGTGTAGAGCTGTTCCTCTGACTCTGAATGAAGTAAATACTTAGATAGTGTTATAAAGGGAGGACTTGTTCTTTACTCAACACTCTATATCCACACTTCATAAAACATCAAAAATTATATGTAGAAAGGGGTACCTCCTAAGGATTCGAAAATAATGATCGACTTTATTATTCTTCATAACGTTTATGGAATGCATTTAACATATTGTGTGTTCTACCATTTCAAGAGTACAATCACAAAAGCTGAATTGAAAGGAAAATGTTTAATAAAATTACTCAGGGCTGGAAGTATTAGAACCAAGAAGTTTGTGATCAAATACTGAAAGTCTTTACAGTTCATCCTTTATGTATTATCTGTGCAAAGAGTTACATTAATCATGTAACAAAACCCATAAATACACAAGGATATGGTGAGGATTGGGTGGAGTAGAGAAAGTGTAGCTCTTACCAAGGCATCCACATATAAAGGAATGTCACAATGACTATCTGAAATTTGTAAGTTTAATGATGGAATAAAATAAAAATGAATTCTCAATGGCAATAATTAAGGATATGTACTTTTGAAATATATATTGAGGTAACTCAGATATCTAGGCTTAGTTATACAATTGTCATGCAATTCATAATAGTGGAACATATCTAGGAACAGGCAATTAATTTTCTGATATACAATTATTCTCATTAAATATAAAGAGTAAACTTGTAATAATAATTCTTTATTGTTTAATTGTAAATTTAACTTCAAAATTAATTTTCTTTTAAAGCTATATTGAGATTGAAACCAGTAAGATTAAAAGTTGTAATAAATGTATCTAACAAATTGTATCTAAATAGAATGTGTAAAAAGACATATTTAAAGGACAATTACTAGAAATTAATATGAAAAATAATACTTTTATGTAATTACCAAAGACAGGAGTAGCATTTTCAAAAGGAAATATATAAGAGTTAAATGTATCCAATTTACTCAACATTACTCTGCTAATAAGTACAGTTTGTAACTAAAGCAAAATAACTATAGATCCCTGTAAAAGATAAAATTATAGACAATATCAACAGTTAAATATTCTCAGAACTGCAGAATTATAGATGAATCATGTTAATAATGGAATATTAGATTATTATAATTAGTTTGGAAATGTCTTTTACATAACTTCCTGAAACCAAACAACATCTTATTCAGTGGCCCTGGAACTCTAATTCCAAACATATTCAATTACTCAATGACAACTGTGTTAACATTTTTCAAATTATTTAGAAGTGTGGCAAAATAAAATAACTCTAGCCAGCAGAAAAAAACAACAATGTCATATTCATATAAAATATTACTAAGAATCTGTACTGAGTGTGGAACAAATTAAAAAGTCTCAAAACATTAAGTGAATCACAAAACAGTACTTTTGTATGTACACTGTTTATCATGCCCCAAAACATTTACAAGAATAATAGCAAAGATCACTTATTTGTGGGAAGCGTATGAAGTCCTGAGAGAATAAAAATTGTTGACACAAGCAGGGATATGTCAAGGACTCTAATTCCTCAGGCTCGTGGCGATGGCAATCCTTTCCCTGGTGTGAGTAGAGATGTTGACAATGTATACACAAATACCAACCATAGCTTTCTCTTCCTGAGGATGACAGCCTGGGTACACTCATTTAAAGAGATTAACTGATGAGATTAGCTAACATGCTTAATTGTTCTGATGTATAAAATAAATATGCTGAGTTTCTAGGCTGCTGGATTATCTCCATCAGAATACACATCTCATCAAATCTGAGCTTTTCTGTATGTGCTCTGTCATATCTTCATAACCCATAGCACCAGTGAGGTTCATCCCAAAGGTTTGTACATCATAGCAAGTGGCACGCGAGAGGGATCCTAATTATTGGGAAACTTGTCTCAATCAAGCCAGCAAATTTTCCTTCAGATCAGGTGATGGAAAGCTCCTGTGCAAATCATTCAAAGAAATGTAAGGGGGAAATTACTCCTGTGTGTAAGAATTAAAATATGAGACAAGGAGATTCTACAGATAGGCAGATATATGTTGGTTCTTTGAAAGGGATTTTGTGGAACCCAACTCTCTGGAATTATGAAGGGCCCAATAACCAATTACACTATCCTTTGCATGCTAACCATACATTAAGTGCATGAAAATAATTGTCCACCAAGAAGGGTAAAATGTTGTTATCAGGACCTTGAAAAACTGTATTCATCCTTTATAGACCAGTTCTTATAGGAAGCTTTGAAGACAGAAGACATAAGTTTCAGTTTCTAGAAGCCACATGGTGGCTCTCAACCTTCTGTAACTATAGTTTCAGGGAGTCCAGTGACCTCTTCAGGTCATTGATTACACAGTGGTTAAACATTTGTTGCATATAAACTCACTCATGCAACATACAAAAATATACATATAAAATGATAAGCAAATAAATATTATAAAAAAGAATATTCATGAATCATGGAAGAATCTCAGAATTTCAAAATTAATACATATATAGAAGGAGTTGATTCTAATCCTCATAAATTCCCTTGGTGACTTCAAGACTTCATTTGAGGAAATGGCTACAGATTTACCATGAATTGCAAAAGAATTAAAATCAGAAGAGCTTGAATATTTGAGAAAAATTCTGTAGTCTCCTAAAAGACTTCACTGTTGAGAAAGCACTAGTTGTATATGAGCAAAGAAAGTAGTTCCTTTACATGAAAATTACTATTAAGATATTATAATCAGCTAAAAATGACTACAAAGGGCTTAGAATGTATCATAAACTCATTTGATTAAGCAATATCAAAGTAATAGATAATTGACTCCTAGATTAAAATAGGTTGTTCTATAGGTAAAATTCTATCAAGTAAGTCACAGGCTAAGGGTCATCTTTTTTTTTTTACATGAAGGAAACAAGCCATAAATGGAACTTCAGTTTTATTATTCTTGTATTCTTAGGATATTCCAGACTTTACAAACTGTCTAAAACTGATCCCCTCAATAATCATTCAGCAAGAATCAAGAGGGTTCCAACAGTTTCTTGTCTTGGATGATTATTCCTCTCATATATTAGGGTGTGTGGTTTACTTTATACACATTGTACTAGGCTACCATGAAAGACAACCCTTATGTACCATAAACTGAAAACTCCACATGATTCACTTATAATATTTGCTGGATTATAATAACATCATAGCCAGAAAGCAATAACCACGTGTGAGCAAACAAAGTTCTGAAGAAGGAGCTGAGAATTCTATATCTAGATTGACAGGTGACAGCAAAAGAATGCCACACTTGGCATGGCTTGAGAATCTGAGAGCTCTCAGCCCATCCCCCAGTGACACACTTGCTCCAACAAAGCCACAGGTACTCCAACAAGGCCACACCTCCTAATAAGTACCACTTCCTATGAATATATGGGTGCCATTTTCTTTCAAGCCACCACAGTATATATCTATTCTTTCTCTTTTAAAATATAATGTGGTTTTATATTTCAATAGTTACTTTGTAGTTCAATATTTATATTGGACTTTCTAATTTTGGTTTTTCATAAGTGTTCTTCTAAATTACAGAGGCACAAATGTATAATTCACTATAAGGAGATATTTAATCTTATTGTTTCTCTGCAATTTTGCAAATACGACAGACATATTTTAAAAGTTTGAATTAAAAATCATTAATTTTTCAGTTGGATACACATGGCAGTGCAAACAAGAGAAAACCTGGCATCTTACTCATTAGTATGTAGTTATGTCCTTCACGTTAAGTCATTTGCTTACCTTCGCACCCACTCAGACTAATCATTCAATTTTCTGTCTAAAATCCTTGAAATCTTATCCTATCTCATTTTTTTAAGGTTGCAAGTACAAAGATAATAGTAACTTTGGCATGAAACTGTCAGCTTTTCCCAATGACCCATTCAAGAGCCCCAAAAATGCGTGTAACATTACTAGGCCCTTGTTCAACAGTTTGAAATCTATTATGCAAATTTTCTTAAAATTCATTATATTTTGTCTTTGTTCTTTACCTGTTAGTTCTTAAAATAAACTATATTGTTGTAGTGTACAGGCATTATAGCTAGGCTGGACTACTGTCCACTTTTGTCCTTTGGAAGTTTTCATAACACCTTCTTGTACTATAAAGCTGGCCCTTGGGGAGAAGGATTTTTTAGGAAGTGATGAAATTACGTCATAATCTCACAACAATAAAGAAATAAATATAAAAATTATCATTACAGAATAGTCATTAAATAAGTAGACTTGGTGATAATTATTATGTCATCAAATGTTAACCCCAAGATACACAGTTGTTTAATAGTGTTAGTGAGCATTTAACTATCACACTTATGGCCCAGTTGTAGCATGAGGACAGATAGATAAGGAGAGCAACTAACTCTTTAATGTGTATTGCAGATAGTCTTCATATCGCAGCATTGCTCTAAACGTGACAAAACCTGATGCTGCCTTTAGCACAAAGTAAAATGAAATTAGCTGGAAGAATTTTAAACAATTCAGTCCAGTTGGTAAATAACTGTTTCTCTAATCTTCACTGAAACCCCCTGATGACCTAAACCTCTTGCCCACATCCTCACAACTTTCAAATACTAAAGAACTTGAAATCCTTACATAATTGGGTTCAAGAGGCTGCTTTATCTCTCAATGTGAAGCCCCGCATTGCCTCAGATTAAGATGACTGTGCTATAATTAATGTTAAATAGAGTTCCTTGGCCTGGGATGGTGTCTTCCTTTTGATTTTATTCTTTATTCCCATAGCAACTATGTTCTGAATTCTCTTTTCATACAGGAAACCTGCCTTCCCTAACACATTATTCCACTAAACATATTGTTCCTCCTAGTTTGACAATGTTTACCTGTTTCTTGAAGCTTATGTTGTGATGGCATGTTGAGTTGTTAATGGAATCCAGCCTGACATGGAAAATCAAGATATTATGAAATCTGTTTTCTCAGTTGGGGAACTGTAAATACAGAATAGACCATACTAAAACTCTGGGGATGAATTTTAACACAAAAAGTGAAGTTATAAATAATAAGGCAGTTCAGGTTCATTTTGGGGAACTTGCTTTTCTAAAACTCGTTCTGAATGTCACTCTTTTTTTCTTTTAGCTTTCTTTTTTGTCGAAAGTCATTGGTTTCAAATGATTTCCTTTTCAGTAAGCATCACAAGGTCCCTTGCTGACATTGTGCGTATAAAACTATTTCAGCAGATTTATTGGAAAGAGCTTCTACATTGCAAGTAAGGGAGGGAGATCCTAAGGAGATACTTCTGGATGTGAGGGGCGGAGTTAAGAGTAGCAGTCCGGTAGTTCACAGAAATCCAGGGAACTGCCATTTTCTTACAAACAAATCTATCTCCATGTACTACTTGTATTATCAATAGTTTTTAGAAATTAGAAACTTCTTGGAACCTAAATTATTATATATTGCACACCATGAACAATAAGAAAGAAAAAGGCCCTTTAAACACATTTCATACATAAATAAAAAGCCATCAATACTTGAATTGCTCTACTTATTTTTAATGCAATCTGATACAATATTTGTGATATTGTTGTCTCAGAATATATCATTGAAAGATTTATGTTGTGATTATTCCCTAAATTACACAGTGGACAATCACTTTTACTATTTCTAATCACTTGACAAATGAAGAAACAACCACATAAAAATATATTCAAATATCACCATAAAATCCCTCAACTGTGTAGAGGTTTTTCAGTAATTTAATTTTGATCTTCAATTTGTAAAGAAATTACCTCTGAACTTCATAAAATTTAAAATTGAGGCACTACAATCCAGGATACTTCCCATTGGTTGAATTATTAAAACTAAGTGTCCTTTGAAACTGAAAAGTCAGCAATGTGTTTGAAGTTTCAGACATTTTTGTCACCATTTCAAACATATTGTCGACCATATAAAAGGTTATGCTTTGCCCTGAGTCCATGCATATAGAATTCTGATTGATGTCAATGGGAGCCATGTGCAAAGTTTGCAGGCACTGTAGTTTGAAGCTTTATGGTGTTTTCAGAATATCTTTGAAGTTGAGTTTCTGTGGAAAAATACAAAGTTTAGAAAGTAGTTCTGCAGGGCTTATTCTTATCCACTGCGAACATGTTTAGATTGCCTGTTTAAAATGCAGAGCTAAGCTGGAATTCCATAAATGGAGCATGCATATGGAGTGAATGATTGCAAAGGGATTATTCCCATTGAGTTTAGTTGCTAGACTTGGGGACTACATTGTTAAGATCTGTTGATCCTGACAGCCTGTTTTGTTTTTATACATTAGAGTTTCTGCTTTATATTGAAAGGTATATATTGCCATTCGTTTTAATGCCAAAATCAAATTGATTGTTATCACTGATATTTTATAAATTATCTGAACAAAAGAAGTGTTGAAGCACCCTTGAGTTAACAAATCCATAACAAACTTTGATTTTATGTTATAACTTTGAAATATATAAATTTGAAAGAATATTTTAATTGAGATTTACTTGTGTAGTCAAAAACATATTATTTAAGGGTAAGTTAAAAGAGGATGATGGAAATCAATTTAGCTGAAATTCAAAACACAGCACTAAGCTAGCAAGTCACTGTTGAATCTGAACTCTTCTGCATCAAGCCTCCCATTTCAAGAAACAACTGTCATTTGTCAAAATCTAAAGTCTGAAACTCTGCATTCTAGATAACTACAGGATTCATTTTGTAGTATAATTAATTTGTGTTTAGACTTTCTGATTTTTTTTTTCTGGAGAGTCTCTGTCACTTTGACACCTAGAGTAATTTGCACAATGCAGGCTCAATACTCGTGGCAGCTCATCTAGCAATCGCTTGCTGATCTATCTCCCTGAAACAGAGAAAAGTGCAGACACAGCACTCATGAACCGTGGTTGCTTTTGATGAGGAAAGAGGCAGAGGTGATTCTTCAGCCAGGAAGCAGACTCTCATTGTTGTGCATGTTTCTGGCTGACTGGGATGCAATGTTAAAATATGCGAAGAACAGAAAATATAAAGAATACCAAAGTGGAGATTTGAAGGGGATATTTCATTTACCTTTCATAGTTAGTGACAATGGAAAGTCACTTTTTCTCTCTTAATTATTCTCAAAGCAAGTTACTCATAATTGAGCACATGACTATTAATTTCATTTAACTCAGTGAGATTGCACCATCTCTAATGCTACATCATCCAACACAAATTTTCAGATTACACCAGTCTTTTTCCAAAGCTCCAACAATACATATAGAAACATATTTGGTGATGGTGCTTGCCCCTACATGTATAAATGCATTTTCATATATATATATATATATATATATATATATATGAACATATACATTCATATATATTCATCACATACATATACTGTACCTGTACATATATATTCATATATATGCATATGTATACAAAACTACATACATATATAGTTATACTCTCTCTCCATCTATCCATCATCTATCTATCTATCTATTTATCTATCTATCTATCTATCTATCTATACCCATACACATATGTATATATGTATATATCAGTATTTATAGATCTTTATACAAATATATGTATCTCTTAGAGTTTGGATATGAATTATTCTAGGCACAAGAGAACAGGTCTTAGACACATTTACAAGTGATGAACTGGGTTGCGTCATTTGTTTTCACTTTTTGTAGCAGCCATGTCTCAGACAGGCCAACTGCTCTTTACTCTGCCAGAGTAGCTGAACTCAAAAATACATTTGGCAGCTGAAATTTCCTCTCAGGTTTGTAACTCTTGGCTTCAGTTATTTGTCAGAACACTCTCAAGCCAGAAAGGGAGATAAAGAGAAGCTAACTTGAGAAATCCACTAACAAATGGAGCAATGATTGAGCACAAGGTGTTACTGAGAAATTTTAAGTTTAACATGTAGTCTTCTGAAATTCTCGTAGTCGAAAAAGAAAAGTATTAATGTAATCATAGCTACTATATCTTCAGAGCACAAAACCCATTGCTTTTCAACAAGATCACTTCAAAAAATAAGCTCAGTGGATCTTGGGGCCAGCCTTCGTCAAAGACGACAGGATTGCAAAGTTAGCACAAAGATATCTGGGCTTCTGTATGATTGTAGAAGAATATTTATTCTTTAATATATGTTTTCATTGATTCAATTGGTTGTGTATAATATTGAGCATCATATAGATGATTATATACAAGTGTACCATGTATGTTTTTCAAACATAACTAATACTATTCCTATTCTAACTTTCTTCACATTTCCTGCTACTACTTGTCCTTTCTCTTCTACTGTATTTGTTCCTTCAAGTGATCACACACATATTTACATAAAACCTAGGACTTTACTTGAAAACAGAAAATTATTTTAATCTGAACACTAGTATCTATTAATTTTCATCTCTTTATGTGAGAAAAGTAATTAGATACTGTATTGAAAACTGCGATAGTGTATACCAAATAATTTGAATTTTTTCCATTTTCACATTTCCTGATTAGGAAATAATAGATTTTAACCATTCTTTCTCCTCAAATATGTATCCAGACATTCTCAGAAGTGCCTAAGGTTAGTTTAGCTGGGATTAAACAAGAAGAAAATCTTGCCTACTACTGGAAACCTAGCAAACTACCCAGGGCTAGTGAAGTAATGAATCTCAGGGAAAAACCTACAGCTACCACTGTATTAGCCACTGTAGTCCATAAATAAATTGTAAATGTTTAGCCTTATAATCATAGATAAGCACAGCTCGCATCATTCATCAAGGAAACTTCTAGTAAGTTAACGTTTGTTTCCTGAGCCATCTGGACTTTCATTCTTACAGAAGTGAAAATCAGGAGGTGGTGATAAAGCTTGGCTGTGCATCATTTGCTTACAGAGTGTGCAAAGCCTTAAATTATTTCGCAACTCTTCCAGGAAACAAAGAGGTGAGGATGTGGGTGCTGAGTGTTTCAAACAGAAAACCAGCATTCTCAATCCTATATATATGCACAAATGTATAAAATGTTGATGCTTTTCAATGAACTATGCATTCACTATGCAAAATTTGCTTCATTTAAATACTAAAAGGTCCTTTACTGTTCTCCTGAATTTGGAGATAATTCATGTGCTTTTAGCCTCTGTTCTCAGTTAATATCTCATGGAATAGGGACAGTGTTTCTTCTTTCCATCTGTATTGAAAAGTACTCATTCAGCCTGCATTTTACTTAATTTTTTTTGTAAAGCATTGCAATGTGAATTGAAAATAAAAAAAAATCCATATTTACTTTTATTGCATAAGTATCAACATTTTTAACAATATAACTTAATGGGCGGCTTACATTTGAAAATGTCTTAAAGAAAGCCAAAATAATTGTTCATATATAGATAAAGAAAGGCTATATGTATTGAATAATTTTTCTAGTAATATCTGAATTCACATTTTAATTTTCTGGCACATTTGCAGAACCTAATGACCTTTTAAGGTCTTAAAGATCATTTAAGGAACAGTTACTTTAAGTAAAATTCACCAGTGACTTTTCCCAGTGCAATATGGTAGTTTAAAAAATTACACCCATGATAAATCTAGAAATTTCTCTCTGGCACTCACTGACAGGGGCATGTTAAGATACCACTGTAAAATATAGTGTATTAGGTGAATAGAAAATAGCAATATCACTTCTATATAGGCATGTATTATTAATTTGTTTGCAAATTCTTTTTGACATAAGAATAATTTTTACCTTATGTTATAAAGTGTTAAAAACAAATACACACACTATAAACAACAGATTTTTCTGCTTTTTCCTAAGTGTAGGTATACTTACAAGAATTTTAATTTTTGTTTAATTTGGTGATCTATTATATTATATTAGACTTAATTTTGGAATTTCAAAATTCTCTTGAGTATCAGATAAGCAAAAACAGCACACAGCTACTTTATTTTAAATGAAGGGCTGTAGTAGGCACTGGCATGGTATACATGGTGCTCTATAGGGTTGGCCTTCTGTCTCCCTTGCAAACCATAGATTACATACCTAAAGCTGGCCAACAAGTTCTATTCCCTTATTAGGACAATTCCTTATGCCAGACTCACTGCTAAGACTGATCTCCAAGGTCGTGCTATCAAAGTATTGAAGGATAGCAATCAAAAGCCCACTTTGGGCTACCTTAGTTAACATACCTAATCAAAACATGCCAACATATCCTAGCCCATTTTAACACATACCTCAAATTTTTCTTCTTAAAAATCACACCTGCAAGGTCATTTGCTGTTGTTTTCTGCCTAAGTCAGAAATTAGCCATTTCACTCTTCTTCCCTGCAAAATAAAGTATCTCTATATGGAAATAGATGCCTGGGTGTTGTTTGTTGCTAATGCTGCTCCAGGTGGGAGTGTCCCACTTACTGTGTGTGAGTCCCTTTATTAGACATTCTCTTCCTTTACAAATAAATACTTTTGTGAAATATAAGGTTCAAAATTATTTTCCTTAAATACTTTTGGGGCTTTGGTTTTTTGTATATTGAGGCTTGTCTCAAACACATAGATTTCTCCCTCTTTAGCCTCACCAGGGAAAGGGTTGCATTTATCACCGTGCCTTGTTTTCCACACAGTTTTAATTGCTTTAGAATCATTTAAGTGAAGCAAAAGGAAAAAAAATCATTGTAACCACAGTGCAAAGTTATTTCTATAATAATGGAATTAATTTTCTAACTTTATATTAAATTACTTATGAAAAATAAATCTGCCTGTTGTTCAAAAGGTATTAAAACAAATAATTCACAGCATAGGTGACATTTGAATATGTCAATATTTTGCTTATTTATTTTGAAAACCATTTTAAATGAAACATAAAAACAGATACACATAAATAAAAATTAAAATTTTACATTACTTTTTTTCACTAACAGTAGTCCTATATTTCCTAATATTTATCTCTGACTAGCATTCAACATAAAAGAAATACTTAGAAGAAAAACTGTACAAAAGTTTTAATAATTGCCTAACTTGTTTGGAAGCAGTATACCACAATGTTGAAGTCAAATTCATGTTTCTATCATTCAGACGACTGGATTAGTGGACTGATTACAATTTGTAGCTACTTCTGTGCATTCCAGTAAATATATTTTGGCATTTTTTTTCCCAGTCCAAGAAAGCAGAGATGGACTGTAAGGCAGACAGCTCACCAAATGTCTACATTGCCTGACAAGTTATAAGAGCTGCTTTCTGTGAAAAACAATATACAGATCTTGCAAACATTTTCACAGTACTAGTTAAAGTTCATGAGCTTTCAGAAAGTTACAGGGATGGACTTTCAGCGGAGGGAGGTCTAGAGCATTCGAAGGGGAAGACCACAAATGGGAGGCCCCCAATACTCAGGTGAGGAAGCTTGCCATCTAGTCAGTTGCAAAGGAAAGCTGGGACAGAAAGTCAGATAACCATCTCACTGAACAGTGTCCTCTCTGTAGTCTCCTGCTTCAGGAAATTCTTCATGGCTTATAGTTAGACAAAGGGAGTAAAGAGTTTCTACCGTCAACTGCAATGGCTAAATCTGATGTCTGTTGTTCGTCAGGTAAAAAGACTACTCAATATCATCCATCTACATGTGGGCTATAGTTGGAGAAAGAATATGACCACAAATACAATGTTCTCTCATATTACAAGATTTAAATCCAATGGACAAACCTAATAAGCAAAATGAAAGGAGAAACAGCACTCTTCAGTTTTTCCTCATTTGAAATCTTAACCTGTAGCACTGACATCTATAAGCTCTTCCATTTGACTGTTTTGCTTGAAAGATTTGAAAATGATACAGAAATATCTTCCCTTTATCACAGACTCTGTATATTGCTTTTTTGGGTTTTGCTAACATACAAGAAATAAAAAAATCATGTTACTTTAATAATTATAAATGTATCATAACCATATTATGCTTTTTATGTGTATAATAATTCAAACATGTCAAAGTATTGGCTATAGTTTCTCAAAACTTTTGGTTTGTTTTTATGGATATGGATATTTATGCATAAATTGATACATATATAACATATATTTAGGTATTTCTTATTGTCTTTCAAATAGCCAATATGCTTTTTTTCTAATAACAAAGAAGACAGTTGAAATTTGTCTTGTATGAAGTACATACAAGTTGAAATCATTTCTCTATTTTGTCAAGTATTCTTGAAGACCAAAGAATGTGCTTACTCAGTTCTGAACCTTGTATCTTGTATTGCTGACATGCTGGTCAGATGTGGCCACAGATGAAACAGTGACTTTAGTTATTTGATAACTAATCACTTTTTGCATTTAATAAGAGGCTTGCTTTACAGAGGAATTTCATACCTGGTACTGCAAATCTCCTTTTATAAGGGGATAAAGGCCATGGCAGAGATCCACTACTGTATGTAGCTAAATTGTCCTGTTTTCAAACTTCATTCTAAATATTTACATTGAACCCATACATTTTTGTTGATCTCATCTTGTGTCGGAGAAGCTTATTTTTGCAATAGATAGTGGTTAATGCAGAGACACACAGCTGGTCAAATTGCTGAGTGTAAATAATTATGAGTGCTTATATGTTCATGGACCGTTTACATCAAACTCACTATCCAAAACTCAGAGAACATTTTAGGATGAAGAGGGAGGAAGAATAAAAAAGTCAACCGATGGGGGTGAAAGCAGTAAGTATGCAGTTCTGGCCATGAAATGGCTGTTAGGTGCACAAATTTCTACCATCTTTGTTTAATCTGCAAATGATATGCACAGGAACAAAGCACAGCAAACTATAGCATGGACTGAGACCCCATTCCTATCCCAGGACCTATAGGAAATTGATGGCAGCTGAGAAAGGGAGGGTCACTTTCCTTCAGGGACATGGCTAACAGTAAGGTTACCGATTGGATGGCCACCACCCTTGTGCATATAGGCTGCATTAATTTGACTCAAGTGGCTTTAATAACAACAACAACAAAAAAAAAAACAAATTGGAAAGTTGAAGTTGGGGAAGATCTGGGGTGCAAGGTAATAGGGAAAGTAGATGGGAGGCAGAGATAGAAAAATATGCTCAATAATGATTATTTAACGATGTGGAGAATGAAATAAGTCTACTAAAGACTTGAGAAACTAGTTCTTTAAATTTCCAGAGTTTAAATAGTTAATTTGAAAAAGTAGTAATAAATGTCAAATGAGATTTAAATGGAGGTAAAAAACAATAACACCAAAGAAGTTTTGTTATTAGTTGCTTGGTGATATCATTATAAATAATGATTATGGTGATATCATTATAAATAATGATTGTAATTCTAATTATTGCTTATCCATATTCTGCTGAAATGATTAATATTTTTCTTTAAACTACAAACACAAAATTATACTTGGTAGAGCAAAAGAGTACAGACAGTAAAATATACTTAGTATATTTCACTAAACATATTAGAAATTACAAAAATATGCAAAGAATTTAATATTTTATTTTAATGAGAACATAAAATAATGCAAGTTATAATGAGTCACTCTACACATATTGGAAGAAAGTTACTGCAATTTCCTTGTATTTTAGTTTTAAAAAAGTTTTTATTTTTGTTCATATGTCATATTATTTATCCAAAATTTTTGAAATTAAGTGGGAAGTTAAAGTACCCAAGGAAACATCATTTTAGTTTGGAATCTTAAGCAATAATGTTAAAATAATATGTATAGCATTAAAATTATAAATATGTGTATTTATTTATGTTCAGGTTATTTAGTCCTTAAATAATTTGATGGGATACTATAGCTACACATTGCTAATTATATAGAAAGATTTTTGACAGGCTTAGGAAAGCAAATAAGATTGTCTAGATACAGGTCTCTTGTGGTGTTAATGTTAAAAGATACCTATAATCTAAGGGATAAAGAAAACACCTTGGCCAGGTGGTGGTGGTGCATACCTTTAATCCCAGCACTTGGGAGGCAAAGCCAGGCAGATCTCTGTGAGTTTGAGGCCTGCCTAGTATACAAAGCAAGTTCTAGGAAAGGTGCAACGCTACACAGAGAAACCCTGTCTCGAAACAAGAAGAAAAAAGAAAAGAAAAGAAAAAGAAAACACCAACACATAGGTGAGTTTTATTGTTAATGACAAAATATATTAGAAAAAGACCCCCAAAATATTAAATTTTCATGTTTGTTTTTAATTAATTTAATGTTTTTATTCATCAATGTTCAAAATAGAACAAACAAGAAATAGCCAAATCTTTCTAATCCACAGAGATTAGAAAAAGAATCCTGGACATCTTTGGCTGCTGTATTCATATGTGTCTTAAGACTTGTGAATGGTAATGTCTGATCAAAAGGGAATGAAAGCCACGAATGGTGAGTGGCCCATACCATTAATACAGTTTTGGAATCGCTGAGGTTGAAGATTTAGCATGATTCCAAAGTCACCTTGGCAATTGATTGAGTTCCAGGAAAGTTAGAGTTAAACAGAAAGACATTGTCTAATTAAGTTACACACACACACACACACACACACACACACACACACACACACACATATATATGTATGTATAAGTACAGAGAAAATAACACGTTTTGAATAGAGACAAATATATTTAACTGATATTACAGGATAGTAGGTCCAAAATCCAAAAAGAATTCCTTTTAAATCTGACATATATTTGACATCACTAGAGTAAAATTCAAGGACATGAAAATACACAAACTTTCAATCCTTCTTAGTTATAAATTCAAAACTGATTGTGGTTTTTGTTTTCACTTATTTTATCTTCTCATTCTGAGACAAGAAGAAAAAAATAGTGTATATTCACACACAGATTCTTGATTGTGATTGATCTAGAAATTTGAGTCCAAAATACAGAAATTAAGAGGTAGTTTCCCTTACTTTAATATTTATGAAAAAAACCTTCAAAATAAGTTTACTAAAATTAACACAATCATGATAAAAATTATCCCTTTTTGACACTTCTGCCTTGTTTTTTATTCCTTTTTAGTTCCATCACCCACTTTTCATAGGATGTTTAGTACCACCCATTACAAGTCTAACTGCAAGGTACTAAAGGAAAGAACTGGTTTGCAATGACTGTGTAGGAAAGAAAGTCCACATCAAAGAAGTGTGCCATCACCACCTAGCATGTGGTTCTCTATTTTTAATAACTCGTAGAGATTATGAAATCCACAATGAGATGGACATGGATCATTTTTACCAATAGAGGAAAATTCCTTTCTTTTACCCTTCCCTGCCTCCCATTCCCAGCCTCATTTGACACTGGTATAAATGCCCATTTTAACAATTCACATGGACAAAAACTTTGATGCTGCATTAAGAAAAAAGAAAGAAAGAAAGAAAGAAAGAAAGAAAGAAAGAAAGAAAGAAAGAAAGAAAGAAAGAAAGAAAAGAAAAAGATCTCTGAGCTAATTCAACTCAAGCTCATTAATATAAAAATAATAATTCCTAAATCACTCTGTCCTTCCAAAACCTGTATCTCTTGCCAATTCTTATGGGGTTACATGTCCCATCTAACCCAATGGTGAGAAAACTACATTGTTGCCGGGCGGTGGTGGCGCACGCCTTTAATCCCAGCACTCGGGAGGTAGAGCCAGGAGGATCTCTGTGAGTTCAAGGCCAGCCTGGGCTACCAAGTGAGTTCCAGGAAAAGGCGCAAAGCTACACAGAGAAACCCTGTCTCAAAAAACCAAAAAAAAAAAAAAAAAAAAAAAAAAAAAACTATTGTGAGTTAAGTAATGTTAAAACAGATTTTCAGAGGAAATCAATTGATTGAGAAAAGAAATTGTAAATGTAGCCATCATTTTAATAATTAAAAAGTTATGAATGCATGGTGATATGTTGTATACTCCAATAAAGCTTGTCTTAGGAATGCGAGGACAAAATCAGTCACTATATTAAAAAAGAGGTCAGGCAGTGGTAGCACTTGCCTTTAATCCTAGCATTTGGAAGGCAGAGATCCATCTTGATCTCTGTGTGTTCCAGGCCACACTGGGAACAGAGCCAGGCAGTGGTGGCACACACCTTTAATCCTAGCACTTGAGATTTCATGCCTTCTCTTGAGAAGAATACACATCTTTAATCACAGGAAATGATGTCTGGGCAGAGAAACGCATATACAACATGAAGAAACAGGAACTCACTCTCTTGAGGATGAGGAGTCTGTAGAAGTAAGAACATGGCTGACTTTTTCTGTTTCTCTGATCTTTCAAATTTCACCCCAATATTTGGCTCCATTTTTTTTATTAATAAGACCTTTTAAGATTAGTGTTCCATGTCTATTATTAGAGGAGGAAGAAACAATTGAAGAAAGGAATAGTTCTAAAATTAGTATGCCATCCTATGTATTTTCATAACTGTTATAATTGCTATACTGGCAACACAATACATGCCGTGAAAATAGTCATTTTGAAAAGCATAACTTATAAAGACAAACCAATAGCAAGACTGGATTAGCACTATTTTATGAGGACTATCAACAAATATAGAGGCAGTACAAAAAAGTGAACGGCAGATAAGTCAGACTTATGCAAGATAACTTTGGGCTCATCTTGAAATAGGAGACTGTAAAAGGCACTCTGCAAAGCATTTAACGGCGAGAAAAAGTTACATAATGTGCAGCTACAGCCTGTAAACGTGCTGTGAAATGTAACACATTTTTTTAACATAAGATAATTATCGAAAGGTTTTTCTTTAGTTACTTATCATTTGCACTCATGTTTAAGTACTACTGTCTCTGGCTGCCTTGACAAAATGTGCAACTTTATTTTTTTTTCTGAAAAGGATTACCACAAAAAAAAATCACATATATGCCATCATAATACTTATGATATTAATGCAGTGTGCAGATAAATTCCATCCTGGAGTGTAGATTTGAGCGAAAGACAGAGGGCATGCATCACAGCACATATGGGATAGTCCCTTCTTGAAGAAGATATTTCTTATTACTTTAAACTGCTGTGCCTTCAGCACTAAGCTACTTTAATATATCTTCCTTACCTTTATTCCAAGAATTCTATTACAATTATATAGAGTAGAATTTTTCTTCTTTAAATGTGTGTTAGGAAAAATATACCAAAAGATACTTATTAATTGCAGTTGCCAGTGATTTTATCTATTTCTCAAAGCTCCATGGTGTTTCATTCCACTTCTTCTGAAACAAAGGTATTTAGTGGTTTAATCCTCTATCTGTGCTCATTCTGACAATATCTCAGCATGAAAATTATCCTTATAGATGAACAAATTCTCAACATATTTTGCACGGAGAGCTACAATTTAATGATGGACTTATATCATCCCATTGGGATCGTCTCGTACTTGCCTATTGATATGGATAGTGAAGAAATAAAGCCTGCCCAGCCAATAGCAAAAGAGGTGAGAATTAACTTTGAACCACGTTTTTATTCTTTCTGTTATCATAGTTGCCATAAAATACTTGGAATTATGATTTTAATTTTTACTGCATAGAGTATCTCCGAGAATGTACAAGTGCCAACTCTTAGGATTATGTTCCCATGTCAAAAAAATATTGATTTAAGCATTGCCTAACAGAAAAAACCTGGACTCTTCATACTAGAAGAACACATCTTTGCAAAGGTAACATGAACACCTCAAGCCATCTTTATTTTGAAACTTTCATTCTATCATTCTGTTAACTTTTTGTGCAACAGACTTTAAGCGGTCTCCAAGTTTGTAAATTTAATTTTTACCTTTGCCCTTTACTGTTTTGAATTTTTTTGCATGATCATTTGTTGCTTCGACAACTAACTCAGGGCTTTCACAGAGTCCTTTAGCATAACAGACATCCTCACTGAAATATGATGGAACAGGTTAGTATACACAATAAACCAGAAAGCAGACAATAAATAAAAACTCAAAAACCTTTCTCATATTCCACATAATTATTTGCTCCAAAGCTTTTTTTGTGATAGACACTCAAGGAATGTTTTCTGACTTTTCTTGTTTGCTGCATTATTTCCTTAAGTCTCTTTTATTTTGCTATTTGGTAAGAAGTAGTAATAAGAGTGACAAGTATCGAGTTGGTGAATGCCTGACATTTACTAGTGCAAAACTAAATGGAAAGTGAATGATTAAGACAATACCAATTTATTCACAGAGTTAAATTGATTTTTCTTATAGTTTCCAATTTAAATAAGATAATGTCACCATTATGCTAGTCTCATAATTTAGGTGCTTTTAAAGTAAGATTTTTAACTATTGCTTGGATGATTTCAGAGGAAACTCAAGAAAGCTTTGTTACTTTGTTAAATTATCACATAAAAATAAGACCAGAAGCGGCTGAATAGATAGCTCCTATGAAGAGTATATAATTTGATTCCAAATATAATTTAAAATACTCATGTTGGGCAGCACACAACTGTAACACCAGCCACAAGGGTATTCAAAAACTATGTTTCAAAAGCATTCTTACTCATATGAATTTACCTCAGGCACAAAATGATAATTGCATATTATAAAAATAATCTTTTTAGAACTAAAAATAGTATAAACAGAATATTTTTTCTTGGTTAACAAAACATATACATTGGTCAAAATGATTAAAAATTTGGAGAAATCCATTAATGTTAATTAATCTGAACTATAAAAGCTATAAGGTCCCTTAATATTAAAATAAGTATTTGGAAATGTATTATTTTTAAGAAACATGTTTTTAAGTTAAAAGCAAATAAATGAGAGCTTCCGTGGCTAGTTTTCTGATAATTTTCAATTCTAACCTCTAAAGTATGTCGCTCCTAAAAATGACATGAATGTTAGCTGTTTGTGGTGTGCTGATAGTAATTAGAAAAAGGCCCCTTCTTTCCTCAAGTGTACTTATATGTTATATTCACAGGATAGAAACCTTAATCATCACTTGTAGAATACTCTCAACCTGATATTTTAGTAATACACATTCAAATTAAGCAAGGACTTTTAGTGCTATTTTAGAACAGAGTGTCAATTCCAGACATATTAATCATGTTTATTGATTGTAAAAATCAAGGGGCAGTAGGACATTTTGATGCACACCATTAAAACAGAACTAGTTGTTATAGTCTATATATGACACTCTATCCAAACATTACAATGTGGTAATGTGTCAGAAATGGTCAAATTGAAATGTGACCAGGAATCATAGTTGTGAGCATCAGTTTATTGAGTTACCAATTATTCTAAGGGAAAAAATGAACTTAAAATATGATACATGCATACATAATTGTTTCTTACTTTCTGTGTATAAATACGTTTTTTAGGTTTAGAAAGTTTTGTGTTAAATCTACATGGGTAAATTTGAGATGTGCTATCTAGATTATACACATATGTGGGTCTGTGTGATTTCTGCAAATATCACATTTCTTTGCATTATATTTTTAAATATAACTTGTTCAGTTCTTGTAATATTGCTTCTATGAATGTTTTCAAGGCTGACCATTTGGCATGAATTATTTTAATTTCAACTCATATTCTCAATTTCTAAGTCCCAAAGTCTTAGTTTCAATCAATTATGGGAGGTTTTGGAGGTAGGAAATGTAAGGAATTAATGTTGTAATTATATTATAATCTCAAATATAAGAGAAAAATAATTGGACAAATAAATACATGAACATGGTTCTCATTAATGAAAAGTGATTTCATATTCTAATTCTGAGAGAATACTAAAATGCATTGGAGTAGGAAAATTTGTAAGAATGAAACTCTACATAATATGGTTAACAATATTGGAGCACAAAGCTTGGAGTTTAAAAACTCCTCTTCTTCTTCTTCTTCTTCTTCTTCTTCTTCTTCTTCTTCTTCTTCTTCTTCTTCTTCTTCTTCTTCTTCTTCTTCTTCTTCTTCGGGCCTATCTGGTTTTATCTGTTTTTTTTTATTTTATTAGTATTTTCTATATGCCATTTTATTTTCTAAGAAACAGAAAAGTGTGGATTTGGGAGAGGAGTTGGGGAGAATCTGGGGGAAGTTGGCGGAAAGGAAACATAATCAGAACATATTGTATGAAAAAAATCCTTTTTTAATAAAAGAAAAATGGAAAAAAATAGCAGGTAATGAAACATTTATACTTGAACAATTTGAGAGTAAACTATATTCATTTGTTTCCTTGTATTTTTATTTAAATTAAATGTAATGATTCAAATGAACTATTAGGCACACTCTAAGTGGGGGGTTAGAGGAGTTCATGGTGCTCTGTGCTTGAGGGTGCTTAGAAGGTTCCTATATGTGTCCCAGTTCTGGATTTCTCATTGAGGTGTTGGCATACTTCAGTGCCATTTCTGAGTTATGCACATTTAAATATGAATGCTAAAGTGTAGAAGGAAAAATGAAAATAAAATATTTGCACTCCAATTTGAACATCTGGTATAGCATCATGACTGAGTGCATCAAGAAGTGTACCAGGAAGCAGAAAGGCTGGACACCACATAGTGGAAGGAGATAAATGACATCAGGAAGTTGACCTCTGACATCCTCATGCAAGTTGTGGTACATGTGCATGTGTACAAAAGAGGTGTTAGAATTGTTCAAGGCCTATCAAAAACCCTGTCATTTTGTTATTTTAGTGCCTGTGTGTGTGTGTGTGTGTATGTGAGTGTGTGTGTATGTGTCTATTTGTGTGTGTATGTGTGTGTATGTGTGTGTATGTGAGTGTGTGTGTGTGTGTTTGTGTGTGTATGTGTGTGTGTGTTTCGATGAGCCATGATATATGTTCAATGCTCGTCCTCTGACTTCTTAACTTTTGTACTTCAACTTAATGGTTTTTTATAGCAAATATTTATTATCTGACATGTTTGTCGGTCTGAGATCTAAAGTGACTCAGTAAGAATATATCCTGTTCACAGGTTTTAGGTTGTGAAAACCAGGTAAAGAATCTATTAGCACATTCCAAATTTGCTGTGTATTTACAACACTACCCTGTTTTTTAATGATGTACTTTTTTTTAGTTTTTATTTTCTTAACAAATATTAATGTGAATTTTATTATAAAATGCCTAAATAAAAAATAATAGCATTTACTTTATAGTTTAGGATTATTCTCAGAAATATTCTTAGATGCCTATATATATTGTTTAATATATTAATTTTTATTTTATTTATATAATTTAATAAAGAAATTTTAATTATTACTACAGAGGAAATGGTAAGTAACAAATTTTTTCTGCATTGTGTTCACCCTTGTTCATTGTTTCTTTCTACATTTTAATCTTTATAAAACATTGAGGCATTTCTTGCAAATGTCTTAAATATGATTCAGAAATGAGATATGCTTTATCCTTATTTTTATAAAATTGCAAATGGAGCAGATGGTAGTTTAGTGGTACTGTATCATTCCATATGCAAAACTAAGAATCATGCAAATTGTAACTTCACCATTCTTATTTAAGTTAGGGAAAGTAAAATCACTAATATAAGTTCTTATCTTAATATATTACATCACAAATAATAATGTTTAAAAATAATCATAAAGTAGTATTTTGAAAGAAACCAAGTATATACAAATAATCTCTAATAGATATTTAATGTAAATCTCATTCTCTTGTATTGTTGTTTTCTCTGAGAAATAATTTTTAACAATAGAGACATTCTCTAGGGACGATTATTACTCTTGCTCTCAGTATTCCATAGTTGGCTATAGTATTTTGTCTAAAGTTGAGGCCTCTTGAGCATTCCCCTGTCCATGTCAGTTAACAGGTTTTTTGATGTCATCCTTGTCCAGCTCAATTTTAGGCAGCCATGTTCATGAAATTTCTTAAGCATAGCTTCTGACATATCTAAGAGTCCCAATCTCACACACACACACAAAATCCCTGCCACTCTTGCTTTTCCAGTCCTTGTAACTCCTTTCTTTAGTGACCTCTGAGTCTGAGGTAGAGGAGTTGTCTTGTATGCATTTCAGTTGAGCCTGATCTCCAAAACTCTGCATTTTGATTGGTTTGGGTTGCTGTAATGGTTTCTGTTGCAACGAGAAGTTTTCTAATTGAGGAATGAGGATTAAAATTACCTCTAGTTATAAGAGCCAATAATTTTTAAGAGTGCCTCAATTGGTTAAGCAACAGAAACGATCTGCCATGAAGGCATAAATACAAGAAATATTTTAGAGACTAAGAAGGTTGTGTTGATAAATATGTGAATATGTATATACAGCAATTATTTGGCAATTACTAAAGAAACAACAAATAAACAATTATTAGACTGTTGGTCATTTTGATGTCTAGTTTCTTGAGTTCCTTATATATTCTGGATATCAGTCCTCTGTCAGATGTGAGGTTGGTGAAGACCTTTTCCCATTCTGTAGGCTGTCACTTTGCCTTGTTGACTGTATCCTTTGCTCTACAAAAGCTCCTCAGTTTCAAGAGGTCCCATTGATTGATTGCTTCTCTCAGTGTCTGTGCTACTGGTGTTATATTTAGGAAGTGATCTCCTATGCCAATGCGTTCAAGACTACTTCCTACTTTCTCTTCTTGCAGGTTCAGAGTAGCTGGAACTATGTTGAGGTCCTTGATCCACTTGGACTTACGTTTTGTGCACAGTGACAGATATGGATCTGTTTGCAGCCTTCCACATCTGACAGAGGGCTGATATCCAGAATATATAAGGAACTCAAGAAATCAGACATCAAAATGACCAGCAATTAAGAAATGGGCTATAGAACTAAACAGAATTCTCAACAGAGGAAACTCAAATGGCTGAAAGACATTTAAGGAATTGCTTAACATCCCTAATCATCAGGGAAATGTCAATCAAAACAACTCTGAGATATCACCTTATGCCTGTCAGAATGGCTAAGATCAAAAACACTGAAGACACTTTATGCTGGAGAGGATGTGGAACTAAGGAAACTCTCCTCCACTGCTGGTGGGAATGCAAACTTGTACAACCACTTTAGAAATCAATATGGCGCTTTCGCAGAAAATTGGGAATCAATCTCCCCCAAGATCCAGCTATACCACTCTTGGGCATATACCCAAGAAATGCTCAATCATAGCACAAGAGTATTTGCTCAGCTATGTTCATATCAGCATTGTTTGTAATAGCCAAAACCTGGAAATAATCTAGATGCCCTTCAACTGAAGAACTGATAAATAACTTGTGGCACATATACACAATGGAATACTACTCAGCAGAGAAAAACAATGACATCATGAGGTTTGCAGGCAAATGGATGAATCTAGAAAAAATCATCCTGAGTGAGATAACCCAGACTCAGAAAGACAAATATGGTATGTACTCACTCATAGGAGGATGCTAGAGGTGGAACAACGATGACTGGACTGCTACTCACATCACCAGGGAGGCTACCTGGAAAACGGGACCCCAAAAAAGACTCAGGGATTGCCCAATGACAGAGAAATGTCTGAGATCTACATGAACAGCCTGGACATGAGTGGGATTAATGAAGGGCAAGGGTCAAGGGAAAGAGAGTCTGTGGGAGCGGAAGATCCCAGCTGGATCAAGAACAGAGAGGGAGAACAAGGAATAGGAGACCATGGTAAATGAAGACCACATGAGAAAAGGAAGAAACAAAGTGCTAGAGAGGCCCACAGAAATCCACAAAGATACCTCCACAATAGACTGCTGACAATGGTTGAGAGACAGCCGGTACTGACCTACTTTGGTAATGGGATGACCAAACACCCTAATAGTAGTGCCAGAAACCCCATGCAAGGACTGAGAAATCTGGATGCAGAGATCCACGGCTAGGCCCCAGGTTGAGCTCTGGGAGTCTAATTAGTGAGAAAGAGGTGGGTTTATATGAGCGAGAATTGTTGAAACCAAGGTTGGATAAAGCACAAGGACAAATAGCCAAACAAATGGAAACACATGAACTATGAACCAAAGGCTGAGCGGCCACCAACTGGAATAGGCCCTCTGAATAGGTGAGACAGTTGATTGGCTTGATCTGTTTGGGAGGCATCCAGGCAGTGGTACAGGGTCCTGTGCTCATTGCATGAGTTGGCTGTTTGAAACCTGGGCCTTATGCAGGGATGCTTGGCTCAGTCTAGGAGGAGGAGACTGGACCTGCCTGGACTGAGTCTACCAGGTCAATCTCAGTCCTTGGGGGAGGCTTTGCCCTGGAGGAGGTGGGAATGGGAGGTGTGCTGGGGGGGAAGAGGAGGGGGGCAGGAGGGGGCAGAACAAGGGAATCCGTGGCTGATATGTAGAACTGAATGGTATTATAAAATAAAAGGAAAAAAAAATTAGGTACTTAATGGTTGTTATTGATATTGTTCTAATTAATTGAAACTCAGATTTGAATAACATATATTGATTGTTAAAAAAAAGAAATAATTATTAAAGAAAAAATGTGGCTGTGATTTTGAAAAAAACAAGGAAGGATATATAGAAATGCATGGAGGGAAGATAGAGGAGGAGAAAATGATATAATGCTACAAGTAAATATATATATATATATATGTATGTATTTAAAGAGATGCTTTTAAAATACAGGTATTCATCATGGTATTTATCCACTGAATCAATATAAGTGCTAAATAAATGTTGAGCCTTATAAGGACATACCTTTGTTTCAAGTTATAAACACAAGGGATCAAATATTATCATTATTTACTAATGTTTTATTTTGTTTATAAAAGATCAGCCACAATATTTATGAACTTAGAACTTTAGTGTTCCATTTTCTATGAAGCATAGTGTTGCTCATATTATTTGTAAAATGTGGTCCATTTCTTAGAGAATGACAAAGGAAAAAATTGAAGGAGATGACTGACTATTGAACTTTGCCTAATAATAATCTAACACGCTTTTTTAAATGCAAATTGAGACAAATAAGAATGATCCAAGTAAATAATGCCATTGTTATAAAATTATATTGTCTAGCTAGTATTTGCCACAGGATAAAAGTGAATGGTGGACCTATTGCATATACTTCTACAATGATTTTAGATGTTATTACACTTGAATTTTATTTACAAAATAGGGTGCAGCATCAACTCATGCACATTATAATAAGAGAATTGGTGAATTCCATTTTAATCTCACTAAAATGTTTTTCTTGTCTCAGTAACAATGATTTTTAGGTGAGTCTCTATGTCATATCCTGCATTCCTGGAAAATACTGCCAAGCTATATTTTCTGCTGCATAATTACTCAGACAAAATTTAACATAACCAGCAAGACAAAAACATTAAAATAAAAACACAATACAATCTCCTACCTGTATTGTTTTTTCTTCCATGATCCTATGATGTCACACAGGCCACACACCACTAGCTCTTATTTTTCCTATGACATCTCATACGACACAAACTCTTAGTCTTTATCCCAGTCACACTAGCAATTTCATCATCCATTTAAAGAGATATGACAAATTCTATATTGTAAAATTTTTACTGCCTCCCTCCTAACAGCAGTTGTTTTCTATTGTCAAATTTTGTCTCAGAATCCATTTTCTCAGTGAGAGCTAAACATAAATTTTCTGACTTTTTAGGAAACAATCCTCCTTCCTGTATTGCTTGGGTATATCATTGAATGAAAGGAAAGAATTGATTCCAAAATTCCTGTAACTTATAGTGATAACATTTTGTTGTTTTTGATGGAAAATATCTCTATATTTGGTCATTAACAGAAAGTAAAATCATGTATATAAAAATAATCCTATAATATAAACAAGTTCAAACAATGAAATTTAATTCAAAAAAAGCAAGATGATATTCCAAGATGTGTCTAGACCTTCCTTTCTACAATTACTATTTTATATTAATTTTATGAATAACATATTTATATATGTGTATAAGACACAACATGTAGTTTTTATATTAATTTAACCTATATGAAGAATCTATATGATACACCTGCTTCTTACCTTGCAATCTAATAACCAAGACAACTTTTCCTGGGTCTGCAGCTAAGTAACAAAAGTCATTATTTAAATCGCTTTCTTCCAGGTGATAAACTAAACAAAATTGTTACAAGTCTCTACTATAATTTTGGAGTGTTTTGTTCTTCTTTTCTGTCCTTTTAAAATCATTGGCCATTATATATCTCTATAGTTGCAGCTTTTATAATGATAGGAAATAAGTTGAAATATTAAATATGGTATATGATGTTATTCAGGACATGAAAATGTCAAAGAAGTGAAACATAGTTAAAAAATCCATCCACACATAAGTGTGAAATGATCACCATGAAATTTTGATCACTCTAACTATAGGAAGTAATCACGAATTTATGAAAATTCTTTTGACAAAAAGAAAAACGAGTCATAGAATGATCTTATAAAACAATTTCTGTAAGTTCTTCTCATAGCAATTTCATGAAGATTATATGACTAAAGTTAATCTATACAAGAGGCATAGAACAAAAAGAAAATAGCTTACTGATGTTATATAAAATAACATCTTCTTTTTATACAAGGATTAGACAGCCTATGTGAGGTACATATATTTGTTGCTTTGTTATGAGACCTGAGAAGACATGCATTAGAGCAAATAACACCTAACAACATTTGGAAGTAGCAAGAAACAGTACAACATGAAAGCCCTTGGGTAGCTTTGGGTGTTTTATTTTTATTCAATGGCAGATTTTATACCAATTATTATCCATATCCATATCCAATTATTCACATTTTAATATATCTAGATTTCCAATTCCAATGTATTTTGAAATAAATTAGAAAGGTAAATATACTTGTAAAATTTATGTGTGAAGAAATAAAGAGCACATCATGTTAACAAAACCACTCTCAAGAGTACATACAAGTAAGCATGGCATATATACAACTAACTGCATGCCACTGAATGTGACCAAAATCTCCTGTGGTAGCTACAACAAACACCTAGAAAATCACAGCTATGGGCAAGTAAAACTATAACAATGATGTTTTGAAGGGAAAAATATTGAAATAGGGAAAAGTCCTTATAAAGATTCAAAAGCCAGGCATCAGTGGTGCATGCCTATAATTGTAGCATTTGGGAGGAAGAGGCAAGCAGATCTCTGTTAGTTTGAGTCCAGCCTGTTCTACAGAATGAGTTCCAGTACAGTGGAGGCTACACAAAAAAACCTTGTCTAAAAAAAAAAGAAAGAAAGAAAAAGAAAAGAAAAATGAATTGAAAAGTAATCTATTGCCAAATTTACCTTTTCAAGTTCATTTCAAGTATGTTCTTGAGTTCACTTAAATTCAACAAATATAAGGAGGACAAGGAGACAACCAATTGAGCTGCACCTAATTTCTTTCTCACAGACATTCTTGTTGAATATTACCTTCAAGACACTGAACTCATAGACATAGGAAAAGCAGATAGATAATAGAAACTCTGTTGTAAGTCTCATTGTTAAATTTTACTAATGAGCTGTGGGGCAGATGGTTTTTTTGGTCTTTTAATGGGTTTAGGGTCTGGGATAATTTTCATTGTTTGGGGGGTTGGTTACAAGTTTTTGTCAAGGGCTAGGAAAAGGGACAAGCAAAGGAGATTAGATTTAAGTTTCTTGTTTAAAAAAAAGAAAAGAAAAGAAAAAGACAATTACTAGTTTTAAATACTTTACATTGGATTGGATTGTTTTATATTGCATACATACACACACACACACACACATATATATATATATATATATATATATATATATATATATATATATTGAAATTGATATTGTTAGAAAATGCTATATGTGTATTTCTAACTGTATTTATACCATTCATTTAACAATGTAATACAATTTTCTGATCCTTGAATGTTATTATTACCAACTAGTAGGATATAAAGTAAGAAAAGTTAGTAGTTAGACATTATAATAGAAATTGTAGTCATATTAGGTATGTTTTCAAGATTGAGCAGATATATTTTTGTAGATGTAACTAACTGTCTTTTAAATAAGAAACACAGAAACAATGTAAAAGAGAAAGCCGAGAGGTCAGAGCTCAGAACTAAAATCTCACCCTTCCGCCTGCGGTGTCCCAGCTTCCCGAAAAGAGCTACTTCCTGTCTGTACGTTTTTTTTATAGTATTATTGTTCTGCCTTCTCATTGGTTGTAAACCCAAACACGTGACTGCCTCGTCACTGTCTGAATGTACAGCCCCCTTGGTCTTAAAGGCATATGTCTCCAATGCTGGCTGTATCCCTGAACACACAGAGATCTATGGGATTAAAGGCGTGTGCCACCACCGCCACACTTTGTCTATGGCTCTAATAGCTCTGACCCCCGGGCAACTTTATTTATTAACATACAATCAAAATCACATTTCAGTACAATTAGATTACCACCACATTTCCCCTTTTCTATTTTAATAAAAAGAAAAAAAGCAAAAGGTTATAACTAACAAAAGAAAAACTATATACAAAAGTACAATAACTATATACAATATATACAAGTAATAAATACCTAAACAGGTATTTGACAAATCAGAGAAATTATTCCATTATCTATCCTATTTCGGTAAATCCAAGATGTATCTAATGCACTTTCTATCCTAATTAATTTTCAACTATAACTAATCTTCAACCATAACTAACTAATCTTCAACTCCCTCAGAGACCCAAGAAGGGAATAATATTAGCTAACAAAAATAAAAACAGGAAGTGCATGCAAGCAACTTCCAAAAAATTTGTGAGTTGACAGAAACAGCCAGCTGCCTGGGCAGTCACCTGAGGTTTCTCTGCAGTGTTGGGGCATCATCTTCAGCCTATAGGCTTAGTGTATCTGACAGACTCATTTGTGATGTAGGATGTACACAAGGTCAATAGTTCAACTTCACATTGGGTGAGAGCAGTCCATGTATCAGAAACACCTGAATTCCACTAGTGTCCTGTCATGATTCAGGATTTTAAATTCTGGAAATTGTTGACAGTTTTTTTAATTCAGCTGTTCATTATTCTTGGCTGTGTATATATGGCTTCATCTCAGCATCCCCTTCTTCTCCACATCCCTCTATTAAATGCCAGTCTACTTTCGAGAGGCATGAGCTTTCAGCTGCTGTTCCATTGCACAACAGAAGCCATCGGCCCTCTGCCTGTTAAGCTGCCTTCAAAGAAAAGGGCACTTTAACTTTTTCGGATTGCGAAGGCCACTTGAGGGATGGGGCCATATTGTCCTGGCCTCAGAAGATGCCTTTTGATAAAGCCATATCCACACTTGTTTTGGCAAGAACCAGTAGTCCTTTGTTTCGTGTCCTGTCTGTCCATTTTGTCCTGTTGATTCGAGGATACTTTGTTGTCCAGTGGCTAACTTTTGCCACAAGGAAAGTTGACTCCATATGCAGTTTCTTCAATGCCCATATTTTCTCTGAAGTAGATTGGTACTTCCAGGAGCCAACATGTCTCAAAAAAGAAAGATTTTCAAAGTTATTAAAACATTTTAAATGCCATATTCTGTAGATCTCTGAAGGGTTTGAAGATGACCTGTCTAAAATATCTGTGCTCAATTTTTAAAACATATCTAATATGACTACAGGTTCTATTGTAATGTCTAATTACTATCTTTCATTTCTTTATATCCTAGTAGTTGGTAATAATAACATTCAAGGATCAGAAATTTGCATTACATTGTTAAATGAATGGTATGAATACAATTAGAAATATACATATAGCATTTTCTAACATTATCAATTTCAAATTTGTATACAATATAAAACAATCCAATCCAATATAAAGTATTTAAAACTAGTAATTGTCTTTTTCATTTCTTTCTTTTTCTTTTTCTTTTTTCTTTTAAACAAGAACCTTAAATCTAATCTCCTTTGCTTAGCCTTTTTCCTAACCCTTGACAATAACTTGTAACCAACCCCCCTAAATACTGAAAATTATCCCAGACCCAAAACCCATTAAAAAGACCAAAATACCACCCGCCCCACACCACCTCTTTGGGAATGTGGGCGTCATATTCTTAAAATTGCTTCCTGCTAGGTATGGGCGAAGTTTTCTTTATCCTGAAAGAAACATTTTAGGTTAATTGTCAAATTCTAGGAAAGGTAACTATATCCTTCATTATCCAGCCTGTATATAATGCCAAAGTTCAGGGTTTATCTCAAGTCCTTATTCAGGTAGGCTTTGAGACTGGATCATCTCAGCTAGTCATCTCAAAATTGCTCTGAGCACCTTGTAGTTCAAAGCTGATCTGTGGATGATGTTTGTCAGCTAATGATATTATTATTGTCCACGTGGAATTGTTGTTGTTGTGGGACCCCATCTTCTTTCTGGAGACTTCAGTTGATGTTAGGCCTGGCCGTGATTTCCTGCAGAAAACTGATAAGAGACTCGAACACAAAAACATATATATGCAGCTAGCCTTTTTTCTAGAATTAGTTAGTACTATATATAACCATTCATATCTTAACAAAGTTTAAAATGTATATATATATATATATTAATCTTGTAAATTTTGATATAAAATTTATACTTTAAGAAAAGTTTAAAGAATCAGAATAGAATCAAAAGAGTTGAGATTAGTAATAGAATAGTCCCTTAATTAATTTTGCCTTTGTCCTGTACCATAGCAGAAGATGGCTCTTTTATTCTGGCATGATACAGGGAGTTTGCATTTTCCTTTTAACAACATGCTTGAGTTTAAAGAAGGAGAGAGCCATTCTCCAACTCCAAAGTCAGCTTTAAATTTTAATTGAACTGGGACTATTAGAAAACCAATAGTGTTAAATCTTTAGAGAAAAGCAGAAACAAACATTTAGGAAGACATAAAATTTTTTAGATAATATATACCCATACATCGTTTCATTCTGTTTCTTGGGATAGATGATTTGTCCCTTTTCTTCAGTTGTCTCATTTGTCCAGTGTTCTTCAAATTCCTTAACCTTCATTCTCCTAAAAGACAAAAACAAAAACCTTTCCCCAAGACTAATTTTGGGGATATTTCCTTTTGACAAGTTATTATCTGATTAAATGAAAAGGCATGTGTTATTGATACAAATTAGTTTAAATTGGATGTTCATGCTGGTTGATGAACTATCACCTCCTCTAATTAAGAGGTCTCTCTTGTTCAAATCCAACCTTTATCAATTTTGATGGTACCCACAGCTTATCTTCTCCTGTAGAAACAAAAGCAAAACCTCGTCCCCAATGTAATACATACCCTGGTTTTCATTCTGAGGTCAGCACATCCTTAAAGTATGTAGGCTGATTTAATTCTGTAGTTTTTTCTATTATCCAATGTCTCTCTGCAGCTGTTGTTCCTTTCTCATTGGCATTCAGAAAATACAAAGTTAGAAGAGCGTTATGCAGTCTATTTCTGGAGGTTTTTGTTACCCATTTCTGTTTATTTAGCATATCCTTTAGAGTTCTGTTTGATCTTTCTATAACTGCTTGACCTGTAGGATTATGTGGTATGCCTGTAATATGCTTTATATTGTAATAAGCAAAAAACTGTTTCATTTTAACAGAGACATATGATGGAGCATTGTCAGTTTTGATTTGTGCAGGTATACCAATGATGGCCATAACTTCTAGCAAATGAGTGATTACAGAATCAGCTTTTTCAGAACTCAAAGCAGTTGCCCATTGAAATTCTGAATAAGTATCGATAGTGTGGTGCACATATTTCAATTTTCCAAATTCTGCAAAGTGAAACACGTCCATCTGCCAGATTTCATTTCTCTGAGTACCCTTTGGGTTACATCATGCTGGTAATGGCGTTTGATTGTAGAAGGAACAAGTAGGACATTTCTTTACTATTTCTTTGACTTGTTGCCAGGTTATGGAAAAATCCTTTTTTAACCTTTACTATTGACGTGATATTTTTTATGAAATTCTGAGGCCTCCAGCACATTTCCTATCAATAATTTATCAATCTCATCATTGCCTTGTGCTAGAGGGCCTGGCAGACAAGTATGGGATCAAATGTGAGTTATATATAAAGGATGATTCCTTTTCCTGATTGTATCTTGTAATTGAATAAATAGTGAAGTTAATCCTGAAGCATCAGGGATAAATTCTGCAGTCTCAATATGTAACACCACTCTTTCAGCATACTGAGAGTCAGTTACTATGTTGAGAGGTTCTGAAAATTCCATTAATACCAACAGAATAGCATACAATTCTGATTTTTGAACTGAATTATACGGACTTTGAACCACTTTACTTAAATTTTCTGATTTGTAACCTGCCTTTCCTTCTTTGTTGGCATCTGTAAAATGTACGAACTCCAGATATGGGTTTTTGCCGTACAATTCGAGGCAAGATCCAATCAGCTCTCTTTATAAAATCAATTCTATTGCTTTTGGGATATTTGCTGTTAATTTCTCCCAAAAAATTACTGCAAGCTCTTTGCCAAGGTTCACTTTCTGTCCATAATTTTCAATGTCTTCCTTAGTTAATGGTACGACAATTTCTGCTGGGTCTATGCCTGCTAATTGACGAAGTCTCAATTTTCCTTTGTAAATCAAGTTAGAGATATTTTCCACATAAGTTTTTAATTTTTTATTTGGTTTATTTGGTAAAAATATCCATTCCAATATAATATCTTCCCTCTGCATTAATATTCCAGTAGGAGAATGCCTAGAAGGTAAAATAACCAAAATGCAATCCAGCTTTGGATCAATACGATCCATGTGTCCTTCATGCACTTTCTTTTGTACCAAGGCTAATTCTTTCTCAGCTTCAGGAGATAATTCTCTTGGACTATTTTAGTCCTTGTCACCTTCTAAGGTTTTGAACAAATTAGTCAGTTCATCATTTTTTACCCCAACAATAGTTTGTAGATGAGAAATATCTCCAAATAATCTTTGAAAGTCATTAAGAGTCTGTAGTCTATCTCTCCGAATTTGCACCTTTTGGGGTCTAATTTTTTGTAGCTCTATTTTATATCCTAAATAATTAATAGAATCTCCTCTTTGTATCTTTTCAGGAGCAATTTGTAATCCCCAGCAAGGCAAAATTTTCTTTACTTCTTCAAATATTATTTCTAAAGTATCTGGATTTGAGTCAGCTAGTAAAATATCGTCCATATAATAATAAATTATAGATTTAGGAAATTTTTTATGTATCACTTCCAATGGCTGTTGTACAAAATATTGGCACAGAGTTGGGCTATTCAACATTCCCTGAGGGAGGACCCTCCATTGAAATCTTTTACCCGGTTGAGAATTATTATATGTAGGTACTATAAAAGCAAATCTTTCTTTGTCTTTTTCTTGTAAGGGTATTGAAAAGAAACAGTCTTTTAAATCAATAACTATGAGAGGCCATCATTTTGGTAACAGAGTAGGCAAAGGCATCCCAGATTGTAGAGAGCCCGTTGGCTGAATTACTTTGTTAATTGCTCTAATGTCTGTTACCATTCTCCATTTACCAGATTTCTTTTTAATAACAAATACAGGAGAATTCCAAGGGCTGGTTGATTCTTCAATATGCTGAGCATTTAACTGTTCTTCTACCAGCTCTTCTAAAGCCTGGAGTTTCTCTGTTGTTAAAGGCCATTGCTGGACCCATACAGGCTTGTCTATTAACCATTTTAAAGGTAGAGCTGTTGGTGTCTTTGGAAGATCATCAGTTATTGTGCCCTGTTCTTGTATAATATGGATGGCTGGTGACCACTCATTAGAACAATATCTTCTAATATTTCTCTCAGTAACATGTGCTAGTTTATGATTTGTTTCTGAGATTGGAGGGATGTTAATCTGAGTATTCCATTGTTGCAACAAGTCTCGACCCCACAGGCTCATAGTTATGTTAGCCACATATGGTTTTAATTTTCCTCTCTGTACTTCTGGACCTATACATTCGAGCCATCTTGCACTCTGTTTCACCTGAGATAATGTCCCAATTCCTAACAGTTGAATGTTTACCTCCTGAAGAGGCCAAGTTGGATGCCAAAATTCTGGTGCAATTATGGTAATGTCCGCACCTGTGTCTACCAGACCAGACAACAAAACACCATTTATTGTTATCGTTAATTTTGGTCTTTGTTCATTAATAGAAGTTTGCCAAAAATTTTTCTTTATGTTTTCTTCTGAATTTTCTATTCTCTCTGTTTCATCAACCTGACCAGCATGATTTATTCCAATAGGCATTTGGTTATTTAATCGTTCAGAGCAGGGATTTCCTCTATGGCTGCAGGAAAGGTTTGAACTGGATTTGCACTGGGGGCCTGCGAGAGGCCCCTCTGGGAGTTTCCCGAAGACTGTGGCAAAGGATTACCCTGTCTGTCCTTTGTTGATCTACATTCGTTGGTCCAGCTGAACAGGCAGTGGGCCTATAGCTTCTGATGTGCAATGGAACAGCAGCTTGAAGAGTAACTAAGCTCAGCCCTCTCAATAGTATACTTCACAAATGAGTCTGTCAGATACACTAAGCCTATAGGCTAAAGATGATGTCCCAACACTGTGGAGAAACCTCAGGTGACTGTCCAGGCAGCTGGCTGTTTGGGTCAACTCACAATTTTTTTGGAAGTTGCTTGCATGTACTTCCTGTTTTTATTTTTGTTAGCTAATATTATTTCCTTCTTGGGTCTCTGAGGGAGTTGAAGATTAGTAAGTTATAGTTGAAGATTAATTAGGATAGAAAGTGAATTAGAAATATTTTGGACTTACCAAAATAGGATAGATAATGGAATTATTTTCTCTGAATTTGTCAAATACAAATGGACTAGACATTGTTTAGGTATTCATTACTTGTATATATTGTATATAGTTATTGTACTTCTGTATATAGTTTTTCTTATGTTAGTTATAAGCTTTTTTCTTTTTATTTTTCTTAAAATAGAAAAGGGGAAATGTGATATTTTATTTGTATTAAAATGTTATTTGTATGTTAATAAATAAAGTTGCCCAGGGGTCAGAGCTATTAGCAAGCCATAGCAAAAGCTGAGCATGCCTTTAATCCCAGCACTTGGTAGGCAGAGCTGGGTAGGTCTCTGTGTATTCAGGGATACAGCCACATTGGATACACATGCCTTTAATCTCAATACCAACCATGGAAGACCTGGAGGTCTGTACAGACAGGCAGTGACGAGGCGGTCATGTGGTTGGGTTTACAACCAATGAGAAGGCAGAACCGAAAGGCTTTATAAAGACTTTAACACAGGAATTAGCTCTCTTTTCGAGAGGTAGGACCACCACAGGAGGAATGGTAAGGTTTTAGCTCTTAGCTCTGACCTCTTGGCTTTCTTCTTTGAATTGGTTCTATGTTTCTTATTTAATAGACGGTTGGTTACATCTACAGTGAGCGACCTAATCATGAAAATTCAGGGTACTAATTGCTAAAATATGAACCTATCAGTAAGAGAGCTTTCTGGAATTTTCATATACCTCAAAAATAAATTATTTTTTAAGGACAGGCATACAATTTGATGGACATAATGTAAAAGGGAAATCTTACTCAAGCACCAGGTAAACATTCTCTTTGAGATATTAACAGCCATCAGTTTCTCTAATATGGCTATTATGCTTTTTATTGGCTACTTAATAATATTCATATTAAAAAATACTAAAACTTTAAACTTTTGGCATGAATCTCACCATTTATCTTTATACAGTGAATTCCAGTTTTCCACAAACAGAAGCATACTTAACAGCAATTTATCAAGGTACCAGCAAAGTAGGATCTTGATGAAGGCTGCCATTTGGGTTTGGTGGAAGCTGATATTTACTTACATCCTTAATAGCTGGGGAGGCAGACACAAGGCAGGGACAGCAAAAGAGAGACAGATATCTTTCCCTTCTCATGGGATCATATAAAATCACAATACAGTCCTCTTCTCAGGAGTTCACTGAGCCAAAGTTCATACAAAAGATCGTTTCTACATATATAGTAACACTAGCAATTAGGGCCTTTTGGCAGGATATCAGTCATTCTCAAGACACTGTAATGTGAGATATTCATCTGTCAAACAGACCCAGCCAAATGACACAATCCAAACACATAGCTACTGTATACATATGTTCTTACCACAACAGTTGAAGGGATGTGTGAACTCATGCAAATGCTATTCATTTCCATGTTTAGTAAGCACACATTCTATCAACACTATCCCTGACTCACAAATAATCTAGAACTGAACAGATACGGACCTATCGTTTTCTCTGTTCTTCCCCATTGCTTATATGTTAACACTTTGATGTAAAGGATGGAGGCAGTGGAGAGAGAGAGGAGGGAGGGAGAAAGGGAGGGGGGGATAAAGAGATGTAGGGACAGAGAAACAGAGACAGAGACAGATCATGAATTTGAAATGGGGATGTTATATAGGAGGGTGAGGAGGGAGGAAAGGGAAGGGAGAAATGCTATTCAATTACAAGCTCAAAAGTAAACAAGAAAACTGTCAAATGTCGTTTTTAAACAGAATATATGAAATGGGAATATGTATATCTACATCTCTTTCCTACCCTAGTAAGAGAGTTAGTGTTATATGTGTGTGTGGATATATATATATATATATATATATATATATATATATATATATATATATGGATGTATATATATGTATATATAGTAATAGATAATATGTATATATATGTATACATATCAATAGATAATATGTATTTTCATAGATAATAGGTAGGTAAACAGATAGATCAAATATCTCTTTCTCAGTGTTAAGATATGCCCATAAAAATGGTTGCATATTTGTTTTTGTATCCTCTGACTATTTAAAATCATTCAGTGTACTGAATCAAGGGATAGAATAATAAAATCTTGTTTGCTGTCCATTAGCTACTTATATATTGAAAAAAAATCCTTTTACAGTGGGATGTCCTGAAATGTGATACTTTTAGATGACTTTTCTTCAGCCACCCAATAATCCTCGAATGGGAAGTGACCAAGTTTACCACTGCAACTGAAGTTTTTTCTGTGTAGAGCAAGCAGTAATGGCAGTGCTCGTGGGCAAGCTTGAAGAGGTGCTACATCATTTCGTTAATGATTCAATCCATAGATTTTAAAAACACACTGTGACAATTTATAGAGACTAAATGCCTTCAAATGTATTAAGATTAGGAAGTACTTCTTAAAGGACTTAAACAGTATTTTCTTGTCCTTTTATTTATTTTTTTTTATTTTTGACTCTAGTTTTTTTTTTTTTTTTTTTTTTTTTTTTTTTTTTGAGACAGAATTTCTCTGTATAGTTCTGTGCCTTTCCTGGAACTCGCTTTGTAGACCAGGCTGGCCTTGAACTCACAGAGATCCGCCTGTCTCTGCCTAGTGAGTGCTGGGATTAAAGACATGCGCCACCACTGCCCGGCTAGTTATATATATATAATTTTACATATCAGCCACAGATTACCCTGTCCTCCTTCCTTCCGCCCACCCCCCAGCCCACCCCCCATTCCCATCTCCTCCAGGACAAGGATTCCCTTGGGGATTCAGCTCAGCCAGGTAGATTCAATGGAGGCAGGTCCAGTCCCCTCCTCTCTTCCACCAGGCTGAGCAAAGTGTCCCTGCATAGGCCCCAGGTTCCAAACAGCCATCTCATGCACTAAAGACAGGTCCGGGTCCCATTACCTGGTGGCCTCCCAAACTGTTCAAGTTAATCAACTGCCTCACTTATCCAGAGGGCCTGATCCAGTTGGGGACTCCTTAGCTATTGGTTCATAGTTCATGTGCTTCCACTAGATTGGCTATTTGTCCCTGTGCTTTTTCTAATCTTGGTCTCAACAATTCTCACTCATACAATCCCTCCTCTTTCTCACCGATTGGACTCCCATAGCTCCACCTGGGGCCTGGCCGTGGATCTCTGCATCTGGTTTCATCAGTCATTGGATGAGAGTTCTAGCATGACAGTTAGGGTGTTTGGTCATCCTATCTCCAGAGTATGTCAGTTCAGGCTTCCTCTCAACCATTGCCAGTAGTCTATTGTGGGGGTATATTTGCGGATTTCTGGGGACCTCTCTAGCACTTTGCTTCTTCCTATTCCCATGGGGTCTTCATTAATCATGGTCTCTTTTTCCTTGTTCTCCCTCTCTGTTCTTGATCTAACTGGGATCTCCCACTCCCCTAAGCTCCCTTTCTTTTGAACCTTGCCCTTCATTACCCCCACGCATGTCCAGTTTGCTCATGTAGATCTCATCTACTTCTCTGTCATTGGGCGATCCCTGTGTCTTTCTTAGGGTCCTGTTTTCTAGGTAGCCTCCCTGGAGTTGTGAGTAGCAGTCTAGTCATCCTTTATTTTACATCTAGTATCCTCCTATGAGTGAGTACATACCATGTTTGTCTTTCTGAGTCTGGGTTACCTCATTCAGGATGAATTTTTCTAGATCCATCCATCTGCCTGCAAACCTCATTATGTCTTGTTTTTCTCTGCTGAGTAGTATTCCATTGTGTATACGTACCACATTTTATTTATCCATTCTTCAGTTGAAGGGCATGTAGGTTGTTTCCAGGTTCTGGCTATTACAAATAATGCTGCTATGAACATAGCTGAGCATGTGTCCTTGTGGTATGATTGAGCATGCCTTGGGAATATGACCAAGAGAGGTATAGCTGGGTCTTGGGGAAGACTGATTCCCAATTTTCTAAGAAAGCACCATATTGATTTCCAAAGTGGTTATACAAGCTTGCATTCCCACCAACAGTAGAGGTGAGATCCCCTTGCTCCACATCCTCTCCAGCATAAAGTGTCCTCAGTGTTTTTGATCTTAGCCATTTTGACAGGTGTAAGGTGGTATCTCAGAGTCATTTTGATTTGCATTTCTCTGATGATTAGGGATGTTGAGCAATTCCTTAAATGTCTTTCAGTCATTTGAGCTTCCTCTGTTGAGAATTCTCTCTTTAGCTCTATAGCCCATTTCTTAATTGAAGTGTTTGGCATTTTGATGTCTAATTTCTTGAATTCTTTATATATTCTGGACATCAGCCCTCTGTCAGATGTGGGGTTGGTGAAGATCTTTTCCCATTCTGTAGGCCGTTGCTTTGTCTTGTTGACCGTGTCTTTTGTTCTACAAAAGCTTCTTGTCATTTTAAAGCTTAAAAACATGGGATGTAAGAGTTGGGGAGAATAAGTGAATAATTGTATTTACATTAAATTGTAATAATAAATGTACATGAAAAGCTAAATGGGTGACAATATTTTCATGAAATACACATTTCAGAAAGGCTGCTCTTAGCATTGGATAGCACATCAAATGGCAGAGAATTATTTACAGCTCAATCAGAAATTTGATTTTCAAATTCCCAAATTTCATGTCATTTTTTTCCAGTAATAGATTATGTCAATTTTGATATTCTATAGCCATTGAAGTGTTTATACTCAAATTTCAGCAATAATAAAAATTAATCAAATACTTTACCAAACAGACATTAAGTGTTCAGTAGTTAATTCTTATCTAATCTAGTGTGAGTTCTGTGTATAACTGAAGTCTCTATAACCAATTCTATTTTCTTTTAAATTTTGTGTTACATAGGTATCCTCTAAGTATGCTTATTTTGATAATAAATTTAATTTCATTTTATCATATTAATTTATTCATCTCATTTGTCATCAGATATACACTACTGTACTGTTTTATTTCAATAGTTTAGGTCATGTGTATATAATGGCAATCTTAGTAGGATTATGTGCCTTATTTTATTAATCCAGCATAAGTTCATTAGAGCAAATTAAATAAGAACACCGTTTTATCTCCAGGTGAAGGTGGGGCCTTGTTTACTGCTGAGTTATATGTGGAATGGATGCAGCAACAGTCATAGAACATTCATTAAACTTCTGTTTAGTAAAGAAAAATAAAATTTTAAAGTCAGCAATTACTCATCACAATAACATTTTTATTTTCTACAAGTTAAAATACATAGGGGGATATCAAGTCATAGATCAATTTGGTTTTAGGTAAAACAGCAGAAAAATATACATGAGGGGTAAATGTAATTTTGCCTCCATGTTTTAATGAAAAGAAATTGTTTGTAAAAAGATTCTGAATTGTGGAAATACAGTAATCAATGTTATTGTATTTGCATTTTTTATTTTATGTCTTTAAGGTTTAACATGATAAGACTGTTGACAACTAAATGGGTAAGTGATATAGAACAAAGCCCAAAAGTAATGATTATTATATTTTTAAAACAAAGGATCACAGTGCTATGATAATATATAAGGAATAATAGTTATATTTTCATTTTGAGGAGAAAGTGTTTTTAAAAGTGCATCCTATTCTCAAACTTTTATCCAAACTGTATACTATCCTTTTATATTCTTAATTCATATCTTTATTCTTGTGCCTTGTACAAGAATCGTTTGGGTATTTTATTTGTACTGAAATACAGGTCAGCTTCTAGTACAATTTCTATGAAACAAACAAAGGTGGAGAAAATTACAGGGGACAAAAATGTCAACCTGTAAATGCTAAATGTACCTTGAATTATAATAGAAATTATCATGGTAAATGTTAAAAATTCCCCCAGTACCACAGTCTTTAAATGGCTCTCTCTGATCAGTCCTTTTGATATTTCTTTATATACTTAACATCAGTTTAATTAACCAATAAAGCAAATAATTTGATTGAAGCAATATCTTAAGAAAATTTATGTGACTTCTAGATATGCATATGATTTAGACTTTAGAAAACTTATTTTTCTGGATCTCTAGATGTCCTCTGTTTTAGAAAACAGTGTCATACACACTCAGCAAGTGCACTGCCATGGAATTTATCCCCAGCACACTTTGAACACAATGCTCTGACTGGTAAGCAAAATTGTCACTATGTGACAAAAGAAGTTTCTGGGTTTCGGTTTGTGGGTAAGAGGTCAAATTCAATAATTAATTAAGAAATGGAAACTAAAGTGCCCAATGATTAATTACTTGTGTAGACCTAAAGCACTCTAGGGTAGCTTAATTTATTTTAGCTTGATTAATTTACCGAAAATGAGAATTCTATTCACAATTAGAGTAAAACAGCAGAAAGAGACGTGGGATTGGAAAACAATAAGGAAAATGAATAGAGGATGAAAGCATCGAAGACAATGTATATATTCATTTGTGCATTAAAATATGACTCTTCAGACGAGAAAGAGCACAAAATTTCTGAGTGGTTTGTGCAATTAAAATTGAACATCACACAACAATATGGATGACGCTGACTTTAAGAAACATGTGTAGATTTAAATGGCTAAAGTAATATTTCCCTGAGTTTTAGAGTGATGTATCGGGCAGTATAAAACAAGACAAGAATGTGACTGAATATACAAAAATATATCGAGATTTTATACTTTTTATCATCAACTTCTGAAAGAAATGAAGCATGGAAAGCTAAGTCAGAATGTCTATGAAAGCAGACATGTTCCTTTATGATGATATAGAACAACACTTTTTAATTCATTTAATAAAATCCTAGACCTCTCAAAGCCAAATATGAGTGATTATTTATTGTTCAGTCAGGAAAAAGTAGTGAGAGTTTATCAATGTTGTGTTTGTTAAAAGTAAAAGTATGTTAAATAAAGACTATACATATATATGTATGTATGTATATATATATTCATAAGTTGAAATATTTTGGGGAGTCTGTATTTCAATCCCCTCTCCTTTCAGGTTGCAATATTCCATGACAAAGTTTTATGTTTGTTTCTTATTTTTGTTTCTTACTTTATCTCCTCCCTCATGTTATTTTCTTAGTCTCTTTTGCTTAGCTCTCTTTTAATTTCGTCTTTCATGCCTTCCTTCATGTCTTTTTCTTTTGATTCATTGTTACTGGCTCATATCTTGCTTAAGAACTAAGAAGTTGGTTTTCCATTATGGAGAAATCTTCAAAAGAATAAATTGCTTATTCAAGTATTTATTTCATTCATTGTAATACATTTTATACATTGAACTCAGTAAGCAGGCAGGATTTATTAAATTATTAGTGTCCAAATAAGCATTGAACTCTTTGTCAATGTTCTCCTGTGTTCTCACAGAAGTAAATTTGTAGTGTACTATATTAACAGACATGAAACATCCAAGTGAGAGAATTATTTTTAAATACTTAGAAATTGTAAGACCCTTGAATATGACATGATTGAAACTGAGATTATAATATATAAAAATCATAGAACAGCTCATCAACTTATTTATTTTCTTCATATATGTGGTGTTTATTATAAAGTAATTACAATGATAACCAAAAAAGTTTTATTATTTTTCTACACATTTTATCTAATGGAAATTTAGTATCTGTTAGTTAACACTCCATTTCCAAGAAGTTTATATAACCTTTAGAACAACTTCTGTGACCAATAAACGAACACCAGTGTGCTATTGTCAAGTACCATAATTGAGAATCATAGAGATGGCTCTTATCATGAGTGGGTCCAAATAAGACCAGTTATTCCCAAGGAAAGAGCTGTGTTCTTTAACATTTTCATTACATGGCTGTTCAATATAGTATTTAATATTTTTATATATTAATTAAATTTTATTAGTCTTATCTCCCTTAAAATTAAATTATGCAGACAGGAATATCTTTTTAAACATACCTTCCTTTGTACAATAACAATTTCTGATGTATATCACTGATGCCAAGAAGTGAATTTCACTTGATTTCTCCTGAATGGCGTTTAAATGTAGTAGCTTTTAATTAATCTCCTTTTTACTAGTATTTTTCCTACTTTAAAACTCCCATTTACTTTAAATAATGTGTTGCAGGCCATCAACTTTTATGCTTTTGTTTGTTTAAGAGTTTAAATAAATTTAATTACTGAATGCTTTCCCCAGAATTTGTGGACTTTGTGTTTTCTAATTTCCCTGGTTTTTCTTCATAGATCATATTGAAAGAAACTTTTTCTAGGACATAAGTGATATTGTCACATGTTCCTCCATAGCATTTACACATAGCATGTTATTCTCAGAAAGAAAAAAATACATTATCAATATTAATTAATGTTAAGGTATACACATTCTATTACTCCTTAGGATAAAAGTAACATTTTCAATATTAATTAATGTTAACACACCTATTTTCTCAAAGTTGGTTTAAGTATGATCTACATGAAATTGTTTTTCTCTTCCCAATTAAGTACAGTGTCCAAATTTTAATCAACTGAACTTCTATATACAATAAGAAAGGACACAGTATAAGATGACAAATATGTATCTCCATTAGTTTTGATTTTTTTTAATTTATTTTTCTATTTACTGAAAATAGATGCTTTTCTCATACAATACATGCTGCTTTTAAGTCTCTCTCCCTTGACTACTTCTCTCTCCTCTCCATCTTGCTTCCCCTCCAGACCCATTCTCTTTCTATCTCCCATTAGAAAGGAACATGCTTCTAGGAGATAACAGCCAAACATGACAAAATAAAATATAAGATGAAGCAAAAAAGCTATCAAGTGTCCGTTGTCTGAAAAGTAATAATAATAAAGTAAATAAAAGTAATAATAATATAGAAGATAGGTACATATAGCACAAATTTGAATTGTCTTAATAATAAAAACCTGTAGTCAGATATCGAAGGTGAAAGCTGAAAGATCAGGGAAGCTGAGAAGTTACTGTCACCTCTTACCTCCATCACTTCTCAGACCAAACAGGACCGGGATCCTGTCAGTGCCCACCGTATGTTTCTCTCTCCACCCAGCCATACCATTTCCTGTAATCTGTTTGCACAGTCCTCCAGACCTCTATGGTTAACTAATGGCTAGCTCCACAGTCTGATCTTTAAGCAAGCTTTATTTGTTAGAGCACAAACAAAACATCACATTTCCCACTTTTTGTCTAATATAAAAAAAGGTGATAACTAATATAAGAAAAGCTACATACAATGAGTACAATAACTTTATACAAATATATATGGGCAATAATTACATTAACAATGACTAGTCCATTAGCATTTGACAAATTGAGAGAAAATACTCCATTATGTATCCTATCTTGGTGAGTCCAAAGTGTTGTACCTAATTTACTTTCTATCCTAACTTGCATTACCAATCCAAAATCATCTTTTTATATTTCTCAACCTTATACACTTTAGACATTTTTTGTGAGTTTCTTTTTTTAATCTGTTAACAGAGAAAACTATAACTATTCTATCTAGTCTTCAACTCCATCAGAGATCCGAGAAAGAAATAATATTAACTGAGAAAGCAGAAGTGCAAAGGAAGCAACTTCCAAAACATGTGAGAATGACAGAAACTGCTGACTCCCTGGAGAGTCACCCAAGATTCCTCTGTAATACTGGGGCATCCATTTTTGGCCTACAGGGCCAAAAAGTCTGTATATACCTGACAGACATATCTGTGAAACAGAATTTTCCAAGGACTGTTCCACCTTGTCTTGGCAAGGTGTAGCAGTGACTTTCTTTTCTGTCCTGCTTGTCCAATTTGGACAGCATACTGTCAGCAGTAAAGGCAAGGTCACTTTCTTGCCCCTTGGCTAACATTTGCCACAACGGAAATAAACTCCATGTTGAGTTTCTTCAATGTTCATCATCTTTTCTAAATAGATTGGTGCAGCCAAAAGCAGACATGTCTCATCACAGAAAAAAAAATTATGTAATTCAAACATCTTAAATGTCATATTCTGTAGATCTCTGAAGTGTTTGAAGACCACCTGTCTATTTAAAGTCTATCTCTGTTTGACCTTGAAAACATACCTAACATGACTACAAGACTGATCATAATAGGTGACTACTAGCTTGCATTTCTTTATTGTCTTACATATTTTATAATAACTTTCAAAGACTAGAAATTTACATTACATTGTTAAATGAGCTATATAGGTACAATAGATTGAACAAGAGTAGAAATATATGTACAGTATGTTCTAACCAAAATAGCTTTAAATTTTAACAAATATAAAAATTTATATCAATGTAAAATATTTAAACCCATTAGTTGCTTTTGTGGTTTAAAAGTAGATTTGATAATCTATCTTTGTATCCTGTCATTTCTATAACATAAAACAGTATAACAAAAAATTTGCATCAATATACAAAAATTTAAACTAATGTTAAATATTTAAAATTAGTAGTTGCTTTTATAAAGTAGAATCAATAATCTACCTTTTATCCTATTTTTATATCCCCCTTTTTCTTTTTAAAATAAGATCCCTGAATCTAATCTCTTTTTTCTTGACCATTACTGATAAATTACTGATGAAAATTTGTAAACACACCTCAAAATGGTGACAAATATCCATTAGCCCACCAAATGACTAAAAACCAACCACCCCACCTCTTCAAAATGTGGGTGTTGTGTTCTTACAATTATTTCTGGCTGTTTAGGGGTTACAGCATCTTTAGGGGACCCTGAAAATTTTTTGAGACAATTGTCAAGTCCTGGGAGGACTATCTATACCATTTGTTGTCCAGTCTCTGTGTAATGGGGAAGTTCAGGGCTTGTCTCAAGTCCTGCCTAGAATAGTCTGTGAGGCAGAACCATCTCAGCCAACCACCTTGAAATTATTCTAAGCAGTTTGTAGTCCAAAGTTCATCTTTATGTGGTGCTTGACATCTTAGCAGCATTACCAAAGTCCAGGTGGAATATGATTGTGGGGTCCCATCATCTTTTTGGAGACTTCAGAGGTTGGATTAGGTCAGATTATTCCCTTTCTTGGTAATTTTTTCCAGGTAGTTGTCCCTTCTTCTTTGAATGCTTATTTATCCAAACGTCTTTAAATTCCTCAAGATGGATGTTTTTATTTTCCTAGAAAGACAAAAACAAAACACTCCCTAACCACCTTAATTTTGCTGAGTTTCCCTTTTGACAAGTTACTTTTCATCACATGAAAAATATTTCTTAGTATTATAAGTTAGTTTAGGCTGAATGGTCACACTGGTTGATGAACTATCACCTCTTCTAATCAAGAGGTCTTTCTTGTTCATAACTAATCTTTATCAATTTTGATTTGTGGTTTCTTCTGAAATTTTTGTTTTACATTTTAATACTGTTCTGCCATCCAGAGTACTATGTTTTTTTACAATATGCTCTAAGATGCTCTAGGAAGGAGTTTCCTCCATGGTGACAGGGAATGACTAAATCAGTTCTGACATGGGGGCTTGAGAGAGGCCCCTACAAGCATTTCCTGATGCCGAAGGGATACCCTGTTTGTCCCTTGTTGAACGATATTCATTGGTTCAATATCAGTCTTTGCAACACATTCTGCATACTCCAGGAGGAAGAAGCCTTTTGTTTGGATAATTCCTGGAAAAAAACATTGTTTCTAAGAATGCCTTGTCTACAATGCCTTTCTAGGAGACCTTCTTTGCTACAATTAAAATACCTGATATTATGATTTTTCTTCAGTCCTCTGGAAATCACCTCTCCTATCCAGGCATCAGCATGATTATGAGATTCAATAGTGAATATCGCTAAGATCCCTTCCTTTATGGTTGCTGACCTTGCCTTTAAAGGACTAATTACCCTTTTGCATTCTGAATTAGCATTTTCAAAAGCAATGATTCAAGTATTGTTTGTCTAGGTTCTGAATTTGGTATCATTGTATTTACAGCTGAAGTCAATCTTTATAAAAAAAAAAAAAAGAAAAGAAAAAAGAAACAAAAACAGAGAGGATTTCTTTTGGGCCCTGTATAACTTTATTAAATGACTCAGTTCTCTTTTCTGACTTCTTCATTTCTGTGCCAAGCATTCAAAGCTGCTGCATGGCATAAAGCTTTGGTGTTGTCATCATATAGAGACTGTCTTTGTACATCAGCATAACTGCCCCCTCCAAGAAGTTGGTCTTGTAAGATTTTAATACCTCTAGCCCTGCTTTGTTGTTCAATGATCCTTGCCTAATCTTTCTACCAAGTCTTCCACTGTAACTGAGGACCAGGCTTCAATATTGCAGTAGCCATGTCTTCCCAGTCTTGTGGGACAATTCTGTTACTAGGTGAGCATGAATTTAATATCTGCTTCACAAAATGTAAATGCAGATCATCTGAGACTATCAGGTCCTTAAATCTCCTTAAATCTAACATTTCCACAGGAATCCAGTCAGCTCTTACACAGCTTTGGGGATATCTGTCATTTAGCACTTTCTGTGAGGTGACTGGATAAATTAAGGTTGATTGTTTGAAAAACTTACGCTGTTCCTGCTTAATTTTATAATGTAATGGTGAGACTCGTTCTCTTTTAAATTCCTCTGTCTGCATCTAAATCACTATGGTGCATTTTAATAAGTTTTTCAAAGGCCTGTATCTTGGCACTCACCTCTACCAACTTTTTTAGAGATATAACAAGAATTATCAAACTAACAATAAAGAATATCAAAATAATCATTAACATTATGTCACTCCCAATTAAGTTGATTATCCCTTCATTTAATTGTTCCATTTTTTAAACCATGCCTTGTGTGATCATATAGAGACCTAACTCTCTCCATCATAATAGTGTTTCCCATTTTTTTTAACATGGGGAAATAACTTTTTTTTTCTTAAATTAATTCCCCCTTTAAGAATCTTCAACTGTCTCACCAAATCTGCTGACAATGACAGTGAAGATGATGGTGAAGTGTGAAGCAGACTGCTGCTGTGTAGAACAAGAGAAGCATGAGTGGGTATCAAGGCAACTACCTAGTGCAGCAGTGGCCCAAGGAGGAGGTCCAGAGTAAGTCCACAACCCCCCTGGGGCGGGGGGGAGAAGCCAAGGAGCCCGCTGTCTGCAAGGGGCTATGTGCAAAAGCAGCTAACTCCAGCAATGACTGGAGTCCAAGCTTCTGTCCAGTTTGCTGCAGAGAGGTTCCAAACTCACTCAATGGCTTGGAGTAAAACGAAAGAAAAACCTAGGATTGTGACTCCTGTGGCAGCCCCTGCATGCAGCTCTGTCATGTGCTGGTGGCTGCAAAGCCACAGGCAATGAACTTTTTTGTTAATTCATGCCCCAAAAGTTGAATGCCAGATGATGCACCACCCTAATTTAGTCTTAATAATCAAAACCTGGAGTCAGATACTGAGAGTGAAAGCTGAAAGATCAGAGAAGCACAGCTGCCACTGTCTCCTCTTACCTCCAGGACTCCTCAGACACAAAAGGGCTGAGCTCGACTTTGCTCAACTTATATTCCTCTCTCCATTTAATCATATCACTTCCTGTCTCCTGTCCGTACACACCGCCAGACCTCTATGGTTAACCAATGCCTAGTGCCACCCTCTGATCTTCAGGCAAGCTTTATTTGTTAGGCCACAAACAAAATGTCATCACAGGTACAAATGCAAAATTGAACACTGCCCCACTGTAAATGGAATCCTACTGTTTTCAGCAATGAGATAGAACTGATGATTTTTTCTGTCAAATACATTGAACAAACACAGGAATATACACACTTCGTGATATTATAGAAGTAAAAACAGTCAGGAAATCTTGCAGAAGTTTAAATGACAACAGTTATTACAAAAACCTGGGAAAACTAGGGATGATTGATATAGGTTTAGCTAAAGCAAGTTTGTGACAGTTACATAAAATTAAGAAACTTTGATAGGCTTGCACTGAACACTAGTTTTAAATAACAAATTTTTGTACATCTCAAAAAGCTAGAAGAAAGGATTTTGAATGTTTTGTCATGGATGTTTGGAGATACATGTCTTTAGCATTAATATTTTTGTATATACATATATATGAATAGTATATTGCATAGCATATCATTAATATGAAATATTAATCTTTAATATATACTGAAAAAACTGTTAGCAATTTTTGTAGGTCAGTTGTGGTGGCATACTAATTTAATCCAAGCACATAGGTTATCATTTCCCTGAATTCCAAGCTAACCAGTGCTCCAGTCTAAGACTGTTTCAAAACAATAACAACAAAATAAAAACCAACAAAACTATTGTATTTATTCTTTAGAATAATATTTATTTAGTAAGAATTAACAGGATTAAAGTCCCTGAAAGAGAATTCACAAATAATGATAATATGTCTCTGAAAAGACACAAATAGCTGAAGGAAATAATGAAGGTAATGCATGGTATGAAAGAATGAATAAATAAATAAGAAATATTGTAGAAAATTCAGTCTTCAATGGATTACATTAAAAAAATAGGTAAAATAAAATGGACCATAAAAGCACAGGCTCTCTGATCCTAAAGACAATGTAGAGGAACTGGTACATATCCAATAGTATCAAAGATAAGGTAATAAGTTACCAAGGGGGATTCTATGATAAGGATGATTTTCTGAAAAGACTCGCTTCAAGGATCAAAAACATAGGGGAAGGAGAATCTTCTTTTAATGGCATACAAAATATATAGAAAAGATTTCTAACAGAATTTTCAAGACTTAGGAAAAGAGATGCCAACTCAGATACCAGAGAGATTGAGGACACCAAAGTAACATAGCCAGGAATTATAACTAAAATGCTCAATAAACAAAGAAGCATATTAAGTACATAAACACCAGGTCACATAAGCCCATCAGAATAATATAATATTGCTCAACTAAAATTTGACAGCCAGAAAGAGTTAGAATACTGTATTTCAAGTTTTACATAAAAACTGACAACCCAGAACACTACACACAACAAAGTTGTTTATGATAATCGAAGTAAAAAGAAAAAAAAAACAACTTTACATGCTGAAGAACACTAACAAATCACTATGGAAATTAATTGAAGGAATCTTACAAATTGAAGAGAAAAATAAATCTGCTAATGAGGCAGGCCATAGGTAAGAATAAAGTAACCCAGAGAAATCAACTGATTTACTCTATACTGAAAGACCCCCAGGGAATAAATATAAACATGGATGTAACTTGTTAATGAAACTTTAACAAAGAAAGAAATTGAATTGATGAAGACATCAAATATGAAATAATCCCACCTCCTGATTTGGAATAACTAATGTTGGAAAATGTCTTTCTTGTTGACAGTAATCTAATAAATTAGTGAAATCTCAATAAAAATTCCACTAAATGAAGTAGTTCAACATAGAACCGAAACTCTAAAATTTCTGGAAAAAAAAAATTATGATCCAGCTAGGATCTCCCACTCTTTCCCTCGACTGTCGACCTTCATTGTTCCCACTCATGACCAGGCTATTCATGTAGATCTTGTCCATTTCTCCGTGTCTTTTTTGGGGGTCCCGTTTTCCAGGTAGCCTCACTGGTGATGTGAGTAGCAGTCTAGTCATCCTTGTTCCACATCTAGCATCTTCCTATGAGTGAGTACATACCATATTTGTCTTTCTGAGTCTGGGTTACCTCACTCAGGATGATTTTTTCTAGATCCATCCATTTGCCTGCAAACCGTGTGATGTCGTTGTTTTTCTCTGCTGAGTAGTATTCCATTGTGTATATGTGCCACAATTTATTTATCCATTCTTCAGTTGAAGGGCATCTAGGTTGTTTCCAGGTTTTGGCTATTACAAACAATGCTGATATGAACATAGCTGAGCAAGTGCTCTTGTGGTATGATTGAGCATTTCTTGGGTATATGCCCAGGAGTGGTATAGCTGGATCTTGGGGGAGATTGATTCCCAATTTTCTAAGAAAGCGCCATATTGATTTCCAAAGTGGTTGTACAAGCTTGCATTCCCACCAGCAGTGGAGGAGAGTTCCCCTAGTTCCACATCCTCTCCAGCATAGAACAAGGAATAGGAGACCATGGTAAATGAAGACCACATGAGAAGGTGAGAAGGGGAGGAAGCAGAGAGCTAGGGAGGCCCACGGAGATCCACAAAGATACCCCCTCAAAAGACTGCTGGCAATGGTCGCGAGACGGCAGGAACTGACCTACTCTGGTGATGGGATGGCCAGACACCCAAATAGTGGTGCCATAAACCCCATCCAAGGACTGAGGAATCTGAAGGCAGACATCCACGGCTGGGCCCCTGGTGGAGCACTGGGAGTCTAATTAGTGAGTAAGAAGAGGATTTATATGAGCGAGAATTGTTGAAGCCAAGGTTGGATAAAGCACCGGGACAAATAACCAAATGAATGGAAGCACAGGATCTATGAACCAAAGGCTGAGGGGCCCCCAACTGGATCAGGCCACCTGAACGGGTGAGACAGTCATTTGGCTTGATCTGTTTGGGAGGCAGCTGTGCATTGGTGCCAGGTCCTGGGCTCGTTGCATGAGTTGGCTGTTTGAATCCTGGGACTTATGCAGGGACACTTGGCTCGGTCTGGGAAGGGGGAATGGACCTGCCTGGACTGAGTCTACCAGGTCAACCCCGGTCCTCGGGGGAGACCTTGATCTGGAGGAGGTGGGAATGGGGGGTGGGCTGGGGGGAGGGGTGGGCGAGAGGGGGAGAACAGGGGATTCTGTGGCTATTATGTTGAACTGAATGGTGTTGTAAAATAATAATAATAATAAAAAAAAATTATGGATTACACTTCGAGGTAAAAACATAGGTAAGAAGAGTCTCAATAGTTCTCCAGTCACTTAAGATGTAAAGTCAATAATCAGCAAAATACATTTCCTGTAATCACAAATATATTGTACAGTAAAGAAAACTGTGAATCAAATGAAGGAACACCATACTGAAGAGGATAAAACCTTTACCAATTATAAACCTCATAGTGGATCAGTATCTAGAACACAAAAATGATACAAAAGGATGAACACCAAGAAAAATATTCCCAATTATAAAATATCAGTGAAACAGGACATGTGGGTTCCAAAAGAAGAAATATAAATGGCTAAAGAACATTAGAAAAAGTGTTCAACATCACTAACCATCAGGGAAATACAAACTTTAACTACTTTGATATTCCATCTCAGCCATGTCAGAATAATTACCATCAAGAAAACAAAATATAACAAATGAGGGGGGAGTTATAGGGTGGAAGAAAGGTTTATCCTCTTTTGCTAGTGGGGTACCAACCACTATGGAAGTCAGAGTGGAAATTTTTCAAAACCAAAAATTGACATACCATATTATCCAGTTACACTTCTTGTGGACATATATCCAAATGACTTATGTCCTTCCACAGAGAGACTTGTGCTCCCTTGGTCATTGCTGTTCTGTTCATAACAGCTAGGAAATAGAATCACCCTGCATGTCCACAAACTGATGAATAGACGATGATGGTATATTGCACACAACTGAACTTTATTCAGCTCTGAGGAAAAATTCAATTGTCCTTCTTCTTGGATACACACTAGAACTAGATGGTAAGACTCTATTCCTAAAGACATGACAAACTCTGGATGCAGGACATAAAGAAATAATGCTGGAACTAACAAAATACAACTTCCCCGCTTCCAGTATCACAGTGCCAGAAGGTAGAATGTGGCAACAGGGGAAGAAAGAGCATTGATGGTGCATCTGAAACCGACCTAGTATGCCATGATACTGACATCCTGACAAGATGTACTCACTGGTGCAGTAATGGCAAAACAGTCTGGGCAGTATCCAATTGCATTTACATTAGATTTGCATCATGCACTATAGAAAGGAATTCAGTTCTGGCATTGTGAACCTGGTCAAAAGCCCATGTCTGTAGTATGAATCTTAAAGAGTCTTATTAATAAAATCAAACCTGAGGCCAGTTATTGGGGTGAATGCTGGTAGATCAGATGCAGAACAAGCCACAGCTACCACACCTCGCTGGATCCTCAGCTGGTCTTGTTTCCTCAGACTGGAGACCTCTGAGTCTTCATCCAGAATGGGTCTCAGCTGAATTGCTGCTCAAAAGCCTGAATGCTTAACCAGCCAAATGCTTAACCAGCCAAATGCTTAACCAGGCCAAATGCTTAGTTTCTGGTCTTCACACCTTATATGCCTTTCTGCTTTCCACTACCACTCCCTGGGATTAAAGGCATGAGTCACCATGCCTGGCCATTTCCAATGTGGCCTTGAACTCACAGAGATCCAGAGGGATTTCTGCCTCTGGAATGCTAGGATTAAACATGTGAGTGCCACCATTTTCTAGACTTTGTATCTAGTGGCTGTTCTGTCTCTGATCCCAGATAAGTTTATTAGGGTGTACAATATTTTAGGGAACAATTCCACCACACATGTTTCTGTAGGAACAGGTTCCCAAGAGGAATCAAGTGTTTGTTTTTGTTTGCTTTTTTAAATGATGTTAAGCTATAAAACCATTTTGTACACTTATGGTTATATCTTTAGTGCTAATCTCAGTTTTGTGCAGGGATTAACTTATCTTGTCAACATGAGGAAAATAAGTCTTTTTTTTTTTTGGTCAAAGTGTAATACTTGTATTTCCTTCATTTCTTTTTTCACAGAATATATTTTGATCATGTTTGTTCCTGCGCAACCACTTCTCTCAGAACCTCCTCACCTTCATACCCACTTCCCCATAAGTAGAACATCCATATCACTCCCCACCTCTAAAGCTCAGGGAGTATTCAGGATGAAGGGTAGAAGATTGTAATAGCTAGAGGCTGGGGAGGAGTGCTGTGAAATTTTATCCTTGGGAGTTCACATGACCACTGTACTCATGAATTAACATTAGCTGTGATTATCTACACAAGATTAAGTCAATAAGGTCAATCAACTATCCAAACTGCAGCACTAATGAGACTTAGTGGATTATAAACAAGAGAAGATGAGTTTTGAAAGGAGGTTGTTAGGTGGGGTTGGGTGGATTGTTTGCATTATGAAGTTGATATTGTCAAAAATAACAAAAGGTATTCTGTTTTAAAAACAAATTTATTATCACCTTTTTTTCAAAAGAATCAAACAGTATTCTTCTGAATTATTTTATTTTTTAATATAAATATTGATTAAGAGGATACTACAATATTGCTAAGGTCATAATAAAGCTTTCCAAATGCTTAATCAGCATTTGTAGAAGAAGCTGAGAATTACTTAATGGTCATATCATGATCTGGTGTTATTTACTGATGACTCATCCATTTTTCACTTGGCAAAAGCAGAGGCTTATAAGGAAGAAGAAAGTTGCTTGAGAGACCAAAATAATTGCTAATATAAGAATTTTGAGACAAAAATATTTGACTAGAAGAAGGAAAAGGAAAGAAAGGGAACAAGCAAATCATTAACTTCTACAGATCATTGATTTGATGGATAGATGATAGTGATCTTTAAGGACTGACTTACAAAAATTTAGCTGGTTAGAATCAAACTTTACATAACTTTCTATTTATTCTCCTTCAGTTTCACTGTAGTGAAAGGGTTAAGATCTGCATAGTGCTTTACATTTAATTCAGTATGCATTTTCAGTAAACACCATTTTTCCTTCATTTGCAAACTTCAGGTGCCACCAGAATGCAAAGCAATCCCCACAGGAAAAAAAAATGAATTGGAGATATTTTGAATAAATCTAATGTTTGTTGCACTATCTCTAGTGCCTTTTGCCCCATGGCCCCCTATTTATTTTCTTTATTAAAAAAAAAAAAAAAAATTCAGGATCAAGAAAAAGTACAAAGGAAAACATGTTTTGTCATGCTGAAATAATTTCCTATCTAAAAAATTATATAATGTCAGCTTCAAATGAAGAATGAGCCTCATAAAGAGGCTCAGATGGAGTCTGATTTACCCTGATGAATTTTTAATACCTTGTTATGAGGCTTACACGGAAGGCAGAGGCTTTCTGCAGAGACTGATAAAGCTACAGGACAGAAGGTAAATGCCAAGTCCAAGGTAATGAAGGATAATTAGTTTCTGAACCTCACCTTACTGTTTTCTGATACTCTAATAGAATCCAAGACAGGTGAAGACAGAAATACAGATGGCAATAGAGAAAACTCATTCCCTGTGTTGGTACATTTCAGTTTCCAACTGTTGGCTGAGTTCTGTGCTGAAGTTGTCATCCATCTATGATATTTAAAGAAAATGTGTGAATAAGTCACTGGCTGAAATAAGCCAAGGTGAAACCGATGTCCTGAAAGGAAACAAATTAAAATGCAGACAGAAAAAACAGGTGCTTGTACGCAGGAAGACAAAATGCTATGACCATACAGAAGTCAAGTGGCTTCATATGAGGAAGCAGAGGCTATAGAGGAAGTCAGGTCTAATGATAAAATGACATTGGTCACTCTACTGTGGGGGAAATACCCAAATGTTTATTGATAAGCCACATAGTCTCTGGTATTTTGTTATGGCATATTTCGCAAGCTAGCTAAGACATTTTCAGATTCCTTAGGAGGATTTCATCATTTAGGAATTTTTTTTTAACCTAAAAATTATCATGGACCAGTTACATGGTCTAGTTAGAAATGTGTCCTTGTGAGCAAACACAGAACTAAACAATAAAATGTCTTCACTATTGAATCACAAATAAGTATTTTAAGACACATAAGTATTTCAAAGCACCTTTTCTTAACATTACACCACAACACTACACCACAAATTACATCGGTATTTTAAACATCTTAGCATATAGGCTATAACACTACAGGGACAATTTTGTTGTATAATTAGGACAGTATTACTATTTTAATGTAATACCTAAAATTACAGGCTTTTTCAGCAACAAAAAATGATATAATGAAAGACTATTGCTTGCCAGAACAGTATAAATAATTTTTACTGTTAATAATATTGTAACATTACATTATAGATAATAATTTCAGTAGCATGAATAATAGTTTATATAACATCAACATATTAAAAGTATTTTTTAAAATGTAATTCTTATTTTTTTCTTTTACCAATTCTGGTAATATATCTTTATGTTGTGTTTTCAATTTTCATAATTTTGCAAGTGTCATAGACAATGGATAAGAAAATAGTGTGGGAAACCTACAAAAATTTGTAATGAAATCATTAACATAGTTTAAAAACATAGTTTAATATTTTTAATTTATGGAATGTGTCAGTTTACCCATGCAATTTCAGATGTAAATTAAACAGCTCTGTTTCTAAAGGAAAGCACATAGATTGATGGAGAACATTTTGAGTCTAATTTTGTATAAGATGTCATAACCTCCATCAGAATTAGAACATCTAAAAAATATTTACAAACCAGATAAAAATACAACACATTTGTTCTGAAAAGTTAGATAACTCCCTAATAAGCCAGAGATTTGGGCAGGAAATTGAGAGTGGGAACTGTCTAAGTAATGAGCTGATGTTCTGCCAACTTCTTTCTCTTTGGTTATTTTCCACACAGTGGCACACAAAAGATTAGAGACAGAAAAGATAGAATCATGCACTGTTTCATTTTACAGTCCTGCAAATTTGAAAAATAAAAGTGAAGACCAGATCTGATGAAGCTACCAGAACTAAAGTGACCACAATACAGGGAGATGCAGATAAGGAAGAATATAGATGAATTCATCACAAACCATAGGGATGATGTAAGCTTTTCTCATCAAAAGAAGCTTAGAACCTGGGCATGCCTTTAATCCCAGTACTTGGGAGGCAGAGGCAGGTGGATGTCTGTGAGTTTGAGGTCAACCTGGGCTACAGAGTGAGTTCCAGGAAAGGCACAAAGCTACACAGAGAAATCCTGTCTCAAAAAACAAAAACAAACAAAAGTTTAGAATGGAAAATACCATAATTTGACATTTGCAAGAACTAAATTAAAATGATAAATATCCATTTCAAAACAATAAATTAAGCCAATGTATAAATGTTATCACTTCTTAGAAACACTATCCCCTTACATATCAATTTGAAAATTCTGTTTATAAAACCAACTACTTGGGAATTTATGATTTTATATTTTAATGTAATGTACACATGTGATTTTATATTGTAATAACATGTTAAGCTTACATTTAATGTGTAATTATTTTTATAAAAAAACAATGGCACATTGCAACATGCTCATGTTTGTATATAATCTTATGAATATTCTTGTGGCTGTCATCAATTTCAAAAGGTTCAGGATTTGATCTGAAGTAATTGACTCAAATATTAGATGGAAAAGTAGTAATATATGAAGGGAACATGTAGCCATATGTAAAGGAAAAGTACATACTAGAGGTTCTTGACATGTGATCAAATCATGTATGAAACATAAAGGAATGGGGAAACATTGCAGCTGTTTAACACCAAACCAAGCAGTAAGGTGGATGAAGAACCGTCATGAGAACATGGATGCCAAACAATGCCAACACGTAATTTGTTTGTTTTAACAATATGGAATACAAAAATTTTATAAAGCCCAACTAAATTTGATTAAAAAAATATCTGATGGAGATATTTTCAGTTCTTGAAACTGAAGCCAATACATTTTTTACAGATCTATGGGAGGATTATTTTACATGCTTTACCTGATGACATTTTTATCACTAAAATACTTGAAATAGTGTCATTTTAGTAGGTAGTTCAAAGAAACAGATTCAAATGAAATGGGTGCTCTCAACCATCTCTTTATTAATCACATGCGCGTGCATTCATGATTTTTTTTTATAAAAAGACATCTGTTTAGTTACATCAATTTTGTATTCTATTATTTTGTGAATGATAAGTTTTAGAAATATTAATTTAAATAGGTTCACCCAAGGATGACACCAAAACATGCTAGAGTGTAGGAAGTGCCAGAGGGCATTAATCCTACACAAAGGCAACTATGGAACACTGAGAGCAGAAGAAATAGTCATGTTCCCAGGAAAAGCACTCTACTTGGTTATCCAGTATCAAATTGTGGGCCCTTAAAACATACAAACAGGTATTATATAAAAACTGAACAGATTACATTTAGGCATGCATAGGCATATACATATATACATATAACAGTGAATAGAAATAGGACACATATTTGAAAGAGCAAGGGGAAGTGTATAGGAAGGTTTTTAAAGAGGAAAGGGAGGGAAGAAATGCAACTCTATTACAATCTCACAAAAATAATTTACAATCAAAATAATTAATGAACTTTTAAGTTGATATATGATCCAACTGTTGAAAAAGTAGTGGAAAAATGAATACTTCAAATTCCAAGAAATCATTTTATTAGTTAAGCAAAGCACTACTTTTTCCAGTGTGTACCTAATTTTAAAATATCTTATTATATTCCAAATAAATAAGGTTAATATAACAAGAACAGAACTGAGGATGGTACTCTAAAGCAAACAAGATATACTCGTGTTCTTTAAAAACAAAATAGGTAAAATATAGTCTTTTGTTTATTTTTGAGGTTATAATTTAATTACGATATTTCATATGTAGACAGAGTCTGAACTAGACTTGCTGTAGGGGCCTCATGCAGGAGTTTCCTGAGGACAGAGACAAAGGATTACCTTGTCTGTCCCTTGTTGATCTACATTCCTTGGTCCAATGTTTACCCTTACCACACCTTTTGCATACTCCAGAAGGGAGGGACATTCCATTGCCATTGTTCCTGGAATAAACATTCTTTCTAGGAATGCCCTGTTTATACTCCCTTTTCAAATGACCTTGCTTTTCACACCCAAAACATCTGACAATCCTCAAATCTTTTGAAATTGCTTCTCCTATCCACATACCATCATGGCCATGAGACTCAACATTGTGTCCCTGCTCCAGTTCTCCAAGAGTGCAGATCTTGCCTTTAACGGCCTAATTATTCTTTTGCATGCTGCATTCAAGTTCTCAAAAGCCAAAGATTCAATTATTATCTGTCTAGCTTCTGAATTCAGAACCATTCTATTTATTACTGAAGACAGCCTTAGTAAGAAATCTGTGAAGGATTCTTTTGAGCCCTGTATAACTTTCATGAATGACTCAATTTTCTTTCCTGCTTCCTCAATTCTGTCCCGTGCATTAATGGCTGCCATGCAGCATTAAATTAAGGTTTGATTATCATATAAACATTGTATTGAAATGACCACCCAAACACAAGCTGAACAAGGCTAACACTAATGAACATAACAAATGGAGTTGGATAATCTTGCTTGGACTAGACTACACAAAGAACTACAGGCTGCTGAATCAAGCTGGGGGCAGGAGAGGTGATCCTCCCTAGGGAAGATGCAATATAGTTCTTAGACACTCAAAACAAGGGATGAAGTTGAACTTTCTTTTCTGGATCATTTCCGTCAGCCCCACAACTCCACCCAATAAAATGTTTCTGCCAACTTTCCTTCCAAATCTCTCTCTAGGTTATCAAAGATCTGAAAACTTTGGCCAACAGCAATAAGACCAGAAGTACAGCCAGTAAGTTCATATTTTTATACATGAAAATCTTTTCTGTAAGTTCTCTAAAAATGGAAAATACAGCACAAATATCAACCAAGAATAAATGTATAATGGCTGAGAGACATATGGTAAGCTGGATCATAGGAAGAATGCAAAGGAATTTAACATACCAAAGCTCTATATGTTGGACCCCAAAGTTTAGGGTCTCAAGTGGGCACCCCGAGAACCCAGACTCCAGTCCATTTGATGCAATAGCAGGAGGATTTATTAAGCTTCTGTACAGAAGGGCTCCTCTGCTCCTAAGAGCAAGAGTCACTTCTTACTGCAGCCACATGGGGATTTTTAAAGGAAAAACCCACAAAACCCACAAGATTATAATTCCCAAACAATTTCGTTTCATAAGATCATGGTCTGGTTACAGAATGATCTCAGAGGGGGTACAGTTACAACAACAGGTACATTCTTCCTGAAACCTCAAGGGGAGGGGGGTATCAAGGCAGGAGTGGAGTTTACACAAAGGTCACAGTGGTCCTTCCTGGAACACCTGTAACTATCCCAGTCACAGTTGAGCACATCTCTTAACAGAAATCTCTTTACATTTTTATATGGTTGCAGGGGAGATTGAAAAATGGCTAAGTCAGGTTGCCCTTGGAACTAGATTTTTAGTTTCTCATTTCCTGGTGCTTGAAGTTTCTCTTTTCCAGAGGCTTGGAAGTATAAGCCTGAAGGGCTAGAGTCTTTCATATACTTGAACAAAGTGTGAAACGTTGATGATCATATACTAAAGTAGATGGGGAAGGTCTCAGAGGAGTTGGGAGAGAAGAACTGTAATCAGAATACTGTGGTGATATTGTTTTCCCCAATAAATCATGTACCCGAATAAATTTATCTGGAGTCAGAGAACAGAACAGCCACTACACAGACATAGAGGCCAGAAAATGGTAGGATACGCCTTTAATCCTAGCATCCCAGAGGCAGAGATCCGCCTGGATCTCTGTGAGTTTAAAGCCACACTGGCATGGCAACATGAACCTTTAATCCCAGGAAGTGATGTCAAAAAGCAGAAAGGTAGATAAAACATGGAAACCAGGAACTAGAGATGGTTCAGCTTTGAGGCTTTTGAGCAACAGTTCAGCTGAGACCTATTTAGATGAGGACACAGGCTTCCAGTCTGAGGAAACAGGATCAGCTGAGGAACTGATGAGATGAGGAAGTTGTGGCTTGTTCTGCTTCTCTGATCTTCCAGCATTCACTCCAATACCCAGCTCTAGTTTTGTTTTTATTAATAAGACCTTTTTAAGATTACTGCTACAGAATATATTATATAAAACAAATCTATTTTGAACAAAAGAAAATCAATATAGGTGGACAAATATGAAGTACCATAATAATTTATCTGGCATAATTTTAATTTATTTCTATACATGAAGCCAAGGATTTGAACAAGCTATTACATCACTAAGTATAGAAAACTTCTGAAAATATTAAATATGTTTTCTTTTAATGTATTACTAGGTACAGAGGCACAACTCAGTAACTCTCAAATTTGGGAGAATGAGTTAGAATAATTGCACGTTGAAATGATCCTAGTTCATACAATTATACAATTATGTCACAGATCAACACACACATGCATGCATACATACACACACACACACACACACACACACACACACACACACACACACACAAACACACACACACAATTTTACTTTACCCAAGTGATCAGATGTTTTATTGTAAATTACAAAGTAGAATACAAAGCACACAGTCAAAATAAAAAATCTCTATCAGTAGAGACAGCTCTAAATACTTGCAAGTCGCTATTCAGGAAGAAAGCCAAGTTTGAGTTTGCTGAGGTCCCTCCATCAACAAACCCAAACCATAGGTTTAAAAAAGGATTTGGCATGTCTGTTTTCTGTGCCAAAATTTCTTTAAAATGATAGAAAATATCTGCTAGGGTAGGTTTTTGTTTTTATTCAATTTCAAAGCCTTAATTTTTTCCTTAAAAGTATGAGAGAACAAGCTTTCTAAAAAACAAAAATATGCATTATTTAGTTTTAACTGTTTTAAAATTATTATGGCCATGATTATTTAAGACTACATTATATGTTAAGGTTGCATCTTTAGAATTCTAAGAGATGATAAGGCCAAAGAAGTATACAAAAGAATATTTTTTATTAATTCTATTTTTCAACATGGATAAAACACAATCTTAAAATTTCTGTGCAAGCAGATTAAATCCATAAATCTGAGTTTATCACACCACTTTGTATTAGGCAAGCAAGCAAGCAGTCCCTTTTCAATATCTGGACCAAATGGAAATGGTAAACCTGAGAGTGTCCAAATAGAGATTTCAAACAGCAGATTTACAATCTATAAATCAATGTAATTCTGTGAAAAGAACTAAAAAACATAATGTCAACATTCACCACTTGAGAAACAAAAACAAAGTATGGGAGTACAATTTAGACTACTTGATCAGAAACTGAAATTAACTGGACCCAGCAGTTGAAAAGAAAGTCAAAACATAAAGGTAAATATTGTATGTTTTGTGGCACCAAACGCATATGCAAATAACATGGAAGTGAGCATGAAATATTTTAAATCTACTCTCCTTTCAACAGATTTTCTCTGAAAATTATTTGTTCTTACCTCTAGATTCATGAATATGGCAAATACTTTGGCTTGAATATTCTTAAAAGTATCAACTCACTACCTTCTTAGCAATTTGTTCAAAATTGAGCACCACCATCATTCAAACAGTTAGAGACAAGCAAAGCCAATGTTCCCTATGGACCCCCAGCAACTGACAAAGAAACTTAAGTGTACAATCCTCTTGTTATTTAATTTTGTGAAAAGAGCCTTTCTTCAAACTCACCTGGGGAGTCTGACTTCAAATCTTTCTGAACTGAGTCTATGAGGTTTGTTGTCTTCTTCAGCACAGTTCTTGTTTCTTTTTGAGTTCCATTTGCTTAAGACCTAATAATGTAGAAACACTTCAAACTTGATATGTGCCTATAATATACACAATATATGGCACACATTGAAAGACAAAAGAAATGTTTATGATTAAAATGAAGAAGGTATCAGTCATGGTGTTTCAGATGCATAGTGCAGTATTCAAGAGGCTGAGCAAGGAGGCACTTAAGTCCCCAAACAGACTAAGCAACATGGAGCAACCATGCACCCAAATAAAATTTGGAATATAAGGCTGTCATAGATCTCGAAAGCATTGGTTTAGTATGTATGTGAAACTGTGAAAGTATTCTGTGAACAGCATTGGGAAATTAAGGAGAATGTGACAGTCCTCAGGATTTGGGCAACATTTGTTTTTCTTGACATCAATAACTGTTTGCTTTATTATAATTAAATAAAAGTGCGCTTGTGTTTTACATATTTTAACTTATATATAATCTATATCATTACAACGGGACAAATCTACTTTACTTACTGTTAACTGAAGTATTTTTTAACATATATTAGATAGATGGTAGATAGGCTGATATTGTAAACAACTTTATTAATTCAAATATTATGAAAATAAATGAATTTATCTCCTTGTGGAATTCTTTTTTTGTTTTGTTTTGTTTTTCAAGACAGGGTTTCTCTGTGTAGCTTTGCGTCTTTCCTGGGACTCACTTGGTAGCCCAGGCTGGCCTCGAACTCACAGAGATCCGCCTGGCTCTGCCTCCCAAGTGCTGGGATTAAAGGCATGTGCCACCACCGTCCGGCTGTGGAATTCTTAACAATGTTTGTCCAAATTAAATATCAATCAGATGAAACTAAAAATAAGCAAATATATAATTTGGATGGTATAGAAGAAATCATCATGTTAGAATATATGTGGAGACCATATGACTATCATATAAAATATTTTCTGATTACACATAAAAGGAGCACAGCATCATGATTTTGTCATTCAAATAAAAACACAATTAAAATAAAATATTATATAAAATGTTCTATTTTTTATAATATAACATTTAAATGTGTTCCAGCTTTTTAATCCAGATGCTTGTGTATCTAATTTTATCAATAATCAGTACAATTAAGAGTCATGCTTAAGCTGTCTTGAAGGATTCATTTTATATTTATTTAAAGGATTTCTGGATCAAACTCATAGTTATGCATTTTTATTTTGAGATGTCAGTATCTACAAAAGTAGTTATTTTCTGTATAACATATTCTAGGACATTTGTATTAAATCAATATTAGCAACTGTTTCTTTAGAAATACTTACAGTAGGCAATAAACAGGCATTGCATAAATAGCCCATATATTGATCTTCAGTTTCAATCAACTTAAGCTCTATGCAGGCGCTTGGAGTTGGTCAATGGATACTTAAATTGATTTTGATTTGATAGAACAAAACACAAAGGTACAAGAACAGTTGGTATCTAACAGTTAACAAGTAACTGAAGTGAAAGTCTCAAAATAGAAGGACCCACAAGAGCAAGAACTGTCCTGTGACAACTGTAGAGCTGGCTGAAATGCTAGGCAGTAGAGCTGCAACATCAGACTAAATCCAAGAATTCATAATGTTGACATCCAATGTATTCTTAATTTCAGTAGTACTTTAACATTTTCCACATTTGTGGATTTCTCTAAGGAGTTCTGATATTGATTAAATTGGCTGGATTGACTTTCTTTTAGCTTCTTTATGCGTTAGCAATTTAAAATCACAAGAAGGCAATTTCATTGCATAGTATTTCACTCTTATAGTATTTCGTTTTATTACTATGGGCATTTCTTTGTGTTTATTTTTTTATGAGCATGCGATTCTGTTCATCTTTAAAACTATGCTTCTATTAACAAAGTTAACCGTATATTATTCATTCACCAATCATTATTTAGTCATCAAACTAGAGGAAGTTCTTTCATATACATGTCAGGGAAAGGCTCATATAAAATATTCTGCTAGATATTTGAAAGTGGAAATGATAAAAAAATGTAAATATCACTAGTTACTAGTTACTAGGCATAGATAAAACTTATCTCCTGCAGATCATTCAGAATGATAATCTTAATTTCACAACTTCTAAAATAGAGTATAAGAATTGAATCAAGAAAGATTTTCATGATTTTATTAATAGTTTAGTGAATAATTGAAATCTCTTTGGTAAGAGAGAGTATTGTGGTTTTCTTGCTTTGACAATCAAGAAAAAGATGGGAAATGAATCTCTGAGCCTGTCTCTAAGAGATTAACTTGGTTACTTTAACTGGTATGAGAAGATCTAGCCAAAAACTGGGTGACGTTGGACTGTGGAAGAAGGAACAAGCAAATACGCATGACTTTATTACTCTTTACTTTTAATTTCAGATATAATCAAACCAGGTGCTTAACTTTCTGCTTTCCTTGCTTTCTCTGCCAAGATGAACTAAGAGCTAAAATATTTTCTAGCATAAGTTGTTTGATTTACCCGGTAATTTATTCAGCTGATTTGTGGTACATGTTTTGTGGTAACAGTGTCCTTTTCAGCCTATCTACACTTACAGTGATGATTACCTACATATAGATTCACTGAGGAAAAACAAAACAAAACAAACAAACAAAAAAAAACCCCATCTATTTACCTATTTATTCACTTGGGAAATAATTGAATGACAATCAAAGAATTAAGCAAGTGGCTTTGGTAAATCTACACTAATCCCTGGGTTAGAGATGCATTTTCCTGAGTCTTCATCTCTGCCTTCATTCATACTACAAGACCTAACAAACTTGCAGACTTACAGCAGTATTGCCATTAGTGGCAGATTGAAAGGTGTGAAATAAATCTTTTCAAAAGCAAAATTCCAAAAAGTTGTGTTATCGTAAATACTTTATATAACTATTAATAAATTAAATATGCAAAATCCACTCTGTGATCAGCCTCAACCTTAGCTAACAAATGCACTTTAAACTCTGCCAGGAGGAACTACAATGCTGAAATTATGCCATTATCTAGATGGGTAATTTAAAAGTTGTTTAAAAATTGCTTCCATGTAAAAATTCCAAAAAAGAAAAGGTGTTTTTGAGCAGTTCACATGAAAGAGCGCTGAATAATGTGTGCAGCTAAATTATCAGTGTGTAATGTCATTGCTGACATTAAAGCAAAGACATTTTCAGTTAAAATTAAATATCATTTTAGCGAAAATTATCCAATAACCTTTGTATATGTTTCAAATTGGATCATATATATTTGTTTAGTAATTACAATCAATATAGAATAATTGTCTATGCTTACTAAAACATTACTTATTCATGAAATCCCCTAAATATGCCATATCTTTTCCAGACATACGTATATAATACATTATATGTATAATATGCAATGTGTATAACATAAATGAAATGTGTGTCACTGCATATATATGCTTAATTTACTGCAGTGTATTTTTATTTCTTCACATATTATAATGGTCTGGTGATGGTGTGTGCTCATATAGCAAAAATTGGACAATTGAAAATGGCTTCCTGGTACTTTCCTATAATATGTGATAAAGTTTGAAATGTATAACTTACATAACTTAAATTGCTAACAGTATTGATTTCTACTTCATAAATCCTTATTGATCTGAGTGAATTAAATCTAGAAATTTGTATTGCTTGGACATGGAAAATATTTTACTTTGTATGGAAAAAAAAACTATGGAACTTTCAGTTTTTAAATTAATTTCCAGAAAAGGTTGGTCTCACTCCTCCTGGGCAGACAACTGACAATACAGAGTTGTAGGGGTGAGAAGTGTGATTTTCTTTAGTGTGTGACCCCTGGTAAGCTTCCCTAGTCCTAATACATAAGTCCCCACACACTCTCAAGCAAGAAACCTCAGTTAATCTCAATGAGCCACACACAGAAAGAAGACAAGATGATGGGCAGTGTATTTAACAACTTTACAGATTCAGGCATCCACCAGGAAGGGCATGGTGCTGATGGAATGCAAATACCAGTTTGTAAACAATAGGAAAGAGCAAGCACCATCCTCCCTTTCCATTTTTGGCTGAGTAATCAGGAAGGGACAGTCCTACACATCTTCCAGGTCTCACCTTTCTCTCTGTTTCTTGTTTGTCTTTTCTCAAGACAAACTATATTCCATCGTATCTTAGTTTCATATCCTCTATTATGTTTTAATCTTATCAAGCACAGGTCCCAGCAGCAAGAAAGATTATAATCAAAATTTCTAGTTTGACTAGAGAAGGGTTGCTTAGCAAGATTCGGTGGAGGGCATAACTGCATCAGTAGGCATTAGCAGGGATCTAGTTTGCTCTGTTCATCTGTAGCTGGGCCTAACCTGGCTTGAGGCATCTAAGATTTTATTTCTCATGTTCCATGTATTTTAGAGAAGAGACTCACAGAGAACAGTTCCTTTAAATATTTACTATGCCTACATAGGAACAAACTAACTACAACTGTTGTTAAATTTGAAGCAGTGTTTGTCAGGTTTCTCCCTTTAAGATATTCTTAATGATGTATCCTTTTGAAGAAATTCAATACAAATATAGCTTTTTTATAAAGATGATTATAGATAAACAGATGACAGACAGACAGATAGATAGATAGATGATATTATTTTTCCATCTGCCTATATCTGGTTCAGTCCAAAAATAGATCCATTGAAAAAGTTATTCAGCCGGTACTTACATTATGTCACAATAAACCAATCATAATTTGAAAATGCATATAAAGCACCAGCTAATCAAACAACAAAGTGGGGTAAAACAAAACACTGTACTGTTATATTCAAGTGATAAACTACTAATTGGAAACTATGTCTCTGCCTAGCCTTGCAAATAATATCACACTGTATGTGTTTTTCTCAAAGGACAAAATTCAATTTTGAAATATAATTTTTCTTAATATCCATCGCTTTCACATAATTGAAAAATTAAATAATAATAATTGAGAGACTATGTATGTGTCTGTCTGTCTGTATTGATAATGCCAAATGCAAGTTCATGTTAGTGATCTCAAATTTATCTCTTTCCAGAAAAGTCACTATAGTTTCTCCTCTTGTTTATTAATATTTTCCCAAAACAACACTAAACATTCGATTCTCTCATCTACTGTTGATTCATTTAATAACTGAGAGCATATTAATATTTGAATATATTAATAATGATATAAAAATGATTACCCTGTATTATGATAAGTTTGTCAAATTTGTGTTTTATTTGCCATTTTCCACTTATTTTTCTTCTCAAGAACCCTCCATCTCCTGAAAAAGTATGTGGATACCTACATTTATTCTCTGTTGAATTTACTTAATCTTAAATTATGTTGAGTGGCTTTTGACTTGAGTAATTTGTATTTTCAGCATAGAAGTTATTTTAGGTGTCTTAAATATTATAATGTCATAAAAGATAAATTATTTGATTCATTGCATATAATAATTTTATGTGAATGTTTTACGCTGTGCAGAGTAATTAGTGTGCATCTGTCCTATGCACTGGAAGTTAGAATTAACAAAAGAGGCCAAAATTTGACCCATTAGTGATTTGTGTCTTAGTGGCTCAGACAACTGATAGGTTCAAACAGAAATACCTACTATGATGTGTATTCTTCTACAGGATATCTTGATGTCTCATAGAGTCAGGAGAAGGGTTAATATGAATGTGATCTTGGTACAGGGGAAAATCATGGGAGATGTGATGATACACAGAAATTCCTCTGTTGCTCTGCTGTTTTAGAAACAGATACCAGGTGAACAGAGACAGTAAGTTCCAGAAGGACGCTTTTATATCTGCCATCAGTACCTCTAATAATCACAAACTTCTAAGAATAGTGTTCAATAGATTTGTTTACCACATCTTTCAAAAGTACCAACACAGTGAGCAAATACAAATTACTCAGCTATACAAACATGCAAAATTAGAAAATGAAACTAATTGTAGACTGCCTTATAGTTTTACAGATGTAAAACTGACTACATACCATATCTTTTGTCTTTTAACACTATGTTGCTGTCAGGCAAGACCTGGGATATTTTACTTTTATCACCATTATACATTTTTTACATCATTGATAAAATAAATTTGTCCGCTTAAAATAATACAAATTGGGTTAATCTTTCAATAATATAAGTAATCTTTGATATGATACCCTATTCTAATATTGAGTTAAATATAAATATTACAGGCTTAGTCACCTTTAGAATTTTGTGTAAAAATGCTTGATAGGATAAGAAAAGAGTAACGAAAAGACTGTTATTTTATAAATCATATTATTTGTAATCAGGTAAATTGTTTATGCTATTTTGTTTCTTAAACTAGTTGTACAGCCATAACAGGTATTGATTGTGGTGGTACTGTGTTCCCCAAATTATTGTGTACCCTAATAAACTTATTTGGGGTCAGAGAACAGAAAAGCCACCAGATACTTAGGATAGGCAGTGGTAGCACACGCCTTTAATCCTAGCATTCCAGAGGCAGAAATCCATGTGTTCAAGGATACAGCGCAGCATGGTGACTCACGCCTTTAATCCCAGAAAGCGAGCCTTTAATCCCAGGGAGCGGTGGTAGAAAGCAGAAAGGCTTTCTACCTTTAGGACCAGAAACTAGAAGCATTTGGCTGGTTAAGCTTTCAGGCTTTTGAGCAGCACAGTTCAGCTGAGATCCATTTGAATGAGGACTCAGAAGCTTCCAGTCTGAGGAAACAGGATCAGCTGAGAAGTTGGCCAGGTAAGGTTAGCTGTGGCTTGTTCTGTCTCTCTGATCTTCCAGTGTTCATCCCAATAACTGGCCTCAGGTTTGATTTTATTAATAAGAACTTTTAAGATTCATGCTACAATTGATAATTCTTTGTTTTATTTCAGGTGTTGAATTCTGATCTGCTTTGCTCTTAGCAGTATGCCAAATAACTATGATTTCATTCTTGGTCATTAGCAAGAACTTTGATTTCTGGAGTGTTTGTACCAATGGAGGTCATACTTAGTATTTTGCTGAATTGGTTTATTTCCCCACAAATTATTATTAACAATAAACCTTCTTTATACTATTGTGTGCAGTTGTTGTTCTTTTACATTTTGCTCTTTGGGGGGTCCACCCCCAGCTCCCAAATGAATAGACAGAGACTTACTCTTTCTTGCCTGGCTTTAGCTTGGCTTATATCTAGTAAGCTTTTCATAAATTATCTCATCTACCCTTTGCCTCTGGACTTTTATCTTTATTTTATACCTTTCTTTGCTTCTTATTCTGTGGCTTGCTGTGTAACTAGGTGGCTGGCCCCTGATGTCCTCCTCATCTTCTTTACTTGCTCCCAAAACTCTGTTCCCAGATTTCTCCTCCTATTTATTCTCTCTGTCTGCCAGCCCCACCTATCATTTCTCCTGCCTACACATTGACCATTCAGCTCTTGCTTAGACCAATCAGATGTTTTAGACAGGGAAAGTAGCATAGTTTTACTGAGTTAAACAAATGCAACACAAAAGAGTGAAACACATCTTTACATCATTAAAAAATTACACAGCATTAACAAATGTAACACACATTAAAATAATACTCCAAAACAATTTTGAGTTTTTTGTTTCTATTAATGTTACATAACTAAATTATAAATTTTCTTTGATTATGAAGCATATTGCCACAGCCAGTGTTTTAATCATTTTGTAAATCTGTGGAAAAAAATCAAGGGTCCAAATTATTTATATGGAAATGTCAACTTTTATATAAATATGGTCATATTGTTCCTGTTCACTATAACATGTAAGCCTCTGAATTGCAGAAAAGTGGGCAGAAAGATAATATGACCCAGAGGATCAGAGAGTTTGTTGTGAGACTGTGTATCTTAGTAATGTCAGAAGCTACACCCACAAAACCTCACCAACATGACCACCTACACATGAGCCAAACAATGTTGACACCAATAGAAATGCCGAAATGGAAGGGGAAAATTCACTGAGGCCTCATTCTTACTTCTACAGATATACTGCAAGAAACAAATGAAGGCTGAGAACAAGGGAAAGTCTTTGGGAAAAGCACACTGACTGGTTATGCAATACCAAATGGTCAGCTCTAAAAACACACATTCAAGTAACAGTATACTGACTGAGCAGGTTATACTTAGAAAAATATGTGTATAACCATATACATATATATGCATATAATAATAATAATAAATGAAAAAGAAGACTGAATTTGGAGGAGAGCAAGGAAAGTTATATGTGGGGTTATGGAGGAAGAAAAGAGAGGGAGAAATATAATCATATAATAATGTTAAAAATAATATATATATACATATATATACAGATGATGAGAAACAAAACAAAATAATACACTTTGACACTGTAAAATAAAAAGTAGACATATTCACACGTGCTACTATTAATATCAATTGAAGTCTGCCATGTATCTCATATATTAGACGAATATCACCTAGGTATTTATCATAGATCACTTATATTCCTATGTAGAGGAATTTCCTGTATAGAGTATCTGTCAAGTTCAACAATTTTCATTATTTAAATGGCACCATAAATGAATCTAAGAAAGCATCTTCCACTTTTCCATTAAGTTTCTTACTCAGAATAGCAGGTAAATACATGGTAAAATAAATGAATTCAACTATGCTAAAAGATTCATCACAAAATAATAAGTGGAAATTCACTTTTTTTTTACTGAGAAATTTTTTATTCATTCCACATACCAACCACAGGTCCCCCACCCTGGTTCCCCTCATCTTTCTCCCCTAGCCCACCCTGTAGCTAGAGTTTTCTCTTCAGGTCCCACCAAGCCCCGGCAGTCCAAGAGCCCATTTATAAAATAAATACACAGATGCTTATGTTATTTTCAAACTGTATGGCCATGGCTGGCTTCTTGCTATCTAATTCTTTTATCTTAAATTAACCCATGTCTATTAGTCTATAAATTGCCACATGGCTCATGGCCTTCCGGTACCTTACATCTCCCTTGTCATGGCAGCAGCTGGCAGTGTCTCTCTGACTCAGCCTTCTACTTTCCAGAATTCTCTTCTCTCCTTGTCCTGCCTATACTTCTTGCCTGGCTACCCGCCTATGCTTCCTGCCTGGCTAGTGGCCAATCAGCATTTTATTTATACAAAGCAATATCCACAGCACCACCACCCCCATCCCCTATTCCAAAAAGAAATGGCTTCCCATGGGGAGTTAGCAAAGTACATTTAGCTGGAAATTCACCTTTTTCTTAACTCCATGGGTGATAGTTTCACAGGAGTACCAAAGTCAGGCAAGATAAATATAAATGTGAGGTACATTTTTCTTTCACTAAGTCCAAGCAATATATTTTATATAATATATTACATATATACCATAGTAACATACATATGAAAAGATTCATTGTTATCTATATGTCACTTCACTTTTGTTCTGTTAAAGATGGTAGCAAAGTTTAGATATGGTTAGAATTTCTGTACTGATTCTTTTTTGGAAACTTCATTCCAGCATGGAGGTTGGATGGTGTTTTGAGAATAGGAAACAAAGAGTGAATAATTAGGTGAATTCCTCAAGAAGATAGAGGGTTTTTTTTTTTTGATCCCTGATCAATAGTAACAATAGTTGCTATGATAAAGTCATCCTAAACAGTAAACACTCTCAGATTTCCTGTCTTATAACATGTTCACTTCCTCTTGCACACTCATATTATGATGAGAAATCCCAAAGTGGTATACAGCAAAGAATCTTTCCACAGAGAGCCAACATATTGTGTTTAGATCTTCAGCTCCTAAAATTGTGAGATAAATACAGCTCAACTCTTTAATAACATACCAAGCCTTAGGTATTTCATTACATTGGTAGAATAACTTACTGCTTCAGATAGAAACTGTAAGTAGCAATGAAACAGTTAGCTATACATGTATTAGTCTATAGATGAATATCATATTTATTAAATTTATAGGTAGTCTTTACTTATGCTGTAATCGGCAAGAAAAAAATATAGTATATCAACTAATGAATGTAATTTATTTTCTAATGAGTTAGAACTATTTTTGCAATTTATACAACATGTAAATATTTACATGAGGGATAAATGCTACCAACTCTATTGTCCTTTGGTTATGTCATTTTATTGTTCATTCAGATTATTTTCATGATCCTAAATAGCCACACAAAGTTATAAATCAATATATGTATATTCTTTTTGCTAATGTTTGAAGTAAGCATCCAAAGTAAGTGATTATTGACATGGAAGTAAGCCATCTTGTGATTTCACTTCTTATGATTACTACAACACAAATGGAAAATTCTCTGTAGTGAGGTACAGGAAGAGAGATGAATTGAGAGAGATATAGTGGAAATTGGAAGGGGAGTAGAGTAATTCTGGTCATATCACATACAGTTTTGAAACTCTGAAGAACAAAGAAAAAAATCTTAAAATTAAAGGATATATTCCAGTCACAGGAACTATCAGTGGGAATCTCACCACACCATGCAAAGATTATCATGTTTGTAGCTTTCAGAAAGCAAGCAAGCATGCTGAAGCAAACATTGCTGCTGGCAAAGAATGAAGACAATAAATCTGTCCATCTTATTGGGTTCAAGACTAACTGCTCAGGCAACGGCCATGAGAGTATCTCTTCCATATGCTTGAAGGTAATTGTTCAGGAAGAATGTGGCAAGGAGAACTTGGGACAAACTCCAGGTGTAAGACACTATGGTTACACAGTTACCTGACTGAAACACTCACTACCATATTGTGGGGATTTTAAAGCATCAGAAATCTGTGAAATTGCAAAACTTCAGAAGAGAGAGATCCAGTGTTTATTCCGGGAAACCATGGGAGAGGTTGACTGGACCAAGTGTTATCATCTCCCCATTGCTCAGCCAAATTTCTGCCATACATCCTGTAAAATCCCCGAGGTTAGCAGACCAATGCACCCCCAATTTCTGGTACCCAATCTGCTATACAAGAATCTCTGCATTCTTCCTCCCCCACCCCTAATGGAACATCAGTATGTAATCTTAAACCCTGAAATACAAAAATAAATTTTAAACTAACCTTCCCATTGTACCTGAAAATTATTCCTTGAACTCATAAGAAAAGAACCCAGGATTACCGGTTTACTAAGAATTGTGTGTTACTGTGGGTTTCTAGAACTCTAATTGCTGAATTAATGTGCTTTTGAGGCTAATAGTTCTGTTTTGCAGTCATGGATTCCCACTTTTCTTGCATCACCTGGAAGTATTTCTTCTCAATACCTGAATTACAGATAACTCTAGAGTTATATAACCTATATTTGAGAGTGAAGGATGACCTGAGAGGGTGAAGCTCTGAGTACATATGTATTTTGATATGACCATTACCATAATGAGGATGCCTCATGTTCCTAAAAAGCAAAATAAGCAAACAAACAAACAAATAAACAACAACAAAACAAAACCCAAAACTGTAAGTAAGGAAGACTCTTGTATAATATTAGAGGAACCAACCTCAATATTATACATCCCAGGGGCTCAGGAGAGAGAACTACTAACGGTGAGGACTATCAGGAAATAGAATCTCAGCACATAGAGCTCTATCATCCACTTGTTTTAATTCCTCTGGCATAACATCCTTTATACACAGCTTCAGTTCTGTTCTCATGTACAGCTCCTTTCTTGCCTGATTTTTCTATATTTATCTACTGTCCCCTCTAGGTTCTATCTTAATTTCCTCATGTAGTTTTGTCCCTTCTAGGTTCTCATCTGTCTAGTTCTTTCCCCTATCAGTTCTGTCCCTTCTAGGTTCACATCTATCTAGTTCTTTCCCCTATCAGCTCCTCTCCCGTCTCCTTCTCTCTCATCTGGCTCTTCCTCATCTTGTTCTCCATCTGGCTCTTCCTCATCTTCCATCTCATTCCTCTAGTCCTCTCTTTTAGCCCTTCAATCTAGGTCTTCTCCATCTCAGTTTGTTCCTCTCAAGTTCCTACCCATCTAGTTCTTCCATTCTCTTTTCTCTTCTCCCTCTGCCCTGGAAGTCCCGGTATATAAAGGGAGGGTCCCGAGCTAAATTGTGTAAAGCTATTACTTAACGTCCACCTCTCCTAGGCAGTGTCTCCTTGTGGAATTTACTGTAAGTCAGGAGACTTGCATGTGGGCTGTTATCATTGTTAGTCCTTGGAAGTTGGGTGCCCACCTGGGTGATGTTTCCTATAGTCCTTGAAAGTGGCTAAGGGAGATAATCTGATTCCAGAGAAAGCCTTTCCTGAGGCTATTCTCCAAATGCCTGGAATGTGTATGTCCAGAGAGTGATCAGTCTACACTGTTAGTCCTTCTAAGGGAAAAGTCAATTGGGAAAACTATGAAGGCACACATGATTTTCATAACAGAAGACAGCTGATTTATAACAAGTCAAGTAACACCAAAAACTCCTTGGGATTTGGCTTCCTCTGGAGGAATTCCCTGATCCCTGCAGGTAGTGACTTTGCCATCACCAGCTGAGTTCTTGTGATATATTCTTGCGGCCTGCAGCAGAAGACTATATACCATTAAAAAGTCTATGAAAAAGATAAAAGTTAGTATAACTCTGTACCAGAAACTTTGCGGAATAGACTAGATAAATTTCTGATCATGTTCTGTGCAAAGCCTTGACTGTTCCCAAGAGCCTGAGTAAGATTCTCAGAGTTCTCTCATATTTGAGTGTATCTATGGCTCCACAACAAGGTAACAATACACTGCGCTTGGCCCAAACTTTCTTTTAGGTAATTTCATTGCTTTTGCCATAGAATGCAACTGTGCAAGGTTAGAAATAAGACCACTGTCTAGGCTGCAGATAACTGATATTTCTCATGTGATATTTTCTACCTTTAATTTTTTTTTCTAGTTCCAACAGTTAGTTGTGATAAAATACCCTGACAAAAAGCAACTTAGGGAAGAGATGGCTTCTTTTAGCTCTCAAGTCCCAGGCAACAGTCTATCACAGGAAAGTCAAGTGAAAAGGATCATAAATAAATCAGCTTGTTAGAGCACATTCACAGCAAAGACCAGAGAGAAATCAATGCATGCCTGCTGCTTGCCTACTTTTTTGTGGTCAGCTCAATTTCTCCACTCTATTCTAGTTTAGGATCCCCAGCTGAAGAAATGGGACTGCTCACAATTGGCTAGTTGATGTTAGGCTGGTTAACTTAACTAGGATAATCCTCCAAAATGCTCAAAAGCCAAAAGAATGAAGATAGTCTTTCATTGAAACTATGCTTATTTAGTTTATTTCAGGCTTTGTTTTAGATATGTAGACTGTATTATTCATAAAATGATGCTTATATTAGATAATACTGGTCTGCCCTTTACTTACATCTTTGTCTCTTAAACTTCATAGTCATTTGAAAGTATTTTACTTGAATAAATTTTAATATTATAAAATAACTCTTTATGGCCTGGACTCATCTTCTATCTGCAATTTCTCTCTTTGTTTTGCTTACCACTTGTACAAAAATCCAAATTTTCATTCACATCACTTGTCTTTTATCAGATTGATAGTTTTTTGGCTCAAGTTACCTTAAGGTTCTAAATATATTAAATGAATCATTGTAGGGAATAACTCTATTTATTGTGTATTCTTTTCTAAAAATGTTCATATGTGAATCATTTTCTACAATTTAAGATTTTTTTGAAATGGATTATACCACCTCCCTCCTTGCCTTTGATTCTGTGAGGACTTCCTAGATGCCATCCCTGGAACTCCTGCTATTTCCTTCCTACTCTAGTTGAAAGCCTCTTTTCTCTTTTTATTACAGACATACACACCAACATACAGTATGTATCACATGCTTTCAAAATATATAAAGACAATCTGCTATGTCCATTTTGTTGTTTGTGAATATACAGTTTCAAGACTGGAAACTCTTTTAAAAGTAGAGATTGACTGATGTTTCTCTTATAATGCTAGTCTTTGAATATCACAGTACTTTTCAGTGTATCCATGTTTAAGCTAGGAGTTTACTGGAAAATATTCACTTCGTATTCTCCTGTAGATAATTTAGTACTTCCCCTGAATGTCTATTTATTTACCATCAGAATTATGCATGGCTCTATGGTCATCTGTTGTGAGATATTCCTCTACACTGTGTGAAGATGTGTGACTGTCATTGGTTTAATAAGGACTTGAATGGCCATTAGCTGGGCAGGGAACAGTTAGGCAGGATTTCTGGGAATAGAGAGTATAGATGTAACCAACCATCTTATTAAATAAGAAACACAGAATCAATGCAAAGAAGAAAGCCAAGAGATCAGAGCTAAGAGCCTTACCCTGCAGCTAGCCTCTTAAGCCAAGAGACCTCTCTGAAAGAGACCTACTTCCTGTGTGTTTGTCTTTATATAGTCTTTCTGTTCTGCCTTCTCATTGGTTGTAAACCCAAACATGTGACTGCCTCGTCACTGCCTGTAAATACAGCCCTCCAGGTCTTAAAGGCATGTGTCTCCAATGTTGGTTGTATCCCTGAACACGAAAGACTTACCTAGCTCTGCCTACCAAGTGCTGGGATTATAAAAGTATGCCACTGCCACCCTGCTTTCCTATGGCTTGCTAATAGCTCTGACCCCCGGGCAACATTATTTATTAACATGCAATTAAAATCACATTTCAGTACAAATAAAATACCACCATAAGAGAGCTCTGGGAAGAAGGAAGGAGGAGTTGTCAGTGAGAGAGAGGAAGAAGAATGGAGAGTACAGAGTAAAGATAACTGAGCCACATAAAAGAACATAAATTCAAAAAATGTGGGATAATTTCAGTTTTAAGAACTAGTTAGGAACAAATATAAACTATAGGCCAAGCTTTTGTAATAATAATACCTCCCCGTCATTTTTTTGTGAGCTGGTGGACCCCAAAAATACATTTACAGTCATCCAGTTTTCCTTGTGTGTGTTAGTGGGGATGATGCTATTCAAATCTCATTGGAAGGAACTTACACATCTGGATTACTATCAGGGAATGGCTTTTCTCTCCAAATTTTGTTACAGATTGTATCCTGGATAAGTTTCTCTGATAGTGAATTCTTTTCATTTGATTTAATAGTTCACAGAGCTAAGTAAGCTATTGCTGGAAGTGCCCATCACTCTTTCTGTTCTTATTGGCTTTAGATATGATAAAACAACAATAACAACAAGAAAAAAAAACAGGAGTTCACAACTTAAATTTATAAAGAAACTTGTATTATTTCTAATATTTGACAATATAGAAAATGATAATGCAGTGCAGATTGGAAAGGCTTGCCTCAAGGAAAACCTTAGTAGAATTGGATTAGCATGTTAGATGGTTATGCTTAAAATGGAAAAGAATAGATTATATATACTTTTCATTATAGCACATTCATGTAAATATAATTAAGCTCTTATTTAGACATGAATGGCAATGCATTTGTGTCTTCCCTTTGGGTTTTAACTGGGTGCTGATGCTGTGAACCATATGTACATATTTATAAATAGCAAACATTAACTGACTTGCTTTGCAGAAAGTATTGCCATAATGTTAAGCATAATTTTTATTAGTTCAGGCTCATTATCCTAATGATTTCAGAGAGAACAGTATTCTCCTTGAGATACAGAGAGACAATGTAATGTTAAAATAAAAAAAAAAAGAAATGATATATTGGATGAGCAATATGACTTCATCATTTCACACAAGCTGACACACACAGACACAAACAAATTTAATGTTCTTAATTTGCCATCTAGTTTGTTGTTTGTAATGCATGAATGGTTTGTATTTAAGATAACCATGAAAATAATTAAATACGAGTATTACTTGAAGGCTGTGTATTTTCTAGATGCTATCTATATTTTATTTTGAAAGGAAAAGCATGTAAAAATACATTCATTATGATAAAGACATTTTGTCAGATATGGGGTCATAGTCCTGTTATAGAAGCTTTTGTGAAGTGAAGGAGGAAACAAAGTCTTATGCCAGTTGGTACTATACAGGTAAATGTTTGGTCAGTCAATGGGTGGGGATGAAGCCCAGAGGGAAAATGTATGCATATAATTTTGCAATTTTTTAAAGTAATTAAAGTATATATAATTGTGATAAAAGTTTGGGTCAATTTTTTTTTTCAAAAACTGGAGAAATATACAACATTCATGCATATTACTGATTTTTTGTTAATCCTTTGCTTTTTTTGTTATTTTTGTGTTATGGTCTTTTTTTTGCCAACCATTCATGGAAACTGTAATGGGTAGCCATTCCAGCATTACCATGGACTTAGACTTCTCATACATATACAAGTGGGGACACAAATGTGTGATATCTATTTGATTTATAATGCCATTTAGTTATGATTTTTCTTTGCTGATTTTCAGTATTGATTTACTGGTAATAGTGATGTATTGAAACCACCAGAATTATGATGTTGATGTCAATCTGTGTATGTAGACTTACAGTGATGCCTATATGTTTATAATTTTGACTTTCTATCTTTTAAATACATTAATGTGTTTTATGCTCATATGTCTTTTGTATCCAGGTATGTAGATATACCTTGTCCATACCAAGTATCCTCAGAGGTAAGAAATGCATGCAAGATCACTTTGAACTAGAAATACAGATAGTTGTCAGCCACATGTGGGTGAATGGAACTAAATCAAGGTCTAGACAAGAGTGGTGCTTGCTTTTAACTACTGAGCTATCTCTTCACCCAGTAGATTTTCTTTAAGAATTTCATTTGCATTTTTATCCAAATGACACTACAATCTATCCCTTCCAGATCCTCCCTTGTTCTGCCTACCTTCCTTTCCCTCAGAGATCCATGTGCTCTTTATTGCCTTAGACCCACTGAATTGACTTAATGTTACCTGTATGTGCAAGTGTGTAGGATCATCTACTAAAAAAAGGATGGCCAACATGGGCTGAATTCCTAAAGAAAATTAATTCTTCAAACCCTGGCATCCATCAACTCCCACTAGCTCCTCGATTATGGATGGATATCTATGACCTTCTCCTTCACTTTGTTTGGGTTTTGCATGTCCTCCCAGACACTTTGAATTTATGTGCTCAATGATAGTGTTATGTTCAATAAATACACTTTGATGCAAACGTTTACTACCTGTTTGTATATTTATGTTTCACACAGATGATTCTTGACTGTAATGGGGTAGATAACAAAACCAGTCCAATTTATGGATGAGGAGTCTATATTCCCATATTTTCTGTATATTTTAAGCTCAAGTCTTTACAGTAATAACTAACTACCCCCTAGATTAAGATTCTCTAATGAGGGCTGAGGGTACTCCACCAGACGTTATGATCTTTCAAAACAAGTTTTTGCTACATTTAATTGTATCAGGCATAATGTTCATCTTTTGTGGTGAAATTTAAATTTCATCAGTAACTTGTTGTTTACTTCATTCCATTATCATACTAATTGGTATATCTTGCAAGGTCAGTTGTCAAAGTTGCTCTTCTGTTCACAGATGAATAAGTCTATTCATTATTTTTCTCTCCCAGTAGTTGGAATAATATCTTACAGTCTTATTTCCCAAGTCATGTGACTTAAGTATGTGGTATCTTCAGCAATAGGTTGTAATATCAAGTTTTGGAGAGCAACCAAGAACAGCAGTGATAAACTACATTTATTTGGTACCCAATTCATCAAAAACTCAGCAATTTTAAATTGAGTTGTTTGTCTTCTTGGTAATATAAATTTGTATTTTCTAGACACCAACCTTCTTTATATCAAAGCCAAAATAATTAAAATGAAGAGGCAGTCAACAGAATGGGAGTAAATCTTTACTTCTTCATTTGAATTATTTTGGCTTTGATGTAAAGAAGTCTATTAACTGTTTATGATGCTGTTACCACCTCAGTATGTATTTCTTTTTCTTTTTCTTTTCTTCTTCTTCTTCTTCTTCTTCTTCTTCTTCTTGTTCTTCTTCTTCTTCTTGTTCTTCTTCTTCTTCTTGTTCTTCTTCTTCTTCTTCTTCTTCTTCTTCTTCTTCTTCTTCTTCTTCTTCTTCTTCTTCTTCTTTTTTCTTCTCCTCCTCCTCTTCTTCCTCCCACTCCTCCTGTGCTCCCTTTTCCTCTTCCTCCTCTTCCCCCTTTTATTTTGGCTTTTCAAGACAGGGTTTCTATGTGTAACAGCTCTAGCTATCCTGGAACTCACTTTATAGACCAGGTTGGCCTTGAGTTCACAGAGATCCTCTTGCCTCTGCCTACCAAATGCTGGGATTAAAAAAAGACCACCCACCACTACTGCCTAGATGCAATATTTGTTTTTTTAAATAAATACTTATGGTCTACTAGCCTCTTCCTTCCTCAGTCGCCTGAGTAAAAAGATTACAAACCTATGATTGTTTTATTGAGTGAGTTTATCTTCTGTTTGGTTTACACTATACTTCTTTACATTGGAGGGCAAATTCTTCAGCACATGTATAACTTAAACATATTTACTATAAATTTGTTATAGTAATAAATGAGTGACTATCTTCTCTCTGATGTCAATAACATGGCTAAAGAAAACCTGTTGATTTTTCTGCATTCATTAACCAGAAGAGCAGTCAATTGACCATAGTCATCAGGTAAGTATTTCTCCGATCTCCAAAGTCACCCACTGTCTTTTTACCTGTCTCTAGAAAAAGAGGCTCAGAAATAAGAGATATGAAGGACAAGAGTTCAAGTAACAAATATGTTAATTTCTGTTAAAGGAGATGCTGAAAGCAAAATAAAACAAGATCAAATTATTTTAAACTACTTAACCTTGTGTTTCAATTGTATGAATTTCTATTAATTTACACAGGCTGAAATAATGAGTTTTCATGAAAATATTTCCCCACTATTTATCACTTTACTTTCTTTCTTTTCTAATCATGAGCCAATGATCTGGTCAATTTGTAGATTAGCAAATAATTATTATAAATATGTAAAATAAATATCTCCTAAATATTAAGCAATTATTGGAAGATGGTTTTATATAGTAGAAAATATTTTAAAACTTTACTCATTAGTTTTGAAATTACATTCAGTGCATAAATAGGACAATATTCTGTAAACATTAGCTATTATGTCTATCTTTCCACTATTTAAATGTATTATATAATTTTATGCAAATATATTTTTGTATATTGTGGTTATTTAGCTTGGGATTTGGGGGGGGGCTTTCTAACAGTGGAAGCGAGGGTGGCTTTAACTCTATTCCTGTTCTTGGGACCCTCTTCCCCCTACTGGGTTGCCTTGTTCATCCCTGATATGAGGATTTGTGCCTAGTCTTATTACATTTTATTAAACTGTGTCCAGTTGATATTCCTGAAAGGCCTGCTCTTTTCATATGGAGGAGCAGTAAATCTGGGGGAAGAGGCAGAGGTGTGACAGGGAGAAATGGAGGGAGAGGAGGCAGCTGGTGAACTGTATTGTATGAGAGAAGAATGAATAAAAAGAACACACACACACATTCATTTCACACTATCTTATAAAATAGGCAAAGGCAAGTGAGATTTTTATTTTCATTCTAATGCCTTTGTCATATTAAAACTATAGCATTATAATTTAACTATAAAGCAATAGAGAGCATTGTGCATATATTAGGCTATATTTTGTGATGTAACTGATTATAAAGTTCAAATATCTCCTATCTGAAATAATGAACAAACAGTGCCATCTCCTGTTTTTCTCAAAAAAAATTTATTAATACTGAATATGTTTCTGTACCACTGAAATTTTAAGACAAGTAAATATATCCATACATCAACTGTTTGGGATATTCTGCATAGCTGTGGTATAACAACATTTCTTGACACAATTTCTTATCATTATGATTTCAAAAAGATATTATAAAACCATTAAGCATTGATATGAAACATCTTTGAATTGCTAATTATGCAAGTATAAGATTACTAGTGGTATTTTCATTGATTTATAATATAAAAATAAAAATTGATTAATTCTAATTTCAATAATTATCTACACATTGTCTTTTCTACATGGTCAATTTTGAAGTATGAAGTACTAACATATATAAAATGAAAATTTCAGCTTACTCTATTCTGTGTCATTTACTAAAACTTTTTTGTTACTTTATAACAATAAAATACCTATAGTTTTACTGAATACTTAGAATCTTCTTGAAAATATATCTTCATTAAATATTATGAGGCAAGACATGTTATGCAATATTTTGTTACTTCTAACCTAAAATGTATAGAGTACTTACATTGATTCATCTGTTTTTAATGTCCATGCCTTCCTTCTATAAGTTGGTTTGGCCAAGGTATTTTATTGCCACAATGGGAAAAAAGAAACAATTAATATGAACGTTGGCAGCAGGATTGTAGAGTGTCAGTGTGAGAAACTTGATCATGTCTCTCATTGAACTATGGAAGACTTTAGGGCTTTGTACTAGAAAAGACACTGAATGATATAAGCAAGACAAACAGGGCTATCTTAACAGAAACTTAGAAGACAATTCTAAGAGAGAGAGAGAAAGGACCAACCAAAGACATTTCAAAAAGAACAGTATTAGTAAGGAAGCTAGAGACCTTTCTTCTACATTGTGGCAAAGAATGTGCCTGCTCTCTGCCTTTGTACTAAGAACTTGTCTAAGGCAATATGTATTAAAGAACTAATTTATTTGGTGTAGGAGATTTCAAGGAAGCAGAATTTTAACTTTGCCATGGAGTTATTACTAATTACTCTTACACAGACAAAACAAGTTAAGTAGAACAAAAAATAAAATGTACTACTTGAAAAAGTAAACAAACAAAAGCACAAAAATAACAACAAAACACTTGATGTTATAGCCAAGGCTTGTGCTAAAGGAGATACTGTAATTGGTAAGGAGATTAGCACCATTGAGGATAGAACTAATATTCACTGGATTAAAGAGAAGAGTGCTCTCAGGGCAAGATCCCACCCAGTTGAGATTTCAACTTGTGAAAGAAAAAGAAGTAAGGACATTTCTGATCCTACAAAGAAACAAAAATAAATGTTTCTGCTAATGTTTCTTAGGTACCATCCCAAGTTGTTAGCCAAACCTGGCAGTGTGTTCAAAATGATTCTGGGTTTAGATTTATAAAAGAAACAGGAGAAAAAGTGATCAGGGTCTCTGATAGGATTTCAGAGATGCTAAGGGTAGGAAAATTATGGTGGGGGAATTTCTTCCTGAGTGTCCTGAGAAGACAAGAGGCCCTGATAGGTCACCAAGTGAAATTGTGAAAGTGAAATCTGAGTAGGAGGGGTTTCTCAATTAAGCTGTTGAGATGCCAATGCTGTGGGATGTCTGCCAGTGAGGAAAAATATGGTTAGGCAGCAAATCTGGAAGGACAAAGGCATCCAAGTCCTTTGACAGTGGACATGGAGCTTCAGAATTTGCTGTTTGCCTTTTTTTAAATTTTAATTATTGATTTATTATATATCCTCACCATAGTTTCTCCTTCCTCCACTTCTCTCATTCCCTCCCCTCCTCCCCTCTGATCACCTCCTCAGTTGACTCCTCTGTTTCTGTTCAAAGAGAGGCAGTCCTACCAGTGTATCAGTAAGCAATGCATGTCAACATCCTCTAAGACTATGCTCCTATCCTTGTTTTAAGGTTGGGCAAGGTAACATAGTATGAGGAATAGGTTTCCAAGAGCCAGCCAAAAGAATTAGGGACAGGCCCACTCCCATTATTAGGGGCCCCAGATGAAGATCAAGCTACACAACTGTCCCATTTATGTAGAGGGCCTATGTTGTTCCCAATCAGGCTCCCTGGCTGTTGTTTCAGCCTCTGTAGTTCTTATGAGCCAAATTAGTTGTTTCTGTGGATTTTCTTGACTCCTCTGACTCCTAAAACCCTTCCTCCCTCTCTTAGTTAGGTCTAATATTTGGCTGTGGGTCTCTGCATCTATTTCCTTCACTTACTGGATGAAGGTTCTCTGATGACAATTAGGGTAGTCACCAATCTGATCACAGGAGATTTTAATTTCAGCCTATGTATCCACTATTGCTAGGAGTCTTAATTGGAGTCATCCTTATAGATTCTTGGGAGTTTCCCTTGCACCAAGTTTCTACCTGACCCTGAAAGGCCCAGCCCCCTTTTCCAGTCATTTCTTTCAGTACTCACACCCTTCACTAAGCCTCCCCCAATCCCGTCCCAAATGTTCTCATCTGCAGCCACCCCCAGTCTACCCAGAAGATCTCTTTTATTTCCCTCTCCCTATAAAGTCCATGTGTCTCCTTGTTTGGGCCATCCTGAGTCTGAGGATTGTAGCATGTTTATCCTTTACTTTACAGCTAATACGCACTTATGAGTGAGTACATATCATGTTTGTCTTCTGGGTCTGGGTCATCTTGCTCAGAGTGATTTTTTCTAGTTCCATCCATTTGCCTTCAATTTCCCTGATCTCATTATTTTTAACAGCTGAGAAATACTTCATTGTGTAAATGTATCACATATTCTTTATCCATTCTTTGGTTGAGTGGCATCTAGGATGCTTCCAGGTTCTGACTATTAAGAATAAATATGCTATGAACATAGTTGAGCAAGTGTCCTTGTGTTATGATTGAGTATCTTTTGGGTATATGCTCAGAGTGGTATAGCTGGTTCTTGATGGAGACCGATTCTCAATTTTTGAAAAACTGACATATTGGTTTCCAAATTGGCTGTACAAGTTTGTACTCCCACCAGCAATGGAAGAACGCCCCCCTTCTTTCATATCCTCTCCAGCATAAACTGTTATCTGTGTTTTTGATCTCTGCCATTCTGACAGGTTTAAGACATAATCTCAGAGTCATTCTGCCATTCTGACAGGATTAAGATATAATCTCAGAGTCGTTTTGATTTGCATTCCCCTGATGGCAAAGGCTATTGACTTTTCCTTAAGTGTTTCTCTGTCATTTCAGATTCTTCTGTTGGGAATTCTCTGGTTAGGTCTGTACCCCATTCTTGAAGTGGATTATTTGTTTTTGTTTTTTTCTTTATGTCTAGTTTCTTGACCTTCTTATATATTTGAAGATGCAAATATCTTGTCAGATGTGGGGTTAGTAAAGATTTTTTTCTGATTCTGAAAGCTGCTGCAAAGGACACTATTGACAGTGTCCTTTGGCTTACAAAAGCTTTTCAGTCTCGCAAGGTCTCATTTATTAATTTTCAATCTTAGTGTCTGTGCTACTGGTGTTCTATTTAGAATATTGTCTCCTGTGCCAATGCATTCAAAGCTATTTCCTACGTTCTCTTCTATCAGGTTCAGTGTAACTGGGTTTAAATTGAAGTCTTTGATCCACTTGGACTTGAGTTTTGTGCAAGGTGTTTAATATACATCTATTTGCCTTCTTCTATATGCTAACATCCAATCATGCAAGCACCATTTGTTGAAGATGCTTTCTTTCTTCCATGGTATAATTTTGGCTTCTTTGTCAAAGATCAAATGTCTGTAAATATGTGCATTTATGTATTTTTTTATTTTATTGATCCACTTGTCTGTTTTTTATCACAATACCATGCTGTTTTTATTTTATAGCTCTATAGTAGAGCTTGAGATCATTGATGGTGATAACTGGCTGTTCTTTTGTTGTACAAGATTGTTTTAGCTATCCTGGATTTTTTGATTTTCCATATGAAGCTGAGTGTTGTAGTTTCAAGGTCTCTAAAGAATTGGGTTGGAATTTTGATGGAGATTGCATTGAATCTGTAGATTGCTTTTGATAAAATGGCCATTTCTGTTGTAGAATAATATTTAAGGTGTGTTACTTTTGTTTATGTTGCATTTATTTAACCCCATGAATCTGTGCTACTGTGCCTGTCTAACATACCTGATGGTCTAATAAAGAACTAGCCAATAGCAAGGCAGGAAAAAAAAAGCTGGGCTAGCAGGCAGAGAGGATAAATAGGAGAAATGTGGGAAGACTGGATTGAGATCTAGCAGCCGGAAAAGGAGGAGGACATTAGGGGCCAGTCATCTAGCTACAGAAGCAGCAACAGAATAAGAGTAAGATTTACAGAAGTAAAAGAACAGGAGAATCCCAGAGGCAAAAGGTAGAGAGGATAATTCAAGTTAAGAAAAGCTGGCTAGAAACTGTTCACTTGGGAGCTGGGTGGCAGGCCCCCCAAAAGAGCAGCAATAAACAACACTTTTTACTGTGTTAATTCTAACAATCCAGGAACATGGAAGTCTTTCCATCTTCTGATATCTTCTCCAACTTCTTTCCTTAAGGACTTGATGTTCTTGTCATACAGGTCTCTCACTTGCTTTGTAAGAGTTACACCAAGATATTTTATATTACTTGAAGTTATTTTAAAAGGTGATATTTCCCTGATTTCTTTCTCAGCCCTTTTGTCATTTGTATATATGGATGTTTTTGAGTTAATCTTGTATCCAACCAAGTTGCTAAAGGTATTTATCAGCTGTAGGAGTTTGCTGGTAGAATTTTTGAGGCTATTTATATATGCTACCATGTCATCTGCCCATAGATACTTTGAATTTTTTTTCTTTTTTTGAGTTAGAAAGAGATTTATTAGAAGGAAACCAGGCCTGGGGAGACAGAAAGATGGCAGAAGCAGAGCAGAGAGCAGAAAGAGGAGCACAGAGAGAGTGACTTCTTTTCTAAAGTGCATTCCCTTGATCTCCTTTGGTGGTCTTATTGCTCTAGCTAGAATTTCAAATACTATATTGAACTGAATAGCTACGAAGAGAGTGGACAGCCTTGTTTTGTTCCTGATTTTAGTGGAATTACTTTGAGCATCTTGTCATTTAATTTGATGTTGGTTGTTGTCTTGCTATACAATGCTTTTATTATATTTAGGTGTGTTCCTTGTATCCTTGATCCCTCCAAGACTTTTATCATGAAGTGCATGGATTTTTTCAAAGGCCTTTTCAGTATCTAATGAAATGGTCGTGTGTGTGTGTGTGTGTGTGTGTGTGTGTGTGTGTGTGTGTGTGTGTGTGTGTTTATTCAGTTTATTTATGTGGTGGATTACATTGACAGATTCATATTTTGAACCATCCCTGCATCTTTGGGATATAGCTGACTTGATCATGGTGGACGATATTTTTAATGTGTTCTTGGATTCGGTTTACCAGTATTTTATTGAGTATTTTTTGCATTGGTATTCCTGTACTCCACAGAATCCATTAAAGATGGCAAGTCTGTGCCCATCGTCCACGTTATACAAGGTGGAGTTCGCCATGCCTCCGGCAACTGCTAAAGTTACTCTGAACTTTCTGATGAACTCAAACTTTTGGCAGCTGTGATTCCTCCTGTTGAACCCACCCATCCCTGCTTTTACCTCCCAATGAATTCTCCAGCATCACATACTGATTGTTTGCCTTTTTGAATATTGCTCCTGCTCTAGTCCAGTATTTCCTCACTCTAGCTCCTATCCCATTTTCTCACTGAAAATATTTGTTCCATGACATTATAACATATAATTACATTTTTTTATTTTACCAGGGGGTTGTAACTAAGAGATTGTCTTGAGTGTCAAAAATATTTTTTGACTTAAAAAAATTTTGAGACTGAAAGACTATGAAAATTTTTTTTAATATTTATTTATTTAATACATATACAGTGTTCTGCATGTGTGCCTGCATGACAGAAGGGGGCACCAGATCTCACTACAGATGGTTGTGAGCCACCATGTGGTTGCTGGGAATTAAACTCAGGACCTCTGGAAGAGCAGTCAGTGCTCTTAACCTCTGAACCACCAAATGTGCTCTGATTCATGATGTATCCGTGAGCTATTGAGGCCTTGGGAAAAGAATGTGGTGGTTTGAAGGAGAAAAGTCCCTTAAAGTCTCAGATATATAAATACCCAGTTTTCCTACCTTTGCTTTGTTTTGGGAACCTTCAGAAGTAAGGCCTCCCTGGAGGTGGTGTGGCCCTGGAGGCAGGCTTTGAGAGACTTAACATTCCATTTCGAGTTTGCTCTTTGTCAGTACTTGTGCTTCAAGTTGTGATCACTCAGCTTCTTCTCTAATCACCATGCCTGAAGCTTGCTGCCTTGTGTCACCGCCAAAACAGGTTCTGATCCCTCTAGATCCATAAACTAAATAAGACCTTTCTTAAATAAGTTGCCTTGCTCATGATTGTTTTAAAATTTCCTTTAATATATTTTTTCCATTTGTTTCCTCTCCCCCAAACTCCTCACAGATCCTCCCAATTTCCCTGCACACCATCTTTATATTCAAAATCAAAACAATCAAACAAAGAAACAAAATGACAAAAAATCAAACCAAAATAAAACACTGATGCACATCAGAATTCACAGAGACTGTGGCAGCATGCACAGACCTGTACAGGTTAAAGCTAGATGGAGTTTCAGCATTGGGAGGGCAATGTGGATGCAAGAACCTACTGCAACCTAAAAGATAGTTGCAAATGATACATTCCAGCAAGGGAAAAATCAGTTTTCTCAAATGGTAACAAATGAGTATAGCAACCCACACCCAAGAGCAAGCCCCATATCCCAGAATATTTGGGCCTCCCCAAAAGTGAACTCAATACATTTGCCTCTATCTTCAAAAAATGAACTCAATGTTCTTTGTTTTGTTGGTAGTGGTGATATTTGTGAGTGTGTGTGTTTATGTGTATGTATGTGTGTTATATATATATATATGGTGTTTTATCATCACAATAGCCAATTAGCTAATATATGTAGAAGGTGTATCATTTTGCTTTCAAGAGACTACCAAATCATGCAATATATGCAATTTTAATTTCTTTATGTGTTCAGGAAGCCTCTTGTTAGAAGGAATAAGTCCTAGGTTTAGAGACCTAATGCTTTTCTCTATTGTTTTCATACTGGAGATAGTTCCAAATGGATATTCATACTCTCAACATTATAACTGCTGTCAATGGTGGGAATGACATTTTTATACATTTAATTCCATAACTTGAACTCTGTTTATTGCTGCTGAAGCAATCCACATGAAGGCTGAATCTGGATTAATGGCAATATCTGTATGTGAAAGTCATCTTAGCCAGGTGCTTGTAGACTCCTCAAAAACTCACAAGACATTAATCAAAACATTAACCACTGAAGAATGAGTACCATTTCTGAATAGTAGTAAAAGTGGGATGTCCTAATGATAGGTTTACTTAAATATATATATATATATATATATATATATATATATATATACATTCTAAAGTATACTCATAGATATTGAGGACTATAGGTGAATAATTCCTTTATGTCAATGTTTGATTTTATATAGTCAAAGCATAATAACGAATATGTATTTGTTGTTGTGGCTGATAATGTTTCCTCTGAATATGATCATTCATTCATGTCTTTTATATATTGATGCATAATAAATAACTGTGACACTATGTCTTTGAATGGAATGTATATTGCATGACATAAACACTCTTCATATGTAATTACCAAAAACATTAGCAAAGTATGTATATTTGTAGACATGAAAAAAATCAGCTTTTGTGTCTAAGACCTAAGATTACTTTGTTGTTGTATATTTTAAACAATATTGTCATTAAAAATTAATATGATCATTTCATAAAATTCTAAAACTAATGATATATTTTATTACATACATTTTATAAACCTCAAATTCTGATACACTACCCAGTCTATGTTCACATATTTCTTTATATATTTTAGTGTGTCAACAAGAGAGCTCTTTGTTATTGTTAAATCTCCTGATTTTGCATCATGAAAGAAACTTCAGTACATGGATGTCATGCATACAGTTTTGAAAACAATGGTATTTTCATAATGTATGGAATAAGATATTCATTAAATGTCTCAAATTGTGAATTAAAATATACTGGTTAGCTTCTCAAAAGATGCAAAAAATTCCAAGTTTATCATTTGGGTAATTTAGTTTTTTTTTTTCTTCTTGGAGTTCTTTATTTCTAGGTAAATACTTCAAAAGTAGGTCATAGTTATTTTTCTTTTCAAATTTTATTTAATTTACAAATAAAAACCATATGTAGTTTTGGAGTTCAAGGTAATGTTCCATTGCATAGTTCAGGGACCTTTAAGGTAAAAGTGAAATACTTGAGTTTACAGCTTTTCCAAACTTCTCAAACACAACATGCTATCTGTAAACCTGCTAGAATTAATTATCTAATTACAGGGAATAAAATGTCATGCCTTTTCAAAGATCTAAAATGGTATTTCCTACAGTGGAGATTTTACCTGACCACCCGACCTACACAGTTTGCCCCCATTAAGTAAAGAACATAATCATGCACTTGGGAACACAATTTTAACATGAAAATGAGGGCAACACAAATGTACCATAATTTTCAGTCATTTTCTATTCTAAGTACTAGGTCTTGCCATTGTAATTGTTAATCCTTATCCATAACCACTCATCTAACCAATTATCCTCTCGGATATAAGCTCCAACTTTATTGTTTTAATTGTTTTCTTGGAGCAATTTAAATGTATAGGGCAGATTGAGCAGTACAAATGTTGTCATAAGAAGTGGCTAGATATATTATCCTGAAGGGAATTTTCAACAGTTATTCTTGATGGGTTTAATATACAGAGGAAATTAGATGAAAAACACACACAGAGGCATGCATACACATTATATCAGAAACTCACATAAATACAGAAATTCTTCATCTTATGTGAGAAATACACATACATAGTGTATATTCATATATATACCTTATATATTATATATAGTCTATGCCTACATATTCCTGAGGAAGATCAATTTCCATATATTTATATCATATATTTAAAACAAATTTTGTGTTTTATTTATATTTTGGATAATATTGTCTTCTGAGGCTTTAGTTCCATAATCCTATCAGTTGTATGAAGGTATACCTCTGGTCATAGAATGAAATGCTGCAGTGAATATGTATAAGTAGCCTTATGAAATCATTTTAATAATTTTTATTATTCTTAATGAAAATATAATCACATCATTCCCCAAGTCCATTTTCTCACTCCACCCCCCCCCAGTGACAATAAACTTGCTTCCTCATAGATTCACCATTCCTCTTTCTTTAATTGTTACTGTTAAACACACACATACACACACACACACACACACACACACACACAGGGAGAAAGAAAAACACACAATATATAAATACAAACATTTAGCACTTCTTTTATGTATCTAATTTCAGGGCTGAACAATTGGTACCTAATAGTCAATTAGGGGCCTCATCCCTCAGGAAAACAAATATTCCCAACTTAGCATTCCTTAGTTGTCTATAGCCCTTTTATCTAGAGTTGGGGACCTAGGAAAAATTCCTCCTTCCATGCGATCATGTTTATTACTCTTATCCTGTTCAGGTATTGATAAGGCAGCCATGCTGTTGAAGTATCACGGGAAAGTTTTCATGTCAGCTCAGGGACATGCAATCTCATAGTAGACCTGAATCTTCCTCTCTTAGAAGTTATCAATTGCCAGTAGCACTTCAGCTAGGAGTGGAACTAGATTATTTCACATGATCTGTACAACTTCTCTGGTCCAATCAACAACATGCCATTACAACTTTATAAATATTAGAAACAACAATAATTCAAAAAGCCTACTACCAGAGACAACGATTTCAAGTACCTGCCTTCAAAAACTGCATATATAACCACTCTGCTTTAATAAATATACATGTGCTTGAAGGAAACAATCATGCTTTGCCACGAGGGAATACGGGTTGGAGTAAGTGCTTTTCTCATTCATTAAAAGTAGGCTAAATTTTTGAAAGAATACCAGAAAATGATACATTCAATATTAGCAGCAGGAAGTAACCACAGGGGATTGAACATAAAGGCAATAATTTTTTTTTAGATTCAGTTCATGATCTAATGTTTGTGAGAAAAGTGGAACTGACAGAAAAGAAGAAAGCTAACTTGAACAATATAAGAGGATATCTTAATAAGCACAAAAAAGAATATACAAGATAGAAACTTGCAATTCCCCTGGTACTGTGGCTGAGGTATTGGAGCAAGAATGCCTCTGCTTGATTTGTCTACTATCATTCAAATAACATCACAGATTACATTTTCGCATATATGCATTGTGAGTTGCCACACCATATGGTAACCATAAAATATTTAACTAAAAATCTGCTTGTGTATGTGTGGATTTTTTTTAGCTTAAAATGGTAAACCTTTAACACAAACTTTGAGTTACAAAAAACCACTTCTCCAATGTCTTGACAGTTGATTATTCTGTAATGTATTGGTGTGTTCTCTGCAGGTTAAAAAACATAGTAACAAGATATCAATATTCTCAAAGTTTAAACTGGTGTATCAGTGTTTTCTCAATGAACAGAACTTAGAATATGCAAATGGTAATTATTACACTGGATTAGAGAATATGGGCTTTGTAGTCTAAAAATGGTTATCTCTGCACTAGAAAGGGTAAAAATCTATTAGTCATGAAGCTCACCTTGCGGGGTACATCAGCAATATCAATACAATCACAAAATCCTTGAAAATTTCTGCAGAACTACTTGTCTTTAGTACATATATTTTAAAGTAAAAGGAAGACTACTGCACCAGTTTGCAATCCCAGCATTAGTAGATGGGGTTCCCCTCTTTCACATAGCCACCAGTATTCTTTGTTGACAATTGTTTTGCTTATCTTAAACATTCTGTCTAAGGTAGAGTACAATTTCAAAGTAGTTTTAATTTGCATTTCCTTAATTTCTAAGGACATTTGTATATTTTTCAGCCTTTTTTTTTTTTTTTGGTTTTCATACTTTTTTTCCTTTTATTTTATTTTACAATACCATTCAGTTCTACATATCAGCCATGGATTCCCTTGTTCTCTCCCCTCCTACCCCCCTAACATTCCCCCCAGCCCACCCTCCATTCCCACCTCCTCCAGATCAAGGTCTCCCCCGAGGAGTGGGATCGACCTGATAGACTCAGTCCAGGCAGGTCCAGTCCCCTCCTCCCAGATTGAGCCAAGCGTCCCTGCATAAGTCCCAGGTTTCAAACAGCTAACTCATGCAACGAGCCCAGGACCTGGTACCACTGCCTAGATGCCTCCCAAACAGATCAAGCCAATCAACTGTCTCACCTATTCAGAGGGCCTGATCCAGTTGGGGGCCCCTCAGCCTTTGGTTCATAGTTCATGTGTTTCCATTTGTTTGGCTATTTGTCCCTGTGCTTTATCCAACTTTGGTCTCAACAATTCTCGCTCATATAAACCCTCCTCTTTCTCGCTAATTACACTCCCGGAGCTCTACCTGGGGTCTAGCCGTGGATCTTTGCATCCAGTTCCCTCAGTTGTTAGGTGGGGTTTCTATGAGCACGACTATTAGGGTGTTTGGCCATCCCATCACCAAAGTAGGTCAGTTTTGGCTGTCTCTCGACCATTGCCAGCAGTCTATTGTGGGGGTATCTTTGTGGATTTCTGTGGGTCTCCAACCCCATATCTGACAGAGGACTGATATCCAGAATATACAAGGAACTCAAGAAATTAGACATCAAAACGACCAACAGTCCAATTAAGAAATGGGCTATAGAACTAAACAGAGAATTCTCAACAGAGGAAACTCAAATGGCTGAAAGACATTTAAGAAATTGCTCTACATCCCTAATCATCAGGGAAATGCAAATCAAAGCAACTCTGAGATACCACCTTACCCCTGTCAGAATGGCTAAGATCAAAAACACTGAAGACACTCTATGCTGGAGAGGATGTGGAACTAGGGGAACTCTCCTCCATTGCTGGTGGGAATGCAAGCTTGTACAACCACTTTGGAAATCAATATGGCGCTTTCTTAGAAAATTGGGAATCAATCTCCCCCAAGATCCAGTTTTCAGCCATTTTTATCATTTATTCCTGGAAACTCTGTTCAGATCCACAGTTGTCTTTTTCTTTCTTTCTTTCTTTCTTTCTTTCTTTCTTTCTTTCTTTCTTTCTTTCTTTCTTTCTTTCTTTCTTTCTTTTTTAAACTGGCTGTAGTTTTCTGTGTGGGGCTGAAGCTTTGTGGTTTTCCCTCCATATACAAGAAGATGGCTTTTCATCCTTGTTTAGTTTATGTTTAGGTAGTCATATTGGTGAGACATAATGGATCCATCTTCTAACATTACTAAAAGACACTGTCTCACATCACACTCCCTGCCATCTGGCTCTTAAAATCCCTCTGGTTCATTTCCCTCTCTGAGACTTAGTTGTGGGAGCTGTATTGTACATATGTCCTTTGGCAGTGGGTTCCACAACTATGCATATTGATTGATTGTTCTTTACTATGATAGTCTCAGTGTGTTGCAAAGATGTTTCCTTCTTGAGGGGTAAGGATTTCACTTGTCTTTGGCTAAAAGGACAATATTTTGGGTGTAATTGGAGAGTATGCTTTTTGTAAAGTGATAGTTGTACATTATCCCTCAAGATTCATGACTTTACTAGTCCTGGGTAATTGGCTAAGTTTCTAGTACAAAGCATGGTTTCCCGTGAGTGGGTCTTTAGTTCAATTAGAGGGAAGGCTGTTGGTTACTGCCAAGCTGTGTGTGCCACCAGTGCCCCCTTAGGGTTTTCTTGTCATGCTAGCCTGTGTTATTATTCACAGGCATCATAGCTGGATAAGACTCTTGGTTGCCTGTGTGTTTGGGGCATAAATGTTCAGAATTGAAACTTCATCTTGGTGGATATTTCCTGTGATAACTATGCAATGTCCTTCTTGATCTCTTTTGACTGATTTTAGTTTGAAGTCTATTTAGCTGGATATTAGGATGGCTGCACCAGCTTGCTTCTTAAGACCATTTGATTGGAAAGACTTTTCCCAGCCTTTTATTCTGAGTTAGTGTCTATCTTTGAAATTGAGGTGTGTTTCTTGTATACAGCAGAAAGATGAGTCCCGCTTTCGTATCCATTCTGTTAGCCTGTGTCTTTTTATAGGTGAATTAAGTCCATTGATATTAAGGGATATTAATTACCAGTGATTGTTAGTTCCTGTTATCTTTTGGTGGTAGTGTGTGTGTACTTCTCTTCTTTGGTATTTGCTGCTGTGGGGTTATCTATTGCCTGTGTTTTCATGGATGTATCTGACTTCCTTAGGTTGGAATTTTCCTTCTAGTGCTTTCTGTAGGGCTGGATTTGTGGATAGGTATTGTTTAAATCTGGTTTTGTCTTGGAATATCTTGTTCCCTCTGTCTATGATGATTGAAAGTTTTGCTGGGTATATTAGTCTAGGCTGGCATCCATGGTCTCTTGGTGTCTGCATTACATCTGCCCAGGTCCTTCTGGCTTTCAAAATCTCCATTGAGAAATTGGGTGTTATTCTGATGGGTTTACCTTTATAAGTCATTTGGCCTTTTTCCTTTGCTGCTCTTAATATTCTTTCTTTATTCTGTAAGTTTAGTTGTTTATATTATGTGGTGAGGGGACTTTTTGCAGAGATCCACAGCCAATTCCCAGATGGAGCTCCAGGAGTCCAGTTGGTGAGAGAAAGGAGGGATTATATGAGCAAGCGATACTGAGAACATGATTGGAAAAAGCACAGAGACAAATAGCCAAACTAGTGGAAACACATGAACTATGAATCAATAGCTGAGGAGCCCCCATGGAACTGACTAGGCCCTCTGGATAAGTGAGACAGTTGATGAGATTGAACTGTTTAGGAGGCCCCTGGCAGTGGGACTGGGACCTGTTCTTGGTGCATGAACTGGCTTTTAGGAACCTAGGGCCTATGCTGAGACATTTTGTTTAGCCTTGGTATAGGGAGGAGGGGATTGGACTTGCCTCAACTGAATCTACCAGGCTGGGCTGACTCCCAAGGGGAGACCTTGCCTTGGAGGAGGTGGGAATGGGGTGTGGATTGGGGGGGGATGCTGGGAGGTGGGAAGAGAGAGGACAGGGGAACCTGTGGCTGATATGTAAAATTAAATTAATTATAATTTTTTTTTAAAAAAGACTATTGGTTGCTTCTCTCCCTCCTTTGGAAGCTTGTTCAGTGCCTTCTGGTACTATGAAAACTTGTTCTATGGAAGGAGGAATTCACTTCAGTTCCAGATCTGGAGCCTCTGGCACCTTTGCATGAAGGGTATGACATCTTCAGCAATAGAGAATTACCTTCCACCTCTGTGGGCAACCACAGGTAACAGCAATAGCCTGTATGTTTTGGAAGTCTTTTAGACAGTGCTGATCAGCTCCTTAAAAAAATTGCTTCTCATGCCTTGTATTGAAGTTAATAATTCATCTTTTATTGATAACAATCAATCAAGCTATGTAAAAATCCACAGAATGTGAGAGAAACTTTGCTAGTTATATATCTGTTCAAGGATAAATATCCAGACTTTATATACTTTAAAAAATAAGATTACAGTATTTCAATATATTATGCACGTTGTTCTATTCTTATTCATTCCAGTGACATTTTATTCCTCTTTTTTTTTGGACCTAAAGCAAAGATATTTTATTTCTTCTCATGGTGATTTTTTTTTTCTTTTCACCATTGTCTTAGTCAATGTTCAATTGCTGTGAAGAGACACCATGACTACATAAACTCTTAAAAAGGAAAACATTTAGCTGAGGGCTCGTGTACAGTTCAGAGATTTAGTCCATTATCAGCATGGCAGGAAACATGGCAGCACACAACCAGACATGGCGCAGGAGAAGTAACTGAGAGTTCTAATCCTGATCCACAGGCAGCAGAAAGAGACTCTGGATCTATCTTGATATTTGAAACTTGAAAGCCTACACCCACTCTCCCACTTCTGCCAACAAGGCCAGACGTACTCCAACAAGGCCATACATCCTAATCCCTGTCAAGTAGTACCACTCACGAATGACCAAGCATTCAAATATAGGGACCATTCAAATAATGGCCTGTAGGGACCATTACTACTAAAACCAGTACAACCATTATGAAAGAGAAATAGTTTTCTTTTTTTTTACATTTTTATTTCTTTATAAATAAATATTATTTGTATTTCATATGCGTTGTTTTTAAAGCAAGAAATACTTAAAAGTGCTATGTATATCTTGAAAGTGGCTATCACAAATTAGACCTTTAAGCAAGAAGCAGGTACTCCTGATGTCAATACAGGAGAAAGCATCTTGAGAGAGTTCATGACAAAATAGTCATCCCTTGTAAATGTAACCATATAAATACACCATCATTCTGATTGAATATATAATACCCAATGATAATTCTAGGCTTGTTCTTTTAACTACACTAATCGGTGTCAGCCCTGGAATTTTCTTGAGCATATAAATTTTTTAAAGTATACATTATATCTGCTCAGCTTGCTTTCTTTACTTTGTTTATTTTTATTTTTGGTCTTTGATGAAATAAAAATAAAGAGATAAAGGATTTGTATATTATATGTGAGTGTTAAAGGGAAATATTTGCTATATGTATGTGAGTACTTTTTAGAACACAAAGATTTTTCATGAAATTCATATTATCTCTTGAAAGTATAAAATAAGGTCCAGAAGTAAATATCCAGAATAAAACTTATGTCTCTTTTTAAAGTTAGAAAAAATGTATTGAATATAGAAGAATTTTACTGGAATGTAATGAAAATAGTGGATGAAGTCCTTTTTGTACTGACTTAAAGCTACAGTCAAAAGATCACCAATTTATTAGAAGTTAGTTTGAAAGAAAAAAGGAGAGACAAAGAAATAATGAAGAATTTCAATTTAAATTTTTAGAATAGTCATGAAAAATACATAAATTCTAGCCATGAAATATCATATTCTTCAGTGGAAATTTATTATAACTACTTCTACCATGCAGACAAAACACTCCAAATTATAAACCTTAGTTATTTGTGAAGCTATTATTAAATAAATATTATTAAATGAATAAGCATAAATCTTTCTCCATTGTTTAACTTGATGGCTAGATGCATATTCATTTATATTTTCATGTAATATAATGTTTGAAAAACACATATAATAAAAACTTGGCATTAAAAATAGCATAAGATGCATAAACTCATCTTGTTTCTTTTATAATTGACCATGAAATATTAACAGTTTTATCATTTTTTAAAAATAAGACTAAGGTTAAAGGAAAAAAGAATGAGGACTTGGTGAGAGAGGGATCAGATACCTTTAGAAAACAGACGTTTTAAGAACTGGAGGAGGCTCTGAATGAATGAAGGCTGTAAGAAGGCTGTCAGTGATGGAATGGAAACTATTAGACAATGAAACGCGAGGCTGCCCACGAAAGACAATGTGAGACTTTAAGTAACATCCTTCCTAGAAGTCAGTGAAATTCTTGATACATTACACTTCTCCCTTGGAAGTCAGGCTGCCTGGTCAGGATTACTCTGATTAAACATTGTTATTGGACTGGTAGTGAATTCTGAGAAACCATCAATGGCTGTATTCAAACTCACCTATGGAAAGATAATATATTACAGTGTTAAACATAGAACCAACCATAAGATCATTTCTCAATCCACCAGCAAGTAAATTCCACTCATTTATTTATTAAGTATTAATTAGAGTAAAAGACCCTGGAAACCTGAAGCAGGTTTATAATATCTTGGTGAGTTTCCTTATCTGTAAATTATTATTTTTGTAATGTTGTATAGTGTTATGAGAATTTTGTACAAAGTGTTTTGATCATAGTCACCTGCTCAAACAACTCCTCCAAATTCATCCTCAATTCCCTATCCACTCAACTTTGTGTTCTCTTTTCTATTTTATTATACCCATTTAGTCCATACACTCTTGAATGTATGCCCTTCCACTGGAACATGTTGAACCTACCAGGAGACACATCCTTAAAGGTCTAATGCTTCCTGTTCTAGATGCTACCAATTGCTAATAGCTCCTCAGTTAGGTGTGTGACTTCATGTTTACCCCCTTCTCCAATCTGGAGCTTAGTTTGGCTTGGTTTTGCAAGGACTTGAGTATGCTGTCGTAGCATTAGCCTCCACCCTGTTGTTTCCAGAAAGCATGGTAGTCATCTACTACATGTAGCTCATTCAGTCTTCCAAATTCTTCTTCCCTGGGAATCTTTGAGCCTTTACATGAGGTAGTATGATTTAGATAACTCATTTAAGACTGTTTACTACGAAGTAATTTATTCTCTGTTCCTTGACTAGTTTGGGAGTATTGTGTTATTTGCCATCTACTGATGAAAGAAGGATTAAGAGGTACACTAATATATGGTTATAACAATTAGTCGTGAGAAGACACTTGAGCATTGTGGTCATTTAACAGAGTAATATTAGTAGGTTCTCCATCAGGATCTGTGATTTGTCTGGTCATGGGTATTTGGCACTAATAATAGTGTGAGATCTGGTTTTATGTTATGGAGAAAGTTTTAAATATAATTAGAAAATGGTTGGATACTCTACTGCCATTCATGCCACTATTGTACCAGTGATCATGTCTTGCAGTTCTGTGATCATTTCATCTCCACTGCTCATAACTAAATAAGATTAGTGATATCATCCTTCTTTAAGTGGCAAGAATAGCACCTTTCAACACTATGAAAGCAATGGCCAGTGAGTCTCCATAGATCTCCAAACATTGCAGGCTATTGTCCATGCTCTTGGATACCTTCCAGAGCTATAACACCTTTTGCTGTAGATATCAAGCAATTTGCTTATAGATAATGGACAAATAAAGATGTAATTCATTTGGAGGCTTTACCGTTGTTTATGACAGCATTTAGTAATGACAGAAGATAAATTGAGATATTACATCATGTCATAGTCTTTAGGATTATATGGCTTTTAAAATAAATGTCAATGTATAAGTAGCATAAAAATATATAGATTTTTCATAGTTTCTACATAGGTACGTGGAAGCCTACTGTTGTGTAAGTCAGTTAAAATAAAATAATAATTGGAGAAATAGCAAACATTTTAAGTGAAAGAAGAGTAGGGATTATCAATGGTTGAAGGACTAAGCATGCATTTGGGAGAAAAATTGATATCAATGGGTTAACAAACACCAAAAGTCTTTGAAAATCCCATGGAAACCCACTATTTAGTAAGCTAAATTCAAATACAACTGTAGGAAATAATAAAATTTCAAATGGAATTAACCTGCATTGGTGGACAATGTTTCTCACAGAATTCATGCATTTTTAAAATCTCAGTGCAAGGCATGGCATATTGTAATGAGTTATTTGTCAAAGAGGCCACAGATGTTTCCATAAAGTAGAAACTATTGCCATCACTCTTATAAGACTACCATTATGACATGAGAAGACCTTATTGTTGAAAATGTAACATACTTTAGCTGAACGTTGTAAATAATTCATCATTAAAACAAGTAGGAAACATCTTTTCTTTTGGTTAACTTTCACAATGCCTGAAAGTACTATGTAAGGCTGCTGGGAAATAAAAGACATCAGTGGTCTCACCTAGCACTAGACGTTCCTCAGTGTAGTACTTACCTGCCAGAAAAGATATGCTCATTGTTGTCATAGTGACTTGACTACAATTGGGATGACTATTTTCTGATTGGGCTGGAGTCTTGTTCCAGATGATGGAATTTAATGAATGGATCTGTAATCATTAGCAAAAGACCATGGCTTGGGTAGTCATAGGTTCAAGGGTAGGATGTGCTACTGGCATTTGGCTAAAAGGCATGTAGTTGGAGTGTTTCTCTCCAGCTCCCGCCAAGCCCCAGCAGTCTGACAGCCCACTTATAAAATAAACACACAGACACTTATAGAATTTAAACTATTTGCCCTAATGACTCAGGCTCCTTACTAGCTGTTCTTATATCTTAAATTAACCCATTTCTATTAGTCTACAAGTTGCCACGTGGCTCATGGCTTACTGGTACCTTACATCTCACTTGTCATGGTGGTGGCTGGCAGCGTCTCTCTGCCTCAGCCTTCTACTTCCCAGAATTCTTCTCTGCTTGTCCTGCCTATACTTCCTGCCTGGCTACGAGCCAATCAGCATTTTATTTATACAAAGAGATATCCACAGTAAAGGCATGCTGTCAAATCCTCTCCAAAATATTAACTTTATACTGATATATGGGCTGTTATTAGCCTTAGCTAGAGAAGCTTTGCTTTGCAGTGGGCAGCAGGCAGTGGAGGAATGCACAACTAAGGGTTCAAGTTGAGAAAATAGGACACTGAGTTGTCAGTCTTAACTAAGAACCCTATATTACCATCATTCCCCTCCAAACCAAGGATCAAGGAATGTCCTGGAAGAGGAGACTAAAGTAAAAGGGATGCAAAAGCCCGAAAATGGAAAGCAGTGGAATTATTTTTTCCAGAATTAACATAGTGTTTGCTCTAATTAACACATAGCAAGTGTGGTTTTCTGCCAAAGTTGAAACCAGGAAGATTTCCAGCATGGCTGAATAGATGACCTACAGCTCCCATCCCTTACTGAAAAGATGTTAGGAGATGGTAGATTGTAAATTAGGAATAATCATTCTATTTTCATGCTGTGGCCACTATTAATATTCTCATATTACAGTAGATGATCCTAAACTCATGTACATATGATTAACAACAACTGGACTTTGTGTGTTAAAAAGAAATGAGTACATTGGAAAAGGTGCAGATATTGGAAATATAGTTTAGTTGGAGGGATAATGTATAAAAGGGAGTGCATTTGATTATGTTTCATTATTTACATTAGTGAACTTAAAAGTAAATATATAAAGGATTAAAAATAAAAATATATTTGAAGAAAAAAGAATTACACATTATTTTGGTAACAATATTACATTTGCCAACTGATGGGTAGTTTAGTTCATGAACTAAATCATTTATTAATAATATATGATGATTAATTTTTATTAGAAAAAAAAGAAAAGAAAAATGAGTCCAGACAGATGCTTCAGGAGTTAAGACAGCTGGCTACACTTGCAGAGGACCTGAGTTCAGCTCCCAGAATCCACATGGCAGCTCACAACTACTTGTAACTACTGTTTCGAGGGATCCAATGCCCTTATCCATCTTTCTGCAGGCACCTGAATGCATGTGGTACATATGCATAGATGAAAGTTAACACTCATACACATAAAATAAAAATGAATAAATGTTTACAAAAATGATACTGAACTACAAAGCAAATAAGTACATTAATAATTGCTATTATACACATATAACCATGATATGTTTGTTTGTTTGGATGGCTGGTTCTTTAGAGACGGGATCTCACTATGTAGCTCTGGCTGTTTTGGAACTCAGTACATAGACCAGGCTAGCGTCAAACTCTCAGAGATCCATTTACCTCTGCCTCCAAAGTACTGGAATTAAAGGTAATTACCACTATACCCAGAAATAACTATGTTTTTTTATTTGTAGCGGTTATACATCTGAGGCATATTTGGAAACTATGTCATAATATTTTAATTAAAATATTGTATTAATTACTAGGCAATTTTATGCAAAGTAATATATAAATTTTAGTATAATTTGTAAGCATAGTATAGCTAATTGTTTTCTATTACTTGAATTTAATATTTGAATGTTATGGAATGTTAATGCAAATGTTACTTTGATTTCTTTGATAACTATAGTAGGATAAAATGATTTTCTTGATGATGTTCATTTTTTTCTGAATGAGAGCACAGTGTCCTCGAGAAGATCATAAATAGCTCCTTGTAAATATTTGCCAAAAGAATAATACAATAAGAATTATGTGTTTGCCGGGTGGTGGTGGCGCACACCTTTAATCCCAGCACTCAGGAGGCAGAGGCAGGTGGATCTCTGTGAGTTCGAGGCCAGCCTAGTCTCCAAAGCGAGTTCCAGGAAAGGCGCAAAGCTACACAGAGAAACCCTGTCTCGAAAAACAAAAAACAAAAAACAAAAAAAAAAAAACAAAAAAAAAAAAAAGAAAAGAAAAAGAATTATGTGTTGTGTGCATATGTTAGGTGGAAGTTTACATTATATGGACAAATCATGTTTATTGCAGCTTATATAAGAATTCATTATTTCTACTTTGGTAGTGAAAAATGAGAAAGGGTTCTAGATTCTAAAAAAAAACAGGTAAAGTTTGTACATATTAGGAGAATCTAATTTCTGATATTATTTGACTCTAGATATCTACCTTGAAGTATACAAAACTGTTAACATCTAGTAGGAGGGTCATAGTTTCTGACTCCTAGTCATTTTTCTTGGTTATTTTGAGTTCGAATGCCCAACCTGTGAAAAATTCTAGAATTATTCACAGGACATTATATATTGACCCATCAAATGTGCATATAAATATAACATGGTCCAAAATTGTTGCCCCTTATTAGCAATGAGTAATGTAGACAAATGTGAAAATATTTCTACCACTGATTGCACAATGGCACTTGTTCAGGTTTCCCTTCATAGCTGATATACAGCTTGTAGTCAGGAAAGGAGGATGGTAAAATAATTATTCTTAAAATTGTCACTCCATTCATGAAACAGATGAGTGTTAAATGACTAAAGCAGTTGTAATTTAAGGGTAGAATTCTTTAGATATTATTATTCAGCGATGAAGAATTCATGAAATATAAATAAAAAATTCTTTGAAAATTTAGCTGATTAGTGTGAGTAGTTTCAAAGATTGTGAGGTTTATAAAGCAACTTCTCTCAAAAGAACAGTTGATAGAATGGTTCCTCTTAGCAACAACCAAGAGCTAAAAGAAAGGAGGTTAGTAATGAATTGTTGTTTTAAATGTGTAGTCCATTGATCAGAAAGCTGTGAATGCTTCATTAGCTCTGAAAACAAACCAAACTAATAAAAGCTTCCATAGAAGGATACTCAAAGTTCTTACAAATGAACATTTATAAGAGAAAATGAAAATTCAAGTTACTTAATATTTAGGATAAATTACAATTTTTACAAGAGTATACGAAAGGATAATAATTAAGCATGCAAAATTCCTAATCACTGATACCCACAATAAATCAATAGGAAAAAAATGTGAATGTAAACCAAGATTTAAAAATCAACTAGTAGAATAAAAATAAAAATTATAGACAAACAACTAGAATTCTTTAAAATATCTATTACTTTTCACATTCTCACACTCATGCATACAGTCAAACAAATAACACCCACTTACATACATACATACACACACACACACACACACACACACACACACACACACACATATACTCAATATGTAACAAAAACAAATGATGAAAAATGAAATTCATACAAAAATAAAATAAAATGTCTAGATATATTAAAACTCACTCTTAAATTTTAATAACAGTTCAGAATCTTTAGAGCCATGCTCCTTTGGAAGAAAAGGCAGTGTTTATATATGTATGAATACAGTGTCAAAGTTACATAAAAGGAGGCATAATAAATATTGATGCATTAGTTACTATAACCTTTGTAATTTACTGAAAAGTCTAATCACAAATATATAAACATTTTAATAAGCCTAAGAAGGATACATATATAAAACAGCATAATAGTACACACTAAATAAAAAAGCTGAAATACAATAGTTAAAATATTTCTTCAAAAGTAAAAGACATACTGTATACAGAAACCAATTGAAAGAAAAATTAAATTTATTTCTTGAAATGATATTTATTAATTAAAGGTGATGATGCTGTTACATACTCAAAGAAAATCACTATCTGGATAAATTCCACACCAAGTAAACATAACCTTCAAGAAAGTAATTGGCAATGTTTTGACAAACCAATAATTTAATAAAAATGTTGAGAGCAACCGACATGCCAACTTGTATTTGGGAAATGTCCAGCTGTAGAGGAGCTATAGGCCATCAATGATTGCTGCTGAGAGGGAGAATCTCTTTTCTCCAGAAACGAAACTTCTCCTAGGTTATTAATTCCCAGTGGCTAGCCCAAAGTGTCTGTGTGCAATAACCTACACATGTATCTGAATATATGTATATTATGCATATATATGTACATAATTTATATGTATATATAACAATAACTATTAATAGAAAAGAGGTCATGACTTTGAGAAAGATAGAAAAAGAAAGTGGAAGGCATCAGAGCAGAGGGACAGAGGCATGAAAATGATTTAAATACAGTACTCATGTATGAATTTCTGAAAAATATGGAATTTACATTCAAGAATATGTTGACTGTAAATAGATATTAATACAGTTAATAATCAACTGTGAGGGATGAATCACGGTGCTCTAAATGTAGAGACAGAAGGATTGTCTTTTTCTGTGTAAATTTAAAGAGTAGCCCAGTCAGTTCAAAAAGCAAAAGGACAAGTAAGTATAAATGTGAGGCTGAAGATGTCACTGAATCATGCAGAGATCATGTGTCATAACAAAACCAACAACAAAGATAAATAATATACTTTTAAATAATAATAAGCCCTGTGCTCCTCTTGATACAGAACTACAATTTATATTAAAAGAACAATGTCACAAGAACATACATGATGTTAATAACATCTCTAAATCTCAAAATAGTACAGCATGCAACCATGTGTATTTCTATATTTCAATCTAAACATGCAATATACATCACTATAAAATTTCATTCATACCAGTAGCCCCAAAACAATTTGCAAATAAACTCAAGGTGTTACCTGAGTGAAATTGTCAATATTTCTGCATGCACTTATGAGATAATGACATTACATGCAATATATAGTATTATCAATTATAAAATTAAACTAAACAACTAGCAAGGTTTGTTGTATTGAAGTTCTAATGGTATACTATTTTCCTATTCTTCTTGTTTTCATCGTTTTCTCCACAAAATTATAAAGCACATTTGTGCTTGCTCTGAATTATAGCATTATTCCCATAAATGTCCAGAGATTTAAAAATTAATAAATTAATTTATACCCTGAAATATGATATACTATCAATTAACTCTAGCAAAATTTCTATTCTGTACACGTGAAAGATGTCCAGTAAATTAACAAACTAAGATTAATTTAACATTTTATGAAATTCTATTTTGATACATATTTTGGCTACATTGCAATAATTTCTAGATCATTAATATACAAATTTGCATTGACCACATTCAACATATTTAAATCCATATATATATATATATATATATATATATATATATATATATATATATAAAATTCACTAGTAGAAATTTTCAACTTTCTTGGCTTAGGGTGTGTGTGTGATACTTTATCATATCACATCATCTGGAGAAAAAGTAATCTGTGCGGACTCCACAACAAGAAAAACTTCTAATTTACAACACATTAGTTTTTCTGAGTTCAAATCTGGTTTATAATTATCATGTAAGTTTCTTTTGCAATGATGCAGATCAATGGAATATCACATTTAATATAAAATTATCTTTAACATTTAACACATAAGTTAGAATATCATATTGTTTATGAATAAATATTAACACAGAAATTGGTATAGGATGAAACACAGGGTACCAGTTTTTTGATATGTGATAAAATATTCTTATAATATTTTTACTTTATGTTTGAATAAAGAATGATCAAATTCTAAAGTAATACTCAGAGCAAATTTTCCCTTAAATTAGTTTATAAATGAAAGCAATCATATTGTGCTTCATATATCTTATTAATAAAGATTATATTTTATCCAAAAGGTATAAAATAAATGTCAAATTCTTAGCAAAATGAATGTTATAAGAATCTTTATAATTTAAGCGTTGCACACATTCTTTGGAATGCATTTTTCCACAACAATAGGAATCAAGCCAAGGCCTTTGATACGCTTTCCAGTCTACCACAATACATCTAAGCAACACCTCCATTACACAGAATCCCCTATGTCATTCCAGAAATATTTGAAATCTTCCTCCATGATTTATGATTCCTTCCTGATTTATGAACTCCAAACATTCTGCAGAGACAAATACAAAAAGTGAATTGTTTATTTACTCTTATGCTTTATAACATGATAAATTATAATATTGTCTTGGTTGACCTACCCAGCCATCTGAAAAGGTAGAAATTCAGCAAGTCATAAAATGCATTTGATATTTGTTTGTCTACTGAAAACAGCATCTAGTAAATCTCATCTTTACGGACATGCATCTAAGGAATGAATCAAAGGAAAAAACAAAATGCCCAATGACATTTCACTTATAATATTTGTTTATGAATTTACTTTTCTGTTCACCTGTGAATTCTTATGCCAAAATCTACCATTAACAAAGAACATGTATACAATGAAACACATCTGTTCTTGGCTTGTTTTTAACTGAAATAGTTTTTTTTTTTTTTAGAACAAGAAAACTTAACACCTAAAATTTACATGGAACAAAAATAGAAAACATTTTAATATATCATGATAAGAACTATCTTATTCTTATATTAAGTAATGTACCATATGTATATTTTTGAAAAATAAAATTCCTAAAAATATGACACTGGATCTTTAATTTCCCTTGTACTATCCATAATAAGGATGCATAAAATACTAGTTTTAAATTACAAAATCTTCAAATAAATATTACACAGTAACACAAATACAACACTGGCCTAAATTTGTTCATCAAGTAAACTACCATTATTCTTCAAAATAAGTATTTAAGGGAATGAATTGAAATTAAGTACATTCTACAAAATACGAAAGTACATACTACCACCTAGTGGCTGTGTTGTTTGCTCAAGGGTGGTATTTTCCCATTATAATCCACAAAATTGCACATTGAGGAATGCTGAGGGCAAAAATAGTTTACAGTTAAACATGTTCAATAAGTACATGAGTATGTAAATTGATTATTCATACAATATTCTTAGCCACTTCATATTTCATAAGTTTAAATGCTTTTTATCAAGAAGAGAGATAGGGAAAAGCATAAATATGACTATGCAAAAATAAATAGATGTCAATAATTCTCTTCTACACCCAAAATGCAAAGTTAACTTTGTGAAGATCATAGTGAATAAGTATTTGAAAATGCTAAACAGTGTTTTCAATGAACTGGAAGGAATATATTAATATTTTCATGTTGTATCATACATGGAAGTACATGCTATGGTAATCGCAATTACCATTAACCTGACTATTCAAGCTGCAGTAAATTTTCTAAAGGGTAGGGTTTGAAGAGCTTACAGGAGCTCATGTGTTAGGACAAAAAGAACCAGGTAGGAAAATATTTCTGAAAATCAACTTATATGTTTATACTGAATAGTTATTACACCAACTCGACACAAGCTAAGGCCATCTGGAAAGAAGGAATCTTAAACGAGAAATGTGTCCACCAGATTTGACTTTTAGTAGGGCCAGCTCACTGCGGGTGGTACCTCTCCTGGGGATATGGTCCCAGTTCTCTAAGAAAGGAGACTGAGCAAGCCATTAGCAAGATGACAGGCAGTGATCTTCCATGGCCTCTATTTCAGTTCCTGCCTCCACATTCCTGCTTTGAGTTCCTGCACTGGTTTCTCATCATTATGGATTATGATAGGGGTATGTAAACAGAAATAAACATTTTCCTCATCAGGCTGCTTTTGGTCATAGTATTTTACTATAACAAAGAAACACTAACTCATTCAATAATAATTTATTTATATTGTCTTGTGTGCTCTCTTCTACTTTCATGAGTCTTCTTGTGTGATTACACATGCTCAACTTGCTAATGTTATATGGTGGTGTGTATAAATTCAAAGCATTTTTACTATAGTATCTTTCAAAAATAATAAATTGTAGATTTTTGTACTATTTGAAGAATAATTTTAAGATTAATAAAATGAAGTTTATTGCAAGTGTTCAATTCATTATTTTAAATTACTAAATTATATTTTATCATTTAAAAAGTATTCTTACACCATGTCTCAAACAACCAAACCAAACAAAACAAAAAGGCCATTCTTCACAAATTCTATTATTCAATTTGAATTTTATAATAGATGACAAAATTGTTGAGCTTTCTGATAAAGATAATTTCATTTTTTTTTCAACAATCAACATTGTATTAAGCAATTAAGAGGAAGGAGCAGAAATCTTTTATTTTTTTATAGAGAACTGTTACTTTTAATCTGTATCAAGTCCTAGTATAAGAAATGTAGACATCAAACACAAATTGATTAATTTATTCATGAATTCATCACATGCATTCTAATGGCCAACCAATATGCTAGTAGCCATGGGTGCTGGAATGAAAATTTGAATCACACTGTCAGTTTCTATTCTTCTGCAATTACTTTTATTGAGACCTATAGCCACATGTAAGATAAATGTATGATTAAAAGTAAAAAGCAACAAACTTGCTTGGTGAATAAGACAGGAAATATCCAGAGGACAAGTAATATTATAGTCACTAGGAAACATACAAAAAGAACAGAACAGAGGTCAAGCTATAACGGACCTCATAAGCCATTTTAACTTTGTTACGAATAATGTTACCTGAAATTCTGCTGCCCTAGTGAAATTATATTTCAAATTACATGTCGGAAAGAAACACATCCCACTGAAGCAAGGAAGGAGGTAAATTGAGTTCAGAGTAGTTGGTGATGCTAAGGGTGTCTGTGTGAAGCACATGGAGTAGAGGTGTGACAGTCATCAGAAGTAGCAGGTGTTTCCACCTAGACTGAAATGGCATAATATAAAGGTCTTTTGTTCTTTACAATGGCTGCCTGATTAGTGTGACAAAGATGCATACAAAATGGAAGCATCATCTGCAGCAATTTCAAAGCGCCGTTTTACAGAATATTTCTTACTTTAAAAAGGTGTAAATGAACCTTTCCAAGAGAGAGAGGTGAGAGTTATCACCTTATTCAACTTATGAAACTTATTATCACCAACAGTGAGACAATCACACATTATATACTACCTGACATAGTACAAAATAATTGCTTACATGGTGATCTTCGCTCTGTCAAAAACCAGTGTATTCCCTACAGCAATGCAATGGCCAAAATAGTCTAGAGCTGTAAACTGCCCAGTGACAAGAAAGGTATGAGAATGGAGATTTATTCTGTTATCTAGTAAGTTAATGATAAATACATACTTGATATTCGTGTGTGTGTTTGTGTGTGTGCTTGCATGTGTGTGCTCATATATGTTGTGGCACATGTATTGAGACAGGAAAACATTTTGGTGTGTCTTGTCCTTCTACCTTTTACATGGATTCTGAGAATCAAAATCAGATAGCAATATTTGAGAAGTGAGTATTCCTATTTCTGCTGTCTCTCAATATATGATTTTTAATGAATGTTAAATTACAGTGGAAGAGAGAGTGTACATTGAAATGACTTGAGAAACACAAATATGGAAAACTTTGTCCTTTTTAGGCAATTCATGGTAAATCACATGGTATTGTGTGACAGTCTTTCTTTTTTGTTATTTTGTCTTTTTTTTTTCTTCTGGAGCTGAGGACTGAACCCAGGGCCTTGCGCTTGCTAGACAAGCGCTCTATCACTGAGCTAAATCCCCACTCCCTGTGACAGACTTTCTAGAGAGACATGAACAAACATTCACTCGTGCCAGGTCAATGAACAAAAGTATGGATGCCATCAAATCCATCCTCAGTTTTACTGGGGTTACTTGTAGGAGTAATAGTGAGAAATTACTTACAAGAGAGGAAATGACTCAGATGCACTTGAACACCAGGCATGTGTAGCAAGCAGCTTATGAAGCCTTAAATCTGAAGGCAGATCAATAATTTTGTCAGTTTCCTTTCTAGGTGGCTAAGTTGGTTTAAACTTCTTAAAGGAAGTTAGGCTGATGTCTGCTTCTTTCAGGTTACTTGAATGATCTGCCTCTTCCAGGCAGATCACTGGTCTGAGAGTTTCTTTCAGTACTTCTTGCTGCCTATGTATGCCTGAGAAGGGCCCTAGTGATTCTGCTCAATTTATGGGTCTTCCTGAAGCAATTTGAGTTTTCTACATCCTGAGTTTAATGAGCTATCCTTTAGTATTGAACATTTCACCTACCCTTAGAACATCCTGTAACTTTATCTCCCAATATGTATCTCGTGTCTTAAAAGTCAACCCACCTCCAATGCCTGGCCAGCAGGGTAATCTGTTGTTTTACCTCTCTGTGGACATTTTGTCTTAAAATAACCTGTTGTCCACCTTCTCTTTAACACCCTAAACCTTACTAAGCTTCGTTACAAGATCAGATCTTTTAATCTCAGAAAAAAAAATGCTGCAGAACATTTGGTGATGTCATTTAGTACTGCACATATAGTTGCTCCAAAAATAATTAGACAAATATATGGAATCCTTCATTTTACAAAGATGAAACATTTATCTACTCATGTAACAAACTTGACGTGAGAACTGTGAACATTATTGTCTGACTATTTTACAGCACAATAGAGCACATGATTAATAAAAGTTAATCAAAGAAAATACATAGGCCAATCACTTAAAAAGAAAAATGAGTAGTTATCTTAAAATAAAAAGATACTGAGGCTCAGTAGCACCTCCCTTATTTTTCATTGATAAGGAGGCAGCTAAAAGAAAGGTTAATATTGTTAATTACAAACAATATAAATTAAGTGAAGTAGGAAAAGAACAGACCAAGGAACGATTATAACCTAGGTCCTCTAGAAAAGCAGTCAGTGCCCTTTTACTGGCGAGCCACCTCTAACCTCATCACCTTCTATCCTTGTACAAGTATATATTGAATACTAGGAATCTATCTCAGAGTCTTACAAATTCCAAAGGTACACTCTACTACTGAAGTAAAACTGTAGCACTACTCATTTACAGTAATAATTTTGACAAATGCATTTCTAGATCCGAGTTCATTTGTGGAGACAGAATCTCATGGATTTCAATCCAAGTTGTATATCAAATGGAATCAAATTTAAACCAGATCACAAATGGACAAGTATGCCTTCAACAGTTCTAATATTTGAAGATTACCTAATATCTTGTAATTAGTCTCAAAATACTTCTGTAAGTTACTGGGTCAAGAGAAAGAATGAAGAGGGCTGTATACATTAGCATCACCATGGAGAGCTCCAGTGCATAAATCTTCCATGTTAGCTGAGAAAAACCTGTTTTCTGCATTCTGGGTTAAGATAGGGTCCACGCCATATCCCAAAAGGCCATAGTGGAATCAAATTCCAGTAGTTATCGAAACAAGCATATAATGTCTTCTTTATTAACTTCTTTATTAACTTCTTTTCTTTTTCTGTCCCTTCCCCTTACAGTTGCTCCCTGGATTCCTCTCCAAATTACTCCTTACATATGATGATTTTGTTATGGATGCTAGTTTTAATCTCACCTAATGCAAAATAACAGGGAAGTGACATAAATCACAAACACAGTAGAATATTTATTAATTGTGATTTTGGAACAATTATAAAATATTTCTATGACAAATAATGTAATTTAACTAATAGTCAATTTGTATTAGAAATGTCAAAATCATAATATGTACTATAAAACTTTAGATTGTATAGTTTTATGTGCCAACATAAAATAGTTACTAATATCAATATAGAGAACACATGTATTATTAGAAAATATTTTTTAAACTGATTTCTGGTATTTTATAATATTAAATTTGTTGACATTTTCCTTCACTCTTTATTTATTTATTTACATTTAGCAATTATGATTAACTTGATCATTATAAAAGAGTGCTATTTCTTACAAGAAACCTCCAGTGGTATCTAGGATATAAATAAATACATAGAGTTACTCAAGATAGGAGCATCAACAGAATTACAGTCCAGATTTTGCCAGTAATTAAGTTCTTGCCAAGGACCCAAAATGTCATCTGATCCTCGACTCTGTCAATATATGACACACAGTGACTTTTCCTCAACCAATTTTTCAAACAATATTTATGATGTCATGAGAAGAAATATTTTCAGCAGATCCATCGGCAACTCAAACAGACACAAGACATGGGCAGAACTAACAGGTGGGTGAAAACATGAGTGCACTGTCATGATCTTTCCTGGAAAGATCTCAGTTATATTGAATAATGTACTGTATACTTTCTTCAATTCATGTTAATTTGACTACATTGTGAGCCACACTCAAAATTCCTAACCATGCAATAAGTAGGACCTACCTATACACCTTAGGTGTTCTAATATTGTGTCAAGGGACTTAGCAGCACTAACAGTCAGTCACACTCTTATTGACTGTCCAATGCAGAGTGATCAGCCCTAAAAGTTTATATTCTCAAACAATAAAAAAGGACTCAGTAAGTTCTATATGTATATTTGTGAATAAGCATACATATTTTTGCATGTAATAATGAAGTATATAACAATAACATGCAATTATAACATATATTTGTGGGTACTAATTACAACCAAAGCAAAAGTGGCTATCATCTTGAGAGTGGGGGAGGGACATGGAAGGAGTTGGGGAAAGATACTCAGGAGGAGCTGGAGGCAAAAATTGAGGGGAGTCTTTCTATTTCAATTAAAAACATTGAAACAAAACCAAGAAATAACAAAAGAACTAGACTATCCCCAAATACCTATTGATAACATAAAACAACCACAAATTATGAGTTTGTAAGATGTATTGTCAGAGAATTTTAGTACACTCTTACTATTTATTATATATACACTTAAAAAATAAATAGGAACAAAATCTGGAAAACAAAAGTCCCAATTTGTGTCTATGAAAATTAGGGGTCTGCATGAATTCTTACTAATCCCTAAATCAAGTAAAATCTACAAGCAGATGCTCAGTCTCACCTAAGCCCTTGGTCATTAACATTAAATTGTTCTCAGTGCCAAGCAATTGTTGAAATTACCCTGGCTTTTTTCCAAAAATATTCTGCTAGCACTTGTTCAACCACATGAAGGATGGAAATATGACTTAGCCACTTGCCTCACTCTGCTGAATTTAAGTGACAATGGTAGGGAAGGAAGTCCATTAAGAGAACCTTCTACAGAGCCGAGAAAAGCATCCACTTTGGGGCTATCTACAATTCCACATACTCCACAGCTTTTTAACTTGGTGATGAAATATGAACAACATTCTCCATTTTATTCAGAAGCTTGAGAAACATGCTATAATCTAACTAACTACCACTTTCCTTAGAGAATATGCTTTGTGTCTTTCATGTAAATGTAAACTGTTCCCTAGTCATCAGAGAGAAGGATATAGTGGACACCAAATACTCAGTATTTGATACGAGTGACCTAGTCGATAAGATCTGCTTAAGAAGTCATTAGAAAACTGAGATAGTTGGATGGAGCATCATCATCTGTGAATCTTTCTAATCTTGTTAATGGCACTAAAAGTATAATATATACACAGGTACAATGGTATTATACCATTTCCAACCACACACATTTGCATGGATCTTTGATTATTTATATAAACACACACACACACACACACACACACACACACACAGAGAGAGAGAGAGAGAGAGAGAGAGAGAGAGAGAACATTTTACAATGCTTTTCTTAAATCCCAGTCACATAGATAAAAACTCAAAATTATATATTATGATAAATGAGGACAAAACAGACTATTCACTTAGGGTTGCAATAGTCAATGCTTTTCCAGCACTAAATATTCGTATTGACACATGTTGGGAAACTTAGAAGTGACATTATGCTTTAAATATGCCACAGTTAAACATTAGCTAATGCATCAAATCTAGCCCTGTGTTCTTTTGGGTAGCATTTTATTGACCACACCCACTCAGGTAGAAATTGTGTCTTTTTTTATGCTCCAATGGCAGAACTGAGTAAAATTGACAAAATGCGTATGGCAGAAATAGCTGTAATACTTGTTTAGAGGATAAAATTAAAAATTTAAGAGAGCTTTGCAATAAGCATTTACATGGAATTCCACTTGCCCTACCATGTATTGATTGCTTGAACTAAACTATAGAGCATTTTTACTGTTTACTTCAGTTTTATAGCCAGATATCTAGTTATTGAATTTTGGAAGGATTATCAAAGAAATCTATGAACAATTTTGCGGATTTTTCTTACTTGCAATCTTTTTAAGGAAAATATATTTTCAAATTCACTCTTGAATATTCAGATCTAGCATTTCTTCTTAATTTTATGAATTCTTTCACAATATCCAGAGTGAATATTTTAAGATATTGAGAGCAAAAAAATATAATTTACAGATATCAGCTTACCGAACTTGCATTTCTATTAATATTCTATTAATTCTAAAAATATTAATATTTTAATTTTACTCATGATAGCTCAGTTTCCTGTGCAATTGCTTCCAATGAATATTTACCACTCCTTGTTTGCATCCCCACTGACGTCAGCGAACTTGTTTTGGTGAGTATTTGGAAGGGCATAAAATATAAAATATTGATTTAACCAAATGATAATGAGCATACAGTTTCAACAAATACAATGTTCGACATTTGTAGTTTCAAACCACCCTCCTTTGTATGTCTGAGCATGTGTCTGTGCCTGTTTCTCTCTCTCTCTCTCTCTCTCTCTCTCTCTCTCTCTCTCTCTCTCTCTCTCTCTCTCTCACACACACACACACACACACAGAGAGAGAGAGAGAGAGAGAGAGAGAGAGAGAGAGAGAGAGAGAGAGAGAGAGAGAGAACAAAATATGTGATTAGAATAGGTAATCATGTTTTTAGGCTGAGTAAATAGTCTGGTTATTATCTACTTTGAATCCAGAAGTAACCTGTAGTTTTATGAAGAGTGGAAAGTGTTTGTATGTTCTATGACATTCTCTAAAGCTTAAACTCCAAATATCTATTCACTTCCTATATAACTCCCAAATCAATCTATTGCCACTTAAATCTAAATCATTACTCTTTATTGTCCCAGTTAATACACTTCTTTAATGTTAAATGAGACACACAGGTGTGTTTTCAAGTAAATTCTAATAATTGTTTCTGTTCAAGCATAATTTTCCTACAACTTGTGTCCTTGGGTAACTTGCAAGGATAACTTGGGATTACTGACTCTTTAGTGTAGCTTGAAAAGTTCTATGTATATTAGCTCTCAGTGGTCTTTCTTTCTTATCATCTAACACTGATTTCTGCTCCTTATTACATAGCGTGTCTCTCAGTCAAGTACCACAAATAAGGGTTTCCCTTTGTCTGCTACAGCACTGTGCTCTTTTCTTTGCATAGAATTGCTTGTAATTACTACCTTCTCAAGAAGTATAAAAAAATAGTATGTTGGATACCAAACACATTGAAATATTCAATGATACCATTCTCATGTGAGGTACAGACAGCTTATTCACTGATAACTAGTCAGTGGCAGGAAGAAAGGACCATCCTATGTATACAGAATAGGCTGTATTTTCTCACAAATACATTTTCCTCACCAATATTTCATTCTATCTTTTGTTCAATTATTGAAAACTGAAAGTTAAATTTAGCATAAATATAAGCTATAAACATATTCCCAATTGATCATTTAATTCAAGAATGTTTAAATTGAAACCTGATGAGTTTATAATGAGTTAGTCTAAATTATTTTTTATATTTTGTACTAAGATGTTAAAAAATATTGCTATGTTCCCAACAGAATTTGAATATTAAATAATTCCTTAAACTCATGATACATTCAGGTTTTCAGAAGACTTGTAGCTATTTGCATCCACAAATTTAATAGGTACACTGGGACCTGTTAAAATTCTCTAATAAATATTCAGTAAACAGCCATGTGAATGTAAATAAGAGCTCACAAAACAACACTAATATCATAACACTGGTAAGTTTCATTTATTCTTTCTCTCAGAACGAGATAAGATTGTCACATGCAGGACACACTCCTTTGGGCAAACTATGTGTATGACAGCAAAACAAATCACTCTAGAATTTCACATCTTGAACAAGTCTTCGCTGTGTTTTCAGCAGTCATTCTGAACATGTATATTAAAGCAGTGGATTTGGGGTACATCCACATTCCCAGTGAATACCATTTTAATAGAGAAAGCAATTAGATTTACAAAATTTTACAAAATATTAATGTTTCTGATTAATAAGATTCATGTAAAGTCAACTACTTTAGTTTCCCTGGTGTTACAAATACATGAGTTGCTACTTTCTTACCAAGGATGTTGACAGAGAAATGTGACAAGAAAATTATGTTTAGCCATGCTGGAACTGACTGATGTGTGATTAAACCCTGTGGTTGAATTGTATGTTGCTTTGTATCAGCAATTTTCTTATGGGTGTTTTTCAAAGTTATAACTATTATTAGAATATGCAGTCATAGATAATATTTCTTCATTATGAATTTAATATCAAAATATCAAGACTGAACACTCCCAACATAATGAAGCCTAAACCTAAATATGATTGCATTTGAAGAACAGGCTTTGTTCCTCAGGTTTCCACCATGCTATTTGTTGGAACTAAATTATAATATTAGTGGACTTACGATATAGGAACTTAAAATCTGAGTTTATTCCACCACCATATGAGATCACAAATAAGTTGTCTTTTCAAAAGATACAAAGAATAAGAATGTGAATCTTTGAGCATCTTCAATTGCAATTGATAAAAATAAGTTCTAGTTGTACATGTAGTCACTTCTACATTGCTCAATATAGTCATAATTAGATCTAATGCCTAAAGACAAACAAAAATGACAGACAATTGGAAAAGGAATCAAGGGAAGATTATAGAAGTACAAGTCTTGTTAGTCAAAGTTTAAGTGTGAAAAATACAGATTGCAGTTCATGAAAATTTCCCTGTTAGTTACCATGTGCAAAGGAAACACACAGACACACTAGTGAGGTAGGTCTAACCATTTCCCTCTTATCTAAAATTTTTAATATGTGCTTTTGAGGAGAACTTCTGCTGGTAGTACTAAAAAGCAAGAACCTAAATACATTATTGATAGTTTTGTTACAAAAATGCATTTTCTGCCATAATTTGTATCAAAAACAAAATGATCATAAGCATTATACAAAGAAACAGTATGTAAGACAATGTGATGAAAACATCATGTACCATATCTAATATTTTAATGTGAATTGTTGGTTTATCTATGTGTTTATTTACTGCTTGTAAGTTTCTATATATTCATGATAATTTAAGCACCTGTGTGGAGGTCAGTGAAAATCTTACTGGAATTGACTATTTTCTTCTAACCTGTTGACATATGAGTTGGGTTCTCAAGCTTTGTGCTCAGTGTCATTCCCAGCTGACAAATCCCATAGGCCCATCTATCATTTAACGTATGTAAATATGTGTTGTTATTAATTCTATTTTGAATTAAAGAGAGATGGTAACAGTAGAGGCTTATTAGAAAAATATCAACAGGCTATTTAATTGGTTTATTTTAGTACATCCTTAATAAGCTCTCCATAAGAAAACTCTCAGTTTCCCAGACTCTGTCTGACATCCACTCAGACAGTGGTTTCTAAGCAATAACAATTTGGTAAGTAAATCTCAGCCAACTGCTTCTCCCTCATGAACAATGTTTTGGATGGACTTTTACCATCGATGAAGATGGCAAGAAACTAGGTTTTTAATCAGATGGCATTTGAGTCTAATGCATTTTTAATTTCACTCCCATTATATCTTTTTGTCATTTAAGATGTTCCAGGAGATTTCCACACAAAGTTCTGTTGGTTCTACTTTAACTTTCAAACTTAAACAATATTTTTTGAAAAGACATGTGGATTTAATCTAGAGTTACCTTATGAATTATGTCTATTAAAAGCTAAGAAAACATAGCAAATGCTAATTAATAAAAAAGACAAAAAATGAAATAAAATTTCTCTTAAGCTATCTGCTATATGTCTTAGAATTTTTAATTTTTTTTGATACCAGAGGGTATATAAATATTCTCCTATGCTGTTTTAATTTTTTATATATCTATCTGAATATAACAGAACCTTGTTAAGATGAACAAATTAAAGTAGAATCTATGCATTTTTGCTGTGTGTGTGTTTATGTGTGTGTGTGTGTGTGTGTGTGTGTGTGTGTGTGTGTGTGTGTGTGTGATTGATGTGTTCATGTGCATATGTGCCATAGCTGTGGTTGTAGGTTAAAGATGGCTTTGTTGAGTCTCTGCTTTCAGCATTATGTGGGGTCCAGAGATTGAGCACATATCATCAAGACTTCACTACAAGCACCATTACTGTCTGAGGCATCTTTGTCTGTCCAAAATAGATTGATTTTAAAGCAACAATATTTCTGTGAATAGTAGTATTTTAAAAATCATTGATTTATTATCATTGTGATATATAAAAAGGTATATGTCAAAAGTACCATAAAGTGATGTTTATAAATGACTAATTTTGAATTCAATAAATGCACATACTTGTAGTCGGAAGGTTTTCTGTGCCCCACCTGGTCCTGCAGCCACCTGGACCCAAGTAAACACACAGAGGCTTATATGACTTGCAAACTTTATGGCTTAATGGCTCAGGCTTCGACTTAGCTAGCTCTCACAAGTTAACTCAGCCCATTTCTACTAATCAATGTATTGGTATATGGCTTCGTGGTTTACCAGTACTTTGACATCTTGCTTCTCCTGATGGTAGCTTGTAGGGTCTGCCCCACTCTCCTTACTTTTTATCTCTCTCCAGTTCTAATGGACCACTTAATTTTATTCCACCTCACCATTGGCCAAACAGCTTTATTTATCATCCAATCAGAGCAGCACATATTCACAGTGTACAGAAAGACATCCCACAGCACATACTGCATATTATATAGTTTCACGTTTTGGAAGTTAAATGTAGAAATAGAATTTCTGAGAACATCCATTTTATTCTTAATCTATATTTAGGGTTTTCCTCATCACAACAAAATAGGTAATACAATTGTTACTTACTCAATGTCTTATTTTCACTGTACACTTTAACTTTTATTTTAAATATCAGTATTTTCCCTCAGAATCCTCTGATTTTTTTGAGGAACACTGTATATTATAAGCAAAAAACTTTTCTTTATTGATATTTGCATGAATAATTACAAACTACTTAAAATGCAGTCTCCAAGCATCCTTAGCAGAATTAACCTGGTTTTCTAGTTAAGCAAATGTAATATTGTCACTGTTTCACAGTAGAAGGGTAGTGCCATTCCATCCTATATAAAGCACACATAATTACACATTAGGTCACATCCAATGCCACTTCATGGTCACAAAAATAATTACTCTGCAGTTTCCTCTTAGTTCTCTACTACATAAAAATACATAGATTTATTGCACTTCAAACTAAATAACATTTGAACATAAAAATTTTGACTTACTGGCCTCTGAACAGCCTCAGATTCAGATCTGTAAATGGTAAAATCTAGTTTTATAGGTCATTAATTTGTCTATGCTTGAGAGGTAGAAAGTCTCGGCAAGATTAAATCATTTCACTGAGTCCTTGATCGTGAATAGAATCTCTAAAAAAATTATTTTCTATGGTGTGTTTCCACATTTATTAATTCAATTCGTTTGAGTATGTTCACAAGATAAAGGGAGAATAAGCTCCTAAAGTGTGGCTCCATCTCACTGTTTTATACATTTGCAAATAACAGTTTGAACAGTATAACCTGCTGCAGTAAACAGTCACACCAAAACATCTCTTCTAGAGTAGTCCATTATCAACTGATTGGAAACTGGAGATTTTACAGTCTCTCTGGTGTTTTATCTCTATGGTACTTTCAGAGACAATGAGCTTTGGAATGAGATATTTCATTCACATTTAAATTTCCTCTCTTGTAATGATATTAACTGCTTGACCCTCATGGAACAAGACCCTAGTCAATTACACCACTTAATCTAATATGGATTTATTTAGATTTAAAACATTAAATATCTGAATGATTTTTAAGTCATTTTTTAAAACCCATTTTAAAAGCATGTTTTGTTGTAAAGGAGGAAATTTTAGTTATCAAACAACACAACTCACAATTTCAAAATATCAAAACCATCATTAAGTTGGACTTAAGTGAAATGATTTCCTAAATCTGTTACTGACTTCTATCTTCCTTAGTCATCTTTCTTTGGTATGAATAGTATTGTCTTCCCAGGAAAAGGATTTAACACATTTGTTACTTACACACAGCCCAACAGAGCTAAGCATGAGTTTTGGAGGGTGTCTCATACATCTCTTGTTATGGTCCATGGAAAATGTAGTAGAGCCTGACCACTCAGAAGGTGGAACATCTGTGAGTACCATCCTGTTCGGGTAACCTTTTCCATTTGAGATGGTACACTATGCTTCCCTGCTATGAGCAATACGAAGTATGAAGCTGAGTTTCATTTAGGTGGACTATCCTTTGTAGGAATCCCGAAGTGGACATCTTTCCCTAGATGGTGTACAGTGGTCTATATCCTTGATGATGAAGTCAGCTGTTTGAGTCTGGGGGTTTCCCCAAAACTTGGTTTTATATGGAAAGGACAGCAATGGCATTGGCGGGAAGACATGTGAATACCACCTGCCACACTAGCCTCTGATTTGACAATAAAAATGGGAGAAAGGAAAGATGAACTAGATGTGTTGGCATTCCGTTTCTGACACCTGATGAGGGAAGATCCAAACCAATATACATATATATATATATATATATATATATATATATATATATATATATATATGGCATACTAAAAGTATTTTTATGAGACACAAAACTTGGAATTGTGAGAATGACTTGACGGTGAAGGAGAATGTAAAATAGAAGTGAGAGTCAATATTCTCAGGTCTAGATTTAATACGGAAGAGGAAACCCATGACTCAACCTCTAGACAGAGGCTTTCATGAGGTATCTCACAAAAACAAAATATGGTCTGTGGAGAATAGTCTGCATGTGAACTGTGTGAATCGGGAAAGTCTTTCCAACAAGTAAAGGAGCCTTTCATAGCCAGGCATATAAGACTATGGTACAATGAATGATATAAATGGTATCTGTCTGCTATAATAGAAAAACCTGAATAATTAAACCACTCAGTCTCGCTTGAAGGAAAGGCTGCATAAGGTGAGGCAATATAGTGAAAAAAAAAAGTCATTAACAAAATGACTCATAGGATCTATAAAAGATGCTTGGTTATTGCCACTTGAAATTACCAAGAGAATCAGGGACTGGAAGGCAGTAGGAAAAGGACAGATATTACTGAGGGAAATAAGCATACTACAGATAGTGCTCAATGTTCAGTTTTCTGTTCTGGATTGATAATTGTTCAAGGAAGAGTTAAGAAAGATTCTGTGCAACAGGACATTCAGGAATATCCTGGAATAGCATTGTTTTCTCTACCCTCATGGTAGGGTTACAGTCATAGTTCAATGATAGGCTGTATATCTCTCAACCCTCATCCAAGAAGCTTATATTTATCGTATATGGTTATTAACAGTGACTCACAACTTTCCAATGTTCAGAGAACAAGATGTTGGGGAACGCTCAGCCGTAAGGTGACATATATATTGCCACTTCATCCCTAAGTCTCAGAAATCACCATGGAAGCAGAGTGAAAAGAATATAAGCCAGAAGTAGCGATTACAGAAACACTATGGACAGAGTAGGACAGCTACGCATTAGTACTTACAGTGTTTAGATGCCGTGCACAAAATTTGTACAAGCTTGTGGGGTCTTGCCCCACCGGCAACTTAGGTCACCTCTGAAGAGGTGGCCTGCAACCAAGGAAAGGTAAATGCGCCACTTGCCAGTTTCCCAGGCTTCCTTTTACCCTCTTATCCTGAGACAATCAGACACAGCAGGGAGTCAAGTCAAGCAAGAACTCCTTTATTATTAGGCAGTAAGCCTCTTTTATAGCAGAAAACCTCAGAAACCTAGGAGGTGGGTAGAAGGACCTTAAAGGTCATCCTATACTCATTTCTTTGTTTACAAGCTGTTTATGCACCGACATCATTTTCTGATCTTTGTATCTAATCTCAGCTTAAACAACTTAGGCTAACTTCCTCTGGGCACCATCTTTGTAGCCCATGTATACTCCACAAGCCCATGTATGCCCCACACAAGCTCAAGACAGACTAAATCTCAGCACAAATTTGTCTTGATAGATGAAAAACAAAATAAGAAATGCTCAGATAATTGAGAAAGATCAAACTGGAGGACTTGATGAATCTGAATGTTCAAGAGCAGTATATAAATCAGGTTCAAAGTCCCTGTGTCACTCAAAACAGGATGAAAACCTGTAAAGACAGAGGAATCTTTCTAGTTCCCTAAAGAAACAGTGTACAAAAACTTACCTTGAGCTTGAGTTCTTGGGAAAATTATTTCCAAGAGGCTGAGTTAAAGGTATGTAAAGATCTAGAAAACTCTAAAGTTTGACCAACTCCCAAAGAGGAAAAGAAAAAGTGGCAGCCCTTTTTAGATTAATAACAATGACAAAAACAAAACTTTTCATAATGACAAGCAGTTGCTTATCCATAGTAAAATATGTACTCTTTATCTTAGAGTAAACTGTACTGGTGGAATATTGTGTCCCAAGATTTGACTCTTTTAACAACTCCGAGTATCTGATGGAAACAGAAATTGGCTTTACTATTCATTATAAAGGAAATGACAGGTAAGAACTTGACTGTATTCCTCCTTGACCCCATATATTGAAAGTGTACATACAATCTGGTGGTGGTGAGTCTGTCACAGGTTGACATTTCCAACATGGCTCATGGCATTATTCCATGATGAGTGTCTGGGTTGTTAAAAGAAAATAAATACTCATTGTAAGCATGTAGTGATCTCTTTCTCATGCCTCTGTTCTCATCATTGCTCATTTGATGAAATAACTAATTTAAATGATAAGGATTTTTTAATGTTACATTTTACTATGATAATCCCCCCTTTAGTGGTAGGCTTCAGAATGAGTAAATATTTTTACCAGCTGCACATCTGATAGAGGCTTATATCCAAAATATATAAAGAACTCAAATAACTTATGATCAAGAAAATGAATAATCCCACTATTGTGATGAGGATGTGGAATAAGGGAAACAATGTCTACTTTCTATAAGATGATTTTATTTGGACAAAGAAAAAAAGGGAAAAAATAGAAAGACACATGAAGAAACATAGAAAAAATTTATAGAATACTAATCTTTGCAAAAACGTTTGAAAGAGCAATGGACACAGCTGTTGAACTATTCTATTCAAAGATGGACATGGGTAGACAAAGGCACACACATGAGCCTTAGATCAATTCTGCTGCAGCTGTAGGTGTTGATCAGCAGGCCTCTGTATTGTAATGGAATTATTGACACTGCAAAGACTCCTAATTGGTCAAAATGTTTATCACAAAAGACTGTGGCTGTAGCATGGTGGCTGAATACTCAACATAAATGGAAGAAAATAACAATACATCTATATTCCCCTCCATAAGGCTTATAGAGCTTTATAGGAGGAAGAGGCAGGATAAATATGAGAACTGAAAGAATGGATAGAGTGTTTTGTATATGTGTCTTCTTTATTAAACTATTCCCTCCAAGTAGGATTGTGAATACTCTAAAAGATTATGTACTTACATATCACTTAAAAACATCATACAGTTTCAAAATTTTACTCATGAGGACTCTTCCCAAGGTTTTGTAACAGTAATCCAATATTTGGAGAATGGAAACCGTTTAATAATAAGTTGTGCAGTGTATTCCAATGATGTAATTTTGATTCATTTCATTCATACTTGGGAGAAATATTTCACTGATACAGCTGCCTTTGAATAAAACAGTCAAAGAAACCTTTACTCTACAAGAAGTAAATCCAATAGACACTTTGTTTCTCCAATTCTTTCTCATGTCTGACACTGATCTTACTATCTGGGATGTATATTGTTTCCATTAAAAACTATTCTACAGTCTAGCAAGGCTAGATAACAAAGACAGCCCAAAGAACAATGAATGGATTTCCCTGGGAAGAGGAAATAGAAGAGATCTCTTGGGTATAGTGTGGGCAGGGGTTGGGGAGAATCGAACTTGAGGGAGCTGTTGGGTAGGTTGGGCTCAGGAGGCAGATTGGGAGCAGGATGGAGGGAGACATTTGGGTGCCAGGTAAACTCGCAGAAACCACAAGGATGACCCTAGCTAAGACTCATAGTGACAGAGGAGAGGGTGCCTGAACTGGCCATCTACTGTAATCTGGTTGGTGACTTGCCTAATTGTCATGAGAGAACCTTTATTCAGTAACGGATGGAAGCAGATACAGAGATCCACAGCCAAGCACTAGGCCAAGCCCCAGGAGTCCTGCTGAGGAAAGCAAAGAGGGATTATACTAGCCAGGGGCCAAGGTCATGGATTAGCTAACCCACAAAGACCGCTGGCCTGAGATCGTGGGACCACATGGACTCTGGTCCAACCGTCAGGGAGCCTGCTTGGGATCAACCTAGGCCCTCCGCATTTTTGTAACAGTTGTGTAGCTTGATCTGTTTATAAGGCTTCTAAGCAGTGAGGCCAGGACTTGTCCCTGGAGCTTTGTTGGCTTTTGGGAACCTGTTCCCAATGCTGGATTACCTCACCTGGCCTATATGCAGGGGGAGGAACTCAGTCTTGCCTCAGCTTGACTTGACATGCCAAGCTTTGTTCAAATCCATGGGAGGCCTGCCCCTTTCTGAATGGAGATGGTGGAAGAGTGGATGGGGAGGGGATAGATCTGAGGGAGGGAGGGAATTGGAGGAGAAGAGGGAGGGGTAACTGTGTTCCATATAGAAAATAAATGAAAAAAAATAAAATAAATTTTTAAAAATTTATTCCAATGAATATGTTAAAAATACAGACAGTATATGATTGTGGGCTGTAACTAACAATTTACACATTTCAGATATTCTTCAGATGACAATGTTAAGTTAGACAATGCAGTGAGTATCCTCTATTGGTTCTACAATGAAACAAATTAATACTTCAGTATATAAATTGGCATATATCTGTAGTGAATCTAAAAACTATTTTGTTACATCAGTGACAGTTGTATGAGAAATAGTGACATGGAAAATCAGTGAAACAATATCATTTCATTATGTTAAAGTGGTCTGACATTATTTTAGGCTTCAATGAATTCACAATGTTACTCAATGATTATTTATGAACATTGTAGTATTGCAATAAATGAAAAGGAATATAAGATGATAGTCAAATTTTAAAATATTTTAATGTAAAATCCTCTAAATGTGATATCTGCTAAATAAATGGAAAGTTTTAAAATTTCTATGTGTGTCTAGATATGAAAATTTTTATTAAGTCCATATAAACCAAATATCACTTTCATCATTGCTTTTATAAAGAATATTTCACCATCTGAAACAGTTGACTACATCCCAGGTGGAATTATCTATGGCTTTAGAAATAGTATTAAAGATATATATTTGAGCTAAATTATTTTATACCTATAAACACAGTCTGAAATTTAGATTTGTTTTACAACCAATAATTTGTAATAAATTGTCAGTGCATTTCTTTGAAATACCATAGGAAAAAAATTATATAATGTTAAGTGATATCCTATTATATTAAATTGTTGATAAAATAATCCAGCACCACATACTTTGTCCACTTTTCCAAAATTATGACCACTTTTAGTATACCACATTTTGTGCACACAGATAAAGATAGAGAAATCAAAGAAGTGAACTGTTTAATGATAACATTGACTCATGAACACGACAGTTTTATATACACATAATTACAGCATGTCAGACCTAAAGAGTTGGATCAATTATAAAAATCCTCTCCATTGTCTGAGATGACAGTGAATTATTTTAAAAGAAGATAAGATGCATGGATAAATAATTCAGACATTTACTTAATTATCTTAATTTCCTTAATTTTGTGAACTGTGACTGAATAAATCTTCTTGGAACTCATAATTGTAGGTGGTCCAAAGTTTGAAATGTGAATCTACATTTTGCAGAATTTAAGCTAAAGATTTTATTTTTTAGAGAAAAAAAATACACAAACATTATGTTTTGATTCCCATCTGCTGTTTTATGATTTTATGCCAGTAATTTATTTAGGTTAAATGAATGACTTTATTTTTTTTTTTTTTTGGTTTTTTTTTTCGAGACAGGGTTTCTCTGTGTAGCTTTGCGCCTTTCCTGGAACTCACTTTGGAGACCAGGCTGGCCTCGAACTCACAGAGATCCGCCTGCCTCTGCCTCCCAAGTGCTGGGATTAAAGGCGTGAGCCACCACCGCCCGGCTAAATGAATGACTTTAAACAAGAAATAGTGATAATAAGAGTAGATCATAAATATTTTTACGCATCAGTAAAAGCAACAACAGTTTTAGTACTTAGTTGGATCTCATTTACAGAAATACAGTTGGTGTAGCTGAACTGATGAGGCTTTGAATACAGGCTTAATAATTAAGGAGATTATAGGCTCTGCTTTTTTATCTGGGGTGCTCTGAGCCACAATTGTTCACTGCCTAGTTTTCTGGGTCATTTTCAAATTCCAAGTGATATCATCCAAGTAAGGGTAGCCTTCCTGATACCTGCTTCTGAATCAGTATTTGAATGAAGACTTTGTACCCTTTATTTGAAAAAAGTCACCAAGTAAATACAACCCACTCAGTACCAATTGGAGAGAAAGAATTGACAGTCCATATTTGTAATCCCCAAAATGGTAATATATAAAAACAGAACTTTAAAGCAGATACATGCTTATGGTTTAATTTTACACATCAACAGGTTATTTGGAAAATGAAAAGTAAGAACAACTTGAGTTTGGAAGGATTTTCAAAGAGAATCCCTGTAGGACAGTTAGCATCATGTCAGCATCCCTAGACAATTTAGTTTCTTAATTATTGTGCAATCTTATTGCCATTAAGTCATTAGTGTAGGAAGTGTGCAGTCATGTAGATGGAAGTCTAATCAGCTTTGGTTTTGCTTGATTGTTTCTAAAGCTCTAATAAGAGCAAGAAAAAAATAAAGGAACAAAATAAGAGCACATCAAATAAATTATGGAGTGTATAGTAGAGGAAAGGGAAATGTATTGGAGGTAAGTTTTCATAAAATCAGGGATTGGCCAAAATTATAAGGAGTCGCTAGAGGTAGCTCCCTACTATGTGAAAGAAATTTGGCTGGGAATTCAAGATTGACAGCAAACACAGGGAAGAGGAAAGGTTTGTATTTCAAAAGCAGATCAGTGACAGAAAGCAATGATAGAGAAAAGGGTGCAGGATAAATACAACTTTTGGGGGAATATCAAATAAACTTAATGGAGGAAAATGAGATATAGTGGTGAAGACCAAATTCCATATCTTAATATATTGCATCTAGTAGATCTCGAAGAACTGCTTCCCATCATTTTGGCTAGGTTTTCCATTCTACCTGTTACCATAGCAAATATTTGCATGACTTAACAGACAGAATGCACACCACCTTCTCAATGTGGAATATCTATGCTTTGCTTCCCTAGAGAATATATGGAATAGATGAAGATAAGAACACACCAGACTTTCACTGGAGCATGATAAATCTCCTGGCAGCCACAAGTTTAAAACAACCACAAAAAAAAAAAAAAAAATCTCATTCTCCTATCAGTAACAACTGCCAATAAATTACTCTTCATAAAGGGATGGAGTCCAAAGAGCACATTTCCCTCCTATGTTGAATTTTGTCTATCTTGATTGTGTTCCAGTCTTATGCTTGTGACCATGATGGTGAGGGTCATGAGTTCAATCACCATTTAAGGTCTAAGATATTGCCTTTCAAAGAAGTCCTATTCTTGTTCATTTCTTATGTGCTTTGGTGGGCTGTGTTGGATGGTATTTTTAGGTAGTTGAAAAGGGAAATTTTGGAGATGGATTCAAACATATTTTATTGTGTATATGTTTGGGAATTCTCAAGAATAAAGAAATTTTGGCACAAAGATAAAACCCACTAGACATTCTATGGAGTTAAACTTATTATATTTTATCTTGAGAAATGGGATAAGAAAATAAATAAAAACCCTTATTTTGTGTAGTAAAACACTGAAAATGTATATCGGTCTAGTATTTCATAATTGGATTTGCAATTAGTGTCTAGTGTTGTTTATGACTAATTCTGCTTCTAACTAAACAGTTGCTTCCCCAGACCTAACCTTTATAGAGTTGAGTACCACTCTGAATAAACCTTTTCTATGGGGACCCATAGCTGCCAATGTCTTTCCCAAGCCATTCAATGAACAGCAACCCAAACAAATTCCAAGAACTTCATGCTGACACCAAGTTGATGATTTACTTTTTCTGATCCTATAATGGAGGTTACAGTTAATGAATAGGTCATTCAAATTTTCTGTATGGGAATGGAATTATAGACATTGTGGATAGCAATTAGTGAACACAGAAACAAATGTCAGCTCACCCATGGAAACATATCTTCTATTTACACAGCTTATTTCCAATTTAATTATATCTGGCTCAAAATTTGTATACCTCAACCTTGTTGAGTTCTCATTTTCTTCCTTTTTTGTATTTGATTTCCTCTTCTTTAGTCTTGGGTATATTGTTTGGCTTATTTCCTATGATCTAGCAAGAGGAGGGTCAAGTTTTTCTAGGTTACTAAGCCAGCAATGAAATAGTGTTGTTCATTAACCAAGGAAAGCAAAACAACTACTTCTTCAAACATGTTTATTAAACAGACTTGAGGTATCCCTACTTGCAATTTACTATATTAATTTCCTAATATAAAATGTTCCAGTTTTTTTCTTCTCACAGGTGTATTTGACCTTTTCTTTTGAAATACATTCATGAAAATTTTTATGTAGTTTGAATGTACTTAAGTAAGATAAAATTTAATTAGCTGTCCAAATAGCTATAGGAAAATTAAACTAAATTAACGAAAAGGTAAGATTCACTATTATATGAACAACTTCCTTAGTTTGACCTTCTTGATGTCTATAAAATATATTGTTAATTTATTCTTAGGGCACATAAAGCTACACAATAAAACAAATAAAATGTATTAAAAGCATTATTTAATTTTGTATTACAGCCTGTAAGAAATAGGTATTGGAAAACAAAGTCTCTAGAAGAGGGACTATCATAACACAGGCTCTATGCAAGAGAAAATGAGTAAACTTAGTGGAGAGAAATACAGAAAGAAAGGCTCTGTGATCTTTGCAGTTTAGGGGTTGGCTTAACTGGGGTGATGGAAACTGAAGATACCACAGACATATGAACAGAAAAGCTGACCTCAGGTGGGTCACATGTTCTGATGGAAATTGAGACACACCAGCAGTAACCTGGAGGCTCAACATTTGCTACATTCAGCATGGTGAGGAGAAGGCGAAGGATTTAATCTTGGTAGGAGGTCTCTGTACTGGAGTAGTCTCAGGCAGCCATCATCTCAGAACATGGGGCCACCACTGATAGTGTCTGCATGCATTGTTTTTAGGTGAATGTAAACTGTTTGTAAACATCTGTACTTTAACCAGAGGGAGGTTTTACATTTCCCAACATGAACTGGGAGGCATTTGCAATTCCCATGAGTCTAGGGCATTGAAGTCTTGACTTGGCTGTGCTCATGTCAACAATATACATTCACTCAGGGCTTACTTTATCCTTTCCACAATGAGCTAAGGGGAAGAAATAAATAACATTAAGGGTTCTTGAATAAACCGTAGTGAAACAAATTAATTTTTGTAACTTAAAGGAAGTCACACAACTTGTGGTGGTGGTAATCCTCCCCACCATAACCTACACAATCTAAGAAAAACAACTACAACAAACAAACAAACAGAATTAGGAGACGGAAATGTCCCTTCTAGTGCCTGGTCAGCGGTGTTTAAGAGACTCCCAAACAAAATAGCTATAACTATTCAATGTGACTCTCTTAAGAAAAAAAAAAGGTCATATTATACTGATGAAGACATCATATGCAGTATACACAGGATGGAGTAATCAAGTTGAAACTGAACTGGAGCCTCTTTCTTGTGGACTAGTTCTCGTGGCACCCAGTGATGCTGTGAAACGACCCAAGGAGAAAAGAAATCACTAGTCCCACCCATCATAAATGCCCACAAACAGCAGCAATGGTCATGACAATATCTCCTGAAGGGTGCAATAATGACCCATATCTTGGGGGCATTGAACAGTTGTCTAATTGGATTGAAGACCCTCACAGCAGGGAATAACAGCCTGGTGTTATAAACTTAAGAGAATGCCTGCTGCTTTAAAAGTCATTGACTCAAGAGGAGAACTTAACAAACTGCCAGTTTTCCTTCAACAATTGTGAAAATTGTGATCTTCAAATTTAAGCCAAATAAAGCCTCTCCTACAAAAATAATGGGCAAAATGGTTGAAAATTGAAGAAAAGAAATCAAACTATTCTGGTTTATAACTTGCATAGAATTTGTAACCACAATATTCTAAAATGCTTTTGGTAAATTTTATAATATTTATTATGACTGTCAAAATGACAGCTGAAAGAGTACTGTATTATAAATTATAGTTATGTAAAGGGAGAAGTTTATGATGCTTTTTTACTTTATAATTTTTTCAGATTATAATAAAACAATGACTAATTTGATAAAGATACATATGCATCAATTATTTTTCAAAAGCAAACTTCTAGAATTAAGAACAATTCTATTGCCGGGCGGTGGTGGCGCACGCCTTTAATCACAGCACTCGGGAGGCAGAGCCAGGCAGATCTCTGTGAGTTCAAGGCCAGCCTGGGCTACCAAGTGAGTTCCAGGAAAGGCGCAAAGCTACACAGAGAAACCCTGTCTTGAAAAACCAAAAAAAAAAAAAAAAAAAAAAAAGAACAATTCTATCAATGAAACAAATGTTACATTTTAAGTGTATGAATTGCATTCTTTCAATGTAGGGAAACAGTTATTAAAGTGCTTTTCACACATCATTTAGCCCTTTTCCTCATCTTACAGCAGAGCTGTTGGAAAACCTTCATTGTGGTTTATAACTATGGCTTTGCTTTGTCTTGACAAGCAATCAGATTCTCAAGTAAATCTCCAATGTTTGAACAATTGACTTCTTTTAACAATAGAAGGAGATAGATGTGATGAAGACTTAGAATTCTCTTGTATAATCTTTCACCAATGAGTCCATGTGAGAGAAAGCAGTTCTGTCATACTATGTGGTAATTTGGAAAACATTACCACAGCTTTGTTTTCTTGAAGTATATTTAACAATAAATGCATTAAAAATAGAGATGCACATAAACAAACTTCACAGCCATTTTCCTTTATTGAGAAGGCAAAGGAATAAAGAGTGGCTATATCCAGCCTCTTTATAAAGTAATGTGCTTCTAAAATTTTATATTCTAAGCATATAGTAACATGAAAATCAGAATAAAAGAGAAGAAAAAGAAAGCTTCACAGCTGATAAACATAGTGTTATTTTAGGCAAAATAGTTTTAATGTTTAATTTTACTTATTTATGCATATATGAATTTGTGTGTGAGGTGTGGAATATTCCTTTACACTATATGCATATATATCACTGTGATTGCTTTAATAAGGAAGCTGACTTCCCAGTAGCTGGACAAGATAAGGTTAGATGAGAGAACCAGACTAAGGACACTGCGAAGAAAGAGGGTAGAGTCAGAGAAGTTGCCAGCCAGATACAGAAAGATAACAGGAAGTGCAAGATGAAAGAGAGGTAATGTCACATGGCAGAATGTATATTAATATAAATGGGTTAATTTAATTTGTAAGAGTTAGCTAATAACAAGCCTGAGCTATTGGCCGGGTATTTATAATTAAGTTTCCAAGTGGTTATTTGGGAGTGACTGCTGAGACACAGAGAAACTCTGCCTACATGCGGGTGTGTGTAGAGTAAAGAAGAGGACATTAGATCTCCTGGAGCTAAATTTATGAAGGTCACAAGACACCTGACATAGTTTCTAAGAATTGAACTTCCACTATATGAGCAACAAATGCACTTAATTGTTGTACTCTCTCTCTACACCCCATCAAAACAGCTTTTACTGAAGAATTTATAATCAGTACATATTTTAGTATTTTTTTAAAGAATAACTTTATTGTTAGGTTTTTGTTTAAAAATTTATTATCTATTTTTTTCTGTGGTTCATTCATGGTTTCTATGCCCTCTATTGATACAATATGACCGATAATATTCCTTCCATTTGAACAGTACACAGAATTAATGAGAGAACTCTGAAATTGGACAAACTGGAAGGTTCCTATATCGCTGAGTACCTGTTGTTGAAAGAAAGTATGTCTCTAATCTCTTCAGTTTTCCCTCTATTCATAGTTCAAGAACTGATCACGTATTAAATATTCCCACCCTCAGTACCCACACCATGATGGGATATAGCCAAGACAGAATCATGATACAGATTCAATCACTCCTATTAATACTTGGAACATTTACCTAGCAACTTTGAATTAAGCACACCTCCTTACAAGTATTCTATGCTGATTACCTTGGTATAATAAGAAGCTCATTTAGATGATTTTACATAAATTGCATGACTGGAGAGTGAACATTTATTTAATTGATGTGGTTTTTCCTTCATTTGTCTCTGGGCTGTTATACTGGAATACAACACATTTAAATCTTCAACATTAATCTGTTTTTATAAACACACACACACACACAAACACACACACACACACACACACACACACACACACACGGTATTATGAAGCCAAGTTTTTCTACATTAAGAAAACCCAATACTTGGTTATTTGTTGACTTGACTTTTTTATGAAAATTGAAATGTTTTATATATATTATAGAAATAGAGAAAGCATTATGTTCATCATGTTCCCAAAGGGTCTTTCTCAATATGGCTATTGGAAATATTTCTTTCATTTTTTTTGTTTTTATATGTGTATATATTTGTGTGTATATGTTAGGGGTTTTTGTTTATGTATGTGTGTATGATTGTGTATATTCCAGAATTGGATTTTGTATAGTTGAAAACAAGCAAAACAGGATGATGTTAACATTCCCAGGAGGTTTCATTAAAGAGGCTGGAGATGAAGTCATTTCTTTCTGTGTATGTACACATGGAATTATATGTAGCTACATGGTTTACTTTTTTTTTCTAAAGATCTAAAAGCTTAAAACATACCTTTCTAAGTTACTTCATCTCAATTTCAACTGAATACACATTCAAGTCCCAAATGGCAGGACAAATTTTTTGGCAGAATATCTTTAAATGATATTATGGAAATTATTGAGAATTTTATAGGCAATGGTATTCTCTGAATCAAAAGGCATAGTAATAAAGGTTCCCAAAGTGTAATTTTCTCATGTTAAGAAAGACCTTCCATTTTGCATTAAAGAGGAGAATTGGACTCAATTTAATTATGTATAGGCCATGCAAAAAAGGATAATTATGTTTCTCATTATCATCACAGCCTGGAATGGTCACAGTCTGTCTTGAGACTACAATTAAAGAAAAATTGGCTGGATGCCTTAACCATTTCCAAACTTTCTTCCCTTTTATGCCTGAAGCTCTACCTTGGATCTTTAGTTCCTGTGCCTCTAGAGATAAACATTATGATCAGCACAGGCTCATACATTTGGTTTATAGAGTCATTGTCATTGCCTGAGATCCTTCTTGTTTTTTAGCCCTCAGCCATGCTATTCAGTAAGACTTTCTTTGTACTATCATTCTTTTAAACCTTTTAAAGAAAGTTTTCATTATTTTTCTTGTAAGCAGCATAACACTATATAAAAGTTGAAAGGGATGATAAATGTTAAAGTAATTTTAACTTACAGAAATTATACATTATGCTATTGATTTTCAACTTTTATAGTTCTAACAAAATTATAAAAAAAAATCAACTTTAAGACTGTATAAGTTTTCAGTTGAGTGTCCAGATGTTTTAATTCTGTCAAGAGCCCCATTGTAGCTACTAAAATCTATGGTCCCTTTCCTCAAAGTAAAATGATTTGTTCAAGAAGATACAAGATTTGTTGGTAGACACTTGCATTCTTGCTTTTGTTTCCTTACATATATTCACTTACAGTATATTATCATGTAGAATGGACAGTGAAATACAAATGGCCAGAATTTGGAAGAAAGTCAGCATTGCCCCTGAACTTATCCTAGCTACATGTACAGAGTTGGAAGGAATAGAGTCTGCATGGTAATTTCCATGTCTTCACCTTTGGAACTCAATCTTCTGTCCCACTCTCACTCTCTATTAGCTCTCTCCCATTCCTGTCAATACTCCTTTCTCCCTATAGTGTACTTATCAATATTTTATACCATACACCAATTTAATTTTTAACATCATATTTATTTTCCTGTTTCCTATTCCTAGACCTGAATCCTTTTTTATTTTAGAGTCATGATAAGTACTGCAGTTAATCTTGAATTCATAATTTTCATGTACCTACCTGCTTTTTTCTATTTCTCAGAAATTTTTAAATAAATTAGACAGAAAATATATTTGCAGTGAAATAAGGTTTTTAATAATTAACAAAGCAGTTTTATTCATTAATTAAGCCAAGCAATTGTCCCAAGACTCTAAAGCTATTTAATGAGCTAAACTGACTTGAATTGACTGCTAATTTTTGTTGTATTTAATGCCCATCACCAGAATGTCATGGATGGATTTGGGTTAGTTTACTTTTACTGTCTGACAAGACAAAATTGTAAAGGATTGGTTATAAAGTCTGAAAGAAAACATAGACATATAGGAGTGCTTTTTTTTTTTTTTTTGATGATAGTTGTTATCCTAAGTGGAGAAACTATGATTTCTAAAGACTGAATTTACTACATGACAGTCATTATGCCAAAGAACATTGCAGCTTCATTTGTTTTAATGAAATAAGCAGATTATGTTCGATGAAAGGATATCATGTTAAAAAGATTCTGAAGTTCGAAAATGAGAAGATTTAACATTTTCCCCCTACATACCCATGCAAAAATATATACTTTTAGTCATAAGTAGCTTTTAAATGAATCCCTCAATTTTAATAACATTAAAATACTGATTAAACTCAATTTGTGAGAAAAATGCAATAGAGATATTTATTTTATCTTATTATTTATAGAAACCCTTAAAATTATACTCAGAAATTTGGAAAGCTATTTACAGCTGCTTAGTTATTTTGCGGCTTGAAGGCATCATTTGAAGTAACTAATGCTTCAGTGCACTAAATGTTACAAAAGCAGCCTCAAAACTGTAAACTATTGCTGAAATAGCCTTTGGGGATTATTTTAAGTATCTGAAGGACCCCACTCATTAGTGCATTGATTTGAAATGTTACTATGATGCAAAACACACAAACTTCCAATTATACATCATTTATGAAAATTTTAGTCACAGATATTTTACATCTCTTTTATATCTACATAATACAAACTAAGGGGATATATTATTTTATTCTTTTTACTAAAATGCAGATAATAATTTAGTGGTAGAAAATTATAAAAAGCTTAATTAAAGTCATTTATAAAATTAAATATATTTTAAAAATGATATAATTATTATGATTTTAATATTATGAATAGCTGTAAATGTTAGACATTAACTTTGGAATTTATTGTACACCAAATAAAACAGGTAACTATGATTTCCAGTTTTTAAATTAACAATATTTGCCAGCAGTCTTTTGCGAGTGTATCTTTGTGGATCTCCGTGGGCCTCCCTAGCTCTCTGCTTCCTCCCCTTCTCATGTGGTCTTCATTTACCATGGTCTCCTATTCCTTGTTCTCCTTCTCTTTTCTTGATCCAGCTAGGATCTCCCACTCTCTTTCCCTCGACCGTCGCCCTTCATTGGTACCACTCATGTCCAGGCTGTTCATGTAGATCTCATCCATTTCTCCGTGTCTTTCTTGGGGTCCTGTTTTCCAGGTAGCCTCACTGGTGATGTGAGTAGCAGTCCAGTCATCCTTGTTCCACATCTAGCATCTTCCTATGAGTGAGTACATACCATATTTGTCTTTCTGAGTTTGGGTTACCTCACTCAGGATGATTTTTTCTAGATCCATCCATTTGCCTGAAAACCTGATGATGTCATTGTTTTTCTCTGCTGAGTAGTATTCCATTGTGTATATGTGCCACAAGTTATTTATCAGTTCTTCAGTTGAAGGGCATCTAGGTTGTTTCCAGGTTTTGGCTATTACAAACAATGCTGATATGAACATAGCTGAGCAAGTACTCTTGTGGTATGATTGAGCATTTCTTGGGTATATGCCCAGGAGTGGTATACCTGGACCTTGGGGGAGATTGATTCCCAATTTTCTAAGATAGCGCCATATTGATTTCCAAAGTGGTTGTACAAGCTTGCATTCCCACCAGCAGTGGAGGAGAGTTCCCTAGTTCCACATCCTCTCCAGCATAAAGTGTCTTCAGTGTTTTTGATCTTAGCCATTCTGACAGGCGTAAGGTGAACCAAAGGCTGAGGGGCCCCCAACTGGGTCAGGCCCTCTGAATGGGTGAGACAGTCATTTGGCTTGATCTGTTTGGGAGGCAGCTGGGCGGTGGTGCCGGGTCCTGGGCTCATTGCATGAGTTGGCTGTTTGAATCCTGGGACTTATGCAGGGACGCTTGGCTCGGTCTGGGAGGGGGGGACTGGACCTGCCTGGACTGAGTCTATCAGGTCGATCCCGGTCCTCAGGGGAGACCTTGATCTGGAGGAGGTGGGAATGGGGGGTGAGCTGGGGGGAGTGGGAGGGGGCAGGGGGAGCATGGGAATCTGTGGCTATTATGTGGAACTGAATGGTGTTGTAAAATAAAAAAAAGAAGAAAAAAATAACAATATTTATAGTGATTTTTAAAAATAAGCTTATATTTGTTGTACTATTCCACAGAGTATGTCACATCTTTCTATTAAAAAAACAACCATAAAGGTTTACTAAAAATAGTTTAATTAAAATATAACTACATCAGTTTGACTTTCACTATCCCTCCTTTAATCCCTAACATTTATCCTTCCTCCAGTATCTCCCATATTTCTTCTGTACTTTGCTGGGGATGTCTTTCTGTGTGCTGTGAATGTGTTGCTCTGACTGACTGATAAATAGTTGAAGACTAGATAGTTATAATTTCCTTGTTGTAATAAAAAGATAAGTTAGATATAAAATCTTAGACTCACAAATATAGAATAGATAGGATATCTTCTTTAATTTTGCCAAATACAAATAGACCAGATAGTATAGCTATAATATTTGCTTGATAATTGTTTTGTTGTATATAATTTTACTATGTTAAAGTTAAAACCTTCCTTTTTGAAAAAAGAAAAGAAAAAGGGGAAGTGCTAGGGATGTCTTTCTGTATGCTGTGAATGTGTTGCTCTGATTGATTGACAAATAAAATGCTGATTGGCCTGTAGCCAGGCAGGAAGTATAGTATAGATGGGATAAGCAGAGAAGAGAATTCTGGGAAGTGGAAGCCTGTGGCAAGAGATGCTGCCAGCCACTGCCATGAAAAGCAAGATGTAAAGTACCAGTAAGCCACAAGCCATGTGGCAACTTACAGATTTATAGAAATGGGTTACTTTAAGATATAAGAACTATATAGCAAGAAGCCTGAGCCAGTAGGCCAAACAGTTTAAATAATATAAGCATCTGTGTGTTTATTTGGGTCTAGTGGCTGTGGGCCCGAATGGGACTAGAGATAGCTCTTGCTACAGCACTTGCTCTCAAAATGATTACCTAGCCTTCTTTCTTTCTTTTTCTTTCTTTCTTTCTTTCTTTCTTTCTTTCTTTCTTTCTTTCTTTCTTTCTTTCTTTCTTTCTTTCTTTCTTTCTTTCTTTCCTTCCTCTCTCTCTCTCTCTCTTTCTTTTTGGTGTGTGTGTGTGTGTGTGTATAAAGTACTGAATCCATTTACTGTGGGTTTTGAGTATATCACTTCGATATCCACTAATATTGTTGTCAATGCAAAGCACTTTAATTGTGTTAGAAATGATATTCCTAAACTGATTCAAAACCTATGTGTAAACACAAAAGAAAAATAAAACATTTTTTGATACTAATATCAAAATTCTGATGAATCAATAAGTAATTGGTAACTGAGACTTGTCTTCTTCATCGAAAGCAATAATAATATAGTAAGATATAAATGTTACCCAGATTGCCTACATGTATTTCTCATCAAATTAACAATATTTTTAGAAGAAATATGTATGTCTATAGACAAACATCTGTAAAACAGTGAACTAATCTAGTAATTTTGTCTAATCTGTTGCCCATAGCTGTATGCTCTGAATGCTGTCCAGCACTAAATTGTAGGCTTACTTCATTCAGACATTAGTAGATCATTTTTATTTATTTTTGTGACTTGATTGCACAGTTCTTAAATTTTAATGTTGTGTCATGATGTCAATAGCTTAACCAGGCCTATCAGATAATGTTGGAAATTAAAAAAATGAACTTTAGGTCAACCTTATTATTTAAAAATATGTTCACATAAATGGTTCAGTGTCATTTGAAATGAAATTATTAGAATGGTATCAAAAGGAAGAGTTAAAAAAACAGTAATTTATAAAATTTAAAACAAGATTTCAGCCCAAAATAAAGTTATTATAAAATAGGTACCTGAAAAAAAATCAAAAGTATTATAAACAAGAATTAAAAACTAAGAAATTGAAATTTAAAATCCAAACAGATTCTCACAGAGTATTGGGTGTTCAGAATGAAAATGGACACGATAGGGTCATATATTTGAATGCTTCACCATCAGAAAGTGGAATTGTCTTGGAAGGGTTGGGATATGTTGCCTTATTGAAAGAGTTGGTTCCCCAAGAGTTAGAATTAGGGGTTTTAAGTACCCACTCACCCCAGGCTCCATGTTGCTTATTATCTGCCTGCTGCCTCTCTATCAGGATGTGAGCCTCTCAGCTACTCCTCCAATGTTATCCCTCTCTGTTCTCTGCCCTGATGATCATGGACTGAGCCTCTGAAACTGTAATTAAGTCCCCATTTAGATGTTCTATTTGATAAAAGTTGCTTTGGTCATGGAGTCTCTATGCAGAAATAAAACAGTAACTAAGAGAGCCGGTTCACTTAAAAACATAATAAAATACGTTCTGGTGGGTAAGCATTGTAGAAGAAGCCAAATTTACCAGAATATTTTCAAAGTCATTGGCTAGGGTGAGAATTAAGTTGCTATAAAATACACAAGAAATATGTAGAGTAATTTAATTTATACTACATTATATATTTGAGATGTATAAAAATATATTTTATTTCCCATATATGGGTATTTTGTCACATTTGAGCATATGTGCTCTGTGCATTCCTGATGCCCAAGAAGGTCGGAAGAGGGTGTAGGATCTTCTGGATCTGGAGTTATGAAAGGCTGTGAGCCAAAAGTGGCATTTGGTACATAGACCTGGGTCCTCTATAAGAACAGTTTGTGCTCTTCATTGTTGAGCCATCATTCCAGCAACAAACACCCCCCCTACACACACACACACCTACACAAACCACACACATACTAAATATTCAATTATACTTAATAGAATGTAATAGACAAATGACGAATGGATTATGAAACTAACACAACCACTAGGAAAAAGAACATTTAGTAACTATTTCAACATTTCATAATTTATATTAGAAAATGTAAAACACTATTAATACAGATTGAAAAAGAAAATGTAGAGATATTATTTGTATAACAAAAAAAATCCTAAATTGAAAAGCAAAGGAGCCAGAAAATATACATTAATGCAATTTTCTTTCAGATTTATCATATTTATTTTACTCTATTAAACACATCATGGGTACAAATATATATATATAAAACTGTCAGATAAAATTTTAAATCAAATACTTTTATCTACCTTTTTTAAACATAAATTGACCCAAGCAGTGAAGTCGGTGTACTCACTGGTGAGAATTCTGATTTACCTGTTGGCTCATGGCAGTTGCTCTTCATTCTGCTCTACTTAATTGATACAATAAACACTCCACAAAAATTTGGAAATGTTTTACTTTTAAAGTTACTTCCTTTTAAAATTTTGTGAGAAATAAAGTTCATGGGGGGCATTTAGAGGATCATATTTTTAAGTTAAACAATTTTGGAAAATAAAACTTTAATAAGAAAGGGAATTCAAATCCATAGAATCCTGTAAACCCAGAAACAATGAAGCAAACAGAACACACTTCAGCAGTTGATTCGGTGACACTCTTCTTTGGAGAGTTTTCTAAGCAATGTCCTCCTGAAACTATCCTTTTTGAAACTGTATTTCATAATACATAAAATGCTTGGAATTGTGCTAACTTTGTTCCTTAATTTTATTATTTATTTATAAGATTGTACAGTGTCGTTTTGAATAGCACTGTTCATATAGAGAAAGCAAATGCACAGACTGAATTCTGCAAGTGATTTTTGGTGGACCTATATTTTATGCACAAATGTACAATTAATGTTCCATCACTAAAATTGTAATATGCTACTGCTCTTTGAAGTATGGAGCAGAATAAATATCACAAGTGAAGAGACATACTGTTGAGATGCAATTATCAGTGGTTTTTATCAAGAACATATCAGTCATGTTTCACCTAAATGTGTTTATCTTATTTCAGTCCTCCCATTATGTCTGAATAATAGAGCAAAATCACATCTCCACTAAATCATTACTCATTCCAAAAATGAAAATTTGAAAGATTACTCTGATACATAACACATATAATTTTGTGTAAATTGACAATGTCGTTTATCTTTTATCATACACTGTTAACTGAGGTAAAAATAGTTTAACAGGAAACACCAATGTGAATGCTACCCTAGAGAAACATTCCAAGATCATGAGTGTATTGCAAATTTTGTTGATGTTGCTTTCGATATCAGAAATACTTCTATCTGTTTTGTGATCACAATTACTTCAAATTGTTAGGTTTTATATACTCAGCTGAAACCCCAAAAATTTCTTCCATAATGTACTATCCATATTTTACATAATTTATATCCAAATTACATAGTATAAATGTTTCTAAACTGTGATTATAAAATGAAAAAGTTGAAAATTCAGACATTTTTAGTAAAACATTGGCATATTAAACAAGAATATAATCTGGCAAAGCCTATCATTTTCTATAATATTCAATATTCAAACTTTAGTATTTCTTCATTACATCTTGTTGACTAATTTGTAGTCTTATTTATAAAACAAACACTAAGATTAAGAGAAGTTTTAAAACAAAAATTGAGTGTTGTTTTCAATGAATGCTTATCTTTTTTGTATTTTATATATTGCAATATAGACAATATATGTGCTACATGAATTCATATCTACATATGTATCTATGAGTTATTGAAACACAATAATGAAAAGGAGTATACATGGATAAATATGAACACAAATATGAATGCAAAAAAGAAATTCATTTCTATAGAACTATGGAATTTCTCAGGAAGACAGTTATTGTGCTGAACTCAATAATGATACAAGACTGACTTGATGATCAATAATAATAGGGAAAAGTTTGATTAGATTGGAATGGGTGTGTTTTGTAGACACAATATTTGTGATTATGTATAATGAAGTTGTTTTAGAAAATATCAATAATTAATAACAATTCACATATCATAAAATAAATAGATGTGCTTGGAAAGTAGAGATTAGGAATGCTCTTCTCTCTACCTTTGTCTTAATTGAGTTCTGACACAGATTGGATGGCAAACACATAGGAAGAATACTTGATTATCTATTTCAATCCATCCAAATGTCAACCTTACATGGTAACATTCCCATGGAGAGAAATCACACTTAATCTGAAATTTTCATGACTCCTAAAGTTGGCATACATGATTACATATTTTGACAACCACTTTTGTCTTAGTTGAGTTATAACACATGTGAGTTCAGGTAGGAACCAATAATTTAATATAAATAAGTAAAATTCAATTCTATTAAGCTAAATGAATCTCATGTCACAGATGGTATTTCCTCTGACTTCAAAATTATTGCACTATTATGTCTCCAGTTGTGATTATGTCTTCCAGAAGTTGATTGGACACATTTACTGTAGGCAGAAAATAGTACTTATCAGTTTAATAAATGATATAACACAGAAGAATGAAGTGCTGAGATCTGTCCACTGTGTTCTACTTGGAGGAATAAGAGTAAGTAATAACAAATTTCTCATATGAGCCATATTTTTATTATTCACAGACACATACTAAAATATATGTTAAATATATTTTAATGTATAAAGTGTTATAGCAGTAAATTAAATGGAAAATTGGCATTTTACATATTATGTTAATAGAAATTTTGAGAAAAGTCCATGTGATCAAATAATAGACCTAATTCACGGAATACGTCCTGTAATCATATAGAATAGTAGACAACAACAGGAAGATATCATATCTCTGAGCTGTTATTTCATTGATGATTGGTGGAAAATATTTAGAGGAATATGCCAGGAAAAGAATTGTAGATAAGATACTGAATTAATAGGACTTTAACAGCATCAGACAATGTCTGTCTTACAAAGACTTTTTGTTAGCATTATATTCAGATGAATTGAGAACTTCAGCAGGGTTGAATAAGCATTAATATTATTTATCTCACTCTAACTAATATGTGGAAATCAGGTTACAGGATAGCAAGAATGGAAGCAGATAGACAAGCCATGAAACATTTGGAATAGTCCAGGAATGAGATGACCAAATTCCACCATTTATTTGGAGTCTATGTTGCATGTCTTATGTCTTAACATGATGATTATTCACTCAGGCAGAGTTTCTTCCTGTGGTTGGCTATATGGAACATACCATTTATTTGATTTATTTCCTGAGAGTATTCCCCAGTCATCCTTAACCTGGGATTGTTTTATACCTTTACTTTATACAATGGAGAAATCTTTTATTTGTTCTTCCTTAGGGAAAGATTTACAGCTATATTCTTGTGGATAAAGTACAATGATGCTGCTAAACACTCTACATCTGATAATACTCCAAAGTTTATCTAGCCCCAAATATTAAAAATACTGTAATTTAAAAACTAATTTCTGTGTCCAGTTCCTGATCATCTTAGGCATGGAAATGTTGCTTAGACTTCAGTCCTTGAGCTTTTTTGCTTCTCATATCCTTTATCAGGTGCATCATCTATCTAATTTCATATCCTGAGATGGAGTATGATGGGGAGACACTAAAATTTAAATCACAGCCCTAGAACCATACTAGATGGTAAACAGCATTACTTCTAACCTCTGATGCCTCCATCAACTCCATATTTTAATCATATAAATCAAATACCTTCAAACATGCTAGATTTACTTTCTAATCCACCATTGAAAGTTGATTTTTTTCAGTAAATCTGGTCTGTTCCACCTTTCAAATTTATCAAACTTTCAGCCACTTTTTCCATTCCTCCTATTTTCAATGTTGAATACCTTATATAACATTTAAGTTTTACTTATTTGGACATTCAGTTTCATTTCTTTCCACAGCGATCCATGATTGTTCATACAATAAATGATTCAATATCTTAGGTATTATCTTTTCAAAAGGAACAAATATTTTTACTATTGTGAATATATTCACTTCCATGACATTCATGAAAATGGGAATTGATACTTGCTACAAATGAATTGGTTACAATGCACAAGAATAGCCAATCATTTTTATAAGCCTTTAAATGACCTTTCTATATAAAATGATCCTAGAGAGTTCCAAATCTTTCAATGGGTCAAAAACTAGAAGACAAAAACATTATGACATGGTAAATAATGTCTATTCCATAAAAAGGTATAGCCAAAATAATAAATACCACCAATTTCAACTCTCAACTTCATCCTAGAGAATACAAAGAAAAATTGACCAGTCTGTGTCTCATTCTGTGCAACTTTTCTGTATATCTTGTTACCATGGTTGTCACAGTGCCTCATATTGATTGCATTCACTATTATTCCTTACACATATACATTTCCATTGTAGTCATACCATGTTTTTTCAACATGGTATGTTACAATGTGGTTGTAACATTTAATTGTATTTTTTTAAAAGATTTCTTATATTTTTTAGGATTATAATTATATTTCCCCCATTCTTTTCCTCTTTTCAAAAATCTCCTATATGCCTCTCCTTTAGAGAGACTCATGGTCTCTATTGTTTTCTTCTTTTCAATGATATATATATATATACATATATATATATGGTATTGTAATATATAACTATATATAACTATATATATATATACATGTGCTAATACATATGCCAATACTTATGTCTATATACATATATATATATACATATTCTAATAGGTATATACTCCTTAATATTTAAATACAAGCTGTTCAGTATGCATAGTGTTACTTGAATATATGTTTTTAAGACAGACTATGCATACTGTTTCTGTATTTGTTCAGCTCATGTTTAGTTCACATAGAGAGCAAAATATACCTTTACTGAAAGAATGATTATGAGTGTTTCAAGTGTGTGATAAAGTATTCAGGATAAGGAAAGAACAAAATTTGACTATTTACAGAAGTTCATGGAATCTTTAATATAAAAATGACACTTCACATAAGGAAAAACAAGAGCACCTGCTTACATAATATACATTTTATTGTAACATGATATAATTATTTTATGCTATGAAACTATACTCTAAAATATTTTATATTCAGTAGCTTTATCTCCAGATAAAATGGACTTAAAATTAATTGTCCAATTACATGGTATTAGTGAGCATTGCAATGAAGTTAAAGCACACTGTACATATATAAAGTAAATATACATATATTCAAATATATCTTTTGTTCATATACATGAGGATATTTAACAAATTTTTATATTAAATGTAAAATAATATCACTTTTTAAGTCTTTGCCAAATAATCTTCATCCCTTCACTTTAAGGTGATATCTATCTTGAAAGCTCCTGGCACTTGGGAGGCTCATGTCTTTGATCCCACCTCAGGAGGTGGAGACAGGAATATAAAGTGTGCAGAGCCAGGATCTTGGGCCCTTTTCAGTCTGATGATCTGGAGAGGTAAGCAGTCACTACTGGCTGCTTCTTTGTTTCTCTAATCTTTCAGGTTATTACCCTGATATTTGACTCCTGGTTTTTATTGATGAGACTAATTAAGATCACACTTCAGGTGAGCTGTGTATTTGAATCACACAAAAATAGCTTCCAGGTCACAGGTCTGGAGATAGGCACTTCTGTGTAGAGAAGGAAGTGTGTAGCAGGAATCTTAGAAGGTCTTATTAATAAAAACAAATCCGGGCTGGGTATTAGGGTGAATGCTGGAAGATCAGAGAAGCAGAACAAGCCATAGATTCCTCACCTTGTTAATTCCTCAGGTGATCCTGTTTCTTCAGACTGGAAACTTCTGAGTCCTCATCCAAATGGATCTCAGCTGAACTGCTGCTCAAAAGCCTAAAAGCTTAACCAGGCTTAGTTCCTGGTCCTCATGCCTTATATACCTTTCTGCTTCCAGCCATCCTTCCTGGGATTAAAGGTATGAGTCACCATGCCTGGCTGTTTCCAGTGTGACCTTGAAATGCTAGGATTAAAGGCATGTGCTATCACTGCTTAACCTCTATGTTTAATATTGTGGCTGTTCTGTTATATGACCCCAGATAAGTTTATTATGTTGCACAATATTTGGGGAAACACAATACCACCATAGAAGTGGACAGAGTGAAGGATGGGGCAAGAAAGAGGCATTTCAGCAACTAAACCCTGCTCACTTGCAAAGCTTGTTCAAAACCCATAGATCCAAAACTTGGGTGGTGGGTATGGAGATAGCAACAGGTGGGGTCAGTATTAGGAAAGGAAGAAGTGACTTACCAGGAAACAGCATATGCAGCGGTAGCTTTTAGCTTAGCATTTTTAGGGGACTCCTGACTGTGTAAATCAGTGGGTCTCTCTTTTGCTTGCCTATGGGACTGTTTTCCTCCTTTGGGTTGCCATGTCCAACTTAGATATAAAAGTTTTTGCTTCCTTTTATTATATTTTACTTTGCTCTCTTTGGTTGTTATCTCTTAAAAGTCTGTTCTTTTCTAATGAGAGACACAGAGGGAGTGGACCCAGAAGGAAAGGAGGTAGGAAGGAACTGGGAAGAGTAAAGGGAAGGGAAATTATAGTTTGGATATAATGTAGGATAGCACTATTTTTCAACTAAAATGTTGAAAGAAGAAAAAAGTGTGAACTCAATATGAACTTATAGAAAATGTCCCCTCAAATATGCCCTTATTGGTTTGATCATCAAACTAGAAATTTTCTCAGAATGATGATGAAATATAGAAAATAATACATAGCTTAAAGAACTATAACCCAGCTAAGTGAAAAGTAGTGGTATTGACCAGAGCTGATTTAGGAATCCAGATGGCAAAGCAAACAGCATGAAAATAAACCATCGTCAATTCACACACTGTTTCCCACCAAGACTCCAGGAAGGCATCTACTATGCCTGAAGAAGGTATTCTGCCAGCAATGGGAAAGCAACATGAACAACATTTCCATAATTATCCATTTTGTGAAGATTCTGTTCATCCTAATAGGAAAACAAACAAACAAAAATAGGCTTCTCTTAATAATAAGCAAATGAAAAATTAGAGACAAAGGATAAAAATGTATACCATATACTATTTCCCATTATTTAATTTCAAACTATGTTATCTACTTAAAAGAAATCACACTTGATTCCTATCTATAAAGATACAACATTCTGTGTTCTACTTTCTGCATTCTAGGGCATATGGATAATGATTTCACATCTCATAAAACTTGTTTGTCTTGTTTTAAGACAAACAGTAAGAAAAATTTAATTATAAGGACATCTACATAAAATAGTGAGTGGCGATCAAAGAAAAATGGCATGTCTATCATAATCAGGGTCTAGTGTAAAGAAGGGATTAGAAACACAGTCTGTGGTCTTTGTGTGGTTATGTTAATAACCTGAGCCTGCTTTGCTGAACATTCCTCTCATAATTCTATCTACACTCTCACTGCCTTCAGCCAGCATGTCAGATTCTGTTTCTAGCTCTCTTCTTACTACCAGAGGGAGGGGACAGATTTGATTATAAACTTTTTTCTTTCCATCTGTATCATTTTCCATGTTTTGTATCACAGTATTGTATCATCAAGACAAATAAAAAGAACACATCAGTACACATTCACTGATATAATATAGACTTTATGACACTATGTTGTAACTTAAACATCTTTCTTAATTAAATGTAGAACAGTGAGTTGAACAAAGTACACATGCTTTTCTTACCTCTTTTACCAAAAAGTTTTAGATTGATGCTCAATTAATTTGTCCATTTGTACCATTATTAATGTATGCAGACAAATTGCTAAACAGTCTTATTAAATAAAAAACACAGAGCCAGAAACTGGAGTTATAGCCTAAGAAACATCAGAGGAATAGGAAAAGCCTCAAGCTAACCTCACCTCACCAACAGCTCAGTCCCCAAAGAGAGAGAGACTTCCTGTATACCCTTGCCTATATTCCTTTCTGTTCTGTTCTCTTGTTGGCTCTCTCTGTCCAGCTACATCACTTCCCCTTACTGCCCAGCTCAGTCATTTTCTTTCTGTCTGTAGAGACCTCCAGACCTCTATGGTTAGTGCTGGGATTAAAGGCAGGTGTCACCACACTTGGCTCTGTTCCTCAGTGTGGCCTTGAACTCATAGAGATCTAGACAGATCCTTGCCTCCCAAGTGATAGGATTAAAGGTGTGTGCTACCATTGCCTGACTTCTATGTTAATATAGTGGCTGGCTTTTTCCTCTGATCCTCAGGTAAAATTTATTGGGAAACACAGTATATTGGGGGACATAAAACATCACCACAAATGTATCCCTTGCTATTAAATATTGTTGCCCAGAGAATACAAAATTCTAAAAAGAGTTTGAATATATATATGGACAATAAATATTATTATTGTGTTATGTACACTTTTAGAACACACAATGTTTTTATATGTTAAATATGTGTTTATGATCTAAAATAAATGTTTGTTGTCTTTCTTCTTTTATTTATTTTGCCTTTGAATTCTTCTTCAAACATTTTCCCCTACCTACAAAAAAAACTTGAATAAGGGTTTATTTTAATACACATATTTAGGATTCTCTCTCCATTTATATAAAGAATCATAATGAAAGCATGTAGCATTCCTATTTCACTTAATAATTCAAAGGGTGATGCTTTCAATTACTTTTAAAACTTCCTCAGTCCAGTTGTAAAATCATGTACTGCCCCCAAAATCTGAAGGTATTTTGTGTTTCATAGTTCAACATAAGTACACACTCAAGGAAATCCATAATTGGTTGTTCAAAATTGTATATATGGTAGGAATTCTAAAATATGTTCTGAATGTGTTTGAGATTAAGAAGAAAAATGACTTATATTCATATTTAAGTACTTAAGCTCTGAAAAACACAGGTAAAGAAATGCAGCATGAAGTGAAACCATTGCATCTTGGGTTACAGTCTGACAGTGGCAGAGGCACTGGAGTTCTTATATTGATAAGAATGTAACATTTTCAAGGTCAATGGTTTACAATGCTGCAATACAATTCCAAAATGCTTTCAGCAAAATCCACAGATGTGAGACATTATAATATAGATTTGCTTAGGGCAGCAATGGAGAAAATTATGTAAATATGTAATTTTTGGCCTTTTCACGGGACAAATTACTGAAAAGGTTCTTTGAAGTGTTTTCCTATGCAGGAGGGAAAAATGCTTTCGGTTTACTGAATTTTATGCATAACCTTTCCACATCAGAACAATCACAACGTAAAGTAATATGTCAAGTCCCAACACAATTCAATGATTGGGAGTAATGATCCATATAATCATAATATCAATTTGTTTTGCAGAAATAAATAGTAATGATATGAATATTAAGTGAGGTATTTATTTCCTTATACAGAATTTATTTTTTGCCTAAATATTTTTATAACTATATGACATATAAAAATTATTGCAGAGAATGGACTTGTCTTTCTAGTCTTGAAAATGATTTCAAACATAAGGTATAGAAAATATTTTAAATTGGATATATTAAAAAATAAATACCAAACTTTTCAAATTAATTTTGTAGGAGCCAGTGGAGAGGAGAGCACCATGAGACCACAGCTCACAGCATCAATGAAGCAGGGCTCATAGCATCTCACAGGCCCTGAAGCAGCAACCACTGAACCTGCAGGGGTCTGCTCTAAGTCCTCTGCAAATGTGTTATGGTTGTTTAGCTTGGGGTTTTTGTGCACCTTCTATTAGTGGGTTTGTGTGTGCATGGGGGGGGGGGGGAGCTGTCCCCGACTCTTTTGCCTGCTCTTGTCACCCTTTTTCTCCTACTGGATTGCCTGATCCAATCTCGATGTGAAGGTTTGGCCATAGTCTTATTGTGTCTTGTTATGCTGTGTTTGGTTGTTATCCCTGAAGGCCTGCTGTTTTCTTAAGGGAAATGGAAAAGCAGGGATCTGGGGAAGAGGGTAAGTGGGAAGAGTGTACTAGGAGAAATGGAGGAAGGGGATGCTGTGATTGGAATGTATTGTATGTTGCAGGAATCTTAAAAGTTCTTATTAATAAAATCAAACCTGAGCCAGGTATTGGGGTGTATGCTGGAAGATCAGAGAGACAGAACAGGCCACAGCCACCTCACCTTGCTAGTTTCTCATCTGGTCTTGTTTCCTCAGACTCGAGGCCTCTTAGTCCTCATCCAGAATGGGTCTCAGCTGAACTGCTGCTCAAAAGCCTGAAAGCTTAACCAGCCAAATGCTTCTAGTTTCTGGTCCTCACGCCTTATATACCTTTCTGCTTTCTACCACCACTTGATGGGATTAAAGGGTCGCTTTGTGGGATTAAAGGCATGAGTCAACATGCTTGGCTGTATCCTTGAACAGATGGATTTCTCCTCTGGAATGCTAGGATTAAAGGCGTGTGCTACCACTGCCTAACCTCTATGTTTAATATTGTGGCTGTTCTGTCTCTGACCCCAGATAAGTTTATTAGAGTGCACAGTATTTGGGGGAATACAATACCACCACAATTGTATGAGAGAAGAATAAAAAGGAAAGATTATTGGTGAATTGAATATGCTAAAAATTTATCAGATACTAGATTTTTCAAATAGATTTTGTTAAAGAGATACCCTTATATTGATGTGCATCATTTGTTACACAGTCTTAAGAAGAGAAGAAATAGAATGGCATCTACTTTTGAAATCGCCTATCTTTTCAGGGAAGAGGTCAGGGTCATACTATATAACCCCAATTGACCTGGAACTTACTATGTAGATCAGAATACCCTCTAACTCATAGAGATGCGCCTGCATTATCTTCCACATGCAGAGATTAAAGGCTTGAGGACAGGCACCAAAACTACACAAAGAAACCCTGTGTCTAAGAAAAAATTTACTTCTCTCTACCTTCCTCAAAGAAGATTCTTAGTTTAGATTAGATGATGACCTACAAAGAGACCTGCAATTGGCCAAGGTGCAGAGAATAAGAGACAAAGGAACACCAAGCCCTAAACGGAACCTTTATCACACTTCCTTTTCCCAAGGCTTAGAAATGAGCTAGAAAGAGAGGACAGAAAGATTGTACCCAAAGACAGTGGATGATTACAATGAAACAGTGTTTATCAAATACAATATGGAACACATGAACCCACAGTGGCCGTGAATGTTTTCAAAGGACCTGCACAAGAAAAACCCAGCATTAATGGGAAAGGTAGTCAGGAAATCCTTCCCCTGACTGGGGAACTACTGGTAACTGTTGCCTACTCGGGGAGGGAGAGTCAGTTTTCTCAGGAATCTGGCCAATGAAAGACTAATAATGCTCCAGTAGATGACCTTACATCTGTGTTCATAGAGCCAGCTTTAAATGAGCTCAGTGGAGGCAGAAAAGAGAGGCTTTGGAGAGGATTTAGAGTAGATTAAAATACCTTCTTTGTATGTATAAAATTATTAGATAATAAACATTTTTATTTGAGATCATTTTATTTTTAGTTTGACAATTTTGTAGATGAGGTAGCAACACTACAATGAGGCAATTAATATTAAGACTATCAACCTGAGATTTAAAAAATAGAAGATCTTATCTACTATCATAGTTCTCATAAAAGAATTTAGTTTTAAAGTAATTTAAAAAGCAAACTTTTAAAAAAGAGAAGTCTTCCAGTATAAACAATGATATTATACAAAAACATATGAGTACCTAGATGTAAAAATAAAAATGAAGAATGTATCTAAAATAAAAGATATTAAAATTCACTTTTTCTGAAATGTTCAGCAAAAGAATACAAAGAAGCAAGGCTGAAAGAACATAACCAAAACAACAAATAATTGACAGCCAGAAATTTACATGAAAAAGCTATATGGAAAGGAACCACTGAAAAGAAAATAAAAGAAATATTATAAAAAATGTGCATTGTAAACGAGGAGCATACTTAAATATCATCTTGAGAAATAATTCAAAAACTCTATTTAAAGCTGTAACAAGTTTTAGAAAGGCAATTATAGAACAGTACACGCATGCCTATTAATACACTCTTTATGCCGGCCATTCATGTGGGCAGACAGGTTTTAAAGAATTTTCATTTTCTTCATACTGACTGAGCCTCACTATTTTTAGCTGAGTGAAGATAATCACCTTTCAAAAATCCAATGCCCGGTGCATTATTTTTTTTCTTCCTCAGTCTATCATTTGCAAGCTGCCTTGAGACGTTATACAGAGAACAATGCATATGAGATAGCATACATTTCAATCTTAAGCTACAATGCAAAGAATTGTTAAGCATTAGAGTAACTTGTATTTTGGGTTTGGAATGCACTATTATGTGTAAAGAATATTTGTCCTTGTTTAACTTTTAAAAATTGACATTAGCCAATAGACACATGAAATCTACAAAAATATTTTTTCATAAAACTTGCTTTTCACTAGACCAGTCACCAGAGTAGACCAGTCCAGGTACACTCTAGACGACTGCTAGCACTCCCAGGTGGTGTCATCCTTCTGGATTCCTGAGGCCTCTCCGGCACCCTGCCACTTCCTATTCCCATGATGTCCTCATCTATCATGATATCTCCCTCCTTGTCCTCCCACTCTGTCCCTGTTGCAGCTCGACCCTCCCATTTCCCTAAATTCTCATTCCCCCCTCCTCACCCTCAGCCCCCCATCCCCACTCCCAGTCCGCTCATGTAGATCTCATCCACTTCTTCACTGAGCCATTCATGTGTCCCTGTTACTAGCCTCTCTGCCATCATAGAGCCTTTGTCCAGTGACTGGTAGAGGGAGATGTAGAGATCCACCGCCAGGCGACAGGCTAAGCTCCAGAAATCCAATCAATGAGAGAGAGGAGGGATTCTGTAGGCAGGAGAATGATGGGAAGACATGCAGAGATGAGGGCCACAATTTTGGAAGCCCATGAACTATATAGACTAGTGGCTGTGGAGCCCCCATTGGACCGGACTAGGCCCTCTGCATACAGAAGACGGTTGGGTTGTTTGGCTAGAACAGTTTGGGGGGCACCCAGACAAGGGGATCGGGATCCATCCCTGGTGCATGGGTAGGCTTTTAGGAGCCCAGTGTCAATGTTGTGATGCCTTGTGCAGGCTTGGTGCAGTGGGAAAGAGCTTGGACCTGCCTAGACTCAGTGTACTCGTCTCTGCTGACTCCCCATGGGAGACCTTGATTTGGAGGATGTGGGAATGTGGGGTGGCTTGGGAGGGAGGGCTGGGGGTGGGAGAAAGCAAGAGATGGGATCTGTGGGGTGGTATGTAGAGTGAGTAGAAAAATTCTTAATAAAGAAGAATTAAAAAACAACAACAAAAACTTGCTTTTCTAGAATAAACAGGCACCAGGCTTTGTTTAAAATATTTCCTCAACTCTGAGATAACATATCAAAAATCTCCCAGTAACTGTATTTATCTCAGATCATGCAGCAGATAACAAGGTATTTGCTTCAATGTCTGTAAAAATTTCATTGTGAAGGTGACATTTTAAAAATCACCTTCCCTTAGTAAGAGAAAAAAAGCAAAATTAAGCAATTTCCTCTAATTTATGAGCCAGAAAAAGAAAATTTTGTATATTACTGAGAAGAAGCCTTGATTACAAGATTTTTGCTTGTTTCTTCCTTTCTACTGGTGTGTGTGTGTGTGTGTGTGTGTGTGTGTGTGTGTGTGTGTGTGTGTATGTGTAAGCAATATATCAGCAATGCATTCTTATAGTACATTGCATTAGCAGCATGTATTTCCAACTTTGGAGAAGTGCTCAATATAAGCTCCAGTTATATTTGCTTCTCCTTTTAAGTTGAAGAATCAGTAAGTATTTTCTTCAAATTTGTCTTCAATTCAATAACATTATCAGTGATCAAAGTACAAAGTAATAGTTAAAATTGCAACCAGAATCCCATTGTATGTTGATCTACTTAGAGTCAGAAAGGCAAATAAGATACAATGAAGAACTCACTCCAGGGATAAGGACAAGGATCTACATTTCAGTACAGTTTTACCCTGAACATATTAGTGGGTAGTTGAAGAATTCCTGCTAATGTGAAAATCCTAGGAGGTTCAAGTCATTTGTATAAAATGGCAAGTAGTATTTTCACATAGCCTTAGCGATTACTCCCACTCGTCCTGTGAGCTATGGGTTACCACACTGACAACTATAGAAAAGTTCAATAGCTGAGGAGCCCCCAGTTGGATCAGGCCCTCTGGATAAGTAAGACAGTTGATTAACTTGATCTGTTTGGGAGGCACCTAGGCAGTGGGACCCGGACCTGTCCTTAGTGCATGAGCTGGCTGTTTGGAACCTGGGGCCTATGCAGGGACACTTTGCTCAGCCTGGGAGGAGGGGACTGGACCTGCCTGGACTGAATCTACCAGGTTGAGCTGAATCCCCAGGGGAGTCTTTGCCCTGGAGGAGATGGGAATGGGGGGTGGGCTGAGGGAAGGCAGGAGTTGGGGTGGGGTAGGACAGGGGAATCCATGGCTGATATAAAAAATTAAATCAAATTATATAAAAAGTTCATTGTGACATATTAGTTAAAGGCAATGGCAAGAAAAGAATACATCCTCTACATTTGAAGTTGGAAGAAATATTTTAAAATGTATTCTAGACCTAGGTTTGGCTAAAATGGTTGATGCACATGTTTTAAAGAAACACATGTCCTAATGATTGAAGTATGTCTTTTAATCGTTTCATAAGTGAGGTCATAATATAAGCAACACTTTTTTAAATGTCATAGGTTAATATATCCTCTCCCTTTAATGGTGATAACAACTCATATGAAAGATTTTCCATTTTATCTGACCTCTGCCCTTGCTTCCCTGCCCCCCCAAATAAAATTTAAGGGTAAAAAAGAAAAGAAAAAAAGGGGGGGTAAAATCTTGTCATAGAAGCTGTAGCGTGACATAGTGAGTCACAAAGTAAACACTTTTGTCTATATATCTTTACTTGCAAGTGTTTATTGCAAAGAGTCATTGGTTCGAAGCCTCTGGTTTCTGCTACACTATCGCGAAATGATTGAGATCGAGATGCATGAAAGACACAAAGAATAAATTTAAAAAAATTAAATTTAAAAATGTGGTGAATACATTTTACAAAACAATTCTAGATGCTAATGGCAGTAGCTCAATTCTTACATAATTATAATTTAATATTTTTCTCATGACAAAAAATGTTAAATTTAATGTTATATAAATTACTTAATTGAAAAAAAAATAGATAATCTATTTTGAGCATTCCAGAATCATTAGAAGTAGAAGCATTGTGAATGCTATTCATATAAAACTTTTGTGGAAATAATCTCATGTTTGTGAAATGACTGTTGCACATTAAATGTGTGGACACTGAGAAGCGTTTCTCAACTCCCCGCAGCTATTGTGCTCATTCTCTTACTGCCCAGTGCTTTGGTGCTAACAGTTGCTTTTCTGACATCTCCAGTCTTATTCTTTGCATTCTTTGTCACTGTATTTGATGTCCATGTTCCACTCTGCCACTGTCAAACCTTTTCTAACCAGAAATTACATTGATGATTCCCTACCGTTTTCACACTTTGTATGAGTGGCCTATGCTAGAAATTTGATAAGCCAAATCTTGGGGCAGTGAGTTTAACTCATTGCTAAAGTTATTCTACCTATCAAGACTTTTCTTCTCACTAGGAAACAACATTTTTTTTCACCAGGAAGAAACAATTTTCTTCACCAGTTGCACTTCTAATTGCTTTTTGCAATTGTGTGTGTACAAAATACAGTGCATTTTTCTTTTCTCATTGTCATTTAACCCTAGTCACAGCTCCCATGATGGATGCCATGTTGCACATTTGAGCTCTACACATCAAGAAAAAAATGCACAGAAATATGAATTATAAAAATATTGAAATATGAGGAGTAACACTAGCAGAGATATTCTGTTTAATATTGGGACTCTAAATCTTTCACTACTGGTTCATGTGAGTTTATAATAACATGTAGTGATATTTTATTTGTACTAAAATGTGATTTGTATATTAATAAATAAAGTTGCCCGGGGGTCAGAGCTATTAGAGCCATAACAAAAGCTGGATGGTGATAGTGCACGCCTTTAATCCCAGCACTTGGTAGGCAGAGCTACGTAGATCTCTGTGTGTTCAAGGATACAGCCAGCATTGGAGACATATGCTTTTAATCTCAATACCAACCATAGAAGACCTGGAGGTCTGTACAGACAGGCAGTGACAAGGCAGTCATGTGGTTGGGTTTACGACCAATGAGAAGGCAGAGCAGAAAGTCTATATAAAGACAAAAACACAGGAAGTAGGTCTCTTGGCTGAAGAGGCTAGCTGCAGCAGATGGGTAAGGCTCTTAGCTCTGACCTCTTGGCTTTGTTCTTTGCATTGGTTCTGTGTTTCTTATTTAATAAGATGGTTGGTTACATCTACAATAAGAGGCATAATTAAACATACAGTTGAGGTTTTTGTAAATATATCTAAAATAATATAAGATAAATTTAAAATTATATCACAATATTATTGCAGATACAGAGAGTATTACCATAAGTAGAGACATAAAGAAAATAGTACCCATAAAACTTCAAGTCATTTTAATTATAAAATATGAAAACATTATATATTGTCTCATTTTATCTGTGAGTGAATACATAAATGTAAAATTTATTTATTTTTCAAAAATTATTTCTATATGAAATTACAAATCATTACAGAATACTTTGCTTCAATCTAATGTGCATTAATCCTATTGATATTTCTGTGATTTCTAGTTATTCTTTTAAAGAATGATAGGGTTTCTTTACAAAGTTTATTAGTTAAAAATTCATTATTAGTTCTGTTTAAAGCCAATCCCTCTTTAAGTAGCCCTTTCATTATAGTTATTGGCAATCATATACCTTAAAGTCAATAGTAACAAGGCATCAATTATGTAGATATGGGTCATAAACATTTACCTGGGATTGCTTCTAATAAGCTGTTGAGAAATCCAAAAAATAGTTCCCAAAAGTGGACAGTTAAATAAGGAATTTGGAGATTCAGCAAAGGAAAATTCATAACACTGAAAGGAAATTTCAAATACAATTTAAGTAAAAATAGGGAAAAATAATAAGCCATGAGAGCTTTGATATTCAACCTTCAAGAAACTATGTATGTACATTAAGAACAAAGTTTAGAATAGCAAAGTTTGGAAAGTGATGAAATTATTTGTAAAAAAAAATGATAAAATATTTATAAAATTATGTCAGGCAAGGTTCAATTCCAAGCAATCAGAAAAAGAAAAACAAACTGTAGAGTGACTGACACCTTTAAAGACCCCATAAATGAAGGGTGAAATTTTGGCACTATGAAGATTTTAGATGACTGCTTGAATAATAAACATGAAGTAATAAAACACCCAATTGCAGTGGGTAAAGAAATAATTTTATACAAAGATATTCCTAACTTTTGTGTATTGTTTGAGAGTACATGAAAGTCATACAGTCAGAAAGAAAACAAGTGTCTGGGAAGCAGCTGAGCAGTGATGACCACTGCCTGTTATTCTAGAGGTTCCAGATTCAGTGCCTATTACCTATTTGATCACTTACAAACAACTGTATTTCCAGTTCCACAGATACAACAAGCTCTTTTGGCCCCAACATACATCAGGCACACAAGTGGTAAACACACATATACATGTGAGCAAAAATCTCATATGCATAATACATAAAATATTAAAAGCATTAATGTTAGACATGACCTGATTATGGAAGAGAAATAATCATAATATAAAATTTCAGGGCCTGTATGTTATTTAGCAAGTTGTATAATTATAATTTACGTTGATACACTAACTAAACAAAAATAAAAGAAATAATAAATATATATTAAAGAGATATTTATATAGAAGCAATCTTTGGTATATTTAATAAATAATCTTAACAGAATATATTTGTGTGTTATTAATGTTGATTTCAGTAAGATGAACTAAGAATGTCCTATTCCATGAAAACCCTGGATGTGAAGGTTATGAGTCCAAATAAACCACTTGTTGCCTTGGTTAAGTACTTAGTTGAAAAAACAAGGAAAGTCACAAATACAGCATTACACTTATGTAGGAATGCTGTTTTTTTGTGTGGCTAAATACTTTAATAAACAGTTTAGGAGATAAAAAGTTATTTCGATTTGGGGGTTTTTAGAATGAATTCCAAGCAGCTGGATCTGGTACTCAGAGGCCAAAGAAAGACAGAAGTCTGCAGAGAGAAAGTGTTTCACTTCTTGATGATTGAGATCTACAGTGGAGAAAGGGCAGAGAGCCATCCTCAGGCTTCTAGGACATACTACTGCAAAATACTTCCTCAAATTAGACACTTCCTCGTAGGTTTCACTGACTCCCAACAAAGCCCTCTTGTTATGGATCCACCATGGGATGAATCCATGAATTAATCTAGAAAGCTCTGAATCTATTCACTCCATAGAGCACTGAAGTGAAGTCATCGGTGTGTTTAGTCCATTAAACTGGAAATGATATTTTCAACTGAATTCCTTCTCTTTAGGAGAAAAGATTGTAGAGAGATGGATGGCAATGAATGTTTAGGAAGGACAACTCTAAGTTAGTACCTCTTCAAACCTATTGCCCTGGGTGTTGTCCAACTACTTGCTGACAGAAAACACAATGCTCACTTTAATGGGGATAGGAGCTTGTTTATTCTGGAGCAAAATATGAATGAACTTTACCTGGAGATGTATTTATACTTCCTTGTTCCAACAGCATTAACAGTTTGAGGATGTTTTTAATAGTAATGAAAAAAAGAAAGCCATGAAGCAAAGCATCTGCGCAAAGCTGAGACTCCCTCCCCTCCCTGTGCTAGAACTAATTTACCGTTTCCAACAAAATACTGGAACAGTACTTTGAATCATGACTTTTCTAATATTTTAGTAGAAACATTAGGCATGCAAGTTAGAACAACGATGGGGGGAAAGATTCTTGGCTGTAGGCACCAGATGCTGTTAGGATTCTGAGACTTTTGGTTGGTCTTGTTAATATATTTCAAAAGACCATATCTGTTAGTCAAAGAATGTTAAGTCAGACATGGAGGTGACAAGGTATGGCCAAGTAGAGATTAAATATAGCTCAAGATAAATTGTAATTATGCTCAGTACCTGCAATATTCCAACGTGTCCAGAGTCACGGAAAGCATCACAGGTTAAACAGCCCTACAGAGGGTACAATGGCAGATAGGGTTCTTTTATTGAACTTTCATTCCCACACTAAATTTAGGATGTCATAGCTATGTTCACTTATTAAGTAAATACTTTATCAGTCTTCATGGGTTATTAGTAACTCTTTTAAATTTTTGGCTATAGGTTTTGAGAACAACTTTTGTATATTGTATAGAGATGTCATTCACAAAATTAAATTGTTTTGCACTTTGCAGGTACTACATATGAACATTTAGATTGATATTTACAATCCTTTTGAGTGGTTTATTATGCAAAGATGCTTAAATCTCTTCATTAAGTAGCAATCTATTTCAAGTGTAACTATAATATGAAGTACAAAAATATATACATAATTGACATTTATCATTGAAATGCTGACTTTTTTATTATTAATTGACATATTTGATTTACTTGAACAATAAAGGCATGCTGAAGGTAGTTTTTCCAATTTTATATGTTCCATATGCCATTAACTCTTCCACTGTGCATGTTCAAAATTCAATGAGAAGTAATATAAACCCTTGTTGAAAGAGTTAATACAACTAAAACATTCAAAAGTTATCTGAAGTTTTTTGCCACTTCTTTTCTAAATGGCACAACACTAAAATTTAATGATACAGTTCTTCATAATTATCGGTAAACTTCAAATTACTATGTAGGATTTTCCACAAGAGTATATTAAAATCTGACTGAATACAACCTAAGCATGTGTATCTTGAATTTTTACTGCAACAGCATTTGCATTTGAGCAATGAAAATAATCAACTTAATTTGCCCTCCTAGAGAGCATAGAAGTGGCTTTGATTAGCCCATTGAAAGCCTGTGTTGTTTCCCTTGAGTTTGGATGCAGGGGGTCGAATTGCCAACAAGATGTGACCCAGCAGGGATTCAGGGTGTCGAGGATAAAGCTGACTATATTAAAGACATAAGAGAAGGCCATCAACTTGGAATAAAAAAATGTTCTTTATGAAGAAGCTTTCTGTCTTCTGGAAGGAATTTATCTTTGTTATGGTGTTTCCATCGCTAAATCATAGGTTTTCTTCCTTGTTCCTTATCCCAGATAAGTGTGGAAATGACTATTCAAAAGCTCTAGAAAAACAGTGGCCAGTGTACAATGTGGGGGTTGTACCTGTTCTTACAATTCAGGCTGGAAAATCCCAAGTTTCATGGAATGTTGGGGAAAATACTCAAAGCATTCTTATTTAATTATCACAAATTAAATTCTTATATTCACAAGCCAGGTGGTGTAGCTAGAGTTTTCCTGCCTGGCCCATAGTCAGGACAAATCTCTCTCACCTGCCAGTCCCACAGCCACTCAGACCCAACCAAGTAAACACAGAGACTTATATTGCTTACAAACTGTATGGCCGTGGCAGGCTTCTTGCTAACTGTTCTTATAGCTTAAATTAATCCATTTCCATAAATCTATACCTTGCCACTTGGCTCGTGGCTTACAAGCATCTTCACATGCTGCTTGTCCTGGCAGAGGCTGGCAGTGACTCCTTCTCAGCCTTCCAATTCCCAGAATTCTTCTCCTCCTTGTCCCGCCTACTTCCTCCTGCCTGACTACTGGCCAGTCAGTGTTTTATTTACTAACCAATCAGAGCAACACATTTGCCATACAGAACATCCCATAGCAAGGTGGTGCTGGTGCTCACCTTTAATCCCAGCACTGGGGAGGCAGAGCCAGGAGGATCTCTGTGAGTTCAGGCCCACCTTGGTCTACAGAGCAAGATCCAGGACAGGCACCAAAACTATGCAGAGAAACCCTGTCTCAAAAAAACAAAAACAAAAACAAAAACAAACAAACAAACAAACAAAAAAACAACCAACCAGATTACAAATACACTCTAACTGCCTAACAAATCATCATAGAAAGAGTAGTAGTAAAAATTAAACTATTTCAAAATAGCTTAATTGAATTCAGCTAAAATCTCAATTGTCCTTAACATGAACAAATTAAAGAAAAATCCACAGCATTTGCATTCAATAAATTTTGGAAATCATGTAAAGAATTGGGGAAACTTAGAAATCAATGAGAATACTCAGTTTACACATGCAATTTAATCCTCCCCCCATTGCTGTGAATAAAATACCTTACAGGAGCAACTAAGGAAAGAGTTTATTTTAAACAATAATTCCAAGGGTGGTGGCTTTTAAATACACTGGGAAAAAAAACCAAAGACCTAGACTCAATTCTAATTTAGATGAATTCTTCTATCCTGAGAGCCAAACAGCATGCCATGTGAAGGGGCAGATAAGGTCTGGTTTTAAAAGCAGACAGCAGAAACTTGTGCTTTACAACTATTCTTGGAATCCACAGCTGGCAGGAAAATTGTTTTACCCCCTTACATGGGGTAAAGACCCTTTCCCATAGTGATATGTAGGTTTACAGAAGTAAAGACAGCTGTTAATACCTCACAACCATTATTCTATTCTAAGCCCACCTGAAGTCCACTATGATCTCCCAGGCATCCCAGAGCAAAGGGTAAATGGCCCTTTAGCGATGCCTGGCTCCATATTGTCACTTTAGCCATCACAGCGGACCTGCATAAATTATTACCCAGGTCTGAGCATTCGAATGACTGGGATAGAGCAGTTCATTTCTCAGCAGGCAATAACATAGTACCATCAGTTTAGCATTGTTTGTTATACTCCCCACACAACCTACAATCTTTCTCAGCAGCAAAGATGGTAAGCCATTACAAATTTGAAGTAGCTAGGCACATTCACATTCAAGAACAGGGAGCAAAAATTAATACACTCAGGCTTATGCTCAGCCCAACTTCTCATTTTCTTTTTTTTTTATATAGCAGATGACCCCAAACTTGGGGAGAATAATACCTACTTTATTAATTATTGGTTTGTTTATTTACTTATTTATTTTACTTTACCTGTACTTATGTTCCTTCAGTAAGGATTTAAAATCCAAATGCTCATTTTCAAAACCACACACACACACACACACACACACACACACACACACACACACACACAAAATGCTCTCATTCTACAGGTCACTTACCTAGTGATTTTGATCTTGCTACTCAGTTAATATAACTGTGACAATCCCCCATAGATATTGCTTCTGTTACTTGGGGAGTCACAACACAAATATCACATTACTTGGGAAAAGAGTTCCCTTATTCCGTTAATGAGATAACTTAAGAACGGAATTATTTAGGAACAGGAGGGGAAGTGAGAAGTGAGGAAGAGATGGTAGGAGTAGAAATAGAGGAAACATGATCAGGACCCATTATACAAGAAAAGAAAAATCTATCTTCAATAAAAAGAAGAAAAAAGAATGGAATCCACAGATTCTTGAAAATAATCTTATTAGATATGAAACAACAACAAGCAAAAAACAGGCAGACAAATCTTATCTTGTCTACAAATCTTATCAGCTACCCAGGAAGAAAATAGGGAAAAATTCTCACAATTCCTCATTGACGCTCCCTTCCCAGGTGATTCTAACTATGTTGAAAATTAAAACTAATGATTGTACACTCTACTAGAAACACATATGTTAAGTTTCAAACCTGGGACAAACAGCTAAGGAGCCTATTTAACGTATCTAAGCTGGACAGCCACCAGGTTGTCCCAGCATCCTTCAATCCCTAGCTGTTTCAGGGTATGACTGGCACACCCTGCCCTCTACAGTGGGTAGAGAGAACTCTCGGGCCCTGGGAGGGGCTGGCTGCCCTTTACCCACAGGTTCTTGCCTATACATTCCAGGCATTTTAGTTATGCACCTTTTCTTTACTTTGGGCCTTCCAGCTGCTGTACCTGGTTCACCTCTTTCTTTTCTCACTTCTCCTCCCCCTCTCTCTACCAGGCCAGCTTAGTCCTGTCCTGTCTACTCTAGACTCTCACAGTTGTCTTTGTCCATGCCTCTGCCTATGATGTCCTACATATCTATAGCAAAAATTCTCCTCTACCATAGCAAGAAGCATTTGTGTCCTTTCCTTTCCTTACCCCCCTCTCTCCCTTCCTCTCTTTCTCTGTCTCTCCCTTCCTCTCTTTCTCTGTCTCTCTCTTTCTCTTTCTTTCTCTTTCTTTCTTTCTTTCTTTCTTTCTTTCTTTCTTTCTTTCTTTCTTTCTTTTCTTTCTCTCTCTCTCTCTCTCTCTCTCTCTCTCTCTCTTTCTTTCTTTCCTTCTTTTTTCATTTAACAGACAATTACTGAAAGGGTTTTATGGGTAAAAGAATACCTTAGTGATCAGGGCCAAGGAATGCCACAAATATCACACCATGCAATGATATCATGCAAGAGATTTATTGAGAAGTGAGGAAATACAAAAGGTCACCTTTTACCTCTTAGTGGAGATGAAACACACACACACACACACACACACACACACACACACACACACACACACACACAGAGAGAGAGAGAGAGAGAGAGAGAGAGAGAGAGAGAGAGAGAGAGAGAGAAAGACAGAGACAGAGACAGACAGACATACAGACAGACACCAGGCCATGATGGCTCAGTTTTTTTTATAGTGGATATGGTGTGTTGTGCCCAGATCGTAAGCCCCAGAGAGACCACCAAGGACGAGCATTCCAGAATGCAAAAGCAAGGTTTATCTGTTACAAGTCATGACAGGGAACTCAACTCAAGCCATCTCAAGTGAGGCAGAGAAGCGTTACTCTTTCTTGGGGAAGTTAGTTTTTATAGGCAAAACCCATAAAATTTCTTAGAGGGGAGGGGGGTTAGTACTGGTCCATCGGTCCAGTTTTTCCCGGGCCTGGACTTTATCTTATTCTAGCTTATCTGTTTGCCCTGTCAGGAGTTTTACAACTCCTCTCTGGGGTCTGGTCATGTTATCTCCGGAGAGGGGCATCTCGTGGTTAATTGGTTACCATCAGACATTCTGACTCTGTTCTTTTGTTCCTGGGGCTGGCGCCATTATTTCTGGGGACTTGAAATTGGCCTGGGTCTATCTATATTGAGATATCTTTGTCTAAGGCCCCATTTTTGAGACAATAGAGTGAGGGTCTTGTTGTGCCTAGATCACGTCCCCAAAGCTGCCACGGGAGACTTTAGGTACAGAATGCAAAAGTAAGGTGTTTTCTAAGTTTACAAGCCTCCAGGGAGGCTCTTCTAAATCTCTCACTCACAGCAGGGAGGTTGGAAGGAGCACTCCCCTTTCTTTGTGAGGCTAGTTTTTAAAGGCACAGACCATATAATTTATTTTAACCCGCCTCCCTTTTTAGTCTTTTGGTCAAATATCCTGACTGTGTTTTCAAAAGTCCCTGTAGCAGATACAGCCACCTGGGGAAAAGGGGTCTAAGTTCTTCTCTACACTTAGGAATCCTGCTTCTATTTGTCTGTAGGGGATAGAGTGGGGGGTTTTACTGAGGTATCACAGGTGCATGTGTATAGGGAAAATACATGATGGTGGAAACTCATTGCAGATTAAAGATGGGTGGGGTGTTTGAAGTTGGAGCACCTGGTTGTGAAATGCGGGCAGTTCTTATTTGACTAAAAATTGCAATGCTCTTAAAAATGAGTATAGTCTCTGTGTTTAAAATACTTGATTAAAAAGTGAGTATATATATGAACATATATACACACATACATAGATACAGAGTTTTTCTAAGATAGTACCTATTATTGCCGGGTGGTGGTGGCACATGCCTTTAATACCAGCACTTGGGAGGCAGAGCCAGGTGGATCTCTGTGAGCTCAAGGCCAGCCTGATCTACAGAGTGAGATCCAGGGGAGGCACCAAAACAACACAGAAAAACCCTGTCTCGAAAAACCAAAAAAAAAAAAAAAAAAAAAAAAAAAGATAGTATCTATTTTTAAGGAAATATGAAATAATAGTCTGATCTAAATAAGAGTAAAAATGAGCATATATTTAAGTCACCATGTTTCATTCTAGAACTCTGCAGTAACTTCTATAATTCCTGAAAGAAAGTATAAGCAATGCTATAGAGAATCCACCTGTTGAACTGACTGACCCATGGGTGGGAAGGAGGTTTATTATTATTATTATTATTATTATTATTATTATTATTATTATTATTATTATTGATATGAAAGAGAGAATAACCAGAGGACTTTGGCGAATTCCAAAGCCACCATGGCTGCCTCTATGGCTCAGAAATGAGAGGAGCAGACTGGAAAAGGCTGGGGTTATCTGTCTTGGGAGCAGGGAAAAACTTACAGGGTTATAAATAAAAAAAAACAAAAAACAAGCAAACAAACAAACAAACAAAAACTCCTCAATAAATCAATCCCTAGAACGATAGATAGATAGATAGTAGATAGATGATAGATAGATAGATAGATAGTAGATAGATGATAGATAGATAGATAGATAGATAGATAGATAGATAGATAGATAGATAGATAAAGACAACTCAAACTAACTTGATTCTTGGGCTGCAAAATTCAGTCTCTCCTCAGTCATGATATCCTCAATGTAATTGTTTCCCTATGTCAGAAGCATAATATGTCTGTTTGTGAATTCCAGCAATGCCAGAATCTAGTAAGCAACAATAAATTTATAAATTATGTTGGTCATGTTGACTACCATTTGCTAAATAATAGTAATTTCCCTTTGGAACATGTTCTTTGTTGTTCATGGGCCCCTATTATTCTAATTTTAATTAATGATGACTAATATTAACTCTATGATTCAACAGTTTAGTTAGATAGTTATAATGTTGAGTTCAATTTATTAGCAGTTGAAAAAGCCAAAAGCCACATGGTAGAGCCCCAGATACTGTGGGAAAGGACTCTCCAAGTGAGGCATAAAACTGAATCCTGGGGGGAAAGTTGGTGGAGAACAAATAGGAACACTTGCTTCAAGCTGAATTGACTTTGGAAGCCCAAGGGATAGTCAGCAATTCTCTGCATTTTGGTCCCTTGGCACTCATTCTGGATAGCTCAATGACAGGCCATTGGGCATGAGGCTACCACTGCTTTTCCTATCCTGTTGGGTTCAAGTAATGCTGTATTCTTACTGTCTTGGTGTGTTGAGAAGATTATGGGCCTAAGTTTTCTAAAGCATTTAATCACTTTTATGAGTATATAAACAGAGGAATTTTATCATGACTTCTTCACACATTTGTGACATTATGCTTTAATCACTGGCGTGGTTGTAACACTGTTATGGGCAGGCAGTGTGCCTCAAAGATACTTCAACAACTTCTCGATTCTGCTTTTTTACTTGCTTATATATGGTATTTACCTTCCTGTGTCACGTGGTTTCTATTGGATTCTTAATGAACACATGCATAAAAAGTTGTAAATCCATTCCGCCACTGTATTTGTACACAAAATGTGATCTAAATATTACCTTGAAAAACAGAGTAACCCAAGACAAAAAACAAACAAAAAAATCCTACGAAGCTGAGAATCCTGGGAGTTTAGGGCAGTTGAGGAAGGGCTTGAAGGTTGCTGATATGTAACACAGGTACCTCTCAATAGGGAAGTGGCTCTGACTGGCCAACAGAAACCTAGGTCACAGATTTCTAGGAAGGATGAAAATGAAATGCTACTTCTCTGCCAGCAATCCTATAGTCCAGATTGAGATGGGTCAAAAGTACATTTGGACCTAGTCAGTGGGCCTGCTCCATTTCATGGTTTTTCCCTTGAAACCTCACCAAAAAAATCAATGGATGAATAAACACATTTACATACTCTCATTAGTAGGACTGTCATATCAGCAGGCCACAGTATAAAGGATAATTTTCTTTATAATTATTTCATACGTCCCAACATTCTTCCTTTTAGATGTTTTTGTCAAGTTTAGTTTAATTTTAAAGAATTATGTCAAAAATCATCAAGATATAAAGTCAGAGTAAAGTGGTTAGTAGTTGTTTTTATTAAAAATAAATACCAGTACCAAGCTGTTTTTATTACTGTAGCGCTATAGTAGAGCTTGAGGTCAGGGATGGTGATGTCTCCAGAGGTTACTTTATTGTACAGGATTCTTTTAGCTATCCTGGGATTTTTGTTTTTTCATATGAAGTTGAGTATTGTTCTTTCCAAGTCTGTGAAGAATTGTGTTGGGATTTTGATGGGGATTGCATTGAATCTGCAGATTGCTTTTGGTAATGGAGGAGGGGGGAATCTGTGGTTGGTAATGTAAAATGAATAGAAAATTTTTTTAATAACAAAAAAAGGAAAAGAAAAAGTATAAAGCCCCAAACCTGCTTCCACTAGAAACCACAGCATGTATTTTTTTTCCTTTTTATTTTCTTCTTCTGTATACCAGTGGGGTGAGGGTAAGAGAGAATAAACAAAAACCAAACAACTCTGTTTTCAAATCATTAATATTTTGAGGTGGCACAGGTGTGGTGGGGAAGTTCCTGGTCCTGGGTGGAAGCCATAGTTTTTGGGTCGAATGTGAGGATGCTTTGTCCCTGTACTATCTAGTTTTACATCAATTTGTCACAAACTAGAGTCATCAGAGAGGAGGGAAATGAGAAAATGGTTCCATAAGATCCATCTGTCAGGCATTAGTGAACAATGGGGTGAGGGTGGGAGGCAGCCCATTGAGGGTGGTGCCATCCACAGGCTTGTGGTTCTGGATCTTGTAAGACAGTGGCCTGAGAAAGGCATGGGGAGCAAGCCAATAGCAGCACCTCTCTATGGCCTCTGCAACAGCTCCTCCCCCAGGTTGCTTCCCTGCTTGAGTTCCTGCCCTCACTGCTGCTTTTGTTGGTGAGCTGTTATATTGAACTGTGATTGAAATGAACTCTTTCCTCCTCAATAAATCAATTGATAGATAGATAGATAGATAGATAGATAGATAGATAGATAGATAGATAAAGACAACTCAAACTAACTTGATTCTTGGGCTGCAAAAATCAGTCTCTCCTCAGTCATGATATCCTCAATGTAATTGTTTCCCTATGTCAGAAGCATAATATGTCCTGTTTGTGGATTCCAGCAATGCCAGAATCTAGTAAGCAACAATAAATTTATAAATTATGTTGGTCACGTTGACTTTCATTTGCTAAATAATAGTAATTTCCCTTAGGAACATGTTATTTGTTGTTGACAGGCCCCTGTTATTCCAATTTTAATTAATGATGACTAATATTAACTCTATGATTCAACAGTTTAGTTAGATAGTTATAATGCTGACTTCAATTTGTTAGCAATTGAAAATGCCAAAAGCCACATGGTAGAGCCCCAGATACTGTGGGAAAGGACTTTCCAAGTGAGGCATAAAACTGAATCCTGGGGGGAAAGTTGGTGGAGAACAAATAGGAACACTTGCTTCGAGCTGAATTGACTTTGGAAGCCCAAGGGATAGTCAGCAATCTCTGCATTTTGATCCCTTGGCACTCATTCTGGATAGTTCAATGACAGGCCATTGGGCATGAGGCAACCACTGCTTTTCCTATCCTGTTGGGTTCAAGCAATGCTGTATTCTTACTGTCTTGGTGTGTTGAGAAGATTATGGGCCTAAGTTTTCTAAAGCATTTAATCACTTTTATGAGTATATAAACAGAGGAATTTTATCATGGCTTCTTCACACATTTGTGACATTATGCTTTAATCACTGGTGTGGTTGTAACACTGTTATGGGCACTGTGCCTCAAAGATACTTCAACAACTTCTCGATTCTGCTTTTTTACTTGCTTATATATGGTATTTACCTTCCTGTGCCACGTGGTTTCTGTTGGATTCTTAATGAGCACACACATAAAAGGTTGTAAATCCATTCTGCCACTGTATTTGTACACAAAAAGTGATCTACATATTACCTTTAGAAACAGAGTAACCCAAGACAAAAAATATTTTGCAAGTTGATTTTTCACAAAATTTAAAACATTGTAGTAACCTAGATGTGGACACAGTAATTTGGAATGGAGTAATAATATAAGAGATGTAAAATGAACTCCAAAAATGTGAAGAACAAAAAGAAACAGACTTAAGTTTAATTGTTGATTCTTTGTAGAACTTTAGTTTTATGTATATGAGCATATTGGCAACCCATGCAGAATATTTATAAATTTGTTTGTTTTCATGCTTTATTTCTCATATATGCATATTTCCTATCTCATTTGCTAAGAACAGAAATATGTCTTCTCTCTCCATTTTTACTTTTGGGACATGAATCAATGGACATAAGAAAGATTAACCCAAAAGAAAACATATTTAACTCTGTACATATTCACTGGAGTCCTATAAAATATGACTGTTGATGAATGTTGGATAAAATTGTCTTGTTTTGTGACTATATGTCTCACTATGATAAAGGTTGCATCTGAGCAATTCTCTTGCTACTGTCCAATGAAGATATATGTTTCCTTCATATTGGAACTTCTTTTCAGAACTAAAGCTATGTATCAAGTTACCAAAATTTAACTAGGCAATAGTGAATATACTAAAAATGAATATTTGAGGAGAGATGTGCATTCTCAGATAGTCAGATACTAAAAAAACACACCTAAGTCATATAATCTACATTACAAATTTCATTTACAATAAAAGTAACTGTGTTTCAGTCATTAGAGTTAAGGCAGGAAATTTGAATGCTGAGCATGTTCTTCTAATAGTATTATAAACATCTCATAAACAGGGTTAGTGCCTACCTGTACAAAACAGTTCAGGCAATTTCCTACCCCTTGTACCTTGTAACATAGTGAGAATATGGGAACTATTTCATTGCTATGAAAATCAAAATATTACTGGACATTCTGAATCCCTGTGTTTTGATCAAAAATTAAAGAATTTATTATGAGGAATACTTTGTAAACTCCTCCTAAGTCTTCTGGTTACCTCTCTCAAATATTATTATTAACCTCTGTTGTCTGTTTGATGAGTTTTAAAACCACCATGGAAATAAAATCATGTATATGCCTGTGACAAATTTTCTAGATAGATTAATTGGGGCAGAAATTCTATCGAAATGTCAGTGACACCATTCTGTGGGATAGTGCTCTGGACAACAACAACACAAAACAGAAAGAAAGAAAGAAAGAAAGAAAGAAAGAAAGAAAGAAAGAAAGAAAGAAAGAAAGAGAGAGAGAGAGAGAGAGAGAGAGAGAGAGAGAGAGAGGGAGGGAGGGAGGGAGGGAGGGAGGGAGGGAGGGAGGGAGGGAGGGAGGGAGGAGAGAGAGAGAGAGAGAGAGAGAGAGAGAGAGAGAGAGAGAGAGAGAGAGAGAGAGAGAGAGAATCTTTAGCATCCATATCTCTAAGTTTCTTGGTCGTGGAAGCCGTTCATCCAGTTTTTAAAAAAATCATCAAAATTAGTATGTCTAATTTCTCTTCATTATACTTTCATTGTGAGAATGAAAAATATTAAAAATGCTAGAAAATGCAGTAATATCAGTAATATTTAATACTAACATGAGTTGAGGTTTCCTATATTGTATTTATTGTTTTGTCAAGGCAAAGGAGATTCTGAAAAAAAAAATAAATGTCTCTGTAATAAGGGCATTCACACAGAAAACAGAGGCAAATATTTATTAAAAATACTGTGATAGTTAACTTTGTCAACATGACACATTTAAAATTACAAAAAAGAGATTCTCCATGATTGATTTGGTACTGTGTATATATCCAAACAGGATTGTCTTTATTATGTTAACTGATATAGGAAGACAGCCTACTGAACTTGATGCCATTACCTAGACAGGAGTTACTTTACTGTGTGTGAGTTGTTGTGGTCTATAAGTGTCCTATATGTGTACTAGAATTGATTGCCTTTTCTCAACACAATTTTAACATCTTCTTCTACTAGAAGAGGTGGTATTCAACAAGGAGGATTCCAGACCAGTTCATTCTTAATTCCTCCAATTCCTGGTCCAAAGTGTGTAGTGTCTTTAGCAAGAGGAACTTGTCTTCAGATTCTGGGAAGCAACCAAGGAAGCAAGCAAAAGCTTATATTGTCAGGCTCCTTTGTATTCTTCTGACTAACAAAGGAAATGTAGATTTCTCATGCATGGTACTGAGGTTTTCCAAATGAAGTTTTAAAGGATTCTGTGATATTTTTTTCAAGGAGGACATCAAGGTAGAGATGAAAATAACAGCTATGGATAAGAAATTGCATGATTTATTATGAATGAGCAAATGGGTAATAACTAATATCAGTATAGAACACTTGGGAGACATTGGAATTAATCAATGCAGGTAATGTGGTAATATGCCTTAAACTGATGTATAACCCGGATCAGTAATTTTTGTTATCCAGGCAATCATACTCCAAAGGTGGTCAGAAAGCGTTTAATTAAAAAGTCACCTTCTGGGAGGGGATGTTTCATTTCATTTGTCTTCTTAAAGATCAGTTCCATTGAGTTCTCTCTTTTACACTTTCAAATAGGTTCCATTAGTTAAATCAGTGACTACAGTGATAAATAGGCTGACATAGATATTTTAGTTATGACCAGTGTCTTTACATAATTCAAGATAAGAGTTCGGGACAGTATCATTTGTTGGAGATAAAATGGTACTTTCACCTTACCCCTAAATGATTTAGTGCCTAAAAGACAATGTGTCAACTACTGGCAAACTATGGTCATACTGTCCCATAGAAAAGCTGCTGGGGTGCTTTTATTTTCTCTGTAGTTTTCCAGAACGTCTTAATTAATTCAGATAGAGACATTCAGCAAGTATTAGGAATATTTATGTTTTCCTATATTCATGAAATGTGTTGTTGATCTACTACTAGAATCTAGATGTTGAAGAGACTAAAACTCTACAACTGCATTTTAACTGTTTTTTAATTTTGGAATATACATTAACTATAGTAAATTAATACTCTTATTGATATTAAAATAATTATTATTCTTACTTCAATTAGAAAACTGACGGGCAATGTTGTTCTGTATGCTATGAATATGTGCTGTTCTGATTGGTTGATAAATAAAGCTGTTTGGCCAATGGTGAGGCAGAATAAGGTTAGGCGGGACATTCTAGCTAGAGAGAGGGGAAGGAGAATGGGAGAGAGGAGACTTTGCTAACCACTGCCAGGAAAAACAAGATGTAAAGATACTGATAAGCCACAAACCACATGGCAAAATACAGTTATAGAAATGTGTTAATTTAAGATATAAGAGCTACCATGGGCATAGTTTAAAAATAATATAAGTCTATGTGTATTCATTTGGGTCTGAATGGGTGAGAGAGGTTTGTCCTGACCACGTGCCAGGTGGGACACACACACACACACACACACACACACAAACAAATAAAAAAAACCCTTCTGGCTATAGAAAACCTTGAATTGTATAATATTCTAGTTCGTTTGTTTGTTTGTTTGTTTGTTTGTTTATTTGTTTGTTTTTTCCGAGACAGGGTTTCTCTGTGTAGCTTTGTGCCTTTCCTGGATCTCGCTCTGTAGACCAGACTGGCCTCGAACTCACAAAGATCTGCCTGCCTCTGCCTCCCAAGTGCTGGAATTAAAGGCATGTGCTATCACCACCCGGTTGTATCTGAATCCCCATTGAGATTCTGGGAAAAAGTATAAGTGCATTGTCAATGTTTGTCCACTGTCAATGAATATATTTTAAGACCAACTCCACCAAATGACACAAGAAACTTCAAACAACTCTTTATGTTCTTCTAGACTTGTTATCATGGAATTAAGTAAAATATGCACTTATTCCCACAAAAGTCTTTTATTCAATACACTTCACGGAAAATCAATCTTCATAAATAAATATATAGCTTTCTTATGACATTCTGATTACAAGATCCAGTGTATTCTTTATAACATGCCTCTCCGATCTTGTACTACTATCATGGTTTAATCTATTGTGTTACTACTTCTAAAGATATAACTCAGTTTAATTAAATATATAATCTAAGATGCTCATTATTGCCTTACCCAATCAGCTAAGTATTAAAATAATGAGAGAATCATACAGTTAAAAAATAAATGATACAAAAGGAAATACTTCCTTCTTCTGTGTTCAAAGCACACAATTTGTCTGCCTTTGAATATAGTTGAACCAAAATTAACTGAGTCCTGTGTTTTTGTTCTCCAGTTTGACAATGGCAAATATTTGAATTTTCAGTCAGGAGCAGCACACACACACACACACATACACACACATACACACACACACTCTTTTTTTCTTTCTTTTTTTTTGGGGGGGGTTGAGACAGAGTTTCTCTGTGTAGCTTTGGAGCCTGTCCTGGAAATGACTCTGTAGCCCAGGCTGGCCTCGAACACAGAGAGATCCACCTGCCTCTGCCTCCCAAGAGCTGGGTTTAAAGGCGTGTGCAACCATATACATATACATATGTATGTAAAGGTTCATGCACATATACACAAGCATGTATGTGGATATGCATATAAAATAAAATAAGACTCTGCCTTATCAGTTTCTCTTTGTCTATCAATTTGGTTCCATTTGGCCGAGGAACTCTGGATACAATAACTGTTCACAGATTTGCACTTCAAACAACACATTACAGTTAAATTGAATTGTGCTTTAATTGCTTTCAGTTTTTTTTTTCAACACATAAAGAAAATACGATGGCGTATTACTTGCAGGGGAATATTGATGAAAAGAGAATGAAACCAATGCAAAGCTAGCAGATCAATAGCTAAGGATATAACTTGTGTAGTTTCAGTCAAGTTAGCTCATCATCTTCTAGCAGAACTCATACAGTCTCAACTATTTTTAAGAAATAAAGAGAGCTGAATTCAAAGGCTACATTTTAAAGGACATAGAATTTCAAGAGTGATGTTGATTCTTTATCGTGATTGTTTCCATTATGACCAGAAATTAATATCTTCATAAATAATAACATTTATTTAACTTAGGGAGACATGTACTAAATTTAAAGTCAAAGGTGAATCAACCATCAGATTCTTGAATCACATAAAACTGAAGTTGGAGAAATTGAGTATAGAGACATTCCATTGTGAATGCATCTAATTTCATTTGAAATTAGGAACACTGATATCTCAGTCCTGTGCAAGAATACGCTTGTAGAATGGACAATGCTGTAGAAACAAACCATTCCCTGGCCCAGTCATAGTGCAGAGGCTTTTTTTTTTAATTGTCATCTCATACTAAATGAATACGTCAAGTATTTTCCTTTAAAAATTTTCAAAGATAGAATATAATAAACTAGACATAATTATGGCATTTCTGAAGCACAGTTACAGTGACTCCCCTTCCTTTCCCTATCTCCCACTTTCTGCTATCCCTCACTTCTCTTTGCTTTAGGTTTATCTCACTTAATATTATATTTTTTAGGTACATCCATTTCCTGAAAATGTTATAATTATTTTTTTTCTTATAACTAATAAAATTACTTTATGCATATGTGTCACATTTCCATTGAACAGTCTATTTATCTATTCATCTTGGATAATTCCAATTATCTGCTATTGTAAATACAGCAGCATAAAAATTCTTGTGCAGATGTCTCTGTGATAAAATACAACATCTTTTGGGGTTGTTTACAGGGATGTTATAGCTAGATTACTTAGCAGTTCTTTTAATTTGTTGAATAACCTCCATGCTAATAACCATCATGGTCTAATTATTAACACTCCCACCAGCAGCTAATAAATGGTCCTCTTTCCCAATATTTTCACCATTTTTTGTTTTACAAAATTAACAAATGTTAAAAAAACTGGATATCCATCTGCATAAGAATGACATTCGATCTATGTCTTTCACACAATTTTTAAAAAATCACCATATTAAAAAAAAAAAAACACCATTAAGTTCAACATTTGTTCAACATTAAGCAAACAAATACCTTAATGTGTAACACGAATCTTAAAAGGTCTTATTAATAATAATAAAAAAAAAACTGAGCTAGATATTGGGGTGAAAGCTGATAGATCAGAGGAACAGAACAAGCCACAACCAACCTCACCTCACCAGCTTTTCAGCCAATCATGTTTCCATGAATCCTCAGACTGAAAGCCTCTGAGTCCTCACACCCGAAGGTCTCAGTTGAACTGCTGCTTAGTTCCTGTCTCCTCACTCCTTATAAACCATTCTCTACCCAGTTATGTCACTTCCCGGGATTAAAGGTGTGTGCTTTCCAAGCAAAGACATGAGATCTCAAGTGCTGGGATTAAAGGCGTGTGTCACCACTGCTTGACTCTATTCCTAGTGTGGCCTTGAACTCACAAAGATCCAGAGGGATCTCTGCCTCCCAAGTGATAGGACTAAGGATGTGTGCCACCACTGTCTGGCCTCTATGTCTAATCTAGTGGCTGGCTCTGTCCTCTGATTCCTAGGTAAGTTTACTAGGGTACACAATATATTGGGACACACAATATATGACCCCATTAACATGTAACCTAAAATGCTAAAACGTCTAAAGCAAAATATAGAGAATATATGAAGATATAAGTATAGGACAGACTTTTCTGAAACAAACAAACAAAAACATTAATATGGATATTAGCCCCAAGAATAAATAAAAGGGACTAAATGTTTTTAAAAGTTTCTACAGAGTAAAAACTAACTAACAAACAAAAACTAGCGAAAGAACAATTAGACTGCAGAATGGAAGGAAATCTCTACCAGCTATGTAAGACAGGGGACTAATATCCAGAATTTACAAAGAAATACAACATTTTCTTATAAAAACCAATTTCCACCAATCAACAAAAGCATAATTACATAAGCAGAAAGTTCTCTAAGGAAGAAAAAAAATGGCTGCTAAGAATTTTTAAATTTCCTCATCATCTTTTATCATCATGGAACATAGATGGATGTTTCTGTCCCACAACCCCAATCCCAAATAACCATACAGAGACTTATGATTAATTATAAATCCTTGGCGAATGACTTAGACTTGTGACCAGTTAGCTCTTACAACTTAAATTCACCCATAGTTTTTGTCTATACTATACTATGTGGCAGTATCTATTTTTAGTGCTACATTTTTTTTTATTTTTTATTTTTTTTTTTTGGTTTTTCGAGACAGGGTTTCTCTGTGTAGCTTTGTGCCTTTCCTGGAACTCACTTGGCAGCCCAGGCTGGCCTCGAACTCACAGAGATCCACCTGGCTCTGCCTCCCGAGTGCTGGCATTAAAGGCGTGCACCACCACCGCCCGGCCTAGTGCTACATTTTTATCTCCTGCTTTCTCAGGTTTTTGGTTGGTGACTCTGCCCTCCTTCTTCCCAGCATTCTCTCAGACTGGTGCTCCTGCCTAGCTATTGGCTAGTAGGCTCTTCATTAAACCAATAAGAGTAATAGATATTCACATTGAAAAAAAAGGATTACCCCACAGTATTTCCCTCTTTTTGTCTAATTAAAAAGGAAGATTTTAACTTTAACATAGTAAACTATGTATAATAAGAACAGTTAACAAACTGAATTGCAGTTACAATATTCAGTCTACTTACATTTTGAAAAATTAGAGAAAATACTCTGTTAATTATCATATCTTTGTGAGTCTAAGGTTTTATACCTGATTTACCTTTTATTATAACTAAGGAAAGCTTGAAGTCTAATTATTTAGTTGTTAACTCTATCAAAGACCCCAGAAGTTTACAATGTTTCCTAATGACAAGGACATCTGGCTGCCTAGAGAGTTACCCCAAGTTGTTCTGTAATATTGGGGCATCAAACTCCAGCCAAGTTGTCTAGTATATCTGACAAGACTTTTCTGTGAAGCAGAAATTTTGAACCAGTGTCCTACCCTGTCTTGGTAAAGTTCAGCAGTTGCTTTTCTTTGTGTCCTACTGGTCCAATTTGGAGAGTAAACTGACCGCATTTGAAACAAGGGCAGTTTTTGCCCAAATGGCTAGTTTTTGTCATGAAAAAAGTAAACCTCATGCAGAGGTTCTTTGAATCCCATCATTGTCTCTGAAGTAGATTGAAACTGTCAGGAGCAGATGGATCTCACTGGCATAAAAAGTCATATGCTCTAAAACATTTCAAATGCCGTGTTCTGTAGATCTTTGAAGTGTCTGAAAACCACCCCTCTGTCTAAATATAGACATTTAACCTAGAAAATATTATAGATGGCTAACTAGTAACCAATAATTCTTAATTATATATTACATATTTAAATCAGTTGTATAAGCACAATACCTTCTAACAAGAGTAGAAGCATACATACAGTATAACAAAAATAACTTTAAAGTTTTATCACTAAATGAAAATCCATACTAATATAAAATATTTTGAGAGTAATAGTTGTTTTATTTCAGATTAAAATAGATTCAACAATCTACACTTTGTCTCATAATTTCCACATTATATTCCCCTTTTTTCTTTTAGGAAGAGGTATTTGAATTTAACTGCTTTGTTTAGCTTTTTGTCTTGGTCATAACCATTAACAACTTTTAACCAAATGCCCCTAAATGATGACATCATAAGCCGTCTTTTGAGAATGTGGGGCTGTTTTCTCTAGACAGCTTCCTGTTGTCTGAGGGCATACTCATCTTTGGGGGAAACTTGAGAAAAATAGCATAATGGTTAAGTCCTGACTGGAGTAGTCTGTGAGGCTGGACCATCTCAGCCAACAGTATTGAAGCTGTTCTGGATGCAGAACACTGAGGGAACTGCACCAAAAGCATTCTGAGATGCTGGATAACCTGGCCCATCTATTTTCATGGGTGTATGGCCTTCTTGCTTGGATAATACATAAACTTTTAAAAGTAGCATACATGTCTGTATTGATACAAATACAGACTATGTGTTATCCACAAGTTAGCCAAAGATGACTTTTTTTATATTTAATTAGCTAAAATATATGTTATATGTCTTGTGGGTTTTTTTTTTAAAGATTTATTTCATTATGTCTGTAGCCAGAATTTTCAGGGGTCATCCTTAATCAAACCTGATCTTTTTCTAGCCTAAAAAAATTTATAGCTTTTTGTTTTCTGTGAGAACAAAAGCATAACCTCTTCCCCAAAGCAGAATATCTTTTGACTTCCATTTTGAACTCAAGACATTTTAAAATCATATAGGTTGGTTAATTCCAGCAGCCTTCATAAGCCAATGTCTCTTAGCAGTTATCCTTTGTTCATCAGCAATCAAAAAATTCAAAGAAGCAATCTGGATCCTGTGTATTATTGTACATTTTTAAATACATGGTAACCCATTTAGAGTGTTTTTTTTTTTTTTTCCAAATCTAGATCTGTCTTTACTGTATATCCATAAGCTTTTCTGTCTGCATGGGCAAAACCTTAAATCTGCCATGGATCCTAGCTTATGTTATACTAACAGGGCTCACAATGGCAGCACAAGCCTGTGGCCCAGAGATGCTTCTCTGTACCATGGGCTTTATGAGAGATTGTGGGACTAGGAAACTATGTTTGGCTCTTTTTTTTGTGTGCTTGGAACCATTGGATGCCATTTGTAGGCAGACTTTGTCCTTCCAGAGTTCTCCCAAATAACCACAGAGAGACTTGTTATTAACTATACATACTTAGCTGATAGCTTAGGTTTGCTAGTAACTAGCTCTTATAACTTAAATTAACCCGTATTTATTATCTGTGATCTACTAAGTTGCAGTACCTTTCTTCAGCATGGAATATTCGTCTCCTGATTTCTCTGCATCTCCTGCCATCCTTCTTCCCAGCATTCTCTCAGTCCGTCTCTCCTGCCTAACCTCTTCCTACCAAACCATTGGCTGTTTGGCTCTTTACTAAACCAATGAGAGTAATACATATTTACAATGTACAAAAGGCTTTTTCCTTAGTAATGGATGAACAAATTAAAATAACTTAGAGATGCCCCCTCATCACACTGAGGATATCTACCATACCATATTTTCTTTATAGCACTTTCACTCATAAAAAATGAGCAAATTATAGTATATTTTATGTACTAACTTTGAGTATATTTATTTTATAAATTTTTCTTCTAACCATAACTATATAAAATAAAAGTATGTCTGTGTATACACATAGATATAAATATGTACACATATAGAGAGTAACACATATGTACATGGAAAATAGAATTATAATTATATTATTAAATTTTAGTCATGATTTTATCAAAGGATTGTGCAAATACTTGGTCAAAAATCAGCTCAAATTAAGCATCCAATAGGTAAGATATTTTACATTTTAATCATTAAATTATATTATTTAATTATTGCTTCAAAATCTCCCTTTCCTATACCATTAATTTCACTTTATTCTATTTGGTTGTTTCTGACTGCAAGGGTTTAATGAAAATAAGAGAAATTTGTGTACAAGTACAAGAAAAAAAGCTGAAGCATTTGAATTTCAATATGCTATAAATGGTGAAAAGTATTGAAAATGGCATAATTTTCCCCAAGATACCCTCTGCCTTTTCTTCTAAAGAAGCACCAATTTGATATAAGTTTAGGATGGGAATATAATAAAGATATATAGATATAGATTTTTATATATAAATATATATGTCTAAAAATGCAAATTGATTTCTTTTGAGTAATAAGTAAAGGATTGTATAACTTTAAGTCATGTTTCTTTAGTAGTATGAAGTATGTTATTATTTCTCTAGATACAGATAAAAACACATCTCCATGATTTACAAGACTTAAATAATAAAATTTGTTAATACTGCCAATCACACATAAGTACTTCAATTTTAATTAGCAATTATGTAAGGATCACTTTAAGTACAGTTTATGATATCTGCTTTTGGGTGACATCCGTGTTAAGTAAAATGAAGGCAAATGGTAACAATAATCACTTATAATTAAGTCTAAGAAGAAAGTTTACATTTAGTTCTACTGACTCTGAGGCATGATTGTAGAGAAAGCAAATTTAATTTCATGTCTGAGTAATGAAATGAATTCATACAATTATACAAATACATGTTGCATTTTACATACTAATATTTTCTTCTTTAAGAAAATCAACTATAACAAAAAGATATTTTCATGCAGACACACACACACACATACACAAAAATACATATACATACAAAAAATTTAGTTCCTTTAACCACATAAAGTTTTCAATTAAACATTTTTGCTTCCAACATGCTTAACATTTATATAGCCAACTTGGAAAAACAATTTGTCTGTTGAAAACAGGACCAACAGTTAAATGATATTGTGACTTGATTTAATTGCACTTCTTATCAATTCAATAAAAAGTGTTTTATCTCTGTCTGCTGTTATATTCTCCTTATTCACTTGTGGAATAGATGAATACAATCACTTACGACCATAATGAATAAAAATTTAAAGATAACACAAGTCCTTATATTTTCTGTGTGTGTTAAAAAATTGTCTAATGGGTTATATGTAATGTATATGAAATTGAAGCAACTTTATAAATTTATATGAGCTATATAAAGATACTAGTGTTTATGAGAATATAAGTGGATAATCTATAGTACAAAGATGCTGTGATAAACTTCTCTCTCAGCCCTGGTCTCAAGACATTATCATTCTAGTTAGATGTTTCAATTTTATCCCCCAACATGCTTGATAATGATGGACTTAATTTCTCTCTCTTTGACATTTATTAAATACTACATCAACACTATCATTATATTCTTTGATAATTTCAGAGTCCTAGCTAGCATGTGGAGGTGTCAAAGTTTTAAGTTTCATCTGTTATAATAAGTATGTGTTATTTATGCATATAAATGTGGTTATGTTTTGCATTTACTTGATGGGATATATGTAACATCTTCACTAATGTGTATATGTATATGTTCTAGTCACATTTAAAGTACGCATTCTACAGGTAGAAAATATAGTCATTGCTAAATGTCCAGGAAACATTTAGAAAATTGAACATATATATCTTTTGGTGATAAGGAATGTTGCAGTAGTTGATAAAGTTTAAAAAAAATACGGCTGTTACAATTTACAAATAATGTATATATTATACAATTTGATTGAGTTATCTATTTATTGTGGTTTCTACTCAAATTTGAACAGAAATATCATAGCTTATATTAACCTGAACAAAGAAATAATATTTTTTGAGATCTCAGTTTTGACAGTTTTGCTGGATCACATATTAATGCAACAGCATTTTTCTCAAATTCACTCTTCTGGAGCTGAAGCCTACTTCGTCCTTTTACCTTGTTCTTTCAGACAGCCAAATATCTAAGCAAAGTTGTTAATAATCAAAACTTACTTAGTTTAAATAATTCATTATATTATCTAAGTCACCATGTTGTGGTGTCCACAATGGAAATCACTGGTCATTCTTTGACTTGGAATTATTGATGGCAGTTTATAATTTTTTTCATTATTTGTCTCAATTTTTGAGCACTTCATACACTGTATTTTCATGATATTCATTGTTCTTTCCAGTGCTCCAAGATCTATGCCCACTTTTCTTACCCACCAATTTATTACTAAACCTTGAAGGTACACTTGGTGTTGACCATATACTCATGGATATGGGTATCTCCCCTGGAGATTGGTCAGAACCCTGAATCTTTCATTCCCAATTTTCAGTTACTCCTTAGCTGGGGAGACTTTGTGGCAACCTACCCTCTCTTTGCTGTGATTTTCCTTGGTGGATCTTGTACAGCCTGTGTATGCAGATTTAGTTGCTGGGGATTCACATGTGCAACTCTCCAGCTGTGTCTGGGAAACACTGGCTCCTTGATGTGGCTTTTTCTTTGATCAAATATTTTTGTTTGTGTTGGCTTCTTAAGAACAGGCTTATAGTAGTGAAATTACACTGGTTCTGATCACATCTTTTATTTTTGATTCCTCCTAACTGACAAATTAATTTAGGGGATGATACCACACTACTTAATAATATCAAGAGGAACAATATTTATAATAGCTGCTGGTTAATGAGAACCTGTTCTGAAGTTATAACTCTGATCAGAACTTTAGAAAAATATTTTTATTATAAATAATACAAAACCATGAATTAATCGTGTCATTCATCAGATAGATGGAGAAATGATTACTGCAGGGGGCTACCAAACTGGAAAAACTATTTGAATCCAAAATGTGCCATAATATATCTCTTTAAGAAAAAAAATCCTCTTTCCAAAAATGTCCATGAAACATTTGGAGGAATTCCTTGCACACAAATGAGTTTTGAATGCTTATTACAATTCAGTTTGCTAATAATAGCTTATTGATCTTTGAAACATCTTAAATTTTGTGACATCAGTGCCTTTTCTGAATTGTAAAAGACTTAAATCAGGTCAGCAGTTTTGTGTTCAATTATAAAAATTATTTCCTGGCGTACGAGTAAGACCTTTAAAAATTTATCTTTCTGTCTTATCTCAAAATTAAAAAGATTTCTATAAAATACTTTGTGAATATTTCATCATTTTCAATGCCAACTTAAGCAAAGTTTTACATCCTCGCACAATGACTTTCAAACAAATAGCTTCCTGCATTGATTACAATGATAAATTCAAAAGAGTTGAAGTTGAGATCTTAAGGGAATGTCTCATTCTAGTTCCCTGTGCAGCATTATTCTCATTGTCCTAAAGAAGAGAAGAGCATAACTTTCCATAGTATGCAAAATGGATGATAAAGATGTATGTACATACAGTAGAATGTTATTCAGAATTAAAAGGGAGAGAGAGAATCTGCCACAGGTGAGATTATGTGTAATGGAATAAAATGATGTTAAATAAAACAACCAAAGGCATTATATTATTCAGATGAAGTAACAGTAAAAATAAAATTCACAGCTGTAGATGATTCAGTGGCTACAGTATTACCCATATACTGATGATGACCAGAGCTTGGATCCCAGTTCCTACGATGAAATAATGAGCAGCTCTAAGAGCTTTCCAATATTTCCAGTTTGGAAGGAATAAAGGGGATAACCTGAAGCACTCTGGCTAGTTAGACTTGCCAAATTAGAAATCAACTTGTTCGGCAAAAGACACTACTTCAGTACTTATGGTGGCCATCAATTAGTAAGACAGTAGACATCAACTTCTGGCACTGGCATCCCCCCCCCAAAAAAAAACACACATAGTGAGGTGGGGGGGACCTCTGTATGTGTGCATGTATGTAAGCATGTGCATATATGTAAGCATACAGATGAACACAGCACACATAGGCAAAATAAGTAAATGAATGAATGAATAAATAAATAATGTAAAAATAAGTGTAACTATAAAAGTAGATAAATATTATGTTCCAAAAGCTGACAGACAGAAAATTGAGAAGCTTCAATAAAAAATAATGACACATTTAAGGAATCTGCTATACAGCAGTAGATCCAAACAAAACAATTTAGAAGTCAATTTTTTAACAGCCTAAAATCCTTTGTTGCTCATTGTTATGGTTTGAATTGAAATATTCTTCACAAGATTGTATTTCAACACGATGTTTCTCAGCTAGTGGTAGTGTCTGGGAAGGCTGCTGAACCATTAGGGCTTGTCCAGCCTAGAAGTTATGGGTCATTGTGGAAAGACCTTGGCAAGTAACATTAACCTCAGGTTCCCTTGCTTCCTGATCAGTCCCACTATAAAAGCAGATGTCCCAGAAAGCTACCACAGACAATACACACTTTCTTACTGCACTGACTCATTATATATCAACATGATATAAGCTGGGGTCATCAGAATGGAGGGACTCACAGTAGAAAAATATTCTTCCAGTAGATGAGTCTGAGGGAAAACCTGAAGAAGGACATATTCTTAATTTTTGAATGGTGGAGAAGTGCCCAGATCATTGTAACACTTCCCTTAGGCTAGGGGTCCTGGGTCATGTAAGAAAGCAGGCTGAACAAGCCATAAGGATCAAACCTGTAAATAGGGCTCCTTGGCCTCTGCATCAGCTCTTGCCACCAGGTCCCTGCCATGTTTGAGCTCCTGTTCTCACCTCCTTCAATAATTAACAGTGAGGTTGAAGAGTTAGCCAAATAAATCTTTTCCTCCACAAATGCTATGGCCATGGTGTTTCAGCACAGCAGTGACAACCCTAAGACATACCACCCTGACATGGCAGAGTATAATATTCTAATGTGTGAGCCAAAATATTCCTACCCTTTCTAAATCATTTCAGTCAGTGGCGTTGAAACCAGGGATAAGAAAAGTAACTAATCAAATAGTTCTTACCATGATTAAAATGCAAAATCAAATTAAAGGTAACCATGTGTGAAGAATTCAAGATAAAATGAAAAGACATGAGATCGCTAGAAACATAAGAACATAAAGGTTAAAGTAAGCTGGCTTTGTGGCTGTTGTAAACAGAAGAGTGATTCTGCCGAAAACAGTGTTCACAAAAACGGTAAGATGTCTGCAGCATTTTAAAATTATGCCTTTCTGTAAGCACCAGAACAGGCACACTTCTATATCAACCACTAATTAAAAGACATACAATGGAGAACATCCCTTATCAAATGTTAATGTTTGAGGTGGTATTAAATATACACACATAAATCCTTAGAAATTTATAATTGAAAAATAGTTGTATTAGCATTGACCAATGACTTGAGTGTATATACATATCTATCAATCATACCTTACAATTTTTAGGAATCTTTCCCTGTTTATAACACACACACAAAAAAAACTAAACACAATAAAAGTGATTGAAAGTATATGTATTCCCAGGAGTGATAGGATTATAACTTCTGAAAAAAATATTAATTTAATCTTTACAAGAAGAGTTTTATTTTTGCTGACTTAACAATTTTCCAAGTATTGATGAGTGACTTCATGATCTGTAGCTCATAAAACTTCTATAGCCTTACAACTCAAAGGACCTTGAGAACATACAATTCAATATTTTTCAAACAACTTACGCTTTAGTGCTACAAGCCATTACTCACAGAAAAATAAACCAAACTAAAGCCAGGTAAAGAGATCAGAATAAAATGGGTTCCTTAAAAATATACAGCCCAATTTTAAAGCAAGTATTCATTCTTGAACCTGAAGATATGTCAAAATTGGAAAAACACTCATTTGAGAAATTATCTATTTGTACAGCAGAATATATAAAAGGTTCTTTTTAGTATCAAAACCAAATATAAATAGATCACAATTACCCACACTCTAAAATAGATTCAGTTTCTGTTCCAGTTAAAAAGGACTCTTTCCCTATCCATACATTGGAGGACTCTCCTTCAAATAAAAGCAAAATCTAGATTATATAAGAACTGCAACATGCTTGATGACTGAGACATACTGAGTTGAGGAGAGCTAATATTGTATTTAGAAATCATTAGCACTTTGCTATATTAAGTTCAAATAATATTTTAGTGTAGTGGAAAGCTAGATCTCTGGAGATTTGGCTCCATGGACCTCTTCTCAATAGAAGGATGCAGAAATCAACACTTCCTGCTGACCTTACTCTTGACAGGTGCTTCTGGGTGCTTTTGTGAGTACATTTTGACCAATAAAGTATTGATAAGAGAACCGGCCTCTGACACTTTGGCAAAACTGAAGGCACTCAGTGTTATACAGTGAAATGATTCCTATTCATACAACAATCTGCAAACCAAAATAGAAGCCTCACATCTATTTCTGAATCATGTAACCAGTTCAAATTGTTTATTTGACTACTATCCAAATCCCTAAAGGATAAGGGTATGTGTAACAAACATAAATGGATTTGTATTTTTAGAATAAATGTAGCTCATGAATCCTCCTAAAAAGGGGAAGTAGAACAGATAGTTATTGGGGGAACAGGATGATCAAAAAGGAAAGGGAGGGAAGATGGGGTAAGGGAGGGGATTACACAGTGGGACAGTTGAAACTAAAGGCCATCTGAGGGGCTGAATGGAAACAATATAGTACAAACTTCCTGAAATATGTGCATATATGAAGGCAATCTAATTGAACTTGCCAAAAAAGGTGGAGATGGAGCTACAACTGGACACCTCTTGTTACCATATGAAGCTTCCAGTTCCAGGAACGGGTTGAATCTAATGGAGATGGTGGCCAAATGGTCCCCAAAGCAACCCCTAAGCAACCCACACTATTGCCAATGCTGCTGGTGGCTCTCCACAAACTGATGGTAAGGCCCTATTGGTGAAGACAATACCTGAAAGAATCTATGAACATAGAAAAGTCAAGCTGTTGTCTAGATAGAGCATCCATTCCCACTAACCAGTGTTTATGATCCTGGAAGATACTCTTCATACTAACACAGAAAAACAAAGGTAACACAAACCCAAGCACATCCCTTTGGTCCCCTATCCTGTTCTGCCCACTAAATACAATAGCACAATGGTAGTACTTCTGAAAGTAACAAACCAATATCTTACTGGGTTTAAGGCCCATTCCACCAGATTGAACCCATTCCTGACAGTGTTGGGGACCATGAACATGAGACTAGACAGGACAGAGACCAAGGAGAAAAACCAAACACTACTGTTCTTAAAAGGAATGTAGCAATCAAATGACTCCTAATGAGTCTGATAAGTTCAAAGATCAGTGCCTTGCTCAGCCATTCTTGGAGAATCTTCTTCTGCAGCAGATGGGAAGAATAGAGAGAACCCACAACTAGACACTGTGCAGAGAGTGAGAGATTTGAAACACTCAGTCCTAAATGGGATGTCTATCCATTCCCTCATCTCAGAAAATGGAAAACCCTGCAGAAGAGGAGGCAGAAAGAGCATAAGAATCAGAGGACATGGAGGACACCTGGGAAACAAGGCCTTCTAAACAGAGCAGCAACAATGTACATGTGAACTCTCAGGAACTGTGACAGCATGCACAGGGCCTACAGGGATCTGGCCTAGATTGGATCACAATGCGGAGGGGAAAGCAGACACAAGCTCCCAGCCATAACTCAGAACCTATCTCCAATTCACAAGTGCTCACAAAGGAGAAATCCGTTTTCACCAAAGCAGCCTCACAGGGTGTAGAAACCACACAGGAAGGGAGGCCTGATACCCAGCAGTAGATGAACAACACACAATGAACTCACTAGAAGTTTTAGAGATTCTTTGCTTCATAATGTTTTGTCAGGGTTTTTAAATTCATTTTATTTGTTTTTTTAATTTTTATTTTTATTTTTGTTTTTGTGTTGGATTTGTTTGTTTGACTGCTTTTTAAACCACACAGGTCCTCTGTGAATATATTATGGTTTCTGCTTTTGTGTTCTTATGGGATTTCTTTTTATGTGAATATGTCTGTCTCAGTCTATATGTGTTTCTTCTGCTTGTTTTCTTTGGTTATTTTTCTTCTATTTGTTTTGTCCTAATCTGGTTTGCTTTGTTTCACTTTATTTTATTTTATTCTCATTTTTAAATGACTGTTTTCTAATGATATAGAAAAAGGCTGTGGGCTTATTTGGAAGTTATTGGGAGAAGGAAAAACATAATCAGGGTATATGGTATGGAAAAAAATCTATTTTTCATAAAAGGGAAATGGAAAAAATGTAGTAGGAGAGTAATTATTTGATTAAAATAAATGTTCTTTAAAATAAAAGTGAATTGGACTGTCTGAAATCCACACAATAGGAGGAAACTGTTTTCTGGGACTTGTTCCTGACCTCCACTAACAAGCTCTGATCTCTGTCTCTCTCTCACTCAAACACTCATGCAAAAATTGAAAATTACAAACACTCCTTGTAAAATAAATCAAAATTAAATCATTTGATAACTTCAGCAATTCTTATAACTTGTTATTCAAGTTTAAAGTTATTAAAATTAAAGTTATTACATTTTAAACTTGCAATAAAAAGTTTAAGTAAAATTTATTCTCTCAATTCAATAGTCCATCAAATCCAGAATTAAGTTGTCAGGATTGATAGTTGTTTTACCAATTTCTAATAAAACCATACATTACTTTTTGGTGTCTTGCTAATAAAATAATAACTGATGAAGCCTAATTCTTTCTGAAGAGTATACAATGCTTTGCTATGTTACACTCATAGAATGTATACATGTTTTTGTACATGTGTGAAGGTGGGGTTGAGTGGGCTGTGGGATAACTATGTCTTTCACGGGCATATGAATAGAAGTTTAAAATCAATTTAGAAGTATACTTTACTCATTCAGATATTTAAATTCAGAAACCATAATGTGGAAATATGAGATTAACAAGTATGCCTATAAACACAACTTCAATCACTTACACTCTTTCCTTATAGATTTCTCACTTTTTAAAACAGTAACTCTTTTTCTCTGAAGTACAATATAAACAGAATTAAGTGTCCTTATAGTATGCATTCCAGGTACTTAAATATTTAATACTTTAGAATTAATGTCCTTTGTGTAATTGAGTCAGCATGTAAATATTTAATCCCTCTTCTGTAAGCTTCTAAAGTTCGCTTTTATTGTGGAATTGTTGTAGAACACTCCTATGACTAACGTAAAGCCTACTCAGTTTATTACAGCTGCTGATCTTGGGTCTACAAACAGGAAAATTATACTCTGAATTACGTTTTCAGAGAAACCTATCCAGTTAATCACCTGTTCATATTTTTTTAAACTACTACACTGCTAATAAATGCAGTAATGTTCAGAAAGGTGAATGGGGCTAAAAATGGAGAAGTAACACAATATTTAATCACCCATTGATGAAGCCATCAGAGGCCATCTCCTTTAGACTGTGGATATTGTACAGAAAATATATGAATTATAATGTGGTAAAAAAAAAATGAAGTTGTCTTTTGCAGAGTCACAGACCAAACTTGCTGCTCTTTGAACCAGCTTTAGGAATGGCTCTTCATCTGACCACTGCCTCTTCAACTCCAAGGATTTTCATTTCAAATGCTAAGGTACTCTACACCCATGGAGTACGGTGAAACTGCTTTAATGTTAATCAGAAAGAAAAAAAAAACTCTGAGTTCTAAAATATATGGTGCATTACATGTCTAAATTTGGATAACAACACGGAATATCTTATATCTGCAGGTGTCTGAAAACCAGAGAAACAAAAAAATTGCTAGTTTAAATATGAATAATTTAACCCAAAATAGAACTATGCCTAGAATTTTTTCCCCCTGTTTTTCCATTATTTTGCATTAGAGCGTGAAACATGCTGAGTACGTGGATTTAGTTATGACACTTAGCCGTCTCTACTTTGCATTTGAAAAAGAACACTATAAAATCAAACACTATTAGAAAAGTCTACTTTAAAGAATTGCTAAGAGAAACTTTTACCCTTAAGTATATAGTGCGTCAGCAAATTTCTGCTGGGAAGATATGTGGGCTTTAATGAGGTTTGGAGGTCAGAGAATTTGCTTCAGGTAATAAGCAGGGAAGAAAAGAGGTTCAAAAGACCTGAGCTTACAAGATACAACAGCAAAGGAAGGAGAATCAGTCTATTGAAGGAAATAAAAATGATGGCAATTGGGTTTCATCCTCACACTGGAATTCAGTATCATGTCATCACACAGGTCATGCTTCCAAGAAAGACGAAAACAAAAACAGCAGCTGATGGCCTACATTTCAATGGGCAAATGCCACCTTTTTCTGCTTCTTCTACTTTTTTTGTTTTGTTTTGTTTTGTTTTGTTTTGTTTTGTTTTGTTTTGTTTTGTTTTGTTTTGTTTTGTTTTGTTTTGTTTTGTTGAGACAGGGTTTCTCTGTGTAACTTTGCACCTTTCCTGGATCTCACTCTGGAGACCAGGCTGGCCTCGAACTCACAAAGATCCACCTGGTTCTGCCTCCCGAGTACTGGGATTAAAGGTGTGCATCACCACTGCCCGGCTCTACTTCTTAAATATTATAAAAATTAGTGACTACAATTGTTGTTTATTTGAATTCTTAATTGGATATTTTCAACTTTTTAAATATTTTAAATGTATTTATTTTTATTTCACTTGTTTTGCCATGGGTATTGGGTCTCAGGAACTGGAGTTACAGACAGTTGTGACCTGCCATGTGGGTGCTGGGAATTGAACCAGGGTCCTCTGGAAGAACAGTCAGTGCTCTTAACCTAACCACTTAGCCATCTCTCCAGGCCCTGTTTTTAACTTTATATAACCACATGTCCACATGAAAATATTAGTTAAATTTGTTTATGCTTATGTTTTTATATCTTCATGAAGGAGTTTCAAAAATAGTCACACAAACATGTCTATTTAGTTATGCTAGCTAGTGACAGTTAAATTTGGTGTATTTAATGGTATTTTTATACATAGTCTTTAGAGAAGACTTTTTTATTAAGAAATTTTTATTCATTTTATATAGCAATCATAGAAGAGGGAAGAGAAGACATGCTTGAATTAATGAATCTGCAGATACATATTAACTGTTAAGTAGGAGATAACAATATTGATACAAAATAGGTACAGTCAAGTGAGGATAAAATAACTCTTCTGATCTCTATTTCATTATACAGGCTCAGTCTGCTCTGAATAAGGATATTGCTTCACACTGATGCTCTTACTACCCCCACCATGGTTTGATGACTCTGCCAATCTCATTGACCTTTATGAATACCACCATCGCCTTGTGTTTGAAATTCATGTATTAAATTAAAATTTCTTATAGAACTCCAAGGGTTTATTTTGTTGTTGTTGTTGAGACTTTCTTCTGTGAGTCTACTCCTAAAAATTGCTGGTATATTGGAATGGAAATAATCTTTCAAGTCCTTCTTAATCATTTATTAAATATCTTTCATCTTCACCATTCTGGTTTTGTTCCTCTATATAGAATCTTGAAGAAACAGCACATTGCTAATGTAATTCTAAGAGATATTAAATGTATGTATGTATATATGATGTATTTATTTATTTATATGTTTTCATTAAATGCATTTAACTCAAGAAAAATTTTCCAAGGCAAATGATAAATCATTTAATAACAGAAAAAAAAAGCAATCCTTGTCTTAACAAAACATCTAGGAGCCTTTGAAGCTACAACAGCTTAAAGAGGAAAACTAAAATGCTACAGACACAATTGAATATTTCAAGAATTGTTTTGCAACACACGATTGATGAAACATCATAGGATCTGGAAAAACCTTTGCAAGGACATCACTGAATGGCCCACATATAAAATAAAGTTCATCTGCTTCACTGGCAGCCATGGAGCATGGGGCTATTCTAATTCTCATCGTAGACATTGTTGTGATTATAATGAACAAATAATTAATGAATCTTACTCCAGCCTAAAATAGCATATTAGACTCTTGTTTTAGGTAGTTGGTTAATTTGTAGCTTGAACTACTAATTTTACAAATATATCACATATAAGCCTTTTGTTTTCTTCAAAATTAAGATTAAAATATCATATGAGCACTATTCATGTTAAGAATAAGTGTGTGCCTATTTTTATATAGCTCCTTAAAGTCACTTTGTCAGATCTGGTTTGGAAATCCACAGGATCATAAATCAGAACACAGCCGCGATTTAGAACAGGATGTTAAAGAAGTGGAGAAAATGTTATTCTAAATCATTTTAATCATGATTCTGTCATAATCGATCTAATCTAGCTGGTGGAAGATCCTGTACAATTAAAAAAAAAATAGGTCATAGAATTTTGTTTGCCCGTTTAGGGGAAGATGGAATTTTCATTTAGCAATGGCACTGTGTATTTTCACTGCTTATTGACTTAAAACAAAATTATTTCTGTGGACACAAGATATTCAAATTTGTTATCATAAAACACACATTTTACCATTAACAAAGTGATATATTAACATACAGATGATTATAATGTAAAGACATGATTAATTATTATTCTATAGAAAAGATACATACAAAGATTTGTGGTGATATTTTATTTGTGCTTTAATAAACAATGCTTGCCTGGAGATCAGAGGAAAAAGCCAGCCACAACATAGAAGTCATGCAATGTTAGCACACGCCTTTAATCCTATCACTTGGCAGGAAGGATCTCTGTGTCTTCAAGGACAAACTGGAAGCAGAGCCAGGTATGGTGGCACATGCCTTAAATTCCAACACTAGTTAACCATGTAGGTCTGGAGGTCTATACAGATTGACAGGAAGTGACAGAGTTAGGCAGGAAGAGAAAGTGATGTAACTTAACAGAAAAAGCAAATCAGATGGCAGAATAGCAAGGCATATAGGCATAGGTAGATAAGAAGTAACTCAAATTTGGAAGCTGCCGAGTTGGTGAGTTAAGGTTGGCTGGTAGCTTTCCCTATTCCCCTGATCTCTCTAAGGTTTTTACCCCTATATTTGGCTCTGTGTTTTTTTATTTCATAAAGCCATTTAGAAATCTATCTACATAAATTGATTCAAATTCCATTCAAATAATATCAAATTCACTAACAACAATGATGTTGTTGAATGATTGAAAAGAATTCAGTTATTATTCATTTCTGTTTCATGAATATTGATATAGATATATACAACTTAGAAAAATTATTAAGAACTTAACATGAAACTATTTTGTATGAAATGTTCAAGCTTGTAAACATTTTATGAGTTGTTTAAATTTTACTGTTAGCAAATTTACAGGCAACAGTTTTGCCTCATCATTTCTACTTGACCATAATTATATGAAGCATAAGTGATTAAACCATAGAAGGACCTTAAAGGAAAAATCATGTAAATCCATCCTTTGGTCCTGGACCCATTAGTTCCTAGCTAATTGATGTTGGAGAATGTGCAGCTAGTAGACTCTTCCAGCCATTCTCAGTACTATAAGGACATAATAACACATGAATTGCTGTTGATAGTAAATGAGATCATATATTTCAAGTTTGTGAATGATACCAAATTCATATGTTCTTACTTCTATATCTAGCATCTAAGAGAAATATTTTTGTACTGTCTACCTTGGAGGTTGGTAACCTTTTTTTTTGTTGTTAACATCAGAAAGTAAATTAAATGTGTATTTTGAAATATGTAGGATTTGAAGGACACAAATATCACAATCAAATTTTGTTTTGTGTATATTTATTATCTTTTATATTTAAAAAAAAAGTCTTTGCTCAATTGCACGAAACTGAAACCCTGATTTGGTTAATAACCTCAACTTTGCCAAGCCCTGGTACAGATAGCCACAGTCCCCATAGTCTCTATAATAACAGAAGGAAAATTACCATACCACAGGGCAGAGAGTAGAGCATCCTGCTGTTTCTTTGTGTCTTTCTCTGTGTTTCATTTTACTGATGTTGATATCTAAGAGTACATTTGTCAGGCCAGTTGCTATATACTGAGCTCCAAAACAAAAAAGAAGTGATGAGTAAATAAGCTGGGTGATGGTGGCGCACACCTTTAATCCCAGCACTTGGGAAGCAGAGGCAGGCGGATCTTTGTGAGTTCGAGGCCAGCCTAGTCTACAAAGAGAGATCCAGGAAAAGCGCAAAGCTCCACAGAGAAACCCTGTATTGAAAAACCAAAAAAAAAAAAAAAAAAAAAAAGAAGAAGTGATGAGTAAATAGAGATTAAACATAACTAACAAGTACCGTTTGTTCTTTCCTGTGGCTTCAGCATGTCCAATCTACATAGCATACAGTCAAGCAGCCAAGGCAAAAGCAATTTCTTGCCCAAATGGCTAATGTTACCACCTTGAAAGCAAACTCCTGTGAAGTTTCTTCATGTTCATCATTTTTTTCTGAAGTAAATTTGTGCTTCCAGGTGCAGAAGTATCTTATTGTCATGAAAAACCTTAGGTTAACAAAACATTATAAATGCCACATTCTGTAGTTCTTTCAAGTCTTTGAAGACCATTTATCTATCTAAAATATACCTGTTTAACCTTAAAAACATAACTAATGTGCTACAAGCTTGATTTTTATAGATTAAATTCTAACCTCACTTTTTTTATTTATACATTGCATTTTTAAATGAGCTGCATAAGTGCAATGCCCAAACCAGTGTAAAACATAAGTTTATATCAATATACAAAATCTATGTCAATGCAAAATATCTGAGATTAATGGTTGTCTTTTTATCCTGTATTCTGATATTTCCCTAAATGATAACAAACATCCATAACCAACCAAATAACCAGACAACCCACACACCACATCAACTCTTGGGAATGTGTCATTGTATTGTCTAGACTGCTTCCTGTTGTCTGTGGGTAAAGGCGTTTTTAGGGGTCACTGAGAGAAATTAAGATAATAATGTCCAAGTCCTAGGAAACCAGCTATAACCTTTGTTGACAGATATCATCTGTAAAGTTTCAAGAGGTCTCCCTTGATTACCCCTGATCTGTATTAACCTGGAACAAATCTACAGCCTCTTGTTTCCTGTGAAAACAAAAGCCGAACCGCTTTTTCAAAGCAATGCATCTTTTAAGTTCCATTATAAAAAAAACATTTTTTTTTAAAAATTTCCATTTTAAAGTTAAAGCATTCCTAAACTATATAGACTGGTTTACTTCAACAGTCCCTCTTTGAATTCCAGATCTCTTAGCAGCTGTCCTTTGTCAGAAATGAAAAAAAAAATTCAAAATCAACATAATGCTATATAGGATTCACACTCCTTGTGTATTTTTCATCAGTATACATGATTTTTTTCTTTTATATTACTTTAACTCTCCCTTTAAAGACTTTATCTTTTTAAATTATTCCTTTCTTTCAATGATTGTCTATACCTATTTTCTTTTCTTTAGCCTACACACATTTTTAAATACACTGGAACCTGTTTATAGGTTTTTTCCATCTAAGCCTCTTTTACTATGTATCATTTAGCTTTTTGTGACTGCATGAGCATTTAAACTGTTAAAAGTGTGGACCTCTGCCTGTGGCTTTGAGGCCTGGCTCTGCCCAATTCTTAAGTTGGGGAAGTCAAACCTAAAGCTCACAGCCTGGTTGAAGACAGATGATCAAGAACTGCGTTCACACTTCTTAGATCTCTAGAATGCAATGCTTGCACTGTGGTAGGTGTTTTTGCTTTTTTTTTTTTTTTTTTTTTATCTATTTAAATGTACTGGCTGCTCAAGTCTTCCACTAAGGCAAACATTCTTAAAGGAGCCATATCCTTTTATTTTTTTCCAGGTTTCTGAGGCTTTACATGATACCGTGGGTACCAGAGTGGTTTTTTTTTTTTGTACCCCTTTGCTCTTTTTTTAATTCTTTTTGGGGGGCCACCATCCAGCTCCTAAATAAATACACATGGAGACATTATTTTTTATGAATACCTGACCTTAGCTTGGCTTGTTTCTAGTCATCTTTTCTTCAATTAAATTATACCACCTATCTTTTGCCTCTGGGCTTTTACTTTTCTCTATTTCTATATACCTTTTCTTCCTTTCTTAAATTGTTTCTGGTTGTGTAGCTTATTAGCTGGTCCCTTTTTTCCCCCTTGATCTTCTTCTCCCAGATATCTCCTTCTACTTATTCTGTCTTCTAGCCCTGCCTATCCTTTCTCCTGCCTTGTTATTGGCCATTCAGCTCTTTATTAGACCATGAAGTGTTTTAGACAGGCAAAGTAACACAGACTCAGAGAGTTAACAAAATGCAAATAAAAAATACAACACATACTGGCATCATTAAACAAATATTTTACAGCATAAACAAATAGAACATATCTTAAAATAATATCCCACAACTAAAGAAAGCATCAAATGACAAGATAAAAGTAATTTGAAAGACTTTAGTTAGATTTCTTCAGTAACATATATGATGATGTTGGACTAAGTTCAACAAAAATCCAGGAAATGTCTTTACTATAGCCATATTTGTAACTTATAGCATGAAAGTTTTCCAAGGATATTGAGGGAATCTTTTTTCATAGACTGGTGGCAGAGACTAGCATTATTAATGGACAAAAGAGTTAAAGGTCCTCTTGCAAGGCTATGATGGATGGTCCATTCTTTTTATTTCAATTTTCTTTATTTCTCTTTGAATAAATGCTAAGAATGGTAATCAGTTTTTCTCATATTGTCAGACTCTTCTTTATACAGAAGGCTGTTTGATAGGAACTTGCCAACACTTTTCAATAAAACTCACCTGTCAAGTAGACATTTAAAGTTAAATTTGTCAAACAACTTATCTAGATACTGGGTTAATGTTAATTATGCCCAGAAATAGATACTTACAATATTGTGTAGTTTTTTTTCTTTGTAATTACAAATTACCACATTCAGATGAATGTAGAACTCATATAAATACCATATTTTCTTTAAGATACTTCAGTGTAGTAAATTCTTTTTTTTTTAAAGATTTATTTATTTATTAATGTATACAGTGTTTCGTCTGCCTGTATGTCTGCAGGCCAGAAGAGGGCACCAGATCTTATTACAGATGGTTGTGAGCTACCATGTGGTTGCTGGGAATTGAACTCAGGACCTCTGGGAGAGCAGTCAGTGCTTTTAACCTCTGAGCCATCTCTCCAGCCCCGGTGTAGTAAATTCTTAAATGGAGTTCCTTTGATCTTAAATGTGTTGGGAATGATCCCTAAAGGTGTTGTAACTGAGGAAGTTTTGTAAAACATATTTTTCATTGACATTATCTTTGCATTTACATAGTTACAAATGACAGTCAAATTAAATAGCTTTGAAATTATATGGCTAGGTATTGAACAAAACATGGAAAATATTATGTAATTGAAATCTATTTGCTCACTAACTTTACCAACTTGTAGCTTCTGGAACTTTTCTTAAATGGCATGGTATAAACAATTTTATATACAGTTGCATGCACTCTTAAGAAACATTTTTCTTAACAAATATTCTCTTTCCTCCAATACTTTGTTCGTCTTTTCCTTGATTTTTGTAAGGTATTTTTTTCAGTTCCTCTTTAAGGACCTCTATCATCTTGATAAAGTTGGGTTTATGGTCATTTTCTTGGCTTTACCTGGATTGGACTACTCAGGTCTTGCTGTTGTAGGACAGCTGGGTTTTAGTTATGCCATATTGCCCTGGCTGCTGTTGATTGTGTTCTTACACTGGCATTTGGTGGTTGGGTTTGGGATGGTTACAAGTCCACATGCTGATGTCTGAGCTCTTCTCTGTTGGGTGGATACTTTATTCCTAGGTTTCTGTTTCCTCTTTAGTCTTCTGATCTTTTGGGGCTGGATTTCCAAAGGCAGACAAGATCCAGTACTGAGTCTTTGTCCAAGTAGGGGGGCTAGTTAGGCCTTTGGTATAGTAAGTGGTCTCTGCCTGAGTTGGGGTATAAGATTAGGCAATGGGTTGGGGGCACTGAATGAATGGAGGAGGTCTGTTGGTGGGCCAGCTATCTGTGGTTCTAGAATTTGGTATGGTCTCTGGCCCAGAAAGTACTTTGCCTGAGTTAGTCTCAGTTTTTCTGGCTTGTTGGCCTGAACCTGCTCGTCCAACTGTCATGGCCTGCAACATTTGTTCTAATGGGCGGGACCTGCAGCTGGGCAAGTAGATGTCCTCCACAGTTGGAACCAATGGCAGTGGGTGGTGGGACAGGAAGGGGTTCAATGAAATGGGGTCTTATTGAACCAAACCTAGGATCTAGGAAGTGGGGCATTTCCCCAGGCAGGTGGGTCACCCACCTGTTTTCTGACTGGAGTGGCCTGTGCCTGAGCAAAATAAAAATAAAAATAAAAATAATCTCTTACAATGACTATAAATTAAAAATAAAATTTCTTTTCTTTTTTTTTTTTTTCAAGACAGAGTTTCCTAGTACAGTTTTGGTGCCTGTCTTGGATCTCGCTTTGTAACCAGACTGGCCTCGAACTCTCAGAGATCTGCCTGACTCTGCCTCCCAAGTGCTGGGATGAAAGGAATGTGCCACCACCACCCAGCTAAAATTTCATTTTAATTGAAAGGAAATGGGCTCTAAAAGTTCCCTAGAACTCTTATTTTTACTAATAGACTCCATATTTAACCTCTGAGATATTAAAATATAGGTATATAAAATTTTAACATTGTGTTCTCACAGGAGGTATTTCTATGTGAAATGAAAAATTATCAGTGTATATTATAAAAATAAACCTTAAGTTTAATCATATAGAAACTTTAAAAATACTTATTAGTTTTCCAAAAGAATATATGATCTCATGAACACCAATACTGTTCTACTTTAACAGAAAATAAATCTGCCTTATTTTTTAAAAAACTGAAAAACAAATGAGGAATGTGGGGTATACATGGGCTACAAAGAGGGAGCCAAGAGAAATTCAGATAAATAGAGCTTAAGCTTTAAGGTGTTTATGCAGAGAGTGGATACAAATGGTGAGAAAGAAAGTTAGCTCAAGTTATTTATGCTAAGATAAGATACTAAAAACAAGAGATAGTGTCAGGACATAAACAACTTGTAAATAGGGTTCCTTTTAAAATGATTAGTTTGTTCCTTCACCCCTAGGGTTCTGAGGTTTTCTGGTATAAAAGAAGCTTACTGACTATCAATAAAGGCGTTCTTGCTTGACTTGACTCCCCCGCTGCTGATTGTCTCCCAAGAGGGAGACTGGGGAATGGGCAGTGGCACGCACTTGCCTTTCCTCAGTTCCAGGCCACCTCTTCACGGGTGACCTAAGTTCCTGCAGGTCCCCACAGAGGAAAATACTGATTCTGTATTTAATTTTTTTACTAATTAAGGTTAACAATGATATTAATATTAACTATTTTATATAGGAGATATTTCATTTTCATTCATGTTTAAGTAATGGATAAGACTCAAATAATCTAATGGCTCATAGTCAAATATAGTTTGATTCAGTGCCAAGAATAACAAACTGTAATAAGCACCAGTGATATTGCTACATTCACTCTATGAATATTACTTTCATATGTTTTCTTTGAGTGATAACTGTGGTTAACTTTATTGTTTTTAGCCTTTCCTTGTCACCTTCTGCAAGATACTGTCTCATAAATGGGGATGTTGATAATACAACATGCTTCTGCACTCTTATAAAATATGTACTGTGCTTTGTCAAGGTAAATCAATTTTATTTACTTAAAGATCTAATTTATTTATGTATTCATATATGTGTTTATTCATTTATAATTCCTTGCAAAATTTTAATTTATTTTGTTGGCACCAATGAGGAAAACATGTGTTGATGTAAATTCTTATCAAAACAATTTATGTCTAGTAAAAAATTTCAATATCTGGTTGGCAGATACAGGCAGATCTCTATGAATTAAAGGTGATTTTGGTCTATATAGCAAGTTCCAGTTCAACAAATGTAATTTAATGACATTTCTCAAAAAGAAAAAATAAATAAATACAAATAAAAAACAATTAAAAAATATTTAAAAAAACCTCAGTATAATGGGATTATGATCATGTACTTAGAGAATGAAGATAAATCTCTACAAGGGATGTTTTAGTAAATATATTCAGCTATCACAGAATAGCAAATGCTAGGTATTTTTGAACAGTAAACATAATGTTTCTTTCAGCTCTGATTTCATCTCAATAAATTTGCCATTTCCATCAGTAATTCATGTTACCATTTTCAGTTTTAATCCTAATCCTGTAATATAAAAATAAGAACGCTGATCAAATTAGGATTCTGGTCTAATTTGGTGAATTCTTAGTATTTTTCTGAAGACTAGATCACCTCCATTACTTCATGATCACTCATTTTATGCTCACTCTCATTCTGCCCCTTTTTTCTCTCTTCCTATTTACTCTCTACCACTCTTCTTCCTTCTCCAAACATATGGCTATGAAGCTTAGTATTTTCATCATTATTGGCAAAATATAGAAGGACTGGCAATTATGTAACATACTAAATTTCGTCATGGATTGGATTGTATGAAGTTTCATAGCACATCAGGTTTCATCAGTCATCTTTAGCTCTATATCAGGCAAGATATATTATGTATGTATATATTTTGTTCATTCCTGTTTACAATAAAGGACATACTAGTTGAGTTTCTGTTGAAGGATATTTGATCACACTGTGTAAAGATATGTTGCTGTTTTATCTCACCTTCCCAAGGCATCTTCTGCTTGATTTAATGAAGAGCTGAATGGCCAAAAGCTAGGCAGGAGAGGGTAGGTAGGACTTCCAGAGACAGAAGAACTTGGGGAAGAATCTGAGAATGCAGAGATTTTCCAGCAAGATAGGGAGGAAGTTGAACTTACTGTACTAAGGAGAGGTAACAAGCCATGTGGCAGAATGTACATTAATGTAAATTTGTTAATTTAAGTTTTAAGAGCTAATTGAAAACAAGCCTTAGCTAAGGCCAATTTTTCATAATTAATAAAATGTATTCATGTCATAATTTGGGAGTTGGCAAAGATAGTCTGACTACAAATTTCTAAGTAAAAATATCTCTTACTACACATTTATTCTGAAATATACATATATATATGTATATATAGAGAGAGACAACGTCTTGAGATCCAGAATTTTTGCTAACTTGTATATTTGTCTTTCAAAATTTGAACTATAATAAAGAATTTAAAAATATTTCCCTTATCTTTTACATTAATTCTTTCTTCACCTAATGTCTTCCATTTTCCAATAAAGTATCAAATTAACCAAACATATTACTATGTTGCAGGGCCCAAAAGCATAAGTAAAATTCAGGCTTTTCCCAATTGTAATTTTTACATTACAATGTACCTTAAATTTCATCTGAAACCACACCAATGTTTCACTTTCTCAACTGTTTTATTTAAAATTACCAAAGTTTCTACTATTCTTCACCAGCATCCTAGAGTTAGATATTCCATTCCTAGCTAGTACTGCTCAAATTGTTCAGCTTTTTAGTTTGTTTTTATTGTATCCAACTTGTATTTTTATATTGATTATTAGTGAGTTAAATTACCACTGCTAATATCAAAAGCTGTTGAATGGGCATTCTTACACTCTTAGTTTTTGATTTGCAGAATCTAGTGCATGTAACTAAAATTTTACTTAAAATATATGTCATTTTTCAGACATTATACTACCTTAAATTTTGTCTAATGAATTTGAAGGAGAACAAGTACGGGGCATTATGGAAGCGTTTAGAGAGAGGAAAAGGAAGAAGGAAATTGTGTGATTATAATTTTATCAATGAAAGAAACTATCAAGTTAGGAAAGTATAAAAATGTTCAAATGGCACATTATTTAGATATGGGAAAATTAGCAATTCACTATTTTGGTAGGATTTATTCAGTTAGAGCCATCAAAGTAGAATGTTAAGACTTCTTTTCAAGTGGCAACAGAACCTAGATGAGGTAGATTTTAAGCCTGAGAACTGAAGTGTAAATTATTTGGCAGATCCGAGCTATAAGTTAAAAAGAGTTTGACAGTGAAATTTCTGTAAATGATCAAGAACTCTGCATGTTTTAATTCCGATTTTGTCATAACTTAGCTGTGTGACCTTGGTTAGTTAATGTATGTTTGCTTATTTTTATAGAAATAGTAACTTTATGTCTGTGTACCTGAGTAAACCTTTCATCATGGTATAGTGTAATATAAGGAGAAAATAGTGTGCTCCCAGAAAATATAGCCTGAAAGAACATAGGAGATTTCCCTGCCTCCCCCAACCCCTGTTTGTTTGTTTGTTTGTTTGTTTTTAACTAGAAAACTATTGCAAATAAACTACTGTTCAACTGTACAGGTGAAATTCAACACTGGATATTACCCAAGATAAGAGGCATCAATTTCACAATATACAGGAACTTTATAAAACTATTTCATATGCATTTTGGTCATGAGTTTCAAAATGTAGCCAGAAATTGGATATGAGTTTACCCTTTCTTTGTACTTTTGTATACCTTTTCTCCCACACATTCAAAGTACTATAAAGAGTGTGTTCTCAAACTCAAAATTCAATATTTTGCTTCAAAAATCTGATTTCATAACTTATCTGTTTTGTCCTCTCCCAGTAATATCTAAAGTCCTTCTTTTATTTATGTTGATTCCTACCCATGAATATTTTGCTATTATTACAGAATAAAATAAACCATAGCTGTCCCTATCAAGAAGACAAATCTTGGAGAAAATAACATTCGGTATATGATAACTTCAAAAGGAAGACTAAGTAAAGAACATACTTTCATCAAATTACATAAATATATTTTATTTGTTTGACTGGGTTTTGGAGACAAGTCTATGTTATATAGCTTAGGCTGGTGTGGTACTTATTCCAAATGCTTTCATTAACTTTATAAGCCAACAATCATGCTGTATTTTCTTGGTAATTTCACATAGACTTTTGCTAAGCATTTTAACTACTGATTATAAAGAAAATATAACACATAGAATATTAGATAATTTTGAAATGATGATCTGATACTAACAAATATATTCTAGGTATCATCTTTCATAAATCCTGGCACATTTCTTATGGTTACAGAAATTGAAGAGAGGACAATTTTGACATCTGACACATTAACATTGTCAGATAATTCTGGCTAAAAGATACCTCATTACATATAGATAATCACCAAAATATTTTCAACAATTCAAATCACAGTATTTCAGTTCAAAATGAGTATTTCAATGATCATCATGATTTTAATGTTTTACTTAAATTTTTTTTACTTCCAATTTTTAAATTAAATTTGTTCTGTTGTAATACATATTATAAAATATGCTTAAGTGATGTTTCAAAGATTTTGGTAAATCTAAACATACATAATTTTTCTTGAATATCAACTGTAGCATGTTTTTGACTCTTCATATGCAAATATTGATTTATAGCCAGTCAGTGAAGATTTGTTTTAAATGTTGTATCTCTCATTTAGCTTGTTTAGATTTTCAAATGATATAAATTTTACCTGCCCATGTCTTTATCAACATCACTAACATCATCAGTTTAATCTTATATTTGAAGATAATAATTGATTTCTAGTGTAGGCATATTTGGCTGCAATTTCTTGCCAGTTTGGAATAAAAATAAATCTCAGAAGTTAATTCCATCCCCAAACAGGATTTTGCCATTGTTATTGCTCAATATTATGAAATATTGATATATATATATTTGACTGGGATATCATATATATATGACTGGGATTCCAGACTGAATATAAAGAGGGAAAGAAGGAGCAAGCCAACATAGTTCTAGGATCCTCCTCAACTTCCCAGTGCTCCCATCAAAATGCTTTCCCAAAATGATAAACTATATGGTTTCTTTAAACAGGAGACAATCAATTCCTTCCCTATTATAGACTGTATGGAGCATTTCCTCATGGGAAAAGGTACTTAATTAATTAATACAACATCAGATAAAAGGTTAGTATGAGTTGGAAATTTAATTTGTGATATGAGCAATATAAAGCAGAAGGTTTTTTTTTTTAATTTTGTTTTGTTCTTAAATTGTTGAATATTGTATTTTATGTGTTTATGTTTGACATTGGGGATTCAACCTGAGGTCTTGCTAAGTGGCTGCTCTACAACTAAGTAGAGTTTTCAGGTTGCTTTTTTTTTTTTTTTTTAAATCTATTTGAACCTGAATCTCAATGTTTTCCAAGGTATCCTCATGCTGTAGCTCAGGCTGACTTTGAACTGTGGTTCTTCCTAAGCCTCCATAATAACTTTGGTTTCAAGCCTGTGTCTTCTGACTACACTGAGAAGAACTCCGTAGAGCACTGAAACAAGTTGAAGATGAAACAATATTAAAAAATAATAAATGTAAAGATGACAGTCTCCAGAACACTGGAGAATGTCAATGCAATTTTGTTCCAATGACAAATCATGATTTGTTTTACTATAGGGGAAGGAAGCTTGTGAAGTAGAGAAACACTGGTGTGGTTATCTATTTTTTTTTTTTTTGAGAAATGGCTTTTGGGAGTTACTTTGGTGGAGGTAGAAACTTATACATAAACTCCAGACACAGATACATTTTATTGCTTTTTGAAATGATTTATCACAGAACTACAAGCTTCAAGACTCAGCTAGATTTGGGGCCTGAAAAAACAAAAGGAAGCAAGGATTAAGTAAAGCTGTTCCTGAGACCAAGAATATAGGCTAGGAGAAGGCTTGGTAAGACACAGAAAGAAGAAGGGAGAGAATACTTTCATAAAACTAGTAGTGAAACAATTTGTGATTATCCTTTAATAAATAATGTTTACTCTATGAAAAGTTAGACATTAATTGCACAGAATGGCAATTTTAGCAACTGAAGAAAATTAGTCAATGAGTATGACAAGAACTTTTGTCATTTACATTCTCATTACCAAAGCCTGGGATTTATATATTTTTGGCAATAGCCTTCTCTTATTTTGTAGCTTCAAATATTGAGATTATTTAAATACTGGATTGGAATTTGATATATAGTTTAGTATAATTTAAAATACTTTTTCTGTGCCTTCCCAAGCCCCCTGGATCTTAAGTACCACTGAAATAGTATACAAAAAATTATATTTGATTTTACATCTTTTCACTTTTATCTAATTCTTCCACAAATGAATCTGTATACACATTCTCAGTCACATAGAAAGACAGTTTCGCAAAGGCAACAAAATCTGATTGTTCCAGTAATTTTATGTAGCATTGAACTGCCAGCTATTTCCTATAAGCAGACTGAAATAAATATATGTATGTATTAGAAGATATAACTACCTTGAGTGCTCTATATTATGGTGACCATTTTTCTTATAATCATTATTGTATAGCATACTTTTTATATGTAAAATTTATGTTTTTCAACATATACAATCACTTTTTAAAACAAAAAAAGCATAGTATTCATTGAGATATTCCATTGGTATTCAACATTGTTTCTTCAACTGTTTACTGGTGGCCTCTTATATGGATATTTTTGGCTTAAAAATAATGAACAGGTGGTGTGTCGGTAAGAAGCCATGTGGGTGTTAATGTGGCATCATTTTCTGCAGAACAAGAGAGCATTTTCAGAATTTTAGGTTGCCAATCTACTTAGCTGGCACCTGCAGTCTAAACTGGAAGACCATTTTGAAAGCAGGCATGTTGCCATCATAACAGATGGTTACGCATACTGACAGCCAAGTGATCATGTATGTACATGGGTTGTGGGTGTTGAAAGCAAGCTGCTCACTTAAGAAGGTCAAATAGCATTTATCCAGCTCTTCTCATAAGTGATACTAAGAGGGACAGTTGTCCATTTAACATTCCCTGCTAATACTCATCTTACTTCATAAGACAAACAGATAGCTCAGGCTGATGATTTCATACCTAAACCAGTAGAATTGGCATAGCAGATTCCTTAAATGAAGATGACTTTTAAAAAGGTGATAGTTCAAAGCATGTTAGAATCTCTCAATATGATATAAAATGTTTGTAAATGTGGGTTAATAACATGAAGTATTTTTGCTGTAAGTAAGACCCTTGTTGTTATGAAATAATCCCCAAAGTGTTCCTAACGTTCCTTTAATCTGTCCTGACTTATTGTTTACTAACTTTGGAAAATCTACACATTATTACAATAATAGGGAAGTTTTGAAATCCGTTATACGTGCTTTTCTTCATATATATATATATATATATATATATATATATACACATACCTATATGGAGTACAAACAAGACATATATATGTGTGTGTGTGTATGTATATATATGGAAGCCATTATACATTTGATATAATATATATTCATATGCATATATATATATGAATTAATTGAATAAACCAAAAATCCTATATACTCAAAGACTATATATTTGTAATAGCATGACTTACATGTCTAATTTCAAATAAGTTATCTTAAATATTAAGAAACCATACTAAAATATCTTTGTATTTCAATTATAATCAAATTTGTTCAACCAAGAATAGTTTCTCATAGAACTTTCAATCATTTCCTAGCTATGGTATCTACCCATTTACATGATCCTTGCTCCTTTGACATAAGTGAGGCATCTGATTTATTCTAACTTATAACAGGACAAAGAAGATGGTTTATTTGTTGCTTTTGTAGCACATCATTATAAATTGCTAGAATTCTCATTAATAAGCTCATCTTTCCATGGCAAAACGTGCTAAATCTAGAAGAATATGTAAAGTGCATTTTACTAGTCCTGTGTTAGTAACTAATATAGGCACAGCTTTTTAAAATTTTTGATTCATTTAAATTAAAAATACAAAATATCAACCATTTTAAGTGCTAGTCATTATTTCATTTTAAAATTAGAAGTGCTTAAAACAATTTATATAAAGTAGAGATAATTAAAATAATTTGTGTTCAAAGTTACAAGGAAAATAAAACTAAGTTTTGACTTTGTAAAAGAGGATTGGTGGGCTGTAGTATTATATCTATAAGATATAGCAGTATATCCTGTATAGTATTATATCAGGATAGTATTATATCAAAATAATTAGAACAGAAGAATAATGCACAGTAGGAGAAAACTGACATGACTGTAATGTCCAAGTTCTTAGGGTTTCCAGTCACCTTATTTTTCATGTGAAGAAATGTCTTAATTTGTAAGAAGTCAGAATGAAATAAAAGTAAAACATTAAAAATGTCTAAATACAATTGTTTGAAGTAATCATGAAGAGACAATATGACATCAATTTTATGATGATCCTTGAACACAGTCTAAAGTACTAAACTAGGACTCCCCGGTGACTATGATAGCAAGTTAAATCAATTCTGGTGTGCATTTATTATATGCGGGGCGGGAGGTTAGAGACTTTACCTAGAGATACTTTGTACTTGACCAGACACTGTGTGAGAAGTTAGGGAATGATATACAGGCAGGGAATTAAGATAATGGAAAGAGTACCTGAATAAAGATTCATGAATTTCAGTTACTTAGAGGAAAAAAACAGGTCATAATTATAAGAAACTATGGGTACATATTTGGAAATTTAAGATAGAAACTTCAGGCATGTTTTAATTATTTAATTACCAAGATGGATTATAAGATGAGTGACAAACTATAGCAAGCTATTTATATGATATAGCATTCTAATATAGATTATTAAGGCATCTTGTTCAGTATAGAGAATTTCTGAAAATAGAATTTTGGTGAATAATTACAATACCCATGAAAGAGCAGGAATACATAAAAAAAGAACACATGATTGTCTCACAATGAGAGTGGATTTGCATGAGAAGGATATAGGGATAATTTGAGAGTAGGATAAAAATAAGGGAACATTAGATATTTTCACAGGAGGAAAAGAAGGGAATATTAGGCATTAGGGACAAAGTATAGTGTTAATTTTTTAATTGGATTATAATCACACAGTTTTTCTCTTCTCTTTCTCCCTGCAATCCTTCCCAATCCCTTGCTCTTAATCAAATTAATGATATCTCTTTCTTTCACTGTTGATAACTGCATAATTTCAATGTGCTAGTCTACATAATTCTTCTGGCATGAATATGATTTTATCCACATAGAAGCATATTTTTAAAGCCATGTTTTCAAACACTGAAAAATGCCATTTGTGGGTTTTTTTTCATTGAAAAATAGCTACCAGAAGCCAGGTGTGCCAGTGCATGCCTTTAGTCTCAGTGCCACAGAGGCAGAGGCTGTGAGTTCAGGGGCAATCTGTCTACACAGTGCTAGTCCAGCCAAGGCTGAATGGTGAGACTCTGTTCAAACGAATAACAAATAAGTAAATGTTGTTAGTTGATGGAAACAAGAGCAGGGTCCTTCAGCTAATGTATAAAATGTAGAGGACATGTTCCAGAGTTGTAAATATACCCTGTAATATACAGCCATTGAGGCTGCTAGTAAAGGTGCACAAGTAGCTTATACTAATAAAAATATATTTCTCATAGTCATGGACACTGGAAATACCGTATAGGGATACTATCGTGGTAAAAGAATTTTGCTGATGACATAGTGACAGGTGTTCATTGTCCACACAGGGAGGGAGAAGATCACCTGTATTCTTAAAGCCAGTTTGATAGGAGCTCAAACTGCATACATATTGAAACTTGTCACATAATCTAAAGGGCTTCACCTAGTCAGACAGTTGCAAGAGTGTTTAAAACTTTAGCATGGGGAAATTACGCACACACAAATTTAAGTCCGCTGTATGCCTTGTTCCAATAATTGTAAAATTATTAAAACACTATTAGTAATTTCAAGGACCTGGATAATACAATTTTTATGATTGCGCATAATTCATTTTACAATTTAGAATTTTCAAGGAAATGAATAGAGATCATGTACTACTTGCTGAAAACATTTATAACCACTTCATTGTTCTTTTACATATTTGTTACATATATGTTTACATTAGAAAATCCTTGGCACTTTTGTATTACAAGTTAAAGTTCTATATTGTGACTCAGTTTTCTCACTACAAATAATTAAAGTACAGGTATATTTAATTGATTGTTCAAAGAAACTGAGGCATTCTAGTAATTATGAGATACAGGGTAGAGGCAAATTTTACCTGAAAAAATAATAGAATTTCAGAAAGACATAAATATCAATTTTTTTGTTTTCATCGTCAGAAAGCTGGTCTGATATAGTCCATATGTCTAATAAGAATTAGAGATTGCTTTGGTCCCAAGTTTCATGTAATGGAGATTAGGCCTGATAAATTTTACTTTGGAAAATATTCAAGTAAATAATCTGGTACAATATGTTTTTGAAAATGAATTGAAGTCTCACAATATATAATTTAAATAGCCATGATGATGCCTTCGGGGTAAGGATTATAAATTGGGTTTCACATAACTGTCACATTGACATGCTGAATAAATAACATGGACTGCTAGAAAACAATTGGGAACTGAGATGATTGGGTTTTTGTAGTTATTATTGATAATCTTTGAACCCAAACAATAATTAGGGAGAGTGGATAACGGTCTATTAGGCTACTCTGAAATTTGTGGGAAATAAATCCACATAATTAAAATGGAGAAAACTACTGGGTCTCTTAATTTTAATGGGGAGTGTTGGAGTTTACCAGATGCAGAATTAGGATCATTCAAAAATATTTTCCACAATTTAAAATACGTGCGGTACACAAAACTATAAACTATGTTCTTTTTCATGACTCGTGGGTAAAACAGATTTATAAAGAAACAGCATATATTATAATCTTGCAAACGGATGTTCTGCTCACAGATGGAGGGTGAAAGTGTGCTGTAGCAACACCGCACTGGAGTGTGGGGACCTTAACAAGTGTGAAAGGACAAAGAGAACACTGAAGACAAGCAGTGATGCAGATGTAGCTATGAAGAAACAGACCAGGCAAACACAATGTAGTGATGTCAAAAGCTCTGGTTTAGGCTACCATTGCCATGCTGAGTATTGATTGCCTTTAGCCATAGCATACATTCACATTAACACTTTAAGACTACTTGTAACAACAATACTTGTGAGATAAACATGTACCAAAGCTATAAGCTCTGAAATATTGTTCATCTGAAGCTGAACCAGAACTTTAATAAAAATAAAATACCCCAAATAAATTTCAAACAGTGTCATGAAACAGCTATCTTCCTCTTTGAAATAGGGAAATGTGACCCAGGAGAAGACATGTACATAACTTTAATAACCTGACTCCTTTTCAATGTGAAACTTACGACATTACTCCTCATCCACCTTCCATTTAGGATAACATATCCCATGCAAATAAGATAGTGTTCCTGGTTCCTGGGAGATTCCTGCACTTGCTCACTTGGGGTTGAGTTTTGGGAAGTCATTCTGTTCCTTGGAGCTGCTTATTTCCAAAAAAATTCTGGGTGAGCATTCTGGGCAATATGCTCCAGATGAGTAGATAAAATTATTAGAAATTTGTCAGTTTACATTCCCAAATTATTTGGCAAATGACTTAGAAACACTGTATACCACTCAACCAATGATACAATTTTTACACTAAAATATCCAATATTATTGTCAGAGTAAGTACTGTTTTGATATTAATTTAAACATAATACAATAAAGTTTGAAAATATACAAGACTATTTAATAACTGCCTAATTATGGCCAAATATTAAGTGGCTTTTTGCCAAATGTTGAACTCATTTCTTAGTTGTTTTGTCTGATGTGATTTTAATATTTTCCTTCTTACAAGATCCTAGAATAAATGTTAATATTATTCAGTATAATATTTTACTATAAGATTTACAGTGTTTTTGTTCAATATTATCCAGATAAGAGGTCATTGTATAATAAAGTACTTTCAGGTGTGACATATAGCCTTCACTAAATAGCATTTTTTTTGTCAGTTGCAAAACTGACTTCAATTTCTTGTTTATTTACTTTTCCTTACCTAATGAAGATCCTTCATTTCAACAACAGTTCATGGTGAGATTATAATATTTATTTAGTTAATATTCCTTTTTACTTATTTTATCCCCACAGAGAAGATTTCTGGTTTGGGAAGAAATTTTTAGTTTATTCATGTTGCTCCAACAATTTTAGTTGCTGAATAATTTCATTTAATACCATTTTCCCTGAATTCAGGGTAGATTTTTAAAATGTTCTTTACTGTCTCCATATTGCAATCTTCAAAGACTCAAATACTTCCGAAACTGGAAGAGTAAATTTTTAAAAGACAAAATTTAATATGGATAATATTACAAATTTTCACCACATTTAATTTTGTTACATTAATTTGTGCAATCATAAGGAAACATCTGAAATTAAAAACAAACATTTAAATGAAAAAGTATGACAATATTCAGACCACCAAAACATCATTTATATACTTTGTGATGTGCTTGTGTTTATGGGAGTGATTGTAGAAGTATAATTTTGTGCTGTAGGCACGTGTCTATGTGCATATATGGGAGGACAGCACTGGGCACCAGTGCTAAGACTACTAAAATTTCATTTGTATCCTTGGAAACAGGATCTCTTTCAGGATGTAGCTCTACCAGAAGTCTAGGATGCTTTGTCAAGGAACACTATAGGCTTGTTTATGTAAGCCTCTTTAGGGCTGGATTACAAGCACAAACCAACATACCCTTTCATGTTACATGGGTTTGGGAATCAAACACCAATCTTTACGTTTATAAGTCAAGAATTGTGACTGGGCCATCTCCCTGGCTTCTCACATTTATTTTCTTTAATGGATCCCAGTGGATCAATCTTAAGTCGATTGCAAAAACTGAGTTTATTTAACAAGCAGACTAAGTTTCAGAAAGTCTGCTCTTCAAAAACTGGAAGATTAATTTCATCCAATCAGAAAATATTACATTTATTAAGACTGACCTAGCCGTCTGGTGGTGGCACATGCCTTTAATCCCAGCGCTTGGGAGGCAGAGCAAGGCAGATCTCTGTAAGTTTGAAGCCAGCCTGATCTACAGAGTGAGATCCAGGACAGGCACCAAAACAGAGAAACCATGTCTAGAAAAACAAACAAACAAACAAACAAACCAAAATTAAAGAAAACCCTTCATTTTAACCATGCAGGAAAAGGATAGTATTTAAAGATTTGTTTGTCATTACAGTTTCTTGAGCACTTTTGTGCTGGCAAAATTAAACCATATTGCCATATTCATTGGGATATTCATATAATTTTAAAGCACAAAAGTCTGTGAAACTCCAGAATGGTCACCAAAAGTTTATTTGATCTTTAAGTAAATTTAGTAAAGTATCATATTTTATCATAGAGATTTACAAAACAACTATTAGTATTTGGTGCATATGGTTAATTAGGGTGCCAGATGTCGTGTCTTCTTAAAAGATCAAGTGAAATCATTTGAGACATGATTTCCCATAGTTATAACCTGTCATACTGTGTTATGTTTCAGATCATATGTTAAATTTCTAAAATTAATATTCAATGACAAATATTATGCCACTAGGCATCAGTCACACCCTGTCAAGGATCATAGTTTCAAGATCTACTTTGAATAAGCCAGAAAGGATACAAAAATCTCAGAACTCTGTAAATCATCTATAGGTGAATGGTGAGACTATTTTGTTATAAACAAGTTTTTATTAAAAAAGTAATGTGTAAGTTATATGATCATAAGGATAAATCTTGCCATCATCTTCAGTGCTGAATCTCTTCTTTCAATTGTAACTAAGAAGTCACAAATATTATAAAAATGACCATAATTATTTCCTATGCAAGAGTAAAACAGACACAATGAAGAAGAAACATTTTAACTTGGGCAGTTGTTAGAGTGCTGGAATGACCTCCACTAATAACACAATGTAACATGTACCTACATGAAAAATACATTTAACTTCTCTCATCTCCTGCCCTGCAACATCTGCTTTTATTTAAGTGACTCAAGAGAGTTTCTTACACAAAAGGACAAAATTTACAAAGTGATTTCTCTCCTCCAGCTTCTTTAGTTATTTTGAACTATTTCTGAATTTATCAAAAAGTATCTTACAAAATGGAGGATTTACACATTCAAGATGTTCAACATCATTTTGTCTGTGTCTTTCTGTCTCTGAATTTTGTTACATTTCCAAGTTAATGACACATGCAATAAATTTCCCTCATGATGTTTGTCAAGGAAAGGCACAAGGGAATTCCCCTGATGAAATGTTATGTCTTCATATATGACAGCAGATTATTTGGATTTCTGATTCCCTTGAAACTCTTCATCCTTTGTTTTGGAATCTATCTTTATGTAAGTTACAATTTTGTGATTGTCCCAGGAGCCATAAAAATCCATAGTAAATATATTTTCTACATTAAAGTATAAATTAAAATTACTCTATGGGATATATATATATATATATATATATGTGTGTGTGTGTGTGTGTGTGTGTGTGTGTGTGTGTGCGTGTGTGTGTGTAGCCCTTGAATACTATGATGTGAAAAAGAACAACATATATTTAATTGTTGATATTATGATGATATTATTGCATCTTGATCATTATGGTAGTTTAAATGCAATTGCCCCCAAAATCTCATAGCGAGTGGTACAAGTAGAAGGTGTGGCTTTGTTGGAGTAGGTAGCCTTGTTGGAGGAAGTGTGTCACAGTGTGCATGAACTTTGAAGTTTCCTTTTCTCAAAATAACACTCAGTGTCTCAGTCAACCTCCTGTTGCCTGAAAGATATAGAATCTTCAGCTATTCCTCTACTACCATGTCTGCCTCTGTGCCTCAATATTCCCCATAATGATGACAATGGACTGAACCTCTGAAACTGTGAACATGCATCCCAAATTAGATGTTTTCTTTATAAGAGTTGCTGCAGACATGGTGTCTCTTCACATCAATAGAAAGCCTACGACAATCATATTCCTTCCCATCCTTTCCCCTTCCAGGTCTACCCCAACATGCTACACCTATTCAACATTGTCTTCTCATATTGTTCTCTCCTTTTAAATTTACTTTTATAAAATAAATCAAATTTCTGCCCGCCCTACTCTTTCTCTATCAACTGTCAAATTCACCATCTCTTCGTATATAAACATATATTATGCTGCCTCAATTTAGTGTTGATTCTTATTTTTTTTAATGCCTATCAGTCTACTTGTCCCTATTCCTGGAAAAGATGAATTTTCCCTCTCTCAGCAGGTATTATCTTTATCTATATGTGAGGTCTGCTCAAATTTCTCTTATCCACATGGTCATGTCAGTAGACCATTGTGCAGGTCTTCTTTAAGCATCTATATTGTTAAGATAGTGCTTCCCTATATGACAGGAAAGCTCCATTCATGAAATATGAAGTGCTTGAAGGATATTTTTTTTAACTATGAGGGAATGTCATCTGAATTACATCTTGATGAATCATTTTGGTTGTTTTTTAAGGAAATAATAATCAGCATTGGGCAGAGTGATTCTTATCAAGCTGTAAGTAGGTGTCTATATTGATGGTATGATGGTTATTAATAAAAAGTGAATGATTGCCTTCTGTATTGCACAGTCTTTATAACATGAGAAAACTACTGGGCACAAACTTTCACTGGTTTATCTAATTTTGAAATTCATTTGAACATAATTCTTCTTTTAGATTTGACCTTAATAGTACTGTCTTGGAGTTATTCCACATGTCTTTTTCCCCCTGATATTTATTTATTTTAAAAGAGGTTTTTGGTTTTTTTGTTGTTTTGGCTTTTTGTTTGTTTGTTTGTTTTTGTTTTTTATGTACCAATCCCAGTTACCCTTCTGTCCCCTATCTCCCCCAGTTCCACCTTCCATTCTTTCCTCCAAGAGGGTATGGCATACTAAGTTGTGGCAGTCCAAGCCTCTCCCGCTGAACTTACCATCACCTATAATCAGATTAGTGACTACCTTATTGTCATCATAAAACCTACATCCAGTAAATGATGGAAGCAGATGCAGTGATCCACAACCAAGTACTAGGTTGAGCTCCTAGACTTCAGTTGAAGAGAGGGAGGAGGGATCACAGGAGCAAGTGAGGTCAAGATCATGATGAGGAAAATGACAGAGACAGCTGACCCAAACTAGTGGGAGCTCATGGACTCTGGCCTGTCAGCTGGGGAACATGCATGTGACTGAACTAGGCCCTCTGAATATAGGTGACAGTTATGTGGCTAGATCTGTTTGGGGAGCCCCTGGCAGTGGGACCAGGACTATTCTGGGTGCAAGAAATTGCTTTTTGGAACACATTCTCTAGGGTGAGATACCTTATTCTATATGACTCTTTTTTTTTTTTTTTTTCGAGACAGGGTTTCTCTGCGTAGCTTTGTGCCTTTCCTGGAACTCACTTGGTAGCCCAGGCTGGCCTCGAACTCACAGAGATCCGCCTGGCTCTGCCTCCCGAGTGCTGGGATTAAAGGCGTGCGCCACCACCGCCCGGCTCTATATGACTCTTAAGAGAGCACACTGAACTTATCATTCTGCCTTCTCGGTCTTATTTAACCATCAAAAGAACTATAAGTATACATCCTGCATAGTTTTTCCTTTTATTGTTCTTTGTGATTCTCGAATTTTTCATCAAAAAGCTGTCTTATTGTCAATTCAAGTACAAAAATCATGCAACTCTATTGGAATTTCCCAAGCTTCTGCTTAGTGCATGCTAATTTTTCAGCACTGTTTAGAGAAGTTGTTATACCCATAGATTTCTTCCTAACCTAGATTTCTTCCTAACCTAACTCTAGTCTGTTTGATTTACCTTCAATATTGTTGTGGCATATTGCTTAATATTCTTTGAGACATACTTTTTTAATAAAGGTCTTCAGGGTGTAAATATAGGATCCCCAGAGAAATGTTTGTTTATCTACATGGTTTAAGAGAATTCCTCTTCTTTTTTAAGGTCATAGTACTGAATATTGTCAATCTACCTTGGATTGAATCCTTGCCTGGAAGCTAATTCTTAATTTGAGAATGATTTGCCATCTGGAGATGTTGGCAACATGATGCAATTTTAATTTAGAGCTCTTCAAACCCTGACTATTTACGCACTTAACCATTCATTTCTTAACTCTTATCTGTCCTCTGTCATTTAACTCAAAAACAGAGAGAAAAAGCCAGGTGGCATCTTCAGATATTTTCCTGGAGAGTTCCTTCTGTAGATCATAGAGCTTATTAGGTATCTTTTCATTTTGCTGAGAAATCCAGTGAAGAGTGTTGCCAAATCTCCTGACACTCCAATGTAAGCATCATTTCCCCTCTACTTCCCACTGCTATTTCCCTTAATACCCTATAAACTTTCTCTGACAGATTTCTCCAGGCCATTTAAGCTTCAAACATGGTATCCTCAACTCCCTTTTGGTGTTGATTAACAAAATCCTCAAGACTCAAAGACAATTTCACAATCAGTTCAGTTACATATGAATTCCTATCCAATTATGCACAAATCCTCATTTTAAAATCATAATTTTGTATTATTGTAGATGATAAGGGTTTGGAACACAATGAAAAATACAAAGCTATTGCAGACCAAGGCTGCTGTCAGAGGATTCTCTGAGAGGTTTCATCATCTTGGAAAGCACCGATGCATAGGCATGTCCATTCAGATGCTGAGTCTAGCCTGATCACTACAGGCCTGATCAGCTACTTTAGCTCCTCTGGATTTTCTTCGAGTATGGCAGATTTGGATTCTTGTATTGGTGTTCATTGTTGCCAAGGTCTCAAGTTCCCCTAATATGAGCCAGCTTCAGATGAGAAATCAAGTGACATTGGAAACCTAAAAATCCTATATATCTGAATGGAGAAATGCAGAACTTATAGATTGTATGCAAGTGTCAAAGTTGTATGAAAGAAGAATTTCTGTGCTGGGCATTGTCTCATGATCAGTCCTGAGTCTTCCAACCATACATGGCTGCACAGTAAGAGCAAAGTTCTCTCCAGAAAGAATGAACCATTTCACTGAGAGCAGTAGAAAGTATTCCTTCCTCACTATATGTGATAAGGAGATTTTTACAATACTCTGTAATTGATAAGATGTTAAACATATTGTATTTTTTCTTCCTACTAGATCACATATTTAATGATTGAATAAGAATTTCAAATTCCCAGCAAAGTTTAACAAGATATTTATTATCTACCTATCTATCATTCTGTCTGTCTGTCTGTCTATCTACATACTTAACCACTATCTATCTCTTTATTTGTGGTTAGGCATACATGTACCATTATGGAAACATGGGAATATCAGAAGGTAACTCCTGAGAGTCAATTCTCTCTTTCTACCACCTGAACCTCTATTCTGGGCTACAAACTCAGGTGGTCACCCATGGTGGCAAGCACTTTTCACACACAGTACCATATTGCCTTACTGAAGTATTTTTATTATTTTAGCCAAAATTAGATGAAACATAATAAATACATGAAAAGTTACTTATTAATTTATGAGGTTTTACATAGATCTTTTAGTAACTTATATATCATTTATTTTGCTTAGTAAATATATGTTAATAATTGTAAGTCTATATAGTATGATAAGCTCTGTTGCTATCAAGCAGAGTTGCAGCATTTCACTCTATTTTATACAATAGGAAATGGGTTTAAGGAGCATGTTAAATACCTTGTACAGAATAACAATAAAAATGACGGTATATTCTACCATATACTTCTTATTTTGCTGCTATTTTTGTTACATTTATATATTAACTATGGTCATAACTCTAATGAGAAAAGGCCTCTCTTTGCAGTGTTAAGGGCTGAGTGGTGTCCATGTTGACTTGCTTCCTGTGACATCCCTCCATACCATATCTCCTTACATGGAACCTCATCCTTTGATAATTTTGTTGTTCATGTCACCCAATATATTATTTTGCACCTACACAAATGTGCAAAATATGCAAATAAGCTACCAGTGTTTGAATGAGTCTATTGGTCAATAATTTAAGCAACTCATAAGATGAGAAAGCTAAAATTAGAAGAAAAGCAATCAAGCCTTATCCAGAACTTACTAAGGTGAATGTAACTCAGTATGCTCTCACTAGTCTTATGTCAACTTGACATAGGCTAGAATTAGCTAAAGAGGGGGACCTGAATTCAGAAATTACCTCTATAATGTCCAGTTGTAAAGCATTTTCTTAATTAGTGATTGGTGGAGTGAGGAGGCCAAGCCCATTGTGGGTGTTGCTTTCTCTCGGCTGGTAGTCCTGGCTTCTATATGAAAGTAGACTGAGAAATCATGGGGAGCAAGCCAGTAAGCAGCACCCCTCCAAGTACTCTGCATCAACTCCTGCCTCCAGGCCCCTGCCCTGTTTGAGTTCTTCTCCCAACTTCCTTTGATGATGAACAGTGATATGGAAGTGAAAGCCAAATAAACCCTTTCCCAACTTGTTCTTTGATCATGGTGTTTTGGCACAGCAATAGAAGGCCTAACTTAGACACTCACTGATGAGGATATTAGATTTGAATAGATCTCTTTATGCAAACATACATTCATCCTCCACAAATGGACACAGGCACACATAAAACACTGAATTCTGTATATTCCCATTATTTTATACGTAGAACTTAAATAATACAATAAACTATTTAAGTGTCTTAATTAAGCATAAATAAATAATTATATGAGTACATCATCTTACTGGTTTAAAATTGTCTTTAGTGTTTCATACACATTTAGTCGTATCATGATCTATTGAAATGTATTATTATCTCCCTATGTAGTTAAAAATCTAGGAAGCAAAGAATTTTTTTTGTTTTACTACTTGGCTACAGGTTAAAATATTGCCACATGGCAATAAACCATTCAGGAGCTAAGGGAAGGCTGTTTGATTATACAAACTACAAAAAATCCATTGTGCCTGACTGCTCAAGAAAAGACCTCTTAGAACATAGAAAAAAAAGGAAAACAGTATTTTCTGTAAGACAAAATGTATTCATGTTCAATGCAACAAAGTGTATCACCACAGAGATAACAATGCTGTGTAAAAAGCATGTGATATGAAAACAGAATTAAATTAGCAATGTTAAAATATCTATTATTCATTACTGTTAGTATTGCAATGGTATCAATGACCTTGAATAATACAAATTCTAAGAATATATTTTTTCTCCACTGTCTTAGCAATATTGTTTCCAGTTTGACTAATAAGAAATATAACTTTATTTGCGGTAATGGAAACAATACATCTTAGAATACCAATCTGTGGACTTCATATTTTAAAAAGTAAATTTTCTTCATAAAACAAAATAAACATTTTTATAATATAAAAGTCCTTTATATAATATTTTATAAATGTTCTATCACTCAGTGTACTGCATTGTACATTCACATATGAAAAGCAAGTGTTAGCTTACACATTTTTTATGTAAAATTTAAAATAAAATACAAGTTTCCTGTGGAACTTTAATACATTTAATGTTTAACTTAGCAATTATTTTAGCTATGCAATCTCTAGGTTTTCCTTATTAGTTTTTTTGCACTAAAATATCTCAGAATAACAGAGAACTGGAAATCATGCAGCCACTGTTCACTGAGCCAAAGACAAATGCGAGTTTTAAGAATGCATATGTGTGTGTAACTCAACAGATTGATGCCTGAAGGAAGAACTCTAGAGGTGTGGATATTTTCTCGATGAGAGAATTACTGTGTTTACAATGAGGATTGATTATCTTGTCTGCCTCAGAAGGAAAGATAAATAGTATGATATTTTTAAAGAGAAAAAACAGAAAAAAAGTAAAAGAAAAGTTAAACCTGCCTAGCCAATTTGATGATTTCAGTTGTCACTCACGGTCACAATGAAATATGTGAGTACATGACGGGGTGCAGTGGGGTGTACAAATGATGAATATCCCAAAGAAAATCACATGACAAAGTAGCAACTTGAAAAATCGCCTTGCAATTCCCATGTCCTACACTGTTTGTGGAGGTTTACATTGAAAGCCTTTGGTTACTTTAATAGCTCAAGTTAAGAGATTTCATTTGAATTTATTTCAGATTGGAAATGTCATGGGTGTCTGAGCAGTTACTAGCTATAAATGAAGTGTATTTTGTAGCACCTTAGTTTGGCAGGAATGCATAGTTCAATGGTTTATAGTGAACAAACACAAATTATAACTGCATTTCTAGCAAAATATGATAATTTGTAAATAAATTCAGAAAGAGTTTATGCTAGATATTTTTTAACTCTCCCAGGTTTCAAATTTGTGTGTTTTGTGTGTATGTGTGTGCCTGATGATACATGTGAGTGTAAACACACACACACACACACACACACACACACATACACACACACACACACACACCAAGGTATTGTAGGTGATTTTTAAAAGTTGATATTAAAAAAGTAAAACAGGTTTTACTACATGCCTGTAACTGATATCCAGTATAGTTTATTGTATTGTGGCTGCTTCACCTCACATATTTATAAAATATAATTCAACTTCTAGATTAAACAAATTTAAAATTTAAGAACACTTTGACTTTGACTGGCTTCTCAAATATGTTATCACCTCAAATTTTCTACAGGCATCTATCCCACAAATGATGTGTGCAGACATATAATATTTGGAGAGATTTTTAAAATAACAGACATAGGTAAGTACATACTTAAGTATATGGTCATAATGTTTTAGATTTTATTTGATATTCATTTTAATGATATAAGGATAAATTATCATATTTGTAGAGATAAACAGAATTAGTAACTTCTTTGATTGAGTTAGTTGAATAATGATATATTGCTTCAGGAAAGGTTCTCAAGACTATTTACCAAAAGCCTGACTTGGGCGTTCTGTTTGGCTACTCAGAGACTGAAACTTTCTGTCCTACTGCAGAGTAATGTAAGGAGACAGTCACCTTGTTTGGTCCCAAAAATAGTACCTAAGGATGCAAGGACATGCCACTTGAAGGTGGAAAGTTAGTTTTGCGAAAAAATGAGGGACGTGAAAGACAGAAGCTGAATTATGATGATGCAGGATTATGGAATGTTAGTTCAAACAGCCTTTAACTAAGCTTTTGAACTCATGATGTACCTTTTTTTTTTTTTTTTTTTTTTTTTTTTTAACTGTTTAAAGGAATATGAGTTTTGGCTGTTTAAGTCTCAGTCAATCTGTATTCACACTCATATATGCTCAACAAAACAACAGTGAAACAACAAACACAGTCAAAATAAACTAATATTTCTTTCCTATACCATTGCTTTCCATTTACCTTACTGGATACAGATATTGAACTACCGTTTTTATTTATTTTAACTTAGTGAATATCAGGACCTAATTTAGAGATGATTTAAAGTACAGTCATCAATGAGCATATATTACATAAAATTACATGCCATTGTAGGAATATCACAGAAATAGATTATGGCATTTAGTTATATCTTGGAGAAGCTAGTCCTTGAGCAATTCCTCATCAATATTGAGAAATGATTATAGGAATTTATGGCTCTCTGTGGCATAAAGGCATTGTGTCTCTTTCCACCTATAGGAATCGATCACTTTTGTTGAAATGGGTTCTGAGAATTGAACTGAGGCCATTGCCCATGCTAAGTGTGTGTTCCACTGCTGAGCCATTTCCACACAAGCTATCACTTCTGAAATATGATAGTAATACTATCTATACTTTTCTCCACAGAAACTCCATTCTGGACATTAAGTTGTTAATGTTCTAAAACAGAAATCTTCTCTAGAACAGAGACCCACATATCTATCTAACACTTTGCAGTATTTTTGAAAATATCCCAAGTTGTTAGGTCAAATAAGATTTATAGAACAATGTGCCAAGCACTGTTTTCATTCCATTGCTATAATATTATAAATAATACATCATGTTCACAAGGAGTCAAGGACATTTTCTTCACTAATTTTTTAAATATTGTCAATTAAGTTTGTGTCATGGACCATGTTCTAAATTAAAGCATGGACTTGTAACAAAACCAATATGACACTTGAGGAGTATGTGCAAAACCTGGTTTCATTTGAGAAAGAATACTAAATTATCTAATATGTTGTATAAAACTCTGCTAAATTATACTAAAGAGGTAACTCTGATATTAGCAGTATTAACTCTGGACTTTATAGAAATGAAAGTGAAGCTAGGAAGTTAGTTTAAAATTAAAGATACTACTTTGTGATTTATGATGATATTATAAAATACTAACAAGAAATGGGTATAAAATATTTTCCAGAAAAAGATTGGATTCATAACATTCAATAAAGTCCCAGAAATGGAGAAGAAATTATAGTTGTTGAGGAGGTAAGGATATGTTTTATATGTACAATTAGGATTTTATTTACATTGTAATATCCTACGAAGCTTCAGTTTGTCTAAGTTTCTAGCTGATTCTTACTGGCTGAATATTATGGTTCCTAATGTGTATTACTTGCAGTCATTTTATAAGCTTAATATCTCAATGCCTTTTGTAATACTTTAATTGTAGGATACAGAATATCTCTGATAGGGAGTGAGCACTTTTTAAAAAGCTATTTTAAATTAGCTGTCAAAATAGTATAGTCATTGAGGCCTTCTTTTTTTTCTTTGATGGAAGACAAATATTTTTTCATACAACACATTTTGTGTATACCTCCTCTTCTTCAACTCATCCCATTGCCTCCCCACCCTTCTTCTGATCAGCTATCACACCCTTTCTGCCTCTCTTTAGAAAACAAACAGGCATCTAAGGAATAATAATAAATAAAATAGTTAATAGAGTAAAATACAAACAAAAAAATGGACTATGACAACAAGCAGAATACAAAGAGCTAAAGAAAAAGTATAAACACACACACACAAACACACACACACACACACATAGACATGCAAAGACACACAGGTTCACATACAGATGAATCCCATAAAAATATAAAGCTGGAATCTATAGTATAAACCCATAGTATCTGTAAGGTGTTGAAAACAAAACCTCTGACACAACCATGAGACAAAGAATGTCCAAAGATACCATTGAATTTGTTTTGTATTGGCCATCTATGGGCCTGGGTCCTACCCTTAAGTGTGCTTTATTTCCCTAATGAGACTCCCTTGGAGAAAAACTGATTTTTCATTTACAAGTGCTTATTAATAGGAGATGCCTTTTGGGTTAGTGATGGAGGCATGTGTCCACTTCACTCGGCTCTAGGATCCCATCTGGTGCGGACTCGTGTAGGCGCCGTGTAGGCTGCCACGTTCTCTGAGTTCTTATGTGATGTATCGCTGTCCTCCTGTGTTTATAAGGCCTTGCTTCCTTGTCATCATCCATCCCTTCTGTCTCTAGCTATCGTTTGACTCCTCTTCTGCAGAGTTCGTAAGCACTGAGTGGAGGCATTTGATGCAGACACTCCAGCTAGAGATGAGTGTTCCAAGGTCCCACATTTTATGCAAATGTCTGGCTATTGTTCTCTGTATTTATTTGTTCCCATATTTTGCAGTAATAATTGTTTGTCTCTGATGATGACGGAGCAAAGCCCTGATTTAAGAGTACAGTAAAATGTCTTTAGGATTTTTATTGCTACATTCATTAAGCAGAGAAGTTGTATGTTGTTTTCTGATAGAATCTGGATTATATAATCTCAGGGTTTTTTTTTTTGTTTTTTGTTTTTTGTTTTTTTGACACCAGGGCAGCTTTGGGTATAGAATCCTACTCAAGGATGTGCCATAAATCAAATCAGATCTTGGGAGGTTACTCTCACAGTCTTTGTGCCAGCATTGCACAATATATCTGACAAGCAGGTTGCTATTGTAGACTGAAGCATTGCTAGCTGAATTGCTGTTTATCGTTCTCTTCTTACAGAATGTGTAGTACCGTCCAGTGCTATGAACCATAGTTAATATGGGGGAAGGCTCTGCATATCAACCAGCACACCTCTGCATGTTTAATGAGTTGTGTAGATGCTGCCATCAGCAATATGGACTTACGTTCAGTTTGTGGGGAGCAACCAGCAGCCTTGGGAATGGGTTGAGTTGCATAGGGGTTCGCATAGGATCACATGGTCGGCAACTCTATGACATGTAACCCATCCGGTGACTGGAAGCTTCATCGGGTGAGGAGAGATATTCAACTGGGTCTCTCTCTCTCTCCCCTGTTGTTTGGCGACTTCATTTTCTTCAACTTCATATCTGTATATGTTTTAAGAAACTTCTAACTTATTAGGTTCTCATATGATCCCTCAAATGGCCCTAAGTTTTAACTGCTCCTTCCCATATTTCCTTCCTTGTAACCATTTTCCCTCTTCTCCCCTGTTTGATTTTTTAATGCCAATCCCCAGCCTCATCCATCCTTAACAATCTGTTATATTTCTCACTTCCTGTGGAGATTCATCCCTCTGTGCTAGTAGTCTCTTACTCCCAACCATTATGATTAACTGATTGCAGCTTATCAGTGAATTAGCAGCTAACAGCCACATAGAAGTGAATATATACCAATTTTATAGATTGGGTATGGGTTATGTCATGCAGGTTTATTTTTTTCTAGCTACATAAATTTACTTACAAATTTCATAATTTCCGTTTTTAATGACTAAGTAATATTCCATTGGGTAAATATATCACATTTTATTTATCTGTTCACCCACTGATGGACATCGGGGTTGTTTTCAGTCTCAGGCTACTATGAATCAAGCAGCAATGAACAGGTTGAACACCTGATTCTGTGATGGGATGAAGCCTCCTTTGAGTCAATGCCCAAGAGAGTAATTGTAGCTGAAGTTTTCCTGTGTCCAGACTGATCAATGGTCAGGACAAATATCTCTCACCCACCAGTCTCTCAGCTTCTCGGACCCAAGTAAACACTCAGAGGTTCATATTATTATGAACTGTATGGCCGTTAGCTCAAGCTTATTACTGACTCCCTCTTACACTTAAATTAACACATAAATCTATGTTTAGCCACATAGCTTGTTACCTTTTCTCAGTTTTACCTTGTCATCTTGCTTCCTCTGTGTCTGACTGGTGACTCCTGACTCAGCCTTGCTCTTCTCAGAATTCTCCTTGTCTACTTATCCCACCTATACTTCCTGCTTGCCTACTGGCCAATCAGTGTTTTGTTCATCAACCAATCAGAGCAACACATTCACAGCATACAGAGTGAACATCACCCACCATTTCCCCTTTTCTTTCTATTTAAAAGGAAGGTTTTAACTTCAACATAGTGAAATTACACATGACAAAACAGTTACCAAGCTGGTCTATTTAAGTTTGGCAAAATTAAAGAAGATATTTATATATTTATCATATATTTATGAGTTTAAGGTTTCATATCTACCATATCTTTTATCATAACAAAGGAAAACCATAATTATAACTATCTAGTCTAATTTATCTAACTAAACAGGAAGAGAATTGTAAGCAATGTCTAAAAATCTAGAATGACAGAGACAGGTGGCTTTGCAGTTACCCAAAGAAATTCTGCAACATTCTTCAGCCTACAGGAATGTTTCTAAGATTTTTTTCCAATTACGGCCACTGGGCTTCCAGATAGAGTTTGTTTCTAGGTGTTGGGAACTGACACTGGTGCTGAAGGGATTCACAGGAGGAGAGGAAGCAGGGTGTGACACCAAAACCCAGAAATGGGGCCAGATATTACTGACAGGCCACATCAGGTGGTCTGCTATGGAGCTGGAGAGAAGCCAGGAGTCCCTATGATAGAAGAGGAGAAATTGTGAAGATTGTTAATCTATTTCCCTGGACACCATAGCCAGCTTGCTTCCAGGAAACAGCTGTGGGATTTGGCAGCTGAGACAAAGAGATAATGGATAGAAAGGAAAGCTGTAGGAGACAGTGGTTGATATATTGTGTATCCTAATAAACTTATCTGATGGTCAGAGACAGAACAGCCACTAGATTAGACATAGAGGCCAGAAAATGGTGACACACAGGCCTTTAATCCTATCACTTAGTAGGCAGGATCTCTGTGAGTTCAAGACCACAGTAGGGAACAGAGCCAAGCAAAATCCTTTAATCCCAGGAAGTGACAACAGGAAGCAGAAAGGTAAATAAGTCTTGAAAACCAGGAACTAGAGGCTTTTTAAATTTTTTATTTTATAATTTAATTTAATTTTACATATCAGCAATGGATTCCCCTGTCCTCCCACTCCCACTCCCCTCTCCCCCAGCCACCTTCCCCCAGCCCACCCCCATTCCCATCTCCTCCAGGGCAAAGACTCCCCTGGGGATTCAGCTCAGCCTGGTAGACTCAGTCCAGGCAGGTCCAGTCCCCTCCTCTCAGGCTGAGCTAAGTGTCCCTGCAGAGGGCCTGATCCAGTTGGGGGCTCCTCAGCTATCGGTTCCTAGTTCATGTGTTTCCATTAGTTTGGCTATTTGTCCCTGTGCTTATTCCAATCTTGGTCGCAACAATTCTTGCTCATACAAACCCTCCTTTTTCTCACCAACTGAACTCCAGGAGCTCCACTTGGGTCCTGGCTGTGGATCTCTGCATCGGCTTCCCTCAGTCATTGGATGAGATTTCTAGCACGAGAGTTAGGGTGTTTGGTCATCCTATCACCAGTACATGTCAGTTCGGGCTTTCTCTTATTCCTTGTTCTCCCTCTCTGTTCTTGATCCAGCTGGGATCTCTCGCTCCCCTAAGCTCTCTTTCCCTCGAGACTTGCCCTTTATTACCCCCACTCATGTCCAGGTTGCTCATGTAGATCTCATCCATTTCTCTGTCATTGGGAGATTCCTGTGTCTTTCTTAGGGTTCTGTTTTCTAGGTAGCCTCCCAGGAGTTGTGAGTAGCAGTCTAGTCATCTTTGTTTTACATCTAGTATCCTCCTATGAGTGAGTACATACCATGTTTGTCTTTCTGAGTCTGGGTTACCTCACTCAGGATGATTTTTTTTCTAGATCCATCCATTTGCCTGCAAACCTCATGATGTCATTGTTTTTCTCTGCTGAGTATTATTCCATTGTGTATATGTACCACATTTTATTTATCCATTCTTCAGTTGAAGACCATATAGGTTGTTTCCAGGTTCTGACTAATTAGAAACAATGCTGATATGAGCATAGCTAAGGAAGTGCTCTTGTGATATGATTGAGCATTTCTTGGGTATATGCCCAAGAATAGTATAGCTAGGTCTTGGGGGAAATTGATTCTCAATTTTCTAAGAAATCACCATATTGATTTCCAAAGTGGCTGTACAAGTTTGCATTCCCACCAGCAGTGGAGGAGAGTTCCCCTACTTCCACATTCTTTCTAGCATAAGGTGTCTCCAGTGTTTTTGATGTTAGCCGGGTGTAAGGTGGTATCTCAGAGTTGTTTTGATTTGCATTTCCCTGATGATTAGGGATGTTGAGCAGTTTTATATATGTCTTTCAGCCATTTGAACTTCCTCTGTTGAGAAGTCTCTGTTTAGTTCTATAAGCTTTTAGGATTTTAGCAGCAGTTTAGCTGAGATCTACTCAGATGAGGACTCAGAGGCTTTCAGTTTGAGGAAACAAGATCGGCTGAGAAGCTGGCAGAGGTGAGGTTGGCTGTGGCTTGTTCTGTCTCTCTGATCTTTCAGTGATCACCCAATACCTGGCTCTGGGTTTGTTTTTATTAATAAGATCTTTAAGATTCATATTATAAGGCAATGTTTGTGGTGCCCTGGTGATGGGAGCAGAAAGGAAATGGAGGCAGCAACATGAGGTCTATTGCTGAGCTGGAAATGATGCTGGTGGATTGGATTTGTAGAGCAAAAGTAAAAATCATCTACCTGCTTCGCTGGATGGTAAGGCCACTGGTCACTGAGTTCATAACCAAAGAATTTCAACATATTTAGTGACAACCTGTTCTTGATGTTCATATGTACATTTTTAAAAGAGGAAATCTCTTCTTGAGCAAGTGTTTATTTTCAAGGCATATTTTAAAAAGGGCATCACAACATATTTCGATACTAATTGCTTTCAATATCCTGATGATATTCTCTAAAATTGATGCTTGGAAATGAGGGAAGAAGATCTGGGCATCGTCCACACTATTAATCACTAATCTTAGCTTTCTTAATTCTTCTGGAAGTTGAGGTAAGAGATGAGAGAAGGGTTAGAGACCAACCTGAGGTATGTAACAAGACTCTGAAAAACAAACAGAAAAAGAAACAGAAAACAATGTACTTGAAGATAATCTTAACATTTTGCAGGATCATAAGGTCAAAAACACAGGATACCTGGGACAGAATAAAGTAAAATTACCCAAGTGTTAACCCAATGTTAATAATCTATGAGCATACAGTCACAGTGGTTACCTGATTTTAATTGACCAGATCACATCTCCAAAAAACTAATTTAACTTGGCAAACTTTATTTTGAGCATGACAGAATATTCACACATCAAAACACATGAACTTGAACTTCAGGGGCTAGACAAAAGAATGTCTTGTTCCTTCCAAGGACCCAGGTTCAATTCCTAGCACTCACATCAGAGTTCACAAGCATCTGTAACTCCAGTTCCCAGTATTCAATGTCCTTTTCTGATCTTTGCAGGCATCCAAATGGTGTACAAACATACATATAAAATAAAATAAAATAAAAACACGTGGAGAACTTCATAGTAAAATGTATGTTTTAGGTATCTTTCATCATTATATTAGCTTTTATAAACCACTTTTATGACCACAGTTGCTCCTAAGGAAAATGTTCAAAAAAAATTCTGTGTGTAACTGACTCATCAGCTGCTTTAGTCACACATCACAGTACTTAACTAGCACTTAAACTAGCAACGATAAAGAAAGAGAACCTTTGTCTTTAGTGAAAAGTAAAAATCAACAACAAAAAAAAGCAAGCTGTACTTTACACACTCAATTTACTCTCAGAAGGAAAGTGCTTGGCCCTTTTGTAACTATAAAACGTCCAGTGGAAGAAATTAAATTACTGACCCTGAGGCAGTTATTTTTAAATGGAAGTGTGAGTTTACCCCTCCAACCATTAATCAAAAAGTAGGAGGTGGAACTTTAAGAGAAATAAATTTCCAAGGCAAACTTGAAGATTGAAGTCCTACCCATTGTGTACTATGATGTTCTAATAAAAACGGCCTTACCTGTGTGCATTTTGCCTCAGATTTCAACTACAGTAAACTAGTTTGGCAAGGCCAGACTCATAAACAGTAGCAGAAGGAAGGGTGATTCTTCATCTTAGCCTCAGATTATTTGCCTGCAACAATCTCATGTCATACAAAGGTATATTTTATATAGTGGATGAGGAATGGATCAGAAAGATGTCTCTACAGTGCTCATATCAGAACTTTGTTGAAATAATAAGAGAAAAAGAGGTACAGAGGCCTGTATGGAGAGAGGTAAAAGTGAAATGGGAAATCTGAGATATTGAAATATGTGCATAAACACATATAATACATATGTTTGCTTTCATATATTATACATATGTATATATATATATATATAATAAAAACATGATTTTAGATTGATTATATTCTAAATATTTGTAAATGATAAGGATAACACTAACACATTGAAATGGAGGAAAGTAACAGACTGTAAAACTAAATTGTCATATTAAAACCTCTTACAAGAATACTGATCACATTTCTTGTTTACAATATGTATGGATTTGTAGTCAGTTTTCAAGAAATTTCTACAAGAAAGATTACTCTATGTGCATTAGACAGAGTCCTAATGATTCTCAAACCATCCATGAGCCATTCTATCCTTTGGATGAGGTGTGCCTAAATCAAATTAAAAGTACTAGTCACTACCACCTCAGCTTTCCTCTCTCAATTATTTCTCATTCTTGTCTTACTTCTTAATTGTTTTCTAGTTATTTTTCTCTCTAAACTTTCCTGCTTTGAATAAATTAGACTCTTCCTATAAGCTAAAGAACCTCAATCAAATTCTTAAAATAGAGAAACTGATATGATAAGTTTGTAATGAACAATTTTCAGGTCAGAGTCAAACACCAATGATTATTGTCCTGATATGTAGAAATATGGTCAATGAAGAGATTAAGAGATGGGTATGAAAGGTAGGAAATCTATCAACTCTGGATATCAAGGATATAAATTCTTAATGTTAAAACTGACTATAATAGTTAACGACAAATACTGATTTGGAGGAATGTGAAATTGTATATGTTAACTATATATGTAAATGAACTTGAGCATTATGTAAACTATAAATATTTGAAAATTAATGAAGACAAATTCTTTTAGCATAAAGAGATAAACAAATTTTCACTTTTAAGAATTTGTATGTGCACATTCATTTTTAAAATAATGTATGGACCTGCAATATGTAAAATTAGCAGACGGTAATAGTGATGCAGAAAATAATAGTATCTTTTTTGATAAAGCTATAATTTGACAAATGGATGAATTTCAAGCTACTAAACTGAAGAACATTTTATATTGTATAAGGATATCATATATAAAGAACATAAAATCATATTTCTGATGTAGGATTTCACTAATTAAAGAAAATATTTCCACCTTCATAGACATCATCATAAGATGATTATGTGAATTAAACCAAACAACTGCATTAAATTCTAGATATAATTTCAAATTGATGTCTTATTCTTTTAATCTAAGGTCTCTGGGCAAATGACATGTCACAGGAGCCGTAAAGTTTTAAGAATGGAGAAAAAGGATAAGAGTACACTCTTTTCCTGGTTTCTATAAGATAAACTAGCTTTTTAAACTATCCATCCAGGTTAGTCTATCCTTCCTTGGTTTCCCAAGAAGACTAACGGCTGAATTATAAGAACTACTGGAGTTCTTTTTACAGCCATTTTCAATAATTATTTTCCCCAGGCTTTGATTTGATTCTATGGACTATCTTGTACCTTGCCAATAAATTACTTTTGTTTGCTAAAGAGATACTGATCTGTTTCTACTACTTCCAAGCAAATGCTTCCCAAAGAACAAACATTGTTTATTTGTTATCATTGATCTAAGAACCGTCAAACCAGTTGCAGTCATAGTTTGGAATAAGCAATTTGCTGAAGGAAATCAATGCAATATTTTCCCTTGAACATAAAATCAGATTAAAAGCGAAGCTGCTGGGGAAGTGAAAGGTCTTCTTATCCTTTCTAAAATTATGAGGATAAACAAACAATCAATTTTCTTATCAACTGATTATGTAGGGCAGATTCTGCAGATTTATTATTTTTATTGCCATGAATTATCCTGTAGGATACACTACTACGCTGCACAAGGCAAGAGCTTTTACAAGATAAAGCTGAAAGCCCTATAAGCAATGGTGACTCATAACTTCCCTTCTCTCTGTACACCGTATAATGTCTGTCTTTATTCCCGCCAAGCAACATTGTTTCCCTCTCATTTTATCAAGAAAAGAGACGTGAATAAGGAGTAATTACTACAGAATTTCTTCACCTACTCTTCCGTTTTCTGCAGAATCAGTTCAGCGTTTTGATCAGCACCATTCCCTGGCCTTCCTTCCATACTCTGCTCCTCCTGTGTTCTGCCCTTCCTGATGATCCTATCACTCTTCCCCCATAATCCTACTTCTACTTTAATGCTCTTAAAAACTGTGAAAGAAAGCATGGAGTTTTAGTCTTTCGGGTTTTTGTTTAATTTCCCTCACACTGTGCACCGCAGCGCCACCCACTGGTCTGCACACAGCACCATTTGTCCTGTCTTAAGGGCTTCAGCATACTCCTTTGCGCGCATGCCTCGCTAAGGTTATGCATTGCATTGTTGGATACCTAGCCGATTTATGTAACTTCCTCTATAGAGGACTGCTACAAATACAATTCAAGAAGTTTGAACTTTAAAATACAATATCAGAGTTAATTTTAAAAATATGTTTCTACTTACTCATACACTTTCCTCACTTGTCACATGAAAACTACTATACTCCTTAAACTGGAACGCTTGTCAGCCTCACTTTTTTTCATAATTTTATCTTATTGTTTTGGCAAAATTATTTGCATTGAACCAGTGTAGGATTGAGACCTTGGATTATTTATCAAATTGTTATACTTTTGATGTACCAACTAACTTGGTCATCAAAATACCAATCACAAACTACATGATTTAAAAACACACATTCACTTCTTACCTTTGTATAAACTCGGCACTACTTATGCTATGTCTGGTTAGATAGTTTGCAGTTTTCCCTGAATTATAGATTTTTTAAAGATTTATTTATGTATACAGTGTTCTGTCTACATGTATTCCTGCAGGCCAGAAGAGGTTGCCAGATCTCATTGCAGGTGGTTGTGAGCCACCATGTGGTTACTGCTGAGCCATCTCTCCAGCTCCAATAACAGATATTTTAACTTAAAGTGAAATCTGTGCTTATATCCGTCATTGAGAAGTTCTGAGAGTAACTGTGGAAAAATTGGAGGGTGAAAGTGATAATGGCACATTGTATTACATTCTCTAAGAATTAATGAAAATATAACATATATATGCACATATATATAAACACAATCTTCTGAATTTCATTGCTACTTTATGTCTACATGTTTTCAAGCCTTAACCACACTTAAATATTGGACAACCAATAAGGAGATTCATCTCTCACAAATGCTATTTATACCTCTCTCAACAATCATTACTTGTGTGTAGTTCATTGTCTTTAGGTAGTACTCCACACAATTTCCCCTTCCATATTAATAATAATGCCTTTGTTCCAGTCTCCTTTGTGTAACCCTTTGTAGTAGAGACTATTTCACAGAATTCTTGGTATACTGGTTGATTCTTCTAATGTTTCTTCGCCATCATCTGTAAAGTTACCTGAGCCATAGATACAAGAGATGTGATGTAGGTATATCCATTCGTTGTTTTTGGGATCTCCATGATCAGGTGATCCCTTCATAGTGTCCTATTATGGCTTTCTGCAATAGTCTCCATTTCCTGCAAAGATAGGAATCATTGATGAAGGGTGATAGGTTAATTCACCTGGTTTCTGCGGATACTCTGTGTATTAGCCAGCCATACTGAAACATCTTTATTTTGTTTTGTTTTTGCATTGTAGGTCTGACATTATTTTGATATACATCTGTTTGTCTTTGATTTTTTTTTGCCTTATACAGCTCGAAGAAGATCTAATTTACCAAAAATCTAATTGGAATTATTCAAACATTTCTTTAGTATATTCTGATATTGTTTATTCTGCTTCCTGTCTCAGTCCAGTTATTAGAGGTGAATTCTTAAGATACCAGTGTGAGTTACAGGATAGGAACTTCATCAAGTATATTTTGATAGAGCTCAAAGGATGCTCATCAATGTGTAAACTTACAGTTAATGTCTATGCACTGGAGGGGAAACCAACCATGTAGACAGAGAGGAAAGCATGGGATGGAGTTAATTGCATATGCAGCTGACTATGAATAGAACCTATAGGCATGGGCAAACCTATTAAAAGCTGTCCTAAACTTCATAGTTGGGAGACTAGAGTGACTTTTCTATGAAAATATCATAACAGTTGAATAATCTTGAGCAAGGAACATTTCTGAAGCTGGGACACACTCACAAGCTTGAATGGTTGAAGTCTCCCAACTATGCCCAGTAGCTGAGGTAGAGAGACAGTTCTTAAAGTTTGGTATGGACTCCACAGGACACTGTCTGTGTGCCTAGTCATGTGACTTCTTGGCTTAAATAAGCACTTCTCATTTATTTTAGAATTGGCGTCATAGATTTAAGCAGGGCTTTCAACTACCTGAGATATTTTTATCTCTACAGATACCTGACATTTTGATATTGTTCATCAAGGCACCACCTCATTCCAGCACTGATTTTCATTGGTCACCTGGTAAAAAATGAGAACCCTTGCCATCTGAGGTTTGTGATGTGACTGCTCTTTATCTTATTAGAACCCCTGTCCCCCAAGCAACCCAATGATAACTGAAACTTACTACTCACATATACCCTAAAAGAATGAATGTTTTTCTTTTATTTGTTTTATTGATATTTTTCTTTCCCTGGACACTCAGTGTGTACAACAGGAACTTAGAAGAAAGCCACCATTAAATACGTATTTGTTAAAGAATAAAACCCGGTGGGGGAAAAACATTGTATAAAATATCATCTAAATATAATAAAAAATTTTGTAGCATCTTGAAAAAGCTCATCTGTTTAAAGTGTATCTTAGATGAACAAGTTTTCCCCCACGAATGAAATACATTTTATATATTGATTTCCTTTGCAACGCTTATAAGCAAGTGCCTCCATAAATCAATTCAGCCAACATTTTGAATGCATGCTGTGAACAAGAGACTTTACAAGACAGAGAGAAGAGGGGATGCAAATGTTTTTTTTTTTTTTTTTAGTTTTTTTTTTTTATTTTTTATTAATTCCTAGATGGTAGTCATACCAGTTATGGAAAATACATGTCATAGGCAATGATGTATAAGTGTTTTAAAAATGGCATAGACAAGCATAGTAACAGCCATATGGTGAAAGCAGAGACAGAAACACAAAGCAGTAAGAAGATAAATGCTAGATTGGTGGCAAATCGATGACTAAAAACAAACATTCCAGTTGTCACACTACTTATACAAGTCTTGTGTCTAGATCAAGAAAAAAAGCAATAATGCACTTTTTGATAGTTAATAAATATTGGCTATCTAACCCAGACAAATGATAACGATAAATAATGCTTCACAGACTAATTTTATATATTAAATTTTATATTTATATTATTTAATGAAATTTATGGTTTCAATAGCAGTTTGATTTGCTTTGGTTAAGTGGCAGTTATTATAAGTTTATAACAACTGTAGATCTATGAAAAGTTTATATAAAAAGAAACACTCACAGCTCCCCTTGCTAAGTCTAAGTCACACTTTTACTATGTATAGCAACCAGATAACTGGAAAACTCACAACTGCCAAAATCGTTAAGGATTTTAGTGAATCACAAGCTCGCCTGTCGGAAGCAATGGGAAAGTGTCATGGCAGGGGCCAGAGGTCTCATCGCATTCATTTTTGCAGTGCTCTTTAATGCTTGTTTATTTTATAGAACTTTCTACGTCTCTAGATCAGATTCTTCAGTCAATCATCTCCTGAGCATGAGTGAAGGCAATGATCGACCTCAGTTTATCTTGAACAAGTGATTCTTTGCACAAACTGATGATTTATTTTTGGAATCATTCTCCTTGGTCAAGCAGGTTTTTTAAGCAGAGGATTCTTTTTTCCTATGGTAGATCATGGCTTTGTCTACAGTAGAAAAAATCCACTTTTTTCTTCTTTCATTTGTTTCTTTGCTCCATAATAAAATTATTCAGTGATGTTTCAGGTACTTCTAAATTTCTTCCTTCCAATATACCACTGAAGTTTTTCAAGGAAATTGATGTTAACTGCACTTAGTCATCCTGGACAGAATTCCTATGGGATTTGGCAATTTTTAATTTCCCCTCTAAATGTAACCTTTTTATATTTACTAATAAAAGTATTTCCTTTAAAATAATAAGCATCCATATATATGTCTGTACATATATATATATATATATATATATATATATATATATATATATACAATAGTGGGTGCTAGCACCCATCTGTGCACACAGTTGCACATGCACGTATGAGCATATGCTTGTCTCCACAGAAATTGACATTGGGTGTCTTCCATAGCAACTCTGCTATATGTGTTGAGGTCTCCTGCTAATTTTCAGCTGTTCTGCCTGAGTGGATTGCCCTGGGTATTTGTAAATGCTGAATATCTAAACTCTGCCCCATCCTCACATTTTTATGACATTTTCTCCACTGAGCTACATCTCCCGCCCCAAATTCTCTTCCCTTTATATCTCAACTTTGAGTTGTTAAACCGCACCACTGTATCAGGGTATGAAGCCAAGGATATAATCGGAAAGGTATCTTGCTTCAGTCAGTATTCTGTTACTCATTTTTATCTTCACCACACAAATTTAATTACTATAATAAAATCAAATGGATTAGGATACGATGACAGGAAGTATTTTTCTCATAAAGTCAAAGATATTACTGACATTGGAGATCTGATTTATGACAGATATAGCATGTGTTATCAAAGTAGCAATTGTGTCACAGCAGTATCTAAGACTCTGGAGACAATGGCACAGGCACATGGAACTGATCAAGACATCTTCTCTGTTCCCAAATACTTAAACATATAAAAAGTCACTTGTCTGTATTTTCTGAAAATCATTTTAAATCCACATCTCAAAACAAAGGAACAACTTCTAAATGCATGTAATTTAGAAGGGAACTGATTAGGATCTGGAAGAGACATCACTGTCAAAAGGAAATATTTTCCTTACAAGCAGTGCTGTTTTCCATCATTCGAAAGATCAGGAATTGGTTTCTCTAGATGGGGAAAAAAAAACAGTACCGACATCAAACCTGTTAAGTGTTACTGTCTATAGGCTGCACTGTCATTCATCAAGAATGCAATCTTTCCTGCAAAAGTTAGAGCCGTTTCTTCTGATCTGTTACCCAGCTCTCAACCGGTTGAGGGGTTTAATGATATTCTAGAGCCAAGCTCATGGTATCATCTACCTTGTCCAATTGGCTTTTCCATGTGTCATAATTCATAAATCACCAGTATTCTAGCTAGGATTCTGGAAGACAGATAACCACAGAAACCTCTGTCTTCAACTTTTCCTTTCACCTGTTTTTCAGTGTTTTGACCCCAAAGCATATCATTTATAGTGTTTGTCTTTCTCTCAGAATGGTATCCTTTTTTCTTTTTTTGTAGCATACAGTAAAATTTTCTCAAATGACGTAAGAAATAACTACAGAGGGCAGATTATACTGGTATTCAGATATGTGAAATAAAACACAGAAGTACTGTAAAAGCATAAAATCAAAGTAAAAAATGCATTTAAACTGGCATATATTATAGTAAATCACACTGGAATCATTTTTTTAAAATGTGTTAGAAAAAAAAAAACAACCCAAGATACACAAGGCAGAATAACATGTAGAAATCTAGACACAAAAAAGTGGCTTTTGTATCAGGATGCTTAGGAATATGTAGGTGTTTTTAAATTTTTCATTTAGTATTTCAATCTAAAAAATGTGCCATTATTCTCTAAATATTGTTTTAGTAAAAACAGACTAAAATTATGGACTCATTTCTAGTGCTCAAACTCTGTATCTCTTTTTTATTTTCTTTTGGTTTACCTCAACAGGCAAATATTACTGTAATCACTGGTATGATTTGAGAAACCAAAAAATAGAAAGAAATTTATAAAACACCTGATCAGTAATCTTTTAACAAGCAGAACTAGGTGCAGGAAACTTGCTCAGTGGTTCAGAGCCTTTGCTCCTCTTGCAGAGGACGGAAGTTTCTCAGCACTCACGTGGTGGCTAACAAACACCTGTAATTACAATTCTAGGGTAATCCCATGCTGCCTTGTGTCTTCTGTGGGCCTCAGGCAAGCACATGTTGCACAAGCATCCATATGGGTAAACATTTGCAAACATAAATAAAAACAAATAAACCTTTAAAAATATAATAATAAAAAGTGAAAGAGCAAAAATTTGAAAAGATCAATCATGTGCTTTATTTTTTTACCCAGATTAGAGCAAGAAGTAAAAAATATTCTTCAGTGGAAAAAAAATGTAAAAATCTTCATTACTTCTTGTTAAAAATGTGATAGTATATTAATATTAACTTTTTAATTTTTATAAATACACCCTAGTTACATTAGAGGGGCACTTAAGGGACTTTACATTAATAATGTGCAGCCCATTTTGTACTCTCTTAGCAACTATTTGGTACAACTAGAATTATTTATAAGTTGATAGTTTATATTGATGAATGATTCAAAATATCCTACATTTTGATTTTCATTAATTTCTTTATAACACACACATTTGTTAGCTTTATAGATTATGCAGATGAGTGTCTTCAAAGGAATAACTTGATGTTCCCGATACTCCTGAGAATAGTTGAAGTTTGGTATGCAGATGGTCAGCTTAATCCTTGTGGTAGCTTGTAATGAAAGAACTAAGAATTATACCCTAAAGCAAACTATAAATATAGAGCAAACGACACAACATTCACCCAGTTTTAAATTCTGTATTGTTACTTCACATGTAACAGATTGGCTGGAATGGCATGAACATGCCTTAGCAGATCCCCACTGGTTTCACAGAGTGTCTCTGGGGTGGGATGACTCAAGCCTCATTTTAAGTACACTGAATCACTTGTGGGAAATCAGATGCAGTTCTATCATCCTGCAAAAATCTTTAACTGTGACAGCTTCCAAATTGCTTGGAACCCATCACTTACACCTAGGGATTTAGTAGAGAGAAGCAAAACACAAACACATCCTTGTTTTCTATTTTCTATGCTTTTTTTTCCTTCTTAAAAAGAACCAGTTATTTTTGCTTCAACTACATCAACAAGAAAATGATCCAATATTTGTCTGACTTCTTTGTGAAAATTGCTGCCCTGATAGAAATTCCTTCCTTATATATTTTCCAAATAAGTTACAGATTATTTTTATGAATAAAGATGCTAGTTTCTTTTTATGCATAACATATTATGTAGCATATATGAATGTATATATATATATATATAAACATATAAACATACACTGCTGAAGAAAATTAAAATATAATAGTTCGATATTTATTTGTGATAATTCATACATATATTTGTAGATCTATATTCTATATTTGAGAGAATGTATCATTTTGTAGCCATGACTGTCAAAAATTGCACTGTAGACCAAGTACCTTCAAATGCCAATATCTACTCATCTCTGTTTGTCCAGTAGGACATTAAAATCTACTCATCTCTGCTTGTCCAGTGGGACATTAAAGGCACGTAAAGCCATATATATATATATATATATATATATATATATATATATATTTCAAAATACATTAATTTTAATTAGAATTTCATACATGAATACTGTATTTACATCATTTTTTCCTCTCTTTCCTACATACGATTCATTTCTTCCTTCCCTCTAAAATCCATGATCTCCTTTAAAAGATTATTTCATATCTGTTTATAACTGTGTGTGTATATATGCATGTGAGTGTGTGTGTGTATGTGTGTGTGTGTGTGTGTGTGCGTGTGTGTGTGTGTGTATACTCAGTCTGCTGATTCTATTTAACATTGTCCATTGTCTTTATGTATTTTTTTTTTTAGGGCTGAATACTTGAGGTTGTGTAACCTACCTGAGACAGCTCAGAAGAAAACTGATTCTTCCACTCTCAGCCCCCATTAATTACCTGTAGCTCTTCATCTATGAGTAGATGGTTGAAAGATATCCTTTGTCCACTTTGGCATGCTAACTACTGCTGTCATTGGGCAGGACTTGTTTAAGAGACCAAATTTTTACCATTTCATAGTTGCAGCTTCACTGTCATACACATACAGATATCACTATCCCATTGTAGCTGTTGGACTAGCATTTCCCTTCCTTCCTCTGTAATGTTGCCTGGGCCTCCGGTATAGAGTTATTGTTGTAGATACATCAATTGGAGTTGGCCACTGCATGATTGTTTATTGTTTATTGTTGTTTTATCTTTTCTAATTGTAGCTTTCTATAACAATCTCTGGAGTATGGAGAATCTTCTTTGATGAAGGGTAAGAGCTACTGTTGGTGTAAGTATTTAGAATGAAGTTAGACATTATATGGTTTAGGACACTGGCAATAGAAGGTTCTGCTCTAGGCTCCAATACTTCACCTGGGAAGTCAGCTAGCTTTACAGTAACAGCTCTGAATCCTCCTATTGAGTGGACCATAAGTCAAATGACACAAGTGTTGGATATATCCCAGACAGAAGTGCCTGTACTCTACCCTGAGGACATCTTGTTATGCTGGCTGTTATTCTGGTTCATAGACTCTACAGTTTGGTAGGATTCCTGTTTGCTTTTCTTCATTGACATAATGCATGATAATTTGGGATACTATACAATCAAGTCCTTAGGAAGGAATCCACCAGGTCAGCTCCAGTTCAATTTCCCAATCCTTTCTCTGAAATGTCTTCACCAATAGTGTCTTATATTAAAATGATGGGAGGCAATCAAGGGTTTGGAGTTATTTGTCATGTTATTTGAAGAGACACTCCCTGATTAATATAGTATATAATATTTAGTTACTTTCATACAGTAACTATGATTAGAGAGTCCTGAAAAAGTTTTGTATTGTTACATTATATCCTTGGCTACAAGCACAATTTAGAAACATGACTGACACTCAAAAGCAGTTGTAAACAAGGAATGGGAGGAATTAGGCAATGAGTGAGTGAAGGGTAATAGCCGTAATAGGCAAGCAGTGGAAAGAGATAACAACCAAAACGTTAAAACAAAATTATCTCAAACTTGGAGATTGTAGTTCAATTTTTGAAAGTGCTATTTTGGAGCTCTTAAATTGTGTTTTTCTAGATCCCTGCAATTAAAGTCTCAGTGTTTTATTCTATAACTACTATCTTCACATAAAATCTGACAAGCAGATTACGGGGAAGTATACACAATATGTCAGCAAGATAAATATGTGTTGGATCAAATCATTCAACATTCATGTTGATTCATTGGTAGAACAAGAACTACATATTTAGCATTTACCTCCATCTTGATAATATAATCTAATAATTTTTTTCATATCTGAGTTTTTCAAAAATTTAAATAGTCTCTGAACATTTTTTATACATTTTTAGTACACTGTGAAAAATAAATAAAATTCCCAAAGTACATTTTCTTAAGGAATCAGTTAGGAAAAATATTTTGGTATTTTGATTAAGAAGTATTTTATTATAAAGTCCAATATATGACAACATGTTATCATTTTAGTGTGAATTAAAACTCTAAGAATCTTTAATACATCTATGATTTGTGTAAGATTATCAGTGGACAATTATCATGCCCTGATCTTTTTGTGGGTAGTAATACTATATTTTCTTTAAAACCCTTCTGCATATGAGGATTTAAACTTGTTTTTATTAATTAGACAGTTTTAATTTTCTCATTGAGTCAAAGAAAATAGTTCTGAATTTTAGAAATGTACAGACAATTTTAGCATTTGAGAAAGAGGTGTCTCACAAATTAAAATGGATATTTTTGATACTTTTAAATTATTTGAAAATTCCATGCATATATATATTTGAATATTATCATAATCACCATATTTTCCTCTTCCAAATAACTGCATATCCCTCCCATAATACCCCCAACCAACTACATTTTTTTTTCTCTTTCAACTTTATCTTCCAATTCTTACTCTATTTTCTTTTCCTCCTCTTCTTCCTTCTCCTGCTTCCTCCTCCCCCTTCTTCTACAGCAGCTGTGGTTACCTGGAATACCCTGCAGGAGATAAATAAAGGAAAATTCTGACATAGATGGGAGGACTTTCTTTTCAGGTCCTACCCCTTACCAAGGACAAATTTGCAGTTGATATCTTCTGAAGGAAAGATTATTCATTTGGGGGGAGGGTGGCCCCTTGGAAGGTTTTTTTTTTTTTCTGCACAACTGAATGTTCCCTACCTCATGCATGGATGTTAATCACTCCTTGGACTTAGTTGGCCACTGTCATAATTTAACAACAATTCCTTATTTTTCTCTACAGTCTTCTCCACTTTGGAAACAATAAATCCATTTAGAAAACATTTATTTATATGACACCTTGAGCTGCTACCTGGGACCCATGTGGTTGAAGGATAGAATGAACTGCAAATTTCTGTCACATAAAGATACAGCATCTTCTCCCAATATTTATGAAATAATATATTTCTAGGTATACATAAACATGTCTTTGTCTTTATGTCCCCAACCCTATGATGTTTCTCCAGTGTTGAATTTCACCCTTAAATTAGATACATAGAGGGTTGTACGAAGTTTGACCCATCATGGGTTTAGTGAGAAATTTAAAATAAATGACTAGGAAAGAAGCCTTTGAAAACCCTTTTGTGTTGTTCCTTGTTATATCTACTGATGCTAAGTAAATCACAGACAAAAATAAATACACAAAAAACAACTAACAAATACATACTTGTTTAAAGCAAAGTGGAAGGAAGAAAAAAAATGGGATAAAGACAGGAAAAGATGGAGGTAGGGCTTTATTTGTCACGAAAATTAAAAGTCAACTGGTTAGATCTCAAAAGCATGTAAGACTGATGTAGAGTCTATCATGGTAGTTGTCCTACTTTCCTTCTCTGGTGCTGTGGTGAAATGTTCAGATTAAGGCTCTGTGAGAAGGATAGAGTTTATTTAATCATGTATGTCCAGGTCACAATCATTTAAGATAGTCAAACAGGATCTTTAAGCAGGAGTCTGAATGTGGGAAATCAATCAGAGAATATATAGGAATGCTGCTTACTGATTTATTTGCTACCTCTTACTTACCTAGTGCTTTTACACAGCCCAGATGACCTGAATAGGGACCCTGCCACCCACAGTTGTGTGAGTACTCCCATATCAATTAGCCATCAAGACAATGCCCCACAGATATGCTTACAGGTCTCTCTGATTAAAGCATAAGGCAAACCAGCACTCCAGTTGATGTTCTTAAACATGTCAAGGCACAAGACTTTCATCACAGAAATCCTATACATTTTACTTTTTTTATTCATTTTTGTTAGTTAGTTAGTTAGTTAGTTTGTTTTGAAACAGGTTATTTCTATGTATCACTGGCTAACCAGGAACTCAATATGTAGACTTTGCTGGCACAGGACTCATAGAGATCTGAGATCCTTTGCTTGCTGAGTGCTAGTATTAAAGATATGTACCACCATACATAGATGAAATCTTATAGTTGTAGGAGCTCAAAAAATGTTTTCTGGTATATTTTGTCAGTTTAGCACCATCAGTATGCTCCAATAAATAAGGAAATGCCAATTGTTAGTTTGGAGACTAAATGTGTCCATTGAAAATACATATCTCTCATGTATTGGATATATTTATGTGTGAACATATGTCAGGCATGTTTCTGTGTAACAATTCCATGAATAAACACTCTTATATTCATTTGAAAGGACTTATTGTGATTTAGACAAGTAATTATGAGTTAAAATGATGTTCTTTTATGTAATGGTGAATATAGATAAAATATATTGTCATTTGGTGAAATTTTAATTTTTTGCATGAAAATTTACAAATTTAACCTAAAGAAAGAGTGCAATTCTCTTAAAGTAATTTAATATTCCAGGAAAAGTCCAAAGACACCAAATAATAATGATGGATAAAATAGTTTTTCTTGTTCAAAAATCAAAAGAGTCAAATGAATAAATATAAAATAGACTTCCTGGAAAGATAGCTCGATAGTTAGAAGCATTAGCTGCTCTTTCAAGTACCTGATTTTGTTTCCCTGTATCCATGAGGCACCTCTCAAGCATCCATACCTTCAGTTCCAGGAAATCTGACACATGCCGTCTAAGCTCACAGGAACTGAGTAAACACCTGGTGAGTAAACACACATCCAGGCAAAACACTCAGACCTTAAAATAAAATAAATAAATTTAAAATCAAATATAAACATACTAAAATGAAATATGTTTGATAGTTTTTCATCATTGCAACAGAATGGATTAAATTTTTAAAGGAAGTTAGTATAATTATATGGTTATGCACAATTAAAAAGAACTAACTCAAGTGCTTGAATAAAAAGTTTAAACTAGTACTGAATTTTGACTTATTTCATGTGTGCTTTAAAGACATTGGTTATTATTTGATGTTTGATATCTGTGTATCTATCTATATGTATATCTATCTATGTATCTATCTTTTGATAGATAGATCAATAGATAAATCGATAGATAGATAGATAGATAGATAGATAGATAGATAGATAGATAGATAGAGATAGGAAATCCTATTTTCTGCAATTTCTCATTCAAACTTAAAGGTTGTCATTCCTTAAGAAAGATGTATTGCTGCCTATCTAACAGAAAATAAGTGAGATATAAATTTATGTAGTTTGAAGCCAGAAGGGTCTAACTTTTTGCATAATCAGATTTAGGTTCAGTCTTTTAGGCCTCAGATTTTCTATGTACAACAGGTACACAGAGTCACATGCATAGCACATTTATAATAAGACATTTTAAAAAAAAAGACGAAATGAGAGAGTTTGTGAAGAATTTGAGTCTGTGCTTAGGACTTTGCAAGTGAATAGAAATGAAGAAGCTCTAATAGCTTCCTAGGCAGGAAGCCAGAGTATTTAAGGAAAGTTTACACTCAGCAGGCAGAGCAAAGAGAAGTCAGTGTAGCCAAGTGCTAGTCCATCCCATCCCATCTGAACACTGAGGAGCTTGACCTCCTTGTCCAGGCACCATGACGGGGATGTCAAACTACAGATGGCTTCCAGGAGAGCCTGCAGATGGCTAAGATTACCTCATGGGTAACATTCTATGGCCATATTTGAGCACCTCTTAGCATCCACTTAAAGTAGAAATTGCATCCAAAAAAAAAAAAAAAAAAGCTAAATTAAGTTGTACTTTATATGAGAATGTAAGAAAAGTTTCCTAGTTCACAGAATATACAATTCAGTTCTTTTTTATTTGTTTCATGTATTTTACAGAATATATTTGGGATTTTGTAACTCATTCTGAAGCATATTAGTATTTCTAAAATTTGTATTATGCTTAGGATTCCGGCCTTAATTTCTCTAGATTTTTTTTCTAAATATATGTTATCTTTGATAATTCTAAAGCTGTGTTATGTTTTGATAGTCTTCTATTATTTGTGTAAATGAAAACTTACATTCTAAACCCAACTAAAGCACATGAATAGCCAAGCAGTATTTCTATTTTAATGGATGAGTTAGAACATTCATTTCTTATTTATGTTTCAAGTCTAAAATACTGTTATTGATTTATTTGCTGAAAACCTATTTATTTCATTTGCAGTGTTGTTATGGGTACTGAAACTCATGCATTTCAGTTTGAACTGGTTTCTCTCCTTAGACTATCAGTTTATGCCTGGACAATTAGAAAAATTAAGCTGGTTAGTTTTTCATTATATACACATGCTACACCTTCAAAAGCACATTTAACTCGTAGGCAACATTCTTCACTTCAATGCACCATGTAAGACTTAGATTTTTGGAACACACATTAATCTTACCCTTTATCTTCAAGTTATGAAACCACTTGCCTGACTTGATCTTTCCCAAAATTTAAGTAGGTCAAATTGATAATGGAGAGTACAAAAACCGTTTAAACTATTATAAAAGATTTGCCAAACTCATTTTTAGTAAGCCTGCAACTTCAGCAAATCACTTGATCTCTATTATTATTGTACTTTTTTTTTGGAAATTACCCCTAATATTTGTGGATGTCATCTGTAAAGCAATAAATCTGTAGATAATCAAAGCCTTATTGTACTTACATGATGCTGGGAACTGTCCCTTACAGTGGACTGAGCTGAGCTCATGGATGTAAGAGTTAAAAGCATTAATGTGATTTCTGGACATATGGTTCTTGACAAGTGAGAGAACCACTAATGTACAAGCTCTTTTTTTTTTCTTTACAGTTACATTTTTAAACAATCAAACAAAAGTTTCAATCAATAAGTCAACTGGAGAGCCAGTAGACCCGCCAATACTGCTTACATAGATATTGTACATCCATATCTTTCAAAGACTATTCTACATTGAACAAGTGTGGATCATTCCCAATCTTTGTTTACACTGTCAAGTTTCCATATGTTGTGGTGCTGGAGCAAGATGCTGCAAAACCAAAACAGTGATTTAGGAACTTCCTACACAAATCTAGTTTGTCTTCTTAGTTGGAAACAAGCCTACAATTGGTTTGGAGAGCTTAGATCATTCAAGGAAAACCATGTGTTCAAGAAAATAAAGATTTTCTCAGGCAAGTTCTCCACGGTCCCTCTGGTTTTTCAAGGAATGAACCAATGTTGCTTAAGCAGTAACTAACTTGAGAATCACTGACATTCACTACGGTATTTGCCACAACATTCCCTGTCAAGTCACTACTGGACTGAGAGGAGTTATTCAGTGTTTATTTCTCTAAAGGCCTCCAGTCATCCCAACCATCATCTTTCTCTTCTCTTTCCTGAGTATGCCTCAGGAAGGAAGACTTAAATCCCATGGATTTGTAAGTCTTCAAATCAAATGATCTGGGCTGAGAATACTTGACAATATTATCTTTTGGGACCTGGACTGCATTCTTTAGAGTGTTTCCTTGCCCTAAACTGTGATGTCCAGGCTCTTCTTTAATCTTTTTAAAAGGCAGTTGGAAGTTTATGAAGTGAGTACCACTTCCTGTTCCTCAGGCATTAGGCATGGGGTTTTCTATTTTAGATGGAGGAGAAGGAATTATATTACCCTCCTCCAAAGAAGTGGTTTCTGAAGTATGGTTGCATATGCCATACTTCAGGAAGTTCCCTTGCAGAGAAGAGTCCCTGCCTCCAAAAAAGCAGATTCTTTCTGTACTCCCTTTCTGACAACACCTGGTTCATTCAGTTGAGTAACTGGACTCAGTATTCTGGAGGGGCATAATGCTTCCCCTGAGGGAATGGGGCTCTGTGTGCATGATTCCCAGCTAGTATTTTCCTTTCGTCACACAGGGCTCTACTTCAGCATGGGGTCCCACGTTATTCTGAGTACCATACTTAACACAGATCACAAGGTTCTCCATTTGCCACTCTACATACTATCAATCGATACCACAGTCCTCAACCTGGTTCGGGGTCACCACATCATGAGGAACCTTATTAAAGGGTCGTAGTAATAGGAAGATTGAGAACCACTGATTCTGGTGCAAATGTTTGTAATGCCTCACGATGCTGCTCTCCAGCTTCTCCACAGACAAGCATCTTTGACGTATTGTTTGTGCTCAAATGCTCAATGCACATAAGGATCACTTCTGTTCGTGTTTTAAAGCTAATTGGAGCTTCCTTGTCTTTGAATAGGCCACACTTCTTAGCATTAGTATTAAATGGCCTTTTAGCTGTCTGCTTCTCCTGTTCCTACCCTCGCATTTGCCCCTGGTCTCAGCTGTCTCAAACATATTTTCACTCCTTAGGAGCTACTCTTTTGACATAAAGCCAATGGATGTTTGTGTTCTTTCTTATATTAATATTTAGATTAATAAAGTATAATACTTAGCTTATTTAAAAATTTAGAATACAATATAATCTCACTACTATGTCTCAGGGTTTAAAACCACTACATTAATATTCTCGAGGACTATGAGCTAACAAATTAAGATTTACAGAATGTAACTGAAAAACTATTCTTTCCTCAAATTATAGCTGAAGAAAGACTCTGAAAAAAACTTTTTTCTCTCAAATAATATCAATAGACTCAAATATCCATATGCAATAAGGCATTATAAAAGCTATAAAGGTGATGTCAATTTTGTAAACAAAGTCCTTGTAATTCTGTGATGTCCCAGTATAATTTCGCGGGATCAGTTCTCTCCTGCTATCGTTAAATGAGATCTGAGGGTCAAACTCATGTAGTCAGGCTTGAGAGACAAGAGCTTTCATCCTCTGAGCCCTCAGTAGCCCCAACGGTTGTGTTTCTTTAAATTCACCAAAATTCATGGCAAGAAATGATAAACTGTCCTCTGCCAACGTATTTCTGAATTTAAGCAAAAAAAAAAAAATCACAATCAGCATTAGTATCTTATTTAGCAAGAATTATTTTCTCTTACATGGTATAAGTTTTAAATTTTCACTTCCATAAATACCTGTTACGGTTGTTGTTTCCAGTACAATGACTTTAGGGAGGTTTATATCTTTGAACTGAGAGTAGTTTTATCATTTTGACATTTAATTTTGTTTCTCTTTTATAAATGTCTTGTAAAAAGTGACTCATTTAACATCTGCTTTGCTACTTCTAACATCTGTCCCTGTTATCCACTGTAACCAAAACACACATTTCTTAAACCACTGATTGAGTCATGATGTAAAATTCTTAATATCATAGGCATATAGTAAAGTTTAATATAATATATTGTGACAAGAGAAATATCTTCCATACTTGTAAATTGTGAATGCACATTCAAAAATAACTTAGACATCAACCAATTAATCACAAAATTTCAGGGTTATTAGTATATCATTGTCTATAAAATTAATATATGTATACACATATATATTAGATTTCAACTGTTTCTGTGCATCAATCACAGCATATTTTCCTAAAATATTCAAATGATAATGTCCAAACTAAATCAATTCTGTGTAGTTTATTCATGTTTTGTCTGGAATTTGAGGTAATATAAAAGTAATTTATACTTCTATAAGATATGTTTGTAATGTGTATTTAGAGGTTAGACTATTAAATGTAGGAGAGGGCACTGAAACTGTGATATCATCTTTCCCAAATAGAAGGGTAATTATGACTGAATGCTTATATCCTTCCACAAGTCTATATACTGAACTGAGGCCATGATTTCTAATATGGTGGTGCTGTATTTAGAGCTAAGGTCTTTGGGAATCAGAGACATATAAGATGATGGTGAAACTATTTTCCCCTTGCCGGGTTTTCTTCATTATGAAAAGATAAACTTACCAGCTTGGTCTTTCCAATCTTTCTCTTTCATCTAGTCCTTAGCACCTGTACCACCATGGGGCACATTGAGAAGCTGTGACTCCAGAAGTCTATATTGTTAAAAGCAAAAAACAATCATTGTGATACTTTAAACTGTCTCTACCTTCTATGATGACAGGAAATAAATTTCTACTACTGGAGTCTTACATTCTATGTTACATACATGTAGTAGCTCAACCAACTTAGACAATAACATAAGAAATTAAAAAATATATCCATTTCTTACTGCATCTAGTATTCTAATAATCAAGACCATTTATGTGAGACTGAATTGGAATTGAAAAATATAGAAAAACATTCTAGGAAGAAGATGACTAATATTTGGATACTTTATTAGCTTTTTTGCATTCTTAGTTTGGGGTACAGAAGGGACACCATTATTTGCAAGAACAGTCTCTAACAATTTGGGAAACAGTATTAACATTGAGGTTACTTTCTCTGAAATTGTGTTCTTCTCCAAAATTGTAGCTTTGAGCCTGATTTGATCTCTACAAATTATTCATGAGACTTTTTTTCTGTATTTTAAAGAATCACACTATATTCAGCCTAATTACCCATATCATTCTCTTGACTGCCAATATGAGCACTGAATTATTTATCGAAATTAAACTATATGGAATATTTTTTCAGGTGTTTAAATATACAATGGAAATTAAATCCTGATATTCTGGGCCATCAAAATGATACCTGTACACCTAAGCTGAATAAACAATGAAGAAGAGTAGTTGAAAGACTTTAAGGACCTGCCTTAAACACACACACACACACACACACACACATGTATGTATGTATGTACGTATGTATGTATGTATATGTATATATTCCATGTATGACAAGGAGAATACACTTATGAAATTCCAACAATATGGCTGCCTAAGCAGTCTAAATCTAAAAAGGCTTAGCCCATAGATTAAGAGATACAGGCAATTAATGACTAATGAGGGAGAAAATATAACTCTTCCCTATGAATGATCCTCCTAATTAGTTATCTGATAGCAAATGGTTCATCCCAAAATCATATACATAAGGGTTACAATTAATGTACCCCATAGGTTTTATTTACATACTAATCTGTTTATATGTGTGTATATACATATCTATTTGTACCAGTAATGGAAGGAAAACAAGTCATGAGTTAGAGAGGGAGTGGAGGGGAATGGGAACAGTTGGAAAAAACAGACAGAAAGGAGGACATGACATAAATATACAACAATGATGAAATTTTTACAATATCTAACTAAATCATGATACAGAGAGAAAATGATGTGGTTTAACATATATGTGTTAGAGAAATTTTGTCCTGGAAGTATTTATTTTTACATGATTCCATTTGAGATAAGAAGGCAATGCACCAAAAATTGATCATAGGTATGATTAAGTAAAAAAAAAAAAAATATATCTGATTGTAGCTAGAGTTTTCCTGCATTGCCCACAGTCAGGACAAATCTTTGTCACCCGCCAGTCCCACAGCCACTTAGACCCAACCAAGTAAACACAGTTTGTATTGCTTACAAACTGTATGGCCATGCCAGGCTTCTTGCTAACTGTTCTAATAACTTAAATTAATCCATTTCCATAAATTTATACCCTGCCACACGGCTCTTGGCTTACCGGCATCTTTTCATGCTGCTTGTCAGGGTGGCAGCTGACAGTGACTCCTTCTGCCTTCCTGTTCTTTCATTTCTCCTCTCTGCTAGTCCCGCCTATACTTCCTGCCTAGCCAGGGCCAATCAGTGTTTTATTCATTGACCAATCAGAGCAACTTGACATACAGACCATCCCCCAGCCCAGCCAAGTGCAGACCATCTCAGACACCTGCACTCAGGCCCGTGGTCCTAATCATCCTCTATGTGGACCTTCTGGGTAAAGGCACGAGGAACCTGAGAATGGGCTCCCACAGGACATACAGAACATCCCACAGCATCTGATTAAAAGGTGTATCACAGAAGTGAAATGGAAAAATCCTCATGAATATATTTAATGTTTATGATAGAATATGACTTCTTCAGAGTAGTTTTTAAATAATAGTTTTTATTTTTTCCAAACTACATTGTCTGTATTTGCTATAAAAATCAGTTTTCAATCGAAAATTCATAAAACAAGTAAGTTGCTTCGTGTTGGTGTCACTTAACAACGTTCTAGTTGAACTTATGCCCGCTTAGAAGGGGCAAAACACATCTGTTAGTGAAAACTTAGCCAGCATCCCAGGACTAGTTTGATCATCATTATCATAAAAAATCTACTCCTGCCACTATAGTAGACCAATATAATTCCTTACTTTATTCTATATCTTATACTTATTATCAGAGATAAATGTAGCTACAGCCCCTTATCAAAGCGGCTTCTCTTTATAGTAAATGGGGACCATAACAGGAAAACACATCTGGACACAACAAAGAGATCAAGGATTGTGGAAAGCCCAACCCCAATGGATACATCTATACCACAGCTCATGGATCTATGACTCAGGGTGCATCAGGAAAGGAACAGAAAAATGGTAAGAACAGGAATACCAGAAAGTCTTCTGTGAAATAGTCCCTCCTAGATCACTGCCTAAACATAACTGAAACTATAGAAATATCAATAAACATTTTAATATGGAAGGGTAGAAATTTCATGGTATCTCACTGTGGTGATATTTTATCTGTGTGCCCCATTAAAGTTTATCTGAGGAAAAAGCCAGCCACTACATTAAACAAAGAAGTCAGGCAATGGTAGCACATGCCTTTAATCCTATCGTCTTGGGAGGCAGGGATCTGTCTGGATCTCTGTGAGTTCAAGGCCACACTGGGTACATGCCTTAAATTCCAACACTAGGGGACCATAAAGGTCTGGCAGTCTGTACAGACAGGCAGAAAATGACAGCTGGGCTGAGAGAGGAAATGAGCTGGCAAATAGAAAAAAAATATAAACCTGGGCATAGAGGAAGTAGGTCTCTTTGGAGACTGAAGGTCAGTGATATAAGGTTGGCTTATGATTTGTCCTATTCCCCTGATCTCTCAACTTTTACCCCAATTTCTGGCTCTGTTTTTTTTTTTATTAATAAGACCATTTAGCAATTCATCTACATCTCACTCCTAGACAAAGAACTACAGGCCACTAATAACTACAAGGAGAAGTGTAATTAACATCTGTCAAGGTTGAGCCCTCTTACAGGGTGCTCAATGTAGAGAGGTCAGTCTTGAAATCTTTGACACACACAAAAAATGCACTTAGTAGGGTGTATTTATATTTATATTTCAGCACATGCAAGCATGTGCACACATATGTGTAAAAAATATAGTGAGAGAAAAGAGGCTACTAACTTGAGATTAGTTAGACCATGGAAAGTGTTTAAGGGAGTGTAATGGGCTGGGCTGGAGGGAGTAAAAGATTAGGGGAATGATGTAATCCTGCTTCAGTTAAAATACTTTTTAAAAAATTCTAGTAATCTGTCTTATATTTAGTGTCATTATTTCATAAATGCATTATTTGGAAAAATATGTTTTCATAACTGTAAATATCTAAAGGAAAGATTCACTTTATTAGATTATTAAAAATATTAACTGGTGCCGGGCGGTGGTGGCGCACGCCTTTAATCCCAGCACTTGGGAGGCAGAGGCAGGCGGATCTCTGTGAGTTCGAGGCCAGCCTGGACTACCAAGTGAGTCCCAGGAAAGGCGCAAAGCTACACAGAGAAACCCTGTCTTGAAAAACCAAAAAAAAAAAAAAAAAAAAAAAAATATTAACTGGATATTAGTTTCCAGAGCCTAATGGAGGAGTAGATGGGAGCATAGGAGAAATGGAAAGATATTTCTCTATGAGTCCTTAAAAAAAAGTTTCTTCAGCCTATTGCAAAAGACATGGGATAAATACTCAATAAACTTAGCATTTCACAACCTACCAGATTTTGAAAGTTTATTACATACTATAAAGAAATAATAATTGAGGAGGTAAATGATTTTAATGTGATTTAAATGTTATGTATGAAATATTTTTATAATATCATATATCAGTTAGAAATTAATTGAGTCAAAAATAAGAAAGCATCTACTCAATGATCATTACAAAATATATATACATTAATTTTGTATATTAATAGGAATTCATATTAACTCAATATTCCTCAGTATCTCTTTGGGATAGCTTGATACTGATAGATAAAGAAATTTTTAAAAAACTTAGCATTATCTTCTATGTATGAAAATATCTTTATACTTATCCATGCATGATAGTAAACAAATTTAACTCTACTTTTCATGGCGGTATCATTTTCATAAGAAATAACAGTTTTATTTTTCTTTTCAATTATTATTTTTAGTAATTTTGTTGAGAATAAAACAGAGAAGAATACAGAAAATTTGAAAAGAGGGTTTTAATGAAGTAGGAAACACAGTTTGATTACCAAAGTTTATCCTGCTTGCTCTTTGTTCACTGAGTGCAGACTCTTTCAGTGCCCTCTTTGCCTGAGAGGAGAGGCTCCCTTTTGAAAAGCTTAAGTAAACTTGACACTTTCAAAGACATTTCACTGAAATCTAGCACAACATTGACTTCTTTATTTTACAATGTAGAAAGCAAACAGATACTTGAAAACAACTGCATTATATGAGAACAAATCCACATATTGCTTTTCTGAGTATTTAAACTCAAACTTACCTTTTGGAGGAAAAAAAAAACTTAAATGTATTTCAGAATATCTCCTATACATTTTATTAAGAATAAATTCAAACATTTACACTATAGCTACATTTGTAGATAACCTTTTCATGAATATTCATCTTTGTTTTTAATCAGATAATTAGTTAAAAGCTTTCTCTTTCCTGCCATGATCTGAAGAGGAAATGTATAAAGATTAAAATGACAATTTAAATTTTTTTTTTTTTTTTTTTGGTTTTTCGAGACAGGGTTTCTCTGTGTAGCTTTGCGCCTTTCCTGGAGCTCACTTGGTAGCCCAGCCTGGCCTCGAACTCACAGAGATCCGCCTGCTTCTGCCTCCCGAGTGCTGGGATTAAAGGCGTGCGCCACCAACGCCCGGCGACAATTTAAATTTTTATACAGAAAGGAGAATCTGAGTTTGTATCTTCTCATGCTTAATAACCAAACAGAATTGACATGTTTATAATACAATATTAAAATATTTTGATTTTTTCATGCATGTCTAGATATAACAGGAACAAAATAAGCTATCTACAACCTTCAACAAAATAATAACTATTTTATTCTATTTATTTATTTATTTATTTATCTATTTTGGGTTTTTAGAAACAGGATTTCTCTGTGTAACATCTCTGGCTGTTCTGGAACTCACCTTGTAGACCAGGCTGGCCTTGAATTCACAGAGATCTGCCTTCCGAGTGCTGAGATTAAAGCTATGTACTACCACTTCTCAGCTAAGCTCTTTCATTTTTATTACTGAAAAAGCAACAGTTATATCTAATGATGACTGTACATTGTGAGTTTTGCTCTGATCATTTCAGTATCTGGCATGCCTCAATACTTCCAGTCTACTAGACACACTTTCTCTTGTCTTGATCATGATTCATTAGTTAATTTTATTTTCTAAAGCCAAAACAGTCTCCCACCTCCAATGTTCAGTTCTTGTATCTTATCCCAATACTTAATGTATGATGTTACATTGGTAAGCTGCTCACTGCTCCTCTGATGTTATAAGTGAAAGAGGTAATTAAAAATTATGACCAATGAGGATTTTTAGGTGAGATGTAAGATTCAGTTATTTCTTCTATTTAGACACAAATATAGTTTGGCTTCTTATATTGTCTTGTAGAAGAATGACACAATGAGTAATATTGACTAAGATTCTGGAATACTAATAATACTCTCATATGTAGCTAGAGTTTTCCTGCCTTGCCCACAGTCGGGACAAATCTGTCACCCACCAGTCCCACAGCCGCACAGACCCAACCAAGTAAACACAGAGACTTATATTGCTTACAAACTGTATGGCCATGGCAGGCTTCTTGCTAACTGTTCTTATAGCTTAAATTAATCCATTTCCATAAATCTAGACCTTGCCACGTGGCTTGTGGCTTACCAGCATCTTCACATGCTGTCATGGCATTGGCTGGCAGTGACTATCTCTGCCTTCCTGTTCCAATTCTCCTCTCTGTTAGTCCTGCCTATACTTCCTGCCTAGTCACTGGCCAATCAGTGTTTTACTTATTGACCAATCAGAGTAATTTGACATACAGACCATCCCACAGCACCCATATTCATAGATCATTCAATTCATGGTTCATCCTCAACATTAATTTAGAGGTTTTAATTCCTAATATGATAATACTCTGTAATATACATCCCCAGGCATTAGTTTCTGATTAACCTGGGTATATATTGAACCATAAATCAGGTTTGTATTGTAATAATTTCACATATTTATTTTTAAAATAATTAAATGTAGTGGGATGTTTCCATGCATAAGCTTTATAAAAATCATGTCTATTCATGATTCTATGCCATTAATCTCTCTTTTTTCAGCCCTTCTAATCCTTAGTATCCACTCTCTATTTTTGGGTCTCTTCGTGATGATTCATTTTAGTTTCAAATGAAAGAGCAGATGTACTCACATGTTTTTATGTTTTTGGATTAACTCAATTAACAATACACCCTTTTGTCTTATATCAATTTGACCATTAATGCTGTGGTTTCATTCTTGATTATACTCAATAATCTGTAATTGTATATATCTACCATATAGTATTTATATAGTCATCTGCTCATGACAAACCAAAGTATCTCTATTACTATTGTGAATAGGGCTACAATTAGCATAGGCTTAATTCTTATTTTAAAACCATTGTTTATGATTTCTCAATTTTCACCAGTCACATGGTAATACTTCAGTGCTTGTACACATTGTATAATGATCAGATCAAGGAAAATTTCATATCTGACAACTCAAACATTCATCACTCTATTGGTCAAAGGATGTCAGGATTCAGAAGACATGTCAGTTTTTAAAAACTGACTTTTATTTGGTTGTGGTTTTCCATAGTGGTACCCATCTGTTGCAAAAAGAAATGTCCTTGAGGAAGAGTGGAGATGCTACATATCTATGGGTAAAAGATAAATGTTTCTAGATTGTTGATAGGGATTTTGCTGGTTTAGTAAATTAGTGGTTCTAGATTTTTTTTCTCTAATAGGTATGTTTTCATTAGCTAGGTTTCCAGTACCAGGAATGGTATTCATCTTGTAGAGTGGGTTTTGAAATCCAAATGTGGGATGAATAATGGCAGCACCAACATGTGAGCAAAGCTGGATGGAGAGAAGTCTATAGGGTCTCAACCCTATGCAAAGAACTATAGGCAACTGGGGAAAGAGGAGCAGAAGAGGTGACCTTCCCTAGGGACCAGCACACTTATTGGTTGTCCAGTGCCAAAATGTTCAGCCCTGAAAACATAGATTCATGTAGCATTGTTCAAACTGAACAGGATATATTTATGAATGTAAATGTATATATACATACATATATGTGTACAGTAGCAATTAAGAAAAAAAATAAAGGAGCCATGTATTTTGAAGGAGGGTCAGAAGGGATTTATGAGAGTGCTCAGAAGGAGGAAAGTGAAGGGAGAAAGGTTGTAAATTCATATCTGAATTTTCTGATATTTCAAAATCAATCTTAAATATTTATATTTTATAATAGAGCAATGATATTTTGAAAATACTTATTTTAGCCTATTTATGTACTTAATTATGAAAAAATACCTAAGTGTAAATAATTGATATTACTTAAAAACAATCAGAAATTAAAAGTAGCCATATCAATTCCAATCATTTGTTATCACAGATATCTATTCCAACCACTTGAAAAATTGCTGATACGTTTTACACACTGATTTCAATTTTAACCTTCATATTCATTAATCAAGTACCGTATAAAATGAATAATCCTGTCAAAATGGAAGTTAAAAATTATTGAAAAATAAATGATCATGCTGAAAAGAAAAGCCATAGACAGTGATATGTAAAAACTGAGGGTTCTAACAGACTATTCTCATTTTAGGCAATGATAGAAAATTCTTCTGCATTTGTTCCTATGATGTTTATTTGTAGTTTAATCAGGAACTTAAAACAATCGAAAATTAGATAGATGCCCATTGTACCTTCAAATTTGAGCCAATATACTCATTTTAAATATGTGAGTAATATCATTTTCTGAGACTTTCTCACTTGGAAAGTGTTATTTGAGGAGAATTTTACTATTATAGGGTCATTAGAATAAAAAGGAAAAAATTGTTTTGTTTTGTTGAGATAGGGTTTTTCGGTCTATCTTTGGCTTTTCTGCAACTTTGTCTTGTGCACCATTCTGGACAGAAACTCAGAGAAGAGATCTGTCTGCCTTCAAGTGCTAGAGTTAAAGGTGGGTACCATGACTGCTCAGCAGGAAAAAATGTTTCCATATGGTATAAAATAAGATATATTTTGAGTCTGGGTTACCTCACTCAGGATGATTTTTTCTAGATCCATCCATTTGTCTGCAAACCTCATGATGTCATTGTTTTTCTCTGCTGAGTAGTATTCCATTGTGTATATGTGCCACAATTTATTTATCCATTCTTCAGTTGAAGGGCATCTAGGTTGTTTCCAGGTTTTGGCTATTACAAACAATGCTGATTTAAACATAGCTGAGCAAGTGCTCTTGTGGTATGATTGAGCATTTCTTGGGTATATGCCCAAGAGTGGTATAGCTGGATCTTGGGGGAGATTGATTCCCAATTTTCTAGGAAAGCGCCATATTGATTTCCAAAGTGGTTGTACAAGCTTGTATTCCCACCAGCAGTGGAGGAGAGTTCCCCGAGTTCCACATCCTCTCCAGCATAAAGTGTCCTCAGTGTTTTTGATCTTAGCCATTCTGACAGGCATAAGGTGGTATCTCAGAGTTGTTTTGATTTGCATTTCCCTGATGATTAGGGATGTTGAGCAATTCCTTAAATGTCTTTCAGCCATTTGAGTTTCCTCTGTTGAGAATTCTCTGTTTAGTTCTATAGCCCATTTCTTAATTGGACTATTGGTCATTTTGATGTCTAATTTCTTGAGTTCCTTATATATTCTGGATAACAGTCCTCTGTCAGATGTGGGGTTGGTGAAGATCTTTTCCCATTCTGTAGGCTGTCGCTTTGCCTTGTTGACTGTATCCTTTCCTCTACAAAAGCTTCTCAGTTTCAAGAGGTCCCATTGATTGATTGTTTCTCTCAGTGCCTGTGCTACTGGTGTTATATTTAGGAAGTGATCTCCTATGCCAATGCATTCAAGACTACTTCCTCACTCATAGGAGGATGCTAGATGTGGGACAAGGATGACTGGACTGCTACTCACATCACCAGTGAGGCTACCTGGAAAACAGGACCCCAAGAAAGACACGGGGATCACCCAATGATGAAGAAATGGATGAGATCTACATGAACAGCCTGGATATGAGTGGGAGCAATGGACGGTGAGGGTCGAGGGAAAGAAAGCGGGAGATCCCAGCTGATCAAGAACAGAGAGGGAGAACAAGGAATAGGAGGCCATGGTAAATGAAGACAACATGAGAAAAGAAACAAAGTGCTAAAGAGGCGCACAGAAATCCACAAAGATACCCCCACAAAAGACTGCTGGAAATGGCCGAGAGACAGCCGGGACTGACCTACTCTGGTGATGGGATGGCCAAACACCCTAATAGTTGTGCCAGAAACCCCATCCAAGTACTGAGGAATATGGATGCAGACATCCATGGCTAGGCCCTGGGTGGAGCGCTGGGAGTCTAATTAGTGAGAAAGAGGAGGGTTTATATGGACGAGAATTGTTGAAACCAAGGTTGGATAAAGCACAGGGACAAATTGCCAAATGAATGGAAACACATGAACTATGAACCAAAGGCTGAGGGGCCCCCAACTGGATCAGGCCCTCTGAATCGGTGAGACAGTTGATTGGCTTGATCTGTTTGGGAGGCATCTAGGCAGTGGTACCAGGTCCTGGGCTCGCTGCATGAGATAGCTATTTGAAACCTGGGACTAATGCAGGGACGCTTGGCTCAATCTGGGAGGAGGGGACAGGACCTGCCTGGACTGAGTCTATCAGGTCAATTTCAGTCCTCGGGGGTGGCCTTGATCTGGAGGTGGTGGGAAAGGGGGGTAGGCTGGGTGGAAGGGGAGGGGGGCAGGAAGGGGGAGAACAAGGAAATCTGTGGCTGTTATGTAGAACTGAATAGTATTGTAAAATAAAATAAAAGAAAAAAAGATATATTTTGAAGAAAATGTATGAAACTGTCAGCTAAATATATTGCATATTTTAAAAATTAGGCATCTTCTATTTCAATGCTTATATGCATTCATATTTATTTTGTATGGATTTTACATTAGTAATTGTTACACTATATTCATATAGCAAAAAAGATAAATGTAGCTTAACTAAATGAAATAAAATATATTTCATTTTCTACTTAATATACCATCACTGAAATGCTATGATATAGTTATTATTTGTCTTTGTAATCTAAATTATTATTACAAAACTATTTAGATAAAATTTCAAATCAAGACTGCCTCTATTATTCATTGATTCTGTGTTTAATTAAAAAATATTCTCAGTTTAAAAGTTGCTTCAAAATTCATTGTCTAATATTTCTCCAGAAAGTCAAATTATAATGCTTATTCAGTTCTTGGCACACCCTGTTTCCTAAAACTGAACTAAAGGAAAGAATTGTAGTGGCAATGCACTTATTTGACAAGCTAATTGAAGTTGCACAATAAGTCAGTCTGATTTCCAAGGACAGAAAGGTTAATGGAGTATGCTTCTCTATACTTGTATAATAGCAGAGTTTTCTTTACTGAAATAACTGTGATTTCCTATATTAGTGGCTGCATTATTCAAGTAGAAAAGATACATTTGAAAGGAAAATGCAATCATTATAAAATAAACCCATTCTAGAATATACAGTTTAGAAACTTACTCTGAATGCCTAATGTCATGTCCTTGTCAAATAATACAAAGTGTACAGTTCTCACTTTTTGTTATTATATTGTTATGGTTAAAACCTAAATGTACTCAGTGGAACAACACAACCACAGAACGTTTTAGACAGGTGGTATTTAGTTTGCTGCATTGCTGCTATAAATACAAACCTGGGACCTTTACTTTGCGACAATTCAGCTTCATTTAAAAGCAAATGCAAGGCCTAAATCAATGGCAATCTTTATTTGCCATATGAAGACAGAATTTGAAAAAAAAGGTGATCAAAAAGTAGACAAATCTGATAAGTAAAATTAAATTATGGAAGGAATGCATGAATGTAAATCTTAGTGTATACTTCAATTTTGTTAATGTTGCTGCAACAAATGAACAAGACTACTCAAAAAATTAAAATATAGAAAAGTATGTAATTTCCAGTATGAACAAAGTATATAACTATATTTGTAACTGATTAAAATATATATGCTTCATGTTTTGTTCTGATGCATAAATTTCTCAGTCTTGGTTTGATTATAATCATATACCATGTTCAATGTGTAAAAAAATAATGGAATTTTTATCATTGATGAAGTATTTCAATAAGCTGTTGTGAGGTGCTCACTGTGTAGAAGGAACTGGTGTGGCTTTTGGGATCTCATCATAAAATTAAGTAGAGAAAAATTCCTGTACTCACCAGACTTTGTAAAATGTCAAAAAATAAGAAAACAAAGTAAATTCAACAAGAATATAACAATGCTCAATGTCAACTAGAACACTGAAGTTGAAACAGACCATGAGAGATAATCACTGAGAGGAAAGGTTAAGATTGGCAGAACAATAAGCAAGAAATAATTCTTTTTTTTTACTCATAGTCAACTAGTATACAGAGTTTTGTTAAATGTATCTGAAATATTTGACATTCAGTATGTGTACTTTCTGATACATACAGCATCCCTCTTCATCCTAGAATTTATAATTCTTGTGGTTGTGTATAGGTCTTCTGGGGGCAAACACAACTGCTATGAGTTCATGTATATAAAAACCCTGCTATATTGAAAGGTCAGATTTCAGAGCACTATTCACCTTCTAGTTCTTACCTCCTTTCTGTCCCTTCTTCAAATGTTCTCTGAGCCTTAGCAGTAGGGTTGAGAAATTAACAATAAATATCTTATTTATTCCTGAGTACTCACACTCAATTACTCTTTGCACTTTGAAGAGTAGTGCATCTTTCCATCAACCATTACCCACTGAAATGAGAGGCTTTTCAGAGCAAATTAATAGCAGCACAAATTTGTGGATTTAAATGTTATGTAGAAGAGATTGACAACATGACCATTTAGCAAAACAGTATCAATGTACTCTCCACTAAAAGCTTTGGCTTTCCAAACATGGTCATTGACCATATTTATAATACCTTGTTAATTCCCTTCTATGGTGCAAGTCACAAACCCAATCAAGAGAGTAATTATTATCTCCTATAGACAGACTTGCTATTATCACACAAATGGGAACATCTTACTTCAGAGATCAATTGTTTAGCATGCAGAGTCCTGTGCTGAGGAAGACCACTGATATATATTCTCCCCCATGAGTCTGTATACCACTTATTGTCACTATAAAACCTTTCCAGGAGAAGATAGTCTTGTGATCTGTTCAAGATTGAATTCTGTGTTCTGAAATCAAATTATGTGGTGTCTTCAGCAATATAATCTTACCAACTATTTATGATCATAAATCAAGAGCATTTTCAATATCATCTTGTCTCATTGCCTCCAGGGACACACTGATCAATAAATTGTAGGAAGCAATCTGTTCCTGTCACTGAGATTTTTATTAATGACCCTTGTCTTTTAGAAGGAGCATATTTGCCCATGAGGGATACTTCTAGTCAAATGCTCTTTTAAAAATATTTTAATTAGTACACAAACTAGAGGGGTTGCAAGAGGCTTTTTTTTTTTTAATACAAAAGCAAAGAGTCTTTATTCAAGCTCAAACTTAGACTCTTGAGATGACTGGAGAGCAGAGAGCCCTGAGCCCTGGTTGGGTAGGGTTTTTATCATAGCAGAGGTTGAGGTGAAGGTATTTCCAGGGCTCAGGCCTCAGATTGGCTGACATTTGTCTAGGAGTATAGGTGTGTTCTGTAAATGTTTGGAATATCAGGTATTTCACCTTAGATGTTGGCCCTTTCTGGGTGGGGTCAACTTAGGGCATTTTCTGAGGACTCAGTGATACCTACCAGTAAGCCTGTCATGGTAGCTGTGTGGGACGCTAAGCCCACCATGGCAGATGTATGGTCAAGCTGTTTTGGACCCCCCACATTCCCTCCTTCACAAGTTCCAATGACAGGACCCAATCATGGGTCCTGCCTGTCCAGGAATTCAAGAGTATGAGAACCTAAGAATCATTAGCTAACAGACTTTTCTAGGGCAGTGACATTTTTATCTATTGCTGTTCTTGAAGCCTTGTAGATCTTATCTTTCAGTACAACCAGATTGTAATCTGAATGACTTATATAGAGATAATAATTTCTTAAGGCCATATAATATCTCCTTAGTTCTGCATAAAGAAGGTCAGGTATCTTATTACAGAACCATTTTAGTTAATAAATCTATCAATTGACAACTCAGGGTTTAATTTCCTAGTACATCAATGGGCATTATAGATGGCCATTTTGTCCCCTATGACAGAGAGTTTCCTTTTGACTTAGCATTTCAACCTATTTTGGATAAGGAGCACAGGACGACATGTTCTCTTCTGGAACTGCTTCGAGCTGACACTGGGGCATTGTTGTCAGGGCCCAAATAGTCTGAAAGGCTAGTCAAAGGCTGGCAATTGCGGCATTTGTTAGAAGCATGTGGTTATTTGACCCACCTGTAGAGACAGGGAGCAAATTTTGATACATTCTTAGTTTTGGTTGAACATCCTTTAAAATTCTATACTTCTTTGAATATTAATCAAAAATGAATCATCATTTTACTTCTCAATTTTTTAAAGAAAATTATACTATCACTCCTATTATATCTCTAATATTGTTTGAATATTCTTACTTTACTAATACTGTTGGTATTACAGAGTAAAACATATTGCCTTTAGTGTACAACATGTTTTTAATTAATTAATATGAATTTGTTCATTTTAAGTGAATTAATGCCTCTCCTGGGTCTCTGGACTAGACATTTTGAGAAGAAAAGATGACTCAAACTTACATTGTAAATTTTGGATCCCATGACTTTGGTCAAATGTTCTCAGATAATCTGTGTTTTACATTCATGGGACAGGAAAATATAAGTAATCAAATTGATAACTTGACATGTTTATTGTCAGTGGATTGACTGATTTTGTTCTTGTTGATTTCTTGGTAATTTGAGACAGATTTCTTTGTGTAGCCCTGTTGTCCTGAATCTCTATCTCTACACCAAGCCTACCTCAAGCTCAGACATTTGCCTGCCTCTGACCCATGTGCTGGAAAGGTGTGTGCTACCACTGCCCAGCTATAAACACTGTTTCTAATTGGCAAAGAAATATATAGAACAATGTCAATGACATCAAACACTGACTATTGTAATTAATAATTTAATACTGTCAAATGTTAATTTGTGCTCTCACATTATATATATATATGTAAGTATATATATGTATATAAATATATATATATATGTATGTATGTATATGTGTATATATATATATATATCCTGAATAAATAGTGACTAAATATATAATCTCCAGTATAAATAGTGAAAATTAATGAAATATAAATGAAAGCTAAACAAAACAAATTCCACTTATCCACTTATGGGTGAGTATATACCGTATTTGTCTTTCTGGGTCTGGATTACTTCACTCAGGATAATTTTTTCTAGTTCCATCCATTTGTCTGCAAATTTCATGATGTCATTGTTTTTACAAAATAAATGACAACATTTAATAAAAAGAAAATCTATCAAAAAAAGAATATTCATGTGGTTCACTATTGTATGGAGAAGAAGGGCAGAGAAATATGTAAGGGTATATCATAAGAAATATTTGTCATGTTATCTTCCTCCCTGTTCTCCCACTTTGCTCTGTCCTTGGAGCATGGGCTGGCTTTTCAGAGCCTGGGACCTATTCTGGGATACTTTTCTCAGCCTTGGTGTAGGAAGGAAGGGACTGGACCTGCCTCTGCTGAATCTACCAGGCTGGGCTGACTCAACAGGGGAGACCTTGCCTTGGAGGAGGTGGGAGTGGGGGGGGTGGGGGGAAATGGCTGGAGGTGAGAGGAGGGAGGACAGTAGAATCTGTGGCTGATATGTGAAATTAAGTTAATTATGAAATAAAAATATTTAAAAAAAAGAAATATTTGACTGGTCATAAGTGGCTTAAATAATGGAAAATGGAACTAGAAAAGACAGCACAACAGATTCTTCCTTGAGCTTCTGAATGAGTACTGGATTTATTTATTCCCTGTAGATATTAGTTCAGTGACAAAGGGTTTTCACTTTGTTTCCCAAACTGTGAGATCATATTCTTTTAAATCACTAAGTCTGTTGAGTTCAGAACTGGAGACCTTGAAAGTTAGTATGGTTTTTACAAACTATGTGCTATTTAAAATATTTAAAAGTGGAAAATTGATTTTGAAATTGAGAAATAGCTATTGGCTAGTAAAGTCTGATGACAGTGATAACCAGAGATCCCATTTCTTTAGATACATAATTATACCAATGGTCTCTTAAGTCTGACAGCTGTATGAAGTGAAGTCAGTATTGAAAGTAATCTCCCCCAGAGAACTGTTAAATTATTTTATACACACATCATGGTTAGAAATATGGGCATTGAAAGTATTTCTGGTACATGTTCACAAGAACTGAATAGTTGACTAGAATCTGGAGCAAAGGAAACCTTTGTCTGACAGCAGTAGAGGCTCAGTAGATGGTGTGCTAAAGTATGAAGAAACCAAAATTTCTGAATAAAAGGCTGTTCATACAAATAATCAAAATATTAACCATAAGGCCACCCTGAATATTTCTTTCTGTTTATCGTGAAATACGGGGAGGAAGAGATAGGCAATGATCCATGGATCTTTGTCTGTTCATCTGTAATCTAAACTGCTAAATTGCTGCCTTAGCTCTTCTCCAGTAATATATGAGGCTGGGTGGTGATGCACCCCTGTGATCCCAGTACATTGGAAACAGGGAGAAAGACCAGAAGTTTAAGATCAGCGTTAGCTACAGAGTGAGTTTGAAGAAAAGCTGGACTACCTGAGACCCTATCTTGAAATAAATAGTAACTCTTAATCCCGCAGACATGAAAAAAGACCACCACCTAAATTATCATGGCCAAAATAATTAAAGCAAGGTTTTTTTTTGTTTGTTTGTTTTCATACATGCTGTCTTTCCCTAAAAGTAGGGTTCAAAAAATTAACATTGAACATAGGTAAGATAAGGATTTATTAGAGTTCAAGAGTAGAGGGTTTTCAAATGGGGGATCTGGAAGGAAAGTAGGTGGGCTTACAGGAGCAGAACATAAATACAAAAAGTTAGTCATAACAACCCTTATGAAACCAAGACAAGGTTGCAAGGTGTTCACAACAAGGTTATCCTAACAAGGTAGTCATATCAATGTGGTCATAATAACCTTTTGAAACAAAGGCATGGTTGCTGTCTCCTGAAACAAATAGTACAGAAACATTTGTAGTAAAGTTTACAGATGGGGAATAGCCCAATTCTTGATAAATAGATTAAAAAAAAACAGAAATAAATCTAGTTAGTTTTTATCATAAGATAGCTTTTAAGACTAAGATGGAGGCAGGCTGGTTTATTACAACATGAGAGAGAAATGAGGAAAAACAAACAAACAAAGGGAAAGCTATTTGAACTTACATACTTAGTGGTTTAGAAAATTCTCAATCTTTTCTGTTAAAAAAGAAGGTTAAATTCTTAGAATGTATCAATTCAATTCAAGATACTAAGAAAACAATGCATATGTAAAGTTGAAGAGACCTTAAAATTTTTAATTGAGTTCCCTGAAAAATCAAAGTTTTATGGATGACAAAGTGTCTGTAAGGAGAATAAAACAGGTAACTCATGTATCATTTCACCCAGGAATTTTGATTTCAGTATTATTCACTGCCATACTGCCTCCTCAAGGTAGTGATTGGATTATTATCAAGAGAATGTTGTCAGACACTGATTGAGTAACATGACCATCAATAAATTTCATAGGCATTTTTAGGAGATTCTATACTTGTCAATGTTCCTAGTTTGAACTTGGGCAAAATAATGCAATAAAACAAAAACAAAAACAAACTAACATCACCACCAAAATTCTACTGGTAGGAAGAGAAAGGTTAGCTATTTCAGCTACACCATTATAAATTGAGTGAGTTGTGGTAAAACAACTTGTCCTGGTAATTTCATAGTTTAGGGCAACCCTTTCCTGTTGTGAGATTTATTTTGGTAATGGTTTTATTTAAAGATCAAAATATAAATGTAGCCCAATCTACTACTAGGCTTGATACAGCAACAAGAGTCTAGACTTGAGCTGATGATTGAATGAGATTTTAGCAATGATTTATGAGAAGGTGGCTATATTTTATTGATAGCAGATATGTAAATCATTGAGGCTAGAAAAGACTGAGCTACCCATACTTCAGTGAGGTCTTCAATGAAACCTGCTCCTTATCATTGAGAATGTTTGAAGTCTCATATATTTTACAAGGTTTGTTAAACAGGAAAGGCAGAATCAATCTCTTCTCTCTCTCTTTTCTACCCTAGCTCTCTCTCAGTGAAATAAGTGATGTATTAGGCAGGCATGCGAAGAGGCACATGCTGTGAGGAACTGAAGCCTCAAACAGAGCCTGTGAGGAACTTAAATTTGTGCACCATTGGATGAGTGATCTTTTGTCTGTGAAAGTCCATCTTGGGGTTTGAAACCACTGTTGCTCCAGATGAGAATACTGACCTTGTTTTTTATTCCACGGTTAATCTGCCCAACTCAATCCCTGATAATGTCATGCCTAGCAGATTCAGTGAGAGCATACATAGGGGGAATTTTGAATTACACAGTTTAAAGTAATTTACCAGGCAGCAATATATGACATTCACAGATTAATGGGCTTACTAAAAAACATTAATTTTTATTTTAACAGAAAAGTTATCATTTGTCTTATGAAATGTATAAAATAATAAGATAATTATTTAATGAATGTGTTAGAGAAATCACATATCCACTCTTTGAGGGCAAAATTAGTTAAACACAGAGCCTGCTAAAAACAGATAAGAATGAAACAATCACTCAAATGACCGTGAATATTTGTAACTGTATATTTATTCAAAACATTTATTTTATATTTCTGAGTTTACTGTTCCCTTAGTTGTAATAAAAGGGTAAGTAAACAATAAACTACTGAATATGAGAAACTTGACAGACACTAGTGCCCTGTAGTTAATTTAGAATAAAGGAACAAAACAGCCTTAACATGTGTTTTCTAGTTGTACTTTGTATTAATTTGTATTTTATAGAAATTGAAAACTACATTTGAATTAAATAAATATTTATTTGAAAAACTAATCATATTACTAATTATTAAAAGGCAGAAACATGAAAATAAAAGAACTCAGACTTTCTCATGAACTTCTCATGTATAGAAAGTATCATAAGAAAAGTTACGCTGTCTGTGCTAATAATTACTTTCAGTAATTATGGCTTAGGTAAAGCTTTCTGAATATGTAATTGAGACTGAATCTCAGCATGCCTCACTAGATGTAACTAATATAACACTCCTGATATTATTAAGTGAGATAGTCTCTACTAATCTTTTCTAAGAGATGCCATGTTTACATTAAATTTATTTGTACTGCACCTTGAATTTACTATAAATACTTTGTATATGAATCATCAGCTGTTCAATTGGATAAAAGCAAACAAAATTCCAATGCAAAATACAATATAATGTGCTGTGGGATGGTCTGTATATCAAATCTGTTGCTCTGATTGGTCAATAAATAAAACACTGAATGGCCAGTGGCCAGGCAGGAAGTAGGTGGGACAAAGAGAGAGGAGAATTCTGGGAAGCAGAAGGCTGAGGAGAGAGACACTGCCAGCCGCCATGACCAGCAGCATGTGAAGATGCCGGTAAGCCACCAGCCACGTGGCAAGGTATAGATTTATGGAAATGGATTAATTTAAGCTGTAAGAATAGTTAGCAAGAAGCCTGCCACAGCCATACAGTTTGTATGCAATATAAGTCTCTGTGTTTACTTGGTTGGGTCTGAGCGGCTGTGGGACTGGCAGGTGACAAAGATTTGTCCTGACTGTGGGCAAGGCAGGAAAACCCTAGCTACAATAATGTCTCAATACAAGGAAGTCCTTGTTATCAAAAGAGATGGTGTCCTCTGAATTACTTTACAATTGTAAATATGTAATATCATATCAAAATCCTTAATATAATGAATATTATTATATTACAAGAGATACAACACAAAATATAAGTCATTAATTATATATAAAAACTCTTTACCATCTGAGTATGGTGGCTAAAAACTGTAATCAACACACATGAGGCTGAGAAGAAAGATTTACCATGAAGTTGAGGCTTAACTTTGATATGAATACATAATGAATTACAGCGCAGCCTGAGCTACTAAGTGAGACCATTTCTCAAACATCATTTGTTAACAAAAACTACTTTTTAAAAAAATACAAGTAGTATATTGGTATTTCTAAAAGTAGCCTTTGAATATATTGTGAACAACTCAATTTATCAATGTATAAATATATTTTTAAACAGTATTATGTGTCTTGGATATTTATCTTGACTAACTTATTTATTGTTGGTTTTCTCAAGCACTAGTTAGAACCAAGGAGAATGATAGGAAAGAAAGGGAAAAGTGATGCACTTCAGAAACTAAGTATAGTCAGAAAGTCAGATGATTGAAATTACCTACTTTATAAAATCATTCATGACTCACTGCCAATTAACCTTTTCAAGCTAAATGATATGATCCAAAGATAGATAATGACAAGCCAAATGATAATCAGCAGATCTTCATTTTTTACTAGAAGTCTCAATGAATATGTAAGAAAATTCATTAATAGAAACTAGTTTAACCATGATTTAGTTTAAGGATGCACTGGGTTTCTCCTAGCTGTTTGAGACATTTTCCAAGAATTCCATTTGTGATCTGAGGATTCTTAAAGAGAAGAGAAAAATGTACATGATAATGACAGTGTTCTTTTCGTAGAGAAGATTCCATTCTGAGTAACTGACAGGAAGTGGTGGACACCAGTATGTTCTATTCCCTCAGGCATAGGGGGAGATATAATTTGTGTTCCTTTCCTTATTACTTGGGCCAATGAGAGAAAAGAATTTTGTTTTCAATCATTGAATTGTCATGAATACCATGAGGTATGTCAGATGAGAAATGAGAAGTGTCAATATATCAGATGAAAAATAGAATCAGGGCCAACAAGAGTTTATAGCTATCCTGTACTTTGTACTTCACATATAATCATCTTGTCATGTTTGTCATATTTTTTTTCTATTTAAAGGGCCAAAGTTTATGAAACTAAAATTTGAGAGCCGTTATATAATTGTTTTTCCTTAATATCACTGTACAGGTTTCCCTTAATTAAGACACATCTCTCTGCAATTAAGTGAACCTTTTTTTCTTACTCTTATAGCTCAGAAGAAAGAAGAAATTTTTGAAAAGAGCCTTAGGATAGTTCTATCCCAATTAAAGAAAGTGTGATGGTTAATTTCCATTGTCAACTCCACTGGATATACAGACAATTGTGAGGCAATGTTCTCTGTGCGTGTGTCTATGAGGAGATTTACAAAGAAAATTAACTGAGGGAGAAAGACTCTCCAGGAATGTCTCATCTTATAGTCTGGCAATTCAGAATGAGTAAAAAGTAGAAAAAGAGAAAGTCTCACCCCCATTCTCCTGTAACTTTTTATGATATGTGAAGACCTGTGAAATGCTTGCAGCATACAATTTTGGTATAGAACTAAAGGCACCATGCCTTTGTGGTCATGAGAGAATGTATCTAATGTAATAATGAGAGATTATAAATCTTTCATCTTTTAAGTTGCTTTTTATCAGCTGTTTCATCACAATAATGGGGAAATAACTAACGCAGAGACTGTTTCTGAAAGTTGTAAAGTTTGAGGTAAATAAGACTCCTCTACTACAAGGTATCTGTGCTTATTAGCTTGCTTAAGCCATGGAAAAAAATTTCAAGTCCTTCATTCTTGCATCCTCCCTGCCTCAAAAGCTATCACAAAATTGGCAAGTTCTCTTGGCATCTTGCAATGGACCCTGGCTACCTTGAAGCATAGTAGTAGCAACTCTTTCCAGGAAACAACTTGGCTATAACATTAAGCTTCATAGCATTCTTTACCTTTCCAAACTACACCTGTTTTCCTTTCTGCTCCACTTGTCCTTTTCTCATGGTAAACATGTATAAGCATTACCAGTATCAACCACATTATAGAGTCAACATTCGGCTGTTTTGAATTTCCCACTGCTATACAAATTACCATACTGTGGTAATTTAGACTCAGGGAAGTACTTAGGTCAAGTCCAGAAGGCAGCCAGATTCTTTACCAAAATATCACAGCATTGAATTTTAGTCCAGTTTCTAATATTGTTGCCTTCTTAAATCTCATGAGATGGGCATCCACATACCACAATGCTCTCAGGACTACACACCTCCAGTCTCTTATGACAATGGATATTAAAGCTCGACTTATATCAGCCAATTAGTTTTTCAGTCCAAATTCCAAAGCTTTCCATATTTCTCCTCCCCCAAAAAAAAATCATGATCAGGTTTTTGACAGCCTTGTCCCAATTTTGGTATCAACTTCTGTATTAGCTATTTTCTGTTTTCTGTAAATAAAAATGTCCATCAAAAACTATAAAAGAAAATATATTATTCAGTTAACTGTTCTAGAGAAATAAGAGTTTATCACGTTGGGACAACATGGTAAAAGTTCCAGATACTGTGGCAAGAATATCAAACAGAGGGCTCACATCTTCAGATAAAAACATGACACAAAGACAGAATAACTGGTAACAGGTAAGGCATTAAGCTATCAAGTTCTGCCACCAGAGACAGACTTCTCTATCTAAGCTGTTCTTTTTAAGTGTCCTCACACAGTGCCACCAACTGAAGTCCAAGAATTCAAATTCCAGATGCTATGTTAGACTATGATTATTTCAACCACTACAGAGATAGAGGAAAGAGGGAGAGAGAGGAGAGAGGGAGGGAGGAAGGGGTGGAGGAGAAGGAGGAGGGAGAGATGAGAACACAGAGACAGAGATACAGATAGGCACACAGAGACAGAAAGAGAACCTACAGAGTATAATTAGTTGTGTCCATATGCACATCGATGCCAGTGACTATGTCTGAGAGGAAAACTGACTCTCCATTTTCCTAACTGTCATAGAACAACTGTAGCTCCTTACCTAGTAGCAGAGACTTGAGAGTGCTTTACCCATACATCATGAAATGTTGGCAGATTTGATCTTGTCCAGGTTTTTGCAAGCAACCACAGCTGTTGGGAGTTCATGGACACATCATCCTTGTTGTGTTCAGAAAATTGTGTTTTTCATCTGTCATCCTAATCCTCTGCCTCATACCATCCTTTTTTCCTCTCTTCAGCACTTTTCCTTGAATATCAAAAGAAAGAAATATATGTTTGTTGAATAAAAACTAAAGGAATAGTTTTGAATTTTATTTTATAACCTTGTTTTGAATGCTCCTTACTAATTTACACAAATGGTGTAAAGAAATATGCTAAGCCTTTTAACTGTTGAAAAAACAACTGATCAAGAGAGTAGAAGAAACAATGTGCTGTGGGATGGTCTGTATGTCAAATTGCTCTGATTCATCAATTAATAAAACACCGATTGGCCAGTGGCCAAGCAGGAAGTATAGGCGGGACTAACAGGGAGGAGAACTGAGAGAACAGGAAGGCAGAGGGAGACACTGCCAGCTGCCATAACAAGCAGCATATGAAGATACCGGTAAGCCATGAGCCACGTGGCAGGGTATAGATTTATAGAAATTGATTAATTTAAGATATAAGAACAGTTAGCAAGAAGCCTGCCACAGCCATACAGTTTGTAAGCAATATAAATCTCTGTGTTTACTTGGTTGGGTCTGAGTGGCTGTGGGACTGGCGGGTGACAGAGATTTGTCCTCACTGTGGGCCAGGCAGGAAAACTCTAGCTACAACAATGCCACTATCTAAGAGTTTAGAAAAGAGGTAATGAACGTGTTACAGTGCCTGTCACACTTACTAAATAATGGCAGAACACCAACACCTTAAATTTCCAGCAACATCAGAGTTTAAGCTACAGTACTCCAAATATGTGGGTGACTGCAATGCCAAAGACAGAGTCATCACAAAGATGGGTTAGTCATAGAAAATATAGAGAGGAAATGAGTTTCCCTTAAATGTGAATAGGGCAACATATGACTTAAAAGAGTATAAAAAATCATTTCTTATTAGAAAAGCTGCAAACCTATGTATTGTACAAAGGTTGAAATAAAATTTAACAACAATAAAATATACATGAAAACATGGCACCCATGAAAAGAATATATTATAACTATGTTTTTCTTAGTAAGTTAATTTGCACATGTATTACAAATCTAAAATAATTACTAACAAAACTTTTGGATAAATCTAGATATCTGACAAAAAACATTGGTGGGATGTTTTAGTTAGGATTTCTGTTGATGTGAAGAGACATCATGACAACTCTTATGAAAGAAAGCATTTCATTGGTTGGTATGGCTTACAGTTTCAAAGGTTTTGTCCATTATTATCATGGTGGAACATAGCAGTATGGAGGCAGACATGGTGCTGGAGAAGGAGCTGAGAGTTATACATATTGATCTACATATAAGAACATTATCTGTGTCCCCCATTGGGTGTAGCTTGAGCATAGGAGACCTGGAATCCTATGCCCACAGTGGCACACTTCTTCCAACAAGGCTTGCTCCATCAATGCCACAACTGCTAATAGTGCCACACTCTATGGTGTCCATTTTCTTTCAAATCATGACACAATTAAAGGTCAGACAATGAAGTACAATACAATTCAATAACACCAGAATATATTTCATAGAGATCAGTTACATAAATCTTAAAAATATTAAAGTACAATACACAAGATGTGATTAAATCACATCATACTCCAGTTATAAATTAAAACATTTAAATTGCACCATGATAAAAATTGTTTTAGAAGGAAAGAACAATTCGAGTATATTTTACTTAGGGCTTCTATTTCTATGATAAAACTTTATTACCATAAGTAACTTGAGGAAAGGTATTACTTTGTTTACACTTCTACATGATAGTCTGTTACTGAAGGAGATAAGAATAGAAACTTAAGCAGGGCAGGAAGTAAAAGCAGGGTAGGAAACTCGAGACAATATGGATACAGAAGCCATGAGGAAGTTCTGTGGTATTGTATTCCCCCAAATATTGTGCATGCTAATAAACTTATCTGGGGTCAGAGAAAGAACAGCCACAATATTAAACATAAAGGATAGGCAGTGGTAGCACATGCCTTTAATCCTAGCATTCCAGAGGCAGAAATCCATGTGTTCAAGGATACAGAATGGCATGGTGACTCATCATGCCTTTAATCCCAGAAAGCAAGCCTTTAATCCCAGGGAGTGGTGGTAGAAATCAGAAAGGTATATAAGGCATGAGGACCAGAAACTAGAAACATTTGGCTGGTTAAGCATTTGGCTGGTTAAGCTTTCAGGCTTCTAGCAGCAGTTCAGCTGAGACCCATTCTGAGAGGCCTCCAGTCTGAGGAAACAAGACCAGCTGAGGATCTGGCGAGGTGAGGTAGCTGTGGCTTTTTCTAGTTCTCTGATCTTCCAGTTCACTCCAATAACTGGCCTCAGGTTTGATTTTATTAATAAGGATTTTTAAGATTCATGCTACAAAGTTCTGCTTATTGATTTGATCCCCATGGTTGGGTCTGAATGTTTTTTCATAGCAACCAACAATGATAACACCCACAGTGAGCAGAGTCCTTGCGTATCAGTCATCTATCAAGAAGCATTTCCACAAGCTGATCAGGATCCCTCTTTTAAACAGATTCAAGTTAATGTCAAGTTGTCACAAAACTAGCCATCATAAAATATATAATGGAAGATATTCAGTGTAGCATGGCCAGGGAAATCAGTAATTTCATCAGGAAAAGATGTAACTTGAAAATAAATTGGTGGCATATATTATGGACAAATGACACATTTTATTAACGTATGAATTTCTTCTAAAAGTAAAAAAAAAAAAAAATGCAATAAAAATCTTCAAGGGCCGGGAGGTGGTGGCACATGCCTTTAATCCCAGTACTTGGGAGGCAGAGGCAGGCTGATCTTTGTGAGTTTGAGGCCAGCCTGGTCTACAAAGCGAGTTCCAGGAAAGGCGCAAAGCTACACAGAGAAACCCTGTCTTGAAAAACAAAAACAAAAACAAAATCTTCAAGTAAAATACACAAAATTTTATCAAAGAATAATATTTTTTAAAGGATGGTCTTCAAACTCATGTAAAATTTATGAAAATTCAATGAGAGAATTAAAAATAAGAGCTACTCTGAAACTTAGATTTCCTTTCCAACTATTGAACAATTTCAAAATTTTGAGAAAATGCTGTCCTGGTAAAGAAACTCATACACTTGAATGGTATAACACCATTCTTGATATAAGTTTTCACTATGAAAAAAGAAATGACAAAACAAACTCACTTATTGAATGCTTGAAATTCAAATGCTGGCCACATGAAATACATCATGGACATTAATCAAAACCATCAATGATAAAAACAGTTGTAATTAATCTTAACATTTATAAAAAATAGCTAAGTAAATACTGAATATTAAAATAAAAATAGTTAAATGCCATTCAAACCCATCTTTTCATTTCATATAAATTAAGAAAGTTGAATCTATAGCCACAAATGAAGAGCTAGAGCAAGAATATATTATAAAGAATTAAAAGAAAATGCAGAAGAATATGATATATAATTATTTATTTTAAAGAATCAATTTGGGAAAATAAATAAATAAATCCAATGACCTTGTCATTTTCACTCTGTAAATTCCTTGAGTCCTTGAGCATGGATGTCTCTCCATTTTCTAGTGTCTTTATTCTCTCTTTCTTAAGATGTTTAAAGTTTTATTGTAGATGCCCTTCACTTTTTTGGTTATGTTTATTCTGAGATATTGTATTTTCTTTTAATATATTTTGATTGGAGTGTGTCCATGAATGCCTTTTCTTTGTGTTTTATTTGTATAGAGCTATTGATTTAATGCAATTTGATCCTGTAACATGCTATATTACTGACTTTGTTCATCATTGGTAGAAGTTTTCTGTTAGAACATTTGTGTTCTCTAATGTATAATATCATACTATTTGAAAATAAGGATAATTGGACTTCTTTTCCTATTTGTATCATTTCACTTTTCTTCTCTTGCATTTGGTTCCAGCTCTATATTGATCCTGACTTCTCTCAGATTACTTTTTCTCCATTTAGAATGGTGTAGGCTGTGAGCTTCTCATATATTGTTTTGTGAAGGTATTCTCACTGTAGTATTACATTATCCAGGTCTTTATCAAGAAAGCATGTTAGAATTTGTCAACATACTTTTCTTTACCTTAAGATGATCATGGGCCTTTACATTTATTTATGTGGCTTATTGCATATAATGACTTTTTATGTTGACTCATCACTGTGTACAAAGGATAAAACCAACCTGGTTATGGTGGATAATATTTTTTGATGCATTTAGTTATTCTGGTTGCAGGTATTTTATTGTGCATTTTGATCTATGCCCTTGAGGACTGTTCATCAGGAATATTGGCCAGTATGTTTTTTGTATTATTTTGTTTTCTTTTCTGCTGTGTATTTACCTGGCTTTAGTATTAAAGTGTTACTGACTTTTATAAGAAGTTAGGATGGGAGTACTTCCTCTGTTTTATGTTTTTTTTTCTTTTGTTTTATTTCTTTAAGAAGTATTCCCTGTGGATCTTCTTTGAAAATCTTCATGAATTCTTCTGTGAATCCATCTGGCCCTGGACTTTTTATAACTGTAAGTCTTTTTGTTACTATTTCAATATAGTCATTTATTATAACAAAACAAGAAGTTCAAAAAATTGAATGACTACTAAGTACTATAGACTTTGTGATAGAGGAATAATGTGGAGGCTATCGTTTCACGTCAAATACCCTATTCAGTCTCTCTCCACCTTATTTTTTAAGACATGATTTCATATCAATCATGAAGCACATCAATTTTCTAGGCTATGTGAACAGAAATATTCAGTTTTCAATTGGTCCCTACCCTTTCTGCTTCTGAGTACTGGAATGGTTGGCCCAAGAAATTGTATGGAGATTTTATTTGGATGCTCAATTGGAACATACTTGCCAATGGAACCATCTTTCCAGTGCCAGATTTGACTCAACATTTTCCATAAAGTTGACGTAGGCTGAACTTTGATGTTACATTGGCCAATGGATGGATGGCTGCTTACTGAAAGCACTATGAGCATCATTGCTATATTTTGTATTAAACATATAGTTTACACTGCCTTGGAACTCAGGAAAGTAAGGAAAACTGAGAATAGGAGAAATAATCTTTACCAGGAAAGAACTCACCAATTGGCAATCCAATATCAAATGGTGTTGATACTGAAGATATATACCTATAAGTAAAATTATGTGGATTGAGCATGTTATGGTAATATGTAAATTGGGGTACTACAGAGACTTAAGGACTGGAATACTTACTGAGAGATCTGTGAAGAGAAGGAAAACTTTTAAATCAATACAATGATGAGTCTACTTGTTAATCTAGAGAAGAGATAGTGGTAATAGTGCAGCTTTTTAAGTGAATGCTATGAGGATAATATTCTGTCATGATTAACCTGATTTGTGTTCATTTCTCTGTTTCAATCAAGGACAGCTTAGTGGCTGTCACCTCAATTACTTCCCCAAGAAATAAAAGAGCATATAATTTATAGAGCTCTAGAAGTTGGTTTTGCTGGGAAGAAAAAAGGATTTGTGAAATCAATTAACTACCTTTTTGATTTGTTGAACATTGAACCCAGAAGACTGAAATTAAAATTCTCTTAAAGAACAAAAGACCTTTTGCTTTTACCCTTGAACTTCTACTATGAGTTATTTCATGCCATCTGTGAATGGTTTCATCAGTGTGACATTAAACATTGAAGAAATCTGCTCCAACAATATATCCTCAAGACATCATGGAACAAACACACACATATTAAATTATGTGATAAACTACTTAATGCAAAGTGATCTTCTTTATAAGCAGATATGTGTCTCTTTGCATGGACCTTTAGCTTTGTGTGTTAGACTTTCCAGTTCTTGAACTATTGTTAACTGTTCTCTAAGGGTAATGATATATACTTTAAAAATATAACCTTCAGGAGATATAAATATTTTCTTTCTGGTGAATATTAGCTCACAAAAGTTTATATGTTTTTGGTCCACATACCCGATCTTAAAAAACAGAATCTCATGGGATCATGTTACTAGAAAAATGATACTGCAGTCTTTATGTAACTTTCCAAACTATGTGAAAATTTACATTTTTAACATGCAGAGAAGATTTTTGGATCTCACTTTCTTACATTTGTTGATAACACCAGAATAATGCATGATTTAGTTTATTCTATTTTCATGAAAATTCACTTAGACATGATTAATATAGCCAATGTATTTTAAAATATGATTACAGTTTTGAATGTCTATAAAAGTTAATATTATTCACTATAACTAATAAATATGGTGTTCATAGGTACTTACATAATACAAATTCTTACAGTAAAAACATTTCCAGTAGTATTTTTCTCACTAGATTCCTCCTGGAGAGTAATTTAATCATATTAAATTGATGTATTACTCGAAGATTTCTTAGTACTAAATAAATAATTCTCAGCTGAGTCATCCCACCTTTGATGTAACTTTAAAGAAGCCATCAAGCTGTGACAAAAAGTTTTGTAAATGCTTCATTAATTTGTCCTTTCACATCATTAAAGGACAATTTTTTTTTTTACTTTTTATGAAATTGACTACCTTTTAACTAGAAAGTATGATAACAGCTTCTGTAAGCTTGACCTAATTATAATCTGAGAGGTAGTTGTTTTTTTTTTTTTTTTTTTGGTTTTTCGAGACAGGGTTTCTCTGTGTAGCTTTGCACCTTTCCTGGAGCTCACTTGGTAGCCCAGGCTGGCCTCGAACTCACAGAGATCCGCCTGCCTCTGCCTCCCAAGTGCTGGGATTAAAGGCGTGCGCCACCACTGCCCGGCGAGGTAGTTGTTTTTAAATGCCAAATGTACCTTTCCACTTCATCCAGAAGAGTTGGGTATTTGAACTTTAGCTAGTAGATTTTAATACATTGTATTAACTGCATTGCTGTGGGACGGTCTGTATGTCAAATTGCTCTGATTGGTCAATAAATAAAACACTGGTTGGCCAGTGGCCAGGCAGGAAGTAGGTGGGACAAGGAGAGAGGAGAATTCTGGGAAGCGGAAGGCGGAGGCGGAGAGACACTGCAGTCGCCGCCATGACCAGCAGCATGTGAAGATGCCGGTAAGCCACCAGCCACGTGGCAAGATATAGATTTATGGAAATGGATTAATTTAAGCTATAAGAACAGTTAGCAAGAAGCCTGCCACGGCCACACAGTTTGTATGCAATATAAGTCTCTGTGTTTACTTGGTTGGGTCTGAGCGACTGTGGGACTGGTGGGTGACAAAGATTTGTCCTGACTGTGGGCAAGGCAGGAAAACTCTAGCTACAAATGGCGCCCAACGTGTTGGCAAAAGTTTCTACCTAAAACCTGAGAAAAAATTCTAAAATGGAGCTAAAAACAGCTTCCTAATTGTCTCTCTCAAATGAGCAGCAGCTGCCGGTTTGAGTTACTGGCGGGTTCCTGGCGTGTGCGCTTGACCTGCAGTATGGCGGGAATGAGGCCTCTGCAAGTGGCACATTAAGCTGCGTGGTGGATTTAGCCTTTACTAATACAAAACAAAAAGAGGTTTCTGGGCTACACGCTGCTTGGATAAAAGCACAGACCCAGGATGGCTCCCAGAGCTGGCGGAAAACGTACCACCGCCATGTTGGGAAGCTGAAGTGGGAGGAGCCAGCAGCCACAGAGCCGTTTCAGGCTTAGAAGGCTGCAGTTTAAAGCAATAGGCTCAAGGTAATATAAAACATAAGCCACATAAAGATGGCTACCACACAGAGAATCTGGATTATGTTCTCTTTGATATTCGTAACTGAAGAGAAACATTTGATTGCAAAAGCTGTTGAGTTATGCCAAAATGTATATTTTAAAGGTACTTTAACTTCAAAATTTGGATGTAAGGATATGTTGCTTTGGAAAAGAGGCTCTGCTTTTGTTTCCACAGAAAGCCAGAGGCTATGGATTTGTTCCAGATTAAGATACATCAGGTTTGACCAGCCAAGACCACCTGAAAGGTCTCCGATGACACCATGGCCCAGATGATCCAACATCCAGAATCGTTTCAAGGCAACTGGCTCAGACGATACGGTCTCAAGGACTACTCCATGATCCTAAAATTTTCTTTGTGTCCCCATAAGATACAGCGCCCCCCTCCATCAGGAAGTAGTAAGAGAAGCTACGCCCAAATTCCCAAATATACCAAGCTGACTTTGGAGATGTGTAAAAGTTAAAACCTTCCTTTTAAAAAAAAGAAAGGGGAAGTGCTGTGGGACGGTCTGTATGTCAAATTGCTCTGATTGGTCAATAAATAAAACACTGGTTGGCCAGTGGCCAGGCAGGAAGTAGGTGGGACAAGGAGAGAGGAGAATTCTGGGAAGCGGAAGGCGGAGGCGGAGAGACACTGCAGTCGCCGCCATGACCAGCAGCATGTGAAGATGCCGGTAAGCCACCAGCCACGTGGCAAGATATAGATTTATGGAAATGGATTAATTTAAGCTATAAGAACAGTTAGCAAGAAGCCTGCCACGGCCACACAGTTTGTATGCAATATAAGTCTCTGTGTTTACTTGGTTGGGTCTGAGCGGCTGTGGGACTGGTGGGTGACAAAGATTTGTCCTGACTGTGGGCAAGGCAGGAAAACTCTAGCTACACTGCATGTCCAGACATAACCTTTTACCTTGCAGGTGTGAAAAAGCACACCAGTGCAAAAAGTCATTATCGAAAGATACATACATTTGATAATATATTACTTATCATTTTATGAAGAATATATATTGTAAATAAACACCAACCCCTTGTGAACTGTGTAAAATGATATTATCTTCCTTGATTATATTAAAATAGTTGAAGAAATTACTATTAAATATAAAAAAGAGTGAGTATGTTTCCTAAATGGCATTCTCATTTACATTTGAGATGGGTGTTAGTGAATTATTGGTACAATGCCAAATAGTAATAATTACAAATAACTTTCATATCATGTATCCTGAGATAGATCTTTCTTACTGTGTCATGTAAAATTATTGTAAAATATCTATTTCAGCTATTTAGCCATCAATAACCTCATAGAAGATTTACATTTAGTAAAAAATAATGCAGGTAGGAATGGCATCGCTCACTTGTTCTACAATGTTTATTTTAACTTTTACAAGAGATTATATATATATATATATATATATATATATATATATATATATATATTAAAATATCCTCAGGGGTTTATGATGAAAGATAAAAACAAAATAATCCCCTAAATCTTAATGTTTGAACTAAGTACAGAGTAAGAATATTAAAGTCTATGTTCAGGCCTGGGGAGATGTCTCTATGGGTAAGAGCCCTTGCTGCTCTGCCAGAAAACTCAGGTTCAGTTCATTGCATCTGTATGATAGTTCATACTTGTCTATAACTACAGTACCAAGGGATGTGATACCTTCTCATGGTCTCTGTAAATACTGCATGCAAGTGGTTCATATACATACATTCAGGGAAATTGTGTTACATATAAAAATATGTAAAATGAGTAAATGAATTCATATTTACCTAATGTTTTATAATTAATTATACATCATACACAATGCTTTCTAAAATAATTTTTTAGAAAGTTAATGGATTATATATAGATAATATGGCTAATTTAATTTCCACACATAGATATACCTAATCTATATCTCTCAATATTCTTATTGAAGATAGTGATATATATTTACATATATAGTATAATAATTGGGAATTTTCTTATAGTTAATATTTAAATGTACACTAATACACCAAACAAAAATTATATTTAAAGATATTTTGACAACACAAATAATGATTCTCAGAAAATTTCAAGTTCATATAAATATGAAAATTTATTTCTCTACTTAACCTTTTGCACAATGTAATCTTTCTGCTGTTAGTCTAAGATGACTTTCCATAGCCACAATAAAATAAAATTCAACTTTTTAAAAGAGAATAACATTAAATATATCAATACTAAAGTAGTAACTAAGAAAAATGAGTTAGTATTAATTTAGAAATTGACCTAGTTTTGATTGTGTTGAATTTTGACATTGTTGGTGATTCAATGACTTTCTACAGGATAATTAGCTTTTAAATACTTGTGATAAATACTTCACCTGTACAATGAAATCTGACCAATTAACAGACCATGTACAGAAATGACTTAAAACTTTTAATTGCGATGTTATGCATATTATTTTGAATATATTTTAAAGGATAATGTTTTGTTTTTTAATTGATCTCTGAGCATGGACACTTTATTGACGGTACAAAATAGCTTTCAATGTTATAATAGGTACCTGTACTAAAAGAAATGAATCAGCCTCTATGTTCCCCACTGTACCTATTAGAAATTAAACAATCAAAAAGAAAAGAGAGCAGAAATTTTCTGATGAACAACCTTGACAGCAAGAATCAGGTAAAGGCAGTATTTAAAAATGGACAAGACTTTTGGAGAGAGGGCCAGGATGGTGATATTGGTGGTCTTACAAAACTTGGAGGACTCCTTCACATCTGGTAGTCATAGTTATTACTTACACAGGAGCAAACTGTAAGAATATTTTGAAATTCTTAACAATGGTTGAAGGAAAATAAGGACAAATCATACATATTACTTTTCAAACTGATCATTAAGATATAATTAAAACCAATGCCCTGCTTTCTCTATGAAATACTTCATGTTGAGTGAGTAATTATAGCAAAAAGAGAAGGTAGTGGGAAAGGATTAAAAGAGACATTATCAAAGCAACATGGTGTTTGTTTTTTTTTTCTTTAATTTTGTTTCTGACTCTAACACATTTCTGACTGTTGGTAGACTTATTCTATGATGCATTAATTGCAGCTTTTGATATTGGTATTGATTTTAATTCATTACTTTTTAATTATATCTAGTGTCCTTCAGTATTGCTAAACTGTGTGTTTGTAGGCATATGTAAACTGTACTCTATTATAATATGTGCTTTGTGCTTATACAAGCCCAATACAGATGTTATAGACTTTAAGCTGTAATTAGTTATTTCTGTGACTATGGAGTTAAGTCACTATTCCCATTTTAGTTAGAGAGTATGTCTTTAGTTTACATAATAATAACCATATTAACAAGGTCTTACACATTTAACGCAGTGCCTTACCACTGTACAAATGAAATACATTGTTTGTTTCTTGACCAATATGGCAGTTAATTAATGTACAATGCTAACACAAATAGTAAACTGAAAATGGTTAAAGCACATATCTTATATATGGCATCCATAACATGGGAAAATCAAAAATATATGACATTATTTTTCATGCATAACGATCCTTAACTATATTTATGCATTTATAGCAGTGCCTAATAAACATACTCTTTTCTCAGCATACAATATTATTCTACTCTTTTTTGTCCTGGTCATAGGTTTTGTTCTTCTCATGTTACTCAACCAAACTTTATAATATATGATAAGCTAGACTATGATAGACTATGAGCTATGGAATTAACTCAAGTGACATTTGAAAAGGACTAATGCTTTTCCCATGTTCATTCTGGCCAAGTAGGTATTTAACACTTATTAATGATCACATTTTCAAGTTCATCATGGTACAATCTGGCCACAAATTGTTTCCTAATTACCATTTAGTGATTATATTTCATCCATCATCCCATTTTGGCCATAGTGATGTGCTTTAACAATCCAAAAAGAGGTCTCATGAGACTGAGAACTACAGTTACAGAATCTACAAATGCACCATTGTGGCGCTATTTCTAGACATGAAAATTTAATATGACAGGGCTACAAAGAGACATCTTGACGTGTCATGACCATGGGAATGGACTAGATGAGTTCAGACTTTCCCTCAAATATGCATTACCACTAATTAGTTGGATTACCTAATTTTAGAAATCTCAAATATTTTTTCCTGTAAGAAACTCCTAATTCCTTAACCATAAAAGTTTGAAATAAAATAAAATATTTGTCTTTATGTTTGTTAGATACATACCAAAATAGACCACAAAGCTCCTCCTATACTTGGCAACAATTATTTCATCATTAAATAAAAATAATGTGTTATCTCAGATGTTAGTACTCCCATCTCTGATTCTTCATGACATAATAAAACAAAAACAAAACAAAACAATAACAACAACAACAAAAACCATGATTTCTTATATCCGACATAGGATACAGGAAACACAGGAGTGATAGATCCTTTCCAGGGCAATATATAATCTCAACCAATCAGCTATAATACTTAATGTAGTTTTATTATAACAAGGAAATTATTAGTATGTTCTTGAGCCAGATGAATAAATAAAATGGAAGTATACTTTAGAGTAGGAATAATACTTACAGATTTTACTTCAGTCTTGGTAATTTTTTCTATATTTCTTCTGCAAAACATTTGCATAGGATTCACCGAGGTATTTATTTACTCAGGAGCCTTTCAGTCCAGAACATCCAAACAGTGTGCTGTGCAGCTATACTTCTTTAAGTTTCCACATTGAATCTCTTGACAAATACTGTCTCTAAGCTTCTGAACATTTTCCCTGTCAGATTTGATTTAGCTTATGTGACTTGATTTTATGCCATCCCAAGGTGGCCTAGAAATCATTTTCAAAGTCAGAAGTAACTTATTCTAACTAATTCTGTCATTTATCATCATTTTAAGTCTCTCTTGAGCAAACTGTGGTTTGCACCAAATTGTGCAATATGGTCTGGAAATATACCCTATTGTCTAGAGGATCCTAAAACTCAGACTGTCAAGCTCTTTTCAATTAGGATTTTGTGTAGGGTTTCAGTTAGAGTAAAACTCATAAAACAGGATATGCACTTGCCTTGAGGATGGATTGAGGTTTACTGATCTTGTAGTTTGTTGGGTATACAGAATACTGCATTGTTTCACTCAAAAATATAAAATTCATTTGTAATAATTTGGTTTAATTAATAGAATAAGGATTTATATAACATAGAATAGGTAAATATTGATAGATAATAATTGAATCAATAATCTCAATACTTTTTTAAATCCTGAATTTTAAATTTTTTATATCATATTTAATGTCATGACATCATCATAATAATTATGTTATTTCTACCATACTAATTTTAGTTATAATTGACTTCATGACACAAGAATGCTTTTCAGATTATTTATTGTACACGTTTATAATATTAAGGGTATAGCTGTAATATACATTAACAATATTCAACCACTTTTCATTTACTCACTGCTTTTTTTGCTTGTGTTATTCAGAATTAGAGATGCAGTTTAAGGATGGAAAGGTTTATTTAGATATAGACTTTCAGTCCATGGTTGCCTTCCTCCATTGCTGCATATCGGTGGTGAACAAATATCTTAAAGACAAAGGTGTGTGCTTAGAAAAAGTTGCTCAACTTATTAACCAGATTAGAAAACAGGATGTCCAGCCTGAATTGAGATGCACACTCGGTCTTCTGCTACTAAGTTTTTCTCTTCTAAGTCCAGTTCGACTAACTCCTAATTGTCTATTCAACCTTAGAAACATTGCTAGTTTTAATCATTCACTATTTTAGAGCTTTCCTGACTTAAACTAACGAAATGCCTCTAGAAACACTCCCATTGATATCCACTGTGTGATTTACCAATCTAGGAGTCCTTCTGATCAGTCAACTGCATAGTCAGAATTAACCAACTCACCATCTCTTAATGATCATTGTGTTCTTTCAACTTGAAATTTGCTTTGGTTCCTACAAATGAGAGAATATATAATGTTTCCTTCCCTGTCTAACTTAATTAGTTTAACCTGATACCCTCAAATTCCATTTATTTTCTGCAAGAGACAGGATTTTATTTTTATTTATATCTGAAGGAAGCTAATTGGGCACTGTATTATTCAAAGTTCTCTAGAGGGATAGAACCAATGTATGCATGTGTTTAACACACACACACACACACACACACACACACACACACACACACACACATACACAATTTTACCGAGATTTCTTTGATTAGCTAACTTGATATGGGAAGGATTGTCTTACTGTGGCTTTATGTATGTTGGAAAGATTGAGAATATAGTAGACGCTCAGTCTACAAGACTAGATTCTTCAATAGCGCCAACGTGATATTAAAATTATAGACAATTCCTAAAATGTTCACGGTGCTTATAGCATTGAAGGACAGCAGCCAGAACACACTGGCAAAAAGGGTAACAGAGACTTATGAGATGCTAGTAACAACCATGAGTAAATGTACGAGCCATCAAGTAAGAACAGAGAAAAGCAAGCAGCAGCAGAGCTTGTCCCTGGGGCCTTTTTACATCTGCAAGGTTCTCTTCACTTTTCAAGAGGGTCTTCCATTCTCTGTTGATTCTTCAAAAAACTACCCTCATAGACTATCCCAATGGCATGTGTCTTTGTTGATCCCAGGTAGAAGAACTTGTCAATGAAGACTAACCACTACAGTCATAGATATTCCTGTAGTGTGATTTCTCCATTTATCTGTTGACAAATACACAAACTGATGTGCATGTACCTCTAACATGTTGTGAACATTGTTTTAATTAACATGGAGTCTCAGATATTTATTGCCTATGTTAATTACATCAATCTTGATGAATCGTGTTGCTTCTATTTTAATTATTACAGAAACATCCATTATGATTTCTACAGTGACTAATTTGGTTCATGCATATAGTATCACTATTTCTACATATCTTCATGTGGAGTTGCCATTATCATTAAATAACTTATTTTCTAAGTGTGATAAATTATCAGATTATTTTTATGTACATTCTCATAATGACTAGGTATAATGTATATGTTTCATAAATGTATTAGGTATTTGAATTTCAAAGATGTTTCCTTCAGAGTTTTATCTATTTTAATTTCAGCATGAATTTTTATTGTTAGATATTACTTTACTAAATTATATTCCAGATATTAATCTGCTGCCTTTTGAAAAGCTGAAAGATATGCTCTTTCATTTTGAAGGTTGTTTCTTCCATTTTCTCATACTTTTTCAGTATTGTGTAGAAGATTCATAGTTTGGTCAATACTCTTTTCTGATATTTGTTTTATGTTAAAATATAAACACTGCACTCGTGGGATTTCTATTGTAACTTTTAAAAAAGAGGTTAATCTCGAAATAAAATAATTCAGAAAAATGTATTTCTTCAATATCTATGAGAGCTGGATGAGAAGCGAAAGATCTTGCCTACTTCAAATGCTATGAGATGCTTTCACAACCTAGACATGAGCTACTCTGAAAATAGGAGTACAATTAAATGTTGCTTCATGGAAAGATTATGCTCTGGAATTCAGGCAGAGGCTGCAGATGTTCTTCATCTTCGTACATCAGTACAATGTCCAGACTTCAAAGCAGATGTCAACAATCTCAGACTCAAGGAGGCCAAATGCTTCCTCACAGAACAACCTTACTTTTTCCAGTCATGTCATATTACCGGTTAAGTGTATTTTGAAATATCTAACTTATTGTTAGTATACTGCTTAAACCTCTTTCTTATGAAATCCACCTGGGGTATTGTATTCCCCCAAATATTGTGCACCCTAATAAACTTATCTGGGTCAGAGACAGAGCAGCCACAATATTAAACATAAAGGATAGGCAGTGGTAGCACACGCCTTTAATCCTAGCATTCCAGAGGCAGAAATGCATGTGTTCAAAGATACAGACAGGCATGGTGACTTATCATGCCTTTAATCCCAGAAAGCAAGCCTTTAATCCCAGGGAGTGGTGGTAGAACGCATATGGCGTGAGGACCAGAAACTAGAAGCATTTGGCTGGTTAAGCATTTGGCCTGGTCAAGCTTTCAGGCTTTTGAGCAGCACAGTTCAGCTGAGATTCATTCTGGATGAGGGTTCAGAGGCCTCCAGTCTGAGGAAACAAGACCAGCTGAGGATCCAGCGAGGCGAGGTAGCTGTGGCTTGTTTTGGTTCTCTGATCTTCCAGTGTTCACCCCAATAACTGGCCTCAGGTTTGATTTTATTTTTAAGAACTTTTAAGATTTATGCTACATCCACCTGTGATTTTCATCATAAATTGAACCTACTGTGGAAAGCTTACTCCCATATTTTCCCATTTTTTCTCAGGGTACTCTTGAGGAGAGAGGGATAAGAAATGTTAGGTAGACAGAAACACAGGATAGCTTTGGGAGCTCTCTCTCTCTCTCTCTCTCTCTCTCTCTCTCTCTCCCTCTTTCTCTCTCTGTTGTCTGTCTGTCTGTCTATTGTGGGATATATTGACCTTATTTTCAATACTATCATTTCTTTGATACTTCTATTTTTAAAAAGTCATATGGACAAGGATCCATCCAATATTCACTTGTTTAACAATAAACTCTTCTTTAATTGACTCGTCTCTTAAAACTCTTCTTTAAATGCCTGATATATAAGTATGCCTGCATCTTTATCTAATTGAGATTGAACACTCAACACAAAATGAGGTGTGACACAATTAAAATTAGCACACATAAACAAGTAAATGAAGTAAATATCTAATTTATATAACTTAATTTTCTTCAATTGAGGAAAGTTCTGTAAATATTTTACTGTAGTTAAGTATTTTATTTTTCTTTTCTTTTTTTAATATTAAGGGATGGTATACAGTAGATCTTATTGATTTTGTGGAAAGTTCAAACATGCTTTTTAAGAAAATGAAATAATTTATTCAATATAGTGAGTTTTAAAATCTATTGTATGTGTGTGTGTGTGTGTGTGTGTGTGTATTCAAGTTGTCAAACAAATTAATGTTATGGGTTTTGTCACCTGGTAGTAGATGTTTATTAATGTGCTGCTATATGATATGTATTCATCTGCGTTGAAAATTTTTGCTGAAGTTGTTTTAAAGAGTCCAAAAATTGTAAGTTTCACGGTATACAAATTTTCAAGTTCTATTTCTCATGACAGGGTTGATGATTGTGACATTACAATGTGACTCTTTTAATCTGTACATTTAAAACAAATGCCCATTTCACATTTATTTTGGTATTTATTTCCTTATTTTATTTTTATCCTGTTTAGTTTCAGATTTTGAAAAGTTCTTGTGTAGGCAATAGCAGAAATTGTTAACTAAACCTTTAGGCACATTCTGACCAGTATTGCCACTCCCATGTAGAAAGATAACAAGAGTTGTTCTCTTCCACTCAAAAAACTTTCTATGTGACACCTTGCACTATCTTGGTACAGTGGGAAGGGGCTTGGACCTGCCTAGGCTCAGTGTGCTGGGCCATGCTGACTCCCCATGGGAGATCTCAACTTGGGGAATGTGGGGTTGCCGGGTGGCTTGGGAAAAAGGGTTGGGGCTGGAAGGAAGGAGGAGGGGGGGTTGTGGATAGTATGTGGAGTGAGTAATTTTCTTAATAAAGAAAAATTAAAAAAAAATTCTACCAAATCAGCAGAGGCTTAAAGCACACTTCCTACTATTATAGAACACAGAATGCTCCTTTATCTGAAGATGGCAATTGCTGCTACATATTTACTTTTTATAATTTGAGAATATACCTGATACTTTTTCATGGTTTGAGAATATACCTGGTAGAATGTGAAGAGTGGAGAGAGATCAAAGTGCTTCTAACACAAGTCCAAAAGGGCCACAGGGAGAAGCAATAGGGCTGTGATAATGATAGTCTATGTGCAACAGATCTAAATAATGTTGGCAATGAAGGGGAGCATTAATTTGTACATCACAAGAAATGTGAAAGTGGTGAGAGAACATAAAATTCTGGGAAGATGGCATAAAGTCAGTCACGAAGAAAGCATGAACTTTGAAAGTCTGTTATTGTAGAGTGTGAAATGACTTTAATAATTACCTATTGCCTACTGAGAAGGGTATTCTTGCTGTGGCTCTTCATCTCCTCTTCCACCATTAATCTCAATCTTATATAAAGAAACAAACAAATGTAGTAACAATGATACTATATTCGGGATACTTCTTGTTCTAGACATAGGTACTTAAAATTTTCATTTGAAACTATCCATTTATATATTCATCATGAATATGTATTATATAATATTTTTTAAATATTTAATTTTAATAACTAATTAAACAAAACAACTTGTTTCCTTCTGGGTTGCCTGGATAGTGTTCTCATGTTATTAAACACCTCTCTTTCTACTGCTAACTTAACTGCAGTTGGTCCCACCTTCTGGGACAGTGAATCTGACCAAATTGTTATGAGTTAAACACCTGAGCATTTTCACTAGGTCAAACTCTTTTTTTTACTTAAATTGTTCTTTATTCATTTTACATAACAACCACAGATCCCCCTCTCATCCCTCCTCCCACTCTCACCAAGCCTTTCCTCCACACCCAGCCCCCCACCATTCCCTCCTCCAAAAGATCAAGGTTCCCCATGGGGTGTCAGCAAAACCTGGTACATTCAGTTGAGGCAGGACCAAGCCTCTCTACCCTGTCTCAAAGCTGAGTAAAGTGTCTGACTATAGGTAATGGGCTCTGAATAGCCCACTCATGAACCAGGGATAGTTCCTGATCCCACTGCTAGGGACCCCTCAATCAGACCAAGCTATACAACTGTCTCCTGTATGCAGAAGCCCAAGTGCCATCACCATGCAGGTTCCACAGCTGTCGGTCTAAAGTTTGTGATTTTCTATAAGCTTGGTTCAGTTGTCTCTGTAGATTTCCTAATCATGATCTTGATCTCCCTTGCTCATACATCCCTCTTCCCTCTCTTGGACTGGACTCCTGGAGCTTTGTCTCATGCTTGGCTGTGGATCTCTGCACCTGCTTCCATCAGTTAGTAGATGAGGGTTCTATGATGACAATTAGGGTATTCACTGATCTGATTATTAGGGTAACCAGTTCAGACACTCTTTCCACTATTCCTGGTAGTCTAATCTGGGGTTTGACCCAAAGAGGGATGCATGGATCACCTTGGGAAGGGGCAACAAAAGAAATCTCCATGAATCTTCGTCCACTGGGGACAAAGTGGGAGGGAGGTAAGAAAGGAGAGGGGATGACACATGAGAACATGAGGGAACAGGGTAGTCTAGCTGGGGGAGATATCTTGATAGAGGGAGACATTATGGAGTAAGGGAGAAACCTGGTGCTAGGGAAATTCCCAGGAATCCACGAGGATGACCCCAGATAAGGTCAAACTCTTAAAACTAAGATATTATGATTTATTTTATCATTTAATGAAAAATAGAACATGGGGATAAATATTAAGGAATATATCTCAGAGTGGCTGAGACATGATCCTGCCTCCTCACTTCCTCAATCCAAGAGAACAGACAACCCCTTGGCCCTGCCTCTTCCTTCCTTATGTGCCTTTATTTCTCCTCTTAGTCCAACAGAGAACTGAATGGTCCACACCTGTCAGTGGAATTTGGACTTTATCTTCAGAATGGAGATCAATTCCAACAGTGGTCTGGAGCAATCAACATCAGCAAATCTTCCCCATCAGTAAGGGGTTTGATTTGATAAAATATAAAGCGAATATTTGAGGGGAAACAATAAATAATCCATTAAATAAGAGATTACAGAAAATAAGTTTGCATGAAAGGTAAGATGTAGTAATTCTTTTTAAACAGGTCATTGAAAAATCAGGTACTATAATTCAGTTACACTTTGGAGAGGAAGGATAAATTAGAAGTCTGTGGACTTCCTGTTCTGTTATACTCTGTCACTGAATTTCTGGATTCATTGATAAGCCCGTATATTTACACATCCCCAAGAGTAGTAAATTCTAGAGACAAGACTCAAATCCGTCTTCCAAGGCAACCTCACAATCTGGAACAGGTACTTGGTTGCTTACCCCACTATTACTTGTATCTATAGCCAGTACCAAGAATATTGACTGCTGAGGAAATACTGTATATTATGTTGCACACTTTTATCATTATGTATAATAAATGTAAATATTAACTTTATTATAGGATTAAATATTTGCTAGAAGAATAATCAAAGGAACTTGACAAAAGAATTCATCAAACCTGCATCTTGGGATACAACTGTATTTATTTGCTTTTTGAAATAGACCAATATTGCATTGTATACAACATAGGTCTTCAGTATACTCAGTTTTCCCATCTAATAGTAGAAATATGGAGAAAAGACAAGCTGTATCAGGATTCTAAAATTCTGAGATCATTTTGCATTTAGAAACATTATTTTATGTGAGAGTTTCACAGGGGAAAAGTACTTTGGCAGATCAAGGCCAAAGAGTACCACAAAGATCATGACATGCAATAGACCTCATGTAAGAGATTTATGAGGAGTGATGGAGAGGGAAAGAAGAGAGGCAGGGGAAGGAAAAGATGGAGAGGAAAAGGGAGAGGTGTTGTGGGACAATATTTTTGTATATTGTGAAGATGTATCTCTGTCCTCCTTCACTAGCCTATGGCACCTTCTGGTTTGTCCACTAAAGAGCTGGACGGCCAATAGCTAGGCAGGAGAGGATAGGTGAGACTTCTGGGCAGAGATAGAACCTCTGAGAAAAATATGAGAGGTGGGGAATTCACCAGCCAGACATGGAGGAAGTGGGAGGTACTGTACTGAGGAGAGGTAGCAAACCACTTTTGGCAGGACATAGTAGATTAATATAAAGGGATTAATGTAAGTTTTAAGAACTAGCAGAAACAAGACTAAGCTAAGGTCAAGCCTTCACAATTAACAAAAAAAAAAAAAAAAAAAAAAAAAGGCTCCGTGCCACTATTTGGGAGCTGTTGGTACAAAGAAAGTCTATTTACAAAGAGGAGAAAGGAGAGGAAGCCTTGATAGCAGAGACTTCACACAGGGTATTTGACTTGTGGCGGCAGTGAAAATGTTTTACATTTGGAGGCTGGTGATGACATGAATGCTGATGCTGTATGCTATGCGCTGGAGGCACAGAGGGTTTTGAAATTTGAGCATTTTCCAACAGCAATGTTTAAATTAAATATACAAGTAGTAGGAAGACACAATTTTCATCCATGACCTGGTGTGCAAATTGAAGTTTGGTTTTACATTTCTTGTTCTTGAAAACTGCTCAGCACTCAGACAGAGACCTTGCTTTCTCACGTGATTATAATTTCTTGGAAAATAAATGTCACAAAGATATCTTAAATAAAGTATACACTAATATATATATATATATATATATATATATATATATATATATAATGTTTCCACAGAGAACTAGGAACATCAATAAGTGTTCTTGTTTGAGTACAACTTGGAACATATTCAGCAATTGTAAATAAAAAGTGTCTTATAATTTCTACGACATGAAAAATGAAATCTTCATAGATTGTGAAAAATAGTAATGTAAGCAATATAGAAATAAATCAAGTCAAATTTTGTATTATGAAGAAACATAGAAAAGATAAAGAATGTTTTTACAGATAACTAGATCTTGGATATGCATTTTTTTTCCTTTAGAAGATTCAGCATAGGTTTTCCCCAGTTAAAATTTATTAACATAGGGATGAGAAAATGCCTCCATGGACAAAAATACTTCTCCTGAAGAGAGAAGGACCAGAGTTTGGATTCTAGCACCTAAGTAAATGTCAAATGTGGTCCCTGTCACACCTCCAACTTCAAGGATTACTGAGACTTGCTGACTACCATCTTAGCCATAAAATAAAAACTCCAAATTAAGTGACAGACCATATTTCAAAGAAATATTACGGAGCAGGATAGAGGAGAACATTGACAGTCTTCTTTGTTTTCCAAATGCTCAAAGGTTTGACCTCACAATCTAGGGCATACACATACACATACAAATAAAAACATCTAAAGTATTTATTAACACATTTCTGTAGAAATATGAGTACTTTTTTCATCAATACCCCTGAAAACTCACAGGTAGTTTTTCTAAACAAAGAAAAACTACTTGTTTTTAAATAAAACTTACCATGATATCTGTAGCTTGTATTACAGCTGCTTTAATCATTTAAAAGTATTTTTGGCATAGCCTTCCATACCCAGAGGAAAATCTTAAAATAAAATGCTTATATATCTGATAATCTCATTTCCAAAAAATAAAGAAAATAATATGACGATTTTTGCCTCATTGCACCTGTTCAGTATAAATTCCCTATCTGCAATGCAATGCCTATTTATCCCACATGCAAAGCTTCAGGGCAATGTTTTTAATTCTGTGGAATGTAAGTAGCTGTTTTGAAAAATAAAGACATTTTCTCATAGAGAGTTTAGTAAAAGAACTTGCTTTATTCAATCATATTTTATCTAGATGATTCCCAAATCACACCAAACTGTGCATCCTGTGAGTGTGAGTTTCCCACTGCTGTAGAGCATAGTGAGTGCCATTCATATTTATAAGATCCTGCTCATAGCATTCTAGTCTTTTACTGTCATGTTTCTTGAAATCCTTCTAACCTCATCCATTGACCATTCTAAAGGACATTTCCATATTATTCTATGTTCATATTTCTAGTGTGAAAATCTACATCATGAAATCTGCATTATGAAAATAAACATAATAAGCTGCCAAAAAAATTCCAGTGCCAGAAATGAATTATTTATTTTCTAGTTGTTGTTCAGTGAGCTTCTGTATACCCTCTCAAACACTGAAGTCCATTGCTTTTGATTTTGTTTACCCTCCAGAACTTGATGGTAGTACCCTATTTCAGACAGTGCATACTTGAGTTATAAGACATCAGTAAATCAAGCTGTACTTATACCAACTCTCTATTTTTCATCATGTTAGAAGCTTCTACACAAGCTACAACATTTTACTCACTTGCATATCCTATAAAGTACAGTAATGATTACCCTAGCAAGATATACACATTGGTGTGATAGAAGTATGGCTGTTATAAAGATAACTAATTACTTTCTAATTTGACTCATTTCTTCCACAAGAAGAAATGCATGTCTAGTACTATAAATCTAACCAAGAACACAAATGCTGCAGAGCTCACAGGCCCATGGGATAAAGTTTCTATTGTTTTTCTATAAGTAGACATAGTATCAGACTGCCCTCTAAATATGCATCCCTTTACCCATAGATTCATATGCCTCTCAGAGAGTAGTTATCTCAGAAACGTACAACTGCTCAAACTGAAGAGAATAAGTGTCAGTGGGTCCTAAACCCTAAACTTGGGACATTTATATCACACTTATACTCTTTTCAAGGCATAAGGAACTTCAAAGTAGGGGGTTAGGTGTGCAGAATTGTAAAGTATGAAGTTCAGGAGGACTGGATTGAAATAATGTCTTGTCTTGTGTACTCAACTGGCAGTTCCCAGCCCCTATGGCTGCCAGTGCAAAGTCTGTATAAGATCATCACTCTTGAAAGGGGGCTAATGAACCTTTGTCCTCTGACTGATGATGTGTTGACAATTGGTGGCTGCTGGAGAGAACAAGTCAGTTTTCTTTATAGGTACAGTCCCTGGTATGCTCACCCATAATCTGCAGATGGCATTTCACACATGAGTATACAAACACCACAAATTGCATTTAGTAGATTATTAAAAATAATAAAAGCACACCTTCAAACACACACACACACACACACACACACACACACACACACACACATGCGCGCACATACACACACACACAAATAAAAAGAGATAGACAGAAGGGGGAAGGAAAGGAGAGAAAGAAAGGATACAAAATTTGTGAAATTATCTGTTTCTTCCAATGAACACTTTATGTGCCATAATTAAGTTTTTTTTTTTTTTCTGGAGGATCTGAGAACTATCACATAGTCTCTTAAGTTGCTGTTTGCTTGTTTTAACATACTTGATTTTGAATATTATATTATGTTACACAAACTTTAACCTTGTTTTTATTTACTTGTTTAGGCTTAGCTTTGACGATATAGACAAAAGACTACAATGGGAGCTATTAACTGGTTTCTGCCTCTATGCTTGTAAATTCCTGGAAATGAATTGCATTTGTATTTAACAGGACTATATAAACATTGTTATGAGCCCATGGAAGAATGTGATCTTTTATAAGGTGACTGACCATTAATTGCATGTCTGAATCATCTTTAAAAGTTTAGAATAATTTGATAACTTATAAAACTAAGATTGTATAATTTTAGCCCTGTTATTTTTGAATCTCAAAATTTGTAAATATTGAATTGAAGATCCTTTAACATCAACATAAACTTTAAACCATAAATATAGTACTGGAAACTGTATTTTCCTTATCATTTTAAGTGTAATTTTACTAAATTTCACAGCTTTTTTTTTTTTTTTTGAGTATGGAAACATTGGACTCTGTACAAAGATCTGCCCCACACCTTATCTCTCTTAGGGTCTTGACCAAACTGTCCACAGGTAGGTCATTGGAGGGTCCACAGCCTGACTCAGTCTCACCAGCTAGGTCAGTCCCCCAAGTCTTTCTGACAAAGGAAACATTTCCATCTTCCAGGTTTGACAAGCAAAAACTGATGCTGTCCTGCCATTAAAATTACCATAAGGGATACTCACTTGATTTTTCAGGTACAATTTTTGTTCTTGTTTTGTTTTAATTTTTAAGATGTTCTTTTTCTTTTGTTGCTACACCTCCTTACATACCTTATTAGCACTCAGTTATTCAATTACCAAAAAAAAGTGTGAGGAATCAGAATTCCTTCATAGACTGGGGCAGAACCTGGGTAACAAAGTCCTGGCCTAGGCTGATTGCTGCTTTTATTTATTCAAGCTTCGGGAAGGAAAAGGGACACCTCAACAATTTTGTATTCAATACTACTTCTTTATCTGTCCACCAGAAACTGCTTTGGATAATGCAACAGAATCATAACAAATAGTCCATGATTAAAAACGTTCAAATGGAAAGATTATCTTGGATCATGTTTTTGGCGACATCATAATCACAAGGGTCCTCAGGGATGCAGACCAGGAAGCTGCAGATGGGATATTTCAATAAGATTACAGGTGAAGATGGACAGATACACAGCCATAAAAATAAATGAAATACCCTTTTGTCCCCCTCTCTCCATCCCTTCCTCTCCATTCTGAATATATGTATCTGAACTTTCCATACTACTGACTTCAACTATACAGTAGGGATCAGAAGTGGAGAGAAACTTGAGGAATGAAGTTTGAACTAGAACTGTAGACATTGGCAAGGTAAATAATTGGATTGTCACCTTAAGTTTCCAGAAAGAATGGAACTAGGCAGCCCCTGAAAACTCTAACCTCCAGATTCAAAAGGACAATCATATGAGCAACTTTAAATAACTAAATCTGTGTTCATTCCTTACAAAGTTAGGAAACTATAGCAATCACCCAGATATTTCAGTTTAGGAAAATTAGCAAAGAACGAAGTGAATGGACTTATTAGCCATTGCCTGAAAAGACCATTTGCACTTGTTTCTTCCTAGTCCTCCTAAATACAAATGTTTGTGAGTTAATAGCCTTAGTTAGCGTTAAAGTCCTAATTTTAGCATAACTTCCAGGACTTTTTCACACATCCTCCTCTGTGAATTTCAGCAATGTTCCCTGAATATTCAACAACTCTGTGTTGCCAAGTACTTGTTTATGAAGCATGCTGGGCCAGAAACTCAAAGCTCTGCTGGTTTTGAATCCAAATGGCCACCGAGGTTGTTGTCTTTAGATTGTTCATTTTGTGACTCGGCTTCTGAAATTGGGTGCCGGCCACTGCTGCAACATTTTCTAAAACAAGCAGACATTTTGCCCTGGCTAAGACACAGATGCCTCTTTCTCACAGAAGGCAACTCTATTATAGCAAAATAAATAGTAAAAGGACAAAAACAAATCTACACAAAAGCCTTTTATACTTTTCCATGGCAGGCTACCATTTATTTCTTTATTTTTTGTTTTGTTTTGTTTTGTTTGTTTTATGTATAGCTTCCTCCAACTAATCTGCCCATATACTAATTAACACTTTGACAGTCACAAACAAGATTCTGGCTCTATCTGATGCTAGATACAATCCATGCCCTGAAATAACGCTGTTTTCACAAACATTATTCTTGTTTTGTTGGAGGTTATGGAGAATTTGATATGAATATTTACAGTTATTATCCTGGCCTGTTTTTCCAAAACATTCTCTCTTTGTAATAACACAATGTCACTCCCAGAATATTATTTTCATGGATTCTCATCTTCATTTTGGCTGAATGTGTTCTAGTTTCATCGCAAAAGTGGTTTCTTCACCATGCAATGGAATTCAGCAGGCAGACCATGCCTTAGGTTGCCACACTCATCTCCCAAAACCGTGTCCAAGAGCATCATAACCATCTGTCAAAATAAGTTGACTGCATTTCCTGTAGTTTAAAGATGTCTATTATGCAGAATATCCCTGGCCTTAAGTCTTAGCAAACCCCAGTCCAATCCTCCTAGTATAAAGTGTAAAGCACAGTTTATAAACTACAAATGTGTGATGCATGATAATACATACACACAAACAAACACACATTTGTAATAGGCTAACAAGAAACACTGTTGCAAATTTATGGTGAATTAAAGTAGACCCTCTAGAAGCAAGCAGTCCATCTAAATTAATAAGTAAAAATAGTAAATGGCATTTATTCGAACTGTGTCCTTTATTAGTCTAAATGACAGGCATTTATAAAAAGTGTAGTTTTTTTTATAAAACATTAATACATGAACCCTGAAGAAACAAAAATTCCAACTTTGAAAGTAACATCACAATAGATTTTACTTAAACTTATTTTTGAAGATAAAAGTTACATACATATATATATATATTGTTTATTATTAAATACATTTTTAGATACTGTATCAGGCATCTTCATTTTCCACTCCAGATAAGAATTTAATGAAAATAAAATACTTTCTATGAAAGTAAAGCATATCTGTGTTCTTTTCTTTTTCCTTATTAGAAATTATTTCTCATACATATGCATATCTGTTCATTCTGTGACTGAGCCAAACAGTTTTTGAGCATTGAACTCACTTCAAAACTTCATAATGAACTTAAAAAGTAAGTTAAAGTCAGTCATTTTTCATTTGGTCTTTTCATTAATTCTTAATCTTTAATGATTTTATTTCTCAAAAGATTTTGCCTTAGGGCCTCATTTGTGGGTAAAAGGGTTTGCAATTCAGCTGTTTGATATTTCTTTACCAGTAAATTACAAAGTGATGTACCATTGTTGTGGGCATGTAACATGAACATAGGGATCATATGCTCACGGTGTTTCTACTTCTCATCCCTATGTAGCAGCAAATCTTAAAACTCCTAGTGCTTAAAGTCTTTTCACACCCAACCATAAAGTTCTTTTTGTTACTTTAGAACTGTAGTTTTGCTACACTTCTGAATTATAATGTAAATATCTGATATGCAGGATGGTATTAGATGATCCCTGCGAAAGTGTCTTTGGATGTCCGAAGGGTTGTAACCTACAGGTGGAGAACCAGTGCTCTGGGGTGTCATGGAGACTCACCTGGACAGGATGTGTTAGATGCACTGCCCTTGCTGGTTTTCACTGGCAGTCCACTCTGTTTTTCTATTGTTATTGTGTTGCCAGACCACTGAAAACTCTGCTGACTTGCTAGATGTAGCTGCTCTACTAGAAGCTTATGGAGATACGCCACACTTTAAAAAATGTCCCTTCAAGTTTCACATTTTGTTGAAAAGCGTATGAGTTTGGATTGAATTTAGCCAACAGAAACCCACAATTACTTCTTTTTAACAAATTAATGTGTATCCATTTCCTATATTTATAAAAGAAATCCAGTAGACATTGTAAATATGTCTTGAAAATGTGATTCAAAGACAAGGGGCTATCTTACTCATAGTCAGAAGTCAGTAATGTGGGGATTTAACAAGGTACCTCCATGTAGTTAAAAAGGTTTATTTGGGGATAACTTACAGCCAATAAAGGGGTTGGTTACAGGATCTGGGATAGGTGAGGTATTGGTGAATTTATAAAGGCCACGCCATGTAGTTAAAAGGAAGATTTATTTAGTGGGTGACTTACAAATGAAGGAATAGATAGATTGCAGGGGTCTGGGGAAGGTGTGTCGCAGTCCAGCGGTGTTCTCTGGAGCTCTGCTCAGTCAACCTCCACCGTCTAGGGTCCAGGAACAGAGAGAGCACTCGCCCATCCAGGTCTCGGGTCTCCAGACGCCTCCCTTGGCCCCGCCTCGTAGGCGTGACAGTTGCCAGAGTCTCAATGGGGGTTGGAACTTCCAGATCCAAGCTGGAATAGCTACCCACTACATCTCCCCCTTTTTGTCTAAATAAGAAGGTTCTAAACTAGTAACAAGACTATATACAAAGGAATGGTTATCAAATATTGTCCAGGAATAATGAGGGATAATGACCTAGATAAGATGGAACTACAACCAAATGCAAACAATATCAAGCAAGAAACACATACTAAAATCCAGAGAAGTATAGAGCATAGGTAAATGGCATGTTATAAAGATCATTCCAAAAGGTGTCCTATCCTAAAGAACCTGAATCTAATACTTAATATGTTCTATCTAAGATATTATATATACTAAGTTGTAACTATAACTGCTAGTCTTCAATCCCATCAAAGACCTGAGAAGGAACATAATGGTACCTGAGAAATGGTAGATGGATTCAAGCAACTTTCGGGAGTCTTGCAAGAGTAGACAGAGACAGCTGGCAGCCTGGACAGTCACCTAATGTTTCTCAGCATTGTTGGTGCATTCAAATTGGCTACAGGCCTAGAGTATCTGACAGACCATCTTCAGAAGCAGGAATCCTGAAAGACCATCTTACCCTGTCTCGGCAGAGTACAGTGGTCGCTTTCCTTGTGTCCCGCTTGTCCTATCCTAAAGAACCTGAGTCTAATACTTAATATATTCTAGCTAAGATACAAGAAGATTGTAACTGTATCTGTTAGTCAATCCCATCACAGACCTGAGAAGGAATATTATAATACCTGAGAATGGAAGAAGGATGCAGGCAACTTTCAGGGGTCTTGTGAGAGTAGACAGAGAAGGCTAGCCGCCTGGACAGTAACCTAAAGTTTCTCAGCATCATTGGTGCATTCAAATTGGCTACAGAGCTAGAGTATCTGTCAGACCATTTTATTGTCAGCAGTCGAGGCAAGGGCAGTTCTTTGCCCAGTAGGCCATTTTGTGCCAATGTAAAGACAGACTTTCAGATGTAAATGTCTCAGAAGTCCAACATTCTCTCAGGATCAGATCAGTGCTGCCAGGAGCAATCGTGTCTCCTGTCAACAGAATTATAAGTTATCAAAACATTTAAATGCTATATGCTCTAGGTCTATGAAGTGTTTGAAGACTACCTATTCATCTGACATACGTTTTTGTAAGTCTGGAGAACCTAACTAATATAAGTATAGAGATGACAAGCATAGGTGACTATAAATCTGTAAGTCTTATCTACCTAGATAACTTAAGGACTAAGGCTTCACATAAACAGGGTAAACAGTCTATAAGCAAATGTACAGTAAAAGGACAATGACCTGAAAATTGTGACAATACACAGAATAGCTAAAGCAGAGGTAGGAATCTACAATACAATATGCAATATGACAATAATCCTAAATATGTACCAATATACCAAATATCCTAAACAGAGGTAGAACATACATAGAGTAAGACAAAAATATAATTTTACATTCGTATTAATATGCAAACATTCAAATAAGAGTAGAAATATATGTACATTATAACAAATATGATTCTGTATTTGTATCAATTCTCGGTCAGGGAGAGTCTCATGGTCTACTGACTGAGCCCAGCTAGCTCAGTCAATAGAGCATGAGACTCAATCTCAGGGTCATGGGTTCATACCCCATGTTGGGCACCATATAATGTGGGGATTTAACAAGGCAACTCCATGTAGTTAAAAAGGATGTTTATTTTGAGGTAACTTACAGCCAGTAAAGGGGTTGGTTAGAGGATATGGGAGAGGTGAAGTGTAGTCCACTGGGATTCTCTGGAGAACTCTGACTTGGTCTGTCATCTAGCGTCTAGAATCACGAGCAACCAAGATGCTGGCACATCTGGATCTTGGGTCTTAAGGGTTCCCATCTTGGCCCCATCCTAGGGGCAGGTCATAGGTAGGCATGGCAGTTACCATAAGCCTCACTAGGGGTAGTATTTCCAGGTTAAAGCTGGAACAGCTACCCACTACAAGTTAACCTTTCACAGAAACTTTCAATGATTTCCACGCAGTAGTAATTATTTCAAGCAAGAGGTCAAGAAACAGTTGAGAAAAGGAGTTATGCTGTTTTATTTTTCTAAAATGAGTATTCATTGCATTAGAATGTATAATCCTCTCTAATATAGTATATTTGGAGCGCCATTGTTATAAGTTTGAAGTTTGATCTGAGCAAAGTATAGAAAAACTAGGTCATTCACACTAGAGTTTAAATCTCTTATTTTCTGGGTTTTTGACCAAGTTATACTTATTTCACTGTGCTTTGTTTATTGGAGAAAAATAATAGCAGGACAGGAACAGGTCAGGTAGAAAAGAGTAATGTGGACAAAGGAAAAGTAAATGTATAATTCTGAAAATATTTATAAGGGAAATTATCTTCCACTTGAGCAACAGCATTGGGAAAATTTAACTCATTCCTGTAATTGATTTTTTGCCTCTGGGTTGTCTTATTGTCACTTAAATGTAGTATATATTGAGCATTTAAGTCAGACATGCATCAGGTTGCTTTTGTTAAGGACCAAGTAGATAGTGTAAATGAAAGTGTTTATGTGCTCCTGTGAATCACACTGTAACTGCACTAGGGTTGTCCTGGTGTGGTATACCCTAAATTAGGAAGAAATTGAGTGTTCTAAGCTTTCCAGAGGACTTGCTCAGCTCTGAATTTAACATGAATAATGTTCAGGTAGTTAGGAGGGCTTCCTTTAGTTTCTATTTTTTAATGTTCTTGCAGGAACAGCATCTGTAAGAATGCATTACTGTTTTTTGTTGTGGTTCTTGTGTTTGTTTGAAGTGGCACAGTTAACAGTCAGTTTCAATTTTGGGACACACTAAAGGAAATTCTCAACCACCTCAGTTAAAAACAGTGTAAACCATAGGATAACATGTCAGCTAATAAAACTAATGGAGCCCTCTAAGCAGGAAGATTTGTAAGGTCATCCCTGTTATGATGTTTTAAAGCAAGGGAGGAGTCACTGTAAAGTTAATTATGGAAAAAATGTATTTTGTATTTTTGAGCTCTCACTTTGAAATCCTCTCTATAGTGCTAAACCTGCATCTAAATTTATAATGATTTCCCATAAAACAATGTCCTAAATGATATCTTGGCAAACAGTTTTCTCAAGGCCATTTGAGATTGATAATGAAAGTCTTTTCTTTTGCTCAACTTCTATTTCCAACACTTTTTTGCCTTGTTGCTACAGAAAAATCATGAAAAGGTTATAACATTGGACCTTTCCACAGTCAATAAGGGAACTGGGAGAAGCTTTAAGAGCTATGCGATGCCTACCCTGTTCTGAACAACTGGCTGTTGAAGGATCCTTGTGGAGAAGTAGATGGAGCAGACATTGTTTTCATTTGAGGACCCACTTGAGAGCTCATCCGGCTACAGCAGACAGCTACAAAGCACAAGGTGGCACAGAAGGCCCTGGTTAAATTCAGTGAGTTTCAAATAACAACATTTACAACAAAAACTATGAATTACAGGTGTGCAATAAAGTCAGGAGGGAGGTTAGGAGAATAATAATCAGGATGTATATTCCTATATTATGCAGGTTTGAAACTGTTAAAGAACACTAATTCAAAGTTTAAAATTGATAACAATCGCTCTCTCTCTCTCCATGTCTACAAGCTTGTGTGCACTTATGAATACATAGCCATACATGTTTATCAATGTGTGTGTGTGTGTGTGTGTGTGTGTGTGTGTGTGTGTGTGTGTATGTGTGGAGGGGGTGTGGTTGTAACCAAAGTCACCTAACATGAACAAAAAATTGGATAAATGGCATAAATGCTTCTGGAGTAAAGGCATAGATGTGATTTAAATAGTGCTGCAGCTTCAAACAGTTCAGTGGTTATAAGCAGTGAATTCTCCTATGAAATACAATGTTCTATTATCAGCACGCATAGATGAGTCACAGTCATCTACAATTCTGGTTCCAGGAAAACTGACATTATCTTGAGAAGTCCACAGGCACACACATGGTGCTCAGACAAATATTCAGTGAAAACATCAACATGCATGAAAAATAAAATAATTTAAAAAACAATACTGTTATAGATAAATGCATAACAACATTATACAGAGTAATATCATGATGTAGAGTAGCATAAGTGTAGGTTTTATTTAAATCTAGAATTTGTCCCTTTACAGCTAAGATGCAATGGGGAAACTTCATTGGTAGTTTTGACTCTTATATTTCTCCTAAGTTTCACAGACAAAATTACATAGTATATTTGAAGATATCATTACAATTCCTCCTACACAGTTTGGTTCATTTTTTAATAAAGACATGTGTGGGGCAACCTTACAAAGTTGGAAACTGGGCCTCATTCATCTTTACCTATATTAATTTTATATTTAAAAACTATAAAGTCTAATTTCTAGAAGTTCAGTAATTATATTCCTATATTAAATAACATTTGGCTCACAAATTTGTATATATAATATATGTACTAATTTATACAGGTTTAATATTTATATTTATTAAATAGTTTTTGGTTCTCAAATTAATATATATATCATATACATATATCATCATATATGTTTTAAAATTCTGCTTTCCCTTTCTAATGTTTTAGGAATTGACATGTTGCCTGAAATATGGATGTATTTCCAGTAAAAATGCAAAGTTCAGTGAGACTCTTCACTCTAACAATTGTTAGGATTGTAATATAATCATTTACTCTAGACTATAAAGCAGTTCACCTTGAACTCAAATTAAAAAATAAATATTTCCATCAGCAAGTACAACACAAATACATAATAACATATGTTTGCAAATTTGCTAGAGCACCATAAAAGTAAGTGAATGAAAATTCAGAAACAATTAAAATACAAACCTATCATTCTTAATACTTTATGCTCAGCAGAGAATTTGACTGACAAAGCACAAAATACAAGGCACTTTAATCTATCTTAAAAATTAGAGTAAAATACTAAAATATTATTGTCACTATAATTGAAAATTACTGTATAGAAAGGAATATAGTTGTGTGTTTATCCATGGAAACACAACCTAAACTTTTGTCAGTTTGCTGACATTCTAGTACATTTTCTCCTTTTTCTAATCCAAAATTGTTATATTAAGTTACTAAATACTTCGGGCTAGAAAGATGGGTCAGTGGTTAGGAGCACTTTCTCTTCTCACTGATAACTTGAGTCCAGTTTGCAACACCCAGGTTGGGTAACACACAACTACCTGAAACTCAGAGTAATCAATACCTTTTTCTAGACTCCGCAGGCACTGCACACTCACAGATCCAAACACACACACACACACACACACACACACACACACACACACACACACACACACACACACGGGGAGAGAGAGAGAGAGAGAGAGAGAGAGAGAGAGAGAGAGAGAGAGAGAGAGAGAGGGAGGGAGGGAGGGAGGGAGGGAGGGAGGGAGGGAGGGAGGGAGGGAGGGAAGGAGAGAGAGAGAGAGGGAGAGAGAGAGGTCCACATAATGCTTTAAAATGTTAGTGAGTTGTTTAATTTAATTTCCTGAATTACAGTTCCAACAAATTGCTCATTAATCATCCATTTTATCAATATTTCTTGTTATTGTTTTTTGTTTGTTTGTTTTGTTTTACTCTTTTGAGGAGCCCGCAATCCAGCTCCCAAATAATTCACACATATAGAGGAGTCATATTCTTACATATGAATGCCCAGCCGAAACTTGTATTGTTTCTTGTCAGCTTTTCTTAACCTAAATTAGCCTGTCTACCTTTTGGTTAAAATCCCTCTGGGCTTTTACCTTTTCTTACTTTTGTCTATCTTACTTTCACTCTTACTCCATGGCTTGCTGTGTGGTTGGGCCATGGAGTCCTCCTTCTCTGGCTACTTCCTTACTTTTTTCATCTCAGATTTCTCCTTCTATTTATTTTCTCTGCCTGCCAGCCTCACCTATTCTTTCTCTTGCCTTGCTATTGGCCATTCAGGCCTTTATTAGACCATTGGCTGTTTTAGACAGGCAAAGTAACACAGCTCCACAGAGTCAAACAAATACAACATAGCTTTGCATCATTAAACAAATGTTCTACAGCAAAACTAAACGTAACACATCTAAAAATAATTTCCTATGACAATCTCTACATTTTGTGATGATCCAAGTTCAGGTTCAAGTGGCATTTATTTTATTCTGTGAAGGGACTGCTTACTTATAAATAGTGATACTGCACAGCTGTAAAACATATGTAAAATTTTCAAACCAGGGAAAATTAAACAGGAAGAGCTTGTCTAAACAGTAGAGAAAGATTATAAGCCACAGTATATGTTCAGAATATACTATTTTAATAGTCATTTCATTATTAATCTCTTTTAATTAGAGTTTATTACAATTCAAATTATTTAACAAACACTGACTATTTTGCATTTTTTTAGATATGTTGTATGTGCATAGCCATGTGTGTTGAGGCCAGAGGTCAATGTCAGGTGTCTTCCTCATTCCCCAGAGAGCTTATGTTTTGAGAAAACATCTTTTAAAAATATCTGTAACTCACAGCTTGGCTATATTACCTAGCAGGTGAATTCCCAGAAGCTATCTGTCTTGTCTCCTTAGCACAAAGCTACAGATGGATAACTCCCAATGCTTTTGGAAGACAGTTGAGGATCTGAACTCAGGTTTTTATGTGGCAGAACAATGGACTCTCTTTACTGAACTCAATTACTGCAACTATTTTTTTAAGTGGGTAATTTAATTTTATTGTAATATCCATGACTAAAGAATTAGAAAAAGCATAAAGATGTATAAAATATGATGCTTTCAATGTATACAGCATGCTTTTTTTTCTTAATATGTTATACAATATTGAGTGGATAAATATTGCAGGCAACATACAGGATCAGAATTTTATAGAGTACTAAAATTATATATGTAACTTGAACAGAAATTAACACTTTATTTGTATCTAAACTGTATGTGATATTACTTTGCATTAAGAACAGGGCCATTGAGAAGTAGCTGGTTTGAAATTATCTTTAAATATATTATAGTTGAGGACAGTGCTGGATCAAATATTTCTGAACTATTACCACTGCAGAATTTTATGTACTATATTATATTTATGTAATAGACAAAAAAAGCACTTTTGTACGGTCTGTGAATTGGCCTTTACCTCTGGACTCCATAAACTGGACCATATCTCTATGCAATAACCAAACAAATGGCTTACTTCCAGAAATCACTATTGGAAAGAACAATAAAAATAATAGTGGAATCAACAAGGCAGAGTACAGAACTAACTTAAGATTTAAAACCCATTTAAGAATAAATACACATCATTTTATTCTACTGAAAGCTTTAATCAACTACTATCAATATTAAAATTGCTGCAAGTCTAAGACATTAACAGTAGTGGAAAGTGTTTTTTTATGACATGAAACAATAATATTAGATATGATCTTGTAGCCTTTATTTACATACCATCTCTGAAGCTCAGTGTCTCAGCTCTTATCATTTCAACTTTTTTAGAATATAGAAAGATAGGTGATCATGTCACAGATTTTATATATTTTCATAAAGCAAATTGTTCTGTAAATTTCATTCTGAGCTCCTGAATTTACTGGCTTCCTCATTCAGCACAGGACTTCTGTCTATCCCTTTATTCAAATATGTTCTAAGCATACAGTCAACTGAATAGCATGCAATATTTTTAGGAGCATTGCAAGTTAGTTACTCTTTTTACTATTGTCATAAAAATATGGTATGAAACCAATGTAAAGAAAGGATTATCTTTTGTCATAGTTTGGGGATACAAACTTTCATGGTAGGAAAACAGGGCAGCAGAACTTGAGGTGCTGGTTGTCTTGCATCTACAAACATCAAGTAGAGAGTAATGAATTCTGGAGATTCTCACACTGTTTTGTATTCATCTAAGGAACAAAGCCTATATGATGATGGTACGTGGCATTTTCAGTGGGGATGTTTCTTCTGACTTTAGTTAATCAGGTATGGGAAATATGTCAAAGACATGCCATGAGATTTGTTTATAAAGTGATTCTAAATCCATATAAGGCTAGCAAGATTTTTCAGCAGATAAAGTTATTTGTTGACACCCTGATATCTGAGTTTTATTTTGAAGATCACATGTAGAAGGAAAACCTGACTTCCTTGGGTTGTCCTCTGATCTCCACAGTTACATTACGAAATGTGCATATACACACACATAAACATATGAATATATGTATATATATATATGTATATGTATGTATGTGTGTGTATTTATGTAAGTGTATATAAATAAAATATTGATATCTCATCACAATTACAAGTGAGATTAGTATTCACAAATCCTCCCCTTTTAACATGCTAAAAATTTTGCTATTTAAATTATAATATTTCACACTTTTCCTCATAGGTTCATTACCATCTCATAATACAAAATGCACTAAAATCAATTCCAATAGTCTCCATAGTCTTTAATAGTTCCAACACTGCTGAACAGTTTAAGTGCAGATTCTTCTATAAGACTAATATAGGGCTGGAGAGATGGCTCAGTGGTTAAGTGTACTGACTGCTCTTCCAGAGGTCCTGAGTTCAATTCCCAGCAACCACATGGTGGCTCACAACCACTTGTAATGAGATCTGGTGCCCTCTTCTATATGGGGCTGGAGAGATGGCTCAGTGGTTAAGTGTACCGACTGCTCTTCCAGAGGTTCAATTCCCAGCCACCTGGCTCACAACCACTTGTAATGAGATCTGGTGCCCTCTTCTGGCCTGCAGGGACACAGGCAGGCAGAATACTGTATACATAACAAACAAACAAACAAATAAATAAATAAATAAATAAATAAATAAATAAATATTAAAAAAAGACTAATACACCTATATGAATCATTAGCCAGCTAGATAGATGATAGAAATACAGAAAGATAAAGGGATAGATAAATAAATAGATAGATACATGGATGCTAGTTAGATGTCATAAGTTACATAGTTAAAATATAAAATGGAATGGTGGAAACATTTACATTTCAAATTAAAATGTCAACATAGCAAGGAAATATCAGAACAACAACAACAAAAAGCAAGAACAAAATCAATAAAGGCAAATGCCAAATTCTACAGCTCCATATGTGGCAATGGAATCATCTGTGTTCCCCAGTTTTTAGTGCCACTCCTCCATACAGAGGCTTCCATCATACATACAGGAGGCTTCCATCATACATACAGGAGACTTCCATCATACATACAGGGGGCTTCCATCATACATACAAAAGGCTTACATCATACATACAGGAGGCTTACATCATACATACAGGAGGCTTACATCTGGGCTAACTCCATTCCATGTCTAAAGCTTTACTTGGTGAATAACTAGTGATCCTGGCATTACAAACATGCTAGAATATTCACAGCTACCTTAGCTTTACTTTCATAGCTTTATATAGTCACCTCTCAAGGTTAACTTTCGATGACTCTAGCCCTGAAACAAATCTCGGGGCCTCAGCATTTCTGAAATTATGGTATTAGGGTCCATATTTTTTGAAACTCTGACTCTTTCATATGGACAAGACTGCTAACATTCTCTAACAGACTTTATAAATATTAGTCCCATTGGACCACATTATTTTTTCATCCTTTGTGTGCTTACTCTTGAGAAAAACTTTCATATACAGCTAGTTTTGAGCACAGAACAGTTTTTGAGATTAGTTTATATTTTGTCAACATTGAGCCTCTGAATTGTCCTGAGGTTTTCTGGTATATATTGTGTATTTCTTCGTGCATTCCTTGAAATAATTTATTAAAAGTAGGAATTTAATGAAACCATGACATATATTCCTATAAGGTAAGAAAAAAGGAAAAATGAAAATGAAGAGAGAGAAAGAGAAAGACGGAGGGGGAGACAAGAAAAGGAAAGGAAAGAAAAGGAGAAAGAGAAAAGAAAGCCTGGATGAAGCATTACAAGACAGAGAAACTCCTCAAATTCCATGCAGTTGGGTTTTTGGTGGCCATCGACTGCTGGGCATGGAGTCTTGCCTTAAGATTAGTTGGTATGTCCTGTGAAACTCCATTATAGAACACTATTTATTTATTTATTTTTTTTAATTTGCAAGAAGTTATCAATAGGAGGTAGTTTCTGTTAAGGATGGGGGTTTGTGTCCAGTTCTCTCAGCACTGGGACTTCCTCAGGCCCTGACCGTTGTTGACCTGATGCATGCTGCCACAATCCCTGTGAGTTCATATGTGCGTTAGTCCTGCTGTGTTTAGAAACCCTTGCTTCCTTGGTGTCCTATAGCCACTCTGGCGCTTATACTTTTGCTGCCTCCTTTTCTGCGGGATCTGCTGAACTCTGCATGAGGAATTTGATGGAAACATTCCATTTAGCACCAGCGCTCCATGGTCTCTCACTTCCTGCACATTGTGCGACTGTTGATCTTCGTGGCTATTTCCATCTACTATAGGAGGAAGCTTCTCTGATGATGGCTGAGAAAGACCCTGATCTATGAGTAACGCTAAATGTCTTTAGGAGTCATTTAATTGGTATCTTTAGCAGGACAGTAGTGTTTGGTTTTTCCCCTAGGACACAGGCCCATCAAGTCACACCTGAACAGTGTCAGAAAATGGTTCCTTCTCATGTAGTGGTCCTTGAGTGCAGACAGACATTGGTAGGTTACTCTCACAAGCTTTGTGTCACTCTTGCATTAGTGCATCCTGCAGGCAGGTCACTAGTGTGGATTGAAGGGTTTGCAGCTGGGTTGCTATTTAGCTTTCTCTGCTGCTAGCATCCCTATTACCTTATAAATGACCAGAACACTAGTCAACAGAGGTGAACCCTATGGGTAGGCACCCACTCGAATTTTCCATGTTCTTCATGCTGAGTAGGTGTTGTCTTCAACAAAATGGGGAGAGCAAGCAATAATAGCTTGAGTTGTCCGTGGCTTCCCATTGGGCCCCTTTGGCCAACAACTCTATCTGTTGTTCTTGGAACTGGAGACTTCATTTAATGCTGAGAGATGCTCAGGTGAGGCTCTGTGCCCCTGTCATTTGGTGATTCCATGGAGATTGCATTCAATGTATAATTGTTAGGAAGCTTCTACTATACTGGTTTCCCTTTTGACCCTTGAAGTGGCCTTTAGTTTTAGCTGTCCTTCTCTATGTCCCCTGCCTTACCCTACCTTTCTTTCTCCTTCTACCTTTTATCCACCAATTCCAGTCTCCTTGTCCCCATCCATCCATTAATCTCTCATCTATTTCCTCTTCCTAGGGTGATCCAACCTCCCCTTCACAGTTCCCTAATCTATCCCTGACATCTGTGGTTGTGTGGATTATAGCCCATTGTTCAAAGTCTTAGCAGCTATCATCTACATATAAGCAAATATATACCATATTTGTCTTTTGGGGTCTGGATTACCTCACTCAGGATGACTTTTCTAGCTCCATTTATTTACCTGTGAATTTCATGATTCAGTTTTCCCTTTCTCTTTTTTTATCAACTGAATAATATACTATTGTATAAATGCATCATGTTTTATTTATTCATTCATCATTCATTGATAGACATCTATATAGTTTCCAATTTCTGGCTTATAAATAGAGCAGTGATAAACATGATTAATCATGTGTATCTACAGGAATATGAACCATCCTTTTGGTAGGTAAATTCTGAAGAATGGGATAGTGTGTTCTAGAGGTCAGCAAACTCCTATCTTTCTGAGGAAACAACACACTGATTTCCATAGTAGCTGAACAAGTTTGCCCTCCCACTAACAGTGAGTCAAGTGTTCCCCTTACTCAACATCATCACCAGCATGAACTTTGCTTTATTAATCTCAAATATTCTGACCAGTATAAGGTGAAATCTAAAGTAGTTTTGATTTGCATTTCCCCTGATGACGCAGGATAAAGTCTTGCATCATGGAAGAGGAGGGAGGGAAGGCAGGATTGCAAGAGGCAAAGTGTTGTGGGTGATTTGTACACTGCATGAAGGTATATAGCTGTGATTGTTTTAATAAAGTACAGAATGGTCAATAGCTAGACAGGAGGTATAGGTGGGACTTCTGGGCAGAGAGAGAAAGTAAGAGGTGATAATTGAGGCACAGATGAGATACCAACAAGACATGGATGGAGTTGGACATACAGTATGAAAGAAAAGTGAAAAGACACATTGCAAAACATATATTAATAAACACAGATTAATTTAAGTTATAAGAGCTAGTGGAGGCCAGATGGTGGTAGCTGTACGCCTTTAATCCTAGCACTCGGGAGGCAGAGCCAAGTGGAACTCTGTGAGTTCCAGGCCAGCGTGGACTACAGAGCGAGATCCAGGACAGGCACCAAAACCACACAGAGAAACCCTGTCTCAAAAAACCAAAAAACAAAAATGAAAACAAATAGTATAAAGAACTAATGGAACAAACCTAAGTTATAGGCCAATCTTTCATAATTAATAAGAAATTTCTGTGTTATTTTTGTGAGCTGGCAGCCCAAAGAAAAATCCAATACCAGAGGATAATGAAGGTGGACAGACTGTGATTTTTAGACATGGCTGCCTAAATAAGAATTGAACAATGACAATATCAGTAGACATGGTACTGTGGAAGTAGGAACATCTCCTGCAGACCCATCATTGGCAAAAACTTCAGGTAACTAATGATTGCTAGGATAGGAAGAATTAGCAACTGTCTGTTTTATACTCTCTCTTTTTCTTTCAACATCCCTACTTAAACAGTAATGAAAATTTATTTTATTGTTAAACACTAAAATGAATTTTAGAAAATAAAATCCTCACTGTTCGCAGTTTTGAAACTGTAACAAAGAAAAAAAGAAACATCAAAAATTTAGTAATGGGCAAAGCTTTCAGCTCAGAGGTGCAGTGTTGGCATAGCAACCTGATATTTGCCGGTTTCTCGAAACACACCTTGGAGTGAAGTTATCCTTTTAAAGGTGGTATTGGAAAATAGAGAATTCACATATAAATGAATGAAATTAGATATTCACCTCTCAAGCATCATCAAAATCAATACAAAAATGCTTCAAAACATCAACATAAGATTTGATATTTTAAACTGAAGTTTAAAATATCATCATAGGGAAAACAGAAATAAGCATATGCAAAGACATTCTGAAAATCATTCCAAAATCTCAGGAAAATGGAATTTAACAATAAATTAATTGTATAAAATTATGAAGTTTCTGTATAGCAAAAACAAAATTCAAAGGAAGTGACAGGTTATGGAATGAAAAAGTCTTGTCCTCCTGTACCTCTGACTGTGGATTAATTTCTAGAGTATACAGCGAACTCAGAAATGTAAGCCTAAATCATCCATTCTGCAATAATAAATAAAATTAAGGGAGCAATATCCAAGAGTAAACTACAAATGTCTAGTAAATACACAAGTTAAGAGTCCAAACCATCAGCTGTCAGTGACCTGCAAAGTAAAACATCACTGAGATTCCCTCTTACTCTATTGAGACTGATGCTCACTTGGAAATCAACTAGCAGATGCTGGTGAGAATCCTGGAGACATGAGGCTCCTCTAGAATGCAGATGGAATGAGTGCAATGTAGTGCAGTCCACATGGGGATTCTTCAAAAAACTAAAATTAAAACTTTAATATCCTATGATTCATCCAAGCCATTTCTGGGCACATACCCAAAAGAATCTGATCCTGTGAACCTCAGAGATACTTGCACATCAAACTTTACTGTGGCATTATTCAAAATAACTCAGAAATACTATGAAAGTAGATGACCATCAACAATGAATGGATAAAGAGTTTCTCTCTCTCTCCCTCCCTCCCTCCCTCCCTCCCTCCCTCCCTCCCTCCTTCTCTCTCTCTCTCTCTCTCTCTCTCTCTCTCTCTCTCTCTCTTCTCTCTCTCTCTCTCATACACACACACACCACATATATACATTATATACATAATTTTATTCAATGGAAATAAATGAAATTATATCATTTGTAGGGTAATGGATGAAAGCATATGTTATCATATTTAATGAAATAAAGCAGATATCAAAAAATAAATACATTTTTTTCTTCCATGTAAAAGGAAGGAAATTTTGTGGGACAGAGCCAGGAGAGAGATTTGGAAGGAATATAGGCAGATGAAATTAAGATGAAATGTATAAATATTTAAAAGAATAAAGGACACTCAATAAAACCAGAAATTTTAAGAAATGTAAAAGCAGGTTTATATTAATTTTCTTATAATTGATTTATTGTATATTAAGAGACAATAAAACTTTCATATAAAATTAAAAATTTTGTAGTCAAAGTAATCAGATATGGAGAAAGTATCGAGAGAAGAAAATTATAGAAATTTTAATGTTGCTGTTTTCATCTCTGTTATAAAATGCCTCTTGTCTACAATAATTTTCAAATTATTACATTACTACTAGTTAATATGACAGTATTCAGGGGTATTATTTTGTTTATGACTATAAGATGTATCACACTCCTTATTTGGCATATCTATTTGAAGAACTAATTTTTGCACTTTTCCTACAAAGGGAAAAAATACATGAGTAGAAATAGATAGTAGAATTAGACAGTGAGAGGCATTGAGATCACAGTAAACACTTTTCTCATTGAAAAGCTCTTTCTACAAGACAGATGTTTTGACAAGCCTACTTATTATCTCCACGTGCATCAGTCTCTGTCCCTCCCTTTGCAAGCATCCACTGACAGGCATTGATCACTGTTAGCAAACAGCTCTTTGGGTGCTAAACACTTACCTGGCAAGCCTCCTGTAGTCCACAGGCAAAATAGAACTCTAGCATTGCAAAGTTGGATAACTGCAAACCTTGATGATTAATTAAACATTGGAGTATTTGTTTTGCACTTCTTACAAAATTAGAGGAACAGTAATTTTACAAATGATGATATTATGCCAGGAAAAACAAAGGTTCCACTTAAATAATCATTAATAGTGGGATAATATGGTTTGCTTCCTTCCCAGAAGTGTTGACATTACAGTAGAGGGAAAAAAAAAGAAGAAAGAAAACTGTCCTTTGAATTTTTATTACTGTCATGTAGGACTTATTAAACACTGACAGAGTTTTATTGAACCAGATCTTCTCCAAGCAAGTTTTACAAGACCTGACATTTAAGAGCTAGCATTTTTTGCCATCCAATGTTGATACTGTTGATAGTAAAATGCTGGTACTTGAAAAAGCAAATTAAAACAAAATGGATCATGGAAAGCAAGTCCATTAAAGACAGAACATGAAGGAAAAATATCTTAACGCATAACCTTCTTGTGTTAGGTATGGGAGATCCCCTAAGGCTGGGGTCAAACAAGAAATTTTCATTATAAATATCTAAGCCTGAAAGAGTAGCTGCATTTAAAAGAATTAAAATTTGATTTTACATTTGCTATATAAAAGTGAGAATGGAGAAGATATTTGGGTTACAACCAGAGTTTGACACAGATTTTGCCAGAGAAAGGTAAAGTTCCCAATGTGTGTACCTGCATCAAGATTTATCTGTTGCCACTGCCCTGAGAGATTATTTTGACTGACATTTGATGTGAGATGGCCAACCCACTGTGGATAGTACTATCACCGGGCCAGCAGCTATACAAGAAAGCTTGCTGAGCTCGAGCCAGGAAGCAGCCTTCTTACTTCATGCTTCACTCTTCTTACTTCATGCTTTCCTCAATGGTAGATTGTTACCAGCAAACATAAGCTGGTCAAACATTTTCCTCTGTGTTGCTTATTCCCTTAATCTCCATATCAAGAAAGCAAACTAGAGTACTACATAAGCCCTTGGCACTTTACATAATCTCCACCCAGTATTCTTAAAAGTTCTCTCAGCAATAGTGATATAACCTTATATCCTAGCTAAGGACCATATAATCAATGCTTCATTATTAATATTTGCTCCCAACTATACTAAACTGTAACTGTCTATCTGTATGTATCTGTGTGTGAGTTCGTGTCTATCATATCATCTGTATATCTATCTATCTATCTATCTATCTATCTATCTATCTATCTATCTATCTAATCTATTTATCTAATCTACCTATCCATTAAACTTAACAGAGTTCTGTCAACCATGGTGATATTTTTGTGATAATATCTGAAAATACATAACATTTAAAAAGTTTACTTTTAATGAAGTAAAATAGGCTTCAAGGCTGCTAAATTGTTTCTTGCCTGAAAGATGTAGATATTAAACATTGAAATGTTTCTGAGATGGAATAGTTTACTTTTGGTGAAAATCATATAAAGTGACCTTGGGAAACTTCTGGAGTATTGCTTAAACAATGCCACTACGGTCAGCTGTTGCAATGATCAGATTCTCAGTAGCTGCATTTACAGGGAAGTCAAAGTAATTAAAATTTGGTTTCACATTTGCTTAATAAAGGTGAGAATGGAGAACAAGAGACAAAAGAAAAATCACTTGAAATCTTTCTTAAGAAAGATATTTGAGAATGCAACCTAATTAAATATGTAATATTAAATATTAATATAGTATATATTAAATATAAGAAATATTTTTATCCATCATTCATAGTACCTCCAGAAAAGCCTTTGGAATAAAGTTTGATATAATAATCATCTTTTATGCTAATGAATATCTTTAGGGTTGAGATTCATTATTCCTTTGAAATGTGTTTTTCTGTTGAACTATTTGAATTTTCTAATTTTATTGTATAAAATATATGAATACCATGAATTCATAAATAACTATAAGATAAAATAAGGATATGAGTTTTTACTCCAAACAGATGTTTACATGTACAGTAAATAAACAAGTATGTTGTATAATTGAAAAGATTTTTGCATGGCAAACAACTATCCTCACTGCACCGGATTCCACTCACCAGCATTACACTTCATTATCTTACGATTATTTTAAGAATATCTTCATTTTTTCGGGCCCTCTGACTGTGGGTGACAGTTATGTGACTTGATGTGTTTGTAGGTACCCTGACAACGAGACCAGGACTCATCCCAGGTACAAGACCTGGATATTTAAATCCCATTACCAAAGATGCAATACTTACTCAGCCGTGATACAAGGAGGAGGGGCCTAATCAGGCCCAACTTGGTATGCCAGCTGGTGTTGACTACCTAAGGGGGGGCCTTACCGCTATGAGAAAGAGATGGAGGTGGGATGTGAGGGATGTGGGAGGGAGAAGGAGAAAGGAAGGCAGGGGGAAAAGGAGCTGATATGTAAAATGAAAACATTTTAAGTAAAAAATCAAATCATTAAAAATAAAAAGATTTTTTGTACTTTACGTTAAAATCTTTATACTATCTTCTGTAAGCATCACTCAGATGAATGTAAAATTTTATAGAGCATTATATACTGTTGTTTGTTTCTTGTTTCTCCAGTTAGATTGTACATATCAGGCTTAAGATGAAGTCAATAAAAAAGATAAGAGGATATACACACTTTCTCAAACTCTATAATGTCAGAAAATATATGCACTACCTAATTTTCTCTATATACTCATTCTCATGAGGGGACATAATATGAATTTGCTTTATTTGCTTGTAGTACTGAACAAATGTAACTTAAGGATGATGATGGCAGGAAAAGCATCCCTACTTCATCAACTCTAAGCTATAAGTACTCATTGCTTCTCCCAAAGCATCTGATAGCTTGAATTACGTATCCTTCTCCAGGGCTACAGCTAGAGAGTTGTTTAGTTTGGAGGTTAATGTGACACACTGAACTATGTTTTTATTAGAGATAATGTCAGTTCAGTTGTCAAATTCAGCATATTACTGCCTCCAAAGCAATGAATTGGTACTTGGTGAATGAATATAGTTGAAAATAATATTACATAGTATCATTCTGGTCTTTGAATGGGTTCACAGACATCAGTAAATGAATTTGTATATGTATCTATTACATGTATATAAAATCCCAAGTGTGTTCCTCTATTAATATTAGTAAATGCCTTGTGATCTGAGACATGTAAGTTCAAAACAAGACTAGGCAATATGATAAGGTTCTTTATCTACTCATTAATTACATAAAATTTTGTTTCAAATTTCATAATGCTGGAGGCAAGAAAATGAACATTAACAACTTGCTTTCAAATATCCTTGGTTCAGCTATCCAATCTGGTTCATTAACATATGCCAAATCCATAGACTGATCCAAGCAGCTGATCTGTATCTGAGTTTGCTTCTGTCTAGCTAAATGTACATATCTTTAAACTACTAAAATAGATCCATTAACTTTAAAATTATTGACTCCTGTTTTCACACAGTTCCAGAATGATGCATGCATATGTAAGATTGCTTTTCTGCCTAGTATCTTTCACAGGTTTATTTCTTTTAGGGAATCCAGGGTCTAGAGAACTTCCTTTAACCAGTGCATCAAACTTCCTAAGCAATCAGCCTCTACTAATTATTGATAAGTTTATAATTACCTAACATATTTGTGATATTCTTAATGTATTGTAAGTTATTCTGGCATATGTTTTTCTAACATTTACTTCTTCTCTGAGTTTGTCTTGTCACCAAAATATTAAATGAAATATTGTACATGCATTTATACAATTCCTAAGATTGGATTTAACTATATAATTTTATATCCTTTTCAATTCTACAAATATTAATTCAACATAAAATAAGCCATAGCTGAGAATATTTAAATAATACATATTTAATGATTTTATAAAATATATCAATATAATTTGGCATTTTGTAATTTCCCTTTGATTAATACTTGACATTTTATATTAAAATATGTATATATAAAACTGCAATTTAAATATATTCACTATGGAGAACAAAAGAAAATAGAAACAGGAAAGATCAACGAGGGAGAAAATTACAGGCCCCACCTCCCTTTCACAGCTCCTTATTATCTCTCTGTGTCTCTCCGTCATCTCCTCAGATGTCTCTGCTTTCTCATTAGACCAGTATTACCACACTGTATGTTTATTATTATTATTATTTGCTATAATATTTCACATGAAGAAGTTCATTGATATTGGCAAATACTGATTAATATGCCCCACACTTATATCTTAAAAACATATGTAACTGTATCAACTATAATAATATGTAATATGTAATATAATAATGTAAATAATCAACTATATAGTACATTTGCAACTTAAACTTGTGGTGAACTTGCTGAAAACCAGCAAACAACTATGTTTAAGTCTTGTAAGTTTAGTATTATCATTCTGTGTTTCTAATATCTCTAACTTAATTATCAGTATGCATTTGTAAATTTTCCTAGGAGAACTTTTAGCACACAATTAAATATCCTAATAAATGTGGCTAAAAAAACACTAATAAAGAACTTATAATAATTTATATTATATATAATTCTTTTTTGGTTCTTTGAGACAAAGTTTCTCTGTGTAGTTTTGGTCCCTGTCCTGGATCTTGCTCTGTAGACCAGGCTGGCCTCGAACTCACAGAGATCCTCCTGGCTCTGCCTCCTGAGTGCTAGAATTAAAGTCGTGCACCACCACTGCCTGGCCAATTTAGAGTTCTTTTAAGCAATGGTGGTTTTGTCCTATCAGAGTATGGGCGCTTGGCAATGTTAAATTCTGTACAACACTAATAATTAATTGTCAATGTTTAACTATGTGTCAAGCTGAGGTTTTATTTTTTCATATATCCCGTTAACAAAATTTGGCAATGATCTAAAAAAAAAAAAAAAAAAAAAAAACTTGAATATTCCCAAATGAAAAATACAAAGATAAGTAAGTAATGAAAATCTTGACATAAATTTGGGTCAATTTTAAACATAGTATAGTGAGTATCTCAATGTCTGAAGATGTATAAAGACAGAGAGATAGTGATTGATAAAGATCGAGCTGTCAGCACGTAGAGAGACAGTATTCCCAGAACAAAGAGGAAAGGTGTAGTCCTAAGTCCTGCTTCCCCTGGATGCCTTTAAGTGAAGGACACAGAAGAAATTAACTCACTCTCTTCTTTATCTTCCCTCAGTGTTCATCTGTCTGCCCTCAGTATGAAGACAAGGAGTGACAAAATGTAGCAAATTCAGATATGCAAAACTGATTATGGATGTTCAGAATTAAATAAAAGTTATGCAACACAGAAAACCCTCAGAGATCTTCATGGTGCTATATTGTTTTCTTATCTGTTGTGTGTGTGTTTGTAAAAGTGAAATATAATGAATTTCCTTAGTATAAGATACAAACACATTTTTCAAGTATATTATTTATTTGATTAAATTGTGATATTTTATCACATACAGAGTTATCTAAGCTTCATTCCAGAAAGTGTCTGTTTTTATGAAACCTGCCATTGGTAGCCCACAAAGGCTTACACGGGCACACACCTGAATGAGCAGACATGCATGCACACATGTACACCCCACTTTTGTTTCATTCAATCATTGATTTGGGCAAAAATGCATGATTTACTTCTCTTTTCTTGCCACAATTTCTTAGCCAATATACCTATATTTTTGAATGAAATGTCTCTCTTTCTGCATCTTATAGTTCACTTTGTCAGCCACAAAGATTGTCATTTTTATTGTTTTGAAAGATAATCAGCTATTCATCATGAATAATTTTGGTTTTATACATAGTGTTGACATTCACAGAATCATTTTGTATCTGTCTGTGACTATCATGAATACTTTAACATATACTTCTATCTTGACCAAGCAATCAATTTTGTTATCAAAATGAAGTTAAACTTAGAATAATTGTTAAATAGAAACAAATAATGTGTCCATGCCCCTATTAATTTTCTATAAAAACAAGCAATACATAATCACATCATTAATTCCTGAGTTTGAGTGGAAGGCAGTGTTATCTAGGAAAGCATGCATTGGCATGTTAGAAGGTTAGAGAAATGCATTCATTCCATAATAATGATTTCAATGCTTTTAAGCCATAGCAACCATCTCAAACATAGCATTGAAGCTATAAAACACATAGATAAAAACTCACTAGATAGCAAAACACAACCCAGTCACTACAGAGACAGAAATGGTGTCTTTCAGTCTTTTTCACTTACTATAATTGTCTCTAATCTCATATAGGAAAAAGTCAGGAATACAAGTATTATTTGATATGAAGAATCATAAGCTTTTGTGCTAATAGAAGTTGAGAGGTTGAAATATGGCCTTGACTGAGGCTGGAAAGAGAAAATGTATGGTTGGAGTGGGGACAGCCTAAGTGGGGGGTGGTCCTGAGTTACACTTTAGTACCAGGAAGGAAGGCTGTTGTGCAAACTGGAAGTGAAACAATAAATGGTAACATATATTAGAGTGTCTAGGGTTTTGAGTGTTCTGATTTTGAGAAAAATGGCAGAAATTGAAAATGTTAAAAGTTATTGAGCATTACATAATGTACACATGTATCAAAATATCAAAAAGTGCCTCAAAAAGGTACTTTTGTATCTTCATGAAACAGCAAAGAATAAACTTAATATAATTACTTTTACAAAGTTTATCATGCACTCAAATTTTATTCTCAAGTGAGTAAAGAATGAGAAAGAAACAAATAGAAATGTAATGAATACAAAATTTCCAAAAATTGATGAAAAAAAAACATTTCAAACAAGATAAGAAAAACAAAACAACAAAAAAATTCATTAAATTTGATGAGAGAGTGTAGCTGTAGAGCTTCTCTCCAGGTCCCACGAAGCCCCGGCACTCCGACAGCCCACTTATAAAATAAACACTCAGACGCTTATATTATTTAAACTGTTTGGCCTAATGGCTCAGGCTTCTAGCTATCTAGTCTTGCATCTTAAATTAATCCATTTCTATAAATTTATACCTTGCCACGTGGCTCATGGCTTATCGGTGTCTTCACGTGCTGTTTGTCATGGTGGCTGCTGGCAGTGCCTCCCTCCGCCTTCCTGTTCCCTCAATTCTCCTCTCTGTTAGTCCTGCCTATACTTCCTGCCTGGCCACTGGCCAATCAGTGTTTTACTTGACCAATCAGAGCAATTTAACATACAGACCATCCCACAGCAAGAGAGGTAGGTAATAATTTCTTGACACATGGAAAAACTCATAAAAGGCAAAGTTAAATTAATGATAATTCTTGGAAATCCACAGAGAAAAGAGATAGATGCCTTCAAAATATGGCACAAGAGAGAAATCTATGACCAAAAAGAACAGCTTGTAAGTCAAAATATGTAATCTTTCTGTCATGATATATTGAAAATTTATTGTTAATACCTTCTATTATATGAAATACTAAATAATGACTTTCATTATCTCAAATTATATTCAAAGAGTCTAGAATTATAAAGTAGTATAAAATTTTCAGAATGATTAAATATGTGCCCAAATGAAGAACAATAATGAAGTATTTGAAGCAATAAAATTATATTTTATCTGTACATTGCACAAGGGAAGAAAGAGTTTCAAACAATTGAAATATAATAAAATTTTTATAAGTCTCCTAAAGTAACAAAAATCCTTTATTTTAGAATGCAATAAATCAAGGCCGTACAATATATAGTTTCATATAACCAAAATATTAAAACAAGTAGTATAACTTTAAAACTAATGTAGAAGAAAATAAGTAAATTGTATTTTTTAATTTAAAAGAAAGTAAAAAAAGCAGAAAATTTATTCTCTTTTATCTTTTCATAAAATATTCATTTTTGCTTTATTCATGAATAAACATGTTTTAGAAATGAAATAACCCTGGGCTACAGAGGTGTTTCAATGATGAATTGCTTTTCTAGAGAGGGGAATTCTGGTGCCAACACACATGCTTTTCACTTCCACAAAACATACACGTATATATACACAAACACACACACACAAACACACACACACAAATGCACAACTAAATGTGTACACAAACACACACACACATACACACAAGGGCAGCTTTAGAAAATAAAAGTGAAATGAACATAATTCTATTATTGATTTTATATGTTAAGAGGTCTCTTTTAAAATCTAAAGTCACCAGGCAGTGGTGGCATATTCCTTTAATCACAGCACTTGGGAGGCAGAGGTAGATGGATCTCTGTGAGTTCACATCCTGGTCAACAGAGCAAGTTCCAGGACAACCAGAGCTACAGATCCTGTATCAAAAAACCAAAATAAATAAACAAACAAATAAATGAATGAATAAAAATAAAATCTAAAGTCTAGAAAATACAAAGGATATTTACTACTAATGTCCAGCAAATCAAATATTGGTAACAAAATTGAGACCGTCTAGTTTACAAAGATCCAGTCATCTTAAAACAGTCTTTAGTTTGGACAATCAGCTGTTAAGACAGGAGGCCTGAGAATAATTGCTATACATCTGTTCAGTTACAGTAGTTTGGCAGAAACAGTATCTATAATAAAACCGTACTTGTTTGTGCCTTTGTAAGCCTATGAATGCTTGTGTTTGTTTTATAGTCTTTAAATACAATACTATCTGTAAAAATTGATTTTCTATAAAATCAAAACATTAAACATTTCAAATAAAGAATATTGTTACAACTATATTAGTGGTATTTATGACAAATACATGATATCACTATAATATTATAAATTATGAGAAACACAATATCTCTGATAGATGAAGGATTGTGTAATATACTCTGCTCCTGTTTAAGAATACGTGAATGAAAATGGATGTCATTAATTAGCTATATTTGTAATTGATATAAAGACAAACCACCAAATAATAACTGAAATCAATACAGGTGGAAATGAAAGAAAAACTCAAAGTGTTGCTAATAAATTTGCTGAGTTGTTTTTTTAATATAGTGTATCTTGATGTATTATGCCTCTTGAACACTTATTCATAACAAAACATATGAGAAAAATTAAATATTGATGTGCACAGTAGGATAGTTGCAATGTTCCATAAGCTTTTACCAAAGAAACAATATTTCTACCTGCCAGGATATTCTCGGCTGATGAAATATTTTTCTTCTCACTCCAAAGGAAATCTAACAAGTCATTTTAAACTATGTTTAGCTGATAAGGGAATATTCTGTTTTTCAGAGGCAAATAGACATGAAATGCAATAGAATTTTGACAGACGGGAATTTGAGAAACCTGGTGGCTTGAATGTTTTAAATCATCCTGTAACTTAGATGCATTTTGAATTCTGTGTGAATTTGTGGTTGATTATAAGAGATGTTGACTACATATGTAGTAAAATATTTCTCTTTTTACGTTAATGCAGAATTCAAAATACATGCATGCAAAGATTCAGATCTCACTGTAAGATTCAGTAGACCAGAAGGCAGATAAAGTGGGATGCAACTGCATTACTCATAAGCATAATTCCACATATTATAAGTCAGCATGAAAAATGAGTATAGTGTCTTCATGTATCCTGAATAGTTTTTAGAACAAGTTTGTTCACCTTGAGATAGACATGTACTACAAACAATTAATGACTTGGAAATAGCCTCGCTTAACATACCAATACTGCTGTAGGCTATCTACTACACTAAAGGTCACCATAAACTGAAGAAATGATGAAGAGGGAATCAGCATTTCTATTTCTAAGTGACTCATAAAGTGAAACACATGCTTTTCTGTGGATATTTTAAAAGAATTTTTTGAAAAGAATATTGAAAACAAAATTATATGAAAATCGTTTGCAAGAAAGAAGCCTATGTTACATAAAATTGCAGAGCCCCTTTTTGTAAGAAAACTCATGAAGAAAGTGTGCCACATCTTGTAAATAATAGATCTATGTATGGAAACTTCCATATTTCCTTGGCTTTTGTAGACTCCAGAAAATAAGTAAATATGAAATATACATAACATAAAGTGACACAAAATATTAACTTTTATAGATAACCAAGTAAATTCAAAAGGCTAAGACTTAGGTCATTAAGAACATAAAACCTGTAAAATTATCATAAAACACAACATGAAATTGCTTCACTTGACACAGTAATAGAGAGAAAATAAATTAAAAGCAGTGAGTAAATATGCAAATTAGGTATCTAAGAAACATATTACTTACATATAACATAGCAGGTGCTTACATATACTATCCTTAAAGTTTTATGTTTTATTAACATAGTGGTTACATTAAAACCTCATACTTTTTAATATATTTTTCAATTAAAATATAATTACATCATTATTTTAATATAAAATAGAAGAGGCCTTGGGTCAAATAGCCTATGTGTGTCATGTAGCTCTTTAGTAGTATATAGGATTTAAGCTATATGTAATGCATGACTTTCCTCTTTAATCCACACTAGTACATTATAGATTGCACTATGAGGTACGACAACAGACACATGAGACTAACACCATGCACATATGATAACTAACATTGACTGAATGAAGAAAGGAACAGAAAATTAGGGTCAGAAAGTCATCCTGAAGTGAAATCCAAAGCAATCATGTATGGTAGAAAAAAGAAAAGAAAAAAAACACTGAAGTTGAATTTGAAGTTAATGACATACAAATTATGGATAGCTATATTAACTTATACGTATCATGCAAGTTCAATTTGCATACTCTATCACTCATTTACATTAAATGTTTTCTTCGTTAAGTTTTGTAATAAACTGAGGTAGAGATAGCTCAATAAATAAAGACAACTTTCCCTAAGCCTGAGGACCTGAGTTCAAACCCCAAGACCCGTATGTTGAACAGACAGAGCAAACAAATGGTAGGTAGTTAACAGTCCCTTTACTTTGCCATGTATGTTGTGAGACACACATACCCTCCTTAATAATCAATCAAGAGGAGAGGACACTATATTTTTGCCAGACACTATGACACAATGGGGATAATGGCATAGGTTAGAGTTATATGCTGGTTTAAATAATTCATAGAAAGTATTGAACATAAATAATCTAGAAGCTCAGTTAAATATGATAGTAACATGTTTATATGTAATATATTGCAATTCTCAGACCTTTTGAAATATATAATTTTTTAGTATATAATGCATACATATGTATTAGTATGCATCAACAAATATACAAATACATTTGAACGTAACTAATTGCATATATAAATATAGAATTGATTTTTGTTTCCCTGGTTATAATATCAGAAATAAACATCTTAAGAAAATGTAAATATATATTTTACAGAGCCATTAATATTCTTGAATTCCAATCATTCTCAACTCTGTTTTTGACATAAATACTTATCCACTAAATGCTAAAATATTTAGATTTTAGCTTTCATTTTGTTTTGCTTATTCTTTAAATGTAGTACTGTGCTTATTAAGAGCATATCCCTCATACATTTGTTTCTCCTTTCTTTTGCTCTCTTATTCTCTTTTGTTGCTTTAGACATTTTTCATTATACATTCCTGTCATAAATTCATGCATAATTTTATGTGTTAGGAGTCCAGATACCACAAGCAACTCAAAATGTAAAATGTGTTTTGTGGACTCATTTAGTGTGGTTATCTTCAGTCATATCAAATTTCCTATAAAAATCATAATTTATTTTTTATTTGTTGCTCAAGAAATAACTCTTGTCTTTTGCAAACCACCGCAGTAGCCTGCTTGGAGAACCTTTCAAAATACAAAGGGAAAAGATAGAATATAAAAATAATATTAAACAGAATAAAAAATATAAGAGACTAAAATATAAAAATGATGGTGGGTGAGAAAAGCGGGGCACAGAAGAGCTGGCTGCCAAATGGTGCTGGGTATAAAATAAAGGAAGTGTGGCTATGAAGAAAGAGGAGAGGGATGGAGTTCAGAGTCTAAATGCAATCTCTCTACTCTTAGTAGCCCACCGGAATTTTTGCATGTCTATCACACTTCTGAGTGATTTTCTGCTGGGTTGGGTATCAGATATTTTTCCTGCTACTCAGTAGGAGAGTATTTGTGCAAAAATCTGGTCACAACTGTAGTCTGTGTTTTTGTATATGGATCAAGTGCATTAGTAAGGACATAAAGTGACTTCTCCCTGGTGCCATGTAACTAAAACAGCAGTACAGATTTTAATGCTCTGCTTCATGCTCCCTAGGTTTGTGTCCCTTGTCTCTGTTGTATGACTAAGAAGCTGTGTCTACCTGATGGCTGTCCTGTGAATCTACTCTTGGGTTTCTGGGTGTGAGTGTGTCTGTGAATGGCTTGACTGTCCCTGTCCATCACAAAGGGCTTCACTCTGTGTTTTCTGAATAGCATCTTATGGGAAAAGAATGGGATCCTTTAGAGAAACATTTATTTATTTATTTATTTATTTATTTATTTATTTATTTATTTATTTATTTTTATTATTTTTTTAAATTTTATTTTACAATACCATTCAGTTCTACATATCAGCCACGGGTTTCCCTATTCTACCTCCTCCCACTCCCTCCCCTTACCCCCAGCCCACTCCCATTCCCACCTCCTCCAGGGCAAATCCTCCACCGAGGACTGCAATCAACCTGGTAGACTCAGTCCAGGCAGGTCCTGTGAGGTAACCCAAACCCAGAAATACAGTCATGGTATGTACTCACTCATAGGTGGATTCTAGATATAAAATAAAGAACAATCAGACCACAACCCATAGAACCATGGAGGCTATATATATAGCATGGAGGTCCCTAGGATGACTGTGGCTTATAATAAATTTCAGTTTTACTCAATTATTGAAAAAAAATAGCCAAATGAATGGAAACACATGAACTATGAACCAAAGGCTGAGGGGCCCCCAGCGATTTCAGGCCATCTGAATAGGTGAGACAGTTGATTGGCTTGATCAGTTTGGGAGGCAACTAGGCAGTGGGACCAAGTCCTGTGCTCATTGCATGAGTTGGCTGTTTGAAACCTGGAGCTTATGTAGAGAAACCTTTAACACAAGGGATTAAGTCACTGGTTCCAAGTGGTGTTTACTTGTTTATGCAACAAATATAAGTGTTGCTTTTTACTTTTGGGGTAGATTTTAGAATGTTGCATTCAACTTCTGTGTTTTCTGCTTTTGGCAAATGATACACATGCATTGTTCTGAACCAGGAGTTTGGAAGAGTACATAATTTAAGATTACTGCAATGCATTTGTTTAGATAGTAAAAGTTGATTACATGGGAAACCCAAGGCAAGTAAGGTTGATAGTTACATTATCGTAAAAGCAGACTAAACCAACAGTTTATGAACACAGTAGGTTGACAGTTTTAAATTTTGTGTGACCACAATTTATTATGAACTCTGGCTGTGAGGTTGAGCAAAAGTTCCAGTCTCTTAATAGAATAGAGATATTTCATCGTAGTGCATTCCCACACTTCGGAAGTGTAGTTGTGATTGCTGTTCAAAGCCCTCTTGTTCCTATCTGATGTCATGTGCACCACTCAGAACCTGTGTCTGTTTCCTCTGTCGACTCCAGCTCTGACCAGTTTTAAGTCCTGTTGAATACTGTGTGGTTTGAACTATAAATTTATACCTCATTTTCTAAACATACTCCACTGTCCATGGTTCAGTTTATAACTTGGGGACCATTGCTCTGCATTTTCTAAGGGTAGGCTTCCTGGGAGGTCTCAGACTTTGCAGCTACAGGCTCAGCAGGAGTCTGAGTCGCATGGCTCTCTTCCATTACTCTTTCAGAGTACTGAAAATGATGTTCCAGGTATCGCTCCTCTCTTGTCACTGCTGCAAGCAACCATTGTCTCTCTTCTTCCTCGTTTACCTCATTAAAATGTCTGTCACTGAGAGTATCATGCTGACTCTATGAGGCTCTCTGTCTTCCATGGTTGCTTGGGACATTCATTCCCTGTCACTGAAAGGAGCAATCTCATCAGTGACAATTATCAAAGGCAGAATCTAATTAATATTTTTTCTTTTCTTATATTTTGGGTAAAGTTTCATTTTTATATCACAATTAAATTGGAAATTTTGGGCCAACACTAGTTCTTTTTTTTTTTTTTTGATAGTTGCTGTAAGTTTTTTCTCAAATTATTACTTGGAAATTATACAAAGTATAGCCTACATGTTATTTACTATCTTTTTCAAGTAGTATATGCAAATATTTGTAATAATCATCTAACGCTGTCATGACAATATGTTATATGCTGCTTAGCTTACAGAATAGAAAATTATTTCTGGACTTCTAGAGACTAGATTCTGATGTGAAGGCATTAGGGTTTTTTATGAGGCTGATCTCTTTCATCTGAAGGTGACTGCTTTCTTCCTGTGTACTCAACGACCCTTTCCTTTGTGTGTGTGCCCCCAGTCACCTAAAGATATTTCATATATTTCAGTAAGTTCCCCCTCTTTTATTCTCATTTGTTTTATTTGTCGCTTCAAATGTAGTCTCTTCAAATAAGGTAGCATTTAGGATTAAGTTTCAAAAATATTTTAATGGGTAAAATTCAATACATAACACAAAAAACTGTACACATTCAAATATAGATTGTTAACTAAGATATAAATTATCTGCAAATTTAATTTATTATATGAGGCTATTCTCATTCCAAAATACTTTACAGAAGCCACTAAAAGTCACTAAGATACTGAATTATTTAGTTCTTTGAAATGACTATGGAACACCTTGCAGTATAGACATACCATAATTTACTCTGCCTACCTCATAGGGATTAGAAAACAGTTCCTTAGACACTTTTAATCATTAGTAATTTTCTCAATAAACAACTTTTTGGACATCTTTTTGAATGATACTCTTTATTATTATTAATTTGTTCTTTAAAAGCTGTAATTGCTGGGATCTTCCTTGTGGATTCCTGGAAGATTCGCTTGTAGCAGATTTTTATCTAACTCCAAAATGTCTCCCTTTTCCAGTAGCCTCTTTCAGTATTCTTCTCCTCTGCATTCCCCCAATCTGATTACTCATGTTCCCTTCAATGCCCTCCCTCAGTCCACTCAAGAAATCTCTTCTATTTCATACCCTTCCCAGGGAGACCCGGGTGTTCCCCCTTGAACCCTCCTTGTTACCAAGCTTTTCTGAGGCTGTGGATGTTAGCATAGTTATTCTTTATTTTATAGCCAATATCCACTTACTTATTAGTTTGTTCATACCGCGTTTGTCTTTCTTAGTCTGGATTACCTCATTTAGGATGATTTTTTTTCCTAGTTCCATCCATTCACCTTCAAATTTCCTGGTGTCCTTGTTTTAACAGCTGTGTAATACTCCATTGTATAAATGTACCACATTTTCTTTATCCATTCCTTGGTTGAGAGACATCGAGGCTGTTTCCATGTCCTAGCAATAGCTGATATGTAGCCTGAACTGGCCATCTCCTCTGACCAGATTGGTGCCTAGCTAAAGTATCATCAGAGAGACTTCATCAAGCCACTGATGGAAACAGCTGCAGACTCACAGCTAAACATAAACACTAGGCAGAGTTCCAGGAATCCTGTGGAAGTAGAGAAGAAAGGATTGTGAGAGCCACAGGAGTCCAGGACACCATAAGAAAACTTACAGAATCAACTAACCTGGGCTCATTGGCTCTCACAGAAACTGGAACAAGCAGGGAGTCTGCATGGGACTGACCTAGGTATTCTGTATATTTGTTACATTTATGTAGCTTGGTCTTCTTGGGGGGGGGGCTCTTAACAGTGGGAACAGGGGCTGTCTCCTGATCTTTTACAAGATTTTGGTACCCTACCCATCATACTGGGTCACCTTGCCCAGTCTTAATACATGGGGAGGTAATGAGTCTTAAGGCAACTTGATATGCCATGTTTTGTTGATACTCATGGGAGAAGCGTCCTTTCCTAAACAAAGAAGGAAAAGAAGAAGGAGTAGATTGGAGGTTTGGAATGCTTGGAACACATCGGGGTGGTGGAAGGGAACAGGAGGAGAGGAAGAAGGGGAGACTGTGGCCAGTGTGATTGCTGCATCAAAGGCTTCAGGTTTTTAAGTTTTAAAAGAAATTACATAATTGATTTTTCAAAGTAAAGAAACTTGTCTGCAGCAAATACAACTTATGAATCCTTTTGTGATTATCCAGAGAAGTAGAGCTATAGCAATTCATCTTTAAGTTGACTTTAATTCATGAAAAGTATAAATTAATTTTTATTCATTTAGTCAAATTTACCACGCTCTTGTTGATTTGTACTTTTGCCTTCATTCATTGGCAAATTACATTTTCTTGTGCTTTATGTATCTTTTTTTTCTACCAAATTTATAATTCTTGCCTAGATATTATATCTCTGTAGGTAACAACTGCTCTACATCTACCAGGGTTCTATAACAGTTAGTGGCTGAGAATGACAACTACTAATTTTCTTGATATTACCTAATTCAAGAGACTGAGAACAGACATCAGGGATAAGAAAAGAGAAAGCTCCAAAACTCTGAAATAGTTGCCCAGGAAAGCAATGACTGGCACATTAATAGATCTTGAACACATGACTTTTTCTCCCTTAAAGACATCTAGTAAATTTCACTGAATTTCAGGCATTAGGGTGTATGTTTTTGTTATGCTATCACTTTGACAATGAAAACCTGACAAAGCCAAAGGACTTTATAAATGAATGAAGAGACTTGAAGCACAGAATCCTACAGAAAGCAGTAGGTTAACAAATGCTGATGCTATATAGCTATCCCTCATTTTAGAACACTCAATGGACATAGGTTAAGAAAGCAAATGGCTTTATCTAGACTAAAATGACAGAACCCAGGGGTATGCATGTGGAACCCAAGAGGGAAAATTGGAAGCAAATTTAGGAAACTTACAATGAAAAATCCTAAAGTATGAAGATGTGTGCTTTAATTCATGAAAAGTATAAATTAATTTTTATTCAATGAGTCAATTGAATCGCTCTATATAAATAAAACACTGATGGCCAGTGACCAGACAGGAAGTATAGGCGGGACAATGAGAGAGGAGAATTGGGGAAACAGGAATAAGGAGGGGGAGACACTGCAGCCACCACCAAGACAAGCAGCATGTAAAGACGCTGGTAAGCCACCAGCCATGTGGCAAGGTATAGATTTATAGAAATGGGTTAATTTAAGATATAAGAACAGTTAGCAAGAAGCCTGCCACGGTCATACAGTTTATAAGTAATATAAATGTCTGAGTGATTATTTTATACGTGGATTGTGGGACTGCAGGGCTTGGTGGAACCTGGAGAGAAGCTCTCCAGCAACAGATGTGGTTCAAAATAGCAAGACCAGAAAGAGTAACAGTGCAGATAAAGCCTGTATAATCACTTCATGAAAATAGCTGAAATATAGCAGTATTTAAGTACATGATAAAGCAAACTCATGCAGAAATAGTGGCCAGAAACAAAGCTAATACATAGGCTTTAAACATGTAGTTTTTGAACCAAATGAGTGATATTTTATGCAATAATTTACATTTAAATATAAGATAATAAGAATGCACATTGATATATGTAATGTAGCACTTTGGATAACTTTTTTAAAAAAGATCTGCAAAAAAATTGAATGAGAAGGGCTAGGAAGATATTTCAGCGATTAAAATAGCTGCTGCAGAAGCATTAGGAGAAGAGGTAGAATCCACCCATATGCCAGTTAAGTATACCAACCTGTCTCTATTTTAAATGCTCTAGAGGAGGAGAGGGGGGATGCCTGGAGTAAGTTAGTTAGCTACATTATCACCTGTCTGCAAACTCAGCATTCATATGAGAGATCCTGTATTGGTAAATAAACTGTAGAGCAATCAAGGGTGACTCCTGAGGTCAACTTCAGTCCCCCAAATACAGATGCACACATAGACATCTGACCTTGCACTTAGAGGTGTACCACATGCATGGGAACACACATGCACATATAATGTGCACAACTACCATATATACACTAGAAAAATAAAGACTAATTAATCAATAAAAACGCAGATTAACCCCCAAAGTTGCATCTTCCAGATCATGCACCAGACAAACATACATATTAAAATTCTCTACTGAGAAATGAGGCCCACTCCACAAGTGTGACTCATTATTACAGATCCTGTAACACACAACACAGCAAACAAACAATAAAACCAACCAAACAATAGAGACAAAATAACAGAATAACTCATGACCCTCAATCATAGGCACTAAAATATCTATTTTCAAATGTACAAAAGGAAAACTGACACAAGAAAAAAGGAAAGATGTAAATTTGTATTTATGGATGGTTATGTTTTTGAAAACTGTATTTATATATAATTGGCTAAACAAAAGACATGATTATTGTATTTAATTTCTTAAATTTTCATATGTGCAAAAATGATTCTATATGGAAAGTAATGAACTACAGTTGTTTCCTCATGCACATATTATTTTAAAAAATTGCCTTGATTGTGTATGCATCATAAGAACACTGCCTATGAGGGATATGGTAGAATGGGCCCAGTGTGTAAAGTGATTGCCACACAACCATGAGAACTTCAGCCAAGAGCATCTGGATCCCCAGATCTGGGGAGAGACAGAGCTCTAGAGCTGATAGGCAAGAAAGAAGAGTCAAAATAGCAAGCTCCAGGCATGATGAAGAAACACTATTCTTCCCAAAAGGGAAGGAAGAGAGTGATTGGGAAAGATAGGCCACTCTCTATTCTGGTTCACTCACACATGTACACATAATATACCTTTAAATGAACTGTGACCATGATATCTACACTCTCAACAGAATACTATGTAGGTATCTTACTGCTAACTATAGCCACTATATTGCGTTAAGGAACAATGAAATTTAGTTATTTTGTACAATTATAATTTCATTCTCATAGAGTTATTTGCTCTCAACCACTCTTATTCCTTTTATTGTTTTTAAGTTGAAAATGTTCAAAATATGTTTTTATTTTATTTTATTTATTTATTTTTTCAAGACAGGGTTTCTCTGTGTAGTTTTGGTGCTGGTCCTTGATCTTGCTCTGTAGACCAGGCTGGCCTTGAACTCACAGAGATCTGCCTGGCTCTGCCTCCAGAGTGCCAGGATTAAAGGTATGCACCACTGCTGCCCAGCTGCGTTTTTATTTTTTTTAAGATTATATCATCATTACAAAATTTCTCCCTTTCTCTTCCTCTATCTGAAGCCTCCCATGTAGCCATGTAATAGTCCCTCTTGCTCGCTTTCAAATTCATGGCCTCTTTTTAATTGTTGTTATACACATACTCACAAGGATGTATGTGTGTGTGCACGTGTTGGCGTGCTTGTATGCACTATTCTTTTGTCTGTGTACATAGGATTCCTAAAAGGAACTGCACAGTGTTTGTCCATCTGTGAATGACTCATTTCAGTTAGCACGATGTTCTGTAGGTTTGAATGTCTTGACACATCTGCCAGCATTTCATATTCATAAAAATTTATCAGGCTATCTTTATGTTCGGTAAGTAACATAATCTCAATATATTTCAAACATTTAAGTCATTCTAGAGTTTGCTTTCCCACTATAATAGATTCATTGTAAAAACTGATAATATGTAAATAAATGTTAAAAAATCCCCAACAGAACCTACATTATTCATGAATCCTATAAATAATGTAACTGAATACACCAAAAATGTAAATTATAAAATATTTAAAATGGATTTATAACAAATGTTATAAAATTCTATTAAAACAGTATTTAGTTAAGAATTTAAAAATTTAGATATGTGGAATAGAAAATAAAATGATATTCATTTAAACTTAACAAGGTTTTATTTTAAAACCTCAATTAATGTAACAAAATCTATAGTCGTAAAGTAAATAAAGGTAAAATTCACACACTGAAAATTTACCTAAATAAATTACGGTCTTTGTGAGAGCTTCTATATTTCTTGGAATGCAGGTATTCCCTACCACAAGCATTCATATACATACACACATCTGTATGTGAGAATATGCATAAATATGTATGTGCACCTCTAAGATAGGTACACTCACTGAAGCATGAGCCACTTGGTACTATTTTTATAACATTCACTTCACATATTTTATTTAATCGCCATCATTGTTTTCTGGTATGCCTTTTGGAGATGGGAATCAAATGTATGTGACTGTTCTCTATGAATATATTTTAGTGTGTAATGTTTGTTTCAACGCACATATGCACATATGTGCTGTCATATGCATGTGCCATGGCCTCTGAGTGACATTTGGAAATCCATTCTATCTGTCTACCACATGTTAGAGTTAAGGTTGTCAGGTTGTAGGCACATGCTATTATCCACTGAGATATGTATATCATTGGCCCATAGATGGGCAACTTATTATTTAATATTTAATGATTTACTAATATACATATTATCATAAAATAAAGCTCTAGGAAATAATCTAAGATAAAGTATGTGTGGTTATAAGTAGGCACATTTGTTATATAAAATTTGGACATTGATGTTAATTATGAGTTATTATGATATGTATGAATAGCAATTTTTTCACTTATTTCATACTAAAGCATGTATATTTGGGGCAAGATACAAAATGCATGCATAACCACCTGTGCTTACTTATTGGGCCAAGGTCACCTGATATAACAGTGAGGATTTAGGCTGATTGTCACACACAACTGAGTCTGTGACAATTTTATTTAGAGCCATGAGACTTTTTAGACGTTTATCAGAAACAGAATATAATAGCCATTGCCAGGATCAATACAGTTGTAGTTTCCAGGATACAGTAATGTTTTCAAGCTATACAGCGTACACAAGATTCATGTCCAAGAGCAATTGTCCTGTTAAGCTTTCATGTTTCCTTGGCTTCTAATGTATACAGGGAAGCACAAAACAACCTCAGTGCTTTGCTGCCCAGGGGAGTGCACTGGTCTCTCGGGAACTGGAAAACACATAGTGCCCCAGGATCCATGGACTCTGACCTGTAAAACCTATGAGGCATGCCTCTCAAGGCAGCTAGGCTAAGCCAACAACATGGTTCCTTGCAAGTATGTTTTATTTCCCTTAAAGCCCTGTTCTCACCAACACACAGCATTATGATGAACAAGTAATTACAGTCATTGTAACTCTTCATAGCATACCATGCAGATGAGAGAGAGAGAGAGAGAGAGAGACCTATTTCTTTTTTTATAGTATTTTATTTTATAATTAACTTAATTTCATATATCAGCCATGGATTCCTCCATCCTCCCTCATGCCACCCCTCAGACCTTCCCACAAATCCACCCTCCCCACTCCCACCTATTCTTAACTCATAGTTGAAAATGAAATGTTTTCTAACTGGTCCTTACTATACACCTACCTTTTTACAGAATCAAATATTAATTGCTATAGAAGGATTTAAATCACCCTGAGGAGAAACTTTTTTATCTCCCCATGAATAAATTCAGCTTTAAGGACATTACACAAATATTTTCTTATACATAAAGTCTTGCTTTTTATCTTTTCTGACACGGAATTATTCAGAATAATTATGAAAATTCCCATCTGTTCCTTATTGTTTTTGTGTAGATTTCAAATTGTAGCAGAAACTCAGAATTTCTAACTTGCTCCAACCTCCAATGTTCACTAAATAAAATGTTTTATAACATCCGTCAGTATGAAATTAAAATCCCAGAAATGTGTCTCATTACTTACTAGATTTTGCTCTGTGTTCTTTGGCTTAATTTAGTAACTGGTCTGTGATCATTGTATAACATTATCTCTGCATTCCCATTCCTAAAGAACAAGGTTACCTAAATGTAAAGCTTACTTACACATAAAGTGAAAACACTACTTTTTCAGAAAGAATATTTAATTTATTTTTAATTTTTTGTTTATGTTTGGGCATGTTCACATTAATATAGGTACCCATGGAAGCCAGAGAGGGAGTTGGGTTCCTTGGAGATGGATGTGAGCTGCCTGATGTGGGTGCTGGGATCCGAACTCAGGCCCTCAAAATGAACCCACCTTCTGACATGCTCAGGACCCTGGAGTTCTTGGTTATAAAACTTGTCACTTTCTCCTCTTCCATCTCAGTCATTGCTCAAAGGAGCACTGGTATTCATAAGAGACCAAGAGACTTCAAATACTGAGACACTAACATTCTCTTGTGGAGAGAGAAGCAGTGCTCCTAAGAGCATAGAAGTCTCTGCCCCAAGGATATGTAAGCATTTAACAATTGTTAGAGAGAGGGGAACGACTTCTGCAGCGATCAAGTTGCCCATTAGTTGCCCATGATCCTGTAAGCACCCCTTTACCATGCTGCTATGAGCAAGCCTCACTCATGTTCCCATAAGGAACACTTCGCCCTCACTCCTGTAGGCAAACCAAATTAAACACACTGGTCTGCCAAGTTGGACAAGGGTAAAAGCCATTGCATGTATCATCTAGAGTACTTAGAAACAGGTGCCCCAGGATCAGTTACACAGCACCTACATACATATTGACTTCGCAGTCTTGTCATTTGAAAGGTAAAGAGATTGATACAACTCCCCCGTGACAAGCCTATGTCTTCCTTTCCTTTTGCTTACTGAAATTCCTTCAGAAACACAAAAAGCTTTTTATCATCTAGCTCCTGCCTGCGTGTCCAACCTCATCATCACCACCACCACCTCCCAAGATATTCTACACTCAAATTACAAATTTCTAATGGGCTTCATAGATCAAGTCCCATGGTCTACACAAGCTGGTGTATTTCTGTAATAGCTTCATTCCAAACACACTACCTTTAAAGATACATGAAGGTACCTGGCTATTTATGTACGTTAGATCACAGCACACCAAACTTGAATTTTAGAATGTGTACAAACTTGTTTTCATTCTTTTCTGCACAATGACAAAATCAAATTATATTATTTTAAAAAACAAATTTCATTTTTTTGGATGGAGAAGTTCATTTGATTTCTATGAAAATGAATATGCATCCAAGTTACAAGCATGTAAGCTGAGTGTGGGCACGACATCTTGCAACTGGAGAACATGTGCTTGCTATCATAAAAAATTTTCACAGTGTCTCTTCATTTTGTTTATTTACTTAATTTAAAATAGTTTCTGCAGTGTGTCTCATTGATTACTTGAAGACTTTAAAATAATTTATGATTCAAATCCATATACAATAGAGACAGGTTGCTTTAAAATTATTTGCTACATAAAAAGACTATACTACATCTGAAACTGCTTTACACTTCCTGCATTTTAAAATGGTTTCCTCAGTTATTCACATAGAAAATCTATCTTTAAATGTATGTAACTGGCTTTCAACAATATCAGCGCTGTACTTGACAATGTGAAGTATGTTTTATATTCAAGCTTTAGTGATATTCTTTGTAAAAAGCCATTCAAAATGACTTTCATAATGGCAAAAACTGTTGCAACTACCATTATTATGTAAACACTAGCATATTTCACACACAAAGTTAAACCAAAATAAACAAAGAATTGTCATAACACTTACTCCTAATTCCATTGTTTTTAAGAAAATAAAAAATCCTTTTTTATTCACAGGGATCTAAAGTTTTGTCAATGATACTTTATATAAAATCTACAAGAATGGAAAATGTGGTAACTTACCAATTAGCTGCATTGTACTCTGCCTCTTAAATGGATACAATGATCATAAAATTTCATTTTAAGATGGATTTTTCATGCATATTCATTATAGCCTGTTCTTCTGTCAAGGAGAAGTGTTCTGTTCTGGAAATAGAAGAATGGACAGTTTACTCCTACTGCAACTCACAGTTTCTTTTCCATAACAAAGAACCAGTGATGAGATGAAACAATCCTTATTATGGCAAAGAGAATTAGCATAGAAAAACGAAACAGACAAATTTGGGTTATGAATACAAAGTATTCTTAACATACTGCAGAAAAAAAAATGGAAAGAAGTATCCATTGTTTTTCAATGTATGTGAATGAGGACTTTTCCAGTATATGGAAGAGTTCTCATACCTATGCATAATGAACACATGTCTAGAAGCATGAAGCAAACTTATTCGCCAACCTGCAACCAGAGCCAGAACTACCAACATTACTAAAATATTGAAGGATTTTCTATAGAGAGGCTTTATGCTCAGAGTGAAAACCTGACAGACAATTTTAAGAAAACTAGTAATAAATAAATAAATAACACAATTATTACACAAAGTGAATGAAGAAGTACAAATCTCACCCTGAAAGTTATCCATGATTAATTAAAAAATGTAGTGAATCAATAGATTAATTATAATGGATTGTAATTGGAATTATCAAATTTGAATGGTTTCTTAACAATTTGAATTTTTAAAAATATGCTAACATAATTGGAAAAAGTGGATGAAGTATGTGAGAACAGAGAATAGATATGCACAAGATATGTGGAATGTCTTGACTTGAATGATGTAGTTAAATACTCCTTTGAGAGATTAACAAAAGACTAGAAAGAAGGAACTAAGAAAAGTAATCATTAACAGGAACCCACATTTGCAACAAGAAAAATATCTACAATGCCTTAAATACTTTCAAAATAATAATGCTCTAAAGTTGAGAAACAATATAAAAAACAAAACTCTAACAATTTCCATAAATTTTATGTCTTTGGTTATATTTTCCTTATTATCCATTTCTTCTTCTTGTTAGTCCTTATTGTTCACATTTTTCTTGTATTTTATCAAAATCAGATATTGACATATCCCTGTCTGTATTTTTGAGTCATGTTAACATAGATTGTAAATAAAAACTTAAATGTGTGTAAACATATCAATGATGACTCTGATAATATCAGAAATGTTATTATTCTAGTAATAAAATAACATTACAGATAAATTGCTAAAATTAAAAATACACCTAAAGGATGATTATGTTAATTAATATAAAGGAATCTTCCAAAAATGTCTCATGTTATGAGGTCTACCATCTCTTGAAAATTATTTCCATCAATTATGTACTCACTAAAATTTCTTGATATGATGTTGTTTACTTATTGAGGAAAACTTTATTATTCAAAAATGATAAAATGACCTGATATACCAGCAAATATTTTAGAAAGTTGAGAAAAGGCATTAATCAAGAGTAAGCCACAATCAACATCCCTGACAATCAATAATCTGTGTTACCTAGAAACAATATTTCTGGTGGTTTTAATAGTTATGACCCACATAGAAACACATGTTTGAACGCTTGGCCACAGGGAAGTGGCACTATCAGGTGTTATTGCCTTATTGGAGTAAGTATATATGGCAATGTTGGAGGATGTGTGTCACTGTGTATGCAGGTTTTGATGCTATATATACTCAAACTATGCCCAGTGTGTGATACAGTTTACTTCCTGTTGGCTGCAGATCAAGATGTAGAATTATCAAATCCTTCTCCAGAACCATGTGTACCTGTGTCCCACTATGCTCCCCTCCATGATAAAACTCTCAAACTATAAGCCAGCCTTAATTAAATATTTTCCTTTTTAAGAGTTCTTGTGGCCATGGTGTCTTATCACTGCAATGGAAACCCCAAATTAAGATAATATCTAGTGGACTTTATAATGAAATTTATAAAGTACACACTTTTTCAAATTTTACATATTAGTTGATGATACTTTAAAGAATTAAGTATATAAATGCACTCTTGCATGTATGATTCTCCCTCTGAGCAGCTATTAAGAGGAAATCTGCTGTTGAGTGTGAGAATCATTCTTTTACAAGAATATGGCTCTTGATATGCTTGGCATATTCCAATGGAGGTACAACATTCATGTATAAATGAGCAGCATTCCTGGACTAGTAGATTAAAACAACAGCAGAAATAGAGACAATTGGGATGGAGGGATATTGTCAGATATAAAGGGAAATTGGAGGAGGAAGCGGAGTAACTGTGATCATATTTCATTTTATGCATCTGAGAAAAAATCAAAACAAAGAAAAATTTTAAAAAGAAAATTTGATTCTGGTATAAAAGTGTATGCATAATACTTGTAACTTTTTTTTTTAACTTTATCTGCAAACAATAAACGTTTGAAAGGATTTGAAGCTATATAGTTCAGAACAAATTTCAAAAGCTCTATTTGACAATAATCATAAGCCATCATGAAAATAAATGTTTTTCTTAAAAAATAATCACTTAGAACTTGTCTTGAGGACTTCCTGTCTGGACAAGAGGTGAGTGCCTGGGCTCAACCTAGATCCCATCCCTGGGTACCAGCCACTCTGGGGAAGACCTGCCCAACTTGACCCCAGGTTCTGGCTACTGGGCAGGTTCCCTTCTAGCCCCACTGGGAAGGATCCCTTTCTCCAAGACCCCCGGCAGACCCTGCAATCTCTACACCTTGCCCCCACTCCCATCATCACCCAAGACCCCAGCCACTTCCTGAGACTTAGAGACTGGCCTCCAGTACCCATCCTGCCCTGGACTTCCCATCTGGACAAGAGCTCCCATCCTGCCCCTGACTTTCTGTCTGGACAAGAGCTCCCATCCTGACCTGGACTTCCTGTCTGGACAAGAGCTCCCATCCTGCCCTGGACTTCCTGAGTCTGCCAGCTCTGTCTGGACCAAGTGTGCTGATAAGACCAAGAATGAACCACAAGGAGATGGGCAGATGTCAAGGCAGAAGTACATACAACAAAATGAAGAGCAATACAGCATCACCAGAAGCTAGCCCTCCTCCAACATCTAGACCAGAACATCAAAAATTGGAAGAAGCAGAAGAAAACAGGCTTATGAATAACATCATGAAGAAGGTAGAGGCTTGTGTAGAGGAAAAGACAAACAAAAAATGGGAAGAATGCTATAAAAAACTAGAGGAAAGGACAAATAAAGTAGAAGTAAACAATAAAGCCCTGAAAGAAAATCATGAAAACGCAATGAAACAGATGAAGGAAACAGTCCAAGACCTGAAAAGGGAAATACTAAAAATGAAGAAGACACAAACAGAGGGAATGATGGAAATAGAAAATCTGAGTAAACTATCGGGAACTTCAGATGCAAGTATAACCAACAGAATGCAAGAGATGGAAGAGAGGATCTCTGGCATTGAAGATACGGTAGAAGAAATAGATTCATTAGTCAAAGAAAACACTAAAGCCAACAAAGTCATGACCCAAAATGTCCAAGAAATTTGGGACACCATGAAAAGAGCAAACCTATGAATAATAGGGATAGAAGAAGGAGAAGAATACCAACTCAAAGGCACAGAAAATATATTCAACAAGATCATAGAAGAAAACTTTCCCAACTTAAAGAACGAAATGCCTATGAAGATACAAGAGGCCTATAGAACACCAAACAGACTAGACCCCCCAAAAAAGTTCCCTCACCACATAATAATTAAACAACTAAACCTACAGACTAAAGAAAGAATATTAAGAGCAGCAAAGGAAAAAGGCCAAGTGACTTATAAAGGCAAACCCATCAGAATATCACCCGATTTCTCAATGGAGACTTTGAAAGGCAGAAGGACCTGGACAGATGTAATGCAGACACTAAGAGACCATGGATGCCAGCCTAGACTAATATACCCAGCAAAACTTTGAATCATCATAGACGGAGTGAACAAGACATTTCAAGACAAAGCCAGATTTAAACAATACTTATCCACAAACCCAGCCCTACAGAAAGCATTAGAAGGAAAATTCCCACCTAAGGAGGTCAGATATATCCTTGAAAACACAGGCAATAGATAAAGCCACATCAGTAAACCCGAAAAAAAGAGAAGTACACACACACTACCACCAAAAAATAACAGGAAGAACTTGTCTTGATATTTAAGACTTACAGTAGATATTCAATTTATTATGTTCATATAAAACAGCCTTGTGTACAACACATTCAAATAATGACATAAATTGAATTCATATTTTATTCATTTAAAATGTTTTTGCATCATTAGGAACTTCATCCACTGTCAAATATACTTAACTTAAATCATGAAATAAATAAATGAAAATTGTTGGCTGCCAAGGATATACTTAACATGCTATATTAAATCATACAATTTATTATGGAATTTTTCTCACTTTATATCTTTTATATATTACTGTTCTTTATTATTGTTTTACTGTAAAATTATCTAGAATATAAATAAAGGAAATTAATTCCTTAAAATTTTAAGACCTTTTCAAAGAAAAAGAGTCCATGCATTTTAGAGGCAATGAGGGGGAAGCATATATGGGGGGAGAGGGAGTGAGAAAGAAGGGAGTAAATTATATAATTATGTTTTAATTAAAAAATATCCTTTAACACCTGTAGTCTGAACTTTCAATTATATGTAAATTTTGACTAATGACATCTATTCAAATTCAATATAATTTTTTCACATGTAGTTTCAAAGTTGTAACCACAAAATGGGGTTGTGTGTGTTTGAATATCTCTCCTCTCTCTGTATGAAACAGGGCCACACTCTGAAGCCCAGTATACCCTGAAGTCACCATGTAATCTAGGGTGGCACCAAATTTATGGCATTTCTCTTGCCTCAGACTAGCAAGTACTGTGATTAGCAGTGTGAACCAGATTGTTTTCTCATACAATATATCCTGATTATAGTTTTCCCCTTCTCCTCACAGTGCCTCCTCTCTTCCCTTCCATATATATTCACTCTTTCTGTCTTTCTGTAGAAAAGAACAGGCTTTTAAGAAGAGACAATGGACAAACATGACAAAATAAAACATAGTAAAGTGAAGCAAAACTATCACAGCTAGGTTGGATGTGGCAACCCAACAGAAGAAAAAGAATCCCAAGAGCAGGCAAAAGAGTCAGAGACCCACTTGTTTTCACAGTCAGGAGTCTCATAAATATACCAGTGTAATAGCTATACATACATACATACATACATACATATGTGCATACATACATTGTATATAAGCAGAGGAACTGGTGCAGACCCATGACAGCACTATGCTTTCTGCTTCAGTTTCTGTGAATTCATGAGCACCATGCTTATTTGATTCAGAAGGCCATATTCTCCTTTTTCTACTTCCTTTTCTGCGGGTTATCTGAGCTCAGAGTAGAAGGATATAGTGTAGACCTTCAATTTAGACTCTGTCTGCTGCCAGAAGAAACCTCTTAGGTAATAACTGGATAAGCTACTGATCTGTGAGCATAGAAGACTATCATTAGGAATCATTTTACTGATTTTTTTAACCAGTTGTGTTTGGTTTTACGCTTCATCACTTGGTGACTCAAGCAGTGTCACGTGTAGGTTCCTTCTGATGGAGTAGGATTTTAGTCACATCAGACATCGGTTGGATACTCCCAAAGGATTGTGCCACCATTGCCCTAGCATAGTTTGCAGACAGAGCAATTTGTAGGTCAAAGGTTTCATGTCTGGGTTCGTGCTCACATTTCAATTTCCATAGCCTGCACGGTATCTGCACATAAGGGTAAGGGCCCTATGTAGGCACCATCTCATCTTCTCCATATTCAATGAGCTGTGTGGATGTTGTCTTTCACAATGTCCCCAATCTTCACACTCCACCCCACTTTCAGTTACCCGAGAGTAACCTTTTGTTTGAGAAACAGCCTTGGTTTTTTGGGGAATCCATAGGAACACATTGGCCAACAACTCAATTGAATGAACTCTAGTCCCACTACTGGAGGCCTTTCAATAGCTATAAGAGATGTCCAACTGAGACTCCATATCCCCTATTGCTAGGAGTCCTCATTAAGATTCTTGGAAGTCTCCTTTGCACTAGGTTTCATGAATCTTCTTCATGACAAAAGTCCTGGAGATATTGTGGGTACAAGGGAAATATCTAATATAACAAAGATGATTTAAAGCAAGCCTATTTTCAACATCAAAATAAATGGAGAGAAAATCAAAGCAATTCCACTAAAACCATGAACAAAATAAGGTTGTCCACTCTCTACATATCCATTCAATATAAACAGAAAACATGTGAAAACTAGTTTTGTCTGCTAGCTCATTTAAATGTTGTGTACACTCTCCTCTCTCTTTGTGTATGTGTGTGTGTGTGTGTGTGTGTGTGTGTGTGTGTGTTTGCAGACTCAATAATCTACAATCTTACCTACCAAAAGGTACAATAGCTATATTTTAAAAAGTCAGTGTATAATATTGTGTGTTTCTGTCATGAGTTTTTAGCTATACTTTTAGTGTATTAAGATTTAATATGAATACTATTTCTGCAAGCATATTGCTCTTCTCAGTATATGTTTTATTATAGCCATAATAATACAGGTTCTTATGGCATTAATAATAGTCATAGTGAAATACAGTGAAAAGAATGTTGCATTTTATCTTGGAAAATGAAACTTCTATGGCTTTAAGTAAGAAAGTAATAATATCTTCTGTTTCTAAAGAGTCATAATTATTTCCAAACTTATTACTCAGAAGTATGAATTACATTTTGTATAAAATGATAGATCTGATTCTTACAAAAACCTTTAAAATATTTGGGCTCTTATAAACGAGAAACCATAAGCTGTGCAATGACACAGAACAGTATCTTCCATTTAGTTTCACAAGAGGTGGCTTAACATTTACTACATTTTAGTCACCTTTAAAATACTTCTTATTAAAACATTTTCTTACAAAGGGGCAACCATTGTTACATTGTGTTCACAAGGAGAGTTAAACCTGGTGTTTAATTCATAGAATAGAAACCAAAAATAAACTTAATGACTAAATTGATATGAATGACTTGTTAAGTATCAGAAAATTTCCAAACATGTTATGTTTCAAATATGTATAAAATGTATTCTGGAATAAATCTCAGTCTTTTTCCTTTCCTTTCCTTTTCTTTTTTTCCTTCTTTAAATTAGTTCTTTGGAGAATGTATTTTGATCACATTCACTACTTCTCCCACAACTCTTCAAGAAGAATGTTTCTTTTTCCTACACTTCTATCCTCATTTAAAATAATACAATAAAATTAAAAATATCAAGATCAATTAATGCTAGCCAAATATACTTGCATGTGGTGTTCTACTATAGCATGATATAGGGGACTATATTCCTACAAGAAAACACTATCTAAATGCATTTTGAAATGGTTGTTGATAGGAAATTGAAATTTCCTCTAATTTGCTCTCCTACATTTTGGGGAAAGGAAGATTTAGGGATTTCTGGGGAGTAGAGGATAAAATGTGGATTGGAGTTTATAATCATATTTCAATGTATAAATATACGTATGGTGATATTTTATTTGTACTGAAATGTGATTTTATTTGTATGTTAATAAATAAAGTTGCTTGGGGTGTGAGCTAATAGCAAGCCATAGCAGAAGCTGGGCAGGGGTGGCACACACCTTTAATCTCAGCACTTGGGAGGTAGAGCTAGGTGGATCTCTGTGTGTTCAAGGATACATCCAGCATGGAGACATATGCCTTTAATGTCAATACCAACCTTAGAAGACCTTGAGGTCTGTATAGACAGGCAGTGATGAGGAGGTCATGTCGTTGGGTTTACAACCAATGAGAAAGCAGAACAGAAAGTCAATAAAAGGACAGACACACAGGAAGTAGGTCTCTTTGCTGAGGGGAAGGACAGCAGCGGCAGTGAAGGATAAGAAAGGGTTTTTAGCTCTTAGTTATTGCTCTGACCTCTTGGGCTTTTAACTCTGCAATTGGCTATTTATTTATTTATTTATTTATTTATTTATTTATTTATTTAATTTTACAATACAATTCAGTTCCACATATCGGCCACGGATTCCCTTGTTCTCCCCACTCCCGCCCCCTCACCTTCCCCCCAGTCCACTCCCCATTCCCACCTCCTCCAGGGCAAAGCCTCCCCCGAGGACTGAGATCAACCTGGTAGACTCAGTCCAGGCAGGTCCAGTCCCCTCCTCCCAGGTAGAGCCAAGAGTACCTGCATAAGCCCCAGGTTTCAAACAGCCAACTCATGCAATGAGCACAGGACCCGGTGTTTCTTATTTAATAAGACTGTTCATCTACATATATGAAATACTATTAAAAAAGAAAGAAACTAAAAGAAATAAATATGTGTCTAACCCAACAAAAATACCAACTACAAGTAACATCAAACAATTGTTTCTTACAGTTTCATAACAGAATAATGATTATTGAAGTTTTGTAAGAAAATTCACATATTTTAACTTATTAATTTTCAATATACCAAATTAAAAGTAATTATTAAATATTTCTTCTCATTTCTTACTTTATTTGATTGTGAACTTCCAATTTGGAAACGCCATTAGAAAAAGGTAAATTAAAACAAAACTTAGACTTTCATATATTCATACACTGTTTTTTATAATATTAATTTCTCCCCCTCAACACTTTCTAATGCCTCTATTTCTGTGTTAAGAAATATTTTGTTGTCACAGAAATTAATGACTATAATAACAAAAAAAAACCTATTATAACATTTACAATGCATAAGTAACAGATGCTGGGAAAAACAGAGTCAGTTTTCTCTAAGGGTATTGAGCCTGGTATGTCAACTACCTCCTGCCTCCCCACCAGTCCCCTCCCCCTCCCCCAGTGAAAGTCCTAATCCCAGACTATATGGGTATTGCTAACTGGAATTGATGGGTTTAAAAATATATCAGATTCTGAGCTGAGAGGTAAAGAAGGGGACGGATCTGGGAGTAGTTGGGTGTGAGAGGGTCAAAGATGATCAAAGGACAAAGGACAGTGCATTTGTCTTGTTTCCAATGAGAATGGCCCTCAAAGGTTCTTGTTTGACATTTCCTCCTCACTGGAACAGGTTATGAATGATTGGGAAGTATGGCCTTGTTGGAGGAAGTGTTTCATAGGGAGTGGGCTTTGAGGTTTCAAAAACCGAAGCCATTCCCAGTTAGTCTCTCCCCCTCTCTCTGTCTCTCTCCCTCTTTCTCAGCCTCTCCCTCATTCTTCCTCCTCTTCTCAGCTGCTTCTTGTGTATGGACCATACATATATATGGTATCCATATATATGGACACTCAATCTTCTGTTCTGTAACATACAAGCCTGTCTGTTGTCATGCTCCCTGACATTATGGTTATGGACTATAATGCCCTTTGAAACTGTGAGCCCAAAATTAAATGTTTCCAAAAAGAACTAATAAAACTGAGAAAAAAGATGGCATTTTGAAATATAATATATTATTTGGAGTTTTTTTAAAAAATACATATAAGGCTAACATGTTGCCTAGAATATTTTCATTATTACAGTTCTGGATTTCATTACACACCCGAAGAAACACTAATTTTTTCCTCTTCAATACAATTCACTAATTGACATGCTTATGTGTTCCTTTTTCAGAGATATTATTGGTTCTTTGATTGATGTGTCAGAGTATTTAGTAAAAAGTGTTGTTTTTTTTTTTTTTAACTTTGAGTTTTCTCATCAATTTTGCTAACACTTTAAGTAGACCTCCCTAGTTCCAGGGGCCAGCCCCAGCATTGGCCAGGTCCCAGAAAGTGGGTAAGGACTATTTGAGGGGAGGATTGAACCAGGCCATGGTGGTGGTGGGGTCTCGTAGCCTGACTGACAAGCAACTAGAGTGCTTCTTTATTTATTCATATTTCAGTAAGCATGGATAAAATCACGTTGTTACAAAACATAGATCATAACATTTTTATTTGCAGACACGTGTTCGACTTCCTCTTGTGTATCCTTCCAGTCATCATTGAAAAACCATGCATAAACAGAGTTATCTTTTACAGTAAAAGCCTCCCAAGCATGCAACATGTGGAGACCAATACCTAAAGTGGCACAGCAGCCAGCAGGAGGCTCAGCATTTCTGGATCTTTGTCAAGCAGCTGGGCTGGCTTTGGTACTTTTGCCATTCCTATCAGATATGGCTATGCTGCCCGAGGCTTTCCCGATTTTGTCATAAATAACACATACAAAAATATGACTCTGATGTTATATAGGATTGGCCTTAATCATGAGGCTGTCATTCTGCCTGGTCATCATACAACAACACAGAATTGGTACAAATGCAGAGATATCATGTGAATATTCTCTGGGCATATTTGTTTCCTATGGGAGAGATGGTTCAATAGCTAAAAGGTCATGCTGTTCTTACAGAGGACCAAAGATGAGGCCCCGACACCAACACTGGATGCTCATAACCAAATTTCACTACAGCTCCAGGAGATGTGATATGCTCTTCTGACCTCCAATGCAGTGTAGTTATATACAAAATCCTGCACTAATATACATACTTATATATGTAATTTAAACAAAAATATTTTTTGTTAAAGTACAGAATAGACAGAGCACAGGTACTATTACTGAACCATGAAACATTTTACTCTATGGATAATTATTCTGGAATTCACTTTATGTTTAACTTATTCACTTTTCCAATGTTGACTATTTGAAATTCTCATCTTGACATTCACAAATGTCTTGCTAGAGATGCTGCTTTGGTAATTACATGTAGTTTAGGTTTCTCATGGAGGAACTCAACGAGAGAGAGAGAGAGAGAGAGAGAGAGAGAGAGAGAGAGAGAGAGAGAGAGAGAGAGAGAGAGAGAGAGAGAGAGAGAGAGAGAACCAGAGACAACTATAGGGCATTAGCTGTTGTATTTAGTCTTCCTGTGTTTGCTATTATAGACTTATAGACATTTTGGCTTTATGCGTCATTTGTTCGTGGTCTGAATTTGGCCAGAAGCACACTGCATTTTTGGCTTACTGTTAATGACAAGCATGTGTTATTTTGGACAAAATTGCTTAGATTTTTTCCCAAGAAAGTGAATAAAAACTATATAAATGTTCAATACCAGTATGATTGGCTTTTAAAGCTTCAGAAAGAGTCCATACTGGGTGTTGTAATTATTTTCAGAAAAAAAAGTAAATGAGAATCAGCATTTTGTGGGCCAAGACAATTAAGATCTGTTCAATTTTGTCTCTGCTTCAATATGTGATTAAAGTTAGAGCTCCTTTCTTTCAGTTGGTCATATTTCTGAGTCAAACGCAGTCTTTAAAATGAATTATGCATCAACTTAAATTTGTTACATTTAATGAAATCCCTTCAGAATGCAAACTAAGCACCACCTTAAGCAATTCTGAACCTTGCACTTTTGATATATATGTGTTTCCCTTTTCTTTTTTCTAGATGTAACTCCATACAAAAGTAGGATAGGAAGCTGCTTTTTTTTACTGAGAAGGATTGAGTTTAAAATGCTCAATGCATATGTCATGTTTACTCCATTTTTTCCCAGTGTAGTATTTCAAAATTTTTAATTTTCTGGAATTAAAATTTATCTGAATTGATGCAAACTGTTTCTTCTAACTTCAGTAACATAGCTTTAATATTAATCTTGTACTCTGGGTAGATAAAGGAACACAAGGATGCTGGTGTTTCTTTGTTTTTATTCTGAATGTGACACACATTGTCTGCCATTTTGATGTAGCCTGCTTTCATCTGAGAAAGTGAAATAAACTTTTATATTAGCAGAGCAGATTAGAATATTTTTATTCACAGTTCAAACCTAGAAAAATGTACTCGCTTATTTTTTCATGACAGAAAAATATTTATGTACAACAATCATAAACTGTTATTGAAATAATTAAGCTATTGCAGCAAAGTACACAAACATACTTAGTTGGAAACTGGTGTTTTATGAATCACTATCTCAAAATTGTAATATGATTTCTATACTCTAGTACTTCAGGTCACATATATTACTACCTCTAGTTTATGAAATGTTATGAGAATTTATGGATATGCAAGAGCAGTAACAATTATACTAGATATGTGCAAACTTTCAGAGGAAATAATTAAGTCTGACTATAGCAGGAGGAAAAGTGGGGAGAGAAGTCACACTTTCAAAATCCCATGTGAAAAAAAGTATCACAAAAGTTTGCAAGTGGCTTGGGAGGCCTACATTTTCTTCTAGGAATTCTCCTCTGGATAAAATGCTAACTGTTTCTTGCTCAAAGTAACATAAACATACAAATTCATTAAAAATAGTACATTTTATTCTGTGTCAGGGACCGTAATTTTATTATTGTCTGGGGTAATCTGCTAAAATAAGTATGGATTCTTTAAACAATTATCTCCTCAGTAATGTCTGAAAGACTGAATTCTATAAAGCTCTGGTGGGATCTGTTTCAAAAATGTTTAATGTCCTGATTCAATTAGTGAAGTAGCAATGGTATTCAGCTGCTAGGGTCAGGGGAAAGACACTTTCTAGGGAACATCTAAAATTTAACATTCATATGCAGTGAGTTTTAATCAGAAACAGAACACAGGGCCTATTTGTCTTTGTTGTGCTATATATTAAGACTTATGGTGGAGATCTGAGCTTCAGTACATAAGATAATAAAAATTAATGCCAGACAAAAAGATAGAAAATAAATAAGGTCAAAGGAATATGCTACATTCTCCACTCTCAGTTTTGACAGTTACCTTTTTTAGAATTGCAAAGTAAATTATACAATGCGAAAGACAAATAAAAAATGACCCTTCCCTGAAGTATTATGGTAACACAGAAACAATTTTATGTCTGACATTTCCGGCAGGTGAATCTGATGAGAAACCTATCAAAGTCAAGGTGAATCCGTTCCCTCATTCCCCCCGGAGAAGAGAAGTCAGATTGCATAGCTGCTAAAAGAAACCCCACCAGCAGCAATAGCACAGACATCATCCAAAAACATGAAAGCAGAACACAGCCACAGCACTGTTGCTTCTTCAGTTATCTATTTTGATGATTAATGTTGACTGTTAATGTTACAGGATCCGGAATAACCTAGGAGGCAAACTTCTAAGCACGTACTTGAGGGAGTTTCCAGACTGAGTTATGTAAGGGTTGTGGACATACCTTAAATGTGGAGGCAGCTTTCTGTAGGGTGGGATGCTTGGACTGAAGGAAGAGGACAAAGCCAAACAAGCATGAACATCAAGATTCATCTCTCTCCACTGCCTGGCAGTATATAACACACAGAGAGCTCCCACCATCGTCACTACCCTTCCATGATAGATTGGACTCTCAAACTGAGAGGCAATTGAAATCCTTCATTCCTTAATTTGATTTTGTCAGGAAAATTCGTGGCAGCAATGAGAATTATATTTAATAAACTGCTATAATTTTGTTTTCTTCTAATAAAAGATAGATGCTACAAGATAATTATATCACTCATACCACAGATACTCTATACCTACATTACACATTTCAATGAACCAACTACTAAAAATATTTCATGATAATTGAAAATAATTCATTTTAGCATTGGGTGTGTACTAATAGTTTTCCTTGATATTGTTCCTAAAAATCTTCAATAATAATTATTTTGTAGAGCAAATTTATAATGTATTTGGTGTTACAATATTCTAAATATGCTTTAAATACCCTGGAAGTACAGATGGTGGACTGAAGGATTAATGTATCCCAGAGACTCAGGCCTTTGAAGACTTAATCCTTCCATTATTGGTACTGTTTGGTGAGGCCAGAAGCAAGGGTCTTGCTAGAGGTAGTATGTCTTTGCAAGTGGCCTTTGAAAGTATGTAGCCTCCATGTATTTGCTATTTGACCTCCCTGCTTCACACTTGAGGTTGAAGGTGTGGTATCTCAGTTCCCTGTTTCTGCCATCACTCACAATGCTTGCTGCCCTGCCTATGCCCTGCCATGATGGATACCTCTGGAGCTCTAAACCCAAGTAGACTTTCATTTTCTTAAGTCGCCTCCATCATGGCATTTTACCACTGTAACAGAGAAGTAGTGAATACATGAGTGCATAAAAATATGGTGCTATTGTATGTAAAGATAGGATGTATGTAGATATAAATATATGATAAAGACTTGTCTACATAACTCCATAGATAGAAAAAAACTTTTTTTTCAAAAATATTGATTTCCATTTCAAATTATATGTCTCACATATTATCACATTTTATTATCTGGATATAAGCTTACCTTGATAAAGTGATATATTATGTGATGAAAGTAATGATCATTAAATATGATGAGATTCTATGATCAATTTGAACTTTTAAAAATTTGAAATGATAGCCTAGACATGTTTAAATTTTAGCTAGCATCAAAGGAGAGCAAATTTATAGTCTGACATTCTGAGATTTGAGTTTATTAGTATTGGTTGTAAACCTGAATTTTAATTTGGCCCAATAATATGATGTTCTTGCAGGTACACAACTTAAGGAAACTCCAGTAAGAAAGCTAATCTCATGAACTGAAGTGTAGGGAATAATCAGGAAACTCTGCCCTGTGCAAACAGGAAGGTTCTGATATCTGGCCTGAACTGAAGTCTAGGAGATAGCAGGAAGCTCCACCCTGTGCAAACAGGAGGCTGATTGGCTGTCCTGAAGTGACATTCCCAGGAGCTACATCTCTGGTGATATTTCTCACATTACCCACCACTCAGAGAAAACACCTACAGAGTGATTTCTGTAGAAATAAAAGTATAAACACATAATTTTAACTGACAAGTTTACCAGTTCCCCTGCATTATGTAGACATAATTAAAGGTAGAAGGATGTAATTGAATATTTTAGTTTTTATAAAAAATATTCTCTTTGGTAATAGACACTCAAGTTCCTAAAAGAATCTGTTTTTAGTTTAGTTTGTTTGTTTTTGTTTTTTTTTTGAACTCAATAAAAGAGTGTTTGAGACTTTTATTCTGGTTCAGAAACAGAGTTAGCCTCAGTTCACAGATATTTCAGCTTTGGTACTTCAATTTCCAGCAAATTCTACTGAACTTTTGTTCTCAGGTGCAGCAATACAATTTTGTGAAAATATCTCTTAGTTTCAAAGAGACTGGGACTTTTGCTAGACCTCACAGGCAAGGTAATAATACACCTTGAGGTCACTGAAGACATAGGAATGGTACCTGCTGTTTCTGTGCTGTTTGTTAAACTAGCCCTGAAGAGAACACTCTATCAACCGTCTTTCCTTGCCTTGGATTATACATACAGAGATTTTACAGCTTAAACTAATGCACAGCCTGAATCTTCAGTCATTCTCTCTTCCATGCACCTAAAGCCGAGAACAATGTATGTTGAAACAATCCATTGCTGACTGGGTTCCTACCTCCTGATTCCTGTTGTCAAGCAAAATAATAAAGATATTTTTAGTGTCTTCTTGAGACACAGCATGTACTGCCCTAAACATAAAACCCTGACAACCTACGGTCAAATTGTTGATGTTGTGCCTTCTGTGTGTGAGAGATAACGGGAATTCTAATAATGTTAGTATTAGGATGGTCACCATGAAATATTTTCCGGCAAAGGAGCTAGAACACCACACAACATTATGAGGACATTCTATGAAGATGAAGTCCCATTTATAATCACAATTCTTAGTGTTTTATGAAATTAAAAGCTGTATGGAAATTAGTTTTACCTCATTAAATTTAAAATACTGTACTTTGATATGATCCTCTCCATCACTACATATTGGAGAATATTGCTGCTAAAATATGTAAAATATATAAATTGAATTTTCAGATACTTGGATAAAGAACAAAAAAGAAACTCAAGTAGTTACTAGTAAAATATAGGATGTAAGTTTTCACATAAGTTAGAAATTATGATTCATTAGTGATTGTAAGAATAAAATGTTAGTTTAAAATTTAAAGCTTTTATAAGCATGTTAATTTTTTAAGTTTATTTTATATTCAATTTATTAGTATACTTATGTGCTTGTTTTTATAAAGTGTGAGAAAATTATAATGTATGTGTAATGGTTGTAGTTTTTGAACCACCATGATAGTTATGCCTGTATGGGTACTTTTATAGGAATGAAAGAGGAAAATGTTTTCTTTCACATGAGTGTTCTAATTATATTTCGTTTAGCACTGAGAATTAAGCCATGGACTTGCATGTGTTAGCTAAGTATGACACCACTTAGTGGCACTCCTAACCCTAGATGTCCTGTGATGGAGTCTCACTATATAGCTCAATTTAGCCTTGAATGCATATTCTTTTTAACATATGTGTTCTGTGGACTGCCATTACAGTTGTGTGTCACCACTGTTGGGAGAATACACTGATCTCAATGGAAGGTGTGGAATTCCAGTGATAGAGGAGGGAAGATTGACCTCTAAAATTCTGGAAACATCAAGGTAAGTCATATACTAAATGGTTTGGAGATAGAATAAGAAGAATTTAAATACAGAAATAATTTATATTGTCCAAATAATTATAAGTAACTTAAGAAAGGAGTATTTGTAATAATATTAAAAACAGTATTCAACAATGAACATCTGCCCTCCTGACAATATCTACAAGTTGATTCTAAAATGAAAACAGTCTAGGACTTTGAAGAATTCCGACTTGAATTATCAATAGAAAGACACAGCCAAGTTACAAATTGTAGAGTTTATATAAAAGTAACAACAACAATAATCACCAAATTGAGAAGAGGATGAATAGTGAATACCATCCAGGAAGAATCCTGAATTGAATTTACACATTCTATTTGTAAAATGTGTTTTCTCCAAACTTTCTTCAAAGTGATTTTTCCCATTTACTGTGTATATAGAATGATCCTATTGTTCTATTTCGAGTTGCACGAATTCTAAATGGTCTTATAATAAAAACTTGTAGCCAGATTTCAGGGTGAAAGCTGAAAGTTCAGAGCAGAGCAAGCTATAGCCACCACCTCTTACCTCACCAGCTCCTCAGCCTGACCTAGTGTCTGCAAGAGAATTAATTCCTCTCTCCTTTTGCTTTATATTCTTTTCTCTGCCCAGCCATATCACTTCCTGTTTCAACCTTCCTAGTGCTGGGATTAAAGGTGTATGGTCCTACATGGTGGAATTAGAGTTGTATGCCACTACTGCCTGGCTCTGTGTAGGGGTAGTTGTCTGTGCTTTACCTCTGAAGCACTGCCCCTAGTAGGTAGCAGATAACTGCTAGGTACCTGGCCCGCCCAGGGCATTGCTGAATTGGGGGATCACTTAAGACTGGAGATGCATATGGGCTTGTACTCTTGGCTACCTTGTGATCCTGGATGCTGGATTACAGACCAATAAGAGTTCTCTAGAGAATCGGGTTGGATTGCATATCACCTCTCCTGGATTCCATAACTGATTCCTTTGCTGGTTGTAAAATGCCCCCAAATAAACCTCTTTTGACTATCAGATAAACTATGTGGAATTGCCTCATTAATTGCTGCTTTATATGGTGCCCAAAGTGGGGCACAAACCCATGACCTTGAGATTAAGAGTCTCATGCTCTACCAACTGAGCTAGCGGGGCTTTCTTTAAAGTGATAAAACAACTGTATACTCTTCCAGATTGTAAAGCTAGAAACTGAGAAATTAATTAAGGAGATTAACAGTTTTGGAGTTCACTTAAAATACTAAAATCTTAAACTCCATTAATTACCCTAAAATTCGTAAGTAAACATTCCTGAAGCTGCAGTAATTATTTTCTAATTTACCCCCAGTGCTGGCAAGTCTCTGTGGTGATACATTTGTAATCTAAGAAATAATGTTTGCCTGCAGATCAGAGGACAGAGCCAGCCACAGTGCTCTCCACAGAGGTCAGGTAGAGGTGCCACATACCTTTAAACCTAGCACTCAGGAGATAGAGACAGAGATCCATTTGGGATCTCTATAAATTCAAGGCCATGTTGGGCTGCACAAGATTAATCCAGTTTAAGAAAGACACAGAGCTGTAGGGGTCTGTGCCTCACCTCTGAAGCACTGCCCTTAGTGATTAAAAAACTGGGAGAGGATACAGGGTGAACTCAAATCTTCATCTTGCCTCAGTCTACCAAGAAAAGAGATAACAGATGTCCCACATAGGATCCAGGTTTGTATTCTGTTCATCAGAATTAAAGTGAAAAAAATAACCCCAGTATGTATTACAATGTAGCCCATGATTTACCAAATTTCATTCATCATTCTAATGTGATTTCAACCAAGATTATTTTTGTTTCCTCTTGGTTTTAATTATGTAGCTAATACATTCCATTTTATTTAAAATTTACTTTGCATCAATGTTTATAAACCGTTTTCAACTGCACATTTGAAGACATCTGTTTCCATTATGTTTTGTTTTGCTGCAGCTGTTCTGTCATTGACTCTGATATCAGAATTTTAGTTTCCTTGATTTTTCCATTTTGTTTTCTAGTTTTTAGAGGAAGTACTTCATAAAAGTTTAGATTAGGCCAATCAATTTCTTATTATTTCAGTTCTATATTTGCTTCACAGCTTATAATTTGCTGCAAAGAGAAGTGAACAGTGTTGATCTGAGGATACAAGGAAATAACAACCACAGATGGATCTTCAGGGAGATGAGTCTCAGCAGACACCTGGCTATTGCAGCTTCCAGTTAGCCCACTGGAAGCAGAACTGGTGGACAGAGTGAAGTGAACAGGGAGCAGATCTGCTTCCATCTCAGACCACAACCAGTAAGCTTTATTCAGACATAATTGCTATGCTTCTTAGTACTTCAGAAACAAAGAATAGATGTTGTCATTCTCAAAGTAAAGGGAGGAATGAGGCCAGTTAATTGGTCAGTGTAATACATATGCATTTTAAATTATATATATATATAAAATTTAAATGGATAATTTAATGTATATATATATCCATTATAAATATCACTACATTTTTTAATATTAATCCATTACTTGAACACATAAAATGAAGAAAAATGAAGAGAACATTTAGTCCTTCTTACATATTTTTAAATTATTAATGATTAGCATACACATTTAGGAAAAGTTGGTATGAACAATGGTGATGCATAGCAGACTGGGGAGATTTAAAGCGATTTTCAGAGTACTATAATTGATATTTTCAATTTTAAGGTATCTAAGTAGTTAATATTACCTTTAAAGTGTTGTTGAAAAATAGTCAACTTGGAAGGTTTAGGTGAATTGTAACTGTTCAGGATCACAACCATATTAATTCCTGAAACAACAACAATAAAATGAGCTCTGACTGAATATTTAGAATCTACCATTTTAATATGAAAAGTAATGTAAACATTAAATTTTCTGGATATTTTTTCAGTTTATTACAACAGTTCTTTTCAAAAGAAGGCAAATCACAAAATGTTTATGTATCAGAGAACAAGTAGTTTTGACTCTTAGGTAATTGTCTTTTTAACAGAGATACAAAATGCAAATATTTTATACATTTTAATTCATTCCAAGTTTCAAAGTCTCTTCATTATGGATTGCTGCATAAGATTTCAATTGTACAGAATAACATGAACAGAACCTCATAATAACAATACTTTACATATGAAAATCACCAAATTTATGATTGTGAATACAAACAAACAATATGGTAAATATGTACTATTTCCTTTCCTTTGTCTGTTTGTGAGCTGATTCTAATACTGGTGAAGAAAAGAGAAGAAAATTTATATTATAGAATAATCACCGTTAAGTTTCTTCTAAAGTTTATAAATAAAGGATTTACTGAAATTTTTACATATAATACTAACTTCATGTACCTGTGAAATATTTAAATACAACTTGATGCATATAAAATATTGAAGAGTCCATTTCCCTAGTAAAAGATACTATAAAGCAATCAGGAAGTGTTTGCTACTTTATAATGGACATTTTTTTTCTCTATAGTGACCTTATAGATTTGATAATAATCACTTCATTATGGATCAATGTTAGTATTGTTTTCCAGTATAGTTTTTTCTCTTACTAAAAATTCTCAACAGTTTATTTATGTATACATACATATATATATATATGTATATTCATATATATGTGTGTGTTGTATGTTGACTGCATTTACCCTCATCCTTTCTTGCTTTCACCCTGCATATCCTGTCCCCTTTACTCCAATGCTGTGTCTTATATGTTTCTTTGAGTTGCTTTTTAACAAACTTTTAAGAATAATTAGGCTTGGTAAATGTAATCTGTCATCCTATGTCAATGGTTTAGGTATATTTCTAGGAATTAGATAGTTTTGAATTTCCATTAAAAATACTGAGGTTATAGTCATGAATTATATATTGAAAACTTTATTTTATTCCAGTGAGAAAGAGGAAAAAAGAATCTTGTCATATAAAATAGTAAAAAGATACTTGAAATTTTTACGTGAATAACTACACTAATTGCTGGGGCCGTTCCATGCTCACATAGCTATTTATCAAAGACAGAATGATAAATATATGCTGTAGTTTATAAACTCCTTTGGAAACTATTAAAATAAATTATTCATGTTCTGTATGGTTGACTAAATGTGAATGCCTTGTGCTATGTATTCAGAAATTTAATTCTTTACAAATGGGGTATTATTTCAGTGAGGCACATATGCACAATGCCTTTAGATGAATTATTGGAATGAATAAGTTCAGGGATTTTTAAAATTGAAAAATCCTTAGAAACTATAATAAAGTATCTTTTATGAATTATTAGAATGGTTTAAATGCATAATTTAAAAAACTGGACTATCTATGAGATTTTAGTTGTAAGTAAAGAATATTATGAATACGGGTACATAGAGACTAGAGCATTCTACCTCTACACCTTATTGTTGTTGTTATTCTTTATATCAAGTCAGGTAGGTGTTCTTCAAAGAAATATGTTGCATTGCATTTAAATCTTTTGGACCTGCTACTGTTAGTACCCATAAAAAGGGAAAGTACTTCCTTTTGTTTTCTCATCAAATTATAATTCAGTTAAATGGAAAAGTATTCTATTCTTTGATCACATACTATACAATGAAATGAACACCAATGAGATTACCTCTGAACTAATTAACATGATAAGAGGAAATATTGAACTGAAAAAGTGATGTTTAATATTCATAAATTATCCATTCAGATATTGAATGAGTCTGTTTTTCTAAATAAGTTTTTGCATACTTTGATGTTTATAAATTTGTTTGTGTATTTTTAAGACATATTTTTTATATATTTATTCATTTTCTATTTGTGTGTATGTGTGTATCTAGATATATGTCATGTGTGTGCAGGTGAGAGTGAAGGTCAGTAGTGTTGGACATCCTAGAGTTGGAGTTACATGCATATGTGATCCATCTGATATGGATGCTGGAAATTTAATTTGGGTTCTGAGGAAGAGTAGCCAAATGTTCTTAAACATTGGGTCATCTCTCTTTCCAGTGTGTATTCATTTTATTGATTAAATTTGTTCTTTTCAAAGTCAAGAATGTATATAGTACATTCTAATTATTCTCGTTCCATACCATCATTTCTTATCCCTATCCTATACCTTTCTTTCCCACTCTCACACAGCGTCCCTTTCCCACATTCATGACTTTTCATTTTCTTTTGTAACCCACTGATTTTAACCAGGACCTTCTGTGTGACCTCATGTTCGGAACTATCCATTTGAGCTTATTGGACTATTTGGTATACAGTTGAAAACAATGACTGGTTCTGCTCCAGAATCCATCATTGGCTAATGTCTCAGTCAAGATGGATAAGACTCTAAGATCCCCTGTTGGTTTTTAACATGGCCAGGGGTTTTCACAGCCAGTGCAGGAAATAGAAGTTGTTATGAGATAACACGTGCAATGATTGTATCATGACTTAGATACAGCATTTCACATCACTTTTGGCTTCTGGTTGCTACATTCTTTTTTACAACCACCTCTGTAATGTTCCCTGAGAATTATTGAAGTTAGTATGAATGGCCTCTTCAGGAATGCACAACCAACTATCATGTATTCTAATTATCTTGGGCAAGCATGAGTCTCCGTATCTACCACTCTTCCCTAATTACTTAATCTTTGTCATAGAAATTCTATAATTTCTCCTTATTAAAAATGTAGTTACAAGTTACTTAACAAAATAGAGCAAATGTGATTACTTAATAAAGTTGTAACCAGTATACATTTTTTGCAAGGTAAAATTTTTATGGATTCTGGTGCAAATAATTCCCTTTTTGGACCTACTTCAAATAAAACAACATGGTTCAAAACACATCAACACAATAACTAAATGGCAGGGCCTACCTAGGTGATGATAAATGATAAAACTAAATGTACAAAAGTATGTATGTGGTCACATTTGTCCTTGTACAATGAGATAGAGAAAAAAAGACCTGGTGCCTGTTTGAATTCACCATGCAAATGCCAGCATGCTGCAATCTCTGGAATTGTCTTGAGTGGCTCATCTTCAAATATGCTATGTCAGCTGAGAATATTCAGGGAAATGTGGAGGCTGTTCCTTGTTTAGATACAGCTGACAGGAAGACATATGGAAAGAAGTCCCAAAAGATATGAGAGGGCTCAAGATTGCACATCCTCCCTACTTTCTTTATGAATTATACTGTAACACAAGTTTCCCCAAGCCTTGAGAGGCCCTCCTGTGTTGTGGCATTGTCAACTGGAATCAGAATATCTTCTCAGATGAAAGAAACGCCTGTGGGAAGACTTCTTGCAAAGATTATCTTCTGATTAGCTTAGTTATTAGTGGGTATTAAGATTTAAGATTTTTATAAAAAAACATACAAAACAGCTATACCCCTAAAGATATGCATACTTTTTTCCTCATAAGTGGTATCTTAAATTACTTTAATTTTCTGTTTCTTGTAGATGTATTATATATTATTAGTAAATAAAAACTTATCTGTGTTGTTAATTTCTATAAACTTTGTTAAAGTAAATTATCACACAAAATTTTTGTCCTCCAAAGTGTTGAGTAATTGTTTATTTACTCTCTTCAGCTACCTAGGGTCTATGCATAAGTCAGGAAAATTGTGATGCACATATTGTCAGTTTTTGTCTATCTAATGACAAACTATTATTTCAATGAAAAAGTGCATGAAATAAAATATTTAATGCTTTATCTGATTAAATTTTGTGTTATTTAATTAGACTTCCTTTATAATACAGAATATATGGAGGACTAGATATTTGGTTTGTATCCCAGAAAAATATATCTCCCAAATTACTTCCTGAAATAACTCGGCAGGGGTCGATCTCATTCTTGTTTTTGGAAAAATGATTTATCTGAACATTGAAACCTCAAAGTGTCTTTAGAACAAAGAGAAGTTATCTTTCCCTTACTCTCTGTTGATTTCATGTAATAAGGACTTCACTATCAGCGTATTTACGGTATTTATCAGCAGAAGATTGTTTGCATTTAAAAGTATTCCATAATCAAAAAGATCAAGGAAAAATGATAGACCATTTAAAGAATGAATCACTGATAGTTAACCTTCTGTGTGTGGCTGAGAGTATGGAAGCATTGGGAAATTCAGACAGGTGATGTCAGAGCCACTGAATCATCCTTTTAGGATTACTGTTTTCAATTTCCTTGGGCAAGCCATTTGTTTGATATATAGTCAAAAATGTTTCTTCAAGTGTATAATTATACCTTATTGTGTGAATTAAAATTCAGAATCTTAGGATACTTATGCACACATTTAAATAAGTTTTGCATAAGCACCTCATTCAGACACATGTTTATATATTCACATCCTGTGCATTTAATTTCCACGTACAATTCTGTCCCTTCTGGCTATTAAAAACAGTCAATAATATGGTTTCCATCTTTACAATTCTCATATAAAAATCTTTAATTTTATTGAGAAAATATAAACAAAATTCTATAGTAGGTAACAGGTTTAGTGTGTTATAATTATATGTTTATAGTTAAAGTTTTTGACATATAATGAATATATAAAATGGAAAGAAAATGAATAGCAGAGTTTATGTGCTATGTTTCAAATACTATGAGCTTTATAAATTAAAACAAATTTAAATTTCGTCAAAGCATTTTACTACTGAAAAAGGAACAGGGCCATCCTCCTTCTTAATTGCTGTAATAAAGACCATGATCAAAAAGCAACATGGGGAGGGAAGGGGTTAAATTTAGCTTATAGCTCAGATCATAATCATTTAGGCAAACAGGGTAGGAACTCAGGACATTAACCTTCAGGCAGGAGCTGAAGTAGAGGTCATGGAGGATTGCTGCTTACTGGCTTACACCTCACTGTTAGGTCAGCCTATTTTCTTATACAACCCAAGACCACCTACTCAGGGGTGTCACTACCCATGGTGAGCTGGAGCCTATCACACCACCTATCATTAATTAATTAAATGTCCCCTAGATTTGCCTACAGGCAATCTGATGGAGGTATTTCCTAATTGAGATTCCTCTTCCCAGACAATTTTCGTTAGTGTCAAATGTGTCAAGTAAACAAACACAACCAGGGGAAAAAAATTCTCAATGAAATAATTCTTAATGAGAGACTTCCTAAAGCCACTGATGGGAACAGACGAAGAGATTCACAGTCAAACGTTAGATTGAGCTCAGGAAACACTGCAGAGGAGGGAGAGGAAGATTATAGGAGCCAGAAGGGTAGAGGACATCAGGAGATTACATCACAAAATCAACTGAGCCGAAATCATGGGGGCTCACAGAGACTGAAGGGGCTACCACAGAGCCTGCATGGGTCTGTGCTTGGCCTCTGCATACACGCTGCAGTTGTTTAACTTGGGGCTTTGTAGTAGATAGCTGTTCTGTCTATGACTTTGAAGCACTGTCCCTAAAGATGGAGCAGGTAACTGCCCTTCCTACCTATGACCTTGAAGTACTTACCCCTGGGGCATGGCTCAGGGATACCCTTAAGACCTCAGACACACATAGGCCTCATTCTGCTCTTCCTTTTGAGTTTGGATGCTGAGGTGGACCAGATGGAAGAATGCTAGGTACTGTAACTCAGCTTTCCAAGACCTTCTGATAAAATCTCCTGTGCTATAGTGAGTTTTCCTCCCTAATAAATCCCTTCACCCTTTTAAGACTCCATTGATTTCTCATCATAGCTTATTCATTGTACTCTAAAAATGGAAGGGAGCATATCCCTGACTCTTTTGCCTGTTCTTCGAACACTTTTCCTCCTATAGGGTTGCCCTGCCCAGCCTTGGTAGAAGGGATCGTGCCTAGTTTTATTACAACTTGTTATGCTGAGTTTGGTTGATATCCCAGTGAGGTCAGCTCTTTGTTGAAGGGAAATGGAAGAGCAGTGGACTGCGGGGAGAGGGGATAGGGGAGAAATGAGAGGAGTGGAGGAGGAGAGGTTGTGGAATACATAAAAATAAATAAACGAATGAAGATTTTTAAATTGTAAGAATTAAGATATTATAACTTCTGCACCCATCACTCTCCATCGTGTGGTCCATACTGGTGCTCTCTGTGTATGACATAACTGAATACTGAAGGCCTTGAAACTGAGCTTTGTGATTTTGTTTATATGTTCATGTAAACTCTTTCTTCTATAAGTTTCTTTGATCATGGTGTCTTATCACAGCAATAGAAAAATAATCAGTCATGGATTATTTTACAAAGCTAACTTTTCAAATTTGGGGAGATATCTTGTATCTGAATTTCAAATTAAAAGGACATTCATAAGAGTGGAGTAGAAACACAACAAATCATGGGAATTATGTTGGAAGATCTCAGATTTACCCACAATGCCCATCTCCTGAAATGTGATTTCCATTGTCCCTACTATCATCAAATGGCATTTTTTGCAGTAGTGATGACTATTTCCTTATATTCTTTTATAAAGAGAAACAGGTTTACTGCTGCCATGAAAGTAATTCAGTTCAAATAAAGAATTTAATGAATAGATTTCTGAATCTTGAATATGTACCAAATTTTGTGTTAGATGCATTAGAAAGAAACATATCTAAACAGTGCCAATTTTTTCATGGCAAGCTCTAACTGGAAAAATGCCTATGACTAATTTTTCAAATTTACATTATTCCCCCTTTTAAAATTATAATTATCTCTGGGAATAAAGGGTTTGTAACACTAATTGCTAAACAGTCTTATTAATAAAAAACCTGGTGCCAGATATTGGGGTGAAAGCTGAGAGATCAGAGAAATAGAACAAGCCAGCCATAAATTCTTACCACTAGGAAATCTTTAGCCCAAGAGAGCTACTTCCTGTATACTCACGCTTATATACCTTTCTATGCCCTGCCATCTTACTTCCTCCCTGCACCCACCTACATCACTTCCTCTTTCTGCCCAGCTCTATAACTTTCTGTCTGTCTGTATGGACCTCCAGATATCTATGGTTAACTAGTACTGGGATTACAGATGTGTGCCGCCATGCCTGGCTCTGTTCCCAGTGTGGCCTTGAACTCACAGAGCTGGGGATGTATCTCTGCTTCCACAATGTTAGGGTTAAAGGCATGTGCTACCATTGCCTAACCAATATAGTGGCTGGCTTTGTTTTTGATCCCCAGGCAAGCTTTATTTGTTAGAGCACAAATAAAATATCACCACAAGGGTTGAATTTGTTCTTTATCCATAAAACTGTACCACAGACCAGCAAAATCTTATGCATTTCCTTATACTTTACTTCTCTCTTTTTTTATTTCTTGTTGGATTCTTGGTGATTTTAAGACCTGGTCATGCTGTGTAGTTTTGGCTAGCCTTGAAAATGTAGAAATATTCAAATTTCTAACTCCCAAATCCCCATATTACGGATGTAAAATATTATCCCCAGTTATTCTCTTACTTACTTTCCTAACAAAACTTTAGAATTGTAGTTTTCTGTGATAACATCTTCAGTTTCTCTGAAATATTCACTATTAATTATAGTGCTTTAAGTTTTCTCATACCTTAAGTTGTTAACATATCTTTTTATTAATAAAGAAAATGAGTATAAAATTGCTAACTAGTGTAATTATTATTTTGTTATAGAATGAACTTTTATAATCTACTTGTTTGTAAATAGTATTGATAAATAAAGTCACGTGGAAGGAAATTTTTCATTTACAAAATTCAATAATTTTAGGTACACGGTGTTCATGGGATTGTGAAGCTATCATTGTTTCAATTTTAGGACATTTTCAGTACTGTACATACGTGCAATCGATAGTGATGCTACATCAGACAATTTTTTTCTGCAGATGTTGGCCACCTCTCACTCATAATTCTTGAAGGTTCTTTGGCAATGATCTCTAAGCCTTGGAGAGAAAGAGTACAAAATGGGTGTGTTACTTAAGGCTGGGAACTCCATAGTCTCTTGTTTTCTGCATATTAGTTAGTTGTAAGGGTTTGTGTTAGCAACCATGTAATTCAAATAAAAGAATCTCTTGTGACGGTTGAAAGATACAATAATCTATGGATATAAAGATAATAATTAAATATCTCTGATAGATACAGGTGAATAAATCCTCAATAAAATACTTGCAAACCCATTGTGTACCATTTACTGTGATTACATTCAACTATATAAATTTGAGGGGTGTTTAGTGGTCTGCTGGTAGATGTATGTATGTATGTATAGAAAAATCATATATACATATATAATATATGCATATATATGGAAATACACATATGCATATACATATATGTGTGCCCAATGACAGAAAACCTGTGACCATTTCATTAGCTATAGAAAAGGCCTTCAGCCGGTGGTGGTGGCACATGCCTTTAATCCCAGCACTCAGGAGACAGAGCCAGGTGGAGCTCTGTGAGTTCGAGGCCAGCCTGGTATACAGAGCAAGATTTAAGACAGGTACCAAAACTACACAGAGAAATCCTGTCTTGAAAAAAAAAAGAAAAATAAAAACAACAACAACAACAACAACATAAAAGGCCTTCAATAAATCCCAACATACATTCATTCTAAAAGTCCTGGAAAGATTATGGATAAAGGGGATGTATCTCAGTGTAATAAAGGACAAATGTGTTCAATATAATGCTTGAATTCTTAGCTTGAGTAATAAGACAAAGGAAAGAGAAATGGAGATACAAATAAGAGGGGAATAATTTAAAATACCTTTGTTTGCTAATGATATGACTCTATACATAAAATAAAAAACCCTAACACATCCACCAGAAAATTCCTACAGATAATAAAAACAATCAACCATGCAGCAGGATAGAACACACAATACATAAAATCAGTAGCCTTCTTAAACAACAATAACAGCATCCAAGAAAGAAATTAGGACAATTATCATTTTCAAAGTAGACAAACACACACACACACACACACACACACACACACACACACACATTCACACACACACCATATGAATGAGTGAATGGATGGATCAATACATATGAATAAATCTAACAAAGAAAGTGAGTATTTGTACAATAAATGCTTTAAGAAATCATTTAAAGACACAAGCTAGAAAGACTTCCAACCTATGGATTGTTAGGATTAATATTGCAAAACGTTCAGTCTACCAATAGCAACCTACATATTCAATGTGCTCATTATAAAAAAACACAATTCTTTATATAAATTGAAAAGAAATTGCACAAAATTTTGATAGCATAAGAGACCCAGAATAACTGAAAGCTCCTTGAACAATAAGAGGTAGTCAGAGTTATCTCAGTCTCAGACTTCAGTTTATATCCCAGAGCTAGCATAACAAAAGTACATGATATTAGAATCATTTCTACACATGAGTGACATATATATTTATTCTAAATTATACATTATTGTGTGATAATATTTTGTTTGTGCCCTAACAAATAAAGCTTGCCTGGAGATCAGAGTTCGGAGACAGCCATAGAAGCCAGGCAGTGGTAACACACACCTTTCATCCTAGTACTTGGGATCTCATATCTTTGATCCCAGTACATGGGAAGAACAGGCCTTTAATCCCAACACTTGGGAGGAGGAAAAAGAACTGATATGGCTGGGCAGAGAGAGGAAGTGATAAGGTGGAGGTAGAAACAGGACCTTGGCCCTTTCAGTCTGAGGATTCCTAGAGGTAAGAAGTCTTTCCAGTGGCTGACTGCTCTGCTTTGCTAATCTTTCAACTTTCACCCTGATATCTCACTCTGAGTTTTTATTATTAGGCCCAATTAGAATTTGTGATCCATCATCCTTTAAATTAAATATACTTATTTTATTTATTTATATTTCATCTTGCAGTAACAATAATCAATTGTGTTTGACACATTATTATTATAACTGTTGTACTTTCCCCCTATGGTTAATATACAGCAAAATGACAATGTCCTACATATTCTGCTTTGTTATTTTAAGAGTAGACTGTAAGGCTTCTTTTTGAAAGGAAGTTCCAAATTTAATTTCAAAGGGACAATGTAGACAACTAAGATCAAGTTATACTGACAGTTCTGTGAGTTGTGTTCATTATCTGTGCAGAGTCAGCTACTAGTATGCTACCACATGTAATAAAATCAGTTCTGACAAGCTGTCTTATTCATGATAACATAATATAATAATGGGAAATGTAAATGAACCAAAAATAGTGCATCAGAATCTCCAGCATATCTAGGACAGGATGAATCGATATATTAACACTGTCAGTTTTATAACTGTGTATATTGTAATTAGATAATTGCATTTGTGTACATGTTTTCCTATTTCCATAATCATATCAGGCTTAAAATAATATAAAAAAAGAAAAATTAAGTATAAATTAAATATGATGAGATTTTAGCAATAGTAACTTTCTCATTGATTTTTGTAGTAAACATATTTCAAATACTTATCACAGAAATTGCCCTGTGTATCATAAGTAAATCTCATGAAATTATATTTTTAAAATATTGTATCATTATTTAGTTCTTGATCAGTAGATTGTGATTTTACATGAAGTTTTTCTTTTAAATGTGTTAAAATAAAATAGCTATATTCATATATTTATCTCTATGTTAATCTTTTCACAAGAATATAACCTTTTAAACATTTTAATTATCCTTTAATAATTTCATATGTGTATACAACATGTTTTGTTCACATCCATGACTCAGTGTCTCCTCTACAATTCTTACAAATTGCTCCCATCACATATAATGCTCAATGTTATGTATATTCACTTTTGTTACACCAGTTGGTTCTGTTTATATGAGCATAGATGGAAGGTTAATCAATAGTGCAAGACCATCCTTAAAAGGGCCAATTTCCTGAGTCAAAATGATGTACTTTCCTCCATCAGCTGCCAGTAGCTCTGCAAGGAGGGCTTCACCAAGCTCCAACCCATACACCTTGAAAACTGACTGTATTCATCGTATGCAGGTTTCTTTTACATGGGGCAAAGCTACTGTGAATTCATGTGTACAAAAGACATGGTATGCCCATGAAAATTGTTTTTCTCTGCAATCCATCACAACTTCTTCTTCTTATAATCTGTCAACTACATCTACCATGATGATTTCTGAGCCTTGGCGGAAGGGGTCGGGTGTGATGCAGACATCCCATTTCAGGCTGAGCATTCTAAAGTCTCTTTCAGTCCTACCTCTTAATATTGCATCATCTGAATTCCTTTTAATAAAGCAATGTTATTTTAATTAACCCCTTGCTAAAAATACAAGTTAGATACTGTTATAGACTTACAGAGAAAATAATCGCTTGCTCCCATGAATGGTGTATTCTAGTCTGTGGAGGCAGAAACCCAACTACTACACAAGTAACTAACAAAGATTTTGTATAAGTGTTTAACTAAACAAGGTAGTAAATTATGAGCTAAATTAAGAGTTTAAGAATTACCTTCTAGGAAAGCTCTCCTTTAATGCTTGCAAACATCTTATTAATAGTATTTTGCTTTATATAGAAAAAATTATTCACAAACATTTTCTTATATGACACATTTCATTAATATTATAGCTGGAACAATATCATAATGAATTGTATATTTGTTGAATTATTGAGGCATGAAGGACATTCAAGTTGGAGAACTTTAACTATTATGTTTAAATTACTTAAAAATCAGAAATAATTTATAAATGAATCAAGTTGTATGAACATCTAGTTATTCCATTGAAAATTTGCTTACATATTTTGAAAAAATAACTGAAAGCTCCGTTCTTAAAATTGACAATATTGATTGATATTTCATGCAAGTATTTTGAATGTAGAGGTTCTTGCATTAATTATAGGTTCTGGTCCATGCATTTCAAGGTTCTTGACATTTAGTCAAAGAATTGAAGTGAAGACTTAAAACAAACTTACAATAGTGAGGAAACTTTATTCAAAGTTAAGTGATTTAAGTCAGATACAGAATCAAGAGCAACATCAGGCATATATCTTCAAGAGTACTCAAGTACTCCTATTATTCATTGGGGCTTCATTTCTGGAACTCAAGGGAAGAAGAATTGATTTGTCAAAGGATTGGCTTGTTTGGTTCTCTGTTTTGATTGACACCAAGTTACATAGCTGTTTCTTTCCTATGCCCATCTCTTCCCATAATCAACTAACATTATTCCTCTGTGTATTCAATCATATATAGGCACAAACTGATACAGAGGGGATTCTGCACTGGGGAGACAATGTTTTAGTGTACACACACTTCATGGTGTATACAACAAACCAGTATGAATTGGATACATACACCACAACTTTATATCTAGCACTAGAAAGTGGGATATGATTAAATATGATAAAAATCTAATTTTGAGGGCCTCTTAGAGAAGGATTAACTTATTCCATGTCCAAAGAGGAAAGTGGATGCAGCTCAAGCAAGGTGAGAATTCTACATTTCCAAGGGGTTGCTAAGTACATTTTTCAAAGACAAGTTTTCTGTATATAATATCTGCAGACAAAAGTCTCAAACTGTTAAGTCCATTGTTAGAAGAAGTTTATCTGCAGAGACCAAACCAAATCAAGCCCTGAACTACTAGAGGCTCCCCTATGCTTGTGTGCCTCATTATAAAACCTCTTCATGGTTCAGACAGTTGGTATTCCCAGTTGTAAGGTCCATTGTCTAGAAACTTTGACAACATTTACAACTTGGAGCTCCATTGTTCTGTGATCCACTTTTCACAAATTGTGGATATTTGGATCTATGTATAATTTTTATTTAGGAAGATAATGCCACCATTTTCCTTATTACAACAATTTAGTAAAGTCTTCATTTCCTACCTTGAATTTTCCAGTTTAGAATTCTTATTTGTTCTCTTACATAGCTTAATTTTTTAGTTCATTTTAAATTGTCCTCGAGAATTTTGAATGATGTATTTTGGTTTTTTCGAGACAGGGTTTCTCTGTGTAGCTTTGCGCCTTTCCTGGAACTCACTTGGTAGCCCAGGCTGGCCTCGAACTCACAGAGATCCGCCTGGCTCTGCCTCCCGAGTGCTGGGATTAAAGGCGTGCGCCACCACCGCCCGGCGAATGATGTATTTTGTTTATATGCACCCCTCCCGCAAATTCTGGACACTTGCCACTTACACTCTCATAATTTAAAATATTATAGGAATCATTCATTCTAAATTCTGAAAATACTTACCATATACAGTTTCCATTTCATTTTCAGCTTCAATTTTCTAAGAGTTTTTTTTTTTTTTTTAATTAGTGAGACTCTCTTGGAGAACACTAAATTTTCTTATGCAAAAGACAGCCTCTTATCAGCATGAAAACTGTCAATACTTCCTAATGCTGGTCTTTAGAGTCCATGGAGAAATGTCTTCTCAGTGGTAGAAGTTAGTGGGTTTTCTGTTTGTTTGTTTGCTTGTGTATCTGTCAACTGATTACCATCCATGGAATATCTACTTTGTAGAACATTTGTAGATTCCTAACTTGAAAGGAGTCTTACATTAAAATACTGGTAGGAAACATTGAGCTTTAACTTTTCTAACAGTCTAAATCGTCCGTTTCCCCATACTTCAGAACTATAAATGAGGTAATGTTGAATACATGGTCCTGATGCAGTTAGGGGCCATGTTGATGTCCCTGTCCCATGTTATCACCAAAGGCCATGTAGATGTCCATGGTCTGTGCTGCCACCAGGGACTGTGCCTGGGTCTGTGGTCCAGCTGCAGCTAGGAGTATTTGTTGACATCCATTGCCTTTGTACCACAAAGCCCATCCAGATATGCATGGTTTGTGCCACTACCACCTCAAAACATGTTCAGGTCCATGGGCCTAATATTATGCACCCTAATAAACTTATCCGGGGTCAGAGACAGAACAGCCACTAGATACAAAAGCTAGACAATGGTGGCACTCACACCTTTAATCCTAGAAATTTCAGAGGTAGAAATCCCTCTAGATCTCTGTGAGTTCAAGGCCACATTGGAAACAGCCAGGCATGGTGACACACGCCTTTAATCTGAGGAAGCAAACCTTTAATCCCAGGGATTGATGGTAGAAAGGAAAGATATATAAGGCATGAAGACCAGAAACAAGAAGCATTTGGCTGGTTAAGCTTTTATCTGGTTAAGCTTCAGGCTTTCGAGCAGCAGTTCAGCTGAGAGCCATTGGGATGTGGACACAGAAGCATCCAGTCTGAGGAAACAAGACCAGCTGAGAAGTTGGCCAGGTGAGGTTAGATGTGGCTTGTTCTGTCTCTCTGATCTTCTAGTATTCACCCCAATACCTTGTCCTGGTTTGATCTTATTAATTAGAACTTTTTAAGATTCATGCTATAGGCCATGATGCTGCCAGGAGCTATGTAAATGTGAGTGGTCTGTGCTGCCACCTGAGGCCAAATTGATACCCTTGTTCTCTGTAATGCAACTGGGGGCCCTGTATGGGTCTGTGGTCCTGCTTCAGCTGGGGCCCATGTTGATGTCCATGGCCCCTTTAACCACTGAAGTCCATGTAGATGTTTGTGGCCTGTGCTCCACCTGAAGCCATGTTGATGTCTGTAAGGCAGGCTGCCACCTGGGACCATGTCTGGGTCCATGGTCCTTCTATAGCTGTGGCACATGCTGAAGGTGGAGACTGAGTGGATGTCTACCCTTTAGGAATCCCAAGATCCTTGTTCCTGCAGACTGTAAAGAACAAGGAAGCTTCTTCTGCAGTGGTGTCAGTGACTGAAGAGTCAGTTGAGAAAGACAGACATAGAAGACTTCTGTGACAACTCTCCACCCACATCATCCTGCGCCCCACCATGAAGATGTTGATGTTTTGGCAGGCAGACCTGGGAAGACTTGCTAGGAAGTCTCATTACAGGACTCATTATTGGGGTTCATTATGTGAAGTTCCTGCATAATAAATAAAAAAATTACTTAAAAGGGGAAAATAAACAAACAAGCAAAACCAAAATGGATTTCTGCATGTTTTCCTTCTGGATTCCCTGACGTTCAAGAAAAAAAAAAATTCACCTTTATCCTATAATGAAACATGAGAAATTTGTAAATAATTTCTGCCAAGCAAGATCCATCTTACATGCACATACCACTTAGAAGTGAATTTTTAAAATTATTACTATTTTTCTAAGATAAGGTTTTGAGTGTATTTACTCAATTTATGTGTAACTTAAAATTTTTAGTCACACACACACACACACACACACACACACACACATATATATATATATACATGCCAATATTTTAGTAACTTAAAGAGCAAGATTTAACAATAAATAAATAAATAAAAAACATCAAAGGATGTGAGTAAAATACCACGATCAAAGCAAAGCAACTTACCGAGAAAAAAGGTTTTTTGGGATTTTGGTTCCTTAGTGATAAAAGTGTCATGGATCCCTTGATATCTTTCTAGTATCAGATGTGACTCCCCTGCTATGAGGTGGGTTTCAGATCTAATTAAGACAATACTCGATTACTCACAGAAATAGTCATTCTACTCTGTATCATTGGGCTCACCTCATCTAGCATGTCCGAATTGTGGGATGCAGTGTACATAACTGGGTAAGTTCATTGAGATCCTTTCCCTCCTGCACAATGGCATGCATAGTTGTACTGTCCGAAAGTACCTTTACTTGTACAGATTTGTACAAGATTAACCCAGTTCAACATTCCAGCATGGAGGCCAGATGGATCAACAGTCCCTGTACATAGATAGCTAAGACACTACTGGGAAGATATCATCAGTCTTGCCCAGCAATGAACTCTGCGTGCTGCAGTACTGCCCTTTTGACTCTATGTACTCACTGGCTCAATAGTGAACTGATTGTTATTGGGATAACCAATCACTTTCTGTTTGGACATGAAGCCAGTTTCATAAGAAAGATTTCATGCATGATACAATAAATCTAGTAAAAAAAATCCATGATTCAGATCATAAAGCTTGGAGGAATATGGTCTTTGTTTTGCTAAATGGTCTTCATGGTGATTGAAATAACAAATATCTTTCAAACTTAAGGGGTTTTGATCACATGATCTCCAGGTGGTGACACTGTTTTGAAATTTAGGGGCTAAGCCTGGTAAGAGAAAGTTTATTATTTGGAATCTACTTCAAGATGAAGAATCAACTACTCCCAGTTTACTTTCTGCTTCTTGCTTATTGCAAAGGGTGTGAGCTCTCAGCATCCTATTCCAGCCAGCATACCTATTTCTTGCTTCTCTGACTCCTATCCATGCCACTTTTGTCATTATAGAAACAAAATTTCAAATAAACTTTTTCTTCTGTAAGTTGTTTTTATTATTCACAGCAACAGGAATGTGAAAAATATAGTCATACTTTACCTACATTTTAAATATTTACATTTATCCCCATAGATATGTGTTGTTCTTAACTTTGGTCAGACCATGCCACTTCTGATGGATAAATGAAGCATTCATAAGACCCAATCCAGCTGCTGACAGTTGATTATGGCTGAGAAAAAAGAGCAAGAGAGGGAGAGAGAAACTGTTCTTTGGTGTCATAACAAATGCTAGTTGTCCATGTAGAAGATGGTCTCACATGTTTAGACAGGCAGAACTTATTGTACTTAGAGAATATTAATAAGAAAGCAAATTAAGTTGGATGGAATTTATGGTGATCTTAAGAATAGTTTGATGGAAGAGGGCTGGATGGGTATGATTCAAATGCATTGTATAAATGCATGAATTTTTCAAAGAATAAATAATATTTTTTAAAGAACATGAAACTGCAAAACAAATATATTGTGAGACAGGGATAGAAGTTTGGTGGAGAGAATGGAGGTGTATGTAACTAAAGTGCATTGCATACATCTACTAAATTTCAAACAATAAATCTCTCACACACACAAAATATGCACACATACTTTGCTAGGATTTTATTGCTGTGAAGAGCCACCATGACCATAGTAACTCTTATAAAGGAGAACATTAAATTAGAGTTGGCTTACAGCTTCAGAGGTTTAGTTTCTCATCATTATTTAATGAAGCATGGTAGCACACAGGCAGACATGGTGCTGGAGAAAGAACTGAGAGTTCTACATTTTTTTGTTTTGTTTTTTTCAATACAGAGATTCTCTGTATAGTTTTGGTGCCTGTCCTGGATCTTGCTCTGTAGAGATCCTGGTAGCTGGCCTCGAACTCACAGAGATCCACGTGGCTCTGCCTCCTGAGTGCTGGGATTAAAGACATGCACCAAACCATTGCCTGGCGAGTTCTACTTCTTGATCCACAGGCAGCAGAAAGAGACTATGTGCTATACTGTGCATAGCTTTAGTATATAATACCTCAAAGCCTGCCTCCACAGTGCCACACTTTCTCCAACAAGCCTACACCTACTTCAACAAGCCCACACATCCAAATTTTGACACTCCCTATGGGCCTAGCATTCAAATACATGAGTCCATACGACCGCACTTATTCAAACCATCATATACTTCATGCTTTGAATTGCTCCACGAGCACAAAAATGTCTTATTCATCCCTGAGGACACAACTAGGTACATTTTTTTTTTATCAATTCCCCATTATAAAACAAGGTGTATATTGTTCATATAATTAATCTTCTCGAATTTATTATACTATTTCTTAAAACTGGCACTGAAGAGCTTTTGCTGGCATAACTAATGACTTAGCAGATGTGCAAAAGGAATTTTTCTTATGAAGAAATATTTGTAAATACCATTCTGTATCAACAAAATAGTAAATTTCGTAAATAAGATTTTTCATTGTATATTTCTTTAAAATGTATTACAGTGTGCAAAGTTTAATTTTGTTATATTATCATCTCTTTATAAGTAATTTATTCGACACATAATCTTCCATATTTTCTTAGCTTTATATATATATATCACATATATAATACGTAAGTATAATCCAGACATTACAACAGTTATTCATATTGATAAACCGCATATTATGGCTTCCTTTAAAGAAACAATAAAAAAGTAATAATAGGGTATTTCTCCATTAGAAAGCTTACTTCACTTGCTTTACTATTCTGGAGTACACACATTTCCATTTCACATAAAGTGCACATATCCATGATTCGTTTTTATCACCTCTTAAAGTAAATATGTGTGTTAGGAGCCCCTTGTTATGGGAAAGGAGCAGAGATGTGTGAACAAGCTCAAGGTGGATCTTAGGTGAAAGACAATGTGAAATAAGTTGTGCAGACAGAGCAACGTGCCACCATACCTAGAAATATCATGTGAAGTGACCTTAGATTACATTAAGCACTTTTAATACAGAAGTAATATTATAAATTAGAAAATGATCAAAACAGATTCAGCGTATTTTAGCACGGTGTATTAGCAAGCAGTTTTAAAAGCTTCTCATTCACCCCACTGAAACAGCTGCTTTTGTAAAACATATTACCTTCATTAGGGTACAGAAATGCCTTTCTTCCTTCTTGTCATAGAGTGAAAGTTTGTATGATAGCCAAAAACTCTAAAGGAGAAAAGAAAATACTGAATTCAGAAGACCTTGCAGATGCTTTGCCAAATAATTGCAATATATTTTGGCAATGTGTTACAAGCAAACAGAATTAAGTTACTCAAATGACCAAGAAAGAACAAAGACTATATAAATAACAAGTATGAAAGTTGAAAACCAACAGATTGTAACTGAGGAATAGAGAAAGCACACTCACATGACAGCATATACACATTCCACCCTTTCGGTCCACAGCACGAAAAGAAGTTAGCAAATAAAATATCTGTCTAGAAGAAATAAAAGAGCAAAAAAAAGTCAATATTGTAGACCTTCTTTCCAAAGTTATAATAGAATTATTAATGAAAGTTTTATTTTCTGCCAGGGACAGCACATAAACTGGCTAACGTGCTGCCAGCAGAGATTGCAGAAAAGGGGACCTGAGATTGTGGACCCTCCGTGTGTTCCCCTCTGGATCTTCTGCTTACCATGCCTCTAGAGGGCCAAGGCAGAAATGCCTAGGTGTCCCAAGGTCATGCTTTATGTTGTACATATGTCATGCCATCCTCCATATAAATATTTATTGTAATGCTAGTCTTGTTTTTCTATCTGATCTTCAAGTTCTGCGTTCTTAGACCAATGGTGATTTCTGTGATACAGGAAAGGAGTGAAGTAAATTTCACAGGAAATTATACAGAGATGATCACTCAGGCTGGGGTTAAGGCAGCTATGCAGTTCATAGGAAAGAACCTGCAGCCTGGGGAAGCCTTTTAGGCTTGGATAAACTGTACTGAATGTGTGGTCAGCTATAGCACATGGTATGATGTGCATTAACACACTGGACTTAAATTGGCCTTGATGAATAATTCAGTTTCTGAGGATATTCCTAAGACATTGTGTAAAACTTGAGACACTAATGGGTATTGGCTGAAGACTATAGATGGAGTAACATATAGATGGGATGACAAACTAAAAGTGTGGGAACCTGGAATAGGAGGAAAATAGTGGCCTCCACCAAGAAAGGTAGATAACAACTTTAATTCAGATACTTTTTAGTCCTCCTAAAGGAGTGTGGAGATAATGTGACAATTGATGGAGTGATTGCTACAAGCTTTATTGGGTTCCTAGATTGAAAAGAACTGCCAAGAAAGGTGAGCTTCCTTTCATCGAAGCTCTATAAATTAGATTAAATCTTCCTTGGAATTTTTTGGATATAGAAGGACAGAAGTTGCTGACTTTCAGGGACAGATTTCTTGTCTGAGGTCATTGTGGCCCACCAGTCACGGGGTTTAGTGTTTGCAGAGGGATGAGGAGGAACTTAGGCAGCTGCAGGGGTCTTGAAGTCAAAGCAGGCTGTGTGAGAAGGAAATAACTGGTACATTGACCACTGTTCTTAATTTTACCTTTTTTGGGAAATTGTATGTTGCTAGCCTTTGGGTCAAGTGCTCAAAAGATTGTATAATCATTAATAATAAAAATAGATTATGCTTGCTTTGGTGTTAAGTCTGGAATAGTTCCTGTGTTTAGTAAAAGATGATGAAGAATATATTGGTAATTTTCTAAGAATAATTTTTGGAATCATGAGAACATTTCATATTGGGTGATTTTCCCTTTCCTTTCTATTCCCCCTTTTCTTATAATAAAAGACTGAGGTCACCAGGGCAAAAAGAGAAGCTAAAGCAAGAGAAGTTATAGAAGTAGTTAAGCGAAACTAAGAGAAACTAAGAGGAGCTAAGAGAAACTAAGAAAAACTAAGAGAAGCTAAGAGAAACTAACAGAAGTAAGAGAAGTTAAGAGAAGCCAGGGAAACAAAAGAAACTTAGCAACTGCAGAAGCCCGAGGAGACCTGTCAGCTTGCATGAACATTGTCTCTGAGTCGTTATTGCACCTTCCAGGTATTCCATCCTTCAGACCCCCGAAACTGCTGAGGCAATTTTCCTTTAGGCTTTAATTTGTATCATTATTGTATTCAATAAGTTCAAAATAAATATTGTGTCAAGTTTTACAAATATTTACAATGACCTCTAAAAATTTCCAAAATGTGGAGTTTGGGAAGCAAATTAAGTTAATAAAGTGATTACTAAACAAATCAGAGGACCAGAGTTTGGATACCCAGAATGATGCAAAAAGTGCCCAGTATAGGGACATGCCCCTATAATCCTAATTAAGGGAGGGAGAGACAGATAGATTCTTAGCACTTGCTGGATGTCCCATCTGTCTGAATCAAGGAGCTCCAGATTAAGAATGTTTATCTCTAAAGATAACATATACATAACACCCATACTCCTGCAAGACAGGTTTCACTGAGGAATATGAACAAGGAGTTATACCTGGCCTTTCTTTTGCTTGCCAAACTTATCTCTCAAATGTGTATCTTCATGTAGACTTCTTGTGGAGAATTCTAACACCCCATTCCCCTTTTAAAGTTTAGAAGATATCTCAGTTTAATGTACTTTCTTCTATTCAAATCTTAGCTCTAAATAATTTGGCATTATAAAGTATTAAAATATTTAGTACTCCTGTATGTGATGCTTTCCATGATACAATACATGATCAAGGCTAGCTGATCTTCATCATTGAAGTTTCTCAACATTGCACAAAATTCAGTTACCCAACTTCAGATTATATCATTTACAGCATCTTAACTAAAATGCAAAAATGCATTTAAATGCTCTAGCTAAACAGCATAAAATGGGAGCACATATAGCAGAAGTTTATGAAAGCAGAGCTGATTTGATAATTTTAGGTTGTTTGATACTTTTTGGTATAGGTGTTTATTTCTTTTATTTGTGTATCTTAATTATTTTCTTTTGCTCTTATCCTCAAAAAAGGTTTATAGTGTATCCCATTGTATAATTCAACATTTTCCACAAAGCTTCAATTGATAGATATTAGTCTATACCAATTTTCTCACAGTATATAGAAATTTACCAAATGGAGTATACTGCTCCATTTGCACTGTTTACATCACAGAACACTTAAGGCACCTGAAGGTGAGGCTGTTCTGATAGTATTTGCTTAATTTGCAGAGTCAGCAATAGTTTTTGGATGAATGGCCAAGCTAAATAAGCGTGTTATCACCAATTGATCATCATGAAAGAAACAGATCATTAAGCTTGTAATTTGCACGGCTAATAAAGGTCTGGAAATAATTTTGGAATGCTTCACCAATCTTATAATTTTGTGTCTAGCTCTCCAACACACAAACAGAAAACATGAAGTTAAGTATTGTCAGAGATAAGCATATGCCTCCAGTATGTTATTAAATTCCATTAGAATCAAGGAGTGAAAATAATGGAATAATCAGCTTTATCTTCATCGTGTGAATATGAACTTGATGTTTCTTCTATATGAATATAGTCATGACTCCATGTCAAATAAACATGGCAGTGCAGATTGAAAAGGAGCCATCCTCACATGTTAAACAACACTGTCTAGTGCATAGTTGATAAATGTCATTAGGGAAAAAAAAACAGGTTTTATGTAATGAGATTAAGGGAAGCACTTCACTGTAGATAATTTGTCTTTAGAAAAGCTCCAGTAATTTAAGTGTATCCCTACACAAAAAGCATACTCAAGGATGCTGAGAAAACCCTTTCTAGCTGAAGGCTTGTCAGCTCAAATTCAATTTACTCTTAAAGCAAAAGCATTGATACCAAGTTTTGTGATGGACTTAGTGGAGATGCAAATTGGTAAGCAGAGTGTTAGAAACATACCATCCCTTCTATCCTCAAACGTAAGGAAAGATGGTTGTCTCCGCTGGTAGTTCTAGTCTCCCCAGTGAGACTGGGAGAAAAAGCAAACCATGATGTCCTAGTCACTGTTCTGTTACTGTGGAGACATACTAGGGCCGAGGCAACTTTCAAAAAAGAAAATATTTAATTGGGGCCTTGCTTACAGTTTTAGAATGTTAGTCAAGGATCAGCATGGTGGGAAGCTGACCAACAGGGCGTTGGAGCAGTACCTGAGAACTTTACAATCTGCTCTGCAGGAAGCAGTAGAGAGAAGCTGTGCCTGATATGGACCATTGAAACCTCTAAGTCCTCTCCTATTAATATACCTCTTCCAACAAGACCACATCTTCTAATCCTTCACAAAGAATTCTACTCTCCGGGAATTAAGCATTAAAATATTTGAGCCTGTGGGATTTATTATAATTCAAACCGCCACAAATGAGTAGGGATAAATTTTGTGTTGAAAGAATTTATGTTCCATAATAAGAGAAAAATATTAAGAAAAGTTATGCGGATAATCACAATTTCTGAACATTCATCATGATCTCTTGATAAAATGGGAGAATATTTTCTTTCATGTTCCTGATATTCTATTAATCTGATTTGATAAATTTAGATAGAGGCTTGATAATATAGATTTTTTAAAAAATCATAACATTCTTTTTCTGTTGTTTCGTTCCCTTACTAACTGTCTTGTTCCACACACCAGAAAAAAAATAGCTGGTGTCCATTCAGATATAAAACTGAAGAAAGCAGAAAGGGGGAAGAATGACATTCTCATTCTCTAAGAAGTCTTTTGACTCATTCTTCTCATACATTTTATTATTCCATATTTCTTTTAGGACCACTTCAAACAAAATGTTTTCCTTCAAACCATGGGTGAATATTCATGTTGGAAAATTGGCCATGATCACTTATCAGATTTGTATTTAACAAATCAAAAGTGGTAATTTAGTTGCAGTGTGACAAATCATATAGTATATTTATCTTTCATTAACACAACAAGAATGGTATAAAATTGTATGTATGACTCAATAATCAACTATTCCTAACTCCCAGACAAATTATCTTCATTAATGTAAATCTTACTTGGAATCAAAATGAAGTCAAACTTACTTGTAGAATTTGCAGACCTGTCTTACAAGTGCTCTGATAATAATCAATGCCAACTTCCAAATATTATCTTAGTCACTAAGTCAGGACACTTATTATTTTCTTAGAACTTCCATAATACATTATCCTCAACAGTGTATATGTAAAACAGCTTGTTCCGTTACATCCTCATATCTGGAAATGATATTTTCATTTAAGTTGTCAACAGTATAGTCTCTTTCTGAATGCCATAAAAGACCTTTTAATATTGTCATCTCAGTCATAGTTGATCACCGTCATTGTATGTATGCCCTGTCTTTTAGTATACCATTATGATTTCAAGTTGTCTTCACACCCAAACTTCAGTATGTCCTGAACTCCAGATTTTCTTCATTGTAAAGACATCAGAATGTATTCTATTATAGGAAGAACTCATATAATTGGATTATATTACAGAAGTTCTAAACCAAATAATTATGTATTAATTGGGTCCAACTTCAGGAGTTTAATTTACCCTTTGAGTTAGAAACAAAGCCCGAGGCCATGTTGCAGTCCTATGAAGGGCCAAGTTGGTTTCCATGGACTCTGCCGCCAGCTGAAACCATGCTGATGTCTGTGGGCCATGTTGTAATCGGGGTCCAAGTTAATGTGCATAGCCTGTGCAGCCACCTGAGGCAGTGTTGATGTCTGTGGCCTGTACTGCTAATGAAAGTAATGATGACATCCCTGGTCCTTCTTCCAGCCAGAGGCTTCTGTGACTTCTCTCATCCCCCAACAAAAGAAAGCAGTCTAGACATGAAGCCATTGAAGAGAATCCTTAAAGTTTGTGATAGGGATCCTGAAGGGAAGCTCTTCAGAATTTATGGTTTCTGGAAGGGTTGGGCACAGAGGTCTTAGTTTTCTTTAAGGGGCTGACCATTCAGAGTTCGGCTATGCTACAGTGAGTACAGTTCGGCTATTACAGTGAGTAATTTGCACTTGGTTTTCCATTTTCTTTCATTTATTTTTATTTTCTTCTTCTTTTCTTTGGAGGAGATCACAAGTGGAGGTGGCCTTGGGAAGACAGAGAAATGGATGTGATCAAAATGCATTTTACATTTTACATTACCCAAAAAATCAATAAGGATATTCTATTGGAAACAAAATTTACCCTTTAGGGTAGAAACAAAATATTATTTTACTGCCCTATTGTGATTACATCTATATATTATATATTTATTTACTTTGACTATAATTTTCTATAAATCAAATGAAATAAGATATCACTAGACAGTAATATATACTGTATTGCAAACATTATTAAGTCACTAAATAAAGCCTAAATAGTTTAAAATATGTAAAAATAGTGTAAAATGCATTTTCATTGTCTTTTATCTTGTTATTTCTAAACATAGTCTATATAGAAAAATAAATCAGTCTCCTCTTATAGTTTCTTAGAAAAGCTGTTTTGTAGAAGATCTTCATTACCTTCAAGGAAAGAATCCACACAGTAGTCAGATAACTATGTGATATCTGCTGACACAGGAAAGTCAAGAACACACAGTACAGACACATTGTTTTTGAATATTTGCCTGCTTCTTGATATAATTGACAAAACACAAGTCATAACGACTGACTTTTCCATTTCATATTTCTCATGTGAATTATTGAGTTGAAAAGTAAGTATGTATGGAAATTCAACAAATTAGAAGGTTATGCCTCCATCCCTTTTCTTTCAAACCACATAAAGAGTAGCATAGATTTGTCTCATGTAACCTTAACATTGTTAAAGGAATATAATATACATTTAGAAGTTTCTCAGATAATTGTTAGTGTCTCCATTCTAAAGCAGTGGTTCCATTGTGCACTGAATTACTCTGAAGGAGAATTGCAATCTTAGATTTGGTATAAGAAAAAAAAATATATTGCCTCTGCTTAAACTTGGTTTTCATAGTTATGATATGCAAGAGAAAGATGATTGTGATATATGTGAATTATTACAAAAATATTTAGTTCAGTATTCTAGGCACACTATTGCTCTTTGTATTTATCTCATAGTTTTAATTTTTTCTCTAGGAGCTATGATTCATAGGGGAATAGCTTCTATAAAGAATTTGAAAAGGGTGTTTATGTAAGATAATTAGAAAATTGCTAGATGGAAATTCACTGAACTTTAAAAAATTATATTCTAATTGCCATTTCAGCACAAAAATAGCAAAACATCAGTTTGCAGGATCTGAAAAGGGGGCCTCAGAGAGCAGTAAGAGAAGATGAAAAGACTAAGCCCTGAGGAAGCCCTCTTCTATTCAATTGTAACTAAAAAGCAGTCCAAGGATTGGCCTAAGAAAAACACCAAACCCCTTGAAAATTCAACAAAAAATTTAAAAAGTAGATAATAATATTTGAAATATCATATGTCAATTCCACTTTCTTCTTAGAAACTCATTATTTTTAATGATACCAAGGTAATTGAGCAAAAATGTCATGGTGACTATTAAGTTGCTAATCTTTAATGTATGTTTGTGAGATAATGAACCACATTTTCCCACTGTGTAACTGCACCATGGGGACTGAGAAACAGTTAGTTGTTGGTACAAAATATTTCAGGTCACTGGGATACCACTTAGGAAATTAGCCATCATTAAGCTAAATGATACTCTTGTGTTTAACATAAAGGTCAACATACCTTTCAAAAAATGTTGGTTGCTAAGAGGGATTGCTCAAGTATAATCATATTATTTTCAGTACAGTTGAGTAGGTATTTGTATGCATTTTCTTCTGTTGTGGCAATTGAGAAAGTATTTTTGCTGCATATGAAGAGATGTTAACAAATTTTTTAAATGACCCTATTTGTTTTGCATAAATCAAAAGTAGTTTATCCCTATTTTGTAAAGGATAAATATTTGGATAATTTTATACAAAAGATCATAATTAATCAATAAAGTTCTCTACTTTATTTATTGGAACATAAAATAATTGATTCTATTATAATTGAAATACATAATGAAAATATATTTTAACATTTACAAAAAGGCATCAAGCAATATTATGTTACATCTGTTATAATGAGAATATTGATTTTGGGCTGAAGTCACTGAATATTTCAATATGATTTGCAGTGTATGTATATCCAATAATTACTTGGATATTAATATGTGATATACAGTAACAACATTTAATGATTATTCCTTCTAATCACTCTATGACTTCTAAAGTTACATATAAATGTATTTGGTCATATGAGAATAGATAATACAATATTAATGTGCCATTGAAAGAATGAATAAAAGACTTAAATATGTAGATTTTCCAAGAAAATTATGTTCTAGCTTCCATGGCCAGATATGTCCTATATTTAGTACATTGTACTACATAGTCACAAACTTTTATGGTGCTTTGGAAATTGGTAAATTGAAACTCACTTATATAATAAAACTTATTCTCCCTTCATACCAAAGTTCCCCTACAATAACAGTTGATCCCATTATCAGTGTTGCATGGATGACTTACTATAATGGGGATGATGTTCTTCCCGTAATTTGAAGAAAACAGCCAGAAACACAGGTGTGGCTCTACTACAGAAGGATGTGTCCTGAAGTGAATGGTTACTACCAGAAATATTCCTCATCTATGACAAACATGTGAAAATGCTCCCCCAGAGAGGCAAATAGAGACATGGAATTTCCTGGCTTCGGATAGATCTGTCATCAGATGAAATCAAGAATAATTCAGACTGAATGACTTCAAATGGTGCCATCATTACCCAGAAGATTAGAATGCATCTATAAGTTTTACCAAAACAATGTGTTACTAGAACCATATGACCAAAAATATTCCATGACATACTTAATAACCTTAACTAATGTATTCTAAAAGAAGTAAATATAAAGGCTTTAGGGTGGCATGATGGCACAACAAGTAGGGACATTAGTTTCTTGAAGTCCAATCCCGCAAATTAAGTTTAGTCCCACAGAGTAGCAAATTGGAAGGAGAGACCTGCTTCTACAAGTTGTTTCCTAGCTTTCACATGCTACACGCAAACACACACACACACACACACACACACACACACACACACAAATACATTGATAAATAAATGAATAAATAAATAAATAAATAAATATTTTTAATATAATCCTTATACCCTGTAAGAAGTGAGCTCTGGAGTCAGAAGAGAGGTGAGTGACCAGCTCTCCTGATATACTGCCCCACTTCCTAGTTTCTGATCTCAAATGCCCATTCCACTGCCCACACCCTCCTGCCTCATTACCCTCCCAAAGGCTAGCTAAAAACTTCAAGTCCTTGAAGGAGGAATTGGAAGAAGATAACAGAAATTGGAAAGATCTCCCATGCTCATGGATTGGTAGTATTAACATAGTAAAAATAGCCTTTCTACCAGAAGCAATCTACAGAGATTCAATGCAATGCCCATCAAAATACCAATGCATTTCTTTACAGACTTTTAAAGGACAATGTTTAACTTCATATGGCAAAACAAAGATAGCTAAAAAATATCCTGCAAAATAAAATAACTTCCAGATGTACCACAGGCCCTGATTTTAGCTGTATTACAGAGCTGTAGTAATACAAACTGCGTGGTATGGACATAAAAACAGACAGGTGGATCAATGGAATCAAATCAAAGACCCAGACATAAGTCCATACCTATAGACATGTGATTTTCAATAAAGAAGTCAAAATTATTCAATGAAAAAAGAAAGCATCTTCAACAAATGATGCTGATATAGCTTGATGTCTGCATGCAAAAGAATGCAAATAGATCTATACCTATCACCCTGCAAATAACTCAAGTTTAAGTGGATAATTTGATCATGTAAATCCTTAACATAATCCAGTTGCACTGAACCAGACAGAAGAGAAAATGGTGACTAGTCTTTTATGCACTGGCACAGGGGGCAACTTCCTGAACAAAAATCCCAATAGTGCAGGCATTAAGATCAACATTTAATAAATGGGACCTCATGAAATTGAAAATTTCTGTAAGGCAAAGGACATCATCAATAGGTGCTGTTGGATGGTCTGTATGTTAAATGTTTTGCTCTGATTGGTTAATAAATAAAACACTGATTGGCCAGTAGCCAGGCAGGAGGTATAGGTGGGACAAGGAGAGAGGAGAATTCTGAGAAGTGGAACCCTGAGGCAGAAAGACACTGCCAGCCACCACCATGACAAGCAAGATGTAAGGTACCAGAAGGCCACGAGCCCTGTGGCAACTTATAGACTAATAGACATGGGTTAATTTAAGATATAAGAACAGTTAGCAAGAAACCTGCCACAGTCATACAGTTTGTAAGCAGTATAAGTCTCTGTGTGTTTACTTGGTTGAACCTGAGCGGCTGTGGGACTGGTGGGTGAGAGAGATTTGTCCTGACCGCAGGCCAGGCAGGACTGGAGAAAACTCCAGCTATAAATACGATAAAAAGGGCAGCACACAGAATGGGAAATGATTTTTACCAACTCCACATCTAACAGAGGGATAATATCCAAAATATATAAAGGACTCAGAAAAGTAGACATTAGATATTCAAATAATCTAATTCAAAAATGGGGTCCAGATCTAAACAGAGAATTCTCAACAGTTGAAACTCTAATGGCTGAAAAACAATTAAAGAAAATTTTACCATCTTTGCCATCAGGGAAATGTAGATCAAAATCACTCTGAGATTCTATCTTACACATATCAGGATGGTAAAGATTAAAAATACACATGACAGTTAATGCTGGTGAGAATGTGGAGCAAGGAGAACACTCCTCCATTGCTGGTGGGAGTAAAAACTTGAGCAGCCATGTTGAAAATCAATCTCTGAAAGAGAGCTGGTTAGTCAGTCTACCTCAAGACCCAGACATACCACTCCTAGGCATATACCCAAAGGATATTCCATCCAGTCATAAGGACACTTGTTCAAGTATGTTCACGGCCAATTTATTCATCATAAAGAGAAACTGGAATCAACCTAGATATCCCTGAACCAAAGAATGGATAAAGAACATGGGGTACATTTGCACAATAGAGCTCTACTCAGCTGTTAAAAATAATTATATCATGAAATTTTCAGGCAAATGGATAGAACAAGAAAAAAAAATAATCCTGAGTGAGGCAACTCAGATTCAGAAAGACAATCATGGAATATACTCACTTATAAGGGGATATTCACTGTGAAGTAAAAGATAATCATGCTATGGTCCACAGAACCAGGGAGACTTGGTGACATGGAGAGTTTAAGGGGTGAATGCAAGTATCTCCCTGGGAAGGGAAAATAGAATAGATTTCACTGGTAGATTGGGGGCAGGTTGGGTTGGGAACAGGAGAGATCAAGTTGGTTAGGGAGAAAATACTGAAAGAAGCTACTGTAATTGGAGAAAATTTGGAGGTGAGATGGAAACGTGATGGAACGGAAACTCCATAGAATGTACAAGAGTAACCCTAACAATAAATTCTAGCAATGGTAGACAGGGAGCCATAATCAGTCGTCTTCTGTAACTGGGCAAGGCTTCAAGTGGAGGGATTGGGAAACCAGGCCAGTCACAAAAATCTTAGATCTACAATCTGCCCTACCTACAGTGTGCTCTAGAACAGTAACCTAACAGAATCCTCACCAAAGAGACCTAAGGGATTTCATTCAGTAACTGTTGGGAGCAGACACAGAGTCTTACACCTAACCATTAGGTGGAGCTCAGGGAGTTGTGCAGAGGTTGTGGAAGGAAAGAATAGAGGCACACAGCATTCAGGAACACCACAAGAACAAGACCGACAAAATCAGGTGACTGGGGACTTGCAGTGATCATGGAGCCTGTAGGCATCTGACCTAGGTCCTCTTCATATATGCTATGGTTCAGTGGCTTGGTGCTCTTGTGGGATTCCTAAAAGTGGTAACTGGGGTAGTTGCTCTTTTGCCTACATATGGGAGCCTTTACCTCCTACTGGATTGCCTCATATGGCTTTGATGTGATGCTGTGTGTGTGGTCTTATCTTCATACAGTATACCATGTTCAGTTGATGTCCTTGGGAGGCCTGCTCTTTTCTGAAGGGAGATGGAGGGAGGGTGGATCTGGGGTTGAGGGGAGACTGGAGGAGAGACTAGGGGGAGGGGAGGGAGGAAAACTGGTTGGGATGTAATATATGACAGAAGAATAAAACAAGATGATAATAATAATAATACAAAGAAATCAGCTCTGTATGCAGCGTGTTGCAGTCTGTGGGGACACAGCTCTGGTAGCTGTAGGGAAAGCTTTTGAAAGTAACAAGAAAATGTCTATGGAATCAAAACAGATATTTATAAGATTATAATAGATGGAAAGAAGAGAGATCTAGAGTGGATATGAAGAACATGAATCAGTGTATAGCAATCAGTGTCTTCTGATGGCACTGAATTTATTGGAGCATATTGAATATGTACTAACAACAGGAACAAAATCAATGAGATTTGTTGATTTGCTAACAAAATCACTGATATCAATTGTGGGACATTGTCTGCATATGTGCTATTAATGGATCTTCACATTTTACCTCAACTCTAATACATTATGCTGCTCTAAGAGCCCCAGTGATATTCCAGATATCCCAGTAGTACCTGAAATTGTGCTGTGATTGATGACAGCTGGAAACTTCTCAGACTGTTAAATAATCTGCAAAAAAACTGACAAAATAAATGAATAGAACTCAGTCTCCTAACATATTAGACAAACAAAATATATTAGCATTTGTTAAAACATTTCTCTCATAACAGGAAGAATTAACTGCAACAATATACTTAAACAAATAAATTGGTAAAAAAAAATAAATTCAAACACCTGAATGAATAAAATTTAGGTAAATAACACCAGACATCCTTATGAGGTTCTCCAACTTTATTCCATTGTTTAAGTAAAAGTAATGTCACACAATGTTGAATAATGGATGTAGTTGAATTAGTTCAAAGATTTAAAATTAGTAACACAGAAAACATGACTTAATGCTAATTACTTTTCTTCACATTCTGTGTGGTAATATTCAGTATACTATGACTATTTAAATATATATTTGTAACATTTTGTACCATCTAGAATACCGTAGGGTTTAATAATGAATAAAAGAGTATAATACATCAACATGAAATCCTTAAATACATTTCAAATAACTCAGTGGAATACTCTGTAAGATTTACCAACATATGAAAAACTAAACAAATAGGAAAAATAAGGTGGTAATTTAAACATGTTTCACTTTAATAGGCATATGTCAGTTGCATATATATTGTGTACAACATGGTGATTTGATATTTTCTCCAATGTTTAATATTGTAATCATGGTAGATAGATTTCTCTCTTACTCATTTGTCCTTGCTTTTCAACTACTCTCTTTCAGTTGTCCAAATAATACAGAAAAGGTAGTTGTAAGCTAAAGTCTCCTCACTGACATGTAGAACAGCAAAATTTCTTCTTTCTGCTTGATTGTATTTGGGTACCATTTATACATCTCTTTTCTCCCCCACACTCCTTTATATTTTTTCTGTCTTTTAATAATATATATTTTGTACTCCGATTCCAACCATTTTGCTGGAAAGGATGTTACTTCACTAGGGTGGGGGATCTAACCAATGGACATAGTCCATTTTATATTAATGTATAACTTAATTAGGATACTTAATTTATAATTTAATGTCAGATATCGGCAAAATCACTCTAAGAATCTGTTTGATATGACAAAATAAATTAAAACACTTTGGTACAAAGAAATTTGTAAGAAAACAGAAGTAAAATGTCAATATTACTATTGAAAGAAACAGAAGCAGCCATATATATCAGATGAATCTGTTAGGCAAAATCAGCTACTGAAGAAAAGCAGACTGAATGAGCAAACTCCCGGGAAGACCATATCCTGACTATGGAGGCATATGAAAAACAAAAACCAATAAGCATGAATTCAACCCAGGTAGAGTCAAAGGAAGTCAGCTGATTCACAATTGTAGTAGAGAACATCAACATTTCTCTCAGCGATTGATAGATGACTACTCATACATTCAGGGGGAACAGACAGGAACTGAACAGCAGAACTAAATACAACATTCTCATTGACCAGAGAGAAAAATCTTGCTTATCCATTATGCACCCATGGGAAAAAAATAGACTAATCACATCATGATTTACAAACTTAGTTAAGTGTCTTTTAATAGTTACAATATATGGAGTCCATGCTTTAGGAACACACCTATATTGGTGTTGAAATAAGTAGCAGAAAGATAGAAAAAAAAAACTTACTGGAAATTTCAAGATTTGTATACTGTAACTTAATCATACAAAGTGAAATTAAAAATCATTATTAATATCAAAAATAAAACTATAGTGTACATGGTAAGTATCGAAAGATGACTTAATAGGAATCATTTCTGATATGAGAGAATAATTGCAATTAACAATCTCCATAAAGGGAGCAATATAAATACCATACAAATGAATGAAGTGATAACCATCACAACAAATATTTTTTTTAAAGTAACAAAACAGTGCAATAGAGGAAATCAATAAGAGGTAATGTCAGAAATCAAATTTGCCTGGGATGGTTAGCTACACTTAGGCAAAATCTTCAAAGCATTTTAATTCAACACCACCCCGAACCTCACAAACATAATGAACTCTCCTTGACACTGAGAACCCATAATTTGTAATGTGCAAATAAAACAGTGTTCTGCACATAAGGGTGAAGGAAAGTAGGATACTGAGATGCATAATCCCATGTAGACAAAATAATGTAGAGTTGCTGAAGGGAGCCTTGGGTGAGCGAGGTGTTAAAGAGCACTTGGTGCCCTGTTACTCCACACATACCGAGAAGAATAAATGAGCAGAAGCCACAGCCTGAGCACACTGGGCACGGTTAGTGCCGGTGCCTCAGGCTGTCATGCACACACGTTTGCCTCTATTATAATTTTATGAGGTGATTGAATGGTAAGTGCATTGGCACTTGGGAAGGAAATAAGCTTGAATCACTAGCAACAGGGCTCCGAAGCTTAATATGTAGATTTACAATTAATTGCCAACAGTTAAAATCATCACCCTATTCACTTGTTTTAGTGTCACAATCTTCAGTGCTTTATTTGCAGGCCTTTCTTAACTTAGTACTGTAACGGGACATCTTGTTGTAGCATTTAGAGAGGAGTTATTTACGGCATGGATTAGCAATATGGAACAAATAAATTTTATCGATGTATGTTGTTGGTGATTAAATAAAATAGAAAATGCAAAGCATATAACTTTGTGTACCTAATGTATCTTTTCTCAATTTGAGTTTCATTTTCAAAATTATGCTACTAAAACAAAATGGACATAATTAACCATATATAGGAAATTAATGTATACTTATAATAGAGATAACAGCTTTTATAGAGTGAGATGATTATTTTTATAACCCAATTAAAATTTCAGAGTTAGTGTTCCTTCATTACAGAGATTGGATTTTCTTTAATCGCGAGCTTCATATATTTTGCAACTTCAAAGTTTATGCACTTAAAATGTACATTTAGAAAATGGAGGGAAATACAAGTGCTGTGATGATCACAGAATCTAATAAAATTTAACATTTGTCCTCATTTATTCTAACCCTATAAAGTGTAGCATTTTTTCCCAATCACTGTTCCTCAAAAGAATGTGCACAAACACAGAGCACTTCCTATAAGAACAGGCTCCTACAGCCTGCTGTGTTTTTCAAGATTAGATGTATTTACCAGTCATGATTTTTCAAATTGGAAAAAAAAAAACTTAAAATCTATTCTGAAGAATATTAGAGTGATGGTTTTAATTTTCCGGAATGTGGGTAGAATTTAACCATTTTATAGTATTGTTTATTATTTATAAAATACATACTATTCTCAAAATAACTTTTTTGTACCAATTTAGGAACTAAGTTAACTAAACAGTTTTTCTGTTAAAAAATAGGAATAATCCATACTAAATATTGATAAAATGTTTATTTGAGCAGTTTAAAATGCTTGATATATATTTAAATATATCCTCAGTTCAAATAAATGGATTACTAGGTCATGCTGTGCCACACACAATAAGACTATAATTAGGAAATGAAACGGATATAAAATGAGACACATAAAATGCTTAGAAAGGCTTTCTTAAATTCGTTTGTGCTACCATAAGATAATGCTTCAGATTGTGCACTTTTTAAGAAGCTGGAATGCATATTCTGAGGGTGGGAAATCCGAGCTTCTATCGGAGACACCTGGTTGGGTCCTTCATGTTACTTCTCCTGTGGCAGACGGCAGACTGCCCACACCGACTCACACTGCCATTGCAGGGCTAGGCTAGAAGCTAGAGCTTGTGAAACGTTCTGCGAAGCTGTGTTTACAAAGGCATTGACGTCTTAAAGAGGGAATCAGAAGACCTTTTGGTCCAGCCACTGACCTAATTAACTTTCAATTATCACCTTATATTTTTAAGACCTCAACTTTGTAGGAAACACATACAACTATAACATTTGTGAAATGAATGTTTGCTTCGTTCAGTTTGAGATTAGATCTCTTCAAATTAGAGAAAAAATTCAAATAGTTTGGTCTTTCCAAACTTTAGTGGAACAGTCTTTTCAATGTCCTTAAACAAAATAGCATGACAAAAACTATTTTTATTAATTTTGTATTATTATTATTATTATTATATTCATTTTACATACCAACCACAGATCCCCTTCTCATCCCTCTTCCTGTTTCCCCCCATCCCCTCCTACAACAGGATAAGTACTCCCATGGGGAGACAGCTAAGCCTAGTACATTCAGTTGAGGGAGGACCAAGCCCCTCCCTGCTTTATCAGGGGTGAGCAAGGTGTCCAACCATAAATAATGGGATCCAAAAAGCTGACTCACACACCAGGGATACATCCTAATCACACTTCCAGGGCTCCTTAAACAGGCCCAGCTGCACAACTGTTTCCCGTATATAGAGGGTCTAGACCGATCCCATGCAGGCTCCCTCGCTGTCAGTCCAGAGTCCGTGAGTTCCCACTAGCTTGGATCAGCTGTCTCTATGGGTTTCCGCATCATGATCTTGATGCCCCTTGCTCATAGAACCCCTCCTCCATCTCTTCAACTGAACTCTCAGCTCTCGGCCCAGTGCTTGGTACGTATCTCTTCATCTGCTTTCACAGGTAACTGGATGAATGTTCTATGATGACAGTTAGGGTATTCACCAATCTGATTACAGGAGAAGGCTAGACAGGCACTCTCTCCACTAGTGGGGTCATCCTTGTGGATTCCTGGGAGTTTCCCTGGCATCAGGTTTCTCCCTAACTACCAAATAGCCCCCTCTATCTCTTTCGTTGCTCTCCCTCTCAGTACCTCCCCTAACTCGACCCTCCTCATCCCTCATGTTCCCATCCCCCATTCCCTACCATTTATGTCTCCCCTCACTCCCAGTTTACTCAAGAGATTTCATCTATTTCCCCTTCCCATGGCAATCCATTCCTTTTGTTACCTAGCTTCTCCAGGGCTGTGGATTATAACCTGGTTATCCTTTGTTATACAGCCAATATCCACTTATTAGTGAGTACATAGTATGTTTGTCTTTCTAGGTCTGAGTGACCTCACTCAGGAAGATTTTTTTTTTCTAATTTCATTCATTTGCCTGCAAATTTCACTATGTCATTGTTTTTTACTGCTGAGTAATACTCCATTGTGTAAATGTACCATCTTTTCCTAATCCATTCTTTGGTTGAGGGCCATCTAGGTTGTTTAAAGGTTTTATATATTACAAATAATGCTGCTATGAACATAGTTGAGCTAGTGACATTGTGATATGATTGAGCATCCTTTGGGTTTATGCCCAATATTGGCATAACTTGGTCTTGAGGTAGACTGATTTCAAGTTTTCTAAGAAACTGCCATGCTGATTTCCAAAGAGGTTGTATAAATTTGCACTCCCACCAGGAATGGATGAGTGTTCCCTTACTCCACATTCTGTCTAATATAAATTGTCTTCAGTGTTTTTGGTCTTAGCCATTCTGACAGGTATAAGATGGAATCTCAGAGTCAATTTGCATTTCCCTGATGACTAAGGATGTTGAACAATTCTTTAAGTGTATTTTGGCTCTTTGAGATTCTTTTGTTGAAAATTCTCTCCTTAAATATGTACTCCATTTTTTAATTGGTATTTTGATGTTAAGCTTCTTGAGGTATATATATATATATATATATATATATATATATATATATATATATATATATATATATATATATATATTGAAGATCAGTCCTTTGTCAGATGTGTGGTTGATTAAGATCTTTTCCCATTCTGTAGGCTGCTGTTTCATCTTATTGATAGTGTCCTTTTCCTGATAGCAGCTTTTCAGTTTCAGGAGGTCCCATTTATTAATTGTTGATCTCAGTGCCTGTGCAACTGGTGTTATATTCAGGAAATACTCCCCTGTGCCAATGTGTTCAAGTGTACTTCCCACTTTCCTTTCTGTCAGATTCAGTGTAACTGGATTTATGTTGAGGTCTTTCATCTACTTGGACTAAGTTTTGTACTTAACAATAAATATGGATATATTTGCATTCTTACACATGTTGATATCCAGTTATGCCAGCACCATTTGTTGAAGATGCTTTCTTTTTTTACATTCTTTGTCAAAAATCAGGTGTTCATAGGTGTGTAGATTTATGACACGGTCAGTTCAATTACATTGATCCAAATGTTTGTTTTTATGCCAATACCAAACTGGTTTTATTAGTATAACTCTATAGTGGAGCTTGAAGTCACAGATGGTGATATTTCTGGAAGTTTCTTATTATACAGGATTGTCTTAGCTATCCTGGGTTTTTTGTTTTCCCATATGAAGTTGAGTATTGCTCTTTTGTGTTCTGAGAAGAATCGTATTGGGATTTTGAAGGGGATTGCATTGAATCTGTAGATAATTTTTGGTAAGATTGTCATTTTTACTATGTTAATCCTACCTAACCAGGAACATGGGAGATCTTTCCATTTTTTGATATCTTCTCCAATTTCTTTCTTCAAAGACTTGAAGTTCTTATCATACAGGTCTCTCACTTATTTGATTAGCATTATCCCAAGATATTTTATATTATTTATGGTTATGGTTTCTCTGATTTCTTTCTCAGCCTGTTTATCATTTGTATATAGGAGGGCTACTGACTTTTTTTTTTATTAATTTGTATCCTGCCACATTACTGACGGTGTTTATTGGCCTTACTTACATTTTTACTCTCACTTATGTGTACTGTCATAACATCTGCAAATACAAAAGTTTGACCTCTTCCTTTCTAATTTGTATCCTGTTTCATTTTGTTGTCTTATAGCTGTAGCTAGAATGTCGAGTACTATATTGAATGGAGAGAGTAGAAAGCCTTGTCTTGCTCCTGATTTTAGTGGAATCACTTTAAGTGTCTCTCCATTTAATTTGATGTTGGCTGTGGGCTTGCTGTATGTTGTTTTTATTACGTTTAGGTATCTTCGTTGTATCTCTGATCTCTCTAAGACCTTTATCATGAAAGGTTGTTAGAGGCATTGTCAAAGGCATTTCCGCATCTAATGAGATGATCGTGTTTTTTGTTGTTGTTTGTTTTGTTTTGTTTTGCTTTCAATTTGTTTATGCGGTGGATTACATTGATAGATTTTCATATTTTGAACCATTTGTAAATCTCTGAAATAAAGTCTACATGATCATAGTAGATTATTATTTTTTGATGTGTTCTCAGATTTGGTTTTCCAGTATTTTATTGAATATTTTTGCATCAACGTTCATGAGGGAAATTGGTCTGTAATTCTCTCTCTCCTTTTTTACATCTTTGTATTGGTTGGGTATCAGGATTACTGTAACTCATAAAAAGAGTTGGGCAATTTTCTTTCTCTTTCTCTTGTGCGGTACTTTGAGAAGTATTAATATTAGCTCCTCTTTGAAATTCTGGTAGAATTCTACTCTGAAACCACCTGACCCTTGTGGGAGGCTGGCTCCCATTTTTTCCTAGGGTACTCATGAAGAGAGAGGGATAAGCAATATTTAGATAGAAAGATAGTGTGGAGAAGACAGACAGAAACACTGGATAGCTCCTTGAGGACCTGGATCAGTATTCACTGGCTCTTTCTGTCTTTTCAATAGGGCTTTTTATAGGAATGCCAAGGGATGGGGCAAAAGACCTCCCCTTTGCACAGCCAATTGCAGACCCTTCCAAATACCTGGTAACCATGCACAGGCTCAAGCCATCCCCTAAAGCAGCCCTCATGAGTAAAGCAAGCTCAATTCTCCACTAGGAAACATCTCTGGACCCCTATAGGCCCTAAGATTTTAAAAACAGTTTCTTACCAGATATAAGTAGTATCCACATGGCTACAATCTTTCATCTATTCATCTACCATTACCATCTGAAAAACTGACTTTAGATTTTTCAATCCATGTTGAATTTATTTATTTTTCCTTTAAAAGATACTGGCCTAGAAATTTTCAGTGCTAAGTATAATATAGATTTTTCTGTTACTTGTATTTCCATACTTATCTCTAAACTGCTGGTGGAAGACACATCATGTAGGTCCCCTTATCTCACTCAGAGTTGACTTCAGTCATGTGACTTCCTACTAAGTCCTAGAGATTGACAGGCTGTATTCAACCTTAAAGTCTGAGTAGCATAATCATGAACTAAATAAAGAAAAACTACTGACTTTTGCTTGGAGCAATAATGTTTCAAGGTAATAGTTATGCAGTGGCTAATGAAATTCTTGTTTTACCTAATATACATGCAATTTTTCCAAAATAATATGTGTAGTGGGTAGCCATTCCAGCTTGGATCTGGAAGCTCCAACCCCCATTGAGACTCTGGCAACTGTCACGCCTACGAGGCGGGGCGAGGGGAGGTGCTGGAAACCTAGGAGCTGGATGGGCAAGCACTCGCTCTGCGCGTGCTCTCTGCGCCTGGACCCTGGATGGTGGAGATTGATTGTGCAGAGCTCCAGAGAACACCGCTGGATTGCTATACGCCTTCCCCAGACCCCCGCGACCTATCCATTCTTTCATTTGTAAGTCATCCACTAAATAAATCTTCCTTTTAACTACGTGGAGTGGCCTTTATAATTTTCCCCAATAAATATGTCTTCATCTAACAGGCATTGTAAAACATAAAAGGCATATAATGTTGAAAAATATGATTAAAATAAAATTTCTTGATAATCATAACTAATTATATTTTAGGAAATTTAAAGATCTTTAATTAAAATCTATCAAGATAATTTAAATTAATTTTAAATATGTAAGTGTTCTGGATTAATTTATTTTTATTGTATAATTTATTTGTAAGTATATTTAATAATCAGAGTACTTTAATCACATTGTAAGTTTTTTTCTTAGTTTTGAAAGCTATGTTGTATTTAGAATCTCACTGTGATTTTGTGACTTATTTTTATATGTGCAAAATGTGGAATATATCATAAAACTATTAGTATCTCCCTTGATTATCAGGGCTCCCAGATTTCTTCGTGCGTGATTGGATTGATGTTTCTTGATAATTGCTTGTTGTTATCAGACAACAAATGACTTAATAGTAAAGTAAGTTGTGCACCTATGTTAAATTAAGTCTAATCCTATGAAACATATTCATTTATTTGTTAGCTCTGATCAGAAATCCATATACCAGAGCCTGGAGAAATGGCTCATTTGTTAAGAGTGTTTACTGCTCTTGCAGAAGGCTAGAGTTTAGTTCTCATCACTGATATGAGTAGGCTCATAGTCACTTCTAACTCCAGATCTAGTGGATCCAATACTTGATTCTGTCTTCCAGAAACTCCAGCATGATGATGGTGCACATAAACTCATACAGGCAATCATAAAAATAAATAAATGAACCTACAGAAAATAAATTAGTATGTCTATTATTTGTTAAATATTAGGTACAATATTCATTATTGCAAATTAATATTTGAGAGATAACTATAAAATGTCAAGACAGCCTCATTTAAATTTTGATCAAAAAAGTCTTGATCAATAATTGTATAAATTCATGCTGTAATAAAACCTGCTGTTTGACAGTGCATCAGATGTTAATTGCTTCTTCTATAAACTTAGAGATTTCTCTAATTTTCTTTGTGAAAACGGTGATTTTACTACTGAGGCCATTTGGCCTAGTACTGTTTTACAGAGACTTTGTTAAAAGCAAGGTGCTAGGAATATGTATTTTCCTTTGAAGTAGCACTTCTCTAAAAATCATAGTACCATGGTAAGATAAACACTCTGGCACACTAAATTCATCTTACAAACGAAGCCATTGCTGGCTGTATATGAACTAATAATAGTTCATTTGTCTTGCTTTTATCTTTCCAAATGTTCCCTCAAATATGTAGCATAGTACTCACTCCTAAATATTATAATCTTTTATACAAACTGTATCATCAGCAAATACAAATGATAACACTTGAAATACCAAGACATAAGAAACATGTATCTTTTATTGTGGCAGTTTTTATTCTCTGATTGAAATTCAGTCCTCTCAAGAGGCTGTTAAGGAATGCATACATTTTTGCTGACATTTTATCACAGCGATAAAGTGAGATAGGCTCTATACCCAAAAGGCCACTAAAATCAGTCAGCATATTTACTACGGCAAACAACTGCTTGCCAAACACTTTAGTAAAGAACACAACAGTAAATATGGTCACATTTGTGGATACATATTTTACACAATGTTTTCTTCTCTAGGATACCTTGAAGTATCTTGTGTGATTAGTGAAAGATAGTCTTAAGTAATAACACCATTTTTCTTTCAACATGCTTACCATAGTGTATATATTTACCATGGAAAATTAGGTGACTAAATTTTCATAATTTATTTGACTTACTTTGTGTGTATATTTGTTTACACAGGAGCAGAAATGTATGTACCCACTCATGCCATGGGGCATTGGATCCTTCAGAGATGATGTTACAAGTATTTATAATATACAAGCTTTGTTACATAGATGCTGAGATTCCAACTCTGGATCTCATGATTTCACAGAAGAAACTAGATAGGGAGCTAATTCATCAGCCTGACTTCCTATTTTTATTATCAAATTATGTGAAAATATTCAGCAGACAAATATCTTTTAATTAAGTTCTTCCTGTTTAGATAATCTCGGTTTTCATTATTAAGATGATTATACATCAGAATGTTAGTAGAGTTTTCTACATCATTGCTTCTCAAAAGTAGTGGAAACAATGAGTAATATTGTAAATCATATATACTCAAAACTATGCAGTGGGAAAACATTCACTGAAATAAATTTAAAAAAAATAGATTATGGAGAGAGTTGAGAGATTCATTTTATTCATTTATTTATTGTTCTCTCTGTGTGTACAAAGATACAGCCAAGCATGGTGACTCACGCCTTTAATCCCACAAAGTGAGCCTTTAATCCCAGGGAGTGATGGCAGAAAGCAAAAAGATATATAAGGAATGAAGACCAGAAACTAGAAGTTTTTAGCTGGCTAAGCATTCAGGCTTTCGAGTGACAGTTCAGCTGAGATCCATTTGGATGAGGACAGAGAGGCATGCAGTCTGAGGAAACAGGATCACCTGAGGAATTAGCGAGATGAGGAAGCTGTGGCCTGTTCTGTCTCTCTGATCTTCCAGCATTCACCCTAATAACTGGCCTTAGGTTTGATTTTGTAATAACTTTTAAGATTCCTGCTACACTAAATGATGACAATTAGGGTAGTCACCAGTCTGATTAAAGAGAAAGGCTAGTCCAGATACCTTCTCAAATATTGACAGGGTTCTTAGTTGAGGGTAATCCTTATGGATTCCTAAGAATTTCCCTAGCATCAGGTATTTTCTTAGCCCCATAATGGCTCCCTCTATGGACATATCTCTTTCCTTGCTCTCCTGCTCCATCCCTCTCCCAGAATGACAACCCCGTTCCCTCATGTTCTCATTCTCCATGCTTTCCACTTTACCACCCCCAACTCCCAGTTTACCCAGAAGATCTCATCTCTTTCTCCTTTCTAGGGCAATCCATGCATCCCTCTTAGGGTCCTCCTTATTACTTAGCTTCTCTGGATCTGTTGGTTATATTCTGGTTATCCTTTTGCTTTACATCTAATATCCACTTGTGAGTGAATACATACTATGTTTCTCTTTCTGGGTATGGGTTACCTCATTCAGGTTGATATTTTCTAGTTCTACTTTTTTGCCTGCAAATTGCATAATGTCTTTTTTTTTCAGATGAGTAATATTCCATCGTGTAAATGTACCACATTTTTTCCCCATTCTTCCATTGAGGGACATCCAGGTTGCTTCCAGTTTCTGGCTATTACAAATAATGCTGCTGTGAACATAATTGAGCAAGTGTCCCTGTGGTAAAGCAAAAGATAACCATACTGCAACTCACAAATCCAGAGAGAGGCTATCTATTAAAAAGGACCCTAAGAAAGACACAGGGATTGCCAAGAAATAGATGAGATCTACATGAGCAAACTGGGGGTGGAGGGGGGTAATGGAGGGCAAGTGTCAGGGGAAAGAGAGCTTAGGGAAGAGGAAGGTCCCAGCTGGATCAGGAGTAGAGTGAGAGAATGGAGCCAGAGATACCATGATGAATGAAGACCCCAGTGGAATAGGAAGACGCAGAGTGCTAGAGAGGTGAGCTGTGGTGCAAAAAGTAATTGCATCAGTAGGAGCAGAAAATTTTTTTTGTAACTAGTGAAGTAAAGATAGAAGTAAAGATAGTAAAAATCAGGATATGATTTTTCTCAGTGCTAAATGTGAACCAGGTGAAGAATGAGACTCATTTCTCAGTAGGGAACTACAAAGGCCTAAGAGGGTCTGAGGTTACTTTTTAGTTCTCTAACCAGTGTCATATGTATATGATCCAATCAAATCTAATCTGAATGTATTGATAATGATAGGTTTCTAATCACACACATTCAACATTTGAAAATCCCAGTGGATAATGCTAGGGTTTGGTAAATGTGAAAAAAACAATGGGGTAATTGCAGAGATGATTTAGTGTTTAAGAGCAATTGCTGTTGTTGTAGAGTGTCTAGGTTTGATTCCTAGGACCCATACAATCTGTGACTCCAGTTCAGGGGATCTGATTGTTTCTTCTCACCTCCATGGGTACTGCATGCATATGGTACACTTATATGTGTGTAGGCAAAACACTGATACATATAAGGTAAAAATGAATGATTAATCTTTACAAGGATAGGATAGATGGGAATCCCCTCCCCCCTGCCTTTTTTACTTATCTTTTGGAGTTACTTATTCTGCATAAGTACAATAATAGAACCATATTTTTAAAAGAATGTTCAAATAATCAAGCTCACCAAAATTGCATCTTCCCACATTTTTGAAAAATATAATGTTTAGCAATAAGCACTCCTTTAGTCTTATTGGTGGAGTAGGATGTGGATCCACATCTCATTATCTTCCTTGTCCACACTTCCCAGCATTTTTACATTCTAGCTAAACTATTTTAAAATTAAATTTATTTATTTATTTTACATTCCAACCACAGTTTCTCTTCCATCCTCTTCTTACATTCCCTCTGCAACTTTCACTTTGCCCTCCCCAGTCCACTCCTCCTCCATGTATGGTCAAAAATGGGCAGGCCTCCCATGGGCAACAAATTAAAGTAAGACTGAGCACACCCCCTTGTATTAAGACTGGTCAAGGCAACACAGTATGAGAAATAGGGTCTCAAAGGCAAGCTAAATTATTAGAGACAGGCCTGGGTCACACTTTTAGGAGTCCCACATGTAGACCAAACTACACAAATGTCACATGTATGTAGAGAGACTAGGCCAGTCCTATGCAGGCTGTGAGCTCCTATGAGACCAGGTTATTTGATTCTGTGTTTTTCGTGTGTGTGTGTGTGTGTGTGTGTATGTGTGTGTGTGTGTGTGTGTGTGTGTGTGTGTGTGTATGTATGTATGTATGTATGTAGGTGTGTGATGTTCTTGGCCCCTTTGGCTGCTAAATCCTTACTCCCTCTCTTAAGGATTCCCCCAGCTTGGTCTAACGTTTAGTGGTGGGTCTCTGTATCTGTTTCCACCAGCTCCTGGATGAAGCCTCTCTGATGTAAAATGGGCCAGCCATCAATCTATGTGTATAGCAGAAGATGAAGAAAATATCTCTCATGCCTATGGATTTATAGAATTAACTTAGTAAAAATGGCCATCTTACCAAAAGCAAGCTACAGATTTAAAGCAATTTCCATTAAACTCCCATGACAATTATTTAGAGACCTTGAAAGAATACTACTCAATTTCATAAATAAAAACAAACAAACAAAAACACTATAATCAACAACAACAATAACAAAACAGGATAGCTAAAACATCCTTGTACAATAGAAGACCTTCTCGACATATCCCTATCCCTGATTTCAAGCTTTACTTCAGGGTTATGGTAGTAAAAACATTATGGAATTGGCATATAAACAGACAGGTGAGTCAATAAAATCAATTCAAAGGTCCAGATATAGATCCACACACCTATGAACACCTGATTTTTGAAAAAGAGGTCAAAAGTATACAATGGAGAAAAGAAAGCCTCTTCAACATATGGTGCTGGTATAACTGGATGTCAGCCTGTAAAGAATGCAAATACATAGATCCATATCTACCACTCGAAAAAACTCAAGTCCAAATGGATGAAAGATCTCAAAATAAATCCAGTAATATTGAACCTTATAGAAGTGAAAGTAGGAAATAGCATTGAGCACATTAGAAAAGGTGACAACTAACTGATCTGAACATCAGTAGTGAAGCCACTAAGATGGATAATTAATAAATGGGTGTTGGCTTGCTGTAAATTGTCTTTATTATGTTATTCCTGATCTCTCCAAGACCTTTATCATGAAGGGATATTGGATTTTGTCAAATACCTTTTCAGCATTTAGTGAGATGATCATGGTTTTTTTTTTGTTTTGTTTTGTTTTTTGAGTTTGTTTATATGGTGTATTACATTGACGGACTTTCATATGTTGAACCACCTTTGCATCCCTGGGATGAAGCCGACTTGATTATGTTGGGTAATTGTTTTGATAGATTCTTGGAGTCAGTTTGCCAGTATTTTAGCTTCAATGTTCATGAGGGAGATTGGTCTGTAGTTCTCTTTCATTATCGTACTTTGCTTGGTTTAGGAATCAGGGTAATTGTAGCCTCATAGAAGGAGTTTGGTAATGCTCCTTCTGTTTCTATTGTGTGGAACAATTTAGAGAGTATTGGTATTAACTCTTCTTTGAAGATCTGGTAGAACTCTGTGCTGAAACCATCTGGTCCTGGGCTTTTTTTGGTTGGGAGACTTAGTGACTGATTCTATTTCCTTAGGGGTTATTGGACTATTTAAATAGTTTATCTGGTCTTGATTTAACCATTTTTAGAAACTTAAGAAGTAAAACTGGTTGTAAAAATTTTCATGCAAACTATTGCAACTGTATAGACAAAGATAGCCCAGACTATTCTGAGCCACTGGTTTGAATAACATCATGTGGACACAGTTTGTTTTTTGCTTCTTTCTCCTTCCATCTCACAACTCTCCCACCAGTAACCATTACCTTTTTGATCTATATTTCTACTGTTTAGAATCATAATCAGTCTTGCAAACCACAAAAGGCCTTTTCTAACTAGGCAAACCTACAGGTAGAACAGTGTGACCAGATAGCAGCATATGTTGTTACAGTGTTTGGCAGGGTGAGAGACAGTTTTGTCTCCTGTGGTTAATATTTACATCTGATAGGGTCTGGGTTCTCAAGATCAACACATTAGCCAAATCTGGCTCAATTCATTCTACATTTGTGCAATTCTATCTTCTCTGGGGATATATCAGGTTTTTCCATTTACCATATAGACAGCATAACTTGAAAACTTAATTGTTGGCATCCTTTATACCTTGTCCTTATGTCTATTTCTCTTAACTTCTTAGGTTATTGGCACAACTATTAGAAATGAAGAAAATGTTGGGTTGAGGAAAAGAGAGCTTGGGGGAGCGGGAGATCCCAGCTGGATCAAGAACAGAGAGGGAGAACAAGGAATAGGAGACCATGGTAAATGAAGACCACATGCAAATAGGAAGAAGCAAAGTGATAGGCCCACAGAAATACACAAAGATACACCCACAATAGACTGCTGGCAATGGTCGAGAGACAGCCAGGACTGACCTACTCTGGTGATGGGATGGCCAAACACCCTAATTGTTGTGCTAGAAACCCCATCCAATGACTGAGGGATCTGGATGCAGAGATCCACGGCTAGGCCCCCGGTTGAGCTCTGGGTGTATAATTAGCGAGAAAGAGGAGGTTTATATGAGCGAGAATTGTTGAGACCAAGGTTGGATAAAGCACAGGGACAAATAGCCAAACAAATGGAAACACATGAACTATGAACCAGTGGCTGAGAGGCCCCCAACTGGATCAGGCCCTCTGAATGGGTGAGACAGTTGATTGGCTTGATTTGTTTGGGAGGCATCCAGGCAGTGGGACTGGGTCCTGTGCTCAGTGCATGAGTTGGCTGTTTGAAACCTGGGACTTATGCAGGGTCGCTTGGCTAGGCCTGGGAGGAGACTGGCCCAGGTTGATCTCAGTCCTCAGGGGAGGCTTTGCCCTGGAGGAGGTGGGAATGGGGGGTAGGTTGGGGGAAGGGGAGGGGGACAGGAGGGAGGAGAACAAGGGAATCCATGGCTGACATGTAGAACTGAATTGTATTGTAAAATAAAATAAATAAATAAATAAAAATAAAGACAAAAAAAATGGAATAAAGTACTTCAGAAGGCCATGTTGACACTGCCACAAACATTTAAGACAAATTTATATAAAAGATAAAAGCATGTTGAAACAAAAAAAAATGAGGAAAAATGGGTTTCTATGATTCTACTTCATTCCCTGTTTCTATACTATTCCCCTTAATCATGATATCATCCATTTAATAACATTTCACAAAGACTGTCATGGTTAAAATCATTGTTTCAAGAACAGTCATGGAAATGTATAATATTAAACATATGAGCTATTGTCACTCATTCAGGACAGCCGTATGGATAACACAGTGAAAGTAAAGAGGGCAGGTAACAAACATGCTCTTCTGGTCATGCCCAGAAGTATACCGTGAACTGTTCATAGGTTTTTGCAAAGTGGGTCAGGTCTCCAGGCCTTTACCACAAGAAGAGCCATGTGTGCTATTCTCTGTAGCGGGAAGTTTCCTGTCCCACCTCCTGCCTCCCAAATACCTGGCAGCCACTTCCCAAATAACTGACTTGGAGTCTTAATATAAAATTTAAATGCTTGGCTAATCGTTCAAACTTGTTGCTATCTAACGCTTCCATTTAAATTAACCCATATTTCTTGTCTATACTTTGCCACATGGCTCATGGCTTATAATTTCTGGAATGTATTAATGCAGGGGTTTCGAGTTGATGTTTTTTGTTTTTTTGTTTTTTTCATACAAAGTTTCTTTGTGTAGTTTTGTCTGTTCTGGAACTCATTCTGAGACTGGCTTTTATTATTTATTTATTTATTTATTCATTCATTTATTTATTTATTCATTCATTCATTCATTCATTCGTTCATTTATTTACTTATTTATTTATTTATTTATTTATTTATTTATTTATTTTTGAGACAGGGTTTTTTTTTAATGTAGTATTGCGCCTTTCCTGGAACTCGCTTTGTAGACCAGGCTGGCCTCAAACTCACAGAGATCCACCAAACATAGATCTCAGACATATCACATTTGCAAATATGTCTGGACTATTCATTTCAGGATTCATGGAAAAGTCTTTAATTGGTCTGCAGTTGAACAATGAATGCTAGGTATTTGAAAATGGTTGAAGTAAAAATTGCAGCACTAGATGAGTTTTCAAAACTGGAAATGAATGTAAAAGATAAAATATTATTAAAGACTTTAAAGTAAAGATGGTTTTAAGCATTGTGTGGAAATAAAAATATCTGTGGAAATAAAAATATCTGACTAAACACATAAATACATTTCATAATTTCTAAAATTACGATAAACAGAACAGCCTTACCCACATAGAAAAATTTTCTTGAGTACATCAGTTTTTTTTTTTTTTTTTTTTTTTTTGGAACATGCCTAAAAGAAATGTGTCATCAATGTTCCCATAATATTTGTGGAACAGCGGTCACATAAGTTAATATCTATTCCCATTTGATTTATTGAGAGATACAGTATTTAAATGGGGATGGAGATGGCTACAAATTACAGTTATCTCAAATTCTATGAAATAGAAAGAATAATTTCAGAATACAGCCTTAATTTTCCAAGAAGTTCAAGCTGTACATATTAGTTAGTCTTCAAATTATCAGATGTATTAGACTTCTCTCAAATTATGTGTATTCATTCTCTATGGCCCTTGACATTAGGACTTAAATACTAAATCTAATGAATATGGAATGTATGATAAATATATTTTATTATAGAATTGCATTTGAATAAGTAGCGACAATTTCAGAAGTCAGAGCTGTCTAACTAGGTAAACGTATTTTTATTGGCATGACTAAGTATAATGACTCATGGTATTATTCTTTCAGCATTTCTAGATTGTCCAGATACTTTATTTATCCAGAGGACCAGGAGTCAAACAATGTCTTAACCACTGAAAATAGCAGTGTGACTATACAGAATCTGAAAAGAATTCATGTTTTTAAAAGATTTTGACAAACAAGCAGATATTGAGGCTCTGATATGGCTCATTTATTGTGAAACTGAAGAAATATAGGAGATCCTGATAGGCCATGTCAGAGATGACCATCAGGAAGTACAACAGTGAGATCTTCACTATACCTAAAAAGAAAAGGACAAAATTTACTTACCTAAGCCACAGTATACTGTATCTACAGTATTCTATATACCATACATAACCTCTATTGGGCTGCTCTAATGTCTTAAACTTTCAAACATCAATAATTAGTAATATTTTATGTTCCCATTGAATTTATTAGAGATTTAAAACACAAGAAATATTGTTCTTCTGTATTCTTACTGGAATTAATTAAATAAAATTATATTATATCTGAATGACTACAGATCTTGTAAAGTTTATCAGTACAGAAGACCACTCGGAGTTTTCTATCTACCACAGATGTTGCTAAGATATTGTTGAAAAATATAAATAAATAATAGACAAAAGAAAAATTTTCTATATTTATGGATTGGTAATACACTTCCAATATCAATTATTATATAAAATATTAACATAAATATAACCAAAGTCTAGGATGAATTGATTTCACAAACATATTTGTAACATACAAAAAATATGTATCAAGCATAAAGAATTTGGAAATATAGTTACTAAATTTTGATTAAGTGGTTTTTTTTGTTTGTCTATAAGATTTTAGTTCTATGTAATTAGGATTTTCCACGTTAATATTGCACAATATATTTCATTGATACAGTAGTTTTTGCTGGGCAGTGGTGGTACATGCCTTTAAAACCAGCACTCAGGAGGCAAAGGCATCTCTTTGTGATTTCAAGGGCAGTCTGGGATACAGAGTGAGTTCCATGACAGGCTCTAAAGCTAAACAGAGAAACCCTGTCTTAAAAAAACAAAAAAAAATAGTTTTTAATGTGTTAAATAACTTGTCATTAATGACTAAAGTTATGAAATGATTTCCATGGATCAAGTTCTGGACAGCATCATTACATGGTTGAATTAAATGAAATATACTTGTATTAAATTTTTTAAAGATCATTAGGCAAATAAATATCATAAGTGTATAAATACAACCTTTAAGGCATTCATAATAAAGACAAGACATAATAAAAAATAACTTTTATAATTATTTATTACAAAAATGAACTTTATATTAAATTAACATAAAATAGTCATTATGTTTGCTTGTACATGTATATCTATATCTATATATCTATATATAAACAGAAATATATGTAAATATAAGTACAAGCAGCTAGGCATACTGGCAGAAAATCAGAAAAGACACATAGCTTAAATCACCTTTTCTACACCTTTAAAAAATAAAATTTGTCATCCCTTTAATTTGAGACACGACAATTTTTTGTCCATAGAAAAGCAAGCATAAAACAGCATATCATAGGAAACAAACTAATTGTAATAAATGCGTTATATTTGCAAATTAATAGTTTTCATAAATGGAAGACTATTGTTCTCAGTTTTTAAAATCTGATGTTTTTGAACTCAAGATTATTTTTACTATTATCTTCTCAACAATAAAATGAATATTTATACAAACTTGCTAGTATATACATATATCTATCTGTCTACATGTTTAAAGTATTTTTTAAAACACCATTAAAATTCTCTCCCTATACCTTATTTTCCACACAGTATCATAGGCAAAGCATCATCAAGAGGCTAAGTTGAAGGTAGAAACCTTGAATCACTAATCACTCTGAATTAAATGGTTGTATATTCTATTATTCGTGTTAAGACAAAGGCCTAAATTAGTCATTTCTAATTCATTTATCTCACTGATTAATTATCCAATACAAATAAGTAAGTGTATGGAATCTTGGATTTTCTACTCTATGGACAAACCTCATTCCATTTCTCACAACATTCTGAAAAATGTCAGATAATCTTTCAAACATTTTGATATTTAAATTTAGAACGTCATCTTAGGTGAAATTTTTAAAATTGGAGTGTATAGACATAGCTCAGTTTTTCATGCTGTTTTGATCTGTTCTATAATAGAAGACAGTATGTTTAAGTAATAAGAACTGTTTAGCATATAGATGATGTCTTGACAACCTAATGTGGCAAAGGTTTCCCGTTCCTCAGTTCCTCAGTCACCAGTTTTCCAAAAAAAGTTGGTGATATGATCCATCAGGTTTGAAAACTGTATTCTTTAGAAATATAATGATAGAGATATGCCTGAAAGTTATACTGTCCTTTAATACTTCTGTTCACAGAGCCAGTATCTAGATTTAAAAATGCATTATAATAAAAACATCACAACTTATAAGCTTGTAAGTCATAAATGTACTGTTATTTTAGACTGTATTTCATATTCTTTTTTATTTTCAAAGAATTTGTTGGATTAATAACCTAATGATTAGCCATAATCTTTGTTCAATAATTATTAGCTTCTTTAAATTGGGTCAGATAAAATAATATTCTTTAAAATTTTAGTTCCAATAAATCTCTGAAGCTTTCTTATCAAATTCAAATAACCATGTATCATAAAATTTTTAGTGTATTTTTGACTCTGATTTACAAATAAAGCTGTAGAGCTGATTCTAAATAATTTAAGTTGACACAATAAGAATTTAAATGCTAGCAGCAGTAATTTATCTGTGATGGAACATAATGCTTGAAATTTAACTTTCCAATGATTTCTATAATTGTTCATTCATAAAACTAATCTTATTTGATGATAAATAATAATAGATCAGAATGAGGTAATTTAATGTTTTTTTCCTATCAGTTCATGGTTCTAAAATTCAGCAATAGAAACTAGAACTCAGTAATGACAATATGTTAACAGGATTCTTCACTGTAGACATTTAAAAGACACTTAACTTCAGTTGTCTGACTGTAGTGTCTGTCAGAGTACTCAATACAACATAAATAGAGAGCAATAACTTTAAGTTAACATTTTGCTGGATTTTCTTCTTCTTGTAAAAATATAGAAATGATATATCAGGACCTTTAACATAACATTTAAGCCTAAATAATACATATAATTTAATATTAAGGCCACTGCATATTCATATTTTGAGTGGGCCATTTTAAAACCCAGAAAGCAAAAGAGGATGCTGCAGTGTCCTATACAAAAGCAAAAGAAGGATTGGAGAATGTCAATTGGAGAATGTCTTAAAGGGGGAAAAGTGCCAAGAGAAATATCACTTTATAGTGCAGCTGAACCTTTTATTCAATAATAACCATAAAATTTTAAATGTCATTGGTATATAACACTTAATACAAATGCTTAAATGTTTCAAATGTTTATATGAACTAAAGAAAATGATTGTAAGAAAATTGTGTTTATGTTTTCTTGTATACTATGAACTAATTTGATTAATCCCATTCCAATTCCTCTCAAATTCTGTTACACATTTTCTTTTGGTATTAATGACATAAATAAATTGTTATGGTAATTTCTCCAGCTTTAATACAAAATATTACATAAATATTGGTGCCTGTAACATGAGGAATAAGGTACCATAAACTGCATTGAAAAAAAAAAGCATGGACATTTGCATTACAGTGGACTTTTCAGTTTATTCTAAAGATGAATCCAATTCCAACTGATGATATCACAGGAGCACATGGTGACTCCACATTGTAATCTCTTATGCCTTCATTTTTGTAAAAAGGAGGATTTGGTACTGGAATAAGTGGAGGTTTTATGTTTTCAGTTAGTTTTGCTTTCTGTGTTTGGGATACTCTAAATTAGATCAATTCATTTTTATATGACCTACTACCTTTTAATTTGCAGTGCTGGTAACTAATTTCCTATTTATAGCAAAAATTCCCTATTCCTTATTCCCTAGGGTGTACTAACTCTAAGTTAAATTAACCACTGTTAAAGCAAATTACCATTTTGCATTTAGATGCCTTTTCAGAACTTCCAATTATATTTGTATTAGAATGTACCAGGTTTGTGGACCATTATGTACAATGTTGCCATGTAGTCAAAGATTTAATTGACTAATAAATTTAGTAATTATGCCTTATTAGGATGAGGATATTGCCTCTGTTTCAAATGAGGAGACTATGATTTAGGGCAATCACTTATAAGCTAGCCCATAAATATATGGGGCTGATTTTATATTAATTTGCAAAACTAACTTCTTGCTATTAATGTCATTTTTTATAATTTTAAATATTTTCTTCTTAATCTTAATTTTGAGTCTTATATCATCTTGGATATTTTCTGTCACTTATCACCAGGTAACTTTAAGGTCTTAAGATTATTTATTCTGATATGCTTTCCTCAGGCTCTATTTACATTGCTTCTTTATTTAACCTTAATCTTGCTTAACTTTTTGCTAGGATATAGAGCAGCTTTTTAAATTAAAACAGATAATTCATAAGTCATGTTGTTCAAATCTTAGATGGTCTTTTAATTAAAAAACCCAGTACCAGATATTGGGGTGAAAGCTGAAAGATCAGAGAAGCAGAACCAGCTACTAGTTCTTACTTCTATGAAATTCTCAGTCTAAAGAGAGAGAGAGTTGCTATTTCCTCATGCCTTGTATACCTTTCTCTGACCTTCCATATTACTTAAAGACATGTGTGCTTCTCAAGCAAAAGAATGAGATCTCAAGTGCTGGGACTAAATGTATGTGCTGCCACTGCCTGACCTTTAAATCTAATCTAGTGCCTGACTCTGTCTTCTGATTCTCAGGCAAGTTTATTTGAATGCACAATATGTCACCACAAGTCACATCCATAAAATATTTTAGTATGTTTGCTTCTTGTATGTTTCTTTTTCAATGACCTCAGTTAAAATTTAGTAAGAAATACCACTCTGGTGGTGAGTAGGGAAATAAAATATCAACCCTGGAAAAAAAAAAGTAACGGCAATATAAATAGTTGAAGTTATTATTCAATGTAAATAAGTGACTGTGGGAGACCAGATCTCACATTTATTTACCCCAGGGACTCTTGAGGAATGAGGCATAAAAGACTTAGAAAGAAATAGATGGGAGAGAAACAGATAGAAATTCAAGATAGCCTTGGGTGGGCCTGGATCCTTATCCACCAATCTGGAACTTTATTCAAAAGGACTTTTATAACACTGCCAAGGGAAGGGGCAAAATACCTCCCCCTTGCTAGTTACAGCCAGGTGTAAATCCTTCCAAATACCTAGTACTCAGACCCATGGTCTAACCATCCTCTTATGCAGTCCCACTGGATAAAGCCACTAGGAAACTTTGGTGGGCCCCAAAAGGTCCCTCTTCTTAATATTTTAAAAGGGCTCCCCACTAAGAGCTCATAGCAATCTCCATGGCTGTCACACCCCCCAGTGAAGGAGTAAAGGGTGATGAAGGTGGAATGTCCTTTTTGGCATTGGTCTAAGATGACTACAGCAGTCTTAGCTGTGTCAAGCTCATTAAATCAAAAACTCTTGATGCAACTACATCAAACAAATCAATTAACTCCTGATGTAACTGCATCAAACATAGAGACTCTATTAGTTTCATCATTAGCATTAACAGGTTAACACAATTCTAACATAAATATTGCTATACATAATTCCAATCTCTCAAACATATTCAAAAGCAAACTCTTAATAGAACCGTTTGAATTTCTTGCTAACAAAACATAGGATAAACTTCTGATGTATTCACATCAAACCTAAATACTCCCTTAACTTCACCAAACCATGGTGCATCAATATCAATAAGTTAACATAATAACTCTAACATATTACTATATACATTTATAATTCCTACAAACCTACATTCAAAAGCAATTTCTTAATAGAACTACACAAAACATGACAGGAACAAGAAAATATTTTTTTTTTAAATTAAATAGACTAAGTAACATTAACTCCCCCATTTCTTTATAATTTTTAAACTAAATCTTGAGTCTAATTAAAAAAATTTTCTCCATTTAAACAGTTCAATCTTTAACACAAAACCAGTTCATGAATCATCACAGTTAATAGAATCGAAATGCACAAGTAAATTCAAAATTGTCCAATTGCAATAAAATCACTCCTGTCCAAACATTTCTTAAGTTCCAAAAGTTCAAAAAAATGAAATTATGGTAACAGTCTTCCAAATATGAAGAAACATTTCTCACAACCAAAACCTTTTTGCAGTTAACAATTCTAGTTCAAAAAAGAATCTCTGCAACCTTCATTTTCAGGCCAGAGGCACTTTCAATTACAACAGCATTTTATGGCAGTTTTTCCTGAGTAACCTTTGCCTCAGGCTATTAGCTCCACAAGAGCTTGTTGGTGCAAAGTCCTCTCAAAAGAAGCTTTCTTATAGCCAACAAACAGAAATTGCAAAGCTTTTACTGTCAGCTCTGTTCAGGCTTTTACAGCTTTCACAGTCCCATAACTGGGATGTTCTCAGGCTGTTCCTGGGAACCCTGTGTCCTGAAACTAGAGGTCTCTCAATGACCTCAGGCCATATGGGCTAAAGGTTCCTCAGCTGCTACAAGCTGAGCCATAGCTTTCCTACAGCAACCCTGGCTCTAAGAGGAAACCCAGCCCTTATAAATTGTGGTTTCCTTGGGCCCCATTACCTACTTCATTGGTAGCACACCAGGTCTCAGAAATCTCTGTATGCTGTCCGATTGCATGGCTGTAACCCCAGGGCAAATCCATGATTCCAGGTACACCTTCCTGCTAGGGGCTCAATCTCCTTCAGTCTCTGAAGCAGTTCCCACAGAGCTCTGGTCTAGCTGGTCGGCCTGGAGCACTGCTCTCACCTCTACAGCTTCCTGGGCTCCAGCATGTTTTAGCTGCTCATTTAGCGCTAACACCGCTTCTCTGCCCTGGCAAAGGTCTGGTCCCTCCAGTTTCTGCTGCTCACTGCTTCTCACTGTTCACCTTTCCTGAGGTGAAGGAAGCCGCTGGGGTCTCCAAGCCGCTGTCTTGTTGTTTGCCTCTCTTGAGGCATAGCCTCTCCACTCCCCTCCTCACCATGGTTTCCTTTTGGTAGAAAGCTTGTAGACCCTTGGGTGTCTGCCACCTCTGCTGTGCTGATGTTCCTCGGGTCTCAGCTGCCAATGTCTGGCCACTACTGTTTGTGCTGGCTCTACTGTCTGCCTTTGTTCGTGGCTTCTGGAGCTTCTGAAGCTGCTCAGACTGCCAAGTTTGCAGTTTGCTATGGACACTGCTTTCTGTGTCCCAGGTTCTGCTTGCACTCAGGTCGAGGGGTTCGGGGGAAGGGGGAGACCTACTCTACTCTAAATTTCTATTATACCTAAGTCTTACTTAAGCCTATACAATATCCTTATGCCTAAAGCTTGTTTTACCCTACCAAGGAATTGATGAAGAAAACGTGGTACATGTACACAACGGTATATTACTTAGCTATTAAAAATAATGTCAACATGAAATTTGCTGGCAAATGGGTGGAACTAGAAAAATTCATCCTGAGAGCAGTGACCCAGATCTAGAAAAACAAATATGGTATGTTCCCACTCATAAGTGGATATTAGCTATAACATAAAGGGTAACTATGCTACAATTCACATACTTAGACTACATAACCCAAAGACTGTGGGTAAGTGGGGAACATGAGAAATCAGGATGAGGGGATCATGGTGAAAGAGTACTAACAGAGACTGCTGAAAAGATTGGGCATTTGGGGGTGAGGTAAATACTGGGTGCAAGGGAATCTTCCAGAAAATCAACAAGGGTAAGGCCAGCTAAGACTCATGGCATTAGCAGATACATAGCCTGAACTGACATACAACCATCTTCTATGACCAGGCAAGACTTCAAATAGAATAATGGAAACACCAACCTAGCTATATAAATTTTGATCTATAGCCTTTCCTGCCTATGTGATGTGCTGGGGTAAGGGTGGCCTAGAGTTTGAAGGAGTGACCAACCGATGACTGGTTTAGCCTAAACCCCATGGTGGGAGAGTAAGCCCTCCCCTGACACTGCCTGAAGTACCAGAATTCATAGGCTAGATGATCCAGACATCTAGGATAGAACCAAAAATGACTGGGAAAAATGTAAACATATTGATGCCTAACTATATTCTACTATACCCATAGATTAGTATCTAGACAAATTGTCATCAAAAAAGAGTCATCCATAAACTGATGGAAACAGATGCTGTGGACCCACCTCCAAATATTAGGTGGAGCTCAGGGAATCCTGCAGAAGACAGGGAGAAAAGATTTTTGAATCCAGAGGGGCCAAGCACAACTCAAGAAAACCCGGCAAATCAACTAATTTTGGGTTCATAAGAGCTCACAGAGACTTAACCAAAAACCAGGAAGCCTTTATAGGACTGACCTAGGAACTCTGCATATATATTTGAGTTCTTAAACTTGGTACTTGTGAGACTTCTAATAGTGGGAGTAGGGACTGTCTCTGACTTTGAATGGCCTTTGGGACCTTACTCTTCATGCTGGATCACCTCGCCCAGCCTTAATACCTGGGGAGGTGCTTACTATAACTTGATATACCATGTTTTGGTGATATCCATCAGAGAAATGCTCTTTCCTGAACAGAAAATAGGAGGAGTAGATTGAGGGTATGAATAAAGGTAGGTGGGTGGGTGGAGGTACTGGGAGGGCAGAACTGAGGAAAAACTGCTTATAATGTTAAATGAATAAATAAATAAATTAATTAATTAACAAACAAATTAATAAATAGAAGTTACTAATGAATAAATAAAAATATATTTTGAAAAAAAATACATACTGATATTGTTAAAACACTATTCTAATTTAATGTAGAATTAAATATAAATTATTTTAATGTGAATTTTCAAACACACATTTATTGGGAATAATTTAGAAAATATCCAGCCTGAAATCTTTCTGATTAAAATTTATATTACTCTTTGCAAATTTTTCTTTTTCTGTTGCATATCTGTATAACTGTATGCTCTATATTCATATTTACTCAAATATTCTACAAATTGTCTCCTTATTCTGATATTTTTGGCTTCATTGTAGAAAACCTTTTAGTTTGTGTCTAATTCATTTGTCTACTACAACTTTTGTTTCTTGTGATTTTAGAGTTTTGTCCAGAATTCACTTTAGGTGTTATAAGTAATTTAGGAATTAGCTAAAATATGCAAAAAGGATTTGCATAGGCTCTGATGACTTGTCATGCATTTCAAAAATGATGGCCCAGAATCCTGGGATAATGATGCCTTTATTTGAAGGACTCTTGCTTACAGGTGCTGAGATGCACAGAATCACTAAATATTTAGACTGTTTAGAATTGGATTAAATGGTTTTAGATCCCTTGGTAAATTTAGCAGAATCAACAACAGAAGCATATTTAAACGGTTCTTTCTTATGGAGATTTTTACCTTTTGTTCCTTCATGTTATTCTAGATATCAACAGGAATTTAACTTTAGTGCCTGGCAAACTGCTGATTTTTTAAATTGCTACAGTATCACCAGTCTCTGAGCATATATATTTAGTTGCTTTTGTTTTCTTAGAGTGAGTAAATCCCTAGTCGACTGTCTATTTTTCTTTTATCACAGACTAAATTTGATTGCTAAGTCTAACCACCCTAGGGTGCTGTACAAACTGTTATGTTGACCTCTTTTCCTCACCTTTCCATTACAATCAAGTGTCTATCTTTTTGTTCTCTACAATCTCCTGCTCTCCATTAGATTTCTTTTAGATATTCCAGTTTTAAAAAGTAGATCCAAAGGGTAGCTCTGGTTTACAAAGGAGAATTGTCAACTAACTTTTAATTAAGCTTGTTGAATTGAATGTTAAACCTCAGGAAATAAACATGCCTTTTATTTGGAAAATCAGTGAGAGACAGCAATGACAAAATTTTGTACAAGAAAAGTTTTAATGGTAACGTATGAAGAAGAAAGAGTCAATACTTTTAAGAAAGAACAAAATTGATAGTCTCAAAGTCATAAAGCAATGTAGCAGGATATAATATTAACACACAAAATCAGTAGCTTTCCTCGATATAAATGACAACCATGCTGAGAAAGAAATCAGAAACACTACCTTTTACAATAGACTATAAATAAAATCTTGGGATAAATCTTACCAAGCAAATAAAAGACTTGTATCATACATAATGTTAAGACAATGATAAAAATTGAAAATGATATCAGAAAATGGAAACAAAATCTCAAAAGCTCATTGATCCACATAATTATTTTTGTGACGTAGCCGTCCCACAAGAGTTAGCTGTCAATTCAATTCAATAACTATAAAATTTAACACAATTATTTAAGGAAATTGAAAAAAAATATTTAATTTTATAGGAAAATACACAAACATCAGTAACAACAAAACAGAATATCAAAAAAAATCCAGAATAATAAAAGACTGTAGGAGGTATCTCACTATCTAAGATTTAAATGTATATTAAAGAGTTTATAGTAACAAAAACAGTATGGCATTAACAACAGACACAATGATTAATGACATCATTTTGAAAACCTAGACATTATTCCATTTTTTGATAATGGAACCAAAAATGCACATTTGAGAAAAGACAGATTTTTAAACAGAGTGTGCTATTCAAACTGAATATCTGCATTTAAAGGATTAAAAGAGATCCATATCCATAACCCTGCAGAAAACTTATTCTAAATGGATCAAGGTCATCAACATGAGACCAAATACCCAGAATCTGATAGAAGAGAAAGTGGAATATAGGCTTGAATGCTTTGGCACAGGAACAGACTTTTTGAGCACTACACCTATAGTGTAGGCATTTAGACCAACAATTAATAAATGAGACATCATGAAGCTTAAAAAAAGCTTCTGAACAGCAAAGAACATTGTCTTCAATCAAAGAGGCACACTATAGAATGGGAAAATCTTTACAAACTCTGTATCTGATATGTATTAGTATTCAGAATAAATAAAAAACTAAGCACAATGAACATCTTGTATGAGTAGAGTTGGGGGAAAAGAAATGATCAATATATATTTCGTAAAAGTTTTTTTAGTAAAAACAGAAATAGGCATTGACACAGGCATACACTGATATGTGTGAATATATACATAAAATGAGAAAAACCTAGGTGAAACTTGATAGTTTATTTTTAATTTAGTTTTGTCATATAGTTTTTACTACTTCTAGAATTTTAATTTTTTAATTAAAATAGAATTACATCATTTTTCCTTCTATTTTCTCCTCCTAGACTCTATCAGATACCTTGCCTTCGACTCCTCCCATGCCCACCATCTCAAGATTGATCATTTCTTTTCTTTTTCTTGGTTACTATTGTTTTACATGTATGTGCTTGTGTTTGTGTGTATGAAACTGTGATATAAATATAAATATATGTATGTATGTATGTATGTACGTATGTATGTATGCAGGTGTGCAATAATCCATAACTGAACCTGGCTGAGTCCATTGTTGCTGTGTGTATATGGTTTTATGGATAATCAGTTAGTATTAGAAAAGCAATTAGGGATCTCATCCCTGTGAGAGGCAAATAGTCCCTCTCCCAGCAGTCATTAGTTGTGTATAGTTCTCTAACGTTTTTCTCCTTCTAAGTTAGAATGTTTATTCACAGTGCTATTGTGTCAGTCTCGTTTATGTAGCCATTAGTAAAGGAGACGGCTTCACAGCTGTCCTCCTGCTATTCTGACTCTAACAATATCTGCAGCTCTTCTTCTGCAGTGTTCTCTGATCCTTAGATGTGCGAGTCTACAGTGCAGATGTATCCGTCAGTACAGGGCTCCCATTATTTGTCAGTCTACTCATTGTTTCCACTTGAAGATTCCTGAGATGGTATTGCAGATATCCATAAAGGTGTAATTAGTGGCACTAACATGGTGGTGGTAACGGCTACCTATCTGAACATAGCACCCAGGAGGCAAATCATACCTGACACTGGATACCCAGCCATCTTCTGGACTATTGAGATCACAGAACTGAGAAAAGCATTTGCTCCTGCCACTGTGCTAGACAATTATTTACAAATATGTGTAGCCATGACCTCTCATAAAAGAAGCTTCTCTTTACAGCACTTATTTATAGAAGGCCGACAACATTATTAATCCAATTTTCTTAAAATATTCTCTCTTGTTTTCAGACTAAATTATAGGAAATGAACACAGGAATTACTTACTTTTCCTATGAACCGAACGCATGGAATTTGTGAGTATATTTAATTTTCAATATAGCGAGCAAGTAACAATCGAATGAGAATAATACCTCCACCTGAAGAGTGCAATAGGCTCAATTCGAAAAGTTACCAGGTGAGACATGAAGTTAAGCATCAATGCGTTATTTTTGTTTTTAATTTTTTTTGCTAACTTGAATTGTTTCTTTTACTTTAGTTTCCTTATTTAGTGTTAAGATTAAAAACTAGGAAGTAACAACAGAGAAATATGAATATATATTTTATGTTAAATATAAACATTAGATTAATATTAAAATTTCAGAATATAACGGGTATTATTACCCATATAAGAAGGATGAATTGTCTTTATAAAGTAAATGTTAAAATATTTTAGAATGTAAATTATCAGTGTTTATAATATTCTCAAACTGCTCAACAATGAAGAATGGTAAAAGCAAGGTCACCATATACTATATGTGATTATAAAATAAATAGAAGTTTGTGTGGGTTTTATTTGTACTTTAAGAGAAACCAGGCACTGAAGAAAAATGGTAATATTTTAGAAAGAGGAATAGGGCATGAAATGGTCTTCTAGATTATGGAAAGAGTTGCAAAGAGGTAGAGAAGTTTTGGAAAAAAGGAGTAGTTTCTGGAAGAAAGCTATATATTAACTTGCTTGCTGAGCACCTAATTCATAACTATATTGTTTTTAGAGAAAAACATTCACATCATTTATAGATGGGCATTATTAAAGCATAAGGCTGGATCATAAAGCTGGTTGTGGGCAAAGCCAGAAAAAGAATTAGCAACATTGCCTCAGTTCTAGTACTTATTTCTGGGATTTGTGGGAAGAAAACTATCAAATGAAAATTAAACATAATTTTAAATATTTTTCAAGAATTATATGTTCAGCTATCATTCAGAAACACACACACACACACTAGCACACATGTATTTGTATGTGGTATTATTCCATCCTTTTATATAACCATAGTAGATGAGAAGATAAAATAGACACACAAATGTATTAAAAACTAAATATTGGCACTCTGAAGCAAAATATTAAGTGGAATCAGTGAGTGCAAGAGAAATTTATTCATTTCAATACAATTGCAGTTACATTATTAAAACATGGATTTATCAGGTGAGATATGGATGCAAAAAATGAAGTACTTATATGTGATGAGTTATATTGAATACTTAAAAAGGAAGATATCCTGTAATTTAATACAACCTAGATGAATCTAGAGATCGTTATATCAAATGAAAAAAATCCATGTACAGAAATACAAGTATTTTATGATATCAGTCAGAGCAACGACTTAAAAGTTGATTGCCTAGAAGTAGAGTGAGAGTGAAAGTGTGATTAGTAATGTTCAGGAAAGAGAGAGAAAAGGGATAGGAAGTTTTAATTACTAAGTAGAAGCCACAACTAGACTGAAGTAAGAAGTCCTGTTATTCTGCTGCACAATAATGTCATTACTGTAAGCAAAAATATATTGTGAACTTCAAAAACCAAAAATAAAAGAATCTGAATGGTTTTAACATAAAAATGAGGAATTGCTTACCAAAATAATTAGATTTGACTTGATGTAATAATTAGACAGTTTGCAGGTTTCAAGACATCACCTGGTATCTCTGAAATACGTAAATTTTAGATTAAATATAATTCCATTTACATATATCCCTTATATAAACAATAATTTTAAAAGAATCACTTATTCAATTCCATATGCATATCATACTATTACTTTTACAACCACCATCTTATTTTATGAACAAGGATTGCCAGATTGAACTGTAACCCTAATGTTTTATAAGCTTGAAAATACCAAAAATATTTGATTCAATTTCTTTAGTAGTATTTTATAACATAAAAATATTAGCAGAAAGAACCTTGTATAAACTTTTATTAGCTATAAAAATACTAAGTCATGGTTAGCTGAAAGACTATTAGAAAAATGTAATCTACACTCACGTGAAAAAATGTAATGCATATCAGGTACCTAATTATCTGTTATTGTCAAAGAAATTAAATATTTACAAACACTTTAAGATACTATATATAACAAAATATATATTTAAATACATATTTTAAGAAAATATACATATATTCTAACTATGAAAATATTACAACCTAGGATGGCAAATCCATACGGCAATAAAAACCTCAATGTCCTAAATAACAGGTAAAAATATTGAATGTAATAAATATCTGTAACATATTGTAAACAACTTATATTCATGTAAATTGCAAAGATAAAACTGGCCCAGATGATACAAGTAAATTTAAAATCACGTGTAAATTTAAGAGTAGTAGCATTATTTCCAGTTATCCCATGGTATATATTCTAATATTGTTTAAGGAAGAATGGATGCAAGCATCGATTGAGCAATCTGGGGTACACCAGTGGTGCTTTAAGTTCTAATGTCATGCCCCAGGCAAGGGCACAGCTGGGGCTTTACAGAACAACAGGGTACATGCATAACTCCAGCAGCCATGATTTCTTTGAACCATGGGTTTTCTCAAAGGGGTTTCAGCCAGCTCATAACCTCAGTGTAACCTAGACCCATACCTTCCCTGTCTAGAAGAGTCAAAGAAACCCTTATAATCAGTTCCTTCAAATTGGAAGTGACCACACTGGGAGAAAACTGACAAATATTTGATTACCTGCTGGCTGGAAAAATTGAAAAATATCAACTTAAGGACGTATTTGTTTTGATCTTGTATTGTGCTTGATTATTGCCCAACAACTGGAAACTGACTGAATGGCAGAAATCAGGAGGGGGCCACATGCTCAGGAGGTATTCACTGCTGGCAAACAGATATTTCTTTGCTGCCAAAAGGTTCTGCTCATCAAAAAGCTGGCTCCAGGATATTTATATATCCACAACTACAGTGTAGTGTATGGCAAACCCCACAGAGAATCCACACATCTCCTCAAATCAAGAGAAGCAAACAGAGCATCCTAAAAGAAGAAAAAGATTGACTTTATATCTCTTTTATCAATGTTTAAACATAAACAAATCATTGAATAGCTTTTAGATTAAGAAATATTGTTAATTTATTCTGTTATCAGTCTTTCAGGAAGCTCTTCTTATTATATGATCCTTGAAATATGTCACACAAACCTTGGACTTTTATATAAATACTGTGTGATTCCTTGAACTGAATTGATTCTTATTCAAAAAGTAGAGTAGAAGCCTTTTTAGGGTGTTCAAAATGAAGGAAAATAAAATAAAATAAGACTATTACCATAAAATATAGTTCAGAGTTTGTAGACTAAAAAATCATATTTTCAGGCCTCAGCAAATAGTATTGATATATTTATGAAAAATATGGATATATATACATACATATCTATAGATACCTATATGTGTATAACAACAATAAATCAAAAAAGGAGGACATGAACTTGAAGGATATCAAGGAAAGCTGTATGGGAGGGCTCAGAGAAAGGAAAGGGAAGTGGGAAGCTATGTAATTACAATCTCAGAAAAAAACTGAACTAAATAAGTATTCAAATGTACTAAAGACACGTGTTCAATGTAGTTTTCATATCTATATTGTTGAAAATAAAGACATTTTGGACTAGGAAAGAATTGTCATTTTAACAGAAAGCAATACAATTTTAAAAACATATTCATTCATTAGTAGATAACTACAGTGTTTCGGCCTCTGCTGCTGGGGTCCCGCTGTCTCTGATCCTGGAGGCAGGGAGACAGAGAACCAACGGCACAGGCTCTGGGAGGTTTGTAAGCAATCTCGTTTATTAAAAAAAAAAAAGAACTAAAGTTTATATATGTGGCTTTATGGCGGGCTATAGCTCCTAGATACTGTGGTATTTCTTGGTTGGCTCCAGGCTCCAAGTCATCCTTTCCAGTTTGGAGTTTATGGGTGAGGTTTCTTTCCTCTAGCCAGAGTGCTCTCTGCGCATGTCACAGCTCTTTGCTTAAGGTGTGGCCCAGTGCTTTCAGCCTTACTTGCCTCACTACAGTATGAAAATTTTACAAATACTTGAAAATAACACTTAATTAAAAATAACTCAAATAACCAGCCTGGGCTACAGAGTGAGTTCCAGGAAAAGGCGCAAAGCTGCACAGAAAAACCCTGTCTCGAAAAACCAAAAATAAAAATAAAACCAAAACAAAACAAAAAAACTCAAATAAATCAGCCTGCTGGGTGGTGGTGGCGCACGCCTTTAATCCCTGCACTCGGCTGGCAGAGGCAGGAGGACCTATGTGAGTTCCAGGAAAGGCGCAAAGATACACAGAGAAACCCTGTCTCAAAAAACAAAAACAAAAAACATACAAACAAAAAAAAAGCAAAAAACCTCCGCCTAGGACTTTCTCATAGATACATTTTTGAAACTTTATAATCTGCAGTACTCACCATACAAATGGCTTGAATAAATATGTAACCAATCGTTCCACTAAAATATGAACACATTTTTGTAGATTTTTTTAATGAGTGTATAAGCTTATGAATTACAACTTTGTAAACAGGCTTATTTGATTCTTCAGACTTTAATATGAGAATATTTATTATCACTCCAGTATGGCCTCAATATTTTAGCTTTTCTCAAAAAGAAATAGACACAAGTCCACTTTATATTTATCTTTTAAGACAATTATTATTTGAATCTCATGTTCTAATGTAACGTTGAATACAATGCTTCTAGTTAACTATGAGGAAACTAAAAACTGATAATTATTGTTTTATATAAAAGACTCAAATTTTATGGATAATTACATTGAAAGACATGAGGCAGAATTTAAAATAGTTAGCAACTAAAACACGCAGACTGCCAGATGTGGCTTTGGAACAAGTTCAAATTACTTTTCCAACTCTATATTGGCTTTTGCTCTTTGTGCCCTCAGCACCTCAGACTATCTGGACATCTGACGGGAAATGGAAGCACTCAGCTACTCGGCCATGATTTCTGTGTACAATTTTGTCAGAGAAAATAGCTACAATTGTTTTTAGACATAGTGAAGGGGAAAACATTCTTTCCTTTCTCTTTCTAACACAAATCAGAAAGAACTAGACACATATTTTATTTTTTAAAAAATATTTGTTGTTGATATGTTAAAATAATAGTTTCTGTTTAAAATTTTCCTCTAGTACCTGTGAAAAATTAAAATCTGACTTGAAATATAGATCATTTAAGTATAAAATAAGAACTAGGAAAATCATAAACATTTTTATTTGGGACAAAAAAGAAAAAGTTGATATTGCATTTATATAATTAAATTTTTCCATCATCTCTCCATTACCCATGTTAATGAAAGGCATTTGCTAGATATTATAATCTCTTATCTAAAGGTTCATTTATATTAGCTTGGTGATATATTAGCTGTGTTTTTCTGTGTGTTTATAGCTTAAATTATATATTAACATTATTTAATAATATTAAATTTTAATACTATTAAATTTAATGTGCATTCCTTGAGCACATACTAGACAGTGAAGAAGAAAAGTCAAGTGTGGAAGACTGTTTAAAGGAAAGCAGAATATGATTCTCAGCAAACTTTTATTATTTTAATTAGAAAAACAGATAATTGATACATGAGACAGACCATTATTTTATGCATATATTCCTCAAATTATTATGGTGAAAAACTCTATATAAAGAGAGATGAATTTGTTTAAATTTCATTTTTTACTGTTTCACAATTTCATACAAGAATATAATGTGTTTGGATTAAACCTACTCTTCATTCCTGGGCCTCCAGTTTCTACCTTAACAGTCTACCTTTTTTTCTCACTCATTATTATGTACTATTTTTTAAAACTGCCATGTCTACTTAGTACTGCCAGTATGTATATGGACGTAGGACCATGCACTAGGACATCAACAGCCTATCAGGCAGGATCTTAAGCACAGTGCTCTCTCTTGCAGCCAAAGAACACATAAAGAATCCCAAATACCAGGCATGAGAAACCTGCTTTTGTGGCGTTGGTCAGGGCTGTTCAAGAGACTCCCCAAGATATAGCTTTTCATTGTTGCTCTTAGCTGCTCTCTAGAAGTTGAAAGTCACTGTCTCTGAAGGAATCATTCACTTCAGAAACAGAGCCCAGAGACATCTGAGCTGGAACTGACCTGAATGCCCTCTTCCCTTAAGACTAGACTTCATGGTATAAGAAGGGCCATGCAAATTTTCAATTCAGAAAAGCAATCAACATTCCTACTGTGCTAAGAAGTCTGTGACCCACATCATTAACAAGCAAGATACCATAACTCTGAAGGTGCTGTAAAGTCATGCATACTTTGGTGGTAACCAACATCTTTCTGATTGGACTTAAAACCCACTCAACATATGGAAAGTATGCATGGTACTAGGAACCTAGTTTAACCATTCAGTGCTTGGGAAGTTATGATTATTGAAGGAGAATCTAAAGCCACTAATCTATAAACCAGAATAATCAATAGCAACAATCTATAAACATTTGTTCTTATTCCCACAGAGAAGTGTTCCCTTTACCCCTCATTAAGGTATTTGTCTTTAAAAGAGATGGAGACCATTAAAGAAAACTGTAACCAATAAAAATGCATAGATATAAATTCCAGTCCCAGTGGAAACATCTACAAAATGTGTGCACCTAAGGCTCAGGAAACATTGTGCATTAGAAGGTAGAAGGGTTGTGAAAGCCAGAGGATTAGAGTTTTCTGTGAGACCATCTTTCCTATAAATATCAGAAACTGCACTCATAAAGTCTTACCGATATGATTGCTCAAACATGATCTGAACAAGGGCAACACCAATGAACAGCCAAAGTAGATAAGGAGAAGCTGATGAGGCCTCAACCCTACATAATGAGCTACAGATAACTGAAGAAAACAGGACACTAGAGAGGTGGTCTTCCCCAGGAAAGAGCACTCCAATTCCTTTATCCAGTGAAAAATAGTCAACCTAGAAAACATTCATATAAATAACAATATATGCATTGAAATGTTTATATTAGGAATATATGTATAAACCTATACATATATGTAAGCAATAACGATGAAAAAAGAGGTGATGTAATTGAAGAAGACTGAGGAAGTGTATATGGGAGGGTTTGGGGTCAGGAAAGGGAATAGAGAAATGTATATAATTATATTATAACCCCTCCCCCCAAAAAAATCTACCACTACCACCAACAGTCACATAGCCAATAAAACTACAATGTGAGGTGGAAATATGGTAAAGATTTTATGAAAGAAACCGGTTGAACAATCTACTATGACAAGAACCAAAAGTTCTTTCTGATTGACTAATAAAGGTTTGCCTGCTGGTGGTGTAAAGATTTGAGGAGAGTTTCTGTATTCACTGAGAAAATACCAGGTTATAATAGATGAGATGGAAATGTGTGATAGCTAGGTGTGTTGGAACATGTCTGTAATCCAGCAGTTGGAAGTTGGGGGCAAGGTGATCATCCATGGCAGTATGTTTTAATTTAATTACTGCTCTTTTTCTTTTTTTTTTTTTTTTTTTTTTTTTGGTTTTTAAAGACAGGCTTTCTTGGTGTATTTCTGGTTCTCCTGTAACTAGTTCTATACTCCAAGTTGGCCTCTAACACAGAAAAGTCCCTTTAAGGCTTCTGCATTAGCTGCTGACTCAAGGTTCCTGCCTTGATTGAATTCTTGTCCTGACTTTCTTTAATGATGAGCCGTGATATTGGAGTGTAAGTCAAAGAAATCCTTTCCTCTCTAACTTGTTTTTTGGTCATGATGTTTGTTTGCAACATTAAAAGTCCTAAGTAAGACAGGTTTGTTTCAAGATTGTGGGATATTACAAAAACAGACCTGATTGTGATTTGGAGAAGATTCTGGAAGGACTTTGGAACTTTGGGCTAGAAAAGTCATTGAGTATTGAGAGCTCAGTGAGCTATTCTTTAGGAGCTTGGAAGATAAGAATGTTGAGAGCAATACAGAAGATGGATGCCTGGCTTGTGAAATTTCAGAAAAGAGTTTTAACGAATCTCTCAGGGCCATTTGGTATTTTGAATTAAAATTTTGTCATTCTGTTCAACTGGGGCTGAAGACTCAGCCATAATTAAAAAGAAACCAGTATCATTGACATGGCACCTTTATCTTAATGGGACAATTGGTGCTGGTTAGCTGGAGCTAAGAAATTAACGGTGATTAAGAAAAGCCACCATTGGAACTTCTCTTAGTTATCCTGCTGTTGACCTGTGTTGTAGAAATCCTGCATCTTTGGGTTTGCAGGACCAGTTCATTCACGTTCCAGAAGATCACAGATGAGGTAGATATTGGGGTCAACTCATAACCTGGGTTCTGGGCCTGGGTAGTTGCAAGGTTGGTCAGCCCACCAGCTCTCCCTTGTCCTCACCACCAGGGTGAGTTCTCCTTCATTTCCTTGGTGAGTTCACTTTTGCAGCAATGAACAAGGGGTAGGGCCAGTCCCATGTGTCTCAACCCTTTGGGAGTTAAAAAATCTTTTTACAGGGGTGGCCTAGGACCAACTGTATGTCAGATGTTTGCAGTGAGATTCAACAATGGCAAAACTACAGTTATAAAAGCATTGAAAAAGTTGAGAACCAGTGACTTGGAGAATGTTTCTCCTTACCCAAGGTACTTAAGAATGTTATCTAGCCTCCTTGTATTTGCTAAGTTTGTTAAGCTTAAGTTATTTGGATAAACTGATGCATATGTATGTTTTATATTGATATTTTGTTTTGGTGTCTTTACTGGGCCTGTATTTGATACTGGAAGAGCTTCAATTTAAAATCATTGTTTTTAAGGCTACTTATTATAGACTGTTAGAGAACATAAGTAAATAGTAAGCTATAAATAGTTAAGTTTTTTAATTGTAGTCAGGCTAAGTACTGACATAATATTACAGGGATAAGCTTTACTCAGTCCCTTGCACATGTTTTCAGGATTGAGCTTAAAATAGAAACAAAGTTTGTCTATTCAGATATACCTGGACAGCCCTCATACTTCAGAGATCTGCAGAATATGGCATTTAAATGTTGATCTAAAAGCTTATTGTATCAGACAGACTTCTAGATCCTAGCAGTGACCCAAGGTCTCCAAAGAAGATTACAAACGAGGCACTATAATGTCTCTGCCTGGATTATGGCAACACTGACCACAGGGTAAGATGCCCCAATGCCACGCCTGCTGCCAGGACCTGGCCTAGACTGTGGATAAGCAGCAGGACACTAGAATTGATTGCACCCTTTTGCAAGGACAAAGTATAGTCAGCCTTCCATGTCCCTATTCCACATGTAAAACTCTGCCTTATGGGCCTGATGGCGGAAGAAGATGATGCTGTTCTGACTGGTGCCTTCAATGCTATGGAGACCTGAGTATGGACTGGTCCCTGTCATTTATAGGATTGGAAGCTACTTACTCTGCATTCAAATATATAGTTTATCCTTCTCAGATCTCTGATAGTACTGATGGCTAGGCTAGCTATAACTTTGTCAGCTTAGCAGCATCAGACAACCAGATCTTTTCACAAGGCTATAGCCAGCTTAGCTCATTTTTAGGAGAATTTTCTATGATACAAAAATTTAAATAAATCATACAGACTTAAATATGGGTCTAAGAAAGGTCTTAGGACATGAAAGCTTATAGGCTTTGAGGATCTCAAAAAATAATTTAGATTATGAAAAATGTTTCATATTGCTTTCCAGTTCTATGATATATCAGTTCAGAAATTAACATTTAATAGAGTTCTGATAAGCTGGTAGAGCAATGACTACTTACTGTTGAGTCACAAGCTCAACATTTTAGATTTATTTTAGTTGTAATCTATAAACCTAGAAGTGCTTCTCATCAGGCCAAAAATCTCTGTCCAATTTATACCTGGCTCTCTGGACAGAAGGAAAATGCTTATGCTTTTACCCCAAATCTGTAGTTCTTCTTGGGACTCAAAGGTATGAGTCCACTTCTGCTGTTTTGCAGATACCCATCACCTGCTTTGTCTATGATATGGATATCAGTACAGATTGATAATGCTAATGTATCTAAAACTTTTATGTCATTTTGTAATATACTTCCTGTAGGCCTCAGAAGATTAAAAGAGTCATAAAACCTGGATCCACTTCACAGAGGTTGGAAGGACTCCAGATAGGTACAGCTTAAATTGTTCCCACTTTTCCTAAGGATATTTTTCTTTCTCTTGGTTTTTTGACTTCTGCTCTTCCTAGTTACTAAGAAGGTGGGCCTAAGGGTTCCAAATAAGGTAATAAATTTAACTTCTATTCCTAGTTTAATTTTATCTAAACAGATTTTCACTTGGCTGGCAGACACCTCCAAGTTTCAGTTGCTGACTATACTGCTCCAGACTTGCTAAAAGCTAATGAGGACCAACCCAGCCAATGTGATGTTCCTTGTCTCTTCAGGGTCAGATAGCCATATGCTTCTGACAGATGCCCCATTGCCCAGCCTTTGACCAGCCTTTCAGCCTTTTTGGTGCCTAACAATGGTGCCCCAATTCCAGCTTGAAACAGTTCCAGAAGGGAATATGTCATCCCATGTTCTCTGTTCAGAAAAGGCTGAAATGCTGGGTCAAAAGGAAACCACTTGGCATAGAGGCAAGATGGCCATCTGTAATGTCCATTGACATACCAGGAAAATAGATTCAGTGTTGTCAATATATAAATTTATTAACTGAAATGGTTCTGCAATAAGACACTTGATCTTCTTTATGCAGAACCAAAGAGGTATTATGTAAGATCATAGTCTGGTTGTACTCAAAGATCAGAACTACAGGGCCTTAAAAATGGCAATAGATACAGGTGTCACTGCCCTAGAAAAACCTGTTAGTTAATGGTTCATAGGTCCCAATACCCTTGCATCCCTGGACAGATAGGACTCATGATTGAGTCCTAGAATTGGTACTTGTGAAGGGGGGATTGTGGAGGGGCCCAAAAACAGCTTGACCACACAGCAGCCATGACAGACTTAGGGGCCTAGACACAGCTTCTGTGACAGGCTTACTGGCAGGTAACACCCAGATCCAAGAAAAGCCTTAAGCTGATACCACCCATGGATCCACCCACGGGTGAGGAAGTACCTAACATCCCTAACATTCCAACCACTAGATAAGGTGGCCAGATGTCCTTGAGTCTAGCACACACCTATTTTTGTTTTACAGATACCCCTAGACAATTGTCAGCCAATCAGGGTCCTTGACCCTGGAAATCCCCTCACCCCAACCTCTGCTATCATAAAAACTCTGCCCCATCTGAGCTCAGGGCTCTCTGCTCTCACCACTGTGTTGGACAGACAGAGATACCAAGCTCTGGAGCTTGAAATAAAGGCACTTTGCTTTAAAAAAAATCCATACTATGTGTAAGAGCAAGCACTTGGGGGAAAATAAAAAATGAGTAAGCGAAAAAAGAACAATGAAATATACTTCCAGGAAAAAAAAATGTTCATTATCTTAACATTAACATCCAGTATATCCAGGCCACACATCAAAAGAAATAAATCATGTGAAATGAAAATCTGCAATTGAGGAAAATAATTGCAAGTCATATCTATGATAAAGATGAACATGAAAAATTCATTTAACAAAAAACTCTTACAGTATAATAGTAGGAAAACAAAATGATCCTTAGACATGGGATAAGTCATGAATAACATTATAGTCTTAGAAGACACAAAAGTAGTAAATAGGAATGTGAAAAAGTGTTTAGCATTATAAGCTATCAGCATAAGCAAATTCAAATCACACTGAAACAGCATCTCATGCCCTTTAGAATGTATTTACCTAAAAAGCCAATAGTACATGATGATCCTACTTATATGAAAGCAATTTGTGAGGTCTAATGAAATATGCTACGTGGAATCTAATTTCACTACTAGGCATACTATAGACAAAGGAAACACAGAGACACTTGGGAGAGGAAATTAACTACATAGCATGTCTAGTGTTCAACATGAGGACTGTAAGAAATAATACTGTTTATGGTATTCATGCTAAAACACAGCCTTTATTTTCATTCACGCATAACAAAACTCACAGCAAAATTTTGAATACGTATTTGCTTCACTTTTGTAACCATTTATAAAATAAATACAACAAATACTAAAGTGAAGTAACTTTTAGGTGTGCAGAAAAGCAACTGTAGATGAAACTAAAATTACAAAAGAAGAAATCTAAAAGAAAACTTAACGGAAAATTAATGGAACTCAGAAGTTTCATCTCTAGTAAAGTAGAATTTTATAATTCAACCATTATTCAAACACACTATGTAGAAAGAATATTATTGATGTAACCAACCGTCTTATTAAATAAGAAACACAGAAACAATGTAAAAGAGAAAGCCGAGAGGTCAGAGCTCAGAGCTAAAATCTCACCCTTCCGCCTGCGGTGTCCCAGCTTCCCGAAAGAGACCTATTTCCTGTCTGTTCATCTATTTATAGTATTTTGTTCTGCCTTCTCATTGGTTGTAAACCCAAACACGTGACTGCCTCGTCACTGTCTGAATGTACAGCCCCCTAGGTCTTAAAGGCATATGTCTCCAATGCTGGCTGTATCCCTGAACACACAGAGATCTATGGGATTAAAGGCGTGTGCCACCACAGCCACACTCTTGCTATGGCTCTAATAGCTCTGACCCCCGGGCAACTTTATTTATTAACATACAATCAAAATCACATTTCAGTACAATTAGATTACCACCACAGAATATTTTAGCAGGATAGATACAAATAAAAAGACCATTAATTTTTTAGAGATATAAATAAGCCAGAAAAACACCATCAATAAAAATTCTATAAGAGTATCTGTCTGAGAGAAAGGGATTTTCTTCCTTAAACTTTGAAAACCTGAGGCTAGTATTTTTTTGTTTTATTTTTATGACAAAGCCATGTCTTTTAAATACTTTTGAGTTCTACTTCCAACAATACAGACATGTGGAGCAATGACACTAGAAGCCAGAAATCAATAGAAAACCAATATATTGAAGACAGAGATAAAAATACACTATGGAGAAATTAATTTCTTTTTAATTGATTGTACTAGGAAATTTTAGCAAACATGTATAACAAAATGAAACCAGAATCTCTTCTATCTATTCTCTATAACAAAATCATTACAAAAATCAATTCAAAATGGACTTATATTTACATATAAGGTCAGATACTGTAAAATTGATAGTGGAGGTCACAGAGCCAATATTGCAGCATTAACGGAGTTTTGAAGCAGATTCCAGAAGCATGGCAAACAGTATCAAACAAACAGAGAGAATTATCTTAAATAAATCAGATAGAAGAAACAGTGGACTAATGGAATAAAAATTAGTGCAAGCTTTATATTTGATAAAAGGCAACTAACCATAATGGACCATATACATATATGACAACATCGAATGGCATTTTAAAATGTGTATATGCTACATATAAATATGTGTTAAAACTCAGAATTGAAATTTATCTCATGGCTTGAAGGTTTTCAATCACTTAACTTTAAAAAAATGTATCTGATACCTGAAGAGGGAATCGATTATTAATATATGAGATATGATTTCTAATTGGGTTTTACAAATGCTTAATATGGAACTAGCAATCTAAATTTTTAATATCTTCTCAAATCATTGCAATTTAAATCCCTCTACCTGCCACTTTTTTTATTGCCAGTTCACTTTTATTTGTTATTTTCACACCATGTCAACTTCACATTTGTGACATGAAGCAGCCATGTCCTCATGAGACAAATAAAAATCATAGGCCAGCAGAGAGACAAGTGCAAGCCATGCATATCTTGAGGCTGAAAATGAGTCCAGTTAGCTTAAGCAATATAAATTTTGCCAATTAAATCTGTTAAAACAAAACCAGTGTTCTGATTCAGTATCAAACATATTACTAAAATAATTGATAGATCCTGGTATTGGAATTTAGCCCATCATTGTTCAAATTCATTCTTCATGCTCCATTGAATTATAAATATATGATTCAGTATAATGGATATCTATAATGAGAGGCATACTTACTAACTGGTAAGAATAATGATATACACAATTGGTTAAGAGGAGTTAGACACGTCCTTAAGAATGCTTTTAAAGAGTAATGGTTGCAAAAAGAACAAAATGTGAGAAAAGGATTAATGATGAAACCTGAATATTGTTCCCCTAAATCAATACTTTTTGTTAACGATGTTCAGAAGTAAAGTCCAAACCTAATTAATGATACATTTTAAAAATTGTAGATACTCTTCTGAGTTCTTCAATAAAATTTGAATGTTCATCGCAGGGATTGTAATTAAAAACACCAGTAGGTATAACTACTCAAGGTATAACACTCAAGATGTGTTATGCCCTCACAAATTGGTATGAGATGTAGAAACACCTTCACAATGGAATATGCCCTCCACATTGCTCTTAGTAAGATACTGAATAATGTGGGAGCTTGATAGCACAAGAAATAGCTGACTGATGGACTTCAGCTCTAGGGAGACTGTTGTCATTTGCATCTTGTAATGAGAACATTATAAGATCATAATAAGCACATGGGTATTGAAATAAATTCACTAAGATTAACCTATAAAGTTATGGAAAATAATGTTTCAATCTGGATATTTGAAGTGTTTGGTAATAAAACTGAGAAAATCCTCATGAAAAATCATATACTTGCTTTGTAGCTTTAACATAAGTAAATTAGTTCAATATACATATATGTAACCATAATTTTCTTTTTTTATATTTCCACACTTAATTGTAATTGCAAGAGTTTGGAGAAAAGTATTTACACCTATGTTTAGATTTTAACCTCTCTGTACTTGGGTTAACAAGTATATATATATATCAAAGTTAAGAAAAATAATTTAGGGGCTGGAGAGATGGCTCAGAGGTTAAGAGTACTGACTGCTCTTCCAGGGGTCCTGAGTTCAATTCCCAGCAACCACATGGTGGCTCACAACCATCTGTAATGAGATCTGGTGCCCTCTTCTGGCCTGTAGTCACATATGCTGTATACATAATAAATAAATAAATAAATAAATAAATAAATAAATAAATAAATAAATAAATCTTAAAAAAAAGAAAAATAATTTATAGTTTTAAGCAAGAATGGAGTAAATCATGCTGTTATAAAATCTATGCTATAAATGATTAGTATGTTTAATTCTGTTTAATATTTATATGCTTAATCCTATTTAATTAGTATGTATCTCCTGTTTCATGCCATTCAAAATTTCCTAGAAAAAAAATGTAGACTATTTAGAAGGTCCTAGAGGGCTCAATAAACTCTGAAGGTACAGGGAACTCCCCACATCACTTAACATGCTTTCCGTACTGTGACATCTCAGACCCTTCATGTCCTTTTGATTGTATTTCCTGATTCTCCCAAATAACTTTAGTCCTTAAACTATAACAAGCTTTCTTGTTCAAGCCTACTACTACAAGAGATTCTAGGCATGTAACTTTATTACTATTACTTTTATGAGTTTTAAATTTACTTTTTCTCAACTTTATCCAGAGAAAAATATCAATTGTATGACAGCAATCATCATGTGAAAATGGTGTATGTCTTGGGATGGATAGATGGCCAGTGGTATCAAGCATTTGTTACTCTTACAGAGGCCCTTGGTTTGATGTCGAGCACCCTCATGATGGCTCACTGATATATACAGTTTCAGTTTCTGAGAACCTAATAACTCCCTCTGACTTCCCTTGGAAACATACACGTGCTGCATGTACATACATACAGGCAAAATATTTATACACATAAATAATTCTACATATTTTTAATATCCAGAACTGACTTTGCTAAATTTGACAGACTATCTGTGTATAACTAGACATTAGTAAGAAACTATTTGCTAACTGAACAAAGGAACAAACAAAAATTAACTCAAAAATTCTAAAGCTGCACTGATCCTACTTTGAAGATAATCTTCTACCAGCTCTTTCAACAGCTCTCTCCTCCTGTTCATCACCACCTTGTATAATCGCTGTTCTCTGTACAGTGTAGAACTATTGACGTCATTATCCTCTATGAAATAATGCAAAAAAAGATGGCATGTTTCTACCATATGTAAAACTGAAAAAGAAAACAACTAAAGTATTAAATAAGACTATGTTGTCAGATTCTCTCTTTATATGATTTTGTTGGAAAAAGTGGCCTTATTATATCCAGCTGCTCAAAAACCAGAAGGAGCCATGAAAAACAAACAAAAACAAAATAAAATAAGTACCCTTCTCAACACTACAGAATAACTAAAGCTTCACAACAAATGTACATAAGACCTTCTTCCCTGATCAGTCATCAGATATACCATCAGCCCTGACCCATGCCTCTAACTCCTGCCTGAAGCTGAGGAACCTGGTATGTCTGAGTAGAACCAGAGCCCAGAGAAACTCTGTGTGATAACAAATGTAATGCTTTGGCTTATAAGTTCTTCTAAGTTCACATTAGTTTATGCTCTTTGTGAGTAACTGAGCCACATGTTGAAGTTTATTCTGAGGGCTCCAGCATTATGAAGAGAGTAGCATGAGAGAGAATATGATAGACAGAAAGAAGGAAAGATAGGAGATGAAAGAGATGACACACAACAGTCTTTTTTCCCATGGTAATTCATTCTATTAGCGTCTAGTCTTAGACCTACATAACATTTTCTTTCTTTCCAATGTTCTTGCTTTCTCAAGCTGATTTTCATGAGTTATTACTCATTTAACTAAACATTCCTAACAACAATGCATATTTGTACACAAATGAAAAGACAAGCCATGTTTAGGCCGTAAAGGAAATCACTGAAGAGCACTAGACATGGAGGACACTTGAAAGTTTAGATAGAAGTTCAGGAAAATACCTAACCTGAAGATAGAGTTAAGGAAAAAAAAAAAAACACGAGAAAAGAAATCAAATGCAATTCAGAGTGACAAAGGATTGGCACAGGTTGAGGAGACAAGGAAGTGGGGCTAATTATTTAACTTACAGGATAAATAAAATCAGTGCAGTGGTAATTTGTCTGATTAAGCACCATTTTCCATTTTAATGTTCTTCATAGCTCAAATTAGCTATGTACTAGTTAGACTCATTTGCATTGAAGGAAAGAAACCTCAAGTTGACTTACTGTTTAAAAGGAACAAGAATGCCCACAGACAAATGCAACTCTCAGACACTGTTAGAGAAGTTTCTTTCTGCAGGGAATGTCAGTGAATGAGAACTCAGGACTAACCCAAGTGCTGAGAATAAGTGTTGAATGAGTGCTCAGATCTCAACAGTATACTTTTGCCATCTTTTATAAGTGCAAAGGAACATCGTGGATGACAAGATAGAAAGACCATAGGATCTAAAAGATAGAGAAAAGCCTGCAGAAACGTCTTTTTTTTTTTTTTTTTTGGCAAGATACAGCTGTGGCAACCATGAATTTAAAGAAATTCTGATGAGTTCACTTTGAAAGAAAAATGAGCCTCTCACCAATTGGACAAGGATGGAGGAAGGACTCAAGGGACTGTACCATTCACTCTCCAGTTATTTGACAGTGACAGATTGAGAGAAGGGAAGCATTACCTCAGTTGTGTTTTCCTCTCTGACAGAAATGGATTTTAATCCTTTTGGAATAGTAAGTCCAAATAAAACCCAACTTCTACAAATTGCCTCATTCATTCATTCATTCATTCATTCATTTTTTTGTTTTAAATTACAGAATAGAAAAGTTTCTAATACAGAAGCTGTCACCAGAGAGTTGACTATTGCTTAAAGAACCTGACCATATTGGTTTTAAATGGAAGACTCTGCAACTTTGAATCAGAACATAATTGGATGATGTAAGCAGTCTTAACAGTCAAACTTAGGAGAAGCCAAGACAACAGTGCTATGAGCTACATGGGTTTTGTAGGACCAAATCAAAAGACTTTAGGGGGAACAGTACCTGCAACTGGCCTAGAGATAGTACTTGGGACCATTTTGCAAATAGTATGACTGCATTCTGCCCATTTTCTAAGATTTTTCATGAGGCTAAATTTAAAAACAATAGATTAATATCTTTGGCTAGAGTACATCCCGACATATTTCCTGCCCTCATGTGATCAAGCATATCTGGTGCAGATGTTTCAAACAACCTGTTTAGTGTAGTGAAAAGATGTATTTTGTTATCTCCCATATAAAATAGCCTCCAGCATTTTAGGAACTATCTGTCCTTGGACAACTATCTGGGCTTATAGATAAGATGCTATTTTGTTTCATGGATCTCTTAGGTATAGTAATTAAAACTTAAAATGTAACTGTGGCTCTCCTATTCCCTCCCTTGGGTTGTATCCTGAGTGAAATCATTTACTCTGTGATGAGTACATTTCTATATTGGGTTCTAATAACCTTAATAGTACCCAGACAAGAATTAGCATACAGTTAAAGCATCAATGATGCAAAAGCCAATAACAATTAGTAGAAGAAGAAGGGCAAAAGTCTCTGTGATGGCTGACATCAGAGTTACTACAGAGAAGGAGCCTGGGAATGATAACGGGGACCAGTTGTTTGTTTCATCTCAGGTCTCCTATTTTTTGCAACGATTTTTTTTGTAAAGCAGATTAGTTCTAATGATTTCTGAGTGGTTTGTTTAGAAACAAAAAAATTCTCTGAAAGCTATACAATAACTTCTGTTATACCTAGATGGCGTTGAGTACCCTATCATATTATAGAACTATTTCAGATAATGAATCTACCCACGGATATTTTTGTGTCTTTTTGTTTTTAATAGGTAACTTTCCTGGTATGCCAATAGGAACTATAGGTAGTTATTTTGTCCCCTATGCCAGGCTGTTTCCTTTTGATCTAACATTCTAGCCTGTTGAGGCTAGACATATGACGGGTGATATACTCTCTTCTGTAACTACTTCCTGCTAAAAAATAGGACATTGTTGTCAGGGCCTAGAAAGGCTGAAATTCTAGTCAAAGGCAAGGAGGGAATTCAGGCAATGGGGCATTCATTAGCAGCATCTGGTTCACAGACCTATCTGAGGAGACTGAGAAAAATGACACTGGCTGGACTCATCCATGTTACCTTTCAGTAAGTCCAGGGCTTGCAGTCATTTGGAGCAGGTGGTAGTTAGCAGCTGATACTTGGATGTGTCTGTCAACCAAGTATAAATCTACTGAGACAAATATAAACTAGAGACATAAGTTAAAAAATTTAGGAACTTAAAGGAAAATATTACATTTGGAAATCTCATGACCATTGTCTTAGTAGTTGGGAAAGGGGAGGAATTCCAAGACTAAAGAAGAGAGAGAGAGAGAGAGAGAGAGAGAGAGAGAGAGAGAGAGAGAGAGAGAGAGAGAGAGAGAATTATCAGGAATAGATAGGAAGGGAAGCTTAGTTTGTATTTATCTGGAGTCCTTTTGTCCTGTGAGAGGTGGATCCCAGTCTTAAGAGTCCCTACATTAACTGGAGCTTACACGAAATTTTTTTTTTTTTTAGTTTACAAAAAGACATTAAAGTTCAGATATATTAGCATTATAAATATGCACTGAAATCCATATTATAGAAAAAGTAACAACTGGTTGTCTGTAAAACAAATGGAGTAGACTCACACCTTTGAATCCTAGCAAGGGCTATAGCTTTGAGTTAAAAAAGCATTATTTTTCCCTCTGTCCAGAGAGCCAGATATAGACTGAAAGAGATGACTTTAGCCTGATGAGAAGAACTGTGGGAAATTTAAAATATTGAGCTTATTAATAAACAGTAAGTGGTCAGTGCTGTACCAATTTGTCAGAATTTCGTTGATCAGTGTTAAAACTCTTAACTTTTGAAACTTTATCCTAACAGAGGGGAAAAATAAATCTTAAATATTTTTCATTTTTAAATACCTTAAATCACTTAGTTATACCTTTAAAACATATTTATACACCTTAAATCACTTTATGAGACTTTCAGTATTTACTCATTTTCACATCCTCAGCTCTCTCTCTCTTCTCTCTCTCTCTCTCTCTCATATATATATATATATATATATATATATATATATATATATATATATACATATATATATATATATATATGTCTTAAAACATTTTCTTAGACCCTCAAAACTTACATAGAATTTAACCCTTTTTCTTTACATCTAATTATTTATTAATGACACAAGTAGCTATTACTGAGAGCAGTCATTACAAACCATGTTTCTTTAGTGAAAAGTTACATCTCAAACTTGCTTATCTTTTAATATGAAGCCTGTTCAAAAGCAAATCTGTCTGCCTTTCCTCAACAAGATATCTAGTAGATCTAGAAAAAGCAAGGCTTGAATTTTATGTGTAAAATGATAAAACAAGGTGGCTACAGCTTTGGGAAGGATTCTGGTTGGCTGCTGCTGCTAAGCTGATAAAACTATAGTTAGCTTAGCTGTCAATACTACTAGAGATATAAGCAGGAAGTATAATACAAATGGTCTGTGTATCAGTTTACTGAGCTGGTCACCCATGACTCCTATAGTTTCCATGGCATTGAGGGCAGAGGTACCAGGACAGAATCAGTCTTTGGCCACCATGCCTAGAAGATGAGAGGCTTTCCTGTTAAGAAGGAACTTATTGGGGACTGACCTTACTTTGTCTAGGCATAGTGGGGCAATTGACTTTTCAGTGAACTGCTTGTCCACTCAGCTGGCGTCTGGTGGCAGGCTTAGCATCAATGAAGTTGTTCCTCGTGTTTAGCATTACCATAATACAAATGGAATCATTGTGGTACGCCATCATCTTGGTGACCTCAGTGTCACTGCTAGGAGTGGAGGATCTCTGTCATGGTCATCTTTTTCCATTAGCCATTATAAAGCCATATTCATCAGATCTCTGCCAAGTTTTCAGATCATCTATTAAGTATATCTGAGATAAACAACCTAAGCTTAACCTTGAAAACACATATAGTAGGCTAATTAAAGCTTTTTCCTATAATTAATTACATTAGTTTTTAACATAACTACAAATATAGTTCTGAGTACATTAAAGAATTTGATCATTTGTAAGGTGACTATTAACTTGCATGTCTTAATCATCTTTAACCATTCCCAATTATAAGGATTTAAAAGATTAGTATTTTATAGTGTTAACTTTGGTATGTTTGAGCTTTGAAGAAAAAAATAATGATTTCTGACTTGAAGCTCCTTTTAGTGTCAAAATAGAACTTTTAACTTATAAACAAAGTCCACAGAAAGACAGAAATTTCCTGATCAATTTACAGAATAGGATTAGGGAATGAGACAGTTTCTTAAATGACTCAGTTTATCAAAACAGCGTATGCTTAATAAAATTAGCAAAGACTATGTTGTGGTGATCCCCCCAACCACAAAATGACTCCCATTGCTATTTCCTAACCGTAATTTTGCCACTGCCATGAATCATAATACAAACATGGGGGTGGTCCTAGGATACCCCTCTAAATGGTCTTTTAACCCCCAAAGGGTTGACACTTACAGGTTGAGAAGTTGCTCTAATTTCATTGCCAGATTTCTTAGGTTATTTTCTTGTCACATCACAAGATAGAAACATTCCAGTTTCTGGTGTTTAATATTTGGTGCTCATAGATATGGCCCTAATTGTTTAACTTTTAATTTGTTTATTTTTAAATTTAAATAATAATACAAAAAATTATAAACTTGAAAGGTTCAAGAGCCTTATAAACTTAAATTTTCTGTAAAAATCCAAAATTTCCTCTTGAAAAAGTTGAAAATCTCTCATTTCTATACTCCTACAATGTCAAAATAAAGTGCATTTTTTTTCTTTTTCCTGTAAGAGGGAAGATACAGGCACAACCACAATCTGCATCAGGCAAAACCAAGTTTCATCAGTGCAAACAGTTCAATACTCAATATCTGTGATACTGTCACAATCCTTAGGATTCTCCACATGTATCAGTATTTATTTTTAAGAGAATGGCTTGGGTCTATAAATAGTGACCTACAAATGACAAATATAGGATATCCAGGTAACCAAGAACAGGATAACTATATAGCTACAATCATCTGTGGTAAAATTGCCACCGTGTGTGATTTTGTACAATGTGAAAATCAGAGGAGGCACCTACTTACCTTCATTTGGGATAAATAAAACATGTGTCATCTGCCTATGGCCCTAGCATTTCCTTTAAGCTTTGGATATACATGACTACCATTTCTTGGGTTTGGTGCTTGAAACTCACTTCAGGTATAGTCAATAGAATTTGATTGAAGTACAGAATTCTGGAAAGGATTAAACTCACTCAGTGGAAAGGCCTGTGGAGGACCACCCAAAGGAGAGGGCTGGTCATACCATGTGACATTAAGTATGGACATCCTTGAGCCATCATAAGGCATGAGCATCCTGCACTGGGAACAATGGAACATATGTTGTAGGATGTTTCTCCAGTGCTACTGCTGCTTATTATGGCACTTCAGGTGCTGGCAGGGCTGTCCAAATGTAAACATCTCTATGTCTCTTAACATTTCCTCTGCATTTCTTCCCTGTAACCAACCTAATGTTGAACATTTTGCAATGGTTGGCAACCCTTCATACAGCCACGAGCAAATTTAAACTGTGAATATAGCTCTAAAGCTAGTGATAAGGAGAGACCCACATCTCCCCTGCAACAAAAAACGACAGTTCACATGTAGCAATATCACTTTCCTTGGGGCATGGAGAAATCACTCAAAGCATTTCTCACTTTAAAATGACCAGTACAATATTGATGATATATGGCTCTACACCTTTTCCATACTGTTAGAACAGAAGCTGGCTTGTAGTTGGATTATGTCTGTTTTATCAAATGCTAAATAAAAGGACCCCAAACATGCATCCCTGGCATCTATTATGGATCTAATGAAACAAATGAAAACAGGTTACTTTTTTTTTTTTTTTTTTTTTTTTTTGGTTTTTCGAGACAGGGTTTCTCTGTGTAGCTTTGCGCCTTTCCTGGATCTTGCTCTGTAGACCAGGCTGGCCTCGAACTCACAGAGATCCACCTGCCTCTGCCTCCTGAGTGCTGGGATTAAAAGGCTTGCACCACCACCGCCCAGCTGAAAACAGGTTACTTTTACCTGGGAAGTTTTAACATGAACATTCATACTTTTGTCCCAGGGTTAGCTGCAAACCCTATTTGTTATGGATGTTTGCTGGTTCATGACCTGGTACTCTGGAAAAGGCATGACGTGCTCACTTTGTACCATTGCATTATTGATATTATGTTAACCTTTGATTTGTTTAGAGATTTGGAAGCCATGGCCAGTAGTATGAGGACTACTCTGGTATTATAGAGTTGGACAATGAACAACTCCAAAGTGTAAAGGCCTAGTTTGTGTGCACCAAGAGGGCACTGAAAGGAGTCTCCAATAAGACTCATAGGAGGACTTGGGCCAGTGAAATATGAAGGTAGTCAAGATGTGCACTACTAGGAGACTGATCCCTTTGAGCCAAGTTCCAACAAAGAAGGAACCACTGTGCATCCAGCACCACGTTTACTCATGGTTCTAACAAGGAGCCACAGGCTGCATGGATAGAGCAACAATACAAATATTATTGTACAAAATTGAAGCCAGATTGATATTATTTGTACAAAAATGGCAGTCAAATCAGTCACTATGTTTACTATAATCTACATGGTTAATAGTTACAAATTAGTCTTCCATTTTCTTTGTATATATCAATAATTCTGCTATGTACTAGGGCAGCAGTTCTCAACCTGTTGGTTGGGATCTCTTTGGGGAGTCACATATAAAATACTCTGAAATCAGATATTTACAATATGATTCATGACAGTAGAAAAATTACAGTTATGAATTAGTAACAGAATTATTTTATTGTTGGGGTACCAAAACATAAGAAATTTTATAAAATGGTCCCAGCATTAGGAAGGATCATAATTATGGTACTGGGTGTCTTAACTCGGTTTTCTGTTACTGTGAAGAGACATCAGGACCACTGAAACTTTTATAAAAGAAAGCATTTAATAGGCGTGACTTACAGTTTCAGAGGTTTTTATCCATTACCATCTTGGTGGGACTTGGTGGCGTGCAGGCAGACAGGGTGCTGGAAAAGGAGTTGAGAGTTTTACCTCTTGATCCACAGAAAGCTGGAAGTGAATTGAGTGCCATATTGTGCATAGCTGGACCACAGGAGTCTTCAAAGCCCACTCCTACTGTGATATACTTCCTCCAAAAAGGCCATATCAAGTCCATCAAAACCATGCTTCCTAACAGTGCCACTCCCTCTGTGAGCCATTTTCTTTCAAACCACCATACTAGGAATTTATTTTATGGAAGGCCACGTGTCATTTGTGAGGATGGGAGATTGGCAAGCATCCTCTGTGGTACTATCCCATGTGAGAACATCCCTACTACTTAGTAAAGCAAGAGCTGAGATCCTGAAAAACTTTGAGACCAGTAGGACTTGATAGCCCAAAGTAAGTGCCTGGGGAATGTGGAGATATGTACCTCATGGGAACACTCAGGGCCTGAGATATCAGAGACCCTGAGAGACCTTAGAAACTTAAGAGAATGTAAAACATTAGAACCGTCAGAAACTACAGAGTCTAGGAACCTGAGGAACATAGAGAATTGGCCTGACCAGCACAATTCTCTTCCTGAGTTTGTCATGTTTCACAGTGGGTGAAATATCCTACATGATAGTATATATTGTTATCTCTACTCTTGCCGTGGCTTTTGGGAACAAGTGACAATATGGGTCTGACCTTGAAAAGTGCAGTTGTCTAATAGGAATAGACTGGAGCCAATAGAAGGATAAAAATGTAAAATGAAATTCAAACAACGTGGTAAAAGCATGTTTATTCAGAATGAGCAGAAATGGCGAATCCTGGTTATCTAAGAAACCACTGTTGTACAGCTGTATGCAAAAACAATGATGAAATTTATAGTCGTGTAAATAAGAATTATCTCTGAATAAAGGTATCATTTGTGTAATTCTCCTTATACCACTAACACTAGATGAGTGTCACTCTTTAACTAGTAGTAAATAAAATATATAGCTTTTGCCCAGGTGTCTTTGCATCTTCTTCAACTTCTCAGGGCCTCAAAAATCATCCTTTTTTATCTTCAAACTCAGATTTCACATAATCACAACTGCAACCATCTCTATCCAGGTATTACACATCATATGTATGCAGGTACTTTATAAAATAATTGTTTATTATTATAATGCTTATAGACAGAAATGTGATTCATCAAACAGATTATATTTTGCTTAATGTCATGAAAAGAATTTAAAACTATAGTAATATGGATGCCAAATGGGAAGGATTTTATTTTCAACAAACTAAATCACCAATACTAAAGGCTATCATCACAGGTTAGTACCTAAATAATTTAACATGTGCTTTGATTATTTAAATAAAATAGCCATATTAACTGACATATACAATTATATTTTTGTGTGTATTGGATGTGATGCTTTTATTATTTTTATAATTTTCTGTTTTCAACAAAAATTGAGACCATTGTCTAAAAATAATATCAGTATTCTATTATTGTTCAATTTTTTTTTCTGTTCTGGCCTGTCTGTTCTCTTCTCTATTTCTTTCTGTATGTGTATATTTTCAGGCAAAATTCAGACTTATTGAACTTGATCCAATGGATCTGCATTTTAAAAAAATGTCACTGAGGGGTGTGATTCTAGCCAAATAGTTTTCTATGACTGGTTACCTCAGATCAGAGATAATTACTGAGGTTGTAACAGAAAGACCAGAAATAGCCTGCCACACCTCAATGTTGATGCCATGATATTCATTAATTTATAAAAGGAATTACAGAGAGACTGGAGGTCTGGAGATCATCCTTGCCATTTCATTGCACATCCACAATCTGTACAGGATCTCCATCCACATAGACTTAGGGATTCCTTTATGACATTTCAATAGCAAAAATCTTCTTATACTCTCCTTTAAAGATTATATTGCAGTTTATCTGAGATGTGTTAGAAACTTTCACCAGACAGAAGGGAAAAAGCTTGGTCTATTTTAATTACTATAAAATATGTTCATATATAAATGTATCACATATTATCCATTTATTTAGGTCCATTTATTTCTACTTAACACGTTATAAAATTACATATCTTAATAAATGTTAAATATAAAGGGGAATTTGTAATAGAACCAAAATAACATATTATAAATTTTCTGGTAGTTCCTTTTAATAAAAGAATGCCAGAATATTTACATTCATTTCATGTACTTACTTCTTTCTCTGTGTAGCTTTGTGTCCTTCCTGGGACTCACTCGGTAGCCCAGGCTGGCCTCAAACTCACAGAGATCCACTTGGCTCTGCCTCCCGAGTGATGGGATTAAAGGCATGTACCACCACCGCCCACCACTGAACTCATTTTCTTACCAGTAAGCAAGAATTCTTACCCGCTGAGCCATCTCCACACCCCATATTTCATTGAATTTTTTTTTTTACTTTTATTTTCATTTTTGATTGAATAACAACAAATGTCAAGTAAAATGTGAATGAAGCTTCTAGCTATCTAATTGGAACACTGTTATAAATCTTTTATCAATGCTTTATATTTCTCCTGAAAGCAAAATATGAAACATTGCATTTAGCGCAGTCCGCAGAAACAACAGCTTAGTCATCCCTTCACGCCCAAGTGATCATTTATGTTTTCAACAAACTAGATCAGTTATAGACACAAATAATGAAAGAGGATATAAATTAATTGCTTTTCTGGTTCTAAATTTGTCATTGATTTTCAATTATGTATGATGTTGAGTAAGTATATGTTTTGATAGCAAAAGTATATAAGATACATTGTAAAACTCAGAATGACTATTTTAAAGGTCCTTGAAATATATAGACATTGTGTCTGGTTAAGTTCAGTCAATGATTGTTTTATGTTGAATGAAATAAAGATTATGAAATTAAGATAAATGACTCAATATGTTTAATGCTTTTCACCTGTGAAAACAAGAAGGAAAAGTATATCAAGTATTTTCACTACAGTCTAAAAACAATGGAATTATCAATATTGTAAAGAAAGAAACAAGGGGGTTGTTATAAATAAAGAACAATTTGACTCATTAATGGCTCTAAAGAACATTCATTTATTTTCATGTTAGACTTAAATGGAGCACACAAAAAGGCCAGTGATTCTGAGCTAGGGATTTTCTTGGTCATCAGAGCTGCTGACAAAATGCTTTTTCCTTTTCTGGAAGGTAAACAACCAAGTCTGTTTTAAGCATCTGAGGGAAAGGAACAGAATGTGTGCAAAATGGCTTATGAATTGGACTTACCCATCAAATGCAAGCCAACTGTTTTGTGATGTTCATTCCAAAAGCATTGAATTGTTTTCGTCTGTATCAAAAGTAATAGAAGTTGGCATAGCCAGGAATGAAAACAGGGTTCTTGATGATTGAAACTGCTGCAAAATAAAAGTCACAATCTGATTCTTTTCATTGTTTTTCCTGGGCAGAAATTGGTACAAAGTCTCAGCATCTCAGATCTAAATTTCTTCAAAGAATTGGTTTTATATATATATATTATATATATATATATATATATATATATATATATATATTAGAATGAAAGTGTATAAATGTATGTAACCCATAGACAAGTGGTGAAGAATGTAAACCACTAAGAAGACAAAATTTAGATAAATCCACATCACATATATTATATAGCTTGATAATATTAACTCTGAATTTTGATACCTGCATATACAATGGAAATGGCCACAAATTGCTATCATATTACTTTTTTTTATTATGTTTCCTACTGGAACAAAAATAAATAATTCTTAACAGGAGCAAGTTGTTTAAAATCTATTGTAAATATTTTTGCATAAATTTTAGCATTTTTTTATTAAAAAAAAAAACACTGAGTGACATAACACAGACCCAGAAAGACAAATGCCACTTGTTTGCTCTTACACATGGATGCCAGATCTAGATTTAAGATGTCAGTGTTTAATTTGTCATAATCACAAAACACTGAGAAGGTTAACGGAGATCACAGAAGGATGGTGGGGGAGACAAGACTACCAGACAGGAGAATAGTGGGTCTCGTTTGCTATGAAGGGGTAATGATAAAAATGGTTGGAGCAGACTTACCCTGAAATATAGAAAGGGAAGTAACACAGAGTGAATCTGCTACTTCTAGTTCCTTCTCTTTTGATTTATCTTCTTCATCATCATCATCATCATCATCATTTTACATCCTGATCATAGTTTCCCCTCCCTCCTCTCCTTCCAGTCCCTCTCCACCACCTCCCCTCTGTGTTCCCATCTGCTCCTCCTGTGAAAATCTCTCAACTTTGTTTTCTTTTGCTATTTTGTTTGTTTGGTTTGGCTTGGTTTTGAGACAAGGATTCTCTCTGCAGCCTTGGTTGTCCTAGGACTCACTCTGTAGACCAGGCTGGTCTTAAACTCATAGAGATCCACATGTATCTGCCTCCCAAGTGTTGGGACTAAAGGCAATTCATTTGATTTACTTTACACAGTTAAACAAATTAGAAATCTCAAATCATTGTAGTTTTGAAGTTAATTTAAAGGTATAGGGTATACATATGTCTAGTTTACATTCAGGTTAATGCATTTCTTCCAATATGTTGTATTTTAGATGAGATTTATATGAAATTATTATAATAATCACATATTTATCATTTAAATATTCTGATATTTTATGATTGGTTAGTTGAAAAATGCTTTTTTTTATAAACTATTAACGAAAATACAGAGGAAAATATATTTATAGCATATACTAAGTGCCAATGTCTTTATGTCTGCTGTATAAACACCATTTTCACTTTAGTTATAATGTCTCAAAAGCCTAAACCAAATCTACCGTAGTTAGTTATTTCCACTTAGATATAAATAAAACAACACTGAAACAATTTTTACATGGAGTAGTATCTTACCTCAAAGTAAACAAATACATACAAACATCAATATACATTGAAATAGAAATAGGAAAAATACTGAATAGACAGAATAGAATTCAACTGAATTTCTAGTAAGTGATTAAAATTTTCTTTTTATTTTCAAGTTGATTGTACTTGGCATTAACCATAAGACACATCTTCTGGTGTATTTGTGGGGCTGTTTGTATAGAGCTTTAATTGAGGCGAGATTCTCTCTGAATGTGAGAATTGCATTAAAGGTAGAAAAATTGCATTCTAACTGAGTACTAGCATTCATCATCCTCTAGGTTTCTTGACTATGTGTACATCACGGCTTTTTACACCCACTGTTTTGATTCAATGTCCTTGATAGACTTCTTTTCATCAAACTATGAGCCCAAACAAACCGTTCTCTGTTTATATTGTTTTTGTTGGATATTTTGTCAGATTGACAGGAATAGGAAGTAATACAAAAGTTGGTTCCAAGAAGTGGAGTTTTTGTTGTAAGAATCCTGATCCTGCTGTTCTTAGCCATCTGATCCTATGTGTTAAAGAAGGAAGGTTTTGGAGATGTAGGTAGAAATTTGGAAGACCAGAATGCTGATTGAAACCTAGAAGTCTCAAGAGGTTTCAGAAAGGAAGAAACACTTTATTGAGAACTGGACTAAAGATATCCATGTTCTACTGTGGATGAATTCTATTTGTGTCTTTGAACTTTGAATAATACTGTGTTCAAAGATAACACATTAACAATTTTTGTGAGGAAGTTTTCAAAACTGCATGAAATCTGTAGTTACTGCACAAAGTATTCTCTGAGAACTCCATGGTGAAAGAACGGAGATTGTGAAAATATAAATGTGTATTTGGGTGAGGAAAGGATAATGAGAGTTTAGAAATGCAGAGGGAATGGGTATAGAAAAACAATGGTATTTCATAAAGTGCTTAGTGACAATAAAGAGAAACCTCAGGCTTATAACTGTACTGAAAGACATGAAGCTGAGGATATTGTGTTTTTCCTTCTGCATTCTTGTCTTATATTGCATAAATAATTTTCTTACTTTAATCCTATTCTCCATTTTAGAATGAGAGTGCTTATTCTTATTGAACATTACATGTGTTGGATGTGCATAATAACTTGTATGTTCTTTCCTTTTACAAGATGTCAATGCAGCAGAATAGGTAGAAAAATATCACTTAGAGTTTTGAAAAATATTGGACAAACATGAATTTGGGGACATTTAAATACAGATTAAATTCTATTTACATTATGAAAAGAATATAAAACTTTAGGGGCCAGAAGCAAAGTAAGAAATTCTAAAGAGATATGTCTAGTTGTCAAGCAAGTTAACAAGGATCTTTTGTCACTTGTAAGCATTCAACTTCATTCTCAAACTACCTGCATTTAGAAACCCTTGGGAGACAAACCTCTTGTCATGTGTCTGAAGGTATTTCCAATGAGGCTGAGCTAAAGAACAAAGACCCTTGTATTTAAGGGCCATGGTCTCTCTCTTAATAAAAAGAGAGAAGAAAATTTTATCTGAGGAAAAACACTTACCCTTCTGCTTCCTGAATTCAGCCACTTCATGTAGTTGCTCACTTCCATCCAGACTGTCTTGGACTCTTTCCCCTGAGATTGCCAACCAAAATAATTTTTCTCTTCTGAAGTTTCATGATTCAGTTATTGCATCACAAAATGATGAAACTAATCCACTGTTATATGGACACATTGAAAGGATACTATGTATATTATTAGAGCTGTATCTTTATATGTATGTATATATATAGAGAGAAACTTGTGTATACATTGTGGATGATTGCATGCAAACTTTCTCACTTTTCTTTTTGTTTCTCTCTTCTTTTTAAAAACAACTGCAAGCTAAGGACTGAAAATTTAGGGAAAATGATACTGATGATGGCTTTTGAGAATATGAATTCCCTTTGAGTTTAAGGCATTCTTTTAACACATGGCCACTGACCCTGGGGCTGAAAGATAACTCAAATTTTGCTGAGCCTTGACCACACATTCCTGTGACAAATGGGACAGATTCTACAAACTACCTCACACAAATACTTTTGGATTGCTTGTTGTGGTCACTTGCGGAGCTGAAAGATCCATTTTTCTTCTAATCCTTAAGGATAAAAATGCATTAGACTTTCAACTTCTCCTCAAATCAGTACTATTCTGTTTTTTCTTGTGAGAAAATGGCTTTGTGGAGTCCCTGTTAGTTGTTATAATCACTGCCTTATGGAAGCTTTACTGCAATTCTTGCCTTCTATAATTTCATATATTCTTCAACATAGCATTGTTAAGTAGTCCAGGATAGATTTCTTATTATTGTTACTAAAATTTTAATGTAAATATTATGTTTGGTTAGTTCTATGTAGAGAGGATGCAAGTGTTAACTTTAAAATATTTATATGTAAATATTTTTATCAAACTAATGCCTGTATTTTCTTGAAAGTATCAAGGTATGTTTAAAGATGTAGGCACCTGGGTTTCTGTGTTCATATTATAAGTAATTATTATAGACATATTTATATAACTGTAAGTAAACAATTAAACATATATTTTTACAACCCTTATTCAATATTACTTGTATAAAAACTTTGGAATTTATATTAACATCCTTTGAAATGGTTATCATCATACTTAAAATTAGTTTTTTATCACAAATAGCCTTTTGTTTGGAGCTGCAAATTCAAACCTATAGAAGATCCCACTAATTTCATCATCCCTATATGAATGAATAAGGTAGTTACTGACATATAATATACTGACATATAATCCTAGTTTAAAATTGAATCAAAGTTACTCAGTTTTAGAAATAAATGTTTGATATGCTCTTTAACTGACTATTAAATATCCTGAATAGCCAACATGTAAAAAGGTCCAGCTGTATGCTCCTGAGACTAAAAGCTCTGCTATGTCTCCTCACTAAATTGGACTAGACTATGCACTCTTAATATGTGAACCAAAACAAAGCCCCATTTCTTTCAGTTACTTTCGTCAAGTATTTTGTTATGGCAACAAGAAAATTTACTAACATGCCATTAGCTAGAGTGCTCCATTAACAATCCTCACACAATTATTTTTCATGCGGAATGCTGATAAATGAAATTTATCATTCTTACATGAACAAATATTTTGTATAATTTTCAAAGTTGATTTTTGTGGTAAGTTCCTGCAATGATCCAGTATCCTGGCTTCTAAGTACCTATCATGTAAAGCAATATCAATATGATGTATCATCTGTTCAAATGACAGTGCCATACAAGGTCTTCATTGAGGGGGCAGTATATTGTCTATCATCTTCAAGGATCTAGTTTACTTTTTTAAACCAATTCTCCTTTCAAAGGAGCTAACAGTTTAGTATTTACTTATAGAACACCATCACCAAAAATATGGAAAGTAAAGACAAAGATATGAAATAGGTGGAAGAAATAATGGATTTTTCACTCCTTGTAGGTAGTTTTGAAAAGGGTGGGTTGGCACAATCTATTGCTACAAGCCTAATATAAGGTGGGTGCCATAAATATTTGTACAGGAGGAATATATAATAGCATGCTGCATGTTTGTCTGAGTTATTTAAAGACAGATATTCAACTGGAAATATCTGAATTTAATATCCTAAAAAGGCTTTGTGATATAAATATGACATCATTTGTCAAAGATGGTGAAACTCCTAGGAACCAGCAGCAATATTAACAAGTTACTCTTTTCACATTGAAAAGGCCACAGTAATATAAATACAGCATGTCAGAGGCTTGTATCTTTTATACATCATAGTTTCAATGTCCTTTATTGTTGTTATTGGAAAGGTTTTGTCAGTGGAAATCCAGGGTAGAACCTCTCACTTTTGAATCTTGGTTTATTTATATGACTTGCTTTGACACACTGTTAGTAGATTTTTTACGTGAATGATCATGACAAGACACCTATTGTCTTCTATATTCACTCTTATGCCATCACAGTAAAAAAAAAAAAAATAGGCAAGCTTGAAGAAGGCTGAGACAGGAAAAATCCAGGCTAAATAACAGTCATTTTTGTTTGGCCATAGGAAATCAGATTAAGTGTTTATTTCCAATTATTAGAGTGGAGAAATCACAAGAAAATGGGTAATACATATGAAAACTGACAGAACAGGGAAATATAAATGACAGGGAATCATTGAGTTGTGTTTGCCTAGCTTCTTTGAGAAGCATGCATTATAGATTTTTCAGGGTAGAGTCCATGGCCTCTGTAGTACTGTATCTTGGCTATTACAATGTATTCTTCCTGGAAACTGCCATTTATACTGTTTTGATAAGGGTATAAGGAATCAGATTGCTTGCAATAGACTTCTCTCAGCCTCAGTACTCTTGTAACCCCTCTGACCTGTGCCGTATGGAGAACATTTGTTTTGACCATACTCATGTATCCCTCATTCAGCAGTGAGGACTGGTGCTTACAATAAACGATTGTTTTGTATCAGTAGAGGTTATCTGTTAATTACCTATAAAAGGAGAAAGACTCCTACCAAAAGATACAATCATGGCTTTTTAAAACGAAAAGCAAAGATTGCTTTCTTTGAACTTTAAATATAGGCAAAAGACAAGTTTACTGAACTCATTGAGTGGCACATAACTGATGAACAGAAAGAAATAGATTGACAAATCTACCATGATGGTGAAGAAGAGACCATCTGGAATCCAGAACATCCCTTCAAGCATCTCTTAGTGTTGTCATGGTCTGCAGTCTAGACCAAGGAGAAGCCGCAATATAATTCAGGCTGCACTACTAGGTTTCAGTCACCCTACTGATGTCAAAATGACACTTATCTTATTCAGTCCTTGGTCTAATCTATATACCAAAGTGAAAAGTGAATATAGAAGAAAACCTGAGGGCGATTTACTAGAACATAAGAGAAAAAAATATTCTTGAGTGACTGGACAGGGAGATGGCAGTGTGAACAACCATAAGCAATTTTTCCCAGGAAAAAGTTGGGAAAATGCCCTTGAAGGTGATGACAATACTTATGCTGAAGAGCATTTGTGAAAGTGACTTCATGGGGTGGGCCCTCTGGGCTTTGTATCTCATCAAGAAAATGTTTTTCACCTCATTGTCTTTCCATGGTTCATTTTCCCTCCTCTCTTTTGACCTTAAGCTATAAAACAGGATGCCAGCCTTTTTGCAGGAAGACTTTATTGTTTTTTATTGTTTGCAGTGACTGATTGTGTGAAATGCCCAAGCCATAAAGGATGTCTATGTTCTTATGTAAAAAGATGTTTTACCATTTTTACCATTTCAATAGAGGGTGTCATGTGCAATACTAGGTCATAACTAACTCTGAAATACTGCTTTTGACTTGTCACAAGTGGTGTCCAAGGGCAGATGGTGACCAAGGACCATCTTTCCTCTCTTCCTGCTTACTTTTAGTCAGTTTTGCTAACATATAAAGACTATTGAACAATGAATACTATGGGTGATATCGAAGGGAACACGATATTGTTTGTAGGTGTTGGTTATGAATATCAACTATGACTAAGAAATTGGTTGTGGAAATGAGAATAATGATGTTTAAATTGGGTAGGTTTTTTTCCTTCTTTTTAATTTTTTAATTTTGAACATACATGTGTGTGCATTTGTTTATATGTGTACAGGAGGAGAAACTGACATGGCTTAGTCTATTTCTCAAATGGTATTCACTTTGATTTATTGAGGTTTGGTCTTCTATTAAATCCAGAGCTCTCAAATATGATGTGCCTTCGTAATTAACAAGGATATTCCCAAGGTTACACCATCTTTGCTTCCTGAGCAATATGGTTACTGGTAGGATTCAATGACCACTTAGCATTTATGTGGGTTCAAGGGATAGGAATATGGTTCCCATGCTTGTACCATAGGGGCTTATACAGTGATGTACCTCTCCAGTCCTTACTTTGGTTCTGTTGTGTCTTTTTCTGTATCCTTGTGGATAGCTTTGTGTATTCACGTGTATGGCATACCTAATATTATTGTTTACTTCCTGTGATGGTTAATTTCATTAGTCAAACTGAAAGGTTGTAGAATAACCGAGGCAGAAACCTTTGGACATATTTGTGAGAGTGTTTATAAAGATCATTAAGTGAGTCAAGAAGACCCAGTATGACTGTGCTTGACACAGTATCATGGAACAGAGACAATGCTGCATAAAAAGAAGAAATTACATGCAGCTCTGCTTTCATTTTCCTGCTCCCTGATCTCAGAAACAGTCTGGACAACCACCTCATTCTCCTGCTCCCATGTTCTGTCCAAAAAAGTGGACTGAAGTCTTAAAGCATGACCAAAAACAAAATATTCCTCTCTTAAGTACTTTTTTGACAGATATTTTTGTCACACCAACTAGAAGAACAACTAACAGAAAACTTATACTAATGAGAGGGATGACTGATTTCCTTAATCCATATGGCACATGGATCTTTAGAAGAGGTATTCAAGAGGAATAAAAAAGAGCTCCTAACTGATCTAAAATTTCCTAGAATATTGTTAGCCAGAATTAATAGGCCCTAGGAGACTAGAATGACAGGGGAAATGTGGCCATTAGAGGGCTAGCTCAAGATATTTTAGAGAGGAATAAGGACTATGTTGGTCTAGAAGCTAATCACTTTATATTCTGACAATTATTCTGGATTTATTCTTTCCATATTCTGAAATTTTAAACAAGCTACAATAAAAATGTAATAGATAAAGGTTTCCAAAGGAGGGAAATTAAAAATAATATCCATGCTTTTTAGAATCATTTGATTTTTAAGGGAGATGGAATGAAGGGCGAAAGGAGTATACAGGAACAGGAATAATTAAATGGTGTTAAGGATAGGAGAGCCAGTAGAGGAGGTAGTATGAGGAAGAGTAAGTAACACTAGAGACCTTTGAAAATATCATGGGGATGCCTTCAACTGTAGAATTTAAATGAGGATACTTCATAGTAGACAACACAGGCTGTCACTTAAAAAGACCCATGACAGGCATGTGTTACTTTTGACAGGCTTTTGAGTTCTTGTCAGCAGGGTCTCACAGATCCAGACAACATTGTCATTTCCATTACTGCTGGTTCACCATCAGACCTTAATGGTGAGACTCTGTTGCTGAAGACACCACAGAGCTGACACACAAATTATAGAGAAATAAAGCTGTTTTCAAACTGGAAAATTTTACCCCCAATAGCTAGTTTGCATAAGTGTGGGGCACACTATAACAAGAGAAAAATAATAAACGCTTATCCTATATGTGAAAACTACAATAACAACTCTCCTTGTAAAATATGTCTACTGATGCTACAGTTACATGAATGTTATGGGAACAACCAATGGCTTTATGGTTGGATTTTAAGGCCCAATCTATAAGACATAACTCGTATATAACAACATAATGGGACCAAGACCTGGAGACTGCATAGTTGATGGGCCCTAGAAGGAGAAACTGATATTATTACTCTGACAAATGGCCATTGTAGCTAAAATGTTATCATTGTCCCACAGAGAAGTGCATATTGTAACCCTTATCAGATAAGTTTCTTTGAGTATGATATCATGACTCACATAGAGACAAAAAATAGTCGACATTCTGAGAATAAGAGATTGCAGAGTGTTCAGAGTGTTCAACCGAAAAAAGGAGCATGCTTATCACATTCCTTGCTTCTGAATTTCAGGATTCATTGTGGAAGAAGAGGTAGAAGTACTGTGAAAGCCACAAGTAGCAGATACCAATGATGAAACATGCTTGCCAGCTATGAAAGTGTAACGGCACAGGTAAACTCACAGGATCTGTGGCCATATGTATTGTATAGGAATAAACCGCTCCAAAATCCCAGCATGGACAGCAGAGGGGCTAAAGTAGATTCTTTAAATAACAAAAATAGGTTCTTTAAATTAACTTTATAAATATCTGTACAGATTCCCTGTAAGACTCTGAAAAAGTTATAATAGGAATGGACAGATAAAAGGTAAGGTAGAAAAAAATAGAGTATAATTTCTTTATTCTAATGGATCAATAGTGCCATCTATTGCTTATGATATACTTTCTACACATTGTTGCTGGAGGGCTTCTCTCCAGGTTCCCTAAGCCCCGCAGTCCCACAATCCACTTATAAAATAATCACTCAGATGCTTATATCACTTATAAACTGTATGGCCATGGCAGGCTTCTTGCTAACTGTTCTTTTATCTTAAATTAACCCATTTTTATACATCTATACCTTGCCACATGGCTGGTGGCTTACCAGAGTCTTTACATGCTGCTTGTCCTGGCGGTGGCTGCAGTGTCTCCCTCCCTCAGCCTTCTGCTTCCCAGAATTCTCCTCTCTCCTTGTCCCACCTACTTCCTGCCTGGTCACTGGCCATCAGTGTTTTATTTATATAGAACAATATCCACAGCAACACATAATTTTTATGTGCTAATAAAATAAATGTATATTGCTGTGTTGTTATTTTAAGATATTTTACATATTTGAAATATAAAATTAACAGGCCAAAGTTAAGCTTCAGAATGTGTTACATATATACACAGCATCTATTTATGGAAAATTAAATTTATTGCATTTATCCTTCAGAAGAAGCATCTCTGTAGCAGAATTGACATTGTTGTACAAAGTTTTATGTCTTCTCTCCATATAGTTGAGTTTAGAGCCATACTATGTGAACCATGCCTGAATCCTGATTACAAGCTATACATGATGCATTTAAATGGTGTTTAGCTTAAAATTCTAATGAAGCGATATTACTGTATGCATTTCACCAAACCATTATAATAATTTCAGTGCTTGGTTTCAAACAAGTATTGCTTGAAGGAAAGTAAGTAAAAATAAAACATTTCCAATGCCGCCTGTTAAAAATTTGTCCTGGTAATTCTAAAAAGTGCAGTTGCTTGCTTTAGGTTATATTTTGGCTTACCTTTTATTCTAAGGGAGGTAAGTGATTATAGTTAATACTAGTCCATTCTCTAAAGTTCTTCATAACTAAAGGTATTCATTCATAATGAAACTGTAGATGATAAAGCATAATGGAACTCTGTCCTGTATATTCTAAAAATAAGCCAACCACTAATGAATGAAATAACAAAAATAGAAGCATTATTTTTAGAAATCAAGCTTTATAAGAATAAGATTTATTTATTGATTGATTGATTGATTGATTGATTGATTTTTTCGAGACAGGGTTTCTCTGTGTAGCTTTGCGCCTTTCCTGGAACTCACTTTGGATACCAGGCTGGCCTCGAACTCCTTAAATGTGGACAAAAAAATTAAGAGGGAGATAGAGTCAGGAGAGGTAATGGACAGCAATCTGATCAGCATATATTAATTGTAAAATGTATGAAACCTTCAAATAACTAACAAAAATAATATTATTTGAAAAAAATGAGTACCCAAAGAAAAAAATGATCATAGGTTCAGGTTGTGTGCATACAAAAACGGAAGGTTTCAGAAGGAAAAACTTCAACAGAACATACCTCCAGAAAGAATAATTAAAACTGCATCGTGTAGAACTTTCACCATTGTTGTTATTGAGTAAAAGTTGCATTTAATGAAATTTACCAACTTTACTTCGATTATGATCAACATATACATCAGCTGTATTATTTGAAAGATTCCCCCAAAAGCCTTCTAGAGCTGTAGCCAACCTCACTTACCCTGTCCTATTTGATTGCAGTACTCAATAATTTGGACAGACCCACATAAAATCATGAAAGTGAAATTACATAGTACATAGTGTTTGTTGCTGGTTCTTTTTAAAAAAAATATTTTATAATTAACTTAATTTCACATATCAGTCACGGATTCCCCAGTCCTCTCTCCTCCCACCGCCAGCCCTCCTCTCCAATCCACCCCAATTCCCACCTCCTCCAAGGAATCGTCTCTCCTGGGGAGTCAGTCCAACCTGGTAGACTCAGTCAAGGCAGATCAAGTCCCCTCCTTCCTACACCAAGGTTGAGCCAAGTGTCCCAGCATAGGCCCCAGACTTCAAAAAGCCAGCCCATGCACCAAGGACAGGTCCCAGCTCCACTGCCTGGGGGCCTCCCTTACAGTTCAAGCTAATCAACTGTCTCACTTATCCAGAGGGCCTAGTCCAGTTCCTTGGGGGATCCTCAGCTATTGGTTCACAGTTCATGCGTTGCTACTAGTTTGGCTAGTCGTCTCTCTACTTTTTCCTATCATGGTCTCAATATCTCTTGCTCATACAATCCCTCCTCTCTCTTTCTCGCTTGTCGATTGGACTCCTAGAGCTCAGCCTGGGGCTTGGCCATGCCTCTCCACATCTGCTTCCAACAGTCACTGGATGAGGGTTCTATCATGACAGTTATTAGGGTGTTCGGCCATCCAATCACCAGAGTAGCTCAGCTCAGGCACCCTCTTGACCATTGCCAGTAGTTTATTATGGAGTCATCTTTGTGGATTTCTGGGAACCTCTCTAGCACACGGCTTCTTCCTACTCCCCTGGAGTCTTCATTCATCATGGTCTCTCCCACTCCATTCTCCCACTCTGCTCCTGATCCAACTGGTAACTCCTACTACCCTCAGCTCTCTTTCCCCCAACCCTTGCCCTCCATTACCCACTCCCTCACCCCCAATTTGCTCATGTAGATCTCATCCATTTTTCTGTCGTTGGTTGATCCCTGTGTCTTCCTTAGGGTCCTCTTTACTAGGTAGCCTCCCTAGAGTTGTGAGTTGCAGTCTGGTTATCCTTTGGTTCTTTACACTTAGTACACTAAACATGGCATTCATTTACATTATTGTGTGTCAACTTTTGATCAATTGGAAATATTTCATGTATGTTGAATTCAATTTGATCTTTGGACCCCTTTTAAGTCACATTTATATTTCCAAAGTTCTAGTCTATTACTCATAATATTGGTATAAGAACGTCCATACTATTATTATTTTGTTAACTTGAACATGACACAAACTATCACCTTTTTGGAAGAGGATCCTTATTTGGGAAAATGCCTACCTTAGACTCCCTGTAGACAACTCTGTAGGTCTTTTTATTTATTAATACATTATGTGTGAGGGTCCAGCCAACTAAAGGTGATGACACGTCCAGTCACATAATCCTGTATGGCATAAAAATCATACTGTGCAAACCATGAATAGCAAGCCAACAAGCAGTATTCCTCCATGACCTCTGATTTAGTTCCAGAGACCAAGTCATTGTATTTGGTTTATGAACTATTTTTTTCATAATAAACTACAACTACCAGTGTAAACAAGTAATTTATTCCCTAGTTTGCTTTTTGTCATAGTGCCTTATCACAGCAGGAGAAAGCAAACCAGAAATTATAGTCATTCTTATTATTGTATAAGGAGGATTTCTTTCACACAAAGAAATATCTGTAGTGACTATGGTCTCATGTGGTTAGTGTGCACTCAGTTTGTATGCAAACTCTCACCTTATGCAAAAATCAATTCAAAATGTTTCAAATACTTTAACATAAGACATGACATATGAAGGTCCTACAGAAAAACAGAAGAAACACCCCAACAATATAGTTCCATGCAAATACTCTCTGAAAAGAACTCTCACAACTGAAAAGGAATAGCAAGAATTAACATGTGGCACTGTATTAAACAAAAGCTTTTATACATCATAAAAAAATAAAACAGAGTAAAGAACTGTAGGACAGTGAAAGATCTTTGGCTCCTATATATTTGACAATAAAATAGTATCCAAAATACATAAATTATATAAAATAACAAATAAAACCAATGATCCAAACAATGAATTGGAAAGGAAACACAGACACATTGCTAAAAGTACAACATTTAAATGGGCAATATGTGGATAAAATAATCATTATCTTTAGCCATGGAGGACTTTAAATCTCATTCTGGTTGGAATGGTTATTGCTAAGAAGACAAAGAAGTATGAACATGCTGCTGGAATAGATATTGGGAAAAGGGATGTTCATACATTGCTCATGACATTATAAATTAGCAAAGCAGCTACAGAAATCATCAAAAACACTACTTTAAAAACTAAAATATACATACCATGTTCTTAAGCCATGCCACTCCAGGAAATATGTCTGAAGTAATCTATTTATATTATGTGTTACATGGTCATGTGTACAGCCATCTTTATTGTTACTCTATTCACAGTAAATAAAATAGGTCATCTGCCTAAATTATCATTAATCTATGAGTTGATAATAAAAATATGGACTGCATACACAACGAGGATTTAATCAGCCACTTTTTTTGCATTCTTTTATTCTGAGTTGATGTGTGCCTTTGATTTTAAGATAGATTCAGCAGAAAGATAGAGTCTATATGCTTATCCAATCTGTTTGTCTGTTTCTTTTCATTGGTGAAACGAATTCATTACTATTGAGAGCTATCAATAAGCAGTGTTTATTGGCTCCTGTCATTTTATTATGGCATAGTATTTTCATCTCTCCTGATTTACTGGTTATTCTTTGTGTTTTCTTGGGTATGGTTAACCTCTTCAGCTTGAACTTTTTTCTTTTAGTGCCTTCTGTAGTGTTTGATTGGCATATAGATAGTGATTTAATTTGGTTTTATTGTGGGATATTTTCTTTATCTATTTTGATTAATAGTTTTGCATGATATGGTAGTGTAGGCTGGCATCTTTGGTCTCTTAGAGTTTGCAGGACATCCACTCAGGACCTACTGGCTTTTAGAGTATCCCTATAAAAATCAGGTGTTATTCCAGTGGGTCAGCCTTTATGTGTTTCTTGGTATTTTTCCTTTGCAGTTTTTATTATTCTTTTATTTTCTCTATATTTAGTGTTTTAAATATTAGCCTTGTGTGGAACTTCCTTTCTGACCATGTCTGTTTGATGTTCTATATGCTTCTTGTACCTTGATAGGCACCTCCTGTTTTAGGCTATATAAATTTTCTTTCATGATTTTACTGAAAATATTTTCTGTGCCCTTGACCTGGTTTTCTTCTCCTCTTTCTCCTTCTCCTTCTCCTTCTCCTTCTTCTTCTTTTCTTCTTTCTTTCTTTCCTTCTTTCTTTCTTTCTTTCTTTCTTTCTTTCTTTCTTTCTTTCTTTCTTCCTTTTTCTTCTCCTCCTTTTTTCTTCTTCTACTATTCATATTTTTCCTAGATTTGGTGGTTTTTTTTGTTTCCTGGATTTCCTGAATGTTTTGTGCTTGGAGTTTATTTTAGATTTAATATTTTAATTGATTGAGGTATCTATGTTTTTTAACCTTGTCTTCAACACCAGAGATTCTATTTTCTATGTTTTGTACTATGTTGGTGAAGATTAACTTTGAAGTTTTTATTTGGCTTTCTGAATTTTTCATTTCTGGCTTTATTTCAGTTCGTGTTTTCTTTAGTGACCTGATTTCATCGTTAAATTCAATTTTTCTTGTGAAATGTTTTCATTATTTCATTCAACTGAGTGTGTTTTTACAGAATTCATTGATGGATTTATTAAGGTCCTTGAACATATTTATTATTGATATTTTGAAGTCCTTATCTTGTTCTTCGGCTAAATTACATTTTTTCAGGACCTTCAGTAGTAGCATATTGTCTTGGGTGCTAATGTTAGTCTTTTATCACTGGTGTGTAGGGTCCTAGAATTACGATGATTCAAAGTCTTGTAGGGGTTGATATCTAGTCTTCTCTTTGTTGGGTGGACGTTCCATTACTTGGTTTCTTTTGCCCTCTCTGGATCTTAGGAAAGTATGGTGCTTGTGAGTTTCTGGGTATAAAGTATTTCTGCAGGTCTGTGACTGACAGACAAGAATAGAGCTGGGCTAAGGCTCAGAGGTCTGTGGGAAAGAGCTAAGTGGATCCTGTGTACATCAAGAAGCATGGCTGACTGGGAATAGGACATGTGGTGGGAGGGGTTCCTGCAAGTGGGAGAGAGTGATGAAGTTATATGGGGACCATGGGACTGTTCCAGGAGTTGGGGGCTCCAGTGCTTAGAGTTGAGGTGGTTACAATAATGAAGATGAGAAATGAGAGATCTTAACAGAGAACAAGAATGATAGTGTAAATTGCCTGAGTCCCAGAGTGATGTGGTCATTGTGGTTTCCAGATAGAAAATGTATCTAGGTATTGGGGATATCATAAAGATTTTTTTTGGGCTAGATGTGGGTGCTAAGAGGTCCAGATGAACAAGCAAAATTGGGTCAACACCAAGATCCAGTAGTGTCCCTAGGGAATAGAAGTAGAGTAGGAGAGGGGAAGACTGCTATAGCACTGCTATGTAGTGGACAGTGAGACAGGAGAGATTATAACTGAGGAAAGAAAGAGAGTGAAATTTGCTTACATCTTCCCTGATTTCCTTGCTTAATATAGCAGATGCCTAATATTTATAAAATACTCATGACAGACACAATAAATGTTCTAAATCTCTAATAAACATTATTGTCTTAGTTTTTGTTTATATTATACCAGTATTTTGATATCTAAACAGTTTGTAAACAAGTATGCACAGTTTGCACATATACATGTACACACACACACATTCATTAATATGCACATCCATGGTGTAAGATAGTCTTCTGTTTCATAATGGAATACCCTGCATGAACTTTTCAGGAACCAACATGAGCCTTCTTTAGTTTAACATCATAAGGCTTAAACAAGCAAACATTAATTTTTCATGAGCAAACACAGAGACAGATATGAATGTTTGTCCAGAAAGTAGCAATAACCAAATAAGATCTGGGGATAGATAGGATAGCTGAGAACATTCAAGAGACATAAATTTGTACATTGTACTTCCTATGGTTAATTCTTATATGTCCTCAAGCTTAGTAGGCAGGATGTTGTTATCTTTTCAAACCATGAAGTGTTTATTTTGCTATATTCAAAAATTATTTGAAGAAGTCTTTTATATTTTTCAACACTTGGATTTTTTTAAGGGAGTATGTGTTAATGAGGGCTTAAGAAGAAATGGAAGATTATATGGTCCAGAAAGTTTAGGGATGAGTAATATGAACTAGGGTTTAACAGTTTAATTTAAAGTCAGGATATAGTATTAAATTACTTAATTTGCTAGAACTTTACATTTTGTCATTTTGTTTTCTTCTGGATGTGGAGGATTCTACTTTCAAGGTAATTATGAGTATTTCATCTTAATTAATAAGGCATGTTACAGTTTGCATCGTTTCTAAAGACATTCCAAAAATGTCATAATTTGCTAAACAACATCATGTTCCTATTTTCCTTTCTTCCTTCCTTCCCATCACTTCCACCCCCTGCTATATCTGTACATATCATGCTGTGTTCATCCTACTGTTTTCTTACAATAACAGGTTTTGAGAATTTGGATTTTGTATTGATGCCTAATCTAGCTTGAACACTTTTTCTTAAATACTCTTTAATGAACTCATCACTCATTTATGGATTTGCCTAAAAGTCCACATTATATTATCTTTTCCTGGCCTTTGTCTAAAACATAAACTCAATCAGGTACTCTGTTTCTCCTCTGTTAAAGTGCTAACCCAAAAGAATATGATGTTTATTAATTGCATCCTGAAGAAAGACTACAAGACCCATGGGGAGAAGATTTAACATGGTAACGTTTTAACACCAGCACAAATGTCTGTCATATTTGTGGTTTGGATACATATTTAAAACTATATTATGAGATGTTTAAAATGCTTCAATGTCCCTAAAATCTCTATAACAATATTAGTGAATGGGATTGTGTGAAACTTCAGTGTAATAAGCCTAAAAGAAAATGCGTTGACTGCATGCCCATAAAAATTCTACATCACTTCTAAATTGTAGTTGAAATCTGTTCTGGGTGTTTTGTTTTTTCATCCTTTGTCACTATGACATATTTTTATTTGATTGTAATTGGGTTTTGTATATTATGTTTTACAATTGCGATAACAGTAAAATTACACATCATGGTACAAATTAAAAAGGAAAGGTAATAATGCCATTTACTGAATATTTATTCTCCTTTCACTTCCTAATTTGACTTATATTGAATGAAAGTAATGGTTTCCCTAGAATCATTTCTTATATTAACAACAAAAAATTGCATGACAAGAAGCATTCATTGAGTGACAGACTGATAAAGGCCTCTTAATTAAGCATTTACAATATTCATTCTATACTTTATTTATCTTCATATCTGAAGAGCCCCATCTCCTGAGCCATGGTTGAGTGTAACTGTATACTACACATGTCAAAAGCAAAACAATTACAATTAAAACTAAAAAACCAAGTAAAGTTGCAAAAAAAAGAATGTCAAGTGAATTTTATTATTTAATATAGTGCATTTTACAAGAATCTTGAATTTCACAAGGAGAGATAAATGTCTTTTGGGGAGAATAATTTACTAGGGATTGCTCTTAATTAAGCCAATTTTTCTTTTGTTCTATGAATCCTAGTTTTCTAATATGAGTAGGTTGGTATATTAAAAACAGGCTCTAAGTAGAAATTATGACCTCTTTTCAAAGAAAACAATTGTGGTTAATGAATTATATGAAATACAGTAACAAAAATCACAAAGCTATAAATTAGGTCACTGAATGACTACTATAATATATTTATACAAATATGACTATGATAGATGATAGACAATATATGTCAGAAAAAGAAAGAGATATATGAATACATGGACAGATAAATGAGAGATAGATGATAAATAAATAGGTAGATATAGATAGATGATAAAAATGATAGATGATAGATATACAGATAGATGGTAGATTGATAGATAGATATACAGATAGATGATAGAAAAGCCATTTGGATAGGATATATAGGTAATATATAAATGGAAAGAAATACATTTTTAACATAACAGAGAAACTGTACTCCACAAATTAATATTTTAAATGTTTTAGATTTATTTTCCATAGTTTAGAATTTTATGATGGGATAAGTAAATTTGTATATATGGAGCATCTGTTGACAATAATTTGAGGTAATTGTGAAATGCTTTTCATCAAGCATGCCTGAAGACTTGGGAGCTTTATGGTATCAGGGATACAAACTACTCAACTTCTGAGCTTTGCCTATCCTACAGATTTTGCTGTACACATAGTTAATAATACAAAGTCAACAGACTAAATATTTAAGTCCAAAAATTTTGAGAGAACATTTTTCATTCTTTGATAAAATATTTAAATTGTATTTATGTTATTCTTATATTCAATCTCCCAATCCATTTAAATGATATCACCCAGTTACAAAGGAATCTTGACAATCCTACTTTTATGTTTACTACTATGAGGCTAAATGAGGCTTGAACCAAAATAATACAACAGTATTAATTAATCAATTATTAATCTCTATTAAGGATTGTAATGTTAAAAGTAAACTATCAACTTTTGTCTATTAAAAAATGAGCTATTCTCTCCCCATATTAACCAAGTGAACCAAAAGTTATACTTGGTTACTTTATTAGAACCAATAGCCAAATTAGGTATTTAAGCACTATTAAGTATTATATATAATGGCCAGATGGTGGTGGCGCAGGCCTTTAATCCCAGCACTAGGGAGGCACAGCCAGGCGGATCTCTGTGAGTTCGAGGCCAGCCTGATCTACAGAGTGAGATCCAGGACAGGCAACAAAACTACACAGAGAAGAAACCCTGTCTCAAAAAATAAAAAAAAAGTATTATATGTAAGTATTATACACCAGAAGAGTGATTTTTTTTTACTATGTATATGGCTTATTGCTACAGACATAGAAACTTTGCTATACAATAGGTTTTTCATTAAACATTTCTATCTCAGAAAATATATTGCAGGAAATACAGTTTGTGTTAATGGTGAAATTCAAAGTCTGCTGAACATTTAAGGCAAAAAAGAAAAAAAAAAGAAATGAAAACTTTTTGCAAGGACCTTTGCTGCATCCACAGGGTAGCTTTGAGACATACTCACTGAAACATTCATTACTTGCCGTATTCTCCTTTGCTTATGGCAAAATAGACAGTGGAGAACATGGTCTATATCATGTCAGAATATTCAGGGATATCTTTGTCTAGGTTACGGCTTTTGCATGAAAGGCTATTTTTGTTAGTGCAAGTGTAATATGCAATCCCAAAGTCTTGGTGATTTGTAATTTGCTTGCTTCTAGTGAGTTCCACTTGCCAACAACCAGAGCCAAAGATGATTTATATTTGTTCTGCTATTTCCTTTGTTTTTATATTTCTATAGTTCCCCTGAGAATATGTTCTTTCCAGTCAGATGAACTTAATTTAATGCAAGATAATTGGAATGAGTACCTCTATTCTTTTTAAAATATTTATGCAAACTTCATAGAAAATACTTCACTGTAGTGACAAAAGAGAAAATTCCACCCAGGTAGATGAACCAAATCCACAGACATCTCCTTAATGAGAGAATGAATATTTTATGCAAAGTAACTAGTTTTCTATAAAAAATAGAGCATAGATGTGTATCACAAAATAAGACTAAGCCAACTGAAACCAGACTTGATTTATACCTTAGTTTTCATAATAATCATGAACCTCTAAAGATTAAGTAATGAACCGTACTCATATGTAGGTGATCTTGATATGTTTACCCTAAGTGGAACAGAAACTATGCAGTGTGGTCATTTGTTGACATCTATGAAATTATATACACATGAATCACAGTGGCTTTCTCTGCAGGTTATCTAAACTAATAGAGGGAACAGTAAGTTATATGTCTTGATATTGATATACACTCCTGAACCAGAAGTCTTAATACAAGATGTTTAGCGATGATTCACAGAGATACCATATTTCTCTGTAGAGCAGAGTCATCTCTCCTAAAACATCAAATCTAAATTCATCTGTCATAGCAGTTTTATTTCTGAGGCAACATCAAACATAACATGTTTTTTTTTTTTTTTTTGGTTCTCTCTGAGTATGGACCCAGTCATTAGAGTAACATGTTCCAATTTCAAAATATGAAAGAAAATAGTTTAACCATGACTAAAGAAGTTCATTCTACTGTCTTTCCAGTTACAATTGTGATTTTTCTTTCACTTTTTAAAATTGTAATCCACTATTGGAATGCCTATATAAATTGGAGACATTTTGGGGTTTTGGTATTGTTTCTGTTGTGTTTACAATACTCTTGGCATAAAATTTCCCATTAAACCCAATAAATAATTGGTGACTTTAACAAGATACTCAAAACTTGACACAAAAATGTGAAAGTTCATATTTTTCTTCTACAATAATATGAAAGATTTATAGAGGTAGACACAAAAACTTTATGGAAATTAGGCATCATGATTTTAGCATCTTTATTCTTTTGTGTCTATTATGGATTGCCTCTCCAAATGGCTGAAAATATCTAATTATCACACCCAGATCTCAATTCTCTTTCTTTTTTTCTTTTTTTTATTATTAAGTAATTTTTCTTCATTTTACATACCAAGCACAGATCCCTCTCTTACCTCCTTCCACCCCCCATTCCCTCCTCCAGTAAGGTAGATGTCCCCTGGCAGAAGGATCAGAATCCATCTCTGATGCATAAGCTGGCTTTTTGGAGCCCACTACCTATGGTGAGTCACGTTGCACAGACCTGACTCAAGTGCCTCTATTTTCAATAGTGGAGCTTTTTAAAGAAATCTACTGTTCACTTTTGTCCTTTTTTATTTTCCAACATAATATTTTTACATATTTATATAAAATCTAGCAATGAGCTTATAAACTAGAAACTTCTCAATATAAGATATTGTAAGACACATTTTCTAATATTTAATGTGTAATGTTATCTCTTAAAATACTAAAAAAATCAAATATTCATTGCATAATCTTCTCCCATAGACCAAACTATAATCAATGAATTCTCAATATGACAGTGACATTATGTTAATATATTATCATAGCATGTTGAAAGTGCACAAAAAATGATGACTGCACTGTATTATCTTCATGCAAGAGAAAATTTGCACTATAAATCAACAAATCTTAGTTTTTTACATTGCTTTATCCACTTGATTTCTCAGAGTCTCAACATTTCTTAGGGCTAAATGGAGTCAATATCACCTGCTCTTCTCTACCTCACAGCAAAGACAGTAAGTTAAATGAATACATTTAGAAATTGTTCAGAAAACAAGTATTGCAAAAATCAATCATAAAGCCTTTATATTGGACTTTGGTGGAATGTATATTGACTTTATCACTCAGGCATATAAAAATACATAATGAAAACCCTTGAAATGTGTCTTTCCTCATCTTATTAAGAGAGATTTCTGCATATATTTTTTTACTCAATTGTATGGCTCCTTATAGTATACAGAAATTCCTTGGAAAGTGAATTTCAATTTGTAAACTTTTTGACTGATGAGTACAAATAAAGGAGTGTTTTTTGATTTCTTGAATATCATATAACATATTTTCTAATTAGACAAAGTATCTCTCTATATTCTTAATTGCTGTATTTAATAGAAATCACAGAACAAATAATTCAAGTACAATGATTTAATTAACTCAAATCATTATTTTGGTGTGGCTTCTGTTATTTGTGTGGGAGTCAACCTGTCAACTAAAAATGTAATGACTTGACCTATTTTTTACCATTATATGCAATAAGATATTTTTGGTAGAATGCTTGCATTTAAATATTAAATATGCACTCATATTCATACAATATGTCAGACATAAGAAAACTTCTCTTATAAGAAGTCATACATATTCTAAATGCCTTGTGATCCACACAGGTCTTACATTTATTTTTTCAGCTTTTATACTGTAATTGGTAGGCAATACAGAAGTTATGCAAGCAAAACTGCATTGTGGACTTTCATTAAAAAGTTGTTTCTGAAAATAAGCTTTAGGACAGATTAGGCTTGTTGGATGGAGTTTTGGGATCCCTCACAGAGGGATGGATATACATTATGTAATGTATGTATTATGTTATATATTATACTACATTATATTATGTTATATATATGTGTGTGTGTATATACATATATATGTATATACCATGCTTATATGTTTATGTGTATGTATGCATATCCCTTTATATGTGTGTGGGCAAACATAAACTGCAACATGCATATGGAGGTCAGAGGAATACCTCAGGTGCTGGCTCTTTACCTCCCACATTACTTGAGGTAGGATCTCCTGTTCATTGTTGCTTATAGTAGGCTAATTTGAGTGCAAACTTCTGGAACCATTACTGTCCCCATTTTCTAAATTGTTCTGAAGAACATTGATAGTACCAGCACGTTTCCACACATAACATTAGTGGGCTCTGTGTATACGAACTCAGTTCCAAATAGTTTCACAACTCTATGCTGTGAGTCATCGTCCCTCCTCTTAAATATGCTTTGATTTGTGATTTTCAGAACCTTTAAACATGGTAAGTTCATCACTTCGTCCCAGAGTGCTATCTATGCATTTCAACTTTTCTAATTAACCTCATTTCTCCTTTCATGTGATGTCTTTCACACTATAGTAGTGATGCTCACTACCATAAATCCCACTCATTAGATTACCTTAGCCATTGTTTCAATTTTTTTCTATTTCATACCATTAATTTAAAGACGGGCTTATGAGCAATAGCTGTCATCAATGTGCAATTGACTGGAGCACGTGTTTGAAAGGCATGAAAAGAAAACAATAAAACCTCATAAAAGCAATTATCCCAAATCAAATCATAAAAACAGACATCATAAGGCTTTTAAAAGTAAACATGTTTAGTTTATAAACGATGGAAAATACAGTGAATGCCATTTATGATTCTCATTCTATGCACCTGCCACTGTTCTAAAGCTTTCACTGTAACGTCTCATCAGAGCTGAGGAGTTTCACTAAATACTTAAAAAGCAAATCAGTTGGTAAAAATTGATGAATTTACCTTTCCACATTACCAGAATGAAAATATTGAAGTTTCCATTTTAATTTCACTGAATGATTGCATAGTTGTTATGGTTAGCTAATATATATTAAAATAAGAGGTACACTTTCACTTAAAACCTGGGATAAGTGTGTAGAAATGTTTCTGAGGAGAAAATTATATTTGGTTTATTCACCTGATTTATGGTTGGGCAAAAGCCTATCAGGATAAAAAAGGGAACACCAGTGAATCTGACATGCATGTCAAAAGCCACATTAATTTAATGGAAATATCTAGATTGCTTGATCCTACAAAGCCAGTAATTAATGAAACCAGAGTCATGAAAGATAAGTGTTATATAGTTCAGCTGGTTTCTAGTTTTTTATTCATTAGGCCCAGAGAAAGGGAGACAAGTTATAAACATTCAATTCTGAACTGATGTTGAAGACTAGAGGTAACAGAGAATACATGACTAGGAGCATCAAAACTCACAATAATAATTATAATCAGTGATAATATAGCTCTTACCACTCCAGTGTGAGGCCAAATGGTCAGTTAGGTAATACTACCATTACATCATCTTGGTGTTCCCCCAAATCAGAATTATCTGAGTAGGTATGTGAGAGGTTGAGCTGGAGAAATGGCTCTTTGCTTTAAATGCTTGACACATAAGCAAGAGGACATACAGGGAGATACCTGACACCTATGACAGGGTGGTGTGCACCTGTACCACCTAATCTCAGCACTGTGAGATGACAGGAAAATCCAGGTCAGAGTGGAACTCACTGACCAGCCAGTGAAGCCAATAGATGAACTCCCAGCTCATTAAGACACCCTGTTTCAGAGTTGTTTTACTTTGGAAATTAATATGGCACTTTCTTAGAAAATTGGGAATCAATCTCCCCCAAGACCCACCTATACCACTGTGAAATATGATAACAATACTTTATGAAGAAAGAGACACTCAATCATACCACAAGGGCTTTTGCTCAGCTATGTTCACATCAGCATTGTTTGTAATAGCCAGAACCTGGAAACAACCTTCAGCTGAAGAATGGATAAATAAAATGTGGTACATATACACAATGGAGTACTACGCAGCAGAGAAAAACAATGACATCATGAGGTTTGCAGACAAGTGATTGGATCTAGAAAAAAATCATTCTGAGTGAGGTAACCCAGACTCAGAAAGACAAACATGGTATGTACTCACTCATTGGAGGATACTAGATGTAAAACAAAGATGACTAGACTGCTACTCACAACTCCATGGAGGCTACCTTGAAAACAGGACCCTAAGAAAAACATAGGGATTGCCCAATGACAGAGAAATGGATGAGATCTACATGAACGACATGGATGTGAGTGTGGGTAATGAAGAGCAAAGTTCGAGGAAAAGAGAGCTTAGGGGAGTGGGAGACCCCAGCTGGATCAAGAACAGAGAGGGAGAACAAGGAATAAGAGACAACGATAAATGAAGACCACATGAGAATAGGAAGAAGCAAAGTGCTAGAGAGGCCCCTAGAAATCCACAAAGATACCTCCACAATAGACCACTGGCAATGGTCGAGAGAAAGCCCGAACTGACCTACTCTGGTGATAGGATGGCCAAACACCCTAACTGTCATGCAACCTGGACATGAGTGGGGGTAATGAGGGGCAAGGGTCTAGGGAAAGAGAGATTAGGGGAGCGGGAGATCCCAGCTGGATCAAAACAGAGAGGGAGAACAAGGAATAAGAGAAAGCCCGAACTGACCTACACTGTTGATAGGATGACCAAACACCCTAACTCTCGCTAGAAATCTCATCCAATGACTGAGGGAAGCCGATGCAGAGATCCACAGCCAGGACCCAGGTGGAGCTCCTGGAGTTCAGTTGACGAGAAAAAGAACGGTTTGTATGAGCAAGATTGGAATAAGCACAGGGACAAAGAGCCAAACTAATGGAAACACATGAACTATGAACCGATAGCTGAGGAGCCCCCAACTGGATCAGGCCCTCTGGATAAGTGAGACGGTTGGTTGGCTTGATCTGTTTGGGAGGCACCGAGGCAGTGGTACTGGGACCTTAGTGCATGAGCTGGCTACTTTTTAACCTGGGGCTTATGCAGGGATGCTTGGCTCAGCCTGAGAGGAGGGGACTGGACCTGCCTGGACTGAATCTACCAGGTTGAGCTGAATCCCAAGCGGAGTCTTTGCCCTGGAGGAGATGGGAATGGGGTGTGGGCTTGCGGGGGGAAGACCCTGTTTCAAGAAAATAAAAAAAAGAACTGGAGAAAACTCATGAGATATCTGGTGAGCATGTGTGAATGTGTACACACACACACACACACAAGCCAAGTTAAAAAAAATGGAAAAGTAATATATTTTGAAAGATGTCCTCACAATTTTGGATTAGAACAAAGTAGTATCAGCATGACATCACAAGATGTTTCCTCTGAAACTCTTTCATCATATCTACCAATCTTATATATGCTAAAAGAACATAGAAAAATATTCAAATTAAAGTGTTCATTTAGGGAAAGCTTTAAAAGACTATTTAATTTAACAGTTATGGATGGAAAATAATAGATTAATTGTAAAAGAACTTGAAATGCCAGCTTGAAAGGAATGTATAAAAGCATACTCACACCACATTTAAAGGATATAAAGGTCATCCTGATGAATTTCCATGCATTTAGGACAGAATAAGCCAGACTTCAGTGTGGATAAAAGGGATAATTATTCAAAATACATCACAAATTCAAAGGATCACATTATAAAAAATAAAAGCTTAATGTGATTTTTAATCTGAGGACACATGTGAACTTGATAATTCTGAATTTTAGAATACTTTTTGTAAAAAATATTGGTACTTATATTGCCTTTTGCCTGATTTATATTGTTATGTAATCAAAGAATATAAAACATGAAATATTTCTTTTTAAATATCATCTCAACTAAAGTATTAAAATAAAATGATAGGACATGTTATTTAAAATAATTAGTGCTATTTTGAAAGAATGGACCTTGGTTGGTTGCTCACTCTGTAGCAACAGGCACACAATATATGGCAGCACAATCTCTGCTTCATTGGTTTGAAACAAATAGGATATGAGGCAGAACAGATAAGAGCAGAGAGTGGATCTGGAAATACTGGGGAAATGGAGGGATATAATAAAATTGCATTGTGTAAATTTCTCCAAAAACTAATTCAAAAAAGGAAAAAGCATAAAAATAAATCCTTGAGCGAAAATGGCTAAAGAGTAAACGTTAAAGTCAAGTGGCAAATATCCCATGTCTTTTATCAAAATAATATGTGATCATCCAAAGAATTTTATCACACCTTTTACTGAATTATGTTATAATATACCAGGAATTATGTTTGAAATAATCTTGTTCTAGGGAGACCTTTCAGATCAAACTGTACAGATTCTGAAACATACAGAAAATCATGAACTGGGTGGAGATGTAAACATATCAAAGACTCAGCTAGCTGTTGAAATGAAAAAGAATGACACCTATGATATCCATTTGTTTGACAACAAACTCAAGGAGCCAGTTGCTTGAGATTACTTGACAGTTAAAGTTTTAAGGAGTTGTTGATTTTGGGAATATAAAAGATTTTGTGAAATGTATGGTAAAATTATTTCTCAATCCATAGAGTAGGTACAAATAAGGAGAACATAACACCCTAAGCCAATTTCAGAAAAGTCAGAGGTATTTACTTAACTGATTTACCACAATAATTGAAATAGGTCTGAAAATTATGTTCATAAGTTTAATGCATCATTTAGAGGAGAGTATTTCCATTGATCATTAAGTCTTTAATGTGTGACTTACATATATTTCCAACCTGGCTAATGAACAATTAAAAGAACATTTTCTATGAATTAATTTTTGTTCTGGTTTTATATTTAATTGTTCACTGGATCTAAACATCTTATGTGCTTCCTCTACTTACATTCTAAAACACATTGGCAATTTATCTCTCTTTGAAATATCTCTAGTTACATCTTTTCATTTACTTTGATTTTCTTTTCTTTGATTTTCCAGTGTTCTCTTTAACATTTCATTAATTGGGTAGCCCATAATGTTTCCTATCAAGCTTCATGAGATATATACCTAGAGAACATTGAAAAAATTAAAACCTTCATATTATCATGAATTTTCATATGAAATGGATGATATAATGTATTATTCCCTAGTCTAATATAAATATTCAACTGCACAAGTTACCTAAATTGCATGTCACTTGTTTGATAAAACTTTGCTATAAACATAGATAACTCTCACTTCTGAAAAAGCATTTACAAATGAAAATCTGTATATAAAAAATGATCTATTTTTTTCCTGTAAATATTGTGTTTGTATTTTGTTCATTATCCAACTCACATGTCAATCAAAATGTACTTTATGCAGTATGTCACCAAATCTGTGTGGATGTTTACAATAAAATGTATGAAAACACATGGCTAGTTGAATTTGCCTTAGAGGAATTAGATTTCCTGATCCTCATGTATGAAGAAAGCTCTTCCTTTTCATGCATATGTTTATTACCTCATTCCTAATTATGTATCCAATGTGGTCTATTGGTTGCAGAGTGGAAATAAGCACACAATGAACAAATGCATATGAAGCAGTATAATAGTATGCTTTGGTTAGAATATGAAACAAGAGGCTCCCAAGGTACAGTGAGGCTTACTGTGTTCCACAGTTCTCAGTGTAAAAGGTTTCAGATATCCCAGATGGAGATGTTGTGTAAGGGGGATGTGATACGTTTGTTAATGCACCCTCAGAGGAAATCAAGTATCTATCAGTTATCAGGTCTTAAAATGAATCTCAAAGAAAGAAAACAATAAAGCAGATGATTCAGTTTTAATTAGCTGTGAGACGGGGCATGAGGTGGGCACAATACATGGCTTCTGGTAATTTCAATCCTCAGAATGATGAAGTGACAGAATGCAGGTTTTAAGATCATGGAAAGAGTGCCATATTCTGGAGCTATTGCAGTAAGTTGCAGAGATGCCATGGCCATGACACCAAACTGCAAGTGATGTTAAAAATCTATGGAGCACTGATTAAAAATAGTCTCAGACCCTGATAATCAATCCAGAAAACAATTACTACTAGAAACAAATGTAGAGAACATGAATAATATTGATATTAAAATTATGCTACACTAGGCAAATTGTCCTTTAACATTAAAAAATAAAATTGGCTGTGGATCTCTGCATCTGCTTCTATCGGTTGCTGGATAAAGGATCTCTGATGACGATTAGGGTAGTCACCAATCTGATTACAGTAGATGGCCAATTCAGACACCCTCTCCACTATTGCTTTGCTATGAGTCTTAGTTGGGGTTATCCTCATGGATTCCTGAGGGACTCTCTGGTGCCAAGTTTCTCCCTAACCCTAAAATGCTCCCCTTCAATCAGAACATCTCTTGTTATTCTCTTAGTCTGTCCAGCCTCCAACCCTCCTACTGCACCCAGCCCACCCTACCCCCTCCCTCAAGAGCCCATCCTTCCATCCACCTTCCACCACAAGTTCACTTAGATCTCTCCTATTTCCCTTTCCCAGAGAAATTCATATATCCCTCTTTGGGCCCTCCTTATTATCCAGCCGCTCTGAGGCTGTGGATTGTAGGTTGGTTATCCTATACTTTACTCCTAATAGCCACTTCTGAGTGAGTAATACCATGTTTGTCTTTGTTTGTCTTTCTGGGTCTGGGTTAACTCACTCAGACTGATTTTTGATAATCCCATCCATTTGCCTGTAAATTTCATGAGTTCATTAGCCAAGCACTGGGCTGAGTGAGCCCCGAGAGTCTTACTGAAGAAAAGGTGGAAGGATTTTACAAGTCGGGGGTTCATGTCAGGAGAACCCACAGAAACAGCTGACCTGAGCTCGTGGGAGCTCATGGACTCTGGACTAACAGTTAGGAAGCCTCCGTGGGACCTACCTAGGCCCTTTGTATATGTGTAACAGTTATATAGCTTGGTCTTTCTCTAAGGCTCCTAGTAGTGAGATCAGGACCTGTCCCTGGCATTTAGCTGGCTTTTGGGAACCTGTTCCCCATGCTGGATTACCTTGCCCAGGCTTGGTGCAAGGGGAGGAGCTTAGTCCCGCCTCAAACTGATGTGCCATGCTTTGATCAAGGCCATGGGAGGCCTGCTCCTTTCTGAATGAAGATGGAGGAGGAGTGGAAAAGGAGGGTGGCTGATGGGAAGTGGCAGAGGGCAGCAAGGGGGAGACTTGGAGGAGAGGAGGGAGGGGAAGTTGTGGTCAGTAGGTAAAATAAATGAAAAAATGTTATTTAAATAAAATAAAAAAATTTAAGAAAGAATAAATAATAACTTGAATTTAGGTTCAATGATTCCTAATGCAGACACCCGCATCTTGAATATGTAACTGTATACATAGTAACATACTTTATTAGAATTATAGCTGAAAATTCTGCCCATGACATTATGAAATTATGAGGAAATGCATTTGAGCAAAGAGTTTTCCTGTATTAATGACTTCTAAACAGAATTTTGTCAGAGAACTCACCATCACCACTTGTACTGGAGTCCTTCAGGACCAAGATGGGCTTACTGGAGAAATCTGAGGCCTAATTAAATCTTTTTTGAGTGTTTTATAAAATCATTTTAATGAATATAGGGCACTTTTTCTTTCATTGTGGTTATCTTTTCAAAGATATTAGAAACATTAAGGAATCTGTGACAATGAGGTATTAATTTTAACTTTTCAGGCTTAGTGACACCTCAGATGACTGACTATAATGAGCCTTAATGCATTAACTAGAGATTCTACTACAAAGCAAATCTACAAAATTTTGAAGATGTAAGGAGAATAATAACTTAATACATTATCATTAGAGCTGCACATATCTAGTTTTTAATATCTAAAAGAGATTAATTTACTTAAATTGCATGGAAGTCTCCCATTCCATATATGAGATAAATGCTTTCTTTCTAATTTATTTCAAAACAGCACCTCACATTTTGAATACTACTAGATAGTTAATATTCCTCATAACCTTTACCTAAGTACATAATGCTTTTAGTTTAAATGGAATAATATTTTGCAATACCCACACCAAAGTATAAAATGACAATTTCAGTACAAACTTAAAAAAAATTATTCTTCAAAATATCAAGATTATAGTTTCTTTGTGGCCTGCCTAGTTTTCCAATACAATCTGCCCAGCTACAAAATATACTAAGAATATGGAGTTAGGATTGTATAAGGGCTGGAGTGATGGTTCAGTGATTAAGAGTACTTACAGCCAGTCATTAGAGATAGATTTTGGATCCCAGCAAATATAAAAAGCAAGGTGACCTTCAGACTTGGTTTCACCAGGATCCAGTACCCCCTTCTGGCCTCTGCTCACACAGACACCTTCACCTTTACCCTTGCAAATATGTTATAAGCAGCATTGATGATGAAGCCCAGAGATATAAATATGTAAAACACTCTTGCAAAGATATTTTATTTTAAGAATAAGTAAGTGTATTCAAATGTTAACCAACTAGAGAAACTTGAATTATAAGCACAAAAATTGTTTAAGAAATTGTTTTGCTTAAGGCCATAGATAGATATTTTAAAAAGAAAGAACAGTAAAAATATATAAGTTTACATTAACAACTTGTTATCCCTTTTATGTGGTGATATTGTGTCCTTCAATATATTGTGCACCCTAATAAACTTATCTGCGGTTAGAGAACAGAACAGCTACTAGATAGCCATAAAAGTCAGAAAATCGTGGCGCACACACACATTTAATCCCAACACTTGGGAGGCAGAGATCCATCCAGATCTCAGCGAGTTCAAGGCCACACTGGAAACATCCAAGCATGGTAACACACACTTTTAATACCATGGAGTGATGGCAGGAAGCAGAAAAGTATATAAGACATGAGGACCAAGAACTAGAGGCTTTTAAGCTTTGAGGCTTTTAGCAGCAGTTCAGCTGAGATCCGTTTGGATGAGGACTCAGAAGCTTTCAGTCTGAAGATTTGTGGAAATAGGATCTGATGAGGAATTGTTGAAGTGAGGTTAGCTATGGCTTGTTCTGCTTCTCTGATCTTTCAGAATTCACCCCAATACCTGGGTCCCATTTACTTTTTTATATTTTTTACTTAATAAGACCTTTTAAGATCCGTGTTACACTTTTATATGATATACTTTGTTTGTCTTTATACCTCATATTCCAGCTGTTGCAACAGAACTCTGGGGGTCTGAGAGCTTGGAGGGAGTTACAGCTAATGTTTGTGGGATATACAACTAATTGAACAAAATAATATTTATTGAATAAATATAGCATAAGTGTCCTAAGTTACTTTAGGTGCTTCCTGGCAGAATCTTCAAAAAAGGTATGTGAATATAACTTCAAAGATTAAGGGCATTGAGGTTGCTGGTTTAGTTTTGTATAACTATTGTTTTCAGGTAGCAAGTGTGTCTTAGTTAAAGTTCTGTTGCTGTGAAGAGACATCATGGTCATATTAACCTTTTTAAAGAAAAAAATTAGTTAGAGCTTGCTTACAGTTTCAGAGGTTTAGTCCATTATATTCATAACAGGAGACACAGCAACACACAAGAAAATACAGTGCAGGAAAGATAGATGAGAGTTCTACATCTGGATCATTGACAGGCAGAAGGAAGAGAGGGAGATACTAGGCCTGACTTCAGTACCTGAAACCTCATTGCCCATCCTCAATGACATGCTTTCTCCAACAAGATAGCACCTATTCCCACAAGGCAACATGTTTTACTTCTTTCAAATAATGCCAATCCCTATGAGTCTAAAGGAGCCATTTTCATTCAAACTACTAATTCTACTTGCAAGCATCCATAGGCTTATAGCCATATTAGAATGTAAAACTCCATTCAGTTCAACTTCAAAAGTCCTCATCCACAGTATATTACAGTATCAACTCGGTTTAAAAGCCCAGAGTTCAAAGTCTCCTTCAAGACTCCTGGCAATCTCTTAACTGTAATCTGATGGGGGAATATATTTCTGTATGCTACCAATATGAGTTGTTCTGGTTGGTTGATTAAAAAAAAGCCGTTTGGCCTATGGCAGGGCAGCTTAGAAGCAGGTGGGAAATTCAAAGGGAGAGACACGAAGAGACGCCAGCCAGCCACCCAAGGAGCAACATGTAATGGGACACAGGTAAAGTCATGGAAAATGTGGCAAAATGTAGATTAATAGTAACAGACTAATTTAAGATATAAAAGCTAGATAGCAAAAGGCTTGAGCCAGGGCCATGCATTTATAATTAATATAAGCCTCTGTGTGTTTACTTGGTCTGAGCAGCTGTGGACTGGGCGGGACACAGAAAAACTTCTGGCTACAGTAAACACCTATAAAATCAAAATGAGAAAGAAGAACGTATATTTCCAACATACAATGGCACAGGATACATATTACTATTCCCCAAGTAAGGAAAACCAGTTGGAAAATCTCTAAACCTCTATTTACATGTCTAATGTCAAAATGCTTGCTCTTCAGATCTCCAGTTCCTGTCAGCTTTGTTGACTGAAATACACTTCTGTCTTTGGGCTGGTTCCACTCCCTTTTATTCTCTTCTTTCAGCAGGTATCTCACAACCCTGGCATCTCTAACATCTAGGGCTCTCCAAGGCAAGCCATGTTTCACCTTCACTGCTTCATGCAATTCCCTTTGTAGGCCTCCAGGCAGTGACACCCTGGACACATGCTGGCCCTCATCAGCTTTCTTTAACCACAGAGGAAGAGTCTATAACCACTTTTTTCTACCCTTGACTTTAAAACCAGCACCACATGGACAAATCTGCTAAGTTCTGCTGTTTGTTAGAGCTAGAATCTAGCCTCCCCATTCAATTACATCTTCAGAAACTTGCCACTTTTGATGGTTTCCTTCATTGCTTAAGCTCTGTAAGTCAGACTGGCCTAGAACTCAGAGATCCCCTTGCCTCTGCCTCCTAAGCACTGGGATTAAAGGGATGCATCACCACACCAGGCTCTAAACTTTTCTTTAATTCATTTTTAATAGAAAGTTGAGCTGGGTGGAATCCATTACCTAAGGTCACCACTACCTTTATTCCATTTAGGATCTTGTTTTCCTTTATAGATACAGATAAGTAAGACCACTAATAATGGTGCAAAACAGTCAATACTAGGCTTTTGGAAATATCTGTCAAAGCTTTTAATGCATAACTTTAATTTAGCCTCAGAGAGAATTCTTTTGAACAGGGCAAAATGCAGCCATATTCTTCACACAATTATCACAAGAACAATCTCTAGGCTACATACTTATATTCTTCTCCTCTGAAACCTCTGGAGGAGGGGTCCACAATAACAATCACCTTCAACATCACTATCTTCCATGTTCTTACTAATATTGCCCATTAAGACCTATGTAAAGCATTCAATTGATTTCCTAATCCTAAGTACCATATTCAACATTCCTCCAAACAAATGCAAGGTCAGGCTATCACAGTAACACCTTGGTCCCTGGTACCAACTTTTTTTTTTTTTTTTTTTTTTTGGTTTTTCGAGACAGGGTTTCTCTGTGTAGCTTTGCGCCTTTCCTGGGACTCACTTGGTAGTCCAGGATGGCCTCGAACTCACAGAGATCCACCTGGCTCTGCCTCCCGAGTGCTGGGATTAAAGGCGTGCGCCACCACCGCCCGGCATGGTACCAACTTCTTAATGTGGTCATTTGGATGAAAATTATCCCCATTGGGAGTTGCAATATTTGGAAGGATTAGAACATGTTTCCTTGATGGAGTGAGTGTAGCATTGTTGGAGGAAGTATGTTACAGGGAGTGAACTTTGAGGTTTCAAGTGAGCCAGGCTCACTATCATTCTCTCTCATCCTGTTTCCTGCCAGTGATTCAGATGTAGAACTCTCAGTACCTGTCCAGCACCATGTCTGCCTGTGTGTTGTCATGCTCCCTGCCATGAAGAAAATGGACTAAAACTCTGAAATGTAATCCAGCCCCCAATTAAACGTTTCCTTTATAAAAGTGCCTGTGTTCATGGTATCTGTTCACAGCTATAGAACTTTGAATAAGACAGAGTTGATATCAGGAATGGATGGCTATAAGCCTATGGGCTCAAGGAGTAGATTGTAGTGATTTGAATGAAAATGCCACCCCCCCATAGACTCATAGAGAATGCAATATTTGGAGGAGTGGCCTTTTTAGAGTAGGTGTGGACATGTTTGAAGAAGTGTGTTACTGGGGTGGGATTTTGGTTTTCAGAAGCTCAAACCATACTCAATGGTTCACTGTCTCTTCCTGCTGCCTGCTGATCCTGATGTAGAACTCTCAACTATGTCTCCAGCATCAGGTCTGTATGCATGTAGCCCTGCTTTCTACCCTGATGATGATGGACTAAACCTCTGAAACACAAGCCAACCGCAATTAAATGCTTTCCTGTGTAAGAATTGCTGTGGTGAGAGTGTCTCTTCAGAGAAATAGAACAAGGACTATGAAAAAATGCATAAATACAACATGTTTGAAATGAATTAATGATGTACTCCAAGACTTTAAGATTTGCTTTTGATCTTCCTCATAATAGTCACTAGGATACTACAAGAGGGTGTGGGAGGCAAGACCAACACATAATGCTTAACAATCACCAGGAAGTAGAGTCTATGACAAGCATCTCATTTTCATATAAATAAGAAAAGATAAGCTGGCATAATTTATATTTGACTTTTTGTTTAAATCTAATTTCATACTCTATCAATATATTTATTTTATTTGTGGTTGATAATTTATATAAATTTTACAATCATAAAAATTGAAATACCATTGTTCATAATTACTTGCTATTCCTGCAAGTTTTAGCAGAAGCATATTTTGTATGATAAGAGAGATACAGGGATGCAATTCTACTTAAGGAAACCTGAGCAAACAGCACTGATTTTCTTAGGTTAGAATAATAATGAATTAGGATTATCAATCTATCTCTTTGCTAGTTTTACCTTTATAATCTGAAGAATACCTTCAAACACTCTATCTCTGCCCAGATTCTCAACTTAAAGGTAGAAATTTAGTAGAATATCAAATTGTCAGCCCAGAAATCGCATACATACAGGTAATGTTATATGAAGTGAACAGATTGTTTCTATATATTTAGGAATACACACACACAGAGTTGTGTTATTGTGTGTGTGTGTGTGTGTGTGTGTGTGGCAACAAAATGGCCACAGCATATGAATTTGAGAGACAGCAAGAATGGTAGAGGCTGGACAACAACACCATTATATTTTAACTTCAAAAACAAATCAAAAGTAGAAATTCAGTATAAAGCTAAAAGTTAAAATAAAATTTTAACTTAGAAAAAAGAAGTATACAATCTTGTATAGAGTTCATTATATGGCACAAATGGATGTATATGTATAGTGATATACTCAATTAGGAGAGTCCAGCCAAAAGTACAAGTGATAGATTAGTGCTTCTTTGGCTAAAGGTGATTAAGAACTATTGTTGCTGTGGTATGTTCTGTATGTCAAATGTATTGCTCTGATTGGTCAATAAATAAAGCACTGATTGGCTAGTAGCCAGGCAGGAAGTACAGTCGGGACTAACAGAGAGGAGAATTGAGAGAACAGGAAGGCAGAGGGAGACACTGCCAGCCGCCACCATGACAAGCAGCATGTGAAGATGCTGGTAAGCCACAAGCCACATGGCAAGGTATAGATGTATAGAAATGGATTGATTTAAGATGTATGAACTAGATAACTAGAAGCCTGAGCCATTAGGCCAAACAGTTTAAATAATATAAGCATCTGTGTGTTTATTTTATAGGAGGGCTGTCAGACTGCCCAGATTTGGCAGGACCCGGAGAGAAAACTCTCCAGCTACATATCATTTTGTTTTTTTTTTTTTTAAAAGTAATACAGAATACAGAACAAGAAGAGGAGTCATGGAGTTGAGCAGCAGGTCTGAGTGGCACCATTGCTGATGTTAGGGGACATAGCGCAGAGGCAGCGATATAGGACAGCTTCCCGAGCTGGATCAGAAACAGAAAAGTTTGCTTAGGCTCTGCTGAAAGCAGGACTCTTCTATCAACTTGTTTTAGTGCTGTCAGATGCTCATTGGGTTCCAGATCACCAGAATGTACGGTAATGATTTTTGAGGTTTTATGCCACCAGATTACTTGTAACCTCCTGGCATCAACAAAAATCAAATACTGTGCTAAAAGAGAAGAAATTGAATTTTGCTGTTTTCCTGGTACTAAAGTTGAAAGAGAAATTAAAGGTACATTTTATACTTGTGAAATTAATATGATTCTTAGAAAGAAACAGGGGGTTATATTTTGGCTCAAAGGTTCAACTCAACAAAAAGATTACATAGTAGAAGTAAGTTAATATTGATTGAAAACTATTGTCTGTTTTCAGATATTTAACTCTTCCTCTTATTTGTCAACAAATCTCAAAAGAACTTCACACTTTGTGTAATTATGCATATTATATTCATTCTTTACTTAACAGACTAACTGGTAATTTTATTCTCAGTGTAGATCACAATAGATATTGCTCCAATTATCTATGATCCCCATACTTCCTGTAAGGTTCTTTATAGTATTTTCATTGATAATTCAGCAAAATTAAAGACAGATGAGGTATTTTAAAGAGAATTTTTAAAATAAACACTAAATAAAATATTTTGAACTTGACATAGATACCATAAACACCGATTCCAATAAGAGGTAAGTGACTGGTCTCCTAGCCGAACAGCCCAGTCTCTAGACTGTAGTAGGTAGCCATTCCAGCTTGGATCTGGAAGTTCCAACCCCCATTGATACTCTGGCAACTGTCATGCCAACGAGGTGGGGCCAGGGGAGGTACCTGGAGACCCAAGATCTGGATGGGCCAGTGGGCTCTCTGTGCCGGGACCCTGAACGGTGGAGGTGGATTAAGCAGAGCTCCAGAGAACACTGCTGGGTTGCGATACACCTTCCCCAGACACTGCAACCTACCTATCCCTTAATTTGTGAGTTACAACATTAAATATATATCCTTTTAACTACGTGGAGTGGCCTTAATAATTTCACCAATACTAGACCCTAGACCCCAAGGCACACCCTGCACCCTGCCCACCCATCACAGCCTCACTGGCTAGACAGCAGGCAAGACTCCTGCAGGCAGGCCTCTCTAGTCTCAGCACCACCTGCCATCAGACCCTATAATCTACAAGTCCCACACTATCCCCCAAAGACAATTATCCACTTTGGCATCAGTTACCCCTAGAGGCACAGACACCAACTTCAGCAATCAGTGGCCTAGAGAGACAATGACACCACCTGTACCAACTGGACTAAGAGTGGTCCCCCAGAAGCACAGTTACCACCTGTACTGATTGGAGGAAGAGATGGTTAGATGCCAATGTAAGAATACATTCAACGACATAAATAGCAATATGATACCACCAGAACTTAGTGGTTCTACAACAGCAAGACCTGAACATCTCAACACAGAATTAAAAGAAAATTGACCTTAAAAATAACTTTATAAAGATGATAGAGAACTTTAAAGAGGAAATAAAAGAAAAATTCCCTAAAAGAAATCTAGGAAAAGACAAATAAAAAATTGGAAGAAATCAATAAACCCCTTAAAGAAAGCCATGGAAACCAAGAAAAAGCAACAAAACAGGTGAACGAAACAGTTTAAAACTTGCCAATTAAAATAGAGACAATAAAGAAAACACAATCCAGTCAGGCGGTGGTGGTGCATGCCTTTAATCCCAGCACTCAGGAGGGAGAGCCAGGCAGATCTTTATGAGTTCGAGGCCAGCCTGGTCTATAGAGTGAGATCCAGGACAGGCACGAAAACTACAGCAAAGAAACCCTGTCTTGAAAAAGGAAGAAAGAAAGAAAGAAAGAAAGAAAGAAAGAAAGAAAGAAAGAAAGAAAGAAAGAAAGAAAGAAAGAAAGAAAGAGAGAGAGAGAGAGAACGAGAGAACGAGAGAGAGAGAGAGAGAGAGAGCGGGAGGGAGGGAGGAGGGAAGGAGGGAGAGAGGGAGGGAGGGAGGAAGGAAGGAAGGAAAGAACAAAGAAACAAAGAAACAAAGAGAGACAAACTGAGCTAATCCTGGAAATGGAAAATCTGGATAAATGAACAGTAACTACAAATGCAAGCATAACCAACAGAATGCAAGAGGTGGAAGAGAAAATCTCTGATGTTGAAGATATGATAGAGGAAATAGATTCATTGTTCAAACAAAACATTAAACCTAAGAAAGTCATACACAAAACATTCAAAAAATCTGGGACACCATGAAAAGACCAAACTTAAAAATAATAAAGATAGAAGAAAAAGAAGAATACCAGCTCAAAGGCACAGAAAATATATTCAACAAAATTATAAAAGACAACTTTCCCAACTTAAAGAAGCAAATGCCAATGAAGATACAAGAAGCTTAGAGAATACCAAATAGATTGGACCCTGCAAAAAGTCCCTTCCACAAATTATAACCAAACACTAAACATACAGAATAAAGAAAAAAATATTAAGAGCTTCAAAGGAAAAAAGCCAATAACATATGAAGGCAGATCCATCAGAATAACATCTGACTTCTCAATGGAGACTCTGAAACCCAAAAGATCATAGGCAGACATTACAGACACTAAGAGACCACAGATGCCAGCTCAGACTATTATACACAGCAAAACTTTCAATTACAATAGACAGAGTAAATAAGATATTTCATGACAAAACTAGATTAAACAATACGTATCCAAAATCCAGCCTTACAGAAAGTATTACAATGAAAACTCCAATCTAAGGAAGTTAAATACACCCACTCAAACACAGAAAATAGATAATCCCACAACTAGCAAATCCCAAAGAAGGGAGACTCACACTCAATACCACCAAATAATAACAAGAATCAACAATCACTAGTCATTAATATTCTTAACAACAATGGACTCAATCACCTATAAAAAGACACAGACTAACAGAATAGATATGAAAACAGGATCCATCCTTCTGCGGCATAGAAGAAACACACCTCAGCTTCAAAGACCTGAGAGTGAAGGGTTGGAAAAAGACTTTCCAATCAAATGTTCTTAAGAAGCAAGCTGGTGTAGCTATCCTAATATCCAATAAAATCAACTTCAAACTAAAGTTAATCAAAAGAGATGGAGGACATGTCAAATTAATCTCATGAAAAATCCATCAAGATGAAGTTTCAATTCTGAACATTTATGCCCCAAATACAATGATGCTCACATATGTAAAATAAACATTACTGAAATTTAAATCACACACCAAACCCCACACACTAATTATGGGAAACAAAGAGCTGGTTATTTGAGAAAATTAACAAAATATACAAACCCTTATCCAAACTAACTAAAAGGCAGGGAGAGAATATCCAAATTAACAAAATCAGAAATTAAAAGGGGCATAATGACACTGAGGAAATCCAGAGAATCTTCAGGTCATACTTCAAAAATCTTTATTCCACAAAATTGGAAAATTTAGAAGAAATTGACAATTTTCTGGATAGGTGCCACATACCAAAATTAAATCAAGACCAGATAAACACTTTAAATAAACCTAAAACCTCTAAGGAAATAGAAACACTCATTAAAATTTTCCCAACCAAAAATCACTCAGAGCCAGATGGTTTCAGAGCAGTATTATACAGAATTTCATAGAAGAACTAATACCAATATTCACCAAATTGTTTCACACAATAGAAATAGAAGGAACATTGTCAAACTCTTTTTATGTGGTAGTTACCATGATACCCAAACCACACAAAGATGCAACAAAAGAGAGGGGGGGAGAGAGAGAGAGAGAGAGAGAGAGAGAGAGAGAGAGAGAGAGAGAGAGAGAGAGAGAGAGAGAGAGAGAGAGAGAATGAGAATTACAGACCAATCTCCCTTGTGAACTTTGATGCAAAAATATTCAATAAAATACTGGTAAATCAAATCCAAAACCACATAAAAAACATAAAAAATCATCCAGTATGATCAAGTAGGCTTCATCCCATAGATACAGGGATGAATCAATGTACAAACATCTCTCAATGTAATCCATCATATAAACAAACTGAAAGAAAAAAACCCACATGATCATCTCATTAGATATTGAAAAGACCTTTGACAAAGTCCAACACCCCTTCATGATAAAGGTCTTGGAGAGATCAGAAATACAAGGAACATACCTAAGCATAACAAAGGTGATTTCTAGTAAACCAAAAGCCAACATCAAATTAAATGGAGAGAAACTCAAAGCGATTTAATTAGAATCAGGAACAAAACAAGGCTGCCCTCTCTCTCCATATCTATTTAATATAGTGTTTGAAGTTCTAGCTAAAGCAATAAGACAACAAAAGGAGATCATGGGGATACAAATTGGAAAGGAAGAAATCAAACCTCAGCTATTTGCAGATGATATGATAGTATACATAAATGACCCCCAAAATTCTACCAGGGAACTCCTACAGGTAGTAAACACCTTCAGTAATGTGACAGAATACAAGATTAACTCAAAAAATCAGTAGCCCTCCTATATACCAATGATAAACTGGCTGAGAAAGAAATCAGAGAAACATCACCATTTACAATAGCCACAAATAATATAAAATGTCTTGGGGTAAGTCTAACTAAACAAATGAAAGACCTGTACGACAAAAAATTTAAGTCTTTGAAGAAAGAAATTGAAGAAGATACCAGAAAATGGAACTATCTCCCATGATCTTGGATAGGTAAGATCAACATAGTAAAAGTGGTAATATTACCAAAAACAATCTATATATTGCTTTGGGAGAGATGGAGTGGGAGAACAATGAAAGAGATACCTTGATAGAGGGAGCCATTATGGGGGTCAAAATCATGGTGGGGATAGCTACAGAGACAACTGAACCAAGCTTGTGGAAACTCAAGAACTCTAGCCCGACATCTGTGGATCCTGCGTGAGAATGAACTAGGCCCTCTGTATGTGAGGGACAGTTGTGTATATTAGTCTGTTTAAGGTGCCCCTGGCAATGGGACCAGGATCTATTCCCTGGGGTGTCAGCTGGTTTTCTGGCTATGGTGTGATGCTTTTGCTCAACCTTGATGCAGGGAGTCTTGGTTTTTACTCAACTGAATATACCAGGCTTTGTTAACTCCCCATGGAGGGTCTTACCCTTTTAGAGGAGGGGATGGGGCATGGGTCAGGGTGGAGGAGAGGGGAGCAGAAGTAGGGGTGGGGTGAGAACTGTGGTTGGTATGTAAAATGAATAAAAATAAAAAAATAAAAAATGGAATAGTTTGATCTCATCAATTTGCCTATGTAATCTTTTCTTTAAAAACATAGACTATAAGTACATATATTCTATCAGTACAAAACCTGAGCATGAGTTGCATTAGTTCTACTTACTACCACAGCATTGCAATTGTGCATAACAGAATGGTTAGGAAAGACAGTTTATGTATATCTTTTTCTGCTTATATTCACCACCACAGTTTTCCCTGAACATCCCATAGTCTATTTAAGAAGCTGGCTTGAAATATTCCTGATTAAACACAATGGGAAAATGTAAAAACATAATTGGGACAACATTTATCATTCCCTACAATTTTATGTGCTGTTTGTTTTCAGTATGGTATGCTAAGTGTCATCCGTACACTCCAAGAAAATTATATAGGAAATGTATAACAAGCTACAGTGCATGAAAACGGGGAGAGATGTGCTATAGGTGTTCTCTCTTTCGCAGGGAAGCTGATGTCGAGTTTACATGCTAACATACACTCCTTCTGGAATTCTTAGATTTTTCGTAATAGGTGAACTTCCTGTGAGCACTTTCAACAAGTCTCTTCTGGTTTGAGTACCTTACCCAGAAGGCTGCAGTGACAGAAAGTGGCAATTACAAGTACTAGAGATAAGGATGGGAAATTATCAAATAAATAATTAAATGAGATCTTTATTGATACTATCTAGAGGAGAATCAATAAATACCTTAGGGGGCAAATTTGGAGTTTTACACACTATACTAAAAACTGATTATAGATTTTGATTATGATTTATGATTGTAGAGTAGGAACCAAAAGAATATAACAACCTAACAAATACTATACAGAATTTCATTATACAATATGTAAATAGATATACATATATGCATCTATAAGCATATCCATACAAATATTTGTCTACTCTGTATATCTTTTTTTGGGAGTCTGGACCCATAGATACAGGCAAACTTCATCAATGTAAACAAATATATAATATTTATGCTAATAAAATAATCTTAAGAACAGAGCAGATTTATCTAATTTATCTTGATAGAGGGAGCCATTATGAGGGTAGGGAGAAACCTGGTGATAAGGAAATCTCCAGGAATCCACAAGCATGAGCCCAGCTAAAACTACTAGCAATAGTTGAGAGGGTCAGTGAACTGGCTTTTCCCTGTAATTACACTGGTGAAAACCCTAACTGTCATCATAGAGCCTTCATCCAGTAACTGATGGAAGCAAATGCAGAGATCCACAGCTAAGCACCAGGCAGAGCTCCAGGAGTCCAGCTGAATTAGAGAAGAGGGATTATCTGAACAAGGGGGTCAAGATCATGATGAAGAAATCTACAGAGACAACTGAATCAAGCTTATCTGAAATTAATTCATAAATTTCACCTGAAATAAATTCATCTGAAATTAATTAAAATTTGAACTGATGGGGCTGATGAGATGTCTAACAGATGACCCAAGTTTTCTTCCCAGCACAATACTGAATGACTTACCATCTCCTGTAAGTCTAGGTACAGTAAATCAATACCCTCTTGTGGCCTTCAGAGGAACCTATATTCAAGTACACATATTCATTCTACACACACACACACACACACATACACATACACACACACACACACACACACACACACACACACCACATTAATATAATTTAATGTAAAATATACTATTAAAAGAAAAAATCAGTTGGATTTATTTGTAGCTTAGTATTTCTAAATTTGGACTATTAAATAATTAATAAAATCATTAATATAAGCACAATATGCTTGTATCGTAAGTGACAAGATGTGTATGGAAAACATAAAGACATAAACATTCCAAATAAACTTGTTTGTTCAGATAAGATAGTTTTTCAGAATGATATTCAAATAAAAGTATTATTTACAACTTATGAAAAAAAGCATGAGAAAATCAATTAAGAATAGATATATTTAAGAAAGCACATATTTATTAGGTTTAATACTAAAAATCAGGTTGTAAAAAATCCCTACAGATGTGGCTGTCTTCTGAGATTAAGAACAGGACTCAGACTTAAGATACAATCACATTGGGCTTGAAAGATCCTTTTTAAACACACCACAGTGTGTTGTCTCTTAAAAATGTCCAGGAAAGGGAATTATTACCAGATAAACAAAAGTACCCCTGAGTATCTCTCAGAAATATCTTACAAAACACTATTGTCCTGAGGTTCTTAAGCCCCTGTTATAAAGATCTTATTATTTCTTTAAAATCTCCATGCTTTAATTTTTTGTTAGATGAAGAGAATAATAAATATATATGAAGATATACAGGTCCAAAATATAGTTTCATCTTAGATAGAAAAATATCATAAATAGCACTAAATGAAGCCAAGACTTCAGATAGGAAATAATAAAATTATCTTAGTTTTGTGGTTCGAATATGGAGTGTTCAAGCTGACACACTAGTTGAAGACCTGGTCTCCATCATCTGGCATTATGTTTAGAAGAGCCTGAAATTTGGGCATGGGGCCAAGCTGGTGAAAGCTCTGCTATAGTACTATATTTGGTCTAATTTAAATCTGTCTGTTCTCTCTGTTTCCTTATATTTTGTAAACATCAGGATACATACATTTCAACTACTTGTATAATTCTGTAATGCTCAACTGAAAAGGAAAGCGCCTTCAATGAGGTGTGAGAGCTACATTTATATGGGCATAAATGTTTAGATACAGTTAAAATACCTACTGGTTTAGGAAAGGAATGTCAGTAGGTTCTCCTCTAGGTTCCCCAGCTTTACCAGCCACAAGGAAATTCCCCTGGGTTTATAGCATCAAACATGTATTCTTTCAGGTTATATTTCTCTCTCTCTCTCTCTCTCTCTCTCTCTCTCTCTCTCTCTCTCTCTCTCTCTCTCTCTCTCACTGTGTGTATGTGTGTGTGTGTAAACAACAATAATTTAAAAATATGAGATCATGAATTTGAGAGGGTACATGGGATGAGAGGGAGGGGGAAATAGTATGAATAAAGTACTAACATATAAAATCCTAAAAGATAAATTTATAATGAAAAAAGAAAAGAATATATACATGCTGCATCAGAATTCCCAAATGATGTCCTGGTGTCTTGCTTCAGGCCTACTGTGTTGGAAAATGCCAAATAGGGTTTGAAACCTTGGCATCTATGACATTGAATTAGTAGTTTTCCCCTTTAAGTTGGTGTATTCCCATGGACTGCTGTGGATATCACTCTGTATAAATAAAGTGCTGATTGGCCAGTAGCTAGGCAGGAAGTATAGGGGGGACAAGCAGAGAAGAGAATTCTGGGAACAGTAAGGCTGAGGAGGAGATGCCAACCTGCTGTCCAGGGAGCAGCATGTAAAGGCAACAGGTAAAGCCATGGAACACATGGTGACATATGGATTAACAGAAATGGGCTGAGTTGAAGTGTAAGAACTAGTCAGTGGTAGGCCTGAGCTAATAGCTGAGCAGTTTAATTAATATAAGTCTCTGTGTGTTTACCTGGGTCTGAGCGGCTGGGGGACTGGTGGGTGAGGCAGGCTGGGACACAGGAAAACTTCAGCTACAATGTACTTATTTCAGACCCAGATTTGCATACTGAATAGATAAATCAACTAAGTAGCTAGTTATCATCTTTGTTGTACAGGACTGTGTGAAGATAAAGCGGCCATTCAGAATAAAGAAGATTTGTGTAAAGGCTCACATTGATTTAATAATCATTTTGTTGGCTATACAATCTTATAAACAGACATACTAATAAAGATCTGATTATATCTCTTACAAGGAAATATTTTATTGTTTTAAAAATAGGCCATTACATAACAAACTTTTGTATAAATCTATAATCATTTACTTTTAAAGAGAATCTTGAAAAGTATTTGAGTAAGACCCTGGAAACCACTTGGTTCTGGTCACTCATTGTCTCACAGATAAGTTTCACACACACACACACTTGCACACATGCACAAACACATACCTACATATATGCAAATAATATTATCTGCTAGATTCATCAATCTTTTTCCTCAAATTCTATCAGTTTATCAGTTGTCTTCCTTACTAGTGTTTTTCCCCAAATCTTCTCTTTATTTAGATTCAGATAGCATTTAAAAAAAAAAAGGAAATGTTACAGTTTCCTTTAACATGTTCTGTGTATAAAACCTCAAACAACACTGTCAAAAGGATGCTATTATAAGCTACATCTGTATTATGAAATAATTGATTATAAATTGAAAAATTATACAATGAAAGGCCTTAGTGTAATTTTTGTTTTATTAGCTATACAACAAAGATACTCTGATCAGTGCAATTGAGGCACTTATATCCTAGAGATAAGCAACAGTCACCTAACTGGACATAAAATCTACTCAATAGGAGGAAATTCATGTCTCTGACTATAAATTTAGCCATCTACCTGAGGCTGGTGACTCCAAGGAACCTAGAGAAGAACCTATTGTCAACATATTTATGACTCACTCCTATCTAATTTATAAACCATCTCTTGCCCAGATGGCCAAGCACATCCAATTATCTTGAATTATTGGTTCTGTTTTAGATATCAGAGTTTTTTGACCTTTCTAACAATTAAGCACAGCCGTCTTTATACGCTGTAATTGGAACACTCTGAGTACACAGTTGTGGAAAGGCTTAAGAGAATAAATTAATTGTAGCTAATTTGGTTCATGCAACAGGCAAATGAAATCCCTAATCAGTTCCAGTAATTTTGAGCCAAAGTGACTTATAATCCATGAATAGTAGAGGACAAAAACTAATATTCCAATATTCATGCTTTACATAGGCATGATGGAGCAAGTAACAAAATAATAGAGTGAATTAAGTATGAAGTAACACTGATAGCTTAATTACTTTTAACTGAAATGAAATATATCCATGTGTTCTGTTTTGGGTGTGTAATATCTACCATAGATTCATATACTTTGTGAAATATCTACCATAGATTCATATGCTTTAATATGTGCTTCCAAGCTGATGGTACTGTTTGCCAAGGATATGGAACCCTTAGAAAGCAGAGCCCCTATGGAGCAAGCGGGTTAATTGGGGTAAGCCCTGAGGCTTTATAGCTTGGGACCATTTCCTATTGATTTTCCACCTTTTAAACATTGAGTAAATGTAACCAGATGGTTGGCTGCTACTGCTATCATGTCTTTACTCCATGCTGGCATATTTTCATGGCCATGATGAGGTAGCCTGCTTGAACTCTAAGCTTAAATAAAGCCTCTACCAAGTTGCTTCTTGGCCTCAGCAAGGAAGAAAATAAAAACCATATTATGTTAAAAATATGCTTTTTAGGTGTATTTCTTGCCCAAAGAACTTCATATGATTTTTACATTGTAAAGGTGTTTCACCTTACATTAGAATTCTCAAAAATTTCTTTGCAGTTACTACAAGAAAATATTATTTTCTAAATATTTACTTGGTTCATCAGAAACTTCTAAAGTATTGTCACTGGCTTTAAAACAAGAAGTATGTAATATCCATGTGTTTAGAATTTGAAGATTTCTTACATAGAAATAACTTTCCTGAAAGATTTCATTCTATTTATTTTCTTTAAATCTGTGTGTTCTCATCATTTTGTTCTATTTATAAAATAATCTGAATTTGGGGGAGAGAGAGAAAATTATCTATTATGTGTTAATCACCTTCAGAGCAACAGAGTGAAATTCATATAAATATTTCTGTTGAATGTATATCTTGTTTTAATATTTAAAAGAGTAACATGTTTAAAACAATGTAATAGGGAAAGATATTCTCCTATATCACTGTATTCCTTTGACCTTCCCTCATTTTATGTTTATCATATCTATACTTCTTTGGAGTAAATATAAACATTTGAAGAAGTAATTGATGTCAAATATTAAATTTCCTCATTTGATTTGTATATTTACATAGAAAGATAGACAGATAGATTAATAGACAGATGATAGAATACTTGGGCTCCTAATTTTAAATAGTTAAACATTTGATAAATATAACAGGACAAATGATTAATTACATTAAAATACATGTATTAGTAATACCAGCTAGGCCTATTTAGGTGAAGGGCATTGTGATGAATAAGTAGCTCAAGGAAGTAAATACTTCATCTTTCCACTCAGGAATTCCAGATGACCAGAAGCTGCTAACAGGACACAGGTGGCGGTGTTCTCAGGAGAGCAGTTTATAATAGATTCTAAATGAGGAAATGGGACTCATCAGTTTTAGATACTTTTGAAATCTCACCAGTATGAAAGCCTTCATACATCATAACTGAAATAATGGGAAGTGATTAATAAATGTCGCTGACTTAAATGAGTTGCCAGATGTATCTGACTCTCAAGTGAGCAGAGGAAAAAATGTAAAACAACCTCATAAAATGAATGTGTCATAACAGTTTGTGTCAGTTTGTGTTAAAGCCCGGATAAGACTTCAACTTCCAAAAATAATGTAATTTTAGAAATCTATATTACTTATTTTGAGAGTATAAGCAATATCAATGCCCTGGCATTTGAAATATTGTATTTTTCTTTTATGACAAAATATAATAACAATAAAATAAGAAAATCATGCATGTAATATAAACATAGATGTCAATTAAATTAGAAATTACAACATAAAATATAAATGGACCTTTAAAAATAAACATCATAAAAATGTTGTTTGCTACACTGTTGCACGAATCTTAATTGGTCTTAATAAAATCCCGGAGCCAGATATTGGGGTAGATGATGAAAGATCAGAGAGACAAAGGAATAAGCCACAACCACTTCTCACCTCACCAACACCTCAGCTGAAAGGATTGAACTCCTTTCTCTTCCAGCTTCATCATCCTTTCTCTAGCCAGCCATATCATTTCCTGTCTCTACCTCCCTAGTGCTGGGATTAAAGGCCTGTGTGCTTCCCAAGTACTGGGAGCAAAGTCATGAGATCCCAAGTGCTGGGATTAAAGGCGTGTGCCACCATTGCATGGCCTCTATGGCTCACTAGTGGCTGGCTTTGCTCTCTGATATTCAGGCAAGCTTTATCTGTTAGATCACACACAAAATATCACCACACCACATTTGTTATGGTGGGTTACTATATGATAATAGAGCTCATAAGAGTGAGGTAGGATGTTGCTCCGAGTTTGTGAGACAGAACAATCTAGTAAGTTCCATGCTAGCTATAGACTGAGATCCTGTCCCCCGAAACCAAAATCTTGAGGGAACTGGATGCAGAGATCCACGGTCAGGCCCCAGGTGGAGCTCCAGGAGTCCAGTTGGTGAGAAAGAGGAGGGTTTGTATGAACGAGAATTGTTGAGACCAAGGTTGGAAAAAGCACAGGGACAAATATACAAAGGAAACACATGAACTATGAACCAATAGCTGAGGAGCCCCCAACTGGATCAGGCCCTCCGGATAAATAAGACAGTTGATTGGCTTGATCTGCTTGGGAGGCATCCAGACAATGGGACCGGGTCCTGTCCTCAGTGCATAAACAGGCAGTTTGGAACCTGGGGCTTATACAGGGACACTTGGCTCAGCCTGGAGGAGGGGACTGGACCTGCCTGGACTGAATCTAACAGGTTGAACACAATTCTTGGGGGAGTCTTTGCCCTGGAGGAGATGGGACTGGGGGGTGGGCTGGGGGGAAGGCGGGGGTGGGGTGGGTGGGGAGATGAGGGGTGGTTGGGAGGGAGGAGAACAAGGGAATCCATGGGTGATATGTAAAATTAAATTTAATGAATAAATAATTTAAATAAATAGTTAAAAAAAACACAGATTGCTCTTTGGGTCATAAAGTTCTTGTGAGTGAAGGGATGTGTCTAGTGCTGATTAATAATTATATGCTTACTGTTTTTAAAAATGATGTAATTGAATTATTGCCAAGCTCTTGTTGCTCCTTGTATAACTCGATAGTTTTCTTTTCTGTATATAAACTACTGATTTGCAGAAGTAAAATTGCAGCAGATTCAAACCAAAAAAAAAGAAAAGAAAAGAAATTAATAGACATAACTAATACCCCACTGACAAATTTTCAAATAGCAAATATTTAAATTTCTTTGGAGAAGCTATTGAACAAGTCCAAGCACATTATTTTTCATTAACTGTTCATTATAAATACAAATTTTATGAAATCGTGGAGGCACTTTTGAGACCATAGCAACAATACTTTCTGTTAGTAGCTCAGAACGTTGGGATCTTGAAGGCTGAGAGTTATTGATGCCCAAGCTTCCCTATGCGATCACATCTTGGTATAATGTTCCTTTTTATGCAGCTGTAGCTCATGTAGACACAAGCTTAGAGACACAGCACTGGGAGAATACCCATGTGATACCAATTCTTGAGACTTACAAAATGCAAGTGCTACGGCAGAAGCATGGCTCCTTCCAACTTAGAAAGTGATGATGTTATGCTCAAAGCCCCAGCAGAGACTGTCAAGTAGACAGAGCCACTACTTGAGATCTGAAACAGTAGGATCCTTCAGTAACATTCACCTCTCACAGAGAATGTTTTGGCACTAATTAGCTCTTCCAAAAGAAGATAGCTGAAGTCTCAACTAAATTCAGCAAAGAGGGGCATGGTGCCCTTACATTCGAGGGATTTGTATCCAGGGATTTGTCCAGATTGTGAAACTTGACATGAATTGCCAGCAACTTTGAGCTGTTAACATCTTCCCTGTTGGTTTCCAGAGTTCTCTGGGGAATGTTGTTCCTGTCCCTATGCTTCTTGTTCTTGTGTTAAATTATAAATCCTTCCCTATTCCTTTTCCTTTGTTAGGTCATTGAAATATAACTTGTTTGGGTTTCATAGTCTTAGAGATGGACTTTGGACTTCTGAATTGAACCCAAGACAACTGAGGATTTTTGGTAGTTTTGGAGTGGAGTGATTACATGCGTTCCACTGTGAGAAAGATAGGTCCTTGAGGGAATCAGTCTCAAATCAGTTTTTCTTGTCTGACACCCATGGTGAAAACAGATGGCTATTGTGATACCATTGAGAGCTGACAGAAACTTTAGATTATGTCTAGGTCATTTTGAGAAATCAATGAAATTCTTGTGAAACTGGGTGTGTTCAGACAGAGGCAAACTCTCTTATGAGGTAAAACTGCCAATTGGGTTTCGCTACTTTCATACATTTGCCTTATTATTTTACACTGCAAAAAAGCATGTCTTTTATACCTTCTTATCTGAATTGGAAGTAATTTAATGAAGCACTAAAAAATAATCAAGGCAGGTCAGTGATAAAGACAGACAGAGACAGCATAATAGGGAAAAGAGAATCCATGCAGATAATCTCTTCAATTTCTAACTGTTAGCAAATCTAAATAGGATAAAGAATGACATTAACAATAGAATTTAAGATCTTGATTGATTTATTGAATTGATAACATTTGTAGCATTCATAATGTCTACTACACTAAAAAAATTAAAACATATCCTTGTATAGTTCACTGTCCAGATACTATATAGTTCCTATGCTTCCTTTCCTTGGAGCTTTGAACAAAATGGGCCGATAGAGGTTATTTCTATGGCAACCACAAAGTATTTCAGTACACTTAAGAGCTCCCAAAACCCATTTTTATTTCCCCAAAGAACCCACAGTAAACCTCAGCACATAAGAAATGTAGATATTTCACTAGCTCTTTGAGCAAAGTAAATTAGAGAATTCCAAAGTCTCAAACAGTTAAAAATGTCTGAGATATTTTCAACTGAGTATTTGGTCAGCATGTTTCATAAACCTATACATTTTCTGGAGATGTATGTCCAGAAGAGTTGGTAAATCATACTTTAGCAAGCGAAGAGGTTGAAGCTTATTTTGCAGGGCAGAGGCATCCTTCCCAGAGGGGATAACCCAGAATCAAATTTTGCTATGATACTTTTTTTTTTTCTAGGAATGTTCCACACCAATGTGGAAGGCTTTTGAGAAGTGAGTTTTCTAATATTTTCATTTATCACTGACATCATGAATGCTAATGCCACTCACTTCTTCACTGCTTATGGTCAACATTTTTCAGAATTTTAAAAGTCGTTTAGAAAGATTGAAGATATTCATTGCTAACCATGGACTGTGGTTATTTTGTAAATACTTCGTTATGTCAGCTATTTCTATATGAAGATGTTAGCAATGAAGCAGAAATATCACTTTATCCCAGCTGATGGCTCTATAAGGAAGTTGTGGAACCTTCGGAACAGAAAGTCTAGCAAAAGGAAGCCATGTTGTAGCATGTATGGATCTGCATCTATAGGAAAAAAATCTGGATTTTTCAGGCTCATCTGTCACTTTACAAAGAGAAGGAGGCAGGAAATTATTAAGGGAGAGATGGAGAGGAGACAAATCTGTCTGCTACACCCCAACTGTGGCTTGACTTCAAGAAGGCAAGAAGGAAAACTGGGATGAGGAACATCCTTGTTGACCATGTTTGGGTCATTGGCATAATTCCTGTTTTTCCCAGGTCATGGGAAAAACATGGTCTCTCTAGAGGATGATCACACAGCTGAATGAATGTCAGGTAGATTAGGAGTTGCCAATCTATCTACTACTGCCAGTTTTACTCTTGTTACTGTTGTTAATCTCTGGGTTTTCTGTCCCCTCTGTTTTCTGTTCTCCTATCTCCGTGTCATTAGAGACACACCCATGAAGGATTTACCTGCCATTCCCTTCTTGGTCTTCCTGTCCCATGGAGTTTGATGATAGCAATCTTGCATGTCTGTGACATATGAAGAAAGATACTCCCCACAAGCTCAAGGGAAAGAGAGGAAAGGCTGAAACTTTTGAAATTTGAGCTAAGTACTTCTTTTCTCCATTTAAGTTACCATAGTGATAGAAAAGTAGTGCGCACGCGCACACACACACACACACACACACACAAACACAAACACAAACACAAAACAAACAAAAAATAAAACTAATTTATGTGATCTCATGACAAGTCACTCCTTATTTAGGTAAGATATAAGCCATCATTTATATTTTCAACTCAAAGCATATTTCTTACAAGTCCATTAGAACAACAGAGTGATTCCTTTGGCTTTCTTTTATTTAAAAAAAAATATTCAATTTTTTATACATATTGATCTTTTTCTTTCTCCTTCTCTAAACCCTTCCAGAATCTCCTCCCTATCCAATATCTTTTTTCTCTAATAATACAACCAAGAAACAAATAGAGGAAAATCAAAACAAACAAATGAAAAATAACAACAACAAAGGAAATAAAACTGGGGGAAAAATGCCGAACTGAACCAAAATGAGAACAAAAATGCATATGCAAAACATAGGTGCTCCTTTGAGTTGGGCACCCTTTCATGGTCTTATTAGGGTCTGCCCTGTAGTTTGGTTGAATGGTAAGGGGTAACTGGGAGGATATGTGTAAGGAGAAATAATATGGTGAAAATACATTTAATAAAAAATAAAAATTAAGGGCTGGAGAGATGGCTCAGAGGTTAAGAGCACTGACTGCTCTTCCAGAGTTCCTGAGTTCAATTCCCAGCACCCACATGGTGGCTCACAACCATCTGTAATGAGATTTGGCACCCTCCTCTGTGTACATAATAAATAAATAAATCTTTAAAAAAATAAAAAAAATTAAAATTAAAATTAAATAAAATGATGCATCTTAAATGAATAAAATCTGTTTTGATAGAGAACAAAACAGCTATTACCAGCAATGGAGGCTGATTGAAACAGGAGATGCAGGTGATACAGATTAGAGGTTACAAAGTGTCAGGTATGCAGAATGAACCAGCATGCAGACACAGTAACAACAGAAGTGCAGTCCATGAAACTGCGCTGTATTTGTGATTCCTGCTATTTGAACAAAAGTTAGTGCTTCTTGTACCTGAAAAGGAAAGGGTAACTGTGGCAGTTAATCTTGGATGTCAACTGGACTGGATCTGGAACCAAACAAGAAATGCTTTTGCGTGGATTTTACCTAGTGCCTATGGTGAGACACTTTGTGCAGCCTTGGTGCAGGGAGGAGGGGCTTGGACCTGCCTCAGCTGAATGTACCATGCTCTGCTGACTCCCCATGGGAGACCTTGTCTTGGAGGAGGTAAGAATGAGGGGTGGGTTGGGGGAGAAGGCTGTGGGACGGGAAGAGGGAGGAGAGGGGGATTTGTGGTTGGTATGTAAAATGAATAGAAAAATCTCTTAATAATAAATAATTATTATTATTATTATAATGGTAAAAAATAAAAAAAAGAGTACTTCTGGGAAGGGTTTACTAAGGATGGGAAAATTTACTCTAGAGTAGGTAACAACTTTCATCAGAGACCCAGACATAAGAAATTCCAAGGCAGTGAAGAAGCCGTTCTTCTCACCTGCCTCCTTCCTTCTTTAGTGGTGAGGGAATCCACTTCTGTTGCTGCTGCGGTCACCACCATTCATTTGCAGAAGTCCAACAGCTACTTTCCTGCCCTGAGGTCAACCTAATAGTTCCATGTAAAGAAAAAAATTGTTTAGAGCTTTTGCACTTATTTATTTTTGCTTACGTAGCCATATCTTTCCAAAGTTACATCCAAAGATACCATTGTCGACATTAACTGTTTAAAAATGTTTCTCTTTTAATTTTTTTGTGTTGAAATTTTTAATTTTTTATGTTAGCATCATTTATACCTTTTTATGGAAATATCCAAGTATCTCTCACTAACTGAAAGTTGTGGTTAAATGTGGTGGTATTCTGAAATGTGATTTTGATTGTATGTTAATAAATAAAGTTGCCCGGGCGTCAGAGCTATTAGAGCCATAGAAAGAGCATGGCAGTGGTGGCACACGCCTTTAATCCCATAGTTAAAGGTTATTCAGGGCCACCTACCTTGTTGCCAGTATCTCAAAGCATAAAATTGTTTACTAAAAACTACCCTATTGCTGTGTTTCATAAAAACATAGAATTTCAGTAATCCAATTCACTTAAAATGTAAATCATTTACTTTGCAAAAAATAATTTCCAAAAAGATTAAACACATTGCCATTTGATTTGGGGAAAGTAGGAACTACCTTAACTACAAAGAACAATATTAGACTTATGGTAGAACACAATACCAATATAACATAAAATAGGTTTTAAAAAAACCCCAAAAAACAGAGATTGAAAGACAGCATTATAAAGAACAAAATGCTAGATGTTTTTTTCAAAATAGAGGATCATGGGAAATGTCACAGCTCAGTCCATTTATTAGACTCTCTATTAGAGTATTTAAGACTAAAAGCTTAAAGAATATATTATATTTGGACTCATTGTTGGAGATCTGCAGGGCCTGGGGCATGGTCACAGCTGGGCTCAGCTTCTCTGAATGTCTCCTGCTGTTTCATTCCAATGGGTGGACAGCACAGAAGCACAGGCGAAGGAGAGCAACAAGTGGTAGCTTGTTTTTTAATGTATTTTCTTTTGCTAATCAAATGATGTTTCAAGACCAATAACCCCACTCATTTGCTCAAAACGGAAATCACGTATCTTCAGATGAAGTTTTCCACTAATTGCTTCCCATTAGTCCCTATCTCCTAACGTGTCTACAATAATCATGAATCAGCAAGTATTTGCATAGGGAGAAATTACATTTAACAACAATTATCTTTTGCCAATGTTAAAATTTTGCAGTTGCTGTTGACACTCCAAGAAATACTTGCCTTCATTGTGTAATAATTGTTTATATGGGCATATCTACCTTGTACCCTACAAGCAACTTTGAGCTCCTCATTTGTTAAGGTTAAACCAAAAGAAGTTTATGTTATGAAGCTATGAATTTAGTTCAAACGGCACAGTACTTGCCCATCATGTCAGAGGCCCTAGGTTTAACCTGCAAGAGAATAACAACAGAAACAAAGACCTATATTCATTCCATATACTTCAAATACTGGTTAAGTTTATAACCATGAAACAAAATACTACATATTATTCATGATAAACTTGTTGCATTCATTTGGAAAATTAAGTAATCATGAATAAAAATGGTTCTATTCTGGGCTTCCTGCTCATTATACATTTTTCCACTAAGGCAAGAATGTAGTGGCCTTGCCTGTAAACTTCAATTATCACTAAATCAACAGTGAGCCAACCCCCAGGGAGACCAAATGCTTTAAACTGTGACACACACTCCTCTTTTGGCAATCAGTCTTGGCTGACATAATGAAACACAGTTAATCCCAGAACACGTGGAACCACAGTACTTAACTTGCTCAGCCATGCCTGTAACAATTCAATTAGCAAATCCCTTTGGACATTCTGTACTTGAGAAGAAAATATCTAGGGATATTTTTTACTAGACTTGTTTTGTATTCACATTGGCAAACCCAACTATTTATACAAGCCCTTGCCAAGAGGAGGGGTCAAATATATTAATTAATGGTCCCATATGTCTACACTCCCACACTGTCATTCCATGGATGTGATGGTGCTGTGTCTTACAAACCTTTTAAATAGTTGCTGAATGTTAAAATCAAATTCAAATCCCTTTTCATATATATATATATATATATATATATATATATATATATATATATATTCTTCTGTATGGAAACTCAAGCAAATTACAGGTCATACATGAAGTAGGTTTTAATATTAAGAAACAAAGTTCATGTCAAAGAGAGCAGAAAACAAATATTCACCAAAACAAAAAATTAGAAGCTGGTCAATTAATGTAAGGGTTAAACGATGAGGTGAAAATTGGTTACAAAACAAATTGACCTGAAAATATAGTTCAAAGCCTTTAAAAATGTGCAAAAGGTATAATTAATGTATGACTTTTTTTTTTTTTTTTGATTTTCAAGACAGGGTTTCACCATGTAGTTTTGGTGCCTGTCATGGATCTCGCTCTATAGACCAGGCTAGTCTTGAACTCACAGAGATCTGCCTGGTGCTGCCTCCTGAGTGCTGGGATTAAAGGTGTGCCACAGCCGCCATTTGACTCTTTTTAATTGATGACTTATGCCTAAAGGATAAGCCAAAGCAGGTATATATGTTACATTTTTAATGATAATATTTTGATATTCACTTGTCATAATCAAACAACACATATAATTTTCTTTCAATAGATCTAATTTTGATTAATGTATCAGTAAAATAAAACAACATAGAAAACTAGAGAATATTATAAGAAACAGATCATTCATTAAAAACAAAGTACCATTTGTGTTAAAGACAAAAGTCACATATTTTTCTTTCTTTTTTTCATTTTTCTTTATTAAGGAATTTTCTACTCACTCCACATACTATCCACAAATACCCTCTCTTCCCTGCTCCCACCCTCACCCCTCTTTCCCAAGCCACCCCACATCCCCACATCCCCCAAATCGAGGTCTCCCATGGGGAGTCAGCAGAGCCTAGCACACTGAGCCTAGGCAGGTCCAAGCCCCTTCCCACTTCACCAAGGCTGCGCAAGGTGTCACACCACAGGCACCAGATTCCCAGAAGCCTGACCATAGACCAGGGACAGATCCTGATCCCCCTCCCTGGGCGCCCCCTAAATGAGATATTTTTCTTATTGGCATAAAGCATGCCTAAGTTTTTCTTGTACATTATGCTACCCCACAGAATTTCCAAGTGCTTTTGAGAAGTAAAATATGTTGTAAATTCACTCAAATATTCATTTTAATACTTTTATATGACATGGCAAATTATTATAACATGCATTATTAAATGTTAGAATTTTAAACTATACCTAATTTCAAATATATATATATATATATATATATATATATATATATATATATATGTAGAAGACCATAATATAGAAGAACAGTGTCATAAGATTACATCACTTAGAGTTTTCATCCCATCTTTGCATAAATACATTTCATGGCACTTGCACAAATATAAAACTACATAATTATCCTTTAGCCAGAACTGGCTCCTATTATTAAGTTATTCATAAATGCATTCTCTCATCAAGTCTTTATTTACTAATTTTAATTATCAAATGTTATTTTGCTTTTATGATTATTACTATGATGTTTGTCTATTGGTGATTTTAGTTTTCATATTTTTTAGCTTTCTTTTGTAAAAAAAAAAAAGAAACCTTCTTAATCTCACTATATTCTTCCTTGGTATTAAATTTCTAGTTATATATTTTTGTTGAATATTTGTTTACTTCAGTTTAGGATTCACCCTATCTTATCATTTTGTCCCACATATTGAAAGATAGAGCTAATCATAATGTTCCATGGTTGAAATTTAAATATTTTACTGGGAATTTTTCATAATTATTAGTGTGGTGAATTTTTAAATTGTATATTTCTTTAATAACTTCAATATTTACATATATATGTATAATACATATGTAATTACTATATTGAAGATATTTTTGTACAGATTTATATTCTACAGTAAGAAATTCAATAGAAAATATCAATAAAATAGATATTAACCAGTCTTTGCAGTTTCCATTTCTCCATATACTATAGACATCTTCAGTGTGGCACCTTGGTGACTGTTTCCATGGAGGACAGATAGTCTACTTGATCAACTCCTATGATCTTTGAACCCTATAAACAGTGAACCACACTGTTTGCCATAGCAACTACCTCTCAGTCACAGTGTGCTGTCCTCTAACTCATGCTTCAATCTCATAAATAAGTATCTTATAGGAATGTGATCTGAATAGTACTATTAGCTAAATAAAGAGGTTTGACACACACACACTCCTTCCTTCCCCAACCTTTCTACTTTCTCTAGTAGATTCTTGATGTCCTTAATCTGTCTTTTAATCAAGCAAGTCCAGGACTTCTATGTTAAAACAAAACAAAACATACAGCAACAACAACAACAACAAAAACAGGCATCATTTATTGCCATCTTTGCTTCTCTTAATCATTGAAATAATACTGTCAGTCATCAACATCTTCAATCAAAACAATTATTTTTATCATCCTTACCACCCAGACACATTTTTTATAGTAATCAAATCCTCCAAACCACATGGTAAACCTAAAATATGTCAGATTAATAACATGTTCCTAGTACCTGTTCATATGCCTTGAATTAACAACTTGACACTTTTATTATTACATGCAATGCATTTCTTTAAGTATCCACCAAGAAATTTATATACTCAAGAATTTTTATTTGTACATTCTTTGATTACTTTTTTGTTAGTGAACAAGGTAATTTATGAATGAATGGAATCTTACTATTCTCTAGTCTTTAACTTCATTATAGACTTTTCAGACATGAGTCAGCAGAAAAAATGAATAAATTAGAAATATTTCATATTTGTCAAAACATGTTTCTTCTTTCTCAGTAAGTTAAATAAATCCTCTAACACTATTTTTAGGCACTAGGAGTGGAGCATTTTATTTGCACTAAACTTTCTCCTCCCACTGTGGCTGGATAGAACACAAGCAGTATGGCTATGGTGTAGGCTAAATTTTGCCAAGCAAATTACAATAATTGACATGGATTAGAGACATTAAAAAACTATGACCATTTATTTTTAATTAAAAGTGAATAAATAGAATGGGTTCTTCATCATTTGAAATGTGAAAGGTAATAAACATGAAATAACTACAAGTAAAACCAGTTTCATCCAGTTATAGCTCCCACAACTCCAAATTTGAAGCTGCAGAAATCTTGGCAAATTGCAGTGAAGAATAGATAAAACACATATAAAATTGTGATCGTTCTTTTAAATGACTCATATAATGACATTAGGAGCATTTATATAGATCTTTGTTGATTATTTTAGATGTATAATTATGCTTAGCATCTTGATATCTATTAAAGCATACATGTTCCCAAGAATTAAAATATATTTGAATTATATTAACGCTCTCTAGTCACTATGTTTGATGTCACAGCTATGAGTTCTTCTACGTGGGCACTCAGTGTCTCAAAGCAAGCATGCTATCACATTTCCTGACATTCAAGAACTGAAAAGATGATAGGACAGCAAGTAAAAATTGTAGAAAACCATTTTTTTTTAATATGAGCATATGAACTAGGTATCTCTAAAAATATACAAAACTTTGCAAAGTACTTGCTTTTTACTCAGCTGTTTGTTGAGTAATTTGTAATATTTAATTCCTGGCAGACTCAACATGTACTTCTTGACTGAACACAGTGAATTCTGCAAGAATAAAACAACATGAGTATTTTGACTCTGTTATGCTAAATAAATTACATGTTTGAATATGAAATTAATTTTCCTGAGCCTCAGCCATATTCCTCTGAAAACTAGGGGAGTTTCTTACCTTTACAAATACAACATAATCTCCAGAGTTTCTCCTATTTTATTTTACTTCTCTATAATTTAATTTACAATTTAAATTTATTTTTACATTTTTTTCAGTTCTCTGTAAGAAGGCAAAAGTCAACTACCCAAAAGCTTATTTTATAACTAGATTGAATATCATGCAATTTCTTGAATATGCACAGGACACATAGAACATCAATTATTGGCTTCTGCAATTGGTGTGGCTGGTGAACCCTCATGGTCTGATATCCCCCAGAGTCATGAGATAGGACTGTGTCTGAAATAATTTGCAAGAAAAAAGATTAAAATTTTGACATCAGTTCATAATGAATGCACCGTAATGTCTGACACCTTGATGTGGTGGGGACAGTCATGAGATTATATCACATTGCCCACTAAAGCACAAGATTTCAACTTATGCATTGTCAACTTTTTAACTTAACATTTTTGGTAAATGTTATTATAGGTAAATTCAAACCACAAATAACAAAATATTAGTTGGAAAGGAATAGTTTAGAAGGTGCTTGTGTGTTGTGGGGGGTGGTATAATGCCCACTTGTGTGGTTTTATTTTAATTTTCGAAGTTTTGTGGGAAAATCAGAACTTGATTTCTCTCTCTCTCTCTCTCTCTCTGTCTCTCTCTCTCTCTCTCTCTCTCTCTCTCTCTCTCTCTCTCTCTCTCTCTCTCTCTCTGTGTGTGTGTAGAACTATGGGGGTCCAGCCCCTTGATAGTCCCCTCCCAGGGTCCGGGAAGAATCTACAACCAGCTGATAATTAATCTTTGATGAAAAGAAATGAATCTATGTACACAAAACTCCTTAGTCCATATACTTTATTATTCTGTAACAGTTATAAGCTTATATTCTGCTCTCATATTTAGGTCATCTTTAGCCTGATTTCTCCCTACACTTGTCTGCAATCCCCTCTAGGTTCTATCTTAATTCCTTCATCTAGTTCTGCCCCTTCTAGGTTCTCATCCATCTTGTTCCTTCCCATATCATCTCCTCTCCCGTCTCCTCTCTCCTCTTCTCGTTGTACCTCATCTTGTTCTTCCCCATCTGGCTCTTTCTCATCTTCCATCTTGTTCCTCTAGTACTCTCCTGTAGCCCTTCAATCTACTTCTTCTCCATCTCAGTTTGTTCCTCTCAAATTCTTACCCATCTAGTTCTTTCATTCTCTTTTTTCTTCTCTGTCCTCTGCTTTACAGTTATATATTCCCCAAAATCACAATCCTCCTCTCCACCCAGGACTCTCAGCCTGAACTTCCTCAGGCAGTGATTGTCCGCTATCAAGATCAAATGGAGGGTTGATAAGAATTACAAAGAGGGGCACTAGTTGTTAATTACCATTTGCATTTGTGACCCAAAGGGGAAGTGACTAATGAATTGACTAAAGGCTAAATACGGGTAATATCTAAGAAGAGGGATCTTATGTGCACAACTATAATCTTAAATGTGTTTGGTAAAAGATGTTAAAAATCTATAAGTTGCTAGGTCAATGGGAGAAAATAAAACTGTCTTCTTTTTTCCTGTGGCTCCTATCTGTCCAAGCTGTCTGCTGTTTTTCTGCAGGGTGGGGGAAAGTGTGTGTCTCTAGGCAACCTGTCTACAGGTAGATGCCTCTGGTGATAGTTAAAGGGAGATCTGGAACTGGAGGTAAGATTTGGGAAAGGAGGAAGTTAAGCTTAATTAGCACATCCACCAGGCCTTCTCAAACAGGTAGTCTGGATGCTTAAGTCTGTTCTTAGCGAGTAGGGAGGTATCTCTGCCAATGTACTTCCTCTGTCTGGGGATGCACCTGGCTGGATGCTGCCAATGATGATAATTACAGGGAGGCTTGAACTGGGAGTTCTGGCTGAGCATAGCTGTTAGCGCAGAATGTTATCTAAATATTCCTAGAAGTGGTTAGGTAAGTAGTTAGAGGTCTATAAAGTTAGTAAGGCTGTAAGAAAGGAGGGGTCTGAGCTAAATTGTTAGTAAAGCTATTACTTAATGTCTACCTGACCTAGGCAGTGTCCCCTTGTGGAATTTACCTTAAGTCAGGAGACTCGCCTGTGGGTTGTTATCACTGTTAATCCTCGGGAAATTGGGTGACCACCTTGGGTGATGTCTCCTTTAGTCCTTGAAAGTGGCTAGGGGAGATATCTGATTACAGAGAAAGCCTTTCCTGAGGCTGTTCTCCAAATGCCTGGAATGTGTATGTCTCGAGAGTGATCAGTCCATATTGTTAGCCCTTCTTAGGGAAAAATCAATTGGGAAAACTATGAAGGCACACATGATTTTCATAACAGAATACAGCTGATCTATAACAAGCCAGGTAACAGCAAAAGCTCCTTGGGATTTGGCTTCCTCTGGAGGAATTCCCTGATTCTTCCAGGTAGTGACTTTGCCATAACCAGCTGAGTTCTTATGATATTCCTGTGGCCCGCAGCATGTGTGGTGAGGGAACAAATGATCTTTGCTTTTACTTATTGCTGTGGATATCACTCTCTATAAGTAAAATGCTGATTGGCCAGTGGCCAGGCAGAAAGTATAGGTGGGACAAGCAGAGTGGAGAATTCTGGGAAGTGGAAGGCTGAGTGATGGAGACACTGCCAGCCACTGCCAAGACAAGCAGCATGTGAAGATGCCAGTAAAGCCACTAGCCACGTGGCAAGGTATAGATTTATAGAAATGGGTTAATTTAAGATATAAGAACAGTTAGCAAGAAGCCCGCCACGGCCATACAATTTGTAAATAATATAAGCATCTGTGTGTTTATTTTATAAGTGGGCTGTCAGACTGCCAGGGCTCGGTGGGACCCAGAGAGAAGTTCTCCAGCTACAACTTATATGTACATAAAGATTTTGTTGATAGGATATTACTGCCTCATGGGATGAGTTAGGAAAATTATTTATGTTATGATACCTCAGTAAAACCCCCCACTCTATCCCCCACAGACAAAGAGAAGCTTAAACCAGGATTCGTAAGTGTAGATAAGAACTTAGACCCCTTTTCCCCAGGTGGCTTTATCTGCTACAGGGACTTTGGAAAACACAGTCAGAATATTCGACCAAAAGACTAAAAAGGGAGACAGGTTAAAATAAATTATATGGTCTGTGCCTTTAAGAACTAGCCTCACAAAGAAAGGGGAGCACTCCTTCCAACCTCCCTGCTGTGAGTGAGAGATTTGGAAGAGCCTCCCTGGAGGCTTGTAAACTTAGAAAACACCTTACTTTTGCATTCTGTACCTAAAGTCTCCAGTGGCAGCTTTGGGGACATGATCTAGGCACAAGACCCTCACTCTATTGTCTCAAAAAGGGGGCCTTAGACAAAGATATCTCAATATAGATAGACCCAGGCCAGTTTTAAGTCCCCAGAAATGATGGCGCCAGCCCCAGGAACAAAAGAACAGAGTCAGGATGTCTGATGGTAATCAATTAACCACGAGATGCCCCTCTCTGGAGATAACATGACCAGACCCCGGAGAGGAGTTGTAAAACTCCTGACAGGGCAAACAGATAAGCTAGAATAAGATAAAGTCCAGGCCAGGGAAAAACTGGACCAATCAAGGATGGACCCGTACTAACCCCCTCCCCTCTAAGAAATTTTATGGGTTTTGCCTATAAAAACTAACTTCCCCAAGAAAGAGGTACTCCTCCCTGCCTCACTGTATTGGGTGTAGGAATGAGTCCCTGTCTAGACTTGTATCTGCAGAATAAACCTTGCTGTTGCATTCTGGACATCCAAGGTCTTCAGTGGTCTCTTTGGGGGGTCACAATCTGGGCATAACAATGTCTTTCTTTTTTGCAAGAAAATATATAAAACTAATATTTTTGCTTAAATATTTGGTTAATTTTAGCAATAATCATTATAGGAATGAAGTTGATCCTTTGTAAGATTATTAATGTTATTAAATTTTACTGGATAAGGTTTTTCAATTTTTCTTTTTTGGTTTATTTTTGTTGTTGATTTTTGTTTTGCATTTTAATGAACTTTTTGATTTCATACATTTATCAAAGTTACTTTAAAATTTTAATTGGTACTGTGCTCATGGACTTGATGATGGCATCTATTTTATTTTGATCTGAGTACTTTCTACAAATTCATTATTTTTCTTTTTCAAGTATCTGTCCACCTGATAAATCTTTTTATGAACCAGAGTTTTTGTTTTGTTTTATGTTTGATTTAGTCCTTCTGTGGCATTAACAAAATCTTCAATATGACATTTTCGTAGATATTTTCTGCTTTTGTTGTTAGCTGTTTTGATGACTGAACTTCATTCCATTGTCTGTTCTCCCCTGGTGAGGTCTTACAAAATCACCCTGATAATCCCTACTAAGGAAGACTGGCAGAGTACCTTCCATTGTATTGGACTATGATGCTTTAAGTGGTTTGAGGTTTGTAATTCCTGGATTCATACCTGTATAAGACAAAAAATTCATTACATACTTTAATAATTTTTCTTCACAAATATCTTCCTTCCACTCAAACATTAAGTAGATATGTCATAACCTATTTGTTAGTCCCAAAAGTACATTAAAACTTTATATTATTAATGTTTATTTCATTCATGAAAATAATGATTTGACTGAAAACTTAAGAAGTCTTTCTTCTTATAATGTTTCTGGAAATGGATATATCTATGTGTATGTTTATAAAAATATCCACTCTCAAACCCAATGTTAAAATAATTTGTACTTCATATTCTTTTATTTAAATGACTCGTCACTTGGACATTTCAAATGTGCTTGAATAAAAGTGCTCTTGTCTTAAAAAATATTTAGTTGTTGGCCAGAGAGGCTCCATAAACCATCTCCCAACCGAATATCACAGGCTTTTAGTCATGTTCCACAGCCTGATGGTAAGACCTGTTGTTGAAGATACCATTTACTTATTCCATCAAACATAAAGTTCAGCTGGTGAACAAGTAGATGCTTCACCCATACTTAGTAGCATTCTTACTTCTGGAAGGTACTCTGTGTGGTACTGAAGGAGGAAATTAACCATCATTATCACCCAGCTACAAAACTTCAACCTATGACAGAGATCTGCCTGCAATAAATGCATACTGGTGCAGTTAGGAGCACAAATGTTTTGGGAATAATCAATCACATTTTAAAATTGCACTAAGGCCTACTCCATGAGGTGGAACCCATATGTGGTTCTGCAAAACTGGTCCAAACCCCAGTACTAGATAGGTCATGGGACATTGTATAAAAACCACTACTGTTATTCTAAAGGAACATAGCAACAAAATGACTCCTGAAGACATATTGCTATAACCTATTGCCTCACTCAACCCTCAGAGACATTTCTTTCAGTAAATGATAATGAAACATAGAACCACAATCTTTGGAAAATCCAGCCCTAAGTAGGATGTCCTTTTCTAACTCCTCTCCACATAACTGGTGGAAGAGGAGGTAGAAAAATTGCAGGATGACTCTAAGAAAACAGAATCTTCTAGACAAAACAAGACTGATAAACATATGACATAAATACTGTGGCAGCTCCGATAAGACATGCACAAATTCAAAGCACACAAAATCACAGCAGGGAAAAGGGATGCTTACACAAATTCCGACTCCTAATCAAGAAGATATTTGCAATTGGTCCCTGCTGGGAAGCAGGAAATAAGTTTCTCCAGTGGAGTGTTACTGGGTTTATCAACCACATCCTTGGGAGTAGTTGGCCAACAGAAAACATTCTTCATGTTTTGCTTTTATGCTTTTTGGTTTGTTTAGGCATTTTTGTTTTATTGTGTATGTGTGTGCACTTTACATTTTTTAATGTGTCTGTTTTTACCATTATGTTTCATAAATTTTTTGATGGAGAGAGATAGAAAGAGAGAGAAAGATGATCTTCATGGAGTTGTGGGAGGTTGAAGAATATCATCAAAATGTATTTTCTTTTATAAAATAAATAAATAAAACCTTTACATGTTATAGGTACATCATCTTTATCTTACAAACATAGATTTTTAATCTCATAACTTTATCCAAGAAATAAATGTGGGACTATGCCAAGTACTTTTGTGTTTATATATTTGAACCATTTCTGGGACAGATTTTTGTCTATTTTCCATTTTTTTAAACCTTGATGTAAAATGCTTTCTAGTTTTTAATATGGATACCACAGCTGTTTATTTTTTGTATGTTTCTAAGAACTTAGTACCTGAAAATCCACACTTTACAATCTGAAATTAGTGTTAATGACTAGAATCCACTTTATATCAAACATTAAGCTTTAAGTAATAGGGTAATAAATGAGATCTGTGGGATATAAGGGATGTTCTGATAACCAGAAAAGCATTATATTTGGATGTATCTGTATGTACAGAAGTTTCCAAAAATTTTAAAATGAGTTCAATGAAATAAGTTTGAATAAATATCCAACCTGATGAGAGACTGAAAAAAAGAAAATATGAAAGAATAGTAATTTCCCCTATATTCTGCAGCTGTGATATCAAATGCTCTTTTTCTTGGGCATTTTGTTCTTGACACTTGGGACTTCCAGAGTCAGATTGTAGATATCCTTGATTCTCTTGACTTTGACATTAGAATGAACTACATCATTGGTCATTTTGATGATCTGGCTAATAGAAAACCAGGAACTAGGCTGGTTAAGATTTCAGGCTTTTGAGCAGCAATTCAGCTGAGATTCATTCTGGATGAGGACACAGAGGCTTCCAGTCTGAGGAAACAGGATCAGCTGAGGAACTGCAGAGGTGAGGAAACTGCGGCTTGTTCTGCTTCTCTGATCTTCCAGCATTGACCCCAGTACCTGGCTCCCAGGTTTGTTTTTATTAATAAGACTCTTTAAGATTCATGCTACAGAGAAATTGTATGAATGGGGAAGGGTGGGAGGTTCAAAATCATGATGAGGTTCTGGGTTCAGAGACAGCTGAGCTAAGCTAGTGGGAGCTCAAGAAATCTGGACTGAAGGCTGGGAAACCTGCAGGGGACTGAACTAGCTCCTCTGAATGTGGGAGACAGTTGTGTGGCTTGGGCAGTTTGTGGGTCCCCTGGCAGTGGGACCAGGATCTATCCCTGGTGCATGAACTAACCTTTTGGAGCCCATTACCTATGGTGGGACACCTTTCTCAGACAGGGGGGATGCGCCTGCACCTGCCTCAACTTAATGTGTCAGACTTTGTTGACTCAACATGGGAGGCCTTACCCTCTCTGAGGAGTGCAGATGTGGACAGGGTCTGAGGGAGGTGGGGGGAAGAGTGGAGGACGGGAGGGAGAGGGACTGTGTTTGGTATGTAAAATGAAAAAATAAAAAAAAAAAGTGCTATCTTCCTCTTTGCATTTGTCTCTGGCCAGGCTTTTTCACATTATATCCAAGATGAAAACATGAGATCACCCTGCTAGTTTGCCTGTGTTTTACCCTCTTAGTCCTCACCTTGTATTCATTACTGTGATAACATGTCTGTTATTTTTATTGCATCTTTAGGATTAGAGGACATCATTTGGTATATTAAAACTTCTGCTAAATGCATTCAAAATCCTTTAAATGACAGCTTGCAGAGCCACAAATTACTCTTCTTAATGTTTAAATCATGAGATAAAAAAACAATTATTCAAAATATATGGCTTTAAGACATCATTACAATTGATCATGGGTGCTAATGCTATTGCAGGGTTAGACGATTTACTTATAGTTCTCATAATTTTGCTAGTGTTTGATCTGATTCAAATGATCTTTAAAATCAGACATAGCCCATGTCAGACACAATAACTCTTTTGACAAATAGCTTTGAAATTAGATCTCTGAATTTTCTTGGTAGAAATGTGTTATGTCTATTACAAGCTTAGTCACAATCCCAATTTGTCTTAAGGGCTATGTACATAATACTTTTCTTAATTTTTATCACTTCTCATCTACAACTGACCCATCCTAAGTTTGTCTTTGAGCAATATAATTCTCTTTCTCAGGGTCTACTCAATTATCCAAAGAGGGTGGAAATATAAAGGTGACCCTAAATTCTTTCATGATACATTTAATATGAAAGCAGCCAGACTGAATAGCCAGGATGTCTAGTTCCTAAATGATGTAAGAGTCATAATTCTCAAAGGAGGTATTATTAATTAGATATTTATGTATTAGCAGATTTTAAGTATGTTGGAGCTGATACATTTCCTCCTAATCAACAGCTTATAAAACTGAAGAATGGAGTTTCAAGACTAATTACTAGTCAGAAGTATGGTACCTGAGGCTTACTCCTGCTCCTAGGAGAAGTAACACCCTGAACTGGTCAGAAGATCATAAATATGGCTCTCTAAAGCTGTCTTCAGAAGCTCCAAACATTATAACATTACTTATTAGCAAAAGGCTTTACATACCATTTAATAGGCTGTAAGAGTCATTTAAAAGGAGATTGTACCAGTATAGGATGTCCCTCAGACATTAGAAATAGTGTGAAATCTAGCTAAGGCAATGATTTTCAACCTGTGGGTTGCAACTACAAAAGACCATTTGAAAACACACATAAATACATTACTATTCATAAGAGTAGCAAAATTACAGATATAAAGTAGCAACAAAAATGATTTTTTGGTTGGAGGTCACTACAGCATGAGGAAATGTATGGAAGGGTCACAGTGTTAGGAATGTTGAGAATCTCTGATATAAGGTATAGGTTGTTGTAATGGTCCCTTTTTCATTGTCAAGACTCATCCCTGGAGATTCAGCAAAATAGATATGGATAGATAGATGCTAGATAGATGCTAGATAGACATAGATAGATAGATAGATAGATAGATAGATAGATAGATAGATAGATAGATAGATGATAGATAGATAGATAGATATTGATAGATGATAGACAGACAGACAGATAGATGAAAATCTATTTTCTATACATGTAGCACGAATCTTAAAAGTTCCTATTAGTAAAAACAAACCCAGGGCCAGGTATTGGGGTGAACACTGAATGATCGGAGAGACAGAAGAATTTGCAGCCACCTTGCCTTGCCAGCTTCTAAGTTGACCCTGTTTCCTATAACTGGAATCCTCTGAGTCCTCATCCAAATGGACCTCAGCTGAACTATGCTGCTCGAAAACCTAAAAGCTTAACCAGGCTCTAGTTCCTTGTCCTCAGGCTTTAAATACCTTTCTGCTTCCTGCCCTCACTTCCTGTGATTAAAGGCTCTTGTTACCTCATCTGGCTGTTTCCAGTGTGGCTTTGAACTCACAGAGATCCAGATGGATCTCTGCCTCTGGAATGCTAGGATTAAAGGCTTTTGTGCCACCATTTTCTGGCCTCTGTATCTAGTGGCTGTTCTGTTCTCTGACCCCAGATAAGTTTATTAGGGTACACAATATTTTGGGGAACACAATATCACCACAAATACTGCACTCTCTAGAACCATCAACCATCAACTTTCTGTGTAAGTAGAGTGTTAATGAAACATTTTGTTAAAATACAACGTTCTACCTCTTCTTGTAAAAGTTAGTGTTTGGGTCTGGCTTCAAACAAATTCTATTTCTAATGAAGATTTCTTGGAATAAAATTAAAAGGAATTGTTTCCTCTTTAGATTTAGAATGCAGTGAATTAGTAGATGCTTTGAAGATATATGGGTTTTGTCTTTCTTTTTTGTGCTAAATGCTCATTTGTGATGCTGGTTATTTCAGAAATCCTTCCTCCTTGCAGCTGAGGAAAAGAATGTGCAGCTGCTCACTAACCTTCTAATGAAGGAAAAGATTGCACTCCAAGTCAGAAAGTCAGAATCATTTTCACATTCAGAAGGTAATGAGAAGGAAAACATTTTCTAAGTACATAACAAAAATTAATTCCATTTTATGAACACACACACACACACACACACACACACCTAATTGCATGTTAGATTTAGACTTTGCTAATTTGAAGTTTAGCCATGGATTTATAAGTCTTGGATAAAGAGTCCTTTAAAAAAGATTTATTTATTTTTATTTTGTATGTGAATATGTTGCCTACATGTGTGAATATGCACCATGAGGTAGCTCAGAAGAATGTTATGAATTTTAGATAGTTGAGAGCTCTCAGGAGAGTACAGGGAATTGAACTTCAGTCCTTTGTAAGATTTAATGTTATTAACTTCTGAGTCATCTCTGTAGACCAAGAAGACAGATGATTTATGTTCACATGGGCCATGTTTATATGAAGTAAAAGAATCATCTTTGATATGATATCATATCAATAGAAAGCAGAATACTAAGTTTTATTTAAATGCCAGCATGCTTGTGCTGCAGAACATGGTTATTTTTAAATAGTATCCAGAATTCATTATTTATATTAGTTTTAGCATAAAAAATTGGTTCTGGATCTTTAAAAAGAAAAACTTCAAAACTTAACATGTATAAACCAGCTGCTGTACTTCAGACACTAAGAAATACTGGTCAGTGACAAAGCACAGCATTTGGGAAAGGAAACTACCTAGTTATAGTTAGTTTAATCTTTGAAAAAAAAAGTCCCTAAAATACATGGTGATACAGAGTTTCATAAGAACATGGTGTTTGGAAACCTGTGTGTCTATATACAAAATAATGAAATTGCTATTTTATCTCCAACTATAAATAAAAAGTAAAGCCAATTGGGATAAAGACAAGACTTGAGACCATGCAAATAGAAGACAGAACAAGGAATAATCTAAATCATTATAGGCCACAATTCCAACCTGGTTAATATTCAGTTTTGATTCATTCCTCAAAACCCAGGTAACTTAAGCTCAATTCCATCAAAATAAAACACATTAGCACATGAAAGGACTTTTTTTTATCAGAGAGGAGATGGCATGTGGACTGGAAGAAAAATATTTGCTAGATTTGGGGAAGCAAAGAATTAATATTTATCACAAAAAAAGAACTCAATCAACTGTAGAGGAAGAAAATCAGAAGCACAAAGCAGCAGGCAGCTCAATGCTGAAGAGTATCCTTTCCTAGTGACTTGGAGGCAGCCTCTTTCAGCCAGCTCAGCTGCTTTCTGCATTTCCCAGGCAGGTGGGCTGGTCTGAGAGTCCTCTTGGCAGCTTGTCTTGTCTGAGATTCTCAGCTTTTATTGCTTACTCTGGCTGGAGGGGTGATGGTGGTGGTGAGGCTAGTGAATCTGGTCAGTTTTAGGGACTTCCTGAAGCTGTTTTGAGTCAGTTACTTTTCTTCTTAGGGAGCTAACTTGCAGGATGGAATGTATTAATCTCCTGGAAAAGTCACGTAACTGTGGGTTTCACCGGTGCTTTTTGGTCATAAATTCTATTATGTAATCCTTCCTGATAGTAGAAGCTTCACTGGGTGATGAGATATTTCCAGTTGGGGCTCATCTGTTATTTGGTGATTTCATTTATATCTTCTCCATGTATGTATTTAAGTTAGGAAATTGGGTTTTAACAAAACCCCTCAAATGGCCTTATTTTTAAATTGTCCCTGCCAGTATTTCCTCTCACCCTGCTTTTCCTCACCATCATTGTTTGATTATCTTTATTAATATCTGCTTTGATTACCTTTGATATACCAGGATTTTATTTGTATTTAGTATTTTTTAATTTAAAATTTATACTGCCCTAACATTACTGCATTTTAAGATTAAACATTGTTAGTCTAATTTATGAAATCATAGCCTTAGCATGGACAGGAGTTTGCACAGAAAGATGAAGACTTACTTTATATTTTTGTCAGTATGTGTCATCATCAGAAAATTAATTTTTAAGCATCAAAGTCACTACGTTAAAGTAAGCAGAGAGGAACTGGGAGAGAAATGATAGACCATGCTTTAAATGTGAAGCAGAGTGGCAGAGACAAAATTGGTAGTGTTAAACACATTGAACTGGAGAAAAAAAATGAAATAGATAGGCCATTTCATAAGAATAACCCCCTACTTGGGGGGGGGGGAGCATTTCTTTTTCAGAAGAAATCAAAGGCAGGAAAATTGAAAAAAACAAAACTGGAAAAGTTTAGTATCCCAATTAGGAAATATCAGCTTCAAGTTTTCCAGACATGGCTGCTCAGAGAAACTGGACAACTATAACAGACCAAGCCTGTCTTCAAATTAATGTTTAAAATAAATATAAATCTGTTCAACATTGATTTAATAAGAAAATGGAGAAATTGATTGAGAAACAGTCAAGTTCTATTGCTATCTGGACATGGAGCTGGACCTCTCTGAGCCAAATATACATTTGCCTCTGTATGGTTTCTCAGATATAACTGAGGGAAAAATAATAGAACAAAGCAATACTTTCTTAGTCAAATTGTTTTTTTCAAGCAGAAAACCCATTTTTACTACAGACTCAAATCTTTCAAATGAATGTGTCTTCTCACAGGTTGGAGAATTTAATGGTGATTTTTGTTTGTTTGTTGTTTCTCTATAACAATTTTTTTTTCCAGCACAGATCTCTGCTTTCTTTCTTAATAGAGCTAATCTCCGGAACAAATCCAGCTGCTTTCTCACCTACATTTTCTCTGTCTTTAAACTCACTACTTTCATTGTCAGACTCATCACCTTTCCTCTGTTTTGTTTTATCACTTGTTTCTTTTTTATTGTTTACCCGACCAGAGCAGTGGGCAGTACACATAACAGGGTATCAATGCTATCCTGTATTATGATTTTTCTCTGACTAACAAATTGCCCATTACTTTTTTTATTCAGTATCACTGAGATCCTTAGAACAGGAACACATTAAAGCCAGATTCCGTGGAAGAATGTAACATAGCCAACTTCTAGCTTAATTCTTTCTGTCATTGGGTTTGAAAATTCCCCTAAGCAAGGCTGACTGCATTTTTATTTCTCTTTGGATATATCTTTCAAACTCCCTCCAGAATGGCCCACTAACAATTTTTAGATTAAAAATCTTCCACAATTTCCCACAAAACTACATGTAAGAGTCTATGAAACACATGACCATTTTATCGCAACAATGGCCACACTTCTTCGGGCCAAAATTTTAAATTAGTGATCCTTCTCATTTCAGTGAATGATTACCCAATAAGCAGCAATTTAAGGGTGACAGTTTCTTGTCCTTGTGGTTTTGCTTTTCCTTAAGTTTCCGGAGGGATGTGATGCAGAATAAAATGAAAGCCATGGTAGAAGGATCACAAGATGGCTCTTAACATTACTCCCACAATCAGTTCCAGTACTCTTGGCCATTGCTACATTTTCACGTATACTATTATACCAATGGTACATGTTACTTGTCTCTTGGGCCAAGTCTCCATTCCATGCTAGGTTTTCCATGGCATACCCTCTATGTTTCTAAATTATTGATTGTAACTTATTCTTCTTGTCCACAGTTTAATGAAGGGATTGGGGGGGGGTCTCCTTGGAGTGGGAAGAATATGGTATAAAATGATAAAAGTACAAGACTCATTTCAGTAACTTATTTCCTTCAGCAAGTCATCATCTCCAACTGGGAACAAAGTATTAAAACACACAAGCATACTGGAGGCATTTCACATTCAGATCACACCAATAATCAAGTTAGAATTGATGAACAATATAAGGATTGAAGTTGGAAAGCTAGATCTGCCTAGCAATTAACCCATAACTCAGAAAAAAGTACCTCAGTCAGGAAAGACATATCAGTAGCTCTGTGTTAGGTATTAGTGATGAAATAGAACTTTGAAGGCAATTAAAAACATAATTTTAAAATGAAATAATTTTTAATAACTAATTAATATGGGAAAAATTTACTCACTTACATAATGCTTTGTTTTTTAATCCAGTATATGTGCAGATTTTGTGAATCCATCACTGCTTTCAATTTTTTTTTTTTTTTTTTTTTTGGTTTTTCGAGACAGGGTTTCTCTGCATAGCTTTGTGCCTTTCCTGGAGCTCACTTGGTAGCCCAGGCTGGCCTCGAACTCACAGAGATTCGCCTGGCTCTGCCTCCCGAGTGCTGGGATTAAAGGCGTGCGCCACCACCGCCCGGCCACTGCTTTCAATTTTAGAATAGTCTTTTAATTGCTCCATACATAGAGATATATGACCCATCTGGGTAGAGGGAAGCACAATTAGAAACTTGTTTGTATGAGATTAGTCTCATGACATGTCTAAGGACATTGTCTTGAGTGGTAGTTGATGTAGCATGACCCAACTTTTTTTTGGTGGTGCCATCCAGGGCAGGTGGTTTTAGCCCTTATGTGCACATTCTAACAAGAAGTGCTCATCCATTGTTTCTGCCTAGGTCAGTTTTTACCGCCTGGTGTCCTTTCTGATTGGCCTCAGAAATTAACTGTAACCTGTAAACTGTCATCATAGAGCTTTTCTCCAGTGACGGATGGAAGCAGATGTAGAGATCCAAAGCCAAACACCAGGCTGAGCTCCAGGAATCCAGTCGAAGACAGAGAAGAGCGATTCTATGAGCAAGGGACATCAAGATCATGATGGGGAAACCTACAGACACAATCAAACCAAACTAGTGGGAACTCATGAAATTTAGACCAACACCTGTGGAGCCTGCATGGGACTAGATTAGGCCCTCTGCATAGCAAGACAGTTTGTAGCTTGATCTACTTAAGGGGCCCCTTTGCAGTAGGATCAGAATCCATGCCTGGTGCATGAGCAGGATTTAGGAGCCTACTACCAATGATGGGACACCTGGCCATCCTTGAGGTGAGGGAAGGGTTTAGACCTGCCTCTACTAAATGTACCTCCTCCCCATGGGAGGCCTTGCCTTCTTGTAGGAGGGAATGAGAGGGATAGGTTGGAACAGGGAGGCTGGAGGGGTGGGAGGGGAGAAGAGGGGCATCTTTGACTGGTATGTAAAATAAGTAAAAAAAATTCTGTAATAAAAAAAGAAAAAATACTGATGGTCAATTTAAAAAGTAAAACTATAAAAAAATTTCTTGCTCTTCACCCCAGCAAATTGTTTATGGTATGTAGATTATAACACCGAAACAGAAACAAACTGAAACAATTAAGATAAAGAAATATGGAAACATGGTAAAATCAGCTTTTCCTGGTATTATTCACAACTTAGACTTACCTGCTTCTTAGTTTCTGTTTTTCTAAAATGAATAAATAAATCAATACTTTGTATATTTTATTGTATATTGCTATATTCATTAATCTGAAAAATCATTATGATTTAATGAAAAAACATAAGCCAAACATTTTATATATACATATATTTCAGACTTGAGTAGAAATATTATCCCTGTATTATTTTATTTTGGAAGATTTAATTGTACTACCTACTCAAATATGAATAATGATTATTAAAATCTTAATCACTTGAGAATGAAGTATATATTTACTGAAAGCTAGTTTTCACTTTCATTCCAAATGTAAGAGTTTCACAGGAAATGATTGTACTTTTATTTAATAAACTAGGATTTACTTTTATTTAAATTCTTGATTTATTATATATTTTTTAATAAAATAGAATTTATATAATTTAATGAACTAGATACTTGAAAATAAATTATACATAGTTAATTTTGAGCATATATTTTCTTTTTAGCCTGGAAATCTTCTGTGAAGGCAAAATGACATGATGCAGGATAGAGGTACAATCTCAGGCAAACAGAATATGAAAATATATATACATTTGACCAAAGCAATATTTGACATACATTTAAATCACCATTGCAAAGTTACCTTCTTAATGACAAAACACTAGTCTTGTTCCTGTAGAAGTTTAGTACAAAATTTGTATTTTAACATTCTCAAATTCTAGAACATGATAATTCAAAGGGAAGACAAATTATGAATAAGTTAGCACATTTCAAAATGGAATAGTAATGTATTTTATATCCGTGTTTTTGAAAAATTTGTGTGTACTATCCTGAATGTAATAATACAAATATAAGTACCTGCTCATTATCTTTCGAACAAAAATTCTTTTCAAGTATATCCTTTTCAGATAGAGCTATAACTAGCTCAATTCAATTTAGTTTTATATTGATGGTTTACACAAAGTATCATAAAATATGTTTAGAGAGAATAAATCCACAAGAAATATCTTATTATACTGCATGCAATGTCTGTTGTGTACTAAGTGAAGACAAAAACTTTCAGACAAATTGTGAGATAGAATGAGCATATTGAAACTTAAGACAGTTTCTTATTAGAAAAAAAACTTCCATTTGATTTAAAAAATGATGGAAATTTAAATGAACTTATTTCCATTTAAAAAAGAGCAAAAATAAGTAAGAGGCTACATTATAACAAAATAGCTCAATGACAAAGAATAGGATGTTTGAAACATGAGCATATTTTTTTCAATTCAGCTAATATATTAATATATTTAAATAATTTAGTTATAACTGCAGCATTTACAGAAGTAATACAGTGCTCCAAAAGACCACAGAGCACTTTTAACTCACCATTATTCCCAAATCTTAGTTGATCTGTGTTAGCTCCTCATAGTTCTGCCTGTTTATAAAAACAATAAGAACTGAAATAAGCTGTCGTACGTTACATCTGACATCTCTCTTGCCTATCATGGCTTTGATGATTGTGCATATTTCAGTCCTCACTTTCCATGCGTTGCTTAATTATTTTCATGTGATTTTTTCCCTGTATAATCATGACTTGAAAATTCAAGAATATGTGTTTCATTGATGAACTCATGTTCTGAGTTTAAATATTGGAGTGGAAAGGCTGAGCTACATCATATATGTATGAAATAAGTAAATGAACCATTTCTTTTCCATAGTTATAACACATTTCGTTGTTGTTGTTTTCTCACCAGAAGTTATACTCGAAACCACTCATAGGAAAAAAATCTTCAGGCAAGAGAAAATGACAGAGAAAGGGAAATTCAGTCTTTCTTTGGGAAGAAGCCTTTAGGTGGGTATCCAATATCAAATGGTTAGCCCTGAAATCATATGCATAAGCAATATTAAATGGATTCAGGAGGTTGATATTTATATATTTATGTACACTATACATGAAATATTATATATAACAATAAAAATAAAAGAAAAAGGACAATCAATTTGAGGAGGAGTTGAGGCACAGGAGGGATTAGAATGAATTGGTTCTTAACCTGTGGGTTGCAACCTTTATGGAGGTCATATAGATATCCTGTATATCTGATATTTATACTGTGCTTTATAACAGTAGCAAAATTATGGTTATGGTGTCACAACAAACTAATTTTATGGTTGGGTCACCACAAGGGGAGGCACTATATAAAAGGGTCACAGTATTAGGAAGGTTGAGAGCCACTGAATTAGAGGAAAGACAGTGAATGAAGGTAAAAATGTAATTATCTTTCAATTAAAATTAAATCACACAGACAAACATACAAAAAAGGTTTTAAATACTTAGGTGTTCAAGTAAGAAGACCTGTAAAAAAATCATCTTAAAATTAATGAATTAAATAAATCTGAAGTAAATAAAATCCAATAGAACCATTGGCATTGTGCAAAATTAACAGTAGTTTACAAAATGTAGAAGAGATAATAGCAAATGTGGAAACTGAAAGGCAGAAAATCAATTACATTAATTGAGCAAAAGCCCAATTAATGATAGTTGTCATATTTATTCTTAGGGTCATGTATCAAAGTGCTTGAACAAAATAGTTTGTTTTACAATACAGTGAAGAGGTTTAAATAAGATGTTACCATGATGATGCATTACAACATCTGCATATACTAGGAGTGGAATATTGCACTGGACTGTGCCATGTGTTGCTTTGTATTACTTAGGGAAAAATAAGCAATCTTATTTAAGAGATATATATCATTATACTCAATCGTAATCAGATATTCATTCCACTAAGCATTATTACCTGTGTTCACAAGATCACTCTTACCGTCTCCCTCTGTAGCACACACACTGGGACAAAGCTGGAGCATTTTCAGTAAATAAACATTATGGACATCTTAAGGCTATGATTTCCAAAATTAAAGAGGATTACTTTATCACACAGTGTGCTCTGTTTCATGAGTTTACATTTACTCTCGTACAAAAGATTGAATAATGAATACAATTATAGCAGTAGGGAGCCTGACAAGACTACCAGAAACAAGCTCATAATTAGGATATTAGATGATCAGAGTGACAGTGATTTTCCTAACATGAAGAACAGAGACAAATATGTAAAACTGAGATTTATGCTTGAGGAAAGCCTAAATAAATTATTTATCACAATTTTCACTGCATTCAAAGTAAATTAATTCTGTTGAAAACACTGAAGACTTAAAACTTGTGTGAAAGAAATTTCTGGTTTATTAGAAAAAATCAAAAAGTTTTGAATATTATTCTGTCTAACTATGCCATATCACTTCATTTTGAGAGACAACACAGATACAGTTAAAAATAGAGTGTGTACATACAGACAACACTAAATGCACACAGTAGGTTTGCTTTGTTTTGTGTGTAAAGTGATAATAACCGAGGAAGAGGATATAAATTTGAGAGAGAGTGGGAAAACGGGGGGGGGGGTGACTTTGAAGAAGAAGGGAAAAACAATGTAAATACACTAGTCATTTGTGAAATTATAAAAAGCATAAAATATTTTTAAAGATCAGTATTGCTCAATAATAACTGCAATTAAAATTCTGCCCATTTTACACAAGTCAGTCTATGCTGAAGTTCATCTTCACAATTTTGCTTCCCAAAATCCGTTAGGAGAGAAGAGGATGCTGGCAAAGTCACACTAACATCATTGAAAGTCCTTTAAAACCACTTCATAATAGTGTAGACAGAGTACAGTTCAATGTATTTAAGAGTGTGGACTCAGAAGCTAGGTTCTCTAGGTCAAAACTCTCATCTTGTTAAGTACTATTTGAATAATAGCAGGCAGATTGCTTAAGCTCCATTCGACCATAATTGTGTCTCTGCAAAATATGACTACATGATTTATTCAATGATTAAATGAATAGAGAGTTACAAAGTTGCTAAGCAATTTGTAGCATGACATTGAAATAATAATTGTTTCATTCTGTTTTTCTAATATAAAATGTTCCCTGCAGGTTCATGTTACAACCCATAGTCCCCAGGTAGTGATACTGTTTGGAAAGGCAATGGGACTTTTCACGTGAAGCCTGGCTGGAAGAAGTATATTACTTGACATGGGTCTTAAGGTTTTATAATATGATCCACTTCTTGTCCTGTGTTTTCTGAATTCAGATGAAATATAATCAGCCAGGTACCAGTCCCACTGCCATGCTATCTCTGCCTAGTGATGTGTCTTCTTTGCCATGGTGTACCCCACAGCTTCTAAAATAAATTTAGAAAAAAAACATACATATTATCAAATAATCCTACCATGAATCATTCTGTGGGGTGAAAGGAGAAGAGAGATACTCAGTATCCTATGGGAGGAAATGCATACAATGTCTGCAAATACATGAATATGGACAATGAGTTTTCCAAAAGGTATTCTAGCAGACTTTATGCCTGCTAACAGCTAAATTGTACATATTTTTAAAAACTCAGAGAAACATTTACTGATTTTGCTTGCATGTTTAACAAAGTCCTGGGCAATGGAATCATTTGTAAAGGCATAAACAAGAAGCTCCTTCAATTAAAATGTAAAACCATCCAAAAAATTATACACGTTGGTTAGATTCGATGTTAAGAATATCTCACATCCGTCTCCAGATTCTATCTAGACATTCTGCCATCACTCACAGGCACCTTTTGCTCTGCAACCAACTTCTTCATCAGACAGATCTAACAGACACTTCTCCAGGGTCTAGCCTGGAGAGTCTCTCTGGCCCTCTCCATCAACACACACTTACCAACTCCCCAGATCTAGCCAAGATCCAACATTCTATCCCAGCTTCCCCTACCAGTGCCACATCCAATCTCTAGACATTAGCCGTGACCCTCTCTAACTACCATTCAACCCACAGGCTACTTCCATGACATGTATTCCATTTCTATTCAGCCATATCTTCTTCCACACCAGTCTTGGACAAGGAGACACATTCTATACACTATTGAGGTACTATCTATGCACCTTACTTCATTTCATCTGAGCCATTTAATACCTTTAGGCCCAACCTACCTGCACCTGTGCTTTTCTTTCCCAATCTGCCCCAAGTTTGTTAATACTGGACTTAAAATTAGTAAAAAAAAAAAAATAGTCCCCATGTTCAGATCTCATCATGAAAATACCAGCAATTTGTAATAAAACCCCAGTAACTTCTATCCAAAAACTAACATCTTATAGAAATATTTGCCAATAATAATTATCTAGATGGCGACCAGAAAACAGATTTTAAAATAACAATCAGTACCTGTAGTCAGATTTTTCTGTCCCACCAGCCAGCTCCCAAATAACCACACAGTGATTTCTTATTTATTATGAAAGCTTAGCTTGTAGCTTAGACTTGTTTTCAGCTAGCTCTTATAACTTAAAATAATCCATTTATGTTAGTCCATGTGTTATCTCTGAGGCTTATTTAACTCATCTACAAAGTGCCCATTCTGCTCTCTCAGTATCTCATGGCATCTCCCGGCAATTCTACCCTTTTTCTCCTATCATCTTCTGCCTAGCTATTGGCCATTCAGCTCTTTATTAAACCAGTCAGAGTGACATATCTTTACACAGTGTAATCAAATATCTTGAAACAATAAACTTCATCAAACAATTCAGGAATTTAAAGAAAATATAAAGAAGGTATTCAGTGAGATAAAAGAGAATGAACTTACAGATAATAAACAAAAGAGTGATAGCAAAAACAAGACAAACAAATTAAAAATTAAATAAAACCAAAACTACAAGGCAGCTAGAAAGGGAAAAGACCCCCCAGGACTTGAAAATAAAATTTAAAGGTGATAGAAACACTGCAGAGAATTATGGTCAATCTAATTGAAATATGTAAATATTAATTAATTTAGATATGCTTGTTCCATTTGTTAACTTCACTCCATTAGGCCAAACTATCTCCACTGTTACTTAATTTTAGATATAGTAACATATATCATATGTAAACGTTATGTTGGGTATAGAAGACATGAAAAGAAATATTTAGATAAAGATCATGATGAGTAATAGTTTTGATATTATCAAGGAGTTTTTTCTTAGTTGCCTTTGCCAGCTGTTCTTCTATCCTTAAGCCTAAGGTCATATCCACTACTTGGCTTCATTGACACTAGATTCCAGGAATGATAGTTTATGCTATGAGGGACTTTACTGTATTTAATGAATAATATTTTGGCCCCCCACATGAACAAAATGGAATGCTTAGTAGGAGTGGGGTGGGGCCTGAGGACAATAACTCCCGAAAAGAAGCCCTTCCTCCAAAGACTGATTTATTAGAATGCATTGTTCCAAGAATGTTCTTGCTGGGGTCAAGAAGGTGGGAAGAGAGCTTCAGTTTTTCATTCCTTGTTATCTTTTATCCCTGCCTGGAAGCTAACCCATTGTTGTGATGTGGCCTGAGAAATGACAATGGGAAGCATTGTGGATGAGCCAATTGGACTGAAAAACTTTCCAATCATCAACCTATTTTCTGCTTGACAGTAGCCCATTTCCAGTAACCTGTTCCTCCTTTTTTTCCTATTTAGCTTAAGCTCTCACACATAAATTTATAAGTTTCTTCTAAAATTAGTCATCTGTTGTCCATGAATTTCAATTTTCAAATTTATGAAACAAGAGCATCAAGCTCATTGATTTTCCTCTGTCAGTCCTTAGAGAGTTTAGTATCTAGGCCAAGATGTAATTTATTCAGTTAAACAAGGAAATTACCCATCCTTTTTAAGCAATTCAGTAGTACTATGTGGCCATAAAACTCATGTCCCTTTGCAAGCTGATTTGCAGCAAAACCAGTTTATACTTTGCTCTCTGTCCTAAAATATAAAACTAGAAGCAGAACAAACAAGATGGAGATGTCAGTGTTATCATGGCATTTACTATTCTAGCATTACTTTATAAGCAAGTTATCATAAGAATAATGTGAAGGTGTACCATGTGTCTTCAGCAGCTCTTCACTGAAGAGATGCTTTGCTAATGACTAATGAAAAAGCAAATGGTTAATTATAGAATGACAGCTTTTGAGCTGCAAATTTAGTGCTTTCATTTCAGCAAGTGATTGTTACTGTCTCAGAATTTGCAATGGTCCTGCCTTTTCTCAACCTGAAGAGCAACATGAGACATGTCTTGACTATTTCGATTATGAAGGAGTTTGACTGCAAAAACACCGTATGAGTTGCATTCAGTTTGATTTGTTATACATCAATCTATCTCACGAAAGAATATTTCTGCTTAAGTACTCAATCTCCTTTAATAAAATGAAAGTTCTTTTTCCAGGCTTTTCTCAAAGGACAGCACCATTTCCAATTGCACAAGGTCGCTGCTTTCTAACCATGCACATACCCCTCCCTCCCTCCCTCCCTCCCTCCCTCCCTCCCTCCCTCCCTCCCTCCCTCCCTCCCTCCCTCCCTTCCTTCCTGCTTCCCGAGTAGCCATTTCATGCTGTTGCATCTCTTATTACTCCCACTGCTTACAACTAGTGCATGGGAGTATAGGAGAGAGGGGCACACCTTAGTGGCAGGCTGAACCCCCGCGCTGTAGCAGCTTCATTTGCCATGTGCAGTCTTCCCCACCACCCCTACCGGTGCCCACCTACCCTGCTTGAGTTCGGCCGAGGTCTCCACGGAGCCAGCTGTGGTGGCGCTCCAGTCGGATTTGCTTGGTAACTGTTTAAGCCCAATATAGGTAAGGTCTTCAGGTCACACTTCAGTACCTGTTTCAGCACTACATGTGTGACACCTGCTGGCCGAACCGTGATACTACACCTGAAAAAACCATCAAGAGAACTGCGACACCATCTCTCAAGAATTTCCTTTAAGGTAAAATTATTTTACACCTTAAACTGATTAATAAATAAACAAGCTAATAAAAATTTTCTTTACACATTTTGAATATTTCTCATAAAATGGCAGAAAACATCACAGCATAGAAATTTTTTAAAATTTAAATTTAAAACCCTTGTTGCTTGCATTATAAATGAAATTTCACAGAACATATAGGACCTTTCTAGGATGTACATGATGTTCATTATAATGGCAATTAGCATAGTGGTTCACATCTTATCATTGAAATATTGACTTAATAATAACAGCAAAAGTGAGACATTAAGGGGACTGGTACAGGCCTTAACAAGGTAGTAATGAAGACTTAAATAAAGGATTCTTTCTTTGGAATCTGGTAACTTACTACAAGAACTTCAGTGTGGTAGTATTGTGTTCCCCAAAATATTGTGTACGCTAATACATTTATCTGGGGTCAGAGAACAGACCCTAGATACAGAAGCTAGAAAATGGTGGCACTCATGGCTTTAATCCTAGCATTCGAGAGGCATAAATCCATCTGGGATCTCTGTGAGTTCAAGGCCACATTGGAAAGAGCCAGGCATGGTGACACAGCCTTTAATCCCAGGGAGTGGTGATAGAAGTCAGAAAGGCATGAGGACCAGAAACTAGAGGCATTTGGCCTGGTGAAGCATTTGGCTGGTTAAGTTTTCAGGCTTCTAGCAGCAGTTCAGCTGAGACCCATTCTAGATGAGGACTCAGAGGCCTCCAGTCTGAGGAAACAAGACCACCAGCTGAGGATCTGGTGAGGTGAGCTAGCTGTGGCTTGTTCTTGTTCTCTGATCTTCCAGTTCACCCCAATGCCTGGCTCAGGTTTGATTTTATTAATAAGAACTTTTAAGATTCATGCTACACTTCAGTCCATTAATAATAACTGGACAACCAGATTTAATTGTATTGATAATAAATATGAATACTTAGTGGTTAAAACAATAACTCTTCAGAGAAATCTTAATGTGATTCAGATACTTTATAAGGGGAAAATATCGCTAATTGATAAAATAAAGTCTATGGAATCAAATGTTTCAGAAGAACATAAAAAAATTGTATGAATTCATGAAATCTCTAGAATCCTTTACCACAGAGGAGGTTCAAGTGCTGGGAAAGGCAGTAGTCAATTGATTTCAAGCTCTGGAAGTATCTCTCAGTAAAGATAACAAAGAAAGCAATAAGCAAAGGGCCAGGCCATATAAGTCATAACATTGCTGGGTGGCTCTTATAAAATGGCTTATCCTGTCACTATCTATGAGAAGCCAGCAGGTAATAAACATCTTGAGCCATATGTAGAATAGACCTTGCACCCTATTCATATGAGAGATTTAAAAATAATTAAGGAAGTCCCTTCTGAGGAGATACAAGAAAAATATATTAATTACTTTGTATATACGATAGATCTCCAAAAAAATTAGACCTCAAAAGGTACCATTCAAGACAGATAGATTGCAAACTCTTAATGATTTTGAAAAAAAAAAATGTCGGAAGCATTTCCAATTTACAGGCTATCATTGAATACCTAAAGATGGATGAGTAAATTTGGATAATAATCTAAAAGGAGACAAGGATTTAAATAGTACAAGAGAATTATGAGCTGAATCTGAGAAAGAATTGGCTCTAGTAGAAAAAAATATGAGAAGCACATGTGGATTGTGTCATTCCAAAACTTAACTGCATTCTAGTCATATTCCCTTCTAGACAATCCCCCACAGGGATTTTGATGCAGAGGGGGAAGATATTATATTGGAATAGATATATCTACCATATAAATTGAGTAAGAAATTAAAAATTTATGTGAAAAAGATTTGTGATTTGATTCTAAAATGAAAATTAAGACATCAACTGATAGGAATGGACCCAGTGAATATTGTAGTACCCTGAACTAATGAGAAGATTTCCTCTTTACGGAAAGATAATGAATGCTGTCAAAGAGCCTGCAGTAACTTTTTGGGAGAGATTAACAATTGTTTTCCCAAAAGCAAGAGAATAGAATTTTTTAAAAGAACTGGATGGGCCCTTCTTCACATTGTATGGCAATGTGAAGTCCTCATATTCTATACTGATGCAAATAAATCAGGAAAAGCAGGATATAAATCAGGATACTTAAGTAAAGTGATTCAAAGGTCCTACAATTCTGAAAAAAAAAGAGCAGAACTGTGTGCCATTCTTATGGTACTAATGGACTTCATGGAATCCCTCAATACAGCCATTGACTCTCAATATACAGAGAATGTTGTTTTACATATTGAAACTGTTGAATTTATTTCTGATAATATGGATTAAACATCACTATACAATCACAGGAAAACATCAGAAATTGGGAACATCATATATATATATATATATATATATATATATATATATATATATATCATGTATATATCATACATCAGGTCTCATACAGGTCTGCCAGGTCCCCTAGAACAAGGTAATGGTGTGATTTATCAGTTATTAATAGGTAATGTGCTAGAAGCCTCAGAATTTCATAAGAAACACCATGTGAATAGCAAGGGTTTGAAGAAGTATTTTTCCATCACTTAGCAAAAAGCCAAGGAAATTGTAAAAAAAAAAAAAATGTCCTACTTGTTACTTTTATAACCAAACTACTTTACCTGCAGAGAGTAATCCAAAAAGTATACAGAGAAATGAAGTTTGGAATATGAATGTGTTTCATTTCATAGAATTTGGAAGATTAAAATATATAAACCATACCATTGACACCTATTCAGGATTTCAATGGGCAACACTTATGAGTTATGAAAAGGCTTACTCTGTGATTTTAAACCTGTTAGAAGTTATGGCCATCATGGGAATACCTGTATAAATTAAGACAGACAATGCTCCAGCATATATCTCAAATAAAATGACACAGGATTTTGAGTATTACAATATAACGCATATTACAGGCATACCACATAGTCATAGAAAGATCTAATCGAACTTTAAAGAATATGTTAAAGAAACAGGAAGAAGTAACACTGACCCCCTAGAAATCGATTGCATAATGCTTTATTAACCTTGAATTATCTCAGTGCTGATGGGGAAAGGACAACAGCTGTGGAGAGACATTGGACAACACAAAAAACTCCTGAGCTAAACCAGTGGATTTACTTCAAAGACATGTTGACCTCGGAATGGAAACCAGGACATATCCTACATTGGAGAACCGTTTTTGTCTTATTTTCTAAAGAAGAAAAAAAAACTATGGATACCAACAAAATTAATAAAACTTCGATTTGAGGAGAAGTAATAGCTCACCCACCAATACGACTACATTTTGTGTTGTATGAGTTGTAAGAAAAACTTAACAAACAATGGATGGGGCAGGGTTCTGTTTTTTTTCTTTACAGGATAATAGAAACACCTATCTTCAAAAAATCTTGAGGCCTTGGATACCCAGGCATCTACAGAAGAAGGAAAGACCTATTTGGTAACAATATACACAGAATAATATCTCACTACCTAACATCTATACTCTAGAAAAGTTGTGGTCCTGATTCAATTATAAATCAAGCTGGCTTTGGAGTTTATATGTGGCTCTCTCCTCTAAACTCAATCATGTTGCTAAAAGAAAAAATTCAGAGATTCTGTGTCTTATCAAAAGAGCTTCCTGTTGTGGGACAGAAGAAAACCAATAATCTAGGGACCCTTATCATCAAAATTCTATTTCTTTCCATGTTTATCCTTGCTTTCAGAGAATCATTTCTCTATGCAGAATAAATTCAAACTTTCCATTTTGATATTAATAATGTTCAAGTTTTCCATGATTAAAAGTAAGTCTTTCCAATAGCAGGTTCTGGAGCTTCTGGAAGGAAGATGGTGCCCCACAACAATGACTTTACCTAGTCCAGAACGATGCCACGGTGCCCATGAAAATTACTCAGTGATCAACTTTGGACTGAAAACTCTCCAAGATAGTTCCAAGATGAGATGGTCCATCATACTATACTTCTAGCCAGAATCTCAGACAACCTTACCCATTTCTCTGAGACTGGCTGCAGAATCTCTCACTAGTCATATTAAGACCTAACTATCTGAGCTTTCTTAAAGGACCTCACAGAGATACCATCACTCCCTAAACAGCAGGAAGCAATTCTAAGAAAATGATATCTCCTCTTCCAAATGTTTCATTATTTTTCTGGTTATTGATAATGGTTATAGGATTAAGGGTAGAACAATAAAAATTAGACTCAGTATTCTCCTTAAGAAAAGAAAAAGAGGAATGGGTAGGTATAGGATATTAAGGTAGATTATTGCAAACTAATTTAGTAAAATATCAGCCTTAGATAATTTGCAGTTATAGATTGTTGCATATTGATACAAATGTAAACTATTTTTACATTCTTATTTAAGATAATTTGTATATTGACACAAATGTAAAATTACATTTGTCATACTATATGCATATTTTACCTGTTTAGGATATTTTGTATATTGATACATATTTAGGATAGCTGTCATATTGCACTACACATTTCTACCTCTGTTTATGCTATTTTGTGTATCATCACAATTTTGAAATCATTGTTCTTCTACTGTACAATTGTTTACAATTTTTGTGAAGCCTTAGTCCTTAGGTTATTTAGGTAGATAAGACTAACAGATTTATAGTCACTCATGCTTGTCATTTCTAGAGCTATGTTAGTTAGGTTCTCCAGATTTACAGATACATAGGTCATATGGATAGGCAATCTTCAAACACTCCACAGACCTAGATAATACAGCATTTAAATAACTTAGAATTCTGTTGATATAAGACGCGATTGTTCCTGGTAACACTGATCTGATCCTGAGAGAACGTTGGACTTATAAGACACTCCATTTGGAAATTTGTCTTCTTCTTGGCACATAATGGCCTGCTGGGCAAAGAACTGCCCTTGTCTTGAATGCTGATAATACAAATGCTGTCCTTTCTGGATGAGAGGGATACAAGGAAAAGCGACTACTGAACTCTGCCGAGACAGTACAAGATGGTCTTTCAAAATTCCTGCTTCTGAAAAGTATCTGTCAGATATTCAAGACCTGTAGACAAATTGGATGCCCCAACAGTACTGAGAAACTTTAGGTGACTGTCAAGGCTGCCAGCTGTCTCTGTCTATTGTTGAAATGCAGAATATTATTTCAAGGTATGTTACTTTTGTTTATGTTCTGGACCATTTGCCTAATGATCCAAAGTTGTGTTTGATTAAATAAAATGCACTTGTGTTCAGGAGGCTGAGTCAGCAACTAGCTGACAGGAGGTGGTAGGGAGGAGCCAGGTGAGGAAGGGTTTATAAGGAGGGATGAGAGGAAGCATGAGGGCTTTTTGGAGGACACACACAAAGAGAGGAGGTGAACTACTTGCTATTCAGCCTCTGAAGACCAGAATTCCACCTTATCCTTTGAATCTTGAGTTCTTTAGAGGGAGAGAAATTTAGCTAAGTTCCCTTCATAGCTTTGCAAGAGTTGGAGCCAGAGGGAACATAGTCCCCTCTGGCTATGGCCCTCTACACCTAACTGTTGCTGTTAGTGACAAAGTTGCAGTTGCTGCTTCAGACAGCTGTCCCTTAAAAGGTAGCATCCATTTAATTAAAGGAAAACATCAAAAATTTCCAAAATGTTCTTGTGTGTCTTTCCCATTTTCTCAGATATTATTATATTCCTTCTCAGGTCTTTGATGGGGTTGAAGACTAACAGTTACAGTCACAATCTTCTCATATCTTAGCTAGAACATATTAAGTACTAGATTCATATTCTTCAGAATTGGACAGTTTTTTGAATAATCTCTGTAACATGCCAATTAGCTATATATTCTAGACATATCTGGATTTTACTGTGTCTCTTGTTTGATATTGTTCTTGTTGATTGTAGTTGTATTTTTTAAATTTTATTTTATTTTATTTTACAATACAATTCAGTTTTACATATCGGCCACGGAGTCCCTTGTTCTCCCCCTCTTCTTCCCCCCAGCCTACCTCCCATTCCCACCTCCTCCAGGGCAAAGCCTCCCCCGAGGACTGAGATCAACCTGGTAGGCTCAGTCCAGGCAGGTCCAGTTCCCTCCACGCAGGCCAGGCCAAGCAACCCTGCATAAGCCCCAGGTTTCAAACAGCCAACTCATGCAATGAGCACAGGACCCGGTCCCACTGCCTGGATGCCTCCGAAACAGATCAAGCCAATCAACTGTCTCACCGATTCAGAGGGCCTGATCCAGTTGGGGGCCCCTCAGCCTTTGGTTCATAGTTAATGTGTTTCCATTCATTTGGCTATTTGTCCCTATGCTTTATCCAACCTTGGTTTCAACAATTCTTGCTCATATAAACCCTCCTCTTTCTCACTAATTGGACTCCTGGAACTCCACCCAGAGCCTAGCTGTGGATCTCTGCATCCAGATCCCTCAGTCATTGGATGGGGTTTCTAGCATGATAATTAGGGTGTTTGGCCATCCTATCACCAGAGTAGGTCAGTTCGGGCTGTTTCTCAACCATTGCCAGCAGTCTATTGTGGGGGTATCTTTGTGAATTTTTGTTTAGGTCATCACCCTTTATTTTTCCTCGACAACACTTAATAATCATTCTTATTGTATATGGTTTTGTGTTAGGTTAGAATTTTCTTATTTAGACAAAAAGGGGAGATGTAGTGGGTAGCTGTTCTAGCTATGATCTTAAAGCACTGCCCCTAGTGGCTAGGTAGCAAGTAACTATTACTCCTGCCTGTGACCTTGAAGTACATGCCCCTGTGTAGTGGGCACTCAGGATTCTCAAGACCTGGGATGCAAGTATGTGGCACACATCACTCCCTCGTGATTTTGGATGCTGAGACTGACCAGGCAGATCTTGGAAGAAGATCAGCATGGGACATAGCTCAGCTTTCCTGGACCCTAAAATAAATACCTGTGCTATCATGACTTAACCCCTAATAAATTCCCTTGCTCATTAAATAGACTCAATGGATCTCTCACATTAAACAGACACACAGAGAAAGACACAGATACATACTCATACACACAGAGATGACAAACACACACACACACACACACACACACACACACACACACACACGGGGAAATACCCCTGTACAAAGGTATTAGTATTTGTTGTCTCTAAATAAATGAGGTCTAAATTTTTACCTGTTTTGTTTTCCTAAATTCCTGAATATTTTACTTTAGAAAAACAATTAGTCTTTAAATCTGAAATTAGTACTGTAGGTACTAATGAATGTCGCATTAAAAATACATCTTACCGAAGAACTACTTCCCAACCCAGACATAGTATCATCCATCCAATACATCTATATTATATTTTACACATGGTGTAAGAAAAAAATACAGTTAGAATAGAAAGATTATTTGAGAATAACTACTTACATGTGCAGTTTAGAGGTCTATGGCTTCCCTTGAAAGATCTTCATACAAATTTAGCAAATCTGGTGGTCAGCATATAAACAATGGGGTAAACTTTGAATTCAACTACTTCATTATTCTGTAGAATTGGTTTCAAAGTGTTCATCGATTCTAACTTTCTTCATTTCTGAAATGAAGTTCAATAAAGCCAATAAGCACTTTATCTTGCAAAAGCAATGTTAGAAAATTCCTCTGCTGGATTTAATTAGTTGAGAAGTTTGCACGTGGGTAATTAGTTCATTTGGCAGCTGAATTCAGAATGCTCCTCAGAAGCCAGTTTTGTTATATTTTCAAATTAAGGTCTCCAGAGGAAATATTCGTAAAATGAATTCTTCTAATGAAACTTTTCTTTCAGCGATGTATATCCAAATGAACAGCTCATCTTATAAAATGTATGATGCCTAGTCAGTAATTTATCCTTTAATGAAGCATTATTATGAATTTTACATAAAAACCAGGTTTATAATAGAAAATTTCAAATTTAAATATATAATACTTAAAAATTGCATATACATTAAAAAGAGAACATCATCAGCACATTTAGTAAGAATGAGTTTCATCTCTTTTTATCCTTAAGGATCAAAACTTCTTTTGTTAAAAATTGCTTTAATGATTATAGCCACTGGTGAAGCAGATTCTCAGCTTTTATTGTTCAGAAAACTGAATTACATCAATGGATTGACAGTATATCATATCTATTATACTACTGAAAATTTAGCTTGGCATTCCCCAAGTTAACTATTGCTTACCACTAGGGAAGCTGAATCTCAGCTTGTGTTGTTCAGAAAATTTAATTACATCAGTGGATGTATCTTGCAAATTGTCTATTATACTACTGAAAGTTTAACTTGACATGTTTCAAGTTAACCATTGTCCACTAAACAAACAAAATCATATTATAGCTATACCTATCACCTCAAAGATAGTAAGTTTATTATCTTTATAAGATTATATTAACTTTCATTTGCTTTTTGATACTGTAATTAAGAAATGAGATGATATATCACATTTAATTTTTATGTTCCAAGTAAATACACAGAAAACTTTGCTTGCTTCAGTATTCTAAATCCTAAAGCTTGCTCTATCATCCATTGATCCATCTATCTATCTTTCTATCTATCTATCTATCTATCTATCTATCTATCTATCTATCTATCATCTATCTATCATCTATCTATCATCTGTATACTTACACTTTGTTAAAGTAGGCAAATTTGAATAATTTTACTTCATATAATTTAATCACTATGCTTTTCAATTGTATACAAAGAGACACACATATTTCACATGGATATAGTTTCTGTGAAGATTTACATATTTACTCTTTTCTTTAGTTATAATCTTTGAAAGAAGTGAAATGAAACATATTTTCCAATCAAGAAGATAGCTCCATGATAAAATAGAGGTTTTTTTTTTTGGTAATATTAGTGTGCATCTAAATATTTGACACATATACACATAGTTCTAAAGAATTTAATTCTTTGCTTATCATTTTACATAACATCATGAGTGTATATCTATTTTACCACAGGAGAGAAAAGAGAAACTCAGGTGAATATTAAACTCAGGTAAATATTAAAATTTCCTTTCTTCAGCTGGTCAACAGAGATGGACAACCAGACTCCCAGTTCTCCAGTTAAGAAGCCATCATGACTGAGTTATGAGAAACACTGTGCTCTGTCATTTACCATGAGAAATTTATTCATTTAGATATCGACATAAGTAGTATATATGGAAGCTAACAGGTACAAACAATACAATTATTCCTTCTATATTGGTCATGTCAAAGACAAAAAATAGTAAGATAGTTACATTGTCATGTTTGTCAAAGAATTAAATGAATCACTAGTTCAAATAATTTGCAAAAATAATAGAAACAGAGGACTGTGTACACTGTCTAGGAACAAAATACATTTATCTGACAGCACATATTTTCCCCATTCTTTATTTATTATATGCATGTCTTTATAGTGTGTTATATTTCATGATAAGTTCTATTGGACAATGGTTTTTTTTATGTAAGTGATAATAATAGGCACATTTTAATTGATTTATTTCAAGTAAGATTGCTTACTTGGGAAGCATGCTTGGGTTTGCCTGATTTGAATTTTTCTTCAGTCTGTTGTCATTTTTCTTTTTGAACTGATAATTCAAGCCCAGGGATGAAGTTCATTTCTGAATGCTATTTTCTCAGAAATCTGCATCATGTAATATTTTAAAGCCCTCCTGTATATTATTTTATTACTTCTGAATCAACTGATTTTCTTAGAACTCTAGTTCCCGTTTTATCTTTTGTTGGTTTTGAAACTTTTTGTTTTCCTGTTTTGAAAAACCCAATTAGAGTGTGAGATTGTTTTGTGCTAAAGTTTTAGCAACTTATCACATGCTTAGTGCTTGAACACTACAAGCATCTACTTCCTTCCATTGCTCCCCAAGACCCACAACCCAGGATGAGAGAGGTGCTGGAAATAGAGGAGGGAGGGCAGAATAGAAGATGTGCATCCAAGAAATAGGCCGAGATTCTGAAGCACATTTCTGAATCTTCACAGGATCCAGATTTTGAAGTAACTTGTAGTAAGGCACAAAAACCCAATACAGTCCATCACAGAGTATGAAAGGGAAATATTCACCAACTCTAAATTTTTTATTTCAGCAAATGAATATACAATTGGGGATAAAATTAACAACAATACAACATTTTCATATGGAGTTGGGAAACATATGGCAAGAAATACAATAGTTTTGAAATCAAGTTTGAAGGTCTAAGGAAGTCATATTCTACTAAAGACATTTAAACCATCCCTTCTAAAACACAGTGAAATTTTGGGGTTGTTATTTATAGTTCTTTTTTATGGAAAATGAGTTTTTACTCATAAAATATGTTCTGATCAGTTTCTGCTCCAACAGCTCCTCTCAGTCCTCTCCCATCTCCTCACCCACCCAAAACCAGGCCTTATTTCCATTTGTATTTAGAAATCAAACACAAGCAAACAACAAAAATAAAATAAACCATATGTTTTTAAAGTTCAAGAAACACATTGGACCAAGAGAACGCAGGCGGGCCACCAGAGTAGATTTCAGTGTTGGTAGCAGGGTAAGTGTTTTCCATTCTTCCCTTCTGGCTGGGCAACAGCTCAACTTCTCCATGCTTAACTTAGATATGCAAATGTTGTCTTCAGCAATAGGGCCTTTCCATCATTACATGGAGAGCAACTGGTAGCATGGCAACAGCTTGATTTGTTTGGTGCTTTCCTTGGGACACCATTGGTCAATAAGTCAAAGGGATGTAAGTAACCCATTCCAGGCACAGGATATTCCACTTGGTGGAAAAAGACGTCTATTCGGGGCATTTCCCCCAAAATATTTGGTAACTCCATGTATTTTATATATGTATATATTTTAAGAAGTTTTTGCAGTAGTAGGTTTTCATATGACCCTGCTACTGTTTGTTTTTCCTTCCTGAATTCCCTCTCTTATCCCTGTCTGTCTTCCTTCCATTTCCAAATTCGCCCTTCCTGCTCCTGTATTGTTCCTGTCTCTCTATGACTATAGATTCTATTTCCCTTTCCTTGGACTGTCCTCCTCTTTCTCTTAGTCCCTTATATCTAATTGTAAAATTCACAGGTAAATAGATGGAGTGAATAAAACATCTTCCTGAATGAAGTAGCCTAGAGCCAAAATGGCAAATATTGTATGTACTCATTTCTTTATGGGTGTTAGATTTTAAGCTTTCAATAGACATTTTACAATCTGTATCACCACAAGAAAGTTTTCAGTAGAAGTAGTAGGATGAATGTAAAAGCTGGAAGACAGGGAGAAGGATTGTGCTATGTCTTTGCCTGGGCAAGACACAGCCCTTCCAACATCAAATTGAAAGCAACTGTGGATGCTTACACATGTCTGTGCAGGAATGGAACCATCAACAGTCAGTCATGAATGCAATATGGACACAGAGGATACTACTTCTCACTGATGGACTATTTACTACTAATATCTTCAAGGAGATGTGAGACTTTTGCATTCAGTAGCCATTGATGACCTCATTAGTCTCCAGTTGGTAATGACCCAATTGTCACAAGATGACTCTGGCTTAAACAGGTCATGAAACAGAACTAAAGATTATGAATTGGGGAAATGGAACTGGTACCATTGGGGTATGAAACTGGTAAGGCTAAAAGAGACTAAGAATTAGTATGTAGGAACAAGTAATCAGAATACTTTGTATATGCATTTGGAATTATCAAATAACATATTTAAATAGTAAAATATAATTTGTGAAGAAAATATAAAGTAAGTATTTTTCTATTGTTTTTAATGCAACTTCCAGTTAGTAATCCCCTTCTTGCTACCATTTTCTTTATTACAAGCCACATTACTAGTTGCTGAGTGAAATCTATTCAGTGCATTCAGGCTATGTATACCAACTCTCTACTTAAAATCTTTCAGTACTCTAATCCATCCATGGTATTTACTTTCCTTTATTGTAGTCACTGTTGCTGTATAATTCATTCTAATAGCAGCAGTGGGGGTCAGGTTTTAGGGACAGCTTTAAAACTGCAGCAGCCTGAATTATCAATTCAAACAAAGTATGTATTCTTGCCTTAACTACAGAAAGGAAATTCAGGATGAGCCAAAATACAGGAGGGTAGTTTTTTAGCATAAACAATTAATAAAATATATTAATATAAAGAATAGCTACATAAAAAAAAGAAAAGATAAGCAAGAGTGGGAGTGTTTGCTCCTGGATTTTGGTTGGTTTCAGAGTTATGTCTTCAAAGGATTGCTATATATTTGAATGAAATCATCAGGTGATGCTTGAGGTACGTTGGATAGATTTATAGCTGATAACAATAGATGACTGGGTTGAAGAGAAATTTGGGATATTTCTGTTGCAAACAGAAGTTAATAGTCTTGTTGGTGAGATTTCCAGGAACTAGTCAGGAAAAGGATTCAGACATATACTTGTTCAGACATATTTATGAATTATAGCTACTTGAATCTGAAAATATGTATATGAAAAAGAATATTGTCTTCAGGCTAGCAAACTCACAACAAATGTTAACTATTCTGAATTCTTGATGCTCAGCTATTTGAGACTCCAACCAGAATCCAGATTTAAAAGTTCCTTTTCCTTTTAATATCCATTTTAGTTTTCTGTCTTTCAACCTTATACTGTTGTCTCAATTCTCTTGATAGATCATCACCCATTGCTACCCATTTTTTTCATATCTTTCACACTGAAACAACTCCCATTTTTCATCTATAAATCCTGCTTCTATAAAACTCAAAAAGCAATGTTTCTGGGCCTCAATTCTAATAGACACAGCAAGAAAATCTAATAAAGAGCAAATATTTGGCTTAGTTCACATCGTCATCCCTTTTGAGGAGACAGTATGGAGGACTATCACAACAGAAATATAGCCTAATAAATCATAACTGAAAGACAATTAAGATAAAATATAACAATAAACAAATACGTGAATAAATAACAATATTATATTAAGAAAATAACAAACACACAACTTCATTTTTCATTTATCTATCTATTTATTTATTTTTTAAATTACACTCGTGATATTAATCACATTTGTGGTATTCATAGATTACATTCGCTGTATTCATTCAAATATATATAAAATTTTAAATGTCGAATGTCATTTCTTGAAGGGGGTAGGAGGTCTTAATCACAGGCTTACAGAACAATGGGAGGACCCTGGAGGGCAGAAGTTCACTACTGATGTTTTACAATCTTGCATCTAAGCTGTTAATGCCCATTATTCAGGATACATAGACAAGGAACTTCCCAGGCATTCAGGAGGGTGGAACCTGGCAGGGAATTAGCATTGGGAGATTATCAAGGTCACAACTTCATTTTTCTTATCAGACTTTGCACCGCTAATTTTCCCTCACAGTTGTTAGCTCATAAAAGAAAAGACTAAAATAGAAAAACATTTCTGTCAGAATTACTGAGACCTGGGTCATGACTCCACCCTTCATGGAGAAGTACTATGTTAATTGTCTAAAAAGTTGTTAATGGTTAACTACTTAAGCCTGACTGCAGGATCCCTTAACATTTTTCTATTAGGAAGAAGCTTTCTGATAAAGAATATAAACATATTGTTCCTTTGCTTAGTTATTTCAAACAACCAGCCAATGACTTAGACAGGAGGAATTCCCATAGATTAATTTGCTGTTCTACAGATTTCAGACAATAGTATAGACCTAGAGATGTGATTCAGTGGTCATGAGAACATGCTGTTCTTGCAGAGGAAGCAGGTTCAGTTCTTAGCTCCTACGTTAGGTAGGTAACTCATGAACACCTTTAGCTCTAGAATTTAATGACATCATCTGGCCTCCACAGACACCTGCACATATGTGGTAGCCATAAACACTCACAGGCACACACACACACACACACACACACACACACACACACACACACACACAAATACACACAAACATAATAATAAAAATAAAAAATAAAGAAAAATAAAAACAAAAAAGAAAGAAAATACAGATAAAAGAAGAAAAACACTGAATTTTGCCTTACTGTAGAGTTTATTGTTTTATGATTTAAGCAGTCTGCATCTCTGTATCATGTGCTGGACATATATTTGCCTGTTAGAATGCACACAATTCATGTGTTTATTTTTTAAGGCAGTCTAATAACTGTGCAATATTTTCAGTGAAAGCCTGTTTTACAGATTAACGAAAATCTGTCTAACTTCCCTTTACAAAACAAAACACATTTCATTCCATTTAGTGCACTGGCAATTCCATTTACTTGGATAATCTTCAACCTGTAAATAATATTTATGCTATAATATATGAGCAATATCTTGACTTTGGAAAATGATTCCCCATTGAAATATGTTACAATTTATAACACCAACCCAAAAAGATCAAAATGAATAGGCCAGATAATATTTAAAAGTCTATGTCTCAGCACCTAAGAGGTGGAGGTAGGTAGATCTCTGTGAATTTGTGTACAGCCTGCTCTACATAGTGAATTCAGGATAACCAAGGCAATTTAGGGAAACCTTGTCTTAAAACAATCAAACAAGCAAAAAGTACATATAAAATCTATATTTAAAAATAGATTTGGAAATATTTAGACTTCACTAAATTTCATTATAAATGATTGACTGAATGCCTGAGCAAAGAAAACAAATTAACTGACCATGAATATTCTTTGAATAATTAAATTAGATAATGCATGAGTTTATAAAATTCCTAAATTCGGCCGGGCGGTGGTGGCGCACGCCTTTAATCCCAGCACTCGGGAGGCAGAGGCAGGCGGATCTCTGTGAGTTCGAGGCCAGCCTGGGCTACCAAGTGAGTTCCAGGAAAGGCGCAAAGCTACACAAGAGAAACCCTGTCTCGAAAAACCAAAAAAAAAAAAAAAAAAAAAAAAATTCCTAAATTCACCAATTGAGCTACTAATTTGTTTCCTTTACGGTCAAAATTTACAACTTTTATCGCATTATCTTTACTTAAAAATAAATTTATTTAAAATTTATTAACTCATTTCTTTTCTAATTTCATTATGTGCTGTTGGACTTTAAATATAGTGCCAATTATTCATAAATGTGAATTGGATATAGAAACATTTCAATATTAAAATGAGAATCTAAATTATCAAAGAAATGAATGAACCCAATCCATTTTTCTCAATCCATTATTTTTCATCTCTAGTTCTCACAAGGGGAGATTTATGATCAGGCTTATTGCTCTTGCCCATTGAAGAAAAATTTCTCCTGCAGTAGTCTTTCCTTACAGCACTGCCTGAGAGGGACCAATTCGCTTCAATCACCCACTTCTTGATAGTTTCTCAATATCTGTCTATCTATCTATCTATCTATCTATCTATCTATCTATCTATCTATCTATCTATCTATCTATCTATCTATCTAAATATCTATCTATCTATCTGTCTGTCTATCTACCTATCTATCTATCTGAATTACTGTCCACAAATCAGGGCTGAATGCTTGCTTTCTTAATCTTTAGGTTATAGAGTATTCCATATTATGCTATAACTGTGGATGAATAGAGAAGTGACATTGTATTTGGAGTATAAATAAGCACTCTAAGCCCCTTGATCACAAAATTTACTAATGATTTCAGGTATAACCTGAATTTGCACTTGCTATTGTATGATGCAGTGAACTTTATATCATGTAAACTAATTGTATAGAAGAATGCATGAATAAATATCTAGCTTGCAGAGGGAAGATCAAGTCTCACTGTAAATGGGTAGATGCTGTATAAGTACTCTCCTTTACTACAGCCTTGAAGGAAGCTAAATGAAAACTGACCCTGAGCTTCTGGAAGAGCAGTATGTGTTGTTAAACACCAACCCATCTCTCCAGCACACAGAAGATATATATATATATATATATATATATATATATATATATATATATATATCCTTTAAAATTGAGAAATCTTGTTGATACTCCTTTCTTGTAAGATAAAAGGGAAGCTGTAATTTATTCCTAATGGGAATACAGATATCTAAGAGTCATCCTTCTAGGCTTATATAAATTTTACTGGATTTTAGAGTTCCCAAAATTTAATTTAACTTCTATTTTATGGACTGTGTCCTACAAGATCCAGGGAAGATGGTTTTGTAAGAACTATTATGATTACCTATGCAATGGAGAGATTCACAGAGCACCTGAAGAATATTTTGTAGCACTGGTAAATAAGATTAGAAACATTATTATTTGGAACATTATAGTATGCCACTGAACCAAAAATTTGAAGCAAGTGGATTCTTATAATTGTTATAAATATGGAGAGAAAGACTCAATTATTCTTAGGATTAGTGACTGTATACTAATAAGTAGAGGTTTTAGTTTATCCTCTATCAAATATAAAACATTTGAATCTGTGATATAAATCTTGAATTAATTCAGTTAGTGATATTTTATTTTAGTAATCTAGAATCTGATTCCATTTGCAAAGGACACATGAGTGAGCCAAAAGCAGTTGTAACAGGAATCAGCACTTCTGCATTCTTCAAAATGATTGATGGACAATGTCACTTGGAATCCATCTATGTGTACAGTATTATTTTCGGCTCAATATTGCAGTAGGCAAACAATATTCCAGGAAATCTGTTTGATCATCTTTATACATGTGTCTTCTGTGCTAAGAACAAAATACAAAGAAAGGTTTTAAATATAATATCACTGGTGGATCACAAAGGAATTTAGAGGCCATAGAAACTCATTTCATTTATGACTCAGTATCTAGTAAGTTTAAGTTTAATGACATCATCATTTCAGTTAATATGTGAACAACAATGGATTGTGTAAGAATTAATTAGAATATAATAACAATTTTAATGATTAAATCATAATTAATCTTGGTCAGTTATATGTAACTTTGTTTCTCTAAATTATTTTCTTTACTGCTAAAATCTTCAATTTGTGTCTGACAAGAGTTTAAAGTGGTATTGTAAAGTATTTATTAAGATATCCTAAAGATATCTCTACTCTATATATGTTAGGTATTTCACCACAGCTAATGTTTATTATTAATTATGTACAGAGATTATCATAGAAACCCCACATATAGGAAGTTAATGATACTATATAATGAAAGTGAAATGCATACCTTCACTCAAAATACGAATGCTGCTGGGCAGTGGTGGCACACACCTTTAATCCTAGCACTCAGGAGGCAGAGCCAGGAAGATCTCGGTGAGTTTGAGGCCAGCCTGATCTACAGATCGAGATCCTGGCACCAAAGCTACACAATGAAAACCTGTATTGAAACAACAACAACAACAAAACAAAAACAAATGCTACTCATGATGTTGGTCAAAAAATAATAAATGACTTACATGTCTTACAGCAAAATGTAAACCAATCCAGTATTCACTGATTGAAAAGTTGTACCATTGAAACCAACATTATTAATAAATAATGTCTTTAGAGAAATAGCTGATTCCATCCATAAATGTTGACAACTGTCTTTTGAATAGCAAAGCACTAATTTATATATAACATGAACTAAATTTATTCTTGTTACTTCTGTCTACATCTTAATGTGCAATGTAAATATTATATATCATTTATACTAGCATTGCATTCTTTCAATATGCTGTTGGACATTTTGTAACTCAATGGAATATAACAGCCATAGTTAATTGTACTTATTTTTTTTTTGAGACTAAACTCATAGTTTGGAGTGCTGATTCATCCTTTGAATTCCAGTAATGTCTATCCAGACAGGAAAATAATAATACATAATCTCTCTAACATTCACAAAACTTGAACCCATAGGGGTAGGGTTTAGAATGATAGCAACAAGAAGCTGTCAGGTTACAAGACCTGACATATAAATTGCTTCTCAATAAAATGAAGTGGAAGTTTCATGATGGAAAGCAATTTAATATATATTGCACAGTCTAGTGAAGACAGCTAATAATCAAAGTTTTCTTGCCGCTGTAAATGAAGCCAGAGTTTTGTGCATGGTAGAAAAGTGTTCTGACACTCAATCTTTTTATAGTTTTAAATTTGATTCTGAATCTTACTAAGTGTCTTATGATGGACTGAAACTCACTCTGTAGATCAGATAGTCCTTGAAATTTTCATGTAACTAACCCAAGCTCCCTGAAATTATATGCAAGATGAAATACTTGCTAATACTAAGGTATCTTATGTTTTAAAATTGATAATGTGGTAAATATTTAATGATCTCACCAAACAGAAATAAAAATATATACGGATGAGGCAAAGACAATCTTTTACTTATTTTAAGCATTTTTCTAAAAGTAAATATAACATACCTCGTATTTCACAGTATACATAGGTATGATTTGTCAATTAAAGTTTATAACAAAATCCATAAGTTATTGAAAAATAAAACATAAGTTATATCTTTTTATGGATCCTAGACATTCTTAACAATGACTATTACTTCAAATCCTGTTAGCCAAGTATTAGGTATATTTTTCTACCAATATGTAAGGTATATAATTTCTTGTTCATGTTTAAGATTGAGTTCAAAATAATTAATGGATATGTGTTTCAACTTCTGAGCATCCAAATATTAGGACTCTTAAAATAGTCATATATTTGAAATGGTGGTTAATTTAAATTTAAAATTAAGGTTGTTACAAATTCTAAACCATTTGAAAACATGCCTTCATGTTTTCACTTTAATTTGGGGTGTAAATCATTATTAAAATAAAAGTAAAATAAAAGCATAAATGAGAGTTAACTTCAGTCCCCTAAAAATTTGGAAAAACATAGTTAAGATCTGTTTTATTTAATTAAAATAAGCCGTAATTTGATATTGTGCTCTCTGCTTATCCTCTGTAAACATGTTTGTCTGAGAGATTAAGCTTCAAAAATGCTGTTTAAGGAAAAATATTTGTAAGATGGATCGTGAAGAAGAAATTTGTGTAAAATTGACCTTTTTTTTTTTTTGATTTTCGAGACAGGGTTTCTCTGCATAGCTTTGTGCCTTTCCTGGAGCTCACTTGGTAGCCCACGCTGGCCTCGAACTCACAGAGATCCATCTGGCTCTGCCTCCCGAGTGCTGGGATTAAAGGCGTGCGCCACCACCGCCCGGCGACCTTTTGTTTTTAAGGAACATGTTATCTATATGAATTGTCTATTCATACATGAAATCAAAATTATTTGCTAAAACGGGCTATGGTAGATTACATAACATAACATAAATATTTTTCTATGAGAATGAACATGTTTGTTTTTTTTTGTCATGTCATATTTATTATAATATCACTTTTCCTCCCAAACCAGCTTCTATAACATACTACTTTATATCTGAAACCTAAACATTTGAATTAAGAAAATGCCAGGCTGTGGTAGCGCACGCCTTTAATCCCAGTATTCAGGAGGCAGAGCCAGGAGGATCTCTGTGAGTTTGAGGCCAGCCTGGTCCACAGGGTGAGTTTCAGGAAAGGCAATATATATATATATATTCCTATTAAAATAAAAGATGAGGCTGGAGATACTGCCCACTGGTTAACAGCACTTGCATCTCTTGAATAGGACCTGGGTTCCTGTTGCCTCATTCTTCTGTCTCACATACCTGTCAATCCAGCTCACTGATATCTGGAACTCCTTTCTTGTTTTGTTATATACCCACATGTATGTTTATGCACACTATACTAACATCTTGAATATATCTCCACTTTCAATATCAAACATTAAATCTTACAAAAGATTTTTTTAGCTTTCTTGAATTTCCTAACTTTATACTTCTGAAATCAATTATTTCTCTTGCATTCAATTGCCACCACTTTAAATCTATTTCAGTGCAAAAAATAAAATGTAGAAAATTAACCACTGAATAAAACACGACTAGTATAATATTTTATTTACTATCTTGTTCTTTTTGTGGCTGTGATTTGATCTTTTTTTATATCTTAACATGAGTGTTCTAAGTGTAGTTTCATGAAATTATGGTTTCTCAGATTAATCCCTTATTTTCTTAATTTTATGTTCTTTGTTATTAAATAAGTGATATTTTCACCCCATAACTGGTCATTACCAAAAAAAAAGTGACATTTTTTTCTCAATTCTTTCTTTGCTATTGTCTCTGATTTCAGTAGTTTGCACATTTTGTAATTTCCCCATCCATATTATATCTCTCTATTATTCTCTTTCTGGTATTGCTTTAGGATCACTTCTCTTTACCCTGCTGTCCTAACCACAACTTTAAAGATACATTTATTTTGTGTGCATGTGGTTGTGCATGTGCATATGAGTTCATAACAAATGTGTGTGTGTTTATGTATGAAAGCATCAATAAACAAAACCTGCATACATTTTCCTACAGACACCAGAAGAAGGTGTTAGATGTCTTAGAACTGGTATTGTAGGCTTCTACTTATGTGAATGGTGTGAACCAAATCCTAGTGGTAGGCTGTAGATCTGGGTCCTCAAAAAAAAAAAAAAAAAAAAAAAAAAAAAAAAAAAAAAGGCAAGCGCTCTTGCAATGACTGAGCCATCTCCCCACATCCCTAATTAATTTTTTTTGATTACATATCTACATGACTCTCTAAATTGCTGCTTTGTTCATTCTCTAAAAAGGCTGCTCTGATCCTCTCTCCTTGTACTTGAAACATTCCCTTTGTTACTATTCATTTGCACTAACATTTTCAGCCTTTGAAAACAGTCCATTATTGTGTTAAATTCAGGTACTGGGTCCGAATCAGCAATTTTTAGAAAATTTAAAAAAGTAAAAGGACAAAATGAGAGAAATATGATGTGAATTCACATACACATAAACATAATTTCTGGACAACATGTGGTAAATGTTAAGTGTGGTTTATTTTTGAAAGTGCAATAGCAATGTAATTACAAGTTTTCTGATCTAAGCTCCAAGACCCTTCCTAATGAGGCTTCTGACGCAGTAGTCAGTATTATTTGCTGTATTCCTGACATTCGTGTTGTCTTGGGATCCAGAAGAGTCCATAGCTCCCTTATCTAATTAACATGTATACCCTGACTTTAGATTCTCCCTATGTTCTATCAGACAGTAATCATCAGGATAGTATTCAAAGTCGGTGCTTCTTATTCTTTGTTACACAACAAGATCATGTGAAGTGTTTCTTTAAATGGAATCTGTGAGTTTAACTCCCCTTTATGGTGGATTCAGCATGAGTGAATGAGGGTCTGAATTCTGCAGGTAAGAAGAAATATTTTCATACATTCGCTTTCTTCTCTTCCATATCCAAACCCTTTTAAGAATTCAAAAATAAATGCACTGTTTCTTTAATTTAGGGCATATCTTCTTGTGATTACAAAACAAGTCATAGTTTCATTCATTGTAATGTGATGACTGTTCCCCATAAATATCAGTGTAAAACGAAATTCATACATGAGGAAGAAATGCCAATTCTCTATCTCTTAATGAAGATCATGTGTAAATGCTTAGCAATTTTTCTGAATGCCATATGTAAAGGTTTTGAAGGTTTATTCATACTCATTTTTTCCTTAAAAGTTGTTTCTACAAGTTTAAAATTATTCATCAAGCAAAAGATTCAATAATTAAGTAGAATTCCAGGTTTCAAACACATCTGTGCATTTATTAAATATATCAGAGGTGAAGATAAGTGTGTGGAGTATTATTTCTTGGTTTCTTTAACTGTATTTATAATAATGAGAGATACCATGGAGGTATTTTCAAAAGATAGTCTAAAAGTCACTCTAAATGTCAGACAAAAAATTTAAATATCTTGTATCCAAGATGAGAAGAAATGTTTTGAGTGGAATTTGAGCTAAAGTCACACCAGGCTTCCACAATGTCACACAGACACAAAGTGCCAAAAGTTCACCCAAATGAAGACGTTTTTGAAGTAGCTGTTTAAAAATATTTTTAAAGTAAGTGCCTTGGGAAACAAAAACTTTAACTCCAGAATTTCAGAGGGATCATATTTTATAAAGTGTAAGTCATTGACAAACTCTGCATTATGAGCAAACCATTTTTTATCATACTCTCTTCTCTCATTGCTACAACATCAGTAAAGATATATGCAAAATCCAGTTTCATGCCATTTGATGTCATATAGGAATTGTGGTTACAAACTCCCAAAATTTAACAATCAAATTAGTTAATCTGATTGAAAATTGATATAAAATTTTGCTCAAGCAAAAGGAAAATTAATGGAAAAATTAATTGTACAATGTTACACATTAGAAACAGCTTTCAGGATATAAAAATCTACTCTACTTAAATCTCTCAGTTAACTTATTAAGATGTATGAAATTAGCTGTAAGTTTCAAAATAGTCAAATTCTTAGAGGCATAAAGCTACATTGGACCAAGAAAATACTCTTTTTGTAATAGTGACCACAACACACTTGTAGTCACATCCATATTACTTCTTCTATAATCGATTCATCATTCTGTCTGAATGCCTCTTACTTACTCAGGGACCCCACTTATTCTTTATGTAGCACCCTTACAATGCTATATTTAAGCCCACCCATTGTCATTTATCTCATGCAGTTACAAGTTCATCACAATTAGTTGTTATCTTTATAGAACTACCACACTTAATGTAAACTCAAGAATAATATATTTTAGTGAAAAGTACAGAGGAAAAACCAGAGTCTATACACCTGTCAATGCAAAGAAGAAACTCTAATGTATTTTATAACTCAAAATGGATTCGTCCTGACTCATAACTGTCATTCACTGAATCTTTATTCAATAAATATAGCACTACAAAAATTTACCAATCTGGTCATGTAGCAGAGCTCTCAGTTTGTATCCTTAAGTACTCATTTAAATTGTTATTCTGTCTGGATAATTTTCATTGTATTGTATTTTAAAACATGCACTGTTATTCCAGGCTTCACCAATATCTCTTTCCAATATCACTGAATTGTGATTAAAATCAAACATTCAAAGTATATTTTGTCACTTAACAAGGTATCTTCTTTTTTTTTCTGGATTGATAAGATACATGAATAAATCCCACCTTTAGAATCATATCTGTATCTTTCATGGAGAGTATTTTTATAATTGGACGCAAAGATTTTTATGCTAACAAGTTCTAGATGAATCACTCATACACCTATAAACCACAACAGACTCAACTTCATCAATGTGTTTCTGGATCTGTTTTGTTTTTGCAAAGAAAATAGCATAGTAATGGTTATAGATTTCTGAGGTATAATATATACCAGAAACTCAAATGTGGTATACAAATGTAGATGTAACAGTCTTATTAAGTAAGAAACACAGAGCCAAATGCAGAGTTAAAAGCCCAAAAGGTCAGAGCAATAGCTAAGTGCAGAGACTAAAATCCTTTCTTACCCTTCACTGCCACTGCTGTCCTTCCCCTCAGAAAGAGACCTACTTCCTGTGTATCTGTCTTTTTATTGACTTTTTATTCTGCCTTTTCATTGGTTGTAAACCCAACCACATGACCTCCTCATCACTGCCTGTCTATACAGACCTCCAGGTCTTCTATGGTTTTGAGATTAAAGGCGTGTGTTTCCATGCTGGCTGTATCCTTGAACACACAGAGATCTGCCTGCCATGTGATCAGGATTAAAGGTGTGTGCCACCACCGCCTGGCTTCTGCTGTGGCTTGCTATTAGCTCTGACCCCCAGGCAACTTTATTTATTAACATACAAATAAAATCACATTTCAGTACAAACAAAATATCACCATATACATTGGACTTGCACTCTATACACCTATACTCTTAATGCCCAGTGTACCATTTTTCAACTCTTCATTATGACAAGCTCCTTCTGAGTGATGGGGTTGATAGTCACAGTTCTGACTCTCATGAGCATACAAGAATTAATGATAATTTGGGTGTGTAGGCTGTTCTCTTTTCAGGTCGCTGGGAGAAACAGGAGAACAATAAAGATAAGCATTAAGAATTAACTGTGTGCTGAGATATATAAATAATATATTCACTCAGGTAGTTATTTTGCTAACTAGATCATTGTGTGGCTTGTTTGACAATATGTTAGGCAAAATGATTGGTTTATATATCAGAATGGATGTTAGGAAACAGCTGCTAATTTTCATTCAGGAAAAGTATTGACAAATTTTATAATGCTTTATAGCATCATGATTGTGTTCATATGTATAATAGTCATTTGTTCCCTTTATGCCTTAAACTCTATATCTGTGTATTTGGAGATAGGACCTATGAAGAGCTGATGAAAAACAAGTAAGGTTATAAAAGCCAGATAAAAACTAACAGGCTTGGGACTCTTTGAAGAAGAGTAAGAAACACCAAAGTTTTCTCCATCATATGAGGAATCAGCATGAAGCTGGCCTTTAAACAAATCAGAAATTATTAATAAAAAGTGTTTATATACACGTTTTCTGATTGATTCTGCTTCTCTAGAAAACTCTGCCTAAATAACAATGAAGGGTGAATTATGAATTTTAAAACATTGCTTGAATCACATAAACCTTACTGGGACTGGTTAGATCAATAGTATGACATGTTTTTATCTGAATATTGTAAGTAGGTAACTTATACATCACCTTCTAAAACCCCGTCAGCACAATGTTACAAACACACTCAAGATTTCTATGAGATACATATCTACACAACATATTTGTAATTTATTTTTGAATATTGATGCTGGGGTAACAAAAGATTTGTTCAAGAGTTAGATTTGAACCAAACTGATTGTAGGGTATTTGGTGGCACCCAAAGATTCATATATTAAAGATAAGTTAGCCTTTATAGAAGAAAATTCTCTCTCACTCTCTCTCTCTCTCTCTCTCTCTCTCTCTCTCTCTCTCTCTCTCTCTCTCTCTCTCTCTTTCTCTCTGTGAATGTATCTCTCTCCCCTCTCTGTCTCCACATCCCTCCCTCCTTCCCTCCCCTCTCTCTTTGTCTCTTTTTTCTCTGCTTCTTCCTGTCTCTTTATTTCTCTGTCACCATCTCTGTTTGTCTCTGTTTATCTTTCTGCTTCTGTCTCTCTATCTCTTTGTCTCTGTCTATCTCTCTTACTCTTTCTCTCTGTCTCTCTTCTGTCCACTGTGACATGAGAAGTTAGCATTTTTCTCCAAGACATAGTCTAACACAGTACCATTTTTATTCCTGCTTCCATGTCCTGTTCTCACCTAAGCACCGTGTTTCCTTTTTAGTCACCATATGCTCTAGGTCTTTGTGTGAGGGTAGCAAAAATTCCCCTTTGCAAATTATAATTCTTATTTTTCTGTATCCATTGTTTGCAGAAGGTAATTATATTTACTTAAAGTTGTTATAAGAGCTAAGTTTTTATGAAGATCAATTTCATAATTAACATGCATAGAGGGCAGTTGTTTCTGAAACACAGCTCTCTAGCTACTCAATTCAAATATTCCGTAACACATAAGTGACTTGAGAATTCTGAGGATTACAATATATCAAGATATTTGGCAAATATCCAAAGCCATCAAACTAATTATGAAAAAGCTTAATTGGAAAGTAATATTTGAATAATGAGCAGAAAAAGACAGAATGTCTAGCTTTGACCAAAATACTTTACCGTGTGTCTGTGACTGAGAAATTATTTTTGCCTTCATATGTATGTGTGGCTGTATATGCCATGTGTGCTTGTAGTGTGTGTATGTGTGTGTGTCTGTGTGTGTCTGTGTGTGTGTGTGTGTGTGTGTGTGTGTGTGTGTGTGTGTGTGTTACTGTATAACAACTTGTTCCAAATTGAAACATCTCTTTCTAGGATGGAGACAAAAGAAGACGCAAGAAGCTAGTAAAATGTAGAATACTCAAGCCTTGAGAAAAGTGAAGACTGCTGCTCACTGCCTGTTTTTCCAGAGGACCTGTTTTTAATTCCCAACACGCCCAGTGAGGTTCACAACCATATATGCATTCTTCTGGTTGCACATTTTTTATCCTCTACACGTAGTAGGCACATGTATGGGGCACAGAACTGAATGTGTGACATGTGATAAATATATATATATATATATATATATATATATATATATATATATATAATTTAAAACAAAAAATAAAATCCTCACAATGCTCAGTAAGTTAATGATAGAAGTCTCTAAAACATCAGAAATTAAAAAGGATTCAGATCAACCACTGGGTTATAATATCAGCAAACCATTGTTAAGGAAAGAAGATTCTCTTCGTGAGAGCCGCCTACAAGATGGGCAGGACGGTCAGGGAGCTCCAATGAGACAAGTTTTACAAGTCATCATTCTAGCTTATGTGAGATTTTACATGATGCAATCAACTTTGAGTTATTGATCCTCATTTCAGTGACCCAAATAAAGTCCTTGAGACTTTTCTGACATTCTTTCTTTAGCCTATCCCCAGGGCTTTACTTGGCACTGAAAAATAATTCTCCATGTTTCTCCATAAAAGTTCACATGACAAGAATATATAATTATTTTCTAAATACTGTCAAACTAATCTACAAATAATGTAAACCTAAATATAAGACTAGCACAAAGTAATATAAGACTGGTACAATTTCAAATTTAATTATAGAAGGAATACTTTAATCATAATAGAAAATACTAATACTTTAAGATTCTAAATGCTAATTCATATACCTAAAACAGATTGATCAACAAATAACAGGTTACTAAGTTCCATTCCTTTGGCAGGAGAAATAGCTTACTCTAATTAGAGATTTTAAGTATTCATTACATAGGCCTATAGATCACATAAAAACGTTCATCTAAAACGATACTATTTTTAAAATTATATAAAACATGGAGCATCCTTCAGCATGTTTCATGGTGCCAGGGATTTGAAAATATAATGAAACATGATAAAACTATAAAATATAGAATGAGTAATCACACTCGATATACTTTGATAGCACAATGCAGAACATTTATTTTTTATTGAAGCAAAAAATATTCCTATTCCACATAAAAGTGATTTTGTTTGGATTGTTCATTATTAGCCAGCTATTATTTGCTAGAGATGTGACTTGGGTCAGTTATTGAATGTTCTAGATAATATAGTTCCATTAAAATTGGGGTAATTCAAGCAGTGAGAAACACCAAGGCAATGACTACATACATAGCTGGAATAGCCAGACTTGGGAAAACTCTAGAATATGTGACTATCCTTGCATGACTATGAATTGTTTGCTTTGTAAGTGACAGAAAATAAAGCTAAGCAGCTACTTAGACATATCTCAAAAACAACTTAGACACATCTCATTTTAGTAAGTTCAATCAGTATAAGTACATGGACTAAGATCGAGTGCCTGTAGATTTTTTGTTTTGTTTTCCATTATGCCTTATTCAAGAGGGTATTATACTGCCTGTCTTCTTCATCTATTCTGATGCATTTTTCATCTAAAAAGAAATAGTTTTCTTGAAAATGGTAGAAAGAATAATTCTATCAGTGTTTTTTTCATTCATTAATACACCAGGTAAATTTGAGTCTGAATGGAAGTGTTTTTAAAAATCAACGCTAATGCAATATCTAAATAAAAAAGGGAGAAGGATGGTGAGAGGAAGAACAGCGGAGAAGGGGTGTAAAGGAGGAGAGGGGGAAGGGAAAAGGAGAAGGAAGACGAAAAAAAGAAAATAAAAGAAATCCACTTTCTTTCTCCTTCCAGATGTACACATTTTATTGATATAGTATTATTGTTATATTTGGCTCAAGGTTATGTACGACAATAACTTAATTTTCCAGCTTAACACTAACTACTATGTAATTTGATGTAAGAACGAAGTCAGAGAGCAATATGGTATAAAAAAATGCAAGTGAAGAAATTTGTGTAGAATATTTCTGGTGAGTAGAGTGATCCAGTGAACAGCTAGTCACAATCAAAGGATGCATTTCTCAGATAAGGAGAATATCTGATAAATTTAAAATATACATGTTTAAAAGTTTCTAATGTATGAATGATGTACCAAGATACTGGATCTAGAAACAGTGCAGAAAGTGATTGATGAGAAGTTTAAATATAACAATGGAGATGCAGTAAAAGCAAGGAGTTGAAAAACACTATGGGAACTTGAACATTCTAAAATATTTCAAAAAGATGAAGCTACTTGAGAACCTGGAAGCAGCTACTTAAATTTAGTAAACATAAAATGAATTATCTGGTGAAAAGCAATATTGCAGTCAGAGTGGCATTTGAGAAGTAATTGAGTGACTGTGATAGGAAGAGAAAGTGGAAAAGATGTGATAAAAATATGATATTCAGCAAACATTTCCAGACATTCTGATAAGTTGATGTACAACTGTAACATTTTGCAAGCACTATTTGCTGGGATACAGAGTTCTTGAAATACTATTCTTGGTCTAAGACATTTGAATGCCATGTTACATTATTTGACCTTTAGAAACAAACATTTGCTTTGTAAACAAAAAAATATACAATATGTAAGACCAAAACATGTAAGCATATTACTGAGAAACAAGTATTAAGGTGGATGAAATTGTCATCATGATTATTAGTATTTGTGTTAAGTGATGTCACTAAGATAAATTATCATATAATTAATTTTAATTTTGAAGTCATTGCTATATTTATGTAGTTTACTCTGCTTGCTGAAGAGAAATATACAATTTGATACAATTTTCTTTGCAGTAATATCAGTGGGGTCTCCTCGAAATCACTGACTGCAAAATAGCTGAACCTGAAGGACCTTGGCCAGCATCAATATTTGGCCAGAACTCAGTAATAGTTGCAGTAGAAATTTCTAGTTTGGAGTAATTTTTTATTCGCCAAACTATTCCTTAGGTGATGCTTAACATTATTATAGAGCCACTGTTAATATCAACTTGAGGAAACTAATTTTCTCAGAAGTTTTATAAGATGAACAGCAAGAATGAAAAGTATTGACAGTCTATTAAATCATAATATAACAGTCTCCAAATAGTATTTGATTTGTAGACAAGAGCATATATATATATATATATATATATATATATATATATATATATATGTGTGTGTGTGTGTGTGTGTGTGTGTGTGTGTCTATATATTTATAGACAAACAAGTGCATATAGACACAAACAAATTAATAGTAAATATATGTGTACAAATATAAACTTAATTTCTATACATAATGATTTCAAATATTAGCCTTATCTATTTCTTCTCATATCTCACAGAACTTTTGTAGATTGAATGCAAAATTCTTGTAATTATATAAGCCAATTGATTTTTTTATTCTTAGCAATAGAAAATTGCTTTTGGAGGTGAATGTAACTTTTTAAAAAATCATTAATATAACTCCCTATTAAATAATCAGAAGATCCGCTAAATAAATTGCTTGGAAACCATCAAATATGGTATGTAATATTTAATTTTCCAATTGAGATTTTTTTTTTAGGTTTGAACTGTGAGTAAAATAATAATGTCATTTGAGTTTTATATATCTACTATCAAATCTGCTGGAATAGTTTACATAGTGATTGTTTTTTCTGTTTTTTTTTTTCATTTTTCTTTATTAGGAAATTTTCTGATCACTCTACCTACAACTCACAGAACCCATCTCCTCCCTCCTCCCAACCCCCAGCCCTCCCTCCCAAGCCAGCCCACATCCCCACATCCCCCAAATCAAGGTCTCCCATGGGGAGTCAGCAGAGGCTGGCACACTGAGCCTAGGCAGGTCCAAGCCCCTCCCCACCGGCCAAACTGGTGGAAACCATGAACTGTAGACTAGTGGCTGTGGACTGGACTAGGCTCTCTGGATATGGAAGAAGGTTGTTTGGCTTGAACTTTTGGGGGGTACCCAGACAGGGGGATCTGGATCTGTCCCTGGTGCATGGGCAGGCTTTTAGGAGCCAAATGCCAGTGGTGTGAAGCCTTGCACAGCCTTGGTGATTGTGTTTTCTTTTCAACTAAATATGAACTTATCATTTGTCTGAAGAGATACAGTAAATGTGACATTAGGACATGATTCCAAAAGACTTGCATGTCAAAGATCAAGTATTCCCAAGAAAGATTGATAGACAAAATTAAAAATAAACAGGTATATGACAAACAGAATTTAGTTTGTCTTATTCTGTTAACTATTAGGAAAAATACCTTTTTATTAGATTTGAAATTTTCTCAACATTCTCTTTTTGACCACTAAATTTATATTTGACATATTTTTAAAAGGTAGCTCTTGGCAAGGTATAAATGCCTTGTTTAAAATTATATCATTTATTTGAATATAATGCACAGTAATATATTAAATTTAGACACAATTTTCAGGGTCTCCTCTACTTCATTAAGCTCATTCTTCTTCCTTTCACAATAGCCAGTTGCTGTGAATCATCATTCTGTATTTCCAGTTCTGAAATTATCAAACGTTCATAAAAAGTGAAACATAATACTATTTACATTGTCAATTAATCTTTGAAGTGTTTATGAAGATTATAGAAGATTTAAACAAATTCTGAGAATTTTCAAATTGCATATGGTTGTGCAGATATGGTGTGCATGTTAACTCATCATCTAGATAACTCATTCTAAACACATAATATATCATAAAGACATAGTTCCCAAGTTAAAATTTAAAGTCTAATCCTCCCAAAATAATTTTATTAAAATTACTTTTTACAAAATTGAGCTTGGTGGTACAAGTTTTTAATCCCAACATTCAGGAAGAAGAGGCAAAATAATCTCAATGTGCTTAAAGAGAGCATTTCCTATTTAGTGAATTTCATGCCAATCAGGGCTCTAAATTGAAACTTAAAAAAAATCTCCTACTAATACATTACTTTATTTGACAAGCCATTGAATTATTTAGGGAACAATCCACTAACCTCTAACAACTTTCACATTGGAAAAAGAATAATATAAACACATCGTGTGGTTTCCTAATCTTTTTTTTTTTTTTTTTTGGTTTTTCGAGACAGGGTTTCTCTGTGTAGCTTTTGCGCCTTTCCTGGGACTCACTTGGTAGTCCAGGCTGGCCTCGAACTCACAGAGATCCACCTGCCTCTGCCTCCCGAGTGCTGGGATTAAAGGCGTGCGCCACCACCGCCCGGCTGTGGTTTCCTAATCTTGGTTTGATTGAATTTTGTGCACACAAGATGCCTTTAGGTGATCCCAGGGTTATACGTGTACAAACTATGTATAGAAATCAAGCACAGATTATAAATAATATATTTAATTAAACATAAACCCTTTTGGCCCATATATATTATTTTAGCATTCATTGAAGTTGAAAGACAATTTGCATAATAACGGCACTAATGTGGTTATTTTTACATGGAGAGTTGTTGTCATGTTTGGATATTTGAATCTGAAGGATGTAAGAAATCATCCTGTGGATATCATTCTGTATAAATAAAACACTGATTGGCCAGTGGCCAGGCAGAAAGTATAGGCGGGACAAGGAGAGAGGAGAATTCTGGGAAGTGGAAGGCTGAGTCAGGGAGACACTGCCAGCTGCCACCATGACAAGCAGCATGTGAAGATGCTGGTAAGCCACAAGCCACATGGTAAGGTATAGATTTATATAAATGGGTTAATTTAAGATATAAGAACAACTAGCAAGAAGCCTGCCATGGCTATTCAGTTTGTAAATAATATAAGCCTCTGTGTGTTTATTTTATAAGTGGGCTGTCAGACTGCTGGGGGTTGGTGGGAACGGAGAGAATTCTCCAGCTACAAATGGCACCCAATGTGATGGCAAAAGTTTCCACCTAAAACCTGAATAAAAAGATTCTAAAATGGAGTTAAAAACAGTTCCTAGTTGTCTCTTCCAAGTTAGCAGCAGCCTGCATGTTTGAGCTACTATCTACTATGGCAGGTTCCTGGCGTGCTCACTCGACCTGCAGTATGGTGGGAATGAGGCCTCTGCAAGTCGCACATTAAGCTGCATGGTGGATTTACCCTTTGCTAGTGCAAAACAAAAAAGGGTTTTTGGGGTACACGCTGCTTTGATAGAAGCATAGACCCACTATTTCTGAGAGTTGATGGCTCCCAGAGCTGGCAGAAAACATACCACCACCACCATATTGGGAAGCTGAAGTGGGTGGAGCCAGTAGCCACAGTGCTGTTTCAGGCTTAGAAGGCTTCAGTTTAAAGCAATAGGTTCACAATAAGACTGATTCAGATGGAATAGTTTATAATGTATGTAAAAATGTACATAGGCTTGAAAGAGAGACAAAAGGAATATATGCAGTTATATAAACAGATAGTTTTTTTTAAAAAATAAAGTCTTTAAAGAGACAATAAAGGTAATATAAAATAAGCCACATAAAGATGGCTATCACACAGAGACTCTGGATTATGTTCTCTTTGATATTTGTAACTGAAGAAAAACATTTGATTGTAAAAGCTGTTGAGTTATGCCAAAATGTAAATTTTAAAGGTACCTTGACTTCAAAATTTGGATATAAGGATATGTTGCTTTGGAAAAGAGGCTCTGCTTTTATTTCCACAGAAAGCCAGAGGCTATAGATTTGTTCCAGTTTAAGATACATCAGGTTTGACCAGCCAAGATCCCCTGAAAGGTCTCCAATGACACCATGGCCCAGATGATCCAATATCCAGAATGGTTTCAGGGAACTGGCTCAGATGATACACCCTCATGGACTACTCCATAATCCTAAAATTTTCTTTGTGTCCCCATACAGTTCTGCCTTCCAGCAGGATGTAGTAAGAGAAGCTACACCCAAATTCCCAAATATAACAAGCTGGCTTTGGAGATGGAATCGGCTCACTCCCTTTCTAAGCCCAGACATATTGCTAAAATAAAAGGTTAAGAGGTTCTTGTGTCCCAAGTCAGAAGAGCCCTCTGGTGTGGGACAAAAAAATCCCAATATTTTTATTTAAAACAGGTTGATTAAAAATGCAATCTCTTTCTAAAAATGAAAAGGGGATATGATATAGATATACAGGATATAGAGATGATAGGATAAAAGGGTGGATTAATGAACCTACTTTTTTTTTTTTTTTGGTTTTTTGAGACAGGGTTTCTCTGCATAGCTTTGCGCCTTTCCTGGAGCTCACTTGGTAGCCCAGGTTTGCCTCGAACTCACAGAGATCCGCCTGGCTCTGCCTCCCGAGTGCTGGGATTAAAGGCGTGCGCCACCACCGCCTGGCATGAACCTACTTTTAAAGAGCAACAACTTGTTTAAAATGTTTTATATTGGTATAGATTTTAGTTTATTGATACAAACTTAAAGTTGATTTTGTTATACTGTGTGTATATTTCTACTCTTGTTTAAGGTGTTATGTTTGTATAGCTGTCTCTGTCTACCCTGCAAGACTCCTGAAAGTTGCTTGCATCCTCCTGTTTCTCAGGTAATATTATATCCTTCTGAAGTCTTTGATGTAGTTGAAGCTAGATAGTTACAATTTTACTTAGTTATGATAAAAGATAAGTTAGATATAAAACCTTAGACTCACAAATATAAGAATAGATAGGGTATCTTCTTTAATTTTGCCAAATAAACAGTTATTATAAATAGACTAGATATTATAACTGTAATTCTTGCTTGGTAATTGTTTTGTTATCTGTTTTGTTTCCTTTTGGGAAAAAAAGGGGGGGAAGAGTGAAGTGGATATCACTCTATATAAATAAAACACTGATTGGCCAGTGGCCAGGCAGGAATTATAGGTGGGACAAGAAGAGAGGAGAATTCTGGGAAGTGGAAGGCTGAGTCAGAGAGACATTGCCAGCTGCCACCATGACAAGCAGCATGTGAAGATGCTGGTAAGCCACAAGCTACATGGCAAGTTATAGATTTATAGAAATGGGTTAATTTAAGATATAAGAACAATTAATAAGAAGCCTGACATGGCTATACAGTTTGAAAATAATATAAGCCTCTGTGTGTTTATTTTATAAGTGGGCTATCAGACTGCCGGGGCTTGGCAGGACCCGGAGAGAATTCTCCAGCTACAATCATCAATATTTTTTTAACTTGTATAATATTTTGATTTTATATTAGTCAGTGTTGAGAACATCTCTTATAAATATATTAAACAACATGGCTGACGTATGTTTCAGACCATTTCATATCTTTACACACAATATTAAAGAATATTTATAGATTTTATACATCAAATATACTGCTTGAGAATTACAGCTTTATTTAATATACATGATAAACAAATTAAATACAATGCTGGATAGTCCCTTGTTTTTCTTGTCTATATACCTTGTCTATTAGAGAAAACAAAGACAAGCATCCTGTGAGGTGTGATCGTTAGAGCTAACTAAACAGCAACACCAACATCTGTCAACTTTTTTGCTGTTTGCTTCCTGGAAACAGCCCTGCACGCTCTCATGTCCCAGAGGGCATCCCAGGAGGCAAGAGTGTTTATGAACAGTTGGTACTTTATTCTGAGGTTACTTTCCAAGTTCAGAATTCTTATTAGGGGAGAAGAAGGGCTATGAAAACAGATGTTCAGTTGTGTGTGAAAAAAACAAAAAAGCACAGCAGACATATGCAGGAATCACAATAGATGTCTTCTAGAAAACACAGTGGTATTTTTTGTCTGTAAATTATCCTATTCAAATATTGACATTTGCATAATATTCCACAAAAGCTGTTCTAACCAGAATGTGGCTTTATAGAAAACTGAATACTTTATAAGTTTGTTTTCTATTTTTATAATTTTAAAGATTTGTAGAATTTTGATGATTAAACTTTTGAATTATGAGAAAATTAGTGAGACATCTGATAAACTGATATTTTTACCTTAATTGCAATTAGTTTCATTTGCTAGTTGGTCAATAGTGGTCATAATTTTTTATATATTTAACATCCCTTTGGTGTTTTGCAAGGAAAATTCCAATGTTTGCATAAAATTTCCCCCAAACATTCCTTTCTTGAATTCTACAGCAATACTTTTAAACTACCTTTGAAACAATCATCAGTTTCCTTATACACCTGTCACCAATATTTCATTTTCTCATAAATTTTACAGAGTCTACATACTATACAACTTTGCATGTTTCTCTGTATGTGGTGTAATGAATGTATATATGCATGTTTGCATGTGTTATTTGCATATGTGTGGGTAAATTTGGTTGTAAGAGTTCATGTGTGCATGTACAGATTCATGCTGAATGCCATAGGTTTTCCTTTAATGCGATCTAATTTATTCAGTAGTCAGTGCCTCTCAATTGAACATAGGGCTCACATATTACTGTATAGTCTTCCCTGTTTATTACCTAAGTTGTTTGTAATAAATAGCTGCTTTCCCAAATAAGAGTTTGTGTTCCACATTTCCTATGTTCCTTATCAACCTTCTATGTTCAATATCAAATAAACAACATAGTAAACTATTTTTTTTTTATCTAGAGTATCTTTAATATATTGCTACCAAATTTATGGAATCTGGATTGGTTTCAATTTAGTTACTAACCCCTGCTTTTTTCCCCTTCTTAATCTTCACTTTTATAAGTTTATAATTCACTAATCTTAACATCCTGAGCTGATCTTAATTCTAATATATGTAACAGTTAACTGTTGTTCCTCACCCACCTCTTTTTCTTTAAAATCAGAAAGCAAGTCAAAAAAATCTGTAGACAGAATTTTCTCTATTCCCAACTGGCCCCAACGTCCCACAACCTCTTATAAAATAATCACTCACTGGCTTAATATTAACTACAAACTGTATGACCATGGCAAGCTTCTTGCTAGTTAGCTTTTTCATCTTAAATTAATCCATTCCTATTAATCTATATGTTGTCATGTGGCCATGGCATTACTGGTCTGCTGGCATCTTGTTGCTCCTTCAGAGGGCTTGAATCTCTCTTGACTCTACCCTTCTTCTCTGTATCTCTGCTTGGATTTCCCACCTGACTGTAAGCTTTCTTGCCATAGGCCAAAACAGCTTTATTTATTATCCAATGAGAGCCACACATATTCTCAGCATACAGAAAGTCATCCTATAACAGAAATCCATTGTTTAAATTATACTTGCATTCCTGATAATATTCCAATAGTTAATATGTCCCTCTTTATAGAAGGAAATGTTTGTACTGTTTGAAATCACAATGACATACACATTTTAACAATACTTCATAAATGTTGTAATCAGACTTTGAAAGGTAGAATTTTTTTTCCTATTTGTCACTAATAATTCAAAAACTCACAACATTGTAAACTACCTAGGCAACATACACAAACAGGGTCTATTTCTCTATCACATAAATAATTTTAATTTGTGTGCATGTGATTTCAAACTTAAGTAGAAGTGCATATAGTATTTAACTAAGCACATTTTGAGGAAAATTAAATTCATAATTTAAAGTAAATAAATTAAATCATATATATAAAACATGCATATACATTACACACATGTGCACACACAGACACATATTTTTATTATGGGAACAGTCCATGTTATCTACATTTATTTGATGCTGGAACAATATACTGCATTTGTGGTGTTCTATTAGACCTATTTGTCTAATAGGGATCTTGCCTAACTTACAGAATACCAGTTCCTATCTTTTGTAGTTTCATAGTCTCCATTGAAAAGTGATTATTATATGTGACCTGATCATTTTTCCTTCTGTCTTTCAATATGCTCTGTTCTGTACATTTAATATTTTGTTATTCTGTTGTCTAAAATAGCTAATAATAAAGTAAATTAAAAAACCTTAAGATCTCAAATATTGTATCCCAAGAAATTCAGTCACACTCTAGGAGAAGCTGGAGAATTTCCTAGTAGGTCCCTGCTAAATAATAACTGAAGGAGGTTTCCAGACTCTTCACTCCTGAGCCTCTGGTGTCTCGTGTGCTTTGCTTCCAGGGTCTTTTACTTGCAATGAGCAGCACAAATGCATATCATATACAAAACGCAAAAATAAAATTAAAATGTTACATTTTAGTTTTATGTCAGATTATTAGCTGTATTTTTAACAGAATATATGCAAAATATAAGTCAATGGGCTATGATATATATATATATATTTGCATGTGTAATAGATATGTTTGTGATATACATTACATTACATTATACATATATACATACACACACATATATGTTTAGACACAATAGTCCTTCCCATAGTTTCTTGATAATTTAGTTTAGACCTCTGGGAAGTTCATGATCCACTTTAGAATTAGAAGCTAACATCTGTGTATTAGCAGAGAAATGAATGAGGAAATCACTCAGCTGATATAAAATTTTAGTGGGAAATAAAGTTTGGTGTTTCATATTGTAAAACTATTGAATTTGTTATGACAACATAAACTCATGAGCAATGAATTTATTCATGTTTTTCTCCATATGAGATTTTTTGCAATGAATACTAATTTATGAGTTTGCAAAGGTGTCATTTTGCCCACATTTTTCTGCATACATGCACCACTATGTATAATACAGCATATGCATATACATTTTTATTTATATTTTTATTATATATCAGTTCCCATAACCTACCAGATGCACTAAATTAGATTAGATATGATCATAATATGAAAAATATTGTTAATTCATTTATTTATATACTTATCTATTGTATTTTAATTTTTTGGTATTTTTATTTTTGAAATTAAAATACAGCTGCATTGCTTTTTTGTCACTTTCCTCCCTCCAGCTACTTCCATGAACCCACTTTCTCTCTCTCAAATTCATGGCTTCTATTACTTTGAATGTTACATGTATCCATTCCTAAATATATGTATATAGCTATAACATACACATATATGCATATGTATATGATGTTACTTTTATGTTTATGATGTCATGGCTTATACTTGGTATTTTTTTTTTACTTTATTAAAATACTGAGTTTATTTCACATGTATATTTGTCTCCCTACCATTTCCACATCTGACCACCACTATTACTATGTCCTATCATAACATTCCATACATACTTAAAACCAAGTAAAGGGTGGAGTTCCATCCTTGAAAACTAAACAGGCATTTTAGACAACACATTCTTGGCAATGGAACCTGGACAACATTTATCAAACACAGTAGGGAAAGTTCTCACTTTGCATTACAAAAAGGATAGCCAGATATATCAATTGGATATTAATATATCAAATTAAGTAAGACGGAATTGTAATAACCAGCTGCAGGCTCTGACCTAAAGAAGACTATACTTCCTGCTCTCAGCATTCCTAATCATCAGTAGTTCTTTGTCTAAGGTTCCACTTCCATGTTAGCATGTCTATTAGTGTTATCCTTCTTTAAGTGTTGTTTAGGCAGCCATGTTGATGAGACTTAATGAATGTAGCTTCTCCGGTATTCCCAAAGATAAAATCTCAGAGCTAATTTCCAGTTTGACTGGTTACAGTCATCCATGTGCTTGCTCCCTCTTGTGCTATGACTTCTGAGTCTTAGGTGAAAGAGTTGTATTGTAGATGTATCTATTGAGTGGGGCTTTCCATCACGTGCTGAGTTGTTCTTTACATCAGTTGGTTGTATGTTTCTGTAATGCTCTCCATGTTCTGCAAAAAGGCATTTTATTGATGAGGGGTGGGAGCTATACATATATCTGGATATTTGAAGCTAAGAATGGTAAATGAGAGAGAACATGCTATGTCTGTCTTTCTGGGTTTGGGTTACTTGACTTGATTTGATCCTTTCTATTTTAACTTTTTATATTTGATCCTTTCTTGATGTTTCCATTTACCTGAAAATTTTATGATTCATTTTTATTAACAGATGAATATCATTTCATAGTATATATGAACCACATTTGCATTGTTCATTTGTTGATTGAAAGGCATTTTGGTTTAGGCATTTCCTAAATATTGTGACTAGACCAGCAATGAGCATGGCTGAGTAGGTATTGGTGGAAAAGGATGTTGAGTTCTATGGACATGTACTGAGTAGATGTAGATGTGTCATATGGCAAATTTATGTTTGGTTTTTCATTTTTCTATACTGATTTAAGGAGTGGCTGCACCAATTTGCAGCATCACTGACAGCAGTGAATGAGAGTTCCTTTTTCCCACTTTAGCATTTGATATTTGTAGTGTTTTTGTTTTGTTTTTGCACTTTGCCATGCACATAGGGGTGAGATGAAATCTCAAAGTTTTTTTTTGATGTGAAATACCTTAGCTGCTAAATATAGTGAACATTTTTAATTCCTTCTTTGGAAATTTCTCCACTAAGATTCAAAGTCCAATTTTTGGATTGATCATTTGGATATTTCATTTTTCTTACTTTGATTGTGTTTTGTACTTTTAAAATATATTATGGATATTAATGATATGCTAGATGTATAGTATATATCCTCACCCTTTCTTTATGTTTTCTCTTCATTTTTAATCAACTAATTTTTAGCTTTGTAAAAGCATTTTTAGCTTTATGAGGCCATATTTTCAATTGTTTGTAGATGAATTTCTAAATGCTCTTATTAAATAAAAAACACAGAGCCAAATATAGTGGTGAAAGCCTCAGAGAATCAGGGAAATAGGAAAGGCACAAGCCAATCTTACCTCACCAAATCTGCAACTTCCAAATGTGAGTCACTTCTTGTCTACTCATGCCTTTATTGCCTTGCTCTTCTGCCATCTGATTTGCTCTCTGTTTAGCTACATCGCTTGCTCTTCCTGGCCAGCTCTGTAACTTCCTGTCTATTAAGGCCTCTAGAACTCTATGGTTGGTACTGGGATTAAAGGCATGTGTCACAATGCTTGGCTCTGTTCCCTAGTGTGGCCTTGAACACACAGAGATCCTGCCTGCTAAGTGATAGGATTAAGGGCATGTGCTACCACTGCCCGACTTCTTTGTTTACTTAAAATGGCTTGCTATTTTCTCTGATCTTCAGGCAAAGTTTATTTATTAAAGCACAAATAAAATATCACCACATTTCAGCACAAATAAAATATCACCACAATTGTTGGCCTCAATTCCTGGGTAAATGGGATGATATTCAGAAAAATCATTTTCTATAGATATATTCCTTAGTTTACTGCTTATGCTCTCTTCTAGAAGTGACAGCGTTCTAGTTTTATATTTTAGTCTTTGTGTTGGTTTATGTGCAAGGTGATAGGTATGGGTCTAATTTTATTTTCAGCCTATAGACATCCAATTTCCTAGAACTTCTTTTGAAGTTTCTGTCGTTCCTCCACTAATACTTGTCTTAAATCCCCATGTGCTAAAATATTTAAAGATTAAAATCTTTTATGTCATAATGCATGACTTGTTGTTTTCTGAACTAACAAAACAGATTAAATTATTTGTACAAGAGTACGCCAGTTTCCATCTAAACATACTAAACACTTCTAATTTCTCCAATGATCTCATGTACCCATGAGATAGTTCATAGCTTCATACTCATTTACACCTGTCTGCACATTCTGCTATACCTTCTGGCTAAAATTACAACAAAATAATTTTTAAACATATCCTCCTTTAATTTTTTTCATCTGATGATAAAAATGATTATTTTTTTCTTGCATGCATCTTTAAAATGTATAGTATTTAATCTTGTTTTAAAACTGTTTATCTTAATTCATGTAACAATTTTATGTATTTGAAGAGCATTCATATTATGTAGGGGTTGGGTAATGCTCTTTACAATATTTTTTAGTTTTTCAAGCTGAGAATTTGAATTTTTATTGAATTTATCCTAGATGCTCAATACTTGTTATCTTCATTTACCTTCAACTGTTAGTGGAATACATAAATGTGCCAAGTATGGTCAATTTTTGAAGACAATACTTAGTGGCCAATAAAATAATATTCCAAATATTAGGCTTTTCAATAGCCACATTATATTGAAATGAAGTTTTATTTCATGCAATTTATACTTTATTCCTTTATTTGAAAGCAAACCTCTCAGGATATCCAATGATTAAAGCAAATTAAGTCTGCATAAATATTTCCTTTTCCTTTTCCCTTTTATTTTCAGTGCCAGTGATCAAACCAGAGCTGTACGTGTATTTCATAGCATGCATTCTGCCACTCACTTACTCATGTAAGCACTTAATTTCGGATTTTAAAAGCAATACTTTCAAATTTTTAAAATTGATAAACCTATTAAAATTTCCTCTTGAGTTTTTAGTTTTCCACTCTTCTCATGTCATGATCCTTTTTTTCTTTCAATTATATTTCTTCCCTTCCCTTTCCTCTCTCCAAATCCTCCCATACCCTTGTATCCACTCTCCTTCAAATTCATGACCTCTTCTTTCATGATTGTTACTGTGTGGTTACATATGTTTGTATAGACATATGTATTTCTAAATAAAATTTGTTCTGTCCATATAAAGTTTTTGTATGTATGGTTTCAGGGCCAATGTTTTAGCATTGTATGAACAATCAGTGTTCTCTTCCCTGTGGAGGACTACCTCTCTTACTTAGTTGCTTTTAGTTCCTTTAGTAGGACTGAAGTCATGAGTCTTTACAAAAATGAGTGGAAGTATTTTGTGTGTGTTTGTTGAGCAATCATATTTATTTCCGATTTATTTAGAAAATGATGAACATTTTATTTGTAATTTAAAATAATCTGAGCCATAATGTTATACCAGATGTATAACTAGTTTTTATTTAATAATCTGCTCATAATCTGTGTATGTTATTACTGAAAAACAGACTGTGTCATTGATTTATCATTGTTAATTATGATGCCACTTTAAAAAAAGGATTCATTTTATTTTTAATGATGGTATATATGGTGGAGATATGTGCATACACATACATAGATTCCCATGAAATTCAAATATGATCCCATCTGGAGCTGGAGTTACAAGGAGAGACTATTATGGATGCTGGAAACTGACCTTCAGTCTTCTACTAGACCATCAAATATTCTTAACTGCTGGGCCATCTTTCTAGCCCTATGATGTCACTTTTTAAAGAATTGAAACCTGGTGGATCTCCAAAAGGTTCATGCATCAGACCTTTCCATGTCAGGCTAGTAGCATTGTTTCAGAAAATGGTTGTACATTAAGAAGTAGAGTCTTGATGGAGAAAATTGTTGCAAGAGGCTGAATATGATACTTTCTAAACTGGTAATAGTTCCTATTCACTTTACTTCATGAGTGCAGGTTGAATGTGATTATCCACCCTACTTTTTCTACAGCCATGGTTTTTCTATGTACAACCATGGTTTTCCTGTCATGTTAGACTACTTCCCTTGAGAAAAATAAGTTAAAATGAACCCTTTTACCTTGGAGTTGTTTTTTCAGGACATTTTATCAGAGCAGCAAATAAGTAGGTAAGACAGGAACATATATTGTCATTTTATAAACATTAATAAAAGTTCATCAGTCTTTCCTTACAAAGTTTAGTTAATGATCACCATGACATCATTTATGATTAGTATTGTGTTTTCAAAAAGGTACTGAACATTGTTTCATCTTCTCTGGATGCCTTAAAACAATTCAAAGAGTTTTTTCAACTTTTTTATACTATGCAGTTGTAAATAAACTGGAAATTCACCTTGGATTCTGTGGTAGATTAGATCTTTTTCCAAATAGCAAAATGGAGGCCAAAGGAATAATTAAGAGGCTGGATAAAGTAAATGTAGTACAGTTTTCAAAGGAAGATAAAGTGACCATGAGCTGTGTTTGTTTGGAGACTTGGATCACTATGGGTTTTATTGAAGTTTAAAGTATCAAGTTGTGGTAAGCTTTTGAGCATGGATATCAGGCACATGATCTACATTTTTAAGGTTTCACCCTAGTTCACTTTGGTAGAGAATGGTGCCAGAAGGGGAAGTCCCTATGCTGTACTGAGTAAAACATGAGAGTGTATGAATACAAGCATAGGCGTAAAAATAGTCTGTCACTGTTTTTAAGGCGGGTGTCCCGCCAGTTATTTGTACCTGATTAAGTGACATTATGGTATATGCAAAGCAAAAGGAATCATATGTGTTTTAGATGAGGCCTGGGAGATGGCACCTAACGACAATTTCATTGCTCTTAGTTTACTCATTCCAGCCCATTAGTATAGGAGGCTATATCTAACAAGATTGTATTGTTTTGGGTTAGCTCTTGAGTTTTGTAGTCCATTAAGATCTGATTGGGGACTTCCCATTAGTTAATAAAAGGTCAATGATGGCTTGTTATCTTTCAAATTTGAGAATAGTAACAAGTTGTTAAGGGATGTTTCTCATGGTTGAATGTACAAGCTGGCACTTGAAATTCTGCCAAATCTTGAAATGCACCTGGAAAATCTTTTCTCCCCTGACTTCCTAATCTTACCTACTCTATGAGCTCTAATATTCAATTTAACTGAACATTTTCATGTACAGATGTGCTTCTGAAATTGTCAGCACTAAATTTGTATCTGCAGTACATTTGTTTTTAATAATAAAGCAGTTAATTTGTATTGATTTTTCTTTTGTAATTAATAAAACATTTTATTTCTTTGAGCATTCTGAGCATTTTGATTTCATTTATAGATATGTTCATTGTGTGGCAAACTTTATAGGATATCACACTTGACAAATTCTTTGGATTAAATCATTTTAAAATAACTGAAACACACAATACTCTACAAATTGCTGCTGTTGCCATATGTGTTGTAAAACCTGAATTTGATGGGGCGTAGTAGTTAATAACATATGTTGTTCTTGAAGAGAACATTAGTGTGATTCCCAGAAGACCCACCAAATAGTCTGTAACTCCTTGCCACTTTAGTTCCAAGAGATTTGTCACATTGGCTTCCATAGGCACTGCACATGAAGAAGTCAAAGTATTGTCATTTGCAGATGCCATGATAGTATACATAAGTGACCCAAAAAGCTCTACCAGGGAACTCCTACATTTGATTAACATTTTAATGGAAATGGCAAGATACAACATTAACTAAAAGAGAAACAAATCAGTAGCCCTCCTATATACAAATGCCAAGTGAGCTGAGAAAGAAATCAGGGAAACAATATCCTTCACAATAGCCAAAAGTATTAAAAAGTATCCTGGGGTAACTCTAACCAAGCAAGAGAAAGATTTGTATGATAAAAATTACAAGAGTTTGAAGAAAGAAATCAGAGAAGATATCAGAACATGGAAAACTCCCCCATGCTCAGGGATCGGTAGGATTAGCATCACACAAATGGCCATCTGACCAAAATCAATCTACAGATTGAAGGCAATCCCCATCAAAATTCCAACACAATACTGTACAGACCATAAAAATACAATATTCAATTCATTAAAAAAAGCCCACAATCGCCAAAACAATCATGTGGAGTATAAAAACTTCCAGAGATATCATCACCCTGATTTCAAGCTCTACTACAGAACTATGTTAATAAAATCTTCATGGTATGGGTATAAAAACAGACAGGTTGATCATTGGAATTAAACTGAAGACACAGACATTAATCCACTCACATATGGACATCTGATATTTGATTTTTAAAAAGCCAGAAATACACACTGAAAAGAAGAAAGCATCTTCAAAAATATGGTGCAGCTATAATTGGATGTCTGTGTGTATAAGAGCACCAGTTGATGCATATTTATCACCTAGCACAAAACTCAAGTCTAATCAGATCAATGATCTCAATATTAAACCAGACACACTGAATCTGATAGAAGAGAAAGTAGGTAACAGCCTTGTAGGTATCAGCGCAGGAGACTATTTCCTAAACAGAATGTGGATGGTGAAGGCTAATAAATGGGACCTCATGAAACTGAAATGCTTCTGTAAGATAAAAGACTCTGTGAACATGACAAGGTAGCAGCCATCAAAATTGGGAAAAAAATTCATTCACCAACTCCACATCTGTCAGAAGGCTAATATCCAATATATAAGAAGAAATCAAGAAACTAGGCATCAACAAATCAGATAATTTGATTAAAAATGGGGTACTGATCTAAACAAAGAATTCTCCACAGAGAAATCTCAAATGGCTGAAAGACACGAAAAGAAATGTTCAACATCCTTAGCTATCAGGAAAATACAAATAAAAACAACTTTGAGATTTCATCATAAGCCTGTCACAATGTCTAAGGTCAAAGCACAACAAACAGCTCATGTTAGCAAAGATGTGGAGTAAGGGGACCACTCCTCCATTATTGGTGGGAGTGCTAACCTGTATGACCACTATGAAAAATCAATATGGCAATTGCACACAAAATGGGAAATAGGTCAACTCAAGACACAGCTATACCACTTGAGGCATATACCCAGATGATGCTCTATTCTACTGCAAGGGCACATGCTCAGCTTGTTCATAGAAGCTATATTCATAATAGCCAGAAACTGGAAATGACATAAATATCCCTAAGTGGAAGAATAGATACAAAAAATGTGACACATTTACCCAATGAAGTATTATTTAGCTGTTAAAAAAAAACAAAATCATGAAATGTGCATGTAAATGAATGGAACTACGAAAAATCATCCTGAGTCAGGTACCCAGACCCAGAAAGACAAACATGGTATACAGAAAACTTAAACATTTTAAATGTCAAAAAAAGCAGATTGCTGAAGTGTTAGAGGACCATAATCTATTAAGTACTTACAGGGGACACAAAGTTAGTTCCTAATTACCTGCTTCAAACACAAACCTGAAAATACATACAAGAACATAAGTGAAGCTTATTTCTAATATTATTTAGTATTCTCAATGTCTACTAATATCCCAACAGAATATTTATGTATATATATATGCTAATACTATAGATTTTGAGATAATATTTATATTTTAGGGAAGATTTTAAAAAGTCAAAAATAAAACCAAAGGATTTTGAGATTTGTAGAAATAGAAAAGTCCCTTAATTTTGGTTGTCTTTTCTTCCAAAGCAGGTTGCTCTTCTGACATGTGACAGAGATTTGGGATTCTTCCTTAACGAGCATGTGTGGATGTAAAGAAGAGGAGAGCCATCGTCCAACTCCAAAGTCAGCTTTGATTTTTAATTAAATTTTTACAGCACAAAGACCATTTGCCTTTTATGTTTGTACGGAGCAGCGAAACCAAGCATGTAGGAAGCCTGGAGTTGTGCTATTCCATTGGGCCAATCTTTCTTCAGACATTTTACTTGATGATTCATCTTTCTTCTTCCAGTATCTCATTTGTCCAGTGCTCTTTAGATTCCTCAGTTGGATGCTTTTATTCTTCTGAAAAACAAAAAACAAACCCTGCCCCAACCCTAACATTGGGGACTTCATTTTTTTTGGCAGGTTATACTTTTGTTAAGGTGTTGTGATATATTATGTATCAAGTAAGGCTTGCCTGAGCATCAGAGGACAGAGCTAGCCACTTGATTAAACATAGAGGCCAGGCAGTGGGGGCATACACCTTTAATCCTAGCACTTGGGAGCCAGAAATCTGTGGGGATCTCTGTGAGCTCAAAGCCACCTTGGACTACAGGAGATTGATTAAGTCTAGGAGAGAACCAGGGCCAGACAGTGGAGGCACACACCTTTAATCTCAGCACTTGAGATCTCAAGCCTTTGCTACCAGTATTTGGGAAGTACGCACACCATGAATTCCAGCACTAGGAAGGAAGTGATATGGCTAGACAGAGAAAAGTATATGAACTGTGAGGAGACAGAAGCTAAAATTTCTCTACTGAGGACTCAGAGGCTTTCAGTCAGGGGATTTGGGCAAATAGGATCTCACCTTCCATTCGGCCTGAGGATTCGGTATAGGTAAGAAGTGTCTCTAGTAGTTTGTTCCTTTGTTTTCTCTGATCTTTCAGCATTTACCCCAATATCTGGCTCTGGGTTTTTATTATAAGACCATTTAGAATTAGTACAACATTAAGACTTTTTTTTTGCAACAGAAAAAATATTGTTTTTTAATGATATTTTTTATTTTGAAATTAAATATACCTCTGTATGTGTAGATAAATAAACCTATATCCCCCCTTCATTTAACAAGGTTAAAGTGAACATTTAGATTACTAATAAATTTTTAGATTTATTTTTATATCACAAAGAACATTCATTTTGATTTTTAGCCTATCTTTCTAGTAACCCTATAGAGGGTTTTTATAATAATCTGTAGATATAGTATGTGATTTCTGTAGTATGCAAACATACAAATTAGGACTTGTATCTGAATTTTGTCTCTCAATGGTTGGCTTAAGGTGTTTGCCACCACCACAATGTTTACTGTAACTCTATAATTTAAAAATCAACTAACTTATGTATCTTTACTATGATTAAAAGCGTGGGCTTTCATTGTCCTGCTCAGCTGTTTTATCTCAGCTCCAAATCATTCAACCTCTTAGATATTTAGAAAACAAGCTTGAACTCTAGTAACCCTTTGAACTTATTTGAAACATTTAAAATCTCTTAACTGCGTTTTTAATACCAAACAACAAAATAGCCTTTTTATTTAAGAAGAGAGCACAAAAATCTGATGTCAAAGATGGGGTAGCCCACATGGTAATCTGTAGTATTATTGAATTAAGACACTATTTTTGTTGTTGTTGTTGTTTTTGTTTTGTTTTCAAGACGGGGTTTCTCTATTTTGTTTTGGTGCCTGTTTTGGATCTTGCTTTGTAGACCAGGCTGGCCCTTGAGCTCACAAAGACCTGCCTGGCTCTGCCTCCTGAGTGCTGAGATTAAAGGTGTGCGCCACCAACGTCTGGCCAAGACACATTGTTTAAAAGAAGCTGTTTTTTTTTTTTCATGCCACTAAAGCAATTGTGCCTTTAATAAATTATTATTCAAAAGTTATCTTTCTTTATTTTCCTTCTTTTTTCATACTTGATCAAATGTAGGGCATTTGTTAGTCTTATACGTTAGTTTGGATTGAATGACCCAGTTGTTTGATGAGCTATTGCATCTCCTCATCAAGAGCTCTCCTACATTTTCCATATTTCTTTCAATGAAAGTATAAAAGAATTCCAAATTCTGCTCCTGAACCAGCTGTTTTAGTGCCTGTAATATTTCTGATGTCAAAAGTTCTAGTTCAGCCCACACAGATTTTTCAGTTAACCATTTTAAAGACAGGGCTGTTGATAAGTTTGAAAAACCAACAGTGGTTGCACCCTGTTTATATACAACCTGAACAGTCTGAGACTATTCTTGATAATACTTTTTAACAATTTTCTATTTTATCTCTGTTCCTAAGATTGGAGGAACATTAATTTGGGTTTTCCTTTGCTGCAACAAATCGCCCACCTAGGAATTCATTGTTATGTGAGCTACATATGGCTATAAATTTCCTATTTGTACTTCTGGCCTTATACTTTTGACCCTTTTTGAACTTTTTTCTACCTGAGATAAATTTCCAATTCCTAGAAGCTGAAAATTTATCTACTGAAGAGGCTAATCTGCATGCCAAGATTTTGTTGAATTTATTTTTACATCTGCTCCTGATTCTATTAATCTTTAATTTTAATACCATTTATTTGTATTTTTAGATTTGGTCTCTGCTCATATATAGCAGTTTGCTAATCTACTTGTTTTCTTGTTTCTCCTAAACTGTTTAGTTTTCTCTATTGAAGCTGTTCTATCCTTGATCACATCCAGAGGAATATTGTTTTTGACAACAGGTATTGAGTCTTTTAATTGGCTATGGATGAATTTCTCCAGTGCTGACAGGGAATGATTGAACTGTATTTGACATTGGTGCCTGCAAGAGGCCCATTAATTCATTTCCTGATGGCAAAGGGTTATCTTGCCTGTCTCCTGTTGATCTCCATTCATTAGTCCAATGACGGCATTTTCCACATCTTTATACTCCAGAAGTCTTGGGCCTTCTGCTTGGATTACCTTGAGAAAAAACACTGTTTCTAGTAACATCTTATCTACAATCCCCTTTCAAATTACCTTGTTTATCACAATTAAAACGTCTAATGTTTTGATTTTTCTTAAAATTTCTAGTAATTACTTCTCCTATTAAAGCCCCATCATTAGTGTGGGATCCAACATCAGGTGTATTTATAATCCATTCTATTGGTTGCCTTTAAAGGCCTAATCAGCCATTTAAATTCTGAAAAAGCAGTTTCAAAACATCAGGTGTATTTATAATCCATTCTATTGGTTGCCTTTAAAGGCCTAATCAGCCATTTAAATTCTGAAATAGCAGTTTCAAAAGTCAAAGAGATTCAATTAATATTTTTCTGAATTTTAGATCAATCCAACTGCATTCTTTTTATAGCTAAAGTCAATCCTGTAAAAAAAATCAGTGAAGGTTTCTTTTGGGCCTTGTATAAATTTAATAAATGACTTAGATCTTTTTCTTGATTCTTCAACCTTGTCCCAAGCATTTAAGGCTTCTAAATGACATAGATGACATCATCAAATTCAAACTGTCTTTGGAACTCAGCATATTGGCTTCATCTAGAAGTTGATCTTGGATAATATTAATTATCTAGCCCACATCATTGTTCTATGGCCATAGCTTCCTCTTTCCACCATGTTCATCATTGTAACTGAGGACCAGCTTCCAGTATTGCTATAGCTCACTCTTTCAAGTCTTGGGACATAGTTCTACTCTGAATGGGCCCATGAATTTAACATCTGCTTCACATATGAAATGACTACTTCTCTAAATCTCCTCATATCTAATATTTTTATGATTCCATTTAACTTCTGTATAACATTTGGGGGTGCTTATGGCCTTCTGGTCATTCTAATATCATAACTAAATAAACTAAGGTTGGTTTTCCAATAACCTTGGGCCACTCCTCTTCAGTTTCATCATGCAGTGGTGCAGGAGTCCTTGTCTAAATCCTTCTGTGTATAGGTGTGTTTCCCATTTTCATTAGTAGGTCTTTCTAAGGCTTGTAACTGATCAGTCATATTCTTCTTATTTTCATAACTCTTTCTTAGGCTTGTATCTTATCAATAGTAAGTCCTTCTAAGACATGTATCTTATCTGTCAAATTCTTCATATTTTCATAACTAAGTCTTTCTAAGGCTTGTAACTAATCAGTCAAATTTTCATATTTGGCACAGTTATCCAACCATTTTTCAAGAGCAAAATATGAACTACCAAACTGATAGTAGTTATAATCAGTGCTACTTAAATCTCGGCTATGTCATTTATCCCTCATTTATTTTTCCCATTTCAAGCCATCCTTGCATTGTGATAGGTCCCAATCTGAACATGGGGAAAATTTTCTTTTTAATATTATTTAACTCTATCCTTGATGACTTCCCAGGTGTCTCACCATGTATCCTGACTTCTCAATTTGTCTGGAGCATCAGAGTTCTTGGTGAGCTCCAGCCTCATCTATCAAGCCTGAGCCTGGTTACCAGCATCCTCACCAATGCGGCTGCAGCAGTTGGGTGGTCACATCATTTGTTGTAGTGCCAAAATGTTGGTGTTCAGCTGTCACGGCCACTGCACATCTGCTGCTGTTTCAGACAGTAATTGTGGCTCCACAGCTACTGGCCTGTAGCTCAGGCAGTGGTCTGGCAGGATTTTTATGTCTCACGATATCTGACTCCTGCTGCTGCTACCAAATGAAGTTTTAAACTAAATCTCTATTGTGCCATTTACCAATAAAGACTCAGGAGTCACAGGCTCAGGTTAAAACTTGCTAGCTCAGAGAGGTTGAAGAGCTAGTAGCTAACCTTCCTTCTTTGCTGGTATCTCCAAAAGACAAAAAACATCACCACATGCAATGTCCCTCCCTACTACTTCCTGTCTCTCTCTCTCTCTCTGTATTCCATACAATCTCTGCCTCTCTTGATTACTTTCTAGTAACAAGTAATGGGCTCTGCCTAATGACCCAGGGTTGACTTTATTTAACTGGTGCAAACACAAACTCTGAGTTCACAATGTGATTGAACATCCCATAATAATGGTATGTGCTCAATTGTAAGTGGATATTAGCCATTAAATAAAACATAATCATGATAAAATACACTGACCCAGGATGCTAAGTAGCAAGGAGAGCTCAAGGGGGATATTAATATATCTCTCTGGGAAAGGAAAGTTGAGTGGATTCTGTGGGTGGAATTGGGGTGGGTGTGGATAAGTTCAATAGATGACAGGTATAGAAGAGAGGGAAGGAAGGAAAGAGTACTGGGAGGGAAGAATGGAATTGGGGGGTATTTTGGAGGTAATGTGGAATCCCAGAACAGTGGAAGTGGGAGTAGTGGGTGTCTCTGACTCTTTTTGCCTGTTAATGGGATTCTTTTCCTCCTCATGGGTTGCCTTGTGAACTTTGATACAAGGATATGTGCCTAGTCTTATTGTAACTTGTTATGTCATATTTCCTTGATGCCCCTGGGAGGCCTGCTCTTTTCTGAAAGGAGAAAAAGGAGTGGATATGGAAAAAGAGGCGAGTTGTGGGAGATACTGGTAGGAGTGGAGGGAGGGGAAACTGTGGTCAGAATGTAATATGTGAGAGAAGAAAAATTAAAAAAGGGGGACATCAACCAGCACCCATTGGAACAAGAGGTGAGTGAATGTTCTTCAAATCGGATAGCCCAGTCTCTAGGCCCTAGGCCCCACGGTACACCCCATGCCCCCCGCACTGCAGACCCACTAGTGGGCAAGCATGCAAGGCTGTTGTGGGCAGTCTATTCTACCATTACCCCCATGGACTCTGTAATCTACAAGTCCCACTCCACCTCCAATCCGACCCAATCCCTGTTACCTTAGCAGCTCCCTGTGACACTACAGGCACCAATGGCACGAAGAGTGGACCCAGAGGCACAGACACCACTTGCATAGGATGAAGAGCCACCCCAGAGGCACAGGCATGGTCTGCACTGATTGGCGGAAGAGATGAGCAGATGCCTGTGCAAGAATACATCCAACAACATAAAGAGCAATATGGGACCACCAGAACTTAGTGGCTGTACAACAGCAAGTCCTGAATATCCCAACATAGAAGAAGCATAAAAACCACCTTAAAAATAGCTTTATGAAGATGATAGTGACCTTTAAAGAGGAAGTGAAAAATTCCTTTAAAGAAATTAAGAAAAAGACAAAGAAAAAATTGGAGAAATCAATAAATACCTTAAAGAAAACCAAGAAAAAAAACAAACAGGTAAAGGAAACAGTTTAAGACTTGAAAATTGAAGTAGAGACAATAAAGAAAACACAAACTGAGGGAATTCTGGAAATAGAAAATTTGGGTAAATGAATAAGAACTATAGATGCAAGAGTAACCAAATGAATGCAAGAGATGGAAGAGAGAATCTCTGGCATTAAAGATATGATAGAGGAAATAGATTCATCAGTCAAATAAAAACATTAAAGACAAAAAAGTCATAACACAAAATGTCCAGGAAATCTGGGACACCATGAAAAGACCAAACCTAAGAATAACTGGGATAGAAGAAGCAGAAGAATACCGGTTCAAAGGCACAGAAAGTATATTCAACAAAATCATAGAAGAAAAATTTCCCAACTTAAAGAAGCAAATGCCTATGAAGATACAAACACCAAATAGACTGCACCCAACAAAAAGTCCCCTCATCATGTAATAATCAAAACACTAAGCACACAACATAAAGAAAGACTATTAAGAGCTGCAAAGGAAAAAGGGCAAGTAACATAAAAGCAGATCCATCAGAATAATGGCTGACTTCTCAATGAAGACTTTGAAAGCCAGAAGGGCCTGCATAGATATTATACAGACACTAAGATATCATGCGTGCCATCTCAGGTTACTATACCAAGCAAAACTTTCTATCACCATAGACAGAGAAAAGAAGATATTCCATGACAAAACCAGACTTAAACAATAACTATCGACAAATTCAGCCCTATGAAAAGCACTAGAATGAAAATTCCAACAAAAGAAAGTTATGTGTACCAATAAAAATATGGTAAATAGATAATCCCACACCAGCAAATCCCAACGAAGAGAAACACACACCCAACCACCAAAAAATAACAAGAATTAATAATCACTGATCATTGATATCCCTTAATATCAATGGACTCAATTTGCCTATAAAAAGACATAGGCTATCGGCATGGATACAAAAACAGGATCTATCCGTCTGTTGCATACAAGAAATACACCTCAACTTCAAAGACACACATTACCTCCAAGTAAAGGGTTAGGAAAAAAAACCTTTCTAATCAAATACTTAGGAAGCAAGCTGCTGTACCCATCCTAATGTCTAACAAAATAGACTTCAAACTAAAATTAATCAAAAGAGATAAAGGACATTTCATATTCATCATAGCAAACATCCACCAAGATGAAGTCTTAATTCTGAACATTTATGCCCCAAATACAAGGGCACCTACATTTGTAAAAGAAACATTACTAAAGCTTAAACCATACATCAAAACCCACACACTAATACTGGGAGATTTCAACACCACACTCTCACAATGGACAGGTCTTCCATAAAGAAACTTAATGGAAAAATAATGGAACTAACAGTTATGATTCAAATGGACTTGACAGACATCTATAGAACATTCCAACCAAACACAAAAGAATATACCTTCTTCTCAGCACCACATGCAACCTTCTCTAAAATTGACCACATAATTGGTCACAAAGCAAATCTCAACAGATAAATAAAATTAGAATAATCTCCTGTATTTTATCAGACCACCATGGCTTAAAGTTACAAATCAACAATAACACAAATTACAGAAAGCCTACAAACTCATGGAAATTGAATAATACTCAACTAAATCACCGCTGGGTCAAGGAAGAAATAAAGAAGGAAATTAAATACTTCCTAGAATTCAAGAAAAATGAATGTACAACACATCCAAACTTATGGGACACTATAAAAGCAGAAAAAAGCAGAAAGTTCATAGAGCTAAATGCCTACATAAAGAAGTTGGAGAAATCTCCACTGGCAATTTAACAGCACACTTGAAAGCTCTACAACAAAAACAAACAAACTCACCTTAGAGGAATAGACACCAGGAAATAATCAAATTGAGAGCTGAAATCAATAAATATAAACAAAGAGAACAATGAAGCAAAGAGTTGAGAATCAACATGGTAGATAAACCCTTATCAAAACCATCAAAAGGCAGAGAGAGAATAACCAAATTAATGAAAACAGAAACAAACAAAAGGACATAACAACAGATATCGAGGAAATACAGAGCATCATTAGGTCACACTTCAGAAACCTATATTCCACAAAATTGCAAAATTTAAAAGAAATGGACAATTTCCTTCCAGAGATGCAAGGATGATTCAACATATGAAAATCTGTCAGTATAATCCACCATATAAACAAACCAAAAGGAAAAAAAAAACATGATCATCTCATTAGGTGCTAAAAAAAAGTCTTTGGCAAAATCCAACACAATCCAACACCCCATTGTTGATAAAGGTCTTTAAGAGATCAGGGGTACAAAGAACATACCTAAACATAATAAAAGCAATATACAGAAAGCCAACAGCCAACATCATAATAAAAGGAAAGAAACTCAAAGTGATTCCACTAAAATCAGGAACAAGACAAGGTTGTTGACTCTTTCTATACCTATTAAATATAGTACTTGAAGTTCTAGTTAGAGTAATAAGACAACAAAAGGAGATCAAGGGGATATAATTTGGAAAGGAAGAAGGCAAACTTTCACTATTTTTAGATGATATCATAGTACACATAAGTGACTCCAAAAATTTTACCAAGGAATTCTGCAGCTGATAAACACCTTCAGTAATGTGGCGGGATACAAGATCAAATGAAAAAAATCAATAGCCCTTCTATATACAAATAAGAAATCAGAGAAACATAACCCTTTACAGTAGCCAGAAAGAATATAACATATCTTGGGCTAACATTAAGCAAACAAATGAAAGACCTGTATGACAAGAACTTTAAGTCTTTGAAGAAAGAAATTGAAGAAGATGTCAGAAAATGGAAAGGTCTCCCTTGCTCATGGATAGTTAGGATCAACATAATAAAAATGGCAATCTTACCAAGAGTAATCTTTTCAATGCAAATCCCAAAACAATTCTTCACAGAATGTGAAAGAAAAATATTCAACTTCATATGAAAAAACAAAAAACCCAAGATAGCCAAAACTATCCTATATAGTAAACGAACTTCTGGAGGCATCACCATCCCTGACTATAAGCTCTTCTATAAAGCTGTAGTAGTAAAAACAGTTTGATACTGGCATAAAAACAGACACATGGACCAATGGATTTGAGTTAATACCCTGACATTAATCCAAACACCTATGACCACCTGATTTTGACAAAAAAGTCCAAACTGTACAATGGGGAAAAAAAGAAAGCATCTTCAGCCAATGGTGCTGGGATAACTGGATATCAACATGTAGAAAATTGCAAATAGACCCATATCTATCACCATGCACAAAAGTCAAGTCCAAGCCGATCAAAGACCTCAACATAAATCCAGTTACACTGAACTGGGTAGAAGAGAAAGTGGGAAGTACCCTAGAATGCATTGGCACAAGAGACCACTTCCTTAATATAACACCAGTAGCACAGATACTAACAGTAACAATTAATTAATGAGACCTCCTGAAACTGAAAATTTTCTCTAAGGCAAATGAAATGGTAAATAATACAAAATGACAGCCTACAGTATGGGAAAAGATTTTCATTAACCCTACATCTGACAGAGGACTGATCTCCAAAATATATAAAGAACTCAAGAAACTAGACATTAAAACACCAAATAATCTAATTTTAAAAATGAGGTACATATCTAAACAGAGAATTTTCAACAGAAGAATCTCAAATGGCAGAAAGACATTTAAGGAATTGTTCAACATCCTTAGTCATCAGAGAAATGCAAATCAAAAAGAATCTGAGATAGTATCTTACATCTATCTGAATGGCTAAAGTAAAAAACATTAAGGCCAGCTTATGTCAGAAAGGAAGGAGAATAAGGGGAATACTTTTCCACTGCTGGTGACAGTGCAAACTTATACAGCTATTTTGGAAATCAGTATGGTGACTTCTCAGAAAATTTGGAGTCAATTTACTTCAGAACACAATGATACCATTCTTGGGCATATATCCAAAAGATGTTCAATTGTACCACAAGGACACATGTTCAACAATGGTCATAGTAGCATTATTCCTAATAGCCAGAACCTGGAAACAACCTAGATGCACCTCAACTGAAGAATGGATAGAGAAAATGTGGTATATTTACACAATGGAATATTACTCAGCTGTAAAAAAAAAATGACATCATGAAATTTGCAGGCAAAAGGATGGACCTAGAAAAAAAAATCATCCTGAGTGAAGTAAACGAGGCTCAGAAAGACAAACATGGTATGTATTCTTTCATAAGTGGATACAAGATGCAAAGCAAAGGATAACCAGACTACAAGCAGAGTAAGCTAGGTAACAAGGAAGACCCTAAAAGAGATGCATGAATTGTCCTGAGAAGGGGAAATACATGAGATCTCCTGAGTAAACTGAGAGAAGAGGTTGCTGTTGAAGGAAGGGGATAGGATATAAGACTTTGAGGGAATGGGGTGGTTTAGCTGGGGGAAGAATGGAGTGGGAGAGCAATGAAAGAGATATATTGGTAGAGGGAGCCATTATGGGGTTAGGGAGAAACCTGGTGCTATGGAAATTCCCAGGATATACAAGGATGACTCCAGCTAAGACTATCAGTAATAGTGTAGAGGGTGTCTGAATCAGATTGGTGAATACCCTAACTGTCTTCATAGAGTCTTCATCCAGTAACTGATGGAAGCAGATGCAGAGATCCACAGCCAAGCAGGCCAAGCTCCAGGAGTCCAGTTGAAGAGAGGAAGAAAGGATTATATGGGGAGGCAGGTGGGGGGCGAGGGGGGTCAAGATCATGATGGGGAAATCTACAGAGAAAAATGAGCCAAGCTGGTGGGAACTTACAAACACTAGACCAACAGTTAGGGAGCCTGCATAGGACCAAACTAGGAGTTGTGTAGCTTGGTCTGTTCGAGGGGTCCCTGGTAGCAGGACCGGCTACATTAGCTGGCATTTTGGAGCCACTTCTCTATGTTTGAATGCCTTGCTCAGCCTTGATGCAGAGGGGAGGGGTTTGGTCCTGCGTCAACTGAATGTACCAGGCTTAGTTGACTCCCCATGGGAGGCCTTTTCTTTGGAGGAATGGATGGAGGGTGGTTCTGGGGTGGATTTGAGGGGGACAGGAGGAAGGGTGAGAGGAGGAATTCTGGTTGGTATATAAAATTAATTTAAAAATTTACAAAAGAACACATGGATTGATAACATTTTTTTGTATAAAAGATGAATAGAAAAGGGACCTTCAGCATTATAAGAAAAAAGAATAATTCATATAGTTTAAAGAATATAAAGTGTTCATGTTGACTAAATTTAAAAAAGAAAAATTAAAATATGAAAATTATATTTTATAAACTTGTTTCAGACTAAATGTGCAAACTAATTTTGAAAAAAAAACACAAAATTCCCACATATTTAATAGCAAATAGAGATATACAAACAAAGATTTTCAATAAATCTTAAACAGCTTCATAAATGCAAAAAATAATATTTCACTGAACTTCTTTTTGAAGAATGTCAGTAGACTGATATATAAATATAAAGATGCACAGTGGCCTGAAATACTCATAGAGAGCTGAGACGTAGGCACTGATAATCTCATCATAGGAAAAATCCATCCTGTCAGTACTGCCAGCGTCTGCATTAAGAAATAAAGCTGAAACCTCGACAAGACAAGGAAAACTGTTGAGAAAGGAGGCATGCTTAATAATGAATAATATGTACATGTTCTTATAGTCAGACACGGCCATTTTACGGCTGCTAGTGAGTGTTATGGAGGGAAATGATAGAATTGCCATTGATTTACTTAAGTAAAAATGCTGCATGCATGGATCTCTTACTGTGGAGGTCTGTAACCCCTCCTCACTGCAAATGCCTCATGTGACTTGTGAGAACACCTGCCAGTCCTGAACAAAAACATTATCAGCTATATTATTTTAAAAAGCTTTCAAGTACCAGTTCTGAAAAGCTGGTTGCTCATTTCTCAATCATTTGACCTAAAATTACATCCATTTATTAGTACTGCATCTACTCATCACAGAATTATCTCAATTAGAAATTGTGAACTGAACTAAAATACCATTGCCATTTACATAAAAGTTTACCATATTTGGACACTGACTTTCATTAGTCTCTTTTAAAATTAAAATTAGCCATTTTGACGATAAAATAAAATGAAAAATTTAGTATTCTTTCCCATTTTCTTAAAATCTTTAACCCATTTAAAAATAGGTAATATTGGTGATCATAAATATATAAAGACATATTTTATGCTAGTTTAACTATAAATTATGGCTGGATATAACTAATAACAAATATTAATATATTTCTACATACAGAAAATTTTAATTAAATACAAAGATATATATTTTCTGTACATATTTAGTTGATAGAATTTTTTAATAAAAATGTAGTATTTTAAAAATTACTACTAACAGTTCAGATTGGAGCCTAAGATACACCATGGTATCCTATGATTTTCCATATTTATATTATAAAGTAAGGGATCTAGAGATGCAGATTCACATAGAGTCTGTGTTTAAAGTACGGACATCCTGGTAAATCCACAGGACAACACTCTGCTTGCTAATATAGACATTTAATTAAATATTCCTGTAAGGGACTCTGGAGTGCCAGGTCGAGAAGGTATAGCTTTGCACACTATTTGAAGGTCTTGAGTTTTAATAAAGCATAGGTCTATGATTCTTCTTACTTGACAGTAGTTCTTAGTGCATGGTATCTTTGTCCGAGGAGCAAGCAGGACTAAACAGTTATCAGTGTGAAAAATCCTACCAGCTAACCTGTTACTGACTAGCAAAGTTGATGTTTCCCATACAGTGAGCACTCAACTGTTCTGAAGTTCATGTCACTAATGAAATACTCAGGACCTATGAAATGGCAAAAAAAAAAAAAATAATTTGACTTGAACAAGGATAAGTTTTCTTTAATTGTTCAATTTCTTTGGAATTTTCCATCAAGAACATTCATAAAAGTGTCAGAGTTTATGTTCAAGTTTGATATTTTACTGCATTAATATTTCAAGAATGTGGCTGTTAATTTTTAAGGTGGCAAACTTAGAAGAAATTGTAAAATAAAATGCTTTATATGTGTTTTTTATGTCAAACATATTAAAGAGTAAGCTGTCTCTTTTGGGTAATGCTTCCCTTTGGAAGTAAATATAGTTACTGTCTTTATCCATTTATAGGACTGAGAGTCAAAGCCTAAACCTAATGGGGCAGGGAGGATGAGAAACTTGTGTAGGAAAGTGGATTACCCTTAGAGAAAGCTAATTTCTTCTAATGAGAAGAATGTGATCACCTCTGGCAGGCAGTAGGCTTACTTAAGGCTAAATGAAGGAGACAAATCAGGAAATGCAGGCTAACACTCACCTCTCATTACTTCTGTGTAGAGACCTACATTATAAAACGATTCCCACTGTATCTGCATTCCTCATTTATATTCAAGTTAGTCTGACTTATGTAATTGACTTTTAAAGATGAAGAAATTGGATGCAAGCACCTTTATGATTAAAGAAAGCTTATAATCCTCAATTTTGTCCTATTAATCCAGAGGCTTTGTTTAAACATTGGGGATAATATTTATCATATTAAGTTCATTCACTGGCAATTGTAATCCACATCCTTTAACTCAATACATAAGTAATAAATGAGCAGTTTGATGCTCACCAGTAGGTCACCTGCCTCTGTTTCTCAAAGACTCAAAACATAGAACCGTAATTGAAATAAATTATATGAAACATAAAAAAAAAACACCTTACAAACAAGAATATCAGAAATAGTTCTATTCTCTCTGTCTAGAATGCTTTCTCACTTTTATGTGGTGAAGTGTCTGTTCTATGAAAGGTATTTTTGTCTTCTGCAATACCCCAATCTGCCAAGTATGGCTGTTTTTTGAGGTCATGAAATGGGGCTGCCATTATTGAATGAGTGCTCATTAAAGCTTACTTGCTTTCATACTTCCCCTCTATGTATCAGGCAAACATAGGATTCCTCAAGCCAAGAAGATAACTTTCCAGAGACTCCAACCATGGTATCATGCTGTTCTCAAGCCTCTGGCCTTCTCTATTGTTAGAAATCCAAGATTTGCAGTTTCATCTGTCTAGTTCATGGTGTTGTTATGGTAGTTTAAACCACTGAAGACATATTTCTCTGCCCTTCATTCTCTTCACACTCATTTCATTGTTTCTATTTAGCTATATTTAATCTGTAATGACATTTTCATTTTCCCATAAATGTTAGGTGTTTGCTGTGCTCATCATCTAAGTTTTTTCAATATATACAATGTATTTCATCAATTATATTTATCCCATATAGTTTATTTTTCATAACTATTGCTTGAAAATATTCAATTTTATAGCATCAAAACAAAGCCAATATGTTGTGATTTGGAGAGCAAATAGGGAACATAAGTAAAGGAATATATTCTCTTCCTTAAAAAATTAACTACTTCTGCCTCATCTGGTTAATTTTCCATGGCCTTTCCTAAGATTTAAATTTTATCATTATTATTGCTGTTATAAATTACCATCACTATTAAAATATAAAACATCTATTTCTATCTAAAACATGATGCCCTAATTCATGACTTAAATATTTGTAAGTATTTTAACTAAAATAAAAATTACTAATTTTATTCTTAGATGCATTAAGATATTTTGATTAAAGTAGGATTTTTAAATAGATAGTGTTATATATAATTTTAAAAATATAGACAGATTGAATTTAGAAAACATGCTAAACCATATGCCTTAGTGGTACAAAATCTCTGTAGTAAGATGGCTTTTAAGTTGACACTATGCACTATCATATATGAACACAGATGTGCAATGTAGGGAGAGCGCTAAAAAGTGTAAGATAAAGGCAGTGAAAGCCAGAAGAATCTAGATAAAGGTCCAGATACAGAAGACACTTTAGAAAAGTATGAGTTCATCAATATGACTAATTCATGCTGTTTCTCTGGGAATGCCTAAGTGAATTAATAATTGTGGTGGTATTGTGTTCCCCAAAATATTGTGTACCTTAATAAACTTATCTGGGGTCAGAGAACAGAAAAGCCACTAGTTAGGCAGTGATAGCACACGCCTTTAATCCTAGCATTCCAGAGGCAGAAATCCATCTGGGATCTCTGTGAGTTCAAGGCCACATTGGAAACAGCCAGGCATGGTGACTCATGCCTTTAATCCCAGAAAGCCAGCCTTTAATCCCAGAGAGTGGTGGTAGAAAGCAGAAAGATATATAAGGCGTGAGGACCAGAAACTAGAAGCATTTGGCTGGTTAAACATTTGGCTGGTTAAGCATTTGGCCTGGTTAAGCATTCAGGCTTTTAAGCAGCAGTTCAGCTGAGAGCCATTGGGATGAGGACACAGAAGCTTCCAGTCTGAGGAGACAAGACCAGCTGAGGATCCGACAAGGTGAGATAGCTGTGGCTTGTTTTGTCTCTCTGACCTTCCAGTATTCACCCCAATAACTGGCCTCGGGTTTGATTTTATTAATAAGAACTTTTAAGATTCCTGCTACAATTAATTATCATTATGTCTTGACATAATAGGTCAGATAGTATGAATAGGCCTTAGAAATAGAGAAAAAATGTACCTACTCATTCTTTTCCAGGCTCAACAATAAACTTTCTTTCTTGTTTTCTCTTTTTTTTCTTTTTCTTTTTCTTTTTTCTTTTTTTCTTTTTTTTTTTTTTTTTTTTTTTGAGACACGGTTTCTCTGTGTAGTTTTGTTGCCTTTCCTTGATCTCACTGTAGACCATGCTGCCCACAAACTCACGAATCCACCTGATTCTGCCTCCCGAGTACTGGACTTAAAGGCATGGGCCACCACTGCCAGGCTTAATAAACTTTCTATCCATTCCAGCCCACTGGTACTAGAGACACAGGAGCTCGGGAAACACAGAGGTCTCTGAAGCATATGCTACTGATTCAAAGGCACTCCAGTTAAATTGAATGAATGACTTGATCATTTTCTAACATCATAAAGCAGGTCAATTCCTGCACTACCCTACTTTCCTCTGAATCAAAGAACACACTAGATGTAGAAACAATGGTTTTTGAAACAATGGAGATGACAACTATCTCGTGACACCTTTCTTTAATTTTGTGTTCATAGTCATATGAAACTAAAAGCTAGACTCCATCTCTGAAAATATTAAAAACCCAGGAAGCCCTATATGCAGGCTAAATTGACCCTGAGTCCTAGATTATGTTTCACATGCATGCACATATTGAGCTTGAAAGCGTTTAGTGATTTGTTTTAATTAGCACATTCATCATTTTGGCAAGATTCCTTTTTCTCTTGAATGTTTGTAGCTTCCTGTGGTTTATAGCTTTTATTCAATAGCCAACTTTTGAAGATCTTTACACTTCTATTTAGGTACAGCAATGTCATAACAACATTTCAAAAGAAACATTTCTTCAGTTAGGCATGGTATACACATAATTTTCAGCAGAAGCAAAAAAAAGAGTAGGACATAGATACAATGTCAGTGATTTCAATTAAAATCTGCTTAGTGTGGAAGTAGTATCATTCAGGTGAATTAAAAGCTTCTCGCAAACCTATATCTAGCAAGAGACTTATGTCTAGGTTGTAAAGAGAACTCATAGCAAGCAAAGCAGAGAAAAAATTCAATTAAAAATCGGCGAAACATGAACAAACTGCACTGATGAATAAATCAGATGCAAAAATAAGCAAATGAAATGTTGCTCATCCAACTTTATCCTTGAAGACACTTTACCACATGCGGATTGAAGTGGCTTTAATACTTGAAGACAATACAGGGACAAAGCTCAGTTCTAATCCCAGAATCAGAAAACAAGCACAACATAGAATTTCTGAGAATAGTAATTTGTAAGCTTTTAATAAATAAATATAGCATAAAAATCACACACACACACACACACACACACACACACACACACACACAGGAAACATAGTTTCCTTTGGTAAAAGCATTGTGGTTTTATTTTAAACCAAAGGATTTACTTTGGGTTTTGATATTCTAGGCAAAGAAATACAAAAGATTTTACTGCTTTGTTTTGTAGAACATAAATTTAGGAAATTAAAATGATAGACTATGTAAATATTCATTATCTTATGATATTCCATAAATAGAATGATATTGTTTTTCTAGCTCAGAAATATTAAACTTTGTGTATTTTTAGCCTTTATGTGAATGATCCCCGGAGAAAAAATATAACATCTAAATGAGACTTGTAGTCATTTCCAATGATTTTATATTCAATATAGGGATTATCTGGACATTAAGACTTGTGTATTATCATTTGAGCAGAAAAGAACCAAAGCTGTCATCTCCCTACAAAAACATTAACATAGAACTCTCAGGATAAATCACCTATATAATGGACAGACGGCAGTTCACAGGAATGATGCTGTGTTTCTTTGCACTCAATCATAATTATAATTATCAATAAAGGTGTAATTTATCTTTAAATTTTTATGATTATAATATAATGACAACATTTCTCCTTTCTAGTTTATTCCTCTAACACCCCCCAAGCACCCCTACATGCTCTTCTTCAAATTCAAGGCCTCTTCTTTCCATAATTGCTATTATATATATATATATATATTTGGACAATATCCAAATCTTTTTAAGGAAATGCAATAATAATCTGTGATAGAAAATATGAGATTACTTTTAATGTTTGTGTATGAATATATCATTATACCCAATCATACTACCTGAATCATTGTAAACATTTATAGAGTATTTATTGCTGTAAACACTCACTGCCTTGGTTAGTACAACAATAAATATATTCACACACTAAAATTTATGAAGAAATACTTGTGTGAAGTATGAAATTATTTAGAAATTTTAGTTTCCAAAACATGCTTGTTTTTAAGCTCTTCATTTTAATTGCCCTGTATTTATTATAAATAATTTTATAAGGTTGAAAAACTATAACACTGCTGACCAAAGCAGAATTGTTTAGTCTTGCCAGTGGCAAATGCTTGCCTAGTATTTGTAAAGATGTAGGGTTTTTTTCTAGCATTGAACAGAACTAAAAAATATATTTTAAATATCATCATCACTATAAGAAATTGTTTAAAAATAAACTTATACTGATTACTTAATTATAAGCAAGAAAGAAAATGAATTATTGTAACACAGAAGCTTATATCACAATATCATTGCCAAAAAAAAAACATGTGTTCTTATGATTTTTGACATCTCTACTAATATGTTCACAAATCAGTCTACATTTAAGACTGGCTTTAAAAACTGGCCATGAGGAAATCCTTCAGTGAGCTTATTACAAAGCTTAATTTTGATGCCAGAACAGTGAAGCATGATCTAAATTAGTCTTAACCATAAACACCAGGTGCTGTGGGATGGTCTATATGTCAAATTGCTCTGATTGGTCAATAAATAAAACACTGATTGGCCAGGGGCTAGGCAGGAAGTATAGGCAGGACTAACAGAGAGGAGAAAAGAAAGAACAGGAAGGCAGAAGGAGTCACTGCCAGCTGCCACCATGACAAGCAGCATGTGAAGATGCTGGTAAGCCATGAGCCACGTGGCAAGGTATAGATTTATGGAAATGGATTAATTTAAGCTATAAGAACAGTTAGCAAGAAGCCTGCCACGGCCATACAGTTTGTAAGTAATATAAGTCTCTGTGTTTACTTGGTTGGGTCTGAGTGGCTGTGGGACTGGTGAGTGACAAAGATTTGTCCTGACTGTGGGCAAGGCGGGAAAACTCTAGCTACAACCGGGAGTCAAACATCAGGGAAATAATCAGAAAGACCAGAGATACAAAGGAGCAGCCACTAATCACCCCTTTATGAATCCCCTATTGTCTAACAAAATCTGCTGAGATGACGGTGAAGGTGATGGTGAAGTATGAGGCAGACTCCTGCTGCGTGGAATAGTAGAAGCTGCTACATCAAGACAGCAGCCAGATGAGGGGAGTCCAGCAGGACAGGAGAGCCTGCTGTCTGAAAAATGCACACAGGGGACAGTGGGACATTTAAATTCAATTTGTCTTTATTTGGGGGGGGGCATTTTTCTCTTGCTGTTTTCTCATTCTTTGCTTCTGCATGACAGTGTTTATTCTTGTCAACGTCTATGCAGGGTAGGCAACAAATACTTTAAAATTTAAAATGGCACCACTTCCCCATTCCCTTGCTTCCTCTCATCCCTGACATGTACAAGCTTGCTTTGTCCCTTTGAACTTACTGGCTTAAGCATCACATATGAGACAAGTCCCTGGATGTGTCTAAGGAGAATTTTTTTCAGAAAGTTTTCACTGAAGAAGGAAGACTGACCCTGAAAGTTGCCCAAACCAAATAAAGAAAAATATGAAGATGAGCTGAACGCAACATTCCTCTCCTCCTTCCTAGCTAGGAACACAGACAGAATATTTGCCTCATGAAACCCCTGTCATGTCTTTTCCTCTAAGATGGCCTATGTCTTCCCAGGTTGTGATCCATAGAAACTCTTTCTTCCTTATGCTCATTTTCTCAGGCATTTTCTCACAATACCAAGGAAAATAACTGCATGCATGTCATAAATTGCCACCCACCACACTGGGTGGTAGGGGCACAGGCCTTTTATCCCAGCACTCAGGAAGCAGATCTCCGTGAGTTTAAAGCCAACCTTGTCTACAGAGAGTTCCATGTTTTGCTGATATTCATGAGAGACTGGCCCTTACCTAAACGGAAAGGGAGGAGTATATTTTGGGTGGGAACAGAGAGGTTATGGGAAAGACTGAGAGGGAAGGAGAGGGAGGAAATTGTGACCAGGGTGTAAAATAAATAAATAAATTAGAAAAGAAAGAAAGAAAAAAGAAACAAACAAACAAACAAAAAAAAAAACAATGGCTATTGCTCAAAAAAAAAACTTAAAAAATAAAAGAATGTCCAATAATCATTTTTTTTCTCCCTTTATGTTCATACATGGTATGGCATGATCATTTGATGTATCTGATGGCTACATCACTCACATAACCCTGAATAAGAGGCAGAGAACTGAAGTGATCATTTTTCTGAAACATCCCAACTCACTGCATCTCATGCATATGTCACTATCTCTTATTAACATGGAAAAAAAGAAACTTGGAGATATTTAACAATAAGACAATAGATATTCCTTATTAAAATGACATAATATCAGACAGATGCCTGACCAAAAAGAGGAATATTGGTGGGAAATTATCAAGTAAAATATGTTGAGCAAATGTCACTATTTAATTATGAATTAAAATAGACAGGAAATGTTACTCCAAACGTCACATATATGACAAAATTAAACACTGTATTCTAATGAATATGTGGGAAAAAATCACTGAGGTTTATTGAGTAGGAAAGCAAACTAATATCACTAGACTGAAAGATTACACGGAAATTTTTTTTTATCAAAGTCACTATAATTTACTATAAGATCAGAATAGCAATTTTTTTGATATTCGCCAAATGAAGTAAAAAGTATATATGTATACACATACATGACTGGATATAGTCATTTATAGAGGTTTAATTTATAATCCCCATGCTTGAAAATAATCGAGATATTTTTCAGGAGGTAAATAGATGAATAAACCATGATAAATTTATACACAGGAATATTATACATCACTGAATAGAAATAATCTCAAATTAAAAAATTAGAAATGTCAAAATTGCAGAATAACAAGTACAAGTGTATCCAGTTTGAAAAGTTCACTACTTTAGGTTTATGCCTGTCAGTTGAGAAAAGGAGTCTGTGGAAATAGAGATTTGTGGTTCCCAGGGCTGAAAAAAGAACGATGCACAGATGCTGTCCTGTGTAATACATTATACTCTAATATACTATATGTCACACTATACTAGTGGTGGATCAGTTTGATTACACATTCATAAAAAATGTCATAGAATGTCAATCACAGGGACAAATCCATATCGCAACTTTGAATTTGAATGCTGCTCCTGTTGTGTCAATGTGAGCCCATCTGATCTTACTAAGGTGCTCCATGGTCAGGTTCTCAGAGTTTCACACTGTTCATGGTGAAGGTCAGTGCACCTAAGGTTAGGTAAGGGAAAATAAAAGGTATGTTATCTATATCTATATGTTATTGTGATCTTAAACTATTTAAAGCTATACTGTATATAAATAAACGTCAATGTAAAATCTGTCAACATGAAATAATGTTAGTACATCATTTAAGTTTTGTTATTTTTATACTTCAACAGAGACTATTCACAAAGACGGGGCCGGTTGTTAATTTATGAGCTATGATTTATCAACATATTTTCGCCATAATAGCCTGTGTATAATTGCAGAAAGAGCCTGTAGGTAAAGAGAAATATTTGGGAATTAATTACTTCATTTTCCTGGCATCATACCACATTCTGTGCTGTCAGCTTATCTGCTTTCTCACTCCTGGTGGCAAAATGCATCTGTAAAAATGTGTAAGGAAAAGGGAATTTCCCCAATAGTTTTGCACACATTGGTGCATATATACCTTATTTATTCATGATTAACAAAAGCAATGGCATCATTTTTAATAATATACTTGAAACATATCTTTAAATAGGGAAGTGTGTAGAGTTCATCTCTAGAACAGTCTAACATAAAAATATGTTGTTCATGCTGCAACTCCAAAAATATGCCAGAGAAACATCCTATGTACCCACAAACATTTTAAACCAATTAGCGGAATGAGTCTATCCAATATACTTTCTGTCATAGTTGCTGTTCGGTTTGGCATTTCTATCCTTCAGTGTCACTTCTCATTAATGGATGTGTTCAGTTACTGTCAACTGATGACATCTCACTGTCCTTTTACTTCATTAACTGATTATTTTCTAATTGCTATTTTATGCATCCATTTGATTCATCAGCTTTTAATGTTCTACTGAATTGGCTTCTTTGTGTGAATGATACAGAAGAAAATGTGCCAAAAATTTATCATCCACTTTTAAAATTCTCATATGATAAGAGTTTAATTTTGTTCTTTATCTCATAAAAATTCACATGGAAAAAATTAAGTAAAGAAATAAAGCCACATTCTACTCAAGCTCTGTTCACTCTTCTTGACTTTTTAGATTTCTAGTTAAAGGAAAACAAATAAAGAGACTTTGAAATATAACTTTTATTTGGTTATTTTGGTTATATTTAAAATCCATATGATTTTTTTCAGTTTTATGATGTTTCTATTAATGAGATTTTATGTTTCTATTAATGAGATTTTATATGAAATTTCAGATTATATTTTATTGTTATGAATATTGTAAATCACATATTTATAAATAAGATAAATTAGTCATTAAATCATTGATGTGGTGTGTAATTTGTTAGTTAAACTAGGATTTTCAAGTACAAATTTGATTACAGAAACTTTGGAAAATATAAAAATGTCATTATTTTCACTTTTATTAATTTCATATAATAGTTTGCATTAGCAAAGTAGTTTAGAATACTGTTTAATTTAACATAAACAATATCAAACAAATACAAATGACCAGAATTGGAACTCAATCTCACCCTGACTGAAATAATGTTTGCTATCTATGTATATTCTTAGAAGATGACTATGTCATATGTCAGGTTATACACATTGTGGGCAAAGGATAGAAAAGCTGTACTCAGGAGGGAGAGCCAGGCGGATCTCTGAGAGTTTGAGACCAATCTGGGCTACAGAGTTCCAGGACAGGCTCCAAAACTACACAGAGAAGCTCTGTCTTGAAAAACAAAAAACAAAGAAAGAAAAGCTGTTTCTCTGTTACCTTTTTTTTTTTTTTTTTGGTTTTTCGAGACAGGGTTTCTCTGTGTAGCTTTGTGCCTTCCCTGAAACTCACTTGGTAGCGCAGGCTGGCCTCAAACTCATAGAGATCTGCCTGGCTCTGCCTCCCGAGTGCTGGGATTAAAGGCGTGCGCCACCACCGCCTGGTTTTCTGTTATCCTTTCATCTATTTTGTCCATGTTTGATATGACAAAGCCCTGTGAGATTCAAATAATGGCTTCTTTGCCAACTGTGAATATAAGTAATCAGTCAGATTCCGTAACTGTGTAGGAAGAGGATACGCTCTTAGGGGTGTTAGTTTTACTCTCCATGTACTATTGGCACTTCCTTATTTTTACAGGCAACAAAAGGTTCGGTGCATGCAGGTCAAAAAAGATGGGCCTTTTCTTGCTTTCTCCTTTAAAACTGATAAACTTCAAATAGATTGGAATGCAACATTAATTCCAATAATTAAAAAATAGTACCTTAAAATCACAGTGATTATAATTTTCTTTGAATATTGCAAAATACTTTATATGCTTTGCATAACTACATACAATTTCATTTTTACTTTAATAAGAGCTCTGAGATTATTTGTATCCATTATAATATATGTTAAGGATAACCTCTGAAATTTCAGGCTTTTTCATATTGGATAATCCAAGCATTAATTTAATAACATACAGTATAACATATTGAAAAAGATGGAGGAATAAAACAACTTGATATAATGTTAAGCCTAATTTAATTTAGTAATAATTTTAGTCTAATTTTTAAAAGAGATGTTCTGGAATACTTTTATTTGCTTTTCCACATGTGAAGCTGGTTAAAGCCCATAAGTTCAGAAACTTAAAATGCTTATAAAACAAACAAATCAGAACTCGAAAATGGAAGGAGGAAGTTTTGAAGAAAAAATTATTAATTTAATGCTTCTTACCTAAATAGTAAAACAGTTCAGTCTTTAAAATTTAGCTTATTTATTTATTTTTGAGAAAAGCTACCTTGCATATGTAGGGGTCAGAGAATAACCATGGGACTGGACTGCCTTCTCTCTTTTCACCATGCAGGTTTAAGAGAGTGACCTCAGATTGTCAGGCTTGGGTGCTAGCAGCCTGAATGCAGATTCTTCTTGCTTTCCTTAAACATTTCTAAAATAATTTTAGTTTATTTTAGTAGAGAAGGAGGTGCTAAAACCTGTATGAGAAAAAAAATCATCCTAAACATTCTTTTGAAGAAACGAGATTTCCCTGACATCAATATCTTAAATATTTATGGAAAAGATAAATGCCATTTGTCAGAAAATAATCATTATTAGAGATGTGTCAATGGTTTTGATAATAGAGATCAACCTTGACTCTGAATACTCGTGCATACTAATAGGAAAACAGAAAAAAATTGTAAAGATTCATAATTTCCACATTGAAATGTCCTGATAAAAAAATCCTGAAAATTTGGGAAGTGACTCAAAATATTTTCAAACATTTAATATTTCCCTGTCTCTGTCAGTCTAACATAAGTAACTATTAACTCTTTAAGGACAAATATGAAATAGTCATGGAAATATTCATCAGTGTTTCAACCAACACAATTTACACCACACCCAACATACCATTTGTATAGAAAATAGAATCGTTAGAGAAGCAGTATGTATAGTAAATAGTGATTAAATTGTTTCTACACTTAAGTATGTTCTTTTTGTTGTTGTTGTTTTTCAAAGTAAGCTCATTTTCAATTCAGGCCTCCATTAGTGTTGCTATCAATATATTGGACTTATTTGTATATTGTTTCTACTTGCCCTTGAACTTTTAGATGATCATACTTGTTTGTTGTTCATCCCTCCTACAAATGGATAGATATTTTTAGTTTAAAATTTAATTTTTGTTTCTACACTTTTTCTAAGCAGCTAATTTTCTTAGTTAGCATCGGAACTAAGTGTGTTTCTAAAAATAGACCACCCGATCCAGACTTCCTCTGTGGACACAGAACAGCATGCCCAATGATGCACACACTTTAAAAAAGCCTTTCCTTTTAGAGAATATTAACACAAGCAAGCCAGGGATATAAGCCTCTTGCTTTTTCTTGTCCTTAATTCTCCAAGAAGATAAATTATGTAATGAAATCTAATTATATCTTACCTTTAAATTTTTTTCTTTTTTTAGATTAATATAATTAATTAATCATTTTCTTCTTCTCCTCCTTCTACCCTCAAAAACCTCTCATATATTTCTCTTTGCTCTCCTTCAATTTTATTACATTAATTCTTGTCACATACATATAGTTCTAACATACATAAATACCATGTGTTCTGTCAGTATAATGTTAATTATATTGAGGCCTTAATTGTTTTATATTTTATTTATTTATTTTCTATCCCAACCACAGTCTCTCCTCCCTCCTCTGTCCAGTCCCTCCATCCCACCTCCACTCTGTCTGCCCCCAAATCTCTCCCCTATCTTTACCTGTTCTAAAAAGGAGAAGGCCTCCCATGGGCAGCAAGAAAGCATGGCATATCAAGATGTAGTAAAACTAAGCACATGCATTGTGTTAAGTCTGGAAAAGGCAATCTAGTATAAGGAATAAATATTGTAGAATGTTATTTTTAAGATGTGTTACATTTGTTTATTAATTTACTAATTAATGTATTAACTTATTAATACCAAAGAACTTATGTTTTTAGGGTGTTGACTTATAAAGTCATAAATTTCTTTTTCCTTCTTTATGCTAAGCTTCAACATAGTTAGTGCATGTCTGTTTAAGAACTTTGGGCATGTCATAGCATGAGACAGAACAGGCTGATAGCAAATAAAGGGCTGTGTTTCAGCCTACAGCGAGAAAAACTAGAGAAGACCGTTTACTTTCTTCTAAATAATAGCATTAAAGAAGACATTATAAATAAAGATATTATTGATAACTCATCAAAACCATATTGTGTTTAAAAGAAATACATATAATCACTTTCAATATTAACTTAAGAGTTAAAAAAATGTGTACTGATTTGCAATATAGTACTTATTGAGTACTTCTAATTATTGTATTTTGTAATATATTATCTCAAGGAAAGAAACAGTTTCTTAAAATTAAATAGACTAGAAGGCTGCCAATGCAGTTTAAGATGTAAATATCATCAAATCTCTGAGATTCATGTGGTTAAGGATAGCATACTCATAGACAGAGAAAATGGCATTAAACTTTGAGACAATTCAGGCTGGAGAGATGGCTCAGAGGTTAAGAACACCAACTGCTCTTCCAGAGGTCCTGAGTTCAATTCCCAGCACCCACATGGTGGCTCACAACCATCTGTAATGAGATCTGGCACCCTCTTCTGTGTACATAATAAATAAATAAATCTTTAAAAAAAAGTTTACATATTTAGCCGGGCGGTGGTGGCGCACGACTTTAATCCCAGCAATCGGGAGGCAGAGGCAGGCAGATATCTGTGAGTTCGAGGCCAGCCTGGGCTAGCACGTGAGTTCCAGTCAATTATATATATTGAATACCTATATATTAAATTCATTATATTTATATTACATATAATAAATATATTATAAATTCAATATTAATGAATAAGCAATATATTTATACATAAGATACATTATGTTATACATTAAATTCAATATATTTATATATAATAAAATATGTTATTCAGTTCATATATATAGGGTTTTTATATATTTATTCAATATCACTTCATAAAATTCATAAAGATAAATAATGTATGGGCATGAATAAAACAGAGAAGAATATGATTCTTTTACTATATTTTCAACCTAAACACTAAGCAAAATTTCATTAACAATCAGACTGTATTTAACTTTCAAAAATAAATCCCAGCAAACTGTATGCATCCTGAAATTTTCTTACCATTAATATACTATGCAAATATATTGTCAAATATATTTTAGATAAAATTATATCATTAAGTTTCAAAATCTTGTCAAGTCTGTTAAGTAAACTGTTGAGATAAATCTAGTCAAAGTTCTGTTAACCACAATTTTGAAAATTCAATATAAAATATAAAAATGTAAAATCCTCTAGTGAAATTAAACATTGCTATATGTCACTGGAGATTAGCACACATTATAAGACATATAGTTTATATTATACATTCTATTAAATAAGTGGCCTTATGAAAAATAACAGATACATCTGACATCAAATCCCATTTACTTAGTCCTCTGAACTTCATGTTTCTATATAAGTTATTTAACCTACTGAGAAATTAATTTCAATGGTACAATATTAAATAACATGAGTAAAATCATCGACTTTCTAAAAGATGTGTAGAAGCTCTAAGTCCTATTATCTCAGACTATGTTCTTATCTGAAAATAGAAGCAAACCCTACAAATATAATTTGTCAAAATTATGTCATAGTTTAAGTCACCATACCTAGAGCTCCTTCTTTAACCAGTAACCTTATAAGAAGATGGACATGGGAAGCATGAGGCACCACAGTAATGCCAAATAAAGATGGAGGCAGGGACTGGAAAAATGCATCAACAGCCCAGAAAACACTAAGAACACTATCTCTCAGCAGAATGGAAGGTGGAGACACAGGAAAGATGTCCATGGGAGTTCCTGGGAGCTTCAGATGACACTTAAATTGCATGCTTTTGTTCTCCAAGATAGCAAGAAAAGAATTGTATGCCGATTTAAACTGTGGAGCATGTCTTGCCCTCTTAAATCTTCCCTAGAAAGCTAGTACATTGACCATACTGAGCTAGCAGGTATATAGAGTTATGTACACACCCATTCACTTGTGCACATGTATAAAAACATGCATGCAAATAAGTACACATATTTTTAGTTCAGCAACTTCTTTGACAAATTGTAGTTTCATAATGAATGTTTAAATTATATTTAACTGAAAATTATATTTTTCTATTTTTAATAACTCATCTAATTACATAACCATACATAATTGCTATTTTGAACATCCTAATTCATCACTAATTATAGATAGGATAATCCTACAGGTTTTCTTAGTCAGAGGCTCACATCTGCCTGAAAAATAGAGACCTCATAATTTCTTTTGTAAGCTACAGTAATGACTACTATTGTTTTACTGTCTTTATAATTTGAAATAATGGACATTCAACACAAGTGAATCCTGGGTCATTTCTATAATCTCAGAATTAGAAATTCAGGAAGAAGTAATAGTTCAGAACTAAACTTGGCTCATAATGATTTTGAGGTCAGACTATATTAAATGAGACACTGTATCAAAAATAAAATAACATTTCAGATATAACATTGCTTTCTCTATATTAAACACATTTGGCCATAACTGTTCAAATCAATAAGTAAAGGAATGCAATCAAGTTACAAGAATCATTTTGAAAAGTGTGGAGTTCTTTTCCAATTTTTGGTACATATTTATATTATCATAGCTGAAAAATATTATAATTAAAATAATTTCAATGATAATCTAATTAACAAAGGGTCAAATTCAAAATTAATCACTTAAAATTCTACTTAAATGAAAGAAAAAATGCTCTGAGAAAAAACATTAATTATTTAGAATTAATGATCACAGAAATTATAACCAGATCTTTTTGGAATATTTTAACTACTTGAGTTTTTATTTATATTGAAAAATCCTGTAAAAAATGCACTAACATTTTCAGACAAGTAGATGTTGTTAAACCTAATGCACTGGGAGTACTTTACAAAACATACACAGAAAAGTTACATGCCAAAAATATGATCATTGAAAAATAACAAAACAAAAAATAAGTGCAAAATGTGGCACATATACACAATGGAATACTACTCAGCAGAGAAAAACAACGACATCACACGGTTTGCAGGCAAATGGATGGATCTAGAAAAAATCATCCTGAGTGAGGTAACCCAGACTCAGAAAGACAAATATGGTATGTACTCACTCATAGGAAGATGCTAGATGTGGAACAAGGATGACTAGACTGCTACTCACATCACCAGTGAGGCTACCTGGAAAACGGGACCCCAAAAAAAGACACGGAGAAATGGACAAGATCTACATGAATAGCCTGGTCATGAGTGGGAACAATGAAGGGCGACAGTCGAGGGAAAGAGTGGGAGATCCTAGCTGGATCAAGAAAAGAGAAGGAGAACAAGGAATAGGAGACCATGGTAAATGAAGACCACATGAGAAGGTGAGAAGGGGAGGAAGCAGAGAGCTAGGGAGGCCCACGAAGATCCACAAAGATACCCCCTCAAAAGACTGCTGGCAATGGTCGCGAGACGGCAGGAACTGACCTACTCTGGTGATGGGATGGCCAGACACCCAAATAGTGGTGCCATAAACCCCATCCAAGGACTGAGGAATCTGAAGGCAGACATCCACGGCTGGTCCCCTGGTGGAGCACTGGGAGTCTAATTAGTGAGTAAGAAGAGGATTTATATGAGCGAGAATTGTTGAAGCCAAGGTTAGATAAAGCACCGGGACAAATAACCAAATGAATGGAAGCACAGGATCTATGAACCAAAGGCTGAGGGGCCCCCAACTGGATCAGGCCACCTGAACGGGTGAGACAGTCATTTGGCTTGATCTGTTTGGGAGGCAGCTGTGCATTGGTGCCAGGTCCTGGGCTCGTTGCATGAGTTGGCTGTTTGAATCCTGGGACTTATGCAGGGACACTTGGCTCGGTCTGGGAGGGGGGAATGGACCTGCCTGGACTGAGTCTACCAGGTCAACCCCGGTCCTCGGGGGAGACCTTGATCTGGAGGAGGTGGGAATGGGGGGTGGGCCGGGGGGAGGGGTGGGCGAGAGGGGGAGAACAGGGGATTCTGTGGCTATTATGTTGAACTGAATGGTGTTATAAAATAATAACAATAATAATAATAATAAAAAAACCAAAAAAAAAAAATTAATCACTTAAAATTCTACTTAAATGAAAGAAAAAATGCTCTGAGAAAAAACATTAATTATTTAGAATTAATGATCACAGAAATTATAACCAGATCTTTTTGGAATATTTTAACTACTTGAGTTTTTATTTATATTGAAAAATCCTGTAAAAAATGCACTAACATTTTCAGACAAGTAGATGTTGTTAAACCTAATGCACTGGGAGTACTTTACAAAACATACACAGAAAAGTTACATACCAAAAATATGATCATTGAAAAATAACAAAACAAAAAATAAGTGCAAAATAATTGTCCCAAATGAGGAAGACGACAGACCTTTATAAACATACAGAATTTTTCTAAATATAGAAGACAACAAAAAGTGTATAACACACTGTAATCATTATGCAGAAGTATAGATTTGTTATACATAGTAATATTTATATAAATGATCTGAAAGAAAAGTAGATATAATGATGAAAGAAATATATTTAGTTACAGAGGGAGGGACAACAAATTGACTTAGCTATTTAAGAAATTGTAAGAACCCATAAGAGGAAAAAGACTATATAGATTTCCTCAGTGTGATGAAATGATAGAAAAATCAATCAAAACAAAACTCTGACAATCTTGAAGAAGGCACATAACAGGTGACACATGCCAGGATAATAATGATTAAATGGAGGTTCAAAATGGAAGTGCTGAAAAAGAAGAAACAGCATCTCAAAAACTGATATTAAGCCACCACAAACTCAGGATTCCTGAGTAGTTAATTGTTTCTCTTAGAGGAATTACAGATGTTGACTCAATTGAGCGCTTTTACCAGTCAATGAACTGACATTTCATCTGAGCATCAGCTAAAAAACCCTTAATTTGATACATGCTGTTGATTTACTAACTTGAAATTCTTTCACAAGTACAATATACCTCATACTTATATGTGCAATGTAACTCTTGTATTTTTCTGAAAAAAAAAAATTGCAGCCCTCTTACTGTTAGGAATACAGTACTTGGCACTATATTTGTGGACCATTTTAAAGAGTTAATACATTAATTTAAAGTAAAAAGTGAACTGAGATGTGCATATATAATGGCTAAAATCTATTGTTAGTCAGAAAACGTTCATATAAATTGAATTATAGTACACACACACACACACACACACACACACACACACACGTGAAGTCCTAATGACATAAAAGTACTGAAAAGTATTGAGAAGTGTGTGTGTGTGTGTGTGTGTGTGTGTGTGTGTGTGTGTGTGTGCGCGCGCGCGTGCACGGGGGGGGGGGGGGGGCTGTTACCACAGAAGGCCAGTGTTCTCAGTGTCATTTTTAATATGGTCTCCATAATGGCATGAATGGCAAATAATTGTGGAATCTAGACATTTGAATTTTTGCGATCCACATTAGGTCTAGTGTTTTCAATCTGACAAGAAACTAATAAATACTTTCCTGTTATGCAATAATAAATAAGCTTATTTTCCCAATACTAGTGTATCACAAAGACAAAGAAGAACTGATGAGGGACAATAACTGTCTTCACTGTGTATTTTCTGACAAGTCTACTTATCTTCAAAAACACTTTGCTTAGTACCTGGAAGTCACTCATGGTCCCGAAAGATTTTCTATTATTGTTCTTTGTTTGTTTATTTATTTTTTATCTTGTTTATTTTTTTGTGTGAAGTAGTAGTAGAGAGTTGAGTTTAATGTGAGTCTCACGACACAACATATGTCTTAAATAATCACTGTTGATACAAGGTATCCTGACTTTCTTTTGCATATTCATATTTTTTTTAAATATGAGAGTACATACTTCCTTTAAAATATATTATTGCTTGTGGTGGTGTGTATTGGTTAAAATAACTCAAAATTTAGAGTTTGATTCCTTTAACTTAATAAACATCCTGGTGGCACTGATGTTGTGTGATTTAGAATGATATTATGGGAATTAATTTCAAAATACCACTATTTTCATCTCATTAGTCACCACTGTCTAATTAGAGCACAACCTGGGTTGTTATTCCTTTAACTAAAGATCAATTTCTTAATCATTGAATTACATAAAGTCCAGAGAGAAATCACCCTGATTATCTCCAGCTTCTCCTTGCTGGAGTAAATGTTAAATGCAGTGGCTTGTCTTTAAGCTCTGAGTATATCAGACATCAGAGATCCTATGATTCACAACTCTATCACCTCTCTTATTATTATACAATGAAGAAGTGAAAATTTCCATTGCTTAAAAGTCAATTCTTTTAACTAATCTCTTGACAATAAAAGCAGAAACTTTAAGAATACTTTATTTCAATGACCTTGGTCATTATCCTAAACAGAAGATCATAAGGCTCGGCAAAGTGTCATCGGATAAATTCCCACACAAAGAGCAACACAAACCTTAGATCCTTAATTGTGTGCTGCTATTATTGGACCTGTTGAGATCACGAACATATGCTAGTGGGTCGCCCTACACGTTAAATGATTTACCACTCAGAAGCATGCAATTATTTTGCAGAGAGCTTTTGAAGTTACTAAGTTCTTCTCCTGCTATTGAGATGAAAACAGGCTCTTTCTGATAGCCTTCTAGACAAAAACTGAGTGTCATATGGACACCAATGCCTGGGTATTTTGGCCTCAAAGGAACATCTTCAAGTGTCAGAATTTTGCTTAAAATCCTTTCAGTGGGTTGGCATAAAAGTGTTTTCTACTTAGTTCTGTTTTGTACCTATTATCTGCTAACAAGTGCGATATTATTCTTTCTTTTCAGATTACCAGTATTTTCAACCAATTAAGCTTTTGCCCTTCACTCTATCTCACTTTCCTTAAGGGCTCAAATAAGAAACGCCAGGTCAGGAGTTTTTTTATTGTTTCTTCTGATTATCGGAAAGGCCTAAATGCACAATTGGCATGAATATTTGTCAGTTACTAGATGTAACCTATTTTTCAATTTAATATCATCTATATTTTAAAGAAAACAAAATCTAAAGATTTTTTTCAGAAATCACTTTTTAACGGAATTATTTAAAATATTCATTAATGTTTGCTAGTTCTGGAGGACAGGATCTGTTAGACAAACATTCTACCACTGAGCTATAACTTCTGTCATATCATTTTCAATATTTAATGATGGAACAGCCTCAATAAAATGATCAGACAAATTAGCAAAACCATACAAAGACAAATAAAAGTAATGCTAGGAGCCACATGGCATCCCTTATTCTATAGGACTTAAAAATATCTTCCCCAGCAGATATTGTGGAGTCTTTTACTAAAGAAGTGGAGAAGCTTTCTTGGTGAGTAGCCAACTCGTCTTCTAGTAGCTCTCCCTTAGACATGTCCTCGATCACCTCACTGTGATGCCTTTTGCTATTCCTGGACAAACTGAGGATATGTGAGGAGGAAGTCTCTGGCAGCTCATATTTCCCTTGATCTTTGCCAGGAGTCAGTATAGGCTGTAGGCAGGCGGAAGTGGCAGCAGGTAGCAGCAAATGTCAACCTATAAGGCTGCATCCTTCACACCTGTGGTGAATACTGGCTATGATATGTACTTATGGACGTGGGAAGTCAGACCTAATTACTTTTTCCCAGCAGCCAATGTTACAGTATTTTTCCCAGGTTCTCATAGGCCTTGAAGGTTAACAGTGTTTTTCCTCTTCTCCAGTTTGTTGCTAGTTTCTTTATTCTGAGGCTCTGCCCTCTCTTGTCCTCTCTGGATTTCCATTTGCCCCACTGTGGTTGTTTAAGCTCAGGCAATTGCCAGGACTCACTGGTAAGTGGCCACTATTCTCAGCCTCATTTTGGACTTTTCTGGTTACTTCCCAATGTTGCCAGTTTAACCACGAGAGAATACATACAAGAAAAAGTAATTTGACTTTTCTTGATTTCTAAACATGCAACACAAAGAAACAACACAGGAGAGTCTGTTAGAGACTGGACAGAGAGGGTCTTAGAAATTTGCTTCTATGGACTAGGAAAGGATGTTTGATCCAGTACAGCCGTTTGTTACCCATCAAACACAGTTAGTTGTTTGCATGAAATTTGCCCTTCCTTTTTAGCATGAATCAGTATTTGAGGCTTGTGTTCTGTGCCATCACAGCCTTGCCTCTAATCATCGCTCACAGAAATCCCTCTTTTAGACCACCAAGGGAGCTTCTCTCCTATTCCCAGAGAGTAAATCTTTGCAGGATCACATCAAGGCTATGATGGCCTATGACAGCAAAAAAGCCCAGTACAAACTGTTTCAAACTGCTGTAGCTGGTGCTGTGACTTCAGGAGCTGAGACAATCAGCTGAAATTGTCTTATCCTTTTCTCATGGTGCCCACTGAGTGTTCCAGACAGGTGGTGCTGGCATAAGCATTATTTGGCTGACTGCATGACTTATTTTGCTCAAGGCAGCAGGGGCAGAAAGACAGAGTCAAATAGTTGCTAATTAGCAAGTCCACTTACCAAATCCATGAAACTATTTTTTTAAATTTCTTTATAAGAACATAAACATCTCAAGTAACACTTACAATATAAAATTGAAGCAGTATATCATTCAAACTATTAATGAAATTTACAGATGCTAAATGTGTTTTACACTTGCCTATTAACCTAGGTAAGGGAGGTGATTATTGAGTCTTGATCTCTAGATCCCTGATATACATTATCTAGTAAATTATCACTTCATTGTTTTGCCAGTTCCTGTAAAAACTATGGTAACAATGTTTTTCGTTTGTCTGTTTTATTATGTTATTCATTGATGCACAACAGAACACTTAAATATTAGGAAAGCAAAACAGCTCAATAAATCATAGATGTAATTTATAAAGAGTGAAAGATTACATTCCCATTGGATATTTTGGCCAAAGCATTAGGATTTGGATAATAAGCATTGCTTCAAAACTCATATGTTAATGACTCAATTCACAACTTACAAGGTTGCTAAAAAGCAATTGAGCCATGAGGATTAAGTCATTGAATTCATAGCTGAGTGGGATTGGGTTAGGGAGAGTTGAAAAGGAGAGATGACTTGGGACAAGCCTGTGAAAACATGATCTTGTCCGAGGACTCTCCCTTTATCTTGCTATACTTGCTGTCCATCATGGGTTGCTTTTGTCTGCTACCTTTAGCCTCACCACTAGGGGGCCAAATGAACATGGAACAAAGTCTCTGAAACTGGAAACCACAGTAAAACATTGTTTCCATAAGTTGTTTATCCCAAGTGTTTTGTCACAGTGAAAAGTGTGGAACTCACAAGCCACTGTAGCCGGCCCTGGTAGAAGAGTGTGCACTTCTCAAAGTTTCTCCTTCTTTCTCTCCTCTAATTCTTTTCTGCACATGATTGAATACTGGCCCTTGCTCGTGCTATGCAAGCACATTAAAGTTGCATTATATCCCCAGACATTGAAACTATAATACTAACTGGTAGTCCTTAGAGAACAGAACCAATTGCTTTTCTCAACCAATAAAATTTTTTTAAGCCCTGAACTGTCTCAATTTTCTCCATTACTTTTGCAAACAAGCAACATAAAACAAAGATTCATGTTTCCCCGAGAAGATTCTGTTAAAGAACTTACAATTATAACAGCCTAAAATAACAATATCCTCTTTTATAGTTTCCTTCCCTGGGGATACAAGTTCTTTAGACACATAGTTGGCCTTTCTAATGTGATAAAATTTCTATAGTTTGCCATAAAATAGGTCTCCATATGTCCAGGTTTTAGATTAGCTTCTGCTCTATTTTCCATGTCTATCTAGAAGCTCTTGATATTTTTGGCTTTTATTAATTCTGCATAGCTTTTTTTTTCTCTACTGATATTCAAAAAAAGTGACTTTAGAGAATAGGAAACTTTAACTGCTTCTTGCTCGGATTATGTACACTTTCATTTTTAGGTAATTGTTTCCTTTCTAACACAGAGGCAGTTCAGTATTTCTAACTGAAAAAAAAGGTTCTTCTGTGGAAAAGCTATCATTGCACTTACTGACACTGTAACTGTATTCAATGCTTGCTTTCCTTTAATGAACGATATTGTGACTAAAATATTTGATTTTATCTTAAATTCATTTTTCACTTTTAAAAATTCCTTTGCTCATTATTCTTTTCCTTTCATATATATATATATATATATATATATATATATATAGAGAGAGAGAGAGAGAGAGAGTACATATATATTTATTTGATATACAGCCAAATTTGATAATCATTGTTACGCTTAATTTTCTTAATTTCTTTGTTTAACAAATCCTATAAAACACAAACTCTATTATGTTATTTAAGTCAGCAGAAAAAATTAGCCAAATTCAAAAGAAGTGTATAAGGATGTTGATAGTCAAATTATACAAATTAAACAGTCATACTGTTTGGTACTTGATGCCTTTTTAAAAAGACCTATTTCCACTCATGTTTCACATTAAGAAGTCTGAATTCACACATACACCTCACCAGATCTTATGAACACACTTAAATATATGTAAATGGTCATATAAGATTGAGATTTTATTTATTTAACAAAATGCTACAACACTACCATAGCTCTAAAACCTATATATGCTTTTAGATTTTCTCAAATAGTATCCATTTTACTCTATTCTTAGTTGTGAAGGTTCAGTATTGCACACCCACTTGAAAAGTCTGTACAAATCAGGGTGTCCAGAACAGTATAGAGACAAGTTTGTTAATGAGACAGAGACAAGGATCCAGTGCCAGTGATGGAGATACCATAATGCAGCACACAGGTGCACGAGACACAGGAAGTACAGCCTTCAACATGTGACTTCTGTACTGGAGTTAAACATCTATCGAATAGTATTTAGTCAGGGTAATGAGATAATAATAGTCTATAATAGTGTCCCTAATCCTGACTCTTTATTTACATAATGGAACTTATATATTCTTTATTTAGTTATAATATTACTCCTAAAATGGGCTTAGAGCCTTGAATCCCTTACGTTCTACAACCAGTCAAGTTCTTCAATTCCTGTAAATGAATCACTGTTTCTCTCACATTCACACTCACTGCACTCATAGCAGCTAATATACCATTGGTTTTCTTTTTCTGATTCAATTATCTCTTAATCACCATTTGTTCAATCATTATTGATCTTTACCCTATAGTCTTCTATATTCCTACTTTGTCATTGATGACAAAAAGATCACATAATATATCAGGAATAAAATTCGAGAAAAGTGATGTTGTACCTGTGTACAAGATAGCCACCTATTTTTTTTTTTTTAATGTTTTTCAACAAAGCACCATGGAAGAAACTAACTAGATGTTCTTAGAACATCCACCGGCCTTGCATGCATACATGCATTTATTCCACAAACATCCAAATGACAATTTCTTCTTCATTTGCAATTGTTAATTGGTTTCCTTTTAACACTTTGGAGAGGCTTATATAATCTCTTCCCTAGAGAATAAATTTCTGATAAGAAGAGAATGACAGGGCCAAAATGTGGCAAGTACATTTTGGACAATGTTGAATTTCTGAACCAACAGTACAGAACATTGCTTCTTCTTTCTTGTAATGTGTGTGTGTGTGTGTGTGTGTGTGTGTGTGTGTGTGTGTGTGTGTGTCTTGTGAACGTGTAAACGGTCATAGGGGTGGAACGTTTTATTTTTTTGCAACAGAAAGTACTGTGGACAGTGAGATTTGCATCTCTGTACTTCTTTCAGCTTTTCTAGTGACTATGCTTAGTATCGCAGAGACAACCCAGACGTGTTCTGTCATGGTTACATGATTGTTGCTCCTGCTGTTACCTGTACATGGATACCGGGCCCTTCTATACAACACTGAACTAAAATGATTTCCATCCTCCAAAGTTGAATTTAAACAAAAAGCATTTCCAAGCTTCCCTTCATTGCTCTTACTTGATGTGCCCTCTCCTTTCTTTAAATTTTCACACATTCAGAATTTTGAACCTGCCTGAGGCATCTGTCAGTGTGGGCAGAATGCAGTTTTGAGTTTCCACTGAATTGAGTTTCCAGTCACACTGCTACTTAGAAAAGTGTGGATTTTAGCAGTTTTATATAATCCTTCATGCCCTCATATAATACATTTTAAAGTAGTATAATACATTTTAAAATAGGCATGGAAGAGCATGGGTTTAGTTTAGTGATAGAATACTATCTCAATATGCATGAAGCCTGAGCCCTATTGACAACACAATAATTTTTTAAATAAGTCAATAATACATTATATTATGTTGAATTCTTATATAAATTAAATTGCAGTATCTTCCTACAAATTATAATTGTGAGGGAATGCTGTTTAAGTCTCTTGATTTGAAAAAAAATATGGATAAAAATAGAAACTATAGCTTTGCTTTTGGCAGAGTACAATGGTTAAATGAAGAAATTACTTGCAATATCTGCTTGTTACCTTTTATATTGCCTTTACTTGATAAAGGCAATTTAAAGAAGTTACGATTTATTTTGGCTCACAGTTTGGTTTTCCAATCCAAGAAACTATGGTGACAGACACATGGATTTCTTGATAATATTATATCCAGATTCAGGAAGCACATCCACACTTTCTCCTTTTTATTTAGTAGGAGACATTGTCACTTGGAATGGTGCTACCCACATGTAGGATAGATCATTGAAGATCAATTATCCTAACCTAGAAAATACATTACATAAATACCTAGAGATTTGATTCTATGAAAGACCTAAATACCATGAAGATGACAATAAAGATTAACCTTCATATAATCACTCTGCCAGATGGAGAAAGCCATCCACATTTTGTATCCTATTATTAACAGCACAGTGGCAGACACACAATCTATTCTTGGTAAATTATAATTATTTTACTCATACTATGCTTCTGTTCTATTTAGTTTATTATTACTTCACATGGTTGTTTACCAAAGAAACAATTCTTGTTTCTCTGTAAAGTATTCAACTTTAGAAACAACCATACCTATGACTTCAGTGCCAGGATACACATAAAAGAGAGCACATATATCATTTGTCTTTCTGGGTATAGGTTACCTCACTCTGTAAAATATATATATATATATATATATATATATATATATATATATATATATATATATATATATATAAAGAAATCTCATGATTTCATTATTCTTTGCAATGGAATTTAATTCCATAGTGTATATGCACAATATTTCACTAATTAATGAAAGATTTAGACTACTTCCACTCTAATTATCATGACTAGACTAGCAATAAACAAGGCCGAGTAAGTATCTGCATGTTAATCATCTATTAGATATGTTGCTGGCCAAGATCCATTTCCACTCTGTGGGCTTTGTTTCACTATGTGGACTATTTCCTCTGTGAGAGGTGAACAGTCTCCCCAAATAATATATATTGTTGTCATTGCCCTTGGTTGCCTCCAAGAACTTGAAATTTAAGATCATATTGTGGGAGATACCCCACACTTTAGACACAGACCTTGGAAGAATAAAGGAATAAAGCTGAAACGTATGTAGAATCCTCTAGCTCTCACAATATTAGAAGGTTCTAAGAAATCTACCAAGGTAAAAATAAAGCCAACATGCACACTTACCCTTGAATCATGTGTATCACAATAGGAATCTGTTTGGCAAGCTATTCCAAAAGATTTGAATAGTGGCACTTATCTCTTGCAACTAAGGAGAAGACATCAAGTTGAATTCAGGGGTTGCTCATTAAGAAGGAATAATGTGACAGAAAGGAGATGGATCCAAATGGGAGGGAAATTGGAAGGTACTGGGAGAAGTAGAGCAAGGGTAAATTGTAATCAAGATATACTATGTGACCAAAAAATATTTTCAATAAAAGGAAAAAAATAAAAAGGAACTCAGGACTGGCAATGTAAACCCAGCCAACCTAGTGGTTGGTGATATAATGGCACATAGAAGAAAATATACAAGTGCTACTTTTGTGAACCAGTATAATCCTGACTGCATTCTAAATGGTTATCATTACACTCACAGGTAAGTGTGTAGATGTCACCCATGAACAAGAACCTTCTTGTTTGAAGTAGAGATCATTACAGAAATCCACAAGAGGTCAAAATGTATTGAGCCATTGACCATGAGGTGTACATTCAAAAATGGTACATCTTCAACACAACCCATGCAATCAAGACTCGGGGAATATCAGCAAAGGGTGGAAGGAAAGACTGGAAATCAGAGCTAGGATGTCTTTTTTTTTTTTTTGAGATAGAGGCTTAATATATAACACAGGATATATCACAAGATCCAGTCTATAAACGAAGAACTATAGGAAATAAATGGCTGCAAAAGGGGAGAATTCAATGTCCCCAGGAACTAGGCTTCAATCCAATACCAAGTGTTCTGCCCTGAACAGATATACACATGAGTAACATGTGGACTCAGCAGAAAATAGACTTAACTGATTTTACACACACACACACACACACACACACACACACACACACACACACACACAGGTAACATTTTATGTCTATCTCTCTATCACCTATCTGTCTATCTGTCTATCTCTCTATCTATCTCTCTATCTATCTATCTATCTATCTATCTATCTATCATCTATCTATCTATTCATCAATCTATCTACATATAACATATAGACATATAGATATTATATAATATATTAGATATAAATATATACATACATACATACATATATATATATATATATAAACAATTGAAGAAAAATAAGTCATGGATTTGAGGAGGAACTAGAACAAAGAGATGGTAAATGGCAAATGGCCCATGTATGAATTTCTCAAAAAAGTAAATAAATAAAAGGCAGTTATTTGGTACACTGTGGTTGGTATCAAATAAAATCCCGGTGATGAGGAGGTAGAGACAGCTGCCTGGGCACAGGCTAGCCATCCTAGCTTAACAGACAAGCCCCAGACAACAGAGGTACTGCCTCCAAGACAGGGTGTATAGTTCCTAAGGAACAACAAAAGAAGTTGACCTCTGGCGTCTACACATACGTGTAAACCTGCATATAGATACCACTCCAACCCTTTCCTGCATACACACCCAATGTATGATTAACACATTGGTGAGGTTGAATATTCTCAAATTATAGACAGAATAAGTTAAATAAACCTTGTGAATAACAGGACTATTTAGCCATATATTAATTTATTCATAAACAAAAATTAAAATCCCGTACTGGAACATAAGGTATTTTCTATAGTTCTATCATATTTGCCAAGTTTATTATTCATTTAGGGAAGAAACATTCAAATAAGAAGGTTATAAGATATAAAATGTACATATAAGCATTTCCTGGTTGTATCTTAATCCTCCTCAATAAATAACCTGGTATTATATGCAGGAATAATGGATGTGGAGATTGGGAGATTTTTGGATTCAGGATCTAGAAGAGGAAATTATTTCTTCCAAGTAAAGATGAAGATAGGAAAGCCCAAAGGCTGTATACAAAATTTGCTGCTTGTGGACCATGTAGCACAATCCAATCCGCATGAATACAGACACATATTCAATTTACGGAAGTAAAGATAAGGCTGCACATACAGTAAGTATAACTAGATTTAATGTAACCAGAGGTTTAAGAAAGTGTCTGTATGGAAAAGGGGAAAATGAGAATCTGTAACAACTATGTAATATCAGGGTATATCAGCAATGTTCAGTCTCCACCTGTGTTGCAGCATAATTAGGTCTGTAATTGCTGAAGCCTCTCTGTGGGTGCCCTTTATGAAGACAGGGAAAAGACAATGGTTTGTGTGCACCAGGGTTGTTTACAAGGCAGTCATGAAAGGCATGGATTTAAGTGCTGATGAATAAGAGGGTGGGAAGAAGCTCTGTGCATAAGACTCCAAAAGCATTTGATTTCTCTCCAACTCCAATCTGCTTGAGAAAGAATTCCAGTGTCTTGCTCCTATATACTTGTTGCAAAATAACTCTGGTGCCAGATTTGTATCCCTATTACAGTCTTCCAGGACAATGTTACCAGACCACCCCCATTCCTTTTCACTAAGTGAGTCATTCACACTCTCCTGGCCACAGGCCAAGGGCATGTACACGGTATATTGAGCTGCTGCCAAGCTTTTCTAAATGCCTTTCCCTGGGAGTCTTTGCCTTGCTATTAAGGGTACAATAGACTTCGAACCTTGTGGTTTCCAAAGAATACAGTTCTAAAACAAACCAGTGGTTATTTTCATTATACTATGAATCTCTCCCCTTAAATTTTGGATCAAAGAGCTCAGTTAGTCACAACAATTGGCTGAGATTTTCTTTTAAAATTTCCTAAAAATGAACTCAAGAAATGTGGTCATGTTTTTTAGTATGATAAACCTTCGGAGGACCTTTGTGTTCTATGCATTGCAGGTGATTTCCCTGAATACACAACATTGCCCAAAATTTATGACTCATGTTTAATCTACTATGTTTGTCTAATTTAAGACATGATGTTTAATATTATTTAATATTTTTGAGTGATTCGGTCATACAGATTATATCACATCACACGGCTAACTTATTGAATTGTTACTCATAATTACTGTGATAATTTTTTACTGGGATCCTCTTTTTCAATTTTTGTAATAGTTTTTCATTCATTTGTCCAACATGTAAATTCCAATGCTGTTATTTCAGCTACTTATTTTTGAAATTAAAATATATTACATCATTCCCTACCTTCCCTTTCTACCCTCCAACCCTTCTAATGAATTCCCCCTTTGCTCTCTCAAATTCATGGCTTCTATTTCTTTCATTATTGTTGCATATACATGTTTATTCTTTTGTGTGTGTATGTGTGTATTTCTAAATATATACATATAACATGCTCTGTAATATAATGTTACTTCTATGTATACAATTTTTGAATTGACTGATTGATATAAAATAGTCAATTGGGGTATGCTTACCTCTGGAAAACTGCTTCTCCAGCTCCCACCATTCCTTAGTTACCTATAGTTCTTTGTCTAGGGTTGATGGCAAATAAGATTTCTCCCTTCCATATTAATAGATAATAATAATTAATAGATAATAATAATAGATATTCCACATGTCTATCAGTGTCATCTTTGTTCAAGTTCTGTCTAGACAGTCATGACAATGAGAATTCCTCTGAACCAAAATTTCACAGCAAATTGCCTGTTCCTCTGGCCCTTTCAATCCTTCTTCTGTAGCTTGAGTTTTCCTGCCTTGCCCATAGTCAGGACAAATCTTTGTCACCCTCCAGTCCCCCAGCCGCTCAGACCCAACCAAGTAAACCAAGTAAATTGCTTACAAATTGTATGGCTGTGGCAGGCTTCTTGCTAACTGTTCTTATTGCTTAAATTAATCCATTTCCATAAGTCTATACCTTGCCATGTGGCTCATGGCTTACTGGCATCTTCACATGCTGCTTGTCCTGGCTGCGGCTGGTAGTGACCCCTTCTGCCTTCCTGTTCTTTCTTTTCTCCTCTCTGTCAGTCCCTCCTATACTTCCTGCCTAGCCACTGGCCAATCAGTGTTTTATTTATTGACCAATGAGAGCAACACATTTGCCATACAGAACATCCCACAGCATCTAGGGTTGATGCCCAGTAAGATTTCTCCCTTCCATATTAACATGTCTATCAGTGTCATCTTTGTTCAAGTTCTGTCTAGACAGTCATGACAATGAGAATTCCTCTGAACCAAAATTTCACAGCAAACTGCCTGTTCCTCTGGCCCTTCCAATCTTTCTTCCTATATTTGTGTTGTATCCTGGAGCCTCAGTACCAGGAAAGATTAAAAGTAGCAGTTATGAGTTGTCCCCCAAGTTCAATATTTTACATGCTCTGGCTGTTTAGCTAGGCTTCCAGTTATAAGGCATCATTTTCCTCTTGTTAAGTAGGATTTATGTTCAATTTCAGATCCGTTGTTTGTCACCAAGTTATGTGTGCTAATATTGTAACTTTAGGGATATGGTACCATGTTGGTTCTTGAATTAGTTCATAGGTATCACAGATGTCTTGGACTACTGGTTGCTTATGTCTTTTAAAAGTTTATGTGGTACCCTTTGTTACCATGAAAATTAGTCCTCACAAAAGAGGCTTTCAGGTCAGAACTAGCTATGATCCTCCAAGTCCTGAGTCTCAAAGACACTGTCTTCATCAATATGGACATGTTTTCATCTTCTTTGGAAACAGCCAAGGATAATAATAATAGCCTATGTTTCATGAGTGTTTAGGACAATATTAACTAACAAAGCAAAAGAATGCTTGTCATGCCAAGTATTGGGGTTTTATCAAATAATTTATGGCTCTTTAGAAGGAGCATTCTCAGCCTATATGGGAAGTTTTTATTTTAACTGTGTATGTGTATATACACAGACTTCTATGTATGGCATACCATTTGAGGTAGGTAGGTAGTGATTTATTTTGACTTTTGCAGACACACAGTTTTATTTTAGCCTTCTCCTTCATTCTTCTTTATTAATCTCTCTCAACCCTCTCTAATAAATGTTCACCTTCCATTTTCCCCTTCAAATACCCTGCACCCTGTTGGTCCTCTCTCTATTGATTCCCTCCCCCAGGTTGCTTTTTTGCTTTCATGGTTCTGCAGTTACTCCAGGTTATAATACTCTCATGTGATGACTTGGAGCTAAGAACCACAAAGGAAAAAGTAAGTGCTGATTCACAATTGTAAGTCACAATCCTAGTATAATGAAACCGTCTATGTGAGTCCACGACTGAACAAATGTTTTTTTTTTGTTTGTTATTGTTGGTTTTGTTTTTGTTTATTTGTTTGTTTGAGTAGGGATAATTCTGTGTGAAACAAACATGGTATGTACTCCTTATAAGTGGATATTAGGAGTAAAGTACCCACCGACAATTCACAGCCCCAGAGAGGCTAGATAACCTCCCAGAGAAGGATGCATGGATTTCCCTAGGAATGGGAAATAGAAGATATCTCCTGCATAAATTGGGGGCTGGGATAGGGGGATGGGAACTTGGGGGAGTGGGTTGAGCAGGCTGGGCACAGGAGGAGGGTTGGGGCAGGACTGAGGGGGAGAGTAACAAAAGAGACATCCTTATGAAGGTCACTGCAGGGTTAGGGAGAAACCTGGTCCCTGAGAAATCCCCAGAAATCCACTAAGATGGCTCCAGCTAAAACTCCTAGAATAAGTGGAGAGGGTGCCAGAACTGGCCATCTACTGTAATCATATGGATGACTACCCTAATTGTCATCAAAGAGTGTTTATCCAGTAACTGATGGGAGCAGATGCAGAGATCCACAGCCAAGCACTGGCCTGAGCTCCTGGAGTCCTCCTAAAGAAAGGGAAGAGAGATTGTACAAACCAGGTAGGTCAAAGTCATGACAGAGAACCCCAAAGAGACAACTGACCTAAGCTGTAGGAGCACATGGACTCTGGACTAACAGTTAGAAAGTCTGTATGGGACCTAGGTCCTCTGCAGGTGTGATGGCTGTGTAGCTTGGTCTCTTTGTAAGACTTCTAGTAGTGAGATCAGGATCTGTCCCTGGAGCTAAGCTGACTTTTGGAAACCTGTTCCCCATGCTGAATTACCTTTCCCAGCCTATATACAGGGAGAATGCTGTTTCTTATCTCAACTTGATGTGTCATGTTTTGTTCAAGCTCATGGGAGGCTTGAAGTGAGATGAAGGAGGAATGGATGGGGAGGTGGGTAGATGTGAGTGGAAGGAAGTTAATGAGAGGAAAGGAGGGAGGGGAAACTGTAGTCACTATGTAAAATAAATGAATAAATGTTAATTAAATAAGATTTAAAAAGGAAAATCAGAGAAATCAGCTTGAAGGGGATAGTAGCAGGCATTCTTTGACAGAGTAAGAGGTAGTTTATCCCATCAGAACAGAGTATATATTTGATGACAGAAGATCTAAAAGCACAAATTCTTCGGTTCAAAGATACCTATGATGTTCCAAGGAGTCTTGTTGGTAACAAATGTAATTTGGGAGATGAAAGAGTAGCCTAGCAAGACAATAGAACAACTATGAATTTTGTAAAACTTCTGCAAATATTAATAAGATAGCAATAGCAAATATTCATAAGACAATTTATGACCTATTGGAAAAATTAAGAGAAAAACTCGACTGCTTAAGAAGATCCTCCAAAGTCCTGTAATCAGTTGATTTAATGTATCAAATTCATGTGGTTCTGAGTCAAATATGAAGAAACTTTGTTCTATTCTTCAGTTCCAGCGTCCCAGGTTTGTATTGTATATATGCAAAAATGGTGCACTGGATATTTAAACATAGAGAATAATTTGTATTGTGGTGTAAAGTAACATATTTCCTAAAAGCACCATTATCAGCATAATAAAAGAAAGTCCAAAAAAACTCTATATAGATTACTCCAGGTAACTTAGGTTTTTCATACTTTTAATTAATTGTAATTTTGTTCTAAAAAAATCAAGGTCATTGTCCTTGTATTATAAAATTAAGCCTTTTTATTAACACACCTATTTAGTTTTTTTAAATCTATTATAAACAGTAATTTTATGTTTAAAATGTTATAGCCCTTTCAGAATAGTCTTAGATTGAAGATATTGCCTTTAATGCATGTTGGAAAGAAAATATGTTGCTTTTAATTTTCCTGACTATAGGCTTTCTATACAAATAAGGATTTTTTTTATGTTCATTTTGTTTGTATTTATGTTTTACCCACTTGTATGTATGTGCATGTTCATGCAGTGTCCATAAGTACCAAAAGAGGATACCTGCCTTTTGGAAACTGGAGGGACATATGTTTGTTTCCTATGCATACTGAGGAAGGAAACTGGGTTCTCTGAAAGAACAAGAAGTATTTTAACCACTGAGTTCTCTGTCTATCTGTTTTTCTGTTTTACTAACATAGGAAATAGTTTTTAAGTTATATGTATAGGAGCAAGGTTCCATAACATGAAGTATGTATTTTCAAATATTTTTAATGATAGTAATTTCTAAGAGATACAGTCTATGTTTAATTATTAGTATTTGCAGGGGATATATGTACACAAATGTAGGTATTCTTAAGGGTAGAAGTTTAGGATACAATGGAGTTAGAGCTACAGGTAGTCATAAACCTCACAACTTTCATTCTGGACACTACATTTTGATCCCCTGTAAGAGCTGAACAAATTCTAAATCACTGAGCTATGTTTAACAATTTTTGCAAAGTGCTTTTAGGCATCTACTGCTATTGATTCTCACTGTGAATGCATTGTTTGTTCATGTATGCATAAATTTGCCATACCAAATATACATTTTGGTGTGTTTGCAAGTTAAGGACTGTTACATGTTACATGTGTATGAAGTTTTAGTTGAAAAGTTGGGTAGATAAGTGCTGGATCAGTAAATATTGGAAGTGCTTTATTCATGAGTAATTGTCCAAAATGCACACTTCTCAATAACTGTAGTTATTTTTTCATTGTAAATAGATTCCTCTCATATAATTCATCCCAACCATAGTTCCTCTCCATCTACTTCTCCTAGATCTTTCCACAAATTTTCCTCTTCCCCAGATACACTACCATTCTGTTTCCTCCTTTGAAAAGAGCAGGTTTTCAAAGGGTGACAGTCAAACAGGAAAAAAGAAGATATAATATGACAAAGTGAAAGCCCTCATATCAAGATTGGACAAGCCAACCCAGTAGGAGGAAAAGATTCTCAAGAGTAGGTAAAAGAATCAGAGATACACCCACTGCCACTGTTAGGAATCTCACAAGAACACCAAGCTAGCAGCCATAACATATACACAGAGGACCTGATGAAGATCCTTGCAGACCTCATGCTTGTCACATCTCTGTGGGCCCATATGAGCCCTGCCTAAATGATTCAGTGGGCCATGCTCTTCTGGTGTCCACCATCTCTTCTGACTGCAGCCTTTTCCACTCCTCTTCTGGGGGTTTCCCAATCTCTGCAGTGAGGAACCTGATGGAGACCCGTAATTTAGAGTCCCTCTCTCTGCATAATATTTAACAGTGGGCCTCTGCACCTGCTCCTGTCTATGGCTGGAAGAAGCCTCTCTGATGACTAGACAAGGCCTTGATCTATGAATTAGCAGAATGTCATTAGGCATCAATTCATTGATTTATTTTTTTTTTCTGTCATGTTTGCTTCTACCCTAGGTCTCTGGGATATCCAGTCTCCAGGTTCTGGCCATTCAGGCAGCGTAGGGCCTGGGCTCCCTTTAGTGGCGTGGGCCTCATGTTAAACCAAACATTGGTTGCCCTCTCCCCCATGTTCTGCATCACCATTGCCCCCATACAACTTGCAGGCAGGATGGATCTCGTAGGTGGAGGGTTTTGTGGCTGGTTGGTGTTCAGTTTTCTCTTTCTATAGCCTGCATACAATGCTTTGTTGTTGCTTATGAATTAATGTTTGGGTGTAAAGATTGTGTATCTATATAACAGGAAGGCACCATGCTTTAACTGACCAATCTAATGTTACAACGACTTTGAGGTAGTCAGATAAGAAGTAAAAGCTGCCATTATAAATGTGCAATTTGATATAATCTATGATCCTTTGCTCAATATTTATGGATTGCCATTCAAAAATATACAACAAACAAATAACCAAATAAAATATCAATGTAATGGTTAATGCATATAAAACAAATCAATATATTCAAAAGGCGAAACTGCATAGTTTCGCAATTTTGTGCTTCTGTGCAAAAGTTTTGATAGTATCCATTCATGAAAACATCATAACTGAGACAATGACGTCACAAAGAAACTGCACAGTTCTCCAATATCTACCTAAAAGTCATTTCCTCTTGTTTCCAAACTCTCTTCATCCAAGAGAAACACTGGGGTATTTTATTAGAGAACACTGGTTCCCACTTCTAAGAATTCAATGCAATTTGCATCATATAGAATGGAATCCTTTCATTGAAGAAAAATGGACTTATTTTTCTTCTCAGTATAATTATTTAGCGATTCATTTATATTTATGTGCATCAATACCTAATTTATTTTATTGTTGATAAATAATATATTCTATGATTATGCCATAGCTTATTTTCTCTGTTTGCTCATTGTTAGAGATTTGAGCTAAAGGTGCTATAAATATTCATGCACAAATCACAAATATTTGTTTAAACATATGCCTTCATTTTTCTGTTATTCAGAAAACACCCAAGAGGAAGATTGCTGGATCATATGATAGTTACATGCTAAATTTGAAAAATAGCAAGATGTTTTCAAATTTGATAGTTTTTTCACTTTCCATCAATCATAATTAAGAGAACAATTACTTCCAAATATTTCATTATTTAGTTTATTTATTATTTCAATTTTATTACTTCAGTATTCAATGATGTCTCACTATATTTATAAATTTAATTAAATAATTAATTACAGTTAATGTATATTCATGTTCTGGTTTCCTGTCTTCTTGGTTAATGTCAGTGAAAATAAACTGGGTATGTTTTATGTTTAAGTAGAGTTCTTTTCCTTTCAACTCACATCTGTAATAACATAAATGATTTGTAATTGGGATCCCTTCTCTTTTATCATTGAAGTTTTCTTTTGAATTATTTTAATTCTTATGAGTTATATCTCTTTAAATTCTTGCCTAATATATAATAAATTTGCTTTAGCATATATAGCAAGGTTCTTTATTATATATATTTCTATAAACTTTATACTGTCTCATCTAATGTGCAGTATATTTTGAATTAATATACATATGTTTGTTTTATAAACTATTCAATCAACTCTTTCCAAACATATAATTAATCAATATTATGAAAAAAGTCTTTCTTTTAACTATATTGCTTATATATTCATTATAAAAAACACTTTTCATATGTGTGCACATATTCAGGAATTTATCTTCTTAGGATTTTCAATAACTTTTGCATTCTTTGGAAATTTCATATGTAATATAATGTCTTTTGATTGAATTAATGCCTCTAATTAATCTCCTGTGTCTTTACCAGATTACTCTTCAAATCCATGGGCTTTTTTTTTTTATTTTGTAAACCCACTGTTTCCACTTAGTGCTTCCTGTGTGTTCATGGGAACAGAATAGTATACAGCAGCAGTCTATAGAAAAATGACTCTCCAATCACCAGCAGCCATTAACTACTGCCTTTAGCTCTTCAGCAAGTGTGAGATATCCTGGGCACCACTTCTGTCCATGCTGGTATTTGACTAGCTTGATCCTTTGTAGGCTTTGTGCAAACTTTAAGGAAGTATTATCCAACATCAAAACCCTTATCATTATAATAAAATTTACAAGAATCTAATTGCTTTCAAATATAGTTTAAAAAGCTAGATATTTTCAGAAAGATCCACATTTTGCAGAATTTCTATTTACTTCATATTCAATATTCTGCATTAACAATTTAAAATTTTCATAATCAAAGTACAAAGCTTTTGTCCTAGCCCCACTTTCTGGATATCACATTGTATTAATCAATTCTTAGGTTCCTGTTAATTGGCACAATCACAATAGTTCCAAATATATTTGCATCTTTTACATTAATAACCTGAAACAATACTTGTGCTATGTTTTGCATAATTTTTTCCAATTGGAACTTCATACTTAACTCAATTACAAAACAAATACGAATTTGGTGGAAAACAACACAGGCAGAGTGTCATTCTTATACTAATATTACAACATGCAATCAAAATGGCATTATATTTTAGTTTATTTACCTTAGTTTTCAAATGATTAATAAGTTGGTATAATATAAATATTTAGGTAATTTGGGCTTAAATATATTTTTTGGTCTGAGTTATTTTAGTTAACATACAAAGTAAAGGTTTATGTTATATACAAATGCATGTAACATATGTAACACATACACAGCATATGCATGAAACATATATAATGAGCATATAATGTATAAATACAACAGGTACAAAAAATAGATAACATCAACTTATAATGCATAAGATGATAGTATGTAATGTATATCCTGTTAATGTCTTCTCATTTTTACTGGGTCACTCCATTTCTTTTACTCTCTCTCCAAATATTCTTCATATCGTTCATGTATAATAACATATGTAACATAATTTTTCAAAATAAACTTGATCACCTGGGTGGCACAGTCTTTGTCAGAATCCCTCAGTGTGACATCACATCTAGTGATCCCTATTGCCCTCATTTTTGGGTTTGGAATAAGGCACTGTATGCAGACCACATTAATGAGGATGAATTAATGTTTTTGTCCTTAAGGGAATAAAAGTTATACAAATTGTTTGGAATTCTGTGCATGAGTAATTTACAAGTTTTTCCACATATGTTGAGGCATTTGTTTATGTTAATATATGCTTATGAATATTTATTTTCTACTCAGAGTTAAAATTGATGTTGCCTTGTGTATTCTGCCACATGAATTATTTCAGTTTGGTATGTTGGAATTCTGCCAGTGACTCCTCCATCCTACTACCCTTCATATCACTTTCCCTTGAGTCTCTTCTTACTCTCCGTCAATACAAAATATGAGTTATCATTTTTAGATTTTTTTACAAGCTCCTAATTCAGATATTTCTGAACTTTTCATGATTAATAGGGTTTGGAAACAAATTGAAGTGCTTAGAGTGGTTGATATATTGTGCACCTCAATAAAACTTATCTGGAGATCAGAGAAAAGATCAGGCACTATATTAGACCTAGGGGCCAGGCAGTGGTGGTACACATGGCTTTAATCTTATCAGTTGGGAGGCAGAGACCCATCTGGATCTCTGTAAGTTCAAGGCCACAGTGGGAACAGAGTCAGGTGTGGTGGCACACACCCTTAATTCCAGCACTTGAGATCTCTTGTCTTTGCTTTGGAAGAACACACACCTTTAATCCCAGGAAGTAATGGCAGGAAACAGAAAGGTATATAAGGTGTGAGGACCAGCAACTAGAGGCTTTTTTAGCAGCAGTGACACTAAGACCCTTTTGGGTGAGGACTCAGGCTTTCAGTTTGAGGAAACAGACTCAGCTGAGGAGTTGACAAGGTGAGGTTGGCTGTGGCTTGTTCTGTTTCTCTGATCTTTCAGCCATTTACCCCTCTATATGGCTCTGAGTTTTCTATTAATAAGACCTTTTAAGATTTGTGCTACAGCTTAGTGTTCTTGCTGCTGAAGTGTCATTATTGTGGGAATTCTCAGGAGATAGTGCAAGCAACATAAGGCATATAATGATCCTAGATAAACATTTGTGTAAATCTCTGAATGAGCTTCCTATGATCGTGCACAAAGCTTTTATAAACATTCAGATGATAATTTTGTATTATTCAGTTATTCCATATATTATTTAAACTGCATGATTAGTGGAACATATTGTATAAATAACCACAATTTTCTAAGACAGTACTAAATCATCTTCCCAAATGGTTACATCATTAAGAATTCTTATGAGAAGTACATGAAGAGAATCTCTTTTAATATTCTTGTCAGCAATTAGAATGCAATTTTTTGGAGTTCTCATAGTTTCTTGAGACAAGGTTTGACTCTGTAGCCTTGACTGGCATGGAACTTGTTAGCTATGTAGACACAGCTGCCCTAGATCTTATAGATTTGACCTGACTCTACTTCCTGAGTACTGAGATTGAATGTGTGCTACCACACCTGGATTCACAATTTAGTTTTCCATCCTTGATTAAATTTGTGTTTTCTCATGATACCTCCTTTTCTATTTACTCATTTATTATTTGCATACTTACTTTTGTAATCTGTTTATAACTTTTACCTGCTTTTAATTATTATTTTCTTTTTATTGCCTTACGAGAAAGAACTGTTTGTACATTTTGCATGCAAGTATTTTATCAAACAGGTGTTTTGTAACACTTTCTTAATTTTTAGTATCCCTTTTGATTATTTTAGGCAGAATAGAAAATTCATTTTATTGTCATATGCTACATTGAGAAATCTCAGCCAGCATAAGACTTCACATCCTCCCATCTTGCCTGACAGCATCTCATACAGCTGGGACTCTTTACACCACAGCTTTGCAAAATATTCTCCTGCTGCTTGGTTTAATTTCTTGTTTTGATTATCATGGCCCATTGCTAATTTTCACAGTTGGAGGTCACAGAAAACAACTGACCTGGAATTGAGATCAAAAGTGATTAAGGACTATGAAAGCTGACATTCAGTAGAAGATATTGCACACCAGAAAAGCAAGTCTAATGAAGTGCAGGTGCAATAGTGAAGGATAAGAAAAAAGAAATGAAAGATTTTCAGTGTAGTCCACAGAAAACAATGAAAGATGAGAACCTTGTAAAAGCCTTAACTGATACAAAGGCTCATTCCTCAGCATGATGACCACAAACAGTACACAGTTTATCTTTTGTGTTGGAAGAGGAGGCTGAACTTGCCAAAATATCAAATTAATGCTAGTTCTGTTTTTAATTATTCTGGAATCATCATTTATTATATAAGGGGAAAATGAACTGATAATGTTATTTTGTTAAGGAAGTTGAAAACCTTCTGGAAATGCTAAGCTGACCATAGAACAATATTACCTTCTTAGAAATCTTTCACTTTACACTTTTTAGCTAAGTTTCACAACTTTTAGCTGTATCACAACTATTCACCAACTCTCTTCTCCTGTTTGGTGTTTGATTTAACAGTGAACATACGATGGGAGCTTGGTTAAGCTGAAAACACATGAATGTAGGGTTTGGTAGAATGGGGATTTCCCATTCCCTATAATATTTTAGGCTAGGTAAAGTGGGAGCTGTCAATACAAGAATGAGCACAAAAATCAGTGTCAAGAATCATGATTGAGAGAAAGAATCTGACTGGCCAACTACGATCCTGATAATAAGATTTAAGAGACTAGTTTCATCTGTGGCTGAGGGTACCACCTTTCCTTGGACTTCTAGTTACAGTAAGCACTTTCTTTCAGTTACGTTAATGGCAACAGAAATAAAAGGGTTGCCTATTTTATTTCTTTTTGCTGCAGTGTAAATATTCCTATTGACAACGTGATTCCTGCAATCAAATCAAGTAGATTTGGGATATTGTAATATATTTTCTTGCAAGCATAGAAGCATAATTTTTATCAGATGATATTTATAAATATCCTATCAAACGAAAGATGACTCTGGGCCATAGTTTTGACAGCATTGGCATGACTATATCTCGTATTTTGCCAATGGCATAACACTTTATAAACTTTCAAATAATTCAATGTTAATGTAACTTCATGATAATGATTAGAATAATGGAATGCCTGACAAATGGTTTAGTAAAGATTGATAGTGTGTAATATTTATTTCTATAACAACTTCAATGTCCTTAAGCTTCTCAATAAGCAAATTTATTTATAACTCAAGTGACAGCCAGTTTATTGAACTATTTAAATGCTTTTAATTGGTAGAAACATTAATTTTCCAGAATGATATACAGCAAAGTGCTCACTTTGAGCACCAAATATTTCTAAAGTCGCTGTGAGCAGTTGGAATGAGGACAGGGCAAACAGTGGAGAGGGAGGCTTTAGCATACCTTCCTGTCTTCTCGGGCCATCTAGGTGATCCAGGTGATCTCATTTCCTACGCTCCATTTCTTCAGCTTCTAATTAAGTCGAATATGACTCCCAGTAGTCTTTGAATTTAATTACAAATGCCACAGAATTGATAATTATTACCTGTAGAAATTAAGACTAGATGATACCAGAGGCCTTGTCTCTACAGCTCTAGCTTTTCATCATTATGATTCAAGGACTCATGGAGTGTTTTAACAACATTCTCATAACGTTTTTGAAGTTTACCAAGTCTTAGATCTTTAAAACGATATTCTTTTACTGAAAGCAGAAAGTATTATGAAGTCATGAACTGGCCCTCACTTTCCTTAAGTTTGATCTATAGTATATTTCAAATACTAGCTCTTTAGAGATGTGCCTGATACGGCTTCTTAATAATATGTATTCTAAAATCATCTACCTGTAAATGCCTAAAATTATATTTTAAAAATATCTGCTTTTATAAAAGATAAAATAAATCAAATCAATGAGTTTGAAGTAAAATTAGAGACTTCTTGGACTTGTCATAACTTCTTTACATATCTGTTGAGCTTGATTATTTTGTACACTGTTATTATTTTTCCAATTTTAAGTTTTACTCTTGTGGAATATATATCCTAGTGAAATTATGAATAAATAAACTTGTTATTTCTTGATATCTTTATTGTTGTCAATACATTTTAGTTTTGGAAAAGGAATGAAAAATAATTTGGTGCCAGTTGCATATCTAGGAAGAATCACTAACCCAAGATTTCTAAACAATTTCAAAAATGTTTGTACTTTAGCGATTGTGTGCTGCATATTTTTCCAAAATGCATTATGTGGAGTATGATGGAAACAACAGCATGGGCTAGTCCTTATGGCATGAGACAGAGAACATGTTGCTAACAAAGCATGGCCTGTGCTCTCTAAAAGTTTCCCTTGTATTGGAAAGTATAAAGCAAGCAGACATATAACCTTTGTGAAAGACCTTTGGTGTTAGTTATCCCTCACTGCATTCCATCCTCCAACCTGAGCCCCACACCCCACCACGGTGAACCACTCCTGTTCTTATTCCTCTCTGGAAATACTTCCACCTTCCATTGCTTATCAATAATTTCCTCACATCTATGGGTATGCCAAGTGAATCACAGCTCTCTGATGTTTCAAAGCTAACATCTACAGTGAGAAAAAAAATGAGGTGTGTCTTTTAGCCTTGGTTACCTTACTTGTAATGATAGTTTACAGCTCTTTCTATCTACATGGGAATTTGATAATCTTGTTTCTTAATAGCTGTATAACATTTCAATATGAAAATGTATCACATATATGTTATTTGCCAGTTGATAGACATATAGCCTCTTTCAATTTCTTATCTTTTATAATTAGAGGAGCCATGAACATATGTGATCCGGTATCTCTAGAAAAATTCTTCAGAAACTTTCTGAAATGTTATATATAGTTCACTGGTGAAATAGTGAAAGGAATATAACAGGAACAACCAACCATATCTAATTGGATTTAAGGCCTGCAAAACAACTTTAAACTATTATTGGTATCCAAAACTTGTGGCTAGATAAGTCATTACTTACTGGGCAAGCTAATCATGCTATTCTGCTAAATTGACATAATAGTAAAACAACTTTTAATCCCTTAAGATATTCCCATAGGTTATACATACATAAAGACATACACACACATACACACACAAACATGCTACACATACACACACACACAGAGAGAGAGAGAGAGAGAGAGAGAGAGAAAGAGAGAGACAGAGACAGAGACAGAGACAGAGAGTTTCAAATAAACTTATTAAAAATGACACTATTAAAAATCACAGGCTAACAAATAAAAAAGATATGGCCAGGAATGTATAACATCTTTAGAAGTTATTGGATAAAGAAGTACCATATATACCCTTTATAGGCAACTGTCATTGTTCTTGGTTACTCTTCAGGGTTTTATGGTAATACTCAATTACTTAAGATAACATGTACTTGACTCATAGGGCATGGAGAAATCAAGCAAGTATTCATCTTGTTCGTACAGGGCTGCTTTCACAGTGCTAGAAGGTGCTATGCATCCTCTCAGAGAATGAAAGCAGACATTAATCTTTCCTATTGTGAACTATGAGTGCCACAATGACAAAAATCCTGGAGAGACATGCCCGTTGGTGAAATAGTGGCAGGTATATACTAGGAATAACCTCTTTTTAATTGGGCTTAAGGTTTGTCCCAGAAGTTGAGAACAACCCCTGGGACCATTATTGAGACTCAAACTTGGCTGATTTTCTATATTCCTCTAATTTCTTGTAAATTACAAGGTTTTTACTTTCTATTTCGTTACTGATCAACTCTTCTTCCTAAAATGGTCCCGGATAATCAAATATGAAAAAAGTAGGTATGCGAAATTATTTGACTTTACCCAGAGTGTGAAGTTTCGCTCTGAGAAAATTAGGGAGGGGTCATCTGTCACAGCAGAGCTGAGAAATATGTTTTTGTAAAATACAGCTGGCTGTTAGTTCCTGAAAATATCACCATCACAGCATCCTCATAATCATGTAACAGTCCCATTATGAAGGATCACTACCACAGTTACTCATAATCATGTGACAGTCCCATTGGGAGGGATCACTACCACAGGTACTAATAATCATTTGACAGTCCCATTGTGAAGAAGAGCCAGACAAAGTATGGTGAGTTTATTTTCTTTATAAAAAAAAGAACAAATAGAAATCAAAAGAAAACAAAAAATATTAAAAGGCAACAAATAAACCTAAATTAAAAAATATTATTAAATTCTTGACAATTTTGTAAAATTGCTAAAATGTCATTTATAATTTACTTCTAAATGTCTCTCATTTTTGGTATTTGAGAATAAAGAGTGAGTGAAGTGGATAGGTCAGCAAGGTCTCTCTGCATGGACACTACAAGATCAAATACAAGTCCCTACTTCCTGAATGCACATCTGCATTTACTAAATAATATTTTATTATTCCTCTGAAAGTGCTTCACAGTGTATTATTTTACTATTTTGAGAATGTCATATACTACAGTCTCTATATCACAACCGCTTATCCTCCACTTACAAATTCTTTTGTCTCCTTCAATTCACTATCAAATTATATTTTATTTAATTACCATTTTTACTTGTTTAGACATCTGTATATACAAATTACTCAACCAGTTTATGTTTTTAAACATGTGTCCTAGGCTGACCACTAGGTATTGGACTGATTATGTGGCAGTTTGACCCGGGAGGAGACTTATTCTCCCACTATAAGCAGTCATTAATAGTTTAAGCTTCTTCACCTAGTTGTAAGGCCATGTGGAATTTCACCTTTTCGGGCTGGTGTCTAAGCTGGTATGTCATTGGACTTATCTTGTTCAGGCAGCCATATTGTTAAGACTTACTCTGTACATTTCCCCATCATGTCCAACAGACACTACTTGAAATCAAGTATCCTGGGACTATAGTATTTCCAATCTTCTGCCTCCTCTGTAGTGATGTTCCCTGAGCCTTAGGTGTAGGACTTGTGTTGTAGAACCATTAAATGTTGTTGAACACTCCAAAATTACTGATGCTCTGCATTTTCACCAGTTGTTGATCTATGTAATGGTCTCTGTTACAAAAAGAAGCTTCTTTTATAAGGGCTGAGATCTACACTTATCTATGGGTACATGGATAAGCATTTAGAAAACTGTTAGAAGTTATATTGGTATAGGAAAATGGCATTCTTGACCTCAGATGCAGTTTTGAGCATACGCTTAACTTTTTTTTTTGCTAGAAAAGGAAACTCTTTTGTATGAAATCTCATTATTCCAGTACTTTTGAATGTCCTAAATCATCTTTAGTTATTTATATTAAGTTTATAATCTTACTGACTCAGTAAAAGAGTTCAAGAAAATGAAATAGACTTAATACAACAATGCAACTTGAATCAGAAAAGAAATGGATGTGTTGTTCTGTCAAATCCCATTGCAGCAATAGCTCCACCAATTTATTTGAAAAATGCACAGGCTTGGAGTTTCAGCACCACTTAACAGCTGGGGAGAACAAAGTATGTACAGTGAGATACAAATCTTCCGTACCATTAGTTCGATATATTTCTGCATAGAAGCTTTTCAAATCTAGAAGCATATTTTGGGACCATGCTGTTTCAAAATAGAAACAAAATCTATGAGCTGTATGCCAAAAGCTGTCACTGACTAGAAATGCTGTTTACAGTTGCATTGCAAAATATCTGATGGGCTCAGTTCATACCAATCCATCTAAGTTTTATTAGCACGGCCTTACCAAGTAAATTTAACATGTTTTAACTGTGCTTGTGCCTTGTAGAACTTTGCATAGAATGAGTCAATCACTTATTAGTTACAAATTTCCGGACTGAGGATAAGGCAACAAGATCTATAACTTATAAAAAATTCAAGGAGAAGAAAAGCAAACAACTGGAATGTAATAACAAGTAGCAAGTTACCCAAGGAGATCAAAAGCATCAGTATCTGCATTTTGCTAGGTGAGCTGCATTTTGATAGGTGTGAGTTATCAGAGTTAATCAAAGTAAAAAGTTAAGGGTAAATTTTTACTTGACTTACTCAGTAACACCTTCTAAAAAGATTTATTTATTTTTATTTTATGTGTACGAGTGTTTTCCCTTCATGTATGAATATGCACTGTATGTATGCCTGGTGCTTTTGGAGGCCCGAAGACGATTTCATCTCCTTGGACTGAGAGTTTTAGATATCTGTGGACCACCATGGGGTACTGCTAACAGAACTCGGGTTCTGTGTAATACTAGCGAGTACTCATAACCAGTGTCATCCCTCTAGGCATTCAGTGTCATGTTTAGATGCCATGGTTCACCTGAATGTCTACATTGTCCACCAAACAAATAATACTCATAATACAAAACAAATCATGAATAAGCAATGTTAGTTTGTGAAAGTGCAAAGTGTACCCTGCAGAGTGTAGTTGCAGGACACACAGTATGTTTGCCCAGTCTTATCAACCTTCAAGCTGAACAAGCCAGAAGAGGAGGAATCACAGAGTGCCAGAGGTCATATTGTCAGCTGTAGAACTATCTTTCATTTACAAGTGGTGGCAAGAGAAAAAAGAAAAACAACAAAATTTACAGAAATGTAATTGACATGGTGTAATTTATTATAGACCAAACAAAGGGGTCTAAGCTATAGTGAAAATTCTAGGTTCCAACTGAACAAATAATTAAGAATTTCATTTAAGACAAATTGTCTAATGACATTTTCCTAAGAAGGTGAGGTGGCAAGTACCTGGGGTTATTTGAAGGAGTGAAAAACATCATCAGAATATATTGCATAAAAAATTTTGAATAAAAAAGAACATATGAATTGTCAGGGCCATTCCAAGTCCTGTGAGATTAGAAGCAGGTTATTTGATTCACTTAAACATTCTCAGTCTAAGGAAATGTAGAACCAAGGGTAATATACACATTAATATAATAGTAGACAATATCAAACATTATAAACTCTGAGGAAACTGAAAATATACAATAGTGCCTCTACAAAAATTTCTTAGGGGACATGTTCTCACAAAAGTGCATTCATTTAACAAGTGATGATTTATGAATGAACCTGTATCTTTTTGATGCCTTTGATTGTGTCTCACTGAAAGGATGTATCACCAAGAAAAGGATACAGTTGAAATAAAAGTTATTTCTCCTGAGAATAGGACATTACCCATGAATGTATTTTTTTCTTATATCAGTTTATTGATTCAGCCAAGATTTATTGAACAGGCAGTATGTACTAAGACCCACATAAGACTAAAGATCTAAAATATCTACTTTGGTCCATACCTTTAACACCAGCACTTGGGAGGCTGAAATAGGAAGATATCTGAAGATGAGTTTGTCTACATAGTGAGTTTCAGGATAGTCAGAGCTAAAGAGTAAGATCATCTTTCAAGACAAAACAAAAGAGCAAAGAGCTCAGACAAAATGATTAAATATAGTACCACATTATGATTAGCCTTCTAGGGTGGTCTGATATTATCCTTGTAGGCTAGACAGAAGTGGACAAATATTCAATTGATGGGTCTGGAGGGTTGACATTCTTCTGAGATTACCAAGTGGAATGTATCCTTTAGATAGAAATTAAGAAACAAATATCCATAATGCATTTTAGAAAAGTGAAATGTTTCACAACATTTATTTATTTTTTTAAATAAGAACTTGATGTGACAACAGTAATTCATCTTAAAACAGATGAACATTAGCTCTATCTACCATTCTTGGTCTTAAAGGATTAAAATATAAATATTAACTATTATGGTATTTAACAAATCAGAAAAGTAGAGATGATTCAAGTGATCTTCTAATGATAAATTTTTTAAAGTGTCTTCTGTGTGGTGGGATATTTATTGTTCAAGGACATCAAAGACATGCTCTAACCTAGATAAAGTTTAGTGGTGTGATGTTTTAGAAAACTAAAAAAGTCAAAAAATATTTAATACCCCATGATACTATTTAGGTGAAATATACTGAAAATAAAAACCTGAGTTTTATTTAGTTGTTATATTCCAGTTAAAAAGTATTCTGACAGAAACAGCTTAAGGAAGGAAAAGTTTATTTGGACACAGAGGGTCCTGTCCATCATAGTATACGTTTCATGATAGCAGGACATTGAGGCAGCTATTGTATTGGCAATTAGGAAACAAACAACAACAATAAAAAAAAGAACCCATGTCTCAACCCGACTCTATTTGTTATTTCTTACAGGACCACAGACAAATGAAAGTTTAGACATGTAAGTAAGGTGGTTCTCTGTACCTCAATTAACCTAATATGTAGTGTTCCTTACATGTATGCCTAGAGGCTAACTCAATCTAGAAAATTCCCTAGAGGTTCATTTGGAAGCTCTCTTCCAGGGATTTCTATGTCTTGTCAAGTTAACAGTTAACCCTAACCATCAATTGCTAAGATGGAAAGTTAATTAGTAGTTTTGTGAATCTATCACTTTGGGAATAAAAAAGGTAAGTGTTAAAGGAGAAGTAATTTCATTTTAAAGTGATAAAAATATTCTAAGATAAATAATGATTGTTAGCATTTGCAAAAATCTATGACTATTCTAAAAGACTGAATTATGGAATTTAAATGAGCAACTTTATTACAAAGAACTTCACACACACACACAAACACACACACAAAAAAAAAATAAAAAAACTAAACAAGTCACTTACTCTAGGACTTTCTACCAAACTTCTTTGTAAAAAAATAATAGCTAGTGACTGATACACATTGGGAAGTTACACTTTTTCTTTGAGTAAGGTAATGAAATTATTATATGCACATTCTGCTCAATTCAGACCAATGGTATTGAGGTGGATTATGGGTCTTACTACAAACTCAATTACTATATATTACCACATTGGATGCATATCAGCTTTATGGCAAGGATATAGGATCATTGCACATGTATCAAGAGATTGACTATAACTACTTCATTTTCCCATAAAGTCCTCAGGATATGAAATCTGCAAAAGGAAAAGGGAAAATCTTTAGCTATTATAGCATCTATTCTCTTTTTTATCCTCACATCTCTGTTAAGTCTTGATTTTGGCTAAATGGATCATTAATCTTTAACATATCCACCTAAGAACTCAATTAAAGTCAAACAGAATAATGAGTGGTATTACAAAGTCTTCAAAATAGCATACTCAAGAAAGCGTTCAACTTTTCCATATGCTACATAATTACACATGCCAACTAACTTGCAGAGTGCCAACCATAGAAAAAGTTAACTCTTTGATGAATAAGAATCAGGATATCTGAACTAGCCAATTTTGTGAGCAAATCGAATAACCAGAGAGTGGCTCATAGCATTAGATCTTCTGGGAAATCAATTTTACTATGAGGCATTATATTCTTGGCATGTTTCTTCTCAACTCTCATTGTGATTACTGAAATCTTGAATTTCATCACAAAGATTCTGGTTAAAAGTTGGAAAATATTGATAAATTCTTAGCTGCCATATAACTCAATTTCTTGAACACTTAAGTGAGACAGGATCACAGATTTTTATTACTCAATAACCCAGCAAGTCAAGTGGCACATGTTTTCTGTTACTTGTGAATTTTAGAAGTGAAACATTACCTTTTAGGGCATAGTATGGAATAGCCACAGCATCTGGTAAAGTAGTAAGAAACCTTGGGTGCTAAGTGGTAAAGGATTTCCAAAATACAGACTTAGACACGAGTGCACTAAAGGGCAGAAGGAGGGGTTAATGGGGAAACCAAAGCTAGGATAGAGGCTAATGCTGCGAGACTGAGATGAGGAGAGATAAGTAACACTAAGGATATTTGAAAGGCTCACAGTGAAACCTCATTTCATAATTTGAACACACAGGAGTGCTCATGCATACATAGACAAGTGAACATATGTACATACATGGTGTTATGTCATAAATACTGATTTATTTTTTACCCTGGAACCATAGACTAGCAAAAACCAAAATGCCAGATAAGAAAAACTCTATTCAAGTTGTTGATCAGGGGGATCCAAAAGATCAACATTTACCTCACCGTGTATTTGGTTGCACCCAGAACTTGAAGGTGAGACTCTATTATTGCTGATGACATCACGTGCTGAAGACACAGGATATAGAGTAACCAAGCTGGAATGTAAGATGCCAAGGAAGAAAAGTAACCAAGGTAGACCTATCCAGTAGTAAGCCTGCAGAGCAAAGCAAACAGACTGGCACACTATCCCGAAGCATGAAACAGTGGTACTTGTATCTTGGAAGAAATCATCAGGCACATAACTGGACTCAAGGCTGGCTGAGCATGAGATAACTCATATCAGTTCCTGCAAACTAATCACATACCTGCGACTAGAGAGATCATAGACACTAGAGGAGAAACTACGGGTAAAATGAGCCTAAATAACTATAGTTTCTAATCACATTCAAAATATTTTCCCTAATACCAAAACAAAACATAGCCCTCAGCCATTTTCAAAGAATCTTATTTTGTATGACATTTTTGTGTTTTGCATGAAAGCAACTACAGTGGTCTACCCTGGGCAAAATGCCAGGAAAAAGTTACTGTGAGTTGCCCAATCATAGTTACTACATCTACAAAACAACCCATGCACCCGAGGCTCAGAAAACATCATGAAAACAGGAGCATGGTTAAGATTTTGTTCCTTTTAAATTTCAAATCTCTTCACATCTATTTTTTGGTCAGTACTTACAAATAGATCCTAAAGAGATCATGCCTGTAAAACGAGGTTCATATTTGATGGTTAATATTTTCCAAAAAAAATAACTAATTTAACTTCTTACCCTGCTATTATTATTTTTCCAGGTCAAAAAAAGAAATCATCTCAAATCTGTGTTTTTCTCTGTAATGCATTGTCATTACTGTACTCAAACTAAAACATATATTCCAAAATATAGCATTGAAGTTACAAAGTGTTATGTATATTGCTCTGGATTCTACTTAGACAAACCAGTGACACAGAATGCAGTTTGTATCCAAATAGCATTTATGTTTTGTGAAGCCTTGTTTTCTCCAAGCAGGTGATAGGTTAGAAGCAGACAGTAGGCTACTCTCAGGACGCTGCCATCCACCAACTGCCTACTGCCCTATCAACACAACATCACAGCTGCCGAAGTCAAGGAAAACCACTTGACTCTTGGTTTCACTTTCCAATAATACCAGGGCACATAACACAGACCTTAGCTGTTTATGCCTGTAGCCCATCTGTGGTTCACAGCAGCAGGCATTTGGTTTGCCTGCTCCTGATTTTAGGTTTTAAAGAATTCTTACACCTCCAATTAAATGACAATATCCAGGGGCAGTGAACCCCTTCATATACAAACATTACAGGCTAATGAACAGTACTAACTATTTATATGCAAAGTGAATGAGGGCTCTCTCATACTGTGAGCTGGAAACTCACTATAAATCACTTCTCTTCATCAGAATACAGAACTTCACTTTCAAGAGGGTAAACTTTTATTTATTTTGAATAGGTCGGTTTGCATGGGGATGAATTTCAACTCTGTTATTGGAAAGAAAGAGTTCTACCTCTATGAGACATATGGAACACCCTTCACCTGCCTGAGGATTATGAGCAACATTAAACACAGAGCATTTCTTTAGATTCTAACGTGCAAATACTATTGTAACCTTTTAATTTTTGAGGAAGTGAATACTTTGAAATACAAGTAAGTTGGTCCATGTCAGATGGATAGAAAGTGAGTAGCTACTGAGAAGCCTAACTTCAAAAGAGGGTTTCATCTGAAACAGTACAAATGATATTGGTTTTTATGTCTTTGGGTTTTATTTGTTTATTTTTTTGCCCTGAAATAAATAATAAAAAGTGTGTGCATGTGCTTGTTTGTGTTCAGAGTATAAGAAGCCTCCTTGTTATTGGTAGCAATCTTATAGAGTTCTGAAGTATTTGTTGTTCTATTTAATTCTTCAAATATTTATAAGATTATAAATAGAACAACAGTCATAATTTTCATTTTTAAGTTAAATATTTAGCTTTTAAGCTGTAATTTTGTTCTATGACATTTACTATAAAGCAGGTTCCTTTATATTTCATAATAATTTTTACATTCTGTTTAATATTTTCATTTTCACATGGGATCCAGGACTATCAAGTAGTGTTTGTAGAATTAGGTAAATATTTTATTCCATTTTTAAAACAAATAAGGACAGTTTCTTTATATATTAACATGAGTAACAGGAGGGTTCAGCAAACAAAGGTTGTCTTCCCAAATCTTGGAATACACAGTAGAAGAGAAGAGACCCCTATAAGCTGTCCTCTGATATCCAAACCTGCACCATAGTACACATGTGGTCATACACACACACACACACACACACACACACACACACACACACACACACAGAGAGAGAGAGAGAGAGAGAGAGAGAGAGAGAGAGAGAGAGAGAGAGAGAGAGAGAGAGAGAGAGAGGGAGAGGGAGAGAGAGAGAGAGAGAGAGAGATTAAAATTTTTTAAATAATTTTTAAAATACTGACAAACTAAAACAAATAAATAATTAAATTCAAGATGATATATGCATATTTTCTAGTTGATAAATACTATAACTCTATAACTTAAATGATATACCAACCAGATACAGGCACGTCCACTCTGTGGCCCCAGGTTGCTATACAGAAAGGTAGCTATAAACATGTCCCAATCCAAAATTAAACTTTAGTTATCTTGGGATATTTTTGTGATCATTTTGTAACTTGTTTGTGCAATTCTAGAGTGCATATTGTTGATAAAGATGTAGAGTCCTTGTGTGAAAATTGTTGGTACACATAAACCCTTTCCAAAATTTGTCAATATAAATATATCTAGTGTTATAGACTTCGTTAAAGGTCCTGAAACATTATGAAAATAATGTTTCACTAATGTTTGATCCAATAATGTCTGTTAATTCTTAGATATTATCCATTGTAGATGATTGATACTGGTATTAGTAAAAATTTCAATCACAGATTTTACATATGTTATTTTAAATAAAAGTGACTATGGCTGACTTTGAGTGAACAGTTCTATCTGAAGCATCACTCCAAAGATGTTTTGTGTACAAACCTCTATGAACGCTCTCAGCAAACATTATAAAACAAACATCATATGAAATGACTACAGTTAGAACCAGAGAAAATATACATTAAATCAAATGTTTTTGACTTGGAAGTCTAAAATCATTACAAAAAAACAGAGTGCAAATATATGCCCTCTTGTTTATACTGGGCCTTAGAATTTAGATATTATTGGCATTAGCATTATCCTCCTCTACCTGAAATTCTTAGAGTAATTTCCAAACTTTTACAATCAACTGAAAAGGAAATTCCCTTTATATATCAATTATTTCCTTTCAGATGTGACTTTTAAAGCATGTCCTTCAAAATCATTATGGATGCCAATTTTATTCCAATTCATTTTGTTATTAATTAATGTCTTCTCTTCTTCTCAAGCCTGATAGAAATGTGTTTTCATTAAACTTGTTGTTAGTTGTGTTCTGATTAAAACAAACTTGATAATGTATGTGAAATTTCCCACTCACCATTTAAGTCAAATTCTGCCAAATGAATAAAAATGGAATTCAGTTATTAGTTACCAAAAATAAAATAATAAAATTAATTGTTCCGGCCTTTTTTTAAATGGCACTTTAGAAAAGTTTACTTTGGGAATGCATAGAAATTAAATATTTGTTTTATTTTATTTGTGTGTGTGTTTCTATGTATGTATTTTATGTTATGTATGTTGTTGAGTATAATGTACAGGTACACTTGCAAGCTAGAAGAGGACAAGAAAGAACTAGGAATACGCTGAACAGGAATTATGGGCAGTGAGCTGTCAAAAGTGGTAGGTACTGGGTAGTCCTCTAGAGGAAGAGCAAGTTTTCTTTACCATCGAACTCTCTCTCCATCCTTCAGATCTTTTATTTAAGTTTCATCTACAAGGTTCTCTCAATGCTCAAACTCTTCAAGTATTATCTTGTTTACTCAAAATACCCCTGAAAATTAACATGGAAAAACTCAATAATAGTTATTTTCACTAGTGGAAATCAACTATATAACAGTTAATTTTTCCATGTCATTAAAGGAAAATAATAACTACTTTTAGAAGCAGATATTAAAAATTTCCCCATTCATTGAATGGCTCTTACTTTGACAGTTTTTATTCATTAAAAAAGACACAAATGGCTTTTTTGTATTCTTCCTAAGATTGCTCTTAAATCTAATTGAAAATCGTCTATTCCCATCATTAATGTCTACTCTGTTTAAATTTATTTTTAGCATTTTACAGTGCCTTCCCTCCCTCTGACTTTGTCTAAGACAAACTGTGAAGCAAGTTTGATTATGTCCTAGTTTCCAGGTCCCACATGTTCTACAAATTACTCCTTCAGCCCCCAGCCTCCCATTTTTCTCTTGCAGGTGCTGACTCCACAAGACTCTGTGACAGAATGCTCTGACTGATTAAGCAAATTGCTTACCAGGACCCTGCAATTTAAAGGGAGTAAGAAATATATCAAATATGGCAAGTTACCACAAAAGAACATTTTGCAGTAAATTTCTAAAAATTAAAGGGGAAATTATGAGTTGACTATTGACTCTTCTTTGTATTGTGATCCTTAGAAATTGTGCAGTTCTGTGTTCTGTATTCTTTCATCCAGTATGGCTATTTATAAACAGGACCATAATTTACCATCCTCATTAGTGTAGCTTCTGTTGATGAAGTGAAGAACCCACAAGAAGGGTAATTTTCTCTTTTAAAAGTAATATGCTTGTTATTTTTGCACACATCTAAAGCTTATTCTTAGGTTCCACATTTCAGATAGGAAATTTAATTTATATTAGAGCATATATTCCTCTTTATAATTCTCCACTGCTCTTCTTCAGCTACGAAACAAAGACCTTGAACAGGCTAGCATTTTTCCACAAGGAAAAAAAAAAGTAATCTGAGGTTTGTGAAAACAGCTCCAAAGTATGCTGCAATTGACTTGAGCTCAAGATATAAATGTAATCTTCGGTGTGCCGCCATCTTGTTAGGATTGGGCTTTGAACATAGAAACTGAGACTCAGTGATTAGTGGTCTGAAGAATCATTTAAATAGGTAAAACAAAATTTGCTTAAAAACAACACTTGGACTGATTCTCAAGAAGTTGGAAATTAAGTATATTTTTAAAAATGGGAAAAATCTAATCAAATCTATTTTGATTACTTTTAATACTGGCTTACATTGAAATATTAATATTTTATATTTTCTAATTTAATTATTTAATTGATTTAACATTTTCATAACAATTCACATATTTAACACATTTTGTATAATAATTGAAATAAATTAAATCTAAAAATGAAACCTTGTTGTATTAAATGTAAAGGTTTAAATCATATGTTTATATTACCTTAACATTATATAAAAACAATAATTTGACTATAGACAGGAGAAATCAAATATCATATCAAATATCATAACTAAGGGCAAATAAAAGTTCAACAGGAGAAAAAAATATTAATGATAATAATGTAGAAGAAAGATAATAATAGATGAAAGAATTAGGAGAATATATAAGCTGAAGAAAGTTCTGATTCCTTGGATTAAGATGTTAACTGACCAATTTTCAGGAAGAACTGAGCAAAAATGAAGCAAATTTTGTTGTTGGTAAAATCGCATATATAGGGGATAAAAAATATATGAATGTACAAAATAATAATGAATAATCAAGCTAAGGAAACATTTTAAATATCACATACTAGAATCTGATAAATATCTCAGGAGACCGAGAAAATAAGGTGTTTTTTTTTCTTGAAAATTGTGTTTTAATAAGACAATTTGTATGACAGAAAAGACAATTAAATTATATCATCAGTATATTAAAGTTCCTTTTATATTGAAAATAGATTCTTCTCTCATATAATGCATCCCAGTTTCCCTACCCTCCAGTCCTCCCAGCTTCCTCCCACACCTCCCCACTTCCCTGGATCTACTCCAGCCCCATCTTCCTTTAGAAAAGAGCAAGCCTTCAAGAAACAACAACAAATATGACAAAACAAGATACAATAAGATAAGGCAAAAGTCTTTACAACAAGGCTACCCAACAGGACGAAAAGAGTCCTAAGAGCAGGCAAATTAGTCAAAGACACAGCTCATCCTAGTTAGGAGTCCCACAAAACACCAAGCTAACAGCGTTAACATGTACTCAGATGACCTGTTGCAGACTCCTGCAGATCCCATTTCATGCTTTATCCTACAGTCTCTGTGAGCCCCTATGAGCCCTGCTTAATTGGTTCTGTGGGCCATATTCTCTTGCGGCCCTCTGTCTCCTTTGATTCCTTGATCACTCCTAACATCTTTGGGTGAGGCATGATCCCAATTAGTCTTAGCAATTAAAACCCAGAGTCAGATATCGAAGGGGAAAGCAGAAAAATCAGAGAAGCAGAGCAGCAGCCACGAGAGAGTTCTTGCCTCCACAAAATCTCAGGGGGCTGATATCCTGTCTCCACCAGCCTTATATTCTTGTCTCCATTTCCCTAGTGCTTGGAATAGAGATGTATTCCCCCCACTTGCTGGCCTCGATGGTTAACTAGTGGCTAATTCTGCCCTCTGATCTCCAGAGAAGCTTTATTTGTCAGAACACAGACAAAATATTACACATCTGGGTCCACAGAATGTATCTTGGTTATAATTTACTTAATGTCTAAAATCCACTTCTAAGTGAATACACACCATGTTTTTTCTTTCTGGGTCTGGGTTAGCTCACTTAGGATGAGATTTATTTTTAATTCTGTCCATTTGCCTGCAAATTTCAAACTTTGTTTTTTTTCACAGCTGGGTAATATTCCATTGTTTAAATGTAGTACATATTCTTTAACCATTCTTCAGTTGAGAGACATTTACGTTGTTTCCAGTTAATGGTTGTAATGAATAAATCAACAATGAACATATTTGAACAAATTTCCTTGTGGCAGGACACTTTGAGTATATTTTCAAGCATGATATTGCTGGGTCTGAGGTAGACTGATTACCAATTTTCTGAGAAACTGCCATATTGACTGACACAGTGTCTGTACAATTTTGCAATCCCATTAACAATAGAGGAGTGTTCCCATTGTTCTACATCCTTGCCAGCATGAGCTGTCATTTTTATAATATAATATAATATAATATAATATAATATAATATAATATAATATGATATGATATGATATGATATGATATGATATAGTATAATATAATATGACATAACATAATATAATATAGTATAATATATAATAAATAAATATAATTTAATTATATGATATAATATGACATAATACATAATAATTAACAAAACAAATGAATACAAGAAAAAGAGCCCAAGAGAAGGCACAAAAATTGTTCACAAACTTAGGGATCCCATAAAAATACTAAGCTGGAAGCCATAACATGTTCTCAGATTACCTGATGCAGACCTGTGCAGTCTCTGTCCATGTTGTCTCAGTCTCTGTGAGTTCATATGACCTTTGATCATGCTGATTTAGAGGGCCTTGTGTTCTTGGCATTTATACTCTCTGTCCTCTTCCATGGGGTTTCTGAAACTCTAAGGGGAGGAATATTATGGAGACATCCTGTTTAAGGATGAGTTGTCATTTGTGTTTTTGATGTTAGCTATACTGACAGATATAGGAAGTAATCTCAAAGTAGCTTTGATTTGCATTTCCCTGATGACTAAGGATGTTGAACAATTAAGTGTTTCTCAGACATTTAAGATCCCTCTATTCAGAATTCTCTCTTTAGATCTATTTCCCATTTTTAATAGAATTATTTCATTCTTTGATATCAGGTTTCTTGTATTCTTTATATATTTTGGATATTAGTCCTCTATGGGGTATGGAGTTGGTAAAAATCTTTTCTGAAGGCTGCAGCTTTATATGACTCATTGTGTCTTTTGCCTTACAAAAGTTTTTTGTTTGATGAGACCCCATTTATTGATTGTTGTTCTTAGTGTCTGCCATATCTGTATTCTCTTCAGGAAGTCATGCAATGTGCCAAGGTGTTCAAAGGCTATTTTCCACTTTCTTTTCTACTAGGTTCAGTGTATATGATTTTATGTTAGGGCCCTTGGTTCACATGGATTTGAGTTTTGTCCAGGATAATTAGTATGGATCTATTTTCATTTGTCTACAAGCAGATACCCACTTTAACAAGTAACATTTCTTGAAGATGCTGTCCTTTTTTTGCAGTTTGTATTTCTGGTCTCTTTATCAAAAATGTCATGTTCATTTGTATGGATTTATGTCTGGGTCTTCAGTTTGATTCCATTCATCAATGTGTCTGTTTTCATGTAAATACCCAGTGGTATTTATTAGTATAGTTCTGTAATACAACTTGAAGTCAGGGATGGTGATGCCTCTAGCAGTTCTTTTATTGCTCAGAATAGTTTTTGCTACCCTTTTTTGTTTGTTTGTTTGTTTGTTTTATTCCAGATGAAGTTAAGAACTGTTCTTTCAAGTTCTGTAAATAATTGTGTTGGAATTTCAAGGGAATTTTGTTGAATCTGTAGATTGTGTTTGGTAGGATGTCCATTTTAACTATTTTGGTTCTACCAACCCATGAGCAGGGGAGATCTTTCCATCTTCTAATATTTTCTTCAATATCTTTCTTCAAAGAATTGTAGGTTTTATCATACAAGTCTCCTACTTGTTTGGTTGGAGTTACTACAAGTGTTTTATATTATTTGAGGCTATTGTGAAAGGTATTCCATGATTACATTCTTAGTCCATATGCCATTTGTATACAGAAGGGCTATTGATTTTTTTTGGAGTTAATTTTGTATTCAGCCACTTCAGTTAAAATGTTTATAATGTGTAAGAGTTCCCTGGTGGAATTTTTAATATCACCTACATACACTACCATATCATCTGCAAATAACAATAATTTGACTTCTTCTTTTCCAAATTATTTCTTTTAAAATTGAAGATTGTTTTGTTTGGGGCATTGATGTTAATAACTGAAATATTATCTTGGTAAATTTTTCCTTTTATGAGTATGAAGTGTCTTTCCCCATTTCTTTTAATTCTTTTGTTTTTAAGCCTTTTTTTTGTTAGATATTAAAATGACTACACCAACTTTCTTCTTAGGTCCATTTGCCTGGTATAACTTTTTCCAAAATTTTTCTCTGAGTTAATGTCTATCCTTGATGTTGAGGTATGTTTCCTGTATGCAGCAGAAAGATGGGTCCCTTTTTCACAACTATTCGGTTTGTGTCTTTTTATTGGGTAATTGAGACCCATGTTACCGAGAGATATCAATGACCAATGATTGGAGATTCTCATTATTTTGTTGTTGATGATAGTGTTGCTGGTGTGTGCGTGCTTATAACAGTGTGTGTGTGTGTGTGTGTGTGTGTGTGTGTGTGTGTGTGTGTGTGTTACATGCATTCACACTTCACTTTTTTTGGTTTTACTGGTGTGAGATTCATGTGTTTTCACGGAGGTAGTTAAATTCCTAATTTTGGAGTTTTCCTTATAGTGCCTTCTGTAAGGCTGGATATGTAGATAAATTTTTTCAGTTTGACTTTATTATGGGATATCTTACTTTCTCCATCTAAAATGATTGAAAATTTTACTGGGTATTGTACTCTGAACTGGCATCTCTGGTCTCTTAGAGTCTGAAGGACTGCAGCAAAGGACTAAAGTCCAGGACCTTCTGGTTTTTAAAGTTTCCATTGAGAATGCAGGTGTAATTCTAATAGCTTTGTCTTTAAATGTTACTTGGTCTTTTTCCATTTCAGCTTTTAATATTATTTCTTTGTTCTATATTTTTACTTTTTGAGTTATTAATTTATGATGGACTTTCTTTTATGGTTCTATGTATTTGGTGTTCTGTGTTCTTTCTGTTCCTTTACAGGTATCTCCTTCTTAAGGTTAGAAAAATTTTCTTCTATGATTTTATTTAAAATACTTTCTGTGTCTTTGAACTGGGATTCTTCTCTTCCTCTATTCTTATCATTCTTAGGTTTGGACTTTTCATAATGTACCAGATTTACTGAATATTTTGTATCAGAATTTTTTTATATTTAATATTTTCTTTAACTGATGTATTTATTTCTTCTATTATATCTTCAGTAGCTGAGATTCTCCATTCCATCTCTTGTATTCTATTTTTGAAGCTTGCCTCTCTAGTTCCTGTTTGAATTCCTAGATTTTCCATTTCCAAAATTCCCTTTGTTTGTGTTTTCTTTATTGCTTCTATTTCCATTTTCAGGTCAGGAACACTTTCATTTATTTCTACCAACTGTTTGTTTTTCCTTGGCTTACTTTAAGGAATTTATTCATTTGGCCCAGTTTCTTGTTTGTGTTTTCCTGGCTATTTAATAGGTATTTATTCATGTCCTCCTCTTGATGTGTGTGTGTGTGTGTGTGTGTGTGTGTGTGTGTGTGTGTGTGTATGTGTGTTTCGAGATTTCATTAAATAATTTTTCATTTTCTCCTTAAGGGCCTTTATTATCTTCATTTAGGTGGTTTTATTTTAAGTTCTTTTTCTTGTGATCCAGCTATTTTTAAGTTTTCAGTGCCTGCTGTGGTAGTATGACTGAACTCTAGTGGAAACATGTTGTCCTGCCTGCTATTGACTGTGTTTCTATACTGGTACATAGACATCTGAGTTTGGAGTAATTAGAGGCCCAGCTGCAGATTTCTGGGAGGTCAGGAGGAATCCACAGAAGAGAGTACTCTATTGTAGTGCTAGGGATGAGCCTGGGGGTTTAGGTCTGTTGCATGAACAAAGAAAGCAGACAAGGTCTGTGGGCAGTCTATCTTGAAGATAAGTCATTTTAAACAAATGGCTTTTCATTGTACACAATATATGTTATTTTTAATGAAATGTTTGCAAAATCAAACTGTTTTTAAAATACAGATTATACCCCTTATATGAACTCAAACACAGATTAACTAGAGTAACATTGGTTCTAAAATATAGAATATTATTTGAAAATCTTCTTCCTCAAATATTCACTACTCAAAATTGCTCTATTTATTCCTCTCTCATCCAAATAGAGAAATACAACATATAGACATGTTGAGAAGTGTGTATGTAAACACAGGATACATCTGGATACAGACTTAATAATTTATTATATGTAAGTAATAAATACTTAACTAGAAATTTTGAGAAAACAGGCAAGGAAAATATTCCAGAATCTACTATCAGTGCAGAGACAACAAAAGGCATGAAGAGAATTGACTAACAGAGAAAACAATCAGAAAAGATCTTACTTTGTTAGAGAACAGGGTAGAGCAAGTAAGAGTTAATATTTGATTCAAATAATAGAAAACAGATACATGTTCAGGAGCACAGAAAAAAATAAAAATAATTCAAATTTAGTTAGCAAAGCGGAAAAAGAAAGGAGAGGCAGAGTGGGAATAAAGAATAGTTTCAGAAATGGAGAAACAAAGGAAAGGGAAAATTTTAAAGTGATATGAAATAATTATATTCATTTAGAAAAGCAACGTGTGTTTGTGTAAAATGAAAACAACTTAAGAGAATAATAAAAACACAAGATTGAGTTTCTTTCTATTTCAGTCTGAAATTATGACCTATATTTGTTACAAAGATATGAAGATATATATATATATATTTAGCCAGGCAATAATAAGGTAGAATTCACAAAGTTCACCTCTGTTACTGATAATATATTTCCCAGAAATTAGAGCATCCATTACATCAGCATAAAGAATTTATTCCTTTTCCATGTGCCTATGAGTTTTTTCAATATTTATTTTACAAGAATGCAGAGATTTTAAGTGTGATATTACATCAATAAATATCATTGACAACTCAGTATTTGTGTCTGATACATTGTTACCTCAGACAAAATAACAATTGCATGGGTTAAAACAAATATTTAATTTCATGAGATTAAAAATTAAGTATGTTCAGTCATTGTAAAAAGAGAATACAAAGTAATTTCAGTCATTGTAAAAAGAGAATACAAAGTAATTTGAGTGATTTTTTAATTCAAACTACTATTTTAGAGTGATTGTGTAGTATCAGTCTTATTCCGAATTATCATCCCCTATATTTTGGTAGTTGTTACACGTCCCTAGTTCTGCTGGTTGGTTGTAAATTGGACACAAGTTTGGAAGTGCCACCTCTGGGCAGTCGGTTCTGTGATGTATAAAATGTAGTCTGGATAAGCCATGAAGGGAAGTCAGTACGCAATGTTCTGCTGTGGTCTCTGGTTTGGGTTCTACTTCCACATTGCTGCCCCGAATTCCTCCAGTAATGGACTACTATCACAGAGTTTCAAGTTTAAGTAAACTCTTCCCTCCTTCAGATGATTTGGGTCAGAGAAACAGAAAGCAAACTAGAATACTAGAGGATTGTTAAAGTGAGGTTGGTCCATTTTATCAATGACTCCAAATCAATCTGTTCTATATTTTATTTTTTCAAGGAACTAAATGTATTAAAGTATAACCCATGCAATTTATTATAAAGTAGTTGATTCACAGATTTCTGTGAAAGGTATATATTTAAGTAACCTGAAACATATAAAAATATTCAGCTTCTGAAATTATCAACTTAAGCTACAGAGAAAACTATGATGTGAGCTGTGAGCAGAATAGTGATGGTGCAGATGCTTCTACACACTGGTTTAATTGACTTCTTTTAACAATACTCTTTTTACTTATTATGACCTTATAGCTCTTGCATTATACATGCCTGCCAAGTCAACACTACAAAGATGGCTACAGCAAATTTTGCTGCTGTTTCAAGATGTAATATGGCATACTTACAAACACACACACACACACACACACACACACACACACACACACACACACATACATTCATACTGCAGCAGCCTTGCACATGCTAGTCTGAAGTTGGGAAAACATTTACTCAGGCAGTCTTGTTGGACTATTGGGAAATAAGCCTTGAATGTTTACAGTCCTGCCATTAAGGTGTCTTTCCTATTACTTCATTACACAACATGTGCTTTCTCTTTAATTGAACTAGTATCTTTTATGATTGCTATTTATTTTTCTAAAAACTCTTTGCATCACTATTTTGGATGTACATTTTAAATTCACTCATCTTTTCTTCCCCAAACTTCACATTTTGCACATCCTTCTGCTCTACTTTCTTTTCCTTTTCTAAATCCAACCTAGGCTATAGGCAATGAACAATAACCACAACAGTGAGTGAGTGTCGCCCTGCCTTGAAATTTCTTATGACCAACTAATCAGCACATTACTGTTTAATTCAACTTCACTCAAATATTCATGACATAGAAAAACACAATTAGAAACCTTACTAGAATGTAACACAAATGGCCTTAGTTATGGTTCTTAATGGGGTCAGTTTTTTACCCAGAAACCTCATGAATATGAAACTCAATGCTTATATTTGGCATTCTAGTCTTTTAAGCCCCTATCAGCATGGTTCTTTAAGCTCTGCAGTAGCACTTTAAAAGTTCTTTGGCTGTAGCTGCAGTCTTCACAGTCTGTCTTTAACTCTTCATCACCAATTATCTGTATTACTTAGCTTTGCTTAATGCTTGCACAGAATATCTAACAGAAATTAAGTAAGGTATAAGGACTCCTTTTGGCTCATGGTTTGAGACACTGTTGTCTATTGTGTTGGTCACATTCACTTCTGTGATTGACAGTGTGAGAATGAGGAAGCTTGCTCATGTGACAGCAGATCAGAAAATACAATGGAGACCAGAAGCAGAGCCAGACAACATCCCATGAGTTTCTGATACTACATTTTCATATATGCCACCCTAGACCACAACATGAATGATTTCATTACCTTCCAAACCAGTGTTACTAGATACAGCCCAAATTTTGAAACACAAGAATAATATTTCATACATAAATCATAATGGAATGTGTCCCCACACAGGTTGTATGACTCTTGCTCTACATATTTTGAAAATACCCTGACTGTTGAACACAGACCCCAATTCTCTGGTCTAGCTACTCTCCAGTTCCTAATAGATAGAAGTGGAGATTCTTGATCAAGACTCTCCCAGTGTGGTGCTACCAGACACTAGGGTGGGTAGACATGACCACTCCAGCCTCAACCTGAGGTCCTTCACAAATGTATTTGTTCATGCGTTCATGACCCACATGGTCTGTGTGTTTGTCATCCCTAGTCTGTATTGTTTCTTGAAAGTCTTTTAACAAAATTATAAAATAGAGATTGTGTTTTTTTTTTTCTCTTTCTCCTCAGTCCCTGTCTTGGTCTCTCAAGGAGAGGCCATTTTCCCAGTGGGCAGCTGTTCAGAGTCTTACACCTCTATGTTATTTGCCCTGTGTAATTTTCAGCAAAACGAATGTTACATAACCCCGAGGAATCCCTTTTCTCAATTCTTAGTAGTTTGACACACTGTCATATTTTATTTACTCTTTAATACACTTTAATTAAAAAAGAAAATACCCAACAATTAATGCCGTAAAAGCACTACTTTTTGTGTTCTATTCTTTTTCAATGAGCTTTGGCTCTCTACCACATTGCTATGCCTACTCTAAACTCTCCATTAGAGCTGTTCACCTGAGTGGCTCTTCTCTTTTTTCCTAACACTCTCCTGCCCTTGCCTCAGCTTCCTTTGCTAGTGCCCATGCATGGGCTGAACTGTTTCCTTGCTTGGTGTCATTTTCCACATGATTGAGCTTTAAAGAGAAAAATAAGGTCATACCCTTGCTGGAACCTGAACAAAAGAAAGATGACCCGTGGCACCACTGAATGAACTCTCCTGTGGTGCACAGGAAGTGCTACGAGTGTTTTACTCTAAGGGGATGAAGCAGTTCATCCAATGACTGGTAATATTTCATGAAAAAATAACTGATGCGCAGTGACTTTTTTTTACTAAATGCAAAAAGAAGTGTGATTTTATGTTAAAAGTGACAAGATTCATTTCCAATTTATAAACGATTTATAATTTTTATGCATTTCTAGAATTAATCAATTCTAAATGATGATTGTTAATATAGGTTACTTTTCAGAGCAAAATATTTCTTAATTACCTCTCATAAAATCTTACTTGGATTTTAATTGCTGAAAAAAATAAGTATAACAACCTCTTTTTATTTAACATTCTAGTTTGGATTGATCCCTTACAAGAATTCAAACTGTTCAAAAAGAAATAAGAAAACAAAAAGTTCATTAATAATCTTTTTAACATTCAAATTCATTATAACCTTTAGAAATAAATATGTGATATCCTAATGTTAAATAGCAGATAACAGAAAATCTTTTTCAATTATCACCTCATTTAAGCATCCATTAGTCCAATTCATAAACCACAAAATAAAAATAACATTAAAAACAGTAAATTAAAATTTACTTTTTATAAAGCTTGCAAAAGTTTGACACATTTCTACATATATTTTAGTAATGTGTTTTTAAAGTCTTGACCACTACATCTTAGAATTGTTACTTAGACATGTTTATGTCACTCAAATTTTCTGCGAATTCGGTAATGTTTATCTCATAGTCTTTGTCCAATCACCTTCATTCTGACTTTTTATATCTGAGTAGTATATAAACATTTTTAATTATAAATTATAATTCCACCAGACATTTGTTGATTGTAAATTCCCTTGCATTACTTTTGTTGATTGTGCATTCCCTTGCATTCTGTTTTAAATTCTCTTTATCCTGTAATCTTGTCTATTTCACTGAGAAGGCTTTGTAGGAAGCCATGTTTGACAACCTTTAGGTACCAAAGGAAAAAAAAATACACCGAGACTAGCAACTTGCAGAAAAAGGCTAATTTGTCCTATATCTTATACATCTTCACTTCAAGGTGAACTTAGTCATTAACCATGGGATGATGACAAGGCTACATCATGGTAGAGAGCCCAGGGGCAGCAGACTAGCTTATCTCATATTTAAGTAGTCAAATACAAAAAGGATAAAGTCAGAACCCATACAAGCCTTTTGAGATTATGCCCTACTCACTGGAAGGATGCCTACCATTTAGCAATTCTTATAGGTTCTAATGTTTCCTAATATTGTTATTCAAAGAAGAAAATCATTAATACATGGTCTGTAGGAGAAACTTATCAAAACTAAAACAATCTGTTCCTGACTCACACGGATTCATCTAATTCTATGACTTCAAAATGCAGTCCATCTTACTCTAGAAGTCCTCTGTCTTCACTGTTCTACCATTGCTCACAAGCCAAGTTTACATTCTTTTCAGAAATGCAAAACAGGCAAAATTTGGGGTCTTGTAAACAAATCACTGCTTCCTTGAAATATAGAATGGTGAGTAGGAATCTGTAATTTTCTCCATCCCAATTGGGATAAGAAAATGCCAAGTGATGATGGTGCAAATTAAAATACAACCCTAGCAAGTCAAATATCAAATCTGAATGTACCTTTGCTGAAATCCAGTTATATCCTTGGGACACTGAAAGCCTTATATTTTTTTCATGGTTGCCAAATACATGGCTTCTCTCTTGGACTGCCTTTCTCTACTCTTTCATCTTTCTTTCAACTAGTTTGCTTCATTTGTGTCTTCTGTCTCTTCTTGGGGTCTTCAACACAATTATAAAAGTTTCAATATTTATTGTTATTTAATGATTATAAGAATTTATTTTCCTGAATGTTTGTCCATTTACTATGTATGTGCAATGCTTGTAGAGGCTAGAGGAGCAATTCCTGGGAAATTGGATTCCTTAGAAATGGAGTTATAAAACATTAGTCACCATGTAGATTTGGGGAACCAAACCTGGGTGCTTGACAAGAGTGTTTTATTAACTCCTAAACTATCTCTCCAGCCCTATTATTACAAGTTTGACTTAAATTCTATACTCTGTAGGCTACTTCTTACAGGACTATGTGTCCTGATACAGAGATTCACAACTCCTAGACATTACTTTGAAATCTCAGTGCAGTCTACAGACTGTATCTCTCCTTCAAAATGCATAGCTGCAAAACTGTGTCACATGGTGTGTTATATTCTCCCTCCAGAATCATCTGTACCTGTGCCTTCTTGAACCATAAGTGTACTAGTCTCTCAGGTCTGAATGAGAATGGTGTTCTGGAGCTTTTTTCTCAAAAGAAAAAAATAAAATACACAAAAATTACATTTCTATATTTTGCACCCTGTGTTATGTACATGCCAAGACTTCGAACACCTACTGGTTATCTTGTTACAATGGAAAATGCTTGATATAATCCTCACATATGTAGTCTCTAGTATAGGAACACTCCTTGATGGAACTTTTATACATGATCAAATTCAGTTAAAAATTAATACTTACAGATCAGTCTCTGCCTTTCTTTGATTGTGATTTCAGTGCAAATATGGATAGTATTAGGTATTCATCCTCATCCAACTTTACTTTGTTGTGCCACCTTGATCTTCTCCTGCTCTGTAAAAGAATCCATTTCATTTTAGGTAAGATGACCACAGCCATAGGGTGTGAACAAATCACATGTATGTTATTCAACGTGGATACTCCCTAAATTTCATTTCTATCTGAATGATAATAATTCTAAACCTTTTGCTGTCGACATTCTTATTAGCATTCTTTTCTGAACACATATGAAAAAGATTATTACAGGGGTATCTTTGTGGATCTCCGTGGGCCTCCCTAGCTCTCTGCTTCCTCCCCTTCTCATGTGGTCTTCATTTACCATGGTCTCCTACTCCTTGTTCTCCCTCTGTTTTTTTGATCCAGCTAGGATCTCCAACTTTCTTTCCCTCGACCGTTGCTCTTCATTGTTCCCACTCATGACCAGGCTGTTCATGTAGATCTCGTCCATTTCTCCGTGTCTTTTTTGGGGTCCCATTTTTCAGGTAGCCTCACTGGTGATGTGAGTAGCAGTCCAGTCATCCTTGTTCCACATCTAGCATCTTCCTATGAGTGAGTACATACCATATTTATCTTTCTGAGTCTGGGTTACCTCACTCAGGATGATTTTTTCTAGATCCATCCATTTGCCTGCAAACCGTATGATGTCATTGTTTTTCTCTGCTGAGTAGTATTCCATTGTGTATATGTGCCACAATTTATTTATCCATTCTTCAGTTGAAGGGCATCTAGGTTGTTTCCAGGTTTTGGCTATTACAAACAATGCTGATATGAACATAGCTGAGCAAGTGCTCTTGTGGTATGATTGAGCATTTCTTGGGTATATGCCCAGGAGTGGTATAGCTGGATCTTGGGGGAGATTGATTCCCAATTTTCTAAGAAAGCGCCATATTGATTTCCAAAGTGGTTGTACAAGCTTGCATTCCCACCAGCAGTGGAGGAGAGTTCCCCTAGTTCCACATCCTCTCCAGCATAAAGTGTCTTCAGTGTTTTTGATCTTAGCCACTCTGACAGGCATAAGGTGGTATCTCAGAGTTGTTTTGATTTGCATTTCCCTGATGATTAGGGATGTGGAGCAATTCCTTAAATGTCTTTCAGCCATTTGAGTTTCCTCTGTTGAGAATTCTCTGTTTAGTTCTAAAGCCCATTTCTCAATTGGACTGTTGGTCATTTTGATGTCTAATTTCTTGAGTTCCTTATATATTCTGGATATCAGTCCTCTGTCACATGTGGGGTTGGTGAAGATCTTTTCCCATTCTGTAGGCTGACGCTTTGCCTTGTTGACCGTATCCTTTGCTCTACAAAAGGTTCTCAGTTTCAAGAGGTCCAATTGATTGATTGTTTGTCTCAGTGTCTGTGCTACTGGTGTTATATTTAGGAAGTGATCTCCTATGCCAATGCATTCAAGACTACTTCCTACTTTCTCTTCTAGCAGGTTCAGAGTAGCTGGATTTATGTTGAGGTCTTTGATCCACTTGGACTTAAGTTTTGTCCAGGGTGACAGATATGGATCTATTTGCAGCCTTCTACACGTTGATATCTAGTTATGCCAGCACCATTTGTTGAAGATGCTTTCTTTTTTCCATTGTACACTTTTGGCTTCTTTGCCAAAAATTATATGTCCATAGGTGTGTGGGTTAATGTCAGGGTCTTCAATTCGATTCCATTGGTCCACTTGGCGTTTTTTATGCCAATACCAAGCTGTTTTTATTACTGTAGCTCTATAGTAGAGCTTGAAGTCAGGGATTGTGATGCCTCCAAAGATACCCCCGCAAAAGACTGCTGGCAATGGTTGAGAGACGGCAGGAACTGACCTACTCTGGTGATGGGATGGCCAGACACCCTGATAGTTGTGCCATAAACCCCATCCAAGGACTGAGGAATCTGGATGCAGACATCCACGGCTGGGCCCCTGGTGGAGCACTGGGAGTCTAATTAGTGAGAAAGAAGAGCGTTTATATGAGTGAGAATTGCTGAAGCCAAGGTTGGATAAAGCACAGGAACAAATAACCAAATGAATGGAAGCACAGGATCTATGAACCAAAGGCTGAGGGGCCCCCAACTGGATCAGGCCCCCTGAGTGGGTGAGACAGTCTTTTGGCTTGATCTGTTTGGGAGGCAGCTGTGCGTTGGTGCCGGGTCCTGAGCTCGTTGCATGAGTTGGCTGTTTGAATCCTGGGACTTATGCAGGGATGCTTGGCTTGGTCTGGGAGGGGGGAACTGGACCTGCCTGACTGAGTCTACCAGGTCGACCCCGATCCTCGGGGGAGACCTTGATCTGGAGGAGGTGGGAATGGGGGGTGGGCTGGGGGGAGGGGGTCAAGAGGGGGAGAACAGGGAAATCTGTGGCTATTATGTTGAACTGAATGGTGTTGTAAAATAAATTAAAAAAATAAAAATAAAAAAGAATAAAAAAAGAAAAAGATTATTAATTAATATGCAGAATATTAGGCTTTCTTGGTGCCACTCCTTCAGAACTCCTCTTAGACATCCAAGGAACTTTTGTTTATCTTTATGCAAGGGAAGAACAAAGTTAAACCAAGGCTCAGTAGCAAGTTTCTGTTACCATGATTTCCATTACTAACACAGAGTACAAGAGACAACTGAACAAGAAAAAAGAAAGGCATCTTGGGATCACAGTTTTAGAAATTTCAGTTCATGATCAGTTAGTCCTCTTAAATATGGGTCTGTGGCCAGGCAATGAAACTTGCAGGGAAGCAAGACAGAAATAAGAAGAAACCAGAGTGACATCGTTTCCTTCATGAACATTCCCTCAGTGCTACTAGGAACCACATATGGTGCCTTGATTGTTAATAGGACTTTACATATCCATAGTAAGTACTATACCATTGAGGATTTATCAAACCACAAATCAGACTTTAAATGGGGTTCTATCATATCTTAAAAATTCTATAGACTAGGGACCAAGAAACTGAGATTAAAAACATTTGCATAGACATACCTCCTGAAGAAAAATATCCATTCCTATATTTGAGGTGATAGAGGTGATAGGATTTCCCTGTGAAATTGAACTCTATGAGATGAAAGACAAATGGTAAGAGATACATAGTTGACAGAATATAGATAGATAGGTAGATAGATTAGATGATAGATTAGATAGATAGATAGATGATCGAGAGACAGATAGATACATAGAAAGATGATAGATAGATCTCAAATTCAAAGATAGACACTACCTAAGAATAAAAGGCTGGGAAAAGACTTTCCAATTAAATGGTCTTAAGAAACAAGCAGGTGTAGCCATCCTGATATCCAGCAAAATAGACTTCAAACTAAAATCAATCAAAAGAGTTCAAGAAGGGCATTACATATTTATCACAGGAAAGATCCACCAAGATGAAGTTTCAATTCTGAACATTTATGCCCCAAACACAAGGGGACCCACATATCTAAAATAAACATTACTAAAGCTTAAACCACATAGAAAACCCCACACATTAATAGTGGGAGACCTCAACACCCCACTTTTACCACTAGACAGATCTCCCAAACCGAAACTTAACAGAGAAATAAAGGACTTAACTGATGTCATGATTCAATGGACTTAATAGATATCTACAGAACATTCCATCCTAACAAAAAAGAATATACCTTCTTCTCAGCACCCCATGGAACTTTCTCTAAAATCAACCACATACTTGGCCACAAAGCAAATCTCAACAGATACAAAATAATTGGAATAACCTCCTCTGTTCTATCAGACCACCATGATTTAAAGTTAGATTTCAACAACAACAAAAACTACAGACAACCTACAATCTCATGGAAACTGAATAATGCTCAACTGAATCACCAATGGGTTAAGGAAGAAATAAAGAAAGAAAGTAAAGACTTCCTAGAGATCAATGAAAATGAAGACACCACATACCCACACTTATGGGACACTATGAAAGCAGTGCTAAGAAGAAAATTCATAGCACTAAATGCCCACATAAAGAAGCTGGAGAAATCTCACACTAGTGACTTAACAGCACACCTGAAAGCTCTAGAACAAGAAGAAGCAAAGTCTCCCAGGAAGAATAGATGACAGGAAATTATCAAAGTGAGAGGTGAAATCAATAAAATAGAAACTATAAGAATAATACAAAAAATTAATGAAACAAAGAGTTGGTTATTTGAGAAAATCAACAAGATAGACAAAACCTTATCCAAACTAACCAAAAGACACACACACAGAGAGAATCCAAATCATCAAAATCAGAAATGAAAAGGGGGACATACACAACAGACATTGAGGAAATCCAGAGAATCATCAGGTCATACTTCAAAAACCTGTACTCCACAAAACTGGATAATTTAAAAGAAACGGATAATTTTCTTGATAGGTACCACATACCTAAGTTAAATCAAGACCAGATAAACTATTTAAATAGTCCAATAACCCCTAAGGAAATAGAAACAGTCATTAAAAGTCTCCCAAGAAAAAAAAGCCCAGGACCAGATGATTTCAGCACAGAATTCTACCAGATCTTCAAAGAAGAGTTAATACCAATACTCTCTAAATTGTTCCACAGAATAGAAACAGAAGGAACATTACCAAACTTCTTCTATGAGGCTACAATTACCCTGATTCCTAAACCAAACAAGGATACACAAAGAAAGAGAACTACAGATCGATCTCCCTCAAAAACATTGATGCAAAAATACTCAATAAAATACTGGCAAACAAACTACAAGAACACATCAAAACAATTATCCAACATGATCAAGTAGGCTTCATCCCAGGGATGCAAGGGTGGTTCAACATACGAAAGTCTGTCATGGTAATACACCATATAAACAAACTCAAAGAAAAAAAGCACATGATCATCTCACTAGATGTAGAAAAGGCATTTAACAAAATCCAACACCCCTTCATGATAAAGGTCTTGGAGCAATCAGGAATACAGGGAACATAACTAAACATAATAAAGGCAATTTACAGCAAGCCAACAGCCAACATCAAATTAAATGGAGAGAAATTCAAAGTAATTCCACTAAAATCAGGAACGAGGCAAGGCTGACTGCTCTTCCCATTCTTATTAAATATAGTACTTGAAGTTCTAGCCAGAGCAATAAGACAACATAATGAGATTAAAGGGATACAAATTGGAAAGGAAGAAGTCAAGCTTTCCCTACTTGCAGATGACACAATAGTATACTTGAGTGACCCCAAAGATTCCACCAAGGAACTGATACAGCTTATAAACACCTTCAGCAACATAGAAAGATACAAGATCAACTCAAAAAAATCAGTAGCCGTCCTATATACAATTGACAAAGAGGCTAAGAAGGAAATCAGAGATACATCACCATTTGCAATAGCCACAAATGACTTAAAATACCTTGGGGTAACACTAACCAAGCAAGTGAAGGACCTATATGACAAGAACTTTAAGTTCCTGAAAAAAGAAATAGAAGATCTCAGAAAATGGAAAGAACTCCCATACTCATGGATAGGTAGAACCAACATATTAAAAATGTCAATTTTACCAAAAGCAATCTATAGATTCAATGCAATCCCCATCAGAATATCAACACAATTCTTCATAGACCTGGAAAGAATAATACTCAACTTCATATGGAAAAACAAAAAACCCAGGATAGCCAAAAGAATCCTGTACAATAAAACAACCTCTGGAGGCATCAAAATCCCTTGACTTCAAGCTCTACTATAGAGCTGCAGTAATAAAAACAGCTTAGTATTGGCATAAAAACTGACATGTGGATCAATGGAATCAAATTGAAGACCATGACATTAATCCACACACCTATGAACATATAATTTTTGACAAGGAAGCCAAAAGTGTACAATGGAAAAAAGAAAGCATCTTCAACAAATGGTGCTGGCATAACTGGATATCAACATGTCGAAGGCTGCAAATAGATTCATATCTATCACTGTGCACAAAACTTAAGTCCAAGTGGATCAAGGACTTCAACATAAATCCAGCTACTCTGAACCTGCTAGAAGAGAAAGTAGGAAGTAGTCTTGAATGCATTGGCATAGGAGATCACTTCCTAAATATAACACCAGTAGCGCAGACACTGAGACAAACAATTAATCAATGGAACCTCTTGAAACTGAGAAGCTTTTGTAGAGCAAAGGATACGGTCAACAAGGCAAAGCGTCAGCCTACAGAATGGGAAAAGGTCTTCAACAACCCCACATCTGACAGAGGACTGATATCTAGAATATATAAGAAACTCAAGAAATTAGACATCAAAACGACCAACAGTCCAATTAAGAAATGGGCTTTAGAACTAAACAGAGAATTCTCAACAGAGGAAACTCAAATGGCTGAAAGACATTTAAGGAATTGCTCAACATCCCTAATAAGCAAGGAAATGCAAATCAAAACAACTCTGAGATACCACCTTACACCTGTCAGAATGGCTATGATAAAAAACACTGTAGACAGCTTATGCTGGAGAGGATGTGGAGCTAGGAGAACTCTCCTCACTGCTGGTGGGAATGCAAGCTTGTACAACCACTTTGGGAATCAATATGGTGCTTTCTTAGAAAATTGGGAATCAATCTCCCCCAAGATCCAGCTATACCACTCTTGGGCATATACCCAAGGAATGCTCAATCATACTAAAAGAGCACTTGCTCAGCTATGTTCATATCAGTATTGTTTGTAATAGCCAAAACCTGGAAACAACCAAGATGCCCTTCACCTGAAGAATGGATAAATAAAATGTGGTACATATACACAATGGAATAATACTCAGCAGAGAAAAACAATGGCATCATGAGGTTTGCAGGCAAATGGATAGATCTAGAAAAAATCATCCTGAGTGAGGTAACCCAGACTCAGAAAGACAAACATGGTATGTACTCACTCATGGGAGGATACTAGATGTGGAACAAGGATGACTGGACTCCTACTCACATCACCAGGGAGGCTACCTGGTAAACAGGACCCCAAGAAAAACACGGGGATCGCCCAATGACGGAGAAATGGATGAGATCTACATGAACAGCCTGGACATGAGTGAGGGTAATGAAGGGCAAGGGTCAAGGGAAAGTGAGCTTGTAGGAGCGGGAGATCCCAGCTAGATCAAGAACAGAGAGGGAGAACAAGGAATAGGAGACCATGGTAAATGAAGACCACATGAGAATAGGAAGAAGCAAAGTGCTAGAGAGGCCCACAGAAATCCACAAAGATACCCCCACAAAAGACTGCTGGCAATGGTTGAGAGACAGCCCAAACTGACCTACTCTGGTGATGGGATGGCCAAACACCCTAATAGTTGGGCCAGAAACCCCATCCAAGGACTGAGTAATCTGGATGCAGACATCCACGGCTAGGCCCTGAGTGGAGCACTGGGAGTCTAATTAGTGAGAAAGAGGAGGGTTTATATGAGTGAGAATTGTTGAAACCAAGGTTGGATAAAGCACAGGGACAAATAGTCAAGCGAATGGAAACACATGAACTATGAACCAATGGCTGAGGGGCCCCCAACTGGATCAGCCCCTCTGAATGGGTGAGACAGTTGATTGGCTTGATCTGTTTGGGAGGCATCCAAATGAACAGAAACACATGAACTATGAACCAAGGGCTAAGGGGTCCCCAACTGGATCAGGCCCTTTGAATAGGTGAGGCAGTTGATTGGCTTGATCTGTTTGGGAGGCATCTAGTCAGTGGGACCAGGTCCTATGCTCATTGCATGAGCTGGCTGTTTGAAACCTGGGACTTATGCAGGGAAGCTTGGCTCAGCCTGGGAGGAGGGGACTGGACCTGCCTGGACTGAGTCTACCAGGTTGATCTCAGTCCTTGGGGGAGGCTTTGCCCTGGAGGAGGTGGGAATGGGAGATGGGCTGGGGGGAAGGAGAGAGGGGCGGGAGGGGGAGAACAAGGGAATCAATGGCTGTTATGTAGAACTGAATTGTATTGTAAAATAAAATAAAATAAAATAAAATAAAATAAAATAAAATAAAATAAAATAAAATAAAATAAAAAGAAAAAAGAAACACAGAGTCAAATACAGAGTTAAGGGCCGGGAGGTCAGGGCAATGGCGGCTAGGACCTGTGATTGGAAACCTTGCCCTTCACTGCCACTGCTGTCCTACCTGGCAGTGGTGGCACACACCTTTAATCCCAGCACTTGGGAGGCAGAGCTAGGCAGATCTCTCTGTGTTCAAGGATACAGCCAACATGGAGACACATACCTTTAATCTCAATACCAACCATAGAAGACCTGGAGGTCTGTATAGATGGGCAGTGATGAGGAGATCATGTGGTTGGGTTTACAACCAATGAGAAGTCAGAAAAGAAAGTCTATAAAAAGACAGACACACAGGAAGGAGGTCTCTTGCGGAGAGGTGGGACAGCAGTGTCAGTGAAGGGTAGACTTTTTAATCTCAGCTCTTGGCCTTTGCTCTGACCTCTTGGCTTTTAACTCTATATTTGGCTCTGTGATTCTTATTAAACAAGATGGTTACATCTACAGGTGGCACTCAGGTAGAACCTTCAGGTCCGGTATTTGTCATCTTTGCTTGGTGGTAGAAATGTATTAACAGACTGTGTTAAGTGGGCAGTAAAAGAGGCCAAGGGCTGACTTTTCAGGGTTGTATTCTACAAATGCTTGGGAGATGGTGTCATCCTCTTTACAAGGACCAGTCATTCTCATGTCCCCACTTGCCTTTTTGTAGTCTTTCACTTTGCCTTGTCCACATCATAAGTTCAGGGGCATCAAAGACTGTTGGTTTCCTTTGAGAACTTTGGGAGGAGAAAGTTTGATATTGGGCAGATAACATGTTTTGAGGGTAGGTATTTAACAGGCCATAACCCTGAGAACATAGACCTTCCAGTGCTTCTCATTTATCTTTGAGTATCTAACAGCACTGCAGAACAATAAAACTTTGGGCTGCTGGAGGTCTGTGTTCCATTTTTCACTGGCTTGTTCCATTCCTTATTTTCTACCCTAGGATGAAATATTCAATTTTAAACTAAAAGTTTCTAGCCATTAGTAATCTTTAAAGGCTACAAAATCTTTTAAAATGGAAAGTAAAGGCAAAGTCTTTGATAATTACCTTGATCATTCTATGCCCCCCTCCAGCATGTGGGGAAGAGACAAGTGAATTTAGTGTGAGAGTGTACTTTGTCTGACCCATGCCCTTCTCTGATCACGATCACTTTGCCTACTTATCTGCTTGTGGAATTTCACTGTTTAAAGGCTATTCTTCATGTCCAAATGATATATAGGCATGCTGTACTTTTTGAAAAGAAATGTGACTGTTTTTCACTGCAAAGGTACTTGTATTCCTGCAGTAGTTGAAACGATTAGGATATCCTTATTATTTATAGCTATATAGATAATACCAAAAATAAAAGACACACTGATTATAAAAAAGAAAGATGGTAGATGATAGATAGATAGATAGATAGATAATAAGTAGATGATAGATTTACTGTAGTGATGTTCATTTTATTATACAATACACCTCTAAGCAGTTTTAAAATTGACATTGAATCCCAATAAAAATTGGTTTAATTCAGTTGGAAACAAATTTCTGAAATAAATGAAGACAGTGTTATAAGCTTCAGTTCAAAACAGGGACCTGGGAACTTGGGGGATCTTTGGGGTAAGTCCCAGAGAATGAAGACCTGAGATGCAGGAACTTCATTGACAGTGTTCAAGCACAGACAATCGTCCCACCTCAAGCAAAAGAAATCTATATACTGGTGATGCAAGTAGTATCAAGTTCTTAATAAATCTAAACAGTACTGAAGCTTCAAAAGATTACTTAATGACATCAAAAATTGCCAGTGACAATAAATTTTACCAGCCCATTGATTCAAATGACATTCTTATTTGTTTGGAAAGATCCTCGCAGATATACCTAGTAATTATGTGTATCCGGATATTTGAGTAGCCTTTACTCTAGGCAAATGCCCAAACTTAACCATCATACTATTTCCTCTAAAATTATTGAGTGTATATATTAATTAATTTACTTTGTGTATAGGTCTGTACATTAGAATGTACTGAACATTAATATATCTCTGGCCTGCAAGCCCAGCACAATCAATGAACTCTAGGTTCAGTTTGAGAGACCTTCTCTCAAACAAATTAGGTGGAAAATGATAACAATCAGGATTAACCTCTGTGGTCAATGGACACACACACATTCATGTGCCACTTTTACACTCACACACTCACAAACATAAATACAAATACACATATTTATGCACACACACACACACACACACACACACACACACACACACACACACACAAAGATACAGCAAAATAGACTAATTCCTCTTAAGGAAACACAAAGTAGTAATAAAACAAAGTTTTCTTTTGCTGCTTGACTAGTTCTGAACTTTATAGAAAGTTCATGGTTAAGGTGAGTTGACACTGGATAGTTGTGGGGCTTCTCCTGAATTCATTAACACATGGCTGTCTTCTCACTGTGCCTCCAATGACATGGAGAGTGTCATTGGTGTCTCGACTGACACTGACACTACCAGAATAGAAAGCCACTTCCATGACATCATCTAACCCCAATTATTTTTCAAAAGCTTCTTCTTAACATACCACAACATTGGAAGCTAAATTTTTACAAAGACATAAACAACCCCGTCTACAATAGTATCTATATGAATATGAATGCAAAATGGGAATGTATTGATATGTTTTATATCTACCATTTGCTTTTGCCATAAACTGTACAAGGATTATAGTTAGCTTTCCCCTGCCAAATACTATATTTTACTGTTTTGACAGCCCTGACCAACAAAATTTGTGAGTGTGATAAAAGTGATCTACCCCAGCACATTCTGAATTTTACTGGTCGTATTATAAAATACAAAATTAAATTTTAGTCTAAGTATAAAATGTAGCAAGTTTAATTGAAAATGGGATCTTCATATGTACTGACAAGAAAACTTACACAAGTCATACATGACCCTTGATATTAAGTTTGACAAATCCATGTGAATATTATTCCTATGGTACGTCTCAGTGAGGAATGCCAATATTTGGGTCTGGAGCAATAGCTCAGAGGTTAGAGCATGTAATATGCTTTCAGAGCACCTGAGTTCAATTCCCATTATGTCTGAAAGCTCACAGTCATCCATAACTGCTCTTCCAGAGGATCTAATACTTTCTACTGGTCATCAGTGACACCTATACTAAGGAACACAAAATGCATCCCTTAACAGAAAATAATTTTTCAAAATCATACCAATATTTCAAATTTCAGCAGCTGTATGTGGCTAATGAATATTATCTTAGAGCTGATTGCTCTTTAATAATATTTTTAAAAAGCAATTAATTCCTATTCTATTTTTCCCTTTAACAAGTAATTATTTTCAGTGCTGAAGAGATGGATCAATGTGCAAGAGTACTTGGTATACAAAAATGAAGACCTGAGACTCAATTCCTAATACTCACCATACTAACATAGTCACTACTGTGAATACTGGTAACATTATCACTGGGAGGAGATAGGCAGATACCAGGAGTTCACTGCCTGTCTACCTTAATTAGTGGCTTCCAGCTCACTAAGCAACCCTGTATCAAATCACTGAGGTAGCAGTAACAGAGGAAGACATCCCAATAATTCTTCTGCTGGTCTCCACATGTTCATGCTTGGACACGGGCAAGCTAACATGCATGGAATACACACACACACACACACACACACACACATACACATATACACATACACACACACACACACACACACACACACACACACACACACTCACCCCTATATAGAGAATTACTCCTCAGAGAAGCAATACCTTCCAAGAACAACATGCTTGGAGACTTACCTGTTACCTACTTTTATCCATCAAATGCTTCAGTAAATTGAAAATGACTGGATTAACCTTGGTGTACTTGTTAGTTCCCTCCTTGCTGAAATACCTACCATAGAAAAAGCAACATAAGGGACAATGTGTATATTTCAATTCACAGGTCAATGGGAAGGACATTGTGGCTGAGAAGATACAGGACAGAAGCTCATGGCTGCTCACACTGAGGGAGGTGAACCTACCTGTTGCTTAGTTCTTTTAGTCCATTCCATTCAACCTCACACTCCAGTCTATGGTGCTGTCACATTTAAGGAGCACCCCACATCATGAAACCGTCTAGAAAATGCCTCACAGAAAAACCCATGGACTTTGTTTCCAGGTGATTCTAAATCTCATCAAACTGACAATCCATATTAACTATCATATCTTCTATAGATGCCAAGGTCTTTAATTACATTACCCTGGAAGCTGCGGAATGATGATTGTGCATATATAATATCCTGGTCTATGTGACAACATTCTTTCTCAGAACAAAAATCAGGAACACTTCCCTCAGCCTGGGAGGAGGGGACTGGACCTGCATGGTCTGAATATACCAGGTTGAGCTGAATCCCCAGGGGAGTCTTTGCCCTGGAGGAGATGGGAATGGGAGGTGGGCTGGAGGGGAGGGGGGGCGGAGAGGGGAGGACGGGGAAATCCATGGCTGATATGTAAATTAAATTAAATTATAAAATAAAAAATTTAATAAAGGAAATGAAATTAAGTATGACATATGCAAATATGGACTTACAAATCTTATTTAGTTAAGTGAAAGAATTCTTATAATTTGACAAAGAATACATGTACTCTAAAACTATTGAATATATTATAGATGCATTTCTTTGCCCAGAAGATTGACATGAGCAGGTTCAATTGCATCAAGTTAAAAACGAGAGATTTTAAGGTGGAGGGGGTGGGAGCAAGTTCCCTAGACTTGACAGCATTGAATGGCTGTGTCCAGATACCTCAAGTAAAGTATATGAACAAGAAGACATTTACAGTGAGGCTTGCGCTTGAGAGGCCGTAGATGCCACAAGCTATTAAAGCCATGAAGATTGCATTCTGAAGCTGTTTATTTCTGAAAGTGAGTGGGGAAATCTCATGGCCAAAGGAAAACAGAAGTGAATGAGCTTTTGGCCTATCACGGGATTAAGGGCTTGATTTTTTGCATTATTTTCTCATAGTGGAAAAGGGAAAATATGAAGAGAAAAAAATTCAAGCATTTAGCATAGAAATCCAGAAGGGATCAGGAAGCAGCAAGTTTATTTGGAAAGGTCAAAGTCATGACAGCAGGAATTAGTTTTGATGTATCCTATCTTTGAATTGTCATTCTGATTAATGAAAGGCTTCGCCATACAGAATGGGAGCTGACTGGAAGAAGTTTCTCTCACAAAATCGCATTTTCTCCAATTCCTGGCAGCACATGAAAAACTGTTCTGTGTTATATGAGTTTTAATTGTCTGGTTTAAGTTAATAGTTTATAAATGTTCAATATTTTTGAAAAAAAGTATTTTCAATTTTTATTGTGATATTATTTCCTTGTTTACACAGAGGCAGGAGAAACAGGTGGAAAAAGCCAAATGAACGTTAAGTCAAAGTTATTTATCCCTTCCAATATGGTCTCTTTCACCTCATCCTACCAAACTCCAGCCCATAAAAGTCATATGAAAAACTACCACTGAACAAATTTCCTTTGGTTTAGCTGGATTAGGGAGGAAGGGGAAATGCAATGAAAGAGATACCATGATAGAGAGAGACATCATGGGGATAGAGAGAAACCCAGTGCTACAGAAGTTGCCAGGAATCCCCAAGGATGACCCCAGCCTGGGCTACTAGTGGAGAGGGTGCCTGAACTGAACTGGCTTGCCCCAGAGATCAGACCAGTGAATACTCTGTCATCACAGAACTTTTCTCCAATGCCTGATGGAATCAGATGCAGAGATCTACAGCCAAACACCAGGCAGAGCTCCAGGAATACAGAGAGAGAGAGAGAGAGAGAGAGAGAGAGAGAGAGAGAGAGAGAGAGAGAGAGAGAGAGAGAGAGAGAGAGAGAGAGAAGAGGGATTCTATGAGCAAATGCATCAGGATTATGATGGGGAAACCTGCAGGGATGACCAAACCAAACTAGAGGAAACTCATGAAAGTTGGATCAATGGCTCTGGAGCCTACAGAGAACTGGGCTAGGCCCTTTGCATAGTGAGACAGTTGTATATCTTGATCTTCTTGGGAGGCCCCCTCATGGTAGAATCAGAATCCATCTAGTGCATGAGCGGGCTTGTGGAACCCACTACCTATGATGGGATACCTCTTAGAGCCTTGAGGCAGGTGGAAGAGCTTGGATTTGCTTCTCCTGAATGTGCCTCCCCATGGGAGTCCTTGCCTCCTTGCGGGTGGGAGTAAGGGGTGGGGTGGGAGGGAGAGGCTGGGTGGGCAGGAGGAGGGAAGAGGGGTATCTTTGATTGGTGTGTAAAATGAATGAAATAATTTTCTTAATGAAAAACACCAAAGAAAAACAACAAACAACAACAAAGAAAAACCAAAACATAAATTCATTCATTCACAAAAACAGCTTGAATGGAGTCAGCCTGTAACAAGATGTCTTAGTTACAGTAGCTATTTCTGTGAGGAAATACCATGACCAAATACAATCTGGGGAGAAGAAAGTGCTTATTTTACTCACCAGTTCATATAAACTTTGTCATCAAAAGCAGTGGGGGCAAGAACTAAGGCAGGCCAGGAACATGGAGGCAGGCACTTATGCAGAGGTCATTAAGGGTTGTTGCTTACTTACTTTCTTCCCATGAATTGCTCATCCTGCTTTGTTATAGAATCCAGAACTAACAGCCCAGGTGTGACCTCACCCACAAGGTTACTCACCAGTTCATATAAACTTTGTCATCAAAAGCAGTGGGGGCAAGAACTAAGGCAGGCCAGGAACATGGAGGCAGGCACTTATGCAGAGGTCATTAAGGGTTGTTGCTTACTTACTTTCTTCCCATGAATTGCTCATCCTGCTTTGTTATAGAATCCAGAACTAACAGCCCAGGTGTGACCTCACCCACAAGGTGCTGGGCCCTCCCACATCAATCACGAATGGTAGCCCAATCTTACAGAGTCATTTTCTCAATTGAGGTTCCCTCTTTTCTGATGGCTCTAAACTGTGTCAAGCTGACATAAAACCAGCCAGCACACAAGGCAACAACAACAACACCTCTAGTAGGCACTATGGGATAGCAAATAAATAGTCCAGTGCTAGGAATGGGTCCCCTTTAGTGGAGTTGCTGAACAGTAAGGTCCTGTAAATGCTCAAATGTTAGATGATATTATGATTTCTCTTTTTTGACCACTCGCTGTGAACTTAATGGCAGTAAACTATCACTGAAAACATCACATACTTGAGTCTTAAAGCATGGGAAAATAAATGTTGAAATTGACCTAGAAGCTTCATCCTTTCTGGCTAGCTTTCACAGTTTTGGAAGGTGCTATGCATGCTATTTGGGGAGAAAAATTATCATCTGTCATACATAACTGTAAACTCTAGAGCTACATACTGATCTTTCTGGCAAGATATGACTTCTGATACAATGGTAGCATAAATGTCATAGAATTAACCATAAAACGCTTCCTGGTTGTATTGAAGGCCCACCCCACAAGCTTGAACTGATTACTGGAAGAGTTTTCCGATCTAAAACCTTACAACTAGACAAGTTCTAGGATTTAGGCTAGAACCTACTAATGTTACTCTGCTAGTAAGACAGAGCATTAAATAAACACCTTGCTATTTTCTATGATGCCCATTGCTTGGCATATCTCGCAAATCTCATCAGACAAGCTGTTTATTTATTTATTTATTTATTTTTGTAGTAGTAATAAAAGATGATCACCATTGACCTGTACACTTGGCCAAGATTCATAAAATAAGTGACTGGAGAGTGTTCAGCCCCAAAGGGGACATCTATATCATATGACCCCTCTTCCCAAGTCTCAGGAAGAATTTAAGAATCCAGACTTGTGGATGACTGCAAGGAAATCATGTTCTTCCAAAAAAATGCACAGTTGCACATATGAACTCATAGAGATTGTAACAGCACATACAAAACCTTTGTAAACTCAAGCCACACAAAACTCCAGCAAGGGGGACTGGAGAGATGGTTCAGTGGTTAAGAGTATTGACTGCCCTTCCAGAGAACCTGGGTACAATTCCCAGCACTTACATAGTAGTTCACAACTGTCTGTAGCTCCAGTTCCAGAAATTATACAGACATTCATCCAGGCAAAACACCATTGCGCATGAAATAAAACAAATAAATAAACCATTTAAAACAAAACAAAACCCCAACAAGGAGAATAGAGGTCAACATGAAGCTCACCCCAACTTGAGGAAATATTGATAATTGATAGCTGTCAGTATAGGGAATTAATTTTCTTTAAGATGTGGCTCCCAGTAGGTTCTAACAAGCTCCAATAATTGACCATACAACCAAGAGTGTATGTGTATGTATGTATGTGTGTGTATACATATATCTAAATTTTAATATATGAAAAACAATCAGTCATCTCTATTTTAAACCTTCAGGTACATACCAATTCATCAACTATATATATATATATATATATATATATATATCACAAAGATGAAGGTAGAAATGGGAACCAGGAACTTTGGTCACCAGCCTATCCTTGCAATAAAGTACATCAGCCAACAATAGCCCCTGTACCACTATTTTGTTCCCTTATCTCAATGAATGAGGGCACTCAACTATTAAAATTGTGTCTTTATAAACTTTAAATTGTTCCTCAAGATTTTTTACCTCAAAGCCATTAACAAAAACAGCTTAACCTAACCTTAAGTAATTATTTAAAGCTTTGTTTTTCTTATAAATGCATACTGACACTCCTGAACACATCTTCCAACATTAAGATTAAAAGAACTTGAGTTACCTTAGTTTCTGGGGCTCATTTTTGTTTCCTTAATCATTAACTTAAGTTGCAGTCTATATGGTTCCTCAAGAGAAAGTCATAAGTATCAGCTGTGTGACACTTCCCTGTTCTTATTTTCTTTCTGCATCCCTACTTCATCAGGGCTTTGGGCAAAACCATATCTTACCTTTTTTTTTTTAATTAATTTTTCCACTAAACCAACCTCTATAACAATCCCTTACTACATTTATTAGGAATCCTTAATCATCAAAATTCTACTTAAATTATCACTATTATTATATAAAATCATTGCTTCAATTAAACAGTAAAGCTTAAGAGGAAATCATCATCATAATAATCCACAGGTAAAAGTGTCCAGTAGAGGGGTCTATTTCTATGGGACCATCACCCTACATTAAGGCAGTGGGGACCACCCACAGCCATTCACACCATGCCAGATAGCAGAGAAAAATAGCAGTGGCAAATTGGAAAGGCACAGCAGTAGCAAGAAACATTCTGGAGTCTAAGCCCTCAGGATCTTGTATAGCAGAGATATACCCATCAGTGCCTTGTATTCTGGTGGTCCAAACTCTTCAGTTTAAGTGCCACCTGCTGCTCCTCTGATAAGACCACCAGCAGAATGAGCATGAATATGATCAAAATGTTATCACTATACCTATGGTGGGACACCTTGCACAGACTTGATGCAGGGGGAAGAGCTTGGAACTCCCTCAAATGAATGTACCAGGCTCTGTTGACTCCTCATGGGATGCCTTAACTTATTGGAAGAAAGGGATTAGAGGTGTGTTGGGGGGAAGGCTGAGGGATGGGAGGAGTGAAAAGAGGGAGAAATGTGGTTGGTATATAAAATGGATAAAAAATTTTCTTAATTAAAAAAGAGTTATCACAACCTCAAAAACTTAATAAAATATTTTAAAGGCATAGTTTCTTCTGCTCTTTATTTCCAAAACTCTTATGCACAATAACACATCCAAAGGACATCTTGTAGTCTATTTTTCTGTATTTTATGTAAACTAATTTTATAATGGACCATTCCAAAAAAATGTAAATTTTAAAGTAGGGAAAAAGAAGAGCTATATTAATGTATTTAATTCTTTTTGAAATGTGAAAGGTGAAAACTATTTTGTTCAGTTGAAATTTCCCTCTTCTCTTTTTATCATAACCCATTTAATGCAACTGGCGATAGACAACTCAGGTTCAGAAATGGTTATTCGTCCTCTAATAAGGTAGTGGATGATGAGAGCAGTAACACAGTGGTAATGTCACTGACAATTATGGAAAGGGAATAAAATTCAAGCATGCTTATGACACTGATATATAACTTCACTTATGCTCCATTACAACTGAAGGTAAGTCTTGTGAGTAGTTGAAGTAAATAAGTATTTAAATAGCAGATTCTTCCACAGAATGTTGATCACAGATATAATTCTTGTCATTCCCTCCAAAACACAGTGATAATAAACATTTAATAAATGTAACAGTACCAATGCAGCACAGCCACACACTGGGTCTTGGAGATAATGATCTATCATGCAAGAGTGTATTTCTAAAGCTGTTAGGGGTAATGCACTGTTTCATAAAGCCTCATTGTTTATACGTTATTCTGTTCATGGTTACTTCATCTTTCCATCCTCATCTTCCTTTAGTGTCTTTCATAAGAATCAGTTTAGTAGTTGAGCTCTTGTTTATTATGTAATTCTCTGCAGTTTGGGTACTAGAAACCAACCAACACACACACACACACCCCCCCCACACACACACACTGTAGTGTGCTCAAAGTAAGGCTAATAATGTTCCTTATCAGGTAAAAATAAAGGGCATTTCATTCAGGCTGATAAATGTTAAATAAGTAACTAAGAACTACTGTTTTATAATATTTTATTTACATTCCAAAACTGGATTCTTCTTTAAGTTAAAATATCTCAATAAACACTCAAGACTTGGCCCACCCCAGCATCCACCCCATCTATGATCTGCTGGAACATGTGAAAGAGCAGGTCCTGCAGATCCAAAGCTCCAGGATTCAAGAACCAATAGAGCAGGCACATCTGGATCTCAGGTCTTAAGGGCTCCTGTCTCGGCTCCTGTCTCGGCCCTGCTTTGTAGGTGTGGCAGTTATCAAAGCCTCATTGTGGGTAGTACTTCCAGGTCAAAGCTCAAACAGCTACCCACTACAAACAAGACTAATAAATCGAACTCCTACTGTCTCACAGCTAAGTATTTGTAGAAAAGATAAGTACAAAACAAAAAATCAGATGAAGTTTTTTTTTACCACTTTCATAAGAAGTATGGTTAGAAATCAATGACTTTGGAAGAGTGAGCAATATAAGATGTGACTCATCGGGCTCTAAAGGTGGCCAGAGGAAGGGTTAATGGAACTGAGAGTCCCAGATGATGGAAACTGGAGAACCTGATGAGAAAGGGGATACAGGTAGTGTTTCCTGTAGCTATAGTGCAAGAGCTAGTGCTTACCTTTTGTAATTTGTATATATGTGAATAGAGAACTGCTGGGGGCGTCGTTCTGTATGCTATAAATGTGTGTTGCTTTGATTTGGTTGATAAATAAAACACTGATTGGCCAGTAACCAGGCAGAAAGTATAGTATAGGCAGGATAAGCAGAGAGGAGAATTCTGGGAGCAAGAAGGCTGAATTAGGAGTCACCAGCCAGACACAGAAGAAGCAAGATGTGAAGGCAGAACTGGGAAAAGGTACCAAGCCACGTGGCTAAACATAAATAAGAATTATGTGTTAGTTTACATGTAAGAGCTAGTCAGTGGTAGGCCTGAGCTAATGGCCGAGCAGTTTAATTAATATAAGCCTCTATGTGTTTACTCGGGGGAAGCTAGTGGGAGAGATTTGTCCCGACTACCAGCAGGCCGGGACACAAGAAAACTTCAGCTACAGGGAACAAGTGAAACTTACTATGAAAATGTAAAACATGCTTTCATTAGCACTCCCATAAGTAAGTTGAAGTTAGAGAAAATGGTTATGTAGATGAAAACTTCACATTGGCTTAGTGTGTAAGATGCATATGTATTTACATACAAGGATATTAATTGTTCAGTTGAGTTTTGTAGGTAGCAGCTATTAAATTACTGAAATCAGGCAGGTGAACAATAAAGTGATCAAAACTGATCCCAAATTATGCTCAAGTGGAGAAACTCCAGAGTTCATGAGGAAAAATTATCAGACCTAGAGACTGATCAATCTTGAGGGGGAAAAGGAACAATTCACAATAGAATCCCAAGCTTCATGGCTGGATGGAGAAAGGTATCCTTTGTTGAGTTAGGGAATATTGGATCCTAGTCACATTTTGAGGATGCTATTGGGAATTCAATCTTGGTTAGTTCTGAAATGAGATGTTATTGACTATCTAAGGGTTAGTTTGTGTACATAATTGGTTTACACATAAGAGAAGTCTCAGCTAGAGAATTATCAGCTGATAACTTCTATGAACTGATAACTGAAAAAAGTCAGTTATCAACATTGTGAAATCCTGTAATAGAAGCTGGGCTCTCTAGGGAAGCTTATGCTTTCAAACCATGTTTTTGGTTTGGCATATTAGTATGGGATGATACACATTTATTGTCAATTTTTGCAATTTTAAATAGAAAATATTATAATAAAACATGTGAAATAAAATTACTTATAGTTTTAAAGGTTACTACAATGTACATGGTAATGTTGAGCTGATAAATTGAAAAAAGTCTTTATAATGTTTTGAACATCATACATAATGAACAGGATCTTCTGTATGGAAAAATGAAATCAATACCTAGAAATCTTGTTTACTATGCTGGCCTGTGTGGCTTTTTCTCTATATTCATTGGTTTATTGAATGAATATTTATATTAATATTGAATAAATAATAATGCTTTATTAATAATTAATAACCACATTAGTATTCATATAGTACTTTGATTTCCAATAGGAATATATTTTTATTTATATTAATGTAGTTAATCTTCCAACTTACTTGATAAGATATAAAGTCTTTTGCTGTCTTTTGCTCTTTTGCAGATGATGAGAATGATACAAAGGTTTCAAAGTTAGTGCCCTGAAGGTCAGAAGTCAATCATAGTTATCCTGGCTTCAGTGTCTCAACTCTAATGAGCATTATTGCTTTCTATTATCCACTCACCCACATTCCTGGTAATATATTTTCATATTTTATCTAATTGTTGTGACCTGGACTGATATCCTAAGAAAGATAATTCTAGGATGAAGAGAAAATATGAAATAGAAAATGCAATTAAATTCACAATTTACTATATACTTCCCTCTTCACTCATTTTAATGATAACTTCATTTCTGAAGAATTCCTATTGCTTGGCATAACCCATATCTCTGAAAAAAGTCATAGACTGTTCCTTTATTGATCTGGGAAAAATTCTTGCCATGAGTCATGCAACTCATTAACTAGTGTCAGTGACAGCTACTGGCCAATGGAGCGTACTTCTAACACATGTTCTAAGCCAGCCTTGTGCATAAAATGTAGCCTCTAATCATGCCAAAGCCCCCTGAGAATAGCACACTAGAGACAAGTACAGCCAACATTTGTCAAGCCCCAGTAATCTAAGACTTTAGAACATAAACTATTCTTTATCAAAAATACAGTTACTGCAACAAAATCAAAGCTACCATATTATTTGTGTGATAAACAATCTGTAGAAGAGAATAGGTAAAGAGTATTCAACCATTTCCAAAGATATCTATCCATCTTCCAGATTCACCCTGGGATGTCTGGTAAGTATAGAATCTTGCTTGAGAAATGGTCCATCCCCTTGATCTGCAGTTCTCAGCAGTCTAAAACAGCACTTGAAATTATGTGTTTCTGTTCTGAGACTTATTGTTTTTTTTTTCATACTTTGTCTTCACCTGTATAGAAGGCTTTTCATTGAAATAGATCTGAAAAATTATAGAGGGCTGAGAGTATCAGTTTTATGAAGTAACTTGGATGTATTCACTTCTACTTCTTGTGAATACTAATGACAAAGGGACAAAAGAGTCAGACTAATGCACTATGAAGTGACATCAGCTCTTCCTGACAATATTCTGTATTTCATAAGAATCCTTGGACTTCTTACTACTTACAATACGATATAGTTAATACATTGCAGCATTAGGCAATGAATGTAATTAGTATTAACTCTGATGGGAAAAGCTGAATGACAGACACAATAAAAACACAATATTAAAACTTGCCTTTGACTATGGGATTTAAAACATTTCTACAATGCATAGGTCAGAGAAGTATCACTAGATTTTTTTACACACAGAAAGAAGTGCATCAAATATTTCAGTAGTATTTTAACAAATTACAAGGTAGAAAAGTTGGAGATAATTAGGAATGCATTTTGCCTTCCATGTGCTTGTAACATGTTGGTTCATTGCTTTACTCCTGCTTTGAACCTCAACTAAAGGAATTTGACCTTCCCCTCTTGTTTCTTTTGGATCTTCTTTATTCTCATAAACAGTTGGTAGGAAGTTCAATAAAAATTGCAATGAGTTTAAACTCCCAGTACTTTCCGACGTATGGCCAAGATTGTGTGTAATACAATCATTTAGTCTTGGGAACTAACCTTTAAGAAATAACCAAAACTCATGGTATATTACATATAATAAAACACACACACACAGGAAAGAGACAGAGAGAGAGGTACAGAATACAAAATTCGCCTATTTAAACTTCTCCTTTGGTACTTGGTACACTTACATTAACTTTTACTTTATTTTTGATGTTCCAAATGCCTCCACAGTTTTCTTCCTTTTAGTTCTTACAGTATTATTTATCAACTTTCATTTTTTTCTTGCTCCTAGGAATTGTTCCTAACTTTTTGTCCCCTGATTTTCTGGAAAACTTTACCAAAATATGAAAATTATTTTATATTTATCTTTGTGGCATTATTGATACTGGCAATGATTGTGTATTTTTACTTAAATTACAAGCTCTACAATCATTCTTAACTTCAGCCATTTGTTCTCTGTCCATTTACTTCTGTATTTCAAATACCTTCTCCCAGAATCCTGTACCCAGTGGTTCTTTAATTCTCATAAATGAATTCTACTAGTCATTCCCAGTCCTTGTCCTCTAGATGTTTTTATCCCATTTTTAGCTATGAATAAGAATACTCTGAACTCTCTTTGTCTTTCTTTCTTTTGTTTGTATTCACTTGGAAAAGACACATAATATTCCTTTATTTTTAACCTCTATCCATGTGTGCATCCACAGACTAATATACTGTCATGCTAACTGGAATCCCAGTAAATGCAAAGCAAATATTTTAAGGGAGTGAATGATGCTGTCAGAATATAACAGGATTGTGATTAGCTCTTTATCTCTCGTAGGCCAGGCTACTTGACACCTCTCAATTCCTATCCTTTATTTGATATTTTAATTGAATATCTAAATTCTTACTTTTCTGAGTCAAGGAAAAAGAAAACTTTTCAATCATCTACCCTATCAGTGAATCCATATGACACAATATGCCTCATTTTTCACATAACCACAGACAAATTACTCATATACCTAGATCTTGCCACTACATTTGGGCAACAATAACACAGCAAGCAATAACCTGTTTTATAATTCATGATATACACTCCAAAATTGTTATTTACTGGTCTAGATGCTTTCATTTGGGGCATGTATGACCCTTGTGTGCCTGTTACTCAGTATTTGATATGGGGGAATGACTTAATTGGTCTTTGCAACTCTGTGTCTTTAAATAATTTAGTTAAAAATTTTAATACAATATTAAATTATAAAATTAAGAACTTCAATATTTATTTCTACTTTCATAGCGTCAGTTTAGCCTTATTAGTATAAATGTGTCATGTATGCAAAGGCCATGGTATCTTTTCGTTATGCAGGGTGCCCTGACAGTTCTAATCCATCCTTATATTTATATATACTTATTTTCTGAAGTACTACAATGTTTGTATCACATCAAATCTTTATGTATGTATAGGTGGGATGTGGTCAGAGGAGACATGTCTATAAGCATGGGTTCTGGAAGCTGGTGAGAAGTAGGTCTTATTTTTATCAAGAAGCATGCTAAGCCCAAGACATTTTTAATTGTAAGAAAAATGGTTTGCTATATACATTGTGCAGAATATGCAAATTGACTATAGATTAATAGTCTTCTATTGAAGCTTCCTCTTATTCTTAATGAACTGAATGATTAAAGGAAAATGTTTCACTGTGACATTCTTTGAGAAGCACTCAATGTTAATAGGCACTCTGTTTCATATAAATCCACCGAGGTGTCTGCCATCTTTTCCAAAACACTCAGATAGAGTTAATCCCCCTCTCCTCTCTTCCATAAATGCACACAAAATATGATCATACTGCTTTTACAGCTTAGACCCATTATTCAATATACTTTACAGTTACATTGGTTTCTAAGACACTAAAAATAGTTCTTTGGGGATTCCTGGCTTTTAACTCTTTTAATACTATTTTAAACTTATTTATTTTTGTTTGAAGAACTACTTACTATTCTTAGCTTATACTTTTACAGTATTTATTGTTTTGACAAGAGCACCAACATTCCAGACACTGTATTTCATTCGGAATTTATATAGCTTCCCACCTGACAAGTTAATAACTTAAAAAGTATAACCATTACACCACTATGATACCCAGTAGCAATTATAAGCCTTTCTGTTCCCTCCAGTTTCAACCTTGTCATTAGTATTAATCTAATACCTAAGCAAAGTGGAAAAAATAGTCCTTCGATCACACCAGAGGCTGTTTTCACTTGCAGAATACATGATCAAATCAGGTCAGAGTAGGTAAAGACAGGAGAGCAATCCGTTCAATTTTAAGTTAAAAATAATAACAATTTTAGTTCTCTTTCCTTCTTTAGTACAATTTCCTATATACCATGCTAGTAATTTCAGAGAGAAGGGTATACTTTATGAAGTGGAAGATTTTTTTACTTTATTATTTTTATTTTCCTATATTATTTCTTCCATTACTAACCTCTGATGCCATTAAATCCCACTGTGATATTTTGCCTGCAATAGAGCCTATGAAAAGAACAATTCTTCAGAAATTTTATTAAAAAACAGTCCATGAACTTGCTCCTGTGTGAATAGCTCTGTTCGCGCCCTGCTTCCTTACAACACTTGTCTCCCATTGTGTCTGAGGACAGAATTCAGACTTGACATTGGCTCTTCGGGAGGAGAAGAGAATTTCTCATTCTCCAGGGACTGAAATCAAACATTAGTTTTGCAAATATGAGTTCATATAGGCTTTCCATGTGTAAGGTTATGAAATGTTTTATTACTATAAACATACTTAAAAAGAGAAACCTGTCATGGTTGTATGTTTCACAACAAAATTAAAAAAGAAAAGTTACATTCACTAGCAAACCACTTTTGTTACAACAGTTAAATTGAAAAATAACTTCTTTTGTGTTATTTTAAAATGTTCTGTCTTCAGAAAATATTTTTTTTACTTTAAATAGAAAAGATATATCCAGTATTGATACATGTTTCCCTTCTAAAATGTCCCTAAATGTAGCTTAGTGTAACTGGGGGTGAAGCTATTTTTATATTTAGGTCAAGGATATGAAATTGCCCTACTCACATTTAAATGACAATTTTCATCTATGGTTTCTTGGTTACAATTAGTCCCCTGAGAGAAGTTTTGTATTTTTCACATCCAGGTTGCATATGTGACAAAATTACATGTTATTTAAAGTACATATGAACTCATAAATAATAGCAATGTAGAAATCTGATAGGTATAAGAAAAGAAAGTCAGTTGTGATTGTAATATTCTACCACAATCTCTCAGGGAATAGTTAGATCAAGATCTGAGTTTTCACTGTTGTCTCTCATAATTTATATAAGATTTTAATGCTCAAAGTAGCTTAATTAAAGAAATAACTGCTTGTATTTGTATTATTCTTTCCCTGTGATAAAATACCAGTGGCCAAGGCAGCTTGTAGAGGAAGAGCTTATTTGGCTTCTAGTACCTAAGGGTAGAGTCCGTTGCCTCAGGGAGATGTGACATCAAGCAATACTCGGGTAGCCAGACATGGGGATCCAAGGGCTCACATCCTCAACCTCACATACCAGGAAAAGCACAATGGAAGAGGCAGAGGCTCAGATTCTCAGTACCGGCCTCCAGTGATGTCCTTCCTCCAGCAAGGCTACACCACCCAAACTTCCACAAACAGTTTCACCAAGTGGAGGCTAGTGTTCAAATTACTTGGGTTATTTCTCATTCTTATCATTGCACTTCGGGCCTTGACTCCTAATTGACTCCTCATGATGTCATAATGCAATACATATTCATTCTAACTTCAAAATCCCCAGAGTCTTTCACATTCTCAATACTATTGAAAAATCAAAAATCTCCTCTGAGGCTTAATGCAGGCTCTTAATTGTAATCTTCTGTGATTGAAAAAAAAAACAGTGCATACTTTCAACTCTAAGTGGTAGAGAATTCATATTATCGTACCAAAAGAAACAAATGGGGGCAGGACATATTATAATATACTGGCCCAAAGCAGAAGGAAACCCAGCAGGGACAACATCAGCTCCTGTAGCTTAGTGTCAAGTGTCTAAGATCTTTGATAGCTGGGCTCCAACCTTCCATCTTTACTGCCCTTTATTGTCTGACGTGTAACATGAATCTTAAAAGTTCTTATTAATAAAATCAAACCTGAGGCCAGGTATTGGGGTGAACACTGGAAGGTTAGAGAGCCAGAACAAGCCATAGTTACCTCACCTTGCCGGATCCTCAGCTGGTCATGCTTATTCAGACTGGAGGCCTTGAGTCCTCATCCAAAATGGGTCTCAGCTGAATTGCTCCTCAAAAGCCTGAATGCTTAACCAGCCAAATGCTTAACCAGCCAAATGCTTCTAGTTTCTGGTCCTCACGCTTAATATACCTTTCTGCTTTCTACCACCACTCCTTGGGATTAAAGGCTTGCTTTCTGGGATTAAAGGCGTGATGAGTCACCATGTCTGTCTGTATCCTTGAACACATCGATTTCTGCCTCTGGAATGCAGGATTAAAGGTGTGTGCTACCACTTCCTATCCTTTATGTTTAATATTGTGGCTGCTCTGTCTCTGAACCCAGATAAATTTATTAGCATGCACAGTATTTGGGGGAATACAATACCACAGAAACGTATCTCTCTCTCCCTCCCCATCTCTATTTCTTGTTTCAATCCTGTTTAAAAAAAATTGCTCTAGCATTTTCAACAAATCAAGGTCTATACTGCCACCCCTTTTTTGCAACCATGAAACTGACCTTTCAGGACTTTCACAGGGGAACTTAGCATGCCCCACGCTGTATGGCTTTAGTTGCTCTCTGAAATATCAGTGGAAGAATCCAGAGACCTCTTTACTCTTACATCCTTCATGCCTCTAAGACCAAAACCACATTGATAACACTGGCAAGTGTGAGCTTGGATGGATCTGAACCTCTTGAATTGCATTCACACCAGCTTTTTTTTTTTTCTGTTGATTTCTGAGAGCAAAATGAATGATTTAGGCTGATAGTAACAAGTTGGAGTCAGCCTGAGGACACCATTCTCTTGTTCTAGCAAAGATAAGACCTCTATTTTAGGACACCAATCTCCTAAAATTTACAGCTTTTCTTTCAACACAAGCCTTGGGTCTAATATTAAGTGTCCTAGTTATCCTTTTTATCTCCAAACTGTAATTATTTCATATTCCTGCCCAATTTGTTCTTTTTTACTATAGTCCTTTATGAACATTACTGATAATATCCAGGCCAGAATATGAACATTGTGCAGCCTAAAAATTTCTTCTTCCAAAAAAATTAGTCCATTGCTTTTTATTTTAATCCAAGAAAGTGCTTAGGATAGGGACAGAAGGAAGGAAGATACTTTCCCAACATATCATAGGTATGGCAACTTACCTAGGTGCTAATATTATTGATCTCTGAGGTGGGCTTCCATAGTCTGTATTTCTATCAGATTTACTGACTTCCAGGCTTCTATTATGACTGTCTTTTATGTTTTCCTTACAGCATTCAACCATCCCTCTAATATAAAGCTCCAATACTCCTATATTTCTTCCCCCACACGAAAAGAAATTTCCTCAAGTTCTTCACAGTACTAACCCACTATCTGGGTTACAACTTTTGAATTTACACTTTGTTGTTGTGATAAAATATCATGACCAAGAAAACTTATGGAAATGATTGTTTTGAATTAAGGCTCCAGAGGAATTAAAATCAGTCATGACGAGGCTGGCAGTAAGCAGCAGACGCAGTGGCATGATCAGGAATCTGAGAGCTCATATCCTCAAGCAAAGCAAGAAGCTGAGGTGGAACTGGAAGTGGTGTGAGGATTTTAATCGCGATGTCCAGATATCATGATGTGCTTCCTCCAACAAGAGTTCACCACTTCAAACTCCCCAAACTGTTCCACAACTGGGAAGTAAGTATTGCCATCCATGGAACTGTTAAGGACATTCCTCATTCAAAGCACTGTATTGTTGAAGTTGATTTTATATTGTGGTAAATATTATTTTTATATAAGTTTATTATCGATGGACAATAGTGTTTACTACTGTAGTTGGCAGGAAGAACCTGGGAGAACAGGGCCTAAAAATGAAGCAGACTGAAGTTTCATGCAGTAGCAAATTTTATTCAGAGCATCAGACAGTTTATACTCTGATGGTTAAGAAGAGTCACCTGAGTATAAAATCACAAGGACAAGCTACATGCTACATGTGGCACCCGCCCCCCTTTTTTCAATAGTGGCATATGAGTAACAGCTGGAGTGAGCTCACTCCTATGTACTACACCCAGGAGGAGCACAAAAACACATTCCATAAAAATTGCAGTGATTTCGAAGAAACTGAGGTCACAAACTCACAATTCACGAGTCTTGTTTCCTTGGAGGTTTCTCATATTGAGGATTCCCCTCACCATTCTCCATCCTTGGTCTGTAATCTGATGCCAGAGCTGCCTAACATTTAGGGTGTCCTTAATACATTAGTGAAAAACATGTTTTATTCAGATGGAACAGTGATGAAAATAGCTACTTGTGTTAAATCTTAAAACTTCCATATTGTCCAAAGACATACTAGGAATGTTGCTGTTACTCACTTTAGTTGGAAAAAATATTTATTCTTGGTGCTAGTATTAAAATTACAGCAAAATTACACCTCAGCAAAAAAAAAATTCAAAATTTACTAATACCCTATTTTAAAAATATGGGAAAAAGAAATTACTGTTAAAGGTGAAAAATTACATATTTTTTTTATTTTAGTATTTCTCCATGGCAAGCATGCTATAGTACAGTGCAGCAGTCTTGTTTACATATCTTAATCCTCTTTTATGCCTTTGAAATATGCATTCTAAAAATTATTATCTACATTAAAATTAACATACATATTTATTTTTTCTTTGTGAAGTATAATAACTATATTTTATAAAGATAATAATATATATACTTTGTAAAGTAATTATGGATTGAGTTCTGTATTTGAGTTAGTATAGGGTTTGCATAAAATGCACAAAGCCCGGTGTTTAATGTTCAAAGACACATTGACTGCATATGTTAGTGCTTATACTTAATTTCTGCACTTAAGATTTGAAATAAATATGTTAGCATCAACTCATTAACATTTCTCTTCTAATAATTATAGCAAATAAAATTCACGGCATCTACATTTCCCTCTCATATTTTTTTTTAATCTCATCAGTAACAAAATTTGAATAAGTTAATTACTATATGACCTTAAGTACATAAAATCAAATAATATATAAGAATATGCCCAGTGGGCCTCTGAGTGTGTGTGTGTGTGTGTGTGTGTGTGTGTGTGTGTGTGTGTGTGTGTGTAGAAGGAGAGGAGGTTATTGGTTGATATTGCAGATGGAAGAGTTTGAGTCAATTTCTTGTTAGACATTTCTGTACCTATATTTATTGTCTCTATGTGTATGTCTATGTTCTAATTTCCCATTTTAAAAGTATGCAATGCTTATTAAATTAGGATGTATCCTGATAACCTCATTTTTACTTATTTACTTTTATCTACATATATCTTGATAAATAATATCCTATAGCCCTGGCTAGCCTGGAAGTCCTTTCTATGTAGTCATGATATTCTTGAAATTCTTGAAATTCTGCTTCCTATGACTTCACCTGCTAAGAACTGGAATTACTGATAATCACTACCATGTTCAGTTTATATAGTGCAGGAGATTCTACCTAGGGCTTTTTGTATGATACAAATGTGCTCTACCCACTGAGATGCAGTTCCAAGCCATGGTTTTCCTCTAAAACACACTTTTGAAATTAAGATGTAATTACATCATGACATATTTCCAGCTGTGGTCACATTTTGAAGATCTTATTTCTATAACTTTAGCATATGAACTTTTGCAGAAGATAATTCAACCCACAAAAGGATTTTAACCCTGTTCTGATTTAATTTTCACAGTGAAATTATCTTACCACCTACAGAATCTTTACCAGAATATTTTGGGAATAGTGTTCTCAAGTCAAATTAAACACCTATTTTATATGTAGGACAATATAGACTTCCTGATGAGCAGAAGCATGGATGCACATATGGCTAGTTCCCACCCAGCTGCCTCGATTTTCACATTTTAAGTTAAGCTTCTGATATCCAAAATGTACAGCCATATGTCTTCCTGGTTATACAATAAACACATTTAAATTTTATTCCTCTAAAAACATAAATATGACCCATTACATTTAGAAGCTACTTCTACTTCCAGTTGAACTTGTCATCCATATAACCAGTACTTTCCTAAGAACTAGGCTTGTATATTCACAATATCACCCGCATCTATATTTGACCTCAGAAAACTTCACTTTTTCAAATAACTTTTTATTATGTCACATGCCTTTTTTCTGTTTCTAAACCTAGATTGATGATATGATAAGAAAGAAAGCTTTATATTTACTTCATATTTATATTGCAGGTGAAACAGCCAATATCCATTATTGAAGTTTTTCCTTTATCCACACTTTCTCTGCTGGTATGAAGGAGCTATTTTATACATTTGGATTAAGTTATTTGTGGTTCAGTGTCATATGAAACTTACTCACTCTCGTTAATATACTCTTTATAATTTGGATAGATAGTTTCGATCAGCTTTGCCCAGACATTTTTCTAAATACATTACCTATGTGTAAAATAACTCAGTTTAACACATCAAAATATAAAGAAATATAATCACTTTATTATATTTATTTATTTTTGTGTGTGACTTGTGTGCACATGTAGAAGTCAGAGGACACTGTGTAGGACATGGCTCTTTCTTTTCTCTACCTGGGTCCCAAGGATCAAATTCAAGTTGTCCAGCTTGGTGGAAGTGTCTTTACCTGCTTAGCTACCTTGCAAGCTCCATAATTACTTTTTAATGAAGCAAAATAAATTCCATCTATCTTCTGTATTATTTCTGCTTTATGATCACCCAAGGACAATGTGGCATTAAAGATCACCAAATCATAACTGTTAATGTGTCTGTTCAAGATTGTCAGGGACCTTGTGACACCAAGACACACTGCAGTAGTATTATTGACTTGAATTTATGTTATAGTAATCTCTAAAGTTCCTTTCATTATTATACAATGATGGTGAAATTATATGTGCTTTCTATATTTTAAAAATATACCATATTGATTTTAAGGAATGCTTGTCATTGTTAGGTCAATCTTTATCTTGTATACTTGCTCATTAGGCAGTTATTTATGTATTATTAATTGAGACTATGTAGCGGTAACGCCCGCATTACCGATACCCATTCACCATGTCCAAGCGAAGGGCTGCGGATTAAAAATAGAGACAAGAGACAGCGAGTCATTCGCCATGGCTGAATGCCGAATGTCGTTTATTGAAAGAGGGAAGAAACCTTAAATACAGGCTTACAACACAAATGGAGGATCCCTGGAGGGCAGAAGTTCGCTATCAATGGTCTACATTCTAGACCCAATGTTCTACATTCTTGCATCTAAGTTGTTTACACCAAATACAGGATGCACCTAAGTTGTTTACACCACATGCAGGATGTAGGAACAAAGAACCTCAGGTAAGCTCTCTGGTGATCCTTAGGTGAGAAGGAGACCTGCAGGGAATCTGAATAGGGAGGACATCTGGTAAAGGTCAACAAGCAAGGCGGCAGCCACTCACAGTCGGGGGCCAGGGCCCATGGTGCCCACAAGACTATATATTTACTCATATCAATATTTTTAAATATGCTAATACACTATCAAGTTATGTTGTTGATTGGTGAAACACTCCTTCTTTACTAGAAGATTAGCAGAAGATTTTGTTTGGCAGATTGTTTCTTTATCAAGGCTCTTTCTTGAGAGAGGAGAGTATTTATAATTTCTCCAGTGTTTTTACTTCATGATGCTTCAGAAAAAAATTACTTTCTTTCTTCAGTCTGGTACATAACCAAATCTAAAATAAAAAATGAGATGTAAATTTCATAAACTCAAAAATTTGAAATAAAGTCAATATACAACACTAGGCTTTTTGTAAAGATTTTCTTAAATGTGCTACAACAATGTTATTAAGTATGCTGTGAAGTGGGTGCTGAGATAAGTGGAAGAGAATGCCAAACCTGGTCCTCAGAGACTTACTAGAGGATCCTGCCGCAGATTCATTTAAACATAATATTTCTTCTCTCCAAAATCTTTTTTGAAGAGGGATGGTGGGAGAAAGGGAGAAATGGAGAGGGAAGAGAGAACATGAAGTATGATGGGTAGAAAGATAGGGTATATCTATGAGGAGTTGGGGAGTAGAAAGCATGGTCAAAATATACTAAATGAAAAATCAATTAAAATATTTAACTTCCCTATAAACTCATGTTTTTGTAATATTTACTTTAAGATCTTATAATATCAAAGTTACTATAATTTTCAGACTTTTCCTCTAAACACCACTTCTTAGAAGGAATAATTCATCTCATTTTGCCTTGCACACATGCACTACTGACTCTTCTCTTTCAGGGTCTTGCTGTTATGAAACAATAGTGTCCAAAGGTTTTCCTGGAATCAGTGATCACACTTCAGTCAGTTATTCAGATATTTTATTTTCCTCTGTAACTGAAGAATATAGAATCATTTCTTTGAAAACAGTAATAATTGAATTACTAATAACCACAAGGCCTTTTTTTCTATCTTCCCTTCAGTGACATCATTTAATAATATTTTGTTTAGTTCATTATTTATCTTCTATCTTCAGGCATAGAAAACAACAACAACAACAAAGAACAGTAGGCTGAGCTCAGGGAATCTTATTGAAGAAAGGGAGGAAGGATTGTAGGAGTCAGATGGGTCAAGGACGTCACAAGATAACCAGTAGAGTCAGCTGATCTGGACTCATAGGGGCTCACAGAGACTGAACTGACAACCAGGGAGCCCACATGGTCTTCATCCATGCCCTCTACATTTATGTGTTTCTTCTTCTGGGACTCCTAACAGTGGGAACAGGGGCTCTCTCTTACTCCTTTGCTGGCTTTTGTGACCTTATTTCTCATACTGAGTTACCTTGCTCATCCTTAATTCAAGGTGAGGTGCTTAGTCTTACTACAACTTGAGACACCATGTTTTGTTGATATTCATGGGAGGTCTGCCCTTTTCTGAGTGGAAATAGAGGAGGAGTGGATAGGACAGAGGAGAAGCAAACTGAAGGGACTGGGGGAGAGGGGGAAACTGTGGTCAGAATACAAAATAATTCAAAAATTTTTAAAGATTTCAAAAAAACCTGTAAGAAATATTTACCTTACCCAATTTTAAATTATTCTGATATGTTTTTTGATGAAGAAAATTGTGTATTGAAAGGATACATGCTTATATTTATAGGTTGATAAATGTTTACACTATTGTGGCATGTGTGTAGTAACTGAAAAAGGATATGAAATACTTACTTTGTCCATATGTCCCTTTAAATCACTTTACAGTTAATTTCCAACCTTCAGAAGCAACTATAGCTTTTCTGTCTGTCAGTATAAATTAGAAAAAAAGAGATAATACCTATGCCCTGGTGAAATGGGAAATTATCGTGAAAAGAACATGCTAACCTAGGTTAAAATGAAACAAAGAGCCAAAAAGCTACAAATCACTTATTTTTTTCCCTATAAAGAGGAGAGAGTACATGGTACTCAATTAAACATTCTGAAATAGACTGATAACTGAGAGCTATGGCACAGTCATAAGTATTTGCTTGAGTCAGTGATTTTGGTTCATTTTTATTACTGTCATCCATTTCTCCTCTGGATTGGTTTAAATAAGGATGCTTAGCATCAGAGAGTGTCACAACTCAAGAAAGGCATAGGAGGGGGCACCTTGTTGGAGTAGGTATGGTCTTATTGGAGGAAATGTGTCCCTGAGCTTAGCTTTGCTGTTTCAAAAGCGAAAGCCAATCCTACTGATTGACTGTGGATCAGGATATTGCTCCAAGCACTTTGTCTTCGTGTTCCTCCATGTTCCTTGCCATAGTCGTAATGTACTAAAACTCTGAAGTTGCAAACAGGCCCCAATTAAATGCTTTCTTTTATGAAAGTTGCTTTGGTCATAGTGTTTCTTTACAGCAATGGAACAGTGATCAAAACAGCCTCATCAGAAGCTGATAAATGCTTGCCACTGTCCCTAAGCAATCCTCTTTGTATTACAGACTATGTATAATATATTTGCTTCTTTGAGGGGATGTATTCATGGGAAATTCCACTCCATATGTTTTACTTTCTAGTAGAAATGTTGTGGTACAGTTCATTTTGCTGTGTTTTGTTTTAGGATTTTCTTGGTTCAGTCACATGGCTCACCTATGATGACTTTAGTAGTAGCATAGAGGAAAAGAAGAAATGTTGTTTTATATATGATTTTTCTTTAAATAAATGTAATTCTGAGCAATTTAGTGTCTAGTTGATTGTATTTCCTAATATCTCTCATTTGATTTCATTTTCAAAACCAGACTACTTACCAGAGTAGTACATTGGTCTCCAAGGAAATAATATTCTTTAGGCCTATTGGCTGTTTAAAAAAAAATATTGCTTCTCTCTAGGTAGCAAGGAAGGCCCAAAGAAGGACTCACTAATTTCCCTGGGAAGGAGAAATGGAATAGATCTCCTGGGTGAACTGGAGGTGGGAGTGGAGGCGTGGAAACATGAGGGATCGGGTTGAGTGAATTGAGGGTGGGAAGGAGGGGGAGAATAATGAAAGAGATGTCTTGATAGGAAGGGTGACATTTCTGGGTCAGAGAGAATTCTGGTGCCAGGGAAACTCTCAGGAATCCACAAGGATGACCCAGCTAACACTCCTAGCAATAGTGCAGAGGGTGACTGAACTGTCTGTCTCCTATAATCAGACTAGTGACTATCCCAATTGTCATCAGAGGGCCTTCCTCCAGTAACTAAAGGAAACACATGCGGAGATCTACAGCAGAGCACTGGGCTGAGCTCTGGAAGTCCTCCTGAAGAGAGGAGGGATTGTATGAAACAAGTGGGTCAAGGTCATCACAAGGGAACCCATAGAGAAAGCTAACCTGTGCTCATAGGTGCTCACAGAGACTGAACCAATAGACAGGGAGCCTGCATGGGACCAATCTAGGCCCTCTACATATGTATGACAACTGTACAACTTGGTCTGTTTGTGAGACTCCTAGGAGTGGGATCAGGACTTGTCCCTAACATTTGAGCTGGCTTTTGGGAATCTATTCCTCATACTGCATTTCCTCACCCATTCTAAATACAAAGGGAGGAGCTTAGTCCTACCTCAACTTGGCATGCCATGTCTTGTTGACACCCATGGGAGGCCTGTCCATTTATGAAAAGAAACAGGGTAGGAGTGGATGGGAGTGAGGAAAAGGAGAGGGATGAGGGAATGGGACGATGGGGTAGGACTGCAGTCGGGATGTAAAATAAATGAAAAAAAACAATTAATAAAAATTCTCTTATCATTATTATAGATTAAAATGAAAACATATTACTAAATAGTCTATATGGTCCAGAACCATCAGATTCACCCATCTTCTGTCTGCATTCTCTCCATCTGCTTCTCTATTCTAACATTGATTGGCACTCGGTTTCTGTCATTTTATAGGATCTTTGCACATATTCTTAATTTTCTTCTCCAGCGGATACCAGGTAGTTAATCCTGAAAATTTGGCATATGAGAACTACCATGACAAAGAAGAAAAGTAGGAATATCCACCCCCATACAAAGATGAACTAAATCTGGTCACTGGCACAATCACTAAGTGACTCCAGAATGCATGTGACATATGTCGGGCCTACCGACAGTCAGCTAGGTAGCTGGGTAGAGGCGTGTGGATTGAACAGACAATGAAAAAGAGAAAAGAGTCGAGAGGTCTGCCAGTCAATGCAGGACAGCAATGCCAAACAGCCCCGAGTTTATTTCACAGCCAGCTTATATACAGTTTTGAAGGACAGAGATAGAACAATGCACAGCGCAGGCATTCAGCCACTATCTATCCTGTCTTGCACCAAGGAACAGGCAGTTTCATTTCATATCTCAATGTACCTCTGGAGGGCATCAGCAACTTGCATCTAGCCAGATAGTATGTTCCCTCTTATGGGCTAATCAGAACTTTCTCACAGCTTTGGAGCAAACAAGCTTGAATTCTATTGACTCAGAATAGACCTCAGATTCAAACTGGGCAACTGAGTCAGTTGTGGGCTCCCACAGACATAGAAGTTTATCTTTCCTATTAAAGTGTACTGTCTTTTTCCTACAACTGTTTGCCCCTGCTCAAATTTTTGTTCAGAAACACAAGTGCCTAGAATCCCTTCGAAGGTGTTCATTCACCAAACCACAATATTAGCTGATATCAGAACTAAAAACTTTCCAAATCATCATATGATGTCCATAAAATTGACCCATCTGTACCTACGTGTGTCTTTATATACATATATAATTCATTGTCTGGTTTCTCCAGAGAACCCAAAGTAATCATCAACCAAAGTAACATTTTTTTTTGCCAATATCTCTTAGATTCTAAGAATTAGAACTTTTGCTGAGCCTCAGAGACAGAGGTAATATTACACCTTGAGGTCATGTAAGACTGATATTCTATTGGGTACTCATTCTCTTTGTAATCTCCCTGTAAGAGAACAATGTATTCATCACCTTATTTCTCTTGAATATCCCATGTAATCAACTCTTACAATCTATGCTAATGCAGGGCAATAATCTCAAGAATATATTCTTCCATACTTCTGATCCAGAGAGCAGTATATGTGCATATGCTGTAGATAGCAGAGAAAGCCCTAAGGGAGTTAATTATTGAGTGAGCTTATATTGTTGACATGAGGATGGCCATGCTAAGGGCTCCAAGAGTTGGGACTCTTAAGAAACAAAGCCTTCCAAATATGGGCTTGGCTCAGAGGGAGAGGGAAGCTTTCCTCAGGGGTCTGAATATGAGTGAGTGACTAGTGTGTAAAAAATAATCTAGAAATTTCAGGTATTTTCCTCCTGAATATTTGGAACTTGAGATTGTTTTTTCTAGAGAGGCCTCCTATATTGTAACCAGCTAACTCTTGCCGCTATACTGTCATACTGTACACACACACACACACACACACACACACACACACACACACAGGCACACACACACACATACACACACTGAGGCTCTGGGTTGCTGGTATAGTAAGTGTGGCTCCTTTAAAACACACATACTCAGCTTTTCTATACCTTTACCTTTGTGGCTGACCTTTATTCATTCCCTGGCCATGTATAGTCAAGGTTTCAGGACCCAAGTCTCATAGACCATAATAGTTTATATGGTTATTATGGTAATAAAATCTGGTAACAGCAAATAATCTGAAAGAGACCATATTAAAAAATATACACAATAATTGCTGGAAGTCACTTTCAAATGTTACTTAATTATGTGTTTGTTGTTTTTATCTGGGTCAGTTGAGATCAATTGAGTCCAGTGATACAATTACTTATAAAATAATCTCTTAAGGATTTACATATGGTATTCCTCATTCCCCATTGATGTTGTTTATGCTGTCCAATAAAGAGAGCAAAGCCCTTTGTTAGGGATAGAGATTCTGTGATTCTGAGACAAATATATAAATTAAAAGACAAGACAAAATTCAGACTAATATAACAAACAGAGAACGAGGGAAGACAGAAAAGTAGAGAATTCAAATCTGGGCTTCCTCTTGGTTAAACAATGTCGGGGGAATATCTTATTAATTTTTATTCCTGAACATGAAAGCAACCTTTTTTTGTTTGTTTCTGAGCTTAGTATTAATGCAAATAAAGTGATATAGTCGTATCTATTGTGTGAGGTAGGCTATATCATGGCCTGCAACTTTACCAAGTAGGCTTACCTAGCAATCCAGGAACTTCCAGGGTTGTCCCTGTCTCTGTCTCCTAGCTCTCATGTGGGACCTGATGTTCAAGTTTAGAGTCTTACACAAGTGATGAAAGAATTTTAACAACCAATCAATCTTCTACAGTAAGATTGTTTTTCATTGTTTCTGAATAGGTCTCCATTTTGAAAATTGCTGTTGCAAGCATTTAATAGAGTAAAAATAATTCAAAGTTGTGTTATTATATTAAATCAACATTTTTCAAACTTAAAGACTTTTAGTTGGACAGCTTTTGTTAAAATATTCCATATTTTGTAAATTTGTAGATGATAAAATGTATGTTGTACACTTTAATTATAATGACTTTAAAAAGAAATATGTACCTCATTAATTTACCTATTTATTGACTTTAATTCCTTTTTGATAGACAAAAATGTATAGTATACAACATGATAATTTGATAAATATATATATTATTAGATAATTAAATTAAGATAATTGATATGAGTACTTGAATATCTATAGATCATGTGCTTGCAAAGAAATTTTAACATGTACTCTCATCAATTTGCAAAGACACATTGTTCTTAACTACCATCGAGTTCTAGTAATGTAAAGATATGTTCCTCTTCACGAAGATCTTTTGGTTTGTAATATTCCTATATCACTCATGCTCAGTTTTGGTACAACTAATTCTTTCTTGAGTCCTTCCAGTTCTAGGCTTTTGAATTTCACATGCAACTGAGGCCATGCAGTGATTTTTACTGTTCCTGGTTTATTTCAATTAGCCTAATGTCTTCTATATTCATCCATCATATAGGATTTCTTCTAGTTTTTAATGATGAATAGTGAGATTTTGTCTTGATGAGAATACTTATTGTCTATATTCATTCATTAATGTAGCTATGTTTGAAACTATTTTAAACAGTTATTGTGAATATTGCAGCTATTTTTCTTATTTTTATGTTCACCATTTGATTAAATTATAATCAAAATATATCATATGAAAATGCATTTTAAATAAAGAAAAACAAAGAATTTGCTTTTACTACATCATTGTTAATACATGTTATCTTTTGTTATTTTATAGTATTTATGTGTTTGAATTGAGATTTCATTGTGATTTCAACTTCTGTTTTCCAAATGAAAACTAACGTTGGCCACTTTTCACATACCTCAGAACACTTTCATGTCTCCTTGAACAATGTTTATTCAGATCTTAATACATTGTTTTGTCATTTTTAGTGGTTTAATATCCTGATGTAACTTTTTTACTAAGTCCTTAAGACATATTTACAATGCTGGGTTCAATGTTAGTCATCAAAATGCATGTTGCTAATATAATTAGTTATATAATTTTTTTCATGCTCCTAAAATTTTATATTTATGTATATCCATGGAACTTCAGAATAAAAGAGGAGGGAGCAGAAAAATCCAGTTAAAGAGTTTATTTTAATAGTATTTTTTGCCTCTAGACACAGTAAATTTTCATATTCTTGGCTTTTTTTTCCCAAGAGAAATCTTTTTTTCTGTTTCTCAAAATTCAGCCCATTCTCCCTCCCATGTGGTGAGGATCTCTGTACATGTTCTGACACAAAGAGCAGAGAAACCTAGGTTGCCCACTCTAGTAAATATTTCGGTTGTTTCACTGCCCTTGAAGAGAGGTAGAGGCCTGATATCTTGTACTGAAAGGGCCCACTGGCACCTTTAGACCAATAGAAAAGGGAGAAGTGGAATCCATCAGTTGGAAGGCTCTAGTATACCCAATCCTTCTATCAGCTGTGTTCTGGCTCTCTAGGCCCTTCTCCGCTGAAGCAGTCACCAAAATTATGTGTTTTCATGTTGCAAAGAGACATTTCCCTCCTTTTAATTCTTCAACTGATGGAGAAAAAGAACTCACTTGCATACTAAAAATGACTGTCAGTTTAACACTGTATTTTCATTTTATCCTCAACAAAATAGTTATTATTATTAGCTCAGTTTTGCAATGATGTAATGTAGATTCAGAGAGTTAGTCTTATAACTTCTAAAATGTCAAGAAAAGACACAATGTGTTTGTACCACTCCAGTCCTTTCCCGCATCTCAAAATGATCACAATGTGTTAATGTATAACTATTAGTGTGCTCAAGAATGAGCTGTTCCTGAAATTTCAGTTAGAAGTAAGCACATTTTACTCTTGATATTTTCATGTTTAAATTTATTTATATACTAGTATATAATTTAATTGTGCTTTAGACCATATTGCTTTCCCTCATTTTATAGCAGAACCATGCTTTTTTTTGCAAATGGCATTAAAAAAAAACTTATTTATAGTGAGATTTCTTTGTTACAGACACACACATGCACACACACACACACACACACACACACAATGTTTATAATATATTCAACAATGTAGAAACAGTGCCATCTTCTGTCTATGTTTTATTCAACAGTTGGGAATGAAGATTGATTTAACGTAGATGAGGAGAAAACTCAGGAATTTAAAGACTTTATGATCATGCACAACGTGCTACATTTCTGAACACTTGCAAAGAGGCTAATTATTTGAAAGGCCTCTCAGGGCAAAGACGTGTTTCAAACAGTTCTGTGTGATTAATTATCTAAAATCTTTGAATATCCAAACAATACAGAAGAGAAGAAGAACGCACAGGAGACAAGCGACAGTGGCAGAAACAGCTGTTAAGTGTTCGCAGCAATTTGATGTTAACAGAGTTGAACAAAAACAAGGAGTTTCCAGTGTTGCAGTTGTTGTTTTCTTTATGTGATTGGTTAATTCTCTGTTCACCTATCATCTCATAAAAATATGCTTTTGCATGAAAATTTTTCCACTTACCTGTTTGTCAGAGACAAGGATGAAAACTGGGGAGGGATAGTATTACAGTGCTCCTGACTTACAACATCAATAAACATGATTAATTTGCATATGCCTTCTGTCTCTTAGATTTCAAAGTTTAGTCAAAGATAACAACTAATATAATACATATTTATATTTATCATTAGGTACGAAGATATAATTCTTAAAAATTCACAATAATTTGAAAGGTGTATTCTGGAGTCTGAAAGAAAAGAAAAAAGAAAAAGAAGAAATTTATCAAAATGTATTCAATAACTCTCATCAGGATTACATGAAGACCTTTTTCTTATAAGGAATTAGATTGTAGAACTACAAAATTGGTGAGAAATTATAAATTGGAGTGCTCTTAACTGTGACTACAGCTATATAAAAATAAGGCTACAAATTAAAGACATCTTCATTAAATCCCAACTCTAGCTACCTTCACAGGAGTTTCCATGTGGTATGTGATTATTTTACATATATGGATACAGTCTCTGACTGGAATAAGAAAATTGGTTGTGTGAGTGCAATTCAGAGTGTCCATAAGTTACATGTTATCTTCACATGCAGCAGGGTAAATAGTGTCTCCCTTTCCTGAACACTTATTTGGCATAAGTTTCTTAAGACATACTTGTGATTTACAGTAGTTTTGTTAATCATACTCCAAAGAGTAACTCCTTTGTTACAAAGATTCTGCCCAAAGTATCTTTTCAAGTTCAAAGATATTTTATTTCATTTATATTATTGATTGTATCTAAAAAAATTGTTTTGGTAGATAAATCATTAAACTTATATTTAATAAAATAGCTATATACCAAACATGATGGCTATCTGAAGTATGAAAGGGCATTTGTCACTAAATTTTTCAGTTCATTTCTGATTAGTACTAGTAAGGGTTCAGAGACAATTCCTTGTGTATACTGATATCTATGTCCTATTCATCTTATCTCAGGGTGTAATGTACTGATTAAAAGATAAAAGGAGCCAGGCAGTGGTGGCGCACACCTTTAATCCCAGCACTCGGGAGGCAGAGGCAGGCAGATCTCTGTGAGTTCGAGGCCAGCCTGGGCTACAGAGTGGTTTCCTGGAAAGGCACAAAGCTATACAGAGAAACCCTGACTCGGAAAACCAAATAAATAAATAATAAATAAATAAATAAATAAATAAATAAATAAATAAAAGATAAAAGGAATTCAATGAAAAATCCTAAAATATTCACGTATTTAATTAATTGAAAAAGCTATCAAATAATATCAGGTGTGTGTATGTGTTTTTATGTGCATGCTTAAATGTGTGTGCATTAGTGTGGATAAGCATGTAGATGATTCCAGAATAGAATTATAGGCATTCATTGCCATTGCCTGGGTTAACATAAGTGTTAGTGTTCCAAACTCAAGTCATCAACCATGTGTATCAGCCACTTTCCCAAGTGAACCATATTTCCAGTCCTCATATCAGAGGTTATTGGCTGACATTACTTCTATATTCAATATTGTTTAGAATGGTCAGGCAGTGTGAACATTTAGAAGATTATTCCTTTCAATATATATGAACATATTATTGCTATGTTGTCCACTTTATTTGAATAAAATTTAATTATCCCATTGTCTTTTAACTGAAAAGAACTTTCTGAGAATAAATGTGATAGTTTGAATAAGGATTGCCCCCATAGGCTAATGTATTTGAATGTTTGGTTTACAGTTGGTGGACTGTATAAGAAGGATTAGGAAGTGTGGCCTTGTGGAAAGAGATGTGTCATTGGGGTGGGTTTCAGGTTTCAAAAGCCTACTCCAAGCCCAGTCTTCCCCTCTCCCCCCCCCCTCTTTCTCCAACTTGCAGATCAGATGTTTCTCCTGCATCATGTCTGCCTTTTGCTACAAAGTCCTATCTATGATAATAATGTACTAAACCTATGAAACTCATAAGGCCTCCATTAAATATTATATATATAAAACTATATAAATATAAGTATACATATATAACTTTATATAACTATATATAAAACTATATATATGGTGGTGTCTCCTAATAGCAACAGAACAGTAACTTAGAACATATATTATTTCAGATGCCTATTATGACAAAGACTTGAAGATTTATGATTACTCATAAAACCAGTTACTAGCATTTTTCAAGGACCAGTCAGAGTGGTCAAACCATTTTTCAAAATGCCACAAAATCAGAAACAGACATAGAAGTAATGACCAGTTCCAAGTGTCAACTACTATGATCTTTCATGTTCAAATGGTCAATAAAATTCTTATCTTTCTTCTTGATATTTGCATTGTTTGACCAACATACTCTTAAATTTATTTGAACCTCTGTATATCTTATATGGATCTTGATCAGCCTTATAAAAAACCAACAGTTTATACTTTTTAATAATTTAAATACATTTAATGACCAGTGAACTCCATTTATAAAAATAAATAAATAAGCCTTTTATTATTTATTTTTGTATACATCTCACAATTAAACCTATTGAGTCATAGTGGTACTGCAATGGCCAGTTTTGTAACATCCTCATCCTTATTTCAATGAAATTAGTTAGCTATAGATTATCAGGCTTCTATTTCCATGTGTGAACAAATATTTTCCTGTGCATAATCATGGAACTATAGAGCTGATTTAGTTCTGTTTATATGAAAGGAAGAGGATATCATGTAAACTTCAGAAACTGTAAAACGTTTGAGGCACATGAAAAATGTTCTTTGCCCTTTGGAGGGTTTTCATGAGTTGAGCAGACAGGAAGATGGTCAAGCAAAGTTGATGAACACTTTCTGGTGAATAGGTATCAAAGTGGTTGATGAGAAAGTTTGACTGTACAGATATTGTAGAAAAGATGCAGACGCTAAGAAACTGAACTTAGAAGGCTGGTCAATAGGAATCTGAAATTATACATGCACAAAGCTATTAAAATGAATGCTAAGCTCAATCATATAAAATGGGAACTTAATTTTACATGCATTTTATTGTATGAATGGATGTGTACCATATATATATATATATATATATATATATATATATATATATATATATGTGTGTGTGTGTGTGTGTGTGTGTGTGTGTGTGTGTGTGTGTGTGTGTGTGTCTGGTACCCACTGAAGGTCATAAGAGGTCCATGGGTCTTCTGAAACTGGAGTTGCAGATGGTTGTATACCATCAAACTGTGCAGCTGCTGGGAATCGAATCTGAGACTAGAAAGCAAGTGCTCTGAACTGTAGAGCCGTCTCTGCGGCCCAACAGAATTTTGATCAGTGAAAATACTGGCATTGCTAAGAGCTACTAACCAAATAGAAGGACTATATTCTTGTTTTTCCAAAAAACATGTCATTGGGGTCAGCCCCCGATTGGACTAGGAGAGCTTTTGTCCAGTGACTGAGGGAGGCAGATGAAGAGATCCACGGCCAGGCACCAGGCTGAATCCAATCGATGAGAGAGAGGAAGGATTCTGCAGGCGGGGGATGTCGAGATCATGATGCAAAGATGTGCAGAGATGACCGGCCACACTAATGGAAGCCCATGAACTGTAGACTAGAGGCTGTGGAGCCCCCATGGGACTGGACAGGGCTATCTGGATATGGAAGAAGGTTGTTTGGCTCAAACTGTTTGGGCAGCACCCAGGCAGGGGGATCAGGATCCATCCCTGGTGCGTGGGCAGGCTTTTGGGAGCTCCATACCTGTGGTGTGACGCCTTGCACAGCCTTGGTGCAGTGGGGAGGGGCTTGGACCTGCCTAGGCTCAGTGTGCTTGACTCTGCCTACTCCCCATGGGGGACCTTGTTTTGGGGTATGTGGGGATGTGGGGTGGCTTGGGAGGGAGGGCTGGGAGATGGGAGGAGGGGAGAGATGGGATCTGTGGGTGGTATGTAGAGTGAGTAGAAAATTTCTTAATAAAGAAAAAGAAAATAAAACATGTCATTGGATTATTGGTAGATCTGAAAAATGTAGCAAAGGTCAATACCATAATACATATTGTCCATTTAACAAGCCAAGAATATTCATTTTTAAAATAAAACAACTAAATTCCTATTTTGAGTATAAATTGGGAGTGGAGAAACAAACTTCTGTCAGTATTAAATAACCAGCTTATACAAATATTTATATATTTGGTATCCCACATCTGAAGTTTATTAGCTCAGTGGTGATTTTAGCCAACATATGCTTGGTTAAAATATCACAACTCAAGAAACACTATGGGCCTAGAATTAATGAGATGGATATCAGATTGACGTAAAACAATATAGTATAAGTGTATAAATCAATGTTTAAAATATGATACCAAGTTATAAAAGAATATTAACAAAATGTATGTTGTTTTGTCCCTAATACAAACATTAGCTTTTTTCTTTTATTCATTATTATTAAGAAATTTTGTATTCATTTTACATACCAACCACAGATCCCCCTCTCCTCCCTCTTCTTGCCCCCTAGCCCATCCCCTATTCCTACCGCCTCCAAGTCAAGGTCTCCCATAGGGAGTCAGCAGAGCCTGGTACATTCAGATGAGGCAAGTCCAAGTCCCTCCCTGTTGCACCAAGGCTACACAAGGTGTCACACCTTAGGCACTGGGCTCCAGAAAGCCTGCTCATGCACCAGGGATGGATCCTGATCCTCCTGCCTGTGGGCCCCACAAACAATTCCAGCTAAACAAATCTCTCATGTATCAGAGGGCCTAGTCCACTCCCATGGGGGATCCACAGCTATTGGTCCACAGTTCATAGGTTTCCACTAGTGTGACTGGTTGTCTCTGTAAGTTTTCCCATCATGATCTTGATGTCCCTTGCTTATAGAATCCCTCCTCTCTCTCATTGATTGAACTCCAGGAGCTGCGCTGGGACCCGGCCTTGGATCTCTGCATCTGCTTCCATCAGTTACCTGATGAAGGCTGTTAAGAGTATTCACTAATCTGGTTACTGGTGCAGACCAGTTCAGGCACTCTCTCGACTGCTACTAATAGTCTAAGGTGGGGTCATCTTTGTGGATTCCTGGGAAATTCCTGAGGACCCTGCCTCATCCTATTCCTGTGTTGTCTTCATTTATCATGGTATCTCTTCCCTTGCTTTCCCACTCTGTCCCTGTTGCAGCTTGAACCTCCTATTTCCTTATGTTCTCATCCCCCATCCATTACTCTCCATTACCCTCCTCATCCCCAGTTTGCTCATATAGATCACATGTATTTTTTCTTCGGTAGGCTATCTATGTGTCCCTCTTAGGGTCCTCCTTATTAGCTAGCATCTCTGGAACTGTGGGTTGTAGTCTGCTTATCCTTCACTTTACATCTAGTATCCACTTATGAGTTAGTACATACCAGGTTTGTCCTTTTGAGTCTGAGTTACCTCACTCAGGATGATATTTTCTAGTTCCATCCATTTGCCTGCAAACCTCATGATGTCATTGTTTTTACTGTTGAGTAGTACTCCATTGAGTATATCTGCCACATTTTCTTTATTCATTCTTCAGCTGAGGGGCATTCAGGTTGTTTCCAAATTCTGGCTATTATGAATAATGCTGCTATGAACATAGTTGAGCATGTGTCCTTGTGGTAAGATTAAGCATTCTTTGGGTATATGCCCAAGGGTGGTATAGCTGGGTATTGAAGTAGATTGATTCCCAATTTTCTGAGAAACTGCCATAGTGATTTCAAAGTAGCTGTACAAATTTGCATTCCCACCAACAGTGGAGGAGTGCTCCCTTTGCTATGCATTCTCTCCAACATAAGATGTCTTCAGTGTTTTTGATCATAGCCATTCTGACAGGTGTAAGATGGTATCTCAGAGTCATTTTGATTTACATTTCCCTAATGAGTAAGGATGCTGAGTAATTCCTTAAATGTCTTTCAGCCATCTGAGATTTTTCTGTTGAGAATTTTCTGTTTAGCTCTGTAGCCCATATTTTAATTGGATTGCTCCATACTTTGATGCCTAGCTTTTTGAGATTTTTATATATTTTGAAGATCAGCCCTCTGTCAGATGTGGGGTTGGTAAAGATCTTTTCCCATTCTGTAGGCTGTCATTTTGTCTCATTGACCATGTCCTTTGCCTTACATAATCTTCTCAGTTTCAGGAGGTCCCATTTATTAATTGTTGCTTTTAGTGTTTGTGCTACTGGTGTTATGTTTAGGAAGTATTCTCCTGTGTCAATACGTTCAAGACTACTTCCTACTTTCTCTTCTATCAAGTTCAGTATAACTGGGATTTATGTTGAGGTCTTAGATCCACTTGGACTTGAGTTTTGTGCATGGTGACAGATATGCATTCATTTGCAATCTTCTACATGTTGACATACAGTTATGCCAGCACCATTTGTTGAAGATGCTTGCTTTTTTCCATGGTACAGTTTTGACTTTTTTGTCAAAAATCAAGTGTTCATAGGTGTGCAGATTAATGTCAGGGCCTTCAATCCTATTCCATTGGTCCACGTGTTGTTTTTATGCCAGTACCAAGCTGTTTTTTGTTACTATAGCTCTGTAGTAGAGCTTGAGGTGAGGGATTGTGATGCCTCTAGAGGTTGCTTTATCGTACAGGATTCTTTTAGCTGCCCTGGGTTTTTGTCTTTCCATATGAGGTTAAGTATTGTTCTTTTCAATTCTGTGAAGAACTGTGCTGGGATTTTGATGGGGGTTGCATTGAATCTGTAGATTGCTTTTGGTAAGATTGCTATTTTTACTATGTTAATCCTACCTATCCACAAGCCCCACCTCCCCCAAACCCCATCCACCCTGTGAGACTGCAACTGTTCCCTGAAAATGAGCCCACCAGTGCTGATTGGAATAAGAGGTGAGTCTATGTCCTCAAAGCTTTTTTTTTTTTTAACTTGGACAGTGAGAATGTGGATGAACAGCACAGATTCAGTAAGGCTACCCTGAAACCTTTATTTTTTTAGGGGGAGGGGAAATAACTATTCAATGACTATGATCCAAATAAAATAGAAATATTTATGCTATGAAGACATATAAAGAATAATTATTTCAAAGGGAATTAAAATTTGGGGAAATATGAATTGTATTTTACATTAAAATAGAACAGAAGAACAAAATAAATGCTCAGAGTCATTTGTAAGTACAAAGGAACACTATGGTGCAGGTTGCTTGGGTAAAGCTTGTTAACATAACAATTTACAATATTTGAAAGACTCTCAAGAATTTGAAACATTTTCTAGGCAACACAAGACATTATATTAAGCATTTATTTTATATAAATAATCAATTGACTACTTTTTGCTATTATTTTGTGACCCAAGGACATGCCTTGATCAAATTCTGGAGTTTAGAAAATAACATTGACATTAATCTGAGAAATGAAGTGACCTCTGATGCCAGAAATGATTACAATAACCTGGTTGGGAATTTATGAATGTCTACAAAATAATGTTACAGTCAGTGGAGTAGAGGTCATGTCCATAAATGATTTGGTAGAATATCCTTTGTAATTGTCCACATGGTATGAAATATATATCAAAAAAGAAGAAATGGAGATGCTGCAAATATTTGTATTTGGGCAGCTCAACATATGGCGACATTGTTTACCTGAGAAAGAAAAATAAAACAAAGACCTATGAATTTGTTTTATATTGCAATGGCAACAGAAATTCCAACACTCAGTTCTTTAAAGTAGTACTGGTTATCATTATGTAGTTTAGATTTAAATTATTTTGTTTTTGTTTGTGTTTTTCAAGACAAGGTTTCTGTGTGTAGCTTTGGAGCCTGTCCTGGAACTCACTCTGTAGCCCAGGCTGGCCTCAGATTCACAGAGATCCGCCTCTCTCTGCCTCCCTCTAAGTGCTGGGATTAAAGGCATATACCACCACTGCCCGTCTGGCTCAGCCATTAAAGGCTAGGCTCACAACCAAAAGTATAAGAGATTTAAAATTTTAGAGGGGTCTCACTTACCTGAATCAACTCCTTAGCAGGACTGTATCCCTTCTGGATATTCTAGAAGAAATGCTATTCCCTCAGCTTCTTGACTTGTAGAGTATCCATATTTCTTAGACTTAGAAAACCTCCATTTAAAAAGCCAGTAGTGGCTTATGGAGTCTTTCTTACATGTCTGTCTCTAGTTATGCGGTATGTACCTATATTTTCATATTTACAAATTCTGTGTTGGATACAGAATCAGTAACACAGAAATACACACATTTTAAATAACTCAGTTTGATATCTTAATTTTCCCTTGTCATAAATCAAAAACTATCTTTAGACTCTTTTTTTATTTATTTATTTATTTAGTAGTTAGTTATAAGCTAGTTGTGTGACTAATGTGTGTCAGAGTACAACTGATAAGAGCTGTTCTCCTCATCTACCATGTACTTGTCAAACTCAGGTCAGCAGACTTGGGGGAAAACATCTTTACCAACACAGCCATAGTGTCATGTTTATTCAAAGAGGTTCTTAAGTGCATTCAAATTAGAATTTGAATACACTTAAAGGATTGTTACTATGCCTATCACATATTATAGAGTAGCTAATGAAGTGTGAAAAATAATCTTTCCTACAATACATGTGAGTAATATTCTGGAACTCTATACAGCAATTTCTAGGTAGCACTAAGAAACATATGTATGTTAAGGATTTAAATGTTCTCTGAATCATGTCAATAGATTTATCCTAACAACATATAAATAATGCTAAAATTACTTGATATATTTATATTCTGGGAGTTACATTCTCAATATTTATGTGAATTTTATATTTTTGAATAAGAATTACTGTAAATTTAGGATTTTTAAATTAACTGTATTGGATCAGAGTTCAAGGTAATAATTTCACCACAATTTTATTTCATTTTTCTAGCCATGGTCTTAGAAATATTAAAGAAACTGTCATCTAGTCCCAATCACCATGAGAGCATGAGTGAAAATGTTTCACATTTATTTTTTTCTTGAAATAGATTTTTCCATACAATGCTGCTGACTATGGTTTTCCTCCCCCAGCTCCTCCCAGATCATCCTCACCTCTGAACCCACTCAAATCCACATCCATTCTTGTTCTCTTTCATTCAGTCTCTTTCATTCAGTTTTGCTGGAGGAAAGACTGAATCTTTCAATGCTGTACTTCCTGTTGAGGAGGAGCTGCTCTCAGTTTCTTAGGGTCTCTCACAGGTCTTGCCGTGTCATCCCTATGCTCTTCAAATCAGCAGCAACAGGCAGAATGCTTTTGCTTTTTCCATACTGCTTCCATTCAGAAACTACCAGTAGAAGGTCCCTTGCTTTAAAGTCATCCATCTTTGACTGTATATTCTTCCCATAGTAACTGACAAAATAGTTTAGATATTCAGGTAAACTCATTCAGACCTCAGATAATTGGAAAGGATCCCAGAGATCATCTTGGATTTCTACTTCTCTTCATCACTTAGTAACCTTGCTTCTTGTATCATTCATAAATATAATCTGAATCTGAAATCTTGAATATCATTTCTGCCTGATGTATGCTCACCCCTCTACTATGAAATGTATGTATGTTGTTTATCCCATACTTTTATACATATAAACATATATATGACACTAAGACAGGCTCTTAACTTCTATCATCAACCCCATGCCATAGACCAAACACCCTTTGTCTCTTCTAGTATATAGGTAGATTATACACTATTAATTGGTTTCTTCATCATCTAGAATTTATTTTAAATATCATGAATATTTTTGATTTTGAGAAAGAGAGAGTGAAAGAGCTGCAATGTTTACTATAGCAATTATAATTAGAAAAATGGGAGTGAGAGAGAAGGGGGAGATATGTTAAATGATAAAGAGGTTTATGATAGGTGGATGATTGAGATAAATGAATGATAGAGCACATGTATAGATAGATGATAGATAGATAGATAGATAGATAGATAGATAGATAGATAGATAGATAGCTTGTAGATAGATAGTAATATTAAAAGAGGTGGAGAATGAAGGAAAAGAAAGGTAAAGAATTTTTTTTTTGCCAAGGAAAATACTAGCAATGTCCCCATACTCATTTTTGAACATCTACAGAATGAATGAGGCTGCAACCATTTCAAAATACGTTAAGCACTGTAAGATATTGCTAACCAAACTCGTTTCTCTGAAATTTAGTACATTTTAAAAACTAAGAATCTAAGTCCATGTCCCAGCACATTAAGAAACTTTAGGTCATGAGTTAGGATCCATAGAGATTACTTTGGAAGTCACATTCTAAAAGGTTCCCAGGGGTTATTCTAAAAGGTTCCCAGGGTTAACCGGAAGAATATAGGAAGTTATCCTGGAATAATAAATATCTTGGTCTAGTTTATTCATAATGTTTTTACTTTCAGGTTTCGTGAAGACAAAATGTAGAGATGAAACCCAGTTAGCAACATGGGTTGAGCATATATGTCTCATAACTCAAACTCAACCTTTCATTCCCTATGACAGTCACTAGACCAAATTTAAAGAACCAGTTTTGTTTTCATTTGTTTTGTCATGAAAATGCAGAAAGTCTAATGGGTATGCTTTTTCTGAGTGAGTCTGTATAACAGTTTTAATTAGCCAGCATATGAAAAAAATCTAATACTCTAGACATTATAACAGCCTGAAGGTATTTACCACTAAGAATCTTCCACTTTCTCCACAAAGTTAATTGGTGGCACAGTTGTAGTCAATCAAAATCAATGGCATATAATATTATATATTTAATTTATATAAATGCTATACTACTCATAATTGATGGTGGGTTCAATTGCATTTGTTATTTAAGTCCATCATTCATTTAATGAAAATAACTAAAAAAATGGTATTAGGAAATCAGCATACTATTGAAATAAAAAGATTAATTTGCTAGTACAGCATTTCTATGTAATAATTGAAATAACTCTGTGGGTAGGTTTGGTAACTTCATTATTTAGAATAGTTGTATTTGGGTGGTGTAGCTGGAAGTTTTTCTGTGTCCCACCTGGTCATGCAGCCACTCAGACCCAAGTAAACACAGAGAGGCTTATATCAATTTTGAACTACATGGCAGTGAGTCTGTATAACAGTATTAATTAGCCAGCATATGAAAAAAATCTAATACTCTAGACATTATAACAGCCTGAAGGTATTTACCACTAAGAATCTTCCACTTTCTCCACAAAGTTAATTGGTGGCACAGTTGTAGTCAATCAAAATCAATGGCATATAAAGGCACCACTAGAGATCTAGGTGAAAAATACTAAAATAATAATTGTATTATTTTCATTATTATATATAATAATATATATATTAGATTTTCATTTTTGTTAATTATATATTTAATTTATATAAATGCTATACTACTCATAATTGATGGTGGGTTCAATTGCATTTGTTATTTAAGTCCATCATTCATTTAATGAAAATAACTAAAAAATGGTATTAGGAAATCAGCATACTATTGAAATAAAAAGATTAATTTGCTAGTACAGCAATTTTGTTAGAGGCCAGCTTAGAGAGAGAGTCTATCTAAAAAAAAAAAAGAAATAAAATAACAACATGGAAAAAAAATATTTTAATTTTCACGTTATTAAATATCTGTGTTCTTGATACATAGAACACGAGGCAACATGTATTGATTTTGTTAGTTAAGACACTATGTTTAATTGATTATTAACCAAGTTTCAATTGTTATAGAAATTTTTCAACTCAAATTTATTAGATATATTTAAGATTTTGTAATATATATTTATATTCATTCTCATAAATTTGGGGGATTTAAATAATCTTCATAAAATGATTCAAAGACCACATGTATTTCTACAGCTAAGCATTTCTGCCATTAAAATCTAAACAATAATAAAAGTGTTTAATAAAAATTAACACTATTTTACAGGAAAAATATAAAAGGGAACTACTGGTAATAGTGTCAGTAGTACATAACAATGATAACCTATTTAAGACCTTTCATGTATTTGTAAAGAGGATATATATTCTGTCTCCATTCATCAAGTTTCAAATATTAAACTAAAATATTGATATTTGAATATTCTATAAGCTTCAAAATGTTTAATGAAAACATGTGTCTTTGATATAATGACACTGCTGTGATGTACTTGGCAAACTCTAAATTAGTAGCTTGCTGATGTAAATTTTAGGGATTCTAGCATTGGGTCAAACAGTAGATGATGTTGCAATTTAGAATTTGAACCAAGGCAGTGATAGAGAGGGAAATGTTCAATCAAATCAACAACAGTAACAGAAATATCCTTTAGATTTAGATTTTGAACATTGGTGATTACATTATAGAAAACCAACTCAAAATAAATCCTTTTGAACAAATCACTAAGGATAATATCTATAAGTCTGAACTTTACAAGATGTCAATATATCTATGTCTCTTTCTTTCCTTTATATATCTATATCTATATCTATATCTATATCTATATCTATATCTATATCTATATCTATCTATCTATCTATCAATCATCTATCTATCTCTATATGTATGTATGTGTATATATATGTATGATGTGTATATATATACATATATATATGTATATATATATATATTCTTTTGCTATTAGTTCTTTTATTTAACTTCCTTCTTTGTCAAATAACAAGGGCTGTTTTCATGCCAACCTTAACATGGAATGCAGTGTAACACAGTCTGTGAGACAATGTCAGTGGTCCAATGTGATAATTATTCATTCTGTATTTATTATCCATTCCATAAGTATTTTCCATAACTATTTTAATTTTTATTCTATGTCAATATGTACAGAGAGTTTGATGTTTTTAATTTAGTAGAAAGTGTTTTCTCTCTGTATAAGATGGCCAAAGAGAAAAGGACTTGTCAGAATAATTTGTAAGGTATAAATTCTTTTAGGGGGGGCTCAATGACTTCATTAACAACAAAAGTTTTGCCTCTGAAAAGAATCAGTTTTTGAGTAGTTTTGAACAAATGAATTTTAAAAGCACACCAACATTGAGACCATAGGAGGAAGTACCTCAAATTTATTAACACTGAAGCTCAGGAGTTTAAAACAATCAACAATGACCTGGGATGAGATGCCAATCACTATTTTATGATGTTGAGAACTCTGATTTCCTCCAAATACTATACATTATTCATATGGCTTCAACATAGTAATTACAAATGCTAAAAATATTTGGAAAATATGCCTGTCTACTGTGAATGTACAAATTAATTAAAACTATAAAAATTTGTAGTTTGTAAGTTCATGAGTTCCATGCTCTGATTTCATAAACAAAATTATATTATATAATATTCTACCATTGAGCAAATGCAACATTCAGGGGCTTTGTTTTAAATCCTGTGTGCATGTTCATGCAGTTTTGCTGACAGCTACCAATGTGTTCAGGAGGTGACAGTATATTGTTCACCCATTTGAACAATGCCATAAAACTTTCATACAGCTCTTCCTGGATGGAATAACACAGACAGGCCCAATAATCAAGGCATGATTCGGGGCTCTATAAGGCCAACTGTGAGGAAGAAAGACAGTAAAAGCCTATAAGAGACGGAGTAGATTTGGAAATGTCATTCTTCTTGTTTTGCTGCTCTTCATTTCCTTGGGCTCACAGTAAAGAGATGCCGAGTAAAATCAACGCAGACAAACATCATTTATGTTTTTATGTGTGGTTTTATGTGAGATTATTCACATAAGAACTTAAAGTGCTTGAATGTCCACTATACAACCAATCTAGGCAAAGCCCAAGAGACTGCGACACTCTTTGACTCCCGGGTGCAAGACAAATGAATTGGTTGTCTGCCAAGTATGTATTCTCCCTAGGAGTTCAACTGTAAGATTTAATTTGGGAATATGAACTATGCTAAACCTAAAATGCATCTTCAGTAAGAGAAATGCATAAAGCTAGTGTTGAGAACATTTTGATGATTTTGCAAATGGTCCCTAAGAATAAAGAATTTGGAGAAAAATTGACATTACTATAGGAAGTAAGTCACAGATCAACCACACCAGGGCCTGACATCTCAGTAATTGTAAGAACACTGCTTGAGCCTCTGAAAACTTGAACCAAATTATCCATCAGTGTTTCTGGAAAGTCAGAGAAGCAGCATTGCTGATAACAAAACCTGGATACAAGAATTCAGAAAGACCTAGGAGCAGTATGGACAAATTCAGAGGGTGATTCTTGATGACTCTTCTTTCTGTGACAATCCTAAGCCACATAGAATGACAGCATTTGTAGACTATCTAGGTCTATATACACTTTAGTTGTATTCTTGTTAACTTTCCCCAATAACCATATTTATACTTTATACAAATAAGGACTATTTGTATATCTAATGTACATTTGATTTTCTTTTATTTCTACCTCCTTGTGCATAATATTTATTTCACCAGAGGGGTACTATTATTCTTGGAAATACTTAAATACTGGATCATTGCACAGAGAAATCTGGGCAAGCTCTTATAACAAGTCTTTCCTCCAAAAATTCATTTACTATGTTTTTCTTGGATAGAGGACACAGTAGGTATTTAAGTCACAGGGACCGATCCATAGCCTAATATTAGCCAAAAGGCCAAGAAGCAATCCAAAGCATATTTCTAAGCTATGATTACTGTGACTACAGCTAAAGTAAGTACTTCTCAATATCTTATTTGTGGATCTATCTGTAATCTGACAGGGCCAGGTTTCAGTGATTCTCTTTTAATGATGACAGTTTTGTCTCTCTCCATTGAATTTCTCATATGGAATTGCAGAGTTTGAGACAAAAGGGGTATAGTTGTTTTGTTTTTGTTTTTCTGAGAACAGGAGATGATCTATATTTCCAGTCAGATAATGTATTACAATTAAAGGTATGTGAACACTGGGATCAAAGCTTGAATGTAATTTGATTTTTAATGGAATTGTTCCACTGGAGAGATATGCTCACATTTGTTGTCATGGTCAGTCATAAAATTCACTAAATTCAGACATACAATAAATTCTTTGTAGGGAGTTTCTTGCTATAGATTTCTGTATTTTTCTGTACTTTATTATTTTAGATACCCAGCAATTCTGTATTCTCTAGTTGTTAATCTCTGATAAGACTGTTTTTGGGCATAGATGTATTTCCTGTCATGGATGCCTAAATAGCAGAAAATAATCAGTGTCTACCTGTGGTCAGATAAAGACACTGATGATGAGGTCGGATTCTTCTCATGCTGAGGAAAAGAAAAAGACCTAGCATCACAAAGCTTTATTTAGATAAGTAAACTGTGGGCTGGTGACAACAGAGAAATAAAAACTACTGCTTGTTTACACTTCATACCCACACGGAGATCCCCTATATATACACAGGTAAATTCACAAACCCCAGAAGAGGTAAAAACACAAATGTGACCCAATGCTGCCCCCATATGGCTCAGATACAAAGTGCTCATTAATTTTTCACTTGTGTGTTCAGCCCCAATCAATCACTTCCATTCTTCTTCCTTCCCAAAGAAAACATTAAGACCACAGAAAATCTTTCATTTTCTGTCATTACCACATACAGAAGTAAACTACACATCTTGGAAATAATGTCCCAGATTTCTTCAATGTGAATTTTCAACATGTGCATCAATTAGACACATTAAAGCTAGCCTCAGAGGCACCAAAATGTGTTGGTGTCACATTTAGGACAAAAAGAAAAGCAGTTCCTTTTAATAATTTGACCAGGAGTGAGCTCAAGTTTGAATTCTTTGGTTTTCTCCCTTTTCCTTCTGTTTATCTTTAGTTTATGGTCCTGGCTTGTCTGTAGTTTGTTGTGTGTTTATCTGTTTCTTCCCTGATGTCTAACTGTGAAACATGACAAATGGCATCATATGTGGGAGGGATGGGGGATTCGTCACAGAAACCTTTAACTGAGTTTTACAATAGATTAAATTATTTGCAAACAGATGCCAAAGCATTCAGTACTGCAAACATGTCATTTATCAAGCATTGTCTGTGTGCTGCATTCAACACTTATGGCAGGTATATTTGTATAAGGTCATTTTTTGCTTATTGTTTGTTTCTGAAAATGATTATCAGTATACATGTACACACATGCACAAATGGCTTTCTGGGTAAGAGGCACTAAATAATGTCATTTAAGCTTATGCCTATTTATTAGCTTAGGTAGTAAAATATGAATACATGGAATGTCCAAGGCAGATAATGGTGTTTGTTATTTACATTGTTCTCTTAAAAGCAGGTTAAACAAGCAAACTGAGTACATGGCAGGACATTAGGCTAAGTCTTAAGTGGCCTCATGATGTATTATTAATTCATCTATAAGGTTCAGCAGAAATTCCAGTCTCTTTGCATACTGGAGATATTTTTATAAACTATATAATCACAAATAAAGAGGCAATCACCTCTACAATTTTGAACTGCAGGTATACTTAATGTGTTTTTGTTAGATGACAACAATCTCACAGTGAAACTCAAAAAAATATCGTATTTATTTTTCTGGATCATGAACTTGAGAGGGATTCACTGGGAAAACATGAAGAGTTGGAGTGGAAAGAATGAAAGATGGATTGCTTACATAATTTCTCATATTTTAAAAATCCTATTTAATTTAAATGTATAATAATTTATGAATGTATACACTTTCCAATTCAAGAAGATGAAGTTATTAACCATAAAATAGAATGAATTTATTTAAGAAGTTAATTTAATATTCCTGACATAAGTTATGTATGTTTTACTTACACTACCCATTATTTGGGGTTCTTAAAGAGCAAAAGCATGCTCTAATAATTCTTCACATATATCACACGTTGAGCAGATAAGATATTCTAATCATCAGTAATCACAGCTTATTTTTCTGTTTAATCAACTGTTACCAAGTAGTTATTGAGATAATTATACTATGTCATTTTGGTATATTGACCATTTATTGTAAATTAAAATACAGCTGGAAATGGATATATTTTGACTTAATTTCTTAAAAGCATACAATGAGTAGTGCAAAAGTCCAATCAATACTAGAAATCCAAGTAACACTCTTATCATCAAAGGACTGCAGTGGGGTGGTAATATTCCATAGATTTGTTAAAGAGAATTTAATTTTGAGCCTCCCCCTGTAATCTTATTTCTTCAAATTTATTATTTTCTCATGTTTTAATACATGGGTTCTACTGTAATTCTTGTCACTGTCTTCCCATTACCTATAAAATTTTTCTATGGCAAATCAAGCATGTGAACTGAGCCTAAATTTTCAGCTTCAATTTAATACTCAGATCATCTTTTACACATCTCCAAAACGGAAAAAAAGTGAGATTTTGCCTTCCATATAGTTTTAAGCTTAAAATATATGTAGGACATTCTACAGTAACAAGATTTTTTTTAGGGATCAATGTTTGTGAAAAGTAGACAAAAATAAGTTGGGTTAGATGTTCAAGCTGTTTCTGGATCTCAAAGTCTTGACTAATTGGTGAGTCACTTTTTTAAAAATTGTCCCTTAGAATGTTAAAATGTCCCATGAGAATGTCTCATGTTTTTTCCTAACTGTATATCCCACCTACCTCTGGCATTCTGAGGAGTCTGTCACTGCTATGTCACCAAGACTGAAGCATGTGTTCCCAGCAAGGATAAGAAGAGTTTAATGATTTTTCATGAAATATTTCAGTGGGATAGTAAGTATGTCCTTAATGTAGCAAATGAATGACTCTGAATGACTCATATACATGTATGCTGATACATGTGAATTGACCACTCACAGTGACATGGGAGAAGGACCATGAGTTCAAAGCCAGCCTAGTTCATGTAGTGAAGCTAAGTCTCAAAACAAGAGCAATACAAAAACAGGTGAACAAAACAATAGACCACGATGTCCAATGAACACATGAATAAATGAAAAATAATCTTTGTTTAGTTTTTTCTTTAGTAAGTACTCTGTTACAGCATGTAGGGGATTCTTCATTTTTTTCTCTGGAGATGTAAAACTATGACAGACAACTCCTTGGTTTATTGCAAGAAGGCAGTTGTTGATTCGTGAATCCCTGTCTTTGTCACTCTTAATCTCAATGTGATTAAGCATCTCTCAAATTTATGGGCAATTTTCATTCTGTTTGTGTGCCTCAGAATTGAATTATACTGGGTATTAAAATTCATGACACAAATAATCAAGTGTAAGAAAAGAGAGAGTCCTCAGATGTCAGCAACAGGAAAATAGACAATCAAAAATGTGTCAGAATTTTAACATTTGCAAAGCACAAGGATAATGTGTGTCAAAATTAACACAAATATATGAATGAAATGTACCTGTATTTCTGGAAACTGTATTAATAATTCATAGCAATACATAAAAGATATATTTTGATTTATTTTTCCTAAAAATAATAATAGTCTATTATGAACAAAATGGAGCCATAAACAAATGCACACATAAGTTGTCATGTTCATTCTCACAATCATACCATGTACATATGACAAACATTGATCCAGAGGACAATGAGTATGTTTATGAAAAAACAAACTGTTTTAGAGAGAATGTAAATCAGAATAAATTATGTGTTTAAGATCACGTTGATCACGAGAGAAGTGACATGGGGAGCTAGAGTATTAAGATCATATTCATTAAGTCCTAAATAAAGGATATCCAGTGTGTTCGGCATATGCATTGTTTTATTCAATTCTCAGACATGGATGTACTAATTAGATATTACTATTTTAGTTTCTCTTCTTGTGGATATGATAAAATACACTGCAAAAGATGTAATTTCAAGGAGAACACGTTTGTTTGGCTTATTCTTCTAAGTCGCATACTCTGTCCTAGAGAAGTTAACGTAGCAAGAACTTGAAGCAGCTAGCCACATTATGTCCACGAAGGGCAAAATGCAAGGAATAAATACATGTGCCCTATTACTTAGCTCATTCTTTCCACTTGTGCAATTGAAAGGAATGTTAACATGAAAAGTGTGCAGATCTTCCCACCTCAATTAAGACAAATGAGATATTACCCCATGGACTTCCCTTCAGACCAGCCTGTTTTGACAATGACTGATTGAGAATCTCTTCCCAGGTGATTCTATATTGTGTTAGTAAATTAAAACTAATCATCATACTTATTATTATCATTGTTCTATATTTGGTGAGGAATCCAAGTATGTTAAACAATACACATGTATGAGAAACACATATTACATTTTTAAAGCAATCAAATATACAGTCTTTTTACTATCATGCCATTCCTAATGTTTGCTACAGGGTTATATGATTTAATTGTCATATAATTTACAAATTTATTTTGGAAACATGAAATCTACAGAATATATATCAACAATGCTTTATCACCGTATTAGCTTATGCTCATTTTTCTCATGCATCGCCTGTTTCTCTAGCTTTCAATTTTTTGCAAAATACTTCACTTAAATTTGATCTTTGATCATCTGTTCATACTCTTTCAGCTTTTCATCAACTTCTTTTAAATTTATGGAGATAACTACATTTTAGCCATATTCTCAAGTTCTTCCAAAATTCTTCTTTTGATTTATTAACTTGGATCTTATGAATAGCCCGTATACAATATTTGCTCATTAATATATCAAGCAAGCCTATATTTTTTCAATTGATTACTTCTGTTTCTGGGATATTATCACAATTCTTCTACAAATGAAGAGGTTCCCTATGTTTATCTTGAATTTGGAACCACTTTTTGTTCTATAAAAAACTATCTAAATAAACAAAATACATTAGAATTACCCCTTTGTTTCCATTCCTGCTAACATGAAGTACAGCCATTAATGATTATGAACAAGTTTATTGAAGCATATATGTCTACTAATTATTGCTTTAGCAATTCATTCTGTTCTACATGGTTAAACTAGATAGATCACACATATCATACTAACAACAGTGTTCTTATTTAAATATGTATGAGATTCTATAATACGTAATGAAAAGATAAACTCTAATTGGAATTATTCATGTCAATTTCTTCTATCCAAAAAGCTATATCTTTTCCATTATCATTCAATAATTTCATTTGTTTCATCAGTCATGTGCTATTTATGTTTTTATTTTTATATAAAACTTTTATATGTTTCTAATGCTTTTATAAAATGCTCCTATATTCAATAGATTCAGCCCAGTGTATATTATGTTAAATTTGTATAACAATGTATTAACATCTAAGTGTCTTAAAACACATGAAATGTCTTACACAACCACATCAACTATCTTTTCTTATTAAGGCCTAGCAAATTTATTTCGTAAAAGCATTATGTTGTCAAGACTGCCAGTAACTGTAATTACAAGGAACATTTATGGGGGAAAGACAAGTGATTTAGTGTGAATTTCTCACCAACATCTGTGAACATGGATTTGTAAATGGCACTCATCATTTTCCATTTTTGCTTTTCATTCGCTTGGCTGGCACCTAGCTCATCTGTTAACAAAAAATGTCTAAAAATACCATTTGGCAGCCATATCATTAGTCTTAACAGAAAATTTCATATCCTTAAGCAATACTCTCTCCTAACTGTTTCTTAGGTCTTTGACATATTAGGTTACTGAGAAAAACAGTCACAAATAATCCACACTGATCATTCAGTGGAAAGCTAGAGTAAACAAATTCACTCTCCTCTTGGTTTCTATGTATTCTACATTATGGAAAGCAGTGAGTAATCACTTCTCAGATGGCTTCTTGGATTAACCGTTACCCAATGTGTTTTAAGGAGTCATGCCACTTTTATTCCAGACAAGAAGTTCCTAGGTAAACTCCAGCAAGAACATGATCGTTGCACTCAGTCAATCTAATGCAACTTTGACAGCTTATTTTCTTTCACACACTATATTCCGTCATCCTCCATGTCTTATATGCATGCTATACTCGCTATCTGCTAATAAATCAATGTCATAAAGGAAAAAATATAACAAATGATTTACTTATTACATTTTATGTCTCTAGTAATAATCTGTTTTTTTCTCCAATGATATGAGGAGGGCCCTTATAAAAAATTTAACATATTTCAATATTAGAATACAAAAACACACATGTACACACACACATACACACACACACAACATAACACACACTCCCAAAAGTACATTTAGAGTCTGATTTTTTTTCTTTGCCTAATAGCTTCCTCTATAAATCAAATCAAAGTAGTCTCTTAATTTCAGGCCATGAAATTAAACTTCCTTTAACTTTGAGTGAGTAGCATCATCCTTCATCCATTTATGCATTCATTTTTTTTGTTTTATGTGAATTGACATGCTCACATATGTATATGTTGGAGGACAACTTTAAAAAGTCAGTATTAATCTTCTTATACAATATGGGTTCTGGGGCTCAAACAAGATAAAAAATATCTTGATACTAAATATTGTTGCTTGTAGAGTCATCTGTATGGCCCAAGAATTATATCTTATAAAATTATGTCCATCCACAATTCCATTTAGCTTAGATCTACTCATGGCTTTTCTTCTTAGAATAACATCTCATTTAAAAATATTATAAAGCATATGTTGCATCAGATTATTTACTCTAATCTCATATATTTCTTTAATTATAAGAAATAGGCATGGAAATGGAGTTATCTATATCATATAATAATCATTAGAAAATTAAATGAGTAGATTTATGTAACAGTGAAAATATCTGGCAGTGAATCAGCAGTATTTAAATGCTAGCTGATACTTTGCTATTTCTTGTTACTGGGTCTATTTCCTTTTTTATAATATACTGATTAATTTTTATTGTCACATGAAAATGTGAAAACTGAGAATTATATTTAATGCTTCTGCAATGTTCTTCTCATATCAAGAAACTTCAAGTTTCATCTACTTATCATTTTTTTCAAGTTTATTTTCTTCAATATAGGTAGGTATTAAACTAGTTGCATTGAATTATTTTGATAAAGATAGAACTATAGAAAGTTGAAAAAATAAAATAAGGAACTCATGAATATATTATATATATTTGAAATATTCATTACTATTATTGGCAAGTATGTGAAAAGATTTATACTTTTATCTCTGTTATCATGCTTAAATATTTAATGCTGTAGTGGGAACAATGGCATGAGGAGTTCCATGAATATGGAGGAATCTATTCTTTTATTCCATGGAACATTCTGAGCATAAAGGGAATTTGAGGTCCTACTAGAGGTTAAATTTTAGTCTACTCTATATAACCTTTACATCTGCCAAGGGTGCTATGTGGAGGAGTAATGCTGTCATTTGTACTGGCCAGTCACTTCTCAGCCACCAGAAGTCATGATTAAACAGTAGAGTACATGAACCTCACTAGGCATCAGAGACCTATATATGTGAAGGATGTCAATACCATATGTTCCACTGCCCAGTTTGTAACATAGAAATTGTAAAAGGACAAATCTAACTCTTTAGAGTTATCAACAACACAAATAAACATGAGCTTGTGTGGATAAAACAAATATTTCTTTTGTGAATAGTTTTTTATTGAATGGATTCCTAATTTACTTTCCTATTAGAGACAAATTGAACACAATTCTATTGTTATGATCACCCTGCTTCATCTTTGTAAGCTTATCACTTTGGCATTTATGTTACTAAAATTATGCACAATATTACATTGTTTAAAAGAACTCTATATAAATAATATTTTAAATTATAATATTCAAAACTTATGAAATAGACATATTTTTAATTTCATAATTTTGTCAGTAAATTATGTTTATTCCACCAGTTTAATTCAGAACTTTAGAAAAACGTTGTTTACCTAACTATGGGAGTTTATGTTTGCTTTCTGTGAACTGTTTTCCTAGAGATATTACATATTCATGTATTTGCAAATGATTTATTTTCTTAAAGACTAGGAAATTTGAACTGAATGAAAACTGAGATTTTCAAATTTCTCTTCAAATCTAAACCATTCTCATGAGTCAGGAAAGAATGTATAAAGTGAGAATGTCTGCTGATGAAAGTTTGGTTCAGAAGAACCAACTCTAGAGGTACAATTGCCAAGTGACCAGAAATTAATAACTAGAGATTTAAGTAACTCACAATTGAAAGTCATAAGACAAAAGTTTGGGTCTTTATTCAGGTATGTGAAGCTATTGTTTGACAAACAGTGAGCACACATGCACACACACACACACACACACACACACACACACTCAGAGAGAGAGAGAGGGAGAGAGAATCATACATGTAAGGATCTACAGAAATCCACAAACATATACATACTTTTCAAGACTTGCCTTTTAAGACACTGTTTTAGAAATGTCTTCCATCATGGTTTTAAAAGTATACATATATTTTCTTATTGTATTGAACAAAATTAATGCATTTAATGATTTTTTATTACATTAAAGGTGATATCAGCCCTCACCTCAGCAAAGTAAGTGAAGAACCACATTGTCATTGTACTCTATAGTCTACTGAGAAGGTGACAGACCACAGAATAGTGTTCATGAAACATGAAAAATGGCATTACAATGAAGGAAATGTTGAAATAACAGAAAAAATCCTGAGGACTGTGTGTGTGTGTGTGTGTGTGTGTGTGTGTGTGTAATTAAGCACAACACAATTTTCTACTATCTGAATAATAATTTTGGATTAAGTAAATTATTATTAAACATATATTCTCTTGTATATTACATCCTGACCACAGTTTTCCCTGCCTCCATTCTTCCCAGCTCCATCTAACTTTCTGTTTCCTTCAGACCCACCCCCCTAACCCCCCATATCTCAGCTTTTCTTCTGAAAAGAGCAGGCCTCCAAGAGAGAGTAGGTCAATAGCTGGAAAGGAGTCACAAAAAGGCCAACTAGTGTCTGGTTTAACTTGAGGCTCACTCCATGAGAGAGAGCTCAGGCCCTACACTGCCTGACTGGCCAGAAACTAGAGACTGGATGGATAGTCCAGACACCTAGGATAGAACTGACATAGCTGGCAAAATAAAATAATAAAATAAATCAACGAAACTGTTCCTAATGATATTCTACTGTACTCATCGATAGGTACCTTGTCCACTTATCATCAGAGGCTTCCCCTGGCAGTAAATGGCAGCAGGTGCAAAGACCCATAGCCAGTCATTATGCAGAGAGAGTCTAAATTGGAGGTCTTCATCAGGTTCCTCCCCTAGGATTTCAGGAAATCCCATAAGAGAATGGGAGAAAAGATTGTAGGACTCAGAGGTACCGAAGAAATCAGGAGAATCAACTAAGCAGGGCTTACATGGATTTAATAGAGACAGAATCAGAATCATGGAGGTTATATGGGTCTGCACTATGTTTTCTGTGTATATGTTGTGGCTTTTCTACTGGTGTTTTCATGGGATTCAAACAGTGGGAATGGGTGTTTCTCTAACTCTTTTCCTGCTCTGGGACTCTTTTCCACCTACTGAGTTGCTTTGCCCAGCCTCAATATGAGGTTTTTTGCCTTGTCTTGTTGTATGTCCTTTTGTTGTGTTTGCCTGTCTTCTCTTATAGGTCTGTTCTTTATTTAAAAGTAAACAGAGGAGAAGTGGATCCAGGTGGGAGCAGCCTGGAATGGAGGGAGGGAAAACTGTGTTTCAGATGTATTTCGTGAGAGAAGAATCTATTTTCAATGAATATAAATAAAAGAAAAACATCAATGAAGTGATTCCTAGTGCCTTGTCCAATCATCTTCAGAGAAATGAATTATGTATACAGTAACTGAGAACATTGATTCTTAGTTATCATTCATTCTTTGTAACTTCACCATTCATCACATTTTTCTTTTCATATTTCAGACATTAACTTCAAGCTATCTTTCAATTTTTTAGCCCACAAGGAATGTTTAAGGCATTCTTACATAAATCCAGAGTCCCCTTTCAGGAGGAAAACACTATACACATACTGAAGACATTTTTCCAGCCAAGAAGAACTTTTATAGATGAAATCAGATGGTAAGAAAATAAGCAGGGGTGAATGATGCCAGCAAATCAGGTTCTAAGTTTTAGATTAAGAGCTAAGATGCTCTGCAAGGAGGGACAAGTTGATTTTTATACTCTATGATGGGTTAAGCTATTAAATTGTAATGTATCAATAATGACAAACTCATTGATAAAATGTCAGGATTTTTATTAATATTTCTCAGTGTTTTCCATCTGCATATACTTTCCAAAGTAGTTTCTGTACTTATAGACTTGATACAGCTTCCACAATAATGTGCCTAAACCACATTTGTAGGCTTGTCTTACACTCTAGTTAAGACTATCATCCAGGAGGACTATGAATATTGCTTAACAAGTTGTGTACACTTTCCATCGTTCCTGACTTAGATTTGCCATTTATAATTTGGCACCTGATCATATTTAACTAGGTAAAAATAAAATGGTTTATCTTGCACACTGAAGTGACTAAAGACAATAGCATGTCATCTATTAAAAATAATCTATAGAAAAATAGGTTATCAACTTAGAAGTGGGAGGAAGGACATCTGAGGTATTTGAGGGAGAGGAACTGGAGGGAGAAAAGGGAGAACAAAGTGAGGTCATTCTACTTTAATTGAAAAAATATTTTTAAAATCTATAGAAAGAATTTTGAATAGCATGGTCTCACAAAATAATAAATATTCAAAGGGAAAGGCTTGTTACCTTGATTTGAGCAGCACCAACTATGTGCATTTATTGAACAATCTCTAAGTGCAGCTTTGTGTGTGAATAGTTTATGCATCAGCTAACAATAAAATATTCTCAACCATTGCCAGCAGTCTTTTGTGGGGGTATCTTTGTGGATTTCTGTGGGCCTCTTTAGCTCTTTGTTTCTTCCTTTTCTCATGTGGTCTTCGTTTACCATGGTCTCCTATTCCTTGTTCTCCCTCTCTCTTCTTGATCCAGCTAGGATCTCCCGCTCTCTTTCCCTCCACCCTTGCCCTTCATTGCTCCCACTCATGTCCAGGCTGTTCATGTAGATCTCATCCATTTTTCCGTGTCTTTCTTTGGGTCCCGTTTTCCAGGTAGCCTCACTGGTGATGTGAGTAGCAGTCCAGTCATCCTTGTTCCACATCTAGCATCTTCATATGAGTGAGTACATACCATGTTTGAGCCGGGACTGACCTACTCTGGTGATGGGATGGCCAAACACCCTAATAGTTGTGCCATAAACCCCATCCAAGGATTGAGGAATCTGGATGCAGACATCCAGGGCTAGGCCCCTGGTGGAGTGCTGGGAGTCTAATTAGTGAGAAAGAGGAGGGTTTATATGAGCGAGAATTGTTAAAACCAAGGTTGGATAAAGCACAGGGACAAATAACCAAATGAATGGAAACACATGAACTATGAACCAAAGGCTGAGGGGCCCCCAACTGGATCAGGCCCTCTGAAAAGGTGAGACAGTCGATTGGCTTGATCTGTTTGGGAGGCATCTAGGCAGTGGTACCAGGTCCTGGGCTCCTTGCATGAGTTAGCTGTTTGAAACCTGAGACTTATGCAGGGATGCTTGGCTCAATCTGGGAGGAGGGGACTGGACCTTCCTGGACTGAGTCTATCAGGTCGATCCCAGCCCTCAGGGGAGACCTTGATTTGGGGGAGGTGGGAATGCGGGGTGTGCTGGGGGGAAGGGGAGGGAGGCAGGAAGGGAGAGAACAAGGGAATCTGTGGCTATTATGTAGAACTGAATAGTATTGTAAAATAAAAAAAAATATTCTCAAAATACATAGAAAAAAAAGAATGACAGAAAAAAACATGTATCTAGGAAAATTAATAGAAACCAAATTTTACAGCTCTGTCAATGGTACATCATTTGCTTAGGATGTGTAAGATCCAGGATTCAGTATCTAGAAAAGGAAAAAAAAAAGAAAGAAAAAAGAAAAATATTATTGATAGTAATACCGTTATTTAAGAAATTAAAGCTTCCCTGAAGATGTAATAATCAATATCCATATATTCCAAAATTACTGATGAGCATTGGCAGATAATTTTATATTTACAAAAAGTTCTTTGATATTTGTTTTAAAAATAAACAGGTTAAAAATTATATGTGCTTATACTTTCAGTTAGTTATAGTTATTAGAAGGGAATATTATAAAATTTAGCATCATACAAAATATTAGAAAAGACAAAAATAATTCAAATCTCATTATAAAATTGGAAATTTTTTCTTTGATTGCATACCAAATACTCACAATTTACATTGTGATCTTGAAGTCATATAATTTGTCCACTTATTATATATTAGACTGATTTCCCTTTCACTTCAAAGGAGTTTTCTTTTACCCATGTCTCATTATCATTTGAGTTATTTAAAAAATTTAAAAATATTGGTTCACTAAATTATGCAGGTTTTACAAATACCAGTGTGCTTTAAATATTTTAAATATCTCTAAAAAGCCACTTACCATCAGTGCATCTTTAAATTTATTACTCTGTGATAGTGATTTTAGCTTGTGTTCATTCTGTAAGCCACATTTAAACATAGAGATAGATGGTTAGATTAGTAGATCCACTGTAATTTTTCTGATGATTTATATGGGTTAGTATTGGCCTTCACAATTGGAATACAAAGAACAGCATTACCACATTACCAGGATAGGCTAAAAAGAAAATTGCTCTTATAGACACTTCTGTTCCTTGTCTATTTATTTTGAGTGTTTATTTTCACTCAATAGTTCTCTGACATTGCAGGAAATTGCAAAGATATTCACCTATGCTTCTGGCACGCATAGCATGCACAGAATAGTGTTTGGCTTTTTGAAGAAAGATAATTGTCATGGAAATGAAATAATAATAATTTACAAATACTCCAACCTCCATCATGGTAAAAATTTCAACTCTTTATTGTATCAGTTTCTGAACATATCTCTTCTTTCTCTCACTCATGAAGAAACACTCCAGTCCTGGTTAAACAGTCATTGTCTGTACTTACACCAAAAATACCTCATTGACATCAACTAGGCTACCTACAGTATATTAAATTATATATTTTAATTACTTTATTTGGAAAATATTATCAAGATTAAAAAAACACAGCATATTATGATATGATCCCAATTTCTACTTAACCAGTCCCCATGTCAGTCTATTATATAGAGTTCATAGCACTCTGCAAGACTGGGTAAAGCTGGAACTATGATAGACTGTATAATTTTCCCTGATAATAAAAGTTAGTTATTGCTAGTTATTTTAAGGAGCCCATGTTCCTGGAACTAAATGATAAAGGCAATGTATCAGTGTAGCAGTTGTTAGAACATTTAGGTGAATTTTAAATGTGTGATGGTTTTTGTGAGAGGAACTGTCATAGAGAAATTAACTCATGCCATTGAGGTCACATCGTGATAAGTCAGATACCAAATGCTTAGCCTAGTTGAAGACAAGACCAGCCCTTATAATTTGAGAATACTCATTTTCTAAATCATCATTTATTTAAATATTAATGGCTCAGTTTAATCATGGGAATGTAGATGTGCAGTGTACGAAATGGCCTCCTTCAAGAAGTCAAACTTAATGGCCCACACTAGCCCTTTCATAATACATTTTTTGATAAATCGGAAGGTTTCTCTTTCCAAAAGTTCATCTTTTTCATGTTTAATTCAGGGCACATTTGTAAGTGATAACGAGGCTCTCAGGACACTTTGCTATGACCTCAGGATACAAAGTTGGTGCACTGTTCTTTTTTGCTGGTTACAGGGTTCAGCTCAGTTTGGCCTGTGTGGTGACACTCCCACTGCTGCTGATTTCTCATCTTTTTCCAGAAGCAGTGTTTGTGGGAAAACTCACTGTGCTTTATAGTAGTCAAATGGAATGATTTTGAGAACATTTAATTCACTAGAGAAGCAGACTGAGTCTAAGAATATTCAATATATTTAGGCACAAGCTGGAAAATACAGATCTAGTGCAGGTATTTTTGTAATTTTTATTTTTACTTGCAAGAGAGAAGTATTTTTATAAAAATGCCAGTTTGATATTTAAGATTTAGAAGGAATTTTTCTTAACTTCAGGATTTCAGTACATGGTCAATTAGTCAGAGTCAACATTTCTAACCATAGAGGATGGTATCATCAGTCCTATTGCTCAAGATGAAAGCTGTATTCATCATTCAGTTTTGTCTCAAGATTCACTCCAGCTGTGTTTTTATTTAAATAAAAAAAAGTACTCATGGTCCAGGAAAATATTTGACTAAGTATCTGCACAGTCAATGGCCTAGTTAACTTAATGCAAACTATACTTGCCCTATGGTTATTGTTCATTTTTGGTAAGAATTATGAGGGTTTAGTAATGAAAAGGTTGTAGATATTCCTGCAATAATTATGACTTCACAATAATTTAATAATTAGCTTTTTTTCTAATACCAGGTATGATAACCCTTGTTCCTTGGATTTTAAGTCAAATTACAGGGCTGTTGGTTAACATCAAGGTAAATGTAACACTACTGATAACCTTTTGGGTTATCATGCCATGATGGTCATTTATGTGGTTCATAGGAATCATGCCTGGGTAGAACTTTGATTGCCTCCCTACTTTGGAAACTTGTGTGGTGCCTTTTGGTACTACTAAATCCAGTCTTCAGAGAAGGAGCATTAAGGTCCATTCTAGCTTTGGGATCTCAGGGCTCTGTTTCTGAAGTGCATAGTGTGCTAGATGGTTTGTGTCAACTGAACTGAAGCTAGAGTTACTGGAAAAGAGGGAACCTCAACTGAGGAAATGCCTCCAAATGACTTTTCTTAGGGAATTTTCTTGTTTTTTCCCCCTGGAACTCACTCTGTAGCCCAGGCTTGCCTTGAACTCACAGAGATGTTCTGAGTGATGAGATTAAAGGCATGTGCTACCACCACCTGGTGTTCTTAGGGCATTTTCTTAATACGTGATTGATAGGGAAAGGGCCAGCCATTTGTGAATGGTGCCATCACCACTGGAATGACTACAAGATAAAAGATTACAACAAAGCAGACTAAGAAAGCTATGGGAAACAAACCACTAAGTAATGCTCCTCCCTAGCCTCTACAATAGCTCCTGCCTCCTGGTTTCCTCCCTGTTGGAGTTCTCCTCCTGACTTTCTTCAATGGCGAACAGTGATATAGAAGTGCAACCCAAATAAACCCTTTTCTATACAACTTGATTTTTGTCATGACATTTCATAGCAGCAATAGAAACCCTAACTAAGACAAATGATGTATATAATCTTCTCTTCTACTGTCAAAATATATCAGAATGCGCATATGATGATAAGCGACAATTTGAGCATCCCTAAGCTAAAAATGGAAAATTCAAAATGATCCAAAATGTAAAAGTTTCTAAGCAAGCTTGCTTCACATAGAGTATTTTACATCATTAATGTTTATGTCATATATAAAATATTGAATATTTATATGCATGATTTGTTTGGACAAAGGACCCCATCAGACATCCCCCAAAATATGAAACTAAAAACTTTGTATTTCACTAATTTCCAACAAATGTCTGGTATTTGTAATTGGCTAACTGCACCCTTTGTGATAATTTATTCTTAGCAGATAATTCACAGAAAGTCGTAACATACCTAGCATTTTTAGTATGGGAGACAAAAATAGCCACAAGACTACACATGCATTTGCTGGGTTGAGATTTTAGGCCCACATGGAATCAGAATATTTCCAAAATAATTGTATCCACTTAGCATGCAATCAATTGTGTTTGCATAATGAAACCATAATAATATCTCTAGACATTAGTACTTTGTTGAGCTCCCCTGGTTGGCTCTATTCTCTGTGTGTTGAAACATAAAATGTTCAGGAGTTAGGTATTTATGTCCTCATAGACAAAGACAATTTGGAACCTGATGTTTCAACTCCTTCTGAGTGTTATGTAAATCATCTCTTTCATTTCTCATTATAATTCGTATCATTTTCCTTTCATAAACATGGCTGTGAGTGTATTATAGTTCAACAAACATTGCTAACAACAGACTTTTGAGTAGGGTGGATTAGAGAAACTCCTGAACTTAGTTTGTGTTAAAAACAAAGGGTGCCCTTGTAGAGTGTTGTAATAGTCTTCGTCCCGACAGCCTGTCTGTTCCAAGACAGCAAATTCAATTTTATCTGGCCTCCATCATTGTACTAAATTATTCACAGAAATTGTACAATGAAGTAAAATGTCAAATTCTTTGAAGCAGAATTTCATGCCAAAATGCAAATTTTCTTAAATGACTATATCATGTGTACTAAATAAAATGTATTTCATAAGGCTTTGGGGTCCACTTAAATAAATAGATCTGTTAAACTAATAAAACATTGGCACAATAAAATAATCTATTTTGCAGATTTTTAGTGGGTTTTGCTAATTTGCCCTGACAAATTTGCAATCACAGGGCTTGGAATTTTCTAAAACTTAATGGTTTGAATCATCATAAGGGAAATTTAAAATTTTATGTTCTTATTAAATACAGACTCTCCAAATGTGACTTTTTTGTGGGAACTGTTTCTGCCTGAGGTATAAGTTGAATTATTTAATTGACATTTGGAAACTGAGAATTGGTCATTTTAATGCAAAGACAACAATCTTGTCCCTTTGACATTTAAATATGTTTTATTTTTAGCAAACACTAAGTTTTTATATCTTATATTTCAAAACTGTATTACTATCTGTGGTCTTATAAGAAAATTAATGCTATATATTCCTTACAATTATAGTATAAGTTAACAATTGTCAAGTAATGTACTTGCCAATCAAAGACTTTTGTATGGTTTCAGCCAAAGTCCAAAATGAGAGAGATGAGGAATTTTAAACATTCTCCTTTTGGTTACTTTTAAAAATACCATGAACACTACTTTAATATTTTACCCTAAAATGAAGGTAGAGTTTTCCTTAAACATTACATGATCTCTTTCATCAGGTGGTTATAAGCTTGCCTTACATATTAAAATCCTTTCGTGTATTTAACTCACTTCCTGGGAATTGTGTTGGAAGTTTTTCCCACTAAACTGTGTGATTTACATGGAGATATTGTTTTTCCTATTCTCTGCTTTGTTTAGCTGTGTATAGGTTTGAAAACATGACCAAGCCCAGTTTTCTTTCTCTTCAATAACCTTCATATATTACATGAAAATTGCTTACATTTTCTGATATGCTCTTTTATTTTTTATTGAGAAGCCATCCGTGTTGTTGAATCATAGGAATCTAGTCACATATACTAGATTAAAATTCTGTTCAAATCCATGTCTCTAGTTATTCTCAAATGACAAGAAACGGAAGAAAGAATACAATAAAGTGTCTCATATAAAGAGAAAAATGAATCAAACCCTGCCAACTGTCACTTTGAAATAAAAGGATGGGTGAGTGATTCATCATGTTAAAGTTGTATTGTAGCTTTTCTGACCTTGAAGTTACTAAAGAGAATGAGTTTTTTGAAAAAGAAACTTTAATTACTTGCTGTTCAATAGCAGTATGGACCCAGGAGCTCCCCAGTGTTGGGGAGGTGAACAATAGCTCCACCATGAAGCCAGGCTCTTAAGGAAAGAGGTAGAGCAGAGCCAGTCACCATGGCAGAAGTAGAAGTCCTATCCATGCTGCTTAGCAGTTTAAAGGCTCAACTGGTCAGAAAAACATAGAGATATGCAATAAAGACAGATTTAGACCAAAAAAAAAAAATCAAGTCTAACCAGTTTACAGTATGCTTTAAAAAATGTATGTAGGCTTGGGAAAGAGAAGAAAAAGGGTAGAAACAGTCATAGATTAAGATATAATTTAAAAATAATAGTAAAGTCATTAAAAAGGATATAGAGAAATAAAAAATGAAAGCCACATAAAGGTGGAAAATACACAGAGAGTTTGGACTCTAAATTTTATTGCATTGTCTTTGAATTTTTTTAATGTTAATGGGAAAATGATAACTGCTGAGAGACATTTGACTGTGAAAGCTACTAAGTGAAATCAACTTATCTATTTTAAAAATACCTTGACTTCAAAATTTAAGCCAAAAATATGTTACTTTAGGAAAGAGTTTTTGCTTTTATTTCCAGAGGAAATGAGAGGCTGTGGATTCATTCATGGTTAAGAAAAATCAGATTTGATTGAGGAAGACCCCCTGAAAAGCTTCTGATAGAAGCAGATGGCCCAGATGATCCAACATTTCAGAGAGCTTCTGTTGCCATTTTGAGTTCTACATCTAGAACAGCTTCAGGACTGCTGTCTGAGATGATCTAACCTCACAGAATTCTCCAGTCTGGACTTGAGCATAATCCTAAATTTTTTCAGCCCCCCCCCCCAAAGATTACTAGCACCCACAATCAACAGGAAATATTCTAGAGAATTAAAGCCACATACCCAAAAGATGGGTCATGAATATTTATTATCATTTGAGGGTAGTTGGGTACAAGTTGTTACTGGTCATTGTTAAAAAAAAAATTGAACAAAAGACATCATATTCAGGAATCTTGTAAAAAGAAAAGAAATAGAAAATGTGATAATGCAAGTTAGGATATAAAGTGAATTAGGTACAACACTTTGGACTCATCAAGTTAGAATAGATGATGGAGTATTTTCTCTGAATTTGTCAAATGCAAATGGAGTAGATATTGTTCATGTAATTCTTGCCTACAGTTATTGTATTTAGACAAAAGGGGAAAATGTTGTATGATACTTTGTGTTCTAACAAATAAAGCTTGCCTATTGATCAGAGGGTGGCACTAGCCACTAGTTAAACATATTGGCCAGGCGGTGTTGGCACCCCCACCTTTAATCCTAGCACTTGAGAGGCTCATGATCTCAGAACTTGGGAGGCTCAGGCCTTTAATCCCAGCACAATCTGGAGGTGGGAGACAGGAATATAAACTGGGTGGAGACAGGATCTTAGCCACCATTTGGTCTAAGTATTTGTAGAGGAAAGAAGTCTCTAGTGGCTGCTACTTTGCTTCTCTGATCTTTCAGGTTATTACCCCAAAATCTGACTCTCTGTTTTAATTAGTAAGACTAATTAAGATTATGCTTCAATAGCTTGGGCAAAATTCTACAACAGAAGGTTTCACAGACTATTTTAGATGACTTACTTATTAAACTAAATGCACATGTACTCTGAATTTAGGATAACATAGTGTCTAATCAGAGGTGTGTCTGGGCTCAATGACTGGAAAAATTGTATGGGTTCATTGTATGAGTTCATACACTCTGTCCTTTTTCATACTGTGTATTTTGCTACTCTTAAAAAATATTGAACAGTAACCAAAGGTGACAGGCAAGGTTTGTTTTGCTGAACTCTGGCATGAGGAATACCTAAGAGGCAGTTTGCTTCAAGATGAGGTTACTCTAATAATTAGTGGGCTAGGATTTATTTCACTACACTCTTATCTACTACTCTTCGCCATGCATGCTTACTGTGAAGCATACCTCTGACTGTATGGTTAACCACAGAAAAAGAAACTCTACATAGCTTCGTAGTAAGGTAAAGAAACATTGCTTAACAGAACACTAACTAAAATATCACACAATATAATCAAGAAAAGTATATTCCTTCCATATTTAAAGATGAATGCCAAATCTTAATCATAATAATCAGTGTATTTTCCATGTTGTGACTAATTATTTCTGACCGACTAGTTCATCTAAGGCCAAATTAATGTGGAGTGAAGGGAAATAAAACTATTTTAGGAAATGTATATACTAAAAAGCTGATCTCTCCCACAGTGATGCATTTGAAGCCATGGTATAACCTGCTTTATCAAGAATGTAAAGTAAATAAGGAATTAAAAAATATATAGGAAAGAGTTTGAGGAATCCAAAGTGAAATAAATAAGTGAAGCTTTGCACTAAAGCCAAAGTTCCAGCATGGAGGAAAAGTACACCTTCCAACCTTTCAGGTGTAAAGGTGAAGGGGTCCATTCTAGAGCTCAGTCGAATACCTATAAGGTAGTGGTGGCACATGCCTTTAATCCCAGCACACGGGAGGCAGAGGCAGGCAGATCTCTGTGAGTTTAAGGCCAGCCTGGTCTACAGAGTGAGATCCAGGACAGGCGCAAAGCTTACACAGAGAAGCCCTGTCTCGAAAAACAAAACAAAACAAAAAGTAACACTCCATATATAATAATTTTAGAAACTTGAGATTTTGGAAAAAAAAAAACGTTTCTTAACTTTGAAAAAATATAAATCAATAGTAAGTTATTCTTAAGTTTGTTGCTTTATGCCTGGAGTCCTCCTCAGATGAAAATCAGGAGTAGGAGATATGTTTGTCTTGTCTTGTCCATTCCCTGATGCAAAATACCCAAGTCTTAGGGCCTGAGCTGGCATACCTAGAGGCATCCAGATTTCATCAATGAGAATGAAGGGTTTATTTTCCCAGGTTTTTGAATCCAGGGACTTAGGTGTTTGTTCTGAGACTGGAAGCTGTGGACTTTATTCAGTGGTGAACCTGGCATTTGGCTGCTCTTATAATCGTCAGCTTCCAGCAGCAGTGAATATCATCAACAGGTGGGGACAGGCGAGGTTCACCAGTGTGACACATGAGGGACAGGTTTCAGATACTGGGATCCTTCTTTCCTAGAACGGCTATTGTGATAGGTCTCAGGTCTAGGAGGTCGGGACACTTGATATCCTTAAAGGCTTGGTAGAGAGCTGGAGCTCTTCCTGCAACTTGGGCTCTCATTTTCTCATTTCTTATGTGAGAACTCTGTTCCCTATTCTTTCAGCCAATTTCCTGTTTTAATTTCTTCTCCAGGCCTCTTCCACCACTGTCATTGCTACCACAGCCACGCCCACAGTGGTTGTCACGGCTACCTTCATAGTCACTGGTATTCCAGTTTCACTCTCTGCATCTCTGCTCTATTCTACCAGCTCAACCTCTTCTACTGACCATGAATTTTAAAAGAGGCAATAAAGTACACATCCAAAAGAACACTCTCAGTAGGTCTAATTTTGCAATATTAGGTGGCAGGACAGAATAATGACTCTTAAATTACTTTAAAAATGGGATAGATAAGGTACATAAAGGACCTAAAGGATGTGTGTGGCAAGGCCTTTTTAACATCATACAATGAAAGATCAGTTTTTTTTTTATATTTTATTATTTTTATTTTACAATACTATTCAGTTCTACATAATAGCCACAGATTCCCTTGTTCTCTCCCTTCCTGCCCCCCTCCCCTTCCCCCCAGTACACCCCCCATTCCCACCGCCTCCAGATCAAGGTCTCCCCTGAGGACTGGGATCGACCTGATAGACTCAGTCCTGGCAGGTCCAGTCCCCTCCTCCCAGATTGAGCCAAGCGTCTCTGCATAAGTCCCAGGTTTCAAACAGCTAACTCATGCAAGGAGCCCAGGACCTGGTACCACTGCCAAGATGCCTCCCAAACAGAACAAGCCAATCGACTGTCTCACCTATTCAAAGGGCCTGATCCAGTTGGGGGCTCCTCAGCCTTTGGTTCATAGTTCATGTGTTTCCATTCATTTGGTTATTTGTCCCTGTGCTTTATCCAACCTTGGTTTCAACAATTCTCGCTCATATAAACCCTCCTCTTTCTCACTAATTAGACTCCCAGTGCTCCACCCAGGGCCTAGCCGTGGATGTCTGACCTACTCTGGTGATGGGATGGCCAAACACCCTAATAGTTGTGCCGTAAACCCCATCCCAAGACTGAGGAATCTGGATGAAAGATCATTTTCAGCACCAGTCAGAAGCCTTCTATTGGACCACCCACCAGTGATCTATCCAGAATGTGTTTGTGAATACTAGTAATATGACAGAGGAAGCTTGATGAGATATTTCATGCCCCCTTACCAAATGATTGACTGTAAGCTTCGGTTCCTTGAACTAATCCCTTAAGATGAAATATACAAAAATGAATGTGAATATAGATTTCATTTTAGAACAGGTGTCTAATAAGTAGTTCTTTCTTTTTTTAATAACTTAAAATTGTGTTTTTTCTTGATGTGCATATTATATCATTTACTACAACTAACTTTACGAAAATAAGGGTTCTTTGGCCTATATAAGAATTTGCGGTTAGATATTAAGTCATTAAAATTGAGAGCATGGTAATATCCAGTAGCTATGACAATTGTTTCAAGGTTATATATTACTCTGAGGCTGAAATGCAAAGTGCATAATTTCGGTTTTTGATAGCAGTAGTCAATGATCATTGCACTAAAGCCTATTTATGAAACTCAATTTGCAATTTGCAATATTTCTATTATGTTTAGCACCACAATATTCATATTATATGAATGTTTAGAAAGAAATGTTTACTTTCTATATGAGCATCTACATATTAATTACTGCCAAAGTATTAAACCATAATACAATTGTAGCTTTTTTTTTTTTTTTTGAAACTGATGGGTAAAATTAACTATGGCCTTTAAGAATTAAAAAAAAAAAAAAAGCTTTTATTGGCAATACAGAAGATGCAGCTGTACAAATAGAGATAAGTCCTTAGAACTTGCAAGGTTTGTCACGTAAACTCTGTGTTATAATTCTTAGCAATGCAGTTGACTCCTTGCACTCTCTGTTGGTAGTAAATTTTATTCATGTGGACAGCAGAAGTAATTGCTTTGAACATTAAAACAGGCATTGTTTGGGGAAGTTTAACAGGGTTTTCCTACCCCACTTCTTCACTCTCTGCTATTCTTTTTACATAAGTAAATTGGAAAAGGCAAGTATAAGCTTAGTAGTTTAAAAATGAGACATTGGGCCGGGCGGTGGTGGCGCACGCCTTTAATCCCAGCACTTGGGAGGCAGAGGCGGGCGGATCTCTGTGAGTTCGAGGCCAGCCTGGGCTACCAAGTGAGTTCCAGGAAAGGCGCAAAGCTACACAGAGAAACCCTGTCTCGAAAAACCAAAAAAAAAAAAAAAAAAAAAAATGAGACATTGGTAAAGACATTATTGCAATTTTATATGGGAAAATCTTTCATTATTTCCCATTAGTTTGCATTATGGAAATTTTCACTAAAAAAAAAGTGACTGATCTCTCTTTACTTACAAGTGCTTTTCTCTTAACCTGAAAAAGAAAACTTTTGACAAATTCAAACATACACACATATGTGCGTGTGCGTGTGTTTGGCTGTTTGTAAAACTATTGATAGTTCTTAATGAAGACTGAAGCAACTCAGTATTCAGAACCTAAGAAAAGTTGGGAGAACAAAAATACTGATTCCACAAAGCCGTCCTCTAGCCTCCAGAACCAAAGTTAGTCTTATAAACAAAAAAAAAAATAATAAATACAATTTTCAAATGAAACAATAACTTTTTTTCTGAATCTATAAAAATAAATCTAAAAATTGTTCTGTGGATAAATCTGAGAGTCTTAGAAGCCTCATACTGGTACTAAAGGTCTAGAAGATAACAAGAGAGCTGCTTCAGTCTACATTGGAAGACTTAACTCACTGGCTCTAATATCAGCAAAAAAATTGCAGTAGCCACAGGATAGATGGATATGCCAACAGAGTGAAGGCAAAACATTACAAAACAGTATCTTTTCCCGGTATTCTTTTGTTGCGCTGTCACCAGAAAATGCTGTTCCCATTTAAAGTAGATCTTCTCGCCTCAAATCATCTAAGAAAATTCCCACAGGAGAGGCTGGCAGCTAGCAAATTAGTCCATCTTACATCTGGTCAAATTGCCAACCAAGACTGGCCATCATACCCATTACTACAGAACAATTTATTCTCACAAAATTAAGTTCTATGCTAAATAATGTTTAGGATTAAAAATAGAAATAGAAAAATTAGGGTAACAAGGAATCACAAATTCCTAAAATTTTATGCTGGGGGAAGGAAAATGGTGAACTTTGGTGCCAGCTACATGATGACCTTGACATCCAGGCCGAGTTTTCACACAGTTCTGATGTTTCAGACTACTTTCCTTGGCAAAAGGTGCAGAGAGAAAGATGGGCTAATGATGAGCAGGACCATACTTTGACAAAGAATGCTTAGCCACACATACCTCATTCTTTCTGTTTAAACTAAAATATCATGTTATCTCTTTATTTGTACTCAGTATGGCCAGATTGAGTAAATTATTCCTTGTTTGAAAAATGTAGGGAAAAAATTTAAGGGAAAAAGATACTTTCTCACAGCAACTGTAGCTGGTTGCGTTTTTTTTAGGGCACCAGGACATCATCAAGGGATAAGAAAAATTAATGAGACAGTGAGTAATTATTTGACATTTTTAATATTAGTATTTTAAGAGAATATACATACTATATAGTCTTTCTGGTATATGCATAAGAATATATGGTTGAAATTATGGATATATATATATGTATATATATATATACATAATTATATTTCTTTCTTGGTCAGAATATATATATATATATATATATATATAAAATAAAAGCCAATAGCTTTAATGAATTTAATAAAGCAAAGATTAAATTTAGTATTAAGAATCATAGAAAAATAGCCAATTGTAAAAATGTTGAGAGGGCACCAGGAGCTGCAGAAGTATGTAGCACTTGCTGCCCTTGAGAGGACTCAAGTTCAATGCCCAGCACTCACACTGTGTGCCTCACAGTTGCTATCACTATGGTCCTTTATAAGGGGGCCACAGCCAACAGATACCACACGTAATAAGCTTTGACTTTTTCAGATTTAGCAACAGTAAACAGCTAAAGCATCCTTACAAAGTACACAATACTGTCATCACTAAGTAAAATGCAGTCTATCCCCTATTCAAACAAAACAAAATATCCACTGAATAAGCCTGTATATTTTCCTGCAAATAGAGGTCATGACTTTGGGAGAGTTGGATGAATTAAATTATAAAAGAAATTGTTATAAAACTGTTTTGGGTCCAGAAAAGAAATGTATTTGCATAAAGTTAATTCCTTATAAAACACACAATTATATATTTGTCACCACAGACTCTGCAATTTTTTATTTTCAGTTTTTTTTTCTTCCTAGATTAAAATCATCTCACACTTTAGAATTACCTGTAAAATGTTAGCTCTTTCTCTGACCCTTCTTGCAGTATAATAAGCCCTTCTTTCTTTGTCAGAAGACTTAATGTAAATGTTATACAGAAAAAAATATATTTTATAAGGAAAATTATAAAGTTTTTGAAAGATAAAATATTGAATGTTTTTTGAGACATATTCACAGGTAGAAACACTGAAAATTATTCAGGTTTGAGTTTTTTTCATCTTGGTCTTAATATTAAGATTTAATTTCAATGAATCTGCGATATGCTTTTGATATAAAAATCAAAACATTTTTGAGGACCTCTAGTTCCGCCTAAAGGTTCAAATCCGATTGGCATTAAATATTTGGTTTTAAGGTCTTATGATTTATTATTTTATTTTTAATTTATCTACTGATATTTTCAGCATTAAATTGGAGACTTTGCTGATCTAGTATCACATTACAAACTTCCACAATATGTACCTTGGGGGCTCATTAGGATTTTGAGTATATATTCCTCAGTGTTATTACCCTGGGTGTTTCTTTAATTCTTCTCTATGTTCACTTCATAGATTTTTCACAATTTGATATGAATGAATTGGGTTTTGCTTTCTTCTTAGGTAGAGTCAAACTCTACAGTGACTACAAATGCACCTAGTTTCTGGATCTATTAGAGAATGCCAAGCAATCCAGTCACATGCAATAGAAGGCATAAATAATGATGCCATTGGAAGATTGGATTAATATCTAATTCCCGTGATTAGATCACATGTTTAGAATGTCAGAAGAGACATCTGCATGCACAAGGTACATTAGGTTTGATGTGAAGAAAATGAAATCTTCCCTTCTCTGTTATTTGAAGATAAGTGAATATGTAAACCTTTTTTGGTAGAAATATCTTTAATATAGACTGAAATGCAACTAACCTAGAGATCATCCAAATTATCTTTTATAATTTGTATTCTATATAAAATTGATATTTTCTATGAAGGAACTCATGACATTGATTTAAAGAGCTCTAAAATACATATAAGTAAATCTTTTGTATGATATTTGTCACTTAATGCTTCTCATGGCTTTCAGTCAGTTTGTATTGTACACATTTGGGGATATTTAGTGACATGTGTCAAGGCATGGGTGTGGAGAACAGAAGATAACTTTCAGGAACTTGTTCTCTCTTTCTACCAGGGAATCCAGGGACCAAACTCAGACAATCAGGTTTGTGTAGCATGCACCTTCGCTCACTGAACCATATCATAAGCTCAGAGCTATTGAATCCTTAGATACCAAATGTTACTCAAAGTTACAAAGTTAGTAGTATTTATTCATATAGAAATTTTACAATTAAGAATTAGCTGGTAAAATTAAAGATAAATATTCTTCCTCTGAGTTCACAATTGAAAAAACAGTGATTAGGAAAATGTGCAATGTTTCTTTTTTTATATTTTTTTATTGAAATTTTTTTCACGGAATATATTATGATCATGGTTTCCCATCACTTATCCCACCCAGATCCTCCCACCTATCCACCCATCCAACTCCTTGCCTTCTTTCTCTCTGTTTAGAAAACAAACAGGCAAAATAAAATTACAAGCAAACCAGAATTATAATTTTTTTAAAAAGGAAAATGCACAAGAAACACACACATCACACCCCTCCACTCTCTCAAGGAACTATGTAGAAATGTCAGAAAAATTGTAAAAGCCAGAGGAGATGGAAGAGACCAAGGTAAGATCATTTTTCAAAGTATAATATTTTGATAAACTTTTGAGAAATTAATTTTTTGTGTTATTTTATTTCATTGAGCTCATTGAGAATTTTGTACAATATATTTAGATCATTATCACCCCTCCCTCTTTTTCTACATCCATCCCCCTTTCTTTCTAAACCAACTTAGTGTTCTCATATTTTTTTCTTTTCTTATTTTACCTTCAAGAAAACATGGTGTTCCCCATATTTTCTTGGATGTGTGGTCTTCCACTAAAATATGCACAACCCCAGGGCCCACATTCTTAAAGAAAATGAGTCTCCTTCTCTCAGCAGAATTTAATTACAATAATTATATGGCTAAAGATGGGAGCTAGTACATGTCTTCCCTCTCCAGGCTGGGATTTTATATGGCCAGATACGGTGCAGGGCTAGTGCATACTGTCTCAACTACAGTTAATTCACATGTGCATGGCCGTGCATTGGCTAGAAATATATAAGTCAACAAAAAGCGTTATGATTTATAATGATATCTAAGCCATATGTCATTTATATAAGTGCTCAGTTTTTCATAATTCAGTTTGTCTTATTATTTTCCCTTGAAATTAAAATGCCTTATACTAAACATTATATAAGTGAATGTCTTGACAACAAAAATAAAACCAGGAGTTTGGTAAAGATGTTTTCTGTCATCTTCCACAAGGAGTCAGAAGTGCGGTTCATGAAGCCTTTGTGAAATGAGCATCAGCACAGCACCTGTTTTCAAACCACCTACTCCTCTTATATGTGCCTGGGTGTGTAGTACTGGCTGTAGGCCTGTGGAGAAACTCTGCCTTTGATCATAATTTTATAATTATGAGTTCTTAGATGTTCAATGATTTAATAGCCTATGCTTATAATAACTTTCCCCTCTCCTATTTAATAAATGAATCTGAAGAAAAGAAATGTATGTGTAAGAGAAAAAAATTAAATTTTGGTCAGTTTCATTATAAAGATCAATATAAAGATATTTAACTAAATATTCCTAACATATGTGAGCTTACAATGGAGCATATATTTATCACTAACACTTTTTACAATTCTCTATTTTACAGACAACACAGAGAAAAAAATCCAAAATATGTTAAAGCCTTGAAGTCACATCTGCCGCTGAATCTCATTGCAAATATTGGAATACTTTCATTCTGAGTGAAGACTACAGCGAGAAATCCACTCAGTCTGCTTCAGGAGTGTTAGGGAATTTACTAGGATATGAATTGAGGAAATATACTCGTGAACACAGAATCTTGTAAACAGCTAAAATTGTCCAGTGTTCTGACTGGGAGCGAATCCACCTGGCAGTCTGATCACACCAGGAAGCTAGAAGCAGTGGCCTCGTGACCCCTCTTCCTTTCATTTTAAGAGGTCACATAGGACAGCAAGAAGCACTGTCTCCTTTGGCCATACAGCCCAAGGTCAGGGCGGAGCAAATACCACTACAGAAAACATAGTTTACCTGTGAATCTTATCTATGAAGAGATATCTGAGGAAGGTAGAATTAAAGGAAAGAAGCAATAAATACAGTCTTCTGTGTTTTTATACTTGTGAAAACTTCCATTTGATTGGAAATTTGACACTGTAAATATTAGGTGTGTTTTAAATTAATGATTGAACATTATTAGAAAATTAAATCATGGATCATGGTTGTAAATCCCACATTTGCATAAATAAATTTGTAACAAAATTAATTAACCAGCATATTCTAGTTTTAATATTTTCCAGCCCTGATACCTGGTAGGTGGAAGTTAATAAGCAGCACACCTAAGTGTTTTCAGTAGCTTAAAAGCAATGAATATATTAGATGGATAAAGATATCAAATTTGCCTGTTCATTTATGGAAGTGTCCACATGCAAACACATACTTGAATATTAAATGGTACTTATAAATGGCACAAATATAAAAATCATAATTTTGTAGGGAAATAAGCTAAATTACATTATTACCGCCAATGTTTAATCAATAGTGTTTTTATTTTGTCAATTTTGAGATTATAATTCCATCATTTCTCCCTTCTCTTTCCTCTTTCCAAGCCTCCCCTCCATATATACCCCCTTGCTCTCTTTCAAATTTATGGCCTATTTTATCATTAATTGTTGTTACATACAGATATGTATGTACTTATATTTTCCTAAATATAACCTGCTCAGTTTGTATAATACTACACTTATGCACATTTTCAGGGCTGACCTTTTAGGAGTAGACAACCAGTTGGTATACTATTGACAAGAGAAGACTATTTCACCCACTCTAAGCATTTCTTAGTTGCCTGTTAGTACTTTATTTAGGTTAGAGGCCCATCCACTCTGGCATGTCTATTGGTCATTTTTGTTTAGGTTACGTTTAAAGGCAGTCTTGTTGTTCAGACTTTATGTCTATAAATTACGGATATACTAGGAGAGACAATCTCAAAGCCAGGTTCCTGATCCTTTGGTTCTTACAATGTTTTGGATTCCTCTTCCCAATGTTCCTTGAGGCTTAAGTGCAGAAGTGTTTTGAGGATGTCTCCATTGGGACTGGTATCCACAACTCAGTATTTTATTGACTGTGTTTTTTTCCATATTGGTCCCCACCTATTTTAAAGAGAGGTTTCTTTTATGAGGGGTGAGGAATTTAAGGATTCCCATTATTTGAGCATCCAAATTTCAAGCTTAACAGAGTCCCAAATAAAACATGGTTTATATATATGTAATTTAAAAATAGTTTTTTTAATTAAAATGTTTTCTATTCATTTTAGATACCATTTTAGATTCCCCTGTTCTCCCTCCTCCCACCCCCCAGCCTTCTCCCCTTCTGAAATATATTAGCAGCCCTAGCTTATACATTCAACACAAAATGTACCAATTTATTTCTGCTACAAATGTTACCCTTATTATAATTGACAACTATGATTGTAGTATAAGTCTTTGCTATCTTCAAAAATTTTAACCTATAATATTACATTCCAGGCAAGAAAAAGACAATCAATTTGAATAACAATATATAATTTGAAACATCTGTGGTACCTGTAGACAGTGTAAGCATCCCATTTAACTAATAACTAAATTTTCTCCTTGGACTATTTCCAAGAACTGGGATGACCACAGTTAAAAATGTTGCTTATATTCTGTGTTGTTTTTCCCCTTTGTCATATTTTCAGTTAGCTGGAAATATTTATAGTTCTTGAGATTTGAAGAACTCCTTTTAAAAGAAAAAAATATGAAACACTATTAAAAAGAAAACATCTACTCTCCCTTAATATGTCATGGAGTTCTCTTAAGTGTTATACATAGGCACTATGGTGCATAACAACAAAAACAGTGGTAGCAGGTGGCAGTAAGAATTCAAATTAGATCCAGTGTTCTGGGGGACTGCAGGGGGTCTTCCACATCAGTTTTTTGAGTGAACATATGAGACTCTCACACGATCAGGTTCTGTAATGAGTCACCCTTTGTGTCTTCCTATTTTTGCATAGTTTCTGTGTTGTTTCCTCTCAGTACATTACTGTTTTAATAAATAACTTTCCTTCTTAAAAAAATAAAACTGAATATTCTTTTTGATATATCCCTGCATGATTACCTCCTGTGGTAACATCTAATATTATCAATTGCAATGTATATTTATGAAGTATTATATGAATAGTGTCTTTATTTGAGCATTATGATCTGTATGCATTTACAGATTTGATTTGCATATAAATATCACTACCAATACATATATTCAATTTTCACAATAATTTTAAACACTTATTAAGAATGAAGTTAATAAGTAGTTATGAGAAAAACCAAAAGCTTTTAATGGAAAGTTTAACATATATGACTAAATTATTATTAATATATAAACACAAGGTATTTTCTGCCTGAACAGCATAGTTTTGTTATGTTTAATTTTGTCCATAAATTTTCTCAAGGTAATATTTTAAGAGATTAAGTAGACAAGAGTGATAATTGTATATGTATATATATATATATTACACATATGCATATTCTTAATTTTAAATGAATATATTTCTACATATTTCTAGCTTCAGGATTACCTATCTTCACATTCCATTTTTATTAGTGTAATCTTGTCACTTATATATATTATCCACCTCCATGAGCAGTGAAATATTTAATAGGACATCAACATCAATATATTTTTCATAAACTTCATTATCTGTCTATCTGTTTATAACTGTCTGTCTCTGACTCTCTCTCTCTCTCTCTCTCTCTCTCTCTCTCTCTCTCTCTCTCTCTCTCTTTCTCTTGAAAGAAAGACAAAAAGAGACACAAAATAATTTGAAAATACTCTGCTTTGGCTTCCACAAAATAACTTCATGTTATTAATATTGTTTAAATTATTTGGTCTTTTTTTTGTTCACTTACTTGTGGAAACTATATCAAAATATAGGGTTAATGTGTGTTTTAACTACTAGACTTAGGCCAAATAAATCAGTGTGTAGCATGGTCATATTTTAATTGTTGCAAAGAAACCAAAGGTGATGAAGACATGAAAAGTTTGACTCAAATAACCTTTGTAATACCATTCATATCTATAATAGATAATAAACTAAGATGTTTTTGAATTTACATATTAGTGTTCTATAAAGATTATGACATAGTAATTTCTTCAGCCTCACAACTGGGTAGTAATATTATTTCTTTGTTTTGTTTTTAACATAACTGGAAATAATATATTTACTCACAACTAAAATTTGTTTTTTTTTTAGTATGGTCAAATGAGAAAGCAATTTATTTAACCTTAATTATCTCCATGTAACTCAAATATCAGAGTTGATTTACAGTGCTTCTCTTGCTGTCAAATCAATCCACTTCATCTCAGAAATAACCGTTAAGAAAAGCTACAATAAAAGAATAGCTAATGCTCTTGGCCACACAATTGTCTTGTCTGAAATAACACAAAGTAGATGCAGCTGTTCAAAGTGTTGTTTCTTACAGAAGATCCCCTTTTTATAACTTACATCATCAATTATACATACATTGTTTTACAGAGCCTTTAGTCCCCAATCATTATATAAAGGATTTTATTAAAATATATGTTACTTATTTTCCCTGTGTAAATTTTATATTTTGTATCTTTTCACCCAACATGGATAAAACATAGAAGAAATAAATTTAATTTTGTGAAAATTTCAAGTTTAGTGAGAATGTGGTCATCCACAAATAGTCTATACATATATGGCATGTATAATTAAATCCATTGATAAAAGTGGTTAATTTGCATGTATAGTCAAAATGTTAGGTGAAATAATAATACATGATGATGGTTGCTTGTATTTAATAAGCTCTTATCATACAAGAAAAACTATTCTTGGAGTTTCTGTTATGGATTCATTAAATTATCTGGTAATCAATTAAATATGACATGAGATGAACAATGTTGGTCAATATCTTTTATATTATTAAAGGACAATGGTTCAAACATATGAAATCATTTATATGGCATGAATTTGTATGTTTAAAAAACATTTTTTCCTAAAATAATACCTGAATGAGTAGGATGACATCATTTAATGCTTCAGTTTAACCTTAGTTTAACTGGATTGTTTTCTTTAACTTGACAAATCACAGCATATGCTGTGAATATGTGTTGCTCCCAAAGTTGCTTTGGCCTATGGTAAAGCAGTTTAGAGACAGGCAGGAAACCCAAGCAGAGACAATGAGAGAAGAAAGGAGAGGTGGGAGAGACATCAGGCCTCAGCCCAAGGAGCAACATGCCAGCAGACTGGTAAAAACATAGATTAATAGCAATAGGTTAATTTAGAATGACAGAGCTAGCTAGCAAGATACTTAAGCCATTGGCCATACAGTTTGTAGTTACTATAAGCCTCTGAGTGATTATTTCATAAATGGCTGCTGTACCGTGGGGCTGGGTGGGAACAGAGAAACTTCTGGCTCCATAATTCAATTATTGATGTTTTTCAGCACCGTGCACTTTACAATCATGGACAACTGAACTGAGAGAAGAGAACACAGAAAACACAGAACCAAATTATATATACTCTGTTGAAATAATTGTATCACAAATAGTGGCCGGTCTGAAATTATTTATCTAACTCTTCATTCTAAGAAACAATATAAAAATATATCATTCATAACAAAGATTATAACACCAAACCAATCAAAAGCTCCATTACATTGGTATATAAATTCATAAAATTTTAATGGAAGTTTTCATTATAGATACTATTTCATTTCATTTCACAATATTCTCTTCTTTTCAATAAATCTAAGTAAAATTATGCTTCCTAGTAGACTGTCAATCTTCTACAAATGTACAAGACTATTTAGGAAATAATTTAAGAAATAAACATGCCTGTTTTATTGTAATTCAGTTAACAGTATGAGGTGACCCCAGCCTAAAATTCCCTGTTGACCCTCTAAGTTTGTTTTTCAAAGCAAACGTTTCACCTACTTTGCACAGTAGGAAATATATTGCATGTATAAGTGTGTTACTTTCAGACCTGAAGCAGTTTGAAGATTACAGTTTTCTAAAGCCTAGCGTATTCATTCAACATTTCTAGATACACATATGCAAACCATAATCAACCTTATGTAGCTTTCTCTTCCAGGTAACATGGACATAATGGGCATTAGTATTTTGAAGAGACTGGTCACACATTACTAACTAGATATGATTTTAGGCTACTACTACAATCTTAAAATACCCAAAGACTCCAATGAAAACTGCATTAATCTGAAACTCAAAAATCTTTAACAATATGTGATTTTGCACAATGCAAAACACTTTAAGAACTTGTCTAATTTTATTATTTAACCTGTTTAGAAAATTGGGTACATTATAATTATTGTTTGCATGATGTCTTTAATAACAATGAACATATATACTCTTAATTTTAAATATATTCATCAGGTGTATAATATTCCCCAAGAATGTTTCTTTGGTTTTTCTCGCCTCAAGATTCCCTTTGTATCCATGTATACAGTGACATTTTTTATGCATTATCCTCTTCCACAAACAAGAACATATTCAGTATAGATCTTATCATCAGTATATTATACATATATTTAAATCTGGTAAATATTCTAAAAACACCTTCCTAAATCAGAAACAACAAACAAACAAACTCTCCCACTGGCCATGAACTGAGGTGAACGCCAAGAGTCCACAGCTTCACAATATACTAGGAATAACGGACAGCTGGGGAATCTGTTCTAAACAAGACATTCATAAAAACTCTCCTAAGACTCAGAAAATACTGTAGAAAAAGAGTGGAAAGAATATAAGAACCTGAAGAAACACAGAAAGTAGAAGAAATACCTTTTTCTGGAAAACAGAAACTGAACGACTTGCAAGAGAATGGGAGAACCACTGGACTATTTGCAGATGGTAGATTTGGGGATCAGTAAATTATTCCTTTAGTGAAGTACACAGTTGTGATGAAACGGGATTTAGTAGGCATTTTACTCCAAAGGAAGCACAGATGTGCCCGGTTCAGCTAAGTGGGTCACAAAACAAATTAAAAGTCTTGAGCCCGAGAAGAGTCCTGGTCCGACGAGAAGTAGAGGTTTTAAGTTTGTAAAGGTGACAAGAGAGGACTGAAGGGAGAGGGTAACCATAATTCATTATGTACGTCTAAGAAATTTCCTAAGAAATTCTTATGTTAATTAAAACGCTAGATACATGAGATGCCATCACACTGTATACCACTGTACTTTCAATAAATTAACATGAATAAACTTCAGACTGTGACATAATATTTTCATGTTTTAAATTCATAAATAACACTATAAATTACAAAATACATATGATAAAATGCAACATCAGTAAGTTACTAACAAAAGAAATAAACATAAGTATGAAAGATATAATAAATAGGGACACATGGTTAAGAGGTTCAGTAAAATATTGACTGGCACTAAACTTCAAGGAATCAGATATCAAGACCTCAGTGATATACCTACTTCAAGCCATATGTAAGGGAGATATAGTTAATATATAGAAGAGATATCTGTACTCAGTTTTTATTATACAACTGTTAAGAATGCTCCCCAAATCAAAGATTATAAATAAACAAATAAATAGTGATATTGTGTTCCCCAATACATTGTGAACACTAATAAACTTATCTGGGGTCACAGAACAGAACAGCCACTAGATATAGAGGCCAGAAAATTGTGGCACACACACACAATTTTAATCCTAGCATTCCTAAGGCAGAGATCCATCTGGATCTCTGTGAGTTCAAGGTCACACTAGAAACAGCAAGGCATGGTGCCACATGCCTTTAATCTCAGGAAATGATGGTAGGAAGCAGAAAGGTATATAAGGCATGAGAATCAGGAACTAGAGCCTGGTTAAGCTTTTAGGCTTTTGAACAGCCTTTCAGCTGACATCCATTCCTATGAGGACTCAGAGGCTTCCAGTTTGAGGAAACTAGATCAGCTGAGGAATTGGTGAGGTGACGTTAGCTGTGGCTGGTTCTGTTTCTCTGATCTTTAAGTATTCACCCCAATACGTGGCTCCAGGTTTGGTTTTATTAATAAGATCTTTTGAGATTTGTGCTACAGAATAGATAAACAATTCTGGTACACATAAGCAATGAAATTAAAGGTGACTACGAGAAGATATCAATCCACACAATCAATGGTCACAGAGATAATTATGTTAATTAATATAGTATAGATAAATACTATATTAAAAAGAAAATACAGACATTTCTTCATTAACATGCAGAATCATAAAAATGATATTATAGAAATTGAGAGTTGTCTGGTGGTTATCAGATGTTGGGAGAATAAAGAGACATAAAGGAATAATTGAAAAATAAGAAAGGTACAAAATTACAAGTAGATAGTAAAAAGTTCTGCTGTACTACTATAGAATTAGGTGTCTATAGATAACAATAATTATGGTTTAAAAGTCAGAAGGAAAGATTTTCTTTCATATAATTTTCTAAAATATGGAAGATTTATTGGTTTTATGCTTTAAGTTTGCTGTCACTTAATGAAAAATTCACTTCTGTGGTTTTACTAGGATCTATCAGATTAATATTATTTCCTAAGCAATGCTTTAAAATAGAGAGCTGGGAATGAGCAGAATTCAGGTCCATTTCTTTTTAAAAGGTCCTTGCTGGTAATCAGCATTTATAATCAAAATTAAAGCATACAAATGTATTATGTCTCCAAAAATAGTATGAAAATTAATTATTTTTCCTTTAATGAAAACCATTTTTCTCATGTAATATAGCCATTTGATACAGGCTCCATGCTTGTAATTGCCCTGGTATTCTCCTTCTATCAAAATCCAATTCCCAGACTTCCCTCCTATCAAGATCCAAGCCGTTTCTGTCTTTCATTAGAAAAGAAACATGTGGTGGTATTGTGTTCCCCAAAATATTGTGTACCCTAATAAATTTATCTGGGGTCAGAGAACAGACAGCCACTAGATACAAAGGCTAGAAAATGGTGGCACTCACACCTTTAATCCTAGCACTCCAGAGGTAGAAATCCTTCTGGATCTCTGTGAGTTCAAGGCCACACTGGAAACAGCCAGGCATGGTGACACACCTTTAGTCCCAGAAAGGAGCCTTTAATCCCAGGGAGTGGTGGTAGAAAGCAGAAAGGTATATAAGGCGTGAGGACCAGAAACTAGAAGCATTTGGTTGGTTAAGCATTTGGATGGTTAAGCTTTCAGGCTTCTAGCAGCACAGTTCAGCTGAGAGCCATTCGGAGATGAGGACACAGAGGCTTCCAGTCTGAGGAAACAAGACCAGCTGAGAAATTGGCCAGGTGAGGTTAGTTGTGGCTTGTTCTGTCTCTCTGACTATTCAGCATTTCACTCCAATAACTGGCCCCGGGTTTGATTTTTATTAATAAGACTCTCTAAGATTCATGCTACAGAAACAAGCTTCTCAGGGATAATAAAAATATATAACAATAGGATAAAATAAAACTAATACATCACAGTAAAGCAAAACAAACAAAAGAGTCCAAGAAAAGGCCCAAGAAACAGACAACCACACATTTGCACACTCAGGAATCTCCTAAGAACACTATAATGGAAGCCATAATATAGAGGCATTTTGAACATTCCCACTCCACTCCCCCATATCCTTTCAGATTCTCCCCACCTCACTGCCAACTCAGTTTTCATTGTCCAGTTCAGTGGACAAATTCAACTCAATTTTTATGTCCATCAATCAGTGAGTAATAATAAGAAAATTATATATGTTTATATATATATATATATATATATATATATATATATATATATATATGTATATATATTTAAAGAAGGAATATTTCAATTAACAATGTTTGTTGAAATAATCTATTTACAAATGGTTAAATACTGAATGATTTCACTTCAATAAGAAATGTTTTATATTTTTAGTCTTCCTCACAATAGGAGAAAAGTTTGCAGTGGTTTCCATAGGGTTTTCGTGAGGCAAATGTACACATTGTTTTTCATGGTGTCTTATTTATGCTAGATGGAAAAATTCTAGAAGTTATCTGTAAAATATGATAGTTAAAGTTAACAGCATAGTATTGTCCAAGTTAAATTGTCAAAATAATATTTCATTTAAAAATCAAACCTCATTGAATGTTACATTATTAGATAAAAGGAAGTAAATTAAATAAATAAATAAATAGGCATATGAAATCTTTAACAGTCACTTGTGCTTCTTACCTTGTTTAGGGTGATGTTAAAGGAATATCTGCAAATTTTTTATTTAATCAGGGGGTACATAGTAAATATACAAAGCTCTGATGTTCCATAGCACAAAATAAAGGTTACAGTTTACAATAATTCACTTTAAATTTCAGTCACAAGAAAGTATCTTTGGCAAAAGAGGAGTGAATTTGGCTATTCCAGAGGCCTACCAGAAGCTATGTGGTTGGCACATTTGGTGGTGATAAATGATCTTATTGTGGTGAGAATAGACAGTGACAGTGATGTTGCGGGAGATGTCAGTCAGGTACTTAAAGGAACTAGGTCACACACAAATTTAGCATAGAAATTTAATGATAAACTGAGTCAATGCTACAGAGGACATACATGTCCCTCGTCGCCTGTCACTGTCCCTGTCTTCCACTTCCCCACATATTCTCATCTTCATGCATTGAGAATTGAGTTTACTTTGTATTTTCTTTTCTTTCATGATCTACTCCTAAGGTTGTGTCCCTTGCACAGTTATATCTTGTATATATGAATTTTAAGGCTGGTGGCATTTGGAGACTGGTATTTTTGGATGGTCTGTTTTAGGAATTGAAAGAAGGCCCCTATTCTAGTAGACTAAAAGAGGGATTTCTCATTTTGCCATGTGAGAACACAGAAATTGCTACACAAGGAGAAGATATAATCCTCTTGTGACCTAAAACTTTCTAACCACTTCCTTTTGGTCTTCCTGGTCTCTAGAAGGAATATAAATGATTTTCTGTTTTTATGTAATATCCAGTATGCAGTGCTACTTAACAGTAGTCAAGCTGAGTACACTATTTTCCTCCTGCGACTGTGAATATGTTTAGAGGTACTCTTATAAAACAAGTATCTTAACGAAGCTGATTTCAGTTGTACTCTAAATTATATTGGAAGTCATTATAGAGTCTTAATAAAGGAGTGTTTCACACAGATATCTATTATTTCTGTAGAAGATAATAAATAATAAGAGAATTAAGTAACTTCTGTGTTACTGAGCTATCCTGAATTAAAATATGTCTCCCTTTGGCTCATAAGAGGACAATCATGATATTTCTGTATGTCAATCTATTTTCTCTGCATAAATGTATAACCAAAACATGTGTAGAGTGAGGTATTTCTAATGCTCTTCCTTCCAGAACGCTGCAGTGCTAACATGGATGTTGTTAAGTTTGTGTCAATTTTTCTTTAAACAATTATGTCTGTGCCTGTATCATTTATATACCTATATAGTATCTATTTCTACTTTATCTATGCATGGTATATGTATATTCAACTGTGTAATAGAAATATAAACTTATGAATATGTTTTATGATGTGTATTCAGCTATTACCAATGTACAGATTTTTAGAGCTAGCATTAGACTCATTGGCATATTGAGTGTGATAACACTATTAGTTTAGAAGGAATTTCACCACTTCTTAATTTAGTTTATCATCTTTAAAATTTAGAATGACTCCTTACAGGAATAATGACATCTTTTGTTTCCTGATAATTTGCAATCTTTCTACTTATAAACTAACCATAATAAACTAAGTTTGTCTCTCTGTTGCTACATCTGTTTTTCTCTCGCTTATGTATACACATGCATACACACAGACACAAACACACCACTGACTTTTCAGTTTCACTTCCCAGGTATCATAAAAATTAAATTAAGGAGGTAAAAATGCTTACAAGTTGGTTTGTAACTGAATGGTGCCATTGTCTCTGGCATGGAAAAGCAATTCTTTATGTCATTGACATTCAGCAAATTTCACTTATTTATCAGTATCTCAGATCTCTGACAATGAACAATTCCCTTTACTGTTCAAAGTCTCATTTGTAACTTCATAATGTAAATCATGCTAATGTTAAAATATTGAGTGAAAGAAAAATGATACACATAAAACATCTGACTTGCAGTAAAGAAAATAACAGAAATACATCAATGAAGAAAAACAGAAAATACATTGTTTTACCTTGATCCTTTGAAATAGAAATAAAGCTACCATGGAAATGGTGATTTCACTTCCTAGCATTAAGTTTTGATAACACAGTAGATGTGTACTGAATTCACCCCCAAGGAAAGCCTATAAAATACTTTGAAAATTATAGGGTCTCTCATAATGGAGAAAGGGAACAAAGATCCAGGAACAGAAAACAGGCCTTTATGTTCTCAGTACATTTTGACTTACAGTAGACCCAAAGGAAGGCAACACAGACCTATTGAAAGCAGTAAGTTAATATTTTACAACCATGCTGGGCAAGGCTTTGTTTGCCTTGTAGACACAATGCCACCATATACGCTATTTGTTAGAAAACAATCAAGATCTGTAGCATTAAAGGAAATAGATTTCTTGCCAATAAGAGTTGAAATTATCTACAGCAAATAAAGTAGCAATTTACCTATAGGCCGATCACACATTAGGGAGAAAATTGCTACTCTAAATTATGTTTCAATAGTTAAAGGGATTTCTAAGACGCTTTTAAAGGAAAAATTCAGAGTGAAAGCTTTAAGTTTATTTGAATTATCAAAGATTTATACAAGGATGAAAAAAGTGTTTTTAAAGGTCCAATAAAACCCACAACCTGCGTCTTGTTCTCAGAAGGGTTTTAATAGAGATGTAGTGTTGCATGGTCATTGTCTTTTGGATTTAGAGCCATGTGGCCCTTTGAGCAAAACACTGCTGCTTGAATATAACCACTGCATTTGAAACTCCTTTCTAATTTTAAACAAGAAAACTATAGTGTACATACTAAGAATGCCAGTCTGGACATACAGACTTCTCCACAGTCAGAACCGTAAAACAATAAACAAACTATGTTTTGATATGTTATACTTTATAAATAAGAAGATAGAGATTGAAATATGTAATCATAAATCTGTTAAAAATATATAACCTTAAAAAATCGCCGGGCGGTGGTGGCGCACGCCTTTAATCCCAGCACTCGGGAGGCAGAGCCAGGCGGATCGCTGTGAGTTCGAGGCCAGCCTGGGCTACCAAGTGAGCTCCAGGAAAGGCGCAAAACTACGCAGAGAAACCCTGTCTCGAAAAACCAAAAAAAAAAAAAAAAAAAATCATAATGATTTACAGAGTAGTGTAGAGTAAGCAATCATTATACTGAGTCTTGGCTTTCAAAAATAATACCATTTCCCACCCTCTGTCATCGAAACTCTGAAAGGTTGACACCATATTCCACTGAGGCTATAGGAGAAACACATTTTCTCCTTTTACTGTTGTACATGGCAGGAAACTAGTCATATACAGTAAATTTTTACATGTTTTTTTCCAGAAATCTAAATTCTAAGAAACTATTTTCAAAATAAAAAATAACACATTTTGTGCTTCACTGAAGCACTAATTGTCATAAAAGAATACCAAAAACAATCTTAATGTTTATAAGGAGAGTTTGTTAAATTGAACAGATTGCAATATGAATTAGTAGTATATCTTTAATTAGTTAAGCCTTGAAATTCTAGAATATATTGGTTGTTCTGTTAGTATAATAAAATCAGAAACAAATTTTATATTTGTAATTTACTCCAAAAGATCATTAATTATATATTCTGAATTATAACTTCAAAACAATTTATTATGCTTTTAAAGATTCTTGGAATTTTGTGTGACTCTTTTATGGAAATGAAGTGATGATTCATGATGACATGAATTTCATGTTATTTTATGTATTTATTTATTTATTTACTTACTTATTTATTTATTTTGGTTTTTTTTCAAAACAGGGTTTGTCTATGTAGTTTTGGTGCCTGTCCTCAATCTTGCTATGTAGACCAAGCTGGCTTTGAACTCACAGAGATCTGCCTGGTTCTGCCTCTTGAGTGCTGGGATTAAAGGTATGTACCACCAAAGTCTGGTGCATGGATACTTTATAAACTTTCTAATTCAGGCTTCTGTAGGATTGTTTGTGTTGCTTACTTGCAGCAGCAAAACAATAAGTTGAATAGTATGCTGACAGGTTTCCCAGAAGTGATGTTTTGGGTAACTGATCAGGCAATTTTCACTGCCTCGTTCTTGGAGCTGTCTATGAACAAGAATGATACCAGGAGGAAAAGACATTGATCAGATAAACATGCTCAAAATGGTGAACAAAAACAAGAGCTTTAAGCATGTAAAGTGTTTGTATTTTGTTTCTTATATTGGTTATATCAAATTAGATCAGCAAATTCCTAACCATCCTTTGTACATTGTCAAAATACACTACTAAATGACAATTGTCCCATAATTTTTGAATATATTATTTATATTTCTAGATTGGCAAATAATTCTATCTGACTGACTAGTTTCTGCTCCTCTGTTGTATTTTCCAATGCATCAATCAAGAGTAGATTTTATTTTGGTAAAGTAAATACACTTAGGTCCACATAAGTACCATTAAATCAAGAACTGTTATTTATTTTGATGAAGCAATGAAAGGTTGTATTAATTTGTGTCCACAAACACTGATCACAAGCTACATAAATTTGAGAGTACCAAGGAAGATATAAATGTGAAGTTTGTGACAAAAGAGCTAGTTAAGATCTTACTATGGAAAATTTCTTATATCAAAAATTATATATAGTATATAATTTTTATATAGTTATATGTAGTATATACTTTATATGTACATATAGATATGTGTATACACATATATATATATACATATATATATGTATATATATATATATATATATATATATATATATATTTAATTCTAAGCCTAGAAATTGGTTCAGGTTGAGGATCGATCAATAGCAGGGCTCTTTAGCACATTGCTTCTTCCAGATATAGTCTACCAACACCACAGTATCCTCACTGAAAGTTATCTCTTTTACTGGTTTGATTCATAATACAATAGAAGTATGTAAAAGTACTCTCATGCAATTTTTATAACTGTAATGTTAATTTCTCTGCCCAGATGATTCACTTTGCAAAGAAGAAAATAAGTCAATATGGAGAGATGTGGAGTCCAGTCCCAAGGAATAAATCCACAAAACAGTCCTCCACCAAAGGCTCAGGAAACACCATGGAAAAGGGGACAGAATGATTTTAAGAGCCAGAACATCACAGAATTTGGAGTGAGATTGTGTATTCTGGTAAGATGAGAAGCTACACTCAAAGTCTCACAAACACGAAGTTCAAATATGAACTGAACAAAGAAAATATCAACAAACATGCCAAAACCCATGGGGAAAATTCCCTGAGGCCTGAAAGCTTACACAAAGAACCCCAGGCAAATGGATAAAGCTGGGAGTGGGAGAGAAGATCACATCAGTTGTTTCTCATGTGCCAAGTGGTCAGCCTTAAAAGCATACATGCAAGTAACATTATGTGGACTGAATGTGGTATATTTAGGGATATATATGTATATGCACAACATATATGCATGTAATAACAATTGGTGAAAGAAGAAGCCATAAATATGAAGGAGAAGGTGGAAAGAAATATGGGATGTTTGAAACAAGGAACCAGAGGAGAGAAGTAGTAGTGAAATTAAAATCTCAATAAAAGTCTATCATCTTGTTTTACTGCATGCTGAAAGATTACAAGAGAAAGCCAGTTGCTGTGGGATGGTCTGTATGTCAAATTACTCTGATTTGTCAATAAATAAAACACTGATTGGCCAGTGGCTAGGCAGGAAGTATAGGCGGGACTAACAGAGAGGAGAAAAGAAAGAACAGGAAGGAGGAAGGAGTCACTGCCAGCCACTGCCATGACAAGAAGCATGTGAAGACGCCAATAAGCCATGAGCCACGTGGCAAGGTATAGATTTATGGAAATGAATTAATTTAAGATATAAGAACAGTTAGCAAGAAGCCTGCCAGGGCCATACAGTTTGTAAGCAATATAAGTCTCTGTGTTTACTTGTTTGGGTCTGAGCAGCTGTGGGACTGGCGGGTGATAGCGATTTGTCCTGACTGTGGGCAAGACAGCAAAACTCTAGCTACAGCCAGTCTTTGTAGGAAGTCAACATTTCTAAAAGTGAAAAGACATAGCTTAATTCACCACCTCTACAAGTCCTTGTAGCCATTATAAACTCTATGCTCTACAGAGTAATAATAAGTAGTTTGTGTTTATCTCATTCCTATGATGGTTTTAAACATTATTAAGGAAGACAAAACATTAAAAAGTTACTATTAACTTGTCACCTAGAAAAATCAAGAAATGTATTAGAGTTTTAAAAGCATTTTTCTTAATATAAAATTAGATCAGATCTACAATGCTACCTAATATTAATAATAGTTTTAAAAATATGAATCATGTGTGTGCATGTGTATCTGAGCATGCAATAATCTATGAATGCACTGGGTCCAAAAGCACAAGAAAAATTACAATGTTGTTCAGCCTGGAATGCCAAAACCCATTCCAAGGAGGTTCTTGATGCCCTGAATGACCTCATTGTTTACCTTGTAGTCTTTAGCAAGGAAGTTATTGAAATAATCTGACATTTACATACATATATTGTTTTGTTGTTTGATTATTCTCTTGATTATTTTTCTGTGACTTTCCTATAAAATATATGAATCACAAATTGAAAGAACATTTTTATTAGTGAATGATGTTCTAACATATTTGGAAATTAAAAATTTAGATGAGAGAAAAATAAAATTCTTAAAATTTGTGGGAAAAGGACTATAATGAGTCAAGAGAAAAGAAAGAGGTCATTGGATTCAGGGTAATTATATATTTCTTTCTCTTTTTCTTTTAGTATATCTGTGCTATTATATGAAAGCTACTTGAACATTGTAATTAACACCAGAGTTCTCATTGCATTTATTTCTGAACTCCTTCTGGCTATCCATGACACATCGGTCTTTGCATTTTAGTCTGTGTTAATTGAATTCTGTGGAATCAAAAAGTTGGTAAAATATTCATCTTGGCATCCTTTCTACCACTCTTCCCCAACTGAATAGAGTGAGCCATTAGGGATCATCATCTACTAGACACAGCAGGACAGTGGCACATGTAAAATCAGAGCAATTGCAACAGCATGTACAAAATATGGGCAAGCCCATGTCAGGGCAAATCCCAACAGGAAATGAGTTGTGCACCCAATTCCATCCCAAACCTTGGAGCTATTCGTAATTGTTATCTGCTGGGAAACAGAGGAAGGAGTTTTCTCTTAGAAGGCAGCCTGTGAAAAGTGAGCCATTCTCCAGTAGAAGACTACACTACAAGTGTACTTAGCATCACAGATTAGTCTTGGAAAATTAATAAAAAGGTTATAAAATCAGGTGTGTGGTGAGGTGGTTTTCAGTTGGAGAATTAGCAGACAGAGTGAAGAGGGGTAAGGATGTGGCATGAAACTCTCAGAGAACTAACGCTAAGTGGTTTCTTAATGTGCTAGGTATGAGACAAACACCAAAGGAAGGGATGTTCAAGGCAGACCCAAGACTAGAAATAATAGATGCTGGGAAGAAGTAGCCTCACCACTAGCACCTCTGTAGTACATGTGAAGGAAACTATTTCATTAAGATGAATGATTTGTATAAAGAAAAAAATCACTTTGAGGACAAGATAGCTTTTTCTTTCTTGTCCACTGATTGTAAGATTGGTGTTGAAGCACTGTGCTTGATTATTTGCTCACGAGATCCCCAATTTCTGAATTTACCTATTGTTGAATTTTATTTGTTAGGAGTATACAAAAATGTGCTTGACCATAGCTGCACACAAGTCTTATTGTTTCTCTAGCCTCTCCACTCCTTTCTCCTACTATGGTATGTGAATCATTAAATAAAGATCAATCTCAATAGGCAGAGACTGAGTACTGTTATTTGTGAAATTACATCCCCTTTTCATTTTAAACCTCTTTGCTTATTTCTCTTCCTAGCAGATAATGTGTTAGCAAAATGCTGCAATATTGAAGTGTCGATATTCATTTGCAATATTTACAGAGATGCTTTAAATGAACCCAAGCTGGGCAAGATGATTTGTATGCAAACTGCTCACTGCTTAACCAAACTCATAAATTTGACTGAACATTTAATCAATTAGGCTTATATGATTCTTTCTCTGTTTATAAGATTCTTCTATAATACAAAAGGCAGAATAAATAATAGTACATGTATTAGGGAATTCCTAAATTGAACTCTCAGAGTGAGTTATTTGCACAAACATTGAGTGTGTAACTAAGGGTGAAGAAGTAGGCCAAATTCTGTCTAGGGAATCAACTTTAATGCTAATGATAAGTTTTAAAATATTTTTTAATAGCCATGCTTTGTTTCATTTCTCTTACCCATTGAATAAATGGAAAGTATCATTTGTACATAGTTTAATAAAAATATCCTGTACAATCATTTAATTCAAATACATTTGTAACCATGCTATGAATATTCATGTGATGGTTTCACCAACTGTGTTCATATTAAATCTAACAAGTACCCTTAATGCTGAGACAATAATTAGATATCCACAATCTCATATAAAGACCGAAAAAGGAGTAATAGACAATGATTTTGTATAGATACTAACAGCAGGATCCCAGAGCAGTAGTTATCAAGACACTTCAATACAGGAAAGTGTTTTGAAAACACAATTATGTAGATATTTTTAGAAAAACCCACTATCATCTGAAAAGTGGTATTGAGATGGAATAATTTCAGTGCTATGTCTTCCCTTTCAAATTTATGCATAGTTGTGAGATTATGGTAATATGTTATAACAACAACTGAGTTTAAATGGGGAGTGGGGAGTGTCAGAGTGAAAGCAAATGTGGTGTGCTGAGCACTGGGGAGAGTGCAGGACGAGGAAAACCGGATTCCTGGATGTTTTATTCGAGTTTCCTTGTTGATGTCTATAAAAAACATCCTTTATTGTTTTGCAGGCTAAGTGTCTTTGAGTTCCCTTCTTCACACTCATAGGCAGTCCCTGTCAGAAGTAACAACTCTCAATGCTCAATGTCATCCTGTGGTCCTCATCATAACGATGCTCCACCATGTTCAAAGCAACAATAGTCAATGATCTCTGACTACGTTTGCCTAAAACAGTCATACAAAATGATGTGGTGTCTGTAATCTTCCCCAGCCACACTCCCTAAATTAAATACTACAGAAAAAAGGGCTAATAAATATACATAAAATAATTACGAATAATTGTGTGTGTGTGTGTGTTGTGTGTGTGTGTTATAGTGGTGTAGCTTGGTGTTATTGTGGTACTCCTAAAAGTGGGAGTGGAGGTGTCTCTGTTTTGCCTGCTCTTTGAATCCCTTCAGTTTATGGAATAACAAAAAAATGAGAAACAAGTGAAGACCTTCCTAGAGTGATGAGACTGTTGAGTCTATTAAAATGACTTAGTAGGTTATGTATTTATGAGTGCTTATAAATACACACACACACACACACACATACATATATATGCTACAATAATACTTAAAGGAGAGATCATAAATTTTGAAACAGGGTACACATAAGGAGTTTGATTAGTGGAGATGCAACACTCAAGTATGAAGGTCTCAAAAATAAAATCAAATAATTAAATTTTAATAAAAGAATGTTGAGAGCTTCTTATATATAGGAGCTAGTCTAAATTTATTTGTAAGATAGACTGTAGACGAATTTCTAAACAGTCTTATTAAATAAGAAACACAGAGCCAAATACAGAGGTATAAGCCATAGAGATCAAAGCAATAACAGCCAACTAACCTTAGCTTACCACCTTTGCCTTAGCTTCACAAGAGAACTTCTTCCTATATAACCTGAGCCTTTATTGCCTTCCTGTTCTGCCTTCTCATTGGCTCTAAGCCCAGCCACATCACTTCCTCGTCACTACCTGTCTATACAGACCTCTAGGTCTCTATGGTTGGTACTGGGATTAAAGTCATGTGTCACCACACTTGGCTGTGTCCTTGAACACATAGAAACTCTAGCTACCACGTGATTGGATTAAGGGCATGTGCCACCACTGCCTGATTTCTATTTATGGCTCACTTTGAGCGCCAGGCAAATTTTATTTATTAACATACAAATAAAATATCACATTTCAGCACAAATAAAATATCACCACAATAGACTGATACTCTTTAAACTTATTTTTATGCTGTGATCTCTGGGTACTGCAATAAATCACTATGTTATAGTCATGAATAGAATTGGAGGGAGAGGGTGATTTTGTTCAAAAAAAGAAAATTGAAGAGAAAATTGCTAAGAACTACAAAAAATGCTTACTATACAAATTGTTATTTACCATATGAATAAAACATGAGGGTAATAAACAGTAATTGATCATTGAAATCCAGGCTACCTATTGGGGAAAATTATAAAGGCCACTCCACGTAGTTAAAAGGAAGATTTATTTAGTGGATGACTTACAAATGAAGGAATGGATAGGTCGCGGGGGTCTGGGGAAGGCGTATCGCAATCCAGCGGTGTTCTCTGGAGCTCTGCACAATCAATCTCCACCATCCAGGATCCAGGTGCAGAGAGCACGCCCAGAGCGAGCGCTTGCCCATCCAGCTCTCAGGTTTCCAGCACCTCCCCTCGCCCCGCCTCGTAGGCATGACAGTTGCCAGAGTCTCAATTGGGGTTGGAGCTTCCAGATCCAAGCTGGAATGGCTACCCACTACAGCTACCCTGAGCTGTACAATCAGACTGTCTCAAAGAAGTAAATAAATAAATAAATATATGTAAAAATTTCAAGGTGTCTATATCAATAATATATATTGTGAAAATGATGCTTTAGAAAATGTGGAAGGCTTTATGCATTTTATTTCTCTCCAGTACCTGTTTTAATACAAACAGCCAGTCTATAGACTTTATTCTGTTCTTAAGTTCTCTTCCTAGCTAAAACATCAATGGAGAAGTCCTGTCAGATTCATTATTGGAAAAGCAGTGGTTAATTTTATATATTTTCTACACAATTTTAGATATTTTTCTAGATAATACATCACATCTTAAATCAAATTTCTACAGGAGGTGATTTATTTAACCTAGTTGTAATTTTCATTTTGAAATATTATCAGTATTGATTTTATACCATTACATTGAACTCTGCTGGTGTGTATTATGTTACAAAGGTGTTATTATCCAGACTTGTCTTTATAACCTCATTCCTTCATCATTCAGAAGGTATAAATTTTCATTTATGTTAATTTGACATGTTGCATTATATAATATCAAAAAGATTTTAATACCCTATCAAGGAAAGTATTTTACAACTCAGTGTGATAGTTCTTAATTTTCTAAAAATGTCCCTTTGTTTAAAAATGAGAAATTTTCTACTGGTAAAGTATCAGAATTACTTATTTGAACTTTTAATTTTAATACAATGCTTGTAAAATTTCTAACATGAAAAATGTCAAACTGCCATTCACAGTTTTAAGTGGAAATCACATCTCACGGTAACATGTTTGATGTCACTATAAGCACATCAATTGCACCAGCAGGTTAAGTTATGCATTTGGTAATCTTCACCCAAACTAGTCATACCTGCACAAACTACATTTAAAAATATTCTTCAATATATTATAGATCGATACATTTAATCATTGCACACTCATCATGTATGGGTTCAGTAAAGTTGTCATTAAAAAATCAAATGGAAAGCTTTTGACAGTGATAACCATGATGACTTCTAACAGTATATAATTAGCTTTGTCCTACAATGACTACTAACCATTGACTTTGCTATAGCAGGCTAATAGAAATATCAACAAATGGAAAGGGTTAATTTCATGTCATTAGAAATAAGTTTGTACTCACATGAAAAATCATCTTAGGCAGACCTAGAATTGGCAGATAACTTGTGGGATCATTGATCTATGACATTCAAAGTGAATTTCAGTTCATACAAGATGAACATACATTTGACACCTGATGCTGATTAAAAAAAAATAAATACATAAAGAGAAGACTTAAATTTAATACTGCTTATAGTAACACATATACACATGCACAACACACACACATACAAATTTTAAAACACTATTTTAGAAGACACGGTGTTAAGGATATAAAATCAAAATTGTCGAGTAGCTCCTGGATGAAAGCATAGGAAGACAATAATAAGAGTGGACCCAGCATCTCTATTAGGTATTATAGATAATGCTCAAATTTTAAGTAGAGTGAGAAGTTTATGAAAATTTGTGTCTCTTTCTATCTTATAATATTTATTTAAACTAGTTTTTAACAAAATCCCAATACCTATACAAAGCTTTAGTTTAAGTGCAGGAACATGTGCTTATTATTCTGTCGCATTGGATTATTTTTTAAAATTATTTAATTTAAATTAAGAAAATATGTGTGTGAGTGCATGCAGTACCCACTGAGTTAGCTTTACTTCAACGACATGACTGGCCAGTCTATGACTGTATGAACATAGAAGCCAGCAAAGCACTATTTACAATTCAGTAAAACCATCTTCTATGGCACTCATACATCCTTGACATGTGCTTCTGTTTCTAATATAAATTTCCTTTTCAGACATTCCCTTGAGACCATGGGATCACCATAGGAGTTTGTAATGTCACCAAGGGAAAAGGCTCATTTAATGCCATCTGTTTGTATTTCTGTTCTATGAACATCTCACACCTCACACCTTTAAAAAGACTAGAATGAACAGAGTAATTTGGGCAATTAGTTAACTAAACTGATGGATTTCGACTCACTTGATTATGATAAAAATCATAGTTTCAATAATGACATGTTTATATACTAACCTTACCCTAGCCTTTCCTCTTTCATTTTAGGAACCTTAATATTTTTCTCTCACTTTATATATAAAACAGACAAAAACCACTCACTTTAGCATATCAATGTCTTTATGGTAAGGAGTGTGTGTGTGTGTGTGTGTGTGTGTGTGTGTGTGTATGTGTGTGTGTGTGTGTGTGTTACTGTGGGTATCTGTGTGTGTGTGTATGTATGTCTATGGGTGTCTGTGTATGTGTGTCTGTGTGTATGTCTGTGTGTGTGTGTGTCTGTGTGTATGTGTGTATGTCTCTGTGTGTGTGTGTCTGTGTGTGTGTAGGTGCATTTTCAGGCACCTTCACCCACTGAGCCATCTCGCTGTCCCAAAGACAATTTTCAATGAAGCTATCTATGATTCCCATTAGAACTATATTGAATGCTTCAAAGTAGCTTTGTATTTTTGATTTCACATCATTCTTTAACATTATAACAGGCAAGTCCAGCAAACAGATTAAGTGTCCAGGTATATTATATGAAAAAAACCTTTAGAAAGTCTATAAACAGATTTACAAAAAATAATGTGATTTTCTGAAAATCATAAAGATGAAATGAATGAACATTCTGAGAAATTAAAGTAACCCAATCCTGGCCAGTCTTGCCAGAAAAGCAGATTTTATTCTTCTAGTCAGCAAGTCAACCCAGAAAGAGTATTTCAAAGGTTTGAGAACATGACATCTCATTGGGAAGCAAAATCAATTAGAAATAAAGTAATAAACAAGAAAAGAAAAATCATCCTAATGTATTTTTAAAAGTAGAAATTGAGAGGAAGGCAAATGAACACATTGATTAAATATGACTTATAACACAGATTATATTATTCCTGTTACTTTTAAAACTTTTTCAAAATAAAACTATTCATATCTATCGGAAGTTAGTAATAGAAGGTTTGAATGGCCATCTATAATTAGTAGGGTTTACATAGAAAAAAAAGTACCTTTATTGAAGTAAAAAAAAAATTTATGTTAGTTATACATAAAGTCATTTTCATTTTATATTCCATGTGCTACCAGACTTCATTATCAAAAATTACATGCCCACTGCTCACAGCAGCTATGAGCCATTAACCCAATGTACTGAAATTATATATTGCCTTGGGAGTTGTCTATTATATGAGAAAATCAAATGTAAACCCTACAGTGAAAAGTCTTGACATTATTTAGTATAGGAAATACAGTGCATTGAAGACAAAAATAATACAAATAATTCAGGATATTTGACTAACCCTGCAGAAAATAAATTGTGGTTTAGAGCAAAATATAAATTACCTGTACTTTCTTTTTACTGTTTCATAAGGAAATCATATGCTACAAAATATTGCTACTTGCAAAATGGATACTTAGTTGATTATCTTATTCTCTCTTTTCAGTACTAGATTATGGGCTGCATAAATAGATACTTTATTAATTATAAAGATAGTACCTTATGAAATTGCTTTTGTTCATCCATTCAAAACCAGCTAAAGCGCCATCTACAAACAGCTGAGTACCTATTCTCTTCCCAGTGTATGTGAAGGTATATCACACATGTGTATGACTATAAACCAAAAGTAACTTTGAAGAAATATCCTTGTATTCATCTTCTGACTAGAAGGACAGAAATACTTATTATGACTTGTCTATTTTTTCTTATTCTGTTATCTAGTTTTTTCTTTATTAAACAATTTTGTATTCATTTTACATACCAACCACAGATCCCCCCTCTCTTTCCTCCTTCCTCTCCCCTCCCTAGGCCCTCCTCTGAAAAGGTAAGGCCTCACATGGGGAGTCAGCAACCTTGGTACATTCAGTTGAGGCAGGTCCAAGCCTTTCCCTCTGCATTAAGGCTCTGCATTAAGGCTGAGCAAGGTGTCCCACCATAGGTAATGGGCTCCAAAATCCAGCTTATGCACCAGGAATCGACTCTGATCCTACTGCCAGGGAACCCTTAAGCAGACCAAGCTACACAACTGTCTTGCTTATGCAGAGGGCCTAGTCCAGTCCAATGTAGGTTCCACAGCTGTTGGTCTAAAGTTCATGAGTTCCCACTATCTTGGTTTGCCATCAACATCTTTATGCCCCTTGCTCTTTTTTAATTAGTTCTTTGGGAATTTCATACAGTGTAATTTGATCATAATCACCCTTTTTCTACCCCTTCCAGATCCACATGCCGCTCCTACTATATGCACATAAAAAAAAAAAAAAAACCTCAAGAACAGTTTGAGATTCCCTTTTAATCTTAAAGCATTGCCTTTCATTGGAGCCTGGTTACCCTGTTCATGGCCACACCCTTAAAAATTACCTGATTCTCTCCAAAAGACAATTAATTGTCAATAACTCCCTGTGCTGGAGTGAGATTTAATTCTCATTTCTCCTATGCATGTTTGCATGTTGGAATTTTGTCAGGCTTGAGTTTGAATAGTACTTGAACATGCTGTCACAAGCCCTGTGAATTCTTATGTTTAATTGTCCTGCTGTGTCCATAAAACATGATTTTCTTTTAGTCAAGCACCAGCCCTGTATCTTTCACTGTTTCTATGACTTCCTCCAAAGAAATATCTGAAGCTTGGAGGAGTTGGGTAATATAGGTTTCCTATATGTTGAGCAATCCTCAGTGTAATTTTCTTGCACCTAGACCAGTTGTGGGTCTCTATATTAATTAATATTTACTACAAAAACAAAGGTCTTCTAACGAAATTTAACAAGTGAGGTAATGTTTAGATAACATGATTAGCTGTGAGAACTCAGCTTAGTGCTATGTCCATTCAGCAGAATAATAGAGGTAGGCTCTTCCCTAGGGCCTAATGGGTATATAATAATAAGTTCTTTGCCAGAGAATACGGGTAAGCAGTAAATTTCAACCTGTAGGGCATGTCTTAAATCTGGTTGCAAAGTAAGTGGTTATTCTCATGACACTCATGCCAATATCATACCAGTGAAAACAATTGGCCTGCCCACTCATTATTGTATTATTCAGAGTTCACATCTGGATATTATTGGTATTTGTAAATGTAAAGAATCTTTCTAAGTTATCAGGTTTGTATAGTATCATTTTGAGAAAGAATTAATGAAGTAGTAAGAGAAGGAATATTGGAAAATAAAATATTTTTTCAGTCACCTGATCTATGATATTTTTATTAGTAGCTAACAATTTACATTTAGAACTTAATTCAAATATTGGAAGCAGTTAACTTAAAGGTTAATTTTTGTGTTTAATATTAGCAAGATCAAAATTTAGAGATAGAAAATGATTACATTCTTAAATATAAATTGCAATAATGGGAAAGGAAATAGAAAAGAATTTCTAATAAATTAGAAATAAAGTTCATCAGAAAATAATGACAAGGCCGGCCAGTGGTGGTGCACACCTTTAATCCCAGCACTTGGGCAACAAAGCCAGGCAGATCTCTGTGACTTCAAAGCCAGCCTGGTCTACAGAGTAAGATCTAGGACAGGCACCAAAACTACACAGAGAAACCCTATCTCGGGAAAAAGAAGAAGAAGAAGAAGAAGGAGGAGGAGGAGGAGGAGGAGGAGGAGGAGGAGGAGGAGGAGGAGAAAAATGAATGACAAATATTGAACCAAGAGTTAACATCTAATGAAAATCATCAAAGGTTAAAACAAAACAGCTTTGCATATAAGAACATTATTCTCAAAGTATTTTAGAAAAACACAATCTGGTCATTTAGAAATTTAAAGTTCCTTGCCAAGTTACAAGTCCCCTGCATACTCATTATTTTTCTTTAGTCTATCAATCTTTATTATCCTTGATCATAAGTTTATTATTAAGTTTGAAACATATATCTAATGTAATATTTTGTTAATATTATATACACATAAAGGCCAAATGACACACAAAAAAAACCAAGATTTTAAAAAATGGTCTCTCTGAGAATAATAATACAATAGAAGAAACATGAACTGAAATCACATGCTGGTGTCCAAAATTTTAAAACTTAGAATATCAGTTGAAGTATTTTACATAAAAACACACAAACAAACAAATACACAGTTTGTGTTCATGCCACAGCAACAAGACTGTGGCAAAAATGACTGCACTCACATCAATAAAAGAAACAGTACCATGGCATAAACCACATAATGGCAGTCACATACTGATAATTCGAGATGTCAATACACAACTCTTGTCAATATACAGGTCACCCAGAAAAAAAAAAAAACTAAACAGAGAAATGCTGGAGCTGGCCGATTTTATAAATAAAATGTAACCAAATAGATATTTACAGAACATTTCACCCAAACACATAAGAATATTCCTTATTCTGAAAACCTTATGGAACTTTGTCCAAAACTGACCACATCTCTGGACATCTGGCAAGTCTCAACAGATAGCAAGAACATTGAAATAAGGCCCTACATCCCTGCATGTTGATCAGTGAAAATTATTTGAAGATCTTAACATAAATTAACAGACCTCCAGACACCTGATTTTTGATAAAGAAGTCAGAAATCCTTACTGTAAATAATTGTACCTTCCTCCACAAATGTTGCTTTTAAAAAAATCCAAAACAGATCCATACTTAGCACACTGCACAAAAGTCAACTCTAAATGTATCAAAGACCTCAACATAAACCCAAATACACTAAACCCAATGGAGGAGGAAGAAGCAGGGAATATCCTAGAACTGATTGGCACAGGAAAAGATTTTCTGAATAGCACACTGTTAGCTGTGGCATCAAGATCATCAACTAATAAATGGGACCTCATAAAACTGAAAAACTTCCATGAAGCAAAGGACATTCTCCAGCCAGCCTACAGAATGGGAAAAAGGTTTTCTTTTTCTTTTTTCCCAACTATACATCTGATAGATGGCTAATATCTAAAATGTATAAAGAATTCAATAATCAGATGTCAAGAAATTAAATAACCCAATGAAAATGGGGCATAGATTTAAACATAGAGTTTTCTAAAGAGGATACTTACATGGTTGGGACACCCTTAAAAAATGTTTACTATCCTTAGCCTTCAAGGAACTACTTTGAGATTTTATGTTTCATTCATCAGAATGGCTAAGATCAATATATTAAATGAAATATCTTCTAGTGAGGATGTGGAGTAAGAAGAATGCTCAGACATTCCTGGTCCGAGCGCAAACTTGTACAGCCACTATGGAAATCAGTGTGATGGTTCCTCAGGAAGATGGGAATTGATCTAACTCCAAAATCCAGCTATATTACTCTTGGGCATAGACACAAACAATACTTCATCTTAACACAAAGACACTTGCTCAACCATATTCATTACTACTCTATTCATAATGGCCAGAAATTGGGGGAAAAACATAAAAAAAGAAAACCTAGATGTTCCTCAACAGAGGACTGGATAAGAAAATGTAGATCATAACTCAAAAAAATCAGTAGCCCTCCTATATACAATTGACAAAGAAGCTGAGAAGACAATTATAGATACATCACCCTTTACAATAGCCAAAAATGACATAAAATACCTTGGGGTAACACTAACCAAGCAAGTGAAGGACCTATATGACAAGAACTTTAAGTCCCTGAAAAAAGAAATTGAAGAAGATGTCAGAAAATGGAAAGATTTCCCATACTCATGGATAGGCAGGGTTAACATAGTAAAAATGGCAATCTTACCAAAAGCAATCTACAGATTCAATGCAATCCCCATCAAAATACCAACACAATTCTTCACAGACCTAGAAAGAATAATACTCAACTTCATATGGAAAAACAAAAAACCCAGGATAGCTAAAAGAAACCTGTACAATAAAACAACTTCTGGAGGCATCACAATCCCTGACTTCAAGCTCTACTATAGAGCTACAGTAATAAAAACAGCTTGGTATTGGCATAAAAACCGACATGTGGACCAATGGAATCGAATTGAAGACCCTGACATTAACCCATACACCTATGGACATATAATTTTTGACAAAGAAGCCAAAAGTGTACAATGGAAAAAAGAAAGCATCTTCAACAAATGGTGCTGGCATAACTGGATATCAACGTGTAGAAGGCTGCAAATAGATCCATATCTGTCACCGTGCACAAAACTTAAGTCCAAGTGGATCAAAGACCTCAACATAAATCCAGCTACTCTGAACCTGCTAGAAGAGAAAGTAGGAAGTAGTCTTGAACGCATTGGCATAGGAGATCACTTCCTAAATATAACACCAGTAGCGCAGACACTGAGACAAACAATCAATCAATGGGACCTCTTGAAACTGAGAAGCTTTTGTAGAGCAAAGGATACGGTCAACAAGGCAAAGCGACAGCCTACAGAATGGGAAAAGATCTTCACCAACCCCACATGCGACAGAGGACTGATATCCAGAATATATAAGGAACTCAAGAAATTAGAAATCAAAACGACCAACAGTCCAATTGAGAAATGGGTTTTAGAACTAAACAGAGAATTCTCAACAGAGGAAACCCAAATGGCTGAAAGACATTTAAGGAATTGCTCAACATCCCTAATCATCAGGGAAATGCAAATCAAAACAACTCTGAGATACCACCTTACACCTGTCAGAGTGGCTAAGATCAAAAACACTGAAGACACTTTATGCTGGAGAGGTTGTGGAACTAGGGGAACTCTCCTCCACTGCTGGTGGGAATGCAAGCTTGTACAACCACTTTGGAAATCAATATGGCGCTTTCTTAAAAAATTGGGAATCAATCTCCCCCAAGATCCAGTTATACCACTTTTGGGCATATACCCAAGAAATGCTCAATCATACCACAAGAGCACTTGCTCAGCTATGTTCATATCAGCATTGTTTGTAATAGCCAAAACCTGGAAACAACCTAGATGCCCTTCAACTGAAGAATGGATAAATAAATTGTGGCACATATACACAATGGAATACTACTCAGCAGAGAAAAACAATGACATCACACGGTTTGCAGACAAATGGATCGATCTAAAAAAAATCATCCTGAGTGAGGTGACCCAGACTCAGAAAGACAAATATGGCATGTACTCACTCATAGGAAGATGCTAGATGTGGAACAAGGATGACTGGACTGCTACTCACATCACCAGTGAGGCTACCTGGAAAACGGGACCCCAAAAAAGACACGGAGAAATGGATGAGATCTACATGAACAGCCTGGTCATGAGTGGGTGAGACATGAACGGGTGAGACAGTCATTTGGCTTGATCTGTTTGGGAGGCAGCTGTGTGTTGTTGCCGGGTCCTGGGCTAGTTGCATGAGTTGGCTGTTTGAATCCTGGGACCTATGCAGGGATGCTTGGCTCGGTCTGGGAGCGGGGGACTGGACCTGGCTGGACTGAGTCTACCAGGTCGATCCCGGTCCTCGGGGGAGACCTTGATCTGGAGGAGGTGGGAATGGGGGGTGGTGTGGGGGGAGGGGGAGGGGGGCCAGAGTGGGAGAACAGGGGAATCTGTGGCTATTATGTTGAACTAAATGATGTTGTAAAATAAATTTACTTAAAAAAAAAAAAGAAAAAAAAAAAGAAAATGTAGATCATGCCATGTTTAAGAAGGCATGTTAGGAGGCTTCATGGGATAGGTTCTCTGACATCTCTAGGAGACAAAATTTCACAGTAAACTCCTTGTTCCCCTGTTTCTTACATTATTCTGTGTCATCTTCTTCAATGATTCCTGAGTCTTAGGCGCAGGAGTCATATTATAGATGTATCTGTTGGAAATGGGGCCCACAGCTGGTGATTTTGATGAGTTGTGGTTTTCAGTAATGGTCTACATCTGCAACAAAGAGAACTTCCTTTGATGAGGAGTGTGGAGTATTGTTTATTTACCTCCCTTGGAAGACTGCATGGTGCTTCTGAGTACTATAAAAGCTAGACCTCAAGGCAGGTGCAGTTTGGGTTTCTTGGGGCCCTTTCTCTCAAGTGCATGGTGTCTAAGCAACAGAGACTTGTTTTCCACCTCTGAGAGCCACAAAAGCACACAATATTTTGGGAGTATCTTGGGCATGCCTGATCAACTGAGAACAGGGCTCATAACTGATGTTGGGTGTTCTGTGAAGTGGTCTAGAGTTCTTGGGGTAAAGATTGTTAAATACTAACTCACACTTATTACAGCTATTCCTTTATATAAACGTTATCTGTGTAAGGTGGCATCCTGTAAAATCCAGGTAACCTCCAATTACAAATCCTGTGGTAAATGCAGTAGTACAATGCTGACTAGTGAATCTAAGTTGCTTCTGCAAGCATCAAAATTGACATCAACGTGCTTGCTATGGAAATGAAAACTAAATGGTGCTAATTCTATATTTGATAACACCCTTCCATCTTTTTTTTTTTTGTCACATAGAAACAATCCCATAGACAGCAACTAATCCATGGCGATTGTTTCTTGGCGTATTTTCTCCAGTCATTACCACAGTGCTAGGGGATTTATTTTGACCATGATAGCAGGTGATTTATTATTTTGCAGCTACAGAATGAGACAGCTGAAAATGGTTTTGAAATGGAAATTGTGACATTTACTGTGGGAGCAATGATCTTACACAGAAGCCAGGTGGTGACTGTTTACCATTCCAACAGATGGAAGTCCTGCAGAGAAGGTGTGTGTGTGTGTGTGTGTGTGTGTGTGTGTGTGTGTGTGTGGCTTCTAGTAGCTTAAATAATGAAAGCTTCTTTTTGTTCCCTGATAAAAGTTGTTTTGTGTAAAATTAAGTATGAAAAGTATTTTTTTTTGCTGATCAGAATGTAGCTCTCTGTTCATATTGATTTCCTTTCGAGTTACCACAACTCCTCTAGTCATTCCAAGTTTATAATGCTATAATGAATGTTTACCATGACCAAATAATAATAAGGATGCCATGAGAGCATAATTATAAAGATTTACACAAAAATTATACTGAACATTTGTTTCAGAAGAATTCCCTAAAATTGAATTTCTGTATATCTTTTAGGCACCACAGACATTACATCAATATTAATTACCTTAGATATCCTCCTTTGATATCCCTGGTTAAAGTCATATTGCAGGATATATTGTTAAATATTTACTTGAAAGGAACATTGTGTGTTTTTCTCTCATTCTCTCTGTGTTGATGCAAAAACAACAAGCTGGTATTTTGCATCTATATTCTATATTTATAACCTGATAAGTCTTAGAATAATAGGATAGGAAGGTTTTTACCTAGACTTTGATTCATATTCTAGCTATAACTACTAAATAAAACTCAAGATAAGTTTAAAAAGTATATAAAATGCTAGCTTCATAAAATAATTTGTTTTTTAAGTTCATCATGTATCACTTTCCTCCCTCAAAACTCTAGCATATAATATTCCTTGATCTTTTGCAATTTAATGGCCTCTTATTAATATATATTTTCCTAAACATGTAATCATGACCTGTTCAGTGTACATATACAAAGTTGCTTATATGTATGCTGTACATTATTTTTCTCCCGTAGAAAAGAGCACACTACAACTCTTTCTTAATGGGGAAGATGAAGCACTGACAATAAACACCTTGATGGGAAGCTGAAATGTGCTCAAAATCACCTTTGAATAATAGCATGGGTGTTACTCGGGTGACAGAAGGGTGCTAGTTATATCTTGACAAAAATTACCACGGTGAAATATTACATACTTAAAGTTTATGCACTCATTCTGAATGAACACGGAAACAGTTTCAATGCACATTATGTTACAAGGACTCTCACTTTGCATACCGTAGTATGAGTTTCTTTTATGACTGTTGGGTTCTAATTTCCAGTTCTGTCAGCGTGAAGGTGCTAAATAATTCTATTTCCACTCTGGCCGTGGGCAAAAATACTTTTATACCAAAAGTGTTCATCATGTTGCTTCACTTCACTTTCATTGAAAATATACAATTGAAGTGATCACTTTATTCCTCCTGCACTTGCAACATACACTTTCTTTGTACCATAAGCTTTAATATTCACTGACACTAATAGTATTGTCAAGTTTACTCCATAGATACATCTTCTTACTTTTACCATTGCTTGCTTTGTCTTCTCACATTTAATGTTTCATGTCTCCATATAAACGTACTGTTATCTTTTGGGGAACAGTTAAAATATTTGGGTATATACTTGGTGACTTAAAAATAAATTTCTCTAATAACTAGCAAAAGAGTATCCCTATGATAACTGTCTCCTCTGGACACAGAATAAATGTTTCAGGAGATAAAAAGAATGAATTGTTAGACTATATTTTGTTTTAACTTTCATTTATTTTATGATTAAATGAAAACTGTCTTTTTGTTTTTTTGGGTTTTTTTTCTCTATCAAATAAAAGGCTACTCTGTTCCTTTTTCAAGCTACTTGATAGGGACTCTACAGGTTCTAAGACACAATCTCACAGCAAAGTCCATGATCTCATGGCTGTTACAATCTTTTCCCTCATCTTTGACAATGTTCCCTGAGCCATAGGTTCTGGGGTGTTTGAGGAAGTATCCTTCAGGCCTAGACTCAAATTTTCAACCATATGACTACCTAAATGTGAGCTGAACAAAGGACACCAATAGACATGCCCAAATAGATAGGGAAAAGCACACCTTTGTCTACCACACACGATGATCAAAAGGCAACTGACTAAAGTTGGGAATGAGAGAGGTAGTCCTCTGCAGGGAAGAACAAACCAATTGGTTGTCCAGTACCAAATAATCAACCCGAAAAACACACGTACCAATAACATTCTTGAATTCAACAGGTTATACTTAGTAATATATATGTATTTGCATATATGTACACCTATACATGCATGCAATAACAACATGTAGAGACCCACAGCCAAACATTAGGCAGCACTAGTAGAATCCCATGGAAAAGAAAGAGGAAGGATTGTGGGATCCAGAAAGGGTGAAGACACCAGAAGAATCAACTAAGCAGGACTCATAGGGACTTAGATGAAGCATTCATCGCTGAACCTGCATGGTTCTGAACAAGGTCCTCTGCATATATGTTATGGTCGTGTAGCTTGTTCCTGTGAGACTCCCAAGAATGGCAGTGGGGTGGCTGTGACTCTTTTGCCTGGTCTTAGGACCTGTTTCTTCCTACTGGGTTGCCCCATGTAGCCTTGTGATTTGTCTTATCTCATCTTGTTATGTTGTATCTTGTTGAAATCCCTGGGAGTCTGGCTCTTTTCTGAAGGGAAACTCAGAACAGTGGAACTGGGGGAGAGGGGAAGTTGGGAGCAGGGATGGAAGGGGAAACTGCAGCTGGGATGTCTTGTATGAGAGAACAGTAAATAAAAAGATAAAAGGAAGAAAAGCAAAAAGAAAAAAATTAGAAAGAAAAATGAGGCCATAAATTTGAAGAAAAGCAAGGTGGTGTATATGGGGGGATTTGGAGGAAAGAGGGAGTAGAGAAATGTTCTAAACTACAATCTCAAAATATAAACAAACAAAAAGAATTTCTACAACACGCTAGTAACCCAGTGGAAAATTTACATTTGTGGCTATTTTCCTGTACAAAAATGATGTATTTCTCCCCCAACTGCTTGATTTCAGAGGAAATATTTCCTTGAGATAAAAATGTAATTTTTGAGATAGTATGGAAAATTACCAAGTTTTGTATATTTAATTATATTAGAAAATATATTGCAACGTTTTTTCCAGAAAAGAAAACTATAAATTTCAAAAAAATATGAATCAAAATAAAAAAATGAGAATTAAAGTAAATTAATGGGCATATTTAAAACTATTTCTATATAAGCTAATTAAAATATTTTTATTATATTTCATTAATAATTTGAGAATTTCATACAATATATTTTGATCATATTCAGCTAACGCCAGCTTCTCCTACATTTACTCTTTTTATCTCCCATCTCTTCACAATCATCTTTGAATTTTCCTTCCTTCTCTGTCTTTCTTTTTTCTCTTTTCTGTTTTTCTTTTACTTTTTCTTTTCCTTTCTTTCTCCATCAAGTTCAATGGTATTTCCCAAATACTCAGTGTGGCTTAACTATTAGTGGTCACATCATTAAAGAAAATATACTCTTCCTATCCCAACAGACATCCAATGTCAGTGTTTCTTGTGAGATTTCATTCCCACCTTCCCCTTCCATCTTGGGATTTTTGCATGTCTTGAGTATGAGATAGAATTTTGGGTGCAGCTGCCCTGTAATGGTAGAAGAATAAAGCATTCTCCATGTCAGTCCTCATGTATATCTCTCACAATCTTTCCACATTATAAACCCTACTGGGAGGGATTTTCTATATATTTTAGAAATAAGTCAATAAAGAAATATGAAAGAATTGACTTAGTTCAACCTCAAAATGAAGAGAGAAAAATCTTAATTGTTCCAATAGATTAATTTCCCAATCACCCCAAGTCTTTTTCTCTCTTCTGCAGGCTTTATAGTTTAGCACAGGTAGAAAGGAACATTGGCTTTGCCAGGCCCACGAACTATTTTTCTGGTAAAATATTTTTCAGTACCACAGTATGAGAAATAAGTCAGCTTACCTTTTTTCCCCCTAGTTTCTGGGCTCCAGGGCATGTGATAAGGTTTGACAGATTTTCAGAATTCCTTGGGTAGGAGGTTTCTTAAATCCTTGGTCCTGCTTTGTACTTTATGACTGTGATTTTATTTTTACATTGGGGGGGGCAGGTGCCATTTAATGTATGTCACATTTAGGACTAAGCACTCTACATTATTTTATTCTGTACACATTGACCAATTGAGCATCTTCGTTAATTATTATCTACTGCAAGAAGTATCTGTCCCAAACTTGCACGAATCTGCTCTTTTCATGTGCTAGTCATGGATTCAGGAGAGGCTAGTTGAGCTTAATCCTCTTGGTGAAATTAATAGTTAAAGGATTTCAAAGGCAAGTTGTCACTATCTTCAGGTTTTTAATGACTGGTGAATCTAACATAATAGTCTCCAATGACAGTTACACATTCCTGTTCACAAAGATGGTAGTGATGAAAGTCAGTGGGCCACAAGAGCAAAAGAAAATAACCCAAATATTGGGAAGAGACTTGTATAGATAGATGCTAGGATGGAGATAAGAAAGACTATAATCCAGAGTAAATAGAAAGCACTGGATACAGTTACAAAATTGCCAAAATTAATCTGATCATTAATAAAAATGTACTACTAAATACCAAATTGCTTTAAATATTAGTTCATTAAGAAAATCAAATTAGTACTTCCCTTAGTTAGCTTTGTCAACATGGCATGTTTTAGAATCATCAGATTAGAAAGTTAAGATTAAAGAGTTGCATAGACAAAATAAAGCTGTGGGGATTTCCATAGACTATCATAATTGTTAATTGATGTAGGAGGGTCCAATACACTGTGGACAACACCAATTCCTAGGGACGTGGTCCTAGCTGCATGGGAATACTAACTAAGCCTGAGCCCAAGAGCAAGGCAGCAAGCACCTTTCCTTCATGGTTTCAGCTGTATGCTGTGGCTTGAGTTTCTTCTCTTACTTACTTTAAGGATGAACCAGGTCGTGAAATGTTGCAATAAATAAACCTTTTATTTCAAACTTGTTTTTGTTATTGTGCTTTATTAGAACCACAGAAAGGAAATTAAAACAATGCCTTTCTGAAATTTTGCTAATGTTTTGACAAAAGCCTTAGATAATGATTATACACTATTGATTATTTTTACTTTATAATTAAGACAGTAAAATAAAGAATTATTTTTATATTCTCTAGAAGATTCTTTTCAATGTGAAATGAGGCCAACAAATAAATTTAAAAGTATAATTTAAATAATCAAAAATATTAAATATTAAAAATGCATTGAGACGAGTGACAAAGAATATTGATTTAAGTACCAGTTAAATCAAAACATCCTAAATATGATCCCATTATTTTATGAAGAATCTACCAGTGTACAAAATTATTCATACAAATTTTAAATTTCTGAAATTTTTAAATCTATGCTACAAAAGAAGACTTTCATTTTATCCTCTTTTTCTTAACTAGATATTTAAGATTTTTCTCAATAAATTGGCATAAATTCAAATGTGTTGGCAGAAAACAGCAATCAACTTAAAATCAGTGAGAGTTTATTCTGAGACAATTCTGTGAACATGACCCAAGAACATAACCTAGGTTACTTCCAGTGACATGTTCCAGTGTGGAAATGGTTTTATGAAAGTTTTTATAGTCACAGAATAAAAGGCAGAAATCAAGGCTTTGCCAAATACATTAATTGGAGCGCATGATACAACAGAACAAATAAATCTCTATAGGCTATAGATGCTATTTAACATTCTTAATTCCAGAGTGGTAGAAACCAAAGTCTATTAAGATAATGCATTCCTAAAGGTTTTAACTTGAAATTCACAAGTATATGATGTTAGATCCAGAGTTGGGCAATCCAAGTGATTATTCAGGAGACTAAAGATATCTTACTATATTTTTGGCTCTGGTCCTGAAAGCTTTCAGGAGATTGTGTCAATAAAGTCTTATATGATCTTCAACATATGTGTTACTATCTCATTAGAAATTCAATTTGTATCATAAAATTACTGAAATAAATACTCACTTATTAAATGTGTTAGTCCTTCTGTACTCTTAATAGTGTAATTCAGAATTTATTCAAGACTTAACTACTCTGAGTTATAGAGGTTGATACAAAGTCATGATGCCAATAGCTTCCAGGTCTGTTAAGCCGGTGTCAGCTTCAAAAATGTTTCAAAGGGATAGAGGGAATGTAAATCTAAGTAGACAGAAAACAATGGGAATTCTGGAAGGTGACATTGGGGAGCTACACTACATAACAAAAGCCCTAGTACTAGGCATGATAAACCTCCATTCAAATTGTTGGTCAGGGTAGCTCAATTGATGCACACAACAGTATAGGTTATTGCTACTGCACCTGGTTACCTCACAGAGGTTGTATTACTGCTGAAGACACCCCACACTGTAGACACAGGGAAATTGAATCTTGATATAACCTGAATATCCTCCCTAAGAATGTGCTTTCATAGATACAGAACAATTGACTGTACAAGTTAGAAATTAAGGAAGCAGCCAATAACCCTAACCAGATTTGACACCTACAAAATACAATATACAGCACAATAAAATATCCTAAAGGTGTGGTTAGTGGAACCGGTATCTTAGTGGAGGTAACCAACAGCTTTCTAATAGGACATAAGACCACTCAATAGGAGGAAAATCATATCCTGTGCCAGAAATCTGGCCAACTAGTAGGAACTAGTGAGATCACAGAGTTCAGATAAGAACCTTCCTAAGAGCATTCTAAATCTTACTCTTTTTTTATTTAAATAACATTTTTTCATGTATTTTACATACAGACTGTAGGCAGTTGCCCCTCTTTCCTCTCCTCCATGTCCTAACTCCACCCATGCTTCTCATCTACCCTCCTCCCCTTCCACTCCTCCTCCATCTCCATTCAGAAAGGGGCAGGCCTCCCGCGGGCTTGAACAAAGCATGTCATGTCATGTTGGAGTAGGACCTAGATCCTACCCTTTCCTCAAAGCTGGGCAAGGTAATCAAGAATGGGGAACAGGTTCCAAAAGCCAGCTAAGCGCCAAGGACAGGTCCTGATCTCACTGCTAGGAGCCATACAAAGAGGCCAAGCTATACAACTGCCACACACATGCAGAGGGCCTAAGTCGGTACCCTGGAGGCTCTCTAACTAAATCTTACTCTTGTCATCATGGAAAAGTACATATTTATCCCTCATCAAAGGAGACTCTTAATTCAGGAAATAGACCATAACAAAAATACAACAGATCATAAAGCAGAGATTAAACAATCCTGTGGAGCCTAGGCTCCTGGAAATATCTACAACACAACTCTTGAAGCAAAGACTCATTAAACTGTGGAATTGAGAGAGGAGAGTGTAAGAATCTGAGGATTAGGAAGCCTACTATGAGATTGTTTCTCCTCAAAATGACAAGGAAACTATACCCATGACACTTCCAAAATATGGTTGCTTAAACAAGATCTAAAAAATGATATTGCCAATTGACTAGCTAACACATAATGGGGAAATCTTATGGGGTCCCACTCTTAGACAACAAATGACACAAAACTAAAGAGTGCTAAAGAGGGAGAATTTGTCATCCTCAGGGATGTGTCCCCTAAGTAACTCTCCATATCATATACACACAAGCCATACTAAACAGACTCAGTATTTGGTATTCATATATTCATCAATTTATACATCATATACATAACAATTTATATAATAATTGTTATACATCTTGTATATCTTATTGTTTTATATATAAATGTTATAAATAAAGAATATATAATAATATATCATAAAATGATGACTAATAAAACTTAATAATAAAAAAACGCCGGGCGGTGGTGGCGCACGCCTTTAATCCCAGCACTCGGGAGGCAGAGGCAGGCGGATCTCTGTGAGTTCGAGGCCAGCCTGGTCTCCAAAGCGAGTTCCAGGAAAGGCGCAAAGCTACACAGAGAAACCCTGTCTCGAAAAACCAAAAAAAAAAAAAAAAAAAAAAAATAAAAAAAATAAAAAAACATATAATATATAAAATTAGATGTATTATTACATATTATTGTTATGTAATATATTAAATGATATTGTTTATATAGCAATATAAATTAGATATTATTTATTGTTATATTGTTTATATAACAATATGCAATATATATATATATAATTGTACATATAAATAGTATATATAATTATCAGTTGAGTGGGAGTGAGGGGAAGGGACACTGGAGAGGTTGAAGGAAGGACAGAAGAAACAAGGAGAAAAGATATTTTATTTTATTAAAATTAAAACAAATTAAAAAATGAAAAATGTTTCTAAATAGCACTGAATGAATATATCCTATTTAATGAATTGTCCTATTAAAATTCTAAGAGTTCAATTCTGTGTTGGTTTTATTTTGAAGTGTTTGTGTCTACGCACATGTGAGAAATGGTGTATGTTTGTATATTTGTTTGCATGTTCATGTGTGGTACATGGCACACATAAACCACAGTGCATTTGTCTTAATTTTTCTATCTCCTTAGACAAGGTATTTTCACTCTAGTGAATGAGACTAACTTACCAGAGACACTGAAATTTCCCAAGCTCACATCTCCCTGTAGGCATGAACAGGACCTAAAAGGGTGTCTGCTACTGTGTCTGGGGATCTGAATTCATGGAATCAGCCTTTTGTGGCAAGTACTGTTTTCACTGAGTTTTCTCCAATGCCTGCATTTCCCGGTAATTACAGTCACACTAATTTAGCCTTTTATTCCTACAGTTTTCATACTCTACTGTCAGTATTCAGTAGATTTTTAACTGGCTAGTGAATAGTGAATTTTAAATTAAACTAGTGAGCTTCCATTTTATGTTTTTAATTTTTGACTAAGAAACTAATTTATGATTTTATCAAAATTATTTTTATTGTATGCATAGAATATGCAATGCTGCAGATCATGATAAAATGGACAGAATTTATATCTTTGAGGAAAAAGTAGAACAACAATTCAATGAAGAAAATGCTTCTTCAAGAAGAAAATGGTTCATGGATAAGTAACAAACTGGACCAAAATAGGATTAGGGTTCTTCACTACAGCATATGGAATGCAACATTAACAGCTAAGCTAAAGGAATCAACATTCAAAAACACCCTGCTGACTACAATTAGAATGGGCTTTCTGTTATTATATTTGGACAAGGTTTCCACCTACAATTTGCTGAAGCTTCAGATACGAGATGGACTCAGCATTGGGGACAGTCATTTCAAGTTCACTTACAATTTTTGACAGATGTCTAGCTATAGTTCACTGTATGGGGAGAAACTTTTAAGACAGACTTACAGTAGTTATGTATGTAAAGATAGGCCCAACCTAAGCCAATTTTACAAGTTCCATCTTAGTTTAATTATACCGATGCTATCTATGTTGGTTTCTATAAATCATTTTATTTTCATAAATTTGAGATGCAATATTTTGTGGATTCCTCTAGTATCATAAAACTGACAACTAAGTGCTAGAAAGGGAAGAAAGAATAAATAGATGTTTTATCTTATTTATTTTTATTATTTAGTTTTTCCTCATTATTTGCTTGCTAAAGTAGCACTTATGTCATAAAATTTTAACAACCAATGACCTCATTGAATGGTGATATAAAGTATTCTTACTTGAATTGAGCTTCAATTATATCTTTTGGTTGCTAGAAATATTTACTATGTACATAACCAATTAAAACTCATAATAAGTAACTTCCCATGTCCTGGGTGATAAATTTTATGCTGTGTCTTCTGATACAATGCATAAAGACATAGAAACTAGGTCATAGAACTATTTTTTAACTCTATAACTAAAACATGCAATATCTCTTTAGCAATTAATGTCTAAAGTAACTGAAGGAGAATGCTCTAAGTATATGTTTACATTATAAAATAGTTTGGTCTTCATACTTAGCTTTCTTTTTGTAGATAATCCCTCTTTTGCTGGCAAGTCATATCCATTAAATTTATGAACCAACTAAAGAGGATTCAGTTAGATGTGATTTTATTTTCCTGGCATGCTTTTAAAAAAAAATCATTGCAGTCTGTCAGAATCATATAATGTCCCACATTTTTAGCATTCTGCATGCAAAACTCTCTCTCTCAACTTTAAATCTTGAAGTAAATATTATAGGTAAATGAAATATTTGTACTGTTAAATATCAACTAAGCTATGATAAAATTTTAATGTGTTTGTTTTAGAAAATTGTTGCTCAAGAGTTGGACAACATAAAATTGAAAACTGGAGGATCTAAAGTGAGGCAGACGTCAAAAACAAACAAAATTGCTGAGTGGATTTTAAAGCATATAGATAGGTAGTTGCTTATACCCTTGGAAAGATACTAAATGCAAACATATAAGTTTGCATCACCTTCTGATTGCTTGTTTTACTGTGGTATAGGTATATAAGGAGGTAGGTCAAGTTAAGCTTCCCCTCTGTCTGAAATTAAGCAAAGTTGGACCCAAATTCAAGACCTATATGGCTTTATCCACTCAAGTGTTTTTTAAAGGGTTCATTTATTTTAAATTTTCATTTTATCTTAAACTTATATATACTAAAGATTGGATTTTTGCAAAATGAAACATAATCACAATAATGCCAGGGTATATACTATTATAGGAGATGCCTCAAGGACTACTCATTATTTGTAGACCATTAATTTGTGCTGAATCTACCTACCTCCTAAATTAAACTCAAGGTTAAGCATCATTAAGTAAGCTAACAGCCCAGGAGAGGAGAAGGAAGGAGAGAAGTAGAAAGGAGAAGGAGGAGAGGAGAAAGAAAAGGGAGACAGAGATAGAAAAAGATATGGAGACAGAGATTAAATTTTGAGGCTGGCACAGGAGAAATGAGAGAAATAGAAATAGTCATTACTCAATTTCAACTTCTTTTGAAAAGCTTTACTAATTTAAAATGCAATTATTGATTGTACATTTTCTTCTAGTAACCATGATTCATTTCACCAGCACCGATTAGATAGCTAGGTTTCCAGTACCAAGTATGGTGTTCTTCATGTTGAGTGGGTCGTAAGTTTTCACTGTAATCAAGAAAACTTCTCTCTCTAGTAGAGGGAAACCATTACTGAAAACCACAAGCAATTAATTTGTAGAGTTGCAGAGGCAGGTACCAATGGATACACCCTTAACACTTTCCCATAGATAAAGATTAAGGGTGATTTTACGTAAAAGGGGACAGAAAGATTGCAAGAGCCAGAGGAACAGGGAGTTTGCTCCGAAATACTATCCCGTAGGAACATCAAAAGCTGCCTTCCAAAGCGTCACCGAAATCAATGCCCAAACATGAGCTGAACAAGCAGGACATCAAAAGACATGCTAAATAACACTAGGAAGAGTCTTTAAGGCCTGATCCGTACACAAAGAACTACAGGCAACTGGGTAAAGCAGGGCGTGGAAAAGGTGGCCCTCCCCAGGGAAAAGCACACCAGCTGCTTGTGCAATGCCAACTAGTCAGCTCTGAAACACACATACATACACAACATTATATAGAGTGATCAGGTTATATTTAGGATTACATATGTATATACAAGTACATACATGCATACAATAACAACTTAGGAAAAAAATGAGGCCGTAAATTTGAAGAAGACCAGGGAAGGGTTTCTAGGAGGGTTTGGAGGGAGGAAGGGAAAAGGGGAAATGTAATTAAAACACAGACTCAAAGCTAAAAGAAAAGCATGGAGAAAGAGGAGGAAGTGGAAGAAGGAGGAGGAGGAAAGAGAAGAAAAAAAAATTGTAAACTAATTTGGTTCCTTCCAAAACCAAAATACAATGGAATGGATTAAACTTGGTATTCATGACTGACATTGATATTTGGCAAGAAACATTCAGAAAGACTGCCCTAATGTACCCAAGAAGATGGAGTATTCAGGTGTAGTAGTGTTTTTTCCATAAACTGAAGATTAGCCACTCATGTTATTCCCCAACTCCAAAGGACTGAGAACGACGCACTAAATTATGGCTCTTGGAGAACAGTAAACTAACAGTGTCTAAAAGTGGGAAGGAAAGAGTTTTCTAGGACTACATTTCAAGAGTCAGACCACTATGTCGTTGTGAGAGGAGCATGGTTTAGTACTGAGTGACAGAGACCACTTATATGCAGGAGTTGCTGGGGAAAGAAGTATCAGATAACACCAACAGATCCTTGGTCGTCAAAACAGCTTGCTGAATGTAAGATCCACTTTAGAAGAAGCCATAACACACTCTAATATCAATGAGCCTTTAAAGTCAGTGATCTAATACAGGAAGAGAGGAAATCAAAATAATAAAGTCACCATGGTGTTGTTGAACACTTTCGTGCACTTCCTGTGTTGAGCAGAACCTTGGGCCTCAGGTTTTGAGTTCAAAGAGCAACAGAAAACCAATGACTTACATTCTTCTCAGATATAGGCATATGTTCCATGACAGGGTATGCATGGTTTTTGGTATGATCAGTAAAATTATTTTGACATTTACATTTTGCTAATACTTGCTCTGTAAAAACCTTTCTCAATATATTTCATTGGATTTTAATGAAATTGTGAAACAAATTAGTGTGATATATATGAAAACGTATCTGAATATTTATATATACAAGTATAAAATGCATCTTTCTGAAACTGTTAAATTATAAATAATGTTACAAATTAAATTTATAAACAAAATCAAATAAAGTCCTCAGCATTTAATAAGTATATTTACTGGAATAAGTATCTATGATCAGAATCCAGTAAGGTAAAAGTGTACTTTGTGCAGACTCTAACAGGAGTGAGAGATGGGAGAACTTTGGGGCATCTCAATCAGTTTCTATCTGATGTTGTAGATCTTCTTTAAAAATATTAGATGTGTGTTTGTCCAGGATATGCCTGAGTACTATCAGTGATATGGAAACCATCACGGCCCAAGGGTCAGCCTCCATGGAGATTGCCTAGAGTACACGTGGACAGTTGTGAATGGGAGAAAATCCTACTGTACTTTTAGCTAGAATTGAACTCCATGGAGTTTCCACTTTTCCTTCCAGCTTTAAACTGCAGGGCCATCAGCAGCCAATCTGAGGCCTCTCACACATGAAAGCTCTTGGGCTGTTTGAGAGGGGCTCTCAACTTCCCCCTAGAGCCTTCTCATCTGCAGATTCAATATCTACAATTTCTGTAAGGAGGCTTCATCTGTCATGCTGTCAATTCCACTCAGGATACTGGGCTCCAGCTCTGAATGTCATCCTCTTTATCAATATCTTTCTTAAAGTCAGTGATTACAACTGAACACTCTGAGATTCTATCCAAGGACAGGCAAAGCTGGTGCTTTCCTTATTCTATGCTCCTCTTACTGCTCTTATTCTGTATGTCTATCAATATCACCCGATGAAAATGACTTTTCTTGGCAGTGTGGTGCACAATGACTCATGTTATGAGCTTGATTCACTGTTGCTGCCTTTGATTTTGCTGTCAAGGAACTGTCATATTATTTTTTAAACCGTAGTGTTTTTCCTTCTCTGTGTTTGTACAGTAACTTTGTTAAATATTTTTGTGTTTTCCTGTCTCTCCTCTAAGAAACTCAGATTATACCAGATGAATTTTCATCATAAAAGCTTAGTGTATTTCTCTCACATGTCATGATATTTTGAAATCCTGATCTTGCAATTTAAAATTTAAAATCTTGACATATCAGGCTTTAAACTATATTATTCTAATAAAAGGTCCCAGACATCTATCCAAGACCAAATATAACTATACACATATGGATTATAAATTTTCTACATTATTTAGAGCTTATTTCAGTTACCTACATTGTGTTTTCCACATGTGTATTACAGTAAAGGGGAGGGGTGATTGGAGTAGAAGATTCAGGGTAGCAAGGCTTGAGTTTCTAATGTTTTTCTTACAAAGAGGAAAGTAAGCATGTGCTGAATGTGATTAATGATGCTATCTACATGGTCGTGTAAGACAGATGAAAATGCTCCACAAAACTATGTCTTGTATACAAACACACATATGTGAGTGTGTATATTCATATCATATACTTCTATTTTTTTATAATTTAACAAAACAAAAAGTCACAGAGTAACATATCTAAAATTTTCACTAGTTACCTTAGTATACATAGCAACAAAAACAGATAAACATTGATGCCTGATATAGCCAAACATGAATTTTCAAAGGTTGTTTTGTCATGGGTAGTTATTCTGTAGAAAGGCATTGGTATTGGAGGTGTATACAAAATCTGCCTTTCATTTTTGCTCCTGAAAAAAATCCTACATGTGAGAATTCACATCTTTATTTGCGGCCAATCTAAACATAAAATCTATTGAAAATATTTTTGTATGCTTTCCAAAACTCTATTTTATGAGCCAGAAATTCATGAAAATGGTGCTTATTTTGGTATTTTGGCACATCTCTCATTGGTCATTGGAAAACCAGAAAATAACAAGGTTTGAAAGAATCTAATTGAAAAGAGCTATATTGAACTGACTGAACAGTTTATGATTTGTGTAAAGCTTTTTTTTAATTTAACCAAATTTCTCCATCCTCGTCATCATCCTATCCCAGTGTACATATGAAGTAATATTTAAGAAAAATGTCTTTAAAAATACATATTTTTGATATTAGGATATGGTTACAACATTTCTCCCCTCTCTTTTCTTCCTCAAGCCCTCCCAAATACCCCTCCCATCACTTCTTCAAATTCATGGTCTCTGCGAGGCCCCATTCTCAGGGAATTATACAGATTTCCTGCAGCCCCCCAACCTCACTTTGTCTCTTTGTTTTAGCCACCAACACTAAAGGCAGTCTTCTTCATGGAAACCAGCTGTACACAGCAGCAAGTGAAGGAGCTGGGTAATCTTCACTCTCCCTCACATCCTCCAATTCCAATTCCTCAGTCTCAACCCTAGCCCTGTAGCAGGCCACTCACCAGGGCCAATGTCCCCACTCTTCTGTTCCCTGGAGACTTCACAAATCCACCTCTCAGACTCAGCTTCCCTCCCGCCTGTGCACCCTTTAGCTCCCAGGCTCCTAACCCATCCCCATGCCTTCCTTTCCTCTCCCAATATGTAGGAACTGAACTGCAGTCTAAAAATGATGACATCAATGGAGCAAAATGAATTTACCATCAATATGTCTTAATGCTACACAGATTTCACTTCCTCCATAACAAAGGCAGCACTGAGATAATAATATTTGAGATTCAATTATTCCTTTTTATATTAAATCAAATATTCTTATCTACTCTCTGGAAAATAAATCTGCCTAAACCTAAGCAGTTTCTTCATCAATGGAAGTCTTCTCGGGTAGCTATTGCAGTGTATTTTGAGAAAGCAATGTAGACCTAAGAGCATATCCACAAGCCTCTTGTGGAAAGAGATATCTACATAGTGACATGCTGATGGACACTTGGTACTTCAAAGAGTACATTCTGTGTTTACAGACAACCAGAAAGGATTTTCAGCATACTTGAAGCTGAATAGTTAAGGCTCCTAAGCATATGGATACAGAATTTCTTGTAATGTCAGTGGTTGTTTTTACTAAAACATGGTCTGAGTAATAGTTAAAAAGACATTGAATAGTGGGCACATTTCCCTAAAACAATAAAACACACTATTCATGCTCTTGTTTGCATTAGTTATAATGTATGACATTATAAATAGAGAGGAACTTATTAACTTCACATCCTTCATTTCCTACAGGACATGTTGTCCTTGAGAGGTTGTTTATATGTTCATGTAACCCAAATTGTAACCTAGCACCCCAACTATTTCATATTTATATATTTATATGTTAATTCCTTTTTCAAGGAAAGAAATGTTGAATTCTACTCAATTTGAATTAGCAAAGTCAGGAACATTTTAAAACTTGAGTCATACTCTCAAATATATCTTGTTTTTTTTCCAGCCTAACATTTCCTTCTGCACAATCAGCTCCTTGGCCAGTAATCAACTGATTGTCTCTGAAAGCCAAATCTATACTTCACTGACCATGTCAGGAACAGAAGTGAGTGCATTATTGTTCCAGAGCCAGCTGGCTTCTGTTAAGGATACCAGTGGAGGACTCAAAAAGGATGGAAAGCAGGAAGACAGTTTCTTCATAATCAGACCTACTCCTCTTGGCAGGTTTCTGCACATAGGCTCCAATTCTTCCTGCAGATGACTTCTTTTGTGCCTGGTGTTCAGGATCCTCTGCACATGCCACTCCTGATGTTCACAAGATTCAGCATTCAAGAAGCAACATATAAGCCACTAAACACTGTATAATAAAAAATGTTTTTTCCTATGAAACACCTTAGCTTAAAAGTTTTCTATTGCATTCTATGAGAAAAAAATCTAGCAACTTGCATCAATGGAGCATTTCAGCTAATTATATGCTTTCCAGAAAATTCTATGTTCTTTCTGAAAAAGTCTAAGACTTCTCAATTGATGAGAAGCTGAGGCTTTGCTCAGTTGTCCTAGCAACCCTTCCAGGGTAATGGCTGATGATTACTTTTATCTCTATAGTTTTGGAGTTCTGATTTTCTCCTTCCTACACAATTTGTCTAGCCCAATTCCTCATTATATTTAGCAATAATTCTATTGAACATTTTAATATGTTTAAATTAAAATAGTGTGACATCATGTCCCCTTCCTCCTTTTCCTCTCTCCAGTGCCTTCCAGCTGGCCTTCCTTCAGCCTTTCCTGTTTCCCCACCACTCTAAAATTGATAGTCTCTCTTTCTTTGATTGTCATTTTTCCACACACATACACACAAACACATATACACACATTCAAACACTGCACACAAATACATATGCACGCACATCCATACACAGCCAGATGAGTTTGACTCTGTGTTTTGTTTGTTTATATGTGTACAATTTCAGGGATTACCTCTGTCTACCCTGCATTGGGCAACCAAATTCAGTATAGGGACTTATCTTTGGAACAGGTTAAATCTCCATCTCCCAGCTACTACCAGTTGCCTGTGATTCTTTGTCTAGTGGTAGTATGTGGTAAAATTCTCACGTGCCCATTGATATTGCTGTTGTGCTGGTCTTGTTTGTACAACTATTTCTATGAAAAAAATTAAATAAAAAAACTTCCTGGTAGTCTAGCTCTTAAAATCTTTCCATTTGCTCTTCCAAGTTGTTCTCTAAGACATAGATGCTGGGGCTATAATGTAGATTTTTCATTTGGGGCTATTTCTCCATTATCTATTTGTTTTTATAGAATGTTCAATTGTGGCTTTCTACAATTTTATCCATTGACAATAAAGGGAGACTTCTTTGATGAGGGATGGTAGCTACAGTTTTCTATGAGAATAAGAGTAATATTAAGGAATGCATTTAGGAATTATACACCCCTATGCAAATGGTAGAAGTAGATTTTCTTCTAAGGCCCAAGACCTCAGTAGTCCAAAGAAGATGGTTTCTGGTACTGTAGCTGAAGTTTTCCTTGTCCTGCCCGACTCCCTCTTCCCTGTGGCCACATGGACCCAAGTAAATACACAGAGGCTTATATTAATTCAAACTGCTTGGCCATTAGCTCAGGCTCATGTTTGACTAGCTCTTACCTTAAATTAAAATAAGAATAATTAATAAATTCTTATTTATGTTTAGCCATGTGGCTTGGTACCTTTTCTCAGTTCTGCCTTCACATCTTGCCTCCTCTGTGTCTGGCTGGTGAGTCCTGACTCCTCCCAGAATTCTATTCTCTCTTTGTCCCTCCTATACTTCCTGCCTTGCTACTGGCCAATCAGCACTTTATTTATTAACCAATCAGAGCAACACATTCACAGCGTACAGAATGATATCCACAGCATGGTACTAAGTTTCTGGTCCTGGGACTGACTTCCCTTCTATTCTGTCCACTGGGCCTTAAGGTCAGTTACCCTTTGTTTTCCCCAGCATGTCATTTTCACTTTCTATACACTTATGCATATCACACCATGGTGGCAATTGTTGTGTCTCATAGGTGTTACATGTGGATAGGATTGTTCAATCTAGTCCCTCCCTTTGTAGCTTGATAGTATTTTCTGGAACTATGGAAGCTAGACATGAGAAAAGAGGCTTTCAGGCCAGATCCAGGCCCAATGATCTGAATCCTGTATCCTAAAAGTACTCTGTGTTCATCAATAGAGGCCCATTTCAAATTCCTGAGAGGCAACCAAGGGCTACATATATAGTCTATATTGCTTCAGGAGTCACATGGACTACCCTGACCAACATTTGAAAGAAAAGATTACTTTTTCTGTATGGATTTTATTGGTCTCTGGTTCTCTATTTGTCTTTCCATCTGTCAGTTGCTTTTCTGTCTATCATCAATCTATCTATATCTATCTATCTATCTATCTATCTATCTATCTATCTATCTATCTATCTATCTATCCATCTATCATCTATCATCATCATCATCTATCTATTTATTTACCATCTATCTATCTCTATCTATCTATCTATCTATCTATCTATCTATCTATCTATCTATCTATCTGTCTATATATCTCTAATATAGTGCATCATTTCAGGTAAAAATACTATAACTCTTTGATACTTTATCAAACACCTTGGTATTACCTGACCCTTATCCCTTCTTCTTCTCCTTCTTACCTTCAGCCACTCCGTGTTTTCCAGTTTCCCACTTCATGTCCTTCATATATTTCTATGTCTCTCCCAATCCTCCCTTCCCACCTGTGGCCCCTTAATAAAATCCTGGTTTCTGTGGTTGCTCCGTGTTGCATATTCTCATCAGAAGAATTGGACCTAGGAACCATGAATTAGGGAGCAAACAGCATTTATACTTCTGGTTCTGTGTTACCTGACTCAATATGATCTTTTCTTGGTACATCCATTTATAAACAAATTTCATGATTTCCTTTTCCTTTAAAGATGCATAGCTTTCCATTGGGTAAATTATCAAATTTCTGCTATCTATTCATCAGATATAGACATATGGGCTATTTCTAATTTCTGACTATTATGGCAATTAGCACTGCTTCATAAATATCTGTGGAGCAGGATGTCAAGTCTTTGAACATATACCACAGAGTGGAGTGGTCAGGTCATCTAGTATATTTATTTTAACCTTTTGTTTGTTTTGTTTTTGGAGGATTTTCTATTAAATTTTCTAAATGGCTGCACCAATTTGTCTTCTTACCAACACTGAGTGAGGGTTTGTATATCTCCATAATATTGCCAGGATTTATTTCAGTTATTTATTTAGCAATCCTTTATATTAAGTGTTGTTCAATTTACATATCACCTTTATATTTTCATTGGACTGGAGTAGAGTACTCACTTCCCTGGGATCTTTTTCTCTGTCTACATTGTCCTATGCAGGTCTTACTCTTGTACCTGAGTGCACCTTCAAATGCCATTTCCTTAACAAACATTTGAATTCCCATCCTCAGATTTTTGTATTAGTTGATCCAATGTGCCATGCATGAGCTTAATAGCAAACACCACACTAATAATTTTGTCTGTGTTTTACTAATTGTTTTAAATGTGTCTTTATGATGCTTCTCAGGGAGCTATAAAAGGATGGATAATGTCTTCAAACAAAGCAGAGCCCTCCATTTTGTACAGAGACATACACTGTAATACATGCACATTTTCTGTAGCTCTAAATCCCATAAGAGTTTTATAGCATATCAAAGCCAGGTGGAATTTTTCAGACTTTTTCTTTTGGGAAAATCACTAAAGATACAATTACTAGTTCCAAAATAAAAAAAAAAAAAAACTTATCATCTGGATGGCTTGATATTACCTGGATTAAGTAAAAACAATGTTCCCTTACAGACTGAGAATGAAGGCATCTCTGTCTCATTGACCTGCTACCATCTAGTTTTGTATTCTACAACATTCTCCAGATTCCAAAATATCTCCTGAGTCCTCATTCTCACACATTCTATTCATCTCACTGCCAAATCCTGAAATAATGTGCATCCTCCTCAGTATTCTAAAATACATCCAGCTTTCAAGCACATTTAATGACAGTGTTTATTTGATTAGTAAGATGATAAGGAATAATCACATAATCTGTGTCTGATTAGTGTAAACCCAGCCATGAATCATACTTTATCTTCTCTCCTGATTTTTCCTCATTGTAATTTCTTTCTCATTTTATTGCTAGTTTTCTTTTGCTTCATATCTTCAGAAATTCCTTATTTTATTTACCAACTATTCTCATACGATTAGCTATAAAAAATTAAGCTCATGATAAAATTAGTTTTCAAAAAGTTTTCAATACAAGTGTAAGTAGTGTGAATTCTAATTAGTCTTAATAATAAAAACCCAGAGCCAGATATTTTGGTAAATGCTGAAAGATCAGAGAGACAAAGGAGCAATCAACAACCACCACTTACCTCTCCAACTTCTCAGCCTGAAAAGGGTGGGAGGGGGTGGGACTGAGCTCCTATCTCTGCCTACCTTATATTCCTCTCTCTCCTTGTCATATCACTTCCTGTTTCCTCCTACCTAGTGCTGGGAGTGAAGGTGTGTGCCTGTCAAGTACTGGGATCAAAGGCATGAGATACCAAGTGCTGGGATTAAAGGTGTATGTCACCACTGCCTGGACTCTATGTTTAGCTGGTGGCTAGTTCTACACTCTGATTTCCAGGCAAACTTGATTTGTTAGAGCACAAAGAAAATATCACCACATTTCCCCTTTTTTTGTCTAAAATAAAAAAGAGGGTTATAACTAATACAAGAAAAATATATACAACAACTCTAATAGCTATATACAATATATACAGACAATAAATATATCAACAATGTCTAGTCCATTAACAATCAACAAATTCAGAGAAAATACTCTATATCTGTCCTATCTTTGTGAGTCCAAAAGAATGTACCTAATTCACTTTCTAGTCTACCTTACATTACCAAAACTATCTTTTAACATCTCGCAAACTTATACATTTCACACCTCTTTAGTGAATTTTTTTTCTGAATCTGGGAACAAGGAAAACTATATAACTATAAAGTCTTCAACTCCATCAGAGATCCAAGAAGGAAATAATATTACCCAAGTAAGCAGGAAGTGCAAGCAAGCACCTTCCAAAAAATGTGAGAAGTGGCAGAAACCTCTGTCTGCCTGCACAGTTACCCATGGTTTCTTTGTAACATTGGGGTATTCATATTTGGCCTGTGGGCTTAGTATATCTGACAGACTTATCTGTGAAGCAGGATTTTCTGAAGGACTGTCCTACCTTGTCTTGGAAAAAATTGGCAGTCCTTTCTTTTGTGTCTTGCTTGTCCCATTTGGACAGCATACTGTCAGCAGAGAAGATAAGGACATTTTCTTGCCCAGTGGCTAAGTTTCACCACAAAGAAAGTGAAACTCTCGATATGGAGTTTTTTCAGTGCTCATCATATTCTCTGAAGTAGATTATTGCCGCAAGGAACAGATATGTCTCATTGTCACACACACACACACACACAAACACACACAAAAGAACCTATGTTATTAAAACATCTTAACTGTAATAGTCTGTAGATCTCTGAAGTGTTTGAAGGCCACCTGTCTACCTAAAATATATATCTGTTTGACCTTGAAAACATATCTAACATGACTTCAAGTTTAATTATAATAGTTGACTAACTACTAAATTTCTTTATTACTTGAAATAATTTGTAATAATAGCTTTCAAAGACTAGAAATTTGCATTACATTATTAAATGAGCTGTATATAGGTACAATACCTTGAATAAGAGTAGAAATAAATGTACAGTATGTTCTAATAAAAATAATCTTAAATTTGTATTAATATACAAAATTCATATCAATGTAAAATATTTAAGACTATTAGTTGCTTTTTTGGTTTAAAAGTAGATTCAATAATTCACCCATATTCTATCATATCTATTTCCCCTTTATATTCTTTTTAGAGTAGATTCAATAATCTACCCTTTTATCCTATCATTTATATTTCCCCCTTTTTTCTTTTCAAAATGAGAACTGTGAATTTAATCTCCTTTGTTTAGCTTTTTAAAATATTACCAACAAAAACTTCTAACCAACCACCCTAAATAATTACAAATACCTATAAGCCATTGAACAACGCAAACTACCCATGACACCTCTTGGGAATGTGGGTATTGTGTTCTTAAAATTACTTCCTGCTGTCTGGGAGTGACTGAATCTTTAGGGCATCCTGAAAAGAAAAGTGTGGGTTGATTGTCAAAAATCCTGGAAGAGCTAGCTGTATCATTTGTTATCCAGTCTCTGTATAATGAGAAAAGGCTTGTCTCAAGTCATGGATAGAAATCTGTGAGACTGTATCATCTCAGCTAACCACTTCAAAATTGTCCTGAGCAGTTTGTAGTCCAAAGCCAATATTTAGGTGTTTTTCAGCATAGTGGCATTTAACGTATTCCATGCGGCATCATACTTGTGGGGCCCAATCATCCTTTTGGATCCTTCAAAGGTTACTGTTAGGCATGCTCATGGTTCACTGCAGAACACTTATAAAGAATTTAAATGTCATATACAGTAGATCTCAAAGAGGTTAAAGATCAATATTTGGTATGTACATCCAAAGTACAAAAACTTAATTCCTACTTACCTGGTAGAGACTCAAACCTGAAATCATGTACAGGAGACTAGGCAAAGCCTTTTCCTAGAATTAGTTAGTACTCCATATGACCATTAATATCATGACAAAATGTTATATATGTATATATCGATCTTATAAATTTTGAAACAATATTTATACCTTAACAAAAGTGTTAAAGAGTCGAAATAAAAACAAAGAATCATGAGATTATTAGCAATAGAATAGTCTCTAAATTTGGTTTTTCTTCTGTCCCATATCAGGGACATATGTTCTGACATAAGACAGAGATTTTAGATTTAATTTAATAAACATGTTTGGGTTTAGAGAAGGTGAGATCTACACCCTAACTCCAAAACTAGCTTTAATTTTTAATTGGACTGGGACCACAAAGAGATCATTTGCACTATGTGTCTGTAGAGAACTGCAGAAACAAAGATTCGGAAGGATTTATGAAATTTTATCCTGTTGAAAATGTGATACATCAATAGTCCAATTTACTCTTTTCCTTGGGACATTTTTTTTCTCTGGATGATTTGTCCTTTTTCTTCAGATGTCTCATTTGTCCAGTGGTCTTCAGATTACTTAGCTGGATGCCTTCATTCTCCTGATAAGACAAAAACAAAACCCTTGCATAACCCTAATTTGGGGGAGGTTCCCTTATAGCAAGTCATAGCTGATCAAATGAAAAACATTTGTTAGTCTTACTAGTTAGTTTAGACTGAATGGCCAGGGTGGTTGATGAACTATTGTTCCACTCTCCCAAGGGTGATGATCTTGTCTTTGATGGCCTAAATACCCTTTTGCATTGTGCATTAGCACTTTCAAAAGCCAGTGATTCAATTATTATTTGTCTATCTTCTGAATTTGGTATCATTCTATTTACTGCTGAAATCATTTTTTCTTGTAAGAAATCAGTAAAGCTTTCTTTTGGGCCCTGTATAACTTTAGTAAATGACTCAATTTTATTTCCTACTTCTTCAATTAATCCCCAAGTATTCAAGGCCACTACACAGCATAAAGCCAGAGTGTGGTAATCATATAGAGACTACATTTCTACATTAATACAACCTCTTTCTCCAAGAAGTTGTTCTTAGGAGATTTCCACACCTCTAGCCTTACTACATTGTTCAGTGGTCTTAGACTCATCTTTCCACCAGGTCTTCAACTGTATTTGAGGGTCATGCTCTTAGACTGCTGTAATCGAGTCTCTTTAGTCATGAGTGATAATTCCATTACTTGTTGACCACATGTTTAACATCTGTTTCTCAAAAGGTGAGTGCATTCCCTATGAGACTATAACTTCCTCGAATCTCCTTTAATCTAACATTTGCACTGAAGTCCATTCAGCTCTTACACAGCCTTGGGGATATCTATTTGGTAGTTCCTGTGTGGTTACTGGATAAACTAAGGCTGGTTGTTCGAAAACATTAGGCTGTTCCTCTCTAATTTTATAATGTAATGCTAAGATTGGTTCTCCTTTAAATTCCTCTGTCTGGGTCTGAATATCTCTATGATTTGTTTTAATAAGGTTTTTAAAACTTCTATCTTGGCACTTATATTAACCCACTTTTTAAATGATAAAACAAAAACGATTAAATAGATATTTATAATTGGCATTATGTAAATTCCATCTAAATTAATTATCCTATCATTTAATTGCTCCATTTTCAAACCATCCAGTGTATTATCATACAGAGACCTAACTCCCTCCATTGTAATAGTGTTTCCCATTTTTTAACATGGGAAAAACTCTCTCTTAACTATTTCCTCTCTTTAAGAATTCCCAATTGTCTCATCAAATCTGCTGCTGCTGATGATGATGATGAAGATATGAGGATAATGCTTCTGTATAGAAAAGTAGAAGCCCGAGAGGGATGTCAAGGCAACAATCGACTTTGGCATCAGCCAGGGATTGGGGTGTCGAGGTAAAGTACAAAACCCTACCAAGAGAGAAGAAGCTAAAGAGCCAACTATCTGCATTGGGGAATGAGTGAAAGTGGCTAACTTCTACAGTTTGGGGAGCCCGAAAGCCTATAGAGATTGCTGCAGGTACACTGCAATAGAAAAATCACAATTTGCTCAGAAGTTTGAAGAAAAGAAAGGAAAACCTTAGCCTATGGGGTAGTGCCACCAGCTGCATGCAGCTCTGGCCTGTGAGTGTGGCTACAAAGTCACAGACAAGCAGCTTTTTTGTGAATTTGTGTCCCAAAAGCTGGATGCCAGATGTAGCGCAAATCCTAATTGGTATTAATAATAAAAACCCAGAGTCAGATATTGGGATAAATGCTGAAAGATCAGAGAAGCAAAGGAGCAAGCCATAGCCACCTCTTTACTTACCTACTCCTCAGCCTGAAAGGGGGCAGAGCTCCTTATATTCCTCTCTGTCCAGCCATATGTTTCCTCCTCTCTAGTGCTAGGATTAAAGGAGTGTCCCAAGTACTGGAATTGAAGGCATGAGATTCCAAGGGCTGGGATTAGAGGTTTGTGCCAGCAGTGCCTGGTCTCTATGGTTAACTAATGTCTAGTTCTGCACTCTGATCTCCAGGCAAGCTTAATTTGTTAGAGCAAAAACAAAATATCACATGTGTACTTAATGCCTTTTGACATTGTGATAGTGTGTATTAATTTAAATAATTTTGTTGAAGGCTTCATACTTGAATATAGCTGCTATGACACTTCTCACCTCCTTCCTTCTAAACACTTTCTACGTCTTACCTTCTTCATTCCAAGTTGATAAACTTTTCTTCTTCAGTTATTAGTGTTATACATGCTTGCATATATATGTGTTATGTGAATGCACACATGTATTACAACCTATTGAATACATTTACATTACATTTATGTAGAAGTATCCAGGGAACTGCGTGTGTGTGTGTGTGTGTGTGTGTGTGTGTGTGTGTGTGTGTGTGTGTATGTATGCCTGTTTGTCTGTTTTTCTCTCTGCTGTCTTTGGCTCTGGGCCTGGGTCTCTGTATCTCTCTGCATCTCTGTCTCTGTGTGTGTGTATGTGTATGTGTGTGTGTGTGTGTGTGTGTGTGTGTGTGTGTGTAGTTGTGTGTGTGATATAATAAAAGTTTTCTTTGTCAATGAAAGTTAACTTACCATGCAACTTTTTTGAGGAACTGAAATTGTAGAATCTTGTAATGAATGGCAATATACAAAATACTCAGGCAGTATACATGGAGCAATTAAACACATTATACAAAACAAAGTTCTAGGAAAGCAATAGTGTTAGCCGAGATAAGTAAAAGAAATATGCCTTTTCTCTGAAAATTTCTATGATAATGTCAGGCTGGCTGTTCTCTTTGTTTTATCTTTGATTTCTTTTTCTTGCACTACATCATTTGAAATTGAATCAATTGCATTTGACTTTTACTAGACAAATTGCTCTGAAGTACATGGCAATGCCTACTAAAATGGAATTGCACCCAGCCTTATTGGACCATGACATATAGCTGCATGTCTGTTTAGAAAAGTCAAAGAAGTCTCCATAGATAATCCTCTGGGTGAAATTGAAAAATGAGTTTGACTCCATCAGGTGGACAAGGACAAGGAAAACAGATCAGAAAGAAAAAAAAAGATGATTATCAGACAAAACATAGAGACACCAAGGAAACAGTTATAAAGTCAGGCAGTTCCTGGCCTGATTGAGTTTAACAGACAGATTGAGAGGACTGAATGTTGGGAATTAAAGACAGAGATGCTGAATAAGACATGATTTGAATGTCAGCTAAAGAATTCAAATAAAGCTTTGGGTTTTAGGGAATTGGGACTATAAACAGTAGTTCAGTTTCAAGGCAGTAGAATTTTGAGGAGCAATTTCATCATAAAGGCTCTGAAGAATTTCAATTTGATAGGTATGGAGAATATATTAGAAACTCAAGGGGGCAAGAACCAATTAGAAAGAGTGGGAACGTAGGGCTGCACACTCAAGAACTTTATGTTTTCCCATAGAGCATCTCTCTCTCTCTCTCTCTCTCTCTCTCTCTCTCTCTCTCTCTCTCTCTCTCTCTCTCTCTCTGACTCTGTCTTTCTGTTTCTCTTTTTTTCTAACTTCTGTTTGCCAAGGAGCATGGGACATCTCCCACTCCTTGATTCTGCAAACATGCCACATCAGAATAAAGAGAATGAAGCCTCTCTGCTCCCGATTGAAAGCTTCTTAGTCCCTAATCAAGTCCAAATAAGCCTTTCCTCCTATAACTTCTTTTAAAAAAGCTAAAAAAACTAACAAAATGACTATTTGTCATGTGTTGGGTGATTTTTTATAGGAAAATGAAATTATACAAGTAGGAGAGAGAAGGGGATGGAAGGAAGGAAGGATGAAGGGGAAGACACAAACGGGAAAAATGAGGAGGAGCAAGAAGCATAGAAGGAGGAGGAGGAAAAAAGAAAGAAAAAAAGGGAAACAGAAAGAAAGAAGAAAGAAGTAGAAGATAGTCATTCTTTGAAGATTCCAAATGCTCATGGTGGAAAGATGCATGAAGATATCTCCTCTGCTAGGAGCTTCAAATGACCCGTATAATAAGCGAATAAGCAGAAGTGTAAAAACAAAGTCTGCCAAGAATCACAGATGTGATCAACAGTATAAGAAGTTCCTTTACGCTTAGAAAGACTTGACTCTTGTGAAGGGGTTGGTGACTATCTGGAATAGTCCATTATACAAATGCTGGTTCTTATATGTGATATGTTGAGACATCAGTGTAGAGTGACAATGAAATATCAGTAAGTAGTCAAAATGTTGATGAGTTCATGTGAGTATGAAAAAAATCACATTTACTGTAATGAGCAAGGGTGTAAGTGGTGATTTGATTTTTTACTGTTGCTGATCAGAGCAATTTAATTTACATAACAAAGGCAAAGAGTAAGAAAAGAAAGAAGGGAGAGGAAGGATGTATAATGTACAAGAAAGAGAGAAAAAAATGTAATAGAGTGTCTTTAAGGAGATCAAGGATATAAATCTACTTCACAGGTGATGGTAGGAATCAAGGGCATGCATTAAAATCTACTTATCATTCTTTAAAATAAGAAGGAAATACTAAAGAGCATTGTGTGAATGCATAATTAGATTTCTATGAGTTTAGAATGAATTTATCTACATTGAAGTCTTGACTTTAAATGCAAAATAAGAGTACATGAGAGCTTATAAAGATGAGGAGGCCAAGACTTATCTACTTGAAGAGAGGCAAAAATTTTGAAACTCCTAGACAAATGGGGCATCACTGTGACAAGAGTAACATAATAGGATTTTTAGCACAAGCATAACATTGAACATCATACATTTAAGTTGGCCAAAATCCAAAAGATTGAATACATTATTTTAGAAAGCTTCATAAGATGGAAAAATATTAGAAAATATCTCAGGTTTAATCATTCCACCCTTAACTTTTGAATAACTAGTATTTCAAGAAAAATAGAAAGCCATGCTAATAGTTATTATAAAGAAGTTAATAGACAGTAAAAGTGATAGCCATCAAACAATTAATAGCATAAATGGAAGCAAAAGTATTGGTGTTGTAGAATACTTGCTCTATATAGATGATTGAAGAACAAAAAATACTAGTATGGTTCTTCATATAATTTACTGAATATTTAACAATGAGAAATCTAGATAGAACATTGTTAATATATAAGTAATGCTACCTTAAGGATGCTAATTTTATAATTAGTAGGTGACAGAGATGTTCCTTAGGCTCTGATCTCTAATTTTCACTGCTCCAGCCCATGCTGAAAGACTTGATACACATGTGTGGCTAACCAACTCTTCATGCTGGGATCCAATTACATCCTTCATAAACCACACGTGCTATTCTTCAAAAGGACAGAGCTTAGAAATGGACCATGAATGCCCTGTAGGCAAGGACATGGCCATGTAGGCTGTAAATTCAAGCTTCCTCTGACATTGTCTGTAGAAGGTAAGGAGTGGGTAACTGCAGGAGGGGATTTAACTTGGTCTTAAAATTTTCTTGCCACACAAGTTGGACAGTAGATAGTGAAAGAGCAGATTGGATTTCTTCACAGAGGGTCCTCTTAACTGTGTACAAAGAATATTTTGGAAGATTGGGAGCAGGACCATTGAGAATTCAAAACTACGAAGCTGAGTTTGGAAATTCAAGTGTTATTACAGTTCTGGTTACAGAAAGAAGTAAAAGGAATATGTATAGTGTTACTGAATATGTAGTGTGATAACAAAATGTAAAAAAAAAAAAAGTCAAATAATTCAAAGGCTTATATGAAGTAAAGTCTCTAGTTGCCTAACCAAATGGTGTAAACCAGAACTAGAGGGTAGAAAAAAAGTGACTTAAAAAAACTGAAGACAGAGATGATGGAATGCCAATATTCAGGAAAAAGCAGGGATGTACAAGAAAATAGAATAGAAAACTAGGAGAAATGTGCACAGAAAAAAAAGGTGAAAAAAGAAGTGAAATCTTAACTATAGTCTAGGAAAGAAAAGCTGAGCACCACTCAAATTACTGCAAATAGTCATTCTTTATTCTCCATTAGTCAGGAAAAGGTTTGTTCAGAAAGGCTCAAACATCATTTCAAGTAATGACCTTGAAGAAGTTATGAGCAATAACCTGCTAACATTGTGGAAAGGGACAGTACTTGTTTAGTTATTCTCATTACTTCTGTAAGCAAACAAATGAGCAGATAAAACAATGGCTGAATTTTCAATGTAACTTGGCATAAAGGAATGGTTGCTACATGGAAGATATTTCTGGGGGAGGTAGGGGCACAATAGTTCTAAAAAACCAAATCAAAACCAAACCACAACAACAACAAAAATTAAGGTGTCCCTGGCAGAAAACCTCTGGCAAGGAATCTACAGAAAGTTCAAAGGAAAAGAGAGTGGGCAGGGGTCCTATAGATGTTTTCTTCCTTCATGTGAATTTTAACTTTTGAATTGTGTCAACAAAAGTGAGAACGTTATATGTAAGGTCTTTTTTTATTCTTCAGATAAATTAGCACACAGAAGTGATTTTTTGCACTAGCTATAAAATTTATGACAATGAGGAAAAACTTATGGAATAAAGAAACTTAACTTCTAAATTGGCAAATGGTCTTTTCTTATTTAGAAGATGAACTTTTGATGAATGTTAGAGTAAATATAAATATCAAATAATTTTGTTGTGTATCTTTTTATAACAACATTTATAAATGATAATTTCTTTGGAATTATAGCAAAATTGCAACATTCCTCCTTTCCCTTTTCTCCCCCCGACAGCACTCATCAACTGGAGTCCTCGCTCTCTCAAATTCCTTTGTTTTTTCAGTTGTTGTTGAAATTTTGGGGTAAAATGACAGAGATAACCTCTTTTATTAAAACTGAAATATCAAAGATCAAACTCAGCAGCCACCTAGGCTAGAGGAACATTTGAAATATGGTGATTTCAAATTGAGTTGCTCAGATAGTATAAAATACATTACATTTTAAAAAACAAGCATGCAAGTATTTGATATAGCTATATAATAAATATGTTGATTATGTGATTAAAAGGTAGTATAGAAATACTTTGTTAAAACACACATACTATATATTATTTCATGTTATTATTATTAAAAAATATTTTATTAGAGAATGGTTTGACACGACTGCTTAAAGATAAGTGATAGCATAGTGTTTAATATCAAGAAAAAATACATATAAATAAAACATTAAAATATATTAAGTGATATTTGAGAGAAATGTAAGCTAGCAAGGGGAAACAAAGCATGCACATCACACAAATGAAAAGAGTAAGATGAAAACTCTTAGGGAAATGCTTTAAAAAACCAAATAATATGTATAAATAAGCTTGTCAAAGGAACCATGGGAAATATTGGAGCCAACAAAGAAGAAATTAAATATTAAGTGTGTAGAAGATTGGAAAAGGATTATGACCTGGGACACAAGTGATAAACTGGAGCCAAATATCACTGACTTTCCGAAATTCTGTAATAAAAGATATGGCTTTCCAATCAGCAAAACCAGTAGCAAGCTGGGATAAGAATTCAACCAGTTTAAATTTTAGAAAGTTTTTTTTTTCTTTCTTATGTCAGCATAACAAAAAAATATGTGATAGCATAACATTATCGACTCATCTGCTCTTTCAATGCTGGCCTTAAAATGAAAACAATCACCATTGGCCTCCCTTTGCTGGTCTGGGTTGTGAGAAGATGGAGAAAGACTGGGATAGATAAGAAGATGAGGCATATGAAATAGGTCTTCAGATTTGAAGAAATGCTTGAGCATGGAATAAAAATACATTAACCTCCCCATTAAATCAATAAGAAGTCTTGTGAACAGTCATGCTGTGAAAAGATGTAAATACAATAATTACTTGTGAGAGTGTGAAGAAAATAAGTAGAACAAATCCAAATAAAAATTCAGATAGTGGGCCGGGCGGTGGTGGCGCACGCCTTTAATCCCAGCACTCGGGAGGCAGAGGCAGGCGGATCTCTGTGAGTTCGAGGCCAGCCTGGGCTACCAAGTGAGTTCCAGGAAAGGCGCAAAGCTACACAGAGAAACCCTGTCTCGAAAAAAAAAAAAAAAAAAAAAAAAAAAAAAAAAAATTCAGATAGTTAGTAGAATTTTAGATACTATAACTTCATAATATGTAGAGATATTAGATATATCTCCTGATATATCTATAGATATCTAATATCTATAGTTATAATAGACATTTTTTCTATTAAATTGTGAACTGATAAAAAATAAATGTCTGGGCTATTTGTATAGTACAACAAAAATTATATAATACTAAGGAATAATATTAGAGAGAAAAAAAGAAGTAATTCATAATGGAATATGTATATAGATATGCAGATACTAGTATAAGAAGAGTCCAGATTTTGTCTTTCTATATGGAGTCATGTTCAACCTAGAAGCCACAAAATGTACACCATATATTCAAGTAGTCATTCAAATGCCCAATCAGTGTCACTGTTATTTTCTAAATGGATGAAATAAATAAAATCTTAGAAGAGTTCTAAATTGAATAATTTTCCTCAAATACCATATATTCTTTCCTTTAAATTAAATTTCTATTAAAAAATTCATAATATTCAAGCACATGACATATTGGTTGATTTAATGATAATATTTTCTTAAACACTTTTTTATTAACATGTATAACAGGCACATAATTTAATAAAAAGTATTTAAGACTCTGCAACAATGTTTGTTTGCTAGATGTCTAGTGAATCCAGTACTTACAGCTTTAAACAGTAGAAGGTATCAAACATCACAATCATTAATGAATATATGATCTGAAGATCCACAAATTCCCTAGACAGATATTCAACAATTAACTGAAGACAGAATATAAATATTGGTATTTCAAGGATGAGTTTATTGTACATATTATTGTTTCTATTATCATTATCATCATCATCATCATCATCATCATCATCATTATCATTATTTGTGGTGATATTGTGTTCCCCAAAATATTGTGCACCCTAATAAACATATCTGGAGTCAGAAAACAGAACAACCACTAGATACAGAGGCCAGAAAATGGTGGCACACATCCCTTTAATCCTAGCATTCCAGAGGCAGAGATCCATCTGGATCTCTGTGAGTTCAAAGCCAAAATGGAAACAGCTAGGCATGGTAACAAGAGCCTTTAATCCCAGGAAGTGATGGCAGAAAGCAGGAAGGTATATAAGGCATGACAACTAGGAACCAGAATTGGTTAAGCTTTTAGGCTTTTGAGCAGCAGTTTAGCTGAGATCCATTTGGTTGAGAATTCAGATGCTTCCAGTCTGAGGAAACAGGATCAGCTGAGGAAATGGGGAGGTGAGGAAGCCTTGGCTTGTTCTGCTTCTCTGATCATTCAGTATTCACCCCAATACCTGGCTCTGGGTTTGCTTTTATTAAGAAGAACTTTTAAGATTCGTGCTACAATTATTATTTGGGAGAGTCTAGGCTTTCATTACAAAAGAAGAACAGAACGGAAAAGGCAATCACTACCAAGGATTCTTAGAGAAGGTGGCACATTACATACAGTGGTTACAGCAGGAAGGACTGGAGTTGAGCATGGATTAGTGGGATGAGAGGAAACCTTAGGCAAGAATCTTTATTGTAGTTACTCTGAAAAGACAGCAGAGAGGAAGGGGTAGGTTAAAGACTAAATAGTTTAAGTGATATCAGTGGTCTAATATTTTATAGGCTGATTTAGTGTGACTGGTTTTAAATGAAACAGTGATGTGGGCAGAGGACTGTTCATTGGGAGGGTAAACACATGACAGAAAAGAAACAAGGTCTGAAGTTCATGTTGGCTTAGTTGACATCATTGTTCCCAAGAATTATTTAAAGAAAAGAACTCAAATGACAAAATATCAAAGTAAAAGAACAGAATTAATTCTAGCAAGTTGTAGATAGGTCAATAAATGTAAAGGAGTACAACTAAGAACATACAGTCTTCTGGAGTCCTAATATGAACTTTTGAAGGTGAGAGAGACCAACCAACCCTGTTCTGTGGTCAAATTTCATAGAACCAAAACAAATGAAACAGTTTTAGCAATATAAAAGGTAATATGGAACTGAAAAGGTCTTTGATAACAGTCTACGTTCTGATTAACGGGAAATGAAGAAGCAGAAAAAATGAGCATGAACCATTTCAACACAAGAGTTCTAGTTTAGTTTTACCTTGGATCTGGAGGAGTATTATCTGCCATAATTGTTTTATGTCCACATTTTTTTTCATTGAGTAATTATATTTAGTGTTCTAAAAAGTCACCATATTGATTGCAAAACTTAATGGATAGCAGAAATGTTTACAGATAGTAAAAGTTTCAATGTACAGAGTGGAAATAATTTCTTTTATCTCCAAAACAGTCTGGCATAGTTATTCTAATATATAAAAAGAAATCTTTTAAACAAACATTTTTCAGAAGAGGTATTATGGCCACTACACACTAATTAAAGTAACAAGTGGTCAAAATTACATAATAATTACATGACAATTGTGAATTTATATGGACCATATATTAGGGTTCCCAGTTTCTCCTACAGGCATTATTGAGAATGTAAGGAGTGACCTCACCACCCCATTTTCAGTTTTATTTCCTGCCTATTGTGAGTACCTCCAAAATAAATAACATTGAACAAGTTCCAGTGTATGGCATGTTGACAGTGGGTATCTAATTTTTTTTAACACAATGGCTATTGTCCCCATAGCAAACACAAGAAGAAACCATGTTTTCTCTCATCATGTGTCAAGTTTTATGAAACTTCCACAAATTTGACCCTTAGAATGCATTATTTTTTGAGAAAGCTAGCAAATGCACCTAAAGTTTAACAAGAAGTGAAAATTCATAGTTTCCCATGCTCACACTTGTCAATTCTTTATTAGTTTTGTAAGTTTTGAGGAGGAATGAGTTCCCTGTGCTCCAAGAAAGGCAACATTGTACCTTTTCTAAATAACCAATTCTTAGAGTGATCACTTCTCAGAAAAGCAAAGACATAAAAGGTAACCCTCTTTTTAAAGACAAATACAGTGTGGAAATTTGTTATTGCAAATTGTTTTTAACAAGTACTTGGACCTTGTTGAGACACTAAAATGAGAAATAGCAAAGTCCTGGAAGCAACAAAGTTTATATTATACACAATATTTTGTCTGTTTACCTTCACTAACTTAAAACATGAGCTGGAGAGATAGATGTCGCTACTCAGTTTTACATCTGCAATGATGTGATATGGAGTAAGATATTACTCCATGTGGTGGTGGTGGCACATGCCTCCCAGCACTTGGGAGGCAGAGGCAGGCAGAACTTTGTGAGTTCGAGGCCAGCCTGGGCTACCAAGTGAGTTCCAGGAAAGGCTCAAAGCTTCACAGAGAAACCCTGTCTGGAAAAACCAAAAAAAAAAAAAAAAAAAAAAAAAAAAAGACAAAGCATATTCAGATTCAGGTAGGGCAGCGTACCAATCAGAAAATCAAACATTAAAGTTCCTATAATTGTTTCATTTCACATATGACATAGTAATAAACAGGAACTGAACCAGTGTTGTGGGACATTTGTGCACTCTGTAAAAATGTATTGCTGTGAACGGCCAATAGCTAGGCAGAGAGAAGTTAGGCGGGATTTCTGAAAACACAGAGAACTCTGGGAAAGAGTGATTCTTCGAGTTACCAGCCAGTCAGGAAGGAAGCAACCTGATAAGTGTGGAGAGATGAGGTAATGAGCCACATGACAGAATGTACATTAAAATAAATAGGTTCATTTAGCTTATAACAGCTAGTGGACATATAGATCCTTCTGCCCAAGTTGCCAGTTGTTGGAGGAGGAGCTGGCTAGTGCTCTCTACCGTTACCAGTCTTTGTTGGCCCTCTTTCTTCCTTGCTTGCACCCAGGTGGGCTGGCCAACAGTTCCCGGGCATCCTGTGTGTGGCTGGAAGGGCCCCATGTGGGAAAGTGAGAAGATGCTAGTGATCATTTTCTGAAGACTTGCTGATGTTCCAGGTAATGGAGATACTAATGATGCTTGAACTGAACTACTAAGGTTTCTGAAGTCAAAACTCATACTATTAATAATGGCAGGAAAATCATCTCTTTTTAAAGTAATTCTTCTTGGAGATGGTGGAGTTGGCAAGAATTCTCTTATGAACAGATGTGTAACCAATAAAGCTGATGCCAGGCTCTTCCACACAATACGTGTGTAATTTTTAAATAAAGATTTGGAAGTGGATGGGCATTTTGTTACTCTGCAGATTGGGAACCCAGCTGGCCAAGGGCAATTCTGAAGCCCGAGGACACCATTTTACAGAGGTTCTGTCTGTTGCCTGCTTACTTTTAGTGTGGATGATTCACAAAGTTTTCAGAATTTGAGCAACTAAGAAAGAATTCATACATTATGCAGATGTGAAAGATCCTGAAAGTTTTCCTTTTGTGATTTTGGGCACAGTCAGTACTCCTAACCACTGAGTCATCTCTCTAGCTCCTAGACAGTTTTCTAAATGCCAAAATAGACTAGGTTTATGTATGTTTTGGGGTGTGACAGAAGTGTGTGTGTGTGTGTGTGTGTGTGTGTGTGTGTGTGTGTGTGTGTGTGAATAATAATTAAGATGAAGTAAATAGCTGGGCAGTAATGGCACATGCCTTTAATCCCAGCACTGGGAGGCAGAGCCAGGTGGATCTCTGTAAGTTCGAGGTCAGCCTGTTCTACAGAGGGAGATCAGGGACAGGCACTAAAACTACACAGAGAAACCTCATCTCGAAAATAAAACAAAAACAAAAAACAAAGACTATGAAGACCAAGTTTAAGAATGCCAAGCATGCAACCCTTCAATTGAACTGGCTTTAAATGCACTTAGATAGTTGTTGGTTACATTCCAATTTATAAGTGTCATTACTGCATCTATGGGGATTTCTTGCACTAATAGCCACTGTTGTAATTCATAGGTATTACATCTGGGTAGGACTACTATTTGGTTTCCCACTTTGGCAGCTTGCACAGGATCTTTTAATATTATGAGATCTAGTATTTTGGAGAGTTTTCCAGGTTATATCCATGTAAATTCCTTCAAGTCTTGCTTTTGAAGTGTATGCTGTGTCTAGAAATAAAGTATTGCCTTCATGTTATGGGAGCCCTCTGAAGAAAGTTAGAGAGAGAGAAAAGCAGGCTATTACAGGGATGAGCCACCTAGTAGGTTATCTAAACCCAAGGTCCTAGCAGGTTTTGTGTGTGTGTGTGTGTGTGTGTGTGTGTGTGTGTGTGTGTGTGTGTATCTGTGTATTACAATAATTAAAGAATATGAGCTATCACATGGGAATTGAAGATGTTGCACAGAGGAGACTGAGGAGGAAATGATGTAAATACAATACAAATAAGTAATTATCAAATAAAAACAAAGAATATGAAGACCTTAAGTCAGTCAAGAGTGAGTCTGGTACAGAAAAGAAAGGCATTTTCCTCTACACAAGTTCACTAATAACTGAATGTAAGTATAAAATTTTGTCACTTCTAATAAAAGAAGAAAAGGAAAAAAATAAAACTTCCAGAAAGGGGAAAAATCAATTTTAAAGTTGTTGTCAGCATCACCACATTGTAAAATAAATTCCCTGATACAGGTCATCTCTTGAGTTAGGCTTTCCATTTTGGAAGCTACATATATTAGATTTTGCTATCAGAAAATCCCCTACTGCCAAACATCTAAATTACATCAGCCATAATCTGATTTCTCTGAATTTTCTTCAACACCAACAAAAACTATTTTTCTATCTTTAGAGTTAATATCACTACCATGACAAATAGGAAAAAAAAACATAATAGTCTCATGGATTTAGCCTCAAATTTATAGCCCTGTTCTTTGGGTTCATGAAGTGGTATAAAAGTAGTAACTATAAGTTATAAGTTTATTTATAAATATGTCCAGCACCTCATCAGAGTATGACTTCTGAATTACCATGAACCAATTAAAAACACAGAAATATAAATATATATTCTTCACTATTATATTTTTCTCATTACTGTTTTATTACCTCCAAACTCTTTCTGAATAAACTATAACTTTCAATGATATGTGTCTTTGGTAAATAATGAGTTCATGAAGGTGTGCCCTCATTGTGGATTAGTCTCCTTAGGAATAAAGACATGAATGATTACTTCTCCACTCAGTTCTCTGCCATAGTGGTAGAGTGTATACCTCATTAAATGCACTTGGCATCCCCTAAATCTTGAACTTTCTTGAATCTATAGGTATGAAAGAAAAACATTTAGCCGGGCGGTGGTGGCGCACGCCTTTAATCCCAGCACTCGGGAGGCAGAGCCAGGCGGATCTCTGTGAGTTCGAGGCCAGCCTGGGCTACCAAGTGAGTTCCAGGGAAGGCGCAAAGCTACACAGAGAAACCCTGTCTCGAAAAACCAAAAAAAAAAAAAAAAAAAAAAAAAAAAAAAAAAAAAAAAAAAGAAAAACATTTGTTAATTAAGATATCAAGTTTATAGAAAAATTTTAGCAGCCTAAACTGAATAATATACTTTCTAGACTTTATTAACTATATTAATTGTAATATATACATAAGTGGATTAGTATGTATAAAACTATGCAATAATTTAGAGTAAACAAAAATAGCACATTAACATTGTTTTCCTAATCAGCTTTAAGGAAATTTCTGAGAGTAATTATCACGATGATATAATATGTAAATAATGTTTATTAAATATTTACTATAGGTTTTTGAAATTTTTCTCAAAATTATTTTCCCAGGAAAGCTTTATTATATATTCTACTTTTGGAGAAATTATTCTAGATCATAATAACCATCAATGTCAAAGCCAGAAATGTCTTGAACTCTAACTATTAGAATGAAACTTTAACATAACTTATTTTGATTTTAGAAAAATTAGGAAACTGTCTAAGTTTATGTGCTATTATTAAGATATTAAAATATTATCTGCTATTATTAAGATATATTATCTGCTATATATTAAGAATTGTATATTACACATACACTAATAATCCTCAGAAAGATAGAAATATCATATGACATGTTTAGCACTAATGTAATGCCTTATAATCTATCAGAACCAGGAGCTTGTTATCAGAAGGAAAGAGGAGAAATAATAAGTAAAACATATTTATTTTTAAGTAGAGGCAGTAATCTATCTATCTATCTATCCATCCATCTATCATCTATCTATCTATCATCCTCCATTCTCTCTATGAAAAGAGAATAGCTTGATCCAAATGAACATACACAGGCATATTCATTAAAACCCCTTTGTGTGAAAAGTCAGATGTATATGAGAGTTAATCATATAACATACATTCAAAAGATACACCGAATGTTAACAGTAAATTCTGTGTGAATCTGAATTAGACTTCTTTAATTTCTACTTCACATATTTGCTATTTTTTTAACAAAATTTGTTCATACTACATGATAAGCTAAATTTATTTCCCAAATGATTCTGTATAGTGTCTATTATTCTTATCTCTATTTTAAAAGATAAAACAAGAAAATGATTTCGCGGATCCACTTGCCTTTGCCTCCTGAGTGCTGGGATTAAAGACGTAAACCACCACCACCTGGCATGAGTCTAGTTTTTAAGGGTGTTATGAATTAGTGCATGGCATATCATCTTCCCATTTCCTTGTTTTATCATTTGGTGTATTGCTCTCTCAATATCATTTTTACCTCAAATGCAAATTTGGCCTTTTTCATAGGCAGCTTTACTTAGGATTTCCAGGGAGGAAAGAGAAGAAATGATTAGGACATTTCAAACAAAGCTTTCTGGCTCTATGTTACTCTTATGTTTAAGAATGATTGCATGATATGTGTTTTTATCATGAGAAGGCATGTCTTTCTACAATAAATAAAATAAAATAAAATAAAATAAAATAACATGCTCTCCACTCTTTGGAGAATGCGACATAATCCTTTACTAGATTTTTAAAAGAAAATATTAATTACTCAATTATTTCACTTTTCCCAGTCTGAACACAATTTATCATCCTTCCCTCCCTGTTCTCCCAGTCACTTTCCCCATTCTCCCCCATCCCCCCAACCACTCCCTCTCCCTTCCCTTCAGAAAGGTGCAAGCCTTCCATGTATATCAGACTGCCATGACATATGAAGCTGCAGCCAGACTAAGCACCTCCTCTCCTATTAAGGCTGGAGGAGGCAACTTGGTAAGAGGAAAGGGTCCCACGAGCAGGCAACAGAATCAGAGATAGCCTTTGTTCCCACTGTGAGGAGTCCCACAAGAAGATCAAGCCACACAACTCTAACTCGTGTGCAGAGGGCCTAGGTCAGTCCCATGCAAGCTTTCAAATTGGCGATTCAGTCTCTGTGAGCGCCCATTGACCCGGGTAAGCAGACTCTGTGTGTTTTCTCGTGGTATCCTTGAAACCTCAGTCTCCCATAATCATTTCTCCCTCTCTTCCACAGGACTTCACAAAGTCTGCCTAATGTTTGGCTGTGAGTCTCTGCCTCTGTTTCCATCCGTTGCTGGGTGAAGCCTCTCTGATGGGCTAGGCAAGGATCTATGACAAATAACTGCTTCTGTAACCATTGTTCTTCCTTTCCTGTTCATTTCATCCCCTTTCTGCCTTCCTGTTTTCCCTGTCTTCCATTTGTCTTTTTTTTTAATTTTTTTTTTACTTTCTTTTTGTTCTCTTGAATTTCAAATGTGAACATTTAAAGACAAACATTTTCTTTAGCAGGATAAAAAATTCATTTACTTAGAAAGCACATGCCATTTTGTATCAAAAGATAGCTAATCGGTTTATATAGCACTCAATCTCAACTCCAGTAAAAGAAAAGATGGAACTTGTATTTCTCTGGTACTGAAGTACTATACTCTCTCTCTATAGCATTTTGCCTCACTTTACAGGTTATCCTCACTCTTCTCAGCCAAATTCAGTTGCTGATTTCTCAGAATACATGAAATGACATCTGTGGTGCCTTCCACTGAGATTTATTTAGCCAGATTTTCATTAAAATAGCAACTGAATTGGCTCAATAAAATGTTGCTTATCTTAATAAAGACCCTTAGAGCTTTGCAAATTTGCATTTAATAGTCTTTAGTGTCATTACAGCATTAATAATCTGTGCCTATGGAGTACTAACGAAAACTTTATATTTTCTGTTTAATAGAGGTCGCTTCATATCCTTCTATTTTCATGCAACTTAGGCTTTTAAAATATCAGGCAGAAAAGGAAGGAAGCTCATGAGCAAAATGTAGTCCAATTGGAGCTGCAGTGAGTCTCTGTCTTCTGGTAAGATACCAGGCTCTCCGTGTCACTTGAGATAGGAAAATACCATATATTTGCTTTCTTAAATCTTTACCATGTCTCTTCAGCACCTCTTTAAAAGTAAACTACTTATGATTTATTCAAGACATTGAGAAGACAGCAGAGATTGGGTTTGGTGTGGTGGTAAGGTAGGAATGAGCAAACAAAATAAAATGAAAATAAATATTAGGTATTTTTTGTTGTTTGTTTCTCTTACTTTCTTTGGCTTGCTTCATTGAATGTTAATGCAGAGGATTCTTCCTTACCATACTGTTTCACCAGATGGAACATTCATACCTTCATTAAGTACTTGTCTATTAAGAGATTTGCCAGCTTTCTTTCTTTTTTTCTTTTTTTTTAAAATTTTTTTTTATTTTAGTTTTGCAAGACAGGGTTTCTCTGTATAGCTTTGCACCTTTCCTGGATCTCACTCTGTAGACCAGGCTGGCCTTGAAACTCACAGAGATCTGCCTGCTTCTGCCTCCCAAGTTCTTGGATTAAAGGCGTGTGCCACCACTATCCGGCCAGCTTTCTTAAACTAACCTTGACTAAATGACATTTAACATGAGTGATGTCATTTTTTTCCTTTGGTCCATTTATTGATACTTAGTTCAGGAGTAGAATATAAATCATTACAATCCATAATTTCATTTAACAAATACATGAGATTTTTAAAATAAGAAAGAGATACATGCAATTCAACAAACCATTAAAAGAAACAAGAAAATGGTTACTGACATCATCCTTGGCTTTCATTGCTCTGTTGCTAATTCCATCTCATAGAATGCTTTAGAATGGATACTACAAATGAAAATACAGGGAAGTAAAAGAGATACTGATAAATATTTCAAATCCAGATTTCAGTTAAGAAAATTGATTTTTTTTTTTTGGTACCAAAATCAGCCTTGTTAAAGGAATTGTGGAATAGTTTGTTTTTACTGAGCAAACCTTAGGTTTAGGCTAAGGTTGAAGGCTTTATATGTGAGCAATGTTTAAACTGAGGTCTCAGATTTTAGCCAAAACTGATTTAAGAAAATAGTTGTGACTTTTCCAGTTGAAGAAAACAATGTAGTCAGCCTGACATTTACAATAATATTCTGAACTTCCCCCAACAATGGCACATTGAGGTCTGAGTAACAGCGTAAGAGGGCCTCTCTGGTCTATATCTCTAAAATTTTCTATATTCCTTCCACAAACTAAAATGTAATAGCTACTGGATTAGATTTATCTATAATACTTACTTGTGAGGGCCAGCATTGTTCTTATATTAGTGACTTTTCTTATATTCATTACTTAATACCAGATAGAAGCAATGCAATGTAGAAAAGATTTTTTTTTTTTGCGATCTAATAATCCATCATAGAAGAGAAGATATGGCAGAGTGGACCTATGGATATGGAAATATGCAGCTGCGACCTTTCTGATGGTGAATGAACCAGGAAACAATAATGATACCAAAATTCGTTCTGAATCATAACCCTGGTAGTCCTCCCTAAGTAACAAACTGACACCATCTGGAGTTATCCATGCAAAGATTCTGTAAGCCCTGTGTTGAACTCTGAACCCACTGCTGGAGTCAAGCACTAGTCCCATGCTCAACCCTAAGAACAGTGCAGTATGAATATATGTACTGCTGTATGAATTTGTACATCATATTTAAGAGGATCCATGCCAATCATCTCTGCATTGATCTAGTTTCATTATACACAAAAATGGAATGTATGATTTTATTAATCTATAAATTATTTACTACTCACAAATAAAGAAAACCAGTGATATGAGTCTTGGTGATTTTTTTCTATTACTTTGGACTAACAAAGTTTGATAGAAACATAACCTGAGTGAAAATAAATCTGCATTCTCCATAGTCCTTTTTTTCCATGCATTTAAACTTTTTTATCCTATTGATGTAAGGAAAAATTAACACATACCATCTCATACTGACAGCTTATCAGAATCACTCCATTCTACTATTATGTGCTCAGGCTCCAGGGGACAAAAAATACTAGTAATAATAGCGAAAATCCAAAGATCAAATATACCTGACCAGCAAGTCACAGAGAAATGCTATCAATCATATAACTTTAAAAAAAATCAATTAAACACATTAAAGTGGCAGTAAAAATAATAATTGAGAAAAATGATTCTATTATCCAAATAAGACAAGATAACACAAATAGCATTCTGTTTATAAGTATGAAATTGTTCTGCTATTAAATAATAATCAAAGCCTATAGGGTTACAAATTCAAGGCTGAAAACCAAAGAGGTATTTGTTGAATGATATTTAGGAGACAGGGAAACCTCAGTTGGAGTTCTTTCAGTTGGAAAAAAAATCTAGTTACTTTAAGGGGATGTGTTGGTTTGAATAGGCATGGGCCACATGGGCTCATGCGTTTAAATGCTTGATCACAAGGGAACAACACCACTGGGAGGTGTGGCGGTCTTGTTAAAGTAGATGTGGTCTTGTAGGAGGAGGTGTGCCACTGGGGGTAGGCTTTGAGGTTTCAAATCCTCAACACAGGCACAGTGTCTTTGTTTCCCTTCCTGTTGTCTGAAGATCTGGTAGTACTCTCAGCTACCTCTCTTAATACCATGTCTGCCTGCTCGCCTCCTGCTCCTTGCCATGATGAGAAAACACTGAACATCTGAACTCTAAACCATCCCCAGCTAAACATTTTCCTTTATAAAAGTTGCTGTTATCATGGTGTCTTTTCATAGCAGTAGAACACTGACTAAGACAGGGGACATCTTAATGTTCTATTCTTCGTGGGGGGGAGGGAGAGGGAACAGTCAAACTACATAGCTCAAAAACACAAGTCTCCCTTGCAAGGAGGGTGATTATTTGTGCCTTTGTGAGATTTATAACCAAAGGAATAAAGACAAGAAGTTCAAACTGTACAGAATGACATGTAAAAGAACACAAATTTCAGGTCTAGAAAACTGATTTTAATTCACTTCCCTAAATTATCAAAAAAAAAAAAAAAACCAAACACTAAACTTTATAGAAAAAAATAGTATGTAGAATTTTTAAATAATATGTTAATGGATGTGCATTCATTATTCCTGATATTTTATAGGTTTTATAAAAAATTTTTATAGGGATATTTTCATACAAACATGAAATTGCAGTGTATTTTGAGCATATATACCTTTTGCATATTTCTCTTTATCTCTGCTTATCTCTTCCCATTAGTCTCCTTTGTTTCCCTAAACAACTTTGCTACTACTTTTAAGTCATGTATATATACATAAATTGATGAATCTATATGACGTGAAAGAAAATATTTACCTTTCTAAGACTAGAAATTACCTTAATATGATTATCTCTAGCTAAATATGTTGTTTTTCTTTCAAAAACAGAACTTTGAGCCGGGCGGTGGTGGCGCACACCTTTAATCCCAGCACTCGGGAGGCAGAGGCAGGCAGATCTCGGTGAGTTCGAGACCAGCCTGGGCTACCAAGTGAGTTCCAGGAAAGGTGCAAAGCTACACTGAGAAACCCTGTCTCGAAAAACCAAAAAAAAAAAAAAGAACTTTGTCTTTCTTTGAAAATTTGATATGTTTAACTGATTATAATCTAAAAGTCAAAATGTGTCATATTGTGTCAATTCATAATCTTAAATTCAATTTTCTCCTCACTCACAAAGCACCCTTTTAAGCCTTGTCTCTTTTAAGTTCTCATCTTGTATAATCTTTGACTTCCATAAGAATCTACCCATCATAACAATGATTTTTTAAACTTCTTTTGAGATTACAATATAATCACAATATTTCCCCCCTCAACTCTTCTCATATACTTCTCTGCTGTGGATGATTGATTGATAAATAAAACACTGATTAGCCAGTAACCAGGCAGGAAGTATAGGCAGGACAAGTAGCGAGGAGAATTCTGGGAAGTGGAAGCCTGAGTCATAGAGACGCTGCCAGCTACATGATGACAAGCGAGATGTAAGGTACCAGTAAGCCACGAGCCACATGGAAACTTATAGATTAATAGAACTGGGTTAATTTAAGATATAACAACTAGATAACAAAAAGCCTGCCACAGCCATACAGTTTGAAAGCAATATATGTCTCTGTGTGTTTCTTTGGTTGGGTCTGAGTGGCTGCAGGACTGGTGGGTGAGCGAGATTTGTCCTGACTGTCGGCCAGGCAGGAAAACTCCAGCTACACTTCTCCTTGCTGTCTTTAAAATTCAAGGGCTTTTCCATCCCTTAACTTTTGCTACTCATATATGTGGATATTCAGTTATTCCTAAATACATAAATACATGCTTCTCAGTTTGTATAATATTGCTTGTATGTATATTTCCTGGGCTGACTATTGTAAGGGAAGCACTCAAATTTTTATCCAGCTATGACACCTATAAACCACAACATCCAGCACGGATTATGTCCCCCTAAGGGTACAGAAGTGGTACACCTCCGTTAGTGGAAACCAAAAGCTCTCTAATTGGATGTAAGATCTGCTCAACAAGAGGGAAAGTATGCCTGGAACTGGTAACTTAGACTGCTACACAGAACCAGTCAAGTTGTGGATCTTGTAGGAGAACCTACTATCATTACTTTATTAAACCAGCATTATCCCTAACTGCATTCTAATTACTTGTCCTTTTCCCAGTAATACATGTAGTCCTCACACCTATTCAGGAACCTGCTCTTTGCAACAGAAGTTAATCATTACAAAACACTACGAACATTCAAAGGCAGAGTTTAGGAGCCCAACCACGAGGGATATATCTACAAAATAACTATAGTACATAAAGTTGAGTCAGGGATCGTTTCAGAAGAGAGGGTAAACAATTACAAGCAGATCAGGGAGTTAGCTATGGGATTGTGTCTTTTAGTACAAATTTCAGGTCGAGAAAGTGATTTTAATTCAATTTCCTAAACTGAGTTATTAAATTATTAAAAAATACACTAAATTTTATTTGAATAATGTAGAATTTTTAATAGTATGTAAATGAATGTATATTCATTATTCTTGGTATTGTGTAATCTCAGCCTATGAAATCTCACCAACATGGCTGCCTAAACATGAGTTGAACAGAAGCAACACTAGATACACTAAGATGGATGGAGGAAAGCCTAGGAGGTCTCAATCCTACATGCAGAACTACAAGTAAGGAATTTCAAGAGTAGAAGAAATAGTCTTCCCAAGAAGAAACCATCCAGTTGTTTATTCAACACTTTGTCCTTTTTTAAATTGTCAAACATCCCAATAATAAGTGAGCCTGATGATATGAGGAGACATTCTGAACAAATTAAGTAAAATGTCCAATGAAAATCACTGGGAATGCAGATAAAGCAAATTTGAGATTGCACTGCACTCTAATCAGTATGTCAATTATTAAAAAATAAAATGCTGAAGCCAGAAATGATATAGAGAAAATAGAACTCGTATATACTGCTAGTGGAAATGTTAACTAGTACAGTCACTGCAGAAAATGTTAACTAGTACAGCCACTGCTAATATCGGAGTGGAGTTTTCCCAAACACACGAAATAGAATTCTAAGTAAACACTATCACAGAAGTATTTGTATTAACCTGATTGACATGCTATTCACAATAACTAAATTAGTGAATCATCCTCATTGTCTAACAACAGAGGAGTAGTTATTTACACATTTTGAAAAATTTACAGAAGGCATATGTCTCCTTTACAATCACATGTAAGTGCTGAGACAATCTTTTCTTGTACTTTCTGGTTACAAAGTCATATTTTAAATTGATTAAACATTAAATTAAATTATATTAAAGTTACAATAATAGGCAGGTGTTCTCAGGAAAGCAATATATGTAGAGATATGCTTAGCTCCATGGTAATTATGGGAAACTCTCAGGAGCCTACTACTTGTCAACAATATACTAGTTCCAGAGTATTTTGCTGTATTTTCTCAATCATGTAAAACTAAGCATTAATAATTGTCTCCCAGGGATGCTTTCAAATCAGATACATAATTATCCCCTAATTAAATAACAATTTTGATGTTTTAGACAGGGAAAAAAATAGTCACTGAGATAAAAAGTCACATCTTGAATATCTACTTGTTTCCACATAGTGAAGTCTGTGAATATACCTCAGCAAAGGAAAAATATTTTTCTATTTAAATAATGCCTTATCTTCTCAGTTGAACATTGAGTTTTGCAGAGATAGATAGCTGTGGTTCTCTAATTAGTAACAGAATAAAAATGGAAATGAATGGCATCTTGTTAAATACATTGTACTTCAATCTCTATAGTAAGTAACCCCCGTGAAATATCAAAACCTAGTTTAGAATATATACTAGGGTAGCTGGCATTACACACTTGCCATTCTCTTCTCAGAGACTAGAGTAAAATAACTGTATAAATGTTATCATAATATGTCTAGTATCATATGACATAAATGTATTTTTAAAATAAATCAGAAAAAAATCTTTGGTATTTTCTTAATTTTATTATTTTTTCTTTTGTTTTGTTTTTTGAGACATGGTTTCTCTGTGCAGTTTTGATGCCTGTCCTGGATCTTGCTCTGTCGACCAGGCTGGCCTCAAACTCACAGAGATCTGTCTGGCTCAGTCTCTCCAGTGTTGGGATTAAAGGCATGCACCACCACTGCCGGCTCTGGTATTTTCTTAATTTGAAATTGAGCTAACACCTTGCTCAGCCTTGGTGCAGTGGGGAAGGGCTTGGATCTGCCTAGGCAGTGTGCTGGACTCCAATGACTCCCCATGGGAGACCTTGATTTGTGGGATGTGGGGATGTGGTGTGGTTTGGGAGGGAGGGCTAAAGGGTGGGAGGAGGGAGGATGGGGCATCTGTGGGTGGTATGTAGAGTGAGTAGAAAATTTCTTAATAAAGAAAAATGAAAAGAAAAAATGAGGCCACAAAGGCCAAATGTAAAACAAACTGAAAAAAAAAAAAGATATTGAGCTAACAATAATGCAGAGGAATGATATAAAAGTTCATTCAAAAAGTCTTTACTTAGTAAAACTCCAAACATATTTATATATTTTTCATGTCATAAAATACTATTTAATAATGTCAAGGACAATCTTTATTTTAAGAGAGAGCATAGTTCTTTATGCATAGCTGAGACTTCCTGAACTAAGGAAGAGACACTATTCCCCTGGGAGGAGCAAATCAGTTGATTATTCAACACTAAATAGTCAGTCCTGAAAACATTATATATATATATATATATATATATATATATATATATATATATATATATATATATGTATGTATGTATTTAGAGATATGTATCAAGAACTGAAGAGGAGAGGCCATATATTTGAAAAAGAACAAGGGGTAAGTAAGGTGAGTACTTGGAGGGGGGAGGAATCGTGTAATTATATTTTAATTTCAAAACATAAAAATATCTTTAAAGAATGAAATAAATAAAATTATAACTCTAATCATTGTGCTGGAGATAGTCTGCAATTGATGATACCTCATAAATTGACTTGAGCATTTCATATGCTTGTCAAGACTATAGAAGAAAAATCAGTGCTAAGCGAAGTCAAATGCAACCTGAGGATATAAGATTAAAAATTATCATGGCTTTTCATTTCTCTTGTACTTTTCTACTTTGACATGTAAAAGTGATTTCTTGATATTACAGATATTAATGAGGAATACTTGTCATGACTGATATCTTGACATTAGAAGAATCATATTATTTTGATTAAATCCACACTTGGATTAATATTTCAGTAAGTTTTTCCTAATGACTAATTTTCTGATACCATGGACAATCCAAGGCTTTGTTATTACCTACTCATTTCTTAGATTTGATTTTTAAATATATACTTTATCCTGTTGAAGATTCCTGATTTAATGCTACAGATAACCTTCCATTTCACATTTTCCTGTTGTGTACCCCCTAGTGAGATGACTGCTATGGGTTTGGACATCAAGAGAACAGAGATAATGTGTCCTTTTGTTACATCTTTTCAGATTTTCACTATCAGTGTGAACAGCCACTGATGATCTTAACCTTGACTCTTTCACAAAAGCGAGGCAATGTGTGTGTGTGTGTGTGTGTGTGTGTGTGTGTGTGTGTGTGTGTATGTGTGTGTGTGTGTGTGTGTGTGTGTGTGTGTATGTGTGTGTGTGTGTGTGTGTGTGTGTGTGTGTGCAGATTTCACCATGGTATATTTACCTCCTTGTCTTCAACTCTTTGAAATGAAGTTAGTAAGTAGAACTCACTCTCAATATGGGGATGGGTCAGCTTATTATTAGGACATGTTAATTAAACCTCCATAAAACCCCTACATTATTATATGGGGTTTTCTATTCTATACTTTCTTAAATAAAAATCCAAGAATTTTGTTATTTTTTTCATGCAATATATTCAGAAATATATGAAAGCAAGAAACATAACATGCTAATTTTAGCAAAAGAGCATTTGCATATAATCCAGAGTAGATGTTTTCTCATTTATCAGATCCCTTTCTTTTATATATTTTTATTGAATATCAAACATTTTGTTACATTCCCTAAACAATCAGTTTTTATGTCTTTTATATAAATCATTTATATAAAGTTCAACAATTTAGCATCATAAGCTGTTAATGAATTTTTTCAGTATCTGTATGTCCCTAAGCAATCAGAGTAAAAGAACAATCAATCACCCAGAGAGAGAGAGAGAGAGAGAGAGAGAGAGAGAGAGAGAGAGAGAGAGAGAGAGAGAAGCAAACAAACAAACAAAAATTTAAAAAGCAAAAAGAGGTCTTTTCTCAGCTTCTCAACAATGGACACTAATCCTAAATATGTTGATGCATATATAAAACTCATTAGGCCGTTTTCAACACTGACCCTCTTCATACATCAATAACACAGCTTTGCTATTGGGAAAAAGAAAAAAAAGGCTTCAGGATGCAAATATCCCAATTAGTGTAATTGAAGAAAAAAAAAACATTATTACTGTTGGTCAAATTCTGGTGCTTTTCTTTTCCAAATTAAAAATCCATATCACTTAAAGAGGAAATTTGATTAAAATGCTGCAGTACAATCGGCACTTCAGTGATTTTCTTTAGTCAATATCAGACTTGCATTCATTACCGTCAGGTAGCCAAGGAGTCAAAGACAATACCTCCCAAGATTATATGTAGCTGCAGACCCTAGATTTAACTTCATATAAAAGCTGAACCTTTGGGATTTTCATTAATATAATGTATTGTGGATCACATCTGCTATATCTTGGCAGAACTTAGGACACGGGAGGACATCTCACTGTAGGAAATTCAAACTCAAAATTCTCTTCTGGTGTACAGTCCTGAACTTTAGCATTTCAGAGAAGTCAACATCTGCTTACATAAATTTGGTTGCTGATTATAGAAAGGATGTGAATTTGGGAAAATGGAAATTTTGATAATAGATAATATGTTAGCAAAATGGAGACAAAAGAATGAGTAACGTTTACAGTGAATAATAAAATGTATTCATCTGAACTCCATCCTTTGAGTAAAGTTTGTACCTAAAATTGTGTCCTGTTCTTCTCATGCATATATAATGTCTGTATCTGATTTAAGTTACAGATGATAACTTTGTGGATTGCTATTGTCAATATTGATATTTTAAATCTCTATTATGTGAACAATAACCGATCATTGAAATAAGGACCTGGTCATATGTACATAAAAATACATCTGCATTAAGCATTTCCCTTACATTCTTGATACATACATACCATGGCTTTTGTTGAGGGGCTGTTGAAACAGGGTTTCTACTCTGTATAATAGCTCTGGCTGTCCTGGGACGCATTTGGTGGGCTAGAGTGGCCTCAAACTGAGATACACCTTCCTTTGCCTCTGAAATGCTGGCAGGAAAGGCATTCAACACCGACACACAGCTTATGATTCATATTTTGATCAACAAAATGTATTTGAAATTGTCACCAAAGTGTGCATTGGATGAGGTAGAAGAGCCATGAATTTGGAGTCATCTTAGTCTACATAGCTAGTCCAAGCTAGCTTTAGCTACAAATTAAATCCTTGCCCCTAAAACAGGAACATAAAATGAATTTCAACAGGAAAAACAAAGGAATTTCAAGACAAGATGGTTTATTATGTGCCAGCAATCACTTGAAACAGTACAAGGGAAATGTTGTTGTGTCCAGATCGTAACCCCCAGAGAGACCACCAAGGATGAGCATATCAGAATGCAAAAGCAAGGTTTTTCTGTTACAAGTCATGACAGGGAACTCAACTCAAGCCATCTCAAGTGAGGCAGAGAAGAGTTACTCTTTCTTGGGGAAGTCAGTTTTTATAGGCAAAACCCATAAAATTTCTTAGAGGGGAGGGGGTTAGTACAGGTCCATCCTTGATTGGTCCAGTTTTTCCCGGGCCTGGACTTTATCTTATTCTAGCTTATCTGTTTGCCCTGTCAGGAGTTTTACAACTTATCTCTGGGGTCTGGTCATGTTATCTCTGGAGAGGGGCATCTCGTGGTTAATTGGTTGCCATCAGACATCCTGACTCTATTCTTTTATTCCTGGGGCTAGCGCCATCATTTCTGGGGACTTGAAACTGGCCTGAGTCTATCTATACTGAGATATCTTTGTCTAAGGCCCTCTTTTTGAGACAATAGAGTGAGGGTCTTGTTGTGCCTAGATCACGTCCCCAAAGCCACCACTGGCTTTAGGTACAGAATGCAAAAGTAAAGTGTTTTCTAAGTTTATAAAATGTTAGTTATTTAGCCACATTGTGTTCTTACCCTGCAAGGAAGTGTCACAAAACACGACAGAATCTGCTTATAAGAGTTTTATTAGAGATAAAGGGATAGACAGTGTGCAGGTCTGTGGGAGAGACACGTGCGTGGAGAAAAGAAGGAACCGGGAACATGGCACTCGGCTTTAAAACTGGCTGGGGGCGTGGCCAAGTCATGTCACTACTCCACGTGTGTGCGTAGATCACATGGTCACGTTGCGTGCTTACGTGACCATGAAACATCATGGATTCTGGTTACGAGAGATGCCCTGACCGGGAAAAGCCTATCCTGTATTGGGGAAAATTATAAAGGCCACTCCACGCAGATATTGGGGAAAATTATAAAGGCCACTCCACGCAGATATTGGGGAAAATTATAAAGGCCACTCCACGTAGTTAAAAGGAAGATTTATTTAGTGGATGACTTACAAATGAAGGAATGGATAGGTTGCGGGGGTCTGGGGAAGGTGTATCGCAATCCAGCGGTGTTCTCTGGAGCTCTGCACAGTCAATCTCCACCGTCCAGGGTCCAGGCGCAGAGAGAGCGCCCAGAAAGAGCGCTCACCCATCCAGCTCTCGGGTTTCCAGCACCTCCCCTCGCCCCGCCTCGTAGGCTTGACAGTTGCCAGAGTCTCAATGGGGGTTGGAACTTCCAGATCCAAGCTGCAATGGCTACCCACTACAATCCTGACCTGGAATTGGCTAGGCGGAAGTGTCCACCTGGTATATGCGACCTTGGGGGCATGTTGTGAACCCTTCACAAGCCTCCAGGGAGGCTCTTCCAAATCTCACTCACAGCAGGGAGGTTGGAAGGAACGCTCCCCTTTCTTTGTGAGGCTAGTTCTTAAAGGCACAGACCATATAATTTATTTTAACCCGCCTCCCTTTTTAGTCTTTTGGTCAAATATCCTGACTGTGTTTTCCAAAGTCCCTGTAGCAGATACAGCCACCTGGGAAAAAGGGGTCTAAGTTCTCATCTACACTTAGGAATCCTGGTTTAAGCTTCTCTTTGTTTGTAGGGGATAGAGTGGGGGATTTTACTCAGGTATCACAATGTTTTCTTATTCTTACAAGGGTCTTAGGTTCAAATCTTCTGTTTTGTGTATTTAAAATTGTCTTAGTTAGTGTTCTATTGCTGTGAAGTAATTTCATGACCACAGAAAACATTACAAAACAAAGTATTTAATTGGCATTTACTTACCGTTTAAGGTTTAGTCTTTTATCATCATGTTGGGGAACATCGTTGTAAGCAGAAAGACATGGCCCTAGGGGAAGACCTCCTGCCAGAAGAGAGAGCAAAAATGGGCCTGGACTGAGCTATTGAAACCTCAAAGCTTGACACACTTCCTCGAACAAGGCCATACCTTTGAATCTTTCTCCAGTTGTGCCACTCCCTGACAACTAAGCATTCAATTGTATGTGCCCATGGGGGCATTTTTATTCAAACTGCCACAAATATAGAGAACAAGAGAGCCAGGAACCCAGGAAAGGGCCTGTGGGGGATATGTTAAGTGGTGGGAGTAGATTAGAGGTAAAACAAAAGTAGAGGGTGTTAGGATTTGGATGGGATGCATCTAAAGGAGTGGATAAAGTTCGTGCAGATATTGTGGTAGATTTCTGAATACTAAGTACATTATTAGAATTATGAACATCACCAAGAGACAGAAGTACAGCACCATCGTGGGAGCCCCAAGGAAAGTTCAGACTCCTGGTCTGAGAGCAATGGCACAGTGGGGTCTCTGAAGAGAATTTGAGCCTAGATTAGTAGGGAAAGCCACATTTTAGATCTTTTTGAGGATAGGTATAGGTCACAGCAAGAGACTGCATCAAGGCTCTTTAATTCCAAGGAAGTCAGGGAAAGTTGGTGAATAGAATGCAGCATATACAGGTGAGATGTCTTGGCACTAAGCTAGGGTCTCAAAAGGCATGTCTCAGTGAGCTACATGTTAGTGTGCAACAACAGTATGCCTTAGTTATGTTGAAGAGAAGTCATTACATTTTTGGATAATGAATATTTCCCTGGTAGACTTTAATTTAGCTAAAGTTTATTTTGTAAGGATTTTTGAATCCAAGGCACTCTTTATTCTATCACTTATTGAAAATGTGATCTTATGTAGTTCCCTTAGGTATTTTGATTAGAGTAGTTAGAATACTTTTTTTTTTTTTTTTTTTTGGTTTTCTGAGACAGGGTTTCTCTTGTGTAGCTTTGCGCCTTTCCTGGATCTCACTTGGTAGCCCAGGCTGGCCTCGAACTCACAGAGTAGTTAGAATTCTTAAGAGAAACAAGCACAAATGAGAAACATGATTCATGGATGGATGGATGGATGGATGGATGGATGGGTGGGTGGGTGGATGAATAGAAAATGATGTATAGATAATAGGGAAAATGGAGGAGAGTGAAACTGGAGAGGTGCTTAGTGCTTGAGACACTTACTCATATTACTTACGAACAGCTGAAAACTCCCATTCCTTGGGATATGATCGTCTTTCCTCCTTGGGTACCAGACAAGCATGAGATGCACATATATGCATCTAGGCAAATTCTCATGTATATAAGATAAAAATAAAATAAATCTGTTAAAAGCATGTAGAGACTGACTATAGGACTTACCTTACATGATCCTAGGAAAAGAGAAAACACTGTTGACGGTGGAAACAGAAAAGCCAATGGCAAAATTCAGTCCTCACATGAAATGGTGAGGAGACATGTCAATGAGATAACTGCTAATGCTATGTCAAATTGCTAACCCCATGCCTGGAGATTTAGGGGATTCCTTCATGAATCTTGGAATTCAATGTCCCTAAAATGAGAAACCATAGTACTCACAATCAGAAAGTGATTGGCTGATCTATAGAACAGAGACAGTGGACTTTTTCTATCTTAATCTTTCTGTTCTGATCCATTTTCAAAGACAGATGAAGCCAACTCACAATAGTGAGGATGGATTTTCCTTACTTAGCATATTGATTCAGTTGTTAATCTTACACAGGAATTCCTCTAAAACCCTAACCCTTAAATATTTTACTATCAGTCTGAATACCTTTTAACCTTGTTAGGTAGATATATCAAATTAGCTTAATAATGACACCTGCTTTTTCCATCAACAAACTTAGGGTAGCAGTGTTAGGTACCCTAAAACTATTTCAAAATAAAAACAAGGCACTACATAGAAAGTAATCTAACTGGTATCTGGCAGGGACTCAGAAAAAGTCCTTAAAGTTACCAAATTTCCTAAGTTTAGAGCAGTATTGTCAACAGTTTTCTGACCTTTTGGTTAAATTGCAAGAATGAAAACTTGAATATTATCTAGTTTTAGAATGTAGAAATATAAGACCAATCAAGGGAGGTGTGAAGCGAGAAGAGATGGCCAGTGCTACAGAAAGAGAACCTTTGGGGAAGATGTTCTGAGGTGAAAAGATGTGAGTTAGGGTTTCTCCACAAGAAATCCATGCCATGAATGCTGTGGGTCTGGGGTAGAAACAACTACCTTTCAAATTTTTATGTATAACAGAAATGATTAACTAGAATATTATTTTGACTTGTTACTGAGCACTTTCAATATTTATTTATTTATTTAATTTTTTATTTTTGTTTTTCAATTTCTGGATAGCAGATGTTTGAAAGTAAAGTAAGATATGGAAGCAAATGGGTCCAATATCTTTGTAGAAGTGTCAGATAACAACAGCATGGGCATTTTAAAGGAATGTGCTAATAACTTCAGCTGCACACTTAAACTACTTCACAGTGTTGTTTCCCTTAAAAATATGCCTATTAGGAACTATGTGTTAGAATAAATTGACACAAATCTGGCCTTTGAATATATTCCACACTCAAATGGCATCCTGTTGTAAATGATATTTATGGAAATTAATCTTTCTACCTAGTGTGTTAAACCATGAGTCTACTTCACTTTATCCCAGCATAAAGTTCTTTCTCAACATGGAGTAATTATAGGTCCACTTCTCATGGGAGTCACCAGTTCAGTTGATGATATCACAGTAGGGAAATCAGGAAGTGAGTATCAAAACAGATTAATGTCATACATTGTGCCTGAGAGGACACAACTGATGGTTTATTTTGATTCAAGTAGACACAGCCTATGGAAGTCATTAATATTTGTGGCATTTTCAAAATGAACATTTGTGAGAAGTAAAGGCAATTGTGTAAAAAAAAAAACTATGTAAAACTTGTGGCTTGATATCTAACTCAATGAGTAAAGGTTTTGGATTCCTTGAGGTAAGAGTTAGAAATTACAGTCATATTGTAACAAAGCTATTTCCAACTCCCCTTCTATTGAACATCTTAAACTACTTAATCAGAGACAATGGCAACAATATAATTTTTTAACAACAGGAAATTGTTGCATTATTAGACTATATGTTATCAAGTATCCTTTCCAGGTATCCTTATTTAATCTTCTGCATGAAGTATATGAGATGGCATTGGTTTCAATAACAGATTATGGTCTTGTAAATATGAATTGTCTATAATCAAAAATAAATAAGAATCACAGATCTAATGAATATCTTAGTTGTAAAACATTACAAGAAATACAAAAAGAATGAATAAATTCTAGTTCCCACATGCTTCTCCTATTCTAAGGAAATATTTTCAATATTTCAGATGTGAAAAATAGACTGGGAAGCATTTTGTCATCTTGGCACAGTGGCAGTAGCACTTATAAAATTACACTCTGGCCGGGCGGTGGTGGCGCACGCCTTTAATCCCAGCACTCGGGAGGCAGAGGCAGGCGGATCTCTGTGAGTTCGAGGCCAGCCTGGGCTACCAAGTGAGTCCCAGGAAAGGCGCAAAGCTACACAGAGAAACCCTGTCTCGAAAAACCAAAAAAAAAAAAAAAAAAAAAAAAAAAAAATAAAATTACACTCTGTTTTTCCTTCTGGAAGAGCCGAATTAACAGGATACACCTTTTGTTCTCTGGACTCACAACTGACTTACAGTGAAGTCAATTTTCTTGTGGTGATATTTTATTTATGCTGAAATGTGGTGATATTTTATTTTTTGCTTTAATAAATAAAGTTTGCCTGGAGATCAGAGGAATAGGAACAGCCATTATAAGTAAACAAAGAAATCAGGCAATGGTAGCACACACCTTTACCTAAATTTTATAACTCTAACACCAGAACTTCTTGAGAAGCTCTTTCATTTCACAGATAAGTTTTCCACATTGTTACTCAAAATATTCCTTTATGTTTTCACCATTTCAATACTATGGATATTTGGGAATAAATAATACTTACATATGAGTTACTATTCTATATATTAGCAAATTGCATCCTGCTTCACCGCTACCGGTAGTGACAGTAGCAACTCTCCAAATGTGATAATCTCAAAGTAACTCAAGAGCATTCTCAAATATTTTCCAAAATGAAAATATTTTTCATTTCAAAATTATATATATAAATGTGTGGTGGTAATCTAATTGTACTGAATTATTATTTTGATTGTATGTTAATAAATAAAGTTGTCCGGGGGTCAGAGCTAGTAGAGCCATAGCAAGAGTGTGGAGGTGGTGGCACACGCCTTTAATCCCGTAGATATCTGTGTGTTCAGGGTCAGAGCTATTAGAGCCATAGCAAGAGTGTGGCGGTGGTGGCACACGCCTTTAATCCCATAAGATCTCTGTGTGTTCAGGGATACAGTCAGCATTGGAGACATATGCCTTTAAGACCTAGGGGGATGTACATTCAGACAGCGACGAGGCAGTCATGTGTTTGGGTTTACAATCAATGAGAAGGCAGAACAACATACTATAAAAAAAGAACCGACAGGAAGTAGGTCTTCTTTTTGTGAAGCTGGGACAGCAGGAGGAAGGGTGAGATTTTAGCTCTGAGCTCTGACTTCTCGGCTCTCTCTTTTACATTGTTTCTGTGTTTCTTATTTAATAAGACGGTTGGTTACATCTACATAAATGTATATATATATATATATATATAATATTATTTATTATTATATTATATTAGGATATATATCCTCATTCACTGTAGAATAAATAGAAGTAAAAGTAGATCCACATATCAATAAAGTTATTAACAAGTAATAAAGTGAAAATGTAGGGATGCAAGTTCCTTCTAATTACTATAGACAGACAAGACCTTTAACAAATCTTTTACCTCTCTCTTTTGTCCGTCATAAACCACATACATTACAGTGCATATACCTGGTGTTTTGATGCTCATTTTCAATAATTCTGTTTAATTCAAAAGTCAACAAAAACTATTGGGAAAGAGGGTCAATCAAACATTTATTGAAAAGCACACAACCTACAGAAGTAAGAGGACTCAGCTATAGACAGAAAAGTTTCCAGCAAAGTTAATGGTTAATATTCTAGTAAGCTGAATCCTTTTTCCAGAGAACAGTTAAAACTATATTACACTCCTCAGAGCTTTAAAATATTTTTTAATAATAGTTGAAAGAAACTTGTAAGGCCCCATAGTAGAATCCATGCACTTTTACTATTTCCATGCATTCAGAAATATATTTATTGACAGGTTCCCCAGGTTTCTTTAAAAATGATGTCAAAACATAGTCTGAGCCCTCAAAGGGACTGTTTAGATGGGAAAGTTCAGTTCTCAACTACAGCTCTGTGTTACACTGTTACCAAGTGCCTCCTTGCTCTAAAAATGAAAAATTCACCTGAGCAATGTACATTGTTTTTTAGCAGTAATTTTACTTGTCTACCATTTACCATAGAGGCCATCATACACACTTACATCAATAGATTCAGTTATAGAGACAGAGAATAGTCCTTCCTCTAAGCGGAAAAAAAATAGCAAAAGATATTGTGTACCAGGTAAAGAGGAGAAAATTACAATTACCAGAGGTTTCTGAAAAATATCAGACCATATGTGAAAACAATGTAGAATAAACACATCAAGTATGATTTTACAATCTATTGCAGTAGAGAAGCAAAGCCAAGTACTCTGCCAGCATAAGACTAGTTTAAGTAAATAAAGGAGAGTAATTTGACACAGAAACCTTTAAATATGTCTTACCAAACACTTGACATAATTATATCACCGCCTGTAAAAAGCAAATAAAGTGATGCCTATTTACAGAGAAATTACTACAATATTATACATCACCCAGGAATTAGATTTTCAAGAAAATTATTGTGTTTATTTATTACAAAGAAATTCAGGTCTTTTAAAGAAATAAAAAACTAAAGATGCACTATGTCTTTGGTAGCTCTGAAAACTTAAGATAAAAAATTCTGACCAAATCTTTCTTTTAACTTTAAATAGTACTCCACACATCTTCCTGAGCCTTGAGCAAGGCCTATAGCACATCCTTTTTTTCCTGAAATACTTGTAGTTATTGGGTTACTTCACATCACAAAATAATACGAAAAGTTTCTTTTTATTATTATTTTTACTTTTAGGCCTCTCAAAACTCATATTTCCTATATAAATTCCACATACTATTAATTATTTCTCCATCATAATAAGCTACCATTGACAGTAAAATATTCTTGAAACATCTATTAAAAATAAAGTCAAAATCTTAAAATGAGTACAGCTACCATTAACTTTGGATAATTTTAGATTCAATGTGAGTTTTAAACTACAAGAGGCAACATGTCAATTGAACAGATAGTAATTCACTGTTCTTGCAAAATATAATATTATTTACCAACCAATGTCTAGCAGTAAAATGATATTTTATTATCATTGGTGAATTATTTCTACTATAACACACAGAATCCTTTTCCAGAAGCTATAAAATGGTTTTAAAATCAAATCTGTGTAAAAAGAGTTTAAAACTGGTAAGAGCATTACCGACTTTTCCTTCCCCATATTCTGTGTAGAATCCCCAGCACTGTGATAGTTAGAGAGTAGAGAGGAAATATTCAGCTTGCTTTCTCTGTAATTTACAACCAACTTATGTTGTGTCTTCTGGGGAAGTGTAGACTCTAGTAAGTAGCTTGCTAATACTGTCTATCTAAATTGTCATTGTGTCAAACTACCTTTACATTATCAATGTTTAACCACACAGAAAATAACACATTCATTCAGACTTAATCATAGAAACATCTCTTAGTGGCTGTAAAAGATAGTGAATATAACAACGTGTGACTGCTAAAGGTGCTGAGAATTAGTCAAGATAGCATACTCAACCCATAAAGATGACATGAATATCACGTTGTTGTTTAAGTTTCAGAGAACAATATGAAAGAGAGGGTATAAAGAATGTCAACAATCAAAAAAAAAAAAAAAAAAAGCCGGGCGGTGGTGGCGCATGCCTTTAATCCCAGCACTCGGGAGGCAGAGCCAGGCGGATCTCTGTGAGTTCGAGGCCAGCCTGGGCTACCAAGTGAGTTCCAGGAAAGGCGCAAAGCTACACAGAGAAACCCTGTCTCGAAAAACCAAAAAAAAAAAAAAAAAAAAAAAAAAGAATGTCAAAAGCCTGAATTTAGGAAGAAGGGTTATGAAAAGCATACCTCTGAGTATAATACAAACATTCTAATCATGAGCTCAATGCAATTAGTCTTGCCAAAACTATGCCTGGAAACAAACACACCTGTCAACAATCAACTATAGAGAGATATCAAGAGGCTCTTTTAACTATTTCTAAACATTGAACACAGGACCATTGGCAGATCCTTTGAACTGAGGAGCTATTATTATGATTTAAGCCACTACTATGAGCCCAATAAACTTGAGTGCATAACCCCAAATCTGATTCAAATAATGGTCCTACTTAATTTGGTATCAAAACAAGCAAAAGAAAATATGAATATTGAAAAGGGAGGAGTGGGTAGAGGACAAGGGTAATCAGATTAAATGGTTCATGTGTACAAAAATATATAAAAATATAATGGAGTTCAGAGGAGACCAGCTCTCCAGAACTGCTTCAGGGTTTTGAATAGATTACCTCAGGATAACAGGACTTTAGAAAACTTTTTTTTTAATCAAAGGATATTTAGAAACAAGAGTCTAGCTCTCTGACAGGTAAATAAGAAAACAGACATGCTTTCTGATGCTTTCTCTTTTACTTCATCTTAAAAATATCTCTTTCTCTGAAAATCTCTCTGCCTCCACATACATGATATATCTGCATTGTTACATGCTCCATACATTCTCTACACAGCCACATACCTCTTGTGCACAGTTACTTCTTTTTCTACACAGCTTCATTTTCCTTAACATCTCTTTTTTACATAGAGCCACATCTCTCTTCTACACACATTTCTTCTCTCTACTCTGCTACATTCCTTCACATATTATTACACCATTTATTAGCTCTTTACTCATTCATTCTCTCATTCAGTCACTATCTCACATTACCTCTTCTGTACACTCACACGCCAACACACACTCACTCACACTGTACAGCTCTTTTCACAACAGCTCTCTCATTCACATAAACACACTCTCACACCTCTTCTACATCATTCATTCACTCTCTACTCACTCACCTTATTCTCTCTCTTCTTCATATTTAGCTACATCTCTCTTTCAGCACACACACACACACACATTCACTCATACACTCTCTCATTTCTCCTTCTCCTCTCATAGTCAAACTCGGACAATTATATATAACATTTTCATGATAAGTCACACAGTTTTTCTCAGGCTAGGAAGATCATGCTAACTGGCCAGTAAGTAACCCTTGGCCAAGCACGTAACCTAAATGGTTAGCATTCCCAGATAGAAAATGACATTGAAATTCAGGACTTAAAAATAGCAATAGTTGGGTATGTGCAGAAAGAGAAATATTGCAGAGGGTTGTATCTAACTAAGTTGCATCAGTTCTGACCTGGATTTAGCATTAGCAACACTTGGGAAATTTATCCTTGTGTATTTGTCTCCAGGGGCAACTAGTTTGCTTTGAATATGTTCTGAAGTCTAATATTAGCTGTCTTTGTGACTTAAAATACTATTGCTTTTCTGTACCAGTTATAAAAAATATTCCAATGTTATTTCTAACCATCATAATTATACAGCTGAAACAGAAATCATCTTCCTGACCATCCACAGCTGTATTGTGTGCCCAAAGATGGAATATTTTTATGAGATAAACACACAAGCCATGGGGGAAAGAGCCATATCTGCTATTGGGGAAGAAAATAAGTGAGACATAAAAATTACACACAGGAGCAACTGGTCATTTACAGTCAATAACTCCACAACTTTGCCAAGTGGGACTCCCCTGCTGGTGGGTCAACATGTTAAATACTAGTTGTCATCCTACTCCCTCGGCCTCATGCCAAAAAGCAAAATTTTTAAAAATGTACAAGTTTGTTCATATGTTACCTAGATCATCTCTATTGTAGCCAGGCTGTTAACACTTGACAATAGGTCCCTCTTGCATTGATAAGATAGACAACTTTCATGAGCTGATTTCATGAGCAGACAATAGTATCCCAAGAGGAAATAACACTGTACATTTAAACAAATATATTATATTGTGATTGCCTATCTGAATTTACTATTGGCAACATAAAATATTCTGAAGTCAGAGTAGTAGTTCTTCATGAAAAAAAAAAAAACATTATAACTTATTGTTTTTAGATCAGTCATTGAGAACACACAAATGTGGCAATGAAGCTCCTGAGAAAAACTTTTTGATATTTTGTTTTTAGTTTGGATAAACAAAATGACTGATTAGAATTCTTGAAAGAGGAAACTGCCCATTGAAATGAGAAGTTCTAAGCCTCAGAATGCTATCCTATTAACCCGTGTGGATTTCTTTGCTTGAGTTTCCATGAATTTGACAAATAATCAAAACAAATGAATGAAACTGTTGACCTCTCCTCATGTCCTAAGCATATTGCTTCTCAAATGTCATAAACATATACAGGATGCCCTAAAATTCAAGCATAGCATTGACAATCCTACCAATGTCAATTTGCTTTAAGAGTATACCCCACTTGAAGTAATATACCACAACTACAGTGCACTGGAAGAAAGCTTTATGAATTCAGACAAGTACATAATAAAACTCTTTTCTTGATCATGTCTCAATACAAAAACTCAGAGAACACTGTTTGCCCAAAAATATAGGAAAAAGAAATACCTCATTATGGTGGAAGTGTTCTATAACAGTTGCCTCTTCTGAAAGGCAGAAAGCTATGCAGAGAAACCCTGTCTGGAAAAACAAAACAACAACATAAACAGTTGCCTCTTCTCCATAAAAGTAACAGTGGAAAATATTATTACCTACCAAGCCTACATGTTAGTAATGTATGTAATACATGCCAAATGATAGAAGCCAAGCAATGGCTGGATGAAAAGAAGTGAGGAAAATGCCAATTAAAAAAGAACAGGGTACAGTCAGGGTTTCCTGTTCATACACATCCACGGAGGTGTCTATTTACAGACAGACATTCCCCAAGCAATACAGAGGTGAAATCAGCAAAAAGTGCCCCAAATAAAATGCATTTAAATGACTTATTGTAATGGATAACAGTTCTCAAGTCATCCAAATATAACAAAAACATGCAAAGCAATGATTGAAGTGCAATATGTGATTGGAGAATACAAAAAAGCATATAGAACTTTGGTAGAAACTAGTATACATAGTTGTTAAAATAGAATAACGGCCACAAACCTGTAACATTGAATGAAGCTGTGAAAGTCAAGAAAGGAGTTGTTCTGCTAAAACTCCCAGAGGGAGCAGGCCTGGCAGGAACATTACTTTCCACTAATTAAACTGCCTCTAGAATTCTGGCCCCTGGGATCCTCAAGGAATAAGTGTGTGATGTTTTAATGCATTGAGTTTGTTAGGGGAACAGCAGCAATCTAAAGTTAATGATCAGAAGCCTGAAGAGCTTGAGAAAATGAAGGTACAATCTCTTATCCAGTCTGTAGGCTGAAGCCACTTTTAAACCTATTACACGCTACTATATATATACATATATATATATATATATATATATATATATATATATATATATATGAAATTAGGAAAGTAGAATAATTCACAAATTTATCTTTCTACAGTAATTTCCATAGTACTCCCAGGCAAAGATCTATGAGTCATTACTTTATTACACAGGACTTAACTATGGGGACTATGCAAAAATTGAAGAATTAAGCACCATATTTCAATGTACATTCAAAGATGAAAGAGAACATGACTTCCTTGCTACAATGAATATAAGTGGGTATCAGGGTCAGGTTAGAGTGGGTGGGAGATTTATACCACCTTTGAAATTTTGTATTGGGTTGTACATCTCATCAGAATTTGATTTAATTCAATAATCTGGCCTTATAAATGACTCACAGGACACAGTGATTGATAGTTATTGTGGGATTCTGTCCTTGGAATATAATGTGCCCATGCCTTTTTGGACTCTTGGCAACTATGATTACCTAAAAAAAATCTGAATAAGATTGAGAGAATTAATTTTCCTCCACTGGGCAAGGGAGTGGTCCCTAAGACCATACCTCTCTCCAAGGATGTGTAGACAATTAAAAGTTGCTAAGACACAAAGGGGGTAGTGATTTTTTTCCTTCTATGGTGTAGTTTCTTCTAAGTTGCCATAAATAACTCCACAGAAACTTTCCTTTAAGTAACACTAATTAAAATCATTGATTAATGAAGATAGACTTGAGTAGTTTACTTCTTCAGCCCATCATTAGCACTCTCTATTGGGTAAATAGATATTTGTTCATTATTCCTCAGTAAAAGTTCACACAACACTTAGGCACTCAGAATATTCAGGTAGAAGCTTCTTTTTCCTCTGTTTGGTTGGAAAGAGAAAATCAAACCAATAGATGCTTAGAAAGTTTCAAAGATTATATAAATGTGCATATAAATACCATGTAACTAAGTGTGAGAGTGGCTTCTCTGCATAATAAGTTAGATATTGCATTCATTAACATCATTTTCCACAAAAACAAAGCTTACTTCTGCTACAATTCTGTTACAAAATATATGCATTATATATTCACTCATCAAGAAATCAAAGTAAAATGTTATATTTATGACACAATTTTATTTCAAGCAGATAAATAGAAAGAAGAAAATGTTGGAGTTCTCAGAAAGAAAATTTTGCTATAGAGAATGAGCAACTAAGATAGTATCCATCAGGCCCTTGCAGATCTGAGCTGGAAGTACACCTAAAGAACTAGCTATCATGGTACAAGGAAGTTACAGGCAATTTTCTCAAGGAGGAAAGCAACCAATTGTTCTACTACCATGCTATGATGCCTATGTATGATAACAAACATCATAACACAATTTTAACACCCAAGGCTCAGGGATCACAGTGGAAGAAGGAGAATAAAGACTGTAAGAGCCAAGGAACAGGCAATTTCCTGTGAGACTGTGTCTCCTAGAATATCAGAGATGCTACACCCATTATATCCATTGTCTCATTAGCATGTTAATCTAAGTTAAGACCTAAAAGAGGCCTATGCAAACAGACATTCAAATGTGAAAGGGAGATATTTCAGGGAACTTCAATCTTTTTTTTGTTGTTGTTGTTGTTGTTTTTGTTTTGTTTTGTTTTGTTTTTTTCGAGACAGGGTTTCTCTGTGTAGCTTTGCGCCTTTTCCTGGAGCTCACTTGGTAGCCCAGGTTGGCCTCGAACTCACAGAGATCCGCCTGCCTCTGCCTCCCGAGTGCTGGGATTAAAGGCGTGCGCCACCAACGTCCAGCATGGGAACTTCAATCTTACACAAAGACCTATACTAAAGTGTGTGTAAGTGAAATAAAGTCTTCCCTAGGAGAAAGCCACCCAATTGGCTATCCAACACCAAAAAAACGTTAGACCCAAGAACACATGCATATAACTAACATTATATTGATTGAGCAATATCATTTATTTATCTAGGAATACATACACACACCCACACACACACCTGCATATGACAATAATAGAAGAAATAGTAGACAGGATTTGGAAAGAAAGTGGGGAGGGCATACATGGGAAGAGTTGGAGGGATGAAAAGGAGAAAATTATGTAATTACATTTTAATTTCAAACATAGTGTCCATAATTCACATCTGTTGAAGTTGACTGACAGGCTTCTGCAGCCATCTTTCCTTGAGTTACCCATGGTTTCCCTCCTAGCAGAATATGGGGAGGTTGGCATGGTGTAATCACTTAAAAGCACAAGATTGTGTTGTGCTACTGGTGTTCCATGCATTCTATTTCCCTTGCCAGACCTGAAGAAGGAAACTGTAGGATTTGATTTCACTTCTGAAAAAGCCAAATGTAGAAATTCAGGGAGTTGTCTTGCCACAGGCCAGAGGGAGAACAGAATTCTTCATTTACAATCTTAAATTATAAGAAGGAAGACTGCTTCTAATAACTAAGGTTGAGATTGGACCTTGATACAGGCAGCAGAATAGAGCTGACCCTCTTGTCAGGGGTGCAGGCGAGCTGGCCAGAGTTCATGAGAGCAGGAGAGCTGATACTGCCTCACCCCTTTTCTGCCATGTGGTAGCATGGGTGAGGAAAAGAACACCCCCCAACAGCTTGCCACCTGCAGCAAACTGGAGAGCTGGTCGTAGGCTCTGGAGAGCAAGAGAGTTGATCTTGCCCCTCATCAATTGCAGCAATCAGGAGAGTGGGCCATACACCTCACCTGGCCAAACAAAACAATAGTGCTGGCCCCAGGATTGTGAATGTGGGTTATCTGGACCTAGGGCATGAGGGCAGAAGAACTGGCCCTGCTCCTTACTGTCTGCTACATTGGGTGTGCTAGCTAGGGTAGCGTTGGAGGTAGTGACAATTAGGGAGAGCTGGCAGACTGACCAAGCCAGTTATAACCCAGGGCCAGAAATAGGGCTAGGAGTTGGCCCACCCCAACATCTACCTCATCTATGAACTGCTGGAGCATGTGAAGAGCCAGGACCTGCAGTTCTGAAGCTACTGGATCTCCATGACACAGGGCAACAACAGAATATCCAGGAGGAGCCCCAATGCATGCCCAGTATCACTAGAGTAGCAGAATCCAGAGGCATCGAGCCAGAGCAAGAATCCATTCCAATGAACACTTACAAGTAAGATGTATCAACTAAGGGATATACTGTGTGACTCACTGGGCCACCACACTATGGCTACCACACTGACATTTGTTTTTCTTTTTTTTTATTTATTTTTGTTTTTGTATGGTTTTTTTTTTTTTTTTTTTTTGCTGTACTTTAAATTTTGTTTTGTTTGGAAGGGAAGGTTGCCAGGACAGAGGGCTGAAGCAAGGGGATGGGAGATGAGTGGCATCAGGATGCATGATGCAAAATCAAGAAAAAGTCAATAAAAAGTTAAAAAAAATAAAGAAAGTGATGTGTTCTTCCCTGGGAGGACGATTTCTCCTAGTCTCACCATTCCTTAACATTTTGCATTCCTTTTTCTAAGGCTGAGGCATCTTGCAACTTCCCATATCCATGTTAGCATGTCTATTAGTGCTTCAATTTATCTAGGTCATCTTTAAGGAGTCATAGGAGTCATGTTTTTGAGATTTCTTGGATGTAGTGTGTGTGTGTGTGTGTGTGTGTGTGTGTGTGTGTGTGTGTGTGTGTGCATGTGTATTCTCATACATATTTGTCTTAGGGTTTTCATTGCTGTGACAAGACATCATGACCATGGCAGTTCTTTTAAGGAAAATATTTGAGGATGACTTGCTTACAGATTCAGAGGTTCAGTCCTTTATGATCATTAAGAGGAGCATGACAGCAGGCAGGCAGGCCTGGTGCTGGAGCTGAGAGCGCTATATTTTGTTGGCAACAGTTAGTCGACTTGACTGTCACACTGAGAAAGGCTTGAGCAAAAGAGACCTCAAAGCCCACCCCCACAGTGACACACTTCCTCCAACAAGGCCACACCCTCCTACTGGTGGCACTCCCTTTGGGGGCCAGGTTCTTTCCAACCACCACAGTATATATGTAGCAACATTTAAAACAAGAACATGAACTTGAAATAGAATAAGGGGCATGGGAGGGAGGGAGGAAGGGAGGAAAGGGAATGGAGACATGAGTTATTTATATTCTAATCTTGAAAATTAAAAAAATATATATATTCAGAATTTGAAGGCAGCCAATTCTATACTGGTGAATAACATTTAAACCCAATTACTGGGTCATATGTGATAAATGTCTGGCTTCCAACTGTGTACAAGGCCCAAATTGATTGCTATAGTCATGCCACTTAAACCATGTTGCTATGTATGCTTTTATTCCTAGGTACTTTGTAGTTAGAAAAGCAATATATGTAAATTATAGTGAGTCTTTAAATCAAAATGTAGGCCCTTATACTTCTGGAGCAAAGCCATGCCATCTGCAGCAGAAAATTATATAGCATATCTAAATCAGATTCTTGATTGTGGGCTTTGGTTCAGGTACAGCACCTGGAAGTGATTCACTAAATCATATGCATCCTGAAAATACTGTATGAGCTGGCTTTAAGTATATTCACAAAGGCACAGGTCAGGTATGAGGAGAGATGCAATTAGGTGTATGATAGAAGCATAGATCTTGGATTAGACAGTAGGCCTGGAGGGCACACATCAACAATGCAGCAGATAGTCACAAACTGCCATCCATGCTTCAGCAGCAGCTCCACCACCACTCTTGTCCATGGCTTCATGGGGTTTCTTCAGGGAAGATGGTAATACATCTAAAACATCAAATGTAGGCCATTTTAGTAAATGTGAGCTATTCATAAGTTGCTGTATCCCCACTCAAGGCACCTTGAAAACAAAACTCCCACTGTTTTATGATACATAACACATGCCATTATATCCTACAAAATAAATATAAGTGACACATAACAACCATACCTGTAGTCTGGATGGTTTGCTTCAGATATTAAGTAGAAAACAAATACTAGGTTTCTCATAAAGTATAGGGAACTGTAGTCACTAAATCTAAATATAATCTAAATATAATATCTATAAAAAAAATCTACTGAGATATAAGTAAGGCTTTTGCCTCAAGGAGTTTTCTCTGACCTACATTTTATAAATTTATACCGCAGGTCAGATTTGCTATAAATAGTATTTTACACGGAATGCACCAAATAATAACTTAATAAATAACAAAAATAATGCTATTTAATGAATAATTTGACAATCAGAGAATTCATATTATTTATTTATTTATTTATTTATTTATTTATTTATTTATTTATTATTTTTGTCTACAACAGATGTCTTCTCTGTTTATATAAGAGCCTGAATAATTTTCTAGTCCCTGGCATCTTTACATTACCAAATAGCTTATTAAGAATTTTGAAATGCTGATGCCATTATCAGCAGAACAAAGGTATTCTAGAAACACCTATGATGAATACACTTTTGTCTTGCTAAATTATGTTTTTTGTCACTATTATGTTTTTTGTCACTATTCTATTGCTGTAAGATGACTAAGGCAATCCTTATAAAAGGAGACATTTAACTGAAGGCTTGCTTATAGTTTCAGAGAGTTAGTCCATTTTCATCATGGTGGGGAACATAGTTTCAGAGAGTTAATCCATTATCATCATGGTGGGGAACATAGTGGTACATAGTTAGAAACGGTGCATGAAAAGTAGCTGAGCATTCTGCATCCTGATCCACAGACAGCAAGGTGAACTATACTGGGGTTGTCATGGACTTTTGAAACCTCAAAGTCCAGCCTCAATGACACTTGTCCTCCACAAAGGACACATCTCCTAATCCTTGTGATTCTGTCAAAAAAAATTCTATTCCCTGGTGTCTCAGCATCTAACTATATAAACCTGTAAAGGCTATTCTTATTCAAACCACCATGTATGGTGATATTTTATTTGTGCTTTAATAAATGAAGCTTGCCTGGAGATAAGAGGAAAAAGGTCAGCCATTTTAAGTAAACACAGAAGTCAGTCTGTCTGGTCAACAGTAGCACATACCCTTAATCCTGTCACTTGGCAGGCAGGGATCTGTCTGGATCTCTGTGTGTTCAAGGCTACACTGGAAACAGAGCCAGGTATGGTGGCTAGTTAACCATGGAAGTCTGAAGGTCTGTACAAATAGACAGGAAGTGATAGAGCTGGGTAGGAAGAGGAAGTGATGTAGCTGAATGGAGAGAGCAAATCAGATGGCAGAACAGCAAGGCATATAGGCATGGGTAAACAGGAAGTCATGGAATTTGGAAGCTGTGGAGTTGGTAAGGTAAGGTGAGCTGTGGTTTTCCCTTTTTCCCTGATCTCGCCCAGGCTTCCACTTTTATATCTGGCTCCATGTTTTTTATTTAATGAGACAATTTAGAAATTCATCTACAACCATGATTCATTTTTATTTTTAATCCTCTATTCTCTTTTTGTTGTTGTTGTTGTTCTTTCTTTTCTTTTTTTTTTTTTTTTTTTTACAATACCATTCAGTTCTACATATCAGCCACGGATTCCCTTGTTCTCCCCCCTCCTGCCCCCTCCCGTTCCCCCCAGCCCACCCCCCATTCCCACCTCCTCCAGGGCAAAGCCTCCCCCGAGGACTGAGATCGACCTGGTAGACTCAGTCCAGGCAGGTCCAGTCCCCTCCTCCCAGGCTGAGCCAAGCATCCCTGCATAAGCCCCAGGTTTCAAACAACCAACTCATGCAATTTGAGCACAGAACCTGGTCCCACTGCCTGGATGCCTCCCAAACAGATCAAGCCAATGATCTGTCTCACCCATTCAAAGGGGCTGATCCAGTTGGGGGCCCCTCAGCCATTGGTTCATAGTTCATGTGTTTCCATTAGTTTGGCTATTTGTCCCTGTGCTTTATCCAACCTTGGTTTCAACAATTCTCACTGATATAAACCCTCCTCCCTTCACTGGGGAGATGGCTCAGCAGTTAAGAGCACTGACTGTTCCTCCAGAGGACCCGGGTTCAATTCCACCACCCACGTGGCAGCTCTATTCTCTTTTTATGGTAAAGCTTATTATTGGTTTGATTCACCCACACAGTTTGATATTAATCATTGAAAGGGTGTGATGATACTATTCATCTTTAAATGAGCTTTGTTAATGTTATCAGTTAGTCTCATTTCTTCTGAATCTTAAGCTCTGAACTGAATGAAGTTTAAGCAAAGAGACCAAAAAAGGAGAACTGGTATCTTAGAAATAAATGAAAAATAGTTTTGAGAAGGTCAGTTAGGTCTCTGTTTTCACAATATCTCGTGGCACAGACATTGAAGTGTAAAAGACAACAAGGAAACACAGCTTTGTTTTCTTATGTGCACACACTGAGAAAGCAATATGTTCCACTGTGTTTTGAATGCATTTAAAGTATTTTGAATCAAAGTCTGATTCCCAGAGCTTATATAATTTACTGAAAAGAAAGCTAATTAATTACATATGTTTGCAAAATACAATCATAGAACAGTGTTTCATGAAGAGCTATTGTTGAGAAAATGCTCTTATATTGAGCAAACTCATCACATTTTGCATTGGGATTGTTACTAAAGAATGTGAATGGTATGCAAATTAAAATGAGAAAGTGTGTATGAATCAGATATGAGGTTATAAGACATATGACACAAAAATAAACTGATGCTGAGGTACTGCACCAGAGTTTGATATCTGACCTTCATACACACACACATAAATTTGTCTATACCTGTATACATACCAACACTGGCATAGACAGTAACATGCCCACACTCCTGCATACATAAAACCCAAGCAACATAAATATGTGTTCAGTGGAGGTCTAATTGGTGAATAGAAAAGTTTCTTGAATGTACTTGGCTCAAGGATTGGAAGATTAAGGATCTCTCAACTGCATAGTTTTCTTAATATCATTAAAATTAAATTCAAATTGTTTCATAATGATATTTCAAAGGTCTCATAGAGTCCAAATACAAGACAATCTCTTTTCAATAAAATATTTGGTTTCATTGTGGTTTAAAACAATGTATATGCCCTACATACTTGCAGTAATAATCTTATTTAAATGTTCCAAAATTTCTAATACTATCTATTATACTATTTCTAATACTAATCTCTTAAAATATAATTAAAATAGTTATCTTTTTCTTTCATTTTTTTCTGATAGATGTTAAGGGCAATATCTTCTTGTTAAGTAAATATATAAAAATTCTTTTATTTCTATTATATAATCATTGCAGAAATTAAACTTTGAGGTTTCCTACATTACAATAGTCAATATTATACTTATAAAATTTGATGAATAGGACTTTCCATATTCTGTTCACTTAATTGCTGTGTAAGTCTACATCAGTATGAGATAGAAACAATTATAGGTTCCATTCTATAAAAGAGAAAACTGTGATACTAGTTTTGTGAGGTATACAATTTCACTCAGATGCAAAATGATGAAGTCAATATTTAGTCTCAGAGATCACCTTTGGTATCCCCAAAGCCTCTAGCTGGAAATTTAACATTTGATTTTTTGCAATGTAGAATTTCTTTGTTGCCTTAAAAGTCAAAGGTAGATTGTGAAATGTCCTACAGATCAGTTATTCAGAATGAAATTTCCATTCCACACATCTGAATTTAATACCCAATCCATTCACATTAGATTCAAAACTACTGGATTCCATTTCTATTTACTTACTGAAAATTTGAAAATTATTTACATAATATAACAATAGAGTGAGTTATTTTTCATTAGGAAAATATTTATTGGAATCATTAAATAATTATCATCATGAATGCATTTTCTCTTAGTCAAAAATGTCAACATTTGACACACAGTACATATTTTAAATATTAAATGCAACTTTTTAAGTTAATGGTTCTCTAGTATAACCTTGATGTTTCAATGTCAGTATAATCTCTGTTCTCTTATAAGCTACCTAGAGAAGAATAACAGTTGAATCCATTCACAAAATTACTAATATGATGTTTCTTTTAAAAAAAAGTTAGCAATCAAATCAGCCCCAAAATAAATGCCCCATCAATCAATCATAAAGAAATTCAATCAAAATAAAAAATGGAAAATCACTCAAAATAAACACCCAAAAAGAATTTAAATCTGATTGGTTGAACACTCAAGTGGTGTAACACATAAGAACGGTGTTTCCTGTTTGCCAAACAAGAGATGTAGCCAGGTTCCATTTTTTTTCATGATCTAGATTGCCTCAAAGAGAATATTATCAATATCCACTTTGTAAAGAACAATTACTTCTATCTCAATACTTACAAATCAGCATGAATAAATAAAAATACAATATATATTATGTTTTTAAAGAGATTCCATCCAGAACCTAGGAAAAGAAGAATGTTTTGGAAGTGGAGAGATGACTCAGCAATTAAAAAGCACTTTTGACTCCAGGCATCCACATCAGGAAGCTCAAAAACAACTGAAACTCTGATTCTAGGGGGACCATTTGCCAATTTCTGGCCTCTTCAGGGACCTGCACATACATGGTGCATATAAATCCATGTAGGAACACACATATACACATAAATTTAGATAAATAAATTACATTTTTAAAAGAAAAATTCTGTCCAAACTAATTATTAAAGGAAAGGATAAGTTAAATTACCAAAATTCAAACACAGAAGAAACAAATAAAACGATTAAATTAAATTGTAAGACAAAATTGATTGCTCAGCAAGCCTGAATTCAGAGAACAAAGTGTTTGTTTTCATAGTCTAGAATAATCTCAAAAGTTTTATAAGGCTTTAGAAGCATCAATAATTTTGCCACATCATTGAAGCTCATTAACCAGTAACAAGTTAGCTTTTTCAAACAAGAAGTATTTTGTTTGGAATTAGTCAACAAGTCTCACAAAATACTATTATTATTATTATTAATTTCTTTTATTTTTGAGGTTATAATGAATATCATTTGCCATTGAAACATGATTCAGTTATGGACAACTGCCTCATCTAAAATCAATTGAGAAATTAAGCAAAATCAAAAGTCTATCTAGACATCATGTGGAAAATAGGCTGGCTTCCATTGAAATATAATTCTGCTGGATCTTTTGTAAATTATCTGAAAACAGTATTTTCTGAATTAATTTTACTCACTTACAATGGAGTACAGTGCTGCAGGGCAAAGGATTATAGCTCTATGTATATGAATCAAAGTCTGAAAGTTAAATGAATTATATCTAGGCCTTTGATGAGGAATTGGGGTTAAATTCAAGTTCAAATTCATGATTACTAGTTCAAGCTCAATGGCACACTACGATGTTCCTGGAATTCTAACCACAGTGTTTGTACAAAGTGGTCCTAGGAATTCTCCCTTGCAATAGATTTTTTTTTTTTAATTCACCATGATGCCACAGACTGGAAAATGGTAAGCAAAGAACTAACAAACACCTTCATTTGGAAATCAGTTATCTTAGGAAAGTTTTTATATTAAGAGTAATAGAACTTGCTGCCCCCGACTTCCCTTCTGGTCCAGAGGTGAGTACCCAGGTCCAACCCGGACCCCATCTCTGGGCACCAGCCACTCCGGGAAGACCTGCCCAACTTGGCACCAGGTTCTGGCCACCGGGCAGCTCCCCTTCTATTTCCACCAGGAGGGATCCCCTTTTCCAAGCCCCCCCGGCAGCCCCTGCAATCTCTGCGCCCTGCCCCCACGCCCATCTGCCCGAGACCCCAGCCACTTCCTGAGACTTAGAGACCGGCCCCCAGCTCCCAGCCTGTCCCTGACTGCCATTCTGGACCAGAGCCTGCCCCTTACTTCCCTTCTGGACCAGAGAGTTGGACAAGAGAACTCCCTTTTGGACAAGAGAGAGAGTCTTCCTGAATCTGTCAGCTCTTTCTGAAACAAGTACACTGATAAGACCAAGAAGGAACCACAAGGAGATGGGCAGACGTCAAGGCAGAAGTACATACAACAAAATGAAGAGCAATACAGCATCACCAGAACCTAGCCCACCTCCAACATCTAGACCTGAACACCAAAAATTGGAAGAAGCAGAAGAAAGTAGCCTTATGAGTAACTTCATGAAGAAGGTAGAGGCTTGTGTAGAGGAAAAGACAAGAAAATTCGAAGAACGCTGTAAACAACTAGAGGAAAGGCCAAACAAATTAGAAGAAAACAATAAAGTCCTGGAAGAAAACAATAAAGCACTGAAAGAAAATCATGAAAAAGCAATGAAACAAACAAAGGAAACAGTCCAAGAACTGAAAAGGGAAATTGAAAAAATAAAGAAGACACAAACAGAGGGAATGCTGGAAATAGAAAACCTGAGAAAAAGATCAGGAACTTCAGATGCAAGTATAACCAACAGAATGCAAGAGGTGGAAGAGAGGATCTCTGGCATTGAAGATACAGTAGAAGAAATAGTTTCATCAGTCGAAGGAAACACTAAAGCCAACAAAGTCATGAACCAAAATGTCCAAGAAATTTGGGACACCATGAAAAGACCAAACCTACGAATTATAGGGATAGAAGAAGGTGAAGAATACCAACTCAAAGGCACAGAAAATATATTCAACAAAATTATAGAAGAAAACTTTCCCAACTTAAAGAAGGAAATACCTATGAAGATACAAGAAGCCTATAGAACACCAAACAGAATAGACCCCCCAAAAAAGTCCCCTCGACACATAATAATTAAACAACTAAATGTACAGAATAAAGAAAGAATATTAAGAGCAGCCAAGGAAAAAGGCCAAGTGACCTATAAAGGTAAGCCCATCAGAATAACACCCGATTTCTCAATGGAGACTTTGAAAGCCAGAAGGACCTGGTCAGATGTAATGCAGACACTAAGAGACCATGGATGTCAGCCCAGATTAATATACCCAGCAAAACTTTCAATCATCATAGATGGAAGGAACACGACATTCGAAGACAAAGCCAGATTTAAACAATACCTATCCACAAACCCAGCCCTGCAGAAAGCACTAGAAGGAAAATTCCAACCGAAGGAAGTCAGATACACACTCCAAAACACAGGCAATAGATAAAGCCACAACAGTAAACCCCAAAGAAGGGAAGTACACACACACTACCACCAAAAATAACAGGGATGAACAATCACTGGTCATTAATATCCCTTAATATCAACGGACTTAATTCACCTATAAAAAGACATAGACTTACAGAATGGATACAAAAGCAGAACCCAACTTTCTGCTGCATACAAGAAACACATCTCAAATTCAAAGACAGACACTACCTAAGAATAAAAGGCTGGGAAAAGACTTTCCAATCAAATGGTCTTAAGAAACAATCAGGGGTACCCATCCTGATATCCAACAAAATAGACTTCAAATTAAAATCAATCAAAAGAGATAAAGAAGGACATTACATACTCATCACAAGAAAGATCGACCAAGATGAAGTTTCAATTCTGAACATTTATGTCCCAAACACAAGGGCACCCACATATGTAAAAGAAACATTACTAAAGCTTAAACCACATATAAAACCCCACACATTAATAGTGGGAGATCTCAACACCCCACTTTCACCACTGGACAGATCTCCCAAATCGAAACTTAACAGAGAAATAAAGGACTTAACTGATGTCATGACCCAATTGGACCTAATAGATATCTACAGAACATTTCATCCTAACAAGAAAGAATATACATTCTTCTCAGCACCCCATGGAACTTTCTCTAAAATCGACCACATACTTGGCCACAAAGCAAATCTCAACAGATACAAAACAATTAGAATAACCTCCTGTGTTCTATCAGACCACCATGGTTTAAAGTTAGATTTCAACAACAACAAAAACTACAGAAAACCTACAATCTCATGGAAACTGAATAATGTTCAACTGAATCACCAATGGGTTAAGGAAGAAATAAAGAAAGAAATTAAAGACTTCCTAGAGATCAATGAAAATGAAGACACCACATACACAAACTTATGGGACACTATGAAAGCAGTGCTAAGAGGGAAATTCATAGCACTAAATGCCCACATAAAGAAGTTGGAGAAATCTCACACTAATGACTTAAGAGCACACCTGAAAGCCCTAGAAAAAGAAGAAGCAAAGTCTCCCAGGAAGAATAGACGCCAGGAAATTATCAAAGTGAGAGGTGAAATTAATAAATTAGAAACTAAGAGAATAATACAAAAAATTGATGAAACAAAGAGTTGGTTCTTTGAGAAAATCAACAAGATAGACAAGCCCTTATCCAAACTAACCAAAAGACAGAGAGAGAGAATCCAAATCAACAAAATCAGAAATGAAAAGGGGGACATAACAACAGACATTGAGGAAATCCAGAGAATTATAAGGTCATATTTCGAAAACCTCTACTCCACAAAACTGGAAAACCTAAAAGAAATGGACATTTTTCTGGATAAGTACCACATACCTAAGTTAAATCAAGACCAGATAAACTATTTAAATAGCCCAATAACCCCTAAGGAAATAGAAACAGTCATTAAAAGTCTCCCAACCAAAAAAAGCCCAGGACCAGATGGTTTCAGTGCAGAATTCTACCAGATCTTCAAAGAAGAGTTAATTCCAATACTCTCTAAATTGTTCCACATAATAGAAACAGAAAGAACATTACCAAACTCCTTCTATGAGGCTACAATTACCCTGATTCCTAAACCAAACAAGGATACAACAAAGAAAGAGAACTACAGACCGATCTCCCTCATGAACATTGATGCAAAAATACTCAATAAAATATTGGCAAACAGACTCCAAGAACACATCAGAACAATTATCCACCATGATCAAGTAGGCTTCATCCCAGGGATGCAAGGGTGGTTCAACATACGAAAGTCCATCAACGTAATACACCATATAAACAAACTCAAAGAAAAAAACCACATGATCATCTCACTAGATGCAGAAAAGGCATTTGACAAAATCCAACACCCCTTCATGATAAAAGTCTTGGAGCGATCAGGAATACGGGGAACATACGTAAACATAATAAAGGCAATATATAGCAAACCAACAGCCAACATCAAATTAAATGGAGAGAAACTCAAAGCAATTCCACTAAAATCAGGAACGAGACAAGGCTGTCCACTCTCCCCATACTTATTCAATATAGTACTTGAAGTTCTAGCCAGAGCAATAAGACAACATAAGGAGATTAAGGGGATACAAATTGGAAAGGAAGAAGTCAAGCTTTCCCTATTTGCAGATGACATGATAGTATAATTGAGTGACCCCAAAGATTCCACCCAGGAATTGATAAAACTTATAAACACCTTCAGCAACATAGCAGGATACAAGATCAACTCAAAAAAATCAGTAGCCCTCATATATACAATGGACAAAGAAGCTGAGAAGACAATTATAGATACATCACCCTTTACAATAGCCAAAAATATCATAAAATACCTTGGGGTAACACTAACCAAGCAAGTGAAGGACCTATATGACAAGAACTTTAAGTCCCTGAAAAAAGAAATTGAAGATCCTAGCTGGATCAAGAAAAGAGAGGGAGAACAAGGAATAGGAGACCATGGTAAATGAAGACCACATGAGAAGGGGAGGAAGCAGAGAGCTAGGGAGGCCCACGGAGATCCACAAAGATACCCCCACAAAAGACTGCTGGCAATGGTCGAGAGACGGCAGGAACTGACCTACTCTGGTGATGGGATGGCCAGACACCCTGTTAGTTGTGCCATAAACCCCATCCAAGGAAGGTCTGAGGACTCTGAATGCAGACATCCACGGCTGGGCCCCTGGTGGAGCACTGGGAGTCTAATTAGTGAGAAAGAAGAAGAGGGTTTATATGAGCGAGAATTGTTGAAGCCAAGGTTGGATAAAGCACAGGACAAATAACCAAATGAATGGAAGCACAGGATCTATGAACCAAAGGCTGACGGGCCCCCAACTGGATCAGGCCCCCTGAACGCGAACGCGTGAGACAGTCATTTGGCTTGATCTGTTTGGGAGGCAGCTGTGTGTTGTTGCCGGGTCCTGGGCTAGTTGCATGAGTTGGCTGTTTGAATCCTGGGACCTATGCAGGGACGCTTGGCTCGGTCTGGGAGGGGGGGACTGGACCTGGCGGGACTGAGTCTACCAGGTCGACCCCGGTCCTCGGGGGAGACCTTGATCTGGAGGAGGTGGGAATGGGGGGTGGGGTGGGGGGAGGGGGAGGGGGGCGAGAGTGGAAGAACAGGGGAATCTGTGGCTATTATGTTGAACTAAATGATGTTGTAAAATAAATTTACTTAAAAAAAAAAAGAGTAATAGAACTTAGGTTTCCTCACAACAGGTGTGTGTACTATCTAGAGATAATATCTATACTTATAATGACAGTGTGGAGAGGGCACAGGAAATTCAGCAAGATTTAGCTGGAGGTTTTCTTCTATTCTTTTATTCTCTCTTTTTTTTCATTTTATTTTATTTTACAATACCATTCAGTTCTACGTAACAGCCACGGATTCCCTTGTTCTCCCCCTTCCTGCTCCCCTCCCTTGCCCCCAGCCCACTCCCCATTCCCACCTCCTCCAGGGCAAAGCCTCCTCAGAGGACTGAGAGCCACCTGGTAGACTCAGTCCAGGCAGGTCCAGTCCCCTCCTCCCAGATTGAGCCAGGTGTCCCTGCATAAACCCCAGGTTTCCAACAGCTAACTCATGCAATGAGCACAGGACCTGGTACCACTGCCTAGATGCCTCCCAAACAGATCAATCCAATCAACTGTCTCATCTATTTCGAGGGCCTGATCATTCTCCCCATGACTTTGGTAGGTACTTTGCATATTCTCCAGTGAACACCCTTTTGATCTAGTCCAGCCATATAGAGCAGTCTGAAATGTCTGAATCCTCAAATCCACCTTGGCTCTCACACAGTACTCTCACATCATAGTTTTATAAGGGTATTATCAGGAGCATAGCATGGTGGATATGATTTTAATCCAGGGCATTGATCAAAGATTGATGTACTGAGGAGGTTTGCTGTCCCTACTCACAACAATACATTGTTTTGCTTATTACACATGTGTCTTGCAATTCATCTATACTTTTTGCCCCTGGCTTTATAAGATTTTAGATTTCTTGTATATATTTGCCAGTGACAGTTTAAAAAACTTATACATATATATATATATATATATATATATATATATATATATATATATATGTATATCATAATCCACACCCAAACATAAAGCTGAAAACCAATGCAATGAGTTGAGAAAATACAATTTAATTTTCCCAAAGAAGTTCAATGTTTGATGTAGAATTATCTGACTCAATTCAAGTAATAGAGGTGTAAAAACATTGTTTTTCTCAGGAGGGAAAAATAAATATGTCTTTTCTTCCAGTGTCCAAATAAGAAAAAGGATAAACCATAAGGCTCAGTGTAAACCCAGTTAGGTAGAATATCCATGCACAGTGTGGTGTCAGAACATTTGAATCTGCAAACCATCCTTGGTGAAAATTTTGTTAACTTATGTGTATGGAGTGTTTGCTTCTATAAACTAAGTCATGAATTATTCAATAAAATTATCTTGTTGAGTAACAGGGAAACAATATGTCAAACACAAGGAAAGGAATAGTTATCACTATTGATAGAATCCATGATGTCTGCTTTGAACTGATAAACAACCTTATCAAAACAGTATCAGTTTTATACCTATCAGATGTGATTCTAAGTAGAAGAAGCAACTTCCCTGAAAACAGTAGCCCCTAAGATCAAGAGATATTTATCAATGAAAAAATCTCACAATTTCACCAGACTTGTTTAGGGATATAATGTTTAGGGATAGATCATCAAGCAGGTTTAAATCCAGACTCTGTCGTTGCCTAGTTGTAAAAATATGTGACCATTCTATTTTAACACAATATTTTTATTGATTATTTGGGAAGTTCACATCATGCACCCTGATCTATTTCACTTCTCAGTCCCTCCAGGGCTGCCCCCAGCTTTGTGAAATTCTCTCAAGAGGAAGAAGGAGGAAGAGGAGGAGGAGGAAGGGGAGGAGGAGGAGGAGGAGCAGGAGGAGGAGGAGAAACAACAAAACAAGTTCAATTTGTGTTGCCCATATACTCACCAGGGCATGGTTAAACTCTCAATGGCCTGCCCCTTACAGAAAACTGAGTCCTTCCATCCCCACATCCAATAGAAGCCATTAATTGTGGAAAGCTACATTTCATCATCTTTAACACAACTTTTAAGAGTTCTCTTTGATGTTTTCTTAAGCTCTTTGTGCCTCTGTGAAATGGAAGTAAGAATGTTCTTATCTGTTCGAAGTTTGAGTGGCTTTTCCTTTTTTGAAAATTTAGCAACTCAGACATTTCACTTAGCAGTATGTTTAGCATGCAATATGGTAAAATTTTATTAGATAGAGCCATGAATAATATATTTCCCAGCTGCCATACTGTGATTGGCATACCACTGGAGATATGACATACATGACTCCAAGCTTTGGTATATCCTCTTAATATTTAATCTAGAACAGAAGCATTTGCTGATAGATCAACCTTCAACCACATACTTCAGGTTATGCAGCGGTGTCATTCAGTCACTGTATTTTCCTTTTTCCACCTCCCGTCATCTTTCTTCTAAATCTAGTAATTATAACTCACTCCATACCCTGTCTATTTTTAAATCTACTCTGTGCCTCCACTTCACTTATAAACCATGTTATTGACTGATTCCTCTGACAGTTGATAATACTGTAACGTTCTGTATGGTCTCTCAGGTCACACTCACAAGAATAATAATAAACTAGCTTGAAAGTTCCATATGTTTTATACATTTCTCATGTCTGTGACTCATTCACACATTCCCATTTTAAACCGGCATACCTAATTTTCTTTAGTAAAAATCACATTGCACAAGGTAACAAGCTTGCTCAACATAAGAGCTTTCTTCAATAGTCATTATTCATCAGTCATTATTTTATGATTTATATAAATGTTATGATTTCAATAAATCTAGCTTTTCTTATTTTTAAGGTATATAATTCTTGGGAATATGACTTAGATTAAAATATTTCAAATGTGTATGTGTGCTTGTCGTGCATGTAAACCACTTTCAGGCCTGGTGCTGCTCGAGGCGGGAAGATAGCATCACATCCGTTGGAACTTGAGTTACAGATTTGAGCAGCATATGCACATAAACACACATATGTGTTTTTTATTGTCCTTTATCCTTCCATGTAAAATTACATGAGATTTTGGAGAAAAAGGAGACCAAACTTACCAAACTTCTCTTCATTTTCTGTAACATTTCTTCTACTTTCGGATCCTTGTGTTCAGGCTTCAAAGCAAATCACTTATGATAAATACACATTTGTCTTTTTTTATCATTTATTTTTATTTTTACTCCCCTTTTCTTTCTTAGAGTATTGCTTATCATTCCTTTGATTCTTCTATTCATTTTAATATTAATCACTGAAAATGTTTGATTTGACTCCTCATCATTAAATATACTTTAGTCATAACATTGCATTTTCTCATTTCTTCTTGAATATAAAGTTTTCATTTGCATATTTGTAGTTTCTTGGGTCACATTTTTTTTCAATAAATTATCTGAAACTTTTGAAAGATATGACTCAGAATCTTAACAGTCACATGATCATTGTTGACATAAGAACACTAGTTTCAAATATTATATTCTTGATTTTCTATTAGCATGTTTGATAGCCTGTATAATTAGATTTCTTGGCATGTTGACTATGAAATTTATTTCCAAAGAAATTGGCAAATAATGACTTTTTAAAAGGTAATATTTTATTCTCTAGCCCAAATTTGCATGTAATCCACTATGTAGAGTCAATGTTGTCCTCAAGCCCATTATTATCCTTTTTTTCCTCTGCATCCCAAGTTCTTGGATTATAAGATGTATTACTATGCATGATAAATATTTAATTTTAATATGTGCAAGTGTTTTATGTCATAAGAATGTATATTCCTCAGCTTTCCTACACTATGACAAAATACTGAAAACTGCCAATTTTACAAATGAAGGTTCAGTTGACTTATACAAAGTTTCAGAATTGAATCTATGGTTATTCCCTTCTGGGAGACTTCATTGGTTAAATCTTCTAACCCCTACTAACAGCATCACAGGTAAGCATCCACCCTTTCGGGACATGGGACCTGGACATATCACATCAAAATTATAGAAGCTTGACACTGAGTTTTTAATTTCCCATTTTGAACTTAGGAATATTAAATATTTATGCCATGAATTCCTAAAAATGGAACACTTTCAAAAAAGCAAAAAAAAGCATTTATATAATTTTAATAGAAGCTCCTTAAAAGTTATGATATAGCCGGGCGGTGGTGGCGCACGCCTTTAATCCCAGCACTCGGGAGGCAGAGCCAGGCGGATCTCTGTGAGTTCGAGGCCAGCCTGGGCTACCAAGTGAGTTCCAGGAAAGGCACAAAGCTACACAGAGAAACCCTGTCTCAAAAAACCAAAAAAAAAAAAAAGTTATGATATAATTTCTTCACAGAAAAGAGATAATTTCCCAAGGTCTTTCTCTCAGTGGGCATTCCAGCTATTGCATTTCTGCGTGGCTGAAGTTAACGAGAATGACTTCTCAGACAACAAATGTCATATGAATTCTTCAGCATCATTTTATTATCCCCTCAGTCTAATAAAGCCCTTCAATATAATGACATTGTTGATACTTTATTACGCAGAAGGGACTTCAGTGAATGTATGAGATTACATTCTTTACAATATTTTTAACTTAATATAAAAAGAAATAGAAAAGGTGAAGGAATCTTGTGGGGAAAAACATATACAATACAAATAGACTTTAACATAGTCCACAAGGACAACAGATAAATAAGACCTGTGCTCACAGGAGAGATAAAGTGAAAACTTCACAAATAAAGGCAATAAAATGGAAGTTTACTGTGATACTAACATGGCATACTAAAGGAGTCTGATTGATATAAAATTTATTGAATGCCCTATAATTATGTTACTACAGAATAATAAATTAAGTGGATTATACACATTACCTGTCTCTGGTCAATACTACATGAGCAAAATATATTAATTCAAGGTGTTATAGCCTGAACTAAATTATTAACCATGAATATTGTTCAAAATGATCATTTATATCAATAGCAAGGCTCTGTGTTTGAGAAACTCTGTTTCTCTACATTTTACAGTAAAATTAAAGATATGACATGTTCATATATTATCTTCAGTGAAATGTTAAAATATAAGATGAGTTATAAAGAAAGTTTGAGAAAGGCAAACAATTTTTGTTATAGTATTAAATATCTAACATAAAGAAACATTCCCAATCATAACTTTGAAACAGGATGCTGCTTTGATTAGTGTCAATATAAAAGTGAATGTCATGGTTCCTATGCCTGATTGCTACTGGTATGAGTCAACCCTACCAACAAAGAGAATTGAAGGGTTTAAAGAGAGTGTCTTTTCTCAGAAGCAGCTGTTATTTGATACAGTTATGGTAACAGAAATAAAGGGATGAAGCTGAGATCCTGAAAAAGACTTTTTGGTCATTTGAATTTTTTGTTTGCTTTGGGAGATTAAAATTTTGTGACTCAAAATTCTATATAAAGAAGGAGAAAAAGAGGAACTTGAGAGACAATGGCAACTACAGTAAAAACAACATATTAAAGCTACTAATAAACCTTCCAAGAAGCAGTGAAATTATCAAATGGTTGTAGGATGTATGTTTCTCCAGGTCCTGCCAAGGCTCTGCAGTCCCACGGCCTGCTTATAAAATAATCACACAGAGGCTTAGTATTATTTATAACGGCTTTACCTTTGTGCCATTACATGCTGCTCCCTGGATGGTGGACTGGAGTCTCTTGACTCAGCCTTCCTCTTCCCAGAATTCTCCTTGTCTGCTTATCCTGTCTGTACTTCCTGCCTTGCTACTGGCCAATCAGTGTTTTATTAAACCAGTGTACAAAATCATTATTCCACAGAAAATGATGCTGTTATATATTGCACGTATGATGTTCCTGAAGACTTGTGACTGGACAGTCTGGTTCAAAAATGATGATGATGTTTGAAAAAAAACTGAGAGATATTTGATCATATAATCCAAATCTCATGAATGGATTCATTTGTATTTGAGTTAACAAATAAATTGACTTTTAGGACATTGGACCTTCTAGTAGGAAACTGTACACGCAAGACATACAATGTACCTCACACTTCCTTCATTTCTGCTACCTCTCTGATATAGTGTATATTTGTTATTTTCTGTTGCTCTTGTAAAACACCAAATCAAATTAGAAGAAATATTTTATTTTTGACTTATCCAAAGGGATAAAACTCATCAAGGCTAGGAAGCATGATAACAGGCAGAGATTGCGGCAGTAGCAAGAAACTGAAATGTGATAACTTCAAGGAGACCGTGAAGAGGGAGTGGTGAGTTCGGTGAAAGTATAAACATTCAAAGCTCACCTCCAGTGACGTACTTTTTACAATAAGAATTTACTTTCAAAACATCCACTGTGCCATCAACTGAGGACCTAGTGCCCAAATATCTGTGTCCATGATGCCATTTCTCATTGAAACCTCCACACTGGGTGAGCTCCATCCTATACTGTCTCCAAGATGAATTGTTGCATAAGAGGCCTAGAAGCAATGGAGGTAGCAAACCATGGACACAACCTATGAAATCATGAATCAAGAAAAGAAGAACCCATATGAAACTGAATTCTCTGGTGCAAGGTTCATTGGCAAAGCTCTATTCATATACTGAAAAACTGTATTTGACAAGTTCAAATAGAGAGTAGTCCTCTATAGTAGGATACTTATTAAAACGTTTATATGTTAGAGATAATACCTGCCAAAGATAAAAAATAAAATACATTACATTGGAATTCAAACAGAGAATATAAATTTTGGAGTTGGGTTTTCTTTATGTCTCTGGAACCAACTTTTCCTCTATTTGACTTTGTCTTCAAACAAAGAGAAAATAATTGTTTCTGATCTCTGCTGAGCTGCTAATTAAATTTGCTCATAAAAATCATTGCAATTAAAAATCACTTGTTTAGTATTTTAATATTTCTAAAATATTTCAACACTCATTGTAAACATGCTTTCTTAATATTTTCAGTTACAGTCATGAGGATGACAAACCTTCCCCTGCATGCCAGTATCATCAGATTTCTTTAGGTTATTCCTAGTTTTTTTTCTTTAGGAGTTTCAGTTACAATAAGAATCAAGCAAAATGTAAAAATGTTCCATTGTGTATTGTACTGTTTGCTCGCTAATGTGCTATCTCCACAGAAGGTATAAATAAAAATTGACGAGAAGGTGTTATACCTGCCATCTGGAAGCCCAATATCAGGCTTCAGTGAATGGCTTCCACATTTACACAGTCTAATATACCATCTTCTTATGATAATATTCTAAGGGCAAATCCAGTTCATAGTTTCTTTTTTCCCTTTTACCCCATTAACCTATTGCAGTTTTGATTTCAATTATCTTGTAATGCATATAAGAATAAATTACATAGAGAAAATATTACAGAGAGGTTTAACAAGTTAATGGTAAATTAAATGCACTCTCTTCTTCATTATGCAAATTTGCAGTGCTGTGGAACATTTAGTACTCTCTCCTGGATAGCACTGAGCATTTTATATGCAGATAAGTCAACAGCTTTAGTGAACTTTTGGCTTACCAATGCATTAATACCAGAAATAAGACTGACTTTTTTTCATGTACCTTACCAGTATAAGGTAAGCTGAAATTCTAGTACACTGAGTGAGCAACACAGTAATACCAACTTTAAATTTAAAGATTAAATTTTTAAATTCAAAAGACAACGCACATGTATATGTCATCAAAATTAATAAATATCACTATCCTATCTAGTTTGCCCTATTTTCAATTTTAATTATTACTGTGTGAAATCATAATAAACTAGGTTTAATTTGTTAAAGGCAAAGTTATGTAATCAAACATTTTTAATGTGGCAAAAGTATAAATCTTATGTTATATCTATTTTTCCTCAAGTTTATATACACAGTTGTCATATCAACTTATCAATTTTAACATATTTAAGATTACAATACAGTTATATCATTTGTCACTGTCCTGAACTACCTCCAGAACCTTCCATGAATGCTCCACTGCTTTCTCTTTTTCTTTAATTGTTTGTTTGTTTGCGCGCGCGTGCGCGCGCACGTGTGTGTGTGTGTGTGTGTGTGTGTGTGTGTGTGTGTGTGTGTGTGTTTATGTGTAATGACTTCACTAGTCAGAGTGGCTAGATTTCCAGTACCAAGCAAAATTTCCCTCTTGTTGAGCTCCTCCTAAGTCCAGTAAGAGAGCTGATGATAACTGGCAAAGTATTCTTGATGCTACTGTACCCTTAATGCTATCCTGATGACTGCCTGATACAATATACAACTGACTGCAATGAATTTTGTAGGTGTGTATTCATAAACTCATTAAAATGAAACATATTGAAATCTTGCCATTAGATCTAATCAAATATTTCCTCTGACTGCTGATAGATAGGTAGCAATACTGAGTCCTCCACTAGTTTCAAACACTAACAAATTAAACTTTGTTTGTAGCATCAAATACATGTGATCAGTATACTAGATGACACTAAGCTCCAAGCACCACTGAGACTGAAAATTTTGATGAAATGTTAATTTCATCAAATTGGGTTAATTACATAAACCTATGGTGTGTCTACGATAACACATTAAACATATTAATGCTAATGAGGATTTTTAAAATAATTTTTCAATTGAATAAATTTAAAAAAAAATGAAAGACCTTGTTACAAAATTCTTGAGAAGACAAAAGTTTTTTTTTTTTAATCTGTGTTATACTGTTAATATCTATGTCCCAGCCATTTGGGATACAAAAAGTAAAATCCTAGACCAGTGTTATGACATTAGGGTATGTTCTTTTGTAGATGACTATCATGTGAATGATTAATGTTGTCATAAGAGAACTTTAACTCCCCTTTAGATCAAAATCCCACACATAGAACTATATATATAACAACGGAATGCTGAGAGAAGGAGAAATAATCTTTTCCAGGGAAGAGTGTACCCATTAATTATCCAATACCAAATGGTCAGCATGAAATCATACACAAAAAAAGCATATAGATTTAGCAGGTTATATTTACAATTATATACTTATATAAACTCACACACACACACACACACACATATATATATATACATATATATACATGTAATAATAATTAATGATAAAAGACACCATGAATCTGAAAGGAAGGATATATGGTGGGTTTTGAAGAAGAAAGGGAGAGAGAAAATTCAGTCTATATCCTACCATGTAAGCATATTTTGAGGCATGGGTAGTCCATGACCTTCAAGGATTCTTCACTTAAAGCTAGCCCACACTAGCTGCCTAATCTTTGATTTCCAACATCCAGAATTCTGTCAAAATCAATCTCTGATCTTTGCCACCCCAAAAGAGAACAAATCTATATATGAAAAATAGGACTATATTTACATTTATACTTGTGCTTTCATTAAGAGCTTGTAAATGTGTAAAGATCCACATAAAGATCAGACCAATATTAATCTCCTAATTATATATAGCAGAATATAGTAAAGATATATTATAAAAGAGTAGAGTTTTCTTATAGGTATTTGTTCATATATGACATAATTTTTCTTACTAAAATTGTGTGTGTATGTTTGTAAATGCATACTTAAGAAATTTATTAAACTATCACTGTCAGTAAGAGTTCTTTAATATGACCTTTTGTACATAAAACATGCCATTATTTCTAAGGTTTATGTGACATACATATTAGTGATGTATGGATGAGGAAGTAAATTAACAGTATAAGGAGAAAAGCATATCTTACTAGGGAAGTTGATGTTATTTAGTAGCAAATGAGAGAGAAAAGAAAGTAATTTAGCTAATGGAAAAAGTAAAATGCATTGATTCACATAACTGGTAAGTCCCATGGTTTCATGTTTGCTTGGAGGAATTCCTACGGATTATTCATCAGCATGCATCATCTCTTCATAGCTCTTTCTTCTTCAATATTCATAGAGCCACATTAAATACTAGGCATAGTAAAAGCATTTCTTGCACACTCCTCTAAAGACAAACACTTGTGTTTCATTTAAATTTGATTTTGTTTATAAAATGAAGATAAAAATTTAGTGTTTTTACAGCAAAATCCTAACTTCCCTAAGGATAGCTGAAGCACAAGAGGTTAAAATGCACTGAAGGTTCCTCTTGAAGGGCTAATTGGAAATACTCTCCTCACTGGCCGCATCACTTTGTCTTTGAATTCATTCATGAAAACAACAGCAACAACAAAAACAAGAGCTGTTTGAAATTATAAGAAGTGTGCAAAATCAACTTCACTTTGTTAAACAGACTTAACTTGTTTTTTTGTTTGTTTGTTTTGTTTTGTTTTCAGAGCTGAGGACTGAACCCAGGGCCTTGTGCTTGCTAGGCAAGCGCTCTACCACTGAGCTAAATCCCCAACCCCTTGTTTTTAATTATTTGCCAAATACTTAAATATTTATATTTAATTACTTAAATTAATTAAATACTTTACCTGTTGATGAGAGTCATAGGAATACCTGAAAAATAAACAACCTGCAGTGATTTCTTGATATATTAGCAGTAATGTGAAGATTTTTAGTTTGCATGCTTAATATAATAGCATTTATGTGAGATAGTATTTCTTCTGCTTCCTCCTTCCAGCCTCCCTTTCTCTCCCCACTTACTTTTCTCTTTCTCTTTCTTCCTAAGAAGATAAAATACTATGTAAAGATAGCAGACACATGTAATGTTTGTTGAGCTGGAGTACCTGATTAAGACAACATTTTATAAAGTGAAAGAATTGAGAGATAAATATGACATTCACCTTTACACATGCTATTTCATTTATTACTTTGTATACTTACATTTTACTACTAAGCATTTCTATTTCCTAAGATCAGAAATAGCAAAATCTGAGATATTGAATAGCTCATAAACATAACATATTCTAGGGGAATGTCTTATTAACTTTAGACAAAAAAAATAGACTAATGTGATGAGTAGGGTCAAAGCATTTCAAATATTTTGAAAAAAAAAAAACCACCAGCCTCTATTTAACAAGATAATTTGAATTCACCTGTTTTGTATAAGAGTTATTTAATAAGGATACCAATAAGATTTTTGTGTTAATTTTATTTATCTTTAAAAGACACTCTATTATTCAGCTACAAATTATATTTAACTATTTATAGAATGTCTTGCATCTTAAAATACTCTGCAATTAGCAAAGAAGTTAACTTTAATAAAGTAAAAATACAAGAAAATACTCTCGGCATGTTTTATAATTTTATACTATTTCTGGCCAGAATGCAAATGTGACCTTTAATTTTGTCAATTACACAATCATACAGCAAATAAATAAGTGAGGAAATATCTGCAAGAAGGATGCTTATTTTTCTTCATATGTTGAGTTTCTGGGAAGTATTAAAAACATGAGGCTTGGGACTAGAGAGATCTCTCAGTCGTTAAGAGCACATACTGCTCTTGCAGAGGATAACAGTTCAGTTCCCAGTAATCAAGTCAGGAGGTTCACAACTGCCCATAACTCCAGGTCCAGGTATCCATCTTCATCCTCAGGACACTATCATCATACACACACACACACACACACACACACACACACACACACACACACAACCCCCCACACACACACACGTTAATGAAAGGAAATAAAATCTTCAAAATAAATAAATTAAAACATGCAAATGTAAATGTAGCATACTCCATTGTATATCAAGGTTATTATCTATATTCTAACTATATTTAGGTGTAACGCTTCACACAAGTAGTAGAGCAGTAAAAATATTAATGAAGAAAACTCAAGAAGTTTCTCTTTATTGGAAACAGAAAATCCAAAGACAAAAACAAAAACACATTAACTCTAACCTTTTAATTTCTGATTGCATCTAATCTAATTTATAATATATTTATTTTGATTCAGTAGAATTGGTAAATATGCTGTCCATTAAAAATATAGCATGCACATATAATTTAAGCCAAATAATTTAATTAGGAGAGTCTCCTCTTTTATATAGCCAAAGGTGGTATTTTTATAGAAGAAGCTATTTTGAATTTAGCATAAACTGAAGGTAAATAAAAACCCTCTAAAGAAAAATTGCTGCTAAAAGACAGAAAGGCAATGAGCTGTATTCCTCATGATTGCCGGCTGCATTATGTCGCATGGCAATAATAATCACAGAGAGCATTCAGGAAGACACATTGTATGTGTAGCAATTTCTCTTCCTTCAATATTTTCCAGAGCAGAACTCTGATGTGGTGGAGCTCCACATTACCATGTGTAACTGAAATATTAGTTTTCATTATAACTAGTTATCATTTACTTAGATCTGAGTACTCCAATATCTAATATGACTACAAACATATCTTAAGATGTATCTTTTTTATTATTTTCAGTTCTATTGAATATGGTATATTATTCTAACTCACCTAAAACAGGAGTTTCAGAACTTGATTTATATTTCTGAAATTACTATTGAAAGGATAAATTGGCGCTGGTGGGTCGGGGGAAGAGTCACGACCATGGCAGAACCCAATACTAGTTTTTAGAGCTTTGTTTTGTTTTGTTTTGTTTTGTTTTTTTGGTTTTTTTTTGTTTGTTTGTTTGTTTTGTTTTGTTTTCGAGACAGAGTTTCTCTGTGTAGCTTTGTGCCTTTCCTGGAACTCGCTTTGTAGACCAGGCTAGCTAGTTTTTAGAGCTTTAATGGAAGGAGAAGGCAGGGAAGGGAAGTGGGGCAGAGCAGACAGCAGAGAGGAAACAGAAAGAGGAGCGCAGAGAGAGAGCATGGAGGTCCATGTGAGACCTTTTAAAGCTGGGATGCAGTCGCTCGCTGATGGTTTAAGGTACCAGGCAAGATCCCAAGCTGCACATGTACAGAATCCTAACAACTATTCTTAAATAAAATATTAAAGTTAATGCTTAGCTTTAGGTTTGCATTTAGTATTTATTTTCTTCTGGCAGAACAGCATCTCTAGCCTCTTCTAGTGATTCTAAGTGGTTCTAGCCAAAGCCTCCCATAGATTGTGTTTGACCAATATTAAAGGAACAGAGGATTCATATAACTTCTAATTTGATTTTTTTGTAAAAATGAATAAACTTTTGTCCCTGTCTTGGTCGCTCAGCACTACTAGAAGTGAGCAATCCTAGGAAGGCATACATTTATATTTCTACCCAAATGAACTTGTGAATAGAGGCAGTTCGTGGTATTATGAGCTTGGGAATTTATTTATGAGGGTTGCAAATACAGCAGAATAGAAGTTCCCATGGTTGTGTGTCTTCTAAGGTATAGTACCTAATAAATTATTGTAAATTCACACATGTATGGTTAATTAAACCCAATTACAAGTTTATTGTTCCTGTAATTATTGCTCACAATATTTGTAACAGCCAAATTGAAATGAATGTTACTTTGTTCTTAAGGACTGATTTTCTTCCAAACAGCCAGTTCAAATAATTCTTTGTAATATTTACTGTGGAAAACATATGACCAATACATTTTTTATTCATGATGTTCGGGATCACACCAACACTTCTTTGATCCCATCTATGAGGCTGGAACTAAAATTCTTCAAATATGTTTCTTTTCATTCTCATTGAATCTTCTAGTCAGATGGGCTTGGGGAGATACATGACTTTTCTTTAAAACAGGATAACTACAGCAACAGTTTCTCCCTAGGTCAAGAAAACAGTGTCTGCAACTGCAGAACTGCTACTGATCACATCTATGTTTCTAGCCCACCTCAAGACACTCCCTGAGAAAGTGTGACAGAACTCCCTCTTCCTAAAGGACCCAATCACAGACCCATGGAAACACCTTTAGTGCTGTAGACTTCTGTACCAGAACAGTACACCATCCTAATAGCTTCCAGTCTCCAACACCCAATAAAGTTCCTTCTACTAGGGACTTGAAACACAGCTGAGAACATTGTCTTAGGGTTTCAATTGCTGTGAAGGGACACTACGACCATGGAAACTGTTATAAAGGAAAATGTTTAATTAGGTGGCTTACAGTTTCAGAAGTTCAGTCCATTCTCTTTATGGTAGAACATGGCAACATGCAAGGAGAGAAGGTGCATAAGAAGGAGCTGGGAATGTAGAAGGAGCTACATCTTGATCCCGCAAGCATCAGGAGGAAGTCTGAGAGACTGATCATTCTTTGAGCATATATGATACTTCAAAGACTGTACGCACAGTAACATACTTCTCCAACAAGGCCACACCTACTTTAACAAAGCCACACCTCCTATTAGTGCCACATTCTTTGGGGGCCATTTTCTTTCAAACCACTGCATTCTACTTCCTAGTTCCCAAAGGTTTGTAGCCATATCATGATGCAAAAATGCCTTAAGTCCAACTTCAAAACTCCCCATAGTCTATAACTGTCCCAAACATATTTAAAAGTCTAAAATTGAAAGTCTCTTCTGATATTCATGCAATTGCTTAACTCTAATCCCCATAAAATCAAATCAATAAATAGATCACATACTTCCAAAATATAATGGCACAGGATCTGTACATTTGTGAAACATAGGGAAGGGAGCATAGTGAGGAAATACTGGACCAAACCAAGTTTAAAAACCAGCTGGGCAAACTCTAAGCTCTGTATCTCTGTGTCTGATGTCCAAACACTCTTCAGATCACCAACTCCTTTCAGCTTTGTTGACTATAACATGCTTCTCTCTTGGGATGGCTCTACTCCATTAGCAACTTTTCTTGGCAGGTATCCTACAGCTCTGGCATCTCCAAAATCTTGGGGTCTACAAAGCAACTCAAGCTTCACATTCACAGCTTCATGCAATGGCCTCAGGAGGAACACCCTTGACACATGCCTGGCCTCAGCAGCTTTCCTTACTTACAGAGGAAGGTTCTATAATGCCTTTCTTCTATCTTTACTCTAAAGCCAAAACCATGTATGTGAAGCTGCCAAGTTCTGCAACTTGCTGTGGCTGGAACATGACTCACTTGTTTAGTTACATGCTCACCAGATTTCTGTTTTCCTTCACTGCTAAAGCTTGGCTGTCCTGGAACAGGCTATTATCAAACTCAGAGAGCTTTCAAGTATATCTTCACCAGCTTTCTGTTTTCAATAGTTTCCTTCACTGCCTAATTTTGTCTCTTCTGGAGCATGCTCTGTAGACCAGCCTGGCCTTAAAATCAAAGAAATGCCAACTTCAATCTCTGGAATACTAGGATTAAAAGCATGCACCTCTACCCCTGGATTTAAGCCTTTCTTTAATTCCTTTCAGAAATTAGCGCTGTTGGATCTTGCCCTGAGATCAGAATTTCCTTTATTACATGTCTTAATGTTAATCTTCTTGAACACTAGACTTAGCTCTATTCCACTTCCTGGTGCTCCTTTTCTTCTCAAATTGTATATTTTGCATTTTTCCATGCTTGGCTTGCTCATTTTCATTATAAATCTTTATAAGCATGAACATTAGTAACTATAAGGCAAAGTCTATACTAGGCTCTTTTGAGATTTTTCTATGCTGGTGGAATTAATCCAAGTCTCTATACTTTAGCATCAGGCAGAATCTTTGGACAAGGGCAAAAAGCATCCACATTCTTCACCAAAATATCACAAGATCTCTAGGCAACATATTAAAATTCTTCTCTGAAATCTCTTTAGCCAGTCTCCCACAGTTCAAGTAATCCTAAGCATCACTTTTCCATGCTCCTACCAGTATGGGCTATTAAGCAGCACTTAAAATGTTTAACCACTTTTCTAATCAATAATCTCAAGGTTCATATTCCTTCAAACAAAAGCATGATCAAGCCTAGCACAGCAATACTCCAGTAGCCCACAGAGGAAAGACTTAAACTGTTAAAAGTTATTAGATATTTTAAAGAAACTGAAATTTTAATGTATTTAAATTTATAAAGAATATGGGACTTTTAAAGTTATTTATGATTTTAATGTAAGATCTTAGGGATGAATAAGAAAGGAAAATATGTGGCTTACTGATGATATGCTTGTGTTAGAAGTTGACAAGTCGTCAGTTGTACTGGCTGGTTTTGTTTGTCAGCATGACAAAAGCTAGAGTGTTCAGAGAGGAAGAAGCCACAGTTGTGGAAATTACTCCATGAGATCTGGATGTAAGGTATCTTCTCAATTATTGATCAATATGGGAAGGCCAAAGTCCATGGTGGGTGACACCATTCATCAACTGGTGGTCCTAAGTTCTATGAGAAAGAAAGATGAACAAGCCAGAGGAAGCAAGCCAGTAAGCAGCATTACTTCATGGCCTCTGCATCAACTCCTGCCTCTAAGATGCTGTCCTGTTTCTGAGTTCCTGTCCTAACTTCCTTGAGTGATGAACAGCAACGAGGTACAGTAAGCCAAATAAACCCTTTCTTTGCCAGCTTGATTTTTGGTTACAGTGTTTCATTTTAGCAATAGAATACATAACTAAGACAATTAGCCATGGCTATTCATGGGTAGCTGCAGATTATCTCAAAATATAAATTATGAGAATCTGAATTATATCCATTTCTTTCCACAGTCCATAATGTAAGCTTACCTCCTTCATCTTAATTCTATTATACTTTAACATGAATGGTTTACAATTTTAGTTCTCTAAAACATGAATAACTTTAATTGGCTATTTTTGATGTCTTCCCAGGACTTTTACGGCAATTTGTAGCATACCCACAATTGTCCCTGTAAATGAACCCCAGAGTAAGGATTTGCCAATATTATTTGTTTCTCTAAGGTTACAACAAATAATCATCTCTTTGACAAAGGACAACGTAAGCATAAGATATCATTGAAATTAATCATATTCACACTTGTGGTTAGCTGTGGCATCCCCTGCTGAACATATATTCTCTTCTTTTGACCATTATAATGGCTGTATAAAATGAAAAAAAAAATGACAGGGAAATGGGATCAATGAGGTGAAAAGAATAGGGATGTGGGAGAATGTCAAGAAAACTTAACAGTGTGTAAAAATTTCATAAGAAAAAATGACACTTGATATATTAATCTTAAGAGAAGTATGAAAGAATGGACAAAATAAAGATGAGTTAAGCTGCCATCAGAAGGCATATATTATTAAACAAAAATTCCCGTGCCAGGAATGCTGTTTCTTACTACAACTTGATATTCAGGGTAATTCTGGAAACTGCAAAAAACATTTCAGGCAACTGACCCTCATTTTATTTACTTTTCTATTGCTGTGAAGACTTATTTAAAAAAAAAAAACATTCAATTTGGGACTTACTTAGTTTCAGAGTGTGAGTCACTGACCATGATGTCAGTGAGCATGGCAATAGGGAGGAAGGCATGGCCTTGAAACAATAGCAGAGTAATTACATTTGATCTACAAGCAGAAAACACAGAGAGGAAGAGAGAGAGAGAGAAAAAAATAGAGACTAAATAGGAAGGATGCAGGCTTTTTAAAACTGCAAGTCAACCTCCAGTGACATACTTCTAACAAGGCCACACCTAATCCTTCCCCAAACAGTTCTTCAACTAGGGATCAAATATTCAAATGCATAAGCTTTTCTCATTCAAACTATTATAGCCATGGTTTTGATTGCCCGCTACAATGAAGACTCCATACACCTAAAACAATCAAACACTAATTAGATTGGAAACTTCCTCCCAATGCTTGAGGATACCACATAGACTACAGCAACTAGGGATAGGGATAGTCTCAGTATTTTTCAGCCATGGATTCTGCAACAGCAGCAAACAACATTTAAGATAAATCCACTAGAATAATAACAACTTTTGTGTTATGAAATTAGCCAATTCCTTTCTGATTGGAATTAATGCTCACTATATAGGAGAGAATTCATAGTTGGTATTATAACTCTGATCAACATTCAGTAGCTAAAGAGGTCATGAGTCTTATGAAGGAAGCCAATCATATTTTTGCTAAGTAAACAGCATGTTGTGCCTGTAAATTTGCCTTCTAAATATCTATGGTTATGAACATCAAAGAATAAATGTATCAGCATTGATCAGAGAAGCTTCTCTTTACAGAGTCGTGTGTATTAGCACTAGAGATTCAAAACTGGTCAAGTAAAGAGAATAGGTTAATGATTTAATGCCCATACATAAATATGACAACTACAGTCTCTCAGTGGTTCAAAGAATACATTGGAGGAAGAAATATAAAGAACATAAGAGCAAAAGCAGAAGGGTAGCGATGTGGATCACAGACTCCAGGACATATCATGTTTTCTGCATTCTTTTTTTTTGGTTTTTCGAGACAGGGTTTCTCTGTGTAGCTTTGCGCCTTTCCTGGGACTCATTTGGTAGTCCAGGCTGGCCTCGAACTTACAGTGATTCGCCTGGCTCTGCCTCCCGAGTGCTGGGATTAAAGGCATGAGCCACCACCGCCTGGCTACATGATAGCATTCTTGAACCCAAAACAATTGTGTTTACCTGCATAAGAGCTCCACAATATTGCGATCTCAGCACCCTATCAAAGGGTGATCCAGGGTTGACGGGACTCTACTCCTTAACAATTTAAATTCATAAAAAGGAATTGATGAGAGAGTTAGAAACATTTTTTGAGTGGCAGACCTACTGTGTAAGTTAAAACACACCTCTAAATAAACTCTAAACCATAATTCTGTAAACAACCTTGGGATAACATCACAGAACATGTTCTCTCTCTCTCTCTCTCTCTCTCTCTCTCTCTCTCTCTCTCTCTCTCTCTCTCTCTCTTCCTCTCTCTCTCTCGCACACACACACATACAAACATACACATGTACACATATGCACACACAAATCCAAATAGACACACAAAATTATACAATTTCCTAAAACAACTAAAAAATCATATGAAAATTGAGGAATAATTTATTGCATTAGTTTAAGTTTTACAATGTAAATCCAACTGTTTTGTCAGATATCTCTATAGAAGAAGTGGTTTCAAAAGGCACAAATTACCAGATTCAGTGACTAGATGGAATTTAGTTATTTGAAGATATGATAGAGGAAAGTACATAGACCAGGCTAATAGAAAGGATTGAGTGCAGGTCATGACTAACAGATAGATTTACAATGGCTTAATATCTTGTGAACTTTGCTTCTGATCTTAATCTTTCCAGAGTTGATTGAGCTCAGCAGACTCTTTGGAATAACCAGTTTTACAGAATGTCAGTTTATTGTGATCTTGATAATAGAGCCAGCTTCTCTTCTGAGCATACATATATTAGTTTTTGATGGAAAAATGGAACAGTAGCTTAACATTATAGGTCATCACTGTTGCTCATGGTTACCCTCCAGTACTTGATAGTATGACACTATTCCTGAAGAAACAACATACTTGAGTCATTAGACATGAAATCAAGCAAGAACAAAGCTAGAAACCTCATGCCTACTGGCTAGTTTTTATTTTTTTAGAAGGTGCCATGTGTGATACCAGGGAAGAAAACTATATAGTCTTACACAATTGCGAATCAAGCAAGATACACTAACAATTGACCTGGCAAGATTTTCCTGCTGGTACAATAGTGGTATGCATCTCCTCGGACTAACCAATCACTTTCTGAATAGACTTAAATCCTGACCAATCTAAAGGAACTTACTCTTTCTACCATTAACTAGGCCATATATGCATTTCTGGCTAGATCATAGATAATGAGTAAGAACCCAATACAGGTACACTGATAAATAGTTATAGTTATACATTGATTTTTTAAGGTCTTATCTTTATACCCACAGAGTAGTTCTTCTTTCAACCCTAACCTAGAAGCTTTTTTGTGCAGTAAATAGTGATCAACACAGGAACTCATACCTAGTAAATATGTAGAGAACATGATCATTGAATTCCCAGGTACAAATGGGTAATCTATATCTCATGTTCTGCCAGTCTTATTTGTCAGGAATTATCATGGGTGAGGTAGAAGAAGGATTACAAGGTCCAGAAATAATGAACCTCTGCATTGAAACTGTATTCTTCAGACATGATAGGCTCATAGCACTCATGAACTCACAGTGACTGAGTCTGAAGGCTCAAGATATGCAAACATCAGGCCAAACAAAATCCCAATCCATCCCAGTGTCATGTACATTGTTTCACCTACCTGAGAAGCTATTGTTGATGGCTGATAGGGTCAGGAAGAATAAGTTTTCTTCAGAGATACAGTTAATAGGAGGCTTCCCATGCTCTAGCATATTATCCTACACATGTGCACATACAAAATACTAAATGGGAGAACTAAGTTAAAATTAAAAATATAAAAACTTAGTATGTAAGGAAAAAGTTCTGAGAAAGATAGGGGGTGTATTTGAAGATGTAGAAAGAATAATAAAGTGGATCGAAATGCATTTTATTAATTTATAAAAGTTGCAAAGGGGAAAAAAACATAATTCCCAAAAAAGAAGCTCGAAACAGAAATCACAAAAAATCCATTGCAATAGCCACCCTTGCACACACAGTAAATTAAATATCTGAGAATAAACATAACCCAGGAAAAAATGATGTATACAATAATTTTAGACATTCATGAAAATAAAACAATGTAAATATAACTCTCCTATGATTCAGCTCTGCCACTCCTGGGCATAGCCCCAGTGGACTTCATATCTCATTACAGAGATACTTGCATATTTATGTTTGTTGAAGCTTCATTCTATTTATAGTAGTTACAAAATGTAATCAGTCTAGCCACCAATAGATTAAAGCATTAGGAAAACAAGGAACATCTGAACAATGGAATATTATTCAACTATAAATAATGCGAAATTATTAAAATTGCAGGTGAATCCCAGCTCTAAATCCTGCTCCTTTTGTGTTTGATCTGGACCTGCAAATAAAGCCAGGGAACTAGAATTGGATCTTTTGGTGGGGTATTGTTGCTAGAGTTTTCCGCCTTGCCCACAGTCAGGACAAATCTTTGTCACCCGCCAGTCCCACAGCCGCTCAGACCCAACCAAGTAAACACAGAGACTTATATTGCTTAACAAACTGTATGGCCGTGGCAGGCTTCTTGCTAACTGTGCTTATAGCTTAAATTAGTCCATTTCCATAAATCTATACCTTGCCACGTGCCTGGTGGCCCACCGGCATCTTCACATGCTGCTGGTCATGGCGGCATCTGGCAGTCAGTCCTTCTGCCTTCCTGTCCTTTTATTTCTCCTCTCTGTTAGTCCCGCCTATCCTTCCTGCCTAGCCACAGCCGATCAGGTTTTATTTATTGATCAATCAGAACAACTTGACATACAGACCATCCCCCAGCACAACCAAGTGCAGACCATCTCAGACACCTGCACTCAGGCCCATGGTCCTAATCATCCTCTATGCAGACCTGCTGGGTAACGCCACAAAGAACCCAAGAAGGGCTCCCACAGGACATACAGAACATCCCACAGCAGGGTATATTAAGTGAAGAGGTTAAGATAGTAGATTACAATAAAATGAAAGCAGTCAGGTATAATACTGGAGACAACAAAGCTTAATCAAAGAGTGGCATGGACATATGGGAGAAAGCAGAAGATGAAAAAGAGGGCTAATCCACAAGACAGGTGTTTGAAAACACATCTTTAACTCCTTAGTTTGGGTGTAATATTTTATGTGACATCCTATATATTATGTAGCTATACCATATATTATTGTACATTGTAAACAATACATTTATGTAAAATCATGTTGTAATGACATACTATAGTGTAATTAAATATTAGGTTTGTACCTCAGAGATTTTCTACAAATGTAAAAGATATAAATATTTAGCAAATATCATTTATGAAAAAAGATTTTGGCATATTTATTTTATATTTTTTCCTTTTATTTTATTTTACAATACCCTTCAGTTCTACATATCAGCCAAGGATTCCCTTGTTCTCCTCCCTCCTCCCCCCCTCTCCTTCCCCCCAGCCCACTTCCCATTCCCACCTCCTCCAGGGCAAAGCCTCCCCCAAGGACTGAGATCAACCTGGTAGAATCACTCCAGGCAGGTCCAGTCCCCTCCTCCCAGACTGAGCCAAGCGACCCTGCATAAGCCCCAGGTTTCAAACAGCCAACTCATGCAATGAGCACAGGACCCGGTACCACTGCCTAGATGCCTCCCAAACAGATCAAGCCAATCAACTGTCTCACCTATTCAGAGGGCCTGATCCAGTTGGGGCCCCCTCAGCCATTGGTTCATAGTTATGTGTTTCCATTTGTTTGGCTATTTGTCCCTGTGCTTTATCCAACCTTGACAAGAAAGAGGAGGGTTTATATGAGAGAGATATTTAAAATGAATTATGAGCATGCCACATCATTGGCCAAAAGTAGCATACATGACAAAATAGTATTATAAAGATAAACATATTATCTGAATAAAGAATTAATTTTAAAAATTTTCCTTTCAGAAACATATTAAGTTGATATTTACTTCTTATAACCCATTTCAAGTGCACCAAAAACTTGTCAGGCAAATAAATGTGTGGTCTCTATAATTTCATACAATTTTTTCAAGAACATAAACAAAATTTAATATATTTTCTTTAGAGAAGAAGAACCAATTTCTCCTAGTTAGATTTACATTATTATTCCAGCTGTTCTTCATACTATGTTTGACTCCCTTAAGAAACTTCAAACTCTCTTCTGTAGACACAGAATCTTACTAGTGATACATTTAAATTATGAATCTTGCTATAATAGGGACAGGCCCTAGAGATGACTTCCTCACAATACTTCATTTCAAAAGGCTTCTGTGTCACCAGAGGGAGAAAAGCATGGACAAAAGATAATTCTTCAACACTAGGCTAAATCAATTACCACACTGCAGAAGAGAACTTCCTTTGGTGTTTGATTCTGACTTTTAATACCCCAGGGATTTCTGAGAAAGGAGAAAAGAGTCATCTGGGAGAAAAATAATTTCTATTCAAAGTTATCTTTTCTGTGACAAATTTAGCTGGTAAGGAAGGAAAAGAAGTATTTGGAGTGGGGTCTCCAATTGTGCTGATGTTCCCTAACCTGTGTCACCTCAAGCTGGAAGTACTTTATTACTGTTGTTGTTTTTGTTGTTTTCTTGTGTTCATTTACATCTCTGAAAATCAATGAGCTTAGTGTCTACAAACAGGAGTTGAACTCTTTCCATTTCTATAGAAAAATGAAATAAAACACAAAAAATCCTTTCAAATAATAGACCCATATTCATTAAACCAACAGAAATGTCTGAAGGCACGGAATCTATGTTCCTGCAAGGGGAAATATGTTTGGAAAACAAGCAATTATAAGTCATGTCAGAGTCTGCTGGGGAAAGGAAGACAGGAGCACTCGGATGAAATATATCAAAGTCAAGGCTGTCATTTAAGTGTAGTAGACACAGCAGTCCTTACAAGAAGAGACATTCCGGCAAGAATTTCAGGTTAGCAACAATTTTCAAAACAGGTATCACCAGAGAGAAGACTCAGAAAGAGGAAAGTGTGCTGCAACAAACCTCAGGATTCGAAGTGAGGCCAGGCTAAACTATGCAAATGGAAGGACCATCACACGTAGGGATAGTGGTGCAATAAGTCCAGCGGCTCACTGGGTTAAGTGTAGTGAAGTACAACTGATTCTCAGTAGTAACTGAGAATCATATGCATAAAGTGCTGTAACTTAATTGTAGTGAGAAGATTGTTTTTGAGACTCGTGTATTTGCATATGTAGTCACTACAATTATAAAGATGTTTGTAATTTTACATTATTAGACTCTAAGACATTTTCTTAAAAATATGTAGTTGTATATAACATATATTGATCCATATATATCTTTATAATAGCTCTAGACAAACTGATATCAAGGATATTTGAGGGTGGGGGCTTATTTTGTTGGACATTGAACTCAAGACCTTGACCACCCAAGGTAAATACTGTACTGCTTAAGGGCACTATCATCTGACATAATATTCAAGGTAACATACTGTCATGAAAAATACCAAGGAAACTTATTAATATTAATGAAAATAATTTACTAATAAACAATGAAAAATATAGTTTATTCATAAACCAAAATGATCATGTATGTACTTAAACAGACTTTAAACTTGCTTGAAACTGTTCATATATATATATATATATATATATATATATATATATATATAATGAAACAAGATTGATGTATAGCAATATTTGTATACTCATTAATGATCGTGTTAAAAGTCATGAGAGAATGCAAAGGAATAAGTAAACAGTCCAAAGAAATCTGGGAAGATGAACCTCAGAGAAAATTCATCCAGGCCAAAGGAATAAATAATACAATTGGGTACAATAACAAATGAGTAATAATTATAATTTTTTCCTTTGGAAAAACTATTACATTAGATACATTCTAAAAAAATACATGAAAAAATATCATACTAAAAGTGAATAGGAAATGGCTTTCATAAAAGAATAAAATTACAATGAAGGATAAATTTCTATAAAATTTTACTTGGGGCCTAGAAATATTTGTGTTATTCTCCTATCATGTCATTTATAATATCATCTGCCCTATAGCAGGAATTCAAGGGAGATTTATGAAATATAAAATTTAATAAACCATTAAAGGAACAAATATTTTGGAAACAAGGTTTTTAAAGAGCTAGTATCATAAAAATACTATTTTTTATTTTTATGAATTTAAATGTTAATATTATTCTCATGTTCTCATGTATATTGATTCATAGGATCAGGCAGAGAGCAGTCAAAATTAGAAGTGAGATATGTTGACAGTGGTAAGCTATTTATTTTATTTTTATCTCCTTATGATTCATGTTCTCCCCCTCCTTCCTTTGTTGCAGAGACCATAGGAAACCCATGATACTATTTTATTCTTTTCATTTATCCCCACTTTTCTTCATATATTACTAACAATATTAAATTATGTCTAAGAAATTGTGATAGGTTTGTTCCTTTTATGTCCTCTTTTGGCACATGATTAAGTATAATGACTTCTTGCAGTCTTTTCTGGAGAATATTTTCAAGTTAATTTACTCATTTATTAGATCAAGAGTCCCAAAAGTGGGACACTTGGCCAATCTAATCAACCCCAACTTAAGTTTTATGGTCATTCAAATTTTAAGACCCCACCTCAGTTCTACTGGATGAAGATCATGGAGGGGGTCAAACATTCTGTTTCATGAAATTTACTGGAGACTGGGTGAACTTTTGCTTTCTGCGAGAAACTGTATCAGTCATGTGTGGTGAAAGCAGTGACAGAAAGGAAATGTACAACGTCCGGAATGTGATAGTCATATGCCTGAACCCATACTGTGTAAGATGTCCAGGAAATCTAATCCTTTCACTTGGAAACAGAATGCAACAATTCAAAAATATAGGAAGGTGTAAAGACTGAAAACAATGTAGATAGGTTTGAAGTATTCATGTAATAGGCAGTGAAAGAGTAACAGTAATCTATCAAATGGTTGACCAGTGATCAAACTGAGAAGCTACAATTCCAATTCCTGATGAAATTAGATTTCACTATGTTAGGATGCTGGGATGAGTTCTACCATTTGGGGTTACAAATAGATAAATGCATGATGTAGCCTGAATTGCTAAATGGTCTTTTAATTAAAAAAATCCAGAAGCCAGATATTGGAGTAAATATTGAAAGATCAGAGAGACAAAGGAACAAGCCACTTTCACGTCTTACCTTTAGAGCTCCTCAGTCTGAAAAGGCTCTAATCCCTGTCGCCTCACACCTTAGATACCTTTCTCTGCCCAACCACCACTTACTGTGATTAAAAGTTTGTGTGCTTCCAGAGCAAAGGCAGGAAATCTCAAATGCTGGGATTAAAAGTGTATGGCACCAGTTCCTGGCTTGGTTTCTCTCCTAGACCTAGTCAATCTCATGTAGTGCAGGGTGACTTTGAACTCACAGATATCCAGATGGATCTCTGCCTTTCGAATGCTAAGATTAAAGTATGTGTCACCGCTGTGGATATTGCTCTGTATAAATAAACACTGATTGGCCAGTGGCCAGACAGAAAGTATAAGTGTGACTAACAGAGAGGAGAATAGAGGAAACAGAAAGACAGGGGAGAGACCTGCCAGCTGCCACCATGACAAGCAAAATGTAAGGTACCGGTAAGCCACGAGCCACATGGCAACTTATAGATTAATAGAAATAAGTTAATTTAAGATATAAGAACAGTTAGCAAGAAGCCTGCCATGGCCATACAGTTTATAAGTTATATAAGCGTCTGAGTGATTATTTTATACGTGGGTTGTGGGACTGCAGGAGCTTGGTGGGACCTGGAGAGAAGCTCTCCAGCTACATGTCACTACTACCTGGCATCTATGTTTAATTTAGTGGCTTGTTCTGTTCTCTGATATTCAGGCAAATTTTATTAGAGTACACAATATATCATCACATTTCCCTTTTTTTGTCTAAAATAATAAAAGAAGTTTATAACTACTAGAAAAACTATATACAGTAAGTATCATAAGTATATACAATATATACAGTCAAGAATTACATTAACAATGTCTAGTTCTTTAACATTTGACAGATTCAGAGAAAATACTTCATTATTTATCCTATTTCGGTGAATCCAAATTGTACCTAAATCATTTTCTATCCTAACTTATATTTTCAACTGAAAACTATCTTTTGATGTCTTTCAAACTTGATATAATTTTCACTTCTTTAGTGAGTTTCTTTTCTGAATTTGTTAACAAGAAAAACTATAACCATAACAATCTAGACATGAGGAGGAAACAATATTATCTAAGTAATCAGGAAGTGAAAACAAGTGATTTCAAAAAAAATATGAGAAATAACAGAAACAGCTGTCTGCCTGGACACACACCCAAGGTTCCTCTGCAACTTTGGGGCATTAATCTTTGGCCTACAGGCTTAGTATATCTGACAGACTTAGCAGTGAAGCAGGATTTTATGAAGGGCTGTCCTACTTTGCCTTGGCAAAGTTCAGAAGTCTTTTCTTATGTTTCCTGCTTGTCTATTTAAAGAGCATACTGTCAGAAGTTGAAGAAAGGGTATTTTCTTGCCCAGTCACTAACCTGCCACAAAGAAAGTAAAACTCCATATGGTTTTTCTTCAGTGCCCATTATCTTCTCTGAAGTAGACCAGTGCTGCCAGGAGCAGACATGTCTCATTGTCATAAAGAAAAAAATCTTGAATGCCATATTCTGTAGATCTCTGAAGTGTTTGAAGACCACCTGTAAATCAAAAATAATCTGTTTGACCTTGAAAACATACCTAATAGGACTTTGTAAGGACTAACTACTAACTTGCATTTCTTTATATCCTAATTAGTTGATAATAATAACTTTCAAGGTCTAGCAAATTGCATTACATTGTTAAATTAACTGTATAGGTACAATACTGCAGCATGAATCTTAACAGTTCTTATTAATAACATCAAACCCGAGGCCAGTTATTGGGGTCAATACTGGTAGATCAGTGAGACAGAACAAGCCACAGCTACCTCACCTCGCTGGATCCTCAGCTGGTCTTGTCTCCTCAGACTGGAGGCCTCTGAGTCCTCATCTAGAATGGGTCTCAGCTGAATTGCTGCTCAAAAGCCTGAATGCTTAACCAGCCAAAAGCGTTTAGTTTCTGGTCCTCACACATTATATATCTTTCTGCTTTCTACCACCACTCCCTGGGATTAAAGGCTTGCTTTATGGGATTAAAGGCATGATGAGTCACCATGCCTGGCTGTATCCTTGAACACATGGATTTATGCCTCTGTAATGCTAGGATTAAAGGTGTGTGCTACCACTGCCTATCCTTTATGTTTAATATTGTGGCTGCTCTGTCTCTGGCCCCAGATAAGTTTATTAGCATGCACAATATTTGGGGGAACACAATACCACACAATACCTTGAATAAGAGTAGAAATGTATGTACAGTATGTTCTAATAAAATTAATCTCAACTTTGTATGAATATACAAAATTTGTATACAATATACAAAAATCCAATCCAACATAAAATGTTTAAAACTAGTATTTGCTTTTTAAAAGTAGATTCAATAATCTTTTTTATCTTATATCTATAGTCCTGTTTTTTTCTCTTTTCAGAGTAGATTCAATAATCTACCCTTTTTATCCTATTATATCTATATCTTTTTAAAGTAGATTTAATAATCTACCTTTTTATCCTATCATTCCTATATAATACAATTCTATATCATATCCTCCTTTCTTCTTTTAGAAAGAGATTGACTATGACCATTAACAATTTTTAACTAACTACTAAACAAAAAAAAAATCCACAATTCATTTTTTGGGGGAAATATATGCATAGTTTTCTAGGCTACTTCCTGTTGATTGGGGGTGCTGGTAATCTTATGGGGACACAAAGAAAATTTTGGATTATGGTCAAGTCCTGACTGGAGTAGTCTGTGAGGCTATAACATCTCAGCTAGCCATCACAATATTGTCTTGACCAACTTGTAGTCCAAAGCTAATCTTTAGGTAGTATTTTTCAGCTTAGTGGTATTATCATAGCCTGATGGGATCATTGTTGTGGGGTCCCATCATCTTTTTGGAGACTTCAAATTCCCTGTTAGGTGTAGTCATGATTCAGTGCAGAAAACGTTTTTCTTGAGAAAAGTTTTCTGGATGATTTTTCTTTTTCCTTCAGATGTTTCATTTGTCCGGTGTTCTTCAGATTCTTTAGCCTTATTTCTCCTGAAAGACAAAAACAAAACCTTTTCCTAACCCTAACTATGGGGAGTTTCCAAATCTCATCTTTATCAATTTTAATTTATAATTTGATATAAAGAGGCTGTTTGATCCCTCCTGGATTTTCACTTAGGTTTTGATTGGCAGGTTGGTGCTTTTAATCTTTCTCTTTTTAAAGTGTCTCCTACAGCACATCCTGCAACAACAGCTAGCCACTACAGCAACTCTACAGGTGTTACTGGCTCTTAGACATCTGTGGTGGTATTGTGTTCCCCAAAATATTGTGTACTCTAATAAATTTATCTGGGGTCAGAGAACAGACAGCCACTAGATACAAAGGCTAGAAAATGGTGGCACTCACACCTTTAATCCTAGCATTCCAGAGATAGAAATCCCTCTGGATCTCTGTGAGTTCAAGGCCACATTGAAAATAGCCAAGCATTGTGACACACGCCTTTAATCCCAGAAAGCCAGCCTTTAATCCCAGGGAGTGGTGGTAGAAAGCAGAAAGATAAATAAGGCATGAGGACCAGAAACTAGAAGATTTGGGCTGGTTAAGCATTCAGGCTTTTGAGCAGTAATTCAGCTGAAACCCATTCCGGATGAGGACTCAGAGGCCTCCAGTCTGAGGAGACGAGACCAGCTGAGGATGCGGCGAGGTGAGATAGCTGTGGCTTGTTCTGTCTCTCTGATCTACCAGCATGGACCCCAATAACTCGCCTGAGCTTGACTTTATTAATAAGAACTTTTAAGATTCCTGCTACAGACATCCAACACACAGCCCTACCCAGGAGGTTATGCATGCCTGGATTTCTGAAATTCAAAAGGCTACTGCCTGATACTCCCTACCAGGGGTGACTGCTCAGGGATGGGAAGGGCTGAGTCAGGAGAACCCAGCCAGAAGCAGAGGAAGCAAGATGACAAGGTAGAACTGAAAAAAGTTACAAAGCCATGTAGCTAAATATAAATAAGAATTATGGGTTAATTTAAGTGTAAGAGCTAGTCAGTAATAAGCCTGAGCTAATGACTGAGCAGTTATAAGTAATATAAGCCTCTGAGTGATTACTTTATAAGTGGGTCACAGAACTGTGGGGGCCTGGCAGGACCAGAGAAAACTTCCTACTATAAGCAATAAGAATTTTTTCTTAAATATCTGCTTTATTCTCTAAAGCTGTTCTATTATCTAGAGCAGTATGATTTTTTACAATAGGCATTAGTGTCTTTAATTGCTCTGAGAAGGAGTTTCTTCCACAATGACAGTGAAAGACTAAACCAAATTTGACATGGGGTTTGTGAGAGGCCTCTCATGGAGTTTCCCAATGACAAAGGCAAAGGCTTACCTTGTCTGTCCTTTGTTGATCTACATTTATTCCAGTGTCTGCCTTTGCCACATTTTCTGCATAATCCAGAAGAGAGGGGCATTATGTTGAAATTATTCTTAGCAATAACATTGTTTCTAGGAATACCCTGTTTACAGTCTCTTTTTTGGTGTTCTTGTTTACCACAGTTGAAACACCTGACATTACTATTTTTCTTCAAACCTCTGGAAATCACCTCTCCCATTCAAGCATCATCATGATCATGAGATTCAATATTCATCATATCTCAGATCCATTCCTCTAAAGGTGTTGATATAGCCTTTAAGGCCTAATTACACTTTTGGATTGTACATTAGCAATTTCAAAAGCCAGATATTCAATTATTGTCTAGCTTTTGAATTTGGTATCATTCTATTCACTGCTGAAGTAAGTCTTCATAAGAAATTAGTAGAGGTTTTTTGGGGGCCCTATATAACTTTAGTAACTGACCATTTTTTCCTACTTCTCCAATTATGTCCCAAGTATTCAAGGCTGCCATGGGCATAAAGCTAGTGTATAGTCATCATATAAAGATTGTCTTTGTATATCAGCATAATTGCCCTCTACAAGAAGTTGATATTGGGACATTTTAAGACCTCTAGCTCTACTTCATTTTTAAATGGTCTTAGCCTCATGCTTGTACAAGGTACTCCATTATAATTGTGGACCAGCCTCTAAGATGGCTGTAACCAAATCTCTCCAGTCTTGAGGAATAATTCTTTTACAAGTTGACCAAGAGTTTAACATCTGCTTCACAGAAGATGAGTGGATGCCATATGAGACTATTGCTTCTTGGAATCTCCTCAAACCTAACATTTGCGCAGGAGTCCAGCCAATTCTTAAACAGTCTTGAGGACATCTATCACTGGGTAGTTCCTGTAAGGTTACTAGATAAAGGTTGGATGTTTGAAAGCCTTTGGATGTCTCTCTGTAACCTTATAATACAATGTTGAGATTAGTTCTCCTTTAAATTCTTCTGTCTGGGTCTGAATATTTCTATGATCTGTTTTAACAGGTTTTTCTAAAACATTTTTTCTTTGCACTCATATTAACCAACTTTTTAAATGATAAAGCAGAACTGATCAAACAAATAATATTTATAATTGACATTACATAAATCCTATCTGTAGACAAAATTCTAAGTGGTCTTACGATATAAAAAAAAAAAACAAAAAAAAAACATGGAGCTAAATCTAGGAGTGAAAGCCTGAGAGAGATCAGGGAAATAGGGAAAACCACCAGACAAACTTACCTCATCAATTCTATAGCTTCCAAATGTGACCTACTTCCTATCTTACCCACACCTTTATTGCCTTGCTATTCTGTCCTCTCATTGGCTATCTTAGCCCATCCACCTCACTTCCTTGTCACTGTCTGTCTGTACAGACTTCCAGGTCTTTATTGTTGATACTGGGATTAAAGGCATGTGTCACCATGCTTCTCTCTGTTCCCTAGTATGGCCTTGAATACATAGAATGACACTGCCTGCTGAGTGATTAAGGGCATATGCTGCCTGACTTCTTGTTTATCTAAAATGGCTGGCCTTTTCCCCTGATCTACAGGCAAGCTTTATTAAAGCAGCAATAAAATATCACCACATTTTAGCACAAATACAATATCACCTCACCCATCATCATTAATTATCCTCTCATTTAATTGTTCCATTTTCATACCATCAATTGTATTATCAATTGGAGACCAAACACCTTTCATTATATTAAGGTTTTCCTTTTTTTAAGTGGGAAAAAGCTTTCTTTTAACTAATACCTTCCTTTAAGAAATCCCAGTTGACTCACCAAATCTGTGGACAATGAGGATTCAGACAATGGTGTGGCAGCAGTCCAAGGAGGGGGCCCGTGAAAAGCCAAAACCCACCAAGAGAGGAAAGAAGAAAAGGATCCAGCTGTCTGCACAGGGAAAAAGTGTGGAAGTGGCTCACTCCTGTAGTTTTTGGAGCCCCCAAACCTATGGAGTTTGCCGCAGAGAGGCTGCAACAAAAACTTAGCCAGTGGGGTGGGGGCTCTGGCGACATGTAGCTCTGGCCTAAGCTACAGGCAAGCAAATTTTCAAGAATTTCTGTCCCAAACGTTGGGTGCCAGATGTAACTCAAGTCTTAAAAGCTCTTTTAATAAAAAAAAAAAAAAATCCTGGGCCAGATACCGGGGTAAATGCTAAAACATCAGAGAGACAAAGGAACAAGTCACTGCTAAGTCTTACTTCTAGGATTCCTCAGCCTGTAAAGGCTCTAGTTCCTGTCTCCTCACGCCTTCTATACCTTTTTCTGCCCTGCCATCACTTCCTGGGATTAATGGCATGTTTGTTTCCCAAGCAGAGGCATGAGATCTGAAGTGCAGAGATTAAAAATGTGTGCCACCAGTTTCTGGCTCTCTTTCTCTCCTAGACTGAGTCAATCTCATGTAGTCCAGGGTGGCTTTGAACTCACCAAGATCCACCCGAGTGCTAGGATTAAAGATGCCACCACTGCCTGGCATCTATGTTTAATCTAGTGTCTTGTTCTGTTCTCTGATCTTCAGGCAAATTTTATTAGGGTGCACAATATATCACCATACATAGAAAATCTCATTTCTCAGTGCTGTCTGGTTGCAAGAAATAAGAAGATACACCAGGGTCTATTCATGGATAAAAGTACCATCTCATATCATAGAACATCTGGCTATTTTCAATTCTGTCATTAAAAGATGAGGCCAATAATAAAAGAATATTGATTGCTGCATTCTGGCCAAGGCCTCAGGATGGGATGGGGGTGAAAGAAGTTGTGTGTCTAAGAGTCGCTATGAGTACACACCTCAGAAAGCCTGTGAATCACGGCCCTGATATCAGAAGAGTCCTTCCAGAGTCCTTCAGTCTTTAAGTTGGAACATACATTATGTGGAATAAATGATACAACAGTTTGCCTACTTGAACATTGCTAAAAAGGGGCTTTAATTAATTTTCTAAAAAGAAAATTTTATATGGAGACAAAGTAATTATAGACTGGTATATAGATTATGGTCTACTCAATGTCTCACTTTTTGCTCCAGTAGTAATTCATTTGACCTTCTCAATTTAAAATGACATTTATATTCAGTTGATTTCTAATCTTGCTTCTTATTTTAGGGCTGTATAGTAACTATGTAGGTCTATATTTCTCTCTCTCTCTCTCTCTCTCTCTGTCTCTCTCTGTCTCTCTCTGTCTCTCTCTCTTAGGATTCAAGTCAGGTTATTTTTTATTCATTTTACATACCAACCACAGATCCCTCTCTCATCCTTCCTCCTACTCCCTCCTCACCTTCCTCCCCTCACTTCACCTCTCCTCCTCCAACAGGGTAAGTCCACCCATGGGGGGACAGCTAAGCCTGGTACATTAAGTTGTAGCAGGACCAAGGGTAAGCAAGATTTATCTCTTTTTATGGTACAAAAATTCTAGTAACCCAGCTAATAGAATTTTATTCCATTTACTGTGTTTTTCTCACTATTTACTTTATGTCATATCCCTGCTCTTTTATCCAGGTACCTAACATCTTAGCACAACTGTTTTGTTGTTGTTGTTGTTTCTTTCTTTTTCAGTAGGTTTGTTTTTCTGCCTTATGTCCTGGTCCAATATTTTTCACTAGGACTCTTTTCCATCCCCAGTGGTATTTGGCTAATTATGTTCATAGTAATATACAGAACCCAAGAATAATATTTCCATCTACTTGACAGACATACAGAGACCTGAAAAAGTATATCACACTGTAGAAGGAATCCTTATGTAGCAAAGAACTATTGAATATGAAAGCCTAATAACGTTGAACTTGGAGCTCTTTGTCTCCATCCCTAAGGACTTTTGATATCCTCAAATACCTTTTCTCTTGTTTTCTGAATTATCCCATATGTTTCAGAGGAACAATTGAAATTATTACCTCTGGGAAACTGACAGCTTTTTTCTGCCACTTTATCATTCACTGAGTAAATGTTAAACATCTTTAGCTCATGTGGTACTGCTGCAAATCTTCATTCTGAATCGTCTTCTTTCTCCCTCTAAAACTTCTCTCTTAGGGTGTAATCATTGGGACAGTTTACAACAAGCATATATTGGGTCCAACTTGTTTACTAACACTCAAAGTTTATTACTAAATGTGTGTCTATTGGTTAAGTTTACCAATTTCAAACTAGATCCCTCCAAATTGATCCTTGGAAAGTTTTCAGCACACTGCAATTATGATCAAACCTAATGATCCAATGAAAGAAAGTTGCCTCTGAAGCCCTGGTGAAGTATATTGTCTTTCCAAATAAGATTTATTACTTCCTGATTGACAAATTTTCTAATCCTTCTATTTGGTATTATACATAATATGTTCATATCTTAAAACAAATTTGCTTGGTTATACCAATAACAGTATAGTAAATATTCTGATGGAATTTTTTGATACATGAATAAGACATACAAGCTATACAACATTAAAAATATTAAAAACAATTGTTATAAGGCACAAAGACCTCAGTGGACCTTGCACAGGCTATCCTGCTTCACCATACTGTCACTACAATTAACGCACTTTTAATTCTCAGAAAAGAATGGGTTAGATTCAAATATGAATTGGTCAAAAACCCTTAAGCTGGAGGAGACATCGTATTAGTGTCTTCAAGATCATCTCAAGCTTAGTTCAATAGAAATATAGAAGTCATAAGTGTTTGTATGCAATTATACTCCTAGCTCTGGTATATTACTGGCTCCATCCTGCCCTGTCATGGGCCAATACAGCCTATGGCATTTAAATTAAAAGCCAATGTCATTTAAAATGTTTAAAAAATTTAGACTTTTCTGGACAGTGGGACACGTCTGTTTCTGGCAGCACTGATTTACTTCAAAGAGAAAGATGGGCATCAAAGACACTCCATATGAATTTTTGTTTCTTCTTGGCAAAACTGGTCATTTGGGTAAGAAACTGCTCTTGCTTAGACTGCTTGACAGTATGTTGCATAAACTGAACATGAAGGACCCATGGGAAAATGACCCCTGAAATTTGCCAAAACAGGGTGAGATGGTCCTTAAAGTTCCTGCTTCACAGAGGAGACAGCCAGACATTCTACAGGACACAGGGAAAAGCAACTGAGAGACTCTAGGCTTATAGGCTGAATAGGAGTGTCCCAACATTACAGAGGAACTTTGGATGACTGTCCAGGCAGCAGCTGTCTCTGTCATTTCTGGAATTATGGAAGTTGCTTGCAAGGTACTTCCTGTTTACTTAGGTAATAATGTAAATTTCTGGGGTCTTTGATGTAGTTGAATACTAGTTAGTTATAATTATAATTTTCCTTGGTTGTGATTAAAAATAAATTAGATATGAAATGTTAGACTCACAAAAATAGGATAGATAGAATATTTTCTTTAAATTTGCCAAATACAAATAGACAAGATATTGCAACTGTAATCCTTGCTTGATAATTGTTCTAATACATGTAATTTTACTGTGTTAAAGTTAAAACCTTCCTTTTTGATTAGACAGAACAGGGGAAGTGCTATGGAATGTCTTCTGTATGCTGTGAATATGTGTTGCTTCCCTTGGCTAATAAATAAAGCTGAACTGGCCTATGGCATGACAGGATGGAGCCAGGCAGAAAAATCCGAGAGAGAATGAGAGGAGAAAGGAGAGCAGGGAGAGATGCCAGCCACTGCCAAAGGAGCAACAAGATGCCAGGAGACAGATATCACCACAGCCATGTGGCAAAATATAAATTAATAGGAATGTGTTAATTTAGGATGAAACAGTTAGCTAACCAGAAAATGATGCCCAAGGCCATATAGTTTGTAATTAATATAAGCCTCTGAGTGATTATTTTACAGAAAAAAAATAACACAAAATGAGGGGGGAATGACAAGTGTCAACACCTTAAAAAGGAACAGGGAGATGTCTCCATGGTTAGGAGCTCTTTCAAAGAACTTAAGTTCATTTCCAAATAGCAGAATCAGCTGGCTGACAACAACCTATAACTTGAGTGAACAAAAGACCCCACCTATGTCCTCTGCTTGTGTCTGTGTACATGTGTACATGTGCACACAAAAAATAGAAATATCACAGAGAGACTTTCATGAGTCCTTTGCAAATAAAGATGTAGAAGGTGTGCTTATTTTTCTATCCATAAGTTTGTAACACAAGTGAATAATTCTTTTCTAGGAAAATTCCTAAAATTAAGGCTGATGGGACCAAAGAATACTCTAACTCATGTAGGGGTACATATGTCATTAGAAAAAAAAAACACTAATTCTCACTACAATGTTGGTTAATATTAGATGATGGAGTATAACAAAATAAAATGCAAACAAATGTTTCATCATCACATATATTTAACAATATGAAATGTATGTACAATGTTTTTCTTTCAAAATTTAAACAAGATGATGCTGTAGTCCTCAAATTTGTGCAATATATTTAGGAAAAACATAAAACCTGCTTGGATATTTTTGTAATGTCACCCTCCACCAAGATTTCATAAAAAATTTAATCATGTCTGGGGATGGTAATTTTTGTCTATTTATTGTTATTTTTCTTGAGAAGGCAGAAGTAGATACCATCTGGACACAGCAACATGTCATCAGATGTTTTTAAAATCATCTGTCCTGGGAAGATAGAGCTTTCCTTCAGTGTTTGTTTTTCCTGTCCTGAGAAGTGTTGAGTGTTCCTGGCACCAGTCCCTTGTCTTTCTCTGTGAACACAGAAGCAGTAACAGCTTTGGCTGTCTTGGCACCTTCCCATTTGCTGAATATTTCAAACACATGCCATGTTTGGAAAAATATTCCTTGGAACGCAACTCAGTGGAAAGCATAATAAACTTTGAGGCTGGGTGTGTAAAAGATAAGAATATAGTTTCTCATTAAACCCAGACAACACTACTCTGTCATAGTGGTAAGAGGTGAATGGCTGTCTAGAGCCTGCTTTGACAGCCGTCTGTCAGTTGCAAAAATTATAAAAGTTACACATTTAAAAGAATGTATTCTGATTCATTTTTAAGTGTAGTAAGAGTACAATTTGTTTTTAGAACTATTTCTTCAGTTTGGATCTTGATTTCCACTTTTGTTTTGTTTATGAGAGTTTATTGTATGTTTTTTTTTGTTTTGTTTTGTTTTGTCACACTGATGTCTTATTCCACAGAGCATATTGTCTACTCTTTGTACTGCCAGAAACATTGGACAGCCCTGAATGCAATGTTACATATTACAGGGTAAACCAGAGACACTGCTTGGGTTTCTTAATCTTATAAATAAAATTTTAAAATGAATTCAGAAGAATGATTGAAGACAATCTTACTAGACTTGAAAAGAAAAACAACAGGGCAGACAATTTCCAAATTTGCACAGCTGCTGTGATGGGGTAAGATAAAGAGAAAAGAGAAAACTATGTGTTCTATGTTAGACATGAAGATCAACAATATACAATGAGCTTGTGGAAGGTTTCATGCACTGTTGTTTATAATACACACTGTCCAAGAAAGAGTCAAAGTTAGCACAAAAATAATTATGTAAATATTATTTACTGGATATAAAGATATTTATATCATGTATAGGACATGTATATTCACATGTACTAATTTTAATGGTTATATACATATATTTCCATATGTACATATGTATACTATGCAGATCCAGAAATACCTCATGAAACTACTGGTGATAATTAAACTACTAACTACTGTATTTCAGATCCTTTTCTTCTCTCTTTCTCTCTCTTTCCTTTTTTGTTTTTTTGAGACAGGATTTTTCTATATAGCCCTGAATCTCCTGGAATTCACTCTTCTACTTTGTTGAACTCAGTTTCCTTTCTTTCAGATACTACTACCCATAAGCCTAAGCCTGGACATACTTCCCATGATGCTCTGGGTTTCCTCACTTCCTTCCAAACCCTTCCCTGCCTTTGCCCTGTTGTTGTGAGACTGTTTTCTAGTTGCTTGTTGTCCATGCATCGGGGATAGATTTTGATCCCCCTGCCAGAGGCCACTAAAACAGACCAAGCTATACAACTGTATCCCATCTTCAGAGAGCCTAGTCCAGTTCCATGCAGATTTTCTAAAGTTCACAAGTTCCTCCAACTTGGTTCAATTGTTTCTCCATCATGATATTGACCCCTACTCCTTACTCTTATAATCCCTCTTCCTTCTCTTTGCTTGGACTCCTGGAGTTCAGCTTGATGCTTTTCTGTGGATCTCTACATCTACATTCATCAGTTACTGGATGAAGGTTCTATGATGACAGTTATTTACCAATTAGATTACTGGGATAGACTAATTCAGGCACCCTCTCAACTATTGCTAGTAGTCTACTCTGGGGTCATCCTTGTGGATTCCTGGGAATTTCCCTTGCACCAGGTTTCTTTCTTACTCCATAATGTCTCCTTCTATCAAGATTTCCCTTTCATTGCTCTCCCAGTTTGTCCCTCAACCAACCCGGTTCCTCATGTTCTCATCCTCCATCCACTTCCCTTTTATTACCCCCCAGACCCCAGTTTACTCATGGAGATCCCATCTGTTTCCCCTTCACAAGGCGATCATGTGTCCCTCTTAAGGTCCTCCCTGTTTCCTAGCTTCTCTGGAGCTGTGAGTTGTAGTCTGATTATCTTTGTGAGTTTTTCTTAACTAACTTCTGAAGAGCTTCATGCCTTCTTACATATCTGGGAGTTTAAATGGAACATATATAGTATTGTACTAATTTCTTTCTGGAAAAAAAAGATTTAGATTTCTTATCTAATACTATGTAGCTCTAATATAGGATCTGTTCTTTTTTATTTTATTTTACAATGCCATTCAGTCCTACATATCAGCCACGGGTTCCCCAATTCTCCCCCGTCCCACCCAGGATCTATTCTTAATGTAAACAGACCATTATTTCTGCTATGATAATAACTACTTAATTAGATATTTATGTGGTGTTCCAATGGCCTCACATATACATTTTTTTATTTTTGGTCTTAAATGAAATTGGAAGAATCTTGAAATAATTTGCCAAGGCAATTTCTATCTTGAGTTGCCAGCAGCTTGTTAAGGGAAAAACTTGGCTAAGAGTTAGTTTAAAAATAGAAAGCAATTCTAAATCAAATATCATGAGTATAAAGACATACTATCTTGAGAAGAAGAAAGGTGATCAAAGATACAAAGATAATAAAACTAGGACAAATTATAAAACTATGAGAACTTTAGTCTGTAAGGTTCTATATATTCCCAATAAGTGGAATTCTTTGTCTTTTCTTTTGAGATAAAGAAACAAAGAAATGTCAGAGTAAGAGAAGAAATAGAGAAATGTCAAATCCCATACTTTCACACAATTAGTTCTTTATGTTCACTGACTAAAAAGTTGCTAAGGCATTGTGTGTCATGAAGTATGGCAGACATGTGGAAACAGGAGATGACACTCATTAATTAAAACAAACTCAGGAGGATATAAAGATACCTAAGTTTAAGATTATTTTTAAAATTCATTTTACATATACCTATTATTGACCTGAATATATAAATGTACAACATATGTGTCTAACACACAAGGCCAGAAGAGGGCATTGGAATCCCTAGACCTGGAGTTACAGAGAGGTCAGGTGGGTGATGGGAATTAACACTAAACCTTTGAAAAAGTACCCTATGCTCTCTCCCATTAAATTTTTTTTGCCGCCGGGCGGTGGTGGCGCACGCCTTTAATCCCAGCACTCGGGAGGCAGAGCCAGGCGGATCGCTGTGAGTTCGAGGCCAGCCTGGGCTACCAAGTGAGCTCCAGGAAAGGCGCAAAACTACACAGAGAAACCCTGTCTCGAAAAAAAAAAAAAAAAAAAATTTTGCCTAAATACAAGAAAATTAAGAATACACTGTAAAAGAGCAAGAAATGTTCTTTGTAAATAAATCTTCCTCAGAGTTTCAAAATACAGCCATGTTTACACAGGCTTGGAGGTTGGAACAAAAATGAAGATTATTCAAAACATTGTTTAGTAATATGCTTAAGGTATTTATATATTTGACTAATAAGTATTTACAGCTTATTAACTCTATCAGTGTCAAGAGAGGACTTTTTTAATAGTGTGCCTGTGTCAAATGTCATAGAGGAAAGAGACATCAGAATTTAAATCTGTAGAACCATATGAGGCAATATTAGTTTTTTGTTTACAAAGATAAAGACATAGATATATTAGAATAACTATCTGTAAAGGATGTAGGCTTTATTTTATTTTTTGATGCATAAATAAATACCAAGATCATTGTATTGTGATTGATGAGAATAAAGTTCTATGCAATTTTTACACATTTGGAAAAGGCTTCTATTGGATAGTACCTTTGTAAACACTTATGCAACTTAGAAAAAATGTATTTTATTTACATTTATTTAAGTTTTATGTATCTCTTGTACACGTGAAATGACAATGTTAAGGGAATTTATATAAGCATCTCACAATTACACATATGATCAAGGAGAAAAAGTTCTCAAAGCTTGTTAGCTTGAATAGTGCCTTTGTATGTATCCATTGTATTATTTTAATTTTTGTTGAGCATATAGGCTTCTAGAAGGAGCAACAATAAAATTATTTTAATATGATGACAATTAACAATGTATTTTAGGCCCCCCCAAATATAAAAATCATAGTATCCATGCTTCAATATGAAGCACACTCATTTTTTCTATTTCTTCAAAGTGTTATACCCAGTGAATTGTAATTTTCTTTTCCTATTATTTTGTCTCTCTATTAATTTATTCCTATCACCATAACATGAATTATTGTTTTCTCTCACTATTTAAAAACAAAGTAAAACTAATCAAAAACGATAAAACAAAGACCCGTGCTGTCTCTACCACCCATCCAGGTACCGATTCCTCCCACAGTACTTTGTAGGAACATGATGAGAAATAGTTGTCTATCTTAGATAAGTATTATTCTTCTATTCCAGTGTGTCTTCTTGACTGTCCAAATTACTCACCCATCAAAATGAGGAAAATCTTTCTAATAAAGGCCAATGACTTTTTGAAATATAATACCAATATTTGCAATCACAGCTCATTTTAATTATGAAATTAAGGGCTACTAAATGAGAATGTCAAAACAAGCTTATCTCAAATTGCCTTTTTAATTACTTGTTCTCTGTCACAGGAGTTAGATTTATTTATATATTTAGCTATTTATGTATTTAATAATGCTGTTACAGTGCTTAAAAATCTACATGTCACTTATGATATACACAAAATGATTGAGCGAGTTAGTGAGTGAGTAAAACGCATGAGTAAAAGTTGCTCTGTAGAGAATACTTTAAGAATATCACTGGCAAGCATATGCTAAACTACAAAGCTATTTAAAACATCATGATTCATTTAACATATGGTTATGTTTATAGAAGTCAAAACTGAAGGGAAGACTATTAATTAGATCAATAAACTACAGTTCTTCAGGGTAGATGTACAACCACTTTTATTTTGTATTTTGCATTTCTTTTAGAAGGTTTGATATGGCCTTATAAACATTCTGTTAAATGACAAAATGTCTAAGTGCTGTATTGCAGTGAAGAGGAAAACAAAAGTCCACAAAGCTACTGAAAAATTTCTCCTATAACTTCTTTTATCCACTGCAATGTCATTTTATTTCACAGCTCTAGGTATAGAGTGGGTCAATTGGAGGAGCCTATTCACTAAAAAAGATGTAATACTCTCTTGGTTAACTAAATGGTGTCTTATCTATAAATGTAATGGAGGAACCAAAGCACAAATTCTCCTTTGGAAGAAAATGAAGTCTCCAGGGAATAATGTACTTAAACAGATACAATTTAGAAAGCAGTTTAAATCATACTGCATGCAGTTTACATGGGTAAAAAGGATTGTTGATAGGATTCAGGCTGTTTGTGTTCAATTAAACTTAGCTCTTGTGGAGGGAATAGTATATCAGTCAGAAGCCCATGGGGAAGCTTATTGGTCACATTGCCCCAGGAAATCAATGATAAATGGCACACTTGGTTTAACAAGTAAGATAAGGATTAAGAGTGAGCCAGAAAACCCAAAACATATTTGTAGACTACATTGCAGAATTTAGTATTTCTAACTAAATGGAGAAATGTACAAAGGAGTGGCTTGTGAACACAGAGACAGGAGAATGCTGGGAATGGATAGCATATCACACAAAAAGACAGGAACTCTAGGCTACAGTACCAAAATGGACAAATCACTGTGAGAAACCAATGAACTGATCACCTTTAAATCCCATTTCTTCTGCTTTATGCATAAAATTAAAGAAATTTGGAATAAAGACCATTTTTTTTGTATAAATAGCTTCTGGATGTCATTTTCTTAGATATTCAAGAATCCAATAAAGACAGACATAATATTCATTGTTTGTTTGTTTTCATATCATTTAACTAAAAACATTCCACAATTGTATAATTTATTATTTTGTTTCTTTTTCAGGTTATCAATGCAGATATTTTTTTAAAACATAGCAGTAAAATCATAAATATTGCTACTATATACAAGTCTTAATGAATTAAGACAGCTACACAAATATCTCATGCAAAAATAAAGGCCATCTAAATTTTCCCATTATATTTGCTTCATCAATCACCTTCTCTAAAGGGGAGAAATGATGTTTGCTCCATTAGTTCTTTTTCCAAATAAATTTACTGTGCTTTTATAAAAGCCTGACTTCGTTTTTTGCTCTGTCTGTCATGAGTGATAGGTGAAGTAGGTTTCATCTTTGCCCCTGGCACATTGTGAATATCTTCCTCATTCTCTAGTTCTTGTCAGGTATGAGTTTGAAGTTTCAAGGAAATTCAAAACAAGAAGGACTGGATGTCCCTGCACCAGCAGCATGTTTACACTCTATGAAAAATTCACCTGGAACAATCACCAAATAACATTACTTTATCTTATATTTAAAATTCAAGTGTTAGAAATGATGGAACTAAATACCTAAATACTCTAGGTTCATAGTAAAACCAAATGCTGCTGTTCTGAATGACCATAATAATAAGAAAAAATGCAGAGGCCAACAGCAAGACTTGCAAAAATCAGAGACATTGGAAGACTAGGTTCTAAATGTGATGTCTCCATCAAAGCCCCTCAGGGCACAGGGAACCTCACAGAAGAAGGGGAAAGAGTACAATAACCAGAGGGGATCAATGGGTTTGGAGCTGGGTTGGTGTTACCCTTCCCTTTTGGTATCATTCAGAGTAACTTCTATTATCATAAACATTGATCTGTAAAGATGACAGCTTTAGGTAGGCACCAGTGTGACTAGTTGGTGAGATTTAACTGATTTTCCTGGTCCCTTACTCCCATCTATCAGTAGGAATAAGGCATTACAGAAATGTAATCCTCTGTTCAACTTTATATGGGCTCTGGATATTTGAACTTAGGTCATTACACTTTTCAGCAAGCACTTTACCCACTGATCCATTGTCATAGGACATTTTAAAATAATTTCCTAAATCTTATTTTTAATGCTTTGGTTTAATATAGACCATGAATGTTAAACATATTAGTGAACCAATATATAATTTTCATTTTTAAAAAAATGTGTCTATACCAGATTTCAAGTGCCCTGATGTTGGATGCCATACAAGAGGAATAGAAAGCAGCTTAGGAACTTGTGGGAAACAGTTCAACATTTAGAATATTCACATCTGATGAATCTTGGAGAGGCAGAGCCCTGAACATTATGTTTCTCAAGAACTTCGTGCTATTATTGAGTATAGCACTGCTTACTGCCCTCATGGCTACCATGTCTCTGATAATCTATAAATTGTATGAAAACTCTAAGGGATTTCTAGTCCCTCATGGAGGAGTGTCACAGGTACTTAAATTAATAGTTATTCACTAAGCACTACTCATGGAGCAGATTCAACTATCATCCTCAGAAATAATTTATAGATATAGATTGTTAGTAAAGTTGGGGTAAAATGTTGTGTTAATGGCTTTGATATAGAAAATATTGGGGAACAATTTAAAGTTTAGAAAGGCACACTTTTAACAGGTGAGCTAGGGACTTATTGAGGTCAAGGAACAAGACCAAAGGCATCTCACTTATGACTAGCCTATGTGCCTTCCTAACTAAAGATGGGTTGGTGAGCAAAAGTGATGATTAATTTCTTGTAACCATTTTTATCTTTGGCTTCTTTGTATGATTTAATTAAAAATTGTTATGAGTATGTGTGTACTCTGAGGACTAAAGTAGAAATGACTAATTGTTTTTTATATATAAAAGTTTAGATTTGTGATTCTTTAAGATTTTCTCTAAGATTATCTTTTGTGGTAATAAAATGATTGATTCCTTCTTTGTAATTACAAACAATTGTCTGCTAGCACAAATATATTTGGCTTGCTTAAAACTTTGTTAATCAATTAAAAAAAGAATCAGTGCTCTGGGTTAAAGATATTATGGTAGGAAAATTAATACAAAAAATGTGTAATGACTTGTGGTCATCTAAAGAAAACCATGTAACTTGTGATCATGATGTGAATTCTTCCTGTGTAAAGATTTTAGTTTGATTTTAGAAAATATGTAACTTGTGGTTGTGACATAATCTCTTCTTGCATAGAAATTTTTGTTTTAGGAGGTGTCTAAGGAATAAAAAAAATAAGAGGAGTAGAAGGAAAACATCAGGGAAGAAGCAGAAGGAAAACAATAGGAAAGAAATGGAGAACAACTGGGAAGAAGAAGAATGGAAACAACAGGCTAGAAGAATGGAACAGAGAAAGAACCGAGTAGGAACTGTAGCTGAAAATTTTCCTGTGTCTTGCCCTGTGGTGATATTGTGTTCCCCAAAATATTGAGCACCCTAATAAACCTATCTGGGGTCAGAAAACAGAACAGCCACTAGATATAGAAGCCAGAAAATGGTGGCACACATGCCTTGAATTGTGGCAAAAATTAGCCACTGAACAATGAAGTGTTCTTGAATCAACTGCTGACAAACAGGACAGTCAGGACATGAAACAATGGACTACCGATTCTTGCCAAAACAAGTGTTATGGCTTTATCAAAAGGCATCTTCTGAAGCCAGAACAATATGGCACCATCCATGAAGTAGCCTTCACAATCCAGAAAAAGTACAGTGCCCTTTTCTTCAAAGACAGCTGAATAGGCAGTGGGCCAATGGCTTCCGGTGTGCAATGGAACAGCAGCTGAAACAGTTATTCTTGAAGAGTAACTAAGCTCACGCCTCTCAATAGTAGACTGGCATTTAATAGAGGGATGTGAAGAAGTATGGGATGCTGAGATGAAGCCATATATACACAGCCAAGAAGAATGGACAGCTGAATTAAAAAAAAATCAACAATTTCCAGAATTTAAAATTCTGAATCATGACATGACATTAGTGGAATTCAGGTGTTTCTGGTATATGGACTGCTCTCAAACAATGTGAGGTTGAGCTACTGACCTTGTGTACAACCTACTTCCCAAATGAGTCTGTCATATATGCTAAGCCTATAGGCTGAAGATGATGCCCCAACACTGCGGAAAAACCTCAGGTGACTGTCCAGATAGCTGGCTATTTCTGTCAACTCACAAAATTTTTGGAAGTTGCTTGTATGCACTTCCTGTTTTTATTTTTGTTAGCTAATATTATTTCCTTCTTGGGTCTCTGAGGGATTTGAAGATTAGTTAGTTACAGTTGAAGAATAGTTAGTTATAGTTGAAGACTTGTTAGGATAGAAAGTGAATTATGTACATTTTGGACTTACCAAAATAGGATACGTAATGGAATTATTTTCTCAGAATTTGTCAAAAACAAATGGACTAGATGAGCCGGGCAGCGGTGGTGTATGCCTTTAATCCCAGCATTTGGGAGGCAGAGGCAGGCAGATCTCTGTGAGTTCAAGGCTAGCCTGTCTACAGAGCGAGATCCAGGAAAGGCACAAAGCTACACAGAGAAACCCTGTCTTGAAAAACAAAAAACAAACAAACAAAAAAAAAATGGACTAGATACTGTTTAGGTATTTATTACTTGTACATATTATATATAGTTATTGTACTTTTGTATATAGTTTTTCTTATGTTAGTTATAACCTTTTTCCTTTTTTCTTTTTATTAAAATAGAAAAGGGGAAATATAGTGATATTTTATTTGTACTGAAATGTGATTTTATTTGTATGTTAATAAATAAAGTTGCCTGGGGGTCAGAGCTAATAGTAAGCCATAGCAGAGCTGGGCGTTCATGGTGCATGCCTTTAATCCCAGCACTTGGTAGATCTCTGTGTGGTCAAGGATACAGCGAGCATTGGATACACATGCCTTTAATCTCAATACCAACCATAGAAGACCTGGAGGTCTGTACAGACAGGCAGCAATGAGGTGGTCATGTGGTTGGGTTTACAACCAATGAGAAGGCAGAACAGAAAGTCTATACAGACATAAACACACAGGAAGTAGGTCTCTCTTGGCTGAAGAGGATGGCTGAAGCAGGAAGGGTAAGCCTCTTAGCTCTGACATCTTGGGCTTTTATCTTTACATTGGCTCTGTGTTTCTTATTTAATAAGACGGTTACTTCTACACTAGCATTCTAGAGGCAAAGATCCCTCTGGATCTCTGTGAGTTCAAAGCCACACTGGAAAAAGTTAGGAGTAGTAACAAGAGCCTTTAATCCCAGGAAGTGATGATGGAAAGCAGAAAGGTATTTAAGGCATGAGGATGAGGAACTAGATCCTGGTTAAGCTTTTAGGCTTTTAGCAGCAGTTCAGCTGAGACCCATTTTGATGAGGACACAGAAGCTTCCAGTTTGAGGAAACGGGTCAGCTGAGGAATTGGCGAGGTGAGGTGGCTGTGGCCTGTTCTGTCTCTCTGATCTTCCAGCATTCACCTCAATAACTGGCCTTGGGTTTGTTTTTATTAATTGGTGAGACCTTTTAAGGTTCTGCTACACTGCCTGATCCACAGCTACTCACACCCAAATAAATACACAGAGGCTTATATTACACACTGTAAGGCCTAATGTCTTAGGCTTCATGCTAGCTAGCTCTTACATCTTAATCTAACCCATTTTATAAATCTATACTTTGCCCTGTGGCTAGTGGTTTACCAATGCCTTACATCTTGCTTCTCCTGGCAATAGCTAGCAGCATCTCCTCTGTCCTCTCTTTCTCCTTCCTCTTTCTCTCTAGTTAGAATGTCCTACCTAACCTTATTCTGCCTCACCATTGGCCAACCAGCTTTATTTATCTACCAATCAGAGCAACACATATTCACAGCCTACAGAATGATATCACCCATCAAGGAACAGTCAGAGAAAAAATAAAATAAATCAAATTTTCCCCCTCAGATAAAGTTGCTCTGTGTTTCTGTGCATCTGTCTAATAGTTTCACTGACTGCATGCCTCCTCTTCAGTACCTGACCAGCTGAGGTCCAGTACTGAGTCCCTGAGCACCCTGAATCTTAAAAGCACTTGCAAGTACAGGAAAAAAAATACAAAGACATGTTTCATTTAGCCTCTTTGTGAACTTAATATCTATATGAATTTTAACCAATCTATCACATATTAAAATGCCAACACATTAGCTAGCAAAATGTTTCTTTCATATACATAAAGATGTGTGTCTTAAATGCATTCTAATTTTTTATGTTAAATCTACTTATTAAATTATTGATTTTTCTCAATGAAAGCACATTCTTTTAACAACATAGAACATTTTGGATTGATAGGTCTGAAAAGATTAAAGTTCAATTAAGAGCAAGAATAGAATTGAGTTATAAAATATATTGAATTCAAGGACTTATTTGGGCAATCAGTCTATTGGCAGTGACACTATAAAAGTGCATAAGAAAGAAGCAATACAAAGAAGAAACAATTTAGAAATTACTGAAATAAAACACTAGTATTGACTTCTAATCTTTTTGACTACTGTCAGTTTGATTTCACATTTTTCATTACCTTTTAAAGTGGATGTAAATTTATAAAATCTATATTGTTAAGAAAAAGTCACATCTCTAATATTCAATGAAAAAAGATTTTCTATATTTTTTAAAAGATATTTTTTTCAATTAATGTAACTGAATTGTTGTTTAAAAGTACTTGAGGATTCAAATATTTTTAGAATATATACAAGACAGGTCTTGGTCACAATAAAATAACCATGATGATTGAATGCTTTCTTGTTGACATTGAATGCCAATACCTGTCAGTGTACAATAACGTTCAATATGATGTGGGGATATGTAGGATTCCAAATGAATGTCATTTATCAAATAATAATACTATTCCTTTATTGTTCCAGAGGATACTGACTCAATTGTCTTCTTGTAAATTGTATTAGATTATTTTTAAAATCAAATATGGTTGTCTAAGTTCTTTGCTTTTGACTTTTAGCCAACATCTATTCACTTAAATTTAATAACAGGACAAATACATGTTTTACCTTGAACTAAAAGCAAGTGTGTCAATTGATCATAGGCTTCTTTCATTACCATTGCATTTTATATTTGCATTTAACTCTAAATGAAGCCATATCCAAATACACAGAGTCCAAAATAAAGGAAAAGTGGTCAAAAGTATATGTTTCTATTGATCAATAGTTTATGACAGAACAGATAGACTATGATGCCTTATTCACAATAAAATAAAATCTAGATGTTTCCATAAAGGTAATTTTAAGATATATTTAAATTAGAATAATATCAGCAATGTGGACTATCCTCCAGTCTTATATAAATAGGTCTCATGAGTTTCAATAGTTATATTTATTTTCTTGTGTATGCTAAATGAATGTATGCCTCTATGATGAAGCTAAATTGGCCCTGATCTAAGATCATCATAATATATACTTAACAAGTTAGCATACTCTATTATTTTTAATTAGTTTTGAGAATATCATCTATGATTACTGTACTTATATTATTTTTCCCTACCAATGTCCCCTACCACATCTCAAATTCATAACCTCTTCTTTAATTTAAATGTCTGTCACTTATATAACCTACTGAATCCATTTAGTGTTGCTCGTATGTAAATGTGTTAGAGCTGATCACTTGGAATTGGGTAGCATATCAGGGAGTTTGCTCCTGAAAAAAAAATATTCTCCCTCTCTCAGGACCACTAATTTTTATAGATCTTCATCTAGTGTTATGCATTTTAAAATTATCCCTGTCACAATGGTATGTCATCAGTTGTTGTCATCTTGTACTAAGTGAGGAACTCAGGACCCAAAAGGAAAAGTTCCTCCTGTTCACTCTTATTATTGGATCAAATATCCAAATCTTTCCATTTGAAGTAAGTGAACAAGGCATGTAAATAGAAAGAGAACATGTGGGAAGAAATGAGAAATTTTAGAAGAGAGGAAATAAGACATGGGTGCTATATGTTCTTGAATTTACTTTGTAAGTATGGCACTGAAAATTTTGTCATTTACTGTAGATGGCACACAGATAAGCACTGGAGAAGTCAGGAAAGTTAAACACATAGCTTAGCTCTTCAATGGAATAAGGTGTGCAGTTGCTCTTCCTAGAATGAGAAGAATGATGTAGTTTTACAACCTGGTAATCATTTGCTGTCTGATGAGACAGGATCTGCCCATATATCCCAGAATTTATGTTTTTACTTATTCAATAACTTTCCCCTAAATCTTGAGTAAGTTTTTAGACCCACTCTTATGACTGATGTCACTTATGCTTTACAAAAGCCTACGTGACTTCTATTTTGTCTTAGGGTCATGCCAATCTGCCACCCACAGGTGTTATATTTATCTCAATCAAACTCCCTAGGCCATAAATCAGAATCTCTGAGTCAGCAGTACCCGTTCTTTTGAAATAAGCCAGAAATAATTTTTAAAGAATCTCAATGTAAATATGCCTTAAATTCTTGTGCACTTGGGACTGAATTAATTATTATCTGAATGCCTTTTTTTTTCAAAAATTGTGCTGTGCTTAAATATGCCTAAAGTAAAATTATCTTGGCCAGACTCGAGAAGTACTGGTCCAGCACCAGTTACAATAAAATCAGACTGAGCCAAGATTTGTTCTCGTCTATTTGTGAATCATTCCTCCCCGCCCTCCCTCCCCCGCCATCCTGCTATAAAGCCTTCAGGTGAATCACCACAACCTATTTTCATCAGAATATTCTTCTCTGGTATTCTTTTTATTTTAACTTTATCCAGTTTTGATATCAGGGTAACCTTGTCTTCAAAGAAAGAGTTTGGAGTCCCTTTCGATTTTTATTTTGTGAAATAATTTGAAAAGTTTGGTATTATCCTCTGAAAATTCTGTATGAAATTCAGGAGGTAATTGTCTGGTTCTGAGCTTTTCTTTGTGGAAATAACTTTTAATTATAGCTTCAGCAATTTCATCTCTTATTATTGTTTGCTCATATTGTTTATGTCATCTGGCTTTAATTGTAATCAAATAAATATTGGTTATTTGAACAGATTATCAAGATTGGCAAGCTCCCTGTCTGACTAACCATAAATAAATAGACAAACAAACAAATAAATAAATAATTTCAAAAATAAGAAAAAGAAAGGAAATGAGCAGATGAGACTCAGATTAATAAAATTAAGGATGAAAAGAAATCCATTGCAACAATCTATAGTAAAACCCAGCGTGGTTTTGACATCTTTATTGAGCTTTAGTTGGCTCTAAATGGAGAAGACTGTTTCCTCTGTCTTATTCCATGGCTCTGTATGTAAGATTTTAATGCCGAAACCCAGATGATTCTCATTTCTATGGCTCTATGCTATGGTTTTAACCAGATGTTGTAATGTTTCCAGCTTTATGTTGGCTAGACATGATTTGAATACTTCACTAATAATTACAGATATTTTTTTTTTGTTCTCTGAAGACTGCTACTGTTGTTTTGATGGAAAGAGCTTTAGACCTTTCGATCTCCTTTTGTATTCATCTTAGATTTTAAATTTGAATCATTCTTATATATTTAGAATAAAACATACCAGGTTATGTTGATCCTTATATATTCCATGGTGTTTTATATATTAACCTTTAAATGTGTTTTATTTTTGTTTCTGATCAATTTAGGAAGTAGTTTTTTTTCTTTTGGCTTTCATGGGTATCCTCTTGATTTTGTTATAGGGAAATATATTTTACTTTGTTTTCACTACTTTGCTACATATTAATGAACTTAAATGAACTTCCTACTCCATAGATCATTAGCCATATACTTACCAAACATATGCTAATATTTCATAAATGTTTAGTCTTCTTTTACTAATGTATTCAAGTTAATTTCTATTGATATAAAATAAATATTAAAATTTCAATAATTTAAATCATGATTAGATTAAATATATGTAGTTTTAATACAAAATATAGATCATTTGAAAATGTTGCAAGTTTGTTTGAAGGTAATATGCATCTTCTGTTATACAGTAAACATAAAAATACATCAAGATGGTGGACAATATTCAAATATTATGTTTTCATTTTTGTTTGTTAACACAGCAACATAATAAGATGTCAAAGTAAAGGATGGGTTTAATAATGTCATATTCATATTATTTGTTTATTGGTGGTACTGAAAATTGAATCCAGAGTACTGTGTATGCTTTGTATGCCATCCATCACTACCCATAACTTTTTGTTTAAAGTGACTTTCTCATGTACCGTATGTAGAACCATCTTTAAATATTACATTTTATCTACATTATGTTCCTTATGGGGCCCATTTATACTATTTGTATCTAATATAATCATTCATGTTACTGAATGTAGTCCAGATGTGAATTTCTATATCCATCCTGTCATAGAAGATGAGATTAGAACAATGGCTACCAGAGATGATTGAGAGTGGGTAGGAGAGGTAAAGACTGACTGATGAGGACTAAATAACATTTAAGTAGCAGTAATTTTTGTGCCTATATATAACAATATATATTTATCTGAAAAAATTGCCAGAAACTATTGAAATTCAGCATATAGCAATTGAAAATATTTGAGAAGCCAGGCATATACAACATATACATGGGTCAAAAATATTATATATTCCCATATTTAATATGTACATTTATCTGGATTAATATATCAAGTAGAGACATACAATTAAATTAAATTAGCCTTTAGAAGAAAGAGGGGAACTTTAAAATCTTGTAAGAATTTTACTCTTGTAGTGATGTCATTCCTAAGAGACTACTCTTATTTTTTTTCTCTAAAAGACAGTTTGAGAAGCATTTTTTTCTTTAATAACTTTCTAGCTATTTTCAGGTATAAATCCTGAAATTTCAGGTATAAATCCACTTTCCACATTAGAATTTCTATCACATTTCATAATTCAATAAAACAACTACATACTAGAAAGCATCATGGAGTTTCAGTGAAATAAATATGTGACCTGAATTCTAGGTCTAGCTATTTCTAGCTATGATTCTTCTAGTTGAAAATTATTATTTTAAATAATTTTTAATTTTTTGAGATTATAATATAGTTGCACTATTTCCGCTTCCCTTTCTCCTTCAATACCCTCCATGTACCCTCTAGTTCTTTTTCAAATTGATAGCCTTGCTTTCTTTAATTGTCATTATATAAATATTTATATATACCTATATATAACATACATTCCCAAATATAACACACACACACACACACACACACACACACACACATATATATATTACTAAATATTGAAATAGTATATGCTCAGTCTATTTGTTAATTTTATGTATATGTTTTCATGGCTGTCAATTTGGTGTTGGATAACTAATTGGGTTTATTCCGAAGAAGATTATTTCTTCCATTTTCAGTTTCTAGAATTATGGACTGCCTAACTCCTGTGATTAACATTTTTTGCTATGTTTTAAGTACTTGGAAGTTATGAGTCATATCACAGTTCATTATCAAGCACATCTACATATAGATATTGGTCTAGTAAAAATAAACAGAACAATTTTGATTAGAGGCCTGGAGACATACCTTGGTGCTAGAAGGCATACTTATCATGTATAGCATCCTGCTTTTAAATATCAAGGATTTCATACACAAAAAACATAAATCTGATGATTTTGAGATTGGCGGTTCTGGGCCATTATTATACATTATGTAGAAGATAGATTTTTCAGGTAGAGACACATGACCCTGACCTAGAAGAATTAACTGAATTTTACTGTTATAAGCTTGTTTTAGGGAGATATTTCAGTACCATTTTATCAAGAGGATCTTGATGTGTGTTTCTAAAATGCAAATAGAGGGATAGGTATAAAATAAAAACACAAGATTTGAACTACCTGATCTTATGAATAAAGACAAAAAAATGAATAGTAGAACAACCATTATGGGAGTTAAATAAATCTACTTTCCACATTAGAATTTCTATCACATTTCATAATTCAATAAAACAACTACATACTAGAAGGCATCATGGAGTTTCAGTGAAATAAATATGTGACCTGAATTGTGAACATTGGGTAATATAATATCATTTTATGAGATTAACAGACACTATTAAAGAACAAGAAGAAAAAAATATTTGTCATTTCTTATTTGCATAAATAGTAATCCTGAATTTAATACATCAATCATTCTTTTTTGAAATATGTGATATGCCTGATAAACAAATGCATTTTTAATAAATGAATGGGTGTTTCTTCAAAGCTCTGCTCATTTTTTTTATTGTGTGTAACACTAGTTGTATAAATTTTGCCATTGACTTTGCTCAAATGTCAATAATTAGCTATCATTCCTTATATGACAACTAGATTAAAAGGAAGGTTATGATGGAGACATCTCATTTATTTAGGGATGAAAGCTCCAAAGTCTAACTCTGGTTATTTTCCAGTTGCGGGTCTCTCTGGTAATTAGCATTGGTTGAAAAAAGAAGTTTCTCTGATGAGGATTTAACAATGTACTTATCTATGAGTATATCAGTATTTTGTTAGGAGCTGTTCTATTTTGATTTTCATTTAGTAGAAAGACAAATTTTATAATTACAAAGAACATCACAATTAGGAAAAATTTAAAGTTTTCAGAATTGAAAACACATATAATAAGAATAAGAACAAAGGAAAATTAAACAACAACAGATAATGCCCCTTGAGAAGATCTTGTAAAACAAAAGTATAAAAGCATTGAAAATATGAAAGAAAATAAATCAAGAGCCATCCTCTGGAAATAATTACTATAGAACGGCATAAAAAAGGACAATTATATAAATATTATACACTATAATTAAAGAAGCTCCTGAAAATTTTAAAAGTGAAAAATAGTTAATAGGAAAACTACCTGTAAATAAGAACTGATAAGAATTTAAACACATCTCCATATCTCCTTATATTAGTCCACTGGAATGACAACAACAAAAACGACATCTTCTTTCAGTATACAGGAAGAAGTCTTGGAATAGTGATTCATCAATAAATAATTATATAATTGCATAAATTAGTACAGACACTGATGAGCCAAAGAAGGTCCCAAAAAGTTTTTCAGTGATTACATGATCTTATACCACATCAATAAATTAAAGTGTCTATGATGCTGAAAAGAAAACACAATTATTACATCTTTGTGAATTCAAAAGATCAATTCTATTTACTACTGGAAGTAAGAAAAAAATATATCCTCCATTGCATACCAAAAAACTCAGATATGCATAAAAATACAATCTCAGATATATTTCAGGTCTGTCAAACATTCATAAAAACATGAATTTATAATCTATTTCTGCTAATGCTGCAACATGAGAGGTTGTGAAATATTTGATTTCTCCTAACTGAAGCAAATATATAACCTATTAAGTTATGAAACAGTCTTATAAACAATGTTGTAAAATTAATCAAAATGAAGATCTAATCAACAATAACAAGGAACAAAATTGGGAGTGAGATATGACACCAGACTGATTCACCATTTCCTCAACCGATGCGAAATTACAGAAAAATATACCAAGCATTTTATTTAAGTACATTGCAATTTATAAAGTACAGGAAATGTGGTGGAGGAACACATGGAAATAAACATAAAAATATGCAAAAAACTTAAAATCAACATATTTAATGATAAAGATGAAAAGAAAAGTAAAAAGCATTATTACTGTAAATATCGCTGTGTGACATATTCAGACAAAGGGAATCTGGGGAACTTCTTTCTTACCTGGTGGTTATTGTTTGCTTACATTTAAATAACTCATAAAATTCTGATAATTAAAGTTTCGTTTAAGCAGGAACTATTTTAAATAATTTAGTGTGGGTTTAGAAATACTTGGTTAGACAAGAGAAGTAGATTATGTTTCCCTTAATAATTTTCGGTCTTAACATTGCTAATTTGTGCCATTAATTCTCATGGTGATAATTTAGTTTTTAACATTTAACAGTGCAATTTTCCCAGGAACCCTCCCCCTCATTTGTTTCCTCTCCAGACGCTTATTAAACTCATAATCATCTCAATATCCCCTGAAGTAGATATTGCTCAGCAAATGCTTGTGTATTCATTATATCCATCTAATCTGTTGGGGTATTGGGCCACAGGACTACAATACATGTACTGAATATAAAATGTGAATTATTAGACAAAAGAGCCCAATTTACTATTTATATTAGTTTAAAGTAGATAGCATTGTTTATTCAATCAATGAATGTCATGAAAAAGTTTTGTCTCATTTTAAGAAGCAATGTTGGAAATTCTAAAAAAAATCATTTTTATTACATGTTCAATCATGGACATCAGGAAAGAGCAAGGCTCAAGCAAAGGGCATTACTTGCTCTAAGGTAGGCACAACGATCTCAGTAGTCACTGAGAATTTGACGTATGTAGCTATTTTGTTTCTTACATAGTTTTATTTTTTAAAAAAAGTCTTAGTTTATTTTTATTTTTAGGCCTTTCCTATTGCTGTTTTTATGATTGTATGTATATTGCTTTAACTTTTACCTTAGGCTGGATATTGTTATGCAAAAGGACATCAACCTTAAAATAAGGGCTGTCCTAGTTAGCATTAACTGTCAACTCCTCACAGCCTAAACTCATTTGAAATGGTGTTAATTCAGTAACTGTCTTAATGATACTGGCCAATGAACATTTCCATGAAGGATTATCATCATTGTTAATTGATATAGAAGGTCCCAGTTCACGCTGTCTATCATCATTCCATGGTGTACTTGGTCCTGGGATTTATAACTAAGCTAACAAAGTATGAACATACAAACAAGTGGACAAGCAGAGTTCTTCCATAGTTTCTAACTCCAGGTTCTTAGCTTGACTTCATGCCTGACTCCTTCAATGATGGGTTGGGCACCCTCTCTGTATCTTACCATCTTTCTTCCTTCTCTTCTGCATAGATTTCTGAACCTTGTGCAGAGGATGTTGATAATGACATTCCATTTAAGGCTAAGTTCTTCAAATTCTCTTACTTTCTGTACACTGTCCAATTGCATGTCTTTGTATTAGTACCAAATAGTTCAAGAAGTTTCTGTATTTAGGGCTGAGGAATTCACTGACTATAGGTATAGAAATATGTTATTAGATATCTTTTTTATTGCTATGATCCTTTATAAGATTAATGTCAATTAGTTTTCTCCCAAGTCTATGACCTATCTAGTCTCAGATTTTTGGCTACATTAACACTGTCAAGTATCATTCCATCTCATGGAGTGGGCCTTAAATTCAGGTTCTTAAAATGTGGTTGGTTATTCCTGTTACATTCATGCCATTATTGAAACAGTATATCTTGAAGGTATATCTATTATAGATAGCAGGATTTGTAGCTGGGTGAATGAGGTGTCCAAATAGTGGTCATGGTACTAGGAAGTTCTTTGCATGCTACCAGAGGATAAATTAATTGTAAACATTTGTTTATTTATTTTTTTTTACTTTGAAGCTATATGTTTAATTTTATCTATTTGTATTCCTATGTATTGTGTGTTGGAGAGGGAGACATGAACACATAAGTACACTTCTCTAAAGAGGTCAAAAGGGAATGGCCATCAATTTCCCTGTAGCTGACATTACAGGCATTTGTGAGCTACAAGGCATGGATTTTATAAGTGCAACTGGGTTGTCTGAAAGAGTAATGTATGCTCTTAATTGCCAAGTCTTCTTTCTGTTATTAGCTTCTTTTCTTTTAATTTGTAATTTGTTTTAGAAACTAGGTCATATATAAAATGGTCTATCCTTGAATTCTCTACATCATTTTGTATACATACCAAGGATGATCTTGAATTTCTAATCAACCTATTTTTTCCCCTTCTGAGTATTTAAATTACTGGCACACACCACATCTTTGGTGCTGGGAATTGAATACAGGGTCCTGTGCAAAAATAGGCAGGCACTCTAGGAAACCAGACACATTCTCAGACCTTGTTTATTCTTTTATGACATAGATAAATTTGTCACTAAAATCCAATTTACAGCATTTTTATCTACCATCACTAATTACAATGCTTGATACAAATTAAATCTTATTCTGGGTTTATAACTTAACTTGCATTTTCTTCATAACTTCTGCTTATATACTTTCCTAGAATGTGTGGTTGATAAATTTTATATTCTATAGCTTCACAGAACACAAATGTAGTCAGCTTTATGTTTTTTTAAATGTTTTGAATAATTCTAATATGGGTAAAAATATTCAGGAGTAAATTTGTCATTTTGAAGTTATAAGAAAGACATATGAATATTTATTTGCATTTATAAGACAATAGCAGATATTTGAGAATTAGCTTTGTGGAACATATTGCCAAGAGCATTAGTTCTACGGGTCAGTGAGACAGAGTTCATATCTTAAAGATGGTAAAGAAGGCACAGTGGAACTATGCATTAAGCATAAAGTTATGGAGCGACACATTTTGAATTACAGACTTGATGATCAAAAAAAAAGAAAATAAAGTTGACAGAAATGCTTATCTTTTCAAATATAGTATTACAAATATATCAAATCATATTATTACCCAAAATTATATAATAATTCTTAATCTCATGTATTCTGTTTCTAGGGAATTTCCTGGAAGTTTTGTCTGTTCTAAGGAATACAGTTGTTTTGATTAAACAATTTAATTATGAAATATGTTAGTAGAATTGCAACTGCTTGATATAATTTTTTCTATACCCTTATATTACTCAAGTAAAGAGTCTTGCCTACCTTTCAGAAATATTATTTTGGTTCAAAATTTATTTACTGGTTTACCCATATATAAGCATCAGGCAGGAGAAGGAGTCCAAATACTAAACCTCAAAGATCTTCATAAAACAGAGCTCCACAGACACACCTAACTCAAAGGTTAATGATAAGGTGTGTTCATTCTATGAGTGAGTGTAAAGATCAATAGGCTCATCAAATGTGCTTTTGCTTTAAGGATTATTTATATACTGCAACTCCATGTTATGAGTACAACCACATCAAAAGCAACCTTTAGGAATGATTCAAAACTGCATGTGTACAATCTCCTCTTGGGTTTGTTATAAATGTTTGATCTCCTTCTTAATAACTGAAGCAATGTAATACCAGATGCATACTCAGACAAATTAGGCTTCCATATCAAACACAAAGAGATGAGACATTCTGGCAGGCATGAAACATTGCTTTTCATAGGACTTGTTCACAGCAATCTAGCACAGGTGTTTTTGCAGTGTTCTACTATGGAGATATTTTATTTGTACTGAAATGTGATTTTAATTGTATGTTAATAAATAAAGTTGCCCGGGGATCAGAGCTTTTAGCAAACCATAGGAAAGCAGGGCGGTGGTGGCATATGCTTATAATCCCAACACTTGGTAGGCAGAGCTAGGTAAGTCTTTGTGTGTTCAGGGATACAGCCAGCATTGGAGACACATGCCTTTAAGACCTGGAGGGCTGTATTTACAGGCAGTGATGAGGCAGTCACATGTTTGGGTTTACAACCAATGAGAAGGCAGAACAGAAAGATTATATAAAGACAAACACACAGGAAGTAGGTCTCTTTCAGAGAGGTAGGACCACCGCAGGAGGAAGGGTAAGGTTTTAGCTCTGAGCAATCACCTCTTGGCTTTCTTCTTTACATTGGTTCTGTGTTTCTTATTCAATAAGATGGTTGGTTACATCTACATTCAACAGTCAGAAAATCCATTGCTCATCCACCTTCACAGTCTCTACTCTGGATCAGTTTGATGTAAGGACCACATGTAAGGACATCCTTCTTTATGATCCATGTACAAATTATTTCAAAACACCGCCAGACTAAACTTTCATATTCAGTTTCTTTCTCATACATTCATGGTTTTTTTTTATAAATATTTATCTATTTCACAAATTTAGAATTGTGAAATAGATAAATATTTATAAAAAAAAACCATGAATGTATGAGAAAGACCACTGATGGTCACAGTTGGCCTTGTGACCACTATACCTGACCTTGAGGTAGAATTATGGCCCCCAATTCTGCTACTTATTTAATTAGAATATAATTGGTAGTTTAATAGGGAACTTACAATGTGTGAAGACTTCTGTTTTACTCTGAGATTTGCAAATTTCAAGTTTAAATTTATTAAATATTTCAATAAATAAGAGCATAATAGCTAGCATAAGTGTTGGGAAAGAACATAAAGATGTACCTTTCAAGTCACAGTTTCTTCAAAAAATTTAAAGCAACATTTGGTGTTAGGAGACCTTTATTATAGAAGGATCTCAAAATTTACATTTTAAAAATCCCAGTAAAACTAAATTTAATCTCAGTGTACAGCCCACAGGTCTTAACTGGATCTTTAGGAGAAATTGTTCAGTCTTTGAAAGTTTAACTATACTAAGTGAGTATGACAAATTACTTCTTTCTACTTGAGGACTGTGACAGATAACTTGGGCCAAACACTGCCTTACTCTAAGTGATAAAAGTGAAATTCAGAGTCATATTTCAGGGTTTGCATCAATTGGAAGTTGGCAAAAAATTTCTGAAGCAAAGCAGATATGGAAAGTGAAGCCCTAGATATCCAAGTCATTATGCCTAAGTTTGTGGAAAGTTGCTCAGTGATTCAGCTCACGTGCGAATATCTCTGTGAGAAACAGAAGCAGGATTTTAGAAATACATGTTATTTTAGGGAGACATCATCTGAATGCAAGTTATCAGCTGCCTTTGATAATAAAAACCACCAAGCCACCTAAGACTTTGACCCCAGGACATTACTGTGTTTGACAACCATGTTCCTGGTTTTAGGCAGGGTGATATTTTTTTTTCTCCATACCTCAGGGCATCAGGGCTACCCTTGGGAAAGTGTTGATCTCAACACCAAAACCTTAAAGAAGATACAATCTCCTTTTCTCTCCAGATAACAATTGACAATACCTCCTCAGCTAGGAGTTGGGCTTCATCTCCCCTTGTTATTGTTCTTGTTGTTGGCTTGACTTTGTACTGTTTTTATGGATGCTCTCACAATCACTCTGAGTCCATATATGCTACTGCCTTGTTTGGTCTGAAAAATACAATTTCTTTGTAATAATTCACTTCCCCTGTCTCACAGAACCTTTCCACTCCACTACACTAAAATGTTCATCAAACCTTGGTATGAGGGCATATGATAAAGAAGTCCCATTTAGGGCTAAATGTACAGCGGTATCTGACTCTCTTCACCAGCACCACGTGCGAGTGTCTGGTAATCACCCTCTACTGTGGAAAGAAAATTCTTTAATGAGGGCTGAGAGATGCAAACCTGCTCATTGATGTTTACTGCGGTACTATTCACAAGAGCCAAAGAATGGAAACACACTAGATGTCTATCAATTGGTGAATGGATAATGAAAATGTGTAACATTTGCACATAGAATATTAGTCTAGTATTAAGCAAAACAAACTGTGGAGTTTTCAGGTAAACAGATGGAACTGGGAAAGAATCATTCTAAATGAGATAACTTTGTTGCTGAGTGTTTTTTACTCTTTGCTCTTTTACTCTTTTGACTCTTTGGGGGGGCCTGCCACCCAGCCCTCAAATAAATCACACACAGTGGCTTATTCTCAATCATAAATGCTCAGCCTTAGCTTGGCTTGTTGCTTACAAGTTTTTCTTAACTTTAATTACCCCTCTACCTTTTGCCTTTAGGCTTTTTCCTTCTCTAACTTCTTTACTTTCACTCTTATTCTGTGGCTGACTGTGAGGCTAGGTGGCTGGCCCCTAGACTCTTCCTCTCCTTCCTTTCTTGCTCTTTCTTCTCCTTCCATACTTCTCCTTCTATTAATTCTTTCTGCCTGACAGCTCCACCTATCCTTTTTCCTGCCTTGCTATTGGCTGTTCAGCTCTTCATTATGCCATCAGGTATTTTAGAAAGGCAAAGTAACACAGCTTCACAGAGTTAAACAAAAGAATGCAACACATTTTTGCATCATTAAATTAATGTTAAAAGCATAAACAAATATAACACATCTTAAAATAATATTCTACAATATAACTTAGACTTAGAATGTCAACTACATCATTGATCTGGTTGAAGATCCACCTCAACTCCCCTCCCCCATATCTTTCCCTAAACCCACTCCTTCAAAGCCTACCAAACACAGCTCCTCCCCCATAGAGGCTCAAGAACACTCCCACATGGTGTATAAGCTGCATCCCAGAAAACAGACACATGGTTCTTCCAGTCTCTCCTCCCTTTCTCCTTTGTTCGGACAGGGGACTCACCCTGGAAAGCTTTACCCATTACACTGGGCCTTTTCTAATTTGTTCTGATTTGGATTTCTGCATCAGCAGAGAGGCTTATCAGCATCCAAAACAACTTATCAATCATGGTTTCTTTCATTTGTAGATGTTAGTTTTGAATTTCTTTCTTTCTTTTTTTTTTTCCAGACAGGGTTTCTCTGTGTAGTTTTGGTGCCTGTCCTGGATCTTTCTCTGTAGACCATGCTGGCCTTGAACCCACAGAGATCTGTCTTTGCCTCCCAAGAGCTGGAATTAAAGTCATACACCACCACTGACTGGTGAAATTTGAGTTTTCAGAAATATTTGTTTTGTTAAGAATACTATAGATTTCAGGAAATTATATCCAAGAGTTGACAGGGAAAAATCCCCAGTGCCTCAAATATACAATAATTATAGGCAATGGAGGAATGGTGGGAATGGGAAAGATGACCATCCCCATGAAAGAGTACACCAAGTGGTTGTCGAGTGCTAAATGGTCAGCAGTGAAAATATAAAAATAAGTAGTGTTAACATTATACAGACAGAGATTATATTTAAGAGAGTATGTGTGCGTACTTATGCATGGACAGTTGAATGTGTATGTGTGTATGCAAAAATGTGTGTATATTACACACATACACACACATACATTCAATAGCAATAAGTAATTAGTAAACTAAAGATGCAATGAATTTGAAGGAAAGTAGGAAAGAGTATATTTAATACATAATATACTGTATTAAATTATATTCAAAAGGAAAAAAGATATTGCAAAAATAAAGTGAAATACAAACAAAAATAAATATACTTTCTTTTAGATTTGCCAACAATTCTACTTCAAGCTAAACAAGCTAGAATACTTTTTCCAAACGCTGTTTAAAAACTGCCTATTATATCACTCTTTTGAGAAACAAATCTCCATATGGATAGATCCAACTATCTCAATATGGGTATCAATAAGAAACTGAAAAATTAACAAAGAAATTATTAGAGTAACCATAAAATGACTAAACAATATGTCTTTATTTTTCCTATTATCATTTGCTGTTACCTACTACTATAAATGGAACCAAAACATTGGCACTGTTTAAACATATTTGCTCTAATTAAAGAAAGAAACCCATCAATTTATATTTTGTAATTTTCTTTCTTTTCTTTTCTTTTTTTCTTTTTTTTTTTTTCTTTTTTTTTTTTTTTTGGTTTTTCGAGACAGGGTTTCTCTGTGTAGCTTTGCACCTTTCCTGGAACTCACTTGGTAGCACAGGCTGGCCTTGAACTCACAGAGATCCACCTGGCTCTGCCTCCTGAGTGCTGGGATTAAAGGCATATGCCATCACTGCCTGGCTGTAATTTTCTTGTGTATCATCTATGACAAAGTCCAATAGTAATATTTTTTAAGCAAGTTTGAAAATGTCCTAAAGCATTTTGTTAAAATTCTTAAGAAATCCTTTGAAACTAACAAAACTATTGTCATGCATACATTGATATTTTTCAAAATCTTTTAATATATAACATTATTTAAGAGGGATTTTTTTATTTAAGAGCAATTTTTATTTCAAATAATTTAATGTTATGCTTTTTTAATTCCTCCCATCACCATAGAGGCACAGTAACAAGATTCATTTTAATAACCAAAAAAAAATATTATGACCTGAAAAATGCATTGATTACTCTTAATTCTAACAGGAATATAACCTTGTAACACACCTTCAAAGCCTTGTGCTTCTTAATGGAAGGAGGAGCAATATTAAATTTAAGGAGCAGAACATTTCTACTGGCAGGTAGCACTCATCCTGAGCTATAGTAGTGTCTTCATGTAAGATGGATTAATTAATTAATATAATTAGATACAGGACAGTGAGAGTGGGTTGAGCAATTCAAATTGTTTTAGCAGTAAAACAGTAATATTATTATTGCACGATTCAGGTTGGTTTTTCATTTCATTGTGTTATGGTCTGTTGGTTTGACTGCTAAAAATACCTATCTCGTTTTAACTTATCTCTCCTTTGCTACATATGTTAATTCACTTCTGATGTGGCTTCCTTGGTAGGAAACAGCAGTTGTACTGGCATGGAAAGCCAAGGACAGAATTCAGTAACAGGCAAGCTGGGGTTTGCAGAAATCTGTTTCCCGCGTTAGTCTCTTTTATGCTCAACCCTGTAGTACAGACCTACTAACCATACTGCTGAATGGTTGACAGACTAGTTTTTCTTTGGGTGCAGGCTGTTCCTACAAGTCTGCTTCCTAAGAATGACTCCAATTTAACTGCTGCTGGAAGCAAGGGTGCTAGGAGATGGGAAATACTTCTAATTAGAATCAGGAGAACAGGAACTTTCTGCTACTTCCGCTCTCACTGAGAGTCATTCTGTTCTCTTTCCAAAGTTTTCTGATATACTTTTCTCTACAAATTTGTCATCTCTGAAATACAATCATTATTAGAAAATAATGACATCTTTATATATATTGGCGATCAGCCCTCTGTCAGATGTGGGGTTGGTGAAGATCTTTTCCCATTCTGTAGGCTGTCGATTTGCCTTATTGACAGAAGGACACCAAGGTTATGATGGGAAAAGGTACAAAGATGGCCAGCCAAACTAGTGGAAACCTGTGAACTATGGACCAATAGCTAAGGAGCCCCCATGGCTCTGAACTAGGCCCTCTGGATATGCAAGACTGTTGTTTAGCTTGAACTGTTTAGGTGGCCCCCAGGCAGTGCAATTGGGATCCAACCGGCTTTTTGGAGCCTAGTGACTAAGGTGTGACACCTTGTGCAGCCTTGGTGCAGTGGAGAGGGTTCTTGGACCTGCCTCAACTGAATGTACCAGGCTCTGCTGACTCCCATGGGAAACTTTGACTTGGAGGAGGTGGGAATGGGGAGGGTTAAGGGGAAAGGCTGAGGGGCAGGAAGAGAGAGGACAGGGGAATCTGTGGTTGGTATGTAAAAATGAATAGAAAATTTCTTAATAACAAAAAAAGAAAAAATGATGACAACTATTTACTGCCCTCAATTCTGTGACGATAACCGAGGTTATTGAATTAAAAAAATAAAGGTGTTGTAAACGTTTTAAGAATTCCATTTCTAAATTTTATGCATTAGAATTACACAATTTACCTAAATAATAATATAATCATTATGAGGATTAAATAAAAACTATTCTATCTGAAGTTTATATAATTCCTTAACACTTAGGAATTGGAGTTAAAAGATAAAATTTGTAAGTAGTTTATTGCTGCTTTATAATTAATATATATATTAGACAATTTTTTCTGTGTCTATCCTTCTGTAGAAATAAAGCTTTTTCTGTAAATGTGGGGTTCATTATATATTCAATAGCACATCAGAACTTGGGTTTACAACTTCACTTTTTAGATTTGGAGCTCAGTGTGGTCCTGGTAATCTACAAGTATTTTTATTCTTTTGGCTGCTCCCAAGGAAGGTCCACTATACAAATGTTCTCTCTTGTCCTGGAAACTTCCTTCTTCCCTTTGTCTTAGACTCAATCAATGCATATTTATTTCCTTCTACAGCAACGTCTTCCAGAATGTAAACTTATTAAGTGATCAAGTGTCTGTAAGTATCTTCTAATTATTCTATTTCTGACAAAATGAGGAAGATAGCATGCAGTTGAACAGTAAAGAAAACTCAGCTTGGACTGCAACATAAAAATTGACAAAACAAAATAAAAAAAAATCAGCTGAAGAATATAGATAAATGCATCTTCTCTTTTAGGGTAAAAGAGAAAAGGCATTTCTGCAAGCTTCACAAAAAGTGTTTTATCTTGTTTTGTTTTTTTATATTGTCCATCTTCTAAAAAATAGTTCTGGTGTTTTTGTTTTAATGTTAGAGAACAAATAATTCATGACTGGGTAGGTTGTTATTTTCTTACCAGTGGGACTTTAGTTCCCCCTACTGATATGCATAAAAACTTCAGGTAAACAAAATTATCTTGCTTTATTTTTCATAGATGTCTTTTTCTTATTATAAACATGCACATCCTCCAGAAAATAATTATTTGTTCTCCTGAGCTTTACAATAATGATTAAAAGGAGTTACTTTAAATTGTACTTCCAGATATATTCTAGATACATGTCTGAATTTGCTGAATGCAAAACATTCAGGCCTACCAGGGAGATATTTCCTTTTTAATTTTCTTTAAGATTAACTTCTGTTAAGACTACACAAAAACACACCAGTGAGCAACTCACCAAAGTCTTTTAGTAATCTATATGTGAATAGGCCTTTTAAGGAAACACAACATACCATTAACACTGCCCTCCTCAAGGATGATTTATACTTCTGAGAAGCAAGAGTTTTCTTCTGATAGATGAACCCTTGGAAAGTTACTTTTCAATGACCAAGTAGTTTTATATCACCTCATTTTCATAAACTTTGTATAAGGAAGATAAGCACTATACTCCACAGAAAAAACACACAGACACACAGATGCTGTGGGATGTCCTGTATGTTGTGAATATATGTTGCTATGATTTATTGATAAATAAAACACTGATTGGCCAGTAGCCAGGCAGGAAGTATAGGATAGGCAAGACAAACAGGGAAGAGAGGCTGGGAAGTGGAAGCCAAGGAAACACCAGCCTGCCGTCCAGGGAGCAACATGTAAAGGCAACAGGTAAAGCCATGGAACATGTGGCGACATATAGATTAACAGAAATGGGCTGAGTTTAAGTGTAAGAGCTTAGCCGGGCGGTGGTGGCGCACGCCTTTAATCCCAGCACTCGGGAGGCAGAGCCCGGCGGATCTCTGTGAGTTCGAGGCCAGCCTGGGCTACCAAGTGAGTTCCAGGAAAAGGTGCAAAGCTACACAGAGAAACCCTGTCTCGAAAAACAAAAACAAACAAACAAAAAAAAAAAAGTGTAAGAGCTAGTCAGTGGTAGGCCTGAGCTAATGGCCCAGCAGTTTAATTAATATAAGTTTCTGAGTGATTATTTTATAAGTGATTGCTGGGTCCATGGTGCTGAGCAGGACTGGAGAAAACTCCAGCTATCCACAGCCACATGAGAAAGAGAGAGAGAGAGAGAGAGAGAGAGAGAGAGAGAGAGAGAGAGAGAGAGAGAGAGAGAGAGAGAGAAAGAGTCACATCCATAAAACATAACTTGTACTACATAGTAATACCACTCAGGGATGATGTGTTTTATATATTGTGGGGGTCCACAGAGGTTCCCTAGTGGAAATATGAGCTTGCTTTACCCAGCAGGGCTACACAAGAGGATGACTTGATCATGTATATGGTTACCAGGTCTTTGGAAGGGTCTGCACTTGGATGTGCCAGAGGGCACTCTTTTGCCCTGACTCTTGGCATTTTTATAAAAATCCCTTTTGAAGAGACAGAAGGTGGCCAGTGGATATGGATCCAGGTCCTATCAAAGCTATCCTGTGTTTCTTTCTGTCTTCTCCACACTATCTTTCTGTCTAAATACTTCTTATCCCTCTCTCTTCAAGAATAACCTGGGGAAAAGTGGGAGCCAGCCTCCCACAAATGGCATCAGAATTAGGGACACAACAAGGGACTTGGTGAGAGGAGAGTAGGGGGATTTGTGGGAGCAGAGGGGTCTTCTCGGTAATGAATTAAAAGTAAAGATACAGGATTCTCTTTGGGGGTATAAAATTGTATATAGATAAAACAAAGCAGCTGAAAGAAAAGCCAAAGTGAGAAGTTAGGCTGTAGCAATTATCCCTCTCTATCTAGTTCCCCCCCCCTCTCAATTTCTATCTATTAAAATTAAGTAAAAATATAGGGTTAATTATAGGAATATTGGGTAGGAAGAAACTTAGGATAACAGTAGAATTTCTCTAGTGCCAAAATGGGGCAGGGAAATAGTAAGCAGATTTTTGAAGATTCACTTATAGAAAGCTTAAAAACTAGAGGGGTTAAGGTGGAACCACAAGCAAGGAGATTTTTGGAGTTCATGGAGGAACTGTGTCCTTGGTTCTTTATGGAAATCTGAATGCAGACTCCTGGAGGAGAATCAGAGTCAAAATAAAAAAAAAATACTATGAGGAAAATGGGCTGGAACAGATTCCTGTGGAAGTTTTTGGCCTGTGGACAGCTTAGATTTGAGTCCTGAGTGGCAGGGGGAAATTTTCCCTGAGGCAGACAAGGAGGAGACAAAATCCTCTGCTCCAGTGCCACTGGATAAAAATGCTTGTTGATAACATTGTACAATCAGGGTCAGTTCCCTTTTAGCCATGAAGCCAAATTTAGGGAATAGAAGTTTTGGGGAAAATTTAGTAGTTTCTCTTAATCAAAAACTGGAAGCTCTTCAGGTGTCTCCCTCTCAGAAGGGTACTCATCTTTCTTCTGGAAGGGAAGAATTAGACTCACTTGAGGGAATATCTCTCAGAATGAAAAAGCCACTCATAAATGACTTAGCAAAAAAAAAAAAATCCCTCAGAGTGTTGCAAACCCTCACTGTTAGCACTGCATCTCCTCTTCAAGCCAACATTCAGGAGGCAGATAGCAGTGGCGAAGAAGAGTGAGGTCTAAGTTCCTAGCAGTAACTGCAATAGCAGCATGAGAAAAGCTGAGACCACAGACAAATGAGGCAGAAACAGGAATGCAAGTCCCTACCCCCAGAACAGAAAGCAGCTAGCAGAGGGCTGAGCCATAGCCAAGGCATCAGGGACTCTGCACTTGGGAGGAGGAGACAAGAAGGGAAAAAGAGGATCCATTGGGAGTAAATGTCTCTGAAGAGGCTCTTGTTTCAAATACTCTTATTGTTCTTTCACTGACGTGGTGAGGCACAGGAGTGAGCCCCAAGTGGTTTTTGCTTCTGGAACCAAGCACCGGTCCATGTGTGCAAGCTGGCAAGTACGACTCACTCCAGTGACAGTGCCAGGTGGAGAGTTTGATTAGGGAGGTACACCTGTCAAATGGTCATGCAGGTGTTCTAACGCGAGCTCAGGAAAGACACAAAACTCCTGTGGAGCAGAAGGGCAAAAGTTTGCTTTATCTTCATTTTCAGTATGAATACAGACAATGTAAAAGGAGCCAGGAGTGCAGCAACTGCAACTAACCACAGCTGAATTTTCTTCCAGACCTGAAAGGGCTGCTTGGGAACCTAGCTCATAAAAGCAGCATGGCATAGGCAGGCAGGCCTGGAAAAAGGTGCAGACAGACTGAGACAAAACCTTTCAAATGTTTCCCATAATAGAGCAGCAAGACACCCAGGGAGATAGCATGCAAATGCATGGTTCAATTACTTTTAAACAGCTTAAGGAGTTAAAAACAGCTTGCTGCTCTTACGGGTACAGGCCCAAATGCTGCTTTTTTCTAAGTGTCATTAGAAAGCTTAGCTTACCTCCCAAGGAATGGGAAATGGGTGAACAAAGCTTGCCTTTCAGGAGGCAATTAAAACACCAATTCATCAAGCCACTTTGAGACCCTTTAGAAAGCAAGGAAAATGGTCTCAACACTGGGAAACTGCCTTGGGTGTGGAAAAAATTAAGGTCAAATAAGGAACCTGGGTTATTCTTGAGTTGAAAGAAGGAAACTTTAGACTAATAGAAATCTGTCAAAGAGAAGGCATCATTGAAAGAGCTCATGGGATTCTTAAGATGCAGCTTCAAAAAATTAGGAAGGAGGAAATTAATTGTACCCTCAGTCATCAAATGAAGCTTGATGGCTGCCTGAAGCATTTGGTATAATGTGTAGAATAGAGGAATGTCAGTTGTGATACCGTTGCTGCTGATGTTCCTCCAGAGAAACTGGAATAAAATGCATCCCAGAACCATACCACTTATGTTTGATAGCAGCAAATCAATGCATGGCTTCTTTAAGAGATAGTTCCTAATAGCTACACAGAAAGTTGTTTGTTTGTTTGTTTGTTTGTTTTGTTTTTTAGAGCTTTATTGTAGTATGGTAATCCATTCTCGCCCTGAGGCAAGGCTTCTCAGGAAAGCTAACTGAAAGTGCAGCTGTAACTGAGTGAAGTTTAAGCACATTTGTTTGAATTATGTCACTCAGGGCAGCTGCAATAAGTAAAAGTACAGCCCCCTGGTTGGCAAACATCTACTGGGAACACATCTGTCAGTTCCAGAACAGCTGAGAGTGGCCTGCAGGAAAGGTGGCTTTTGGGGAGTGGTGTGATTGCAAATGTTACAGCCCCCAGCAGCAAGTGTTATAGCCCCTTACAGTACTTACTGAATTCTGCGGTCTAGGGAGCTAAATACAAAGCCTCTGGAGTCACTGACAAATTAGGCTCTGACTTCAAACTGTCAGGAAAACTTTTAGGATAATATCAAAGTTGACTCTGAATGCCAAACTACAGAAATGAAGCAGTTTTAAGTTCACCCACAATTTTAACTGTGGTAACTCATGATTTACATACTCTGTCTTGTTGAAAGAAAATGTAAATAGTTCTATTAAGATATTTTCTCTAGATGTTTGCTAAAGTTTATAAAGTAGTACTATAGAGTTTTCTTTTGAATGTAAGTTTGCAAAAAGTGTAAATATGTATAGTATAGTGATATCCATGCTAGTTGTAAATATATATAGTAATATTCATACTAGAATTATGTTAATTTATTAACGAATCATGCTTTGGTGAAGCTAAGGAAATATTCAAGTTGGATGCAGTTTATTTGATGCATTTGCATCAAGAGTTTTGAATTAGAAAAGGGCTTGGCACAGCTAAGGCTATTATAGATATCTTAGACTTATTCAAAAAGAAGATTTCATCTTTATTATCCACTATGCTTTTATTGGGGTGTGTGGCAGCTCTTGGTAGGGACCTGAGTCAGAGCTGAGTTAGGCTCTGTACCCCTCTTGTCAGAGGCTGGTAGTCAAAAATGGACAACATTCTTTTTGATAACTTCCAATCTAAGTCAGGGTATGATTGATGGAAAGTTTATCTCCATGACAGATAAGGATGATTAGTATAGAAGAACGACCTAAAATAGGCACAGTCTATCTGAAGGGCATGTGCCGGGTTCTTTATTATATAAAGAGAGGGAGTTGTGGGAGTCTACAGAGGTTTCCTAGTAGAACTTTGAGCTGGCTTTACCCAGCAGACCTGCATTAGGGGATGGCTTGACCATGTGTGTGCTTTCCAGGTCAAGCACTTGGGAGGGTCTGCACTTGTCTGTGCTAGAGAGCAGTCTTTGCCCTGCCCCTTGAAAAAGCACTTTTGAAGAGACAGAAGGGGCCAGTGGATATTGATTTGGGTCTTCCTGAAGTTATCCTGTGTTTATGTTTGTCTTATCCACACTATGTTTATACCTAAATATTTCTTATCTCTCTCATTTCAAGAGTACCCTGGGAAAAAGTGGGAGACGACCTCCCACTATATATTACCTATCATCTATCTATCTATCTATCTATCTATCTATCTATCTATCTATCTATCTGTCTGTCTAATTACCCTTATTATACTTTGAAATTAAAAATACAATTGTGAATAAGCTCACAAAATTTAAGATTCTTCTCATCTTGTGAGCACTAGATTGGATTGAGAAGACTCTGCCACTAGCTCTTGGTGAAAATTTGGCTATGCATTTTACCTCTGTATTCTTCTACTTCTTCATCTACAAAATGAAGTAATTGTCATATGCACTCCAAAGCTTCCTACACAAATATATGTCTGGATAGATGTGTATAATAAATTATTATATACCAGATGATGATTTAATAATTTTATGTCATGTGAACAAAACAAGAATTTCAAATTTCCATTAGGCAATTTACTGTCAGTCATATAGCTTCCTAGTGTTTAGACTTGTATTAATAAAAATATACCATTTCATGAGATTTGGCCTCCTTCTAAGTATTCTGATAGGTACTTTAGCTTGAGTTCCCAAACATGGAAGACTATTTACAGACTTTTACATGAAGCAAATCATTCACATGGAATTTGATGATGACTAATCAATTTATCAGAATATATGCCTGAAATTCTGTTATCCTAACCAGATTCCCTGAACTTACTTCATAGTAAGTTCATATAGCTTAATTTTCTCAAGACCCATGTAGAGAACAAATCTACAGTATTGTACTATGTCCTAATGTCATGTTATTGTGGTCTATCACACAGCTGGATTTACATCCAAAAATACTTTGTCTCAATGGACATCAATGATGTTACATTTGATTTACCTATATTATATAAAGTAAGGAAAGATTATATATTTTCATTTCTTGCTTTTTCAATCAGTGGCAACCATCCTACACTTATCTGCTCATAGGCCTCTAAGTTGTCAAAGCATAGAGGATAACTTGAATATTTAGTTGCCATATTTACACAACTTATTAAATCCATTTCTTAAGTTGTTGGCTTTTTGAGAGTGCTCTTGCATTATATCTGTAGTGAAAATGATATGCTAACAAGCTTGTAAAATCATTGCAACATACTTGAAATTGTGTTTAAAGTGTTTCAAATTAATTTTTTTATAAAAACTCATGTTTTGAAAAAGAACTGATCATCATAATGTAGTTCATCTGCAAACATAAAGATAACTATACTTAACACACATAGTTTTTTTTTTTTTTTGATTTTTCGATTTTTCGAGACAGGGTTTCTCTGTGTAGTTTTGCGCCTTTCCTGGAGCTCACTTGGTAGCCCAGGCTGGCCTCGAACTCACAGAGATCTGCCTGGCTCTGCCTCCCGAGTGTTGGGATTAAAGGCGTGAGCCACCAACGCCCGGCTCACACATAGTTATTTATAACTAATATGTACATATGTTGCTGAGGGTTTTACTCTTTTGGGGGCCCAACACCCAGCTCCCAAATAAATTATATGAAGACAAATTCTTACTTCTGAATAGCTAGCCTTAACTTGGCTTAGTTTATAGCCAGCTTTCCTTAGCTTAAATTGTTCCATATAACTCTTGCCTCTGGACATTTCCAGTTTTCTTACTCCTATAAATCTTACTCTTACTCCATGGCTTGCTGTGTAGCTTTGTGGCTAGCCCCTTGAGTCCTCCTCCTTCTCTGGCTCCTTCTTTGATTCCCCTCCTCTTAGATTTCTCCTTCTATTTATATTCTCTGCTGCCAGCCTCATCTATCCTTTCTCCTGCTTTGCTATTGACCATTTAGCTCTTTATTGACCATCAGGGGTTTTAGACAGACACAGTAATAGCTTCACATAGTTAAACAAATACAGCATAAACAAAAGTAACATACCTTAAAACACTAATCTACTATATACATATATAAACTAAGTATATATCTATAATATATATATATATATATATATATATATATATATATATATATATATAACTCTAAGTCATACTAAGTCATAATACTGAAGAGAGACATTGTTCTATAAATACCTCATGCCTAGTATATAACTTCACCAGCAGACAGGGAAAGAGTTTTGATAATTTTGATAATTTTCAAAATGCAGCTCAGAAACTGGTGAATGATGCTGTGTAAAATTTGTCCCAGTAGCACTCTATTAGAAAGCATCACACTACACCAAATGGTTGTGAAACAGAGCACATTCCTCTCATTCTCTCTCCTCTCATTCTCTCTCTCCCTCTCATTCTCCCTCCTCTCTCTCTCTCTCTCTCTCTCTCTCTCTCTCTCTCTCTCTCTCTCTCTCTCTCTCTCTCTCTCTATCAAACCTGGTTCTCAAATCTTGAATCTTATCCATAAAACATTATCTTTTACCTCTATAACCTCATTCTCTGTACCAGAGGTGGAGAGAAGCTTACACTATTTCCTCAAGAAATCAAGAAAATCAAAGTCAATTTCCTTTCAAGCTCTCCTTCTCAGGTAACTGAGGAGCAGCAATCATCAGGTTACAAGCTTGCCTTTCCTCAACTATAAGAGTTACTGGATGTTGATAAAAATCCCAGCTGACACCTGAAATATCTCTAGTTAAACAGATTTAATAGACAATCTGACCTTCAAAAAGTAGCCCTAATTTAAATCAAGCAAATTTGCCCTTTCCAGGAAAAATAGAAGCAAACAGTAATTGCTATGTCTTTAAGGGGTGAATACAGATGAGGAAACAGAAATTAACTTATTCGTCTATCTCTTAAATACATAATGTCCCTAAGAAGACAAGTTGGTCCAGAAGATGCGAGGATGACAAAAATGCAGGCTTTGATACAATGTGAGTATATTTGCATTGCTCAGTAGTGATGTTCACTAGAATTCTGAGTCACAGAGTACTGGCCTTTACCTCTTTACACTCCCTAATCCAGTTCGCTAAGAAAAGATGCTAACATCACCTTCTTAGGTGCTAAGGTGTCAACATAAGTGACAGTCAAATTGAAATGTAGAGATCATAACTCACCCTCTGTCATGCTGTACTATTCTCCATATTTGGACTGTTGCTTGTGAAATGTTTATGTCAATAGTGCATGCTTTTTCATAAATAGCTTTCATACTCATATCATCATTTATGATATTAAAACTGATTTAAGAAAATACTACAGATTTGTAATGCAGTTTAACAAGTTTGTTTATAGCTCTAAATCAAACCATGGATATCCTTTTAGAGGTGTTTAGTTTATAGCTGTGAATAGTACCAAACACATGTATTTAATAAGTTTTATTGTCATACTCTATAACTGTATCCACTGTATAAAGAATATAATTATGACAATTAAAGACAGTGCTTGTGGTGTGTACTTTTATGATTAAAGGAGTTAACCAAAGCTAAAAGTTTGCCAATATCTGAGATCTGATTTCTGAGTACAAATGAATGTCTTCTTTGTTTATTGAATAACAGAATAGGGTAGCACAAAGTTCACATGTTAGATATACAATGGATTTGATCATACAGGGATGAATGAAAGATAAAAAATATTTTCAATGCAGCTATTTATGTTTCTAGTTGTTTTGGTGTCTAACACACACACACACACACACACACACACACACACACACACACACACACACAACCTTCAACACCCCAATCTCTGGGTTGGAGAAATAGCTCAGCACATAAGATTGTTTGCTGCTCTATAGAAGAATCAAGTTCAATTCAGGCAGCTCACAGCCTTTGTAACTCCAGCTCCTGGAAAACTGTAGCCTTCTTCTTCTGGCCTTCTGTGGAAGCCATGTGCCATCCTCACCTATCTATGTAAGAACAATGAGAAAGGCCTTGATCTCAAAGTTTACATCAAAAAGGTGAATAATGAGCAGAAAAAAAATGATTATACTGTGATTCTTGTTTTCTCAGTCAGACTTTTATTTTTGCAGCCAAATGCCTGTTAAAAATCGCTAGTAGGTGTTATTTGTTTTGGATCATAGCTTAAGAAGTTTTAGTCCAATATCCTTGGGTCTGTGCATTATAAGCTAGTATTGGTGCAGAACACCATGGCAGTGAAAATTATGTAGCAGAGGCTGTTCAAATTATAGCAAACATCAATCAGAGGCAGGTAATGGAACCACTGACCGGTCATTATCTCAAAGGCACTGTCTCACTTGCATAGCCTAGCTCCATCTCTCAAAGTTTCCAGACCTTTCAAAATTGCATCACAGATGGTAAATTATTCTGTAATATTGACCCCATGGAGGCTGCTTCATATTAAATATAAAAAAGTTTAACTAAATGATGTGAAGAATAATAAAATAGTAAAATATGCTCATGATTCTCTCTGATCTATCCTCTTAAATAAAAGGAATAAGTTAATTGTAATTAAAGCAAAGTATAATTGCAAAATTATATCAAGATACGCCTCTACTTTTAATTTCTAAATAGAATTAAATGTTCTTTTTGTCACATACAAAATAATATCCAAATAATGCAGGAAGTTTCTGTATTTACAAAGCAAAGTCTATCAGAATCATAGGACATCTGTAGTTGGCATATGTCTTTAGCTGGACAAGTATAGGTGCACATTAGTCAAATTTGGGTGAATTTCCTTTCAACAGAACTAAAATACTGAAGCATTGCCAAATGTGGAGCTTGATTTAAAGAGTGCAGCAGTCAGTGGCTCCTGCACTGAGAACAATTTGACTATTGAAGGACTTTAAAGTTATTTTTGAAAAGTTACATTTTATTTTCCTTAAAATTCCCCAATGAATTTTATCTTCTTTCCATGATAGATGAAGATTATTGATTTGGACACATGGGATTTTCTGTCCAGAATTCACAACTTTTTAGAATGTCAGGTTTGCAATGTCTTGGAGAGAGTTCTCAGAGAAGAAACTATGACATGTCTACATAGCCCATCGGAAAAATCAAAATAGACTACCCTAGGAGATGGTGAATACATTTCATGGGAACAAGTTTGAAGAAGATGTGAAATATTAGCCTGTTGGTGGTTGCCACTTACGGAAACTTGGCATTATTATAATTTGTGTGGATAAACCAAAGTATTAGAATTGGGTTGTCTAGCACAGAAGCAAAAACAGACACAAGATTTTGTGTACCCTAAAAACTCATAATGAATACAACTGTGTAGGAACACCAATTATAGGAGTTGTATATTTAAAAAATTCTAGGAATGGACATTTTTGTGTAAGGAAGGGTATATAAGTAAAATATTTATGAAAGCATCAAATTGTAAAATTTGCAGAGAAAGATAGAACTAAGCTTTTTCATATAACTCTCTTTCCACTGTGATTGGCAGGGGCTAGAAAACTCTCAAAACCTTGCCAAAAACCAAGGCAGATGAAAAATCTAGAAAGAAAAAAAATGGATTTTGATATGAAGGAGCCATGAAGAATACTTAAATATACCTTGGGATTTAGCCTCATTGAGCCATGAAATGAAAAGTATTCATTGATTTTTCTTTCAGCTCAGCTGCAGAAATACTGTATTGACTCACCTAAAAATGGGACTTTAAAATAGGTAACATCCATTAATCTGGTAATAGAGTATTTCAGTAATGTTGTTGTAAATATACATTGGAGGGTCTAGAGAGATGGCTCAGAGTCAAGAACACTTGCTACTCTTGTAGAGAATCCCAGTTCAGATCCCAGTACTCCTATCTAGTGTCTTAGAGTTTCTATTGTTGTGAAAAGACACCATGACTATGGCAACACTTCTAATGAAAATATTTAATTGGGGTGGGGGGCACTTAACCGTGTCAGTGGTTCAATCTATTATCATCATGACGGGGAGCATGGCATCATGATATTGCCTACATCTTGATTAGAAGGTAACAGGAAATTAGCTGAGACACTGGGCAGTATCCTGAACATAGGAAACCTCAAAGCCCATAACAACAGTGACACACTTCCTCCAACTAGGTCATATCCACTCCAACAAAATCACAACCCCAAACAGTGCCATTCCCTATGAGATAATGGGGGCCAATTATACTCAAACTACAACATTTACTCCCTGGCCCCCATAAGCTTGTAAATATCATAATGAAAAACTTATTTAGTCCAACTTCACAAGTCCCTACAGTTTATCACAGACTCAATACTGCTTGGAAGACCAAAGTTCAAAGTCTTTTCTGAGATTCATGCTATCTCTTAACTATAATCTCCTATGAAATCAAAATTAGAAAAACGACCACATACTTCAAAAATACAATGGCACAGGGTATATATGACCATGCCACAACATAGGGAAGGGAACATAGTAAGGAAATACTAGACCAAAACCCAACTGAGAAAACTCCAACACTGCACCTCCATTCTGATGTCATGGATGAGATATCATGTGTGATGAGAAAGCCCAGAGACCTAGGGTAAAACCAAACACTATTGGTAAAAACAAAGAAACAAACAAAAAACCCACAAAAAAAAGGATCAATAAAATGACTCCTGATGATGTTCTGCTATACTCATAGATGAGTGCCTTATTCAGTCATTATCAGAGAAACTTCCTCCTGCAGCAGATGGAAAAAGAAGCAGAAACCAATAGACATTACTAGGAGAGAATCCTTGGAACACACAGATCTAATTTGGATGTCTCTATCAAATCCCTCCCCTCAGAGCTCAGGATACCCTGCAAAAGAGAAAGCAGAAAGAGTGGAAGAAGCAGAGGGGGTAGAAGACACCAGAACAAGGCCCACCGAACCAACTAAAAAGGCTCATATGAACTCGCAGAAGCAGCAAGCATGGGGCCTATGTGGGTCTGCGCAAGGTTGTCTGTGTGTATCTTATACTTCCAGCTTAATATTTTTATGGGACTCCTCAGTGTGTGAACAATTGCCTCTCCAATTCTTATCCCTTTTCTGAGGGGTGGGGTCTCTTCTCCTTCTATCGGGTTGCCTTATCCAGCCTCGATGTCATGGTTTATGTTTTGGCTTACTATATTTTATTTTGTCAGGAGAAAAGAAAGGAAAGAAGGAAGAAAGAAACTCTTAGGGCACGATAAAAGACAAGGATGTCTACATCTCTGCTCTTCAGTGGAGTCTCAGTGGTTTATGACTAGTCTTATTGCATTTTGTTATGGTATGTTCAATTGATATGAGTGGGAGGCTTTTTTTTCTGGAGGGAAATGAAGGAGCAATGGATATAGGCTGAAGGGATTGTTGTTGGGATGTATTGTATGAAAGAAAAATAAAAAAAAAAAGAAGAAGAAGGGAAGGAAAGAATCGATTACCAGGAAGCAAAGCTCACCCAAAACAATGAATAAAATAACAGAGAACTGCCTTCTATATATTCCAAAATAACAGAACAATGGCAATCTACAACTCTCCAAATCCCTTGAAAATCTTTTGTGAGAACAGAGACAGTCTCTCACTTCTACACTCTTCATTTAATGTACTTATTATTATTATTATTATTATTATTATTATTATTATTATTATTTGATCAGTGAGGGCAGCAGTCTTATTCCTTATTTTGAGTTAGCCACATTCATTTCTTTGTGATTTTTTCCTTCTTCTAATCCTTATTAATATCAAAAGAAGATAAGAAAAATAGATTTAACCTGCCATTCTACTGTGTACTCAGCCTGTAGAACCTGCTCTAAGAGAAAACTGTGATGACCAACCTTAACATTCCTTGGATTTTCCATGTAATCAGTTTTTATAACCTAAGTTAATGTATAGCTTTAATCTTAAGTTATATACTCTTTAATGCCTTGATCCGGAAAAATGTATGTATGTATGTGTCTCTCTTGTGGTACTAACTTACTGAATAGAGCCAACCAGTTGGAAGCCACCTGATACAACACATATTGACCATAAATGTTTCAAACATCATAGCTATTGCTTGATAATGTCTGTTTGCTGCTACATTTGTTATTCTGTGTCAGTTGTAATCAGGAAAGTTTCTTCCCTTGTAAAGCTCTGCTAAATTTGTCTTTGTGACAAATTCTTCATGCCTTTCCTATACCATATTTCTCTTGCTGTTCAGTAAATACAGAGTTGTGGTGGTTTTGTGTTCCCCAAAATGTTGTATACTCTAATAAATTTATCTGGGGTCAGAGAACAGACAGCCACTAGATACAAAGGCTAGAAAATGGTGGCACTCACACCTTTAATCCTAGCATTCCAGAGATAGAAATCCCTCTGGATCTCTGTGAGTTCAAGGCCACATTGGAAATAGCTAAGCATGGTGACACATGCCTTTAATCCCAGGAAGTGATGGTAGAAAGGAGAAAGGTATATAAGGCGTGAGGACCAGAAACTAGAAGATTTTGCTGGTTAAACATTCGGCTGGTTAAGCTTTCAGGCTGTGGAGCAACACAGTTCAGCTGAGATTCATTGGGATGAGGACACAGAAGCTTCCAGTCTGAGGAAACAGGACCAGCTGAGGAATTGGCAAGGTGAGATAGCTGTGGCTTGTTCTGTCTCTCTGATCTACCAGCATGGACCCCAATAACTTGCCTCAGGTTTGATTTTATTAATAAGAACTTTTAAGATTCCTGCTACACAGAGTAAATCTCTTTGTTAGGGGCAGACATGACAAGAGTCAGACATCAGATGTATTCAGACAGGCATAGAAACATAAAACAGACATATCACAGATCGGCCAGTAACTGCAACCTATAGACAGATGGAAATACAGGAAGAAAAGGCAACTGTAGAATTCAAATCTGTATTTCTTTGGTCATATTTGTGGGAACCCACAACTGACTCAGTTTCCCAATTTGAAACTGAAGTCTATTCTGAATCAATAGAGTTCAAGCTTCTGTGCTCCAGAGCTGTGAGAAAGTCCTGATTAGCCCACAGGAATGAACACACTATCTAGCTAGATGCAGGCTACTGATGCCAGCTGGAGGTACAAGATAGGAAATGAAACTGCCTGCTCCTTGACGCAAGGCAGGGTAGATAGTGGTTGAATGGCTGTGCTGCGCATTGTTCTACCTCTGTCCTTCAGAACTGTATATAAGCTGACTGTGAAATAAACCGACAGACCTCTGGACTCTTTTCTGTCTTCTTCGTTGTCTCTTCCATCCACATGCCTCTGCCCAGCTACCCAGCTGATTGTCGGCAGGCTCCGACACATTACTCAAGGGAGAATTGTCTTTTTATTCCTTAATGTGACCTTAATTCATTTCAGTGCCTTGGAGGTTATTGTTGGAACATTAAACAATAAAAAAAAATGTTTAGTTTGTAGTAGGAGAATCCTCATAATCCAAATGAGAACTCTTACATCTTCTACAATGAGGAGGAAGATAAACTATGTGAACCAGAACGCTAACTGTAGTAGAGAAGGACTTAATCTTGAACTCCCTTGCCTTGATTGAACCAGAAATTATTTTCTGTTGACCACATCACCCAGTTTGTGTTATTTTACCAAATAAATATAAATACATCAAAATGCATCCGGAATCACCTTGCAGTCACTACAGACACCTCCAAAGTTCCTTGTTAGGAAGTACATGTCTCCACACATCTTTCCTCTCTGGATTCCTGAAACTGAAATTCCCTGTAAGTGTGGTGATATATTGTGTACCCTAATAAAATTTGCCTGAAGATCAAAGAAAAGAACAAGCCACTAGATTAAACATGGAGGTCAGGCAGTGGCGGCACACACCTTTAATACTAGCACTCAGGAGGCAGAGATCCATCTAGATCTCTGTGAGTTCAAAGCCACTCTGGACTACATGAGATTGACTTAGTCTAGGAGAGAAAACAGAGCCAGACAGTGGTGTCACACACCTTTAATCCCAGGGAGTGATGGCTGGGTGGAAAAAGGTGTATAAGGCATGCAGAGACAGGAACTAAAGGCTTTTCAGCGGAAGTGTCCCTTTCAGCTAGAGGTTTTTTATCAGCTGAAGTCTTTTCAGCTGAGGAAGCTCATTTGTCTAGAGGCCTATTGGCTGAGGCTCTTTCAGGTGGAGGAGTTGGTGAGGTAAGAGGTGGTGGCTGTGGCTTGTTCCTTTGTCTCTCTGATCTTTCAGCATTTGACCCAATATCTGGTACCTGTTTTTTTTTTTTTTTTTTTATTGAAAGACCATATGAGAATTCAAGCAATATGTAAGAAGTCTAAACCTTAGGAATGCTCAGAGCAGCTTCCTGGCATGTAGCACCGTGTTAGTCCCTGTTAGTTTACTTCAGCTACCCCTACACCATTAACAGTAGTCCTTTTCGTCAGATGTCATTAATTTCAGTTTAAATATCTTATTTCCTGATAGGAGAGGAACACATCAGTAAGTAAGGATTTGTTTTTAATTAGGGAATCTGTGTTAAAGGCACAATACCTCATTAAATTACTCACAATTGCAAAATTTAATTACTTCTTAAGCTTACATCATGGGAAATGAGGCTCCATTGAGCATCCTCTGTCTTACTCTCCTGACTATGGCAGACAGCTGCTGGGTCAGGAGACTTGTCTTCATGACTTTGACAGAGGACAAACTTGATAATAAAAGACCTGGTGCAGGGAGTTGTTTTTTTTTTTTTTTCCTAAGAGTACAATGGCAAACCAAGTTCAAATGTAGCAAAGAGAAATTAGTTTTGCTTCATCGCAACTGTAAATATACCCTAAAAATAAAATGTATATAAACTGAAACAAACCAAAGGAATGCGGAGAAAAAGGAAGACATTTGAAAATGGACTGCATAAAGGCATATGGTTTTTGCACCTAAATTATTGTTTGCTCAAAGCACATTTTACTTCTACAAAACAAAGTTGAATTTTTGAAGACAAAGTATTGTATCAAGGGTTGGGATATTTAAGAAAGACAGAGCTTGTGACACAATGATTCAGACCTACTCCTTTCTGCCCCAGGATCTGACTTCATGTTTTTGCGCAAACACAGTTTAAAAATGTTTGAGCTATTCTCTAAATTGTTAGTACTCCTCCTCATAAAGCTGCATGTAACACACCAGTCTGTGCTTACATTGGGAAGAGGAAGCAGAGATTTCCCTAAGAATCTGATGATTTTGATGAACATAAATGCCCCTTGCTGGGTTGTCTGCATAGCTAAGCCCTCACTCTTCCACTTCCTTTAAGTTAAAAGTTTGTTTAACAAATGATTTGTGTTTGTTTATTTTAACCACATTATGTATGATAGAAGATATTGGTTTTGAAAAATATAGTTGTGGAATTTACTTTCAAAGTTATTTATTAAGAAAGAGTATATATAGACTATTATTTGTATCTACTTAGATTAATCTTAAGACATAGATTGAATGTACACTCTACTCAGGAGAAAGCTGATGTTTGTTAAATAAAATTAAGTCAGCAGTATTTTCATCAGTTATAAATGTGTAAGTTCTACCATTTTTCTTAATGTTTAAGGAAATTTAAAGAAAAAATATTGTCCTTATTTAAAGGAGCATTGATGAAGAGTTAATGATGTGTAAGATCTTTTATTTTGCAAATAATAGGATTTGCTAGCTTTTGTAATATTAAGAGAAAGTGAAATTTATAAGTCACTTTATCCTTATAAGGCCCAAGGGCATCTAGGTCCAAATACTTCAATAAAAGACTTATTTATTTTGCACCATACCAAATGCTGACTGAAGGCATGGAGAATATAATAAACAATAGTATCAGCATAAAGATCAGCAAAATATCGCTTGCACATTCCTGTCCAGCAGTATACTGTGATTTCCCTGCCTGTAAGTCTTCCCTCTTTCAACAATCTATACTTCAGACTTAAGTATTTATTCATTCTTACTCAGGAATTGGTGACCAAGCCTACTTAAGAAACAAATTTTATGGTGCCCATTAAAACTCAGGATGGCATTACATAGTAAGTATATATTAATTTACAACCAGTGTCATGATTTTTTTTAAAGGAAAAGCTTTGGAGTTTTTGAACATGTAATATTTACATTCTGATAGGAGCTCAAACAAAACTGAACTGATACTTCACAATTGGCCCAGAGTTTGTTAACTCTTTTAATAAGGAATTGAAGTATAATAAATCTCTAAAATGAGATGGTTATATTTAAGCTAGTATTTATTTACCTACATATTTTGCTAGTTTTTTTCTATACTAAGCATAATGAAGACCAATAAAACACAAAGGATTGATCACATCATTATAAATTTTGACCTTTAGCAAAATTGGTCACAACTGGGTGATTTGGGAAAATTGAAACACTGCAGTGAGGGAGAGTTCACTTATAGAGAATAAATGTACAAAGGGTATTTGTTTCCCATAAGGTGTAGCAGTATTCATATATTGTTTCCAGCAGGATGTTTGTGCCTGGTGTGTTATAAAAAAGAAAAGAAGCAGAGTTGGTTCAATTTATATTTTGGCTATCTCAACACTTTCTAGACTATATGTGTAGTTTTACTGTTGAATGTTTACTTAGTTTTCTCTCAACAGAGCAAGGATTAGTGATTAAATTTTAATAATTGATGGCCTTTAATGACCCAATGTTCAAATGGAATATTAAAATAATCTCATAACATGTGTCTCAAGTACAAAGGCAAAATCCTGCTTCTAAACCACAAGTCTGTTTTAGCTCCAGGCTTGTAACACTCATTGATCTTGACTCGCTATGGTTTTGCCTTGGTATATAGATTATCTATACTGTAATTTGCTAAGATTCTGATTCTCTTATCTTTTCCTATTCTTTTTGTTAAATGAGTTCAGGTAGACATGCTGTCCTTGAAATTGTAAACTTAAGCAGCTCCTGGAAAAGGAAAAGACTTATGATTGTAATAAATAATTCTGAGCTACTGTGGGCTGAAGTGCAAATTCCTGAGGAGAAATACGGGGTACAATATGCCACGATGAAAGCAGGAAATAGGGTGCTAAAGAGAACAGATAAAGCAACAACTGTCCTGCCTACATTCATGTGCAAGTGGAGCAAGCGGTGACGACCTTGTGCCTGCCCACTCTCTTATAACACTTGTTTTCACTCAGAAACACAGATGTCAAATGTGACCCAATATCAGGTTATTATCTATAACCAAAATTCCTGTATTCGTCTAGTGTCTCTTTTCTTATTAATATCCACTTTATATAGTAATAGTAACTACTGATGCAGGCTCAAAGGATAATGTATACTATTGTTTTATTTTTATTTGTTTCACAACAGAAAACTAACTAATCTTTGAGTTTTCTAAACAGAAATTATACATCAAGAGCTCTAGAGGTTGAAAATTTTAATGATACAGTTTGAGAAGCTGATATTTGATATAGGATTTATCAATGATTTTTATTATATTTGTTTTATTTTACAAAAATTTTTAATTCAATATATTATGTATTAGATAAAGAGAGAGACATAGCTAGTTACTAAATCTCTTTGTCATATAAGTAGAATTGTTTATCAGCTGTTGAAGGACTTTGGGAATATGATGAAGTATAGAGAAGTTAAGAAGGATCTCTTAGTAGAAGCCTTTTACTACTAGTAGTATTACAAAAATTAGTGTTTCAGAAAAAATCAATACTAGCATGTTTGAATGAGTAATTCTTTGACCAAATAAATATTTAGAATAATTTTTCTTTGTCATTGAGATGGTGACATGAAACCAAACCAATAAAAATGGGAACTACTAATAAGTTCATCATGCTGGGTTTTTGTGATTTGAGAATATCTCACTTATTTCTCTGTCTTTTTTGATTGAATTTTTAAGATCATAATTAAAAATTAAAAAGCCAGCATAGATAAGTGCACAATTACCTACAAGGTCTTTATTATATGACATAACAGTTTTACATAGAGCTTGACTTCCACTCTCTATGTCCTGAAATCTGGGCTGGCCTATGATATGATTGAATTACCTACTAGAATAAAGGATGACATTGAGATCTTTAAGATTAAAAGTATGTAGCATTATACCTGTCAATAAACACTTCTCCATTTTCTTTTTCTTTTTTTTTAAGTATCAATAGACTAAAGAGATGGCTCTTCTCTTGAAAACACTTACTGTTCTTGTAGTATCTAAAGTTTATTCCCAGCACCCATATATTATAGCTCAAAATCTGCAGCTCCAGTAGGTCCTAAACCTTCTGGCCTGTGCAGGTACCTGTATTCATGTGCACAAAATTTACATACACACAGACACAGATATACACACACAGACACAGGCACACACACGCACACACACAGAGTCACATATAGACACACACACAGTCACACACAGGCAAGCATACATGAATGTAGCAGAAAATTTTCCTGTGTTCTGCCCAGTCCAAAGCTGCTCAGACCCAAGTAAACACACAGAGGATTATATTATTTATAACTGCATGGCAATGGCTCAAGATTTTTGCTAGCTAGCCCTTATATCTTAAATTAGCCCATAGTATTAATCTTTGTATCACCACATGTTCCGTGACTTTACCTGCATCCCATTACATGTATCTCCTTGGGCAACTCACTGGCTTCTCTCCCTGCCTTCTTCCCATCTCTCTCTTTGGAGAGAGCAGCAAGTGATCTTAACTGTTGATATATCTCTTAAGATGCAGATGTAATATCAAAATCCTGTAGTCTTTGGAAAAATTAAAACAATTTAATATCTGAGGTCTTTTTTAAAATTCAGTCCTTAATTGTAGGTTCCTATATTTGTTGTAATAATTTTTCTGTGTCCCACAATAAAATTAATCTGAGGATCAAAGGATAAAGGTTAGCCACTATTAGTAAAAACAGAGGTCATACAATGTTAGCACATGCCCTTAATCTGTCTGTATCTCTGTGTGTTCAAGGCCATACTAGGGAACAGAGCCAAGTGTGGTGACACATGCCTTTAATCCCGGTACCAACCAAAGAGACCTGGAGATCTATACAGACAGCCACTGGCAAGGAAGTGAGGTAGATAGACTAAGATAGCCAATGAGAGGGCAGAACAGCAAAGCAATAAAGGCATGAGTAAGACAGGAAGTAGCTCGCACTTTGGAAGCTGCAGTGTGGTGAGATAAGGTTAGCTGGTGGCTGTTCTGATTCCTGTGATCTCTGTCAGATTTTCACCCCTATTTCTAGCTCTGTGTTTTATTTGTTTTTTTTTTTTTTAATTTAATAAGACCACTTGGAAATTCGTCTATTTGGCTCCCAGTGTGGGGTGCCATTTGTATTAAAAGTTTTCTATGATCCTGCCCATTGCCATGGTCCCCACAACCACTTATAAAATAATCACTCAGAAGCTTATATTACTTAAAACTGCTCAACCATTAGCTCAGGCTTACTACTGACTAGCTCACACTTAAACTCAGCCCATTTCTGTTAATCTATATGTTGCCACGTTTTCCATGGCTTTACCTGTGTGCCATTACATGCTGCTCCCTCAATGGTGGGCTGGCATCTCCTCACTCAGCCTTCTTCTACCCTGAATTCTCTTTGAATTCTCTTTGTCTTCTTATCCTGCCTATACTTCCTGCCTTGCTACTGGCCAGTTAGCATTTTATTAAACCAGGGTACAAAAGCATTATCCCATGACATATAATATCTTAAATCAAATCAAAACAAAAATCAAATGGTACAAATGATTCAATGTCTGGGTTCTAAATAGCTTGTGCAACATAGGCTCAGGCTGATTCTATTCCACAGATGCTATTGTATTTCATCATCATCTCATTTTACTGCCATTTCCAAAATCCTGGGGTTTCCACTGAAACTGAAGCTGTGCCTTCCCCAACAGACACTCCTGGCCCATTCAGGGACTGTGACACTGATGTATAGTACCAAACCTCAGCTTCTCTCCATGACCCCATTAATCCTGGGGCTACCATGGCTATATATACTACTAATGGCTTCTTCTGGCTTCACACCTCAGCTACTGTTATTGCCACATTCATCGCAGCAGTGTTAATGCCACCAAATCCAGTAGCATGTGGGACATCTTTACATAGCTACCATTTCAGCTTCTTGCTTGAAATGCAGCCTTAGCCTCCTCTAGAACACTGTTCTGTGTGATGACCCAGAGGAAATACTTCCCATTAGAGTTCACTTTAATGGTGTTGGTCTATAATTAATCAGGGCTGTCCTTTTCTTCAGCCCAAGATAAGCAACATCAATTTATCCAGGATTCCTCTTGAAACATGAGTAAATTCATATGGAAACTTTATACCTATAATGACTCTATAAGGAACATTGTCAAATCTATAATTCTAAAAAAGAAAATTTTGCTACAATAGAAATCACTGCATAAATAGCATTACAAGTGTTTGATTATCAATCAGATTTAAGGAATAAAGTGGAATTATTTTAGGCGACAAACCATATAAATAATATAGATTGTGGTTGTTTTAGTTAGATTTTTTTTAAGTCCACACAAGCTAGTGTCAACTGGAAAGATGGAACAAGAACTGAGTAATGATTTCATCAGATTGGCTGGCCTGTGGGGGCATTTTCTTGATGAAAGCTTATAATTTCTTGACACTAAAAAAGAATCATTCCTACCTCAAATACATAATCTATTGCTGCTCAATATTCAGAACACCTCTGTATTAAAATTTCCTTTGTCTTACAGCTGTAAGACAAACCATATCAATTTGTTATGAAGTTCAAAATAACGCTGAATGAGGGAGAGATGTATGTTACTTTACATCTGCTGCACACAGTGGTCCCTGAGCCTACATTACCCGAGCTGCTCACTGTCCACTGCAGCCGCCATCACGACTCCCTTGCTGCTGAGCCTTTGCAGAGGGCTGCTGCTACCTCTACCACTGCCCCGGCTGCCTCTGCCACTGCCTAAGCCACCTCCATGTAGGGAAGAGAATGTTGTTTTTGGCTAAGTTTCTGTCTTTTTGTTTTAACAATAAAGGCTGGGTGCCATATGCTGGGGTGAGAACCTGCTAACTCAGAGAGATACAGAAAGTAGCCAGCCAGCTGACCTTTTGCCTCTGACTTCATCTCAGAAAGAGTTCTCTCTCTCTTGCACCATCTAAAACAACATTCCTCCAGCCAGATGTCCCTCCCTTCTACTTCCTGTGTCTCTCTCTCTCTCTCTCTCTCTCTCTCTCTCTCACCTCTCCACTTCCCCTCACTCTCTCTAGTTATTTCCAGTCAACTGATTGCTTGCTCTGTCCCTTGACCTATGGTTGATTTTATTTAAATAATATAATTTGGGGTTCACAATGTGATCAAATATCCATCCCACAACAGATATACAAACACAAACATGGTTGGATAGTAATGGCTAGATGCTATATAAATGTAGCTTTTTCTAACAACAGTTGATTCATAAGGTCATTTGGGATTTTTTTTTAGTGGAAATATTTCAATATTGTAGGTAAAAGCAGAAATCAAAATGAGACTTATACTGAAGAAATATCCAGTCTAACTACTCTAGGACTTTAGGGGGCCCGGTCTTTAACTGTTACAAATATTTTATGCCTGATAGCAGAGAAGTCAGCAATACCATGCTCTGGAAGTTCCACTCCTATAGTTTCAATGGCTTTAGTCATCCATAAGACTTTAATTAGAGACTGTACAGCACAGTGTAAAATAGCATAAATGTAGTCAAATATGCAGTAATATCTTCTAAAATGACTCCGTAAAATTGAAATAACTTCAGGCAAAGACATTTAATGTATGGAATGTGGTGCTCAAGCAGACAGCTTTGCATGAATCTGGAATCTGCCATTTTTACTTCTTACCACGACTTTTTAAAATACAATGAACGGGTAATTGAAATATGCCCCATACTTTATTGGTGTTTTACACTGTTTGCTGTATTTCTCATAATATAAATTTTTGGTTTTAAAATATAAGCTGCATTTCCTCCCTTTGTGTCAGTGATCATTGTGAGCCAACAGAGCAGAAATGCTTTGGAGGTCGTTAGAAAATTTCCAAAGCAATTGCTCCCCATTATAATGAGAAATAAGGTTTACTTACTGATTTGGCCTAAAGATGAGAGTCAGAAGTCAATATTTACAGAAGACAGGTAACAATGCCATACAGATTTCTACAGACTGCAAAAAGAGAAATAACTGACTTACCAAAAATATTAAGAAAATTGTACTAACTCTTATTGTTAAGCATAGGATAACTGCAGTTAAAAACGAAGAAAAAAAATGAAGAAGAAAAAGAAGATTCATTAGGAGTTTATGTTTTCTTGTTCCATAAGAGTTTTGGCAGGTGTACATGGCTAGAAGCTAGTTAATCTCTACACAGAAGCATGAAGCTCCCATCTGCCTCCTCACAGTACCCTGAGGTATACCTTGTTTATATCTCAAGCGCTGAACTTGAATCCCCAGAACTTGGTGGAAGAATGGAGGAAGAGCTAGTATGGTGTATGTTTTGCTGTGTTATTATTCTTATATATATTTATATTTTAACTATACTAATGTAGCTTCTCTAATAGCACATTATAACATCTTGAACTGTTTTTATAACAAGTTGTATCTAAAAGCTGAGTAACTAACCATATTATAATCCTAGCAGTTGTGCTTCATACAAGAATCTAGAGATTTTTTTCCTACAGGTTGTCGACATATGAAATACTAGATTAATGAGAGAAATCTATGAATTGCTGGGAAGAAAACTTATTTATTAAGAGACTAAATGAAGATCACATACTCACTTATACAAAATAAATCAACACCATTGACTCTTCATATCCCAGGGAAATATGGGGAAAACTCCAAACCAGGTCACCAAACCATGGGCTAGGAAGCCTCCCAAGTCCAAGAGAGACAACCTCCTCCCTCTTCTCTTTGTAAGAGGTCTTACAGGCAGGCAAGAAGCACTGCCTCTATAGCCCAGATAGCCCAAGGTCATGGGCAGATCGAATACCCACTACAATAGATAATATGTATGCTTTGAATACAAATACTACCAGAGCCTTCACACTGCCTTTTGATAAATAACAATCTGTATGGCATCATGTACAAGTGTTCACTCTGAAGGAAATATATGAAGAGAATCATTATTAGATAGATCCATGTGCATCATAGTTGAAGATGTGATAGAATTTCAGGCAGAACTGATTATCACTCCAAATGAAGCGATAACTCCAATCTATTGAAATTTATCTACAGATGCTTTATTATTTTATTTTTTCTGTATTTTATCTATAATGTCATTATTCTATTATTGTATATATTGTAGTAAGCTGATAACACAGAACAATATCTTTTTTGTTGTTGTTGTTCATTTATTTTTTTTTTATTTTTTATTTTTTTTAAGACAGGGTTTCTTTGTGTAACCATGACTGTCTGGAACTAATTCTGTAGACTAGGATGACCTTGAATTCACGGAGTTCTATTTGCCTCTGCCTTCCAAGTACTGGGATAAAAGGCAGGGAACAATATTATTTTTAATTTGAAATGCACATTATTTATTTTTCCTAATATTGTGAACAAACACATTACATAAGCATTTCAAGGAAGGAAGCAATCATTTTGTTTACTGTTTGGAAATAAAGTCCATTCTTGTGCGGAAAAAAAGCTTGCTGAAAGAAAACTGAGTAGCGGTCAGAGTGTGAGGCTGTTTGTTCAGATATCTGAGCTCGATCAGGTTCAAAGAAAGGAGAACCTCAGCCAAGACTCAACTTCCTTACTTACGTGTCTCTTTTTATTCTGCCAGGGACACAGCACTATGGGATGAACTCAACAGTACTCAGAGTGTGTCATCTCTTGTCATTAATTCATTAGATATTTATTATTCCAATCAACCAGACAATCCAAATTAACAAACACAAATTTCTGTGTGAAGGCAAAATTAAAAGACAAAGCAAAACAAAACAGCAACAAAAATAAAATCTGGATTATAGGAAAATCATGATCTTTTAGGTGGAGCTGTGGGTTCACAAAACCTAATTGAATTAAAGCTCAGGCATGAAAGAAATACAGACTTTCCCCTCCCAGTGTATTACAAATAAATCACTCAGAGGACAATATAACTTCTGTAGAATATGGGGTGTTTTTTATATCTTCAATCATTTAAGAATGAAAGTCATTGTGTAGTTTGATGGTCATCAATGCCACAGCACATTGAAAACCTATACTGATGATATCTTTGAAAATGTTACTTACTTTTATACTTCTTATTTTGTATTACTTAAACAAATGGAATTTATATCTACTTTTATCACATTCTTCCCCTCCCCAAAGTTCTTCCAGATTCTTTCCTTCTTCCTGCCACCCAACTTTAAGTTCTTCTTCAAAACAAACAAATAACCCAACACAGCAACCAAATATGTCAAAGATAGAAAATGAAATACAACATCACTCCACAAAAAAAAGCAAGCAAACAAAAAAAATCCATGAAATTGTAACCAAAGAAAAGTACACATATGAACAAAACCAAAACAAAAAAAAAAAATGGAACCCAGAAATGTTACATTGTTAGGTAACATTTGTTACCTAAGATATTAGACTATCAAAAGAAAACTAAAATAATTTTAATCACCATATTACTGTTCCCTTCTAGCTATAAGAAAATATGATAAAGTCACGGTCCCCAGAGGTGAATTTGACATCTCCTGAGGCTTTTCTCCTAGAGTTGTGGATGGAAAGTTCTCACTGTCTTTTTTCATAGTTTTTTTTTTCATAGACAAACTCTGAGTATACACCTATACTTTTTATACAAAGACATCAAATAAAAGTTTGAAGTCCATCTTAAGTTTCAGCTTAATTACCACTAATAAGTCCTTATTTCCAAGTACAGTTTTATTCTGAGGTAAAGATGCTCAGTCTCAAATGTATGAACTAGATAGTCACACAAATCCAACATAAAATTTTCACTTTGCCTAAAAGCCTGAGATTTCTACACAGTAAATAGCATTCTTCTGAAAGATACCTTGGACGCTTTCCACAATGTTAAAATATACTGAATTGCAAAATAATGCAAACTGTGTGTTGATCTCATTGTCTATAATCTCAAATAGTTATTATTTTAGTTTATGGGAGGACATTGAATATCACAGGTTCTTTTATTCCAACATTAATTATTAATATTATTGTCCTTCAAATTAGACATTAAAGGTCACAAACTAGTATGTGTACATATAAATATAAGAAAATAAGTGTGCATGATGGCACAGTGAAGGTATGGTCCAGTGGTTGATTAGTTCAGCATGCTCCCCAATTTTAGTGCGAAGCCAACACCTGATAAAGGCAAGAAGAAATCTGATGGCTTGTTTTCTGTCAACATGACATAAACTGAGGTTATTTGAGAAGAATGAACCTCAGCTAATAAAATGGCCTCACCATATCGGCCTGTAAACAAGCCTAGGGATATTTTCTTGACTGGTGATTAAAAAGAGAGTCAGAGTTCATTGGGGGTGGTGACACCTTGGAATGATAGTCCTTTATGTTATCAGAAATCAGGTTAAGCAAGCCATGAGTAAATAAACCAGTAAGCAGCACTTTTCCATGACCTAGGCTACAGTTTCTGCCTCCTGATTTCTGCTTTGAGTTCCTGTGCTTTCTTTCCTGAATGATGAGCTACAAGCTGTAAAGTGAAATAAACCCTTTCTCCTAAAGTTGCTTTCAGACATGCTGTTATATCACAGTAACAGAAAATCTAACTAAAACACTGAAGGTCTGCAGGAGCTCACACAGAAACTCTCTAATATCGAGATGACAATGTTTTAGGTGAGTAGAATTCTGTTTCTTTTTTTTTAATGTCCAGTGTTACATGTTTGTTTGTTTATTTGTTTTATTATTAAGAGATTTTTCTATTCATTTTACATACCAACCACAGATTCCCCTCCTTCTGCCCCTCAGCTTTTCCCCCCAACCCACCCCTCATTCCCACCTTCTCCAAGGCAAGTTCTCCCATGGGGAGTCAGCAGATCCTGATACAATCAGCTGAGGCAGGTCCAAGCTCCTCCCCCCTGCACTAAGGCTGCACAAAGTATCTCATCATAGGCACTAGTCTCCAAAAAGTAGGTTCATGCACTATGGATGGGTTCTGATCCCATTGCCTGGGGGCCCCCTAAACAGTTTAAGCCAAACAACTGTCTCTCCTATCCAGAGGACCTAGCCTGACTTAAGTTTCAATGTGGAGGGAGGTGAGCATTCCAGGCTTTTGAAAATATGAGGTGGAGCCTGGTATTAGCAGTAGACATATTTTATACTAATTTTCCTAGAGGAAACTCATGGTAAGTGTCCAAATGATGCCTGTTGAATTTAGGTCATGGGTCATCAGTATATTGTCACAGCATGTTTTATTGTGATTGTTAAAAACATGTCTCGGATATTTCTGATTTGATATGATAGATTCTCAGCCATCATTACATATTGACATAAAGTAAATAATCAGCTGTGAGCTCCTGCTGTTATGGCAGATGGCAGTATTTACTTGTACAGGGAAAATGGGGAATAATTCTTTCTTGGCACTTATACTCAAAACATAGCAACTCATGGTCTTGACTATTGATCTCTAAATGTGTCTTCCAAGTTTAATCATCTGATATGTCCATACACTCTAACAGAACCTTTGCTCCTATAGCACAGTTAATCCTTCTGGTCACCACACATGAAAAAATATTGGTTATATTTTATTTGAAGGAAAATTTTATTCACAGACATTTGGTCATTATGCCAATGTCAAACTTGAAAGTTGCTAATTGAAACACTAGAGAAAGATAGAGCTGGGAGACCTAGACTATTCAATTCATATTTCATGGTAGCAGTAATGTTGTATTTGCTAGTTTTGAATCTTAGTTGCTTTTAGAAAAATACATGTAGCTATAACTTTGTTTCCTTTCTATAACACTATGAAAATCTCACATACTTACATATGTATACCCTTGCATTCAGTAACCAATAATTTAACTTGTTAAAAAAACTCTCACACATCTTATCCTAGATTTAATATGGAAAAGAGAATATGGCAAAGAAAGGAAACATTTTATCCATTTTCAAGTATTACATTAAATACAAATCCATGATTTCAAAGTCTGCTTTTATATGCAGAAAAAGATATATGACTACTTAAAATCAGGATTTATAATATCTGTAAACCAATACAGTCCAAAAAAGATTTGCATTTTGTGAAGTATATGCTAAAATACATATATATGATATGAAGGAAACTAACATACAATTTTATTATACAAGTGTGTGCCTCTCTGGGGAAATATAACTAGGAGAAGGTGGGTATATGTATACTGAAGGCCACTGACGTGTGGCTGTCACAAGGAATTGTTTGTTCATTGTCTTACAGAAATGAGAGATGGTAATACAGCTCACAACATGTATGAAAATCTGGAAGAAAGAATATATTGGTTTTACTTTATTTGCTAAATCTCCAACCTGCAGTTCTGTAACTTATACATGGCCATGTTAAATTTATATAAAATCATCATAGTAATATTTAGTTCTTTAGGGTAAAATTACTCAAATATGACAAGAAGTTAAATCTATATATATAAAGTAACTCACTTTAAAGTTTGGTTGAAGTGTATTTAGTTGCATGATACAAAGATTTCCTAGATATATAGGTAAAAATTAATAGGTAGATAAATGACCTTAAAAATGAAAAACAACCTTAAAAACCACTTTAAGAAGATGATAGAGGCCTTTAAAGAAGAAATGAAAAACATCCTTAAAGAAATTGAGGAAAAGGCAAACAAAAAACTGGAAGAAAACAATAAATCTCTTAGAAAGCCAAGCAAACCAAGAAAAAGCAATCAAACAGGTGAAGGAACCAGTTCAAGACCTGAAAATTGAAATGGAAACCATGAAGAAGACATAAACCCTTTTTAAATGAATTAAACTTTTATTAGAAAGTAAATTACCCCATGTTTACTGAAAAGAATATACCTGTAATTACCGAGTCGCTATCATAGTCTTTCAAGAATCTTAATTATGAATTGTGAATAGGCTGAGAAGAAAATATTTTCTCAAATAAGTCACGAGGAAATTAAAGGGCAGGTGACAGTAAATATCAAATTAAAAGTAAATATTTTCTCTCTCTGCCAAGTTTAAAATTCAATAAGCATTTCCTGTATTTGCTGACATAAGATGATTGTTTGAAATCACTAAATATTATTGTATTGTCATGGCAATGGGATAAAATGTTACTAACCCTATATAAGTCTAAACACTATGCTATGTGTTTTGCCTGTTCATATCATTTAGCTTATGTGGTAGCCATATGTGAAGAGAGAATTAATTACTTTTAATTAGAAGAAATACGACATTAACAAAAACTTAGCCATTATGCAGTTATCAAGGATAGTATAATGATTAAAATCCTAAAAATGCCAAGCATGGTGGTGCATGACTTTAATCCCAGCACTTGGGAGGCAGAGGCAGGTGGATGTCTATGAGTTCAAGGCCACTGTGGTATACAGTGAGTTCTAGGACAGCCAAGGCTAACCAGTGAAATCCTGTCTCAAAAAAAAAAAAAAAAAAAAAAAAGAAGCCTAAAAATATCTTACCACAGATGTGTTCCTTATGACAATGCTGTTGTAATATTTATTTTGTGCAACAGATTTAAAGTCATAATATGTTAGAATACATCCTTAACTTCACAGTTATTGAAATTCATGGGATAGGTACATATTAATGTATGATTCTGTCATTTGTAAGACATAATAGTTATAACTACATTAAATGTCAGTAGTACACATCACTTAATACAAATAGAATATCTCAAACCTTCAAGAATTTGCTCCATGCTGAGATGTAGAGAGCACTGGTAAAGTTCCCAACCCCTCACTCTGTCATGATCCTGCCCTTGTTTATTACGTATGTGTGTACAGCATACACCAGTATATATAAGGAATATACATACAGATTAAAAAATTAAAATAAGCCGGGCGTTGGTGGCGCACGCCTTTAATCCCAGCACTCGGGAGGCAGAGCCAGGCGGATCTCTGTGAGTTCGAGGCCAGCCTGGACTACCAAGTGAGTCCCAGGAAAGGCGCAAAGCTACACAGAGAAACCCTGTCTCGAAAAACAAAAAAAAAAAACAAAAAACAAAAAAACAAAAAATTAAAATAAAACAAAAACTATGATATAGTTATTTACATCATGGCAAAATAAAAAATACATTATTCCACTCATACTTTATTTTAAAAATAACACAATTTGTTCTACGGTAGTGAACACACACTCTCCTGGAAAAAACTAAATTTAGCTTTCAAATCTAGACAAACCTATTAATTATTTCTGAAAAAAATATAGTATTGATAATTATCCAAAGAGTGATGAAACTAAACTTTCCAGGTGCTTTGCTGCTGAAGCCAGAATAAAATATCACTCATGACTAAATAATTAGCCCAACAAAGTCAACTTGGGTCTAAATGAAAAGAATGGTACTGGAGAATAGATAGCTCCCATTGCTCAAATTTTCTCAAAGTACTTAATATAGACCTGATGGATGTGCTGTAATTTAGTCTCATTTGATGACCTGCCATCTCTTCAAAACTGTTCAGGTTGCTGAATACCCAGTTACTCCTCAGGCTCAAAAGTTATTTTTCGGTCCTCGTTATTTAAGGGGGCAAGTTTTGTGTGAATCAAAATCAAAATAATTCTTAAAGATTCATGATGAGATAATTACAGTAGGGAATATATAGCTTACTAAGAGAGGGGTTATAAAAGTCCAGTTTTCCCTTTCTTTGGGGGATTATTTCTCTTTCAATATTGCTACACTACACATTTAACCGTGGTAGAGAAGGCATTTGGAAGTCACTGATTCAGTGTGTCACAGAACAGTGTCAAAGGAACCATTAAGTTTCCCTGAGGGTAAGTCCTTACAGCAGAAAAGACTTTATAGTTGATGGAGGAGGAGGCCAATTGGACCGACTATAAATATATTACTGAAGTATTTGGCCTTACTTTTGTAAACCTAAGATAAAACAAAGATCTGTGCAAACTGAAATGCCCTACATGCATAACCCTACATGCATAAGCTGTTAAAAAAGACAATTCATGGGAAAGAAGTGATATTTTTATGTTAAATTCCTGTATACATTATTTTATGTGTAGTTTTTCTTTGAATTTCCTTACTACAGAACTGTAGTGTGTATACTTCCACTACAGTCAATCAGAGGATCAAGAGGGAATTATGATAGTGAGCATCCTCCTTTTCATAGCCTGTTTTTGCTTACCTTACAGAATTCTTGGTCACATCCAACCTTTCCCATTCATAGATATTTAGACCAAAGACTTCCAATGAACTAGAGGTCATATTTCATATTTGGTGACTTGAATACTTCTGTGGCTATTTTACTCCAACCAGTGTCTTCTGTGTAGATGTAACCATCTTATTAAATAAGAAACACAGAGCCAATGCAAAGATGAAAGCCAAAGAGGTCAGAGCAATAGCTAAGAGCTAAAAACCTTACCCTTCACTTCCGCTGCTATCTTCCTCAGCAAGAGACCTACTTCCTGTCTGTTTGTCTTTTTCATAGACTTTCTATTCTGCCTTCTCATTGGTTGTAAGCCCAACCCCATGACCTCCTCATCATTGTCTGTCTGTACAGACCTCCAGGTCTTCTATGGTTGGTATTGAGATTAAAGGCATATGTCTCCTTATTGACTGTATCCTTGAACACACAGAGATCCGCCTAGCTCTGCCTCCCAAGAGCTGGGATTAAAGGCATGCACCACCACTGCCCAGTTTTTGCTACGGCTTGCTATTAGCTCTGACCCCCAGACAACTTTATTTATTAACATACAAATAAAATCACATTTTAGTACATTTAAAATATCACCATACTTCTTCATTCTTTCTTGTCATTTATTATATAGATCATCTCCACTATTACTCTGTAGACTCCTGCAGCAGTTGTTGGAACACCCTCTCCTCTAAAATCACTGCACCATTCCTTTCCACTTTCTAACTAAGGTATGGTAAGGAGCCACTGTTCTTATGAGATCTTTTGTTTTAAGCATCCCTTATAGCTCATCCCATCAGCTACTTCTTTTTTATCATCATCCACTTTAGATTTTGTCACAAATAATTCCAATAACATCCTGAAAAGTTCTGACCAGATATTTCCAAGATGATCTATGTTAAAAGGCATCATAACTTTTGTAGTTGTAGATGAAGAAAATTATGGTGTTTGGGCCAATATATATGAATAAAATGTATTAATAAAATTCCTTAAAGTTATTCAAAATGTAACTACCAACTTATTATTTCAGTTCCAGCACATTAAATATTTTATTTTACATAATACTTTATAAACACTCTCATTTGTGTTTCTTGCTTAAGACAAACAATAAATCAATTTGGGCCAATTCCAATATATGTACCACTGTTTGAAAACTGCTGCTCTTCTCTTCACTCTGCCTGTTCTTGAATTCATTAGGCACATCCTTGTTCCAGCTGATCTGTTTCTTTTACAACAAGAAGTTTAAGTTTTAATAAATGACCATACCAGTAAGACAAATTAGACTCCAATACACTAGTTTTTGTCAATCGGTATTTTATTATTTCAAATAATATTTAGCTAAAGACTTATAAGCAAAGAGAGTAAATTTCACCTTGCTAATCAATAGAATGAAATCTATTATGAGCTGTTTTTGGTTTATATCTCTGATAAAGGTACAGCCAATGATCAGATATAGTCCAAAATATGTTTTTTTCTCTTTTTAGCTTTGTAAAAACACTTTTCTGTTCTTAAAGACACGTCTTTTCATAGCCGAGACAGATGACATTTTTCCAAGAATCAAGTCATGAAGTTGAATGTAAAAAGGGATTCATGAAAAATGAAACCAGTGACCTGGGTGAGACCATGTCTGTGAGTCAAGCCCTGAATTGATCTCTGTCTCAGAGGTTTCATTACTCTGGGACCTGTAGTTTAACCTAAGTAGATTCTTTCAGGTAAAGAGAGGAAACACAGGTGGCAGTCACTTCTGATAACACAAAGCCATTGACAGTGAAAGAACCTTGGCAGAGAATTCATATCTAGACACTATATCAAAGGAGTATATTCTCAAGTAGAAATTGCTTTATTTAGAAACGTTCATTTTCCTTTATTTTTGGAAGCCAAACATACCTTGTATTGACATGTGCTGACTTCTCATAAATCATTTCATCTCTCAAAAAGTTAACGATGTACCCTGAGTCCATCAAACCTGAAATAGGGTTATGTAATTGCTCATTTTTCTCTGCACAGTTCTAATTGGGTCTGCTAGAACAAACTGAAAAAATAATGACTAGTACTAACAAAAATGGTATAAATCTTTTTAATTTTTTTGTGTCTCAACTGAAATTTGTTTCATATAATAATATATACTGTTCACCATTTACCCTCCCCCAAATCCTCCCAGATTTTCTACCTCCCCTCCCATGCCCTACTCCATGCCTTTTCTTTCTGTCTCCATTTGAAAGTAAACAAAGAAGCAATCAAAGGAACAAAACAGAATTAAAAAATAGGAAAAAAATAATAAACCATCTTTTAAATATAGAAAAGTCAACTTTCAGTGCAAATGCTGCAATACACACACTTATATACAATGAATTCTTTATCAATCAGTTAATATTCTTTGATTAAGTATATATATATATATATATATACATTTATACATATCTATATATAGATATATAGATATAGATATATAAAATTCTCCACTAAGTAGATTATAAAGACTCTATCCCAAAATAGATCATGAACTTTATGTGACTGGTTTGTACAATATGACTAAAAAGATACTATGAATCAAAACTTCTATTCATCCGAAAAGCCTTCTAGAACATGTGCTTTAATCATGAGCCTAGTCCTGCATATGTCAATATAGTCTGAATTTTAACTATATGGTCTCTCTTTCCTACTCTATATCATGTGATGCTGCTGCAGGAGACAATGTTGATGTTCATTGTCCCTGTTTTACTATGACCTTGTGAATGTCTGTGATCCGTAATGCTGGCAGTGGTCATGTTGAGGTCCATGCTACCATCAGAAACCACGTGGAAGTCTATGATCTGTGCTTATGCTGCAGTTATGGGAAAGGAAGCTTCTTTTGCAGTGGTATCTATGACTGTAGACTCACACCTGAGAATGAGAGAGACTTTGAAGGCTTCTGTGACAACCTCCCCCTTCCTGATCCCCACCCCAAAGAAACAGAAACAGTCTAGATAGAAAGCTATTGAAGAGAATCTTTAAAAATTGTGATAAAGATGTTGAGGTATAGCTATTCACAGTTGATGGCTTCTTTCAGGGGTGGGGAAGGACTCAGATATCTTAAAGGAGTGGCCACTTACTGACCACTGGGAGATTTTCCATGCTCCACCGAGTATATGGGTAACACAAATTGGACTTGTATTTTTTTTTTTTGAGTGATGGTGCAAGGTTGGGATGGTGGACTTGGGGGAATAGAAACAATTGTGACAGAATGTGATGGGGGTGCATTGCTTAAAATTCCCAAATAATTAACAAAAATATTATGTTTGCGGAAAAAGGAAAATGCCTCACACATTAGTTCTTATACTCAAAAGTTTTCTTCTGGGTCCTTTTAGTGAAATGTGAACAATATTAACAAATAATTCTTCTTATAGTCACCATTATGTAGTTGTACATAACCATGTGGATTTTACTATGTAAATAATTCTTTATGCATATATACTAAACATTGTATGGTAAAATCTGCAGTGAGACTTCATTTATATTATACATTTTAAAGTTCAATAAAGGAACCTGGGGGAGAGAAGGTGTTTGTGCTGTAATATTATCACAGGTAACCTATGGAAATTACAAAGGGCCCTATTAGACACAATATAGTAAGTACAATGCTGGGCCCAGACACCAGTCAGAACTCATCAGATGAATTAGTCTGTGATGTGGTCACTGCGGTATCATCAAACATGACTGAGGTTGTGTTCAGCACTGTCTCACTTTATTTTCTTTTTCAGCAGCAAACTTGAAAAGGATTTACAAGGAATAGGTTTATAATTATCTCAGCTTTATGAAAAGCTGGAAAACCCATGCCTAGGGTCCTTGAAAAGGCTGCATTTGTCTGTGGAAGAAAAGCCTGTGAACACAGATGACAGCATGAAGGGATTGACATATCATTTTTTTTTTTAAGAACCACTCAGGTAAAAATTAGATTCATAAAGAGAGAAGATCAACTCCTAAAATGCACATGCTTTTATAGAGCCATGATAACAATCAAACTTCAACATGAGTTTTAGAAAGCACATTTGAATCACATCATGATTCTGCCTGACACAATGCACACTATCTTGAGCATCTATTGGATTGCACTTATCTGCTGGTTAAAAATATATGTGACAAGCATGGACTGAGAAATTCCAAGTCAGTCAAACTGGCATAAACCTTATAAACTTTAACAAGACAACAAAATAATTGTAAAGGAGACTTCTGAAAACAATCTATAGCTAAGAAAAATAAATATATGACCTGGGAAATGGTACACCAACCACCTGCTACATAGCCAGAAAGAAACGCAGCAGACATTTGGTAAAATACCTGATGAGGATTTAAAGGTGAATGTGGAGTAGTCCATTGCCATTTTTCCTCATGCAGGCTCTGCAAAATATGGATGAATCACATCATAGCACCTCTGATTTTAGAAAGTTATTCCACATTGCTAAAAGTTACTTAAGGCTTCCAAATTTTTATGTCAGCAAATAAATTGAGAGTAGAATAGAAGTGCAAATTAAGGGAATTTGGTTCTAAAGAACTAAATTAAATGCTCAAATCCCAGTTTTGCCTGGATCTATCTCTTGCATACAACACTGTTGACATGCCATTTAAAAACTGAGACATCTCATGTTTTCAAACGTCAGCATTTCCAATACTTAGCTTTTCAAACTGAGACTAAATCATCCTGCAGCTTCCATGCTTCCTTAAGACAACAGCTTGCAGAACTTTCCAGCCTTTGTAGTCACCTTATCTCTTCCCTATATAACTCTTCTCTCCTTTCGGTACATATTTGTGCATATCTCAGAGCTTCTATTTGGGAGACTCGATTGATGTATACTTTGTGAAATGTACTCCCTTTCAACGCCACCAGTTCAGCTCACGTTTTAGAGCAAATGTGTCTGGCTTCAAGGAAAAGTAATTCCTCTATGGGTCTTGGTTTGGAGTATCTGCTCATCTCAGTAGCTTGTCAACTGCAAATGGTCCCAGTGAAGTTCCAAATTACCAGAGCTGTCTTCCATATTAAGTTCATAATGGGCTTCATTTAGGGACATTGTTTTTTCTTCTTTATTTCAGAGGGGGCCAGGCCACCCTGGGGGCTGGTCTCTAAGTCTCAGGAAGTGACTGGGGTCTCGGGCAGATAGGCGTGGGGGCAGGGCCAGAACCTGGAGCCAAGTTGCGCAGGTCTTCCTCAGAGTGGCTGGTGCGCAGGGATGGGGTCTAGGCTGAGCCCGGACACTCACCTCTGGTCCAGAAGGGACAATTCAGTTCTACATATCAGCCATGGATTCCCTTGTTCTCCCTTCTCCCGCCCCCTTCCCTTTCCGCCAGCCCACCCCCCATTCCAACCTCCTCCAGGGCAAAGCCTCCCCTGAGGACTGAGATCAACCTGGTAGACTCAGTCCAGGCAGGTCCAGTCCCCTCCTCACAGGCTGAGCCAAGCGACCCTGCATAAGCCCCAGGATTCAAACAGCCAATTCATGCAATGAGCACAGGACCCAGTCCCACTGCCTGGGTGCCTCCCAAACAGGTCAAGCCAATCAACTCTCTCACCTATTCAGAGGGCCTGATCCAGTTGGGGCCCCTTCAGCCATTGGTTCATAGTTCATGTGTTTCCATTCGTTTGGCTATTTGTCCCTGTGCTTTATCCAAACTTGGATTCAACAATTATCACTCATATAAACCCTCCTCTTTCTCGCTAATTAGACTCCCAGAGCTCCACCCTGGGCCTAGCCATGGATCTCTGCATCCAGATCCCTCAGTCGTTGGATGGGGTTTCTAGCATGACAATTAGAGAATTAGAGTGTTTGGCTATCCCATCACCAGAGTAGGTCAGTCCCGGCTGTCTCTCGGCCATTGCCAGCAGTCTATTGTGGGGGTATCTTTGTGGATTCCTGTGGGCTTCTCTAGCACTTTGCTTCTTCCTATTCTCATGTGGTCTTCATTTACCATGGTCTCCTATTCCTTGTTCTCACTCTTTGTTCAAAATGTTTTACTGTTGTGCCCAGATTGTGATGCCCAAAGAGACCACTTGAGACTGAGGTTGTCCACAATGCAACAGCAAGGTTTATTGTAAGCTTGCATTACAAGCCAGGTAGGGAACTCGTTCACAAGCACTCATCACAGCGAAGCAGGGAGGAGTTCCTCTTTCTTGGAGAGGCTAGCTTTTAAAGGCAAAAACCACAAACCCTTCTAGTGGGGGGGGTGTTAGTACAAGTTTAATTCTAATTGGCTCAATCTCCCTGGGCTTCGTGTTATCTTATTTTTAGTTTGTCTGTTTGCTTTGTCAGGATTTTTACAGCCCATCTCTGGAGTTGAGACATGCTATCTCCAGAGTTGGGACATCTCATGGTTAATCAGTCACCTCCAGATGGCCAGACATCCTGACTTTGTACTTTTGAGTTCCTAGGGATGACACCATCATTTCTGGGAACTTGAAACTGGCCTGGGTCTGTCTGTATTAAGATATATTTGTCTAAACTTCTTTTGTTTCTGGAGAATAAAGTGAGGGTTTCATATTACCTATATGTATTTACAGACAGATAATAGATGATAGATAGATAGATAGATAAATAATAGATAGATGATAGATAGATAGATAAGTAGATAGGTATATATATATGTATATATATATGTATACACACACATATATATATATATATATTTAAATACATAAATAGACCCTGCTTTTTATGTATGTTTTTATGTATATGCATGTAAAAAGTATACATCTTGGAAAATGAAGTGTCAAAAATAGACACACATGAACTCTTTGTACAATAGATGGGTTTAATACTAAAATTCATCCATTTTTGTTGTATTGTTTAGAAACAGTATCATATAGCCTAGGCTAACGTCAAATTTGCTATACAGTTGAGTCTAACCATGAACTCCTTTATACATCCTTACATGCTAAATTAGATATTTGTGCTGTCAAGCCTGGATGGTGTATACAGTCTCAAGGAGAACAAACCCCTACTGTTTTGATACTTCCTCTTTTCCTGTCTTTCTATGTTTAATACAGAGTTGAGTAATTTTATTTTAGACCAGACATACCCATTCATTCATCCTTTCTTTCACATTTTATTCTTTCCCTCCCTCCCTCCTACCTTCCATCCCTTCATTTGTTGGGGTCTCTCTTTTTCACATTCCCTCTTTTCTGCTCCCACTGCTTACTTCTCCTTTCCAAAGGATGTTACCATTCATTGGGCATAGAGCCAGACCTTGTACTGATAATCTCCCTTGGTGATTCCTTAGTTAATTACTTGGGAGGAAACACAGATATTGGCAAGATAACACTGGAAGGGGAATAGATCTATATTCCAGTTCAACTCACTTTACTGAAAATACAATTCTCCACTGGCACAGACAGTCTTAGTATGGACATATATCCACATGGTTTTAATTGAACAAACTCCTATATAATTATAATTATTTACATTCTCCACTTCCAAGTGTTTTTTTTTTACATTAAAAAGCATTTATAGAACAAGTCATGCCTAACTCGAAACCTGAAACAAATGCTTTTGGGCAGGTTGTTTAGCTGACAAATCGTTCCTGGTAGCATGCAATTTTAATAGGAAGAAGTGAAATGAGAAACCAGGGCACTCCAATAAAACTTCACATTATTAAATTGGCAACTGGTGTGTAATCCTTCAAGATGTTCTGAGAAGATTTGGAATCCATGCCTCAGAACATCCTCTGGGCATAGAAAATAAGAGAATACTGTCTTAACAGCAACCACCTCCCATTAGTCTATGATGGCTCAATTAAAATTAATTTCTCAGTAATTTAACCTTTCATGAGCTCAGTGTTTGTCCGCACTGATACTTAGAATGACTAGAGAATCTCCTAGAAAAGACAAAAGATCACCAGGCTTCCCCAAAGTTTAATAGCCTCTGTGTGGATGAATTTGCTACAACTTAAAAGGATGAGAATGTCTACGTGTGAAGGTAATTGAAATGTGACACAAGAAATGTACATAGTTAATTGTTAGGCTAATAATTTGACAGTTGAATAACTTTTACTCCATTACATCCCAACTACTCTATTATATCACCTCTTCCAACATGTAGTGCAGGTGAACTCATACAAACCAAAATGAAAAGAGACTGTGGAGGTCCCAGTGGGGAAGTCAACCTGAGGGAATAGCCAACACTAATCATCTTCTGTCTCTACTTTCTATAGCAGTTCTCTTACTTCTTGGAAGTAAACTAAGTCAACATAGGGGTTCTATGGATTTTTTTTTCATTTACCTTGTTGATTCATCATTTATCCAAGTTTCTAGACCTTTTCATTTCTCTTAAGTTGTAACTGTGACATTAATTTCTTTTGGTCGATGGGGTTAATTATACCAACAAATGTAACTCTTCTCTTTCCTTTTTTTTCAATTGCTATAAAAGGAGCAAAACTAACATAATTAGTCATAGTTTCACATTCAATGAAGTCATATAGTATGCCAAAAAGAATTAATTTGGAAAAGCCTGAGGTCATAAGGATATACTTTGTACATGGTTTATTTGAAAAGACATTGAAGAAAAATATCATGCATACAAACCTGGTATATTTTCTGACATTGGAAATTGAATTAGCTTATTCTTCAAATTTTAAAGAGGAGTGTCCAGTGCCATAGAGTGCTCAGAAGGCTCATCACTTGGAGCAATTTGTATAAAATCCCACTCTTGCACTCTAATTTCAGCAACTTCTGGATTGTGACGTGAATGGAAATACTTTTGCTATGAAATAGCCTTAGGGATCACAGTTTTATGCAGGATAGTCTGCCAATAGATCAAGCCCTGCATAAATATCTTCAGCACATGTTGCTAGTGTTGAGACAGTAGGAAGGGAAATGGAAATCAGATCCAGAGGAGGAATCAATCTTAATGTCACTGGCATTTCTGTTCCCACCAGGTAGAAGGAGTTTGATGTGATAAGCTGACGTTGTTGGTTGGTTTCCTGCAGGAGTGATGGTTCTCTACTCTGTTCATTGTTATTGTTTGCTGCTGGCAGTGGTTTTAGGAGTCATATGTGGGTGTGTTAACTTTGATTATATATATTCTATGCAGTTGGTATCTTTGTAGTTTTTCTTCAGGGTACTGCACTTGCTCTATGCCACTTGTCAGTTTTGAAAATGGATCGTTCTGTTTACTTCTTTCTTAGGGGAGCTCTGGCAAATATCTTTGGGCTATATAAATCTTAGTATAGTTTACTTCTATCACATTATTTGCTAGTGCCTTGACCCCACTTTTCTCCCACTGCCTGTTTGATCCTCCTATTCAAGGTCAAGGACCCATCTACCCTAAGCTATCTATGCTATTTCATCTGCCTAGAGAGATCGATCTGTCCCCATTAGGCCACCCCTCTACACCTAACCTCTATGGTTGTATTTGTTGTAACCTGCTCATTAATGACTCAACAGCAAACATTCACATAAGAGCAAATACATATTTGTCTTTTGGGGTCTAGTTTACCTCATAAAGGATGATTATTTTCTAGTTCCATCTATTTACCTGAAAAAAAATCTGCTTTCATTTTTTAAATTTAATTTTATGAACATTTTTTCATTACTTTACATACTGATTACAATTTTCCCTCCCTCTTCTCCTCCCATTCACTCTAATCCACTCCTCCTGTTCCATTCAGGAAGAGGCAGGCCTCCCATGGGCTTGAACAATTATGGTACATCAAGTTGAGGACCAAGCTCCTCCCCCCTGCATTAAGGCTGAGTGATGCAATCCAGCATTGGGGAACAAGTTCGCAAAAGTCAGCGAAGTCCTAGGGATAGGTCTGATCTCATTGCTAGGAGTCTTACAAATAGTCTAAGCTACACAACTGTCACACCATTCAGAGGGCCTAGGTTAGTCCCATTTAGGGTCCCCAACTGTTGGCCCGGAGCCTATGTGCTCTCACAAGCTCAGGTCAGCTGTCCTGTGGGTTCCTCTGTAATGACCTTGATCTGCCGAGCTTGTACAATCCCTCTTTCTTTCTTCAGGAGGACTCCAGGAGCTCAACCCAGTCCTTGGCTGTAGATCTCTGCATTTGCTACCATCAGATACTGGGTAAAGGCTCTGTAATGACAATTAGGGTAGTTACTAATCTGATTACAGTAGAAGGCCAGTTCAGGCACCCTCTTCACTATTGCTAGGAGTCTTAGCTGGGGTCATCTTTCTGGAATTCTGGGAGTTTCCCTGGTTCCAGGTTTCTTCCAAATCCCAAAATGCTCTCCCATCAAGTTGTTATTCTCCTCTTCAGTCTTACCCTCAACCTGCCTCCCACACTCCCACTTTACCCAGGAGATCTCTTATATTTCTCCTTCCCTGGGAAATCCATGTATCACTCTTTGGGCCCTCCTTGTTATGTAGCCTCTCTGGTGCTGTGAGTTGTAGACTAGGTTATCATGCACAATACTTCTAATATTCACTTATTAGTGAGTACCTAAAATGTTTGTCTTTCTGTGTCTGGGTTACCTCACTCCGAATGATTTTTTCTTGTTCCATCCTTTTGCCTGCAAATTTCATGAGATCATTGTTTTTTACTACTGAGTAATCATCCATTTTGTAAATGTACCACATTTTCCTTATTCATTCATTGGTTGAGGGGTATCTAGGTTGTTTCCAGGTTCTGGCTGTTACAAATAGTGTTGCTATGAACATAATTGAGCAAGTGTCCTTACGATATAATTGAACATCTTTTGGATAAATGCCCAAGATTGGATCTTGAGGTAGATTGATTCCCATTTTTCTGAGAAACCACCACATTGATGTGGGGTGGGCTGGGGGAGGGGGAGGGGGGCGAGACGGGGAGAACAGGGGAATCTGTGGCTATTATGTTGAACTGAATGGTGTTGTAAAATAAAAAAAAAAAAAAAAGAGGGAAAAAAAGATGGTATCTCAGAGTCCTTTTGATTTGCATTTCCCCAATCCCTAGGCCCTAAGTTCCAGGACACATCCTATGCCCCTACCATCTGCTTTCACTTTTTAAAGGATGGATAATAGTCCATTGTATAAATGTACATTTTTTAAACCAATTCATCTGTTGATGTATACCTGGGATATCTCCTACTTCTGGTTTTTGGTGAATAGAAAATCTATTAACATGATTGAGCAAGAGTTTCTGTAAATAAGACTTTCATTCCTTTGGTTATATGCCTATAGTGGTAGAGCTAGATCTTGAGAAATATCTATCCCCAGTTCTCCTAGGAAATACCACACTGTTTCCCTAGTGACTGTCCTCCTACCATCTCTGGATGAATGTTCTCCTTATTGTACATACTCACCAGTATGAGCTGTCATTAGTTTTATTTATCTTAGTCATTTTGACTAGTGTAAAGTAAAATCGGAAACTATTTTTAATTAACATTTCCTAATGACTAAGGATGTTGAACATTTCTTTAAGTGTTTCCTCATTTGAGAATTCTGTTTAAATATAAAGTACATTATTAGGGTGACATTTTTGATGTTGTCCAGGTTTTTTTTTTGAGTTCTTTATCTATTTTAGATGTTAGTTCCCTATTTGATAAGTAGTTTGTAAGAAACTTTTTCTACTCAGCAGCATGCCTCTTTGTCCAAATAATGGTGTCTTTCATCAAACAGAATCTTTTCAGTTTTATTGGGTCCCAATGATGTTGATTGGGATTTTATGATGTTGATTTTATCATGCATACAGTGTTCAGTTCAGAACATCTTTTCCTGTGCCGATCATTTCAAAGCTATTCTCCACTTCCCTTTCTATCAGGTTCAATGTATCTTGTTTTATGTTGAGGTCCTTGATCCATTTGGAGTTGAGTTTTGTGCAGGGTGATAGTTTGAAGCTTTGTCATTTCTTCAATATGCAGTCATCCAGTTTAACCAGCGCCATTTACTAAAGACACTGTCTTTTTCCTTGTGTACATTTCTGTCCTCTTGATCAAAAATCTGGTATCCCTGTATGTATGGGTTTATATCTGGGATCTCAATTCACATGTGTGTCTTTGTTCCATTTCCATGACAGCTTAATTACTGCAGCTCTGTAGTACAATTTGAGGACAGGGGTTGTGATTCTTCCAGAAATTCCTTTATTAATCAGAATTGATTTAGGTTCCCTGAGGTTTTATTTCTCTTTCCATATGAAGCTGAAAGTTCTCCTCTTAAGACCAGTGAATAATTTTGTTGAAGTTTTAATGCATGAAGTTTTGATTGCATAGATTGTTTTTGGTAGGATGGCCATTTTTACTGTATTAATCCTACTGGTCCATGAGCATAGGGAATCTTTCAAACTTCTGATATCTTGTCCAAATTCTTTTTTTTTTTTTTTTTTTGGTTTTTCGAGACAGGGTTTCTCTGTGTAGCTTTGCGCCTTTCCTGGAACTCGCTTTGTAGACCAGGCTGGCCTCGAACTCACAGAGATCCGCCTGCCTCTGCCTCCCAAGTGCTGGGATTAAAGGCGTGCGCCACCACCGCCCGGTATTTTTTTTTTTTTTTCCAAATTCTTTCTTCAAAGAATTATAGTTTTTAACCATGCAAGTCTTTTACTTGTTTGGTTAGGATTACTCCAAAATATTTTTGAGGCTATTATGAATGATGTGGTGTCTATGACTGTTTCCTAGTTCATTTGTCATCCCTATATAGGAAAGCTACTGATTTCAGGTGCCTAATTTTATAACCCATTACTTTATTGAAACTGTTATCAGCTGCAGGGGTTTCCTGGTGGAATTTTTATGGTCTCTTATGCATACAATCCTATCACCTTCAAGTAAAGATATTTTAACTTTTTCACTTCCTGTTTGTATCCCCTTAAACTTATTATCTTATTTCTAAAGTAAGATTTCTAGCACTATTTTTTATATGAATGGACAGAGTGGACAACCTTTTCTTGTCTCTAATTTTCGTGAAAATTCTTTGAGTTTTTCTCCATTTAGGTTGATGTTAGCTACAGGCTTATTTAAAATTACCTCTATTGTTTTGAGATTTGTCCCTGGTATACCTAATTTCTCTATAGATTTATACATAAAGGGATGCTGGATTTCGTCAAAAGTATTTTCTGCATCTAATGAAATTATAATTTTTTTCTTTCACCATATTTTATATGGTGATTTGCATTTATCTATTTACATAGGTTGAACCATCTCCATGTCTTTGGGGTGATACCTACTTAATCATGAAAGATGATATTTTTTGATGTGTTCTTGGGTCTGGTTAGCAAGTATTTTATTGAGAATTTTTGCATGTATTTTCATATGGGAAATTGTTCTCTTATTCTCTCTTGAGTATTTATGTGGTCTAGGTATCATGGTAACTGTGGCTTCATAAAAAACTCATCAAAAAAGAAACTGTGTAATGTTCTTTATGCATCTATTTGTGGAATAATTTGAGGAGTATTGGTGTTAATGTTTCTTTGACAGTTCTGTTGAATTTTGCCCAAAAACACCCTGTCCCCCCCCCCTTTTTTTTTTAGGTTGAAAGACTTTTAATTATTGCTCCTATTTCAATAGGGGTTCTAAGTCATTTTAAATTGCTTGTGTGATGTTGATTAGCTTTATTAGGTTGGTTTATATTGAACAATTTCTTTTAGATTTTCCATTTCAGTGGATAGTGCAAGTTTTTAAAATTAGTATTCATGCATCTGGATTTCCTCAGTTCTGATGTTATGTCTCCCTTTTTTAATCTTATTTTGCTGATTTGGATTTTTTCCTTGACCTTCTAATTATTTGATGAAGGGTTTGTGAATCTTGTTTACTTTCTCAAAAAAAAAAAAACTATTTGGTTCATTGATTCTTTGCATTCATTATTTTCTTTTTGTTATTTCTATTTTATTGATTTCAGCACCAAACACAAGCACTCCCAAGTTCATTAAAGAAACACTATTACAGCTTAAATCACATGTTGTCACCCACACAGTGATGGTGGTGGCACTCTCATCAATAGACAGGTCATCCAGAAAAAAGCCTAAAGTGGGAAATATTTGAGCTACCTGAAATTGTGACACAGTGCACCTAACATATCCTTAAAGAACACTTCATTCATCCAATGAAAAAGGAATATACCTTCTTGTCTGCATCTCATGGACACTGAGTACATACTTGGACAAAAAAAAAGTCTCAACAGATACAAGAAAAGAGAAGTAACACTCTGTAGCCTATCTGACCATTACTAATTAAATCTAGATATAAACAAGAGAAGAAACAACAGAAGCCCACAAACTCATAAAATTGAACAATGCACTGCTGAATGAAAAATGGGTCAAGATAGAATTTAAGAAATAAAACATTCCAGAATCGAATGAAAAGGAATACAGAATATATCCAAACTTATGTGACATAATGAAAGACGTACTAAGAGTCAAGTTCATGTCTTAGTGAAAAAAATTATACAGATCTCATTTTGTAAATTAACAGCACACCTGAAAGCTCTAGAATAGCACCACCAACAAAAAGGAATAACACTCAAAAGTCATAGAGAGCAAGAAGTAATCAGATTCAGAGCTGATCTTTTACTTTAAAAATGCACATTAGGTATAGTTTTCAAGTATTAGCTTGAATAAATGGCATAATTTTATCCATAGAGGTCATTGGTACTATATCTGGAATCATTCAAACAACTTTGGTCCATTGTATATCATGTATTCACCAAAAATATTCTCATATATCTGCTATATTTTCCAACGTACTTTTGTGTTTGAAAATTTCCATATAATACATTTCCCCTGGAATTTTGACATATAAGATGGATAAGCAACCTTGCTTAAAATGGTGGTTACAATATTCTACCAAGGCTTTTATAGTTTGTAAGTTGAAGGTTTTGAGAAATAGTATTAGAATCTACTGTCTTCAAGGGAAAAATGATTAGGCCACTAATATAAGGCCTAATATATTTAAGACAACCAACCTGAGAGTTTATGGTTATCATCCACAACATACCCCACAGATGCTCAGGTAAAAACTAACAAAACTAATAATCTACTAGGCAACAGTTGTTGTCTCTGACATTGACTAAATTAGATTTTAAACACAACTTGCAAATATTTAATAATGGCTCTAATGCATAATACTGTGATATGGTTCAAAGTGTTGGTCTGTGAAATAGATGCTATTTATAGACCTGGTAAGTGTATGGGTTGAATTATTCCTAACTATCAATATATAATACTGTTGGGGCTGAACATATGACCAAGTGGTAAGTGGACCTAAGTCTCTGTCCCAGTACTCACACGGTGGGTGGCATATCTTTCTCTAGCACCAGTTAAAGGAGACTTGATGCCCTGTTCTAACTCAAGATACAGCACATACACATACATGGTACATGTAAAAGCATGAAGTCAAAACACTCATCCACGAAAAATAAAAATAAATTCATTTGAAAGTAATTACAGTGCTATCTTAATCACAAGTACATATTAATGTGAACATACTTGCAACACTCTTCTGGTACAATAATATTACCATGAGGGACATACATGAAGAAAGCCATGTAAATGTGTACACTCCCACTGTGGTGATGAATCTACAAAGAGTCAGTACAAAGGTTTCTAATCAACATGAGATACTAAGAGAGGACAGAATGGTAGCAAGGTATACAATATGAATGACCTCATTCTTTGTCCTCTGATACAAAGAGACTTGCAGTGTAAATTGATAAGGATTGTATTATGGGTACCCTTTGCATTCATATTGCTTCCTAGCTGTGTGAATTGAGGTAAATATCAACATTCTCTAAATCTGACATTTTGCATGTATAATATTGGAATTAAAATAAGAGTGTCTAACTAATAATACTTTTATGAGTAATAAATGAGTCATACCTGATGTCTAGATAGCATGTGGTAAGTACCCAGCAAAAACTTACTTCAAAGTCTGATGACTTGAGTTCCATCCTGGAGATGCATGTTGTAAAAGAGAAATAACTCTTGTGGGGTAGCCCTCTAGCTTTCATACGCTCAAACAATAAATGATATAATTTTAAAAATTGAATTTCTCTAACATTCTGTGAGTGATTCCTTATGTATTTCTGAAATTGTTTACCTACTTAGGATGTCAGTTCTTTCAAGCAAGAACTTTGAATATTTTGTTACCCACAAGACCTGGTTTATTGTGAGACATCTGTGAAAGGATGCATCTTCTATCTATGATAGGGATCTTAGTCCATGAAATCTTATCAATATGGTTGCCTAAGTGAAACCTGGGCAATAATGACACCAACTGACCTATAGATGTGGATTGGGAATATGTCATGTGGTACAACCCCTAGATGAAGAAAAACAGGGAATTACTGACTGCTGAGGGAGAGAGAACTCTTCTTCCTCAAGAGTGGGCTTCTTAATTTGTTATCAAATAAAATAGGTTTATTATATAGATCATATGTATGGTATAAACCCTTCATATTTGATAACCAATTAAGATAATTAAGATAACCAACTTACTTTATTATATAAATTATATTTATATGTAGATGTGTATGTATACACACACACACACACACACACACACACACACACACACACACACACACATATATATATATATGAGGCCAGGCAAATAAGATGCTGGATACAGAAGGAAGGGAGTAATGTCGTGAATATAGTGAACATAAATAAAATTTTAAAAACATTTTAATTAAAAAGTTAAATGCTAAATTACATGTAAACCATAATCAAGAAAGTTGTCTTTTCAAGTCACTTCAAGTCTAACAATTTTGTACATTTATTGAATTTGTGGATATGGAATATAAATTTAAATCATAAATGACATCAGATAAATAATAAGTTTGTACAACCTATCATATTACATCACTCGATTTAAGAGCTCTAAAATGAAAAAGTTCATATAGTTTTAAATTATCACCTCATATATATTTTTTGTATTGCTTTTCTTCTCCTCCCCCCATTCCTTCAATCAGATCAATGTAATTCTGGGGGTATTTGTTTTTGACTTTCCTCTACATGCTATGCTCCAACTTATCCTTCCTGCCCTATCATTTCCATTTTTTAGCTACTGTTAATCTTATTATTATACTATTTGATTTCTGTGCTCAGATTTACTACTGTAGTTCTTTTACAAACTTCACAATGTAAGATGATACTAGTACACATGTGGCCCAATATTGAATTTTGTTTTGAGCCTATAAATTCCTAAGTGATAGAATATTCTATCTGTGTTATTATGTTTTCCTTTGTGACTAATCATTTTGAAATGGTTATTCTTCTGCATTCCTCTATTTAATATTGTTGTGATTTATTTATGAACCATCTATTGCCTATAATTAGTGTTATTAATTTTAAGAAATCCGAAAGAGAAAAAGATCTAAGTTCTGAAGTCTATAAACTTTACTGCTTATGAAGATAAAAGTTTCTCAACAAAAATATTATATATTTGTTCTCATTATATTGTGCTCAGGTCTGGAAGTTAATGACCTACAAAATAGCTTTTAACATCACTCTTTTTTTTTCATTTTGGTGATGAAATGAGCTTTTTTCCCATTCTTTCTACAAACTACAGATATGAAGTGTATGGAAATATATAAATGGGTTCAAACCTACAGAAAATATAAGTGAAAGAGACTGGTTAGTCTTTCCTTTGTCACTGACCTTGCCTATGTAAGAATTATATATTTAGCTATATTATAGCCCTGTAAATAGTAGAAAACTGACAAATGATATTTGCCAACAGAAATGCTGCTTTGGGGTCTAGTCAAAGATTTGAAATGTATTTAAGAATTTATTTTTGGAACTGGGAATTCAGTCTCATTGGTAGAACACATGCTAGGCAATCTCTCTAAATGGAAATATGACATTCACCACCAAGAATCACTTCAGATGAAAGTGTGACTTAAGATGGCCCAAGATGTTGATTTGACCACTTAGAACATTTGTTAACACAATCACTAGTTGTATGATTATTTTACAGCCCCCTGGAAGACAACATTCCAGTCGTAATGCCACTAACTGTTTTGATTGAATGTGAAAACCCATTCTAGGTGCAAGTCCAGAATATTTGGTCCTCAGTTGGTGGTACTGTTGGCAACTTTGTGTTACCTTTAGAGAAAGAAATTTAAGATAGAAAGTGAGTTGCTGAGGGCAATCTTTTGAAGCTCCATGGCATGGAACAACTTGCTGTTCTCCATCCCCTTCCTCCATATGAACTCAGAGTGACCGGACAGACAACTGCTCCTCTAACCTGGCTCCCTTTATCAGTCACCATATCTTACCCGCCATGATGGATGGTATCTTTTTCTTCAGTGGTAAACAAGCATAAATTCTCTACTACTTAACTAGATTTGATAAGGAGGGTATTTTATCATACTAGTGAGACAATAACTAAGAAACCTTTATTATCCAGTTTTATATTCTGTGTACATTTAAAAAATTTATGTGAAACTTTGTCTTCTTGAGTAAACAATTATGCAAAGCTGTTTATGCTTTCTATTTATTCGACAGCAACAGCAGATAAGAATTGTGATTGACTGCTCAGTATACATGTTGAAAATAGTTCATGGATTAACAAGTGTTTTTTTTAAATTTTTATTTATTTATTTTATTTATTTTATTTATTTATTTATTTATTTATTTATTTATTTATTTATTTATTTATTTATTTATTTATTTATTTATTGGTTTTCTGAGACAGGATTTCTCCTTGTAGTTTTTGGTGCCTGTTCTGGATCTCACTCTGTATACCAGGTTATCCTCAAACTCATGCAGATCTGCCTGGCTGTGCCTCCCGAGTGCTGGGATTAAAGGTGTGTGCCACCACTGCCCGGCAACACTATTTTTTAAATATGAATCCCTGTCTTTGTTTAGTGATTTCTTTTAGTCTGCTATGCATGTAGCTCTTTCCCTTAATATCACTTTGCAGCTATTCCTATGGCATAATTTCATTATATTAAAGTACTCTTCACTCTGAGCGGGGCACTAAATAAACCAACAAATGAAAGGAAATTCTGGAAGAGTTTATACAAAGTTGTAAAAAAAGAAAAATTAGGAGTTCAGTATCTCCTTGAACCTTGAAGAGGAAGATTCCAAGAATCTCTTCCTCCTATATTTTTCATTACCCTAAGGCCAGAACTACATGGACAAAAGTGCCAAATTTGCTTACTAAGTTGATATGAACACTGGTCCCCTTGAACAATAGTTGCATCTGCTTTTATTTTTATGGTTTCTTTTAGGAACACACAATTCTTTAGGTTTTTCATTTCCTATGTTGGAAGTTTAAGGGGTAGCATCTTGCCCTGACTTCAACCTTCCTTTCTTTCCAGCACAGACAAGACCTCATCTTAAACTCATTATCTCTTTTAGCACAAGCCTTAGCTTCAATATTATGTCTCCTGATGCTCTTTTTTTTTCTTTTTGAGGAAGAAGAAACATGAAGCCATACTGAGGTCATGTAGCTAAACTTTCCAGAGTCCTTTCTCAGTTAATACAGATTGATTTTCTCACTTTTTTTTAATTCATCCACAATTGCATACATTTGAATGTGATATTCTATGTCTAAAATACTTCCTATGATAGGAATACATTATGTTTCATGATTAAACAAATTAAAGAATTCAAAGGAGTTACTTATTCTAAAGCCATACAACTATTTGGGAATAAAATATTTATAACCCTCCTTGGTTCTACCTGTAGTCTTCAAATAATGGTGTGCAACTTATGTTCATATGTTACAACATGCAGAAAGATGAATCTTTTCTCTAGCTGTTCTTTCATTATCTCTAGAGAAATCAGTTCATGCTGCCATGCATGGTCAAGAGAATGTCAACCCCACCAAATAGCAGAATTTATTATGTACTTTTTAGAATCTGCTCAAATTTTCCTAGATGCTATCTGATAGTGTTTTGTTTTTATAATTATTTAAATTCACTGATAAGCATTGTATAGCTTTCCTTCAACTTTGAGTAAACTATATAGGATCAGTTCATTACATTATTTCCTTTTGATATACACTCCTGTACAACATTTATTAAAAATGCTCAGTATGACTCAGGAAGATGTTTGACTTCTATGTCACAAATGTTTTTGTTACATCACACAAATTGATAACAGGTTACATCAAAGGGAGTGGAAAATACAAAGTTAGGGAAACAGCCCAATGGATTTAAAAACTAAGAAGATATATTTTAATGTGACTACAAAAATACTGGATCAAAGAGAAATAACACAAGACTCACAGTGTTCATTTCTTAGACTGGTTTAATGTTGAGAATTGTAGCAATTTACATATTATAATGGCTCTAATATATGCCTTAGATTTTATCCAACTGTTTAGACTATTAACATACCATACTAAAAGGATAGAGATGCTACGAGCCTGGTAGTTTTTCTCCATAAGGTGCACCTAAATGCTGAGAAGTTATTACAATTATTTGGAAGAGATATTGTAACAAGATAAAAATGCTATTGTTCCTATCTTGCTTATTCAACCTTTTTAGGAGAATCTATATAATCGCAGACTTTGTGGTATCCTGGCTCTTAGAATGTTTCTGTTGCCTCTTCTATAATGTTCCCTTAGCTATAGATCCAAGAGCTGTAAGTTAGATGTGTGTTTTGGGTCTGGACTCCCCACAATATGTTGATTTATACACTTTGTCCAATGTTGCTTTCTGTCACAGTCTCCATTTTCTGAAAATATAAGTTTATTTTACTAGGAGGAATAGCCAAACTTATCTTTAGGCATAATGATAAGATTTAGAATATAGTATGGAGCCGGGCGGTGGTGGCGCACGCCTTTAATCCCAGCACTCGGGAGGCAGAGCCAGGCGGATCTCTGTGAGTTCGAGGCCAGCCTGGGCTACCAAGTGAGCTCCAGGAAAGGCGCATAGCTACACAGAGAAACCCTGTCTCGAAAAAAAAAAAAAAAAAAAAAGAATATAGTATGGAATTATTCTTGTTTAGCAACATGCTAGGAATAGTTATTTTTATAAGACAAATCTAAATTTTCTCCAGCCCGAGGAATGCTTTTCTTCCTGTTGAGTGAGCCTTAAGTCCAATTAGACAGCTATTTGTTGTCACCAAGACAAATAAACAGTCTTCAAACAAAAACATAAAAACTTGACTTCTTCCTTTCCAATTTGTATCCCCTTAATCTCCTTATGTTGTCTTATTGCTCTGGCTAGAACTTCAAGTACTATATTGAATAAGTATGGGGAGAGTGGACAGCCTTGCCTCGTTCCTGATTTGAGTGGAATTGCTTTGAGTTTCTCTCCATTTAATTTGATGTTGGCTGTTGGCTTGCTATATATTGCCTTTATTATGTTTAGGTATGTTCCCTGTATTCCTGATCGCTCCAAGACTTTTATCATGAAGGGGTGTTGGATTTTGTCAAATGCCTTTTCTGCATCTAGTGAGATGATCATGTGTTTTTTTTTTTCTTTGAGTTTGTTTATATGGTGTATTACATTGATGGACTTTCGTATGTTGAACCACCCTTGCATCCACCCTGGGATGAAGCCTACTTGATCATGGTGGATAATTGCCCTGATGTGTTCTTGGAGTCTGTTTGCCAGTATTTTATTGAGTATTTTTGCATCAATGTTCATGAGGGAGATCGGTCTGTAGTTCTCTTTCTTTGTTGCATCCTTGTTTGGTTTAGGAATCAGGGTAATTGTAGCCTCATAGAAGGAGTTTGGTAATATTCCTTCTGTTTCTATTGTGTGAAACAATTTAGAGAGTATTGGTATTAACTCTTCTTTGAAGATCTGGTAGAATTCTGCGCTGAAACCATCTGGTCCTGGGCTTTTTTTGGTTGGGAGACTTTTAATGACTGTTTCTATTTCCTTAGGGGTTATTGGGCTATTTAAATAGTTTATCTGGTCTTGATTTAACTTAGGTATGTGGTACCTATCCAGAAAAATGTCCCAAAACCTGGAAACAACCTAGATGCCCTTCAACTGAAGAATAGATAAATAAATTGTGGCACATATACACAATGGAATACTACTCAGCAGAGAAAAACAATGACATCATGTGGTTTGCAGGCAAATGGATGGATCTAGAAAAAATCATCCTGAGTGAGGCAACCCAGACTCAGAAAGACAAATATGGTATGTACTCACTCATAAGAAGATGCTAGATGTGGAACAAGGATGACTGGAGTGCTACTCACATCACCAGTGAGGCTACCTGGAAAACGGGACCCCAAAAAAGACACGGAGAAATGGATGAGATCAACATGAACAGCCTGGTCATGAGTGGTAGCAATGAAGGGCGAGGGTCGAGGGAAAGAGAGTGGGAGATCCTAGCTGGATCAAGAAAAGAGAGGGAGAACAAGGAATAGGAGACCATGGTAAATGAAGACCACATGAGAAGGGGAGGAAGCAGAGAGCTAGGGAGGCCCACGGAGATCCACAAACATACCCCCACAAAAGACTGCTGGCAATGGTCGAGAGACGGCCGGGACTGACCTACTCTGGTGATGGGATGGCCAAACACCCTGATAGTTGTGCCATAAACCGCATCCAAGGACTCAGGAATCTGGATGCAGACATCCACAGCTGGGCCCTTGGTGGAGCGCTGGGAGTTTAATTAGTGAGAAACAGGAGGGTTTATATGAGTGAGAATTGTTGAAGCCAAGGTTGGATAAAGCACAGGGACAAATAACCAAATGAATGGAAGCACATGAACTATGAACCACAGGCTGGGGGGCCCCCAACTGGATCAGGCTCTCTGAATGGGTGAGCCAGTCGATTGGCTTGATCTGTTTGGGAAGCATCTGGGTGGTGGTGCCTGGTCCTGGGCTGGTTGCTTGAGTTAGCTGTGTGAATCCTGGGACTTATGCAGGGACGCTTGGCTTGGTCTGGGAGGGGGAAACTGGACCTGCCTGGACTGAGTCTATCAGGTCGATCATGGTCCTCGGGGGAGACCTTGATCTGGAGGAGGTGGGAATGGGGGATGGGCTGGGGGTAGTGGGAGGGGGAAGAGCAGGGGAATCTGTGGCTATTATGTGGAAATGAATGGTGTTGTAAAATAAATAAATAAAAAAACCATAAAAACTGTCACCAGAAACACTCATGTATTAAGTATCATATCTCCATACAATCTTATATGACTCAGTCTTACAAAGTAAAAAAAAAGTTTCCCTGTGAAGTAACAGAGAGAACTCTGTAGAACAGGATTCTGAGTAAAACTAGCCAATCTCATAAACCTAATGATGCATATTCACATATGTGGGGAATATTTTAAATAGCCAAAGGTGTAGCAAGAAGTGGATCTGTAGCTGTCATAGTGAAGGAACGATGTAAGGAGGAGCTGTTGTTCATGGTTTACACACGTACTTTATTTGGGTAAAACATACAAGTTCTAGAGATCAGCACCATACATGTTAATGATACTGTACCTGCAAATTAAAATCACTGCTAAATTCAGATATCATGTTACACATTCTTATCCAAATAAAAATAAACCCATGAATATTATCATGAATTCAACATACAATTAACTGAATGAAAAACATTAAATATGTACCTCATTCAACAAAACAAAAACTGTTTTCTGGGCTAATCTTTAAAGTAAAATAATACAAATACTGGCCCAGTTGCTGAGTTCTACAGAAAACACTGATTGTAGCTGAAAATATCACAAGTCCCTATTCACAAAAGAAACAGGGAATGTGAATATTAACATCATTGTGCACACTGGAAGACCAATGTGTAGCTTAAAACAGCTCGGACTAACAGCTTGCTCACTTCACTCCTTTGGGATGATAGATCCCAAATGCTCAAATGATATTAGAATGCCATCTAGTTTGTTTATGTTATCTAATGCTTGGCAATAGCTGAGTCTACTACCAGGCTGGGATTTTGGAAGAGAAAATTACAGGAGACTGTTGCCATGTAGATTCTCTTTGATGCATAATTCTATCAGCGATTAGGCTTTAATTGAAATAGTGGCTGTTATGGAAGAACATCAAATAATTTGGAGACTTTAAATACCTTGCTTCTCATGAATTATTCCAGAAAACTATCCAAGTTGAGCGTCAAACACGTATACACTTTAGGATTGATACATTAAAAGTATGCTACTTTGGTACACCCCATTCCTGAAGGAAGATGTAACTAATTTAAGGCCAGATTTTTTTCTATTACATTCATTAAAATATAGAGTTTTGTTTTATTCTTTTTCTATTGGTCTTACTTTTATTTCTGTGCTTGTTTTATGACCATTGAGATTAAAGGAGGACTATCTGGATATGTAACTATTCACTGGAATATGACAAACTCGCCAGTGGGTACATCTCTGAAGACAAAGAGATGAAACAAAAGCAAAAGAACTTGAAAAGAAGGGGTTGGAGTGTGGTTGGGATCGGATGAAAGGTAGTGTTGCCAGCATGTATTATTTTTGTAGATAAATAGCCTGCTAAACACTAAATTTAAAAAATGCAAATAGAAAATTATGTACTTACAACATTAAACAGCTCAATTACAACTTTGCCTGGCTACTGGCCAATCAGCACTTTATCAACCAATCAGAGCAACACATATTCACAGCATACAGAAAGACATCACCTCTTTATTCCATAATATTCCTCTGTGCCTGGGGAGTTATACCTTCTATACTATAAGCCACTGGATTTTAGTCCTATCTCTGTCATTAATATAATTATATGTAGCACATCAAGGGATTTCTCTTCCATACAGTCACACATATGTAGGAAAGGAAAAATTAAATTGGTGTCCTCTCCATTATTTTGAGTAAGTATGAGAACTGACTTGATATAAGACAAATCAAACAGAGGAAAACATATCAACATATAAATATATGTTATACAACACTTGGAAGAAATTTTTAAGGAAACAGTGCCACAATGGCACAAAAAATATTTTTATCCTTAATTTGACCAAACTGGAAATTGTGAAAATGTAATGAGGCAAAGTGGCCTAAGCTTGGGTATAAAACTGGCTCAGACAATCAGTGTAGATAATTTTCTCTCAACCTCAGTTTTCTTGTTGGTGATAAGAATTTCACTTTGCTACTAGTATTACAAGAAATATGTTGCACATATGAAAATTTCCTCTTTTATTTTTAAGTAGAATAAAAATAAAAATGAATTTGTTTCACTGTTCCTATTTTCCTAAAAGGTTACCTCAAAAAGGTTCTTGTATCAAAGTGACCAATTTGGCTGGAAAGTTATGAATTTCTTTGCTACAAAATCTGGTAGACATAGCAGAAGGATATTGAAATCACCTTGTGCTATAATTTATCAGCTTATTATTTATGTGAAAATAATCAATGTAATAGGCAACAGAATATGGAATTATTTTTATTCATGACTGACTAGGCACATATATTTTACTATAAGATAACCCAAGTTCTATACATTTTGCATATGAATATCTTATAATTATATTAAAAAGAATGAATACAAGATTCTAAATTAGAAATATATCTGGAATTTAGAATTTTGTACTAAGCAACAAAGAAGGCAAGAATATATAGAACACAATTTTATTTTTCTTTAATATTTAGAGGTATGGCTTCTGTTTATCACTCATTTTGTTGTAAAAATGATAGTGTAAAATATACCAGAGATCATATGATTGTTTGAATTTTTTTCTTTTGAAGTTAGGTAGATAGGGCATAGGGACCAAGTAAAGAGCCCATTAGAAAGAGATTCTGAAAAACTTACAGAAAACAATATTTTTTATTTGTTTAAAAAAACTGTTTGTAAATCACACCCATACTCACCTTTTCCTTAGAGTTTTAAATAATTACTCATTAGCTTGTTTTATTTTCTTGGCATAAATAATTGAACTAAAACACACATGTTAACAGTTGTTTAAATTTAATTTACATACATATAAAATATTCTTTCTATAATATGTATTTTATGGGGCATGTTAAAAATTTCCTAATCTGTTTATAACTTCAGATATGCTAGAAACTATGTAAATTTATTAATTAGAATTGAGAAAGTATATATTTCTGCTTGTTTGGGAAGAATTATAGGAAATATTTGCATACTTCAAATAAAGCACAAATATGTTTAGTGCTTGGAATTATTTAGGAAATATGGGGCTCAACATAGTTTCAGATCAAGGAACTGAATAATAAATTTTTATGCAGTCATTTAAATTTAGCCTCTTGATGATCATGTTATCTTTCTTACAAATCAGTATGACTATGTCTGAACATTTGAGATACGAGAATGTCTTTTCTACTTTTAGTATAAGGATTAGAATAAATTCTAGTTGAAAATTACACATAATGATGTTGATAAGATCTGATTAGCTAACATGCTTATTTCTTCCTAGTTGGAGCCTAGGCCGTTATATGATCTGATGAGACTTTAATTAGAGTTGCATTTATCTCAGCAACAAAGTTGCCGGGGACTCCAAAATAGGCAGCTCATGAAAATGAGCCATTGTTGGGAAGAAAATATTTAACATTTCAAATATTTGTATTTTGAAAATATTTTTTACTCTTCTTAGTCTATGTGAAAATTCACTTAAATTTTCATCGATGAAATAAAAAGAGACGTCAGTGGACTCATACTTTTACCAAAGATCTCTGTGACCAAACATCTACTTTTAAAGCTGACACATAAACTTTAACATTATTATGAGAGTGCAGAGAAGAGTATATTATTCCTAACCTTTACTATTAATAATTAAACCAACTTTGTTACTATTATAGGATAAAATTTCTTCCATTGCATCTTGAATTTCCTAAAATAACCCATGTGTTCCAGTTTAAGTAGATCCTGCCAATACACTCCATCTTTGACAAGAGCTGAAAAGTAATGACTCTGCCGTGTGTAGCCAGTTTCTAGCATAGTATTATTCTATTTTTACTGTGTAAAATAAAGGAGAGTGTAGTCATACACCAACTTCTTTAGCTAGTAACCAATTACATCCACTTTTGGAATTCAGTGCTGTTAAAATTATAATAAAATAATTCACCATATATAGTCTATTTAGGTACACTTTGTTAAGTGAGAGGTCTTTAATAAATACATGATTAACAATTCATAAAATACATAGAATTATTGTATTCATAGTTTTCCATTATTGAATTCACTATCCTTATTTCTTGTAAGAATTAATATCTAAAGTTTTATATATATAAATATCTGAGTGATTTTCCTGATGGCTAATGAAACAATAGTTGACAATGACATGTATCTGTTAAGATAATAAGAATATAAGTGGCTTTAATGTACATATATAGTATGTTTAAAACGATAGTAGCACAATTCACTGAATTTAGTCAGACATACATTTGCATATACACATGCAAGTATTTAATTACACTAAAAGTAACCAATTGAATTTAACTGCCGAAAACATATATAAAGAATAAGCATTATATTTGATTCTAGGCTTAGAAACTAAATTTACATCTTAGGGACAGGTTTGTGGAGAAGAGTTAGATGTACTTTATCTCAAAAGATATGAGAAATTAAGCACATTGGGACATCTTTTAGTCTTTTGCTGTGTAGCAGATGAGGACTGTAAAGACTTTATTGTTCCTCCAACTAGGAGGAGTAAATAAAACTTGCCTTTTAAAAACAGAGCTGGTCTCAGGAAAATTTGTTCACTCAAAGAAAAATAGTATATAAAACTTTTTTTGAGGATCACAGGGTTGATTCAACACAACCCTGTAGCATAGGCTGGGGTCTGCTGAAACATTTTCTAGAGACTCGGTCTCAAAGTAGAGATTTATATGAACTTATGAGTGTAGCCAAGCTCAGGACACAAGGGAGGCTACCATAATTCACAGAAAAAGTGAAGTCATTTTCAACTTTGCAAACTGCCCATCTGCCAAGTGAGTATGACAGAGAGACTTGCCAACTAACATAAGAGATAGGGAGAACCTGTGGTGGAGAGTAGTCACAAACCCTGCTACAGATGTGAAACATAACAAGCTCCTTTAATTCCCCCCAGGTTTCAAGGGTATTTGAATGCAAGGAATCTTTTATTGTTGTGTTCTAGAAAGAAGATGCATATTCAGGTTTTTCAGTTTAATATGAGTAAAGGAGATCCCATTAAAATACAATGTTACTTATAGTCACATATTGTTCACTGAATTCACTAAAAGTAAAGTCATTATAGACACTGATTCATGAGATAAAATCTAACAAAAATGTATTTCAGAAACTACATTGTGAAAGGCGGTGATGAGACTATATATATATATATATATATATATATATATATATATATATATATATATATATATGAAAGTTATGACAGAATTATAAAATAGAGCCTAGGGAGAATGTGAGGTTTTTTCCTATTTTGATGAGGTTACAGAGAGACTATCATACATAATATTATCAAATAGTATTAAATTTAATTTGTAATTATTGTGAAGTATCATGGCTATGGAATGACGAGCTCATCACAGGGAAAATCCATTCTTAGTTTATTGATAAACACTGTTACTGACATTTTTAAATTTTAAGTTGGAAAGTTCTTCAGTACATTGATCCTCTCTTTATTAGCTCATCTTTTACTTAAGTGTTTCAAATCTTTTCCTTTTCTGGCTTTTTTAATTTTGTTGATAACATATAAAATTTTATGAGCTTTGTTTTCTTTTCTTTTAGAAGATATTTCTTCATCCTCCCACATAATAGCAAGTATGAAAACAATAATTATTAGTATTTACACTGTAGTGTGATCTTAGTGACATTGTAAGACCTGTTTTGAGAAAAAAATTGAAATTCTTCATGCCTATAATTCCTGTCCAAGGAAATTTGAAATTTTACTCAATTTGCTTTATGGAGACATGACTATCTATTCTATTACAAATAATTTCATATAATACAAAATAGATCCTATGAAATGGCATTTTACTCTTTTTTAAAAGTATGTTAGTTTGGATATCCAATGGTTTTTTCATCCTGTGGTTAATTATAGAATGATTATAAATGTTTCAGTCTGATCTGGGTGCTAGAAAAAAAAAGCAAAGCCCTGTCTCAGACAGATTACACAATCAACACTTCCAAATACACAAGAATTATTTATGTATTTGTTTTTTTTTTATATTTTTGGTGAAGTTTGAATCTAAAATATCTCTTCAATATACCAATATCCTATCAGTTTTTCTTTGAAACAATAAATATCAACCTTATTAATTATACATTACCCAAAATAAGAAGTAGAGTAGCCGGGCGGTGGTGGCGCACGCCTTTAATCCCAGCACTCGGGAGACAGAGCCAGGCAGATCTCTGTGAGTTCGAGGCCAGCCTGGGCTACCAAGTGAGCTCCAGGAAAGGCGCAAAGCTACACAGAGAAACCCTGTCTCGAAAAACCAAAAAAAAAAAAAAAAAAAAAAAGAAATAGAGTATATTTATCACATTCTGAAACAATGAAAATATTTTCATAATAACATCTGGCCTCAAAACTTAGGAATACAAAATAAAACTAAAGTTCTTTGATCTTTAGTACAGAAATTATTCTGGACAGCTTCCAAATTTAGGTAAACTTGTGGATCTAGATTTACCATCTTTGTGACATACAATAGGCTAACATTAAGCCTCTTTAATGTCAGAGATCAGAAGGGAAAAAGAAAACAGAGCAAACCTGAAGTGTTCTAGGAGGTTATGGAGAAATATCTGCACTACTCAGCCAGTGGAATACTTCTCATGAAAATGTGGGCTGGGAGTTCACAGGTGGCTAGTTAATACAGTTCTGCAGGTTCATGCTTCACAAGGCAATTTCTTTTTCTAGGTACTAACTGCATAAGTCATTGAATAACAGGATTCTTTGATTCCTGAATAGAAATGTATGGCTTGTCACAATTCTTTAGGAATGAATGTATTATGAGGAGATCAAATACAATTGATTAGCAAATATACTCATCTAAATGAAAATGAACATTTTATAAATTTCTCTCATACAAAAATGTATTTATACCAACAAACTGTTTAAAATATTCAAAGATAGAGTTCTCCTTCCTAAAATTTTATTGAAAATATATTACCTTGACCTTAGAATTGAAGACATTTTATTCCGGTTATAGAACATATTTCTCTGAAGAAAATCTCCCACACACATAATATCTAAGCTTTCCAGTGCATTAATGTTATTGTTTATGAAACAGTGCACTAGTGCCGGGATCCAGTGAGAACATCAGCAATATTGTCAGTTACTTTGTTCAGTTTGAGTTCTTTATATTACAACACATATAGGAAAGAACAAAATTTGTCTATTCACGATTATTTCTAAAGGCAATAGGGAGTCTTTTTAGTGAATGTGAGACAAGTTACCTTGCTTGTGCCTCAAAATTTTATTTTTGAAAACTATAATAAGGCTGGGCTTGATGGTACAAGTTTTTAGTCCCAAACTTGGGATGCAGAAGTAGATAGATCTCTGTAAGTTCAATGACAGGCTGATACACAAAGTGAGTTCCAGGCCATTTAGAGCTACACAGTGAGATCTAGTAAAAAACTAAATAAATAAATAAATAAATAAATAAATAAATAAATAAATAAATAATATAATTGATTAAAAAGGCATAACATACAAAGTTTTGTGGTATCATGAATGCATTATAATATTCAACTTAGTCTAAAGAAAAGTCTCCTTAAACATTTATAATATCTTTTCCTCTTTTTTGTTTTTTTTCTTTTTTCCCTCTTTCTCTTTCTCTCTTTCTTTCTCTTTCTCTCTCTTTTTTTTGAAATTGCTATGTAGATCAAGTTGGTTTTGAACTCATAGAAATTCTACTACTTCTCCCTCTCGAGTGCTGGGATTAAAGGCGTGTGCCACAATGCCTGACCAACATTTATCATTTTTTTTTGAGACAAGGTTTCCCAGTGTAGTTTTGGTGGCTGTCCTGGATCTCGCTCTGTAGACCAGGCTGGCCTCGAACTCACAGAGATCCACCTGGCTCTGGCTCTGGAGTGCTGGGATTAAAGGCATGTACCACTACGACCCGGCTCATTTATCATTTCTTAAACATTTAATAATATTTTGTTTTAATTTTAGGTGACAATTAATTTTGTCTAGAGTTGAAGAGATGCTTATATATTAAATTATTACCTATATTCTAGAAGAAACAGTGAAAGACACCATAAAATTTAAAATCCTATCAAGCAGATGGGTCTAGTTTTGATAGCTCTGATTAATAATTTTGTTTTGATGACATAGTCTTTAAATGACATTCTAATTAAACTAGTGGCACCACTTAAAGGTCAAATGTATGACTTTGTCTTGTATTATTTACTAAGCAAATATAATCACAAGGTATTTAAAATATTCAATAAACATTCTTTGTTGTTTGGTAAAGCATGGTTTGATTGAAAAATAAAATTTTTAGGTCAAGGAAGGGAAGTCATTAATAATCCTACCCAGCTGTGAAACCTATATACAACAACGACTTACATGGAAAACTATAAGTAATGATGCTGTAGGGGCACCCATATCTTGGTGGTAAACAACAGCTATCTAATTAAGTATGACCCGCTCAACGGGAGGGAAATCATATTGGTACTGGAAACCTAGTCAGCTTCCTGAGCTTAGTGAGGTCATGGTTCTTAGAGGAGAACCTACTGTTGCTACTTCTCTAAACCAGCATATTTCCTACTTGTATTCCTCTGCTCTAATTGTGTATCCTTGTTCTCACAGAGACAGAGACATGTAACTTTCACCTCCCAAACAAACAAACAAACAAACGAATGAGAAAACACTCTTCTCTTTTCAGCACATAGAGAAAATTACTGGTAAAAAAAAAATGAAGAAAACAACTGATGATGGGCTATTCAGTCAGATTGGATACATTTACAACATAACCCACACACCTAAGTCTCAGGGAACTTCATGGAAGAGGTTAGAGAAAGAACAGAAGAGTCAGAGGACATGGAAGTCTACTGAGAGACAATGTCTCCTGCAAATTATAGGGAAATTTCACCCACAGTAACTCAACATATTGGTTACATACACAGGATTATGCCAATGATAATGCCACACATGATAAAAAGGAATGGGAAAAGTACATAGGACCCTATCCCTAGACAAAGAACTACAGGCAAGTAACAACTGCTAATAGAGGGAAAATTAGTCTTTCTGAAGGTTCAGCACCCTAAGAGATTCAGTAACAAGCAGTCAGTCACGAAATCATATGCATACAGCCAAGAGTAAATAAAATAAATGGGTTGGATTTGTATGTTTGTGAATACACATATACACCAAAATAATTAAATAAAAAGAGATCATGAAATTAAGAGGTAGGTAAAAAATACATGTCAGGGGTGAGAGAAAGGAGAGGGAAAATATAGTTAAATTTATCTTATAGTTTATAGTTAAATAAATCAAAAAAGAAAACTAGTAGTGTTTTTAAGAATTAAATTATCAGATATTTAGTTAATATTTTCATTGCATTTGAGAAAGAAAATATACATTTAATATATTTACTTTTCATACTTTTTATTTCTTTATAGATTCTGATTTTATGTTTTAATTTTATAACTAGATGTTTGAACTGTCTAAAATGATTTGTGTTACATATGCATATTTTATCTAAATATTTGACTAGAGGTATTTTTTTGTTTATAGTATTAACAAATCTCAATATCTGATATTTAAACTATTATGGGTAATCTCATAGGAATACTCTTCAAATAATTTAAATGTGCTTATATCTGATATGAATATTTAATTGATGTTTCCTAGAAATGAAAATTTATTCAAAATAATTAATCTATCTTAAATATTTAGCAGCAAAGATATGGATAAAGGACAGCTGGTTTTCCATTATGGATCAGCTTCTTTTAAAACAGTGTTCTATTCAATATTTTTTTAAAATAACATTTAATTACATTTTTCTTCTCAGTGGATAATAATCTACATTCAGAAATAAGCAGTGTTTGGGGAGAGAAGAAAATTTTCAAATGAACATGCTACTTCCTGGGAGGGACTGTGTGCAGAAGAGTTACATATATGTACATAACTATTGAAGAGAAAGGTGCTTTGAAACAGTATTTGTAATTATAGCTTTTTCTAAACATGAATCATCAGTAATATAAGTGGAAGAATTATATTTTAACCAGGAACAAACACAATGACTATGTCTGAAGAATCTACACTTTTACATAGAAAATTTGGAGAATATCTGTGTTGTAGGATATACTTAATAGATAAGAATCTAAAAGTATATCAATTGAAATGTTCTTTGTGTGTTAATAGTTTATATACAGTAAAGGATTATAATTTGAAGTACAATGCAGTGTATTTTTTATGAAGTAATTTGGTATCAACAAAAAATACTCATTGTTTTCATCATATATACATATATTTATACATATTACATATAGAATTTATTTGAAGAAAATGAAATATTTTGATGGATAGTAATGTGTATATGCAATTCTAATGTATTTAAGTTAGTTTTCTCAATCAAATAATTTGTTCTTACAGCACAGTATTTTCTGCTGTGAAGGAAGGTGTTATTGGTTAGTGGATGGATTATTAGTAATAATTTTTCTTAGTAATATGATGTTATCTTCATAGTCCTTTCTTTAAATCATAGTGATCTACATCTGTCTCCCAAATACTGAGACTACACTCAGGAGTCAGCACACAGAAGGAAAAGAAAACTTAAAGTGATAGTGCATTAAAAAAAATTACTGAAGAATCAATTGATGGATGCACTACAAATGTATTCTAATCAATACAGGTGTCTCAATAAAATATCACAGAAATTGGTAAGAATATTTATTTGTCTATAATCATTAGAACATAAACTATATAGCAACAATGATAAGAAAGGTGATAGCAGATAGGATTTAATCAACTTGCTCTTAATCCCAAGGAAGAAATTCAGTTAAATGAAAAACAGCAAACATCATCATGTCCACCACCCAAACCAGTAATCTGCATATGTGTACCATGGTCCTAGATTTTCAAGTGAAACATAATATGTTCAAAAGTTTAATGCAATAGTACTTTTACTCTACATATAGAAGAGTTTGCAAGATTATTTCCAATGATATACATACGTTCATATAGTTTCATGCTTAGTTAGAGTCACCTCCTTCCTCTACTTACTAGGGCTCCAGAATTTGATGTGATTCTCTCCATACAATACTAAAAGCCTCCTCCTGCCCACACAGACACTAAAGAAAAATGATGAACTGAAATCTGAGAGTGGGAACAAGGCCATAGTCACACATGCTTAAGAAGTAGAACGGAGATTGTATTTTTGGTAAACATGATCCAGGGAGAGGTTAAACTGGAATATGTAAGTTCTAGACTGTATGGCCCTTTGGAAATTAGTAAAGAAAGGGCGAGGCCAAAGATGCCTTCAGTTGTGGCATAGAAAGGGTTGAAAGTTCCACAAAAGACTGTCTCTCCCAGCATGTTTTATTTTCATCTTTTAGTTCCTGAGACTAAAACGATAAAAAGAAGCATTTTCCTCTATGCTTACAAATAGCATGAAAAATCTGTTTGTTTTCTTTTTTTTTTTTCTTTTTTTTTTTTCATCACAGGCAATTTATTTTGTTCTATTCATTCACAGTTAATACAGAAAATACTTGGAAACATTTCCATAGAATGTTTGACACAGAAATCATCAAATAGAAGTATACAATGTTGACAGGAGGCAGTACACTTATAATTTATAACCCAGATGTATTTATAAATTAGAAATGGAAAGATCTACAAATGAAATTATGAAGGTTCACCAAAGTCATTTAATCTCTCAGTTTCTCATTCATTTTTATGTCTTAATAATATTCTATTGTATGAATAAGCCACATTTTATTTCTCTCCAGTATTTGATAGCTATTTGAGTTGTTTTAACTTTTTTACTATTAGCAACACACTGCTATAAACTTTCATGTACATGTTTCATAGGTGCACATTTTCAGTAGTTTGAGGATATATTCCTAAGGGTAGAATTGTTGAGTAACAGAGTAACAGTGTTTTGCATTTTGACCAACCACCAAACTGTTTTGCCAAAGTGGCACACCATTTCACAATCTCACCAAATCCTTGTTTTTAAGGCTCTGATTTTTGTACAAAAGCATTCAATCATTCTGTCAGAACAAACCAGGAAAAGTAAGCTATAGTTCAGAGCTGTTCTATTCCATTTACTATGCAAAGCCATTCTTGGCATTTGCAACTCTCAGCCCTTTTGAGTATTCTTGCAGTGTTCACCTTTTCCTCCACCACTTTTTTTTTCTTCTTTCTTTCTGGTTTATTTCTATCTATTACAAATGTATAAAAAATCCTCCATCAACGCTGCTGTTAGCAGCAGAACCTTGAGAAATATACCTTTGGTTTGCCTCAGAAAAGGAACACATATTGCACTGTAAAGTTTATAAAATTGGAGCAAAACATTGTGATAATGTTACAATACCAGTTTTAAGAGTTCAGTGACTAATGGGGAGCCGATGGGATACATGCAGAACTGTGAAAGCGATCTCACTTAGCCAGCTGTACACGTAGACTGTAAATCTACATTCAGATCATTTCTGAACTAAGACTATCATCTCAGTTTATCTGTTGAGGTCAACCAGGAAACCCTAGAATATACCTTGATTTTTGCAAAAAACAAAATAGGGGGAGGGGTTTCTTCAGCATTTCAGTCCACCAGTAACAGTATCCTAACAGGCAAAGTGTTCTTTCACTGTCAACATAGAATGAACTGCTGCTGGAGGTCAACTTGGGTTTTAATTTGCATTAGCACTTACATGCATAGTAGTCCAAGTTGTTGACCTCATGACTTTAAAAAGTAACTCTAAAAAAGTAAAATGGCCCTTCTTGGAAGACTAAAGAAAGACATCCAGCCACAGTTGTAAAAAGTCTCATCAAAACAATATACCCTTTTATGAATTACGCCTCAATTTAAAAAAAAAAAAGTAGCCCCAAATAAGAAGCAGCTCTGAAAAAGAAAATATAACTTAAGATATTTGAAAAAATACTTGCAGCTTGATCTGCACTGACAATGATTTTCGAAGCCTAGAATTCAACATTTACAAATTCTCATTCACAGACACAAAACACACTATTATCACACAACTTGTGTCTTGAGAGAATCTTCTGCTTTTTAAATCTTTGGCCTCCCAGTCAATCCCAAGTTCAACCAACTTTAACTAAAACTTCACTCAGAATTTCATCAAGCTTTTTACCCACACATTAATGCTTGTCGTATCTTTCATCAACTGTCAAAATCTGAAGCCTGCTCAGAGATTGCCAGGTAAAAGAAAATAAATGAAATATACAGAGGTTATTTCAAAACAGAACATAACCATCATCCAAAAAAAAAAAAATGTCACGATTCCCGATTGGGATCATCTTTTGTTTCCCACGTTGGACTATTTCACACTCCGGCATTGGCCAAAGGACACGAGAGCTGGTTCTGGAGCATACAGTTTCTCACACAGATGTCCCCAGAGGAACACCAGAGACAACGTCACGTGAGACCTCTCCCGTACAGAGACTGCCTCACAGGGGCAGTGAGGGAAAACACCCACTAGTTTGTGGAGATCCCTGAGAGAGTATGATTCTTAAAATCTGGACTTTACATAATTCACATCAGCCCTGTTCAGGTACTTACTGGAAGAAAGATGAAGCTGTTTGCCAGAACTCAGCACTCCACTCTAGATCTCTGCTGCCTTAGTCTCCGTCGCAGATTTCCGAGTTCTGGTAGTTACCTGGACCACTGAGGCATTGCCACAAGACTTCTTCTCTTTTGAAACATCCTTTTTCTCTAGATATTAGGATAGTTACACCAGCTTGTTTCTTAGGTCCATTTGCTTGGAAAGCCTTTTCCCAGCCCTTTACTCGGAGGTAGTGTCTATCTTTGAAGTTAAGGTGTGTTTCTTGTATGCAGCAGATGGATGGGTTCTGTTTTCTTATCCATTCTGTTAGCCTATGTCTTTTTATAGGTGAGTTGAGACTATTGATATTGATGGATATTAATGACCAGTGATTGTTAATTCCTGTTATTTTTTGTGGTTGTGTTGTGTTGTCCTTCTGTGGTGTATGTTGGTGTGGGATTATCTATTGCTTGATTTTTCATGGATGTGTTTAGCTTCTTTGGGTTGAATTTTCCCTTCTAGTGCTTTCTGTAGGGCTGGGTTTGTAGACAGGTATTGATTAAATCTGGTATTATCCTGGAATATTTTGTTTACTCCGCCTATGGTGATTAAGAGTTTTGCTGGGTATAATAGTCTGGGTTGGCATCCGTGGTCTCTTAGTGTCTGCATGAGATTTGTCCATGATCTTCTAGCTTTCATAGTCTCTATTGAGTAGTCTGGTGTTATTCTGATGGGTTTATCTTTATATGTTACTTGGTCTTTTTCCTTTGCGGCTCTTAATATTTTTTTCTTTGTTCTGTGTGTTTAGTGTTTTGATTATTATGTGGCGAGGGGACTTTTTTTTTGGATCCAGCCTATTCGGTGTTCTGTAAGCTTCTTGTATCTTCATAGGTATTTCTTTCTTTAGGTTAGGAAAGTTTTCTTCTATGATCTTGTTGAATATATTTTCTGTGCCTTTGAGTTGGTATTCTTCTCCTTCTTCTATCCCTATTATTCTTAGGTTTGGTCTTTTCATGGTGTCCCAAATTTCCTGGACGTTTTGTGTTACGACTTTTTTGTCTTTAGTGTTTTCTTTGACTGACGAATCTATTTTCTCTATCGTGTCTTCAGTATCAGAGATTCTCTGTTCCATCTCTTGCAATCGGTTGGTTATGCTTGTTTCTGTAGTTCCTGTTCATTTTGTCAGAATTTCTATTTCCAGCATTCCCTCAGCATGTGTTTTCTTTATTGTCTCAAATTCATTTTTCAGATCTTGGAATGTTTCTTTCATCTGTTTAATTGCTTTTTCTTGGCTTGATTTGATTTCTTCCCATTTTTTGTTTGTTTTTTCTTCCATTTCTTTAAGGGAGTTTTTTATTTCCTCTTTAATGGAGTTTTTCATTTCCTCTTTAAGGCTTTAAGGGAAGTTTTTTTTTTTTTTTTTTTTTTGGTTTTTCGAGACAGGGTCTCTTTGTGTAGCTTTGCGCCTTTCCTGGAACTCACTTGGTAGCCCAGGCTGGCCTCGAACTCACAGAGATCCGCCTGGCTCTGCCTCCCGAGTGCTGGGATTAAAGGCGTGCGCCACCACCGCCCGGCTTAAGGGAAGTTTTTATTTCCTCTTTAAGAGAGTTTTTCATTTCCTCTTTAAGGAAAGGTTTTATTTCCTCTTTAAGGTAGTTTTTCATTTCCTCTTTAAGGAAAGTTTTTATTTCCTCATTGAGGGAATGTTTTATTTCTTCTTTAAGGGCCCCTATCATCTTCTTAAAGTCATTTTTAGGGTTGATCTCTTCTGTTTCTTCTGTCATGGTATGTTTAGGTCTTGCAGGTGTAGAATCACTAGGTTCTGATGTTGCCATATAGGTCTTTATGTTATTGCCTGTATTTTTGCGCTGATGTCTACTCATCTTTTCCTCTGTGCGGTGCAGGTGGTTTCTGTGTCTGAGAGTGCCTCTCTTGTTCTAATTTTTAGTCTTGGTTTAGTAGGGGTTCTTGGTTAAATTGGTGCTATTGGGCTGTTTCTTCAGGGACAGCTGATTTCAGTCGGTGAATTATATACTTATGATTCTGGTGATCTGGTTTAGTGGCTGGGTAGCGCCTTCTTCTGTGTTCCCAGGTCACGTTTTGTTCATTTGTCAACTCCTCAGCTGATCTTGTTTCTTCAGACTTCCAACTGTAGGCATCTGAATCCTCTCCCAGATGGGTTTCAGCTGAGCAGGGTAGTCTCACCTCCAAGTTGTTGGGTTTCACAGGATCAGCAGTTGGGCCCTGGGTTGTCCCCAGACGGAGTGCCCAGACTCGCCCTGGTTCCGACCCACGGAAATAGCCTCTTCCCCAGGTGTTGGGGCCAGGGGCGTCCCCGCTCCAAGCTGCGTCCACCCCTCTCCGTCCCAGGGCCTGTCCACTCCTGTGGCCCGCCGCCACAGGCCCACCTGTGTCCACTTATCTCAACCGCCAGGCCTGTATGTTCCTGTCAGCTTCCACTGGGTCTGTCTGCCTCTGTGGGCCGCCAAGGGGCCTGTATGTCCTTGCCGGCTGCCACTGCGGGCCTCTGCTTGTCACTGCTGCTGGGGGCCCATCCACCTCTGCGGGTCGCCACCGGGCCTGTATGTCTCCGCTGGCTGCCACCGGGCCTGTATGTCTCTGCCGGTTGCCGCTGGGCCTGTATGTCCCTGTTGGCTGCTGCCACTTGGCCCGTCCACCTCCGCAGGTTGCCGACCTGTGTCCGCGTGTCTCCGCCGCGTGGCCCATCCCACTCTGTGGGCTGCCGCTGGGCCTGAATGTCTCTGTCAGCCGCCACCGCCGGGCCTGTCCACCTCCGTCTGCTTATCTCTGCCGCAGGGCCTGTCCACCTCTGTGGGCCACTGCTGGGCCTGAATGTCTCTGCCAGCTGCCGCCAGGCCTGAATGTCCCCTTCGGCTGCCGCCGGGCCCATCCACCTCCACGGGCCGCCACCACAGGCCTACCTGCGTCTGCTTGTCTCTGCCATCTTCCTGTTTGTTTTCTTAATTAACATGTCAATTCTTCAAAAGCTTTACTGTATTGCTTTTTAGTATTATGTCAGGTTTTTATTATTTTCTTAATAGAAGTTTGTTAAATACACAGTTAAATACTTTCAAGTATTTTTACCAGATATCTGTTCCTGAGCAAAGTAGTATAATTTGAACCCATGAACTCAGATTTACATTTATAAGTAAATAATGGCAAAAGTGAAGAAAAAACATGGCTATGTATCACATTTAATATTTTCTTAACTATCATTTTTGTCGATGTTTTTCTAGGATTTTTTTTATAATTAGGCATTAATTTAAATGATTTGAATGACTAAAATATCAAAGTGTAAGAAATAATTTGCTGAGATCAGAATAATATTTTTTTATTTCTTCCACAATGTTTTAGCTAAAAAGTTCAATAAAAGTGTTCCTTACTCCTTCATATTCTGATTGACCTCATCATTGGGTAGACACCACATTCTCAGTGGTGATGCCACACTGCTGAAGTAACGTGCTCAACATTCTGTTATTTGACTGTCATGACTGTTGCTCTAACCCAATTAAATAAGAAGGCACAAAATATGAAAATATTTTATAGATGTCTGCCCAAGAATGTAATAGCTACAAGAGAACAGTAACTATTTTAACCATACATTTGTCCTATACTTTCTTTAAGATATTGTCCAGAAAGTTGAATTTACTAAACAATAGTAAAATAAACTCCAAAAGAACTAACATTTCATTAAGTAAAGTGGGCTGTGTAAAACAATGATTAAGTGAAGTAGGAAGACAGACGCCAAGCATGCTTGGCACCATTTATCAGGAGAGCTGTCAGACTGAATCAAGAATACAAAGTGAGCTGAGAACATTTACTACAAACTCTATTTCCTAACTGCAAATGGAATGTAGCCATGTGTCCTGACTTCCTTTCCTAAACTTCCACGATGCACTGTATCCCCAACATGTAAGACAAAAGAATTTTTTTTTTATTTTTGACAGGAGAGTTGTGGATTATTCTGATATGGCAATGAAAAAAATACAAAAATGAGTATCTACTGAGAAATAGAGTGGCTGATGTGATGAACCTGACCATGTACTTCACAAGTCTGTGGAACTAGTTTGAAGGAGGAATATGGACAATTGGAACATTAGAATAAAAAAGACTGACAATACTAAAAGAAGCAAATTATAGATCATTTTTAGTTTAGAAAGATTACAAAACCATCATATCACAAGAAATGCATACCTTGAAAGCCTAGAATATGAAGTTTCAGAAGAAATCTAGGTTAGATACTGTCCATGTGATATTCTGGCAAGTAATCTGACCATAATCTACACATGGCCTAATACTTGAGTGATGCTGAATTCAATTTATTTGGTAGAAAAGTATTTAAACCAGCATAGCACTCAGGATGAGTTCTGCTTAATGCTACTTTTCTTATTCAAGATTACAATAAAGAACATGAATATATGAAAATCCTTCTTCCTTTTCTGGGAAAGCTAGGAAGTGTGTGTGTGTGTGTGTGTGTGTGTGTGTGTGTGTGTGTGTGTGTGTGTGTGTTTTAGCTGTGCATATATGCATACATAGAGGTCAGAGGACTGTGTTGAGTGTCATACACTATTAACTCTCTGCCTTATTTCCTGGTGACAGAGTCTAACAATGAATGTAATTCAATAATTTCAATCTAGGCCAACAGATCCTAAATAATCTTCCTGCCTTCTGTGTTCCATTCCCTGATGCTGAGAGTATACAAATGCATAGTCATGCTTTAAATTTTATATGGATGCTGAGAATCCAAAACAAATGCTTATTCTTGAGCACTTTATCCACTGAGCCATCTCCCCAGGCTTAGGGGAAGAAATTAAAAGTTATAAAAGGACAGGTGATGAGAAAGCAGCTATGACCTTTAAAGAGATACTACCATTACTAAAGAGAAACCTCCTGCTCTTTTCTGGAACAGGAAGATCTCCCCGAGAGCAAGATCTTGCCTAATGAGTGATTCATGATGTGAAAATATCAGTTAATTTGAATGGTGAGAGTCTAACTGTGGATGCTTATAAAAGGTATTCCCGCTTCAAACAACCACCCAAAAAGTGTTTACCTTTGGTCTGTCTTAAGGATATGCACAGACTGACAGCATAGTTGTCCAAGGATATTAAGTTATATCCCAAGCTGGCAGCAGAACTTGGCAGTTTCCTACTTGTTTTACTGGCACGGCAGTTACAAGATTCGTGGGGTAATAGAGTTTTGTACTAAAGATCTAGAAAGCAGTTGAGGACAAATAATATATTTTTTTCAAGCAGGCCATGAAACATCATTTTATGAATCAGAGAAGGCTCACCTTAAGTGCAGTGCAGATCTCTGCATATTGGAGATGCTAGTACCATAGTTCTGTGCATGAACAGGAGTCAGGACAAAAAGAGGCCAACAGCAAAGCTGGAGAGGTGGTGCTGTCCAAATCCTGTGAGTTATTATTTCACAACTCCTCAAGGAGCCCAAGATAATTGAAATGGAGCTATAAAATTTAGTGTCTGCACCATTTGCTCCAATCATTCCTAGTTATGCTCCAATTCCTCCATTTGGGAATGAAATTTTTGTTTGTTTGTTTGTTTGTTTGTTTTTTCTTATTGACTTAGTTTGGGTTTATTGTTGGGAAGAGACAACATGACTATGCAACTCTTATAAGGGAATGCATTTAACTGGGGATGGCTTACACTTCAGAGGTTTAGTCCATTGTCATCATGGGGTAGGCAAGGTGGCACACAGGCAGACATGGTAGTGAAGAAGGAGCCTAGATTTCTACTTCTGGATCTTAAGGCAAAAAGAAAGTGACAATGGTCCTGGCTTGACCATTTGAAATCTCAAAGTCAAAGCCTGCGTCCAACCCCAGTTAAACACTTCCTCCAACAAGGCCACACCTACTCCTACAAGGCCACACCTTTTAATAGTGTCCCCCTCTATGGGTCTATAAGGAGCACTTTCATTCAAACAATCACATCTATATCACAGTGTTGCAGAGTATATAACTTGAATTTCTCTGTGTGTGCCAAGGAGGAAGATATAGGTTATGAGAAAGGAAAAGATCTGTGAAATAATGGTCCCTGACTGACAATTTACTGATTTCTTGAATTACTCTTAAAGTTATCTGCTGCATATTGGGATAATATATGCATTATGAGTAAAAAGTTGTGGTTGTGCAAATTGTGCCACTAATCATTGTTCTCTCAACACACCTGGTTCCTATGAACTCTATTTACCTAAAGCTTTTCTGTTTTCTGGACAACTAACTTCCTTCACTTGTTTTCAGGTATTTCAAAGGCTGGAGTCACATGACAATCACTTTGCTAATTTTATACACTAGAGTTGACCGGTTTTTTCTTTTTTTGTTTTTGTTTTTTGACACTGGATATCTCTGCAGTAGCTCTGGTTGTTCTGGAATTTGCTCTGTAGACCAGGCTGGCTTCAAACTCAGAGATCCATCTGCCTCTGCCTCTGCCCCTGCCTCTGCCTCTGCCTCTGCCTCTGCCTCACGGGTACATGGATTAAAGGCATTCACCACCCCTGCAAGGCTTGGGTTTGACAAATTCTTTGACCATACCTTGATAATATGCTCTAAGATAGCAGTTAATTTTTAATGAACAATGTAAGGATATATTTTGAATAAGCTAGTGTTATAAGAATATAGAAAAACCTACAATATTTATCTTGCTTTTCAGGTTTGACTAATTGCAGAAAAGTATTCTTTTCAAAAGTAAAGCAAACTTTTAAATAACAAATCAATGAGCCAGTTTTCCTGGTAATCTTCATCAGCAAAAAGGCCTTCATTTTTAAAGAAGGCGTATTATTTTCACAGTCGTCTAACATTCAAAAAAATTCAGGAATTACCTTATTGGATGTCTACATAATGTCAGTAAATCAAGTACTAGGGGAAATATGAACCCCATTTAAAATATCTCATTCTGTACTGTGTTCATTTACAAATAATTCACCTACTTTTTATAGTATATAGACAGAAACTGGGTTTCTGTTTTTATTACTATTCTGTATGTTATATAAGAAATCTAATCTGCTAAGAGTAAAATTGTACCTGAAATCAAAAGCAAGAATTAGTTTCTCATATAGTCAAAGTTTAAAGTTATTGGGCAAATTTCTAATGCAATTGTAGCCAAGCTGCAACTCAATGACCCTTGATATTCTATTTTACAGTGAGTTCATCTGAGCTCTATGTGTGTTACTGCACTGATAGTGGGAGCTACATAGAGACCTCTTGATAAACTCCACCTCCCTCGCAGTAAAGGCCTTACATTTCATTTTCTTTCACAGCCAATAAGCTAGAGTTAAGTAATGAGAGTTCCTTTGGTCCTTCTGGAAAATTTGGAAATGTCCTCCACTCTCCAGAAGATTAGCAGGGCTCTGCCTAGTGAGGAAATGCAAGTGCTGTCATAATTGATGTTACTTGTGTGACCATGTGCAGCTCTCGCCATATCCTCATCATTTTTCATTCTAAAATTTACAATAGTAAAACTGACAGGAAAGTTTTCACAAATATTAGATAGAAAGTCCTACATTAGGTATAAAAGAACTTACGAAATCTAACTTTTTTTTTTAATTTTTCAAGACAGGGTTTCTCTGTGTAGCTTTGCACCTTTCCTGGATCTCGCTCTGACCAGGCTAGCCTCGAACTCACAGAGATCCTCCTGCCTCTGCCTCCCAAGTGCTGGGATTAAAGGCATGTGTCACCACTGCTCTGCTCTAACTCTTTTAAAATGATTCATAGTTTTCTGTTGATTGAATATATTTTCTGGTGGGGAAATGCATTATTGCAGTCCTTAGTAATTTTCAAGCTTTGATTTTAATCGAAAGCATGCTTACATATCTTTCAAAATACCAAAGAAATATCACTCAAGGAAAAGCGAAGTTTTTTTGTGAAATACAACACTTTTCAATACTAATACAAAGCATTTCTAATTATCTGATGAAACAATGGATTTTGGAGAAGGAATTTACAGGAATCAAAGAAAGCTCTTTCTCAAAGATATAGCATGACAAAAATATTAAATTGACCTAAGGGACATTAACTAAAGAAAAAAGTAACTATATAAATTTTACATGACACTAGGTGCTTCATAATGTAATGAAGACCCAATAAGGTGGTGAACACTGAACATATAATTCTAGGCTGAACACAGATGTGCAATCGTTGAGAAGCAACAGTTATATGTGGGGAGTATAAAGAAGATAAGAAATGATGTGTAAGATTTATCTATAGAATATACCTTTCTCAAATCTGAATCTGCATCTTCTACCAAAAATAAAGCACTTTTCCCATAAAAATTACATTTTCTACATCCAGGAAACTCTAGAGTTACCTGTAGATTAAAGTGTTCTTTTTTCAGAGGCATGTTTGTGATAGCATATTGTGACATTCTTCAGATTAGCACTGAGATAAAAAAGTATCCAAAAGAGGAAAATTCTTATTTACTGTGTTTCAGAATAGACCTACTATTTCAAATTTAATTTGACATTGAGAAATCCTATAAGCCTGAGACACACTTTCAGATATAGCCATGAACTCATATTACTGAGGGGAAATAAATTGAATTAGATATGTGTAATGAATATTACAACAAGTATTAGAAATCTGTGTAGACCTGAAGGGCAAGTTAGAGCTGTGCCAGGAATATTCACAATCTATACTCTGTTTTATGGAATATGTGTAGTTTTTTATAAATTATTTTACATATTATTGGATTGTGATTTTTGATCAAAAGACATTGTCTTTGGTTTTAACTATCTATAAAATGTTTCAAAATAGTTAATGATATGAGAGTGATACAGTGTCACACATTAAATTCACAGTTCATAAGTTTGGATTGATTTAAGAGATATGGTATAAGAATAAAGCCATTCAAATGTGATTTTAATTTTTGAGTTCTGCAGCACCTGACAAATGCAATGTCTAATTTAGCAAAATGAGAGTTAGGGAAACCATTAGTAGTACAATCCTGTGACGCTTAAACCTAGAGTATAATCTGTGGCTACACATTGGGGCCCCTTTCCATGTAAAATTCTTTAGCTTGCTTGTAGCATTTGGACAGGTAGATGAGGTTACAACCTTACCTTGGGGATACTTTGGAAGCTCACAAACTGCATTGTTCTTAAATCATTTTAGCCACTCTCCTGTATCACTGACACATACAGTGCTGAGGTTTAGTCAAGTTGATTAAACAAAGCACATTGTTGAAAGATAGGATTTTAACTGTGTACTACATTTTTTTTTTAGATATTCTGGTTTCTTGTTAAGACCCTGTGTCTCCTACACATAGATGTTTTGACTGATCAATGGTAGCATGCCTCTAGATATTTATCACAGAGCTTATTGAAGTGTTTTTGCTGAAGCAAGATTTCTTCAATCCTTTATTAAGGATTTGTCTTTGCTGAAGTCTTCCTATGGCTTATGTGTATGGCTTACAACATAAAACTGCAATATGATGTTTAAAACAACCATCAAAAGAATTTTAAGATAGACTTTTTAAAATCCAGAAATCTTAATTCTCCTCCATCAGGTGTATAAACATTGTATTCTTAGATATACAGTTAGTTCATTCTTGTAAGTAAATAAGTGTTTTTTGACATTTTATATTTACTTTAGCATGCTACTTGTACCTAAAAATTCAATAAGCATCACAACAATATTTACTATTGCTACTGAAAACAGATTCCCTTTGAAAAGTATAAGTGTAATACTCTCACTTTCATTTCATTAAATGCTTTTGTAAAACTGGTAATACTTATAAAAGATGAGGAGAAAAAATATGAAAAAGTATTTTCATTTTTACATTTCAAGATTTTAAGAAATAGCTTATTGGAAGTGGCATTCATTGCCAGTAATCTAAGGAAAAAAATCAACAACTGTGTAATAGACTGAACATTATGTTCCATATAATAGACACCAATGATGTTGAATGGGCAATTTTTAGCTCACTTTTAGGTGTCAAATATGTGTGATCTGAGCTCCCAGAGAAGAAATTTCTCTTTAACACTTAGTCAAAACACTTTTGAGTTTCACTGTGCTTCTCGAAGCTGTCAAGGTACTTCATTTAAATGATGAATAAAGTTATAAAAGAAAACATACACTCTCCACAGCCAGCTAATGTCAAATTTAAAGCAGTGTATTAACCCGAGTGCCCAGGCTGCAAGAGAAGGGACATAACCCTGTCAAATTTTAGTACCATTTTAATGTCCATTTCAGACATGGAAATACAGGTAACTCAGTCATGAAAGAATGCAATATTTAATCTAAGTAGTATGAGGAATTATAATAATAATAGAAACTGGTAAGTTTTTGTCCTTTGTCTTCCAACTGTGTAGATTGGGAGAAGAGTGAAACAGGGTTTTTTCTGAGTAATCCTAGTTGTCCTGGAACTCATTCTGTAGACCAGGCTGGCCCGAAACTCACAGAGATCTACCTGTCCCTACCTCCAAAGTGCTGGAATTAAAAGTGTGTGCCACCACCACCTGCCGTGTGTGGAATATTTTAATTTATATAGAAAATTTAATTCTGCTTTAGACATTAAATTGAGTCTAGTTTCTCACTCTTATTTTCAAATCCCATTAAATAACAAAATTTCTGTGTCATACACATAGAATTTTGCATGTATTTAGCCATTTTGTGCTAAACATCTCCATATAGCATAGCATCTTGGTATTCTATTTCTGAGGCCTCTGTCACATTTTGCCAGATATATTAGAAAAATGACCAACAGGTTTCAATTCCCGTTTTCATTTGGGTTATGACTATATAAAAAGTCAATGTTTGGAGCATTTTCTGTGTTTTATGAACATTTTAAGAACATCTTGTTCTTGTTCCTTATGTTACATGCTATGAAATATAAGTCTTAGTATTGAGATCTACACATTTACATATTAATAGCATCCATAATATTAGATTCCCTTCCAATGTGTTGGTCAAATTTTTCTTATATCCCTTCTGTCATAAAATCAAATATTGAATCCTTTCTCTGTTTATCCATAATATAATTCACTGCTTCCTTCTCTGTGTCTTCCTGAGCACCATTATGGTCTTCTGTGTTTCTTATTTCTGAGTTGCCCTACATGCTTCTTCATTTAATATTCAGTTAAATTTTATTTTAAGTATTATTATGTATGCTTTTGCCATCTATAATACCAAAATAATTTAATGAGTTATATTTAAACACTAATCATTATTGTAGCTAGCCATATGCTCACAGTCACATTTTCATGTTCTGCTTTATTGACAGGTTGAAATTTCCATGGTGACTGAGCTTACATTTTTCATTCTTTATATTATCACATTTTGTTTTTGGTGAACGTAACTAAGTCAACCATCGTGTGTGTGTGTGTGTGTGTGTGTTTGGGGGGGTGCATTTGTGTGTGATATATGTCTGTATGGTGTTGTAGCATGAATTCTAATTGGCCTTAATAATAAAAACCGAGAATCAGGGGTAAACATGGAAAGATCAAAGAGACAAAAGGGCAAGCCATAGCTACCACCTCTTACTTTTCCAACTCCTCAGCCTGGAAGAGAGTGAGCTCTTCCCACCTTATACTTATCTCTCTGCCCAACCATATCACTTCCTGTCTGTACCTCCCAAGTGCTAGGATCAAAGGTGTGTGCCACCACTGCCTGGCTCTGTTTCTCTTTTAGACTGGATGAATATTGTGTAGCCCAGGGTGACCTTGAATTCACAGAGATATGTCTGCCTCTGCTTCCTAAGGGCTAGGATTAAAGGTATGTGCCACCACTGCCTGGCCTCTATGGCTAACTGGTGACTTAGCTCCTCACTGTGCTCTTCAGGAAAGCTTTATTAGATCACAAACAAAATATCACCACATTGTATGTGTATGTGAGGCACGAAAAAAGATGAGCCCAAGTGTATGTGTGAGCTTTCTCAAAGGAGAGTTGTCAAATGCAGTAACTCTTAAACTTTCAATATTGTTATTCATTTAGATTGATTTTATATTTTATTGTAAGCGTACTACACACACACACACACACACACACACACACACACACACACTTCTTCAGGAAGTAATTTAAAATAAGAACAACTAGAGAAGCTTCTATATAAAAGATTAACTCCCAGCATATTCAAACCTTATTCCAATATGGGACATTCTTCATCAGAGATGACAACTGAGGCAAATTATCTTAAAATTTAGTAATTATAGCTTATGCTACCATTAATGTTTCTTAATAACATTAACTGCATACTCACACTCAAAGTAAATAACCATAATGCAATTTTCCTTTTCCAAATGATATTCGTTCCTCTTTTACTAAATGTATTATAGTAGTGTTTAATACTTTGCATTAATAGCCTGCATGTTTTATACAACTTCCTGGTAGTTATGACTTAGAAAAAAAACTCTTCATCTGGACTACTAAAAACTGTTTCTCCAATATTTTTGTTAAAAATTGAAAGGATGCACTCTTGAGAAGGACAGGAGTAAAGAAGATATCCACTGATATTATCTTAAATTTTTACTTTAGATCTGAAAATACTGACAGCAACTGTAGATTCTCTCACCTACATACTTTCCTTATTCTTCTCTAGAGTTCCCAAATTATTTAACTCTCTTTAAACAACTACCATATACCATGATGAAATTTTCTAGATTACTAGTTCTGAAGCATTTTTCTCATATAGCTGTTAAAATAAGAAAGGATTAAGAAATGAAAATAACACAACAAATGTTTGTCAAATGGTTTCAGAAAACATTCATTATATATGTCTCTCTGTATATATAATACACTTAAACAAACATATTAATTTATATACCTCAATATTTTGAATCATATAGGTTATGTGTAGCTAGAGTTTTCCGCCTTGCCCACAGTCAGGACAAATCTTTGTCACCCGCCAGTCCCACAGCCGCTCAGACCCAACCAAGTAAACACAGAGACTTATATTGCTTACAAACTGTATGGCTGTGGCAGGCTTCTTGCTAACTGTGCTTATAGCTTAAATTAGTCCATTTTCATAAATCTATACCTTGCCATGTGGCTGGTGGCTTACCGGCATCTTCACATGCTGCTGGTCATGGCGGCGGCTGGAGACAGTCCTTCTGCCTTCCTGTCCTTTTATTTCTCCTCTCTGTTAGTCCCGCCTATCCTTCCTGCCTAGCCACAGCCGATCAGGTTTTATTTATTGATCAATCAGAACAACTTGACATACAGACCATCCCCCAGCACAGCTAAGTGCAGACCATCTCAGACACCTGCACTCAGGCCCATGGTCCTAATCATCCTCTATGCGGACCTGCTGGGTAACGCCACAAAGAACCCAAGAAGGGCTCCCACAGGACATACAGAACATCCCACAGCAGGTTATGTACATATTACACAAAGACAAACACAGGGCATTAAATAAAGTAAATGGAATTAAATATTTATGAGAGGAATCTAGGTAAAGAAATATATGTGGGGGCAAAGAGCTGGCTCAGCAGTTAAGAGCACTGACTGTTCGTTCAGAGGACACAGGTTCAATTCCCAGAACCAAAATAGCAGCTCACAACTGTCTGTAACTCCAGAATCCAATGCCCTCACACATCAGGCAAAACACAAATGCACACAAAATAAAGATATAAATAATTTTAGAAAAAGAAATATGTGCAATTAAACTGATCTTTCTGGCCTCCATAGTTTTTCAATGTGAATGTTAATAAGTTTTAAAAAAAGAAGTACTACTTATTTCCTCTATTAGATAATAGAAATATGGTTATATAAAATGATATCACTAATGAATCTAGGTAAGCATGTCTTAGAGTTACTGTAACATCTTTTTAACTTTTATTTAAATCCAATGCTATATCTATTTTAACAATATAACTAAAATTTACCATATTCCCATTGGAAAAAGTAGATTTTAAGTATTATGATGGATTTGTGCTATAAAATTGTGTTTATGACACTATATCTTAGCTTTGATATAGCTGAGAAAATTATCACCTGAAGCTGTATTATAATGTACAAATTCTAGTGGCAAATAATAGTCTATTTTACATAGAAATGTTTGGGTTTTTTTATTTTAAAATAGTTTTGTTTGTACTGGTCGCACATTATGACCACAAACTATGTAGCTTTAGGCAATGGGAATTTATTTGTCACAATCATGGTGGGGTAGATGGGAGGAGTCCAGGATAAGTCTCCATCAGATTTTATGTCCAGTGAACACATCCTTCCTTTTGATTCGCCTTTTTCTGGGGCAGAAGAGCACACAAGAGTTGGAGGTAAGAGAATTTCAGTGATGTGGTGATATTGTATTCCCCAATATATCGTGCACCCTAATAAATTTATCTGGGGTCAGAGAACAGAACAGCCACTAGACATATTGGCATAGAGGCCAGAAAATGGTGGCACTAACACCTTTAATCCTATCACTTGGGAGGCAGAGATCCATCCAGATCTTAAAGCCACACTGGAAACAGCCAGGTATAGTGACTCATGCTTTTAATCCCAGGAAGTGATGACAGAAAGCAAAAAGGTATATAAGGTGTGAGGACCAGGAACTAGAGCCTGGTTAAGCTTTCAGGCTTTCCAGAAGCATTTCAGCTGAGAGGCATCCAGTCTGAGGAAACAGGATCAGCTGAGGAATTGGCAAGGTGAGGTAGCTGTGGCTTGTTCTGCTTCTCTGATCTTCCAGCACTCACCCCAATAACTGGCCTCAAGTTTTTGTTTGATTTTTTTATGAATAAGACCCTTTAAGATTCTTGCTACACGGTGACTTTCAAACTATCCAGAGCTATACAATAAAACTCTTTCTCCATCGGAAAATTAAAGAATAAGAGGTAGGAAGGAAGAAAGGAAGGAAGGAAGGAGGGAGGGAAGGAGGGAAGGAGAGAAAGAGTTGTCATCTTCTGGCAAAGACATCTTGTGGCAGACACATTCAAGGAACTCTTTTGTGTCTATGTTATAGGACATTGAGTGTATTCATGAGAACTTGCTCTCATGATTTAATTATGGATCTTGCTCTCCAAAGTCCATAGTAGTAGAGCACTCATTATATCATCTATTGTCACTTTATGTGGTCCTAAGTTAAGACTTTTCTAAATTCCTCATCTACAGAGATCTCATTTTCTATAAAAAGCTTATTCCTTCAAAATTAATAATTTAATTTATCATAGAGTTATATATCCAAATATATCCTCTATAACTCACTAGCTTAGCAAAATTGCAAGAAAATTATAGCATAAGACAAAGCATTTCTTAATATTTAATATTAATATTCTTAAGAGTGAAAAATAAAAAAAATCATCCAATTGACTGAGATTTCCTATTGATTTTCTCAGTCTTTTCTCCATTGCATAGGGTACACTCTGTTTTCAGGTTTTAAGCCTACCAGAACAACTTAATTCTAAACATTTGGAAGGAAGCCCAGCAATCTGTGAACTTATTAACTGTGGTTCTGATGTACATACAATCTAGAAACAACTGTTCTATGTGACCATGACTCTCTTGGGATCATATCACGGCTATATAATATCCTTTATGCCTAATGGTGGGGTTCAGAAAACTTTGTGAAAGTTCCTTGGGAGAAGTTTAGATAAGTTTGCAATTGTAAGCTAGAGAAAGTCTTCAATTTTTCAAGACAATCTTTGCCAGCAATTCTGCCGAAGACATAGAAGACTAGAATACTAATGAAAACATCAGCAGCAAAGACCACATTTGTGCAGTTTCAGAGGTAAAAGAGGATTCCACTGGATATGTGGCAATGAGTCATTCATGTAATATTCCTGTTTATGCTTTGAGAATTTGTAGAAGGCCAAGTTTAAAGGTTATAAAACTATGAATCTGCTATAGAGAGTTTCCTGGGAACATGCTATTTAAATAATAACATGGATATGTTGTGGGAATCTGATCGGTTCAGCTAACAGCTTCTGGATAACAAGCCCTAGGGCTTGGTCTTGTCTGCATACTTGACCACTTAAGAGCTGAGCAGGAGGGGTCTCATACTCTCTTGGGTGGTCAGAGCCAGATCAAGCTGTGGAGAACAGCTTGCAGTTGTTTTCCATTGCCCTTGGTCAGAAGGGCAGCTGGATCAGCAGCAGCGTTTACTTGCTCTGTATTCCTTCCTGAGTGTGAGCCCCATTTTATTCCTTAATAAATAAGTCTTCTTCTCAGACACCCATGGATTTTTTGACCATGCCCTAGGGCTTGTTACCCCGAAGCCATTGGCTGAATGGATCAAATTCTCACAACATGAATATTACCATCTGACTGGGCAGGCTCACAGTGATACTGGGGTCAAAATGCTTACTAGAAATACTTTTAAAAGCATAGTTTTATAAGACATGTTTGGTGGTTGAAAACTGGGCCAGAAAGAGTGCTATCTCTAAAGAGAATACCTTGATGGTGTAACAGGGCTTACCACCACTCCCAATTAGTGCAAAGAAATTTGTTTAGATGAAAGCACAGTGGTATCCTGAATAGGGATTCATCACCCAACCATGTTCAGCCATCATTACACACAAATTCTATTGCAATTTTGATCTGAACAGTTTTGTTATTATTTGAGTTCCCAGGAGAAACTGATGCCATTTATGTAATGCTAATATTTTAGCAGCACTTTTGGGAGCATGGAGGTGAAGCATTTCTCTAAATTGTTCTATTATCAATAAGAATTCTGGAGTCAAATATCAGGACAAAATCCTGATAGATCAAAGAAGTGGCAGAAGAGTGACAAGCTATCTGTCTCTCGACACTTCCCAGATGGAAGAGAACCGCTAATCTTTCCCAGCCCCCTCCCTTCTCCTTCCTGAGTGTCTCTATCATATCTGGGGTCCTCCAAAATCTCTGTGGTCAATTCTTCTCAGCTAGTCACTGACTCCACACTCTCATCCAAGTTTAACTTTATTAACACAGACTCAGAATGTCAAAGTGAAGACAAATATCTTACAAGGTTGCCTCCTTTTTGTCAAAATAAAAAGGAAAGGTTTTAACTCTAACACAGTAAAACCATATATATATATATATATATATAACAATTATCAAGATTTGTGTAAACAAAAGGGAGAGGTTTTTAACTATATACAATAAGGATATTTATCAGGTAAGAATTATACTCACAATGTCTAGTCCATTTGAATTTGGAAATTTTGGAGAAAATAAACTATTATCTATCCTATCTGGGTGAATCCTAAGTTTTATACCTAAACCACTTTCTGTTATAACTTGTATTATCTACCTAAAAATATCTTTTTTTGATCTTAAAATATTTTCTTAGATAAATAACTTAAGCTTTTATGTCTCTCAACAAGTTTTATATATCTCTTTTGTGAGTTTCCTTTCTGAATTTGATAACAAAGAAAATAATACAACTATCTGGTATTCAACTCCCATCAGACACTGAAGAAGGATAAAATATCATTTGAGTAAACAGGAAGTGCAATGCCAGCCACTTCCAAATGTATAGAAATGACAGACATCTGGCTTCCTGGACAGTCACGCAAGGGTCCTCTGCAATGTTGGGGCATCTATCTTCTACCGACAGGCCTAGACTATCTGACAAACTTTTGTGTGAAGCAGGAACTTTGAAGCACTGTCTTACCTTATATTGGCAAATTTCTGCAGTCACCTTCTTTTGTGTCCTGCTTGTCCAAATTGGGGAGCATACTGCCATCATTCAAGGCAATGGCAGTTTCTTTCCCAGTGGCTAACTTTGCCACAAATGAAAGCAAACTCCATATGGAGGTTCTTCGATACCCATTATATTCTCTGAAGTACATTGTTGCTTCCAAGAGCAAACATATCTCACTGTCATGAAATTCCTTATGTTATTAAAACATCTTAAACACCATATTCTGCAGATATCTGAAGTGTTTGAAGGTCATCTATCTAAAATATATGTTGAACCTTGAACCCATGCCTAACATGACTACAAATTTGATTGTTATAGATGACTAACTACTGACTTTCCTTTTTTTACTTATAGTAAATAGTTTGTAATAATAGCTTTCAAGCACTAGAAGTTTATATTACATTTTTAAATGAGCCGCATATGTACAATAGTTTAAACAAGAGTAGAAACATATATACACTATGTTATAACAAAAATAACCTTAAATTTATATCAGTATACAAAAATGCATTCATCAAGATTAGAAACATATACAGTATATTCTAACTAAAATTGGCTTAAATTTGTATCAATATGCAAAACTCCATACCAATAGTAAATATTTGAGATTAATAGTTGCTTTTTAGTTTAAAAGTAGATTCAATGACCCACCATTTTATGCTATCATTCTTATTTCCCCCATTTTTTTTTCAGAAAGAGATCCCTGATTTGAACCTCCTTTGCTTAGTCTCTTCCCTGATCATGACCAGGAACAACTTGCAAACAACCCCCTAAATAATGACAAACATCTGTAACCCACCAAATGCCCAAAAGCTACCCACCCCACCTCTTGAGAATGTGAGCTTGTATTCTCAAAATTACTTCCTGTTGTCTTGGTGTGACCGTATCTTTAGGGGACCATTAAAAAATTGAGGTATGGTCAAGTCCTGGGGTGAGCTAGCTATTGTCCAGTCTCGGTGTGATGGGAAAGTGCAAGGCTTACTTGAAGTCCTGACTGGGGCAGTCTATGGCACTGGATCATCTTAGCTAACCTCTTTGATGTTGTCCTGAGCATTTTGTACTTCAGGGCTGATCTTTGGGTGGTGTTTGTCAACTTAATGGTGTTACTAAAATCCAGGTGGATTATCATTGCAGGGTCCCATTATCTTCTTGGAGACCACAAATGTCAGTGCCATGAATGATCAGGGTTCATTGGAGAAAACATAAACATTTTAAATATCATATGCAGCAGAACTCAGAGAGATTAAGGGAAAAGGCTCTTATCAGTCAATTCTTCATTATGGTCACAATTATCAAACCACTTTTTAGTGATAAAATATAAATTATCAAACTGATAACTAATTATAATTGACATTATATCAATCCCAATTCAGTAGGTTATCCCTTCATTTATATTTTCCATTTTCAAGACATCTACCATAGCACCATACAGAGTCCTAGCTCTGTACATTGTTAATATTCCACCGTATGAATGTGGGAGGGATTCAATATTACCTTACTCCCTTTTTCAGGTCTTCCCAGATGTTTCATGAATTCTGCTGACTTTTCACTTTTTCCAAAGTAGCTGCAACAGTAAAGGCAGAGCTGTGTGGTGTAGCCACCTCTGGAGGCAGCAACTTGGGGCTATGCAGGAAGTGGGCTGGGGACAGAGCGGGCTTCTCAGTCACCTGGCTAGTGTGGTGGGTGATGAGGGCATGGCTGGCTGCCTCACAAGCCAGGCTGAGCATGTCTGCAGTTGCTCCTCTGCAGCCTACAGCTAAGGGCGTGAGCAGTGGGGGTGATGAGGGAGGTGAGGGTAGTAGGTGTGGGTGTGGGGGCCACCGGGATGACAGAGCCAGCAGCAGGTGCACCATGTGCAATGTGGAAGATTCGGGGCAGCAGCGACCTTGGCAGACATTGTAGCATGAAACGGTTTCATGTAGTGGGCCCTTCTGACGTCAGCCTGGGGAGCAGGTGCAGGGAGACCATAATCAGAGTGGAGTTCTCAGGCACCTGGTTAGTGTGGTGAGTGCTGGGGGTGTGGCTGGCTGCCACAGTGCTTCAAAAGCTGCCACATGATCTCATGTCATGTGTTGGATGCCAGAGGAAATGTTTATCTAAACTGTTCTATTATCAATAAACCTCGGGAGTCAAATATTGGGGTAAAAAACCTAATATATCAAAGAAGCCAGAGAGAATCGACCAGCTGTCCTCTCTACACTTTCCTCATAAAAGAGAACTGCTAATCTTCCTACACTCCCCACTACGATACCTTTCTGTGCCTTTCTATTATATCCTATGTGCTCCAAAGTCTCTATGGTCAATTCTTGTAAACTAGTCACTAGTAGCTCCTCCACCACATAAAAGTTTAACTTTACAGTCACAGTTTTGGAAAGTCACAGTGCAATCGAATATCATGCAACATTGAGACTCTTTCAGATTTAAAAGAAAACTTGGAAGGCTAAGCAATGTATGTAACAGAGTTGACATAAATAGTTTCTGATAGAGAAATACCAGAAACTTTGACATGGAGATGTACCTGGAAGTCTTTTTTTGAGAAGAGCTGTAGATAGTGAACACTGAGAACTCAAGGGGACTATCATTTGGCTTACAGCCACCAAGACCAAATACATACAGGCCAGGTTCAAGTCCTCGAATCCCCACAGCCTCTTGTCAGGGCCCCTAAATATTGGGCTAAGATTTACCTTGTTAATGTTTTATTCTGCTGAATTAGACCTGGTTCTCCAGGCTTGTTTTTCAAATTTATCCCTTATTGATGGGCAATATTCATCCTGTACCATTGTATCTTTGAAAATTATAATTTTACAAAAGCAAAAAAAAAAAATAAAAACCAGGCTCTCATGCATATAAATTTGCCTTGAGTCTGAGAGGATGACTTGGACTTGGCTGCTGAGCAATATGAAAATTGTTAAGACTGTGGGAATTCTTAGATTGTACTGAATGCATTTTGTATTATAAAATGGACTTGGGTTTTGTGCTGGCCAGATTTGAAATGCTCTATTATCATTTTAAATGTTATCTAAAAGTTTGTGTGTCAAAGTATTATTTACCAACTGATGGTAATTTTTCTTCAACATTTTAATGCAACATAAATCTTTCACTAATTTATTTAACTGATGTGTTCTGAAAACTTTCCATTTGCCAGACATTGTTAAACATTCTGGGTATAGTAACAATAAACAAGACAGACTCAGGTGAAACTTGCCTAGAGTCTAGAGGTGGAATTAGTGGATTGTCAAGTTAGTAAACATTCACTTAGATAATGATAATATGTGTTAGTATGAGAAAGATTCATAATCTCTGGGAGGAAACAAAGTAGGAGAGGATGTTAGCTTTAGAATCATCTTCCCTCTGATTGCTTTAATGCCCCATGTCTGCATATTATACTGGTAAAGTCATGATATTGTACAAATTTATATTAAATAAATAAGTACTGAATAAATAAGGCTATTTCTCTGGGTATGAATTGTGGAAGCAAAACATAGATATAAAGAAGGAGTGAAAAGAATGACAAAGAGCTGCGTGAGAAAGGCCCGCAGAATGCAAACAAGCTCATTAGAGATGCAAAATGGTAAGCAGAATGTAGAAATGGATAAAGCCAAAGGATAGGCATTTCATGATACCAAATTTAAAAAAAAATACTTTTGTCTCATTGAAATTCTGGGGGAAAATACTAAGAAACAAAACATTATCTCTACGTATTTCTTTTCATAATGTGGTTAGAGATGAGGAAAAAAGAATGAGAAATTTGTTCAATATAATGTCTTTATCAGTATAGTATGCAGATACGGAACATTAAAACAACCACAAGGAAAGTTTCTAGAGCTAAAACGAGTATGCAGTGGATCACTTAGTGTCAGAGTTGGGAAATAGATACAACCAAATTGCATATATACTGTGATCAAATGTGGCTTTTTTATAGACATATTTTCATCTAGTGAAATGTGAGCAGAAATTTTGAAGAAAATATTCACTTCATCAATAATCTATACAATTCTTATACTAGTCTATCAAGTAAAATTCTGATACTCAAAGAGATAGTCTATATTTGTGTGAAGTACTTATGTCTATGGATTAAAAATAGAAAAGTTTGTTGGCATGGATATGCATTGAACTATGTTCTTAAAGGCACTGTGAATATTTTAACCTTATTTGTTATATTTATGGACATTTTTATGTCCTTATGAAGTTCAAGAATTCTACTTGAACTTATTTAAAATAACTTTCAACTGACTTTCTTTTCATACCAATAACTTCATCCTAGCCATAAAATTTTATTGTCAATCATTCTTAGTTTTTTTTACCCTTTAAAATAGTTTCATAAAACAGAAATGACCTTTATCTTTATATACCACCATGCTCCTGAAGTTTACATCCTAAAATTAATCATAAGTCTAAAAAATTCATTATGGTTATCCAAATATCTAATTTTATGTCACCCAGATACTAAAAATTTCAACAGCATGAAGGTAGCAAAATTTATTATAATTAATGAACTGAATAAAATATGAGGTTTTTGAGATATATAGAACATGGACAGATCCTTGTGAAGTCTCTAGCTTAACAGTTCAGGAAAACCACTTAACAAATAACATGGACAAGATCAATTCTCTCCACACTAAAATTCAAACACCCAATTCTTTGCATCTAGACTTCTATCACGTAACCCTTCTTTGAAGTGCTATTTTTTTTTTGTTTGAAATATTGCAACATAAGGCACATGACTTCAGAGAAAATGTTTAGAGTAGGGGAAGGTGACAGTGTTGCCTAAGGGGTGTCGCATAGCCAGTGTGGCAGACAGAAAGGCCATGGTTACTGTGCTTGTGTTGGTGGTTATCATAGTTCATCCTATAAAGGTTACTAGAAAAGCTGTGTCATTGTTAACGTCAGGATACTACTTTGTCTTTTTTGTATTTTTTTTTTTTAACCTCAGCCTGAAATATTTTTCTTTGTCATCTAGGACTGATCATACTGGCATACATTCCAGTAATAGGGCCCATCTAGACTAGTTTTTCGAAGTGGATTCTAAAAATTAAAATAGAGGAAAAAAATTAATTAATTAAAATATTAAAACATGAACTGTAACAAGTTAATCAGGTATACATTATTGTGCTTAATGACTTTAAAGAACTTCAGAAAAAAAACACAACATTCTTAAAATAAATGATCCAAATACAACTTCATAAGGTCTGTAAATTAGACAGAAGATCTTGTGAGAACAGTGTAGGCATGCCCTTGTTCCAAAGTAACAACTGAAATCACTGCAAAGTACTATTTAGAGTATTGATAGCCCCTCTACAACATATACTTTCTACATACTAATTCAATATAATACTTGAACTGTTAGCTTGAGCAATATGTCAATTGCTGGCTCTACAGCTGAGGTCCCACTGCCTCTGATCCTGGGGGCAGGGGGTGAATAGATGCAGAACCCATGGCATAGGCTCTGGTAGATTGTAAGCAATCTTGTTTATTAAACCAAGGACTGAGGTATTTATGTATGTACTTTTTGGTGGGCTCTGCTTCCAGCTGCTGTGGTGTTTCCTGGTTGGCTCTGGGTCGTATGTCAGCAGTGGTCATCTTGAGGTCCAGTTTCAGGCTCCTCTGGGTCAGGATGCTACTGCACATGTTAGAGCTCTTCATTTGTTTAAGACATGGCCCAGTGCTTTCAGCCTTACCTGCCTTACTGAAGGGCATCATATTACATTTTAAAATAATTTTCTCTCAGTTTTATTCAAACAGAGGCAAGTTTCTCACAATAATTTTGCAGATGTCCATGTCTTTTCATATGCTCTGATAATATTTCTGAAATTGGTATATTTTTTTCATAGCTCACTAAAGTGCACCTGGTGTTGGCCATGTCTATGGATATGGGACCATCCAAAAGAATGGAAATTCTGTCAGCAACACAAGTTTCAAAAAAAGTATTCTTTATTCCCCAATAAAAATCCACTGCCAAAAGCTCCCCAGTAAGGGACAGAGCAAAGTGAGCAAATTACTTATATATGATGGAAACTGAAATGGATGTAGTGCAGGTCTTGAGCAAGAAATAACAGTTTTAAGTCCATCACTGTAAAGAGCCTATCACTGAAGATCTCACATGCTTTGGTTGTAGAACATACATAAACCAAATCTAATGAAAAAGGAAACTTCCTACCTGTTGTTTAACATTCAGAGTACCAGAAGTACTATTCAGGCTTCTGGTGAAGGAAAGACATCTGTGATCTTACCCACAGCTGAACCCTCCATACTATAGTACCTAACTACAAGGCACGCAGGGGTAATAGCAAGGTTGGTATAAGATAAATAAGCCTTTATTATTATTATTATTATTATTATTATTATTAATTATCAGACTTAAGGCTTGCTCCAGAGGAATCAAGATGGTATTAACATCTTGGTCTTTGGCTTTTGGCTGGCAAGTTTCTGGGCAACTAGAGTAAAACATGATATTTTGATTTTGCTAAAAGATCATGCTGTCATACTCCTTGTATGTATTTTTATTTATACACATGGGCCTAGGCTGCTCTCATTTCTAATAAGAAAAGCTTTGCAGTGGGAAACAGAAAGTAAAAAGGTTCATAACTTCTCAAAGTACTGAAAATCTGAGACTCGGGACTCAACCCAAATGCAACATTGTAACATGATTCTTAGATGGTCTTATTAATTAAAAACAAAACAAAACAAAAAAAACCTGGAGCCGGATATTGGACTGAGAGCTGAAAGATCAGAGAAACAGAACAAGCCACAGCCAACCTCACCTTGCCAACTCCTCAGCTGATCCTGTTTTCAGGAATCCTCAGACTGAAAGCCTGAGTCTCCCCCCGAGGGTCTCAATTGAACACTTTAAGCACTGGCTTACCTCTACAAAATCCTCAGTCTAAAGAGAGCGAGTTTCTATTTCTTCACACCTTATATACCTTTTTCTGCCCTGCCATCTTACTTCCTGGGATTAAAGGCCTGTGTGCTTCCCAAACAAAGGCATGAGATCCCAAGTGCTGGGATTAAACGCGTGTGCCACCCAGCCAGGCTCTGTTCCCAGTGTGGCCTTGAAAACACAGAGATCCAGATGAATCTCTGTCTCCTGAGTAAGGGTGTGTGTCATCATTATCTGGCCTCTATGTCTGATAATTATTACTTGTTGTTTATCTGGGTTGTATTTAAGAATGAAGGCAAATGTGTGCATACGTTTTTGTTTCTGCTTGATATGTATTCAAATTTAAAAATATACAGACCAACTGCTGCCCAGGTCTCTAATGGTTAAATGGACATGAATATAAACCCTACATAGTTTGATGGTAATCTCCAAATGCTTCAGTCTAATTAAGTCAATGAAATCAATTTCTGAGGTTTTTGAGTGTATTCTATCAGATACTTCTTAGATCTGACACAGATCAAAGAGTAACAGCAACAGAAGAATTAAAAAGATATATTTTGATTAAATTAGCAATAATTTAACATGCTTGCCATTACTTACATGTCTTAAAATTGAACTATTTGTCTTTCAAAAGTTAATCTGACTCCATTTAAAAAATTTATTTATTTATTTATTTATTTATTTATTTATTTATTTATTTATTTATTTATTTATTTATATCTTGGCCACAGTTTCCCTTTCCTTCTCTCCTTCCAGTACCTTCCCCCAACTCCTCCTCAGTTTGTGTTTAGGAAAGCGTGGGTCTCCCATGAGTGTCAAAAGAACATGGCATATCCAGTTGCAGTAAACTAAGCAACTCCAGAGTATTAAGGCTGGGCATGGTGACCCATTTTAAGGACAAGGGTTCCAAAATCTTGCAGAAGAGTCAGAGATAGACCCTGTTCCCACTATACTTTCAGGGATCATTTCTAGTTTCTTAATAAATTTGACTCTTAAATGTCCAGACCAAAGAGATTTTTTATATCCTAAAATTTAATTTAAGTTAAACAATTAAAACCATATAATTCATGTTTATACTATGGGAAACATATTAGTCACTGTACTCACTAAATCACAAATGACATTTGGATCTGTTAATATAGCTAACTGGTACAACACTTGCCACCATGTATAAGTCCCTCAGTTATACTTTGAGATGCATAAAAATTCTTATTTAATAATCAAAATTTTGTTGTAACAATTCATCTTAATTAACATGTACCATATTCACTTTAGGTTAATAAGGTAGAAAAAGATGAATCATATGTATGCTGTTAAATATTACAGAAATTTACAATCAAATTGTATTTACTAAATATCAAATTAGTTAACAAAGGAAATTATATATCTGAAAGGATTACTAGTTTAATTTTCAGATTTTAATAAAATTGCATCATTTCTTTTCCCTTCTCCTCTCTTTCTAAACCATGCTATGTACTCTTCTTTTCTCTCTTTGAAATTCATGGTGTCTGTTTACATTAATGGAATATATATATATATATATATATTTGAATATACATATATATATATATATTCAAAACATATACTGAACATATTTTCCAAAATATGCATATTTCAAAATATGGCCAAAGAATGTGTTCAGTTAGTATAATGTTACTTGTATGTATATATTCAGGGCCCACCATTTGGTGTTAGATAGACTGTTCATGAGATCTTCCCTGAGGAAGACTATTTCTCCCATCATTAACATTCCTTGCTAGTCTGCATTTTTTGTGCATGATTAAAACTGCTTGATGTTTTTCTGCAGTCACTTTGGCATGCCCATTGTTGTTATTTTTCTTTAGCTCATGCTTAGGCCTTCTTGTTGGTGAGAGCTGTGGCTGTAGCTTCTCATATTTCTAGCATAAGCAATCTGAAAACAAATTTCTTGACCCTCTAACTCCTAGAGTCTTCCCATCCCCTCTTCCATCATATTCTCTGAACCTTAGGTGTGGATGTTGTTTTATAGCAGTATCCAGTATGCTTCACAACTGCATTTTTCCTCAAAAATGAAATTTCTTTTTTTATTATTATTTTTTAATTTTAAAATTTAATTTAATTTTACGTATCAGCCATCCTCTCTCCTTCCTGCCTCCCACCAATTCACCCCCCTGTCCCATCTCCTCCAGGACAAGGACTCCCCTGGGTATTCAGCTCAGCCTGATAGATTCAGTGAAGGCAGGTCCAGTCCCCTCCTCCCTTCACCCAGGTTGAGCAAAGTGTCCCAGTATAGGCCCCAGGCTCCAAAAAGCCAGCTCATGCACTAAGGACAGGTCCTGGTCACACTGCCTGAGGGCTTCCCAAGCAGTTCAAGCTAATCAACTGTCTCACTTCTCCAGAGGGCCTGATCCATTTGGGGGCTCCTCAGTTATTGGTTCATAGTTCATGTGTTTCTACTAGTTTTGCTATTTGTCCCTGTGCTTTTTCCAACCTTGGTCTCAACAATTCTTGCTCATACAATCCCTCCTCTTTCTTGCCAATTGGACTCCTGGAGCTTCACCTGGGGCCTGGCTGTGAATCTCTTCATCTGCTTCTATCAGTCATTGAATGAGAGTTCTACCACAACAGTTAGGGCATTTGGCCATCCGATCACCAGAGTAGGTCAGTCAGTTTGGGCTTTCTCTTGACCATTGCCAGTAGTCTATTGTGGAGGTATCATTGTAGATTTCTGGAGATCTCTCTAGCACTCTGCTTCTTCATATTTTCATGTGGTCTTCATTTATCAGGGTCTCTATTTCCTTATTCTCCCTCTCTGTTCTTTATCCAGCTGGGATCTTCCATTCCCCTAAGCTCTCTTTCCCTCAACCCTTGCCCTTCATCACCGCCCCCCCCCCATGTCCAGTTTGCTCATGTAGATCTTATCCATTTCTCTGTCATTGGGGGATCCCTGTGTCTTTCTTAGGGTCCTCTTTACTAGGTAGCCTCCTTGGAATTGTGAGTAGCAGTCTAGTCATCCTTTGTTTTACATCTAGTATCCTCCTATGAGTAAATACACACCATGTTTGTCTTTCTGAGTCTGGATTACCTCACTCATGGTGATTTTTTTTCTAGATCCAACCATTTGCCTACAAACCTCATGATAGTATTCATGAGTGACCCCAAAGATTCCACCCAGGAACTGATAAAGCTTATAAACACCTTCAGCAACATAGCAGGATACAAGATCAACTCAAAAAAACCAGTAGCCCTCCTATATACAATTGACAAAAAGGCTGAGAAGGAAATCAGAGATACATCACCCTTTACAATAGCCTCAAATGATATAAAATACCTTGGGGTAACTCTAACTAAGTAAGTGAAAGACCTATATGACGAGAACTTTAAGTCCCTGAAAAAAGAAATTGAAGAAGATGTCAGAAAATGGAAAGATCTCCCATGCTCATGGATAGGCAGGATCAATATAGTAAAAATGGCAATCTTACCAAAAGCAATCTACAGATTCAATGCAATCCCCATTAAAATCCCAGCCCAATTCTTCACAGACCTGGAAAGAACAATACTTTACTTCATATGGAAAAGCAATAATCCCAGGATAGCCAAAAGAATCCTGTACAAAAAAAACAACCTCTGGAGGCATCATGATCCCTGACTTCAAGCTCTACTATAGAGCTACAGTAATAAAAACAGCCTGGTATTGGCATAAAAACCGACATGTGGACCAATGGAATTGAATTGAAGACCCTGACATTAACCCGCACACCTATGAACATATAATTTTTGACAAAGAAGCCAAAAGTGTACAATGGAAAAAAGAAAGCATCTTCAACAAATGGTGCTGGCATAACTGGATGTCAACATATAGAAGGCTGCAAATAGATCCATATCTGTCACCGTACACAAAACTTAAGTCCAAGTGGAGCAAAGACCTCAACATAAATCCAGTTACTCTGAACCAGATAGAAGAGAATGTAAGAAGTAGTCTTGAACGCTTGGCATAGGAGATTACTTCCTAAATATAACACTAGTAGCACAGACACTGAGAGAAACAATCAATCAATGGGACCTCTTGAAACTGAGAGGCTTTTGTAGAGCAAAGAAAACAGTCAACAAGACAAAGCAATAGCCTACAGAATGGGAAAAGATCTTCACCAACCCCACATCTGACAGAGGGCTGATATTCAGAATATATAAAGAACTCAAGAAATTAAACATCAAAGTGCCCAACAGTCCAATTGAGAAATGGGCTATAGAACTAAACAGAGAATTCTCAACAGAGGAAGGTCAAATGGCTGAAAGACATCCAAGGAATTGCTCAACATCCCTAATCATAGGGAAATGCAAATCAAAACAACTCTGAAATACCACCTTATGCCTGTCAGAATGACTAAGATCAAAAACACTGAAGACAGCTTATTCTGAAGAGAATGTGGAGCAAAGGGAACTCTTCTCCACTGTTGGTGGGAATGCAAGCTTGTACAGCCACTCTGGAAATCAATAGGGTGCTTTCTTAGAAAACAGGGAATCAATCTCCCCCAAGACCCAGCTATACCACTCTTGGGCATATTCCCAAGGAACGCTCAATCACACCACAAAGGCACATGCTCAACTATGTTCATATCAGCATTGTTTGTCATAGCCAGGCCCTGGAAACAACCTAGATGCCCTTCAACTGAAGAATGGATAAATAAAATGTGGTACATATACACAATGGAATACTACTCAGCAGAGAAACACAACTGCATTTTGATTGGCTGTGGTTTTCTTTAATCGTCTCTATCTGTTGCAAAGAGAAGTTTCCTTGATGAAGAGTGAGGACTACACTTATCCGTGGGGTAAGGACAAGTATTTAGAATGTAGCTAGTGGCTGGAGAGATGGCTCAGCCGTTAAAGGCTAGGCTCACAAGCAAAAATAGAATGTAGCTAGTAATTGTGCTAGTTAAAGATTTATAAACAGATGTTCAGAGGATTAAACATACATTGTAAATTGTTACAGTGAATTTTTTCTTTAAATTTCAACCTATGTTTTAATAATTTTTCCAGAAACCTTTTTATTTCATGTAAGTGGGTTTGGAAGTAGAATAGAGCAAGAGAATTTAGCAAACTGTATCACTGCTAGCAGCTATATTTACAACATGTCAAATATGTCAATTAAATAAATAAGAAGCTAATGTATCATTTTAATTAATTAATTTAGAATAAGTGGTTTCTATCCATGGAATTCTGATAGGCTAGGTTAAACTTTACATAATATCAAGTTTTTGAGACACCATATGCCTATTCCAAAACTTGCATATCACAATAATCTGTGTGTCTATTTCAGTCCCATGGAGGCTCCACAGGAGTGGATCTAAATTTCATGAGTTCCTACTACTTTGGTTTGGTTGTCTCTGTAGGTTTCCCCCATCATGATCTTGATGCCCATTGCTCATAGAATCCCTTTTCTCTCTCTTGAACTGGACTCCTAGGCCCTCTGCATATGTGAAACAGTTGTGTAGCTTGATCTGTTTAAGGGACCCTCTGGCAGTTAGATCAGGATCCATCCCTGGTGCATGAGCTGGCTTTTTGGAGCCCACTACCTATGGTAGGACATCTCGCACAGCCTTGAGTAATGGTTAGGGCCTTACCCCTAGTGCTCGATACTGCCACTGCTGACTCCCCAGGGAAGGCCTCATCTTCTTGTAGGAGGGAATGGAGGGTGGCTTGTCAGGGGGAGGCTGAAGGGTCAGTAGGAGGGAAGAGGGGGATCTGTGATTGGTATGTAAAATAAATTTAAAAATTCTTAATAACAAATTCTGGGTGTATTTCTTTTTTCCCCCTTTGTTACTGATTTTCAACTTGATAAAAGCCAGAATTGTATGGGGAGAGAAAACTCAATTGAGAAAATACTACCATCAGATTGCCTGTATACCAGTCTGTAGGCATTGTCTTGATTAATGTTTGAGGTAATAAGCCCAATCCAACTGCAGCCAGTGTCACCCTGTGTTGGTTGCTCTAGATGCAGTAAGAAAGGTGGCTGAGCATACCACTAAGCAGCATCCCTGTCTGATCTGATTCAATTCCTGACCCTAAGTTCCTGCCTCAGCTTCCTGCCCTGACTTCCCTCATTGATAAATTGTGAACCAGCAATTATAAGATGAACTAAGCCTATTTATTCCCCAGTTCCTTTTGATCGTGGTGTTTATATAATAGAAATCTAACTATGACACGATGGCTATTACTTAAATACCAGAATTTAACAGGTAGTTACAACCTTACATTAGTTTGTGATTTTTGTGCTATCATTGAATGGACACCTATACAGTATCAGCAAATTTTACATAACTGTTTTAATATTTTGATCTATTTAGGTTTTCTTATACTCATTGTTAGAATGCTGCATAATATGTAATGGTATAGTATGAGAGACAAGTGTTTTCTATGGGTAGATAAATGTTTTACTATTCTCTAAAGATAAAAATCTCCCCTTTATAGATGAGTAGCTTATTTAGCAAAACCTATTTGATGTAGGAGAGGACGAATCTTGTAGAGATAATAATATGTTCTTTCATTAGCTATCAGGAAACAGGCTTAAACTGAGTTCATTCCATGAAAGATAAGATGACTAGTCATATGCTATCACTTTAGACCTTTTTTTAAGAGCTATTTTTTTAAAGATTTTATCCTTTTTATCATCATTATTTTAGAGGTTTTCTTTCTCTGTTGCATTATATTATTGAATATGTTACTATTAAGAATGAATGAGCAGGGAAAAAGATGTCTATAACTTTTAGATCAGGTCAAAAGTTAGAATTTATATGTAAATTTTTGATAATATAAATTATTAATCTTTATTAAATTCACTGTCTAATTCTTTCTGAGATTTTTATCATACCGTTAGGAAAATGTCTTTGTAACTTTCAAGGTAATGCAAAGAAAACAAAACACACACAAATTAACTTAACAGAAATAATTAATGAGCAGGATGGATTTATGGATTTAGAGAAAAATTAGAGAAAAGTAAGATCAGAAATGTAATAATTGGATAAATTACTTTTACATACTATGTCTGGTTTCATACATGTCATAATATTGGAGGCCTTAAAACTATGGAGAATTCCTTTGGATTTCAGTCTCAGACCTGAGTAGATAAGATTATGTCAATCTTGACACCATTAAAATCTTAGAAATTAAAACCAAATCTTATTGGGTCTCTCTTAAGATGAATGACACTGGTAGAACCAAGCAGGTAGAGAAAGTTTTCATGCAAAAATGAATAATCCTGCTGTGTGCTCCTGCCTAAATTCCTACAAGACCTTCCTTTACAGAAGTTATCATGTAGATTCTGCTAAGGAAGAATCATATGCTCTGGGATGAAGTCTCAGTAAAACATTCCAGAACAAGGCCATATAAATTTCTAGTTTAAAAACAATGACAGTTATTTTATGATATTTTCAAGGCTCTGACTTGTATACATGACAATATGTTATAGAAATGACTGATTGAGATATACACTTCCAAGTACAGAAGTGTAATATTCCCCCAAAGAACAAATTATATACAGTCTACAAAACACATATTTTTGTTATTGTATACAGCATATGAACTGGCATATGCTGCATTTTTATTTCTGGATTGAATCAGTTTTATACATGCACATATTAATGAAGGCATTAAAATAAATAAATGTTGCTATTTTATCTTTTCCTCTTCAACTGAAGTTAATGATGCATGAATTTATATTCTTAGAGATCATTTTTTAGAGAAGGCAATCTAAATAGTGACTCCATTTCCATTAGTAAGTTTTTATGACCTAGTCTTTTTTTCAATATTTGATAAATAATCTTAAATATCAAGAAATATGAGTGGCACTTTAAGCTTTAATACATTGACAAATTATTTTAAAATAATAGATTATTGTTATAAATAGCTGCTGTGGGATGGTCTGTATGTCAAATGCTCTGATTGGTCAATAAATAAAACACTGATTGGCCAGTGTCCAGGCAGGAAATATAGGTGGGACTAACAGAGAGGAGAATTGAGAGAACAGGAAGGTGGGAGGAGACACTGCCAGCCACTGCCATGACAAGCAGCATGAGAAAATGCTGGTAAGCCATGAGCCACATGGCAAGGTATAGATTTATGGAAATGGATTAAGATATAAGAAGAGTTAGCAAGAAGCCTGCCACAGACATACAGTTTGTAAGCAATATAAGTCTCTGTGTTTACTTGGTTGGGTCTGAGTGGCTGTGGGGCTGGCAGGTGACAGAGATTTGTCCTGACTGTGGGCCAGGCAGGAAAACTCTAGCTACAAATAACTATTTATTTTTTTTTTATTTTTTTATTTTTTTTGGTTTTTCGAGACAGGGTTTCTCTGTGTAGCTTTGCGCCTTTCCTGGAGCTCACTTGGTAGCCCAGGCTGGCCTCGAACTCACAAAGATCCGCCTGCCTCTGCCTCCCGAGTGCTGGGATTAAAGGCGTGCGCCACCACCGCCCGGCGTACAAATAACTATTTAAATAGAGCCTCCTAAATAATATAAAAGTCAAAATTCCTATCTAGAATAATTTTTTTCAAGATATTTTCCCCAAAGAATTAATAAATTATTGAACTATGTCTTTGGTGCTACTCCATCTCAACATTCTCAAACATTTATCATAAACATGTTGGAACAATGTCCATGAACAAAGCTATGTTAGGAGATTTCCAAGACCTTATAAGAAAAGATAAGACTCTTGTAATCTCTTTTTTCAATCACATGAGTTGATCTTGGAATGGGCTTCCAAGTTGTAAGAATAAAAGTGAGTTTTACAGCCAGGTGGTGGTGGCACACGCCTTTAATCCCAGCACTTGGGAGGCAGAGCCAGGCGGATCTCTGTGAGTTCGAGGCCAGCCTGGACTACCAAGTGAGTCCCAGGAAAGGTGCAAAGCTACACAGAGAAACCCTATCTTGAAAACAAAAAAAAACAAAACAAAGTGAGTTTTACTTTAGATCATTTATTACCACTGGCTGCTATGTGTTTATATGCCTCTACAGAAAAATATGTTTTTTTTTCCCCATGTGATGCTTGTCCAGGTGACCATTCTTAACCCTCATAGTAAAAAGTGTCTGATGCTCTGAATAAGGTGACTATTGCAAGAGACTTCAGTCTGTCTTGTTTTTAGGCTGTGCTCTCCCAGATTCATGCCTCTAAGCAGGGTGGTACAAAAGCACTGAAGAAATTACATTGATATCCTAAGTAATGTGCTGAGACAATTCTTATATTGAATAATTTTCAATAAAGAGCAGAAATCAAATGTATCAATCACTTTGTCAAATTTAGAGTTAAGAAATCTTTATATTCAAAAACATAAAATATTATGGATATAAACTGTTCACCCTAAGACCACCAGGCAAACTTTCACTAGGGAAAACACATCATGAATCCATGTCTCTGTCCTCTAAAACGTGAACTTTAGGAACATTTTAAATTTGCCTATGTAGTTTTTCTATTTCCCAATAAATTCTATGCAACATAAATATGAGCAGATATTTCTGAAGAAATGAATGGGAACATCTAATGATTCATTAACCCATGGACACTGTAGGAAGTTCATTTAAACATCATCATTTGTAAATATTATACATCTCATTTCTAAAATTTTAAAAAATGTGTTCTCTGAAATTCATTTATTTAATATAGGAAAATGTGCAAGTGTCTTACTATGAATTTGCATTGTTTATTATACACTTTTTTTTACTAAATATATAATATCTTTTCTAGTTTCTATTTTTTGACTAGCTACCATGAACTCTATGTATACCCCTCTATTCTTGGAGTATTTAATTTTACCAAATTTCCAAGTGAAATCTCATTCCACCCAGGCAAAAAATAGGAAGCTGAGATTTTGGGAAGCTAAAGAGTTCATGAAAACAAACCTCTTATGATCTTCATGCCTTCGTGAATGAAACAGTAAAGGGAAAACAAATATTTTCTCACTTATGAAAGCAGAAGGTCATGTACCAAATATCAAATTAACTGAACACTATTTTAAGGCTTTGCAGTCTTTAGAAGTGTGAAAAATGTCCAGTGTTTTTAAACCACTAATGTTATTGTAGTTTGTTAGAGACATGTGAGCACATGAAGAAAATGTAGCTAGAGTTTTTTTTTGTCTTGTCTACAGTTAGAACAAATTTTTGTCACCCACCAGTCTCACAGCTGTTCAGACCTAACCAAGTAAACATAGAGACTTATATTGTTTATAAACTGTATGGCCGTGGCAAGCTTTTTGTTAACTGTTTTTATAGTTTAAATTAACCCATTTTTATAAATCTATACTTTGTCACATGGCTCGCAGCTTATCGGCATCTTTATATGTTGTTTGTCCTGGCGGTGGCTGGCAGTGACTCTTTTTGTCTTTTTTTTTCTCTGTTAGTCCCGCCTATACTTTCTGCCTAGCCACGGGCCAATCAGTGTTTTATTTACTATCCAATCAGAGCAACACATTTGTCATACAGAACATCCCACAGCCCTGAAAAGCTATATTTTAGTCCTATTATAAACTTTTCCATCTATAAGTGAATTGTATTTTTTTTTCTGAATTATCTCACAAAACAAGTATTGATTTCTATGCTTATTTTCTTTGGTCTTGTTTCTACTCTTTATCCTTTTAATTAGAGTAACCATGACCCAACTGGTATCATGTCTGTAGGAAAAAATAATTTGCTTCTGGCTTATCCTGATGTAGAGAGCATAAGTCACATCAGGATATGTTGTCAACTACCTTATGCTGAGATAATAAAACTAAGATTTAAAAGTCTTTTTGATTAATTGTGTACAATAAGGTATTTGAATAAATCATATATCATCATTTTATGCATATTTATCAAAGTTGATTTCTTTAGATAGACTTGAATGTTGATATTAAACTAATGCTTAATCAACATGGAAAGCTATCCCATATGACTAATATAACTGTCATGTTTTAAAGGGCTTTCTAGATTGATGATGTAGATCTTTTAACTTCTGATTGAATTTGTAATGGATGCACAGATGTACCTTCTTCTACTTACAATTCAGAGAAAGTATAATTTCTATAAATACTAGACATTGACTAAATTGTTGTCAGCTTTATTATCAGACTAACATCTTAGTTTCATCAGAATAAAAATCTATGCACATTTAGATCATCCTTTATGCAATAAAGTAAATATCTGCCCAACCTGTAGATACATTTGCTAAATTCACATGAGGAAAAATGAATTTCACCCTTTTGGCCCAGTTCCAGAAGTGTCCTCTCCACATCACCACAAAGAACATTATTCTTTACACTAAACATAATGTGGCCAATTAATGGATTTTGTGATACATTGCTATTGATACTGCATTTCTTCCCTTGGAAACATCACAGTAGAACTCAATTTTCTTTTGTTCCTAGAATTATATTTTAAATTCAATCAAAACATTAATTTCTGGACATTCAAAGAGCAATGTTACAGCTTCAAATTGCTTCTTTTAATAGATACTCTTTCAATTTCAACTATATATTGTGTATTCTGAAAGTTTATTAGTTTATTTCTGAATATTTAGGGCACACATGATGATTCCAAAGTTATGTACAATGACAGGGTATCTGAACTTGTGCAATGTAGACATTGGGTATATTTCTTCCATCTTAAATAAGTGGTCAGAGAAGTTTCATTATAAATGTGATATTTGGTTAAAGAGTCCATTTAGTGCACTAGCAAGGTGGATATAAGTAGTACAAAATTTCCCAATGAGACAAATGTGCGGGAAGGTCCTGAGCTCTGGAGAAAGAACAACATACAGCAGCGTGAGTAGTAAAGGTTTCTTTGTGAGTTTGCCAGACAGATCCCTCTTAGATTGAACCATTCCATCCTGCAGGAATACTCCATAAAACAGGGAATAAACAACTCAAAATAGCAGCAGGAAGTCCCTGAAAACAGTCAGATTTCCTAGGCTTTCTATCTTCCCAAGAGTATGTGAGCAATGAAGTCAGATGAGTCTCAGTTTCAAAGGAATCAAGCTGCATCAGAGACTCTGGAATAAGCCTAATTCTTTGGCAGAAGTGAGAAGAGCTGAATTTCCCAGCAGAAACCTACAAGAGGTTCAGAACAACTGAGCTCTTGGAAAGCATATTCTCCAATCTGTTGAGCTGTCTGCAGGCTGTTCAGTGTGTTACTCGGTCTAAACTTCTGTGATATGTCACCAATTCTAGGGAAAGCTTTTGTTATACAGACATCTTTTAGTCATTCCTGCTCCTATGAGTAGGCCCTCAGCAATATTCCTGTAAGTAAGTGTTGTTATTTGTATTTTGGACTATAAAGGTCTTCCTTTCTGGAGTGAGTAGATTTGTGTGCGTGTGTGTGTGTGTGTGTGTGTGTGTGTGTGTGTGTGTGTGTGTGTGTTCCATCTCTCTAGAAATAGTCTGTCACACTCCAGTGAGACAGTCTGGTTAATACACAAGAAACATTGAAGTTATGGACATTATCTTTGATGAAAATGAATCATACCATTGTAAGATATTGAGTCAAAAATTTTCTGGCTGAATGCATATGCAAACAAAAGCCACTCCGATTTGTAGCCAATGTCAAAGAGCTTCATTGTATGCAAAATCCTAAAATAACCTCACCAGTTATCTTATAGTATATTATTCTTTAAAATGTTGGGGTGGAGGGAGAGACAGAGACAGAAATAGAGAGGCTGAAGTAGAAATACAGAGATACAGAAAAAGACCTATGAATTTTCAATAAAAAAATTACAGTCAACATTGATAATTTTCTCTGCCCTTGCTTTAGATAGTTTTTTTTTTTTTATTGCTGTGACAAAACATCATGACCAAAAACAACTTGTGGATCAAAGGTTTATATAACTTTATAACACCCTTATCACAATCCTTAGTAAGGTAAGTCAGGGAAGAACTCAAGGACAAAACCTTGAAGTAGGAGCTGATATAGAGACCATGTAGAAGTGCCCCTTATGGGATTGGTCCCCATGGCTTTCTCAGCCTGTTTTCTTATATAATTCAGGACCACATGTCCAGTGTTGCCACAGCTCATGGTGGGCTGGGAATTCCCACATCAATCAACAATTGATGTCAATAAAGAAAATGTCCTATAGACTTGCCTGTAATCCAATTCTATGGAGACATTTTCTCAATTAAGTTTCTGTCTTACAAGATGACCTCAGTTTGTGTCAAGTTGGTGAGAAGTGTGAGGGAATAGGAGAAAGAGGGAGACTACTTTAGCTATTTAGCATTTGTAGATATAACCAATTGTCTTATTAAAATAAGAAACACAGAGCCAATGTAAAAGAGAATGCCGAGAGGTCAGAGCTCAGAGATAAAATCTTACCTCCTGAAGTGCTCCTAACTTCCCCGAGAGAGCTACTTCCTGTTTGTCTGTGTTTAAATAGTCTTTCTGTTCTGCCTTCTCATTGGTTGTAAACCCAACCACATGACTGCCTCATCACTGCCTGTAAGTACCGCCCTCCAGGTCTTAAAGGCGTATGTCTCCAATACTGGCTGTATCCCTGAACACACAGAAATCTACCTAGCTCTTCTAACCATCACGCTCTTGCAATGGCTCTAATAGCTCTGACCCCAGTGCAACTTTATTTATTAACATAAAATTAAAATCACATTTCAGTACAAATAAAATATCACCATATTTCCCCTTTTCTATTTTAATAAAAAAAAAGGAAAAAGGTTATAACTAACAAAAGAAAAACTATACACAAAAGTACAATAACTATATACAATATATACAAGTAACAAATACCTAAACGTTGTCTAGTCCATTTGTATTTGACAAATCAGAGAAAATAATTCCCTTATCTATCCTATTTTAGTAAGTCCCAAATGTATCTAATTCACCTTCTATCCTAATTAATCTTCAACTATAACTAACTAATCTTCAACTCCCTCAGAGACCCAAGAAGGGAATAATATTAGCTAACAAAAATAAAAACAGGAAGTGCACAAAAGCAACTTCCAAAAATTTTGTGAGTTGACAGAAACAGCCAGCTGCCTGGACAGTCACCTGAGGTTTCTCCGCAGTGTTGGGGCATCATCTTCAGCCTATAGGCTTATGGTATCTGACAGACTCATTTGTAAAGTAGGTTGTACACAAGGTCAACAGTTCAACCTCACATTGGGTGAGAGCAGTCCATGTACCAGAAACACCTGAATTCCACTAGTGTCATGTCATGATTCAGGATTTTAAATTCTGGAAATTGTTGATGGTTTTTGAATTCAGCTGTCCATTCTTCTTGGCTGTGTATACATGGCTTCATCTCAGCATCCCCTTCTTCTCCACATCCCTCTATTAAATGCCAGTCTACTATTGAGAGGCGTGAGCTTTCAGTTGCTGTTCCATTGCACATCAGAAGCCATCGGCCCACTGCCGGTTCAGCTGCCTTCGAAGAAAAGGGCACTGTACCTTTTCCGGATTGTGAAGGCCACTTCAGGGATGGTGCCATATTGTCTTGGCCTCAGAAGATGCCTTCTGATAAAGCCATAACCACACTTGTTTTGGCAGGAATCGGTAGTCCTTTGTTTCGTGTTCTGTCTGTCCATTTTGTCCTGTTGATTTGAGGATACTTTGTTGTCCAGTGACTAACTTTTGCCACAATGAAAGTTAACTCCATATGCAGTTTCTTCAATGCCCATATTTTCTCTGAAGTAGATTGGTACTGCCAGGAGCCGACATGTCTCAAAAAAGAAAAATTTTCTAAGTTATTAAAATATTCTAAATGCCATATTCGGTAGATCTATGAAGGGTTTGAAGATGAATTGTCTAAAATATATCTGCTTAATTTTTAAAACATATCTAATATGACTACAAATTCTATTGTAATGTCTAACTACTTTCATTTCTTTATATCCTAATAGTTGGTAATAATGTAAAGTATTTAAAACTAGTAATTGTCTTTTTCTTTTCTTTCTTTCTTTTTTATTTCTTTTAAAACAAGAACCTTAAATCTAATCTCCTTTGCTTAGCCTTTTACCTAACCCTTGACAACAACTTGTAACCTACACCGCTAAATAATGAAAATTATCCCAGACCCAAAACCCATTAAAAAGACCAAAAAAACCCACCCGCCCCACACCACCTCTTTGGGAATGTGGGCGTCATTCTTAAAATTGCTTCCTGCTGGGTATAGGTGAAGTTATCTTTATCCTAAAAGAAAAATTTTAGGTTAATTGTCAAATTCTAGGAAAGGTAACTATATCCTTCATTATTATCCAGTCTGTGTATAATGCCAAAGTTCAGGGTTTATCTCAAGTCCTTATTCAAGTAGTTTTGAGACTGGATCATCCCAGCTAGTCATCTCAAAATTACTCTGAGCACCTTGTAGTTCAAAGCTGATCTGTAGATGATGTTTGTCAGTTCAGTGATATTATTATTGTCCACGTGGAATTGTTGTTGTTGTTGTTGTGGGGCCCCATCTTCTTTCTGGAGATTTCAGTTGATGTTAGGCCTGGCCATGATTTCCTGCAGAAAACTGATAAGAGACTCGAACACAAAGACATATATATGCAGCTAATTGAAGCCTTTTTTCTAGAATTAGTTAGTACTCTATATGACCATTCATATCTTAACAAAGTTTAAAATGTATATATATAAATATTAATCTTGTAAATTTTGATATAAAATTTATACTTTAAGAAAAGTTTAAAGAATCAGAATAGAATCAAAGAGTTGAGATTAGTAATAGAATAGTCCCTTAATTAATTTGGCTTTGGTCCTGTCCCATAGCAGAAAATGGCTCTTTTATTCTGGCATGATACAGGGAGTTTGTATTTTCCTTTTAACAACATGCTTAAGTTTAAAGAAGGAGAGAGCCATTCTCCAACTCCAAAGTCAGCTTTAAATTTTAATTGAACTGGGACTATTAGAAGACCAATAGTGTTAAATCTTTAGAGAAAAGCAGAAACAAACATTTAAGAAGACATAAATTTTTTTAGATGATATATACCCATATGCCGTTTCACTATGTTTCCTGGGATAGATGATTTGTCCCTTTTCTTCAGTTGTCTCATTTGTCTTGTGTTCTTCAGATTCCTTAACCATCATTCTCCTAAAAGACAAAAACAAAAACCTTTCCCCAAGACTAATTTTGGGGATGTTCCCTTACGGCAAGTTATTATCTGATTAAATGAAAAGGCATGTGTTACTGGTACAAGTTAGTTTAAATTGGATGTTCATGCTGGTTGATGAACTATCATCTCCTAATTAAGAGGTTTCTCTTGTTCAAATCAAACCTTTATCAATTTTGATGGTACCCACAGCTTATCTTCTCCTGTGGAAACAAAAGCAAAACCTCGTCCCCAATGTAATACATACCCTGGTTTCCATTCTGAGGTCAGCACATCCTTAAAGTATATAGGCTGATTTAATTCTGTAGTTTTTTCTATTATCCAATGTCTCTCTGCAGCTGTTGTTCCTTTCTCATTGGCATTCAGAAAATTCAAAGTTAATAGAGCATTATGCAGTCTATTTCTGGGGGTTTTTGTTACTCCTTTCTGTTTATTTAGCATATCCTTTAGAGTTCTGTTTGATCTTTCTATAACTGCTTGTCTTGTAGGATTATGTGGTATGCCTGTAATATGCTTTATATTGTAATAAGCAAAAAACTGTTTCATTTTAACAGAGACATATGATGGAGCATTGTCAGTTTTGATTTGTGCAGGTATACCCATGATGGCCATAACTTCTAGCAAATGAGTGATTACAGAATCAGCTTTTTCAGAACTCAACGCAGTTGCCCATTGAAATCCTGAATAAGTATCAATGGTGTGGTGTACATATTTCAATTTTCCAAATTCTGCAAAGTGAAACATGTCCATCTGCCAGATTTCATTCCTCTGAGTACCCTTTGGGTTACATCCTGCTGGTAATGGCGTTTGATTATAGAAGGAACAAGTAGGACATTTCTTTACTATTTCTTTGGCTTGTTGCCAGGTTATGGAAAAATCCTTTTTTAAACCTTTACTATTGACATGATGTTTTTTATGAAATTCTGAGGCCTCCAGCACATTTCCTATCAATAATTTATCAATCTCATCATTGCCTTGTGCTAAAAGGCCTGGCAGACCAGTATGAGATCGGATGTGAGTTATAGAAGGTAAAATATCCAAAATGCAATCCAGCTTTGGATCAATATGATCCACGTGCCCTTCATGTACTTTCTTTTCTACCAAGGCCAATTCTTTCTCAGCTTCAGGTGATAATTCTCTTGGACTATTTAAGTCCTTGTCACCTTCTAAGGTTTTGAACAAATTAGTCAGTTCATCATTTTTTACCCCAACAATAGTTCGTAGATGAGAAATATCTCCAAATAATCTTTGAAAGTCATTAAGAGTCTGTAGTCTATCTCTCCTAATTTGCACCTTTTGGGGTCTAATTTTTTATAGCTCTATTTTATATCCTAAATAATTAATAGAATTTCCTCTTTGTATCTTTTCAGGAGCAATTTGTAATCCCCAGCAAGGCCAAATTGGGCGCCAGATGTAGATGTAACCAATCGTCTTATTAAAATAAGAAACACAGAGCCAATGTAAAAGAGAATGCCGAGAGGTCAGAGCTCAGAGATAAAATCTTACCTCCTGAAGTGCTCCTAACTTCCCCGAGAGAGCTACTTCCTGTTTGTCTTTGTTTAAATAGTCTTTCTGTTCTGCCTTCTCATTGGTTGTAAACCCAACCACATGACTGCCTCATCACTGCCTGTAAGTACCGCCCTCCAGGTCTTAAAGGCGTATGTCTCCAATACTGGCTATATCCCTGAACACACAGAAATCTACCTAGCTCTTCTAACCATCACGCTCTTGCTATGGCTCTAGTAGCTCTGACCCCAGTGCAACTTTATTTATTAACATAAAATTAAAATCACATTTCAGTACAAATAAAATATCACCATAAGCATTCCTTCATATTCTAATTTATTTTAAAAATTTAAAAATGTATGTATTCTATTAGTGTCATATCATTTTTATTAATAATCATTAAAATAAATAAAAATCAAAGAGACACTTAGCAGAGCATTTCATGGTTCAAAACTTTCCTTTGTATTCAGCACACACTGTTCAAAGTTTTATCACCTATTCCTGTAAATCCTAAAATATGTAATTGTCAGCTATCTGGAGAGTAGTCACTTATGTATAATAAAATTCTCAAGCTTCAAATAAAAAAGCCATAGAAGGAACAAACTTAAAAAAATAAATATAGAAAATAAAACAGCTAGCTAGCGCAGTCACACACACATATCAATATAGATATAGATATATGTGCAGTTCACTAATTGTTTATATAGATAAAGTAATATAACTTATTGCTGGGCAATGGTGGGAGGGCCTTTAATCCCAGCACTTGTGGGGCAGAGGCAGGTGGATCTCTTTGAGTTTGAGGCCAGTGTGGGCTACAGAGTGAGTTCCAGGGGAGGTGCAAAGATAGACAGATAAACCCTGTCTAAAAAAACAAAAATAATATAATTCATTGATATAAATAAATAATTAATAAAAACAGACAACATGCATTTAAAGTATAGTGGGTTGTGGGAGAAATTGAAGAGAGTGAAGGAAGATATGTTGTAGTCTCAATTATAGTCTCAAAAACATAAAAGTCACACATTTGCAATCAGAGTGCAGTTATGTTGACTCCTTAGCAAAGAGAAGTTTAACTCTATGATTATTAGGTTCTTTGTAATGCGTCTTAAGGCTAAAACCATAGGTTTAGAATTTTGTACGTCTTTTGATTTCTTCTCCAAACAGTTGCCTAATTTGTGCAATAAACCTTTGGACTAATGACCAGAATACTCAAGATCCTACATTACAAATGACATTAACTTCATGAATTTATTAAGAATATTCAATTCTATATTAAACAGGGACATGGGGGACATTAAATGTCAATATTCAGGTCCTAAGGTCAATATTCAATGGTAATATACTCATGCTAATTATCTTAGTATCTTCACTCAGTATTAATTAGGGAGATACTCCTAATTCTGAAATGTAGATATTACTTTTATTTATTTTGTGATTAAATTTATGTGATGTAAAACAGAATTTTGATTTTTTTTTTTAAATTTTTCAAACTAGACAAGAAAGGTCCCATGTGAGCCAGGTCTGCAGTGTGGATGTAAAATTTTCTTTTATATTATCAAAGAAGAGACAGTGCTGGGTAAAGTATAATGCAAGATCAAGAGAATCAGGCACTCTACTATTTCTTGAAAAGGAAATTATTGTAGTGGGTAGCCATTCCAGCTTTGGTCTGTGGGATTGTGTGGTATACCTGTAACGTGCTTTATATTGTAATAAGCAAAGAATTGTCTCATTTTATTGGAGACATATGTTGGGGCATTGTCTGTCTTAATTTGTACAGGTATTCCCATGATGGCCATAACTTCTAATAGGTGTGTGATCACAAAATCAGCCTTTTCAGAACTCATGGGAGTTGCCCATTGAAATCCTGAATAGGTGTCAATGGTATGATGTAAATACTCTAATTTTCCAAATTCTGCAAAATGAAACACATCCATCTGCCAAATTTCATTTCTTTGTATACCTTTTGGATTGTTCCCTGCAGGTAATGGAGTTTGGTTATAGATGGAATAAGTAGGACAGTTTTTCACAATATCCTTAGCCTGTTGCCAAGTGATGGAGAAATCCTTCTTTAAACCTTTGCTATTTTGTAAAATACTATTTACCTATGTTCTAGACTTCTCTGGATTTTAGTATGTGTTTTTTGCTTGATATTGTTTGCATTGATTGTAGTTCCATCTTATCTAGGTCATTATCCCTCATTACTCCTGGAAAATATTTAATAACCATTCCTTTGTATATAGTCTTGTATTAAGTTAGAACCTTCTTATTTAGACAAAAAGGGGGAGATGTAGTGGGTAGCCATTCCAGCTTTGGTCTGGAAGTTCCAATCCTCATTGAGGTTTTGTTAACTATCACACCCACAAAAGGGGCCAAGGGAGGGCCTGAAGACCCAATACTGGGATGTGCCATGCTCTCTTGCTGCTGGGAGCCTGGATGCTAGAGGTGGATGGAGGAAAGTTCTACAGAGAACATCGCCGAACTACTGCTGCATCTTTCCCAGAAACCTCAACCTACGTATTCCTTTATTTGTAAGTTATGCCATTAAATAAATCTCCTTTTAACTACATGGAGTGGCCTTAATAATTTTACCAATAAATTATTCTAAAATAATCAATTGAAAATATTGTATAATTTCAAAAATAACAGTTAATTATATTGCTTGTAATGATCTTTAAGAAAAGTGAAGGCTTATTTGTCCAAAAATATCAGCAAAAGCACATGCAAATAATTGATAAAATATTTCAGCAGTAGAAAACAATAAAAACTTCTCAGGTAATACAAAACACTCAAAATTATTGACTAAACTTAAATATTAAGAAGTTTCATTTTAAAATAATAAGGCAAGGGTATTTTTCCAAAATCTCTTTATATGAAACTAATTACTAAATAGAAAACTTATGACCTAAATTTCTTTAAAATTCATATTCTTTTCTAAAGTGGAATGAACATGGAGAGCTAAGATACCAGTATATTATTTAGAGTTCTTAACATAGACTGACAGAGAATAGATAAATATATGATCATGAAGACAGATAGATACATAGACAGTAGATAATAGATGATTGGCATATATGTAGATGATATAAGGATATATAATATGAGGAGTTTATATAAATATAGGCTGACATAGATACTGTATTTTTGCTGTATTAACAGTGGTCACTGGTTGGTGGGAATATTAAGTGGTGTAGTTATTTTGGAAATAAACAAGAAGCCTTATCAAAAAGCTAAACATCCATCTACCATATGACTCAGCTAAACAGTTTTACATCTATTTCTAAAGAACTATACCCTATCACAGAGATACTTGTACATTCAATCTACATGGCTGCTTTATGCATAAGTGTTAGGATATTAATTAGCCTAGATGTCCATAAAGTGATAACATGGTAGAAAAATAAGCTACATTTTCATAATCTTACTTTGCTCATTACTTAAGAAAAACAAAATTATAAAATTGGCAAGATATTGGATGGAACTAGAACATAAGCTGAGTGAAATATTCCAAAATAGATATCACTAATTGTTGCTCTTATATAAATCCCAGAGTTTTTTATTTCTATGTTCAAATTGGAAAATCTGTCAAAGCTAGAAAATAAGATAAAAACCTTAAAAGGTTGGTGTGGGAGAGATCTTGTATAGGATTATAAAACTTACTTGACATACTGTAGAGGAGGGAAATACAAGAGTGAGGAATTTTAAACAAGTATATAGACGGGGTTAATGGAAAGGATTGAGTTAGAAGGAGAGTCAACGAAAATTAAACTGATATACAAAGACATAGATAGAAGAAGTTAAAATGGATTTTTTTATAAAGTGCAAATGGAGGTGCCCAGAACAGACAGATAATGCAGCCCCAGTGGCCACAGGTTATTGAATGAACCATCCAGTGTGAGATGCGACTTCTCTTCTTTTGAGCTTCTGGAGTGAGCATGAGAAGATCCCAGAAACAAAACAAAACAAACAAAAACAAAACAAAAAACATTATTATTCTGGGCTACTTATTAGAATAGATGGTATGACTTTATTTCTGAAAACAACAGAAATTTATACAGTGCACACATAAATCAAACCGGACTGCACTACAAGCTTTCTCTTTTTGACTAACTCCTACTCTGCTGGGATATGCTGTTGTGGCTACTAGATGAAGGGAAAAATGTAACAATGTTCTTATTTAGCTGTATATTCTGAGTAATAAAATTCCAATCTCCCAGAGAAGATGTGTCTACTGATAACACTATTGGTATGATAGCTTTGGGGATAGCTCCTTGGTTGGCGATTACACTTTTTGAGCCACATCTGTGGGAGCAAAAACATATATGGTACTGTGAATTTTCAGCAGCCTTGGCAATAACTTACTACTGATGTCATACTAAACAGGCATGTAACCAAATTAGTTTCTAAATATATGTGTTTACAGTTCTAGACTAATGCTGCTCTCAGCTTGGCCCAGATAAGATCCTTTTTATAGTGGTCAAAGGTTAGTAGAGAGACTCAAAAGTTGTCAAGTGATAAGAATAAGTGACTAGAAATGTCTACATATTCTTGTTCTTTAAGGCCCATGGGATACCACAGAAGAGAGAGCAGAAAGATTACCAGGACTAGGATATGGAGAGAAGTGCCTGGGTATCAGGATCTTGCAATAATGATCCCAAGATTCTGCAGTCACTTGTATAAGGTCTGAGTACAAAAGAAATGAGAGTAAGAGGGGTACAAAGGAAAATGTTATGAGTAGGAGTAGAGACATGGAGGAGGGACATCTATACAATCCCCAGACATCATCTGTATGAAAAAGAAAAAAATCAAAATTAAATAGAACTTTGAAAATGTTTAAAATAAGATAATACTGTGATAAGCACATAGATTTACCAAGCATTTGGTTTCCCTTCATAAACACTTGAACATCACTCTAACAAGAAAAGAAAAATAAGTCTTATTAGTTATAGAAAAAACAAAATTCATTGTTATATATGTAATTGATTCCAGCATTATTATATTTAAGGTGACTAAAGTTTCCATACAAATAATTTCAAACTAAGCTAAACTTAAAGTGTTCGGTTATATTCTTTCGTATTTTCACTTCTATAATTTCCAATTGCTTTTTTTTTCTCAAAAATATGTACACTACATTAGTCTTTCAACAGATATTGATCACACATGCTTTATTTGAGGCTGTAGAGATGTAGTGGGGAAAAATGACAGAATAACAAGTCCCTAGGTAGTCTTTAATACTGTTATTAAGAACAATGGTTTGATTGGGAGTCAAACAAGATTGATTTGAATCACATTTTAGTAATATGTCTATGGGTCTTTTGTGCTTCATTTAATAACCTATAATTTCCATATTGTAATCTGGAGATAATATTGTCCACAAGTTAAAACTAAAAAGAAGTGAACAATCATAGGGCATTCAGTGAACTAGGTTGAGCAGTGGAGAACATGCAAACTCTCTGTTAACTTCTATTAGTCTGTCCAGTGTGTCTTAAACTACTTAGCACTCACTGAATACTCTGCATTTGATTTAGTGTTATCTACATTTCCTACAAAATTATCATTTGTACTTATATATGATTTATCCTGGGGATTATTTTTTTAACTGTTTGTCAAGTTCAACATAAAATAATACTGTCCAAATTTCAATGACGATTAGTAGTAAATGAAAGGCAATTTAGTCCATCCTTAGCTAGATAGGGTTTCATTTGATTTTCATAGAAAAATCAATTTTCATCTTTATCACAGTAGTGTCTGCAGTATTTTATCAATCCTTAGAAATCTTCACATGCCTCTCTAGCATGTATTTGTTTTTCTCCAGTCTGTTTCATGGCTGAACTTGGCAGAGATTACTTGGGCACCATCCCTTACAAAGAAGTTGTTATGTGCGATGATAATACAGTTGTTCTCTTCTCGTGATTAGAACTTACAGAACAACCATGGTTTCTTTGCCCTTTCTTTATAACTTACTTTATCACACAAACTGATTTATTGCTGATATTTGAACTCTTCCTACATTCCCCACACCAGCATTGGTTTTGATTGTGAAAAAAATCTAATGTCCCATTGAAAACACTATAAAAAATAAACCTGTATTTATCAGTGCATAGCTTCTCTTTAAGGACTTAGCACCATTCTTTCTTTCTCTAGAGTCAGTAAAATGTCATTCGTATTGTACTGTCTGTCACATAGTTCTTTTTTTTCTGTCAAACTAATATTTCCTATAGTTTTGCAAGAAAAAATGACTTTCCCTTTGCATATGTTACCTTTATCTCATTTTAACATCATTTGTTCTTTTTGGTTTCCCATTCCCCATGCCCAATTAAATGGGGATTAGCATCTTCTACATTTTAGCCATCTTTCATTCTTTCTTATTCATTTATTCATTTTTATATTTTTCATTCATTTTACACACCTTTCAAATATCCCCTCTTCCCTCCTCCTGCCCTCCCAACCCATTTCCACTTCCCCACACAAGAAGACAAGTCCTCCCATGGAGAGGCACATCCAGTAGAGGCAATTCCAAGTCCCTCCTCTTGCCTCAAGGTTGTGGGCTCCAAAAAGACCACTCATGCACCAGGCATGGATTCTGACCCTACCACCAGGGTGCCCCCCAAGCAGATCAAGCTATGTAATTGTCTGGTGGTGCAGAGGGCCTAGTCCAGTCCCATACAGGCTCCACAGCCATTGATCCAACTTTCATGAGTTCTCACTAGTTTGGCTTGGTCATCTCTTCAGGTTTCCCCATCATGATCCTGATGCACTTGCTCATAGAATCCTTCCTCTCTCTCTCCTACTGGACTCCTGAAGCTCTGCCTGGTGTTTGGCTGTGGATCTCTGCATCTGCCTCCATCAGTCATTGGAGAAAAGCTCTGTGATGACAGTTAGGGTTATCTTGTTACACTAATGTTAGCAAATGCAACAAATTTCCATTATTCTAAATCCGTAATATATTCTGTTAATTAATTCAAAATAACCTGTATCAATTTTTTCTATTATAACATTTTGAAAATACAGGTCATATCTATTCATATCTATTGACTCATATAAGTTTGGGATTTAAATCCATAGCTATGATTTCCTTGTATCCATGATTACTAATATTTTTCTGCTCATTGGCCACTCATTGAAATTTTGATTTAATGCCTTAATTTCTAATACTCTCAAGCATTTGATTCTGACATGTCATTTGATATTTATTTTTTTCTTTGTCATTATAGAATATGAAAAGTTTTATTAGTTATTTGAGAGATTTTTAGGTGTTTTTATTATAATATTCACCACTATCCTCCAGCTATTCCCAGATCTCCTCTTCCTTACTCACTTAATTTGTGCAGCCAAAATATTTTGAATATGCGGTCTTGTACTGGAGTACAATCAACTTACCAAAGGTGACCTGTTTCTGATCACTCTCTTCCTCATTAAGATCTGTTATCAGACTAAAGACTGAATCTAGATTTCTTCTATAGAATAGGAACTGCAACTGATATAAAACAAATAGAAGAATGTTACATTATTTAAATATAACAGTGTCTCCCAAAATCATGTCTGAAATCATAAACCCAGGTGTGGTGCTATAAAAATTTGAAGGTCTTGGGAAGTGATTAGGTTTTAAGGCCAATGTTCTCACTAGAAATACTGAAGTCAAAGAACCATGAAATTCCCAAAGGGATGCAAATTCTGAAGAACAAATGGATGCCAACCTAGACTACTTTCTGGTTTAAGTTATCCATCAAAATTCAAAGTGTCCTTGATAAAAAGAGACAAAGGAATTTATGCTCATGAAACAAGCATGAAGAAGAATACTGCTTAGGTCTAAAAAGATAAATTAGGTTACCTCTTTTGATCGTGGGAACAACTCAACAAGCAATTGTAGTAATTCTAAACATATGTACCAAATTCAAGTACTCCCAGTTTTATAAAAAACAAGCAATAGAAGCCACAGATTAATCCTAATACATTCATCATATGTGATTTCAATATAGTACTTTCACCATTTGAAAGGACATTCAGATACCAAAATTAAAATAAAATAAAATAAAATAAAATAAACAATAGAAACACAACTAAATATCAAAATAAACCAAACATACCAGACAACTCTGGAATATTCCATACAGAATATGTGTCTATCACATTTAAGTATACAAATTTATTATCAACAAATAATCACATCTTTTATCTGGACACAGTGGAATAAAGCCTAAAATTAATACGAAAACTTAACATCAGAAAAGTCACAAAATTATGGATCTTAAACAATGTATTGTTAAATGATTGTTACTGGTTTATTGTAGAAATGAAGAAAATGGAAGTAACTGAAAGTGAATCCATACAAAAACTTGAAATACTATAAAAACAATCAGAAGGAGATTTACAGCTCTAAATGCCTACATAAAAATAATAAAATAAAATAAAAAAAGAACACAAAGAAATAGCTCAGTAATACCTTCCCAAACTTTAGGGAAATGAAAATAAAGTTAAAATTCAACAAAATATGCCAGTAACTTTACATTTGTTCATAGAGGATTTTAAAATATATGGCAATATTAGGGTTGAAATCACCGCACTATGCATGCACAGAGCTATGGAATGCTAGTATTGTAAAACACTAGGCTCATCCTCCTTTTCTGTGCCAGTGCAGGCAAAGCTTTTATTTGTTTACCTACTCCATTACAGATATTAGACATGTGTATACTTCATGGTCCAGTTAATTTAATTAGGTTTTCAGATGGTTAGTTTACTTATTATTCCTTTGTATATGGAGCTTTGGTGACTGTATTTGGACTCCTGGCACAGGAGGACATTACCTACTTGAATAAACTTAAGAACATGTGATTTAATCGCTGCAATTTTACGGACTGTTACTTCTCTTGTGACTCTGGATTTCTGTTTTTTTTTCTTTTCTTTTCACAGTTGTTCTTTATCTCATACACATGCTGAGGCCACTCAGTGTGGAAAGTGTCTTGGTTGGATACGACTGAAATAAAAGAAAAGAGGACCATCCATAGCCATACTGACATCCCTCATGCTGAAGGACAACAGAGAATCCAGCCTGAGCCATACAAACAGAAGCCTGTCATAAAAATAAGACGTGAAAGAAGAACTGCTATGAAAAAGAGCTTATTAATTATAATATTTATAGCTGAGTGATGAATGATTTCCCATGTAGACGGACATTTGAGGAACAAACAAACTTTCATGATGCCCTCACTAACGCCAGATAACAAGGTCAGTAAAGAGAGTTCGGTTTGGCTGGATTTTATTTTCCATCATCATAAAGGAATCAGGTTTCAATGATAATTTAACCTATGATAAAATATACATATTTTACATAAAAGTAATTATGAGTAGTTGACTACTAGAAAAAGAAACAGAGAAGGGATACGGAGAAGAAAGGAGGCCTTCTGCCAGTTGTCCTGTTCTCATTTTTTTTCTGGTTGCTATAATCACTGAATTACTATTAACTGAAACACAATAGCCAAGTTCTAGGCAAATTCACCTTACATAGATGATGAATTAACACAAGTAAGGGAGGCTACACAACCACACAGAACCTTAAGGGATTGTGAACCCTGAAGAGGGGGAAGACATTTACAATGGTGACCCTTTCAAACGGAGAGAGTGAGAAAACTTCATAGGTACTGCTCTAGGAGACTGCAAGCTCTGTATGGCCACCTTTAGGGCAGAAAGAAACTGACGTTTCTGCCTAACTATATATGTGTTTGTTACTGCACATTCAGGGACTGAACTGAGTGTTGATCATGCTAAGCATGTACTCTACTACAGAGCTATATTCAGAGCTCATAACACTTTATTCCTAAACTGTTGACATCAAAAATAAAATGCAAGATAAAAGAACGCATCTAGTTTATGCTATCCAGTTTTGTTCTTTTTCTTAGAATACTATTATCTGTGTGTTTATCTCACCGTTGCTCCCACACCTGTGAGTGTGTGTGTGTGTGTGTGTGTGTGTGTGTGTGTGTGTGTGTGTGTGGTGCATGCAATACACGCAATTCCACAGTGTGTGCGTAAGCCAGTGGATAATTATTTGACTCTCTCCTTCACTTTTGTTGATCAAGTGGTCTTTTTCTTGCTTCGATCACTGTGAAGCATGCCATAGGATCTCTGGTCTGTTCCTTCCAGGTGATTTTCCAGCCCTGGTAACTCATCTTGCTTTGGAAGTGATAAGATTACAGATACACCATCACATGTGGCTTTTTGCACTAGTTCCAGGGATCAAATTCACTTTGTCAAGAATGCATGACAAGTATTTTTAAACATAGTGCCACCTCACAGGTTCTATAATCCTGACTTTTAAACTCATATAGTATGAGAAATTCATTGCAAATTTTAAAAGGAAACCAAATCACAGAATCTCCTGGAATTTAAGATTGGCATACTGAAGTGAGGATAATGCATACATATTTCCAACTTTTTCTCTTCAATGTGTTTTATTTGAAATAGCAGAAGATGAAGATCATGTATTTATAATAGCAGATCACGCCAAATGGGTATTATGTTAGTTAGCATATTGTAAAGGCATATAGACCTTCAAGTCTAAATAACCATTTTTATTTAAAGTTATTGTTCACATATCTGTTTTTACATTATACAACACAGTTCAGGGTTTGAGAAGATAGCTCAATTGATACCATGTTTTCCTGGGAAGCATAAGGACTGGAGTCCCAGAACTCAAATTGTAAAAGTCTAGTAAGACTTTGCAAGCGTGTAACTGCAGATCTAGAGAGGAAGGTAAGTGCAGATATCCAGAGATTTCTAGCAAGAGTGTATAGTCTATTTGACAAAGTCCACATAAGTGAGGGAACCACTCTCAAAACTAAGGTACACATGTTCCTGAGAGCCAACATCAGAGACTATTCTCTGGCCTCCACAAAAATGTGAATCCTCCACACACATATTGATATGCATATGCCTGAGTGCACATACAGCCACACACTCACACACAAATGCACAAACATGCATATATGTATATATGTATCACAATACAGAACAAACACAAAAGTAGTCCAGTAGTACTGATAAAGGGATATCTCAGAGATTATGATAATTAACAAATATTACCTTTAAGCTATCCCTCTCTTAAATATTTAACATATTTTATAAATTTTTTTATCTGATTTTAAACAGCAGGCACATATTCTTTGAAATAAAATAGAAATAAATTTTGAGACCTCCTTCATGCCAATGATTATTGTCAAACCCTATTTATTAATAACTATGCTTAACTTCAAGGACACAATTGCCTTTGTAAAGTGTGCAAATACATATGTCAATGTACACAGCATGGTATCCTTGGTGCTGAAGGAAAATTAGTAGTTCTATAAGAGAAAGTCTGGGGTCTGGAGAGATGGCTCAGTGGTTAAGAGTACTGACTACTCTTCCGGAGGTCCTGAGTTCAATTTCCAGCAAGCACATGGTGGCTTACAACCACCCATAATGAGATCTGGTGCCCTCTTCTGGCCTGCAAGGACACATGCATGCAGAACACTGTATACATAATAAATAATTAAATCTTTAAAAAAAAAAAGAGAAAGTCTGACCTATGGCATTAAAATGATAATTAATGAGACAAGAGAAATCAACCTGTTGAAAAGTTGTAAGGATATTTGATACAGATATGCTCAAAGAACTATTAACCTGTATATATTATTCCCATAACACTGTGAGACTAGAAATTTAGATAGCTAGGTACAGCCAGGCATTTATCAAGACATATGCTAGTTTGTAAGTTATTTTCTTCTGTTAGACTAGATCTTTCTCATCTATGGTATGCATTGATTTTCCCTTGGACATAGTAAAGTCAGGGAGAAAAATAGAGGAAGAAGGTGGCTCCTAAATGTAGTTCATGCACGGGGATGAGGGGTGGAAGCAGGGGTGCGGGGGACAAAGAAAGTTGAACTAGGATTTGAAGACCACTTTTGGATGCACAGTGTGTTCCATTCCCACTGGTACAGCATGAGACCTTGTTTCAAGATAACAAAACAAATAAACAAACTGAATGAACCTTGAGGTATAAAATTAAATCATGTAATTTTGTAACATAGTATGTGGAAAAGATAATCTTGAGAAATCAGAATTTTCCTCAATTGTAGCTGAAGTTTTCTCCAGTCCTACTCAGTCCAACAGACCCCACAGCCACTTACAAAATAATCACTTAGAAGCTTATATTAATTCAAACTGCTCAGCCATTAGCTCAGGCCTACCACTGCTAGCTCTTACACTTAAACTCAGCCCACTTCTATTAATCTATATGTTGCCATGTATTCCATGGCTTTACCTGTGTGACTGTTACATGCTGCTCTCTGGATGGCAGGCTGGCGTCTTCTGACTGAGCCTTCCACTTCCCAAAATTCTCCTTGTCTGTTTATCTTGCCTACACTTCCTGCCTGGCTATTGGCCAATCAGGATTTTATTTATCAATCAATCAGAGCAACACATTCACAACATACAGAACATCCCACTGCACTCAATCCTTTAAAATTCATCAAAAATAACTTTGGATATTGTCTGTCAATCATATCATTTAAGAGTTGACTTAAAAGCAAGAGGCAGGTAGTATAATTAAATGTATATTAAGGAGGTCTTTGGAGTATATATGTCAATACTGCATCATAGAGGAGTCATAATAAAATTTTAAAAATTAAAATAAATTATTGTTCTTCAGGCTGGAAGGGATATGTGTTTACTGGAGTATGGGGAGAGAAATTGAACTGTTTATGATTGTATATACATATTATCTAAAATATCAAGAATGTTTTGAGAGTATTTAAGGTAAACCTTAATTTCAGTAATGGACAGATGGAAATTTAAATGTGTGATTAACATATCATGGAAATAGTTAATTAATTAGACATTCCTGTTTAGACATCTATTATGTATGGTACATAGGGTGTATGCTTACCATATGTCATTAAGGGTAAATATTAATTATCTGTCAAAAGAATGCAGCTTTCAAGGCTGCCATTTCTTAGATATTCAATCATAATGTTTATTCAGAGATGTTGGATTATTCTGTCAACATAACCTGCTCAGCTACACATTTATTGAATGAAGCAAGCAAGGGACTTTGTATCAGCTAAAAAATGAGGAGAGGTAACAGAAATTGTGACAATGGTGTCTGTCTAAATAAAGGGATCAGATAGAAATTGATAACTTATTATGTTTATATTCAATGTCGACATAGCTTTATAAGAACACTACTTACACATGAAGAAGAAAATGCTTCAGAATCCCATTGTGCACAGACAATAAAATCCTAAGGCACTTTTGCAGAGAATGTCCTTCAGACATTTTCTGGGCATTTGTTACCTTCTTAAGAATTAGCATTTTTTCCAATGTACTATTTTTTTTTCATTCTCTTTCTCCCAATGGATTTTTGTGTAATGTTCCTGTCTTGAAATTTACCTTTTATTTTAGCAACTAAGGAGATTCTGGTCCTGAACTTAGTTGGTTGTAAATTGAGCTCTTTATTCCAGTATGATAAAGGAATATAGTGTAGTGTGGTGGTATTGTGTTCCCCAAAATATTGTGCACCCTAATAAATTCATCTGGGATCAGAGACAGAACAGCCACTAGATACAAGGGCTAGAAAATGGTGGCACTCACACCTTTAATCTTAGCATTCCAGAGGTAGAAATCCCTCTTGATCTCTAGGAATTCAAGGCCACATTAGAAACAGCCAGACATGGTGACACACACCTTTAATCCCAAGAAGTGAGTCTTTAATCCCAGGGAGTGATGGCAGAAAGCAGAAAGATATATATGGCTTGAAGACCAGAAACTAGAAGCATTTGGCTGGTTAAGCTTTTAGGCTTTGCAGCAGCAGTTTAGCTGAGACTCATTCTGGATGAGGACTCAGAGGCCTCCAGTCTGAGGAAACAAGACCAGCTGAGGATCCGTCAAGGTGAGGTATCTGTGGCTTGTTCTGTCTCTCTGATCTTCCAGCATTCACCCCAATAACTGGCCTCAGGTTTGATTTTATTAATAAGACCTATAAGATTCTTGCTACAGTGTAGTATCCTAACGTCATGAAAAAATAGCTTAAATGCATAAGTATTGCTTGTTGTCTTAGTTACTTTTTATTACTTTATGAGGCATCATGAACAAGGCAGTGTTTAGAACAAAGGTGTATTGTGGCCTTGCAGTGTCAGAGGGCAGTCCATGAAACTTCTAGTGGGGAGCATGGCAGCAGGCAGGCAGGGTGCTTGAGCAACAGCTGAGTGCTATTTTCTCAGTCAACAAGAATTTATACACCTTCTCCAACAAGGTAACACCTTCTAATCTATTCCAAACAGCCCCACCAACTGACTAAATATTCAAACATGAGCCTGTGGGTGTCATTCTCTTTCAAATCAGATACCTGCTCAGTCTGTATATTATTACTTATATGTGTGTTTCAGGGATGTTGGGTATGCCTCTGTGTGTTAGTGTGTGTGGGTGTGTGGGTGTGCCTGTGTGTGTGTATGTGTGCTAACAAAAATTAATAAAAAAAAGTTGGCAATGAGCTAGAAAGAGAGTAAGGAAGGATAGATGAGAGAGTTGAGAGAAAGGGAAAAGGAATGTGATTGTATTATAACCTCAAAAAATAAATAAATGTTTTACCTTTTAAGAGACAGCTCAAAGTATTTCAATATATCCACACTTTTATTTAAAACATTTTATTTCATTGTCCTGGGACACTGCATTTTAAAAAATAAGTATATTATTTTAAAATAGTATATACATAGCATGAACTTGCACTTCACTACCTGAAATTACCAAATTAGAAGCTTCAAATTTTCTATGGATTTATCATTCTTTGGTAAATGGCCACTATAACAAGTATTCCTGAAATGTAAGGGAAACATGATAAGATCCATAATTGTATGAGATAGCCTTGCATTGTCTACAATAAGGTAAACGATACAATCTTGGTCTTTCTGTTGAGGTTAAGTATTTCTTTCTGAGCCTTTGAGAATGACTGTTTCTCAGCAGAACAATCACACTCAGATGCAAATCTGGCAGTAAACATCACATGCAACCTTCACGGAATATATCATTCACATTGAACTCAGAGAAATCAGCTTCATCATTTTTTATCAGTTATTATCCTAGTAATTCAGCTACATCAATAAGACAGGGAGATGAGAAATAAAAAACCTGAAGAAGATTGAAGCAAAGGAGAGGTGTTTTGTTTGCTGGGGCTTGTCTTAACTGTTAATTAATGTAGGAGAGCCTCACCCATTGTGGGAGGCACCATTTTTGGTTAAGTTTTCCTAAGCTGTATAAGGAAGCTGGCTGTGTTGGAATCTAGGCACCTCAGCAAGCATGTTCCTCTGGAGCTTCTGTTTCAAGTTCGTGCAGAATTTCTGCCTAGACTTCCCTGATGACTGTGACCAGGAAAGCGAAATCAAATCAAGCCTTCCTTACCCTAGCTTTCTTTTGTCAGTGAAGGTATCATGGCACCAGGAGTGAAACTAGACAGCTATACAGACTATAAATCATAAAGTAAAGAGCTGAAAATGTGAAGAGATGAATAAAATACCATGTGCACAAAGGATGTCTTGGTAACTTTGCATATGATTATTTCACATAGGACTTCAACATGTTGTATTTTCTTCTTGTTGTTGTTTTTACTTTGTATTGATTCTTAGGGGATTTCACTTCATGCATCCTGATCCCACTCATCTCCAGGTCCCCTTGCCTCAGCCCCTTGCCCTTGCAACATTTTCCCCAAAACAAAACGCAATTTAAAAGTGTAGCCAAAATCAACCAAAAAAGCAAACAAACAAACAAACATACCCAAACAAAAAAAGAAAACAAAATCTCCTCATGGAAGCTTTAGTGTGGCCCAGGGGGTCAAACAGTTCATACAGTATACCCCTTAGTCCATACATCTTTTCTTGTAAGTGTTCACTGCATTGGATCATATGTCTCAAGACCTCTGGCTCCTGGTAGTATATCACTGGGCTTTCACTAGGGTCCCTCCTGAATATTGTGTTGTCCTGTGTCATGGAGATCATTTAGCATTGTATCACAGGTTCAGCACCTTCAAATATTCCAGCAGTTAATAGATGAAGTGGATGTTGGGGTGGGCTAACTCATACCCCTGGGTCTGGGCATGGGTGGTAGTTGGATTCCTCAGCCTGCCAGCTTTTCCTCCTATCACCACCAGGGCAAGCTCTCTAGCACTGCCCCAACTAGTCCACCCAGTGCATCAGGCGGCAAGGAGCTGGATCAATTCTTCTGCTCTCAAGCACTAGGGTCTGGCTTACCCTCACTCATACCACCAGGGCCAGCTCTACTGTTTTGCCTATGCAAGATATAGGGTTCTCTCTCTCTCTCTCTCTCTCTCTCTCTCTCTCTCTCTCTCTCTCTCTCTCTCTCTCTCTCTCTCTCTCTCTCTCTCTCTCTCTCTCTCTCTCCTGCTGCAGTTGGTGAGGAACAAAGCTTGCTATTCCATTCTCATGGCCCAGGGCCAGCGATCCCTCATTCTGCAGTTGGGAGCGGGTATGTTTCCCTCACGCATGCTGCCATATGGCATACAAGGTAGAGGGCAGGTGCTGTTCTCCTTCTCTCATGTCCACAAGACTCGCTGTTATGTCCCCCGCACCTTCTACCCCTCACCCCCATGAGGATTAGCTTAACTGTGCTTGCTGCCTGGGGGAGGTACAGGGCCAGCTTTCCTGATTCCTGCTGCCAGTGAGAGGCAGTGCCAGTTTGCCTACTCTCATGACCCCAAAGCCATCTCTCCCACCTGCCACAGACGGGAAGCAGCAGGGGAGGTGAGAGGTCTTCTCTCTCTCTCTCACCTACTTCACCAAATGACAGATGAGGGCTGGCGTCAGGCACTTTCTAAACTGAACCCCCATCAACAGGGTCGGCTCTACCTGTACCGTGCTGTCTGGGCAGGTGCAGGGTCCCATCTTCCTAGTGTTGCAATCAGTGGAGAGCAAGGTCAGCTTTCACATTCTTGGGACACCAGGACCAACTTTTCTTGCCTGCAACAGGTGGCAAAGGATGAGAGGCAAGGAGCTAGGGGACTATCCCTCCCATACCTCCACATGACAGACAGTGGGGCTAGCTCTCCCCCAGGCCTTTAAGGCCAGCTCACCTGCACCCCAGCCATCAGGGACAACTCTACTGTGCTGCCCAGCGAGGTGCAGGGCCTGCTCTCTTGACTGCTGCACTTGGTGAGGGGCAGGGCCACTTCTCCCTCATGCTGCATGGTGCAGCAAGTGAGGGACAGGGCCAACTCTGTGCAGTCCAATCTTGCTTTTGGACATAATGGATATCCAGACATGGACCTGAATGTCAGTGCAGGCCACTCAGATCTGTATGGACAAGCAAGAGGCTCAGCCTTTGGACACTAAGACAACAGTATGTGCCACTCAAGACCCTTGATATCCCACACAGACCCCAGATGTGGTTGAACAATAGACCCAGATATGGTCCTTGGCAGCAGCTTGTGCTGGGATGCCACCATGGCCCCGGTTAGCAGCACAGGTCACTCAGACCAATGTGGACCCAGTGTCAGCGTTTGGCCTTCAATCAATCACTTGACCCAATGTTGGCAGAGACGAGGTGGCAACTCAGACCTTGGCATCTACATGGCCTGTGATGGCAACAGACTCCTCATACATCACTACAGACCCTGGCTGTGGCAGAGACACAGACCCTGACATGGCTCGAACTGTAGCTTGCACACATACAATGCCATGGTCTCTAGTAGCAGCATGTGTCACTCAGGTCAATATTGGTCTGGAATCAGCACAGCCCTCTGATAGTAACATGGTCACAGATGGCAGCTCAGATCCTGGGCCTCCATGTGGCCTTTGGTAGCAACACAGGCCATGTACATCAACAGAGACTCAGGCTATGGTAGGAACCATGGACCCAGACATGGGCTTTGGTAACAGCCTAGGCCCAGTTGTCATCATGGCTCTAATCTTGATCATGAAGCATTCTAGAAAAATATATTGTAAACATGTGGGTTTTAATTTACTATTTATTTACTTTATATATATGCACAACATAGTAAGACTATTATATGGAAAATGTGATGTGCACCAGATTTAATATACTAGCTAGACCTGTTCAGCAAAATGCTACATGTAGCTTATTATTAAAAAATATGCTTGAATTTATTAGTCACTAGAAACAATGCCATGTTTTATATAAATTCATGTAAATAGACATGAGGTTGGTTAGTGATCAAAAAATAAAATCCCAGTGCTATACATCTAAATATTTATATAAAAGTACAACTGATACTCATTGTTCTAGTTGAGAATGATAACACAATTTAAAATTCATGTCTAAATTGTACTATTTTTGATATATTATGCTACCTTTTATATGAGATTCAAAAACAGCCTATGTGTTATCACTCTTTACCTTTGTTGTTTTTAATGGAAACTTAGGAGGTTACTATTTTCTGATTTACTGGGTTTTAATTGACAACTAAATTTGCATGTGTTTAAAGGTATAATGTGATAGTTTGATATACTTTTGCACTATGAATGATTATCTCAATCAAGCTAATTAACACATACATCACCTCTCATCGTTATACATGTCCGTGTGTGTGTATGTGTGTGTGTGTATTAAATTTCTACTCTTTTAGAAAGTTTTAAGAACACTGTATAGTGTAGCTAATGATAATTACAGTGCTGTATATTACATGCCTGAAATGATACACCTTACACTAAAATTTTGTACTCATTATCAAACATCTTGCTTCTCCATATCCTACCTTGTTTGCCCTCCTTCTGTCTATTTTCCGATGAGATTAAAAGAAAGCTTAAACAGTGCTGATTTCATATTCACCTGCCTACTTTATAAGTCTTTGAGGAAGTCTTACCCTGGCAGATACTCTTTTTGTGAAGAACACTGGCTGTGTTTCTGAATATTCACTTCCTTTACCCCAGTTATAGACATGAAGAAAGTTATTCCACCCATTCAAGGAGAACAGGATGGGATTATGGAAATCAAAAACACAGCCTCCACAAATCCCATCACAACTTCGCTGGAGGGCTCTGAACACTTTGAAGTATTAGTGGCTTTTGCTCCTGATAAGCAGATCTCAGCTGTGGTTCTGTTGGCCAGTCTCTCATGATGACAGGCATTCATTGGCTTATCCTATAGAAACAGTTCTCTAAAGTCCATGGAATGTAAACTTACAGCACTTTTGTTGTAGTCCTTTACTTGTTTTATGGTAGGCTTCACTGTGATAACAAAAGCAATATTAGAAATAAATTGAAAATACCATTTTCCAAACCAGAAAATCCTGCCATTTTCATGTTCTTTCCCTCTTTTTGTTTAAATTATTTTTCCTTTCAATAATTAGGGCATTGTATTTTGTAAGCTTGTTATTTAGTATAAAATAGCTTGAAATTAGGATAATGTTTCATCATCTTTTTTTTTTTTTTTGGTTTTTTTTTGAGACAGGGTTTCTCTGTGTAGCTTTGCGCCTTTCCTGGAACTCACTTGGCAGACCAGGCTGGCCTCGAACTCACAGAGATCCGCCTGCCTCTGCCTCCCAAGTGCTGGGATTAAAGGCGTGCGCCACCACCGCCCGGCTTGTTTCATCATTTTTAAAAAGTAAATATACTTAATGGATCTTTTAGAAAAATGAATTATCACATCTCATGAGGATTCACAATTGTGAATTTCACAATTTACAACACACATGTCCTTTTTCTCTCAAGCGACAGTTATATGTTATATGTTCTTCGAAATCAATAATTAAAATCAACAAAGTTTTATAACACTTGTTTCTTACATATTTTCTCCAGATTATAGGTACGTTCTTATCTTTGGTTCCCAATCTTGTTGACAATTTTTACCAAAGTTTATATCTGGAATCCTGTATTCTCACTTGGTATGTAGTGTCATATTAAAATTACTTAGTTGCTAATTATCATCCAATAAAAATGCAAACCCATCTAATATCACAAACTGTGATCTCTTTGTGGTACACAGAAATTATATCCTTGGTACTGACTTCTGAAACTCCTTCTAATTGCTCTTGAATTCCAAGGTAAACATGTATTCTTGCTTACTATTTTTAATTACAACATTAAAAAGTGCAATCATCCATATGTTTTTAAATTTGATATTTTCCTCCCTTTGTGATTTTATTTAGGATGTGTTGTAAGTTTATTTTTAATAGATTCAATATAAAATGTTAGAAAATAAAACAACACAAGAGGTAATTATTTAATATTTCCATGCCTGAAAGGACAATATATTTTCTATAATTAAAATCCAGTTATACATGTGTAATATTTAATGGCTAGTATTTTATGTTTACAGATGCTGATTTAAATTTTGTTAAGAGCTATGCAATATATAATACTAGTTATAATATAAGTAAATAGATCTTCCTGATAAAATATGTTAGTTTTAGATATAATTTTTTTTCAAGTAACTACATACAATTAACAGACCCTTCAAATGGAAACATTATCAATTTATAAATGAGAATTTACTGGTGTGGAAGGAAGATAGAATGACACACTTTCAGGATAGACCATGTTGAATTTTTTTTTTCTCGAGACAGGGTTTCTCTTTGTAGCTTTGCACCTTTCCTGGAACTCACTCTGTAGCCCAGGCTGGCCTTGAACTCACAGAGATCTGTCTGACTCTGCCTTCTGAGTGCTGGAGTGCTGGGATTAAATGCATACACCACCACAGCCCAGCCAGGATAGAACTGATTATTAGGTCCACAGATTAATAGTAAAAATGAGCCAGTGACTTGACTCATTGGTTAAAGAAGACACATGCTCTGAAGACAGATTATCTGAATGCAATCCCCAAGATATATATGCTGAAAGTAGACAACTGACTCTTATCAGTTGTCTTCACATATGCCATGGGTCACACAGGCATGTGCATGCATGTGCATGTACACAAACACACATAAACACACACGCACACACATACACACACACACATGCACATACACACACACACGCACATACTCAAAATGATATTTCATAGTAAGCTTCTCGTAAAAAGGTTGGCATTGTTTTATTTTTAAATTAGAACAGAGGATTCTTTACTTTCAAAATAATTATTGAATCAGAATATTCTGATAACTCCACTTTCTGTGTAACTCTACACAATATTTGAAAATATGAATTAAATAACCTTCTAATGCAAATTTTCAAAATTGTTCTTGAATCCTTTATGACCAAATTCAATACATGTTTGGATATAAAAAAATTATCTCTTCAATATGCCAATGAGACAGTCTGAAAAACATAATTATTTTTACTACAGTAAAACTATATGGAATCATATATTGTGTTACATATGAGGTAAAATTTTAGACTAAGAGATGTTGGAAACTTGTGTTGGGTAGTTTTCTTATTGTTGGGGCTAAACTACCTGACATAAATATTATCAAATTGGAAGGGTTTATTTTGACTAATGGTTTTGGAGAGTTCATGTCATCATAGTAAAAATGGCATGTTGGAGCAGAGAATCACTCTGTCGGTTGACAGGAAGAAAAGAGACAGCCTAGGACCACACAGCTTACATTTCCTTTTGTCCCTTCTCATTGCCTCCAGCTCCCAGCACAAGGGAAAGTGCCATCTACATTTAGTGCAAGCACTTCTCCCTCTGTTAATAATTTCTGGAGACGCTCAGAGACACACTCAGATGTGTGACTCAGTCCCCAGCTGTTTGTAAAGCCAGCCAGGCTGACAACGAAGATTAGCCATCCTCATACTTTTGTGTGGTTCAAAGAGTAAATGCATTTTGTGTTTGTTTCTTATGATATTTAGCAAAAATGCTTGCTGCAATCTAAAGCCAGTTTCATTGTATTTGTGAGTGAGGGAAGAAAATAGTAAAGAGAAAAAGGAAATAAAATGCAACACTAACATTTTTGTACTGTCAATTCTTTTGTGTATTTTGCATAACTTTTCAATAAAAGAAATACTTTGTGCCAATAGTGCTAACATAAAATATGGATTTTATTATTTGAACTCGATTTAGTTTTATTTATATTGTTATGTGAATGTATACCGAGTTACAGTACAATAAGGAGTTAGGGTCATTTATTTTGTCAGGAAGGTGTTTATCAGTGAGTACTAGATTTACAGAAATAAAATACATGCTCATCTCCTGTCACTTTAATCTACTGATAAAACACCTCATTTGCTTGAACATCCATTTTTTTCTCATTAAAATAGAAAAGGCCCAACCTATATGACAAGTTTGCAGACTGACTATATGAAGAAATATATGAACTATAAAGTTATCTCAAAGCTGATCAAAAATTGAAACAGCTAAAATACTGCTCTTGACTCCTAGATACAATGCTAAATGACTCTAATTCCCTTTCCAAATAAAACTATAAAGCTGCTTATATTGTCACGATTGGGATCTTATCTTTTATTTATTATTTTTTATTTCACCAAAATCCTAACATTTTACTTTTTCTAACAAGAAGAGTTATTATGGCCAGAAACTTGACCTTGATATATTCTGTAACTTCAGCCTTTCTCTAATTTCAATTATATAAAACACATTTTCTGTCAAAACGATTTAAAGTCATAAGACTAGGACCAATGGTATATGGTGAAGACATTAATTTTGATAGTCTTTTAAGCAGAATAAATATTCAATATTTTGTTTCTATCATGTGACTGTTTTGTGCTCCTCTTAATTTACTTCATTTGCCCTAGCTATTTGGTTCCATACAACTGTCAAACTATTTGAACTCTTTGTATTATATTTGCTGTGTGCTTGTGTGTGTGTGTGTGTGTGTGTGTGTGTGTGTGTGTGTGTGTGTGTGTGTGACAATAAGCCTCACTTTCACTTCACTTTGCATGGAGCAGTTTCTATATTTTTAATTTTTTTTAATTTAAATAAAAAAGAACCCTCATGATAAATGTTAGCTAGATGGAAGAGAAATTTTACAGTTGGTAATATTTATCTAGACATGGTTTTCTGTTGTTTATAACCCCTGAATTTAGGAGGCAGAGACAGGGATAGTCTGGTGCAAAAGTGAGGTTATATTTATATTCCAATATCTCTAAGCTACTAGAGATAATCATTTTTGGAGGCGTTGGTAATAAAGGCAAGAATAACTAGCTATTTAAGTGAGTGACCTAATCATAAATGTCAGAAAACATCATAGTCAAACAAATCAACATAGACCAAGGTGAGAGAATGGGTCCATGATATAGTGAGACAAAACTGCTTCTAAAGGTTTAGAAGTATGGATAGATAGAAGAAGAGAGACATAGTGGAGCTTTGTGAAAGTGTTTTAGGACAAAGAGGTTACATGAAAGAAGGGGAGAGGATTTACATTGATTGATAGTCTCAGTGTCTGGAGAAGGTCGATAAATTTGACTAAATTCCTGGTAATTAAAGCAGGAGTTCAGAGGCTCTTCATTTATTTGCAACTATTGTATAAGATAAAACATAATATTTCCATGTTCAAGAATGTCTCTTTTTCTAGTAAACATAGTGTTTTAATTATTAATTGGTTTGTGAGTTTTATCTGACCCACAAGTGGACTTAGAACAATAAACGTTTTATATATGTTGTTTGAATATTCAACATCTCTAAAGTATCACATGATAGAAGCTTGGATACCAGTGACTGGAGACACTGGAATTGATTAGAAAACATCTGCTTTGGCTTCATAAATGGATTAATACATTCATGAAATCATAATTGTATAGTATTTTGGGCAATGGTGAAAAATTATGAGGCACTAGGTGTCAAAAGCCAGGCTATTGTGGTCACATCTTGGAGGGTTATTTTATCATTTCCTCCTCTTCTCTTTCTTTGTCTCTCTGTCTTTCTCTGTGTCTCTCAGTCTCTCTCTCTCTCTCTCTCTCTCTCTCTCTCTCTCTCTCTCTCTCTCTTTCTCTCTTACACACACACACACACACACACACACACACACAGACGTCCTAGCTACAATATGATGGAAACCACTCTTCTTTTAAGATCTACCACCTCACCACTGAAGCACAAAACAAAACAACAACAAAATAAAACTTGAAAGAATGAGCAAAATCTAAAATGTTCTTTTATTACTGTAAATTATTTATTCCAAGTCTTTCTCATAGCTTCAAAATTCTGAATACAATACGTTAAAAGAATAACTTAATTTTAACATCATCCTTAAATACTAAGGATAATTAGTTTTTGACCCTTGAGAAATATTATAACCAATGAGACTGTCATTTTGCTTTTCCTACATATTAAAAAATATGTTGCAAATATATTATAATATAATATTTTTCAAATCAAAGCCACTAATGTGAAATACAACATAAAAAATATGGAAATACAACATAAAAAATATGTTCTTATAATACATAAAATATTACTTCTTATAGTTCCAATTAACAACACTTATAAATGTTAATTATTGGAAAATTTTTACTTTATGCTGTTACAATATAGTTTACAAATTAATTAAAATTGTCTCCTGAAATTATTATATTTATTCAATGTAAATTGTGAAAATTTATAAGGTTATGTGATTATAAAAACAACCTTTTAGACTCTTCCTGTTGGCAAATATCTAAGAACCTACTATATTATATATAATAAAATCCTAATCCACAATAATATATAAATCAGGTCCTAGTATTTATATTTAAAGTACATTTCAATATACTGATGACATTTTTAGTCAAGTCAACTAAAATGCATCTCATTTTGTCAAGGAGGAAATATTTTGAATGAAAAAAGTACGATATTTGACTTCTACATGAATTTTGAACCTGTTTGCACAAATATATAAACTATTATAAATTATGGCTATGCCTCTATAATCCATATTAATTTTAACAACACATAGTGCTGCTTATATTTTTAATGTTGAGTTTGTGATGTATTCATGATTGTTTTAATTTATATGTAAGTTTTTTGTTTAAAAAATTGGTTTAGCAAATTCTACAGAATAAGACCTCAAATAATTTGTTCCATAATAATAGATGTTACTATATAATGTCTTGATAGATTATATGACTGATATCCTAGGTTTCTAGATATTTTCATGTTCAGTAAGATAATTATCTTTCAGTTCTTGTCTTCAGCTGTGGGCTGCTTTGAAAAAAAAACTATAAACAATGTATTATCAGTGGGATATTGCCAATCGAAGCTGTAGCTGTAATAGGGTGGAATGCAAATAAACCCACATAGGTACATTAAAGGCAGCAGGGTATTTTCTGTGACCTGTTCAGGTTTGTTCTACTGATCAGCAGGCAGCTGCTTCAGGCAAGTTAGTGGGAACAAGTCCCCGTAGAGAGCATGCTCCTTTGGTGTGTACTGATTCTAATAATTATCTCCCTGAGTATTGCTTAAGAAAAGCAGGAACATCTGCTCTGTTGGTCATTAAGACAACAGATTTGGGAAAACAGTTGTTATCATCAAAACCCACACTAATTGCTATCTTTAGAGATGCTCTGATTTAGTAACTCTTACAGTGCAGTGATTGAACAATTGTAGAAGTTGCACTGTTCTCTTACATTGTAATGATGCTTCCAAGAGAGTAAGAATAATCTTTAGGGGAAATCTGCCATAATTCATTAAAAGTATACAACCCTGACATTCTTCACAGATATTCAGGATTGATATGGGCATGCATTCATGTCTCCCCCATTTTCTTCACCTAATTTACTTTAATTACTTGAATGAAATCTCCAAAATCTTTCCAGAATATATCCTTAATGATAATTTTTTAAAAAAGTATTTACAAATCAATGAATAACTGCATTACTGAAGAGACCATTGTAAGACTGTGAGCCAAGTCAACAAGGGGTGATCTTGTGGTTGCTATTCTTGACCAGGACTGAAATTAACTGAACCCAAAATTGCTGGGCATACCTATCAGGGACTTTTTCTTAGTTGAATCACTAGAAGTAGGAAGATCCACATCTAATCTATATCTTTGAGATGGAAAACCTACCTTTAATCTGGGCCAGACCTTCTTCTGGCAGCCTATATAGAAGACATGACAGAAGGAAGCTTGCTTTCTCTTTGCCTGCTTGCTCTCATTCTCACTAGCAAGTCCTTACCTTCACTGGGGTTACAGTCTACTTCTTCAGGATTCCGGCATATACTAAAGACAAGCTGAGACTTTTAGCCACATGAACTGAACAACAACTGTACTCTCAAAACTTTGATTGATAGACAGCCATTGTTAGATTAGCAGGACCACAGCCTGTAAGCCATTCTAATAAATTCTCTCTTTGTATATATAAAATGATTCTATATGTTCCAACCTATAGAGAATCTGACTAATACAATAATATGCAAATCTGTAACTGTGGAAAAAGTCTAAAAATATAGAAAGGTGACCAATAGAGGTAGTATCAGGTGCTGGGGAAGGTGGAAAATAGGTAAAATAACACAAAAAGCATGCAAGAGAAAAATGGTTTTATAGGTATTTAAGTCCAGACCAGCAAAGCTTAAGAGATATTGCAGAAAAAAAGAGAATGTTTGTTACATGGATCTTTTTCCTGTTGCATTGATAAAGCATCCTGACAAAAGCAACTTAAGTGAGGAAACATTTATGGTGGATCACAGTTGTGGTCCATCATAGAGGAATAATAGTAGTTAGAGTTTCTGGGATATGGTCATTTTACATCCATAATAATCCATAACTCTTTGTAGTATTTCCTAATAAGAAAGAGAGGACAATGAATGCATGCATGTTAAAGCCCAGCTTGCTTTCTTCATTTACAGAACTCTGGGTCATTCCATAATTAAGATAGGTTTTTGTATATCAATTAATGTAAGATAATCCACCACAGGAATATGCAGAGACCTAAATCCCTGATTCTGTCAAGTTGACAAGTAACAAAACCCTTTGCAACATGTGATTTCTTAAAGTACAAAATGATATCATATCTAGTAAATTATTAAAGATACACTTGTGTGCTTTAGAAAATGATTCTAATTGCAAAGGTATAGAGAACTGTTTCTATGACACTAACCTTTGTTATAAAATAAGAAGACTGCATGAGTTTTAAGCTAGTCTCAACTACATAGTTGGTTCTAGGACAGCCTATTTCAAAACACTATGAAGCAAATAAATAAATGAATGCAAAATGACTTTAGGCTTCTTTCTAATACTAACAATATATAACTCTGAAAGCCCTCAGCAGAATATTATTCTTATCAGATATGAACATGGAAGATTGTGTAAATATTTCTTTCTTAGTACAAAGTACTGATTGTATTGATGGTCTAGCAGTGAAATTGCCATCAAATCTCTTTATCCCGAAAGTCATTTGAGAGTAAAACCCTTCATTACAGCTAGTCTTTTTAACACATAAACTCTGGCTTCATGTATCTATTTCTGGACATTTCCACTTGCAGAGTCAACATGCTCAATGTATCACTTTCATATATTTACATGTCCTTGTGTTCTTTCCCCTGCTATATATCTTATTCAATGATCATTCTAGCCATGAAGCAAAAGTCAAGAAACTTGACTCATTTCTTATTAGCATACGCATTATCATTTATCCATTTATAAATTTTATTTTTCTTATCTTCAAGGATATTTTAAATTTAGTCATTTCCTTTGTTAAAAATAATGACAGTCTAAGACATAGTCTTTTGCTGAGATAACTGAAATATCCTCTGAATTGCTTCTTTAGGCTCTAGATTTGCAAAAATCTAATGCATTTCCAAGTAACTAGACTGAGTAACCCTTTTCAGGTAACAGTCATACAAGAGGTTTTTTTTTCTTTTTTTTTTTCCTCAAAATTCCACTGTTTCCCCAGCCTCAAGAATGAATGGAAACTACATTCTATACAAGGGCCTAGAAATTCTATTGGTTCTACTGTCTCCTATAGATACATGTTTCCTATCTCTTTTTCTCAGCTCCTAACACAAGCCTTGTGTTAGACTTACATGTTAGAACTGACTGAAATCATCAGAAACTGAGAAAACCATCATCAAACCTAATCATTTTAATATTGAATTAATACACCCTGATTTCAAACACATATTTGAAAATGAATACTACATACTAAATCATTGCATAGTAATAATTTACATGTTAATACTAAGTACGTTCTAAAGGCAATTGATCTATCTTTATGTGGAATATTGTACCTATTTGGTGAAATATTGTAGAATTACTCTTCAGAACTTTTAAATGAACCCCATGAGTACTATACCACAAGGGGTAGTTTTTGAGGAAAACAGTAATTTCAGAGTATTTACTTAACTAGTAATTTTCTTTATCTAGTATACCTGTTGATTTATCTAACTTATACTCTGTTCATTGCCTTACTCTATAAATACATCTATTCATTACATTTTGTTTCAACCAAATGAAGGTACTTCACAGGTTCATTCATTAAATACACCCATATATTTTGTATTTATTCAGTGTATTTTATCATTGACTTTACCTTTTCTTTCTTAAATTTATAACTTAACAAAATCTTTGAAGTTTTGAAATTAATTATATCTTAGGTATTTTTGTTCATTTGTTTTCAAATTAAATGAAGCAGAAAATATGGAATAAGCATATATTTTGAATGTATTAAATATATGCAATGTCTCATGTAAGGCAGGCCTATTAAAATTAGACTGTTTTGTGCAATGTTACCCAACGCCAGGAGCATTTGTCTCAATCAGAGCTCTGGAAGAACAACTTGCATTAGTTTAAGGAATAGACACAGCTTAGAAGCCAGAGCCATGAACTTCAATTTGTTTCCTGAAATTAACACTAGAAGCCTAATGAAGTAGGGTGACTATTATCACAAATGGCACATCACAGTACAATAATAATCATGAATATATCATCCAACCATGATTTGATATGCTTTTAAACAGTTCAGGAAAGTCCTTGAAATAAAATCTTGTAGTATATTTTTCCCCAGAAACCTTTCCACTCTAAAGAAATTATGGCCACAAATAAGGTCAAATTACTGCCATGATATCTCATTCCATTTCAGGCTTTATCTAAACCAAAATAGTCATTCTATTTAAAAGCCTATTTATCCTTTATTAGTGTAAGTTTCAGAATTACTTAGATAATAGTTTTTTTGATATCAACTGAATAAAAATTTTTGTCTGACAATATGTCATACCATGGGAGTGTAGTAAGTCACAAATTAGTTTTTACTTTCAAAACTATGTTTCATCACACAAATTTTGAGAATGATCTTATAGTAGTAAATGACACTAAAAAGCAAACTGCTCAAAATCTGGATGCATTGGGAAATTCCTTTTATTTTGATGGATACCCACATGCCATGGACGTAATGTTCTTTTTATAAACAGGGGATGCTGATATTTTATTCAAACTGTTTATAAAATGTAGTTGGCTGGCCAATCCATCACTAAGTGCGGGTTGCTATTACAGATTAATAAGTGGAACAAACCTCCAGGAAAAAGTATGAAAGGTTTAGATACATTCTTCAGTTCTCCCGAGTGCAACAAAAGTGTTCCACATCCACACTCCATCTGTGTCTTCTGAATGAGCAAGAAGTTACAGAGCAATGGACTTTTCAGAAGACCTGGGCATGTCTAAACTATATCCTCAGGAAGATACAACTTGGGTTTCCATTAAAGAACTTAGCAAGTATCCACTTGAAAAAGAAGAAGTAGGGGAAAGTCTTGAAAAAGTTGCATCTAATAAAGAAGCTAAAGACATAATCATAAAATCAAACAGGGAAAAATCTTCTCAAATAAAAAAATATTAAAAGTTCCCACCTGAGAGTTTACAGACATCGAGACAGGATGGAGAAGTTTATCTTAAGAGGAATTTGAAAGGGTAGTTCAAACAGAAAGTGACAGAGAATGGCCCAGAAAGGGAAGGTAAGAGAAATGGAAAAGACAGCTGGGAAGAGAATGTCCTTGCCCAAAATTCTGAAAATCATGACCCCAAAAAGAAGTCCAGAGAACAGAATCATCTTAAGCATGGATCAGATGAGAATACCAGTGAGAGAATCAGAGCATTCTTTCTGAACTAGTCTCAAGGCAATGCTGAAAGTTTCAAAGAACTTTTGAAAAAGACTTTTACAAAATTATCTTTAAGAAGCATTTTCTCTTAAACCTTCCCAGTTTAAGGATATATGACAACAATGCTGCAAACCTTGCCTTTGATGGGGGATCTTAAGGAGTGTTGGATGAGGAAGGCTCTGCAAGAATCTGATGATAACTCAGAGGACCAGGAAGAGAAAATCTATACCCTTAGGAAGGTTTTCACACCTCAGTCTGATGAGAAAGAAGATGCAGATGATAAGGCCTGTGAAGATGTTGTTGAATAGGGGAAGGAGATGAGGCAGATGAAGTTGTCCGAGAGTGGACAACTCAAATTAAAAAGAAGATGAAAGAGGTACAGATCCAAAGAATCATGAGAAGTTGACTGAAGATATCAATTTCAGTAGGAAGACATTTGGTTAGAAACAGCAATCCGATGAGAAACTCTTTGATAATTCTGATGTGTCCATGTTACCTACAGGAAATGTCAAGGGAGTTAGAACAGTACACAGATGGTGTTTTTTTCTCAAGTGTGATGAAGGAACCAGGGAGATCTAATTATTTCTGCTTACTTCTAGAAAAAGCACCCAATCTCATATATCCCATACTTCAAACATGTTGCTAATACTGCTGCATGCACAGGTGCATGCTAACAGCCGTCCATCAGACATCTCCAACTTCTTCATTCTCATGGGACTTTATGCAGTTTAAATGATCCATTGACTTTTTATAATTGTTAGACTAGCAAACTGGATCTTCTTGCTTTTGAAACATTTGATTTGATTTAATATATTAAAAAGAAAAAATATATTCAGAAAAAATGTTTTAATTTTCAGCTATTGAACATTAGACCTTAGTTAAGCTGCATTTTAAATTAGTGGAGTTTCTTTATCTGTGCTACACCCACTGGGATCACTGAATCTAGTCAACTTGTTCATACTTGACTGATATCTGCTTCTTTTCACATATATTTTAATTGTTATTTGAAAGATTTCCCAAATATTCAGTAGTAAATATATATATTGGAAAAGGAGAGTAATCATCAATACAGAATGTATGAAGGATAGAATGTATTTAAATATGTGAATTTCAGGGAACCATTCTACTTCAAATGGGTACAGGAAATATTTGCAAGGAGTTTGTTAGGGTTATGAGTATGATCAAGGTATATTATATCAAATATTAATAAAATTAATAAAATACTATTTAAAATAATTTATTCTTAAACATCCTTTGAAGAATCCATTTTAAGTATTATGTGTGGTATGTGACACATACCACACATACCACACATTTACCTCTTCAGGAGGTAAATGTTCAACTGTTAGGAATTGGGACATTATCTCAGGTGAAACAGAGTGCAAGATGGATTGAATGTATAGGTCCAGAAGGACAGAGAGGAAAATTAAAAACATATGTGGCTAACATAACTATGAACCTGTGGGGTCGAGACTTGTTGCAACAACAGAATACTCAGAATAACATCACTTCAATCTCAGAAACAAATCATAAACTAGCACATGTTTCTGAGAGAAATATTAGAAGGCATTATTTTGAGTGGTCACTAGCCATCCATATTATACAAGAACAGAGCACAACAACTGATGATCTTCCAAAGACACCAACAGCTCTACCCTTAAAATGGTCAACAGACAAACCTGTATGGGTCCAGCAATGGCCTTTAACAACAGAGAAACTCCAGGCTTTAGAAGAGCTGGTAGAAGAACAGTTAAATGCTCAGCATATTGAACAGTCAACCAGCCCTTGGAATTCTCCTGTATTTGTTATTAAAAAGAAATCTGGTAAATGGAGAATGGTAACAGACCTTAGAACAATTAACAAAGTAATTCAGCCAATGGGTTCTCTACAATCTGGAATTCCTTTGCCTACTTTGTTACCAAAAGGATGGCCTCTCATAGTTATTGATTTAAAAGACTGCTTCTTTTCAATACCCTTTCAAGAAAAAGACAGAGAAAGATTTGCTTTTACAGTGCCTACTTATAATAATTCTCAACTGGTTAAAAGATTTCAATGGAGGGTCCTCCCACAGGGAATGTAGAATAGCCCAACTCTGTGCCAATATTTTGTAAAACAGCCATTGGAAGTGATATGTAAAAAATTTCCTAAATCTATAATTTATCATTATATGGATGATATTTTACTATCTGACTCAAATGCAGATACTTTAGAAAGAATGTTTGAAGAATTAAAGACAATTTTGCCTTGCTGGGGATTATAACTTGCTCCTGAAAAGGTACAAAGAGGAGATTCTATTAATTATTTAGGATATAAAATAGAGCTACAAAAAATTAGACCCCAAAAGGTGCAAATTAGGAGAGATAGACTACAGACTCTTAATGACTTTCAAAGATTATTTGGAGATATTTCTCATCTACGAACTATTGTTGGGGTAAAAAATGATGAACTGACTAATTTGTTCAAAACCTTAGAAGGTGACAAGGACTTAAATAGTCCAAGAGAATTATCACCTGAAGCTGAGAAAGAATTGGCCTTGGTAGAAGAGAAAGTACATGAAGGGCACATGGATCGTATTGATCGAAAGCTGAATTGAACTTTGGTTATTTTACCTTCTAGGCATTCTCCTACTGGAATGTTAATGCAGAGGGAAGATATTATATTGGAATGGATATTTTTACCAAATAAACCAAATAAAAAATTAAAAACTTATGTGGAAAAAAATCTCTGACTTGATTTGAAAAGGAAAATTGAGACTTAGGTAAAGTGGTTCAAAGTCCTTATAATTCAGTTCAAAAATCAGAATTGTATGCTATTCTGTTGGTATTAATGGGTTTTTCAGAACCTCTCAACATAGTAACTGACTCTCAGTATGCTGAAAGAGTGGTATTACATATTGAGACTGCAGAATTTATCCCTGATGCTTCAGGATTAACTTCACTATTTTTCAATTACAAGATACAATCAGGAAAAGGAGTCATCCTTTATATATAACTCACATTCGATCCCATACTGGTCTGCCAGGCCCTCTAGCACAAGGCAATGATGAGATTGATAAATTATTGATAGGAAATGTTGTGGAGGCTTCAGAATTTCATAAAAAAACATCATGTCAACAGTAAAGGTTTAAGAAATGATTTTTCTGGTAGACTCAGTCCAGGCAGGTCCATTCCCCCCTCCCAGACCGAGCCAAGTGTCCCTGCATAAGTCCCAGGATTCAAACAGCCAACTCATGCAACGAGCCCAGGACCTGGCACCAATGCACAGCTGCCTCCCAAACAGATCAAGCCAACTGACTGACTCACCCGTTCAGGTGGCCTGATCCAGTTCCTCGGGGGAGACCTTGATCTGGAGGAGGTGGGAATGGGGGGTGGGCTGGGGGGAGGGGTGGGCGAGAGGGGGAGAACAGGGGATTCTGTGGCTATTATGTTGAACTGAATGGTGTTGTAAAATAATAATAATAATAATAATAATAATAATAATAATAATAATAAAAAGAAATGATTTTTCTATAACCTGGCAACAAGCCAAAGAAATAGTAAAGAAATGTCCTACTTGTTCCTTCTACAATCAAATGCCATTACCAGCAGGATATGACCCAAAGGGTACTCAGAGGAATGAAATCTGGCAGATGGACGTGTTTCACTTTGCAGAATTTGGAAAATTGAAAAATGTACACCACACCATTGATACTTACTCAGGATTTCAATGGGCAACTGCTTTGAGTTCTGAAAAAGCTGATTCTGTAATCACTCATTTGCTAGAAGTTATGGCCATCATGGGTATACCTGCACAAATCAAAACTGACAATGCTCCAGCATATGTCTCTGTTAAAATGAAACATTTTTTGCTTATTACACTATAAAGCATATTACAGGAATACCACATAATCCTACAGGTAAAGCAGTTATAGAAAGATCAAACAGAACTCTAAAGGAGTTATGCTAAATAAACAGAAAAGGGTAACAACCCCCCCCAGAAATAGACTGCATAATGCTCTATTTACTTTGAATTTTCTGAATGCCAATGAGAAAGGAACAACAGCTGCAGAGAGACATTGGATAATAGAAAAAACTACAGAATTAAATCAGCGTATATACTTTAGGGATGTGCTGACCTCAGAATGGAAACCAGGATATGTGTTATGTTGGGGACGAGGTTTTGCTTTTGTTTCTACAGAAGATAAGCTGTGGGTACCATCAAAATTGATAAAGGTTCGATTTGAACAAGAGAAACCTCTTATTTAGAGGAGGTGATAGTTCATCAACCAGCATGAACATCCAATTTAAACTAACTTGTATCAATAACACATGCCTTTTCATTTAATCAGATAATAATTTGCCAAAAAAGAACATCCCCAAAATTAGTCTTGGGGAAAGGTTTTTGTTTTTGTCTTTTAGGAGAATGAAGGTTAAGGAATCTGAAGAACACAGGACAAATGAGACAACTGAAGAAAAGGGATAAATCATCTATCCCAGGAAACAGAGTGAAATGGCGTATGGGTATATCATCTAAAAAATTTTTATAAGTCTTCCTAAATGTTGTTTCTGCTCTTCTCTAAAGAAATTTAACACTATTGGTCTTCTTATAGTCCCAGTTCAATCAAAATTTAAAGCTAACTTTGCAGTTGGAGAATGGCTCTCTCGTTCTTTAAACTCAAGCATGTTGTTAAAAGGAAAATGCAAACTCCCTGTATCATGCCAGAATAAAAGAGGCATCTTCTGCTATGGGACAGGAGAAAAGTCAAATTAATTAAGGGACTATTCTATTACTAATCTCAACTCTTTGATTCTATTCTGATTCTTTAAACTTTTCTTAAATCATAAATTTTATATCAAAATTAATAAGATATAAATATATATATATATACATTTTAAACTTGGTTAAGATATGAATGGTCATATAGAGTACTAACTAATTCTAGAAAAAAGGCTTCAATTAGCTGCATCTATATGTCTTTGTGTTTGAGTTTCTTATTAGTTTTCTGCAGGAAATCACAGCCAGGCCTAACATCAACTGAAGTCTCCAGAAAGAAGATGGGGCCCCACAACAACAATTCCACGTGGACAATAATAATATCACTAAGCTGACAAACATCATCTACAGATCAACTTTGAACTACAAGGTGCTCAGAGCAATTTTGAGATGACTAGCTGAGATGATCCAGTCTCAAAGACTACTTGAATAAGGACTTGAGATAAACCCTGAACTTTGGCATTATACACAGACTGGATAATGAAGGATATAGTTACCTTTCCTAGAATTTGACAATTAACCTAAAATTTTTCTTTCATGATAAAGATAACTTCGCCCATACCCAGCAGGAATCAATTTTAAGAATACGACGCCCACATTCCCAAAGCGGTGGTGTGGGTCGGGTGGTTTTTGGGTCTTTTTAATGGGTTTTGTTTCTGGGATAATTTTCATTATTTACGGGGGTTGGTTACAAGTTGTTGTCAAGGGTTAGGAAAAAGGCTGAGCAATGGAGATTAGATTTAAGGTTCTTGTTTAGAAAGAAAGAAAGAGAGAAAGAAAGAAAGAAAGAAAGAAAGAAAGAAAGAAAGAAAGAAAGAAAGAAGGAAGGAAGGAAGGAAGGAAGGAAGGAAGGAAGGAAAGAAAGAAAGAAAGAAAGAAAGAAAGAAAGAAAGAAAGAAAGAAAGAAAGAAAGAAAGAAAGAAAGAAAGAAAGAAAGGAAAAGAAAAAGATAATTACTAGTTTTAAATACTTTACATTGGATTGGATTGTTTTATATTGTATACAAATTTGAAACTGATATTGTTAGAAAATGCTATATGTATATTTCTAATTGTATTCATACTATTCATTTAACAATGTAATGCAATTTTCTGATCCTTGAATGTTATTATTACCAACTACTATGATATAAAAAAATGAAAGTTAGTAGTTAGACATTACAATAGAACTTGCAGCCATATTAGATATGTTTTAAAAATTGAGCAGAGATGTTTTAGACAGGTCATCTTCAAACCCTTCAGAGATCTACAGAATATGGCATTTAAAATGTTTTAATAACTTAGGAAATTTTTCTTTTTTGAGACATGTCGCCTCCTGGCAGTACCAATCTACTTCAGAGAAAATATGGGCTTTGAAGAAACTGCATATGGAGTTAACTTTCACTGTGGCAAAAGCTAGCCACTGGACAACAAAGTATCCTCGAATCAACAGGACAAAATGGACAGACAGGACATGAAACAAAGGACTACTGATTCTTGCCAAAACAAGTGTGGTTATGGCTTTATTAAAAGGCATCTTCTGAGGCCAGGACAATATGGCCCCATCCCTGAAGTGGCCTTTCCCAATCTGGAAAAGGTACAGTGCCCTTTTCTTCAAAGGCAGCTGAACAGGCAGTGGGCCGATGGCTTCTGATGTGCAATGGAACAGCAGCTGAAACAGTTATTCTTAAAGAGTAACTAAACTCACACCTCTCAATAGTAGACTGGCGTTTAATAGAGGGATGTGGAGAAGAAGGGGATGCTGAGATGAAGCCATATATACACACCCAAGAAGAATGGACAGCTGAATTAAAAAACCATCAACAATTTCCAGAATTTAAAATCCTGAATCATGACATGACACTAGTGGAATCAGGTGTTTCTGGTACATGGACTGCTCTCACCCAATGTGAGGTTGAACTGTTGACCTTATGTACATCCTACTTCACAAATGAGTCTGTCAGATACACTAAGCCTATAGGCTGAAGATGATGCCCCAATATTGCAGAGAAACCTCAGGTGACAGTCCAGGCAGCTGGCTGTTTCGGACAACTCACAAATTTTTGGAAGTTTCTTGCATGTACTTCCTGTTTTTATTTTTGTTAGGTAATATTATTTCCTTCTTTAGTCTCTGAGGGAGTTGAAGATTAGTTAGTTATAGTTGAAGACTAGTTAGGATAGAAAGTGAATTAGGTACATTTTGGACTTACCAAAATAGAATAGATAATGGAATTATTTTCTCTGAGTTTGTCAAATACAAATGGACTAGACATTGTTTAGGTATTTATTACTTGTATATATTGTAAATAGTTATTGTACTTTTGTATAATTTTTTGTTAGTTATAACCTTTTTCTTTTTATTAAAATAGAAAAGGTGAAATATAGTATTTTATTTGTACTGAAATGTGATTTTAATTGTATTTTAATAAATAACGTTGGCTAGTGGTCAGAGCTATTAGAGCCATAGCAAGAGCATGGCGGTGGTGGTGCACACCTTTAATCCCAGCACTTGGATACGGCCAACATTGGAGACACCCGTCTTTAAACTCAATACCATAGGAGACCTGGAGGGCTGTACATACAGGCAGTGATGAGGCCTTCATGTGTTTGGGTTTACAACCAATGAGAAGGCAGAACAGAAAGTCTATATAAAGACGAACAGATAGGAAGTAGCTCTTTTTCAGAGAGGTCTCTTGGCTTAAGAGGCTAGCTGCAGCAGGCAGTAAGGCTCTTGGCTCTGATCTCTTGGCTTTATTCTTTGTATTGATTCTGTGTTTCTTATTTAATTAGACATTTGGTTACATCTACAATGAGATTTTCATTTTATATAAATAAATAATAATGTGAAACTTCAAGGTAAGATTCTTAAAATTTCAATGTATGCACTGTGTTAAAACAAAAATGAGGAAACCTGATTTTATTTTTAAAAACTGTAATCAAGGGATGAGTAATGATTTGAAATTTACTCTTATGCAAAACACAGACAAACATAAAACAGATCACAACCTGGTCAGTACAGTGTCCAAGAGTGGAAATCAATACATCGGCTAATAATGTTAATATTGTCATATTTAGATCACTGAACTGCTTGGATTCCTTTACACATACATGTGACAATCCCTGCATGCTCAGGAAATAGTTATGTTTCAAGACATTATTAATATTTTATGTGTACTACATTTTAAAGAAGGCCAGCTCTTGATTAGAATGTGTTTTGAAAAAATAATAAAAAGAAATCTATTTTTTAAAGTAGCATATGAAATCTACATAGTGTAAATTCTTTTTTTTAATTATGCAAAGCTGCTCTTTTGTAGAGGCTGGCACTATCACTTCTCCAGGGATACACAAACAGAACAGGATCTGAAGCAAGATGAAAAAAGAACACATATATCCAAGTGAAAAAATTAAGCAAATATATATGTTATTTCGACTCCAATTTATTCTTGATTCAACAAATAGAGAAAAAATATTTTCCATGTACAGATCTATAGAGGCCATGGACATAAATATAAATTGATGTGGGAATTTTGTAAAAGAGATCAGGGTAATTTAGTCTGAATGAATTATTTTATATGAAATACCTTCTGTATAGGATATGAAAGGTACAGTATTCCCTTCCAGATATCATAATTTTTTTCTGTTAAGTGAAAGTTTCAAATGTTTATACAAAAGAGAATATGTATTTCAATGTTCATAATTTTTGCTTTATTATTTTATGTTCCTGGAAAATATTCAATCAGATATCCAAGTAAGTAAATTGATCCAGAGAAGATGTAAGAAGTTCGTTCAAATGATCCAAGGAAAGTGCTGGAGTTCTTATTAATTTCTTCCAGAAAATGAAATCTACATTCATCTCACTAAGCAGGTTACCTTGCCATTCATTGAAATGCAAGATTAGCAGGATATTACTTGGCTTTCATTATAAGGCATAGTCCTCTCAAATTGAATTATGTTTGATGAAGTATTACAAATTATTCCTTCTCTTGGCACTTTAATTTTCTTAACATATCTTCAGTCTAGAGAGAATTAGCATAAGATTTAACACTGGCATGTCACATATTTAAATTTACCTGTTCAATCACACACATTTAATCAAGTTTTTATTTGAATACTTAATTGAAATTATTTTAGTTAACAGTCTGGCAGTTCAGCTACATGCTGAGTTCCTGGGCACAAAGGTGATTATATTTCTATCTATTACCTGTTAGTTATTTTGTCTACCATTGTGATTTCATTGTGAATCTTACATGAAGTGTAATTCTTAAGACTCTAAGTCTCCCAACATAAGCATTAAAAAAGTTGAGCATTTTGCTACCTTTAGTCTTGGAGACTGGTGTGGATCAAGGCAGAGCTCTACTGAGAACTATGAAGGGATGAAGGGACCACGAGGAAACAAGGAAAAGAGTGTGTACATACATGCATCCCAGGTCTTAAGGGTCCCAGGCAGCCACGTCCAAGTCACAGATACATAGCAGCTACCTGCTGCCTCACTAGGGGTGACGCCTCAGGGAATGACACAAACAAGTACCCACTACATATATGTAATAATTATATATATATATATATGCATATACAATAATAATATGTATATATTCCTGTTCCTGTTTAAGAGAATGGAAAGCCAAGACATTTAGTATTATTTTCCTCATCCTTTCATATTTTATAACTCTATAGACAAGAAATATTACTATACTCTCTGACCTGCTCTCCATCAAATAAAACTGAGAAATAGGACTTTTATTCATATAAAGTTTGAACAAGTATAGGACCTGAAAATAATTTTATTGTATAATTGCAGAAAGTTCAATAAAAGTCAGCACCTGTGAATAAGAAATTATAGGGAGCAATTGTCTAGAGCATTAAAATGATAAATGTATAGATAAAAATTTAATATTTGAATTATAACTCTATAAATGACCACATTTTCTTTTATTAATATTTCATGAGTTACATAAGCTTAAAATTCTAAGCATTATATTTCCAGATATGCCTAGGAATTCAAAAATAGAAGAGCTTATAATTCATTTATTAAGTTATACTTTATGTTAAAATGTACTTGAATGAATGGTAGCAGAAAAATATATTCATTTAAACATAATCTGTAGATTAAGACACCTAAACAAAACAGGATATCACCAACATGTTGCAGGAATATATAGTGAAAGATCCATTAAATAGTACAAACATCTTTCTCATTTTGAAATATCCAAAATTCATATTGTAAAGGCAAAATTATTTAGAGTAACTTAAAAAATTTACAAAACCCTATTGTACATAAAGTCACTAACAAACATAGGTAAATGAAACATTACAAATAGTGGCAGAACATATACAATTATCTGGTTGAAAAAAGCTTGATGTTTCTGCTGTTCTAGAGGCTGAGGAGAGTTGGTCTATTGAATGTTTGTGTGTAAGACCAGGTTGCAAAACACAGCAAAATTGTACCTGATACATTAGGATGAGTAGTCTGGGATGACATGGCATGTCAAGGCTCTTGCTTAGGATAGTAATATATCTTCCTAGTAAGTTAATTCTTGTTTGCTAAATTAAGTTCCTTGCATTCTGGGTGGTGCCTTCTGTCTTATTACTTACTGTCTTCTGTGGAATTTTCTCAGTTGCTGGATACTACATTCCTAAGAATTTGCTGATATAGGCTTCATGATTACAATCCCATGCCTAGTATTCTTGCTTTAAGTCTCTGAGTTTTTATTTAATTTGGAGATAGAAGGCAAATGCATTCTGTAAGTCTTTTAGGTCATGTTTCAGTCAATTATATAAAAAAGACATTCTTGTTCCATCTCTCCCTGTTATACAAGGGAAGATGACTGACTTTAGATTTCCTATCACAAACACCATATGGAACACATTAAGTACCTGAGCAGAAGTACTATGCTAATTGATAAAACATGAAAGCATGCCTGAATTATGACAGGTGATGATGGCAGGGATGAATTCATTATTATGAATGATTTTAGAACCATTTGCCATTAGTCCCTTGCCCTTAATACTCTAGGCATGCATTTATCTTTTTGCAGTCTGATATAAATCATTCCTGGTAAGTAGAGAGAAGCTATGCCAAATCCAGATAAGCATACTGAGTTTAATTTTCTGCTCACTGATGGCAAACAACTTACTTTTGGTATAAGGCAATCTCTGAAATTTTGGTTTTCTATTAAATCATGAGTAACAAATTTCAATGCCATTGTGTATGATAATTTTAATTTGGAAACAAAGACACAAAGGGTGTATATCCAATAAACTGTAAAGTGTGTTATGCAACTTCTGAAATAAAAGACATTGTTAGTTTATTATTATCAACTATAGATGTTTAAACCAATTACATGAAATATGTGAATTAATACTAATAAATATAGCAAAATTACTTTAAGATAACTGCTTAAATAAAATTTAGAAATAAGAAATTTCAACACCCAATTTTCCAGAAGGTAATTCCAGGATTTAATAACCATTATTATTTCTTTATAGGGAAAATATTAATTTTGTATATCAAAAGAAGTTTTTCAAAATAAATAATATATGGCATATATAAGTGTATACATACGTCACTATCAAATGATTGATTAAACTATTTCTTCTTTGTATGTACTTTATTGAAAAATCTCTCACACATTATTCATGAGTGCACCAAAAGAAATTGCATGGATCTTAACAAATTCTTAGAGACATTTTAATAGCATTATTATACTAGCAATAGTAAAGGAAAGCAATGTATCACTTAGTTCTGACATAAGGCATCCATCCTTAGTTACTTTCACCATAATTAACTTCAACAGATTGGTCTAAGGTAGCAGTTCCTTCATATATCTTTTCCTAGGATCTGGAAACTGTTAAAAAATTATGTATTTAGCATCACCAATGTAAAATATAAATACAAAGATATAATAGAGATATTTCTGTAACAAAAACCATCTTTTCCTTTGTAGATTGATCTATATTCAATTATTTTTTGCCTATATAACCTATCAAATACTATTATTCATTTTGTACACTTTTGAAAGCTGGTTGGGAACTGTGACACTCGAAGAGAAGAAATTCTAATGAAAACCTTTCATCCAGGCCATAGGGAATAAAGGCAAGAGTGCAAATGAAAGCTACAAATAGTATCCCTTCTGTCTCCAGCAATACCCTGGCTTCCTTGGCTGGAATGATGCTGAGGAAAAGAAATAAAGTACAATATCCAGCAGGCAGTATCCCTGCTGCTTTCAATCAATGGAAGAGCTCCCCAGTGGGCCTGAGATCACTGGAGTTCAATTTTAAATGTATCCAGGTCACACTCTAAGTACCAGGGTCACCAAGTCTGGAATCTGTTCTCATGCAGGTGTGGAATCCTATGCTTGATGGGATTTTCCTCCTACTGTCCTTATTTCTACATACCATGCAAAAATCACATCTTTCTTGGATACTTAACTGCTAACATAAGACATGACCTCTCTGCTTCCTAAATTTAATATTCCTAATTTTTTAAACTCCATATTCTGCCATTTATATAATTCAGGGAGAAGATAAGAAGGGATATGTGGTATACCCTACATATGAGTTGAATCTTTATTATGTTCAAACATATGAGTTGAATCTTTATTATGTTCAAATATGAGTCAAAATAACAATGGAAAAACAAGCTATTAGAAGGACAGAGAAAATTTAAGAATTAAGTGGTAAGAGTATGTCAATTTGGCCATCCCATCACCAGAGTAGGTCAGTTCCGGCTGGCCAAGGACTGAGGAATCTGGATGCAGAGATCCACAGCTAGGCCCCGGGTGGAGCTCCGTGAGTCTAATTAGCCAGAAAGAGGAGGGTTTATATGAGCGAGAATTGTTGAAATCAAGGTTGGATAAAGCACAGGGACAAATAGCCAAATGAATGGAAACACATGAACTATGAACCAAAGGCTGAGGGTCCCCCAACTGGATCAGGTCCTCTGAATAGGAAAAGCACCTACAAATCACTTTGAAAGAAGACCAGTAGAGCAGAGAATCTTGAGTCCACACAGTTTAATGCTGACAGGTGAGAAATTCCATGTTGCTAGAGGTTGACCTAGGGATCTACATCAAAGGGTCAAGAGAAAGTACTTCACCTTATTAAAAGAGCTACAAAATGGAGCTGCCTGGTGATGTGTGAGTCCCTGCATAATGCTAAAGAGGAAGAATTCTCCAAAGAATCTACCGAAGCCATTGTTGTCAGATAGAGGGGAGCATCTGCCACTTCTGATACTGCAGCACCCAGAGAGGATTTTTTTTTACCACAGCAACAGAAATGAAATTAGAACAATTATCTTGAGTTGGATTAAGTTACTTGGTTTGTGGTCATTCATTACATGGCAATTGAAGACTTATACAGCACCATTTCCATTTAAGTGGAGATTCAAAATTGCCAAAACTCAATTTTATATTCAAGGACTTGTTTGTCTCTATGCTACGAGCATCAAGAAACACAGACCCTCCCATTCTGAAGCATCTATGTTACTGAAATATTTAATGATATGTTTTCTTTATTATATGATAATGATTTTCAATAAAGGAAAATAATACTGGTGTAGAATAAACACTAAGTTACCATAATGTATAGATAGTTCATGAAAATATATACCTTATACTATTTGTTCTTTGCTTACAGGTAACTTATTCATAAATGGATATACTTTGGCTTTTTTTCCAGACTGCTAAATTAAATTAGCAATGGCAAGTCACTATTTACTATATGCTAGTCATTATTTGAAGTTTCTTATCCTACTGCTCACTATAAGAGCCCTATGACTTCACCATTATGATTATTGTCATGCTTATTTAGTCCACGAAAGAGTCAAAATACAGAGAACAACAGAGAGTTGGTGATGCCAAGACTCTCCTGGTATCTTTGTTATCTACCCAACTAGTCCAGTGTGGTCACCTTACAGTACAGGCTGAGAGTCAAAACCACTGGTAATCAGGAAGCCAGATGCTATTTGAATGGTGGTTAATTCCTTACTACCTAATGTTTTCTCCTAATAGCTATTATAAAGTTCTACTAACTCAGGCTGCCAGAGAATTATTTGTTGTTGTTAATAAAGTCAAAAGACTTATTTCTAGAAGAAAATGAAGCCCATTTCCACTAACTACTGTCTCTCAGGGCAGGAAAAAAATAAGCACAGTAAGGACTAAGAATTTTTGATTTGCATACAAAAACTTCAAAACCCCAGATCTTTATTCTTTTCCCAAAAAGTAACTTTAGTTTCTGTAAACATTTTTCTTTATTTTTGAGGTTCTCGAATTAATTGTTGTCAATATGAACATGAGATTTATTTGTGTGACAGTTGAAATACAATTGTACAAATTTAAAAAAAAAAACAAGAGTATGTCAGTTTGTCTCAACAATTTCATCTGATCTGTAACTCAGTCTTTTTTTTTCTATTTTTTCCCCAAAGTTGTCTTCCTGATAACTTCATGAACATAGACAATCTGAGAACTGTCTCTGAGAATATGCAGGCCAAAATGATCATGCTGCTCTTAATTAGCCTCTGTGGTCAAACTATACTTAATCTGAATTCATCTCAGGGTTCAAAGGGCAGGGATAACTTTTCTCACTCTATATTGGGCACTACTGAGACTCCATACATGTTTAAAATACCATCTTATTTTCCATACTATGATCCTTGAATTAGATGAAAAAAAAAGTCACTGAATAACATCTGCAAGTCAAAGCCTGTAAACATCTCTTTTACTGTTAGTCATACTTTTTTTTAAAGATTTATTTATTTATTATGTATACAGAAGAGGGTGCCAGATCTCATTACAGATGGTTGTGAGCCACCATGTGGTTGCTGGGAATTGAACTCAGGACCTCTGGAAGAGCAGTCAGTGCTCTTAACCTCTGAGCCATCTCTCCAGCCCGTTAGTCATACTTTTATCATTCATAGCAACCTCTTTGGGTACTGTTTATTCTTCTTCTTGCATGAACACAGAAAACAGCCACTAAACTTACTTGGCAAAGCAGGTGTGCTGCTGCCAGCCTCTAACATACAATTTGTCTTTAATACATTAGCAATATTTTATCATTCTGTTTAGTACATTAAAATACATTAAAAACGATAAATGTGTCTACAATTTGATTTAATTTTGCCTTCTGAGTATATGCAAATACTTTATTTAAAAAAACATTAGGGGCTTAAATAAATATTGTGATTATATTACTGAGTGTTAAATCATCTAATGTCCAATGGTGGTAATTTATAATTATGTATTATTTGTATTAGTAGAAAGACTCAATTTTATGTTTTTAAAAAAAGCATGCTATTTGTGTCTTTTGAATTTTCTTTTAAATATCTAAAATTTGTCTTTGATGGAATTATTTTTCATTTTTACTTTTGTTATAACTAAAGTGTTGATTTCATTATCATATTTGTATTATTATATCCCATCAAAAAGTGAGTGATTTCTCTGAGAATGTGGCATTTGAATTTTGCATGAGGTTACTGTGACCTTTACAACAATGACTGAAAAGTTAATATTCAATAGTAAATAGCTATATTGCTTCAGGAAGATCCACTGGGCAAGTGAGAATTTTACTATCATCAAGTTATGTATTCCGCAAACACTACAGAACACCTTATTATGCACAGGATGTATACATATACACACATATATACATACATGTTATATATAGTCATTATGGTATTTGTACAATAGGGTAATTTGATTTTTTAATCATTTCCCCTTTATTCATAAAGAGAAATTTTAACTCCAGAATTAGAATTAAAAAAAAGACTTGTCTAGGAATTTATATGTGATATTATCAAAACAAGAAAAGTAAAGTAAAAGAATCTTTAAACCCTACAGCTCTTACAACAATCTTCAAAACAATGGCAATATAATTTAAAATATAAGCAGAAAACCTAAAGCAAGACAAAGATTGATGTGTTATAAAGGCTCTTACAGAATAAAACGTAATTTACTTACTAAAGCATTTCAGAGTGTGAAAAACCAATCATGAATAAGCTCCTGTAGCCAGCTTTCCTGTCCCAGCCAAAATAATAATTATGTGTGTCCTGGAGCCTCCATCAGCACTTCTGGATAGTGATGATTGGGACACGAGTGCGTTCATCAGCCCTAAGTATTACAGCATTCACTCCCTCATTCTAATCATCAAGACCAAAATTCAGTAAGCTAGACAGGAAAAATACAAATCACCATGTCTTGTTTTAACAGTTTAAGTGATTTTGTATTCCGGGAATGCTATTAAGTTGGTTAATGCTGCCTAGAAACATCACCCAGAAGCATTCTGGTTCACTGGTTTCTTGTTATTATGCTTTCAGAAATATAAAATATCACTTGTATTAGAATATGTGTAGTATGCATATTGAACTTGGATTCTGAAGTGGAAAATACGGCTAATGATGAACAAAAACGGGAGTTAAACAAATGTGAAATGGTGAAAATTAGAATATGAGTTTGTGACAGCGAGGAAGGTTTTAATGGTTCATAGGAAGCAAGAAAAAGAGCTCTGAACTGATCTCCAAAGATCCATTATAAATTAGACTAGTAGAAATAATTAATTGGGTACTTTGCAGGCCATTTCTTAAATACAATTAAAGAAAATGAATTAAACCTTAGACTTAGTTTTCTTAGAAGGAAACCAATAAATTCTGCAAATGGGATGGCTTATGTGCATATTATTTTCCTCAGAGAGTTACATAGTCTCATTCTTCATAAGCAGCAACCACAGTAACAGATGCTATGCATTTGGATTTGAGAACATCAAATTAGAATTGAAGCTCAATAATACTTATTTTCAGAAACTTTTTACTCCATTAAATAATAAATTCCACAACATTGCATTTCATTTCCACCTTCTTCTTTGACTCAAATAGTGCCTTGGTTTTCAATCCATAAAAGATTCATAGAAAGTTATCCTCAAAAATCATGTAATGGTTGTCCATCATACAAGCTAAAATAAAATTCAATTCCATGGAAATATCTGAATGACAAATGTTTCATCAGTTAGGAATTAGTTAACAAATTGTAATATAACCACAGTCATATGAATTCTCAATCCATTTTCATCAAAATGTTTTAAGTTGAAAATTTTCACTTATCAGTTGGTTTTAATCACATGTAGTTGTTTTCTTTTCTTTTCTTTCTTTCTTTTTTTTTTCTAGACAGGGTTTCTCTGTGTAACAGTCCTGGCTGTCCTGGAACTTACTTTGTAGAGCAGGTTGGCCTCAAACTCACAGAGATCTGACTGCCTCTGCCTCCAAAGTGCTGGGGTTAAATACATGCATCAATGTCACCCGGCTGTTTTGTTTTCTTTTTGAGAATTTCAGATAAAATTACTGTGCTTACATCCTTTCCACCCCTCCATGACTCATCTCTGACTCTTCCTGTGCTCCCTCTCCTTCTAAATTTTAGGACCTCTTATACTTTCATTATTATCTTTATCATTATTATTATTATTATTATTATTATTATTATTATTATTATTTTCAAATAGAACCTGCTGGATCAATTTGATGTTACCTGTATTTACATGTGTTAAGGGCCATCCACTTATAATTGGATAACCTATCAGGGAACACATTTCTAGGGAAGATTGATTCTCCTTTTCTTAGTCACCATAAATTGCCTGTAGTTATTCATCGAGGGCTCTTGCTTTATGAGATTTCCCATTCACATTTGGATGTCAACTGGTATTGTCACTTTAACTGGTCTAGTTTAGATGAGCATATCATTAAGATTACATGAGTGTAACTCGTCATATATAGAAGACACTAGTTCAGAAAAGACATCTTGGTCTTCTGGATCTTAGATATTTTTTCTGACAATCTCTACAGTATACCCTGAGCTTATCCTATCAGGATACACTGTAGACATATGAATTGTGGGTTGTCACCCCAAGTTGGCTGTCTGTATTTCTCTGTATTTTGACCATTTATATATGTCTTGGATGGTTTCAATCTGCTGCAAAAAGAAACTAGCTAGCCAAAGGTATGAATGCAGCTAACTTTCATAAATGAAAAAGAAACAGACTTTGGAACACATATAAGAGCAGTTTTCATCATCATCATCATCATCATCATCATCATCATCATCATTTTCATCATCTGTTCACACTGTAAATAATAGAGAAAATCCTACAGTCCAGGCAAAACTTTAACAACCATCATTACAAAAATATGACACAGCACACTCAAAAGAAGACTCTCTTCTAGAAAGTGTTAAAGTGGGTTCAGAGAACAAAGTTCAAACAAAAAGGACAATGTGAAACAGGATCCTAATTAGTCTTATCAATAAAAACCAGAAGTCAGATATTGGGGTAATAACCTGAAAGATCAGAGAAGCAAAGGAGCAGTGACCAGAGAGTTCTTACCTCTCTCAATCCTTGGGCCAAAAGGGGGAGATCCTGTCTCCTCCTGCCTTGTATTCCTGTCTCCACCCCTGGATTGTGTTGGGAGTCTTCCAAGTGCTGGGATCAAAAGCATGGGCCTTCCAAGTGCTAGGATTAAAGGTGTGAGCTCCCCGGGTGCTGGGAATAAATATGTGAGCCACCACTGCCTGGCTTCTATCTTTAACTAGTGACTAACTCTGCCCTGGTCTCCAGGCAAGTTTTATTTGTCAGAACACAAACAAAATATCATACAACAATAATAATCATGTTCAGTGCTTTCAAAGAATTTCGTGATGAAACAGCAGCTCCATGAAGCCCACAGCACTAGCAGCCATCATCATGCAGCCTATTTGGCCAAATACAAAAATAGTGGCAATGAGTGTCTTAGTCAGTAAGGCTTGTCCTAAAACAGATAATGGGTTTTAATAACACCAGGCTCATCGTGGAGATGCAGATAGGAACTATAAGGTCTTATACAAAGGAAGAACAGAGACGAAAGCTGAGCAGTGTGCAAATCTGACAGAAAAGGGGAATTTCCTCTGGTGCAGCCTAAATAATTATAATCCAGCACCATTTCAGCATGGTGGCTCTGAAGAATTCAGCATCTATGTCCTCACCTGAAGGAAGGGAATCTAGTTCCTATAAGATGACATTGGTTGCTTAGGGGTGTAACCTCAGTTCTAACAATGGGGTAATAATTTACCCATTTAAGGGATATACTCATGGGATAATCTGTTTTTGGAAAGTAGCCTTGCTTTGGGATAACTTCAGTCTTTTGTAATAAAGGTGCTTATTGAAAAGTCCTGTCATTCATAGAACAGAAACCAAATGCAGATACTGGATCAAAAGACACACACACACACACACACACACACACACACACACACACACACACACAAGCACGTGTGCCGTGGAAGCATAATAGAATCAGAGACACATGTGATGTTAGACAAATATATGCAGTCATCTTCAATTGTGATCCATATTCTATTTGTAGACATTAAAATAGATTTATTAAAATGTATCAAATGTAAACATCTTTGAGTAATTAAACCAGAATAGGGGAAAGGCCTATTTGATATACACTAAATAAAATAAGATTTCCATGCTCCAAGCTGATTGGCAAATTTTTCTCTTACATTTTTTCTGTGTGTCCTGGAGATTGAATTAAAGTGGTCAGGTTTAGAGGTAAGTTCTTTTACTTGGATATGGTAGCTTGTCAGTCTTCTCCTTCTACTCCCTTCTTCCCCTCCCCCTCCTCCTCCTCCTCCTCCTCCTTCTTCTCTCTCTCTCTCTCTGCCCGCCCCCCCACAAGTTCTCATTGTTTAGTACAGGCTGGCTTGAAACTTACAATCCTCCTGCTACTAATCCCATGAGTACTATTACAGGTGTGTAGATGCGTCAGTGAGCTTTCTGTTTCCATGATAAGACATCCTAACCAAAAGCAACTTGAAAAGGAAAGGAATTATTTGACTTACACTTCCCTATCATAGCCCATCATCAATGGATGCCAAGGCAGGAACTCAAAGCAGTTACCTGGAGGCAAAAACTGAAGCAGAGGCCATAGAAGAGTGTTGTTCTCCATGACTTACTCAACCTGTTCTTTTCTAAAGAGGAGATGGAGGGTGAGTAGATCTGGGAAAAGTGTGGTGGGAAGCAGGGGGAGGGGAAATTGTGGTTGGGATGTATTGTAGCAGAGATGAATCTATTTTCAATTTTAAAAAGAGGGAAAAGAATAGAAAATAGAAGCATGCTTTTAAACCACACACACACACACACACACACACACTAATATGTATCACTATTATGTTTGTCAAAATTTTTTTTTTTTTTTTTTTTTGGTTTTTCGAGACAGGGTTTCTCTGTGTAGCTTTGCGCCTTTCCTGGGACTCACTTGGTAGCCCAGGCTGGCCTCGAACTCACAGAGATCCGCCTGGCTCTGCCTCCCGAGTGCTGGGATTAAAGGCGTGCGCCACCACTGCCCGGCTGTTTGTCAAAATTTAAACATTAAAATTTTCAGTTTCCTAAGTATATGCAAGAGAAAAAAAAACAGAAATAATAAGAGTGAGGGTGAATGTTGACTTCATTCAGTAGGTGTGTGCATGTCCTTTCTGGCCCCAGAAGGGACAAGAAGGAGAAATGGAACCATCCATCACTTACCTGGGAGGGTGTGAGTGGAAGAGGTCAACAACATCTCTAATGTTGACTACAGTGCCTTCATCATCAGTGTGATGACAGCATGTAAGTGTTTTGAGTTGGCCAACAGCCCTGAAATGTCACAAAAAAATTGTAATAACCTCATTCAAGCAGCAGCTGCTCTACATTTGTTTCACCACGTATAAAAACATGCTTAAACTTTCTGTAATAATTTGAAATAGTCAGAAGTTGTACCTTATTTTTTGGGAAAAGGGCTTATGGAGCCAGGTGCTAGTGAAGCCAGCCCCCAGGGAAAATATAGAGGGTGGAACCCAAGTTGTTTACTAAAAAATATGATTGGAGCTTTAGGTCAAGGAAGATGATGTCAGTACATGATTCCCTCATAGACAACACTGTAAATACTGTAGACTAGGCATGTGACTGGTAACCTTTAAGCTGATCAGCCCAATGGGGCATTTGCACCACCACCCCCAAGTCTTGTCTTCTTTATGCTTTAAAAGGAGCCTATTGTTTTTAAATAAATGAGTCCTTGCCTGACTTGGCTCCCTGTTGTTCCTGGAAAAAGGGAGGCTTGGGATGGGGTGAGGAGCGCACTTACCTCTCCTCAGTTCCAGGTCTCCCTTCTGCTGGAACCTAAGTTCCCGGTGGTGGGGCAGGGCCCCACATTATTTGATGCAACAAATACTTATTTTCATGTCTATTTTAAATTGAATTTTTCATTAACGTTTTATAACAATGGTCTGTAGACTTCCTAGAAGTTTTATCTATATACTAAATTAACACATTTTAGTTACTTTTGAGCCCTTACGATGAATGAGTCATTAAAATCCCAGAGTTTCCTAACATGTAAAAACTGGGAAGACTTGAGAATCTTACTGATATTGATGAATAGGAGACAACAGCTCCTATTTCTTTAGACAGTTGTGACCATCTGCTCAGAACTCAGGTCAGAACTAATGGGAATGCTTTAGAGAGCAGAAATAATGAAAGGTGAATTATTTGGCCTTGGTCTGGGATAGATACCAAATGCCCAGAAACTAAACTTAAGGGTCAGAATGAAATAAGCAATTAACACCTGAACTCAAAAGGAAGAAAATTTCAAAATGTTCATGAATTTTGGGGTGTCTTTATATACCCACAGAAACTGTGATATCAAAAACTGAGGTTTTCCTTGTACTTTTTCAATCATGTACCTTTTTTTTCTTAGCTTTTTGAGACATCTCCTCAGGTCCTATGATTCAGTCATTTGACAAAATTCATGTATAATGTCAGTTTATGTGATAATGAGCACTTGCTATAAAAAGAATTTGAAATTAGAAAGATGAAGGGGAAAGGCAACTGCATTTATGAGGAGAATGTAAGACTTTCAGGTTGTGCTGCACAGCTGTAGGATGAACCCATATTTTCTCTGTTCACTAATCACATATGGAAAAATGCTGTATACATACCGTGTCGTGTGTTCCAATTATGGCTTTTAAGGACTATTTAAAAAAAAAATAACAGACATTTTGTGTCTGAAGAAAGCTTTCAACCTTATTATCTTTTATACTTTTAGACTCTGGTAGGGAGTACTAGTTATATGATTTAGAAATTTAATTGATCAATTGTGCTGATATTTTATCTGTGTCCCCCAATAAAGTTTATCTGAGGATCAGAGGAAAAAGCCAGCCACTACATTAGACATAGAAGTCAGGCAATGGTAGCATATGCCTTTAATCCTATTACTGGGGAGGCAGGTATCTGTCTGGATCTCTGTGAGTTCAAGGCATCACTGAGAACAGAGCCAGGTGTGGTGACACATGTCTTAAATTTCAACACTAGTTAACCATAAAGGTCTGGAGGTCTGTACAGACAGACAGGAAATGACAGAGCTGGACAAGAAGAGGAAGTGATGTAGCTGAGTGGAGAGAGGAAATGAGATGGCAGAACAGAAAGGAATATAGGCATGGGTATACAGAAAGTAGGTCTCTTTGGAGACTGAAGGCTGGTGAGGTGAGGTTGGCTTGTGGATTTTCCTATTCCTCTGATATCTCAGCGTTAACCCCAATTTCTGACTCTGATGTTTTTCTTTTTCTTTTATTTTATTAATAAGACAGTTTAGCAATTTGTCTACAATCAATTCTCAGCTTCTGTGTGATTAATGATGCCTATATTTGCAGTCAGTAGAGAAAAGTGCCTCAAGCATAGAATGGGTGTTCATATTAAGTTCATAGACTGCTTTTGTAGGTCTATCTCAGTTCTACCACACTTATGGTGATCCATGTAACAATTCTTCCCATTGTGTCCACACAATACATGGATGTTTTTATACCTAAATGACAAATAGATGAACAAATGAGCATTAGATCCATCTGCCGAAGCTTGTCCTTAGTAACCATTCCACTTGTAAAGCACCATTCAATAGTTTCAAATACTGTCATGTGGTTACCTAAGATGAAGGATAAAATTGATGGCTTAGGAGAATCTTAAAAGATTTGTTCCACCGTTCTGGATCTAGGAGTCTTCTACTCTTAAATGTCACTTATGTAACTGAGTCAGTGTTCTTATTAAAAGACAAGCATAAAAAGCAATAACAGCAGCAGCAAAATAAAAAGCAAAAACAAAAACACGGCCTGACTTTGGTGAGACTCTGGCATAGCACATGAGAACAAATATCTGCTTATTTGTTCCACTAGTTTTACATTGGTTTAGGAGTTCCTAATTATTTATCAAGATCTACATCTTTTAAAAGCTTCCATGGGTAAAACAAAAATTAGGACTTCCTCACTTAAAAAGCATTCTTTGTTTCCAAAATTTTAGTCTCTATTGTCCTTATCAGTTTAAGAACTCAATGTCTGTAATATAATTTGTATTTTGTATTGTGCAGATATATTTTCTCTTGTCCTACCATGGCAACTATTAACCAAATAATAAGTGTCACTTTCCAATACAAATATATATGCATATATTTTTATATAACTTAGGTTTATATTTTATATAACATTGACATATTGATTTTAATAAACAGGAAGACTTTTTTTTAACTCTACATGAACTTTAATATTGCTACATTTAAATTTTATCAATTCTCCTGATATAACTATTTTCTTGAGTAGGTTGGAAGGCAGATTTAAGATGAGTGAATAAGAAAATGAGGATTGATCTGAGAGAAGTCAGGGAACCATTACATAAGATCAAAATACATTTTATAGAATTGCAAAAATAATAATGAAAATATCATTTTTAAATATATGAATTAGGATAAGCCAGTAGTATTAGGGTTAGAAAATACTTCTGGGTTATCTAAAAGATAGTATTGATAAGAAGTAAATACTCAAAAATAGGATTTTTAAAGATGAAGCATTGTTATGGAACATCATTTGCCTAGAAATTAGCCAAAATAATTTGCATTTGAATCAGAAATTCAGGCAGAATAATTTGACAAAAAAATTTAAAGAGAAAGGCAAGAATTTAGCTGTAGATAATTGCTTTTTAAAACATCAGCACAAAAATATAGCCAAACCTGTGTGAATTATGATCCTTTCCTAAGAAGTATATGATATTTTATGTCCTATTTTGTATTCTGACTGAACTCACATGAGCTGTAATTAGCAGAAAACGTGGAGGGGAAACTGATAGCTGAGTGTAGGATGCAAGTGTTGTTCCAGAAAAGAAGATATTGATAAGTCAAATGTATCATGAAAAATAAACACCTACTGTTGTGTGTATTAAAACATCTCTTTAATGTTATATCTCATGGTACACAATTTAAATACTCTATTGATGAACTGTTGGAAGCACAGTTTTGTAATAGTGAAGTAAATGTCAACTCTTAACTTCTAGATTAACAAAGTAAGTTCATCATAATCACAGTTTTTGAAGTGTACAGGTGAAGAGAAGAAGCGTTTAAACTCAAGGAAACTCAATGATGAATGAATGAATGAATGAGTGAATGAATGAATGAATGAATGAATGAATGAAGTGATTCTCTTTATTTGATCTGTATTTCCCATGACATATGTGATATGTTGGCATGACAATTTCCTTGCTGAAACTGCTCTGGCATCCTAAACTCAATGTCCATATTCTTCACAATTATCACTAGAGAAGTAAGAATGTATTCAAATACAAACAATGGAAAATGGGTTTAATTATCATGTAATCCTAGATGTGCCCTAAAATCTTACATTCAAGGTATATTTTACAGAATTGCAGCACTCATATCATTTAGGATTTTCAGTATTTACCCTACATCTGAATCAGAGTCTGAAGTGCAATAGTGCATCATGTGAAACTTAACATTTCTCTAAACTACACTGATGTATGTACACATGACTGCACACTTTTTAAAAACAGATATTTCTATCCAAACTTATACAACTTGGTGACTCATCTGTTCGCAACCTAAAGCAAGCCAAGATCAAATACCTTTTATCCTAAACTAACTTATTTCCAGTAGAGTGTTTTGCATGATGCTGTTGTGAGACTAGTTTGATGTTTTTTTTTTATTTGACTAAATTCTTTGTAGCCATTTTAATTCTGACATGTTGATAACGAAATTCTGAGCAGAGAAAACAAAAGATTTAAGAGGGAAAAATGTTAAAATCTACCATGAGAAAAAGCCCTGAGAACATTGTGAAGACAATCCTCATACAACTAGCAAGTGGTTACAAGAGAAGTTCCATTCCTGAGAGGGTAAGGTGTATTACACACTCCAGTATTCTCTAAAAACAAAGCCTTCACGTAAGGTCCTAAATCATAGCATGTGTCTATAAGAGGCTAGTAAACTGAAATATGAGATGACATGTAAGCACAGAGAGACGACCATGTACCTCTTCTATTCTTGGATCCTCATAGAGAACTGTAAAAATCATTTGTGGAAAAATGACACTTCATGCCATGCAAACTTTAAAAGAATGCACACTTTCCTAGATTAATTGACATCATAAATATTTGGTTAATTAGCTCTTACATAAAAATATAAGATTGAATAAAATCAATAACTGAAAGAAAAATTATCCTAGATATTTTATGTAATATTATTTTATAATATTAATTTTTCCATACACTAAAAATGGCATGAACAAATATTTTATAAGTTTTGCAAGCTCTTGTCAAGAAAATAATGGCCTTGATCAATGGTATTCTACCTTTTTTATTTCTAGTGTTCCATTTACATATCCTACTAATATTTACCGACTAGTGGTACTTTTAGAATACCATTTATTTACTTCTAAAATTTCATAAAATTACTGCTAAGTCACTGAGTTTATTTTGTTCCACTGAAGTGGCTTGTCACAGTTACAAATATTTTGTTAGATTCTTTAAAAATGAGATAATTCTGTAGAATGCCTTTGTGTGTAACTAAGGATTGGTTGTGGCCTTGGTAAAGCTGCTTTGCCCAATTTCTCACATTGTAGGATCCACACTAGGTCAAAAGGCCTATGCTCTGTCACTTACAGAAGCAGGTTTTCTAAAAGCAGATGCAAACCTTCCCTGTTGTGGGAGAAGGAACAGCTTACATGAAACTGCTTGAATCCAAGTTGCCTGATGATTTTCACTCTGCCACTGAATCATCAAGCATTGTTGCTGGAGGGCTTCTCTCCAGGTTCCACCAAACCCCGCAGTCCCACAATCTACATATAAAATAATCACTCAGATGCTTATAATACTTATAAATTTTATGGCCGTGGCAGGCTTCTTGCTAACTGTTCTTATATCTTAAATTAACCCATTTTTATAAATCTATACCTTGCCACGTGGCTGGTGGCTTACCGGCGTCTTTACATGCTGCTTTTCCTGGCGGTGGCTGCAGTGTCTCTCCCTCCTTCTTCCTGTTTCCCCAATTCTCCTCTCTCTTTGTCCCACCTATACTTCCTGTTTAGTCACTGGCCATCAGTGTTTTATTTATACAGAGCGATATCCACAGCAAAGCATGGTTACAGAGGACAACAGAAATATCAACTACACTGATTTTTTTTATGCTCATGTCTATAGAAAAGAAAAAGTACAGTTTAAAACTTCACAAGCAGTGGTTCTAGATTTGGTTCTCAAAACCTACTTGGTGGCTCACAAACATTTATAAACCAAATCTCAGGTCTCGAATGACCTCTCCTGGCCTCTAAGGGAACCAGACATGAATGTAGTACACATTAATACATGAAGACTCTCATGCCCATAAAATAACAATAAATTAATATTAAAAACAAGATCAAGTACCTACTTCCTCTTGAGATAATGAAGATTAAAATACAAATAAAACTTAAATTACTTTATAAAGTTTAAATCATTGTGTAAATGAAAAGTACTTTATAACTGCTACAGTATTTAAAATTAGATGAAATATAACTGAATTCTCTACATCAAGATGGATTCTAAATGCTATTAACCAAATGTACAAAGGACTCAAATTATTCACGTATTACCATGTAGAAAGGAGCATTTTTATTAGAGGCTAAGTGTCCTAGTGTAGATGTAACCAACCGTCTTATTAAAATAAGAAACACAGAACCAATGTAAAAGAGAAAACCGAGAGGTCAGAGCTCAGAGCTAAAATCTTACCTCTAGCAGTGCTCCTAGCTTCCACGAAAGAGAGCTACTTTCTGTGTGTCTGTCTTTAAATAGTCTTTCTGTTCTGCCTTCTCATTGATTGTAACCCCAAACACATGACTGCCTGGTCACTGCCTGTAAGTACCTCCCTCCAGGTCTTAGAGGCGTATGTCTCCAATGCTGGCTGTATTGCTGAACACACAGAGATCTACCTAGCTCTTCTACCAAGTGCTGGGATTAAAGGCGTGTGCCACCACCACCACCACCACCACCACCACCACCACCACCACCACGCTCTTGCTATGGCTCTAATAGCTCTGACCCCTGGGCAACTTTATTTATTAACATACAATGAAAATCACATATCAGTGATTTTCATATCAGTACAAATAACATACCACCATATCCTAGTTAGGATTACTATTGTTGTTAGAAAACACAATGATCTGAAGCAAACTGGGGAGAAAGGAGTTTATTTGGCTTACACTTTTATGTTACTGTCATTGAAGATAATCAGGACAGGAACTACAACAGGGCAGAAATTTACTAGGGACACAGGGCAAAATATAATGAATTTTTTTTGAAACATGAGTTAAAACAAGCATAGCCAGATACCAAAAAGAATAACATAAAATAAAGGCTAGTAGGCATAGATTGAACAGAAATTCTGTTAAAGGAATGATCTAGTTACATCTTAGTAGCACCCTAGAGAAAAGAAGTCAAGACACTCACTGTAGGCTTCAAAGTGTGAATCTGGAGCAGTACACATCACAACTCCAGGATCACAGTGAAGAACACGAAGTGAATGATAAACACTATAAAGTCTACTCTTTGTGAGGTGCCTGAAGGAAGACTATTTTTACTTTTACCGGAGAGGAATTTTTTCAGAAAAAAACATGAAATTATAGCAACGTTCTAGTTCAGATTTTTGTGTTGATTTTTTTTTTGGCTAAAAAATTCTGGGCAATCTAATATCTTTAAAGTGTTTTCAGGTCAATAGCATCTGAAACATTGGTAAGCAGCAGAACAAACTATTCTATAAAGAAAATTCTTACAACACCAAGCCCTACAAATTACTACTGATTCAGAACATCCATAGGTTAGGGAGATAATTGCATTGCTAAAAGTGTTTCCTACTTAAACATTAGGACTTGAGTTTAACCCCCAACATTTGTATAAAAAAAGCAAGCTATAGGTATGTGTGCTTGTAATTCCAGTGCTAAGAAAGTAAAGGGGATTCCAGGGGCTTGGTAGGCAAGTGATTTAGCCAAATTGGTTAGTTCCAGGTCCATATGAGGAAATGTTTGAAAAATTGGCATGGAAATATACTACAGACAATATCTAAAATTGGCCGTTAGCCTCCATATGGACATTTACACACATAGCATGCACATACAACAGCACACACATATTCATACATATGTACACACACACACAGAGGGGGGAGAGAGAGAGAACCTCTAATTATATGTACATGGACTTTAATCACCAAACCAGAGAAAGAAACCATCAAAGCCTTTAGAAGTAGAAACATCACACCAATAGTGCACATATTTAAATAGTACACATGAAATTATAGCAATGTTCTTATTTTATAAAAACATTGACATATAAGCTAATAGCCAATGTAATTTTGAACTTGAAGTAAAAATAGGAGAGGAAATAATAACGTAACTTTACAAAGCACATGACAATTCTAAATCACCCGATAGGAACCTATTTCAAAATATGTTCACTAAATTTTGAAGTTTAATACTGCTTGTTTCAGAAAACTAGACATAGCTTATAATCAGTGAATTGGAATTCTGAGCCCAGAAATTTGCATCCCATGCACAGAAACTAAGGGATGAAAATCCTGAAGTAGAGTCAAGAGGCAGAGAGGACTGGATGAGACAATCTGATGTCCAGACACCGTCAACTGGCCTCCTGAAAAGAGACGATGAAGATAAAGGGAGCACTCTTTGGCACAAAGACAAGAAATATTCCCAAACCGATAAAAATCAATACAAGTAAAAAGTAAAACTAATTAACCTAAATATCTTCACTTAAACAAAATGTAGCCAAAATTTATCAAATGTGATGGACTCATAATGTGACAGCAGCATTGGAGACAAGTGGAAAGGAGTAGATGTGACCAAGGATCAAGGTCACTGAGCGCATAGCCAGGAAATATAAATTAAATTTCTGATCACTTCCTATCTTTTTTCTCTGTTTCCACAACACCCCAGTGTAATCAATGAAACACTCTTGTCATGTGTTTCTGCCATGACACTGGCAATTGATTGGGATTGGCCCAAAAAGAATGAACAAAACACCATAGGCAAACCTTTAAAAATGTGAATCAAACAAATCTTTTTTTCAAAGAATTTCTCTCAAATATTTGCTATAGTGTCAAAATATAAGTTATATAAGACAAGAGATGATAAGAAAATTCCAAAATAAAGTAGAAAGTAATATGGGTTTTGCATGAAAAATAACAGCAAAATACATACACAGACTATCACCACTGAGTATTCAGAGAAATATTTAGAATCAAATGGAGATGCTCCTGACATTGGATGAAGGACTTAAAGTTTGAAATAGCTTCAAAGATTGTTACTATGTGTTCAAGTTGTGTGATGTATGGTTTCTAACCTTTACTTAATTATATGTGTGAGACAATGCTTATATACCTGTGTGTACTGTTTGTGTATGTACGTATGGGGATACACATGTACATGTTTATACAGATATCACTCATGCAGAGGTCTATGACTGAACCTAGATGAGACTGATTGCTTATGAGCCACAATAAATGTCCTTCCGTCACCTCAGTGTAGCACTGTGGGTACTGGGATGTGTGACAATGACAGGATTTTACATGGGTATTGGGGATTTGGATTCAGTTTTTCATGCTTAAGGAGCAAATTCTTTAAACACTTAACCATATCTCCATAGCAGCTTAAATCTTCACTGTATATATTAGTTTAAAATTCTCACATGTTAATATTTTAATGAAATATTAAGATTTTAATGCTCTAATCCTGGTAATTACAACAAGTTAATCAGCTGATGAAAACATTTGATTGAGAATTTCTAATAACTGGTGTTTCATTTTAAATGTTGCACTAACTTGTATACTCATTTACTTGCTGTCAAGCCCTCTACTAAGAATGTGAATCTATTTACTACATTAGAACTAAACATCAACTCAGTGGTTTCTGCAATATTATTTTCTCATTGTCCTGAGGCAAATCAGTCACAAAGTGACTGTTGATGAAATACTTGCCTTTTTATAACTATAAAATTATAGTTATCTTTCAAAACATGAATAAATTATTTAGAGATGAAAAATAATACATTATATGATCACATAAAATTACAGCTTTGCAATTTTCAGGTAATTAAAATACTCTATAGTATTATATATGTTTATCTATTAATATTTTAATATAGTCAAATTATTTCAGATGCTATAATTTTCATTTATTGTGACTTCATGTCCCTAAATTTATATTTTGAAATGCAAACCTGTCAGTTTCATTTATATTATATTTGTAAAATATAAGATATATTCTTTATGATTTTTGTGAAACTAATTGATATTTAAATGATTTAAAACTCATCCTGTAATTAACTCTACTTTGCTAAATAATGGCTTAGCATTTTAGCATTTAGTAAGTACAATTTCTTAACACACACTGAATATCAATAATAAGTTGAATAAATATTCAAGAAAGCCAGTAACTTCATGTAAATTAGAAATGGCAAAACTTAATAAGTTGATTTAATGCTAATGCATTCCATAGCCCCAGTACAATTATATGAAAACTAATGCCTGAATTAAATCACAAAATATCAACCTACTGTATTAACATTGTGGGAATTATCTGTCATTATTAATTTCCCTAAGCTGAGATATTCTACAATGACTTGTACACATTTATTAGATAATATAAAGCCTTGAATGTATCATATTCACCTTACATGTTTATATAAAACATTCTTAACACAGGAAACATCTGTATCTGTAACCTATCAGTCTATTAAATGAGGCAATACATGTGTGAATATGAATCAGACTGATAATTCATCTTCAAAAATATTGCTACTGTTATTTTATCCTATTGTTTTCTGATTATTAAAATATCAGTGGCGAGATATAATGTACTTTTAAAATCATATTTACTGTTTGAATCATTCATGAGTTAATGTCTTTTGGAAAAGAAAAAAGCTTGGAATTTTAAACTGACTTTTGACACTATATTGTATTCATCCACTAAATCTGTATTGAGGGTGATAGATACCACAATGTTTACTTTTATCTCTTATTTATTCTTTAAAATTAATCAAATTGTAGTTGTTATCATGTAACTACGTTGTATAGAATACTGACAGTGGTCTGCAATATTTTTTTAAAGCTTAGAAAAATGAAATAGCTTACTAACCCTAATAACTGCAAATTAACTGGTATAAGAAATGGATACCTATCAGGTATCCATAAGCCTATCAGGTCGATCTCAGTCCTTGGGGGTAGCCTTGATCTGGAGGTGGTGGGAATGGGGGGTGAGCTGGGGGGAAGGGGAGGGGGGCAGGAAGTGGGAGAACAAGGGAATCTGTGGCTGTTATGTAGAACTGAATAGTATTGTAAAATAAAAGAAAAAAATAAACAGGAAAAAAAAGAAATAAACTGATAGCTGGAAGAATACAACCAGCCAACAACAACAAAAAAAAAAAGAAAGAAAAAAAGAAATGGATACCTGTGGTGGTATTATGTACCTTAATAAACTTATCTGGGGTCAGAGAACAGACAAGCCACTAGTTAGTCAGTGATAGCACACGCCTTTAATCCTAGTATTCCAGAGACAGAAATCCCTCTGGATCTCTGTGAGTTCAAGGCCACATTGGAAATAGCCAAGCATGGTGACACGCCTTTAATCCCAGAAAGCCAGCCTTTAATCCCAGGGAGTGGTGGTAGACAGCAGAAAGATATATGAGGCATGAGGACCAGAAACTAGAGGCATTTGGCTGGTTAAGCATTTGGTTGGTTAAGCATTTGGCCTGGTTAAGCTTTCAGGCTATGGAGCAACACAGTACAGCTGAGATTCATTCTGGATGAGGACTCAGAGGCTTCTAGTCTGAGGATACAGGACCAGCTGAGGAACTGGTGAGGTGAGATAGCTGTGGCTTATTCTGTCTCTGATCTACCAGCATGGACCCCAATAACTCGTCTCGGGTTTGATTTTATTAATAAGAACTTTTAAGATTCCTGCTACAGATACCAAGAACAGAAAAATAAAAATACATTTTGTGACTTCTATGAAACAGCTAATTACTTGAAAGACAATTTTCAAACCATACACATAAGAAATGTATAATTTGAGTAGTAATTCATTATTAAATAACTAGAATCAATATATAATAACATTTTGGGAAAGAAGCTATCCATAAAATGGAAGGACAAGAATGATTTAAAATATTGTCCTGGAAAGTTGATTAAGAACACTTGTCGTTCTTGCAAAGGGCCTGAATTATATTCCCAGCACACACAAACCCCCAATGCACTCTTTTAGTCTCCTTGGCACCAGTCACATAGGTGATACATATACATATATGCAAGTGAAAAACATATAAAATTAAATGAATAAATCTAATAAAAAATGAAAGCAGTATAGCAAATGAAGACTATGTATCACCAATTACATGAATATATGCCATCATCTTCCACAGGCCTAGATACAATAAAGGCTCAATTAAATATCAACAAAATGAACAAAACAAAATATAATAAGGAAACTGACTATGTGGGCAATGATTTAATGTGTATGCTTGGTGAAACATCATGTTGCTATAAACATTATTTATAAACGAACTAAAGAAGACAACTTCTAAAGTCATATTAGTCATTGCAAAGACAAAAACATAGAGAACAGGCCGGGTGGTGGTGGCACACGCCTTTAATCCCAGCGCTTGGGAGGCAGAGGCAGGTGGATCTTTGTGAGTTCAAGGCCAGCCTGGGCTACAGAGTGAGTTCCAGGAAAAGCACAAAGCTACACAGAGAAACCCTGTCTCGTAAAACCAAAAGAGAACAAAATCCATCGTGCCATCATGAAGAGAAATAAAAGGGAACATTTTCAAAATGATGAAGCACAATCCAACAGCAAGATCAACACGGTTTAGAGGCTAAACTAATAAGCAAACTGTCTTCTTGCAAAGACTAGAATCCATGCAGTGAAATTATCTGGCCAATTCTATTTAGCAAACTCTGTGAAGTTTGAGCTCATATAATAAGTGAAAAACAGAGGAAGAAAAAGTGACTGCTTTCATATCACATGATTATGTAGAAAACCATTAAGAAAAAGTAACTATGACAAAAATATTACTGGAATTAATTATCTAGTGCAGTAATATCCCAAGGTATGATGTTGTATGTGTAGAAGTGTTCTCCCTTCCAAAATATGTGCTGAATCTTTATCCAGATATCAGCAAGTGTGAATATTTCTTAAAATGAGAGTGTTCTTATATACAAGCAAATGAAAGTGGAGGCTTTATCTAGTATGGGTGGGAGCAAAATTTAGACAAGGAAACCTGAAGGAATATCACATGACAGAGACAGAAATCACAATGAGCAAGCTGACATCAGTAAAATTAAAGGATGAAAAGCTGATACTGAGAAGAAGGAAGGTTCTATTCTGGACTTCTCACTTAATCAAGATTGTATGTAATAACTTACTTTCAAATTTACAAAACTGATAATAAAGTTAAAATCTAAATAAGAAGAATGGTGGTTTACATCTAACAGGTACAAGTAAGGAAGCATGACAATGTGAGGGACAGAAACTGCATGGGTGTTCTCTGTATTGTTGATTCTCACCTCTCACCAAAACTTCTGTTTTCAGCAAATGCAATCAGACAGAACTGGTCAAACTGCTGTGAACTACAGACCTTGTCATGTTTGGCCACAACTGATAGATCTATAACAATCCCTACAGTTAAGACTCAGGGAAAAGCATGGAAGCTGGGGTGGAAAGACTATAAAACCTCAGATGTCGGCTGTGGGATGTGTCTTCTATATATGACAGAGAGTTCCACCCATGAAATCTCAATGATATGGATGACTAAACAAAACCCAGACAGTGACAACGGCAATTGTCATGCCAAAGTAGATGGAAAAATCAAATAGGACCCTACTCTTACGTGAGGGGTACAGAGAATTAATGGTTGCTGAGAGGAGAAGGAACAGTTTTCTCTATGTATGAGCCCCCTGCTAGTTAATCTAATCCCTATTGGGCAGCTCTAAACAAATGTACATATGAGTAGCAATACTTGGACCAGTAGATTGTATTTATTTACTTATATGAGTGCGAGTATATATGTATGTTTTTGTGTATGAGTATAAAAATAGTGAAGAATTAGAGGACATGGATTAGAAAAAAATTAAGGGAACCAGGAGAAATTGCAAAAAAAAAAAGGAAGAAGTTAAATGATGTAAATACAGTACTTATATATGAAAGTTGCAAACACCATAAATAAGAGTAATCAAGATGATTTGGCAGTTTCTCGAAATATGACCATAATCTAGACAGGTCCTCAAATACTGCTGTTGTTCTTAAAATCTACCTACTGATTTGAAAACTGAAGGCTCTTTAATATTTTTAAAGCTTTGTGTACAATTGCATTAAAATATGGATGCAAGAAAGATGCTCTGAAATGAGGTAATGTTAAATATAGGCTACTGATTCAATGTAGTCTACTCAGAAATCCAAGAGATTTATATTAAATTTGCATGCTTCTCAACAATGTATGCTGAAAATCAAAAGGCCAATCTGAAGAGACAATGAATGGAATTATTATAACAATACATTCTAAAAATCAAACTCAATATGAGTGTTCCCAAAGAAGTTCTATTGTGGATGAATTATATAAAATTTAGAATATTTTAAGGTTTGACTGTTTTATTTTATATTCTTTCAGTGTGGATATGTAGAAACTCAAAAAAGAGTGAACTTTAACTTATTAAAATTAGAGTATTCTTCACAAAAATGAGGAAATCACAATATTGAATTAAAAGTGCTATGAAATACTTATCTAAATTGCTAATATACATAATGAGCACATTAAAGGAGTTTGGAGAAAATATGTTTCCCTTCAAGTAACCTTATAAATAAGTGGACTCCATTATACCAAAGGGCATTAATTTGTATACAAACAATTAATTTTAATTGATACTTTTATTCTATGGAGGTACAGGTCAAAAATTCCACTATTATTATATGTGTGTACTGGATTGGAAAAAGTTAAGAGGATGTCTGACAGATGGTTAGAAATATCATACTGATGAAATAGTAATTTACATATAAACAAAGGGAATAGGATAGAATTAAGCATGTGGTCCTTAATTAGAATTAGATGTACCGGTGTGAATTAAAGTTTCCTTAATGTGGATACAGATGGTTACAAAGATAAATGATAACACATAGATAAATAATTTTGGACACAATTCATGGGGTTATTTTTGTATACCGAACTCAGAATATTAGAAGCAGAATACTGTAGCAGCAGCAACAACAACCAAACTTAGTTTCTACTCATTGCATTCTATACCATTTTCCAAGGAAAAGGACCAAGTATTCTTTAAAAAAATTATTGATTCTAATATATGATCAAGAAAGATAGAGTATGATCCTGGACCAACTCACACTACCAACAAATAATGGCTAAAATGAAACATAAGATTTGTTATAACATTTTCTTAACACATGCATGTCTCTGGATTGGAAGACTAGCATGACCACAAACAGAAAATGATACTGTCCATCTATCCATAAAATTCTGGAATAAGCCATACGGAGATAGTAAGCAATATGATATCTCATTGACAAAGCCTGAAAATGAGTAATAATGAGTAATAAATTACTAATAAGTTTTAATCCAATGAGCAAATATATATCCAAAATACATGTTGTAACCAATTAATGGTTTATTTAAATTCAGGGTATGAATTTAAATCTTCCATGAAAAAAACTTCCAAATGATCAATTTGGATACTTTGTCCTCACAGAGATAACCTTGATCCATTAACGGAGGGCTTTCTGTGCATTTATCTTCCTTCAGTGAGAATAATATGCATCTTAAAGAAAATGTAGTTGTTCAATGAATATAATTGGAGTATGTTACATAAAGCAGGCTGTCAAAATAATTACCAGCAATGAGGATATGTGGATACAGATTCTGTGTGTCATTGCTAGATGTGATTTCAGATGTTGTTGACCTATCTGGTATTTATCCAGACATTCAGGCATTCATCAAAGTGTGAGGAAAATTAGGAAAGTAGTAACAGCTGGGCACCTTATCACATGTTTGAATAACACTCTTCCCAGATATTACAACCCTCAAAGACAAGCACAGTCTATGTAAATGGGGCAGACAAAAGGAGTCATATACCTAAAGATAATCATGGAAAGAAAGCTAATGGGACAAAACTAAGAAAACCTAAAGCAACTTGATGTTTTGGTCAATAATAATTATTAGTCATCATCATTCTAATAAGAGTAACAATTATTTCAGACAATAAAAAAGATATCAGTGAGATAGAAGTGTGAACTTTCTTTACTAGTTTTCAATGATCTATTAAACTAAAACTGTACAAAGCATTTTAAAGTTGTTTTTGGAGATCAGTCTCCACTCTAGTTTTGGAAGTATATCAGTTTTCTAAATTTTGTTGAAAATGTATATTATGTGTGATTCTGAGAATAGCAAAAAATATTTGAAATTTTGTAATATTTTACAATTGATCAGGCTTGTTTATAACCACAAACAGAAATGACTAAACCAATCCTCATTATTATTTCTTGATGGAAAAATTCATAGATCTATAAGAGCATATTAACAGTAGAAATAATAACACAAATAGCAATAACCAATAGTCTGATTCAGATAACATTGACTTGTCTTCTGACACCATCTAAGATGAAATATATGGAATGAATTGAGACAAAGCACCTATCTTAGTTATTTTTTCCTATTTTGATTAAAAATATCCCTGAAAACATAGATACCACGAGACTTGAAGGAGGAAATGTCTATTTGGTTCACACTCAAGGATACAGTGAACCATGGTAGAAAAATCAAAGGGATCCATGGTAGCTGCTCCATTGCATCTTTAGCCAAGAAGCAGAAAGCAACAGATACTGCTGCTTATGCAGATTCTTATCTTTTTATTTTTTATTTATTTTCTTTTCATTTAATTAAAATATAATTACACCAATTCTTTCCCTCCCTCCAACCCTTCCAATACGATCCTTCCATGCCACTTCTCTTTCAAGTTCATAGCTACTTTCATTAATTACTATTACTATGTGTGTGAATAAATATACAAATGCAACTTGCTGAGACTCCTTTCTGTTCCTAGTATATGTGTGTCTTTAGAGATAATAACTTTGTATTGAATAATCATTTAGGTCTTATTGACTTCATACCTTCAATCCTGAGAATGCTGCATCCAGTAAACAGGGAATTTTCCATCTCAAGTGTCCTAATTAAAATCAATCTTCACACGAATACTTTCATTTTTGGTGATTCTACATTCAATCTAATTGACTATTACCGTTAACCGTTACAACATCAAAATTGTTATTTCTTATATCTGGGTAATTCAGTTGAATAGTTTCATTACAACAAGAGATAGGGTGGTTGGGGGACTCCAAGGTTCAAAGTTTGTGTTGTGAAGGAATTTTATCCCATGCACACTCCTACTTTCTCTTTTTCTTCCTTCGCTCTCGTCCCTAGGGATCAGTCTCTGCCTTTTGCTCCCCTCCCCTCAATAAACCTCCCACGTGGGCCCTGTTGTATGGTGACTCCTTCCTGCCGTTTTTTAAAATACAACTTTTGGTGTCAAGTTTATGATAAGTTGTACAGTCTGACATTAAAATATCAAGTCCACTTTTCATGTCTCAGTTCTCTGACACTTATTCTCATGGAGGAGTTTACAGCTAAATGCAAAGGAAACTCCATTTCTTGCCCAGAACCCTTCTTATCTTTTTCTCTTAACTTTTGTATCTAACAAATAGATTCCAGTCTAGAGTACTTCAGCACCTCAACTACTCAATAGTTACGACTGAACATCCAAACATGAGTTTAGATTCTTCTGTTTCACACATAAGCAGAAATAGGAATATGAAACTTTGTTACTGCTTATATGTGTTTGATCTAGAACAGAGATCTTGGTCGTTTATCATTACTGCTTTGTTTGAACGAGAACAATCAGACAAAATTCATGCTATATTATAGGCTTGCCATTGAATTTAATATTTTCCTTATATTATCTGAAATCCAACAGATATAAACTGTTTATTCACTGTACTTTATTAAGAATTAAAATGAACAATTTTCCTATTGTAGCAATCAGGTTTGAAGTGAAAGGGAAATTTATCATTATACTTCTCAGGAACTCTGCCATACCATCGTCAATGTATATAAATGCTACTCACGTAAACTGGAAAAGTGTGCGTGGGTCACAGGAAAAACTCTCCTATTCTCAGCTTCATTTGAAGATTGCTTATTTAACACTGAGATCAGAGGAGCACACAGAGAGACCATTCTCTATGCTCTCTGTTGCAGCAATGAAGCTAAAATGCTCAAAGGCTTCTGAGGGTTTTTTTCTGCTAATGCTTTCATTTTTTGACCTTAGTAAATATGCACTGATAACTACTTTAGTCAAGGTTGGCACTTTAAAATCCCATCAAGCTTTCACCAGGTATAGAATTATCTGCAGGTTATAGAAATATACAAAGGAATAGATTTGTTTCTGACCGATTACTATGGCTAGTTATCTCACAAAATACAGATACTCTTTCAGGCAATTTTCACTTCTTAAAAAATAAAAATAAAAATAAGATTCCTGAAGTAAATTTCTAATACAAATGTAGTATATATGACAGTCCCTAAAGATTTTTCATTTAGAAAAAAATGAACTTGTGCATTAATTTTATGAGTATACATAAAACATAAAAATTGTCTTTAAGATTTAACCTGTCTTGTCTTCCTCTGAACATACTTCATTACTCATAAATGAGAACACAAATTCTCAGGAGAGAGGAAATGCAGTATCATTTTGCTGAATGATCAGATCATAATAGTTTATAAGAATATGGCAAGAATTTTATGAATGTAGATATAGAAAATATTTTTCTGATTTATGCAGTAGGTTTTCTTTTTGATTAAGTAATTTCACTGGAAATTTAATTTTAATATTAGTACATGTAACTCTTTTTTACTATTTAATTTTTCTTATCACTATCTTACTGTATGTCAGCACTTCTTATTTGTTTATCAAATATACATATGCAATATATATATATGCCTATTTTTCTGTGTAAGATCACATCTATAACTCACTTGAGCTTCCTTAATCATATGCATCACTGGCCAGCAACATTTCAAAATTTGCAGGTACAAAATGATGTTTTCATTAACATTCAATTGAAAAAATACTTTAAACAAAACATATACTAAGTCATAATCATTTGCTAAATAATGCAGTGATGTTGACAGGCTTTGCATTTTTAATTTTTAAATTCCCATTTATCTGTTAATCTCTGGAATAAATTAAATATTTATGTGTTTATTTTCACAGTCTAGTAAAGTAGAACTCACTGGATAAACTCAAACTGAGTTTAAAATAATATTTGAAATCATTCCATTTTTTTGAGATGGACAAACCTGTTTATTTTTATATAAAGTGTTAAATCTTGGCTGAACTTTTGATACTGCAGGATATGGAGAAACTTTAATGTTTTTCTGAGTTCGTAGATACTTTTTATCTTCAACAATAATCAATATTGAGAGTGGTGCTTTGCATAAATACATAGCACAAAATAGCAGGACTATGTTTATTACTGTTTTAAAAATGGTTGGAGGGAACTGGAAAGAAGGTTCAGTGGTTAGAAGCCCATTCTCATCTAACAGTGACCTCCTGTAACTCCAGCTCCAGGGACTCTGAAGCCTCTGGCCTCCTTGTTAGCCATCTGAACCACACCCTCCCGATCATTAAAAATAGAAAATAAATCCCTTTTTAAATGTTGGCTATTATACTCTAATCACAAGCAAAATCCATGTAGTATTTTTTTCTGAAAAATATTCTTTCTGTATATTTCTATTAAGCTGCATTTCCTGCACTACACACATAAAACTAAAACGTTAAAGAGAGAATCAAAGCAACTCTAGTGGGAAAGATTAGGATAAGGACAGGCAGACATGTAAACATCTATTATTTTCACTGTATCATTGGAAAATATTTACTACTTTATTAATAAGAAAAAATTTTTATTCATTTTACACACCAATCAAAGATCCCCCCTCCCTTCTCCTACCCCCTCCGCTGCCTTCCCCTCCTAACCCAACCCCCATTCTACCGCACAAGAATGCAAGGCCTCCCATGGGAAGGCACATTCAGTGGAGGCAATTCCAGCCCTTCATAGTTAGTAGGCTCCAAAACGCCTTCCCATGCACCATAAATAGAATCTGATCCTACCACCAGGGCACTTCCCATGCACCATAAATAGAATCTGATCCTACCACCAGGGCACCCCCAAGCAAATAAAGCTACACATCTGTCTCCCCATGCAGAGGGCCTAGACCAGTCTCAAGCAGGCTCCACAGCCATTGATCCAACTTTCATGAGTTCTCACTATTTTAGTTGGGTTGTCTCTGTAGGTTTCCCCATCATGATCTTCATGCACTTGCTCATAGAATCCCTATTCTCTCTCATTCTTTTTTTAAATTTTATAATTTAATTTAATTTTACATATCAGCCACAGATTCCCTTGTTCTCCCCCACACACACACACTTTTCCCCCAGCCAACTCCCCATTCCCATCTCCTACAGGGCAAAGACTCCGCTGGGGATTGAGTTCAACCCAGGCCCCTCCTCCCAGGCTGAGCCAAGTGTCCCTGTATAAGCCCCAGGTTCCAAACAGCCAGCTCATGCACTGAGGACAGGTCCCGGTCCCACTGCCTGGATGCCTCCCAAACAGTTCAAGCGAATCAATTGTCTCACTTATCCAGAGGGCCTGATCCAGTTCCATGGGGGCGCCTCAGCTATTGGTTCATAGTTCCTGTGTTTGCATTAGTTTGGCTAATTGTCCCTGTGCTTTTTTTCCAATCTTGGTCTCAACAATTCTTGCTCATACAAACCCTCCTCTTTCTTGCCAATTGGACTCCTAGAGCTCCACCTGGGGCCTGGCCTTGGATCTCTGCATCCTATTCTCTCAGTAATTGGATGGGGTTTCTAGCATGACAATTAGGGTATTTGGCCATTCTATCACCAGAGTAGGTCAGTTCTGGCTTTCTCTCCACCATTGCCAGTAGTCTATTGTGGAAGTATCTTTTTTGGATTTCTGTGGACCTCTCTAGCACTTGGCTTTTTCCTATTCTCATGTGGTCTTCATTTATCATGGTCTCTTATTCCTTGTTCTCCCCCTCTGTTCTTGATCCAGCTGGGATCTCCCACTCCCCTAAGTTCTCTTTCCCTTGACCCTTGCCCTTCATTACACCCACTCACATCCAGGTTATTCATGTTGATCTCATCCATTTCTCTGTAATTGGGTGATCCCCGTGTCTTTCTTGGGGTCCTGTTTTCTAGATAGCCTCCCTGGAGTTGTGAGTAGGAATCTAGTCGTCTTTGTTTTACATCTAGTATCCTCCTGTGAGTGAGTACATTCCATGTTTGTCTTTCTGAGTCTGGGTTACCTCACTCAGGATGATTTTTTCTAGATCCATCCATTTGCCTACAAACCTTATGATGTCATTGTTTTTCTCTGCTGAGTAGTATTGCATTGTGTATATGTACCACATTTTATTTATACATTCTTCAGTTGAAGGGCATCTAGGTTGTTTCCAGGGTCTGGCTATTACCAACAATGCTGATAGGAACATAGCTGAGCAAGTGCCCTTGTGGTATAATTGAGCATTCCTTGAGTATATGCCCAAGAGTGGTTAGCTGGGTCTTGGGGGAGATTGAGTCCCAATTTTCTAAGAAAGCACCATATTGATTTCCAAAGTGGTTGTACAAGTTTGCATTCCCACCAGCAGTGGAGGAGAGTTCCCCTAGCTCCACATCCTCTCTAGTACAAGCTGTCTTCAGTGCTTTTGATCTTAGCCATTGTGACAGGTGTAAGGTGGTATCTCAGAGTCATTTTGATTTGCATTTCCCTGATGATTAGGGATGTTGAGCAATTCCTTGGATGTCTTTCAGCCATTTGACCTTCCTCTGTTGAGAATTCTCTGTTTTGTTCAATGGCCCATTAATTGGACTGTTGGCATTTTGATGTCTAATTTCTTGAGTTCTTTATATATTCTGGATATCAGTCCTCTGTCAGATGTGGGGTTGGTGAATACCTTTTCCCATTCTGTAGGCTGTCACTTTACCTTGTTGACCATATCCTTTGCTCTACAAAAGCTTCTCAGTTTCAAGAGGTCCCATTGATTGATTGTTTCTCTCAGTGTCTGTGCTACTGGTGTTATATTTAGGATGTGATCTCCTATGCCAATGTGTTCAAGACTACTTCCTAATTTCTTTTCTATCAGGTTCAGAGTAACTGGATTTATGTTGAGGTCTTTGATCCACTTGGACTTAAGTTTTGTGCACGGTGACAGAGAACAATACAAAAAAATTAATGAAACAAAGAGTTGGTTCTTTGAGAAAATCAACAAAATAGACAAGCCCTTATCCAAACTAACCAAAAGACAGCGAGAGAACATCCAATTTAACAAAATCAGAAATGAAAAATGGGACATAACAACAGACAATGAGGAAATCCAGAGAATCATCAGGTCATACTTCAAAAACCTCTACTCCACAAAACTAAAAAATCTAAAAGAACCGGATAATTTTCTGGATAGGTACCACATACCTAAGTTAAATCAAGACCAGATAAACTATTTAAATAGTCCAGTAACCCCTAAGGAAATATAATCAGTCATGAAAATTCTCCCAAGCCAAAAAAGCCCAGGACCAGATGGTTTCAGTGCAGAATTCTACCAGATCTTCAAAGAAGAGTTAATACCAATACTCTCTAAATTGTTCCACACAATAGAAACAGAAGGAACATTACCAAACTCCTACTATGATGCTACAATTACCCTGATTCCTAAACCAAACAAGGATACAGCAAAGAAAGAGAACTACAGACTGATCTCCCTCATGAACATTGATGCAAAAATACTCAATAAAATACTGGCAAACAGACTCCAAGAACACATCAAAACAATTATCCACCATGATCATGTAGGCTTCATCCCAGGGATGCAAGGGTCGTTCAACATATGAAAGTCTGTCAATGTAATACACCATATAAACAAACTCAAAGAAAAAACCCACATGATCATCTCACTAGATGTGGTAAAGGCATTTGACAAAATCCAACACCCCTTCATGATAAAGGTCTTGGAGCGATCAGGAATACAGGGAACATACCTAAACATAATAAAGGCAATTTACAGCAAACCAACAGCCAACATCAAATTAAATGGAGAGAAACTCAAAGCGATTCCACTAAAATCAGGAACGAGGCCAGGCTGTTCGCTCTCCCTGTACTTATTCAATATAGTACTTGAAGTTCTAGCTAGAACAATAAGACAACATAAGGAGATTAATGGGATATAAATTGGAAAGGAAGAAGTCAAGCTTTCCCTATTTGCAGATGACATGATGGTATACTTAAGTGACCCCAAAGATTCAACCAAGAAACTGATACAGCTTATAAACACCTTCAGCAACATAGCAGGATACAAGATCAATTCAAAAAAATCAGTAGCCCTCCTATATACAATTGACAAACAGTCTGAGAAGGAAATCAGAGGTATATCACCTTTACAATAGCCTCAAGTGATATAAAATACCTTGGGGTAAGACTAACCAAGCAAGTGAAGGACCTATATGACAAGAACTTTAAGTCCCTGAAAAAAGAAATTGAGAAGATGAAAAATGGAAAGATCTCCCATGCTCATGGATAGGCAGGATTAATATAGCAAAAATGGCAATCTTACCAAAAACAATCTACAGATTCAATGCAATCTCCATCAAAATACCAGCACAATTCTTCACAGACCTGGAAAGAATAATACTCAACTTCATATGGAAAAACAAAAAAAACCAGGATAGCCAAATAATCCTGTACAATAAAACAACCTCTAGAGGCATCATGATCCCTGACCTCAAACTCTACTATAGAGCTACAGTAATAAAAACAGCTTGGTATTGGCATAAAAACCGACATGTGGACCAATGGAATCGAATTGAAGATCCTACTATTAATCCGCATACCTATGAACATATAATTTTTGACAAAGAAGCCTAAACTATACAATGGAAAAAAGAAAGCGTCTTCAACAAATGGTGCTGGCACAACTGGATATCAACATGTAGAAGGTTGCAAACAGATCTCTCATTCTTTATACTCTTTTAAAAGAGCTGAACTATCATTAGTTCAGTGAAATACTTATTTAATAACTTTAAAATCCACTTGGAACATCAAGTGAGTAAAGCCTATTGAGAGTAGATCCCTGGGCTCCATCAAATCTGTAGCCAAGAACTTCTGATTGGGCAACTGAAGGCTGTATTGGTAGTGTTCAGTGTGGCAGGAATGGAAGGTGTTACATCAGTTAACTGAAGCTACGGCCAGACAAATGACCATTTAAAACAAGGAGAAGAAAGTGAGGAAGGAGTAGAGACTGACACATTATTCCACAGGTATAATGTAGACTAATGATGAAAGTTAGTTTTGTCAACAGTAATAATAATTAATTATAAACTATAAAACAATAATATACATTATATCTTTTTATGAAATATATACACATGCATATATCTATACATTCCCATATGCTATCATATCTTTTATCTAATCTGAATGTTGAAAAATCCTTATAATATTTTAAAAAAAGTCTCTTAAAAGTATTTTATATCAGAGCTGTGCAAACAAATGTGTAATTGCTATGTGTTAAATAGCTATGGTGTGATACCATGCTGGCTATGATTTCACATGGTTTATGAATATGGATTTTCTTTAAATATGACAAAAATTCTTTAATATAAAACTAATAACATTATTTTTCAAATCATGGTATAAACAAAGAGACATTAAAAGAGCTATTTAGAGTGAATAGTTGAAACATACATGGAATTGTATATTACATGTGAATTTCATGTAGTATCCAATAGTGTCAGCCTTTTCTAAAGAATAAAATAACAACAAATGTGGGTCCTTTCCTGAGTTTTATTTACTGCAATGGATATCAGGTAATTTTCTTATGTGGGGTTTTTAAGGCATAGTTTCTTTCTCTTATTTGTTCTAGGCCAAGCCTAACCATTAGACTGGCCCATACAGAACATACTAAAATATCCATTCACTTCTTCTAGAACTACTGGAGTGGTCTCTTGAGTCATGGGCATTCAGAATCCTAGTTAGACACAAAACAACCAGATTGAAGTCCAAACTTTATTTTCATCTTGGGTTCTTACCATAATTATCTTCCACAGTCTGAGTATCCATAGCATTACAGCAGGTTTGTCCTTTTTCCCAGGTAACATCCAAAGGCAATCTTAATTTAGTAGACATACTCATCCTAATTTAAAAATTAATTCTTTAGTATCCTACTTAATGTTACAAAAAGGCAAATCTCTTTAGCATGGTCTGTAAAACAGGTGAAAATATTCTAGAAGGAATGAAAACCCATTATTTCCTGTCATTGCCCTAGCATGATTGCAGGCTGATTAGCTGTCATCATTCAAAAATTCATCTCACTGATTGTTAAACATACTTAGCCTTACCTACAATCCCTTTATTTTGCTACATTTCTTTAATTATAAAAAATGTAAAACGACAGCATCAAATTTGAAATCTACATTGTTTATTTCACAGATTCATCTCTATTTATAAAATAACCAGATACTGTGCTATTGTTTATATATTGTATTAATTTGCTCAGTTTTCAATAACCAAGTACCATAGATGGAAAGTTCTAAACAACACAGATCTATTTTGTTAAATCTCAGAACCCTACAAAGCCAGGATCAATGGGTTTGCAAGTGTGGTCTATGGGGAGTCTCTCAGGTTGGAGGAAAAGAACTGCTTTTCCATTGTATCCAATTATATCTAAATGAGTACTCTCTACTGTGTTCTAAGGCCATTACTTCTGCACTGACAGTATTCCACTACAAATCTCATTCAGCCCTAATCACCTCTCTATGGACTTCCTATCCAGATGCAGTGAAATCAGGTTTAGAGTACTCAGTATGTAACACAATATAGGTGATTTTTTTTACCTATGAAAATCAACTGCAATTCCACAAAATAATCTCAGCCAATCAGTAAGTGTATATGTGCTACCTTATTTCAATAAAACTAAACACAATCAGCAGGTTTTGTGGGGTTTTTATTTTTTAGTTATATATTGGGTAGTCTTTGTTCGGTCTTTGAGAGATCTTTTCATTTACCATACACCTTAGAAATATACTGGAAAAGTATTACATATTCATATTCTAAAAAGAATACTGTATATGCAAAAGATTGTTTTTATTTTAAGGGAATAAAGCTTCTAAATGGAGGTACTTACAAAATACTGAAATTTAGATTTCTCCATATATATGCCAATCATTTTACACATCACATTTTTTTTCTCAAATTCCTAATGATCCATGGGATGTTTTGAGAGTTTGCTATACATACATAAAACTGGAGGAAAGATGTAAGTCATGATTAAAACATTACGAGTCTGTATAATAAGATCATCTTACTATCACATCAAGTCCCCGAAACAGTACAGAAAACTACAACCAATCAAAATGCAGAGTTGTGCAGCCCTGTTCCAGTGGATAAATCTAGAACATAACTCCTGTACCTAAGGAAAAGAGACCCACTCGTTCTCACACTTGGAGGTCCCATAAAGTTACTAAGCTAATACCTGTAATTTATAAATATATCTTTGTTAATATATATACAATGTGGTGTGTGTGTGTGTGTGTGTGTGTGTGTGTGTGTGTGTGTGTGTGTGTGTAATGCAGAAGACATGGTGCAGACCCAGTAGGTCCTCTGCTTGCTGCTTCAGTCTCTGTGAGCTCATGTGTGCCTTGCTTAATTGATTCATAAGGCCTTGTTTTCCTGGTGTCCTCACTCCACTATGGCTCTTGCACACTTTCCAACTCCTCTTCCCCAGGTTTCCATGAATTCTGGGGTTAGGAATTTGATGAGGACCTACCATTTAGACTCTCTTAGTAATGGCCACAGGTCTCTGTGTTTGTTCTCATCAACTATCTCCTTGAGGGAGCTTCTCTAATGATGACTGGATTAGACACTGATCTATAAGTATAGCAGAATATCACTAGTAATCATTTTATTGATTTTTTTTCAGACCAGTATTATTTGGTTTAACCCTTGGTCTCTGGGTTAGGTATATAGTCTCTGGTTCTTGGTTACCCAAGCAGTGTCATCCATGGATTCTTCCTCTTTGAGTAGGAATGAAATAAAATGAGACATTGGTTTTTTACACTCACAAGTTCTGTGCCACCTTTGCAATAGTGTATTTTACACTTAAGACAGATTGTAGTTCAAGTGTTTTTTGGCTGATTTGGTGTCTGCATTTCTTTTTCTATGTCCTGAAGGGAACCTACCCATATCAAAGAGTCTAGGGTATAGTAGTATAGGCTCCATGTTCAACTTCTCCATGTGCAGTGCATTGTGTGGGTGTTTTCCTCAGCAATAGGTTTTCAGAGGCAACCCTTAGACTTAGTAACAGCTTGAGTTGCTTGTGAATTTTCATGAGACCCTCTTGCTAACAATGCAACTGAATGCATCCTAGTCCCAGCACTGGAAGCCTCACCTGGCTACATGAAATGAGCAGTTAAGACTATATATTCCCCAATACTAAGAGTCGTCATAAGAATCCCCTTCATACAATATAGGAAATTTCTACTCCACTAGGTTTCCAAACAGCCCCCATAGTGCTCCCCAGTTCCACTTCTCTGTCCACACACTGTCTTCCTCTTCCATATCTCCTCACACATCTGATCCCTCCCTCCCATCCCTACTTATCTAAGTCTGCCATTATATTCTGTTCTATTTCTCACTCCCAGTGAGATGCATGTAACCCCTAGATTCCTCCTCTGTACTTATCCTCTCTGAATCTTGACACTGTAGCTTAGTTATCCTTTATTTACCACTAATACCCACTTATAAGTGACTATGTAACATATTTATCTTTCTGTGTATGAGTTATCTCACTCAAAATGATTTTTTCCAGTTCCAAATTACATGATGTCATTGTTTTAACTGCTGAGTGGTACTCCATTTGTATAATTTACCACATTGTCTTTATTCTTCTATTGAGGGAAATACAGGTTATTTCTAGTTTCTGGCTATAATGAATAAATCTGAAATGAATATGAATGAGCAAGTGTCCTGGTGGTAGCATGTAGCATTCTTTGGTTATATGCTCAAGAGTAATATAGCTGGATATTATAGATATAATATAGCTTGAAGTAGATAGATTCCCAAATTTCTGAGGAACCTCCATTTTGATTTTCATAGTGGCTGTACATATTTGCACTCCTATCAGCAATGGAAGAGTGTTCTCCTTGATCCACACCATTGCCAGCATGATCTGGCACTTGTGCAATTGATATTAGCCATTCTGAGAGGCATAAGATGGAATCTCAGAGTTATTTTTATTTGCATTTCTCTGATGGCTAAAGATGTTAATTTCTTTGTTTCTCATCCATTTGAGTTTCCTTTATTGAGAATTCTCTGTTTAGGTATGTTCCTGAGTTTTTTAGTTGCATTATTTGTTATTTTTGATATCTAGCTTTATGAGTTCTTTATATATTTTGGATATTAGTCCTCTATCAGATGCAGAGTTGGTAAAAACTCTGATTCTCTAGGCTACCACTTTGTCTGAATGATGATACCCTTTGCTTTACAGAAGATTTTCAGTTTTATGAAAATTTATTAATTGTTGGTCTTAGTGCCTGCACTTTGGTGTTCTGTTGAGAAAGTTGTCTCCTGTTCTAACGCACTCAGGGCTACTCCCCAGTTACTCTTTTTACCGGGTTTAGAGTAACTGGTTTTATGTTAAAGTCTTTTAACCACTTGGTCTTAGTTTTGTGGAACATAATGGATCTATTTGCATTCTCCTACATGAAGGTATCCAGTTTGACCAGCACCATTTGTTGGAGATGTTGTCTTTATTCCAGTGGTTATTTCAGGCTTCTTTATAAAAAATCAGGCATCTGTATGTGTCTGGATTTATGTGTATTCTTCCAGTCGACTCTATTGGTGAACATGTCTGTGTTTATGCCAATAATGTGTTTTTATTATTCTAGATCTGTAATACAACTTGAAATCAGGAATGGAGAGACCTCTAGCACTTCTTTAACCTTTCTTCAGAATATTTTATATATCCTGGGGACATTTTTGTTTGATTTGATTTTTTTTATTCATATGAAGTTGAAAATTTTCCATCCAGGGTCATGAAGAACTATGTTGGAATTATGGTATGGATTGTACTGAACCTGTAGTTTGCTTTTGATAGAATGTCCATTTTTTTTTTACTTTGTTAATCCTACCAATTCATGAGCATGGGAGTCTTTCCACCTGATATCTTCTTCAATTTCTTTCTTCAAAGATGAAGTTTTTACTAAACATATCTTTCATTTGATTATTTGGGTTGATACCAAGATATTTTGTATTTGTTTGGAGCTGTTGTGAAAGGTATTTTTTTCCTAATTTCTTTCTTACTCTGTTTGTAATTTGGATAGTGGAGGACTAATGATTTTTTTTTAGTTATTCTTGTTTCCAGCTACACTGCTGAAAGTGTTTATCAGCTGTAGGAGTTCCCTGGTGGAATTTTTAGGGTCACTTGTGTGATTTCTTCCTTTCCAATTTATATTTTCTTGAACTCTCTAAACTGTCTTATTGCTCTAGCTAAGATTTCAAGTTATATATTCAGTTTATACAGAGGGAGTGGATAACTTTGCCTTGTTCCTGATTTTAGTGGAATGGTTTTGAGTTTCTCTCCATTTAATTTGATGTTGGCTATGGGTTTGCTGTAAATTTTCTTTATTATATTTACATATGTCCATTGTATCCCCTAACCTATCCAGGACTTTTGTCACAAAAAGGGTTATTGGATCTTTGTCAAAGGTCTTTTATTTTAACATCTAATGAGATGATTGTTTCCTTTTTTCTTTCAATTTTCAATTTCTTTTCAATTTTTGTTTCAATTTGCATTTCTCTGACCATACTTCTATAGTCACATCTCCTTCTGAGTCTCTTCTCTTGTGAATTGTTGTCATTTTTAAGAATTTGCAAGATGGATTTGTACCCTTACATATTAAACAGGATAAACTATCAGAATTCAGTCAGTTAGTAATACTCATCCATGATATTAATTTCCCTTTGACATGTAACCAAAAATCATCAGAGGTCTTAGCATTAGAATTCAATAGTTATGGAGATGTGTTATACTACCTACCACTTCTTATAAATCAGTGAACTCATTTGCACCTAAAGCTGAGCATAACTTACAAAATAATCAGAATAGGCAGATAGGCAGTTGTTTTCCATAGTAAATCCTATCAATGTAAGGGGTGAAGATGTGAGGGGAAAAATCATAGATGACTCTCTCTGCTACAACTCATGGGAAATAATAGAAAATCCTAGATCTTTGGATCAATATCTAAGTAAATACCTTAATCTTATTTATTAATATTAGCCCAGCTCTGCTCCACATAATTAAACATAATTTTCTTGTTGCAGTTGATATCAACACTTTAATTAAATTTGATTGTGTTACACATGCCAAAGAATATGTTATTATCTTAATCTCTCAATATTATATTTCAAGATTTATTATGTTCTACAGACTAAGACAATATTTTCCATAGTGCTCACATTCCCAAGAGGTGGACTATGGGTGGGTTTTGGTCTTTAAGTGGATTATGGATGTTTGGCATTTTTTAGCAGGGTTAGTTGCAAGTTGTTATTGATCATGGTCAGGAAGGAAACTAAACAAAGAAGGTTAGACTAAGGGATTTCTTTCTCTTTGTAGCATGAATCTTAAAGGTACTTATTAATAAAATCAAACTCAGAGTCAGGTATTGGGGTGAATGCTAGAAGATCAGAGAAGCAGAACAGGCCACAGCTACCTCACCTCGCCAATTCCTCAGCTAATCCTGTTTCCTCAGACTGGATGCCTCTCAACTGAACTGTGCTGCTCCAAAGTCTAAAAGCTTAACCATCTTGTCCTCATGCCTTAAATACCTTCCTGCCTCCTGCCATTACTCCCTGGGATTAAAGGCGTGAGTCACCATGCTTGGCTGTATCCTTGAACACACAGAGATCCAGGCAGATCTCTGCCTTTGGAGTGCTAGGATTAAAGGCGTGTGCTACCACTGCCTAACCTTTATGTTTAATATTGTGGCTGTTCTGTTCTCTGACCCCAGATAAGTTTATTAGGGCACAGTATTTCAGGGAAAACAATACCACCACATCTCTTTTCCTTCTTTCTTTTATTTCCCTCTATCCTTCCTTCTCTTCTATCTAGTGTTGAAATAAATGGGGATGAGGGATAAAACAAAAGAAAAGAATCAAACAGGAATGATATAGGGGAAAAGGTAGATTATTGAATCTAGTAAAAAGCATCTATTTGTCTGAAATATTGTACATCAGTGTCAATTTTTATATTGACATAAATTTAAGGTTATTCTCATTATAACATATAGTTTTTGTGATTCTACTCTTGTATAAGGTATTGTACCTATACAGCTCATTTAACAATGAAATGTAAAGCTCTACTTTTTAAAAGCTATTGATACAAACTGTTTAGGATAATTAACAAATGCAGGCTAGGTCTTAGTCACCTACAACAATCAAACTTATAGTCATATTAGTTGTTTTCAAGGTCAAACAGATATATTTTAGGTTGGTGCTCTTCAAACACTTCAGAGATCTACAGAATGTAGCATTTAAAATGTTTTAGTAACATAAGGCTTTTCATGACAGTGAGATGTATCAGCTCCTGGCAGTACCAATCTACTCTAGAGAAGATAATGGGCATCAAAGTAACTCCATATGGGAGTTTGCTTTCTTTGTGCCAAGAAAGCACTGGGCCAGAAACTGTCCTTGCCTCAAATGCTGACAGGAGGCCATCTAAATTGAATAAGCAGGACACTAAAGAAGGTCACTGCCTAAAACAAGATAGGACAGTCCTTCAAAATTCCTGCTTCACAGAAAATTCTATCAGATATTCTATGCTTATAGGCTGAAGATGGATACTCGAACATTGCAGAGGAACTTTGGATGACTGTCCAGGCAATGAACTGCCTCTATCATTTCTATAGTTTTGAAAGTTGCTTGCTGTGGTGGTATTGTGTTCCCCCAAAATATTGTGTACCCTAATAAACTTATCTGGGGTCAGAGAACATAAAAGCCACTAGATACTTAGGATAGGCAGTGTTAGCACACACGCCTTTAATCCCAGCATTCCAGAGGCAGAAATCCATCTGTTCAAGGATACAGTCAAGCATGGTCACGCATGCCTTTTATCTCAGAAAGTGAGACTTTAATCCCAGGGAGTGGTGGTAGAAAGCAGAAAGGTATATAAGGCATGAGGACCAGAAACTAGAAGCTTTTAGCTGGTTAAGCTTCAGGCTTTCGAGCAGCAGTTCAGCTGAGAGCCATTGGGATGAGGACACAGAAGCTTCCAGTCTGAGGAAACAAGACCAGTTGATAAGTTGGCCAGGTGAGGTTAGCTGTGGCTTCTTCTGGTTCTCTGATCCTCCAGTTCACCCCAATACCTGGCTCAGGTTTGATTTTATTAATAAGACTCTTTAAGATTCCTGCTACAGCTTGCTCTGCCATTCTTGTTTACACAGGTATATTTTATCCTTCTCATGTCTCTGATAATGGTGAAGACCAAATTACTTATAGTTTTACAGTTTTTCTTGCTACCAAATTAAAAAAAAATGCTTACAAAAGAGATGTGAAGTTTGGATGTATTGAAATATCTCTTACCAGTCACAGCTGTTGATAACAGAAATAATATGAGAAGTTCTTGGAAAAGTAGTACAATAGTCCATCCATCATCTCAGACTTTGCTAACTTAGAAAATAAAAGGACAAACTTTTGAGATTAACAGTTTTCATCATTTCAAAGTGGAAGTAAAACAGAAAAAAATACTATTTAAATGAATATATATAAACAGATCTTCAAAAATCTTAAGATTATAAACTTGCTGTTTAGAACATCTCATAAAATCTTAAGGGAGTAAAATATATAAATAGTTTGCAAACAATGGGTAATTGCATAGAAAAGGATACAATTTAATTAATTCACATTTTTGTTATTTTACTTTTATTATTATTATTTTTAATATTATGATTTAATTTAATTTTACATATCAGCCATGGATTCCCCTGTCCTCCCTCCTCCCCCCCCACCCCCCTCCCATCCTCCTCCCAATCCACCCCCATTCCCATCTCCTCCAGCCAAACACCCTAATTCATAATTTCATTTGAAAGATTAATTGTATCTAAATATGCAGTCACCTTGTATTTTAAAGTATATTTAATGAGTTGCTGAAATATAAGGTACTATTCATTTTGTGCTTCCTAAAATGTATTTTGTAAAATCTACCTAACATAGACAAAAAAAAAAGATGCTTGTAGCTTATTTTTCTATGAATATAATTTGAAAGCCTGATTTATGTGCTTATTTTGCATAAGAACATTTTCAAAACAAATATATAATATGTATTATATAATCATATATTAGTGAATCAGGCATTAATGTAAAGTAGTATATTTAAAGTGAGATTCTGTGTCACATACAGACAACGACTAATGCATAGCTGTTTCCATGATTGTGAACTTGCTGTCACACATGCTTGGTGAATACATGTGTTTTATCTGCATTCCATGAGAAGGGTATTATAAGAGTTATAAAGTGGATTCCTAACATGGCTTAGCTTAGAAAGCCTGTGGAAATGATAATGCCAGGCAGAGTAAAATCGTCAGTGATTTTTGTGACTTTTATTCACTAAACTTAAGAATACTGAGGACTGTATATAGTATATTTAGAAATGAATACTAAATAACTATAACACATTTACTATAAATATTACCACAGGATGCAGCATTCAAATTATAGTGTGACACTAATAAACAGGCTTCAAATGTCTACTGAATTTATCCTCATGATATATGTTTATAGCCTCTGTTTGGATCAACTAGAAACTTGCAATGATAAAAAGGATGCTCTTGCATCTGTACTGCAACACACCTGCCCATACATTGCCAATGTAATACCAAATGCAGTGATGCATAATAAAATCTTCAGTCTACTTTTCATAATTAGGATGTTTATTCTTGCTCAATTTGTACTCCAGTTTTTTGTATCAATTCATTGAAAATTCGTTAAAATATCTGTTAATCATATTTACCACCACTACCAATTCTGAGAATTCACCCTCACTTCCCCACCTCCTTCAACTTCATGTCCTAATTACTATTTTAATAACCCACCAAGTCCAATTTGTATTGCCCACATATGCTTGGGTGTGAGTTTATGAGTTTTATTGTTGTAGCTAGAGAGAATGGGGTGAATAATCACTTTCTCACCTGGCATATATGAATATTGTCAAGACAATGAAGTCAAAAGATAAAGACAAATATAATATAACATATTTGTATGAAAAAGTGTTTGTAAATGGAAAAGCTGAAAGTATTTATCTAATTTTTCTTTGTCCATGTATACTTTGGAGTCAGATATTGTGGTAGGAATGTGATTCATCAGAGAGGAAGTAGAAAAGTGACCAGTGAAATCCTTGCTTTTTCCTTCCTTGATCCAAAAGTCTGAGAATCTTTCTAAACCCTATCTACTACTTCCTGTATCTCTCTGTATGTTCTCAGTCATCCAAAATATCTATGGTTAATTTTTGTTAACTAGTGGCTAGCTCTGCCACCTATTCAATGTAAACTTATTGTCAGTCTTGGAAGTGTCAGAGTGTGATTGAAATATCCTACAATACATCCCCCATTTTGTCTAAAGAAAAAGGGAAGATTTTACTCTAACACAGTAAAACAATATACAGTAAGAACAATTATCAGAAAAGAATTACATTCACATTGTCCAGTCCATTTCCATTTGGAAAATTCAAAGAAAACACTCTACTTATCTTTATAATCTTGGTGAGTCCAAAGTTTGTACCTAATTCACTTTCTATCCTAACTTGTATTACCAACACAAAACTGTCTTTTTAGACCTCAAAACATCTTAGATGAACAATTTAAGCTTTCATGTTTCTCAACATTATACATTTTACACTGCTTTTTGTTTCTTTTCTGAAATTGGTAACAAAGAAAACTGTAATTATAACTGTCTAATCTTCAGCCTCATCAGAGACCCAAGAAGGATATAATACTACCTGAGTAAACAGGAAGTTCAGAACAAACAACCTCTAAAACTATAGAAAAAATGGAGACATCTGGCTGCATGGACAGTCACCTAAGTTTCCTCTGCAATGTTGGGGCATCCATCTTTGGCCTACAAGCCCAGAATATCTGACATGATTTTTTGTGAAGCAGAAATTTTGACATATTCTACTACTTTTTTTGCAATGTTTTACAGTCACATTCTTTTGTTTCCTGCTCATACGATTTTTACAGTATATTGTCAGCAGTTGAAACAAGGACAGTTTCTTGCCCAGTGGTTAACTTTTGGAACACAAAAAAAGCAAACTTCATATAGAGTTTCTTTGATGCCAATTATCTTCTTTGAAGTAGATTGGTGCTGCCAGGAATAGATATGTCTTACTGTTATGAAAACATTTATGCTCTTAAAACATTTTAAAAGCCATATTCTGTAGGTCTCTAAAGCACTTAAATACCACTAGTCAATCTAAATTATGTCTGTTTGACCTTGAAAACATACATAACATAATTACAAATTTGATTATTATAGATGATTAATTACTAGTCAGTATTTCTTAATTATCAATTGTTTTTAATATTAACTACATCATTAAATGAGCTGCATAGGTGAAATAACTTTAACAAGAGTATTAACATATATACATCATAACAAAAAAGCCTTAATTTTGTATCAATATACAAAAATCCATACCAATGTGAAATATTTAAGACTAGTAGTTGATTTTTCAGTATAAAAATAGATTCAATAATCTACCCCTTTTCCTATCATTCCTATATCCTCCCTATTTTCTTTTCAGAATACAATTCCTGAATCTAATCTCTTTTGCATAATTTCCTCCCTGACTATTACCAATAACAACTTGCCACCAACCCCCCTAAGTGATGATAAAAATCCATAATCCATCAAACAACCAAAAACACCCACCCCACATCTTGGCAATGAGGACATCTTGTTCTTATAATAACCTCCTGATGTCTGGAAGGGATGGCAACTTTAGGGGACTCTAAGAAAATTGGGATGATGGTCAAGTCCTGTAAGAGCTAGCTCTATAATTTTTTGGTTAATCTCCATATGATGGGAAAGTATAGAGCTTATCTGAAGTTCTAGCTAGAATAATCTGTGAGGCTGTACTATTTCAGCTAAGTGCCTTAAAATTGTCTTGAACAGTTTGTGGTTCACAGCGGATCTTTGGGTGATGTTTGTAAGCATAATGGCATTATTTCGATCCAGCTGGTATAGTTGTTGTGGGGCCCCATAATCCTTCTGAGGACTTCAAACATCACTGTTAGGAATGTAGATGTAACCAACAAGACAGTTACATCTACATCCTGTAGATGTAACCAACCGTCTTATTAAATAAGAAACACAGAACCAATGTAAAAGAGAAAGCCAAGAGGTCAGAGCTCAGAGCTAAATCTTACCCTTCCTCCTGCGGTGCTCCTACCTCCCCAAAAGAGAGCTACTTCCTGCGTGTTTGTCTTTAATGTGGTCTTTCTGTTCTGCCTTCTCATTGGTTGTAAACCCAAACACATGACTGCCTCATCACTGCCTGTAAGTACAGCCCTCCAGGTCTTAAAGGCATATGTCTCCAATGCTGGCTGTATCCCTGAACACACAGAGATCTACCTAGCTCTTCTACCAAGTGCTGGGATTAAAGGCATGTGCCACCACCGCCACGCTCTTGCTATGGTTCTAATAGCTCTGATCCCCGGGCAACTTTATTTATTAACATACAATTAAAATCACATTTCAGTACAAATAGAATGCCACCATAAATGGTCACAGTTCATTGCAGAAAATTTAAACATTTTAAATGTCATTTGCTGCAGATTTCAGAGAGGTTAAAGGAAAACAATTGGTTAAGTAATCTAAGGTACACAAACTTAATTCCTAATTATATGCTTCAGATTCAAGCCTGGAATCATATACAGGAAGCTAGATGAAACCTAATTCTAGAATTAGTTAGTACACTGTAGAACCATTAATATCATGAGAGAAAGTTTAAACATATATATTAATCTTATAAATTTTAAGAATAATTTGTACTTTAAGAAAAATTTTAAAGATTCAAAATAAAACTATTGGCAATAAAATAGTCCCTTAATTTTGGTTTATCTTTTGTCCCATACCAGGTGGCCCTTCTGACATGAGACAGATTTTAGATTTTCCTTTATCAAGCATGTTTAGGTTTAGAGAAGGAGAAAGCCAGGATACAATTGCAAAGCCAGGCTTAATTTTGAATTGAACTGGAACTTATAAAACATAACACTTGTCCTTATACATCTGTAAACAAACATTTGGGAATATTTATGATATGTGTCTTTACCATTAGGTCAATTTACTCATATTTTTTTTCTTTTGGAAATTTTCTCTGGATGATTCACCCTTCTTCAGATGTATCTTTGGTCCAGTGGCCTTCAGAATCCTTAGTTGTGTGCTTTTATTCTCCTGGAAAAACAAAAATAAAAACCTAATCGAACCCTAACTGTGGGCAGTTTGCCTTTTTTGAAGATTATAGTTGATCAAATGAAAGGCATTTGTTAGTCTTATAAGTTAGTTTAAATTGAATGGCCATGTTGTTTCATGAACTATGGCCTCTCCAAATCAAGAAGTCTCTCCTGTTCAAATCTAACCTTTAACAATTTTGATGGTATCCACAGCTTGTTTTTTATCCCATGGAAACAAAAGCAAAACCTATTCCCCAACATAAAACAAATTCTGGTTTCCATTCTGAGGTCAACACATTCATAGAGATACCAACTTGTTTAATTCAGCAGGTTTTTCTACTATCCAATGTCTCTCTACAGCTGTCATTCCATTCTCATTAGAATTTAAAAAATTTAAAGTTAGTAAAGCATGTGTAATCTCTCTCAGGGTATCTTTATTACTCCTTTCTGTTTATTAACCATATCTTTAAAGTGTGATTTGATCTTTCTAAAACTACTTCTCCTATAGGATTGTATGGCACACTTACAATATGCTTGATGTAATATGCATAAAAAGAAACTCTTTCACTTTAGTAGAGACATATGCTGGAGCATTTTGTACAGGTATTCTGTGGTGATATTTTATTTGTGCTTTAATAAATAAAGTTTGTAGATGTAATGGTCTTATTAAATAAGAAACACAGAGCCAAATGCAGAGTTAAAAACCCAAGAGTTCAGAGCAGTAGCTAAGAGCTGAGACAAAACAGACTTCTTACCACCCATTGCCACTGCCATCCTTCCCCTGAGAAAGAGATCTACTTTCTGTGTATCTGTCTTTTTATTGACTTTCTGTTCTGCCTTCTCATTGATTGTAAACCAAACCACATGACCTCCTCCTCACTGCCTGTCTATATAGACCTCGAGGTCTCCAGTGTTAGTATTGAGATTAAAGGCTTGTGTCTCCATGCTGGTGGTGTCCTTGAACACACAGAGATCTGCCAGTCATGTGATCAGGATTAAGGGTGTGTGCTACCACTGCCAACTTCTGCTATGGCTTGCTATTAGCTCTGACCCTGAGGTAACTTTATTTATTAACATAGAAATAAAATCACATTTCTGCACAAATAAAATATCATCATAAAAGTATGCCTAGAGATCAGAGGAAATAGGAAGCCATTTTAAGTAAACAAAAAAGTTAGACAGAGGTAGCACATGCCCTTAATCTTATCACTTAGCAGGCAGGATCTCTGTGTGTTCAAAGCCACACTAGGGAACAGAGCCAAGCATGGTGACACATGCCTTTAATACCAGTACCAACCATAGAGACCTGAAGGTCTGTACAGACAGACAGAAAGTGACAGAGCTGTGTAGGAAGAGGAAGTGAGGTAGCTGGGCTAAGATAGCCAATGAGAGGGCAGAACAGCAAGGCAATAAAGGCGTAGGTAGACAGAAACTAACTCACATTTGGAAGCTGCAGAGTTGATGAGGAAAGTTTGGCTTGTGGCTTTCTCTGATCTCTCTAAGGCTTTAACCCAAATTTCTGTCTCTGTGTTTTTTTTTTTTTTTTATTTTGATAAGACCATTTAGAAATTCATCTATGGTATTCTCACATTGCCATAACTTCTAATCCATGTGTAGTTATAGAATAAGCCTTTTCAAAATTCAATGCAGTTGCCTATGAAATCCTGAATATGGTATGGCACACATACATTAATTTTCCAAACTCTACAAAATGAAACATGTCCGTTTGCTAAATTTTGTTTCTTTCAGTACCCTTTGGGTTACTTTCTACAGCAAAGGATTTTGGTTATACAAAGAAAAAGCAGGACATTTCCTATCATTTACTTGGCTTTGTTGCCAAGTGATAGAAAACCCTTTTTTTTCAAACCTTTGTAATTTAAATGGTGTTTCTTATGAAATTCTAGGGCTTCTGGCACATTTCTTAGCAATAGCTGATCAATTTTATCATTACTTTGAGTTAGAGGGCCTGATAAACCCATATGAGTTCTCAAGTGTTATATATAAGGAGTGATTTCTATTTCTGTTTATTTCTTCTAATTGAATAAATAGAAAGTTAATTCTGAATCATCTGGAACAAGTTCAGCATTTTCAATATGTAAAAAACTCTTTCAGCATAGTGAGAGTTAGTAACTATATTAAAAGGTTCTGGAAAATCTAATAATACCATGAGAATAGCATAAAACTCTGACTTTTGAACAGAATCATAAGAGCTTTGAGCTACTTAAAGTTCCTGACTTATAACCTGTCCTATTTATCTGAATCAGTATAGATTGCAGGGGCTCCAGAAATTTGTGTTTCTTGTACAATGTGAGGATGGATCTAATTAATTCTTTTTATAAAATGAAGTCTCTTGCTTTGGGATATTTGTTGCTAATCTGTCTCAAGAAATTACTGCAAGCACTTTGCTAATGTTCATTTTCTGCCCATAATGAATCAGTTTTAGCATTAGTAAAACGTACCTGAATTTCTGTTGGGGTGTTCCTGTTAAATGACAAAGTCTTGTCATGAATCTTAATTAGTCTTAATAATAAAAACCTCTTGTATAATATTAGAAGGACCAGCCTTAATATTATACATCCCAGGGGCTGAGGAGAGAGAACTACTAAGGGCGAGGACTATTTTCAGGAAATAGAATCTCAGCACACTGAGCTCTATAGTCCACTTGCTTTAATTCCTCTGGCATAACATCCTTTACACACAGCTTCAGTTCTGTTCTCATACCTAGCTCCTTTCTTGCCTGATTTCTCTCTATACTTACCTATTGCTCCCTCTAAATTCTATCTTAATTCTCTCATCTTAATTCTGCCTCATCTAGGTCTTTTTCAGCTTTTGTTCTTACCCAGCTAGTACTCCCTCATCTGGCTCTTCCTCATCTTCCATCTCATTCCTCTAGTACTCTCTTCTAGCCCTTCAATCTAGTTCTTCCCCATCTCAGTTTGTTCCTCGCAAGTTCTTACCCGTCTAGTTCTTCCATACTCTTTTCTCTTCTCTGACCTCTCTGTGCCCTGGAAGTCCCGGTATATAAAGGGAGGGTCTGAGCTAAATTGTGTAAAGCTTTTTACTTAACATCCACTTCACCTAGGTGGTGTCTCCTTGTGGAATTTATCTTAAGTCAGGAGACTTGCCTGTGGGCTGCTATCACTGTTAGTCCTCGGAAGTTGGGTACCCCCCTGGGTGGTGTTTCCTGTAGTCCTTGAAGTGGCTAAGGGAGATAATCTGATTCCAGAGAAAGCCTTTCCCCGGAGGCTGTTCTCCAAATGCCTGGAATGTGTATGTCCAGAGAGTGATTGGTCCACACTGTTAGCCCTTCTTAGGGAAAAGTCAATTGGGGAAACTATGAAGGCACACATGATTTTCATAACAGAATACAGCTGATATATAACAAACCAAGTAACACCAAAAACTCCTTGGGATTTGGCTTCCTCTGGAGGAATTCCCTGATTCCTCCAGGTAGTGACTTTGCCATAACCAGCTGAGTTCTTATAATATATTCCTGTGGCCTGCAGCAAAAACCCATAGCCAGATATTGGAGTAAATGCTGAAGGATCAGAGAGAAAAAGGCACAAGCTGCCACCCAACCCCAGCCCCAAATGCCATAGATGGCTGCATTCCAAATATCAGCAATTAGCCACCCATTGACAGAGCCAGCCAGCTCTGTCATTCAGGTGGCCCCTCTGCCTTTGCTTCCTAGCACATGGGCTTCCTTAACACATGCCAAGTTCATTTTGTGTTGGCCATCTTCTGCTGGGCATGAGCCCTGCTGTGAGATGCCTTTCTGTATGCTGTGAATATGTATGGCTCCCATTGGATAATAAATAAAGCTGCATTGGCCTATGGCAGGGTGGGATGGAGCCAGGCTGGAAAATCTAAAAGAGATAGTGAGGGAAGAAGGGCAGAGTCATAGAGATGCAAGCCTGTTGACAAAGGAACAACAAGATGTCAGCAGATTGGTAATGCCACAGCCAACTGGCAACACATAGATTAATATAAATGGGTTAATTTAAGATAAGAGAGCTAGCCAGCAAGAAGCTGAAACTATAGGACATACAGTTTGTAATTAATATTAAGCCTCTGTGTAATATTTTATAAGTGGTGTTATGCCCAGATTGTGACCCCCCAAAGAGACCACCAAAGACCTTGGATGTCCAGAATGCAATAGCAAGATTTATTCTGTAGATACAAGTCTAGACAGGGAACTCATTTCTACACCCAATACAGTGAGTCAGGGAGGAGTTGCTCTTTCTTTGTGTGGCTAGCTTTTTAAAGGCAAAAACCATAAGCCCTTCAGGGGGTTGAGGGGGTGGGGTTTGCACAGGTGCAACTTGGATTGGTTTATTTTTATCTCTGTTCTCTTTTAATTGGGTGAGGGTATGTAGCCTTTGAATTTACTGGTTGGTGGTTACAATTATCACTTTGGGGGCAGTCCAGCACAAGTCCCAGGCTTTGTCCTTGGGCTGCCATGGGGGCTGGCTGGCCAAGCACTGTACTGACTGTGGGGGCTGGCTCAGTAGTCCAGCCTCTGTCCTTGACTCATGCACATAACTCTAAGTTGGTGAGGATCCCAGACAATAAACATCTGGCTGATCTTTGAGCAGTCAGAGTACTTGCAGAAAGGGAGGTACTTCAAGGACTATGTCTTTTGTTCATGGCTCTCCCAGAGACTGCTTGCTCAGTCTCAGGAAACTGAAATTGAGGCCTGATCTCTGAGAGAAGACTGAGCAACCTGTTATGGCATCTGCTTGGTCCTTTCAGTGGCTGTGGGACTGCAGTTTGGGTGGGGCCAGAGAAACAGGGACCGCAGGTCCAGTTGGGACCAGAGAAACTTCCTGCTACAGAGCCTTACCCTTAAGAGTGGTTTGTTTCCTATGTTAGACTCTCTTGAAGAAAACTAATTTTTCATTTGCAAGTAGTTGTCAAGTGGAGTTTGTTTCTGTGTTAGAGAAGGGAGCATGTGGACCCCACCTTGTGCAGACCTGTGCATGCCCTGTGCATGCTGCCTACATTACTAAGTTCATGTGTGCATCAATCCTGTTCATTTAATTGTTTTGTTTCATTGGTGTTCCTCATCCTCTCTGGCTCTTACAATCTTTCTTCCTTCTCCACAGACATCCCTGAGCACTTAGAGGAGGAATTTGATAGACTCATCCCTCTTAGGGCAGGGTTCTCTGATCTCTCAGTCTCTTCACATTTTCTGTCTGAAGGTCTCTGTATTTGCTTTCAAAGACTGTAAAAGGAAGCTTCTCTTATGTTAGCTGAGAAGAGCTATCTATAAGTACAGCAAAATGTCATTAAGATGTAGCCAGAAGTTTCTCAGTCCTGCCCAGCCCCATGGCTGATCAGACCCAAGTAAAAACGCAGAGAATTATATTACTTACAAACTGTATGGCTTATGGCAGGCATCTTGCTAGCTAGCTCTTATATCTTACATTAACCCATTTCTATTAATCTATGTTTTCCCATGTGTTCTGTGGCTTACCCATCTGCTGGCATTTTGCTCCTTGGGCAACAGGCTGGCATCTCTTCAGACTCCACCTTTCTCTTTCCTGTCTCTGTCCTTGGATTTTCTGCCTGCCTCTAAGCTGCCTTGCCAAAGCAGCTTATTTATTAACCAATGGGAACAACATATATTCACAGCATACAGAAAGACATCCCCCAGCATTAGGAGTTTTTTTTTTTCTTTCCTTTAGCAAAATAGTAGTATCTGTTGAGGTGTGTTTGTTTGTTTGTTTTTCTCTTTCTCTGGCTACCTGGCCTTATGTTTTTGGCTACCTAAACAGCACTGGATACGGGTTCCATCTCATGGAGTGAGTCTTAAATCCAATCAGATATTGGTGGGCTACTCCCCAAAATTGAGTGCCACTGTTTCCATCGCCTATCCTGCAGTCAGATCAGTAGTAGATCAATGTCCATAGTGATGAGGGTATTATGTAAGCACCAGCTGGACTTATTCATGTCAAGGAGTTGTGTAGATATTATTCTCAACAATTGAACCTTACCCCTAGTTTGTGAGAAGCAGAAATGGCCTTGGAAAAATGAAGGTCAAGGAAGATAGGACAATAAAGAAAGCAAAGGGAGAAACAGGTAAAATTAAATGACTTTTGATGTGTCACATGGAAAGTTAATATAGTTGAAGCTTCTTATATTATATACTTATATAAAGGTGATCTAAATGAAATCACAAACTTTATGTAGGAGACAGAACCCCACCTGTAAATTGCCCATAACCAAATGAAGCTTCCAATTGTAGCAGGAATTGCTAGAAGGTCTTATTAATAAAACAAACCTGCTGCCAGCTATTGGGTGACTGCTGGAAGATCAGAGAAGCAGAACAAGCCACAGTTACCTCACCTTGCCAGTTCTTCAGCTGATCCTATTTCTTAAGACTGGATGCCTCTCAGTCCTCATCCAAATGGATTTCAGCTGAACTGCTACTCACAGCCTGAAAGCTTAACCAGCCAAAAGCTTCTAGTTTCTGGTCTTCACACCTTATATATCTTTCTGCTTTCTGCCATCACTCCCTGGGATTAAAGGCTCACTTCTTGGGATTAAAGGTGTGTGTCACCATGCCTGGCTGTTTCCAATGTGGCCTTGAACACACAGAGATCCAGAGGGGTTTCTGCCTCTGGAATGCTAGGATTAAAGGTGTGAGTGCCACCATTTTCTAGCCTCTGTATCTAGTGGCTGTTCTGTTCTTTGACCCCAGGTAAATTTATTAGGGTGCACAATATTTTGGGGAACATAATACTACCATATCCAGTACCAGGGATGGGTTACTTGTAATGATGTTGCTGGCCAAAGGCTTCCCATGGAAGCTCCCAAACAACCCAGGCATGAGATTTTTTTAAAAAATATGGCTTGCTGGATAGTGAACAATACCAAGTGATCTACCTGGTTCCACCTGTCTGGCCCTAGGAGACCAAGCGACCACCTTTACTGGCTTCTTTTATATGGGTTCTGGAACTGAATCAAGATCTTCATGGTTGTATAATAAGTGCTTCACTCATTCTGCCATCCAGCCAGTCCTTGAGCCTTTAGAAGTAATTTCAGGTCCTTATATAAGTGGGTAAATGTCTAGATTCCCTTATTGACATATAAAGACAAAGGGGGCAGTTGGTAGTCTGCATGAGAAATGAAGCTCCTGATGTGAACTTGACAGTATTAGGAGACTCATCTCGGACTTTCAGCCTACAGAATCAGGAAAAATACATCTATAGAGCCAGTAATCTAGTAGTCAATGGTACTTTGTTATATTGACAAGAAACTTGTATATAGTAAATGACATGAAGTCTTTACCATTATTTGTACAAGCAATTTGTATCATTTTAAATAAATAAATGATTATCTTTTAATTATCTTACTTTTATTATCAAAATGACACTCTCTAATGTCTGAGTTTTTTTCATGACACAGATACAAATAAATTGAGTTTCAAACTTACGTTTCTAGTTCCCATTTGGTGTTAAGGCTTGTAATAGCTTTTGTTAAGGTATATGAGAGATGTTGGCAATGACTGGATTCTATTCATAAGAAATTTGATGTCCCAGACATAAGGGACATGGAAAAAATGAGCAACGAGCAGAGAGAAACTATATAGAGTACATCCAACTAATTCTCAACACTCCACGAATATGGACAAACCTATGTACCTTCATAAAATGTAATGGAGGAGTTCGGATATGTAGTATAATAAAGGATTAAGTGTAGATGTAACCAACCGTCTTATTAAATAAGAAACACAGAAACAATGTAAAAGAGAAAGCCGAGAGGTCAGAGCTCAGAGCTAAAATCTCACCCTTCCTCCTGCTGTCCCAGCTTCTCGAAAGAGAGCTACTTCCTGTCTGTAAATTGATTTTCCAGTCATTCTGCCTTCTCATTGGTTGTAAACCCAAACACGTGACTGCCTCATCACTGTCTGAATGTACAGCCCCCTAGGTCTTAAAGGCATATGTCTCCAATGCTGGCTGTATCCCTGAACACACAGAGATCTATGGGATTAAAGGTGTGTGCCACCACCGCCACACTCTGGCTATGGCTCTAATAGCTCTGACCCCCGGGCAACTTTATTTATTAACATACAATCAAAATCACATTTCAGTACAATTAGAATACCACCACATTTCCCCTTTTCTATTTTAATGAAAAGAAAAAAAGCAAAAGGTTATAACTAACAAAAGCAAAACTATATACAAAAGTACAATAACTATATACAATATATACAAGTAATAAATACCTAAACAGGTATTTGACAAATCAGAGAAAATAATTCCATTATCTATCCTATTTTGGTAAATCCAAGATGTATCTAATGCACTTTCTATCCTAATTAATTTTCAACTATAACTAACTAATCTTCAACCATAACTAACTAATCTTCAACTCCCTCAGAGACCCAAGAAGGGAATAATATTAGCTAACAAAAATAAAAAACAGGAAGTGCATGCAAGCAACTTCCAAAAAATTTGTGAGTTGATAGAAATAGCCAGCTGCCTGGGCAGTCACCTGAGGTTTCTCCGCAGTGTTGGGGCATCATCTTCAGCCTATAGGATTAGTGTATCTGACAGACTCGTTTGTGAAGTAGGATGTACACAAGGTCAACAGTTCAACCTCACATTGGGTAAGAGCAGTCCGTGTACGAGAAACACCTGAATTCCACTAGTGTCCTGTCATGATTCAGGATTTTAAATTCTGGAAATTGTTGACAGTTTTTTAATTCAGCTGTTCATTCTTCTTGGCTGTGTATATATGGCTTCATCTTAGCATCCCCTTCTTCTCCACATCCCTCTATTAAATGCCAGTCTACTTTCGAGAGGCATGAGCTTTCAGCTGCTGTTCCATTGTACAACAGAAGCCATCGGCCCTCTGCCTGTTAAGCTGCCTTTGAAGAAAAGGGCACCGTACCTTTTCCAGATGCGAAGGCCACTTCAGGGATGGGGCCATATTGTCCTGGCCTCAGAAGATGCCTTTTGATAAAGCCATAACAACACTTGTTTTGGCAAGAATCAGTAGTCCCTTGTTTCATGTCCTGTCTGTCTATTTTGTCCTGTTGATTCGAGGATACTTTGTTGTCCAGTGGCTAACTTTTGCCACAATGAAAGTTGACCCCATATGTAGTTTCTTCAATGCCCGTATTTTCTCTGAAGTAGATTGGTACTGCCAGGACCTGACATGTCTCAAAAAAGAAAAATTTTCTAAGTTATTAAAACATTTTAAATGCCATATTCTGTAGATCTCTGAAGGGTTTGAAGATGACCTGTCTAAAACATCTCTGCTCAATTTTTAAAACATATCTAATATGACTACAAGTTCTATTGTAATGTCTAACTACTAACTTTCATTTCTTTATATCCTAATAGTTGGTAATAATAACATTAAAGGATCAGAAATTTGCACTACATTGTTAAATGAACGGTATAAATACAATTAGAAATATACATATAGCATTTTCTAACAATATCAGTTTCAAATCTGTATACAATATAAAACAATCCAATCCAATGTAAAGTATTTAAAACTAGTAATTGTCTTTTTCTTTTCTTTCTTTCTTTTCCTTCCTTTTTTTAAAAATAAGAACTTTAAATCTAATCTCCTTTGCTTAGCCTTTTTCCTAACCCTTGACAACAACTTGTAACCAACCCCCCTAAATACTGAAAATTATCCCAGACCCAAAATCCATTAAAAAGACCAAAAAACCATCCGCTCCACACCACCTCTTTGGGAATGTGGGCGTCGTATTCTTAAAATTGATTCCTTCTGGGTATGGGCGAAGTTTTCTTTATCCTGAAAGAAAAATTTTAGGTTAATTGTCAAATTCTAGGAAAGGTAACTATATCCTTCATTATCCAGTCTGTGTATAATGCCAAAGTTCAGGGTTTATCTCAAGTCCTTATTCAAGTAGTCTTTGAGACTGGATCATCCCAGCTAGTCATCTCAAAATTGCTCTGAGAACCTTGTAGTTCAAAGCTGATCTGTGGATGATGTTTGTCAGCTTAGTGATATTATTATTGTCCACGTGGAATTGTTGTTGTTGTGGGGCCCCATCTTCTTTCTGGAGAATTCAGTTGATGTTAGGCCTGGCCGTGATTTCCTGCAGAAAACTGATAAGAGACTCGAACACAAAAACATATATATGCAGCTAGCCTTTTTTTCTAGAATTAGTTAGTACTCTATATGACCATTCATATCTTAACAAAGTTTAAAATGTATATATATCTATATATCTATATATGTTAATCTTGTAAATTTTGATATAAAATTCAAACTTTAAGAAAAGTTTAAAGAATCAGAATAGAATCAAAAGAGTTGAGATTAGTAATAGAATAGTCCCTTAATTAATTTTGCCTTTGTCCTGTACCATAGCAGAAGATGGCTCTTTTATTCTGGCATGATACAGGGAGTTTGCATTTTCCTTTTAACAACATGCTTGAGTTTAAAGAAGGAGAGAGCCATTCTCCAACTCCAAAGTCAGCTTTAAATTTTAATTGAACTGGGACTATTAGAAGACCAATAGTGGCCGGGCGGTGGTGGCGCACGCCTTTAATCCCAGCACTCGGGAGGCAGAGCCAGGTGGATCTCTGTGAGTTCGAGGCCAGCCAGGGCTACCAAGTGAGGTCCAGGAAAGGCGCAAAGCTACACAGAGAAACCCTGTCTCGAAAAACCAAAAAAAAAAAAAAAAAAAGAAGACCAATAATGTTAAATCTTTAGAGAAAATCAGAAACAAGCATTTAGAAAGACATAAAATTTTTTAGATAATATATATCCATACATCGTTTCATTCTGTTTCTTGGGATAGATGATTTGTCCCTTTTCTTCAGTTGTCTCATTTGTCCAGTGTTCTTCAGATTCCTTAACCTTCATTCTCCTAAAAGACAAAAACAAAAACCTTTCCCCAAGACTAATTTTGGGGATGTTCCCTTTTGGCAAGTTATTATCTGATTAAATGAAAAGGCATGTGTTATTGATACAAGTTAGTTTAAATTGGATGTTCATGCTGGTTGATGAACTATCACCTCCTCTAATTAAGAGGTCTCTCTTGTTCAAATCGAACCTTTATCAATTTTGATGGTATCCACAGCTTATCTTCTCCTGTAGAAACAAAAGCAAAACCTCATCCCCAATGTAATACATACGCTGGTTTCCATTCTGAGGTCAGCACATCCTTAAAGTATATAGGCTGATTTAATTCTGTAGTTTTTTTCTATTATCCAATGTCTCTCTGCAGCCGTTGTTCCTTTCTCATTGGCATTCAGAAAATTCAAAGTTAGAAGAGCATTATGCAGTCTATTTCTGGGGATTTTTTTTACCCATTTCTGTTTATTTAGCATATCCTTTAGAGTTCTGTTTGATCTTTCTATAACTGCTTGACCTGTAGGATTATGTGGTATGCCTGTAATATGCTTTATATTGTAATAAGCAAAAAACTGTTTCATTTTAACAGAGACATATGATGGAGTATTGTCGGTTTTGATTTGTGCAGGTATAACCATGATGGCCATAACTTCTAGCAAATGAGTGATTACAGAATCAGCTTTTTCAGAACTCAAAGCAGTTGCCCATTGAAATCCTGAATAAGTATCGATGGTGTGGTGTACATATTTCAATTTTCCAAATTTTGCAAAGTGAAACATGTCCATCTGCCAGATTTCATTTCTCTGAGTACCCTTTGGGTTACATCCTGCTGGTAATGGTGTTTGATTGTAGAAGGAACAAGTAGGACATTTCTTTACTATTTCTTTGGCTTGTTGCCAGGTTATGGAAAAATCCTTTTTTAAACCTTTACTATTGAAGTGATGTTTTTTATGAAATTCTGAGGCCTCCAGCACATTTCCTATCAATAATTTATCAATCTCATCATTGCCTTGTGCTAGAGTGCCTGGCAGACCAGTATGGGATCGAATGTGTGTTATATATAAAGGATGATTCCTGTTCCTGATTGTATCTTGTAATTGAATAAATAGTGAAGTTAATTCTGAAGCATCAGGGATAAATTCTGCAGTCTCAATATGTAATACCACTCTTTCAGCATACTGAGATTCAGTTACTATGTTGAGAGGTTCTGAAAAATCCATTAATACCAACAGAATAGCATACAATTCTGATTTTTGAACTGAATTATATGGACTTTGAACCACTTTACTTAAATTTTCTGATTTGTAACCTGCCTTTCCTTCTTTGTTGGCATCTGTATAAAATGTATGAACTCCAGATATGGGTTTTTGCCCTACAATTCGAGGCAAGATCCAATCAGCTCTCTTTATAAGATCAATTCTATTGCTTTTGGGATATTTGCTGTTAATTTCTCTCAAAAAATTACTGCAAGCTCTTTGCCAAGGTTCACTTTCTGTCCATAATTTTTCAATGTCCTCCTTAGTTAATGGTACAACTATTTCTGCTGGGTCTATGCCTGCTAATTGACGAAGTCTCAATTTTCCTTTGTAAATCAAGTCAGAGATTTTTTCCACATAAGTTTTTAATTTTTTATTTGGTTTATTTGGTAAAAATATCCATTCCAATGTAACATCTTCCCTCTGCATTAATATTCCAGTAGGAGAACGCCCAGAAGGTAAAATAACCAAAATGCAATCCAGCTTTGGATCAATACGATCCACGTGTCCTTCATGCACTTTCTTTTCTACCAAGGCCAATTCTTTCTCAGCTTCAGGTGATAATTCTCTTGGACTATTTAAGTCCTTGTCACCTTCTAAGGTTTTGAACAAATTAGTCAGTTCATCATTTTTTACTCCAACAATAGTTCGTAGATCAGAAATATCTCCAAATAATCTTTAAGTCATTAAGAGTCTGTAGTCTATCTCTCTGAATTTGCACTTTTTGGGGTCTAATTTTTTGTAGCTCTATTTTATATCCTAAATAATTAATAGAATCTCCTCTTTGTATCTTTTCAGGAGCAATTTGTAATCCCCAGCAAGGCAAAATTTTCTTTACTTCTTCAAACATTATTTCTAAAGTATCTGCATTTGAGTCAGCTAGTAAAATATCGTCCATATAATGATAAATTATAGATTTAGGAAATTTTTTTACGTATCACTTCCAATGGCTGTTGTACAAAGTATTGGCACAGAGTTGGGCTATTCAATATTCCCTGTGGGAGGACCCTCCATTGAAATCTTTTAACTGGTTGAGAATTATTATAAGTAGGTACTGTAAAAGCAAATCTTTCTCTGTCTTTTTCTTGTAAGGGTATTGAAAAGAAACAGTCTTTTAAATCAATAACTATGAGAGGCCATCCTTTTGGTAACAGAGTAGGCAAAGGCATCCCAGATTGTAGAGAGCCCATTGGCTGAATTACTTTGTTAATTGCTCTAAGGTCTGTTACCATTCTCCATTTATCAGATTTCTTTTTAATAACAAATACAGGAGAATTCCAAGGGCTGGTTGATTCTTCAATATGCTGAGCATTTAACTGTTCTTCTACCAGCTCTTCTAAAGCCTGGAGTTTCTCTGTTGTTAAAGGCCATTGCTGGACCCATACAGGTTTGTCTGTTAACCATTTTAAAGGTAGAGCTGTTGGTGTGTTTGGAAGATCATCAGTTATTGTGCCCTGTTCTTGTATAATATGGATGGCTGGTGACCACTCATTAGAACAATATCTTCTAATATTTCTCTCATTAACATGTGCTACTTTATGATTTGTTTCTGAGATTGGAGGGATGTTAATCTGAGTATTCCATTGTTGCAACAAGTCTTGACCCCATAGGTTCATAGTTATGTTAGCCACATAGGGTTTTAATTTTCCTCTCTGTCCTTCTGGACCTATACATTCGAGCCATCTTGCACTCTGTTTCACCTGAGATAATGTCCCAATTCCTAACAGTTGAACGTTTACCTCCTGAAGAGGCCAAGTTGGATGCCAAAATTCTGGTGCAATTATGGTAACGTCCGCACCTGTGTCTACCAGACCAGACAACAAACACCATTTATTTTTATCGTTAATTTTGGTCTTTGTTCATTAATAGATGTTTGCCAAAAAATTTTCTTTATGTTTTCTCCGGAATTTTCTATTCTCTCTGTTTCATCATCCTCACCAGCATGATTTATTCCAATAGGCATTTGGTTATTTAATCGCTCAGAGCAGGTATTTCCTCTATGGCTGCAGGAAAGGTTTGAACTGGATTTGCGACGGGGGCCTGCGCGAGGCGCCTCTGGGAGTTTCCCGAAGACTGAGGCAAAGGATTACCCTGTTTGTCCTTTGTTGATCTACATTCGTTGGTCCAGTGTTTTCCCTTACCACATCTTCTGCATACTCCAGAAGGAAGGGACATTCTGTTGCCATTGTTCCTTGAAGAAACATTGTTTCTCGGAATGACCTGTCTACAGTCCCTTTTCAAATGTCCTTGCTTTCCACACCCAAAACATCTAACACTCCTCAAACCTTTTGAAATTACTTCTCCTACCCACATATCATCATGCTCATCAGCCTCAACATTAATTGTTTCTCTAATCCAATCTTCCATAGGTGCAGATCCTGCCCTTAATGGCTTGATTATTCTTTTGCATGCTGCATTTGCATTCTCAAAGCCCAAAGATTCAATTATTGCCTTACCAGCTTCTGAATCCGAGACCATTCTCTTTACTGCTGAAGCCAGTCTTTGTAAAAAATCTGTATAAGACTCTTTTGGGCCTTGCATCACCTTTGTAAATGACTCAGATTTTTTTCCTGGTTCCTCAACTCTGTCCCATGCATTCAAGGCTGCCATTTGACATAAAATTAGGGTTTGAACATCATATAAACATTGTGTTTGTACTGAAGTATATTAGCCTTCTCCAATATGCTGACCCTAGCAAACTTGTATTCCTTTATCCCTCCATTGTTTTTCTATGTTTTTAGCCTCCTCCTTAAACCAGGTCAGAAATTGAAGTCTCTGGCTGGGTTCCAGAACACCTTGTGCAAGGTCCCGCCAGTCCTGTGGTACTATCCTATTATATGTTGACTAAGAGTTTAACATTTGCTTTACATATGGGGAATGCATGCCATAAGATACTATTGCCTCCTTAAACCTTTTTAAATCCAACATTTCAATTGGAGCCCAAATATTTTGTGTAGCCATTTGATCAGGCATCTGCTGTATGGTTACAGGATAAATTAAGGGTGACTGTGTGAAAACAGGCTTTCTTTCTGTAACCTTATGATCCAGACTTGAAACAACTTCACTGTTAATTTCTTCTGTCTGAACTTTTACAGGTTTAACAAGTTCTTCTAAAGCTGTTATCCTGGCACTTAAATCGACTATCTTTTTAAATATTAAAATGAGGATTAGCATAGTGATAAGATGCATAATTCCACCAATACTAATATTATATAGTTGTTCCATTGTCAGACTGCCTAAAATTTCGAACAAAAACCAATTTTCTTCCAATGTACACATAAAACCCATTTTTTTTAATGTGGAAAAAAATTCTCTTTTAGATAGTTTCCTTTAAAATATCTGATATGTTATGACTTACCAAATCTGCGTAGAACAGTAGAAATCCAAGGGGATTTTCAAAACAGCCACCTAGTGTCCCAGGTGTAAATCCAGAGAGAGAGAGAGAGAGAGAGAGAGAGAGAGAGAGAGAGAGAGAGAACCACAAGAAAGTGTAGCTGGCTAAAGCTTAAATCCAGCCACGTGTTCCCTTTTGTGCCGAGTCAAAGCTTGGGTCTGGCTTCCTTAAGCTCTGACCATGTGCGTTGGCTTTACAGGCAGGGCCCTGTTCAGCAGGGCAGGTCTAAGTTGTTTGTAGCACCGGCTTTAAGCTAGCAGGCTTTAAGCAAGCAGCTCAGTAAGTCCGGCCTGAGGCCAAGGACTAGGGGGCTGCCACTTGGACTAGGAAGCCGGCGCTCGGACTAGGACGCCGGCCGCCCGGTCTGCCGCCCTTGTGGGAAAGCGGACCTGCCGCCAAGCCAAGCGGTTTTTAATGGATTCTTGTCATGTTGGGCGCCAGATGTAGATGTAACCAACCATCTTATTAAATAAGAAACACAGAAACAATGTAAAAGAGAAAGCCGAGAGGTCAGAGCTCAGAGCTAAAATCTGACCCTTCCTCCTGCTGTCCCAGCTTCACGAAAGAGAGCTACTTCCTGTCTGTAAATTGATTTTCCAGTCATTCTGCCTTCTCATTGGTTGTAAACCCAAACATGTGACTGCCTCGTCACTGTCTGAATGTACAGCTCCCTAGGTCTTAAAGGCATATGTCTCCAATGCTGGCTGTATCCCTGAACACACAGAGATCTATGGGATTAAAGGCGTATGCCACCACCACCACACTCTGGCTATGGCTTTAATAGCTCTGACCCCCGGGCAACTTTATTTATAACATACAATCAAAATCACATTTCAGTACAATTAGAATACCACCACAATTAAGAAAATAGACACTGGGTTTTGCTAATCCCTGTATCACCTCAAAAATATGTGTAATGGACTGGGTGGTGGTGGTATACGCCTTTAACCCCAGCACTAGGGAGGCAGAGCCAGGAGGATCTCTGTGAGTTTGAGGCCAGCCTGGGCTACCAAGTGAGTTTCAGGAAAGGTGCAAAGCTACATAGAGAAACCCTGTCTCAAAAAAAAAAAAAAAAAAAAAAGTGCAATGTATCAAGATATTAAATTATAATTTATTGGGAATTCAGAAGGATCTTTTCATAAAATTGAAGCTGAAATTTCTTGATTATTTTATGTGGATTTTAGCTAAATTATAGGGATGTATAAATTTGATACCTACTAGATTCTAAAAAAATACAGAAACAATATGCTAGTATTTAGCCTCTGGGAATATAAAGAAAAAAAGATGATAAGTAAATAGTATAATAGTGAAATAACAGGGATTCCTTTTAACAACCAGCAGCTGTTCTTCAGATATATCTAAATTGCTCTAACACTTTATTGATGTATGTACCTATATATTATCTATCCTGGATGTAGTTAAACTGCAAGAATCTAATCAGGGTTTCTAGACAAGATTAATTTTTGATTAAGATGTAATACTTGAGATAAAAAACAAGGACACACATATCACTGTCCAGTGAAAGCCACTGGAACTATTAACAGAGGAAGGGAAATTCCACCGAGGCTAGTTTGCCATCCCCACTGAATAAAAACTAAAAAATCAAAATTAGACTTCAGTATATCCATGAGGGAGTTTTGAAGAATGAAGCAGCAAAGAGAAGCAGGGGGTGGGTTATAAATTTTCTTGGACCTGTTTTAAGCAGGAGTGAATGACTTGATTAGATTTATGCTGTGGAAACAACAAATCAATAAGAAGGCGCTTGTAGTAATTGAAGAAAAAGGCACAGTGCTTGTCTGACCTACAGCACGTGACCAAGAATAGGAAACAAAAAGCCGTAAGATTTAAGGCTTAAATGACAGCCAAATACTCAGGATAAAAATCAGACCTCTGAACTAAAGGAGATCAAGTTACAAGCACCAGCTTCATTGGTTAATTATCTTTACATATTCTCAGAGATCTTTAATATCTATAACTCTCAATTTACATTGGCAAATTGAAGATTATGTCAGTAATTACTTATCAAATTCTTACACAAATGTGCTGTTACTTTATGCAAAATTTTTTGCACAGGACCAATAGCTATTATTATCCACATAACTCTAACAACGTATTTGTCAAGTGATCTTAATTAGAAAAAAAATGCTCTGGTATTTAAAAAAGATTATACTTTATCATGAGTTGTTTTCTTTAATATTAAATTATATATAGGACAAATATTTAGTCCATTAATCAAAATTTATAATACAAGTTAGCAATGGATGGAAAATAATTTCCTAAATATAACAAGTATCCATTTTTTTCTATAAATTGCTCAAAAATATTTTATATCCTAAATACTATAGCATTATTTTTCATTTAAATTTATTGTCTTTATCCATAATAGATTCATAGGTTGAAATTATACTGGCTATGAATTTTTTTCTTATAGTAAGATAAAGCAAAAACTATCTGAAGTTGGACAAGGCAAAATAACGGAAAGAAAGGAGCCAAGAGAAGACACAGGAATCAGAAACCCACCTGTTTACATGCTCAGGAATTATATATAAGCAATGAATGGAAACCATAATACATTCACAGAAGACTTAGTACAGATCTGTGTAAGCACTGTGAATGCTGCTTCAGTCTTTGTGAGTTCATATGAGATTTGCCAATGTTATGAAATAAAGAATGAAGGAAAACCTACCCACTATGGTAAAGGTTAACATCTGAACTGTGGCTTCTACCTACTGTGAGATGGAAAATCAGTTTTATCCAATAATGTGACACTGGGTTTATCAGCCACTCCAGGACAGGTATCACATTAAGGAGTCGTTGACCAACATGTCATAAATTCCAAAGATGGTTTTGTGTGTATGATTTTATTTGTTTAGAGTTTGATGTATATTTTTTCTTTCTGGTTGGGGTTTCATTTTTCTCATGTTTTGGATTTTTGTTGTTGTATTAGGTTCATGTTTGTCTTTAGAGAAAGAACTTAAAGTTTGGTGAAAATGAAGGGGAGAGGATCTGGTAGTAATTGGGGAGGGGAAGAATATGATCAAAATGTTTAAATTTAAAATTTGTTTCAAACAATGGAAATATAATAAAGAAGAATGTCACTTCCTTTTTGGAAATTAAAATGGTAATAAAGCAAAACATCTTTTTGGGTTAACTTATAAAAAATGTTTTTCTTAAAAATTAAGATATGGATGTCAATGACAAAATTTTGAGAAGAAAATTGTTACAGAAAATATGACATTTATAAAAAGTATAATTACATTTAAATATTGTTGTTGTAAAATGAAATAAAAAAATAAGTTGTCACAGGATTGCATTATTTACTGGGAAAACCTGTTTCTAAAGCTGTTGCATGGCTCAACCCTAGCACACACCTTTAACCCAAGAACTTTTTGCTTAATCATTGCAAACAGGATTAAATAAAGTTAACTGTAGGTCAAGAGGCAGAACAAGCAATCAGTTGACATGACATAAACATAGAATTATTAAGATAAAACCATAGAGAGGAAGAAGTAGTCAGGAGGATGAATAGAGAGATACAAAGAAAATAGAAAGGAAGAACAATCAGTTTGAAGAGGATGGTTTCAGATGTCAGAGGAAAGAGTCTTCTGGGACACTGATTGAGGAGGAAGGGCAGTTTGATTCTTTTTCTGCCTCTCTGAGCCAGTAGGTTTTCACTGCAGCATCTGGATCCCAAATCTTTATTGGTAAAATGGAACCATTGAAATTTTCATAAAAGAGCATTTGGCATTGACACACAAATTCATGACATGACCACACAGAAAGAGAAACCACTCCAGCTGTGGACAAACTGAGAATCAGATTTGGTATGACATATCTGAGAAGTCCTCAAGGACAGAGTTAAGTAATATTAACAGGAAAAATCTTTCCCACATGGAGGATGGAAATATCATAATATAGGACATAATGACACTGTACAGTGCTACTTTAGATGGCTTGAAAACAAAAGCAGAAAATAAAAATGTGAATAATTTAACTGAGATTGACATAATACCAATTATGCTTAATATCAGTCTGGTAATTTATAATTGTCTTTACTAGTTACAGTATTTTTTGTGCCACATATGAAACAGTGGTTTGATAATTGTGCCAAATATGAAAAGTGGGTTGATAATATACAAGCCTTAGAGAGACTTATAAATGAAAATAAGAAAAATACTCATGTGTTGAGGAATTTAGACAATAACTACCATGCCACCACATAATGAAACTGAAGAGGGGTAGCCCAAAGTTGTTAGAAAGCCAGCAATAGTTTATCCAGTTATGACACAAGAACTACCAGCAGGTGATTGACATCCCCAAGGTTATGAAAAATCCTATGGAAATAGTAGATTTCAGGAGATTTAAAGAAGTGGTCATTTCATATGTTATGCATTCACCCTATGTAAAGCAGGTATTAAATTCATGGGTAACTCAAAACAGAATTGTCCCCATAAACTGGAAAGTTTTAGAAACAGCAATATTGGAAACTGGTCCTCAGTTACAGTGGGTAATATGGTGGAAAGAGGAAGCTGGTGTCATAGAGAAATAAAGTAGGTCTGGAGGTATTAATGCCCCGGCCAGCGGGGTGTCAACGGGGGCGACCCACCTGTGGGAGAGAATGAAAGGGATGGGGAGACACGAGAGAAGACAGCAAGACAAATGTTCTGATCAAGCTGCAAATTTTATTCTCCTCAGGAAGGCTTATATAGCATGGGAGGGGAACCGCCTGACATTTTTGAGGTGGTATAAAAGGGCCCAAGGATTCCTCTTTTAAGGGGAGATTTTTGCAGGGGGGGCAGTCTGGATTATGATAATGGGCCGCCCCTTTCTCTAGGGAAGCCTCCTCGGTGGGGTCTGGAGGGGAATTATAGGTAAAATTATTAGCAGAGGGATAAAGATGGGCAGGAGCGGACTCCTGGGGATTGTTAGGTTTAAAAGTCATGAGCATCCCCTCTTCCATAGAGCTCAGGTCGTGAGCCGAGGGACAGACTGAAGGCTATCGAGAAAGCGCTCGGGAGGTCTTAGGGCAAGTAGAGGGGGAGTGAAAAGCTTCTTTTAAGAGTATTTCTCCTATATTAATAAGTTCTTGTATGTCAGGGGAATATTTATACACTCTAAGAATGTCATTCATAAGCTTCCAGTAAGAAAATGTGGTGATGGGAACTTTCTCTAGTCCAAAAGTCCTGTAGAAATCATCTAAACATTCTCTGAGACGTGCCCAACTTTTTTCATCTATGGTTCCTCCTTGGGGGAACCAAGGACATGTGTCTACAATATAATCAAAAAAGGCTTTAAGATCTTTTTTCTTTACCCTAGTTCTTCGTATCTTGATGGCCTCTTTTAGGCCAGAAAGCAATAAATTTTGTGACGACGTTGCCTGTCCCATGGCACGTCACTTTCTTACCTGCATTGTCTCTGTTCTGCTCCAGGATCACGTCCTGAACCGGGCCATTTCAGGGGAATCCAACAACTTCACCAAGGACTTGGTCTTCCTCCGGGAGACGACGTTCCGAACCTTAAGAGGTGGTTTCATCCACATTGGGCGCCAGTCTCCCTGCCTGCAGGGCTTCAACGGGTTCTCAACCACCCTAAGGAGGGAATGTAGGGTCAGGAGATACAAAGGAAAAGACACCAAGTCTAGATGCTGATCAATGTGCCACTTTATTTTTCTTCCACAAAGGTTTATATAGTTCCACAGGGTGGGGGAAGCAAGAAGCTGTCATCTGCATAAGGTGGGACAAGCTAACAGGATGTTTGTATAGGATGTTTACAGGGTGAGAGGGTCAAGGGCTCTGACTCAATGTCCTGTTGCTAGGCAACCTGACTGTAAGATGATCTAGTCCCCTGTCTTATTGGGGGTCTGTATTTTTCCACTAACTAGAGATTCTGTCCTTGTCCCTGACATATTAATATCTCCAAAGATCAGTTTCTAGGTGAAGGTCAATATGCTGTGTTACACAGTTGGCTTAAATTTGATGATCTTACCATGGCTCTGTGTCATTTAGCATCTTTAAATGCATGGGACAGGGCTGAAGAGTTAGGAGAAAGGGCTGAGCAATTTACTAAAATTATCCAGGGTCCAAAAGTAGCATTCATTGCTTTTTGCAAAGATTGAATGCATCTGGAAATGAATGGTATCAGATTCAGAAGTCAGACAAATATTAATCAAATTTATGATTTTTGAAATGCTAATTAAGAATGCAAAAGGGTGATAGACCTTCAATGACAACATCAGCACCAATAGATGGATGGATTAAAAATATGGCTGATATTGGATCTCACATTTATGATGTTACTCTGATAGAATTAATTTCAAAAAGTTGTTTTTGCACAATGCCTAGGGCATTATAGGAAATCTTAAATGGACTGTTTTTTTAAGTTGTTTGACCATTTTTTCATGCTTATTTCTTTTGTTTATTACATGAAAATAAGTGGGTTTTATAGTTTATGTCTTGATATCCAAGCAGAGAGTAATTTGTTGACTCCAAGTTGTAGTTGTAAGTTTTAACTTCCAGCTGCAGAAAATCTTCACAGAAATGGTATGACAGCAAAAAACCTCTGTATTAGTTACTTTTTGTTGCTATAATAAAATATCATGAACAAAAGCAACATATGGAAGAAGTTTATTTTGATGTATGGTTCCATAGGGAAAATCTGTGGAGTCAGAGACAATCATGGCAGCATGAGACCAGAGCAGAAACCTGGGAGATCACAACTACATCTTCAAACACAAAGCACAGATGAAAAGGAATTGAGTTGAAGCTATAGACTCTCTAAGTCTGCCCTTGGTGACTTATTTCTGCTAGCCATGCTCCAATCACTGAATATTCTTCAACCTCCCTAAACACTACCACCAACCAGGAACCAAAGGTTCACATACAGGAACCTATAAGTCTGATTTCTCATTCAAATCATCACATTCTCTAAGAACTATATTATTAGTTCACTTAATAACACTATGGCAAGGTGTGGGGGATTACATGTCAATAGAGTCAGAGACTCTGAAAGAATGTTACATGAAGCAGCAAGGTGGCTCTCCTCTTTGTGCTAAAACACAAGAAGACAAAACAGACATGCAATTGGGCATTTATAGCCCAGCACACCGTGTATAGTATAGAGATGTAAATTTTGCCAGGGAAACCCCTTAGTTATTTTTTCCTCAATATTCCCATAAGAATTACTGATTTGATAGTAGCAATAAAACTTCATATTCATCAGCATTATCAGCATAATAATAATAACAATAACAAGAAATACTTATATTAGATATTATCATCACATTGCATGCATCATGGGACACAACTCTAAATTGTAGTGAAATAATCTTTTTTGTATTCTGTGAAAACTCTGTCTCTCTGATTGGTTTAATAAAAAGCTAAATGGCCAGCTGGGCAAGATTTCTGGGCAGAGAGTTTGCTGGGAAGAAGAAGATGGAGATTTCAGGAGACACAGAGAAAGCAGGATGGGCACTCTAGAGATGAGATAATAAACTGAGCTTTCATAATTAATAATAAGTCTCTGTGTCATTATTGGAGAGCAGATGGTCCCAGTGAAAAAGTCTTACTATACTTAATAGAATCTCATACAAGGCATATTATCTTGTACAAAAATTGAAATAAGTCCAATGAGGTATAAGGGCTAGGAAAAGCCTTGTAGTGTATGTAGTCTTCTCTTACATGATAAAGGGAATGTATTTTAATACCAATATGTAGCTTTAATCCAGTGTTCTAAAACCTAAGGAAACCAGAATTTCAGCAGTTCCTGAGGATTACCTCTTATATTTTTGTTTGTTTTGCATTCCATTCTGAAATCAGGCTATTATATTGAACAAAGCTGTCTGGAATGCATGTATGTGACACTGGTACAGACTTACATTATTCAATTTCTAATAATAGAGTTAAGGTAGCTAGCTTAATCAAACATTAACTGTTATACAGATTGTGCTTGTGCCCCTCATAGCACTTTTATATTAAGCTATAGCATCCAAACTATATATAAGTGCACAAAATATAGGCCCCAGTGAACTTCCACACCCTTCTTCCCATGTGAGGATTCAGGGAGAACTGTAGCCAGAAGTTTTTTGGATCCCATCAGGCCTCCATAGTCCAGACAAATCTCTCTCACCCATAGTTAGGCAGCTGCTCAGACTCAAATAAACACACAGAGGCTTATAGGCTAATGTTATTTAAAACTTCTCAGCCATTAACTCAGGCTTATTACTGACTAGCTCTTACACTTAAATTAACCTATAATTCTTATCTATATTTATCCACATGGCTTGGTACCTTTTTCCAGTTCTGCCTTATCTTATTTCCTCTGTGTCTGGCTGGTGACTCCTCACTCTGCCCTTCCTCTTCCCAGGATTTTCTTAGTCTGTTGCCCTGCCTATACTTCCTGCCTAGCTACCGGCCAATCAATGTTTTATTAAACCAGTGTACAAGAGCATTATCCCACAGCATTTTCCCTTTTCTGTTTAATTAAAAAGGAAGGTTTTAACTTTAACATAGTAAAATTATATATAACAAACAGTTACCAAGCAGCAATTACAGTTATAATATCTAGTCTATTTGTATTTGCAAAATTAAAGAAAATATTCTATCTATCCTGTATTTATGAGTTTAAAGTTTCATATCTAATTTATCTTTTATCATAACCAAAGAAAATTACAACTCTCTATTCTTCAACTACATCAAAGACCCCAGAAGGATATAATATTACCTAAGTAAATAGGAAGTGCATTGTAAGCAACTTCCAAAAATCTAAAATGACAGAGACAGCTGACTGCCTGAACAGTCACCCAAAGTTCCTCTGCAATGTTGAGGCATCCTTCTTCAGCCTAAAGGCCTAGGGAATTTTAGTCACTTGTCCCTGTGTCCTGTAGAATGTCTATCAATTTCCTCTGCAAAGCAGGAACCTGAAGAGCCATCTCATTTTGCAAAGTTCAGTGGTCACCTTCCTACAGGTCCTCCATGTTCAGTTTATACAACATATTGTCAATTAATTGACACAATAGCACTTTTTTGCCCAGTCGCTAACTTTGGCCACAAAGAAAGCAATCTCCATAATGGGTTTCTTCAATGCCCACCATCCTCCTCAAAGTAATTGGTACTGCCAGGAGCAAACTTGTCTCATTGTTGAGAAAAGTCTAAGTTCTTAAAACATTTTAAGTGCCATATTCTGTAGGTCTTTGAAGTGTTTGAAGATTACCCACTTAGCTGTAATATATCTATGTATACCTAGAAAACTTCACTAACATGACTGTAAGTTTGATTATCATAGATGACTAAAAATTAATCAGTGTTTCTTAATTATACATCGCAATGTTAAATAAGTTACATAAACATAATACTTCAATATATACAGTATAACAGAATTAACTCTAAGTTTGCATCAACAAACCAAAATCCATAGCAATGTAAAACATTTTAAACAAGTTGCTGCTCTTTAAATTAGATTCAGTAATCTACCCTTTTATCCTATCATATGTATAATATCCCCCTTTCTTTTTAGAAAGAGACTGTATTTGTAATCAATCAACTTTAAATAAAAATAAATGTTTATAAACAATATTATCGGAATTTGGGAATAGCTTTGCATACTACTTCCTGATAGTTGGGGGCACTGGCAATCTTATGGAGATCCTAAGAAAATTAAGAATTATGGTCAAGTCCTGACTGGAGTAGTCTGTGAGGCTGCAATGTCTGAGCCAGTTTCTTTGAATCTGTTCTGGATGTTGGAACATTTGGAGACATCTCAGGGGATCTTCCTTGCTTGGAAGCAATCCATAGATTCTCATCTTCTGTGGAAACAAAAACAGAACCTCTTTTCCAAAGCAATGTGTCCTTAGACACAAATTTTGAAATCATGACTATATATATATTGGTTTAACTCAGTAGTCTTTACAATCAAATGTCTTTCTGTAGTTAAAAATCCCAAAGATACTATAATCCAGACTCTGTGTGTGATTTCCATCTCTAAATGACTTATTTTTTATGACTTTTACTGTCTCTTTAAAGACTTTATTTTTTAAAACTATCTGTTTCTTTATACAACAGCATATATTATTTTTTTCTCTCTCTTCCAAGTCTACATACATTTTTACGCACATTGTAAAGAGTTTAGAGTTTTATTCCATATGAATCTGTCTTATTGTGATTTATAATCCTTCTCTGACCAGGACAGATTTTAAATTGTTAAACTGCATGGCTAGGATGAAAAGTCACAGCTGACTTCACCTACCTCAGCTTCCCAATATGGTGGTGGTGTGCCTACTGCCAACCCCAGGAAGCAGTGGTTCTGTGCCTCCAAAAAGCAGTGTGTAGCCCAGAAACCTCTTTTGTCTGTATGAGCAAAGGCTAAATCCACCATGCAGTGTGCCACATAGCTTGAAGACACCTTTGTGTACTGAGGTGGGAATCTGCCATACTGTAGGTGAAGCCCACATGCCATGAACCTGCCATGTCCAGGGGACACATCACTGTACCACAGCCTGCCATGAGCAACATGAACTAGCAAGGGGCTCTTAGCTACACTGATAATCTCTTCTTAAACTCTCTTAGGTTTTAGGTGGAAACTCTTGCCCCACCTTGGGTGCCACTCAAGATCAATCGACATGAGTCTATTAAGTGGGTAACAGAATTTATTAAGATATAAATTGCAGGTATTACTATGATTCTTCTTAGGTCTTTGGTGGAGTTGAAAACTAGATAGTTACAGTTATAATCTTCTCATATCTTAGCTAGAACATATTAGTACTAGAGCCATAATCTTCAAGATAGGACAGCTATTGGAATAACTTTGGTAATTTGCCATTTACCTACCTTCTGGACATTTCTGGACATTTGGCATATCTTTTTTGTTTGATGTTATTCTTGTTAGTTGTAGTTCCATCTTTGTTTATGTTATTACCCTTGTTTTTCCTGGACAATACTTGATAATCATTCTTATTGTATATACTTTGCATTAAGATTAGAACCTTCTTATTTAGACAAAAATGGGAAAAGTAGTGGTATTTGTTCTGCCTATGACCTTGAGCTATATGGCCCAAAGGAGGTGGTGGACTCTTATAAGGATTTGGAGAAGGGTCACATGCCCCTTCTCCTTGCTCCTGCCTGAGAGGTGGATTCAATCCTGGTCAGATCAGAGGATGACTTCTCCTGTCTTCTCTGTTCTGTAATCATGAGTGTGTTTCCTCAATTTATATATTAATAAATTGTTACCCACTTAATAGACATGTGTATTGATCTTAATAGAGAACAAGTTCTATGAACCAGGAAAAGTGACCAAATCTCATATACTTGATTTGATTGCAGTATTCTACATGTGTGTAACTGAGGTAATTCAATTATAGTATTTGCAACCCCTGATCTTCTGGTTTCATTAGAACCATTATATTCTGTCTATTTATTTGTTGCTGGAGGGCTTCTCTCCAGGTTCCCCAAGCCCCGCAATCCCACAATCTACTTATAAAATAATCACTCAGATGCTTATATCACTTATAAACTGTATGGCCGTGGCAGGCTTCTTGCTAACTGTTCTTTTATCTTAAATTAACCCATTTTTATAAATCTATACCTTGCCATGTGGCTGGTGGCTTACCAGAGTCTTTACATGCTGCTTCTCCTGGTCATGGCTGCAGTGTCTCTCTCCTCAGCCTTCTGCTTCCCAGAATTCTCCTCTCTCCTTGTCCCACCTACTTCCTGCCTGGCCACCTACTTCCTGCCTGGTCACTGGCCATCAGTGTTTTATTTATATAGAACGATATCCACAGCATTTCCCCTTATCTTCTTTTTTTTTAAAAAGTAAGGTTTTAACTTTAACATGTTAAAATTACATATAACAAAACAATTATCAAGCAAGAATTACAGTTACAATATTAAAGAAGATGTCCTATCTATCTTATATTTGTGAATTTAAGGTTTTATATCTAACTTATCTTTTATCATAACTGAGGAAATTACAACTATCTAGTTTTCAACCACATCAAAGACCTGAGAAGGAACATAATGGTACCTGAGAAATGGCAAATGGATGCAAGCAACTTTCGGGAATCTTGCAAAAGTAGACCAAGACAGCTGGCAGCCTGGACAGTTACCTAATGTTTCTCAGCATTGTTGGTGCATTTAAATTGGCTACAGGCCTAGAGTATCTGACAGGCCATTTTTAGAAGCAGGAATTCTGAGAGACCATCTTACCCTGTCTTGGTAGAGTACAGTGGTTGCTTTCCTTGTGTCCCTCTTGTCCAGAAAGGACAGCATTATATTTGTACTGTCAGCCATCAAGGCAAGGGCAGTTCTTTGCCCAGTAGGCCATTTTGTGCCAAAAAGACAAACTTCCAAATGGAAATGTCTTAGAAGCCCAACATTCTCTCTATCTTCAATCTATCATCTATCTATTTACCTATTTATTCATCTTTTGTTATCTGTCTACATATCTATTCTTTTTGAAACTGGAATGAAATCCAGGGCATTCAACCTGCTAGAGACACATTTATTTCTGAATGATTCTATTTTTCCAAGATTGATATTTTAAATTTTCTTCTTCCTAAATTTATATATAAATAACTCATAATATTGAAATTTTCAAACATGAAATAACTGCCCTTCATGTACACTGGCGAATAGGGAGGAATACAAACTGCAGGTAAGAAACACTTACAAATTCCTTATACCTGTGAATTAAAGCATAAAATCAAGATTTGTATCAACCAAGATACTATTCAGGATTTTAAAATGTTAATTTGAAACTTGAAGTGAACAAATGCTACATTCAGTGATCAACACAGTTGGAGACAGGACAAAATGAATAGAGTTTCAAGAAGAGAGAACTTGATCTATGATTTACCTCACAGGCATCCTTCCTTATTCCCATTGCTTTTGAACATTATGTAAACATGTTCCTAAGATTCAAATAAGTAATGGGAAGAAAGAAGTTTTGTGGTATAATAAACTTCAGAAAGCTATGGAAATTGACCAACTGAAATTATATTTATAGTAGTTTCTTTTAAATAAGATTTTTCTCATATTTTAATTTTAACACATATTTCAAAATTTAAATTCAAAAAACCAAAGATTCTACATTTCAGTATGTTATATTATTTCATTTTAGGATATATGTGTTTCAGTAGTACAAATTTATAGATAATTGACAAGATGATCTGTCACAAAATGCAATTGGTTTTGGAAATCATAAATATTAGTAATTTGTGTTTAATTATACCTAGATTTATTTTTAAGTGAAGATATAATGTTAATAAACTAGAAAAATAACAACATAAAGTAATAAATGGTAAATTATAGTAAAACTTAGGATATATCTGTGATTTATTCATACTCATTGCTTCATGGTGCTGTTAATAAAAATAACTTTCAAAAGTAGTATATTTCTACTATTATTTTTTAATATGATATTATTATTATACAATGATATCTCTTCCAACTTTCTTTTCTCTGTGACCTCCCAGGTATATTCCCTCAAATTTTCCACATATCCCCTGACTTTCTTCACTGATAATAATTATTATATACATATATCTATATGTATGTGTTTAAGATACACACACACCACACACAAAATCAACAGGAAGAAAATAATGAGTGCAGCTGGAATCCTAGATAGCCTCTTTTGACTAGTGAGGTCATTGATCTTAGAAAATATTCTTCTGCTACCACTTTGATAGAACAGCGTATTATCTTATTAAATTTAATTCTTATACTCACAGATATGCATGGCTACCATCCATCATAAAGAAGCCTTTCTTTACAGATAGATACCATTACAGAAAAATACAACTGAACACAATGTTGAGATCAACAGATCATAAGGATCATAAGGATCCCAAACTAATTGATCCATCTACATCACAGTCCTGACTCTGTGGCTCTGAGAATAGATATCCCAGAGTAAGGTGTGGAAAATTGTCAGAGCCAGAATACCAGAAAGTCAGTTGTCAAACAGTCTCTTCTATGGCTATATTTGTGAACAGGAAAACATTTCACAGGGTTTCACCCCCAACACCTGCAAGAAAAGAATTACGGGAAATTAATAACTGCTGGAAGGAGACTTAGCTCATCCTAGAGAAGAACCCTGTTATTCATTGTTCAAAGCATGTTTCTGTTTTGAGAAAATACACATTTCTTTTTCTGAGCTCTTTAATAATATAACAATCTGTTTTACAAACAGCAAAAATTTCATTCAACAAAAACTTGTCACAGTCTTTATGTCATCATCTAGCATGAGAAGTGGATACATAAATATACAGCAGCTAAAGAATTGATGAAATTTACAAAACACAATGTAGCAATGTACACATGATGTACTATTATATGTACTATTGATGTATCAGAGAAAAAAATGGAGGTACTGTTTTCTTTCTGCAATTTTGTCAGTTGAATTATAGGATAGAATTCATTTTAGTTTGGAAATAATGATGATTATAGACTTTCTTTGTTAGTTGTCAGAGAAACCAAGCAGTCTTTCTGTATGATCCTTCTCATGCTTTGTTTTCTTTGTTGTGAGATTATAATATGATTACATTTCTCCCTACTTGTCTCTCCCTCCAAACACTCTCATATACCCTTTCACCATTTTAACAAAATTCATGGTTTTTTTTTCATTAATTGTATTGCATATGTTTGCAGAGATTAATCTAGAGTCCTTTCATTCAACACGACCTTTGTTGTGTGTCAGAAATAATAGAATTTCTAAACAAAACTTCCTAGGGATTTCTGGTGTTCAACATTAGGATACAAAAGAAGCAATTTTCACCTGTTAGTCCCAAGTGAAGAGTCTAACTTTATAGAAATGGGAAGACACAAATAAAACTAAAAGCTCCCCCAAATGATATGAAGGACATGATTTGAATTTCTAAAACATGGCTCACAGTATAATTCTTACCCAAAGGCAGATAATGATCTGCTCATTAATCCTGTAGAGAATATGTTTGAAAGAAAACATCACTGACAAGATCAAGAGGATTTCCCATGGCTGTAGTAGAGGAAATTTTTTAAATAAAGTGAGAAATGACAATTGGTGGGGAAAAAAAATCTATGAATGGAGATGAGATGCATAAAACCATCTTTAAGAGATTCTCTAAAGTATTTAATTAATAGTTCATTTTCACCTGATGTTCAGTTATGTTTTCTTCCCCAAATGATTCCCCTCACAAAATTTAAATGCCATGGATATGCACATTATACAAATTTTCATGTAATAACTGTATCTTAGTGTAAAATGTTTAAAGATTTTTAAATCATCATTTATATTAGACTTTAATCTTTAATATTTGTTATAGAAATTTATACTTCTGAATCAAAAATAGAATGCCAATTATAGACAAATACACAAATATAAAAGCAACTCTACATTTTCTCTTGGGAGAAAAAAAATTAATTCAAGAAAAATTTAGAAGAGTCAAGATTTTTGTTTGAATTATAATTAAATAAATGAATTAAATTCTTGACCACTCTATTAGCTTTAAATCTTTAAGATAATAAAACATTATTAGAAAAGAATTACAATTGATAAATGTAGAGTATCATTATTTAGTAAATAGACTCCTCCAGAGTAAATGTGTCCTGTTCCCAACAACTATGAGTCAGCAATATGTATTACTTCAATTTTATTAGTAGCTGAACCCTGCTAGAAACAAGAATTCTCCATTTCACCATTTCTTGGAAACAATTTTGATCACTGGGAGATCACATGTTCTCTATAGTGTAAACTAGAAATTAATGCTTTTATTTGTATAATACCTCATGCATTTTCAAATTTAATTTATACTTAATTTAGACTGGTGACTGTTGCCTCAAGATTAACCTATGAAAGAATTCAGTTGGCAGAAGAAGTACAGGAAAACCAACGCTCAGACAACAAATAGTTGAGTATTCTTAGAATGGTTAGAAACTTAAGACGAAAATCTTTTGATCAACTGGCTTTTCCTCAAGAACAGAGAATACACAGGGAACTTGAACTACTCAAAGATAGGAGATCATGTGGCTAGGAGCACACAACTTACTCTTCAGAGCTTTTTCTTTCAACCTCATTGCCTGCTTCCATTCTTGATGATGTTCTCCCTTCCTAAAAAGCATTAATTTCCTCTATATGTACATATTTTTGTCTGTGTCTGTCTGTGTGCCACATGTGTGCAGATACCTACAAAGACCAGAGCATGCAGCCATGTGGTGCAGCAGAAGCATGCCGGGCCCACAACCCAGACCCCACACCATGCAGCTAGGGTAAGCAGGACTCCACCAAATGCAGCCTGTGCTTTCTAGCCCTGCATTCAAGAGTACACCAGCAACTCCTCTGCACCAACTAGGACCCCAACAAGAGCCTCTAGAGATGGGTGGTTGGGTACTATTATGATATCTTTGTAATCACGAAGCATGGCCCTGCCCATTGTCACAAGGTACCAAGCTGGACAAGAAGACCAACATGCAGGTCTGGGGAAGTCTGCCCTGGTCTCCAAGGAGAAAACACTAGTCCACATGGCACTTTACGGTACCAGACAGATAGACACTGCTATGGTGAGCAAATATATGGTGTGCTATGGGAGAGAGACAAAATGGTTCAGGTCCTGTGGGCAGGATAATATCTATAGAGGCAAAATAAGTGAGGAGCAGGCTGAGGTAGGTGACTTGGTTGCTCTCCAGGGCCATGGTAATATCTTGGCCTAGACTGATGCTGGAGCTCGTATCTGGGCTCACGGCTCTGGTGCAGCTGCAGTCTCTGGTGATGCCCATGGCTCCTGATACCACCAAATGCTGAGAGAACAGGGCTGTACAAAGTTGTCCCCCAGAAATAGCTGTAAGACTAAAGAGAACTATTTCTCACTGGCTCAAGCGCTTAGGATAGAAGGTCCCACACCTTACCTGGCCAGCATAACAGAGCTCACCCTGTTCACAGGAACATAGGTGAGCTGGCCCTGAAGTTATGACAATGGGAGAGCAGGTCATGCCCCTCTCATATGCCATGTGGTAGCATGGGTGAGGGAAAGATGCCTTCCTTCCTTTGCCCCTCACGACCTGTAGTAGGTGGGGGACCTGACCCAACCTTTTGCCAGCTGCAGCACTCAGGAGATCAGGGCTTGGTCTCATGTGGGCAGCAGTAGAGTTGACCCTGTTGACAGGGGTGCAGGTGAGCCAGTCCTGGAGGCACGAGAAAGGCATAGCTGGTACTGTCTCCCTCCTCTGTGGTGTGGTGGTTGGGCTGAGGGAAAGACACCCTACTCCCTCACCCCTACTACCTCTTGCTCAAGAGGGAGATGACCCTCCCCTTTACCAGCTGCAACACTTAGGAGAATAGGCCCTGCAACTCATCTGGGTAGCACAGCAGAGGTGACCCCGTTGGCAGAGGGGTGTGTGTGTGTGTGTGTGTGTGTGTGTGTGTGCCCCAAAATTGTGAGTATGGAATAACTGTGCCCACTACTCATCTGTCATGCGGTGGTGTGGACAGGGGAGAGATGTCCCTACTTATGAGTCACCTCTCACTGCCTACGACAGATGAGGGAGCTGACTTTCCTCTTATCCCTTGCAGCACTTGGGAAAGTGGGCCCTGCTTCTCACCTGGGCAGCACAGTAGATCTAACTCTGTTGGTGGAAGTGCAGGTGAGCTGGCTCTGAGTGTGTAAGAGTGGAATAGCTGGGCACAACCCGCCCATCTACTTTGTGGTAGTGAGGGTAAGGGTAACTGTGGCCATGTCAGAGGAGGAACAGGTAACAATTGAAGTTCAAGGTATCAGCCCACCAGGAGGAAATTGACTCTCTGATCAGTCAATTTCAGACAGGCAAGGCCCTAAGACAAAAGACCCCAGAATTGTCTTTTGCTTCTCCTGTGCCTTTACACGTGAGGTGATGCTATATTTCTCTGGTATCTGGTATAGTGTGAATGGGTGTGGGGAGATCCCCATTGCCTATAATGTAATGTGTTTATCTCATGGATACATCCTGTTCTACTGGGCATTTTTATCTTTGGATTGTCATGAAGATAATTCCTCCCTAAACTTTACTGTCTAATTGATAATAATTTAAAATAAAATTCTAAAGAAACTTCAGATTGAATCAGATGCTTTTGTAACAATTTTAAATAAGCCCAGAAAATAATTTAAAGTTCACAAGGACACATAGCTGCACTATAGATTCTTTAGATTAGGGTCAAAAATACAAATCAGCCCAATTGTTGCTAGCTGAATAATTACCTTTCTAGGTTTGGTTGATGATCAAAGGTGATCATTAATTCTTTGTACTCATTCTTGCCCTCATATTCTCCTAATATAAGAAACTATTGATGAGTGTGTATGCACCTTAAAGATTCAAAATAAAACTGACTGTTTTTTATAAATGTTTAGGTTTGTGATCCCTTTAAGATTACTTATAAAATGTGCTCACCTTTAATCCCAGCACTTGGGAGGCAGAGGCAGGAGAATGTCTGTGAGTTCAAGGCCAGCCTGGGCTACAGAGAGAGTTCCAGGAAAGGCACCAAAACTACACAGAGAAACCCTGTCTCGAAAAACCAAAAAAAAAAAAAAATCCTTATAAGAGTACCCTTCAAAATAAATAATAAAATGATTATTTCTTTGTAAGTACAATATGTATCCTGCCAACAAAAGAGTTGGCTGGGAAAAAAGGATGCTCCTTGCTTGTTCATGTTCTGCTAATCAGTAAAAAATTACAAAGATGTAAATGTATGTGAGTTATGGGGGTGACATCGTTTTTTAATCATGTAAGGGAAATGAAAAACAAGTTTTTACCTGTATTCATTATAATCATTCACTTGAAAAATGGAATGTAACCACATTGTAATTTCTATACTTCCTGAAAAACTTTGTTAGGGTATATAAGCTGTAAAAAAAAAAGTATGCCATATGAGAAAGAACAGAGAGGAGTAAAGAAGGAAACCAAGAGAGTGTGTGAGTGTCTTTTTCCCTAATCCTCTCAGATAGATTTCCCTTGAGCCCTGTGCTGCTGGAGGCTGGTCCCCCAGACAGCAATAATGAGGGAAAGATATCCTCCCCCTCTTGACCCTGCCACTTGAGGTGGGCAAGGTAGCTGAGCTTCCCCCTCACCAGCTGTAGCACTCTGGAAAATGGGCCCTGTACCTTGCTTGGGCAACATAGCAGAGCTGACCCTGTTGACATGTAGCCCAAGAATGTGTACTTGGAAGATCTGGCAGCATCCCTCCTCTGCCATATAGCCATGTGGGCAGGGGAGAGATGCCCTCACCCACCCCCTCACCTCCTGTGGCTGATGGGAGAGCTGGCCCTTAGGTCATAAGAGCAAGAGAGCTGTCTTTGCCCCTTACCAGTTACAGTTCTTGGAAAAGTGGCCCCTGTACCTTGCCTGGGCAATGCAGAGCTGGCTCTCAAGGTGTAGGTGTGAGAGATCCAAACCTGAGGGTGTGCAATCAGGAGAACTGGCTTTTCTCATTGCCACAGTGGGAGAACTAGCCTGGGCAATGCTGGTGAGGACAGGGGAAAGCTGGAGGGCTGACCAACCCTGCAACTATCCAGGCCCAGCACCAGGGTTATGAGTTGGCCCACCCCAACATCCACTCTATCCATGATCTCTGGGAGCACATGAAGTGGCTGGTTCTGCATACCCAAACCTGAAGGATCTCAACAACAGGGCAACAACAGGATACACAAGAGGAGTCCCAGTGAGGACCCAGCATCAATAGTGTAGCAGGGTGCGATCATTTGTCTTTGGTTATAAGACTTGCCTCAGCTATGCTTTTCCTCTCAAATGATAATAACATGATGTTCAAGCTTCCTTTTGAGCCAGTTTTTAAATTCTTTTATTAACAAGACTAAGAAACAACAACAACAACAGCAAAAAACAATCAAACAGAACCAAATTCCCAAGTAGCATCGCAAAGTTGTGATTCTTCAGGTGACACATTAGTTTTATTTATAATGATTGAACAGGCTCCAAAGTTCTCAGCTGAGCTGAAAATGAAGGACAGGTTTTTATTTGCAGAGCCTACTTGCAGAGCTTAATGATGTATAAAGAATGCACATGAAGTTACATTTTATTATAAAGTAGTAAAATATTTTGATTCAGGACTCCTTCAAGCATAAATGTAATCTCAAACCTCACTACAAGCTTATTTTGCTAAAAATGATCACAGATATCTCTCATCTTAGTCTCCTATTACCTCAATTTCCCACCTGTGTCATTTCATGGAAGTAAATTAACCTGCAGTGACTATCAAGTTTTTTATTTACATATGAATATTCCAGAATTAGTGACTAGTATTTCCTCTTACTGTTACAGTGTTAAAATGACACTGAGTGCAGAAATTTATTTGCTTAACAACTTCAGAAAACTTAACCTTAAAAAACATTATTTTTGATGAATCATGTCAATGACTCCATGCATTGCAAATTGTATCCCCATAAATATAAATATACAAAAGAGAATTTGATATCCAAGGGAAAGGAGGATTGACTCACAATATCAGACATAGCTTTCATTTTAAATGAATAAAATATATTCTTGCTTTATATCACTTTCTGCTGTGGTTGCTTGCTTGAGGTCCATTTCCAATTCTCTGGCTCTTTTGTGTGTGTTAAATTACTTGCCTGGAGATCGAATTTGAATTATGGGCAATTCATTAAGTCAACTCTCCAGTTTGTAGATTAATAGAAGCTTCCCATGGTGTTTCCCAACAAGACATCACAAGATTGCCTTGTGATTATTCCTAATTGACACATATTTAGTTTTGTCACTCTTTTATTGATGATATGAACTTAAGTAGAGTACCAGAGTGTCACTCATTATGAATCTAGATCATCACACTAATTAGCAAAGTGCATGTATTATACATTTATGGTTTCTTTCTCCAGAGTTCCATGAAAACTATAGATTCAGTAAAAAGGTACATAAATAAAAATGTTGAAAAGAAAAATTACTACCTTGCATAGTAAATAGAGATAATAAAAATGAGCCGGGTGGTGGTGGCGCACGCCTTTAATCCCAGCACTCGGGAGGCAGAGCCAGGTGGATCTCTGTGAGTTCGAGGCCAGCCTGGACTACCAAGTGAGTCCCAGGAAAGGCGCAAAGCTACACAGAGAAACCCTGTCTCGAAAAACCAAAAAAAAAAAAAAAAAAAAAAAAAATGAAAGGGCTTATTTTATAAACCTAAAGATGCACTGTGAGTCATTAGAGTCACAAGTCCAACATATGTTCATCATAATACATACAAGAACTCTAAAACTACCCTCTAAATTTCACTAAGAAAGATTTTTAGGTGGAAGTTACAAAAATGTTACATTATTTTACAAGTACACAGAATAAAATATGAAAACAAAGCCCAAACTTCAATGTTTTAAGAAATACAGCTGAATTTAAGATCTCTTTCTGTCTCTGAATATGATTTGATTTTCATTTTTCAGGTCATATTGTCTGTGTTAAACCTTATTTATAGCATATCTGATTGCCTTAACATCCTGTAAAATGAATAAATTCACTTTCAACATAAATGATGATTCATACCATTGCAAGGTATATAAAACATACCATTATTCTTTTGAAAATATTCCAAGAAAAAATTCTGTTTATCTACATTATCTACATTTGGTCATAAATACCTATGACCAAACCAATAAAAACACTCTGTACAAGAAACAGTGTCTTTAAAAGCCTCACTGATAAAATTTGAAGAGTTTAATTTGCTGATTGATTTAAACAAATATGAATGCAGAATTAGAAGTATGTTAGGGTTCTCAATCCTGTGAAAACTTGCTTGTTACCATCCAATAACTTGGTGTAGACAAGGATGAAATGTTCTTCCAAGAAAATAATAAAAGGAAAGTATAAAATTCTGTTTAACTTCTAAGCAGTTCTTTACTGTTGTTTATGAAGATAGGTCTAGGTATGACTTAAGTTAAACACAAACTCATTCCTAGCCTTGAACTCCTTATGCACCTGCCCATATGCTACAAGTGCTAGAATTACACATATATAGCAAACCATATTATGCATAGATATAAACTGTAAATACATAACAGTGTCTTTTCTTTTGCATATCATATGTTTAATATAATTAATATAATAAACTAAAAATATTATGCATCTTTTATTATGAATCAATACCCATGCTACCAACAGAATACATTCATCTTCAAATTCTAAGTATACTCTACTTAAAACTAGATAAAAATTCAGCTAATTCCCCAATTACAAACATGTACTACTATTGTAGCAACTCATCTAACAAGTTTTGTAAAATAGGTTTAGAAAAAAATCTTGACATTAGTTTATGAAAATCATAAGTACACAAAAGTGCAAATGGTGAATTACTCATGTGTGTGTATAACTCTCTCTCTCTCTCTCTCTCTCTATATATATATATATATATATATATATATAATATATATATATATATATATATTAGAAAAAATAGCAACATCTTGCTAGTTTCACAGATCATGTCCTTTCAAATAACAGTGCAGAGAACCACTAAATAGTTAAATACTCCCTGGAGCTGCAAATTTAACACTAAATGAAAAAACAAGCACCTCAGGGGGAAAAACATGTTTTCTTGTCTTTGTTTTTGTACTTTTGACTGATGATGAAAAATCAAATTCTGAATAAAAATACCATGGGAATTGCAAAAATAACACATGTGATTTTTAAAGTACTAAAGGATACAAAAAATTGCAAGTGAAAAAGATGAGATATATTGAAGACTGTGAAACATTGAGACCAGAAATGTCAATCAAAAGTATACTATATAATTTCTTTCCTGAGGACTATTGGGATGCCTCTTTATTCTTTATTAAGTTTCTTGGCAAAGAATATTATGAAACTGTTCAGATTTAATTATGATTTGTGTCCTTTCTTGTTCTTTTTATCTTCTCCAAATCCTATTTGGTAATCTCTCTCTCTCTCTCTCTCTCTCTCTCTCTCTCTCTCTCTCTCTCTCTCTCTCTCTCTCACACACACACACACACAGAGAGAGAGAGAGAGAGAGAGAGAGAGAGAGAGAGAGAGAGAGAGAGAGAGAGAGAGAGAGAGAGAGAGACTTTAGTTCCATGATAAACGTCCTCATTTCCTTTAGGTTCTATGTCACACTTAATGACATAGAAAATGAACCCCTGGGGCCAGCTTTGGGAGTTTATAGCTCCAACCCCATTTCCAGTTTCTTCTGTGTTTCTTGTTTGCAGTTAAAGATAGAATATCCAGGTTCTTGTGCGAGCTGTCTGCTGTCAGGCCAGCCAGGTCACGATGGACTCTTCATCTGGAATATGAGGTCAAAAGAAACTCTTCCCTAAGTTGATTTTTGTCATGGTATTTTATCACAGCAACAGAAAAGTAGCTAGCACATCATGCATGTTTTATAGGCCTGCTCTAAATATTTTGTTTGTGGTAATTAAGTTTTAGGATCAAGCAAGCAAGGAATAAACATCCTGATAGTGGATATTTAGCTAGACCTAAAATTGTCTTAGGCTAAATCCCTCTACTAAATACCTTAGGAATCCTTGAGCATGATATCATATTTTACTAATATTACCACAAATAAGAGCAATAAGAATGTAACCCAGAGTGTTTTTCTGTAATTATTGCCTGCAGCTTAAAACATTTTGAGATAATTAAATCATTGTGCATATAAAGAAAATTGAAACATATAGCAATTTTTTTTTAATTAGGCAAAGTCCAGATGCTCATGTAACTAGCGCAATTATCCAAAGGTTAGAAGATCCATTTAACAGATTTATTTGGGGATAATTGACTCAAACAAGCACAAGGTAAGTTTTGTCTCTGTCACTTTAATCATTTTCAAAGGATGAATCATTAACCTTTTGCATTCATTTCCCTGAAAGAATGTGTATTCCTTAGATTTTGAATGCTTCTTATACTTTTATAGTCATCCCCTTTTTTAGGATAGCAAAATTTTCTTCCATGACCTTGTTGAAAATATTTTCTGGGTCTTTGTGCTTGGAATCTTCTCTTTCTTCTATTCCTATTATTTTGATACTGAAAATGGAAACACACACCACAAAAGGAAATTAATGTTAATGTTTTAGGTGTCAGGCTTCACTAGCATTGAATCTTATCAAAACAGTTCCTGAAGAAAGCTAAACTATGAAATTGAGCCAGGGTTTTAAAACTCTGAAGGTTTGAAGAAAAATACTACAGCATAGCCTCTAAGTGTTGTTTTGTGGAAACACGTCTCTACTTTTTATTGGCTCCTCCTAGTTTGCCTAATCGCCTTGGAAATAGGAACGCTATCAGGCTGACTGCTTTACAGGTAACTACATCATTATCCACCCCTCAGCACAACTAACACATTGTGGAAGTCAGCAGCTGCCTCCTTTATTGAAGCTAAAATTCTACTTAGGAATTTTAAGGAAACAAGATATTAAAATGACTACAGAAGATTCTCTCTCTCTCTCTCTCTCTCTCTCTCTCTCTCTCTCTCTCTCTCTCTCTCTCTCTCTCTCTCTCTTCATTTCTACCGCTTATCCATCTGTGCACTTTATTTCACGTTGTTCAGAACAAAAAGGAATACAATTACATACTAGAATAAAATAAAACAAGTGATAAGACTATATTAAAACCAGAACTTTACTACTGAGAAAAGAAGTTGTCACAGAAACAAATTTATACAAGGAAGAAAGCATTATTTTTAGTTGATGCCCTTTTTTCTTTTCCTTTTAATTCTGGGCTTGCTTTTACGTGACCCCTGCTGTAGTGATGAAGGTTTGTCAAAGACATTTTTGTCGCCCATACTTTTGCACTGCCAGAACAACCCAAGTGACATAATTTGTCCTTTTTCTTTCCCACTTCTTTTTTTTCTCTTACACCTATTCATGCCACAGCTGTAGTAATACAGTAGACATACTAGTGTCACTACAAAGGGGAAACACCTACGCATATAAACACTGAGCCAGAAAAACACCATGTACATACTTGTTTCATTACAGAAACTGTAGGAATACAGCATCAAGGCCAGAGAAGAAGTAGGTGTTCTAACAAAATAAAGTAGGAATCGTGAAATGAGAGTACAGAGAAGTTTAGAAAACAGTAAAGAAATTCCTGCTGCATCCCACAAACAATGGCAAGCAAGTTCAACGGAAGCTTGGAGTTCCTTTGATGTACTGTCGTTTGCGTTAAACTAAAGGTAGCATCATTGACTGTGTTTTACAGATGGATGGGTTTATACTTGAGGGACTCAGAGAAAGAATCTCAAATGACTCAATTAGGGGGATTCAGCTCTATAATTTCATACACATTGTCTTGGTAAAGGATTTTAAAAAAGAGATGGAGAAGACCATAAAAATTCAAAAGCTAAGAATATTCAGTGAGACCTAAATTTAAATAGATATGCATTGCTGGGTGAGTAGACAGATTGATGGGAAATATAGAAACATAAAATGGACTGAGGAGGAAAAAACAATGCAAATATTTAAAATATGGGAAAGAATCTTAAAGGTAAGGTAGATTAATTTTCTTTCCATTGCAGAAAATTAGCCAAAATGTATTTACTTAAAACAATAAATTGCATTATTTTACTAATCTGAAGGTTGAACTTTAGTCTCAACTGAGCTGAGGTCACAATGTGAGCAGGGATAATTCTGAGAGTTGTGAAGGGAAAAATCCTGTTCCTTACCCTGTCAGCTTAAGTCACCCCATTGCCTTTCCACACATCATCACAATGCCTTCTCTCATCTCATCTGCTGCTTCTAGTCCTGGCTATCCTGCTTCTGGCCTCAACAAAGCATTTTGGTTACATCAAATGCATCCAGGGAATTCAGGATAAGCTCTCCACAGATATCAGATACCACAGCTCAAACCTGAAAGACAAAATGTTCCCAGGAGTACAATAACTCCATGAGTGTTTTAGGGGTAGCAAACTATGTTCTTACTGAATTTGAAGCCTACTCCAAGAGAAGAAATATATAATGGTTAATTATAAAATTGCTGGTGAACACCTGGAAGAAAATACACCTTCAGTGTCACAAGCATTGGAGGGTATTTAATTCTGCTACTGGGCTAAATAGACATGTACCTATTCTGATTTTTAAATATTTACATTAATATTTTTAGACTAGAGTTGCTCTGTACATTGGCCAGAGAAGCTCCTTTTCTGTAGCAAACAATGGTTAATGCAGGAAGACTGGTTACTAGTCAAAATGCTGAGAATCAATGATTACTATTGGGTGTTCATCCCTAAACAGGATTTTTAAACTAGCTCCTCCAGTTCTCAGGAATGGTCACAGAAAATGAAACTAAAAGATTAAAGCAGCTAGAGATATAAGCACCCTGTGGAACTCTGTCTTCTGAATATAATATAGCCAATATAATCATTCACATAGAATGCTTTTGGCTGCTTACAGGAGATTTGAAGTCAATGTAAGAGATAAGAGAAAGACTAGTTTGAAGAAAAAAAGGGGGCCTGCAGGAATGGGCAGGTTGAAATATAAAGAAAAGGCAAATACTTCTAATTTAAAAACATATGCAAACTCGTTTTACAAGTGAACAGTCATAAGCCCTAAGATAGAAGCATGGAAGTCTTAGGAAAGGAAAGAGATTTATTTTGCTTGCTAATAAGAAATACAACAGCAAGATTTGCTTTGAATGTTGAGGTATCATGATTGAAACATGGAGATGTCCCATTACATTAATGGACCTGAAATACAAATTGGATCAAATATTGTTGGAAATATGGAGTACTAGGAAAGTCAAGATACTGCTTGTGAAAATGAGGAGTAACATTGCAAAAACTTAAGAATCATTTAAGATTTTGTTGTTGGATTTAATATAGAGATGTTCAAATAACCACATTATTCCTAGTAATATAATGTTATGAAATCATAAAAGTCCATAAATAGTTAGAACTAAAGTATTCATTGTAGCATAGTTTCAGTTGCTTTAATTTAGATTAATGTGAGAAGGTATCACATACAAAGAATGAGGTGTGGTGAAAAAAAATGGAATACAATGTAATAAAGTTAACTGGCATTCACATAGCAATAACATAAATGCACATCTACAAAAATGAAAAACTATGGTCCTCATATATGTTGAAATACAGGCTCTTTTAGAACTTCAGTTATCTCACTACACACACACACACACACACACACACACACACACACACACACACACACACACACACATGCTCTATCTATTTTCCTGAAATTTTCATATACTCACTTTTTGTTATGGTTGAAAAAAATCCATTGTGTATATGCCAGATTTTTATTACCTATTCATATTTTGAGGGACATGTAGACATATACTATTTCCTTATTATTATCCTTATCATTATGAGAAGAACAGAAATGAACATAGTTGTTCAGATATTTCCATAGTAGGATACTTTGCATACATTTTGAATAATGACAGCTGGGTCCTATGGCAGCTCTAGCCTTAGTGCTTTTGAGAACTCTCCATACTTACTTCCATAGTGTCTGCTTTAGTTTTACCACCCTACCAAGAGATAATAGAATTTGTCTTTCCCCATCTCACCCGCATTTGTTGTGGTATGCCTAGTGCCCTTGCACTACCTCTATGACAAAAAAAATTTGACTCTTGCCTAACTTTCTGGAATAAACCCTAAAATCCTTGGAATATATGCTTCCAAAAGAAATGGGATCTTAAACCGCGTGGTGGTGGCACACGCCTTTAATCCCAGCACTTGGGAGGCAGATCAGGTGGATCTCTGTGAGTTCAAGGCCAGCCTGGTCTACAGAGTGAGTTCCAGGAAAGGCTCAAAACTACACAGAGAAACCCTAAGGCAGACAATGCATAATAGCAATATCAGTAATAAAATTCAATAGGTGAGGGAGATTGAATGATTGGTTGATTGTGGAACTAAATTAATGAATGACCAAATTTAAATTCCATCCATTGAAATGAAAACTGGAGAAAAATGTAAGAATTAGAGTTTTATGTCTGAAAAAAAATCTCAGTTGCTAAAACTGGATCGACATAGTACTAACAGCTTGCAAATTAAAACCCAGCATTTTCAGTAATAATCTTTAAAATATGCAGAGCTGGCAATGAAAATACCTGAGGTTTAAGCACAGGTCTAAGCAGCTAGGCAGGTGTAACATGTGGCTTTTGAGTATATCATGCTCTATTTTTTAAATATAATTAGAGTGGAGAACATTTTCCTATATAATAGATAAAAATCTTGAGTTAGTGATCTATGGTTCTCATTTGAAATGAAAGAGAAAACAATGGAATGTTTGCTTTTATGTGTTTGGATTTATGATACACTGTTTCATGTGGAAATATCTTCACCTTAAACAAATAGCTTCGAGCACTTTATTCACTGTTTATATTTCAGCTAAGTGAGTTTTTACTTCCAAATGATGAATGCATTTTTTATTTGACTTTTTAAAATTGTTTTGTTTAAACTGTTATTGTTCACCATATTAGGGCTGCTGGTGAGTTTTTTAGACTAAGTGTCCTTTCACTATTTAAAGTCAGAACAGGAAAGTTTCTGACATTTTTTTTTGTCATCACACATATTGTCGATCATATAAATGGTTATCCTTTGCCCCCAGTTCATGCACATAAAATTCTGATTGATGCCACTGGGAACCATGCATAGCTTTTTGAGAGTATTGAAGTTTGAAACTTTATGGTGTGTTCAGAATATCTTTGAAGTCCAGTTTCTGAGGAGAAATGCAACATTTAAAAAGTAGTTCTTCGGGGCTTTTTCTTATCCACCGAGAGCAAGTTCAGATTGCCAATTTAAATGCAGGGTAAGCTAGGGTTGAAAAAAAGTACAGTATTGGCTGTAAGAAGCTGATTTCTAATGGATTGTTTCAGTTTAATTCAGTTCCTAGATGTATTGCTTGAAGGTCCATGCGGCAGACTTTCCACCTCTCTTTCTGAACACCAATATTCATAATTCATTTCACCCCACTTAATTATTGCAGATATTTCTTTTACTCGTGGCATTGCTGTTAATAAAATGCATCACTTTCCCATCAACAAAACAAATCAGATAAACAGCATAGTTTTTAGTGAATTTTATTTTAAATTTATGACTAAGTATCTTGTTTCTTTTTGAATGTCTTGATGGATAGCATAGCTTTGCCTCCAAATCAGGGTCCTCCTTTCTCAGTGTCATAAGTGCTGAGAACACAGATCTGAATCATCACACTTGCTCCCCCATTATGCTCTCAGAAGAGTTTGTCATTTTTTTTATACTTATGTTACTAAAAATATATTAAGTATTTAATCAAAAAAACATCTGAAATTAATTTTTTAGCATAAATAAACAAATAAGACCTTAAAAGATACAACAGATACAACGTGAACAACAGATACAACGTGAACAATTTTACACACACACACACACACACACACACACACTGAATTTCTTTTGAGATATTCCTTACATGAATGCATTAGGTAGAAAGCTAAATGATAATACTGACCAATAATCAATTGGATCATTTAATTAACATGAAATAAATATTTTGACAACCTGCGTTGCTTATTATTAAAATATTCTAAGCATTCAATTGCTAAGTAAAATATATAATATAACCATTGCTCAAAATCAAATTAATCAACACAAAGAATTTGATATATGCACACACACACACACACACACACACACACACACACACACACACACTTCTTCATAAGAAATAAAACAATGCTACCTGAAAGTTTCACACCACTCAGACTGTAGTTATAAATATCATCATTAACTCATACTCTAATTTTCTAATTTGCTGTCTCTTAGTCTGGTTTTCATTTTGTAGCACAGTTGGTTTATGTTTAACTCTCCTAGATCTGTGTATTTTCATTTTATTTATTTTGTAGTCTTGTTATCAATTTTCATATCTTGAGGTATTTAAATAGCTTGTCAATGAGCCAGAAAACCTATATCAATTTGGCATAAGCAGAGGTAAGTACCTAGTTGGCTTTCAGGAACTGGAATTTATGAGGCTGAGAGAGGACTCAGTGTGTAAGAACTCTTGACCTGTAAGCATATGTATCTCACCTTGAATCCAAAACCAACATGTAAATAGTCTGCCTGGCATGAGTTTGTGTGACTGTAACTCCAGTGGTGGTGTGAGAATGGGGAGCAAAGACAGGTAAATCCTGAGAACTCGCTATTGAGTCAGATTAAATGACACAGTAGGCTTCTTAATGTCTCAAGGCGATAAGGTGGAGAGATATTGTTGAAGATTCCCAATGTCCCGATTTGCCCTCTTCATGAAAGACCTTGTCATACACTTGCATATACACCCACAACACTGTGAGAGAGAGACAAAGAGAGAACATACACACACACAGCAGAGAGAGAATCAGAGAGAGTAAACGAGAGAGAGAGACAAAGAGAACACACACACACAGCAGAGAGAGAGAGAGGGAGAGGGAGAGGGAGAGGGAGAGGGAGAGAGACAGAGAGAGAGAGAGAGAGAGAGAGAGAGAGAGAGAGAGAGAGAGAGAGAGAGAGAGAGAGAGAGAGAGAACTCGTAACTGGCTTCTTTGATAGAGGATAAAATGCTGGGCTTTTAAGGAAAGTGTTAGTTTGAGTATAAAATTATCATGAAAATGCAAAGGAAGGGCACAGACAGACAGTGGAACATCCAGATGATAGCTACCAGCCCACACTCATATTCTCTTCAATCTTAGGGCACCTTTGTTCAGAGTCCCTTAAACAAAACTTCACTAATTAAAACAAACAAACTTGAAAGAACTACTCCATTTTTTAAATTCTGACAAATTGCAGGCTAAGTGTTTTTGCAACCTGATTCCTCCAATAGTATCTCTAAATGAAAGCTGCTTATTCTCTCATTGGAAACATACCATAATTGAACAATATTAGTGAGGTTACAGAACACAAGAAACCAACTTGTGATGAGGTTTGTTGTTATTTTCCTCAAATGCCCAAGTAAAATGTAAAAATTATTTTTAAATGAGATATATCATTAAAATAGGATTGGTCTTGAGCTGGTACAGGGAAAATATTTTATCTTCTACTCTATCCAGAATGAAATATTCATGCGGTTTAATTATTGTTTTTTAGTTTTGATATCACTGTTCAGATCTTGTGATGTTTAAATAGCTTATCAATGAGCCACATACGGTTAAGATTCTATCCATAAACATACTTTCTGTTCATTTAAAGCATAAAATTGTCTATAAATTATGTTTATTTTGCGGACTCATAAACAAAAACAACACCAATGTATAAGTATATTGAAAGTTAAAAAAAATGTACTTTAATTCTCCTGGAAATGAATGGAATTTTTTCCCTTATCTCAGATAAAAAAATATAGTGTCTCATTGAAAGCTCTCTATTTTAATTTCTCTTCAGAATAAATTATTTAAATAGTTTGATGAAAATCTCTGCTCTTCTTGAACAATGGTAATATAAGCTATCTTGAGCTTTCGATCAGTTTAAATAATTGGACTATAAGGATATAGGCATTGTGAATTACACAGGTCAAGAATAAAACCATTACCACAGTAAAAAGTCAAATTTGAAGAAAGTTTTAGTTAAATATTGGCCAGGTTGATGGACTCTCTGGCCACCTTCATCTCTAGTTTCCCAGAAAATGCTTCTAGGTCACGTTCTGCAGAGCTTAAGAAGGCATAACCCATAATTCACCACATTTCCCATGAGATCCAATCATTAGCAAGCACACATCCTGATGTATTTCCTGCCGATGAACCTCACACCCACATGTGATAAAGCACATCCAGTGCAGATGGGTCAAACAAACTTGTTTAGGGGAATGACTTATTATCTCCCATATATAATAACCCCCTGCATTTCAGGAACTGTGTGATCTTGGGCAAGGGGCTTATAGATCAGAGGCCTTTTTGTCTCATGGGTCTCTTAGGCATAGTAATTAAAACTTAAAATATAACTTTGGTTCTCACATTTCCCCCTTGAATTGAGTCCTGAGTCAAATCCTTTACTCTGCGATAGGTATCTGTTTATATTGCGATTTAATAATTATCAGCTTAATGGTACCCAGACAGGAATTGTCACTTGATTAAGGCATCAGTGATGCAACAGTCAACAGCAATTAGCAGAAGCAGAAAGCCTAAGGCCCTGTATGGCTGACATCAGAGTTACTTTCTAGAATGAACCTAGAAATCAGAATAGGGACCAGTTACTTACTTCATCTCAGGTCCTCTTTTTTTTTTTTTGCAATAATTTTTTTTTTAGTACAGCCAGATTATTTCTAATGATTCTTGAGTGGTTTGTATATAAACAGCCATTTTCTGTTAAAGATATACAATAAGCTCTGTTTTACATAGAGCAGGTTGAGTGACCTATCATACTGTAGAACTATTTCAGCTACTGCATGGACCTGTTGATAGATCTGTGTCCATTTTGTTTTAACAAATACCTTTCCTGGTAATCCAATAGACACTATAGGTAGCAATTTAATCTTTTATGCCAGGGAGTATCCTTTTGATCTAACATTCCAGCCTGCTAGGGAACAAGGGCTGATGTACTCTCCTCTTTAACTACTTTCTGCTGAAACTAGGAGGTTGATGTCAGGGCTCAACAGGGCAGGAATGCTAGTCAAAGGCCAGGAGAAGTTTCAGGCACTGGTTCATTTTGACCCAGCTCAAGAGACAGGGATCAATCACATTATCTAGACTTGTCCACATCAGCATTCCTATTTTGAAAATTAACTGACCTAAATATTCCTCAAGGGTTTGAATGTGGGGAAGTAGGATTATGGCTATGACTTCCTTTTACTATATTCTTCTATCTAAAGCAATAATGAGAGTAGTGTTAGTTGACAAAATCCTTTATATAAAATGGATTTTTTTCATGACTTTTGCTTAGACAAATTAATATTAGCTGACAGTAGGCTGGTCCACTTACAGCTGAATATATTCACCAGTTGTTTCTCCCATGGTTTGGCAACATTTATCTAGTATAAACAATATTCTAATCCTATAGTGTGTCCACAGGATGCATTTGCAAAGATCGGCACTAGTGGACAGATTTAGAACAGAGAACAGATATATTTTGGATGTTTTCTCTAATTTGTATATAATTTATTTCACTGTTACTATATTTATTTTTACTGAAAACCTATTTTAATACGGTACACTATGAGTATAGTTTCTCCTTTCCCAAATACTCCCATAGTCTCCTCACTTCCCTGATGCCCAAAATCTATACTTTTTTCCTTTGTTACTTTCTTTCTTTCTCTCTGTGATTAAAGTATAAAGAGCATTTTTAAATAATTTAAATATTTACATCTTTCCATTGTAATATTGTGTGTGTGTGTGTGTGTATGTGTGTGTGTCCATATGGACAAGGCATCTATTAACTTACAATGGGATATCAAACACCAAGTCACTAAAGAATAAATGGTAAACTTACAACCTAATGAAACAGAATTTTTTACAATATGAATATAAGAATATTAATTTAATTTGATAAATATTATCCATTACTCCTGATTTTCTATTCTTATAATTTCCTAAAATGCACATGTTAGTATTACCATGGAAACTAAAAGTAATCTAAGTAATTTGCTTCTTAACCATATTAGAGATCAAAAATAAGGGGTAACATTTTATTTTCCTTCTTAAATCATGTCTACTACAGCACCAAATTTAGGGCAGATTTTCTGGATGTCTATTTAGAAAACTGAAACACCATATGTCAGGATGCCTTTCCTGAAATGCAAAGAATGTACCAGTGTTGTCTGAGTTTCTTACCAGCCTTTTAAAATGGGAACTCATGAAAAAGATCCCAAGAAAATGTTGGCTTTCTAGCTATAGCTACTATAGTAAATAACAAACCACTATTTGGTCTTGGCTCACAGTCTCAGGTACTTTCCCAGGATTTATGAAACCTTGGCAAACTCATTGACAATTTTCAATTGAAATAAAACTCAGACACTTTATAATTCTTGACACCATTTAATACAACAAATATCTTTATCTTAAACACCAACTAATTTAAATAATGATTTATTATATTTTTTATCCTTTAAATGTTACCTTCTACCATGCATCTTACTCCATGACCATAACACTGCCCTGATATCCAAGGATCTCAGGAAAGCAAATGCAGAATCACGATTATAGGACAAAAATCTATAGTCTAATCTCTACTATCTTTATGGAGGGCCTGATTCCATCTGTGGTTTGTGTATTTCTTTAATTTATGTTTACCCCTCTCTAATTGTGAGGGATTAGTAAAAAAACTTTTATTAAAATGAGTTCAAATAGGCTTGATATCAATGTAAAATATAAGATGTATAATGTTGATAAATGGCATATAACTTTAAATTTTTTTAATGACTGTTTCATGAAATTCTATAACTTTCAACAAGCTCTCATAATACTTAAGTCTTAGCTTCTATAACAAATTGTGTTAAAGATGTGATTGTTTAGGGAAATGTGTTCTTTTTGGTTATTGTTGTTGAAGATCATCTTGCCAATAAAAGCTCTCTTCTCTACTTTCTCTTACCCACAGAGATCATAAAAATGAAATCTTGACCTTTACTGAAGAGTCTTCCATAGTGTTCACTATGAGTTAAAAGTGTATCTTTATAAATTTTGATAGTTTTTAATCACAGTCAATATTAAAAGAATAATGAACACTCATAAAGAAGTTTCCATGAGCTTAGTCCAGTGCTTCGCAGTGGATCTCTGCGTCTGCTCCCATCTGTTACTGGATGACAGTTCTACAATGACAGTTAGTGGAGGACTTCCCCTTTCTGAGGAGTGGATAAGGGGGTGGGTAGAAAGGAGGTGGGGGAGGGAACAAGAGGAGAGGAGGGAGCGGTAAATGTTGTTGGTATGTAAAACAAATAAATAAGTAAACACAAAAAAGAAGTTTCCATACTCTTTATTTACACATACACATCCATAATCTCCTAACTCAGTTAACTGAATATTAACTAAAGGCAAGTAGACATTTATGTGGTATTACTTATTATATACACCATTTGCATGATTTTATTCAGCTGCCAATTAATTTAACATCTGCAAGCAAGAGATTTTCTCCTATTTCTTTGTATGAAAATCTATATTAAAGTTGCTAATATGTCTATTATTAAATGGTTGATGCTTAGATGACACAAACTGATTTATCCTCATTCATTTTAATCCCTAGTTTTAAAGAAACATGTTTTTTAAGTCAAGATTTCTGTCAAATGAGGCATAAACATTTAGACATAATGGAACAAAATTGTTAGAAAATACACATTGGAATTAGGGATGATCTTATGCAGAAAGTTAGTCATTCCTTGCTTGTAATTTAGTAATCATGAGGGAGCAGGAAGTGTCATGACATTTCAAAGTTTTTAGAATCATTTAAGAAACCGCAATTTCAAAAGAATGTTTTTCTGTGACACTGCACAGTGCGACAAAATGGCAAATTTGAAAATGATATCTTACGATAAAATTTCAAAGCAGTTCCTCTATCAGATTCACTGACATTTTCACAGTTCAGGCATATTCATCAGAGAACCTTGTCATTTATAACAGAATTAGATTAATGGAAGTGAAAGAATTTCCATGTAGTTATATATTGTCAACATTGTTCTAGTCTATTTCTTTTTTACAGAGGGTTTTGTTTATAGAATGCTATATCAAATAACTGAAATAATAGAATCCCACGCACATAGATGAGTCCACAAAAGAATTTTATTTATTTTAAATACACATTTAAATTATGTATTATAATACATTATAAAATTAGCAGACACAATTTAATGTTGGTTTTAGGGAAATTATAAATTATGTTTATGTTATAATATATAAAAATATGTATGTTGTGGAATGAGGGCTTTGAGAGACCATGGTAGCTCTAAGATACTGTGTGACAAAGGACAGAGTGGATACATTGATCAGAATGATGGTGATATGAAACAGTCTAGTGAACATATACCAGCATCATAGACAACTGAATGTTGTGTTCTCTTTGAAGAACAGAACTGATAACTTACAAATTGACCACTTGGTTAAGTTAGTACTAAGTGTAGGTGATAATGCCTCCCTACATCAATAACAGGCAGATATGGACTTATAAGAATTCATAAAAGCTGCTGAAGTCAAAATAGAAAACCAAAAAATTGTAGAGATAATTATAGTGTCTCTTCCTGAATTGTGAAAAAGTAGGATTATATACACAGAGAATCATAAGAGGGAAAGAATGATGAAAGAAACAGAACATGACAACCGTTCTAGAGAAAATCATAATTTCTTTCTATTTGTGGACTTGATTATTATATTGTATCAGCTAACAACAAGAGATACAATGGGTCATAAAACCACTTTTAGAGTTGAGGCTTTAGTGGGGCCACATAATGAAGAGTGCAGAGTTGAGAACTAACTTGCAATGTATCCTTTATTAAGCTTCACATACACAACACCTGGAACAACCAATGTTAGAAACTGTAAGAGTAAAAAGGACTGGGTAGCAACCACAGTTCCTGATGGAAATGTTAGAACTATGAAGAACAATGCTAGAAAGTCAAAGTTAAGGAATGTCAAGGCACTAGCAGTTGGGACACAACTGCATAAATAAGTACATAAAATCATAAATTGTCAGCCTTACTTGTTATTGTACAACCAAGGAAACCAAACATGAGCAGAGTAGACACAATGGTACAAAATGAAACTAAATATGGTCTGGAATTAGGAATATCCACTTGCCAAGACCAGCATTTTTTTAGTTGCAATTTCTTATTTAAGCTTGTCAATTTACACATTTATATTTGGTACAGTATGATTTCATTCTATCAATTCATCATTGAAAATGACTTTCAATGATAAATTGATAGGACGTGAGGACAGAAACAGAAACGATTTTCTTCACGTTATTTCTCTCAGTCTAAAGCACCATGTATCAAAGTGAAAAGGGGACCTCAGGGTACCAGTCATCACTCCTGCCCTTGTGTCACTCTCAGTGAGAAGATACTGTGGTTGGTGATTTGCTTCACTGCATGGGAAAAGGGCCAGAAAACCCAGGATACTTCTTTCTTGAGATCTGCACACACCCCACACTGAAACCCAGGAGCATAGAATGAGAGAATTCTGCCCAGGGGAGTCTTCTCTTGAATATACACCATGGTACTAATTAATGTCTGTTTGGGAACCAGCCAGTTTTTGTGTTTGCAAGTATAATGGAAACTTGGCAGCTAGTGGCTGTTCAGGGCAGACCAGAACTTCCTGCATAGGTTTACAAACATATGGTTATACAGCTCCATTTTAGACCCACAGATCCTGGAGCATGGGTATTACTGTTTCTCAAACGGCTTAAGTGATTAAATACCTACTTGTGCTAAGAATCTTGCTGTGCCTCTGGGTTTCCACCCCTAGCTATATTACAGCCCTACTCAGGACTACTTACTTTTGGATAACTTGTGTGAGATGTAAGGTACAAAGCAGAAGGTTTTGGAGCTCCCCAGACATATTATACAATCATAGCAGAGAATTTATTTCCTAAATATATTGTTATTGATTAATTGATAGGGAAAAACTGAAACAAAATTTGTTTAATTACATATAATAAAAATAAGAAGGCATTATCTTTGATCTATCTATAGTAAATTTAACATTGTAAAGATTCAACAGCAATATACTTTAGATATCTAAAATATGAAATAATTATCATATAATTATAAAATGTATTGATGAATATGCACAAAGTTACTTGAATTTATGAAACATTGTATTAGTGTAAATCTATTTTACACTTTGATTTTGGGATGTTTACTCAAGAAATGCTTTGTGATTCTGAAAATGTAACTCACATTTGGGCAGCGTTTGGATGTGAGGGGGGCTGTGTAGAGCTATGTGGGGAGCTGCTGTGCAAAGAGGAATCAGTGTGTGTTAGAATATGTGTGTGGGTGTACAGAGGGAGATGAGTAAAGAGAATGAGCAGTTAGGCAGGAGAGAGAGCAAGAATGGTTTTCAGAAAGAGATTCTGAGATGTCTGTACATAAAGAGAGATTTATAGTGGTATATAAAGAGATGTAGCTATGTGGAGACAGAGAAACTTTCAGAGAAAGAGATTTTTTAAAGATGAAGTAAAAGAGAAGGTTACCATCAGAAAGTATGCGGTGGTATTGTGTTCCCCGAAAAATTGTGCACACTAATAAACTTATCTGGGTCAGAGACAGAACATCCACAATATTAAACGTAGAGGTTAGGCAGTGGTAGCACACACCTTTAATCCTAGCATTCCAGAGGCAGAAATCCCTCTGGATCTCTGTGAGTTCAAGGCCACATTGGAAACAGCCAGGCATGGTGACACATGCCTTTAATCCCAAGAAGTAAACCTTTAATCCCAGGGAGTGATGGCAGATAGCAGAAAGGTATATAAGGCATGAAGACCAGAAACTAGAAGCATTTGGCTGGTTAAGCTTTCAGGCTTTCAAGCAGCAGCTCAGCTGCGATTTATTCTGGATGAGGACTCAGAGGCATCCAGTCTGAGGAAACAGGATCACCTGAGGAACTGCCAAGGTGAGGTAGCTGTGGCTTGTTCTGCTTCTCTGATCTTCCAGCATTCACCCCAAAAACTGGCCCCAGGTTTGTTTTTATTAATAAGACTCTTTAAGATTCTTGCTACAAAATTGTGTTTCCTCATTTACCCTTCAGTTAGATAAGAATTTTTCCTAAGCCCTCACCACATCTGTAGATTATTTTTTTAACTACCTTGGTGCTGACTGGAGGTGAGCGCCCCAGTTAGCAATATCTGAGGACCACCAGCCCAGGGATAATACTGCCCACGATGGACTGGGCCTTCCCTCATGTTACTAATTAAGAAAATACTCCAAAGACTTTCTAGGTGGGGCTCCCTGTCAGGGAGTTATTCTTCTGGTGGGTCAACCTGTTGAATATTAGTTGTCACCTGCTGTATACTCCCACAGTCTCTGCAACACAGATTTCCCTCTAGTTGTCCCTTGCAAAGACAAGACCTGCTGTCACATTGCTAATCCATCTGTCAGTTGCTAAGTAGACTGGTACCCTCTGATTTGCGCCAGGTACTACAGTAGGTGATTTACATGCCGTTTTCTTTAATTCTTCCAGGGATAGGCCTAACACCAGCCTTTTGGTGAACTGTTTCAAGGCCCAGACCCCAACATAAGACATAGAATTGAGCACTAATTCTAAGACATTCATTCTGTATTGGTGAAATTATTAAAGCGACTCCACATAGTTAAAAGGGAGGTTTATTTTGTGGGGTAACTTACAAGTGAAGGGATAGGTTGCAGGGTCTGGGAAAGATGTAGCGCAGTCCAGTGGTGTTCTCTGGAGAACTCTGCTCAGACTACCTCCAGTGTCCAGGGTCCAGGAACCAAGAGAGCCAGTGCATCAGGATCTCAGGTCTTCAGGGTCCTCTCTCATCCCAGCCTTGAAGGCATGACTATTACCAAAGCCTCAATGGGGGTTGGAACTTCCAGATCAAAGCTAGAATGGCTACCCACTACATATCTGGCTCTTTGATAGCAAGTCTATGAGACTGAAACTTTTGAAGAAGAGGCCCACCTTGGAAGTTGCATATTTTCATTCCATTTCTCAGGTGTCCTCTGTAGTCCAGATAGTAATTCAATGATATTTTTCTGATAATCTTTTCCTAGGTGAATTTAATAATTGGCCTAAATCTTAGTAGGCAGAAAGGAAGAGATGTCACTATTCTACTAACCACTACAAGATTAAATTTAAGAATTCGAAGACCACATGAGAAAAGTAATAAACAAAGAGCTAAAGAGGCCCACAGAAATCCACAAAGATACCCCCACAAAAGACTGCTGGCAATGGTCGAGAGACAGCCGGGACTGACCTACTCTGGTGATGGGATGGCCAAACACCCTAATAGTTGTGCCATAAACCCCATCCAAGGACTGAGGAATCTGGATGCAGACATCCACGGCTAGGTCCCTGGTGGAGCGCTGGGAGTCTAATTAGTGAAAAAGAGGAGGGTTTATATGAGCGAGAATTGTTGAAACCAAGGTTGGATAAGCACGGGGACAAATAACCAAATGAATGGAAACACATGAACTATGAACCAAAGGCTGAGGGGCCCCCAACTGGATCAGGCCCTCTGAGTAGGTGAAATAGTCGATTGGCTTGATCTGTTTGGGAGGCATCTAGGCAGTGGTACCAGGTCCTGGGCTTGTTGCATGAGTTAGCTATTTGAAACCTGGGACTAATGCAGGGACGCTTGGCTCAATCTGGGAGGAGGGGACTGGACCTGCTGGGACTGAGTCTATCAGGTCGATCCCAGTCCTTGGGGGAGACCTTGATCTGGAGGAGGTGGGAATGGGGGGGTATGCTGGGGGGAAGGGGAGGGGGGCAGGAAGGGAGAGAACAAGGGAATCTGTGGATATTATGTAGAACTGATTAGTATTGTAAAATAAATACAAAAAAAAAGAATTCTTTGGTAAGATTGGTGTGAAGTTCAGGCAGCCCAATAATACAGACACCATCATGTTTGAAAGTGTTCATTTCATGGTTGCACAATCAGAAGTTTGGCATCTTTGAGTTATATCCCCAGGAAACACTTTTCAATAAATAAATTTAAATGATAGCACATTTCCCCTCAAAAAGTAAATGCTGTACTTTGAATTTCTGCAAGAATGTCATGTTTTTTATGTAGCACATATATTGTATTTATAGTTTAAGTAAACTTTAAGATCACTTCTTTTTAACATTTTGCTTGCTAATGTGTAATTGTATAGCATCTCCTTTTTCATAAAAATGACTTATTATTATAATGTGAAATATTTTATAAGTGTTACACAAATGTGAGACAAATTTAAAAGAGATACATTTAATTGTTTGATAATATCTGTACTTGGTAGTTATTGTTTACCCTTGAAAACTTGGATTATTGAAGGACTATATAAATCACTGTTAGAAAATACTGATTTGATATTGCTAGCCATTCTCAAGTTTTATACTTTAAATGTGAAAAAAGGAATATTCCAGGAATATTCCAATACTGAGATTAACGTAAGAAAGAGGTTCTTTTATTAAGTATCATATTTTATTGTCATTCTAAATATTCACAAAATGCATATGGTTTGCTATACAACATTAAATATTGTTTAAAGTATTAAATAGACTGATGTATTTACTTAAATCCAAATGCTTGGTGGGAGATTTTAATAGAGGGATTTCAACCCTACTTGATGGAATGGGGAATCTCTACATGAAACATCTTTATTCTTTTATACTATTTACATTTTTATGCAATTTTTTATCTTATCTTTTTTTTTTCTCGACCAACACCTCCTCATCACACTTCCCTATCTCTCTATTCACCAAATTTCATGTACTGTCCCAAAAAAAAATAACAACAAACAATCAAAAAGTAGAAACTGTTGTTGATTGTTTTACTCTTTTGGGGGCCTGCCACCCAGCTCCCAAATAAATCACACATGGAGGCTTATTCTTAATTATAAATGCCCAGCCTTAGCTTGAATTATTGTTAGTGAGCTTTTCTTAACTTTAAATTATCCCTGTCTATCTTTTCCTGTTCTCTTACTTCTGTAAATCTTACTCTTACTCCATGACTTTCTGTGTAGCTGAATGGCTGACCCCTGGAGACCTTCTCTTTCTCTGGCTACTTCTTTCCTTCTGTATATTCTCTCTGCTTGTCAGCCCCACCTATCCTTTCTCCCTCCAGCCTCAATATTGGCTGTTCAGTTCTTAATTAGACTATCAGGTCTTTTGGATGGGGGAAGTAATGCTGCTTCACAGAGTTAAGCAAATTAAACATAAACAAAAGTAACACACCTTAAAATAATATTCTACAACAAGAAACATAAGAATAAAAAGAAATGCAGAAACAACAACAATTAATAGAACAAAAAATAACAAAACAAAACAAAAACTATAAAAAAAAAATGTGGACCCCATTTCCTGTTGTCCAACTTCTCCTGGAGAAAAGTAATTATCAATACAGAAAATATTCCTAAAAAGGGTGGATTGCTGTGGATATCACTCTAAATAAATAAAACACTGATGGCCAGTGACAAGGCAGGAAGTAGGTTGCCAGGGAGGAAGTAGGTGGGACAAGGAGAGAGGAGAATTCTGGGAGGCAGAAGGCTGAGGGGAGAGACACTGCAGCCACCGCCAGGAGAAGCAGCATGTAAAGATGCCGGTAAGCCACCAGCCACGTGGCAAGGTATAGATTTATAAAAATGGGTTAATTTAAGATATAAGAACAGTTAGCAAGAAGTCTGCCACGGCCATACAGTTTATAAGTGATATAAGTGTCTGAGTGATTATTTTATAAGTGGATTGTGGGACTGCGAGGCTTGGGGAACCTGGAGAGAAGCCCTCCAGCAACAGTGGATAGATACTGTGATTCAAATATTAATGAATACTTGGTGTACAGATGTGGTATGTATGCACACACTTGGCATGTGAATCAACACTATTTTGAGTTTTGCTTTTTCTGTTTAGCTTTCTGTTTGTGATTGACAAGTTTATATTGTCTAGTTGCTTTTCTACCTTGCCCTCACTTGTCTGACTTCTCCACCTGTCCATTCATGACTCTTTTTCTGAGTGAGACCTAGTCTCTTTATCTAAGGGTTTTAATTACATTGCCTTGACTTTACCTTCTTCCTATTTCCATTTAGTTATTTATTATTATTTATTATTTAGTTAGCTTTCTAAGAGCGCATCTCCATCCTAATGATGTAATTTTACTTATCTCCTTCAAGATCTTATTTTCCATGACATTAGGCAGAAGGATTTCATCATAAACTTTGGGTTGTATATAATACTGCGATAATGCCTATATAATGAATATTATGGAAGAAAATGTTTACATATTCCTCATAAAATTAGTGTTAAATTAATGCCTGATGATTTGAATTTGTCTCCTCAAAATTCAGAAGTTTCAGTAGGATGGCATTCCTTCAAAGGAAAATTAGGTAATGAAATTTCAAGGGTGAATAAAATTAAGGTTTTAATATCTCAAGTGGTCTCAAGTAGTCATATTTGTCTTCCCACCTTTGATGAGTATAGAGATTTTCCTATGTGAAAAATGTACCCATGCCATGTAATCTTGGGAGTAAATAGCCTTCATCACACTAGTAAATATCCCAGAACATTGTTCTTGAAATTCCTGATCTATGAAACACTGAGGAAAAACTTTTCCATTCCTTATATACATCAGGTTTCAGGTATTTTACTAAATGAGTTTAGAATAGGCTAGGCAATAAATCCATGCCATATTGTTGCTATTAATATAGGAATAACATAATGATAGTATGACCAACTGATATTTGAGAAGGGTGAGGATGAAAGCAGCTCTCATCCCACTATCCATCCCAATTCCTTCAATTGTGGATTTGAAGATTCTGTGTCTGTACTGTGAAAGCAAAGAAAAAAAAAGAACTAACTGACCCTCTAAATGTATGGAAAGGAAAAACACTGACAATCACTCTTGCATTCATTGAAGAGTTGGTGAAAATCAGAAGGCAAAATTCCAAGAATATGAAGACAACTCACTTCTACATAGCAAAATTTGTAACATCAAAAGTTACCCCTCGATGGCTCATATTCACATGACCATAAGGATTCACAGGGAATAGCAGCCAACGTCTAATTTAATGAAAAAATCATTAGACATTAAATACATTTCAGGAGAAAATACGAGAATTTCAGCAATAATATTCAAAACAGTGGGATTTAAAGGCAAAGTGTGCACTACATGGTTGGTGTGATAATTGGCATAGGATAAAAAATATATACAAAAAGAAGTTTTCGGTTGGCGAATAAAAATGAAGTTTTATTTATAAATTTTGAGAAAGACTTGTATATCCTGTAAAGAACTGGAAAGTTGAAGATTCTGACAGATGAGTGCTATCCTCAAAATCAAAGATGAAGATGCCATTGTATTACTTTGTTTTCAAATTGAAGGAAGTGAACAATGTTTCTTCGTCCTAGTGTGATAAAAAGTGAACAATTTAGATGTGCTATGGTGTGAAGATGTGATTCGTCATGTCCATTAGTTTCTAGAAACCGTATTGTTTGGGCCCAGCCAGACATTCCAAAGCTCTTACTCTCGAACCACCCCAAGGTTATTCTTTATAACTAACTACTTCTCTTCTGCCTCTGAATATAACGGCTGTACAGAGAAGCCAACCTATGCCCCTTTATTATTATCTGTGACCTTCAGACACTCAATTCGTTACTTCTCAACATGTCCAGAGACAGTACCTCTTATTGGGAGTTTATTAAAAGAGAAGATCTTGAGTTTTCATGTAAGACAACGAGATAATTGCTTTCCTAGGGAAATGAAGGATTTCCTGCAGCAGCTGGACTTTTAAAGGTGAATAAATTGGTGGGAATTTAAATTCTTGATTATAGTTCTTACTAAAGCTATATATCATGTATCTGCAACCTAAGATGTGAATAAATTTGGGATCATATTTTCACACTTTGGTAAAATAAATGCATCAGTATTTCCTAAAATATGTGACATTGTATTTTAAATAGAAATCCCTAGATTATAAATTTAGTAAAGTGGAAAATTAGGGAATCTGATGTTGATGGAAAATGAAATAGCAATTCTATTTATATTCTGTACAGAGAAGTATGTAGGACATTCTGAAAAAGAAATAGGAACAGAATGGTAGGAGAGACATCCAATTCTTGGAAATAAAGATTAAAGTAAAACTATAAACTAGAAATAAAATGGAGTCATTTTATTTTTAATTACTTAGTTCATGCTTTCTTTTATAAAGTAAAATATACAAGTTCAGTGTACCAGTTTTCACAATTAGTGACAATAAAAGGTCACAAACAAAAATTTAATCCAGATGTACATATATGTTTGTAACATTCTCATATCTTTAAGTATACAACTGTGAATCCAATTTGAAGAATGGCTTTCATATCTAAATGAACTACTACATCTGCTATTGGAATCATGATATCAATACTTAAAAGAATAAAATCTCAAGGTCAGATGCACAATGACTATAAAATACATGAAAATAAAAAAAAATTGGGAAATTTCAATTGAATATGAGGCCATAAACATAGGCACTTACTACTTCTAAGAATGCATACAGATTACAGACTACTTTTAGTTTATTCTAAGTAGTTTTCAAACATAAGCACTGTTCCCACAGATGATCTAAAAAATATGTGAAAAGTACTTTAAAAGTCTATAAATTATAAAATATTAAATGATAATTCAAAAGAAATAATGGCATTTTGTTATTGTTTTAAAAGTATTCTGACTCAATTTAGCAGTGGCTAAAAGTCAAAATGTAAAGTATATTTAGTGCTTTAATTTTTTTAAGTCTCATAATTAGAATTTGTTCTCTGAGAACCTTTAAAATTCTCCAAGCATTAGAAGTTGAGGAAAACTGAGAATCATGTTCAGGAGGAAGATGTCCAATGGTAGGTTGTCCTGCCACAGTAGATGCCTTATAACCAAGAGCAAATGAGCAGCAATTGCTGGCTTAGTGTGTTACATAAACTAATGAAGACATAAAATTGGGAAGAATATGGATTGGGTGGAGCATAGAGGAAGAATAAGGTGTAGATGTGACCAAGTCACATTGAATGCATGTATGAATTTTTCAAAAGATAAATCAAAATGAATGAAAATAGCAAGCTTTGTGTAAAATGAAACTAATTAAGATGATCCTTGTTACTCTTGCAACTATAAGATGGAAACATCAAAAAATTAATTGAAAAATATCTCAACATAAAAAAAATATTTGGAATGAATCAAACTGTTGGCTTAAATCCCAGAACCCAGTGTGCTGTGTGCTATTACATTTTACCAATATAAAAAAATGATACAAAAGTTTTGTTCTCAATAATTCATGTATTCATTACTATACTTGAAGCACGGAGTTTATCTTTAGGTACTAATGAGCATTGAGTCATCAACTAAAATTCTATAAATGTATGTAAGAATGCCAAAATGGCTATGTATCTTGTTCCCTGATACAACACTAATGTGCACTATGAAATACATTAGAAAATTTCATCCCTATTTCCAATTCTTTGGCAGGCTATCATTAAAATTACTTGTATTATTTACCAGACATCCATTATTAAGACCCCACTCTTGACCTAACTTTATTAATCCCTAGATGTGCTTAAATGTCCATCTTGAATTAATATTCATGCTCTTTTCAAAATTGGATTTTAAGATGATCATAAATAATATCTTCTCTGACTAATAAATATAATGCAATGTCTTTTAAAAATATTTTTATTTTAAAGGTTAGCTTACAATTTATCTGAATCTTAGACATAAATTTACTACTGGAAGATTTTTTCACAGTATTCTTTAAAGTTATGGCTATGATTTTACAGTGAAACATCCAAGTACTCTTTTAGAAACTTACATATTTAATATATTTAGAGGTATCATATTTGGAGATATAGAACAAAGTTTTGAGGTTCACTGATATTTTTGTGTTATCTGTCACTATCTATTCCCCATTTTTAAAAATATTTTGACCACTCATTAAATTATTATCTTTGCTCATATTTGTTCATTCAACATCTGAGTCCTCAATCTTCAAGGGGGAAATTCAGTTTTCTTTCTTTCTTTCTTTCTTTTCTCTTTCTTTCTTTCTTTCTTTCTTTCTTTCTTTCTTTCTTTCTTTCTTTCTTTCTTTCTTTCTTTCCTTCTTTCTTTCTTTCTTTATCTATTTCTTTGTGTTTTTTTGTTTTTTTCTTTCTTTCTCTCTTTCATCTATCTATCTTTAATTAATGAGAAACTTCATTTGTTTATTTTTTTCATAAGACAAATTTTGATCATATTTTTTCTTCCCCCATTCTCTTCCTAGATTCTCCTCACCCTTCCCACCCACTCAACTTTGTGTTCTTTCACTCTGTCAACATAAATCAAAATTTGCAGAAAAGCAAATGGAGCTAGAAATCATGATACCAAGTGAGGTACCTTAGACCTCTCCCAAAATATTTCATGTTTTCTCTTATATGTGAAAGTTTTTATACTTGTGCTTCAACCCAAATATCCACAAAAGTAGGTAGCTAGTAAGCTATCAGCTGTCTTTTAAAATAAGAAATTAGTTTACTAGTTTGTAATGTTTAAAGCAAGTCATAAGTCCCTTGTACATGCTGCAGAATATTAGCCAAGTGTTAGTGTGTACATGTAGCAAGTTTTCTTTAAGTTGGTACAGCCGGGAATATGAGCAAAACAATATTTTCAGAAAAATAAAACCAAAGCACCAGATAGTGAAATTCATATTAAGAATCAATGTATTTTTATCAATATTCCTAATTATCTAGATGGAATGTTAGAGGCACAAAAATTTAAATAAATAGCCACTCATTTTTTTTTCTAATTTAACCATTTTTGAGAATGTCATTCATGAGTACTGTATTTACATAATTTCCATTCCCCCATTTGTATCTTCAAATTCCTAATGTGTCTCTCCTTGACTGTTCAAGCTTATGATTTTTTCTTCTGTAATTATTAGTGCTAAACAAACACACACACACTAGAAATTTCTGAGCCCATTTAATGTTGTGCTTAGGTGCATGTGTTTAGGATTGACTGCTTGGGATTGTATAAGTTGTCAGGGAGCTCATACTTGAATTAACTGGATTCTCTTCCCCTCAGCATCCATTGACTGCCTGTACCTCTACATATAGGTTCTTAGACTTTTATGAGCCAAACTATGTTTTTACTTAAGGTGGCACATCGATGTTGTTATGCTTTGGTATGCATGTTGACAGTCAACTGTTGAAATATTTATCACTAATAAGGGGAAATATTAAGCTTTTGCTCTTCTTGTTGCACTCCACAAATTTCTTCAAAAGACACATTAAATAAAGCAAAGTGGGATGTCCCTTGGCTTTTACCCCAGGCTGAAGGCAGTTATTTGTCTTAAATGTTTAATTATTATTCATGGTGTTTACTCTTCCCTTGAAATTTTTAATCTTCCAGACACTGAAGCTCTATCTTCTCAACCAATAAATTTCCCTGCTCATAGGCTCATGCATAAGGTTACTGATAATATTTACTTTATTCTTATCATAGCCATATTCACCTGATTATTTGTATGACATAACTGTTCTTTCTACACATTGAGTGGATTCATTTGGCCCTGTCCTGATTAGATTTTGACAATTTCACACAAATTAGAATCATTTGGCAGGACAAACCTTAATTGATAAAGTGTCCCTATCAGTCTGCTTATATACGGTAAGACTATAGGACATTTTCTTGATTAATGACTTAGGTTGGAAGGCCAAGCTCCTGAGAACAGTGACACTCCTAGACAGCTGGATCTGGATATCATAAGAAAGCAAAAAACAGATAGAAATCTAGTAAGTATTATTCCTCCATGTCATCTGTTTCAGTTCTTACCTCCAGGCTCATATATTGCAATCCTGCCTTAGTTTCCTTCGATGATGGACTGTGCCCTAAGATATGCAAGTCAACTAAACTCCTTTCTCCCCAGGTTGCTTTAATAATGGTGTTTCTTATGGGAATAAAAAGCAATCTAAGATAAAAATTGGTACCAGAATGTGAGCTAATGCTGTAAGCAACAGGACTGAGATGTTTTTGGAGGAATGTGGAAAGACATTAGTACTAAGAGATTAATGGGCTATTCTGTGGTAGGTTGGAATATAGGAGTACTGAGAACAGTGCTTACCATGGAAGCCTGTATTTCATAGTTTCAGAATTAAGTGTGACATTCCCTTAAACACTCTGTAGGTACCATTCTTGTAATGTTTTAATTAAGAATATGTATTTCTGGTAAGCTGTAGGTGAAGAATCCGATGTGCTTAGAAAAAACACAACTGGAATGAAAATGTCACTTTATTGGAACAATGGAAGCTGCTAAACTTTACAGAGAAATTAGGGGTGATAAAGAAGACCAAATGATTACTGTGGAGAAATATTCAAGGAATATATCTTCAGGGTCAGCACACAGAATCTGTGGTCCAGTAGGGAACAAGGCTGCATCTCATGCTGGCAGCTCAACTAGGTAATGTGTAAGAGTCTGCCATGTGGTGCTGGTTTCAAAGCATGAATAGATTACGCAGAGCAGCTTGAGCTTCTTAATATAAGATTCCAGGAAAGCCATTAGTGAAAGCTTAGCTTCAGATGAAGTGGAGAACACAGGGTTGAAATGGTGGTCATGGAGAGAAACTGAGATTTGGTATCCTGAGAAACTAATGAAATCCATTTTTGAATGTATAACATTAGTTGCATTGAAAACTCAATGATAGAAGGGGTCATGGGAAGAGGCTTCAGCTTGACACAACATGTACAAGACAGAGATCCTTTAAGAGAGTCCAGGGGAAGCTATTGATGAAGGTCCAGCCTGTAAAGATCTCATATTAGAGATGCCTGCTTGGTTGCATGACCACCAATAAAAGCAGCAGCTGTGGAGTGGAGATATCCTGAGCCTGTGAAAATGAACTCTTTATGTTGTTAATGGCAGAGACTGATAGAGGAGCTTCTCAAACCCTTTGGATCACAGATGATGATAATTGAATGCCACATATTGGACAATGAGCTACAGGATCTTACCCCGTTTGATGTTTGGTTTTCCTTGGTTCAGATTGCAAGTGTGTCCTTGTTCTTTTCTCTTGGAATGAGAAGTATATAACTCACTTTTAATTATACCAGAATCCACAGTTAAGAGACTGGATTTTTTAAAGAGAGACTCACACTTTTTAGAAAGATTTTGGATATTTTAAAAAGACTAAACTTTTAAAGTATGTGGAATATTCAGATTTATATTTTATTTTATATTGTAATATTATTATTAATACAATATCTTAAAGATAAATAAGACAGGGAAGTTTAAGATTTAATTCTAATGTAATGGTTTCAAGTTGACAATGTGGCAGTTGCTATGGGATGATCCTTCTTTAAGCTATGAATATGTGTTACCCCCATTGGTTGACAATAAAGCCATTTTGGCCAATATCTAGGGAGGATAAGTTTAGGCAGAAAAATCAAGCTGAGGACTGAGATGAAGAGGGCAGAGTCAGGAGGCATAAGCCAGTAGCCCAAGCAGCAAGATGCAAAAGGACCTGTAAGCCACGGGCAATATGGTGATGCATAGATTATTAGGATGGGTTAATTTAAATTAAGAACTATTTAATAACATGCCTGAGCCATGGCCAAGCATTTATAATTAATCTAATGCTCTGTGTGGTAATTTGGGAAGTGGTTTCTGGGTATTTGGGAGTTGCTGGTCGGAGAGAAACTCCCTTCCACTTACAGTCAATTATCCTGGTTTCTTGTCAGCAAAACTGCTGGGGATGCTTCAAATGTATTGCTCTGACTGATTGATAAATAAAACACTGATTGGCCAGTAGCCAGGCAGGAAGCATAGCATAGGTGGGATAAGCAAAAAAGAGAAATCTGGGAACAGGAAGGCTGAGTCAGGAGTCGGCAGCCAGAGACAGAGGAAGCAGGATGTGAATGTACCAGTAAGCCACAAATGACGTGGTAAATTATAGATTGATAGAAATAGGTTAATTTAAGATATAAGAACTGAATAGCAAGAAACCTGAGCCATTAAGCCAAACAGTTTAAATAATAAGAGTGTCTGTGTGTTTATTTGGGTCTGAGTGGCTGTGGGCCCAGGCAGGACTGGAGAAAACTTCAGCAACACATAACACAAGTTATTTATCTGAGAAAAGGAACCTCAACTGAAAAAAAAAAAAAAAAAAAAAAAAAACATGTTCTATAAATCTGCCGATGGGTAAGTCAGTATGAAATTTTCTTGATCACAGATTATTGTAAGAGCACTCCACTCCTTAGAGTCAGTGTCCCCCCTTGGCAGATTATTCTAGATAGCATAACAGAGCAAGCTAAGCAAGCCATGGAGAACAAACCTATGAACAGCATTACTCCATGGCCTCTGCTTCAGATTCCTGCTTTGAGTTCCTACCTTCATAGGCAGAGAGCAATTCAGATGGCAGAACAGCAAGACATATAGGCCTGGGTAGACAGAAAGTTGCCTTTTTTGGAAGCTGGTGAGGTAAGATTGGCTGGTGGCTTTCCCTATTTTCCTGATCTCTCTAAGGTTTTCACCCCTATATTTGGTTCTGTGTTTTTTTATTTAATAAGATCATTTAGAAATTCATCTATAATTGGTGCCCATGTGGCAAGAATTCATTTAAAAAAACAAAAAACAAACAAACAAACAACAACAACAAAACACTTATTGGCTTACAGGGCCCCTGAATCAGACTGGTTGCATGGCTCAGGCTGGAGCATAAGACCATAGTCTTTTTGGCTTTCTTTCTCCTGGTGGATGGTGGGCTCTTTCTCTGTCTCTGGATTCCCATCTTGTACTGCCACCACACTAGGTAGCTGCTTTGAAATTTTCTCACACTTCTACTGTTCTACACAGTTGACGGACTTGGTAAGTTCATTAAGATATCTTAAAGAGTGAAATTAGTTAAAAGAGATTTTTTTTCCACATTAAAAAATGGGAAACATTTTGATATTTGGTATTTGATAACACATTAGGGAGTCTGAAAATATAACAATTAAATGAGAGGATAATTAATGTTGATGGGATGTATGTAACATCAATTATGAAATTATTTGTTTAATCATTTTTAATTTAGCATTAAAGAGGTTGATCAATTTAAGTGCCAAGATAAAAGCTTTAGAAAAACCTGTTAAAATAAATTGTAGAGACATTCAGACCCAGACAGAAGAATTTAAAGGTGAAATTATTTTAGGGTTGAATTATGTGGTTACAGAGAGACAGCCTGTTTTCAAACAACCAAACTTTATCTGTCAACCTTACATGAACTACCTGTTCAAGGGCATGTACAAGCTAATTGTACTCTAGTGGAAATGTTAGATTTAAGAAGATTTAAAGAAGCTATAGTATCATATAGCGTGCATTCTCCATTTGTAAAGCAGATGTTATACTTCAGGTCAACTTCTAATAGAATTGTCCCTCAGGAATGGAAAGAATTAGTTATAGCCATCCTAGAGCTTGGAGCACAATTACAGTAAAGAACTTGGTTTAGAGAGAAAGCTAAAATGATAGAACAACAGTGTAGGACTAGAGGTGTGGAAATTTCCCAGAATCAGCTTCGTGGAGAAGGCGATTGTGTTGATATACAAAGACAATGTTTATACGATAAACAAACCTTAATTCTATGCTGCATGGTAGTCACAAATGCATGGGACAGAATTGAGGAAGCAGGGAAGAAAATTGAATCATTTACAAAAGTTATACTGGGCCCAAAAGAAACCTTCATGGATTTCTTATAAAAGCTGTCTTCAGCAATAAACAGAATGATACCAAATTCAGAAGCTAGACAGATAATAATTGAATCTTTGGCTTTTGAGAATATGAATGCATCATGCAAAAGAATAATCATGCCATTAAAGGCAAGATCAGCACCCTTGGAGGATTTAATCAGTGATAAAATTAATATTGAGTCTCATGACCATGATATGTGGATAGGAGAGGTGATATCAAAAGCTTTAAGGAAAAATAATGTCAGATGATTTAATTGTGGTAAACAAGGTCATTTAAAAATGGACTGTAAATAGGACATTTTTAGAAACAATTTTTCTTCAAGGAACAATGGCAACAGAACATGCTTCCCTTCTGGATTATGCAGAAGGTATGGTAAGGATAAACATTGGTCCAACAAATGTAGATCAACAAGGGACAGACAAGGTAATCCTTTGCCTCTGCCCTTGGGAAATTCCAAGAGGGGCCTCATGCAGGCCACAGCAGCAAATTCAGTTCAGGCTTTTTCTGCCATCATAGAAGAAACCCCTTCTCAGAGCAATTAAATAACCAAATGCCTATTGGAATAAATCAGGCTGCTCGGGGTGATAGAACAGCTGTAGCAAACAGAATAAGAAATTCAGGAGAAACCATAAAGCAAATTTTTGGGCAAACTTATATAAATGAACAAAGATGAATAAATGATGTTCTCTTGGAAGTTTTGGTAGACACAGGTACAGATGTTACAATACTTGCACCAGGATTTTGGTATCCTAATTGGCCTCTTCAGGAGGTAAATGTTCAGCTGTTAGGGATTGGAACATCTCAAGTGAAACAGAGCTCAACTGTATAGGGCCAGAAGGACAGAGAGGAAAATGAAAGCCATATGTGGCTAATAGAGCTATGAATTTATGCGGCCATGATCTACTACAACAATGGAATACCTAGATTAAAATTCTGCCAACCTCAGAAACAAACCATAAACTAACACATGTTTCTGAGAGAAATATTAGGAGATATTATAAAGAGCAGCCACCAGCCATCCAGATCATACAAGAACAGGGCACAACAACTGCTGATCTTTCAAAGACACCAACAACTCTATCTTTAAAATGGTTAACAGACAAGCCTATATGGGTTTGGCAATGGCCTTTAACAACAGAGAAACTGCAGGCATTAGAAGAGCTGGTATGCTAGGCACTGGTGGCACACACCATTAATCTCAGCACTCGGGAGGCAGAGCCTGGTGGATCTCTGTGAGTTTGAGGCCAGCCTGATATACAGAATGAGATCCAGGACAGATACCAAAACTGCACAGAGAAAACCTGTCTTGAAAAACCAAAAAATAAAATAAAATAAGGTAGAAGAGCTGGTGCAAGAGTAGTTAAATGGCCAGCATATTGAAGAATCAAGCAGCCCTTGGAATTCTCCTGTATTTGTTATTAAATATGTTATTAAAAATGGAGAATGGCAACAGACCTAAGAGCAAGTAACAAGGTAATTCAGCCAATGGGCTCTCTACAGTCTGGAATTCCTTTGCCTACTTCATTACCTAAAGGATGGCCTTTTATAGTTATTAATTTAAAAAACTGTTTCTTCTCAATACCCTTACAAGAAAAGGAGAGAGAAAGATTTGCCTTCATGGTGCCTACTTATAATAATTCTCAGCCAGTCAAGAGATACCAACCATAGAGTTCTGGAGGCCTGTATACTTAAGTATGTGATGAGATATGTATTTCTGTATATAGCCTTCTGTACTATTAAAAGGTTGTTCTTATATAGTCTGTGATTTGAAATATATTTCAGATTTCAAAATAACTTCAGGTCTTCTTATAATAGAAGCCATATCATAGATACAATCATCTTTAAAATGAATGCTCTTGACAGCATCCACAAAGTACTTCATAGTAATATCGTGCCCATCATTGTTTGGAGGCAGTTATTACAAAGACCCTCATACTGTGAGTGTAATGAAAACATCTCAAATATTAGTGAACTGGACAGATTTGGTCTGCTTGAACTCATTTCATAATGACTCTCCAGAACAGCATAAGAGCTAATTGCTGCCTCAAGCTCCATTCAAGTTCAAACCTCAATAAAAAATGATATTTTAAAAAAGCAAGAAAAAAGTGTTATTTGAATATGTGGTAAGCTATTACTCAATATGTTATTAAGTTATTCCACAAAACAAAAATAATGTAGTCTTATAACACTTTATCACACCTTGATTTGAGCTTGCCCAGCCCTCTAAACTCCTGCTCTATTTCTTTTGAGAGGAGGGCAGGTCTCCCATGGATATCAACTAAACATGGCATATCAAGTAGAAGGCTGGGTGAGGCAACCCACTATGAGGATAAGGGTCTCAAAAGCTTCCAAAAGAATCAGAGACAGTCCCTGCTCCCATTGATCGAAGTCACACAAGGAGACAAAGCTACACAACTGTACCATATATGCAGAGGGCTAGGTCAGTTCCAGGCAGGCTCCTTGGTTTTTGGTTCAGTCTCTGTGAGTCTGTATGAGATCAGGTTAGTTGATTCTGTTGGTTTTCTAATGATGTCCTTGAACCCCCTGGCTCCTACAATCCTTCCTCTCCCTCTTTAGCAAGATTCCATGAGTCGGCCTAGTGTACAACTGTGGGTGTGTGCATCTGTTTCTATTATTTGCTGGGGGAAGTCACTTTGATGACAATTGGACATAAATATTTTAAAATATTTGATATTGGTGGACATTGGACATTAATTTCCAAATCATCAAATATTCCATTAAACATAGTAAATTACTATTTTGAGATTACAATATTTCTAAAAATAGTCTACTAAAAAGTCTGTTTCAAAGATCTTTGAGATTTACCACACACAGCATATAAAATGTAAGCTGTGCCCCACAGCATTGCCATAGTGATGTTTCAGAATCAATTTAGTTTTAACTAAAATACTAAAAAGGAAAATGTAATTAATCTTGAACACTGGAGTTTTTCTATAAATCAATAATTATCAGAGATGATTCACAGTTGAGGAATTTAACCTTAGAAATACAGGTTGGTTTAGGAAATAATTTCTGAGCTGAATACAAACCCCACAATGTCTGCTCATACTGAATGTTGTAAAAAGAATTGTGTGATAAAAACTGAGTATTATAATGTTGTATTAAAAAATCTAACTAAAGTAAAGCATAATATATTCATCACTCAACAAAATAATCAAGTGTTTTTAGAATATATTACTAGTGTTGATAGGTTGGTCAGTATTTCACTCAATATATTTACTTTTATTCATTAACTCAAATATTGCAATAATAGTGCACATCCCAACAAACATGGTTTACCAAACAATATCAATGACTTATTGAGAATTTTTGCTGTAGTTCAATTTTAGTAAAAATGTAATTTAAATGTTTCCAAAGGAATAGTCAGAATTTGAGATACAATACTGTGTAAAATTTTTTTATAATTAAAACAAGCTAACTAGAAACAGCTGCCTCACTGTCAAATGAAATTCTTTATTGTTTTTAGTTAATTTTTTCTTAGCTTTAGCACTGACATGACACCATGTTACTAATCATTCACAGCAAGAAGAGATGTATGTGTGGTAAAATAGGACATGGACTATTGCCTTCTGAATAATTAGTTTGTGTATATTGTCAGTACAAACTGCAGTTAGCTTTTTATGTTTCAGTAAGATAATAATTCAATAAATATCTAAACAACACTGGATTAATATTTGATATGTGTGAAAGTTCAAATGTCCCTGAAAACAACCAGTAAACTTCTTTGGTGTTTTATTGTAATTATTTCCTCACAAAGTCCTTTCATTCTTATCATGAAAGAATGTGAGTTGGCAATAAATGAGTTAAATCAGATACAGTCACCAGAAAGCAAGTCTTACTTATAAGCAAGTCAATTTCATAAGGAAAAAAGGCTCTACCAGGGTAGTGGGATGGATAAGGCTAATGCTGCTAAAACATTGCTCAATAAGGCTATGTTTCCACATTAATATGTTCCTGAATTGTAACACATTTAGTGATTTACCCTGAGTTACCAAGAACGTATCAGTGCTGCATGAAGGAAAGAAACAAAAGCACTTCTCCTTGGAATAGTTTAACAGAGACCCAGGCCACATTTAAATTCTCTACTTCATTCTGCCTGGGTCTTCTGCTCCATTTCTCTTTTGTATGAGGCTGATCTCATTAACTGAGGTCTGTCTTGTTCATGTTTGTTCCTGTGTCTGTGTGTCTCCATCTCAATGGTTTTCTTTCACATGATCTCTTGTGGGGGTGGGGGGCGTGCGGGCAGGGATGGATAGTGTCTGTATGTATTTGATTAGTATGGCAGTTTATCACTAAGAAAGAGCTATGCTCTGTGTTTATTGAACAGGATAGAAGATATCACATAAGGAAGGATCAGAACGTTTTACAGAAATATTGAACAGTTTCACAAGGGACTAGGTCACTTACTCAAACTGATCTCAGCAAACATCATTGTTTATCAATCAATATCAACAAATGGCTGTTTTCAAATTTTAGGGTAGATTTTTAAGAAGTTGCTTTCAACATCTGTATCTGCTCCTTTAAGCAAATGATAGACATGCATTATCTGGGTCAGGGGCATGGATGAGTATACATAACAAGATTGCAGCTATGCATTAGCTTAGGTTGTAAAAGTTGGTTTAGTGGGAAACACAAGGTAAATAAGGTTGTTTGTCACTTTGCTCTCTCTAAGACATAAACAGCTGGAGTACACAGTAAGTAGCAACTTTAAGTCTGAAGTGACTCCAAGGTGCATTATTAACTTGGGCATTATTAATTTGGTCCAACAAAAGCTCCATTCTTTATAATGTAAGAGATGTTTTTAAAATATTGTGTCTCCACCAACAATGCAGTATATGTAGAAACACTATGACTAAAAATATAAAGTAATATTCAAATGAATCAGGTGGCATGATTTTTTTAAAGAAAATATTGAAAATTATTTCAGTAAAAGGAAAGCGAAGAATCTGTGATGTGGACACAGAATTTTTTCTAGCAATAATAGTCGATGAACAGATTTAAGATCTCAGTTTCTATATGGCACTGTGGGGGATGTTATTGGTTTATCTACAGGGAAATATATGGAAAGTGAAAGCATAAATACAATTTCAAAAGATATCAATCTTAACAAATCAGAAAACTTGTCAAGTGGTTTCAGAAATAATGCTATTGACATTAAAAATGGATGGTTTGTGCAGAGCATAAGAGACACTGAGGACTCAGCACTAACATTTTGTACAGCAAACAGCTTTGGAAGGCATAGATAAAATACCTCTTAGGGACTGAATATGGGTATCCTTACTGTTCAGACCGATAGACACCATGTGTTTATTTGGGGGAAAAGGCAGGTCAGAATTGTCCCACCTACTTTCATGATCCATAATTTCCCCTATTTGGCTTTTTGACACAAACTCATTTTCAATTTGGCATTAATCTATGCCCCCTTTTGTCAAATCAATGGTCCTGGTGGACAAGCTTATAGATGTGAATGTGAACTTTAAGTGTATTAATCCATGAGTCAGGTTTGAGGGGTGGCTTAGTAGCTAAAAACCTATGCTGATGTTGTTTTCAATTCAAGTTTTCAAATGTTGCCAACAGTAGGATATCATACAATGTGCCAATGTACCAAAATTTTATGTGTGTGTGTTTATATACATATAAAATATGTTATATATTATAGATATTACATATATCTCCCTGGTATTTGACAATATCAAATAGATGGCTATTTCACCCTCAAATTACAAAATATTTCATGTCATATTTATTTATTAATATTTTATGACATTGGATCTCCTCTCTTAGCTTCTGGTCGTATACTGTAGCTGTTGCTTTTAAATAGAATAAAAACTAAAGTAATGCATAATGTACACATATTGAATATCTTGCCTATCAACTGGATTCATGGTAGTACATTTTAAAATCAAGTTAAATTATCTCAAAGCTTGTGTGTTTTATTTATGTCTTTATAAAAACTATGTCACACTTTTGGTATAATTATTGATATACACAATTTCTACTACCTTGCTTCTCTGTCTTACAAACATCTAATAAATAATATTACATTGTCATGTTTCCATTATCAAAGTAACTGATGCATAACCAGGTTTTTAGAAACAAAATTACTATACAAATTAAGTAACCATTCTCAAGCAGATGTTTAAAGAAGAATGGTGATTAAATTCCCAAGATACTCAACAGAAGTACAAAGTACACCATGTTAAAAAGTATTTTCCCTGGAAAGACAAAAATAGACTTAATAAAATGAGAATCTGAATCGGAATATAAGTGTAGCTGAATTTCTAAGCGTTCTTATTAAATAAAAAAAAAAACACAGAGCCAAATATAGGAGTGAAAGCCTTAGAGATCAGGGAAATAGTGATAGCTACCAACCTTACCTCTCCTGCTCTGCACCTACCAAAAGGAGCTATTTCCTGTTTACCAGCATCTTTACTGCCCTCTTCACTGGTTCTTAGCCCAGCCACCTCACTTCCTTGTTACTGCCTGTCTGTACAGACCTCCAGGTCTCTATGGTTGGTGCTAGGATTAAAGGCTTGTGTCACCATGCTTAGCTCTGTTCCCTAGTGTGTCCTTGAACACACAGAGACCTTGCCTGTCAGTACTACGACTGCCTGACTTTTGTTTTATGGCTTCATATTTCTTCTGATCTCCACGCAAACTTTATTTAACATACAAATAAAATATCATCACATTTCAGTACAAATGAAATATCACATATAAGTCTGATAGCCAACTTATAGTACAAGCATAACTATGAAATACAGACTGGACATTGTATCAGATTGAAGAACGAGCAGTTAGACTTAAATGAAACAGTGTGTTATGGCATTAAGAGTGAAATAGCTTTAAGACTGCTGACTGAGATGGCCAGCCTCACAGATTACTCCAGCCAGAACCTCAGATAAGCCTTGCACTTTTCCATTATGTAGAGACTCACCAATAGCTAGTTCCACTAGGATTTGTCCATTATCTTAATATTTTTCAGGGTCGCCTAAAGATGCCAGTATCCCCAGACAACAGGAACCAGTCTAGAGAACACAACACCCACATTCTCCAGAAGTGAGATTTGTGGGGTTTTTTGGTAATTCAGTGGATTGTGGATGTTTGTCATCATTCAGGGGTGTTGGTTACAAATTGTTACTGGTCATGGTCAGGGAGAAAGCTAATCAAAGGAGATTATATTTAGAGATCTCTTTCTAAAAGGAAAAATGGGGATATAATACTAAATGATGGGATAAAAGGTTGGATTGTTGAGTCTACTTTTGAACAACCTTTAGTCTCAAATATTTCCCATTTGTTTGGATTTTTTATATTAATACAAAGTTAAGGTTATTTTTATTACACTGCATATATGTTTTGTTGTATTGTATATATGTCTTGTTTAAGGTATTGTACATATTCAGCTCATTTAAAAATGTAATGGAAAGTTTTAGTCCTTGAAAGCTATTTAGAATAATAAAAATACAGGCTGATATTTAGTCATCTATAACAACCAAACTTATAGTTATGATAAGTATGTTTTCAAGTTTATACAGAGATATATTTTAGATAGATAGGTGATTTTCAAACACTTCAAAAACCTACAGAATATGGAATTTAAAATGTTATAATAACATAAGGCTTTTCATTACAGTGAGATACATCTGCTCCTGGCAACACCAATTTACTTCTCAATAGGATGTTGGGCTTCAAAGAACCTCTAATTGAAGTTTACCTTCTTTGTGGCAAAAGCTAGCCATTAGACAAGAAAGTATCCATGAGTCAGCCACTAAAAGTATGCTGTACAAACCAGTCAAGCAGGACCCAAAAGACCAACTGTTGAACTTTGCCAAGACAGGGAAGGACAGTCTTTCAAAAATCTCCTGCTTCACAGAAACATCTGTCAATCATTCTAGGCCGATAGGCCAAAGATGGATGCCCCACCATTGTAGAGGAACCTTGGGGTGACTGTCAAGGCAGCCAGATTTCTGTCATTTCTAGTTTTAGAAGTTGCTTCCTCTGTACTTCTTGTTTACTCAAGAAATATTTTATCCTTCTTGGGTCTCTGATAAAGATTGAAGACCAGATAGTTATAGTTTTACAGTTTTCCTTGTTACCAAAACTAGAAAAGAATTTACACAAAAGATGTAAACTTTATAAGGTTGAGAGACTTAAAGACTTAAATTGTTTATGTAAGAAAATGTTTTGAGATATTAAAAGATAATTTTAAGGTAGCAATACAAATTATGATAAAATTGGTATAGATACAAAACGTTGGACTCAAAAAGATAGGATAAATAATGGATTATTTTATTTGAATTTGCCAAAAGCCAATATTGCAAATGTAACCCTTACTTGATAATTGTCCTTGTTGGATATAGTTTTACTGTGTTAGAGTTAGAACGTTTCTTTTTATTTAGACGAAAAGGGGGGGGGATATTGTGGAATAATCTTTTTGTACACTGTGAAGATATGTCATTCTGAATGATTTAAAAAAAAGCTGAATGGCTAATTGCCAGGCAGGATTTTCAGGAATAGAGGATGCTGGGAAGAAGAAAGACAGAGTCACCAACCAGAAGTGGAAGAAGAAGAATGGGTAAATGGAGATGAGGTAATCAGCATGTAAAAGAATTCAGATTTAAAAGTATGGGTTAATTTAAGTTATGAGGGCTACTTATAAACAAGCCTAAGCTATCTGCTGAGCATTCATAATTAATAAGTATCCATGTCATTATTGGGGTAGTCTTGACAAAAAGTCTGATAACATTTGTGCAGATCTTGTATATATTGTCACAATTACTGAGGTCACATGTGCTACTGACCTGCTGAGTCACAAGAACATTGTTTTCTTGACAATATCCACTATCTACAGCTCCTTCAATCTTTCTAATTACCATCACTTCTGCAAAGATCTCTAACTATTTAGGGGAAGAGTATGATATTTACATTCCACATTAGAATAAGGCACTCCATTTCTCTTAATTATCTGCATATTGGACAATTGAGGCTCACTATATTAACTGCCATCTATTGCAGAAAAGATTCTCTAATGTGGGTGGAGAGAAATTCTAATTCATTTTAATAGTATGCTTATTTAGCAGGAGAATAATATTAGTTCCCCTATAGCCTAGGACATAGATTTCCACAGATTCCTGCCCTCATTAACAGTTCCAGGTGGTTCCCTCTCTTTGAGTAGCCTGTAAGTAAGAAAGTGGGCTGAGGAGATGACCCAGGCTGTGAACTGCTCACTGAAAGTGTGCTGGTGTGACTTCCATCTCCAGAACCTTTGCAAAACCCAAGCGTAGTGATATGACATTGGTAATCCCAGAGTTAGAAGGTCAGAGACTTAAGAATTGCTGTGGTTTGTCTTCCAAACAATTTAGGCAAGCAGGTAAAATCCACATTAAAAGAGAGATAACACATCAAAATTTAAGGTGGAAAGATCTTAAGGAAGACACCTGATGCTGAGCTCTGTCCTGTACCTGTATCCTCACACATGTATACACCACAAACACACATGTGAACACACAGTAATATATACACATACACACAAAAATGATGAGTATCTAATATGCACTTTTAAAATATCTATTTTATTATATACTATCATAAAACCATTACATCAATTCCCTCTAACATTTTATTCATTGAAAACATCCTATGATTCCTCTTTTGCACTTTTTCAGTTCCTAGCCTTTTATTCCATTAATTGCTTTTACACACACACACACACACACACACACACACACACACACACACACACGTATGTAGCTATTTATCTCTATATATAGACATTAATGTGCATGCACTCATAACTATTTATGTACGATGAGAGCTTATACTTACAAGTGCTTCTTGTATGAAGTACTGAATATTTGCTTTTCAAAGCTGTATTTCTAGTACTAATAGATTAAACACTACCTGCCTTACAATTTACAGAAAAAGTGATGTACATAAGTTCCAGCTTACAAAGATACGAAACTTGTAGATATCGATAATGAAATATATTACTAAACTAGCATTTCCTATATATATATTTTTCTTCTTACATAAATTTTTCTATTTATTTTAGAGAACAAATAAAAAAGGCTATTCATGAAGCCTGTTCAAGCTGTAAAATATCAGGGAAATTTTCTTCTCAATATTCTGAATAGAATCACAAAATGAGATTCATTATGAGGCTTATTTTTCATAATTATACTAAATGGAACAGATGGCAGTTTATTTCTACTACTTTACACTTGGTGCATAGGATCATTTAATTTTTATACCAATCTTCTTCTTTAAAGTAGAAAATGCTAAATTATTGATGTAATTTTCCCAGTTTTATATCCTCAAGTCCTCTCTTCAAAAGTCTCATAAATTTTACATTTGAAATATAAAGCATATTTTATAATGAGAAATGTCTGTTATGGTAAAATGGATTGTATTAAATCTTGTTTGCAAAATTCATATTTGTTATAACCATTATTTTACTTAGAACAAACAATAGAACATGTTATAGTCCTTCAACAAATGCTAATTAATCATCAGTTTACTCATAAATGAGTCATAATAGATGATTGCCTATGTTAGCATACTAATACAAATAATAGAATGAGAATACGAATGATGTATAAATTAGTTTTCTATGTATTTTAACTTCCTTAAATCTATGACGTTTATACATATAAATATATGCCCTACATATGCATATACATAGATGGATATATATGTAAATACATAATATAGGCAGAATTTAGATATTGAAAATGAAAAATTCTGAGAGGCTGTTGCTGATATTAAAAATGCTAAATAATTGAGATTTTGGATTGAATTATTTGTCATTTTCTTGAAGGTGAAGTGAGCAGGATAACTGTCCTGTGAAAAGCACGCAGAACAAGAGTGTGATTTGACCATAAACTTCTATTTTTAGTAACATTATCATCCCCATTATTGGTGTGTTGCTAAAAGAAGGAACATCAGGTCCTGATTACATTAAAAGGGCACTAGATAGTGTTTCTTTGTTTTAAAATAGTTTGATCCTCTAAGACATCCAAAGTAATTCATTGTTACCAACTTCATGTGAGCAATGCTTACATTCATAAGTACTACCTCAATCATTATTTTCCTTTTGAATTTAAGTATTTTTTAAATGTTTTGTTGTCAATCACATAACCAGAGAGATCTTAAAGCCAAGGGTGGGGCTGGAGAGTTGTTAAGAGTGCTTACTGCTGTGTCAGAAGATTGGAATTTGTTTCCCAACACCAGCATAGCATTTAAGTCAAACTCCAAGGGATGCATTAGCCTATTCTGATCTCTGTGAGCATATGTGTATATAAATATTTGTATACAGTATATATGTATTGCATGTACAAACACATCTACACACACTAGAATAAATCTAGGGTAAAATCTAAGGTATGATCATGTCAGCCATTTGATTAAATAATTGGAAACATCTAGAAAGAGAAACAATTTAATTAAAACCAGGTGTAAGCAATTTAAATGAGAAATGTCCCACATAGATTCAGGTACTTGAATGCTTCATTCACATCTGGTGGGGCGATTTTGGAAATGTAACAGAAGGGGTTATGACCTTGCTGGTGGAGGCATATCATAGGGGTTTGAAAGCTCATGGCCTTGCGCTGCTTCTAATTTACTCTTCTTCCTGTTTGCAGGTAAGAAGCCATGTTTCAGCATCCTGCTCCACCTGCCTGCTGCCATGTCTTCTTGCCAGTATGGATTCTCCTGACACTGTCAGCCAAACTCAATTTTCTTCCTCAAGTTGACTTTGATAACAGTATTTTATCAAGGCAACAGAAAAGTAACTAACTTACCAGGCTTTTCTTTTGACATGCTCCAGACTAAAAATTACAAAACATATTACATATTGCCTAGATTTCCCCCTCATTCCTCTAAAGTTTTTACACAAGCTTATAATAGAATAACAGTTAAAATACAGACCATTATTTTTACCTTGTAAAATTTTGTTCTTATCATTTCCCTAATGTGCCATAGTGAATTGCACTTTAGATTTTTTTTAATCAGTTGGGAGTGCAGTAATTGTTTATTCTTCATTACTATTTACTTTTAATTTTGTAATTTCTGCTATCCTGAAATAATGTTGAAAGATGACTTTTAATAATAGTTCAAAATTTAAAATTAATTCAAATAGCCAAGATATTGAAACATTCCAGATAATGAGCAATAGATTATAGGAAGAAAGTTTGTGTTATTTTCATACATAATATATTGCTTAGGTAAATGTATTTTCATACATAATCATATATGAAATGAAATTAAAACAAACTTTTGAATGTCTTAGAGGAAGAGTACTTGATCCTGAAATAACATGGATAAGTCTAGATGACATTTTCTTGATTGTGGTCACCAATCCTGGGTTATATACAGATGTCTGAAAGCAAACTGAGCCAGCGTGGCAGCACATGTCTATAATCCCAGCACTTGGGAGATAGAGGCAAAATGATGGGGAGTTCTAAGCTAGCCTTAGATAAATTGAGTCAAGCCTGCACTGCATGGGATTCTCTCTAAAAAAGAAAGGAAACATACAATATACAAAGGTAAGCAAAGCTGAGTGCATTCTTGCAACTCTAGGGTAGTCAATATGGTATAATATTGCATATCCAGAAGCTTGTTAAAACAAAGATCTATTTCCTCACTATACAGAAGGAACGTGCACATGGGAGTAGTAATATGCCAAGCATACACGCCAGAAAAGAGATTTATGAATGTTGAATATTTATGAACTTTATGTTATATAGCCTTTCTTGCCAAACTTCTGTCCTCCGTTTTACAACCAAAAGCTTCCTGTATCATATACTTAAAAAGAATACAAAATAAAAAGTGCAAAATAAAGATTGCATGAGAATAAATGTTTGTCACCTTAAAGAAAAGGGAAATGATAATCTTGAGAATACTTATTGAGATTCACTTTCAGACTGTAAAACTGGAGTCAAACATACTTATTCTGCAAGCAAATTCTAGAAACACCATTTGTTATAGTGGACTGGATAGGCCTTGTAGAAGATAACTTTTATAAGGAATTCATCATTACAAGTATCAGTGCCTTATCTCTAGAACATCAGTTACTTGTACTTTAGTAGCATTAAATAACATTGGCTGAGATAAGTTGTTTATAGTACTTTAAATTTATTTTGTGCATAACGAATGCACAAAAAGTGAAATTCCACTTGGCATCTTTTGCTTGGACACCAAGAGAAACTACCTAAGCAGAAACAACTTATGAGAGGAGAGGTTTGCTTAAGGTGTGCAGCTTCAGCAATACAATTCATCTTGGTGGGGAAAACTCGCCACTAGAAGCAGAAGGCAGCTCTTTGCACTGAACCAGGACTTAGGAAGCAGAAAGTAAAAAAGAATTGGTACCAGTCTGTAAAATGTCAAGGCCTGCTCCTATTGACCTAATTCCTTCAGTATTATTGCTCCACCTCCTAAAGGTTCCAAAGGCTTGCCCAAGAGTGATGGTGACAACAGTGACCTGTAGTGGGTGGTTGTTCCTGTCATGACCTGAAGCACCGCCCCTAGAGAGGCAGCTAGGTACCTGCTGGTTGGGCGTGGCTGCCAGGGACCCTTAAGACCTGGGATGCACAAATGTGCTCTCTCTACCTTGTGGATTTGGATGCTGAGGCAAATCAGGGCAGAGCTCCCCAGAGAACAGCTTGGACCTTGCCTCAGCCTTCCAGGATCCTACTATAATCCCTTATTTCTGTCTCGCGAGTTAACCCCCATATAAATTCCTTGGATCATTAAGCTTATTCCGTGGATTGATGGCGATTTAATCGCATTACCTAGAGCCAACATGGAGCAAACTCCAAACCCGGGTGCCCTCAGCCCTCAGCCCCTGTGGCTTCTGTGGCACACTTTCCAAGATTCCCGGCCCTCCTGGGACCCAGAACATACCTGCTTTGGCCCACAACTGGGTGGGTACCGCTCCCGCCCTCCCACCTCCCCAGGTGGTGTGCATCAGTTTCCTATTTGGGGCTACTAGCCACAGCTTACAAGCCCCCAGTCTGCCCGCCCATCTCAGCATCTAAAATCCATGAGGTAGAGAGAGTGCATACTTGTATCCCAGGTCTTAAGAGTCCCTGGTAGCCACACTCAAGGCGGAGGTACCCAGCAACTACCTGGTGCCTCACTAGGGGCAGTGTTTCAGGGCATGGCACAAACCACCACCCACTACAGTGACCCTCTGACATATGAGCCTAAGAAATATTTGTGTATCCAGATTCATATAAACAAAAGTAAAGATTACTGGAAAGACGAAGTCTTATAAACAAGTGTTACTCTAAGGCATCCATGTTTTCAATCAGTAAAGCTGATTGCTTACTAATAGTGTTTATAAGAATTCATAGAACATGAGAACAAATCATAGGCCTACATCCTTCCTTGGAGCTCTGCTGCACTTTATGGTATGCAGGCTCAGAATATGACCATGATTTTGGAGATAATGATCACCATTATAACACAGAACCTGGGGACTTTTTTTCCTCATGGTGATTATGATCTGGTCATTGAACAAAATCAAGTCCCTGTCCACAGTAGGTTATGAAAGTTAAGGCACTTAAGTAAGTCTTGGCTCCAGGGACAGGCTGTGGTAATGAACACCTGCTAGCATAAACTCTAGTACAGGAAGAAATTGTGCATGCTGTTAAGAAAGGGAAGCCATCAATAGTCTTATGCAGTTCAGACAACAATGGACCACATACAATGTCCAGCATGACATTGTACCCCTACAGAGGCAATAGTGGCACTTAAATAACAGTGGTTGCCAACAGTTCTCTTATATTCTGAAGGCCTACGTAACATGAGTGAAACCAGGCCTTGTACAATAAACTTAATCAACTATACATAGCTAATGAGGTCATGAATCTTAGAGGAGAACTTAGTATTGACACTTTGCTAAACCAATATAAACCCTAAATGTACTGCAAATACCTATCCTTATACACTCAAATAAATGTATGTCTCAACACTCATAGATTTTCTTTCTTCAGCAGACAGAGACCATTAAAGTAATCCACAGCTGTGCAAAAGGTGGAGAACAACAAACCGTGGATGGGCAGTCTCAGGGAGTACATCCCCCACACAACTTCTGTGCCTGAGACATAGGGAATATCATAGAAGGGGAAGGAGGACCAGGAAGAGGATGTCTGCTGTGAGACTGCCTTCTAACCATGTCAAGAAGCTACACCCCTGAAATTTCAACAGCCCAGCTACATAATCAAGACCTGAAAAATTCAAACATCAGCACTCATCTCAAAGCAGATCTCAAACTAGACATGAGAAATCTCATGGAACCCAACCCTTCGAAGAACTAGAAGCAATTAACAACGGCTAAGAGAAGGAGAATTAGTCTTCACCAGGAATGGGCCCCCATATTTGTTATTCACTGACACCCTGTCAGCACCAAGAACATATACATGAGGCTACAATGAATGATAAGAGCAGGTTATATTTATATATTTATTTGTATATATAACAGCCATGCTTAAAGAAAAAGAGATAGTAAATGTGTGAAGGAGGAGTAGACACAAAAGAGCTAAGACAAAGAGAGGAGAGGGAGAAATGATGTAATCGTATTTTAATTTTTAAAAGATAAACTCTCGTGTATTAGTTGTTTGTTTTGTGCTGCAACCAAATACCTGACAAGGAGAAACATGAGGAAGGACGCACATATCAAGACTTCCATTCCTGAGAAAAAGTCACCGTTGTTGTGGCACAGTGGCCTAATTCTTAACAATAGATAAACATCTACAATTACCCTCTCCAAGCTTCAGGAACCATTGTGGAAGAGGGGGAAGAAAGAATGGTAGAGTCTGAGGAAGGGGCGGAGTGTTGTGTGGCAGTGTCCTGAGATGAAAACGTTTGGTCCTGAGGGAAGCTCCTTAACACAGAAAGTAAAACAATTCAAAATTGTTTTAGGAAGTCCCTAGAACCGAGCAGATTCAGTAACCCCTTTCCTTTCCCAAGAGTAAACAGCAAAGACTGTTGAGAGTCGCTCTCACAGAAGCCAAGCTGCAAAGACGACTCTCTGACCACATCACTGCCTGGAAGAAGCAGAAACCCATCAAGCTGCTTGGAAGTGACTTAGACCAACCGAGCTATCAGAAAAGGACACTCTTAAACCCGTTTATCTGCCTGCTGATGCCGTAAGTAATCCTTCATCAATATTCCTGTAAGCAACCCCAATAAAATTCATTGATTCACAGATTTGACTTTGGGGGCTCCTATGTCTTGGTATTTTGTGGGTTCCTTATTTGGGGTGGATATCGTATCTCAGGAGAAGTCTGTCACACAATAGTACAGAACTCTCTAAATATTATTCTACTTTTTCATCCTTCTAGATGCCAGAGACCCTGTTCTATACTCTACTCTGTGAAGAGACCCTGTTCTGTACTCTACTCTGTGAAGAGACCCTGTTCTACACTCTACTCTGTGAAGAGACCCTGCTCTATATTATATTATATTCTATATTATATTCTGTGAAAACAACCTTCACATCATCCCACCCATATACAGTGAAATATGTTGTTTGTCTTTCTCTAGCTGATCTGTCTTACTTAACACAATTTCCATCAGCTTCATTAACACATAAGTAAATGATTTCTTTTTTGTAGCTAAATATTACCTCATTACACACAAGCATGCACACTTACACATTCTCCTTATACACTCATCTTTCTTTGGGTCGCTGATATATTCTGCCTGTTCTGCCATACCATTAGGATGAGCTACTGTTGCAAGTAGATAAAGGCTCAGTGATATGGAAAAATGAAAATCTACCTTTCTGCTACCTTTCTCATGTGAGTGAAATAAATTAAGTAATTGAAAATAGCCCACCATGATATGGATCCAGGTCTGTGCTTTGCAGATGTTTCACTGTATTCAGCACAGAGCTCCATCAATCACAACAGCATCCTCAAAGTATAAACATCTGTATTGGATGAGAGTATCTTGTAGCTCTACATATCGTACCTACCCTCTTTAATTGGAACACATTCTACATGTAACAGAAAGGCTTATAAAAATCCTACTCAGGGGCTATCAAGAGGTTTCACTAAAAATTTTCTTAAGAATCTTCATTGACAGTATTTCTGTAATGTACTCTGTTATATTAATGATTCTTATCTAAAAACTTAGAAATTTATTTTTGAGATAATTTTTTATTGCTAAGGGAAGAATGAGGTTTTACATTTGTTCCTCTAATACTGTTTTTGATTTTTAGTTTGATTATATGTGTTGAGTATATTATTTTACTCTATTTGGGCATAATATCTTATGAATATATGTGTCCTATTGGGAACTTCAATGCAAGTGAAACATTTTGTCTAAAAAATAAAAACTATTCAATATGATATTCAAAGCATATATAGATTAGCATTTATTTTATGTGCCACATAATATTTTTGTACAATTACCCATTATGTCTCACAATAAGACAGAAATGATATTTGTCTTGCTAAGACAGACAAATAAGTTAAGATCATTATCTTAATTTTCAACATGCATGTAGCAAATACATTTGAAAACTTACTAAAGTCTTATTAGTAGGTAAATTAATTTCAGTCTCAAACCATAATATCTGTGTCTCTAGATAAGCATTTATCCTCCTCATAAATGAATCAGTTTGGCATAAAAAGTTTTATTAATTATTTTTTATGTTTGTCATAAAGGCAAAAAAACCTCTTGAAAATAATGCATACACACATAAATATGTGTATATGTATGTAGATATGGGTATATATGTACACACACATGAAAATAAAACAATAAAGTGTAATTGCATTTTAATTCAAGACATTTATAAACAGGGAATTGATTCTACCACACCAAAGAGTCTTTAAAAGTGGGAACCTTCTATGTTTTAATTAAAGCAGCCAAAACCAGGACTTGAGTTACTCAGCTCATTTGTTCCCTGACTTTTTTATTTCAAGTTAAATACTCCTAAGGTAGGTCATATAATTCAGTGACCTTTAAAGTAAAATTGAAATATTTGATTTTACTACTTTTCTTTACTCTTTTTCTCTCTCCACATGCAGGCTATAAATGCCAGTAAAATTAATTGCCTAATTACAGGGAACAAAAACATTGCCTTTAGAAAGATTTCAAATTTGTATATCCTGCTGTGGAGATCTTGCTTGACTACCTGACCCATACAATCTATACTTCTTAAAGAAAGAAAATAAGCACTCTACTTTGGAGCACACTTTAACTTGTAACGAGGACAACAAAATTGCCCTATAATTTTAGGTCACTTTATATTTAAGGTCTATAAGGGATTAGTCTGGAGCAACTTTCCTGCTTGTTCTTTAAACACACACACACACACACACACACACACACACACACACACACAAGACATTAAGGAGAATGATATGAAAGATAAAATCATCATGTATTTGTGATACAAAGAACACAATTTTACAGGCAAGGTCGTTGGATTAACTTCATTATCAAGTTGCATATATGAGTTATATATACACGAGGGACACATACTCTTTTTACTACATGTGGCTGTAGATTCTGACCCATAAGTACTTCTTTTCTAGGTATTTGAGACCCATCTGCCAAATTCAGCTTCTTGCTATGGATGGCTTAGTGTTGGGGAGTGCCCATGGGCATCACAGCTGGTAGGGAATTTAGAAGAGATGAAAATTAAACCTTGTTAGAGCTTGACTTTTCCATTCATAATTGCTCAAAATAGCTAAGGAGTCTGATGCCATGGCTTACTTAATTCTTTAACGCATTTAAACACAGTCAAACTCTGGAGAAAAGGGTATCTAAATGACAATTCTCATAGCAAAGCTTCAGACAAGGCTACATAGAAATTTTCTTGTAAAGTAGAAAAGAATCTATGGCCTTTACAATATGAATGAGTTCCATTGACTGATAAATATAGCTCAGGGTTAGGGCCTAGAGGAATAATCTATGATAAACATATGGGTGGATTTTATTGGTATGGAGTGTAAAGCACATGAGTTATCTTTCAAAAGCATGAGTTCCACTCACTGAGAGACAAAGCCCAGGCTTAGGGTCTAAACAAGTCTCAGAATTTGGGGGAAAATCAGGTAGAGGCTGGCTCATAATAGAACAGCAAAGGATCACCAGGTTGTTTGACCATTTTCACTCCAGCATTATGGAGACCGGGTATCATTTATTTCTTCCATCGAAAAAAACAGGGCCATGTGCTTAGTAACCCTGGTTTCCAATGCGAACTCCAAGCTGTGCTTCCTACAGCTTAAAGGCATTTTATAGCCTAAAAACCAGGAGACGAGTATAATAGTAATACCCCATGGATTTTATGGAAGATTTGGGGCGTGATAAAGAATATGATAAAGATATCCTGAATGAAATTATTAAAGGAATAATTGTAAAAAGGAAAGTAAAAGCTAAAAGACTTGAAAAAACTGTTAGCCTCTTTGTTCAGTGATCCTGCATGAAATGCACAAGGTGTCCTTATTTATCTAATTTTACTACCTTTTATTTTCTAGTGGTGGGTATTAAACCCACGGCTTCATGTTCACTAGTGAATACCCTACCCTTGAACTACACCACAGCCCCAAAGTGTCTAGTTTTGCTTATTCATTGGTTTTGTGGGCATGATTTTTTTCTTTTTCTTTTCTTTTCTTTTTTTTAAATATAATTCAGTTCTATATATCAGCCACGTAAATTCCCTTGTTTTCCCCCCTCCCGCCCCCTCCTCTTCCCCCCAGCCCACCCCCCATTCCCACCTCCTCCAGGACAAAGCCTGCCCTGAGGACTGAGATCAACCTGGTAGACTCAGTCCAGGCAGGTCCAGTGCCCACACCCCAGGCTGAGCTAAGCGACCCTGCATAAGCCCCAGGTTTCAAACAGCCAACTCATGCAATGAGCACAGGACCCGGTCCCACTGACTGGATGCCTCCCAAACAGATCAAGGCAATCAAGTGTCTCACCCATTCAGAGGGTCTGATCCAGCTGGGGGCCCCTCAGCCATTGGTTCATAGTTCATGTGTTTCCATTCGTTTGGCTATTTGTCCCTGTGCTTTATCCAACCTTGGGCTCAACAATTATCACTCATATAAACCCTCCTTTTTCTCGCTAATTAATTGGACTCCTGGAGCTCCAACCTGGACCTAGCTGTGGATCTCTACATCCAGATCCCTCAGTCCTTGGATGGGGTTTCTAGCATGACAATGAGGGTGTTTGGCCATCTCATCACCAGAATAAGTCAGTTCTGGCTGTCTCTTGACCATTGCCAGCAGTCTATTGTGGGGGTATCTTTGTGGATTTCTGTGGGCCTCTCTAGCACTTTGTTTCTTCCTATTCTCATCTGGTCTTCATTTACCATGGTCTCCTGTTCCTTGTTGTCCCTCTCTGTTTTAGATCCAGCTGGGATCTCCCGCTCCCCCAAGCACTCTTTCCCTCAACCCTCTCCCTTCATTACCCCCACTCATGTCCAGGCTGTTCATGCAGATCTCATCCATTTCTCTGTTATTGGGCAATCCCCGTGTCTTTCTTGTGGTCCTGTTTTCCAGGTAGCCTCCCTGGTAATGTGAGTAGCAGTCCAGTCATCCTTGTTCCATCCAAGGAATTCTCAACCATACCACAAGAGCACTTGCTCAGCTATGTTAATAACAGCATTGTTTGTAATAGCCAGAACCTGGAAACAACGTAGATACCCTTCAACTGAAGAATGAATAAATAAAATGTGGTACATATAAACAATGGAATACTACTCAGCAGAGAAAAACAATGACATCATGAGGTTTGCAGGCAAATGGATGGATCTAGAAAATAATCATCCTGAGTGAGGTAACCCAGACTCAGAAAGACAAACATGGTATGTACTCACTCATAGGAGGATACTAGATGTGGAGCATGATTATTTTTGCCCTCATGTAGCATACACATCTTGTAAGTATCTGATGCTCAGGAGGCCAGTCAGTTATGGGCCACTGTGTGGCCACTAGCAGCTGAACCTAAGCCGTTTTCAAAAGCAATAAGCATTCTCAACCACTGAGATATGTCTCCAGCTTAATAGAAGTATCTGTTTGCAATTTTATGGATTTTAAGTGCTTTAAAAAAATCCTTCAAAATACGAAAATTTTTGGATCTCATAATATAGGAACTCAGGTTTAACTTATAAACAAGATATTTGATTGGCTGTAGAATGGTTTGATGGGAGAGTAAGAGGTTGTTTCTTTTTCCTTCAAAATGAATAAAATATAGACTATATTTTGAACATATTATTTTCATTACCCAAAATTCTCCCTGATTCTCCCCACACCCTGCCACTGTTTGATTAATTACACAATAACACATTATTTTTCAAAAGTGACAGTGACTTTGACTTTGAGATAACAAACAATCTGACTGTTCACATCTGTGAGCTCCTTTGTGAGTATTTGTATATCCTGAGTTAGTACAAAAGTCTTCCCAGAGAAGATGCCATTGGTGAAATGTAATACATAAGTACTTAAAATGTTTCAATTGTGACAGGCTGTTACCATCATCAACTTTATATCATTTGAAAGTGGCTTGTGCTGCCCTGTGTATAGAGGTTTGCCATGCACTGCATTACACTGAGAAGCTGTTGAAATAGACAGTGAACAGAATATATTAGCTAAGCCTAGAAATGCAAAGTGTTTGCTGGTTGCTGATTGGACTGCACTGAGCAATTCATTTAAATAATGCTAGCTATGAAGGCCTTGGGGTGATTATGATGCTAAGGTTGTAGCAATCTAACACTGCGTGTTATTCATTGCTGTAGATTCAAGTATGGACTAAATGCAATTGTTTAATAGAGTCTAACAGTGGGAATAAGCAATCCTTCACAACACAGCTGTAGTGAAATAGGCCTCAGTCAACAAACTATTTGCTTATCTTTATTTGTGACCATATTAACTATTTGTATTAGTGAGAAAACTGTTTCTTCTATCATTAAGCATTAAATCAATATGTTGTACCATCTATGGACACTATATAGCTGAAGCTTACTGCCTGGATTCTGGTAGGAACTCAAAGGTGGTAATACAGTCCTGCATGTAGGAGCTCACTTTAATCTCACTCTCTAACTTCAGGAAAAATTAAGTCACTCATCCTGCCTCTCCTCATTCAAGTCATCTGCAATGCTGAGAATTAATCATGATCTTTCTCTACTCAGTTCTCTGCAGGCATGCATGTTGTACTATGAAAGGCCACAATTGAATTCAATATGAGATTTTTGTCTGACCTCAACTTTAGGCTAAATCAAAGGACTCCCATCTAAGGTTTCAACAAATGCACTTTCAGGAAATTGGAGGGGACAAATAGGTAAAGAGATTCACACAAGTGGTGACCCATGAGATGGAATTCTAACTTTGTGGACTGCCAGTTAGGGTGACAAGATTTTATAAGAATGATGTGGGCAAATTAACCAAACTTACACGGTACATGTGTGTATATGTTTGTGTGTACAAGTATGCTGACCCTTATTGTCTCTTATTGTTTTTTTGAATCACATTTTGTTTCCTCCATTTTAGAGTAAAGAAGATTATTCTGCATTCATTAATTCAAGAAGTCTATGCTCACAAGTGAAAACAAAAATATTGAAATTTTTTGAATAACACATGGGTTATTCAAGTAGGATGTATTATACAGAAACACTGATATTACAAGAACCAAAGGAGAGGGCAGAAGGTAAGATTAGAACTTATTTAATCACAAATGAAGGGTAAATCATTGCTGCTTTAAGTGCCATGTTCCACAAAGTGTTAAGTGCCAAAAACCAGCTCATGAAACTAGAGAAGAGGGAGACCCATCTGGGAGACAAACCTTCATATAGTGTGAGAAATCACATAACCAAAAATGTGGCATTTTGAGTCTTAGCAAACAGTGCACAGTAACACATATGACTTAGCCGGATGATGATGCCTTGCTTATTCATCACACAACTGAGGTTCAGACATCTGCACTGTAACTAAATGGATCACATGGATGCGAATCAGGGAGGAGCAGATTTAGCGTCACTCTCCATTTGCTAATCACAGAGAGTCAGAGAGTGAAATAATCTATTGACAATGAAATCAGATCTCTAAGACTGCATGTTGCCCTATACTTAAACTGAGACCTCTACATTATAAGTCAACTTACCAAAAACGATTTTACCACTTGCTTAGAGTGATAGAATGCTTAGGCATTATATTGTTTTTATTTTGCTAGTCAGGAGTTCACACTAGGCTAGGGTAGACTAAGCTGAAAGTATTGCAGAGACTAAATACCAATGGGTCCACTTGTCAGATTGTGCAGGTAGCCACCACGTTCTATAGAGCACACGGACTTCCTATGAAAGCAGTACTCAGGACAGGATAATAGAATATTAGTGTTGGTTAGTCAGATAATGTACTTGACAAGCATAAATAACAAACTTTCTCCCTAGTCTAATTGTAAGAGAAAATCATCTTAGGCTATGGATATGACTATATATAATTAACAGCAAAGTTTAAAAAAAAACTTAAACAACTTGATTAAGGATTCACTAGAAAGGCTTACAGGAAGGAAAGGTCTACATATAACTTTTATCAATAGTGTTTGGGATAATAAAGAATAAAGGAATTGAATTTTAGAATTTTAGAATTGAATTGAGAGACTTTCACTGAGGAAACAAAAATGTGAATTTTACTCATTGTAAGTTTCTGTTTGAACAAAAGAGAAAATTAGAAAACAATTAGAAGTATAAAAATAGAATGTATATATTATCTTGAGACAATGGAGCTTTATTTTCTCTAATTAAAGGTTAAGCAAAGAAAGGTGAAATAAACTGAAAATGCCTCACACATGGAAAAACACTTGCTGGAAAGGTATTTGTCTGCTTATTGGTAAACAGAAGATTAACCAAAAAAATGGGAAGAAAGGAAGAAATAAAGCAAAAGAAAAATGTTCACAAAGGAACAGTGATATTGTAAAATGTATATTCTGCCATATGAAAGATCTTTCAAAACAAGGTAGGGATCCAGGGATAAGAAAACCATTTTCACACATATTAATACCTATATCCTGGGAATTTAAATTGTCAGATTTGAAACAGCTAATTGCTCTATCTTTTATATATATGGTAAATACATTGAATCAGGGAGCATAAGACTGTAAAAGTAATAGCTATATAAAAATCATACCTACTGTGCATTCAGTATTTCTTTGCATTTTCTATTCACTTCAGTTTCTCTTTATTTAAATATTTATTCGACTTCCAGTCTGACTTTTCTAAGCAACTTATTTACCTCATAATTAAATGTTATTAAAAGTAATAATATGGCAAAAGACTTTTTTAATTTGGTACTAAGTGGCCAAATTACTATGGATTACTATGCATTACATAAAAATTACTATGGATATTTTTCTTTCATTTTTTAAATTTTTTTTATTCATTTTACATACCAACCACAGTTCCTCCTCCCATCTCTTCTCCTGCTCACCCCACTCCCTCATATCACTCCCACCCCACCCCACCCCCATCCACTCCTCCCATGAGGAGTCAGCAAATTCTGGTACATTAATTTGAGGCAGGGCCATACCCCTACCCCCTGCATCAAAGCTGAGCAAGGCATCCCACCATAGGGAATGGGCTCCAGAAAGCCTTCTCATGCACCAGGGATAGATCCTGGTCCCACTGCCAAGGACCTCTCAAAAAGACCAAGCTATACAACGTCTTCCACTTGCAGAGGGCCTAGTTCGGTCCCATACAGGCTCCTAAGCTTTTGGTCTAGAGTTTGTGAGTTCTCATGAGCGTGGTCCAGTTGTTTCTATAGATTTTCCCATCAGGATCTTGACCCTGCCCCTGTTGCTCATATACTCCCTCTCTTCGACTGGACTTCCAGAGCTCAGCCTGGTGCTTAGCTGTGGATCTCTGCATCTGCTTCCATCAGTTACTGGATGAAGGCTCTATGATGACACATAGGGTATTCACCAATCTGATTACAGGGGAAGACCAGTTCAAGCCTTAGCTGGAGTCATCCTTGTGGATTCATGGGAATTTCCCTAGCATCAGGTTTCTCCCTACCCCCATAATGGCTCCCTCAAGAATGGATAAAGAATATGTGGTACATTTACAAAATGCACAATGGAGTATAGTATTACTCAGCTGTTAAAAAATGACATCATGAAATTTGCAGGCAAATGAATGGAACTAGAAAATATTGTTCTGAGTGAGGTAACCTAAACTCAGAAAGACAAACACGGTATGTACTCAGAAAGACAAACACAGTATGTACTCACTCAAGTGGATACTAGATGTAAACCAAAGGATTGTACAGCAGTTCCAGAGAAGCTAGGTAACAAGGAGGACCCTTAGAGGGACACATGGATCACCCTGGGAAGGGGAAACAGGTGAGATCTCCTGGTTAAACTGGGGGTGGGAGGAGGGGTGGAGCAGGTAGAGGGGTGGGCATGGAGGGTGAGAACATGAGGGAATGGGATGGCTGAGCTTGGGGAGAGATGGAGTGGGAGAACAATGGAAGAGATATTTTTCAATTAGAGAAACCAAATAAAAATACAAAACATTGAAGGATATCTATATATTTTCCTAAGTAATTCAATTATGTTGATAAATTTATTGTTTTGTAAATGAAAATAAAATTCTATTTCTATCTTAGGGACATTTCACAAAAGAATTAAAAACATCATATGACTTCAGTTTTGTACTTCATAATAAGTTAAACAGACAATGCACATAAGTAGGTAGTAGGTATTCTATATGCTGGTTTTCTCATGACTAACAAATGTTCTTTGCTTGTGAAAGAGCAGGCTTGTTCATCCTGACAGTATACACATATGCACTTTATACTTAAAATGCATTTGTTTACATATGTAAAGCATACATTTATGTAAATATCTCTATAGATGAAGTATTTAGCTGTTGTTTTAAAATTAAATAAAATTCAACTTATATATACTTTCTTTTATAAATACAGTTTGACACCTAATAATCAGACTTTCTCTATCTCTTCTAAATTTTGACTTATTAAAATGATTAAAAGACTTCAATCGGTGTTCCCATGTTTACTCCATTGTTTGAACAATTTTCTATAAATAACTTTATATAAATTTATTCCAAGGTTCTTCTATTATAGTTATTGCCCGTACCTAATACCTGTGACATACTCTGACTGACTAGTTGATAAGTTATAAGCTTACACATTCTCAGGGTTCATGAAATGTCATTCAGAACATTTCCAGGTTAGTATATTCCTTTGAAATCCATAAAATGGTTAGTTCACTGATCGTGATGCATGGAAAGCTCAACTAATCTCTGATAGACATAAAATTTTAAGAAGAAAGAGAATCAAATAGAATTTCACTAAAATAAATGGTTCATGGAATAGTACCCTAACTTGATTTATTTAAGAACTTTAATAGAGTGATCTGATTTATTTCTGAGATAAATATCGGCTGTTTCTCTGTGAGAAAAGGGAAAAGACAATCACTTTCAATTGTTTTGAATGTGATTACCTGCATATATATATATATATATATATATATATATATATATATATATATATATATATTGTATATTTTGATTAGCCTTCTGAGCAGTAGACACTAATGAAGTACATGAATTATTTAGGCATGAATCTTCTGACCAATTAGGTTTAATTGTTGTTCATTGAACTAATAAAGTAGTAGATAGATCATGACTGTTTTTCAAACTTTATAACTTCCATTGTGAAACTATTTAATTAATTAAATTTCAATGTGCTAAAGTTCAAAGAAACATCAAAATAGAATAGAACTTAGTACTAAGAGGATTGAATTACCTTGAATATGTGACTATGAATTACTTAGAAAAGGGACTTAGGAGTTTGTTAAGTGCAACTACACAGACAAATAATGTATTACTATATTATTATTATAATGCCTTTGGAAATGCCTGCTTCATCGTTTAAGGAAAATAAAAAAGAATGAAGATCATAAGGAAACTGCCGTGTTTGGAAGTAGTCTATTATGTAACGATAATTGGTAATATTTGAAAGAGAGACAGCAATGGCCCAAGTAATATGCATTTCTGATAATACTCCCCCTTAAATACATTTTAATTCTGTCATCAAATATATTTAAGGTGTGGCTACCTAATTAACTTGTCAAAGTCAACCTGGTAATTTAACATTATTCACAAGTCTACTGATTAACTTTGGAGTAGGTACCTTGGCAAACTAAATTTTTAATCTATTATAGACAGATTTTTTTTGTTGAAATTCTAGTAATGATCTTTCATTTACTAAAATGTTGAAGTTCAGACACCTAGTTATGCATGCATATACTTAACTCTTGGAAGAGGCAGAATAATGGTATCTGGAGGAGGATTTTCTATCAGTGATTATGATTCTGGAAGGGTTAATTATGCATGGATTTAATGGATACTTGAAAATCCACTGTGGATTGCCTTGCTGTAGATATCTAATCAATCACACCATTATATTAACAACCTTACGGTAGTTAAATAACCAGCACTCATATATATGTTGCCTTGTAATTGTAGTTCTCCAATTAATTTTCATCAGAATCATCCAAAGAGATCCTGAAACTACAACTTACTGAGTCTCTTCCCCATGATATCTGATTATCTGCATTCCATGTAGGGACTGATCACTTTCATTTTCAGCAGTTTCCCACGTTATGATGAGGCATCTATGTAGAGGCAACTACTGATTTAGAGCAAGGCATTAGACTGGGGGAAAAATAGAAGTTCCAAAGGAGCATGGAAAACACAGCACTCATTGTTGACGAAACAATTTCCAAGCATCTCAAAGTTCACAGTACTATTATGATGTAATAGAAGCTTTGGAAAATGTTACACTAAATAATAAACAACTATTGACAAGTCTGTTAATTAAGACCCTGAGAATATATATCACCACGAGAATATTTCTCTTGTGAAAATATTTCTTCAAAATGGACATGTGTTCAATGCATAAGAATTCCATAAAAATAGTCACTCCATAGTTACATCCATTCTGACTGGGCCCTGCAACTTTGTACATTGATTGGCTGTGATTTTTTTTGTAGTGAAGAATAAAACACCATTTAACAAAAACCCTAGCACCAGATTATGAAATAATACTTTAAGGACTAGATTTAAAACATTTGTGTGTGAAAAGTGGAAATTGATCAACATCATTTATGAACAAATTTCAAATGTAAAAGAAAAGTTATTAAGTGTTGTCATACATTTATAATCTCAGCATTGGGATGCTGGTATATGAAATACAATGAGAATGCATTAGAAAATATAAGGCAAATATCATCTATTCAAATTACAAGTGGAGAGACACAGCAATTCAATCAAACAACATGTCTAAGTACATCTGCATAAACAAGGCGTTACTACATTTTTTGAGTTAGCGTTTTCGTGTATACTGTAAACCAGCCCAACTTTTGCAGTCTTCTTACCTTGGGCTCACCAGCAATGGGATATAGAAATGTGTCACCATGTGTAACATGATTTACCATTTTTGTTAATTGTTTTTTTTTTTTTTCCTAATCACAGAGATTCTTTGTTCCTTGTGGAACTTTTCATGATTTTCAAGCTGGTGAAGCCACTATAAAAAACTAATGCCTATGATCTGAGCTGTAGCCAGAAGCCAAGTTGAGGTCTCTGGTCCTTGCTGCCACTGGCTATTATGGGCAAGAAAACTTTTTTCACAGTGAAATCAATGATTGCACACCAATAATTGAGGATGAGAGACATTGAAAGCTTCTGTGACAACCTCTCCCCCACTTCAGATAAAAAAAAAAATAAAGAAGAAAAAATGAAACAGTCTAGACCCCCAGACAGGAAGCTATTGAAGAGAGTCCTTAAAAATTACCACAAAGTCACTGAAGTCCATCTCTTCCCTTCACAGTTGATGGCTCCTGGTAGTGGGTGGGGCAGAACTCAGGTATCTGTAAGTGGCTGACCACTGGGAGTTTGAAGATGCTCCAATAAGTCAACACAAATTGGCCTTGGTGCATTTTTTCCTTTTTCTTTTCTTTTTTCTCCTTTTCTTTCCTGTTTTCTTTGTTTTTAGGGGAAGGCTCAATGATGGGAAAATGGACCCGGGAGGAATGGGAAACAAGTGTGATTGGGGCGCATGTGTGAAATTCTCAAATAAGTAATAAAAATATTTTGTTGGGTAAAAATAAATTAAAGATCAAAGAAAAAAAATTGTTTAATTGAGTACAAATTTTTTGTGAATAAAAATGTTATATTATGCACAATAACAAGAAAAACATCATAATTACTCTAAAATGTAGAAATTTAAAATGCAATATAAATATTATGCTTGAAAGATAGTGTGAAAGCTTCAACATACTGACCAACTTCTAATACCCTAAAATCATGCCTTCAATAACTGGGTTATTCTACAGCTACAAAAAAATCAAAGCTGCCAAATAATACTTTGTTTTTTGTTTTGTTTTGTTTTGTTTTCCTTTTTGGGGATTATACTTAATTACATTTCTCCTTCCCTCCTCTCACTCCTTACCCTCCTATCTACCTTTCTTTTCACTCTTTCAACTTCATGACCTCTATTTCATTAATTGTTATTGTGAGCACATATATGTCGTTTGTATGTATATTTTCAAAAGTGACCATTTGATATTAGATAAGCAATTGGTGTACTATTACTTGGGGAAGAATATTTCTCTTGTTCTTACTATTTTCTAGCTGCTTAGAGGTCTATGAGTAGGGTTCAGATCTCATGGGTTTCTCCCCACCTACTTTGGTATTTCTTTTTGTGTTACCCATTTTCAGCTAATGTTTAGGTAGTCATGATGGTGAGACATTCAAGGATGTAGCTTCTAACATTACTAGGAGTCATAGTCTCACACCAAGCCCCCCACAATCCTGTGGTTCTTAGAGTCTTCCTGTCTCCTCTTCTACAATGTTCCCAGTACCTTTCGTTTAGGAGATTTTATAGTTATGTCCATTAGGACTGGGCTCTGCAACTTTGTACATTGATTGGCTGTGATTTTTTTTTGTAGTGAAGAATAAAACACCATTTAACAAAAATCCTAGCACCAGATTATGAAATAATACTTTAAGGACTAGATTTAAAACATTTGTGTGTGAAAAATGGAAATTGATCAACATCATTTATGAACAATTTTCAAATGTAAAAGAGAAGATATTAAGTGTTGTCATACATTTATAATCCCAGCATTGGGATGCTGAGGCCAGAGAACTTTGAGACTGAAGTGAGGTGGGAATGCATAGAAAGACCCTGTCTTAAATAAAAAAGTATGAGTAAATAAACAAGAATTGGGAGCAAAGTAGAATATTTTTCACACTAATAAGTGTTCTTTTTCATTTGATTTTGGAGAATTTTATACAAATTCTCCAAACAAATATGTTGTTTTTCATAGTCATCACCATCCCTCAGTCTTCTCAGATTCTTCCTTCCATACTTACCCAACTTTGTGTCCTCTTTGATTTTTTAAAACCATTGAATCCAATGGACGTTAACCATATATTCTTGAATGTGTGGCCTATCACATGAGCATGGCTGATCAATCAACTAAGTAACTACTATTACGTAGCTAGGCAGTCCCAACATCAAACTGTCTTCTAATTAATTATGTTATAGCTACAAGTAAAAGGTATACTTAGCCTTAATCAGACGAATCTCTATTCATTCAATAGTGATGATTGCAAAGACTCTGACTGCCCAAGATGCCACAAATAAGTGACATTGGAGGATTCATCTCTAAATATGAAACTGAATTTGTTTTCTAAGTTTCCTGGAACTTAAAAGAGTGGGAGGACAGAAAGAATTCAGGTGCCAGAGGTAGTAAGAGGGTTGCTAAATTGCTAAATTGCTAAATGACATCTTCCAGACACAATTCAATCATTGTAATTATAAACTCAAATCTGTAGAGGTTAATAACATCTGAACAGCACAAGACTTCCCCTGTCAATCATCAGTCTTGGAAAAGGGGCTCATGAAGTTCTACCACTTACTGATAAATTGGTGGCTACTGACAGACTCTAGGAGACAGGGAGTTACTGTATGTAGTTATAAAAGCAGTGGCTTCAATGGATATTTTCCAGCAGGCTACAATGGACATTTCTAAACTCATGGTCAAACAAATGGCCTTGGCTAAACTCAGTGTGTCACAAAACAGAAAGTCATGAATATGGGGAAAGATTTTGCAGGGAAGGAGAAAGGCTCACTGAGACAAATGAAAGAAGGCATGTCAAGAGCATAAATAAATAAAATGCTTTATATTCTTGTCTAATATGATCAAATAACTCAATCACTTAAAGCAAGACAAGTTGAAGTTGTGATATGAATTTTATTTCACAGACATACTGTTGAAAACTGATAAAAGTTGCTGCTAACATATTTTTTTTTTATTTTCAAAACCTACCAACCTGATGTCTGATTGAACTATTGATAAATGAGGTGTATAGTAAAAATGTGATTTGTTAGGTTTTTTAACTGCTGTTCACTTTATTTTAATACATTACTGGTTTAGAATTTTCATGAGCCAGAAGTTAAAGAAAACAACAGTATAGATACTAATGGAACATAGAAGGATATTTTATGATATATGTATCAAGTAATAATCTATGTTGTTTATACATTTAACTACACTTCTTTAAAACATACTTTGTTGAAAAATTCACATATTTCTAAGAGGAACATTAAATGAAGTCAGCAGATTGTATTTATGTATACAGGTATTACAATAATAACTAATGAAAAATAACATGAAGTTGAGAGGGAGTTAGAAGGGAAGAACGTGGTATGTATGAAATTTCCAAAGATAACAGCAAAGTAAATGTTTAAAAAATGAGCATTTAAATTGAGCCTGAAAGGTACCATGTATGATGGAAGTTTTCTAGATTTGCAAAATACAACTTTAATAAACAACTTTTGAAATCCGAATAGCTAAAACAAAATACTCTCCTAGAAATAATATATATGCCAGTTGCTCAGGTACAGTTTAGAGGTGTTAAGTTGATTTTCCTGTATTGCCATCATATTGATAAGTTATGAGTAGTCTCTGCACCTATTGCTGCACACTGTGCAAACCAAAATGGCAGCATGTATGATTACACACACACACACACACACACACACACACACACACACACACACACACACAATGCCCCCTATACACACATTTAATATTTGAAGCAAATTTTGATGGGTACATTACATCCATTTATCAAAATAATAGCAGTAGCTTATCCAAAAGGATCCATAACACTCATGCTTCCAACCCTACCACCAGGCCAAATGTTTTTATCTAATTTTACAGTATTAAACAAGCCTTCTATTCCATTAAGCTGGCCTCAGATTCATTCAGAGAGTGGTTGATTGCACCCATAGGGACATGCATCTACTGTATCAGTGGGGTAGTGTTACATTCAGGTTCCACCGCTGATAAGATTGTCGATGACAGTTGTCCCCTTGCAGCCTCAACTATTAAGACACAGAAAGCTTTACGCAAGTACAAAATGCTGTTTTAAATTGTTAGCATATCTATTATTAGTACTTTAAAATCAATAGTACAAATCTATATACACGGGTGCCATTATATACATGATATACATGTGCATGAATATTGTGTTAGAATAGCATCATTTTATTGCATACATTCATAAACTCATAGGCAAAATAGGTAAATGAAAATCAAAATTAAATTATAAAACCTCAAATTATGTTATTAAGTTATGTTTTCCTTTTATTGAAAATATATTTTTTATCACAACATATCCTGATTATGGATGCCCCTCCCTCAAATTCTCCCAGTTCCTCTCTACATCCCTTCCCATCTGGATCAACTCATTGTCTGTTTCTCATTAGAAAATAGGTTTCCAAGGGATAATAATAAGATCTATAAAATAAAATCCATGGAATAGGACAAAATAAACAAATATAAGGAAAAGAGCTTACATAAAGACAAATAATTCAGAGATCCACCTGTTTAAACACTCAGGAATCCTATAAAAATTATTAAACTGGAAACTATAAGGTATATGCAAAGGACCTTGCTGATACAAAAAGAGAAAAAAAACTAAAAATTTAAAAAATGATGAAGACAAAATTGTAAACTGGAAATTGGACATTATAAGTGAAAACAATAAGATGGTTTCAGGGAGGAAAGGGGAGCAAATTTTTAAACACATCATTTGAAATTCTAAGAACTAAAAAAAAAAATTAGCCAAATACTAAATGCAAAATAAAAAGAAAACGTGATTTGTAGAGAATAGTATAACAGGATATAAAACACAACACAAACTCATCTAGTTTAGTTTATATTTGTATCGATACTGTTCTGAAAGAAGTATTTTTATAAGGTGGAGTTCTAAGACTTTTTTTCTAAGATTGTAGACTCTTGGAATATCATTTAAGTAAATAATACTTCAGATGACTAAATATTCCAAAATAATTTGGAAATTAAAAACTAGGTTTTAAAAATATCTAAATATCTATCATGGAATATCTTAAGCAGTTGGTGTACATGATTCATTGGGGGTTTCATTTAAATCTTCCTATTTATGCAAAACACTTAACACCCAAATGCAATCAATTTATAGGATTTTTTATTTTGTTTCCCTTCTATCTTTGTTGTTAGGTATTTACCTAATTAGATGTGAAGAATTAAATGTCATTTTTCCAGAAAAGTTACAGATAATGATTTTGAACATTTCTGGTGGTTAGAGATATAAACAAGGAATTTTCCTTAAAAAGGTGGACATAATCATGTGTTTTCTGCAACATTTATTCTGTTATGGCAAAAGTAAACATTCACATATTAAGCTAATCAAAATAATATAGCTGACTGCTTTTCATTTATAATGAAATTCATTATAGTCAAAAATAAAAGTGCCAATAGATGAATTGATTTTGGTAAGTACATTTGTGGTCAGATTGAAAATTTAACATTCCCTGTACTATTCTGTCATAGAAAACATTATGTCGGTGCCACAGCTTTCTTCCTGCTTCCAAATAGAGGTTTTGCATCAGAAGTGCTCTAAACTCCTATAATTTTATTATTAAAAATGGGGATTATTCCTGTAACCCCATCTTTTTTGGATTGTGAAGGTTAATGTAGCATGTTTGTAACTGTATATGGTGAAGATTTTTTTAGCAACTCTACATTCAACTATAGCAAAATGAAATTATTTGAGACAATAGTAAATAACATACACTGTCTGAATTCGGCTCATCTTGAATACATCTACCAATAGAGAAATGTAGAAAAATATGATGACCTTCTATAGAATGTACACTTACCACTGTTATAGGAAAGATTACATTATTCCCAGATATGTTGAACACCTCAAAAACAATGATTTTGAAGAGAGATTGTGTTTTTATCGCAGGTAGCATTTTAAATAGCTCTAGGTAATGTGAAATTATGACAGATACTAGAGTTAGTTCAGAAGAAAGGCAGAATAGACAGATCAAAGCTTTTCTCTTCACGGCTGAAAAAAATGAGAAACAAGAAACAAAAGTCAAAAAAAATAACTTTTGTCTAAACACTGTGAAGCAGTCAGAGATTTGTGAACACTGAATCAGGAAAACAGAATAATTTAAAATATATAGAGGATGATAATAAGATATTTTCCCTTGTCTTTTTCACTTCCCTGGCTAATTTCGTGGTATTTTAGAAGAAAGGTACATATTCCCAATGTGGTATCATGGACTTAGGTCTCTGAGGGAGAACAAAAGTTTTTATTGCCAAGTTAATGAGTAGGTGAGTCATATCATCCCTAGAGACATCATGGTAGATGGGTATAAGTCACAAAGCTCAGAAAATGAAGTGTTAGAAAAAAGATGAAGTTTAAATGAACCTAAGATAAAATTCCAGAAGCCAGGGACTAGAAGATAGAGGGCTTTCAAAAGAACCAAGGCACATAGGGAAACAGAAAAACTAGACACATTTTCAATATGAGATTTATTATGCTTATTATTCTGGAAACAATTTAAGCTTTGTCTTGGGTTGACCAGTAGGCTATGCACACATCTAAAACAAGTGTCATCTATCATTTTGTGTTGTTCCTGTAACTATTGCTTATTGGCTTGCTTGTTTGATATTTAATTTTTAGTGCTCTAGAAAATTTCTGTGAAAATATTAGATGAGTAATAAGAATGTGAGGTTTTAGTGGCCACACACAATAATATAAATTCTATGCAAAAGCTATTAGAAAGTGTCACAAGGCAAACGGACCACTGTAGCTTTCAACAACTAAAATAATGCAATAACAAAATATGTCATATCCATAATACTCAAATGTCTACCTTTCAATAGATGATCGCATGACTTAAGAAGTAAAAATGATGCTGTAATCAACTGATCAAAGAAAATTGCCAAAATCTAAATACAAAGAAACCTAACTTGACTTACTACACAAATGTTTCAAAATTATATTAAATATCCTAACAAAAACATATTTAAGGTATATTTATCCTGAGGAATAAAAAAAGTGTTTTCATAAAAAATTAGAATTACAAATAAAAAGATAGTACTTATAAAAAAAGCCAAGTGATTCAGAGTCATAAAGCATAATAGCTTACAAAAATAATTAGAGGAAATCAAATCCAGATATGCACAAATAGATGAGAATCGGTGAACTTGATAAGAAGAAACTGTACATTGTGTAGAAAAAGAATTTAGTGATCATCCTAAGAGACTGGGGCACTATCCAAGTAAATGCTAATCAACACTGCTAAATTTCCAGAATATGTAAAGAGAGTAGATCTGGGCATGGGGGGGGGCATTTAAACATGTAATCCTAGCTCTTTTTTATTTTTATTTTTATTTTATTTTACAATACTATTCAGTTCTACATAATAGCCACAGATTCCCTTGTTCTCTCCCTTCCTGCCCCCCTCCCCTTCCCCCCAGCCTAGCCCCCATTCCCACCTCCTGCAGATCAAGGTCTTCCCCGAGGACTGAGATCGACCTGATAGACTCAGTCCAGGCAGGTCCAGTCCCCTCCTCCCAGACTGAGCCAAGCGCCCCTGCATAAGTCCCATGTTTCAAACAGCTATTTCTTGCAATGAGCACAGGACCTGGTACCACTGCCTAGATGCCTCCCAAACAGACCAAGGCAATCAACTGTCTCACCTATTCAGAGGGCTTGATCCAGTTGGGGGCCCCTCAGCCTTTGGTTCATAGTTCATGTGTTTCCATTCGTTTGGCTATTTGTCCCTGTGCTTTATCCAACCTTGGTTTCAACAATTCTCGCTCATATAAACCCTCCTCTTTCTTAGTGAGAAAGAGGAGGGTTTAGTAATCCTAGCTCTTGAGAGATTGACGAAAAAAGACTGCTTTACATTTGTGAAAAGCCTAAGATATGAGTCAGATCTTTTCACTAAACAGAAACAAATGAGAAAGGATAAGACAAAGGAACAGAACGATAAGTGAAGGAAAGGTGATCCAAGATCTCCAAATAACAGAAAGGAAGGAAAGAAAGAAAGAAAGAAGGAAGGAAGGAAGGAAGGAAGGAAGGAAGGAAGGAAGGAAGGAAGGAAAGAAAGAAAGAAAGAAAGAAAGAAAGAAAGAAAGAAAGAAAGAAAGAAAGAAAGAAAGAAAGAAAGAAAGAAAGAAAGAAAGAAAGAAAGAAAGAAAGAAAAGCAAATGGCCAGGCAGTGGTGGCACAAGCTTTTAATCCCAGCACTCAGGAGGCAGAGCCAGGCAGATCTCTGTGAGTGCAAGGCCAGCCTGGTCTACAGAGGGAGATCTAGGACAGGCACCAAAACTACACAGAGAAACCCTGTCTTGAAAAACAAAACAAAAAAAAGGCCAAGCTTTAAAACAAACGCCACATAGCTGGCATGCTGGTGCACACTAACAGAGCACTCATGAGGTAGAAGCAGGAACACTGAGGGACGAGGCAAGTTTGGGCAACTTAGGCAAATCTGAATCAGCATGGAATATATAACAAGACTTTATCAAATAGAATTAAGTCAAACGCAAAACAAAGTAGAGATGAATATGGAATCAATACTGAGACAATACCAATAGGCTTTCATTTACATTCATACATTATGATTTAACTAAATGTATTTAAAACATTCTATCTCCTCATTTTTTGAATGATGCAGAAAATAATATAATTTACTGACACATTGCTACTATAAAAATGACAAATTAGAAAGATAAGTTTGACTTACAAATGCATACAATTTTATGTTAATATAAAATTTAATTAAATCATATAAAATGCTATTTACTTGGGTTGAAAGGGTTCAATATCACAAACTTTGATACTTAGAAAATTTTTGAAATTAAGTAATGTATGAGAAATATTATGCTTTGGTAATTTATTAAAGAACTTGTTATGTATATAAGCATACACACACACACACACACACACACACACATATATATCTGGGATGATCTTAGAATTTACCTAAGTGCAAATGGTCTTATTAATTTACAGGAAACAACACAATGCTTTAGAAGAGGGCCTTTAGTTTCTGCCACAGAAAACCTCTAAATGAAGGAGAGAAGAAATGATACTGGGGTGGAAAGTAAAAGTGAAAAGAGCTGTGTTATACTGGAATTTCAGCTCTCTCAAGTTTTGGTCTTTGCTCTTATCGACAAGGGAATAAAAAACTTTGGGAGGGCTTTTAACACATCGACTGTTTTAACAGACTCATTCAGCCTGCTATGATACAATAGGAAGGCAGAGAGTGAACATTTACCTTCTATCTGATGCTGTGAAATTGCATGCTGATTTCTCACAAGGAACAAAGCATCATTCTAGTTGCTGAATATATTGAATGTTAAAAAAAAAAATGTGGTCAGCAGAAAATGTCCACTGTTGAAGGAAGTTTTCTAACACAAGCTGATGCCTATTGCCTGAACCTTTCTAAGAGGTCTCTCAGTTCAAACTAGCTCTATAATGCTCTGGAGAATTCAGCAAAGTTCTTGGATTTGCATTTCATTTCACCTTCCTCTCTTCCTGATAAGGCTGCCAATTATTCCTCATACAAGTTAAGAGTGTGCCTGTTTGCATTTATTTATCCAATTATTTTTCTGATTACCCCATTATTAGTTTCCCTGGTGATTATTTTCGCTTTCTGAATTTTAAGTGTCACAATGTCTCAAGGTCCAGTCTCTCAATCTGCTACATTTGTACCTACTTTCACTTTATGTACTGTAACAACATTGTGGATTTCTCATTTCTTCAGGTGGATGTCTTTGCTATCAGTCATTATTTCTTGTTTTAACATGTTGTGATGGGTACCTCAGGAAAGAACACTAGCTCTACTTTGTGTGTCTTGCACACAATCACTTTTCACTATGGAACTGTGTCCCTTTCCAGTTGTCCACATCCCCAACTTTTCATGTCAGGATTGCTTGTTTCCTAACTTTTCCTATTTTCATGCTGCTGGTTCAACTATAGCCAAAAACACCCTTTAAAATTCTAATACATTTTAGTCTTATTTTAAAATTTATGATGACTTACATCTCTCATACATTTAAATTTCTCATGATTAGACATACACCTTATGTGTAAGCTCCTCTTTCAATTGAATTGTTAATTTGAATAAGATTAATTACTGCCTTATTCAGAAAAGAGAATGACTATCTGCAAAACTCCATGAAAGCCAGATGCAAGCCAGATCAAAACTTTTCTTTCATTTACACCACCACCTTTTTTTTTTTAATACTAAAGCTTGATGTCAGCAGGGTTTGTGTGTGGGTATGAAGAATATTCTAGGAAGTCAATGCTTTCAGCATGCATGTGATGTAAAAGTTCTGTGTTTCCATGTTTCAATCAAATACCACTTCTGATTTCCCCAGATGGGGAATCAGTGCTTGCCTATTTTTGAAGCTAGAAGGTATAATGTCACAGTTACCTTTTGTGTTGAGCATTGAGATAGAACATTGACCCGTGATTCCACTGAACTTGTTCCTGTGGCTCCTCACTGAATACAGTCCTGAAGCAGTCCAATGTGGCGGCTACTCAGACATTTGTGCTTATGGGCACAGTATCTCCCTCCTACACTTTTGAGATATTCTGTCTTTCTGTCCTCCTTTTTTTCTGTGTTTTGTTCCAGCCTCTATGCTTCCTTGTTGCTTTTCCTTCCTGAAATACAAAATTCCCTCTGAGGGACCTTTGCATAATCTCTCTCTCTCTCTCTCTCTCTCTCTCTCTCTCTCTCTCTCTCTCTCTCTCTCCCCCCCCGGGTTCCTTTGCTTCCAGTGAACATCAGAACTAAGTTTAATGATTGTTTCATAATTTTAAATAAAAGATAATATTTAGTGTAGCTATACTAATTCTTTAGTTTTCATGTCTTTGATAATTTCCTTTCCTATAAAATTTCACTCCTCACCATGTTTCACAATTTTAAAAAAGAAATGTGTAGCTTTGATGAAAATAACAAGTATGCTTGAATTTATTTTCACAGACTGACCTAAGGCTAGGTGAACAGACAACATGTGTCTTATTAGAAGGCAGTGGTGATAGAGAGCATATATCCCCTCCAGACATCTTTCACAAATAACTGAAACATTAGTGATATATGTGATCACACACACACACACACACACACACACACACACACACACACACACACACATATATATATATATATATATATATATATATATATATATATATATATATACCCATTCAACTTTTCTATTTTCAGGCAAACATACAAGTCTAACTTAACCAAAGATTTCCAGTAAACATACTTTCCACAGAAATATGGAAGAGATTGCATTCATTTTGATGTTTACTATTTCCATCTCATGATTTTCCCATTCCATTGTTGGTTTTTGGGGAGATTATTCTTTCTTTCTTTTTTTTTTAATTTGCATGAAGAGTTTTATCTAACTTGTTGGAAAGTTTACAAATGTGTTTGAAGTTTAATATTTGCATTTCAAAGCACAATACCAGCAGATATGACTTTTTTTTCTTCTTCTAGATCTGTACCTGAATAATTGCTACATTTATTGTATTATTATTGTATTATTACCAAATCTTGGGTTTGTTCTATTCCATGGTTAAAACTACATAAGACTGGGTGGAACCTGGTAGTTGGAGTTCCTCAGGGGAGGGGCCTGGGCATTTGTGGCTAAGAGGCTTACAAAACCTCCTAATAGTGCCACTCCCTATGAAATCATGGGAGCCATTTACATTCAAACTACCAGAGGATGCTGCTAAGGTCTGTACACATTGCAGCATGATCATTCATAATTACTTTGCTGTTATTGGCTCCATATTGATCACCTATCCTCAGGTAAAACTGTAAGACTCATATCCATTTTGTTTCTCTAGCACTAGAGATACATATAGAAAATAATTACAATACATGTTAAAAGGAATGGTTGTTTCTCTAATCATTCATATATTAAATAAAAAAAGCAATGGGTGCTGTGGATGATTGATTGATAAATAAAACCCTGATTGGCCAGTAGCCAGGCAGGAAGGATAAGGTAGGCTGGACAAGGAGGAGAAGAATTCTGGGAGGTGGAAGGCTGAGGCAGAGAGATGCTGCCAGCCACTGCCATGGCAAGCAAGACGTAAGGTACAGGTGCTGTGGGGTGGTCTATATGTCAAATGTGTTGCTCTGATTGGTCAATAAATAAAACACTGATTGCCCAGTAGCCAGGCAGGAAGTATAGGCAGGACTAACAGAGAGGAGAACTGAGAGAACAGGAAGGTGGAGGGAGACACTGCCAGCTGCCACAGCCATGACAAGCAGCATGTGAAGACGCTGGTAAGCCATGAGCCACATGGCAAGGTATAGATTTATGGAAATGGATTAATTTAAGATATAAGAACAGTTAGCAAGTTGCTTGCCAAAACCATATAGTTTGTAAGCAGTATAAGTCTCTGTGTTTACTTGGTCGGGTCTGAGCGGCTGTGGAACTGGCGAGTGACAGAGATTTGTCCTGACTGTGGACCAGGCATGAAAACTCTAGCTACATACTGGTAAGCCACGAGCCACGTGGTAAATTATAGACTAATAGATATGGGTTAATTTGAGATATAGGAACTAGATAGCAAGAAGCCTGAGCCACGAGGCCAAACAGTTTAAATATATAAGCATCTGTGTGTTCACTTTATAAGTGGGCTGCAGGGCTGCCAGGGCTTGGTGGGAGCTGGAGAGAAACTCTCCAGCTACAAATGGGCTCAAACTGCTATAGTTTAAATATTAATATCATCCTCCAAATGAATCTATTTTCTCAAAATTCATATGTTGAAATTTCATATCAAATGCAAAATTATTGGAAGGTGATGGATGTGACTGCTCCACAAAGTGTGTCTGTAGGAGTGGCCTCCCAGTTACTGTGTGGCAATGCAGTGAGCATACTCTGAGTGCACATCAGACGCCAGCCCTGCTGATGTGGGCAGAGAACAGTTTGTCATTTAAGATTGAATATTTAATAGAATTGTGTTCTACATACATTAGGAAGGGAAAGGATTGGACTCCTTAATCTTGGAACAGATGTATCTGAGCTAATGTTCATGAGTGCTGAACACAAAGAATATGGAACCATTTGAAGCAGCAGTCTATTTTCTTTCTTTATACTACAACAGATTTACAAAGCCTCTCCCAGTGACCTGAACTAAGATAACTCTCCTGGGTAACAACACTTCTTTCTGTGAGGTGATCCAAGTTCCCATTCGGTTGTTAAACCAAAGGATAGCATGAAGCCACATAGATGGGTCCCATACATGAAAAGAGAGCTCACCTATGGTCTCTGGAGTCACTGGAATCAAACAATGTATGCCAGCAGGCAACAGTACAAAAGCATTAAGAGGTTATTCCTTGCTAGTAACAGACCAGACTATTAATCTGATCAAGATGGTACTTGATATTTTAGAGTTCTATACATTGAAAGAATTTTGTGGACTTTAAGAGAATTCAAAATCAATTATAGAGTGCTCTAGGCAGGGTTCTCAACATAGTATTGACATTATTATACAGAGCTTTCAGATTTTCAGATCTGTGAAAAACCATTTTATGCTTCAGTGAAGAAGACTAAGGCTTTGAAAAATCCTAGAAAGACTGTTACCTTCAAGATGCTTACAGTGCCATGAGTTTCCTAATTTTATGTAGAGTATACTTGTTATAAACTAAACAGTGGCTATTGTCTACAGGACAGTAACTATGTGCAGAAGCTATGTCAATGAAACCAATCATTACAATGATGTAAAATTTCAGAAGCACAAAGGCAAAATTGTAACATATGTCTTTCATAGCAACAGGAACGTCACATATTCCTCTAAGTAAGCTGAAATATAATAATTAGGAGCCCTGTTATAAAAAGACATAGTAACAGCTAATAGCTAAACTCTGTTCTTGAAGGATAATGCTCATCACCAAGGGGTGTGTGTGTGTGTGTGTGTGTGTGTGTGTGTGTGTGTGTGTGTGTGTATTAATAATATATCCAAAACAGAAGAGTAGAAAGTTTATATAAATAGCTCTAGTAGAAAGTCTCAATCCCTGTCCTGGTTTCTCAGCCTAAAAGTCTGAGGATTAAATCAGTGGGTGTGTTCCCTTGAGAAATAAAGAAATAACCTGAAACTTCAAAGTTTCATACACACACACACACACACACACACACACACACACACACACACACACATATATATATATATATATATATATATATATATGATTCTTTTTATTATTTTACCCATGGGGCCTATGGCTATAAGCATATTTAGAAAAGGAGCATTGTATCTTATGGTACAGTCTGTGAGCAAACACTGATACTGAGGAAAATCAATTTAATCAAATCCCTCCATCAACATTAGATTCAGGGAATCAGGCAATAAATTGTTTCTACTATTCATTCATCACTCATAGGGTGCAAAGGAACACAGTAATTCACATTAATTGAAAATATATCATTCTATGTATATAACAGCTAGCAGAACACTATTTTGTTCCTAGAAATATTTATTGACAATAATTTTTGTAGAAAGGCAATGAAAATACTTCCCTACATGTCGAAGCCAAGAGAGTCAAGAAAAGCAATGTGGAGCAGATTTGTCTGCTAGAAATCATTTTAGATTTCAGAGAAAATCTTTGAGGCACATAAAGTAGCACCATATTCCATTTAATTTACCTTCTTAGACACAACTACGATCAAATGTGACAAGAGACTGGCATAAACTTCTGACAGAATGTTAGTCCCTCAGAAGTGCTCCATCAGGGTAGTGTTCACATTAGAAGACAACCAGTTATGTGATGTGACAACTCTAGCTTCCAATTCTAGAACTTTCATTTTTTTAAATAACATAATCTAGGAAAAATAAGCCTAAACATACAATGCATCATAATGTTTTCTATTGTTTTAGTTAACAATATTGCCTAAATTTACATAGATCTTATTTGGCTGTTTATTAGATTTCAGGAAAGTCTGAAATTTTATTCTTTTCAAATATAAAATTTGAAAAATGTTTTAATTAAACCTTCCTTCTTGGAAAAAGACAATCCAGTGAGATTGCCTCACAGTTAGAATTTTCTCAGTTAGAAACATACTCAAAAATTGAAATTAATTTTTAAACAAATAATAGTTTGGTTTTATTTGCCCAGTCTTGTAGACAGTATGTATAAGCAATATATTGCTGCTTTTTGAACAAAGTTTCAAATCATTTTTCTTGAACATAGGGATAAATCGCAGTGGTAAAATATTGGCCCAGCACATATGACTATAAGTCTAGTAACATACAAACACACACATAAATACACACATACATACACAAACATGCACACACACATATATGAACACATATGAATACACACATATGCATACATATGAATACACACATATGCATACATCACACACAGAGAGACACACATACATATTTATGTGGGTATCTCTGCAAGCTCTACCAGACTTATTGCTAGGGGCAATAAAAAATTTGGTTCAACATGACTCAGTAGCTGGTATTGGTTTGATCTTCTAGTGTCTGACTCCAAGCTGTTTCTTTCTGGCATATTTAAACATAGCATAATTTGGTGAAAATGCTTGTGATGATAATTATCTCAATCTTGTGTGCACAACAAAACATACATAAATCTTCCTGAGGAACAAATTAGCTAAATACAGATCAGATGTGATTGCAGTGAAAATCTCTGTAAAATCCACAAAGATGGGTTCTATAATTTGACTGAAACAAAAAATGAGAAGCCTAAGATAAGGGCCCGGGGAGGGTCTGATGCCAGAAATGGCTCTGGCACAGAAATAGTACAAAAGTCGCCAGCTAGGAAGCACATCCACTCCTATCATTCCGGGCAGATAACAAGTATTTCATTCCTTCCTGTGAAGAAACCACCCTGTATGGTTAACATTACAGGAACCCTTAATCTTGAACTGAGAACACAAAGATCTCCATGTCTCCTTCATACATGCACATGCATGCATACACACATGCATACACACATATACACACACAGGCACTCATATGTATACACACAAACATACAAATACATACATGCATATGAATACACATAACATGCATAAACACATAAATGCATACAAACATACATACACACATGCATAAACATTTATACAAACACACATAGCACATAGATATATGTGCACATGCATGTACATACAAATACATACACATAGTCTTACACATATGCAGACACACATACATACACATAAGCAGACACACAATCATCTTCACAAAAATATTGATTACATACTATCAAAGTATCAGAATAAATTAACTAGAAATATATGTTAAGAATTCTATACATCCCCGAAAATATATGTGTTTATATCTAACTTAAGCTGCTGTAAATATCATACTTAAATTAATATTAAACAGTTTAGAAGTCATAAATATCAATTATTAAAATGAAAGCACATAAGCAAACAAATTTAGGATACACATAAACATTAGATTTATAGGAAGACATATTAAATTAGAATTCAAAGCATAATAGTCCATCTGACAGAGGACTTATTTCCAAAATATATAAATAACTCAAGAAACTAGACATCAAAGAAATATGAAATAGTCAAATTTAAAAATGGGGTACAGTTAATTTAGATGCTCTTTCTGCTTTTTGGTTAATTTGGATAAGAGCTTGTCTATCTTGTTGATTTTCTCGAAGAACCAACTCTTTGCTTCATTGATTCTTTGTATTGTTTTCTTTGTTTCTATTTTATTGATTTCAGCCCTCAATTTGATTATTTCCTGGCATCTGTTTCTCCTGGGAAAAGGAAATAAAAGAGGTCTCCTGGGTAGCCTGGGGGCTAGGGGTGATGGGAAAATGAGGTATTGGGTTGGGGATGTGGGAGGATGGAGAGAGTAAAGAAAGAGACATTTTGATATGGGGGCCATTTTAAGGTCAAGTAGAAACCTAGTGCAAGGGAAATCCCCACAAATCTACAGTGATGACCGAAGGTAAGACTCCTAGCAATAGTTGAGAGTGTGCCTATAATGGCTATCTTCTGTAATCAAATTGGTAACAATCATAATTGTCATCACAGAGCCTCATCCAGTGACTGATGGAAACAGATGCAGAGTTCCACAGCCCAGTACTGGAGAGGGAGGAAGGATTATATGAGCCAGGGGGTCAAAGTCATCACAGGGGAACCCACAGAAACAACTAACCTGGACCCATAGGAGCTCAGAGACCAACAGCTAGGGATCCTGCATGGGACTGACCCTAGACTCTTTATATATGTATAGCTTGATTTAAGCATAAGACTCCCAGCAGTGGAAGCAGGGCCTGTCCCTGAAGCTTTGCCTGGCCTCCAGGAATCTATTCTTCACGCTGGGTTGCCTTACCCAACCTTAATGCCAGGGTATTAATGCCCAGTCCTACTTGATATGCCGTGTTTTTTTGGCACCCACTGAGTCCTGTCCCTTTCTGAACAGAAACAGAGGAGGAGTGAATTGGGGGAAGGACAAAAGTTAGGAGTGGGGGAGGGAATGGGAGGAGAGGAGGGAGAGGAAACTGTGGTCAGGATGTAAAATAAATGAATAAATTTAATTAATAATAATAAGTATAATGGTCTATCATTTGCTTAACCATTCCATTAAAAGTTTATCCTTTCATGTTTGTCAAGCAATCATTTTAAAAGATAAAATGTCTACATTTTCATTTGAAATAATGTAAGAATCAAATAGAAATTTATGAGTACTTCAGTGCTTGCTCAGTTACTGAATACTACTGTGTGCCTTTTACTCACTTAATCTTGCCATTACTAACCTGACATAAACACCAGAAAATACCTATCTCTATTCTAGAGAAAAATTTACAGCCAGTATATATTTAAATATCTAAAGTTCCTTTTTTATATATTTTTATGTGAAATTGAATTAAACTAAAAATATTTAGCTAAAGAAATTTCTAGTTGAGTTAGTTATTTTCTTGTGGTCAAATGCGTAAGGGGCAGCAACTACATGGAGAAGGAGGTTTGTTTGTCTTACAGTTAGAGGACACTGTTCACCTTGGTGAGAATGTCATGGCCAGAGGGGCTTGGAGCAGATGGTCTCATTGAACTCACAGTTAAGAATTAGAGAGCTGCCATCTCTTGCATTCTGCTGGTATGTCCTCACTCATAGGAGGATACTAGATGTGGAACAAGGATGACTGGACTGCTACTCACATCACCAGTGAGGCTACCTGGAAAACAGGACCCCAAGAAAGACACGAAGATCACCCAATGACGGAGAAATGGATGAGATCTACATGAACAGCCTGGACATCAGTGGGAGCAATGAAGGGCGAGGGTCGAGGGAAAAAGAGCGGGAGATCCCAGCTGGATCAAGAACAGAGATGGAGAACAAGGAAAAGGAGACCATGGTAAATGAAGACCACATGAGAAAAGGAAGAAACAAAGTGCTAGAGAGGCCCACAGAAATCCACAAAGATACCCCCACAATAGACTGCTGGCAATGGTCGAGAGACAGCCTGAACGGACCTACTCTGGTGATGGGATGGCCAAACACCCTAATAGTTGTGCCAAAAACCCCATCCAAGGACTGAGGAATCTGGATGAAGACATCCACAGCTAGGCCCCTGGTGGAGCACTGGGAGTCTAATTAGTGAGAAAAAGGAGGGTTTATATGAGCGAGAATTGTTGAAACTAAGGTTGGATAAAGCACAGGGACAAATAGCCAAAGGAATGGAAACACATGAACTATGAACCAAAGGCTGAGGGGCCCCCAACTGGATCAGGCCCTCTGAATAGGTGAGATAGTCGATTGGCTTGATATGTTTGGGAGGCATCTAGGTAGTAGGACCGGGTCCTGGGCTCATTACATGGGTTAGCTGTTTGAAACCTGGGACTTATGCAGGGACGCTTGGCTCAATCTGGGAGGAGGGTCTGGACCTGCCTGGACTGAGTCTATCAAGTTGATCTCAGTCCTCGGGGGAGACCTTGATCTGGAGGAGGTGGGAATGGGGGTGTGCTGGGGAGAAGGGGAGGGGGACAGGAAGGGAGAGAACAAGGGAATCTTTGGCTGTTATGTAGAACTGAATAGTATTGTAAAATAAATTAAAATAAAAGAATTAGAGAGCTGAATGCTGGTTCTTGGCTCACTTTCATCTTTTAATTTAGCCCCAGACCTGAATCCATGGAGTAGTGTAACTCACATTTAGTATGGTTCTTCCCAACATAATTAACCTAGTCTAGAAAATCCCTCACAGGAATGCTCAGAGATATGTTTCCATGGTAATTCTAAATTCTATCATTTAAACATTTACAAGTAACCATAATATAGGCCAATGGGAAAGTTTATGTTTATTTCTTGCTTGATTTTAGATTATTTTCATGCTGTATTGGTTCGGATAGTAATTTATTCACTTGTTTGAATAATTTTCACATACATAGTTAAATAAATTAAGGAAGCTAATTTATCATAAGTATCCTATATAAATTTAAATATGACTTTATTTACTCTCTTAGATAACATATGAATAATAATATTCTCATAGAATATTTTTAAAAACATAAGAAAATAATTACAGTCTTTTAAATTCTAGTTTCAAGAACATGATATTGGAAAGGAAATAGTAGAATTTCTCTAGTTTAATAATTTTATATTTAAATATATATCATTTAAATGTATAATACACAATTTACATTATAAAAATTATCTTTAAAAAGCAAGTAAATAGGTCTGTAAATCAACACATTTTAAAGTAGAAAAGATCTCACTAACCAAAACATAATCACTTCCAATTTCCTTTCATTCTCAGTTGGAGAAATGACAGAGGGTATAGTATTTGATTTTGTGCTCCTGCCTTATCCTCCAGTTCCTTAGAGTGCTAGTATTATGCTGTCCCAGATCCACTGAGATTGTCTTCATACACATTCATCTTGACATCAAGATGCATGAGAAAGGATCCTGAGCATCAAGTCACTGGACAATAAAGAAAAGTCTTAAGAGAAGCCTTTCAGAAGACAAACACCTCATATTGAAATAGTTTCTTCAGAAGGAGAAGCCCAATCTGAAAACTTCCCAAAATCCACTACAAGTCAAAATTTGAAATCTGTGCACCCTGATCCTCACTGAGGTGTACTATAATTATCATGTGGAAAAAAAAAACAGTCAAATTACAGAGCAAAGGAGTTTTCATGTGTAGTCTTTTTAGGGGGCAATATTGAAGAATTCAAACATGTAATGGATTGAATATTATGACCCTCAGAATGCATGTTGAAATCCTAACTCTTAACATGATAGCATTAGGAAGGCTTTTGAGAGTTAATTAGATAAGCAGGGATGAGCCCACATGACTGATAATGTTCTCATTAGCTGAGCTTCACTTTACCTAGCAACTTGAACTGTTTCAGACACAATTTAAGCAAATAATTCATTATCATATTGATACAATATTTAAATGAAATGTTGAAATGGAAAAAATGGCAAATAGAAAGTGGTGACTATTGATCTGTGTTCTGTTAAATAGTTTAAATCTGTGGTATGAACATTGACAATTTAATAAAAGTCTGAGAACAAAGGATAGTCAACAGCAGTATAAATGATGAATAAACTAAAATAGCATAGAGGATTGAGAAAAATTTATGATGACACATGAGGAAATCTAAAAAAAAAAAAAGACACGTGAAAATAAATCAATACACATACCATCTGGTTAAAGGGACATACTTAAGTGTCCAAGTACTGACAGGTACAAACACAGCAACGGGCCGTGAGTGATGCACAAAAGAAGTCAATTAATCAAGTTTCCCCAAAGGGAAGAGATACATTTAAGGTATACGCTGACATAAAATCATTTTAGTTATGAATCAAAACAGTTCAATCCGTAAGGAGGGAAATATGATGGTCATATGTTATCAATAGGCTCTAGATATTCAGATCATCTTGATTTATTTATTCTTTATCTACTGAATAAATATTTATAGACCTTTTATGCATCAATTGCTATAGGCTTTAGGTCTCTAAAATGAAATATCAAACTAGAGTCAAAAAGATTAACTTGCAGAGGAGGAGATAAATACTAAAATCCCTTGGGTAAGAAGATTATTACAAATACATACACTGCAAAATGAACAAAATTAAAAAAAGTGTGGCAATGTCATAGAAGCTGACAATTACCAGGTAAGAGATGTTTTTCAACTGTTTTGAAAAATAAACAGTAGTATGCTTAATTCCTCAAGTATCTGAAAGTTAATATTTGCTTGCTATAAACAGACATTTGTAAAAATGTGTTTTATAGAGCACATCAGTAAATCATTGAAAATATGATTTTTTAAATAAATTCTATAGTGCATAAATAATGCACATAATATCATATTGCTATCCAGGGAGAAAGTCAAAGTTCAAATATCCAAGTATGCTGTAAGGTAAAGAAAGGTGGCTCAGTAGTTAAGACTGCATCTAGCTCTTCCAGAGGACCCAAATTCAGTCTCCAGTAATCCTTTGTGGAACACAACAGACTGCAACTGTTTCCAAAGTGTCTGAATCCGTCTTCTGGTCTACACAGGCACTAATGTATGAATAGCCACACACAAACTTAGAAATATATACATTTTTAATGTGTTGTCTACTGAAAAAATATTAAACAAAACTATGGTAAAGTAAGTATAATCTGAATATTTTCTAATTTTTAGAGGAATATTGCCATCAATATTCTTAGGCCATTATATAATGGGGAAAATTGAGGCTTAACAATCTTAAATGTCCACTGAGAATTTAAAAATTCTGCTCTAGCTTGAAATTTAATGAATTGGGCATTTCATAAATTTGGGCTTCAATTATTTTTTAATTGTGTTTCACATGTACTGTGAAAAATAATTTCACGGTTTATATTTTCATTGTTATGACATAATAACCATCTCTATGATATGGTTCTATTCTCATGTATTATAGTACGCATTCCTTATCCTTGTACTGGGAATAATCTCAATTATGTCTACTTTCATATAAACAGATAATGGGTGTTTCTGTTTTCCTCCTTGTTATAGGGATTTTGAGCAAAGAACATTGACAAAACTAGTTAAAATTATTAAATCATATTAAAATTTTTTCTGCTGCTGTGATAAAAATAACCCAACAAATATAACGTAGTGAAGGCTTTATTGGCTTACAGTTCCAGAATGCTGGAGTCTGTTGTGGCATTTAAGACATTGCAACAATCAGGGTGAACATGATATGAGGATCAGGAAGACAGATGATCACATCTTCATCCACACACTTGAAAAAGAGAAAGAAGGGGGAGTAGGTGGTGCTATAAATACCCAAAACCCACCCCAGTGACTTATCTCTTCTAACAGGGCTCTATTCTCCTAAATATTCCTTCCATAACCCCCTTTACACTACCCTACCAACCTGGGACCAAATGGTCACATATGTGAGCCTAAAGGTCATACCTGTGAGGGATTATGTTCATTACAGTCTAAAAGTTGGTAAGACACATTATGCATGGGACAGACATTTTCGATATCTTGTTAAACATGGTTCAGTTACTTGATTTTTTTTTCCTGATTCAAGATTTAAAGTGTCCAGCTGAAGATGTTTATAGAAATGAGAATGACACAGCACAAAAGAAATGAGCACTGGAAAACACGTGGTGGAAGGAAGCAAATACTAGTTGTTTCCCTGTCGATATTTTGACTGCAATGATTTCTTGTTGCCTTTAACCCAAGTCATGTTGCACAGATACCAAGCACATTACTACATTCCCAGAGAGAAGGAACAATCCTTCCTGATGTTGCAAAACATAACTAGACATAACATGATTTTTCTCGCCTTAGTGGTCCTCATTAGAAGCTATTTAATATGATAGATGTAAAGTGATGCTCTTCTTCACAAATTTTATTTGAATTTTATATTTAATTATTTATTGGATAATCATATTCGGTTTTATTTATCATTTTTCGATGAGAAAATACATCTAGGTGTTATCAGTTTTCTATCACCGTGAAAAAATACTTAAGACAGATTAGGCGAAGGAAAGCCAATTTTGCTTTGGTGTTTCAGAGATTTCAGCCCATGATTACTTGCTCCACCGCTGTGGAATATCACAGGTCCCAGGGCAGGCCAGAAAAAAAAATCTGCTCACCTGATTGCACATGGAGAAAAGAAAGATCCAGAAGATTAGCCTATGGATACATTCTTTCATGGAATGTCCCAGTGATCTAATTCTTGGGAGGTTCTACCACCTAATAACCAATGAGCTTAGTAACATAATTATTGGTTTTTTTTTATTTTATTTTACAATACAATTCAGTTCTACATATCAGCCACAGATTCCCTTGTTCTCCCATCTCCCATTCCCCTCCCCTTCCCCCCAGTCCACTCCCCATTCCCATTTCCTCCAGGGCAAAGCCTCCCCAGAGGACTGAGATCAACCTGGTAAACTCAGTCCAAGCAGGTCCAGTCGCTTCCTCCCAGGCCGAGCCTAGCAACCCTACATAAGCCCCAGGTTTCAAACAGCTAACTCATGCAATGAGCATAGGACCCAGAACCACTGCCTGGATGCCACCCAAACAGGTCAAGCCAATCAACTGTCTCACCTATTCAGAAGGCCTGATCCAGTTGGGGGCCCCTCAGCCTTTGGTTCATAGTTCATGTGTTTCCATTCATTTGGCTATTTGTCCCTGTGCTTTATCCAACCTTGGTCTCAACAATTCTTGCTCATATAAACCCTCCTCTTTCTCGCTAATTAGACTCCCGGAGTTCCACCGGGGCCTAGCTGTGGATCTCTGCATCCAGATCTCTCAGTCATTGGATGGGGTTTCTAGCACGACAGTGAGGGTGTTTGGCCATCCCATCACCAGAGTAGGTCCGTTCAGGCTGTCTCTCAACCATTGCCAGCAGTCTATTGTGGGGGTAACTTTGTGGATTTCTGTGGGCCTCTCTAGCACTTTGCTTCTTGCTATTCTCATGTGGTCTTCATTTACCATGGTCTCCTATTTCTTGTTCTCCCTCTCTGTTCTTGATCCAGCTGGGATCTCCTGCTCCCCCAAGCTCTCTTTCCCTCGACCTTCGCCCTTCATTACCCCCACTCATGTCCAGGCTGTTCATGTAGATCTCATCCATTTCTCCGTCATTGGGCGATCCCTGTGTCTTTCTTGGGGTCCTGTGTGTGTGTGTGTGTGTGTGTGTGTGTGTGTGTGTGTGTGTGTGTGTTGCCAGAAAAGACAGCTCCTTTCTAACCCTAAGGTAGAAAACACATTACTTCAGCATTCTTAGGCACTAGTAAATAATTAAAGCCAAGCATTTCTGCCAGAGCAGGGGATAAGAAAAGGAAACACAAACAAACTTTCATAAAGTGTTTAATTTCACATCATGTATACATTCAAAAGTGCAAAATAAAATAGATCACTACTATAATCCTCCCTATATTGCTTACTTTAAAAAGTTCCCATTTATATGTGAAGAACTGTTATCAAGGTCAGGAGAAAAAATAAGTCCTGGAAAATTCTTCAGTATATTGTCAAGGTGTTCCTATTCCTATTCCCACGGGACATTTTTAGAGTTATCTAATGTCACACTTTTGAAATTTTAATTGTTTAATTGCCTAAATCTATTGTTATTGATTAAGTGATAGGGAAAAACCAAAACAAAGTTTGTTTAAATATATACATACATATATATATATATATATATATATATATATATATATATATATATAAAGTAAGAAAGCATTATCTTCAGTCTATATACAGTAAATTTAACATTGTAAAGTTTCAACAGCAGTATACTTTAGATATCTAAAATAAAAAATAATTATATACTTATAAATTGTATTGATGAGTATGCACAACATTACTTGAATTTATAAAACATTGTATTGGTATAAGTCTATTTTATACTTTGATTTGGGGATGTATAAGCCATCATGAATAAAAAGAACTCCTCTTCAATGACAAAGTTTAGAATGGAAGAATGCATTATTTTCACATACATATTAACTCTCCACATGATTTGTCAACCATTGTATATAATGTCACACTCTAATATGCACAGATTTATAACTGTAATAATTTATAATGTTCTGGTTTATAAGGAGAGTGTTATTTTATAGAGAAAGGTTTTTATTAATTCCTTGAGAATCATATGTTTTGTACATTTTAATCTCCTCCCTGACCCGACCCACATCCAACATCCAGCCCTTCCATATCTAACTAACTTTATGTCCTCGTGCTTGTAAAACCCAGCAAGTCCAGTTGATCCTGCCTTTGTATTTTTAGGTGTGTGGACATCAGCTGAGTTGTGTTAGACTTAACAGTGGTCTCACATATAACCGAAACTAAATCTAACATATTTGGTAGCTCTTAATTGTCGACTTCTCACTAAGGGTGGAACATCGTGCTACCACACAGCCTCACGTTGGGAGATTTTTCTATCTTGAACCTGAACAGAACTTGTGCCTACTGTCATAAGCACAATGAGTTCATATGTGCAATTGCCCTATTGTGTCCAGAAAAGTGTCTCCTTCTAATCATCCAAACTCCCCGGAAGATAAATGCTATGGCATCTTATTTTATCTCCAGGGAGAACACTTTTTGATGAAGGTTTTACAGAGTTTAAAAATGAGAACTCAAAAAAATGTTATTGTATGCTTAAGCAATTAGAATGAATCACAGTTTTTTTCTAATAATAGGAATTTACAATTATTTGTAGCCAGCATAAAGTAGTCACAATTTTAGCAAAATTACAGCTTTCTGTTTTACAGAGCAGGGCCTGTGACAACATGCAATTTCTCACTGAATTATCTTGATGGTAACTCACATCAATGGCATCCTAAGGTTTACACAAGGTCAGTTTTTTTCTGACAATGACTTTATGATAACAACTTTAACTGCTCCTGAACTAGACAACCTCACACATTCATAGAATAACACCATATCAATCTATGCTAACATATTATTAAAATACTAATCATAGGTTCACTAATATGTTTTTTTATGAATTACAAGGACTGATGAATGGATTTTTTATAATGTAATGAAATCTCCATATTATCAAAGTGTTAAAATATAAGCAGAAAATATATGCATATACTGCTTAGTGTAGAGAACAACTATTAACTTTGCTCATATGTTATTGTCTAAATCATATATGATATTTCTATGTTTTTCATATTATATTTCCTACAAATAGATATTCAATATGGTAATAACTTGCAACACTAAGGTTAAAAAGAGGTCCTATATGTAAATATGTGTATTTTAACATGACTAAGGAATGCAATTAGACTATATATGACATTCTTAGGAATAGGCATTTTAAGTTATATGAAAGTATCTTAATATATAATATATTAATAAACTAATAAGGGAGTGTGGGAAGATAGGTCAGTGGGTAAAGGCACTTGCCACCAAACCTGAGACTCTGGGTTTGATCTTTAGGACCCACATGGAATATGTAGAAAACTTGCTTCACCAAGTTGTCCTTGTTGCATACACACACACATACACACACACACACACACAAAAAAAAAACTTGCATATGCACACACATGCAGATGATAAAGAAATAGAAAGACAGAGACATATCACAAGTATGAATGTAAAATTTTAAAAATGTAATAAAACTTTAAAAATACTAATGATGGATTCACTAACACATTTGCATGAAGTACAAGGATTGGTGAGCGAAAATGGTTGTGAGGTACTGACATACCTATTGATAGCATATGTTACATGCTCCACCTGAGCTTGGGTCATGAATACATTTAAACAATAGACTAAAAGTAGAAACTGTTAGCCCACAGCGTTATAGATGCATGAGTAGCCTATTTAACAAATGTGTTGATGCTCCACTCATATCCCCATTTCATTACTCAGTTCCACATGCTCAGCATGACTGTTTTGTCTGCTGCCATTTGGTCCTCTTGATCACTCTCATGCTGCAGTGTGCCTTGTCCAGCTGCTGATACTGATCACTAACTCAGGTTCCTGCAAGTGCAATTTTCTTCTTGCTCCACAGTCCTCTAATTAAAGCATACTATTTCACTGAGCTTCTCCCACTAAGAGCAACTGGAAACACTTCATCTGTAGAAGCTCATTTAAAATTTATTTCTAAATTTTGTGTAGTACTTATGCAAGAGGATTGGATGTATCCCAACAAAATCTTAGCTAAATCTTTCCTACCATTTTTGACATAGCCACATATTAGTGCATATTAGAGAGAAATAGAAACCAAAAAAAAATAGGCTTGAAAGAAGCCATTAGTGGCACAGTTACTTAAATACATCCTTCAGTCTCCATCTCATTGTTTTCAAAGTACCCACCAATGTTTTCGTTCTATTTAATACTATAGACAACTACTCTGTTTCAAATAATATTAACTCCAAAAGTCATGTAAATAACATTACCTACTCACCTTTAGGATATGTCAATCCTATGTTTTTAACTCTGAAGAAAATGAAATGTATTATTAGGGAAATACAATTTAATTCTTTATGGCATGCTTTTTCATCTGAATCCTGAGAAAGTGACTTGAGAACTACTTTGATCTTATTTATTAAATTTATCATCATGACTTATCATGTAAAGCTTTATATAGATATAGATATAGATAGATATTAGATAGATAGATAGATAGATAGATAGATGATATATAGATAGATAGATAGATAGATAGATAGATAGATAGATAGATAGATAGATAAGTCTTAAAAATAATATTTTATTTGATGACTTCTGTCAACATTAGGAATACATTGTAAGGCACCGTTACTAAGGTTTTCACTGACATTGCCACTGTAGCATCTATGTGTGTATGTATTTGGGTAGCATATTTGTGTATATATGTGTGTGTGTGTGTGTGTGTATGTTTATGTGCATGTGTATGTATGTGTTTATGTGTATGTGTTCATGTGTGTTTATATATGCATGTGTATATGTGCAGTCCTTATATATAATATATGCATGTTTGTTTATTACATGTGTATACACACACATTTGTGTATATATACGTGTATGTGTGTGCTGGCTAGGTTATTCTTTTTATTTACTTTTTATTTTATCATCAGTTTGACATAGCTAGGGTCCTCTGTGAAAAGGGAACCTCAACTGAGAAAATGCCTCCATCTAACTGCCCTGTAGGCAAGTCTGTGGGAGAATTTTCTCAATTGATGGTTGAAAGACCAGTTCATTGTCTCTGTTTCTGTTCCTTCCTCCAGGATCTTAACTTGAATTCCTACCCTGGCTTTTCTTCATCAGGACCTCTAAACTGTAATGGTCAAATGAACCCTTTCCTTACAAAAGTTGGTTTGGGCTAGCTTTTATTACAATATTAGAAAGCAAACTAAGTCTTCTCTCTCTCTCTCTCTCTCTCTCTCTCTCTCTCTCTCTCTCTCTCTCTCTCTCTCTCTCTCTCTCTCTCTCTCTTTGTGTCTGTGTGTCTATGTGCCTGCACGCGCCTGCATGAGCATGTGTGTAGACTTGGAGACAAGAGGACAATACAGTATAGTGATACAGGTTCTCTCACTAGATTGTCGTTCTCCAAGTAGACTAGGCTAGCTAGCCTAAGTATCACAATGCTGCCTGTCTTCTATGTTCTTAGCATATGTGTCACAATTGTTCCTGCGTTTTTTTTTATGTATTCTAGGAATCACAGTCAGGGTCTCATGCTTGGGAAGCAAGCACTTCAACAAATGGTCCATCACCTGTCCCAAATTCTATAGTCCTGGGCTTCAGCAAATTTAGGTAAGATCATAATGAAGGAGGATAGGTTTCTAAGCAGTAAATGTGATGCTTAGTAACTATATACTGTACAATATCTTACCTACGATTGCTAACAATGAGTAAAATTCAAAACAAGCTTAGAAGCATATGACTATTTGTATAATTATAAATATTGATATTATCATTATGACTGACAATTTAATTTGTGTAGAATAAAATAAATACATTTAAATTTTGATCTCTGCATGCACCAGTGAAATTATTGCTTCACTCAAAATAATTAAGAGATAAATTTTTCTAAGGAAAAATATATGATTTTCAAAATCCTCTCTGTTACTATATTTTGGTGGTTCAATGAATTTTAAAAAAATTAAAATATTTGATACAGGAAGGTTTTGAAATCCATATTTTACCAGAGGCAATGATAGCCAATTATCTTTTTCTTCCTCTCATATTCCTTTTCAGCTTTTCATCTGAAAACAGCTGCTTTGCTTCTTGGCTGCAGGCTCTGAAGGAGATGAGGCAGTGATTATTCAGTACCAGGAAGCCAAATCCTTCTTCCTTTTGTTCTTTTGCTTGTTCTTTGTTCACAGGAGAGTTACAAAATTCCTTCAGAGAGTCACACATTCTCACTATGTCAAACCCTACTCTCACCTGGTGAAACTACCCTTGCTTAGAAAAAAAAAAAAAAAAAAAAGCTCAAAATGCTTAGATTGTACATTCATCACGACTGAAGGCAAAACACCCTAAGTAAATATCTAAGAGTTTGCAGGAGAAGGTTATGCCCTAATTTCATGCCTTGTTTTCAGGGCACAGATCTTCTAATTACTCAGAACCCAATGTCATTGTTTCAGAGACTTTAACAGTGCTAAAAAAAGAAAAACCCCAGGAAATTCAAATAGCTGAGTATTTTATTAGAAGTGAGGTGTTATATGTAAAGCATGGGGCCAAAGATTTATGAGGCATGTAGTATTTCATAAGACTAGTGGATCTCATTATTATTCATTAAAGTTCTTTTTCTTTCTGTGTTAAATGAATCCTTCAGTCTGATGAAATACATCCCAAGATGCCCTATAAGTAACCAGAAATTTATACATTAATACTGACAGAAACATCATTGGCACAACAGAGATAGCTATGTGGGTCAATGCAACAAGTTTCTAATTTCTCAAGAGAAAATGATTCTGTAGTAATTGAGTTGAAAACAAATGTCTAGCAAAGTCCTCAAGAAATTGGTTTTTCTATGTGGAAAGCAGCTGGGCTTTGTGGGTGAAAGACTTGAAATTCTTCAGATGCATAATCTTGGTAAAAGTGAGTTCATACATCTATGACTCGACACTTGAAAACACTGCTCATGTATGCATTGAACAAATCCCACGTGGCCAAGAAGAAAGGCCATGCATCAGTCACGTAGCTGTGAAATAATTCTTCTCAAATAATGTTTCCACTTTAAATGAAAATTGCCTATGATGTAAAGATTATTGCACCTTCTTATTTGTGTGTGTGTGTGTGTGTGTGTGTGTGTGTGTGTGTGTGTGTGTGTGTAATTGTGTATACAAGGGCAGGCATGCCTGTGAGGTTACTTACATGTTCAAGCATATAGGGGCCAGAGACTAAATCAGGCATCTTTCTCAATAATCCTCCACTTATTTTAGAGGCAAGTATCTCACTCAACCTGAACTCACCAATCTGCCTAGTCTGATAACCCCAGAATCCTCAAGTTCCCACCTCCTCAGCACAGGGATTACAACCCCAACCACCACTGTAGAATGGGTATTGAATATTCTTACCTGTGTACTCATGCTTTATCAGCAGGTGCCTTTCCAGGTTCGCCATCTTCCAGTTCCATTATCAATTATCTTAGCACACATTCAAACTAGTCCACTGCTATTCTTGTAGTCAAGATTGATTTGACTACATTTATCTATCAATTGAGCCATTCCAGAGCAAATGCATCTACCCTCACTAGACTACATACACATCAATACATAATTTACTACCAATAATATGCTTTATTATGAACCTATGTCATGCATCTTCATTAAGATTATCACCAAAGGCAAGACATGAATACAAGTTAGTTTTTCTTCTAATTGGTACACAGAAACAAAATTTTCATGATATCCTAAAACTTTACCTACATCCATTATGGTTGTATATGAATTCATATAAGAATAAAGAATGATTGACATGGTAGAGAATTCTGAGTATGAGACAATCTCTTCCGTTTAATGAATTCCCTGAACTGATGTGCACTAACTAAAGTCATGTTACTTATATTTCCAACAACCTAGTTATTTTGTGGATCTGTGAGTACCAAAAGTCATGGTGATAGATCAAGCCCTGTATCTAAGATGCTTGATACCCAAAGGTCTGTTTCCCTGATTCTATCAAAATAAGTTATTTAAGTGTAAATTGAGGTTCTCAGTCAGAAGATTAATTTTGCTCAGAAATATTGGCATTTAGAAAGAAAACTGAAAATTTGATCACAAATAGTTTTTTCAATTCTTCCTTCAAAGAAGTGGAATTTATTTATTTTTTCATCCTTCAAAATTGAAAGAGATTTGTCAATTATTCCCATCAGTACAGACTTCAGCTAAGGAAGAGTGCTTACTGTGCAAGCATAAGGAGATGGAGGTGACTCTGGATCCTTAGCACCCGCATTGAAGCTGGGCATGACACACTCATTAAGGTTAATGATATGGACAGGGGAAAGGAAAGGGAGCGAGTTTGGTGGTTCTAGATATTCACTGAGCCAATTGTGAATTGTGATTCACACATCCCAAATTGTGATGTCACCGAGAAACCAGTCTTTAGGCAGAGAAATGACTGAGAAAATAAAGCAATGTGCTAGTTAATTTTAGCTGTTAAGTTCATACAGCCTAGACACACGAAGAAAGAAGTTTCAACTGAGATAATCCCTACATAAGATTGGTCTGAGAGCATACTTAGATTATTACCTTAATTGTTATTTGATGTAAGAGGGACCAGCCCATGGTGGGCAATACTGCTGCCTGAGCAAGCAGTCCTGTGTTGTATCAGGATGTTAGCTAGACACAAGTCAGCAAGAGCTCATGCCCAAAGCAATCCCCCCATGGGTGGTTTGTTTTTCAAGTTACTACTTCAGTCTCTGTCCTGATATGTCTCAATTAGGGAATGTAACCAGTCAGCTGAAATAAATATATCCTTTCCAATCTCAAGTTGCTTTTTTTTACATGGACAGAGATGAAACTAGAATAGATATCCTGAGGTTATCTTGGGTCTCCACACGCATCTGCACACGTGAACACCACCTGTCCACACAGAAACACAGTAGAATTTGGTAGAAACAACCAAGTCATCAACAGATGAAATATTCCAGGAAACAGAGTGTATACTGGAGATCAGTGTTTACACTGGGTTTTAGGCTACAAATGGTGCCAAGACACATAAAGTACAAGAAATGAAACAAGGTATGAATGACGGATGAGTTGAAACCAACTCCTGAGGATAGTCTAAGCCATTAGGAAGCTGTTCTCATATAAAAATAAAACATCCTATAGAGTTGTCCTTCATTAAAGTAAAATGACCAAGTCTTTTTGTACCCTCAGAACAATCACCACATTCTTTCATATATGACCCTTTGACTTTTGGATAAGTATAGATGAGGTGCTCCAGCAACAGAGACTACTTTTGAAAAAACAAAGTTACATGGAAACACTTTCTATCAACAGCATATCCAACTGTTCAGTAACATGTTCTTTCTTAAAATGGATATGCTTTCAGAGCTGACCACTTAGTACTGGACAACAAATTGGTGTGTTATTCTCCAGAAAAGACTCTTTATTCATTATCAACATTCCTTAGTTGCCTGTAGTTCTTTGTGTATAATTTTGTACTCATGATCTTTAATTTTATACAGACTGAACAGGTTATATATAAGAATATATACATATGTGCATGCAATAACAATTAATTGTTAAAAAAAAATTGAGAGAAAGCAAGAAGGGGCTTAGAGTGGGAGGGAAGAAGAAATAATGAAATTATAATTTTAAAATATATAAGAAGCAATAAAAAGGATACTGACTTTAAAATTGAAAAAGAAGATGAATATGGATAACCTCCACCATACCATCTTCTAAATCTAAGCTTTAAAATATGTGTGATTATTCTGTTATTACATATACATATATAAAACACACACACACACACACACACACACATATATATATATATATATATATATATATATATATATATATATACACACATATATATAAATTGTGAAGATGTTCTAACTTTTATGGACTTGACGAGGAGCTGTCTTTTTCAAAGATGTCAATTTTCTAGTAAGAACAAAAAACTTTTCTCTGGATATGACCTCAGTATATAGACCAACCACACATGACTTCCTATTTCCTATCTATTTAAGTACATCAAGATCTTGCAATTCAAAATCCTTTCTCTTATATTACCCAAGTCTAATCATTTAATAGTTTTGAACAACCACCAGGCTCATTCCCCTAATATTATTCAATAAAACTCCAGACCTCCACAATTTTACACTTTTTTAAAAACATTAATTCATACATCTATATTATTTCCCTATATTCAATCTAATTCAAGAGTATTATTACATATTGATGTTAATAGATATTATTTAAAATATTTGTATATTTTTGACCATAATAAAATTCATCATTTGTATTTACTATTTATATTTTTGAATATAAGTTTAAAGATTAAGTCTCAAATAAGAATCTAACTATATATAAAAACACCTACTCCTTTTAGAGAGCCATGTATCGAGTGAGAAAACTCATTAAGGAAAGAATAAATCAGTGAAAATACTTAAGTATTTAAAAAGGTAATTATGAAAAAATTCTCTAAGAAGTAATTTTTCTTGAGAAAAAAAATCCGTACTCATCAAATTTTGTGTTTGAATGACATAGGCATCTTTATATGTTCTGTATATACATATACAGCACTACAATTGTAAGACAAATTGCTAAATGGTCTTATTAATAAAAAAAAATGGAGGCAGATATTTGGTTAAAAACTGAGAGATTAGGGAAGCAGAAGGAAACCAGCCACATTCTTACCACTAGAAATCCTCAGCCAAAAAAAAGGAAGAGCCGCTTCCTGTATACTCATGCCTATATACATTTCTGTCCCTGCTATCTCACTTCATTTACAACTCTTCCTTTTCCTGGCCAGCTCTGTCACTTCCTGTCTGTCTGTACAGACCTCCAGACCTTTATGGTTAACTAGTGTTGAAATTTAAAGGCATGTGCCACCATGCCTGACTCAGTTCCCAGTGTGGCCTTGAACTCACAGAGATCCAAATGAATCTCTACCTCCTGAATGCTAGGATTAAAGGTGTGTGCTACCATTGCCTGACTTCTATGTTTAATATAGTGGCTGACTTTTTCCTCTGATCTCCAAGAAAGTTTTATTTATTAGAGCACAAATAAAATATCACCACATACAATATTTTAGTAGAAAGCTAAAACATGAGTAATTTAATGAAATGCTGCAGAAATTCCCATGTTTCCTTGGGATTATTGTACCTTTGACAAAAAAGAAAAGGTGTTTTAAAATAATTAAAAGTAAATATGATTTCTCCAGTCAAGGTTTATATGTAGCCAGTTTTATTTAATGTAGTTTCTTTCATACTAGTAAGCAATAATGCCATGCCCTCCTAATTCCTGGGGAAAGAAGTTTCTTTTATTAGAATTTCTTATTTTCTTTGTGAGTCACACATACTCTAGTGTTAGGTATTTGCCTCAAATAGAACATTTAAAAAATAAGTACAATGTAAAAAATTATCACAATGTTAAACCTAGATACTTACCACAGATTCATTGTCTCCAGACACTGCCTATATAAAATAGATTTCCAATTATCATGTTTCTGCACTATCAGGGGAGAAATTATCCTTTATTTATCTAACTTACTGAAATACATCAGTACAAAAGTCAATCATTAAATTTTAAATGGTAAGATGGCATTTATAAGAAGTTGAAAGTAATTTAAATTTAACTAAATGAAAGATAATTCAAAGAAAATAATTATTTTATTCACTGTAACATTTAAATGATAATGATTAATATAAATGTGTTGGATGAATCTTTTTCCAATATTTTACATTTTTAAATAGATTTAAACCACTCAAATTAAGAGATTTGTCTCTAAAACACATCAACTCGTTTGTTCTTTTTTCATTATAAGTATGGAAGAATGATTCCATATTGGTCAAAAGAGCCTCAAATAATTATCTTAAAATTTTTATGTTTATACAAATTTAATTGTAGTGTTTGATATATTCACTGTGTTGTTCAGTTTCAGTGTTGCCTTATAAAAAGGGGACATTGGAATGAAAGTATTAAAACACAAATTATAAATGTTGATTATATATGATAACAACCAAAGTTTTAAAGTGTGGAATTTATAAATAAATTCATTCCTTCAAAAAATGCTTTCAGTGTCATTTCTGTTTCTGTAATGAATACCCTCAGTGGTGAGAAGCAACATAGAAAGGAAAGAGTTTATTTACCTTCTAATTCCAGGTGAGGAAGTCAAACTTTCTGGAGCCTGCATCAGCTAGTCATTAAATTCAAGATCAAGAGCAAAGAGAAACACAGATATGTGTTTCATGCTTGCTTTCTTCACCTTTATACTATTCACTATTCCTGCATAAAGAATTGCATTGCCCACAGCACACTGGATCTTCTCAGATAAATAACAATCAAGATTTTCCCTCACAGATATGTCCTAAAGTTTAACCTGATAATTCACCATTGAGACTCTCTTCCAGTTCTAGGCTGTGGCAAGTTGGTAGTTGTATGTATGCTGCTGTAACAAAACATGATGATTGAGACCTACTGTATATAAAAAGACTTCATTTGGGCTTTTAATTCTAGAGGGATGTATCCATTATCTTTGGAAGAATGGTAGCAAGAGCCAGGAAGAGCAGGAGAAACAGGATAGTCACAGCTCATATCCCTTACTTTAATCATGAAGCAGATCTTAAAGCCCATCTCTAGTGAAGAAGTTCCTCTAGGAAGGCCATATCATATATATATATCAGTTCTGTCTATAGTCAATAAATGAAAACCATGAAATACTAATCTTATAACTCAACCAATGAAAACTTATACATAAAAATAAATCACAATGAAATTATATGATACCATATTTATATTTTAAAATAAACAGAAAAAATCATTATGATAGCCAACCTTAAGTTTGTTGTGCTAATTAATGTCAGAAATTAACATCATTCTGTAGATGTAACCAACCATCTTATTAAATAAGAAACACAGAACCAATGTAAAAGAGAAAGCCAAGAGGTCAGAGCTCAGAGCTAAAATCTCACCCTTCCTTCTGCGGTGGTCCTAGCTCTCTGAAAGAGAGCGACTTCCTGTGTGTGTGTCTTTTCATAGTCTTTTTGTTCTGCCTTCTCATTGGTTGTAAACCCAAACATGTGACTGCCTCGTCACTGTCTGTATGTACATCCCTCTAGGTCTTAAAGGCATATGTCTCCAATGCTGGCTGTATCCCTGAACACACAGAGATCTATGGGATTAAAGGCGTGTGCCACCACCGCCATGCTCTGTCTATGGCTCTAATAGCTCTGACCCCCAGGCAACTTTATTTATTAACATATAATTAAAATCACATTTCAGTACAAATAGAATACCACCACATCATTCAAACTTACTTGGTGTATTATGTTTTTTTGTAACTTTTCTCATGTAATTTGTCTAACAAATTCTTGGTCTGTAAATGTCTGTAAATTCCAATAATATGAAAATTGTAATTTGATCTGAGAGAGCTAGAAATAAACAGGAAATCAATTATCAATTCAAAAAAACCTTTTAAGTGCTACCACTCTGTTAATAATTTGTTATTTTTATATTATCAAACTGATTTCTTTGAAAAACATGACAATTTTAAGTCAGATTTGTAAAAGTTATCATTGTTAATGCAAGGTAATTTGCTGAACTGAAAGATCATTATTCTATCTTTTAAGGCAGAAAAATTATCTAAGCCTATTAAGATAAAAGTAATTACTTCTTATTTTGTACTTAAAATTATTCTACCATTATCCATAAATATCTTCTGTGATATAAATAGGTAAGACATTAAATGTGTTAATACCTATTATAAAATACTTTTTGTCTACTGCATTTCACTTTTCATTTTACTGAAGTTTGTCACATTCAGTATATCTATAAAATATTGCTGTAATAGTTTTCATATTTTTATACTTTATTCAGATATATGTTCATATAATAATATGAATATAAACACAAATAATGTAACAAGGTCAATGTTCTTTCCTATAACACATGTAAAGACTGATGTCAGTCTTAACCAAGATGATATTATGGTCAAATTCTTTTCCTAAAACTAAAACTGGCAGTACACAAAACTGGGAATATTATAACCACATTCTCCTTCTTATTTTACATTAACTTTATTCTGAATAAGTATAATCTTATTAATCAATCCATGAACCTGTACAGAAAAATAAATTGTAATTTAGTTGGAGCCAAGAATACTGAAGAATCCCATTTCTTTTTTGAAATCAATGACTTTAAAAAACATATTCCCTAAGGGCTTACTGCCTAGATAATAATTATAATGAAACAAAATTAATAGTTTCCTTTCACAACTTTTTACAGGATCTGAGTGGGGACAAAGATCTTAAGAAAGGCTTTGAGTACAGAATCAATTTTGCCCTTTGTTGTATGACATCTAGGTCTATCATGAAATCTTTTCAGTTGAAATATGCTGTTTAAACTACCTTACCTCCAAGAGAAGTCTTCCATTTCTGTGAACTCTTTATGTCTACAAATTCCAATGTAGATGTAAAATAGCAGTTTAACTGGATTATTCCTTTTTTCTTTTCTGAAATAATCCTATGCTGTCATGAGAACTGCTGTGGATATCACTGTATAAATAAAATGCTGATTGGCCATTGGCCAGGCAGGAAATATAGGTGGGACAAGCAGAGAAGAGAATTCTGGGAAGTGGAAGGCTGAGGCAGGGAGACACTGCCAGCCAGCTGCCATGACAAACAGCATGTGAAGATGCCGGAAAGCCACGAGCCACGTGGCAAGGTATACATTTGTAGAAATTGGTTAATTTAAGATATAAGAACAATTAGCAAGAAGCCTGTCACAGCCATACAGTTTGTAAATAGTATAAGCATCTGTGTATTTATTTAATAAGTGGGCTGTCAGACTGCTGGGACTCGGCAGGACCTAGAGAGAAAACTCCAGTTACAGAGAACCACTATTATGTTTAAACCATTTTTACTATCACTATTTCTTTATTAAGGGCTGACAAATGGAAAGCACTCAGGAAACTGAAAAGCTGGAGTGAACTGAAAAGTAAGCCAAGGCATTTTAAGAAAATGTTAACATAGAGAAATAAATTTTCTTTATCAAAGAAGTAAGTGAACATATTACACCAGCTTCCTATTTGGCTTTTACTCTGCCACACATCCTTTTAGGAAATTTGACACATGAAATTCAGCTGCATTTCTTTTCATAATTTTAATTTGAGCCACAATCACAGCAAGTCATTATTATGCTAATTTTAGTAAAATAAACCATTAAGTCTCCCCAGATAAAGTAGCAGTAAATTATTAAAATAGCCTTCCTTTCACATTGGAATTACTTTATCTCACTGTTTAGGATTAAACTTCATCACATTTATCTAGAGAACTATCCAAGAAAAAAAAAACCTAGTAAATCTTAATTACTAGTGAAACTTTTCTGTGATTATTGAAATTCTCATATCCTTATTCAAGATCTAGTGAACTCTCTTATTAAAATTGTAAAGTCTAGTTCTTTCTTAGTGGGAAGTCATGCTAAAATATCTATTGGAGTGAAGGTAGTAACTGTAGAATGATGTTAATGGAGTCATATTCCGATATTCTTAATATACAAGTAACCATGCCATTATCTTCTTGCTTTACAAAAATAGCCACATAATTAAACTAAAAATAATCCTTCTTCTTCTTATATCTCACACTGGTCTTTTATATTTTGCATTCCAGCTCACTTTAAGTTTTTCTGTGATGGTTAATCTTGGTTGTAACCTTGATGGAATCTGGGATCAACTAAGAAACATGGCTATGGAGAATATGGGTACGCCCTCGAGAATATTCCAAACAAACCTTAGCTGAGTGGAGAAGACCCTCCCTGAGTGCACAACACTTCCTGGTACAGCCCAGAAATAAAGAGGCCTAAAGGAAACTCATGCTATTTTTGCTACCTTTACTCCTTGATACTGAAAACTACTCTGTTGTTGCTATTGTTATGCTTTGCTATTATTAGAACACAGAGTCTGCCGCCTTCCAATGTGGATTTATGACCAGTGGCCCTTCAGGGTAATATAGGTCTTTGGGGCCAAATTGGAGCGGCTGAAGCTTCTATCCCATTAACTACTGGCTTTTCAACAGTCCAGTAGGCTGATAACCAGTGCTGAAGCTCCCAGCACATATTGTGCAATCCAACTGCTTCAGTTTTTTCTTTCTGTTACTGCGATAAAAACACTCTCGCAAAACATGAGTTTAGGGAGGAGAAAGTATTTTTGGCTTAGACTTTGAGGTTACAGTCCATCAGAGAAAGAAGAAACTCAAGCAGGCATTCGAAGGAAAACTCAAGGGAAAGGGCTGCTTGCTGGCTGACTCTCCAGCTTGCCTGCAGATGCATGCACCTTTCCTATACAATCCAGGGCTGCTTGTGTATGGATGCTGCCACATAGAGTGGGATGAACTCTTCTGTACTAATTAATAATCAAGAAAATCCCCTCTCAGACATTCCCATTTTCCAGTATAATTTTGGCAATTACTATACTGATGTGACATTTCAGATGACTAGGTTGCATCAAATTAAGAATCTAATAAAGCAAATAAGTTGCCTTTGTAGTATATATTCATTACCTTAGATCTATGGCCACAGAAAACCCCAACTAATGTACATTCATTATTGCTTTGATTTTTCCCTTTCTCTTATCTGTCTGTAAGAACCAGACTTTGCCATAGGGATGGTAAATCAAACCAACCAACCAAAATCCTTACTGGGAATTAACTATTCGTGTTCATTATTGGACCTAGCCTTTTCTTTTCATGAGGATCCAACTGTTTATAGCAAATAAATATGAGAACAACAAAAGTGCCCCCACACTTCATAACATTTGATTTCACAGTTGGACTTGCAAATGATATAGCTGCAACTTAAAAAAATTCATGATTCTCAATTGGAACGATGAAATCCTTTTTCTATTAGGTATATGGAATGTTTTCTTATGAGAGAAACTACAACATGAAATTAGTTAAGATCTATGGGACTTTTCTCTCCAGAAGCTGGATTGAGAAGCCTTTACATGCAAAGAAAATTCACTATTAAATTATGACATTCAGGGATTTAGGTCAGTTGAGACCTTATGAAATCACTATAGCAGAAAATAATCAGGAAACTCATATGGACTTGTTGTGCACAGTCCTCAGTATAATGAAAGAAGAGTATCCTAATCAGAATTAAAAAGAAAAGTCCAAAAGAGTTATTATTGATTTTAATAAGTGTCATACCATTACAGATCAGAAGAATAGTGTGAGAATATGGCTTCTTACAATGTTATACCCACTATTTTTTTTTCAGTCTTTTCTCCTCCCAGTAAAACACAAAGAGTGCAAAAGATTATCATTTTGGTTCTGTTACAAAGAAAGGAGTAGCAGAATACTTTTGTTTCCATACATTTAAAGAAATAGTATTATTAATGTTTTCTCCCAGTGTACAGAATATATGCACGATAATGAATGTTTGATCAATTATTAGGAATTACAGAAGTTTTTATATAATTTATTAATTTTTATTTTATGTACATTGGTATTTTGCCTGAATATATGTCTGGGTGAGGGTGTGGACACCCCTGGAACTGGAGTTACAGTTTTGAGCTGCCATGTGGGTACTGGGAATTGAACCTGGGTCCTCTGGAAGAGCAGCCAGGGCTCTTAACCACTAAGCCATCTCTCTAGCCCAGAATTACAGAAATTTAAATAAAAACTGTTCAGTCTGAAATAAAGATTTTCGTGTTGTTTGCTCTTTCAAAAGTCTGATTCTGCAGTCAGTACTGCCATGTTTGTGGTCTATCACTGCCTAAATTTCATTTTCAGGAACATCTCACATTGAGTCATGCCAGAATATAACAATAAAAAGGGACATTAGGATCATAGGTATTTTTGGTAATGAAGTGATGGATTGCCTTATTTCTTTTTACTTCCTCCTTCACTACATCACTTTGAGTAAATGTTGAAGACTGCAATAAATTGACATTATATTTCCAAACCCTTTCTGTCATGCTGAAGGTCATTTGGACGTGAGGTTTCCAGAAGTTTCCAATAACATATTACTGGCTTGATAATACATAAAAAAGAATTTTCAAGGAGCTTTGGAGGTGTTGATTTAAATGTTAATTATGCACAGAAATACATAGCTCCTTTTTACAAGATAATACTCAAAATTGCATCACAGAAAGGCATAGAGTCTAGCTAAATGTGTTTTTTAGCATTAAATATTCTGAAATATATGGAAATAATGCAAAGTTGATTGAATCTCCCTTAAGATAATAAACATTATTTAACTTTGATTAATTTTGTTATTTTGCTCAGAAATCAAGTATTGTAATCAAATTTTATCATGCAGAAATCTAAGGATACAGAAGTTTTTCAAATAAACTTACACAGGTAGTGGTGTCTCTTTCACGCAACAAACAAACCAGCTGGGCTTTCAAAAACAGGAGCTAAATCCTGACTTTGTCCTAAATCACTGGGCCAATACGGGTACAGTATTTGCCTTCATAACAGGGCTATAAAAGGACAGAATAGATGAAATGAATTGCACAAAATCTTTCTTCATGTTATCTGGACATTTATATATGTATTTGTCATTCTTATATTTTTAGTATGATTGATATTATATACAAATGAAACTACACAAACATATTATTGTCAAACATACAATATTTTCTACTTATTCATGTTGAATTTTCTAATAAGTCCATTCTTATCAAACACAATTTAAAGCTACATAATTTCAAATTATTTGTTCTTTACCATCTCACCATTAAGATTTGATACCATCTTCAAATTTAGATGTTCAAAGAAAAAAAGTTTCTTAATGCGTATATGAGAGTTTTTAAGGAGAAGGACTTTAAGTGCTGGAAGGTATTTAGAGGCATGGATGGACACCTCAAAGAGTGGGATCATGAACAGATCTTTTTCAGCTTTTGAGAAAGAAACCTAGAATTTTTTTTTTTTGTGTGTGTGTGTGCTAGAATTTTGAGCAGCTTAAATTCAGCATATTTACCACATCCTATCAGTTTAATCTTACCCATTTATTCATGAAATAAATGTCAGTTGCTGAGATAATTATCACATCTTGGGATGTTGCCAAAGGAATGAATATCAGAGCTTGTGGGAAACATAGCATCCAAGATAGAGACAGAGCAGAGGAAAGAGGTACCAATGGGGAACTGCATAAGAGCAAGACTAAGCTCAGGACTCCTTATACACAGAAAATCCTTTCCTGACTTGTTTCAGGTAGTAAAAAAAATGCTTTGTTTTATTTTATCAGAGAAATTATGTAGTAATGTGGTCCTCTGTGAGGAGGATGTTCTGAGTTTGGACTCTTGGTCAAAATATGTGATCAGTGCTATTCCTCAGCCATATGGGTAATATTGCCAAAGTTTCCTTCAAATTTACATGCATGTAGAGAGACACTTTGTATATAATTCTTGCCATAGCTCTTGACATATAGCATTGTCATGACAAGATAGAATCATTTTAAAACACAAAGATATTTTAAGAATCAAAAGTGCAAGCCCAGGAACAAACAGCAACAACAAATTGTCTACTGCCAATTTACAATGAAGTACAGCTTCATTATTACAGACCAGGCTAAAAACATATCATAGACATTGTCAGTATCATAAAAAAAATAACAACAAAATTCTAAGACCCGAGTGATGCAATAGATCACCCCAAACCGTTTCCTCCTAAACTCCCTCCCACCACACATCACTGTATCCTAGCCCCTAACTCAAGCAGTCATATCCTGCTCAACCAGAGGGCATGCTACCAGAAAAACAGGCACAAGCTTCAGTAGATACCCCCCCCCCTCTCTCTCTCCAACCCAAGACCTCAGTCTCATCCTTAGCACTCAATAGATCTGCAGCTGAAGCTCTGAAGCTTTCCTTCTCCCCACTCCAGCCCCATCCCCCGTGGCTCCCACAGACCATCCGCTTTCATTCTCCTCTACCAAAAGTCGCTATATCCAAGCCTCCAGCATCAGTAGGCAGTCCCTTTGAACACACCAACTGAGCAGATCAGTGTAACAGGTAAATCACAGACATCACACAATCTGAAAATCCAGAAAAGAAACAGAAAACACCCACGTAACACATCAAACCCAGAGATCAGCACCTTGACCTATAATTATTACAAAGCCAGGTGCCAAGATGCCAGCTTAAGAACACAATCAAGGGCCCGGGCGGTGGTGGCGCACACCTTTAATCCCAGGACTCTGGAGGCAGAGGCAGGCGGATCTCTGTGAGTTTGAGGCCAGCCTGGGCTATAGAGTGAGTTCCAGGACAAGCTCCAAAGCTACACAGAGAAATCCTGTCTTGAGAAAACAAAAACAAAAATAAACAAACAAACAAAAGAACACAATCAACAATAGCCAGGACAATATGTCTCTACTGGAGTCCAGCTACCCTACCACAGCATCCCCGAATACTCCAATATAGCTGAAGTACAAAAAAAAGGACTTTAAAATTAACTGCATGAAAATGATAGAGGACCATAATGAGGAAATGAATAAAGCCCTTAAAGAAATCCTGGAAAACAACCACCATTATAGAAAATGAGTAAGTCACTTAAAGAAATTGGAGAAAATGCTAACCAACAACTAGAGAAAATAAATAAATCCCTCTCGAGGGACAGAGTGGGAGAGCAATGAAAGAGACATCTTGACAGAGGGAAACATTATGGGGTTAGGGAGAAACCTGGTGCTAGGGAAATTCCCAGGAATCCACAAATGAAGAGGATGCCTGAACTGGCCTACCTCAGTAATCAGATGGTGAATACCCTACTTGTTATAGAGCCTTCATCCAGTAACTGATGGAAGCAGATACAGAGATCCATAGCCAAGCACCAGGCTGAGCTCCAGGAGTCCAGTCTAAGGAAGGGAAGAAGGATTGTATGAGCAAGGGGAGTCAAAATCATGATGGGGAAATCTACAGAGTCAGATGAACTAAGCTCATAGGAACTCATAAACTTTAGACCAACACCTGTAGAATTGGACTTGCATGGGACTCGACTAAGCCCTCTGCATGTAGGAAACAGTTGTGTTGCTTGGTTTGTTTGAGGGGCCCCTGGCAGTAGGATCAGGATCTATCCTCGGTGCATGAGCTGGCTTTTGGGAGCCCATTACCTATGGTGGGACACCTTGTACAGCCTTGATGCAGGGGGCGGGGGGCTTGGACTTGCCTCAAATGAATGTGTCAGGTTCTGCTGACTCCCCATGGAAGACCTTGACTTGGAGGAGGTAGGAATGGGGGGAGTATTGACGGGGAGAGCTATGGTGGTATTTTATTTGTACTGAAATATGATTTTATTTGTATGTTAATAAATAAAGTTGCTTGAGGGTCAGAGCTAATAGCAAGCCATAGCAGAGCTGGGCGTTCGTGGCCCACGCCTTTAATTCCAGCACTCGGTAGAAGAGCTAGGTAGATCTCTGTGTGGTCAAGGATACAGCCAGCCTTGGAGACACATGCCTTTAATCTCAATACCATAGAAGACCTGGGGGGGCTGTACATACAGGCAGTGATGAGGCAGTCATGTGTTTGGGTTTACAACCAATGAGAAGGCAGAACAGAAAGACTATATAAAGACAAACACACAAGAAGTAGGTCCCTTTCAGAGAGGTTTCTTGGCTTAAGAGGTTAGCTGCAGCAGACGGTAAGGCTCTTAGCTCTGATCTCTTGGCTTTCTTCTTTGCATTGGTTCTTTGTTTCCTATTTAATAAGACGGTTGGTTACATCTACAGAGAGCATGGGGGTGGAAGAAGGAGGGAGGGGGGATCTGTGGTTGGTATATAAAATGAATAGAAAATTTCTTAATAATAAACCCACTTCATATTTAACACAAATTTGAAAAGGTCTTCTTAATAAAAAAAAATCCCAGGGCCAGATATTGGAGTAAATGCTAACAGGTCAGAAAAGTAACAAGGCACAGCCAACCTCAACTCGCCAACTCCTCAGCCTATTCTGTTTCTGTGAATCCTCAGACTGAAAGCGTCTGAGTCCTCATCTAGAAGGAATCTCAGCTGAGCTGTTTAAAAGCCTCTAGTTCCTGGTCCTCAGACCTTATATATGTTTCTGCTTCCTGCCATCACTTCCAGGGATTAAAGGCATGTGTCCTTCCCAGGCAAAGACATAAGATCTCAAGTGCTGGGATTAAAGGAGTGTACCACCATGCCTGGCTCTGTTCCCAGTGAGGCCTTGAACTCACAGAGATCCAAAAAAATCTCTGCCTCCCAAATGATAGGATTAAAGGTGTGTGCCTCCACTGCCTGACCCCAATGTCTAATATAGTGGCTGGCTCTGTTCTTTGATCCCCAGTTTATTAGGGTGCACAATATACTAGGGGACACAATATGTCACCACATTTCTCCCTTTTTGTCTAAAATAAAAGTTAAAATATCACCACACCAATTTTTCACAAAGATGCCAGAAATGCACACTGGAAAAAAGAAAGCTGCATCACCGCATCAACAGTTGATGTGGTCAAACTGGATGTCTGCATAGAGAAGATTGCAAATAGATCCACATTTCTCACCTTGCACAATAGTCAAGTCCAAATGGGCCAAAGACCTCTCAACATAAATCCAGACACACTGAACCTGAAAAGAAAAGAAATCAGGGAATAGTCTTGAATGCACTGGCGTAAGAGCCATCTTTCTGTACAGAACACTGATAGAGCAGGAACTAACATCAACAATTAATGTGCATGGTCCTTGCTGTCACAGGAGACCATGTTGATGTTCATAGTCAGGACTGCCACTGGACATCATGGTCCATGCTGGACCAGGTGGATGTCCATGATCCATGATCCACGGGAAACCATGTGGAAGTCCATGATCTGTGCTGCTGCTGGCTGTTATTGGCAGGGAAGCTATTATTGGAGTGATACTGATCACTACAGACTCACAACTGAGAATGAAAGACATTGAAGGATTCTACAACAACTCTCCTACCTCAAGAAATAGTCTAGATATGAAGCCACTGAAGAAAGTCCTTTAAAATTGGGATAAAGGTCAGGCAGTGTTGGTGCCTTTGAGGCAGAGGCAGGCCGATCTCTGAGTTTGAGGCCAACAGAATTTACAGAATGAGTTCCAGGTCAGCCAGGGCTCTATACAGAGATACCCTGTCTGAAAACTCAAAAACAAAAACAAACATAAAAATGGGATAAAGATGCTGAAGTGTAGCTCTTCATAGTTGAACACTTCTCATGGTTTCTTAGTTAGGGTTTGTACTACTGTGAAGAGATACCATGACTACAACAATTCTTGTACAGAAAAACAATTACTTGGGGGCATTACAATTCAGAAATTTAGTCCATCATCTTCATGGTGCAACATGGTGGTGTGTAGACAAATTTCTAAGCAGTCTTATTAAATAATAATAATAATAATAATAATAATAATAATAATAATAATAATAACATGGAGCCAGAAATAGGGGTGAAAATCTGACAGATATTACAAGAATCAGAACAGCCACCAGCTAACCTTACCTCTTCACGTTGCAGCTTCCAAAGTGTGAGCTACTTCCTGTCTTACCCATGCCTTTATTGTCTTTCTGTTCTGCCCTCTCATTGGCTCTCTTAGCCCAGCTACCTCATTTCCTTGCCAGTGCCTCTCTGTACAGATCTCCAGGTCTCTATAGTTGGTAGGTACTGGGATTACAGGCGTGTGTCACCACACTTAGCTCTGTTCCCTAGTGTGGCCTTGAACACACAGATATCCATATGGATTAAAGGCATGTGCTAACATTGCATGACTTCTGGTTTTACTAATAGTGGCTGACCTTTATTCTCTGATCCTCAGATAAATTTATTGGGGGACACAGATAAATTATCACCACAGCAGTGTGCAGACAGACATGTTGCTGGAGAAAGGAACTAAGACTCCTACATCTTTTTTTTTTTAAGTAAATTTATTTTACAACATCATTTAGTTCAACATAATAGCCACAGATTCCCCTGTTCTCCCACTCTCGCCCCCCTCCCCCTCCCCCCACCCCACCCCCCATTCCCACCTCCTCCAGATCAAGGTCTCCCCCGAGGACCGGGATCGACCTGGTAGACTCAGTCCAGCCAGGTCCAGTCCCCCCCTCCCAGACTGAGCCAAGCGACCCTGCATAAGTCCCAGGATTCAAACAGCCAATTCATGCAACTAGCCCAGGACCCGGCACCAACACACAGCTGCCTCCCAAACAGATCAAGCCAAATGACTGTCTCACCTGTTCAGGGGGCCTGATCCAGTTGGGGGCCCCTCAGCCTTTGGTTCATAGATCCTGTGCTTCCATTCATTTGGTTATTTGTCCCTGTGCTTTATCCAACCTTGGCTTCAACATTTCTCGCTCATATAAACCCTCTTCTTTCTCACTAATTAGACTCCCAGTGCTCCACCAGGGGCCCAGCCGTGGATGTCTGCATCCAGATTCCTCAGACCTTCCTTGGATGGGGTTTATGGCACAACTAACAGGGTGTCTGGCCATCCCATCACCAGAGTTGGTCAGGTCCTGCCGTCTCTCGACCATTGCCAGCAGTCTTTTGTGGGGGTATCTTTGTGGATCTCCGTGGGCTTCCCTAGCTCTCTGCTTCCTCCCCTTCTCATGTGGTCTTCATTTACCATGAAGACTCCTACATCTTGACTTACAGGCAACAGGAAGTGGTCTGTCTCAATAACTGTGACTTGAACTTATCTGAGACCTCAAAGCCCACCTCAATAGTGACACACTTCCTCCAGGAAGACCATATCTACTCCAACAAGGCCACACCTCCTAATAGTGTCACTCCCTTTTGGGGGGGCATTTTCTTTCAAACCACCACATTCCACTCCCTGGGCCCCAAAGGTTAGGCAAAAATACATCCTGTTCAACTTCAAAAGTCCCTGTAGTCTCATATAACAATCTCAAAATTATTTAAAAGTCTAAAATCCAAAATCTACTCTGAGATTCATGTAATCTCTTACCTGCAATCCCCTGTTAAACTAAAATCAAAGAGATCACACACTTCCAACATATAATGGCAAAGGATATACATTACTGTTCCAAAACATAGGGAACGAGCATAGTAAGAAGATACTGGACCAAAGCAAAAACCAGTGGAGCAAATTCCAAACTCTGCATTTGCATGTCTGATGTCAAATCTGTCTTTAGATCTTCAACTCCTCTCAGCTTTGTTGACTGCAACATACTTCTTTCTCTTGTGCTGTTTCTACTCCCTCTTATCAGCTTTCCTCAGCAAGTATCCCATGACTCTGGCATCTGCAACCTCTTGGGGTATGCAAGACAATTCAGGCTTCAAATTCACAGGTACACAAAATGGCCTCTCTGGGCCTCCATTCAGGAACACCCCTGACACATGCCTTACCACAGTGGCCTTTCTTAGTCTCAGAGGAAATTCCCATAACCCATTTCTTCTTTGCTTCACTCTAAAGCCAGAACCACATGGTATCAACTGCCCATTTCTGCTGCTTGCAGTGGCTGAAACATGGCCCCCTTGTTATGAACTGGATAGTTGTGTCAACTTGACACAAGCTAGGGTCTTCACAGGAAGGAACCCCAGTTGAGGAAAGGCCTCCTAAAGATCCAGCTGTAAGGCATTTTCTCATTTAGTGATCAGTGTGGGAGGGCCTCACCCATGGTGGGTGAGGCCATCCCTGGGCTGCTGGTCCTGAGTTCTATAAGAAGGTGAACTGAGCATCCATGAGAAGCAAGCCAATGAGCAACACCCCTCTATGGTCTTGGTATCAGCTCCTGCCTCTTCAATCCTGCCCTGTTTGAGTTCCTGTCCTGACTTCCTTCAATGATGAACAGTAATTCTGAAGTGTAAGCCAAATAATCCTTTTCCTCCCCAACTTGCCTTTTGGTCATGATGTTTCACCCCAGCAATAGAAACCCTACCTAAGACAAATTACATCTTCACCAGCTTTCTGGTTTTGATGGTTTCCTTCACTGCCTGAACTTGGCTGTTCTGAAACTGGATCCGTAGACCAGGCTGGCCTGGTTTGAAGCTGCATCTGTATGTATATTCTAAAGCACCACACTGAACCTAATAATACTATAGTTAATACATGGAAATACATAATGGTTATTTTTTTCAATTTAAAGATTAATTTCAGTAATCTCAGATGCATTCTAATTCATTTCTAAGGCTTAAAAAAACTATCCTTAGAGTGTATTTACAAAAGGAATCTACAAAATTAGGTATAAATCTCCCCAGCTCCCACTCCTCCTGAGAATGATGACCAGAGTTGAATTTCTAAGTATACCCCACAAATTTTAACCCACTATCTTGTTATAGTGAAACTGAATAGATTAATTGGATTAAAAAGAAATTTAGGGATAAAGTTGAGAGAATAAGAACAGTAGGGATGAGAAGTAAAATGGCCAGAAGCTGAATGTAAGATATACAGGCTGACCAGATAAGAAGGAGGGGTAGGACCCCAAGGAAAACAGCAAAGCTCTCCTTAACAGACTCTAGCTGGACCCCATAAAGCAACAACACACCCTAGCCCAGGAACATATGCAGCAACAAAACCCTGACTGAGATAGAAGTTGTTACCAGAACTGGGGTATTTGCTGTGTTTGGCCTGAATATGTTTTTGTTTGGAAGAATCTGGGCTTTGGTACTTTGAGTTATGAAATTCTTTAAGAACTGCTTAATGGGTCATGCTAGTAGGAACATGAAAGTTTTGAATTGTGGGGGCCCATTTAATTGTGGTGGCTTATAATTTCAGAGGTTTAGTCCATTATCACAGTAGCACATGGCAGCCTGCAGGCAGACATAGAGCTGGAGAAGGAGCTGGGCGTTCTGTATCTTGATCTACAGTAACAGGAAGTGAACTGTCTACTGCACTGGACATATCTTGAACACAGGAGACCTCAAAGCCAACCTGTAAAATGACAACATTCCTCCAACAAGGCCATCTATATTCAAGCAAAGCCACATCTCCTAATAGCGCCACTCCCTTTGATGGCCAATGTCTTTCAAACCACCACACAGAATATTAATGTAGTCTTCAATAGTCTCTGCTTATAATTCCATTTAAGTAAGTTTGAGTGAAAATATAAGTACATATGTATAAAAGGGTTTGTATAATAAAGTATTGCCTAAAAGTGGAGCCTACTTCTACAGATTTAATATATGATATATCATGTGTTAATCTGTCATTTATCATTATATCTACATACTACTTATGTATTATTATTCATGGATTCTTATGTGTTGTTTCAAAATATATTCTTTATATGTAGAGTCATCTCACCATTTCTCTTTTCAAAGGAGTTTTAAAACTGTACCAAGTGTGACAATATATTTATTTAAAAGAAAGAAGGAATGGAAGAAATGTGCCTCTGTCTCCATTATTACTCTCGTTTTGCCAGTATCTATGTACTGACAGACATTTCCTGACTATTACAATTAGTTATTTCCACAGCCTTACTGAGCAGAATTTCCTGTTAACCTTAAATGACTGCAATTAAAATACCAGTTTCTAGTAAGGAAATTTACTCATATTAATTTTTGAAATGTCAGCTTCTATTTGAAAAGAAGACAACTGACAAATGTATGTAATGGATGTAGAGTAGATGATGAGGGCTTCTTTACTATGTAAAGCAAAAGAGATTAATCTTTTTACTCTTTGAGAAAATTAGGAGAACTAATACTATTTTTTTCATTTTGTTATTGTTATTCATAGTTAACCATTAGTCCACTTCAAAGAATCTGTATAATCACTTGTCAGAATTAGAAAACTCAACTCTTAAAATTGGTTACCTATGAAATTGAGTTCTTTTCTAATACATATGAACATTTTTATGACATGATTCGATATAAGAAGATGATTGACACCTTTCCAGCTAGACATGTTTTGCTTATGCCTTATCTTGAGTTAATAAAGTTTTTCTATTCAGGTACCTGTCTGCATATCTCTTGGGATGATTACTCTGGAATGAGCTGTATCACTGCACTTCTCAACTCACCTTCTGTAGTTTCTACTCCTAGAAGAAAGAGGTCTAGGGATTTCTCTGAGACATTGAGTTGTTGAAGAAATTCTCTGTATATGAGAAAGAACTAACTCTTAGAGGCATAAATCCTTTAAAAGGTTAAAATTGGGGGGTGGGGTGAGCATACATGTGGAGCTTAAGGAACAACTCTATGTGGTCACTAACTCTAATTGGTAGTTTATCCCTTCCTCCCTGCCTTATGTAGGGTCTGAAAATTAAATTCAGGATGTAAAGTAAGCAGCTGTACCTATTGAGACACCTCCCTGGTTCAAGACAGATAATTGTTAATGTAAGGGCTGAGGAGATTAAGTGGCTCAGCAATTAAGAGTACTTCTCTTGTAAAGGACCCAAGTTTGATTCCAAGAACCAAATTCCTGGTTGATCAGTTTACAAGTCCCTGAACTTCCAGCTCCATGGTATATGAAACCTTTTTCTAGTCTTTACAGGCACTGGGATACACCTACACACAGAGACTTGCAAACACATACAGGTAAAAGAAAATGTTCTTCAAAGTAGTCATACTGAGATAAATGCACACACTACATGATTTAGTCATTTATAAATTTTAAAAATTAGTTGTCAACATATATTTTGAACACTGCAGTCACTACCACAATTAACTTTATATGTATCTTAGTCCTTTCTGACTTATTCTCAATCCTCTTTATTAAGGTATCTACACCCATTCCTAAATGTTCAACTTTTAGCATTGTTTCCTGAAAAAATGTAATTTGAGTAGTTTGTTAAACACAAGGAATACTTTAGATTTTTTTTCATCTTCACTATACTGAAACGAGATAGAGTAATATATATAGTACATTACCATTTTTTCCAGCCATGTGTATATGAACAGAGAGAATGAAATGGGAAAAAAATACTGGGATACTGTCAGAATATGATTCCATCACAATTCAATAGACAGTAGAATCTTCGAAATTTAATCAAGTGCCTTTCTTTAACTCCCCAGTACTCTGCTGGCTGTGACTAGGAATGCTGAAATAAGAGTGCATCAGGACAAGACTTTACTCTGATATTCCAGCTACATGAATTACTGATTTTCCACATACATAAGATTCTATAGTGATGAAAATAAGAACTAATGTCAAAAACATTAATTTCAAGTCCTTAAAATAGTAATGTGTTTCTTCATGAATTAAGTAGTTTATACTCCTAAAATATAAGATTTATTTTTAAAACGCATCAGTCTGTAAAAAGACATAACCTTTGCACTAATGCTCCTTGATGATTCATCTCAAGTAGTCACTCCTGAGTAATTTTAGCCTAAAAACAATGAACAGGTGGGATGATGGAAAACAACCAACTAGGCTTTTTTGTGGCATCATTTTATACTGAAAAATAAAAAATAAAAATGTCTTCAGCATTTCATGCTGCCAGTGTATTCAGTTGGCAAATGCACACTGTCACAGTATTTTAAGAGCAGGCATTTTGCCATCATAGCAGATGGTTATGCCTATTGACAGCCAATGATCATGTATGTATGTCTAAGATTGGTGCATCTAGAGGCAGAGTACTCAGCAAAGAAAGTCAATTAACACAATGTCCAGATTTCCCACAGTTAATGCAAAAGGAGATAGCAAAATGTTGATTCATCTTTTAGCACCTAGTTCCTTACTTATCTATGGAAAAATCACAATCACAGTGAAGAGCTCACTCTAATACAATCAGACGGACACTCCTGTGTATATCCAATGGAAGTGGAATTACTATGTTGAAGGGCTGCCTGCATTTCATGTATATTTCAGCACTACTCACAACTGCAAAATAGTGTTCTCAATACAAACACACTTTAACAGGCTTTTGTTTGGAATAAAGCAAGATGAAGAGCAAATAATTTATGTGATCAAACGTAAGAAAAATTGCTAAACCATCTTATTAATAAAAAACCTGCAGCCAGATATTGAGGTGAAAGATGAAATATCAGAGGAGAAAGAAGGCAGCCATGTTCTTACTGCTAGCAAATCCTCAGCCCAAGAGAGAGCTACTTCCTGTATATTCACGCCTGTATTCTCTTCTGTGCCCTTCCATCTCACTTCTTCTCTACACCCAGCTACATCACTTCCTCTTTCTGCCCAGCTCTATCACTTCCTGTCTGTCTGTACAGACCTCAAGACCTGTATGGTTAACTAGTTCTGGGATTAAAGGTATGTACCACCATGCCTGGCTCTGTTCCCAGTGTAGCCTTGAACTTATAGAGATCCGGATGAATCTCTCACTCCCAAATGCTAGGATTAAAGGCATGTGCTACCACTACCTGACCTCTGTGTTTAATATAGTGGCTGGCTTTTTCCTCTGTTTCCCAGATAAGTTTTATTGGGGTGTACAAATAAAATATCACCACAATCAAATAATTTTCAAAAGGGATGATAAGTATTTGGTATTCTACCTGGAATATTATTTATATTTTATCTCCACTAATCCTAGCATTGTATAAAACCATGACAATGTTTTCATTGCTAATTTGATTTCCATACAAATTTGTTACAAGTAGAAACCTTTAAGTTAGAATTTATTAATAACAGACATTGTTAAAAAGCACTTTTGCAAAAAATAATTGTTGGTTTTCAAACCGACAATGTAAAAGTCAAACATATCTAAATTCTTTGGCAAATAAACAAGTTCCTTTTATCAACAAGTTCATTTTTCTCTAGTTTTTAACATGTTTTTATTACTCTTTGACAGTTTTATACATTTATATAATGAACTTTTAAATTCTATCCCTTCTTTTTTCCCCTCACTGAAATTCTCCCTCCTGTCAGTGACCTCCTATTTTCATGCTTTTGTGCGTGAGTAGTTATAGGAGAATACTTTTTCATTTTCTTTCTCTAAGAGCAAAGAACAATAAATTTATCTAAGTTTTTAAATTATTTATTTCCTATTTTAGAATATGATAGATTATATCACTTCCCATTTCCCTTTCCTCCCTACAAATTCACATATATACCTTGTTCTTTTTCAAATCCATGGCCTCTTTGTTCATTAATATATGTATATGCATATATTCCTAAATACACAAATGCAACAAGCTCAGTTGATATAACATTACTCGTACATAAGTTTTAGGGCTGACGATTTGGCATTGGGTAACCATCTTGTGTGCTTTTTCCTGGCTAAGACCATCTCTCTTAATTTCAGCATTCCTTAGTTCCCTGTAGTTCTCTTTGTAGGATTGAGTCAACATTGGCTTGACCTCTTCCCACTCCCATACAGTTTGGGACGTCTATTGTTGTTCTTGTTCAGATCAATTTTAGGCAGTCATGTTGCTGAGACTTTGGGTCCCACTTCTGACATTACTGTAAGATATACTCTCACACCAAATTCTTCAACGTCTTTCTGCACTCTCTTCTGCAAAGCTCCTTAAGCTTTAGGTGTGACAGTGTTCTGTAGAAGTATCTATTGAGATTAGCCTCCACAATTCTAAACCTCGATTGGGTGTGATTTCCTCTTATAGTCTTCCTCCATTGTAGAGAGAAGCTTCCTTGTTAAGGATTGAGAACTTCACTTATCTGTAGTTATAAGGACAAATAATTAGATTACCATTTAGTATTATGTTTGTTTAGTGAAGTGATAGTTGTAGGCTCTTCTTCAAGATGCTTAACTATCCCTGGGTAATTGTCTATGTTTCCAGTACTGGGCAAGATTATCTTCTTGCTGAATGACTCCAAAGTCCCATTAGAAAGACATGCTTTCTTTTGTGTATGAACCAAATGGACTTTACCAGAGAGTGCACTGAAGACAGATAAAAGAAACAATTCTACCCAAGTGTATGACAATAAGCCAGTGAGTTTATTGGGCAATATATACAAAAGTATAGATTAAGAGTTGCTTACAAGTATATGATTCAAAGGTATTGGATCAGCAGAAGTCCACCATATCCTGTGTCATGACACTGTAAAGCTACATTTTTAGATCTCCCTGCAGTTTAGTTGATCAAAGAGTTTCACTTGGTATCGCTAGTCACTGTGTACATAAAAGTGGAGAAGGGGACCTCATAAGTCTTATTACTTTTAGGAAATTCCTGAGTCTTGTGAACTGTGTGCATACTGAGCCTATCAAATTTTCTTTGCATGTTGAGCCTTAATGATTCTACCTCCAACATATATTATTTCATTTTGGGGGAAATTGTTCAAATTTAAAATGTTCTAGTTTTAATTGTGTTATTAAAATTATGACTCCATTACAAACTCAAAGCAAACATGAAAATAATTTTAGAACAACATACTATATACATTTTTACCTAAACACAAATTTATCAGCAATAACAACAAAACACACACTCATTTTAAAGCATATTTAAATTCATAAATTGGAAATTTTCTGTGTTAAAGGAAGTGATCAACTGTGTCTGTAACCTCAGACACTTGAGAATTATTGAAAGTTCAAGGACAGCTTAAATAACATAGTTGTAGTTATATGTTCAGAATAAATTGACCTATGACACAGTCAATAGAATTTATAACATATAATTCAATACATGATTGAACACACCTTCCAAACAACTTCAAATTTATCCACCCATTGTTTAATGGTGTTGTCCCGGACAAAGGTATGAACCACATAAAGGACTGAACTATAGCAATGACCATTAAAAAGATGATCATCAGAAAAAAACATAGTAGTTTTCTCCTAGAAGGATTATATTTCTTTCCTCTTGTGCTTCAGTTTCAACAAACATGAATTAATCTGCTTCAGACATCATTGAAATATCTAATAAGCAACAAGAATGCTAGGACCATATTAGACAACCCAAAACAAACACAACTACATCCTTTATGATGGCAATATCTGTTACTTTAATATCAGAAAGACCTAATTGTTATGTGTTTTTTCTCAAATGAGATTTTATAAATGCAAAGATAAATGTGCATGTTTTAATGTGCTGGGGGAAAATGGTGTTTTCAAAGTAAGCTTAATTTTCTTTTTGTATGAGCTTCCTGTTTGTTCTAAACATGTAAAAACAGTTTAGCCTGATCCAACTTGACATTATTTTTATATTGTTAGGTATTACACAATAGCCTCTGACAAAATAACCCTGGAAACTGAAGTGTATAAAATATGCAAAAGGAAAATAACATAGATTGCTGCGTGTTAGCTTACACAAAGGAAATGTCAAGGCTGTACCTACACAAGCATCTCTGTGACTACAATCCCTACTTTAATTACTCAGAAATCTCTAAATCACAGAATTGACAAATTTTATAGTTTTGACATTTACTTTTGTTCTTCCTTTATAAATGTGTTCACAAAAAGAGGATATTTGGCCTCTGGCTTTGCTACCTGGCATCCATCTTGATTATGTATTAGAAGAAAATTACTAATCCTTTCTATGGATTCTCATTGATATTATCTTAAGCATACATTTTAATGAACTGTTTAGGAGGCCCCCAGGCAGAAGAACCAGGACCTGTCCTTGGTGCATGAGCTGGCTTTCTGGAACCTAGGGCCTATGGTGAGACACTTTGCTCAACCTTGGTGCAGGGAGGAGGGAACTGGATCTTCCTCAAATGAATCTGCCAGGCTGGGCTGACTCCCTAGAGGAGACCTTGCCTTGGAGGAGGTGGGAATAGAGGGTGGATTGGGGGGAAAGACTGGGGCGTGGGAGGAGGGAGGACAGGGGGATCTGTGGCTGATATGTAAAATTAAATTAATTATAATATTAATTATTATATAAAAAAGAATGGCAGTGTTTCATTTGGAAGTGTGCTACTCAAGAAACAGAGCTATAGAAGGATATGAATCAATCCCTGAGCCTAAATTTCAGAAGCAATGAGGGCTTTGAGAATGGCCATTCCACTGAGTCATGCCTATCTCACATTATGTTCAGAAAAATATTCTGGGAAGCTGATTGCTTTTTATCACAAATTAAAGAATTGCACCAGAAGCATCGCTTCAAAGTTCCCCGATGATCCATTAACATCTGGCCTCATTTCTGGGGAATCTTCTTACAATTCTGTCTTGATATTAATTTCCTCTAAGTACCTGCTTATCAATCATCTTATTAATCTCTTATACAGAGTTCTGATGTTGTTGAGTGATAATCTGAACAATATATTATCTATCTATTGTTGTCTATTTTGTATTTTGTTTGATTGGCTTGTTACAGTTATTCATCTGTGTGTGTGTGTGTGTGTGTGTGTGTGTGTGTGTGTGTATGTGTATTTGTGTATATGTGTATGAGGAACAACAACTTTTAGGAATTGATTCTGTTATTGCACCATGTGAGTCTCAGGAACAAAAGTGGAACTCAATTTTCTTGCACAGTGGAAGATACCTTTGCTCTTGGACACCTAGGTCAGATGTTTGTTTAAATCCTTAAATCTAAATGTCAACATCTAAAAAATTCTTGTTGTTTGTGTATTGTGCTTTGATATAAAAGAGAGACATCCTCTCAACTATGACCAAGGAGAGAATAAAATTCCAATTGTTATCCTCTGTTCTTCACAAGTGAACCTGCACACACACACATACACACACACACACACACACACACACACACACACACACACACACGCAGAGAGAGAGAGAGAGAGAGAGAGAGAGAGAGAGAGAGAGAGAGAGAGAGTGAGACCCACCCACTAAAATTTGTTCTCATAGTTGCAGAGTTAGTATTTAATCATTTCTGGACTGAAACTAAATTGTGGATCTTTTGTGCTTCCGTATGAAATCTAAGATTATTTATTTCAATTTTTGTGAAGGATTGTAATGGAATTCTGATGAAGGTTGAATTGAATATATAGGTTACTACTGATAGAATGGACATTTTCCCTATGTTACCTTTGCCAATCTATGAACATTTAAAGTCTTTAAATATCGTGGCACAATTTAATTTCAAATGTGTGGAGCTGCCACCAGATGTAACATATTCACTAGTATATAGGGCAATAGGTAGACAGTCACTGGCAGAGAAACACAATGCCATACAGGGGCCACACACAGAAGGACACAGCTGAGCTCAGGTAGGTGAGCACAAATAGATAGTAGACAGAGACTCATTTCAGACCAGAAACTTACCTGCCTCTGATCGCAAAGACAGATTTTCACAAACTTTACACTAACATGTCTTCCCCCCTCCCCAGGGATGGTTATATCGTAGATTACTTCACTATTCTCTCTACATCCTCTGGTTTTCTGATGTCTGTATCCTTCTAGCCCATTCTTTAAACCCATGTTGATATTGTGTTATTTAATCCTCAATTAAACTTTACAATCAGTTGTTCCCTTTAGTCAGTGACTCTGGTTATTATAATTCTAAACTTGAAGGACAATATTTATAAAACACCAAGCAGCAGCAAGTTTTAGAAGAGAAGCTATTAAGAGTTTATATGTGAGAGCTTAAGAATTCAGAAAGCTTCAGAATTTTTATGCAGCAAACCACAGCCAAAAGAGTCAGTCATCTTCCAACTGCTGGTCTGTGGCTTTTTATAGGACATACAGGAGAACCTAGGATGAGACTTGGGAGAGTGAGTAGGTCAGTTAAGTATGCACACCCAAGAACTGTTGTCAGGAGCCTGACAGTTTTGGTCACACCTTCATGTGTACCCCCTTGGCCCTGCTCATCTAAAGGAAGATAGCAAGAAACCAGAGCAAGGACCAGAGCTGCCTTTGGCATGTGAGTCTCCCACAGATTCTTGGCAAAGCACTAGATTTGGAACTGCTGATTTGGAGGGCTCTGACCAGTGTGGCCTTCCCCATTTTTCTCCTTGTTCTCTTCACAGTGAAGAGCTGCATTGCTTCTCTTAGAATGAGTGGAGCTGAAGGATCGTTGGATAAAATCTCTGGAAGCAGGAGTCAAATATATCTCATCCTCTTTAAATGTATTTGTTCTGGTGTTTTCTAACAATGAGGGAAGGCAGGCACATAGTCCTTATTTTTCATTATAAAAAACAAGTTATCTGCCTCTAAAAAAGTTACACTATATGATGTGCAATTTTATTCAATTGATTCAATTCAATAAGTTTATAAAATACACAAGGAACATTTTAACGTCTTTGTTTGGGAGCATACTTATTGACTTAAATATTCAAGCAAAAATTATAATTTCAAAATATTCTGTGTCTTAAGGAGAAAAGGATAGCAGTATAAAGATTCAAAGGTAATTTCCATAGACAATAGCTTCATCCTGTGATGAAATAATATGCAAAATACATCAAATATAATTCTGCAGTAATTTAATATTCAATGTGAGAAAAATATGTGGAATGTTGAAATATGATTGCTATGGCAACCATGAGCTTTGTGAAGTTGAAATACCATTTCTCATGTAAAGTCTATAAAGGCTGGAGCTTAATTAGATGCTCCCATAGATACCATCATCTTTTAAAATTATTCTGTAATGTTATTTCATATTATACAGAATAACCACTTAAAATGCTATTCTGATTATCCACCATTTACAAAATATTTACTACTTAAGATAGATTCAAGGTATCAAAAAGTATAATTTAAATCACTGTGTTAATTTTAATAAAGGGGTCCAATTTGTAACAATTTTGGTAACAAATATTTTTGCATTTTTAAAATTTGTCCAGAATGCTTATAATCAGTATTATAAAAATATTTTATTTTACACATAATTGATATTACCTGAAATAATGGTAAAGTCCAGATTTTCACCTTTTTCCTGGGAGTAGTGATATAGTTTTCATGGAAATAAGTTTATATCATAAAATTTTACTATTTCAATCACAGATGTGCTTGCAACAGGCTTAGAGGCTTTGGAAATATTTTAATAAATTTTATATGATAGAAGAAATAATGTTATTAACTATAATTTCATATTTCATTTCACATGAAATGCACTATTTACTCTAAATACATATTTGTATCAATTTTCAGAGCAATAAATCACTTTCCCTCAAAACTCTTTCTTGAATTGTTCATTGCAATGAACTGGGATGATCATATTCTTAAAAGATGACACAACACATTATATAGGTTGAAAACTTTATGTCTGCTTATAATTTTCAAATAAATTTACAGTCTAAAAACATCCATTGAAGGAATCAATTGATAATTTTAATTGAACTAAAATATTCATTTTGGCATAATTTTACTTATTTTGCATTTTTGTTCCTATTGTGCTTATATTTGTTTAAATCTTCAAGCTTGATGACCCAATATATAAGAAATTTATAATCATAAATAATTCAATAGTAATAGTCATTTTTACTACATCTTTTTAAAAGTGTAGATCAATAGGAACTTCTGATCATGTTATTTTATGTGCTTGTCATTGTCATGTGCAGCACATGGTAGAGTTAAATTTCTGAAAAAAGTGTTGCATTCAAGTGTGACTTTTTAATGAAACCAAAGAATCAGGTATTGACCACTTTCAGTTTATTATAACCCTATTTACAGTCCATGGAACTTTCTCTTTTTTTGAGTCTACTTTTATCAGTGTATTCAAAGGTTATAGCTGTGAGTGTTTCTGAATATCATATAACTATTATATGTCTCCTAGAGAAAAAACTCGGTCTCAGTGAAATATCTCTGAGTTATTTTCTTTATGAGAACAAAAAATTCAAGTGTTTAAAATTCTGTACGGTTATTTATTTAAAAAATTATTGCTCTTTACCTTGATACACAATTTGGAATTTGGTCACATAATACTTAAGGCTAACAAGAATAAAATTGACAATCTGGGCTAGTAGGATGAAGACACAGAAGTCTCTATAATGCAGAGGAATCCAAAGGTAGACTCTTGCCTATGGAAGTCAGTCTTTTTGATCTGCTCAGGGCTTCACTTGATTGAAGTCTGGCCTTATTGAGAATGCAAATATTCTGTACCCAAAGTTCAAGTTAAGAAGCCCTAAAGAAACAAAGCTGGGTTCCATCCTTTGGAGAGGTTAGCTATTCCAATTACACATTCTGGGACTGCATAATGAGACACAAGATATGTTAAGGACCAGTTGTGAGAGAGTTATAATAGCCTAAAATCCTATTGATCACTTGAATTTTACAAGTTTATGATTGGTAGTTCACAGTAATATTTTGGGTTTCTAGGCATATGCGTAATACAGAGATAATGTTTCATAGTGCCTAGAATGTCTAATTATACTGTTAACTCAAATCTGGTTAACCTAAAAAAAATAAGGCCTTAGATCACTCTTCAGAGGATGAGAGAAATATCAATCATATTGAATTTGTCAGTACAACAAGGTCCTTCACCCAAGAGCCCCAGCATTCTCTCCATCAAATAGATGCTGGGTCTGTACACAAGAGAAAACCTGCAAATTGATTGAAAGGTCATGGCTTTGTGCTTCTACATTTGAGGTTTGACTTTCTTTACTTATTATAGGAATTTCATATTTTTATGATCATTTAAGAATTTAATATAATTGGGCTAGAGAGATGACTCAGTCATTTAAGGCTAGGCTCCCAACTAAAAGTATAAGAATTTAATATAATTGTATACACTTAATTTCTAGGAACACCACGCTAATTATGACTGTTTTAATCACAACGTCTTGGTTAGTGTGTCCTTTGCATATTCTGTATATCCATCTTTTGTCAATTACACAGTTTCTAGACTTATTCTTTACTATAGTAGAAAATTCTTAGCCAAAAAACATACTCAGAAGAGATTTTTCTCTTTCCCTCTAACGGTTTCAGCATTTTGCATTCAGGTATGAAGAAACGAATATACTCCTTATGCTGACATATTATTTATCTGGACATTTATTTAAATGACAACCTGTATAACTATTGTGTCAACTAACATACATTAATATGATTACAAACTGTTAAGATATTACTCTTGTTTGAAGCATTTAACCTAAAGTGTATCCTCAGAAAATGATTAAAATTGACTGTCCTCAATTGGTCTTCAGTGATATCACTTTGAATATATTCTCAGATTCATGGAGAAAAACATTTTTAATATAAATGTATTGTTTTTTTGAGAATTTAGTACACATGGCCCATTTCCTTTGAGATCCATCCTCTGCTTTCCTGCCCAAACTGTGTTCTCTTCCTCTCTGCACCCACCCACCAAGACATATTTGTGTTGTATGTGTGTTCTTGGATGTGTGGCCTTCTACTAGAGCATTGTCAACTTACCAGGGGCAGAACACCTAAAGAAAACTGATTCTCACTCTGTCTTACTAGCTGTAATTGCCAATGGATCATTGGCTAAGGCGAGAGACTCCATGAGCATCTCTCCTCTTGATGTTCAGATACAGTCAGGCTTGAGCTTGCACAAGTCTTGTACATGATATCACAACTGCTGAGAGTTCATACGTGCAATACCCTGCTCTGTCTGGAAGGTGGTTTCCTTGCAGTCACCTACCTCTTCTGATGTGGATGTAATATCTACCTCCTCATCTATATTAATAACTGAATCTTGAAAGGAGGAAGTGTGTTATAGATATCCCATTGAAGGTAAGCATTCTGAAGTCTCTTATCCTTTGCATCTTGACAAGCTGTGAGTTAGTGTATTAGTCATCATCTACTTCAAAGAAATGTTTCCCTGGTAAGTGTTGAGAGATGCATTAATCTATGGGTATAACAATAAGCCATTAGAAGTCAGTTTGGTACTATGGCCATTTACCAAAATAGTATTATCTTCTTCCCTGAGTTCTGTGACCTGTTTAGCTGTATGTTCAGGACAAATAATAGTACTAAGTATGATTTTCATCTGTTTTGGATATTGTTAACCCTCAAAATAAAAGTGTCACTGTTGCCTTGCTGGGATAGCTTGCAGAATGGTCACTGTTGGAGTAGGCAGGCCTTATAGCTGGGTAGGGATATTGATTGTTTTTATCTCTTGGAAGCTTGCATATTGCCTTCAAATACTGTGAGAACTAGTCCTCAAGGAGGAGGCTTCTAATTCAGTTCCAGTTTGATTCTACTGAGTTCTGTCTGAAATGTATGGTATCTTCAGCAGCAGTCTCATCTTCAAGTTTCAGAAAACAACGAAACCCAACACAATAGCTAAAATCATTTGTGGAGTCTCTTGGACTCCCCTGGTCAATGATACAAAAGGAAGTTGGCCATGGCAGCTAACTGGATTTTGGTAAAATAGTCTACAGATGTTACAGAAATGAGAAAAATAGGGGTGGTGAGACCTTTATCTGGCAGGAGAACAGGGCAGTCAATGGAATGGGAGAAGGGAGGGGAGGAGTAAAATAAAATTAAGGATGTTTGAAAAAGCCACTTTGTGAACTACAATCAAGACATATTTACGCCAGCCTGGACTACCAAGTGAGTTCCAGGAAAGGCACAAAGCTACACAGAGAAACCCTGTCTCGAAAAACCAAAAAAAAAAAAAAAAGACATATTTACATGTATAATATCTAAGTATATATGTAATTTAGATGAATTTCTGCCACATATCATTTTGGGATGCTAATGATCCCACAAAACATAATAGACTTTCTAGTGAAAGATTTATTATATCCAAAACTTACTCTCAAATTAGTTAAATCATTATATTAATATTTACGTGGTTAAAAAAAAGTAGCCTTGGAAAAATGTAAATCTTGGTAGCTTTAACTGATTAGTGAATAAGTGAGTGACTGTATGGTTAAATAGAAATAGCCTTGTGTTTCCCTCAGACAAAACTAGGCAGGCTTCTCTTTTTCTTTATTGCTGCCCTTTGCCCTTGAGCATATACTTTAAAAAACCTATTATCATACATTTCTCTTTAACTCTTTTGATTTAATCTTTTCAAGTCTCCTGATGGTGTTTCAATGCAGCAATTTCTTTCTTCAGGGTGTTTGAATTTTAATGATTAAGAAAGTTAACATGCCTAACTCTTCATCTCTGTGGGACCCTGCAGTCTGACAGCAGCTGACTTGGAGTGAGACTGAAAGAAATCTACCAAGAAGATGGGAGAGATCTACTTATCAAGGAAGTACATTTGACCCAATTACAAGGAAAACTCAAAAATATGCTGGACATATCCACTTCCTACCTAGCATTCTTTTCTATATCTTGAAGATTCACTCTTAGAGATCAAAAGTGAACAAATAAATAAAATAAAATAAATAAAAACTTGGTCCCTTATCTTTCAAAGTAAACAGTATCATCTCATGTTAGAAAATCACTGGCTATAAATGTTTTGTAATATCAAAACTTTACAAAACATCAAACTTGAGACTACTGGTGGTCCACAAAGCAATATATCAAAGGTAAATCTCCTAAGGATTTTTTTTTTTTGCAATAGCTAGAGAATTCTGTTTAACCTCTCTGAATATCAGTCACCTACGTTTTCCTGGTATGTGTACAAGTACTCTAATTCTGTTTTTACTTTCAGGGCATTTTAAAGATGTTGTCCATTTAGAACATTCAATGTGTGACTTTATTGTTCCATCTAAATACTTACCATTGGTTATCCACTAAACAAAATCATTTGCAGATTTTATCTTTATCTAGTGTGCTGACCTATATAAACAGCTACTTTGTTTATACCTATGAGAAAACCCTTGCTAAACAAACAAAATTTTAAAAATGCCCATCAGTTTTTGCACTATAAAATATTGTAATGTGATCTAATCCATAGCCATGATCAGAAAGTGATTTGGATTTTTGTTTCGATGCTTAGTTCCAAGTAGTTTCTTCAAGTAAAATGAAATCTGAACTGAAAGATTTAAAACTATGACTTCTCAAGGATGATGTGTCAAATTCACTCCATGTCTTTATCTCCTTGCTGGTACTGTGAAGTGACAGCAACAGTGTTTCTCTTTAAAAATATTTGGAGATTTTTAAATATTGTATTTTAATATTGGTTGTCAATATATACCACGAACCCATACCCTGTATTTTCTGTTTTATCTCAAATACCAATGCTAATGCTTCAAATTTAAAAGTGTCTTTAAATTCTGCTCCCGGGTCAGAGAATTTGCAAGAGCAGAATCCTGAAATGGATTTTGGTAGCTGTCAATCATCTAAAGCTTTGAACAACCAAACCATTTTTACAAAAGCTAAAGCGTTACCAACTACCCCAAAGCAGTTTACCTGTCAAATGACACTTTGATGGTTTCTCTTTCCATATTTCTATTTCTTTTATCTTCACATATTATCATTTTGTGTTTTAACTTCCCAGGAGAAAACTGATCTTGGCCTGATTGCCGTCTAGGAAAAAATTCACACTTCTAGCAATGTATTTTCTTAGCATTTTGTAGAATCTAATAGATTTCATTGATTTTTTGTTCACAAAAATGAATAACTATTCTTCTTTTCTTTATTTCCTATTCAAGTTAAAATATAGAGTTAAGCATTTAAATTAAAGATAAAATTGGCATGTGTTCATATATAATGTACCTTAGGAGATTTTGTTATATAAAATATTGTATGTAATCATATATACATATATATGATTATATAATTCTAAATTTTATCTCAATTATATTTTTCATCTTTTAAAGAGTATGTACATAAGATATCTACATGTGAATCAAGATATTTAGTTGATAACTGTCTTAGTTTACTTTTTATTGCTGTGATAAACATCATGACCAAAATAAATCTGGAGAAGGAAGAGTTTGTTTAGCATAGACATCTAATCACAGTCCATCACTGACAGAAGCCAAGGGATCCATTCGCTGGGGCAGGAATTGAGTCAGAAGCCATGGAGGAACTCTGCTTATTGGCTTGTTCTAATGGCTGGCTCAATTTGCTTTCTCATACAACCCAGAAGCACCTTTCCAGTGCTGTTACTGCCCACAGAGTGCTCAGTCCCCCCACATCAATCATCTGATGAAAATGCCTGACAGTTTTGTTTAGACACCAATTTGATGGAGGAATTTCAAGCTCAAGTTTGAAGTTTCTTCTTTTCAGGTCACCAGAGATTGTGTCAAGTTGACAAAATGTAGTGGTCATTTGAACAATTTAATTATTATGGTTTTAATAATTGGTGTTGACATTTTATATCTTAAGGCAAAAGTTATTAAAACTGTAATAATTTAATTGTTGAGATGACCACTACCTTTCTTAAAATATCTTTTCAGGTACTGCCGCTTAACTTTACTAACAAAACTGCATTAAATTCAAGCCAGAAGTATACTTTCAAGCTTAACTACTAAAAATGATTTTGTATTTTAATTTTAATTTCTCATAAAGTCACAGCCATCTTCTGACTTACTGCAATTCTACATTAAGAAGTTTTTCTTTTTAAAAAAATGTTGCGCCGGGCGTTGGTGGCGCACGCCTTTAATCCCAGCACTCGGGAGGTGGAGGCAGGCGGATCTCTGTGAGTTCGAGGCCAGCTTGGGCTACCAAGTGAGCTCCAGGAAAGGCGCAAAGCTACACAGAGAAACCCTGTCTCGAAAAACCAAAAAAAAAAAAAAAAAAAAAAAAATGTTACAATTTGTCATTAGTTTATGCTAGAGAGGAAGCAGACATGAGCCATGACTTACGTGTGCTGGTAGAAAAGCATGCTGATAGCCGGGCGGTGGTGGCGCATGCCTTTAATCCCAGCACTCGGGAGGCAGAGCCAAGCAGATCTCTGTGAGTTTGAGGCCAACCTGGGCTACCAAATGAGCTCCAGGAAAGGCACAAAGCTTCGCAGAGAAACCCTGTCTTGAAAAAAAGAAAAAAGAAAAAAGAAAAGCATGCTGACATAGGTTCTCCCTATGACATATGTCCCTGCGATGGAATTCAGGCCATCATGGTTAGTGCAATCATCTTTACCTGCTAACAATACCTCATGTAATGATGTTCTAGATGAAAAGAATAAGAATCCTTTTGCATCTTTTAAAATTAAGAAAATGTTGAATAAATATTTAATAGTTAAACTTTATGCTATACAAAACAACTTGAATTACAAGAAATTATTCTATAATAGTTCTTAAAATATCCAAATAGTTTCTCTAATAAACACATGTATAATTAATGGAAGGATTTAGAGGGAGAAAAGGAAAGGGAGAGATGCAACTAAATTGCATTCTCAAAAATAAAGGATAAAAATGAATAAAAAATTAAAAAAGAGATCAAAGCATGATCCTGCATGTGCACTGTCAGCGTGCATTGTAGGACTCCTCATACGCCCTTCTCTATGTAAACACCATCTCTCTCCTGTAGCTTGATTTTTTCGCCTTGCCCACAGTCAGGACAAATCTCTGTCACCCGCCAGTCCCACAGCCGCTCAGACCCAACCAAATAAACACAGACACTTATATTGCTTGCAAACTGTATGGCCGTGGCAGGCCTCTTGCCAACTGTCCTTATCTTGCTAACTGTGCTTTTATCTTAAATTGATCCATTTCCATACATCTATACCTTGCCATGTGGCTGGTGGCTTACTAGCGTCTTCACATGCTGCTGGTCATGGCGGCGGCTGCAGTGTCTCTGGTCATGGCAGCGGCTGCAGCCTCTCTGGTCATTGCAGCGGCTGCAGCGTCTCCTTCTGCCTTTCTGTCCTTTTATATCTCCTCTCTGTTAGTCCCGCTTATCTTTCCTGCCTAGCCACGGCCGATCAGGTTTTATTTATTAACCAATCAGAGCAACTTGACATACAGACCATCCCCCAGCACAGCCAAGTGCAGACCATCTCAAACACCTGCACTCAGGCCCATGGTCCTAATCATCCTCTATACGGACCTGCTAGGTAACACCACAAAGAACCAGAGAATGGGCTCCCACAGGACCTACAGAACATCCCACAGCACTTCCCCTTTCTTTTTTTTTTTTAAAAAAGGAAGGTTTTAACTTTTACACATCTCCAAAGCCAGCTTGGTATATTTGGGAATTTGGGCGTAGCTTCTCTTAACTACTTCCTGCTGGAGGGGGGCGCTGTATCTTATGGGGATGCAAAGAAAATTTTAGGATCATGGAGTAGTCCGTGAGACCATATCGTCTGAGCCAGTTGCCTTGAAACGATTCTGGATGTTGGATCATCTGGGCCATGGTGTCATCGGAGACCTTTCAGGTGGTCTTGGCTGGTCAAACCTGATGTATCTTAATCTGGAACAAATCCATAGCCTCTGGCTTTCTGTAGAGACAAAAACAGAGTCTCCTTTCCAAAGTAACACATCCTTATATCCAAATTTTAAAGTCAAGATATCTTTAATATATACATATTGGTTTAACTCAACATCTTTTACGATCAAATGTTTTTCTGCAGTTAAAAATCCCAAAGACAATATAATCCAAACTCTCTGTGTGATATCCATCTTTACATGGCTTATTTTTTATATTACTTTTACTTTCTCTTTAACGACTTTATTTTTTTAAACTTTCTATTTCTTTATATAACTGTCTATGTTCCTTTTCCTCTCTCTTCCAAGCCCCAGGAACCCGCCAGTAACTCAAACCGGCGGCTGCCGCTCATTTGAGAGAGAGAATTAGGAACTGTTGGGCGTTTACCGACGTCACCGTTCCTGGAGAACTTACCGACGTCACCGCTCCGTGTGTTGAGTTCTGAATCCTCTTTACCACCACGCGAGGATTCTTCTCAGATCACACTTTATTGGAGTGCCTCTTGGTTAAGGGACTTTGTCTTTAGTATTTTTTTTTTTCATAACACCGGCCTTTATCCCTGTTCATTTGTCCTTTTTCTTTAGTCCCCTTTTTTTTTTTCTTCCCTTTTTTTCTTTAACCCTTTTTTTTTCTTTAGCCCCAAGTTCGGGCGCCAAATGTAGCTTGATTTTTCCGCCTCGCCCACAGTCAGGACAAACCTCTGTCACACGCCAGTCCCACAGCCGCTCAGACCCAACCAAGTAAACACAGACACTTATATTGCTTTCAAACCGCATGGCCGTGGCAGGCTTCCTGCTAACTGTCCTTATCTTGCTAACTGTGCTTTTATCTTAAATTGATCCATTTCCATACATCTATACCTTGCCATGTGGCTGGTGGTTTACTAGCGTCTTCATATGCTGCTGGTCATGACGGTGGCTGCAGTGTCTCTGGTCATGGCGGCGGCTGCAGCCTCTCTGGTCATGGCGGCGGCTGCAGCCTCTCTGGTCATGGCGGTGGCTGCAGCCTCTCTGGTCATGGCGGCGGCTGCAGCGTCTCCTTCTGCCTTTCTGTCCTTTTATCCTGCCTAGCCACGGCCGATCAGGTTTTATTTATTAACCAATCAGAGCAACTTGACATACAGACCATCCCCCAGCACAGCCAAGTGCAGATCATCTCAAACACCTGCACTCAGGCCCATGGTCCTAATCATCCTCTATACGGACCTGCTAGGTAACGCCACAAAGAACCCAAGAAGGGCTCCCACAGGACATACAGAACATCCCACAGCACTCTCCTGCTTTGTAAATGGCTTAATATGTTTGGGTATTGCCTTAGTAAAACTTGGCTGTAAAATATCTAAAGACATGCTTCTGATTTTTTTTACTTACTTTATTTCATCACAATAACAAAACATATCAAGAAGAAAAATAAAGAAACTAGAAATTCTTATGTACTATGTATATCATAGAGCATGTAAACATAATCATACACAATAAAATCTGGTTTAAAGATTTAAACCTTTTCTTTATACACTGTTGCACTTTCTGGGCCATAGCACATGACAATTTACACTTTAGAATCATTATCCCTCTAGGAGTCAGCATCCGGATCTAGATCAGTGATTAGGATAAGGCAGAGATTACAGCAGCTGACAAGTTGAGTATCACAGCTTTTTAAGTCATAGTTCACTGCCCCAGTTGGTATTACAAAAATCAGTGTGGGGGTTGTAATACTTAGAAAGTGGTAAAACATATCTGAATATATGATGCCAAATAATTAATTCAACATAAAAACTATTAATTTAAAGTTTCCAACAGGCCTCATCTGTGTAGCATCATGTGATTTCACTGCAGCCTTACACATAAACACACAATACAGATTGCACTGTGCATATCATCACACCATGCAACATCACCACATACATTTTAAAAGTCTTGGTTCAGATGTGAGACTACTCTTTATCATGGATTTCAGTATTTTTACTGTACGCACAATGTTTTCTGCTCTTATTAAAACTTAGTGATCTATTGAAAGTAGATTTTTATAAATTGTGGCTAATAGGAATCTATTTCATGTATTTATACATGAATCTCTAATTTTCTCAACATCATTCATTGACTAAACTATTTTTTATCTATTACACATTTATAAAATTTTTGTTTGTGCTCTTACATTTTTGCTTGTTTATTCTTGGTTTTCTAATCTATGATGTGCTTGTTTGTCTATCTGCCAGTTTCAGGATGGATTTCTCATTATTGTTCCCTAGTATCGATTGAAGCTACCCATGGTAATACCTCATTCACCGTTTTCTTCTTCTTCCTCTTCTTCTTCTTTTTCTTCTTCTTCTTCTTCTTCTTCTTCTTCTTCTTCTTCTTCTTCTTCTTCTTCTTCTTCTTCTCCATTATCATCATCATTTCTGGGTAGCTTTGTCTATCCAGAGCTTTTGTGCTTCCACATAAAGTTTAACACTTTTAAAATTTCTGTGAAGAATATCATTGAAACTTTGATTGAAATTCTAATAAATAGGTATGTTGTTTTGCTATCACAGCTATTTTCCCAATATTAATTATTCATATTTAATGAGCTTAGGAAATCCTCAGGTCTGCTTTCTTCTTTGACTCTCTTCTTCATTCTTTTTCCCATTAATAGTTCTCTCTTTTTGTTTTGTTGAAAAAATATCTTTTTTATATATTATGGTCTAATTATGGTTTTCCCTCCCCTGATTCTTCTGTATTGCCCCCCCCTCCCCAGATCTCTCCTGCCATCTGGATCCACCTATTTCTATCTCTTTTTTAAAAATTAGTCAGCCAAGGAATAATAATAAAATAAATTAAAATCAGATTAAGTAAAGACAAACCATCACAATAGAATAAAACAAACAAATATATGGAAAAGTACAAAGAAAAAGCACAAAACACAGACAAAGAGACACACAATTTGCATCTACAAGAATCCCATAAAAAACACAAAACCAGAAGGCATGATATATTCTCCAAGGATCTGTAAGGTGAAAAAGAAGTAACAAAATGTAAATAAATTAAATAAAATGAAAACATTGTCCCACCACACCATTATGAGAAAAAGATCCTCCAAAACATGCCACTAACTTAGTTTTCTGTTGGCCACCTACTACTGTAAACAGAGTCTACCCTGACAAATAGTTTCTTTACCCACTGAAACTCCCTTAAATAAAGTTAATTTTTTCTATTTGTAAGTGATTATCAATCAGATATAGCTTCTGCGTTATGGATGGGGACATTTGTCCACATCTCCTTCATTTATAAGACTCCATCTGGTACAAATCTAAGCTTTGCCATAGTCTCTGTGAGTTCATATTATGTTGGTCCTGCCATGTATAGAAGATTTTGATTCTTTGATGTCTTTCATTCCTTCTGGATCTTACATTGTTTCTAACACCACTTCCACAGGGTTCCCTGAGCCCAGAGGGGAGTGATTTGGTGGAGATTTGCCATTCAGGGCTGAGTGTTCCAAGGTGTCTCATTCTCTGCATATTGTGTAGATGTGGGATTCTATATTTGTTCCCACCTGCTACAAGCAGAGCCATTCTGGTGATGCTTGTATAAGGCACCAATCTATGAGTATATCAGAATGGCATTAGCAGTCAATTTTATTTCTTCTTTCTTTGAGTAAAGTAATAGTATTTGGTTTTCCCCTAGAAGCCTTTACTATCTAACCTCAAGTTCTTTGGTTACACAGGACCATTGGATATTTCATCTTGCAGAGTAAACCTTAAGTACAATTAAATATTTGTTGGTTAATCCTGCAATCTTTGGGCCACTATTGTACCAACATAGCTTGCAGGGAGGCTATTATTGTAGATTGCAGGGTTTGTAAACGGTTTGGTGTTTGCCATTTCTATTTGGTAGCATGTAGCCATTTCTGTCCCAAGAACACCAGCTTTTAGGTAGTCACCATCTCGACCTTTCTTTGTTTAATGTGTCATGGAGGTGTTGCGTTTAGCAAAAGAACATTGCATCACTTTGTGAAGAGCAACCTAGTCTTAGGAACAACCAGTGTTATTTGAAAGGTCCTTGTGACTCATTTGGCCAACAACTCAGTTATATGTAACCATTCCCAGTACAAGAAGCTTCATTTGGTGTTGAGAGGTGTCCAGATGAGGCTCTGACTCGCCCATTATTTGACAGTTTCATTTAGATTTCTCATATATATATGTATGTATGTGTATATGTATATAAATAGATGGATAGTTTGCAAAGCTTTTAGCAGCTTAGCTTTCAAAAGAAAAAAGCCCCTTAGATGGCCCCTATTTTAGTTTCCTTTGCCCATACTCTTTTTGTCTACCTCCTCCCTCTGCCTCTCCACATGGTCCCCATGCTCCAGCCTCCATCCCCATCCATAGGATCCCCTTTCCCCTTTCTAGGGAGAGTCATTCCTTCCACCTAGTCTCTTACTCTACCTAACCAGTGGTTCTATGGATTGCAATTTGTTTATCACCGAGTTAACAGGTAACACCCACATATAAGTAAACACATGCCATATTTGTCTTTTTACTTCTGGATTGCCTCACTCGGGCTAATTTTTTTTCTAGTTCTATCCATTTGCCTTCAAATTTCATGACATTTCCTTTCTAAAGGTCTTTACTTCCTTGGTCAGGCTTATCCTAAAGTATCTTCAGAGGCAAATGCAAGTGGGACTGTTCCTCCAACTTCTTCCTCAGTTTATAAATGGAGTAATATGATTTATACACATTTGCCAAAATACAAAAAAACGATTTTCCAAACAATACATGAAAAAAACTTCATAAATGATCATAGAAATGTTGATTAAAACTACATTAAGATTCCATTTGAACTAAGTCAAAATGGCAATGATTAAAAAGTTCAGGTGAAGATATAGATAAGAGAACCCATATGTATTGCTGGTAGGGATAAAAGTTAGTACAGTCAGTAAGAAAATCAGTATGGAGGCTCTTAAATCTCAAACAATAAATAAGCCAAATGATCTCGCTACGCCACTTTTGGGTACTTATCAAAGGAATCTAAGCTAACACATCACAGAGAGACTTACACATAAATATTAAAGAATTACTCATAGTTCTAAATTAAAGGAACATCCTAGATATTCAATAACAGAGGAATATCTAAATAAAATATTGAATATAAACACAATGGCACCTTTTCAAGCAAAAAGATTAATAAAGTCATGTCATTTTTCAGGATGTACCTGGAGATAATGTCATTATCCATTGTTCCATCTCTTCTATTTTACAGGAGCATGTTCTTTTACTTTTAAATTCCTTCCCACTTTGTGGAGATAACCTGCTGTGTGAAATTCTTACCTTTACTAGACACAGTAATTTTATTACTGCCATGAGTATTTCTCTTCGTTCTTTCAGTTGTTTCTTTCTGCCTTGGTGAAGATATTTTGCCTTTGCCTTAAAACTGAAAACTGGGGCACAAAGAATGTTCTCATAAAAGCAGCTCTCTACTGTCATGTAGTATATGTATGGTAGGGCCAAGTCTAGGAGGTATAGAGTGCCATCCATTGGTATTCAAGAAACTTGACCCAACACCCATTTACATCTGAATAATATTAACTGGTCTCAGTGGTTTGTCAAATAAAAGTTAAGAGGTCAGGCTGGTAGCAGGATATGGAGAGAGTTAAAAGATGAAGATGTGGGGTAGGTATGATCATATTTCATTGTGTATATGTATGAAATTCTAATAACAAGACAAAACTTGAAAAAACAGTTACTTCCTAGTTACTACTTGGATGAGTTTCTTGGACTCAATATGTGCAAATACTCTCCTCAATATTGTTCTGAATTCTTCATTATATGTGTGTCTCTACAATTTCATTACTACAGAAGGCAAAATCACTATTTTGGTGCTTAATTGACTGTTCTACTTGATACAAGAGTAAAACTTTCATGGCTTAGTAAAATCTAAATTTACTTTAAAGTAAAAATACTTTTCATCACCCTCACTGAGGACATATTGCTATAAACCAAAATATTTTATTTAAATCACAAGAGACTTTTTTATTATTAATGCTATGATATTGCACAAATATATGAATGTGTGTGTGCAGGAACATGAACATGTGTTTTAACTGATAGCCATGAACCCCTTCAAAATGGAGAACAAACTTTATTATTGCCATGGACAACTATCTGGAGTTTGAATCAAGAGGCAATGAGAGTACCTCATGGATAACGTAAATATTATTTGTCAATAGCTCAATTAAGACCATATTCTAATATAGTCACATTAGGCAGAGTGTAGGCTGTTCCGTGTCTATAGTCCTTAAGGAGCAGATGTGGTTCATTGTATCAGATACAGCTTGGAGGAGCAGCATGTGCTTGCAACTTAAAGGGGATGGTGTAGACATGCTTTTATTCTATCAAAGTGTCTTTGAAATGTGTTTGTCTAAAAGCTGGCATTCTGTCACACAGGTTAAAAATAACTCAATACACATCACCTGTAAGATTCTTTATACTCTCAGAAGAATCATGCGGTGTGAGCTATGCCCTGGTGCTCAGGGACCTTGGAGAGCTACTTGTGTTCAGGTGTCATTTATGACTTATGGCTTAAGGTTTAGACCCACAGTGTTACTGGACATGCATAATTAACTGTACAACTTAATAAATTTATACACACAAATTTATTACATTGAAAAAAATATTGTACAGAATTCACAAAGTACCAATGCTGCCTATTGAAAATTGCATTAAGTTTAGCCATAATTTATGAAGAGATTGGAAAGAAGGTAAGGTATTTAAGCCTGTAAGATTTTCCGAGAACAGGAAAGAAACAGATACATGAGCCTTGGAAAAAACAGCAGATGGCACACATTCTAAGACATGGCTGTTCCAAGAGAGTTTTTTGAACCCTATTGCTACAAGCCAGGATAAAGGAAGAATAGAATTGGATTCAATAATGACAGATTTCCAAAAGGCTTTAATGAAGGAATAAAATGTCACTTCAGTCACACATAGACACTGAAGAACAACACTGTATGTATCATATAAGAATGGCACTATAAGCTAGGAGCTGGGGCCACTGCCACTTCAGGCTGTAGTCCCATGAGTCCTGCCTTACTCAAGTTCATACTCCAAGTCTGGGGAGTTTGGCCACAGCATCTCCCCAGAGAAGACACTTCCTACCCTTGCTAATGACTTCCCAAGTGATATCTTTTCTCTTCCCACCCGTCTTCCAGAAAACAACCAGCTCCTTCCAAGAAAAGCAAAATGTGTAACTGTGAACCAATCTCTTTCAACAAGCACATATAACAGAAGAAACCATCCCCTGCATTCAAAGGGAGGTTGTGTGGCTGCTGGGGAGGATTTCAGACCCTGAAGAAGGGCTCTGGGAATTCTTGATCTCTTCTTCCAGGGCATGGGATGCTAACACCCCTTGTACCCTATACTCTCCTGGTCGTGGACTTTGGAAGCCCTAACAGATACAAGTGGACATAGACAACATTCACACTCTAGGGATGAATGATAAATTCGTAGTGTGAAACTGAGACATTAAAGAGCCAGGAGTTAAAATTACCATTACAAACACTGCATCAATTTGCCCCTGGCTATGTTTTGAACCTACAAAATTTTTAATAAATATGAGAAAAACAAAACAGATAGCATTTCAACAAATGTGTGATATTTCATCATTTATTTTAAACCTAAGATGATAATGAACTAACATTATTGTTTGTTCTACTCAAGAATGCTTTAACTATATAACAAATTATAGAAGAAATACAATTTTTATTTCAAATATGTTCAGAAATGCATGTTTAGTTGCATTGTTGAAATAGTAAGTCCTTAGTGTAAGTCTACTTATCTATTATCTTCAAATTTCTTCATCTATATTTAGTGCTATTCATCCTAAATCAAGCAGCTAACTCTACTACTCTGTTACAACATGTTTTGGCAAATTAATTGCATAATGGAGAATTCTAAAGAGAATAATATTATGCATCTAATTTTATCATAGATCTTCAATAATCCTGTATGAGCCATCATGACACTTTACTTTCCTTTTGCAATTATTACTAAGTCATTCTTTTATAAGTGAAACTTTATACTGTTTTATCTATATTTATCATGCTATGTTACCATAGTTATACTTTACTGATAAAAGGGAGGATGCAGGTGCATTAAATTTTGTGGAAAATAAGTTATAAGGGTCATCAGACATTATCTGAGGAGTTTTACTGATAAATTAGAAAAAACAATATAAGACAATTTTTTAATGAAAATAAATGGAAGAAAAACACAGAATTATATACATATATTATATATTTGATGCCACTGTGTGTGAGTGTGTGTTTGTGCATGTGCATATGTGTTATAATATGTATAATGCATGCATATATAACACAATGTATATACATATATATTGTTAATATTAGTGTGATGAGACTGCACAAATACATAAATGTATGTGTGTGCTGGCACCTCCACACTTTATATTAAAAATGGCACTATGTGGTTGATATATTGTGCGTGCAAATAAACTTATCTGGGGATCAGAGAACAGAACAGCCATATATTAAACATAGGTTTAGACAGTGGGAGCACACGCCTTTAATCCTAACATTCTGGAGGCAGAGATCCATTAGGATCTCTGAGTTCAAAGCCACACTGGTAACAGCCAGGTATGGTGACACATGCCTTTAATCCCAGGAAGTGATGGCAGGAAGCAGAAAGGTATATAAGGCACGAGGACCAGGAACTAGAGCCTTTTTAAGCTTTTAGCTTTTAGCAGTAGTTCAGCTGAGATCCATTCGAATGAGGATTCAGAGGCTTTCAGTTTGAGGAAACAAGATCAGCTGAGGAACTGGCAAGGTGAGGTTGGATGTGGCTTGTTCTGTTTCTCTGATCTTTCAGTGCTCACCCCAATACCTGGCTCTGGGTTTGTTTTTATTAATAAGACCTTTTAAGATTCATGCTACAGCACTAAAACATCCTGATGTCCAACCTTGATGGGGTACTTCAAGCCAGGTTAGTTTACTTACAGACTAATGGATCATTAAGAGACATGGCCTGCATTATCCTATTTCTAGTGTATCGAAACAGATCTCTCCTATGTTCCTGTTGCTCGCTGTCTCTGTTGAGTCTGAGTGGTGTATCTGAAAACAGAATAGTAAAAGATCGAGCCCTAGTGTTTAATTGCCCTTCACAGGCTCACACTTGATGGGCACAGATAAAAGTATCAGGCTGCATACCTAAACTTGTCCTAATAGTTTGCATCTGAGAGAGGTAGAAAGAGGACAATGCATTTTTCTGGAATAACTTTATGTATATCAGTGTAACACCCCAGGCAAATAGATGAAGAAAAGTAGTATAAGAAACAACAACAACAACAAAAAACCAAGCTATCTTTTTTAATTTGCAATGTATCATTTTTCAAAACATGTAAGCCCATCATAAATTTAGAAAAATGTCGGTGAAACAGCATTTAAATCATTCAAACTTTGAGTCAATATATTCATGTAAATCTACCACAGCTGTAAAAAAATGGTTACCATCAAATGAAAAAATATCTAATGTTTCTGTTTTCCCCCTGGCTCCTTCAATGTGTAATGTATGAATCCTCTTATGTAGTCCTCTGAGTTCTTAGGGCAGGATAATTTAAAGAGCTTTTCAGAAAAACCTCAACAATGATCTTGCTTTTTCTGTGTCAAATTCTATATATCATTTACATGCAAAGCTTAAGTATTTTAACATTTTCACCATGTTAATTTTTTATGAAAAATCATCTGGTTGGTATATTTTGGGTTTGGGATGCAAAACAAAAAAATACCCAAGCAATTAGTTCAATAAACTTAAAATACAGAGAATGTTTTACCTCTCTTTCATAAAAATGTTAACGTGATGGTAACTTCAAAAGTTCAAACTTATAAATAAAGAAATGAAAGGGAACAGGGAGAAACAGGGTGCTAAGGAAGTTCCCAGGAATCCACAATTATGACACCCCCCTCCCTTTGACTACTAGCAACAGTGGAGAGAGTGCCTGAACTGGCTTACTCCTATAATCAGATTGATGAATACCCTAACTCTCATTATAAAGCCTCCATCCAGTAACTGATGGAATCAGATGCGGAGATCCACAGCCAAGCATCAAGCATCAGGAGTCCAGTGGAAGGAAGAAACAAAGAGCTAAAGAGGCCCACAGAAATCCACAAAGATACCCCCACAAAAGACTGCTGGCAATGGTCGAGAGAGAGCCAGGACTGACCTACTCTGGTGATGGGATGGCCAAACACCCTAACAGTTGGGCCAGAAACCCCATCCAAGGACTGAGGAATCTGGATGCAGACATCCACGGCTAGGCCCCGGGTGGAGCGCTGGGAGTCTAATTAGTGAGAAAGAGGAGGGTCTATATGAGCAAGAATTGTTGAGACCAAGGTTGGATAAAGCACAGGGACAAATAACCAAACAAATGGAAACACATGAACTATGAACCAAAGGCTGAGGGGCCCCCAACTGGATCAGGCCCTCTGAATAGGTGAGACAGACGATTGGCTTGATCCGTTTGGGAGGCATCTAGGCAGTGGTAGCAGGTCCTGGGCTTGCTGCATGAGGTAGCTGTTTGAAACCTGGGATTTATGCAGGGACACTTGGCTCAATCTGGGATGAGGGCACTGGACCTGCCTGGACTGAGTCTATCAGGTCGATCTCAGTCCTCGGGGGAGACCTTGATCTGGAGGAGGTGGGAATGAAGGGTGGGTTGGGGGAGAAGGGGAGGGGGGCAGGAAGGGAGAGAACAAGGTAATCTGTGGCTATTATGTAGAACTGAATAGTATTGTAAAATAAAAATAAAATAAAATAAAAAGATGTCTTTATTCTTTGAGAAGTTCATACACTATAGTTTTTTTCATACTTACCCCACTAACTCCCCCTATTCTACCCTCTCCTCCTTTACCTCACTGCTCACCTAACTTCAAGTTTAGTTTTCTTTTATTTCCTTTTTCCTACCTTCAGAGTCCAGTTTTTGTGACCCAAATACTCTTTGGAGGAGCACTTCCCTGCAGTGTGTTGAGTAAAACTACAGGTATCATGTCATTAAAAGAAGCTGACAGCCGGGCGGTCGTTTGGCGCTCCTTTAATCCCAGCATTCCGGAGGCAGAGCCAGGTGGATCTCTGTGAGTTCGAGGCCAGGACAGGCACCAAAACGACACAGAGAAACCCTGCCCCGCCCCCCCCAAAAAAAACTGTGCTCATTGTATGAGTTGGCTGTTTGAAACCTGGGGTCTTATGCGGGGACGCTTGGCTTGGCCTGGGAGGAGGGGACTGGACCTGCCTGGACTGAGTCTACCAGGTTGATCTTAGTCCTCGGGGGAGGCTTTGCCCTGGAGGAGGTGGGAATGGGGGGTGGGCTGGGAGGAAGGGGAGGGGGGCAGGAGTGGGGAGAACAAGGGAATCCGTGACTGATATGTAGAACTGAATGATATTGTAAAATAAAATAAAAGGAAAAGAAGGAGAAGAAGAAGAAGAAGAAGAAGAAGAAGAAGAAGAAGAAGAAGAAGAAGAAGAAGAAGAAGAAGAAGAAGAAGAAGAAGAAGAAGAAGAAGCTGACTTCTCTCCCAGCAGCCACTAATGTCCATAGCTCCTCAGCTAATGGACAATTTTGTGCCACCTACCCACTGCCATGATGGGATTTGTTTCTTGCTTGAGTCTCTGTTGAGAAAAGCAAAAAAGCAAAAATGATTTAATCAAAGTCTGTCAGCTGCTTCTTTACAGTTTCAAAAATCCAAAATAAATATCATATTAAATTATGATATTTCATGATTCCATTTTCTGCAATTCTTACACTGAAACTGTAAAATAGTCTACTGTAAAAAATTCAAAATTGAGAATAAATTTACTTCATAGATATTTTCAAACATATAGGCAGTGGGAGCAAGATCCTAATATCTCCTTAGTGTTGTACCCTCTAGCACAGTCAACACATTTGTTTAGAATCTTAGTCATTTCTCTAATTTACTTAGAATTAAACAGTGTTTATATTAAAGAAAATTCAAAGAAAGTACTAATAAACAGATTCATAAAAAGAAAAGTGGAAGAATTTCCTCCCAGGGTATGTAACTCAATTATTTATTACACCATTTCCTCAAAGCTTACAGGGCCCTTTGGCCTCCTTATTGCTTTGTTCTGAAAGGTAGAAATAAAATCAGTAGAATTACTTCATACATCCTTCTTGGAAGTGACAGGTAAGCTATGCTCACCTTTCAACCTTACTGAAAACTCTAGTCTAGGATCCTTTAGATGATCTGAAAGTGTCACAAGAAACCTCAATTAAAGGAATAACTCCCCAAACTTTGAGACTTCTATTTCATAGTTAGACACTACTAGCTTTAAAATAATCAAATTACTGAGACCATGAAGATTAATTTGTCTCTGATGCCTCAGTAGTTTACATAAGCCACGTAACAGTGAATAGTCTCTTCATCATAAGAAACAGTGACATCCAGAGAAATTATAGAAATTATAGGGAATGATTTGATTTCAGACACAAAACTAAACATTGATAAGTCAACATCTATAACCTTAAGTTATAGTTATAATTTAACTATTTACAATATAGGATGTCTAAACACAAAATGGAAATATAAGACTTAGATCTTAAACACAATATTTTCAAATTATCCAGATGCTTGAAATATGTACCCTTCTCATTGTAGGAGTCTTTTACCAAACATACATTGTCATTACAGATGGAGGTGTTAAACAGTAGTGACAGCCAGATGTCAATAGAAGTTATAGAAAACAATGTAAATCTGCAAGCATCTTCCCTAAAGAAACTTCTGATGAGACACACTTTACAGTATTGTTCATGTGATTTAAAAAAAATGTGTTTATTTTCATAGATTTTTCACTGTTACTTAAAATTCAGTAAATAGACTGTTTTTAATCTCAGTTTTGGGTTTCACTAATGTGAGCCTCTTAAGAGACAGAATCCATCTCAGTAGTTACATCAGAGGCATACCACTAAGACCTAGATTATGAACAGCACAACTGCTTTTATGTGAGGATGAGCTCTGCAGCAAGAGACTGCCATGCAAAAACTCTTAAACCCATAGTTCCCTTCAAATCATTTTCTGAAACATAATAGATGAAGCAAAAGTAAGAACTAGGTGGTTACAATGTGGCAGTATAAAACAGTCTCCTCAAGTGTTTTATTCCTCCAAGAAGAGTAACAGAAAACCACATGCACACAGCGGAAGACTTATTTATATTCTCTACAGGATCCAGAAGCAATGAATTATAATAGGTTTCCTTTTTTTCATTTTTAAAATGAAAGGGGATAATTATCTAAGTGCATCAGGTGGAAAATTACTCTAAAATTGTGGAAGGAATTTCATTTTGTTTGTGAGATGGGCAGATTGAAAAAAAATAAAGAATTTTAAGTCATGACAAGAGACAAATTTCAACTTTTGGAACTTCAAATCTGCTCAGCTGAAATGTTTAATAACACACAAAATAGGAAACACAGAAACCAGTCCTAAGATTTATATGTCCCTGCAAGTATTAAGCTAAACAGCCAATGTTCTACAGTCTAGTGGAGGAAACAAGACTTTTGGGTGAGAGACAGTAGCTTTCCTACATCAAAAATGGCTACATCTGTGTAGGAGCAGCATCCCTAGCACTAAGCCAGGCAAAGCTGAATTGAGAGCTGTATGATTGGACGAGGTTAGGCAAAGCTAGTATAGGAACCTTGTCCTGGAGTTGGGCCTGAGGAATTGGAGATGGAGAGGGGGTGAATGGGAAAGTAGAGGAGTGACTTACCAGGGAAAGAAGAGGTTCTTAGAACATGAGTCTGTAGGTGTCAAGATGAAAGCAGGTACAGGGATTGATGGGGGAATGGAGAAGCTCCATCTGAGGCAAACACAGCTTGGGAACGAAGCAGGGTTTTTGGTTTAGAGTGTGAATCTAAGCCTGTGAGTATGGATATGGTTGCAGGTGGAGGGAAGGAGTGATGTATTCATCAAACATGGCTTTACAGCAAATGGTGATCATTACAAAAAGCAATTAATCCAACAAACAACAACCAGCACAACGGTCCATAACCAAGTAATGAACTGATCATGGCAATCCCAGCTCCAACAGTTGCATCTAAATAAGATACCTATGCCTAAGTTTCAGGAAACTTAAAGGAAGATGGGACAGAAGTTCATAGGAGTGATAGAATCAGAAAATCTGCTGTGAGATCGTATCTTCTAGAAATGACAGGGAAGATACCCCCATGATACTTCAACAATCAACTATATAAACAAGATCTAGACAAGGACGATATGAATACATGCTAAAACAGAAGTGGGGAATTTCATGGGGTTCTAACCCTTGACAAAAAACTATAAGCAACTAATGGCTGAAAGAGACTTAGTCTCTCACAGGGATGAAACTGCTACTTGATTATCCAATACCAAATGGTGTTTCAAAACATACACACAAATCACACTAATTGGACTCAGCAGATTGTAATAATATATATATATATATATATATATATTATTATGAAAAAAAAATATATATATATACATGAAAAATGTCATCAAATTGAAAGTAATGTGGATTGGGGGATAAAAGAAAAGTAGGGAAGTGATAGAATTATATTTTAATTTTTAAAAATTAATACAAATTGTTAATGTTAAAGAAGGACATGGATGGAGAGATGACTGAGTAACTAAGAACAATTGCTAGTCTTTAAAAGAGCCCATAATCAGTAATAAATAACCATAAAGTCACACACAGCTATCTGTAATTCAAGGTCTAGTGTATACGATGTCTTCTTCTGGCCTGCGCTGGCACCAGGCACTTCCATAATTAACATATACATGACAGTTAAAACACTGATATGCAGAAAATAAAAATGAATTTTAAGGAAGAAGAAAATAACATTATTTGAGTATTTTGAGCCTTTAGTGTACAATTCCTACGAGAAGCAAGGCAGCTCAGGAAGATCTTGTATATGGGATAAGCTTCAATTATTGTTTAATTATTATTATTCAATATAATCATTCTATAGTTCTGTTTCTTTAGAGAAGCCTAAGAAGGACCTGAACAATTTTGAAATAGTTGTCAGGTATTTTAAAGAATCTTCCTAGATTTGGGCTTGAAGAATGTTTCTTCAATAGATTACAGTCACAGAGTTTCAGGAAGAACATCACTTGAAATAAATTGTCTTCATTTTATTCTATCTGGGTGTACACTGTACCCAATGATCATCTGTCATGGGTATGTTACTTTTAATAATTAAGTTAAAATAGTGTTTATTAATGTAAAATAGCTGACATTCACTTTCTGAACTCTTTGGAAGTTACCATTCCACTCACATTCACACTGAGGACAGTGTGAAGGTCATATTTAATCTCTTAGAGAGGAAACATCTTTACATGTCACTTGGATTTTCTGTAAGGAAGAGAGAATGCCTTATCTCCTTGTAATTATTTTATCAATCTTTTTTTTATAATATTTGGTTTCAGGATGCTACAGGTCCCCCTTCAGAGCTCATAGAAATTTTCAGAGGAGGAAATAACAGAAAGATTATAAGAGCCAGTATAGAAGACACCAAGGGAACAAGACATTCTAGATACAGCAGGGTTGAAATACAAACTTATATAAACTCACAAAATTTATGGAAGCCTGCACAGGGCCTATACAGGTCTAAGTCAGATGGGATCCCAGGACTGAGGGGTAAAGTGAACACAGGCTCCTACCACTCATCAAAAAGCTCTCTCCATTGCAACACTCCATCTCATAATGTCTCACAAAGAAAACTTAGTTTTTTCCAACAGAGTCTAACTGGGTACCAAATCACAGGAATGGATAGGTCCCATGTCCAGCCATGTCCCATGTCCCAGCCATGGCATGACCCATGCCAACACAAAATAAAGTCAGTGGTAATTTTAAAGGATTTTTGTCTCATATCGTTTTGTCTAGACATCTTTGTTTTATTAGTTTGTTTTACATAGGTCTCTTGCTTATGTGTTATGTTTTCTGGTTTTGTTTCCCTGGGTTTTCTGTGTGTATAAATATGTGTGTCTTTGAATCTATATGTGTTTCTTATGCTTCTTCTTTGGTCTTTTTTTTTCTCTTTTTGCTTGTTTTGCCCTATTTTGATTTGTTTATATTTTATCTTATTTTTATTAATTTTTTAAATGCTTGGATTTTTTGTTTGTTTGTCTAATGAGAGAGAGAAAGAATAGATGTGGATTTAGGTGGCTGGGGAGGTGGGTACGATCTAGGAGGAACTGGGTAAGAGGAACCATAATCAGACTGTATTTTATGAAAGAAAAAAATCTTTTTCAATAAGAGAAAAAAAGACAGGCTGTTATACCATGTTGGGGCCAGTCCTAGCCCCTCCCTCTTGCATCAAGCTGAGTAAGGCATTGAACCATAGGGAATGGGGTCTAAAAAGCCAGTTTGTGGAAACAGGGTAAGCCCTGGTCCCATTACCAGGGGGCCCATTAACACATCAAACCACAGCAACTTTCACCCACATTCAGAGGGCCTAGTTCAGTCCCATGCAGGCTCCCCAGCTGTCAGTCCAGAGTCCATGAGCTCCCATTAGCTTGGGTCAGCTATTTCTGTGGTTTCTCCCATCATGACTCTGACACCCACCCCCCTTGCTCTTATAATACTTTCTCCCTCTCTTCAACTGAACTCCAGGATCTTGAAGGCCTTACTCTCTATGAGGATGTGATGGGGTTGGGATGGGGGTAGGTGGAGAGAGCAGGAGAAGAGGAGGGAAGGGGAAATTGGGTTGGTATGTAAAAGGGAAGAAACTCTTTTTTGAATAAAAAATTATATATATAATTTTTTCCATATATATATATGGAAAAAGAGGAGGAGGAGTCAAGAGGAAAGATGATTGAAAGTTGGGAGATGGACATAAAGTGCTGTGTGGGAAACAGTTCAGCAAAAGCAGCGGTTGAGGGATAATATAAATATAATTCAATATAAATGTTTTCATTAATGCATGGAATAAATATACATAAAGTAAAACAGAAACTATAAAATAAAAGGATTCTACAAGTCCATTGTGTATGTTGCCTTTCTCAACTACATTTTCTCACTTTTCAGAAGTTTGATTTATTCCAACTAGGATACCTTAGAAAAGTATTAGAAATCAAGTTCTGGCCTTTGTTTGCTTGTTTTGTCCAGGTTATGCAATTGGACAAGCAGTCTTTTTTTTCTTTCTGTCATCTTAATTTTTGCTAGAAATCTTAGAGTCCTAATAAACATGCTTCTTATGCAGAGATTGCATTAGGATCAGTTAGTTTGCTCAGTCTGCCCCAAAATAAAATACAACAGATGGCTAACAATACATAAAATTGTTTTTCTCAAATTTGGGAGGCTAGAAGGTTTTGATTGAGACACCAATGGGCTTTGAGTCTCCCAAGTCCTCTTTCTGGATTGACAGGTGTCTTCGTCTTTACACACAGCCTTTATTTTACACATGGATGTACAGAATTTCTTCTTTAAAAAAAACTTTATTGATTAGGTTTTTGCTCTAAATATAATTACCATGAAGCTTATTGTTGCAACATACATATTCAGAAAAACAAAATATAGCCCCTTGTCTTAGAAAAATGTATGAGTCACTGAAGTGGTTCATTTCCTGTCTCTGCAAATTCCACTTCTGGAATGGAAGATCTGGAAATTTGTCGGCTTCATTATTGGAAACAAAGACTAACAAACAGAAAAATTTAAACTTTTACTTTTGTTATAATTTTGTCCTCTGCAAATTACTCATTGTTCGACCTCTAACAGCTGATCTAACTATGTAAAGTAAATTTTCTCTTTGTATATTAATGCTATCTTTTAAAATGGAATGTATTAATTATAAGTAAGTCATATCATCTCCAAATGGCACTTATGGTATACTGTTGAAATAAAATTTCAGAACAAGTGATTCTAATGAGTAAGAAAGAACCAAGTTGTCTGTATTTTCTTTGAACATTTCATTCCTGTATACTTTTTAATACACCAAGAGCAGAATTCTCTTTCCCTGATAAGCAGGTAACAAAGGCAATAAATGAATATGAATAAGATCTATTTTACTTTCCTTCAGCTGTTTTTCCATTAGATTTTGCAGTTTAGTCAAAACAAACAAGTAGATGTTTTGTTAATAACCTTATGAGAGCTTGCAGAAAATCTGATAAAAATTTGCAACAAACCAAAGGAAATGAAAAAATAATGAGACAAGCAGATGCACACAGGAATAAAGACAATCAGCAGTGACTCTATTTTTGCATGTTGCTCCTTGGTGGCTCGTCTGCAGATTCTGATGATTACTGCCTCAGGAAAACAATTGAGAGAAATCAGTGCTCCACTAATATTCTGCCTTTTTATAGGGGTTATAGATTGCCATACCAGTAAGCAGCAGTGGAAGACTGTGAATGTTTTATAAACAGATATTTCCCTGAATTTTATTCAAATGTATCTAAACCAAATGAATATTACTCCAATAAATATATTTTAGTAACAAAATATAATCATTGAATATATAAATCATATCTCAGAGATAATTCAGTGATTATTTTAGATTATTATGTTTTGTTATCATTGTATGTGTCACATAGTAAGAATATTCATATTACTTTCCATTTATTTATCTACTTTGCTTTACTTAATTTCTCATTGGACATACTTAAATACTTGCATCTATCTTCATTTTCAGTTAACTATAAAATAATGCCACAAAAGCATAAATTAAATACATTATAAGTTTCTTTTTTCTCAATAAAAGTAGCCCTTGATTTTTTTAAAAAATCTGTATACCCTTACAAGAAACATTGAAGACCAATAGCATATTCCTGGACTAATAGGAAACAAAGGGTCTACATACTGGGATTCCTTTTCATATGAAAATAGTTTTATCTACTGAATTGGTAGAACAGAAACTGATTTTAACCCATATTGCTGCAAATTTTGATTTTTAAACTATTTTCATCAGTGTCTGCAATATTATTCTTTTAGAAAGACTTCTTTTTAGACAAATCAATGTTTTCTGATTCCACACAAAACTTGATGCATCTTTGAACTGTGGCAATGTGGAACTGATGAAGCTTATCTGTGGGTTTTGCATTTGCAGGTATAGAATAGGATAGTCATTTAAACATAATCCTTTAAACTTTGAACTTATTATATTGTTAAAGAAATTGTGAAAGCTGACCATATAAATATAAACAGGAGCAACTAGCCATTATTTCTTTGTGCTGTTAATTAGCAGTAAGTGTCAGAAGACACACATTTTGTATAGAGATGAGAGAGGTGAACACAAATGAAACACAAACAGAATGTAATTGCTAAAATAAGCTTCAGGATAAATTCCACAGGAATTTAGAGCTCAGAGATTAATAAATTAAAATTCATTTACTTACAGGTATTTGTAATGCTATGCCTATTCATTTGTATTTATATAAAATGTGAAATATTTTCAAAACCAAATGCTATTAATATCACTTGAAGAAATAATTTTCACTCCTCTTTGAAAAGTTGGTTCATGACTTCACTCTTAAAAATATGATATATATTTTTGTGAAATCAAACATATGTAGGAAAAAATGTTCTCCCCCTCCAAGTTTCAAAGATTCCAAACTAATTTAGCAAGATCTTGTGTATTACAAGACATTACAAACTGATAATGTGGTAAAGAGAAGTGTGTTACGTTAGGATTTTTTCAGGACTTAATTTGACTATTTCTTTTCTGTGAATCCATGTAACATGGTTGAACAATAGAACAGGACTGTAAGTCAATAAATGAGCATACAAAATCTGCCCCTACTTCCTTAAAATCATTGCTAACTTCCAAAGAAACTCTGAAAGAACAATTCGCTAGTAAAACAGTAACTGTATGATTTCTCTATTAAATAAAAATACTATAAAAAAGTAGATAGAAACAGGATTGAACGATAGATTAGCATGGTTTTTTTTTACAACTATGTGAGTCAAGGTAATGAATTTTTATTTCAGCTCACCAAAATAATTTGGAAGGACGAAGCACAAATTATTTATTGTTATAATAATGTAATACCTTAATAATTCATATATTATCTTACAAAACCTATGGGTGGAAATCATAACATATTCTACATATTAGGGTGATGTAAGAAATTAAAAAAATAAAATAAAAGCCTAGAGAACTCTTTCAAATACAATGTGCAAGTATCTGGGGGAGTGTGGTGTGGTTCCGGAAGAGGAAGAAAACAGTTTTATCTTTGTAACCCCAGGCTAAATTTATACCTATGTTTATATTTTGTCAGGAAATATGTGGTAATAGAGTTGATTTTTTTGTTTTGTGGTACTGGAGCTTTAACTCACTCTAGGCACATACCTCTAAGCTCGCTTGCTAAGCCTTTTGGCCTTTGTTTTAGGACAAGATCTCCATACATGACCTGGGCTTGTCAGTAAAATGATTCTCTTGCTTTGGCTTCCTGAATAACATGTTACAGATGTGTGATGACTCACTGGTCAGGAGCAATTTCTTATTTTGCAGAAAAACAAGCAGCCAGCGTGGTTTGGTTCTTTGCCCCATCCAGACCTTCAAGGAGTAACGCTCTGAAAGCAAAACCATTTACCTGCAGGGTGTTTGCAAAGCAAGGGGAAAGCTCAGAGTTTACTAGATAAGTAGAAGGGCTTCCCCAATGGCCTCTTGTTGTCTAGGCAGTAGAAAAGAAAGATGGTCAAACAAATCCTTTCTGAGAGGGGGAGGGACAGGGTCCAGATTTCATTAAACTTACACTATAGATTGAGACTGAAAGATGTTATAGTTATGTTACCATAGGATGCCATCTCCCGGAGCTCATTGTCTAGAAAGAAACTTCAGATCACTAGAGGAGACTCTGCAAAGGTCAAGGGAGGTGAGAATAAATGTTCTGGAAATAAGAAGTTAATTTAGACAACAGGGAACAGGCAGGCTCGTGCAGCTATTCAGGGAAACCATGCTGAGTAAGTTGACAAACCACTAAATCACTTCCAGTTCTGCCACCTTAAGCATTTTGAAAGTTAACAGCCCAATAAGGGGTCACCATAACAACAAAGAAATTAGATTTTTATGTGGATATACCTTTATATGGTTTTTATTTTAAAATACTTTATTTGTTTTTCACTTTTGAGATATCACATTCCACACGTTTACTGTATTAAAATTTACGCTTTCAACTGCTCTTTGCTAGAGTCAAACATGTGCACACCATATTTATTAAAGAGAGTTTAAAAATGTAATTTTTGAGTTTCTCATTAATCTTATTATCTACAAGAAGGCAACCCTAAAAGAAACTCTAAAAAATAATTTTAAAGCAAAACACTCAGATATGAGCATGAAAACAAATAGCTCCAACTTTGATAATATATTAATATAAAGACTTAACAGTTGAATCGAGGTCACATCCACAGATTCTTTATATCAGTATGATTGACAGTTAATAAAATCTTCATAAGTTGCGTAGTAGTATCTGGACCCATAACTCAGAAAAGGGAAGCACCACCTCCACAATTCAAGGATCTGAAGCCAATGAGTGCTGTGGGATGTTAATGTATGTCCTGTGGGAGCCCTTCTTGGGTTCCTTGTGGCGTTACCCAGCAGGTTTGCATAGAGGATGATTAGGACCATGGGCCTGAGTGCAGGTGTCTGAGATGGTCTGCACTTGGCTGTACTGGGGGATGGTCTGTATGTCAAGTTGCTCTGATTGGTCAATAAATAAAACCTGATTGGTCGTGGCTAGGCAGGAAGTATAGGCGGGACTAACAGAGGAGAAATAAAAGAACAGGAAGGCAGAAGGAGACGCTGCCAGCCACTGCCAGGACAAGCAGCATGTGAAGATGCTGGTAAGCCACGAGCCACGTGGCAAGGTATAGATTTGTAGAAATGCGTTACTTTAAGATATAAGAACAGTTAACAAGAAGCCTGCCACGGCCATACAGTTTGTAAGCAATATAAGTCTCTGTGTTTACTTGGTTGGGTCTGAGCAGCTGTGGGACTGGCTGGTGACAGAGATTTGTCCTGACTGTGGGCAAGGCCGGAAAACTCTAGCTACAACTGAGCAATGGTTTCTCAATCGTATCTTAGAGAATGGCAGCTTTTGTACTCAGAGTATAGAGATTCATCATAAGTATGTTGGCAGGGATTGCAAGGCCCAAAGGTCCTTGTCCTATATCCAGATATCTAGCTGAGTATGCACACACAAAACACCTCTGGTGGTTTGTCTACTGAATGCAGGTCTCTGGAATGGTATTATAGAGTTCTGCATGGTGGTTCCTAAGAAAGACTAGAAATACATTCCTCATGCAAACCAACTATACCAGTCCTAGGCATATACCCAAAGGACTCTATTTCCTACTACAGAGATATGTGCTCAATCAAGTTCACAGTTGCTATATTTACATTAGCTTGAACAGAACCAGGCTAGGTGTTCATGAATGAATAGTGAAAATATGAAACTGAATTTCAGTCAGCTGTAAAAAAAAAAGAAAATTATTGAATTTGAAAATGGAAATCATTTGTAAAATGTCAAATTTGCAAACAGAATTATTCAAGTGTTTAGTAGTATCATGAGTCAATAGAAAACAAGAAGATATAGGTTAAAGTCTAAAAAAAGAGTAGATCCATGATATGAAATACTCAAAAGATTTAATACACTGCATACAGAGTATAACAATGACATTATGAGTATATTTATTATTGTTTTCACACAATGAGGAAAACGAATACACACATACACACACACACACACACACACACACACACGTGTGTGTGTGTGTGTGTGTGTGTGTGTGTATGTGTGTGTGTGTGTGTGTATGTGTGTGTGTGTGTGTGTGTGTGTGTGTGTGTGTGTGTGATTATGGATTATGGATGTGGTTTCTTAGCTTCATTATAATTATCCCATGTTTGAATCCCTAATAAGATAAGGTGTGCCTTAAAGTCACACCATTAAATTAGTAATTTTTGCAAGTATTCAAGGCAGCAAGATGGGGAGGACATTACAGCATCTAGAAATGGACAAGAGTAATAGCATCAAAATAGCTGTCAGGCAGCATGCCAACAAAGGAGACCAGTGTAGAATATTTGAAATGATACATTAAAAAATCAAAACGTTTATATAAGATGATAATTTTCTTTAACATCCAAAGGGGAAGAATCTTCCTAACAAAGATTGAGGTAATACATGAACAGCAGATGACAGTATAATAAACAGTAAGCCAATCATTTTAGGTAGAGGGGAAGTATATACATCAGGAACTTGTTTGCACATTTAAAGAAGGTCATTGGAGAAAAAAGAAATTAAGAGAGAAGGCAAAGATTTTATATTATTAATCTATATATTGATAAAATGTCATTTAAAATTAATTCAAGAACATTAAGTGAAAATGGTATTTAGATATACAAAAAGAATGGGTACAATATTATGGGATGGAGGAAGTACCCACAAATATCCTTTGATGGTAACTGTTATCTGAAAAGCACTCTTTTTTGTTTTGTTTTGTTTTAGAAATAGCTACATAAGTTGTATATGAGATTCTAGAGAAACTACTAAATTTTAAACAAGTTTATTTGGCATTCTAACAAAAATATTAAGTGTAGTCAAATGTGATATTTGATTTAAAGCAACAAAGGAAGAAAATGGGTACTAAATTGAACAACCAGTAAAGGAATTAACATGTTACAAACATAGTATATTTTTCTAGTTAAATATTAGTGCAAATTTTTCTAAGTAATTATTTTAATTAGTGACCCACATAAAACATATATCCAAGACTGAGCTTATAAAACAGAGATATTACTTTACACCTCCTGTCAGAAGCCTACTTTAAATATGAAGAGTGATACAGCTTACATATATAACACTAAGCATTCAACCAAACAAAAATATCTAGAGTATGCATATCAATAAAAAAACAAAACTGAATGAACAGCAAGGAGAATTTTCAGAAAGAGAAAGGAAATTTTGCAATAAAAACATTAGTTCTTATTGAGTCACCTGAGAAGGGTGTCTCATGTGAAAAATTGTCAAAATAAGATTGGCCCATGGATATGTCTTTGGGGGATTTTTTGGATTTTGATTGGCATTGGGTTGTGCACTGTGGGCAGAACTATTCCCTGGGCAGGTGGTCTTGGGCTATATATGAACACTATGTAAGCAAGACTCTATGAGCAAGGTAGAAAAGAGCACTCCTTGATGGTTTTGGGTTCAAGTTTTCGTTTCAGTTTCTGTTTGACTTGCCTTAAAGATGTAAGGCAAACTGGGCACAAGTCTTTAATCCCAGTACTTGGGAGACAGAGGCAGAAGGATATCTGTGAGTTCAAGGCCAGCCTGGGCTACAGAGTTCCAGAAATGGTGCAAAGCTATGCAGAGAAACCTTGTCCCGAAAATTAAAAAAAAAAAAAAAAAAAAAGATGTAAGGCAAATGAATATTTCCTCCCCAGAGTTGCTTTTGTCATAGTATTTGTTATGTGTTATCATATATATTCTTTCCAGTAAATAAATGTAACAAAATACATAATAGATTAATCTCTAATAATGTACATACCCTTCACAACAAAAACTGATAAGCAAATCAAGAAAGAAATAAAACTTAAATTTTGCTTTATTGTAATGGATGGAGATTTCAAGTTCTCTTTAGAGTATATATATTTCAATTTATGTTGAAATGCCAGAAATAGTGTGACAATATTATGTTTTTTTAAGGATAGGGAAAGTGTTGATGTACTCAGAGTATGTGACATCATTTACAAGTGACAGATTTAGTATATTTAAACTTATGGCAATTGAAGTGGCTTATTACAAATGGAACAGAACAGTGGCTCCCGAAACAATGCCAAGTACGCGGCCAATTGATCTACTATTAAGAAGCTGATGTAGTGTTTCAGCATGGACACAACGACAGCAATAGCTCTCAGCCATGCTGCCGCCAGGACCATGCTGGTCTGAGTATTCTATGCTGTCGCTTAGGACCTTGGTGATGCGCAGGCCCAGGCTGTTGCCATGGGCCATGTCTGGGTCCAGGACCCTGCTGCAGCTGGAGTCTGTGTTGATGTTCATGACACATGTTGCCACCAGGGTCATAGGAAATAGGCATGTTGAAATTTGAGGGCCCTGCTGAGCTCTCCTCAGCCCTCACTAGGCTTGTGATAGCTAGCCCTGACCCTCGTTCTATACTGGAGCAGCAGAGCTGGCCCCCAAATCAGGAAAGATAGCCCTGCTCCTCACCAAAAGCATGCAACTCACCTCAGCACACTAGAGCTAACCTTGTCTGGAATGCAGGTGAGCTGGCCCCAAGAGTGTGAGAACAGTATACCAGTATAACTGACCCTGCAGCCCCTCATCTGCCATGTGGTGGCATGGGTGAAGGAAAGAGTCCCTCCCTCTCCCACCCCTTGCTACCCATGCAGCAGACAAGAGGGATGGTCCTGGGATCACCAGAGTTGGAAAATTAGTCTTGTCCTTCATTGACTGCAACACACAGGAAAACAGGAGAGCATACCCTGCACCCTATCTGAACAGAACACTAGAGTTGACCCTGTTGGTGGTGCTGGAGATGAGCCAGAACTGAGGGCAGGAGAGCAGGAGAAATAATCCCCCCATCTGCCATGTGGTAGCATGGGTCAGGGAAAGATGCCCTCCTCATCGCCCACCTGCTACCTGCAGCAGGCAAGAGAGCTGGCCCCGGGGTCCTTAAAAGTGTGAGAACTAGCCCTGCCCCTCACCAGCCACAGCACACAAGGGGAGCAGACCCTTTATCCCACCAGAGCAGCACACTATAGCTAATCCTGGTGTTGGTTCACATATGAGCCACACTTAGGGCAGGAGAGGGGGAGAGCTGAACCTACCCCCTCTAGTATAAGCCATAGAGTGTGGTGATATTTCATTGTACTACATATAGCAATCGAGAGAGAAGTCTCTGCATCTTGCCTGGGCAAGACTGTGGAGCTGGTCCTGGTGGGGTGTGTAGGGAGCCGGACTGAAGGGCCTGAGAATGAGAGAACTGACCCTGCACCTTGCTGCAGTCTGCATTGGGTGCACTGGTTAAGGCAGTGCAGGAGAGCTCACCTGGGTGGTGACAATGGGGAAGAGCCAGCAGGGTGACCAGCCCAGCTACCACCCGGACCCAGAACCAGGGCTATGAGTTAGCCCCACCCCAACACCCACTTCATCTATGAACAGTTGGAGCATGCGAAGGGGACAAACCTACAGATCCAAAAAAGCAGGATTACCATGACCCAGAACAACAGGATATCCCAGAGGTGACCCAGTGAGAGCTCATTATCAGTGGTGTACCAGACCATGGACTCATGGCAGTGGACACTTTTCAGTAAAGATAAAAGGACTAAAGGGTTAGCTGGGTTACTCAACAGGCCACACTACAGCTTCCCAGCTTCTGTGGTGAGATTCATCTCTCTCTCTCTCTCTCTCTCTCTCTCTCTCTCTCTCTCTCTCTCTCTCTCTCTCTCTCTCTCTCTCTCTCTCTCTTCTCTTTTTCTAGTTTTGTTTTGTTGTTTTTTCTTTGTTTTGTTTGTCTGCTTTTTATTTTTTTCTTTTAAATTTTGTTGTGTTTTGACAAGAAGGTTGCAAGAGCAGAGAGCAGATACGGAGGGGGTCAGGGAGATGGGTGGGATCGGAATGCATCATGTGAAGCCTGCAAAAAATCAATGAAAGTTTATAAAAGGCAGTGTAATTGAATAGGGGAAAGTTAGCTATCAATAAATGACCTAGACACATTAGGGTGCATTCACAGAAAGAACAAAAGTCTAATGTGTTCATATACACCATACTAAACTTAATTTACAAGGAATTAAAGACAAAAATAAAAATATAAAACTGTAAACTCCATAGGAAAACTGGAGGGAACTTTTTGTAACCATAGGACATATAGAGAATTTTTTTTGTTTCTGTATATTTCAAAGAACACAGAATTCATTGATTATGAGGTATCATTGATAACTGGGAATTCATAATGCAGCTTTAACATGTTGTTGGTCTTTGTAGTCCAAATAATTCTACAAATAATAGGGGCTTTTGCTACTGCTCTTAGTTGTCTCCCAGCACTTGAGGGTAAGTCTCTATTGCTGAAGAAACCACACACTTCAGATACAGGACATGGAATATTAGAGCTGAATCTGACTTTGAAAGCCTTGTTCCTGCAGTCTGCCTTCACAGTTTCAGGTAGTATTATGTAAGCTACTAATGGAGGGAAGCAATCTACAATGCCACCCAGCTGTGATGCCTACTGACTGCAACATTGACCAGCGTGGAAAGATGTTTTGAAAGGTGCAATGGTGGTACTGATATCTTGGCAATACCCACCAGCTAACTAATCAGACAAGTGGCCCACTAAATATGGAAATCATACCTCCTACTAGGAACCTAGACAATTACTCTAGGCTAGGGAGGCCATAGATCTTAGAAAAGAACCTACTACCATCACTGTATTAAACCAGCATAATACTTAACTGCCTTGTAAAACATATCCTTATACCCAGAGACAAGTATAGCTCATCCCCAATCAAAGAATCTCCTCTTTACTGAAAAAATCTAAAAAGTTACAAACACACAGAAGTGGTCATGATCCAGAGATCAATAGATTGGTGTAGAATCCAGACCCAGCAGATACATCTACAACACAACTCCTGCAAATGGGCTCATAGAACATTGCAGAAGGTGACATATAAAGATAGCAAGAGCCAGCAGACCAAGACGTCTGCTGTGAGAAATGATAAGGAAGCTACAAGCATGATACTTCAACACTATGACTGTCTAAACAATATGTAACAAAGTATAACAGAAGCATACATGCTACCATGGAAGGCAGAAACCTCACAGGGCCTCCACCCAAAGATAAGAATTGCGTACTCCCAGTGGCTGCTGAGAGGAGAATTAGCCACTCTCAGGGATGGTATCCCTATTTAGTTATCCAACTCAAGAGTGATCAGCCCAGAAATCATATAAACCTGAGCCACCCTAAGCAGCCTCAGCAAGTTGTATCTGTGTGTGTGTGTGTGTGTGTGTGTGTGTGTGTGTGTGTGTGTGTGTGTGTAAAGAGTAATACTCAAAAATAAGCCATCAATTTTAGAGAAACTAGAAGGCAAGGAAGAAGTTGGAAGGAGGCAACATGGGAAGGGTTGGAGGGGAGAAAGGGAAAGAAAGAAGTATGTGATTATATTTTAATTTTTAAAAAGAATACAAAATATGTGTTCTCAGTTCTTAAATGAATAAAATCAGAAAGCAATCACATAATCTTTATTTCTTCTGAAAAAAAATACCAAAGATTAGGTAGTAGGATCACAAAAATGTGATATTTCTAAATATTATAAAGATCAAGTAAAAAAGACCCAAGAAAATAAAATTTTAAAATATGGTACTATATAAGGTATGACACAACTTAACATTTGTGTGATACAACATAAATTATGCTTAAAGAAAAATTTGTAACTTTAAACTATATGAGAAAAGGAAAAACACATACAATAAATAATTTATATTTTATATTACAAGCCAGAAAAAGAAACACAAGCAAGAAGAGAAAGTAAATTAGAGTTTTAGTAGGGATGTAGATATATGCATTTCTCTGAGCATGGTTGCTTAGGAGCTGTGCTCTTCACTGAAACTCTGTTTGTGGTTCTCACAGGTCTAGGCACCACAAGAATCATGTGTAGGAGCATCAATCCAAGAGTCCATGGTGGGAAAGTCAGTCATAACATCAGTTGTAAGAGAGTCAATCTCCTTTGTGAAGCTGGCCAAGCAACTCTTTGTAATAAACTTTGGTTGCAGCCACGCCTTTCCCCCTCAAAATAAAATACTTAAAAAAGATAAATGAATACTTCTATATGTAAATATTTCTATATGTAAATATATTTATTTCATTATATTCTCACTGAATACTATAAGTAACATGAAAAGAACTGATTTCACTTACTACAAGTCAGAATTAAAGGATGTTTATATTATTATAAATACTGATTTCATCATCATGGGAATTTTTTCAGAAGTTGCTTATAGCATTTTAAGAAAGACTTTTTTTTTCTTAAATCACAATTTGTAAGGTTAAGAACAGTGATAATAGGCCAGGAAGTACATAAGTTGTTCCCAGACTCCATTTAAAATTAATCCAATGTCTTAAATAAAGTAAAATTTCACAAATACCTTAATTCTGTTGTCCATTTTTTTAAAGATTTTTATGGAGATTTCCTTTGTTTTAGTATTTAATCGTGAATCATTGTCTACAGTACAGTATTTCATACATGTTGATGCATTTAACTTTACATGATTTTAAGACAAATTAAAGAAAAATTAATGATCATCTTCAAAGGCACAGAAACTAAGTGATGTCTTCATATGGTGTCTCTTTAGTGAAATTCATTTTCATTCAATATTTGCATGATAATATAGTATGAAAACTGTTGGGTGATTTTCATAATTTTGTATATTTGTAAAGATAAACTGCCCTCTTTTGAGCAATAACAATGGAATTTTAGGGAAGTCAGGTGTTCTGCATATCACTATGAAAATGTACAGAACAAAATTGACAAAGAAAAAAAGTTTAATATTTTTGCTTTACCTAAGGTTAAAGAATGACTCTGAATTTTTTATCTCAAAATAAGTTTTCATATGTGTGATTTTAACTTATCATGATTGTGGTTGTTTGAAAACACCACTATTCAGCATTTTTTTGCATATGAAAAATATCTTACAGACATCTAATAATTGCAGTAATAAATAAAATACCTACAGTTCTTTGTAGAATATCTGCAGTTTATGTCATGACTATTTTTCTATTTTGCTATCATTCATCTTTATGAATGGTTTGTCTTTAACAAATATATACAACACATTGTTTAGCAACAAGGCCAATACAATAAAACTGTCACCATGAAGCACAGTGTAGGTTCAAGTTTTTGAGATGTTCTTCATGGTAGATGACTTTATAAAATTTATTACTTGCATTTCAAAATTATATTAATGTTTGCTCTGATTTTATACTATTGGTGCATTCTAGTTTTAAAATACTGGGCATATATTATTTTTACACTTGGAGATGTTATAATAAAGTATTTTAAAAGATTGAGATTAAGAATTATTAATGAATCTTTAACCTCATTCTGGTTTACTGTAATGAAAATAAAATGCTGCAGTCACTATCTCTGATTCATATTCTACTCATGAAAGTTGATTTTTAAAGTTTACTAGTTACATTCTTTGACCTATATTGTTCTGTGTATGGGTGTAGGGACATCCAGTGGTGCATTTAAGACTGTAATCCTCAGTGACTTGTATTTCTTCATGATGTATAATGATCACTACTGAGAGAAAAGACTATATTTGTAAGGCAATGAATTAATCTCTTAATGGAATCTATTGTCTTTTTTAAACATTACAATTTTCACTTTGTATCCTGCTTGTCTGGACCTCCCCTGAAATAATTCTTCACTACTGTCTTAGTAACTTTAAAGAAGGTCTTTTTATTTCTCAGATTTGTTAATTATTTCCATTGAGAATTCTGACCTCGTATTGTTTGTTAAGGGATCACATCTCAAATGCAGAGCTTAACACAGAGGATACACTGTCATTCACAAAACCTCATTATTTAAGAAGTCCTATACCTGAGGTAAATCAAACTACATGGCAGAAAGAATTGTATATACTACTGCTTAATGACATATGAAATGTTGTAGAATAAAGATGTAAAAGAAAAAAGAAAAAGCACACACACACACACACACACACACACACACACACACACACACACTTTTAGAAACCGGCCCACAGCTCCCATCCTGCCCCGGACTTCCCTTCAGGACCACAGCTGAGTGTCCTGGCTCAGCCTGGACCCCATCCCTGGGCACCAGCCACTCCGGGGAAGACCTGCCCAATTTGGCCCCAGGTTCTGGCCATCAGGCAGGTTCCCTTCTAGCCCCACTGGGAAGGATCCCCTTCTCCAAGACCCCCGGCAGACCCTGCAATCTCCACGCCCTGCTCCCACACCCATCTGCCCGAGACCCCAGCCACTTCCTGAGACTTAGAGACTAGCACCCAGCTCCCATCCTGCCCCGGACTTCCCTTCTGGACAAGAGCTCCCATCCTGCCCCGAACATTCTGTCTGGACAAGAGCTCCTGTCCTGCCCTGGAGTTGCCATTTGGACAAGAGAGCTTCCATCTGGACAGGAGAGAGAAAGAGACTTCCTGAATCTGTCAGCTCTGTCTGAACCAAGTGCAATGATAAGACCAAGAACTAACCACAAGGAGATGGGAAGACATCAAGGCAGAAGTACATACAACAAAATGAAGAGCAATATAACATCACCAGAACCTAGCCTTCCTCCAACATCTAGACCTGAACATCAAAAATTGGAAGAAGCAGAAGAAAACAGCCTTATGAATAACATCATGAAGAAGGTAGAGGCTTGTGTAGAGGAAAAGACAAAAAATGGGAAGAACGCTATAAACAACTAGAGGAAAGGACAAACAATAAAGTCCTGGATGAAAACAATAAAGTCCTGGAAGAAAACAATAAAGTACTGAAAGAAAATCATGAAAAAGCAATGAAACAAATAAAGGAAACAGTCCAAAACCTGAAAAGTGAAATAGAAGAAATGAAGAAGACACAAATAGAGGGAATGCTGGAAATAGAAAATCTGAGTAAGCAGTCGGGAACTGCAGATGCAAGTATAACCAACAGAATGCAAGAGATGGAAGAGAGGATCTCTGGCCTTGAAGATACAGTAGAAGAAATAGATTCATCAGTCAATGAAAACACTAAAGCCTACAAAGTCATGAACCAAAATGTCCAGGAAATTTGGGACACCATGAAAAGACCAAACCTATGAATAATAGGGATAGAAGGTGAAGAATATCAACTCAAAGGCACATAAAATATATTCAACAAAATCATAGAAGAAAACTTTCCCAACTTAAAGAAGGAAATGCCTATGAAGATACAAGAAGCCTATAGAACACCAAACAGACTAGACCCCGCAAAAAATCCTCTTGCCACATAATAATTAAACAACTAAACGTACAGAATAAAGAAAGAACATTAAGAGCAGAAAAGGAATAAGGTCAAGTGACCTATAAAGGCAAACCCATCAGAATAACACCCAATTTCTCAATGGAGACTTTGAAAGCCAGAAGGACCTGGACAGATATAATGTAGACACTAAGAGACCATGGATGTCAGCCCAGACTAATATAACCAGCAAAACTTTCAATCATCATAGATGGAATGAACAAGACATTCCAAGACAAAACCAGATTTAAATAATACTTATCAACAAACCCAGCCCTACAGAAAGCACTAGAAGGAAAATTCCAACTGAAGGAAGTCAGATACACCCTCGAAAACACAGGCAATAGATAAAGCCACAGCAGTAAACCCCAAAGAAGAGAAGTACACACACACTACCACCAAAAATAACAGGGATGAACAATCACTTGTCATTAATATCCCTTAATATCAATGAACATAATTCACCTATAAAAAAGACATAAGCTTACAGAATGGATACGAAAGCAGGACCCATCTTTCTGCTGCATACAAAAAACACATCTCAAATACAAAGACAGACACTACCTAAGAAGAAAATGCTGGGAAAAGATTTTCCAATCAAATGGTCTTAAGAAACAAGTGGGTGTAACTATCCTGATATCCAGCAAAATAGACTTCAAACTAAATTCAATCAAAAGAGATCAAGAAGGGCATTACATACTCATTACAGGAAAGATCCACCAAGATGAAGTTTCAATTCTGAACATTTATGCCCCAAACACAAGGGCACCCACATATGTAAAAGAAACATTACTAAAGCTTAAACCACATATAAAACCCCACACATTAAGAGTGGGAGATCTCAACACCCCACTTTCACCACTGGACAGATCTCCAAAATCAAAACTTAACAGAGAAATAAAGGACTTAACTGATGTCATGACCCAAATGGACCTAATAGATATCTAGAGAACATTCCATCCTAACAAAATAGAATATACCTTCTTCTCAGCACCCCATGGAACTTTCTCTAAAATTGACCACATACTTGCCACAAAGCAAATCTCAACAGATACAAAACAATTGGAATAACCTCCTGTGTTCTATCAGATCACCATGGTTTAAAGTTAGATTTCAACAACAACAACAAAAAAAAACTACAGAAAACCTACAATCTCATGGAAACTGAATAATGCTCAACTGAATCACGAATGGGTTAAGGAAGAAATAAAGAAAGAAATTAAAGACTTCCTAGAGATCAACGAAAATGAAGACACCACATACCCAAACTTATGGGACACTATGAAAGCAGTGCTAAGAGGGATATTCATAGCACTAAATGCCCACATAAAGAAGTTGGAGAAATCTCACACTAGTGACTTAACAGCACACCTGAAAGCTCTAGAACAAGAAGAAGCAAAGTCTCCCAGGAAGAATAAATGACAGGAAATTATCAAAGTGAGAGGTGAAATCAATAACATAGAAACTAAGAGAACAACACAAAAAAATTAATGAAACAAAGAGTTGGTGCTTTGAGAAAATCAACAAGATAGACAAGCCCTTATCCAAACTAACCAAGAGAGAGAGAGAGAGAGAGAGAGAGAGAGAGAGAGAGAGAGAGAGAGAGAGAGAGAGAAAATCCAAATCAACAAAATCAGAAATGAAAAGGGGGACATAACAACAGACATTGAGGAAATCCAGAGAATTATCAGGTCATATTTCAAAAACCTCTACTCCACAAAACTGGAAAACCTAAAAGAAATGGATAATTTTCTGGATAGATACCACATACCTAAGTTAAATCAAGACCAGACAAACTATTAAATAGTCCAATAACCCCTAAAGAAATAGAAACAGTCATTAAAAGTCTCCCAACCAAAAACAGCCCAGGACCAGATGGTTTCAGTGCAGAATTCTACCAGATCTTCAAAGAAGAGTTAATACCAATACTCTCTAAATTGTTCCATACAATAGAAACAGAAGGAACATTACCAAACTCCTATGAGGTTACAATTACCCTGATTCCTAAACCAAACAAGGATACAAAAAAGAAAGAGAACTACAGGCTGATCACCCTCATGAACATTGATGAAAAAATACTCAATAAAATACTGGCAAACAGACTCCAAGAACACATCAAAACAATTATCCACCATGATCAAGTAGGCTTCATCCCAGGGATGCAAGGGTGTTTCAACATACGGAAGTCTGTCAACGTAATACACCATATAAACAAACTCAAAGAAAAAAAAACACATGATCATCTCACTAGATGCAGAAAAAGCATTTGACAAAATCCAATACCCCTTCATGATAAAAGTCTTGGAGTGATCAGGAATATAGGGAACATACCTAAACATAATAAAGGCAATTTACAGCAAGCCAGCAGCCAACATCAAATTAAATGCAGAGAAACTCAAAGCAATTCCACTAAAATCAGGAACAAGGCAAGGCTGTCCACTCTTGCCATACTTATTCAATATAGTACTTGAAGTTCTATCCAGAGCAATAAGACAACATAAGGAGACTAAGGGGATACAAATTGGAAAGGAAGAAGTCAAGCTTTTCCTATTTGCAGATGACATGACACTATACATGAGTGACCACAAAGATTCCACCAAGCAACTGATAAAGCTTATAAACACCTTCAGCAACATAGCAGGATACAAGATCAACTCAAAAAAAAAAAAAAACAGTATACCTCCTATATACAATGGACAAAGAAGCTTAGAAGGAAATCAAAGATACATCACCCTTTACAATAGCCACAAATGACATAAAATACCCTGGGGTAACACTAACCAAGCAAGTGAAGGTCCTATATGACAAGAAATTAAGTCCCTGAAAAAAGAAATTGAAGAAGATGTCAGAAAATGGAAAGATCTCCCATGCTCATGGATAGGCAGGGCCAACTTAGTAAAAAGGGCAATTTCACGAAAAGCAATCTACAGATTCAATGCAATCCCCATCAAAATACCAACACAATTCTTCACAGACCTGGAAAGAATAATACTCAACTTCATATGGAAAAACAAAAAACCCAGGATAGCCAAAAGAATCCTGTACAATAAAACAACCTCTGGAGGCATCATGATCCCTGACTTCAAGCTCTACTATAGAGCTACAGTAATAAAAACAGCTTGGTAATGTCATAAAAACTGACATGTGGACCAATGGAATCGAATTGAAGACCCTGACATTAACCCGCACACCTATGAACATATAATTTTTGACAAAGAAGCCAAAAGTGTACAATGGAAAAAAGAAAACATCTTCAACAAATGGTGCTGGCATAACTGGGTATCAATGTGTAGAAGGCTGCAAATAGATACATATCTGTCACCGTGCACAAAACTTAAGTCCAAGTGGATCAAGGACCTCAACATAAATCCAGCTACTCTCTACCTGCTAGAAGAGAAAGTAGGAAGTAGTCTTGAATGCATTGGCATAGGAGATCACTTCCTAAATATAACACCAGTATCACAGACACTGAGAGAAACAATCAATCAATGGGACCTCTTGAAACTGAGAAGCTTTTGTAGAGCAAAGGATAAGGTCAACAAGGCAAAGTGACAGCCTACAGAATGATAGAGGACTGATATCCAGAATATATAAGGAACTCAAGGAATTAGACATCAAAACAACCAACAGTCCAATTAAGAAATGGGCTATAGAACTAAACAGAGAATTCTCAACAGAGGAAACTCATATTGCTGAAAGACATTTCAGGAATTTCTCAACATCCCTAATGATCAGGGAAATGCAAATCAAAACAACTCTGAGATACCACCTTATGCCTGTCAGAATGGCTAAGATCAAAAACACTGAAGACACTTTATGCTGGAGAGGATGTGGAACTAGGGGAACTCTCCTCCACTGCTGGTGGGAATGCAATCTTGTACAACCACTTTGGAAATCAATATGGCGCTTTCTTAGAAAATTGGTAATCAAACTCGCCCAAGATCTAGATATACCACTCTTGGGCATATACCCAAGAAATGCTCAATCATACCACAAAAGCACTTGCTCAGCTATGTTCATATCAGCATTGTTTGTAATAGCCAAAACCTGGAGACAACCTAGATGCCCTTCAACTGAAGAATGGATGAATAAATTGTGGCACATATACACAATGGAATACTACTCAACAGAGAAAAACAATGACATCATAAGGTTTGCAGGCAAATGGATAGATCTAGAAAAAATCTTCCTGAGTGAGGTAACCCAAACTAAGAAAGACAAATATGGTATGTACACACTCATAGGAGAATACTAGAGGTGGAACAAGGATGACTGGACTGCTACTCACATCGCCAGTGAGGCTACCTTGAAAACAGGACCCCAAGAAAGACACGAGGATCGCCCAATGATGGAGAAATGGCTGAGATCTACATGAACAACCTGGACATGAGTGGGAGTAATGAAGGGCGAGGATCAAGGGAAAGAGAGCCTTTGGGAGCAGGAGATCCCAGCTGGATCAAAAACAGAGAGGGAGAACAAGGACTAGGAGACCATGGTAAATGAAGACCACATGAGAAAAGGAAGAAACAAAGTGCTAGAGAGGCCCACAGAAATCCACAAAGATACCCCCACAAAAGACTGCTGGCAATGGTTGAGAGACAGCCAGAACTGACCTACTCTGGTGATGAGATGGCCAAAATCCTAATAGTCGTGCCAGAAACTCCATCCAAGGACTGAGGTATCTGGATGCAGACTTACATGGCTAGGCCCCGGGTGGAGCTCCAGGAGTCCAGTTAGCAAAAAAGCGGAGGGTTTATATGAGTGAGAATTGTTGAGACCAAGGTTGGATAAAGCACAGAGACAAATAGCCAAACGAATGGAAACACATAAACTATTCACCAAAGGCTGAGGGGCCCCCAACTGGATCAGGCCCTCTGAATAGGTGAGACAGTTGATTGGCTTGATCTGTTTGGGAGGCATCTAGGCAGTGGGACCAGGTCCTCTGCTCATTACATGAGTTGGCTGTTTGAAACCTGGGGCTTATGCAGGGACGCTTGTCTCAGCCTGGGAGGAGGGACTGGACCTGCCTTGACTGAGTCTACCAGGTCAATCTCAGTCCTTGGGGAAGTCTTTGCTCTGGAGGAGGTGGGAATGGGGGGTGGGCTGGAGGGAAGGGGGGTCAGGTGGGGGGAGAACAAGGGAATCCGTAGCTGATATGTAGAACTGAATGTTATTGTAAAATAAAATGAAAGGAAAAACACAAACAACCAAAAAAAAAAAAAAACATGCTTTTGTATGAAGCTGCTCTTGTTTCTCTTGTTAAGCTAGTCAACAGATGCTTATTTCTTCCCCTGGGATAACAAGTTAAAAAGTGAAGACTAAAAAAATGTAGATTAACTTCTACTTGCTGCTTATTAAAAAGTTAAAAGCAATGCAAAAGTAAATAAAAAGAAAGGATATGGATACTGAACAAGAGTTCTATCAATGTTAGGATAGAAAACAATAGTCTTAGACAAGGTAAGTTCATAATTACAAACTGAAAAGATGAATCATTGTTGTGATATGGTGAGATTATTATAAAATAGCAATGTTTAGCAAATGCTTTGGGTAAAAGAGAAATGGTGAAAAAGATTTCACTGGATCATCTTATACATTACTATATTCTTCTTGATAGTATCAAAGTATTTAAAGCTGCTCTCATCTAGATTTATTCATGCAATTTCTAATAGGAATGACAAAACCAAGTTAGTGCTAAATTAACATACTCCTAAACCAACCAGATTCTTATCTTCAAGTTATGTTTGAAACTTCAAACATATGACTGTGTACAACTTGGAAGGTGTTTCTCAAGTAGAACTAAAGCACCAGTCATCATGTTTATATCTCCAAAGAAAATATAACCAGCTTTTCCCCGCTGCAAGACATAACTACATCTGAATCATTCTCCTATTTCTAGAATGAACTGAAGATATCTGAATAAGTACAATTCTTCCAACTGCTGAGATGTTAAAAGATTTCATGTGTCTAGACATAGAGTACACAAATTTTTATATAAAGAGGTTAAGGCACACATATTAAGCAACTATTGAAAAATAATTATATATGGACATGACCATACAACAAATTAAACTGAATTTACTATTCAGAATGTTCCAGGGAGGATAAATTAGTGCATTCTACATATTAGAATATGCAAGAATTAATAAATTCTGAGAATTTATTGTCAATAATTCCACTCTCATCTTTATATAAATTTCCTCTAGAATTATATCTCCATGAGCTCAGAACTGGAAGGAACTTGTATTTTGTGATTATCTTTCTCAGATATTAGAATATTCCCTGCTACACACAGACTAAGCCAAATGGTACAAAGGGCATTTATATTGTACCTGCATCATTAAACGGTTTTATTTATCTTCCCAAAGAAACTGACTAAATAACTTTTTTATAATCTTTAACCATGAGGTTACATTTATAGCAAAAGCTGTAGAACCAATTTGATCTGGAGATTCTTCTAAGCAATGTGGTCATGTACTGTTAACAAACTCATTAATGACACTCCTGGAAGTCAATACTGAGATTCATAACCAGTAGCTTCTTTGTGAGATACTGAATTTGACAGAATTAGAAGCATTTCCTAACAGAGAACATGAAATTGAGGCTTCTGAGAAAACTATGCAAACCCTCAAATTAAATTATTATGAAGCAAGGCCAAATCATTGTAATAACCCAATGGGGTCATGACATAACAAGTTGTTCTTCACTGTGTTGGGCAAAGACCCCCACTAAATACTGATGTTCACACGATCACTTTTCACCCTTTTCCCCTTATCACGGTTTTCTTCCCTCCTCATTTTCTTCCTTGTCTGTTCAACGTGTAGATATTTTTACTCTTTCTATAATTGTTGATCAAAATATCCTTAATATGAGGCCATTCTTAGATTTAATTTATAAATCCTCTGTATTAGCTGCTAAGTGACATCTATCATTAAAGACAACATTCTCTGCACAATTTTTATTTCACCAGTTGAGACAATAGAGGCAAATCATTCTGTTTTACTTTTATTTATATAGACAGATTACCTTTAAAATGAACTTGTTATTTTATTAGTGTCAGATTATATTGATGATTGGATCTTTCCAACCTACCACTCCAAAAAAAATCAACTATAGTAACCTGTTAATGAGACATGATAGAAATGATTTATTCTTCAATTATTTCCTAAAAAAATAAAAGTACTTTCTCCTGAATGAAATTACTAATGTGGGGGTTTAAGAAGGCAACTCAATATAGTTAAAAGGAGGTTTATTTTGGGGTATCTTACAGTCAGTAAAAGAGTTGGTTACAGGATCCAAGAGAGGTGACGTGCAGTCCAGTGGGGTTCTCTGGAGAACTCTGACTCTGTCTGCCATCCAGCATCCAGGATCATGTGGAACCAAGAGGGCCAGCACCGATGGATCTCAGGTCTTAAGGGGTCCTGTCCCAGCCATGCCCCAGGGGCAGGTCCTAGGTAGATGTGGCAGTTACTGGCTACCTCACTGGGGCAGTGCTTCATGGTCAAAGCTGGAACAGCTACCCACTACAAATTACCATAGAATGAAATGTATAACTCAATCTATCTAAGCTCATGAATTTGGCTAACAGTTGCAAATATCTGCTATTTGGCCTAATACTCCAAAGATATATGTTCAGATACCTTTTAAACTTGAAAAAATAAAATCTGTTCCTATTTTCCTCTTACTAATATACATGCTTCATGAGAACATTATTCTAAAATTATCTGCATGACAAGTCTCATTAATCTCTAAGGCTATACATTCTGACCTAGTTATAGTTATCAAAGTGTGAATATCATTGATTATAGAAGCACTGTAAGTGAAGAAATTGTTTGTTTATGTGAATCAGAGTAGTGATTACAGTTTGGGGACTGCAAACAAAGAAAAGTCTATATGAAATATGTCACTAACTGTGGCAGAAGTTATAAGTAATGTGCCCTTTGTGCTATGGGGAAGTCACAGTGGTGTCAACTTGTAGGCAAAAGAAGTGATGGATAATTACACTGTGCTTTATTTCTTGCTGCCTGGCCATGGTAGCATGTGAACCCTTGTTAACATATTGCTATAGTTGTATAGATACAACAATAAAACAAGCAATGTGGAATGACTATGTATAACCTTATGTAAATTGTCTAAAATATATCTTCATCCTTATGGGATTGTTATCTCAGGGTGGGAAACTGGGTTTTCTGCTTACTTCTTATCTTTACTTGATTGTACTCCATTCTTACACTGGGTGTGTGATCATAATGTTGTTGTTCCAGGGCTTTACAAAGTTTTATTTATTCATTTGTTTGTATTTTCTACTTATTATTTTGATTGCTTTGTCTCACTATGTGACTCGGGCTAGCCTAAATCTCACTATGTACTCCAAACTGGTCTTTATAGTTTACAAATTACAATCATCCTGTCTCAGTAATCTGACTGCTGGAATCATCCATGCACACTATCACATCAGGCTTCCATCAAGAATCTTAGATATTTCTCTGTCGCTGCCCTTTCATCAAAATGATCACTGTAATAATATAGTAACCAGAGCTCAAGAAAACCAACAGTTACACTCACTAGTAAGAACAGGTAATCCATTATTCATACAATGCAAATGTATCTCTAAATGTACTTGACAGTATTTCACACGTAAGAAAGTAACCGAGAGGGAGAGTGAAGGATTAAAACACAAATGGACAATGCTTGAAGACTACACAATACAGAATTTCTCCATTGGAAAATCGGATTCATTCTTTTGATGTCAAAAGTCACCTGAAAACATGTGGCATACATTCTTACACACACACACACACACACACACACACACGAGCATTAATAAAAAGGAAAGTATTCAACACTGAGTGAAGTAAAATTTTGTACAATTTCACTATGAATTTTCATTTGAATATGAAACAATAAATTCAAGCATTTACATAGGAATATAAATGCAGCTGTCACAAATAAGAATGCCTGTTCTGAGCAACACAAATAAACACAGAAATTCCCTAAAAACACAAAATCAGAAACCATAATACAGAAGTAAAAGACTTGTAGGGTGATAAATTAGAAAAATAAAATTCCAGACACAGCATTATAAGAAAAAAGAAATCCAAAAATACCACTGAGCTTGTTTTATGTTGGCCATCTACTGCTTGGCATGGGGCCTGGCCTTAAGAACAGTTTTTGTGCCCAGTGAGAATACATTGGAGAAAACTAATGTTTTACTTTCAGGTAGATATATATGGAGTTATGGATGTTGTCTCATGTTCATCTCCACTCTCAGCCTTGGGATCTGTGGAGGACCTGTGCATGCTGCCATAATCTCTTTCAGTACATATGTTCATCAGTCTTGCTGTGTTTTGGAAGGCTTTATTTCCTTGGTATTTTGTATCCTATCTGGCTCTTAAAGTCTTTCCTCTTCCTCTTGTACGGGGTTCCCTAAATCCTGAGATGAGAGAATGGATGAAGACATCCCATTGGGATGAGTATTCCAAGATCACTCACTCTGTGTACATTGTCCAGCTGTGGATCTCTATGTTTATTTCCAGCTGCTGCAGAAGGATGACTTCCAAATGATAACTGAGCAAGACACTGATCTATGAGTACAGCATAAAGTCCTTAGGTGTCATTTTGTTGCTACCGAGACAGAAGCCCAGCTAGACATTTCTCCTCATCAAATGAAGACTCCAGGTCCAGAAATGGATTCTGTATAATTGATCTATTGGTTAAAGGGATCCAATGGGAACCCATAAGCAGCACAGACAATTGTCAAGGCTATTAGTTGCTCTCCACACACTGATGATAAGGCCTTATTTTACACAATATATTGGACATGGATAATTTGAGATAATGCCTACCTAGAACCTTACCCCTACTGATTAGGTTCAATGATACTGGAAGGTATATTACATAATACCTAGGAGAAAAGTAAACACCAACTCAGCTACAAACACTTCAATCTACAATAGTGACTTAGGTTCATGATATACTAATAGAACAGTCGTACAAAACTTATGGAACTAATCAACCAATACCTGATTGGATTTAAGGTCCACTCCAGGAGATGAAAGCCATCCTCGACAGCACTTTGGTGTTCGAGAACCCAGGACTAGACAGGCCAGGGACATATAGATAATTTATTTACATTAATCTATCAATAATTTAGAATATTCTATACTGAAAAGTGTTAGGACTGCAGGATGAGGATGTTGTTGATGATTTATTCATAATATGACAATCACCTTATTTTGAATTCATAACTGCAGAAAAATAAAAATCTAAATTGGAAATCCACAAGAAAATATTCAAGCCCTGAAAATTTAATTAATGGTTAGCATTTCTGGGATGATTATTTCCAAAAATTTTAAATAAATTACTGAATTACTTTCCCCTAGAATGTGAGTGATATCCTTTTTTTAGCTACACGGATTTAATCATTTATATATTTTAGAAGCTAGTTAATTTATATAAGTTGGCTAGACCTTATTCAAGCTACCAGACAAAATTAAATACACTAACATAGCTTAAATTCTTACAGCAGTGTCTGTCCTATAATGACCATTCAGTGCACATTAACAATTATTAGAATTACTCATTCATGTGTAACCTAAAATGTACCAAATCCTTAATTTAATGGAGACAATTTTTCCTTCGTTTTCTTTTCAAAATCATGCATATACTTCTACTGCAACATTATCAAAATGGCACCATAGTCAGAGGTTATTTTAAAGTCTGAGATATTCATTGATTCAGTTCTGAAATTGTCTGGTCTTTTATTTCTCCTCTGGGTTAGCAGTTAATGAAGATTCCCAGCAGAGTGTTAAGGTAGCAATTACAGCAGAATTTTTGAGCTGCAAGAGCTCAGTTGAAAAGCAAATTCTATCTTAATCAAAGCCCCTTTGGGAAAGTGAAGGCAAAGGATAACAGAGCTGCTGCAGAGGTTGAGGGTCTGTGGAGCAAAGACCTAATGTTGTTGCTCTTACTGCCTAACAGTTTCTAATCTCAGGAAGCCTTAATATACTACATTATTTTATGTAATATATGATTACATAATTGAATTTATATAATAAACAGTATTATATAATATACAATCCAGGAAAAGTAGCTGCCTCTGTTCTTAGGTTTAGGAAGTTCTTGTCTGGAGATGAATGCTATTCTACCATTTGAAATAACAATATGTAGGTAAGATTATTCATCAATTTCTATTTGATTTTCTGATTAATAAAGTCAATATTATAGTTTTATATAATTTGGAAAACACTGAACAATGCAATAAATGGGTGAAATAGAATGTCTGTCATCTTGTTTTAATGGTATGGTTATTGAAATGTAAGATAAATTTATTTACTAGTGTGGAAGCATCCTGTGTGTCTTAGAGTTACTATGGCTGTGGTGAAACATCATCACCAAAAGCCTCTTGGTGAGCAAAGGGTTTATTTGGATTATTCTTCTACATCACTGCCCAACTTTGAAGGAATTCAGAGCAGAAACTCAAGTAGAGAAGGGACCTGGAGGCAGGAATTGATGCAGAGGCCATGGGGAATGGTGCAGCTTACTAGCTTGCTCTTCATAATTGGTTCAGGATGCTTTTTTACAGAACCCAGGACCTCTTGCCTACAGCCTCTAATTATGAAAGTATTTTTTCAACTAAGGTTCCTTCCCCTCCAATGTCCCTTGTGTCAAGTTGACACAAAGCTAGCAAGTAAAACAACCCTTTGTCACATTGGCATACAAATTTTTCTTTCTTGTTCATCCCCAAGATCATATGCTAACATTAATATGAACATAACAATATGAATCATTCCAAAAATTAAAGGTCACACAGTCTTTAAAACTTCAAACATGTAAAGTCCAAATTCTCTTCAAAGTACTCAAACTTTCTTTTAGAAACCAAAGTCTTTGTAAACCTCCAAAATCTCTTTGTAAATTTTACATATCTAAACTGTAGGCTTACAGTTGAAAATTGTAAATTTTAAAATCAAACATAAATATTTTTTTTCAAAATGGAAGAACCAGGGCACAATCACAATTACATCAAAGCAAAAACAAACTGTTAGGATAATCTTTTTGTATACTGTGTGAATATATGTTTCTGTCCCTTCTGACCTGCCTCAGGTACCTTCAGGTGGTTTTATAAAGAGCTGAATGGCCAATCACTGGACAGGAGAGGATATATGGGGCTTCCAGAGAGAGATTGGAACTCTGGGAAAGAATCTGAGGCACAGGAAATTCACCATCCAGATGGAGAGGAAGTCAGACACATAGTACTGAGGAGAGGTAAAGAGCCATGTACCAGATTATAGAATAATATAAAAGGGTTAATTTAAGTTTTAAGATTCAGTTGGGGAAAAACTTAAGCTAATGCCAAACTTTCATGATTAATAAAAAGTCTCAGTGTCATCATTCAGGAGCTGATGGTCCAAAGAAAGACCCAATACATTTGACACCCATTTTAGGTCTTTGTATTTTCAGAACAAAAGGAACAGATACCAATGAAGACAAGTAGCCCTGTTTATTCAACCACTCAGAATGCCTCTGTTGCCATTTTCTCAACAATCTGCATCCAGGATAACTTCAAAGCAGGTAGTTAAAATGGTCCAGTCTCAGAGACTATATCTGCCAAAACTTCAGTTAAGCCCTATACTTCCCAATCACACAGAGACTAGACAACAACTGATACAGTTAGTTCCCCAAGGATTTGACCATTATCCCAATTTTTTAGGGTCCTCTAAAGACGTTGTCTTTCCCAGAAAACAGGAAGCGAAATCAAGAAAATGATGTCCGCATTCTTGAGAAGTGGGGTGAATGGTCTTTGATCATTCAGTGGGTTATGGATGTTTGTCATCATTTAGGGCAGTTGATTGCAAGTTTTTATTGGCCATGGTCAGGAAGGAAACTAAGCAAAGGAGGCTATATTAAGAGATTGCTTTCTTTCTTTTTTTTTCTTTCCTTTATCCTTCTTTCTCTCCTATCTAGTGTTGGGAGGAAAAGAGGGAATAGAAGAAGAAATGAAAAGAAAGAGGGATATAGGAATAATAAGATAAAGGGTAGATTAGTGAATCTACCTTTACGCTAAACAGCAACTACTAGTCTCAAATATTTTACCACGGTATGCATTTTTTGTATATTGATACAAATTTAAGTTTTTATTCATTACAACATACTGTATACATGTTTTTATTCTTATTTAAGGTATTGCACTCATTTATATGCAGCTCATTTATAAATGTAATGTAAAGATCTAGTCCTTGCAAGCTATTAGTACAAATGTTTAGGATAGTTAAGAAATGCAGGTTAGCAGCCACCTATAGCAATCAAACCTGTAGTCATGTTAGGTACATTTTCAATGGTCTGGTTCTAGTAGCATCAATCTACTTCAAAGAAGATGATGGGCATCAAACACCCTCCATATGGAGTTTGCTTTCATTTGTGACAAAGTCACCCACTGGGAAAGAAATGGCTACACTTCCTGTTTAGTCAGGTAATATTTATTTTTTCTCATTTCTCTGATGGGGTTTGAAGACAAGATAGTTATAGTTTATAGTTTTTCTTATCACATTCAGAAAAGAAAATCATGAAAGAAATGAAGCATTAAAAAAAGTTGAGAAACATTAAAATTTACGTTTTTAGCTTGTAACACGAGCAATGACAGAAAGTGGTTTAGGTATAAAACATTGGACTTACCAAGATAGGATAGTTAATAGAGTATTTTCCCTGAAACTGCCAAATACAAATGGGCTGGACTTTGTGAATGTAATTCTTACCTGATAATTGTTCTTATTGTATATAGAATCCTCTGGGATTGTCCAAAGACTTGGGTCACTTCACTGGTTCTGTCCTCTGCAGCAAACACAGCTCAACTTCTAAGCTCAGGCAGGCTGCACTTCATTGCTGCTGGTGTTCTCAGTAGTCATCCCATTGTACTGTCATCTCCATAATTCTGGCTCTTCTATTGCAAATGGGCTGCATCTTCACCAGTAGTCATTCCTGGTCTCTCTTTATGGTGCAAACCTTAATTTTTCTCCATGACCACTTCAATCCTGGGGCTTCAACTGCTACTGTGGTTGCAACTTCACTAATGGCCTTCCTGGTCTCTTGGTGTTCTCCATGACTCCTTTATATCTGCAGGACTAGTATGACTTGCAGGATTCCTATACTACCAACTTATGGTGCCAGCACGATGGACAACCTTGGCCACTTCTGGAACACAGCTTCTGTGTGCTGACTCAGAAGAAACAATCCCCAAAGTTTCACCTGGGTGATGCTGGTCTCATCTTAATCACCTAGCTCTAGCTGACCAGCATCAATTGTCTCAGCAAGCAAAGGTTTTACTTTAGTAATTCTGGTTTCTTATTAATTACATCCCATTTTCCATCTCTCCCTAACCAGAACCACAGATTCTTTACACAAATGACCTGGCAGAGTCTTTGCTTCCTCTGAAACTTCACAAGCCAAGCCTGCATCTTCTTCAGGACTCTCAACTTTCTCATCTTCTAAGCTCTGGTAGAACAGTACACTGAGCTCTCAATACTCAATGGCTTTTCTAGCTTTAAGATCCAAAGTCCTTCCAAAATTCTTCTCAAACACATGGTCACATTGTCACAGCAATGCCCCTACTATCCTGATATCAATTTCTGTCTTAGATAGGATTACTATTGCTATGATGAAATGTCATGATGAAAAGCAGTTTGGGGAGGAAAGGGTTTATTTTGGTTATTCTTCCACATCACAGTTCATCATTGAAGGAATTAGGATATAAACTCAAATAAGGAATGAACCTGGAGGTAAGCACTGACTCAGAGGCCATTTAGGAGTGATGCTTATTGTTTTGTTCCACATTGCTTGCTCAATCTGATTTTTATAGGACTCAGAACCACCAGCCACTATCCATCTCAAGGCTAACTAATTAGGAAAATGCTCTACAGACTTGCCTACACCCTGATCCTCTGGACACATTTTCTTAACTGAGGCTCCCTCTTCTCTGATGACTGTACCTTGTTTCAAGTTGACTCTCTGATGTATACATATATGAAAGAACTTAGATAAAGTCACCATAGGATGAGGGGAGAGACAGTGTCCCATTTAGATATCTTGTGACATGAACTAACATCTAAAGGACCAGGAATAGGTTACAACTTGTTGAGTCATTGGCTAGATGAGTCACATAAACACTTTTCCTCAAAAATTAATAGGCTACTACCAAGACTATTGTTTGCTCTTCACAACCTGAGAGTAAGGCTCTATTGCTGAGTACATTTATTTATGTCACTGGACACAAAGAAGTTGAATTGGTGCCCAAATAGTAGCATCATCCACACTGACTAGCATTCAAACTATATCTTGATATTTTTCCTGTATTGTTATATAATTTTCCCTGGGATCTTACAGAGGCTGAATTCTATCAGTATTGTTTCTGATAGAATCTCTTATTGACAAAAATACTGAAGCAGAGAATTTAGGTGATTTACAATGGGAAAATTGTTTTGCTGGGATAGATATAATAGTGATAACAATGATAAATAATGAGAAGAAATATTAAACATAATTTACCTACCGTGTAGATTTTCCTTGCCTAGATGTCTTAATCCCAGATGAAATATTAGAAACTTAAGGTTATTAATCATTTGTTGGAACAAAATTTTAAAAGTTATAGCTAAATAAAGCAGTTGAATTTTGAATAATACAGAGACTAATGGGAAACATTTCAGAAGTTTCAGCCCCTTGTTTAGTTTCTGTGGTAGTCTCCAAACTTCCAGTCAATACCTAGAGCACTGTATAAGTGGTAATTTTATTGCTATTTTAAAATATACTTCAACATTTTAAAAACATGTTTTTATTATAAAATATCTTTTATATTGAAATAATTCCTCAAATCCAAATATAGAAATAATATTTATATAAAATTAAGACATCCTCCCAGAAAGAAACTAACTTTTCCAGCTTTTATTTATATAGATCATCTTCTTTGAAAGTGAATTCTTGTTGAGCGGTGGTGGCACATGCCTTTAATCCCAGCACTCGGGAGGCAGAGCAGGGCAGATCTCTGTGAGTTCGCGGCCAGCCTGGTCTACAAAGCAAGTTCCAGGAAAGGTGCAAAGCTACACAGAGAAACCCTGTCTCGAAAAAACACTAAAAAAAAAAAGAAAGAAAAGAAAGTGAATTCTTAATTGTATATTGGAATCTATGTTCTTTAATTTGCTTCTCTGAGACCCACCAAATTTCATACTGTCTTTTTAACATGTGGATGTGAATAATTTCTGTCAAAGAACTCATTTGTCAAGAAGGTTCTAAGTAACATTACATTGAGCCTGATGTAAATAGATTGTATTTATTAATATTACATTGGGGTAAAGATATAAATAAATACACATATATTGTAAACCTGAAAAAATTAAGACATGAATAAAATCTTTGTAGAGTGCTTTGTACAGATTAATGTAATTAATGCTTCCTAGACAGACTTTTTAGCACAAGAAGATAAGTGATCCTGGAAAGGCAGTCAGTAATGAGCTCACAAAAATGTGAATGTAGAGCCCATTTCCTCTGGTGGGATGACTTGCTCAGCCTTGATGGAGTAAGGAGGGGTTTGGTCCTGCCCCAACTTGGTATACTAGCCTGTGTTGACTCGCCAAGGGAGTCCTTACCCACTATGAGGACAGATGGGGGTTGGGGTAGGGATAGCTGGGCAGGGAGTAGGAAAAGGCTAGGCAGGGGGAACTGTAGTTGGTATATAGTAAAATGAAAAATAAATAAATAAAAACTGTAAAAAATTTAAAAATGAATGTACTTAATGTCACATAGCCATACACTTTAAGAAATAATGTTCTATAATTGAATACTGAATATGCATATACTTACAAGCACTACATAGCTTTAATTTATAGCATAATTGTATAGCACACAAAACATAATGTCATGATGTTTTTATATTCAGCAAAAATAATTCAGCATCCAGCATTTTATTTTTCTGAGACAACAGAGTGAATAAAATTATGTGGGAATGTTACTCTGTGAAGGCCTCAAAGAGTCCATAGCATGCCCTGATTGTCCACTTCCTATGACGGTTGTGAATGAGCCTGAGAGTCTTTCTCAAGCAAAGCAATTAGGATCTGTGCTTTTTGTCCTTGCCTCAATGTGTGATTAAAGCTAGATTTGTTTTATTTCAGCTGGTCCTATTTCCACATGAATGATTCTTCAAGTTAAATGTGCCCACTCAAAAATAATTCTTCTCATAAACACCAATTGAAAACCACCTTAAATAGAAACACTGTCTTGGAAAAATCAGAATGTATTTTTGAATCAAGATGGCCGAGACTTCTTACAAATAAGCTGATGCTAATATCTTGTAATTATTTTGCATGCTTTATCTGTTAGAAAAATATCTGCTCTTGCTGGTTATCACTGGAGTTTATATGGAGCTCTTGTTTGCTCAGATTTTCAGAGGGAAATACTGCTGCAGTTAATCATGCACTATCAAATATACATCTATTCTTCTGATGTTATATTCAGTAAAGCAACTGTCACACTTTATATTTCAATATTTGTGGCAAAATAAGAGATCAAGTGTCCGATGATGCTTTGGCCTATTTGGGTGATATTATCCTGAATTCAGAAATGATTGTATAAACATGATAGCACTAACATTGATGGACATGGCAATTAAAGTATGTCCTAGATGTGGAGGACTCGACTCTGGATTCTCTCTAGCATGAGTAGACTTTGGATTCTGGAAGAATATATTTCTCAGTATGGCATTGAACCATCTCAAATGAATAGAGTTTATATAAATAAATCATCTGGCTACAAGTCCTTCTTTCTGGAAACTTACTGGAAAATCTTTTAAATAGAACTTGAAAATAACAGCAGACCACTCTGTACAAGTATACAGTTTAAACAAACTTGGCTCATGTTCCCTTAAAAAAAATTATTTATATTCTTCCTGTCTTTCTGTCTCTTTGTCTAGCCTCTGTCTGTCTGTTTCTCTCTTGGTCTCTTTAGGTGGTGTATGTTTATGTGTTTGTATATGCTTGCACTTTTTTGTGTGTGTGTGTGTGTGTGTGTGTGTGTGTGTGTGTGTGAGAGAGAGAGAGAGAGAGAGAGAGAGAGAGAGAGAGAGAGAGAGAGAGAGAGAGAGAGAGAGATGAGGAAAGATGCATTCCAAGGTGTGTTCACAGAGGCAAAGGAATAACTTTCTGTAGCTGATTTTCTCCGTGTACTTTCACATAGTTTTCTGTGACTTGAACTCAGGTCTCCACAGTTGGAGTTAAGAGCCTTGATTCTCTGAATATGGATGGATTCCTGGACTTACACTTTTGTTACAACACTGTTGTTGAACCATGGAAAATGCTGGTGGAAGTGAGTGTAGGTAGACAGGCACTTAGGGCAAAACATCCAGTTCTCTCAAACAAGTTCGGGTTCACCATAGCTGTGCTGGTGAGTTTTAACTGCCAACTTGGCACAAACTAAAATCACTTGGAAAGGAGTTTTAGTAAAGGAAATAGCTAAGTCAGGTTGCCTGTAGGCACACAGGGGACTGACTTGACTGTTGGCTGATAAATAAGATTGTGCCCTGGCAGGGGGTCTTTTACAGAACAGGAGGAGAGAACACTAGTAAAGACAAGCAAGGGAACAAGGAAGTAGGAAAACATGCATTTATATCCCTCTGCTCTTGCCTATCTATGTAAGGTGGCTAGCTGCTTCATTTCCAGCCTTGCTTTTCCTTTCCTTGATGGAACTTTCAGTCAAATGAACCTTTTATCCCCCAAGCCCCTTTTCTAGCAGATATTTTTCACAGTAACTGAAATGAAACTAGAACACCTACTTTCTTGGAAAATGAAATTACTATTTTTCTTTCTCTTTGTCAAAGAATACACTTAATATGCACTTCTCATTCTGATCACTTTTCAGCCTGATTCTAAGTTCACCTGGTAGTTTGGTGGGAATTACACATTACATGATTCTAGGGTCTTCTTTTTAAAGAGAATTTACAACAAGCAATGGAGAAAAATCCATATTAAAAAATACTCTTATCATACTTCCTTAAATATTAGTGATACTTCACTGAATAAAATAGGCATCTCTTCTACTTACAACAGTTAAATATTTCCTCCTGCTGGGTTACCTTGTACAGCCTTAATATGAGGTGAGGTGCCTAGTCTTATTGTAACTTGATACATCACGTTTGGTTGGTATTCTAGGGAGGCCTGCAGCTTTCTGAAGGGAAAGGGGGAAGGAGTGCTTCTGGGGAAGAAGGGGGTGGTAGGGTGGGACTTGGAGGAAAGGGGGGAGGAGAAACTGCATTCAGGATGTAATATATGAGAGAAGAATAAGTACACACACACACACACACACACGTATATATATGTATATATGCTTTGTGCCAAGTTTTCTAAAGAGATCTAATTTAGATATAGTAGCTATATATTTTATAAGTGTCACTAAAAATGATAGAGCCATAGTTACATTTGTTAAGTTAGCTAAGTAATAGAAATGGGGATTATGAAGGTGAAAATTGCTAGAAACTTTAAATATAAAACTGGTATGATAAAGGCAAAGTTGTACATATACATGAAGTGGTATATGCACACAAGTAGCAAAAGTGGACTCAGTAGGTTGTATTTATATATTGTACATACATACACATATAAGTGTATATATAAGAAGAGTAATAAAATAAAAGATGCTATTGACTTGTGAAACATAGGCAGGTGGCCTGGAGGGCCTGTGAACCACAACAATGACCAGCATGTTATGATAATCCTAAGGGCACAAAAGTGGAATGAATACACTGGTAGCAACAAACACCTCTTCCATTGGACTGAAGACACACACGGCAAGAGGGAAATGATGCCTGGTAAAGAGAACATAGCTGACTACCCAGGGCTAATGAAGTCATGAATCCTGGAGGAGACATGCAAAGGCCACTTTACTAAGGCAGTGTAATCCCTAACTAAGGTCTACCAGTCCTTACAAACACAAGTAAGTGTAGCCCTCTCCACTCATCAAGAAAACTTCTCTTTGCAGTAGGTGGAAACCATTACAAGATTGTGGAGACCAGTCCTAATGGCTGCATTTACCTAACAGCCCTTCACCTAAGGCTTATGAAACATTGCAGAGGAGGAGGCAGAAGATTGTAAGAGCCACAAGACAAAGAATTTTGCTGTGAGGCTGTGTCATGTAGGAGTATCAGAAACTAAACTCATAAAGTCTCACCAACATGGTTGTCTAAGCATGATATTGGCAAGGATAATAATGATAGACATAGCAATATGACAGCAGACAGCTCATAAACAAAAAACTACTAATAAATGTTGAGAGCAAGAGAAATAGTCATCCCCAAGGAAGAACACATCAATTGGTTGCCCAACACCAATACTTGAAAATATTTATATACAAGTTATATCTTACAGTGAGCAGGTTATGTTTATATATGTAGCAATATATATATAGGCATACACACACACACACACACACACACACACACACGTACGCATGTGCAACACAACAATTAATGAAAAAAGAGGCCATGAATTTCAAAGCAAATTAAAAAGACAAAAAGTATGAATATGTATGTGTTCATCATATATTTAGAGAAAAATAACACACTCTTATATGTCTAATATGCATTTACCAATTATTTTATATGCAATGCAATGCACAATAAAATACTATATATTTGCATATCATTAGATACATTAATTCCTGACCACAGTTAAACTTTAGAATTCAATACACAAGTTAAGAATTTCAATGTAGTAAATGTTCATTGTATGAATAAACACAGAACATACATTGGAAAGGCTTTGATGTGTTTGATTTAGGCAACCATATCACAGTAAATCAGTAATACTTAAGAAATGAAGAAATGAGAATTTCTCTAAATATTCCACTCAAATCTAATATAAGGCCAGTATCACATACATCTTAAAGTTTTTTAATGTCAGAAGGCTATTAGCTGGCAAATAATTCCTTACTTGGGAAAATGTAGCATATATTTAAAGGAAATACAGAAGTAAACTAGTATTTATAGTTAAATAAAAATTTTACAACATTTTTTTTTAATTTGACTTTAATTTAGACAAGTTAAATGTTCTATATTTATATCTTCTTTTACAAATGATAGGACCATTAATAACTTACTGATATACTAATTTAAAATATTACATAGACTAATATACTACACATTTTAAGTCAGATTTCTATAAAAAGCATATTATCTGAAATATTCAATGAGTTAACACCTGTTTAAAACAAAAATCATGTATGTACATATTTTGTTTTTCCACTAGCAAGTTTGATTATAATTTATTGAATTAGTGTATTTTATTGGATGTTAGTGAAATGAGTTTTGTGGTATTTAAGAAAGATTTATATTCTTAGGACTCAAAATAAATACTTTTTGTACTATTGTCCAGACTGATGACTTTCTTAACTAAAAATATGATAAATAATATGAGTCTTCTATTTTTATTGAGAATATGAAAGAGTTTTATTTAGAGCAGATGTTGAAGACAGGAGTACTATTAAATAGATTGAAGATAAAAGGTAAAATTAAAATAGGGAGGTGGAGTATTAGAGAGAGATGTAAACATGGAGGGAAGTGTAAGTATGGGTGAAATCAGAAGGTTGGGGTAATGGTAATTCATAGAAGAGTGTAGGAAATGGCATATTGAAATGTATTTCACAGTCCAAGTAAAAATACAATTGGGGCGGGGGTGAAAGATAGTTCTTATGTTAAGAGCACTGGTTGCTCTTCCAGATGATCCAAGTTTGATTCTAGTACCCCTTATCTCACAAAGATATAATTGAAGGGATAGTGGAACACATTCAAAATGAAAGAAGGGGCGCAGATACTGAGAACTAAAGGATTAAACAGGGATGGGAGCTGAGGGATAAGAGAGAGGTGGGTTTGGTGAATGGGTTAACTAGAACTACAGATGTACTAAAAAAAACCTTATAGAAATGCATTAACTAGTAATATAATCAAAAGATAAAATTTTAAAAATAAAATGTTCAAATGGCTGTGCCTTGCATGGGTAGAGAATGAAGTTCCTGAAAGTCATGGAGTATTAAAGAAAAATTTTATTGTATGGCATGGGATATCCCCTATTGGTTATTGGTCACCAAGGTGCTAGAGGTCTCCAAAGCAATTCATATTTTTATCACCACACTTGATTACCCACTAAAATTGCATGGTGATAAGATCCAAAGAAGGCACAACCCACTTTGGCTGCATGGCCAAAATAAACATTCACACTCGGGAAACTAGGAAGCTTTCTTTATTCTGAGTAGCTTTTATACATCTGAAAGGTGCTAAAAAGACCAACTGGAGAGAAAAAATACCAAAGGTCATATGCAACAGTGGTCCCTGCATATTGCAATAGTGACTTCTTAGGTAAAATATGCCTAGTGATACATTATTTACACATATATTAAGGAGCAGCTAAGCATATTCTAGCTGTATTTAAATCTCAGTCCAAAGGAGGGATTCATATCTTTCACTGTAATCTTGTTCAAAAACCCATGTATGGGTAAAATTCAAAGTTTTATAACACATTGAAGTCCACTTAATGCTGCCCATGTAGAAATGGTTGTGGGGCCATTCACTAGATAATGAGAAATCTGCAGTAGATTCACCCTCCAAAAGAATTATTTTTTCCTTTTGCAGAAGCTATCAATAGATGTGAAGTGACAAAGGGGATGTGTAGAGAGTCATATAGGGTGATTTGGAGGAAGAGAATGGACATCATGGGATATATGGCCTTATTTACTTGTACAGATATATGAAATTCTCAAAGAATAAAGATATAAAACTTTTCTACTAGAAGTCAGTGGTTAAATATAGGAAGGCTGTTAGTCTCACTGGATCTCCAGGAACTCTGAGAATATCCCTGCCTTTAACTCCCAAGGATTAGAGGTATGCATCACCAAGCCTCATAACACACAAGCACGATTTTTTAAAAATATTCTTTGATAATTTTATAATTGTACACAATGTATTAAGATCACATCCAGTCTCTTTTTTCCTCCACCCAGTTCCTTGATATCCCTCTACCAGTTTTTCCTCTAAGATCCTTGTATTTCATTTTTATTTTATTTTTTAATATCCCACGGTATCAACATAGTTCTAGCCACAAGTATGATTACGAAACCATCCACTGTAGTACAGACAACCTACAGGTAGTCACTTTTCCAAACAAAATTGACTGTTCTTCATTGTGATGTTTAATATTTCTGTGTTGTAGTGAGCAACTCAAAAAAGTATTCATATATATTCATATACATTTTCCCAAACATTTGTAATATTTCAGTGATGAGAATATTCTAGAAATTTGAAATAGGGCATAAGTTACTTTTAACTAGGATCATCATTGCATGTGTTGATAATGCACTCCAACTTTTTCTTCACCTCCTTCGAGACTATGAGACTTCGGCTGCAATATTATACATACATAACCTAGCCTACAGCTGGTTATTTACAGAGTCAGACATTGAGTAAAGTCAAATAACAGCTGAAAATAAAACAGAACAAAACACAACACAGTGTGAATTTCAAATGATTAAAATAACTGACTAGACAAACTCAGTAAAAGATAACAAAATAACAGAAAAATGTATAAAAAAACTAAACATCAATAATCATGACATAGGCATTCAAACCATGATGAGATATATGATCACTTCAGTTATAACAGCTATTGGAAAGAGAGTTAATAACTAATATAAAAATAAAGAAAAAAGAACAAGTACTTCAGCTACATTTATTTAATTTGTGTAATTATTTAATTTCAGCTTAATTTATTTAATTTGTTATGATAATATGGAAAAAAGTTTAGATATAATCGGAAGTGCATGCATATGTGTGCGTGCGCGTGCATGCGCACGCGCAAACACACACACACACACACATACAGAAGAGAGAGAGAATGAGAGAGGAAGACAGACAGAGAACCAACTTGCAGAAAGTAAAATTATTTTATGTTGTTGAGAAACATACTTTTGTTCAACCACTATAGAAAACAACATCATTATTTCTCAAAATATAAATATAGAGTCACCTTATTTTTTTTATAAACTCCACTGCTAAGCCTATGCCCAGGAGATTTTTTCAATTGGGTATACTTTCATTGAACGTAATAAGCACACAGAGATGAATTATTGATTTGACAAAATTAACATTTTTAGAGATGAAACTCTTACAAAAGTTACAGTAAGTTTACAGGTAAAGTTTATAAACATAGGAGGCCTTGTATTATGAGTTGCTACCTCTTGAAGCATAAAGGGATATTTCCAAATAATTATTAAGTTGATTTCGATTCATTTCATATTAGCTAAAAATTGTATATGTTTTTGATGTATTTAAGTATTTCCTTTTTTTTTCAGTTTCTCTAGTAGTATGTCTATCCAAGAGCTCTTGAATTTGAGCATTTTTAATAGAAAAGCTTGTTCCATGAGTTATCCATATTCCTGCACATTTTGTTTCAGTTATACCCTGTGTTACCTCTTGGTATATGACAAATTACAGATCTCTCCTACATGTTCCTTGTATACCGCTCTTATTGGTTCATAATATTAACACCACAGGTGATACAGCATGGAAAATATCATATTATATAAGTATTCACCAAAGATCACATATACACAGTAACTCAATGTGCGGATACAAAACATACTGTAGCAATATATGAAGCACTGGACATTACTTGTATTTACATTTGTTTAGGAACAGCAATCTCATTTTGTGTAGATGCTAGGTTGTTTAAAGACATTATTAAATATTATATTATTTTTGTATACCAACAAGAAGAGTAAAAGTTCTAAGAATTCATTAACTGTAAGCAAAGGCAGAAATACATGTGATATAAGATTCATTCCACCCATCATTATTATTTCTATTTTGCAGCTAAGAAAAACAAGTAATGGGGAAGTCTAACAACCATCTCCTGGTAGGAAACTGCTAAGGGCTGAATCTAAGATCGAAACACAGACAAGTTTCTGAGACAGGGCATCTATGACAGAGATAGGATAGTCAGGGAAGAGTCCAACAGTGTACATACTGGAATCATACATCAATAATTCCAGGAGTATTGTTTAATTAGCAGAGTTATCTAAATTGCAATGTCTACATCCTTTGCCATTTCCAAATGAAACTCAGGTACAGGAGTTTACATGTATCAGGTTGGATTCCCTAAAAAGGCCAAATTCATTTCACTGTGTTTCCTTCCAAATGACCTGTCATGGCTGAGTTTCAATTTAGTTCCAAGTTTGGCCATTACCTTATTTTTGAGCAGATGATGGTTGATGCTTTGCTTATACCCATTGTTTGTGCTTCTTTTTAAAATTTTATTGTTTTTTGAAATTAAATATAATCACATAATTTTCTCCTTTAACTTTCTCCCCTCCAAGCTCCTCCCATGTACATTCTCCCTTGTTCACTCTCTCAAATTTCCTGCTTTTGTTAATTACTGATATATGTATATGTTTACTGATATGATTTATATATAATTACACACAGAATATGTGTGTGTGTGTCTACAATCTGCTCAGTTCATATAATGTTACTTGTATGTAAATGAATTCAGGATTGACCACTGGGCATTGGATAACATGTGATGTTCTGTTCCCTGGGGAAGGATATTTTCTTCTACTCTCAACATTCCTTAGTTGTCTATAGTTATCTGTGTAGTGTTAGGACCCCATGAGACTTCCTCCTTTCATGTTAGAGTGTCTGTGGGTTCAGGCCATCCTGGAGGTAAGCATCTGCTTTCTCAATATCACACATAACTATTCTCAGCATCTTCCAGCAAGAGCTACTTGACACATTCTCACATGAGTGCTTGTCTCTGGTGAAGTAATCCCAGGCAATAAGAGCAACTGGTAACACGTATGCTTCTCTTTTTGTTTGAGCAACTTCTGTTCATTTTCTTAAAATACATTCAGGATTTTCTCCAGATTCTTTCCTTATTTACTCTTCCACGTGTACATATATACATAAAATATACTATACTTAATGCTATCACACTTTAGTAGTGATGGTATCCTTAATGCAAATGGGACTAATTTCTATTTCTTTTTGAAAGTGTTTGTTTTTTCAAAGTAAATTTTAAATGAAACAAGACTTACAATTTCTTGAAGAAATATAAAATTGTGTGAAGATGATCTATGCATTAGGGTTTGTATAAATATTAAATGTACTTGACATATTCACTCCTCATATTTTAGGTAATCACAAGCCTATTTCTTCTATCTCCATTATACCATAGAAAAAGCTAAAAGTAATGAGATAATTGACTGTAGACCAAACCCCAATACCTTGGAATTTGTGTGAGTTTCAACAATAGCCCTACTGTGACCAAAGTAGTATGACTGGCAGGGGAAGCCTCAGATACTTGATGGACATGTCTCTCAGTTTGAAGAAGACTATAGGAGAAAGAAAGAGTATTATTTTTTCTTCATGTGCATGTACTTAGTGATATGAAATATCCTATTGCAAGAATAAATAAAATACAACCGTATTACTACATCCATCTCAGATATCAGTCTAAGAGTGATCTAGCAGTAGAGAAGATTAATGAAAAACTTTCCAGGTTATCATAGAGAATAAGAAACTATGTAGATGCAAAAAGAGCCATCCCTTAAGTCTGCTGCCCTATAGACTTTCTTTTGTAGCAGCATTTAATTTGTTATGAATTAATACCTTTGAGGAAAAAAACTTTACTTATGTGCTCTGAATATGGTATTGTTTGAAATAGTCACCTGAGCATGGTATTGTTTGATATATTCATATATTCAACTGTCGGTCAAACAAATCATTTCATTCATGACTTCAGGGAAGAAAGCAGAGTTCTTAATGTTTTCATACTTAGTTTTATTGTTTTTTGAAATGTATTTTATTATGTATGTCTGGAAATGTTTCTTACTTTTATTTTTTATTTTGACGTTATAATATAAACATAACATTCCCCACTTCCCTTTCCTCCCTCCACCTCTATCCCATATATGCCTGCTTGCTTATGAGAGCTAATATACTTTAGAAAAAAATAGCTGAATGCCAAGGGCCTAAAAGAATCTTAACTCTGAGCCTATATCATGAGCCACAGAGTAGGAATCAATAAAAACATCAAGACATTATCCTACTAGGAAAATAAATACATGTTTGTAAAACTACAACCAATAGACTCCACAAATGATGAGGGAAAAATAACAAAATGCAAGTCAGTGAACAATGACCAGACTAAAACTTAATAGAATAAACAGAAGTGTTGTTGAGTTGATACTTTGTGCCTAGCTCCAAAATAGTAACTTGTAGTGAGTGCATCCTTATCACAATAGCTCCAAGCAAACACCAAATCAAATATTCAGTAAATATGTTTGGTTAGTGACAGTAGACAGCAAATTAAACTATAAATAGATAAAGTAAAAACCTTGGTGTCACCTCACAGGGAGCTGGTACTCTGGGTAGTGTTTCGTAGAGCTGTCAAAAGGAAATCCTTGGTGGGATGCCAACGCAGAAGCAGTGTTGTCTCTTGGCACAGAGGCCATGTGTGGAAGCTGATTTCATCCTCTGATTCAAGGCCGTGATTGGCCATAATGATGGACACAGATGAATCAGAGACTCAACTCAGCAGATACCAACAGAGGATTAGAAAACAGCTAAATCCCATCCTTTGTACATTGGAATATACTTAAGTTTCCTTCACCAATGTTGTAATATTGTCCTTATTAATCTGGAGCCTCAGGTGTTCTGTGATAAGACAGGACACTGGGCTCTTCTGAACAGTAACCACACTCATTCTCCTATAACCAAGTGTTTTTTCCTCTATAGTTCAAGCAAAACAAAAGCTTACAGCTCAGAGTTCTGTATTATCTAAGTCCACGTCAAGATGCTGGCACATTTACTAAGACAGGTTCTACACTCTGAGATATAGTACTATCTGTGATAATGGACAGTGAAATATGCAATAAGTATTTTTTTGTAAGGGCATCATTCTACTCTATACTTGAGATGGTCATGGAGTAACTTTTAGATAATTCCATTTTGTAATACAATCAAAAGGCAGAAGACATTTAAATATTATAATATTGGGTGACAAAAACACTCAAAATGTCTGAAATTAAGAGACTGGGGCAACCACTTAGATTTTAGATCTATTTTAAATTCTGATTCCTGATTAAAATCACCTTAATTACAGGAAAGCATTTAGTGTTTTCAATATATTTTAATTGGATTATTTTTATCATTTCTTCCCCCACTCCAGTTTCCTCCTTCTATCCTTTTCCAAATACCCTTCCTGAAGCCTCTCCCATGATCCACCCACTCTCAAGCTGATAGCTTCTTTTTCTTTGATTATTGTTGTTTTGCATGCACACATTTATATGCATGCTGACATGTGTGTGTGCATGAATGGGCACAAAATATATAAATGCAACCTGGTGAGTCGATTTTTGTTCATGCTGTATATGTTATTTCAACTCTTGCCATACTTCACTGGGCAATCAATAAGGAAACTCGTCCCTTAAAGAGGCTAATTCTTTTGTCAGCAGTCATTAGTTCCCTGCAGTTTTTATTTCAGTGTAAGTGAAATTGACCTCCTTCATGTTAATATGTCCATTGCTATTGCCGTTGTTCTGGTCTCAATTGCTCAGTCATTCCTAGAAGAGACTGTTTCACAGAAGACTTCCTCCTTCTTTCACAACATTCCTCGAGGCATGGATGAAGGAATCGTGATGCAGGTATATCTGTTGAGGTTGGGCTAGCCATGATTTTTTGATTCTGCATGGTATCGTGTTGTGGTTTCCTGTAATAATCTACACTGACTATAAAGAGTGGCTTCAACATTGAGGTGTGATTGTGTCACTTATCTGTGGGTATAAAGATAAGATTTAGAATGTTGTAAGGAATCATGTTGATCTGGCAAAGTGGTGCTAGCAGATCCATACTGCTGAAAATTTGTTTGGGACTCTGGGTGTGATCATAGCTAGAAAATGTTCAGAAAGTTACTATTAGTCACTAATGATCATTAAGGCACCTTAGGAGAAGGCCATGAGTGAGTCAGCATTGAGTAAGACTGAAACATGTAGTTTTCAATCTTGAGCTGACTGGAAATATAAGCCATTGTTGTTTAATGACATACATTTGAGGTACTCTTATAAGAATAGCAGTACTACTCTCTCAGGACAGGCTCAGAATTTCATTAGAAAAATGTGTACTCCCGAGAAGGCAGATGCTTGATTATTTTTACAGCCTCTTCCAGGCTAGGCAGGGAATGGATTTCTAAGAACAGAACTCTGCATGAGTAAGCTTGTGTTGGGACTGTGGGTATGATGGCCCAAGGTTAAAGTATTGAGTATAAAACACCCCAAGTTATTTGTTGTGATGAAGATGATTGCTTAAAACAGGAGGGATATGAAATGAGAAAGCAATGGATTGAACAGATGGCAAAGAATAGGACGCTGGAAGGTGTTAAGAATTCCAAGTTAATTCTGCAAGAAATGTTTATATGCTACAAGTGGGGGAAGATACAAAATAAAGTCTCTGTTAAGATTCCAGCTTGCTAAATGGAATGAAAGACAATGTCTTGAACCAAAATATCATTAGATAAATGTTGCTTAAGGGATGTTGATGAGCATGTGCTTAGCTTTTGAGCATGGAAAACAGAGCATTTCTTTCTAAATGCATTAGGATACCTAACGCTTAAACAAATGGTGCACTCATATTGAAAATGCTAAGGGAAACACAGAATGGTATCAGAGTGTTTAGAGACAGCACAGAACAGAGTGAAGTAAATGGAGGAGAGGAAGATGGATGCCATAGCCTGTGCTTGGAAATGACTCGCTTTGTCTAATCTTGAAGTTAGTTGTCACTACTCTATACACAGATAGTAATGGGGAAACACAAGAGGATTCAAAAGAGAGGAACATTCATTGAAAGTGTGTGTGTGTGTGTGTGTGTGTGTGTGTGTGTGTGTGTGTGTGTATTCTACAGTCCAAAACAATTTAAAGTAACATTTTGCTCCAGTTTGAATATTTATCTCCTCTAAAGTTCATGTCAAAAATTATTGCCATTAAATGTTCCGTATTTACATAATGAGCTAGGTATATGACTCAACGGTAAAGTAGTGCTTTGTATGCAAGCATTAGGACTTGGGTTTGAAAACCAAATCTCAGCTTAAAAAATAAAATGATAATAATAATAAAAAAATCTAAGTGTGGTGAAATGTGCTTGCAATCTATGCACTGGGGAAGTGCAGATAGGTGGATCCCTAGCCAGCCCATTCTACTGGGTTTCAAAAGCGAAACATGATCCCTGAGTAAACATATCTGAGGTTTACATCTGACTTCCATGTAAACTTGCATAAACGTTCACAGATGTGTGTTTTACACACACACACACACACACACACACACACACACACACACACACACAGAAAGTGGGATACATTTAAGTGAATTGGTTACAAGGGCTCTATGAGTGGATTAAGCCAGGTAGTTTGCTGTCAGTATTTGTTCCCCCATTTCTGTCTCTCTTACTTTCTCTTGACCTTCCAGCAAACAGAACAGACTTACATTGAAAGCAGACAACAGTCAATACTAGACACTGAAACTGCTGTTACCTGGATGGAACCTACTAGAATGATTGAAAACATAAGATAACATATTATCTAAGGGATATAGATTAATACTAGCCTTTAGAGCTGTTAGAAGATGATTTCTTATTTATTACTTAGTTTCAGAAAAGATCCCATAGAATAAATGATGAGATAATTGAATTTTCCTAAAAGAAAGAAAACAAATTGAAGAATCATCCTTTCCAGATCCCTTCTTTATATGATATAATTTACAGGACATGTAATCTAGTCCTTTATGATCTTGTATAATTTTATGAATATTTTATTCATTTTATTGCTCTTGACTAACATTTTCAGTTTTTGAAGTATATAGAAACTGTACCAACTTGTAGATAAGTCTTGATGCATATTTATGTATATATTTCTCTGTGTGAGAGAGAGAGAAAGAGAGAGGCGAATTGCTGAAAAATAAGAATGCTTAAGGTTTTTGAAGTTTAAACTTACAGTATAAAATGTATGTCTTATCCTTAAGAATAACACACTTCTATACTTTAATTGATGACTTAAGTTGCATATACACTCAGGATGACTATAGACCTTCTCATATTTACTATAAAATAAGATACTAGAACATAGTTGTATATGTTGCAGTAATTAATGGTTTAATAAAATGCTTGTGAAGACAGCAGCCCCTGTAGTACTAGACATACATATCAGGATATATGAATGAACTGGTAACGTTTTGGACTCATCAGCTCTCTTTTGTGTCCCTAAAGTGGTTCACATTACCAAAGACTATATGTGCTCAGTACTTTCAAACTAACTATAAGTTTATATAAATATCAGTTTGGTATGCACTCATATGTTTAGATAATCTAAGGAGTCATCTCTAACTTCTGAATGCAAATATAACCACCAACACTGATAATGTGAATGTTGACATTTTAATACCCTGTATTAAAATCTGAAGTTATCCTTAAAATTGTAGATTTTGTTCTATTTCTGTTTGAAAGTTCACAGTTGTGTTCATTCTATTTTATGATTTATTTCTGTCCTCTTTGAAAATAAATACCTTGTTATACACTCTTAATGGCAGTCAAGAAGCAATAGAATATAAATAGCTACAGATATTATCTCAAGTAAAACAAATTTGTGAATGCAGTCATGCATAGATTAAACAGAATGTAACTTATACACTTTTACAGGTAATATTTCCAGCAGGGCTAACCGATAAGGCAATGAAATATTAGAAAAACGAGTTCAAGGATGCTTTAGGGTGATTCCTTATCAACCAATGTTTTTCCACTCTTATCTAAGAACACATATAAACCACAGTTATTACAGACTGTGATAATAATGCTTCTTCTAGAATATAAATTAATTTAATATGGCCTTGCTAACATGGAATATTTTCATCAACATAAAGTGAATCTGATCATATACATAGCTGCCATTGCAGGCTAAAGAAAGCATTACATTTTAGCACTGGTGACACTCGTCGATGGACTGACAGTATTTCATTAAAGGTGACAGTGTGGACTGCTCATGATGTGGATCACAAATGAGCGCAGCTAGAAGAGTGCACTGTGCACAAAACTTCAGGTGGATGAAATAATGCCAGCCAGAGCTGTTAAGAATCGAAGCAGGCACTTCGCTGATGGGCCAGCAAGAGTGGGGAAGAAATGGTACCCACAAGCACAGTCTTAGCAGAAATACACTGTGTTCATCACTTTTCCCATCATTGCAAGAAAAAAGCTGGCAAAGGCAACACAAGGGAGAACATACACACACTGACATGCACACATATACACACAAACATGCACACACACACACACACACACATACACAAACAAACATGCACACACATACACACACAAACATGCACACACATATATACACACACAAACACATACACATACACACACAAACATGCACACACACATATATACACACACAAACACACACACATACATACACACAAACATGCACAAATACATATACACCAAACATGCAAATACGCACACACAAACATGCACACACACATACATACACACACATAAACATGCACACATACATACATACACACATACAAACATGCATACACACATATAATATACATATTCTGTTTATAGTTCTAGGGGATACAATCTATGGGGGTTGATGAGGCATGACTGCAAAAGCATGAGTTAACTTGTCACAGTGCATCTGAGGTCAGAAAGCAGAGTGATCAAATCCATGGATTAGCTCCTTTCTCCATTGTATGCAGTCCAGGAGCCCAACACAGGGTACAGTGTCACTTAGCTTTAGTCTAGCTCTTCCCATTTCAACAGACCTAATCTAGGAATTCCTCATCGCAGATGTGTTTATTTAGTTTATATAACAGAAGTTTATTTCATAATGATTCCAAATTCCAAAAAAAAGATACACTGTGAAGCTCTGTGCTCTAAAGCGAGTAGCAGCAGTGGATTATGCCTTTGTCACACATTACCAGGAGGTCAAGTTTCTATAAAATCTATCTGGGGAAAATTAGTTTTCATCAGAACCTGAAGGCTTGAGTCATTTTTATTATGGAAAGAATCCTGTCCTTATTATTGGAGGGTAACTATTCCTATGGTATTTTTATTGTTTAAACTTAAGACTGTAATAAATAAAACTTGGAATAAATCAAATCATTAGCCATATATTTCTCAAGTAACTCTTTACGCTTTAAAATAGTTTTGCAAGGAAATTTTCTCAAATTGTATTACAAATGGTGTTCTAAACACAAGGTTCATCTCCATCCAAAATTTAACAGGATGTAATAAATAATCTGCAGAATTTTAATTAATATGTGAGAAGACAAGTTATGATTTTGATAGAATAAGTTATAAAGCAAAAAATTACACTACCACCATTTCCCCAATATAAAATAAGGAATTAATTCAATAAAACTTTGTACAAATTATGGTTCATTATATAACCAATGAAATTTCATTGCCATCTTGATAATTTACATAAAAGCAAAAGGAGCAAACAAACCAAGAATCAAGACAGAATTGAAACATAAGATATTATTTCACAGGAAATAATTATAATCATAAAATACTCAATTTTCCATATCTCATGGAAATATATTTAACTCCAAACAACCAAACAAAAATTTAAAAGCTACAGTGGTAGTTAATGACTCAGTGCTAGCAAAATCATGATTATTGGAGGAGAATATACAACCCTTTAATTTATGAAATCAGCATAATCCACAGCAATAGTCTATAAAATATTTGTCATTATATGCACAGGTAAGTGTAGTCTGCATGCCTCATCAAGAAAATTTCTCTCGGCAACAGATGGAAACCATTGCATGAAATCACAACCAAACAAAATGCAGAGTTGTGAAGCCATGTTCCAATGGATACACATACAAAACATTTCCACACTTAAGGCTCAACAGTTAGCTGTGAAGTTGTGTCTCCTAGGAATATCAGAAGAATGCCACTTGGTCCCATCAATGTAATGGCACAAATGTGAGCTAAACAAAGCTGACCCCAGTGAGCATGCCAAACTGTGGTGAGAAAAGCCTGTGAGGCCTCGAACCTACACAAAGAACTGTAGTCAACTGAGTAAAGTTGGGAGCAGTAAAAGTGACCTTCCCCAAGGAAAGTATACAAAGTGGTTTTCCAGTGACAAGTGGTCAGCTCTGAAAATATTATATGGACTGAACAGGTTACATTAAAAAATAAAAGTTCATATACACATATATGTATGCGATAACAACAAAAACATGGCCATGAATTTTAAGGAGAGTGGGGAGGGGTGGATGGGAGGGTTTTGAGGGAGGAAAGGGAAGAATGAAAATATTGTAATTAAATTATAATCTCAAAAGATTGCAATGCCCTTAGATACAGAAACAAGTTGATACACAAATGCTATTGGATTCTCATTTAATCATGTCTATATTAACAACTTCTCCAAGGATCTGAGTCTCAGACTTACTGATTGTTTCATTTTGTTTCCTGGCATTCCTCTACAGCATGACTATTCATGCAAAGCTTATGTTGTTAGCACAGCAGAAGTGGTATGAAGTGAAGTATAGAAGGAAGATGCCAGTGTTGTGTACTAACACACACAATGATGCCATTTATGCCAATGAGGCTAGATAATATTACACGTTTAATCAGTTCTACCGAAGTTAATCTGGAAAGACTGATAGCAGCGTCACTCCAAGATACCTAAGTAAATAAATACACACATAAATGCAGTTTTATACAATGCAGTTTATCCTCCCAAGAATCTAAAAGTTAAAGCACACACATTGATATAAGATTAAGAAAAATTCTTCAGCAAAACTTCTCATAGCAGTTCAATGCCTTAGAGTCTGTGGCCACAGAAGACAGATTGCTGAGGACACACAGTCATTCTGGCTGCATTTGCACACACAGGTGGAGATCAATAACACTGTCAAGTAGCTATTTCATTCTCACCACAGGCATTCGAGTAAAGAGAGGGCATGTTCAGGATCTGTGCCTTGATGCACACAATGGAAGGAAGGATCAGAGTCGAGGTGGGGTCCAGTGTTGTTCCTATTCTGACAAACCACACTAACAATCTGAAAAGATTTTTTAATCATTCCTATACTTGGTTTTGTTTTATTGTTCCTCTGTGAATGGCATATACTTCACACAAAGGGTAATAGTGGTAATGGATGTTTTATATTTTTTAATCTTTCAAAAAGGTTCTTTTAAAAGATATTTATTTTAAGCTTAAATATAAAACATGTTTTTTAATCAACTACTGTTGGACATTTGATATTGGATTCCAGGTTGCACAGCTACTACTAATTCCAACTTTATTTACGTTAATGCCTATAAGATTTAGAAATGTAATATATTCACATGTTCAAAAATTGAAAATAAATTTTTGCTGTCAGAAGACACTTTTGAAGAAGAGGAATCTCATTTAATCCCCAGTATGATGTAACAACGTATGATTGAAGTTGTGTTACTTTGAAATTAACAACAACCTGGGGGATTTCTCTTTATCATCTCATATAAAGTGCTTATCTTTAAAACCTCACATTCTCTTTCAGAAACTTTTCCATATATACATCTTGTGTTTTTCCTTATTTTAAATAATTTGTTAAAGGTTCTATGAAAATCAATCATATTTATCATACCCTAATCTTTTATAAGTTCATGTGGAAATAAAAAAAAATAAAATCTCGGCTACTTGTTAAATTCTTTAAATTTAAATTTAATAAATTCTTTATTAAACCCTTTCACACCATTTTCCTCTCATGCATATGTCTAAGATACATATACTATCAACATAAAACTTTTGTCTCACCAAATTATTTTCTGCCCCCCAAAAAGAAACACTGATTTGGGACAATATTGCTAACATTGTGTCCAGTCAAAGTAAATATAAATTGAAATGTATATGTAAACGTATAAATAAATATATTATTTTTAAATCTCCCTTGTCATTTATAGATATTAACATGATTCTACCAAGACAGAAAAATAGTTTTCTTCCTTCCTTCCTTCCTTCCTTCCTTCCTTCCTTCCTTCCTTCCTTCCTTCCTTCCTTCCTCCCTCCCTCCCTCCCTCCCTCCCTCCCTCCCTCCCTCCCTCCCTCCTTCCTTCCTTCCTTCCTTCCTTTCTTCCTTTCTGTTGTTCGTTGTTTTTTTTGTTTATTCATTTTGTTTTGTTTTGTTTTTCAGGACAGGATACTTCTGTGTAGCTCTGGTTGTCCCGGAACTAGCCCTGTGGTTTATATAGTCCTCTAACTCAGAGATTAGTCTACCTATGCATCCCGAGTTCTGGGACTAAGAACATTTTTAAATTAAAGGTACCACCATGCCTATTTCAGAGTTTCCCAAAACAAAACTGACAAAAATTATGTCAGAATTGTAGGTGAAAAACAGTTTTTTTTTGTTTGTTTTTTTTTTTTTTTTTTGGTTTTTCGAGACAGGGTTTCTCTGTGTAGCTTTGCGCCTTTCCTGGGACTCACTTGGTAGCCCAGGCTGGCCTCGAACTCACAGAGATCCGCCTGGCTCTGCCTCCCGAGTGCTGGGATTAAAGGCGTGCGCCACCACCGCCCGGCTGAAAAACAGTTTTAAGTTTACTAAATTTAACCATAATTCTCTGGGTCTTAGAATTTATAATAACTATGAATTAAAACTAGTAAGCAATTTTATTCAATTGTGAAATTTATGTTTCATAATACTACAACCTTATCTTACTATAGCCAGACTTTAGTAAATAAAAACATTTTTTATTCTTAAAACTTTATTTCTAAGTATAAAACTAGTTAAATAAAAACTAGTGTTAATTCTGTATGTGTGTTTTATATGTGACAAAACAAATTGAATCTATACCTTAAAAGATGTTTATACAAGCATGTGCATGTGCATGGACACCCACATACATGTTGAGGAATACTGGATCAGCTGGTTCCGTAGAGTGAATGGAGGGGACTTTTGCCACTGTCCTGCATAACTATGGTAATGAATGGAGTCTATGGTCTCCATCAGGAAAGCTCTTGCATTAAATTAATGAATTAAATTATATAGATTATTTACCACCAATGTCTAAAGAGTAGTTTCAAATGGAATTTAGCTTAACAGAGCATGTACAACATAAGTTTCAGAGGAAAATGGACAGGAAAGAAAGACAAGACTTTACTCTTTTCAAACAGAATAGCTATTTACAAGTGTAGAGGGTAAAGCATGGCTAATACATATGTGATAATATAGGACCATACTGTGCAACACACACTGTTTATTCAAGTGTGCTTTTTCTATCAATTTGATACATCCCTTTTATTTTTGTAGGCTATGATTAGTTTAGGGGTATTTCCTCTATGTTGAAATAACTTATTATGCAAGATAAATTAGAGTATTGAACTAAATAATTTTTCCTATTTGGTGTTCAAGTTTTGAAACTACAAATACTGCATTAGCTAATATTATACTGATGTATGTATAGAAATGTCAAATAGCTTCCAAAAATTAGAAGTTATTTGATGATGGCCCTGGGGTGCTTGTGGTACAACTACCTATTAGTAGATATTTGCTAATAAGAATCTTACTTAGAAATAAGAAAATTAATACATGTTGAGATTCAGTCATCTCAACATATGTACTTCTGGTAAGCAGAAACTGGTTTTAGTAATTGGTATCTTATGCATGAAGAGATAACCAGGTGTAGAATATTTATAGATGCTGAAGTTATGACAAGGCTAATGAATAATAAAGCCTCTATGTCTTTGTAAAGTTTCTAGGGATTCATAAAGATAAATAAATTTACTCAGGATGTCTCATCTATTTCCCCTTCCTAGAGTGATCTATGCATCCTTCTTAGGGTCCTCCTTGTAACTAGTTTCTCTGTAGTTATGGGTTGTAGTCTGGTTATCCTTTGCTTTCCATCTAGAATCCACTTAAGAGTGAGTACATGCCATGTTGAGATCTCCTGAGTAAACTAGCAGTAAGGGGGTAGCAATAGAGGGGAGGGAATGGGGGATGAGAACATAAGGGAATGGGATGGTCAAGCTGGAACAGGGATGGAACGAGAGAGCAACAAAAGAGATACCATGATAGAGGGAAACATCATGGGGGTAGGGGGAAACTGGGTGCTACAGAAGTTCCCAGGAATCTACAAGGAATAGACTACTAGCAATAGTGGAGAGGGTACCTGAACTGGCTTACCCTGGTAATCAGATCAGTGAATAACTTAACTATCATCATAGAGCCTTCATCCAGTAATTGATGGAAGCAGATAGGGAGAGGCACAGCCAAGCATCAGGCCAAGCTCCAGAAGTCCAGTTGAAGAGAGGGAAGAGGGATTGTTTGAGCAAGGGGCATCAAGATCAAGATGGGGAAACCTATAGAGACAACCGAACCAAACTAGTGGTAACTCATGAACTTTAGACCAACAGCTGTGGAGCCTCCATGGAACTGGACTAGGCCCTCTGCATAAACAAGACAGTTGTGTAGTTTGGTCTGTGTAAGGGGCCTTGTCAGTGGGATCAGGATCTCTTATTCCTGGTGCATGAGCTGGCTTTTTGGAGCCCATTACCCATGGTGGGACACCTTGCCTTGATGCAGGGGGAGGGTCTTGGACCTGCCTCAACTGAATGTACCAGGCTTTGATGACTCCCATAGGAGGCCTTACCTTTTCAGAGAAGGGGACTAGGGGGCGGGGGTGGGGGTTGGAGGAAATGCCTGAAGGTGAGCTGTAGGAGGGATGAGAGAGGGATCTGTGGTTGGTATGTAAAATGAATTAAAAAAATTCTTAATTAAAAAAAAAGAAAAAGAAAATTTGGTACAGATAAATAGGGTATTTCAAAATTTAATATTAGAGTTTAATCTTCAAAATAACAAAAGCATGTGTTTTTAACTCCAAATGGATAGACACACTTGGTAAAATGAGGCAGTCATTACCCATTCCAGATTCACACATCTCAGGGAATGCTACCTCTTGCATTTCTTATGGCATCCTAAAGAAAACCCAGAGAGATATTATTTTGAGTGATGTATATCATGTGCACTTTTAAACATTTTTTAGTAAATAGGAGAGATAAACTTTAAGCAGATTTTTAAATTATGCATTGGCAAATATAGTTTCACAAGTAAGAAAATTCTGGTGAATATGTGGAGACATAACTAACAGGCTGAATACACTATGACATCAGCATTCTAAACTTCCACATAAGCCTTTTACTGCATAGATACAAGTAGTTCCAAGGCCTGGGGATAAGATAAGAGTGATGGTGGCACTATTAATGACAAGAATGATGTATTTGTGAGAAAAGAATCAAAAGAGCTTGTTTCTACTACTTGTGCTTTGCTATGAGAAAATATAACCAGGCAGATGACCACCCGCGAGCCAAGGAACAGACCCTTGTCAGGTTCCACACATGTCTGCCAACTCGTTATCCTTGGACTTCTCACCCTCCAGCACTGAAAGAAATAAATGTTCATTGCTTAAGCCACCCAGTCCATGATAATTTGTTACAGTAGCCTGAACTGATGAAGTGACTGAGACACATTGTAATGCAATGAAATGAAATCGATAAAAGAAGATTTATGTGTTTTCCTACTCAGATTAAAAAACGGTGTCCAAAGAGCACTGAAACAAAATGAATTGGCTTTAAGAAGTCAGCTCTTAGAGGAGAGGGGAGTTCAGGGCTCTTTTTATGTTGGGTTTTTTTTTGTTTTGTTTTGTTTTTGGTTGTTTGACTTTTCTACCTACTATAACACAGCATGTATTAAAGTAATAACCAAAAATTAACACCCAATGTACATTTGCTTAATATTTGAAACTGAAAATGGAACCTAAAAATTAAAGAAAATAACAAAATTAAATTATAAGTTATGCAAGAGTTAGTCTGATGGCTTTGAAATAACGAGGTTTTCAAAACTATGTATTTGGTTTGAAGAGACTTTACAGAAGGGTATTAGTTCAATATAGTATTAAAAGCAAAATGAAATCATCTAAATTGACTATTGTTTTCTTATTATTCTACACAGCTGCTTACATATTGTGTGTGTCCTCATTAAAAGATAAATGATAAAAGTCATGCCTAAGATGTTTCATATGACTTGTCACTGCATGACAGAGCAAGGATTAATCACTACTTCATGAGTAGTGAGATTCACAAATACAGTGTGATTACTAGAGAGGCTCACTAGGCAGTATTTGCAAGAATGTGTACAAGATATAGGATGATCACAGGTAAATTCCAAGCAACCCATGGTAAAATGTTCAATGTCTTGCTACCCTTATACTCTGAATCAGATAAATAGAGCAAAGGATTACATAGATGTAGAGGTATACTTTGCAGAAAATAACTTATGATTTAAAAAATTCTTATATTGAAAGATACCCTACACTGGATGAGAAAATCAGGAAAATATATACACTTTGCATTGCCACTTCTCACCATTGACAAATATGACTGGAGTCTGGAGAGACAGAAATGGCTTTAAGATTTCCAATGAAAGTATTTTGCTAACATTGGGAGTAGTTCTCTTCCATCTATTTTAGCACTTATTAGAGACAGAGAAAAAACAAATGATTCTAAAACAAATGATTCCAAGGCAACAAGAGCAGCTTGTTTCCAAAGGTGAAGAATTTGTTATCAAATATATATGTATTCTTATTTAAGGTATCTAATTAAATTTTTACCTAAATTGTTTATTTGCATAAAATAAAGGGTGTTTTAAGATGTTGAATATATCAGAAATACCTTTGCTACACATAGTCATTTACCAAGTTCAACTCGCATTACAGTTGGGTGATAAGAGAAAGGATTGTTGTGTCCATATATTCACAATAAGTAGATGTTCAGACCACAGATTCTAAAACATTTAAATCTCAACTCTCACAAGGAGAAAATTCACAGCAGTTCATTTTGTTTGGAGGAATTCCTTGTTATTTTGTTCTGTTAATATCCTCTAGAGACAATACTGGGGAAACAGAACCCTGGGTGCCATATTTTACCTCTTAAAGAAAAGACTGAAACATCATTCTTCATAATAAGTCATCATAAATTCATATGTGAGAATAATTTAGGAAATAATTCAATTAATATGTATTATTGCCACTGGCCATTCATCTGTTTCTTTCTAATCTTACACTTTTATGATCACAGAAAATCATGGGGGTCCTGTGTGCAATTAAAACTGCTGTAAGATGCAGAAAAAAAATATTGCTTATTATTTCTAAGATGTCAGAACAATGAATGATTACTGATTGCTTTAATTCTTCTGAGGACATTAGCATTTTAGGCTTCAGATGTTTACTAATATAAACTTAAATGCTTTTTTTCTCAAGTAAACACAATTAAGCTCTGTTAGGTTTTCTAGTAGGACAAAAGTCAAAAGACATTGCCTACTCTCATCACATTATTTAGTGATGAGAAATAAGATAGTCACAGAGACCCATGACATAAATCAGCTTTGCAGAAGGCCATCAGATTGACTCTGCCTTTCAGAATCTGTACCTGGGTCTTATGTACCAGGCAAGTGATTTTCAAACTGAAAATAAGATTTACTAGAAATAGTGAGCAGCCAGTGTGGGGATTATACAAGAGTAGAATGGTGTTCATAGCCTCTGTTTCACTGCCTTGATACAATCAGCTTTTTAAATGTTATTCTATGTTATATGTGTAGGTTTATCCACTCTATTCTGTTTTATTTTATAGAGTTTTAAGTCCAAACATTTTTTTTCCTTTTCTCTCTCTTTTTTTTCTTTTTTGTTTTTCAAGACACTGTTTCTCTGTGTAGCTTGGGATGTCCTGGAACTCACTCTGTAGAAGTAGACAAGTCTTGTTGGGGAATATTATTTAAGGTATATTATTTTTGTTTATGTTGCATTTGTTTAACTCTGTGCAGCTCTGATACTGTGCCTGTTTCAAAGACCTGATAGCCTAATAAAGATCTGAATGGCCAATATCGAGGCAGGGGAGAGAAATAGGAGGGGCTGGCAAGCAGAAAGGATAAATAGAAGAAGAAATCTGAGAGGAAAAGAAGTAGCCAGAAAAGGAGGAGGACTCCAGGAGCCAGCCAGTCAGCTACAGAGCAAGCCACAGAGTATGAGAAAGTTTTACAGAAGTAAAAGAATGGGAAAAGCCCAGAGTTAAAAGGTAGATTGGATAAGTTAAAGAAAGCTGACAAGAAACAAGCCAAGCAAGTACTGGGCATTCATAATTAAGAATCAGCCTCTATGTATGATTTATTTGGGAGCTGGGTCGTGGGTGCCCTGAAAGAGTCAAAAGAGTAAGAAAACAAACAAACAATACAGCCTGACCTCAAACTCAGAGATATCCACCTGCCTTTGCCTCTGTGGGTGCTAGAATTAAAGGTGTGCACCATCACCACCTGGCTAAGTACAAACATTTTACATTATCACTATACTAGAATATTTTGAAAACACATGATAGCCACTCTCGGTATAACAAATATAATTTGGCATTCACTCCTTCTGGCTATCAAGGATGATCTTATCCCATAATAAGTGTCTGCCTTAATATTAGTGATAGTAAATAAAGCTATGACCTTAGCATTAGCTCCTTCTGAAAGTAGTTACTTCATTGACCTTCGCTCTATGATCTCATGATCTACCTTTCAGTATGAAGGAGATTGTTGGAAACCATTCACAAGACAAATTAAAATCAAAATAGATTTAACATATTCAAGTATGGAAGCATTTGTGTTCAGGCTGGCAAAGGAGTGAGGGAAATTTTGTTAAGAGCTATTGAGCTGACTTAGTATTTATGTTATACATAGATTGGGTTGACAGAAAAATACAGCAGATAGAATTATCAAAAAACAATCTGAGGAATACATTAATGCAAGAGATGATGTAGATAAATTATTTAAGATTTTATGCTATGAAAGGTTGTGTTGGAATATTATACGTTATGGATGTAAATACTAATTAAATAAGTTACTGAAATAATCTATTGGTATAAACTATAGTACTCAATGTTAGAAACATCAGCAGAGCATATTTCTATGCTAATGATTTATATTACTGATACTAATGACTCTTCATAATGACACAAAAACAACAGACTACATACTTAGTATAAAGTAAAACTTTTAGGGATACACAATTCAATAAAATTAAATGAAATGGCAATAATATGATATTTTCAAGATTACTACAAGAAGTCATAAGATCTTACATTTGACATCTTTATTTTGTTCCTTATAGCAAGGGAGCTATAACCTAGTAAGAATCACATATAACAAAATTACACTGAAAATTTTGTTGAAAGACATGCAAAATATAGTTAATTCATTCTAATTATTTAAAACCAAAATAATGCACAAAAAATACAAAATACATGTTACTGAAGATCCCACACATTCTTTGCATAATATAGAGAAATCTAACTGGAACTGAGCTGGAAGCTTCCTCTATGCTGGTTATCTTTCATTATCCTGGAAGGTCTATGCAGGCTGTTGGGATAAAAAATATTCTAGAGTCTTCGCATGGATGCTGGATGGATGTGCACAAGAGTGAGGCATGGCAGTCAGGCATGGACATAGAATGGGTTAGGGTGGGGAGGTTCTCACTCACTGCTGAACTTATTCCTGTTGATAGATTAAGGGGAAGAGTGAATCACTGTCTCCAGCTTTGTACTCACTAGCAATCTCTCTAGGGGCCAGAAATCCCGTGGGATAATTTGATTGTATTATATGCATGCATTTTCATGTGTGAAAAACAAACAAAATAAAAAGAAAACAAAGGAGAAATAGTAAGCAGAAAAATAAAATATTTGACAATATTACTGGTTTTTAAACTGAAAATGACATTATTCCAAAGTAATTTGTGTGACAGAGACATAGTATGACTGTAAAGCAATCAAGATTCCTTTTGGGAAATATCAGCTTTCCTTATCCCATAGATTACACCTTCTCTGTACCACCTGGAATTATTCTACATGTCTCAGTGAAACAAATCATTTCCATTGCCCACCTATTCTCTCTGCATTCCCTTTACTTGACCACTGATTTATACATCTGAGTAATGAAAGAAGTCTGTATTATAGTTTGCATTATTTTAAGTTTGAATTTATATAGTCATGCTATAAACTGGTTATCTCAATCACTTAAACATTCTCTAGATGCTCCTCTGCTGAGCAAGTTATTAGAATGACCAATGTGGATTATAATTTTAGTATTTGATTTTAATTAATACATTTTTTACTAGGTCAGCACTGACTACATATGAAGAACTGCCTATTTTTTTCATTCAAAATCCCAATGTCGTTGATCTATCTCATAACACTAACAGTGGAAACAAAAGTCATTGAGTGGTATACCAACCATCCTGTCTTATATGTATGGAAACTCAGTTCTTCATTCAAACTCTTGTTTATTCTCCTTCAACGACCCTCAAAATATCTCAGGACTGCACATATGCAGCTTGGATTTGTAGTTTTCTCCATCTACCAAACAATTTCCTAAAATATTCTCATGTCATGCTCCCATATTATTTCTCTGTCTATGCTTATTAAGGCCATTCTTGGCTGTTTCACTTATAATCCACACATTACCACATCCATTGCACACTAGTCGCTCTTACACTAATTTTCTGTAAAGTGCATATTATCATTGGGTATAGAATTAAGGATACTAATTGGATATTTACTTTATGGCTTTAATCAAAATCTGTTTCATGGGAACACTGACCAGCAAATTGTACACAATATACACACTTATTTATTTCAAGAGTGATTAGCATTTTTACATGGATAATGCTAGTCATTATTTTTTTACTCACCTTAGAACAATTAGTCAACATGTCCTTCCTTACCATGGCAACCAACATAAGCCAATATCCAATAGTACCCAGAAGCAGCAAAACCACATGAATCCCTCATTCAGGCCATGACTAAATGTTGAGAGGTTCACTCTGTGAAGAGCAATTGCAGGCACCTAAAGCTACTATGAGTTCATGATTACAGTGTCGAAGTCATGCCTACAAAATATAATTCCATAAACCTTCTACTAATCACCCCACTCTTATATTCTTTCTTCCCCATCTCTTGCAATGCTCCCTAAGCCTTGGGTGGGTGATGTTTTTGTCCTGTTTAGACCTGGGCACTCAATCCTCATTTACTCACTTAATACCATTTTGCTGTATCTGATAGACATTGTGAGTAGGTAAGAAGGTTTTTAAAAGCTTCTAACTGTTTTTGACAGTGGTCAACACTGTCAGTCAGGCTAGTAGAAAGAAAGACAATTTACAGTACCTTTGAAAACCATTAGGATTCCCAGCCTTACAATAACAGTTCCAATAGTGACATGAAACTTTAATCTGTATTTATCATTCTAACTTATACATTTTCAAAGGGCAAAAAATAAAAGGCTAGGATATATAGTATTAGATCTATAAATTCAGGTTCTAATTAAGAGATAGATACTGTAATCAATCCATACAAATCTAGGCAAAATGCCTCTTTCTCCCTACTGCCTGTGGATCTGGATGTAGAGCGCTCATCTACTTCTTCAGTACCATGCCTATGAATTTATTTGAGGAAATAATTTTTAAAAATAAGAAAAATAGCACATAAGTTATCACCAGTGAATATACTTCCCACTAAAGAAAATAGTATGTTTGTATAAGTACCCCAAATTAAACATTTTCAAAAGAAGGTATGGGGCGTAATTTAAGCTGGCTACTGCACAAATGGGCAATAGATGCAAGAAGAAGGCAACTGCTACTTCTCAATGAAGAAACTGTTCTGAAATATGATCACTAAATGAAGTACCTATAAAATTTATACCACACTGGAAAAGCAAATGACTATAAAACTACAAATAGATAAACTCAGGTATGTGGTGTTATTAAATTTAGCACAGTTAGATCAATGTCTTACTTAAAGCTATTAAAATTATTTAGTTCATTACATTTCTTAAAACAATCTTATGGACAAATCTGTGAGTCTTATTCAGTGTGACTTAGATCAATTGCATTGGTGGCCATATTTTGTGAGGGAATATATTTTATCTTCTTCAATGAGGTCTTTTTTTTTCAACTATGCATAATCAAATTAATTTAATATTAGATTGACTTTTGGGTCCAGTAATTCAGATGTGAAATGAGCAATCCTATAATGCTAAAAGTAAATGTCCTTGGCCAATGAGGAACACATACTGTCTTTACCTTAGTGAAAGAGACTAGTGATAGAAACCCTGCAAAGTCTATCTGTACCAGAAAACAGGAAAAAAGCCAGAAGTTTATCTTATGAACCAGGAATAGGGCTCTGTGAACCAGTATGAGTATGTTATGAATCAGGAAGTGAGCTTTGTAAACCTAGAAAGGAGTTCTAGGAGCCAGGAAGAGACTCTAGACATAAGGAACAGGGCTCCAGGAACAAGGAACTGAATTCTGTAAACCCAATGAAGGAGTTATTAACCAGGGCTGCTATCCAATTGTGTGATTACAAGCTTGCATTCCCACCAGCAGTGGAGGAAAGTTCCCCTAGCTCCACATCCTCTCCAGCATAAGGTGTCTTCGGTGTTTTTTGATCTTAGCCATTCTGACAGGTGTAAGGTGGTATCTCAGAGTTGTTTTGATTTGCATTTCCCTGATGATTAGGGATGTTGAGCAATTCCTTAAATGTCTTCCAGCCATTTGAGTTTCCTCAGTTGAGAATTCTCTGTTTTGTTCTATAGCCCATTTCTTAATTGGACTGTTGGGTATTTTGATAAAGACAAACATGGTATGTACTCACTCATAGGAGGATACTAGATGTGGAACAAGGATGACTGGACTGCTACTCACATCACCAGGGAGGCTACCTGGAAAACAGGACCCCAAGAAAGACACGGGGATCGCCCAGTGATGGAGAAATGGCTGAGATCTACATGAACAGCCTGGACATGAGTGGGGGTAATGAAGGGCAAGGGTCGAGGGAAAGAGAGCTTGGGGGAGCGGGAGATCCCAGCTGGATCAAGAACAGAGAGGGAGAACAAGGAATAGGAGACCATAGTAAATGAAGACCACATGAGAATAAGAAGAAGCAAAGTGCTAGAGAGGCTCACAGAAATCCACAAAGATGCCCCCACAATAGACTGTTGGCAATGGTCGAGAGACAGCCAGAACTGACCTACTCTGGTGATAGGATGGCCAAACACCCTAATTGTCGTACTAGAAACCTCATCCAATGACTGAGGGAACTGCATGCAGAGATCCATGGCCAGGCCCCGGGAGGAGCTCCAGGAGTCCAATTAGCGAGAAAGAGGAGGGTTTATATGAGCAAGAATTGTTGAGACCAAGGTTGGATAAAGCACAGGGACAAATAGCCAAACGAATGGAAACACATGAACTATGAACCAATGGCTGAGGGCCCCCCAACTGGATCAGGTTCTCTGAATAGGTGAGACAGTTGATTGCCTTGATCTGTTTGGGAGGCATCCAGGCAGTGGGACCGGGTCCTGTCCTCATTGCATGAGTTGGCTGTTTGAAACCTGGAGCTTAGGCAGGAACACTTGGCTCTCAGTGTGGGAGGAGGGGACTGGACCTGCCTGGACTGAGTCTACCAGGTTGATCTCAATCCTCGGGGAAGTTTTTGCCCTGGAGGAGGTGGGAATGGGGGGGCGGGGGGCAAAGGGGGGCAGGATGCGGGGAGAACAAGGGAATCCGTGGCTGATATGTAGAACTAAATTATATTGTAAAATAAATTTTTTTTAAAAAGTGTGATTACACATTTCCAGCCTACAGAAATAATAAAAAGCTTCTGTTTATCAAGTGTGCAATATGTGGTGCTCTGTCATACTATTCTAAACTAACACACTGAGACAAAAATCAATCAAATAATAGATATGTTATTGTCCACAATGATTAAACCCTTATTAACTCTTACAACTGCAGTTCTGTGTTTCTTTCTTGCATATATTAACAATGATATAGCTTCATTATATAGTGGATAGATTTAATTGTATTTTCACCAGTACTGTAGAGTGTAAGGCTTTCTATGACCTTGAATCCTTGTTATTTATCCATTTTATTTAAAAAAATATTTACTTAAAATTGTGTGAGCATTTTGTCTGCATATTTGTCAGCTTATGCCTGTGAAAGCTGGAAGAGCACATCTAACCTCTTGAGACTAGAGATATATACAGTTGCAAACTGCCATGTGGGTACTGGGAATCTAACAAGTATCCCCTGAAAGGGCAGTATCCTCTGAAGGGGCAGCCAGTGCTCTTAAACAATGAGCCATCTTTTCAACCCCCTTATCTTTTATCTTAGGATTACTAGTGTGAGAGTGGTAAAATGAAATCTCAATGTGGTTTTTGTTTGCAATGATATCTAAATATACTGAATATTTTTAGTTCCTTCCATTCCCTTGATATTAATCATTTTAAGGAAAAATAATTGCTTCTATTTTACAGTCTCACTTTTCAAACTGCTAATGGTTTCTTTTACTGGAGAGCTTTCTTTATTTGAGAGACTATTTAATACAATCTATTAAAGTATGTGTATTTTTAAAATTATGTCTCTTTTAAAGGACATACGATTTGAGTAGGAAGTATCTGAAGAATATTCTCAAATGTTCAAATGACAAGTGAGACTTAGTAGCTCTCCAAATCCTTCTAATAATTGTTAATTATTCTGGAGCCTTTTTTAAAAAAATAATCATGTTAAACCTATACTATGCTTTCAAAGGAATCAGTGAAATTTTCTTCAAAGCATCTACTGGAAGGAATAAATGTCATTTAAGTTATTTTTAATTGGTCTTCCTCATTAAATTGCAGCTCACTACTTTTAATTATTCAATTCAAAGACATTGAGTACTTCCTTTTAGTCTTCAAAGTAACAGAAGTTGATGCAAATAGGATAGAATTGGGATTCCTAATATTGCTTGCTGATACACATAAAAAGTTGATATTTTATATTTTCATTCCTATGGCAGCCAAAATTTGAATTTTGGGTAGCCTAATGAATGTAAATATTAGGAAATAAAAATAATTAGATGAAACAATGGTATGCATATATATATATATATAATTTCATATAATACTGAATAACTTAAATAATATAATTTTGAACAGAAGTTAAATCATTTCACTTAAATTAATAGTATTCACATTTTGTCTTCATAACATTATGAACAGAGTACTAAGTCCTTCACAGGTTCACATATTAAGTATATGGTGTCCAGATATTGGTGTTGTTTTAGAAGAGTCTTAAAACTTCAGGAGGGGCAGCATAATTCCAGGTAGTAGTTTATTGGGGGGGGGCAGTCCCATGCCATATCTGTCCATAATTCCTTCCCTTTTCAGACAACCATCAGAGCTTGATAAAATCCTGATTTTGAAGGCATGCAGGATGGAGCTTTGCACCAAGGCTACAGAAAGCTGCCCAGGGCAGGCAACATGTGAGATGGTTGGATGCCATAAGAACATAAAGCTGCAATAAAGCCTACTTTGCAGTTGAGGCCCCCGAATACTGAAGCTCCAGAAACAGGTTTCCATTAAGAAAAACTTCAGGCTCAAAATGCTCTCCCACAATTCTTTGAGAAGAGTATTTCCACTAACAAATCCACTTTTCTCTTTGCAGAGCATTTCCTCTCAATATATTAGGCAAGAATAATTAATTTCATATTTTCTATTGATTACTTCCAAGACATAATAATTAAATTGACATAGAACAACAATATCTAATAATACATAGGCCAATTGAGAGCTTGGAATCACAGCATGTGTTTGAGGGTGGCAATCTTTGAAAATATATAATGTTTAAAAATATCTCTTCTTTGGATACTTCCATACAATCAAAATTTATGTGTAATAATTGCAGATATTAGTAATGACTATATAAATCATAAATATATGTGTGTTCTCTTTTCTTCTCTTCTGTTTTGAAAATAATTTATGAGATAGTCTATACCTAGGTATTAAATAGCATTCAAATAAAAGACATTTGTCATCATCCAGATTAACATCAATTATACCTTAAAGGACAACTTCTTGCAAATGATATTCAGCCCACAACATAGTTTGTTATTGCATTGGAGAATATTGTTTATATAATTTCATTTATTCTCCACCTCTGGTTAACAACATCTGTCTGCTTTCAACCCATCCTGCAAGTTGGAGAAGTGATAATGTTAAGGACACGATTCTTTTGAGTGCTTCTGAAGATGTGAATAACCTTTAAACCTCCGCTTCAGCTCTTAAGATGTGACCACAGATCCTGGACCTCGGCTGTATCTCAAATTTTTCTGGGCCTTGATGACTACTCCCGGTGACAAATGGAACATATTCTACAAACTACCTTGCACAAATAATACTTTTGGATTGCTTGTTGTGCTCACTTGTGGAGCTGAATGATCCATTTGTCTTCTAACCCTTAAGGATAAAAATGCATTAGTCTTTTTACTTCTCCTCCAATCAGTGCTATTTTTCTTCTTGTGAGTGAATGGTTGTGTGGAACCTCTGTCTGTCATTTTAAGAACCAGTTTGTGAAAGCTTCACTGTGATTTGGGACTCTATATTCTCCTATAAACTTCAGTCTAAGGCTGAGAGTGGCTAGAAAGAAAAGGGTAAATATTTCAGGGTAAAACTGTTTTCCCTCATAACAACTACTTAATTCTGTACAGATCTTTAAATATTGAGAGTACTGCATACATTACTCTACAGGAAAGCATAACAGGTGACAATGATGCCTATAAATATTTTAGTTGTATCTACTAAGGTAAAACCCTATAATTATATTAGAGACAGCATATTATATTTTCCAAGACCATGATTTTTACAAGACATTTCCCTGGGTTCAAACACTAACTAGAGTTATATGCCTTCTGTGTGACCTTGGGTTAATAACCTCTTCACATTGCAAGTGTCACATCCATTATATCAAAGCAAACCTGTGTTAGTAAAAAATATAAGCATATCAAGAAGAAATGTAGGCACAAATGTTGTGTTGCCAACAAAAAATCTAATGAGCTATTTGTATGTGTACTTATGAACAACTTCATGGTGATTTCAACTTATTTAGGAAAACAACCAATGTATAGCAATGTGCCCCTCAATATTGTTTGCAAAGAATTGTTCAGGTTAAAGGTTGGGGGAAAGAGAGCTTAGAGGAGTGGGAGTTCCCAGCTGGATCAGGAGCAGAGTGGGAGGACGGGGAGGGAGATACCATGATAAATGATGACCCCAGGGAAATAGGAAGAAGCAGAGTGCTATAGAGGTCCCCAGAAATCCACAAAGATACCTCCACTGTGGACTACTGGCAATGGTCGAGAGAGTGCCTGAACTGACCTGCTCTGGTGATTGGATGGCCTGAACACCCTGGCTGTCATGATAGAACTCTCATCAAGTGTCTGATGGAAGAGGATGCAGAGATCTGCTGCCAAGCCCCAGGTGGAGCTCCGGGAGTCCAATTGGTGAGAGAGAGGAGCGACTGTATGAGCGAGAGATGTTGAGACCATGATTGGAAAAAGCACAGGGACAAATAGCCGAACTAGTGGAAATGCATGAACTGTGAACCAATGGTTGAGGAACCCCCATTGAACTGGACCAGGCCCTCTGGATAAGTGAGACAGCTGATTAGCTTGAACTGCTTGGGAGGCCCCCAGGCAGTGGAGCTGGGACCTGTCCTTGGTGCATGGGCTGGCTGTTTGGAGCCTGGGGCCTATGCAGGGACACTTTGCTCTGTCTTGGTGTAGGGAGGAGGGGACTGGATCTGCCTTGGCTGAGTCTACTAGGCTGGGCTGACTCCCCAGGGGAGACCTTGCCTTGGAGGAGGTGGGAATGGGGGGGGCGTGGATTGGGGAGAGAGGGCTGGGGGTTGGGAGGAGGGAGGATGGGGGAATCTGTGACTGATATGTGAAATTACGTTAATTATAAAATAAAAATATTTTAAAAAATTAAATTAAATTAAAAAAATATTCAGTACATATGAGCTGAGTTCTTGATTGCATGAAACCAAAAATAATGTAATGGTGTTGTTAATTTATATTTGGGATGATGAAGATAGTCCACTTTTGCTAAATGGTAGAATATTCATGCTTTTGAATACTCTTGGTATAACAGTTTAGATAAGGATGCCTGAAACAACTTTACTATGGCACCTCCAATTAAAGGAAACATATAGTCAGAGTATCCAGTCCTAATTTAATGCCGTCTTTAGACTCAGATATTTTCTTCCTAGGAACATGAACCAGGAATTTATGATCCATCCTATACCATTTGAAAAAATAGAAGAAACTTAAACTCAGAATTTTATAAAGAAAGAAATGATAACATTGAGGTAAGGAACCAATGAAATAAGCTAAACCAAAACATAAAAATGAATTCACAATACAAGAATTATCAAGGACAAAAAAAAAGCCTTCTCTATATGATTTGTAGCAGTTTCTTCTGCGATCATAACCTTCCATCTTGGAAGGAAGCTACTGAAGATACAAGAAGTGAAAGGGGAAGTGAAATAGAACGCTTCTTAAAAGAGAGGATGTTAAGAGGAATGTAAAATGATAGGATGCTCTAAGTGAGGGTCTTAACATTGTCTATCCTGCAGGAAAGCTTGTTAAATTTAGGAACTATAAACCCCAACGGCTTCTTGAAGACCCAGACACTAATCAGCTTCATGGATTCCCTCCCTCTTCATGTATGTGTAAACAGTAAGGGCTGGTGAAGAATACTCTCAGCTAAGATAAGCAACCTAGAAGAAGCAGAAAACAGCCAAGCACGCTGGAAGAGACCAGATAAGCCAGTTACCGGAAAAAGTCTCCAACCTGTCAAGTTGCCTGAAAGTTGTTCTGTGTCCTCAGACTTTCCAGCTTTCAGGAGCTATTTACCCATGCTGAGATGAGGCTTTAGTGATGTGGTTGCTTTTCTGCCATTTCGTTAGTAACTGCTCACACGTATTCCTGTAAGCAGTCAAAAAAAAAAAAAAAAAAAAAACTCACTTAATTCACCAAGTGAAACTTTCACAGCATACTCACTTGGGTCTATCTTTTTGTTCTCTATCTGAGATTAGTGTATTTTTGTTCATGTCTTCTGGGGGATAATGTTATACAACACTATAATACCTAAGAGTTTTGTAACCAGAAATATTGTTTAGAAGGAAAGATTTTTTTTAATGCCACAAGATTGCTTCATAAGAATAGAAAGTATATGGACATGAGTAAATATTTTAGAATTTATAAATGAAAAATTAAGGGGGAAATAGGAAAAGTCATGGTTCCAGACATCACATAATTATGGTAAATCATAAACAAATAGATAAATAAGTAGTAAAGGTCATCAAAAAGATACTAAACTCACTCTGTTATATTGATATTGCTATTACAAAGTACCCTGACTACGGCCACTTATAGAGTAAAGCATTTAGTTGTGCTTATGGTTTCAGAGCATTAGAGTACATGATGGCAGTGCAAAGATGTGACTAAAGGAACAGCTAAGTGCTTATATGCTGATTCTCAAGTAGGAGACAAAGACAGGACACACCGGGAAAGATGCCAGTCTTTCAGAACCTCAAGGCCCATTATTCCCAGTGACACACCTCCTTCAACAAAGCCATGAGTCTTAATCTTTTCCAAACAGCCCCACCAACAAGGGACAAAATATTAAATATATGGGACTATAGTGTCAATTCTCATTCAAACCACCACTGTCCCTGGCCTCTGTAGGCTCCTGGCCATATCATAATGCAAAAGCATTCAGGTCAGCTTTTAAAGTCCCCAAGTATTTCGCAGACTCAGTAGTGTTTAAAAGTATGGAAGTCCAAGTCTCTTCAGAGATTCAAGGGAATCCCTTAATCCTATCCACCTATAAAATCAAAATGTAAATTGCATGCTTTCAATACACAATAGCACAGAATGTATATTATCATTCCTAAAGGGAGTGATCAGGGCATAGTGAGGAAATGCTGCAACAAAGAAAAGACCTAAACCTACCAGGGAAAATGTCAAATACCTTCATTCTATATCTGAGGTCAAGGGGCTTACATGACTCTTCCCTTTTGGTGTTACTGTCTGCAACATATTTCCGTCTCCTCAGCTGTTCCCACTACCTGCATATAGCTCCCCTTGAAATAAATTCTATGGCTCTTACACCTTTAACATATTGGGGTCTCCAACAAAGCTCAGATTTCAATTTCACAGTCACAAAAAGGCATCTAAAAGTCTCCATAAAAAAGACTCCCTTACCGGGCGGTGGTGGCGCACGCCTTTAATCCCAGCACTTGGGAGGCATAGCCAGGCGGATCTCTGTGAGTTCGAGGCCAGCCTGGGCTACCAAGTGAGTTCCAGGAAAGGCGCAAAGCTACACAGAGAAACCCTGTCTCGAAAAATCAAAAAAAAAAAAAAAAAAAAAAAAAAAAAAAAAAAAAAAAGACTCCCTTATCCTACACCTGCCCTCAGCAGTTCTCCTTAACCACAAGGGAAGATTTCATATCCACTTACTTAGTATCCTCTACTACTCTAAAACAAGAACAACACTGATGATGTTCCCAAGTTCTCTAGCAACTGGCAGAGAATCCTGGCCTACTTAATCTCATTTGTAACATCTTTGAGCTTTGATTTGCTTTTTAGGAGCAGAAAACTCCTTAAACTTTTTTCTTTCACTAATTTCAGGTTTAAGTGGCTGGAGTATAGCCCTAAAGTCAACTCTTTTCTTAGCCCAATATAGATCAGGCTTTATCTTGATTGCCTTACCTCTATGAGCACAAACTTTGCACCAAAAAATAAATTTCCTATTGCTCTGCTTTCTCTGAAAAGTGTACTTTTTATAATTCTTTTTCCCTCTTTAATCTTTTTTTTAATTATAGACATGCATAATACTGATTACTGTTTACCATGTGACAGAGACAATATTACTCTGTCTTGAAATTTCCATAGACAAATAAATTAAAAGATTACTTTTCATTTTAGCTATAGGACAGTTCTTAGGACAAGGATAGAAGGATGCCACCTTCTATGTCATAATAGCACAAAAATGGTTTCTAGCCTAGTTGCTACTATGGTTAGTCCACTCTAAATACTTCTGTTGTCCAAGTTCCCACTAGATTATCCAATATGTTCTGCTCAACTAAGAAATAAATAACTTATATAATATTATTCATATATTAAAATTTGAATATTAATGAATGTCACATCAGCAATTAAACATTTTGCTTGTATTGTTTCATTGATAAATTGTATTAAATTAAGGAAAATATTACCAATTCTATATAAGTAGAATTTCCAAGGAATGGGCAGACTCCTTCAACTTTTATTTTACAAAGATACAATTACTCACAAAAACAAATACAATTATTCACCTGAAGAAAAAGTTGTAAAAGTGCCATGAAAATGGGGGGAGGGGAACAAAAATTTAACCCTTCAGGATCTCGAGAGAATGTGAAAATTAGCAAATCAAATATATGAATATCCAAAAAGGATGTTTATTTGTCCATGCTTGTTTCCTCCAGCAATGTAAGGTTACTTACATCAAACTGTGACATTGAGTGTAGTATTCTATTTTAATCCAAGGAAGGAGGCAAAGAACATATTTAAATAAACATATAATGTGAACATTTGGTAAAATTGATATTCAGTATTAAAAATTCTACATTTTCTTGAGTATTTCATAGTTTCATTTTTATTATAGTTGAATACAATTCAATTTTATATTTAATATAAGTACAACATTCTCTATCAAAGCTGTGACCATATGCACAAGATCTGTACAACACTGGCCCTTCGACATTTCATCAGACATAGGGGAAATCATTAGTCACCATCCTGCCTTGAGGCTGCAGTTACTGTTCACTGAGAAATCAAGTCGTATCATGTGCCTGTTGCAATGGAAATGTTGCCTGGAAATGCTCCAGGAAATTACCCACCAACTCATCCTGGTGTGGGTGACTCTAAATAAACTAAGTGAAGCATACACAAAATGACATGATGAAAGTGGAAAAAAGACTTGTTGGAAAAAAGGGTTCCAGAGGGAGACTGATAGCGTGTGATGAGAGTAGAAAATGGGAGATGAAAATGACTAAAATTCTTTGTACACGTGTTTGAAGCTGTCAGAGAATGAAAAGTATGCAAAGAGGAAAAAAGTCACAATATAAGAAAAATACAGTTAATTTAGTCAATCTGATAAACTATTCCCCACTTATCTGAGACATATGTTTCAAGATGCCCAGAGGATAGCCACAACAACTAAGCCACAGAGCGTTTTGCATACAGAGTCTATGCTCATTCCTGTATGATTGCAGCTCTCTAGTTGGGTGCAAAGGGGTTACCTACTAGGGCAGGCTCTAGGCAGTCAGTGTTGTGCTGGTGAAACTGATCTTCCTCTAAAACCATTAACCCTTCCACAAGGACTAACATAAGCAGACATGGAAATTCACACAAAATCTGATCAATGTTAGCCTCAGAGAAAAGACTTTAGGAATATCTGCAAGATCATTTTTATGGTCTTTAATTTTTGATTAGACATTTTCTGTCCTGTCCAGTTAATGGATACTCCAGGGCCAGAGTGTCCTGCACACTCATATAATATTCTAATTTCAACAATTAGACATGAAACAATTTATAAGAGCAAGTAAACTGTTCTTTAAATCTTATATATTGATATTACTGTTTATTATGATAATAATCTGAAAGTAAATCAAATGATCACTTTAAATACTATCTGAGCTTCCAAACATAAGCTAGCAGCTTTCAATCATTACTCTGCATTTAGGAAATTGCATAGGTGCGACATGAGGATATTCTGGGAGGTGAGGGGGGAGAGGAAACCATGAACATAATGTTTTGTATGAAAATAATTATTTTCCACTTAGAAAAAAAAGCATTGCATCCTAGCGACTCATCATTTTAAGCTGTAAATTTTTTCAGATTGATTTCTATAATTTATCTTTTGTGTTCCCTGATATTTACTTCTTATTTGATTTGAAAGTTTTTGAATTAATCAAAACTAGTGAAACTGCGACAGCTTTCATGATTGTCTTAAAAGGAGGCTTTTAGAATGAAATTATAAAGACTATAGAAAATGATTCAAATCACAACAGTTTTAAAATTAATATTGAGTAAGAAGAGAGAACTGTCATTGCTTGCTTAGGGTTAAGTATTGAAATTGGAGGCAAAGACAAAATCTAAGTGTCAAACCAGAGTTTTTATTCTGACCATTTAAGAATATGTACTCAAATTTAGATAGTTTAAAAGAAAACTTTTTCACAGTGCTGACTGAGTAATAAGGTGTATAGGGAAACTCAATTTCCTCACCATTACTTGCTCTTTGTGGTATATTACAGAACTGCTGTATTATGTTGAAATACAAAAAATGAAGCTTTGATAACACATCAATGTGACACCTTAATATTGCCTTCCTGTAGCAGAAAATGCTCACAAAAATGTGACGAGATAAAATTGACGCTTCCTTACTGCAGCTACAACTTCAATTGAGGTTTGATCTTTTTATGAAAGAGAAAGAAAGGTAAAAATTTTCAAGGATTATTATTTTTGCCTCTTATTTTGTTTTCATGGAAGTAATATGTGCTTGAAAAATAAGACAAACAGAGCTGAACTCACTCTGTGATGCAATGAATGTGTTTTCTGTATTGGTATAAAACATACTCCTGATGCTGCTCAAGTATGAAGTGATTACATTTGATTAGGTAGCTCCATTTACACCCAAAAGCATGCACAATGATTTATCTGAAGGGCTCATTCCCCACTTCTTTGTGTTCCTTCTCCCAAGTGTACAGTTTTCTTTTATGTTACCTCTTTACTGGGGCACTTCCTTACACATTTCTTGTGATCACCAACTTGGTACTCTTTGGAAGGCAAACCTTTCAATTTCCTCTCTTTAACAAGATTTCTTTATTTGTTGAAAACTCTTCTTTAACTGCCTACGGGATAGTAAAGAGCAAGGCATGTGAAAATAGATACATTGCATTTAACCTGGTGTTAAGAAACAAATAGAAAAATAAATTTTAAAGGCTGAATCGGTATTATGAAATATATGTTTGAAAGCCTGCTGAGAACTCAGGAAACCAAGGGAGAGAATAGGTGTGTCTATGTGTAGCAACTCATGGCGACTATTTTCGAACCCCTTGACCTTGGACTTCAGGGATGCAAGCCAGATGTAAAAACTTAGGATCATTTTATCACCCACACTGTAGGTTCCCCAAGTGAAGTTCCTTATATGGAGAGAAAGGCAAATCACACCTGACTATTTTTTTTCAAAACCTTCAAATTAACACTGCAGTATCTTCCCACATTGACCTATAAAATGGTAGAAAGTAATGAACTCTGCTGGGCAAAGGCTAAAGTTGAGCAATGGCTCAATGATACAGCCATAAGAAGTGCGACAATACCGCCATCTACTGCTTGAAATATCTGCCCATACATATGACAGCGTGGTTTATGTTTTATAATGACAAAAGTACACATCACCTCTCTTTTGGTAACTTTCAAGTAGTTTTATGCAAGGGCATATATCTCATAACATTTGAATTTGTAAAAATATCTGATTGTGTTGAATTTTGAAAGCTCATTACCAAATAATAATAATATTCTTTGTAAAGGTTTTTCTTAAGTGCAGATGTAGGCTCATACTATGAATAAAAATACAAGTGGATTTAGGATATTTCAGATAAAAATGAAATTTTTAGAATGAATAATGACTGTAACTGACACTAAGATTATTTTTATTTTTCTCAATTCCACATTTTTTAAAAATATTTGACCGTTTATGACTTCGGCACAATATTAAGTGATCATATTTGACTCTACCCTTACTTTCTCTTCTACTCCCACAGACCTTAACTGTCTTCTCCCCAATCAGCCCTGCACCTACTTCTGTGTCTCCTTTTGTGCTTTTTCGAGCCCTATGGGGCTTTACAGCTTCTATGTGCTCATGATTTGCAATGGCCACACTCTGGCTACTCCAGTCCTGTTAGCCCTTTCTTTGGTGTCCCCCCGAGCCTCAGAGTGGGGGATACAGATACCCATTCAGAGCTGAGCACTCGGCTGCCCCTTATTCTTGCTTTGAGTAGTTTTAAGACTCTACGTTGAACACCACTCACTTATAAAAGAGGATTCTCAGACTAACGCCGATGAAAGTATTTAAAAACAAGCTAAAATAAACGTCCATTTAGAAGACATAAGTTTGAATACTCCACTGAGCTCAAGGAATCTTTAGGCATGAGCTTTTGACCAAGCTGACAATTCCCAGCTTGCATTTCCTCCCATAGTGGGACCTCGAATCTAATCATTACGTCTGCGGTTGTCCTGTTTCAGCTCTGTCACTATGGGCAAATCTAACAATTCAGTATGGTAGTAGACAACATTCATAGCTGGACTAGATTGTTGATGACTTTTCTCCACAATGGCCTACATATCGCCCTCTAGCACTGAATGCTGAGCAGCGGGGAAGAGCACTCTATTTAGCTCCGGCTTCATTTTTCTATGTCTTGTACCTCAATTTGTCACTTTACAGATATATAACAAGACAAAAAAGGTTTAATTTCTACTATTCTACCCATAATATATAGCATATTTAGTTTCAACAAAAACTATTGATCTAGTTTTATTGAATTTGCTTATGCTCATAAAAGTAGTTTTAGAAACTATGAAATACATTGATGTTTAACTGACTTTTTTTTCTATGTAATCAAAGTCCGTAAATAGGGGGAACAACTCTGACAGTCAATCTAGAAAGTGAATCACTGAAGAGATAATACAAAGAAAGGCAATTGCCTAGATGCATTCACTGAGTATTTCTCCTTCTCAACAATCTGTGTTTTGATTTGTTTTGTTTGGCTTTTCAAGGCAGGGTTTCTCTGTGTAGTTTTGGTGTCTGTCCTGAATCTCACTCTGTAGACCAAGCTGGCCTTGAAATCACAGATATCCACCTGGCTCTGCCTCCCAAGTGCTGGGATTAAAGGTGTGCGCCACCGACACCTGGCTTGCAATCTGTGTTTTTATTATGACCATATATTATTACCATTCTTCCAGATGGCTAGCCAAGCTATTACATGCTTACTATCATTCACCTCTATATAAACAATAAAATTCTGAAAATTTAGGATTAACCAAGGAAACTTCCCACTAGGATAAATAAACAGATGCAAATTCTCATGTGCATAGTGGATCATATATTGTAGATCTGTTAAGAGATGTGAATTAGTTATGGAAGTTTCACTCAAGAATCAGCTTTCTCACTGCTTCTGCAACCTCTAGAGATCATGAGCATTATGTGTAGCATGAACCTTAAAAGTTCTTATTAATAAAATCAAACCCAAGGCCAGGTATTGGGGTGAATGCTGGAAGATCAGAGAAGCAGAACAGGCCACAGCCACCTCACCTCGCCAATTCTTCAGCTGATCCTGTTTCCTCAGACTGGAAGCCTCTGTGTCCTCATCCGAATGGGTCTCAGTTGAACTGCTGCTAAAAGCTAAAAGCTTAACCAGCTAGTTCCTGGTTTTCACACCTTATATACCTTTCTTGTTTCTGCCATCACTTCCTGGGATTAAAGGCATGAGTCACCATGCCTGGCTGTTTCCAATGTGGCCTTGAACTCACAGAGGTGCAGATACATCTCTGCCTCCCAAGTGATAGGATTAAAGGCATGAGTGCCACCATTTTCTGTCCTCTGTATCTAGTGGCTGTTCTGTTCTCTGACCCCAGATAAGTTTATTAGGGTGCACAATATTTTGGGGAACACAATACCACAATTATGTAGCTCATCATGCCTCCATTAATCAATGCAAAATGCAGCCTTTTCTACTACTTCCTTCAACACTTACCTATACATTATCTCCGTAGGATGGGTGTGGAAGATATTCTGGAAGCAAAGTGAATGAAATTCCCTCAAAAGAAAGGAAGGAGGAAGAAAAGGAGGGAGGAAGGAAGGAGGGAGGAAGCGAAAATAGGGAGGGAAGGAAGGAAGGAGGGAGGGAGGAAAGGAAGGATGATAAAGAAGGAAAGAAGGAGGGAGGGAAGGAAGGAAGGATTAAAAGGAAAGAAGGATGGAAAGAAGAAAGGATGGAAGGAAGCACAAAGAAAGGGAAAACAAGGACGAAAAGTTCATTGTTAAAGTTTTAAAATGTTTTGTGTTCATTTGAAATTTGAAAGACTAGGTGTGAATGCATGATCAAAGCAAACCTTTCAAGCAGTAAAATTAAATTAAAAATTTAGAGAATAGAGAGATGGTTTAATGGTTAAGACTGTTTGGTGATTTGGCAGAAAGTATATCAGGCAGCAGATATGTGCCTGTGACTTCAACTCCAGTGGATCCATTGCCATGTTGTGGCCTATGCAGGTACCTTCACACAAGTTACATATACAGACACACAAACACACATCTACACATAAAAACTTTTAAAATAAATCTTAATTAACACATAATATTAACAATGAGTCATCTGATTTTTTTTTATCTCCACAAAGTTTTGCACTTTGGTTAACTGTTTTTGTTTTGTTTTGTTTTGTTTTGTTTTTGTTTCTCTACCAGATTATAATTGTTACATGAAAATTAGATTCATGCAATTTCTGTTTTCAAATGGAACAGGAAAAGTAATAGTACAATATTACAATAAGTAAAATGAAAATGAAAATAAATTGTCATCATCATCATCATCAATATCATCATCATCTTCATCAATAGTAGCCGCAGCAGCAACACACTGTAGAAAAAAAGACTGTGGGGAATATAATTCCAAACAGAAGATGCAAAGTCAGCAATTTTCCACCACAGCCTGGCCTAACATGAACAAAGTAAAAATCTGAGATCCATGAAGCTACAGAGGAGTTTTCCAGGTAGCTCAGTTGGGATGAGGGTTTGTGCTTTCTATCCAAAATTCCAGGAATGGAGTTCCTTGTTGACAAAGAAGCAGAGCAATGCTCTAGATATCCATGAATATGAATATGTAGTCTACTTATTTGTGTCCAATAAATTAGCTCGTTGAAAGAGAAATTTTCATTTGTTTAGATATATTTGACAGTATTTATTTTCTACAAATGTAAACCTACCTGGAATGTATGCAACCATTGGTAAGTTCTGATTCCTCATCTAGCCAACTGGGAGTGAAGTTGGGCAGCAACAGTGTTCTGAGACATCTGCCACGGAGGCAGATCCTCCATTAATGATGGTTTGGGTCAGTCTAGTATGGCAGTCACCAAAATCTACAAAAATAGGTGTCTTTATCAATCAACTTTAATGTATTTTCATTCTATAAGCTCTTTGCTTTCATTCTAATAATAGTGAACGTTCTTCGTGTTTGAGTAAAATCAACCAAATACTTTTTATTCAGTTAAACCAACTAAGTTAGTATTTGAAAATTAGACTTTGGCATGAGGATTTAGCTCAGTGCTCCAACTATTGTCTAGGATTTGTGAGGCCACATCACACTCCAGATTAAAAAAAAATGCAAAATGAAAATAAAAAGACTATCAATTAGATACACCTTCAATTGTTACCACTTTTATCTTTTTATAATCTCTTAGATTGTAACTTTTAGATTATTTAAAGTATAATTAATATATATATATATATAATTTTGCTGGTTATAAGAACATATTAATTTATATTAACACTATTATGCTAATGTTATATATTATTATATTCTCATTTATATTTCTTAGATAATCATATAGTATGACATAGTGTAATATGAAAAAAGGTGACTAACAACCATGTGATGTTTTCACTTGGTCCTCAATATGTATAAAGTCTGTTATTCGGGGAGATGTGGCTGATTGCTCAATATGCAGTCTGACTTCTGATGAGTGAAACAGTTTTGAGTAGAGAGCCACAATATGAATGTAACTAATATGATGTTCTGAAACAGAACCATAAATTTATCTCTAAGCTTAGTAGTTTTGATTGCTATAGATAAGTCAGGTAATATAGATTTCATCACTGAAGTACAGACACATGTTGGTCAATAGCAGAACTCAGCATTTACAAAAGAGTAAATAACCAAATTAGAATATTTTATTTTGAAATTGCTCTATTGAAAGCTGATCCATTTAAGCTCTATGATGCTGATTTGTTTTTTATATTTGCATTTTGATAAAAAGCCTAGGAAGCATTAAAATTCCAGCAACTCTGTGAAGATTATAAAACTTCTTTAGGCACAAGTCCCATACTTTGGAAAAATGAATTATGAATAATAAATTATGAAGGAATTTTAATATATTCACTCAAAACATGCCTAGTGAATATTGTTTATCATATATGTGCTACATATTAATTATAACTAAGTACAAAATAATAAAGGCAAGAGTATGTTTTTTTTTTTTTTTTTTTTTTTTTTTTTTTTTTTGGTTTTTCGAGACAGGGTTTCTCTGTGTAGCTTTGTGCCTTTCTTGGAGCTCACTTGGTAGCCCAGGCTGGCCTCGAACTCACAGAGATCCGCCTGGCTCTGCCTCCCGAGTGCTGGGATTAAAGGCGTGCGCCACCACCGCCCGGCTAAGAGTATGTTTTTACTTGAAATATTTATTGCTAATGCAGGCCAAGATTCAAATTAAGTTCATTGTAGTTTAATATATATATAAAACATGATTATGTGTGCATAGTTATTATGAATAATAAGATTTTCTCAAGTGTACAGTCGATTAAAAGTAAAGTTTTGTTTATCTCCTATGCAACATACCAGGTGTCTTTCAGTGACTTTTTATAGTGTCTTGATCATTTTGGGGCTGCATGCTTCCTTTTTGTTTTACTCTCAGATGATTTTGATAATGAGAGAAAGAGTGTGGGAAAATAATGAAGAACTGGAGGACATTTCAGATTATACTCCTTTAGCAAAACTGGGATTAGGTCAGACCTATTGAAGAAAGATGTGACTTTCAGATGAGTTGTTGTGGGGTTCATGCACCCACACTTAAGTACACACTTTACTAAGATGATAATGGAAAAAAAGCGGGGGGGTCTCTGCCATTGACTATACTCAGGCAAATCTACACTGTATCTATCATTTCTCTCAGGTCTTAAAACATTATGCTAAACTAGACTTGGTCTTATAAAAAAAACAGGAAAACAGGAGCATAACTACTGTAATATTCCTATTTGGGAAAATAGAAGCTTGGGAATCATATTATTCATAATCTCTAATACATGAATATGAAATGAAATACCCGGCACTATAGGAATTGCCTCCTGATGAATAAATATGGCATATCTGGGTTATGCTGTTTTGGAGGTCTTTCTTGATTCATTGTTTGATTGCTTGTATGTCACATAAAGGACACCAACATGTAGCACGAATCTTAAAGGTCTTATTAATAAAAACAAACCTGGAGCCAGGTATTGGGGTGAATGCTGAAAGATCAGAGAAGCAGAACAAGCCATGGCTTCCTTAACTCGCCAGTTCCTCAGCTGATCCCTTTTCCTCAGACTGAAAGCCTCTGAGTTCTCATCCAGCTTAACCAGGCTCTAGTTCCTTGTCCTCATCCCTTAAATAACTTTCTACTTCCTGCCATCACTTTCTGGGATTAAAGGCTCTTGTTACCATGCCTGGCTGTTTCCAGTGTGGCCTTGAACTCATAGAGATCCAGACGGATCTCTGCCTCTGGAATGCTAGGATTAAAGGCTTGTTTGCCACCATTTTCTGGCCTCTATATCTAGTGGCTGTTCTGTTCTCTGACCCCAGATAAGTTTATTAGGGTGCACAATATTTTGGGGAACACAATATCACCACACTAACAGTATACCATTTAGACATCTTGGAGGTTTGTTTGGTTTTCATTATTTTTTTATCTAAATTCCACACAGACATACAACGCATTATGGTCATATCCACCTCCCTCTTCCTTTCTCTATATCTTCCTGCCCCCTCAACATATAGCCTACATGCCTCTTAATTTGTGTTTATATATGCATTTATATATTTATGAGTGTGTATGTAGACATATATGTGATATATTTACAGTTTACAAATTTATAGTTATAATTGTTAATTGCAATTACTGCTGCCCATACATTCATGTTGTGTAGTCAGTCACCAGGACATGTGTAACACACTAACAGCTGGGACACCCCCCCCCTCAAAGAAAAGTGACTCAACATCCCTCAGCAGCTATCAGCTACTATTAACTTCTTAATCTAGAGCATTGGTACTCTTTCCCCAAACTGTGCAGGAATTAATTCCCTTGATCTTATAGAGGTCTTGTAACTATAGCTAATGTAAATACATATGTATAACAGCTATGTGATGTCTGAAGTCTGGCATTTAAAACTTCCAGCTCTCTTCCCCATCCACATTATCCTCCCCGTTCATGACCACCCCCTGAGACTTGGAAGGGAGAGTTGATATAAATATTCCATTTACAGCTAAGCACTCATTGTAGAGTCTTCTCCGAATTTTTAACAGTTATGAATTCTCTATGCACTAAGTAAAACCTTCTGCAGTAAGAAGTTTCTCTAACATGGATGAAAACACACACATACATAGATAAAAAAATAAGTAGAAAGAAGTTTGACAGTCTGATTATTTAACAAATTTAGTATTAATATGGCCTATGGTTTAACTTTAAGTTTTGAACATATTTAAAGAATCAATCATTTATTTCTTTCTGCAGAGCAGGCATCGAATCCAATCAAGAGGGTGGTTGGTTTCCATTAGAAACTACTGCACCAGTGGGCATACATTACCTAGAAATTAATTACCAACACACATGGAGTCCAGCACTGAGTGATATCATTAATGCTGCCCCCCCCCCAGAAAGGTGCTTAGCACTTCCCTGCCCTATGCAAGCTAGCCAGCAGGTAGAGTTCCCTGGTCAGTTCAAGACTCTATGTTTTACAACCAAAATGTATAGTGTTCTCAACAATAGAGACCAAATAGCTGGTTATAATGGACAAATAAAAAGTGGGAATGGAAACAGCCTATCTTTTTGGGGGGTGGTAATCACCAACAAATAACTTGTAGAAAAATAACCTGTATCTGCACTGATATTTTCACTTAATATCTATGCCTTTGGGAAACAGCATGCTTTCTCTTCTTTTCTATATAATATTTCAGTAGCTTAGATTCACTCAACATCATATATTCACAGGTTTTTGCAGCTCAGGTAATTATGGTTTGTTTATTTATACAATACAATTTTCTGGCCATTACATAATAATTTCCAGTCTTTCTGTTTCTAACAAGGTTTCTGTGCAAATGACTAACAAACATAAATAAGAGTTGAACCATGCAGTTGCATGCTTACTTTTATCCCTCAAATTCTGTTTTAGTTTAGCTATTTTTAAAATTCCACAAGCCCAAAACTAAATCATCTTTCTTGACCAACATGATGACTACAATTCTGAAGTTCTGTTGTAGAAATAAAACTGCCTTTTAGAATGATAGAATAATCACTGTGATGATGATCAGCTTTTCTTAGCCTTCATTACAAATAATCCAAGGTGACATTTTAAGTATGACTTGCTGAAGATTGTTAGCTCTAGCCTTCTTTGCTCAACCCACTTTCTGTTGCCTAGGGCAAGAACATTTATCTGGGTTTTTTTCCCTATGTTTTCATTTTGTCTTTGTTTTTTTAGTCAAACATTAGACAATTTGAATAAAAGATGACAAAACCCAAAACTAATACCAGAAATAATATAATTTTATAAATTATAAAGTATTTTCTTGTAAGAGAGTCACGTTAGATGTTCATAGGCAAGCACAGAAGCTTGATAATGTCAGGAAGGAAGATTATCTGTGAAACAGACTTTCAGTTAAATTGGTTGAAGCGAATCCATGTGTACAACAGCCCATGACTAGGGAAAAGAATACATCTTTCTTCTGTACAAACATTTGTTTATTTTTAAAAATCTTTGCTACTAGCAAAGCACACAGATTTGGTTGAATCAATGGCATGCATCAGTTGAACAACAATTTAAGCTTTTAAGAAAATAAAAAAAATATAAGTCAAAATGAAAAAATATTCAAAAAATAGTATTTTAAGACCTCACTTGAAATAAATAAGTTGACATGTCTATAACTGACATCATTGAACATTTTTTTCTTACATCTACAATGCCCCCTTTATATCTTTCCCTCTGAGAGATAATTGTCTGATTAATGTTCCAGAAATTCAAAGTTGTTATTATGAGTGATTAGGATTATGTCAAGAAAATATATAGGCACAATTATATCTAACATATTAGCAGCTAATTATCATCTGCTATAGCTGAATATAAGATTAAGAACACGTTATGACATTTGTGATAAAATTAATAATTATCTTTCTTAAACAAATTTATGAATTCAAAAATAGACCACATAGTTAATCCACAAATAATTATTGTAATTGTTTGACAAAAATCAAAGCAAATTTCAGACACCTTGACTAACAAACTTTTAAAATACTGGGGCTCTTAACATATAGAAGACACTGTGCAAGCTCCTAAGGGAGAGGATCAGTATTTATTACTATGAAATGTAAAGCTTATGAACCATAACAGTGAATGGACAAACAAGAAACACACAATGATGAAATAGTGCCACTTTGATTGTAGGGCCTCAAACATTCATCTAATTGGATCCATTCAGCATGAACTAATGTTTGGTTCTGTAAACAAAGCTACCTGTGGCTGGAAAGACCATAGGCCAGAAAGAAGAACCATCTATGGATATTTTCCTAAGGCAATATAATTTATAACTGTATTCTAAATACCTTTCTAAATATCAGCAACTGTAGCCTTCAGCTCTCATTGAAAAAGCTTCATTTTGTGAAAGTTAGAGACTACAACAGAGATCCAGAGTTTGTCAGCTTCAGAACATGAAGATATGGAAGCAAATCACATGTCTATCCACAGATGAATGAATGAATGCAATATAATTGTTCAATGGAATATAATTTAACCTGAAAAAAATTCTAAAATACATGGATGGTAATATGGATTGCCTTGAGGACATTAAGCTAGAAGACAGAAGGCTGTCATGTGTCAAGTTGTGCACGATTTCATTTCTAGATAGCTGAAGGTAACTTTGAACTTCTGATCCTTCTTCCTGTATGTTCCAAGTGCTGCGATTACAGATGTGAACCACCAATCCAGTTTTACTAGGTGTTGGGGATTGATCCCAGGAATGATTACATTTCTGTGGGATATCTGTAATAGTCAATCTCAAAGACACCGAGAGCAGACCGGCAGCTACCAATGGCTATGGGACCAGAGAAACGAGGACTTGCTAGCCCACAGCTGTACAGTTCACTTACCTAAGATTATTAAATTCTAGAGATCTGCTGTATGGCACAGTACTGTATTTTACAGTGCACATGGCATGCTAAAAAACTCATTAGGACAATGTATCTCATGTTTAGTGCCAATAGGAAAATAAAAATTTTAAAAGAGCACTCACAGATGTATGTATAACCATATAAATTTTGTGTTATTAAAAAACAGATAAATGCTAAAAACAAAGAACAGAAACTAAGTGACTTTGAGTCCAATTCACCAAATGATACATTTACAATAATTCCTATACCTAATTCCCAAGGAAGATTCTAGAAGAAGAGGCAGTGAGATGATAAAATCCAAAAAATCATAAGCTCTCAAAAGTATGGTTGCTGAACATGATAAGCACAATGACAACATCAATTGACATGCTCTTGAAGACAAGAGATATTTTACACTCTCCCAAAACCTAGATAAAGAGTTACAGGTGATCACAGTCTGCTGAGAGAGACCATAAGCCTCTTCCATGAGCACTCCCCATATGGGTTGTCCAATTCCAAGTGGAATATATATGTATATATATGTATGTATATACACATATATATGTAATGTGTGTATACATATATGTGTGTGTATACACACATACATATACATATAAATATATACAGCATATATATATTCATATATACACCTCTATTTACATGAAAAATAATAATTAAAGGAGAGATCATGAATTTGAGATGGGAAAATCAGGAAGTTTGAAAAGAAAGATATGAGTGGAAGTAATATATATGTATTGCTCATGAATGATGTTCTCAAAAACAAAGTTACTAAATAAAAAATTCTAATTTTTTCTGTTCATTGCAATGAGAAAGTCATCTTAAAATAATCTATAGATGATTCAAGGGTAAATTTTCTTCACAAATATAATAAATACCGAGGTATCAGTGGTAGCTTCTTCATATTTGGAAGTTGTCAGTCTCATGAGGCAGGTGTGGGATATAAGTGGAGGGAAAAATATTGTTAATTTATATGGCAAACACTTTACAATAACCTTGCATTCAATCATAGGCTCTTAATTATGGGTTTCACTTAAAATTTCAGTCTCATAGTTTAGTGCAACAGAAATGAATCAAAAGAGTCTATGTGGGTAAATATTGAAAGGACTTTTTGTAAATAAATATCATTCCAATATATCAGAGTTATGATTATTTGTCTTTATACGAGGACTATATTAAATAGGTCTCTTATATTTTTGAATTGTGTGTAGATATTATAAGTCTTCCTTTTGTCTTTTTTGGCAATTATTTATTTTCATAAATATATTTATTTTCATAGTAAATTTTTATTAGTACTTTGTTGTGTCTTAATTTTTAATCAGTTAAAACAATATATTCCGCCGGGCGGTAGTGGCGCACGCCTTTAATCCCAGCACTCGGGAGGCAGAGCCAGGTGGATCTCTGTGAGTTCGAGGCCAGCCTGGACTACCAAGTGAGTCCCAGGAGAGGCGCAAAGCTACACAGAGGAACCCTGTCTCGAAAAACCAAAAAAAAAAAAAAAAAAAAAAAAAAAAAAAAAAAACAATATATTCCCTGGTATTACTGCCTTAGACTGAATTCTCTTCAGTGTTTTGGCTCTTTTACATATTTGATGTACCATGGCACCAAGTTTTGTTTTGAATGATTGCCCAATAAATATGTATAATTTCATTTTTAATTAACCATCTTATTTAATATTCTTACAGACACATAATGTGTTTGGAGCCAATATAAACACCACTACCTTCCCTCCAATTCATCCTCTCTGGTGATATTTTGTTTGTGCTCTAATAAATAAAGTTTTCCTGAAGATCAGAGGGCAGAGCCAGCCACTAGATTAACCAGAGAAGACAGGCAGTGGTGGCGGCACACACCTTTAATCCCAGCACATGGAAGGAGGAAGCAGGAAGATCAGGAGTTCAAGGCCACCCTGGGCTACATGAGATTGAATCTGTCTAAAGGAGAGACAGAGCCAATAGGTGGTGGTGGCTCACATCTTTAATCCCTGCACTAGGGAGGTGGATACAGGAATATAAGGTGAGTGCAGACAGGATCTCAGAGGCATTCAGTCAGAGGATTCATAAAGACAGGATCTCGCCCCACTTTCGGCTGAGATGTAGGTGAGGTGAGAGGTGGCTGTGGCTTGTCTCTCTGACCATTCACCATTTACCCTGATATCTGGGTCTGGGTTTTTTATTAAAACCAATTGGAATTCGTGCTCCAATCCTCTATTTTCCAGTTTTTCTTTCCAAATTCATGTGCATTTTTCTCTTGATATTTAATACCTACTTAATCCATTTAATGCTGATTCTGTGGGACTTTGTAGTGGAGCATGGGTAGCCTCTAAAAGTCTGAATCAGTATACAAGAGTGACTCCCCTTAGCCATCAACTTCCAACATATCTTCAGATGGGGAGGTAGAATTTCATGAGCCCTTCCCACATCCACTCAGGGATTGTTGCTGGCTTGACCTTGTGCAAATCAGTCACTGTGAGTTCCTGTAGTCAATTATGCTGTCCTATCTCTAACTCCTCTTCCAAAGGCAAGCATTGAACCTTAGAGGGCAGTGTGCAATACAAATATTCCACTGAGAACTGAGTACTCCAGTCTCTTATTCTCAGAAAATTCAACAATTATGGGTCTCTTTATCAATCCCTATGTACTGGGGAGAAAAAGCTTCTGTAATGATGATTTCTACACAAATATTTGTGTGAATGTTTATGTGTGCAGACCTTTATGTTGCCTGAATGCGCTTGGATGTTATAATTTTTTTTAGCAAAGATATATTTAGTTCATTGACTCCTTCTATTTTAAATATCAAGGGAAATGAAGTACAGAATGTTAGACTTTTATATACAATCAGTAATAAGTGCTGAACTCACAGGCAGCAGAACCAAGTATGCTTGGTGGCTTTGTAATCAATATGTAGCACAGGACATAGGAACACATTTTAACTTTCCCAGTGAGAAATCTGAAGTAATCAACAGTAGCTCACTGATCACAGGTGGCCATTTCTTCAGGAAAGGTCTTTGTCAGCATCTTTAAATTAGGAAAACAGAAACATCAGTTTTAGATACTGATGAAGGCTCCTGAGTGTGAAAACTCAATGCATCATGACTGAAATAATGGAAAGTTATTAAGAAATGTTATCAACTAAAATGAGCTGCCAGATGCACCTTACTCCTGAGTAAGCAAAAGAAAGGCAACAGAGGCTTATAAAATCTGTCACAATTCTTTCTGATAATTTTCACTAAACATTGGGAATCATCTAGTTTTCAATTAATGCACTTTTAGAAACATGAGTTATTTCATGACTATACAATGAAATTCTGCCATCTACCTTGATAAAATGTTCATTTTCTTCTTTCTAAACTACCAATGAATAATGGGAATTCTAAAATGCCAGCAACAATATTTATATCAAATATATCAAGTGCCTCTATGTTACCAGAGAAAAGAAACACAGGGTTACTATAAAACCAAAAGCCTAACCAGTTTCTGTGTTGGAAACTAAGAGAATGGAGAGAGCAAAGGCAATGCCCATTTGAGACTCGGACTCCAATCCCCGAGGCTAATTCCCAATGTTATTTTCAAGGCTTGCCTTGATTCAGATCATGGTCTCATCCCTGGCCAATAAGCTATTTGCAATTGATAGTTTCTGGGGGAGTAAAAATCAAATTTCTTCAATGATGTGACACACAATGTATCAATCACACTCCAAAGCTGTCCCGATTCAACTGATATAAAGAGAGAAAGGAATACTGGAACAGTAATGGTTAAACGGAATAGAGTGTTTGAGGACAGGGTAAAGGAATGAGTAGAATGATAGTTAATGAAATGTAAGTCCTTTGAAACTGCAATATTGAAACCTACCACAGTAGAAGCTTCGCAAAATATATAGATATTTATACACCTAAGAAATTTTAATTGAAATACCCTGTAAAGGATGGTAAATACTTTTCTCAGACACCATGGACTATCATGTCAAAACTCCAATTCTAGTTATAGATTTTCTAATTTGACGTTTTGATCACTGAGGTCTCAAAGACACCAAACATTTCAGAATATTGTCATTGTTCTTGATAATCCTTAAGAATGTGATGATAGTATCCAGTTGCTTGAAAACATCTTATTATTCAGCCATGAACTATGAAGAAATCAAGCTGGTAAGGACCTTGAACCTTCATCCCTACTGGGTAACTTACAGCTTTGATGATGCTACTGACGAAGGACCGTAGCACTACCTGTACACAGCTCCGAGCACTGTTAGAGACAGTAACCTAGAGAAATGCCACAGTTGCCTTAGTGTTTTGAGAGTAAGTATCTACTTTAACATTTAATGGAGGCCCACTTCAAAATGTGGAATTCGTGGATGGTACCAATACCTTGGGAAAATATCTGTGGTAGCTAAAATATTGACCCTGTGAAGAATGAATGACTACCATTCTGCTTAATGGTCATTGTATTAATTGAGCCCAGATTTTCAATATACTCAGGTTTTTATCTGAAGTAAGTATATATATATATATATATATATATATATATATATATATATGTTTGTCAGAAGCATATGTAAATAGACATAGTATTAAACTGACCACTATATTTTGGTATACCCAGTGTTATACTTGAAATGAGAAGGAGACCAACTCATATTATAAAATATATGTGAGTGTTACTACAGATATAACAACAAATATTATTTATGATATAATTTTGAGAGAAATGCCTTCCCCAAAACAATAAGGACAATGGTCCCTAGACTCCTCAATATATTCCAGTCATTATTCTACAGGTAGGAAGATATAATTCATATTGAAACCTAAATAGAGTAGTCTAATATCAAGCTGAAAAACTCATAATCCTCTTTGTTTTTTTAAAAAAAAAACTAATTTAAGAAATTTGTCGCCGGGCGGTGGTGGCGCACGCCTTTAATCCCAGCACTCGGGAGGCAGAGCCAGGGTGATCTCTGTGAGTTCGAGGCCAGCCTGGGCTACCAAGTGAGTTCCAGGAAAGGCGCAAAGCTACACAGAGAAACCCTGTCTCGAAAAACCAAAAAAAAAAAAAAAAAAAAAAAAAAAAAGAAATTTGTCACAGTAACTATTTAAACGTGTGTGTGTGTGTGTGTGTGTGTGTGTGTGTGTGTGTGTGTACATACACGTAGGAATTCTCTACAGTAATAGGTTTCTCAGCAACCTTTTGAACATGTATGCCTGTTTAAATCTCTTAAGTTGCATAGAAGAAAGAGAAAGATTTCAACTTTCTTCAAAAACATTCTTAGTTTTTAAAATGTGAAATTCATTATGTTCTCTAGAATTTTAGTGGAGAGCACATGAGTTCTACTACTTCTTGTCCAAAAAAATCTGATGATGTTGTTAGTACAGAGAAACTTTTTAAGGGTATAATTCATGCTCTAAATACAGGCCACAGGTGTGATAATTCTGCATGATGGTAGAGGCATGGCAATACTATTTTACCCACATTAATTGGTAACAGAAATTAGTGAAATTTTATGGTTTTCTTCCATGCAAAGACCTTGATTTCCTATCATATTATTATAGTTTTCTGGAGTTTTTTTTTGTTTTATGGGTTTTTCTTTTATTTTTTATTTTTTTTTTAATTTTTAATCTACTGTATGGGATCATTTGGTTTTGATCCTATTAAAATTTGTCATGAAAGTAAGGGGTTTATCAGTTTTTCCTCTAGAATTTTCATCATATCATAAGCAACAAAAGAGAGGTATACAGACGAGTTTAGAGAAAGAAAAAGTGGGAAAGTGATTTAATTGTGTTATGAGATCCTGAAATAAAAGAAATAGTTTTTAAAAATATATTTATTATAAACATAGATGCAATCAGTCCACCCTACCTGCCAAGAAAGCAGACCCACTATAGGCTTTTATAGCCAGCCTATAATGACTGCAATGTTAATCTAGTGCCTGGCAGCTGCAGCTCCTGTGACCCCATGACGGGAGGTCTGAGGTTACTGGGTCAGTGGGACGTTGGGAAGAGAGATCAGAGCTGGGCCTCTAGTGGAAATGACTCTTGAGAGCTATGACCATGCTGGCCTCTCTGCATCCCAGATTGCATGATCACAAGACCTTCAAAGAGCAATACTTGTGCATCAGCTCTGATCTCCAAATCCCATGATATGCTTTTGTTTTTCAGCAACACAGAAATACAAAGAAACAACTTGTAGCAAAGTGAGCTCTGCTAAACACATCAACACAATGAAAAACAACTATAAAAAAAAACATTACTCTCAATGGTACCATCTAAATGTGTGGTTTTGTATTTGTTTTCATGACTAAAACCTGGCTGTAGAAATATCAAATAAATGTTTTTGTGTAATATTGTATCTTTATATATGAAAGCTTTTATAGCCAGGTTATAATTACATAAATAAATATGAGATACAGGGAGGTTTAATTTAAATATATGCAAGCACCTGCATGCACACACAGAGAGAGAGAGATGAATTCCATAAACATTACACAGTATTTTTCTGTCACTTCATCGTTTCCAGCCCAGCTTTATGATAAATTTCATTAGCAGCATCACTGACCACTCCCACGATAAGGTTCTGCCTTTTGAGTGCGTTAGTTAAAAGCTAGATATTGAAATAAGCAATGAGAGTGATAATAATGCACAAGTTCCAGCATGCTTTTGCAGAAGCATTGGTATGTAATAATAACTTCTTGAGACATTCTCTATCTTCTTTGCCTGGTGCAATTTTTCATCATGGCACACTTAGTACTAAATACCTTGGTGGTTTGGCTGAAGGCATTTATAACTGAGATTGTGCTAGACTTGTATTCAACATTCCAGACTCATAAGGCAAAGCAATTTTGATTGAGAACAAAGAGCAAAGTAAAATTAGATGGGCAAGCTAACTGGGTGGGGCCAGCTATTAAATCAGTAGCAGGAAACACAGCAAGTGAAAGCAAGGATGAAGAAGATACATTTTGCCTGTAATTGAAGATGCCAGTCAGTAACACTCAAATGTCTTTCATTCAAAAATCACAATTCAAAATGAGTATTTGCAAACAGCTTGCACAAGTACAAGATATACGATAGCACTAGTTTCTCAGCACCTAATTTACCTTCTTCTCACCTAGAACTCAACAATCAACACTGATCTCTGGTGGGAAACAATTAGACATGACACTTCAATGTTCTCCTGACTCCGGCTTCGAAACAGTATCAGAATTGTTTATTATTGTAGGAAGATATGTGAACCCTAGAGATTTCAGTGTTTTTACTTGCAAAGAGTTCAATGAGTACAATCTTGTTGTTGTAGGTATTTAATCTTATTAATTGAATTCAGAAAATATGTGTTTCACAGTAGTATTAAGGTGGCTCTAAAACCTTCATTGACAAAAATCATTATAAACCATGCTATTTACAGATTGTGTTTCTTATAAATTGCAGAAACTCATTCCATGATAAATAAAACATACCTCAAAGAAAATCACTAAATTTTTAACTAACAGTAAATTATTGATCTTAAAAAGTGTTTTATTGTGCTCCATAGTAAAGAATGATTGATGATTAATACTCATTCACACTGATACCTTTAGTTGTAAGCGTGAATATAAGAAATAATGTATCCCGTTTTTCCTTTCTCTATTAACACAGGATTCTTATGGTAAAACTTGAAACGGGACTTATTCCGTGTTTTAAGGACATGTTTGGTAGACAAGGCCCTTGTTGTGAGAGTTTAGAAAACCAGAATTCTGAGAGAAAGGAGGACTGCTGAAAACTTACTTACAAGGTTTGAGAGACCCTCCATGCTGCATTCTAGGGAAAAATACATCTGGTGTGTGTGAATATGAAAACTTGTTTGAAAGAAGAGTACATGAGTAAGGAGTATCAGAAAGTGGAGAATTTGTAGGGTGCTTCTCTAGAAAATGAATAATTTAGTAAATGTTCAGGCAAACAAACACTTAGAATTCAACTAAACACTGTCAGAGTGTCAGGCTGGGGCTGGCAGCAGAGTTGGCATTATCTTACATGGTATAAATTTTGTAGACTTGCAGATTCAAGAGTTCTGAGGTGTAGATGTAACCGACCGTCTTATTAAGTAAGAAACACAGAACCAATGTAAAAGAGAAAGCCAAGAGGTCAGAGCTCAGAGCTAAAATCTTACTTCCTCCTGCAGTCCCAGCTTCCCGAAAGAGACCTATTTCTTGTGTGTATGTCTTTAAATAGTCTTTCTGTTCTGCCTTCTCATTGGTTGTAAAACCAAACACATGACTGCCTTGTCACTGCCTGTAAGTACAACCCTCTAGGTCTTAAAGGTGTATGTCTCCAATGATGGCTGTATCCCTGAACACACAGAGATCTATGGGATTAAAGGCATGGGCCACCACTACAATGCTCTTTCTATGGCTCTAATAGCTCTGACCCCCGGGCAACTTTATTTATTAACATACAATCAAAATCACATTTCAGTACAAATTGAATACCACCATATTTCCCCTTTTCTATTTTAATAAAAAGAAAAAAAAGCAAATGGTTATAACTAACAAAAGAAAAACTATATACAAAAGTACAATAACTATATACAATATATACAAGTAATAAATACCTAAACAATGTCTAGTCCATTCCTATTTGACAAATCAGAGAAAATAATTCCATTATCTATCCTATTTTGGTAAGTCCAAAATGTATCTAATTCACTTTCTATCCTAATCAATTTTCAACTATAACTAACTAATCTTCAACTATAACTAACTAATCTTCAACTCCCTCAGAGACCCAAGAAGGAAATAATATTAGCTAACAAAAATAAAAACAGGAAGTGCATGCAAGCAACTTCCAAAAAATTTGTGAGTTTACAGAAACAGCCAGCTGCCTGGGCAGTCACCTGAGGTTTCTCCGAAGTGTTGGGGCATCATCTTCAGCCTATAGGCTTAGCGTATCTGACAGACTCATTTGTGAAGTAGGATGTACACAAGGTCAACAGTTCAACCTCACATTGGGTGAGAGTAGTCCATGTACCAGAAACACCTGAATTCCACTAGTGTCATGTCATGATTCAGGATTTTAAATTCTGGAAATTGTTGACGGTTTTTGAATTCAGCTGTCCATTCTTCTTGGCTGTGTATATATGGCTTCATCTCAGCATCCCCTTCTTCTCCACTGAGGTGTTATGGGCTTGCAATAAAGTTTTAAGGAAAAAAGGAATAAGATTACACAATGCATATCAAGGTCAGACTCCTTACAAGAACGTGCTTAGATGCCAATGCAGAGAGAGGCGAACCTAAGTGGAGATGGAGACCTTGGGATGCTGTAAAAGGCAATAACATGGGATACCTATGTAAAAATGCTGGAATCAAAGTAGATCCTGTACAATAAAAGATCATATAAGCTTCAAAGGCATGGAGGTTTATTTGCCCAAAACTATTGAAGTTAAGAGGATGCTATGAACCTATTTGCTAGATGTGACGCTATAAAATTTTAGTGTTTGGTATGCTAGTTTTGTATAATTTTAGTCTAATTTTTTTCTTATTATCCTCTTTGTTCTCCTTTTTAAAATGAACATTTTTACTTTGTACTCATGTATATGGCATGTCTCCTTGAGTTTGGAGGGCCTCACAACTAAAATTTCACTTTGGGTCTTAGAGGAAACTTTGGAATTTTGAATAATGTTGAGACACTTAAGATGGTGGAAAGTTTTGAAGTTGAGTTGAAAGCAATTGGTGTTATGAATGGGCCTATTCCTTTGGGGAGGAAGGGTTGTAATGTTATGGGTTAAATTGAAACTATCCCCTACTTAACCATATCTTTGAATACCTGGTCACTCAATTACAGAATCATTTTTAGGAGGTTGTGTAACATTTAAAGCACATAGCACATGGTAATGAAGTACATCACAAGGCACAAATGTTCGAGGGTTAGACTATTCTAATTTGAGTATATGAACCCTACATAGAAAATAAGGCAATAACAACACATTTGGACTCCCACAGACTGACCCACTCTGGGCTTTCTACCATAATGGACTATGGAGTTCCTACACTGTAATCTAAGAACAACCTTTCCCCCATTTTTTTTTTTTGCCAAGCAGGTATTTGCTATGAGTATTACTAAAGTAAATAATACAATTTAAATAAATATGTTTTCTCCTGGATTCTCTATATTTTAAATGGAAATTGGTGGACATTCCATCTATAAACACTTTTGGAAATATTCTTGGTGACTGTAATTATATATAAATTAAATAACTCATCTCCCTGTCTTCTTTCTCTCTCTCTCTCTCTCCCTCTCTCTCTCTCTCTCCCCCTGTCATACACACACACACACACACACACACACACACACACACACACACACACACAATTATACTCTCAAGACACAAGTTATTCATTACAAAGTACATGTTTTGAGAACATGGACTATGCATCATTATCTTTCAGTTTGTTTGATTGCTTTGATCTTAAAAGTAACACGAAGCACCTAGTATTGCCCTTACTGTCAAATGACTTAAGGTCACAAAATTGTTAAATAGATCATATAATATCATCTACAGGTTGAATATGTTTCCAAGTTGTATGACTCAAAGTGACTTCAAAGTCATGATAAATTAATATTGTATCGACATTACATATGTCTTTATTTCAACACATATGAAAGTATGAGGTATAGTCAGTGGAGTTAGCGGAATCAATTGACACTAATGTCAAGTATGTACACATAGATAGCTACATAGTCAGATAAGAATGTGCAAGGAATACATGGCAATAATGAAGTACCGGTAAAAATTCGCTAACCATGAACAGTTACATTCCATGGCATAAACAAGAAGAAATGAGGTCTTATCTTTATCTCAAGCTCTAATTCTATGTAACTATGTGTGTGACCATCTGTCTCTGTATTTACATCTGTGAACATACTTGTTTTATGAATGGATTCAAGTAGACACCATAATTATAATGAAAATTGATAAGAGTAAACGAATCTAAATGAACTTATAACATTATGTAAGCAATTTGAATAATGAACTAACTGCAGTAAATGCCCTGAAGACTCTTTCTTAGGTAGCTGGCATGTTTCTTTCACAAAAATCAATAAAAGTGATGAAGACTGTGTGTGCCAGCCTACCTAATGAAAAAGAAAAGATACAAATAACTTACATTAGAAATCAAAATGAAGATGTCATTTCAACTCTCCAAGATAGTAACAGTTTATCAGAGTGCTAAAAAGTGGTGTATGCTCCCAAAGTTGGCAGCTTATATGAAATGAACCATATCTTTATAATGCACAGTGTTATAACACTTTACAAAAGAAAATCTGAATATGCCTGTGTCCACTAAAAATAAAATCAATAATTAATACCCTCATAAACTCCAAGTCCAGATGAGTTCACTGGTATATTCTAACAACTATCTGTGGAGGAAATTGTATAAATTTTCCAGTAATTCTTTCAGGAAATAGAAGCAGACGATTTAATAAGTCGAATTCATTCTGACACTATAGCCAAGCCCCAAACCACTATGAGAATAAAACAGAGGGGGAAAAACAGAGACCACAATGTATCAGGAACCAGAATAAAAAATTATCTGAAAAATCATAGCAATTAGCAAGTATAAGTACGAAAGTATGCTCCATTCTGTAACTTCCTGGAAGTATTAAACAAAATAGCATTAAAATATCACTATATACCCTAGACATGTATAACACCAAAGAGGAATCTCATCTTATGTTAGCAAGAATATAGGTTAGGACCTCGCATTCTTTTCCAGTGAGAAAGCAAGCATACACAGGATCTTTCCAGGACAGCTTGTTATTTTATTGAGTAACCAAAGAAACTCTTACTATATATGACATGATGGTAAAACTTGAGAAATTGATGGTGCCTGGAATCAGTTGAAAGAAAGGTCTTGAGTCATTCCTTGAAGTCCTTTTCAGGGAACGGCAGTTGAGAGAAGACAACCCAGGAGAGTAGGAACACCATAGGAAGTACCGGGGATGAAGAGGTCCTATAAAAACTCAGCACTGTCACCTGCCTCTTTGTTTCATGCTGTGGTGTGTCCATACCATTGCTGGTGCTGCTGTTACTCACCACTGACATCAGAACCCAGATTTTACAGCCTTCAAAGTGTGCTGAGGACCAGTAGATCTCCATTAATCCTCCACATATTAGCTGCCTAGGAAACACCAGGCCTCATGTGCTGAGTGGTTACCAGATTCTCTAGCTACATAGTGTACAGGCAGCCATGGTTGGACTACCTGTACTGTACCATGTAAGCTAATCTAAATATTCCCCTTCTATAATATTATTATTACATTGTCATACATTTTAAATTCATTTTTTATTAGTGACCGTCATCACCATCTTATCAAGTCAGTATTCACTTCAGCATTTACGATGGAGCCTTTTTCTTTCCTTCTTTTTTATTTTTTTTAAAAAAAAATTCGCACTAGAGAGATGGTTCAGCAGTTAAGAGCACTGGTTGCTCTTCCAGAGAACCCAGGTTCAAGTCCCAGCACCCACATGGCAGCTCACAACTGGCTGTAACTCCAGTTCTAGGGGATCTGAGACCGAAAGACAGACAGGTGAAACAACAATGCACATAATACACTCCCACACAGACACGTACACAGAATTAAAAATAACGTTTGTTAAATGATTTTTTTAATTTATTTTTAATTTAATTTTGCACAAAAAATATTTTATTACATCTCATCAACAATTGTTCCCAGATCCTCTTTATTTCTAGATCCACCAAACTTTGTATTCTGACTCTGTTTCTCTTTAAAAAGAAAGAAAATCAAAGCAACGTTAAAAAATAATAAGACAAAAAATGCCTAAGGCAAAACAAATAGCACACAAACAAAAACTTGGAATCCATTGTGTGTTGACAAAACTTCCTGGGCATAGTGCCTGCCCTAGAATGTGATTAACATAATGAGTGACAATCCATTGCAATTGTCTCGTTCCTAGTAAGTATCTATGTAAAAAAAACCTTTCATAATATTAATCCATTATAATGGTTCTGTTCCTCTAGACAACTTTCAATAAATATACTGTGCAATTCAGCAATTATTCTTGTTTTTTAAATCATGTGCATATATATTTAAAAGAGTTTTGTTCATAGAACTCAAAACAACCAAGATGTTTTTTTTCCAGTGTCATGGAAAATGAATCAGTGCTAAAAGTTAATGAACTATGAAGTCATGAAGAAAATTTAATGCATACAGTTAATGAAAGAAGCCATTCTCAATATATACATGCTGTTTTCAACTCTATAAAGATTACAGAATGACAAATGTGTGAGACAGTAGAAAGATTGATCACTTTAGGAAGTCATGAGGCAAAAAGAGGGATGATTAGTACAGCACAGAGAATTCTGAGTGGAGTCAAATATTTTGTATAACTCTATAATACTCCCACCTAAGCTTTGGAAAATCCATTTTATGACCTGTAGTGTTACCTGACATTGTTGATAGTACAAAATCCTGTGTGGGTATGTGGGTGTGTTCAAACATAAAATACATACACACTATGTTTTTTATGTACATATGTGTATCTATCCACCGTGATAACTAATTTATAAATGAGGCATATCAAGACATTAAATTCATTAACCAGGATAACAATATAGAAATGAATGCATAAATGTGGTTCTCTCACTTATTCTCTGTGTGATCTACTGTACTATATTTTTATGTTGACGTTGACAAGGGATACTAAAGTTCAGGAAGATAAAACTGCAGTTCAGCAGGACTACTATACAATAGTGGATTCATATCCTGTACTGTTATTTAAATGTAGATACTATGCGAAAGCAAAAGTCAATTCCAATGTACACTACAGGATTTTTATGACAAAAATGGGTTAATTTAGGTTAATTCATCATAAGATATATAAAAAGACACAAATGCATTCTTTTTTTGCCAGCAAATAACCAAGTCTAAATAAAAGATAAAAAAATAACTGCAGTAGAAACATAAGTTGTTAGAATTAAAAACTGGCATTTGATACTATGTTGGAAGAAACCCTACAAGTTAAGAGATACAAATCAGATAATAATCATTCATAAAAATACTTTTATTTATAAAAACATAGAAGGAAATTGTAACATAAAGTTTAATTGCAGTTGGTTTAAAGGTCATAGTGTGACAAAACTGTGAATGATCATCAATTATCCCTTTGATGTAATTATAGCATGCTATATCTAAGCATGGGTTCCATATCTGCCTTCCCAAATAATCTCAAGCTAAAAACAATTAAAAAAAACCATATATCTATGATATGAGCCTGCACAGAGATATTTTCCCTCTTGTTTTCAAGGAATATACTATATTCATATTACATGAGACAGCATAGGTAGTATGCATGTACATTACACATTAATACTTTATCACCTCATGTAATATTTGGTATCTGTAATGGGAACTATAACCAGTTTTTCATCACAGATATAAATAAATAACTGTCTAGAGGATAATTTAAAATTTAAGTAGAGTTAAATTACAGTAAAGAACTCAGATTTCCTATTATCTGTGTTAGTGGACATGTCCAATTATGTAGAAATCATAAATGCAGCATTTTTCCTTGCAACAATTACATGATTATGGGATTGGTCAGTATAAAATTAGATTGCTCAATTTTGAGATGCAAGAGATGGTTTTTTTACTGTTTTGATTTAGTTCTTCATTCTAATTGAGTTTCCTTTCACAATCTTTCAGGTTCCTCTCTCTTTCCATTCATTAATTTCTGTTCATAAAAGAACTCAATCAATGCTCATTGGTAAAGGTGAGAATTACATACTGATTCTGCACCCATTTAAGTCCTTTTCTCTTTTTCATGGGATATTCACTTCTGTCAATTAAACTTCTCCAATCTTACTCCAAACTTGAGAGACAACAAGGAGCAATCTATAGGGTTTGGGAGTAATGATAATGGTGGTCAAGCAATGCCTAGGAATTGGTGAGTAAACTATAGAACTGGGTTGTTTTCTTTGTTTTTATTGCTAAATTGAGACAGGGTTTCTCTATGTAACAGCCCTGGCTGTGCTGGAACACACTTTTGTAGACCAGGCTAGTCACAAACTCATGGAGATCTAACTGTCTCTGCCTCCTGGGTGCCAGGACTAAAACCATGCAGCATCAGGCCCTGTGGGAAGTTTTCCCGCCCTCACAAATAACCTAAATTCTGAAATATCATCAGTTCCAGTGCTGATTATATCTTATACCTTCTCTCCCATGCTGCTGTCTTATGTTTTTATTGACTCAGGAATTGAGTAGTTTAAAATTCCACTCCACTGTTTGTCCTTTAAAAAAATCATCATATAAGTACTTCGTATTTTACATTTTGACCCAAACTATCATGAGACTATTTTAGTATCATTGTCACAGTAGCAGGTCCTAAAATGACATCATTTTGGTTTGCTCCTAGGAAAAGTGATGATGGACCAGGACATTCAAGTGAATAAGGAAAGGAAGACAATACATCACCAGTATAAAAGCTAAGTACTGGCATAGACAATTGGAATTCAGCTCTTCCTTACACTACTGGACACTAGAGTGTGCCTACTCAGATGAAAGAAGATATATCCAGAATATAGATCCACTTGCTCTCTTTCCTCAATGTTAAAAATTTTCTAACATGTTTTCATTAGCAACATGTCAAGATTTTCATTGGATATTAATTATGTTAATGACAAGAAAAACTAATGTCATGATTTTATCATAAAGGGAGTAGCCCATAGGACCCTAAAATTCCCTAAGGGGCATTTAACAAGTGTTGGGAAAAGATATGTTCAGTTCTTTATAGTGTAGGCACTGAGAAGTTGTCCTTGCTCTAGCAAATCACTTCCATTCACCCTCATTCAAGAAACTTACTGCTCACACCAAAAATGGAGATATAACATGGCATTGATGACTGAAGGGTTTCATCAGGATAGAAGGGGATGAAAATTGGGGTTTAAGATGTCTACAAACTATAATGTACGTCTATGAAATTGTCAAACAGATTTCTTTGGAATTAAGAAATGACTGGTGTGTGTACTTAAATTGAAACGCAGCAGGTCGCTGGCAGTATATGCTGAGTAGAATGAACTCTTCCTTTCTTTGAACTAACTGTTCTCACTTCTTTGAGTGAGGCTGTGACTTAAAACAGCTGAACACTTAGTAGCAGAAGAAGGATATGTACTTATCATTGAAAGTTCATGTCACATAAATTTTATAAGCAAAAAATGACAACTCAATTTTATTTAAAATCAAATATCATATAATATTTGCTACTAAAACTGTTTGCAAGTAACTAATACTTTGTCATTAAATTAATACCAACAGAGATCAGAATAGTGACCCTAACAGACACTGAAGAAAGAGTCGAAAATGCAGTGCACACCTTTGCACATGGAACTCTTTAAACTTTAAAAGTTTAAGAATAAGGGCTGGACAGATGGCTCAGTGGTTAAGAACATTTGTTGTTCTTGTAGCAGACCTGCATTCTGTTCTTGGCATCCACAATGGGGTTCACAATTTTCCCTAAAGACACTCTCTTCTGTGCAAGCAATGTGGAATCATATGGCACACATACATACATATAGGCAAGAAAGTCATACACATAGAGCAAAATTAAATGAATCTTTAATGAGTTTAAGGATCAACATAACTTGAGCTTGGACACAGAGGACCAAAAATCAAAGCTTATCTGAGCACCACTGACAATCACTTAAATCCCAGCTTCCTTTAAGACATATTTTTACTGTACATGCCCATGTATGACCATGTGGTAATTTATTGTTCAATACAAAGTATAATGCTAAATTCATGGTATCTCATAATTTATCTCACCCCTAACTTTATGAAGTCTTGATTAACATGAAATAATCATACATATTTATGAGGAATGGTATAACATTTTGATGAGAATATACAATGTATACAAATCTTATCAGATTCATGAATTTTTTTTCATGGTGTTGTCATTACTTTTTATGTAAAATTTTAGTGCTCACCTACTCTAGCTTGAATACAAATTCTGATCCTCATTTGGAGATACTATCAGTTTTATTTTTTTTTCAAGAATTCTATCATTTATTTTTGTTGCAGCAAAAATATTGAAAACCAAATGTTTCGGTGATCCTGAAATATGCCATACCTCATTATTCACAGTGCTCTCCAGGCAGTACAGTAAGTCAATGGCCTCCCCCACTCATCTCCCCGCTCTCAGCCACTCTACAGCCACGTCTATATTCTATTTCCATGAGATAGGCCCTTCAAGACTGTGCACGGATGACAGTCTATCTCTGTCTGCATATTTCTATCCATTGCCCATACTATCCATTGCCCACTATTTCCACTTAGTGGTCATTGTTTCCTAATTCAACATTATCTCTCCCTTTCACAAAACCTAAGAGTTGGATTTTCTTGTCCACCTTCAGTGATTCCCATAGCATGAATGTTCAAGCAAGTAGTGCTTCCTTTATTCTTCTGTGAGAAAATTTAAGATATTAGAAATTCTAAGCAAAGAAATGTACAGATCCCACTATCACCAACAGGACATTCATATTGTTCTACACCTAGTTCAATTTTCTCTGAGGAAAAGGTACACTACAAATAAAACAAAAGCCGTTATTGCCCTAACACCTATTTTTCTTCTCTCCTCACTTCCTATAAACATTATTGAATACTATGGGTTCACCTATATTGTATTGTATTTGTAGTATATATGTAGCATCTGCTACAACATATAACACTGCATTTTTGTGAATAGATGTTACATAAAGAGTGTCATGGTTTAAATATTCTAACATAACTTTTTTTCAATCACCATTTTAAGAAATTTTGAGAAGTACACAAGTTGATGTAGGTACTAGATGTAAAGCAAAAGATAACCAGACTACAACCCACAGCTCCAGAGAAGCTAGCTAACCAGGAGGACCCAAAAAGGGACACATGGACCATCCTGGGAAGGGGGAAATAGATGATATCTCCACAAGTAAACTGGTGATGAGGGGAGGCAATAGATGGTATGGGATGAGGGGTGAAAACATGAGGGAATGGGATGGTCAAGCTGGAACAGGGATGGAGTGGGAGAGCAATGAAAGAGATACCATGATAGAGGGAGATATCATAGAGATAGGGAGATCCCAGGAATCCGTGAGGATAACACCAGCTTATAATACTAGCAATAGTGGAGAGGGTGTCTGAAATGGCTTACCCTGATCATCAGATTGGTGAATACCCTAACTGTCATCATAGAGCCTCCATCCAGTAACTGATGGAAGCAGATGCAGGTATCCACAGCCCAGTACCGGACTGAGCTTTAGGAGTCCATTCAAAGAGAGGGAAGAGGGATTCTATGAGGAAGGAGCCTCAAGATCATGATGAGGAAACCTACAGAGACAAACCAACCAAGCTAATGGAAACTCATTAACTTTAGACCAACAGCTGTGGAGTCTCCATGGGACTAGACTAAACTCTCTATATAAGTGAGACAGTTGTGTAGCTTTGTCTGCTTAAGGGGCTGCCTGGCAGTAGGATCAGGATCCATGCCTGGTGCATGAGCTGGCTTTTTGGAGCCCATTACCTGTGGTGGGCCACCTTCCACAGTCTTGATGTAGGGGGAGGTGCTTGGACATGGCTCAACTGAATGTACCAGTCTTTGCTAACTCCCCATTACAAGTTTTACCTTTTCAGAGGAAGGAATGGGGGTGTGGGTTGGACAAGGAAGGCTAAGGGGGTGAGAGGAGAGAAGAGAGGGGGATCTGTGGTTGTTATGTAAAATGAATAAAAATTTTCTTACTAAAGGAAAAAAAAGAAATCCTACAGAAATTAAAATGAATGAACTATGTGTGTCAGTTTTATAATCTGAGAAACAGAAAGGTTTGCTAAAGAATTTCTATTTTTCAGCCTGGACATTTGGTTACAAGGGCTGAAGATGTCGAATCAAATTATTTACTGAGCCCTCCTTTGAATTCAGTGTCAGAAATGGATTAAAGAAATTTAGCCTCTGGGGCTGGTGAAATATTTTAGTGAGTAAAGGTGCTTGCCACCAAGCCTGATGACCTAAGTTCAATTTGAAGGAACCCTGTGGTAGTGTGAGAGAACCAACTGAGTCTAAGAAATTGTTCTCTGACCTTCTCAGAAGTGTTAAGACATGCCATCACTCTTATCTCTCTCTCTCTCTCTCTCTCTCTCTCTCTCTCTCTCTCTCTCTCTCTCTCTCTCTCACACACACACACACACACACACACACACACACACACAGACCAAAAATGTGCCTATACACACACAGTCACACACAAAAACAAAAATACACAGTAATTTAAAAATTATAGAAATTGCTTTCTCATCATATGTGAAAATATTTATAATATACTTATATGATTATTTTAATTTATCAGTATGAACTCAGATTAATATGAAGAAAGATTAGTATTGAAAAACAGAATAAACATTTCTTTTTCTCATTTCTTGAAAATGTCCTAACTCTGATTTTTAAAAAAAAGTAGCTTTGCTAGTAAACATCAATTTTCACCATTTCACCATAGAAGTAAACCCTAAAATACCCAATATTTCAAGATGTCACTGCAATAACTCTTCAAGCCATCAGAATTCCCTGGTGTGACAGAGTCTTTGATCCTGGCCACCACAACACTTAGCTTGCTCAGTCATGCCTATAACAATTCATTTTGTATTTTAGAAAAATTAGTCAGGGATATTATCTCTAAATCAGGTTGCCAAAGCTAACTGTGCAAGGAACTATCATTACCCTTGCCCAGAGGAAAAGTTAAGTTCATTAAGAAACTCATATGTACACGTCATAAATCACCATTTAATGTGTCTACTGGTGAGTACAGAGAAAGAGAGGGCATGGACCTCTATTGGAGATCATTGGTAGAATTCCTGCTACCTTTGTTTACTTCATCCCTGAAAAGTCCCCAAGGCCCTTTAAACAAATACCAGGTCAGCCATAACTCTGAGCTGAAAATTAAGAAGCCAGGGTTCATAGGAGCATTAATATTGCCTTGCACACCACAGAGGTGTGGAGTCAAGAGGTAAGAAGTCACTGCCTTCAATTTCATGGAAACTGTGTGTCCATAGTTAAGGGAACTAATTGGAAAAATAAGACTGGCCAACTTCAAAAACTGTAAAGAGCAATGCACAGAAGAACAAGTCATTTCTCAGCTGTCCTTTTGGCCTGTGAATAAAAGCAGAGAATCATTACATCACTTTCTGTGTATTAATAAGAAAAAATAAAAGTGCTGTAGTATATGGGCAGGCATTAGTGTTATTTCATATCAAAGTTTTATTTATGTTCTAAATACAAATGCAATTAATGATTATGAATTTAATATAAATTCCTTGTAAGAAAAAATAATAAAAAAGATAATTCATAATGAAATTTCATATTCACTTTATTTTAATAAAACTGGTCTCAATTTTGGTTGCAAATTTACTGTCTTGTAGACTTTTTCATATATATGCACAAATAAATTTATCATAGAGTTCTACAAGACTGTTCTCTTCAGTTTACTGAATCACAGGGAACAAAATTTTGAAGAGTAACAGAAATCTAGTTATGGTTATTTCTTGGTGTTCATTGACAATGCCAAATGCTTAATTTTTGTCTTATCTTTAAAGCATAGGTAACATCTTCGAAGGACTTGATGGTGTACCTCATTGCCTTCCTGCAGTTCCAGACATGTTTGATTTGCTTCCAAAGAGACAGACCCAAGACTCTAACTCTGCTATTCGGTGTTAAGAAAGGACTAGGCAAGGAACATTCCAGAAATGGTACAGCAATAACCGCCAGAAATCCACTCACAATAGCAGTGAGGGCAGTGATAAACCCTTCCAAAAATCAATGCTTCTAGAGCTCTAGAAATTCAACAATTCTTTACAACAATCAATGAAGCATATGTTTTAAATGTCACTAAAAACAGTGAGGCTGGTGGTGTTTAATTTTCCTATGTTCTAATCATCACTCCCCTACTGTCTTTTTAAGTCATCATTGGGTGCATAGCTGCTGTGAAATATCACAGCAGAGATACAAGTCAAGAAGGAGGAGGAGATTTGGAATTCACTCTAAAGCCCCACCCACACAACACTACAGCTACTTAACTAGCCTGGTGACTTCCTGTAAGCTTCATTTGAAGAACTTGTGACTTTTTTTTTCTTCTTGAAATAGTGTTTATGCAATAAAAAAATAAAATAAATATTTGTTTTTTGTTTTGTTTTGTTTTGTTTTGCTTTAAAAGATATTTGCTGACACCTTAAGAGTCTTACTTCTATTCCTATCTCTTTCCTTACTACATTCTGCCTGGAAAGCTAAGTGAGGGATCCAATGGCTTCATTTATTTATTTGAGTTTTAAATCAGTGTAATTTAATTCCTTCACCACATGTAGACATCCTTACACCTGCCTCACCTCTTTATAGTAATAAAAATATCACAAGCTATATTCTCTTATTTTCCATTAAGCCATTTATGCATCAAATTGAAAGGAAAGTCCTCCTATACTCATCAAGCTTCAATATGCAAATCAGAAAATTCTGGCACCCTTTTTGTGAATGCATTTGGCGCATTTGGAGTAACTCGCTTGGCATCTGAAGCAAAATTTGAATGTGTCTATACAGTCTCAACAGGAAGAAAAATAAATCTTATGAGTAGGATGTCTAGGTGAGGTCCACTCTAACAGGCTTTCTTCTCTTGTTTAGTGTATTACTTGGTTCTCCTGAGCACAGATAAGCATGTTGCTTCATGCAGAGAAGCTTGCAGTTTAAGCTGTGTTTAGTTTGCTAAATTAAAAGATCTAAATAAGAAGTTTCAATATTTGACATTCTGGGATATGAATATGCTATTTAGACCTCGTTTAAATGGCCTTGTACCTTGTGCTTTAACTTTCTTATGTGTCATAGAAAGTGCTGGGTGTCTCTATTCTAGTACATACATGGCCAACATTAAGTTCCATAGGGAGACCCTATATCATATACAAGCTTGGTGAGTGTTCACTCGTGTGGAAAAACAATAGTACAAATATAAGAAGAGTCGTTATTTAAAGATTTGAGTAACTAAGGTTTGAGCTCTTAAAGGACGGTAGTTTATAAGATTCTCCACTTTGCCTGTACTGTTTTTCTTATCTCTTTCAAAGCAAAGTTCATGAACCTCAGGACTAAGTAACAAATACCATTGGCAGCTCTCTAAACAGCCACTTAAACCCTATATAGCCTTCATTTTCCTGAACAAGCCTCTAAATGTGTCAGCACTTGCTTGAGGCTCTCTGGCAGAAGAAATTTAGAAAGTGAACAGTGTGGAGTACCCACTCCTTAAAATATATCAAGTATCTATACAACCAGAAAGGAGGGATTATAGAAAGACTGGATATAGGAAAAAGAAAATAGTATCACTTAAAACAGAGATGCAAATTGACAAGTTGGAAAGCCAGAAATCACTTAAAGAATTATGTTTGGCACCTGTACAACAGAGACTTGAATTTGATCAAATTAAATTATAACTCCCAGATCTATAACTTGTTTGATGAAATAGAACCAGAAAGATGAATGTCAGTATCTTAACCTCCTAGGTAAAATGGTAAATATGGTCCAATGTTAATTATAATAGGATTTTCAAGAACTGAGATACCTTATCACTAAATGTGTTTTTCCTAGTAATGGAATTTTTCCCATTTCTAATTTGAAAAAAACTAAAATGAAGCAGGACTCAAATCAATTTTTATAATCTCAGTGTTGTGGATTCTTTCTCTGGAATCCATGCATAAAATTATTCAAATTATCACTCTAATTCAGAAAAGTTAAGGACTTTCCAACTATATCTGAAAGTATGATCTGATCATTAATTTTTCAATCGCTTTAATATCTACACTTTTCTTACACCACTAGAGGAACCCACTATGCCTTTATTACTTCCCATGGGGTACACTTTGCCTTGAAATCAGTCAGAGTCCTTGCAGCCAAAAACTTGATTATCTCCAACTCTCTCCAATAATGCAAATATGGAAATACATTTAATGAATTCTCTCCCAGGAAGACTCTTCTGACATGGTCATTCAGAGCATGTGCACTCATTAAGGAAGGTCATTTGAAGAGGAAACGGACATTGCTCTGCACATAGTTCACATTCTTAACACCATATCTACAGTGTTAAAATATCTCATCTTCAGGGCTTTTGAAGGGTTCTGGGTAAAAAAGTCTTAGAGGAAGTTACATTGTTATTTGTTCATGTGTTTATCATTATGGGAAAGACTCTTTCAACAATGAGTCTAGAATCTGTCCAAGTTGTTCCACAATAGGCATTCCTATTACAGCAGATACTCATTTATATTATTCCTGATACTTCTCACTTTCAAATTTTTGCACCTTATTCTCTTCTTTCAGGAAAGTATGGATCATTAGGAATGATCTTGAGTCATCAAAAGACTGTTTTAAAAAAAACCCTAGGCATCTTGAACCTGTGCTATATGTGCTTAGAGCACAAATTGCTCGTCAAACCCCAGGATTCTGTGGAAAGAGAAGGTTTCACTGGATCTGGGACTATTCTGACAAAATAGCAGACAATCTTTGATGGAAACAGTACTGCACACACTCAGTCGAGCCACTGGGAACTCAACCACAGCTCAAAAAGAATGGAACATCTCATAGGCAGACATGCATTATGTATCGGTCCCTTATGGATTCCTTGGTGCACAGAGAATATAACCCTTCTTTCCAATCCATAGGCTGCTTGAGCAGAAACTTAAGACTGATTAAGGAGGGAACTGAAAGTCCATAAAGTTTGTACTTGTCATATTGCTACACATGATGAACCTAGTTGAAGATTTGCTGGTAGTCATTCTTTAACTGAGACATCTGTGATAAAGATGAGGCCAAATGTCTTGTAATTAGCCAATTTTCAGGCAGCCCTTGCACTATATGACTTAACGAAAAAGATACAAAATTAAAAAGAGCCTCCTCTATAATGTTTCATAGATTCATAGGTCATAAGCAATATCTGGTTTATCATGCAATTATTTTTATCCAGTATTAGAAATCTGTTTAATCACAGATTCTCCAAATATAAATAAAAGTCAGTCATGTCTAGAGGAGCACAAAGCCTGTAGGTCAGGGTCTCATTTCCTAATTCACTATAGACTACTAAGCATTGACGATTATGCTGGCCAAATGAATTGTTTCAGGCTAAAGTCTTTTACTAACTATAATGGATCCTATACCACTACCTAGATTCCTTGTTCACATTGTCAAACCTTTTGATTATTCTTAATAGAATTAAATAAAATCACCTAACAGTCTAGTAAATGTTATAGAACACCAGCCACTGTTACATCCTATGCAAAATTAGACATAGGGCAGAATAATCAGATTAAGAAGTCTAAATGAGATGTATCCATTAAGAAATGGAGTTATTGCTAATGACAGTTGTGTGACTCTGTGTGTGTGTGCATGTGTGTGTGTGTGTGTGTGTGTGTGTGTGTGTGTGTGTGTGTTCCAATTACATGTGTGCACACAGAGGCCAGAGAATAATTATATGTGCCATTACTCAGGAAGTCAATGTGTTTTTTGAGCCAGGATCTCTCTATGGCCTGGAACTTGCCAAGCAGTCTAGGCTAGCTGACCAGTGTACTCCAGCATCTATCTACACTTACTCTCACAACACTAGGAAAATTAGCACACACTACTTTGCCCAGATGATTTGTTGTTTGTGTTTGCTTTGTCCTGTTTCTAGTGTGGAATCTCGGAAATGGAACACACATCTTCATTCATAAAAGAAAAGAACTTTAGGACTATTCTGTCAACAACTAATCAACTCTTTCTAATCTTTCACTTTTGAGTACCACAAAACTTTTTCATACTTTAAATCCTCAAATGCAAGGAAATTTAACTATACTGTATCAGTTTATCTGTGTTTAGTATATACCGGTAAATGAGTGAATATAATTTACAATTTTAATGTGAGGCATTTTAGAGATGTGTTAGACTGAATCTTCTATTTTTTTTTTTTTTTTGGTTTTTTTTTGAGACAGGGTTTCTCTGTGTAGCTTTGCGCCTTTCCTGGAACTCACTTGGTAGCCCAGGATGGCCTTGAACTCACAGAGATCCGCCTGGCTCTGCCTCCCGAGTGCTGGGATTAAAGGCGTGCGCCACCATCGCCCGGCGAATCTTCTATTTTTATTATAATGTTCATTCATAAAAAACTGGATTATCAACAACTGGCAATTTTATTTAATTTTTTGAGACTGTATAATTTAACATCTGTGCATTAATATCATATATATGTAAATGTAAAATTTATTCTAGCAGGAATGCCATTTTACTAGGTAACTTTAGATTTAAGTGAAAATTCTGGGATTCATTTATATACACATTGATTTATAGATCATGTACAAATGAATCAAAACAGCACTATATATAAACTTAAACATATATTTGTATATGTACTAAAGGAAGTGAAAGCATCAGTTTTCTAATACACATTTGTGTGTCTTTTTACCATTCCTAATTAAGTAAAATTCTATAAAAGGAAACTCATTTTTTCTTGTATTTCAACTTGATTAAGAATTTCATTTTTCACATATCTAGATGAAACCACAGGTTAATCTATGAAGGTCACCTAAATTATACAAAGCAAATTAAATTAATTGACAAAAGTTTGCTGGATATTTCTGTATGATTAAAAACTCCATTGTAATTATCCACATTAAGATTATTATTAAGAACTAGACATTGACCCTTTGTTAGATTAACTGATCAATTTAGGCAATCATAGCTAATATACTAACAAGCCACCCAGTTATCTTCTGCAATTATTCCACAGGTCAAAGTTTCTAACCTTAGAATAATCAGCAATAAGGACTAACACTTTCAAAGCCTCCTTTTGAAGAAAAGAGCATTATTTTTAAGTTTTGTAAAGTTCACTTAAAAAGACATTTCTTAAGCTTTTGCCGCTTGACTAATATTACACTTTTAAGATGAAGTGAAGTGTATCATTTTAATTTTTCAATTTTTAATTATTGAAAGTACTTTCCCTTTTTATAGATTATGAATATATTAATTCCCACAAATTTAAGAATATACTTGCTATTTTCTTGTTATTCTTTGTGATGAATTAAATTCTCTAAATTAAAAAAAGTCTTATATTCCTGCCCCCAAAATGATAAAAGTTGAATGCTAGTATTTAAAAACTAAAAAAACAAATATCAAGTCCTTTTAATAATAATGATACCAAGTTATTTTGGCCATATACACATATATGTGTGCTGTTACTTATAAGAGGAAAGATATTTTGACAACTACTATGGACTAAATGCATGAAGCTTGTCGAGGTATTAATCCCTAATATTCAACATGATGAAAGTAAGGACTCTGAGAGGTACTTATGGAGATAGATTAATCTAAGAGAAGTAGAATCCTCAGGATAGGATATTCCAAACTGAGATCAGAGTGAGAAAAGCTTAAATCCACATCTACTCTCTTGAGACCAATGTTCAAAGATACTTTACAGTGGATACTGCAATCTTCAAATCTGAAATGATGTTTCTTTAGGTAAAAATGGGTTTCTTTCCCATGACAGGGGTAACTTTGATATGTGACAAGAACCACCTAGAAAGTACTCAGCAACCGTTACTTTGAATTGGTGCTTCACCCTAAAGCAGTAAATCTCTTTTATTGAAAACAGCGTTTCAAGTAACTGGCAGGTTGCTATTGATCCATGGCTGAAAATTCATTTATGATTGGAAAGCCATCCACATCACTCAATTTAAGAACATAGCAGAGTGCAAACAGGACATGTATTTTTCTGTCCTTTAACCACAGTATTGGATTCATCCCCAATCTTCAACATAATAAACAATATTTATTAAGTGCTTAGTACCTATCCTGTCATGTTTAGAAATCTGTATATAAATTAATTTATTCACCATGCCAATAGTGTAATGTCAATGATAATGATGGGAAAGCTAAGTAACAAAGAATTTACAAAATCATTCCCAAATGTGCTCCCATAATAACTAGAACAATTTATCTTCAAAGTCAGTATCATTAATCAAAGCCCCTACAATGTGAGTATCTGGGAGATAGAGGCACAAGAAATGACAAAGTGTCTAGTGTTTCTTGTTTATTACTTATAAAAAAATTTAAAAATTTGTACTTACACTCATGTAATTATTAGAAAATTTTGCAAAATATCTCATAAAGAATTTTGAATTTCATATGGAATCCAGATATAAAAAACTATAAACATTATGAGAGGGTCTGTCCTAGTTGGCTTTAACTGTTAACTTGACCCAGCATGGAGTCATTTGAGAAAATAGTCTTTTTTAAAAAATAAAACCACATCATCATTTTGCATAATTCTAAGTTCGGAACAAAGTAAATAGAATAACAACAAAATCCCCCACAATACATAATACCCTACCTTGCTACTCTGTGAGGGTGACCATTTTGTGAATCAAGCACCAAAGGACAGGAGAGAAGAAAGTAACCAATAGATGTGAACAAAAGCCAGATGGTTCAGAAACAGTCAACGGTGCTGGAGAAGACACAGGGAAATAGAGTACAGAGGCTTTTCAGGGAGGGATCTATAATCTACTTCTTTCATGCAAAATGTCATCCTCAGGGTGGGCTCCTGTGCTATTGCCTCATCTTCATTAATGTTTAGTCCCTTTAAATTCATAAAGTAATTGGTTTGAGTGGGTCCGAAGATCCTTGGAGCAAACTCTGATGAGACAGATCTCAAGTAGTCCTTACATATAAAGTCACGGTTACTGTAAGCTCATGTGTGTAAGTGTACTGTGGTGTGCAGAGAAAACGTCTTTCCCAATAGTCCTCCTATTGTTGTTTTTTGACTTTCTTGGGGGCCTGCCACCCAGCTCCCAAATAAATCACACATGGAGACTTAGTCTTATTTATGAATGCCTGGCCTTGGCTTAGCTTAGTTTCTAGCCAGCTTTCCTTAACTTATTCTGAGTACCTTTTGAGTCTGGGCTTTTCCCATTCCCCAACTTCTATGAATCTCACTCAATCCATGGCTTGCTGTGTAGCTAGATGGCTGGCTCTTAGGAGTCCTCCTTCTCTGGCTTCCTCAGCTTAGATCTCTCCTCCCAGTTTTCTCTATTTATCCTCTCTGCCTTCCAGCCTCCCTATCCTTTCTCCTACCTTGCTAGTGGCCAGTTCCATATTAGACCACCAGGTGTTTTACACAGGCCCAGTAACACAGCTTCAAAGGGTTAAACCAATGCAATATAAACAAAAGTAACACACCTTAAAATATTCTACTACATTCACCTCTTTTTGCCTAAATAAAAATAAAGGTTTTAACTTTTACATAGTATAACCACATACAAAAAAACTAGTTATCAAGTAAGAATTAATTTACAATATTCAGTCCAATTGTAGTTATCATATTCAAAGTAAATAATGCATAAAAATCCATTCTATCTTAGTGAACCCAAAATTTTACACCTAATTTATTTTCTAGCATAACTAAGAATAACTGCAACTATAACTATTTATTCTTCAACTTCATTAAAGACCCAGAAAGATGTAATATTATTTAACAACAGAGAAATTTGGTTGCCTGGACAGTCACCCAAAGTTCCTGTAATGTTAGGGCATCCATCTTCAGCCTACAGGCCTAGAGCATCTGGCAGACTCTTCTGTGAAGCAGGAATTTTGAAGGACTGTTCTGTCTTGTTTTGTCAAAGTTGAACAGTCTTTTTTTCCCTGCGTCCTGAATGTCCAATCTGCACAGCACATTGTCAACAGTAAAAGGCTTTTCTCTGCCCAGTGGCAAACCTTGCCACAATGAAAGCAAACTCCATAAGGAGTTTCTCCAATGCCCATCATCTTCTCTGAATGTAAATTGGTGCTACCAGGAGCAGATGTGTCTCATTATCATGAAAAACTATAAATTAACCACACACTTTAAATATCATATTTCATAGGTCTTTGAAACATTTGAAGGCTATATATAAATTATATCTATATATGATCTGGAAAGCATACATAATATATCTACAAATTTGATTGTTATAAATGACTAATTACTGACCTACGCTTCTTGGTTGTCCTATATAGTTTATAATAATGGCTTTTAAAAACTAGAACTTCACCCTACATTTCCAAATGAACTGCATAGGCACAACACCTCAAACAAAAATAGAAACATATATACACAGTATGTTGTAACAAAAATAAACTTAAATTTTTACCAATATACAAAAATCCTTTAAACAAGAATAGAAGCATATATACAGCGTTAGCAAAGTAACTTTAAATTTGTATCAATATACTGTATTCCCCTAAATGATAACAAACATCCATAACCCACTAAATCCAAAAGCTACTCACATTCCCAGGTTCTTGGGAATGTGGACATAGTTTTCTCCATACTTCTTCCTGCTTTCTGTGGATGAAGTATCTTTAGGGTTCCAAGAGAAAATTTGAGATAATGAACAAGTCCTGGGAAGACCAGCAGTAACCTTTGCTGATAGATTTCACCTGTTAAGTTTTAGGAAGTCTTGCTCAATCAAACCTGATCCATATTTATCCTAAAGGAATCCACAGCCTCTTATCTCCTGTGGGAACAAAACTCCACAGGATTTTTGATTTCCATTTGACAGATAAATTTTTTACTTCTTTTTTAAAGTTAAGGCATTTCTAAAATATCCAGATTAGTTCAATTTAGCAGCCCATTTCACAATCCCATGTGTCCTCACAGCTGTCTTTTGCTTCTTAACAATCAAAAAATTCAAAATCAACACACACAGGATCCTGGCTACCTGTGGATTTCCCATCATACATGGCTTTTTTCTTTTACTCTCTCTTGAAATACTTCATTATTATTTTAAAACTATTTTTCTATAATTCTCAAAACCTTTTTTCTTTTTTTAAGCCTATACACATTTTTAAACACACTGTAACTTGTTAAGAGCTCTTTTACTGAGTATCTCTAGTCCTTTTTGACCATATGAGCAAACCTTTGACTGATAAGGTACACCTATATTCTCCGTGTTATGTGCCACTCGGCTGGCTCTGCTTGCTTCTGAGGTCATTAAAAGCCAAACCTAAAACTCACGGCCCAATGACTGAAAACTGCGTTCAACCTTCCCAGCTGTGGAAGCCAGTACTGTGCTGCCACAGGCAGTTTTACTTAGCTTTCGGGTTTTTTGTTTGTTTGTTTGTTTAGCACTGCCCTATAGGTGGAACAGCAGCGCCTCTTAAAGGATACATCTTTTGTTATTGTGTTTCATTTTTCTCAGGCTCTACATGGATATTCGAGTCCCATGTTGTGTGACAATTTGTTGGTTTTGGGGGGGGGGGCTTCCACCTAGCTCCCAAATCACACAGGGAGGCTCATTCTTACCTATGAATGCCCAGTCTTAGCTTGACTTAGTGTCTTGCCAGTTTTCCATAATTTATTCTGACTACCTTTTGCCTCTGGGCTTTTCCAGTAATCTAACTTCTGTGAGTTCCTCTTACTTCATGGCTTGCTGTGTAGCTGGGTGGCTGGCCCCTGAAGTCCTTCTCCTTCTCTGGCTCCTCGAGCATGGATCTCTTCTCCCAGTTTTCTCTTTCTGTTTATTCTCTCTGCCTTCCAGCCCCACCTATCCTTTCTCCTGCCTTGCTAGTGGCCAGTTTCTTATTAGACCACCAGGTGTTTTTTTTTTTTTTTTTTTTTGGTTTTTCGAGACAGGGTTTCTCTGTGTAGCTTTGCGCCTTTCCTGGGACTCACTTGGTAGTCCAGGCTGGCCTCGAACTCACAGAGATCCGCCTGCCTCTGCCTCCCGAGTGCTGGGATTAAAGGCGTGCGCCACCAACGCCCGGCTCACCAGGTGTTTTTTACACAGGCACAGCAACACAGCTTCACAGAGTCAAACAAATGCAGCATAAACAAAAGTAACACACCTTAAAATATTCTATTACATTCTCCACTACTTATGTGTCTCATGGTCATTTTATCTCCTGTTCTGAGATAATCACCAAGGCTTGGAGGGAAGATATGAGATAGCTGTCCCCATTAGGGCTGAGCACTCCACAGGCTTTGAAATCCATTTTTTCTTCTACTGATATTCACACATATTCATTGAAGAATTATAAGAGGCAAAATCAAAATCAAAAATTCTGGAATCAAATTAAAGAAGAGCTTTTGAATTGTTCATTTGAAACTTTTCAGCTTATCAACAGGAAGAACTCCACAATTTAAAACTACCTTTTCCTGGTAGGACCATGAATAGGATCAGTCATATATGTTGCTTGCAGAAGCTCTAAGCAAAGCATATCTGTGGTGATATTTTATTTGTGCTGAAATATGGAGATATTTTATTTGTGCTTTAATAAATAAAGTTTGTCTAGAGATCAGAGGAAATAGCAAGCCATTTTAAGTAAACAAAGAAGTCGGACAATGGTAGCACATGCCCTTAATCCTATCATATGGCAGGCAGGATCTCTGTGTGTTCAAGGCGTCACTGGAAACAGAGCCAGGTGGGGTGGCACAAGCCTTAAAATTCCAACACTAGTTAACCATGGAGGTCTGGAGGTCTGTATAGACAGACAGGGATTGTCAGTGCTGGGAAGAAAGAGGAAGTAATGTAGATGAGCAGAGAGAGCAAATCAGATGGCAGAACAGCAAGGCTTATCAGCGTGGGTAAACAGAAGTCGCAGCATTTGGAAGCTGCAAAGTTGGTGAGGTAAGGTTGGCTGGTGGCTTTCCCTATTTCCCTGAAATAAGGCTTTCACTCCTATATTTGATTCTGTGTTTTTTATTTAATAAGACCATTTAGAAATTTGTCTACCCATATTGGCTGGTACTGCCCCCAAGAATTTTTACTATCCAGTCCCAGTTTGCAAACAAAGGTAGCTAATTTTCACATAGCAGCTGTAAAAAATGAGACAATGTCAATGCTGCTAATTACTCAGTAAGTGGTGCAGAGGTGAATTTTATCAGGACAGCAAAGTCATAAATGTTTACCATCAGCCAACACTAATAATTGATATATTGCAAACTGTTAAACATAACAAAAGACAAACATTTCTCCATTTGACAGCAAAGAAGGAGCACATCATTAAAGAGTTTTCTGAGGATGGGAAATAAATGAGATTGATGTCCTCATAAATTTGGAGAACCTAAGTTTAAAACTTCTGCAGTAAAATTTCTGTTTCCGGGCGGTGGTGGCACACGCCTTTAATCCCAGCACTCGGGAGGCAGAGCCAGGCAGATCTCTGTGAGTTCGAGGCCAGCCTGTGCTGCCAAGTGAGTTCCAGGAAAGGCGCAAAGCTACACAGAGAAACCCTGTCTTGAAAAAAAAAAATCTGATTCCATCTGTCTTAGGATCTTGTGTATAGATCATTCCTGAAAGTAATAATCAGGGATTTGTTACCTAGTTCTTGGCCCATGTGTGCAGTCATTTTTGATGACATCATGGAACTTGCTTTTAGAAATGTCACTTGAATACTACTGAAGTCCTATAATCTCAGTTCACTGTGTTCATATCACAGATATTATCTCACTGAACAAAGCAGGTGTCTATAAGCTGTGTCTTATATTACTCTTGACTTAGCACTGCATCATAACCAGGGCCTTTACAAAGAAGCCCTTGGGGTGACATAGAAGTATACAGTCCTCTGAGCACCAGATGTAGAACAAGATCGATGCTGCCTCACAAGCAGAATCTTAAATATTTGGAGTGATTTGTTTTGAAAATCTGAAATTCTATATTTGTGGTGTACATGAAAGCCTGAAAAATCTTTATCCAGCCCTTTTATGCTGCTTTCACTGCTACAGCAACGAGGCCAAAAGGAACACCGCTTCATGTTATTATTAATAAGCCCAGCAATTTCATGTCTCAAAATTTGATGCCTTTCAGATTTAGAATAGTTCCTCAAACTTCCAAGCCACATGAGATTCTGCAGTCCTCACTCTCTTTTCTAACAATGTTTTTCTTAAAGAAATGATCCTTGGCTTGGACGGAAATGAAAGCCCCGTTTTACAGTAACATATCTCTGAACTGCGCATGCATACATGAGCAACTATGCGCACTTACACAAATGCATAACACACACACACACACACACACACACACACACACACACACAGCACTACTGAGAGGAATTTAGTGAAGTAGCTGTGAAAATGTATTTGAGAAATCATTGCATTGTTTTTAAATTTTAACCCAATCATTTAAGTTTAAAAGAGCCCTATATGTTTGATGCCCCTTCCTTTTAGGAAATGGATAACTTGAAAAGAAATGTGCTAGGAAGTTGATAACAAATATCAAGCAGTAAGTGCAGTGATCACAGAAAAACTGTTAAAATGTTTACTTTAAAGGGAATAGTTACCAAACAGAATTGTTGTTACTGCTAAAGCTTGATTTTATCAAGGTAAATTAAATGTGAAAGGAACATAGTCCTTAGAACAACCAATACTATTCTATAAGCTTATATTATTACTGCTTCCCAGAGCATCTTGTTTTCAAGCTTCATCTCATTTCAGAGGACATCAATATACCAACTGCTACTGTTCATACAGTTAAAGTGAAAAAGATTCAGATAAAGCAAAGCATTTCATTTTTGTGTTAGAAAACAAATAACAATGAATGGTGTCTCTCCAGATGACGGGGATTTTGTCAGGATAAATGAGATCTTATTAATGATTTCTCTGTTTGTATAAAGCAAGTAGAAATGCAATTAAATTTTTATCAAATAAATATTTAGTAAAAGCAAAAACCTACTGTTCAGTTTACTTATAAACTGGTAAGCTAAGAAAGACTAAATGACAAATAAGACCAAATATTGCTGAATAATAATTGGGGTCTCCTAAGGTACTTTCCAACTAGAAAGTTCTACATTTTAATGATACTGTTTCCTTTTATATAACATAAATCTTAAAATTCAGTTTAAATCAAATTATAAATACTGAGGATTGCTACCATACTGCTAAAATCACAAAGTAGTTGAATATGTGCATGAGTTTCTATCTGCAGTCATCTTTTCTTTTACCTTATTCTGTTCAAAATGCCAAACTCCACACTGCAGCACCCAATCTTAATGGGAAATAAACTGACTGTTCTATAAGAAGTCATGCCAACATGAATTAGAGCTCCTATGATTGTGGAGATTTATAATGTCGCAAATTGAAAATGTGAGTTGTCATCTCTGTCTTTCATATCCTCTTAGTATTTATCAGCCACCTCTGATGTGACCTAATATTTCTCTGACTTGTAGGTAAGATCTTCAGGATGTATTAACAGATGGCTAACTTCCATCAACCCAAACATTATGAATAACCATCAAATATCATACAAATATCTTTGATAGAGAATTCCTGTTTGGCTATGAACTTCCTACTTTACTTCCTGCCAATCCACTAAGAGACTTCATTAATTTATTACTTTCTTTGTTGTGACTAGAAAATGCTGTGGGATGTTAATGTATGTCCTGTGGGAGCCCTTCTTGGGTTCCTTGTGGCGTTACCCAGCAGGTTTGCATTGAGGATGATTAGGACCATGGGCCTGAGTGCAGGTGTCTGAGATGGTCTGCACTTGGCTGTACTGGGGGATGGTCTGTATGTCAAGTTGCTCTGATTGGTAAATAAATAAAACCTGATTGGTCGTGGCTAGGCAGGAAGTATAGGCGGGACTAACAGAGGAGAAATAAAAGAACAGGAAGGCAGAAGGAGACTGCCAGCCACTGCCAGGACAAGCAGCATGTGAAGATGCTGGTAAACCACGAGCCGCGTGGCAAGGTATAGATTTGTAGAAATGCGTTACTTTAAGATATAGGAACAGTTAACAGGAGGCCTGCCACGGCCATACAGTTTGTAAGCAATATAAGTCTCTGTGTTTGCTTGGTTGAGTCTGAGCGGCTGTGGGACTGGCGGGTGACAGAGATTTGTCCTGACTGTGGGCAAGGCAGGAAAACTCTAGCTACAAGAAAATATTCCTGCAACCTCTTCCACAGTAGAACATTTGAACCACAATATTCTGGGTTCATGTTCCCAGGCCAGGGCCACTCATTTGATTCAGAAATTTATGACCTTTTATTATTATTAGACTAAAAAGAGTCTTTTGACAAAGCATTAATATTTAGGTCTCTTATAAATGGGAACCAATTATTAGATGGCAGAAGGTCAGGTCACGACCCAGATATCTCAGGTCCCTGTTTCCTCCAGTAGTCAAATAAGTAAAGAGGGTGTGTCCATAAGATTCTAGATTAACATAATATTGGTTCAGTCTTCATACTATTCCTCAAGGTCCAACCCAGAGAACACCATGAAAAGGTTCAAACAAATATTTGAAGTCTGAGTTTGCCTGCTAGTTGTATCTTAGGCCCTGCATTCTCACTAGTAGGCCAGCTGTTCCAGACACAAGAATAGTGTGGTCTTTTCATTCTGCTGCAAAATGTACCACTATGGCACAAATCTTGTCTTTAAATATTTGGCTATTTTTTCCATTTGAATATTGAACAAAATTTGAATATTGGAGCATTGAATAATGGTGATCTGAATGTGAATTACCTGCACTGATTTGATGAAAAATTTGCAAAATCAGCATTTAAAACAAAGCCTCAAGTTTCCCAAGACTCAGTTCTATGAAATACATCATTTTATGGGCAATTTTCTTGTATTTCTTTCTTTCAGTTTTTTGAAACAGATTAAGTGAGAACAATAAACTGGCTCTCCCATGTAAAAAAGAAATGAAGAAATTGGTAAAAATAACCTGAGTAGGGAAAGGAAGCTTCATAATCAGAAACCGTGTCTCGTGGGATGATGGATTTCAAAGGAGAGCTAAGAGCTGGAACTGAGAAGTGGCTCAGTGCAAGCTCAGGAAATGCCCATAATTCAATTAGGGTCTGCTTGTCATTCAAGTTTTGTGTCAAGCTAGTGAAGACATGTGCATACAGCAACAAGGCACTAATTTAGTTTTCAGTGGAAGCAGAGATTACAAAAAAATAGGTTTCTGGCAGGGAAGGATCTAATTCCTATAAACATTTGTGCTGCTTAAATTTGAAACACCCTTAAAATAAAGAATTAGTAAGCTGAGTAGAATGTACATTGATATTTTTATAACTGTACAATTAATTTGAATTCACATTTTTCTTGCTTTATGAACTCTATAGTGACAAAGCTATATTTTAAGATTTACTTTAGGATATTGATACATATATATTGTACAGTGAACAATAACCTAATTCATCAAAACGTCCATCATCATATTTAGTTATATTGGTGTGTATGTGTGTGTGTCTAAATTCACTGTCTATATACATATGCACTGTGTAGGCCTGTATGTGTGTGCACAGGATGGTGTGGTTTTTGTGTTTGTGTGTGTACATGCTGAGGGAACTTCATCTACAAGCTTTCTGCAACCTTCAACAAGGCACCAAAAGTATCAGTAACTGTATCAACTCTACTGTACATCTTATCCACAACACTCACTCACTTTCAAAGGAAGCTTTGCCTTCCAGAGCAATATCTGTCCTCTTCTCCACCTCACTAGCTACTGGCAATGGCTCCCATGCACTCCATTTTGAGAATTCTGTCCTTTTTAGACTCCACATGTGAGGGAGGTTATGAACTACTTGTTTTCCTGGGTCTGGCTTACTTCACTTAGCTTTTTCCTTTCTAGGCTTATGCAGGTTATTACATGATAGAATATCTTTATTATTAATGGTCAAATAATACCCATTTAGATCGATGGCCAGGCCCAGGGTGGAGCTCCAGGAGTCCAATTGGCGAGAAAGAGGAGGGTTTATATGAGCGAGAATTGTTGAGACCAAGGTTGGATAAAGCACAGGGACAAATAGCCAAACGAATGGAAACACATGAACTATGAACCAAAGGCTGAGGAGCCCCCAGCTGGATCAGGCCCTCTGAATAGGTGAGAGAGCTGATTGCCTTGATCTGTTTGGGAGGCATCTAGGCAGTGGTACCAGGTCCTGTGCTCATTGCATGAGTTAGCTGTTTGAAACCTGGGGCTTATGCAGGGTCACTTGGCTCGGCCAGGGAGGAAGGGACTGGACCTGCCTGGACTGAGTCTACCAGGTTGATCTCAATCCTTGGGGGAGTTTTTGCCCTGGAAGAGATGGGAATGGGGGGATGGCCTGGGGGGAACAGGAGGGTGGTGTGAGGTGGGAGAACAAGGGAATCCGTGGCTGATATATAGAATTAAATTATATTGTAAAATAAAATTTTTAAAAAAAATGCTTAATCGAAAAATTTCCAACAATGTTACTGTCCTTAAGCATTCTTCACTGGCAATGAAATCTAGCATGGTAGTGATAACTGTATTAGAAGAGATGAGTTTAGTCTTCTGATAAAAAGCAAGCATTGTTCTAGTATGTTGAATTATAGCCCTAATGTATAAATTGAAGCCTAACTCTCTAGTGCAACATAATTATAACCTTATTTGGAAACATGACACACTTATGTATCTACATCGTAAGAGGCCACATGGCAGTAAACAAGGCCCTTAATCAGTATGACCATGATTATGGCCTTACAAAAAGGCATACGATGTTAAGGCCTGTATGGGAGTAGATGAGCCCTTGTTACCACAGTGTACAGCTAAAAATGAACTGCTGCTGTTGCCAATAACGGAAGGACCAAAACCAACAAACCAACATAAGTTAGAAGTAGGGCAGGGAGGGCACTATGCTGCAGGTTTGCGGGAAGTAGAGAACTGGGTACACGTCCGCTTTGAAACTGTAGCAGACTTTCCACAATTGTGAATTGTAACTCCCATTTTAAAATACCCAGCAAACTAGCCATAGCTCGATAATATTTATTCATTCTACGCATTTTAGATTTTGGATCTGAAGTTGCTGTCACAGGGGAAAGACTATTATGTTTAAAAATATTGGTTACTAATATGAAGTACATAAAAATCTTTTTAGTTTAAGTAAAAGTAAAGGTAATTTAAGGAAAAATGACAGTATATGTGTGGTTTTATACATTAATTTCTCCCATTGAAGAATTCATGCATGCCATTTTAAAAATGTAGTTGCAAGCATGTTTATCCACTGATTTGTCCTTTCTGTCAAATTTTCTGTATATAAATAATACATGCAAGCCCATAGATTTTACCAACACAATGAGTTCTGTTAAAAAAATAAAAATAACAGAAATAGAGCAATGGGGAATGCCTCACTTTATTGAATGAAGTTTCCTGAAAGAGCTTGAGACTGTACTCTGTGAATTCTCAAGGAAGAAAATTACTCAGTATTTAAATAGTTGGCTTACATATGTCACCAAGGAGGATTCGTGTGCAGAGAACACATTTAGAAGGGAAGACAGAATATGTTCCCATGTGCAAGCAATATTAACTGAAACCTTTAAAGGACGAATAATCAGGAGCTGGAGAGGCTCACTACCTCCTCAGCCATTGGGTATGCACACGGTGCACAGATGTATATGCAGACAAAACACATATACACACAGAATAATAAAAATGAATTCTAAAAAAAATATTAATTAAAATGTCATCACTCATGCAGAAAAAAAAAGTTCCAAAAGTTTAGGAATGATTTTCATTCTTTTCTTTTCTTTTTCTTTTGGGGGTTGATATTTCACATTTTGCTTGCTTATTTTTTCTTTGTTTCAAACTTCACCTCCCAGTATAGCTGGTTGCTTGAAATATATGTCCACAATTGTTCCTCTTCTCTCTGCACTGTGTTTCCCTGAGCTGCCTTCTTCTCTTGCTTAATTCAGTAGTCTCTCTCTGAATTTTAAGCCACCTAGATTGTGCGACTTGGTTAAACAAACACAAGGAAATTTATGCAGAATAGTCGGATCTGCCCCGACCCTTCTGTTACATCATGCCTTAATCATCAATTTCCAACTCTCACTGACCCTGCTTAGCCTGATATAATTCCCCATGGCCTACTCTTTTCATATTGTTTAGTGTTTCTTCTTATCTAACCTAAATATAAATTTCATAGGGGGAGATTATGGTATTCCATTTACAGATGTACAGTTAGCACTTGAAATAAATGTATCTAAATTGTGTTTAATTACTATTAAATGAATGGGTTGATGTAATACAATAAATTACATTTCTGCACAAAAAGAGAACATTATGGTGTATTTCATTACAGCAGTAAATAAATGGATCAATATGTAATCTTGAAACCATAATACTTTGAAAATTATCATAAGATGCTTTTGTGTAGAAATATATAAAACAGTATACTGAGAAAGAATTTTTAATGAAATCTGAGCTATGAAATTCTAACATGCAAATGATAATGGTGGAATTCCTGACAGGCAATTAAAAAACTGAAATATATTATTATATGTCAACAACTAGCAAGTAATTATTAAACTCCTTTTAGAAGTAGCCAATGCTGTTGTAAAATTTGAAAGGATAATTACAACACTGAGCCACAGTCTCTGGACCCACATGTTTCTTGATCTGCCTTAGAGAAAGCAGCTAACAATAAAGCAAATTATAGAGTGGATTCCTCTGTGATAGAAAGTGCCCGAGAGTTGACACAAATGCATTAACATGATTCAAACCTAGAAAGAGACATTATTAAGAGAGTGCAACTTGAAAAGAATCTTAAGGGAAAAAATATCTAAAAGCTTTGACGAAGGCATGCTCAAAGAATTTGCTCAGAATACTGTTTCCTCCACTCTATGAACTCAGGGTCATTCATAGCAAAGTTACACCAAACAACTATGAAGGAGACAGTATAATTGTAAGATTTAAGGGGAAGGACTGAAATTAGAGAAAAAAATTGAAATGCTTATAACTGTAGTTCACCAACTCACAATACAAAAATTGAGCTAAAGCAAATTATACATATCATATGTGTACTGTGATCTTGATGACTCAATGGGAAAAAAAAATGATACATTTGACTTTCAAGCCCCATAACCTACTAGTTTGATTCAGCATCCTACCATATTTTATGCCTGCTATGGTTAACCTTGTTTGTCAAATCAACAAGATCTAGAATTCCCCAAGAGAAGGCCTCTGGTTATGGCTGGGAGCGATTATGTAAGTTAGGTTAGCTTCTGGCCATGTATGTGAGGAACTGCCTAGATCAGCTTTACTGAAGTAGGAAAATTTATTTTAACTGTGGTTAGCATTAGTCCAGGGACTGAGGAGGTCCTGAGTTGAATAAAACTGAGAAAGTGAGCCAAAAACCAATACAAACCAATATTCAGGTCTCTGCTTTCTGATGGTGGACAACAGTGACCAACTGCTTCTCAAGACTGGATCAGCATCATATCATTGTTATGGTGACTGTTCCCTGGAACTTTGGGCCAAAATAAACTTTTACTTCCCTAAGTTGCATTTGTCAGGTGTTTTTGTTTTGGTTGTTTTCATAGCAGAGATAAAAGTGAAGAATATATGACCTGACTGGGTTTTCTTTATTGACTTTGTTTTTTTTTTTTTTTTTTTTCTGGTTTTTTTTATTATTATTATTATTATTATTATTATTATTATTATTATTATTATTATTTTATAACACCATTCAGTTCAACATAATAGCCACAGAATCCCCTGTTCTCCCCCTCTCGCCCACCCCTCCCCCCAGCCCACCCCCCATTCCCACCTCCTCCAGATCAAGGTCTCCCCCGAGGACCGGGGTTGACCTGGTAGACTCAGTCCAGGCAGGTCCATTCCCCCCTCCCAGACCGAGCCAAGTGTCCCTGCATAAGTCCCAGGATTCAAACAGCCAACTCATGCAGCGAGCCCAGGACCTGGCACCAATGCACAGCTGCCTCCCAAACAGATCAAGCCAAATGACTGTCTCACCCGTTCAGGTGGCCTGATCCAGTTGGGGGCCCCTCAGCCTTTGGTTCATAGATCCTGTGCTTCCATTCATTTGGTTATTTGTCCCGGTGCTTTATCCAACCTTGGCTTCAACAATTCTCGCTCATATAAATCCTCTTCTTACTCACTAATTAGACTCCCAGTGCTCCACCAGGGGCCCAGCCGTGGATGTCTGCCTTCAGATTCCTCAGTCCTTGGATGGGGTTTATGGCACCACTATTTGGGTGTCTGGCCATCCCATCACCAGAGTAGGTCAATGAAGACCACATGAGAAGGTGAGAAGGGGAGGAAGCAGAGAGCTAGGGAGGCCCACGGAGATCCACAAAGATACCCCCTCAAAAGACTGCTGGCAATGGTCGCGAGACGGCAGGGACTTTGTTTTTTTTTAACATAAGTGTATCTGGTGACTGTTGCTTTGTATTACTGCCTAAGCAGAGAGGATTTCTGAGGAGAGACATAACCAGAGTGACACAAAGCAAACTTAGCATCTGTTTTCTGTTCCCTCAATAAACTTACCAGGGGGGGAAAAAAACCTTTCAAGGAAAAAGATCTTGAAATGTTTAGCATAAATTTACATAGACTGCATGATATTGTAAGAATTGATGGACTTAAAGACATAAGACGTATTTTTCTATCGTTCACTAGTCAGCTGAAATTCTGACATAGGTAATATAAAGAAGAGCACAGTATTGATACATTTCCTTAGGGGCTGTAGCCTACCTTGTTAAGACTTCAGTCTCAGACTTTTAATAAAACTGTACCATTTTCTCAAAAATAAACACTATCCATAATGTTGCTTTTGTTGTTTTCTAGTATGGATTAACCTGAGGGTTTCACACTACGTAGATTGGTGCATTACCTTACATATCTATATTCCTGGTCCTGCTGGGTTTTTCTTACTATTGTTCTTTCTCTCTTCAAAGGCCAAGTCCTTTTTATTTATTTACTTTTTTCATTATTTACTTGTTTTATAAAATTATAGTATAATTACATCATTAGCCCTTTCTCATTCCTCCCTCCAAACTCACTTATATACCCTGCCTTGCTCTTCTTTCAAACTTTTTTCCTTAATGCAAAATGGCCTTTTTCCCCCATTAACTGTTGTTACAAGCATATATGTATATCTACATGTATTCTTAAATACATGAGTACAACTGACAACAATAGACGCACTGAGATTGATGGGGTGATGGAAGGAAAGCCTAGGAGGCCTCAGTGTTGCACACAAGACTAGAAGCAAACAAGGAATGAAGGAATGCTGAGAGCTGCAGTAATAGTCTTCTCCATAGGAATGGGCTCTAAAAAGCCAGTTCTTGTACCCAGGGTAAGTCCCGGTGCAATTGCCAGGGAGCCCACAAACATATCAAGTCACACAACTGTCACTCACATGCAAACTACCTGGTGTGGTCCCAAGCAGACTCCCCAGCAGTCAGTCCAGAATCCATGAGCTCCCACTAGCTTGGGTCAGCTATCTCTATGGTTGTTCCCATCATGATCCTGAGATGCTTTACTCAGCCCTAATGCTGAGGGGGTTGGAGGGGGTGTCGGTCCTCCCCAGCATGGTATGCCAGCCTGTGTTGACTACCCAGGGGAGGCCTTATACCCTATAAGGAGAGGATGGAGGTGGGATGGGGGAGGGTAGGAGTGGGAGAAGGGGAGGGAGGGGGAACAGGGGTTGGTAATTTAAGGAAAAAATAAATCTATCAATTTCAATTAATAAGAAAATGAAATAGCCTTCTCCAGAGAAGATCACACCAACTGGTTACACAATACCAAATGTCAGCTCTTTTGATTTTTTTCATTATTGAGATGGAGTATTGTAAAGTTTCCAGTCAGGCCTTGCATTTACTCTGTATTCCGTTGGGAGACTTGAACCTGAGACATTCCTGAGTGTGAAGTAATCAGACAAGCAGGGATATCAGAAAAGATTAAAATCTTATGAATGCATTACTTAAAGGAAATAAGCATTAAATGTTGTGTTGATATATGTTTATAAGCACATTCATGGCTACACAATCCTAAGTAGAAAATTTGGAGGTCTTGGTGTTAGAAACTTTACAAAAACAAACAAACAAAAAACAAACAAAAACAAATCAAAACAAAAAAAACCCCATGATTTGTGCAGAAATACTGGTTTCTATAAAATCCAAAGTAAAGGTTATATATGTTTGAAAAAGAAAAAATTGTAAAGGTGGGGCTCTGAAATTATAAATATAACCATGGTGTCAAAATTCCAAAAGCAGACATCATTTGTGCAGTGAACACAGGAAAGATCACTAGATAGTTCTTTCTGTGTGTAAGTGGTTGTTTTAATTTAAATGAAAACAAGCTTTGCTTAAAATCTGCATGCCTTTTTTCAGAGTAAATCTCTGTATATTTCTGTATATTTCAGGCAAAACTAGTGTTCACTGGTTTCCATTACAGAAAAGTTTATCTTCTTCTGGTTGAAATTTGAGGGGAAAGGATATCTAAGTAAAACAGGTGAGAAAGAAAACAGAAAAAGAAAAGAAAAAAGAAAGAAAGGAAGATGAAAAGTAAAAAAAAAAAGAAAAAAGTGAACAAAACTCATAGTAACATTAGTGCTCCTATAAGCCAATGTTTCTTTGATTTTCAGAGCCCCAGCATGCTAATCAAGCACTCTACCAACTGAGATCTGTTTCTAGCCCTGAATGCAAGTGATGAAGGCGTGTGATTGTGTTGTAAGATGAACGCATGCACTCACTGATTCGCTTATCCAAGAAGCAGCATTGGGCTGTGGTCTCATATCTGTGTCTTCCAGTGACCCCTATAAGTTGATCTTCTCTGTTTTGGCTTCTTGATCTGCAATTTCAATTCAAAGTCAAACACTGTTCATGTATTCTTGTTTTTCCTAAAATGTTGTTTGTATCTTCTAAAATGAAATCTATTTATTTGTTTCTCTTTTGGACTTTCATTTTGAAATAATTTCAAATAACCCAAAATATGAATAATGGCACAGAATCTCCTTATTTGTCCAGCTTTTGCAGACAGCAATCATCTCATAATCAAAATCTAGTATTCAAAACTGTTCTTTGGAAATGGAGTTGATACTGTCACCAATCTACAGAGTTTATTTAATTTGTAACAACTGTGTGGTTAAAGGTCCTTTCCAGCTCCAGAATTAATATTTTTATGCCTCTTTAATTTCTTCCAACCAGTAAAAATTTCTTCATTCATCTGTTTTAATTGTTAAACTGATAACTGAATCTGAATTTTAAAAATGTAAGGGAAGTTTCAAATTGCTAATTTAGGAGATAAACCGTTAAATATAGGACAGTCACACTTTTGTTGCGGTGGTAGTTGTTTTTTTGTTAGATGTTATTGTTTGTTTTAACAGGGTCTTACTCTGTAGCTAACACTGGTCCAGTTCCCAGTAGTCCTTCTGCCCAAGTTTGCCACATGCTAGAGTTACTAGGTGGTTGCCCAGGCTGGCTTGGAATTCATGGTCTTTCTCTCTAATGCTCTTCAGCCTTCTTCCTGCTGTATTGTGCCATCTGAAAAATCAACACTCCAGGGAACTCAATGTGGAAGTGGAAATGCTGAATTTTCTCTAGGAAGACAAGAATTTATCCTCAAGATATAGATGGAGGAAAGGAATTTCTGAACAGGACTCCTCTGGGTCAGAAATTGAGGACATCATTTGGCAAATGAGACCTTATAAAACTAATCAGATTATTAAAACAAAGGGAACACTCAACTAATGGAGAGGAAACTGCAGAAAATTAATACACGATTCCACACTAGCCAAGATTCCAGCATAGAGGGGGTGCATAATATCCGGATTCCAACCCATACTGAGAAACAATTGGCTTTGATAGATGCTAGTGAAAGTAGAGTCATTTTTAATTGAAGATATGACCAATAGTAGGTTGTTTATGCTCCATACACTTACAAAATAGGGGCAGCTCAACTGGACTTAGTGAGTTAAAAAAATTAAGTTGGTAAGCGGGTATTGGTAAAGATATGAGGAGAGCAGAAGGGAAAATGGGGTAAGAGGCAATAGCATCATATTTCATTGTCTAAGTTTATGTAATCTTCTAAAATAAATTAAAATAAAATTTAATTTATAGTATTTGATAGGTTATGTCCTAAATCAACAATTTTGAACATGCTCAAGAGTTCAAAGACAAGTAATTAAAAATTTAGTTATCATTTTAACAGTTCTACTATTTGTGATCAAACTAGAAAAGTCTGAGTAAATTAAAATGGTGCTAATAATTATGTGAAGACACTAGGCATGATAAAAAATCATGCTGGAGAAACTGAACTGTATAGTTATTTGAGTGATAGTCTTATGATAATCATGTTATTTTTTTGTTATAAACTAATAGATTGTTTGAAGAATTTGATTTTTTGACCTACAACAGATTTGAAAATTGTACCCTTGACTTTCTTGAGGTAAAAATATGCCACCTGGTAAACCCATAATTTTAAGTCTGATTGTCTTGTTCTATTCCCCCACTGTTGTAATTATATTCACTATTCAATCATTGCCTTGAGAAGCAAGGAAACCCGTGGAACACTTCCTTCAAAATGACAAAATGATCACCCACTTAAAAGCCATCCCTAAAGATCACCATTATGTTTGTATTTAAATTTATCTCAGCTTTTTTGCAATGTATACATCAAATCAGGAAACTATTTACATAGCAGTCTGGCAGAAGGTATGTTGGTTAGTGTAGGTGTCTAAAGAGACAAGAGTTTTCACATCCTTTTCTTTTATATTAATGTTATCCACAAATTCACACAAAGACATATTTTTAGCTCTATTCCTATTCCCAGAAGGATATAGTGTTCTAGTGCTTAGAGACTGACTCTGAATGCTCTCACCATCTACAATAAAATGTATGATTTGCTTTCGTTATTTAAGTCATTGAGTTACTCATTCTCTTTGATCCTTGTTGGCATCCACTGCCTTTCCCTTATTTCCACCTCCTCATCTGCGATGATGCCTTGGGAAGAAGGAATATGATTCAAATATCCTACTTAGGGATGAACATCACACACTATCATATTCTCTGCACTTTTACCAGTTATAGATCACTGTGTTAATAACCATCTGCCACAAATAGAAGCTTCTCTGATGGAACTTGAAGGATGTACTATCTATGGGCATAAAGATAAGTCATTAGAGCTGGGCAGTGGTGGCACATGCCTTTATTCCCAGCACTCGGGAAGCAGAGGCAGGCAAATCTCTCTGTTTGAGACCAGGCAGGTCTACAGAGCAAGTTCCAGGACAACCAGGGCTACACAGAGAAACCCCTGTCTTGAAAAACTAAAAATCAAAAAGAGAAAGAGAGAGAGAGAGAGAGAGAGAGAGAGAGAGAGAGAGAGAGAGAGAGAGAGAGAGAGAGAGACATTAGGGGCTGGTTTAATGCCATGCAAATTTAGCAGAATAATAGTACTAGCCTTTCCCCTAGGGCCTGTGATACCTCTGGTTAGGCCCTTGGTTCTTGGCCTTAGTTGCAGTCTTAGTCATGGGTATCAAATCAGAAAGTAGGCCTTAAATCAAATCAGAAAGTAGTAGATGACATCCAGGATGTTCATGCCATTGTCACATAAATGGGAATGTCTCTCCGGGTCAGTTGTTACTGCAGATCACATAGTTCAAAACTAGACTGATGATTACTTTTCTTCTCTGCTGGCATGTATGCCACATTCTATCATCATGAAAGACTTCTCATCGAATTATAATACACAGAAACCCAAAAGTAAAGGAATAATGTTTTAAGCTAATAGCAGTTCAGAAATAGTTTTTCTTCTTTTTATTTTTGTTTGAGAAGTAACTCATGCAGACAATGTATTTAACTAAATCCATCCTCATTCCCTCCCCTTCCGAATCTTTCCCTAATATCCCCCACTTTTCATTCCCATCTTCAGGTGTTTGTTTGTTTGTTTGTTTGTTTTAACTTCTTAGGTCCACTTAGCTCTATTTGTATTTTCACGGGTTCTGGAAAATCAACTGAAATAGGGGTAATCTCTCAGAAGTTAAATCAACGAGAAAAAGTGGCTTTTTCTTTCCCTGTAATTGCAAGCAGGTCCTCAGATAAAGGTGGAATTTCGTAAACCCCTCCTGCATTCATGTTCAGGTTTTGCATAGTTTGATTTTTGAAAGGTTATGTGCACAGCCGCCACTTTTTGTTTATATGCACAACTGCCCCCATGAAGTTCAAAAATCTCTCCTGACATGGTCGTCCTTTACTTCTGTATTTGACAGACTTTCCAGCTCTTCTGAGATTATCCCTGATCTTTGTGGGAAGGATATGCATTATAGATATGTCATTTAGAGGTGAGAACTCAGCAATGTATTATAGCCTGTAAGCTTACCAGTGGTGTGTCTATCACCCACCACATACTGAAAAAGGAAACTTATTTTATGACAGTTGTAAAATGCACATGTAAGGGTTATCTGATAAGAATTTAGGGGTAATTTAATACTGTGTTGATTATGCATAGTAATTGTAAGAGAATTTCCTTTAAGCATCTGAAATAACCAACCATGAAGTTTTGGTCATATTAACTGCACTAAACATGACTTCTATCTTTATAGCAGGTGTTCAATCCAATCAGAAATTAGTTGGTAACTCATATAACATTCATGCCACTACTGCGCCAGTGCACATGTCTTCTCATGACAGTCTTTAGTGTAGTCAGAAGTCTTTCACAGATAGGTAAGATTATTGATTAATCATTCCCCAAGTAGTTGCATAATACTTCAATCACTATGAAAATTATCCAGTGGGGATGAAGCTGCCAGATCATTATCAGCTTGATCTCTCTATGTTCTAGGATTCAAATATCTGGTGTCTTCAGAGATATGGTCTCATTATCAAGATCCAGAAAGTATCACAGAGCAACAACAATAGGCTGTATAACATGGATCTGTGGGACCCCACAGCCCTACAAAACACAGACACAGACACACACACACACACACACACACACACACACACACACACACACACACACACGGTAACCCATACTTAACAGTAAGCTTTTTATTTGATAGCCTGTGATGTCTGGAAGGAACAGCCTATCCCTTCACTTTATGAAGTAAGCTCCATTTAAACTGCATACATATGAAGGTTCTGTAGTGGCAGGTTTCCACATGAGATTTTCAAGGGTCTTTACAGCTAGCTCTCCTGCCCTGCACTCCCTCTGCCACCCTGATCTCACATCTTTTCCCATACTTAAGGCATCCTGCATCAATATTATCTTTCTTTCCTTCATATCACCTGCATTTTATTTCCCTCCACTTGAAATCCCCCTCCATCATAGACTCTTATTTGTTACCTGATGTCATTTGTTACCCCAGTTAAAAAATACACATATCCAAAATTTCAAATTGAGTATCCAAATGTGAAAAGAACATGTAGATATTGTCTTTCTGGGTCTGGGATATCTCACTTGGGATGATTTTCCCCATCTCTATCCATTTAACTATAAACTTCATTTTCTGACTTTTGAATAATATTCCACTGTGTGTGTGTGAGAGTGTGTGTGTGTGTGTGTGTGTGTGTGTGTATCACATTTTCATTATTGATTTATCAATTGATACAGTCAAGCTGTTTCCATTTCCCTGCTGCTACTCTGGATCAGCAAGGAATATGAATGTAAAAGTGCATCTTTTCATTTTGGCAGATCTACTTATAGATATCTATGGAACCCTCAGAACGATTTCAATAGTGACTGTAACAGCTTTTATTCTGTTTTTATTCACATTGTTGACATTCATTCACAGGCAAATGCATTGGACTCTATTTGCAGGATTTCATGCTCCATTTTTTGTTGTTGTTGTTTCAAGACAGTGTTTCTCTGTGTAATTTTGGTGCCTGTCCTGGATCTTGCTCTGTAGATGAACTCACAAAGATCTGCCAGGCTCTGCCTCCCGAGTACTGGGATTAAAGGCATGTGCCACTGCTGCCCTATTTCATGCTCTATTTTTAATTGGGTTGTATGTTTATCTTGATGTTTAGTTTTGTTTTTTAGTTCTTTGTCACTTTGAAAATGTATTTATACTTTACCATTCTGATCTCCATTTGTTTTTTGTGTTGGAGTACATGGGATGCCCATCAAGAGGCTGCATGCTACTCAGGGAATATTGGGTAAAGGGTATTATTGGCTTTGGCCAGGTAGTTGAATTATGGATTTGCATTTACAGATAAGTGAACATGGAGACCCAGCTATATTCTTCTATCCCTCAGTTTTATCAGCTAAAACATCATTATAATGTTTATATTAAAGAGTTATCCTATGAAATAAATAATGAAATCTTCATATTGAAATATGATAGCTGACATTTTACAAAAACACCAATATTTGAATAAAGATAGAAAAGAATAGGCAGGTAAAAATAAATGACCCCGTGTTCTATACTGTGTTTTCTTAACAACACTGATCAGAATTCTCGTGGTAAGAGAGACATGGATGGCTTTCTAAACATACACCCTAAGATATGTGACAACGAAAGATACCGTGACCTGAAACTCTTTCATTCTTGACTTAGCACCACATGCATCTAGTATAACCTGGAGGAATATGGTGTGGGTATAACTTCCAAGACCCCTCAATTTATTTGTTTAAAAGATCAGTAATGAAATCAAAGTGAAATGAAGAATATTCAAACTTCCATTTTGACCCTTATCCCATATGTTAGGGGACTCATTTATAGTGCTTTAACACAAATTGAGAGTTCATTCATCTTTTCTTCTCTGCCACATACGTACTCGTTAGCACCTTTGTCATCATACAGTATATATTTGGTTTGGAAAACTGTGGAGACAAAGCCAGGAATGTGGCTCTCTCTCAAATTATGTATTATATTTCCCTTACAGTCCCAAGAACAAGTCCCTGAGCCCTGAGCTATGTGCACAGCACTATACATTCTGATCTTTGACCTGTTTTGTAGCCCTTCATAAAACCATCTCTCTTTCCTGTCTCCACAGAAAACACATGGATTGATGTGAGTGTGTGTGTGTGTGTGTGTGTGTGTGTGTGTGTGTGTGTGTGTGTGTCTGCGTGCATGCGTGCGTGCGTGCGTGTGCATGCATGCTTGTTTTCCACAGGCACTTAATGACACAGACCTGAACTAGGATTTCCACACACATGTGAACTTTCTCTTTCAGCTGCATGGCTTGATGTTTGTATCCTTGATCTCTTTAATAAACTTTCCTCTTGAAGTGTTCCTTTCTCTGGACTCTAGGGTAAGAAGAACGTTTAAAAACTTTGTTTGAACCTCTGATATAGGAAGTGTCTAAAGTGGTTTGTGCTATATCATGACCTCTCAATAAATATAAGATGAACAAAAAAGAACGGATTCTGGAATTTCATTTTACCTGATTTGGTAACTAGATAAAAGTCATATAAACTCAGTGTGTTAACTATTATCTGGATTAGAAGCCACATCTTTTTTTTCAAACTAAATCCAATTATCAAGTTTCTGGTATTGATGTAACAAATTCTGCTGATATGTAGTTGTAGAAATTAGAGAAATTCATTTGTAACACTAATATCTGAGCATTCAATATTCACTTTAAATTCTCAGAGCTAATGAAAAATGTATAATGTAAATATTCTATGTAATAAGCTATAAAGGGCTTTGCAGTGTGCTAATGGAAACACAAGTGGTTAATTATAAACTGATGGCCACTGGGTCACATATTTGTGCACTTTAAATTTAGTAAATGTGATTGTTATCATCCTAGACTCTGTAAAAGCACTACGCAATATTAAGTGGTAAAACAATTACAAAGGCTTCCCATTAATTTACTGATTATAAAACTGTCTGTCAAAACAAATATACCCACTAATTACGCATTTCTTTCACACACTTCTCAGACAAATATTTCTTTGTTTGTTAGACATAGAGTAGGACAGACTCAACTTAGCTTTTACCTCTTGTGGATACCATCACTTTATTTTATAAATGTGTATTTACATATAAATGTATGAGAATATGTGATAGGAACACATGTGTATTGTGGTATATGCATTTGTGAATGAATTTGCAGAAAACAGAGGAGATGCTGGGTGTCCTGGTCTATCAATATCCAAGTTATTTCCTTGAGACATGGTTTCTCCCTGAACCTGGAACTAAATTGGAAGCCAGAAAAATTCAGTTGCCCAGCTCTTTCTGTCTCTCATAGAGCTGGGGTTTACAGGTATGCAAGGCTATACCCTGTTCTTTTTGTTGATTATGAGGATTAGAATTCTGGTCATTGTGATCACATGGCAAGCATTCTTACCAACACAGTCAACTTTCAAGTTTTCAATGCTGGGATTTTTAGCTTGCTTTATCCTCTGCGTATTTTATGGAAGCAATTATAGATGGCATGGTTCCATATTTATAATGGTGCTGCCATTTCCAGAAAATGTTTTAAGCAGACATCTACTACTTTGGGCTTTTACATTCTTTCCTGTTCCCTTCTTCATGAGGCTCCATAAACTTTATGGGGAGAGGATGAGATATAGGTATCCAGTTTAGAGCTCAGCAATCTACAGTATCGTATTATCTGTACATTGACCAGATGTAAGTCTCTGTATTAATTACCAGCTACTGCTAAAAGAAAGATTCTTCAATGAGAGCTGAGAAATTCACTAGTCTCTGGTTTATAAAGATAAGAATTCGCCAGGCGGTGGTGGCACAAGCCTTTAATCCCAGCTCTCGGGAGGCAGAGCCAGGCAGATCTCTGTGAGATCGAGGCCAGCCTGGGCTATCACCAAGTGAGTTCTAGGAAAGGCACAAAGCTTCAAGGGGAAGTTTAATACTTTGTCTTTTAGCAGAGTTACAATATTACATTCTCTTATAGGACATAAAGCCCAGCTAATCACAGGTTTTTGAGCCAGTTAATAAAACTAGTCATGAGCTGCATCTAGCAGAGATTAGCATATACAATGTACAAAGAACTCAAAACCTACATGCCAAGAAAAATACAATTAAAAATTGGTGCATGCCAGGCGGTGGTGGTGCATGCCTTTAATACCAGAACTCTAGAGGCACAGGTAGGCGGATCTCTGTGAGTTCAAGGCCACCGTGGGCTACAAAGTGAGTTCCAGGAAAGGTGCAAAGCTACACAGAGAAACCCTGTCTCAAAAAAATAAAAATAAAAATAAAAATTAGTGCATATACTAAACATAATTTTCATTTAAAACATTTTAATTGAAATGTGATGAAATCATTTTCTTCCATTCTCTTTTATTCCTCCATTCCTCCCATGCATACCACATTCCCTCTCAAACTCTTGGTCTCCTCTTTTTTAATTGTTATTGTTTTACACACACACACACACACACACACACACACACACACACACACACACACATTATTTCAGGGCTGACCATTTGATATTGAATAACTAATCAGTTTTCTTTCATGGAGGAAGATTATTTTTCCTGCCCTCAGAATTTTTCTGCTAGTTCTTTGTTCAGAAGTATGGCCCCATGAGTTCCCACCTTCCAGGTTACCATGTCTATTAGTATTCTCTTTGTTCAGGCCATGTTTACAAAACCTTATTGTTAAATATATTCTAAATACATATATCCACAGATAAGTGTCACTCCTAATCTGTAGCAAAGACCATCTGCAATAGACGAAGACCATGGCAGAAAATAACAACTGTTCAAAATACAAGATGAGAAGACCCTGAATTTGAATATTGAAAGCCCAAACAAAATCACAGAGAGATTAATCATAAACAACTAAATGTTAAAAAAAAAATCCCAGCACTCGGGAGGCAGAGGCAGGCAGATCTTTGTGAGTTCGAGGCCAGCCTGTGCTACCAAGTGAGCTGCAGGAAAGGGCCAAAGCTACACTGAGAAACCCTGTCTCGAAAAACCAAATAAATAAAATAAATAAATAAATAAATAAATAAATAAATAAATAAATAAATAAATAAATAAAAAGTTGGAAACAAAACAAATCAAACAGCCCATGAAGGAATGGGAATAATGTCATCTCATCAATAATCAAGGCAACACATTGCCTTTTACTTTTCCTATTGCTGTGGTGAAATGCTCCCACAAAAGAGGACAAAGGGTCTATTTTGGCTCACAATTCCAAAGTACAGTTAATCCAAGCAGATAAGTCATGGAAGCAGTAACTTAAAGCAGCTGGTCTTATTGCATCCACTGTTCAGGAAAAAAAAAAAAAAGCCTGGAGTACTGCAACTCAGCTTTCTTTCTGTCTGTCTGTCTGTCTGTCTGTCTGTCTGTCTCTCTCTCTCTCTCTCTCTCTCTCTCTCTCTCTCTCTCTCTCTCTGTATGTTTGTGTGTGTGTGTGTGTGTGTGTGTGTTTCTGTTTGCCTCTCTGCCTCTCTCCTCACCCCCACAGTCTCTAGCTCCAACCTCCTATAATCCCTTTCATTACATTGAATTTATTATTTCTATTATTTATCTGCGTGTCAATCTGTCTCCACCCCCACACTCCCTTTTATTATATTGAATTTATTTCATGCTTATTTCTTGACTCTCTTCCCTCCAGTCCCTCCCATGCCTCAACCCCCTGACCTCCTTTAGCAATTGCGTGTGTGTGACCTGACCTTCCAATTCTATAACTTCTTTTCTTTTGATTTTATTGTTTTTTTTTCTGTGTGAATAAATACATAAATACAACCTGTTGAGTCTGCATATATATATGTTGACCATTTGGTGTTGAATAACAAATTAAGGGGTTCATCCCTAGGGCAAACTAATTTTCCTTGTCTCAATGGCCATTAACTTTCTGTAGCTTTTCAGCTATGGGTAAGAACACTTGCGATTTCCCCCATTCATGTTAGTGTGTCAACTTGTGTCATTGTTCAGGTCTTGTTTAGGCAGCCACATTGTTGAAATACCATGACTGCAGCTTCCCTGTCCTATAGATAAGTTACTATCTCTCACCAGATTTCTTTGGTTCTCTGGGTCTTATAATCTTTTCTTTCCATTTTTGGTAATGTTCTCTGAGACTTAGATGTCAAGGTTGTCTTATACTTGTATCACTTGGGGCTTGGACCCCAAGTCTGGTCACTTGTACCCTGGGTTTTTACCAATTGCTGTTATGCTGCTCTTGCTAATGGTCTCTCTCTACTGCTAAGATAAGCTTTGATGAGGGATGAGAGCTAGTGGCTATGACATCAAATATTTAGAGTGAAATCTGGGACCTGAAATCAGGAAGTGGTCCTGCCCACTTTTAGGTTGGGTTTTCCCACCCCAATTAGCTTATTCAAGATAACCCTTCACATGCATGCCCACAGGCTGACTTAACTAATGCAATTCCTCATAGGTCTTGCATGGGCACTTTTCTCCTCTGTAATTCTAGACCTTTGTCAAACTGAAACTTAACACTAACCATCACCAACTTGTAAAAATATCTTGAATGGGGGTTTCTTGATTTATTGTTTGTTTCTGTTTTTTGGTGGAAGCCTCCAGATTTCTATATTTCCATCAATATCCATTAAAATAAAGTATAAGACCAGGACTGTTACACAGAGAAACCCTGTCTCAAGAATAAAAAAGAAAGAGTTTTGAATATTCAAAGAAAACTAATTCTCATCAAAACTGTATTGTGAAAATGCCAAAGGAATGTCTTCAGTGTCACAAAATGAAAAGAAAATTCAAGTCTGAGACTTATGTAAACTGTTAAATTATTTTAGAAACTTTGTGAATTAAGGTTACATACATTTGCTCCATTCTTATTGGAAGGAATTGACTTGAAATTAAAAATTAATATTATCAACAATAGTTTATACGGCATAATTTATACATGTTTAAATGAATTTAATTATAACCCACTGCATTAATCTAAAATTAATCAGAGGGAAGCAGTTTTTTAGTTCTGTTAACATATAGGATAATGAAATATATATTCATGCTTAATACCCACTCTCATATCATTGAGGTAATTTATAACTTTAATGAATTCAATGCTAATTTGAAAACCAATTTATTTTAAAACAGTTTTTTGTTACTTAGGTTGCATATTAAAAATCTCATACAAGATCAAATATCCACAAAGTGACAACTGCTCTTTGAAAAATGAAACAAAGATTTTATTTTTGTTTTGTTTTTCTACAAGCATTCACAGTTTTCTGTGCAGTATGACATACATACTGTTACTGGAGAAAGTCTGTTAAGCATTGTGTAAAAACAAAGAATATTCTGTAAGATGCATGCTCACTGCTACTCTGGTAGTGACACCATTTCAAATTATACAAATCATTCATTGTAGATGCTGCATGAAGAGAAACCAATCAGTTCAACAGACATCTAAGCATATCACTAGATTTTTATCAGATCACTAATTAAAGAACAAGAAGGTATATATTTGCATTGCTGAGTACAGCATCCAGTCCTTGATAACCTGATCCTCGCGGTAGTTTTGACATCTTACTGTCTCTTCACTTATGGTCCTCTAAGTTTGTTATGAAAGGACATTATTCATGAGTATCCATGTTTTAATACACAAGTTGATGGTTACAAGTACTCATATCACAGGTTGGGCCAATCTACACAGTATTGACTTAGCATTTATGTAAGCTGTGTTGATGTTGAGAAATTTCAAGGCATCTTCCTATTTCTCAGTTTTGGTGCTCTGTTTTCAACATAACCACTTGTTTTTTCTACCTAATCTCCCTATGCTGGAGTTCCACATGTAGATAAAAGTCTGTCCTCTTCTACCAATATATTTTCTGTGTTATCTTACAATCATCCAAAAACCTAGCTAAATAATCCTCCCACTCTTAGTATCAATTTTAATTTTAGTACAAGGGTCACAGGTTTTAATCCTTTACATTACCTATATGTCAACCAGGAGTTGTAGTGATTCAAAACAAACTTTCAATAAAAAGAATGATCTAACACTTTATAAGTTGTGTGGCCTTTAAGTTCACACAGAGGATAAACCTTATAGTCAACTATGAATAAGCTTATAGAGCCCTGTAAGAAAAACCTAAAGGAAGTACTGTCATCTATTCAGCTAACATATTGCATTTTCAGATATTTTCCCTGCATAGAGAAAATATATTATTAGTTTTTTTTCTGGAAAAGAAATGATCAATTTACATATTATGTTATATACTCACAATGAAATTGTAGGACAGTTAAGGAAGACCAATTTTTTGTGTTTAAAAAATAAGCTCTATTCTACTCATAGATATTAAATATTTAAAATCAATGTTTTATTTAACACTTAACTTATTCTCTAGTGAGCATCATGATAACTTGCCAAATAGTACACAAATTGCTTTATGGGAACAAAGAATCCCACGTTATGTTTGCTCTCAAATATCAAGAACACCATTGCTATAAGCAGGAGAACAAACTGTATTGTCCTAACTGATAAATTCTATCAAAAGTGATATAACAAATTCTCAAAGCAAATCCTTTTCTTAGAGTTATATGATTTATCTACAACTGTAACATAAATTTTACAAAAATTGCTTTTTAAATGTAGTTTATTGTTCATCATTCTATTATTGTTCAGGAACGTGGGAACAGTTCAGTTTCTGGGTAAAATGTTTGTGAGGTCTTTCATGAATGGAAGTCAAGGTATAGCTGAGATTCCAGTCATCTCAAAGATATGTTGTCATCTTCAAAGTACTCATGCGATGCTTAGTCATGGACAGCTTGAACAGATACAGCATCTCAGAGTTCATCTTTTTCTCTACATAACCTCTTTCCATGGTTTCTATAGCATACCTGCAGGGTCCTGAGTAGTATGGCCTACAATCTCAAAAGAATTTTTTTTTTTTTTTTTGGTTTTTCGAGACAGGGTTTCTCTGTGTAGCTTTGCCCCTTTCCTGGAACTCACTTGGTAGCCCAGGTAGCCTCGAATTCATAGAGATCCGCCTGGCTCTGCCTCCCGAGTGCTGGGATTAATGGCGTGCACCACCACTGCCCTGCCTCAAAAGAATTTTTCAATAAGAAAATGTGAAAGTAGTCTTGTGTTTTATAACATAACCCCAGAAGGCATGTAATATTGCATTTCTTTGTATTTGTTCAGTGGAAGGAAAGATCTCAAAAGAAGAATGCTGATGTCACATTATAGAATAACATCTAAGCCAGTGGGATGTCTTTGAATGTGAGAGAGCTTGCTCCTAATCTTGAATATCTGAGTTCTATCCCTAGAACCTACATAATAGGAAGAAAAATCTTATTCTTACAAGTTATCCTCTGAACCCCACACAAATTTAGTGGCTCGCATGCCTACACACACACACATACACAGAGAAAGAGACAGAAACAGAGAGACGGAGAGAGAGAAAGCACATGAAACAATATTTTAAAAATTACCTTCAAAATAAAAACATGTTATATGGAAAATACACTTTACATAGTGGAGTTGTTGTCTCTCAGGGAAAAGAAAAGTATTCTTACAGAGTAGCTGATATTTGCAACCCAATACAAAGTACCTTAGTATTGCTAAGGTAAAGTAAACTGCTCAGTTGGGCAGAAAAAGAATGCTACTAATGAATCTTTAAATAAATATTTATGGCATCACAAAGTATGGATAATTCTAAAAAAACATGCAGACTATGCATGTGAAGAAGATAATAGTGAGAATAGTGTTTTGTGTGGTAATATTTTAATTGTGCTGAAATGTGATTTTATTTGTATGTTAATAAATAAAGTTTGCCTGGAGATCAGAGGTCATTAGTGAGCCAGGAATAGAAGTCAGGTGGTGGGAGCCCATGCCCTTAATTCAATCACATGGCAGGCAGAGTCTCTGTGTGGTCAAGAACACAGCCAAGCTTGGTGACCCCTGAGTCTTTAATCCCAGTACCAACCATGAGGAGGTCTGTATAGACAGGCAGTGACGAGGAAGTTATGTGACTGGGCTTAGCTCCAATGACAAGGCAGAACAGGAAAGCAATAAAATGACAAGTCACACAGGGAGAAGCTCTCTCTCTGGGGAAGCAACAGCAGCCAAGTAGTAAGATAAGGTGGTCTTGGCTCTTCGCTAGTGCTTGGATCTCTTGGGCTTTTAACTCTGTATTTGGCTCTGTGTTTCTTATTTAATAGGACAGTTTAGAATCTCGTCTACATTGTTGTGTGAACAATAAGTGTAAGCCAAGGTCTACTATCCTCATGTTGAGAACAAACAAAGAGACAATTATATCCACATGTATAGCCTGTGAAACAATGAATTCTATTTGGGTTATTTACATGAACATGGGTGACAGGCTATTTACCAGGAAATGGTCAACTACGGGCAGCTACACCATTGAAGAAAAGAGTCCTCCTCCTTCCCTACCCACTAAAGACTGTCTATAAATTTTTGGAGAGACATGGCTTTATGACCACTCTCCCTCTAGCATCTTGCTTATAAATCTTGAGAAGGGATAATCCTGACCCTCTCAGTTCCTCTTAGACAGAAAGTTAATGAACTCAGTCTTGTACAGGTCTTCTTCAGCTAGTCAGAGGTGGTGACAGTTCACAAGTGAAATGACTCTGGAGGACAGTGTTCTACTTTATACTAACAATTCATAAGTTATATAACAATTCAAAGACTATCAGAAACATAAAATACCAAGTGTGGGGAAAAAAACTAGTTGTTGTGTCCAACAAAATGAATTTTCTGCCTATGATGTAAGCAGTATCTTTCTTTTAGGCTAAGAGCAACTGTAAGACTTGCAAGTTTATAGACTTAGAATTGAGGCAATAATGGAAGATTGTGATTAATGTCTAATTTTGAGTTGCCTTTGCTATGTGAAATACTTAGGTATATGTATGTCTAAATATTATTAAGAATCAGGCAACCTATACATAAATGGGAAATTAATCCCTAGTATATATTTTAAATTTAGTATTTTTACTGATAAAAAAGGTCAAATCCAGAGACTTATCAAGATTAGGTGTGTTTTCTACCACTAGGCCATACATACCTGTTGCTGAAAATTTAATAAAGTACCCTTTCATCCTATCATATCTATATCATATCCCCCCTTTTTTAGAAAGAGATCGTATTTATAATCAACTTGATTTAAATAAAAATATTGTGCTGTGGATATCACTCTATATAAATAAAACACTGATGGCCAGTGACCAGACAGGAAGTATAGGTGGGACAAGGAGAGAGGAGAATTGGGAAAACAGGAAGAAGTGGGGGAGAGACACTGCAGCCACCGCCAGGACAAGCAGCATGTAAAGACGCCGGTAAGCCACCAGCCACGTGGCAAGGTATAGATTTATAGAAATGGGTTAATTTAAGATATAAGAACAGTTAGAAAGAAGCCTGTCACGGCCATACAGTTTATAAGTATTATAAGCGTCTGAGTGATTATTTTATACGTGGATTGTGGGACTGCGGGGTTTGGTGGAACCTAGAGAGAAGCCTTCCAGCAACAATATTGGTTTTTCTCTGTCCCATGCCAGAAGGCTCTTTTGATATGGGACAAAAGAGTCTCTCAACCTTTTTTTTTTTTTTTTTAGCAATATGTTTGGGTTTAAAGAAGGAGTGAGCCAATTACATCTCAAAGCCAGCTTGGTATATTTGGGAATTTGTCTATGTATTTTAGTTTATTGATACAAATTTAAAGTTAATTTTGTTATACTGTATACTGGTAGGGCTTGGCGGGAGCTGGAGAGAAACTCTCCAGCAAAACATACCCTCTGCTAAATCTTGATATTATTATAAATTACTAGTTGAATTTTAAATTAAGAGTAAAGTAATTACATGTGATGAAACACTTCCTATTTGGAGGGTGAGTCCTGTTGCTGGTTGTCTTCTTTACTCTTTTGGTCTTAGCTCTTTTGGGGCCCCACCACCCAGCACCCATAGAAGTCACACACAGAAGCTTATTCTTAATTATAAATACCCAGCCTTAGCTTGGCTTATTTCTAGCCAGCATTTTTTAACTTAATTATCCCATCTACCTTTCACCTCTGGGTTCTTTCCTTTTCTTATGTTTGCGTATCTTACTTTTACTCTTAATAGTGACTGGCTATATAGCTGGGTGGCTAGCCCCTGATGTCCTCCTCCTTGATCCCTCTTGCTCTTACTTCCTTTCCTCCCAGATTTCTTCTTCTATTTATTCTTTCTGCCTGCCATCCCCACCTATCCTTTCTCCTGTTTTGCTATTGGCCATCCAGCTCTTTATTATACCAGGCAGTGTTTTAGACAGGCACAGTAACACAGCTTCACAGAGTTAAACAATTGCAACATAAATAATGCAACACATCTTTGCATCATTAAACAAATATTCCACAGCATGAACAAATGTAACACATCTTAAAATAATTTTCCGCAACAGTGTCCATTTTGTTTTAAATCATTGCCACATCAAAAAAGAAGATAAGAGTTAAAGAGGTACATTTGAGATATAAGTATGAATATTCATATGAATGTGACTATGTGGCTATGCACACTTGTACAAACATGCATACAACACATGTACCTGTAAATTTCAAAGAAACATTTCATTTTAAAGTTCAAAGGGAAGTGAAGTCTGTCTGACTTAACAGTGCTTTGCCTGTCTCCAAACACAAATTTGAACAATCAAGGTGAATCCCAAGAACAATTCTCCTGCTCTCAGTGCATTTTGCTGTTGAACTGATCCAGGAGATTAAGAAAAACAATATGCACAGAGTCAATGATATTTACAGCTTAATGGTGAAAGTGTATTTATAACATGGAATATAGTATCCACAGCAATGTTCTTACTCTTTCCTTGTGTATCTCTTGTCTTTTTCATCTTCTGTTTAGTGAAGATGTTTGTTGCCTCCTACAGAATCCCAGAAAATACTCATGTTCAGATATTAAATATGATGACAACTGAATCCAAGTCTGTGAATGCAAATTGTGACTACATTCTCCTAGTTATGAACTGTACAGCAAAGATTGACTATGCTGTTAAAATTTGCTGTAGAATTGCACACGATAGAGCAGCTAAACTGGGACATATTGTTCAATCTGTAGTTTCACAAGCATCTTCATACACAGCATATCCATAAATCTATACATTAGCAAACATATCACCTCACTTTTCCTCATAGAAGTCATGAACATAATCAAGTAGTTCCAAGTAGAGCTAGATGACCACTCAGGGGAGACTGAAGAAATCAGAATATTGTATAATCCATCCTTTTGTATCTGGTTTCTCTGAAACTCAGTGGCCTAATTCCTCTCTGACCTTTATTTCACTGCAGTGATTTCTGAGCCCTGATTTTCTTTCTGTTAAGCTTTCATTCTCAAGTAGTCACTGCCCCAATTGTCCAACTGTATCACGAGGGTCAGTTCTGTTACAGAAGATATGGTTATCTCAATTCACCCTTTAGGTCAAAACATTATAGGGGTAAAACTAGGTAAGAGTAAAAGGACATAATCAATCTAGAAGTAAATATTTCATCAGATGCTAAAAAGATTAAATGATGTAAGGTGATGTTCTATTTCAGGAAAATTATTTAAGAAAATCCAGCCTGCTGAGAATCCTTATCTTTGAAATCATGTAAAGGTTAGAGAAAAAATTATTTAAAAACTTTGCAAAGGAAATTATTTCTTGAAATATATTAATATTTTTGAGACTCCTCTCTTCTATTTTCCTTTGTTTATATAGTTACTTTCATAAACACTGCATTTCTTATATCAATGAAATCACTCATTATGATAATTTATAGACATTTGTTAACTAAATTTAACATTTCCATTTTCTCATTCTTCTTGGTCTCTAAATAATCTTAAACTCTTCATTATCTAATTTTCTTTGAAGGTTTTGGATCTTTGGCACTGTGACTAAGTTCAAGGCCTCCAAATGGTAGATGAGAATACTCATATTGAAGTATACTATCAGCTGAAGCCACCAAATGGTCTCTGAAATAGATCATATGTTACAGCCCCTAGTGCCAACTCTGAATGCTCCTGGCATATATCCTTGATCTTAGTCACACAAATCTCTCTCAAAACATGACCAAACAATAAATTTTAGCATTTCTTAAAATGTTGATTTTGCTGAAAAATAATCACAGTAATTATTTTTTAATGTTTGTTTATTTATTTATTTTACATCCCAGCTGCATTTTTTTCTCCCTCCTCTCCTTCAAGGCCCACACCCCACACCCTCATTGTTCCCCACCCCCCAATCTATTCCTCTTCTGTTTCTGTTCAGGAAAGGGCAGGTCTCCAATGAGTATCAACAAAGCATGGCATATCAAGTTTCAATATGACTAATCATTTCCCCATGCACTAAGGCTGGTCAAGGTGGTTAAGTATAGGGAGTAGGGCCTTCAAAACCAGTCGAAGAGTAAGAGGCAGTTCCTGCTCCATTAGGAGCCCTGCAAGAGGACCAATCTACACAACTGTAATATATATGCAGAGTCTAGGTCAGTCCCGTGTAGGCTCCCTGATTGTCAGTGCAGTCTTTGTGAGCCCCTGTGAGCCCAGGTTAGTTGATCCTGTGGGTTTTCTTGTGATGTCCGTGACCCCTCTGGCTCCTGCAATCTTTTCTCCCTCTCCTTTGTAAGATTCCCTGAGCTCTGCCTAATGATTGGCTGTGGGTCTATATCTGTTTTTGTCAGTTGCTGGAAGAAACATTTCTGATGATAATTGTGGTAGGCACCAATCTATGAGTATAGCAGAACATTGTTAGGCAACATTACATTGACAATTGTTTTTTTTTTTTTTCCTTCTCCAATTGTGTTTGGTTTTGTCTTGGGCTCTGGGTCATCCAGCCTGTGGGTTTCAGGTCATCTTGCCTGTGGGTTTTGGTGTACCAGGCAATATTAATGGTGCCTACCCTGGATTTCAGAATGGACCAGTTATTGGTTGGCCACTGCCTAAGTCTTTAGGCTACCCTTACCCCCAGTACATCCCATAGGCTGGACAGACTGTAGGTTAAAGGTTATGTGGCTGGGTTGGTGTCCCAATCCTTCCACTTGAAATCTTGCCAGGTCACAGGAGATGGCCAGTTCAGGCTACATACTTGCTATTGCTAGGAGTCTTAGCTGGGGTCATCTTTGTAGAATCCTTGGAGAGTCCCTTGTGCCCGGTTTCTGCCTGACCCCCAAATGCTCCCCTTTCCAGTAGTCTCTCTCTCTCCATTTGCAGTCATTCTTTAAGATCTAACTGACGGTACTCCTTTTCTGTGAAGCCTTCCACTTTGAATATAGGAGAATTCCAACACACAGCCTCAGCAACATGATACTACAAGGTCTATGCCAGACAGTTCACACAGTAGATCACCAAGAGATTGAAATTCATCCTTAGATTTAACTTTTATTTCCCTGTGACTTTGTAAGCTTTTTAAAAAGCTATAGCACCTCCAGAGACAATAGTTAATTGTCCCTTTCTTGGGAGAGTCACCTGAGGTAGCATTGCCTAGGACAGTGTCCACTGCTTAGTAGAAACCTCAGAGACAGTTGAATTAGACACTTGTAATTATCTTGAAATGAATCCACTTCTTTGTAATAATGTAGGTAAATGAATGAAAACACAGGGTATTCTTTCTTTGTGGAGTGGTATAATCAGTCAAGATTATTACTTCTCTTTTGACACCTGTAACATACTCTGTGAAATCAACATAGATTTTCTTCTCACACCTGCAACATCTTGATTTGTTTCTCTCTCTATTGAATGCAGCTCAAATAAGAAACAATGAAAATAAAGAACTTCTTCTTCAGTCATTCTAACTCAGATTTCACTAGTATACTGTCTTCTAAGGACTCACAGTTATATCAAACTGTAACAATACCAGGGCCTAATGTCCAAAGTGAAATAATTACTTAGTGTTATAAGGAGCTTATAGGTAGGTGTTTATATTTGCTTACAGATAAGTAATTTGCTTATATTTCTCCTTCTTCTACTCTACCACTCTTTGGCAGTTTGAAACATGTTATAATTCAAAAGCAAACCAAGTAAGTAACTATGATACAGTTGGAATTCTGTCAGTCCATGCATTATGATTTAGTAAGACATTTGAAGTTACTATAATTTTTCTCCTACAGTGGTCATTAGTCAGGCAAATCAAAATCACAAATAATATAAAAGCTTTATTCCCCTCTAGGGAAGGATGGGCACATGTATGTAATACTAATTATAGCAAAGACTGTACAAGCAAAAGAATAGGATGTCAGATATGTACTTCTTCAATGGAAATAACTAGAAGTCAGAAGAAATTTGAGAAAAATAAGCAGTGACAATGTTGGGAATAATGGAAGGCTGCCTATGATTAAAAGAAGACAGAGAAGCCAACCTTTCACAGTCTTCTGACATTCAAAACAATCAAACTTTATTTTGTTGGTTCCTAGCAATGTTCTGTCATAATGACAGATGTTTTACTAGTATACATGTCTAATTCTACCTCCGCAGAAAAATCTTTCAAAATCTCTAAGTTACTTAGAGTATAAAATGCTTTGGTCATCGAAGTCTAAACATGCTAAACACTCAGATGAGGCCATGAGAAAATTTAAGAATAGTTCCAGTATGGTGATATTTTATTTGTACTGAAATGTGATTTTAATTTTATGTTAATAAATAAAGTTGCCCTGGGGTCAGAGCTATTAGAGCCATAGCAAGAGCGTGGTGGTTAGAAGAGCTAGGTAGATTTCTGTGTGTCCAGGGATACAGCCAGTATTGGAGACATACGCCTTTAAGACCTGGAGGGCGGTACTTACAGGCAGTGACAAGGCAGTCATGTGGTTGGGTTTACCACCAATGAGAAGGCAGAACAGAAAGACTATTTAAAGACAGACAAACAGGAAGAAGCTCTCTCTCAGGGAAGTTAGGAGCACTGCAGGAGGTAAGATTTTTATCTCTGAGCTCTGACCTCTCGGCTTTCTTTTTTACATTGGCTCTGTGTTTCTTATTTTAATAAGACGATTGGCTACATCTACATTCTAGCAACTTGATTTATTTCCCAGATGACTAACATTAATAAGTTACAAAATCCAAGGTTTTTATGCATCAAAAATTTTCTAATAATATTTCAATTATCATCATCCAAAGCATCAGTTCCAAGGCATGTACAAATATTTGAAGAGATAAATCTTTATATCTTGATGAATATTTAAGGCTTATTAGTTAACAGCATTTCTATCTACTAGTGATACTAAATGCTTTTGCAAGGTTAATGAATTCTAATATGAATGTCATTATGTTACTCTCCTTGCTTCTCACTATTTGATTCACAGTGAAATCCAATCTGTTAAAACTCAGTGTGAGGCCAAGCCATGATGACCTCCTGGTAATTACTGGTTGACAATATTGCACAATATTGGTCCAAAAGAAATCTGGGTTTCCTCTTACAGCAGAGGAATTTAGTAAAATGCCATAGCTGTTACTGAAGACCAAGATTCAGAATCTGCAAAGCAGTAGACACCCCAGTGTTAGAACCCCAAGGTCATGTTAATTCTAATGGTAGCAGTGTACTCATAGAACCACATGCAGCATTAATCTCAGACAAATTAATTACTTTATACTTCTCCAGGGCCATATTTTGAAGATGTAAATCACTAGAGGAGCCAATTAGACACAACCAAAAAGTTCAGGCTGATCAGTTTGACCATGTATTGAATAATACAACACCATGTCCCCAAAGCAATATTCTTTCTTGATTTATATATGTACAGTATCATTTTTTCTGCCCATAATGGAAAGAAAGACATAAGATGAGCACAATTTATAAAATTTAAGATGTTTATGTATGGAATTGGTACATACAGTATAATGTTGAAATTTGATGGTAAGGTTGAGAATGGATTGAACTTCTCTCATAAGTTTCAATTGCATGCAAAATTATTTTAAAATATACATTTTTAGCTGGGTAGTAGTGGCGGCGGTGGCGCACGCCTTTAATCCCAGCACTCAGGAGGCAGAGGAAGGCGGATCTCTGTGAGTTCAAGGCCAGCTTGGTCTCCAAAGCGAGTTCCAGGAAAGGCGCAAAGCTACACAGAGAAACCCTGTCTCGAAAAAAACCCAATATATATATATATATATATATATATACATTTTTATAAAGAATAAAACTCCAAAGAATAAAAACATTCAAGCATAATGAGGCAAAATAATGATAGTACTAACAATAGTAACAAGTAAACTAAAATAACCTAATATAACTGACTGATTTTAATTTCTAATTAAAAGGTAGACAGGAAGATATTTCTGGCCAAGTAATTCCCATTGAATACAATGCATACTGAATGCAGTACACAAAATGATCATACAGTTATAATATTTATAAAACACATCTTTGGTGGAAGTGTTAAGTTATACTGTAACCTAAGCACTTAAAATGCTGAGGCAGGAATACTGTTCATCTGTGGACAACAGAAGCTACATATCAAGACTCTGCTTAGAAATAGATTAATTAAATGATAAATTAAAATAAATGTTCATATCTTCACATAATTTTATTTTTTAAAAAGAATTTGTTCCTTTGGGCTGGAGAAATGGATCATCAGTTAAGAGTACCCATTACTCTTGCAGAGAAACTAGGTTCAAATACTAGGACTCATATGGCAGGTAACAGCCATCAGTGACTCCAGGTTCAATATATCCACCCTCTTTTTGCCTGCACAAGAACTAGGCATGCACATGGTACATGAAAGCTAAACATCCACACACATAAAATTTAAAAAATTAAAACAATAGATCTTTTTAAAAGTTCCTATTTTTAGAACCAAGTAAAGTTTAAGATAAATTTGGCCTTTAGGAGTAAAGCAGAAGCAGCCACAAGGGTGACATTATCTTAGCTGTTTGGAAATTCTCTATTATCACAGATACTCTCCAGTCACAGGGACCTTCCAAAGTAGGCCTAGATAATTTTTAAACACCTGGAATTACTTCTTCCATAATCACCTTCTGACAGTGGACTCTTTGTTAAAGAAAGAAGTCTTTCAATATGTGACCAGGTCTCATCACCATGTCTTTTCTCAGCATTTCGACTAGTTTTGTATCCCTGCATTGATGGCTGCCATTTGCAAATAGAAGCTTCTCTGACTCAGGTTGATAGAAACCCAGGACTGGAGATATACACATAAATATTTCTAATGCAATTTAATAGCATGACCATTCTGCAAACTAATAATAAACAGCAGGTTCAACTCTTGGTTTAAAACATTCCCAGCCATGGACTTTTGGCCAGTTTAACAACACAGAGCAAGAAATTCCTTCCTGTGAAGCAGGTCTGAAATCAAATGAGAAAACTATTAGTTCTACCATAGCAATCATGGTACCCTTACACTCGTGGTCTGCCAGTGATGCTACACTGAAGCAAATGAACCCTTCTCTCTCTTACATAGTTATCAACAGCAAATAGTCCAAAGATTTTCCAAAACAGAGAAAATAATGTAGGTCTGTGAGTTCCTGGTTTTAATGACTTTTTCACTGTGAAAAAATTATTAATTATTCTATAGGAACATAGATTTCATTGCATTTAGCTCTTCAATTCCTACCTGACTTGACACTCAATTTCTTCTTATAATGTAACCATTTAATCTCTTTTAAATTTTAAATACATAGTTATATATTTATTATGTATATGCTATTACTTTGAAATATGTATATATCATATAATGGATAAATCAAGTTAACTAGTATATGTACAAGTACCTCATATTTAGATTTCTGAAATTAGAATACAAAATTTACTTTCTGAGTCCTTTTAAAGAGTATGTTATTGAGGTTTGAGAGACAGGTCAGTGGTTAAGACTGCTCATCCAGAGAACCCAGTTTGGTTACCAGCACTGACTTGGAGGCACATTACCCTCTGAAACTCCATTTCCAGAGCATCTGATGTCCTCTTCTGACTTCTGTGGGCACCAGGAACACACATAGTCAACAGAAGTGCTTGCAGTCACAACACCTGTAAATATTAAATAAGTAAGCATAATATTAAACAAGACATGTCTTTATTAAACATTGTTCCCATCATGCACGTAGGATCTTTTATATACACTCCCATGTCTAGCTAAAATTTTGTAATTTAACAAATATATCACAAACTACAGTTTTGTCCTCGGCCCCTGGCATGCGACTGCTCAAGGAGAGAGGGGTGGCTTCCTGTGACTGCATCAACCCTAGTAGGGGTGGGGAGAGATGATATGGGCAAACAAATCAGGCGGTGAAATCAAGGACTTCAGTGGGCAATCATGGGCTTTTGTTTGCCCCTCAAGGCAGAGGTGACGGGAACAACTCTGCTTCTTAAACAACTGTGACTTGGGCTTTGCTCCCCATTGTGATCTCTCCTTCCTTGCCTTGGGCTGATCATGCTTCTCATTCGAATATCTTTTATTTTTTTCCTGTAGGAAAACTTTATGGCATTTTATTCAATGCATTGCCATAAATGTTAATTCTTATATAAACTAAACAGTCTTATTTAATTAATGTAATTAAGACAACCAAACCCTTCTCCAACATGAGCTTGCTAGCTTATCTGAATATGCAAATATTGGTTGATAACTAATAATAGTGTATAAAAATTTTGATATGTGACCTCACAAGTTTTGATTATTTCATTGTTATAAAAATAGTTCCGGGCTGGAGAGATGGCTCTGTGGTTAAGAGCACTGGCTGCTCTTCTAGAGGTCCTGAGTTCAATTCCCAGCACCCACATGGTGGCTCACAACCATCTGTAATGAGATCTGGTGCCCTCTTCTGGTCTGCAGGAAAACATGCAGCAGAACACTGTATACATAATTAAAAAAAAGTAAAAAAAAAAAAAAAAAAAAAAAAATAGTTCCATTTTGATTCATGAAAAGGTATCCTTTTCCACTTTGGACAATGTTAACAAGTCTTTTTCATTACTCTGTTACTCCCATGTGATGTTCCTAAAGTTAAATGTCATTTTCTATAGCTTCTTGGGGAATAGTTATTTCTTAATCAGATAATTAACATGTTTTGTCATTTTTAGAAAGCTGCCAGCTCAAGCTCTCTGACTAGTGCAAAACAACCTGTCTGCTCTGTTGCTTTCTTCTGGAAATTAAACTAAATGTAGATTCGATTACACTGGTCTATCCTCATTGTTTCTTAATTTTCATTTTCTTTCTTAACTTTGACTTTGTGTGTGCTAAATCAATATAATAATCCTACCTATATTTCCTAAGCTGACTAGTTACCTTTCCTAAACTGTCATGTAAACTGTCATGAGTCATATTTCATATAAACTTGATATAACACAAATCCTAATTGGTCTTAACAATAAAAATCCTGAGCCAGATATCAAGGTCAATGCTGAAAGACCAGTAAAGAAGCCAGCCACTAGAGAGACTTCTTACCTCTACTGAATCCTCAACCTGAAAGGACAGTGTCTCCACCCTGCCTCATTACTTCCTCTCTCTACCCAGTCATATCACTTCTTGTTTCCTCCTCTCAAGTACTGGGATTAAAGGTGTGTGCTACCATGGTCTGGCCTCTAGTGGCTAGCTCCTCACTCTGATCTCCAAGCATGCTTTATTTGTGATAACATAAACAAAATATCACCAAACTTAATATGAATTTTTTAAATTATGCATTAGTATATCATACAGGTTGATTTTTTATATATTATTTTCATTCTTTTTAGAACAAATGGTTATTTGTTTTCAAGTTTCATATGACCTTAGATTCTTGTTGTTTATTATATTCTGTTGACTCTTCTGCTTTGGGGGTGATTTTCTCCTTTTGGGAACTTTGGTTGTACTGACAAGAACATTTTAATCTACAAGAAAACAAAGAGGCCTGTGTGAAGGATATTATTAGGAAGAATATTTTGTTTGTTCTACTCCACACTATAAACACAATCATTTTACTTAGGAATAATGAATTAAATATGTACTTAGAATCATGTCATATGCTAATAATTCAGGAATAAACATTGCATATATTTTTCAACTTAAGAATGTCTAGCTATCTTTAAAGTCAAGCTGTTATTTATTTTTAAAATTAAAAAAGATTTAATGTTGTCTGTGCTTTTGTTTACTTTATGTATATTTTATGTATATATGAGAATATATGTATACATTTTATTTAATGTATAAGTCTTGCATATCAAGTGGACATATTTTCTTTACACTTCACAGCTATTGTTAGCTATGATTATTTACTTTTTGAAAGAATATTTACAAAAATTATTTAAATAGAACTCACTGCGCACAAAATGATACTGCTTCGATTTACATTAGACATGGATATGCCGGGCTATCAATAATATAATTTTTATTTATGTTGATGTTATTTGGCAATACTATAAGAACATGTAATATTTAACTAAATACATTTTCCAGATCTAACTAAAATATGAACAGAGTTGAGGTACTTATATATTTCCTTATTTTAAAGAGTAAATGCATAATTTAATTTTTAAGATTTATTTTCCTAAAGCATGGGTAGCTTACACTTCTATTGGCCATCAACTACTAATAGCCTTTTAGCGTAGCAGAATTCCATGAGCTTCCCATGCTGGAAATCTGGCTGGTTTGAACTTGCATATGCACAACCACTGTGAATTCATGTGTGCACTGACCAAGCCAAATCAAGTTAAAAGTGTGTTTTACCTCTGATTGTAAATTTTTCTCCACATATAGTGTCCTTGAGCCATGAGTAACAAGGATGGCCTATATATGATCCATTTAGTTTGAAGCACTCCACAGTTTCTTATTCTCTGCATATTGACTGGTTGTGTAAACAGCCCCACAGTCATGCATAAACACTGTTTATTCAGTAGTTTGAATATATATATATATATATATATATATATATATATATATAATTACATGAAGTTGGTAGAAAAAATTGGTCAGAGAAGTAGGGGAAATATTGGAAGGGAGGAAATGGGGAGCTTGATTTGATTTAAACACATATGCATGCAGGATATTCTTAATAAACTAAATAAATAATAAAAAGAACAATGCAAAAATAATATTTATCTTATTTTTATTACTTTTGTGTTTGTATTTGTTCCTATGGGCTCATGAATGGTGGTGCCTCTACAGCCAGAAAATGGTGTGGCTTTCTACTGGCTGGAGTCATTGGTAGCTGTAAGCTGCCAGGAATAGATGCTAAGAAATAAACTCAGGTTCACTACAAGAACAACAAGCATCCTTAATTACTGACCCATCTCTCCAGCTCCAAATTTTTTAAAAGTATTTACATTATGTAATTTATTTTTAGTAAATATTCAAAGACAAATGGCTGGACACTCATCAGAATATGCAGTACTGGGAAGATGGATCCATGAGTAAAGTGTTTGCTTTGTAAGCCTGAGGACATGTTTGTATATGAGCACCATGTAAAGGCTTAGCAAATTTGACATCTGTGTGTACTTCCAGCACTGGTGGGGGCATTGTGTGGGTTGAAACAGGCATACCACCGGAGCTCACTGGCTAGTCAGTCTGGCGAAATTGGTAAGCTTCAGATTCAATATGAGAAGATGTCTCAAAAAATAAGGCAAAGAGATACTGAAGACAGAATCCAATGTTGACCTTTGGCCCCCATATGCATGCTAACATATTCACATGCACAAATATTTCAATAAACACACACAAATAAGTTACCAAATAAACACACACATATGTATATATATATATATATATATATATATATGTATATGTAAATACACACACACATATATATATGTATGTATGTATATATGTGTGTGTGCATGTATATGTATGACAAGAATCTGAAGGGATTCAAATCTGACTTGCATAATATAAGAGATATTAGTTCTGTATAATGAAGTTAAAAGCTGCCTAAGTGAAATACTAACATTGGAATATTATTATTAAATTTTAACAACTTCACTGTTAGCATTGCTTCCATTTCAAATTTCACTCAATCCTCCTTGGTACAAAACTTTGACTTGCAAAGTAAAAGAATGGTTGACACCCATGGCCTAGGCTGCCACCAAGGGCCATGATGGTGTCCGAAGTCCATGCTGTGGCTGAAGGCTGTGTTGATGTCCATGAAATGTGCTGCTGCCAGAGACCATGTGGAAGTCTAATATCAATGCTGCAATGTAAGGAGCAAGGAAGCTTCTTTTGCAATTGTACTGATGAGTGCAGACTCACAGTTGAGAGTTAGAGACACAGAAGGCTTCTGTGACACCTTCCTCCTCCACCACCACCACAGCACACTGTCCCCAAAACAAACATCCTAAACAAGATGCCCCTGAAGAGAATGCTTAAAAGTTGTTATAGAGATGCTGAAATGTAGCTCCTCACAGTTGATGGCTTTTGGCCGGAGTGGGATGGATAAAGACTGTTTTCTTTAAAAAAACAAACAAACAAAAATAAAATAAAATAAAATAAAATAAAATAAAAAACGTGGCTACTGGTAGTTTGACCATGCTCCAGTGACTATATAGGCAACACAAATTGGACTTGAGGGTTTTTTGTTGTTGTTTTTTTCTCTTTTCTTCTTCTTTCTTTGGGGGAGGTCACAAGGGACCTGGGAAGATGGGAAAGTGAATGTGATCAGGGTGCATTATGTGAAACTCTGAAATAACCAATGAAAATATTATGTTGAAAAAAGAGAATAGTTATGCACATCATTTGAAACACAATAATTGGGCAAGTACTACTCATTCATGAAGTTCATTCATCCTTAAAACAATATTAACAGCTATTATTGGACATGTTGATTTCTAGGCGCTTCCTTAGTCATATAGTGATATGCATCTGTGGTTTGTTCTAAAACATCAAACACGTTTCACAATTCCCTGAATTCATTAACCTCCTATCTCTCAACAGGTACACCATTTGTGCAAAATCACGGTTTAAAAGCAATTTATATGCAATCTAAGTAAAGCAGAGAGTGAATCAATTATCCCAGTTAGTTATCTACCTTGATTAAACTCACCTTCAAGTTGCTCTCTCACTCAAACCATGTGATAAACATACACAGGTAAAGAATTCACTTAAAAATATAATTCTAGTCATGCCTAGGTAATGCTTGACTTCCCCCATGGAAACAGCTCGCCTAAGAGATAATAACTGGTCATGAGTTAAAGTCTGCCATTCACAAAGAAAACTGAGTTTTGAATTTTATTGCTCATGAGAACCATCTGAAGACTATTTTAAAAGAGAACTCTAATATTCAGGATCTGGGGCAGGGGGTGGGGGAAGGAAAAGAGAAAAACCTGATCTACCAGAAGAGTGAAGATATCTTTCCTAGAGGAGGCACTGAATAGGAGCCATGGAGGATGTGATTATCTGAATGAGATGTCCCCATGGTCTTGGGCATTTGAATATATGGAGCTTCTGTTTACAGAAGTGTGACCTGGAGGGGAAAAGTATATCATTGGAGGTGAGCTTCATGGCTTCAAAGACATGCCCGTATCACTTTCTCTTCTTTGCTTGCTGCTTGAACTTAAATTCCATTTGTGAACTCTCAGTTTGCTGCTCCAGTTACCATGGCTGGTTGCCACCATGCTCCCCTGCTGTGGGGGTGATGGACTCTTCCCCGTCTGGAGTAATAAGCCCAAATAAACTGTTCCTTCTCGAAGTAGCCTTTTCATGGTATTTAATCACAGCAATAGAAAAGTAAGTAATACAAGGAGATACTGAACAGTAGATGCACTGTAGCAGTCGAACAAGATAAAGAAACTTGGAGGTTCTAACACATGGTGGCTTGGCAGTAGGGAATAAAATATACTGAGCATTTCAAAATGGCTACGAGGCAATATTCTTTTTTATTATTAGCAATTTTTTTCTGTTCCTTTTGCATACCAACCACCACAGATCCCCCTCCCCTCCCTCCTTCCACACCCCAGCATTCCCTCCTGCAATCCACTACCCATCCCCACCTACTCCAAGAGAAGGCCTCCCATGTAGAGTCAGCAGAGCCTGATACACTCAGTTGAGGCAGGTCCAAGTCCTTCCCCCTGCACCAAGGCTGTGTACAGTGTCCCACCATAGGTAATGGGTTCCAAACAGCCGCTCATGCACCACGAATGGATCCTGATCCCACTGCCAGGGGGCCCCTTCAGCATGTCAAGCTATACAACTGTCTTGCCTATGCAGAGGTCCTAGTCCAGTCCAATTGAGGTTCCATAGCTATTGGTCCACAGTTTATGAGGTCCCACTACTTTGGTTTAGTTGTCTCTGTAAATTTCCCATAGTGATCTTGATGCCCCTTGCTCATAGAATCCCTCTTCACTCTCTCCGGCTTGATTCCATAGAGGGAGGCATCATGGGGATAGGGAAAAACAGGGAGCTAGGGAAGTTCCCAGAAGTCCACAAGGATGACCCCACCTGAGACTACTAGCAACAGTGGAGAGGGTGCCTGAACTAGCCTACCCCAGTAATCAGATGGGTGAATACCCTAACTGTTATCATAGAGCCTTCATCTGGTAACTGATGGAAGCAGATGCGGAGATCCACAGCCAGGCAATATTCTTAATATTCTTAATGTTCTCACTATAAACAATTAATAAATATATGAAAAGATGCATAAGAAGACTACTTTATCATTGCACAAGGCACAGATATGTTGCTATGTCACAATGTCATCTACAACTGTTTAAAAATATTCTGATTGTTAAAAGAGTGTTGAGTTCCATTCCTGCTATCCAGTAGATCTGTAGAATCTATCTATTCAGTAGATCTTCTACAGCATCTGAGAAATTGTATTTCCATAGTATTCCCAAATGAAGCAATAATTATTTTCTCAGCATTAAATTGAAAGATGTATTAACCTATTTAATGTTAAAGGGTTCTTAATTTTGTAGGTGTGAATAATTATGGAATAATTACACAATTGCTTTGTCTCTAGAAAATACTTTGGTTCACATACATGAATCTGTACTTATTCTACTCCTTGGTGCTATATATTAAGTGACCAATCTCAATTCTTTCCATAAACACTAAATTACAGATTTAAATGTCTACTATATTTCTATATTCACATATGTGAAAAAAAGAAGTTGCTGAAATACTCACTTGCCTAAAGTTGGGCCTTATATATTTTAAAAGAATGTTTATTAACATAAATTTACATTCTTAAAACACTCCAAACATGAGATTTTTTAAAAACTATTTGCTCAAGTATTTAACATCTTACATACTTGATGAAAAAGATGGGGGTAAAAAGAGCCTGAAAAAGAAATGAGCTACATTTGTTTGAGTACAAGCAAGGAAATCTGAAAGCCAGACATGTCCAGCAACCATGTAAAGAAAGTGAATAGAAGGTAATATAAGTTCATCGAGGGCCCTTGCCTCTCTGTCTTCATGAGTTATCCTATGATACTAGGAATATTACCTAAGTTGGATTATTGAATATTGACAAGGGCAGGAAGTCAAATGTCAACATACTGTTAAAAAAATATAAGGGTCATTCCTATTTATATTTCTAACAAGCCATTTGAATGGTGTCCACTACGGACAGTTCATAGTTCAACATAGATTTTAACTTGACAGTGCTATGAAAATTGTTCATTCTGTAGAAAGTGTACTTTCAAGGTTTTTTTTCATTGATTATTTCTAGGGATGCATGGTTTAATACTCTCACCTGATGCTGAGAGATAAGGGTAACCTACCCTGGAGCCAGCCACACTGTCACAAAGGTGAACAACTGTGACTCTAGAGCAGATTGTGTCATTAAACTGTGATGTTGAGTAGGTGCGATGAAATACAAGTTCCGCTCATGATATTGCTCACTATATTGTAACCTTAGATAGGTTTATCAAAATGTACCACTGTAGCCGAATTTCAAAGCGCTCTTATTAAATAAAAAAGCATGGGGCCAAATATAGGGGTGAAAGCCTTAGAGATCAGGAAAATAGTGATAGCCGCCAACCAACCTTAACTTACCAGCTCTGAAACATCCAAAATGCCACTATTTCCTTTCTACTCAGGCTTTTATTGCCTTGCTCTTCTGCCCTCGCAATGGCTCTTGGCTCAGCTACCTTACTTCCTTGTCACTGCCTGTCTGTACAGCCCTCCAGGTCTCTGTGGTTGGTACTGGGATTAAAGGCGTGTGTCACCATGTTTGGCTATGTTCCCTAGTGTGGCCTTGAACATACAGAGACCCTGCCTGCCAAGTGATCACATTAAGGGTGTGTGCTACCACTGCCTGACTTCTGTATTTACTAAAAATGGCTTGCTATTTCCTCTGATCTCCAGGCAAACTTTATTTATTAACATACAAATAAAATATCACCACATTTCTCCTTTTTTGTCTAATAAAAATAAAAAATAAAAAAATTATAACTAAATAAGAAAAACTTTATACATTAAGTCCAATAACTATATGCCATTTATAGCTGAAGTTTTCTTGTGTCCCACCCAGTTCGCAGCCGCTCAGACCCAAGTAAACACACAGAGGCTTATATTAATTAAAACTGCTTGGCCATTAGCTCAAGCTTTCCATTGACTAGCTCTTACACTTAAACTCAGCCCATTTTGGTTAATCTATATATTACCACATTTTCTGTGGCTTTACCTGTGTGCTATTACATGCTGCTCCCTGGACAGTGGGCTGGGATCCCATCCCCCCCCCCTCGCATCTCTCCCTCCGCGATGTCCCCAACCCCCATCCCTGCCTTGGTCCTGTCTCTCCCTTTGTATTTCTCACCTGCATCTAAGCTGCCTTGCCATAGGCCAAAATGCTTTATTTATCAACCAATCAGAGAAACACATATTTGCAGTGTTCAGAAAGACATTCCCCCACCATAACACCATGCTAATCAAGAGCTATCATATTTTTTTACCTTCATTTGACTGCTATAATCTGAATTTCATAACCTGAGTAACTAAACAAGGGTGTAGTGTTCAACATTCAAGAGGCTAGACAACCCAAGATCAAACTATTTGGAGCTCTAGAAAGTGATGGAGGCCTTATTTCTGACTGCAAGTGGCTGTCTTCTCTAGCATCTTCCTCACATGAAGCAAACATGAACACAAGCAAGCGCCTTTCTTCTTTCAAGTGCAGTAATGGGGCTCCACTCTCAGAATTTCTGGACCTTCCAAATGCCCCTTCCATTATATTGAGTGGAGATTTCAACAAATGGTTCTTTTGAGGTTCAGATTACTCAGTAGATAACATTTCTTGTACCCAGTTTCTTCCTAGACACAGTGGAAAGTTGTTGAATCAAACCATTGAAGTTTAAGGATGTATGAGGTAGATTCCTGAGTCTGTATCATTTAAAATAACTAATGCTTCTTCGTTCAGCTTTTACAGTTGAAAGTCTAGAAGGATTATGTAAGTAAAACAAATAACAAAATAGAGTTCCCTGTGTTGCTAAAAGGGAGAGAAAAGGACAAGACAGTGTATTGTTTCTTTGTTGTCCTATCCTGACCCATATTTTCTTTTGAAACAAGATTAAAAGGCTCTAAGTTACTATAGTTAAGTAGGAATAAAATAAATCAAAATTAATTGAACAATCAAATCTTCAATACTGTTTATATATGCATACAGATATTCAAACTGCATCTTATTCAGTAATTTAAAACTTTTTTCTAGTATATCTTAAACAAAGTCATAAAATATGCATAAATTTAGAAATGTTTATTAATTTCTCTCCATTTATAAAATAGGCATCCTGGTCTTTATTAGTACTGTTTCTAAACAGATAATAAAATACATTTTCTGCAGAAGCTATTAAGTAATGTGTTACTCCTTAAATAAATTTATAGTATAAGAGAAGGGCTCTATAGTCTCTGTCCACAGTGCATCCTATGGGAAATGTTTCTAGTCTTTTATCTCAAACTGAATGGTATATGACAACAAAGACTAAGATCGAAACAGATTCTCTTATCTGTGAAGTTTGGGTATTGATCACAGAGAGAGGGAGCGGGAGGGGGGGAGAAAGGAGGGAGGGAGAGAAAGAAAGGGAGGAATCATTCATTTCCAAGATAGAAATCATGGTTACTAGACAAAAACATATCGAATACAAATATATTAGTTCTAAGTAATATTTGTCAGAAATATACAACTGCATATTGTAATGTTTAGGAGAGACTATGCTAGTCCTGCTGCCCAAGAGAAATGAATCTGAAGGTAAACAAAACAGACAAACAAAAGCTCATAGTGTGTTATATCTTACATGGCAAGATTTCAGTGCATGTTGTTGCTAGAGTTTTCTGCCTTGCCCACAGTCAGGACAAATCTTTGTCACCCGCCAGTCCCACAGACGCTCAGACCCAACCAAGTAAACACGGAGACTTATATTGCTTACAAACTGTATGGCCGTGGCAAGCTTCTTGCTAACTGTGCTTATAGCTTAAATTAGTCCATTTCCATAAATCTATACCTTGCCATGTGGCTGGTGGCTTACCGGCATCTTCACATGCTGCTGGTCATGGCGGCGGCTGCAGTCAGTCCTTCTGCCTTCCTGTCCTTTTATTTCTCCTCTCTGTTAGTCCCGCCTATCCTTCCTGCCTAGCCACAGCCGATCAGGTTTTATTTATTGATCAATCAGAACAACTTGACATACAGACCATCCCCCAGCACAGCCAAGTGCAGACCATCTCAGACACCTGCACTCAGGCCCATGGTCCCAATCATCCTCTATGCGGACCTGCTGGGTAACGCCACAAAGAACCCAAGAAGGGCTCCCACAGGACATACAGAACATCCCACAGCAGCACGTGAACTCACACAGGAGCAAGAAGAGGGCAGAAGTGAGGGAGGAAAAAAATGAATGTGCATTACCCCCTTGGCCATGACATTTCAATGAGATATCTGGTTGCTACCTGTCATATACTATCTGAAGAGAAGATTCATGAATGAGTATATCTCTAAGCCATCTGACTTTATGCTGAAGGGAAATTTGAGGAAGAATTTCTCATTGGATTCTATCTCTTCTTGATCATCGTTCACTTTCAGGACATTAACTAATGAACTCCATATGCACAAGACAAAAGCAAAGGTCTCTGCAGCCCAAGCCATTGTAGTCAAAAGAACATGGACAAATAGAAATCTTTAGTGATAAACCTAAACTTTTTCCTTAAAAACAGAATTAGCTAATAAAATTGCAATCTTGCAAAAAGTTCTTCAAAACACACTACATGCTCCTTTCTCTCTTCACTTAAAACTTATCTTGAAGCCAGGCAGTGGTGGCGCACACCTTTAATCCCAGCACTTGGGTGGCAGAGGCACGTGGATCTCTGTGAGTTCAAGGCCAGCCTGGTCTACAAAGTGAGTTCCAGGAAAGGCGCAAAACTACAAAAATAAACCCTATCTTAGAAAAAAAAAAAAAAAAAAAAAACAAACTTATTTTGAGTCTGTTGTGAAGTTTCAGTTGCCTGCAACTCTGAAATTCAGATCTATGTGACTACTCAAAGAGGTAGACAAACACAAACACTAGCAACTCGAATGGATCTGTACCTTCAAGTTGCATATTGCAAATGAATATGTGTTAAACTGCACTGGATCTTTTATTTAAAATACTTTGAAGGCAATAAGGCTGATATAGGCATGTTTCCCTTTTAGTTTGTGGAGTTTTAAGTTAAATAATTAGATATTGAGAACTCTTGAGCCTATATATAATTAATCAAATGTTACAAGGGGAATTTACTTTCATTCCAAAACAACTTTCATTTTACAAATATTCGCTCATGAATACAAATGATGTGGTGATATGTTAGCTACCCTAATAAAATTGTCTGGAGATTGGAGGACAGATAGATTAGATATAGAGGTCAGGCAATGGTGGCACACATCTTTATTCCTAGGGAGAGATCCATCTGGATCTCTGTGAGTTCAAAGCCACACTGGAAACAGAGCCAGACAGTGGTGGCACACACCTTTAATCCAGTACTGGGAAGCACACATGCCTTTAATGCCAGGAAGTGATGTCAGGTCAGAGAAAGGTATATAAGGAGTAAGGAAACAGGAACTCACTCCTATGGACTCAGGATTTGGTAGAAGTAAGAAGCTGTGGCTGGCCTGCTCTGCTTCTCCGATCTTTGAGCTTTTACCCCAACATGTAGTTCTGGTTTTTTTACTATAGGACAATTTTTTGTTTGTTTGTTTTTTTTTTTGTTTTTTTGTTTTTTTTTTTGTTTGTTTGTTTTTTTGAGACAGGGTTTCTCTGTGTAGCTTTGCGCCTTTCCTGGAACTCACTTGGTAGCCCAGGCTGGCCTCGAACTCACAGAGATCCGCCTGGCTCTGCCTCCCGAGTGCTGGGATTAAAGGCGTGCGCCACCACCGCCCGGCCTATAGGTCAATTTAAGATTTGTGTTACAAAATGATAGACACAGTAACTTTCAGTTATTTCATTCAAAAGTTAAACTTCAGAGTCCCACCATCTCAGAATTTCTCATAGTAAACAAATAAAAGAGGGAATAATTAACTCCTTAAATACTGGCACATAAGGCTATTTCTCTAGAAATATCACTATATAGAGCCAGCCTCAGAATTTGAGGGCTTTATATGAAATTGTAATAATTATTTTCATTTCATAAGTTGGTTACTGCTTTCAGAGGTAATGAGCACATAGAGTATAATATTTACATTTTTGTTTATTATAATTTCAAATTTAGTTATTTGGAGTGCACTGTTAATTTTTTTATCTTATATTTCTGAACTTAAAAAACTACTGCTGGATCACAGTTAACCTTTCTATTTTCTGTTTCATAGCAACCAAAAGTAGAACATTCACTTATATTTTTAAGTATGCAATTCATCACTTTATTTTTTCAAATGTAAATTTGGCTATAGTTCAAAGGCTACTGATAAAGTATTCTGTATAGATACTTTAAAAATGGACAAATACTAAATAGTTATTTTATATAAACATTTATTTGCAGTTTATATTAACTATGCAGAGTTAAATATTTTGCAGTACCTTCTATATTTTAACAACCAATCACGGGGTAACATATGTAATAATTAGATATAAGTGATTTCGTATTTCAGGAAAATATATTATGATGGATAATAATTCAGGGAAAAGCCACACAGCTTTCTTCGGTCAAAAAGGGCAGGAAGATCCAGACATTACCTCCTCTCTTTTTATTCTATGAAGAGAACATAGTCCATAATAGTGCATTTAAGATTAACTTTAATTTTTATAAAGTTGATAGTAATAGACATCTCATAATTTTGATCTACTTAATTCTTACAGTTTGATTTTTTTGGTGGCTACAACTATTACTAAGCAAACACCATGTATGATTTCTAATGTTAGAATAAAAAATAATAAAAAGAACACTATGTCTCTTGGTAAAACTACCTAATGACAAAATTCACAAAAGATGCAGATTAACATTCCATTGATCAGTTGAAAACCCTGAGAATCATCAAAGACATAAGTCTTGTTTATGTTTATTGACCTGAATGGAAGAAAAGAATGGGACATTTATTTATCAAAATAAATGTTTAAAATGTAACTCAATATGTAATCAAAAAATCATGTTTTATATTTTAATCTGTGCCCTGTTGCCTAATGAGTGAACAATTAATCTTGATTTATAAATAATAATAGAATCATTTAGAATTTTTTTATCCATCACCAAAAATTGTTTTTCTGATCTTTGACAAATACAATGCTCTTATGTCCTGAGCACTTTTAGTAGTGGAACTGTGATGATGCGATATGCATAGCCCAGTTCCTAGAAACTTAGGCTATCTATTTTTTATAGATATTATAAAGGGAAAAAAGAAGGGAATTAGATGTTATGGTGATATGTAATTATTTCAAGAAGGTGATTGGAGGATGCCTCTTTGTGGAGGTCATATTCAATAGAAGATGGTGAAAATATATGATAGGGTACTTACAGTTGATATGGAGACCTTTTAACACTGGCTGTTATTAAAGATCTAGATGTGGATGTTTTATTTCAAGTACAGTAAGAATAAAATTCAATTTTGGAAGCACAAAATGTAAATGGAACAATTTGTACTATTTGGGTGAACTGAGTTGAAAGTAACAAAGAAGCACTAAATGCAAGCAAGACTCTCTTCCATCTCCTATTTCTGTCTAAAGGAAGATGTAATTGGTTCTTTTTCTTGAGAACTTTGATTCTTAGCCCCCAGAGAGGGTACCAGTGCCTCTGAAGTCAACTGTGACCCCATTTTATTCCTCTAAAATAATTGCTTTACAGTTTCCCATTCATGAAATGCTTGACTTTTGTCATTTGTGCTCATTTGTGCTCTTTTCTATGAATCTCCTTTTCAATAATAATAGACAAGCTATAGTTCTATAACACAGTTTTAGTTACTTTTCTCTGTGATTACTCTTCTTTTATGTTATATGCATTAAAAACACCACTCAGTTTTTTGTTGTATTTTTTCATAATATTTACTTACAGAAATCTAAGAGATTGAGTTAGCATTTTTTAAAAAAAAGTATTCTTATCCAATAATTTTCATTGTTTTGACACTGCAGTAAGTAAATTTTATGGTTAGTTTGACCAGAGTAGAAGTGTATAAGAAATGAATAGACTATGATGATAATAGTAATGATAAAAACATTGTTTTCAGTGTCTTCAACACTATAACATGAATATTGAAGTCACTTAAAATAAATATTGTATTGGTTTATATAAACCCAAAGATAAGAAAATAATGTACAAAATAACTGAATCATTTTGAAAACATTGACAAGACACTGACATGAATGTCACAGTGAAACTATGTGTGGCAATGTTTTGTGTTTTTTTTTTTTTAAGCAGATCCCCAGAAATAACAAATTCAAGTAATATATGGAGAAGATAAACCTGGAAGATGGCCACAGCATTCCATAATGAAGTTGAGGAAATTATATGTGTGTATGAAACAGACCAAGAGACAAGGAAATTAGACAGCTATCTCTGCAAAGATTAAATTCATTGTGAATAGTGATAACAAGTGGCTGAATAGAATGAAGTCTTCAGTGAAATATACAATGTTATTAAACACCTGAAATCATATTATTGTATATTTAAACTTTATTGTAGTGGTATTGTGTTCCCCAAAATATTGTGTATCCTAATAAACTTATCTGGGGTCAGAGAACAGAACAGCCACTAGATACAGAGGCTAGAAAATGGTGGCACTCACACCTTTAATCCTAGCATTCCAGAGGCAGAAATCCATCTGGATCTCTCTGTGAGTTCAAGGCCACATTGGAAACAGCCAGGCATGGTGACACACGCCTTTAATCCCAAGAAGTGAGCCTTAAATCCCAGGAAGTGAGCCTTTAATCTCAGGGAGTGATAGCAGAAAGAAGAAAGATATATAAGACGTGAAGGCCAGAAACTAGAAGCTTTTAGCTGGTTAAGCTTCAGGCTTTCGAGAAGCAGTTCAGCTGAGATTTATTCTGGATGAGGACTCAGAGGCGTCCAGTCTGAGGAAATAGGATCAGCTGAGGAATTGGCAAGATGAGGTTGGCTGTGGCTAGTTCTCCTTCTCTGATCTTCCAGCATTCACCCCAATATCTGGCTCCAGGTTTGTTTCTATTAATAAGACCTTCTAACAATTCTTGCTACACTTTATCAATCAGCTTTAAAGGTAATCTATAAACTGGGGTAAAATAAAACCATAGTTCTACATTGAAATACCGTGAATCAAAGAAAGCTTTTTATCTTGAATATAGAGACAATTGTCTATGATTTGAGTTTATGTATATTAAAGTAAAATTCAACCTTTAATGATAACGTCTTTTGAAAAGTTTAGAGAGAAAATGCTGTAAATACATAATTACCATTTTAAAATCTGAGCCTGGAATAAGACATGGTATGCTTTTGATTCCCTGTGTTTTATTCTTATGATTAGCTGCAACAATTCTATTTTGAAAAGTATGTAGGATGTTGAAGAGTTTGATATTTGTTCACTGAATTTCTACATTAAAAAAAAGTCAATGCTATTTTGTCTTAACAAAGCAATGAAGTTACCATGTAAAGGTAAAGATAATTTGAGCTTAATTTTTTTCTAAATCAGGCAATTAAAACATACCAACACTAGTAATTTTTACTCATTCAACCTAAGTACTAACACAAGTAAGTATAAGTCTTTGAAAATTCTATTATGTATCAAGAATGGATCCAAAAGAAAATACATCTTCTGAAATATAAGCAATCTAAAATTGTCTTAATCATCTAAACTCTATAATTTCAGGACATTTAGGAAACTCAGATTATAGGTGGGAGGCAGGCATCAGTCCCACCTGCCAATGAGAGATACGAGTGCTCTAACAAAAGATCACCCTGATGCTAAAACCTCCAGAAGGAGCATGCTGGCTCCTCCTCCTCACAGCTCTTATCAATCTGGCACAAGCCATCATTTATTTAAAGACAAGAAAATACAAGATGAGAAAAATCTCAGTGATTATACTGGGTAAATGAAATGACTTGGTTTTAATCGATTATTCACTTTCTTTGGCCTATTTCCTATACTTTGCCTTGTATTAGCTCATACACTGAAACAAAGTAAGATGTGAACTATGACTTCATTGGTTTATTTCTGGAAGCTAAGTTGAAAGACAGTGCTTAATTTAATTTTTGAAAAAGGCACTGCTACCAAAAGCACTTAGAGCTAAGGAGCAGTGGCATTAGTTGTCCAGGTTTACTTTGACAGATTTATAGCTTCACTTGAGAGATTAAGTCATTCCTTGGCATGGGAAAATTGTGGAGCTTGGAGTTCTTTTGTAGAGGTAGATTGATTTCAGTGTATCAAAGATGATGCCTGCCACTCTATGTTCTTTGGAGTCTAGTGATGAAAGTTAACTTTGAAATGTGTCAAACAAAATGAAATACATTGTGAAAACATGTAGTGAAAATATGAAGACTTTTGTCAATTTTTACTAAAATGGCCTTGAATGATACATCAATCACTCACACTTAATAAGCCATCAATTTGTGAGTACTCATTCTTTAATTAATAACTGCAAGTTTGTGAAGTGGCTGTCTATCATATTTGCTTCTGTCAATCTTAATATTTGGTGGCTTCTCCAATCTGTGATTGACAAACCACTGGCACTTTGGAATAAGTAGAAAATTCATAAAATAAAATAAGATGGCATTATTTCTGCCACTGTGTTTGACTCCATTCATTTGGAACTCATAAGACATACACAAGTAAAGATGCTTCCTTGGACAAAAAAAAATAAGATGGCATTAGTTTGCCAAAGTTTAGTAAGTGGGAAGAATTCCTCAACATAAAAATAATCTTGTTCTGAATAAGATAAAATTCGATTTCATTTGTGTTTTAAGAAATTCAGCCTCAGAAATGCATGAACTGTAGACCAGTAGCTGAGGAGCCCCTATGGTACCGGTCTAGGCCCTCTGGATAAGTGAGACAGCAGTTTAGCTTGAACTGTATAGAGCCCCCCGCCCCCCAGGCAGTGGGATTTGGACCTGTCGCTAGTGTATGAGCCAGCTTTTTGGAGTCTAGTGCCTATGGTAGGACATTTTGCACAGCCTTGGTGCAGGGATGAGGCACTTGGACCTACCTGCCTCAATGGAATATGCCAGCCTCTGCTGACTCCCCATGGGAGACCTTGCCTTGGAAGAGGTAGGAATGGGAGATGGGTGGGAGGGAAGGCTGGGGGTGGGAGGAGGGAGTACAGGGGAATCTGTGGTTGGTATATAAAATGAATAGAAAATCTCTTAATAAAAAACATAAAAAAAATTCAGCTAGTACTTCCAGCTCAGAATCTTTGTTTGTAAAATATTTTTTACCAAAATTGAACAGCAGTAGCTGTCAAATATCCACCATATGTAAAGCCTCATGAATAGCTCAAAAGAGACATACTTCATAAGTCAAAAATAAACATATATGAACATATAGATACTTTTATTTCTACCTATAAATGTATTCTGATGACTACATGGATATTAAAATAGGTTTTGGTCAGAACACATGTTTCTATGTAATATTACTCTCTGAAATAAACAATTTCTTAGAAAGACACATGCACATCAATGATCTGAGCACTGTGTATTGGCTAGTATGCATATGTGTATATTAGATGTGTATATTCTAGGCTGACATATTTCAGAAAATCAGTCTGATTCTAATCCTGTAGCTTTTTGTATCTGTGAAATTGTATCCGTCTGTACTGTTTACTTGCAAGCTCTTTGGTCAATACAAAATACGGAAATGTCTACTAAGCCACACTTCATTTCTCACCCTGTGGTTTGTTGAATAGTGTTTTAATTACACTGCCATGGTTACCAAAGTAGCTCAGGATGCAGCTGCTAGATTAAGGGAATTTCACTCAGTACCTCATTTTAGTTGACTTGGGAGCAGTGCATATCTAAGTGACTGACATCTTGCTATAAAGGGTTTCTGAAATATCCAGGTTCATAGGCTCACCATTCTAATTAATTATGTATGTTTCTTTAGACCTAATTTAAGTGAGTAGGTACTTTTATCAACAGATAATTTCATAGGAAACTATTGATGCAGTTTAATTTTATTCTGAAGTCTTAACAATTTTTCTTAGAGGACAGATGCACTAGACCTTATAAGTATACCAGATAAACAATGATAATTCTCTAAATTACTTTAGGAAAAAAGCTAATTAATTATGTTGGCTTGCTACATCATTGGCATGTCTTCATATTAGTGATTTCCAAGGCTGAATACTATCATTGTGTTTTTTTCATGAAGTAACATTAGATGCATGGGCTGAGACCCATGTGTCTATGCTGTGGAATCCAACATTGGGAACTGAAAGAAAACAACAGATATCCCAAAACTAAAAATTACACCATGGAGGTAAAAAGTACAGGAGAGATGTTTTCCCAAATGATGCTAGCAGAATGCATTATTCCACCTATACTACACCATATCCCGATTGACTTAGATAAATTATTTATTTATTCACAGGTAACCCATCTTACCTATTTTCAAAGTTATGTACAGTTTAAATTCATGGTGGCTTTCATTTACTATCCAGATAAGCATATTTGTCACATGCACACTTATTTATTGATACAAATCATGCAACATATTCTAAGCAGCCACTGAAGACATGTTTTCTACCAGTTCATGACACAATCATATTTTGTATGTGGCTTTATACTTGTCACGGTAAACTTTATGCCACAGTAACCAATACAACTGTCAGCAACAACATGGAAGATGGAAGACTTAAACAAAGAGCTTTCTGTCCATCATGTAGGGAAGACATGGCTATAGAGCAAAAGTGTGAAGCAGAGATGATGGTGGTGGAAGTCTGTGGGGCAGAGTCTTCACATGGTGGTAGACTAGGATGAACAGGCTGCAGAGAGAATGCGGAGAATATAAGTTGTAAAGATCTTACCTTAATGACCTACTTTTGACAGCCAGGCCTCCTCTCTTAAAAATATCACATACCTCAAAATAGCAGCACAAACTAAACAGAGTCATTAAAACATGAGCCTGTGAAGGACATTTCAGACCAAATTATGATGCTAACCTTAATTTCTTAGAGGATACCATTCCAAGAAAACCCTAACATAGTCAGAAATCACCCTAACATAGTTTGGAGACTTCTTTTTTGAGACTGAGTTTGAGAATTATGAATAAATTTTAAAAAATTTAACTTGTCAAAAATTTCATACAATAAATTCTTGTTAAGAGAATACATATGTGCCTTGGTGAATAAAATTAAGTCCTAATGTGAATGTATTAAATGGAAGTACCAACAGTTGGAATCCAGAGTCCTTGACATTCTCTTGGCTTTATTATTACTGAGTTATCCTAAAGTGTTAAGTGGGCCTTCAGTGTTTCTACCAGAGTCACAAATTCCATCTGATAGAATCATTGTCAGTATTTGGTCTAAGGATTTGTCATTCTTTATTGCAAATGAGGTTATAAGATAATAGTAAAACTGTCTAAAGTTAAAGAATGTACACAGGTGCTACAAAGAAAGTATAAAATTGTACATATTTGTAAGAATTTATGTTTAACAGTAACAGATTAATTTTTTAATACAGTTCGGGTAATCTGTAGACTTTCATTATCACTGGATGCTTGCATCATGCCAAAATCCATGTTGAAAATGTTTCTCACAGGTAATACTCAAATGTTGGACCTTAAGACACAACTAGGTAAAAAGGATTATTGTTCTAAGAGAGAGAACCAGAGCATCTACTTGCCTTTCCACCATGTGAGTATGCAGCAAGAGAAAACTGTCTGTGTGCCAGAAACTAGAAATGAAGTTATATTCTCATCAGACACAGCTCATGCTAAAGCCTGAATGTTGGGTTCTGCAGCCTACAGAACTGAAAAAATAAAATTCTCTTGTTATTAGCCACCTAGCCTATAACATTTGACTATAGAAAACTGCATCAGAGATGTCATGTCATGTTTCCTAAAAATACAGTATAGTTCTGCTACAACCAAGATGACCCAGTGACAGAGACTGGTAAAAAGAAGGTCCCTCACACATGCATGAAGCAGAAAATTGAAACATGAAGCTAATTACACCGATTCTTTTAAGAGGATTTTCAATACCAGCTGTCCATGTGCCTCATCTCTCAGCAGGAATTATCATTTGAACTGAAGAGTTTTCACAGGAAAATGTGACAGCTAGATTACACAGAGTACTTAAATTTGTTTTTCCTTTTGCAAATTGGTATCTAAGGGACAGAATGAATTAACACTGTATCATTGTAAAAATTCCACTAGGAGTAAATATATTGGTTTCAGTAGAGATGGACTCAATTATTCACTTATAATTCTGAAGTAATAGTCTAGACTAGAATCTTAGCTCAGGCACTACAAGAATTACCATCTCCCAAAACATTTGCTTGTTGGCATGAGTTGATGGTAATCATTAGGCTGGTTGTTAATAATAGCGGAAATAATATTAAAAATTCTATTCTGTCCCTGAATTATTTCAAGTAAGAAACTCTTATGAGAACTGGAGAGAGATGCTTGGGAATTAAGAGTACTTGCTATTCTCTCAGAGGACACAGGTCCCATTGCAAACACCTTCATATCACTCACAATCACTTATAACTCAAACTCCAGAGGATCTGATCCACTCTTCTGACCTCTGCAGGTGCTAGGCAAATCATGCACGAAACATATACACTGGTAAAACACTTATATACATAAAATAAATGAATCTAACAAAAATGATCAGAAAGTGATTTTCAGGCTGCATAAAATGAGTATGGTGTTTTGAGTTTATTTGTTAGTTTGTTTATGTATAGACTGGATATGCAGAATGAAATAGCAATTGAAATAATTAACATTATAAAACAGAAATGCTATTGTGCTGAAGACTTCATTAAACTGAAGTGTAAAGGGTAACATTCATTTCTAACTGCCTTTTCATGGCTGTTGAAGAAACTTAAGAGAATGAGTTTGTTCCAGCCAGCAGAGTAAGAAATAAATTAGGAGACTTAATAGTTGCTACCAGGGTCCACTTGACAGTCATTACTACCAGAGTGAAATTCCAGGGAATAGTGGATTTCTGACCATGTTTCTAGGACCAAAAAAAAAAAAAAAAAAAGAAAAGAAAAGAAAAAAAAAAGGCATTAATATTGCTAACTACTTTAACTGGGGCTACTGGCATTTTCTTGTATTCGGAGATATAATTCATCGCTGCTAGGACTTAGTAACTAATTATTGGACAACAATCACCCTGTGACTTTGCTGGTGAAGTTTTAGGGATATCTCGGAACACCATTGTCACTACCATTTTATCTTGACAAAATTTGTTCAAATAAACCTGTAAATGAAATTAGGATAATTCACTCAGGTAATTTGGAAAAAATGTAACACTAAATGACACAGTGATAATGCCTTCCTTGTCCTCTTGTGCCACTGTATGCAGAGAAGGTAACAAGGATTACATGACTGTTAATCTTGTTTATTCAACTAAACCAATGAACTTGGTTATGTTTTATAAATGGCTTCTATATGGTTCTTCTGTGTCACAATGGTAATTGTGGGCTCTCTCCATAGATTCTTCTTAAACTATATAAGCCTTATAAAGACTGAGAGGTGTTGAGTATTTGTATATCTGTACATGATTGCTTGCATGTCAAAATAGTTCTTGTGTTGGTCATCTTTGTGTAAAGCCTTATAGTTAACGGCAATGTATTACAAGATAATTGTATTTTCATAAAGACTCATAACTAAATGGTCTACTAAAATTCTACAGACATATAATATTTGTCAAAGGAACTTGAGCCACTTTTCTTGAGATGCTATGACGTTTTCCACAAGATAAACAAAATGGGCTTCAAGTGTGCTTGACCTAAGAGCCATCCTTCTATACCCATTGCTGTTGATTAAACCCATACTATTGGCACTTACTCTGACATCTGTCACTTGCCCCCACGATGTAGGTTCAAATGAGACCAACCAAGATAAAGTTCTATCCTGGAGCTTTGGCTCTATGGAGAGTAAACAACCATATAGTTAATCAGCAATGTCTTCAGAAAATATTTGGTCAGGGAGTTGTCAGAACTTAAATAAAGTCGCACTGATCATGCCCGTACTGGCCTTCACTCCTAACACTTAGGAAGCAGAAAAAAGAAGATCATAAATTTAAATCCAGTCGAGGATTCATGGTGAGACTCTATACCAAGCCAACAAGATGGAATTGCTTGTGTGAGCGCTTCCAAAAGTAGCAAAGAGCAAAGAAGTTACAAAAACGGTTCTCCTGGGAGGCTGCCTGATACTAAGTGACCTGCTATGACCTTCTGCCCTCTTTGAGTCCTGTTGACTATGATGGCTTCAGACACAGGCACATTGTACCTCAAGATCAAGCTGTTGAAACGAAGTTCAGGATTTATAAATGGCCTGGAAGAAATGAAGACATTCTGAAGAGACTTTTGTGTCTGCCAATCTATTAGACTGTTAAAATAAGGAACCCCAAAGAGATAGTTATCTTACCAAAAATCTCATGCTAGGAAAAGAACACAGCCAGAGGAGAAATTAATTCAGGAAAAAAATTGTCCACAGTTCTATAGGAGGCTACTGACACACTGACAGTGATGGAATATGGTGGGAGACTCCATTCCTTGGCTGGGATTGCCTATGTATATCCTTGGCTGTCCATGTAAACTTTGACTAAGCGGTTTGCTGGATCTCCTGGTCCATCTTCCCAAAGTGAGCACATTGATAAAAATCTTCCTTTTCTGCTTTCTACTGAGGAGAGGGGATTTACATGGATAACTGGGTTGAATAAAGAAGGCTACCCAGGCTGAAATCGGGTGCTCCCAGAGGCTCTGAGCACTGTGTGGCTGCTCTAACATAGCTTATTGTGTGGTTTCGTCCTGCTATTTGAAGATGTTTGATTTTTATTCTAGCCACCTAACTCTGAATTCTACATAGAGCTTACACATGCTATTTTGGAATTTCTGATTTGATATGTCAGTTTCAAATGCTCCAAGTGATAACAGTGCTAATACATGTAAGAAAGGGTGTCACTTCCTCTGACATCAGGCTTTTAAACTGTTTGTCCATGGTATTAATAAATACTCAGATTTTTTTATTGAAATATCTTAGAAGTACCCAGAAAGTCACTATGTATCAATAAGTCTTTTTGTGTGGGTCTGCGGCTCCTATTCTCAGTAATATAGATGATCTGCACTGTAAAGAAGGAAAGAAAGAAAAAAGAAGGAAAGAAAAAAGGAAGGAAAGAAAAAAGAAGAAGGAAAGAAAAAAGGAAGGAAAGAAAAAATAAGAAGGAAAGAAAAAAGGAAGGAAGGAAGGGAAGGAAGGAGGGAGGGAAGGAGGTAGGTAGGTAGGGAGGGAGGGAGGGAGGGAGGGAGGGAAGGAGGGAGGGAAGGAGGGAAGGAAGGAGACTGGAAAAACAAAGAAGGAAGCCCAGAAGCTGTGCCCATCCCCCAAAGTTTCTTTTTCTTTTTCTTCTCTTTCTAACTGTGCTCAATTTTGTCAAAGACAGTTCATCTGAAAGGCTTGCCCAGGGAAACTGCTTGGCTGATAGAGTGCAAATCGAGTCTGAGTGAGGAATAGCCACAACCTGGCCTGTGTTATTGAGCTGAAAACAATATTTTTTTAACAGCCTGTGTAGAAGGTAACATAAGAACCATTAATGGTTTAACTTCTCCAGGAGTTAAAAAAAAAAAAATCCCTCATTATTTTAACAAGTTTTCTCAGCCAAGAAGTCCTCAAGGGCATTATGAAAGGACAATAACTGATGTATTTTAATATGTAAGAGTACACTCTGTAAGAGAGCTGCCAGGTTTACCACCTGGGCAGAGCATGGAAAAATGAACACAGATAGCACAACGGAGGCCAATTTCATTTACTCTGCAACTTACTGAGCCTCTTCCTTTAGTCTCTATTATATACAGATTTGTTCTCTATTATGTGCAGATTTCATTTACTAACTTCCATATATACACTAATTAATTTACATCTATGTGCAATTATACATAAATACATTCCAATATTAATCTTATTAAAATACAAGCATACCATACAGAAGAATGACTACACTAAAAAAAATAGAATAGCATGTTCTTTCTGTTAGCATTCTACTCTCACACAAATTAAATTTTAACTAGGTGAGTTGATAACCAGTGACATTATTATGTGTGGAGGTTTAAATAAAAATGGCCCCCAGAGCTTATATATTTGAATGCTTGGTCACTGGGGGCAGTGGTTTTGTTGAAAGCATGCTATTGTGAATGGGCTTTAAGGTTTCAAAACCCCATGCTAGGCCCAGTTCATTCTATCTGTCTGTCTGTCTGTCTGTCTGTCTGTCTATATTTACCTCTACCATCTCTACCTCTATCTCTATCGCTCTACTTGCCGATCAGTAAGTAGCTGTCAGCTACTCTTTGGTACAATGAATGCTACTGTGCTCCCCACCATGACAACAATGAACTAAACTTCTGAAGCTATAAGCAGGTCCAAATAAAATGCTTTATTTTTAAGAGTTGCCACGGTCATGGTGTCTCTTCACAAAAATGGAACAGTGACTAAGACTTATGTAATCATCTCACCATGTAACACTTATTGATGAACAACATCTTATAACATATATACGTTATATATTAAATATATACACAAATAAAATCTTTATTATCAGTTAAGCCCTAACCAGGAAAACATCAAAAGTCCATCATAAGTGTATTTGGTTGTTAATTTTATTATTATGAAAAATTACAAGAAAATGCAGATTTATTCATGGGCATTACATTCTGATAGCATATTATTAGAACTGTAATTTAATATGAAATTTTATGCATCATAATTATTAAGACTTCTATATATATAGTCATTATTAATTCTTAACCTTATGTGTGAATTCTTCAAGTTTACAAATTGTTTAATATGTGTATTTATTTACACATTATTTCAAACTTAATAACTAGTGTAAAATGATAAATGTTCAATTTATCTTTTACCAGAATATCGATTTATAATGTATAATATGAATCATTTACTTTCAGTAATTCAGTTTTTAAAACTTACCAAGTAGATAAGCAATTATCCATTATTTTACAGAAATAATAACTTCAATTTGTTTACATTTCAACCCTAATCAGTACTTTAAAACTAAACATAAATAAATGAAAATGTCTTTATATAGGTTTCAAATAACATTGTCTTATTTAGGTTTCTATTGCTGTGAAGAGACACCATGACCACAGCAACTCATATAGGGAAAACATTTAAAGTGGGCCCCTTAGTTTCAGAGGTTCAACCCATTATCATCATGATGGGGAGCACAGCAGCGTGAAGACAGGTGTGGTGCTGGAGTAGGAGCTGAGAGTCATACCTTACAGGCAACAAGAATTCCACTGAGACATTGGGTGGTATCCTAAGGATAGGAAATCTCAAAGCCTTCGCCAACAATTACACACTTCTCCAACAAGGCCATACCCACTCCAACAAAGCCACATTTCCTAATTATGACACTCCCTGTGAGATTATGGGGGCCAATTACATTCGAACTATGATACGTGTCAAAGTTTAAGGTATTCAAAACATCATTTCCTGGTTACCAGAAACTCATAATCATTATACTCACCAGTGGCAACGTCTAAGAAGGGTCTGTGTAGAATTGGAGTTCCTGCCAGGCACAAACACTTGGATAACTTGAAGGTAATGGTTCAGGACAGCTGGGCAAGTTTGATGGCTCAATAAGTAATGGCATTGCCAACAAACCTGGCAACCAATGTTTAATTACTTAGAACCAAAGGCTATAAGGAAAGAATCAGTTCCCACAAATTGTTCTGACCTCTGTAAACATGACTTGCTTGCATATGTACAAACACACATGAACACAAACACAAATACAATAACTTCTAAATCTACATTTAATTCCATTATTTCTGTTGTGTTTGAAATGACACCAACATACTGTTAGTCACACTAGAGATTTTTAAGTTCTGACATATTAGTGCCATTTGCTATTTGTGGTGATATTGTGTTCCCCAAAATATTGTGCACCCTAATAAAGTTATCTGGGGTCAGAGAACAGAACAGCCACTAGATATAGAGGCCAGAAAATGGTGGCACACACACCATTAATCCTAGCATTCCAGAGGCAGAGATCCGCCTGGATCTCTGTGAGTTCAAGGCCAAAGCCAGGCATGGTAACAAGAGCCTTTAATCCCAGGAAGTGATGGCAGGAAGCAGAAAGGTATATAAGGCTTGAGGACCAGGAACTAGAGCTGGTTAAGTTTTTAGGCTTCTGAGCAACAGTTCAGCTGAGATTCATTCTGGATGAGGACTGAAAGACTTCCAGTCTGAGGAAATAGGATCAGCTGAGAAGTTGGCCAGGTAAGGTTGGCTGTGGCTTGTTCTGTCTCTCTGATCTTTCAGCGTTCACCCCAATATCTGGCTCTGGGTTTGTTTTTTTTTATCAATAAGACCTTCTAACAATTTGTGCTACAGCTATTCTTATATAATCACAAACTGAAACATATATAATGCAGTTTGTATCTAAAATATGAAAGGAAAATATATGTTCATAAAAAAATAACTATGTGACTTGATTTGGTCCTGAGCAGGTCTTGTAGCACTCTCTGTCAGTTCATGATGCATCTATCTTGTTGTGTCTGAAAGATCCTTTTTCTTTGGAGTCATCCACCACCTCTGGTTTTATACTTTTTCTGCCTCCTCTTTTGAATAAATCTCTCACTCCAGGGGGAGGAGATTGGCAACTCCACATCCAAAAAAGGACAAATATCAAAAATACATTAAAAAAAAAAACCCTCAAGAATCTAGATATCAAAACAACCTCAAATAATCCAATTAAAAATGGGGGACAGATCTAAATAGACAATTCTCAATAGAGGAAGCACAAATGGTTGAAAAATGCTTAAGAATATGTTCAACTTCATAGCCATCGGGGAAATTCAAATCAAAACTACTTTGAGATTCCATCTTACAACTGTCAGAATGGCTAAGATCAATAACACAAGTGACAGCCCATGCTGGCTAGGATGTGAAGAGAACACTCCTCCATTGCTGATAGGAATGCAAACTTACACAGTTACTCTGGAAATCAATATGGTGGCAGTTTCTCAGAAAGATGGGAATCAATCTACCTCAAGATTCACCTTACCACTCTTCATGATATACCCAAAAGAGGCTTTATCTTACCACAAGGACACTTGCTCATCCATGTTCATAGCTGTTCTCTTCAAAATGGCAAGAAATTGCAAATAATCTAGTTGTCCCTCAACAGATGAATAGATAAGGAAAATGTGATACATTTACACAATTGAGTGTTACACAGCTCTTAAAAACATAATGAGATTATGAAATTTGCATACCAAAGGATGCGACAAGAAAAAAAATCATACCGAGAGAGGTAACACTGACCCAGAAAGATGAATGTGGTGTATATTATCCTATATGTGGATATTAGGTATTAAATAAATGATAACCAAGTTACAATATATAGACACAAAGAGGCTAAGCATAGAGAAAGGGACTAGATGGATCTCCTGGAAAGGGGAAATAGAATATATTTTATGGGCTGACTGAGGGAAGTGTAGTAATGGAAGGCTTAAGAGGGAGAGCTAGCAGAGTTGGGGTGGAGGAATGGGATGCAGGGAGAAAGAACTAGAACTGAGAAGCATTTGAGAGGTGGTAGGGGAACTTAGCACAGTAGAAAAATCTTAAAATATGTAAAGGTGATCCTAATGATGTCTCTAAATTAATGAGAGAGATGGAGCTCCAAAAGGCCATCTTTTTGTCAACAAATGAAGATATCACTATGAAGAATGGGTTATATCCAATTGAATTGTTGGCCAAAGGGGTGCCATGGAAATACCCAAACAACACACATTGTTGCTAAGACAATAGGTTGCTCTCCACAAACATAAGGCAAGGCCCCATTGCTGAAGATAACTTCCACATAATTCTTTGAACTGGGAGAAATAGAGCTGGTGCCTACATAGAACCTTCACTACCGTTTTTGCATGTCTTTGGAATGGGAAAGTATTCTGCAGGCTACCAAAAGGAAAACATAAACCCTTTGATCTGCAATCTGTCCTGCCTGCTAAATATGCTAGAGCAATAGTGGCACAAAGCTTGTAGCAGCAACTAACCAACACCATTTGACCATGTGATTAAGGCTCTTTTCAAAAGATGGAAGACTGACACACCTTGGGTAACCGAGACACAAAGACTATATAGCCCAGAGACCTAGGGTAAAACCAAATATTGCTGGATTATTAAAAAAATAACAATAAAATGACCACTCATGATATCCTGTTATACTCACAGATTGGTGCCTTTTTCTTCCAACATCAGAGAGGCCTCCTCCTGCAGCAGATGGGAACAGACACAGAGACACACCATCGGACATTACATGGAGTGAGTGGAGAAGCCTTGGAATACACAGCTCTAAATGGGATGTCTCTATGAAATCTCTCCCCTCAGAGCTCGGGGTATCTTACAAAAGAAGAGGCAGGAGTGTGGGAGCAAGAGGCAATGGAGAACACCAGGAGAAAAAGGCACGCTAAAGTAACTTAGAAAGTTCATATGAACTTCACCAAGATGGAAGCAGCCAAGAATAGGTCCTAAATGGATCTGCACCAGGTCTTCTGTGTATATATTATAGATGTCAGTTGGGCACTTTTATTGAACTCCTGAATGTGTGAACAAGTGAGTCTCCGATTATTATGCCTTCTTTGGGGGCTCTTTTTCTTATGTTGCTTTGCCTTGTCCAACCTCCATATAATGGTTTTTGTTTTATCTTATTACGTTTTATTTTGTTAAAAAAATAAAATAAAATAAACACTCCTGAGACAAAAAAAAAAAATGCCATTTAAGGCTGAATGCTCCAAATCCTCTCACTCTGCGCATTTTTAAGTTGTCAGACTCTGTGTGAATTCCCAGCAAATGTAAAATGAAGTTACTGGGCAACAGTGATGCACTGATCTATGGAGATTAAATACAATGTCTTATTGGGTTTTGTTTATTTTTTGTTTTGATTTGAGTTTTTGTGGTTCTTATGTGGAGAGAGAGAAAAAACATGAAGTTGAGTAGTAGAAAGATAGGAAGAAACTAGAAGGAAAAAACATTAGAAAACTATTTGAAACATTCTTTATAAAATATCTATTCCCCTATTCACAGTTATACTACATTCCCAGAGCACTTGCATATATATTCTACTACTTAGGAGCATTGTATCCTCTTTCTCTGCCTCTACAATTCTCCATCATTTCCAATCATGCTCTGTTCTCAAGGTATCAAATTTGACCCCTGACATATGTAGTATTCTGACATCTATTCCACTCACAATGTCACAAAAGCAGAGCTCCTCTTTTACTAAGCACACATTTTGTAGGAAGAAAACATATTTTACTTTAAAAGAATAAGATACATTTCATTGTTAGTCAAACAGGAATGACCTTGACCCAATTACATGGATTCAGTTTGTTCAAAATAATGTATATCACTATAGAAACAGTTATAGTTTTTATATTCACCTAGAAAAGAAAATCATGAATTTTCTGTATTTTTTATTCAAATAAATTGGTTGGAACATCCTGAAAGTTGGTTAGAGCAAAATAAAAATATCTTCTATAGATTTCAGATTATATCTGATGACATGCTTTTTGGTTACTCAAAGCTAGTGGTCTAATACATTAACACTTAGAGCTTTCACGATTTGCTTGATAATTTAAAGAATGTTAAGTCAGGGGTGAGTCATGAATGACTAAGAAGGGAAATCAAGATCATTTTGGCTCTGAATTTGGAACTCTCCACAATCCAATACTCTGTAAATGAAAGTCCCAGTCTGTCAGTCAATCTTGTAGAACCTTTCATATTGGGAGCAACTTTTTCTGAGAGCTTCAGTTTACACTTTCAATCAAAAAGAGAAGACTCCAATTGACCTCATTAGTAGTGAAGTCACTGAGCATTATAATTGGTCAATTTGAGTAAGAGCTCCCATCCTGAGGTACAGAAAACAAACCATATGATGCTCATCCTTAAATGGGACATCTACACTACATCTCCTCCTCCCAAGAAACAGAGATCATCATGTAATAGGGGACAGAGTGTAGCTGGAGTTTTTTCTCAGGGTCTTGCTAAGCACCAGCAGTCCAACAGCCCACTTATAAAATAAACACACAGACGCTTATATTATTTAAACTGTTTGGCCTAATGGCTCAGGCTTCTAGCTATCTAGTTCTTACATCTTAAATTAATCCATTTCTATAAATCTATACCTTGCCACATGGCTTGTGGCTTACCAGCATCTTCATATGTTGCTTGTCATGGTGGCGGCTGGCAGTGTTTCCCTCACTCATCCTTCTACTTCCCAGAATTCTCCTCTCTCTTTGTCCAGCCTATACTTCCTGCCTGGCCACTGGCAGTGTTTATTTATAGAGTGATATCCACAGCAACAGAGAGTGTGTGTAAGCCAGATGTTGCAGAAGACACATGAAAAACATTGTTTTTTAGGTATGAAAAGGACCCTGTGTGCTAGACCTTTCAGTGACTATGATGCCACATACAAGACCTGTACCTGATCATGACAGCCAAAATTATGGCATGAATGTTGGGAAAAGGTACTTCATAAAGTCCCACTAATAGCTGAGAAGCTACTGGCAGTTGATGGATACAAAAAAAGTCAGTTTTCTTCAAGCATGTGATCTCTCTAGTAGGTTGTCCATGTTCCAGTGGATGGCCCTACACCCTTTTGCATAATGGAAGCATTAAGGGACTCAGTGGGTTAAAGTAAATAAATGAATGAATGAATGAATGAATGAATGAATGAATGAATAAACAGACCAACAAATGAATAAATAAATAGTGCATGTAGTTGGAAAAAAGAAATGTTGAGGATATGGGAAGAATTGAGGAGAAAGAAATAGAGTTAATTTAATCAAAACAGACTGCATACATATATGAAATTTTCAAACAATACATAAACATACCATTAAGAAGCAAAAAGTGATCCCTGTCCTTCTACAAAAATGAAGTCAGAAAACTAAAAGAAAAATATTCTAGAAAATAAAATGTCCTCTGGATAAAAGCAAAAGAGATGAAGTTGCTTTCTACATTTAGGGATCCTGAATTCACAGTATTCCTGAAAAAGATACTGGGAAACAGAACTGAGTTCTCCATGAGAGCAAGTTTTCTTCAGGGATGCTGCACCTCAACTGCTACCCAAGCTCTAGGGCATGGCCCTTGACCCACACAAATACAAGCAGCACTAAGTAGACTCGGTGGGTTTAAAAAAGAAGAATACAGGAAATTGGGAGGGAAAGTGGTAGGAGACAGGAGCAATAAGAGAATGCTGTTACGCAATCTGTCAAAAACACTTTATATGATCATATAAAATTCTCAGAAAAAAAATCTAAAAAACATGTCTCAGGGTGTTTTTCAGATAATTTTAACTGCTAGAATCTTAGAGATCATGGAAGATTGTAGTTCATTGATAGGTTAAAACTAAGTGTGTCATGTATATGTGGTTTCCCAAGGTTTCTAACTATAGTAATGTAAATTTGAACCATCTGAATTCAAGGTGAGTTACTGTTTCCTGTTTTGACCAAGTTGAGTGATTCAGGAGCAGATTTTCTTTCTCTTATTTTCGTCCTCTTTGTATATAACCAGGGCTCCAGCACAGAGGAAGGGAATTCAAAGCCAGCATTAGACATAAAAGAAAAAATGTTTCTGTTGTGAAAATTTTTCATCATTATAGTTGACTTGTGTTGTTGGATGGAAGGGTCTTAAATCAGGAAATACAATAGTCTAGAAAAATAATACAATTTTTGGTTGTGAGCCTAGCCTTTAACGGCTGAGCCATCTCTCCAGCCCCAGGTCCTGGGCTCGTTGCATGAGTTGGCTGTTTGAATCCTGGGACTTATGCAGGGACACTTGGCTCGGTCTGGGAGGGGGGAATGGACCTGCCTGGACTGAGTCTACCAGGTCAACCCCGGTCCTCGGGGGAGACCTTGATCTGGAGGAGGTGGGAATGGGGGGTGGGCTGGGGGGAGGGGTGGGCGAGAGGGGGAGAACAGGGGATTCTGTGGCTATTATGTTGAACTGAATGGTGTTGTAAAATAATAATAATAATAATAATAATAAAAAAACCAAAAAAAAAAGAAAAATAATACAATTGTATAGCAAGAAATCTATTTCTTTCCTAAAAGAATTCACTTTACTTTTTGAATGATAGAATTGTTTTCCAACACATACATAAAGTCAGATAATCAAACACAAATCAGTTTTCATTGACATGTCTTTGGAAAGTACACAAAACAGGGTTAAACAGATAGAATCATGAAAAAAGATAAATGATAATGTGCTAACTTGTATTTAAAATGAAATATAAAGAATTAATTTAGTACAGAAAAATATAACCAATGATCAGACTAAAATGACATTCATACAAAAAGAGAGAAAGAGATTCAAGAATCATTCAAATTTTCAGTGCTTATGAGAGAACTTAAGGCTTCAATGAATATTCAAGGTTCTGAGTACACACACTAAACAACGGAACTTCATTAAAATTTATAATATGTAATTACTTCAAACACACGTTTCCCAAGTCTTTATTTATTGAGATTCTGAACTTAGTCGTGGTTTGTCATTAACTTCTTTGGTAACCAGACTTCATTTATCTTGGATCTGATTTAATACTTGAGGTTTCCTCTAGGAGCCCACCAGGAGTGGGTTCATCCATCAGTTTCTTCTTAATATTTTTGATACAAGAAAATCAATTTTCTAAATATATGTTTCATAAGTCCAAATAATTATAAAAAATAAAGGAAATATACTAACACTTTCATATCATCATTATTTTATAATTATTACTGACACGTGGTGAAAATGTGTTCTGTAGCTTGGCTAAATTTTTAAATTAATAAATATTGGCAGCCTAATAACAATTATATGAATAAATTCAATTTAAATATTTAAATTCTCATTTTAATTATATATGTTCTTGTCTGTCTGTGTGGGAGTACGTGCACGTGGATATAACTGTTTGATGGGGACAGAAGAGGACATTGACTCTGCCGGCAATGACAGTTACAGATGTTTGTGAGCCACCCAATGTGTGTAGTAAAAACAAAACGAGTTGCAAAAGCAATATTCATTCTTAGTTACTGAGCCATCTCTCCAGCCGCTTAAATCCTATTTATAACAATAATGTGCAGTATATGAACAATTTTACTAGTCTTCCATTTTGTGTGTGGTTGACCTGAAGCAATGAAATAGAGTAATAGCTAGATCTGCTGTACTAGCAGAAGAGGAGTCAGCAGACTTTCCCCAGGGATCCTGTTTTGCCCCTCCTGGCCACTAGAGGGATATGATCTTTGAAAGTGACAGATTATATGGGATGTGAAGGCTAACTGGAGACAGACACCATTGTTAACCTTCATGAGTACATCACATGGATATGGTGTGACATCTTGTTGATGTAGCTGTTTTTGCCACTCATATTCCTATTACTCCTCATCCATGCTCCTCTAATTGAGCCCAATAAACTTACTGTTTGACCAAGTTGGAATTACATATGGATTTTTCTTTAGGATTTCCTTGATGCCCCATCTGGAATGAACAGACATTTGTTCATGACTCCTCAGCAAAAGCAAAGCCAAGACACTTTAAGTATTTTGTTTGTTTGTTTGTTTGTTTTTGCATTTTCCTTTTCATTCTTTTTTTTCTCTAATTTTACAATATATTTTAATTCTACATATCAACTATAGATTCCATTGTTCTCTCCCTTCCCGCCCCCCCTACCCTTCCCCCCAGCACACCCCCCATTCCCTTCTCCTCCAGGGCAAAGACTCCCCGAGGACTGAGATCAACCTGGTAGACTCAGTCCAGGCAGGTCCAGTCCCCTCCTCCCAGGCTGAGCCAAGTGTCCCTGTATAAGCCTCAGGTTCCAAACAGCCAGCACATGCACTGAGGACAGGTCCCAGTCCTACTGCCTGGATGCCTCCCAAACAGATCAAGCTAATCAACTGTCTCACCTATTCAGAGGGCCTGATCCAACTGGGGGCCCCTCAGCCATTGGTTCATAGTTCATGTGTTTCCATTCATTTGGCTATTTGTCCCTGTGCTTTATCCAACCTAGGTCTCAAAAATTCTCGCTCATATAAACCCTCCTTTTTCTCACCAATTGGACTCCCGGAGCTCCACCTGGGGCCTGGCCATGGATCTCTGCATCCAGTTCCCTCAGTCATTGGATGAGGTTTCTAGCACAACAATTAGGGTGTTTGGCCATCCCATCACCAGAGTAGGTCAGTTCTGGCTGTCTCTCAACCATTGCCAGCAGTCTATTGTGGGGGCATCTTTGTGGATTTCTGTGGGCCTCTCTAGCACTTTGCTTTTTCCTATTCTCATATGGTCTTCATTTACCATGGTCTCCTATTCCTCTCTGTTCTTGATCCAGCTGGCATCTCCTGCTCCCCCAAGCTCTCTTTCCCTCGACCCCAGACCTTCATTACCACCATTGATTGTTTCTCTCAGTGTCTGAGTTACTGCTGTTATATTTAGGAAGTGATCTCCTACGCCAATGTGTTCAAGACTATACTTCCTACTTTCTCTTCTAGCAGGTTCAGAGTAGCTGGATTTATGTTGAGGTATTTGATCCACTTGGACTTAAGTTCTGTGCAATGGGACCTCTTGAAACTGAGAAGCTTTTGTAGAGCAAAGGATATTGTCAACAAGGCAAAGCGACAGCCTACAGAATGGGAAAAGGTTTTCACCAACCCCACATCTGACAGAGGACTTATATCCAGAATATATAAGGAACTCAAGAAATTAGACATCAAAATACCCAACAGTCCAATTAAGAAATGGGCTATAGAACTAAACAGAGAATTCTCAACAGAGGAAACTCAAATTGCTGAAAGACATTTAAGGAATTGCTCAACATCCCTAATCATCAGGGAAATGCAAATAAAAACAACTCTGAGATACCACCTTATGCCTGTCAGAATGCCTAAGATCAAAAACACTGAAGACACCTTATGCTGGAGAGGATGTAGAGCTAGGGGAACTCTCCTCCACTGCTTGTGGGAATGCAAGCTTGTACAACTACTTTGGACATCAATATGACGCTTTCTTAGAAAATTGGGAATCCATCTTCCCCAAGATGCAGCTATACCACTCTTGGGCATATACCCAAGGAATGCTCAATCATACCACAAGGGTACTTGCTCAGCTATGTTCATATCAGCATTGTTTGTAATAGCCAGAACCTGGAAACAGCCTAGATGCCCTTCAACTGAAGAATGGATAAATAAAATGTGGTACATATACACAATGGAATACTACTCAGGAGAGAAAAACAATGATATCATGAGGTTTGCAGGCAAATGGATGGATCTAGAAAAAATCATCCTGAGTGAGGTAACCCAGACTCAGAAAAACAAACATGGTATGTACTCACTCATAGGAGGATACTAGATGTGGAACAAGGATGACTGGACTGCTACTCACAACACCAGGGAGGCTACCTGGAAAACAGGACCCCAAGAAAGACATGGGGATCACCCAATGACGGAGAAATGGCTGAGATCTACATGAACAGCCTGGACGTGAGTGGGGGTAATGAAAGGAGAGGGTCGAGGGAAAGAGAGCTTGCGGGAGCGGGAGATCCCAGCTGGATCAAGAACAGAGAGGGAGAACAAGGAATAGGAGACCATGGTAAATGAAGACCATATGAGAATAGGAAGAAGCAAAGTACTAGAGAGGCCCACAGAAATCCATAAGATGCCCCCACAATAGACTACTGGCAATGGTTGAGAGACAGCCGGAACTGACTTACTCTGGTGATAGGATGGCCAAACACCCTAATTGTCGTGCTAGAAACCCCATCTAATGACTGAGGGAACTGGATGCAGAGATCCATGGCCAGGCCCCAGGTGGAGCTCCAGGAGTCCATTTGGTGAGAAAGAGGAGGGTTTATATGAGTGAGAATTTTTTGAGACCTAGGTTGGATAAAGCACAGGGACAAATAGCCAAATGAATGGAAACACATGAACTATGAACCAAACGCTGAGGGGCCCCCAACTGGATCAGGCCCTCTGAATAGGTGAGACAGTTGAATAGCTTGATCTGTTTGGGAGGCATCTAGGCCATGGGACCTGGTCCTGTGCTCAGTGCATGAGTTGGCTGTGTGAAACCTGGGCCTTATACAGGGACACTTGGCTCAGCCTGGGAGGAGGGGACTGGACCTGCCTGGACTGAGTCTACCAGGTTGATCTCAGTCCTTGGGGGAGGCTTTGCCCTGCAGGAGGTGATAACGGGCAGGGGGAGGGTAGGGGGGCAGGAAGGGGGAGAACAAGGGAATCCATGGTTGATATGTAGAATTAATTATATTGTAAAATTATATTGTAAAATAAAATTAAAAAAAATCAGAATAGAAGGATCAAATACTAGTGGCAGGAGAGCAAACTGTAGTCACCAAAAGGTGATTGCTGGCATTAATAGTCGAGAATTTGATGAGACTGTAGTAGGTCAGGCCAGTCTGGGAAATCTACCTTCTAGAGAGCATGTTGTGGTAGGGAACACAACAGACTAGGTGGGGCCAGGAAAGAAAGCCTTCTCATTTGATAATACACAGACTCATTAGTCAGAGAAATTATTATGAGGACCAATTACATAAAAGACTGAAGCAGGAACATCACAAATTCAAACTAAACTAGGACAACTTAATGGAACCCTGACTCAAAACCACACAACCAAACAAAAACCAAAATCCAAACAAACAAAGACCCCTGCCATGGCCCTGTGAGATTCTTGTGTCATCATTTTCTCTGTGCACCACATCTACTTATCCCAACCCCATAGCCTGTAGAGGTTGAGGGTATAATATTGTTTGATGGTACTTGCTCCATGTTTATGCCATCCCATAAGTGTACTTTCACTATAGACTATCAGTTTATTTATCCAGAGGTTCTTTTGCGAAATGAAAACTGTAAACTAACACCTATTACTTAGAATGACTGAATGTTCCTTTTTTGACTTTTGGATATTGCATTCATAACACAGAATGGTAAACAGTCTTGTTAGCAGAAAACCCAGAGCAGGATATTGGGGTGACTGTTGAAAGATGAGAGAAACATAACAAGCCAGCCACGGTTTTACTTCTATGAAATGCTCAGCCTCAAGAGCATGAGTTCCTGTTTCCTTGTGCCTTATATACTTTTCTGTGCCCTGACATCACTTCTTGGGATTAAAGGCCTGGGTGCTTCCCAGTGCTGGGATTAAAGGTATGTGCCACCACTACCTGGCTCTGTTTCCAGTACGACCTTCAACTCACACAGATCTAGATGGATCTCTGCCTCTCAAGTGATAGCATTAAGTTGTGTGTCAACACTGTCTGGCCTTTATGTCTGATTTAGTGGCTGGATCTGTCCTCTGATCCCCAGGCAAGTTTATATGAGTACACAATATATCACTATATCATTTCCTGTGTAAGGTTTTCTAAACTATATAAAAGTAGATAAGGCAAGCTCACCAATAGTGTGGTGGTTTGAATAAGAATGTCCACCCCCCCATAGACTCATATATTTAAAAGCTTAGTCACCATTTTTTTAAAGTAACTTTTAGGGCCTTGAGAGATGTTCTGGTCAGTAAAATGCTTGTCCAAGCATCAGGACATGAGTTTGGATTCTTAGCACCTGAAGAATCAGGCACTGTAGTTTGTCAAAGCAGTCTCAGCAAGAGGCGTTATCCATAGGAAGGTATTTGGAGCTCACTACCAGGCAGTGATCAATGAACATTTCTAGGCTGAATTTGAGGTCCCTCAAAACTAAGGTGGAGAATGATTAGAGAAGACTCTAGTATCTGTTTCTACTGTAAGTATGCAAGCTCAAGCATGTGCATAAGCAACTGCATACACATTTGCACACACACAAACATGTACAAATACATACAACATGCATTTGTACAAAGTAACTTCCTTATTTTGTAGATAAATGTTCTATAATTTTAGTTCCTAATGCTTTGTTCATTCATGTATTGCTTAAAATACATTATGCAGAATATAAGAGATGGGATCTGTGCTTTGTACATAATTAATAAATACTTTATCATTATTTATTAGAGCTTTTTATTTTCTGTAGTTTTTTTTCTTTTATTCTTTATACTTTCCTGGGCCTGCCACCCAGCTCTCAAATGCTCATATCAAGAAATATTCTTCCTTATGAATGCCTGGGCTAATCTTGGCTTGTTTAAAGGTAGCCTTTTAAATTTAAACTAGCCAGTCTACCTTTTGCTGCTGGGATTTTACATTTTTCTATTTTAGTATAACTTTTCTTTACCTCTTACTCTGCTTCTGGCTGGATGGCTGGGTGGCTGCTACTCAGCATCATCCTCCCCTTCCCCCTTCCTCATTCCTTCTTCTTCTCTTATTTTCCTTCTACTATTTTCTCTGCCTGGCATACCCAGCTATCCCTCTCCTGCCTAGGTATTGGCCATTCAGTTCTTTATCAGACCAATCAGGTATTTAAACAGGCAAATTAACACAGACTCACAGTGTTAAACAAATGCAACACATTTTCCCATCATTAAACAAATATTACACAACATAAACAAATGTAACATATCTTCAACTCATATTCCACAGAAGTTTTTCTCTTGAGATGGGTTCTTTATTAAATACCAAAGTCATCCATTATATTCCTTTATTTCTTCTTAAAATGCTATCATACCATTTATATTACTATAATATTGTAAGAATTTTAAACATTATTAGAATAGCTAGGATTTTGTCAATACTCAGCCTCGGTCAAGTATTCAATTTCAGAGAAAAGGAAGAGGAAAATATAATTATAAATATAAACTCATATTGACCTAGATTTGGTGGTACATGCATTTATTCCAGCACTCCTCGGGTAGAGGCAGGTGGACATCTTTGAGTTTGAGGCATAAATATGAGTGAGTACCAGTAAAGCCAAGAAGATATAGTGTGACCATGTCTCAACAAAACAATCAAAAAAAATAAACCCTAAAAACTATGGAGTAACATTATTAGAAATGTGGGCTATGTCTCTGTACCCACTTTTATTTTTTTCTTTTATTAATATTATTAAGAAATTTTCTATTCATTTTACATGCTAACCAGAGATCACCCCTCCTCACTCTTCCCCAAACCCAGCCTTCCCCCCCATGCACCCCTAATTCCTACCTCCTCCATTTTAATCTCTCCCATGGGTTTTCAGCAGAGCATGGTAGATTCAGTTGAGGTAGGTCCAAGGCCCTCCTCTCTGAACCAAGGATGCACAGGTTGTCACACCTTAGGCACATGGCTCTAAAAAGCCCACTCATGCACCAGGAATGGATCTTGATCCCACTATCTGCCCACCCCCCAAACAGCTCAAGCTAAACAACTGTTTCTAGTAACCAGAGGCCTAGTCCAGTCCCATGGTGGCTCCACAGCTATGGCAAGCCCTCTTTTAGACATGTACTCAAATGTAGCATCTGTAAAGAAAGAAACATTTTTCCCATTTAATAGTATTTTATTATTTAATAGAAAAAAAGAGAAAACATTACAGTAGGAAATATTTACAAAAACACTAACGTGCTGGATTAAAATTTCTCCCTTCATGGCCACTGGAGAAGAAAGGCTGGACAGAGTTTTTGAAGGTGCCAGGGGGGTACCTGTATATGAGGGAACTCTTGGCAACATTCATGAAACTTAAACATCCACGCTGACAATCCAGGAGCACCCCAACCCGGCCCAGTGGCCCCTCTATATATTGCCGGAATACTGGGCATGTGGTGAGGAGACTGTAATGATTACCCTCCTTCACACACACAAGAAGATAGGCACCCTCATAGTCAATCATTTGGTTTGTATTCCTTAACCAGGAATCCTCACAGACCCCTACAGCCCAGTCCCCAGAGTCTTGCAAATTCACCTCCCAGTAATATTTCCCTGAGATGAAGTTCAAGGATCCCCAGGAAGCTAAATAGCATCCAACAGAATCCTCAGATGTATCCTTACTGTGAAGTCCGAAGCTGAATTTTCTCAAGACATTAAATAGGTTCATCTTGTAATGGAATGTGTTTATATTGTCAAAGAAAATGTGCACCTGGATGTGCTTGAACCTTTCAGTCAGTCCAGTGATGGGTAGGGTACTGAGTTCTGGTTCCATACGCTTGGGCATGTTCAGCTGCATTGACTCACTCCTTCTGACCATGTCATCCAAACCCTGAAGCAGTACCACATATGGCTCCTGGGACATTGTCATCAGGTCCTGAAACATTTCTCTTAGTTCTTTGCTCTTTTGGACCATCATGGCTTCACTCTTCCTCAGTTTCTCTAACACAGATTGGCCTTCCTTTCTCATGCACTCGATATGTTCCTCTTCCTCTTCACAGAGGAATGGATGCAGCTCCCTATACTCTGACCTGATAATTTCTTCCCGCAGAGTCACATAGTCCATCCACAAAGTTGTTGTTCTGTTCTCTGCCTCAATATTCTCTTGATTTTCTTGGATCTTCTCCCATAAAGATGCCATCTGCTTCATAAGTCTTTCCATTTGATGTTCAGCTGCTGCCTCAATGGGACAATGTCTGTGACCTTTGTGCTCATGGGAGTTAGAGCAGAGCTGACAGAGGAAGATCCTGCTCTCAACACAGAAGATCCTCTTTGTCTCCTTGTTGGTCACACACTTATGCTCCTCAGAGCTCAGGTCCTTCATGAGGCTGGCTTGTCTGGCAATGGACACCAGTTTCTTCAGAAAAATATTGGTTCTCATTTCCTTCTGTTGGCATGGTTCCCGACACATAGGGCAGTGGACTGGAAGTTGGGTGTCCTCCCAGGAAAGCTGGAGGCAGGGTCGATAGAAGCTGTGGCCACAGCTTATGGTGACTGGCTCTGTCAGGCAGCTCAGGCAGATGAAGCAGGTGAGTTCTTCCTGGAAGGCTTGTGAGATGTCTGTCTCCATTTTCCCACAGAATAGTCTCTGGTCTCAGCAGGGTCTGGTGGGGACATAACAATATTAGCTCAGCTCTGTGGTGTGATCCTGAATGTGTGGGTGAGAACGATCTAGCAGTCTGGGAGCCAGAAGGTATGGAAACACACTCTGTCTGGTCTAGAGAAGAATGAACCTGACTGGTCCCAGGAGAGTCCTTATATACTTGCTAGAGACCACACTCACTGTAAATAGCAGTAATCTAATTGGATGGAAGATTGAATTAAATCTATGGCTGATACTCACAAAACAATCTTCCACAACAAGGTTTCCTGAGTCACACATCTTATCTGGGTGTGGTAGCTCACACCTTTAATCCTAGAGCTCTAGGGAATGGGATGTTGAGGCAGCAGGAGTTTTAGTTCAAGGCCTGCCTGGAATATACAGTGAGAACTTGTCTTAAAAAAAATAAAGAGCAGTTTTACTACAATATTTCACTGTTTCTAAATATTTTGAGATGTGCTTATATTTTCGGTTTACCTTTTTGCAATTTAACAGTTAATGATATCAATCTGTGATTTTAGCAAATATCAACATTAAAAAAATCCCTAATAATTCCTTGAGAATTTACTTCAACTCATGTTTATCATATTTACCTCAACTGCAATTTCTTTAAGATTCATCCCTTTTTCTATCCACTCCCCTTACTGTTCTTTCCTTTTTTAAAAAATACATAGGGGAAGCCAGGGGCTGGTGGCACATGCCTTTAATCTTAACACTCAAGAGGCAGAGGCAGAGGCAGGCAGATCTCTGTGAATCTGAGGCTAGCCTGGTCTACAGAGTGTGTTCCAAGACAGGCTGCAATGCTACACAGAGAAAGCCTGTCTAGAAAAAAGAAAAAAAAAGAAAAAGAAAAAGAACAACAACAACCCCCGCCCCCACAACACACACATGCTTAATGAATTAAAACCCAAGAGGCTATGATTTGTCTTGTGAGGGAATTTTCTTGATTGAATCATTGGAATTAGGAAACCCCACCTAAACTCAGATGTTTTGAGACGTGAGAATGCATCTGAAATCTTAGCTGTACTTTCTGTTGGCAGCCTGTATAAAGGACATGGAAGAAGGAAAGTCTTTCATCTTTGCTATTTGTCTTCTTGCTCTTGTTCTTACTAGCAAGGTTATCCCTTCACTGGTGTAAGACCAGACTTTTTTAGGATAACTAGTAAGAGGACTGGCAGGTAAAGTATGGTTTGTATTATTTATGTGGCAAGCCAGTTGTTGACACTGAGATGTGTGTAGTATTTAGAGAGTATTAGGAGTCATAATCAGTATGTTAAGATGGATTCCAAAGAGTGTATAAAATGAGGATGAGGAAGACATAAAAATTAAATGTAACTTAATAAATCCTAGATGAGTGAAGATTTCTTGTATGTAAAGATTATTTGAGTCTTATAGCTAGAAATATGATTTATATAAGGATTCTTCCTTAGTTGGGAGGAATCCTACAGATGAAGTCAAGACCTGTGATATCATTCATGCTCTGGCTTCATTGTAGCATCTTTCCAGTGTTTGAATTAAAATCCTTACATTCACAGGTGTTACGTGATAGGAAGCCCATTGCTTCCTCTTAGGCAATTTCCTTTGCCTCCAAAGTCATAACCAGATCCTGGAAAGCCTTGACCCAGTTGATTAGATAGTAGAAGCCATTTAGAATCTGCTTTTGAGAATACCAGGGCCAAAAAGGCAAATGATTTGGTTCATTTAAGCGAATATTTGGGGTGTGAGATAAGCTTTGTGAAGAGCTCTCTGATCCTTCTCTTTGGGGGTCTGAGGATTAGGAAGTGTGGGTAGAGGTTGAAGGCATCATGAAATGCAGGTTGTATTTCCACTTTCGAGAATTCTCTGTTTAGCTCTATACTCTATTTTAACTGAGTTAATTGCTTTCTTGATGTCCAGTTTTTTAAGTTCTTTACTTATTTAAGATATTATCCATCTATAGTATGTGTAATTGGTAAAAATCTTTTCCTATTCTCTAGGTTGTCACTTTGTCTCAGGATGGTGTCCTTTGTCAAACAAAAACTTTTCATTTCCATTTATTAATTGTTGTTTTTTGTAACTATACTATTGATTGTCTGTTTAGAAGTCCTTTCCTGTGTCTATGAGTTCAAGATTATTTCTCACTTTCTCTTCTATTAGGTTCAGTATATGTGGTATATGTTGATGTGTTTGATCCACATGGAGTTGAATTTTATGTAATGTCATCAGTATGGATCAACTTTCAGTGTTCTGTGTTTTGAGGACATTATCAATGTAGCAGGTCAAAATTTTACAGTATGATCCTAGAAACACACAGTGGTCTACCTACACTGAAATGCTGACATATTCCTACTCAAACCCGGTTTTTTTGTTGTTGTTTGTTGTTGCCCTGGTTTTTTTTTTATTTTTTATTTTTTGGTTTGTTTTTTTCAAGACAGGTTTTTCTCTGTGTAACAGCTCTAGCTGTCCTAGAAGTCACTCTGTGTGTCATGCTGAGCTCAAACTTACAGAGATCCTTCTGCCTCCTGAGTGTTGGGATTAAACGAATGTGCCACCACCACATGGCCTAAACACAAGGTTTTTAAGTAGGCACATGGATCATGGATAACAGGTAAGCAGGTTGACTATTTTTATCAATGACAGAGTATGAAACCCTTCACTTTAAATAATTAATCTACTCCATTGAGGTTACCAGGAGACTGTTTCTGCATTTTATTTTCTGAACATCACTATCTTGCCTTTATGATTTCTTACTCTTCTCTTCCCTACAGAAAATATTCATCACAAAGTAGAATGCGTCCAATATGAGTTTCTCTTTCTTCCTCATTGAAATCCTGCCTTAGATGCCAGGCACTGACTCTTCCATCTGACCTTCATCCTCCAGTCCCAAAGCACCTTATATACTTATATGATAATCTGTTATTTAAAAGGGTATACTATGTTCAAATTACTTTTAGAGAGGTTAATGGTGGCAGAAATTGGAAGCAATAGGATCAGGAGTTCAAGGCCAGTATCACATACAAAGTGAATCCAGATAACTAATATTATATGGCCCTCTTTTTAAAAAGGAAAAAAAATGGAAAGAGCTATACCTCTGTTGTTGCAGAGTACTCGCTTAGCATGTACTAGTTTCTGGGTTCAATCTTAAGCATCACATATAATCAGGAATGGTTTCACATGCCTGTAATTCCAGTACTCAGGAGGCAGAGGCAGACACTAAATGTCATACTTAACTACACATTGAGTAGCAGACCAGCCTGGGATACAGGAGAATGTTTCTCAAAATAACAATAATAATCCTAATAATAATTTTGAGGAACTCAGTTGGGAGTTTCAGCTTGATATCAGCCTTGCTTCTTCACTTAGATTAGAGCACAGTCTCTTAAATATCAAACATGGTTTCTTCTTTTAGGCACGTGTTACTTGCTATGTAGTTGATGCCTATGTTTAGAATCTTGCTGGTTTCCCACACCAATGAGACAATAAATTTGAAAGCAAATTAAAAATTCAGTATAGAGACTTTCCAATCAAACAGTCTTAAGAAACAAGTGGGTGTAACCATTCTGATATCCAGAAAAATATACTTCAAACTAAAATCAATCAAAAGAGATCAAGAAGGGCATTACATATTCATCACAGGAAAGATCCACCAAGATAAAGTTTCAATTCTGAACATTTATGCCCCAAACACAAGGGCACCCACATATGTAAAAGAAACATTACCAAAGCTTAAACCACATATAAACCCCCACACATTAATAGTGTGAGACTTCAACACCCCACTTTCACCACTGAACAGATCTCACAAATCGAAACTTAACAGAGAAATAAAGGACTTAACTGATGTTATGACTCAAATGGACTTAATCGATATCTACAGAACATTCCATCCTAACAAAAAAGAATATACCCTTTTCTCAGCACCCCATGGAACCTTCTCTAAAATAGACCACATACTTGGCCACAAAGCAAATCTCAACAGATACAAAACAATTGGAATAACCTCCTGTGTTCTATCCAGACCACCATGGTTTAAAGTTAGATCTCAACAACAACAAAAACTACAGAAAACCTACAATCTCATGGAAACTGAATCACCAATGGGTTAAGGAAGAAATAAAGAAAGAAATTAAAGAATTCCTAGAGATCAACGAAAATGAAGACACCACATACCCAAACTTATGGGACACTATGAAAGCAGTGCTAAGAAGGAAATTCATAGCACTAAATACCCAGATAAAGAAGGTGGAGAAATCTCACACTAGTGATTTAACAACACACCTGAAAGCTCTAGAACAAGGAGAAGCAAAGTCTCCCAGGAAGAATAGACGCCAGGAAATTACCAAAGTGAGGCCTAAAATCAATAAAATAGAAACAAAGAGAACAATACAAACAATTAATGAAACAAAGAGTTGGTTGTTTGAGAAAATCAAAAAGATAGACAAGCCTCTATCCAAACTAACCAAAAGACAGAGAGAGAACATCCAAATTAACAAAATCAGAAATGAAAAGGAGGACATAAAAACAGACATTGAGGAAAACCAGAGAATCATCAGGTCATACTTCAAAAACCTCTACTACTCCACAAAACTGGAAAATCTAAAAGAAATGGATAATTTTCTGGATAGGTACCACATACCTAAGTTTAATCAAAACCAGATAAACTATTTAAATAGTCCAATAACCCCTAAGGAAATAGAAACAGTCATTAAAAGTCTCCCAACCAAAAAAAGCCCAGGACCAGATGGTTTCAGCACAGAATTCTAACAGATCTTCAAAGAAGAGTTAATACCAATACTCTTCAAATTGTTCCACACAATAGAAACAGAAGGAACATTACCAAACTCCTTCTATGAGGCTGCAATTACCCTGATTCCTAAACCAAACAAGGATGCAACAAAGAAAGAGAACTACAGACCGATCTCCCTCATGAACATTGATGCAAAAATACTCAATAAAATACTGGCAAACAGACTCCAAGAACACATCAAAACAATTATCCACCATGATTAAGTAGGCTTCATCCCAGGGATGCAAGGTTGGTTCAACATACGAAAGTCTGTCAATGTAATACACCATATAAAGAAACTCAAAGAAAAAAAAACACATGATTTTCTCACTAGATGCAGAAAAGGCATTTGACAAAATCTAACACCCCTTCATGATAAAGGTCTTGGAGTTATCAGGAATTCAGGGAACATACCTAAACATAATAAAGGCAATTTACAGCAAGCCAACAGCCAACATCAAATTAAATGGAGAGAAACTCAAAGCAATTCCACTAAAATCAGGAACGAAGCAAGGCTGCCCGCTCTCCCCATACTTATTCAATATAGTACTTAAAGTTCTAGCCAGAGCAGTAAGACAACACTTTAAGTATTTTTTAAGAAGACTAAAACACTATCATTTTTAACCAAAAAATTAACTAAATATAAAATATGAATCTGTAGTGATAATTCTCTAAATATGCACTCATTTACATAATTTTATGAAGTACTCTACTAATGAGAATTTTTCTTCTACTACTGTATAATATCAGCACTGAAGTTTTTCCTTCACATGAGAGGCATTTCCGTCCTCATCAATCTGTCCTGTGCACACTCAGTCTCAGGCTTTGCAGTCTGCAGTTCTGCTCTTCATTGTCATTTCTCATTAATAGATTGCTTATGTCACTGTCACTCCATGACTTCTAACTGTCATTTTACTGCAGGAGTTCATTATTTCTAATTGCTATTTTATGCCACTCTTTGATCCATCAGTTTTTAATGTTCTGCTTAATTGACTGCTTTGTTTAAATGATGTGAGGAAAACTGGAGATAAATTTATCGTTTATCTGATGAGATCTGATACAAGAATGTTTAATTTGATTGTACCATTTCCTGGATAGAGAAAATAAAGCAATACTTAGTGCATTCTATTTATATATCTATTTTCATCACAAATTATCCTATGACCTTTTGAAATTATTTGGAAACAGTGAGAGCATGCTGGATTTGTTTGTTGTGATCTTCTGCATTATGTTCTTTAGTGTTTTAATTTGAAACATTTTACATAAAAGTACCTTTAAAACTTATATCTGTATTTTCTTTGCTAACATCCTAATTAGTAAAAAAATTAAAATATAAAAAGCAGGTATAAAATATCACAAAAAGTCATGTAGACATGTGTGGAGGAAAACATTTTTACACAAATTTACAAAAAAATTTTAAAAATATAATTCCTATGATATTTGCTGTAATCTTTTTCATAAATTCATTTTATAATATTTATTGAGTTATCTGTGTGTTCAATACATTATTAAAAGTATTAAAGTTCAATACATTATTAAAAGGGAATTGAGAAGTACACAAAGCAAAGTCTGTGGCACATAAGTCAAAAAATAACAAAATATATTAAGAAAATTCTAAGTACTATAAAGAAACAAAGGCAGGAGAATGTGGAGTGAGGAAATTGACTTACAAAAGCATAGGTAAGAACAAAGTTTTAAAATATAAACAGAAATGTGTTGTGAAAATACTTTTAATGCAATTAAAATGATACATTCTTTTTTCACGTCAATAACCTAAATCATGACCAATTAAAATTACCATATTGATCAGAAAATCAATAGCCTTGCTCCTCCTTACAACAGATAACACTTCAATAGACACACCGGACACCTGCGTTTTACTCCAAATGAAACAAAATATGCTAAAAGATAACTTTTTGTATAATATTGTCACGGCCAATAGGAATTTATACTTACATATGAATGCCTGTTACATTACAGTAACTATGAAATCATACCATCCATTTTCTCCCTTTCATATGTTATTGTATGCTCGACTACAGTATGTCCTGGTCCTGATCGCAGACTTCCAGCTGCTCCTCAGCTAATGAAAGGACCCTACTCTAGAACAACACGAATCCTTTCAGGAAGCCTTTTTCCTCCAGAGATAACTACCTAACCAATGACAATACTACCAAATTCAATCACACAGAGATATTAGAATTCCAGAGTTTAAAATGAGATCTTAATTTACATATGGAAGGAAGTCCGACACTCAGACCAAAGCATTATCTCTCCATTTACAGAACCTGTTAAAACTATTCTAGCAATATTTTTTTAGTTTTCACTCAAGGAGATTTATATAAATTTTTGTTCCTCATATTCTACTAATTATGCCCAGAGAGCATCAGCATGCACCTATCATTCTTTACTTCATGACTCTTTTCTGCCATGTCTGCTAATCCAAAATATTCTTCCCTCCTCAAACTCTATATCCTCAATCTTTAGATTCTTAAATTTCTGGCTGGGAATACTTCACCATAGGCTACAAATGTCCTTAAATATACATGATGCTTATAAAGAAGCTCATTGAATTCTGTTTTCACTCAGAATCCATTTTCTTTAATGACAGTTTTAATGAATTTAAATTTTATAATCATATTTTATTTATAAATAATATTTTTATAGTTTTCAGAAAAATCATGTGTTTCTAAATTTCAAAATTTGTGGACTTTTTTGCAGTAGTGTAAATTGAGTCCATCTTTGAAAAAAAATTCTTTCATAAAATATTTTAGAATCTTAGGCCAGCCTGGTATGCAGAGCGAGTTCCAGGACAGACACCAAAACTACACAGAGAAACCCTGTCTTGAAAAACCAAAAAAAAATTTTTTTGAGACTCTTTTGAATTTGTTTATTATTTCATGCCTCCTCCTAAATTTACTTTTAAATATTTAATAAATAAAAATCATTTTGATAAATAAGCTCAGGTATATGTCCTCTAAGAACTATGGGAGAAATTTCCAATTATTTAGTAGGCATGATTTATTTCTTTATCATGAAGCTCTAGAACCAAAATTCAGAGTAACAAGAAACAAATTCAATATAACAATGAGCAAAATATAATCAGCTATGGTTTTAAAGTCTTATTTTTATTGTAAATACCCTGAAATAATTTCTTTATAGTAATCTGATCATGAAACAGCACAAATAAAACTATATGAATTTCAACTCCTTAAATTTGAGTAGAAAAAGAAACTGATGGAAATTTCCATTGTTTGGGGTTTTCTAAGGCAAGCACATTAATTTTCTTTAAGACATGTCTAATAGTACTTAATTGATGAATATGGAAATAGAAGACAACTTATCCTTCCAATGCAGGTAGAGTAACTTCATACAGTAGGATACAACTCTATTCAGTAAGAATAACTAAATCCAACATTATTATAATTAATTAGAACTAGAGAAAACAGCTTCCCAGCAGAAAAGGATTACTCAGCACACATCTTACTGAAAGTATTCTCATACTCTAATCCCTCAACAGATCCAAAAGGAAAACAAAACAGTTACCATGGTGTACTTGATGCCAAAGCTGAGACAGAAAAAACTCGATAAAAACTGTAAAAGCATTGGGAGGAACTTCGGTTTTCAATTTAAAATTGTTTCCCAGCTTCCCCATTCCAATCAATTTCTGACCATGATTATTTTTATATGAAATTGTGTAATGTCCTTCCTGGTATTTCAATTTCTGATCTTCACACTTCCAAATTGCTTTCCAAACTTCTGCCAGACTAATTTTCACAGGGCCCTCTTTCCACATCACGTCCTCTGACCAAGAATCCAGGATGGTGTGATTTCAATGTCTCCACTCATAGATATCTAGCTCCTATGTGGAAGGTTATTATGCATCTCCATTCCACATGGCTCTTTCCTCTTCTCCAAAGTGAACCATTAATCCACTCAAGCCAGACTTCATTTGGCAGCCATATCCATTATCCAATGGCATATTTGCTCCTTTATGGACTAGTCAATAGGCAATCCTGATTCTCCCACAAAACCTAGTCCAATTCACAGATGCCACTTTGCTATTTTCTTAGCAAACACATGCAGGTGAGATGATCTATCTTCTAAACAAACATTTAGGTTTTTTTTTCCTTTTTTCTTTTTTCCATTGCGTACAGTGTCCCTTAACATAAAAGCGATTTAATTAAGTATCATGTTTTACACTTCTGCGCCAACAGTGTTTAGCCAGTGCCTCATAAACACCAGTCCTCTCTTCCTCTCACTTTGGTTTGTTGATAAACTTTGATCACACTTTGGAGAAAGCAGAGGCCAAGAGGCAAACCCCTCTTTTCCTGAAGTTAAATCATCCAAGTTTCTTTGTTTATACCGTCTTTCAACATTACTTTCTTTAATCCACCATATTCTGGCCATTCAACAGCTCTGCCTCCTCATCACCCTCAATAACTCCTAGTTGTTTCAAGATTTAAAAAAAGATACAAGGTGCCGGACAGTGGTGGCACACTCCTTTAATCCCAGCACTCGGGAGGCAGAGGCAGACAGATCTCTGTGAGTTCGAGGCCAGCCTGGTCTACAGAGCGAGACCCAAGACAGGCACCAAAACTATACAGAGAAATCCTGTCTGGAAAACACCAAAAGAAAAACAAAAGATGCAAGGTGAGGTGAATAATCTCAGCAGTTTTCCTCAAGAAAAACAAACAAATCAAAATCAAAACTGTTCATTTAATATTTAAATAATCACAAACCTCCCTCAATCTGCCTCCTCTGTTAGATTTTCTTATTTATGCTGTTTTATTCATTTTGACTCAGTTAACATACTATTTTATTATCATAGCAGAATGATAAGAGTTAACCCCTTTGAATGAAAGTACTCAAGAAAAGTTTTGAGTCAGAGGCAGTGGGTGACTGCAATAAAAGAGTACTTTTGGAATCAACACAACACTTGCACATATGAAATCACAGCTGCTGTGACTGTGTGCACAAGACCAATATGAGACAAAATACCAGCATGAATCTGGAAGATGGTCAAATATCCAATCCCTACCTGAGGAGCTTTTGGCAATTGATGGCTCCTTGGAAAGAATAAAACTATTTTCTTCTAGGATAAAGAGCCTCAGAGGCTACCCATACACTAGAACATACCAGAAGTGCTGAGTAGATTCCGTGGGTATGGAGGGACAACTCAAGAATTTGGGAAAAAATACTCAAGAGGGGGATGGAAGAACAATTACAGTGGTGGAAATGGGAGTGAAATTAATATTACAATTTTTTTATTTTACTTCTGCTATTATAATATGATAACATTTCTCCATTTGCTTTGCTCTCTTCAAACCTCCCCATCTATTCCTCTTGTTCTTCTTCAAACACATGGTCTCTTTTTTCACCAGTTGTTATTGCATTCATATATATATGATATATATATATAAATATATAAATATATATATATATATATATTTATATATATATATATATATATATATATCTTGTTTAGCCCATTTGTTACTTATATGTATGGTTTTTATTAGCTTAATTGAAAAACACTAAAAAGCATAAATTCATTTTTAAAATAGCATTGTAAAAGCACACAAGTAAAGTACATTCCCCTGTTCTGATACCATGTAGGTTTCTCTATGATATTTGTTATTTACAAGTTTAACTTATTTACTGGATTCTTCCATTATTTTCCCCATTGTTATGATATGGCTTACATAAAGACTAATTTTATACTTTTATTTTTAATTTTACTTTTTGTTTCTTTTATACACAAAGGTCCTAGAACTGTATATTGCATATGAGAGATGTTTATTAATATTTTCAGGAAATATTAAATAAATATATGCATTAAAATATTTAATTCACCACAGTTGTGATTTGTGCTTAATTTTACAGTTTCTAGAAATTAGACAATGTTACTTGACAACATATAATGCAGTTTTAATTTTACAAAAATAATGTCTTTGATATTATAAGGCATTATTGTTACTTTGCCATGGCAGTGTTGTAAGCTGTGACATTCAGGAATATTTCAGATATAAGAATTAATATACTGTTCATTAAACTAAGGCATGAATTAATTTTTAAAACTTGAGAACTAAATGATCAGTTGTATTCGGATGAGTTTTCATTGTAAATATGATCTTGATAGATAAAGTTACCTATAATAGAAAATGCTTTTGCTGGCTCTACAAAACAGTAATATTTTTATGCTCAATGAATTCTAAGGTAAATTATTTTCAGTGACTTTATTTTCCTCATAATATATAGAGATAAATATTAATAATGGACAATTTAAGTAGTACACCTGGCCTTCACTCAGTAAATTTGTTTTCTTCTTAAATTCCATCTTGTATTAGCATTTGCTTTATAGTCACTAATAATAAAATCTATGTGAAGAATTCTCACTGTAATGGACTGTTTTGAAGAGCAGCCATCTATCTATGTGAATATTAATGATATAATATATTTAATATATTGCATATTGACTTCTGTAGAGTCAATGAACGCATCTATTTGAAACAGAATTGGCTTGGAATATTGTTTTCCAAATAGAGCAATCTTGTTTCCCTAAGATCTGTTTTTTTATTTTTAATATTTAAACAAACCAATTTTTAATTAATTAAAATTAAATTATAATTTTACATATTATGGGAATCTTTACAATATTTCCATGATAGGAACTACAGGATGCTGTTAGTCACAGCTCTCTAATGAAGCAGAACTGAAAGAATTAGTATATATATGAAATACTATATACGTGTGTGTGTGTGTATGTACATATAAATGAAAGTATAACAAGACTCCATATATACATATACATATGTATGTGTGTGTATGCATATATGTATGTATGTATTGAAGAAAGGGGATTTATTTGATTAGCTTGCATGATATGGTCCAGATAGCACAACACTTGCTGTGTCACAATGGAGATGATGAAAATCTGCTCATTGCTCAGTGCACAAACCTGGACATCTCAGCAGTCCCATTTGTTAAGAATAGTAATAAAGAATCTCTGCCTTCCAATGAGGTCAATCCCTTCCAGACAGTTACTGTCTAATGCCTACTGGCCAATAGTTGTCAGTGGACCACCTGTACTTGTCCTGTGTTAAAATACTTGTCTGTTGGAAACTGTCAAAAACTCTCAGATTTGTCTGTTGCCCTAGACATACTTCTACTTCTCTGATATCAGTGTGTGGTATTGACTTTTGTGGGTCTTGTTATACTTTCATTAAAGGCTGTGACAGTAGGTGTTAGCTCATTTAGCTTAGTATCTTAAGATTAATTTCTTTAGTGCAATGATTTCCCCAGTAGCACAGGTATTGATAAATGACTTATGATAATGCAAGGGCATTTTTTTTCTTGAATTGCCATGTATAATCATCATCTCTGAAGTTAATACACACTAATTACAACCCAACCTTCCTTGTTATTGTGATAACTGAAGATCAATTTGCTAATCACTAAATGACACAAGAGCATGACAGGGTTATTACAGATTATCTCTGCCTGATAGGCTCCAGGTTTGGCTGATGTTTGGAAGCCTGCCAGGACTTCTGGACTTAAATCAAGGTTAAAGCAGCAAATTGTCCAGTTGGCAAAAGAGGTGCCAGAGCATCCAGGCCATGCAGGAATGACTTCCCTAAGAGGCGCAGCTTTTCTGTAGTCCACTTTTGACAATTTTCCACCTGAGACACTCTCACGCCACTGGTGCAGGGACACGCAAGTCTCTCAATTGACTTTTGGAGTCCTAAAGAACACATAATGATATGAGCCAAACTCTGAGAATAGAAAGAAATGTTTATATGTTTAGTCTAGCAGTCAGTTCATATTTCTTTAAAAAATTATAATCATCCAACATTCTCAAATCAATTTCTGGATGAATAAGTCATAATTAGAAAGCAAATTTCTAAGAAAACAGCCATGTAAATGATATCAGGAAGCTGTATACTCATCCCTGAGAACAAAACCTCAAGAAAACTCAGTTTTATTTGTCCTTTAGTGTTTTTGTCAAACATCCAGCATTATTATCATCAGATCACGAAATCAAATACTCTATTAAATATTTGAGTTTAAGTCAGAACAATAAAGAAATATAGTTTCTGTATATTGCCAAGAAAACATTGATCTATAAACAAGAAATTAGAACATAGAAATATTTCTTAATGCTTATTAAGTAATAAAGTTAAAACAGATAATTTAATCTCAAAATAATTTATTTAAAACCATATCATCCATAAACCCCATCTTGTATCTGATTTTCTTATGTCATATTCATGATATTTATATGTTGTTTGTTAATTTACTTTTATCATTACCTTTACATTATTATTATTAAGTTGCAATTACTAATGCTAAGAAACATAACAGTTTTACAATACTATGATAGACATGCATGAGAAGTCTGGAAACACCACTGTGAATTAAAGGAGAAATGACAAATAGACAAGTGTAAGAAGCTTCTAAGCCCTGGCGAGATGGTTCAGTCTGTAACGTGCTCACAATGGAAAACTGAAGACCTAAATTCAGATGACCAAAACTCATGTAAAATGCCAGCCATTGCAGTGTATAATAACTAGCCCTGCACTGGGGAATTGAAGACAAACAGATCCCTGGAGCTGTCTGGAAAGCTAGTCTATCTAAACTGGTGAACTCTTGGTTCTGTGCAAAACTGATCTAAAAAATTAGGTGTAGAGAAATTAAGAAATATACCAGACATCCTCTTCTGTCCCCCTACACACACACACACACACACACACACACACACACACACACACACACACACACACAGACACACACACACACACACACACACACACCTATGCATAAAATTAAAAAAGAAGGAAAGAAAAATGAAGTGCCCTTCCCAAAGTCCCTTCTTAATGACTCTAGGTCTTTATTTTTATGTAGTATTTTTTTTTCATATGAACTGATGCAATAAAAGGGAGTATGTGACAAGTTTCTTTAAAGACATAACATGAAGAAAGCGCTTGTGTTCTTCAGCCTGGGGAACCCAACAATTTCTTTTTTTCTTTATTATTATTATTATTAAGAGATTTTTTCTATTTATTTTACATACCAACCACAGATTCCCCTGTCCTCCCTCCTCCCGCCCCTCAGTCTTTCCCCACAACCCCCCCCCATTTCTACCTCCTCCAAGGCAAGGTCTCCCATGGAGAGTCAGCACAACCTGACACATTCTGTTGAGGCAGATCCAAGCCCTTCCTCCCTTCACCAAGGCTGCACAAAGTGTCTTACCATAGGCACAAGGCTCCAAAAAGTAGGTTCATGCACTAGGGATGGGTTCCAATCCCACTGTCTGGGGGCCCCCTAAACAGTTTAAGCTAAACAACCGTCTCGCCTATCCAGAGGGCCTAGTTCAGTACCATGGGGGCTCCTCAGCTATTGGTCCACTGTTCATGCATCTCTTCTAGTTTGGCTAGATGTCTCTGTACTTTTTCCCATTGTTATCTCGATGTCCCTTGCTCATAGAATCCTTCCTCTCTCTCATCAATTGGACTTCTGGAGGCTCTGCCTGGCACCCTGTTGTGGATCTCTGCATCTGCATCCATCAGTCACTGTATGAAGGCTCTATGATGACACTTAGGTTATTCAGCCATCTGATTACCAGAGTAGGCCAGTTCAGGCACCCTCTCGACTATTGCCAGTAGTCTATGGTAGGTAGAGTCATTCTTGTGGATTCCTGGGAACGTCCCCAGCCCTCTGTTTCTCCCTGTTCCCATGATGTCTTCATTTATCATGGTATCACTTTCCCTGCTCTCCTCACAACCAACAATTTCTTTATAGAAGCCCAAGGAAGACAGTAATAAACAAAATTCTACTGATGATAGCCTTCATTGAATGCACTGGACAATCATGTACATAAAAGGCAGGATACCTGCATTCTGAAACAAAAATAGCTGCTGTTTTTTTTGCAGCAGAAATTAGCTGAGAAGGCCTTAACATAATGGAAGAATTAAAACCACTGGAGGAGCAAACTAATTATAGAGCAAACTAATTATAGAGCAATTTTTTGAAAGCAACAGGTTCAGTTTTTACCTTACTACAGACCTAAAAGGTTTGTAATCATTGCAAAGCATATATATATATATATATATATATATATATATATATATATATATATATAACTTTCTATGTGTGTCTGTTTTTTTTTTTTTTATTTTTACCCAGTGTGGGGTTGACAATGGTTGGGTCTAACAGCAATCACAAGCTATTTGTGAATGTCCTTGGGTGTGGGACCTGATGAATGAAGTGGGTGGGCAATGACAGCATTCCTTCAATTAGCATTCTGTTAGGAGTGAGTTGCTGCCAAGCTCACTTTGTTTGGGAAAGATTACAAAGCTTTACTCCTACTTAATTATTGCAGAAGCCTTTACCTCAGCTGCCTGGTTTGGCATAGATTCTGTGGATTTTCCGTGTGATCTGCCAAAGCGGCTTCTGCTGTGCTGGCTGACTGAAAACTCTCCTGGAAAGAGCCCAAGGACAAGGATACACCCCCCAACAACGATGCCAATTGAATACTCCTGCCTTTTCCTGGGTGGCTACCTTGTTATGGGGTCTGCTGCTTACTATCTTTCCCTAGGCATCTTCACCTTATTATAGTACCCACTATGTAATGCCTTTCCCTGGGCATCTTCATCTTGTCATAATATCCACTGAGTTTTGAGAAACAGTTTCTAAGAGACTTAGAACTACTTCTTGGAGCTGGTTTAGTTCATTGCAGATATCTTCACTTAACCTTTGGTTCCCATGGTTCATCCCCATGTATATCCAATCACTGTGCCCTCTTTTAGAATCTTTTACATGGCCGTGACAACAGACATGGCAGTGACATTTATACCACAAAATTAGATGATTTTAAGGAACAGATCTTGTCTATCTACTAGATTTTAGACAAGGCTCCATAAATACTCATATCTTATATTCAACGTATTATACTACCCTGCTCTAGGACAAACAGCTTAATTTTTTTTTCAAATTTCCATGATAATTCTAAGCACTCTAGTTTTTGGAGAATCATAAAAGCCTTTCACGCTCAATTGAGAGAAGATGTTTATTTTGTTAAAGTTCTTCACTGTAAGATTCGATGAGCCATCAAAATTCTAAGTGTGACCAATCCATATACCATCTAATCATTTGTAAAGTGGTTCAGGGCTTTTTCTTCTGTTCAAGCAAACTTATATGAACTGGATATATTGTAAATAATACATCACAGTTCTGGAATTTATAAAGTCCAAAATTAAGAGTCTATTTCCAGTAGGAATGTTTTTTCATTATTTCTGTAAGGTATGGCATAGAGAGATTGAAAGAAGAAGGAAGGGAGGGAGGGGGAACGGAGAAGGAGAGAGAGAGACAGAGAGACAGAGATAGTCCTCCTATCTATAACTAATTTACTTCTTGTGAGAACACATTCTATCCATTTACGTAGGTATTACCCCATGTATAAACAACCTACTAAAGGGATTATCTCTTTTTTATTAATTAAATTTAACCATTTATCTTACAGTCCAACCACAATTTCCCCTCCCTCATCTCCTCCCATTCAGAAAGGGACATCATGGATATTAACAAAGCATATCAAGCCATGATAGGACCAAGCTCCTCTCTTTGTATTAAGGCTGGGCAAGGCAACTCAAGTATGAGGAACAAGTTCTCAAAAGCCAGCCAAAGTGTTAGGGACAGCCTTGCTCTCACTGCTAGGAGTTCCATAAGTAGACCAAGCAACACAACTGTTACACATGTGTAGAGGGACTAGGTCAGTCCCGTGCAGGCTCCCTGGCTGTCAGTCCAGACATAAGAACTCAAGAAACTATACATCAAAATAATAATAATAATAAATTTTAAAATGGCGTACAGATCTAAACATTGTTCTGAGCAAAAGAATCTCAGATGACTGAGATTCGTTTAAAGGAATGTTCAACATCCTTAGTCATCAGGAAAACGCTTATCAAAATGACTCTGAGATTCCATCCTGTATCTGTCAGAATGGCTAAGATCAAAAACACAAATGACAGCTTATGCTGGAGAGGATGTAGAGCAACAGGAACACTTCTCCACTGCTGGTGGGAGTGAAAATTTTTACATCCACTTTGGAAATCAATATGGCTTTTTCTCAGAAAATTGGGAATCAATCTACCTCAAAACCCAGCTATACCTTTCTTGGACATACACCCAAAGGATGCTCCATCCTACCACAAGGACACTTGCTCAACTACGTTCATAGGGGGCTTTAATATTGCTAAAAATATGATTAAATTTCAATATGACTTTTGAGGGAAATATTCAAAATTTAACATATGATGTATCTTTTAGCACTGTTACTATTAATGAATTTCTTATATCTGTGATTGTATTATGCAATGTCATCATATCTAAACAGCTGTTAACTTGGCTAATTGAAATCCATCCCCACTGCCTTAAGTATGAGAAAGGGGTTTGGGGTTAAAATTGAAATGCAAGAAAAGCATAAAACCTCCTGTCTAGCTCTAAATTGATACATTTTCTCTGAAGTTTTCCTGTACTCTTGTATCAGCCTTCTAAGCCAGATTTAAATTTCAATTTTTCATAAAACAAATACAAAGCATATATCCGTGTTACCACTGAAAAATAATCTTTCTTTATTGGCTTCTGCATTGTGATTTTTTTTCTACATTAAGTTTTCTAGGAATATTATCCTTGGTCAAGTTCTTAGACTAGTAGAATATGTACTCCAGAAATTATTTTCAAACCTGTGAGATGGATCGATGGTCAAGGTTGCTTGCCACCAAGCCTGAGGATTTTGCAAATGTTACAGCTCTGGAGGGAAAGGTACCCTGACTGTTGGAAGTCAGTCTATACTTGAAGATGTGAAGCAAAGTTATCCTGGATGCTTACAGCTGTGAGGAGAAAGGTATCCTGACTTGTCTGGAAGTCAGGCTATACCTGAAGCTGGGTTCCCCTGGGGGATGTCTCCCACAGGATGCGATATGGCAATTCTGCTCCTCTCCAAGAGAGAACCTCACTGCTGAGGTCTGCTCCTCTCTTTTAAGGGCGTTTCCCAGCAGAGGTGACTATTTCTTCTCAGCTCTGACACATATTGTTACTTCTCTCCTTCACTGTGCTAATGGGGAAACCCCTACAGAAATGTAGCAATCTGCTCCTGCTCCAGGAAAAGTTGTTACTTCCGCTAGCTCCCGTAAGGGAGTTTCCCAGCAGAGGTGTCCCTTGTTTCTCTGCTCCAATCAGCAAAGAGAGTTTCCCTGCAGAAATACTGCTCTGCTCTGGTAAAAGAAGGTCTTTCCCCAAAACACATTCAAGAGGTTTATTTGGGAAGAAGGAATCCAGGAGAGTGGCTGCCTCTGCTAGGGTGGATAAGAGCAGCTGCCAACTGAACAGGCACATATACACTACACTGAACGGGCTTATATAGAGCTTCTTAGGGGTGGAGTTTTTCCAGTGAGGAGATTTTCAGGGTGGGAATTGGATAAATTTCAATCTTCTTGAGTTTAACATATTTCAATCCCCTTGAGTTTAGACAAGCTCGCATTAGCTAGATTTTGTGGTCAGAGATTGGCTGGTTTTTATGCTCAAGGATTGGTTGGTTTTCCTTCTCAGGGATTAGTTGGTTTTGTGCTTAGTTGGTTAGGGGCAGATTTGGCTCTGGTACCAGGGCTAAAGTGTGTTTCTTTGCCTCTGGTTTCAGGGTCTTGGTGTATTTCTGTGGTTCTGGTTTCAGGACTAAAGTGTGTTTCTTTCACTGGCTCTAGTTTCAGGGTCAGGGTGGGTTTCTTTGGCTGGCCCTGGTTTCAGGGTCAGGATGATTTTGTTTGTTTGTTTGTTTTTGGTCTGGCCCTTTTTTTTACCTTACAGTCTTGAGTTCAATCCCAGAGACCTGTGTAGTATAAGTAGGTTTTCAACATCTAAAATGTGTCCTGTGACTTCTATCTCTATGCCATGACATGTTGGCAAGCTAGTGTACACAATCACATATGCATATGAACTAAATAAATAATTGTAATTTTTAGCTTAGAAATCATCCCATTTCACCAATGTGAAAATAAACAGAATGTAAAAAATGAAATATGTTTGAGGCCGGGCGGTGGTGGCGCACACCTTTAATCCCAGCACTTGGGAGGCAGAGGCAGGCGGATCTCTGTGAGTTCGAGGCCAGCCTGGGCTACCAAGTGAGTTCCAGGAAAGGCGCAAAGCTACATAGAGAAACCCTGTCTCGAAAAACCAAAAATATATATATATATATATATATATATATATATATATATATATATGTTTGAAAATAGAAACAAGCATGAAGTTAGACATAAATCTTGAAATTTAATTAGTGTAATAAACTCGTGTGATTAGCAGCACCTTATCTACGTAATATTAGATACAATTTCAAAATAATACAAAATTTGTCAAACTATTTGGTAATTATTAATAATCAATATTCTCCCTCCCTTCCCATCTGTTCCTCTTTCTGACTCTTTATCCTCTCTTCTCCTTAAGTCATACATCACAACTGTAATTTCCAAAGACTAAATACACTGTAAATTCAATGATGCTGAAAGACAGGAGGAAAAAATATCATTTCAGAAAGCTGAACTAATTGATTGCCAAAATTAGAGAAATAATAATAATTGTATTTAGGACAATATAAGTACTTAAAAGTATAAATTGAATAATAAGGTAATGGATTAAAGAATTGATTCATTAATAAGCATAGAATATCTTATTTGAAACTCTTTCATTCCACATATTAATTAGGTATGATAAGACATGTTAAATCTCATGCCTATTGGTTGTTACCAAGAGAAAGCAGCCAAAGCTTTGCAGGACCATATGAAATGTCAGGCTCAGCTGGAAGGCAGAGGAAGAAATTGGAATATGTGGGTAAGAAATTGAAATATGGTGTGGGGCTCTGTGAGAAACAAACAAACAAAAAAAAAGAGTCCAAGCAAACAGGCCTAAAGTTAACCAGTAAGGTTCATTTGAGTGAACCTCAGGTCTGTCCTGAATTGCCTGGTACCTGGCCATAGAGTGGATACAGCAGAGAGATAGTGTCCTGATGTACTGGATGTGCTGTGGATTCATTATTTTACATACAAGATGTTGTGAAATGTTTACAGCCATTGGGAAGTAGCTCACACTGGGTAGACAGTTGCTTCTAGTGTCAAGTCCCCCAAATGTCAAGTAAAAAAATACTTAGGGTAATAAAGATAACTGCTACCTATATTTTTCCCTTAAAATCTATTTTTAAGGGTAAGGACATACCAACATACTTTAGTGTGATTATAGTAAGCATCTCTACAGGCAGTCCTGAAAAGCCTGATGCCCATGGTGCTCACAGACTGAGTAGAGAGATTGGTCTGTCAATAAACACACAAGACAAGAGTATTTATATCCAGCTGTGCTGAAAGCGTCTTCTTTAGCTGGACTTCCCACTGAATAATTCAGCCATAAAAAATTCTTATTTTATTTTTTGAGTAATAGATTTTGAATTTTTTGTATCAACTTAGAACTGAAATGATCATAATAGAATCTCTTCAGCTTTCTAAACAAGGAACCAAAGCTTACTCCAACAACAAACACCCACTCTCAATCCTGACCTCTGTTAACATGAGACATGCATGAATATCCAGAGCACATTCTACAAATATAGACAGACTTGATCCCTTGTGGCTTTCTACGTGAATTTTCCCTTTCTTTTTCTTCTCTCTGTCTTATTTATTGAAAAGAGATTCTTTTCTCATACAAAATATCCTGATTATAGTTCCCCCTCTACTCCTCTCAGTTCATCCCCACCTCCCCTCCAGATACACTCCCTTTCTGTCTCTCATTAGAAAAGCAGGCTTATGAGATATCACAACCAAACATGACAAAATAAAATACAGTAGGATGAGGCAAAACATTTTATATCAAAACTAAAGATGGCAACAAAACAAGAGGAAAAGAGTCCTAAGAAGAGGCAAGAGTCAAAGAGCCATTCATTTTCATGCTGAGTCCCATAAAAATATTAAGCTAATAGCTATACTATAGATGCAGAGGACCTGTTGTTGATGCATGCAAGCACTGTGCTTACTTCTTCAGTCTCTGAGTCTGTGTGCACCTTGCTTATTTGATTCAGAAGTCCTTGTTCTCCTGATGTTCTCCATCCCCACCAACTCTTACAATCTTTTGACCTCCTGTTCTGCAGGATTCCCTGAGCTCTGAAGGGGGGAACCTTCAGCTCTGTTGGGACCTCAATTAAGATCCCCCCCTTCACATAATGTCTGGTTGCGGATCTCTGTATCTGCTCCCATTTGCTGCTGAAGGAAGCCTCTCTGATGATGAATGGATGAGGCATGCATCTATGTGTATAGTTGAATATCATTAAGAATAATTTTATTGCTTTTTTTGACCAGTCATGTTTGGTTTTACCTTGTGTCTCTAATCTAGTTAGTTTGTAATACTTGGTTACCCAAGCACTGTTGGGTATGATTACCTTATCACAGAGTGCGTCTTAAGTCAAATCAGAATTTGCTTGGCTACTTCCCCAAGTTCTGTGCCATCATTGTCCTAGAATATTTTGCAGATGGGATAGACTGTAGGTAAAGGTTTCTGTGGCTGGGATGGTGTCCGTGCTTCTCTTGAGGTACCCTGGAGAACACCATTCCACACTAAAGAGCCTAGACTATCAGGTGAAGGTTCCATGTAGGCATCAGCTCAACTTCTCCATGTTCAATAACTTGTGTGGATTTGTTCTCAGCAATGGGGCCCCACTGAAAGTTTACTGAGAGCAACCTTTTGTCCCGGCATCTGCCTGGATTGGTTGGGAATTTCTAGGAATTCCTGGACAACAATTAAATAGAGTGCAGCATATTCCCTCCATTGGAACCCTTGCCTGGGTACAAGAGATGACCTTTTAGGCTCCGTGTCCCCCATTACTAGGAATCCTTATTTGAACCACCTTCACAGATTCCAGAAAGTTTCCAATGCACTAGATTTCCACTCTGTAAAAGTCTGCCAGGTCCAGCTGTCTCTACCTGCATTGTCTCTACATTCTATCTCCTATAATCACCTGATCCCTCCTGCATGGGGCCCCACCTACACACTGTCCACACTCAAAATCAATTCTTTTCTTTTATATATTTTATTTTTTTATTTTACAATACTATTCAGTTCTACATAATAGCCACAGAATCCCTTGTTCTCTCCCTTCCTGCCCCCTCCCCTTCCCCCCAGCCCACCCCCTATTCTTACCTCCTCCAGATCAAGGTCTCCCCCGAGGACTGGGATCGACCTGATAGACTCAGTCCAGGCAGGTCCAGTCCCCTCCTCCCAGATTGAGCCAAGCGTCCCCGCATAAGTCCCAGGTTTCAAACAGCTAACTCATGCAATGAGCCCAGGACCTGGTACCACTGCCTAGATGCCTCCCAAACAGATCAAGCCAATCGACTGTCTCACCTATTCAGAGGGCCTGATCCAGTTGGAGGCCCCTCAGCCTTTGGTTCATAGTACATGTGTTTCCATTCGTTTGGTTATTTGTCCCTGTGCTTTATCCAACCTTGGTTTCAACAATTCTCACTCATAGAAACCCTCCTCTTTCTCACTAATTAGACTCCCAGCGCTCCACCCGGGGCCTAGCTGTGGATGTCTGCATCCAGATTCCTCAGTCCTTGGATGGGGTTTATGGCACAACTATTAGGGTGTTTGGCCATCCCATCACCAGAGTAGGTCTGTCCTGGCTGTCTCTCGACCATTGCCAGCAGCCTTTTGTGGGGGTATCTTTGTGGATTTCTGTGGGCCTCTTTAGCTCTTTGTTTCTTCCTTTTCTCATGTGGTCTTCATTTACCATGGTCTCCTATTCCTTGTTCTCCCTCTCTTTTCTTGATCAAGCTAGGATCTCCCGCTCTCTTTCCCTTGACTCTTGCCCTTCATTGCTCCCACTCATGTCCAGGCTGTTCCTATAGATCTCATACATTTCTCCGTGTCTTTCTTGGGGTCCTGTTTTCCAGGTAGCCTCACTGGTGATGTGAGTAGCAGTTTAGTCATCCTTGTTCCACATCTAGCATCCTCCTATGAGTGAGTACATACCATATTTGTCTTTCTGAGTCTGGGTTACCTCACTCAGGATGATTTTTTCTAGATCCATCCATTTGCCTGCAAACCTCATGATGTCATTGTTTTTCTCTGCTGAGTAGTATTCCATTGTGTATATGTGCCACAATTTATTTATTCATTCTTCTGTTGAAGGGCATCTAGGTTGTTTCCAGGTTTTGGCTATTACAAACAATGCTGATATGAACATAGCTGAGCAAGTGCTCTTGAGGTATGATTGAGCATTTCTTAACAGTCCAATTGAGAAATGGGCTTTAGAACTAAACAGAGAATTCTCAACAGAGGAAACTCAAATGGCTGAAAGACATTTAAGGAATTGCTCAACATCCCTAATCATCAGGGAAATGCAAATCAAAACAACTCTGAGATACCACCTTACGCCTGTCAGAATGGCTAAGATCAAAAACACTGAAGACACTTTATGCTGGAGAGGATGTGGAGCTAGGGGAACTCTCCTCCACTGCTGGTGGGAATGCAAGCTTGTACAACCACTTTGGAAATCAATATGGTGCTTTCTTAGAAAATTGGGAATCAATCTCCCCCAAGATCAAAATCAATTCTATTTCCCCTACCCAGGGAGATCCAAAAGTTCCTCTAAACCTCTCTTCTTTACCTAACCTCTCCAGGTCTATGGTTTGTAGCTTGGTTATCATTTAATTTACAGCTAATATCCACATATAAGTGAATACATACATACCATATTTGTCTTTCTTGGTCTGATTTAACTCACTCAAGATTATTTTTTTTTTCAAGTTCTAATCATTTGCCTGAAAATTGTGTCATTTTTTAAAACAGGTAAGTAACATTTCATTGTGTAAATGCATCACATTTTCTTTATTCATTCTTCAGTTGAGGGGCATCTAGGTTGTTTCCAGTTTTTTTTTTTTTTACTATTATGAATAAAGCTGTTATGAACATAGATAAGCAAGTGTCCTTGGGTTAGGATGGAGCATCTTTTGGGTATATGCTGAAGATATCTGTGTTTTGAGGCAGATCAATTCCCAGTTTTATGAGGAACAGCCATATTGATTTCCATAAGGGCGGTACAACTTTTCACTCCCACTAGCAATAGAGTTTTCACCTTGCTCCACATCCTCACCAGGTTGAGTTGCCACTTGTGTTACTGATCTTAGCAAGTCTGACAGGTGTAAGATGGAATCTAAAAGTAGTTTTGATTTGCATCTCATCCCTGATAGAGAAAAATGTTGAGCATTTCTTTAACTGCTTCTTGGCCATTTGAGATTCCTCTATTGATAATTCTCTGTTTATATCAGTACCTGGAGCACAAACCTTAAAAGTTCTTATTAATAAAAACAAACCTGGAGCCAGGTATTGGGATGAACACTGAAAGATCAGAGAAACAGACCAAGCCACAGCTAGCCTCACTTTGCCAACTTCTCAGCTGATCCTGTTTCCTCAAATTGGAAGCCTCTGAGTCCTCATCCAAATGGATCTCAGCTGAACTGCTGCTAAAAGCTAAGAGCTTTAAAAAGGCCTTTAGTTCCTGGTCCTCATGCCTTATATATCTTTCTGCTTCCTGCCATCACTTCCTGGGATTAAAGGCATGTGCCACCATGTCTGGGTGTTTCCAGTGTGGCTTTGAACTCACAGAGATCCAGATGGATCTCTGCCTCCTGAATGCTAGGATTAAAGGTGTGTGTGCCACCATTTTCTGGCCTTTATGTTTATCTAGTGGCTGTTCTGTTCTCTGACCCCAAATTTATTAGGGTGTACAATATATTGGAGAGCATGATATGACCACAGGTACCCCATATTTTAATTCAATTATTTGGTTTTTGATATCCAGATTCTTGAGTCCTTTAAATATTTTGGAAATTAGTCCTCTATTTGATGTGGAGTTAGTAAAAATTGTTTCCCATTCTATAGGCTGCAGCTTTGTCTGAATGATGGTGTCCCCTAACTTACAGAAGCGTTTCAGTTTCATGATGTCCCACTTATTATTTATTGATCGTTGTGCCTGTAATAGCAATGCTCTGTTCAGAAAATCATCTGCCATGGCAATGCATTCAACACTATTCCCTACTTTCTCTCTTTTCAGGTTCAGTGTGTCTGATTTTATGTTGAAGTCTTTGATCAACTTTGACTTGAGTTTGTGAAGCATTATAAATATTGATCTATGTGAATTCTTCTAAATTTGGACATCACATTTGATGAGCACCATTTGTTGAAGATGCTGTATTTTTTCCAGCATGAATTTCTGGCTTCTTTATTAAAACTCAAGTGTCACTGATGTTTGGGTTTATGTCTTGATCTTCAATTTGATTCCACCGATCAATGTGACTGTCCCTTTGCCAATACCATGTGGTTTTTATTACAATAGCTTAGTAGCACAGCTTGAGGACAACATGGATGGTGATACCTGCAGCAGTCCTTTTATTGTTCAGGATTGTTTACCTACCTCAGAGACTTATTTATTTGTTTTGTTTTTCCATATGAAGGTGAGAATTGTCCTTTCAAGGTCTGTGAAAATTATATAGGGATTTTGTTGGGAATTGGATTGGATCTCGAAACTGCTTGTGTCCATTTTTACTATGATCATCCTACAAATCCATGAGCATGGGAGATACTTCCATCTTCTACTATAGTCTTAAATTTCTTTCTTCAAAGAATTGTAGTTTTTATCACACAAGTCTTTTACTTGCTTGTTTAGAGTGATCCCAAGATGTTTTATATTATTTGAGGCTATTTTGAAAGATCTTACTTCCTTGGTTTCTTTCTCAATACATTTGCTATTTATATATAGGAGGGCTACTGATTTTTTTAAAATTAATCTTATGTAAGACACTTTGCCAAAAATATTTATCTGCTATAGGAGTTCCCTGATGAGATTTTTAGGGTAATGTGTTTTCCTGTTAGCTTGGTGGCTGCACATGTATCTACTGATATTTAAATTATCTTCTGCAGCCCCAATGCTCCACAATCAGCACCTCATCAGGCTCTATTGTAGATTTAGGAGTCAAAGGCTGGGATGAAAATCTGTTATCTAGTTGAGTAGCAACGAGTTGACCTTGCTTTTGGGCTGAAGACACCACAAGAGATGTGCCTCTCTCCTCATCCAAAACCAAAAAGAAACTCAAACTCTAGTCCCTGCTCTTTTCTTCCTGTGTGTCTTCTCTATCCAGATTTCTGGCTTCTCTATGACTAATTTTGGGTAGCTAGTGCCTAGATCCACCCCATTACTGAAGGTAAACTTTATTGATAGTCTGAAGTGTCACAATATGATTAAAATATTCTACAACAGTCACTTATGTGTACTATCATATCATCAACAAAAAAAATTATACTTTGATTTGTTGCTTCCCAATTTTTATCCCCTTGATCTCCATCAGTTATCATACTGTTCTAACTAAAACTTCAAGTACTGTATTAAATAGAAATGGAAAGAATGGACAACCTTGTATCGTTCCTGATTTTAGTGGGATTATTTTGGTTTTCTCCACTTAGTTTGATGTTGGCTATATGCTTGCTGTAAACTGCCTTTATTATTTTTAGGTATGTGCCTTGTATCACTAATCTCTCCAGAACTTTTATAATGAAGGAATGTTGTCAAAGGGCTTTTGTGTATCTAATGAGATTATCATGTACTGTTGTTATTTTTTCTTTACAATTTAGTTATATAGTGGTTTATATTTATTGATTTTCATAAATTGAACCATGTCTGCATCTCTGGGATAACAACTACTTGATTATGGTGGATTATCTTTTTGATGTATTCTTAGCTTCATTTTGCAATTATTTTATTATTATTGCATAAAAGATCATAAGGGAAATTGGTTTGTAATTCTCTCTCTTTGTTAATTCATGTGGTTTGGGTATCAAAGTAACTGTGGTCTCAAAATGAATTAGGCAATCTTCCTTGTGTTTCTATTTTGTGAAATAATTTGAAGAGTATTAGCATTAACTCTTCTTTGAAAGGCTGATGGAATATCGTGCCAAAACCATTTGGGCCTGGATTTTTGTTTGGTTGGGAAACTTTTAATGATTGCTTCTATTTCACAGGGAGATATAGGTTTATTTAAATTCTTTATCTGATCTTAATTGAACTGTGATAGATGGTACTAATAGAGAAAATTGTCCATTTCTTTTAGATTTGTCAATTTGGTGGAGTTTAAAGTTTGTTTTTATGATTCTTCAGATTTCCTCAGTATCTTTTATTATGCCCCCTTTTTTGTTTCAGTTTTTGTTAATTTGGATATTCTGTGTCTTTTAGTTAGTTGGATAAGAGTTCATCTACCTTGTTAATTTTCTCAAAGAACCAACTCTCCTCCATTGATTCTTTTTATTTTTCTCTATTTCTACTTTATTGATTTCAGCCCTCAGTTTGAATATTTTTTTTTGCCATCTACTCTTCTTGGGTGTACTTACTTGCTTTTCTTCTAGTTCTTTCAAGTGTGCTATTAAGTTACTAGAATGATATCTCTCCAGTTTTTTTTTTAACGTGAGCATTTATTGCTATAAATTTCCTCATATCAGAGTTTCATTGTTTCTTATAGTTTGAATATGCTATGTATTCATTTTCACTGAATTCTAGAAAGTCTTCCATTTCTTTCTTTACATATGTCATGACCCAGTTTTCATTCAGTGGGTAAATGTTCAGTTGCCATGAGTTTGTAGGCTTTCTGATATTTCTGTTATAGGTAGCTGATGGTGATTTGATAGAATGCAGGAAACTATTTCAATTTTCTTGTGTCTGTAAAGATTGGCTTTGTGTCTGAGTATGTGTTCAATTTTCAGAACATTCCATGAAGTGCTGAATAGGTATATTCTTTTGTGTTTGGATGAAGTGTTCTATAAATATGTTAGGTCCATTGGTTTATAATGGATATTAGCTCCATTATTTACCTGTTTAACTTTTGTCTGGATCATCTATACATCGGTGAAAGTGGAATATTGAAGTCTCCAAATATCAGTGTGTGAGAGCCAAATTGGATTTAAGCTGTTGTAGCATTTCTTTTACAAAACTGGGTGCCCCTCTGTTCATAGAATAGTTGTTAAGAATTGAAATGTCATCTTGGTGGGGTTTTTCTTTGATTAGCATAAAGTGTCCCTTTCCATCTCTTTTGATTAGTTTTGGTTAGAAATCTATTTTGTTAGATATTAGAATCGCTATACTACATTGCTTTTTAGGCCCTTTTGCTTGGAATATATTTTTCCAACCCTTTACCCTAAATTTACCCTATCTTTGATGTTTAAGTGTGTCTTGGATATAGTAGAAGGACGGATCCTGTTTTTGTGCCCATTCTGCGTCTATGTCTTTTTATTGAAGAACTGAGACCATTAATATTGAGAGACATCAATGCTGATGATCGTTGATTCCTGTTATTTTGGTGCTGGCGGTGCTGGCAGTGAATTGTGTGTGTGTGTGTGTGTGTGTGTGTGTGTGTGTGTGTGTATGAGAGAGAGAGAGAGAGAGAGAGAGAGAGAGAGAGAGAGAGAGAGAGAGAGAGAGAGAGAGTTTCCCTTCTTTGGTTTTGCTGGTGTGAGATTTATTTCCTGTGTTTTCATGGGTGTAATTAACCCATCTTAAATTGGAGTTTTCTAGCTAGCAATTTTAGTAAGGCTGTATTTGTGAATAGATACTGTTTAAATTTGTCTTTCTCCATAGAATATATTATTTAATTGCTCCATCTATGGTGATTGGAAGTTTTGCTGGGTATAGTAGTCTAGGATGGCATGTGTGGTCTCTTAGACTCTGAAAGGCCATTCTTGATTTTAGAGTCAAGACTGAGAAGTCAGATGTAATACTAGTAGATCTGCCTTCATACGTTACATGGTCTTTTTCCATTGAAACTATTAATATTCTTTCTTTGTTGCATATGTTTAATGTTTTGATTATTATACATGAGGAAACTTCCTTTTCTATTCCAATAAATTTGATGTTCTGTATGTTTCTTGTACATGTATAGGCATCTCCTTTAGGTTAGGAATATTTTCTTCTATGATTTTGTTGAAAATGTTTTCTAGAACTTTGATCTGGGATTTTTCTCCTTTCTTTATTCTTATTCCCTTAGATTTAGTCTTTTCATAGTGTCCCAATTTCCTGTATGTTTTATGCCAGGAGTTTTTTAGATTTAGCATTTTCTTTGATCAGTATATCCATATTTTTTATTGTATCTTCAAAGCCAGAGATTTTTCTCTTCCATCTCTTGTATTCTCTTGATGAAACTTACCTCTGTAGTTCCTGTTCAAATTTTTATTTTTTTTATATCCAGAATTCCCTGTTTGTGTTTTCTTTTTTATTATTATTAAGAATTTTTTATTCATTTTACATACAAATCACAGATCTCCCTCTTCCCTTCTCCTGCCCTTCCAGCCTTCACCCCATGATTAGCCCCCCATTCCCTCCTACAAGAAGGTAAGGCCTCCCATGGGGAGTCAGCAGAGCCAGGTACATTCATCAGAGGCAGTTCCAAGGCCCTCCCCCTGCCTCAAGGCTATGCTATATGTCTCCCATCATAGGTAGTAGTCTCCAAAAAGCCAGCTCATGCACCAGGGATGGATCCTGACCCTACTGCCCGGAGGACCCTTAAGCAGATCAGGCTATACTACTGTCTCGCTTATGCAGAAGGCATAGTCCAGTCCATGAAGGCTCCACAGACATTGATCTAAATTTCCTGAGTTCCCAGGAGTTTTGTTTGGTTGCTAGGAAGATCCCAGGAATCCACAAGGATGACCCCAGCTTGGACTACCAGCAATAGTGGAGAGGGTGCCTGAACTGGCATATCCCAGTAATCAGATTGGTGAATACCCTAACTGTCATCACAGAGCTTTTCTCTAGTAACTGATGGAAGCAGATGCAGAGATCCACAGCCAAGTATCAGGCCTGAGCTCCAGGAGCCATTCAAATACAGAGAAGAGGGAGGGATTCTATGAGCAAGGGGCATCAAGATCATGATGGGGAAACCTACAGAGACAACTGAACCAAACTAGTGTTTGTGTTTTCTTTATTGCCTTTGTTTTCATTTTCACATCTTGAACGGTTTTATTCATTTTCTTCAACTGTTTGCCTGCATTGTCTTGGGGGTTACCCTTTGTCTTTGTAGTCAGTTGCCCATCAGTCCACGAGGACAAAGGGGCAGAAGAGACAACAGAGATCCTTGTATGGCCCATGAGCATGATGGAGACAGCCCTCTGGGAGACAGACTTCAGTGAATCAGCTCATTTTTATTCCAGAATGTAAGGATGTAAGGAATATATAGAATTGGGGAACCTGGGGACAAATCAAATTTGCATTAAGTAGCACAGTCCTATCCTAAGACTTCGTATGTGCCAATAGGATCCTATAGCAAAGATCCTAGCACAAGTCTTAGTTACCATATGTGCAACAGGAGAGGCTTCTAGCGGGGATCTTGGCCAAGCCAAGTGGGGATCATGTTAAAAACAAATCAGCCATCTGGCCTACAGACAGCTTTCAGGTAAGATCAGTCTTCTGGGCCCAGGAACATTCTCCAGATAAGGCCAGGTAGAGAGCAGGAAGTTTCGCTGTTGCGCGGGGCGGTGGGGGGTGGGGTGGGGGTGGGAGTGGAGTCCCGTCCATGTTGCCAAGCTTTGGAAAAAAGCTGCCAGATAGACTGCAACCTCTGACCAGCCAGCAAGGCCTTCCAACAGCATTTTGCTGGGTTTCTTGGGGGGATTTATTCACTTCCTTTTTAAGGACCTATCATCTTCATGTAGTGGGTTTTAGGGTCTTTTTCTGTGCTTCAGCTGTGGCCTTCTGTGGTAGCTTAGCTGGGCTTCAGAGGAAATACATTGTCCCGTTACTTATTATGTTCTTACATGCTGGCATGTAGGTATTTGGGTTTAGAATGATTATAGGTCTAGGTGCTGATTTCTGGGTTTGTCTTTGTTAGGTGGATTTTTTCCCCTTATTTTCTGATTCCTCTCTGTGTTTTCAAACAATGTAATGACTATGTGCTACCTCTTTTCCTGTCCTGCTCAGCCGGTGTGTTCACAGGAAATACCTGCTAGTGTTGGAGGCTGGGATACAGCAGTGAATGGAAGGAGCAAGTTTAGGTGAGGGTGATCTATAGGATCCACCAGAGATGTGGTCAGGGAGAAGGGAGACTGTAGCTGGTAATATGTTGCAGTGTTAGGGATGAGATTGAGGGACTAGGACTAGGTGTACAGAGAGGGCCTTTAGGGGACTCTCTATCAATAAAAACCAATTAGCAATTATGATAAGATTTATCTGTGTACTCTAAGGGCTCCATCATATTTATATTGTAAATTACTCAGTGTATTATGATAATATAATTTATAATCAATTGTCACTTGAAAAGAGTTGAAAAAATGAAGTAAATATTTTATTGGGATTTCAAATAAATGTACATTTTTCAATAGGTTTGAGTTTCAGACTTAAAAATATCCATTAACTTGAATCTCTTTCCTCTTCAAATGTTGAAAAAAGCCTGTGTGTATGCAAATGAAAGATGAAATAATGATGGTAAGGTACTAGAGAATATGGTAAATACTGGTGTGCAAAATTATGTTACATTCTACATTTTTTTGTACAGAACAATGCTTATATACCCATCATTAACTTGAAAAAGTCATATGTTACATGCTGAGCTTGTAGAAAATGAAGAGATAGCTGGGTAAGGCAGGCTAGGAAATTCTTCAACAAGCCTTCTTCAGTACATCGTTCGCCTGAAACCTAGAAATGCTATTTCTTGTAATTTTTCTCAGTTTATAAATAACAATTTATGACTACAAGTTATCTAGAAATGATAGATTCCTGCACCTTGCATATAGAGATATTTTCTATACCCTTCCCAATATATCTCATTTATTACACTTTTATAACATATTTATATGCAAAATTCTAAAAACATTCTTCCTAAAATGTTTTAATTTTATTAAGTCTCACTTATTAATTTTTTCGTATTTAAATTAGAAAACATAAATTATGAGTTTCTCAGCCCTATTTAAGACTGCTGTGATTGAACAAGGTCTATTTTCAAAATAAGTAACTGTTATGAAATGCTGCATTCCAATCCTGAGAAGACAGATATTGTCAAAACAAGGGACTTGTGTCATCATGATGGTGCCTCTAGATTGCTCTTTACTTATAATAGACATACTAAAATTCTCCACAATCAAAAAATAGTTAAAATGGAGACGTGGTGGTAAAGGTTACAATGAATTAGGATTCTTGTGTTAAATTCCCAACCAATACATAAAGCTCTATTAACAATATCAGTGAATGCTACTCAATAAAATCAGGATTCTTCTAAGCTCATTCTTAATATGCATTGCTCACAAACTCAACAAATTTGCTCATCTCAAAATCATCTTTTTGTCTTAGAGTTAACATCATGCCTTTCACCATTGCCTTTTAAATTTTATTAGTGATTGAGTGACTGCGTGATTTCATATTAATATGTCTGTAGCCTCATAATTTTATTGTCTATTTTAGATAATCCAAATGTTATTGAAATATTAAAAATATCTAAAATGATTATTCATATCATCAAGGGAATTCAACTTAAAGCAATAAGACTGCATTAGAGTCATTAGACCTCTGACAAAACCAAATCCTACTTCAGTTGGGTGAAGAGAGTGCCTACTCATTAATGAGAGTGGGAGATAGTTCAAGAGAGTTTCACGTTGTCTTATATGCTAAATGATTCTTACTATAGAATCCAGGAATTTTGTCACCAGTATTTACTAGAACTAATTCAATAAAGTACATAAAAATAGGCTCATGGTTATGAGTATTAACTTTATATATAATCACTGAACTTTGGAAGCAACTTGGATATGATCCAGTTAAGGAGGGAAAAAATGTATCCATGCAATATAATATTCTGAATACAAAAAAAGTAATCTAGTCAGGGGTGATAGCTCAGCTGTTGGAATACTTTCTTAACAGGCATGAGGAACTGTTATTGTTGAATTAAAGTCACAAAGATAATACAAAAGAAGAAAGAAAAAGGTCATGTACAATGACACATTCTGAAATGTAAAGACAAAGATGACAAAGGACGCTGACTCTTTAAACAAAAGAAATGTAAAATCCAGAATATTTTATGTTGCTTATTTTCCTCAGTTTTCTAAATTATATGAATCATTTATTGGCCTCAATTCTATAACCCCTATGAGCTACAAAAGAAGCATGATTGATAATTAATAAAATTAGTCACCACAGCTACCTGGTTTTAGATCATTTGTGTCATTTATGATGAGTCCAAGTTTTCCTAATTCACATTCAGTGTTGTCCCAAGTGGGGTATTAATGTATATAATAGAGGTTTAAAGTCTTAGAAGACATTGGAGAAACGTTTGAATTTCCAAGGTTACCACGGACACTTACTTTTTACTCAGAGTGGATGGGTTTGCACAACTCAGAAGGTAGTGATTGACCTAATGGAAGAGAATCACAATAATCATGTGATTCTTCACCTTCCTCAATGCTGTAGAGCCAATGGGACATTGATTGTCTAAATCTGATTGGCCTGAGATTTCCCCATGGCTACTTTCTATATTAGTGCAGTTTGGGGCAGACAGTAATATCTGGTGAAGGGATCTAAAAGCAGTTCGTGTGTATTGACAATGACGAAGAGATTCTCTCTGTATTCAGGCTGTTTTGCTTCATGCAGACATTGAAAATACCCCTAACATCATAATCTCTGTACAGCATAGATTTCAGGACATAAACATGTTATGATGATTTTAACTCAAAGTACATCTTTGGGGTATTTTTTAATAAAGAGAGGAAAAACAATACTAGTTAGAATTGCAATCTTCTCATGTTCCTTTAAAAGAGTATACAACATTGAAAAAAACTGGTCAAGTGGAAAATATGGCATTAAATATGATTAGATAAACACAGTATCTGCTCCTTCATTAAAAGATATGCACATGTTCATTGAGATGTCTGTATAATGTGTAGAAAAGACTAACTATTGCATTTTCTAATCCAGCAATGAGTTTGTCTGCAGATGTCCAGGATTTTACTGATGTTCTGCTCTACTGAAAAAAAAATGTTTTGCAAAATTAACACAGCCTAAGTAATAAGACAAGTATGGCAAATATTGTTCAGTCCTGGAAATGTCAGCATGAATTAAATGGGAGATCAAATTAAATAATTCGACAAGGGTTGAAAGACCACATTCCTCACACACACTTGCAGTTACTCATTCTCACCTTCTTCAGAGAATTTGCTGCCACCAGTGACCCCCTTAAAAGGACTAACACTTCTGGTCAGTGGAGGATTTTCTTTAACTCCAGGATTAAAAGGTTTATTATCATGTTCTCACCTTCTCATAACCATTAATCTAGTTCTTTTGAGGCCCTTCTCATACTATCACCCTTGGGAGTGTATCAACATCAAAGATGATTCTTGGCTTTCCTGTTACTTTCTTCAAGAATGTGGGAATGTGTTATTGGCTGAGAACTCCAGTACACTCTTGGTAGAGGCTATGAGTCTGCATACAACTGCACTACACAGAGACGACAACTACATTTTTTACTAAAATATCTCCCTCAGTATAGACTATAATCCCTCCATTTCCTAACATATTAGTGAAATTGCTGTTATATTTCCTGGTTACTTATGTAAGCATGTCATCAACAACTGAATAATAATTCATAGTGCCCATTTCAACTCAGCATATTAGCTCATTATGCCACTTTCCTCAAACTGGAAAAAATCAGTGATATAACCATCACTTTATTAATGAAATGGGCCATGTTAACGAATATCTGCCCAAGTGCAGATCTTAGTCACTAGAATTAGTTGTAAGAATCAAGGATAAATTCGAAAGAAGCATTAAATACCATAAACTCTCCCATATTCTAGCTTGTTTTATAATTATACTAGGTGTTGATAACAATGAAAACTTGCATTTTACAGATATTTTTCTTAAATCTGATAATGTATTTCTAGATTGCCAATATTTGGGCCTTGTCTTACTGATATTTTTCAAATTTTTATGCTTAAAATTGATTGTTATTTAAATACTGAAAACATATTATTTATACATGTCTCCAAAATGAGTGAACCATCTTCATCTACATTGACAGTTTCCATGTAAGGTGTTATGACCACAGCAGTGAGTACAATATGTTACTGTCCACATGGAGATGGCTGGTCAGATAGTGTTACCAAAAGGAAGAGTAAGTAAGGTAAGAAAGTAACAAACTTTGGAAGATTAATAAACATGAACTCTTAAAGGCCCAGTGAAGTTGATACTGATTTCTTTGGGGAAGAGAAGTAGATGTCTAATTTTCCTTTTCTTAGTTACCTAAAATCCAATTAGGTCTAACATGCCAGTCCTTAAATTTTTGTATTCTCATCTTATAAATCATGTATGAAAGTTAGTATTTCAGTCTTTGAATTTTAACATTAAATAAACGTTTGTTTAATGTGAAAATTGTGCAAGAACAATGAATTTAGAGTAAAAGGTTTTGTTCTTTTTTGACCTATTAACCTTTCTATGAAAAAATATTTTAAGAGAATCTCTCAAGTGTGAAAGTTATTGTGAAATAGATCATATTGAAACCATGATGTCAAATGACAAAAAGTATGAAGTTTTGCCAAAAAAAGTGAATATATAAACTTTCTCTTACATGGTAAATACTAATTAATATCTAGCCATTGATTTATGTAGGAATTTTATTCAACTTGCCTCGACAGGTCCAGTCAATATTCCTCAAAACTGACTGTGGCAAAACAGTGATTAAAGTCAAGTTTGAGTATCAACTCATCTTTGATAGTCTCAGATAGTTTCAATCCTTGCTGCCATGAGTATATCAATAGTTAATGTTCATTTGTAGCTTCATTGGTTGTAAAATCACCTAGCGGTTAATGAGGCACACTTGTGGTACATCTGTGTGATACTCCCTGGGATTTACTGGACAGAGTGGACCCACTGTGGAAACTTGGGGTAGAATCTCAGAACCTGTGTGTCCAGGCAGGAAAAAAAAGGGACAAAAAGAAAGAAAGTTGCTAAGTGCTGGTATTCCCATATTTTTCAGCTTTCTGGTCAACCGTGACATAAACTATTCCTGTGTCTAGACTTGTCTGATGTATTGGGCTCTGGAAATCTGTTCCTGTAAGGTCCTGTGACCTCCACAACATAAAAGCAACTAATACTAACATGCTATCTGAGCACTCAACCAACAGTTCCATAATCTAACAGCTCTGCATTCTATCCATTTTAGGTGAAATTACAGATCAAAAGTTGAAATTATCAGGCCCCGTTATATTGAAAGTTTATCTATATACTTCTAATATTAACCTCCAATTTATTCTGATATTTTTTTATTTTTTAATTTATTCATTCTATATTTAGAGAAAAACATTCTATTTTAAAATTGTTAATCGGTTTTTACGTTGCCAGGTTGGGAAGGTGTTTTTAAGCAGTTTTGGCATGCTTTTGCTTATAATTTCAAATGAACTGTCAAAATGACAAGAATCTTGACAGCATTTTCATAAATATTAGTGAAACACATTATACTTGTTGTTTTGATTTTCATTTTGAATTAATAATGCACGTTAAAGCTCATATATTATTTTTTTAACTAATTCATGTTTGAATTGGGGTCTTTTCCACCAGTAATTCATTTGTGCTCTACCTCTTTCTTCACTTTTAACATATTTTCATACACAACACGAGAAGTGATGATTTTGTATCCTATGTATTTAACTGGATGGCCATCACTAGAATTTCTCGGTGCTAAAGATTTTAGTTTACCCATTTCTTGTTTGTGTGATACAGTCTCATGTAGTTCAGGCTGACTTCCAGCATGCTATATAACTAATCTTGTTCCTTTGGTTCCTGATTCTTTTCTTTTAGTATATGTGAGCAGTCAATGATTAAATATTTGCTCTTCATGTTTACATGTTTGCTTTCAAATTTTCATTAAGACATTCTAATATATGATTATTTCATCAAATATTTTATATCATTGATTTTCTGTTCATAATCCTGGGGTATATTGTATTGTTTTGTATTGCTATCTAGTCCAAGAAAAAGATTTGCCATTGCACAATATCCAATGATCTCCTCAATTAACTTCTCTCTACATTCACATTTCAAGTGTAAAATTTTTAAAAAAAAAAATTGTCTTAGAATCTGTCTTGTCAATTGATTATTGAGCAACCTTGGATTTTCTTCTTCATGTCTTGGTTTCCCTATGACAGTGGCTCCTCAGAGGTTGTTTATATTATTAAATTGGCTAATACTAAAAATTCACTTATAATGATGCATATCAATGTTAATATCTTATTTATAAGTCTAGCTCAGTTATCTAATAATTTAATTTTCAGTTAATTTATACACTACATCCTTAGTATTACTGTATTTGAGGAAACATTTTGCATTTTATCTATAGCTTAATAAATCGTTTAAGTAATGTTTTTTATTATTGTACATATAAAGTGACTCACTGATTCATGTAATCTTATCTTTCAAATATTCAAGCATTTACCATGCTTAACCCCTCAAGCAATAGGCATTACCTCAATAGATGACATGAGAATACTATTAGTGTAACTCCACTAGAAGTTAGTGAGGTTGAATATTTGAGCAATTTGATAGTTGTACTGAAGTCCTACCACTCTCTTATGAATTCTGAGACATAAGTGCAGTTCTCTGAGATTCTAGAATCTGATCTAGTGGCCGCTATAGACTACTAGCCTTCTTCAATATACAAACTAGCATACTTGTGGTTTTCCTTGCCACAGTTATGCTCCATTCTTATTGTTCAACCTAATTTTTAATCATTCCCATGGCCACTCAGAAGAATTCCAGCTTGAATGATGAACTATATGTACATACATTCATATCATTATTTCCTAACAATATTCATAACGTGACGGAGAAACTTAAAATGATATCTATGGGTATTCAAAAAGGGAACATTTTAATGCCGTTTACCTATGCTTCCCCGAGTCTGTCACTTTAACTTTGAAGGGAAAATGGTATAGTGGTGACAGTAACAGATTTGTTAAAAAGAGCAATTAGTTACTAACAATTCTAATTCTGCTGCAACGGATTCAATGAGAGACAATGGATAAAGGTTAAATTGAACCAGTGCAACTTGCCAGATACTCAAAATCCCGCTCTTGTTACCTTTGCTTTGCTTCAGATGAAAATAGAATAATAAAATATTTAGTAATAGTCCACAATCAAATGGTTCATTGAGGATGTAAATATATAATAGGAAGGAGAAAAGGTGACTAGAATTAACATAAAATGGAAATGAATGGCCAAAAACTTTAATCAAATCAAAACTCTCCTTCTTAAAAAGTCCTAGAAATGTAAATAATCCATGTATTTATCCCAGTCTTTCTTAAGCAAATACAATGGAATGTTTTTAGTGTTATATGTACTTCACAAATATGAAAATGTGCATGAGTGCAGAACAGAAAATGTTCCCAGAAGACAAAATACAGAGTCCTCACAGTTTCAGTTTTTTGGTTTTTTGGGGGGGTACGTGTGTGCATGCATGCGTCCGTGTGTGTGTGTGTGTGTGTGTGTGTGTGTGTGTGTGTGTTTATATGTGCATGTTTTTTATAATATACTTTTGAAATTATAATTATATGATTTATCCCTTCCTTTTTTCTCTTACAAGACCCTCCTATGTGCATCTCCTTGCTTGCTCTCAAATTCATGGCCTCTTTTGTCCTTTTCTTTTTCTTTTTCTTTTTTCATTTTACATACCAGCCACAGTTTCCCCTCCTGCCCTACTCCCCACTCTCTCCCCATCTCTTTCCCTCATCCCACATTCACTCTTTATAAGGGGTAAGGCCTCCCTTGGGGAATCAACACAGACTGGCATACCAAACTGGGGCCCGGACCAAGCTTCTGCCTCTTGGATCAAGGCTGAGCAAGGTATCCCACCATAGGGAGTGTGTGTGTGTGTGTGTGTGTGTGTGTGTGTGTGTGTGTGTGTGTGTGTGTGTGTTCCTGTTTGTGTGGATACATGTGTGCAGACATTTGCTTGTACACATGTGTTCATATGAGTGAGGAAGTTAGAGATCAACTTCAAGAATTGTTCCCCAGAAGCCAACTCCCTTGTTTAATGAGACAGGCTCTGTCATGCCTGGAGCTTTGTAAATGGATTTAGGCTGAGTGGATGCCATGAAGCCCCAGGGAACTACTTGGTTCTGCCTCCTTAGCACCTATATTATAAGTACCCGTCACCACACCCAACTATCAGGGTCAGTAAAGTTTGTGCAAATTATTTTAAACATAGAATAAAGGAACATATTGGGACATCCAATCAATAACAACAATAGAAGCAGCAGATAATAATATTCTAGTGATCATTAAATATTTTAGAAACTTTATTGAATCAACTAAATAAATTTCCAACTAATTAATTAACTTTATTTCGCATTTTCTGTACCTGGGTTCTTCTTCAAACATAATCTACCTTAATCACAAGTAATTACCTTCTCAGTAAGGACTTCCACTTGCAAATTTTAAAATATGCTTATCCCTTACGTCAGATATGAACACACAAGTACACATATACTTTACACTTGTGTGCACATGCAGACACACAATTTCTGAATCATTCTCTTCTTAGATGTCCTCACTTAGCATTTATACCCACCTGACATAGTTTATATTTCTTTTTTATTTTCCTGAGCAAACTATTATGAGATGTTCATGAAAGCAGTGGTGTGAGTTTAATGTTCCTACTATGAAAGAAATTAAAAGCCTTCTAGAATTGAGTGAAAATGAATGCACAACACACCCAAACTTATGGGACACAATGAAGGTGGTTCTAAGAGGCAAATTTATACCACTAAATGTCTATATAAAAAAAAAATTAGAAAGATCTCGCACTAGTAAAACAGCACACCTGAAAGCTCTAAAACGGGAAGAGGAAACCACACCCTAAAGGAATAGATAGCAAGAAATAAACTGAGGAGTGAAATGAATAAATTTTTAAAAATGTATCAATGAAACAGAAAGTTGGCTCTTTACATTAATCGATAAGAGTGACAACCTTATCTAAATTAACTAAAAGGTAAGAAATAAGATCCAAATTAACAAATTAGGAGATGAAAAGCGGGACAAAACAACAGACACTGGGAGATCCAGGGAATTACAAGGACATCCTTTAAAAACCTGGCCGCACCAAATGGGAACATCTATAATAAATGAATAATTTTCTCAAAGTATAGCACTTAACAAAGTTACATCAAGATCACATAAGCAATTTAAAGAGACCTACAACTCCTAGTGATATAGAAGCAGTAATTAAAACTCTCCCAAGGCCAGATAGATGGTTTTAGCACAGCAATCTACCAGACTTTCAAAGAAGAGTTAATGCCAGTATTCTTCAGCTTATTCCACAAAATAGAAACAGAAGGAACATCATTCAACTCATTTGAAAAGGCCAGTGTTACCTGAGACTTCAAGTACTATATCCAATAGGTATAAGAGAATGTGTTCCTGACTTTAATGGAATTGCTTTGAGTTTCTTGCCACTTAAGTGGATGTTGGCTGTGGTCTTGCTGTAAACTGCCTTTATTATGTTGAGGAATGTCCTTTTTATTCCTAATCTCTCTAGGACTTTTATCATGAAGGAGTGTTGGATTTTGTCAAAGGCTTTTCTGCATCTAATGAGATGATAATGTGGCTTTTGTCTTTCAGTTTCTTTATATAGTGTACTACATTTATCGATTTTCATATGTTGAACCATCCCTGCATCTCTGGTATGAAGCCTACCTCATCATAGTGGATGATCTTTCTGATGTGTTCTTGGAATTTATTTCCTCGAATATTAATAAGAATTTTTACACCTATGTTCACAAGGAAAATTGATCTGTAATTTTCCTAATTTGTTGGTTCTCTCTCTCTCTCTCTCTCTCTCTCTCTCTCTCTCTCTCTCTCTCTCTCTCTCTCTGTGTGTGTGTGTGTGTGTGTGTGTGTGTGTGTGTTTTATAATTGAATTCTAGAAAGTCTAATTTCTGTTAGTAGTGAGTTGTTCAGTTTACATGAGTTTGTGAGCTTTCTTTAGTTTTTTGTTCTTGTTGATATACAAGGTATTATATTCTAGGCATACTAGGTAGTCAGATAGGATGCAGGGTGTTATTTGAATTTTCTTGAATCTGTTGGGACTTGCTTTGCCACCTTGAATGGATTTGAAATCAAGTAGAGAACACACATTTGCACTTGTTTGTGAGGATGACTGAGAGAAGTTTTAACAAAGAAGGAAGTCCTTCAATGACAATAGACAGTACCGCCTGACAGGTTTGGGGAGTGGACTGAAGAGGAGAAACAAAAAGAAAGTGAGCTGAGCACCATCCTTGTCTTCCCATGCTCCCTAAGAACAGAGGCAGTGTGACCAGATTCCTCAGCCATGATGGACTACATCCCTCATATCATGAGCCCAAATAAACTCTTCTTCTCATGCTTTTCTCAAGCATTTCTCATAGCCACCAAACAGTGGCTAATACAATTTCTTATTACGATAAGTAATTATTAGAAATGTGAAAAAAAGTTTCCATGGCTAATTTGATAGTGGGTAGGTATCGCTAACACCTGTTGCATAAATACATCACAAATGAAGAATTTATTCTTTAGTTGAAAGGGTTGAGCACACTCATGAGAGTAAATTGAGGTGTGGAAAAATATAATCAGCACATAAAATATTAGCATTCTTGTTTATATCTTCACATATAAATGGCTGTTCAGACCATGACTGCAGCATTCCTGAGGTAGATGGATGGCCAATCCACAAGTGTAGTTTTAAGAAGGTTCACAGTTGGATTCAAAGGTGTTTAAGGTACTTCGAAAATTTGCTTATTGAGCAAAGACGTTAAGGTACATTTAAAACCTAACATGTAAGATATCTTATTTGTGATAGTGTTATGTAAGCTATATTAAAATGAAGAATGTCTTCTCTATTAAATGCTAGAGGTTATTAGTACATGTCTCTTATATCCAACTTAAAAGATGCCCTATTATTCCAAATGATAGGATCAAAACAGCAAAATTTGGAACACAGATGAATGTAAATCAAACACTTTGCAGATAGGTCTGGGATAGCCAAACTGACCAGATAAGATGAAGGGTAGTTGTGAGCTCTGGCTGGCTCCCCAGAAGCAGCCCCCCTCCACCAGAGAACATATGAAAGGAACTAATGTACTTTCACACATTGTTGCATCTAATTGCAAAAAGAAGTTGTGGTTAATGACAGTTTCTAAAAAGTCCCCACCTTTTCCATGGAGAAGAAAACAACTACAGATCACCATAGACAAAGAACTAGATGTGAGATAATCAATGAAATCTGAAACTGCATCTTGTTAGCTATGACAAAAATTAGCTCATCTTAGGCATAATGACAGGGGTCATGATAAACCACAAGCAGTTCACCTTACCTGGGAACAAAGAAGGCGTGCTTTAGTTAATGATTGGCATACCTAGTCAAGGCTAAAGATCCAAGCTAAGATCAAAAAGGAATGCACAAGGATTATCAGGACATGTGATCATCTACCTGATTGGATAAACAGCATTTAACTATCTCTGTAGTTGTACCCCAGGGACATGCACAGAGCTTATGGGCCTTTATTTATTTATCCTACAATATACACAAATAATTAACTGATCTTAATAAAAGTCATCTTGTGGTGGTATTGTGTTCCCCAAAATACTGTGCACCCTAATAAACTTATCTGGGGTCAGAGACAGAACAGCCACAATATTAAACATAGAAGTTAGGCAGTGGTAGCATATGCCTTTAATCCTAGGATTTCAGAGGGAGAAATCCATGTGTTCAAGGATACAGCCAAGCATGGTGACTCACGCCTTTAATCCCAGAAAGCAGGCCTTTAATCCCAGGGAGTGATGGTAGAAAGCAGAAAGGTATATAAGGCATGAGGACCAGGAACTAGAAGCAATTGTTTGGTTAAGCTTTTAGGCTTTTGAGTAGCACAGTTCAGCTGAGACCCATTCGGATGAGGACACAGAGGCTTCCAGTCTGAGGAAACAGGATCAGCTGAGGAACTGGTGAGGTGAGGTAGCTGTGGCTTGTTCTGCTTCTCTGATCTCCCAGCATTCACCCCAATAACTGGCTTCAGGTTTGATTTTATTAATAAGACTCTTTTAAGATTCATGCTACATCATCTCATCTGTTAAAATTCTGCCACCTGTCTTATAAGAAGCCCCTAGGTAAGCTGTTCATCAGTTCTTGTCTCCCTTGGGACCTCCTGTCTCACTCTTTAGAGCCTTTCTCACTTTTACCAAATAATCCTCCATTCATTTTGCTCATTCCTTTCTCTGTATACACCTCTGGTCTTTATCATCTTGAGACAATGAATCCAAGAGTCACTGACTGGAGGCAACCATCCATCGTTTGGCACCTTACCTTAGTTTCGTTTCTTTTCTTTTTTTTTTTTTAACTTTATAAGTACCTACATCACTTTGATATAAAAACATGAAGATAAAACCAAGAGTGTTGATAAAGAGGCTTTTTTTTGGGTGGATAAGAGTGTGATATATGGAAAATATGTAGACAAATATTAACACATAGATCGTTTTTCTATGCTACTTAGTAAGATAGTTCAGAATTCAGACATCAGCAATAAAAAAAAGAAATAGAGTAAAAATGTTTAATGGTTTTTTATTTTTCTAATGTTTTGAAGCTATAATTTCTCTTTACTTATAATTTTACATATTAAAATACAGTCTCAGTGTGGAAGATAAAGAAAATAATTTGAACTGAATAATGCAACTTAAATCAGCAAAGACCTACATGTGTCATTTTTGTCAAACCCATTTGTTACAAAAACTCTGCCAGTTCACTTGAAAAATGTAGATTCCTGGGCTTCTGGGCCCCATAACAGAGAACATTTTAATAAATCTTTCAAACCAGTAGCTTTTAATTTTTGCGTAGCAGCTTTATCATCCCCAAAAGATACTTTGTATCATTATTTTATGAAATGTAAGAAACATGAAATAGGAGATGAGCATGAAGAATGTGGCCTTTACAACAGAAAGAATGGAGCAGGGACAAAAACTCAACTCAGGCCGACTCTGCCTGCACAAATGTGACTGATAGTTGTCTTGCAGTTTCTGTTGCTGTGAGAAAGTACTCTGACTAAAATCAACTTGGAGAGGAAAGGGTTTATCACTTCTTGCAGTTATGTTCTTTTATCAAGAGAAGTCAGAGCAGGATCTGAAGGAAGGAACTCTGAGGCAAGAACAGATACAGAGGCCATGGAGAAGTGATGCTTACTGACTTTTTCTTAATGGTTACTTTCTTATATCCTAAGGCCAACTGCACATGGATGGCACCACCCATCAATCACCTCATGTGGCGCTGTTTCTGCAGGCCACTGGCTGACACAAAGGGATGTAGTGGGCTAGAAGTGAAGAATCGGAGGATATCAGGAAAAGACCTAGCGGGAACTGGGTCTGAACGAACAGGTAGAGTCCCCAAGCAGTGAAGCAGGTGTGGGAAGAGAGGACCCGTAGGCAGACTGCAGCAGGACTAAGAGAAGTCTGGAGACAGAAATGAAAGGCTCAGTGAAATGATTCTTATTTTAACAAACGAAAGGAGTGCCATGTTCAACATCTTTACTTAGAAAGTTAAACACTACCTGGACTTTTCCATATAAGTGTTTTATTTTAGATATTATCTATTTTATCCTGGCAATAGCTATCATTTCCCTAAGGACAAGACAAAAGCATTTGTTGGGTAGACATAAGGATAGAGACCTCATGCCCTTGACATAAGGAGAAGAAATAGCAGTGTTTACAAGAAAGCTATTTTAATTGATTTATTCAGGTCATAAAATGAGCATTAACATTCCACTGCATTGGTCAAAAATATTGTCCATAAAATGCAGTAGATTTTGAAACTAAATAAGTTCATTCCATTTTAACACAAAATTTATTCACATTAATCTGTTTTCTTCTGGCAAGTGTTTGTCTTGGAAAATGACATTTTGGCTATATACTAATGATTATACTCACAAAGTAATGTTACCTTATAAGACTTGAATTTATTACTGACATGTTCAGCATCATAATGAGGAATTTACCACCATTGCTACCAATGTCTAATACTGTGTGTGAAGGGGTTATTTTTGAAAATATAGTATAATTACATTTCTTACTTCCCTCTCCTCCCCACAAAGTCTCCCTTGTACCCCACATAGTTCTCCTTCAAACTCACGGTCTTTTACTCATTAATTAGTATTACATTCATGTAGGTATATCTATTAATTTTGACCTATGGATTAAGATTAATCAAAAGGGCATGTAACTCAAATTAAGTAGATGATCAGCATTTGCAGACTATAAGAGTTAGGTTTGTCATTAGAAATCATTGTTTGTGCTAACACTGCATTATGTCTTTATGTTTGGAGTATACATGAATATAAAGAGATAACATGATAAAGAACTAAAAATAAAATACATGTGCACGTATTCAATTTGTAATTATTTTATAAATTGGTAAAATATTATTTTCAGATTTTATACAAAATTAAATAACCCTGGAAAGCATCTAATTAATGAAACTAAACTTATTGGATAAGGATTGGATATAGAGAACTAGTTTTTACTAGTGTTTTACAAGTGAACCCAAATATATGACTATAAGTTTACCTGGAAGATGGTAGAAGAAATGTCTTCAATGTCTAAACTAGAAAATATACCAGACATTAAACTTGATTTACTAATTAAATTGTGATTATCTCCATTTTAAAATTTCTTAAATTAAAAGGAGATAATTGTAATATGTTCACATTTTTCCTTTTCTTTCTACTTACCAATCCCCTTCCCATACCCATGCCATTTGGTCCTATTCAGTGACCTTTTTATTCTTTAATGGTTATTGTTTTACACACACATATAAACAAACAAATCATAATATAGAAATGTAGCCTGTTGAATTCTTTTAGCAATGTTTAAATGTATATATATATTTTAAGGATGACCCTTTGATATCGGTAACCAATAAGCAGGGCATCCTTGTGAAAGACGTATTATTCTACACTCATCATTCTTTGGTTAATTGTAGCTCTTAGTCTGCAGTGAGATTTTCTTCCACATTAGCACATCTATAGGTGTTGTCAAGTCCTTGAAGTCCTGATTAGGCAGCCATATTTTCTGAGGCTCATGGGTGGAACTTCCCTGTCATTTGTGTCACCGTAAGACACAATCTTACAACAAACTTCTTGGTCCTCTGGCTCATAAAATATTCTACACCCTCTTCCACAGAGTTCTCTGAGCCCTTGGCAGAGGAATTCTGTTGAAAATGCATTCCACTGGGGGTTACACATCCTATCATCGCTTGGTCTTTGCATTTTGACCATTGGTGGATTTTTGTAACGGTCTCTGCTGCAAAGAGAAGTTTCATTCATAAGAGGTGAGTACTACAATTACCTCTGTAGATACGGATAGGGTTTAGATGCAGTTAGAAATTTTGCTAGTCTAGTAAACTGATGGTAATAGGTTTTCTTCTAAGATCCATGGTTTCACTAGTCTTGGGTAGTTGTCTAGGTTTCCAAAACAAGGCATGATTTCTCTTCCTTGAGTAGGCCTTACTTCTGTTTAGACAACTATTTGTCATCTAACATCTGAGTACCACTAGTGTACCCTTAAGGGTATTATGCCACGTTGATCATTTTTCCTGGTTCATAAGTGTCACAGCTGGATACTACTATTGGTTGCTTCCCTCCCTATGCACCTGCCAGTGCTATAGTAGCTAGTCCTCAGGGATGAAGATTTCAAAATAGATCGGGGTCAGACAGTCTAAGTTGCTTTTCCCTCTTTCCTCCATGATTTAGTAAAATTATTTTGTTTACTTGAACTATATATATGCTATAGTTTGATTAAGGAAAAAAAACAGTTTCAGAGCAAAACTTAAATCCAGATATCATTGGTTTATGTTGGATTATTCTACATCCTAGATGTGCAGCCTTGGCTAAACTGCTTAAGTCTGAGCTTGATGTTTTCTCATTACTAAAGTACAATATACAATATGGCCAATGCAATACAAAATTTCTGTCTTGTAGGGATGCTGTATGATCCAAAAAGTCAAGTCATCTGGACAAAGATAAATAGAAACATCAGGATTGACACCATACAACAAATGAATTTAAGAGATATCTAGACAATGTCTATTTGCTGTTTCTTCTATCCTAACACTGAAGAATACACATTACATTCAGCAACACTTGGAAGCTTTTCTTTTGTGTCCCAGGAAGGACATCCTGGGATGCAAAAATATCTTTACAAATTCAAAAGATCAAATTCACTCTCTGTATTCCCTCTGACCACAATGCAATGAGACCTTCAATCAAGAGAAGAAAAAAAAAACCTCAAATAAATATACAAACTCATGGAGATTAAACAACTAATTGTTAAATGATGAATGAGTTAAATAAGAAATCATTATAATTCATAAATTTGTAGAAGTATTATGGACAAATACATGGTGTGAAATGCTTGTTTGTAAGTTTGCTGCTACTAATCCTCTCTATGCTGCCATAACTGAGATAATTGTCATTGTTGTTCCATTCCTAATAGGTAACAGGTTGACTCCTGTCCATATAATCATCAAGAATGTTTTCTCACCATGCTATGGCACATTAACCACTGCAAATGTTGATTACTTAGTAGCTACATCTGTACCCAAAGCCTTTAAATAGATTATATCCATTACCAGATAATATCTCGGTTTAGGGATAGATCTAATTCTTTGTGACAGTCACTAATGTCTCACTAGGCTTAGGGTTTTGATGTTGTTTTTATTCTCACCCAGAGTTACACAAATATTGCATATGGTTGCTGCTCAATTAAACTCAACTCTATTAAAGTCCAATGTGACTGACATTGCACATTAGCTCACCATAGTTTTACAAGTATCTGAGCATAGGTGTGCTGTCAGCTTTATGACATGAAGATGGCAGAGCTTGAAATCCCCAGGAGAGATTTTCTACAATTACTTAAATTCCTTACACTTAAAATCCTTAGGATATCTCAACATTTAACTGTTATGCCTCCTATTGTGCTTTATTTTCACATCTCCATGAATCTTGATTAGGCTAAGTTCATCATTAATCTTTAACTTATCAACCCAAGAACACAATTAGAGTCAAATAGAATAATGAGTGGTATTAAATGAACACAGATGAACATGCCCAAGAACACATTCAACAACTGCATATGTTCCCTGATTATACACACCCACTAATTCACAGGGATACAGAACTTTAAACACTTCAGTAAAAATCAAGAATTGGCAAACTGTGTGCCACAGCCAGATTAAAATATGTCAAAAAGTTTTATGGGTAAAATATCTTCTGTGCCAACTACTTCATTTTGCCACTATGAACAAGGACACTATGAACAAAGAAATGATCTCAGTCAATATATAAAGGAACAGGGCTGTTTTCTACCAGAGCAGATGCAGAGACTTGGAGCCCAACATTAGGCTGAGCTCATGGAATCCTCCTGAAGAGAGGAGGGAAGGATTGTAGGAGCCAGAGGGGTCAAGGACATTACAGGAAAACCCACAGAATCAACTAACCTGGGTTCTTAAGAGCTCACAGAGACTGAGCCGACAACCAGGGAGATTGCATGGGTCTGACCTAGGCCCTCTGCATATATGTGACAATTGTATAGCTTAGTGTTCTTATCATCGACTCCTAACAGGGGGAACAGGGGCTGTCTTTGCTGCCTTTTGCTGTCTTTGCTGGCTTTTGGGACACTACTTCTCATATTGGGTTGCTTGCTCAGCCTTAATACGTGGGAAGGTGGTTAGTCTTACTGAAACGTGATGTGTCATGTTTTGTTGATATCCATAGGAGGCCAGCTCTTTTCTGAGTAGAAATGGAGGAGGAGTTGTTGTTGGAAGTTTTCCTGTGTCCCAGCCAGCCAGTGGAAGGGACAAATCTCTCCTACTCTTGTCCCCCAAGTAAGCACACAGAGCCTTACATTAATTATAACTGCTTGGCCATTAGCTCAGGCTTATTACTGACTAGCTCTTACACTTAAATTAACCCATTGCTGTGGGATGTTCTGTATGTCCTGTGGGAGCCCTTCTTGGGTTCTTTGTGGCGTTACCCAGCAGGTCCGCATAGAGGATGATTAGGACCATGGGCCTGAGTGCAGGTGTCTGAGATGGTCTGCACTTGGCTGTGCTGGGGGATGGTCTGTATGTCAAGTTGTTCTGATTGATCAATAAATAAAACCTGGGCTGTGGCTAGGCAGGAAGTATAGGCGGGACTAACAGAGGAGAAATAAAGGAACAGGAAGGCAGAGAGAGACGCTGCAGCCGCCGCCATGACCAGCAGCATGTGAAGTCACATGGAAGCCACAAGCCACGTGGCAAGGTATAGATTTATAGAAATGGATTAATTTAAGATAAAAGAACAGTTAGCAAGAAGCCTGCCACGGCCATACAGTTTGTAAGCAATATAAGTCTCTGTGTTTACTTGGTTGGGTCTGAGCGGCTGTGGGACTGGCGGGTGACAAAGATTTGTCCTGACTGTGGGCAAGGCGGAAAACTCTAGCTACAACCCATAATTCTTATCTACGTTTAGCCAAGTGGCTTGGTACCTATTCTCAGTTCTGTCTTGTCATCTTGTTTCCTCTGTGTCTGGCTTCCTCCTGACTTTGCCTTCCTCTCCTCTTCCCAGAACTTTACTTGTCTGCTCTCCCTGCCTATACTTTCTATGTGGCTACTGGCCAATTAGTGTTTTCTTTATCAACCAATCAGATCAATACATATTCACAGCATACAGAATGACATCCCACAGCAAGGAATGGATTGTAGGGAAAAGGGAAGGTGGGGGAAAGGTAGTGGGAGGAAAAGAGGGAAGAGAAATTGTGGTTGGAATATAAAATAAATAATAAATAAATAGAAAAATAAAAAATATTTAAATATGTATTTTTTTCTCATTCAGTATGTTCTGATTACAGTTTTCCTTCCTCTGCTCCTCCCAGTTCCTGTCAACCTTCCCTCCCATCTGAACCCACCCCCTTTCTGTCTCTCATTAGAAATAATAGGCTTCTAAGAGATAGCAACAAAACAAAACAAAATATAATATAATACACTGAAACAAAAAGCCATCACATGGAAATTAGATAAGGCAAAGCAACAGACGGAAAAGAGCTCCAAGAGAAGGCATAAGACTCAGAGAGCCACTCATTCACACACTCAGGAGTCCCATGAAAGCATCAAATTGAAAGCTGTAATATATATACAGAGGAAATGGTGAAGACCTGTGTAGGCCCTGTACTTACTGCCTCAGCCTCTGTGAGATAATTTGAGCTCTTCTCAGTTGATTTAGAGGGCTTTGTTCTTTTGGTGTCTTCCATCCCTTCTGGTTCTGACACTCCTTCCTCCTTTTCCAGGGGGTCCACAGAGCTGTGAGTGGAGGGATTTGATGGAGACATCCCAATTAGAGTTGTGTGTTGCAAGATCTCCTTTACTCCATAGTGTCTGGCTGTATTTCTCTGTATTTGTTCCCATCTGCGATAGGAGAGAGCTTCTCTGGCTGAATAAGGCACTGGTTTATGAGGACAACAGAAGGTCAGGAGTATTCACTTTATTGTTACTTTTGTTTTCTTTAGACTAGTAGGATTTGGTTTTACCCTAGGTCTCTGGCTATTTTGGCTCTGGTTCCTGGTCACCCAAGCAGTGTCATGTATGGATTTCATCTCATGGAGTGGGCCTTAAGTCAAATCAGACATTGGTTGGTTACTTCCATAAGGTTTCTGCCACCATCTCTAACATATTTTGTAGACAGGACAGACTGTAGATCAAAGTTTTTGTGGCTACAGTGGTGTTTACATTTCCCTTTTGGTAGCCTGCAGGGTATCTTCCTGTACTAGGCAGATTAGAACATAGGAGTGAAAGTTCTATGTAGGCACCAGCTAGACTTCTCCCTGTTTAATGAGTTATATGGGTGTTGTCTTCAACAATGGAACCTTGCTGTCAGTTTTTATAGAACAACCTACTGTCTTGGTAACAACTTAGACTCTTTGGGAATTCCCATAGTACTGACAAAGGATATTTTGAATATGCCACTTACTAGTTGATATCTTTACAGGAAAACAATTTCTGATGGTGTCTACTTGCCAAACTTTGTGTATGAGAAATAGGTTTCAGTACTGTTCAACTCTTAGTGCATGACAACCAAAGCTGAAACTTAACAGTCGATTCCTGTCTACTTCACGAGGTAGAGACTCCTGGGCTGCTGAACCTTGGATTTCTCCTGCTTAGTTAGAAGAAAAATTAGTAACATGTATATTAACAGTGACTATTATAAGCTCTGAAAACAGACCAGAGGTATCCCTAAATAATTTTCACATATGGAAAATAGCATGGACCATATCTGAAAGTTTTAACAAGCTCATCATCATGGCTGCCTGTGAATTTTGCATTGTTCATAGTCAGTACTTACCACCACAGTCAATGTTTATGACAAATCCCTTAAAGTTGCTCTCCCACTGCTTTCCTTCTCTTCTACAACTCTAATTGACACACACAAAAGGGTAACAGTTGAGAGGCCTTATGCCCCAAACACAGAACTAGTAATTAGAGACTATCTTGTGATGTACTAGCAGTGAGAAAAGACTGTCCTTTGGTATCAGGTGTTATTTTAATGATTGTGTACCATTCAGCAAGACTGAGTCAACACATAGTAATATTATTGACTGTATAAAAAACCTCCGACTACATATCTAATGTGCAAAGTGGTTATTGCAATATATAGCAATGCTGCACTTTAAAAGTAATGATTTAAATAAGAGTTTGAGTCCTAGGCCCTAAATGGGATATCTTCCTCAAACACCCACCACCACCAATACTATTGTCACTAATGTTCTGGGAACATCAAGGAAGAGAGTCATAAAGATTGTAAGAGCCAGATGATGGGCATTTCATGGCTGTTGCATTCATGAACTTACAGCAACTGTTCAGACCCTACACAAGATCAAGCCAGCCAAAATCCTGGCATAGATGGGGAGGAGGTATTCCCCATGCCTCCTCTCTTCCTGGAAAGTTATTGGCAATTGATATCTTCTTTGAGAAGGAGAATCATATTTGTTTTGTTTTGTTTTTTTAAGTGTGTAACCACTGGTAGACTTTCCATTTTTCAGTGGACGGCTCCACACACATGCACATATATGCAGCAGTAATTGGATATGGTAGGTTATAAACACAGGAAGACATGAATTTGAAAGGGGGCCATGTTGGGAGGAATTTGAGGAAAGTTGGAATAGAAACGTGAAAGATGATTATGGTCATGTTCATGGTACACATTCATGAAATTCTCAAAGATAAAGAAATATTAATATAAATATTCAAAAGAGTAGTAAAAGAATAGATTCTAAATAGTCTCACCACGAAGCACAAAGATATAAAGGGAAGTACTTATCAGTTGGCTTGATTTATTCATTCTAAAATGAATATATACATTTATAGTGCACAAATATATGTATTGATGGATAAAATAAATGAAAATTATAAAATAAGTGATGATATTATTTGTTGAGAAAATAGGCAACAATTAAAGGAAAATGGTTACAGCTATGTATTCTGTTTTTTTACAAAAGGTGTAAGCATAACACTGTCTCCAATTACATATCATTTGTTCCCTATTTTTTCCAAAGTATTTTTGTGTGTATGAAAGTTCAGTTACAAAGCTTATCTATTCCAAATGACTTGTTTCCAAATATGATCTGATAGGGATATTGATTGTCTTGCTATAACAAGACTCTTCGGCTGTTTGAGTCCACTGACCCAAAGCATGAACTTATTAATAACAATATTCTGCTATCAATAGAAGCTATTTACCATCCACAGAGCAGGAAAACAATATAAGGTAGCTTTTTAAATTAATGTTTTGCTTTGTTTGTTGTACTTGAGCTCTTCAAATACATAAAAATATGTTTGTAAATATGTGAGGGGGATTGCAGAGGTTTGGGGGGAGGGACTGGGAGGAGAGGAAGGATGAATGGGAAACTGATCAGATCGGTGGGAAAATAATTAATTAATTAAAAATTTTAAAAGAAACACATTTCATAAAATAGATATAAGCAAAATCTTAACACATTATAGCAGGTACCAGTTCACAATGGAAGAACCAATGAGCCCAGGAAAATCCTGATTTGTAGTCATCAAAAGACAAAGTTTATAGCATTGGAATTCCCACAATTTTGGAAAGTTCTGCTGATGTTTCCTTCAAGTTAAAAATTTATATTTTTTCTATTAATCCAAAAAATCAATTATAATATTTTCTAGTAAGCCAGAAAATTCTGAAACACACAAAAGTGTTCCTGTGTGGGAGTTTGGAATATTCATATTAAGAACCAGAAATAAGAAGTGTTTTGCAAGTTTCAGATGCATGGCTCTTTGACAAAGAAAAACTTAATTCACTACAAGCATAAGATCAGATTGGATCTCTTCTCCATGTCCCTTCTTTGGAGTAATTTAGAACCGGGAAAAACTGCTGGTGAGACACTCATCAAAAACAACCGCAGTAATTTTAGTCCCTCTCTCCAGCAATGCCAGTTAAGCACAGAAACCCATTCTCTCCTCACTATAGTCTCCACATTCATTGAAAGGTTGTGAAAGTTCTGTTTGAGACTCCATTGTACAAGTGTTCTGAGTGTACCAGAGATTAGTGCAATTATTTTTCTGTATATCTTTTTTGCAAAGGAGATGAAACTACCTTCAGTTCCATTTCAGTGATTTGTCCTCTTGAGTTCTCATGAGGCTTCATCTCTTAGTAAAGACTATCTGGAATAGCAAATAAACAGGAATTTCACTTTTAACCGCCACTGAACCTGTTTATTGTGTAGAGGGTACCTTCATGTCAGTTTATTCTCTAGAAGGGTTAGAGAGCTGAAAACTTCTTTAATCTGTTGACCATTCTTAGTTGTGTTGCAAGTTAAGCTGAAATACCATTATTTAAAAGTATTTCCAAGTCATGGACTACCTGAAAAATGTGCATGCCATTGTAGTCCACATCAACCTTCTCATTTATCCTAGTAAAGAAATTAAGTATACTATCTGGCAATAATTCTTTAGTAAAGAGCTACATCGTTTGCCACTAGTTTGTGATCTCTGTATGCATTTCCTCCCTCATATACTTTGTATTGATTTTAAACAATGATACATCAACAAGAATAAGTCAGTCTAGATATTTCAATAAGCTTTTGTTTTTGTTTTTGTTTTTCACGAGAGGGTTCTTCTGTGTAGCTTTGGTTGTCCTCTGTAGACCAGGCTGGCCTCGAACTCAGATATCTACCAGCCTCTGCTTTCCAAGGGCTGGGATTAAATGTGTGTGCCACCACCACCTGGCTATAATTTTTCTAATAAATCTGTTAATACCAGTCAGCATTTCAATTACTAGACAGTTGTGCATTATATTGGTTATGTTTCTTATTGCTGTAACTTCTGCCTGACAAGAAGAACCTTTAAGAATAAGAGTTTATTTAGTTCAAAAATAGAGCCCACCAGAGTGGGGGAGGCATGGCAACATAGGCACCAGGCAGCTGGTCACATGCTATCTATGTGCAGGGAGCAAAGAACACATAGGAAGTGGCTATAAAGTCTCAGTCTTGAGCCTAGTGATCCATTTTCTCCAGCAAGTCTTTATCTCCAGCCTGAGTAGTCCACGCTATCCCGAAGCAGCAGCACCAACTGGGGTCTGCCTGGTCAAACTCCTATGTGCCTCTGACAAACATTTCATATTAAACCACGGCATCAAATAATGGAAAAGACATTCCTATCAGGATTTAAAGGACTGTGAATGGACACATGATGAAAAAATTATAGGATTTTATGGAACATAAGCCTGACTTTTTAGCAATAGCCTGCATTTCTAGTCGACAAACAGAAAACTTTCATACCAGGCAACATGAGCATTTACGAGTTTAGAAGAAATGCTGTCATGTGCTAAGATAAATTGAGTTCACTTTTGCAACCAAATGACAGGATATAAGAAATTATTCACCAGTAATTCTCTTGAGGCTCAGTCATGCCATGAAGAGCTTCTTCAGATCACTCAAATGCCAGTATTTAGATGATTTATGAATGATAAATTCAGGATTGGTGGTAACTGAAGCCCTAACTACTTCTTGTAATCACTGATCTTGTTAATTTCTCAAGAAATAGGTTAGGTACTCACAAATGTAGTTGATGAAAAAATAAGCATGGAAATTTTAGAAAATACTAGGAAACTGTTCCCTACAGGAATGAATAGAATTAAAATATTATTTATCTCCTAATGTCCAAAAATACCAATTGATTTGTAGCTTGTAAGAACTGTGGTGAGTACCTCCTTTAGGTGAATCATGCCTTAGGTGACCTACATCCTGAATATGTGTATGCTTTCCTTTGGAAACTTCATGTTCTTTCAAATATTAAATAGTAAGAAAATAAATATAATCAACAAGAAACAGTTCACCCCATGCATTAACTTGTCAATTTTGTTAAGGACTAAAATAAAGAATCATGCTTGATAATCCAGAACGATCATTGACACTATCAGAAAATAGAAAGAAAAATCATTCACATGAAACACATTGAAACATATGGAACACAGTTCTCCAAGTATAATGTAACATACAAATTAAAATAAAGGTTTTGTAACCAATTTTGGAAGGAGGTGTAAAGCGATTGCATCAGTATTTCTACAGGGGTGTTTCTCAAATAAAAGAACAGACTTGTATACCTCAATATTTTTCAAGTAAGAGAATAGACACAGAATGGACAAGTTATGATGATCATCTTTTCTTCTAAGTTTTTAATTTGTACTCTGTCATCTTTCTTCCCACCCCCTTTTTTCATTAAGAAAATTTTTTCATTCATTTTACACACCAAAGATCCCCCTCTTCCCTCCTTCCACCCCCCAGCCTTCCCCTCCCAGCCCACCCCTCCAACTTCCACCCACAAGAAGCAAGGTTTCACTTGGGGAGGCACATCCAGTAGAGGTAAGTCCAAGCCTTTCTTCCTGCCCCAAGGCTGCACAAGGTGTCCCATCATAGGTAGTGGACTCCAAAAAGCCTGCTCATGCACCAGAGATAGATTCTGATCCTACTGCCAGGGGGCCTCCTAAGCAGATGAAGCTACACAACTGTCTTGCCATACAGAGGGCCTAGTACAGTCCCATGTAGGCTCCACAGCCTTTGATCCAACTTTCATGAGTTCCCTCTAGTTTGGTTTGGTCATCCCTGCATGTTTCCCCATCATGATCCTAATGCACTTGCTCATAGAATCCCTCTTCTCTCTCTTTGACTGGACTCCTGGAGCTCTGTCTGGTAACTGGCTCTCTTTCAATTATACCTTTCAAGGGTATTTTACTATCTGGCACACATTTTCAATGAACCAGTCTTCCATGGAGTCCTGAAGTAGACACATAGAAGCTATTAAGTCAATGTTCAAAATATCCCTAGCCTAGGAAAAACACAGATTTTTGCTCTTATTTTGATAACTCTGTTTGAACAGTAGCCACCTATTCTTAAATTATAATAGCAGATATAATGTCTCTGAGGAGGAATGGGTCTCTGAATAAAATGACAGAATATGATGTTTGTAAACAAAGGTGGTGAGGTTCTGAGCATTATCCATGGAATTCAATTCATTTAGTTTTTGTTTGTTTGTTTAATTTTTAATGTTGAGAAAATTTTACTTGGCAACAATATAAAGTAGGTATTGTGATACTCAAACAATTTAAAATTTCCAAGTTTTCTCTGAAAATTGCATGAAATCTCATAGTAGGAATTTAAGTAGCAAATAACAATTTAGACAGTAAGTTCCCTCCATAGACTCTTTACTGATCCTCTGGCTTAACTAAAGTTGATGAACTACAACCCCAATGTGTCCTCTTCATTTGCATCATTATTGATCTTTATCAGTGAGTTCCCACATCATGACATTTCAAATGTACACCAAGCATCATCTCACTATTAGGTCATCAATGTCTTGTCTGGATCTTCCCATGCTTTTTTCTACTGAGTTTTTCTTCTACAACAGAATGTGCTGTAGCTTTGGTAGTGGGTCTAGTTCTCATTTCAATATTTGTTTGAAAATTGCATGCTCTATATCCTTTAAGACCACAAAAGTAAGTTCACAGTTTCTTTGGCTGTCCTTCAGTGGGTTCATTCTTTCTTTGCCTATATAAAAAGGAGGAGTACAGCCTATTTTCATATAAGGAAGGCGTTGTATACAATTTCCAAAATGATCATATCTAATGTATTCACATCTCAATTCCTCTGAATATTGACTCAGTGAGTGTTTTCTTAATGGTAGAATGTTTTCCCATTTTTCCTCTCATGGGCTTCTTACTTTGCCTTCATGTTTACTATCCAATTCTTTCATTTGAGATGTTTAGTTGCTTAACACAACTTGATATGTGTTCACTAAACACTATGCCCTGGAATATGTTTCTATGATAAAGTGTAGGTGAGATACATACTATATTCATTTTCCCTATTAATAGAAAGTGACTAAATGCTATATGGGGTTTTGAAGATGAAGAAGAATGTGCCTATCATTAAAATATTACAAAGAAAAGTTCTTCTTAATTGGAAATCTGGCCCTGATTTTATAAACATTAATTATAAAATTAAGAAATGACAACATTGAAACTTTCTGTATCTAAACTATACCTCAATAAATTTGAATACTAAAAGTACAATTAAAAAAGTTAATAAGTGTGTTGCATATATTCAACTAAAGAAATAAGTATTTTAACTCTTCTATCTCCTTCTTCACCAGCCTGCCAAGGGCTGTTCATTCCTGGGAATGCCACTCAGAGCACCCTTTCTTTCTCAAGAGTATGTCAATTGCTGTACAGCTGTCCTTCATTCCCTGTCCAATCCACACATTCTTAAGAATGCAGTCTGAGAAATTTGATTGTAGCAATGTTTGTTTATCAATACAATCATTTACTCTGAGACATATATAGATTAGCATTTTTCTCTCACATTATGTAAAATCCTATCACTCTGTGAAGCTTGCCCTCTGCCTCAATGATTCCTTATGGATTCCTTCTTCACATTTAGCTTTGGACATTTATCAAGCTATAGACACATCATCTACTAAGTATCTGTGTGTTTGTGAACAATATTTAGTACATATATTTCATCTCTTTTTAAGTCTAAATCTTATAGACGATTTTGGATTTATCTTACCTTGGTAAGTTCACAGAAAAGAATATAAACATACTGTTCTCCAACCAACCACCTCAAACCTGAGTGAAACTTCAATATTATTAACATTGTTTAAGTACAAGCATTCTCAGCTCTCTAGCTTTCTACTACTACCAATATTAGCTACTAGCTCTTAAGTCAAGTTAGTCCATACAAAGATATAAATTTACTACATTGCAATGTACTTGATAATGTACCACCTGCAGTTTGTTCTAATCATGTAGAAATATATGGCACATTTACAAATCTACTATCATTGTTTTCATAGATATGATGAAATCTAAAGAGTTAATGTTATCAAAGGCTGATAAGTGTAAACACTAGATCTTGTGAACGCAGGTACGGATTTTTCTTTACGTCATTCTAATCCATGAAGCTGTTTAAAGAAACAAGCTTGACCTAGATTTCTGTATATTTATTATACCAAATTATATTAACCCACCTTTGCTTTGTTAAATAAGCAGCTTTGCTATACATTCAGAAGAAAAAATCATCTAACTTTTAAATACTTTATAGGTCAATGTCAAAACTAAGATTTGAGCAATTACACCATGACTCCACAAATACCAATATATGATACAAAATAATAGCCATGCAGAAACCAAACACAACTTTAATCCTAATAGGTTGAACTTAGCAGAAATATGATGAATCATCTATGAAGATTAATTACAATCCCTCCCTTTCAGATAATATCAGGTTCTGCAAAGTCAATTTAAACATTAAGGCATATTATGATGACAAGAATACATTTAGAAACGAAGTAATAATGGAAACAAAATTAAAATATTAAATTATCTTCTAACAACATTATATTGGCAAATGTAATGCTGTGAAAAAGCTCAAGATCTGTAATAAAATTATATATCTGACTTAGGAAAAATATGTATTAAATCAGAATAAATTTTTAAGAGCTATTATAAAGTAAAATTATGTTGATAAAGGATTTATTGAAAATATGAATCATGTAAACATTTAGGTTTTTACAATTACTGAGAACTAGAATGATGAAGAAAATTTAAACATGACTCAAGAAATAGGTAATAATACTTAAATTGTGTTTTATTCCTATCATCATAATATTTGATTTAGTATGTTAAAACAATATAATAAATGTTTAAAATTACATATATAGCTTTTATTATAAAATGTGTGTGTGTGTGTGTGTGTGTGTGTGTGTGTGTGTGTGTGTGTGTGTGTGTGTAAGCATGCTCTTGAACATACACACAAATTCCTATTTAGGAATTTAATGTTCATATTAATGGGTATTGACTAGCAATGTTATGTGTCAAAGGTTGATACTTGGGTGACTGAGTACATATGTTATAATTACCTATGATAATATGTATTGACATGCATGGAATTTTCTCACTTTAGGACATGCCACTCACTGTATCAGAGTGCAATATTGCTTTCAATTACTCACTTCTATAATATTAGTCCTTTTTATGTTGCTGTAGCAAAATACCTAAGATTAGCTCATTTGCAAATGTGGGAGTCTTATATCAACTTTTAATTCTAGAAGGTGTGAAGTCTAAGTGCTTGCCATTGGCATCTATGTGGTTTCTGGCCAGAGTCTGGGGATGCTCCATGTCAAAACAGAAAGCCAAAGAATGAGTAGGTATGTGTGGAAGGCTAAATAAGCAGAAGAGCTGTATTTTCAAACAGACTTTTTGTGGCTATGAATTGATAATGAGCTGTGATTCAGGAACAGAAGGCAGGGATTCACATAAGAAGAACCTTAACCAGTCCATGGGAACTCAAGAGGTCTCTCACAGCACTTCCCAAATAACAAACAAATGTCAACAGACTTTTAGAGGAGATAAACCATAACATTATCCTATTCTTATCGTTTCCTGTGGTGACTATAACAGCCTCCATAGGCTTGTGATGGTACATTTTGACAGCCAAGCTTAGCCTCATGACTTGCCTTAACCATGAAATATTAACACATATTTCATAACTCAGATGGAGGTTGCAATACCAGATTTACTTATTCTTGATGTTTTCTGCCTGAGAGATGCACATGTTCAGCTTTGATAACTGGACTCTAAAAATCTCAATGACGCAGAAGAAAGCAAATGTATTTAATATGCCCCTGGTGAGGACAGTTGCAATCAGTCAACCAACTTCCTGAGTTATAGGTAAGTAATAAGTCCATAATAGATCATCAAGTCCAACTGATGACTATAGAAATTTAAGAATGAATTATTGCTTTAACTACTTAATTTGTCCTTAAATTTTTATTTTTATTTTATGCAAATTGACACTCTGCTTGCATGCATATCTATGCTTCGTGTGTGTGTGTGTGTGTGTGTGTGTGTGTGTGTGTGTGTGTGTGTGTGTAAATGCCCTCTCATGGAGCAAATGAAAGTCAGGGTTTTTTTCACACTGGTATATTTCTTTGTTTCAGTCCAGCCTCAGTGCATGTCACATAGCAAGATTTTAGGAAAGGAGAAAATCTGGAAACATGGGTAATAATGATATATACAGGCAGCAGCATCATAGAGAGAACAAAGAAGAAAGTTACATGTCCTATGATTGGACTTGTTGATTTATCCAACCAAGTACATATATAGGCCACACATAACCTCTGAATTCCATTGTCATCCCAACTCTGCACCAAGCCCAGCTCTCCAGCACTCTGTGCTTATGTCTAAGAAAATGCCATCTATGGCTGTAGATACATGTAGTCCTCCATGGGGTCTCTGAATGTCAAGAGAGCTGCCTCCCTAAGGCCCTTTAGTGTTCAGGAAACTCTCAGCAATGTCCTATCAGAAAATCTGGATCAAATCTAAGTACTAAAAAAAAAGCCACATTTGCCTATGTATGGTCTGCAATCAGAACAAATGACACCAGAAATTTTCTCATGCTCAAAAACTACAAATCCGGGTGAGAGGAAGTAGTCAACTCAAAGAACAAATTAAGCAAAGTATTTGAAGAAATTAACAAAATGATACAATTTCAAAAATATTCCAAATAAATGTTTCCAAATTATATTTTCTTTTTTTTTTTTTTTTTTTTTTTTTTGGTTTTTCGAGATAGGGTTTCTCTGTGTAGCTTTGCGCCTTTCCTGGAACTCACTTGGTAGCCCAGGCTAGCCTCGAACTCACAGAGATCCGCCTGCCTCTGCCTCCCGAGTGCTGGGATTAAAGGCGTGCGCCACCACCGCCCGGCAGCCAAATTATATTTTCTAAATTACGTTAATTAATGTTTCTAAATTTTGAGAGCTAGAAGACCAGGACATCTGCTTGAAGAAAGAATCCTCTCTATATGATAGGGAATCTGCACCTACAAAATTATAACAATACGATCACTTAAACCATGCCTTCTGATACCATAAAAGCTAGATCTCAAGGAGGAGACTTTTAGGTCAGCCGCAGCTTTGGGTTCTCATGGTCTTGTGTCTGAAGTGAAAAGTGTTTTCAACAATAGAGACTTATTCTCCATCTTTGGGTCATAGCACAGGCAAGTGCAAGAGTCTATAATACTTAGGGATTCTTTTGAACAACATGACCAACTCTTCAAAGAGAGTCCTCATTCACATTGTAGGGAATTTTGTTATATAGTTTTTTGTTCTTAGAAGGAACATTGTCAGCTGAGAAGGAAAATTTTTATATAAACTGTGTTTTTATATGTATACACAGATAGATCATTATTTTTTGGTAGATATATAATTATACCATTCCTTATAAAGTTTTCAAATATCCTTACTGTGTTGCTCTACCCTCCTCCCTCTTTTTTCTGTATTTTCTCCCTCCCCCTACCTAATTAAGCCCCCATATCCAATTTCCCCTTTCAGATCACTTATATGCTGCTAGTCTTCTCTCTATTGTTCAACCTCCACAGTGGTCTTTTTTTTTTACCTGCCTGGTTTCTGCAGTTACTCTAAGTTATATAATTATAATTATTCTTAAGTTTGTATGGAACCATAAAAGACCATAGGTAGCCAGAACAATCCCAAATAACAAGAATAATTCTTGATGGAATACTATTCCAGATATCAAGACATATTATAGAGTCATAGTAATGAAAACAATATGGTACTGGTAGAAAAAAAAAAAAACAGACATGTAGACCAATGTTGTAAAAGTGATGACCCAAACATTAATATATCTAACTTCACCCATTCAGTGTTCAACAAAGATGCCAAAAACATAAACAGAGGGAAAGAAAGCATCTTCCACAAATAATGTTAGGAAAACTGAAGGTCCACAAGCAGAAGACGAAAATTAGACTTTTATCTATCAGCCTTCACCAAAACTAAATCCAAATAGATCAAAGATCTGAAAGTGAAACCTGAAACACAGAGACCGCTAGAAGAAAAGATAAGCATCGCCCTACATGATGAAGGTATTGGTGTAGAATGTTATTTCAAGTTGTGTGTTACTTTTGTTTTTGGTCGCGAATATTTGTTTAATGGTGCAAAGATGTGTTTGATTAAATAAAATTCACCTGAGGTCAGGAGGCTGAGTCAGCAACTAGCTGACAGGAAGTGGTAGGGAGGAGCCAGGTGGAGAAAAGATTTATAAGGAGGGAGGAGGAGAAGAAGCAGGAGGGCTGTTTTGGAGGACACCAGCAAGGAGAGGAGGCATGCTACTTGCTAGTCAGCCTCTCTGAGGAGCAGAATTCCACCTAAACCTTTGAATCTTGAGTTCTTTAGAGGGTCGGAGGTTTAGTTAAGCTTCCATCCTTTCATCCCTTCGTTGCTTTGCAAGAGTGGGGTCAGAGGGAGCAGAACTCCTTTGGCTGCGCTCCTGACAGCGTAACTGCTGCTGGTAGCGGCCGAGTTGCAGTTGCTGATTCAGACGCTGTAGCTTAAAAGAATCAATTTTAAAAAGGACAATAAGGTATAGAAAAACAGGTTTCGGGACCTCACCCCTCCCCCTGTATCAAGGCTGAATAAGGCATCACACCTTGGGGAATGGGTTCTAAAAAGCCAGTTTGTGTAGCTGGGATAAATCCTGGTCCCATTGCCAGGAGACCCACAAACACATCAAGCCACGCAACTTGAATAGATCCAGCCCCAACTTTGGTATGCCAGCCTGTGTTGACTACCCAAAGGAGGCCTTACCCTCATGAGGAGGGGATGGGATGGGATGAAGGTAGGTAACAGGAGAAGATAGCAGGAGCAGATGATAGGGAGCAGGAGAAGACGGGGGAGGGTGAACAGGGGTTGGTTTGTAAAAGGAAAGAAAACATTTTAAATAAAAAAAAATGAAAAATGAAAAAGAAAAACAGGTTTCTGAATAGAGAACAATTGCCCAAGAATTCAGGCCGATAGTTGACCAGTGGAACTTCACAAAATTAAAAAGACTGCACTGCTAAAGAGAAAATCCACACACTGAAGAGGAAGCTCATCTGAGACCCCTAGCTCCACAGACTTTTAAGTGTTTTCCACAGTTCCTAAAACCAGCATATGTATGTCACTATCCCCTTCGGATATCACATTTTTTTATTAGATTAAACTTATTTTACATCTAAGTTATAATGAAAATTGCATACTTACAGTATTTTGTGTTTATGCTAATCATGAAGACCTTTTGTTAAATATAAAGAGGAAATGGATTATTCTAGCTGTCATCTGAAGGACTTTATGCTCCTTTTGAAGTTGTTCCTGGCATCTTATAACTACTCATCTTTTTCCAATGAACCCATTAAATCTTCTCTTTAGATGTGAGATTGTCTATCTGGATTTTGAGATCAGAGCTTTCAGAGTTTCCCTAAATGCTTTCCTTTTCAGTCATCCAGAATGATTCACGGCAATCCCATTAATTGACAATCTAGCCACAATGTGTCATAAAACATCCCTTCCCTAAAAAAAAAAACTGATTTCCCAGGTGTTCTATGATTTTCACACTCTAAAATCAGAGAAAGGAATCAAATCTAGTTTTATTTGTTGCAAACTAGACTCTGAAGACCAGCTCTCTATTGCTACAGGGGCTCAGTGGTGGTGATGTGTGTGAAAGAAACAAAGGAACCCCACAAGTTCAAAGGCATAGGACATTTCTTCAATAAAATCATAGAATAGAATTTGCCAAATCTAGGGAAAGATATGCCCACTCAGGTAAAAGAGACACACAGAGCACCAGATCCAATAGACAAGAAAAGAAATGCCCCCAATACTACATTTTAGTTAAAAAATGCTAAGTACACAGAACAAAGAAAATGTGTGGAAACCTGCAAGAGAAAAGACACAAATCACATCTAAAAGCAGGACCATCAGAATAATAGCTGACCTCTAACTTTCAAAGCTACAAGAGCTTGAAGTGATGTGCTTCAAGTGACAAAAAAACATGGGCAGACTGCTATTACTTGGCAAAACTGTGAATCATAATTGGAGAAGAAGGAAAAGCTTCCAGTTATAAAAATAAGGTATATTTTTATATACTCATGGCAACAAAACTAGCCCTATAGAAAGTACTAGAAGGAATATTTAGGATTGAATAGAATGATAACTGCATGCAAAAGATGACAAAGGAAAAATAATTCATGTCATTATTTGTGCAAAGTAGGACTAATAAGAAGACACTACAAAATCAACAAAATGATAGCAACTTACATTTATATACTGGAAAAGGTCATGAATATATAAGTTCATATTCTACAGGCTGGCTTCACCAAATGCTAGGCAACCACTTAAGAATAAGAAACTTGTAGAAGGATAAAACCAGCCCTAAATTATTTGTAAGAAAATGTCACAAGTGGTGAAACACACTGACAAGGTCCTGAGGCAGAAGCAAATGCCATGTAATCAAAGCCGAGAAGAACACCAGCTGGGGTACATATTTGCATAGTGGAAAGGTGAGATGAGTTTGGAATGTAAATATCGATTTATAAGTTCTGGTGAACAGTTTGTCCCACATGTCTTAAGGAGAAGAATTAGGCATCACTAGGTGCGTCTTTAAGGGTAGTTGTGTTCTATGGATAGCAGATTAAGGAAGCAAGAATAGAAGAAAATGGAAAGGCATTTTATAACAATAATAATATTGTTATAAATTAGATGCAAAGATTAGAACCTAACTGGTAAGGGACTTATAATCTTTCTTCAAAAGATAACACGCTGTTCTTTTTAGAAATCCACCTCTTCAAAATTGAGCAGTAGTCTCTCGATAATGAAAAAGCTAATCCATTCCATCATTATGGCAGACACTAGCAGGACTCTCAGCGTTCAGTTCTCATCAGATTTTACTGTGACTGACAAAAACAAATGCTTGTTGCTCTAATTTTGCATTTATTATCTTTCACATACCACTTCACTGCTTACTACAGTGCTTACAGAAATGTTGATTCCTAGATGTATTTTTCGGCAACATTCATTCCCCTTTTGTTGTTGTCTCAGTTCTTTTATTTAAATGATATCCATTGCTTTTACCTTTCTTATTTGTGAGATGGTAATATAATTACAAAATTTCACTTTTCCCTTTCATGTTTCTGAACCAACCCAAGTACCCCTCCTTGATATCTTAAATTCCCAGTCTCTTTCTGACTAATTGCTATTGCATGGTTATTTGTATATGCATATACATATATATTCCTAAATACAACCTTCTCAGTCTGTATAATGTTACTCATATGTGTGTTTGAAGGGATGCCTTTAAATATAGGATAACCAGTGGGTGTGCTCTTCCTTGGGGAAGACTATTTCTCTTGCTGTCATCATTCTGTAGCTGCCTACAGATCTCTGTGTAGGATTGAAGCCTCATAGGCTTTCCCCCCTCTACTTTCACACACACACACACACACACACACACACACACACACACACATATATATACTTGTGTTATTCTTCTTCAGCTCATGTTTGGGCAATTATGTCAGTGAGATTTTAAACAGTGGTTCACAACCACTAACGCTGAGACACTTTTATACAGTCCCTCATGTTGTAATTTTGCTACTGTTGTGTACTGTAATGTAAATATCTGGATATATGACCCCTGTGAAAGGATAATTTGACCCTCCAAAGAGGTCACGACCCACAGGTTGAGAACCAGTGCTTTATGACATTAGGTCATATAATCTCAAAGCAAACTTCCTGGTCTTTGGATTCTTACAATCTTTCCATCCCTTCTTCTGCAATATTCCCTGAGCCTTAGGTGCAATGTTTAGATTATTGTTAGGGGTGGTTCTGGTATAATAAAATATTGGTAGTATTTATTTATGAGTTTAAGCATATGGGTGAGTGTATATGTATGTACCACATATGTAGAGGTGTCCAAAGGTGTGAGAAATGGACATCAGATCCTCTGAAACTGGAGCTACAGATAGTTGTGAACTGCCATGTGGGTGCTGGGAACTGAACCTGGGCCCTCTGCGAGAACACCACGTGATTTAAATGCTGAGCCAACTCTCCAGTCCATGATATTGATTGTTTACTCCTTTTTTAAACACCTACTATTGCATTACAATTATACATTACTGCCCAGTGTATTGTGCTAGTCACTCTCTGTGTACCATAAAGGATAGCAACAGTTAAAATTTGTAAAGAAATAACTATTCAATGTAAAACTCAAGTTCTTAGAGTTGATATTAGAGTCTCATACAAAAAAAGCAAAGCAATGAGATTGGAAGGTAAAGTGGAAAGAGAGTTGGGAGGGGAGGATCACTAGACTAAATTAATTATTCAAATAATATTTTACTAGGTATAAAATATCTAGATTTAAGTCACTTTGGTTCTATTTTGTTTGTGACAAAATATTATGCATAGAAACCAATGCCATTAAAATTAATCCAGGGCTTACAAAATTGTTGCTTTTACAGAGTAGGAGATGGTCATAATATTAAAACACAGTCCATAAATGGTTCCTCTAGTTCAATAAAGCAGATTTAGATTAAGTGTATACTGTGCAACATATTAGAAAAGAAAAGAACCTCATTTATCTTTTTGCCTTTGCCTTAATATATTTACTTCATGTAAGAAAACAATTAGGAAATCTCAACCATGTGAACATAGAGCTGAAAGACAGTGACAATGGTATGCTTTTCCAGAAAACTGCATCAGACCATGAAGTCTAAAAACGGAATGGTTCTCAAAAATTCTCAATACACATAATTTATATTACCCATATCTTCATATTTTATCAAATTATCTAGTGGCCTCATTTAACAACTATATCTGCTTTTTGACACTGTATTTTGATTTGGGAGATAAAAATTTATGGCTACTCTCAGTTTACCCTTGATTGATAGGAGACAAAAAGTTATAAATAATATACTATCCTGTCACTGTAGCAAGAAAAACTCATATGGACCTATAGCTAAGTGTGCCAAATATATATGAAGGCAAATGAAGGAAATATTCCTAAGGATGCCAATATATCTACATGGTAATAACTGCTTTGAAATGCTTTCAGTGCTTTATTTAGTACAACTAATCAGAAAAAAAATAGATCCAAATATATGTAAATAAAAAAATTAAGGAGCAATGGGAAGGGAAACAGTACTCTTGGAACAGGATGGACGACCCAGAAGCCCCGGGTTGCTGGAGGACCAAACTTCACAGAGAAGTTTGAGCTTCAGAGACTCAAATGTCACACGCTATTAAAACTGTAAAGATTGCTCTGTGAAACTGTTTATTCCTGAAAGCGAGTGGGGAAATCTTATGACCGAAAGGAAACAGCACGGAATGAGTTTTTGGGATGTCTTGGGATTTGAGGTTTGCTTTTCACCTTATTTTCTCACAGTAGGAGATGAAAACAGGGAGAGAAAATACCAGCGTTTCGGCTCTGGGATTCAAAGGGGAGGAAAAAGTGGCAAATTTAGTCAGAGAGGTCAAAGTCCTGCCTGAAGAAGTTTGTTTTCATCTTCACTGGAGTTGAGTTGGTTGTTTTGATGTGTGAAATCTTTTCAACCTTCAAAATTGTCAGGAGTGGAGGAAAAGTTTCTAACAAAAAATGCTTCATTTTGTACAGATCCTTCTGAAGGCAGACACTCTCCAAACACGGCTTCAGTGTCAAGCTACTCTGTGCAGAAATAAAAATAAAAATAAAAGATGGTATGCGTGGTCTAAATTTCTTGAGGCAATTTTCAGTATTCATTTTTATTTGATTTGATCCTAGGAATTATAAAAAAGATCATTAAAGTTATTAGGATACAGTTAGAAGTTATTAATGCTTTCATTCTCTCCTACCCATATGTCTTTGACCATACTTCTCTTAGCCACTCATTCTCAAGACTCTCTGAAGGGTCTCTCTTGTGTATATGCTTTCTTTATAGGCTACTGCCCCTCAAGGGTTCTGCAGTTTCAAGCAATAAGTAGAAATCAACAAACTGTGTGTAGGAATCCAAGGTGCACCAGGTTCTCTTACCATTCTTTACGTTATATCACAGGGCAATCACCAAGACAGAATATTCCAGGTAAGAGTCACTTTCAGAGGTGGCAGCAAAGGGAATTTGGGAAGTGGAAAAAAATGAAATTTCTGTTTTTTTTTTTTTTTTTTTTTTTTTTTTTTTTGGTTTTTCGAGACAGGGTTTCTCTGTGTAGCTTTGCGCCTTTCCTGGAGCTCACTTGGTAGCCCAGGCTGGCCTCGAACTCACAGCGATCCACCTGGCTCTGCCTCCCGAGTGCTGGGATTAAAGGCGTGCGCCACCACCGCCCGGCTGAAATTTCTGTTTTTATGATTTGAAAAATAACAATAAAAATTCCAGGCAATCAATCAGTAAAAGTAGCTTGAGGTGAACCAGAACCTAGACCATCCTGCTATTCCTGTAAGCCATCATCTAAAGCAAAGGCTATGAAAAAAAACAAAACAAACAAACAAAAAAAGAAACAAAGAAAAATGTTTCTCCCTAGTGAAAAAACTGACTTCCTGATTAAAAAAAAAAAAAAGAATTTGAAGGACATCAACTAAGACACAATATATTTCCAATTCTTTTGTAGACTTGTTGTTATATTATTTTTTGAGCACCGTAAGTTTGCTTTGTGGATGGTCAGCCTTAAGCTCTGAGTATCAGGGACTTTGCTCTTGTCCTTCTGTTCTTGATGAGCACTTTTCTGGTCATATGACTCTGAAATATACACCCCCTCCCTAAGATCTTTCATCTGGACATTTTCAGTCAAAACTCTAATTTGTGTGATTTCCATTTATAAAAAAAATACTACATAGATATTTTAAGACATATTTTTCTAAATCATGACTTTTCTCCAGCTTTTCTCATTATAACTGACAGCATAATTTAACCAGTTTCAAAAAATTATCATAAAAGAGAGGGATAATTCTTTTCTTGTACATTGTTTGTGATGACTAATCATATGGCATCATGAATAGTTTGCACTTAAGTGTGACTCTGAAATGACATGAAGGGCATTAAGTAATGTGCTTATTTCTGGTTTTAATGTAAGAGTATCGAAAAAAGGGAGTTGCTGGAGCAGAACTAATTTTGATTTCTTTCTGTGTGTTAACTTTGAGAATATTGACTAGGTTCATCTTGTTCATGTCTTATGAAGACAAGACATATCTGCTACACCAAATGAAAGAACTACCAGACAAAGAACTCAAAAGAACGATTATAAGTATGTTCAAATAATTCTAAAACAACATGAATAAACTTCAAAGGAACAAAAACAAAGAGATATATGAAATAAGCAAATAATTTAAGGATATAAAAGTAGAGATAAAATTTCTGAAGAAAAACAAATTGATATGTTGTTGTGAATGTAAATCTCAATAAACCAAATAAAAATATCAGCAGAAATTCTCAACAACAGAACAGACCATGGAATAAACAAAGGATAGGTGATGGAAGATAGACTGGAGAAATTGAATCATTCAGTAAGGATCATGATAAGCATAAAAAGAAATACTAAGAAAATGCAGGAAAGCTCTGGAATGGAATGTACAGACTCAAGCTACTGATTATGACCATAAAGGAAGGAGAAGAACACCATAATGAAAACGTAGAGGATATTTTAAACTAAATCATAGGAGAAGATTTTCCAAAATTAAGAAAATAGATGCCCATCCAGTTAAAAGAAAATTAGAGAACTCCAAATAGGAGCAGAAAAGAAACTCATATAGGCATACAGTTAAAACATTAAAGACACAGAAAAATGAAAGTATTAAATACCAGAAAGGTCAGGTTACTTGTAAAGATAGGCTGATCAAACTAACACATGAATATTCAACAGAAAATTGAATAATGGGGAGGGGAGCTGAAAAAAATGTATTCCAAGTTATGAAAGACAATAATTTTCAGTGTGGAACATAAAACCACATATAAAAAGTGAAGGAGAAACAACCACTTTCCATGACAAAAACAGATGAATAGTATTTATAACCAGTGAGCTAGCACTACAGAGGACCCTGGAAGATCATATAGAACTGAAGAGAAGGATGAATGCATACAAAAGGTCACACGGAAAATATATAATCTTAGAACAGTTCATTCAAAGAAGTCTAAGAAAATACCAAAAAATAAAAAAAAACAATAGAGAGGAATTAGCACACATTGTTGAATAATTCTGAATATTAGTGATATTAGTGGACTCATTTTCCAAATAAAGTGACATAGACTAGCAGATTGTATACAATTGAATTTTTAATATTTTGCCTAAACTTGAAACAAAAACATCCTCACTAGATTTTAATATTTATTGTATTCAGGAAACTTATTTCCACTCCATCTCTCCAAGATGAGTAATGTGCCTAAAGACAGAGCTATTTTATGTATCACATTTCAGATTCCTATTAATGCATTTGAATAAAATTACATCTAAAAATATGGATGTTATGTAGTTATTATTCAGCACACATTATCTTGACTTAACTTTTTTTCAGACTCTAGATACATATAATGGATTAATTAAACTGGTAATTCATGATGTTTCTATATATACACATTTTTACTACTATGACAAAATAATATAAAAGGTATAGGGACAAGAAGTCACCAGTGTATTAATAACATTTTTATTTTATTTTATGTGCCTGGGAGTTTAGCCTGCATGTATGACCGTCCACTATTTGTGTATCTGGTGCCTACAGAGACCAGGAAAAGGCATCAGGTCCCTTGAAACTGGACTTACAAACAGATATGAGCTTCCTTGTAGGCTCCGGGAATCAAACCCAGATCTTCTGAAAGAGTAGCTAGTGCTCTAAACTTTCAAGCTATCTCTCCAGACCAGTGTGTTAATCATTTCAAAAATGATTATTATAGTAATCTATAGCCAATGGAGTATATACTGGAATGATAATGTGTCACTAAACAAAATTCTCCAGGACGAGAGCTGAGTCACTGAAGGTACTATATTTCAAACAGAACTGAAAAGAATACAATCTTAAAATATTTCTCTGTTGTGATGATAATTTATCTGTGTCCCCCAATAAAAATGTATCTGAAGATCAGAGGATAAAGGTCAGCCACTATTAGTAAAAACAGAAGTCATGCAAAGTTAGCACATGCCTTTAATCCATCTGGATCTCTGTGTGTCCAAGGCCATACTAGGGAACAGAGTCAAGTGTGGTGACATACGTCTGTAATCCCAGTACCAACCATAGAGACCTGGAGGTCTGTACAAATAGACAGTGCAAGGAGGTGAGGTAGCTGGGCTAAGAGCCAAGGAGAGAGCAGAACACCAGGGCAATAGAGGTACAGGTAGACAGGATGCAGCTTACTTTGGAAGCTGTGGTGTGGTGAGGTAAGGTTATCAGGTGGCTGTTCCGATTCCTCTGATCTCTGTCAGATTTTCATCCCTATTTCTGGCTCTGTGTTTGTTTGTTTTTTAATAAGACCACTTAGAAATTCATCTACACTATGTGCTTATTATTAGGGTATATTATGTAGAGATGCTTAAGTCAGACCATAGATTGGTTTTAAATTTACTATGTATATTATTAAATGGAAATTGCATCTGTTATTCAATACTATTAAAGTATAATAATTAGGAAGTTGATTTGCTTAGGTCATATTTTTTAAAGTGGCCTTAACCTTATTAACCCCAGGTAGTTGAATAGGTTTCTAGTACCAGTCATGATTTCCTTCCTACTGAGTTAGGCCTTGAGTTCAACTAGACAACTGCTGGTTATTGCCAAGATATGAGTTCCATGATTGTATCTTTATGTGTATCTTGCCATGGTGGCTATGGTTGTAGTTCATAGTCATCTCAGCAGGATAGGGCTATGATTGCTGCTCTACCTTGGCATATTAGAGTATGTTCTCATACTATGAAAGCTAGATCTCTGGAAGGAGATTTTCTAATCAAATCCAGCTTGAATTTTCTGTGTCTGAAGTATGTAGTTGTATCTTCAATAATATGGACTTACCTTCAACCTGTGAGAGTCAACCATAGGCAACACAGACATCTTATATTGGTCGGAGAGTCACTTGAACAATTCTGACCGACAAATCTAACAATTGTTTCTCATGCCTTGTAATACCATTTTACTAAAAGAATCTATGGCTCATTTGGAGCATTGTCAACCTAAGTGGCATATATACCTTATATGAAGTGTGCATATTATATATATATACATACATACATACATACATACATACACATCCATATATATATACATTATATATGTGTATGTGTGTACATACACACATATATATATATATGCTTATATGTATTGTGCATAATTTTAGGTTAAATAATATGATTCCTTGAGGCTTTAACAAACAACTTGATGTTATTTGTCCCTATTTTCTCTCTCTTCTCAGCTTCTGTAATGACATCGCTCCTCCTCCTCATTTAGAAATCCTCTCCCATTTCCTCATTCTCTCTTCATATCACCCATTTCCATCTCTTCACTTAATCATCCCCCCTCCCCCCACACACACATTTTTGCTTCCCTGACTTCTGAGGTTACTACAGTTTATGTACTCACATTGAAAGTTTTGGAGCCAGGAGCCAGAGATGAAAGATGGGCTCTTGTATTTCTTAATCTGGGTTACCTCCCTTAATATAAACTTTTCTAGTTCCATCCCTTTACCTGCGAAATTTATTGTTTTATTTTTCCTTACAACTGAATAGTATTCCATTGTATTATTTCATTTCACTGTATGTTTGCCAGTTGAAGGAAAATTAGGTTGTTTTCATTTCCTAGCTATTGTAAATAGAGATGTAATAAATATGGTTTAGCTAGTTTCTGTGGAGTAGGTTGTTGAGCCATTTGCTCAGGAGTAGTATAGCTGGGTCATATTACAGGACTATATTTAACTAGTGAGGTTTAGTGCCTTGACAAAACTAGGATCAGTGAGGGAATTAAAGAAGGACAAAGCTAAGGAAACAGCACACACATGTTCATGGATCAGCTTGGGTCAGATAGGCTCTGAGCCGTTTGATGGGGTAGCACCAACTGCCAGACAACAACCAGGAACCTCAGTGCTTTATTATGCATTATGTTTAACAGAAGGGGAAAGCATTAGATAGTCTTGGTAGGAGGTCTCTGCAGGCAAGCAATCTCACATTGTAATCATAGATGAGGAGGAAGCTGCAGTTGCTAGTTTTTCCAAATACTGCCAACATCTACATCAGACCAGAGGTAGGCTTTGCCGTCCCTCTTAAGGATATGATTTTATCTAGGCAGAGGTGTGTTACATTTGTTTATACTGCAGAATATTGCTTTAACTGTGTGTGACTTTTGTTTAGGCTGCATTTGTTCATCAGTGTAAGGGCAGGATGTGGGATGTCTGTGGTGGTATTGTGTTCCCCAAAATATTGTGTACCTTAATAAACTTATCTGGGGTCAGAGAACAGAAAAGCCACTAGTTAGGCAGTGATAGCACACGCCTTTAATCCTAGCATCCCAGAGGCAGAAATCCATTTGGGATCTCTGTGAGTTCAAGGCCACATTGGAAACAGCCAGGCATGGTGACTCATGCCTTTAATCCCAGAAAGCGAGCCTTTAATCCTAGGGAGTGATGGTAGAAAGCAGAAAGGTATATAAGGCGTGAGGACCAGAAACTAGCAGCATTTGGCTGGTTAAGCATTCAGGTTTTTGAGCAGTAATTCAGCTGAGACCCATTCTGGATGAGGACTCAGAGGCCTCCAGTCTGAGGAGACAAGACCAGCTGAAGATCCAGCGAGATGAGATAGCTGTGGTTTGTTCTGTCTCTCTGATCTACCAGCGTTCACCCCAATATCTGGCTCAGGTTTGATTTTATTAATAAGAACTTTAAGATTCCTTCTACAGATGTCTTTCTGTATGCTATGAATATGTGTTGCTCCCATTGGTTAATAATAATAATTTTTAAAAAAGCTGATTTGTCCTTTGGCAAAATAGGATGAGAGCCAGGCAGGAAATCCAAGCAGAGATACAGGGAGAAAAAGGGCAAAGTCAGGGCAGATGTCAGCCAGTCAGAAGAGATCAGGGGACAGGCTCAGAGCAAGAAGCCAGGCAGACACCAGCCAGTCAGACATAGAGAATCAAAGTAAGAGATACAGAGTAAGAAAGATAATAAGCCATGAGGCCAAAGGTAGATAAAGAGAAATGGGTTAATTTAATTTAAAAGAGCTAGCCGAAACATACCTAGCTAGGACAAGCTTTCAAAACCATTAAGTCTCTGGGAGCTAGTTAGTGGTCAAAAAACAAAAAGCAAAAAACAAAAACAAAAAACAAAAAACAAAAAAAAACAAACAAACAAACAAAAAAACCTGTTACAGGCTTTGCCATTCTCATGAGTCTGAGACATTGTTCCTTGACTTGACCATGCCCACATGAACAACACACATTCACTCAGGACATTATCTGGCCTTAACATATTCACTCATGGCTTCCTTTGTTCTCCACATCAAAGTATAGATTTATTTGATCTTATAAGAGAACCTATTACCACCACTTTTCCTGGCCAGGATGCTTCCTAACTACATTCTAAAAACTATCCTTATTTCCAACGATACATTTAGCTCTTATCCTCACCAAACCTTCTCTATGTACCAAATGGAGACCATTACAGAAGACCACAACTGGTCATAAGGCAAAGATCAACAACCCCCAATGAATACTATAATACAACTCCTGTACCTGTGATTAATGGAAAATCATAGAAAATGGGTCAAAAATATCTAGAGGACCAGGAAGCCTGCTGGGAGATTATTTCTGTTAGAAACGGCAAGCAGTCCCTTCCAACCACCCTAACCATCCAGACTTCGTTCATCCTCCTTCAGGGTCTAGCCTGGTGAGTTTCCCTGACCTATCCATCTATGTGTTTTCAGCTAGCCAACAGACTTAGCCTGGATCCGATGTCCAGTGCCCCAGCCAGACTAGAACGGCCACCAGAGCCTGCACAGCAGCCAGTGTCTAGGCTTCTGCCAGGAACTGCCCTATTTGCAATCACCCACAAGTACTTTTTGGGAAACTTCCAACCACCTCAGCCAGCCAAGTGTCTGATTTCCTTCTCCAGGGCCAGCTCTGTGAGTCTCCCTGACCAGCTCATCCACATCTTCTCCAGAACCCACCAGATTGAGCCAGGTCCCACATACAGTGCCCCAGCCTAGTCTGCCCCCCCCCTCCTCCTGCACTACAGACAACTACTAGGCTTAAGCCAGTGCCCTCCCTCCCCATCATGCAACCCACAGGACCTTCCTCTGCCATATCCAAGATTTACCTCCGGCTGCATCTCTCTTCTCATTCAAGGTTGAGACCGAGAAGTACATCCTGTGTATCTGCCCTGCCCCCCTCTCTCACATCCTGTATACCAGTCCTGTCACCTCTGTCTACCTCACATCATTCCTGCCAAACCATTTCCAGCCCCTAGGCCCAGCCCTTCCATATATCTTCTCCATGGCAAAACCTACTCCATCCATATAAGATACAGAAGCAAAAAAAGAAGTCCACATGCTCAGATATCATCACAAAAATGCCAACAATATGAAATAGCAAGCCAGTGCCTTCTCCCCAAAACCTACCAATCCTGTAGAAATATTTTTCAGTGACAAATACCTAGATGAAACCCAGGGCACAGAATTTAAAAGAAAACTCATCAACTTTATCAAAGAATTCAAAACATTAAAAGAAACACAAAGGAAAAGCTCGAAAAAAATCAAAGAAAGGGAGCTTAAGTATAATAGAAGCCTAAATGATGCCCAGGGGAAAAAATGATAAGGCAGATGGAAATGGTAAAAAACAATCCAAGACTTGAGAACGGAATTCATTCAGGGGGCATATATTTGAAGAGGATTCAAACTGAAATGGAGAAAAATGTAAAAACCTCAATAGCACAACTAAAAATTCAAAATAAAACCTTGCATGTAGGATTAATGAAGCAAAATACAGAATATCAGTGCCATCTTAAAGTAAATGGATAGACAGAAGCATTCCCAAAAGGTTGGACTTAGAAGCAAGCAAGAGTTGTTATCCTAATATATGACAAAATAGAGTTCAACATGTCATTCTAATCAAGAGAACAGTTGAACAAAGAGACAATACTATCCTGAATATATATCCCAAACTCTGAGGCACTAAATTTTGTTAAAATGTACTATATATATCTTTATATTTAAAGATACAAATTAATATAAATCAATAATAGTACAACAACACAACCAATCAGAATGCTGGGCTGTGAAGGCCAGTAACAATAGATACATCTACAAAGCATCCTGTAACTACAGCTAAGGGAACATGGCAGAAGATGAGGGTGGATAATTGAGAGACAGATGATCAGGGAGTTTGCTGTGAGACTGTGCCTAATGTCAGAAGATACACCCACAAAGTTTCACCAGCATGACTACACAAATGTGAGCTCAACAAGGATGGCAGATATAATCTTCTCTAGGAAAGAGCACACAAATTGGTTGTACTATGTACAATGGCCATCCCTGAAATCATACCTGGGTGTAGCATGATGCAAACCAAACAAGTTATGTTTAGGAACACATATGTATATACATATATGCATGTTAAAACAATTAATGGAAAGGAGGCCAAGAGCTTTAAAGAAAACAAGGAGTGGCATATGGGAGGACTTGAAAGGAGGAAAGGGAGAGGAGAAATAATGTTATAACTAATGATTTCTTTGATCACCTTAGCACAGAAACCTGCACACTGCAGCAGACTACATTTGCAGTTATTCACTGTGGTTGTTTCCACACACTTGGCCAAAACTACTTTTATGGTTCTGGTCTTTAAGACAGAAAGATGAGGCATCTATTGGTCCTAGATGCACCTCTGTACATAATTTCCATCTGCTCCTTGATCTGGCCAATCTCTGTGCAATCTGGATGGAAACCTCTCTTTCCTTTATTGATATGGACACACTCTGAACACCTTATAAAATGACTTTTTTCAGAACATTTTTTGTTTCTTTCATTTAATCTTCACTCAATTATTTCCGTTTAATCATGACTGCACTGTGCAATCTTATCTTGTCCCCTATTTGACATTCAAATCATTTTAAATGTTGTTACTGTATTTTTTACGTATTTTGCTGTTAATTAGTTCTTGTAACTCCCATTTATGTTTCAATAGCTGGTTGAGCTTTTCTTACCTTTACATTTTTATTTTATTTATTGTGATAAATTTAATGTCACTTACAGCCATGAACATGGAATAACACATCTGTAGGAACTATAATTGGTGGGTTATGAAGCAAATGCATTCTTCATAGATATTCAGTGGTTCAGTATCCTATACTGTATCTATTCATTATGTATTAATTCTTAGCATAATACGGACTCCCTTGGCCCCCAGGCAACTGTCAATATTTATCTCAATAGATTCCCTGGACTTTTCCACCTGGTAATAAGTTGTTAGTTGTAACGGCAGACTTAATATTCGTACTCGTGGTCATATTTATTGTCTAAAATTTTTCTCTGACAGAGGTCCTTTATATCAGGCTGTAAATTCCTCAGCTTAATTGCTTTGCAAAATGTGCAATTATAGAGCTGATCAAAACTGTCAGGTACTGAAATTCTTGGACTCTGACTCATTTTTCTCATCAAGCTTCCTAGTTCTTTGCATAATGAAAGCTGCAATTTAACTATGCACTTGGAATACACAGGAATCAGAAGTGGGGTAAATCCACTGTGCCTGGCCACTCTGCTCCAGGCACAATGCCATTTGCTTTGCATTTTTATGGAATCTTTGGAGCACTTTCTTGAGTAGAGTTTTATTAGCATAATATAATTCACAACACCAGTTTTCAGAAATCAAAATCATACCTCATCATGGGCATTGCTATTTCAAAGAAGGAAAAGCTGCTGTCTCATTGCCAGCAGGGTAAGGACACATATAGGTATTGTTTCCTTTAGTGACAATAAAATTATTAAAACAGTTATAATGAACTTCTCAATAGTTACAATTTTTAGTGTTTTTTTTTATTTTTCCAAAGATTTTTCTTGTCGACTCTTTGACTTAATATCTATACAATAACTTTACATTAACCTGATTTCTTACTAGCAATAATAGCACTATACAATAAATTCTTTAAAAAAATAAATGAAATAACTGACATCAGGAAGGCCTAAAACAAGGACTTTGATGTTGAAATATGATCCCATTCTGTAAGTCTTTGTGAACACGTTATGTTTTCTTTTCCGGAACATCCTATGCTTTTGCAAAACTTTTCAGCTAAATTCAGAAGGCAAATGCGCAGATGTGAAGTGATGATGTCCACAGGCAATGTTAACCTGTGTTTGCAGCAGCTCTGTTTTCCGCTCTCCCAACACTCACAGTACACAGGGATCTGAAAAGTGGGAGAAATCAGTGGTTCCTGGCTACTGCCTGCTACAGGCAGTGCGCCATCTGCTTTGCATTTTTATGGAATCTTTAAAGCATTTTCTTGAGTATTAGTAGTAATGTAATTCACAACAGCCTTCAATTTCCTCAGATACGCATAACAATATTCTATATGGATCACCTGGAAACTTTTTGGGAAATGTGCTGCTGTGACAAATTACTCAAGATAAAAAGTACACACACACACACACACACACACACACACATACAAAGTTTTGTTTTGCCTCATGGTGGTAATGCTCAAAATTTACTTGGCCATATCCTTTTAGCCTGCGGTGGGGCACTGGATTACAAAGAAGCCACATAATAGAGACCTTCACCACATGACTGCAAGAGTATGTAGACAGAGAAGATGTGGCCAGATACCAAATATCCCCTTCAAGCATGTCCCTAGGAGCTGTCTTCTTCCAATTGGCTCCACTGCAGAAAGGTTGTACATCTCCTAAGAGCACTACAAGGTGAAACCAACCTTTCAGCAGATGAACACTGGAGGTACATTGAAGGTCCAAACCATGTCAGCAGTCGCTCCTAATATGCATATTCACAGAATTCCCCATAATTTAATTCTTTCAAAAGCTGAAAGCAGCCGGGCGGTGGTGACGCACGCACCGGGAGGCAGAGCCAGGCGGATCTCTGTGAGTTCGAGGCCAGCCTGGGCTACCAAGTGAGTTCCAGGAAAGGCACAAAGCTACACAGAGAAACCCTGTCTCAAAAAACCAAAAAAAAAAAAAAGCTGAAAGCATAGTATATTGGTGAGCAAAAACACATGAGCTGCTTTTCTTAATTTGTATCTATAAAATAATAAATAATTCCCAAGTAATGTGTAAGTACTATGTGCAGATTGACACTGTAAGGAACATACATTGCTAGTCTTCTAAAAATATCTAAAATATTGATTCATTATTATTCTTATAAAACAGGGGAGCCTTTTTACTAGAATCAGAGTTAAAATATTTGGGCAAAAGAATAGAAAGACAATAATGAGGCAAAACAAAATTAAGATCAGTAGCTTAATGCATGAGGTATTTTGGCAGATGAAAGCGGGAACCCTTTAAGAGGGAAGATACCACTTAGATTTCCAAAGAATTCTGAATAGAATGGAATGAGAAAGATTTAATGTTGAAAACATATAATTAACTAACCACCTAAAATACCAATTAAGTAACTCTGGATTATTTGTTTTCAGAAAATATATAAGGTAACCAAAATGGTAATTTCCTGTGATGGAAAAGCTTCCTAATAGCCTGAGTATATCTCCATACCTAGAGTACAGTATAGTCCAGAATCTAATCCCTCTAGAGATGACATCACTAGGACTTTCATCTCATCAATGACAGTGTCCTCACATCTCTGCTGGAGCCATTGTTTTTCTCTCCTGCATTGATAATGAAAGGCTGCTTCAGTGGCCATGTAAGAATATTGTATCATGAGAAGCAGTGATACAGTTTTCCCACTGTTGATCCTAAAATTGCGTGTATGACATCATAAAGTCAGATTTATTCAAGAAATATAACAATAAATACTTTTTGACTAGCTTGTTTGTGTACATTTTTCATTTTAATTGAATTTTAATTTCATGTTTAAATTATTTACTAATAAATTATTGGGGTTTAAGTTTTAGTAATAATATTGACTACATGATGAAAAATAACTCTTACGTAATTATTGAGATAGCAACAGACTAAAAACAGGAAAAGATTAGATAAAAGCAGTATAACAAATGGGAGTGGGTAAATATTAAATTTTAAAACATATACAAGTGCATATAATATTGCAATTGTACTAAGTTTTAGAAGGGAGAATGGGGTTTGGGGGATGGTGCTAAGATGGGGAGAACTAGTCATTCTGTTAGATTAAAAATTATGGTAATTGAACAAAGATTTGAAAGTAAATAAAAAAGAAAGTATTAAATGCTTCATCAGTGTCCCATGGTTACTGTTATATTGAGTCACAAACTGCATAACTGTACTTACTCATATTTCTAGAGCCTAGAAATCTAAAATCAATGTGCTGGAAGAACCAAACTTAATCTGAAGACTCCAAGGGAGAAAGTTCCCTTGCCTTTTCTAAAAACCAATGTTCTTTGAATTGTGGCAGTATATTTAATTTTTGTCTTTATATAATCATGGGACATTCTTCCTTGTTGCTCTAAATTGTTCAGGGGGCAACACATAATCTATTATTATTATCCATACCCATCACAAAGCTTATAGCTATGACCTCTAAAACAAAAGACATACTAGAAAAGCATAATAAAAGCTTTTAAGGGACATTTTACATGACATAAGAATTTTCAAATTCTTTCGAGTATTAAATTGAATACCCAATTTCAAGGAAAACCAGAAGTATTTTATAGTTAAGCTTGATGAAGAGTTGACAGTCCAAGAGAAACAGAAACAAAGAAATTAATTGAATGGCAGTGAAATTGTGGGCATTCAGTGAAACCTGCTTGTTCAGATTCATCTGAACTTTTACTTGCAACATTCCTTTTTTCCCATGTACAGGAAAGTTGAACACCTGTCACGCGAGGGTCATGTGACCTACATTCGGAGACTGAAATTTAGAAAAGTTCTCTATGGCAGCACTCAGTCAGAGAGGAGTGAGAGAATTGTAGCATAATCTGTCCGCTTTTGATCTCTCTGTTTACATGTCATGTTTTAGGATACCATGTTCTGAGCATTAACAACACAGCCTTCCTCCAAAGTGTGTATTTGTTTCTTTATCTAAATCTCCCCTTGTTATAAGGACAATAGTCGCAAGGGATTCAGGTCCATCTTAGCTATATGTTTTATTTTAAGCACATCTTCAAATAACATGTTTGTAGAAAATTCACATTCACAGCACCAAAATTTGTGACTCCAACATATCTTTTGGGGAACATAACTTAACCTAAATGAATAGGGTGTATATTGTTTCAGGAGAAGGTTGCCGGGCTACAGAACACCTGAAACATTTGGAGGACGAATAGGAGGAACCATTCCTTTGATCTATCAAGGTCAAAGAGAATAATAACATGAAATGAATTTTCAGATGAAAGCAATCACTTGATGGCCAAGACAGAAGTGAGTAAAAGTACTTGAAAGGTTTATAATAGTTGATATCTTAATTTTACTATTTAACTTTTCAGCATTGGAGATTATTGTGTGAGTGTGTTTGAAGCTCAGTGGATCATTTTATGGGAAAAGAGTGCGTAGAAAAGATGTGATGTAAAGTATGGCAGTCGTTCATGGGAGGCACAAAGAGATGAGATTGAAATTGGGAAGCCAAACTCATGTAGGGAGATTGTGATGGTTAATTTTTTAATTGTCAACTTAAATGGATCAGGAAATGGCTAGGGGATTAATAAAATACAATTCATGTGGCAATTGTGAGTGTATTTCCACAGACAATTGTTATGTGGAATCTAATAACAACTAATGGGGGGACAGACTTTCAAAAATGTCAGAATGCCAACACACTAGCTGAGGTCTAAATGAAAAATAGGCAGAATGAGGACACCAGCCATGAAACTCCACTTACTCATTCCAAGGAAGTATTGCTATTGCTACTGCATTCTCCATGGACATCAGACTCCACCTTCTTCAGCCTTTCTGCATATACTTGAGCTGCATGCACTTTCTGCATAGCCTTGGAGATGCCTAAATTTCTGCATGAGCTTGGAGCTGCATTATTCTTCTTCGAATTCTGAAGATTCCAGCTTCCTGTACTGAGCACCCAGATATTGTTTTTCCAGCTTACAGATGATTATCTTTGGACCATACAGAATCCAGTAAATATACATACATATATTCATCATATTTAACATATATTATACATATGCATTATATATGTCACTGCATATTTTCTATATGTGTATATGGGTTGACAGTAATATGAGGAACATTGAAGTACACAAAGTGATCTTGAATTTCTAAGATACAAAATTATGGAGACAACAACATCATGTTGTGGGTTAAAATATATTTACTATACAAAATTAGAGAGAAGTTTGGGCATGTCAAATGCAGGATTGCTTAGACAAAACCAAGGAAATATTTATACACAGTTAATTATATATAGAGAGAGATGAAAAAATGGGCAAGGGCAGCTAAAGTGAATTATACACACAAGTTGTAAATATTTTATCTTTGAAACCAAATTATTTTAAAATTTTCTATTGTTAGTTCATGTGGACTTGGAGCAGATAAGTCTGGAAAATGGTACTCCTTTGCATTAGCTAAGTACATCCAATTGTAAAGCATCTCCTGGGGGAAATTAGGACATGTCACTGAAATAAACTAGTTTACTTCATTTTATAATATCTGTATATGTATATATAGAGAGAGATAGAGATAGATAGATAGATAGATAGATAGATAGATAGATAGATAGATAGATAGATAGATGATAGTTAAATGATAGATAGATAAATCTAATGTGTCATCTAAATAGAATTCACTGTAAAATATTACCACTTTAAATTTTCTAAAAATAATTTTTAAAGAAATTGATGCTCATTAGCAAATTATTGACTGCATTTAGTGTATCAAAATCCCCTGTGCAACACAATATACAATAATAACCCAAGAAGTAGAAAGAGACCCATACTACATTATTATACTTGAACTTCTTATGGTGCTCTTTAATTATCTTCTAATGACATTTTTTAAAGTTATTATGATTAAAGCAGAAAAACTTAGAAAATATGTTCAGTCTTTTCATCATAAATATAAATATATGGGATTTATTAGAGCAACTTACAGGATGTTTTCAGAACATCCAAAAAATGGCTATCACTCACTGATAAATTCTTCAGAGCACAAAGCTGGATGTCTCTGAAGTCTGAAGATGTCTGTGAAGACCTGCAGGATTCCCAGGAAGCTCTGGATCCAATATTGGCAAAGGAATGCCACAGTAACAGGATGGAGGAACTTACTTTTTAATATCATGACATATATATATATATCCAATGCTCAGTATGTGGCTAGTCAAAATGTATCAAATCATGCACAGAACTGTTTAAGATAAGTAGCTAAAGAATAACAAATTTTTGACTCTCATTCTTTTCCTGTGAGGTAACACTAATGCTTTATATATTATAGACAAGGAAACCAAGTGACAAATACAGTAAGTTACTAACCCAAGGTTATGTAAACAGGACCTGGGAAAAGTCAGTCAAAGTCTAGCCTCTACTGTCTTCATTTCATACATATTATTTCTCATTCACCAATTCCGCAAAGGTTATAACTGTCACAGAACTCAATGACACTCCACAGATGAGCAAGCTTTCCTTCCCCATGGACTCTTGCCTTGGCCTCATAACATATTTGGCTAAATAGAAAAACAGATATTCCTGAGGCTCAGAAAATGATACCTCAAAGTGCAGTGCTTTGAAATACTGAGCGCTTTGAATGTAAGAAAGCTGGGCGGCCTTAGGAGCTGCCCTTAAAAAGAAGAAAAATCAAAGTCTCTCAGAAGTTTCATTTAACATTCAGCCCCCAGTTCTTATAACTCACTGGCTAAACTTCTTCTAAAAGTGGTGGACTTAATTATTTTAAATTCTCTCAGTAAGAATGTCATCCAAAAAGAGAATATGCAAGTGACCACAGCCATCAAGCCGTACTGAGCATCTATCTGAAAAACTGTGGCAGTTAGTTCACAGTGAAGTACCCACCTCGTCAATAGTGAGAAAGAATCTGGGGCCAGACTATTGACTATCATCTGACCAGTTCAATGGTCCTAAAAGGTTTTGTGTGTGTGCGGTTTGTTTGTTTGTTTTGCTTTTTTCAAGACAAGGTTTCACTGTGTAGTTTTGGTGCCTGTCCTGGATCTTGCTCTGTAGACAAGGCTGGCGCACGCCTTTAATCCCAGCACTGGGGAGGCAGAGGCAGGCGGATCTCTGTGAGTTCGAGGCCAGCCTGGGCTACCAAGTGAGTTCCGGGAAAGGCACAAAGCTACATAGAGAAACCCTGTCTCGAAAAACCAAGAAAAAAAAAAAACTCACAGAGATCTACCTGGCTCTGCCTCCTGAATATTGGGATTAAAGGCATGCACCACCACCACCCAGTAGTCCTAAAAGTTTATTAGCTTTCACAATTGCCTGCCTTCCTGAAGTTACCTATACTTTTTTTTAAAGGTTGTATAAGCACCCAAACATTGTAAGGTTATTGATGGAGCTAGAGAGATGGTTCAATGATTAAGAGCTTGTCTCTCAGCCGGGCGGTGGTGGCGCACGCCTTTAATCCCAGCACTCGGGAGGCAGAGCCAGGCAGATCTCTGTGAGTTCGAGACCAGCCTGGGCTACCAAGTGAGTTCCAGGAAAGGCACAAAGCTACACAGAGAAACCCTGAAAAGAGCTTGTCTCTCTACTGGGCAACACACAACCAAGTGTGACTCTCGCTCAAGTAGAACCAATGTTCTCCTTTGGCCTCCTCCAACACCCATCACCCACACAGAGACACATGTGATATACAGTTACAAATCACCACACTACACACACACACACCACCATTACCACCACCACCACCACCACCAGCAACAACAACCTCTGCACACAATACAACACCCTCAAACATGTTTAAAAACAAAAATAAATCGTTAAAAATTACCATTATTTCTTCTCTTTAATTGAAGTCCTTAACATCTTAGTAAATGTATGATGTTTTTCTGGCTAATCAATCTTTTGTTTCAGTGAACCTTTACAGAATAGAGAAGACATTTCTCTTCGATGAGAAGTTATGAACAGAGATTTTAGAAATCCTCTGAGCACTCACCATCCTCTCTGTCTCTGGCACTAAGTGGTGGGAATGAGATGGGGATGGTCTTTACCCCGGTTCCATAATAAAAGATCTGGAGTATGAATGTATTACAACAAAACACATTATACAAGATAATTTGGGTGCTTTTTATTTTCAAAAAGAGACATAAAATTTCAAAAGCTAATTTGGAAAATGAATTGCCATTATAAACTGTAATAGCACTTGGCCTATCCCCACTAAGATAAAGGTCACAATTCCTAAACACTTTGCTATGTTCTCTTCCAAATACTTCCTGCATTCATTACACATCAACATTTATTACTCAGCTTTACACTCATGGGCTTAGTGCAACTGTGATTATCTTCAAAAAATCTTCATAAGATTTGGCCTGTCAACATTTCATCATGGATTTGGGATGGGCCCAAGAAGTCCCACCCCTCCCTTAGGGACTCTTGTCAATTAATAGTTGATAGGAGAAAAGGTACAGTTTTCATCAATGGTGTAGCCACTGAGACACTGCCCTTGCTCTAATAAAAATCCTACCTTCCATTCTCGGGCATGCAACAGTAAAACTCATACACAGAGAAAGAAGACATTCAAGTAGCAAAGGAATTGTTGAGAAGAAAAGGAACAGTGAGAGAAGTTGTAGAATGAGAGATAAAAATGGAGAGATGACTAGAATTTATTATATAAAAGTGTGAAACTATCAAGACTATTTTTTAAAAATAAATAATATATGTAACATTGGGGGTATGTTATACCATCACAACTTTTTTCTCCTTGAATGTACAAACTATATTGTATGTTACATTTTTCCAATACCATGAAAGGATTCATAAACCACTAAGAAATTCTGATCATTATAACAATTTATAATATAAAGTTTATTCAGCATTTCAAACTCCAATGTATTTAACATTTAGAAATAGTTTATATACTCTTAGGGCATCTAAAGAATTGGAGCCAAAGACTTATTTGATTCTTACTATGTAATTCCAAGCAAATTCAAATATTTAAGCAAAACTATGAATTTAATATTCTTAATGGTATATATGAATTATGCAGTTCAGATGTTGAGTGAGGTACAGTATTTAATCATTGGGAGTGTGCCGTGAAAGGAATTGTGGGACTTCAGCCATCCTCCTCTCTTTCTGCCTTCCTAGCTCATCAATTGAGAGCTGAAACTGTCATGTTTTCCTTGCTATTCCTGTCTGACATCCTGACAAAATGCCCACAATAACAGGCCACATAAGGACTGAATATTCTAAAATCACGAGCAGTTTTGTTTTGTTTTGTTTTGTTTTTCATCTATCAGCTAATTCTAGATACTTCAATGTAATAAGAGAAGACTAACAATCTAAAAAATATTTTTTTCTTTTTATAATTTTTCTTAAATATGTCTCTGGATATTTTGGTTTTGTTTGGTTAGGTTTGGTCTGTTTTTTTTTTTTTCAATAGTGGTAATCATGTCTTTTAGACTTAGAACAGTGTGACTTTCCCTTGGGAAGAATTGAATAAAGATGAAAGAAACTGCAACTAAATACCTGTGTTAATCAGAGTGTGTGTGAACATCAATCCAACACTCAAGATTTAGTATAATTCACATTAAAATAGAAAAGAAATAATGCCCGTACTTTTGCCTTTTTGTTTATAGAATTTTCTGTTATGTGATTTATTTTATATTTTTCTCATTCAAAATATGTGGCACTCAATTTTCCAACTTTCCTTATTTTTTCATCTTCCTCTTCACAATTATGGGTCGGAGGCCTGGGCATGTTGGGGCACATCCATATCCTGAGTTCTAGGAAAGCAGAGTCAGTAGGATTAGTTTGAGGCCAACCTGGTCTACATAGTAAGCTCCTAGATCCCAAGTGAGATAGCCTGTCAATACATAAATAGTAAAGTTTGCTTTAATTCTTTTCACCTGAATTTCTATTCTTTGACATTGATGTCTGTCTAACCACAGTACTTCTGGGAAATATGGGGGGGGGCATTTTTTTCCCATGACAACAAGTATTCCTCCTATCCAGATGCCAGTCAAGTGACCTACAATGATTAAATTCAATTATGGTACAAATGCCCTGAAGTTAGCAAAGAGTTTGTTAAGGTCTGAGTTCACAAGAATGCTTAATCTTATAAGGCCATCAAAAGTCCTGAAATTTCCATTTTTTTTACTTTGTACCTGTAATTTAAAAACACTCAATATTATTAATCATTTTCTGTAACTAGCAAGCTATAAAACTAAACTTGCTACCACTGGTTTCCTATAAAAGATATAAACTATTAGAATTCTACTATAAATATATATAATAAATATAAAATATTTCTATTTATAAATATAAAATACAAAAATCAACATTCAGATACAGTAGAAAGATGGAGGTACCTCTTTGAAGTAAAGGTAGATCCTGAGTAATTAGGTTCCATGCAAAGGCAGGTAAAATGATCACATTTTAATTAAAAAGACTACATTAAGGATGATTTCTGTTTGGTATTGTCACAGGAAAGTAAAACAGAGATATAAATGGTGAACCTGAGGTACAAGTGTATATATGCACTCACACAGAGACCACTTTGTAGTTAGAAATATGATAAACAAATTCCTATTCAAACATGTGCAAACAAAGATCAGTCTCCAAGAAAGAAAAAAGGAAGGAAGAAAGGGAGGGAGGGAGGGAGGGAGGGAGGGAGGGAGGGAGGGAGGGAGGGAGGAAGGAAGGAAGGAAGGAAGGAAGGAAGGAAGGAAGGAAGGAAGGAAGGAAGGAAGGACCTTACCATAGAAACTAAAGTCACTAACAAATTCTTTCAGGCACTGACCAGTCAGGACGAGATATCTTCTATAAACATGTGTCCCTTATTTCCTTGGAAGAAGGAAATGGGGTCATTTGGAGTGGGAACTGGTTCTACACTGCTGCTCTTCTTTTGTTCAGGCGTCAACCACCTGACTTGCTCATGGATAAAGATGTGCCCCTAATGTAACTGAAATAGTTGTCTTAGTAAAAATATCTTCATTTGTTTTACCTCTCTGAGTTTGGTCTCTCTTCTGCTGTTTCTGTAGCTAAAAACCTGGGTTTAGCAATTTCACACAATGGACACATATGTGCAAAAGCATGCCTCCAGGGGTCCCAATGGATTGTCTTCACCATCATCCTATAACTCCAATAAGAGAATAATATTGGTGATGGGCAGAGCTTTAGGTCCCAGGGCTACACCAGAATGAAGAGGTAGAAGAGTCCAAAGATACCTAAGTCTCTCTTCAAGAAACTTTGAGATTTCCTAGGAGAAGGAAACAAATGAAGCAGTTGTGATATCTATAGATGGCAACAAATACTTTTGGCCAAATCTGGGTCTAATTGGTCATTACTTCAGCTCTGGTTCTGCAAGAGGGGCTGTTGAAGAAATATCGCTGTCATCACTTTAGGAGAACATGGTAAAGAAAGGATTATAGCCGAAGCATGAGAAAGCTAGTCTCACTATACCTGTGATTAGGAAGCAAAGAGATGAAGGGTAGAAACTAGAAAAAGGTGTTTATATCATGAAGCCCCCCCCCCACTGTTTTGAACAGATTGATATGCTACCATGAAAGTGACTTTTCATTTTAATAAAAGTGAGCTCTCTCCTTCATAGCTGTGAACTCCATTCTCATCTGATCCTACGGTTCTCATTTGCACATCTGTCCTTTCATGGAATGATAGAAAAGGTAAGTTATCTGTAGACACATTCCTCCAGTCTTGGAATATAGAATCTTCAGAATAGTGAGAAATAAGGTTTATTTGCTTGTTTTTTGAGAATTTCATATATAAGTCTGATAAATAAGTTATTTTTTAAAAAATACTCTGGATTGAATGTTCAGTCAGTAGCACTTTTGTCAAAGCAACTGAAAATAAACTAAGATGGAAAGTTGGTATCAGTATGTGAATATTGCTTTAGCAAATATGTGAAAATGTTAAATCAGCTTTATAGCTCTGTTTTTGAAGACATGCTATAGGACATTTTAGAAACAAGTTTGAAAAACCCTGAGATCATCATGAACCAAGCACTAAGGGTAAATCTAGTCGGGACCAGCAAAATCTAAAACTCCTTAGTTATGGTTGAAGTGGTCACAGAATCGGTAGAAATGGAAGCCGTAAAGAGAATTCTGATAAGGGGCAATTCCAGATGGAAATGAGAAGGTTTGGAAACTGTAGTATAAAGCTATTCTTGTTGTAAAATGTGATAGAATGCAAGATGTATGCCATAAGGCTTTTTGAAACATAGAATTTAGAGAGATGAACTAGGAGATCCAACAGGGGAAAAAAATGCCTTGGTAGCCAAGCATTCAGGCTGCATTGCACCTACATTTAATGGCATATGGTGATATGCAGTGTAAGGACAGGATGCAAATAAAATATATAATTTGAATGGAAACAATAGAAAGATTTGGAAATCTTTCAGTCTAGTCATACAAAGAATGAAAAATGAAAGCCGTGTACTGAGGAGAGATTAAAAAGTGTATGCAACTGCATGTTGTTGGAGGGCTTCTCTCCGGGTCCCACCAAGCCCCACAATCCCACAATCCATGTATAAAATAATCACTCAGACACTTATATTACTTATAAACTGTATGACTATAGCAGGCTTCTTGTTAACTGTTCTTTTATCTTAAATTAACCCATTTCTATAAATCTATACCTTGCCATGTCGCTTGTGGCTTACCGGCTTCTTTACATGCTGCTTGTCCTTGTGGTGGCTGCAGTGTCTCTCCTCCTTTTTCCTGTTTTTCCAATTCTCCTCTCTCCTTGTCCTGCCTATACTCCTGTCTGGACACTGGCCATCAGTGTTTTATTTATATAGAGCGATATCCACAGCACTTCCCCTTTTCTTCTTTTTTTTTTTTTTTAAAAAAAAAGTGAAGGTTTTAACTTTAACATGGTAAAATTACATATAACAAAACAATTATCGAGCAAGAATTACAGTTATAATATTAAAGAAGATGTCCTATCTATCTTATATTTGTGAGTTTAAGGTTTTATATCTAACTTATCTCTTATCATAACTGAGGAAATTACAACTATCTAGTCTTTAATCACATCAAAGACCTCAGAAGGATATAATATTACCTGAGAAATGGGAGAAGGATGTATGTAACTTTCGGGAGTCTTGCAGGGTAGACAGAGACAGCTGACAGCCTGGACAGTCACCTAATGTTCCTTTGTAAAGTTGGGGCATTTGTCTTTAGTTCACAGGGCTGGAGTTTGTCCATCATTTTTTTTTTTTTAATGTCCCGTAGAATGTCTGGCAGTTTTCTCTGCGAAGCAGGAACCTGAAGGACCATCTTGTCAAGCAAAGCCAAAGGGGATCATTGGATTAAAAAAACAGTCAAGTGAGTGTTCTCCATGGCTCACTTCAAAGACTTGAATATTTGATTCCTTATTCTAGTGAAGCTCTTCTAGGCACAGTAAGCACCTTGACCTGTTACTCCAGAGGTTTCAAATCATAAAACTTGGTGATACCCGTATAGTGTTAAGCATACAGATATGCAGAATCTAAGTACTTGGGCATGGCTTTCTCAACTCAGACTTTTAAGCATGTTTCAGACTATCAAGAACACCTCCTTCTAAAAAAAAAAAAACCGCAGAGTGAAGCAGAAATATCCTGTTAGAGAACACTTTCTACTTCGGCTTGCTATGGGATGTCATTCTGTATGCTATGAATTTGTGTTGCTCTGATTGGTTGATAAATAAAACACTTAATTGCTGTGGGACGGTCTGTATGTCAAATTGCTCTGATTGGTCAATAACATGTATAGGCACATGCATGCCACACACACATGAAAATTGTATAAGAAAGCAGGAGCTAGTGCTGCTATGAAAACCAATTAATACCCACATCAAAACAATGCAGCTCCCCAATTCAATGGAAATGGAGACAGAAAATAGGAAAAGAAAAAGAAAACATGATATGCTCTCCTATTTAAAATTTCCCTCTGATTTTATTTTCTACTAAAAAAATACATTGATGAGAACATTTAAATTATGACTTTCCCCACTAAGTATTTTACATGATAGATTCTGCTGTTTTTCATCATTTTTACAACTGTCTGCACTATTGTACTTCCTAAGTAAGGATGAGCAAGTTATTAATTATCATCAACAGTGGGTTACACTGCACATCAGAAAGCTTCCAATATGCAATCACAGTGAGGCATCAATGTAGAGTAAAACCTATAATCAAGACAAGACTATGGTGTGGAATAGGTCATGGATAAGTATAGCAGAAATGCATCAGGCTACAATAATCTAAGATTTTGAAGCATAAACTGCAGCTTTTTACAAAAACCAATGCAGTTACATCAACAAAGATGAATCTGCTCTACTATATTATTTAAGTGATGACTCAGGTGTAGAAAAGGGTGTGCACAAACCACTCAACCATGCCTGGAGACATCAGAACATCTTTGAAAATGCTCCAGGGTCTGCCACGGCAGCAGGAAAGATAGCACATCCTCCTGAAAGGCAGCTCTCACTGTTATAAAGCACCAATCAAGACTGTCAGTGTCCCCTCTTAAGCTTATTGCCTGTTATATTTTCTTTCCACAATTTGATTTTCACCTACATGGTAGACTTGATTTATATTGAGAAGGATCTACAAAATTATAGGGAACAAAAGTGTTGGTGTGTATTAACTGTTCCACAGAAACTCCTTCTTGCTTCTTTTGAATAATAATCACATCACTCCTGGCATACAAATACTGCAGACCAGTGCTTTATATTGCCACACTAACTCTAATATATGATATGATATGACATGCGATATGATGCTATTCTGACAAATAATAAAATCTCTCCATAATGCTTTTTATATTTTCCCTACTCAGAGCTAAGTAGCTGTTCTCCTCACATACATAACTAGTATATTATTATTTTAGAACTTCAACTGTGGAAATCAAATATTAAAAGATAATTTGTTGCAGAAAATGACCCTTTCTGCCTCTACAGCTCCTGACTTCAGGCCCTCAATAACACACCCAACACACAGTGGAGCAGGGCTCTGGCCTTCAAGGTACTGTCTGCACTGAAATCAATGCTAAAACTGATGTCAGTTTGCACAGGCAAATAGAAGCAAGCTGTCTGACTGTTTTCCAAGCTAGAAAGCAATCATGATCTTTATGAACTCTTCTCATCTGTAGTGCAATTCCAACTATAATGTGTTAGAAATTTCAGTGAAAAGGGTGTATTTTATGAGGCAGAATTTTTTTTATTTCCCCAGGATGATCTTATAACTAACTTCTGATTTTATTAAATCCCATTGTGATATTTTTCCTGCAATAGAAACTATGAAAAGTACAGTTCTTCAGAAATTTCATTAAGGCCAGCCCATGAACTGCCTCCCAGTTTATTCCTGTGTGAACTGCTCAGCTCTCAGCCTACCTCCTTATTGACATTCACACTCCTTTGTATCAGAGGCGAGAAATCAGAGTTGCTGTTTGCTGGCCTCCAAAGGAAAATTTTTTCCTTTTATAAGTGTCTAAAATAATAAGTATTAGTTAGAGATAAAAAAAGAATTAGAAGCATGCTTGCCTAGTATGTACAAAGGCTTGGATATATTCCTCAACTCTGAGGGAAAAAACATGTAAATTCCTGATACAAATTTGATATTTATTTTGTTAGAAAATACTGTAAATTTATTTCTAGTCTTGTTCAAGATATTGTACCTATATAGTTCATTTAACAATGTAATGCAAATTGCTAGTCCTTTAAAGTTATTATTACCAGCTAATTTGGATATAAAGAAATAAAAGTTAGTAGTTATTACAATTAAGCTTGTAGTCATGTTAGGTATGTTTTCAAGGTCAAAAGAGATAAATCATCTTCAAATACTTCAGAGATCTGTAGAATATGGCATTTAATATGTTTTAATAACTTAGATTTTTTTTTTCTTTTTTTATGACTATGTCTGCTCCTGGCAGCATGAATCTACTTCAGAGAAGATAATGGGCATTGAAGAAACTTCATATGGAGTTTGCTTTCTTTGTGGCAAAAGTTAGTCACTGGGCAAAAACGTGCTCTTACATCAACTGCTGACAGTATACTGTCCAAAATGGACAAGTAGGACACAAAAGAAAGGACTGCTGAATCATGTTAAGACAAGGCAGGAAGGCTCTTTAGAGAATCCTGCTTCACAGATGAGTCTGGCAGATATGCTAGGCCTGTAGGCCGAAGATGATGCCCCAACATTGCACAGAAATCTTGGGTGAATATCCAGGCAGCCAGCTGTTTCTGTCATTTTTCACATTTTTTGGAAGTCACTTGTTTGCACTTCCTGCTTACTTAGGTAATATTATTTCCTTTTCAGGTCTCTGAGGGACTTGAAGATTAGATAGTTACAGTTATAGTTTTCCTTGTTAACAAATTCAGAAAAGAAACTTATTAAAGAGGTATAAAGTGTATAAGTTTGAAAGACATCAAAAGATAGTTTGGGATTGGTAATACAAATTAGGATAGAAGATGAATTAAATACAGTCCTTTGGATTCACAAAGATAGGATAGATAATGGAGTATTTTCTCTGAATTTGTCAAATGCAAATGGACTAGACATTGCTAATGTAATTCTTAATTGTATATATTGTATATACTTATTTACTTATTGTCTATAGTTTTTCTATTAGTTATAACATTCTTTTATTATTTTAGACAAAAAGAAGGGTAAATGTGGTGATATATTGTCTACCCAAATTAAGCTTATCTGGGGATCAGAGGTCAGAGACAGACATTAAATTAGACATAGAGGTCAGGCAGTGGTAACACACACCTTTAATCATATGACTGGGGAGGCAGAGATCTGTCTGGATCTCTGTAAGTTCAAGGTCACACTGAGCTACATGAGATAAAAAGAACCAGGCAGTGGTGACACATGCCTTTAATCCCAGGAAGTAATATGGCAGGACACAGAAAGTTATATAAGGCTTGAGGAAACAGGAACTCACTCTCTCTTGAGACTGAGGATTTCCTAGGGGTAAGAACTTTTTGCTGGCTTGTTCTATTTCTCTAACCTTTCAGCTTTTACCTCAATATCTGGCTCTGGGCATTTTTTTATTAATAAGACCATTAGCAATTTTTGTCACAAATTCCATAGTATTATTTAGACATTTTTAGTTACACAGGATTACTCCATGAAAAGGATTTAAAGACATTTTAAAGTTGAGACTCCACTTACTTTTAAACAATTTTTCTTTGTCACCCAAAGTTCCTCTGCAATGTTGGGGCATCCATCTTCAGCCTATAGACCTAGAGTCTTTCAATCATTCTCCCTGTGTCCTGTAGAATATCTGGCAGTCTCCTCTGCAAAGCAGGAAACTGAAGGACCATTTTTGTCTCGTTTCGGCAAATTCAGTGGTCATTTTCATATGGGTTCTGCATGTCCAGTTTATACAATATTTTATCAGCAGTCCAAGCAAGAACAGTTTCTTGCCTAAATGGCTATTTTTGCCATAAAGAAAGCAAACTCCATATGGAATTTCTTCGATATCCATCATCCTCTTTGAAGTAATTCAGTGCTGCCAGGAGCAGATATGTCTCACTCTCCAAAAGAGTCTAAGTTCTTAAAATCATTTTAAATGTCATATTCTGTAGGTCTTTGAAGTGTTTGAAGATTACCTATATATTGGAAATATACCTCTGCATATCTAGAAACCCAATTAACATGAGTATAAGTTTGACTATTATAGATGACTAATACTTTGTAATTTTAAATTATATATTACATTTTTAAATGAGTTGCATAAACATAATACCATAAACAAGAGGAGAAATATATATATATATATACAGTATAACAAAATTTACTTTAAATTTGTAATAAACTAAAATCTATAGCAACATAAAATATTTTAGACAAGTTTTTACTCTTTAAAAGTAGATTCAATAATTTACCCTTTTATCCAATCATAAATATATGACATTTTCAGCTTTAAAAAGAGATTGCATTTTTAATCAACATCCTTTAAATAAAATAAACATTTATAAAGAATATTTTGGGAATTTGGGTGCAGTTTTTCATACTACTTCCTGCTCACTGGGGGTGCTAGCAATCTTATGGAGATCCTGAGAAAATTCAAGATAATGTCCAAGTCCTGGGAAGACTGGCTATAACCTTTGTTGATAGGTACCATCCATTAAAGTTTAGGAGGTCTTGTTTGATCAAATCTGATCCATCTTAACCTGGAATGAATTATAGCCTCTTGCTTCCTGTGGAAACCAAAGCAGAGCCTCCTTTCCAAAGTTACATAACCTTAGATCCAAGTTTTAAAGTCATACCCCCAGCAGAAAACTATTTATATTATAACTCTATGAAATACTTAAAGAGATAGCATTATCCAAAAATCTGTTAGTGTTAATTTGTATTTTCTTTTGAATAGAAAGCAATTTTAGAATGAATTCATTACCAAGCTCCTTACTGGAAAATACAACTCTCTAATTTCTGTCATGATATAAGATCAGTGTTAATTTAAATCTATGTCTAGGCTATCCCAATGTCTTGCTTTGCTTTTTTTAAAAACACATGTAGCTCCTAAGGAGCAAAAATATAATTAATTTTCCAAGGTTCTCTTTTAAACTATTTAAATTTCACATAATTTTGTGGGAGTTGGGTCATGAAAATATGATACCTACCTAATTATGTCCCCTCCACCCTCATCATTTCCCTCCAGATGTAACTAGATTCACTCTCAGGACACCTCTCCAGTTTCTTTTGTGTTCTATACTATTTTTCCCTGATATTTTGTGAAAGAAGCCCTATCTTCCAGCTGGGTGATTCATCTTCATTCTTCAGGTAGTATTTGAACCTTAACATCTTCAGAATGACCCAAGAAAATATGAAATCTGAATCAGTACCCATGCCGTAAACTTCAATGTGCTTTGTATTTCTCCATTTTAAACGTTATTTTATTAGCTTGCTTGAGTTTCTAGCTCTGTTTGTTTGTTTGTCTGCTTGGTTGCTTTCTAAAGAAAGAAATAGTGCTGAGTTGGGTGGGTGGCAATATGGAAAGGTCTAAGATGAGTATTGAGAAAGGAAACTGTGATCAGAATATATTATATTTCTCAATACAAAAAAATACTATTGTAGGCATCACTATATCTGATTTCAGTTTATAGTTCATAGCCATAGTAATAAAAGAAGATAGTAACAGAATAGCAAAAATAGTCACATTGATTAAGAGAACTGAGAACCCAATGTAAATTCATGCTCCTACAACCACCAGATTTTTAGCAAACATACACACATTGGACAAAAGACAACATCTTCAACACATGGTGCTGATCAAACTGGCTAGCTATATGGAAATGAATAATACTAGATCTTTATCTCTCACATGCACAAGACTCTACTCCAAATGGAACAATAACTTGAACCTAGGACCTTACACCATGAATCTGATAGAGGAGAAAGGAATGAATACACTTTGACATATAAGCATAAGAAAAGTCTTTTTGAACATGACATTTATAGCATAGGAAATAAGAACAATTGAAAAAGAGGAACTTATGAAATGAAAACACTTTTGTACCATAAGGAAAATGGTCAATTTAGTGAAGAGGAAGTTGCACAGTGGAGAAAATAATCACTGTAAACAACACATCTGAGAGAAGGCTGGTAACAAGAATATATAAAAAACTAAATAAAAAAACAAGAAAACCAACAACCTATTTCAAATAATAGGACGTGGAACTAAATGGAGAGTTCAAACAAGATGACGTAGAAATGGTTAAGTGTTTCTGAAAGCATTCAGTACCTATAGACACCGGGGAAAGACCAAAACTATTTTGAAATTTTACTACAAGTCATTCAAAGAAAGGCTAACATTTAAAATAAGGGAATAACAAGTGCTAGAGTGGGTGTGGGAAGAGGGGAATGTTTATACACTGTTAGTGGGAGTGAAATATGCTGCATCCACTATAGAAATCTGTCTGGAGGTTCCTCAAAAAAGCTAGAAATAGATCTACTCAAAAGTCTAGTTATACCATTCCTAAGAAAGTCCCAAAGGGCTCTATATTCTACTACAGAAGTATTTGTATCTTTCCAGAGTGATTGTGTTTTTTCACCACCAAGATGTACTTGAGCCTGAATCAAACAGATACATCATTTCCCTGAAACTCACAGGAATACTGTATCACATTCATTGTGCACTCAAATGGGCAATGGGATTTCCTGGTTGAGTTATTTATGCCCCATAAAATATAGGAAGGGCTTTAAGTTCAAACTGCCATTTGTATTATGTATTTAAAATCTATGATGACTCACGTGTCCTTCAAGGCTATAGAATCTTCTTACCCAAATATGTGACACCCTCCACCTCTGGTTTAATCAAGAAAACTATGTTTCTTATACACATATTTTTAATGTTGCAGGTTTCACAAAAAAAAGATCCAATTCAGACAAGCCATTTATTTTGTGACCATATTTTTGTGGAAACAAAAGCAATTTTAAAGAGAACTATTAATAATTTGCCACAAACAATCCAAGCATCAATCAGCATTGTGTGTTAGTGACCCTTTGCAACCATGACCCAGATCCAAGGATATTTGGGGGAGGGAGGAGAGGGGGAAAGGGCAGGGGTCTCCTGCACATTCATCCACACATGACAGCATCTGGCTTTGTGCTTAACAGACTTAGGCCTTGATTCAAGAGTCCACTCTGACTGCCTTGTGAGGGTAGATAGGAGATGCCAAATAAAGATCCCAGTAATACAGATCATACAAAGAAACAGAGAACCAAAGAAGAAACTAAATACTAGGCCAGGCAAGCACTTATATAGATAGAGAAGAGCTTATAGAGGAATATATGGGTAGAACCTAAATGACTACTAGATAGATTAGATGTGAAGGATGAACAATGGGATATCCAGGAGCCATTGCCAGAAACCTAGTCTAAGCAGCTGAGTACATGAGGAGCTATAAACTGACAGAAGAGACAGAGTGGAACGTCATCATCCATAGCTAGCTCCCATAACTGAAGTTTAGAATCTCACTCTTAATGCCCATATGAAGCTAACAGTATTCTGAGTATAGTGGATATGTGTATGTGCCAAGAAAATAAGAAACAGCATACGTACAAAGTAAAACACTGGTTCTGGCTTTATATTCTCCCTCTCTCCCTGTTCCCAAACTACATAATGGCCACTGCTCAAACTTGTTCTCCTGCCCCGTTACCATGTTTGTGTTCTTTCTTTTGTATACACGGTCCTTTTTCCAGAGTAGGCCTACTTCTTCAGATTTATTATTTACTACATAATACCATTTTAAAAACTCAGTAGTCCATCCCTGCTCCTTGCATCTCCTAGAGCAATATAGGACCATCTTAATGGTTAAATGCATTGAGATTTAAACTCATGGCGGATGACTCTTGTTCAGCAAAATCTGAGTCAAACATGCAGATGGCTGTGGCTGGAAGAGTTCAAAATTACAACGGTCTTCATTTCTTAGGACATGTAAAGCAGGAGAGGACCATGTAGCAAGAGCTGGAACTCACGTTTAACTTAGACAATATTTACCTACTGTGGTTGTTTTGGTATCTTGTATAAGTATCACTCCATTTTCAAATTTATTTTCAAGCAGAAAAGAATCTTCCTTAGATGGAAGGAAGTGGCTGTCCCTACTCTATTTCACTCATTGTCAGTCATTTTCTCATGGTGGTTATACCAGTGATGTAGAGTTCGTGCATCTACATTCATTGGGAAGGTTTTTGCCTGTTTCTAGGCAGAGTATTTCTTCCAGAACCAATCTTCACTGAAGTCACATTGCATGTTCTTGAACTTAATCATCTTGGAAAGCTGCTGAGTCTCACTTCAAGCTGGGAATTTTCAGACTCTAACGATCCTTGCTCAGTTTGAAGATGTAGTGCTTAGTTCATTTGCTTTAGTTAATCTTGAAAATGAGATCTGGTGGCATCTTCTTTTTCCCCTGCAGGCATTTGAAGGGTCCCATTTGCATTAGCTGCATCAGTGGGACCCTTCAGATCGACTTCTCTGAAAGGCTGGGTGACTTCCATGTCCCTGCTCCCTCCCCTTGTTTTGTGTCCAAGTTTCCATAAACCATGTTCTCTCTATGGGGAACAGGCAAACCCATGATCTTCTGCAGAATTTCACCCAGAGATGCACGTATTCAGCCATCTGTTTCATGTCTGGCCAGTGTCATTCCTGATGTAGGTAATTCTAGATTCATTATGCTCTTGGCTTCCATTGTCATGTTTGAGTTGCAGGATTCAAGACTTCATTGAGAATGAGTATCATCATAAAAGTGTCTATCATTTTCTTCTGAACTTGTTTCCCATTGTTCTGTCATATTTTAAAATGTGCTTTTATCAGTAACTTGACAAAGCATACCACATTTGTTCTTCTAAACTCTTCAAAAACTCCTACTGTATCCACAAGTGATGAGCTGTTCAGATTTTTAAAAGTCACCAAACTTGGTATTTCTTACATTATGGACATAGCCTACATGACAGAAAACCTACTTTGCTAAACTTAGGAAAGTGAGCAACATTTCTACCCCAAGAAAGTCCAATAGCAAAGAAAATGGAGAAATTAGGGGTGAAATGAGATCATATAGGTTCGGACTCAGTGAGTTGTTAAGAAGGAAAATAAAAATTTGACAAGAACACATATAAGGGATGCAGGAAGAATAATGGGGACGCAAGGTGTGACTATGACTAAAACATTGTATTCATATGTAAAATCCCAAAGAATAAATATTCTTAAAGATTGTATGAGATACAGAGCATGTTTTGAATCATTTCAGGAATATTTTCCAAGGTAGAAAACAGATTTGAGAAAGTCATGACATTAGTTTAAGATCATTGGATACAATCTGTTGATAGTCACTGGTGAATTTTAATAACCATTTCTCAAGAAAGTATAGTACTTTTCTGAAAAGAGAAAATTGTTGATTTAAATAGTGTTGTTAAGAATAATTCCCTAAATCCATTGCATTATTTACTCAACTTTAGTCATATATCCCAACTGAGAATTTTCTGTAGCAGCCATTATTTTTTGACAAGTGTGGGTGTCTTCATTCTGAATCGGTCTTTGTTTAGGTGCTCGAACAGCCTGAATCCCAACTCTTCTCTTTCTGCTTCTCTGTGCAGATCAGCTGTTATTTCATTCATAACAATTTTTCCAATGCTCAGGGGCTGATTTCCAGTTTCTGGAGTCATTTCTCCCTGGTATATACCATGTCTCCTTTGATGAACACCTCTAAAGAAAACAATTCAATATCTGACATACATATTTGGTCTTCGGTATTGAAAACAGATTCTTCTCTCATACAATACATCCTGACCACAGTTTTCCATTCCCCCACTTCTCCCAGCTGCTCCTTACCTCCTCTCTCCAACAGATCCACTCCTTCTCTGTTTCATCTTCAGAAAAGAGCAGGCCTCCAAGAGACAACAACCAAACATGACAAAACAAGATACAATAGGACAAAGCAAAATCCTTTCTATTGAGGCTGGACAAGGCAAACCAATAGGAGGAAAAGACTTTCAAGAGCAGGCCAAAGAATCAGACAAACATCCCCCACTGTTAGTAGTCTCACAAAAGCACCAAGCAAACAGCCATATCATATATCCAGAGGAACTGGTGCAGACCCATGCAAGTCTTGTGCTGGCTGCTTCAGTCTCTAGGAGCCCATACGAGCCCTGCTTGGTTGATTTGGTGAGCCATGTTCTTTTGGTGTCTTCCAACTCATATACTCTTTCCTCCCCATCTTCCACAAGGTTCTCCAAGCTCTGAGAAGGGTCCAATGGAGACCTCCAATTTAGACTCTCTCTCTCTCTCTCTCTGCATAACGTTTGGTTGTAGGTCTGTGCACACACTCCTGTCTGCTGCAGGAGGAATCCTCACTGATGATTATTAGACAACCTCAACCAAATAATGCATAAAGAATATGTGGTACATTTACGCAATGGAGTATTACTCAGTTGTTAGAAAATAATATTCTGCTATACTCATGTTTTTTTTTTCTTATAATCAGTGGTTTGGATTTTTTTTACTGTTTTCCACTCCATTTCTCTGTCATGTTCTCATTATAAAATAGCTCCAATATGTTTGTTAGTAGAGAGACTCATGGGACATATGCAAATGAGTTTAGCTATATACGTGTGTATGAATGTATTTGTAGCTTTCATTGAAATATTTAATTTTATCAATTCAAAAGAATACATTGTCACTTCATGACATTTTATAATTTACTATTTGACTTGTTTGAAATAATATATATTATCACAAAAAGGGGGTAATTGACTATGCCATCAAAAAGTCCATGCACATTTTAAAATCCAGCAAGGAATGACATATATCAAAGATACTTGTCTGGTTCCTGTATCCTGATTCAGAAAGAATGTTAAATATATCATAGCATTCAATTCAAGTAATTTTACTTTTGGGTCCATGCCATTTTAAAAAGAAGTGGATAAAGGCGGGGCACAGTTGATGAAGGCAGAATATGATGCAGTTTGGAAGGCACTGAGTGAAATCTAGTTTTGTAATACAAAATCAGAAAAGAAGCAAAGAAAGAAAATCATATTCATTTCTCTAGATGCCCATCAAGTTTGTGATTATGACTATACTCAATACTTAATCCATCAACCTGACTATTCACCATAGAATTCTTGAAAGTAGATAAAGCATCTTAAATTACACAATTCCAGTGTGTTATATGCTAAGATGCCCTAGATGTCATTGTAAGCATGATAGAGGACTTGTAGTTATCTTTTCTTCTAACTAACCCATTCTCACACTTCAAGTACTCACTGACTAAAGATTGCTAAGAATTATTTATAATGAATAAGCAAATTGCTATTCTTATAGATTAAAAAATAAAATATTTCACATTAGAAAATATGGTGAAGTTTTCTCAGTTTAGATTTATGTTACATTCCATTAGCCCAGGATCGTTAAACAGTGTATTAAAATTCCTATCATACATTTGGCATAAAATTGTGTTACAGTTGTTCCACACAGAACCCACACATGTTCTATAATGAGGAAAATCAGCAAAAGTTAGAGTCAGGCTTTCCATTGGCCATTTTTCCCGGATAGAATATTAACCACCAATCATCACGTTGTGACTTGGCATACTCCTTTAATAAGCATAGAGAAGGAGATAATGAAGGGGTTTAATACCTTTTATAATACCATTAGGGTTATGTTTTAGTATAGCTTTAGAGATGCCCAAAACAAAAAAATGTCTCAAGTAGAATACTGCAAATGCTCATCAGTAACACATGGGGTTATTTTTCAAAATGCTGAGGCAGATAAGAGAACTCCCTCAAAAAAGTGATTGCCTCCGGGCTGGAGAGATGGCTCAGTGGTTAAGAGCACTGCCTGCTCTTCCAAGAGGTCCTAAGTTCAACTCCCAGCAACCACATGGTGGCTCACAACCATCTCTGGTGGGATCTGATGCCCTCTTCTGGCATAAAGTTGTACATGCAGATAAAGCACTCATATACATAAATAAATAATAATAATAAATCTTAAAAAGAAGTGATTGCCTCACAAGTATGAGAGCCTCAATTAGAAGCCGAGAACCCATGAAAAAAATTCTGGGTGTGGATGGTGGTTTGTGCTTATACCCCAAGCACTGAGGAGGCTGAGATGGTCAGAATCCTGGCTATCAAAAAAAAAAAAAAAGCAAAAGCAAATCAATATTAAGAAGTACCTTGGGTTGCCTTTTGTTCTCCATATGCACAAACATGAACATACCACACATATGCACACAGACACAAACAGACACACACAAGGGCACACACACACATATACACACACACAAATATTTGTGAATTTTAGTAAATGGACAAAAGAGAATGTTTTTTCATGAAACCAACATTATGAATAAAAATATCCATATTATTTCCTGAGATGCTAATCTTAGGGGTTCCTTATTAGCTTAATCTAGAAACATATTTTTTATGATTGAATAGCTACTACAAACATGTTACAAGTTGTTTCATATTTTCCATATTAATCCAAAATATTAGTTATATGGAAGTCTGTTTTTCTAGGAGATAGTGAAAATTTTATGTTTTAGTTCTCTCCATTTGTTTTTCTTTAACATGGACTTCTTTGAAAGACAACACCAGCAATCTAATGATCATCTTCTCTATTTAAAGCAAAAAATTCAAATATATATATATATATACACACACATATGCTAATGCATTCCAAAATCTGCCAACCATATGACATTCCTCATTTTACCTCTGTGAGAATCCTATTGATTACATCATGTCTTTTGGATTCTGTGATTTTTTGTTTTGAAGTGCTAGAGATAAAAAATGGTTTTGGACATGGCAAACTAGTGTTATACACTGAGCTACATCTGCTACACTTAACATGACTTGCATTTTAAGTAATATATTTATTGTTGGGGTTCCAAAGTACTATCCTATAGCTCAACTTATATAAAGCAGCTCAGAATAAGATTAAAACAAAAATATTTATAGCTTACTTTTGCAGATTTTGAAAGGCTTGAATTTGAAATAACAAATCACCTCTAAACAAGAGGAAAAGAAGTACAATAGTTGAAAATGAACACGTCAAGACTTTACACTTCATGCATGTGGAAAATTATGATATGAAAAAGTTGCAAAACAGAGATTTGTTGAAGTGTATATTAATTTATTTTTTAACTATTCATAAGCTTCATAAGGTGTAATATATTTTAGATGAATTTAAGATGATAAAAAGATGCATTTTAAGAAGCAATATATTTTAGTATAGTGAATATTAGTTTTAGCATATATAATCTTAAAATGAGGTAAAACTTAAAGTCATCTATCCTGACGACTGAGTTAATGATGATACGTGTCCTTATATCCCTGGCAATATTATTTCTACTTAACCACAGTCCCACCTCACACAGCATCAGAGTATTACTATAGATATCATCCAAATACACACACACACACACACACACACACACACACACACACACACACACACACACACATACACAGAGAGAGAGAGAGAGACAGAGAGAGAGAGAGAGAGAGAGAGAGAGAGAGAGACAGAGAGAGAGACAGAGAGAGAGTCAGTCTACCCATAAATGGATCTGAGTATATTCATTTCCTTTTGCATTATTTTGACCAAATATGCAAGTACCAGTTGGCCTACTTTTATCAAAGAGGCCTGGTGGCCTACATTTAGACCTGCTCGCCATGTATTATTATAAATCCATAAACACTTTAATACATTTATTAAGGGAGTGCCTTCATGATCTGATGCTTTCTATAGAGGCCTCACAGACACATCTAGAAGGTTGCCTACCTATATTTCTAGGCCCTAGGTATTTCTTTCTTTCTTTATATGAATAATGACATTTAGTTGGGAATAGCAGACAATTGCAATGATGGAACATATACCCTGGAAAATTGCATGTATTCAAACTGGTTGAGGCAAGGAGAAGCTCAGTTTGTTGTTGTCGTTTAATATGGGTTGGTTGTTTGTTTTAGATTAAAGTCTAACTGTGCAGTTCTGGCTGGCCTAGAATGTCCTATGAAAACTTCAAACCCACAGAGATTATTTGCTTTTGTCTCCTTAAAGTTGGGATCTCATGCATGTGTCAATATTATTGATTTTTTAAAAAAAGACAATAATGATGAGGGCTACACTGAATACTTTAAACAATAATCTATGACTACAGCAGTTAGTAAAAGAGCTAGCATTATTCTGAGGTTGAACAGGCATTTGCTGTGCAGATATCTTATGTCCCTTTTTATAATGAGCATATGACCTATCATCCCAAATCAAGAAAAAAATTAAAAGATATTTTAGAACATTATTAGATGAACAGAATCAGAATTTGTTACAGCCAGAGTTCCTATTTTAAAACAAATGCTCAACAGAGGCTTCCAAGATGAAATAAAAAACAAATATACAGGAATTCTTTTTACATTAAAGCATCAATCACTGACAATGAACAACATAGAGGTGATTAAGATATTTCATTTGTGAATATTTCTCTTTTTCTGATTCAAGATATACTGTATATATAAGACGCTATGGCTTTGTGTGGATAGGCAGACAGTGTTATGACATGTGTAGTCTGCTAACCAGAGCACCAGGGAAGGAGAAATAATTAAGTTATGTGAACAAAGTTTCATATGGGATTAAAAGTAAGTTGGTATTATTCTTCATAAGATAGTTATAAATTAAGATGATAACTGAATTATCCATGAGAAAAAAATGTTAACAACAAAACTGAATATATGGAAGTTTGTGGTAAGTAAGCTAAAGAGGAAAAAAATGTTTAGAAAAGTGTTTCTTAATTATTTCTACCGTAGCCAGTAAATGAAAATATAATTAAAATCATTAGCAATAATAAAAAAATCATATGAAAATAACCAATATTTAAGAGTGCATAGTGACCAACATGAAGATATATAAACAATTTACAAATAATACCTATTGAAGAAAATATTGAGAACATGTACAAGTGAGAACAGAAAATAATGTACATAGTAAAGTTCATAGCACTTTGCAGAGTTTTGTTGTTATTTATCAAATTTTCTCTTCGGTTTTTGTATTTCTGAAGAAAAAACATAAACCAAGGTAGATAGTTTAAGGAGAAGTTTGTTTAGCAAGGCAATGCTCTGGGGAGAAAAATACAATGGTGTGAGTGGACTAAGTTGAAGGAGGATACCTGAGTAATGAAGTGTATGCTGTTTGCTTTCATGTTATATGAATATCAAGAGAGGATGAAGCATATTTATTACATTTCAGGCTTCCTAAAGCATGAAGACTATCTGATTTTATTAGACTTTGACTAACATGTTGCTTATTTCATAGCATGCTCTCAATAAACAAGAATATTCTTCACTAACATAATTATCCATAAAAAAGGTAGCTGGCATGGTCTTAGTAAGACACTATATTGAAGATAGAGAACATGGGAAGTGAGATACCAGTCTAGTACTCTAGTATGTTTCTTCTCTCCTAAGGATCAGACTGTTAACTGAGAATTAGGAAGTCACCCTCACCTACCATAAAAGATGTCATTTTAAATTGTCACTAAACCAGGAGGAATTGAATAAAAGATCCTTATAAAATTATTTTCTATCTATTATTTTCAAAAGCTGAAAATTTGTATAAATAAAAGTTTGAAGCCAGGTGGTGGTGGTACACACCTTTAATCCAGCACTCAGGAGGCAGAGCCAGGCAGATCTCTGTGATTTTGAGGCCAGCCTGGTCTACAGAGTGAGAACGAGGACAGGCACCAAAACTACACAGAGAAACCCTGTCTCGAAAAACAAAACAAAACAAAAAAAAGTTGTCAGCCTGGGTGGTACTTAATTTTCAACAACAACAACATCAGATAAAGAAGGTGGAAGGAGGGACATTGGGAGATCAAATTCATTCACACTTATGAAGTGAGTTGGAAGACAACATGAGCTACTTCAGACCCTACCTCAATCAAAAACAAAAGGATTGCTCAAAATCCAAATGTACATGTAGGTGTTCTGTTATCTGCTTATTTTTTTTAAATGAATTTACTAAGTCCATTGGCACCATCTTAAACCAGAATCTTAATCTTAAAACATAAAAGGTAGTGATAGAAAGGGAAGGCTTAAGCTAAGAAAAAAGGGTATTGGCAGTCCAAAGCTCAATAAAAATGAGCCTCTGCCCACCAAGTTACAAACTAAATGAAGCTGCCGTGACTGGTGTAAAAGAAGGGAAGGATGGGAAGAAAGATACACATTTTTCTCTGCTGTTCTTTGTAAACTGTAAGAACATTCTCTAAGTACATAATGAACTTTGGGAAGAGCAAGAAATACCTGAGAAAAATAAATAGACTAGCCCAAGAAATGAGCCTGTTTCTCCAAGAAAAAAGATTTGTTTCAATGACAAATTTGTAGGCATGGCAGACACACCAATAGTGAGATTATCCTCCATCACCAAAGCAGGCAGAAGACACTCAAGAGGAAGGCATTGTACCTCACCAAGCCATAGTCACATAATGCTCCAAGTTCTACCTGCCAGAGCTTTCCCAATTTGTTGAGACCTGGTATAGATGTCACTCAAATGACCTGATGGGAAAAGGTTTGGGACTTTGGTACTAAGAACTGTGAGAATAAGGAATCAAATTCTATGTTACTGAGATCATACACTATATAGATTGAATGCATGTCCTTCTCAAATTCATATGTTGAAATCCTAATCCCCAAAAGGATAGATTTGGTAGTAGTTTTGAGGAGGGAAGTACTTAGACATGAGAATGGATACTACATGATTGAATTAGTATCTTTATGAGAAGAGACTGATTATTTAAATTTACTTTTAGGAATCTGTATCTACCATGCACATTATTATTAATGATATATCAATATAATTGTATTCTAAAACATACTACACTAGTCTAAAATAAGAAGTTTGGAAAGATAATGTGAATATGTACATTTTATTGAAAGAACAGAAGCCATAAAGCTATGCATAGGACATAAACATGGTTCTTTTATATTTTTGAAATTATAATATAATAACATCACTTCCCACTTCACTTTTCTCCCTCCAAACTCTCCCATATGCCCTTCTGTGCTCTCTTTCCAATTCATAGCATTTTAAAAATTAATTGTTGATATACACACACATATGTGTGTGTATGTATATGTATATATACATATACATACACACACATAAATAAAACCTTAGTCTCTATAATGTTACTTGGATGTATATTTTCATGGCTAACAATTTGGTATTGACCAACTGGTATATTCTTCCCTGAAGAAGACTATTTCTCCCACTCTCAACATTCCTTAGTTGCCTGTAGTTCTGTGTTAAGGCCCCTTGGATAACACTCACCCCATCCCTGCTCATACACTCTCTACCCATTTTACCATGTGTATTGTTGTTGTTCTTCATTGTTCAGACAGCCATGGTGACACTTTATAGGATAGCATCTGACATTACTAGGAGACACAGTCTCATCACAGCAAACACCTAATTGTCTGGCTATTACCGTCATTCTGTCCTCTCCTCAGCAATGATCCTTAAGCCTTGGGTGCAGAAGTCATGTCATAGGAACTGAGCTCCACATCTCTACATTTTGACTGATTTTAGTTTTGTGTAATGGCCTCCGACTGCTGCAAAGACATGTTTTGTGACATCAACTTTGAATATGGGCTTATGTTACCACAGAAAGGTTTTTATTTTGCTTTTTAAAACTTTAATCACACTCTTTAATGTTCATTCTTATGTGTTCATTTGAGCAATTACTTATAAAACAAAGAATCATTCATCAATACTCATTCTCTGACAATTATTCCAGTTGTCTCCTTTAACCCCCATGGTATGATAGATGAATGTGATAACTGTATCTGCCTTTACCAAACACCCTGCTTCAATGATTCTACCAATTGCACCTACACTGACATTACATCTTACTAATTTCTCCTCTCCCTGCTTTCCAGTCCCAGTTTTCCCAGTTTCCCATGCTCTTTGTAAAGTTGTGACCAGTGACTCTCCACCACTGCAACAATCTCGCTGAAATAGCCCCTATGATTACTACAATGGTCTTGAATAATTTTCTTCACTGTGCTTTACTTGAAACAACTTTCAGTGAATAATTCAATAACATTTATGAAACATTACCCAAATATTAGTTGACATTATTGTTACCTAAAATTTGTCTCTAAACCTGGCTATATTAACTGAGCCTACACTTTTCTAGGAAATCTAATACAGTACTAAGGTATTTTTCAGATTCCCTAAGCATCTTAAGTACTTATAGGCATTTATTGCTATAAGAATCTTCTGATTAATTGTTGATATTATTTTTATTTCTCTCCTCTGGCAAATTTTCTCTCTTCTCTCCTAAAGAATCCAAATGTCATTTTCTTCACACATTCTTATCAATCCTGAAAGTCAGACTCCCAAAGCTAAGTAGTTACTGGGGAATGAGATGTGGATATAAATAGTTTTGCCTGAGATCATATATTTGTTCTTGTAATAAAAAAACATACCCAGTGAATATCTTAGCATTAAAATGTACAATATACCCACAATATACAAGGCAATGCAGACAGTATACAGACACATGTTATGCAAACACAGAATATCATTCTAGTTTCACATCAGTCAGTGAGTCTAATAGCAATCTCAATTTTGATTGTAAAGTCTTTTACATTTCTGTGAACATGTACCCTTTCTAAGATACCCTAATAGCTGCCACCAATCTCTGTGATTAGCTTCTTCAAAGGACATGTATCCCTTAGAAGATTTAAATTGAAAAGAATATTTCTAAGCACCCATCTAACTTATCCACTTGTTTTATTATTCAGACAAATTTAGCTTTACACTCTCCACTTCCATCTAGCTCTCCATTTCTTTCCGCACCATTAAAAACTGAGTATTATGATCTCTTTAGCATTCCACCTTTTCTCCTGTTCTTTTCTTCTAAATCAGAGGTGCAGTGATATCTTAGGGCTTTTTGATGTTCATTTATTGCTTCATTTTAGATTCCAAGAGAAGGAGAGAGATGGGGGAGGGGCAAGAAACTAAATACTATTACCACTCACCACTGTATGAAATGTGTATTACAGGAGTCAATTTTCATTTTAAATAATTTTCTAAATTCTATGTATTGGAAATGAAGCAGAAACATAATAATGAGAAACAATGATACATTCTAATACATTCAAATATTAATTTGACTTAATATTCAGTTACCTAATATCTGGTATTTTTAATTTAAGAAAACAGAGATTAATGAAAAGCAAACATCCATTAAGAAGATTGAAGATGACCTAAGTAAATAAATAACCTGACCCTCTGCTCAGAAATTATTCATTGGCCAGTCCCTGGGAACTCCTACCCAACTCTGCCCCAGTTACTGGCCAGAAGGAAAAACTCCTGCAGGCAGCCCCCCCCCATCTGACTCCTCATCTGACCCTGCAATCTACAAGTTCTATGTCCTACCCCAATACCCATCTGTCTGCAACCCCCAGTGACTTCCTGAGACATGGAATCCACCAGTTCTCAATGGACAAAGAGTAGCTTCCTGAGACACAGAATCTGCCAGCTCTCATTGGACCAAAGGAGGCTTCTTGAGACACAGAATCCATCAACTCTGACTGGACCAAGAGCCTGATAAGACCAAGAGTGGCTCCTTGAGCCACAGAATCAGCTAGCTTGGATTGGACCGAGAGCAGCTCCATGAGATACAGTATCTGCCAGCTCCAATTAGACCAAGAGCTAAGATTGGACCCAGAGGCCCCTCTCAGAAACAGACACAGCATGTACAGACTGAACCAATAGCAGCTCACTCAGACACAGGCACCTTTTGCACCTATTGGAGGAAGAGATGGGTAGATGCTAGTGCAAAAATACATACAACAACATAAAGAGCAATATGGTATTACCAGAACCTAGCACTTCTACAACAGCAAGACTGGAACATCTCAACAGATACAAAAAAATGGAATAATAGCTTGTATTCTATCACACCACCATGGCTTAAAGTTAGATTTCAACAACAACAAAAATGACAGAAAGCCTACAATCTCATGGAAACTTAATAATGCTCAACTGAATCACCAATGGGTTAAGGAAGAAATAAAGAAAGAAATTAAAGACTTCCTAGAATTCAATGAAAATGAAGGTACTACACACCCAAACTTATGGGACACTATGAAAGCAGTGCTAAGAGGAAAATTCATAGCACTAAATGCCCACATAAAGAGGTTGGAGTAATCTCACACTAGTGACTTAACAGCACACCTAAAAGCTCTAGAACAAAAAGAAGCAAGCTCACCCAGGAGGAATAGATGCCAGAAAATAATCAAATTGAGAGCTGAAATCATAAAATAGAAACAAAGAGAATAATACAAAGAATCAATGAAACAAAGAGTTGGTTCTTTGAGAAAACCAGCAGGATAGACAAGCCCTTTTTCAAACTAACCAAAAGGCAGAAACAGAGCATCTAAATTAACAAAAACAGAAATGAAAAGTGAGACATAACAACAGACAATGAGCAAATCCAGAGAATCATCAGGTCGTACTTCAAAATCCCATACTCCACAAAATTGAAAATCTAAAAGAAGTGGACAGTTTTCTATATAGGTACCACATACCAAAGTTAAATCAAGATGAGATAAACAATTTAAATAGACCAATAAACCTTAAGGAAATAGAAACAGTCATTAAAAGATTCTCAAACAAAAAAAGCCCACGACCAGATTTTCAAAGAAGACTTAATACCAATACTCTTCAAATTGTCCCACATAATAGAAACAGAAGGAATATTACCAAACTCCTTTTATGAAGCTACAGTTACTCTGATTGCCAAGCCACACAAGATGCAACAAAGAAAGAGAATTACAGACCAATTTCCCTCATGAATATTAATGCAAAAATACTCAATAAAATATTGGCAAATCAACTCCAAGAACACATCAAAAAAATTATCCACCATGATCAAGTAGGTTTCATCTCAGAGATGCAAGGATGGTTCAACATATGAAAATCTGTCAATGTAATATACCACATAAACAAACTGAAAGAAAAGAAAACACACGATCATTTCATTAGATGTTAAAAAGGCCTTTGACAAAATCCAACACCCCTTCATGATTAAGGTTCTAGAGAGATCAGGAATACAAGGAACATACCTAAACATAATAAAGGCAATTTACAGGAAGCCAACAGCCAACATCAAATTAAATGGAGAGAAACTCAAAGTGATTCCACTAAAATCAGGAACAAGACAAGGCTGTCTGTTCTCCCCATATTTATTCAATATAGTACTTTAAGTTCTACCTACAGCAATAAAACAACAAAAGGAGATCCAGGGGATAGAAATTCAAAAGGAAGAAGTCAAACTTTCACTATTTGCAGATGATATGAGAGTATACATAAGTGACCCAAAAATATTCTAACATGGAACTCCTACAGCTGACAAATGACTTCAGTAATGTGGCAGGATACAAGATTAACTCAAAAAATCAGTAGCTCTTGTATATACAAATGATAAACGGGCTGAGAAAGAAATCAGAGAAGCTTCACCCTTTACAACAGCTGCAAATAATATAAAATACCTTGGGGTAGCTCTAACTAAGTAAAAGACTTGTATGACAGAACTTTAAGTCCCCGAAGAAAGAAATTGAGAAGATATCAGAAAATGGAAAGATCTCTCATGCTCATGGATAGGTAGGATTAACATAGTAAAAATGGCAATCTTACCAAAAGCAATGTACAAATTCAATGCAATCACCATCAAAATCCCAACACAATTATTCACAGACCTGGAAAGAACAATACTCAACTTCATATGGAAAAACAAAAAACCCAGGATAGTTAATAGCACCCTGTACAACAAAGCCACCTCTAGAGGCATCATGATCCTGACATCAAGCTCTACTATAGAGCTATAGTAATAAAAACAGCTTGGTATTGGCATAAAAACCAACACGTGGACCAATGGAATTGAATTGAAGACCCTGACATTAACCACCATACCTATGAACACCTAATTTTTAACAAAGAAGCTAAAACTGTACAATGGAAAAAAGGATCTTCAACAAATGGTGCTGGCATAACTGGCCATCAACTTGTTGAAGAATGCAAATAGATCCATATCTATCACCATGCACAAAACTCACATCCAAGTGGATCAAAGACCTCAACATAAATCCAGTTACACTGACTCTGACAGAAGAGAAGGTAGGAATCTTCAATGCATTGGCACAGGAGGCTGAGCACAACAATTAATAAATGGGACCTCCTGAAACTGAGAAGCTTCTGTAAGGCTGAGGACACAGTAAATAAGACCAAATGACAGACTACAGAATGGGAAAAGATTTTCACCAACCCCACATCTGACAGAGGACTGATCTCCATAATATATAAAGAACTCAAGAAACTAGACATCAAAATAACGAACAATCCAATTAAAAAATGGGCTATACCCCACTTCTCATCCTCGGCCAACCCCCACACCCAGTCTGCTCATTTAGGTCTCATCACGTCTCCTTCACTGAGTCATCTATGTGTCCCTCCTAGGGTCTTTCCCTGTTAGTTAGCCTCTCTGGAGCTGTGGGTTGCAGTCTGGCCTCCTCCCCTTCCCTCACAGCTAGTATCTACTTATAAGTGAGTACATATTATGTTCGTCCTTCTGAATCTGGGTTACCTCACTCAGGATGATATGTTCTAGTTCCATCCATTTGCCTGCAAATTTCATGATATCATTGTTTTTACTGTTGAGTAGCATTCCATTGAGTGTATGTGCCACATTTTCTTTATCCATTTTTCAGTTGAGTGGCATCTAGGTTGTTTCCAGGTTCTTGCTATTATGAATAATGCTGATATGAACATAGTTGAGCATGTACCCTTGTGGTAAGATTGAGTATTCCTTGAGTATATGCCCAAGAGTGGTATAGCTGGGTCTTGAGGAAGACTTATTCCAAATTTTCTGAGAAACCGCTATACTGATGTCCAGAGTGGCTGTATAAGTTTGCATTCACACCAACAGTGAAGGAGTGTTCCCCTTGCTCCACATCCTCTTCAACATAAGCTGTCGTCAGTGTTTTTGACCTTAGTGGAAGGGTCGAGCTAGAACAGAGACAGAGTGGGAGGGCAGGAAGGGAGATACCATGATAGATGAGGACATCATGGGAATAGGAAGAGGCAGGGTGCTGGCGAGGCTCTCAGGAATCCGTAAGGATGACACCACCTTGGACTGCTGGCAGTGGTCCAGAGGGTGCCTGGAATGGTCTACTCTGGTGACTGGTCTAGCAAATACCCTTAACTGTCATCATAGAGCCATTGTGCAGTGACTAATGGAGGCAGATGCAGAGATCCACGGCCAGGCACCAGACTGAGCTCCAGGAATCCATTTGAGGAGAGGGAGAAGGGATTCTGCAGGCAGGGGATGTTGAGATTATGATGGGAAGATGTGCAGAGTTGGTTGGCCACACTAGTGGAAGCCCATGAACTGTAGACTAGTGGCTGTGGAGCCCCCATGGGACTGGACTAGGTCCTCTGGATACAGAAGACAGTTGATTGGCTCGAACTGTTTGGGAAGCACCCAGGCAGGGGGATCAGGATCTGTCCCTGGTTCATGGACAGGCTTTTGGGAATCTGGTGCCTGTGGTATGACACCTTGCACAGCCTTGGTGCAGTGGGAAGGGGCTTGGACCTGCCTAGGCTTAGTGTGCCTGGCTCTGCTGACTCCCCATGAGAGACCTTGGTTTTGGGAATGTAGGGATGTGGGGTGGCTGGGGAGTGAGTGCTTGAGGGTGGGAAGAGGGAGGAGGTAGGATCTGTGGGTGGTATGTAGAGTGAGTAGAAAATTTCTTAATAAAGAAAAATGAAAAAAAATGGGCTATATAGTTAAACAGAATTCTCAAAGGAAGAATTTCAAATGGCTGAAAGACATTTAAGGAATTGCTCAACATCCTTAGTCATTAGGAAGAGGCAAATCCAAATGACTCTGAGATACCATCTTACACCTGTCAGAATGGCTAAGATCAAGAGCATTACAGACAGCTTATGTTGGAGAGGATGTGGAGCAAGGGAAACATTCCTCCACTGTTGGGGGGAATGTAAACTTGTACAGCCACTTTGGAAATCAGTTTGGTGGTTTCTCAGAAAATTGGGAATCAATCTTCCTCAAGATCTAGCTATTCCACTTTTGGGCATATACCCAAGGAATTCTCAATCATATCACAGGGACACATTCTCAACTATGTTCATAGCAGCATTATTCATAATAGCCAGAAACTAGAAACTACTTAGATGCCCCTCAACTGAAGAATGGATTAAGAAAATGTGGTACAAATACACAGTGGAATACTGGTAAGCAGAGGAAAAACAATATCATGAAATTTGCAGGCAAATGGATGGAACTAGAATATATTATCATCTTGAGTGAGGTAACCCAGACTCAGAAGGACAAACATGGTATGTATGTACTCATAAGTGAATACTACAAGTAAAGCAAAGGATAACCAGACAACAACCTACAACTCCAGAGAAGCTAGCTAATAAGGAAGACACAAAGAGGGACATATGGATCACCCTAGGAAGGGGAAATAGATGAGATCTCTATGAGTGAACTTGGGGTAAGGGGTGGGCAATGGAGGATAGGGGATGGGAGATGAGAACATAAGGGAATGGGATGGTCAAGCTGGAACAGGAATGGAGTGGGAAAGCAATGAGAGAGATACCATGATGTAGGGAGATATCATGGGGATAGGGAAAAACCTGGTGCTAGGGAAGTTGCCAGGAATCCCCAAGGATGACCCCAGCTTGGACTACTAGAAATAGTGGAGAGGGTGCCTGAACTGAACTGGCTTACCCCAGTGATCAGATCGGTGAATACCCTAACTGTCATCACAGAACTTTTTTCCCAATGACTAATGGAGGCAGATGCAGAGATCCACAGCCAAACACCAGGCAGAGCTCCAGGAGTCTAGTTGGAGAGAGATGGGGGGGGGGGATTCTATGTGCAAGTGCATCAGGATCATGATGGGGAAACCTGCAGAGACGACAAAACCAAACTAGTGGAAACTCATGTAAGTTAGATCAATGGCTGTGGAGCCTGTATGAGACTGGAATAGGCCCTCTCCATTGCCAGACAATTGTGTAGCTTGATCTTCTTGGGGGACCCCCTGGTGGTAGAATCATAATCCATCCCTGGTGCATGAGGGGGCTTTTTGGAGCCTACAACTTACGATGGGACACCTCATGCAGCCTTGAGGCAGGGGGAAGGGCTTGGACTTGCCTCTACTGGATGTGCCTCCCCATGGGTGGCCTTGCCATCTTGTGTGTGGGGGAGTAGGGATTGGGTTGGGGGGAGCTGGGGAGAGGAGGGAAGAGGAAGATCTTTGATTGGTTTGTAAAATAAATGAAAGTATTTTTTAATAAAAAAAAGTAATCATTTATTGCTTGTCGTCTCAGGTTTAGTCTGGAAGTTTCTAAACATGATCTGATGATACTTTAATAAGCAAAAATGCTATTGCTAGCTGTTTATGGAAGTATTAAATTAGGTAATACTAATTGTTAGAACTAAGAGAAATTTACTCTCTACTTGCCTAATGTTTATTGGGCACAGATGAATCCATTTATGTAAAGATTCAGGATCCCCAATTGATTCTATTGTGTGACTCTGCCAAACATTAGAACCTCTCAAACATTTACATTTGGAACTAGAAGAAAAAATAGATCCCTGAGGTTATATTAACATCCTCAGGAGACATTGGACAGGGCCTACATTGTTTCAATAAAAATATCATTCACTAAAATTCAGTCATGTTGTTACATGTGATTTCAACAGATAATAAGAAATATATAATGGTTTGGTGACATAGAGGAAAACAGGTGTCTACCTCTACTTAATGGTGACTAGCTGTATATTATGAGTGTTATGAGAATATAAACTTAAGCGTTAAAGAATTACTGACAACCATAGTACTTTAAATGTTTAAGGTTAATATCAGTGTCACTCACTATTACAATATTCAGTATGATGTTCTTCTCTGTGTACATAAATATAATACAATCATACTTAAATGGTATAGATAAAATAAAAATTATTCATCTTATTTTTATTACTTTATTTTATTACCTTAAATTTTAGTAAACTACCAGGATAGGGATAGTTTTGTTTTGCCATGTACTATTTTCTTTTTCTTTTTCTTTTTCTTTTTTTTTTTTTTTTTTTTTTTTTGGTTTTTCGAGACAGGGTTTCTCTGTGTAGCTTTGTGCCTTTCCTGGAACTTGCTTTGGAGACCAGGCTGGCCTTGAACTCACAGAGATCTGCCTGCCTCTGCTTCCTGAGTGCTGGGATTAAAGGCGTGTGCTACCACCGCGGCGCCATGTACTATTTTCACTGAGCTCTTTTAAGCAAAAAAAAAAAAAAAGGCATACAAGGTAATATTTTCAATTACAATGATAACTATAATATACCATGAAAGAATAATTATTCTATTACTACCCAAGTAAACATTTGTTCTTGTAATGCTTCTGGAAACCTAAATAAAGTTTGTTCTATAATATGGATTATCTTCCTTAGTTTAATAGGGAATGGTTAAATGAATTCCTCCGCTAAGGAAAGATTGATTGAATCAAGTTTTCTTAAGTTCAAAATTAGTAACTAATGAAGTGTTTTTCATGCATGCTCCTGATTCTTGCTAAATTTCATGTGGGAACCAACACTAAACTCCATTAAGTCATCTTTGCAGCCATTTGTTTACAATGTGTAGCAGCTCTCCAAGTTAGGCTTATGCTATTTATTCATTGATGACAGTCATTAGCAAGACAACTGAAAACTAGCAATGCACTAGGATTCATGAGCCTTTATTCCATGCTGATTCTATTCTGAGATTAGTCATGTGTCATTAGCATTACTATGATGCAGTATTAGCATTTTTGCCCACATTTTATAAAAAAAAAAAAAAGGCATTTAGACTCAGGGATGGCTCAAAGAAGTTCCCAAGAGTCTTGTTTTGAGGATAGCAGAATGGCATCCAGGCATCACCATCATGTACTGCATCTACTACATGCAGCTAGACCTAACTGCTAGGTGTGAGCTCTTCTCAATGTTCAGTATTCACTAGACTATACTTTTCAGTAGTAGTTTACTTCGTCTAATTTTAAATTTGTGCTTTGTATTATAAAGTTCAAAAATTGTGTGCCATTACATATGTACTCTCACTTCCAGTTTCTAATAATACCATGGTTTCCTAGCAGGAAAACATTGCGTTTTTATTCCCCTTTTAAGTAGAGTGATTGTTTGCTGGCTTTTCAAAGTGTGTAAACAGTGCCATCTTCTGTCGGTGTGCTCACAGCACTTGAAAATAAAGACTTGACAGACCAAGTTAATTCAGAACCTTGATGGGAAGAAAGGAATCTGGAGAGTTTATCATCTTGGAACAAAATGCACAACATCTCTGAACACTTGTAAAAAGACTAATTGTTGAAAGGCCTCACCGGGCAGGGCCACGTGGAAAACATGGTGGTATGATTAATTATCTGAGTAGCCTTTCAAACAACACAATGAATAGGGAAGAGACACGACAGCAGCAGGTGGCCAGTGGTTAGAATGATTCTGGGTCAACATAATCCAAGGTGTAAATAAGCAGTTCTGTTGTCAGCTCTGTCGTTTGTTCATGTGTGGACTCCAGTTCTCACCCGTGAAAATCCCAGTGGGTCTTAACAAGGAGTGCTTTGTCGGAGAAACAAAAACAATAGGAAGAGAGAAAAGAAATAAGACAGTAAGCTCTGAAATCTCAAGGGTAGAACTCTTTTTCTCTGCATGTGAAGCATACTTATTAAAACTGAGGAGTGTACAATGACATAGATAAAATCTTGTAGAGTTAAACCATCAGCCAAAAATTCATATGCTCTCTTTATCTGTCTCTGTCGCTCTCAGCTTCCATATATAGATTTATATATGAGATCTAAAGACAGATAAATAGATAATAGATAGATATAGAGATGAATATGTATCTCACAAAATAAGAATTTAAAATTCAAAGTTAAATGATTACTAAGGCCTATGCAAACTCATTTAAATATTTATACATCATGATATTCATCTTTCATAGAGCTAGAGTTTCTTAGTTGCATTCCCTTTTAAAATCTATCCTGATACAATTCATGTTAAGTGCCTAAAACTCAATTGTTTTTCTAAGGAGTTTGGTGAAATGTTAGAACCCTCAAAAGGAAAAGGCAGGGAATAGAAGTTCTTTTTGTTAAGAATCCTTGAACAGAGACAAAACAATGGCATTCAGGAAAGAAAGCTACCACCAACGTCTTTTAAAATATGCAATTTCACAGACAAATAACATGTTATCTTACTTGTATGTAGGCTATAAAAGTGGATATCCAAATGTTGACCACACAGTGCTGGTTACCAAAGGCCAGACAGATGCTGTGGGATGGCTTGTGTGTGTAAGAGACATTGAGTCTCAACTGTTAAGTTTTGCTTAGAAAGGAGAGAGGGGCTGTGAAGCATATTTGTTAAGGGAGCAGTTATTCTTTATATCTCAGAGTATTTTAAAAATGAAAGAAAAGATTTCAAATGTTTCTACCATAAGTAAATAATAAATGTTGCGTAGGAAATGTCGGTCCATATTTGAAGATGACACAAAGTGTACAGGCATAAAACAACATATGGTATCCCATAGTGTGTGTAATTTTTATGCCACACACTGAAAGAAGACAGGAAACTCAGAGTATGACTTTTTAAGAAGGGTGCCACAAAGACAAGGTAAAGGTGAGAGAGGAGAATCATGGATAAAAATTACGAAAGTACAATTTAAATAATTAAACTGTCAAATAAGGCAAATAGTAAAAATAAATGCAATATGGCTTTGCAAGGATGCATTTTCTCATTAATATTGTGCATACATGGAGAAAAATAGAGACAGCATCCACTTATGGATAAAATGTAATGTACAGGTGAAATTTTTTCTCATGACTACTTGAGTAAATATTCATTTCATTTTTGATAATTTAAAATCCACTTCTCTACATCTATATTCCTGTTTTGGCATCTTACTGAAATGATAGAGCCTTCTTAACATTTACCAAAATAAATTTTATTCTATAAAAATTGCCTTCCAAATCTCCCAAATTTTCCAAAACATTTTATTTCTTGTTATTGATGTGTTTTATATGAGTGGTAAACATGTGAAGTGACTACCCTCATCTGAAAATGCATATATATAGTCATTGCTTATTGTTGTAAGCTAAAATTTTCTCCACATTTTTAATGAAGTTGTTCCTTTGGTATGTATGATATGAATCATTATGGGACTCTTCCACTTGTGTTTTCTTCTCTCTGGTTGAAGATGAGCTCAAGTCTTCTGGGCAGGAGTAAGGTAGATTTCCAGGAGGCTATGGGTAGGTAACAAGTGTGTGACTGATGGAAACCTCCTTAGACCAAGCCTCAGAAAGGATATACTCGTTCTACCATGTTTATGCTCAAGGATTCCTCCTAGGCCATGGTTCCAGAAGATGGAGGAAACCAAAGTTCAGTGAAACACAAGGGATTCATTACAGACTAGAGTACAAGTCACTGGGGACATAGAGCTTGCATTGATTGTACCCTCAGTCCTCAACACAAGTTCTGCTTTGTTTGTTATTCTCATCATCTCATTTGAATGGATAACATGGAACTTGAGGGAGACCAGCTCCCTCTTTTTCAACCCAGGGTACTCTTGAGGAGGGAGAAGTGAGAAATGTGTAGATAGAAGTATAGAGGAGAGAGACAGTTAGAAAACTGAGGATAGCTCTTGAGAGGGCCTGGATCCTAATCCACCAGCCCCTTCTGTCTCTAAAAGGCTTCTAAAGGAATGCCAAGGGGTGGAGCAAAAGACCTCCCCCAGCACAGCCAAGTGCAGACTATCTCAGACAACTGGTGACCATGCATGTGGTGAAGCCATCCACTAATGCAGCCCTGCTGTGTAAAGCAAGCTCAGATCTCACTAGGAAACCTTTGTTGGCCCCCACAGACACTATCCTAAATCCTTGATTCAATGCTTAGCTTATTAGGTCACTGGTAATGTGTGTTCATTGCTGTTCTTCCATATATATGTGTCTCCTACACTGCAATCATCTTAAGATGAAAGGCCCACAACCGTGAGAATGAAAAGCAGTGTTTATACAACCCCAGCCTTTAGTGATTCCATATTTAAACATATTTGCTATTATTATAATGTACATAGACTTGAATCCACTTATAAGTATTTATTGTTTATTAGTTAATTCATGTTTACTATGTGTTTGTAGACTTCTTTCTGATCTTTAAGTAGCCATAGATATTTTCTTATTTTCTCATTTTTATAGATACTTTCTTATTTTCTCATTCCATTTATTCAGTGTTCTTAATGTGATGCTGTTATCTCTATCTGTAAACATGTTGATGTCTAGCATATGCAAAAGCTCCTATTAGGTGATAATCTATGCATGCAATCTTATAAAAACCTGAAAAAGTGGGGCTAGCTTCATGTAGGAAAGAAAGTACTTCTGTTAGTTAATTATAACACAGGCCAAGAATTCTGCTATTTTCCAAGGTATTGCAAGAGGGAATATCACATAGTTGAGATTCAAAACCAAACACATAGCATATTAGACTAACTTTCACGTTCTTTTGTGAGGAATGAAAATGATCCACAGAGAAGGGATTAATTCTCCTTTCCAACAACCTTTGTCTTTTGTCTATCCTTCTTTTCCAATAAACATAACTAATCTAATAGTGCTTTCAATCCTTCTACAGAAATCAATAGTTTATGTTTTCCATTAATCCTTGAATTGACTAGGGTTTTTAAAGTAATGAATTCAGAATTTATTTGAATTCCATAGCAATCATACAAGTATAAGTTGAAGTTGGGTGGCTCAAAGGGAAAAGAAGATGTTCAGGTTAAACATGCTTGTATCACGTAATCTGTTTTCTCCTAATGGATTTGAATTCGATTTTTTTTGGCATATTTATTTCAAATTATTACCTCACATGTTCTTTCTAGCTAATTGGCATGTCAGTGTACTCACTTTTAGGATACCTAAATAAAATTCCACAGTCTTGAGTGATAAAACAGAAGAAAATAATTTTACTTTTCTATGGGTCACAAATAAAGGGTCAAAGTGAACAAGGGTTGGGGCTGGAGAGACAGCTCAGAGGTTAAGAATACTTGTTCTTGAAGAAGGCCAATGTTTAGTTCCCAGTAGTTCCCACCTACAAGCTCACACAAACCTGTAACTCTATCTAGTTCAAGGAGATTTTGTACCCTCTTCAGGAAGAAGAGGACTACAAATAAGGCTGTTGAGTTTCTATTTGTGTAAAAAGGAAGGTACCTCTGGAGACTTTGAAGAGTTTCAAAAAGAAAGTAAATTTGATCTTTATTTTAAACAGTTCAAGTTTGATGTAGACAAAGAAAAGAAGGTATTTTCTTATGTCAGAGACTATTTTGACTACTTGAGTGACATAAATTGAGTATGAAAAGCCCTTGTTCTGGGGCAATGAACAAAAGAATGGGCTGTAGCTAGGAAGCAGAAATTATGGATGTCAAGAAGGAGGCATTAGCAATTATGTGTCCATCAAGTGATGAACTTAATACCTTGGAACCTGAGTCAAGGAGAAAGAGCTGCTAGAGTTAGCAAATAATTCAACAGAATTTAAGGTACAAAAGAAATGTCACTCATACAAGAGGGACAGTATTTGAAAGAACTAAGATCTCCTACATTTAAAAGTTAGGTTGAAACTAAGTCAATGAAATTGAACAATAATAGTAACAAAATTAAAAGTCCCTATGAGAATCCAGTACTACTTGCATTTAAAATATTTAAGAAACTGACTTTTTGAAGCAGAGGTATTACACTTTCTTGGTTGTAATATTTCTCTATAACAAAAATTTTAAAACTAATAAAATGCTCAAAAGTCTAAAAAGAAGAGTGACAGATCTCCAGTGATTGTGTGTGTGTGCGCGTGAGTGTGTGTGTGTGTGTGTGTGTGTGTGTGTGTAGTATAACACAAAGTTTATATTCAGATTTATATTAAATCTTTAAATGGAAAAGTCAATTTGGAGAGCTTTTTACTTAAAATGTGATAGTAACACATGATAAAATTTCTCTTAAAAAGGATGCCACTTCACCAATAACATTAATGCTAGAAAAGATCTGGTGTCTGGTGCAGACATTATGGACAGAAGGCTAAGATCCCACATTAGACAAACAATCTGTGAGAAATGGATTCCCGGGAAAACTGAAAGATTACAATAAATGTCATTTGGGAAACAAGACTCCACCTAGGAAGGAGCAACTAGAATGGCTAATTTAAAAATAGTGGCCCTTAAAGACAGATTCTGCCTTTTGAGATTCCTGTAACTATATAAACTAGAAGTCGCCAGTCTCAGAGGTGAATATGTTCAATTGCTATTGAATCCCAGTAACGCAGAAGTTGTAACTTCAGTAGATTGATCGTACATGTTGCAGTTTTGAACTAAAGTCCTCATTGTTGTTGCAAATGGATAAGATGCCCACAGTCAGAAATGATGTCCTAATATGAAGAAAAGTTTATAGGCCCCTAAATGGAAAGCTAGGCAGAGCCAATATAGTAGAAGCCATAATCTTATCTGACCTCCCGAGTCATGAGAGTCTTGCTTACAAATGATACTACAAGATGTAGGACAGGCACCAGAAGGACCGGGCTCCATGATTTCTGTGGGGTTCAGCAGGTGAGCATAGTATTCATCTAAAAAAGAAAGAGAGGAACAAAAATACAAGCCAAGACAGACTACAGAATACAGAATTTAAGTAAAGGTTTACCCAAAGTTATTTCAAAATTCTAGCTCAAAAGGAGAGAAGAAAATCTAGGGTTCACTGAGCAAAAAAATATGTTGGCCCTAGCATTCCTATTGACACTTCTCATAGCTAGTACTCAGCACCTTCTTAACCTTTTCCTCTTCTGAATATGGCCTTGCTCATTGGAAATCTATTTACCCAATCTCATCTGTACACCTCATCTCATGTAGTATTTGACATCTCATCTCCAGTCAATAAAAATAATACATATATACATATTAAAAACACATGCATATTTTTAAGAGGGGAACTTGTTACAAAGTTAGAACAATGAGTTAAGCTTGCATTGGCTCAACAAAATAAATATAATTTCAAGTTTAATGATTTAAAGTATTTTCTTCATAGCTTTGTGTTGATCTTGCAATGCTGCAGGCAGAAAAGAAAAAAACAGAAAGATTTTGGAATACTAATAACCGTTTAAAATAAAAGTCAAGCTTTATTTTCCTACTTCAAAGGCTATTTTATAATGTAGGTGAATGAGCAGCATATGTAATTTTGTCATTTTAGAAGACCAATGAATGTAAATGGAGTTATCCTATCTCCTATCACTTAAGAAAAAATAATTTAATAGACTTGATTATAATGAAACATCAAATATGTCCACTCTGTTGGCATACTTCTACAAATGCATCCAATTTCCCATGGTGACTTCCTAAAATTAAACAGTGGTTCTCTTGGAACAAAGAAGATACCATGACTTAAGCCAGAGCCCCTTTTATCACTCTGTGGGCTTTACCTGGGACTCTTTGGCAGTGGCTTTCTTCTGGAAAGGTATGACAAGCTCAGAACAAAATACCGCATGCAACTGACCAAATAATTCATATACAGTATTTCTGATAAAAATTCAAGGAATCCACAGCTTCATGATTATATATCAGCAACTACACTATACTTTTGGCTGCCCAAGAAGTTACCTTTTCCTCTGACATAGTCCTTTGGCTAGGGCTAAAAAGTCAACTTAAATGCCCATGGGATATTTCTCATTCACAGTGAAGAGGCATTAGCAGAATTGCTGAGACGTCGTTGGTACTAGTTACAGGAAGGCAATGTTCAGAAATATGCATTTGATGCTTTATGGAGTATGACCTCACAGAGCTTCAGGGTACTCGCTTTGCACTTGCAACAGTATTTGAGCAGAAGGAAGAGAAAAATAGGACCAGTCATCTTGCTCCATTAGATATTATTCAGTAGCCCATATCACTGATTAACTAGCTGTCAAATTCTATCGAAGTAGGACCAGACTTGCCTGCTTCAAGAGGAAATCACAAAGTCTGTCAGATGAGATAAACAAGTTTATGAGACAAGTAGAATTGATTGCATTGTTTCTGGCAAATATAATACTGGTAAATTTCCTGGTGCAACAACAACAAAATTCTGACATTTTTTTCTTCCATCTCTACTGCAGTCAGTATTCCAAAAATCCTGTGCTACAAGCTTAAAAGAAGCACATTGACCCTCAGCTCCCCCTGTGGGGTGGCACAACATTTAAGGGGGAAAAAAAGACTTTCTTGTACTGAAAAATCATGAAATAGGAGCCAAAGTAATTTTTTGTTGTTTTCTTGCCTAAGTCAAATCAGCCTAACATTTGAGAGTTTTGTCTTGTAAATCTCACAACTCCATCACATTGATCATTTCCACAAAGCTGAAAATTATTGCAAAGTGCCTCTAATTTGCAAAAAAGATGTTATTCTTTTTTTAAATGATATTTTTCTGTGTGATTTAAAATTAAGGTGAAACAGATTTATAATCCATGAAAGGATTATTCTCATCCTATCATTGATTTTAGTATCTTCTTTAATTATTTACATGTATAATATGTATATGTATAGTAATCAAGTGCTTTGAAAAAGGTGGTACTGAAACAAGAAATTTCTACACTTATAGAAGTGTTGCCATCTGGAATGTTTAAGAGAATTCTTACTCAAGGTTTCATACTGAAAACTGCATTTGTAACATCATATTTTTCTGCCGTACCTAATAAAGTAGACATTAATAGAATTCATTACAAAAATGGAAAAAAGACTACTTAGATTTGAAGCAGGAAAAAACATTATAAATCTCTTGGCAATGGGTTAAAGATAAATAAGGAGCCCCATAGCAAGTATGCAATTTGAGGAAAACAAGGAAACACTGACTCATTAAGTCAAACTGAAACCATATTAAAATATTTAATTACCATCTACCCTATAGCCTATACTATGTCAACACTTCTCGGCTGCCTTCCTGTTTCTGTGAGAACCAGGGTTGCATGCACTGCCTCCTCTTCTCAGCCTGCCAATGATTCCTCACATCATTCAAAGTTGGATGCTATATCGATCCCTGCACCACCACTCCCTACATACTAAAATGCTTGTGGATCCAGGAAGGCACAAAGGAGTCTTCGTCTTCCTTTGTCTTCAGCAGCATTTACTTTTTTGTCCTCCTAACACCACCCTGTGACTCTCCCTACTCTACACCTCTGCCTTCTGTTCCACTCTCACCATTCAGTGTCACATAGAATGGTTGTCTGATTTTGCTTCTTCAACCATATACCCAGGCTCATCTCATGGTAGGACTTACATTGCTCACAAGAATCTGATTATTTATTTCTGTTTCCAGAATTCAGCAAACTCTTTTCTAACCAATATTATATATGTATTTATAAGCACATATCAATTTCCCTTGAATATTTTTCACTCTTTTCATATAGATAACTATTATTTGGTTTAATTTTTCATTTCTTCTGGCTGGGCCTCAGTATATAGCCCAGAGTGGCCCCCAACTCTTCATCCTTTTTCTTAGTCTCCTAAGTTCTATGGTTATATGCATCTACAAGCACAATTAGCTTAAAGGTCAGTTTAAATGAATAGGAAGAGAAAACTCTCATGAATCAAAATGTGAAATTAAATGCTACCCTGTTATTACACCCACTCATAAATATTCTGGGAGCAGTCCAGGAAACATACCTTTATTCATTCCTATATACTCAGCACCTATCCACTTACTTAGTAGGCATAAAAAATGTTAAGCTGTGTGTCAAGAATTGAAGATTTTTACTCTTAAGGAAGTTTGATTCTAATCATGGATATATACTTTGAAATATTAAAAACAATACACTATGCCACACTAATAGGAAATATATGGAGTTCTTTCTGCCCCATACATGGTATAAAATCCAAAATAGAATCTAAAGGACAAATGTGAATCAACATGGTAAGAGGACTTGGAATAAAAACAGTTCAGACCAATGCAAATACAAGACCCTAGAGCCAGTGGGAAGCCAGCATGAAAAAAAATTAAAGCACACTCTTGAGATACCAATGGACAACAAAAAATAAAAGAGGAGTTATAAACAAGACAAATGAAAATATAGCATAAAATTCATGAATGTGTGAGATACACAAAAGTAGTATTGATGAGAGGGTCATGGCACCAAAGTTAAAACTATATTAAAGTAGGAGCCTGGACTTACCCAAAATTACACATCAAAGAAATAAGAAGAGGGAAAATGTAATATCAATTTATACATAAATAAATAATGTAGATGATAGAAAAATAGTAAGTACAATAAGATAAAGTTTTTTTAAAGATCATTAAATTTGCAAATCACTAACTAAAAATCATGTGAAATAGAAAAAGCCACACATTCAGCATTCAAGAGGCAGAGGCAGGAAGAGGATCATGAGCAAAACCAGAAAGGAAGGCAGAAAGGCAAGAAGGATGGGAGGAAGGAAAGGATGAAGGAAGGGAGAGAGGTTAGGAAGAAAGAAGAAGACGTGTAGGAAGGATGCAAGCAAGGAAGGAAGGAAGGGAGCAGGTGAGCAAGAGATGAAAGGAGGCAGGGAGAGAAAAGAGGGAGGATGGAAAACTCACATAAAATTATAACTCCAAGTGGAAGGCATACAACCAAAGTCATTTCATTCCCCAACAAGTTGGTGGTACTGGAAATCAGATCTCACTAAAGAAAAATAGCGCATAGCAGCTAACACTTCAAAACAAAATAACTTCATTTTTTTCTTAAACTGTTTGTTGCTTTGGTTTTCTTTGATATAATGTTTAATATCCTAAGATATTAAACAAGTATATTCTATTCATGATAGCCCCAAAGGAAAAAAAAGTGAATGCATTCATTGTCAATTCACAATAAAATAAACTGAAAGAAAAACATGTAAAAAATATTTTAATGAGATCACCTTAGAAAGAACTGATAGGCAGAAAAAGAGACAAATAAATAAACTAGTATCTTAAATACAATGTGCAAGTGAACAGACAAGAAATACCTGCATTTTTCCTAATAATATCACGGAAGTGTGCAAGCTCTGCTTCTGAACTACCAAGACATTGGTGTGATCCTTCTCCTGGCTCCTTTTCTCTCTATCTGTGAACAACTGTCACATTTCTTGACAGATAACATGTCTCTGTCTTCAGCACCTCCTAGGTAACATCAAATTCTGTAAGAATCCTTGAACATGAGTGACTCTCTTCCTCTATTCCTGTAGCCATGCTGAACCACTTGGGATTACTTTTAGTTTGCTTACCTAATAATCATTTTAAGTCAATTGAGCAATTGTGGTAATCCTTCATGGAATTAATAAGGGGTAAACCAACATCCTAATGACTACAAAGTGGTATATCAAAGATATACATATCCAAAATATAAATAAAATCAAATATAATATATTGCAATATGGCTTTTATCCAGAGGTAGACTTTCTTTTCCCATACTTTTTAGACTATCAAAACACATAAAATAATTTAATGTAATTTAAATGGGTCAAATTGTTTTGGCAAATATTAATGGATATAAGATTTAAATACTTTTAATCTCCTTTTGTAACTATATTAGGGTCAATATGAATTCTAACATTTTTCAAGTTAATAGTATAATAACGAACACTTACCAGGCAAGCAATCTTCTATAGTCAATACAATGAGTATTAAAAACCAGTTTATTTTACTTCTCCCGCATCCAGAGGAGGAAGAGCAGTGGGAAACAAAATTCAAAATAGACAAATTAAAAAAAATTAAAAGACAAATCAAAATAAACCAAAAGGCACACACACACATTGCAATTCATTTTGTATTGGTAAACTACTCCTAGCTATGGGGCCTGACCTGAAGTGTGGTCAATGCACACAGTAACACTCCTCTGGAGAAAACTGATTTTTGCTTTGCCAACAGGTATCATTTGCAAATAGCTTCTTGATAAGGGATATTGTATACCTCTTCCTAGTGCTGAAATGTTGTCCTGTTAGAAGCTGTGCAGGTCTTGTATATGTTGTCACAGTCTCTGTGAATTCATATATGTATCAGCCCTGTTGTCTGTGGATGATGCTGTTTTCTTGGAGTCTTCTACATTTTTTCCTGCCTCCTCTTCCAAGTAGATCCATAATCTGTTGGGGATGGGGTCTTGAAAAAGACATCCTATTTAGGGATGAGAGTTCCAAAGACCATAATTCTCTCCATATTGTCCAGTTGTGGGTCTCTTTGTTAATTGCTATCTAGTATAAGAAGAAGCTTCCTTAGTGAGAATTGAGCCATGTTCTGACCTGAGATTAGAGCAATATTTCATGAGCAGTCATTTTATTGCTATATTCCTTTAGTAGAATTTATTAGTAGGTGTTTTCCTTGTTCCATAACCTATCTAGTCTCAGGTTCTTGGGCATTTTGTGAGTATCATATATGGGTTCCATTTAGTAGAATGGGCCCTAAATCCAATCAAAAAACGGTTGGTTACTCCCATAATATTTCTGTCACTATTGCACCAATATGTCTTGCAGGCAGGTCTCAGTTACAGTTTTCAGGGTTAGTAGCTGAGTGATATCGATATAATTTTTCTCCTCCAATAGTGTTCAAAGTACCATCCAGCACCATGAACATTAATCAAGAAGGGTGAAGCTTCTAGTTGAGTATTTTGAAATAGAAACTTTTTCCCATAAAATACTGCTGTGACCTAAAGAAGTTTGGGGGCACTTATGCCAAAGATGTATCCTGATGTTTCTTACATCAACATGTTGCCTTGCAAAGAGAGCCTCTGCGGACATTCGTTTTGCCACATATGGCTAAATGATAAGCCAGTATTTCTCAAGCTAGAGTACACTTTCTAAATCCTTGTGTGGTGACTGAAACTGAGAAATGAGTCTAGCACGTGGTTCATTAGTTTTATGCATTTTAGTAACTGAGTACAGACATGTTTTGCAAAACCCTGAAGAATTTTACTCTTCATAAGAGATACAATCTTTTCCTCTTTTTCTAATACAAATGTCCAACCCTTGATTCCAACACATCAGGTGATTTACAAATTAAATACTCCCTCAAACGTCCAGATACAACACTGAATTATTTACCTGTTGTTGAATTGTCTCTGTGATCTATGTGATCTCTTTTATTTCTAAAATTGTATTTCTGGTATGTATGATCTGAAGGAGGAGCAATTCTGGAGTTGCTAATTCAAGATGTACAAAGAGCGTAGTTACATTAGAATAAGCTAAAATTCATTTATCTAAGGACCAAGGAACTGGACAAACAGAGCCATTTATATTATTTCACTAGAGAAAATGAATTACTAAGTAAACTTTGAAAAGACAATTAAAGTACAATATTCTAATGTGAGATGACTTGTATATAAAGTGTGTCCTGGAGCTGGTTTCATGTGTCACAGCTTGTTACAGGGACTTACACATTTGGATTTCTAGAAATGTAAAATTGCCAAATAAAGATGAGGAAAATTCTGTGGAATTTTGTACTAGACAAAAATTACATGCATTTTTGCTGGTAGGTACATTAATAAATACCAATTTCTGAAAATATCACTCATCTGAATATAAGATCAAAATTGTATTTTAGTAAATATGGTACTGGACAATTAAATTTCCAAATGGCAATACTTTATCACAGAATTTTAGCTAATGAAGATTTTCCATTGATTAACACATTTATTAAAATGTACTTAGTAATCAGTTGAAATAGGAATTAAAGGACAAACACTAAAATATCTGGAGAACCCACGTAGCATAGCTCCTATTTGCAATTGAAAAGTGTTTCCTTGATTTGAGTTGGAGAGTCTTCCAGCTTAGCAAAAGTGAAAGGAAGAGAGATGTAACTGCAGAACACCCTGGGAAGGGCTGTATAAATTTGTAACCTGAGAAATTGCATCACAGTATTCCTGGAAATGCTTCACTACTTGTTAGAGCTGTTTCACAGTTCTGAAATGAAGCCTTATGGCTTAACAAAGGCTGGGATGAAGCAGTTGAAAAGCCACACTCTACCCTATTAAACTTTCTCTTGAATAATTTTTGGGTATCTTTTTCTCTTTCCTTAAGATTCATGTTTTACATCCTTTCAGAAGGAAGAACTTTCTTTTACCATCCTGTCCTTTCAAAGAAAGGCCGATCCATTTTTTCTGTGTATTACACATTCAAATAAACTTGTGTTAAGTGCTGATCCTCAGTCCCTGACAACAGGGCATAGAACGATAAAATCAGGATCTGATCTATGTCAGAGAAAAACAATAAATGAAGTAGGTTTATTTTCTTCTCAAAAAATAATTAAAATAATAACATTAATAACAAGATGCTATGATTGTTTGGAGTTTTTAAGAAGCTTGAATGTGAGGGTGATCCTGCTGTAACATCTGTTACCCCATTAATTGCCAGGGTTGATTAGGCTGATCTGTCTGGCTAGGTGGGTGTTCCCTTCCTCCCTTGCCACTCCACATACATCCCTCCTGAAGCTGTGCTCTTAGTTGAAGAGAACGACCTTCCCCAAATAGAAGAGGACCAGCCTTTGGTCAACAGTATACAAGTAGCTGTGCTCCCATTAGAACCTTCAAACAAGCTCTCAAGAAGCTTGATTAAAGAACTAAGAAATATTTTAATTTCAAAGACTATGAAGTATTGTCTCTTTTGGAATGTTACACTAGATCTGATATAAAAATCTTTGAAAACTTTAGGAATCAATTTAGTTTAATAAAGTAATAAAGCACCATACATTAAGCTTGTGACCTATTAACATCTAATGTTATGTCAGATAAGCCTTGGCAAGCTAATCAATATCTTCCTATAACTTCGTTTTCAGTAATTATACTTTATTACTAGCCCCAAAATTTTACATGTGAGTATAGGACAGGGAATCTGCACCAACAAAATCTCAACAACAAACAGATTTTTTGAAGGATCCAAAAATGTCACAAATTCAGAAAGAAGCCAATCTAATGATCTAAGTGTATATATGAAACTGCAGTATTTAATAATGAGAAGGATTCCCCTAAAAACCTTAAGTGACTTCTTCTTAGGATCATATATTATGTGAAGTAATGGGAGTCAGAGCAGTTTAGGGAGAAACTGCTGTGTTAAGAGACTTTACATTATCCCATCATTTTACTGGTTGATCAAAATATACAACCTAACTTGTTTTACAACTAGTTATGTTCATGTGACTGGGTATAACAAGTAAAATATTTGTATTAGTGTTACACTGCTCTTGTAAGTAGGAAAAAAATCTCTTACATATACTTCTATGTATATTCCTTAAATTTAATTTAGATATTAACTGATAAATTGGACACATACAACATGGAAAGAGCTTGGGGTACTGACTCACAGTTTGAAGGAGTATCATCCACTTAAAAAGCAAGTTACTTTTAACTTCTTGTCATCAAAATAAAAACAAACATTTCCTAAAGTAAGCCACAGAAACTTCTGTTTCTTCTTTCATAGTACTTAGGTGAGCTACACCAATCAATTATGGGGGCTCTATTCAAATGTCAATAGAAACTTTTTCAAATAATACAAGTGAAATTTTTTTTCTTTCTAAAATAGTGTTGATAATATGTGAAAGATAGACTGCAAATTGAATAAGAGCATGGGAACCAGAGAATTAGAAAATGGGAGACTAGAGAAGAGGTGTCAGGGGCTCGCTATGGTCATGGTCATAGAGGAAGGGAAGTAAATACACGATACATTGAGACCAAATCCTTCAGATTTTCTGATATATTGATGAAATGAAAAGAATAGAGTTTTAAGATTGGAAATGATTTCTTTTGAATGTGTCTAAAACGTGTCGTCTTCCTGAAACTTTTGCAGCAAGCGAAGCCTGTGAGCTTTTTGAGTTAATCTCTTCACTGCCATCTGCCTTCTGTGGTTTTCCGTTCTTCCTTCTCTTGACTTACATAGGATTCTTTTTTATGCTTTTGGCTCCTTTTATTCTCCATAGTCTCTGTTGTGGGTCACTCTAGAAATACTTCACTGCCATGTCCATGTTACCACTATTGATATTTCTGCTGCCACCATTGTCCCAGTTGCTACAATGAGAAGCGTCCTAGCTTTGGAAGCCACTGATGCTGCAATTCCTTTTATTCTTACCACCTCATCCTCTCTACCCATGATAAAGGTCACAAATAAGTAAGGAAAAACAATTCAGAAAATGACTTTTATTATATCTAAATTTTTAACGCATAGGAGAACGCTCCTGGGTGAAACATAAGTATCTTGATTTAGACAGGCCAAAATAAGATGTGATATGGGTGTGGCATGAAAATATAGAGTTTTAATTTGCATCAATCACATCACAACTTCTATTTCAACTAAGTCCAAAGATAAGATCGCAAACCAGACATTCACTGCTTTAATGAAGTTTTAAAGGGAAGACTTGCACGGAATTATTAAGTTCAGGTTAATTAGTTTGAGGGAACCTAATGGCATTCAAGATACGAAATTTATCATTGTACTCTGTCAAATCATGACAGCTTACTCCTGTAATTTTAAAAGATGTGTCTTGGGTGCTTCCAAAGGGACTGAGTAGAAAAGAAAATCATTAAGACAGGTAGAAAATGTTGTATGAAATGTAGTTTGCTGCTTTCCTTGATTCAAAAAAATCTACATCAAAATCTAGGTCTACCATCAATTGTCATGGGAGTTAGACTTCAATGTTGTCTGTTCTGAACCTGCTCCTTTTTGATACTTATAGCTCAATAAAATGGATTACTAAGTACAGATTAATATGAAGAAACATTGGGACTTACAAAGAAATAGTTGTAATATAGTCTTTACAATGGCAGGAGGGAGGGTTAAGAAAAGGAGTATAAGTAACTGAATGGTTCATTTATAATGAGTAATTTATTTAATGAGTATTTATATAATGAGTATTTATAATGAGTAATTTATTGTCAACTTGACAGGATATAAAATTAGCATGAAAATAAATCCCAGGGCATGTCTATGAGAGATTTTCTAGACTACGTTCAGTGAGGGGATAAGAACCACATTCCACGTAGGTAGTATCATTCCCTAGGCTAATATCTTGAACTTCATAAAAATAATAGTTACCCAAGAATGAGCATTCTTCCATAGCTCTTTTCTGACTATGGATACGATATAAATATCCAGGTTCTCAGTTCTGCAGCCATGTTTTTTTTTTGACATGATGGACTGTACAACTTTGAACATTTATGTCTGAGCAAACCCATCTCACTTCCTGTCAGATATGTCAGCAGTGAGAAAGATAATTAATATAATACGCAAAGATGAGTATAGACTTCTTAAGGGGAAGATGGCATTGTTGGAACTGGGAAGGTTCATTATGGAATGAATTTAATGTAGAGGATTATTTGGGAGTCAAGTCAGAAATAAGGCAGAATTGTTGAGAAATAGACAAACATTTTCCCAGATGAAAATTAATTCTCCTTTTCTGACCTCACATGCACTTCAAATGTGTCAGGGCACCAGGTACAAGATGGGAGCAAAAAGCTTGGCACAAGGATTTGCAGATGCCAATAGAATGAAGCAGAGGCCAGTTGCAGTCTTCTTAGTCACCAATGTCCCTCTTAGCTGATTTTGAGTGACTATGTTCGCTTGTTGATCTTACATGATATCCTGATGAATTGTAGCTCTGCCGTTATGTCAGCCTCTAGTCATTGTGTGGCTTTCTTTGCTCCCTATGTCTGTCACGTCTACTCAACATCTATAAAAGAAGAGTCATTTGCAGAAGAATTTGCGAGTAGGCCAGGCAGTGTTAGCACATGCCTTTAATCCCAGCACTCGGGAGGGAGAGGCCGGCAGATCTCTGTGAGTTCAAGGCCAGCCTGGTCTACAAAGCAAGTTCCAGGAAAGGTGCAAAGCTAAACAGAGAAACCCTGTCTTGAAAAACAAAAACAAAAACAAAAGATGCAAGTAAAACAGGGCTGATTTAAAGACTCACTAGCTTTAGAACCATAGTCATTTTCAAATAGAGTTTGTATGGTTTTAAAAATCACAGTCTCTAGATCAATATCTTCATCTATATAAAGTATATAAAATAATATACTAAATAAAAAGTGCCTGAATAAGTTTGTCACAAGAATTAACATAAATCTCAAGGGATTTTGTTGTTGTTGTTGTTTTAGATTTACTTGGGCACAAATAAGTATTCATTGTATTATGGCTAAATCAAGCAAATTAACATATGCAATTATATCATGTGTCTTACATTATAGTAACTTTCAAAAACATAATGCATTGTTGTTATTCACTATATAATTATACAAAAATGTTATTACATTCATGTAGTGTGTGTGTGTGTGTGTGTGTGTGTGTGTGTGTGTGTCTGTGTCTGTGTCTGTGTGTGTGTGTGTGTCTGTGTCTGTGTCTGTGTCTGTGTACTGAAAAATGGGGAAAGGTTTGCATGCTATGGCATGCTTGTGGAAGCCAGGCAACAACTTGCAGAAGTTGGTCCTGGGAATTGTACTCCTATTTTATGTCTTGAAAGCAAGCAGATTTACCCACTAAGTCATCTCTCTGGCCATAACATCTTAAATTTATCCTCCAGTCTACCTAAATTTTGAATCCTTTGACAAACATCTATCCAAATACATCCCATTGCTCTAGACCCTGGTGACTATCATTCTACTCTCTGCTTTTAGGAGTTCAACTTTTTAACTTTGTATTTAGATTCCCACATAAGGAAGAACATGCTTACTGTGTTGTTGTTTGTTTTTTCTCTTTTGCTCTTTGGGGGCCCTGCCACCAAGCTTCCAAATAAATCACACATGGAGGATTACTCTTACTTATAAATACCTGGCCTTAGCTTGGCATTTTCTTAACTTTAAATTAGCCCTATCTATCGTTTGCCTTTGGGCATTTCCTGTGCTCTTACTTCTGTAAGTCTTACTCCATGGCTTGCTGTGTAGCTGAGTGACTGGCCCTAAAGTCCTCCTCCTTTTCTGGCTATTCTCTCTCCTCCCAGATTTTTCCTTCTATATATTCTCTCTGCCTGCCATCCCTGCCTATTTCTCACTCCTGCCTCACTATTGGCCATTCAGATCATTATTAAACCATCAGGTATTTTAGACAGCACAGTAACACAGCTTCACAGAGTTAAGCAAATGCAACATAAACAAAAGTAATACACATTAAAGTACTATTCTACAAAATTACCTTGTTTCATTCAATATAATGTTGTTCAGGTTTATCTATGTAAAAATGATTTATTTCTTTTTGAAAATTCTCCATTATTTGCTTATGCATATACACATTTTCTTCATCCATTAATCCACTGAAAAACACTTGGGCATGAAACATCTCTGGGCTGTTGTGAATAATACTGCAATTTAAATGACAATCTGTCCATCTCTATAACATACTGATTTCATTTTCTTTGGGCATATACCCAGTAGTAGAATGGCTAGATCAAATGCCAGTTCTACTTTTATCTTCTTAAATAATGATAGAATATGTTGTAGAGCAATTATGTTCTCAGAAAATCTGAATAGGCAATACAGAGGTTTTTCCATGCCCTCATATATGCAAAGTTTCTCCTTCATTATTTGCACGTGTTAATTGCCTTAAGAAATAAAAATGCATGATACCACAGTCACATTCAGTAATTGATAATGGAAGATTATTCTTTATTTTCCATTGTGAAAACTATATGGGAAAAATACACAATGATGTACATGGTGGTTCAAGCTGATTCTTAAAGAAGACAAATATTCGTGGTCTTTCCCATCAGGATTCTTTACAAGCAGTAACTTTCTAAAATTACATATTTTGGGGAAAAGGAAATAGCATCAATTGCATACTAAACTAAATGACTAACTCTCAGTTTTACCATAAGCAATCCAAGCTTGAAATTACGGGGAATTGTAAAGAATTTAAAAGTATAGTTTATAAATTTTTCAAAAAGAAATATTTATTTTGACTTATTCTTCAAAACTTAACTCAGCCTACCAGCAGCACTAAGTGATGATAATAAACCTTTGCTATTTACACATTTTAAATACTCCTTCTACCTTCAGCTTGCCAAAGATACCAGTCCACACGGTGTTTGTTTCTGATGAGTCCAATGTCAGCAAGCATCTACTGATAGTGGCACAATACAAAATGAATCCCATGCAATAAACCCTTTACAGTAGTCCAGCCTGAGAACAATGCCAAAAGTTCTGTTGCTAACATGTTTTATATGTTATTTTCAACAAAATGTACATTAAAGACCACAAACATGCTAGAAATGTTTCTAGCAAAATACAGTGAATTATCATAGGTAGTAGGCTCCAAAAAGCCTGTTCATGCACCAGAGATAGATTCTGATCCTACTGCCAGGGGACCCCTTAAGCAGATCAAGCTACACAACTGTCTCGCTATACAGAGGGCCTAGCCCAGTCCTATGCAGGCTCCACAGCTGTTGATCTAAAGTTCATGAGTTCCCACTAGTTTGGTTTGGTTGTCTCTGTAAGTTTCCCCCATCATGATCTTGATGCCCCTTGCTCATAGAAATCCCTCTTCTCTCTCTTCAAACTGGACTCCTGGAGCTCAGCCTGGTGTTTGGCTGTGGATCTCTGCATTTGCTTCCATCTGTTACTGGAGAAAGGCTCTATGAAGACAGGTAGGGTATTCACCGATCTGATTATTGGGGTAGGCCAGTTCAGGCACTCTCTCCACTATTGCTGATAGTTTAAGCTGGGGTCATCCTTGAGGATTCCTGGGAACTTCCCTAGCACCAGGTTTCTACCTAACCACATGATGTCTCCCTCTATCATGGTATCTCTTTCATAGCTTTCCCACTCCATCCCTGAGGCAGGGGGAGGGTCTTGCAACGGCCTCTACTAAATGTACCTCCCCATGGGAGGCCTCATCTTCTTGTAGAAGGGAATGGGGGTGGGCTGGGACTGGGAGGCTGGAGGGATGGGAGGAAGGAAGAGAGGGATCTTTGATTAGTATGTAAAATAAATTTAAATTTTTTCTTAATATAAATAAATAAATACATAAATACATAAATAAATACAATTAATTAGTAGCATTTCTTTGCATATAGGATGCCTAAACATAATTTTAGGTCATTATCTTGAAATTCATATGGAAAACCATATGTATTTAACTGATATTTTGAAAAATTATTGTTTATCTTCTCCACTAGAATAAGCCAACTTAACTATTTCAGTAATAATGTTTCTTACATGGACTAGTATGAAAATTTAATGAATTGTCCTTGGAAAGTATATTTATAACCCAAGCTTTTATGACTTTAATTTTTAAAATGTAAAGATATACATATGGCTTAAAAATGCTGTCATTTTCCCTACACCTTCCAACCACACACTACATTATATATTGCTGCAAAGATAAATAGTTCTGTAAAGCATTGCATAAATAAGTTAACAGTGAAAGAACTGCTGAGTATAAAGGAGGAGTTGGGATCTGTGACAAGGCCAGAAGGACACTGTATTTGCCAAATTCTAAAGTAGAATTCTCATCTACATTTAGAGAGCCTGGCAGAGGAGCAAAGGCTGATGAGAGTTAAGAAAACTGTGGTCTCAGCCATGCCATCTTGCCAGGGTTGTTTTGGCAAGAGAGGCCTCCATGCTTGAATACCATAAAGCTGGAGGAACAAAGGAGTATCTTGAGCCTGGGATCTAGTTAACAACTGCATGCTATAAACAAACATATTACCTCAAAGAAATATTCTTCATCATTCCCAGTATGAAATTCTTTCATCAGTGTGGCTTTGGAAGACACTGTGATTTGGCTGTGGATAGAATTTGTAGCCCTTTACTATTTTATTACTGGTTTTCTATTTGAGTTATTCCCTTGAATGCAAATGAAGAACACTCTGCCATCCACTGTGACACTAGAATTGGTTATGAAATGTCTCTGTACATAATTTCAGTGCCTGTCAAAGGATAACGCTAATAGCTTGGTGTTTCCCTTTCTACACATACTCATTTCATGCAATTAGTGATAGCTTCTGAATAAACTGAAGTACCCTGATATTAAACATATGTGGCCAGTATGTGTGTCTAGTCAAACAGACTTCTCCTCTCACCCAGCTCCATATAAAGCACAAGATGAGGAAGTCAGAACCAGAACAGCACCACAGAGAACTTCCAGACACACCCAGACCCAAGCCCATGCTGAACTGAAATATGTCATGTAAATTCATCCAGTTAGGTCACAAATAATAGAGTTTTTGAGAAGGGGTGATGGAGCACTTGGTTACCTCTTGATGACACACAGTGACAGCTTCTCAAAGAATATACCAGAGTCAGGTGTCTGTGCACTTCCTAGAATTATCTTAGTGACTTTTAGAAGATTATTCAAACACTTTTCTATTTTGACTAGTCCATTTATAAAAGGAAGTAAATAATATTACCAATAAAATAATATTTAAGTTTTATGACATCATGAACACATGCTGCTTAGAAAAGTATTTGACTGTAAGAAACTGATAGCTCTTAAGTATCGTTATTAGAAATACTGAATCACTACATTATGAATTTACATTTCAATTCATAACAGTAGCAAAATTACAATTATGAAGTAGCAACAAAATAATTTTATGGTTGGGGGTCATCACAACATGGAAAACTCTATTAAAGAATCACACAACATTAGGGAAGTTGAGAACCACTCTCTTAGAGTAATGAGGATTTTCAAAGTATGATCTATTAGGCTAGAAAACATTTTAGAAGTTAACAATATCACTTTAGATTCTCAAGATTATTAAACAATACACATGAAGCTCTCAGTAAAGTTGTGGAACAGGGTGCTGTCAATGAATGTTGTCTTAAAGTAGAATTTGTTGGAAATGGGCAACAAGGATAAAAGTATTGACAATTATGTAAAATATCAATTAAAGTTAAGGTAAGTTATTTTCCAACCCAATAACAATAGAATAACAGCATATTAAGCTGTAAATTATAAATAATACAGAGATGTAGCTTAATAGTTAATATAAAATACAATAACATACATTCTCTGGTACCAATTTTGAAGTGATTTTGTTCAGTGGATAAATGCATGTGCACTTGTATTTGTGTATATTCATATCAGACAAGTGATCATTCTAAGAATCAACAGAAATATTTAAGTACTTTTGTTTAAACACTAAAATCACACACATATTATAATGCATTTCTATATTTCAGGTGTTCTCTAATTATAACATTATTCATGAACGAACTGTATCTTTCTTCAGGTAAAAGAAAAATTCTCCATGGAAACTAGGAGGAAATATAATCAAGTAAAGGAATACAGTCAAGACTCATCCTAAAGTTAAATAAACGTGGCATGTCAGGGACAATATCTCACATTTTATCCCACTTGCCGGCCACCAAGATAGCTTGTCACATTTTCCTGGATACCGGCAAAAAGATGTGAGGTTTCTGGGTCAGTTGATTACTTGCAGCTATCATAGGAGCCAAAGTAACAGCTCGTCCTTGTTTTCTGAAACTAGATTCCCACGGGGCAATGTGATGAGACTCAGGTGTTTCTTACCTAGATGATGGCCTGGCCTACAAAACACTGAGACTATAAAGCCCATGGTCTTAGGCAGGCAGTGCTGGTGAAACGGTCCAACCACCTCTCCAGAGTGAGAGACATTACTTTTATCACCTTGGAATTTAAATCTACTGCCAGGAGAGAAATATCTCTGCCTTCCAAGGCTTATTGCTTATAGGAGCAGCCTGTGAAGACAATCCTGGGGAAACTGGCTGATGATGTCTTTATGCATAAAATAAAATCTGCGCAAATGCTAGATATCACTGGAGAAGTGACTCAAGAAAACCATCTCTAATAATTTCAACAAGGTATAAATCAAGTCCATTTGAATATGTAAAATAAAGTTTAGTTAGATGTAACTATATTAGACTACAGCTTGCCTGTTCAATACTTGATCAAATCTATCCAAAGACACAGATTGAGTTGCTCTATATAGCTCCACTTGATCTATTTTTTTTCCTCCAATTTATATATTGAAGAAATCCATAAGTATCTGGGTTTGGTAGCCTGGCTTTAGATTGGATCTTTATTCTGATAAAATTTTTCAAATTAAATCTGTAACTTTCTATGTAAAAAAAATCTTCATGAAAATAAAAAAAAATAGATGTTGGCTAGTTTTATGTCAAGTTGACATAAGCTAGAGTACTGGAGAGTTGTGCTGCTCTGAGGAAACACTTCTCAGAAGATTTCACCTCAATGGTCTCTTCTTAATCACAGCTGATTCTGCAGCCCTAGCTGACCAACAACCATTGTCACATCAAAACAAAGGTTTTGCTTTAGTGCTTCTGGTCTCTTGTTAATCACAGCTGACTCATCACCTCCAGTTGCCCAGACACCACAGATTCACACACAAATTTTCCAGTAAATTCTTTGAGTTCCCCTTAAATGTCACAAACCAGGCTTCCATCATCTGCATTACTTTCAACACTCTTATTTATATTCTAAGCTCATACAAAGAAGCCCACTGAGCACAACACTTAAAGGCTCTTGTAATCCAAAGTTCCAAAGTTCTTCCACAGTCCTTCCAAAAACAACATAGTCAGGTCTGTCATAGCAATATCCCACTTCTGGTACCAACTTTTATCTTGGTTAGGGTTACTACAGTTGTAATAAATCACCACAACCAAAGCAACTTGGGTAGAAAAGGGTTTGTTTGGCTTATGCTTCCATATTACTTTTCATTATAGCAGGAGATAAGGACAGGAACTCAAACAGGCAGGAAACTAAAAGCAGCAGCTGACACAGAGGCCACGGAAGAGTGTTTCTTACTGGCTTGCTCCCCATGGCTTGCTCAGCCTGCTTTTTTTATGAAGTCAGGACCACCCACAATGGATTGGGCCCTTCCATATAAATCCTCTATAGGGTAACCAACAGCCCTTTCTATTTTTCATTTTTTTATTAATTTTTCTTTCTTTCTGACCACAGTTTCCCCTTGTTCCTCTCCTCCCAGTTCCTTCCGCCCATCTCTTCTCTGTGCCAGATCCACTCCTCCTCCTGTCCCTTCAGAAAAGGGCAGACCTCCCAGAGATATCAACCTGGCATGTGAAATCATAATAAGACTACCCACATCCCCTCATATTAAGGCTAGACAAAGCAACCCAGTAAGAGGAAAGGGGTCCCAGAAGCAAGCCAAAGAGAGAGACAGCTTCTGCTCCCACTGCTAGGAGTCCCATAAGAATATCAAGCTACACAACATTAATATATATGCAGAGGATCTAGGTCATTCCCATGCAGGCTGCCTGGTTTTTGATTCAGTCTCTGTGAGCTTCTAGGAGCCCAGGTTTAATTCTGTGGTCTGGTTTTTTTTAGGATTTTTTAGGGGGGAGGGTGTCCTTGACTCCTCTAGCTCCTTCCTTCTCATCTGCCACAGGATTCTCCATGCTCCATCTAATGTTTGGTTGTGGATCTCTGCATCTGCTCCCATCCGTTGTTGAATGAAGCCTCTCTGATGACGATTGTGATAGGATCTGGTCTACAAGTATAGCACTGTATCATTAGAAATCCTTTCTTTCTTTCTCCATTATTATTATTATTATTATTATTATTATTATTATTATTATTATTATTATTATTATTATTATTATTATTATTATTTTGCTTGTCCTGGGTCTTGTTTGGTTCTATCCTTAGTCTCTGTGCTATCCAGTCCCTGGTTCCCAGCCCTCCAGGCTATGTCAGGAGTGGGCTCCCTCTAGTGGCTCTCTCGAGTTTTGTCAGTCATAGGTTGGTGACTCCCTTAAGTCCTGTGCCACCATTAGCCCAGTGCATTTGCAGGCAAGACAAATTGTAGGTCAAAGTTTTTGTGGTAGAGTTGGTGTCCCAATCCCTTCACTGGAAGCCTTGCCTAGTTACGGAAGATGGCCAGTTCAGGATCTATATCCTCCATCACTAGACATCTTCACTAGGGTCATCCACATGGGTTCTTTCTATTGCATGAGATTTCTTTTTTTTTTAAGAGATTTTCGATTCATTCTACATATCAACCACAGATTCCCCTGTCCTCTCTCTTCCCACCCCCAACCTGCCCCCCAACCCACCCCCTCCATTCCCACCTCCTCCAAGGCAAGGTCTCCCATGGTGAGTCAGCAGAGCCTGGTACTAGGAAACAAGGAGGGTTAGAGGAGGATGCATGCATCACTTGAACTGCATGAGGTTTCTACCTCACCCAATTCCAACCGTCTCTACCAGTACTCTCTTCCTCCACCTCTTTCTACCTGATCCCTCGTATTCCCATTCCCACCTGCCCTCAATCCACCCACAAAATCTATTCTATTTCCCCTTCCCAGAGAGATCCATGCATCCTCCTTTAACCCTCCTTGTTACCTAGTCTCTTTGGGTCTGTGGATTGTAACATAGTTATTCTTTCTTTTGCAGCTAATATCTACTTCTAAGTGAATACATACTATGTTTATATGGGTCTTGGTTAACCTCACTCAGGATAACTTTTTCTAGTTCCATCCATTTGCCTGCAAATTTCATGATGTTATTTATTTTAACATCTGAGTAATACTTTATTGGGTAAATGTACCACATTTTATTTATCAATTCTTTGGTTGAGGGACTTCTGTGTTGTTTCCAGTTGCTGACTATTATGAATAAAACTGCTATGAACATAGCTGAGTAAGTGTCCTTGTGGTATAATTCTAGGGTACTGATATGATGATGCACATACTTGGTACCATTTTCAGGTCCTCTGACAAGTGTATATCTACTGACTCCATTTTTACCCAGCCTCCTAGTCTTCCATGATATCTTACTACATTGCTTCCTCTTTTGAAGTACTATGGAATCATGCTGCTAACTTTCTTCATCTGTACATATTCTGTATCCTGAGCCACTTTACTAGATGTATTTTTTTTATTCATCCTCAGACTGATTTCCACGAGGCTGTACCTGTTTGCAATGGGTAAGATATTTTCCTTTCCACAAATCTATGCCAGCATTTGTTATCTTAGCCATTCTCATTAGAGTAAGATGAAACATCGGAGATGCATGTATGAACTCATAGAAGAGTGAAGGCAGGCACAAGATCTATACAATCGCAAGTCAAGAAACATCCCAGTTTCTCTACCTAAAAGGGCCCTGGGGAGCAGTTTTTGTTTTTAGAACATGGGGCTAATATGAGTATCTGCCATGGACCAAAATAGCTTAGAGAGAAGATGTGGGCATGAAGCCCCACTCTTAGTTTAGTAGCTGTTATCTGTTGGAAGAGGAAATGTCAGGGTTTTTTTTAGGATGTGACCACTGGTAGACTGTCCATGCTGAATGGGTTGACCCCAGACCCAAGAGTATTTGGGGAACCCAACTTGGGCTGGGTGGGTCTTTTGTTTAATTAACAAATTTTATAAAGAGAGAACACATGAAGCTGGGTGGGTAGGTAGACAGGGATGGATCTGTCAGGGTTTGGGGGAGGAGGTGTGAATATGACCAAAATGCCCTGTAATGAATTTTTTTTAACTTACTAAAAGTATTATTGAAATTACTCTAAAGGCAGTTATCAGCCTTCAGCATTTTCTTGCTTTTTCTGGTCATACAGCATTCCATAAAGCTAATCCTGACAAAATCACAGACATTAACCAAAATGAGGCTGAACTACACAGGGCAAAGTTAAAGGAGAGTTCAGAAAATGAATGCTTTGATGCACGGTGTTAAGTGCAAAAAAGCTGGCTTCAATTGGTTATTACTCCTTGTTCTAAAAAATGCACTCCCTGAGATAACCGAAGGTGAAAACTGAAATCAATCAGAATCTTACATTTTACCCAAATTTATACCTCTAAGTTTTAAGCTATTCAGACATAAAGAGGTGTTTGCTTACAAGAAGTGAAGAAACTGAACATTTTCCTTGTTATTTCTAGACATCAGTGTGTTTGAGTGAAGAGAGCTGATGCTATGGAGATTAATAAATGTACAGAGGGACACTACAGCAGGGAACAGAGGGCTGCGAGGGACAGTTCACGTTAACCAGCATGGTACTGATATGGGTGTCTGGTATATTACAAAGGAACTAGTGCTGGACATGCAGAATGCTCTGAGTCTGCACAAATGACTGACACTAGAAGTCTGAGGAAACCAAAATTAAACAGTGATATAATCCCTTATCTTACACAACTAATAACAGATGAACACCATGTTCACATGAATATTAAATAAATATGCCCTTGTGGTCAGAGGTATGAGCTGTCACCCTCACCTTTGCCATCCTGCCTGTCTGTATTTGTCTAATGGCCCATGTGCTTACATCCATGAGGCAATGGCCTCTGTGCTGATCTGCATGCGTACCTATCTATACCTCTACTGTATGTTGCCCATGTGTGCCCAGGCCTGGGAATCATAAGCAGATGCCTGCCTGGAGTTCTATATGGCAGATTTTACCCACTGTGAATAAAGTATGTCTTCTCTTGTCATGGCTCCTCACATTCTCTTCTATCTCTGGGATCCCATGACGTTCATCCTTTCCCGGCTTTATTGCTTAGACCTCGTAATAACTCATGACAAAGCTTAAATATCCATTTACTAAACAGGAAGTCTGGGCTAACTTTTTTGAGCCTAAACAGATTTTCTTCTAATCAGTTGGAGAGCAAGAGAAAAAAAAGCACAATACCTCAGGAAAGGAACTCTTGAATTGCTTGCACCAGAACTGATGTTAGGAGAATTGAGAAAACACATCATGATGCTCTAAGGGCTGAAATATGCAGCATTAATCTGAGGGTCTGTAAAACTAGAAAGCCAACAGTGATGATATCAGTCTGTTTCAGAAATAAGGAAAGGAGAAATGGCATGATGTTAACTCTTAAGTTAAAAAGAATATTTCTTCAGGAACCATTAGGTGGGTTGATAGACATTCAAGAATTCAAGAAGTTGGACAGCCTTCTCTCAAGCATGAGTGTCTGTGCAAACTATTCTTTTTATTTATGTCCTATGACTTCAAACTGAAGACACAGAGAAAGGACATAAAAGTGCAAGGTGTGATTTTCTGCACACTTTGATCACAATTGGCCCTTCTAACATTCCCCCTCACATACTGTTAACTTGAGATTATAGGACACAAGCATTAGCAACCACCAAATACAGTGCAAACACAAACACTTCAGAATCATCCACCTACTCTCAGAATTTCACCTCAGTTCTTCTGCATCTTCATTTCTCTCTAACTGATTTTATATTTGAAATTCTTCCATTCAAGCCTGAACCAAACTCCCCATGCCACAGCAATAAAAAAAAAAATCCTGATAGGAAACACTTTTGTTTACTGTGCTAGACTTTACTCCAATGCTCGGGCTTACTCACTTGGAATTGTGTTCCTTTTCATCTGGCCTCCAGATTTTGCTAGTTGATTATATTCATTTACTCTTGATTACCCATTTCACTTTTGTCATTCTGAGGCTGGCCAGGCTAGACTATTGGAAGCCACCTGTCCAGACACCATCATCAGGACAGCCAACTCCATCATCATTTCCCAGGTTTGGTCAAATGAGAGCGACAGTATTTTTGCTCCTGATGCTTTTGATCTTTCTACTCACAAAACGTATCATCTCAGATTTTCATTCCTATCAACAAAACTAAAACATCCATAGGTTTAGATTATTTACAGGAGGTGAAAATTCTTCACTAAGGAGTCATTGACTCAGTAAAGAATCAAGGAGTGTCAATTCCATTTGAACTTACAAATCACTAAATCCAATCCTGTCTTCAGTCAAAAGCACAAACACAGAGATGAAGTTAAATACCAAATCCAAGTCTTCAAATGAACACAATTTTAGTAAATCTACTTCTGGAGTCAAACGCTCTCATTGACAGTCCACTTAACTTTCTAAAGTGAGAACTACTATATTCCAGTTTCTGGGAATTCTCAAGCAATATACTGATTGCCAGAGCCCTCTCCCTATGTCTCAAGGCATAAGATGATCAGTTACGTTCATTATCCATGTGTCTGCTGCTGTATATTTCAGTTCCAGTCCTACAGTCAGGACACCAGCAGCTCCGAACAAATACACAAAGACAATACAATTTCTAGATAGTAATTGTCAATTTGGTGCTGAAAAATTTCTTGTTCTCTGGTTTCTATTTTACTTAAAAACTATTTCTACTGAAGTATCTCTGTTCTCTTCTCAGTCACTTTTAAATAAAATCATCAGTGTATGACCACACAAGCCTTAAATGTGCCAGTCTAGTCTACGTAATTTTTTAAGTAACTGAAGCATCAAGTAATTTGTGTAGTTCAGACGCTTATCTCTAAAACAACAACTTTTGTAAAACTTTATTTTTATCTCTGTATGAAGAATTTTTGAGAAGTAAAATCATCCCAGCTTCTTTATAATCAGTCATCACAGATATTGTGCTGGTCTATTAAGTATTAGCCCAGTGTAACTGATAAAAATACTGTTCATTTTTTATAATATGGCATTCCTAAAAATGTGTAGTTATTTATAAGCAGCAGCTAATAATAACAGTCAGTGATATCTACTCAAGTAATGGTTGATTATTAGCATTTGAGCTTCTACAAAGCATTTTATGTATTCTTGTGTACAAGTGTTCTGCTGTAAAACTATGAGGAACTTGAAGACCCATATATAGCATAAACTCAGAAGAACCGAATACACTGGAAAATCCAATGTACTTTTTCTCCCACATATTTCCTTAAATGGGAGTAACTCACAAAGACAATATGTCTGTCTTTGGCCACATTTAACTTAGCAATGCTGAAATCACTGCTAACTAATGCACTGCCCCTGTTTTCATTAGTTTAATGCTATTGCCTTCTGCTTCATTAATCCTGGGGAAATTAAACATTTCTCCTTCATATTTGACTTCACTCTGTTCAGTTGCTTCTGTGTTAAAGTACACAGGATCCTAAAATTCATGGCAAATGATAAAAATAAGAGATTAGGGAACCCACAGATATCATCAATAGGCAAATAGGCATGAACTCTGTGACAAGGATTCTAACATTTACACAGCATTTTGAAATGCATCAGTAGAATGTGCACAAGAATCTCAATACCTTGTCACTGATCTTTTTGTGAAGAAAATGACTAAATGTTCAGAGTGTTGCCTTTTCCTTGAACTTTTATAGGACAGTAAAAGAAATAATTCTCTCTGTTCTTTCTTTCTTAGAAAAATAATAACAGATTAGCAAAAAAAAAGTATACAAACATACATGTTTCGTACCACATGGGAAGATAAACAGAGGAATTATTAAATCTCAACGAGACAGCTTTGAATTTAGGTTTAGATACTGCTGTGATTTGATTAAGATTACCTCTATAGTCTCCGATGCTTGAATACTTGGTCCCAGTTGATAGTGCTATTTAGAAAGGTTTGAAAGGTGTGGCCTTGGCCAGGGTGGTGGTGGTGGTGGTGGTGGTGGTGGTGGTGGTGGTGGTGGTGGTGGTGGTGGTGCATGCCTTTAATCCCAGCACTCAGTAGGCAGAGCCAGGCAGATCTCTGTGAGTTCGAGGCCAACCTGGGCTATAGAGTGAGTTCCAGGAAAGGTGCAAAGCTACACAGAGAAACCCGGTCTCAACAAAAAAGAAAAAAGAAAGAAAGAAAGGAAGAAAAGAAGGAAGGAAGGAAGGAAGGAAGGAAGGAAGGAAGGAAGGAAGGAAGGAAGGAAGGAAGGAAGGAAGGAAGGAATGTATGGTCTTGTTAGAAATATGTTGCTGGAGGTGGGTGTTAAGAGTTTAAAGACCCATGCCATTTGAAGTTCACTATCTTGGCTTCCAGTTTGTGGATGAAGATATGAGCTCTCAGCTTACTGTTCTAGCTACCATGCCTACCGGTTGCCATGCCACTCAGCTATGATAGACACTTATTCCTCTGGAACCAGAAATACAAATGAACTCTCCTTCTCTAAGGAGCTTCTATTCATAGTATTTTATCATAGTAAAAGTAAGACAAAGGCTGTTACAAAGATGCTGACTAAAACAAAGAAAATACAGTGTAGGGATGGCTAGCTGTATTAAAATACTAAAAAGAAAATGACAAGGGAAAAAAGGTATGTTGTGCTGATTTACAGCTAGTGATGTCTCCATAGCAAGTCTCTAAGAATTTAGATATACTTCCATTACTAATTATGGAGAAGAGACACCCTGTCTGTTCATGAAAGTTTTCTCATGGACATCAACTTCATTAGAAGAGGATACCTTCTACTGTAGGCAGAGCATCTTCCTTTAGTACATTTCTTCAACACAATCAGCTTAGAACAGCATGCTAAAGGAAAATATTTTGAAAGGCATATTTGGGCATCCTAAACTGGCAAAGTGAGCCTTTTTATATTTTTAGTATCTGAACTAAGAATCCATAGATGATAGATAGATTAGATAGATAGATAGATAGATAGATAGATAGATAGATAGATAGATAGATAGATAGATAGATCTCCAAAAAGATTTGTAAGAAACATCTTGGTATATTTATTGAACACTGACTACACATCTGGAATTATGCCATACATTAATTTTGACACTCAACATTACACCTGTCTAGCAGATATTACTCCTTTGTTTTAGAAACTGGATAACTAAAGACCTGATAAAATGTTTTAAACAAATGGTCTAAAATTATTTATAATATCCGATCCTAAACAAATGACAAACTGAACTTGTTGTAAGGAATACATTCCCTGAAGTTGAAAATAAAGACAACTAACATAAGCTGATAAAACTAGAAAGTATCTTTATTATAGGTTGCTGTGTAGCAGTCTCCCCAGAAATTAAAACTACTACTGGGAATAATTTGAAGACAGAAAGCAAACAACTCAAAATAGCTCTGGGAAGTCCCTGAAACTGACAATTTTCACCAGGTCCCTTCTTCCCAGAGTAAACAATAAATACTGATGAAAAGTACTCATTGACAAGCCAAGTTGCAAAGACTTTGAGACCAGACCCAATGCCTGAAAGAAGTTGAAACCAGCAGAGCTTCCTGGTTTCAGCCAACAGAGTCACTTGGAAAGGACACTCTCCAAATTATTTAGCTGCCTGCAGGCTGTGCAGGGTGCTCCAGGTTCCCAGATTATATCTGCTCTCACCCAGGCTGGGGAGGACTTTAGTGATACAGCTGTCTGTCAGTTATGTGTGTTCCTTTATGTAACCCCACCCTCGCATTACTGAAAATAACCCCAATGAAATTCATTCCACTTCAGTGGAATTCATGCTTTGGTCTGTTGTGTGATGCCGATCTAGGATGAGTAGATGTGTGTGTTGTGTTTCCCCAGGGAGTCTTTTCCCGCAACACAGGTGTAGACCATTGCTGAGGGAGCAATATTTAGTCATTCCTTGAGACTGCAACATAAATAGAAGTTTGTAAAAAGCAGTTGTTCTTTTCCACAGATCCCTGTGTTGTTGACATAAGAGGCACACAGGCTGTCCCAAGAAAGGGTAAGAATTTGTGAAGCCAAACAGAGTTGCCTAATCATTTCAGAAAAAGCCTTTCCAGTCATCATCGTTGAAACAATAATTAAAAATATAAAGGACTAAGGCCAAGAGGTATGCCTTGACCCCACTAATCAACAGACAAAAATTAGCTGTCTGTACTTTAATGGGATTTTGGTATTATATATGACAATAAATAGTTGATTCAGTTTCCTGCTGCAATGACAGGTATAGGACATACCCTATTTAATTTCTACTACTGCAAACCAACCTGCCATCAAATATTTTTCAGCTGTTCACCATCCCCAACAACACTTTTCTATTTCAACCCCCTACCCAGTACTGGGATTCATCTTTCCTTTCAAATAATCAACGAGTTCTCCACTTTCAAAACTGAGTAATCTGCTGCTTCTCAAATCAATACAAATACATTGCTAATGGCTTCCTGAGAGCAGGTCTTATGGTGTACATGTGGCATTCCGGCAAACATAAGGTCCATCTAGAAATATGGTGAATCGTCCATAGATAAACTGAAATTCCTACTTCCTTCTTGCTTAACCAGTCAGAGTGCTTTGTTTCCTAATGTCACCTATAACTTCCTTAATAAATAGCTAATGACACCAACCACATCTTAACTACAAAATTATTAATATATGTCCAAATGTTCTGGGCCATACCTTGACTTTTCCCATTTGCGTTTTCAGAGGCTCCTTCTTATATCTTATCATAACAAAGTAAGTCATTTATTTTATGAACTTGGGAGTAATGTCGCTATGTGATTTTTCTCAATGAGTTTATGAATGTCCAATATGGAAATAGATAATTATGTGAGTAGTACAGAAAAATAAGTAAAGGTCTCTGAGGATGGTTGTTTTGCTTACGCAGTGTCAAAATCATGATTGTCTTTTCAGTTATAAGAAATTTTTCTCCATTTATAGGTGCTCTCATGTTTTCCCCATCTCAAATAAATATTGTCTACATAGGTAGGTACATATGTCTGTGTGTTACACAAACACATTCCATTTCATTTCATATTCATGTAGCCTAGAAGACAGAATCAGAAACCCATTAACTTGTGTGTATTTCAGATATATCTCTTTTATTCATATGACTTCAATAAGCAAATTAACCACTTTATGCCTTAGACTTGTCAGACCCAAAATGTGGACATATTTGTATTAACTCATACTGGCATGTTCAGTAAACAGATGTAGGGACTCAAGAGATGACTGAGCAATGAAGAGCAATGCTCTTGTTACTGCTGGGTCATGTTCCCAGCACCCACTTGGTGGCTTGCAACTGTCTGTAACTCCAGTTCTAGGAGTTCCAAAGCCCTCTTGTCATTTTCTCAGGCACATATCACACATACATTTATACAGACAAAACACTAATATACATAATATTAAATAAAGTAATTTCTGTGTATGTAAGTCAGAACCACATCAGAAACTACACAGAAATGATGCTCATACAAATGCTACATATATAATTTTTGTTGGTTCTTTTTTCAAATTTTAATTTAATTTTGTCACAGATGCTTTTCAGTTTATTTAGTGTTCCACAAAATAACATGGTATGTAAACTATAGTACATTCTTCTATAGCTTAATATATTTAAAATATCTGTGAATTCATTCATCCTAAGCTAAGTTTCCCAAGAGTAGCTTAGATTGACTCAATTGTGAATAAGCCTACATTAAATGGAAGTAAATAATTACATTTAAATATCTGATTGCACAGGTTCATTTTCTCTGAAGCCTGTAACAAAGGATGTACTATCTCTCCTTAACATCATGACCAAATATTTAATCATGTAACTGAAATATCTGGGGAACTTTATATCACCCAAACTCTGGACTAAACTTTGTCCTTTTTCTACTGAGAATATCATCACCAGAGATAAATATGGGGTCCAGATAGGGATTACATTTTAGACTGCTTTTTTAAATAACCTTTACGTGTGTCAAGGGAACTACATAATAAAGTCAGTTACTTCTTTTCAGTCAATAATATTTATTAAAATATAAATTACATGGAGTGCCCAAGTCACCAGAGACTGTAGTACACATAATACAGAGTGATTCTGTGTTTTTCATTTACTAATTTGTGGGATAGAATTTAAAAAATTGAATAGCTACTTACTCTGAATTGAATTCCCTGCTGCAGGGAAAAATGAACATAAGACTCGGGAAACTACAGACACTTAGAGGACTCAGAGAGCTCACAAAAGCACAAGACCATAAAATGAGGGGCGATGGCTGGGGAGGAGACTTGCTCTTGCTTGGAGCTGCCATTGTGTCGGGCACAAGCGGGCTTTTGAGGCATGCAGGGCAGGTGCTTTTGAGTTGAAACTCCAAAGTAAAATTGTTGTGGTCCTTTCTTGGATCATTTGTTCACATCTCCCTAGGACAAACATTCATATTTGTCTGACTAAAACTTAACAAACCAAACTGGCATGTTTATACGAATACTAGAATCATTCTAAGGCAAATGCATTTATATTTTGTTCATGTGTGCCTGTATGTTACATATACTGGGACTACGTATTTTCTTGCTGACAAAATAAGTAAACAAAATCTCTTTCACAAACTCACTCCCCACTTACCTTTCAGTCCAACTTCTCTTGCTCACTTGTCTACTGAGTATTGTTCACATGACAAAAGATTTGTTCATGCTCATCTCTCCAGAAACTGAATGCAGTAATATCCAAGACTGTAAAATGAGATTCTTTTAAACCTGAGTAAAAGGTTTTGGTAAGCCTGTGCATTTTTCCTTTTTCTTTTAATAATTGTCATTTTTAACAATTGCTATTCTAACCAGAAACAGATTTTAAGTGTTCAGTTCATTATATTTGATAATTATAGGTTCTTATGGTTTTTAAAATAACCAAACAACACAAGATTTAGCAATTCAGTGTTGCTGCAGAAAGTCCCTTGTATCTTTCCTGATTTTGACCTCCAGAGACAGCCAGTTTCTGTCTGTGCTGATGGCATTTTCTCTTTGATTATCTGTCTTTTTGCCTGTAGTGTCTGTGAGACTTACTCATGTGCTTTGACTCAGCAGTAGATTTGCCTGGTGGCATTCAGTATTTAGGTTTACTACAGTGTATTTATCTTTGACAGTGATGGGAATCAAGGCCAGAGCTCTGTTAATGTTAGACATGTGTATTCCCTCTGAATTCCTTTTTTTTCTCCTGTGGATAAGCTTTTAGTCTAAAAATAGACCACCAAAACTTCGAGTTACAATGCAGCATTGGTTGAAGTGTTGTGTGTACAGTTATGGTTTATACTCATATATACAATTTTAGATATATTCTAATAATAGTAAACCATAATGCTCCATTTCCTTAAGGATATTTTTCATGAGCAAAAAATATCATTTTTAATCTTATGTATTTTACCAATTACCATCTGCTGTGGGATGTTCTGTATGTCCTGTGGGAGCCCTTCTTGGGTTCTTTGTGGCGTTACCCAGCAGGTCCGCATAGAGGATGATTAGGACCATGGGCCTGAGTGCAGGTGTCTGCACTTGGCTGTGCTGGGGGATGGTCTGTATGTCAAGTTGTTCTGATTGATCAATAAATAAAACCTGATCGGCTGTGGCTAGGCAGGAAGTATAGGCGGGACTAACAGAGAGGAGAAATAAAAGGACAGGAAGGCAGAAGGACTGTCTCCAGCCGCCACCATGACCAGCAGCATGTGAAGATGCCGGTGGGCCACCAGCCACGTGGCAAGGTTTAGATTTATGGAAATGGACTAATTTAAGCTATACGCACAGTTAGCAAGAAGCCTGCCATGGCCATACAGTTTATAAGTGATATAAGCATCTGAGTGATTATTTTATAAGTGGATTGTGGGACTGCGGGTGACAAAGATTTGTCCTGACTGTGGGCAAGGCGGAAAACTCTAGCAACAACCATCATTATGAGACTTGCATTTTTTTGCCTTGTATGAAAGTAGTCTGCCTAGTTCTATGGTCACATTGATAGCCTTGAACATACTTTTTATGAACATGATTTAATATGTTCTCAAATCTATGATGCTAGGTTAAATTTTGTTTATTGAACTGGCTAGACATCACAGAAATTGTTTTTGCTGTTTTCATATTTGTAAACACTCAATTCAGCACTATTTGGGTTAGTGTCTACAAAAATGTCTTGACATTTGCTTGAGCTGGAGGACTTTTAAACTTGATGTCCCTGTTTAATCACTTAAAATGACAAAACAGAGAGAACATGTTTGGACATTAGATTGGGCAAGGATTCTTAGACTAAGAGCCAAAACAGAGGAACCCAAACCAAAAACAGACAAATAAAATTCTACCTGGCAAAAACAAACACACAAACAAAAAAACAGAGCAGGAGAAAAATTCACAAACTATACAACTGACACAGTGTTAATATCCAGAACACACAAGAAACTCTAAAAATTCAATACAGAAAACGATGGATAAAACTGGGTGGGAGCAAACACAATTTTTCAGAACAAGACAAGCAAATGGCCAATGATGTGCACATAAAAAGTTGAACAACTTGTCACAAAAGAATTGTGAATCTAGGTCATGATGAGACATTATTTTTTTTTTCATTAAGAGTGGATTTTAAGAAGAGTTCTAAAACAGAAAGTACTGACAAGGAGGTGTGGAAGTGAGTTAGTAGAAATGTAAATTGGAAAACTATTATGGAACTTCCTCAAAAGTTGAAAGCAGAACATACAATGCAGCAATTTCTTTTTTTTTTTTTTTTTTTTACTCTTTCACAACTGAGACTTTATTGGTTGAGTACACAGACATTTCAATTCTTAAAACATGGACCCAAATTCTAAGAGTCATACATTGTGTTCACGTACCCAAAAGAGCCATGTATTATTGTTTCTCTTTGAACTTATTCCAGTGATGTTCCATCCTAAGCTTGATTGTTATGTGAGGTCTTAGGGAAAACTTGCCAAACAATGCAGCAATTTCACTGCTGGGAAATTGAACTCAGTGTGTCCCTGGGGAATCTCCATCATTATGCTCAATGTACTCCTATTCACAATAACCAAGAAAAAGAAAACGACCTGTGTGTTTATTGACTAATGAGAAGATAACAAGCATGTAGTACATATATACAATAAAATACTACTCAGGCATAAAAGTAACAAAATTCAGGCATTTGTAACCGTGAAGATGGAATTAGAGGTTATGGAAAGTGAAAGAGTACAGGCTCAGATAGACAAGTATAAGATGATATCACTGCATGCATACTCTACAATAGAGGTATAGAAGTTGAGAGTAAAGCAGTGGGGATGGACAGGGAAAGGCATTCCAATGGATACCAAGTTACAACTAAAACTCCTGAGTGCTAGCGTCCAAGTGGATGTCTACTAATAACAATTACTCACTGTATATATGGCATGCTTTAGTCATAGAGAAATTACAAATGTTTGTAAAGATGTGTCTTTCTAACCTGATTTAAACAGTAAACTATATGTGTATCCTATTGCCTTATTAATATGTGTAGGGAGAAGAACAAGCCATGAGTGAGTGAAACCCTGAGTGAATATGTAGTTGACTTGGTCACAGCCATGACAAAGACCAAGACTTTAAGCCTGTGGGAAATTGGCAAAACTAACCCCCTCCTCCCCCGCCCTCACTCCCCTGCCACCTACCATAAATCAGGCTCAAAGATGCTAATGCTTCTTTATGCTGGTGCAAACTGAGTGTTTACAACTGAGTGATCAGAGGATTCAAAAATTAACAACTGTAACCTCCTCCTCTTCCCAGATGTTGACAGCCCGAGACTGCCTGCCTACCGATAGTTCCTTCCGACTGACATAAGCCACCATCACCCCCTGTTGTGCACATTATAAACACCCTGAGGTTCTGAGTTGTAGAGCAAGTAAGTGAAAACATCCTAAACATCAGGATGATCTTGAGAAAGTAAAATAATAAACAGAAGAAAAATGACAATATAATTAGCTATTAACTCTAAAATTAAAACCTATTTAAAAAAACTCAAAAGTAATATCAATTGTTCATTACTAAGTTGAATATTTATAGCCAAGCAGTTTTCATGACAATACCTTTGAGGTAAACACACTATAGCCATACAAGTTCATGAAAACTGTTAGTATTTTATACGGCTTCTCCTTGTGTACTTGCTTGATAACATATTTAGCATATCATCCTAAAGATAGTCCATTGGCCACCCGGCAGAGAGGGCAGAAAAGACAGAACAGCAACAGGCCTTGTCTGGCCTGCAGTATGATGGAAATGGCCTTTCTGGAGACTGCTTCAGTGGTACAGCTAAACTTGATTCCAGAGTGAGGGGAGATATAAAAGCTGGGGACAGTGGCTGGGGCATCACCTAATTTGCATTAAATAGCATGCTCCTATCATAAGGCCCCATATGTGGCAGCAGGATCCTATAGCAAAGCTGCAAACATGATGTCTGATTACCATATGGGCAGCAGGGAGAAGCTCTTGCCGGGAACTGTGTCAAGAGTCACACTAGAGATAAGTCAGGCATCCAGATAAGGCCAGGTAGAGAGCAGGAAGCCTCTGCTTGGGAGTGGGAAGGAAATCTTCCATGTTGCACTGAGCTTGGAGAGAGATATCAGTCCATGGTAGCCTGCAACCTCCAACCGGCAGGGCCTCCCAACAAGACAGAGGTTTTTAACCTGTAGGTCATGACCCCTTTAGGGGTCAAGAGACTCTTTCATAAGGGTTGCCTAAGACCATCAGAAAATGCAGATATTTGTGGTTCATAACAGTAATAAAATTACAGCTATGAAGTTTCAACAAAAATAATTTTTTGGTTGGGGATCACCACAACATGAGGAACTGTATTAAAGAGTCACAGCATTAGGAAGGTTGAGAACCACTGTACTAAGATATTGATTATAATAATCCTAGTTTTTTAGATTTGTCACAATTTTTGATGGTTGTAGAGTCTTGTACACATATATGGAGCAAAAGCTATATGTTTATATACATTTCATATAGTATGTCAGCAAAACTATATATGAACGTCATTTAACAAGATTCTATTCTATTATATTATTAAAATTCAAATAATATGAGCCATATAAAAGGGTACAAATTTAGCTGTAGGCATCTAATTTTGACAATTTCATGACCAGAAAATCTCCAGTGTGCCTGTTTGGCTATATTGAAATCCTTGAGAAAAAAATCAAAGGAAGGGACTTATTTTAGACTTCCCATGTTGGAGGTTCTGGTCCACATTTATTTAATCACTAATCCTTGCTTGTGGCAAGGCAATACATCATTGTGAGTGATTGTGATGGAACAAAAGTCCTCAACTCTTCAGCCACTAAGCAAAGACAGAGGTCAAAGTAATTACAATTATCTCACACTCCCCTACAGTACACACACATAGGACCTCCCCCAAGAGTCCATCCACTGACTATTTCTACCATTCTCTGAAATGTCAATTGTCCTGAGGATGCTTAGCTGTTTATGGGACATCTGGTGTCTGACTTGAACTGAGAAGCATTCACCTTCCTTACTTAAGTCCAACTGTCAGTGCAGAGGTAAGGGTGCCTAACATTAATTTTTCATTGTAAAAGGACATTTGTTTGCTATTTTATATAATATAAGATTTACTGTTGAAAAACATTCTGAAAAAGTCATTCTTGAAATTATTGTTAGAAATTTTTGAAAATGTTATCTTAGATTCTTCAACAAGTCAAATTTTCTTTTGGTTCTTTGAAAATAAAGTGACTTCCAACATACTTTCTTTCATATACTATTTGAATATATACATACATACATACATACATACATAATACATTTTATGTTATAATAACCATAATATTTGTTATGGAAAAATAAATTAAAAATACTAATCAACTTGAGTAATCACATATGATTATAATTATAAAGAAAAATATATTTCAGTTCAAATGGCATTTAAATTATTTATATGTGAACAAAAGCAAACACTAAGGATCTTTATTTCATCTGAATGTAACATTTTTTAAGGTAAATTAAATACTTATTTAATCTTCATTTTCAAAAGGTCAATTCTCTGGGGATATAACATACTTTAGAATGTGATATTTTGGTGTGAGAAGAAAGTGAGATTGTCTTGTTTGAAGGTCATAACTTCCATCTCATTTGCCATGGTTTCCCTAGTCTTGTTTGTTTAATCAACATAAGGGTTTTTTTTAAGGTTGCTTGATTTAATGTCTTTGTAATGACAAATAACTGGTCTGTAGTGACCTACCTATTACATATTATATATTCATTGGTTTCTTCAGGTTCTATCTACAAATATTAGACTAGAAAAAGAAAATAAAAAAATATGTTAAGGAAAATATATCAACATATGCCTAACTAGGCACATTGATTGAGCATTAAATTTAGTTCTTGGCAATGGCAAGATAAAAATGGAAACATGACAGATTATCCAATTGTCGTGATCTGATAAAAGCCATATATCAATTCTTCAAGTGAGATCATTTTTTTCCCTTGTACTAAGTCATGCAACCAATGCATCAATTTAATGGACAATATATTATTAAGTAGAATTCTAGAGTCATATCATGATAGCTTACTGAACAGATCTATCATGGTGGAATCGAGGTCACATTGTAGTGGGTTTATGCCTAATGACTTACCCTGTTGTGAGGTAAAAATCTGAGAATATCTATTTGTGAGTATATAGAAGTGAACATATTTAATGTTAGTAACAAAAATGAGATTTAATGTTCAAAGTGGTGTTCTGAAATTCAATAAAAAATATTTACAATGATACCTACACTTTTTCTATTTTTTTGTTCCTTTCTGGAACTATTTATTATTTGTAATCCATATAACTTTTCAGACTTTCATGAAATTCAATTCAACATGGGCGAATGACTCCCAGTATGTTGGCACTCCCACAGCAATGGGCCGGACTGACTCCGTTCACCATCTGAGCTGAGTGAAAATGTGAACAGACTTTCTTTAGCAATGAATGGATACCTTTAATAAACAACATGGTAGTGTGTGTGTCTCAGGTTACTCAGGGTGGTTCACATTTAAATATCCAAAACAGAAATGTGAGAAATAGGCAGTCAAATTATATAAATTTTTGATTAGTATCTTTGCTCAAGTTCAGTAAAATAGATGATCAGCCCAAAACTTAGAAAGAAACATTCTGGTGATGAAGGATAATAGTTTACTTTTCCCTCACAACTCTAGCCGTTAGGAAGTAATGTCCCTGATGGAGTCAGTATCAGTTTCTTCATAGACAGCATCTTCTATGTTTATATGTGGTAGAAAGGGCTGGATATATATTTGTAAGGGAAATCTTATTCCCCAGGGACCCAACCTGGTGACCAAATTACAAAGTCAATCTCTTTTAAGGTTATATATAATTTCAACACAGCAAACTCTTGGAAAACACAAATAAATATTCCTAGCATTATGTTCAAACTGGTTCAATTTTGGTCCCAAGTAGAGAGACTACTCAAAAAGCGTCAATTTCACAAAAAGAACAAATGTACCCTTTACTAGAGAATTTACCTATTTCTCTTTCCTTCATGAACTGTATATGTATGTTTACAAACATATGTGTATGTACATGTATTTTGACATGTGCACATGTGTTTGTGACACATATTTGATATACATATCAAATCATCTACCATACAATTATACAAGAATTTTCATTAGTACTGTTGCAGTTGTCAGATACACAGCTGAATGCATCTGCCTGCTCTGTCTCTTAAGACTACTTGGTGTAAACTGGTGATTTGAGTGTATCAGCTTCAGTCACCCTTAATCCTCCGAGATAACATTCAGAGAATGAAATAAAATGGAAAAGCTAATCCCTCTTTCTTCCTATCACTCTTTTTGTGAGCAGGGAGATCAGCCTTGATAGCAGATCAGTGAGTGCCACATGCTCTCACTGAGACATCACAGATTGGATTTCGCACAGAAACATTTTTTTTCCCTGATCTGTAAACATTTGCTGAATCCATATTTCTCACAAATGTCCTGCCATAGCGCTGTTTTCTTCATCTTACATCGTTTATTATTTTAATTCTCCGTTGGCTCGGCTTCCATGTATTTGCATCTGTCACTTGGAACTGTGTATCACAGAGGTTCTCCACCATTCTTGGAAATTGGAACTTGATTGTAGTGCTACATTTCCTAATTTAGATGCCAAGGAACTGTTGTTAAGTGGCTTTAAGCTACTTGATCTTAGCTCACTTAGAGATACAGATTTCTAAAACCTTACCTTAAGTTTCAAATTGTCAGCTTTGCACACAGCAGGTATTGATGAACTGATTCTTTAGGGTTAGACTTTGACAATATTCCATCTCAGCTACCAAAAAAAAAAATCAAACTGGTTAAAATTTTGTATTTTCTCAAATTCCATGTGATTTGCTTAACCAAAGGATAACTTCCTCTCATAAATATTAGCTGATTTATGCCTGCTGAAGAAGAGCCCACTGAGTTTTATCATTTTGTATAATCATGCAAATTTAAATTGAACTTCCAGGTGTCTGCTGTATCAGAGCATTTTCATGGCCAAGCTCCTTGGAGCGAGATATCCCCAAATCTCAACTGAATTTACTAAAAATAAATATACATTATTGTTGGCCATCTACTTGAAAAAAATAAGAAACATCTTAAGAAAAAGTTGCATCAAGGACAAAGCCTGAAAAGTACATCAATAGCATTGAAGGCCCTAGTGTTTCTGCCCGAACCACACTGGCTGGCTACCATACACAAATATTCAGAGGAGAATCCAACGTTATCACTGCTGTTCAGCACTTTCTCCTGTAGAAGAGGAGCCAGGGCACTCAGTAACACATTTAACAGAAAGGAGAACAAGAAGCCATTGGCAGGTACTGGCATTTCTGCCTTCATAGAACACAGAACATTCTTAGGGGAGAAGACGTGCCCGAGAGTCGTTTTTACATCAGCTTAGCAGCTGCACCTGAATCTACTGATATTTTAACTACCATCTGCAGCCCTGCAGCCCCTCAGCCCCTCAGCCCCGCAGGCCCGCAGTCGGCACCCTGCCTCTCAGACCATAGTCTGTTGGGATTTCTGATCCGGTCTGCACTGACTCTGCCACCGCCGCCAAATGTAATTTTTAGCTAAGTCTCTAGCATTCTATTTACCAATAAAGACTTGGGAGTCAGATGTTGGGGTGAAAACCCACTTGGCTCCGAGAAGCCAAGAATCGACCCAGCAAGAGAGCATCTCTCCAGCCGTCTCAAACCAAGTCCTCCCTACTGCTTCCTGTGTTTCTATCAGTATTCCTGGCTCCTCCACACTCTCTATAGCTAATTGCTCTCAACTAGTTGCTGGCTCTGCCCCCTGATCCAAATTTAATTTTATTAATACAGTCTCAGGTTTCTCAGTGTGATCAAATATCCCCCAACACCTGACTCATGCATTTGCTCATTTAAAAGTAAGTATCATTAATGGTATATTGTGCCAAACATTTTCTATTCTTTCATAACCGTCTCTAAAGGATGAGACTTAATCCTCTCCTCAGAGATAAAAGAGGCTAATCATTTGTTTAACTCCTTATCTGATGAAATGATTCCTCGAGCCAACTTGTGTTGAAGCTTAATCTTAGCAGTTGTTCTTGTCAACAGAAGAGATAACTGAAAATCCTGAGGATAAAAAATATGAAGACTTACAGCTGTGAGACTTCTATCCTGTCTTATAGGCAGGGAGTATGTTACTATTTAGTAGAAAGGAGTGGAGTATTTCATCAGGAATGCATAGTCTATGGGAATCTATGAGTTCAAGATGTTCAGTGAATCAACTCAGATGTTCCCATCACACGATTGGCTAATTACTAATTTCTCAGTCTGAGCCTTGATTTTTCACACAGAACACCTTCCCTGATTCTCTTTCATCTTTGGAGCTCTGGTTCTTTAATCATTAAACCTTTGACTTGTCCTCAGATTGCATGCTCTCTGGAAGCTATTAAGACCTGCCACACTGTCACCGAAGCCTTCTAATATGCACACTAGTTTTAGTTCCTGTCCATTTACTGTTGCCCTTTGATAACCTTTTTCCAAAGCATCAACTGTTTTGAACAGCAACCCCTTGACTTTACTATTGTTTGCATCAATCAGTATCCTGTATGTCTCAATGTGGAGATAACTGTCCTCCTGTATTTGATCTCAAGGCAATCCAGGCTTCACCTTCACAGCTTCACGAAATGGCCTCTCTAGGCTTCCATTCAAGGACACCTCTGACACATTCCAGGTCTCTGTGCCTATCCTTAGTGGCTCCTTGACTCTAAAGCCAGAACTACATGGCCAAAGATGACAAGTTTCTGCTGCTTGCTGGGGCTGGAATAAGGCCCCCTCGTTCAATTACATCTTCACCATAGTTCTGTTTTCAGTGATTTTCTTCACTGCCTAAGCTTGGCTGTCCTGGAACTTGCTCTTTAGATCATGATGGCCTGAACCTCAAAGATCCATCAGCTTTTGCCTTCCAAGTGCTGGGATTGAAGGCGTATAGCACCACATCTGGATCTAAACTTTTCTTTAATTCCTTTTCACAAGATGGAAATTTAGTTGGGTGGTATCTTATCCTGAGGTCACCACTCCCTTATTTCCATTTCTCAATCTGTTTGTTTTCTTAAACATAAGATTCAGCTCTATTCTACTTCCTGGTGCTCCTTTTCTTCTCAAATGTTTCCTTTTCGTTATAAATTTTTATACACACGAATATTAGTAACCACATGACAGAGTCTGTGGTAGACTATTTTGAGATTTCCTCTGCCAATGGAATTAATTCATATCTCTTCACTTTGGCCTCAGGCAGACTCTTCAGATAATTGCAAAAAGCAGCCATGTTCTTCACCAAAATATCACAAGAACAATCTATAAGCAACATACTAAAATTCTTCTCCTCTGAAACCACTTGAGCCAGCCCACCACAGTTCAAATCACTCTTAGCAACACTGTCTTCTATGTTCCTACTAGTATGGCCCATTGAGCAGCACTTACAGTGTTCAATTATTTTTCCAAGACACAGTACCAAGGTCCATATTCCTTCAAACAAAGGCATTGTCAGGCCTATCAGGGCAATATGCTAGTCCCTGGTAACAACTTCATTCTTAGTCAGTGTTTATACTGCTATAAAGAGACACAATGACCATGGCAACTCTTCTAAAGGAACGCATTTGAGGTGACAACTTACAGTTTCAGAGATTTAGTCCATTATCATCGTGGCAGGGAGCATGGCCACTGGTAGTACGGCAGTATGCAAGCAGACACGGTGCTAGAGAATTATCCACCTTGATCCAAAGGCAACAGGAAGTGAACTCAAACACTGGGCAGTATGTTGAGCATAGGAAACCTCAAAGCCTGCCTCCCCACAGTGACACACTTCCTCCAACAAGGCCATACCTCTTACTAGTGCGACTCCCTTCAGGGGCCCATTTCCTTTCAAACCATCACACTGGGGTTGACTCTATATTTAATATATATTATTTAAGTCTACATTCTGGTTTAAGGGCACACCTTGAATATAGCTAGTACAAAATAGGAAGCATTGCATGGGGGATTATAAGAAAGAATGGTAAGAATTTCTACATAGTGGGGGAGACAAAACTCAAATGAGAAATCTTTCATAAAATGATACTCCCAGTGTGGGGAATGGATTACAGCTAATAGAGTTGTGGGCCAAAAGGGCCTCATAGGAACCCACACACAACCCAAACTATTGCCAAGGCTATTGGCTGTTCCCCACAAACTGATGATAATACCTGAGGAAATACCTGCATAATTAACTGAATATGGAAAAGTTGAGCTGGTGCTTACCTAGGGTCTTCATTCCTATTGACTAGTGTTCATGGACTAGAAGGTTCTTTGCACACTATCAGACAAGAAAGGTAAACACCAACACAGGTACAATCCCTGTGAGCAACTATGGTCACTTGCCAACAAGAAACTGTAGTGCAATAATGGCACAAACTTCTGAGAATAACCAATCAATATCTGATTGGATGAGATAGAACCCACACCCAACACTGCTCATGTGGCCAAGAATCTGAGAGTAGATCAAACATGGACCTAGGAGAAAACCAAATACTACTTTTCTGCTAAATGAACATAGCAATAAAATACCTCCTAATGTCATCCTACTATACTCATAGATCAGGACTTGCTCGGCCATCGTCAGAGAAGTTTCTTCCTGCAGTAGATTTGAACAAATACTGAGACCTACAACTTAACAGTGTGCAGAGGGTGAGAGACCTTTGAGCACTTCAGTCCTTCAGAATATGTCCTCATGAAATACCTCACCTCGGGGCTCAAGGAACTTTGTGGAGGAGGGGGCAGAAAGATTATAAGAGCCAGTGGTAATGAAAGACATCAAGGAAACAAGACTCTCTCTAGACACAACATGATTGGTGCTCATATGAATTCACAAAGAATATGACAGCATGCACAGGGCCTGCACAAGTCTAAGCAAGATGGGAGTCCCAGTGCTGAGAAGAAAAATGAACACAGGCTCCAATCCCTGCTGCAGAAGCTATCTTCAGTTGCTAACCATTCACAAAGGGAAAATCAGTTTTCACCAGCAAAGTCTCATTAGATATACAGACCATGCTTAAGGGAGGCCCTTAGCTCAGCAGAAGATGACCAATACAAAATGAACTCAATGGTATTTCTGGAGGTATTTTTCTCTCAGAAGTCTTTGTCTGGGCATTTTTTTTTTGCATTACAGTGTTTTTTCTTGTATGTTGTTTGCCAATGTTGTGTTTTTATTGGATTTCTGAGTATGCAAATATATGAGCCTCTACTTCTTCATGTGCTTCTTGGTTTTGGGGGAATGGGATAGGGAGGCTTTTTTATTTTCTGTTTGTTTGGGGTTTTTATCCTATTCTGGTTTTTATTTTATTTGTATGTCTGTCTGTTTTCTAATGAGAAAGAGAAAAAGAAAGAGTGTGGATTTGAGTGGGTAGAGAGGGATAAAAAACCTGGATAGGGGGAGTTGGGGAAAGGGAAACCATAATCAGAATATATTGTTTGAAAAAAATCTATTTTCAAATAAAAAACAAAGTGAAAAAAAAGCAAACAGAAAAAGAATTTTGTTAGAAACATACTTAATAGTGGGCTGTAATCAGTTCATGCATGCTATATGAATCATGGTTACCACAAGTTTCAAATATGACCTCTTACCTCAAGGTGTTCTTATGCTTGATTCAATATACATAAAATTTATCTTTAGCAAAATCTAATAGGATAAAGCAATGAGAGAATGATCATAGTTATTCATGAGTTAGTGTTCATATGCTTGACTCAATGTATATGAAATTTACCTTTAGTAATAGAACAAGAACTATGGGAGTATGAAAAGATTTATCCATGAGTTACTGAATGTAATAATGATGGTAGCTATAATTTAGAGAAAATGTAGTGCTTTGTAAAGCATGCTAAGCCATATAAAGTACAACAGGAAAAGATTAAAGGTAGGCAAGATAGAATATGTGACATTTATAGAATCATCACAAAGACCAGACACATTTCCTCTCAGAAAAGAAAAAGGAAAATAATGTGTATCAGGGATATGGAACTTAATTTTTTGAAAGTGGCTTTGTCTACATTAGAATTCATGGTGACTGTAGTTAAATGATCATAACAAGGCCAAGATCTTGGAACCAACCTTGATAATCTGATTAATAAGCAAGCCCTTTCTCCAGGTGTGAAGGCTATTGCCCTGACTGTGTTACTATTTACCTTGATGTGAAAATTCAAATAAATCGTTTTGTGAAAACTCCCTGAAATATTTTTTTTTTGCTTAGCTACTATTATTTTTTTGTCCTGAGAATATAACATTTTGAAGGTTTTCTTTGCTTTTGCCCATTTTCTAGGTTGAAGCTAAATAATAGAGCCGAATAATTTTGGAGAGTATTCACCAAATACACAGAAGCTCTTTTTTTTGAAATTTGGTTTGAATATTGGATGTAAGAGGTCACAGAAGCATACCCAAAAGATAAAATATTTTATTATTTGAATTCAATCTATTGGAAGGACTAAAAGAATAATAGCTCAGATTCTTTAATGTGTATAAAAACATGTCTAAACATAAACTCCTGGAGAGAACAAAGAATGTAGAAATTAATCATGGAGGAAAACAATCTCTTTCAACAATGCCTCCAGCAAAACTGGAGACAGACAAACAGAATAAGGAAACTATACTCCTGCTTTGTGCCAAGCACAAAAATAACGCAAAATGGATGATGCACCTAAATACCAAATTAAAACTATGAAATTGCTACAAGAAAATATAAATGGAACATTTTGATACATTGGTGTAGGCAGTGATGTTTTAGGTGAGACTCCAAAGCCACAAGAAGCAAAATAAAATAGAGACATAAAATTGAACCAAAGTAAGAAGCTTCTGCACCACAAAGGAAATAACAGAATTAGGGAGCTACCTACAGAAAAGAAGAAACCATCTGTAACTACTCTTCTCACAGAGTTTCAACATCCAGAACATATATAGAAGCCAAAGAGCTGAACACAAAAACTATCTGGCTAAAAACATGTAAATGGCCAACTATATCTATAATCCATTGATCATCAGAAAAATGTAAATCAAAACCACACTATGATATTATCTTTCCTAGTTAGACTGAGTATCCCCTCGAAAGAAAAAAATAGGAAGAAGGAAATAGTTCAGATAGTAAAACATCAGTAAAGGTGAGTTCAGTTCCTGGAAACTGAACTGGAAAGATAGAAAAATATCCTGCAAATTGTCCACTGAATCCTAAACAGGCAGAATTGCTTGTGCACATCAACAATGTTATGTACACATCACACACAAACACATACAAACACCCCAATAATAATAATGATGATGATGATGATGTTGATGATGATAAAAAAAATACTACTGATAATGAGAGAAAATTTAGCTCTTGTACACTAGTATGAAAATATAAATTGGTATCAACAGAGAAATTGAACATTTTATGAACATTTTATTACCACATCATCCAGCAATTCTACTACTGATGTTAATATCTGAAGGAACTAATATCACTGTTGCAAAAGATAATGCAACCCATGTTTATTTCAGCACAATTTCCAATTCCCAAATTTGGGATTAAACCACTTCCCCAGTACTTGGTGAAAAGATAGAGAAAATCACTGAGAATATTGAACAAACCTAATTATTTTCCTAGTCCTTCATCTTAAAATATGCGATTTTCTGATTTGGGGAAGATAATTTATTCAGAAAATCTCAAGAGCATTAAGGTAAAATGTACCTTAAAAATAATTATTAAAGGTTTTAATCAGGACTTAACAAATGAAAAAGCTTAAGCAAATGCAGCTAAGTACATAAAGGAAAGAATTGTCAACATGAATTTTTTTTAAATGATGGAAACATTTAGCTTTTTTCCCCAAGAATAGATTATTTTGTTTAAAATAATTGAAAAATGTGCCCAAAGTGCAAAAAAGAGAGAAACTATCATATATAATGAAAATAAAATACCTAAACTATTTTTGACAACTGTATATGTATAATGCTATGTTGTCAAATTTATTTGAAAGCATACTAATAGTCAACCTACTTTCACTATTTTGGTAATACAAATATTTGTAGTTTAAAATTAATGTTTGGTATCCAGATAATCTTCAAAACAACTTGATTTAAATAACTGACATAAAAAATTCTGAAGGTTTTAATTAATTTTTTTTCTAAAAAAATTCCTAATTGAAAGGATCTAGTTAAGTATAAATTAAAAGACAAATTTTTAATGAAACTATGGAACTTTTGTTGTTAGATTTTAAGTAGAAGTTACCTTTGAGGGTTCCTAATCAACAATTTTTTAAGTGTTATCTTATTTTGTCAATTTATTTAACCTTCAAATATAGCTGCCATAGTTCCTTCGATTCAAGATATTAAAAGGGAGCAGAGCAGAACAAGTTATCTACTGTGTATGGAATTGCAAAACATTTTAGTCCATGGAGATGGCACAGCAGATAACATTGGAATAAGCTTAAGGACCTGTTTGAGGCCAGGACACAAGAAACAACATGATAGAATGAGGGAACCCACTCTGACACATTGTCCTCTGATTTACACACACACACACACACACACACACACACACACACACACACACACACACACACACACACTATGGCACATGAATCTACATGAAATGAACCAACAAAATTTTTAAATGTATGTATTGACTGCATAGAAGGAATAAAGAAAGGTCAGCATAGGCAGCTAATCTGCAATCAACTCCTAAATCTTGTCATCACTTTATTGATGCTCCAAAAAATCAGTAAATCAACTCAGACGTCCAAAGGCCCTCAAATAGATACCACTACTGTTCTTCAATAAATGCCCACACTTTGATCAAGGATACAATCATCCATTTAACAAATACTCTTCCCTTTCTGACTTGTGCTGCACTTTCTTTGGTGTAGGGAGGAGAGATCTCTGTAGACACAGAATGAACTATATTCTAAGACAACCATTCTGAAATGGAGCAAGACAAAGTACAGGAGCTGTGGAGGCAGCCAATCTTCTCTGAGGATAGAGACAAGTAAGGGTCTTGTATCTGTTCTTCTCCGGAACTCAGCACAACTGAAACCTCACAAATAGGAATGCTGCAACAGGAAAGGGCACAATGTAAGTCAATAGGAATAAAAGGGAGGCTGCAGTGCCACAGGGACATGTGAGGTTTGGCATATGTCTAATGTGTTAGGGCTATTGTCAGTGCAATTCAGTTCTTTTAAATTAGACAGGATTCATTCTAGGGGCTTAAATGGATATGACACTACAAGGAAAATGCAAACAACAGAACAGTAAGAGGAACAGGGGCATACATGCATCTAACGCTTCCTGCAAACTGTCCTGGAAACTATAATGTTTTTGCAATGTTTTAGCATAATTATTGTTACTCTACACCAGCCTGTAAAGACACAAATCTCAAAGAGGCTAGAAAATGCTTTCTCTAAAGAATTTCAAAAAGAAGGAACATAGGGAATGAAAAGGCACATGTTCTGCCTGAAGATGTCATGTTGTCCTGACCAAAGTCTCATTATTCAAGTACCAGGAATGATATGCAAAAAAGACTCAGGAGGTCGAACAATAAAGTCATGCTGCACTTCTCTCACACAATTACTTTTGTTATGTTCAAAGCAACTGTGTTTGCTGTCAGTGGAAAGAAAATAGAAGACTATTGAAGAGTGAAAAAAAAAAGATAAAATGTATTCCTAGGAACTACAACATAAGCTCTATGCAAATAGCCCTAACAGAGCTAAGGGGCCTTCTTCCCTCACTTGGGACTACTGACACTTTAGTGTAAATGTGTGGAGTCTTTTCTTCCTTCTTCTTTAGAAGCTGAATCAGAGCCTTACCTGTTAGTATTTTTAATGAAGCAACCCATTATCTGAAGGAAAATGTCACTGCTTTACTTAATAAAATGATTCCTTCTAAAAGTCAAGTCGTTGTTTTAAAATTGTATATAAACAATTGTCTTTAGAAAACTTACATTTAGAATTGAGCTTCAGAGATAAAACTAAAGTACATGTGGTCATTTGAGTCACAAAATGCATGAATCTTAAAGACTCTTACACATTCAGATGTTATAAAATATTCAAGGCATGATCTATTTGGCTCTTATCATTATTGTTCCGCTCTTGCTGCAGCTATAACTGTTTAATTACCAAAAGTCTTACCCAGAAAAAAAAAAGGGTTATCCAGCTCCAAAGTTATCTGCACCTTAAAAGTTAGCAAACAACAATGTACATGTAGAGGGACAGTTTAATTACAGTAACACATCCACATGATGAAGCAGCCAAATGCTTGGCAATCCTAAATGGAATGGTTCCCTACAGAGTTGTACGAAAAAAATATATTTATGTTCCTTTGCTCTGGCAAGTTTATGAATATATTTTACAGAAACACAGGACAGAGGCAAATTTGAAAGGTAGTTTAGGAAAGATTGGAACAGGAAATCCAGAGAGGTTTTTTCTCAGAGATTAGAATGGAGGTTTGGAAACATTCACACAACAGCCCTACCTCCTTTCTGGAAGGGTATCAATTCCAAAATTCAAGGTGAATACATTCTTACTCAGAAGCAGCATCTGTTTTTGTGTCTTCTATTTCACTCATCCAGATTGCAAACCAGTTTGTGGACAATAACATCGGAAGCTCATAGCATCATTCTGCAGAAAGGGAGTCATACATAAGTATTACTTTCGTTGTCCTAAAGATGTGTTTGGGAAGTATTAGAGGGTTAAAGTGCATGATAGACAAGCAGAAGTAGCAGTAACTGGAGCAGCACCTGAGACCTCCTCCTGAACCACAAGGAGGAGTCAGAGGGAGCACTGGACATGAAGGGAGGCTTTTGAAACCTCAAAGACCATCCCCAGGGACATCCAAGAAAGCCACACTTCCAAGTTCTGCCCAAATTGTTCTGACAAATGGATAACAAGTGTTCACACACATAAGCCTGTGGGAAGAACTCTTAATTCAAACCAAAACAGCTCCCATCTACATTGGCATGTCAACTGTTATCATTATGCAAGTCTTGAATAGGCAACCATCACACTGAGTTTTCATGGGTATAGTTTTCCTGTCATGTCTAGAAAACGCCATCTCGAAACATCCTGGTCTACTGGCTGCTACAAGATGTTTAATATGATTTTTTCCTGGGCCTTAGAGCCAGTGTTTGTATTATAGAGGTTACACATTGGAGCTGGACACCACAAAGTCACTGATTCATTGTGTTTTGATCAGTTGTGAATATCTGCAATAGCCTGTCTGCTGAAAAAAAAATAAGTTTCTTTGATGAGGGATAAAAACTATATTTACCTGTGGGTATAAAGATAGGTATTATTTATAATAAAGTTAGAAACTATATTGATTTAGGAAAATGTTAGTAGCAGGTTCACCTCTAGGGTCTATGAGCTCCCCAGCCATGGATAGACGACTAGGTTTTCAGTACCAGCCATGAATTTCCTCCCATTGAGCATGCATTAAGTCCAATTACAGAACTGATGACTGCCCTCAGATTCTAGTTCCACTTTTGCCCCACTGGAGACACCCTACCCGGCTGATCATTGTTGCAATGCACAGGCTTTATAGCTGGGTAGGATTATTGATTGCTGCTATCCCTTGGCAGTTCGCATAGCAGTTTCTGATACTATGTGGACTACTGACATGAGCATTGCTCTCGAAGACCTCAATGCCTCTGACCGTGGAAATGGCAAGGCTTTCTCCAGGTCAGGCTCCTGAGAATGCAAATCCTTCCTCTGGTCTGAAAACAGATGTTGATAGTGTATGCAGAAAGTACCAAACACAGCATTGACTTTCTTGACTGCATCCTGAGACTGCTCACCTGCAAAGACCTGACCTACCCAGATTGAGTAACTGCCTCCTCATTCAGCTATATACAAGAACCCTACTTCCCTGTTCTTCTATACACAAGTATACTGAGTTTCTGGGCTTGCGGTGAGTCTATCAAAGTACATGCCCCACCCAATCCTAGCTGTCCTGTACATGTCTCAGGCCACAGCAAGTAATAATTGCACACACAGAAAAATCATGTATAAATTGCTGTGGGATGTTCTGTATGCTGTGAATGTGTTGCTCTGATGGTTGCTAAATAAAAAACACTGATTGCCCAGTAGCCAGGCAGTAAGTATAGGCGGGATAAGCAGACAAGGAGAATTCTAGGAAGAGAAAGGCTGAGCAGGAGACGTCAGCCCGCCCCGTCCAGGGAGCAGAATGTAAAGGTACACAGGTAAAGCCACAAAACACGTGGTAACATATAGATTAACAGAAATGGGCTGAGTTTAAGTGTAAGAGCTAGTTAGCAGTTAGCCTGAGCTAATAGCCAAGCAATTATAAATAATATTAAGCCTCTGTGTGTTCATTTGGGTCAGAGCTGTTGCAGGAGTGAGGGATCACAGCAGCCAGGTGGAACCAAGAAAACTTCAGCTACAATAAATGCATAAATTATAGTGGGCGGGGCCAAAGGGGGGTGACCCTGCCGGAGCCTGGGCTGCCAGCGACATGTTCAAGGTAATTCAGAGATGTGTGGGGCCAGCCAGCCTGAGCCTGCTCACCTTCAGAGTCTGTGCAGCACCCAAAAAGGACTCACCTCACAAGAATTACATGAAGGTTGATGAGCTTTCACTCTACTCATTTCCTGAGAATCAATCTAAATATGTGGAGGAGCCAAGGACTCAACTTGAAAAAAACATCTCACAACTCCGACATCAGTGTGGGCCATATACAAGTCGGTGTCAGGAAATATATTCCCAAACTAGACCCAGGGTGGAACGCTTCTTCCAGTGGGGATTAGACAACTATGATTATCTCCAAAGTGCACCTCCTGGATTTTTCCCAAGACTTGGTGTTATTGGTTTTGCTGGTTTTATTGGACTCCTTTTTGCTAGAGGTTCAGAACTAAAGAAGCTGGTGTATCCTCCTTTTTTCATAGGATTGGGTGCCTCCATCTATTACCCACAACAAGCCATTGCCTTTGCCCAGGTCAGCGGGGAGAAGTTATATGACTGGGGATTAGGAGGGTACATAGTTGTAGAAGATTTGTGGAAGGAATATTTTCAGAAGCCAGGAAATGTGAAGAATTCACCTGGAAATAAATAGAAAACTCCATGCTCTGCCCATTTTAATCAGTTATAGGTAAACATTGGAAACTCCAGACGGTAAATCAGTATTTCTACAGACAAATGGCAGAGAGTCAGTATTTGATATAGTAAACTGGCTTTCTTCAGGAAAAACAATACTAAGCCTCTTTACTATCTTGGGTGATGCCATATTACAGGCCAACTAATCCGTAATCCTTCACATGGAAATAATGTACAAGCCTTAGAACTCCTCATTCTTATATCACCATTTATGTACATAATTAAAATCCAGATTCAAAAAGAAAAAAATAAATGCATAAATTAAACTAATGGAACTAATTTTATAATATAAAATTCTATAACAAAACTAGTGCTGTTATAAGAAAGAATACTTGGAATAATTATAAATAAAAGTTTTAAACTTCACTGTAACTTCAAAAAATAATTATTATTATTTTTTTTTTTTTTTTGGTTTTTCGAGACAGGGTTTCTCTGTGTACCTTTGCGCCTTTCCTGGAACTCACTTTGGAGACCAGGCTGGCCTCGAACTCACAGAGATCCGCCTGCCTCTGCCTCCCGAGTGCTGGGATTAAAGGCGTGCGCCACCACTGCCCGGCTTCAAAAAGTAATTTTAAAATATAGTTTCTATGTAGTAAAAGGAGATGAAATTGAATCATATAAAATAAAAGAGTTAATTAAAAAAATAGTTAATTAAAATCAAAGCCGTTCAGAGTATTTTTCACTAAAACCTGTAAAAATGTAATTCTTTAGGTACAGATAATTTAAATATACCAATTAAGAGACAGATATTACCAGAACAAGTTAAAAAATCAATATCTAACTTAAACCTTCCATATATAACTCATTCTAGAAGCACAAAACACAGATTAGGGAAAGATAATGTGAAGAAAGATTCATTTTGTAAATACTAATAAAAGGAAAGCTTGAACCACTTTAATAATTCCAGGCAAAGCAGACTTCAGAATGAGAAAATTAAAATGAATAAAAGAAAGAGATAATTCCAAATGAGTTAGTTCTTCAATGAGACATAAGTATTGTTATGCACCCAACATCAGGTCATGAAAATACATGTGGCAAATTGATAGATGTAAAATGGCTTCTATTGTGACTTATAGAGTGTTCTCTTCTACAATGGAACACACATTTCTCCAGTATACATGCAACATAATATAGAGCAAATTCTGGGGGAAATCACATACTAATAAATATGCTAAAAATTAAATCACTCAACTTCTGATCTTAGAGAAAAATAAAGCTAAATTATAAAGCATTGACAAAAAGACATTTAGAATGTATTAAATATTTGGAGGACAAATGCCATTCCAACTCCAATGTTGTAACAATGGCACCTATGTCTTGGGGTAACCAATAGCTATATAATTGAACTTAAAAATCCACTACGCAGAAGGGAATTCATGCCTGAACCTGCAAACCTAACCAATTACTCATAGTTGGAGATGTTATAGACCCAAGAGGAGGATCTATTACTGCCATCTTCTTAAATTGATATTGTATTTTAAATATTAATCATTATACCCACGGATAAGTAGAGCTCTTCTCACCAACAAAGCTTTTATTTGCCACAGATGGAGCTTATTACAGGTATCTGCAACTTGTCATAATTAAGAGAGTAAGAAAATGTAGGTGACTAATCCTAACTGATATATCTTCATCACAAACCATACACCTAAGGCTCAGGAAGAATCACACAAGAGGAAGAGGAAAGATTGTAAAAGTCAGAAGCTCAGGGTTCCTGTTGCTAAACAATGTTTCCTAAGCATGACATGGGAAATGCACTCATAAAATTTCTACAATATGGTTGCCTGAATAAGACTAGCATAGTAGCAATACCAGTTGACATGCCAATATGTACAGGAGAAATTTCACATGATCCTTCCATTGGCCATTGATTGTTGAGAGAAGGAAAGTTAGTTCCCTCCAGGAATGAGACCCAACCAAGGATGTCAAATCTCAACTGGTCACTCCTAGATTATGTGCATAAAAGTAACTCTAAATGGACTCAGCAGGGACTTGTATATATTTGGAGAAGTTGGGGGGGTTATGTAGATATGGTCCACTTTTACAAATTTCTAAAAAGAATAAAAGCTAGAAAATTTTTTAAACGATATACTTAAGCAACATGTTGTGGATTAGGGTGACCAGCCATTATGGTGGTGGAGAAGGAATGGGTAGATAGTGGACAATTTCTCCCTTTAGAGTTGACTAGGAAGAATAATTCACTGCATATAATACCCTGCAAGGTGGCAATGGAATGGGAAATAGCTAAAGAACTTCTGAGTCATATGGCAGTAGCCTGTTAGCATCCCTATTTAAGATGCACACTTTTATGCTTTGGGTGAGTTGCTCAGGAAAAATATAAAGTTATTTTAGATAGAATATTACAGTGCAACATCTCAAAGTTGTACTCATAAAAGATTTAGCACACTGGATGAATATATTAGGAATAAAATAAAAATCTAATATCAGTGATCGATAACTTTATGTCAAGAAGCAAGGCAAGGAGAAGGATATTCAGTCTAAAAGAAAGAAAAATAAAACTACAAAAACCACTTAAACTGATATCAGACTCTTTAAGGTCATCAATGAATTTGATGGACCAATCAAGAAAGAAGATACAAGTAAAAATGGGAGACAAGTCGTTCATGGTGACCTTGGGTACGCTAGAAGGATAAATGAGACAACAATATATATCAACAAATTAATAAAACTACGGCAACATGGACCAGTACCTTTAAAATTATATCTGCCAGGATGTCCACAAGAATAGATAGTCTGAATACAAATAAATGCATCCCATAAATAGAATTATTAATGGATAAGCTTACAAAAAATAAAACACCAATTCTTGAAAAGCCTAAAGGAAAGTTTTAGGAGGGCCTGAGGGGAAAATGATACAACAATCTCTTAGGAAACGACCAAGTGATCAATGGTGGCTTCTCCTCAGCAGCAATCTACTTAAAAAAGACAAGGGAAAGTCGTTTTCTAAGTTACAAAACAAAGCAGACAATTTACAATACTACATCTCAGAAATGCATATACCTGAAAAGTAAAAGCAAATTAAACACATTTACAGTGAAGTAAAAGAAGAGAATACATTGTGGGGAAATGGTAAGTTCTTTGTGTTAAAGGGTAATAACACCAGATGCTTGCTAACTCCCTTGAAAAATAAAAATCAGTAGAAATAGTAAGTAGGTATTTAATTTTTGTCTGGTTTCCTTTGAAAGATAAATTTGTTTAAAATAACAAATGCATTATTGGTTTTCAGGTTTTGTAGGGCAAGCATGAGGACATACAATAACTACAGTACAAAAGATAGAGCCGGGTGGTGGTGGTAGTGGTGGTGGTGGTGGTGGTGGTGGTGCATGCCTTTAATCCCAGCACTCAGGAGACAAAGGCATGAGGATCTCTGTGAGTTGGAGGCCAGCCTAATCTACAGAGTGAGATCCAAGACAGGCACCAAAACTACAAAGAGAAACCCTGTCTCGAAAAACAAAGAAAAAAAAAGAGAGAGAGAGCATGTAGAAGTGGAGAAATTGTGATTTCCATAAAATGATTTACTATTAAGTTCAAGTAGAAAAATTTTGCTTAAGTGAATGCAGTTTAAATCTTAAAATGGTCTTTAAAATAAAGGAAAGAGATAGAGCTTATTGGAATATAGCCAGAATTTACATATGATTTGATTTAAAATATGTCTAGATTCTAATAAAGAGGCTTAAAATTTTCCTATCCAATCACTTATTAGTAATGTGATTTTCAGCAAGTAAATTAACCCCCTTTGAGATCAATTTTATGAAGAATAAAAAAGTAATCTCATGGTTGCTGTTTGTATGGTCATAAGTCAAAAATAACTTAATATAGTCTCTGCAATTTAATAAAAAGATAAGTGTCATCTACAATTTTCTTCTTTCCCACAAATCAGCATATCATTTCAATATAAATTGTAGCAAATCACATGAAGCTTCTTTTATGTGCATAGAAATATATTAGAAAAGAAGTATATGGGAGTTTACACGGGTTATTGAGTGATGTATCAGATGAAAGCACATAAAACATTTCATGAACACATAATTTAAATGGGCTTCAAAACAATGTATAAACAGTCTAAAGAGGTAAAAAGGAGAGAGGATTGTCTTAGAGAAAGTGCCCGTGGAAGTGGGGAAAGAACTGGAAGGATATGTAAGATATAGGCCCAGAGCTGTGGGGAATTAAGAAGATAGGCATTTGAATCCTTATCTCCACCCAGAAGCACATGGCCAAAGGAAAGTATGAAATATTTTTGTCTTTTTGCTAAATGACTAACACCAAAGCTTCCAAGTATAGCCTCATTTCTAACTTAGTAGATCTATTAAACATTAATTCATACCTTTCAGTGACAAATGTGAATGGAACAGATCCAGAACAACAATGCTGGTTAAATTACAAATTGTCTACAAATTTGTGATTAAAATTATGAGAAGGAAGCCAGGCAGTGGTGGTGCATGCCATTAATCCCAGTACTCAGAAAGCAGAGGCAGGAGGATCTCAGTGAGTTCGAGGCTTGCTAGCTTGGTCTACAAAGTGAGTTCCAGGACAGCCAAGACTATTATACAGAGAAACTCAGTCTTAAAAAACAAAAACAAACAAAAAATATGGAAAGGAGAAACAACACTGAAATTCTAATCAAGCTCTAAGAAAAATCAGGGGGGTTAATAGAGAAACAGGCATATGTGTGAACACTTTGATAACTTCAAGATTGGAAGCTAAATACACTTGATTTTTTTAACGCACAGTCACATATCAGCTATATACTATGCTCAAGCCCAGCACATTGTGGAAAAATGTTGATTTTAATATATTACACAATATTTAGCTCATGATAATTTATTCATTATCATTACAGTTTGCTATAAGATTCAATAACTCAGACATAAATGGTGGAGGTATGCTAAAGTTTATGAGTTGAACCTGCTTCTCCATGTTTTGGACACATGCTTTGAATCCTTATTGTAGATGCTCATAAATCTAAAACACTTACTAAGCAATGTTTCTAAGATCCACGAATGTATATAATATGCTGTCTTAAGAGAGTTATGTTCCTGATAACATCAAAAAGGCTATACTTTCCGTACCGAGTAATATGATTTCCCAAGAGATAAATTATAGTTTTGATAGGAACAAAATAACAACAAAAATGACAGAAGAAATAAACAGTGAAAATACTTACACAAGAAATAGAGAGGAGTAAGGGAGGGAAGAGAACAGAGGAATAAAAAGGTGAGAAAGAATCAAACTCCATCTTTCTTTGTCTCTTCTTTCTCTTTGGCTCCTCAGAAGAGGAAATTGATAGCAAGGCTTGGCTCTTCTTCTCAAGGGGCCACACAGAAGAGTGAACAATACCCGCATTTCCCAGCCCCCCAGTGTTTGCCCTGTTCATTCCATCTACTCCGAACTCACCCCTTTCTCCTGTCCTTGCTCCCAAACTGTTTTCAGACCAGCTTGAGAAAAATCTCATGTGAGAAAAAAGTACATCACATAAATCCTCACTACCCTGAGTGATAGAGAAGTCATGGGAGCTGTCGTCAGTGGAGAGTGGAGATGGATTGTGAGTGGAGTTCTAAAGAAGGAAAAGACGCCAACAAAAAGGAAATCAGGAGATATGTGAAAATTAAATTAAAAGTTAATTTTTTAAATAAACTTTTTCTTACCAATCATAACAGTCTCAACAATCTTGCTCCATCAGCAATAAGACTTAGTCTGACTTCTATTCATGACTAGAGAAATATTCAGAATGACATGGAAAGGGTTTGTGTGTGAGAGTATGCATGCCCCTCTGTGTTTGTGTTCATGTGTGTTTGCTCACATGTATGCTCATGTATATGAAGGCCAGACTTCCGTATCATTTTTCAGATGTCATTTTTACTGGATTTTGAAACAGGGTCTCTCATCAAGATCTAGAGCTCACCAATTAGTCTAGGTTAGCTACCTCTCTAGCTATGGAATTTCAGGGGATGGTCTCTATTTGCCTCCCTGAGCTGTAAAAAGAGCACACCACCACATCCAGTTTTCCATGGGTGCTGGGTGTTTGAATTTGGGTCCACATGCAACATGCACGTTGATGATGAGCCATCTCCTTATCCCCTTAAACTGAAACTTAAATGATAACATCTTAGAATGAGTTAGAAAACCCAAGCCAGACTAAAAGATAGAGCTATCTTATAATTTTTCAACATAATTTTCATGGCTGAAAAAAGACTAAGTTATGGAATTGTCACAGATGGTGGAATTAACTGAGCAAGTTTAATATAATGCAGTGGTTATTAATAGATGAATAAAAGGATATTCCTCTCCCACTTGGAATGTTGAGTCTACATGTCCATTGAAATTGTCTGGTAAATGGGCAGCTTGATTAGGAGAAAGTCTATATCAATCTCTTTATATGATCAAAGAAAAGTGATTGACATAGCACCAGATGAAATTCAGAAACTGAGTATCCTTCTTTAGAACGGGAAGAAAATGAAAGGTTCAGTCCATCAAGAGAGTGATTTCTATGAGAGTCAATGGACTAAAAGAAATGACCATGTCTTTGACAAAGTTCTCTGCATTCTAAGTATAATGTTTGATTTTTATTTTCTTTCTTTGAGATGTGAATTTCTCTTCCTTGGCTAATGATATTCTAGCAATGATGCTAAAGGCACTTCAACAGAGCTTTTCAAGAGATCTCCCCTTTTAATAGAGAGAGGAAGGGCAGAGAAAAACCCCATCTACTGCCTACAGATCCCCAAATGTTTTTAAAATAACAAGTGGATCAGGATGCAATACATAGGAATTATTTTGTTTTAGAGTACGGTTTAATTATATTTCACCTTTACTTTGTTTTTGGAGCCACAACTGCACCTTAACTATATGACATTTTAATTTAATGTCAGGTCACTTTTGTATTTTAAAACACAGTTTAACAGTTCCAACAAGCAGACCCCCAAACACTATCACATGCCCTTATAGACTGTAATATACACCTCTGTTTCTTCTACATGTCAACGGTGATTTTTCATCTGATGTCATTTCAACAGAATATGACTTTCATTAGTGCACTTTGTAATTTAAAACACATTTTAACAGCCCCAGCAGTGCATTAAATATCTGGTTCAATTACAGATGTTTGAATCATAACAAATGACCTTTCCTCTTGTGGTGTGGGTCTCAAGTTGGACCAACCATTGGTTGGCAATTGCTACAACTTCTGCACTGCCTTTGCCTGGAGAACCTGGAACCAGAGACTGGATAGCCAAGAGATCTAGTCTAGGATAGAAACAAACACAACTGACAAAAGAAAAAAATGTCAATGAAATGATTCCTAATGGTATTCTGCGGTGCTCATAGACCAGAGCCTAGCATAACCATCATCAAAGAGGTTTCATCCAGCAAGTGAGAGGAGGAGATGCACAAAACCACAGCCAAACATTAGGTGGGGCTCAGGGAATCCCACAAAAGAGAGGGAGGAAGGATTGTATGAGCCAGGGGAGTCAAGGGCACCACAAGAACACGGCCCACAGAATCAACTAACCAGGGTTCATAGGAGCTCACAGAGATGGAATCGAAAATCAGGGAGACTATATGTGTCCTGTCTAAGTCCTGTGCACATATGATATGCTTGTGTAGCTTGACGTTCTCGTGTGTCTCCTAACAGTGGAAGCAGGGGCTGTCTCTGGCTCTTTGGCCTGCTTTTAGGACCCTTTCCCTCCTACTGGGCTGCCTTTTCCAGCCTTGACATGATGGCATGTGCCTACGCTTATTGTAGCTTGTTATACAGTGTTTCGTTGATATTCCTAGGAGGCCCTGCTCTTTTCTGAAGGGAAACAGAGGAGGAGTGGATCTGGGGAAGAGGAGAGGTGGGGAGGGGACTGGGAGGAGAGGAATGACATGACACTGTGGTTGGGATGTAATATATGACAGAAGAATGAATGGATAGATAGATAGATAGATAGATAGATAGATAGATAGATAGATAGATAGATAGATACATACATACATACATACATACATACATACATACATACATACATACATACATACACACATAAATAGAAAGAGATGGCATTCCAGTGACAATGTGCAGAGTCACTTGTATTATTCTATCACTCTTCCCCTTTGAAAGTTAACAGAACAACCTCTACCATGGCTCTCGGTGATTTTCACGATTATCAACTCTATTTGTTTTAATGAGCACTTCTTGCTTTTGTAATCCAAATCTCCTTATCAGTTTGATAATTGAATGGATATGTACCTTAACTTCGTATGTCTATACAAGTTCTTGAAAACTATCTCCTATTAAAATTTATTGTGATTTTAGTACATATAAGCTTTTGTTGTGAGTCATAAGAAATACATTCATGGGAAATTGTGTGCCTCTTCAGTCAGTGGAGAAACAACTTTAATGTGTTTTCTAACTTCCCAATTAGGAGAATACATGCAGTATATTCATTTTCATTTACTGAGTGACTATTACTTGAGCATCTGTTAAGCTTTAGCAGTACAAAGCTCCTCAGCAAGAAAAGCAAATTGAAAAATAGAAACAGTCATTTTCATTTCAAAGCTCACCTCCTACTAGAGAAACAGACATTACAAAATAGCTGTGCATTTAAAAAACAAGCTATGAAATAGCTATAAAATGAACATATAGAATGTATAATGAACATGACGGAGGTGGAACTGAGCACGGGAAGGTGAGTGGGCTGGAAAAGTACCAAATAATATATCTCAGGACGTTAAGAGAAAGACAAAACTCACCTCAAGGAAAGTGACAAGTTCTGTAATAAGAAGGAAATGATTATTTAGAGACTTGAAAGAAAACTGTAAAACTGAAAATTCTATAAATCAACATATTTTGATATGTTTGCATGAAATGTGTTTGTGTGTTCACCTCCTCATCTACAGAGAACTTGAGATTCAATTTAGTAGTGAGACCCAGGTGTGATTGCATATGCTTTTAATCCCAATACTTGGAAACATGAGGCAGGAGATTGTTGTGATTTCAAAGCTAGTCTAAGACATTCTCTACATAGAGAGCACTCAGCAAATTAAAAACATTTTACCCAATTATAGTTACGTAAGTCAAGCCTTTTGAGGTATTTACTTCATATTTGTAGATGTCCTATAAATTTCACGATACAGTAGGCCTTGTTGACCAATAATCTATGGGACATGGATTTATATATATTATAAAACATTCACATATCATTTACATTATATTAGATGTTTAAAGTAAAATAGAGATGATAACACATGGAAGTGTGAGTGTAGATTATGTACCAATACAGTGCCATCATATAGGAGGGATTTGAGTCTCTGTAAATTTGGGGATCGGTTCATGGTCCTGGATATTAAATTAATATAATTAAGCTAGATTTTAAAATGTCACCTCTTATTGTCCTTTGACAGGAAGAAAGAAAGAAAGAAAGAAAGAAAGAAAGAAAGAAAGAAAGAAAGAAAGAAAGAAAGAAAGAAAGAAAGAAAGAAAGAAAGAAAGAGGGAGGGAGGGAGGGAGGGAGGGAGGGAGGGAGGGAGGAAGGAAGGAAGGAAGGAAGGAAGGAAGGAAGGAAGGAAGGAAGGAAGGAAGGAAGGGAAAAGGTATGAATGACAAGTGTCTTTGTATGCTGTGATGAAGCACCATGACCAAGGGAAAGTTCAATAAGAAAGGGGTTTTGCCTGTTTGTTTATTTGTTTGTTTGTTTGATTGGCTTACACTTCATAGTCCATCATCAAAGGAAGCCAGGACAGGAAATCAAATAGGCAGGAAGCTAGATGCAGGAGATGATACAGAGACCATGGAAGAGTGCTGCTTACTGGTTAACTCCACATGGCTTGGTCAGCTTGCTTTCTTATAGAACCTAGGACTCCCAACGTAAGGGTGGTCCAACACACAATGATCTGGGCCCTCCATCGGAGGCCCTCAAGCACTAATTAAGAGAGTTCCCTATAGGCTTGCCTACAGCCTAATCTAATGGAGGCATTTTCTCAATTGAGGCTACCTATTCTCCAGTGACTCTAGCTTATGTCAAGTTGACCTAACACTAGCCAGGAGAAAAGGCAAAGGCAAAAAAGAAATGAGAGAAAAATAGAAAACAGCCAGCTGGAAGAAGGAGCAGAAAACCAGTTTCAATACATGAACCTGTTACACTGTCAGTACATATATTGCCTTTAACTGAATTTGTCACTGTAATTTATACTGTAAGAAAAAATAAAGTTAATCAAAATTAACCAGGTTTTCCAGATTTAGACTTAAATGAATTAGTAAAACAATAATGGATTTTTATGCACTAAATCTATTCTTACAGGTCACAGATAGACAGAAGCATTCAAGAATTGAATGAAAGATAAAAGTAAGATATAATATTGACACAGCTACATTGACATACACTCTTCCAGGGTAATCAAAAAGATCAAAACACTTATAGACATAAAATTTCTTGTAACTGAGTAACCTTCAGTTTGACTGGCAATTTAACAGAGCAAATAAAAGGTACACTTTAATTTATTGCCTTAATATGATTAGCTAGAAAATTAAATCATTTCCACATTTGCATAACAAAATTTATTGTCTGTAATTAACTAACCTTTTAAAACTTTGTTTTCAATTTCCACCTGTCAACATACCTAAAAAATGTCAAGGTATCACACATTAGCACATAATCAGCTATGTGACTGTGTGAGCTACAGCAAGCATTAGAGGGATAAAGTCACCAAGTCCTATGTTAATTAAAGAGTTGTCATCTCATTGTCATTGTTCAACTAAAAACATATGGACAAATTTTATAAATCATTGCTAAGTGACAGCCAAATCAGAAGGCATCATTGTGAATATGCTAATCAGCTAAAGCAATATATTCAATTAACATTGTTTATTCAGAATTCCTTTGCATTTCACAGCACTGTAGCTCATACAGTAAAATCTAAATTTGAGAAACTACTTGCTTTAAATATACCACTCTAAATCAATCGCAATAAATGTATACCTGCTTTTGATATTCAGAATGAATTCAGAGTTTTGGTTTTTTAATATTCAATGTTACTGGATATGTAAAACTTTAAAGGTGGTTAAAAGATTTTAAATTTAAATTTTTGTTATCTTACTCTATTCTTGACATAAGAATTAATTACTAAACAATTAAAATGTATATGCACACCCTTAATCCCAGCACTTAGAATGCAGAGGCAGGTGGATCTCTGAGTTTGAGGCCAGTTTGGTCTATAGATCAAGTTCTAGGACAGCTTGCACAAAATAGATAAAATTGTCTCAAAAATAGTAATAATAACTATTATAATAATTGAAATAACAAAATGTATGTTGCACTTCATAAAAATTTGACTTCTGAGCCCCTATGAAATAAATACAAATAGAGATGCAGATATAGATAATACGTAGATAGATAACGGGTGGATGCATGGATGGATATATCATTTTTCAGACTTCAGTGCTTTTTGAAGTTAAACAAGCTGGAATCTGCTCAATATGCCAAATTTTTAAAATAGGGTCATATATTTTCCCTTAAGATTTGTCAAGATTTGCTAAATTCTTATCTAATTATTATGACAGATTAAAAAAGAAAAAACAGTGCTGACAGGTATTATAAATTTAACCCATACCAATGTATGTTTGGACAGTAGAAGAACATAGGAATCTGTCAGTTTCCTGAACATAGTTCACCTATAATGTCACATGTTTTCAAACTAGTCATTCCATTAATAAGCTGTGATTTTTTTTATGTGAGACCTTTATTTCCCTTCAGGGGCTATTAATTTATTAATTAGACTCCTATTTTAACATAAACACTCTAGCATATTGGTAGAAAGGTAAAGTAAGTAAAATGCAAACCTTCTGTCAGTTCTAGAATCATGAGTCATTTTATGATACAGGATATGAGCAGTGTCCAAACTGATTTCATATCTAACTTTTATCAAGAAAATTATATCCAATGCAGTATTTTGCCTAATGCTATATCTGGCTGAAATTTTATGGCATTAGTTTTCCAAAAAAAAAATGATGATATTTGAGGAGTTAGAGAGATGGCTCACTGGTTAAAGACACACACTACTCTTCCAGAGGACTTGAGTTCAGTTCCCAGCATCCACATTGAAAGGCTCACAACTCCAGCTCCAAGGGATGCAACACCCTCTTCTGGTCACTAGGGTACCTGCACATGTGTGATATGCATTCATACAGACACACTCATACATAACAATGAATAATTTTTAAAACCTTATTTTAAAAATTAGAGGTTTGATAGATTTAAACTGGTTTTCTTTAAATTATGATTAAGAAAATATAAAGAAACAACAAGTCTTTAGAGGAAACATATTTTGTATTTTACATAAAAAAGAATTGGCCACTGCATCCTTTCAATATCTGAATCAGAAGCTTAAATTTATCTATTACCATTCACTTGTTTCTTTCTGCTTTTGCCTCCTAAATTTCTCGCAAATCATCTTCTATATCTCCATGGCAACATTTTTAGTTTGTGCCATCATAACCTTTGCTAGGGTGAGGTTACAAAGATACAGCATTACAACACATAGCTCTATGATGGAATTTAAATTCTTCAAGAAGTGGATTATGTTTCATTTTTATGACAATAATTTTAAATGAACGTCTTGCTATTAAAATATTATATAATAATAATTTCATAATGTAAGGTCTTGTCAGCTTGGCAACTCAAAATTCTATAGGCTATAAATGAAAGAAATAATAAAATTGTACATAAATTATACTGTAAGTCAAGAGGGGTTTCATTCAGATACACTAAAGTTGACTTTGTTCAGACAATATCCATGGTCCTGTCTCATAAACATAGTTTCTGCAGGAGGAAAGAAGTGTAACTCTTAAAGAATTTTTGTTGTTTTATTAATGCAGTTGATACCAGGTAACTTCATTCATAAAAGCTTAAAGCAAAAACTATATAAAAATAACATCTCTTAATCAACTAACTCTGCTAATGTGAATAATGAAAAATCGTGTCTGCCTTTCCTCCTGATCTCCTTTTCCCAATACCGTACACACTGAGTACAGCATAACTAACACAAAGGCATTGCTTTACTGAAATAAAATGATCAATGTTATCAAAGAGTGATGAAGCCTGAAGGTTTCCATCACAGACAATTTCTATACTAAAACCTGATCCTTAATGCATGGAATATTTTGTTCACTTTTATTCAAGTTTATACAAAGTAATATAAAAAGGAGAAATAACCAGTTTCATCGTGAATGATAAAATAATCATGTACATAATTTCTTTAAAATGTTACACACAAAAAATATGTACAATCACCAAAATGTAGAATGACACAGGAATAATAAAGGTGTTAAGAATTTGTGACAAACTATGTAACTTTGTAAGTACATGCAAAGACAGACCAAATAAAAAAGGGTTGTCTTTATAGTGAGCCTAAAATGATGAGTTGTTTCCAAACTCATGAGCAGCTTCACAGACAGCTAAATCAACACAACTATGGGGTTCCTTCATTTGTTCCCTATTTCTTCTCTTCCCTTCCCCTTCCCTCCCTTCCCTTTCCTTCCCTTCCCTTCCCCTTTCCTTCCTTTCTTCCTTTCTTCCATAAAATGAGAATTTCACAGGAAAGACTTCACATCCCTAACTATTCTAGACTCTAAGACACTAAAAGCAACAACACAGGTAAATATTTTATCTGTCTTAATAGAAAGTGCAGATATTTAAACAGAAATTAACATACATTCAAATATATGCATGTAGTATAAAGAGTGTTTCACCTTTTCTTTAAAGAGCAATGAAAAATGAGTAAAACAATACAAAATTTTTAAAAACATAATATTTCATAGAGGATGAAGGGGAAATGCTATAAAATTTCAGAAACTTCTCGAAGATTATTCATTTCATGGAATGTTCACCCACTTCCATGAATAAGTAGAAGGAATATTTTTTAGATACTAATTCTACCCAATTGGGGTTTAGGTTTAGGACTGCAGGATCAAATTCTCAACAGGGATCTACTGTAGACAGAAATTTCTCTGGTCCTGTCTTGCTCACCAGTGCGGATGAATCTCTCCAACCCACAGTTCCACAGCCACTTATAAAATAATCACTCCAGAGACTTAATATTAATTGCAAATTGTATGTCCTATGGCTCAACCTTCTTCTAGCTAGCTCTATAACTTAATTTAACCCATTTCTATTACTCTATGTCTCGCATGTGTTTCATGGCTTTATCTGTGTCCCATTACATATATGAAAAGGAATGCCTCTTATGATGTCTGCTTCTGTGAGCAAAATGGTGAGAGCCAGGAGTGAAGACAGAGCCTCTGACTGTGAGGCCCTCCAAGTTGCTTCAGATTACAATATTCTGCAATCCAACACACTCTATTATGAAATACCATTTCTGAATCCAGCATAAAGTGTTCTTCAAATTTTGCAACTATGTTTGCAAAACCTAAAACCCCACATGAAGCTGTTGGCAGCATATATCACACAAGAACGTGAGAGGATTGTCACACTGCCTGTGTTCCTTCTGTGTCTATTGCCATTATCTGTTTGATTTTGTCATAGCATTTTTAGTAATATGTCCAGTAATACAGAGCCCAGCACTACACGGATAAAAGGTCCCAGATGACGTCATCTAAGTCATTTCTACCAATCATTCACTCATTTCTCATTTCTCTAATAATTGAAATGCTGACTGGAGAGAGAACCCATCCCTCTACATAATGTATGTTTGACAGAATATATAGAAGTGAATTATCCAAGCTTTCTTCGACATCTGAAGCTCTCAAATCACTTACCTCCCCACTGCAATTTTAAAATGTTCTATTCCCCTCAAAGTCCACTGGTTTTTTTTTTCAACATATACTTATGTCTTTCTCAGTCAGTATTTGTTTAGATGTCCACTTCGTAATCTTGACCACAAATTTTAAATATCAAACTCTAACTATGCCATATTCTTTTATTAACAAAGCTGTTTACTGTCATCCATGGCAGTCTCAGCATTTGCAGTCCATAGAGTTTTTTTTCACATTCTTGCCAACACTTGTTTGTTTTTAGATTTTATACTTTTAGTTTTCTATATTTTATTGAGAATAGTTTTTTTTCACACTGATTATGGTTTCTCTTGCTCAGCACCTCCCAGATTCCCGCTACCTCCCCACCCAAGCCCACATTTTTTCTTTCTCTCTATTACTAAAAAACAAATAAGCATCTAAAATAATAATAAAGTAAATCCAAATAAGAACATTACAAAATAAACAGAAAAAAAGAGCCAAATAATAAGCACAAGAAATGCATACAGATACAGAGACACACATGCACACATGCAGAAAACCCATAAGAACAACATTGGAAACCATAGTATGCAAACAAAAGACCTATAAGGTAAAAAGAAAAATATCCCATAAAAAGCATTATGAGAAAAAAATAAATAAAATAATAGTATTAATAATAATAATAATAATAATAATAATAATAGTAATAAACTTTCCAAAAATTCCGCTGGAGAAAACTAATTTTATTTGCAAGTGGTTATCATTTGGGGATAACTTCTGGGTTAGGGATGGGTTTTCTGTCTACTTCCCCTCTCATCACTGACATCCATCTGGCTTGACTTATGATCAACACTGTTCAGGTGGTCAAGAACCTGAGACCAGATAGGCCATAGACTTAGAGAAAATCAAATACTCCTCTTCTGCTAAGAAAACATACCAATGAAATAGGTCCTAGTGACATTCCTCTGTGCTCAGAGATTGGTGTCTTGCTTAGCCATCATCAGAGAAACTTCTGCCTGCAGTAGATAGGAACAAATACAGAGACCCACAGCTGGATAAAGTGCAGAGAATAGGAAACCTTGGAACCCTCAGTCCTAAAATGGTATTGCTCTATCAAATACCTCCCCTCAGGGCTCAGGGAACTCTGTGGATGGAGGACAGAAAAATTGTAAGAACCATGAAATGGAAGACATTAAGAAAGTAAGGCCTTCTAGACACAACAGAGCTGGGAAACATCTGAACTCAAAGACATAGTGACAGCATGCACAGGGCTCTGTGTTGCTCTTGATTGAAAGGAGCTTACACCAAAGTTACTTACAATTGCTTTCTGTTCAATAATAAAACTAAATGGCTGTGCGGTGGTGGCACACACCTTTTAATCCCAACACTTGGGAGGCAGAGCCACTCGAATCTCTGTGAGTTCAAGGCCAGCCTGGTCTATAGATTAAGATACAGGACAGGCACAAAAACTACACAGAGAAATGCAGGAACTGACCTACTCTGGTGATGGGATGGCCAGACACCCTGATAGTTGTGCCATAAACCCCATCCAAGGACTGAGGAATCTGGATGCAGACATTCATGGCTGGGCCCCTGGTGGAGCACTGGGAGTCTAATTAGTGAGAAAGAAGAAGGTTTATATGAGCGAGAATTGCTGAAGCCAAGGTTGGATAAAGCACAGGGACAAATAACAAATGAATGGAAGCACAGGATCTATGAACCAAAGGCTGAGGGGCCCCCAACTGGATCAGGCCCCCTGAATGGGTGAGACAGTCTTTTGGCTTGATCTGTTTGGGAGGCAGCTGTGCGTTGGTGCCGGGTCCTGAGCTCGTTGCATGAGTTGGCTGTTTGAATCCTGGGACTTATGCAGGGACGCTTGGCTCGGTCTGGGAGGGGGGCACTGGACCTGCCTGTACTGAGTCTACCAGGTCGGCCCCGGTCCTAGGGGGAGACCTTGATCTGGAGGAGGTGGGAATGGGGAGTGGGCTGGGGGGAGGGGGAGGGGGGCGAGAGGGGAAGAACAGGGGAATCTGTGGCTATTATGTTGAACTGAATGGTGTTGTAAAATAAATTTTAAAAAAATAGTAAATAAATTAACTAACTAACTAACTAAATGGAATTTTAAGGTAAATTAAGTTGTAATTTTTAGGGTTTTTTTTTTTTTTTTTTTTTTGGAATTAAGAGTTGATTTCTTTCATCCAAGGCAAATACAACATGCTGTACCCCACAGCAATGGCCCCTTTCTCTAACACAGTTGACCACTCAACAATTAAATTCAATTCATTTCTGACTGAACACCCAAGCTTCACATCTGAACTATCAGATAAAGGGGTCAGTTACACAAAAATGCAACAACTTCATAAATCAAACACAGATGACGTAACCAGGACACCCATATTTCTACCCATTTGACAAATTTCAGACTTTTCTAGAATTTCCCATGCTATCATTTGAGTCTAGAATGTTCCACAGGCTTGGCGCCTAGGTTGAGGTGATACTGGGAGGTAGCATAAGCTTTAGGAGGTGGTTTTGTAGGAGGAGATTAAATTATTGGGGGCATGCTTATAAAGGGTATTTTAGGACCATAGCCCATTTAGTTTCTGGGCTTTCTGTCTGTCAAATGTTCTTGGTATGCTGTAATACCTCACCACGTGAAGCATGGATTGCAATCTCTAAAACTGTAAGACAAATTTAAACTTTCCTCATAAAAATTGATTACTTTGTTTTAACACACTGATGAAAAGCTGGCTAACATATACCCTCAGTTGCGATAATTCAGCATCACAACACATAAGACTTGATGGGAGCATTTTACATATAATGGTGGATTTTGCAACTAAGAGACAGTCAAGTGAATGGACATGATGTGAGGTTCCTGTGCTCGAGCACTTTGCTGAGCTACCAACATGAAAAGCAGTTCTACTGTTTAGGAATATCTTCGAGGTAATCCACTCCTTGCAGCTTTGATAATTGAGAAGACGACTTACCAAATGATGCAGAGGCAGAAGAGGAAGAGTGAAGGGAGATCAGATCTTTTTGTTAGTTTTTCCAGATCCACAAGATGCCTTTCAATAGAAACCACAGGTCTGTATGTGCACTTTTGGTGAAATAGCTGTGGGTTTTCATGTACAAAGTTCTTTAGAGATGTTGGGAGGTAACATTGTATGGTAAAACATGGGTTAAAACAGTTTGTTATGCTGGCATCTTCAGGCTATACTGTAGGATGATGTTAATTCTGTTACTATTATGTTAGTAGCAAAGATCAGATAAGGAACTTTCTTATAAATACTATGTTCCTGTAGACTGAAGCTTTAAGTCTTATTTTAAATCAAGCATTGAGGGAATGTTGAATGTTTATTGTATCTCTGCCAATGCTTCAATGCCTGCTGTTATTTCGGTCTTCATGAAAATTTTGTCCCCAAGGAAGGCAGGAACTCAATTTTTGTCTGGCAGATTGAGCTTGTGTGTTATGTTCTTAGTTATCGAAATACTCAATAGCTTTGTACTCAGGGTGGTGAATAGTCAGAATGTGTGGGATGGCCTGCCACATGCAATGCAATCTGGATTACCTAGCATGAAGTACTGTGTATACAGCTCCAGGGCCAATTGAGTGGCTGGTGACTGGATGACTTTTTCCTATGCTTCATGTATTTTTGTTTCTTATTAATACTTGTTAAGCTATAAAAATGAAACTGTATAAAGCTGTACTTAATGTGTGTAGAATACAGAGTTATAGTAAATGCTTTAAAATTTTAGGTACAGTCTAAATTTAGAGTAACATTCATAGTATACATGAACCACTAAGAAAATTTATTATTACCATCAAGCGTTAACTGTACTGCACTTTATATCATTCTACATATGTAGTTTTACATGAGTTACACTGAAGTGTTGTTATTTACAACCAAATCACCATGGATATCAGAAAACTACATTCAGTTATGACATTTGGATGGCTGCAGCATTACTAGAAAATAGGAAATTTTTAGATCTATTATATATAATTTTGTATAATCTCTGTTGTATGTTACTAGACCACCACTGACTAAAATAACTTTATAAATGCACTTAATAGATACAGGTTAAATGAATGAGTATATTTATATTTCAATATCTTTGAAAGTTCTCATGTAGTTTAGACACGTGTTCTCTGTTTCAACTTGCAGGGCTCACAAGAAATTCTGATTCTGTTTCTTAGTGTTATCTTGGAGTCATACGGTTGTTGTCTGTTGAGTATGGGCAAGAGTGATGTGGATCACTTCTAGACATGGCCTCTAAAAGACTCCCTACCGTCCCTTATTATCTCTTCTACCTCTGTCTCTGTAGCTGGGAGGTGAGATTTAAAGATAACAAAGCTCTGTGCTAGGAAATTCCTAGAGCTCATAGTTACTCATTTGAGGTAGAAAAGCCAAGATACCCCTTGACTTCCATCTGTCCATGTATAACTTGAACAAAAGCTATTTTCATTGTATTAACTGTGAAGAGGAGGGAACTCTTAAAATCAGGATAATAAATCTGGGAGACAAAGTAAATGCTCTGACTTTTGGACTTAGAGACAATCAACATGGCCATAAAAAGAAATTTTAAAAATATAAAAAGAATAGCACCTGGGACCTATCCAGCTCAAAAGTCATTTATATATTTCCTTGCCTTAAGAAGATTTTATTGTGATTCATAGGAGTCCTTACAGTATAGAGTAAATGGGTTGTATTTATGAATTTAAGGATACACACACACACACACACACACACACACACACACACACACACACAACATATGTATATAACAACAATTAAAGGAAAGGAAGCCATGAATTTGAAAGAGAATCATGAGGTTGGTATACACCAGAGGGTTTTGAGGGAGGAAGGAGGAAGAAATGATGTGATTATAATATAATCTCAAAAAAACCTTCATATTAAAAAGATTAGTAGTAACTATATTTTATTTTTAATTATGGTGTGTGTGTGTCTGTGTGTGTGTGTGTGTGTGTGTGTGTATGTGTGTGTATACATCCTGTTGCCCACAGAGGCCAGGATAGGGTGTTAAATCCAATTGAGCTAAAGTTATAGGCTCTTTTAAGCCATCTCATGTAGGTACTGGAAACCAAACTCAGGTTCTCTCCAAGAGAAACACATACTTCTAACCATTGAGAATCCTCTCCTGTCCCACTGGGAGATATTTTTGCAACCGCAATCATATTCAAGAATTTCTTCTGCTTCTCTTGTACCCATGCTTATCATGATGCAATCATGGAACTCAACATTCATTATGTAGGGTGCTTCATATATGTACATGTTGCTACTAATCGTAGGTGGACAACCAGCTACCAAATAACCACACAGAGACTTCTTATTAATCATGAAAGTTTAGCCAATAGTTTACACTTGTTTCTTACTAGTTCTTATAACTTAAATTAACCTGTTTTTATAATTTACTTTCTGCCTCTTGTCTGTATTACCTTTACTCTGCCCATGATGATTTCCTGCTTCCTGTGTATGACTGGGAAATCCACATTTCTTCTTCCCAGTGTCCCTGTGTTCTTGAAAATAATGCTTAGCTATTGGCTGTTTAGCTTTTCATTAAACCAATCTGTGTGACATTTCTTCATGGTGTACAAAAGGATTAGTCCACAACATTTCCTTCTCTTTGTCTCAATAAAAATTCAACAGGCAATGACTAGGAGCTGCATCTCTTTATGAAGTCAAGCCTACCAAAGAGACCTCAGTCACCAGCAAGCTGCATTTGACTCCATGTTCTGAACTTCTTTTTTAAAAAATGTCTCATGCCTTGTGTGACTATAGGTGGCTGGATGCTGTGTACTATTTGTAGATGGATTTTTCTTTGGTCTGCCAGCTCACAAAAATTGACACAGAGACTTATTATCAATTATGAAAGCCGGATCTTAGCTTAGGCTTGTTTCTAACTAGCTCTTACAACTTAAATTAACCAATATTTTTATTAATTTACATTCTATCATGTGGCTTTTACCTCTATACAATTTTGCGTATCCAACTTGTTCCACATCTGGCTAGGTTCTCTGCCTTTCTTCTTCCCAGAGCATTATCTATCCAAAAGTCTCTGCTATCCCTGATCCCTAGTTATTGGACTTTTATTAGCTTTTTATTAAACCATATCTTTACACAGTGTAATCACATATCTCAAAACAACTAATTCTACTGATATTATTAAAGGATACTGATGGAAAGATAATATGCTTATATCATAGATAGACAGAAGAGAAGCATGGCAGATACCTGAGAAAAAAGACATAAAAGTGGTAATTCATAAACAATATATGGTTTACCTCTAGTATTAAGAATATGGAAATATCTTTAAAGGTAAATAGAACTTGGGCTTTTTCTATTTTTATTTCCTCTTTCACTGCATCATTTCTGGCATTTGTTCTGAGATTTCTTCATGATGGTTCTTTTAACAAGGGTGAGGCAGTGTATCAAAGTTTTAATTTTCATTTTCTTGATGGCTAGGGATGTTGAACACATTTTAAAACAACTATTAGGCATTTGTGTTTTTTCTTTAGAAGGCTGCTCCTTTCGTTAGCCAATTTGTTAACTGGCAATTTTATTTTCTTGGTACCTAATTTCTGAATGTCTTTGTGAATTCTAAGAACTCACCCTCTGTCTGAGTATAGTAATAATTTTTCTCCCATTCTGTGTACTGTCTATATGCACTGATGATAGTTTCCTTTGCTGTGCAGAAACATTTTGATTTCATGCCCCATCTATTAATGCTGGGGGATAGTCCTGTACTATCGAGGTTCTGTTCAGAGTGTACTTACCCACCCTGGTGTCTTGAAACATTTTCCTTATATTTCACTCCAGAAGTTCCAGCATTTCAGGGTGTTTGTTTGTTTGTTTGTTTTTTTGGTTTTTATTGTGTGTCTTTTACATGATGTATCTTGATCCTGTTCATTTCCCCATCCCTTCACGGCTATAAGACCCAAGAGAAGCATTTCAGGTTTTAAATTAAGGTCTTTGACCGTTTTTGTTTTTTTGGTTTTTTTTGTTTTTTTTTTTTTAGTAAATTTATTTTACAACATCATTTAGTTCAACATAATAGCCACGGATTCCCCTGTTCTCCCACTCTCGCCTCCCTCCCCCTCCCCCCACCCCACTCCCCATTCCCACCTCCTCCAGATCAAGGTCTCCCCCGAGGACCGGGATCGACCAAGATCCAGCTATACCACTTTTGGGCATATACCCAAGAAATGCTCAATCATACCACAAGAGCACTTGCTCAGCTATGTTCATATCAGCATTGTTTGTAATAGCCAAAACCTGGAAACAACCTAGATGCCCTTCAACTGAAGAATGGATAAATAAATTGTGGCACATATACACAATGGAATACTACTCAGCAGAGAAAAACAATGACATCATACGGTTTGCAGACAAATGGATCGATCTAGAAAAAATCATCCTGAGTGAGGTGACCCAGACTCAGAAAGACAAATATGGTATGTACTCACTCATAGGAAGATGCTAGATGTGGAACAAGGATGACTGGACTGCTACTCACATCACCAGTGAGGCTACCTGGAAAACGAGACACGGAGAAATGGATGAGATCTACATGAACAGCCTGGTCATGAGTGGGAACAATGAAGGGCGACGGTCGAGGGAAAAAGAGTGGGAGATCCTAGCTGGATCAAGAAAAGAGAGGGAGAACAAGGAATAGGAGACCATGGTAAATGAAGACCACATGAGAAGGGGAGGAAGCAGAGAGCTAGTGAGGCCCACGGAGATCCACAAAGATACCCCCACAAAAGACTGCTGGCAATGGTCGAGAGACGGCAGGAACTGACCTACTCTGGTGATGGGATGGCCAGACACCCTGTTAGTTGTGCCACTGACTGTTTTAAATGTAATTTCATTCAAGGTGAAAGATATTAATCTAATTTAGTTCTTCTGCCAGTGGGTATCCAGTTTTGCCAACAACATTTGTTGAACATGCTTTTTTGCCCACTGTTTGTTTTTACTGCATTATTTAAAAATTAAGTTATAACATTGTTGGTTTGTTTCCTGGTGCTCTCTTCTGTTCCATGGGTCTAACAATCTGGTTTAGCCCACTACCAGGCTATCATTATCATTATAGCTCAGTAATATATTTTCAACCAGATCGTTGGATACCTCTGACATTCTTCTTACTCCTCAGGACTGCTTTAGATATTTGTGGGTTTTTTGTGGTTCCATAGGAATTCCAGAATTGCTTTTTATTTTTTTTCTAAATTTGTGAAATGTGACAGAGAGAATTTGATAGATATTGCATTAAATTTTGGTACTTTGCCATTTTCACAATATTAATTCTGCCAATTTGAGATTATAGAAGTTATTTCCATCATCTGGTATCTTCTTTAATTTCCCTTTTTAATATCTTAAACGTTTTGTCATAGAGGCCTCTCATTTCTTTGATTACATGTATTCCTGGGAACTTATTTTTTGCAGAAAGAACTGTTGTGAATGGAATATTTTTCTTAATTTCTTTCTCTGAGAGTGCATTTTGGCATACATAAAAGCTACTTCCTTTTTAATAATGATTTGTATCCTGAAACTTTACTTTGCTTATTAGATCTAAGACTTTCTGGTAGCTTCTGTAGGGTCTTTTAATCATGTAGGGTCTTAGAATCATGACATCTAAAAATAGGGACAGTTTGATTTTTTAAATATTTTTATTTTATAATTAATTTAATTTTACATACCAGCCACAGATTCCCCTGTCCTCCCTCCTCCCACCCCCCAGCCTTCCCCCCTCCACTCCACCCCCCATTCCCACCTCCTCTAGGGCAAGGTCTCCCCTGGTGAATCAGCCCAGCCTGGTAGATTCAGATGAGGCAGGTCCAGTCCCCTCCTCCAAGGCTGAGCAAAATGTCTCAGCATAGGCCGCAGGTGGGAGGAGGGAGGACAGGGGAATCCATGGCTGATATGTAAAATTAAATTAAATTATAAAATAAATAAATAATCATATGAAAAAAAAGGATAGGTCCCGGCCCCACTGCCTGTGGTCCTCCGAGACAGTTCAAGCTAATCAACTGTCTCACTTATCCAGAGGGCCTGGTCCAGTTCCATGGAGGCTCCTCAGCTATTGATTCATAGTTCATGTGTTTCCACTAGTTTGGCTATTTGTCGCTGTGCTTTTTCCAATCATGGTCTCAATATCTCTCGCTCATACAATCCCTCCTCTCTCTCTAGCAGACTGGACTCCTGGAGCTCCACCTGGGGCTTGGCCGTGGATCTCTGCATCTGCTTCCATCAGTCACTGGATGATTTCTTCATTTCCTATTTTTTTCTCTGCTATGTCTTTCTTTTGTCTAATTGCTTCTATGGTTAAGATTTTTTTTATCACTAGAGTGAATAGCTATCTCTGTATTTAATATAGTTCGTTTTATAGTAAGAATAAATTGTATATTCCTACAATAAAGGAAATTAGCCAAAAGATTGTTTTCTTCTAATTTAAATGCGTTATTTCTCAGGAATAAATAATTTAATGGATTTTCCATGAAAGGATTTTACAACATAAGGTTTAATTTATATCCCATCATGTTTCTCTGTTTCAAAGTAATAATGAAAATTTCCTTGCCACCTAAACACTAATTTGTTTGAAGTTCCCGAAGATATTGGAAATTGGGAAATTTGGAATTGTCTGCTGATCTGTTTGTTTAGAGGCGCCATCTATCAGAAAACATGTGTGCTTATACATGACCAAAAAATGTAAGGATTAAAATACAAAACTCCAAAGAAATTTACATTAATGGATATTTTCCATACTACAAATACCTCATTTCTACTGTAGTGTTTAATTAATTAATTTGTGAGAATTATCATCAAGGAAATATTTAATATAAAAGACAAATTCATAAAATCACTATGTAAGTATAGATTTTAAAGAAAAACTTCAAAGGTAAAAAAACATGTGTGAGTAATCACATTACTGTAAAAGGACTTGATTTGGACATTTGGAGGGGAAATACCTACTATTTCAAATAAAATTTCTATTTCAACTTCTAAATGTTTTTGTGAAAATATCAAGCAATTCTAATTGCTTTTTAGAGTATATATAATAAAGTTCAAATATTCATGCAAATCCCAATGACACATTTTTCTTATTGACCATATGGTTACGAAGAAAGAAGTTGAGATGAAGACACAAAAATGCTACAGAAAATGGTGAACAAGAATGATACCACTCAATCGGTTGACCAGAGCTTGTTCCTACCATCTGACATCTGTGTCACGGGCATCAGTAATAGTGTTTGCTACTAATGTTAGTTTTTATGGACATGTATAACTCTCTAATGTAAGATCATTTATTCTTTAAACATAGGCTGTCTTTATGTATGTACAAGTTATTTCCTACTTACTTATTCTTGTATTTACTTAGTTTATATGACAGAGTTGATTGGCTGTATTTTTCTTGTCACTAAATTAAATCTACCCAGATGAGAAAGAATCAGTGGAAACAGCTACAACTAATGAATAGCTAATGCTGTTTACCATGCAATTATCTTGCCTGAAATAACAGGATAATGTACAGCGGTTGATAAGATAATTTAAGGAATATTATCGCTCTTTTTAAAGGTTTCATCTCAAATCATGCAAAATACATTTTGACAGCACCTTTAAGTTTCTAATTAGCTTACAAAGAACTTTTGAAATATCATTTCGCATGTCTTACTTTTCCATATTTTTTTTCAACTACTGTTAACTTATTTCTCACTAAAAGCATCCTGGTAATTACTTTTCAATTTTTTCTGAAAATTATTTACATAAGAAATCTTTAACTATATCTGTGACTAAGGTGCTCTGAAGCAGATTTCACCTTAATTATTCAGTCCCTGAGTATTCAGACTAAGAAGTTATCTATATTCCAGTAAGAAATTATATTTGTGGGTGACATGAACCAAATCTTGACTGAGGCCAGGCTCTGTGCCATGATCTTTACACTGATTAATCAATCACTCATCAATCATCTTGCAATGATTAAAGTTGGTGTTTGATCTAAACAGATTAAACACTAGCATTAAGACAACCAGACAAAACTAATTATCTGGAAGGAAACTTTGAGACTTGAAAATAAATATCATTTTAAAGGAAGATACCTATTGATAACACCAATCTAGGTATTTGTTGAAAGTAAATGTTTCTTTAGTTTCTGGGAATCTGTTTTCCATATAAAGACTTCCATATTATTCTAGATTAGGCCCTTGGAATAACAATGTAGGTTCTTGGTGATTTTAATTAAATTATGTTAAATATAATTTCTCTTTCCCGTGTCGATTTGATGCACACCCTCTGTATCCAAAACAGTTCAAGTTCAAAATCAGCTTAGAGTGTAGTTATTCATTCTGAATGATAGAAGCAGGCAGCTTACCCAGCAAAATGCTTCCCATTGTCTTTGTTCCATGTTAAGATTTTTTTAATGTTTTAAGACCATTAAATTTTTTTTAATTCCTGTTCTAATGCAGAGTACAATAGCACAAGGAGGCAGCACACCAACAAAGCAGGTACATCACATGGAACACTTTTCAGCATTTTATAACAGAGCAGCTCAGACCTACCAGGAGCAGGACTCAAAGGCATGTTGAAAACCCCAATTGGCTGAACTTCTCAACAAATTCAATTACTACTTTCTGTACTAGAAACAGATGAAGAATTGCCAGAAATATTTCTGTAAATGTGGTAAAGATTTGCTTTGTATGGCTTCTAAAATAATAAAAAAGCTTTTGCCCTATAATGGAATATATATAAAACAAATAGTTTATCAAGTCTAAAGATTTTAAGCCTAAAACACTAAGTAATTACAAACTCCACTATAGACAGCACACACATGTGTGGTAATTTTTGTAAAATGCCTTCACTATCTTAAAGTCTCATTGGCTTGTGAGTTTCCTGGGATTTCATGTCATCGCCTCAGTTTTGGTTTACTGCAAAATCAATTTTCCTTCACACTTGATAGTCATTCTTCTAAGGAAGAGAAATGATTTGGGAAATGGTGTGGAATAGGACCCCCCTGCTGCTTTCAATACAGAAGATGCTATACAGTGAAAGCCGCCTGGGGGTCCCCACTACTCTGTAATGTCCCATCAGCATTACAAAATGCTGCTCCTTATCTCTTTCATCCCCATATAGGAAATGATTGCTGTCTGTGGGTGAGATTTTTGGAGAAAACAAGGCTGCACCCTATGACCTTCTGAAGTCAATGATTAAAGAATTTGTGTATTCTGTCATTCCTTAACTTTGTATTCTGTCATTCCTTAACTTTGTATTCACACATGAGGACAAGTATAAGTACAATACACTTCATAGCCTCTCTTGAAGGACTTGTTAAAATTATGACAATTTTTTTTAATTTTATGAGAATGGCCAAGTTTGTAAGTTATTGAAAATATGATTTGAGATAATTTGTTTGGAATAGTTTGCACTAAAATTAAGATGAAGAATCATTAAGTTTATATATATAATATATATAAATCACATATAATATATATAATATAGTCATATATAATATATATAAGATTCCAGTAGGCATTCCACATATCTTCATATGAAAGGTATGATATTTTCACATATGAAATGTCTGCTGAAATCTTCAGATGCTTATCAAAATGAAGAATTTCCCTATCTTTTTCCTTAGTTTCAAATTCTCTTGAACTCCATTTGTCTTTCATTCTGTAGCATTGTATGAAAAAAATATATGCTATGAATTCACATTTAATTAGAATATTCGTGTAGTTTATTACAGAAGCTTGTATTAGCCAGGGCTCTTTAGAGGGCCACACCAAAATAATAAATATATTACAAAGGATATGAATCATACTGGCTTATGGAGTATTACTGGGCAATCAACAACAGCTATCTATACTGTACACTGAAAGGAGTGAGACTCCAGCAACTACTCAGGCCACAAAACATAAGTGTCTCAGCCATCTCAATGTGCCACTGAAGGCTTGGTGGATTCTTGGAGAGCCACTGGTCCTCAGCTTGCATTAAAGTTTTAGTAATCTGGGTTGCAGCACAGGTAAAGAATGGTGGCAAGCAATAGCAGCAACAGAGTAGATGCACTAGTAGTCAAGGTGGAAAACCAACAGGGAAAAGCAACCTCCTTTTTCTTTCCCTTGAAATGTACTGTCAATTCTGTGGGAGGTCTTCCAGATCTCAATTAATGTTTCTAAGCAATACCATGACATATCCATCCAAAGGTATTTCTCTTATTAGATTTCAGATTTAATCAAATAGATGTGCAAGATTAAATGTCACAAAGTGCTCACATGTTACAAGGGTATTCTTACTAGACATGATGACACATACCTTTAATCCTAGCATTCAGGAGAAAGAGACAAGAAGAGCTTTTGTGAGTCTGAGGCCAGTCTCGTCTATATAGCAAGTTCCAGGGCAACCAGTCCTACATAATGAGTCCCTGTTTAAAAATAAGTAATAAAAGCCAGACGGTGGTGGCGCATGCCTTTAATCCCAAGCACTTGGGAGGCAGAGGCAGGGAGATCTCTGTGAGTTCAAGGCCAGCCTGGTCTCCAAAACGAGTTCTAGGAAAGGCTCAAAGCTACACAGAGAAACTCTGTCTCTAAAAACCAAAATAAATAAATAGATAAATAAATAAATAAATAAATAAATAAATAAATAAATAAATAAATAAATAAATAAATAAAATACCCAGTAGAAGACAGTTGACGCTCTGGTACTTTTAAGGGACAATATTTCAGAGGATAGATTGCCTACAAAATAAGCTAGAAGAAGCCGTTGCTCCCACCAACAGCAAGGCTAGCAGGAAGACTAATGTAAATATGTCACACATAAAAGCCAATAAGCTCATGAAGAGAAAGGAATGAATATAGGATATGAGAAAAGTAATGCACATAATTTTTGTCCTGACTCTTCCAGCTTCTCTACTTTGCAGTCAATATTAAAATCATTAGCCATGGAGTAAAGCCAGTTTTTCCTCAGCTCTTTCCTGGCTAGTGTCAAAATACATTCCATGATTCATTCTCACATAGTTGTCAACCACAAACCATAGCCCAAGCTTAAGACAACTTCTGTTAATATATAAGAAGTTCCGTGGGGACATACCAAGTCATCCATATATGGATTCTTCTTAACTTCTTGTGCCCTATAGTGATAGGGGTCAGAAGTTTAAACAAACCTTATAATCTGCACTAGCTAAAGTATTTTTTCAGTACCAGTAGTAGTGACAGCCAAGCCTTTACTACATTCCTTGCATTGAAACAAGAATCAGAGCATATAGAATCTTCACGAGATATTTATACACTAAATAGATCTTCCTTTTCACCTTCTGCTTCATGGAATTCATAGGTTTCTCTTTTTTCTACTATGAGGTCTTATCAGTGTCTAATGCCATGAGACAAACAAAAATGTCCCGAGTAAGCCTCTGAAGAGCTTGTCTATGGGTATTACTAAGAGTCTTGCTCATGTGATAAGTTATGAATACGAATGTACAAATACCTTATACAGAAGTGAAATTAAAATATGCTAACCACTGGTACTTGAAAGGCTAAGGCAGGAGTGTTACTGTGGATTCAAGATCAGCCTGAGCTATATAGTGAATTTCTGACCATCTTGAGCTACAGAATGAGACTCCCTTAAAAGAATCCTAGAAGAGAAAGAGAATCAGAATGAGTGAGGTGGCAAAAGAGCATTAAGTCACATATACTCTCCATCCTAAAGAAAAAGAAGCACTGATCAGAGCTATTTAGACTTCAGTTCTTCTGCTTAATGAGAGGAAAGAGCACAACACTGAGATGTATATTAATGGAGTGGCTCAATTTCCAACCTCTTTTTTTTTTTTTTTTTTGGTTTTTTTTCGAGACAGGGTTTCTCTGCGTAGCTTTGCGCCTTTCCTGGAGCTCACTTGGTAGCCCAGGCTGGCCTCGAACTCACAAAGATCCGCCTGGCTCTGCCTCCCGAGTGCTGGGATTAAAGGCGTGCGCCACCACGCCCGGCTAATTTCCAACCTCTTTCTGCCATACATACGTCTTAGAAAATCTTCTACTTCCTTAGAGCATAACTTAAAACAAAAATTATGTTTCTTGTCATATACAAAACAATTTCCTTCTAAAGAGACTTCCAGAGTGATCACCAAATGCATAGAAGACCCTCTGGCAACTGTATAGACCCTAAATCTTAAAGCAAGTCTGAGATGCAGTTCAAGACTACAGTTAGTATTTGAAATAAAGTTGCACTTCTTTGATTTCTTTTTTTCCTTTGAAAAACTGCACAGAGCCTGGATTATGAGTGATGTGTCTATCTCAGAAGCAGAAGCCAACTTGGAATTACAGTTTTCTCTGCTGGGTATGTTTGCAAATAAAATAAAAGCAAGGAAGAAAACAGAGACATAATTATGGAAGACACTAGGATGTGGCAAAGAGATTAAACCTTATTAAAATATCATTCCTAGGCATTAGCAGCACTTGGATAATTAATAATATAACAGTTGACTGCACTAAGAACCATAACAGAAATTAAATTTTCATTTATGAACAGGAATAATGAGGTAATATAAAAAGATTAGGTTTGGATTTTCCTGCTACTGAAGACTAATAGTTGCCTAAGGTCCCTGTGCGGAGTTGAGATCCACATTGGGTTGTAGAGAAAGATAACTCATCTGACACACATTTTCTAATCCCAGACTGTAGTCCCAACATGAGACAATTTGCATTTTTCATTTCTCCAGCACTATAGTCAAATGTGCCACCATTATACATCATTGTGAGCACCAGGGTGGAGTAAAAACATCCTATTTTGAGACAGGAGTGTAATAGGAATAGATAAAATAAATCACAAGTTGCTCTTGACAAATAAGGCATCTGGCAACATAGACACCCAGGAAATTGTTCTTGTGGCAGTTCAGGAAATGGTAATAATTATGGGGAGATGTAAGGTGATTTTTGAAAATGATAATGACAGAAAAAACAGCAAAAGGTTTTATTTTAGTGACTATTCAGTAACTACTATGTTTTCCTCTTCTATTTTCCAGGAATTTTTAATTACTTTTATGATGCATTAATTCTGTACATGTAAGCCAAATATATTTATTTTCATAGCTTGACACACCACAAACAATGTTTTAAAAAGTTATTGCTAAAAGGTAGGGAAGGAAAAAGAAGAAAGAAATGATGCAATTAGATTATAATCTCAAGAAATAAAAGAAATACAGGTTTTAAAGGTAGGGAAGCAGTTCCTAAAAGTATGCAGGCCCCAATGAGCAGGTGACTAAGGAAGGTGCATAGTGTATCCACCCAAGGAAGGGGTGCCAGGTACTGGAGAATTGTGAACCCTGCTTGAAGTAACCTACCTGAAGCAGCTGCCAAGAGAATTGTACCAAGAGAATGAACACATAGGTATTTGGGCTTGCCTAGTCCTATTTCTTACTATGTCCTCAAAACCTCATGTGTGCGTGTGTGTGTGTGTGTGTGTGTGTGTGTGTGTGTGTGTGTGTGTTTTACATTTAAAATGGGATTATATTCTATACTACTAGCTTTATAGTTTGGTAGGTTAAATAACAGATGAGAGACTTAGGTTATAGAGTAACTTGGTGGCACATTGTCAAGACTGTAGAAAGCCAGTAACTGTCTGCCAAAGAGAGTGTAGTTGTCTTCACATGATAGCAAACCTTTACTTCAAAATATGAAGGACCTCCAGTATGGTTCACCTATGGAAACCCGAGGAAGGCTAACACAGCATTAATATCTACCCATTAAACGACACTGGGTCTGCTGGATCATGTGGCCCCAGTGGCAGATCAGCTTGCCTGGCAGCTTAGTGCTGTTGAGAACCTTACCCAGTTCCAGGCCTCCCCAAAACTACAAGTTCTTGGGGTCACTTTATTTATGGGTCACAGTAACACACCAAAGTGGGGAATGTACTTCTTCCAAAATCTGAATAAGCACAGCATGTTATCTTCTTTTCTTGACAATAGAATAAATTATCTTTTTTCCTTAATCAATATCTATGCATGCCACTCATCACTGGACCACTGAAATTGCACTGAAGTAGAAGGACATTGAACTTTTATTAAATTTATTTTCTATCTCTGATGCATTCAAAAATGGTCTTCAAAAATCCAGGTAGTTACTATCCCTTGGTCCAATAATTATTTTATCAATGTCGCGGATCAATGAGATACTTTGCAAAAAAAAAAAAGACAGGTGATCAAGATTCCTGTAAACACAGTACTGAGAGGTTAATGTACCCTTGAGGAAGGACTGTAAATATATACTGACCTTGCCAGCTACAAGAAAAATGTTTCTATTGGGTCTTATGCATAGCAAGGAAAACATATTTGCTAGATCTGTAGCTGCATACCAAATACCAGGAGATGTGTTAACCTGATCAAGCAAGGAGACCACATCTGCAACAGCAGCTGCACATGGAGTCAACTTAAACTTGCAATAATCAACTGTCATCCTCTAAGATCCATGTGTCTTCTGCACAAGCCAGGTAGGAGAGTCAAAGGGAAATGTGGAATCTACTACCAAATTGTCCAAAGACGTGATACAGGTTTTGGTTCATTATTTTTCCAGACTGATGAAACTCCAGTGTTTTCCATTCACCCTTTCCCATCATAACAGCCCTCAATTCACAGGACCGTGAAACGATGTGCACATGCTTCCAATTCTTAAGAACATCTCTTCTTGTTTGAGATGTCTCTACTCAATTCTGTGAGTGTTTTGTTTTGCTTGGTTTGTTGTTAATTGTTTGTTTGTTTTGGACTTGACTTTTTGAATTCTTTTTTTTTCCTTTTATTTTATTTTACAATACCATTCAGTTCTACATATCAGCCACGGATTCCCTTGTTCTCCACCTCCTGCCCCCGTCCCCTTCCCCCCAGCCTACCCCCCATTCCTACCTCCTCCAGGGCAAACTCTCCCCGGAGGACTGAGATCAACCTGGTAGACTCAGTCCAGGCAGGTCCAGTCCCCTCCTCCCAGACTGAGCCAAGCGACCCTGCATAAGCCCCAAGTTTTAAACAGCCAACTCATGCAATGAGCACAGGACCCAGTACCACTGCCTAGATGCCTCCCAAACAGATCAAGCCAATCAACTGTCTCTCCTATTCAGAGGGCCTGATCCAGTTGGGGGCCCCTCAGCCTTTGGTTCATAGTTCATGTGTTTCCTTCCATTCATTTGGCTATTTGTCCCTGTGCTTTATGCAACCTTGGTTTCAACAATTCTCGCTCATATAAACCCTCCTCTTTCTCACTAATTAGACTCCCGGAGCTCCACCCAGGGCCTAGCTGTGGATCTCTGCATCCAGATCCCTCAGTCATTGGATGGGGTTTCTAGCACGACTCTTAGGGTGTTTGGCCATCCCTCACCAGAGTAGGTCAGTTCTGGCTGTCTCTCGACCATTGCCAGCAGTCTATTGTGGGGGTATCTTTGTGGATTTCTGTGGGCCTCTCTAGCACTTTCCTTTTCTCGTGTGGTCTTCATTTACCGTGGTCTCCTATTCCTTGTTCTCCCTCTCTGTTCTTGATCCAGCTGGGATCTCCCACTCTCTTTCCCTCCACCCTTGCCCTTCATTACTCCCACTCATGTCCAGGTTGTTCATGTAGATCTCAGCCATTTCTCCATCATTGGGTGATCCTCGTGTCTTTCTTGGGGTCCTGTTTTCCAGGTAGCCTCCCTGGAGTTGTGAATAGCAGTCTAGTCATCTTTGTTTTACATCTAGTATCTTCCTATGAGTGAGTACATACCACATTTGTCTTTCTGAGTCTGGGTTACCTCACTCAGGATAATTTTTTCTAGATCCATCCATTTGCCTGCAAACCTCATCTGGACAAGAGAGAGAGACTTCCTAAGTCATGTTTGTTTGTTTTTTAAATAGATTCTTCTCTCATACAATGCATCCCAACCAGTTTTCCCTCCCTCCACTCATCCCAACTCTCCCCAACCTCCCTTCTTCTCCAGATTCATTCCCTCTCCATTTCCTCTTCACTGCAGAACCCCTTCAAGGCTAAGACCTAAACTTGCATTGTAAATTAGCCAGTTTTAGGATAAGAGCTTGTGTCTGTTTTTCAGAATTTCAGCCCTCTGACTGTAAGAAAGACGATTCTCTCTCAGGGCACACTTACAAGACTTAAATTGTTTATGCACATCTGGAGCTGGGAAATTGAATCTCAGATCTCATATTTTGCCTTTGTAAGTTTACCAGGAGACACTAGAAGCACCCAGTCAACATCATCAATTCTCCAGAAACGTTTAGAAGTATTCTACATACAGTTACTAAGTTCATTGCCACTCACAAGTGGTAAATCAGGATTATAAAATTTGTCTTGTGCATGTCTTCAAACATGTACAATGTAAAAGAAAAATGTAAAGCCTCCCCCGAGGACTGAGATCGACCTGGTAGACTCAGTCCAGGCAGGTCCAGTCCCCTCCTCCCAGACTGAGCCAAGGGACCCTGCATAAGCCCCAGGTTTCAAACAGCCAACTCATTCAATGAGCATAGGACCCAGTACCACTGCCTAGATGCCTCCCAAACAGATCAAGCCAATCAACTGTCTCACCTATTCAGAGGGCCTGATCCAGTTGGGGGCCCCTCAGCCTTTGGTTCATAGTTCATGTGTTTCCATTCATTTGGCTACTTGTCCCTGTGCTTTATGCAACCTTGGTTTCAACAATTCTCGCTCATATAAACCCTCCTCTTTCTCACTAATTAGACTCCTGGAGCTCCACCCAGGGCCTAGCCGTGGATCTCTGCATCCAGATTCTTCAGTCCTTGGGTGGGGTTTCTGGCACGACTATTAGGGTGTTTGGCCATCCCATCACCAGAGTAGGTCAGTTCTGGCTGTCTCTCGACCATTGCCAGCAGTCTATTGTGGGGGTATCTTTGTGGATTTCTGTGGGCCTCTCTAGCACTTTGTTTCTTCCTTTTCTCATGTAGTCTTCATTTACCATGGTCTCCTATTCCTTTTTCTCCCTCTCTGTTCTTGATCCAGCTGGAATCTCCCGCTCCCACAGGCTCTCTTTCCCTCGACCCTCGTCCTTCAATGGGGGGTGAGCTGGGGGGAAGAGGAGGGGCAGGAGGGGGAGAACAAGGGAATCGTGGCTGATATGTAGAACTGAATGGTATTGCAAAATAAAATAAAGGAAGGAATAAATAAATAAATAAATAAATACAACTGTAAAAGCATAAAATAAAAAAAGTCACAGGCTAACAGAATGAATATGAAAGCAGGACCCATCTTTCTGCTGCATACAAGAAACATATCACAACTTCAAAAACAGACACTACCTCAGAGTAAAAGGCTGGAAAAAGTCTTTCCAATCAAATGGACTTAGGAAGCAAGCTGGTATAGCTAACCTAATATCTAACTAAATAGACTTCAAATTAAAATCAATCAAGAGAGATCAAGAAGGGCATTACATACTCATCACAGGAAATATCCACCAAGATGAAGTTTCAACTCTGAAAATTTATGCCCCAAATACAAGGGTACTCACATATGTGAAAGAAACGTTAGTAAAGCTTAAACCACACATCAAAACCCACACATTGACAGTAGGGGACTTCAACACGCCACTCTCACCACTGGACAGATCTGCCAGATGGAACCTTAACAGAGAAATAAGGGATCTAACTGGTGTTGACTCAAATGGACTTAATATCTACAGAACATTGCATTCTAACAAAAAAGAATATACCTTCTTCTCAGTACCCCATGGAACTCTGACTAAAATCAACTACATACTCGGTCACAAAGCAATTCTAAACAGATGTTTAAAAATTGGAATAACCTCCTGTATTCTATCAGACCACCATGGCTTAAAGATATATTTAACAACAAAAACTACAGAAAGCCTACAATCTCATGGTAACTAAATAATACTCAACTGAATTACCAATGAGTTAAGGAAGAAATAAGGAATTAAAGACTTGCTAGAGTTCAATGAAAATAAATGTACTTATAAGTGTACCCAAACTTAAGGGACACTATAAAAGCAGTGCTAAGAGGAAAATTCATAACACTAAATGCCCCATAAAGAAGTGGGAGATATGTCACACTAGTGTTTTAACAGCACACCTGAAAGCACTAGAACAAGAAGAAGCAAAGTAACCCAGGGGGAATAGATGCCAGGAAATAATCAATTGAGAGCTGAAATCAATAAAATAGAAACAAAGAGAACAATACAAAGAATCAATGAAACAAAGAGTTGGTTCTTTGAGAAAATCAACAAGATAGACAAGCCCTTATCCACTCTAACCAGAAGGCAGAGAGAGAGAGATAGAGTATCCTGACTAACAAAATCAGAAATGAAAAGGAAGACATAACAACCGACAAGGAGGAAATCCAGAGAATCAACATGTCATACTTCAAAAACATGTACTCCACAAAATTGGAAAACCTAAAGGAAATGGACAATTTTCTGGATAGGTACCACATACTAAAGTTACATCAAGACCAGATAAACTATTTAAATAGAACAATAACACCTAAGGTAATAGAAACAGTCATTAAAAGTCTTCCAAACAAAGAAGCCCAGGACCAGATGGTTTCAGTGCAGAATTCTACCAGATCTTCAAAGAAGAGTTAATACCAATACTCTTCAAATTGTTCCACACAATAGAAACAGAAGAAACACTAACAAACTCCTTTCATGAGGCTACAGTTACTCTGATTCCCAAGGCACACAAAGATGCAGCAACGAAAGACAACTATAGACCAATCTCCCTCATGAACATTAATGCAAAATAATCAATTTAAAATAATTGCCAAATAGACTCCAAAAACACATCAAAACAATTACCATGACCAAGTAGACTTCATCCCAGTGGTGCAAGGATTGTTCAACACACGAAAGTCTGTCAATGTAATACACCATATAAACAAACTGAAAGAAAAAAAAAGAAAAGGATAATGTAATGTACTTTATTATATAGGTTTTGTGAGCCAGAGATACGGCTCAATGAGTAACGTACTGACCATGCAAAATAAGGACCTGACTTCAATCTCCAGCACCCATATTAAAAAAAATTAATAATAATCAGGAGTTACACACCCAGGTATAACATCAATGCTGAGGAGATGTAAACAGGAGGGTCCCTGGGTCTTGCTAACCAGTCAGTCTAGCAAAGTCTAGGTTCAATGAATTGTCCTGTCTCAAAAATAAATCAGTAGCTAAATTGGAGGTTTCTGGCCTGGGGAAGACCTTTTCCCACTCTTAGCATTTTAATTGGCTGTGGGTTTCTGTCATGGTATCCATCTGTTGCAACGGGAGGTTTCCTTGATGAGGACCGGGAACAACACTATATACAAGAATAAATATTTAAGGTGTCGTCAGGGGCTATGCTGGTTTTGTGAAGCAGTGGCTATAAGTTCTCTTTCAAGATCTGTGACTTCAATAGCCTCAGGTATCAAATACCAAGCTCTGAGATCATATTCTAATATGTAACCTTACACAGAATAAGTTGGTAATATTTGTATATTTATAATATATAAACACATACACACATATATTTCAAAAATAAGAGAATATATTATTAATTAATACGTGGATGAACAAGTATGTAAGGAAGTTAGTGATTGAGGAAGGTATTTGAAGTCAGCCTCCATACACACTTACACATGCATGCACATTTGAAAGCACACAGATATGTACAACACATGCAAAAATGTAGGTTTTCAAAGTCAAAACAATAAATCATTTTAAGTATTCCATGTTGAAATAACATTTAGAGAATTAATTTAAAATCTTAGTATGAGGATAATTTCACCTGTTTCTACATTTCTAATATGAAAGTAAAAACTTTTAAATTATGCATACAGTTGACCTTGTGTATCTATTTGCCATTGTTGACCTAAGCCATTATTATACAAAGTATATTGATAACCACAACTAATTGTGCACTGGCAACTGTTTGAACACACTATGCTACTCTCACATTGAATATCCTGTAAAAAAATATAGAGAGTAAAATAAATTGTCCCTTTAAATTATAAATGTAAAAATCTCCCAAATTGTCAGGAATCAGTGAAAGGAAATAAGGAAATAGAATATAACATATACTCTAAAATTATGTCTGAAATTTCACCAGCACTGGAAATGAGCCAATCCAAGGGGGAAAACACATGGTTTTGAAAAAAGCTAAACAAATCTTTGACTATTTACCTAACTGCCTGAGCTATGTGCTTTTAGAAGGCTTTACTTACTTAATCCTGATCTTCTTCAGCTAGTAACAGGATTTATATTTTATTCTGTGTAAAATGTTTCAAAAAAGATAGACAGACAGACATGCAGACAGATACAATAAAATACTCAGTAATGTCTAGAAAAACAACCGTGATTTTTTTTGGCCATGTCAAATGAACAGTCACTCTTAGGAATTCTTTCTTCCACTGTGAGGTATTTGTTGAATCTCGCCTCTTAAGCATGCTAAGTGAGTGATCTCACATTGAGTCTTAGCCCTAGCTTTGGGGCACTTTTAAAGTGACTCTGATGCCACTTGAGAAGTGCTTGTTTTAATTCCTAATTTTATTCCTTGATGATAGAATGTAAGTCTTTATATGTACACTTTCCCATGAGATCCTAAAAGATAGTTTGAAAAATCTTGGCTCTGTTCTGTCTTAGAGAAACAAGCAACCAATCTGAATGTCATTCTGCCTTTTTATAGCTCATTCAGTTCCTTTTATCTGCAATAGACCACATGGAAAACAACACAGAACCGTGGCAATCCCTAAACGATGGCTACACAGATGACTCTTAATAACTCTCTCTATGCTATAAATACAGTGTAAAAATAATTACACTGTTGCCTCAATATATTCAGTTGTTGAATAAAAGCAGAGTATGACTCTGTGAAAAATGAATTTTGTGGCAGTTGGAGTATATATTATCAAACTCAGAATTAAATAGCAGTTTCTCCATAAGCCAATCACGTATTTCAGAGGCCACCTCAGCTGTAAATTATGTAGCAGTGACAGAAGAAGTGTTTCTAAGAAGTTCTAAATGCTTTGCTCAAATGAGAGTTTAAAGCCACTTGAATTTTAAGTGAGTTGACATGTACTCCGAAGATAGCAAAACAGTTTCCAAGTTGCGATCACATGCAACTTTTGGTACCTGTATTCATGACTTTTCTGTGGCTATGATTAAATGCCATCAGCAAGGAAATGTATAGAAAGAAAACTTTATTTGGGCTTATGAAGGAAAAGACTCCATCACGACATGGAGGCATGACAGCAGGAAGGCGTGGTAGCAGGACCAGGAAGTTGAGAGATGATATCCTCAACCACAGACATGTAGAACAGAAAGGGAACCCAGGGTGTAGTGAGGCTGTGACATCTGAAAGCCTGCCATCAATGATGTACTTCCTCCAGGAAAGCTGCCTCCTAATGCTCCTCTCACAATGCCATCAGCTAAGAATCAATTGTTCAAACACCCCAGTCAGTGGAGGATTTTGTTTTTTATTCAAACCAACACAATACCTAGTGTTTGAATATGGAAATAAAAGAGGTCAGTAAAGGTCTATAACATCTTTTACCTAAATTTATTTGGTTTACTTTAGTTTTACCACAATAGTAACAATAGTTACTTCACTGCAATCATTTGCACTTATTTCTACTTCAAAACTAAAAATTTTAATCCTTTGTGAATGTGCACCACATCTTCATTATCCAGTCATCTAGCTGCCTCTGTTTTCTAGCTATAATGAGTAGGTCATCAGTGAACATTATGTGCCAGTACCCAGGATATAATTTACAGAGTTATTTGGGCAAATGCCCAGGATTGATACTGCAGGATCATATAGAAGTTTTCTTTTAAATTTTGGGGTTTTTTTTGTTTTTGAGACAATATCTCACTATGTAGACCAGAGGCTGGCCTCCACCTTACAGTTATCTGACTGTGTCTCCCAAGTGCTGGGATTTAAAACTTGTGATGCCACACCTGACCCTTGTATTTTATGTTTGAAAACATTCTGATTAGATTTATTGTCCATTTTTTTAAATTGGGCTCGTTGTTTTCATGTTTAGTTGTTGTTTTCCATTTTGTGGTTGTTGTCTGTGTTTGTTTGTGGTTCTCTGTGCATAATTGACACCAATCTTCTGCCAGTATATAACTGGCAAGTATTTTCTCCCTTTATGTGGGCTGCCTCTTTATTCAGTTGAAAGTTTCATTTGCTACACAGAAGTGTTTTAATTCCATGAGATTCTATTTGCCAACTGTTGGTCTTATTTCCTATACTACTGGAGTCTTGTTCAGAAAGGCATTACCTATACTTATATGTTAAAGTTCATCACTAGTTTTTCCTCTGATGGTTTCAGAGTATCAGGTGTTATGTTGATATCAGTCCCTTTGGAGTTGAGTTTTGTACTGGATTAGAGAGAGAGAGAGATCCAGATTTATTCTTTCACATTTTGATATCCGGGTTTCCTGGCACCATTTGTTGAAGATACTCTTTCCTAATGGATATTTTTTGTCATATTTGTCAAAAATCAACAGGCTGTGTTTAAATGAAGTTGTATCTGGGTCCACAGTAGAATGTTAATAAGCTGTAAAGAGAAGTTAAATTGCCTGAGCAATTGGAGAAATATGAATGAAATTGGAAAATGTTATTGTAATCTACACCCCAATAGGCAGATATTTCAGGTTCTTTCTTATATGAAGAACCCAGCTTCAAATCTTTAGTCTAATGTATCCAACACAGAGTACCTGTGTGAGCCATGAACAAGGAAGGGAATGGAGGAAAAGTTTACCTTATGGAAGGGAGATAGTAGAACACAGATCAAAAGAAAATAAAAAGATGGCCAGGCATGGTGGTGCTTGCCTTTAATCCCAGCACCAGAGGGGCAGAGGCAGGTGAATCTCTGTAAGTTTGAGGTCAGCCTAGTCTGTATAGTGAATTCCAGAACAGCTAGTGCTATATAGAAAGACCTTGTTTAAAAAGGGGGGGGGAGAGAATACTGAGAGAGAATATTTATGCAGGGGTGACTGGAGAGATGGGGATGTAGGGTAGGACAATATAAAGAAACCAGTTGGAAGGGAAGATATGCCCACCTGTGTAATAAAGGCTCGACTGTTGTGGGGATAATCAATGGCCTCTGAATGGATTCAAGATCCTCATCATGAACAGTGGGAGGGGAACCAGTGTCTGGTACTGTAATCTGGCTAACACTTCAGAAATGGTGAGGTAGTAGGATCAAGAAGGGACTGTTTTTCTGATGGCTAACGAAACTGACCTAGAAGCTGCTGTGGGAGGTTCTGTACGTTAAATGTGTTGCTCTGATTGGTTAATAAATAAAACACAACTTGGACAGTAGCCAGGAAGGAAGTATAGGCGGGACAAAGAGAGAGAATTCTGGGAAGTGGAAGGCTGAGGCAGCCAGCCGCTGCCAGCCGCCACCTTGAAAAGTGAGATGTAAGGTACCGGTAAGCCACGAGCCACATGGCAACTTATAGACTAATAGATATGGGGTAATTTAAGATATAAGAACTAGATAACAAGAAGCCTGCTGTGGCCATACAGTTTGTAAGCAATATAAGTCTCTGTGTTTACTTGGTTGGGTCTGAGCGGCTGTGGGATTGGTGGGTGATAGAGAATTGTCCTGTCCATGGGCCAGGCAGGACTGGAGAGCTACAAGAAGCAAACAATTTTCTAAATGCTTTTGTTAAAAAAGAAAAAGCACACCTCAAACTGAGGAAAGCTTGAGGTCATCAATGGTCTTATTTATGATTGATATCAACTTTAGCATAGGCTTTTAAAAACATGACTTTTGTGAGAAAGAGCATGTTACACATTGCCACTTAGATGACACACACTCCATATATGATCTAAAGATCCCACATGGCTGTACAGAATAAGGGTTGAAGTAAAGAGTTGCCTTCAAAATTGAATATATTTTTCCATAATTTGATGCTTTGGTAAAAATTTCTAAGAAGCTATGATTCTTTTGGATATCAGCTGTACCACAATGCCAAACTGATACAAATAGAGCTTTAACATAATTTTTTGAAACTGGAAAAGTTAAACATCATTAACCTGTGAGTTTCAGCTTGACTTTCTTTGTCAAAGATTTATCATTTCTTTTGAATAGAATTCACTTTAGTCCCCAATGTTTAAATTAGGAGATTGACTTTGTTTTACTGCTAGCATTAACTTTTACTATTGTTCGTTTTTACTTTCTGCTATATCTCCTCACTACATGATTAATTTCTGACCTTTTAAAAGATCACACACACATTTGCAAGCTTCGTGATCCAAATGGTCATTGTGAAATGCATATTTCCTCAGTCTTTTATAATTTCTCAGTTGTAACTGTAAAGCAGATTATAATTAACCATCTCCCGGCTCATCCAACCATGTAAATGCTTGTTATTTTTGTTGATTATATAAAACAGACTTTTTATTGTTTTGGCAAACAAGACACGGAGACGATAAACTAAAAACCAGAGTGGACCATAAAACATTTTTGTTAAATCAAGCTCCATTACTGGCCTGAGAATACACGTATGATGTAGAGTAGATATGCTTTTGAAAATATTATTCCAATTTCAATGTGCTTGCTTCCCTTTAATAAAAAAAAATTATAGGACAGATGTACTGAATTCAATCTGAAGCTAACAGATATTACCAATCAGGCTTCATTCAATCTGCCCCCGGGGTCAACTTGTTTTGCAAAAATAGATAAATCAAACACTGTGTGAAGCTTAGTGGTTTTTTTTTTTTGGGGGGGCGGGTATTTTTCAAGTTCTGCTCCAGCAGTTAGTATGATACAGAGAAAAATAGTGAAGGAAGCAGCCTGCAATCAAGAATTCATGACCATGTGGACAGCAGAAATCAATAAAACATTCTCTCTTTTTAGGCAAATAGTTAATAATATGATTCTCTGTGGCTTTTCAGACATCCTTATACTTCCCAAACCTCCCTACTTCTTCTGTGTTTATCTCTTTCACCTTCACTGAAGAGACCTTTTCCCATATCTCCAACCAGATCACATGTACCCTACTGTTTGTTATTTCTATTGCTCCCCAACCTTTCTATTCTGGGAATAGTCCCTGAAAAGGAAACCTATAATATATGTAATTCCAGGTATAAATATACATATATAGTTTTTCTTTTCCAGTTTTACTGTTTTAGTGATTTCTTTGTGGATTTCACATCATGCGTCTTGATCCCACTCATCTCTGCTTCCTTTCCCAGGATAAAGCAAAATAAAATTTAGAAGAAAAGAGAAAAAAATAAAAGAAAAATTCTCAGTCATCAAGCTATAGCGTAACATGTTGAGTCACACTGTAGATATACTATTTAGTTTACATATTATTACTTGCAAGTATTCATTGCAATGAGTCATTTATCTGATTCAAGGCCTCTGTATTTTTTTGTTTTCTTTTTTCCTTTTGCTATACCATAGATACTGAGCTCTCACTGGTGCTCCTCTTGAATATTCTGTTGTTGTCCTGTGTCATGGAGATTTTGAGACTTTGAGTCTGCTGGACCAAGCCCTTCACATAGGGCTCCAGTAGATCATAGATGGGGTAGATGATAGGATGGGTCAACTCTGGGCCAGCTCTCCCACTCTCAGGACCTTGGAGAAGGCTCACCCCCACCACTGCCAGCAAGACTAGCTTTACTGTATTGCCCAGGTGAGGTCCAATGCTTCCTCTCCTTAGTGCTACAGCCATTGAAGTGTCAGGCCGCTTCACCAATTTTCATGACCTCAGGGCTAGCTCTCCCACCTGATACCAGTGGAGAGGGGCTGGAGGTGGAGAGGGCATCTCCCTGTCCCTCTCACCACCATATCACAGGTAAGGGGTGAGGCCAGATCTCTCACACTAATGTTCTTAGCACTAGCTCACTCACACCCTGTACTTGGGGTCATCTCTGCATGATGCCCAGGTGAGGTACAGGGCCTGCTCTCCTGAGTTCTATATCTAGTGAGGGGCAAGGGCATCTCTCTTGTCTGCCTCAGGTGGCAAGGGGTGAGAGAGAAGGACATCTTTCTTTCACCCTTACCATACATGGTGGACAAGGGGCATGGGGCCAGCTCTCCCACTCCCATGAATTCAGGGGACTACTGTAGTATCCAGGTGAGGTGCAGGGCCTGCTCTTCCAAGTGCTATAGCCAGTGAGCATCAGAGTCAGCCTTTCCACTCTCTTGACCTAGGAGCCCACTCACTCTCTTGCCTGCCACAGGCGGTGAGGGATGAGAGGCAAGGGGGAGCATCTCCCAGACCACCACAGGACATAGGAGCAGTGGAGCTCTGTTTCCCACACTCACACCATTAGGGCTGGCTCACCTGTGCCATCACCAGCAAGGTCGCTCTACTGTATTGCCCAGGTAAGGTGCAGGGCCTGCTCTCCCTAGCGCTACAGCCAGTGGGTTTTTGAGCCAGTTCACCGCTTCTCATGTCCTCAAGGCTAACTCTCCCATCTGCCACTGGTGGGGATGGGTATGGAGGCACATATATAGGTTTAATGAACTTTTCTCATCTGGGATGATGGTATGATCTCCAGGAACCAAAGACTACCTAATATACAAGTCACGTTATACCAACTGAACAAGATATATATGAGCAATAACAAAAAGAGGCCATGAATTTGAACAAGAATGGGCCAGGGTGCATGGGAGGGTTTGGAAGGAGAGAAGGAAGGTAAGGGAAAATTTTTGTAATTGTATTATAATCTCAAAAATAAAAAAAATTTAATTGAGGATATTACTATTTAAAGTGTTTATTGGTGATCTGAGTATCAAATTTAGCCAGCTATTTCTTAGCCACTAAAATGTTCAACCATTAGTGTTGAGGCATCAAATTTATTGTTTCTGTAAATGAAATAACAGAAGAAAATTTAGAGGCTAGATTTTCTCATATTAAAAAAAAGCATTCCAATGGTTTAGATAATTTCTACTCTTTTGATTTGTGTTGATGAATACTTAATTAGCTACTTTTGTTTGTGAGTGGTAAAAGTAATAATAAGCCAGCAATGATGGTCAAGTTGTTGTCTCAATTACCATTCAGAATATTCTGGAGCGTTTTTATTTAAAAACAAAAAAACCTATTGAGTACAGTCTTATGTAAATAAAACTATAAAAAATGCTCACCTCATTTTTGAGGGCTCACATAATTTGATTTTTAGAGCAAAGGGAAGAAAGGATATGACAACATGAGGCATACTACACAATTCCTTAGTTGTCATGACTATTTTTGAATATGTGCTTCATTCTATCAAAACAGATGCATTTCAGCTCCCCCAAACATAGAAGATGTATTTCTATTTTATTAATTCTAAATTAACCCCTTGATAATGCTACAGTGCAGCAATGTAGTTAGTTAATGTGCAGAATATAAGGGACAGGGTTTTTAAATGAACACCTTGCATTCTAACCATGAAAACCACCTTGGAACTTGATTAAACTGATGAAATCAGAACCACGGTTTCTTGACACATAGTCACCCTGACACATTCCATTAGCTCAACGGTAATTTAATTGAAAATGAACCCACAGAAGTCACTAGACCTATTCCAGTCATGAGCAAGAGAGCCGCTGCTACTCACCAGTCTGTGTGTTCTCTCTCTCTCTCTCTCTCTCTCTCTCTCTCTCTCTCTCTCTCTCTCTCTCTCTCTGTGTGTGTGTGTGTGTGTGTGTGTGTGTGTGTGTGTGTGTGTGTGTATTACTTTGGGTGTTTCTGTGTGTATCTGTTTGTCTGTGTATCTGTTTCTGTGTGTTGAAAAAGAGTATAGCGTTCCCTTCAGTGTATAGAGTGAGCTAAGGAACTAATATAGTAGAGAAGCAAGGACTTGGAGTGGATATACTCATTCAGAGATAGAGCTCAGGAGAAGACCAGAAGAGGGTCCTGCCTGGGGCTGGTAAGGGATTGGAGATGGAGATATTAGTAAAAGTAGATGAAGGGCAAGGCTCAGAGAGTTTGTTGGACAGGCAATATCCTGGAGAATCTTCATAGATTAGAGAGGTACTGGCATATACAGAGACATGGAAATAGTCTCAGTATTACAGGGAGTAGACTTTAGGGTTGCATTTGAACGAGGTAGGGCCATCACAAAAGATCACTGCAAAGGGACACAGAGAAAAAAAGATGCTGTGTTAAGGGACCCCTTGTCACCACCATCGGTATAAAGGCTCAGGGAGTCATTTAAGATGGCCATCCATGAGACAAGACTAAAAGTGAGGTCCCCAAGTTTAGAAAGTTCTGCATCTTGGTTAGATGCAGGTTGTTTAATGGCTTTGACTATGGCATCAATACGGGTAGAGAGGGATGTTTTTAAGGATCTAGAGATTGTCGCCTGTCCTTTATGGCTCAGTACAGTTCCCACATATGGATGTAAATAATTCCTGTGACCTTTTTCACCCATTTTTTTTTTAATACCGGGAGTTCCAAATGGTGAATGTAACCATATCCCAAGTAGATCTGTGGTGAAATTGTTGGTGCTACATGTCCCATTCTGGTTCAAAGTAATGGTACTTACACCCCAATTAAGATATCCACTTCAGGACTTCATCTTTTTGATCTTCCAGGGCACAGAAAAATAAAGGCAGTCAGGGTACAAAGCCTGACTGACTAACAAGGGGGCTTTCTCAGAAATCTTGAGGGAGGGACAGTCCAGATAAGCTGGGATGCTACTCCCTGGTCCAGGTGCTCCCAGATAAAGAAAAGATGTTATGTGAGTTTAGATATAGAAGAATAGTAACAAAAAGTTGTCCTTCTGATCCAAGATGGAAGCTGGGGATGGTGGAATGTGCTTTTAATTGCAGCATTTGGGAGACAGAGGTAGGTGATTTTCTGAGTTCAAGGCAGCTGTCCAGTTTTAAAACTGGCAGGATAGGGGTCTTATGGAGTGAGTGAACAAGCTTGAAGATCACTTTGCTGAGAAGAAATATTATGATAGGTTTAAGGTCTTTTCTGTGTTTTAAGGAAATATGATATGGAAAGTGTTGTTGTCTCAATGAGGATGACCCCTATAGGCTGATAGATTTGATTTCTTGGTCACCAGGGAGTAGCACTGTTTGAAAGGATTAGAAGATATGGCCTTTTGGGGGGAAGTGTGTCACTAGGGGTGGGCTTTGAGGTTTTCAAAACCTGAGGCCAGGTGCAATGGCTCTCTCTTTCTACTACCTGTGGATCTAAATGCGGAACTCTCAGCTACTTCTCCAGGCACCATATCTTCCTCTATGCCACCATGCTTCCTGCCATAGTGATAATGGAGTAAACCTCTGAAACTATAAGCGAACCCCAATTAATTGCTTTCTTTTATAAGAGTTGCTGTCATGGTATCTCTTCACAGCAATAGAACACTGACTAAGGCAGGAGGTGATGGGGATAGGAGGTAGGGTTCTGGAGCAAGATCTCAGCAGGGGAAAAATGAAGGGCAAACAAAGAAGAAGTATCCCCCACCTTAAAATTAACAAGGGAGTCTTGGAAGGGGTGGGATGAGAGAATCCTCAGAGGCTCCAAGAAGGAATAAAAGCCCTTAGGGAGTTATGTAGCTGAAGTTTTCCTGGTTCTGCCCAGCTCCTAAGACCCTGCAGCCTCATGGACCCAAGTAAACACACAGAGGCTTCTATTAATTAAAACTGCTCAGCCATTAGCTCAGGCTAACTATTTTAAATTAACCCATAATTCTTATTTATGTTTAGCCATGTGGCTTGGTACCTTTTCTCAGTTCTGCCTTCACTCATCTTGCTTCCTCTGTGTCTGGATGGCGACTCCTGACCCAGCCTTCCTCTTCCTAGAATTCTCTTCTCTACTTGTCCCACCTATGCTTCCCACCTGGCTACTGGCCAATCAGCACTTTATTTATTAATCAACCAGAGCAACATGTTCACAGCAGACAGAGCAATATCCACAGCAGAGTTAGATGAAAATAAAAGGAGAAATTAAGCTTAGCCATGATGTCTCTGCCTAGTCAAGGGTCCAGGCAACTAGGCTTAATGAGGAAGGAATGGGTGACTGGGTGGTCTAAAGGGGAAAAGAAAAACAAGCTAGTGGTCCTAGGCTGGGGGATGGGAGAACAATAAGTTTTACAAGAGTGAACAGGAACTGTAGATCGATTGCCCCCTGTATTGATGGAAAAATGGCCGAGATTCCCCCATACCAGGACAGTTACCCTAACATCCTCCATGGTTATGTTGTTGGTTTCATTGAGGGGCCAATGTTCCAGGGCCATATCAATATTCATATACCAGGCCCAAAAGACCAGAAATATTTTCTTATAGGGGTGGAACTTGGTGACCTGATCTACCTTGATGAAGTAAAGATGGACAGTTGATGCCCCAGTGTCCTGTCTTTCCACAGTTAGGGCAGGGTCCTAGCAGCAGATGAGGTGAAGGGCAGGCAGTTCTTTGCCCAGTGGCCAGGGTTACTACACTTGAAGCAGACCCTGCCTAAAATTTACTAATGCCCAATCCTCTTTGTAGGTAGCCTTGGGGTTGGTGCCAGAAGCTGGCATTTCTGTCTATCACAGTAGGCCATTTTGGCCTTTCCCTGTTCTTCTTTTCCATTAACACCTTAAAGGTCATATTCAACATATCTCTCTGAGGGGTTTAAAGGCCATCCAACCTCTTTAGTAGCTTTCTTCTGATATCAGGGTCTGACTGAGAAAGTGAGTATTGAGGACAGGCATGCCTTTCTGTGGCTTTGGGTCTATGCTGTGGGATGTCATTCTGTATGATATGAATATATGTTGCTTCCATTGGTTAACAAATAAAGCTGCATTGGCCTATGGCAGGGCATGATGGAGACAGATGGGAAATCCAAGAGAGATAGAGAGAGAAGAAAGGCAGAGTCAGGGCAAATGTTGTGAGCTGCCGCCAGAAGAAGCAAGATGTGAGAGAACAGCTAATACCACAAAGCCATGTGGCAAAACATAGGCTTAATAGGAATGGGCTGAGTTAAGCTGTAAGAGCTAGCTAGCAAGAAGCCTGAGCCATAGCCCACACAGTTTGTAATTAATACAAGCCTCTGTATGTTTACTTGGGACCAAGTGCCTATGGGACATAGGAAAACTTCTGTCTACATGTCTAGTTTAGTAAAGAAGGGCCTCTGTGAACTATGGAACCTGTCAGGGTTTACATCTGAACTTTATGTTATCTTTCTTAACTTATCAAAATTGACAACTTTATGGGCAGTCTTTGGGAGACCTATCCAGAAGCAGACAATCACCTTGTCCCAGACTCCCCTGCTGGGGAACTGACTTTCTGCACTAATTTGAAGTTCCAGTGAGGTACAGTAATTACCCCTTTGGGAAAGCTACCATAAGTATGAATGTAGACTTCATCAACATGTACATGAGCCTGAACAGCCATCCAGACTCTTTCATCTTCTTCTAGGGTGAGGGTGGAGGAAAGAAGGACATAGAGATCCTGCCAAGTGAGGTTATATGCATGAGTGTAGGTACCTAAATTCTTTGATGAAATTGTGGCATCATTTAAGAGATGGCCAACATATTTTTTTTTACTTGAGAAAGATCAGACAAAGAAAACGGGAGATAGAAATAGAGTGTCCCATGAGCATCTGTCACCTCCCTTAAGGGAACACATTCTATCAATGCCAGACCTTGTGTGAGCCATCACTGGGATGAGGGAGGGGGCAGTACTTGTGCTGGTCTGGATGCAGTAGGTGACAGAGGTGATGTTACTTGTGGAAGATGAGGTTGGTAATCCAAGTAAGGAAGAACAATCTCTCCAGTCTCTTTCATTGTGGAGGAGGAACTTGAGGAACTGACCTACCTTGGTAAAGTGAAGATGGACAGTTGATATCCCGGTGTCCTGTCTTTCCACAGTTAGGGCAGGGTCCTGGCAGCCGATGAGGTAAAGGGCAGGTACTTTCTCAGTGGCCAGGGTTTCACACTTGAAGCAGGCCCTGTCTAGAATTTGAGATTGAATTTGAGAAAGAGATTGAAAAGGTATTGGAAGCATCAGAGTATTTGCTTATGGGGGTGCCTGTGGTTGAATTAAGTCTTCTATGTCTAAGTCAAAGGAAGATGGACCGATGGACTCAAGATTATGGTCAGCTTTGTGAGGAGCTTTGGCTTATACCAGGAATATTTGATGTGTGTGGCAAGAAACATAAAGAGAGGGACAGGAAAGAAGAACAAATAAGGCTTGGTGTAAGAGACTTTGGACTGTTTGTCTGTGCATCAGCAGAAGTTGTCAAGATCAGTGAGAATTTGGAAGTCAAATGTGCCATTTTCTGGACATGGAGACTTAATAGTAACACAAAGCCCAAGGGAGGAAAGATATTAGAGTAGTAGAGGATACAGGCAAGGGTAGTGGTAGCATCTGGCTGAAAATGGGAGTATCCCATAGTTAATGAGACGAATGAGCCCTGAAGAATAAGTTGTCAGAAAGAGAACTCCAGGACTAGGGCAAAAAGTAGGCAGAAGACATTTAGGAAAAGTTTTTCCTTCCAGGCACAGACTAGAAGACTTGGGAGCTCTGACTAGAAGATCTGCTAAAAGAAGGAGGCCAATAGCATACACAAGTGCACATCTTATGGATGCAGAAGGAGCGAACAGTGAGACACAGGATGGTATAAGTTCCCTTGGAAAAAAACTCTATCTAAAAGGCTTCCCCAGGTAGATTGATGTTTGTCAAGAGAATTCTCAAATCAGAAGGGATGGGCATCCCTGACCAAGTGATAAATAGCCAAGAGGGCATAGGGAAATTCCCTAGTGTACTTGCATGGATATGTAGGAAAGCAGAATATAAACAACCCCTAGATTGAGGCACTTATCCAAGTTGGTTAGGAAGGGTGAACAGGTGTGCAGGACAGAGAAGTGGTGAGAAGGAATGAGTAAGAATCTAGAATGAAATGTGATAGATGGTAGATACCAGCACAAATGATCCATGGCACCGGAGGGCCTTGTCTGCACTTTTGGTTCTGCTAAAAGAGGGACAGTGTCCCTAAAGGAAAGAACTAGGCGTCTATCCTGGGTTTTGCCACCAAATCTAAGTAGATGCTGCAAGAAACCACCAAACACTGCCACTCTCTGTATAGAACAGTTTATTAAAATACTGCTAGTCAACTCTATGACAGTAGAGTATAGCAAGAGTATAGCAAACAGCTTCAAATCTTGTTGGGATTTCTGTGGATATATAGCAGGAAGAGGCTGCTCGAGAGCTGGACAATCATGTGTTAACATGCAGGCTTTTTCTTTTTTTTTTTTTTTTTTTTTTTTTTTGGTTTTTCGAGACAGGGTTTCTCTGTGTAGCTTTGCGCCTTTTCCTGGAACTCACTTGGTAGTCCAGGCTAGCCTCGAACTCACAGAGATCCGCCTGGCTCTGCCTCCCGAGTGCTGGGATTAAAGGCGTGCGCCACCACCGCCCGGCTGCATGCAGGCTTTTTCAAACAGATGAGGTACTGACCATTGTGGTTAGCAACATTCAGAATGCCCTTATGGGTTTTAGAGAAATGCTTTAGGTTTCTGTTTCCTTGCAAAACCTAGACCAGGTCTGAGTTGAGTCATTGCACTCATCATGGACATTTGGAGGGCCAGCTTTCTTACCCAACATCTGTGAAAAATGTTTCTTGCTTTGACAAAGTACCCTAACTGGTCACCGGTTTTTTGTTTGTTTGTTTGTGTTTTTGTTCATTTGCTTGCCTTTTGAAGACTGTCTGAAAAGGGGTGGGGGACAGAAATCCTGTCAGGATAAAGATTTTATGAGTTTTTTTTTTTTTCAGTTTACCTTGAACAGTTGAAAAAGTGAGAAGTAAATAATGCCCAAAGAAGCAAGTAGGTCTACAACCGTGTGTGTGTGTGTGTGTGTGTGTGTGTGTGTGTGTGTGTGTGTGTGTGTAGCTTCAGCTGTAAAACATTTATATTTTTCTCCACTATCAAAATTTTATCTCCTAATATCCGAAGTCCCTTTGTCTTTCCTATGCTTTCAAGTATACCATACAATTATAACACTTATGTTGATAGAGTTCTAGACTATTCCATGAAGAGAGAGTAGTAACAACTGAGGACCCTCAGCAAGATGGATCACCCAGAGGAGCTAGGCCTTGGACCTTCTTCAGTGGTAGTAACCCATTAGGAAGACAGAGTCATCACAAACTGGCTGTGACTAGAGAAACAATAAATACCATCCTCAGATGCTCTCAAACCTTGTTCTTCCTCACTAGTTATGTCCTTGGGCCGAAACCGCCATATTTTTCTATTTCTTCAAATGTACTGTGGTTCCCAGAGTTGTCCACTTTGAATGTTCTTAGAAATTAGAAAAGTCAAAAGACATGACTACACGTAAACCCCTCTATATTATTATGTGCTTTCTTCAATTCCTTACAAGACAGTCATGAGGTCTTGCCCAAAGTATCATTCATCTGTTTATCTGTCTGTCTATACCAGTTTCCATCCAGTGCTTTAAGACTGGAGGTTTCCCCTAAGAAATTAAGTTTCTCTGTCTTTATACAGTGTCTAAAAGTTGTTTTTCTCATTGGCTAATGAGTTGGCAAAGTGCTACAATGATGAAACCCTCAAAATTCATTTATGATTCTCAGTGAGATGTCCTAAGTGAATCCAAGCTCCACAAAAGAATTTGTATTTAGAATGCTTCTTGCCTAATCAGACTCATAACTGAATTTTTAATCAATTAGGTTTGTTTGATTATTGAACCATTTAAAGGTTTGTCTTGTAATATAAAGTGCAGAATAGATAACAGTTCATACATTAGTGGTTTGCCAAGTAAAACTCATTGGGTAAATTGTTGTACAAAAATATAAACAGATATAATGAAAAACAACGTAATGTCATTCTATTTCTGAGAACAAATGTTTCTAATATAATAAATTAAATGTTATTAAAGATACAAAAAAGCCTGCTCTGCTCTTAGGGGGGAAAATCATATTTTGTCACTTCTTTCCAATAGAGAGTGGTGATAGTGATTGAATTTCCTAATTAAGGCACTGTACATACATTAGATTAAAATGCAATGAGTGTAAGTGTTCTATGAAACATTTATGTGTCTCAACTAATTGGCCACTTGCATACCAATTAAATGCAGCTTAATACTCATGGAATAATTACAGCAAATAAAGATTTTGATACACTTCTGGCGAGAGAGAGAGAGAGAGAGAGAGAGAGAGAGAGAGAGAGAGAGAGAAAACTTCTCAAAGGGAGCCAACAACAAATTCCTTGTCTGATAATAGGGCAAGCTTGAGGGACAAAGGAAAAAACCAAGTAGTGGACCAAAAGAAGTGGAAAGGGAGGAGAGGATCTGGAGGAGAGGAGGTGTGTGTGTGTGTGTGTGTGTGTGTGTGTGTGTGTGTGTGTGTGTGTCTGTGTGTGTAAGGGGGGATTTGGGAAGTGGAGGGAGGGGAAACTGCAGTCATGATGTATATATAGTGTAGCTGGAGTTTTTCTGAGTCCACCCGAGTGATATCCACAGCAATATAGTATAAGAGAAGAATAAACCAAAATAAATGTGAAAAGGTATAACAAACCTCAAATCAAATAAATCATTGGAGGCTAAGTCAGAGAGAACAACATCTCTGGCCGGTGCTAACCAGGTCTCAGGAAAAGAGCAGGGTTCTAGCTCTGGCACATGCAAGCTCAGATGCTCCTCTAATGAGGGATTTTACAACTTTGTACCTCAGAGTTGTCGACTATCAAGCAGATCAGATGGCTCAGTTAGAGGCACTTGCTGTCAAGCCTGTCAAGCTGAGCTCAGTCTCCAAGACCTACATGATGGGAGGAGAGAAATGACTGCCGTAAGTTGTCCTGTGATCTCCACCAAAGCTATGACATGTGCAAGCCTACACACACATACCCAAATGCACACACATACACATACATACACATACACACTACACACACACACGTGCACACAAATGTATAAAAATAAATAAATAAAATTTTTGATGCCCTATGTTACACTGAATTAAATGCATACACCTGTTACATATATATTATTTTATATATACATTACACATTTATGATTATGTGTGTGTGAATCTGAGTATATACACACATCAAACATAAGGAGATAAAACACAATATATAAGAATCAGAAGAAAGGAGGAAACTAGAAACTTGCATTCTCAAGTCTTAGATAGGAATAGATCAGAAATAGACCAAAAATGCTCAATGAGATGAAAGACAGAGTTGTAAAATGATAAGACAAGAAGAGGTTGACAACATGAAACAAGTAGGTTAAAAAATTCACAGATTACCAAGAAAAACTTTTCAAGAACAAAAATAAAAAACAGAAAATACAACAAACATCTCTCAACAATGGAAGACAAAAAAATGTCATTTGGAAATGGATTGGAGGAAGTCATAGAATGTTCCTGCAGAGGATGTTTGCATACAAAATGGTCAGAAAAATCCTACAAAAACCTTATGAAGAATTCTGAGAAGTACACCTTCTTCAAAGGTTGAGGCATCAGAAGGATCCTAATTATCACTGCATCTATTCAACACCGGATAGAGAAAATTCTTTAGGGTTCGTTGGGTGAAGAAATAGAAAGTGTAAAATCAAAAGAAAAAGTAGTTGCAGATGGAATATTTCCATAAGAAAACACCAACCTACACAGATCTACAGACAAATTCATATAATTAACATTAAGGCTTAGCAAGATGATTTAATAAGGTTGTTTACAAAGTCAATTTCTATTTTCACACATTATAAATAAGCACTTACAAAATATTCCTCAAAATTGTACCATCTATAACAATTTAAAATCTTTATTTAATTTTTGAAGACAAGCTGAAAAATCCATTGATGCAAACTAAAATAAACAAAATACACATCCATAAAGTGTACTCTGTTTATTTTAAAGGAAAAAAATATTTTTAACTTGTGTATGGTCCATAATAGTATATAGTAATCTAATAGCAATTTAAATGAAACCCAAATTGTGATGTCTATTTTTTGAGAAAATCAATTTGCTGAAGATTATATGCAAGAGAAAGTTTTAAAGACAGCCAACATATTTCTATAAAACAGTTAAGATATTAAATTGAAAGAATTAACTATATTATATGCCTCCATAATATTTCATAAGGCTATCTTGGTATGAGGATTTTTTTAATTTTTTTTAATTCTGAGTGTGTGTGTGTGTGTGTGTGTGTGTGTGTGTGTGTGTGTGTGTGTGTGCATGCAGATGTCCATAGTCAGAAGAATGTGTCAGATCCCCTAGAGCTGGAGTTTCTCATGGTTGTGAGATGCCTAATGTAAGTGCTGGGAATTGAACTCGGGTACCCTGCCAGAGCAGCATTCATTTTTAAATGCTGAACCACCTCTCTAGCCCTGTATGAGGATTTTTTTTAAGGAAATGCAAATAAACAAAGCTTGATCCAGAAACAGACATAGAAATAAGTTGATGTTGTGAGATAGATGATCACACTGTGAACCCTGAGTTTGCATTTGCATTAATTAAAAAAAATCAACCCTGGGTCAGGATGTGGAGCCAGTAACTAGTTGACAGAAAGTAATCATAGAGAGTCAGAGGAATTCTAGAAAGTGGATAGAGAGATGCACTAAGTTAGGAGGGAGGGACTTTGAGTATGGCAGTTCTTTTTGGTTTTGAGCAATGAAGAGATGCTCTCTTTCTGAGACTCCAGTGGAAAGTGACGGTCAGCTAGCTGCTCCTCAACCTCTCTGAGCTAGCTGGCTTTCACCCCAGCCTCTGACTGCCAAGTTTTTAATGGGTAAACAGAACAATAGAGATTTAGTTAAAAACTCCATTTAGCTGCACTGCCAGGAGGCTGATCCCACCAGGCAGTTTCCTGTGAAGAGGCAGGTAACCACAGTTGCAGTTGCTGGCAAAAACAGCAGTAGATTCAGATGCAGCCACTGTGCCAGTGAAAAAACAAGTTGGGAATTTAGTATTTGTTCTTTCTACTATTTTAAAAATATATCTTTCCTTCAGATCTCTGCTCAATGCAGCTTCTCTGGAGAATTTCCCCTTGATACCTTAGTAATATTTCTGTCTCCAAGTATCAGTCTGTACTTATTTTAGGAATCATGACATGTTCAGACTCTTTCAGATACTGGTCACCATAACCAATGTGAGAATCAGTGAGTAATTTAAGGTGTAATATGGTATTTTTCATAATTATTGTCCAGAGAGAACAGTTTGTAAAACTCTTCTTTGGAGTAGAGACAAATGGATCTTAAGACACTGAAATCAGGCTCAGTTTCAATTGCTGTAGTTTATTGTGGAACATTCCATTCCTTTTCATTCTCATTCCTCATTCTCAGTTCAACCCACCTCTCCAGGGGAAAGGGCTTCCAGTTCCATCCTCTCGAACTCCTCTGAAGTCACTTCTTTCATTTACAGCCTTTGCTTCTGTCCCACATCACCCCACGGAAACAGTTTCAGCCTCACTGAGTGAGGGACAACAGTTTCACCTTACACTTCTCCATTTGAAATTAATGGTTGCTTCTATTCAATTAAGTCCCTCCATGGCAGGCATCAGGATATTTAGCTTCCATCCCAAAGACTATTTCTTCAGTTTTCAAAGACCAGCCCATGACATTTTAGCATCATGCTCATTCATTATTTAACTGGCACATACATGCATAACTGACACAAAATAAAGATTTGATAATGTCCTGTTAAATTTGACCAGTATGTGTGTATATTTGACCAGTATATACATATGTTTTTTCACATGCTGTAGATTAGAGACTAATTAATTTTATGCACATTGGCCTCAGTATTCAGTATAGTGCTGTCTTAGGGTTTCTATTGCTGTGAAGAGACACCATGACCATGGCAACTGAAGGAAAACATTTAATGGGTGGCTTATGGTTTAGAGGTTTCATCCATTATCATGGTAGTGGGACACAGCAGTGTACAGGTAAACATGGAGCTGAGAATTCTTCATCTTTGATTCACAGACAACAGGAAGTAAACTGAGACACTGGGTGTGGCTTGAGCATATATGAGACCTCAAGCCCATCTCCACAGTTACACACTTCCTCCAACAAAGTCCTACCTACTCCAACAAAGCCACACCTCCTAATAGTGCCACTCCTTTTGGGGGGCATTTCCTTTCAAACCACCACATTGCACTCTCTGGTCCCCAAAGGCTGGAGCCATATCATAATGCATTCATTCCAACTTCAAAAGTCCCCATAGTCTATAACAGTCTCAAACTCACTCAAAAATTCAAAGTTCAAAGTCTTTTCTGAGATTCATGCAATCTCTTAAATATAATCCCCTATAAAAGAGATCACATAATTCCAACATACAATGACACAGGACAAACAATACCATTCCATAATGTAGGAAAGGGAGCATAGTGAGGAAAATGCTAAACCAAAGCAAGACCAAAACCCAGCTGGTCAAACTCCAGACTCTGCATCTCCATGTCTTACTCTTCAGATTTCCAGCTTCTCTCAGCTTTGTGGACTGCAACACACTTCTTTCTCATGGTCTGGTTCCACACCCTATTAAGCAGCTTTCCTGGGCAGGTATCCCATGATTCTGGCATCTCTAACATCTTGGGGTCTCCAGGGCAATCCAGACTTCACCTTATAGCTTCACAAAATGGCCTCTCTAGACTTCCATTCAGGGACCCCCCCATGCCTGGCCTCACCCACTTTCCTTAGGGGTAAATTCCATACTCCCTTTCTTCTATCCTTAACTCCATAACTACATGCCAAAGCTGTCAAGTTCTTCTGCTTGCTGGGGCTGAAAACATGTCCCCCAAGTCAATTATATCTTCACAAGTTTTCTGTTTTCAATGGCTTCCTTCACTGCCTAGGCTTAACTGTCCTGAAATGGGATCTGTAGAAAGGGTGGCCTCAAACTCAGAGATCTTCCAGCCTCTGCCTTTCTAGTGCTTGGATTTAAGGTGTGCACCACCAGGCCCAGCTTTAAATGTTTCTTTATTTCCTTTTCACAAGTTGGAAACTTAGCTGGGTGGGATCTTGCCCTGAGGTCACCACTCCCTTTATTTCATTTCTTAATCTGTTTATCTCCTTGAACACAGGACTTAGCTCCATTCTACTTCCTGATGCTCCCTTCCCCCTCAAAGTGTTTTCCTTTCTCAACTTGCTCCTTTTCATTATAAACCTCCATTTGAGTTACTACTAATTAACCACACAAAAGAATCTATAGTAGGCTGTTTTGAGATTCCCTCTGCCCACGGATTTAAGCCAATACTCTTCACTTTAGCCTCAAGCAGATTCTTTGGACAAGGGCAAAAAGCAGCCACTTTCTTCAGCAAAACATCACAAGAGCTGTCTCTAGGCAACGTATTAAAATTATTCTCCTATGAAACCTATTGAGCTACCCCGCATATGCGGTTCAAATCATTCTCAGCACCATTTCCTTCCATGCTCCCATCAGTACCAATACATAAAGCATTACACTGGTTTCCTAACCTAAAGTACTGAAGTCCAAATTCCTCCAGACAAAAACATGATCAGGCCTAGCAAAACAATACCCCACACCTGGTACTACCTTCTGTCTTAGTTAGGGTTTCTATTCCCATGAAGATATCCCATGACTATGGCAGCTCTTATAAAGAAAAACATTTAATGGGGTGGTTTACAGTTCAGAGATTCAGTGTATTATCATCATGCTAGGACATAGCAGTGTACAGGCAGACATGGTGCTGGAGAAGGAGCTGAGAATTCTACATCTTTGATCAGCAGGCAACAAACAGAAAGTGAACTGAGACACTGGGTGTATAGCTTGAGCATACATGAGATCTAAAACCCCACCTCCACAGTGACATACTTCTTTCAATAAACTGTTCCTACTCTAACAAAGCAACATCTCCTAAAAGTGCCACTCCCCCTGGGGTCCTTTTCTTTCAAACCACCAAAAGTGCTAAATGTATAAGAAATATTACTATAGACTATTAGAACAAATAATTGTGGGTTTCATTTATGTAGAAGAGGGAATGTGTCTGTAAGAGTGTGGAAGATGGAGAAACTGAGTCAGAATAAATTATTTGTTCCCCTATGAAGAAGTTAACACAGTATTCACAATGACAAGTTCTTTTCTAGAATGCTGTTATCTAACTTTTTACTATATGTTCTAAGATCCTTATGTGAAAATTTGGTATTTCACTCAAAGAAGTTAGGTTTTATATTTGACTTTTGAACACCAGTAGTTTTGTTTATTCCATTCATTTCCTATGTCCTTGGCTTTAGCAAAATGGATTTCAGAAGAACAGCTCTCCTGAACTTTGAGATTTGATATTGCTTTTACTGTGGAAAAAAAAATTTAGCCTCTGTGTAACCAACTTGAATACAAATACTTTCTCTCTGTACTACTTCAACAACTTAGACATTTATATAATAGAAAAGCTAATCTCAGTCAAATCATTGCAATGTGCAAAGTTCATAAATCATCTTTCAGAGGTGCAGCCCCTCCTCAAATTTCAAGGGGTGGTTTAAGGAGCCTTAACCTCATCTTCTAAAGCAATTGCAACGATGCCCATTTGTAGATGAATTTCTAAATGGTCTTAATAAATTAAAAAAAAATAGAGCCAGAAATTTGGGTTAAAGCCTGAGAAAAAGATCAGAGGATTAGGACAAACCACAAGCTAACCTCACCTCACCAACTCTGCGGCTTCCAAAAAAAGAGTGTCTTCTTGTATACTCACATTTATATGCCTTTTCTGTTCTGATCCTCTCATTGGCTCTCTTAGCCCAGCTACATCACTTCCTCTTCCTCCACAGCTCAGTCACTTTCTGTCTGTCTGACAGACCTCCAGGTCACTATGGTTGGAATTAAAGGTGTGTGTCACTACACTTGGCTCTATTCCCTAGTGTGGCCTTGAACACACAGAGATCCTGCCTGCTAAGTGATAGGATTAAGGGCATGTGCTACCACTGCCTGACTTCTTTGTTTACTTAAAATGGCTTGCTATTCCCTCTGATCTCCAGGCAAGCTTTATTTATTAAAGCACAAATAAAATATCACCACATTTCATCACAAATAAAATATCACCAGACCCATTTCTCTCCAAATGTGACAGCACTCCTACACTCCCACCATGCTCTACTAAACCACTGGTCAATAGCTAGCTTACCTCACTGAAGAGTAATTCCTCATTCTATCAGGTGGACCTTGCCCCTCCCCCAAAAGTTAGAATTTTCTTTTTAAATTTCTTCTCTGTGCCACAGCTAAGTTTGAGAAAGTCAAAGTCCAGATTTTTCCTTGTAAAATTATCTTGTTGAGAGAACTCACAGCACTACATGTTTCCCAAGTAGTTATATAGTCCAAAATGTAGCTACGGGTGAAGAGCTAATAGCATTCAAAGAGTAACAAGTGAGCGCTAACTCGCTAACTTTTCTTGTTAATTGTTTATTGGCTTTGACACATCTGTAAGCCTGGTACCTTTCCAGTATGTGATGCAATATAGAAACTCTAATGTAATTGCTGAATGAATGAAAGTCTGAGTGAAGTAGAGCTCAGTAGGTATAAGAAGCATATGTGAATAGACTATGACCAGTATGGAATAAGGAAAGTACAATAATTAATCACTTGATTCCAATTATTCTCTCAGTACTATTAGGTGGTGAATGGCAGTGTACGATTGCTGAACTAAACAAGAGCAACAGGAAAACATAAGTAGTTTCTATTTTGGCATAAACTTCATATTACTTTCTAGTTGGTTAGTCAAATGCCCTACATCTCTTTTCTTAACATCTTCTTGAACACATTGTATTTTTCACATTTAATAGTGTCAAGACTTTTCACAGTAGGGTTTACATTTTATTTGGGCACACAATAGACAACTCCTAAGGCAACCTATAATTCCAATCCATTAGGCTAATGGATCGCAGCTGCTGTGAGCAGTGGGTATATCATCTTTCCATAATAAAGTCTTGTAAGACATAAAATATAAAAATAAATAAACTGAAAAATGACTGTATTTAGCTAACATAGATGGTTATTTTCTTTTTTTTCCTTTTGGAGACCTAGAAAATTGCCAGAGTCAATAGAACTTTCTGAAGTATATATGAATGCTTATGAATAATTGCCCTTTAAACATTAGAAAAGTTGTAAAAGTGATAGATTTTTGTTAGAAAAGTCTTTGTGAATCAATATTCTTTATTTCCTTTCTTTCAATTTCTATTTTTAAAACCCATTATTATTACATGCCTTTGCTTTTTATGACACTATTTTTCATTATAGATTTTTTTTCCCAAGCAGATTCTATTAAACTGCATTCTTGACGATTTGTTAGTGTGAGAACTTGCTCATGGGTGGAGCAGTGTGCCAGCGAAGAAGATGAAGCATCATAGGGAGAGAATGCTGATTTTATTTTTAATGTGTCTAAGTTATTCTACTGAATTACATGAAAGCAAATGTTTTGCTAAATTAAATTCGAAGATCAAAAAGAAAAGGAATTTTTCTGCTCGGAAGACACACCAGGTTATATCTCTTGGTAAAGACATAGCAGGAAATGAACCTATTGGGTCCCAGAACCTACTTGGTCTAGATAACTGATGTTCAGCTCCTTTGGTTATTGTCAAACTTTACTCTCTGCTCTCTGCACTAGGACGTGAACTTCTACACAGAAAGTTGCTTTGTCCGGTTTCTATGAAAACAGTGACAATAAAGTACATTTATTTTATACATCAGTACTATCTAGAAATTTATTTGTTGTTAATAAGTATAAAGCATCTGTCCTCATGTTCACTCTAAAAGGCACCCCTCTAAGAGTAATATTCTCTATGTTTGTCAATATTCATATAGATTTTGTTTTGTTTATAAGAAAATAGAGATTATGAAAGATGGAAATATAAGAGAACAAAGGGAAAATAAAGGGGGAGAAAATGAGAAAAGAGAAAAGGGGTAACAGGGAATGAAACCTTGGGGAGAGGGGAACATGAGAGAGAAGAAAGAGGATAGACTAAAAAGGGGAAACAGCAGGAGGAAATGAAAGGTTAGTGGAGGGAATTGGAGGTTGGAGAAAGGGAAGAGAGGAGGGGAGGGGATAAAGTTGAAAAGAGAGGATGAAAAGAAAAGGGAGAAGAGAGATTTTGCTGAAGAAAATTCATTACAATGCATGATTTAGGTGAAGACCTTTTGTGTATAATCCTATCCTGGGGCATGAGGAAAGATGTAAGGCACTAGGATAAATAGAGCTTTAGCTATAAAGCCTTAGACGCAGTGGACTTCATTTAAAGGATGAAGAGCCAGTCATCACCACAAGGTTGATACATGTATTTATGTGATGAAAGTAGGTGTTAATATATGAGGAGGCCTTTCCTCTCAACCAGGAGTGCATATTTGGGTGTGATGTTTGCTCCAAGCTAGTCACAAGTCAGGCTCATGAAGTCAAAAAGAATTTCAGAAATACCTGGTCCAACACCATGCAAGATGGACAATGCTGGCGGGTCATGAGAACCATAGGAATGACTTTTATACTCCTAGATTCTGCTGAGTATGGTTGAAACCTGCCTTGGTCAGCCACTGAGAGGCCAGCACACGGTTGGGGCTTGTTCTTATTAGAGAGAAAGAGAACAAACAACTTAGGGAACAAATACAGCTAAATCTAGTTCCTCCAGCTGTCTTTCAAAATAGGGCAGGTGGCTCCCATAGAGAACTTTGCCTCCAGGAGCTCCTTGCTGTAAAGGGGACTCTCGAGGCAAATGTCAGAAATATAGTCATCTTCAGATTATAGCTTCTGGATAAGAAAGTCAGTGAGAAAGGTATCATTTGTCTTTTTCCTTTAGTCTTTCCTGGCAGAAAATAACAGAAGACAGCTTCCCAAGAAGCTGAGCAGAGATTATAAGAATGTTTCTCACTTCTCCCAAGAACAAATGGTCTAAAGACTACTGAAAAGGACGGACACTTGAATAGAAAAGATTTCAGGGCAGAGTTTGGTTTCACCTCTGCACAGCCCTCCTCACTCTGAGGTACATGTGCAGTATGCCCACTTACAAAAAACATCTGTTTACAAAGCAGTCCAGGGGCCACTTAGACACACAAACAGGTGAGATTCAGAGTCCTGATTCAGTTGCACGGCATTATTTGTCCTTTGTGACTTCTGAACAAGGCTGTGTTAGAACAATAGTGTGTGTCTCAGAGTGTTTGGGGAATTTAAAATATCTGTACACATAAATGGGCATTTCTCTCAGTGACACAGGGATATCACAACACAGAAAAGCATTAGAAAGTGGACTTAGTTTTTTTTCACTCTTATCTAAATGACAACCTAGAGAGATATTTATTATTGATTACAAAATTTGAAAAATATTTTCAAATTCTCCTGAGTATCATTAAATGAAGAATATTTTTTATTCATTGGGACTCTGAGATAAGCCACTTTCCACACTAAACTTATGAATTGACTACTGTGTCTATATACCAAGATGTTCCTAATTTTTTGTATTTTTACATACATAGCTAATAGCCATAACTTTTCATGTAATCCCTAAAAACAGCTTAAGTATGCCAATGAAAGGTGAGTATGTAACATCAATTATTTTTTTATTCTTCTCTCATACTGATGGCAGTCCCCCTCCACACTCCTCCCAATTCCCCAACACCTTCCTTGTCCCCCAGATCCACTCCTCCTCCCCCACTTTCCCATGAGAAAAGAGCAGGCCTCCCAGGGATGTCAACTGAACATAGCATAAGAATGCACTTCCTTTTATATGAATCTGTGTGTAGGGCACAAATAAAGTTGAAAGAGCAGTTAACACTTCACCTGTTAAAATTATAGCTCTATGAAAGCTGATTTTATATCTTAGTAAAATGTTCAGTGATATGTTAAATAGAATTATAAATGAATCCCTGGAATAAAATGAGGTCTCATTTAGTATAATTTAAAATTAAATTATTCAAAAATATTGTTACATTCAAATTAAAATGATTAGGTACTGAGGTCACTTTCAAGGGTAAAAGAGCTTTGTCATCTCTCTTAATTTTCATAGTAATTCAATTCATTTTGTGATTATGTTGTTCTATGTATCATATTTTTCTTACTTTATTAAACATTGTTCTTAAAATCTTTTAGATCTTTTTAATTTTTAAATGTATTTATTTTATTTTATATGTGTGACTGTTTTGTCTGAATGCATGTCTATAAATTACATATGAGCCTGCCAACTTTAAATCTGATCCGCTGGATTTTTTTCTCATTGTTTTAATTAAGACTCCAAGTGCTATATTGATTAGAGTGGAAAGAAAAGATGCCCAATTTTCTGAGAAACCACCATTCTGATTTCCAAAGTACAAGTGTGCATTCCCACCAATACTGGAGGAGCGTTCCCCTTGCTCCACGTCCTCTCCAACATAAGCTGTCTTCACCCAGCTATACCACTCTTGGGTATATACCCAAGGAATGCTCAGTCATACTACAAGGATATATGCTCAACTATGTTCATAGCATCATTGTTTGTAATAGCCAGAACCTGGAAACAACCTAGATGTCCCTCGACTGAAGAATGGATAAAGAAAATGTGGTACATATACACAATAGAGTACTACTCAGCAGAGAAAAACAATGACATCATGAGGTTTGCAAGCAAATGGATGGAAATAAAAAATATCATTCTGAGTGAGGTAACCCAGACTCAGAAGGCCAAACATGGTATGTACTCACTCATAAGTGGATACTAGATATAAAGCAAAGGAGCAACACACAGCTCCAGGGAGGCTAGCTAATAAGAAGCACCCTAGGAAGGGTGCATGGATCACCCAGTGTTGGAGAAATGGATGAGATCTACATGAGCAAGCCGAGGGTGGGAGGTGGGGGCTAATGGAGGGCAAAGGACAGGGCATGAGAACTTAGAGGAGTGGGAGGTTCGAGCTGAATAGGAACAGAGTGGAAGAGCAAGGGAAAAGATACCATGATAAATAAAGACACCATGGAAATAGGGAGAAGCAAAGTGCTAGGGAGGTTCCCCGGAATCCACAAGGATGACTCCACCATAGACTACTGGCAATAGTCGAGAGGGTGCCTGAGATGGCCTACTCTGGTGAACAGATGGTTGAATGTCCTAACTGTCATCAAAGAACCCTCATCTGGTGACTAAAGGAAGCAGATGCAGAAATCCATGGCTGGGTCCCAGGCAGAGCTCCAGGAGTCCAATCAATGACAGAGAGGAGGGATTCTGTGAGCAAGAGATAACAAGACCATGATTGGAAAAAGTACAGAGACAACTGGCCAAGCTAGTAGAAACACATGAACCAATAGCTGAGGAGTCCCCATGGTACTGGACTTGGCTTTCTGGATAAATGTGACAGCTGTTTAGCTTGAACTGTTTGGGGGCGGGGGTCCCAGGCAGTGGGGTCAGGACCTGTCTCTAGTGCATGAGCCGGCTTTTTGGAACCTAGTGCCTATGGTGAGACACTTTGTGCAGCCTTGGTGCAGGGAGGAGGGCTTGGACCTGCCTCACCTGAATGTACCAGTCTCTGCTGACTCCCCATTGGAGACCTTGCCTTGGAGGAGGTGGGAATGAGGGGTGGATTGTGGGGGAAGGCTGGGGATGGGAGGAGGGAGGACAGGGGAATCTGAGTTTGTTATGTAAAATGAGTAGAAAATCTCTTAATAAAAGAAAATATTTTGACATTAAAAATAGAAAAGATGCCTATGTCTCATTCTTAATTTTAGAAAAATATTTGTCATATCTATTTGTTATATTCATATATACTCCTTCTATCTCTATTTCTTTGAAGTTTTTTGTCATGAGGGAATACCAGGTCATTGTCTAATCCTTTTCTACATCTGCAGAGGTAATCATATGATTTACAACCTTAAGAGAATTGATATGCTATGTTACACCTGTTGATTTGTGTATATTGAACAATGTTTGCATCCCTGAAATGAAGCCAACTAGATAGAGCTGAATGAGCTTTTAAATATATTGTTGAGTCCAATCTGCAAGTATTTTACTCAGAAATTATAGCTAGATTATAATATAGTATCGATTTTATTTTTAACTGTGTTGTCATTTGGTTTCAGTACCGTGTAATATCTTCCTTTTAAAATAAGTTTGGTAGTATTCTTTACTCTTTCCCTATCTACTCTCTATTATATCAAATAGTTTGACAATCATTGGTGTCAATTTTCTTTAGTATTCCCCTAAAATTCAGCAGTGAATCTGTTAAGGCCTGGAGTGGTTCTTTTTGTTATTGTTGTTTGTTTTGTTTACTTTCGAGAATATTAGGTGTCACATTCTCATTGCTTACTTTAGATCCATTTAAGTGTTTACAGCTTCTTTGCGTAGTTTTGTAAGTCATATAGATCTAGAAACTTAAACAATTCTTCCAGATTTTCCCTATTATGGAAGCAGATTTCTCTAAGCATGCCCCAATGGTCCTCTGGGTTCATTGTTGAAATCTCTTATCTCTGATTTTATTAATTTGGTTCTTCTGTTATTTCAGTTAGTTTACTAAAGATCTGTCAATCTCATTTATCTTTCTGAAGAATAAACCCTTTGCTTTGTAGATTGTTTTTACTATTCTTTTTACCTCCATTTCATTGATTTCATCAACATTGCCTCAAAGAACCAATAAATATTTTAAAGCATTTTCTACATCCTTATCCATCATAGAAACCTACTCTATAATTACTTTAGGATTTCATTTTATGCCAGTCAGAATACATACTATTAAAAAATTCTTTCAAGTTCATCCACAGAACTGATAATTAAAAATGTTGTGTACACACAATAAAATTACACCTAGGGAAATTAAAATTATGAACTTTTCAAAAAGTGAATAAAACTTGAAAGAATTATATCAAAGTGAGCTAGAATTCAGAGAGATAAAATAGCTTGCTCATACAAATTACCTAAATATTAAATAAATACCACTACAGATATCTCACCTGCCTTTAAGTGAATCTAATTGCTTTCCTATACTTTCTTTATCTTTGCCAGCTATCTTTTGCCTTGTTTTTTTTCAGTTAACAGATTTTCTTTAGTGCATAGTATGAAAACAACTGCTAAAATTTTAATTATAAATTTCCTTTCAATGTAAAAAAAATCTACCTATATTATAGTAAGCTATCTTAAGAAAACACTTGATTCTAAAGAAATGTCTCAGTGGGTAATAGCACTTACTGAACCATTCCTAGCATCTAAGTAAAACGTTGTGTATGGCAAACCATGCCTATAAACCTATCACTGGGAGGCTGAGGAAGGAGGGTCAATAGGATTTGTTGGCCATTGACATAACTCTGGGTTCACTGAAAGATTCTATGGGAGGGATAAAGCTGGAGGTGACTGAGCAGAACATCCAGCATCGTCTTTCTTTGAACTACAGGCATACTCTGGCATACATGCATATGCCTGTTGTACCAGATGCATAAACACAACCTTATATGCTATGAAATATACTATGTACTAAAATAATCATTATGCACACAGATGTTCCTAACCTCTTTCATTCTAATAATGATATAAGAATTGACAACACATAGTATGTGTACACATGAATGCCCATTGTCACTAAAAACTAGATGCCTAAAGAGACAACTGTGAATGTGACACTTAGAAATGTTATCTTTTGAGTTACAAAATATATATGGAAATAATTCATATTGGGAATACAATAATGCCTCTTTTGGAACTATATCCTAACAGAGATTGCTTATAGTTAAAAAATATGTCTGAGTTATAAATAAACCCTTTTTTAAAGTGCAAATATTTTTTCTTTGCATCCTCTGTCAGTAACAGATTATATAGAACTGTTAAAACAACCCAGTCTTCTTCAAACATATCCATACATTGTGCTGATGGAGGACAGCACCTTCTAGTGGAGTCCATAAATAAATAAATGCATTTCTCCTGCTTGTAGCTAAGAGAATGTAACATTGTGAAATGCCCTTGTTCCTAGATACCAAACCGAAAGGATGGTTCCTGTTGTTAAAAGTTAGCATACATCCTTCCTCCTTTCATATGGTATCAGATACACTTGGCACGGAGGTGACAACTTAAGCTAAAAGTCTGTCAAAACAAAGAATAGCTAACAGGCATCTGTAAGGCCGATGTGAAAATGGAGCATGTGCCAACTGGAATGAAATGTGCACAATATAGACTCTTGCTCAGAAAATAAGTACCTCTGTGCTTACTGAACTGAACACATATTCCTGTGCAACCATTCATTTTCTGGAGACAATATAAAATCCTTTGAATCTGTAGGTAAGGAAAAGTCCCTGTGTTCAAGGACATAAAGATATGAATAGCTAAATTTATGCTTCTGCGTCCTAAAATTCTTCAAATGTTTTCATATTCTTGTCTCCCTTTATCCTCGGGGGTATTTTCCAAGACAATCAATATATGCCTAAAACTGCATACAGTACCAAATTCCAGGTATACTGTGGGTTTTTTCACATGTGATTACTCATATGATAAAGTTGAACTTGCAGTTAGGGCAATAAGAAAATGACAATAATAATGACCGAATAGAAAAAAAATATAATATACTAATATGCACATCACATAAATCTGGTCTCCCCCTCCAAATAATTTTCCTTTAATATAAGCAATAAAAACGCTATACCATGATGCCTCAACAGTCTAATAACCAATGTGGTTACTGTGTGGCTGATGAGAGGACAGCACACACAGCCTAGAGTATGGCGTAAGAGAGAAACATGCTGGGTTACAGGGGTATTTCACCACCTAACTCAGAGTGATGTACAACCTAAAACATGAATTGTCCATTTCTAGAATTGTTCATTTGATATTTTTAGGTTGTATGGTTATTGGCCACAGGTAACAAGATCACAGACAAAAGGAAACCACTGTGTTAATTTCACTGCCCACAGATCAGTACCATGTGACAGACAGCAGTTATACAAAACTTCGAGCTGTCAAAAATACAAGGAATTTGTGCTTTCATCCAAGTAGAAAGTAAGCAACACACTATCAACTCTAGATCGATAGAGTCATATTCTCCATTCATCTATTTGTAAGTGTACCACTCTGTGGTGATAATTTGCTGTACTCTAATAAAGCTTGCCTGAAGATCAGAGGACAGAGCCAGCCACTAGATTAAACATAGACACCAAGCAATGGTGGCACACACTTTAATCCTGGCACTCTGGAGGCAGAGATCTGTCTGGATCTCTGTGAGTTCAAAGCCACACTGGGCTACATGAGGTTGACCCAGTCTAGGAGAGAAACAGAGCCAGATAGTGGTGGCACACATCTTTAATTTGTGGTTGAGGTTCACACAGGGAGAATGAACCCACAAAAGATCCACATGAATGGTGATGTTTTAGCAAGTCCCTGAAATAAGCTGAGTGCTCATCCACCAATTAAAACAGCAAACCACACAGAAGAGAATCTACAGTAGCGTCCACATCAAACCTTGTCCTAAATTAAATGACTTGAGATTTCATTCAATGTACAAAAAGCCATAAATAGGATATTTTAAATGTTACCTGCAATTTATCACAAAGGGAGCTGAAATACTCATTATTCCACTGCATTAAAATGTGCTGCTCACATTATTGAATCCCTACAAAATAAAGAAGAGCCAGTTTACTAATGGGCTGAATTAAAATTATTCAGCTACATTTATGGGCTGTGTAGTCTTCTTAAGAATAGGACTGCAGTTCAGTACTAAACCATATCATGCATGCCCAATTCTCCAGTAATGTCATGTAGGTCTAGGTCTGCAGTTCAGTACTAAACCATACCATACATGCCCAGTTCTCCAGTCAATGTCATATAGGTAAGGAATACATTATGAACACTGGATGGGATAATTTCGACATCAACAGAATTGCTGTCAACAATATGCAATGCAAAATTTAATTTTTATTTTATGCTGTATGCAGTAGAGCATAATGGATGTTTTTTCTTGAAATAACCAGAGACCTCCTCAATTAGATATTTTAAATGCCTGAATTCATATTTTGTGACTGCCAGCCTAAATAATTGAATTTCTATTAAAATATTGCACTTATTTTCTGGAAATGATTCTGCCTGGATGTGTGTGTTGTGTTTTAGCTTCTACACCTCCACCACTTATCTTCTCCACCCCCAAAGAACTTATTTTCCTGATTGTTAATGTCCTTAGCACAGTTCCTGTTGACTCTAGAATGGATTTTCCTTAGTGAATTTAGACTTTCTTTGAGAAACCTTATATGTATGTAAAAGTTAACATATTTTATTAAAAATATCATCTTATTTTTAAATATGTTTAACCACTGTTATAAAATATTTGAGGAAGGTTGTAAATATTCTCTAGGAGTTATATTATAGAGGAAGTATTTCTCACCGGGCAGTGGTGGCACACACCTTTAATCCCAGCACTCGGGAGGCAGAGGCAGGCGGATCTCTGTGAGTTCGAGGTCAGCCTGGTCTCCAAAGTGAGTTTCAGGAAAGGCACAAAGCTACACAGAGAAACCTTTTCTCAAAAAAAACAAAAAGAAAAAAGAAAAAAAAGGAAAGAAAGTATTTGTGAAAGAAAATAGTGTGATAAAAAGTAAATCATTTCTAATTTTAAAAAGAACCTTTACTAGAAGAAACTAGTGATCTCAAATATAAACCACAGGGTGGCTTCTTCGGCCATTCTGACAGTTGGAACACCTCCAATGAAAATGTTTTCTGTCCTGTTAAAAGATTAGCTGGAGTCATTCACATTCTTTGTCTCTACCTGATTTGTGCTCTGTGTGCAATTAAGTATTAAGAGACTATTTTTCTATTGGGTAAAATTCAACACCCCATACATTGATTTTCTTTGAAATCACTGCAATTGTCTAAGCCATTTTAAGTTTTTATAGCACTCTAATGTCCATTTTAAATGACCAAAAGAGAGTAAGCATCCTAGGCGAGTATAATTATAAAGGTTTATACTGGTAATATCATAAACTGTTCCTCCAGGAAACTCTGTGAAATTGTTATATATATACTTCAGGCAGGATAAATGCTGTAACAATGATATTAATTTCCCTAGGAAATTCAGTCTAGTTGCCTAGAATTTTATGGTTGGTCATATCGCTAAATATTCCGTACTAGGAGTCTTTGCATGTATCTCCCAACCTCACTTTATAAGTGGTTCATTACCACCTATTTTGTTAGCTTGTGTTGTATACCCTGCAGTGATAGTGTGAGAAAAGATAGATAAATAAAAGCAATAGAGATTCACGGTTCATATACTTTAATTACTTGAATTGTAAGTTACAGCTGCCTGTAACAATTTATAGAAATAAACAATCTCAGTACTGTAAAGGAGCTTCAGATAAATGCGAAAAGAAATTCAAAAGTTGTACTCTCAGTAATTTCAAAACGGGCATGTCTCTGTTGACCTCCCAACTTCTAAGGCTGAGTAATTGCTCTTTATGTATCTTCCTGGCTGTAGTCATGGTTGTAAATGTTCTGGCAGGAGTACCACACGGTCAGGATAACCTGTGTGTTCCCAATGTGTTCCCAGCTCATGTGGCAGGAAAGGATAAACACAAAGTGGGCAGATGGTCTTTTAAGTGGCCATAGTCATCTTGTAATAGATTGCACATTTCTTACCTACACAAGAATAAATTTGATTCCAGGACGTATCCCAAGACACATCTCTTCTATATTTCATAATTCTAATCTCTTGTTTTATCCTCTAGGGTTTTAATATCTAATTATAGTATTTTGTTTAGGTTACTTAGCATTTCTGCCTCTTGTAAATAACTCCTAGAGAATGGCAAAGTGGGATTATTTTCATAAGTAATGACTATTTTGGTTTTCTTTTGTGAAGAAGTAGACACATAATTCATGTCAAAGGATTTGAGTGTCTCCATTCCTATTCCTATCTGCTTTACTACTTAGGAACAACTGTGGCTCCTTCTATGTAACCTATGGAACTACCCTTATTACTAAAATTTACTCAAGCTTAAATTGTTAAATCCTCAAATTGATATTTGCTATTTGATGCTGAGTTGTAATGTAAATATTCAAAAATATATTCTATAATTTTAAATTGTTTTTCACAAGATGAATATGGGACTCTCTCTCCATTGAACTTGGCCCTGAACTAAATTCAGATCTTGAAGATAAAAGAATGTATAGTTGCCTTACATTTTTTATTTTCCTACTGTGTTTTAACACTACATTTATCTTGCTTTACCTACCAAGTCAGATGCTTACAAAGTTACCTTTCAAAGGGATTCATAAAAAAAAAAAATCTAGAGCAGCATCTAGACTAATAATGAGGTTAAGACTCAAAAGTAATGTAGCCTTTGGGGATGTTTCTGTATTCCTTTTTAAAATGACCATTATCTGACAAGAGAGAAGAGCTTTCTTGAAATAAAGAATACTCATCAAAGCTTTTCTGGCAAAACCTTTCCCCTGCTGTGTCTTTATTGATCTTTTCAAGCTTCATGTCTTTGTTGGATGTATTTGTAGGTATTAATGAGAAAGAGCATGCAGCCCCAAAGAATTACACATTTTTTAAAAGTCTTTAACTAATCAATTTAGCAACTAGAGGAGTGCTCTGTTTCATAAATGGCTTTCCATGAACTGACATTTGAAAAGTAACATTGAGATACACACACATACACACACACACACACTCACACATACACACGGGAGGGTTAGAATATATTTTTAAAATATACCAACAAATGAAATAAACTTTTATTAATTGAAATTCAAAATGAATGTAAGTTCCATCTTAAACAGATGAGATGGACCCTAAGAGACTTATTGGAGAGAATATACATATAATTTATTTCTTTATAAATGGACTATAAGTTAAAATAAACCCTTTCCTTCCCAAGTTGTTTTTGGACAGTGTTTTATCATGCCAACAGAAATGAAAAAGCACAATAGGTCTTTATAAATTGATACAGTTTTTTTATATTAGTAAACAAAACAAAATCAAATTAACATATTTTTCTCTTTTCACATGATATTTCCTTGAAAATTATGTGGGCTCTACATACACAGATCTGCTATAAAGAAAATAAACATGCTGGGTATCGACAAAGAACCTTTTTTTAAAAACAGGTAATATTTTAAATTATCAGTAAGAATTTTCAAGTTCAAGTATCATCTGCCATTTTTCTGTTGTTTTGCTAAAACATTCTGACAAAAGCACCGTGAGAAATGAAGGGTTCATACTGAGTCACAGCTCTAGGACACAAGTTCATTGTGGTGACAGGAACTTGTGGAAGAAGCTGGTCACCAGTGTGACTGGAGGCTTGTATCCTGGATGACTGCAGACCAAATTAAAACTCTGAAATTTCACCTGGCCCTAGTGAGAATGGCTAAGATAACAAACATAAGCATGGATATGAGGGACAAAAACGCTTACTTGAGGTGAGATCCTAATTAATCTCTCAGAAACCTCTGGCCAAAAAGGGCCGAGATTTTGTCTCTGCCCTGCTTTATCACCTCCTCACTTCGCCCAGCCTTGTCACTTCCTGTCTTCCCTCTGTACAGACCTCTAAGTTTAACTAGTGGCTAGCTCTGCCCTCTGATCTCCAGGCAAGCTTTATTTGTCAGAACACAGACAAAATATCACATAACGTTTACTCACTGTTAGTGGAAATGCAACACAGTGTAGCCACTATGAAAATCCATGTGGATATCCCTCAAAAACCTGGAATTAGATCTGCCATATAATCCATCTATGTCACTCCTGGGTATATATCAAAAGGATTCTGTATCCTGCTAAAGAGATACTTGCCCATCTAAGTCCATCGTTCATCTATTCACAACAGCCAGGAAAATGGAAACAGCCTAGATGACCACCAACTGACAAATGAATAATGAAAATGTGATGCATAAAGAGAATGAGATATATTCAGTTTACAAAAAATATGAAAATTTCAAGTAAATTGATGGAGGGAGAATTAACATCCTAAATACTCAGACCCCAAGCAAATATAGCATGTCCTTTCTCATATGTGAATGCTAGCTTTGAATCTTTTAGATGTTTGCTTAATCAGGGTAACCAGAGAAGTGAAGAAACCAGTAAAGAGCCATAAGTGATGGTTTCAATGGCAGGAGGAATAGAAGGAGCATGGTGTGAAGGGGGAAATGATAATGGAGAAAGGGAGGTTGACTGGAGCGGGGAATGGAAAATCAAGACAGAAGAGAAAGAATAGGAAGGGGTAACTAACACTAAAGACATTTGAAAATGCCATATGAAAACCTACAACTGTAGAAGTATCATAAAATACTTAACTATACCTATATAAAAGGAGTTTAAATGGATTTTTCACTATCACAGGGAGACACTGAACATTGCCTCTCCCCAACAAAATGGGCTATCAAATAAAAACCTAATGCTGAATATGGATTACCTCTTTTAGAGCTGTTGATCAGCCCAGAGAATCCCCAGACAGCGTTACATGCTATTACCGTTTCTCTTGGTCACCCTCAAGGACATAATAGTAAGATCTTATTACTTAAGACACTGTATAGCTGAGTCTTAAGGCATGAATAATTCAAGCTGGTATCAGTTTGAAGCATCATCCTTGCTGGTTAGCTTTCATAGTGTTATAAGATACCATGCATACTACTAGTGAATTAGATAATGAACAGTCATACCCATCTGTGAACCCTGTAATCTCCAGTAATGACCTGCCTGACAAAATGTGCACTCTTACCATAGTGGCTCAAATATTATGTGAGTAATCAATCATTTTCTAATTGGTTTTAAGACTTGTCATACAAGATAGAACTCATGTCTGCCACCTTTAACAGGACCAGTAGCCTGTAACTGGGTAACATAAGCTCTGGGGAAGAAACTACTACTATGATTCTGCTAAATTGAAGCAGTTTTAAACCACATCTTCAGTACTTATTTTTAGATCCATAGATTAGTACATTTCTCAACCCTCATCAGAAAAGCTTCATTTTGCAGTAGAGAGCAGTTAACACAAGAGACCCCACAATTGGTCAACGCACAGAGAATAATTGGCTGTGAAATGCTCAACATTAAGAGGAACATCTACATCCCTGCTCCGAAGGCTCACATATCAGCATGGAAGAAGAGGCAGAAAGACTGAAAGAACTAGAGACAGTGGATGACCACAGAGAAAGTGTTTGCTGAATATGACATGACAGTCACATGTAAGAGACGAAGCCAAACAGAATACTAGCCTGGTGAAAATGGCAGCTGTAAAGTGCCATCTGGGTGAAGAGTATTGACAACTTAGGGCTGCCGCTGGATGATGTGATAAAATAAGAGCCAGATAACTTCATAAGAAAATGTCATTTTACGACAAAAACTCCATCCAACATTTCATGATTTTTAGGTTTCTACAACATCTCAGTGATCTCACAGAGACTTGATCTGAATCATTTGAACTACATGAAAAATTTGAGTTATGATTTTAAAAGTTAGAAAGTCTCCAAAGTATTTCTATTGTCTGGGAAATGATTTCTGAGAAAGAAAAAAGAGACAGAGAGAGTGTGTGTGTTTATTCACAGAAAATACTTCTTCAACATGCTTAGCTCACGTTATCATAAAGGCTTCATCATTATTAGCTGTTTGAAGTTTTTTAGAATTGTGTGAGTTAATTAACACCATGAAAATGGCTACCAGTAGCTAAAGCTGTTACACATGATTCAATGATAACCAATTATCTTATAAATGCACAACTACCATCATATGACTTTAAACTACTTCCAAACAAACCCGGATTGAGTTATAATGACAAACTAAAGTTCAAATCATACATGAACTGTAGGTTTTGTTTCTTTTGAAGTTATACTTAAACTTTTATGAAAACCGTTAATTTTTTCCAATTTGGAGTAAATATATATGTATAATTTATATATGTGAAAAATATATAAAACTTTACATATGTAGTATGTAAATACATATATGAAATATGTATAAGGTAAATTCAAATCAATAAGCTGAGACAATACTCTTGCTTCACTTGAACATGTGAAAATCTGCACTTAGTAAAATTTAAAAATATATAGTTGTGAAGTTTTTATTGGCTTTATAAAATTTTGATACTTACTTAAATACATCTTTCAACTACAGTATGGGAGACTTAGTAAAGGACAAATGATTAAAATTATTTCTGAGAAGAAATTCATTCAGGAGAGGCAACAAGTAACTTCTACTAGAGGAAGAATATAAACAAGAAAAAAGAATGGTTTAAGCATAAACAGTGCCAGTTAACAAAGGCGTTTGCCAAAAAGTACCTCAAAGTGAGTAGTAATTACAAAAAATTAATATTGATGAGTGATATAAAGAAGACTGGGGATTATCTAAAATATGAGGAGCAGCTGAAAAAGAGAGATTCTGAGATATCAGTTTTCAGTGTCATTAAGACCATGGAGAGATGCACCATTATTATTTTTTTCAGAATACATTTTTTAGTAGATATCAGTGATACTCAATAGTAAGCTTCATTAAGGCATTCTGCTACATTATCTCATTATTCATTGACTCACCCTGTATTATTCTCTCTTGTTCCATCATTGTCATTCCTGATAGTCTGATTCCTTCTTGAAATAATCCCGTGTTTGCAAGCCCCGCCCCACCAAAGTCTATGTCCCACTAAAAATGTTATATGGGTCTTTCTAGGTCATAAATTCACTTAACACAATGATTTTAATTGCCTTCTATTCCATGTGATGTTGACTTCTGCAATCTACAGTTGACTGTAACAAGCTATGTGATTCCTGTTCACTACAGATGTGGCTAGCTTTTAAGGATGAACTATAGAGTGGCTAGCTTTTAAAACATTTATAATTAATATTTATATGTAGTATCTATACATAAATAACCTAATCATTTAATACTTTAGATGGTTACAGATATGGATATCAACCTTATTAGATAAAAATATTGGTGTAAAAACATTACACATCATATTATATTGGTAGTTTTATAATCTAAGATGATCAGCGAATTATTGGGTTAATTTCAATCACATCATCAATGCATTCATTTTTAAGTTGACAATATTAAAACTACTAAAATTATTTTTTATACTAAAAGTGAAGAGAGAAAATACAATGATAATTTTATTTAAAAATTATCAATGAAAATTAGAAAACATGAGTTTTCACAATGTATACTATGTAACTTGTGGTGAGTATACCACAAGATTAAAATAATATAATGAAACATTGATCCATGTAAAAAAATTACCTCAGTGTCATGATATTAATGATATAAATAGTTGAAATTAATGAGAGACAATGAGAAATTCATTCAATAAACTATGGAACAGAAAACATGATTTCAAATCAACCATAAAATCTTCATATCCAGTGTTTTAACTTGATCTGGAGATCCAAACTGAGATTCTCACATTTATTAAACAAGTACATTGCTAACTGAGAAAAATAACTAACCGCAAATTATCTTTTAAGACAATGGGGAATAAAAACTATATAAATCCATGCTTGCTCAGCATGAGAACCCGAGTCTCAGGTCTCCATAACCCATCTAAAATAGCCTAACATCTTCAGATTATCATGCTTTCATTTTCTTTTCATTTTTCATTTTCCTTTACAGTTCTGGTCCCATCATTCTGAATATCTTTAAGATTGTCAATATCCCTTGTGAAGCCTGATACTCAGCAAAAATGTTCTGGATGAGATGAAATCAAGTGAAGAACAGCAGAAACCATAACTTCTCCCATTCTCCACAGTGATTCATATTGTCAATATACAACATTTCTGTGTGTGAATTGCTGTGGTTCCTATCAATAATGTGACATACAGTGTACATCTCAGTTACTCTTCAGCATAGCTTTAAATATGAAAGGGGAAGGGTATCATTGATTTTGCCTTAATCCTTCAAATTAAAAATATAGTTTGTCATTACAGCTAGTTACACTGAATTTTCCATAACTAACCTACATTATCTCTACAATGTTCCTTCATCTGCCTACAATCATGCAGTCATCTACACATGCAAAGGAAAAGAACTCCAAGGCATACTAAATGTACACTGCAAACACCTACCACAGATTTCAGCTGGCACTGAAATCATCACTGAGGTACACTGATTGTCTGTTTAAAAGACTCAATACATCAAGTTCAGCATCTTCAAACATCACAAGTTGAAGACATCAAAAGATTTTTTTTCTGTAGTCTAGACTAAGCTAAATTTTACTAGCCAGATGCTCATAGGAATTTATGCTTATTTTAAAACTCTGGCACCATTCCTCAATGTTGTTTGAACATCAGAAAATGTAATCTTTTTTTCCCTTCATCCCAGGCATCAAGTATCGATCCTGTATCTCAGAATACTTCTGATGGGTACACATGTGCTAACTGTTTTTCTGTTTGGGTAGAAAATAGCAAAGCATCACATGAGTTGTTTCTAATTGGTCCAAATCAAGCAGTGACATCACTTTCTCACTTTTATTTTTCCTCTTTGAGACTTGGTCATATTTTTCCCACATCTTCATGACAGACTTCACACTCTGCTTCCCAATCTTTCCATTTTCGTTTTCTGGGAATTCTATAAGATGGAAATATTAAAGCCTACCTTTTCTCATAAACTTTATAACCTTCCATAAAGCTTTATGGAGGACCTAGAGCTTGTGTGCTTGATCCAGACAGATGATTACCAACACTCACTGACTGTACCCTACAGTTTATTTTTTTTTTCTGATTTAACTCCCAAGAGATATTTCCATGCTTTCAGATCAACAAAATCATTTTCATGATTTGCGAAAGAAAGGCTGTAGTGATTCAATTTATAAAAATTTTCAGATTACACATTTGGGTTTTTTGGTTGTTTTGTTTGTTTATTTGTTTGTTTTCTGTGTGCAGTTTGTTAAAGGCCTTTCATGGAGCATTCCTCTCTTTAATATAATTTTCTTTGTAATTAAACAAAAAGAGCTTTTGACCCAAAACATTTCCCAGGTTATAAAATTTGTCTGCCTATGAATTTTCCATTTTTAAGTGTACTTGCCCTTTGTGTTACTTTCCTGTCTACAAAAATGGTACTTTATCTTTTTTGAGGCCCATATAGTATATTCCCTGTTCTTCTTGTTATTACACTAGCTACAATTTAGTAAGACTGAATACTGATTTTTAATTTCCAAAATCCAAATAGTTGTCATATCTCAATGTCCAAGTGCTTGGATGTTATTTTAGTATTCTTTGCTCTTTTGGGGGGGGCCGACCACCCAGCTCTCAAATCACACAGAGACTTATCTTACTTATAAATGCCTGGCCCTAGCTTGGCTTGTTGCTATCCAGCTTTTCTTAACTTTAAATTATCCTGTCTATCTTTGACCTTGGGACTTTTATATATATCTTTCCTGTATACCTTTTCTTTCCTTCTTACTCCATGTCTGGCTGGGTAGCCCGGGTGGCTGGGTGGCTGGGTAGCTGGCCCCTTAAGTCCTTCTCCTTCCTCTGTTGTTCCTTCTTCTTCCTCTTCCCAGATTTCTCCTTCTACTTATTTTCTTTGACTGCCAGGCTAGCCTATCCTTTGCCATGCCTTGCTATTGCCCATTCAGCTCTTTGTTAGATCAAGCGGGTGTTTTAAACAGGCACAGTAACACAGTTTCACAGAGTTAAACAAATGCAACAAAAATAAAAGCAACACAAGCTGGAATGGACAGAGTAGGAGGGCAGGGAGGAAGATACCATGATGGATGTGGACATCATGGGAGTGGGAAGAGGCAGGGTGCTGTGGAGCCTCTCAGGAATCCACAAGATTGACCCCACCTTGGTCTGCTGGCAGTGGTCCAGAGAGTGCCTGGACCGGTCTACTCTGGTGACCAGCCTAGCAAATAACCTAGCTGTCATCATAGAGCCTTTGTCCAATGACAGATGGAGGCAAATACAGAGATCCATGGCCAGGCACCAGACTGAGCTCCAGGAATCCAATTGAAGAGAGAAAGAAAGGAGAGATACTGCAGGCGAGGGACGTCGAGATCATAATGGGAGTATGTGCAGAGATGACACTAGTGGAAGCCCATGAAGTGTGGAGCCCCCATGAGACTGGACTAGGCTCTCTGAATACGGAAGATGGTTGTTTGGCTCAAACTGGGGAGCACTAAGGCAGGGGGATGGGGATCTGTCCCTGGTCTATGGGCAGGCTTCTGGAACCCGGTGCCTGTGGTGTAATACCTTGCACAGTTTGGGTGCAGTGGGAAGGGGCTTGGACCTGCCTAGGCTCAGTGTGCTAGGCTCTGCTGACTCCCCATGGGAGATCTCGATCTGGGGGATGTGGGTTTGTGGGGTGGCTTGGGAAAGAGGGCTGGGGGTGGGAGGAGGGAGGAGGGGGGTTTGTAGATAGTATGTGGAGTGAGTAGAAAATTTCTTAATAAAGAAAAATGAAAAAATAAAGGTTTTCATGAAACAGATGGGGATGTTGGACTTTTTTTTTTCATGCAAAGTTTCCCAGCATAGGCCCCAGGCCCCAAAAAGCTGGCTCATGCACTAAGGACAGGTCCCAGCTCCACTGTCTGGGGGCCTCCCAAACAGTTCAAACTAACCAACTGTCTCACTTATCCAGAGGGCCTGGTCCAGTTCCATGCAGGCTCCTCAGCTATTGGTTCATAGTTCATGTGTTTCCACTAGTTTGGCTATTTGTCCCTGTGCTTTTTCCAATCCTGGTCTCAACAATTCTCGCTCATACAATCCCTCCTCTTTCTTGCTGATTGGACTCCCGGAGCTCCACCTGGGGCCTGGCCGTGGATCTCTGCATCTGCTTCCATCAGTCATTGGATGAGAGTTCTGTCATGACAGGGTGTTGGGCCATCAGATCACCAGAGTAGGTCAGTTTGGGCTTTCTCTCGACCATTGCTATTAGTCTATAGTGGAGGTATCTTTGTGGATTTCTGGGGACCTCTCTAGCACTTTGCTTCTTCCTATTCCCATTGGGTCTTCATTTATCATGGTATCTCTTTTCTTTTTCTCTCTCTCTGTTCTTGATCCAGCTGGGATCTCCCACTCCCTTAAACTCTCTTTCCCCTGACCCTTGCCCTTCATTATCCCCCGCCTCGCGTCCAGTTTGCTCATGTGGTGCATGCCTTTAATCCTAGCACTCAGGAGGCAGAGGAAGGCGGATCTCTGTGAGTTCGAGCCCAGCCTGGGCTACAGAGTGAGTTCCAGAAAAGGCACAAAAAAAAGGTACACAGAGAAACCCTGTCTCAAAAAACTGAAAAAATAAAAAATAAAAATAATAGTAGATGTTGGACTTTTAAATTTAGCTTTCTGATGCGAGTCTCCCACAAAATGGCTGCCTAGAGAAGCAGCCTATGTGATGTTCAAACCAGGGTAGTATAAACTTGAACAAGAACTCCAGAATCCTATGACTCAGCACAGGCTTAGAAAGTAAGTATAGAGACTTGGCTACACAGACTCCTTACCTCTTCAGGAGGGTTATTGCCCAAAGAAGAACAGAGTAGGGTCCTATAAGAAACCCTCTCATCTCGTACTAACTGGTTGTCTGAGTTAAGGTTTTTATTGCTGTAAAGAGACACCATGGCCATGGCAACTCTTACAAAGCAAACATTTAATCGGGGCAGCTTGCTTACAGTTCCAGAAGTTCAGTCCATTATCATCATGGTGGAGAGCATGACAGCATGCAGGCAGATGTGATACTGGAGGAATAGCTGAGAGTCCTACATCTTGCAGGCAACAGGAAATCAACTGCCTCACTGGGCTGTATTCTAAGCATAGGAAACTTCAAAGCCCACCCCCACAATGGCACACACCCTCCCACAAGACCATATCTACTCTAACAAAGCCACACCCCCTACTAGTGCCACTCCCCATGAGATTTGGGGGGCCAGTCACATTCAAAACACCACACTGGCAGAGTAAGTATTTGAAGGTCAGTCATGTGTTGTCAGCTTTCAGTTACTGTAAGAGGTATCCAGGATGAGTCTACTTAAAGAAAAGGCTTATCTTTACTCACATTTGGGGATCCTAGTCAGTGACTAAGGTGAGCACATTGCTTTTAGAATTGTAGTGGACAGCACAGCACATTATGGGAGGAGCTCGTGACAAAAGAAAGCCAATCACTGATATCAATGATGTGAAAGAGAGGGATAAATAAAATGGGATCCCCGATCCTCTATATAAGGCAAGCTCCCTGCAAATGCACTAAAGACTATAACAAGGCCTCTCCTCCTAAAGCCTCCACCAGTCACTATGCGTCATAGCCAAAAGATGAAGACTTTAGGGTATAGGCCTATAGATAGCATCCCAATTCTAAATGTTATCAACTGTCAGAGATCATCATTTGGTCTCCAAAAAAATAAAGGCGCCTATGAAATGTGTATTCAAGGTACTGCCTTGTTGAAATGAGAACCTTAGATTAAGATTAGATGACTCAAGGCACTGAGTAATACCCGCTTACAGGCAAAATTAACACTGGAAAAATGAAATACCCAAGACAAAATCCAAAGACAGCCTGAAGAAGAGCTTAACCAATCAGGTGCCAGAACTTGGTCAAATAAAATTAATAGTGACATTCAGTAGAGTAGAGTTGACAAAAAGGGGAGTGACATATACCTCATGACAGATGTTAGTAATTAGAAGATTTAAAAATATGTGAGAGTAAATTTTCTTCAAAGATCTTGTGAAGAACCCAAAGAACAACGTTGAAGTCAGGCATGATGGCAGACACCTTAATCCCAGGACTCTAGAGGCAAAGTCATGAAGATCACTGAGTTTAAAGCCAGCCTGGACTGCAGAATGAGTTCCAGGAAAGCCAGGGGTACAAAGAAGAACCTTGTCTCAAAAAAAAAAAATGGTGGTGCCACCTCCTACTCTTGCCAAGAATGAAGAATGGGAAGTAGGAAGATAACACAAGCATGTAGAACAATAGGAAAGTCTAATTGTCTGAGTCCTTGGAGTAGCAGGGCCAAGTATACTAAACACACAGTCCATTCATATAGTAGCAGGGCCAAGGATACTTACTAAACACACAGTCCATTCATGTAGTAGCAGGGCCAGGAATACTAAACACACAGTCGATTCAATTCATGGGGGCCAAGTACAATGCGTAGTACAAAATAGGTTCCCTATAAAACTGAGTGGGTTCATGGAATACACTTTATAGCTCCAAAGGCTTTCTTATGGTGCTTTGTAAAGACTGACTAGACATCTCTAGGGAATTTTTATTCTGTTGGAAAGGGTTAATGCTAAGCACTAGTTACCTTTTTAATTCTGCTCCTATATTATAAACTTACAACCTTATTTGGATTAATTGAACCCCAATGTTTCAATATGTATGACTTAAATATAAATTGGACATGAAACAAAGCCATAGGCATATTGCATAAATTATTCTTTTTATAATTTAAAGTTGAAAAATAATAGCTATCTTGGGATACAAAATAATCATAGTATTCTAGAAAGATTTTAACATTTAGGGGAAAGAAGTCAAAAGGATGTGACCATTTACTAATTAATGTAATTACTAAAAATATCATTAATTAGGAACAATTTTCACATCAAGAGAGCAGTCATAACAGTGTTTTAAAAACCACAGGTTTCAACCCATTCTAGTTCATGACTAGAATGTTTTAATGAAATAAAAAAACACTAGTTTTGCATGTAACTAGTGCTTGATTAAACATATATTAGCTTTATGTAATATGTGTGTAACATAGATAAAAATACTCATTAAATTGTGTATCCACTTTTTGTTTATGTATTGCCCAAATACTTGTTGAGTAACTACTAGGGTAACTAATTGGTATTAGAATTGGTGTTAAAAGTCAAGGGAATTTTCTTTGTAAATTTCATGTTCTAATCACAAAGGAATATACTAGCCATGAAATCACTGAAGCATTAAAAATTTTGTAAAAATCAATGTTTCTAAGTGAGATAATAAGTATCTAAAGGAGTATGGGGAAGTGGAATTATAAAGTCAAGATGATATCTGAAGGACAAGGACAGTACTAAATGCTGAATCTGAAATATATTCCAACAGTCCTGTGTGGCTGATATATTGTGCACCCTAATAAACTAGGTTCAGAGAGCGGAACAGCCACTAGACAGACATAGAGAACAGAAAATGGTGGCACACACACCTTTAATCCTCGCATTCTGGAGGCAGAGATCCATCTAGATCTTTGTGATTTCAAAGCTACACTGGAAAGAGCCAGGCATGGTGACACACACCTTTAATCCCAGCACTTGAGATCTCATGTCTTGCTTGGGAAAGACACACCCCTTTAATCCCAGGAAGTGATGACAGGAAGCAAAAAGGTATATAAGGTGTGAGGACCAGGAACTAGAGGCTCTTTAAGCATTTAGCTTGTAACAGCAGTTCAGCTGAGATCCATTCTGATGAAGCCTCAGAGGCTTCCAATTTGAGAAAACAAGATCAGCTGAGAAGTTGGCAAAGTGAGGTTGAATATGGTTTATTCTGCTTCTCTGATCTTTCAGCGTTCACCCCAATACCCGGCTCCAGGTTTGTTTTCATTAATAAGACCTTTTAAGATTCATGCTACAGTCCTGTGTTAAAGTTTTGGGCCCTTATATTTTTGGGTGTGAGCCTATACTTAGCAGTGGAGTCACTGTCCCATCCATACAACGCATTGAACATAGAGACATCAAGCTGATGCCTGCATGGAACCTTCACCCCTACGTTCTAATCTTTTTGGTGCTAGAAGGTACTCTGCTGGCAATGGAAGAGAAACTTGAACAACAACAGCCCCCAAACCCTCCACTTACAATCTGTTCTGCCTGAAAGATGTGCTGGGGCAATGGTGGCTAAGAACTTAAGGGAGTGGCCAACCAATGACTGGTTTAACTTGAGGCCCACTCTTACCACACCATGAGAGCAAGCAGAGGCCCACAGCTAGACATTTTGTAGAGATCGAATCTAAATTGGAAGTCTCCATTGGGTCCTTCCCTTAGAGATGGGGAACACCACCAAAGAAGGGAAGGAAAGATTGTAGGAGTCAGAGGGAGTGGACACTACGAAAATATGGCCCACTCAATCAACTAAGTAGGTTTCATATGGGCTCACAGCAACTGAAGCAGAAAGCACAAGGCCTGTATGGGTCTACACCAGCTCCTCTGTATATATAACTGTTAGCTTGGTGTTTTTGTAGGACTACTAACAATGACAGTGAGTGTATTTCCAACTCTTTTGCCTGCTCTTAGTACTCTTCCTTCTTTTGGGTTGCCTTACCCAGCCTCGATATGAGGCCCTTTGAACCTTGTCTTACTGTACCTTGTTTTGTCCTATTTGGCTGGTATCTTGCAGGCATGCTCTCTTCTGAAGACAAAACAGAGGAGGGGTGAATCTGGGAGTGCTGGGAGGAGTAGAAGGAGAGAAACTGGTTTGGATGTATTTTATGAGATAAGAACCTACTGTCAATAAAAAATACATGCTAGACAGATGAATAGACAGACAGACAGACAGATGATAGATAGGTAGATAGATAGATAGATAGATAGATAGATAGATAGATAGATAGACAGACAGACAGACAGACAGACAGACAGACAGACAGACAGACAGACAGATAGATAGATAGATAGATAGATAGATAGATAGATAGATAGATAGATAGACAGTAAAGTTTTTGTGCATCCCCAGTTACTACAGAGAGGAGGTGATTCTTGTTGGAGAGAGTTATCCAGCCATTGGGAATATGCCTTTTGTTTCCTCTAACTTTTGCTTCCTGGCTACCATGAGGGTGGGGGCTAACCTCTGCAATATGCTCTGCCATAGTGCAGGGTATTTCACCAACATAGACACAAATAAACAAGGACCAATGAGCATGGACAGAAACCTCTGAGATAATAAGTCAGAGTAAAGCTTTTCACCTTGAAAAATGAGTATCTCAGAGACTGCAAAAGCAACTTAAGGAGGGAAGAGTTTATTTGAGCTCACAGTTCTATGGCACATTCCACAAGGTAAGGAAGTCATGACCACAATAGAGAGGCAGCGAACCATATTGTGTGTGCAGTCAGGAGGAAGCAGAGAACAGCAATGCAAGTTTCTGTTCAACTGCCTTTCTCCTTTTTATTCAGTCCAGTCTTACAGCCCCTATTACTGCTATCCAAAGTTAAGGTGAGCCTTATCATCTCAGTTAATCTAATCTTGCCAATCCCTCACAGGCATGCCTAGAGGCTAACCTAGCTTATAAAATCCCTCATAGGTGTCCCAGATATCTATCTCTTAGGTGATTCTAGTCCTTACAGTGTTAAAATTGGATAATAATTATCAAAGGTACATCATCATAGCAAGGGAAAACTGACTACATAATTTGGTGTTCATCTTCTACATAGGAAATTTGTAGAATATTATTCTAAGGTGTTATAAATGGAAATTTCTGCCCCATACCATCCCACAGCCACTTTCCAAATTATCATATAGAGACATATTATGATTATAAATGTATGGCCATTAGCTCAGGCTTGTTACTAACTAACTCTTACATTTTAATTAATCCATAATTCTTATCTATGTGTAGCCACATGGCTCTGGGCTTATTACCTCAATTTCTATAATACTGCTTGCTCTACAGCTGGCTAAAGGCTCATGACTCTGCCCTTCAACTTCCTGTATCTTCATTTGGCTTTTCCACCAAGCCTTATTCTGCCTGGCTATAGGCCAAACAGCTTTTGTTATTGATCAATGAGAGCAACATACATTCACAGCATAGAAGTGTTCTCCCACAGCATTTCCCCCTTTCTATGATATAAAGAAGGAAGGTTTTAAGTTTAACATAGCAAAATTACAAATAATAAAATAGTCATCAAGCCAGAATTACAGTTACAATATCTAGTCTATTCATATTTGACAAAATCAGAAAAAAAAAACATTCAATTGTCTATCCTATCTTGGTGAGTCTAAACTTTTATATCTAATTTATCTTTTATCATAACTAAGAAAAATTATAACTGTGACTATCTAGTTTTCAACTCCATCAAAGATTTTAAAAGGATAAAATTTTACCCAATGACAGGGACACCAGGCTACCTGGACAGTTACACAAAGTTCTTCTGTAACATTGGGATATCCATCTTTGGACTACAAGCCTAGTATATCTCACACACTTTTCTGTGAAGCTTGATTTCTGAAGGACTGTCCCACTTTGTCTTGGCAAAGTCCTACAGTCACTTACTTTTCTAACCTATTGTCCAATTTGGACAGCATACTGTCAGCAGTTGAGACAAGGGCAGTTTCTTACCCAGTGACTAACTTTTGCCGCAAAGAAAGTAAACTCCATATGGAGTTTCTTCAGTGCCCATCATCTTCTTTGAAGAAGATTGGTGCTGCCAGGAGAAGAAATGTCTTACACTTTTAATTGAGCTGCATAAGCACAATATCTTAAAAAAGAATAGAAATATGCATATAGTATAAGAAAATTAACTTGAAATTTGTGTCAATAAACTAAAATCCACATCAATGTAAAATATGTAAGAGTAATAGTTGAGTTTTTTTGGATTAAAGTGATTCTATAATTTACCTTTTTATCCTATCATTTCTATATCCACCCTTTTCTTTTCACACTGAGACTCCTCAATCTAATCTCCTAGGTTGAGGGTTTTTTTTTTTTTTTTTTTTTTTTTTTTTTTTTTTTTTTTGGTTTTTTCGAGACAGGGTTTCTCTGTGTAGCTTTGCGCCTTTCCTGGAGCTCACTTGGTAGCCCAGGCTGGCCTCGAACTCACAAAGATCCGCCTGCCTCTGCCTCCCGAGTGCTGGGATTAAAGGCGTGCGCCACCACGCCCGGCCGGGTTTTTTTTAATAACCATTACCAATAACAATTTATAACAACCCCTTAAACAATGACAAATATTCATTATTTATTATTGGGAATGTAGGCATATTTCTCTAGACTACTTCCTGCTGATTGAGGGCACTGGTAATCTTTAAGGTACCCCGAGAAAATTCAGGATTATAGTCAAGTCCTAACTGGAGTATTCTGTGAGGCTAGATCATCTCAGCCTTGAAGCTGTTCTAGATGTGGAACTCAGAGGAAACTACAACAGAGGTGCTCTGAAATGTTGGATCACCTGGGTCATCCATTTCCATTGGGGATTTTTCAGGGGGTTTCTTGATCAAACCTGATTTTTCTTATTCTAGAATGAATTCACAGCCTCTCATTTCCTGTGAAAGTAAAAGCAAAACCTCCTTTACAATGTAAAATATCGTTTTACTTAAATATTGAAGTAAAGACATTTTCAAAATATATAGGTTGGATTAATCTAACATTTATAATCAAATGCCTCTTAGCAGCTATTTCTCCTTCTTCAGCAGCCAAACAATTCAAAGGCAACACAATAACATACAGTATCCAAACTATCTGTATATTTTCCCTCTTTAGGTGGCTTTTTTATATTACTTTACTCTCTTTTTAAGGACTTTATTATTTTAAAAGTACATATTTCTTTTTTATGACTATCTATATCTTCTCTTTACTCTCTCAAGCCTATGTATGTTTTTAAACACACTGTAAACTGCTTAGAGGTTTTTTACTTTTTTCATCTGAATCTGTCTACTGCATATCTCTATCTTTCCTGACCATGAGTCTTTAAACTGCTAACCTGTATGGATAGGACCTCTGCCTCTGCCCTGGCAAGTGGCTCTGCCCTGCCTGGTTCCCTAAGGGCCCAGCTTCATGGTGGAGGCATTGGAGAGAGCCATGTTCACATCTCCAACTCTGGGGAGCTTCTGGATCCATGCTGCCATTGAGCAGCGCACTGCTGGCTATTCATAAGCCCTATCCAGATGTTTAGTAACAGAGCCTCTCAAAAGACCTATGCTATTTTTTGCCATTCACACTGGCAGGAAGCTGTCTCTTAAAGGAGCTGTGCCTCTGTTCACTGACAGCAAATAGAACCCACTGGAGAAAAGGTAGCTCTCAAGAAGCCATACTTGACTTCATTCTTGTATGTCTAGAATCATTGTTTAAGCTTTTTCGGGTTTTATGTGGAAATTTCAGTCCCATGTTGCAATGCCATATATAAACGGACATTTTCCTATATCCCTACAGCTGCTCTCAAATATCCAGCAGCTGTTTTCCAAATTACCACACAGGCTTATATTAACTATAAATGTTCAGCTTATACCTCAGATTAATTACTAACTAGATCTTACATTTAAATTAACCCATAATTCTTATCAATGTTCAGCCACATGGCTTGGTACCTTTTCTCAGTATGACATTCTCATCTTGCTTCCTCTGCATCTGGCTGGCAACTCCTGACTCCACCCTTCCTCTTCCCAGCATTCTTAGTTTGGTCAGCCAGCCTATCCTTCCGGATTGGCTACTGGCTAATCACTGTTTTATTAAACCAATTTGAGTGACAAATCTTTACAGTGTACAAGAGGATTATTCCACAGCAAGGTGTTTAACTTCTATTTATGTTGCATTTGTTTAACTCTGTGAAGCTTTGTTGCTTTGCCTGTCTAAAACACCTGATGGTCTCATAAAGAACTGAACAGCCAATAACAAGGCAGGAGAAAGGATGGGATGGGCTGGCAGGCAGAGAGAATAAATAGAAGGAGAAATCTGGGAGGAGAAGAAGGAATGAAAGAGGAAGGAAGAGGATGCTATGGGCCAGCCACCCAACTACCCAGCTACCCAGCGACACAGCCACACAGCTACACAGCTACACAGCCATCCAACCACCTAGCCACAGAGTAAGACTGAAGTAAGGTTACAGAAGTAAGAAAAGAGAAAAGCCTAGAAGCAAAAGGTAGATGGGATGATTTAAGTTAAGAAAAACTGGCTAGCAACAAGCTAAGCTAAGGCTGGGCATTTATAATTAACAAGAAGCCTTTCTGTATGATTTATTTGGGAGCTGGGTGGCAGATCCCCAAAGAGCAAAAGAGTAAAGAGTATAGGAGTAAAAAACAACCAACAACATTTTGTCACCCAACATGGGGCTAGAGTAAAAGAAAATGCAACCACAGGAACTAGTAAACACAACAGCCGCAGATGCAGATGTTGTGAATTGTAGTTCATTAACTATTTAACATCAACCACCAACATTGCCCTGGGAAGAAGATTTCCCCTTTGATAAACTTCTTACTTATACAAAACTGCTCCTCCTTAAGTTCCATGATTATTTTAATTTTGGAAAGTTCAAAGTCTCTGAAAAACAAACAAATCCACATTTTCATATTTAGAAAGAATAACATATTTATGATTAGATATTTTCATCTTACCAAATTTATATGTTATCAATAAAGAAATCTGAAAATTAGAACACAAGAAAGTTTACTGTGCCAGTCTCTATATGAGTTTGAAAGATGTCCAGTGTATCTGATACTGACCTTAATGAGATTAGTAGACAAACACCTCAAATGTTTTCACAAGAAAAGCACTAAATTTCTAGACTATACCAAGAAAAAAAGGAAACAAAGCCTACCAATGATTTAGGAATAGAAAAATAGAGAGATTAGATTTGTGAGGAAACAGAGAACAAATACCCAGAATGACAGAGGTAAGAGAATCCCTGCCTGTAGGAAAACTATGTTATTCTTCATCTTACCTGATCACAGACAGCTGTTGACAATTATTATGAGAAACCCTTTGAAGAATATAGTACTGCTATTTAGGAGTTGAAGAACAACAATGTAAACACAACTTAAAAAGCTCAGTCAGTTCCAAGGACAGATTTTTTTTAAATTATTTTCTTACTTTTTTATTTTTTTAATTCTATAATTTAATTTAATTTTACATGTCAGCCACGGATTCCCTTGTTCTCTCCCCCTTACCCCCAGCTGCCCCCCCATTCCCATCTCCTCCAGGGCAAAGACTCCCCTGGGGATTGAGTTCAACCTGGTAGATTCAGTCCAGGGAGGTCCAGGCCCTCCTCACAGGCTGAGCCAAGTGTCCCTGTATAAGCCCCAGGTTCCAAACAGCCAGCTCATGCACTGAGGACAGGACCCGTCCCACTGCCTGGATGCCTCCCAAACAGATCAAGCTAACCAACTGTCTCACTTATCCAGAGGGACTGATCCAGTTGGGGGCTCTTCAGCTATTGGTTCATAGTTGTTTGGCTAATTGTCCCTGTGCTTTTTCCAGTCTTGGTCTCAACAATTCTCGCTCATACAAACCCTCCTCTTTTTTGCCAATTGGATTCCTGGAGCTCTACCTGGGGCCTGGCCAAGGATCTCTGCATCTGCTTTTATCAGTCATTGGATGAGATTTCTAGCACAACAATTAGGGTGATTGGCCATCCCATCACCAGAGTAGGTCAGTTCGGGCTTTCTCTCAACCATTGCCAGTAGTCTATTGTGGGGGTATCTTTGTGGATTTCTAGGGACCTCTCTAGCACTTTGCTTCTTCCTATTCTCATGTGGTCTTCATTTATCATGATCTCTTATTCCTTGTTCTCCCTCTCTGTTCTTGATCCAGTTGGGATCTCCCGCTCCCCTAAGCTCTCTTTCCCTCAAAACTTGCCCTTCATTACCCCCACTCACGTCCAGGCTGTTCATGTAGATCCCATCCATTTCTCTGTCACTGGGCGATCCCTGTATCTTTCTTGGGGTCCTTTTTTCTAGGTAGCCTACCTGGAGTTGTGAGTAGCAGTCTAGTCATCTTTGTTTTGCATCTAGTATCCTCCTATGAATAAGTACATACCATGTTTGTCTTTCAGAGTCTGGGTTACCTCACTCAGGATGATTTTTTTCTAGATCCATCCATTTGCCTGCAAACCTCATGATGTCATTGTTTTTCTCTGCTGAGTAGTATTCCATTGTGTATATGTACCACATTTTATTTATTCATTCTTCAGTTGAAGGGCATCTAGGTTGTTTCCAGGTTCTGGCTATTACAAATAATGCTGATATGACATGATAGTATACTTGAGTAACCCCAAAGATTCAACCAAGGAACTGACACAGCTTATAAACACCTTCAGCAACATAGCAGGTACAAGATCAACTCAAAAAAATCAGTAGCCCTCCTATATACAATTGACAAACAGGCTGAGAAGGAAATCAGAGATACATTACCCTTTACAATAGCCACAAATGATATAAAATACCTTGTGGTAACACTAACCAAGCAAGTGAAGGACCTATATGACAAGAAATTTAAGTCCCTGAAAAAAGAAATTGAAGATGTCAGAAAATGGAAAGTTTTTGTTTTTATCATAATTATTATTATTAAAGTGGCAAGAGTCCATGAAATGGTTTAATGTAGAAGGTCCACCACCATCACATATGTTTGAATAGCTAGTCTCCAAAACGCTGTGCTGTTGGAGACACTGTGGAACCCTTAGAGATGGGAACTACTGGGAAGTCTTGGGTGCTTAGAAGAATGGGAGGTTACAAATGCCATATAACCAACTGCATCACTCCCAATGTCCGTGGCATGAGTTGCCCCATTTATGTTGCCTTGTGTCCCTATAAATCTGAGGTCAAATAAACACTTCCACCAGTAAGTAGATCCTTTTAAGCTATTTGATCATAGCCATTGTTGTATTTTGAAAACAGCAAGAAGGAGTCACACCATACAACAGGGCCCACATGGGAGGCTTATGGAGGGGAGGGGAGAGAAGGATCAGAGACAGGTCCCTGGGGATGAGAGCAAAGGAAGGGAAAGGGGAAAAGGCGAGAGGTAGGCAAGCCCCTCCTTTTAATTAGGAAAAGTAGCAAATGTGCACAGGGGATGCTCTTAGTGGCTGCAAATGAGGCTATAGCCTGTCAGGACACTAAGGGCAGGCCAGTACAGATGCCTAAATGCTAACAGCCATGAGGAAAGTTAGTAGTTGTTAGGAACAGAATATGAAAAAAAAGTACCATGTGTTGTGCTGAACTTTGGTCCCTTGCATGTGACATCACAAGGAGTCCATGTGGGGTATGCTAGATACCAGTCCACATAAGGTACTGCATGGGGCTGCATGCCCTTATACTGCAGAGAAGCTGTTGGTTGGTGGGTGAGCAGTTGAACTGTTTCTGACAGAACTGGACTTCCCCCAACCTGTTGAACCTCGACATAGTGAGTGTGTTTCCCAGATTTTTAGTTCTGAATTTTGGTGTTTAACATGAATCTATTGTTTTTTCCATCTTATTGAAAGTATTTTCCCATAAAATACATCCTGATGAAAGTTTCCCCTCCCTCTTCATCTCTCAGTCCCTCCCCCATCTTCCCTCCCATTTGAACCCACTTAGGTTCAATGAGTTTGATGGGTATTGTCTACAGCAATAGGGCCTTGCTGTCAGTTGGTGGAGAGCAACCTATTGTCTTAGCAACATCCTTGGTTGTTGGGGGATTTCTATGAGACACTATGGCAAACATCTCAAATGGATATAACCCAGTCCTGGAACTGGAATCTTCATTTGGTTACAAGAGATGGGCATTTGGGACTCTGTCTCCTCCATTATTTGGAAACTTCATTAGGATTGCCTTCATATATTTTAGGAAGTTTCCACTGCCCAGGTTTTCCATACCGCCTCTCAAATGTCCCTCGATTCCAGCTGTCTCTGTTTGCATGCAGTCCCTTAAGCCCTCTCCTTTTCCCTCCCCCACCCACCTGATTTTCCCCATTCCAGTCCCTCCACCTCAAGACTATCCATAAAAATCTATTCTATGTCCCCCTTCCTCTATTTCTAACCTCTGAGCTTATGGATTGTAACTTGGTTATCTTTTAATTAATGACTAAAACCTACTTATAAGTGAATACATGTCATATTTTTCTTTCTGGGTCTGGGTTATCTCTGAGGGCAGAATTTTTGAGTTAATATGAGTTTTTATTTATTTGCAGATTTGTTCAATTCTGTAAATCAGAAGGTCTTGAGCATGTGTGAAAGCCTAAATGAAGGAAGATGTCAGTGTGGATATAAAATTAAAGTATGTAGTTAAATCATTTTTTTAGCCTGAAATATGGCAATGGAAGAAAGCATGGGGGGGGGGGTGAGACAACTAATCTTGGTTATTAACTTGACTAATCTGGGATCAACTAAAACTCACATAGATGGACACATTTGTGAGGGATTTTCTTGACTGAATCATTTGAGGTGTGAAGACTCATCCTAAATCTGGATCACATGAACTCGGAAGACCTACCCCAAAACTGGGACAATCTTCTGGGGTAAGCCTACATAAGAGAACATGAAAGAAGGAAGCTTTGTTGTTTGTCTGCTTGCCTTCACTCTCACTGGAAAGTTCATCTATCTTGCTACTACATGATGGGTGTTAGAACCCATTCTTTTGTTATTGCAATGTAAAGACCAGCAACTCTCTTGGAATTCCCTGGGACTCCTACACCGGAATGGGGCTTCTGAGACATCCAGTCTCAGGGACTGAACAACTATTCTTGGCCTGTCAGAAGACAGTCATTGTTGGACTACTTGGAGCATAGTCTGTAAGTGACTCTAATAAATCATGTATATAATAAAAATGTTATATGTTAATATATACATAAACTATAAAGCGTGCACACACACATATATCTAGATATCTAGATATCTAGATATCTAGATAGATAGATAGATAGATAGATAGATAGATAGATAGATAGATAGATAGATAGATGATAGATAGATAGATAGATAGATAGATAGATAGATAGATATTTGTTTAGATCACCCTAATAGAGGAGGCTCTAAAGCCTAAGGCATAAGCATGATTTGCATTTGGATAGAAATATGGACAGAGATTTAGACCCAGGAGGCTGCAGAGTTTATTCTCCATAGGCTGCCACTTGCTGGTAAAGTCAGAGAAGTGGACATCAAAAACAGTCAGGCAAGGAGTGAAAGATGGAAAATACAAGAAGGGAGAATTCTGAAGTAGCTGCTGTATGTAGCACAAAGGTTGTAAACATATTTTGTTCTCAATTGAAAACAATTTCAATAAGAATTGCTGTCTAAAATTATTTTTAGTGCACATTGTAAGATTCTTCTGCAATAGTTGATTGTAGAAAATAATAAACATTCAGTAAAAATATGATTCCAATGAAGGAACACAGAAGAACATTCTCTGACTACATTGAGCTTAAATTCAGGGGTTGGTGGAGGATACCCCAAAAGGCTGTCCTTTCCGTGTATAACTTAGACAGTGACAAAATGTTTCTTGTTTCAAAGAAAGGAGCCTTAACCATCTAGAATATATTCAGCCAACAAACATTCCCTGAGTTTTGTGATGAGTCTGTGCCTATCACTGTAAGTTATTTTTAGTATTCTCAAAAGGAAGAAAAAAAGTCAAACTACTTTTTAAAAACTCAACTTTGAGGCTGAAGAGAAGCCTAGACTATTGAGAGTATATTTTGCTCTTATGAAGCAAACTTCTGTTGAGTGCAGCTAACAACCACCTAAAATCCTGTGATGCCCCTGGCCTCTGTAGGCACCTGTGTTCATGCCCATGTTCTCCAAAGCACATACATATATATAATTAAAATAGTAAAATAATTCTAAACAAAACTCAAATCATAGGCATGTTTGATAATTTTTAATCAAATGGATGGCATTTGGTCCACAAAATACCTTCCAGCATTAACAATACCACTATTTACCTCCCTCTAAAGCAAACATTCCCAAAGGAATGGTAATAAAAACACAGAGCTATTATCTCTGAGGACAGGAGCCATCATCTCTAACCTATAAGGATAGAACTTACTACCCATGTGATGACTTCAAGTCTTCTAAAATTGATGTTTTCACTCTGTCCCTAGTGGAGATGAAGGATTTCTAGATATAGCAAACTGTTCTTAACAGATGTTTAGATATTTATGTGGGGTTGCGGTAATAGTACTAGCTCTATAGAAAAACTATATGTGTATAGTTCATGGGGAAAAGGAACATAACAGTAACCAGAAGACTCAAGTCACATCTAGAATTCAGTTCTTGCTTCACTTTTCATTAATTATGACTCCTCAGGGCTTCAGTTCCCTTTCCTGTTTGGCTATCTGAGAAGCTGTGATGCACACATCATGATGCCTACTACCCATAAAGTAAGAACAGGTACTCATAAAGCCCTTATGTGGTGGAGGGAAAATTCTAGAATGAAGCAAGACAACACAGAGAGAAAATAATTCATCTGCCCTATCCTCAACCTCACTTCAGGTCCAATTAAAAATCCAATGCCATTTCAAAACAAAAATCCCAGAAAAATCAGTGTATTAACTCACAAGTTGTCAGCAAGAACAAATTGAACATCTCCTCATCACTTCTAAAAGGTCATCTCCTGAGAGAAGCTTTTCCATTTGGGGAGCTGGACATTTTGTGTTTTATTATCACAAGTCCCCTACCCCCAAACATCTAAATTCCATCAGCTATAATCTGATTACTCTGAATTGAATGTGACAGTGCCAAATATCATGCTCCATGCTTAGAGTTTATATCACTACCATGACAAATACCATAGAATATAATAATTGTTTCTCTGGACTCAGCAACTCTTTTGTAACAGTTTCTTTGGAGATTAGTGACCCAATATAGAAGTATTTCATTTTATTCTGAATGCCTATTCTAACTGTATAGAAGCTCATTGCATTGTACAAACTTTGGGTCTAGATGATTTCAGTCTGTGATATTTGTATTTTTTGCAAGCATTTTTGGTTATAAAGTTTATAATATTAAAAAATAGAAACACATTATCTAAATTTTTTTTAAAAAGCAGTTCACCACAAAACAAACTCAATATTTTTAGAGGTTCTTTGTCTCATAATGCTTTCTCAGGACTTTTTTTAATTTTTATTTTATTTTTACCTTATAGGTTTTTTTGTGTATATATTATGTTTTCTGGTTTTGTGTTTTTATGGGATGTATCTCTTTGTGAATGTGTGTGCTGCAGTGTCATATATGTTTCTTGAGCTTTTTTTTTTTTTTTTTGGAGCTGAGGACTGAACCCAGGGCCTTGCACTTGCTAGGCAAGCGCTCTACCACTGACCTAAATCCCCAACCCTGTTTCTTGAGCTTTGCTTTGACTCATTTTCTTCATTTTGTTTTGTCCTATTCTGATGTTTCTTTGTATTTATTTTACATAATTTTATTTTATTATAATTTTAGATGCATTTTTATATCCTAATGAGAGAGGGAAAGAAACAACGGGTATGGATTTGGATGGGTAGGAAATAACAAGGATCTGGAAAGAGTTGGGGGAGAGGAAACCATAGTCAGAACATAGCATATTAAAACATTTATTTTCAATGAAAAATAAGTATTTTATTTTAAAGGCAGCCATAAAAATACATTCACTACTAACTCACCTTGAGGAGTGGCCTTAAATCCAATCAGAATATGATTGATGGTTTACAGAGAACACATAGCACTTTTATAATAAAAAAGTAGGCAATTGAAGGAATGCTGTAGAAATCAGTTTAGAAGCTGTCTTCGGAAGACTAAAGTATCAGAACAATGTTTGAGAAGGTCAATGGAGTTTATTTGGGTAATCTAGTTTATTTTTATATATTTACAGTGCTAAGGACTGAGTCCATGGTTTCAACACTAGGCAAGTAATTATCACTCAACTAGATTCCCAGGTCATCCATACGTGTGTGTGTGTGTGTATTAACATTTATCTGGCTCATAATTTCATACTGTCCTTTTTGATTTCCAAATCTTTACTTTATATAATTTTGAGTAAAGTTTCCTCTCTTATGCATGGGAGATACTTTAAGATCTCCACCAGATGCCTAAAATCAAAATACAAAACCATATATATATATATATATATATATATATATATATATATATATATATGTTTAATACACATATTCAAGCTTTTCTACCTGAACTAAGTATTTATCATTCACTGGGCTGATTAACTTATACAATATTTTAAAGGTTTATTTTGCTTTTATGTATTTGCATGTGTATGTCTACCTCTGAGTGTGTGGGTGTACATGAGGGTGCCCAAGGAAGCCAGAAGAGAAAATCAGGTTCCCAGGAACTTGAGTTATAGGCAGTTGCCGACTACCTAACAATGGTGGTGGTAATCAAACCAGGGTCCTCTCCAAAAGGAACAAGCTGTGGGTAACTGCTAAGACATTTCTCAAATCCCAACTTTCACAGTTCAAATGAGGTGTAACAGCAAAACATAACATCTTTTCCCTTATTTTCAGTTCCAAAGACAGAACATCTGTTCTGTTATATATTTCAACATACATTTTTTTATTTCCTTATTAAATTTAGAATTTTCATCTTTTCCATTTATAGTACCTTGCCTTTTCTCTTCAGAGTATCTAAATTATCATTTTTGAGCTTTGGGGACTGTCTTGGTCAGGTTTTCTATTGTTGCAATGAAACGCCATGACCAAAAGCAACTTGGGAAGGAAAGGGTTTATTTTACCCACAATTCCATATAGCAATTCATCATGAAAGAAAATCAGGAGAGGAAACTCAAGCATGGCAGGACAGTGGAGGCAGAAGTTTACTCAGAGGCCGAGAGGGGGCTTGCTCTCTTGCTTGCCTATATAGCTTTCTTATAATAACCAGGATTCCAATGGGCTGGGTCTTCCTGTGAGGCCATGACTGAAGAAAATGAGAGTTATTTGATTACAAAGATTGCAATCCCATGATAGTCAGTCTGGTAACCAAGATATGACTAGCAGGAAAATAAGAAACACAACTGCACTATACTAAACAAGTGCTTTTCAACCTGTGGGTTGCAGCCCATCTGGGGTTGCGTATCAGATACTTACATTATGATTCACAACAGTAGCAAAATAATGGTTATGAAGTAGCAATAAAATAATTTTATGGTTGTGGGTCACCACATGAGAAACTGGACTGAAGGTTTACAGCCTTAGGAAGGTTGAGAACCACTGTCCTAGACAGAGGTTTTTCTCATTATTTATCTATTGCTGTGATAAAACACTGGCCAAAACAAATTGGAGAGTAAAAGTCTTCTTTGGCCTACAGATTACATACATTGAGAGAAAGAAACCAAGGCAGGAACCAGAAGATAAGAAATGAAGCCCATGAATGAACGCTGCTTACTAGGTTGTTCCATGGATCATGTTCAACTCTGTTTCTTTTAAAAAAAATATTTTTATTATTATTTACTTACATGTGCATATGTGTATGACTGTATATGTGCATGTACCTGAGGTTAGGGCCATCCCCTGGAGCTGGAGTTACAAGCAGTTGTAAGCTGCCTGGCAATGGTGCTGGGACTTGAACTCAGGTCTTCTGCAAGATCAATACGTTTTCTTAACCACTGAACCATCTCTCCAGCCCATCAACTACATTTCTAATAATGCCCAAGCCTAACTGCTGAGAAATGGTACCATCCACAGTTGATTGTGCCCTCCTATATTATTTAGCAATTAAGAAAATACATCACAGACATGTCCCTGGGCCAATCTGGTTTATTGGATTTCCCTCTTGACAACCAAAATCAGCAACCACAGAGGTGGTGCACACCCACATTGTGTGGCATGCACTAATGAATCGTCATTTCTTAAATTTTCCATTGAACATTTTTGTACCACATTTGACCCTTAGTAACTAATGCTGTGGAAAATTAAATTACAGACATGGAGAGCTATTTAATTTCACAATAAATTTGCTTTTAAAAGGATTCATCAAACTAGTGACTAATATAGCCAAGAAAACTATATTTCCTGACATAACCTCTCTCACTCAGTGTTATTGATAACTCTGACTTTTACTTTCAAGAGTACCCAAGTTTGCATAAAATATTTTGAGGTCCCATATGAGTAACCTACTGCACTGTCATCTTTTAAAAACTGGAATGAGCACGGAAGTCAGAAAGTGGCTTCCAAAATGACACTCAGAGAGTATTTTGAAATCTCTACTAAAGCTTCTGGTTTCTGAGTGATAAGAAAGATTGGCAGTTACCATAGTAACCAAGGATGCAGGCAAAGCATGCTTCAAAGATTAAAATCTTAGATCCATGTTATTAAGTGAATTACCTAAGAGCACGTTCCTGTTAAAAGATGGGTCTCATTCCTAACTTCAAAAGTTCTTAGCTTACCTAATAATCACTGGTGTGCATCATGCAAAATAATAACTAGAGCAGGACAAAGTGGGTAAAGGCACTTCAACAAGCCTAACAGCTCGAGTTTGATCCCCTGGATCCACATGTTGATATTTCATTACTTTGCTATTGCTGAGATAAAACATCATCATGACCGAGGCAACTTATAGAGGAAGAATTTATTCTGAGCTTAGGGTTCCAGAAGGATAAGAGTCCATCATCATCACCAATTAATCCAGAAATGAGGCAACAGGCAGGCAGACTGACCAGGTAGCAGGCACTACTGGGAGCCCAGATCTCAAACAGCAACAGGGAGAAGAGAAAACAAACTCAAAATGGCACATGTTTTTAAGTTCTCAAAACCTGCTCCCTGGGGATAGAGAGTTGGATCAGCAGTCAAGAGCACTGACTGCTCTTCCAGAGGAAGAGAATTTTTAATTCCCAGCAACCATGTGATGGCCTACAAGCATCCGTAACTCCAGTTCTAGGAGATCCGATGCCCTCTTCTGGCTTCCATGGACACAGACATGGTGCACAGACATGTATGCAGGCAAAAGAACCATACCCATAAATAATAAAATAACCCCATCCAGTGGGGACCAAGTATTCAAATACCTGGGAACATAGGGACATCTAACTCAAACCACCACATGGTGGGTGGAAAGAATCAACTCCCACGAGCTGCCCTTCTAACCTCCACATGGCTGCTTTGGCATGTGCATGCCCATACACATATGTGCACACGGGATAAAAATGAATATAAAATAGATAAATCCTATATCTCTCTTTTTAATTAATTTTGCTTTTTTGACAATTTCATATGTGTGTGTGTGCCTGTCATTGGTTACTCTCTTCTTCACACCCTCTGTCTCCTTCCCATTCCTATCAACCAACCCAAACCTTATCATTACTAGTTCCTTTCCCAGAACCATGACTTTCATTTTTGTTTTGTGACTCAGTTTACCCATGGAATGGTTCCATTCATTGGCACCTGGAACAGTCACCAGTAGGTATACAATTACAAGCAATGGTTCTCCCTCCCCACTGGATGGGTTTATTTTATTATGTATGGGTATGGTTCTTTTGCCTGCATACATGTCTGTATGAATCTATAAGTGGTAAAGGATTGAGCCACCTGAGTCTCTCTTCTGTTCTTGCCTACCTATTGATCAACCCATTCTTTTTTCAACTTTCTTTTTATTTGTTCTTTGTGTCTTCCACATCATCATGCATCTCGATCCCATTCATTTCCTGTCCCTTTGTATCTACCCTCTGCCATTGCAGCACACACACACTCCAAAAAAACTTGAGAAAAAAGAAAAGGAAAAACACTTTCATCATGGAAGCTGTACTGTGACACAGTGAGTCACACAATAAACCCTTTATCCATATATCTTTACTTTCAGGTGCTCATTGCAAAGAGTCATTGGTCTGGTTTGAGGCCTCTGGTCTCTGCTACACTATCGATGCTGGACTCTCACTGGGACTCCTCTTGGATATCTTGCTGTTGCCTTGTGTTGTGGAGATCCTGCAGCTTTGGGTCTGCAGGACCAGTTCCTTCATGTTCTCCAGCAGATCACAGATGGGGTGGGCCAACCCATAACTCTGTTTCTAGGCCTGGGTAGTTGCAGGGTTGGTCAGCCCACCAGCTTTCCCTTGTCCTCACCTCCAGGGTGAGTGATCCTGCTTTGTTCTGGCGAGTTCACCCCTGGCAGTAATGAGCAAGGGGCAGGACCATTATTTTTATTACTATTACTTCTAGTTTTTTGAGATTATAATGCAATTGCATCACTTTTTTCTTCCCTTTTCTTCCTCAAAGCCTTCCTTGTTCTTTAAAATTCCTGACCTTTTTTTTCATTGATTGTTGTTATGTGTATATATATATATATATATATATATATATATATATATATATATATATATATATTCCTAAAATATACAAATGCAGTGTTTGGTCTGTATAATGTTACCTGTATGTATGTTTTCAGGGATGACAATTTTTAGTGCTGGATGATCAGTTGGTACATTCTCAGTCTTCCTTTGATGGATAGGCCCATCCAACACAGCTATTCACATTTCTGTGCATTTATGATTACAAGTGCTATGCTTGCTGAAAAGATGACATTTCATAGCACTTCTCCCTATCTTCTGGCTCTAATATTCTTTAGCCCCTTCTACAGTGTTCCCCTAGCTTTAGTGGGGGTATTGCAAAAGCAAAGTTTAGAGCTGAACACTCATTGGAATTATTTATTCTCAGCATCTTATACAGCCATGAGTCTCCACACTTATTACTGGTCTCTAGAAATAAAGGTTTCTCTGATTAAAAGTAAAAGCCTATGGTATAAACACAAATACTTAGAAAGCAGCTTAAAATCATTTTGGCTTAACTAAGCAACAGCACTCAGCCCCCCGACTGGGGCCTGTGATCTTCACCACCATAGGTTTTTGACAAGGTTTATAGTACTGGGTATAAATTTCCTCCCATGGAATAGTTCACAAATCTAATCAAAGAGCAGCTGATTATCCTCATAATGGTAGTGACAATATTTCATAAGTGGGGAACATTTGTCTGGCAGGTTGAGCTCATATATCATAGGATGGACAGCTGGGTAAGACATCTGAAGCATTTTCTAGCCCAGGAGCTGACTTAGAACATTCTACATCCTCTAACACTAGGAAAAAAGCTAGCCAGCAGGGAAAAATTTTCCAACTTAGAACCAGCAAGAGTTTTTAACATCATGCATACACAGTTTGTATTGTCTTCAGGAAATACAAACTAGTCTTCTAGTTCTTTGAGAGCAACCAAAAGGAATGGCTTGGTTAGAGCTTGAATTGTTCTGTGGGACACTGGGGACTCCTTGACCAGCAACTCATCCCACCCAGGTAGGAAGGGTTTTGCTTAATAATATGCCTACTTGGTAGATATATTTCTAGCCTTATATGGTATCTCCTTTCAGACTCCTTTCCTCTAATAAACTGCATTTTCTTTGTTCTTTTCTTTCTTTCTTTTCTTCCTCTTTCATTTAACTTTCAAACTAAAATTGTGTTTTCTTTACCCACAGCACATTTCTAGTACCATTCGGCTTTTATTAATAGGTCATAGAGAATCCAATTTGGCATCCAAAAGCAGGGAATTGTCTCTTAGCCCAGTGCAATAAGTAATCTGAGGACAAATCATTTTCAAATTCAGATTAAAGACATAAAGTCTCACCTCTTCCAACCCTTCTGTGTTCCCTCCAGGTTCCATCCCCTACTACACTGCCAAGTTCAGTTATGTTTCCCAGAATACATGACACAACATCTGTGGTGACTTCCACTGAGATTTATTTCCCAGATTTTCATTAAAATAATAACTGAATTGACTCAGTAAAATGCTGCTTACCATGAAACAGCCCTTTAGAGGTTTGCAAATTTGCATTTAATACTCTTTAATGTCATTACAGCATTAATAATCTATGCCTAAAGAGCAATAAAATATTTCACACTTTCTGTTTATGGAGATAGCTTCATAACCCTACATTTTAATGTGACTGGGTCATAATATACCTTAAATAGAATTCTTGACTTAGTCTGAATGAATCTTAAACTATAAACAACTGCCCATCTCCATATTCTCCTCTTCTGAAAAATAATGCAAGTACCTTGTCTCAACCTGATGAATGGCATGACCTTTCCTAAATTGATTAATGGCCTCTGAGTTGCTCAAGTTTCTAACTGAAAAAGGAACTGAGACTGAAGAGGGGAATCCAAAGCTATAGCAGCTACATGTGAAGGGTACTTCACCTCAAGCTTTAATCAAGACCCATTATGTAGATCCAGTGCCTGTAGTCACATGCCTGGTAGAACTGTTGAGTGAAGTAAAAGGGAAGGTTTTCTTGTCCTCCTCTTCTTTCTCCCTCTTCTTTTTCCTTCATCCTTCCTCTTCCTTTTCATCCTCCTCCCCTTATTCTCTTTCTCCCCCTCCCCTTCTCTCTATCTTGTCTTCCTTCTTTTCTTTCATCTGTTTAGATAAGCACAAATAATATTGAGAGAAAAGTTTAATGATTTTTTTTAAAGATGCAGTTTTTACATAAGTACTAAAAGTGAAGAATTTTACTTAGACCTTTGCAAAGTCAGCTGAGAGGTTTAAGAAAAAGATCATAAACAGCAGACAAATATGTAGAAAAGTAGTGTCTGGGGAACTAACAATGGATGGTTAGCTTTTCTGTTTGTTTCTGTTTCTGTTTCTGTTTCTGTTTTGTTTTGTTTTGTTTAATTCTACAAGTCACAGCCAAAACTCACCTTGAGCAGAAGTGTTTGGCTTTTCTGGCAATTTCTTTGAGATGTGGTCTACACTAGCCTCTAAGTCAAAACATAAACCAGGCAACCTTCAACTCCTGATCCTCCTGCCTCCATCAACCAAACACTAAAGTTACAAACTTGAGCTACACTCAATATCTAATCAGAGAGTTGTTGTTGTTGTTGTTGTTTTTTACTGTTCTGTCTAGTTTAAGTTTTTGTTAATGAAATCAGTGGGGAAAAAGGTGTTCTCCAAACAACAGAGCTTTACCTTATTTTGTTAAAAGAAGGAAGATATTGCTTCAATGACTTGCATTCCATCAAGATACTGTACAGAGATTTGAAACTAGACAATATTCTTTAAGATGCAATGGACAAGTATCCTTCACAGAGTTGGCCTTTGTAAAGATGCATTTGGTGTATCTGATAATGTCAAAACCTTTTGTGAAATGCTAAAGTGTCTTGCACCTAAATTGATTGGAAAACTGTGCTATAAAAAATGGAACACTGGTGGTGCCTCAGTGCTGGTCAGTGTGACCTACTCATGAGCTGCCTGCCTCCTTTCTATTGCTGAGATGTTACTGATGTCCGTAATGCTCCTCACATGCCTCTAAACTTGCTCACAGGAATAAGCTCCAAAGTCTTCCATTATGGAAGAACTGTTAGAAAAAGATAGGAAAGCAGGGCTTGGTGCCAGAGAAACCTTTCTTGAAATTCAAAATCATCCTTTTTTTTATCAAAAAAGAAAATATTACCTCCATGAATCCTCATAAGCTAGACCAAATGATGTTGAGAACTTTGACACAGTGTTCACAGAGGAAACCATTCTTCACTGCATCTGTCTTCTAGTTTGTGGAGCTCGCCAGTATCCTGAAAGGAGAGGATGTTTTCCATGGTTTTTCTCACGCTCTTCCTTCATAAGTATTGTATTTGAGAACAGATCACTATCCAGAAACAACAGAGCAAATGCAAGCCTATAAGTGAAATCCAAGCTCTCATTTGTGGAAATATATTCAAATATTTTATGTCTGTATCTAATTTTCACATAAAATGTCAAAGACTAAAAGTGCATGCTGTGGATATCACTCTGTATAAATAAAATGCTGATTGTCCAATAGCCAGGCAGGAAGTATAGCGTAGGTGGGATAAGGAGAGAGGAGAATTCTGAGAAGCAGAAGGCTGAGTCAGGAGACACTGACAGCCACCCCTGCCATGAGAAGCAAGATGTAAGGTACCAGTAAGCCACAAGCCATGTGGCAAATTATAGATTAATACAAATGGGTTAATTTAAGATATGAGAACTAGATAGCAAGAAGCCTGGGCCATTGGGCCAAACAGTTTAAATAATATAATCGTCCATGTGTTTATTTGGGTCTGAGTGGCTGCAGGTCTGATTGGGACTGGAGAAAACTCCAGCTACAAATGCATTTACTGATAAATGTGAAAAATAGAGCATTTCAAAGAGCTAAGGTTTGAAGTGCTCTTTTTAATCTTGTTTATTAAATTTATTCTTTTTAAATCAGAAAATTTAAAGTTACTATTCTTAGCTTCAACCTAGATCTAAAAAATTATTTTGCTATTGACTCCTTTCTCCCTAAGTTTACACTAAAACACCCAAGGTAGATTGTTTTAAATAATCTATCATTGCATCAATTCCTTTATGATTCTACTATGAGTTTTATAAACTATGCAAGTTGAGGTGTGGGTATTTTAAAAAATGGTTTTCCATAAATAACTACCATTTAAAATAATTGGATCTGGGTAGGATTAAAATGTAAAAACATAGTCAACCAGATAGTTGCTGATTAACACCAAATCTTGCAGATAGAAAAAGAAATAACAAACATGAATTACTTGCTTTTGAAACAGCTTTTAAATTACATGCATCATTTTCCTTTGGAGGAGAAGAAAAGTTTTAATAGAAATATTAAGAATTCTCATATAGCTGAAGTGCAATAAAGAACTTCCAGAAGTTTTCAAGGTGGTGCCAAAATGAATGCTTCCATTATGGATTTAAATTACAAATAGATTCTGTTTGTGTTGCTTTTTGCATTTTGCAATATTTAATGCACTATTCATTCAGTACAAATCTGTTTCAGTGAATAACTATGTAGCTATTTCAGAATCGTCTTCCTAGATGTTCAGGTGAAATAAATAAGAGACTAGAACGGAGCCCTATGAATCCAAACAAGACAGAAAGTAAAGTAAAAAGGGACTGAGCACAAATGGCCGTGAAGTTGTAAGTGATCTTCTCTCACAGATAACAGATTCTTGGCCTGGAAAGTAGGATTTGGACTAGTGACACCAGAAAACATGCAAAAAAAAAAAATAGTAATGATTTAGACGAAAAACCAGAAGGCTTACTAATGAAAGTGTAAGGAACAAGAATATTTTAAAGGGGAATTTGAAAAGTAGCAGAAACATATCTAAGCAAAATGGCACAGTAGAAAATTAAGGCTCATTTTAATTTACTCAAAAATATAAAATCACCAAGTCAATAACTTCTGTATCAGAAAACACAGCCCAGTTCCCAAACAGGTTTAACCAAACCCATTTTCATTTGGATAAGCATATGAATACGTTTTTGACGAAGTGAGACAAGTGTGGGTCTGCAGTTAGTGACAGATTAAATATGAAAGTTACATAAAATGAAATTTGGCTTTTCATCTCAGGTCCTGAGGTAGATGTGCTCATTGAAACTGCAAAACTAGTTAGTATTTGCCATTTACAATGGAAATAATATCAAATGTACTTCATGAAACCCAGTCAAAGTACACTATTAAACAATATTCATCAGGTCCTCCTTTTCTACTATTCATGGAGAATTTTTTTTCCTCAGAGAATCAGATACCAAATCTTACAGAAGCTCTTCCCATATGAAAACATAGTGTTTGCATGTGACATATACACCTGCTTCTATGCACCGTTAATCATCTCTGCCATATAAATTCTACTTAAATAGTTGTTATGTTTTATTGTTTAGGTGACAATTACATGTCAAAGACTGTATGCATTCTGACAGATGAAACTTCTTGTCAAGTATTTTCAATCTGCAGTTAACTGAATTTGCAGTTATCTTACTCACAAAGCAAAGTAATTTATAAAACGTATGTGAAAGCTGAAGATGTTGGTGACATATGTCAAAGCTCTCTTGGCCAGGGAAGAGCAGGCAGAAGTGCCTCCTGTGCAAAAATGAGGACTGGAACTTAGATCTCTTCCCCTCATAAATGACAGAGAGATGAGGTAGCCTGCCTCATCAGAGTAGACAGAGACGGGATCAGAGCACCAAACTGACTAGCTAAACTCATTAAACTGATCAGCTCTGGGTTGAAGTGAAAGACCTTTGAAATAACCCTTTTTGCCTCACTATGTGAGGTGGAGAAGAACTGAGGAAGACACCTAACATCAGTCTCTGATCTCAACATGTACACACATACATGCATGTAAACCATACATATGGGTACCTACATATGTGTAAATATACATACACTCATGCATGAACAACATACATTCATATACATGCAAACAAAATTAAAAACTCTATTGATGACTTTCTTCCACACTTAATTTATTTATCTATAGTAAAGGTTGTTTCACAGAAAATTCAAATTCTAAATGTTGTCCAAAAGTTACCACCTTTGTTGACCAGAGTTGTGTGTGTATATGTGAGTGTGTGTGTGTGTGTTACCTCAATATAGAAATCCCAAGGATAATAATAAGGCTGGTTCACTTATCAGTGGAAAGGATATGCATAGAATATTCATTTTCAGTAGGCATAGTTACATCAGATGTGGATGGGGAAGTAGCAGAAATGATAGGTGGGAAACAAAAGCAAAGCATTTCAAACAATTGATTTTCTTGTTTTATTCATGCAGGTGATATTCATTGTCTGCTTAGATTTTGGTGGACAAACCCCAGAAACAGAAGATTGAAAATACTTGAGAAATGATACATAAGAAAAGTCAAGTTATTATCATTGAATTTTGCATATTTTTGTTCACATTAAATTCATACATAAGCATAAAAATATTGTTTCAAGTTTAAATTTTAACAAAGAATGGAAAGTATCTGAAAAGAATGGAAATAAAGAGCATATTTCTAGGTAATAATTGTACAATTACATTAGGATTTTCCTAAGAGTTTGGAAATAAAAAACAGACAATAATCAAGGTATTCCTAACAGGAGAAAAAGTATATGGACACAAATGGAAGGAAGGAGAGAAAGGAAGAGGGAGGAGAGAAAGTAGAGGTGGGCAGGACACACTGAGGCAGCTCTACAGAGAAACATAAAGGAAAGGTAGTGACATAATGAACTATTCAACAGACGGAGCCAAGCTCCAGTCCTACACCAACTTATCAGTGCTTCTTCCCCAAATACCTCCCATGATTATAGCTACCTCTGAACTTTGTAGCTAAATCATACATTCTCATTAACACAATCACTGAAAATCATTATGGGCTTTCACTGTGGTCAAAATATGGAGTAGATCTGGCTACAGTTAAACATATCAGTCATAATCAGACCTGCTTTGTTTTCTAAGGCAGGACCCTGATGTTTCAAACAAGCATTTATAATGTGTAGTCCTCCTATCTGGAGAGACCATGAAGATTAAGTATAGATATATGAATGCCAAGGAGCTGGGTTTGAATGCCTGTGAGTTCTTTAAACTTCCAATAGAATTTGTTAATAGTACTTATTACTACTTAACAAGCCAAAGAGCACTTAATAATCAAAATATGTTGGCTCTCCAAAATAATTACATTAAGTGTTATCAATTTTGCCAGTGAAATTATATTGTAGAAGATAATCAAATCCTATTCATTCACATCTTTAGATTTTTCCAAGGTTATTTTTATTTAAATTTAATGGCTAATATATTGTATTCATTAGTGATATATTACTCTGGTAAGTGTCATTTTTTACAATCTGCTTGTTTTTTCAAAAGAAGTAAGGAAGGAAATCCCATATGAAAACTCAACCAGGTTAGGTCAAAATTATTAAAATGTTCCACCATATGTAGAATCCTACATAATTTTAACAAAATTTAGTAACAAGATAAATTGCTCCTTTCTTGGAGAAATCTTAAATTTAATTTCAATAACCAGTATTATAGTAATACTGTTTCCTTATATCAGTTACTAAGCAACCTGTAATTTAACATAGTGCTTAATTATATTTAATATTTTTTCCAAAACGGAAACAAAACAGTTCAAGAGAGTCTTGTGAAGAATAAGATGACACATAAACTATATTAAATAGACCTCACAAAACTATCTGCATTATACACGTGTCTCTACCTTTACTTTTGAAATGTGTATACTAAATACTTATTTTTTTGAAATGTAAAATATAACTATAAATCAAAATGAAGAAATACTAAAAATGTCAAACAGCTTAGAGAAATAGGCTGACAAACATAGTAAAAAGATTTACAAGTAATTCTAAAGCATTTATTTTGAAATTTTGCCTTTAAAATATATTCATGAGCTGGGCAGTGGTGGTGTACGTCTTAATCCCAGCACTCAGGAATCAGAGGCAGGTGGCTCTCTGTGAGTTTGAGGTCAACCTGGTCTACAGAGCTAGTTCCAGGACAGCTAGGGCCATTACATAGAGAAACCTTCTCTTGAAAAACCAGCGTGTGTGTGTGTGTGTGTGTGTGTGTGTGTGTGTGTGTGTGTGTGTGTGAATTCATAGGTATATTCATATTCACATACCTTCATGAGTAATGGTTAGACAAGTTGACACAAAGGCAAGAAAAAAATGTAGCTTTTGTGATATAATAAAGTGATGTCTAGTCACAAAGTTGAAAACTTTAGCAATTCCCCCATTTGACAAAGATGGGGATGATTCTTCTTAATCAGTGAAAAGGCTGTTCTTTTCAGTGTGTCCTCAAGTATTTGTCCTTTTACTTCAATGTGAATATTTTTCTTAAAATTATGGAAAGATTGGAGATAGAAAGATGGTTCCATGTTTAAGATCACTGTTTGCTCTTCCAAGGACCCAGAGTTCATTTGCCAGCACCAAAGCTGTACAAGGGATCCAACACTCTCTTCTGATATCTCTGGGCACTAGACATATGTGACCCAGAGACATACATATGCAGGCAATACATTCATGTATGTAAATTTAAAAACTTTTAGGAAAATTATAGAATGACTCTTAAAAGAGGAAACAGTTATTCAAAAGACAAAGTGAAATTAAGGTGGTCTAAATAAGAGCAAAGCATAACACAGTCATGAAGTATGAGTAAATCCAAACCATGATGTATTTTGAATTAAGGATTAGGAAGCATGCAGCATGCATGATATTTGTAGACTATAGATTAAAGCCCTTTTCAAAGAAATTCAAAGAAATGATTAGAAAAATTTATAGTAGAGAAAAATATCTATTCTTAACTGAAAGCTTTTATCAGCCATGAAGAGTTACATATCCCAGAATTATTATAGCAATACCCATTCTAACAAGACTTTAGCTCAATAAAATACAGAGGTAAGCAAATTTAAAATGAGCTATGTCAAAGCCTTCAAATTCAAAAGCAGTAGGCATATAGAAGTTGTTCCTTCCCATGTAATTATTGCAGTATTACATGTACTTCCAGTCAGCTGCCCCTACTAAGTGCTTTCATTTTCCTATCAAAGGCTTCACTAGGGATTTGTTACATTACTTGATATAAAAAGGCTTCTACATGTAAAAATCAAATTTAAGGGCTGAGTAAAGGCTCACTTTGAAAGTGCTTGAAACTGAAAAATAAGTATTTGAGTTTGACACTCAGAACCCACTGTTTTAAGGACAGGTCTGGTAGTTGCTAGCTTACAGGGAGACAGAAAAGTAGTCAAGTAGTTCCACTTTCCTTGATACTAACTAAAATAAACAAAGGTTCACATACTCAAATCTTAATTATTCTTAACCATAAAACCATACATTATACATACCACTAAACACACACACACACACATACACACACACACACATATATATATATATATATATATATATATATATATATATATATATGCACAAAGGTTGCAGAATGGCAACAAAGGGCTACAGAAGCCAAAGACATAGAAACTGAAAACCCGATTGAGGATGCACAGAGCTTCTGAGTAAAGAAGATAAACGTGAATGTGTAATGGAGATACTGCTCCCATGGGAGATCAATGTACTGAGAACATTCAATTTACTATATTTTTATTCGTGTTTGTGTGCATTATCTCTGCAGATATAATAAAGTTGGCACAAAACAAGAGAAGGCTGTTACGGGATATTTGATCACAATGTGAAACTCTGAGACTGTGTTTATAAAATTGACCACCCTCAGGGGGTGGACTCAGCAACTCGTTGACAAGAATTAGCCATAGAGAGTGCAGAGGACTTGGGAAGATGGATAGATGAATGTACAGGAAGGAATAGGGAGGTACTTAGAGATTTTCAGGCCTTTTTAGTTTGGGATGAATGAAGAAATGCTCTTTTTCTGGGTCTTTGGCTGAAAAGGAAGGTCAGTTAGTTGCTTCTCAGCTTCTCTGATCTAGCAAGTGTTCACCCCAACATCTGACTCCCAAGTCTTTATTGTTAGATAGAACAACTTAGATAAAAATAACATTTAACAACCAGCACTGGGCATGAGATGACAAGGTAACTTCTACCACCAATGCCATAGCCGCTCCTTGGACAGCTTTCCCACCACAGTCCCCCTGAGTCTGTTTCCTGAGCCTCCCTCTAAACCCACTCTCACTACGACACCAGCTCAGGATTCTCCTGCTGTTGCTGCCACAGTGCACCCTGATGCTGAGTGCCTCACAGCCCCACCACCACAACCATTGCTGCAGCTTTGGTAAGACACCTAGGAAGTCCAAAGAAAAATTTTTCCCATTTTAGAAATGGGAACTATCACAAAGCAAGGAGTTAGGAAGCTATATAGTGCCACAATAGATGCCTTGAAAATGGAAAAAATAAATGAAGGTGTAACTGACTAGTTGGGATTGACATAATGATGATTATAATTACTATCAATTTGATAATTCATGATTTATTCTTTGAAAAGTGGTTTGAGGGGGGCTGGAGAGATAGCTCATCATTTAGAGCACTGTCTGTTCTTCTAGCACTTCTCAGAACCCACATGGTGGCCTTCAACTGTTTGTAGCTCCTGCTCCAGGGGATCAGATACCCTCATATAGACATATATACAGGCTAAATATCAATGTATATCAAATAAATAAATTGTAAAAAAAAAAGTTCTTTGATAACTGTGCAAATATGTAAATTTGATAAGATACAAGCCTTATAAAGACTTACTATTGATAAGATATAAGCCTTAGAAAGACGTACTAATGAAAATAAGAAAAATGCTCAGACACAGACTGAGGAATTTAAACAAGAACCTACCATACCACTGCATGATCAAATTGAAGAGGCGTGATCCAGGGTTATTAGAAAACCAATGTTAGTTTATTCAGTTACTATACAAGAACAACCAGCAGATGACAGGAACTCCTAAGGCTATACAGAAGTTACATGGAATCTTATTAAAATATTGGATTTGAGGAAATTTAAGAAAACAGTCATTTTAAATGGTATGCATTTACCTGTGAAGCAGATATTAAATTCATGGGCAACTGAGAATAGAATTATCCCCCAAGAATGGAAATATTTAGCTACAGCAATATTGGAAGCTGATCATCAGTTACAATGGCAAACATGATGGACAGAGGAAGTTAGGGTCATAGAACAGTGAAATAGGGATAGAGGCATTAATATTTCCCAAGAGCAAACTCTAGGTGAAGGCCAATGTGCTGAGTTGCAAAGACAGTGTGAATAGGATGATCACACTTTAGCCCTATGCATTTAGCAGCCTTAAATGCTTGGGACAATCCACACAATCCTACAGGACAAGCAGTTATCGAAATACCCAATCACACTTTAAAAGATAATGATAAATAAACAGAAAGGGATTATAAAGACTCACAAAGATAGAATATGCAGTACTTTATTAACGTTAAATTTTTGAATGCTAATGAGAAAGGAAGGACAGCTCTGGAGAGACTTTGGATAGCAGGGGGGGAAAACTACTGAATTAAATAAGTCTGTATATTTTAAAGATGTGTTGACCTCAGAATGGAAACAAGGATATCGTGCTACATTGGGGAAGAGGTTTTGCTTTTGGTCCCCCAGAAGAAAAGCTATGAATAGCATCAAGATTCATAAGGATTAGATTCAAATAAGAGAGACCTTCTGTGGGATGTTCTGTATGGCAAATGTGTGGCTCTGATTGGTCAATAAATAAAATACTGATTGGCCAATGGCTACGCAGGAAGTATAGGCAGGACTAACAGAGAAGAGAAAATAAAGAACAGGAAGGCAGAAGGAGTCACGGTCAGCCGCCGCCAGGACAAGCAGCATGTGAAGATGTTGGTAAGCCACGAGCAACATGGCAAAGTATAGATTTATGGAAATGGGTTAATTTAACCTGTAAGAACAGTTAACAAGAAGCCTGCCACTGCCATACAGTTTGTAAGCAATATAAGTCTCTGTGTTTACTTGGTTGGGTCTGAATGGCTGTGGGACTGGCGGGTGACAAAGATTTGTCCTAACCGTGGGCAAGGCAGGAAAACTCTAGCTACAGAGACCTCTTGATTAGGAAAGGCAATAGTTTACCAAACAGCTTTGTCATTCAATTCAAACTAAATAAGACTAACAGATGTCTTTCATTTGATCGGGTATGAAGAAAAAAATTTATTATATATTTTGCTGTTGCCAAAAATAGTTTGCCTTAACCAAGATACAGTCTGCCAAAAAAGAAACTCTCCAAAGTTAGGGTTTGGGTAGCATTTTGCTTTTGTCTTTCCAGAAGAATAAAAACATCCAACTAAGCAATCTGGAGACCATGGGACAATTTAAACATCTGAAGAAGAAGAAGAATGAATCATCAAGAGAAAATTTCCCAAGAAAAAAGAGTAAAATGGCCTAATGGTATAGCACACTTTGTATCCCAAATGCTTGTTCTTGCTGCTTCTCTACAAACATTAAAAGATGTCTGCCTACATTTGTTTAAACTTGAGAATTCTGTCTTAGATTTCATCTATTATCTATAGTTATTCTGATTTCCACCTTACAGTTGCTTCATTCAACCAACTTTTATTGAATGCCAGATGTAAGTCACTGTTGTAGAGCTCTTTCCTCCAGGCTTAGCAAAGTCATTGCCATATTGAAGCCAGAGCAATGGTTTAAGCATAAGCACAAGATTTGACCCACTAACACTTCTCATAGAGGCATGGGGGCGGGGTGCTCACAAGATGCTTCAGTGGTCTTCTTTATCCAAATACAGAAAAAAAAATTTTAAGGGCTAGATAAATGACTCACCTGGGAAAGTGTTCTCCACTGAAAAATAAGGATTTGAGTTTGACAGTCAGAAGCCATTTTTAAGGACAGGGCTGATAATACAACTTTTAATCACAGTGCTGGAGAGATAGAGACTATCATATCTGGACTTGACTGGCTATTCAACACAGTCAAGTCAGAGAGCCCCAGGTCACAATGAGGAAACTGGTTCGAAATAAGGCTAATGGTTCCTGGTAATGACTTCAGTTAAACATATGACCACTAATAATAACAACAGCTGTACACACACACACACACACACACACACACACACACACACACACACACACACACACACACATATACGCACCAAATCTTGATTAAGAACTATATTAAACAATTCTACAATATTCCAGTCAGAGTCGCGCCATCACTCTACCGACAGCAGTGTTAATAGTGGAAACTCATGTGAAGCACATAAAATCCTCAATAACAAATGAAAATAATGTTGCCATACTAAATCTACTCAGTTACAGGAAGGAACTCTAATGCTCTACTTTTTAACCAGAAAGCAGTTTGTGAATATTTAATAAAAAATATATACACTATCAAACTCCTGATATTCCATTATAAATTCCAAAATATGTAAAATGCATTTAAATTTGCATGTTATTATTAAAGTTCATGCCATTCTCACAAGAAATGACGTACTTGTTCAGAAACACAAAACTTTCAGCAATAAAAGGGCACAATACAAAAATAATTCTAGTCAAATCACCCATTGGTGTTCCATTAAACCAAGAGCTCTCTTCTACATAATTGAGTGCTGCCAAGCTCAAACAACATTCTTTAAAGTTCAGCTGAGAATGATTTTGAATAACCTTTAAAAAGACTGGTGAAAGCCGGGCGTGGTGGCGCACGCCTTTAATCCCAGCACTCGGGAGGCAGAGGCAGGCGGATCTTTGTGAGTTCGAGGCCAGCCTGGGCTACCAAGTGAGCTCCAGGAAAGGCACAAAGCTACACAGAGAAACCCTGTCTCGAAAAAACCAAAAAAAAAAAAAAAAAAAAAAAAAAAAAAAAAAAAAAGACTGGTGAAAATTGATGGGATATTCAATGAGTTGCTCAGTATCTGGACATGATCTTGAATATATTTGACATCACCTTTTCACACTGTCATAATATTTTCAAAACATCGTGTGAGATCTCAAAAGAACCATCTAATGAAAGGTGTTTCCCAAACTATGTCTTTGTGGATGCATGTACACTCATTCCAAGGCAAAGTGACACTCAGCCATGACAAAGAGACTTTTCTCTAAACAATTCCCTGTAGTAGGTTGGCACATTATTTTCAATCATCAGTTTTTCTTGAAACAATAGCACTAAACACACTGTGAGACACACCTTTTTCAATAGATTGTGTTGTAAAGATAGAGAACAAGTATTTCTTCAGGAAGAAAATGATATACAGAATTTTGTATAAATATGGCAAACTAAATGAGCAAGATTTTTTTTATGATGTTACAGCAAGCAAGCAAGGCATAATTGTTTTAAGTGAGAAATAGCCCAGTCTGATTTTTAATAGCCTACTAAAATGAATTTAAAAGCTAAAATTCACATGATATCAGGTGAAAGCATTTCAGTTAAATAACATTCATTCTACAGATGAAAAAATGGCAAATTTCATTTTCTCACAACCAAAAACAAAATATCATTTGTTTCAAAGATACGACAGGTATCTACCTATTCAGGTACTGAGTTCTCAAAAATGTTCATCATGTTCTTTTTTAAACATAATAAATTTGGTGTGTTCTACCATGCACACTGGGATTATGAAGAATATTATATCTTCAGAGAGAATTACTTGAGCAGTTGACATCAAAAGTTTGACTAAACTTTACATGGCAGCTCAGAAAACCTCACAAACACAGGAGATGTGTTCTTAGGAAGACATGCTGATTAACTGTTTGATTGATATCTCTCAAAAGACTTTGTAATCACCTTGTCAAAAAAATTTGAGACTGCAAGTTGTTCTTAAGGAAAGTTCATGTCTACCCTATGTTCTGATCACTCTTAATGATTTCTATCATAAAGTTTTATTTTCATAGGGTATGCCTAAGTGTCTTAGAGTAGCATAAGATAGGACAATATGAAAATAAGTAATATGTTGACCTTCATCTATGCTATGGTCAACATGACTTTAAATAGATGATGTGAAATCACATGACAAACTGAGGATCCATGGAACAAAGCAGTGCACCATGTATCTAGAAAAATCTTTCTTTCTTACTTTAAAACTTTGGTTTCCTTTTTGCAAACATGATTTTCCATTATTTACTACTGCAGCCGGACAATGGAAAACAAAGCGGATTTAAAGCATCTCCTATCTTCCGTAAAATTTGTTGTCTATTTTAGGGAAAAACTCTTCCAGGAAGCACAAAAGTACAATCAATTCAGTCAGAGAGTCGTAATAGATGTAGCCAATATTTATGAGGAAATCCTGTGCTATGCTAACTTGAATAAATGTGTAATTAGCTCCTAAGGCATTTTACTTTAGGTCTTGGGCAATAGAATATTCATGTGGTTAGCTTGAGTAGTAAGGCTTACATTACATGACTGAAGGAATGCATTCACACAGCAAATATTTGGGAGAGAACATCACTGCCTTGGAAACAGAATGTCTCTACTTCTTTTGCATCCTTTGGAGTCAGGAACCTAGATGTCCAGGTGCGGAAAAATTGATTGAAAAGGGTCCTGATGGTTTTTGAAAGCCGTGTGCAGATGGTAACAGTGAAGAAAGAAGAAAGCGACTAGAGGAACCCATTTCAGACAAGGCTAAGAGCACTTACTGCTCCTGGAGTGGCTTCCAGTTTCCTTCCCAGCACCCACATCAGGCAGCTCACAACTTCCTGTAACTCTAGTACCAAGGTACCTGACACCTTCTTATGATCTGTGTGGGCACTGCATGCATGTAATGCACAGAGAAACACACACACACACACACACACACACACACACACACACACACACACACACATTTAATTTATTTTAATTTTAAAAGTAAAAATTTTCATGCTTATATTTTTATTTCTTGCATTGTTTCTCAAGACTCTCCAAATTAATAGTACCAATTCAACAAAGACAGATATGTGATGGGAATGAACTGTAGGAAGTGTTTCATACTGTTATGAGTGCTAAGAAGCCCCCATCATAGACTGCCTATAAGCAAGAGAACCAGGAATCCTGGTGTTGTCTTGCAAGATATTTTAGCTGGACCAACAGTGTTTAAAAACCTGTGAACCAGGAACTCCAATAGCCCAGGGCTAAAAAAGACTAGAATCCCAAGCAAAGAGGAGAGGAGAGAGTTTGCCTCCTTATACTGGTGGTGGCAGAGCTTTATTCTGTCTACTGATCCAAATGAGATGCCAATCTCTTCCAGAAAACTGTCAGAGATGCACCCACTGCTTTCCTTAATCTAGCCAATCTAACACATAAAACTCACCATTGCACGTTGCAATTCCATTCCACCTCCTGGCTCACTTTTTCAATGCTATATGGCAAAAGTGTTTCTTTAGCCCTTTTCTCTGGAAAACAGTGGATGTCACTGTTTATATCACCAAGGACATGAGGTGGGTGGTAAACTGGCTGGAATGTAACAGTGGATGCAGATACACCACCTAGAGAGGTGAAGAGAGAAGAAAGGTAGTCAGCAAGCAGACCACTCAAATCAGAGATCTCACACAATAGGAGAGGAAGACAGGCACTGGGGAGATTGGTCCTGTTTATGATCCTTAACTTCTGCAAATCTTCGAAGGACAGGACTCCATAAACAGCCAGGATTTTACTCCACCAGCAGGAAGAATGGCCCCGGCTCTGTGACGTATTAGCTGCGTTAAAATGGGAGGGGAAATCCCCAAAGCTTTAAGAATTTAGGGGCCTTCAGGTTTCGTTGTGGAAAAATATTATGATTTGACGGAAAGAGTGAAGACCAGGCAGCCATTTGCCCCCAGCACCATCTTACCAGTTGGACTCTTTCCTCAAACTACAAGTCCCCCAAAACCCCTCATTGTCCTTGGCATTACTCTACTGAAGCAATATGGAAATCATTCACCGAACACCGTGTTTCTTGACATGCTGATCTGAGATAACACATTTCACTTTTATTTAAAACATTATATGAAGAGGAAAACTCTTAAAGCTGTCCTTGATTTTGAGTTTTCACAGAGACTTGTCTTTTGTTTTGTTTTTGTTTTTTCAGACAGGGTTTCTCTGTGTAGCTTTGTACCTTTCCTGGAACTCACTCTGTAGCCCAGGCTGGCCTCGAACTCACAGAGATCCGCCTGGCTCTGCCCCCCAAGTGCTGGGATTAAAGGCGTGCGCCACCACCGCCCAGCCAAAACTTGTCTTTTTCACCTTTCTTTCCTCCCTTCTTTCTTCTCTTTGCTTCGAGAAACCATTGAAATCAAATGATAACTTGATTTGAAGACCACTGGCATTGGCTGGGTTCAGAAAATACCATTAGCAAGATGAAAGAAATGTCTTTGCTTCATTTAGAAAGCTTAACGTGTTATAGTCTGTAGGTTTGAGGTTTGTTTTGGTCACTGTTTTATTATATGATCCTGTCTAATACTTTAGGGTTTGTTTCCAATGCCTTTTGCTTGATGGTTTTAGTGGCTCCTTCTCCATCACTAGCAAAGAACATGATTAAAACAAGGGAGTGGGAACAATAGAAACCTGGGAATAGCTGTTGAAACCAAATCATGGTCTTATCAAAGCAGCAACAAAGAAATCTATTTCCAGGAAGGCAAGCTGCTTCTTATATTCAGTTTCCAAAATGTTACTTTCCTAAAAAAAATGTTTTTAAAGTTATATTTTTTTATTATGTATACAGTGTTCTGTCTGCATGTATGCTAGTAAACCAGAAAAGAGCACCAGATCTCACTATGGATGGTTGTGAGACACCATGTGGTTGCTGGGAATTGAACCCGGGACTTCTGGAAGAGCAGCCAGTGCTCTTAATTGCTGAGCCATTTCTTCAGCCCCAGGATTATTTTCATGAAATGGAAAATATGACAAGGTACAATGAATGTAAGATTGCTTTTACTTTATAATATTTTTTTTGAGAAAAGGCTCAGTTTAGTTGGACAGATATGCACTGTTTTCTTTTAGTTTACATTATTTCCCCTAATGTTTCATCTAGTAAATCATTGAATCTATATCAAGCTTTAATATCTTCAATATGACTTGTTAATCATATCGCTATCACTGTTTACAACCTCTTTCTCCTTTTAACACAGCAAGAAAACAATACTTTCCTTTCACTGTGAGACAATACCAAAAACATCTGGAGTCTGCGCTGCTTTCATTCCATTAGAAATGCTTGCGTTTTCTCTCTTTCAGGAAAGAGATAAGAAATAACCAGTTTTAAATCAATAGACTCTATGCCTTCCTTGCTTACAGTTAATTAAAAGGACTTGAGGCAATTATAAAAGAAGCTAAGAAATATTAACACGTATGGGTGACAGAAAGTTAGTTTTGTAGAAAACATAGACTTGCAGTCTGTATTAAAGACCTTCACTGTCCTGACTCCCTGGCTGGGAGGGATGCAGATCAGGTGATTCCTCTTATCATTGTCTTAAACTCTGCCAAGGGAAATGGCCTTGCACTCAGATCTGAGAAAGCCAGTCTTGACAATTCTCATTGCCATTAAGAATTACTTATCTACCTACTCTGGTGATGGGACGGCCAAACACCCTAATAGTTGTGCCAGAAACCCCATCCAAGGACTGAGGAATCTGGATGCAGACATCCACAGCTAGGCCCCGGGTGGAGTGCTGGGAGTCTAATTAGTGAGAAAGAGGAGGGTTTATATGAGCGAGAATTGTTGAAACCAAGGTTGGATAAAGCACAGGAACAAATAGCCAAAAGAATGGAAACACATGAACTATGAACCAAAGACTAAGGGGCCCCCAACTGGATCAGGCCCTCTGAATAGGTGAGACAGTCGATTGGCTTCATCTGTTTGGGAGGCATCTAGGCAGTGGTACCAGGTCCTGGGCTCCTTGCATGAGTTAGCTGTTTGAAACCTGGGACTTATGCAGGGACACTTGGCTCAATCTGGGAGGAGGGGACTGCACCTGCCTGGACTGAGTCTATCAGGTCGATCTCAGTCCTCGGGGGAGACCTTGATCTGGAGGAGGTGGGAATGGGGAGTGGGCTGGGGGGAAGTGGAGGGGGGCAGGAAGGGAGAGAACAAGGGAACCTGTGGCTGTTATGTAGAACTGAATAGTATTGTAAAATAAAATAAAATTAAAAATAAAATAATAAAAAAAGAACTACTTATCTAAAAGTAGATGTATGATTTTGTTTACTTCCGTGTCATACCAAGGAATTCTGAGTTACATAAGGTTGACGTTGCTGGAATATGGTAACAACAGTGCAAGCATGAAAGAAAAGTTTGGCCATTAAGCTCTTGATTTTATGACTTATTACTTATGTACATAGATACCCCTTAGCATTGTTAATTATTTACATATATATCCATTAGTGTTTGAGTTCTATACATAGATTTCCCTGAGTATTATTTTTTATGTACATAAGTACCCCTAGGTAAAATTATGTATTCATATAGGTGTATCTCAGTACTGTTTCATATATACATAGCTACATACACATACACAATTTATATGAATACTTAAGTACAAATAAATATAAAATATAACATTTATGCATATAAATATGTCATGCTTTCAATGAAACAATATCCAGTTGTAAATTGTATTGTTCCCTCAAACTCTTATTTGGACAATTTACCAAAGTTAGAATAAAGATAACAGTCATATTGCCAAATAAACTTACTGTCCACATAAAGTTGGTTCAGAAATCTCTATTTTTAACTGAGTGGTGGTGGTGCACACATTTAATCCCAGTACAGGAGACAGAAACATCTCTCTGAGTTCAAGGCTAGTCTGGTCTAAAGAGCAGATTCTAGGACAGCCAGGGCTATGCAGAGAAACCTTGTCTCAAAAACATAAGTAAATAAATAAATGATAAATCTGTAATTTTTTTAAAATCTCTTTAATTGAATTATTATGTGCACAAGATTGAACTTTCAGTAATACGTGTCCAAACATAGCCTTATTGCCCACCTTTCTATTTAATTTGAAATGGCTTTTAATTCTTCTATGATTAGAGTGTTTCTTTTAAGTATAATACATTTTGTAATTGTCCCCTACTTGCTTGACTTTTTAATACAGTTCTGTATGTCCACAAAAAATAGCCATAGACAACAGATATCTACTTCAGAAGCTTACTAAATATAATTACATTGAGTAATTCACTTAAAATTTTGTTTACTGGACAAAAATGTATGTCTTGACAAATTAGCATTGCATTTTAAGTTTTTCTTGGCAAAAATTATACACAGTAAAGAAAGCACTAGTTTCAGACTTGTCTTTTCATGTAGCACCATAGTACCATGGATGGTGAATCTGACAATCAAGAACAAATTAAAAGTAATCTAGGAAAATAAAAGCTGCTATAAGCCTGGTAAAGGTCAGCACTTCCAAAGACAACTCTAAGCATAATGACCTTAAACTGCAACTCCAATAGCTTTTATACTTGCAGATATGGCCTAGCCCAAATGAGCTACATTTAGAGATTAGTTCATAGACAGCAATCTCATCAAGCTTTCCTTTTGATGAAAAAATATCTATAGTCTCTTCACAGACTAAGCCTAAGCCTCTCATAAACAGCCATGAAGTTCACATATCTCTACTATGCCAAGCTATCTCTTTTATATGTTAATATATAAATCCTACTAATCTAATTTCCCATAGGATCAAAAGGTTTTTTTTCCCTAAGATGTATGTTTTAAAATCTGCCTCATGAATAGCTGAATTCTCCAATGTTCAGGTTTCACAAAGTCTTCAGAAACAGTATTTGACCAGCTAGAATCCAGGATTTAGACCACAGTACTATAAAGCCAAATCCGATGATGATCTGAGCAAATGCAGCTTAATTGGTTTGATCACTAAATTACCATTCTGTATTGACTTTCTCATGTGTTGGGACCAGGATTATAGGTGAGAAAGATATGTTCTCTTTCATTCACAGATACTAGTAAGATAACAAGAAACTACATTTACATGAAGTCTATTATTGGCTTATAGCACTTAAAGATCTAAGATCCTGCTTTATTCATTCAAACAAACTATATTATTATCAAACATAAATGAAAATGCTGATGTTTGTAAAGCTTGGAAAAACTTGAATGTGTTAATGTATCATCAAAAAAAATCTTTGAATTAGATCCTGACCACTTGTCTGTTGTACCTTAAATCCCATGGTTTTGTGCAAATGAAATGATTTAGTAGGTCATCATCCTGCCAACAAATATTAAGTACTAACTACCAAGTACTATAATGGTAGAAGAAGAAAAAATAAGAGGAAGGAAGGTCCCTGACTATTTAGAGCCACCATTCTCATAGAAAATGCAAGTATTACACACCCCCAAAAAAAACTAGAACTAAGTAATTTAAAACAAAACAAATGATTTCTGTAAAATGCTTGAAGAAGAAGTGCATAGAAAGAGAACGGATTGGTTTTCAGAAAAATTCTCTCTCAAAAGCAATCTAGTCCCAGAGACAGATGATTTCCGGGAGATGTTTGTACAGTGGTGTTGGAGAGGAACCATAGAAAATGTGTATCATCTAAGGACCATCAATAAAAGAGTTTGACCAATTTGGGGGATCTGATGACCTCCTCTGGCCTCTACGAGTACGAGGCATGCAAGTGGTGCACAGAAATATATGAAGGAAAACACCCATACAACTAAACAATAATAATAAAGCTGTTAGAATTTAGAAAAGGAACAGGACTTGATTGTTTTTGTACAGTCTGTGGGTGAATATCATTTTTATAGTTTAAATGTGCTTATAAGGCAATGTAAAACAGAATAAGTTGTGACATACATGAGTTATATGCAATTCAATTTTACTGATACAACGTTTTGTTGTAACATGAACAGGCTCATTTTTTTAATGCAGTCTCCATAGCTGCTCTTATGCCACAGTGGCAAAATGCAGAAATCGTGACAAAAACTAGGCATTTCTCAACACTTGGTGAAGAAGGATGCTATGAGTGGAGGGAGCTGCATAGGAGAGAAGAAAGAAATGAAGTGACACTCGTGGTTATGCGTAGTTCAGTCCATGCTCACCTGCAAGCACAGTCAGACTCAGTGATGTTGCTAGATCATTTAGTGTGATTTAAATATAGTGTTTGACTTAAATTTTGCAATAGTCTTTCTAGCTATTTTGTTAGATGCTAGGAAACTAGAGGGAGAAGGAGAACAGACGAAAGTTTAGCCTCTGTTAAGGCTACATTTGATGAGTTTAAATGAGGCATTAGCAGAAGAATCTGGAAGAAGAATCCACTTAAAATAAATAGGATTTTTTTGGTGAAGTAAAATTCAAATATCCAGCAGAGACAAAATTGGGAATATTCCCAAGTTTCCATGTTTACCAATGAGATGGTTAGAGAAAGGGTGGCGTTGTAGCAAGACATAGTTGTTCTGCAGAGTGGCTTCTTTGAAAAGGAAATAAAGAACTCTATTTTGGACAGAATCAATTCAGCCTACCTATTCAATTTTCCTCAGCAGGTCCATCGGTCTAAAGAATCCCTGAGTCGAAAACTCAGTGGGAAAGTCAAGTATACAAGCAAAAGTTTGTGAATCATATAGGGATGAAGATAAAGTTATTAGCCTGAAAGGCGTCACTGTAAGACATACTGTATAGAAAGAGGACTTATAAAAGCACAGCTCCGTCATTTAGGGGTTTGACTGGGTTCAGAGGGAAGCCTAAGTGGTCAGTGAGGTGCAGGTTCTGAGGAGGATTCAGCCAAGAGAGGAAAGTGGTTCAAAACTGTTTGGCACACGTCTTGTCCAAAATATAGCATTCTGCACCTTTCCTGCCCTTCCTCAGATTCGTACGGTTGTTCTCCCTCCTCTTGCATGATGTTCCTTGAGCCTTGCTGGTAGTTGTGGTGGAAATGGTGTTGTTGTTGTTGTTGTTGTTGTTGTTGTTGTTGGTGGTGGTGGTGGTGGTGGTGGTGGTGGTAGTCCCATTTAAGGATGAACACTCAGTCTCATATTATCACCAGTTTGGCCAGTTATACATCTCTGTATAGATTGTGTACATCTGGCCAAGGCTGAGAACAGATACATGCCTATAAGTTAACAGATTTTAGGTTACATTAAAATATGTATTGGTCTTGTGTGATATGCTAATATAAAATTATTTTGTACAGGTTTTTGTAAAATGTACTAGTTTAAGTCTGTTGTTCATCTGTATTTTAACATTTTTTTTTACAAATCACTATGTATTCCTTATAATGATTTGCTTATCTTCTTCCTAACAAAGTTTTGCAATACAAGGTATTGTCTGTATTTTAACATTATCTTTACACAAATCATTATGTATTCCTTATAATGATTTGCTTTTCTTTTTGCGAACAAAGATTTGCAATATGAGGTCTTGTCTGTAGTTTAACATTATCTTTTTACAAATCACTGTGTATTCCTCGTAATGATTTGCTTTTCCTCTTCATAACAAAGTTTTGCAATAGAAGGTCTTTATTCAACAAGTACCATATTCTAATGAGCCCATATCATTCACTAAGGCCAGAAAAAAAAAATGAGCCTATTAGCTTACAAATTCAGAAGTTTGGTTTTTTAAATCATATTTGCAGAGATAAAAATAAAGACAGAGAGAATGAGTTTAGGTTCCACTTAGTAATAAAGTCTATTCTTAAATAAATAAAAGTATTAGGAAAATATAATAATTAAAAAAACACACAATTTGCCAGGCAATACAGTATTCTATAAACATATCTGTCACATATCTAGTATTTTGGATTGTGTGTTGCCAAGATTCTGAAGAATAAGAACTAACAGGGAAAAAAGACATGAAATTTTCAAGCTACAATGAAAATGCCTTGCCTGTTTGCTTCACAAGTGAATAACCTCCATCTATGACACCACTGCTCCTAAGGGGTCCATTGAATGCTCTGCTGGTGTAAGGACTTGTGTGTCAGTAAAATAAATGATCTAGGATCCCATGGAAGTTGAACAATTTGGCAAGTCTGCATTGCACAATTTTTTTAAGAAAAGTTTTTCTCCTTTTAATTTAGATTATTTTTATGGAGAGAAACCACATTAATTTGTTGGTTTTGACCCAATTTGGTTCTGAAAATGTGGTCACATTTCAAGTTCATTTCAGTTACTAATTAACCTTTTTTTGCTGGCTTGCTGTGAGAGTTGGCACTATAACAGCAGTAAGGAGTCTCTCTCGCTTATAAATACTTAATGGAGGAATGATAGCCAGTTTTCACAGCTACTTTACCATCGCCAAGAGAATGAGCTATGTAATATTTAATAGTCACTGTACTGAAAGTGATCCCTGAAAGAAATCTTTTGCCTCAGTTTCTATCAATCATGGGATTATATAAGAAAAAAATGCCATGTTGATTAAAATCCTAAGCAAGTTATTATTCAAAAAAAAACAAAAGTTCTGTAGCTATTAATAGAAACAGAAAATCCTTCTTTAAATCAAGTAAATCTCATCTATTATTTCTGCCAATCACAGGAAATAAATTGTGAGTTGAAGAGCCTTATTCTCTACAGAACTGTACTCATTATTGTCTACCTTCTATGATCACCTAAATTCATATTGATAAGCAGGAAGGAAATCTGCATTACCATATTGATTAAAGGATTATAGACTCTTTTCTCAGAGTTCAGCAGTTAAAAGTGACATCTTATTTCTTCCCTGAAAGAATTTCGAGCCCTGCAGAGAAAGTGTGCAGAGTAGAAGGTCGTGTAACACTTTCCAACGAAGACAGGTTTAGAGCAGAGGTCTCCAAGTTCACTGTCAGATATACATACCTCAATAGTCTAAGAAAGAAAAACAATTCTTCTGGACTTAGATCCAGTTGAATTCACAGGTGTATAGGCTCCTTAGCAAGTACTCTGCACATGAGTGCCAAACCTTAAACTGTCTTTGAGTTTGTATATGAGCTTTTAGGAATTAAAAGTTGTATAGCTCATCAAATTTTTATCCCTAAAATCACAGGTTAGAAATAAGTTTCCCAACACTCCAACATCCCACATTGTCAAAACCATAACTCCCTCTAAATCCCAGTATTTCTCCTGCCAATTCAATCATTTCGGCCAATAGGAACAGCAAAAGACACCAGCTAAAACATACATTAAATGTATGTCCAATGTCACCTAAGGCTTAAGTGTATGTCATTTTTTTGAAGGAGCTTTTAGTTTTTCTTTAAAGAATTTTCCACTTTGCTTTCTAATACCACAAATGCTCAAAAACCCATAAAGAAGAAATTTATAAAACCAAGAGAATGTATTTCAAAGTCAGGGGATTTTATAATTCAATTGATAAAACTTACTTTTCAACTTTCATTCTCTGGTGATGTTTAGATACCTTTATGTTTAAGCCAGTTTATGATCTCATATTTTTACAAACCATGAACATTTCCTGGAAAGGACATGGGCAAGACTTTGATGACTCTGTAAAAGGTAGCTCTGAGGCCAACATAACAGGTATTATCAGTGTACAGAAACCTTGAATTTCTGCCTAATATCACTAAAAGTCTATTGTAATTTTTCTGTCTTTAGTAACACTTTCAAGTATCCTCCTTTCCGGATAATTTCTTGACTGTCCAGCACTAAGTCCGTGACTCATTTCTCTATACTTAACTTGACATCACAGGAGCTTAAAAGCTGGAGACCCTACCTACTTCACTTGGATTTGGAGAAGAGTTTTCATCTTATTTTCATGCATAAAAGTTGATACAAGTACACTATTTGGTAGATAATAAATAAGTGCTTGCTTAGTAGAAACTCAAAAATTACCACAATTTCCTGATCCCATTATAGTCAGCCTTGTGGTGAGATTCAGAGAGAATGGGTCTCTTGGAATTCTAATCTATTTCTAACACTTTCTCTTAGTTAACACCTCAATGGGTTTGAACTGGGGGATGACTAAGTAGGGGGATGACTGCCCTAGCAAGAGGACCTGAAGAATTCATTCCCCAAAAACCTCTAGCAAAAAAACAGCAGCCTGTGCCCTTAACCCCTGTGCTTAGGAAGGCAGAGAAAGGAGGATCATTACAATACACACTACAGATGAGGTGAACTCAGTGGGTAGGAAGAAAGAGAGCACAACTCAGTTGTAGAAAATTGTTTGAAATCTTAAAGCAATGAAATATGGAATCAGTTTCAATTAGGAGGCCAGTTGCAACATTCAGGGGAAAATTGTATGGAAAAGTAAGTAACTTTCCCAATCGCATGCACAAACAGCAGATAGTATTTCCACCCATACAAAGGAATTTTGGAATGTTGTTATTATTAGAGGGCTGTAGAAATAACCAAACTACATAATATTAACTCTTCTATAGTACATTATTGATATTACAACTATACATTATATGATGTATTTTGCAACATTGATGGTTTTTTCAGGACCTTAAGTTTTACAGCCCAGCTTGGCACAGTCTATCATTTAAAAACTGAGGAAGCTGAACCACAGCCTTGAACTTGCACTGCCTACTTATCTAGTCTCTTATAAACTATATGAAATGACGAACTGCCAAATCCATTCACAGAATACACAGCATGGTCCTTTTGCAGCAGACATTTTAACAATCAGTTCAACCCAAGGAGGAAAGGCCCATCAATCAATAAGCCAGACAGTTAATCAAAACACACACTGAAAGGTCTATCAAGTCAGGTTCTGAAAGGAATTTAACTTTGATTATTTGAACACTAAGAATGCCTAGGATTTAAGAGTTGGATCGCTTCCAAATAGAAGATGAAGCTACTTCTTTTTCTGTGAAATAGATGTCCTATGTTATTCAAAATGGGGGTCAACCAATCAGTCATCTTTCTGAAAAGCAATTCATTCGAAATGTTTACAAATAACACCACATAAGAGAGAGAGAGAATAGGGCAATAACAGTGTTCATTTTGTTCCTTTTAAATTTCTAAGGAAACATGTTACATCTAGAAAGACAAGAGCTTTAAATGACTACCAACTGCTAAGGAGCAATTATTCATCATGAAGATCTACAATGAACTGAAATTGTGCCAGCCAGATTGACTTCTTTCTTCTTTAACAGATTGTGATAGCAGAATATGTTTTTACCTGAAACTTGAAACTTTTGTGGTTCTTTCCACAAGTAATCATTATAGCTTGACTATAGGGTGTACATCTGCCTCCCACACTTATCCAGCTTCATCTCCTACAAGCATATATATAATTCTTTTAGAATAGGAAGTTCTTTATTTTTAGTTAATCAGTAATATCTATGAATAATTATAAAGATTAGTCTATATCAACTCTAAACTCCATTGCATTTCAAATCTATTGAAATGGCATGTATTTGCAAAATAACTACATAGCTCAGAATGGTCAAGTGAATAGACATTCTTCAGCTGTAAAAAACTTAAAAATCAGAACTAAGGATCATATTATGTTCTGAAGAGTAATTGATCTGGTGAAATAGCTACATCCATCTCTAAACAATTCAATTCTAATTCAAAAAATTTTAACTCACATACAACATCATACTCATTCTAAATGAGAAAAATCTGGCAGTGTTTCTCCTAACATCTGGTGCAAGAAAAAAATGTATTTATACACCAATGAAATACATATATGAATATTTGAAGTTTTAGCCAGAGCAGTTAATCAAGAGAAACTAAAGAAATACAAATAAGGGAAATAAAAAGACTATTTCGGCTTGTTAATTACTTGATTAAAAATATAGAAAGTCTAAAAGGCCCCACCAAAGGACTGCTAGAATTGACAAACAACAGTTAACTGCATGTTATAAAATGGATATGCAGAACTCAAGCACATTTTATACACGAATAAACAAACTTGCAAAGGGAAAAGTCATTATAGCAATTCCATTTGCAGTAGTTACAAAAATAACAAAATAAAATAGCAAGGTAATTAGTTAAATTTATTTTCTACCAGAGTTTTTATTTTGTTTCTATTTTAGTGACATTAATAAGACTTCCAAAACACTGATAAAATCAAAGTCACAAAACCAGAAAGATCCCCATGGTCATATATTAGCAGAATTAATGTCCTTTTAAAAATAGTCTATTCTATCTAAAGAAATTAGCATATTTGATACAAACTTTACCAAAAACACAATGTTATTTTTAAAAGAACTGGAAAGCCCAGTCTTGAAGTTAAGTGGAAAATTCACGTAAGCACAAAGATAGCCAAACTGATCCTATGCTCTTTATGAAATCACAATATATGATTTCAAAACATACTATAAGGGCATAACAAAAACAAAAGGTCAAACACAAAATAACACTGGACAGGTAGACCAATGGGACAGAACAGAAAACCCAGAATTCAGTGCATCTTCAGTCAACTGCTTATAAACAACAGTGTCAATAGACATTAGAGAAAGTACAGCCTCTTCAGCAAAAGGTTTGGGAGAAACTGGATTTGTGTACATCCAAATGTACAAAAAGGGGAAGGCTTCAAACATTAAAAGATTAATAAGAGAGAGAAATTCTGACCCCTTGGTTTGCTGCTGCATGTTATGCAGATGCTGAAATACCACACTGAACCCACTATTATGTGCAGTTAATACTAATATGTACAATTAATCCATAAAGGTTAAATTTCTTAATTTTAAAGCTTAATTTTGGTAATCTAAGATGCATTCTAATGCATTTCTAATAATTAAAGAACTATCCTTAGGGTGTTATTACAAAACAAAAGGAATCTACCAAATTAGCTATATCAGTGAAATCTCCCCAGTTCCCATTCCTCCTGAGAATGATGAATTGAGTTGTGTTTCTAAATTTATCTGACAAATGTAAACTCAATATTCTGTTATAGTGAGACTAAATGGATTAAAAGGAATGTTAGGGATAAAGTTGAGAGAATGAGAACAGGAGGGATGAGAACTAACAAGGCCAGAACCTGAATATATGATAGGCGGGCTGCCCAGAAAAACAGCAAAACTACCCTTAGCAGCCTCCAGTTAGCTCCTATAAAGCAACGACACCCCCCAGCCCAGGAACATAAGCAAGGCACTGTTACTTTAATGTCTCTAATTTTGGCAGACTGAATTGTGAATAGGAATGCCACCTAAGCCAGGAAGGAGACCATCCTAGGCCACCCGCCCATAGGCAAAGATTTGAATATGTGACCAGTGAACACCACAGCTGCTTCTGGGTACCTGTGCCTCTTGATCGTCAGAATGCCATTTGTGGTTTAGCACCCTTGATGTTTGTCTTAGTTAGGGTTTCTATTGCTATGAAGAGACACCATGACCATGGCAATCCTTATAAAGGAAAACATTTAATTGGGGCTGACTTACAGTTTCAGAGATGAGCAGGCAGACATAGTGCTGGAGAGGTAACTGAGAGTTCTACATCTTGATCCACAGGCAACAGGAAGTAAATTGTGTACCACACTGGGCATTGGTTGAGCATAGAAGACCTCAAAGTCTGCCCCTAGAGTGACACACTTCTTCCATCAAGACTACACCTACTTCATCAAGGCCACACCTCCTGAAAATTCCAGTCCCTATGGCCAAGCATTCAAATACATGAGTCTATGGGGGCCATATTTACTCAAATCACTACAATGCTGCAGTAAAGCTATACCCATTTTACCAAAAACAAGGCATCAGAGCATTCACCCACTTGTGTATGTGCACTAACAAAGGACCTGTGTCCTCAAACAATCTGACATCAATTTGATAGCTCTCTTGCAGTGTGGATTTGACACACCTCTCCTTTTGTGGAGACTAGAGGAAAAAAATGTCTTAAAAGGAAGATCTAGCCCACCATGTTTTAGAACAAAAATAGGTCATCTGACCTCATGATTATGTCAGCAATCTCAAAAATCTTTAAAATCCACAGCACAAAATCCACCATACTGCTCCTCCCTTAGGGCAGCCCACTTCAATCTCTTCTTGGAACACTCACTTTGCTGAGTTTTGCTTCTGCTGATTTGCTAGATGAATTTTTATGCAAACTGTCTCTATCTCTTGGCTGAATCAATTCCTTTAAGAAAACAGGATCGAAGAGACTCTCCCTTGTGTAAAGACAAAGACTCACACCATAAATGTGTAATCAACCTTTCTATCATCTTGCTTTATAAAAACATTTCTCTCTTCTGGGTGGACATTATACTTGGCCTCTCCTTCAGGTTCACGTACATCCAATGAGTTCCATGTTACTCTTGGTGTCCAGGAGACTAAAAAAAGAATAAAGAAAAAAGAAGAAAAAACTGTTGACTACTAGAGGGACCAAAAAGAAGGAAAAAAATCTACATAGATTTCAGGTCATTTTGAATAGAAACTATATACATACTATTGACTGACTGCTTTTTTAGCTATTAAAAAATACTGTGTGAAATATCCTTCACTGATAGATGATTTGTTTAAAACTGCTAAGTCTCTGGGTCCTGGTCTCAGAATTGAACACTAAGAAAAAGTGTATACACATGCAGAAACCACAGGACAACCTTAGGTGTCAATCTCAGAAATAGCCATCCAACTGCTTTAAGATGTCCTGAAAATTTCCAGTTAGGCAAGACTGGCTGACCATCAAACCCTAGGAATCCTTTCATTTCTGCCACTGATCTGGCCTTTAGAGCACCGGGATTATAGATATGCGAGACTACTCAGCTCAATGTGGGCTATGGAATTTACTAGGTAAACTCCAGTCGTCATACTTCCATAGGAAGTGCATTACCTACGTTTCCTACCCATCCCCAGGCCTGCTTTCCACATGAGTTTGGGGGATTGACTTCAGGTCCTCAGGTTTGCAATGCAAGCTCTGTATGGACTAGGCTGTCTCCCCAATCTTAGTGTTTTATTTCTAACCACTTCAGTAACTGATAAAAATGACCACATAGCAACAACCCTACCAACAATATCCATAAGCCAATTCTCATATTTAAATGACTATGATTTTCCCAAATATCACCACTAACAAATGGTGGAACCAAGGCTAAGTCCTCAAATTATTCTATATTGAATTTAATGTTTTCCCAAAATATCACACTACTTACATTAAAGAAAATAATTTTTCAAGCTACTCAAGAAGACCAGTCTATGAGATGCCCCTGTTTCATGCTCTTGACTCCAGAATATTCAGGTGAAAAAATGAGGCATAGGTTCTTCAGTACCTAGAAGAATTGTGTATTGTTTACTTTAGGATACCAATAATGATGATAATGAATATTCATAACTTCTACTGTTTCCTGTAAGGAAATGAAGTCATGACCTAGGTTAAAAAATATCAAAAATAGTAAAGATTATTTTTTCCTGCTACTGAAATTTTAAATTTGGTCTGTTATATAAGAGTAGACAAAATAAATCTCCAACATTTTAATGATGATTTGTAATATTACAACATTCAAGGAAGGAATTAAACATTTAGAAAATTTAATGAATGTGACTAGCCACTACACAGGCAAACATGAGTCAAAGAATATAAACATGGTCATATGAAGGCTAAAAGGATGTCAGTATCTACTACTCTATAGCAATAATGAAGTCCATTCTGTAAGATAAAAAGTGTGGTCATGTACATCTAGACCTCTGGGAGGCATCTACACTCTTACAGGCTGAAATATCCCTTAAAGAGATAACTAAATTGAATAACTTCTTTGATTGAATCTTTTGATTGTGTAAACATTGACAAAAATATCATTATTATTTAAAAGTAAACTGAAAATTTTAAATTATAATATATTCAAAACTACCAAGGGAATATACTTTAAATGATCTTACGACAAAGAAGTATGTCAACAGATGAATATTTTATTAGCCCAGTTTGATCATTGTATAGTTAATACATGCATGGAAACATTGTATTGTACCACATAAATACATACAATTATTATTTGTCAATTGATATTTTACTAACATTTTTAAAAGCTGCAAATGAAAAAGTTAACCTTCCAGCAACTGTCTACCACGCCAGTAAGAGAAGTAGAGTATTGATATGATTGAAAGCTTTGTTTCTAGAATAAGAAGCCCAAGTTTCTTTGCCTGACTTCACCATTTACAAGCTGTGAAATCCTGGTTGAGGTGCTTAAATCCTGAATATTTGAACAAAAGTGGAGCTATTAATAGCTGCCATCACATATGAATAATAAACACCTTAAACCAAGCTGTATGCTTAGAAAAGTGAAATGTCTGCACTTGGCAACAGTCAGGAACCATTAGATGAATAATAATGTAGATCCTCCAGCATTCTTTCTACCTGCCATTTTGGACCAATGAAGAAACTTGATTCAGCCTCACAATGTCACAATGGCAGCCTCAGTGGAATCTGGGACTTGCTAAAAGCCAATAGTCCTTAGAGTATTAGTCACCCTACTCAAAAGAATGGCAGGTTATCAAGGTCCTGACCCATCTCTCAGCCTCCTGCCTGTTTCCAGGGTTACAAAACATACTAAGAAACACAGATCCATATGAACACACAGAGCTCCTTCCATCGTTTCTTTTATATTCAAATCCCAATGTGAGTAGACTACCTTCATTAACAAGCATCCCATGCTTTTCCAGGCCAATCCCCATTTTTTGTGTTCACAATGTCATCTGGGAATTCCACATAATAATGAATACATTAACCTTTATCTCTCGAGTTTCCCTAAATAGTCTCTTTCCTGCTTTCTGAAATGACACCTTCACACACATTTTTCATGTTCCATCTTCCTATAAGCCTTTTTTCTTCCAACAGATCACAAAACTGCTAATCTGCCCACACTAAACACTCTCTCCAATCTGCTTGCTAATTTTATACCATCATATTTTCCAAAAGTTTAGTACACTCACCCTGATTCAACTTCTTTGCCTTCAGATACTTTTCCTTTGACTTGTTTCTTCTGTCAATATTTTAAGTGTTCACCTTAACACAAACTATAAGACTGTATGTGTTTGTATATGCGTGGGTAGTATAGTTGTGGTGTGTGTGTGTGTGTGTGTGTGTGTGTGTGTGTGTGTGTGTGTGTGTGTATTCATGCCTGGATACATGACTACTAGTATTTTAAAGAAAAATGAGTGTTTTTAGTGAGCACTGTGGGAAGATCAGAAGATGATATCAAATGTTTGCTTTTTTAAAGCAAGCTGGACCGTTCATGGCCACCAGTTGAGTAGGCTTCCAGCCATCAGCATTGTTAGCTTTAGCCATGCTCAGACCAAATTGTCACCTACATTCAATTTATACTAACTTCCAGAAAAACATCTAAGAATATCAGTCACTTTGCATTTCATTGTATCTTTAAATTATTTTAGCATATCCTGAGAAATCCAAATTGCCTGTTACAGTGATCTATCTGATGCAGTTAATGATACCAATGAATTATAGCTAATAGAATGCTCATTGAAAACATTTACTGAATCTGAGTATTAAGATGAAGATAAATGGGAGGTAAAGAGGGAGCTACTTGTTTAAAATTACATCTATCTCTAAATGGATTATAAATACCTCTTACAATACCAATCTCAGTCAAACATCAGGAATTAAACCAGGTAATGTTTTCTTCAATGAAGGAGGCTCGGTGTAATCATATGCAATTATTATAGAAGTTAAAACACCATTATGCTCTTCCCCTCTTCAGATCAGTGCATCCCTCAACCCTCATCTGAGAAGGTTCTATTTGCAGTAGATAGTGTTTAACACAGGGACCCACAACAGACCAAGGTACAGAACGTACAAAATTCAGCCCTAAATAGAACAATTATTTATACCACAACCCCTCCTGCAAAGGCTCAGAGATTGTTGCAGAAGATAAAATGGAAAGAGTATAAAAGCCAGAGGTGGAGAATGACAACAAGGAATCAGTATCTTCAGGACACAGCTGGGAACTGCACACAGGAACTCACAATGGATGCAGTAGCATGTACAAAACCTGCACAAGCCCAAGCCAGACAAACTCTAGCATGGTGAGAGTTGGACACAAAACCCTATCCTTAATGATGAAACTCTTGGCAACCGTTAGCTGCTAGGAGAGAGAGAGATAGAAGACTGCAAGAGTACAGTCCCGGGCAAACCAACCATGCTCTGGTTGAAGACCACACATCCAAGTACATTTGAGCAGCACAAACTGGTCTTCAGGAGCTTAGATTTTTTTTTTAAAGTACACAAAGTGGATGGGTAAGGTAGCAGGGCATCTGAGAAGAGTTGGGGGAGGCATAAATATGGTCTAAATGTGTACAAAACTCAATTTTTACAAAGGAAAAAATAAACCAAGTATTAAATAGTTCTAGTTAAGATGTCTTTTCAAACATAGGGAGTAAAATTAATACCCCTATAGACAATAAAATTCTTCTTTTATGTTTTTCCAAATTGGAATATTTTATGTGAAACAATATTTGCCCTTAAGTATTTCTGTTGGTCAACTTTATTCACCACTGTACCAAATGTCTAAGAAAACCACCTAAAGAGAAGTAAGGTTCTTTTGTACTCATAGTTTCCAAGGTTTCAATTCACAGTCCTTTGCCCAATAGCTGCTGGCCAGAACATTAAGGCAAGGGAACACGTGTACACCTGCAGTGACCCACTTTCTGGAACCAGGATCCATCTTCCAAAGTTGCACCAGCTCCACTCTGTTCAGACTTAGACCGATAAATGGATGAATCAGCTGATAAAAAGCAGATCCCTCCCAATCTGATCAGAGGATACACCACTTAAATTCCAGTCTTGCTTAGACTCAAATGATGGATAAAACCTGTGATAGATTTTCAGTTCTACATCTGGTACTAGTGAATCTGTGAATAAACAAATCTGGATATTTACCTACAACAGTAAATAATCCTTTGATATATTTTATTAAAAACACAGAACAAAGAATAAAAACTAATGTGCAAGGACATATATTGATATTCATGATATATTTTCTTTAATAGCAATGTGGCTTTAAACAAACAATAATAATAATTTATTGCTAAGAGACTATTGCTCTTAGTGGTGGTGCCTACTTTAGTTTTAATGGAAAGGTTCATGTCTCTAATGGAAAAAATTTTAAAGCACATTGCTTAAATGTAGAATATCAGAAATTCAATTTGTAGAAAAAAAAGCTTAAACTATACTTTTGTCCAACAACTAAGAATTAGAAAATCACTGTAAGCACATCTATTATAAAATGCGATGAGATCATGAATAAACATTAAAACATATGCAAATATTGGTTGACTAAAGCAATGTGAAATATTTTAAGTAAAAGAAAAAATAAAATACCCATAACTAATGTCGCATGAACAGATAACTCTCATGACAAGATTCTTTTCTGTCTTCTACTTATCAAAATGATCGTGGATTATTAATTCCATCAGAACAAAGCCTATAAGTATAATGTAAAAGGTGTAGATTGTATTTGTAGAAGGAAGTGCTACCATCTGGATTTTAAATATCCTCCAAAGACTCATCCTACATCCTAAGGCAGTATTGAAAGGTAGTGGAATGTTCCGGAGATGGAGCTCCTCAGAATGCCCCTGAATGGGATCCAGGCCCCTTCCTTTTTGAGGGGGTCAGAGTCTGGGGTTGCTTTGGAGAGGGGGCATTTTTTTATTTCTGATAGTTTCATACATATACACTATGTGGTCTTTTTCACCCATAACTCTCTTACATCCTCCCTGTGTTATGTTGAAAATCTTTTCAACCATCCTTCTACTATTTTTGATGTTTCTTTTTAATCTACTGGGTTTGATACGAGTGTGAATGGGGCTATTTACCGGGAAGTGAGTAACATACCAGTGGCTACACCACTGAAGAAACCCTTCAGCTTTTAAATTTTTTCCATTAAGAACATTAAAACTTTCCATTAAAACTGAGCAGGAGCCACTACTATGAACGAGAGTCTCTTAGAAATGCATTATTACTATTTGCTTTTAGCTGCCTTGTCATTAGAGAAATGCACCTTCCCCAGTCCCCATCAGCTACCCCAAACGACCCAACTGGGGAGTATGATTTCATGAGTCTCCGCCCTTCCATGAAGAAATATTAACAGGCGCCATGTTGTGCAGCTCCTATTTATGCAAGTAACCACAGGCGCAGTGAGTTACCAACTGCAATTGCTGTTTCTTGTCCAGAAGAAACTCTTCGTGATATTCCTTTCCAAACCTCCAGCTCTTACAGTCTTCCTACACTCTCTTCTGTGATGTTGCAGAACTGTGGGAGCAGGGTAAGATAGACGTCCTGTTTAGACAGAGCAAACCAGTCTTCGTTCTTTTACAGTTGTCTTGTTTTGTTCCCTGGCTAGAATGAGGTTAACAGGCTTCTTCCACCATGTACTCACAGCATCATGTACTGGACCCCCACAAGCCTGAAGTAATGTCCTGCCTTCCTGCTCCTCAGAGAGACCATGGACTGACACTCTGAAATCACAAGCCGGGGGGGGGGGAAAAAAAGTTATTTCCTTGAAGCTGTTTATCCAAAATATTTTGGCCAAATAAGCCAAAGTTTTTTGTTGTTGTTGTTGCTTTGTTTCTTTCTTTGTTTTGCCAGTTTTCAATCAATTTGTCACACATTTTATTCTTAGAAATAATCCCTTCCTCTTTAATTTGCCAATTTCAGTTTACATAAAACTGAACATGCTAGCTCAATGCGTAATGGAACTCAACTCAGGAGTACATTGCAGCAGAAATCTACTTTGCTTTTAAAGTTGCTGAGCATCAGAGAATGGTATCCACCACGAAAAAGGAGGTATGAGGTTGGGAAATGGTGCTAATCAAGAAATATGTGTTGTCATCAATCTAAAGAACAAATGAGTTTTGTAGCTAGAGTTTTCCTGGTCCTGCCTGGCCCACAGTCTGAATCTCTCTCACCCACCAGTCCTGCAGCTGCTCAGGCCTAACCAAGTAAACACACAGAGAGTTATATTACTTATAAACTGTATGGCCATGGCAGGCTTCTTGCTAACTGTTATTTTTCTTAAATCAACCCATTTCTATTAATTTATAAGTTGCCACATGGCTCATGGCTTACCGGTACCTTACATCTCGCTTGTCATGGTGGCAGCTGGCAGCATCTCCCTCCACAGCCTTCCACTTCCCAGAATTCTCTTCTCTGCTTGTCCTGCCTATACTTCCTGCCTGGCTACTGGCCAACCTGTGTTTTATTTATTAACCAATCAGAGCAGCACATTTGAATTACAGAACATCCCACAGCAGAATTTTCTATCATTTACACCATTCTGAGATAGGTAGGTAGGTAGATAGATAGATGATGATGGTGAAGAAAGAAAGAAAGAAAGAAAGAAAGAAAGAAAGAAAGAAAGAAAGAAAGAAAGAAAGAAAGAAAGAAAGAAAGAAAAGAAAGATAGATTATAGATAATGATAGATATAAAGATAGATAGATAATAGACTGATAGATTTGTAATTTGCTTTAAGCAATATGTGCAATGCAATTCACATAATGCAAAAACCCAAGCCTGGACTCAAGTTTCTAATTTGAAGAAATAGGGATCACAGAAGAAGCTGAGTAGATTAGGAATATTTGATGAAAGACACTGGATGGAGAAAATGGATATTTTTAACTGGTTTATCAGTTTGAAGATTAAAACAAATGTGTTTACCTATCAGTGCTAAAGTCTGTGAGGCAGATGGAATAAGCTCCAGAATGGGATGAGCAAGTACAGGGAAACAGGGTCATGTCAAATCAGAAAAGTAAGTAGAGCCCAAGGAAAGACTTTGAAGCACTCATGGGGATCTCAAAATGTTTTCTACAAATATAAAAAATATAAGTAGTCTCAAAGAATTTTCCAGGGCCTAGAGAGATAGCTTGGCAGTTAAGAATGTCTCCTGCTCTTCCAGAGGACCCTGGTTCGGTTCCCAGCACCCATGTAGAAATGCTCCCAACTACCTGTTATTCCTCCCAGAGGATCTTCTCTCTCTCTCTCTCTCTCTCTCTCTCTCTCTCTCTCTCTCTCTCTCTCTCTCTCTCTCTCTCCCTCCCTCCCTCCCTCCCTCCCTCCCTCTCTCTCATACACACACACACACACACACACATACACACACACACACACCACAGACCCACATACAAGAAATATACATATAAATAAAACTATAAAATCTTTTAAAAATGAATTTTTCCTTCAACATTCACAGCTGTTCCTTCATATTGGTTAACCAATATATAGAATATAAGACATTCATTTGATGGTACATTTGAAAACTTTATGATTTTTATCCATATATTCACAAATATTCAATATTAAGTTCATATACTCCATTAGACTGAACATGAAATAATAGTATTTCAAGAAGAAGAAAGTTGATCTATTTTTCTTCTATAACTCCTCAGCCAAATTTGAGGAGGTTAAGTGAGAATTCCTGGAAAGAATCTCTCTTCATAGAGTGATTGGTTGATTAAAAACTTCAAAGACTATGGATAATTTGGAATGTTGCTTATTTGTAGCCTAATTACAGATTCTTTGTGGTTATCTTTATCCTCCTAAAGAGCCAATCCTTGTCCAACTCTGTAAGACCTAACAACATGAATAACAAATAACTTGAAGAAAGCATAAACTTAATAAAACCCTATTCTCCACTAGTGGAAGAGCAAAGATAATATCCACCTATCTGATGGCTCAACAATGTATTTTTTAAATGCCTTGATTTTATAACATTCTTTATTCTATTACCATAAAAAAAAAACTCCATGAAGCTGCTTTCTCGTTAAAACATTGTATTTGGGGAGACCTAAGTATATGTCTCCAGGTCATGGTCACTCATCCTGCTCCAGAATAAACCATCTCTTTTATTCCCTTGATTTGAGGTGGCAGCTTTTGCTTTTGATGACAAGATATACAGGTTTGAACTTCATGAAATTATGTTATGAAATATATCCATTTAAAGAACAGAAATACTTATAATGCTTGATTATTTGTAATAAATTATTGTCTCAAAGGTAGTGATTTTACAAACATAATATCTAATATTCTATGAAGTATATACAGAAACTATCAAATTCTGTTCTAGTCACAAAGTAAATGAAAATTCTGCTTTTTATGCTATATAGTGTAAGCTGGCTTGGAACTTCTATCCACCTATTGCTAGGCTTGTACTCATAGCAATTCTCCTATCTCAGCCTTCCAAGTGCTGGGATTACTGGCATATACAATCATATCTAGCAAAGTTCTGTTTATAAAGAGAATTGTGTTAAATCACCACTCATGTGTAAACCTTTGTCATTGTAATCTTATTATAACATTTCTATACTTCTTATGAAAATCTTTCCTTATATTATTTCCAGTCATGGCCTAACCGAAATTATGAGGGGGAACTAAGCACTCATATGCTTATTTCTCAATTGACTCCTTTCTTTCAGAATTGCCAGTCATCACAGGCATGACATAAAAGGTTAGATGCCGCCTAAAGGTGCATTGTATTCTTTGCTTACTAAAGCGCCAATCTTTAATAGATATAAATAAAAATTAAAAAAGAAAGAAAAGAAAGTGTTTGCTTGCCCTCTGGAATTCTTGGTACTCAACAAATAACCATTCACTGCCTCCACACTCATTCTGACATCCTAAGATAAGATTCAAAAGGCAAAATCTAGCTCCTAGTTTTTTTCTCTTTGGACTGCATAAAACTCGCCCAATTTTTATTTCATTTGACTTGCAAAGTGCATCAAAACGAAACGACTGCAAGGAGATTTACCGAGTTAATGGTAGATTAATGCATTCCCTCTTTTAGCAGGGAAATCTGCAATGCTGTGGAACACTGGGCACTCTGTGGTCGCACTGTCCACTTCAAATGCAGATGAATCAACAGGGCTTTAGTGAGCTTTTACCTAAACCTGCACGTTAGTGTGTGAAATAAGCAGAATAAGCAGGGTTTTGTGTGTGTGTGTGTGTGTGTGTGTGTGTGTGTGTGTGTGTGTGTTGGTTTTTTTTTTTTTTTTTTTAGAATTGTTGGACCTGTGTACATCTAAGAAAGAAAGGAAAAAGACAATTCACTACTTATAAAATGTCAGTTCTAGCCCTCTATCCCGGTCACTCTAGGTTTTCCTACTTAAAAAAAAAAAAAAAAAAAAAAAAAAAAGTGATTATTGTCAAAGATGAAAAACTAAAAGAACTAAATGCTCATTCTGAATTCCAATTAAAATGTCACTGCATTCAATTAGTGTTTCAGATGAAAAATGACTATGCAATCCCTAAGCAAACAAGAGATTAGGGGTTTCTTGTCATAATTAATGGATAAACAATGTCATGTCTTGCAATACTTCCAGTTTATTCAACAGTATTAACCTAGTCATGACAAAAGATACAATCAGTATCCAGTATTTTTAAAAGTTGAATCTAGATCCAGATCCAGATCTGGATAGGAGGAGAAGTGGGAAAGAACTGGGAGGAGTAGAGAGTGGGGAAACCCTGATAAGGATCTACTATATGAGAAAAAAATCTATTTTCAACTAAAGAAACAATTTTTAAACTTAAATCTGTGTAGCAAGAACTGTCGTAGGAGCTGGAAAGGTGGCTCAGCCATTGAAAGTTCCTGATGCTCTCGCAGAGGACACCAATTCAGTTCCCAGAGTCCACATTGGCCAACTCACAACAGCTGTTATTCCAGCTTCAGGCTACTTCTTCAAGCTTCCTATGGCCTCCACACAGTGCATTTACACATTCACATACATATAAACAAAATGAAACAAACATTTTAAAAGGAGAGCTATTATAACTTAAGTCACTTTTAATCTTTAGCTACTAGTTTATTTTATAGGTCAGTTACCATTACTATCTTGTTTGGGACAATCAATTTGAAATTAAAATTTTGAGTTGCTATAGACATATGAGAACATTTTCTATATGTTGGTGCCTAGTTACTCATGCTCTGTTTTCTTTCTAAGTTAATTTGAACATACTGAATATGTAATAGTAAAGTATGCTATAAGTATCATTTTTTTCTTTTCAATAATAGAATAATAAATAATGAAGATGTAGACATACTTGCAAGAATTATACTCGATATTATTCTCAATAATGTTGTTCTAATTACTGCAGGGACTCAGCTCCCTCGGCTCAGTTTCATATTCCCACTGTTTTATCTTTGCATTCCTTGCATTTCTTCATTCATGCCTCACTATATTTTTCCCATTCTGCCTCATTGCATCACTTCATTAAGTCCAATACTACTCCTTCTGTTTGTAAACCAAAAACCACCCACATTCCAGAACCAGATGTGCCCTGAGGCCACCTTCAGCATCTCAGTGCCAGCAGCCGCGGCATCATCTCAGCTGTCCACAGTCAGGTGTTTTCCCCATATGCATGCTTTATGCTTTATACCCCTTTATAAAGCCCTGACCTTCATCAACAGCTCTTTTTCTCCTCCTTGTAGCTCAGAGGAAGCTTTAGTATGCCCCAGCCCACCCCCAATAAATCTGTTACTTGAGGTTTGTTGCAAGGTGTGACTTTGTGGCATTCCTTGGCCCTCCAATCAGTGTAAAAGAGAGAGTGGGGGGGGGGAGGAGGAGGAGGAGGAGGAGGAGGAGGAGGAGGAGGAGGAGGAGGAAAAAGAAGAAGAGAAGAAAAAGAGAAAGAAAAAAGAGAGAAAGAGAGAGGGTTGAGGAAAGAGAGAAAGGGAAAGAGAGGGACAGAGAGAAAGAAAGAAAGAAAGAAAGAAAGAAAGAAAGAAAGAAAGAAAGAAAGAAAGAAAGAAAGAAAGAAAGAAAGAAAGAAAGAAAGAAAGAAAGGAAGGAAGGAAGGAAGGAAGGAAGGAAGGAAGGAAGGAAGGAAGGAAGGAAGGAAGAGAGGGAAGGAAGGAAGGAAGAGAGGGATGAGAGAAGAAAGAGAGAGGGGGAGAGAGAGGGACAGAGAGAAGAAAGAAAGAAAAGCAAGAGGAGAAAGAAATACTAATACCCTCTCCAATTTTTGCCATTCCTGCCTTGCTGCTGGTCCAGGTGAAAGTTGCAGACCCCACTATCACTTTAAAGTAGGGCTTGCATCATCATAAGTCAATATAGAAGACTAAAATACTATACATGCCCCTTTGCTGTGATTTTGTTATTCCTTAAAGATCAAAATTCTTAAAGCTTCTTCACATCTATCTGCAAAGAAATGTATCAAGGAACACAAGTAGTAACAGTATTCTCACTTCCAAACTCATCAAGCATCATTTCAACTTCCCCATAATTTGTAAAGTCTTGCTAAAAATATGTAAACGTCTTTTGTAATGAAGGCAAACAAAAATAGCATCCCTAATAAAAAAAACACAGCAGGTGTCTAGATGAGATTTTTTTTACCTATAATTCAAATGGTACTTTCATTATTAGCCAATTATATCAACATCATTTCCTAATCAACTGATTTATACCAACAGAGAAAATGGAGATGTCCTTTCAAAGACCTGGGGATTCCTTTAGCTTTAGATATACACTATTCTGCAAACCATATGACTTTTGGTTTAAATCATTTTTGCAACCTTTAGAGATGAGAACCTCCATTACCCTGAACAAAATGAGGGGCAGGGTAATAATCCTTATACCAAATTTAGGGAATGGTAGGCTAATAACAGCAAAGGACATTGCTTGTTTAGAACTATTCCATTGTTCTAGTGAAGCAATGTCAGAAAAAAATACTTGGCTCTGATCAACTTGGAAAAAAAAAAACATTTTAATAATTCTAATCTTATAACTTTAACTTAAAAAATCAAAGGTAAACCACTCTAGTGGACCAAGCTTGTAACCACAGCACTCCAAAGGCTGAGAGAGAGGATCACAGCAAGGCCAGGGCCAGACTGAGTTAAAAAGCAAGTGTCAGGTTAACCTAGACTATAAAAATGAAGTGAGAAAGCTCAGAGAGAAAGGAAGAATTAGTATAATACAGCTTCCTGCTTCAGAATCTGAAACTAAAGCCAGGTTGTAGCTGTGGGCATACATAAACATCTGGATTTTCATTGCAATGCAAAACATTTCTGTCAGTTGGAAATAGACTTGAATCTATTGCTTAAAAATATTGGAATTTAGCACCTTAATTTACTGTGTGAAATAAAGTGTTTACAAACAGTATATATGGATATATGGAGAGATGTATAAATGCATAGAAAAAGAAAAAAGCAAGCTTCATTGTTTCATCCATGGGTCATTACAGTTTATGCTGAAATACACAACTGGTCATGGGTGTAATACAAATCATGGGTGCCCAGCCCAAATAGATATATCGATAACAAAATTCTTTCAACTAAGGCTCAGGAAACACACCAGAAGGGGTGGAAAGATTGTAAGAGCCAGAGGAACAGGAAATTTACTGTGAGAATATATACATATCTCCTAGAAATGACAGGGAAGTTTTATCCATGATACCTCAACAAAATAGCCGCCTAAATAAGCCCTTAAGAAGTATTCCAATATGCCAGGTGGTGGTGGCGCATGCCTTTAATCCCAGCACTTGGGAGGCAGAGGCAGGCGGATCTCCATGAGTTCAAGGCCAGCCTGGTCTACAGAGTGAGTTCCAGAAAAGGCACCAGAGAAACCCTGTCTCGAAATACAAAAGAGAGAGAGAGAGAGAAGTATTCCAATAGACATGCTAATATGGGAAAAGAGGAAATCTCACAGGGCCACACCCACAAACAAAGAACTAACATCAGACAATTTAGGAATGTTGAGCCTTTCCCAGGAATAAACCCATTAATTGGTTATTACCAAGTAGTCAATCCTGAAATCATATATACACAAGCGACAGATGAACTAAATGGACCCAGCAGGTTGTGTTTATTACATTTACGCAATGATAACAATTATGTATATATATATAACAATAATAACTGAATAAAATAGGCCATGAATTGAGAGGGAGTAAGGAGAAGGGGACCTTGAAGAAGTTGGAATCTCTTGAAAAAAAACTATGACATAACTAGTATCATCATCGTTACCATCTTTAAATATACACATACTTCACCACAGTCAGCTGTTACTGCAATATGTGAAATCTGGAAAATCCATATCTGATTAACCTACATAGCGACATCAGAACTCACCCCTTTACATGCTCCATTTTATTGACTAAATTGCAAAGCATCCTGATTCATCTAAAACCAGGAAACAATGACCTTTGATTTATATTTTTGAAATTACGTTTCATTCCTGTGTCTTAAATCATGTATTGAATTCCTTTCTTACATTCAGCCTGCATTGAACATTAATTATATTCCCATGAAAGTACGCGGAGTGTTTTTTATGGTGACTCAGAGCTACTCTAGCAAATGTGCCAGAGTCCAGCTCTAGCAGAGTCAGAGACATTAGAGAGGAGGTGTAGACTCAGCAGCTACACAAACCCACAGGAGAGACTTATCTGAGGGGGCAGAACTTGATTCTTCTCTTTATTTTTCTCTTTTTTCACTTTACTTTTCTTTTATCCTTTTTATGCCACCTAAGGCAAAAATCTCTACATAAGAAGGAAATCATCTCACAACCACAAGTTACATATTTTCAAAAAACAAATTAAAACCTTTTTAGAGGAAGAAATCACATTGTGATCACACATTACATGCTTTTCAGTAGTTAATTTTCCTACGTATTAATTTTCCCACCATAACATCTTCACCCCAAAGCAAAGATTCTTTTATTATTGATTAACAAAGTTCCAAGCAAGCCAAGTATAAAAACAGCTGGTTCCTTGTACTGGCGGGCAGCTGTGTGCAGTTTCATTGTTACAGAGTTTTAACCTATTTCTGCTCTACAAGACCTTACTAACGCGGTCACAGCCAACCATCTATTTCTCTTTTTTCTTCACACACAATCGGATCATTTGATTTCCTTTCACAACTTTGTTTTCTCAAGGTGCATACCAAAACCTGTGATTAATTCTGTATGTTACATGACCAAGGAACTCAGACCTAACTTAGGGTGTAGGGACATATTTCTTTTCTTTGATTATCATCCTGTTTGTCCACAGACAGAATTCCTGGGTCTATAACACATGAAACTTCCTTGCTTTTGTTTTCCAGACTAGGCAAATTTAACATCTCTAAGCACCATTGCTCTATAAAAATCATCTTCATTATGATCTGCAAGAAAACTGCTCAGTGAGGAGAGGGATTTTCCCATGAAACAATCACACTATAGTAGATACGGTGGGATTCTTTCACTGAATAATCACACCATGCCAGATGAGAACACAGTAGCAGAAGCAAGGGGCATCTGGAGACAAACCCCTGGGGCTTTTCCTCTCTGGAGTGCACACATCATAGCTATTCTATCTGATGAGTGGACGTAAGTTCCATTGCTGACTGCAGGTCCTCCAACATGCCATTGTTACGTCTCACATATATTTACTCTGTTCCACCAATACTAAGGACATACTCTAAGAACTAGTTAATTTTTAGCTAATTCAAATCTTAAAGTTATCTTTTCTCCTTATTTTGCAGAAATGAATGTTATAGTACTGCTGTCTGAGAAAAGCCTAAACCCACAATTATAAAAAAAATAATAATAATAATAGTCCAGGTCATCCTATGGAACACAGTCTCCGGGATGAGGAATTTTCTCTAAGTATGGAAATACCATTGTGTGACACAATGTGTCCAAGTGAATGGCCCTCATCTCACATGGTTATTATGACTCCACTATGCATGAAGTCAGATATACTGAGGGTACAAGTAAATGTTGGTTCAATTCAGAGTTACTAATGATCCCATACATTCAATACTGACAAAATACAAAAACAGGGAAAGAGAGTGGCACATAGTACATCCTCAGAGTGCTACACCAAAGAAAATATGTCCAAGTTTTCATGAACACCATTTAAACGCTTCTCTATAAAGCTTTGCAGTAGAAATCAATAACCAGGGAGGGATAAAGTCAAATTTAAACACATGTGGAGGACTGTCATTCCAGCATACAGTCTGTACTGTGCAAATTTATTTACTACCTGTCTCTTACATAAGGCAAGTGGGACTATTTGAGACAATGTTGCTTTTGCGTAGGGAAAATAATAAACAATATTCAGGAGAATTACCAATATAGGGGTGAAAATTGTTAGAATCTAAGAATGAATTACCAGCTGGAGAAGGCATTTGTTGTAGAGAAAGGGCAGCCCCTCAATGAATATCCAGTCATAGAATGAGATATGGACATGTGTTAACCCATGTGCAAAACCAGTTCAAGCATATTAAAGACATGGATTTAGACCTGAAAGACAAAGTCACAGAGTTTAAATGGTTTGGATGGTAGAATCATGACATAATCACATACCATGCCGTATGGTAGAAAATCAGTTGTTTTTAATATAAAGCAAACTGCATGCAGCTTTAAATAACTGGCATATAAAGTTATTCCCTTAATCAATCATGGATAAATTAGAATTCTTGGTTGTATTCTTCTAGAATTTTCGTTAAGTTCAGTAAGACATTTTAGAAAGTCACCACCAGAAGCAAAGTACCCCTTCTCGCCCCAGTGAGAAAAAAGAATATTGAAAGTACTGTGATTTTCCAACTTGTACCTATTTAAAGTTTTGTGGTTTTAAAATATATAAGTGAAATATATACTTCACCTTTATCTAGTTTCATTTCAAAACATGATATCTTCTGAAAATACTATATCCCAGTCAAGTACAAGCCAAAATATTGGGAATATATTGAATTTGGTAATGAGTTTGTCTCTGTGGTCATCCTTATTAAAAGTAGTTATTCTTGCCGGGCGTTGGTGGCGCACGCCTTTAATCCCAGCACTCGGGAGGCAGAGCCAGGCGGATCTCTGTGAGTTCGAGGCCAGCCTGGGCTACCAAGTGAGCTCCAGGAAAGGCGCAAAGCTACACAGAGAAACCCTGTCTCGAAAAACCAAAAAAAAAAAAAAAAAAAAAAAAAAAAAAAAAAAAAAAGTAGTTATTCTATTTGGCTCACATTAATATGACCTTGGGTAGTAATTTAAAAAACCTATCCCACAGCCACTCACCAATACATGCAAAGTAATAAATATTCCTTAAAGCAACATCATATAATAAAAAGTCTTTTTAAAGCGAAACACACATGTACACACATGCATACATACATACATATGAACACATATCCACAATTTTTCTACAGTGGTTTTGGGGAGAAAATTGTTCTTATCATTTCAATGAAACAACAAAATTTGTGTTGTTTTAATATTGAAAGTATATTCAGTGTAATTAACTTACATTCTAAGAATTTCCCTTCAATGAGTATTTTTAAATAGCATTCTGCTCACTAAAACACCTTCCTTTCTAAAGCACGAGAGACTGTTAAATTTATTTAGTCCATCTATAACTTGAAGCCGTCAGAAGATCAAAGTTATGAATATGACTTACTGGAAAATGGTACACTAAAGGAATTTGACCTAGTTATGCCTGAAGCATGGCTCTAGCTGTTCCTCAAGAAATACCTGACAAACCTCCCGGCTGTGAGCACAGGCTGATGCCCACTGAAGCAAAGTAGAAGCCAAGAAACTTGGCGAGGTTAGCAGAAATCCCACAGACAAAACCCAAACAATGCTTCATTTTGCTTCAAAAACCTAAGGTTGTTCCTGTCTTCAAGGGAAGAGAAGAACAGAGGATTCTGATCCTGCAAACTAGTTCACTTGCCAGTACTCAAGGGTATTCTATGCTGCTTGAATCTATAAATTCTCTGTTGCCACAAGGAATCCCAAAATGGAGAATAAACACTAAACCTCTCCAGGGAGGAAAAGAAATGTCCTCTTTCACAATTTTCTTTTCCTTGATAAATGTCAATAACCTAGGAAGAAGTAATAAGAGAGGGAGCTGAGCTGCATTGTGCAGTCACAGCGTATTTCTCTCTCTCTCTCTCTCTCTCTCTCTCTCTCTCTCTCTCTCTCTCTCTCTCTCTCTCTCTCTCTCTCTCTCTTTCTCTCTCTCTCTCTCTCTCTCTCTCTCTCTCTCTCTCTCTGTGTGTGTGTGTGTGTGTGTGTGTGTCTGCCAAAACCCTTTTTAGCTTTTCTTTTTTTTTGGTTTTTCAAGACAGAGTTTCTCAGTGTAGTTTTGGTGCCTGTCCTGGATCTTCCTCTGTAGACCAGGCTGGCCTTGAACTCACCGAGATCTGCCTGCCTCTGCCTCCCAAGTGCTGGGATTAAAGGTGTACACCATTGCTGCCTGGTTCATTTATTCTTAAGATGAGAATTGGTTTCTTAACAGCTCAAGTCCAAGGTCCACAAATTAAAGATTTATACTCTTGTCAACTTTATATTTTCTCTAAAAGCAATGTATTTCTTTGAACGTCTATTTTTTTCTGGAGAACAGAGAAATTAAAATCTTAGAGGTTATTAAAATTAAAACCTGGGTCAAATTTTCAAAATCTAGTCTTTCACTTATTCATTAAACATGTATTTAAGTAATTTCTAAAGTATGTCAAAAGACTCATTGTTACTAATATGGTAGTTTGTTTTTTTTAAAAAAAAGCACAATCACTGGATAGACTTTGGTAGTAAAGTAAGCCAATAATAATAACAATAATAATAATGCTACGGAAGGAGATAGATTTGATCAATTTATACAAAGATATATCACAGCATCTACTGGAAATTTTAAACTGAATTTAATATATTCAAGAACATGAAAATTAGGATGAGAATGGAAGAGAAAGAAAGAATAATCCACGTAACTATATGACAGGCAACGTTGCAAAGGTGAACTACCTAACGTAATTTAATCAAATGGAATATGCTGATGTTTTGAGGGGAGAAAAAGGAGTGAAGGGAGGCTGAAGAAAAGAATTAGTTACCTTGTGTCTGCAACAAAATACAACTCAAGGAATGAAGGATATATTTTGCTTGCAGTTTGAGGGTATGGTTCATCATTGTGAGTAAAGCACAGAGGCAAGAGCATGGGGTGAAATTATATCTGCAGTCTGAAAGCAGGGAATGACTACTGTTGGTACTCAGCTTGTTTTCCCCTTTTAATTCATTCTGGGATTCCAGCCCCTGGAATGGTATCACCCATACTCAAGGTAGGTCATTAAACATCAATCAACCCACTGTAGAAACTCTCACCAACATGTCCAGTATTTTCTCTCCAAGGTAACTCTAGATCTTATCAAGTTGCTTACCAGCATTAACCATCACAGAAAGAAAGCATAAGAAATGGGCAGCCCCAACATGCTGAAACCACAGAGATCAACCTATGTTTCTATACCTAATGAAAATAACTTCCCCTTCCATTGCCCTCCCTTTTCCTACTCTCAAATCTCTGAGCATCTCATGTAGCTCAGACTTGTCTCAACTTGCTGAATAGTAGCCACTGTTAGCTTTGATCTCTTGATCTCCCCTGTTTTCACCAGTACCAGCACACCAGGCTTTACTCAGATAAATTCTAGAGGTAGAAGGAACATGAGTTGCCTACTGGTGATACAGATTTACATTCCCACCAACAGCTACTCCTCTCCATCACATTTTGTCTTTCACATAACGGTCATTCTGACTAGTATTATAGTATCTTACTGTAGATTTGAATTGCATTTCCCTTGTTGCTAATAAAGTCAAGCAATTTTTCAAAAGCTTGCTGGCCATTTGAATGTCTTCTTTGGACAATATTAGTTTGTATCCTCATCCATTTTTCTTTGTGTGGAATATAGTTTTTATTTATTCTTTGAAAAATTCATATATGTATACAATCTATTCTGATATTATCCATCCTTCACTGTCTCCCTCCATCCCCCCAACATTCACCAACCTACGTCCTTCATGACTTCAAGTCCCTTTTTATTATTATAATCATCATTATTATTAATATCTCAAGTCTACTGAGTATCATATGTGCATGAGTTGGGGTCATCCATTTAATTACTATCAATCTATCACTGGTTACACCCCAATGAAGACAAACCCTTCCTCCATCAACTGCCAATCATTCCTCAGGTAGAGGTGGGGCCTCTGATATTTCTCTATCCATGTTGAATTTTTATTGACTTGATTTTTACAGGTCCTGTGTAGGTAACCACCACTGCTGTGAGTTAATGAGTGCATAAGACATGTTGTGTCCAGATGACAGAATTTCACAGCTCTTCTACAAATCCTTCTGCTAGCATGCTCTTTCTATGTTCTCTCAGCCTTGGATGAAGGAAGGTTGGTATAGATGATGCACCTATGGTAAAATATTCACAGTCTCTTATTCTCAAGTCTTTGGCCAGTGTAAGTCTCTTCATTAACCACTACCCACTGCAAAAAATAAGCTTCTCTAACAAAGGTTGAGAGTAGCACAAACCAATAGGTATAAAAGTATTAGTCGTAATAGTTTAACAATATGGTCATTTATTAGAACACCACCAGTAGATTTCCTCTTAGGGCCTATGATATACCTAGTCATGGGCTTTACACAGGGTTTACAATACCAAACATGAACTCTCTCATGTTAAGAAGAATTCAAATCCAATCAGAGAGTTATTGTCATGCTCCTAACTATCATGTTGCTATTGTACCAACAGGCACAACCCGCCTTCAATTCAATATTTTATTATGCAGACTTTTGCACTAGGTAAAACTGTTTAAGTATTTTTCTCCCTCAGCAGCCTGCTTAGTACTTTCAGCATTATAAAGCTTAGATACTAATCTCTTGCCCCCCCAAAAAAAGAATAGTTTGTAAGTATGATCCCTTGTGTAGGTTTTCTCTTCACCCTGTTGATTCCTTCATTTCCTGGCCAGAAGCTTATTAGTTTGACATCTCCTGTCCCTTCTACCTTTAGAATGTCTTTCGGTAATGCAAGGCATGGCAGTGCTTACCTGTAATATGACCCTTGGAAGGTGAAGGTTGGAGGATCAAGAGCTCAAGATTAACAGTGGCTACTGTGAGGCAAATTGATATAACTCTGAGTTACATGAGGATTTAGCTGAGAGACTTAAGGAGGGAGAGGGGAGGAGGGGAGAAGAGGGAAAGAAGAGAAAAGAAGGGAAATTTATTTTCATTTGGTATAGAAATATGGGTTGCCTGGTGCGTGAGCTGGCTTTTTGGAGCCCACTACCTATGGTGGGACACCTCACACAGCCTTGAGGCAGGGGTAGGGGCTTGCACCTGCCTCTACTAACTATATGTATCAGACTCTGCATGGCTCCCCATGACTTACTTTTTTGTAAGAGGGAATAGGGAGTTGTTTGGGGGAGGAAGGCTGGAGAGGGGAGGAGGGGAGAGGGGGATCTGTGATTGGTGCATAAAATGAATAAAAATTTTCTTAATAAAATAAATAAATAAATAAATAAATAAGTAAATTTAGTTTTAACTTAAAGAAAGAATCATGGGTTGAACTCTTGTGGTTTCAGCACTGTAGAGGTGCCCATTCACTTGTCTTCCGCCTTGCCTAATTTTCTAATGAGATGTCTGATCCATTTCTATGCTACAGTGTTTTACCCATCATTCTCTAGGATGTTCTAAGTTCTTTCTTCGTGGATTCTATTAATAGCAGTTTGACTCTTATGTCTTTAAGTGAATACGGTTTTTAAATTGTTAATGTTGTCTCGTTTTGTTTGTCCAGTTTTGGGTTATCTAGACATTTTGAACCTATAGGTGCTTGTATTTGGCTAATTTTGAAATAAAATTATTCATTTTATTTACTATATGCCTATCCTCTGCCTATCCTGTGTCCCTTAACTGACCTGTGTGATTCATCTCCTGACTGTGGGTCAATTTTCTTGATTCACTTCCCAGAATTTCTTATAATCCAGACCCAAGAATGGATCCACACATCTAAATTTCACCTCTATTTCATTCTTCAAATCTGAGACTCAGAAGTTTGTTGTGAATCTCTGGGCATCTGACATACAATTTCCTAGAGAGTTGTTTGGTCTGAAAGAGGATGGCATCCATGTCATAATATATCTGTGAAAACGCTCCCTAGTCTTCATCAGATAGTCTTTCATCTACTAATTGTGTATATGTTCATTGGCTTGGTTTACTTACATAGAATTCTACACAGTGTCTCACCATCTTACACAAGGCTATGAATGAATAAATTAGTTGTGTACAATGAATGTCCTGACATTATTACTAAATATTTACATCCATTAGAAAGGCAAGGTTATGCTTGGTGATAAGCCACCCCAAACTTAGTGACTTTGAACTGTTCACCATTTTTCTGTACCTTGCTCTGCTTTGCATAATCTCTATTCAGAGTTCAGCCCTGCATCTCAGTATGTTTACGGTCTCCAAGATTTTTAAAAGGCACATTTAGAATCCTTCCCAGTATGTTAGGGTTTTTTTTTCCACCTGAATGGGACATCTGCTCTCCTAGTCCCATTTCAATAACCAGAGTTAGTCAGTCTTCACCTTCAAGAGGTGTCAGAAGAGAAGTTTTTGGTGAAAGGCACTAAAAACTACAATATTAATTCTTAGTTTTCTAAACTAAAATACTAATCACTATCACTATCATTGTCTCTCTAGTCTTATAACAATTACCAGCTGCACTCAGTGTGGTTTTTAATACTTTCAGTGTCTATAATATTAGTCTTTTAAAAATTAAACAATATATATTGTCTTTGCATCTCAAGTTTTCATGGGGAATTAAGTCACATTGGGGAATTGTACTTTTTTTCTGTCCATCATTTATATTTTCCTTGGGAATCCAAAGATAAATGCCATCTGGACATAGCATTTTATCATCAGCTGTTTCAATTTTTGATCATCTGTTCTGGCGTGATACCATTCTTCTCCATGTTTATTTCCCCTGCCCTGAAAACTGATTGCTTCTGGCGTCTGCTCCTCTCTTAACAGAGCATGCAAAGGTTTGGCAATTTAGCAGTGCCTCGGTGTGACACAAATCCACTGCTCTTGTCATGTCTCATTGCTGGGACCCCTCAAAAACAGTGTGTCAAAGGGGAATGTGCTAGCTGACACTGGATGCCCAGTTTCCTGATTTAACCAGCTGCTGAGAAGGGAGGTGCATGCAGTCCTTGGCTTCTATCGCCCATTTTGACAGACTTCATGAAGAAGAACGTTTCAAAATTGAAAAGATAATGAAATTGTGTGTGCACTCTAGTCTTTCTTTAAATACTTACCAGTTAATGGACTATCAGAGATTGTTTTTCAGACTGTCTTGGATTTCATTTTAGTATTCTCAGGGATCAACTTGTTCATTCACACTCACTCCATCTCACATACATGAGCTTTCCATTCAGTCTCGTGCATATTCATAGTAATTTTGTTACCACCCTTCATTTGGTAACTTATCATACTCAGCTGAGCATTCTTCCACCATATATAAATAGTGGGTGAACCTAACCTTTTAAAATAATTTAACATCATTTATCTTATCAGACTTTTCATTTTCTCCCTGGATATTTCTTCCACATCATTTGGTTTTCTATTTAAAACTAGAAGAAAACATGACACTTTTATTTGGGGGCTCCATTTCATAAATGCATTTTAACTGATTTCAGAATGATCTGCAACAGAGTGTATTTATGCTGAGCCACAAAACAATCTTAGGATTTTGTTTTCTATTTAAAAAAATAGAAACCAAATTTTTCAAATACAATCCATTCTAATCATTTATAGCTATTGCATTTTATTTCTTGGACATTTTCCTCAGAGGGCACTTGAGAGTCACTAGAGAATTCCATACTTACTTTGACTCCTTAGCAACTATTCATCTTATGAAAATCACAGAGAAAATCATTTTCACTGGCTCAATCATTTCCCATAATTGTGGCTTCATTAAAGTATTACACAGTGATATCATCTACCTGCCCGTTTTGAGAGCTGTAAAGTTCATACTTCTGCAAGGACTCATGAAAGTATCTTCTGCTGTCAAGATTGGTCCAAAAAGAAGTGAAGACCTCACCACACTTTCTATCATCCTGGCTCTGCATATGCTTCTTATATGTCTCCTGAATGGAACTGTGACACCTCATGACAGAAGATGGACACGATTCATTCTCATATACCAGTCATGTCACTTTGGATTCCTTTGATTGCCACATGAACGTCCCTTCTGTGGCTTTGTTCAAAAGTCAGAATCTCGTGGAGATCACCCCATCGTGCGTAATAATGCCAACTCTCTCTCTCTCTCTCTCTCTCTCTCTCTCTCTCTCTCTCTCTCTCTCTCTCTCTCTCTCTCTCTCAAAACCCCTTTCCCTCCTGCTGCTGCTTTTTTTTTAAATAAACAGATTTTAGTGTGAGTATGCATGTATGTTGTATTGCATGGGCATTTCTGTGCCACAGAATGCACATACAACAATTTTGTTGAGTCATTTATCTCTTTCCGCCTTTGAGAGGGTTCCAGGGTGGAACTCAGGTCATCGGGCTTGAACTGCAAGCACCTTTATCTTCTGATATATCGTGTTGGCTTCCATTCTGACATCTTAAAAATTCTATTTATCATTGTCTCTGTCATTTGAGGGCTCCCTGAAAGCAGGCACCAATACAGAGCTGAAAAAAATGAGAAATTAATTGAGGCATCTTGTTAAAAAGAAGGACAAGGAGCATACAGGGAAAGCCTTCAAAACCCAGTGAAAGGCTGAGAATTGTGAAAGAATGGAAGAAAGAAGGACTTTGGGGACATGACTCAATAGATAAAGAGATTGTTGCACCACAGCTAGAACCCAGGCTTGGACCTCTAGCCTCTATACATAAAGCATGCCAGGCAGCATGTGCCTGAAACCTTCCTGCCAGAAGGGCAGAGACAGGTGGATCCACTGGCCAGCAATGGCAACCTCCAAATTCAGGGAAAGACCATAACTCAAAAGAGAAAGTGAATAAATGATTGAGGAAGACAATGCAATGTCAACTTCTGCCTCCACACACTCCTGTACAGGTAAATATACCTGAATATCAAACACACACACACACACACACACACACACACACACACACACACACACATCATATAACACACAAGGCAGGGAGGTATTAAGGAAGATTGAGCAAGAACTTCAGAGTAAAATGTAGAATGCAACTCAGATCAGGACTAGTCAGCACCAGTCTGAGGTGTTTATGCTTGGATCCGGAGCTGATGCAGACACTGAGGTTGCTCTCAGAAACCTATCCAGTTGCTACTCTTAATATGTCAACTCTTATCTCCAATGGAGATCTCATTCAGGTTTTACATGTTTCCTAAATATGCAATATTTATTACTAAAATGTTTCATATCATTTTGTGTATCTTTAGGAGAGGCTTTGTATGTATGTGTGCAGGTACATGTGCATACACATACATTCAGAAACCAGAGGAGGACAATGAATGCTTTCCTCAATCCCTTTCTACCTTATTTTTGGAGGCTGAGTCTTTTGCTAGGCCTGGAAATTACAGTTTGGCTAGATGATCGGACCAGCATCCCCAAAGGGTCATCTGGTCTCCACACCTCTAGTGCCGGGATTACAGACACGTGATTACAGACACGTGACTCATTGTAGCTAGTCAGCCTTTTCACCTGGGTTCCAGGAGATAAAACTTAGGTCCTCTTGCTTGAGAAACAAACACTTTACCTACTGAGCCATCTCGTCAACCCCTGATATGTATGTCTCCCCCCAAGAGCATCCAATAGAAACTCAGAAACTATCAAACATATAAGTGAAAAAATTAAAAATATGAGTCCAACAAGCAACCGCTTCTTAGTCTTCCATGAAATAGTCTTCACATTATACAATGATAGAATGCATCCTGATTTATTTAGCCTCTATTATTTTATAAACAAAATAAACGTTGAAGTCAAATATCATTAACGTTATCAATAGGTTTTGAATCTCCTTAGGACCAAACACTCAATTATTTTTGAGTTTTCACTGCTCTACATATTTCTTGACACAAGTTTGATGAAAGTTGACAAATGTGGAAATTAATAAATGGTATTTTGGCATTGCAATGACAATATTCCCACTGTAAAGATACAAGTGTGAGTGGAAACTGGAGGGTTTTACTGTAACGTGAATCTTTTAATGGATGATGTCACCATGTTTCTCAGCTTCAGGTGCTGAGCGGATAAACTGTGAAAGTCCTCTGTTCAAAAGAGATGTAATACCACCCTAGGAAGATAAATCATATCTTAGCCACACGTGTAATTAAAGGGCAAAGAGTAACATTTCCCTTGGAGAAAAATGAAGCCACTGGGGGATAATGTACTTAAATAAACCAGCCGGATGCAGTGACTTAAATCAGCTGCGTGTGGATTACACGGCAAAGAAAGATTGCTGGTGGGATTCAAGGTCTCCTAGCTTCAGGCCAACAGTGCTCAATTAAACTGAGCTTCACAGCCGAAGAAGGGGGATTTCTGTAAGAAAGGAGGGGTCCGTGTCACAGGGCCCTGGGCAGTCACTGATAAACGATGCACTGGGCTTAATAAATAAAATAGGATTAACAGGGGTCCTGAAAACTGAACTGCGCATTTGTGCACCAGGCACTGCATAGATGTGTGGGGTGGAAGAGACTGAGACGAGGGAAATGTGGCTACTAAAAAGCTAGGCCACTGAATGTGGGAAAGGAACTCACTCGCCGTGTCTAAAGCACACTGCATTGCTTCCTTTACAACAAGTAATATGACAGCCTGTGAAAATTTTGATGGTTCTAATTTCCCATAAACAGTTATTTTGTGTTCATCCAGCTCTTCTCTTGTAAGACCCGTTTTCCTGGTGACCCCAGTGTGCTGACTCTTGGCTTATTGTAAAACGTATGATCATCACACTCACTGCATTTTATTAAGTAGATCCACATTTAAGAAGCTAACTTACTGTTTTACAAAGGTTTAGAATACTGATGTATCCTTTCAAATTGAAACTGGAAACTCATACACTAAATTTTACTGTGGATGTCCATTCTGATTTTTCAAAATAGAACTCGAACCTGAAGATAAACTAATTTTAATTCAGGTTATTCACACTTTCTAATGACTTTAGCAGAAATTCTAAGACAGAAAAACTTCTCACCCCATTAAAAATGAGCTCTTTTTCTTAAGGCACACTTAGTATACTACGTAAAGAACACCACTTTGATTTTCAGCTTTGTCTACCATGAATAATACCAGCTGAATTCAGAGCCATCTCGGCCTCGGGCACATTGTGAATGTGAAGCTCTTGCAATTTCTCATTCTCTTTAAGTTAAAAATGGACTTGAAATGTCATAAGAATTTTTAAACTGGATGGAAACTGTGGAGCCCAGCAATTCTAGTGCCACTAGTGTTCTAAGATTCATTTGCAGAAGAACCACACATTATTTTTATAAATCCGCAACTTAAAACAGTACACTTTAAAACAATTTAAAAAACTGTGAGTTAAAACTACAGAAATGTATTACCACCCATTGCGATATTAGACAGATGAGATTAATAAAATCTCAAAATATTCAAATAAACTTCTGTTATAAATACTTTCAAGGCCATGTTATAACTGGGGAAAAGAGAAACACTCTAGCATGTGTAAGGATTTGAGTTCAATTCCGAGCACTGCAAAACTAAAAAAAAATAACTCATAGAAATTTATTCATGAAATTACAAAACTTAACAAAAAAGGAAACATTCGTATTTATATATTAACAGTAAACCAATACTTTATACCATGAAAATTATCAAAAAAAAAAAACCCTGAAACCTTTGTATGAATGGGCATAAACATTAATGCAAAATAAGAAATGTGGCTGAAAACCAAATACTGGTGGTATATTTAGCATCAGAAATAAATGAATAAATGGAAATGAAAAATGTGTATACTTTGACAAATAATTCAGAACAGTTAGAACTCTGGGCTTAAGACTCACTACAAGAAAGAATGTAGGTAAGGGCACAGTGCTTTGGTTCTCCTGTAAACAAAACGTGGCATGGGACCAAGTGGGAAAGGCAGAAAATTGAAGCAGAAATCTTAGAAGGTCTTATTAATAAAATCAAACCTGAAGCCAAGTATTGGGGTGAACACTAGAAGATCAGAGAGACAAAATAAGCCACAGCTAACCTCACCTGGCCAACACCTCAGCTGATCTTGTTTCCTCAGACTGGAAGCCTCTGTGTCCTCATATCTGAATGGCTCTCAGCTAAACTGTGCTGCTAGAAGCTGGAAAGCTTAACCAGCCAAATGCTTCTAATTTCTGGTCTGCACGCCTTATATACCTTTCTGCTTTCTATGACCACTCCCTGGGATTAAAGGCTCGCTTTCTGGGATTAAAGGCATGAGTCACCGTGCCTGGCTGTTTCCAATGTGACCTTGAACTCACAGAGATCCAGAAGGATTTCTATGCCTGGAGTGCTAGGATTAAAGGTGTGAGTGCCACCATTTTCTAACCTTTGTATCTAGTGGCTGTTCTGTCTCTGACCCCAGATAAGTTTATTAGGGTGCACAATATTTTGGGGAATAGAATACCACCACAGAAAATCATATTGTATCTTCTCTAAGAAATGTAATTATGAATTGGATAACACAAATGAATACATTTGACCAGTACATTATAGTCAACCTAAACTGTAATCCACACTCAACCAATGAGTGTGTTATCTCCATTCCACACAGAGAGAAAACATTTCTGAAAGATGTAATGATGTATCCAGGAGGTGCAGGATATGGGCACGGCATGCAGTAGAAAGAGTACGATACAGACAGCTTCAAGGAGATGAAATTCTCCCATAATCTGACCCCTCTCCTTGGCATTATTTTCAATACTTCTCTTAGTCTATGTGGGACATGCCTTACCCCATCTTTCACTGACTATGTATTAAGTTCATAATGTGACCTCAAAAGAACACCTGAGCACTCAGTGTTCCAACTCGTGATAACTGATGGTGTTCCCTTTCCCAGACTTGAGTTCTCTGCTGGCTTGAAAGACCCCATTGAAGGAGAGGACAATGGGGTCCCCTTCTCAATATAATATTCTATGCTGTTTCTTCCTCTAATCTTGAGCTTTGCTTCTGAGCATTCCAGAGTCAGGCTAAGGAGGAAGAGGATCAGAGGATTGTTAGGCACCAATGATGTCAGGATTTATGAGAGTATCCCCTCTGTTTGTAGATACTATCTGTATCTGTCTTCTTCAAGCGCTGGCTGAATTTCTCATGCTTCCATAGAGAACTTCCAATCCCAATGTGGAGACAGCACTTTCCTTTCACTGGCTGGGTTTGGCTCATCTCAGCCTCTGGTTTTCTGGAAGCTGGTATTGTGTCTCTCTTTACGTAGTCTTCTTGGGTAATTCTTCAGTATAGGAACAGGAAAACCACCACCAGTTTCACCAGAATTAAGTCATCTCAGGGCAGTGCAGCCTGTTTGTTCTTTACTGTCTCTGAAAGATCTGGGTACCTACCATTTGTTCTAACTTGCTTTTCTGCTGTTATAATAAATACTACAGCCCGAAGTCACTTAGCAGAGAAAAGGAGCTTGACTTACAGGTTACAATCCATCATCAAGGGAAGCCGAGATGGAAACTCAAAGCCAGAGCTTGAATCAGAAATTACAAAGGAGCGCTGCTTACTGGCTTCTTCTGACATGCTCTGGTAACTTTTTCTTTCTTTTTTTTTCTTCTTCTTCTGTTTTTTGATAGTATACTATAATTAAATTATTTCTTCTTCTCTTTCATGTCTCCAAACCCTCCCATATACAAATTCTGGCTCTCTTTTAAAACCATGGCCTATTCTTTTTACTAATTGTTGTTACATGTATATGTGTATGTGTATAATATATCTATTCCTAAGTACATAAATACAACCTGCTACCTTTCTGATACAGCCTAGGCCCACCTGCCAAGGGATGGTACTCCCCACAGTTAGCTGGACAATTCTTATGTTGAGATTGCTTCTTCCTGGGTGACTTTAGGTCTGTGTCAAGTTGGCATCTGACTCTAGCTAGGACACTATCACATGTGGCTCTCATACTTCTCAGCCCTATCCAATACACAGTCTTCTTAACCATTTTCCTCATTGTCCTTTGCTTTGTCCAAGTCTGGGGGGCTGGCCTGAAACTAAGAAGGGGTTGAAGCATGCCCCAAAGCCCAGATTTTCTTCTCCTCCTAATAGCAGCGGGAGTTTGGCTGCTCTCCTTGCTTTGACTAGGTACCAGCAGACCCCCTCAGTAAGGCCACACATGGCAACTGACAAGCTCATGCGTCTCCAGGCCTACAGGGATTGGTTGCTGCTTATCTGACTGCTGAATCATTCCAGGCTGAATTTCCTCTCTTTCCTATATGACCTTATAAAATTCATTTCTCTGACCTCTACTGCTCCTGGGTGTGCAAATGAAGCACCCTCAATGTTCTTGCCACCACATGAATGACATACCACCACATGAATCCAACCAGCCATTCTTCCTAGGGTATAAATGTCCCTTGCCCTCTCCGAATAAATGAGCTGTCCACTGATAGAGTCTATTGTGTCATTTCTGCCCATTTCCCTTCCTTAGTATGGCTAGTGCTCAATACTCCAACAATGCCGGGACAAAGGGGATTGAGCCCAGTGCAAGCCTAAGTCAGTGTCTTTTCCTTTACCCATGTTGTCCAGAGAAGAAAGGCAGCAACAGGGAAGGAACACATTGCATTTTCAACAGATCCATAAATAATTCTGTCTTTTGCTGTGGGATGTCTTTCTGTATGCTGTGAATATGTGTTGCTCTGAATGGTTGATAAATAAAACTGTTTGGCCAATGATGATGCAGAATAAAGTTAGGCAGGACGTTCAAACTGAAGAGACAGGAGAAGAAAGGAGAGTGAGAGGAGACACCAACCCACTGCCCAAGGAGCAACAAGATGCCAACAGACCCTGATATTAATCCACACACCTATGAACATATAATTTTTGACAAAGAAGCCAAAACTGTACAATGAAAAAAAAGAAAGCGTCTTCAACAAATGGTGCTGGCATAACTGGATATCAATGTGTTGAAGGCTGCAAATAGATCCATATCTGTCACCATGCACAAAACTTAAGTCCAAGTAGATCAAAGACCTCAACATAAATCCAGTTATTCTGAACCTGATAGAAGAGAAAGTAGGAAGTAGTCTTGAACACATTGGTACTAGAGATCACTTCCTAAATATAACACCAGTAGCACAGACACTGAGAGATACAATTAATAAATGGGACCTCTTGAAACTGAGAAACTTTTGTAGGGCAAAGGACATGATCAACAACTGAATCTACCAGGCTGAACTGAATCCCCAGGGGAGTCCTTGCCTTGGAGGAGGTGGGAATGGGGGGTGGATTGGGGAGACTGCAGGGTGGGGGGAGAGAGAATAGGGGAATCCATGGCTGATATGCAAAATTAAATTAATTATAATTTTTTTAAAAAAGAATAAGGTAGACTAGGAATGAAGGAAAATAGCATAAAGAAAACTTACACACAGAAACGTGGTCTTTAATTTTCTAACTCTGGCTATGAATGCAAAATCCTGGAAAATAATCAGAGGAAACATCTATCAAAGCAGAGCTTAACTGGCAGGGTGGGGGTGGGGGATTCCTTTGGGAAGCTTTTGATCCCAAGTGTCAGGAGAAAGTAATTCTCGCCTGCAGAGCATTTCCCATGCAATTTTTTAAAGCACTGGTTCACTTGACTATTCTCTAAACATCTTGAGACTGGGGGCTGTAGCTCTTTCTGGACTCTCTGACATGCTGTCCAATATATAGTAAATGGATATTACTAATTACTGAATGTATAAATAAAACATCTACATTTTTAAAAAAAGAAAGGCAGCAACAGAGAAGGAACACATTGCATTTTCAACAGGTCTATAAATAATTCTGTCTTTTGCTGTGGGATGTCTTTCTGTATGCTGTGAATATGTGTTGCTCTGAATGATTGATAAATAAAGCTGTTTGGCCAATGGTGAGGCAGAATAAAGTTAGGTGGGACAACCCACTGCCCAAGGAGCAACAAGAGATTTCTATTCAAGTCTGGATATCTAGAAACAGAATGACATCTTTATCGCCAAAGAATTATTTGTCACTAGACATAATTATATAGCACTTGCTAATCCAACATCACTAAGGCAATTAATAAGTAAATATTGTTTGCTCTTTTATTTGTTTCTGATACAGAGGCTGACTCTGGAGCCTAAGCTAGAATTCACTCTGTTGCCTAGACTGACCTGAGGTTTGTGGTGATTCTCCTCACTCAGCCAAAAGTACTGGAACTGCAAGTGTGAGCCACTGCACTTGGCCTATTCACTTTCAAGGAGCATCTAAACTGGACTGAAAAATGAATTAACATTCTCCGTTGTATATGAGTGTCTTAGGGTTTTTATTGCTGTGAAGACACACCATGACCATGGCAACTGTTGCAAAGGAAAACATTTAATTGGGGCTGTCTTACAGGTTCAGGGGTTTCGTCCACTATCACCATGGTGGGAAAGCATGGTGGCACACAGGCACATAATGATGCTGGAGATGGAGCCAAGAGTTCTACATCTGGATCAGCAACAGGAAGGGAGAAAAGACACTGAGCTTGGATTGACAATCAGAAAACCTCAAAGCCCACCCCCAGTGACACACTTCCTCCAATAAGGCCACACCTACTCCAACAAGACCACACCTCCTAACAGTGCCACTCCCTATGAGCCTATGGGGGGCCATTTTCATTCAAACCACCACAATAAGCATCCTCAAGTATGGCTCTCAATTGACTCATGTCTCCTTATATACATGCCTTTTCTTGTGTGATGTGGGTAAACAATGGCCTTGCATGACTAACAAAAAATGATCTATCACTTCTGCAATAATGCTGCAAGCTAAGTGGGACTTCCACGTGCTGATGTTTCTCATTCTCTCACTTGCACACTCTGGAAGAAGCTGTCCTCTATGATGGCGGCTTCCCTGGGAAATAACAGGTAAGAAACCGGGATATTTAACTAGGAGTGGTTTCCCTTTAAGAGAAAAAAATAAAAATTAAAAAATAGGGTCCTCTGTCCAACAGTCTAGGAGAAAGAGAAGCCATTTAGAGGCAAGTGTGTTCCCACAACCTATTGATCACTCCAGTGAGACCTCGCTTCCTCACCCAACACCTTGACTGCCACCCCCTAAGACACCATAGTGGAGAGATGCTCACCCACATTCAAAAGTGTTAAGCAGCAAATGTTTTAAGCTGCGTTTCTCAGAGGTAACATGCCATGCAACAGTAAAACTTAATAATCTCTTACAAATAAGTATATAAAAAAGCTGAGATCCTTGTATTCTCCTTAGATAGTAAAAAGATACAGTGCATTCCCTCCCTAATGTATTAAGACATTTTAATAAGTGATGACACCAAAAGGATTTTGAAATTAACTTCAGGTCACAAGAATCTTAGGAACAAGACCACTCAAATAAACATTTGGATAAATTTTATAATTGACAGAAACTTCAAAGTATTAATTTCTTAAATGTATCATCTATAATGGCTTTTGTAATCTAACTATTTTTTCCTAAATCTTCCCGTAACTTTTTGGTCTTAAGTTTATTTATGGGTGAAAACAAAACTCAAAGATTATGACCTCATGCCAATATGGCACATATTTTGTTTCCCTAGGAAACCCTGATCCCCACTTTAGGCAACGAAATCATCCTCATACATCAAAACAGTTGTGCTCCAGCTGCTTTGACTACCATTCAATTTGCTTCTGAGTACCACTGTTATGTAACGAATGCTTGTGTTTTCCCACATTTTGGATATTCAAACTCCTCCTCAAAAAATCATAGTATTAGAGGGTTTGTGCAGTGATTAGGGTTAGGTGAGATCATGTGACAAGAGCCCTCATCAGAGCCCAGGAGCATCTTGCCTTGCTTTGTTCTCCTCTGTGGGAGAATATAATGGGAAGTTTGCATTCTGAAACCCGGAGAAGACCCCCTTAACAGAATTTAACCATGCTGGCATCTTGAAATTGAAAATCTATGATCCAGAATGTGAGAAATAAATCTCTACCATGAGTAAGCCACCTTGCCTGTGATATCTTGTTATATCAGTTTTACCTCAGACCTTGCAGAAATAATTACTATTACTATTTATTTACATGTGTACATTTCTTCTAGAGCTTTCATAATGTTATAATATCCTGGCAGACTGTACCCCTCTCAATATATGCAAGAGTTTCATAATGTTTTTTTTGTCTCTCCTCAAGGCATACTGTGTTTTATATAAAGCAAGATCCTAATAAATAATTCCTATAAGACTAAATAAGGATTTAAATTGTGCTTTTTCAGTGGGAGCTGTACTTCCACTAAATGGGAAAACGAATGGTTTGTGGAGAAATTATATATATATATATATATATATATATATATATATATATATATATATATATATATTAAACTCCACATTCAGATGTAGTATGTTTGTTAAATTTATATTTCAGTGGGATTAAGTTAATTAGGAAAAATTGTTTAAAAGAGGCCTCTTGAATGATGATAATCACGAAGATTTAAAAAAAAAAAGAGTGTTAAGTAAAGTTTGTAAAATAAGAGGTAGGACTTAAGGACACAAGTTTTGTAACTGGGTTCATTGTTATTTATCTTAAGGCATAGTGACATAGTTGCATTTCTGTTTCTGTGACTCGAAGGACCCCCACATAAGCAACTAGCAAGAAAGGGGTTTCTTTTAGCTCCAAGTTCCAGGTTACATTCCGCCATTGCAAAGAAGTCAAGGCAAGGACCTGAAGTAACTAGTCACAGTATAGCCACAGTGAAGAGCAGAAAGAAAATAATTCCTGCATACTTCCTTGCACCCAGCTCATTTTCTCCTTCATACAGGCTAGAATCACCTGCCTATGGAATGGTGCCACCCAAAGAGGATAGTCCAACCGCCATTACCATAATCAAGTCAATCCTTCACAGACACGCCCACAAACCAAAATGATTGGTATAATCCCTCATTGAGACTCTATTCCTCGTTATTCTAAATTGTGGAAAATTGATGATTAATACTAACCATCACCCATGTTTTCTTCAATAATTAAAACCAAAAATAAAGACATTTTTCAAACTTACATTCTCTGAAAACAAAGATAATTAAGAATCTGTGCTTATAAGAAAATATGTCTGCATGATTTATTTGGGGCTTACTTGATTGCTTGTTTCTGACTATATAAAACATTACTCAAAAATGTATGAATCCTTTCCCACTGTATGAACTCTCCCACAGGTATGAAGTCTCCATACATACACCCTATTTAGAGAATTTAATGGCATGGCTAATTCATTTTGCATGATGAGCAAGCTTGTAGAAAGCCCATCTTTATTTTTATATAATTTCAGTGTTCAACAGTTACATAACCCAGAATTTTCCAATAACTTTTGTTCTAGGTAGGGAGTTGGCAACGGTAATTACCCAATTTGCAGGCAATGTTAGCCTACACTGAGTATTCCCAGCCTTAAACCATCACCCACAGTTCCTGGTGCAAATGGATCTCCTGCTGTCAGATCAGATTAACTCTTTCTTTAGCCTTTTGAATCATTTCAGGACAAAATAAAAATCAGTTGGTAGAACTGCAGTACAGCTGTCTGTCATCCACTTGAATCAGCTTCATCATGGCCATTTTTCAAAATTGATGCCAAACACCTTAGAAAATTTGTCAAAATAATTGTAATGGCTGTTCAACATTCAGTGTATGGATGAGTTGTGCAGCAGCCTCTGTCATAAAAAATCAACACACTGAATACCTGCTATGAATTATTAGTAGGAAGACGCAGAAATGAGGGGGTGTTATGTGGATTTTTTATGTATATAAACTTCCACTGCCCAAGAAGGAAGAATGTTTAAACTCAATATTTTAGGAGCTGGAGGCGAAAGCAAAGTTAATTCCTATGTTTGTGATAATAGTTTTTAATTATTCTTTCTTAAGTTTAAATCAGTTCATTTTAAAAAGAAAATATGAACTAACCATTTAAAAGCAATCCTAAGGCACTTTCAAACATCCAATGATATTTCACATTTTTATATCCCACAGCTTATTAGTAATACCCAAAAAATATTTTGGTGAAAAATAATTTTCTTTGAACAACTCTGTTAAACAATAGACCATTTCCTATGACAATGGTTTCCTCTTGTTGAAATATCAAGCAATAAGGAACCACTCACTTGGATATTCTATTTCTTATCTACTAGCCAAATGTAAATGCAAATACATTGAAAAAGAGATAAAAATCAATTTTCTAGGTTTCTCAGAATAGTAGTTTATGCAAATGCTAATTGCCCCTCTGCCTCCCAACACTACTGACAGAGATGTGGGAAGGAATTTGTGGTCTGTATTTTGTTGTATAACATTCCCAAATACCTGTTTGTGACTTCCACTTAGTTTTATTATTCATCCCTCTTTACATGTCTAGGTTGCTTTTGTCCCAAAGAAGATGATAAATCAAAAAGAGGAAACAAACATTCTCCATGCTTTGAGTTTACACAATCAGCCTTCTAGAAGAAAGCAAAGGATTACTGGGTTTCAACAATACAGAGAAGTAAAAAATATGTCGAGAATGCAAAGGAAGGGTTCTGAAACTTCCAGCTATAATTTCTTTTTAAATCCCTGAGTTAGAATGGAGAAAGTTAGGAGAAGAAATAAATAAATGATAAATCAATGTGTGAAGCCCTAAGAAAAGGGCACCTCCCTACCCACTATTCTAACCTGAGCATGGGAGAGATCTGTGCAGCCAAGGTAGGAAGTATTTAGAAGTAGAAAGTACCTGGCTTAATTAAGTTGGGTCTGTCATAATAAAATACCATATATGATAGCTTACATAAAACAGAAATCCCATCTCATAGTTTGAGAACTCAGAAGTATAAAATCATTACACTAGCAAGTTTGATGTCTGGTCAGAACCTACTTTGTGGCTCTGTGTCAGGAGGCAACTTTCTGCAGCCTCTTATACAGGCATTCATTTCCTCTTTTCAGGTCCATACTCATGGACTAATGGCTATCAAAATATCTCTTGAGAGCATAACAAGGTGACTATCTTTCACCAAATGAATTTGGAAGGATGCAAACATTTAGACCATAGCATTATTTTTCTCAATTTGCCTTCTTCCTGAAGTAGAAATTGGGAAGTAATAAAAACCGAAACTAAAAATTCCTATAGGATAGAGAAAGGCAGATTGTCAATGACCAATACAGTGTGGCCTTACAAAAACAAACCATTTAACCCTCAGTGTAACATGAAATAGGTACAGGAATTCGATGATACCACAATGGGTCTGGAAATCCAACATCAGACAATGGATCAAGAGAATGATCTCCTTGAGTTGAGAAGGAGTTCAAAGGGATCTGTCTTAAAAGTATCAATGATGGATATAGCATGGACCTGCATGGGTCAGCTCATAATCTGAATGAATAATGGAGTCAAGGAATTATAATCAGTGAACAAGGGCTAGTCAACTCATCTATACCTCTTGTCTATGCATTTCCCCACTTCCATGTCAATCACAAAATGAAACTTCTCTTTGACATGTTCATAACTGTTTTACCCAGAAATCAGGCTTAACACTAAGCAGTGCTATTTAGCACTCTGCATCTAAGTCTTGCTTCCAAGTATGCTACTCTATGTCCCCCACTATTGTCTCTGGGAAAACTCAAAGCCTATTTCTCTCATTGGTTAATTGCCACTCCCAAGCTTCCGTTTGATTTCTGCCCTTTCTCTGTAAGAGGAAACACTCACAATGGACTGGATGACTGGCGGAGGGCTTCTGTGTGGCTCAGGACAGCTGGAGGTGACAAAAAAATCCACAAGAAACAAAACCATGGGCAGAGGAACTCTATTGCAGTTCTGGAGATGGAAGTGAGGTCTGATATCCCCCAAAGTAAGAGGAATCATAAGTAGTTTATAGAGTCAGGGTTCTCCTACTCTGAATAGTTAATGGAAAGTCAGCAATAAGGTAAAGAGATGGGGTGGACCATAGTGAGTTGCTTAGAAAAACTGATAGTCTGAACTTTGCTCTTGGAAGACACAACTGACAGCATTTAAAATGAGTTATTTTTACTCAAAATAAGATTTAAAAACAAAAAAGGTGTATTGGGCTAAAGAGATGCCTCTGCAGTGAAAAAAAGCACTTGTAAGTCTTCCTGAGGAAGGAGTTCAGTTACCAACAATACTTCAGGCAGCACACAATTACCTCTAACTGAGATCCAGTACCTTTGTCTGGCCTCCATGGCACCCACACACACCACACATGGTATACACAAACACGAACAAAAGTTAAATAAATAAACAAATAAATAAATGAGTGAATAAATAAGTAAGTAAATAAATAAGTAAATAAATAAATTTTAATGATCCTGTGAGATGATGCATATTAAATGTGGACCTCTCTGCCCCCATTCCTAGCAAATCATGAAGTTCTTCTACAGCCTTTATCCACTACCTCCTCCATTTGTCTAAGCTGTCAACTCCCATAGGTGTTCGTTGGGAACCCACCATCCACACCAGCCAGGGAATCAGGTAAGCATTCTTTACTCTCCCAACTCCCCTCCAATTCTAATCCCCGAGTCTTATCCCCAGCTTTGTAATAATCTCAGACCAGAAAATCCAAAGAGGAGGAGGGGGCACACACCACAACAACAAAATATTAGGACTCAAAACCCACTGCTCATTGGTAACCCTCAACATTGGTGGTTTCAATTCTCCCAATAAAACAAAACAGACTGACATATGGGATACAAAAACAGAATCTATCCATCCTGATGCTGCATCTATGAAACACACCTTAACATCAAGGATAGCTATCACCTCTGTGTAAAAGGATGGAAAAAGATATTCCAAGCAAATGGTTCCATGAGCAAGGCAATTTAGACATTTTAATACCTGACAAAATGGACTTCAAACCAAAACTAATCACTAGAGATAGAAAAGATACTGCTTACTCATCAAAGAAAAATGTGCCAAGAGTATTTTATAATTCCATAATCATGGTACCAAACACAAGGGCACCTGAGTGTCTTAAAGAAACACTAAAATCACTTACCAATTCTCACACGTTCAATATCCCACTCTCACCAATAGACAGGCCATCCAGATGAAAACTAAGCATAGAAATGCTGGGTCTAGATGATCTCATAACCCAAATAGACCTGACAGATACTTACAGAACATTTTACCCAAACACAAAAGAATACACCTTCTTCTTCTTCTCAGAGCCTCATGGAACAGTCTCCAAAATTGACCACACACTTGGACACAAAGAAAGTCTCAACAGATACAAGAAAACTGAAATAGCATCCTGTGTCCTATCTGACCACCATGGATAAAAGCTGAATATCCACAACAGAAACAAGAGGAAGCTTACAAATACATGGACACTGAACTAGTCACTACTCATTGAAAAAAAAATGGGTCAAGACAGAAAAGAAGAAAGAAATTAAAAACTTTTTAACATTGAAAAAAAAAAAAAACACAATATAGTCAAGTTTGTGGAACACGGTGCCTGGTGGTTTCTGAACATTTTTATCCAGTTCACTGTTCCTGTTCTGAGGTGTCCCTAAGGGCACTTCAGATAATGGCTTCTCCTTTTTTTGGTTTTAAATATTTATTCATTCTCAGTTTATGTGTGTATGAGCAGGAGTCCATGGAGGTCAGGAGAGGGCTTCAGATCCCCGGGAACTAAGTTCCCGGTGTTCTGACGTGGCTGCAAGTGCTGGACTGCTGGGCCAGTGAGTTACGGAGATCTGCTTGTCTCTTCCTCACCAACTGAGCACCAGGGAAATAGACACACCATGTATGACTTTTACCTGAGTGACTAGAAATTCCAACTCACGTGTTCATGCTGTAAAGTGAGGCATGGCACTGTCTAAGACAAGCCCCCATTCAACACTGACTTCTAAAAATTGTTTTCAGCTTTGTGCCAGGCAAGTTATCATTTGTAGATACTGTATTTATTTTACTAGTTTAGAAAGCTTGTATAAATTATAGAAATTTTATTTTTTTAAAGAACAAACAGGATTTTAGTAATTACTTAGTGTAGAGACTCCTCCATATTAACTTAAAAAGTTAGTTCAAGGAGAATGTTAAGCTTACCATAATTTTTAAATAAATGCAGTTCTTAAGGACTGGTTCATATCTATAATCTGAGTACTCTAGATACTGAAGCATAAGCAAGACAAATTTGAGGCCAGCCTGGACTACACAGGGAGTTCCAGGCCAGTTATGGATGTATAGCAGACTCTACATCCAAATCATTAGGGCATTCATCAGCTCTTTACTGTAGGGCTTTCCCTCCCTAGGCAAGCTCTACAGCACTGGGACACATGCCACAGCCTCCATGAACTCCTACCTTATTTACTAAAATCATCATTTTTCTTTTTCTCCTACTGTAAAAAAAAGTAATGAATTCTTTATAATCAAAATTACACCCAGAAAGGAACTTAGCAGGGGTTTCAGGCTAAGTGAGGAGATTCTTCACTAAGTTATCACTTGAAATCTTTAAAGAAATGAATCCTTTTCATCACACATGAGCACACACACACACACAAAAGAACTTGGAATAGTTATGGAAATCTTTCCTCAAAGTGATAAATTGATTAGAAAGAAGATGAATATGAATTCAAATATGAAGCTTTTGCTTTTGAAAATCTCATCAACTGTTGAGCATTTGGGAAATAACATTTAATAATTCTTGAAGTTTGTGCTTAAAATAAACTAGTTCATAATATGTGTTCACTTTTTGTCATGCTGGAGAGCAGTAAATCTCTATGCCTTCCAAGATAATTCTTTGCTCCATTAAATCCCAACTATATAGAGTAATTTCTATTTGGACAATGTTCGTTTCTTTCTATGGTGATACATAATACTACTAATACAAATGCCATAATTTATCCTGCCCAAACGTTTAACTCTAAGCTTTATGCATTTCTGGACTCTATAATTTCCTAGTATAACTAATATTATCGAGATTCATCTCATTAAATTCCAAAATGAAATCTAGTTACTTCCAGGACAGAGATTTCCAAAATGATTAATTACCAGGAAAATATGATCAGAGAATGAAAAGTCAAAACAGTTGATCTTCTACCACACTGTGTGCTTTTGAGGGAAGAAGAATGGTGCATTCCAGTTACAGGCAAGAGAGTATTTACCAGTAGGTTGATTTCTTTATGTTCCAATGTATATTATTTAATCAATATGTAGATACTTTTTAAATATAGCAGTTCAGATATACTCTACTCACCTTTTACGTGAAACTGATGTGTCATAATAAACTGTAGATTGCCACCAGAGAGTTGCTTTAAAGATGATGTGTTGCCTTGTAAGATAGCTCTTTCCTGTAAAATGCTTTCAAAGCCCTTCAGCTACACTACTATGTGTGTTTTTTAATTTACAATATGCTGAAAAATGTTAGAGCTCACTACCATATTGTGAATCTTGAAAACAAACATCTCTTAAAGGGATCTCTATTTAGCAAAGATGGGGGAAATGACAAACACTTAAATCTGTAAAAATTCTAATATTGTATTTTCCCAAAGCAGTAGGGGATCAAAAAAGACTAGCTATGAATGGATCATTAAGATCATCACATGTTAAACATTTGCTTGGGGTGTTGGGAGAGCAGAAAAGTAAAGCTATAATTTTTCTGTATTTCCTATATATTTTAAACAAAAAATAAAAATGACATGTAGTTCATATTCCTATGCTCTCTTTAAATTTTCAATATATAGACACATATATCAATTTAATTTTTCATTAATTCAGCAGGAAAAATACATTTTATGGAGAGTTTATCTACTTAGAAATATTCTTACTTGGACTGTTTCTGTAAAGATATTTTTTTCTTCCCATACTAATTAGATCCACCTAAGGAGACAAACAATGAAAAATTCACTTCAAAATGATCCTTTTAGCCATATCTAACAGATCACTCTGGTCAGAACCTGGCATTCATAGTTGTTCAATATTCTCAGCCTTCACTTTTTTTTCTGTATGGTTAAGGAACTAATTAAGAACATATTTAATGGCAGCCTATAGAATAGGAAAAGATCTTCACCAACCCCACATCTGACAGAGGACTGATCTCCAAAATATATAAAGAACTCAAGAAGTGAGACATCAAAATAACAAATAATCCAATTAAAAATAGGGTACAGATTTAAATGGACAATTCTCAACAGAAGATTCTCAAATGGCCGAGATACACTTACAGATTTGTTCAACATCCTTAGTCATCAGGAAAATACAAATCAAAATGACTCTGAGATACCATCTTACACCTGTCAGAATGGTTAAGATCAAAAACATTAATGACAGCTTATGCTGTACAGGATGTGGAGTAAGGGGAACTGTAGCAGGAATCTTAAAAGTTCTTATTGATAAAATCAAACCCGAGGCGAGTTATTGGGGTCAATGCTGGTAGATCAGAGAGACAGAACAAGCCACAGCTATCTCACCTCGCCGGATCCTCAGCTGATCTTGTCTCCTCAGACTGGAGGCCTCTCAGTCCTCATCCGGAATGGGTCTCAGCTGAACTGTGCTGCTCGAAAGCCTGAAGCTTAACCAGCCACATGCTTAACCAACCAAATGCTTAACCAGCCACACCTTCTAGTTTCTGGTCCTCATGCCTTATATACCTTTCTGCTTTCTACCATCACTCCCTAGGATTAAAGGCTTTGCTTCCTGGGATTAAAGGCGTGAGTCACCATGCCTGGCTGTTTCCAATGGGGCCTTGAACTCACAGAGATCCAGATGGATTTCTCTCTCTGGAATGCGAGGATTAAAGGCGTGTGCTATCACTGCCTAACTAGTGGCTTGTTTTCTGTTCTCTGACCCCAGATAAGTTTATTAAGGTACACAATATTTTGGGGAACACAATACCACCACAGGGAACACTCCTCCACTGCTGTGAAAGTGCAAATTTGTACAGCCACTTTGAAAATCATTATGGTGGTTCTTCAGGAAATTGGGAATCAATCTACCTCAAAACCCAGTGGTATCACTCTTGGGTATATATCCCAAAGATGCTCAATCATACTACAAGGACACTTGCACAACTATGTTCATAGCAGCATTATTCATAATAGCCAGAACCTGGAAATAACCTAGACTCCCTTCAACCAAAGAATAAATAAAGAAAATGTGGTACATTTACACGATGGAGTTATTACTGAGTTGTAAAAATCAATGACATCATGAAATTTGCAGGCAAATGGATGGAACTAGAAAAAAACCATTCTGAGTGAGGTAACCCAGACCCAGAAAGACAAACATAGTAGGTTCTCACTCATATGTGGATATTACATGTAAAGCAAAAGATAATCAGAGTACAATCCACAGCCCCAGAGAAGCTAGGTAATAAGGAGGACCCTAAGAGGGATGCATGGATCACCCTTTGAAGAGGAAATAGATAAGATCTTTTAGGGAGGCATGGGGGGGGCAGTTAGAGGGGAGGAAATGGGGAGATGGGAACATGAGGAATTGGATGGTTGATTTGGGAGCCCAGACGGAGGGGGCGAACAATGAAAGAGATATCTTGATAGAGGGGTCTATTATGGGATTAGAGAGAATCCTGGTGCTAGAGAAATTCCCAGGTATCCACAAGGATGATCCCAGCTAAAACTCTTAGCAATAGTGGAGAGGGTGCCTGAACTGGCCTTCTCCTGTAACCAGATTGGTAATTATCCTAGTTGTCATCAGAGAACCTTCATCCAGTAACTGATGAAAACAGATGCAAAGATCCTCAGCCAAGCACTGGGCTGAGCTCCAAAAGTACTGTTGAAGAAAGGGAAAAGGGATTATATGAGCAAGGGGGGTCACAATCATGATGGGGAAACCCATAGAAACAGTTGACCTGGAGCTCATGGGAGTTCACAGACTCTAGATCGACAACTAGGAGGCCTGCATGGGATCAAACTAGACCCACTGCATGTAGGTGACAGTTGTATAGTTTGGAGTGTTTGTGGGGGCCCTAGCAGTGAGACCAGGACCTATCTCTAGCACATGATTTGGCTTTTTGGAACCTATTCCCTATGGTGGGATGATTCACTCAGCCTTGATGCAGGAGAGAGGAACTTGGTCCTGCCTCAACTTGATATGTCATGCTTTGTTGACTCCCATGAGAGGCTTTACCCTTTCTGAGGAGTGGATGGAGGGGATAGGAAGGAGGTAGGGGAAGGGAACAGAAGGAGAGGAGGGGAGGGAAACTGTGGTTGGTATATAAAATAAATTTTAAAAAATTTCTTAAAAGTGACTCAAAAAAAAAAAAAAGAAAAAAAAAGGAACATCTTTAAGCCAGAACTAGCTATGACACAAATGAGTTCCTGGACCCACAAAGTCCAAGTGAGAAATTCATTGATGATTTGTCTTTTCTCATGTACATGCCAACCAATGCGGCTAAGACAACTATGGAACTGGACCAGTAATATAGTAAGAACTCTAAGAGTTAACGTGTGGAAAACCTGCCCAGGTTTCTTTAAAACTGCATCTTTCAATGCTTTTCAGCTTTGAGATTGATGTTATTCTAATTCTTATTTTGTAGACAGCATAGAGGCATGGAGAAGACTCACAAATGGAAATGAATTCAGATCAGACTCAGATCCCTCCAATTAAAATTATGCACTTATCACAGTTGACCACCCACCCCATAATCCTTTCCACAGAGAAATAACTGTTAGACCATATTCAGATTCTCTCAGAAATAAACAAAAATGTAGCATAACAAGATATTGGAGTAATAACATATGCTTCAGTTGCTATTAAATTGTATGTATAAATTTTAGATTTTATTAAACATGCTTTTTAAAACTGTTTTCTTATATATATTCATTGAATAAATATTCATTTCTGTTTTTTTCTGTATTTGTTGCTATGCACATTAAAGCTGTGTATATATGTCATGGTTCTACCCAAATTTCTTACTTGCCAGGACCTGAAAATATGCTAGTCTTTTCATGATTTTAAAACAAAGTACTACCTACATTCTCTCTCAAACCTGGCCTTTACATTTCATCAATCCTGAACTTGAAATCTTTGCTATCAACTTACATAATAGCTAAGAAATCAAAAACAAGCTCAGTTATGCGATATCCAATGACTTGGAATTGGTCACAAAAAGGTAAATATCATTTAATGGTGAGGGGATTTTGAAGATATACATGGCATGCTGGAAGTCATTCCTCACTGTGCCCTAAACATCTATTCACTCTTCTGCTGAAAATTGGCTATTTCCAACCCTTTTCTGCTCAGTCAGTTTAAAGAGTCACCAAAACACTTTGAAGTCATTGGTTCATGACCCAAAAAAATAATTTCTAAATCATGATCTTTATCTAATATTTTATCTTCTCTGGGCTGGATGTCTACAATATGATTATTTCCTCTGGTTTTATCCCCTCACCTTTTCTCTCCTCTCATGCTGATGTCAAGCTTTCTAGTAGCTATGTCCTACTCATTCAATCCAGCCAACCAACTACTCTATAACATAGTGAATTAGAAACTTGTGTTAAAATAAAATTTGTACACAAATAGAAATAGTAGTTTGCTTACAGTCACCAATAACTGGGACAAAAGAAATGAACAAAAGAAAAATATAGTACTTCAATGTCATACAGTTAAAACACAAAAGAAGAACTGTATTAATTACTTTTCTATTGCTGTGATGGAACACTGACCAACACAACTTAAGGAAGAAAAAAATCTGGCTTGGAGTTCCAGGAGAATAAATTCCCACGATTACAAAGTGGTGGAATGGCATCAAGAGTCAGGCGTCATCACGGGAGCAGTAAACCGAGAGATCATGTGGGTTACCACATGAGAAAGCAATCAGAAAGTAGGGGATGCCTTTAATCGCAGAGTCTACCCCCTAAAGACTGAACTTTTTCCAGCAAAGCAAAACCACCTAAACCTCACCAAACAGGAGGCCACATGCTCCAAAGCCTGGGACTATGGGGGCTGGGAGGTAGTAATCACATTCAAATCACTACAAGTACAAACTAAATTCACACATGCACACACACACACACACACACACACAAATAGACAAATTTAAAATGGTTTTCTAAGGAAAAGAAGTCAATCAGGAAATTTCTACAAGTTGTATGACTTTATGTGACACGTCAGGAAACGCAGAACCAAGAAAGACAGATTAGAAAGGACAGTGGTGAGAGATAAGAAAGAGGCTGCAGCCGTGGATGTCTGGCTCTGGGCTTATCTGGCCTATTTGAACACAAAATAGTACATTTTACATATTTTCAGTATGTACATTTTTAAGATATTAGCCATCCAAGGTATGAAGGAGATGCAGAAAATAATGAAGCATACATAACCAGAATCTAAATGCACTGCACACTTTTAATGAAGGGATAGAAATTTCCTACATTACTTTGAAACTTTATGTCTTGTGTTGATGTTGTAAGTCAAAAGATGAAAGAAAAAAAAGATACAAACATTACTGTTTAGGTGGTACACTACTTCTCATAGCGGTGCTCTACAAAAATTCTGAAATTACTTCATATATGTACCAGTTTGAGACATGAGTAAATATGTTGAATAAAGCCTGCAATCTTACTGATAATACTAAACCAACGTTAATTCCTTAGTTTTAGTATTATGTGTTATACTAACATCACAGAAAACTGAGTAGAGAAATTTAAATCTTCTATTTTATCTTTGTAACAATTCTGTGAGTCTGAATTATTTCAAAACGAAAACCTTTTTTAAAAAAAGTAATAGTAAGGAAGAGCCATCCCATAGTGTATTGCTTGGTGACCAAGAGGTTAAAGCTATTTAACAACAATTCAAAAGGACAACACTGGGTATTTTGGGAAGACAAGCAATGTGTTGGAGCAGTGAGAAGTTTTGTTTTGTTCTGTGGGATCATGACACAATAATGTTACAGTTTTTAAGTGCGGGTACCCATTTTGTTACTATAAAAAGAAGCAGATTAAAAAAATAAGGCAAGATAGGAGATCAAAAATGGTGCCACTATTTGAATCGTGTGCAGCTCCCTGGATTTCCAGCATTCTTAACCAATGTTTTCTCTTTTCTTACTTAAAAAAAAAATCAAGACTGTATGAGCTCCGTTTATAGTGTCTTATCATAATGACAAGCTATTCAAAACTGCTTTCTCCATTTGCTAATTGGCTGTCATCACTCAGCTATAATAAAAGCTAAAATATGGAAAATAGTTATCTGAGGCTCCAGATGCTAGAGATATTAATGCTAATGAATAATCCATTGATGAGACTAGAGTTCAATGTCAGATTGAGGGTGTGTAAAAGAGGAAACACATCTGTATGAACAATCTTGTGAGCCAAGCAGTGTGCCCCTGTCAGTGTGGCTCAAATCTGCTGAATATCTGCAATTTACGTGGAAAGTGAATAATAAACTTTCTCTCAAATACACGTAATAATTGACATGATCATTACAAATAAAATGAAATGACATGCTTAAAAACATTTTGAAATATTGTAGAGACAACTGGTGTTAGCTAGGAGAGAGCAGGGAGGAAAGGAAGAGAAAGAGAAATATGATTTTTTTTAAATTTTTTTACATTCATTTATTTTATGTATTTATGCATTTTGCCTCCAGGTATTTATATGTACCATATGCGTGCTTGGTGCCCTTGTTGGCCAGAAGAAGGCATCAGATCTCCTGGAACTGGAGTTACAGATGATTATGAACCACCATGTGGATTCTGAAGGCTGAATGTAAATGCTCTGCATGAGCAAAATGTGCCCTTAATGGCGGAGCCATCTCTCCAGCCCCAAGAGAATGTGAATTCCCAATTGAATCCGTAATTACTAAACCATACATTCATATTTTAAGACTTCAAAATGACCCTCATCAAGCTGAAGAAAACAAGCAGATAGAAAGAGCAAACAGTAGTGTCATTCTTGAATGCAAGAAGGAGTGACAGATATATGAACAATATCTGTATGTGTGGTAGCAGAATAAATTAGACTGAGAAATGAAGTTTATCTGTCATAGTTCATATAGACCTTTAAGCGGTTATGTTACAATAAGCTGCAGGTATTAAAATTGTAAAATTTGAGTTCATCATATGAATTCACCTATGTGTCAGTCACTAAAATCAAGACATAAGCACCTTCATCCTCCTTCCCTATTTCCTCACATCCCTCTGTGACACATTTCTACTCCCATTGTCTCCTTGATATACCCATTACAAGAAAACAATGACCCAATATATTTTTGACCAAAACATGGGATCACCATGTAATTATTTCCTTTTACAAAATGTAGAGTCTTTTCATTGAACTTAAATTTCCTCCTTTAATTTCTTTGATCATAAAAATGCATCCACATGGAAAAGTATAAAGGGATGTGTATGAGTGTCAGATTCCACACAAAATAATAAGTTGTGTGGCTTCCCCGTTCTAATATCTAACAGGCTTCAGAACTACTGCAGAGTCCTGAGGCTTGAGTAATACGTGTGCAGCCTAGGTAGTAATTCAGTTTGTTAGCCTGGCAACCTGAGATAAGTGCGTCTGCCAGCAGATCCCTGGATGTCACTCATCCTGTCACTATATGAATATTATCAGTACCATGACATCATGACATTTCTCCCAGTCTGAGCTTCATTCAACTTTTTTGTTATTTCTTTTTTAAAAAATTGCAATGGTGCTTCCTCCTCACAAAAAGAAAAAACTTGAATTTTAGATGTAATACAGATAGAAGAAAGTAAAATTTATAGTCTTCCAGTTGGAATTCATTCTATGTCCCTATAAAAGTAAAATAAATGAGCCTAGTAATAATTTCTAGAAGCATTGATAAGATAAATATACCTTTTGCTTATATTGCTGTGTTTTACCTTCTTAAATAGCATTTGACCATGTATAATGCAATTGTATAATCTTATCATATTTTAAATATGCATGTGTACTTCTGTATTTTTGCAGAATATAATTATGGATTGCTCTCCAATAACCCTGTAATATGATATCATTTGCTCCCAATGAAAAAGGCTGCTTCAGTTCCCCTGGGGCTCTTTCACCAATGCATCAGCAGTTGTCAGTAGCTTGGCTTTAATCTTTGCTGTTGCTAATGCTGCTTTACCATCACCCCTGAAGTCAACCTCTGTACACAAATATCCTCGCACCTCTCCTACTTTCATCATCTAGATATCTTCATAAGTATGATTTTCTGAACTTTTACATTTACAACTTTCATCTACTTAGGACTTTGTATTATAAAGGCATCTTAGTGCTAAAATATGAGATTTGGCACTGCAAATGTAGAAGAAATATGTCTTTTCAGAGATTCAAATTTAACTATATAAGGAACTGATTCTATTGCAAAAGACAATGGTCTGATAAAAATAACCAAAAGACCTGAACAGAAATTTTGGCAAAGATACCATAACAAATAACCAAGAGGTATATGAAAAAGTGATGGACCGTCAAAGAAATGCTGATCGAAATCACATAGGATGGTGGAGTCAGAAAACGTGTTGGAGCAGATATGGAGTAAAGGGAACCTCTTTGGTGGAAATGTAAAGTGGTATAGCAAATGTGGAAAACAGTACCAATGGTTTTAAAAGTGTGGAAAAAAATAGAAATATCATATGAGTCAGCTAATCTATTGTAGATAATTTATTCTAAGAAAAACATTATTGTTCCAAGGCCTTGTCCATTTTCACATGTGTTTTTTCCATTGTATTAGTATTCCCTTGCAACAAACAAGAAATGGAAACAGCTTAAACACCAATCATAAAGAAAATGTGATATATAACAAGTTTTTCATCTCCTAAAAATAAATTCTACCATTTGTAGTATCTTAGATAAGATTTGTAGGCATTCTGCCAAATGAAATGAACCAGACAAACACAGATCAATTTTACATGATTTTACTTTTATATTGTATGCAATGAAACTCATTTAAAAAGTTGTAAAACAAGAAGAAAAGCAGAGATACTGATCAAAGGGTACAAAGCACAATGTGAAGAAACACTGGAAACCTGAAGTACCACATAGTGACTACAGTTATCAGCAAGTATTCATTCCTTTAAATTTGCTGAAAGTAGATCTCAAATGCCCCTCAATAAAATAATAACTATGGGGTATATATGCCTATGAACACAGCACTCAAGAGACTAAGGCAGGAGAATCATGAGTTTGAAGCTAGCCTAACACAGCATGAGTTCAAGGACAGCCTAGGCTACATAATGGCTTTGAAGCTATTATAGAATAAATAGTAAGACCCTGTCAGCATGGAGGTATCTCAAAAAGCTAGAAATACATCAATCATATTATCCATCTCTACCACTCCTGGACATATCCCAAAGGGCTATATATTGTACTACAGAGATATTTGCTCACCATGTTCAGGGCTCTTTAATTCACAATAGCCATGAAGTGGAAACAGCCTAGATGCTCAAATATTGATGAATGAATAAAAAAATGCAGTGCATAACACAATGGAATATTATTCAGATGTAAAGAAGGATTAAAATTTGAAATGATGAAGGATGGAGCTGGAAATAGTCATTCTGAATGAGGTAACTCAGACTCAAGAATCCAACCTGCTTTCTGTCATATGCATGCTGGCTTTGAATATTTAGATTTGCATATTTCTCAGGGGTCAGAAAACTAGTAAGGGACTGTGGAATAGGAAATTTCAAGGGAAACGTGATAGAACACAGGTGGTATGAAGGGAGAAGGGGGAATAGTAGAAAAAGAATGATGAAATATATAGATCTCAGCCATTTCTCCATCGTTGGGCGATCCTCATGTCTTTCTTGGGGTCCTGTTTTCCAGGTAGCCTCACTGGTGATGTGAGTAGCAGTCTAGGCATCCTTGTTCTACATCTAGTATCCTCCTATGAGTGAGTACATACCATATTTGTCTTTCTGAGTCTGGGTTACCTCACTCAGGATGATTTTTCTCTAGATCCATCCATTTGCCTGCAAACCTCATGATGTCATTATTTTTCTCTGCTGAGTAGTATTCCATTGTGTATATGTTCCACAATTTATTTATCCATGCTTGGTAAAGGGCATCTAGGTTGTTTCCAGGTTTGGGCTATTACAAACAATGCTAATATGAACATAGCTGAGCAAGTGTTCTTGTGGTATGATTGAGCATTTCTTGGGTATATGCCCAAGAGTGGTATAGCTGGATCTTGGGGGAAATTGATTCCTAATTTTCTAAGAAAGCACCATATTGATTTCCAAAGTGGTTGTACAAGCTTGCATTCCCACCAGCAGTGGAGGAGAGTTCCCCTAGTTCCACATCCTCTCCAGCATAAAGTGTCTTCAGTGTTTTTGATCTTAGCCATTCTGACAGGCGTAAGGTGGTATCTCAGAGTTGTTTTGATTTGCATTTCCCTGATGATTAGGGATGTTGAGCAATTCCTTAAATGTCTTTCAGCCGATGGAGAAATGGCTGAGATCTACATAAACAACCTGGACATGAGTGGGAGCAATGAAGGGTGAGGGTCGAGGGAAAGAGAGTGGGATATCCCAGCTGGATCAAGAACAGAGAGGGAGAACAAGGAATAGGAGACCATGGTAAATGAAGACCACATGAGAAAAGGAAGAAACAAAGTGCTAAAGAGGCCGACAGAAATCCACAAAGATACCCCCACAAAAGACTGCTGGCAATGGCCGAGAGACAGCCGGGACTGACCTACTCTGGTGATGGGATGGCCAAACACAATAATAGTTGGGCCAGAAACCCCATCCAAGGACTGAGGAATCTGGATGCAGACATCCACGGCTAGGCCCCGGGTGGAGCGCCCGGAGTCTAATTAGCGAGAAAGAGGAGGGTTTATATGAGCGAGAATTGTTGAAACCAAGGTTGGATAAAGCACAGGGACAAATAGCCAAATGAATGGAAACACATGAACTATGAACCAAAGGCTGAGGGGCCCCCAACTGGATCAGGCCCTCTGAATAGGTAAGACAGTCGATTGGCTTGATCTGTTTGGGAGGCATCTAGGCAGTGGTACCAGGTCCTGGGCTCATTGCATGAGCTAGCTGTTTGAAACCTGGGACTTATGCAGGGACACTTGGCTCAATCTGGGAGGAGGGGACTGGACCTGCCTGGACTGCATCTATCAGGTCGATCTCGGTCCTTGGGGGAGGCCTTGCTCTGGAGGAGGTAGGAATGGGGGGTGGGCTGGGGGGAAGGGGAGGGGGGCAGGAAGGGGGAGAACAAGGGAATCTGTGGCTGTTACATAGAACTGAATAGTATTGTAAAATAAAATAAAATAATAATAAAAAAAGAATGATGAAATAAGGTGAGAAGTGGAAGGGCAGGATACAGAAGAGAGGGAGCATGAGGAAGAATACCTAACACAAAAGACCTCTGAAAAGTCCTTATGGAAACTACTACTGGAGAAACCTCCTAAAATATATACATACACATATAAAAGTAATTTAAATGGAGTAAAGCTGCAACAGAGATAATGCTTCTCCTAAATGCCAGAGGGTGCCAAACAAGCTCGGTGCCAGGTATAGGCTAACCCTTTTCAAATTGTTAGTCAGCGGGGTCTCCTAGATGCCCCCAAAACATTATAGGTCATTTCTATTCCTCTTGGTAACCCCCCCCCCAGAACTCAGAACTTTACTGCTGTGGATATCGCTCTACATAAATAAAACACTGATGGCCAGTGATCAGGCAGGAAGTATAGGCGGGACAAGGAGAGAGGAGAATTGGGGAAACAGAAAGAAGGAGGGGAGTCACGGCCAGCCACCGCCAGGACAAGCAGCATGTAAAGACACCGGTAAGCCACAAGTGACGTGGCAAGGTATAGATTTATAGAAATGGGTTAGTTTAAGCTATAAGAACAGTTAGCAAGAAACCTGCCACAGCCATACAGTTTGTAAGTAATATAAGTGTCTGAGTGATTATTTTATATGTGGATTGTGGGACTGCGGGGCTTGGTGGAACCTGGAGAGAAGCCCTCCAGCAACACTTTACAATAAGATCCTATTGCTGAAAGCAACACATTTGTAAGCCATAGAATGTGAAGACATCAAACGGGTCCCAACCTGCAAGCCTCCTTCTTCCTGGCTAGCTTCAGTAGTGCTGTAAGAGGCCATGCACACCACTGGGAAAGGAAAATAATCAACCCTATTACTCAGCTGTGAACCCTGAAAGCTATAGTAATGACTGCCATGATAAGGTAGGTTCATTGATGCAACGGAGGCATGACAGTTATGGGGACAACCAGCCACTTTATGATTGGCTTTAAAGCCCTTTCTATAGGATGGAATTTATGCCTGGTAATGTTAACTGAGCTAAAGTGCAATGACTGGCTAGGTCATAGGCTCTAGGGGAGAACCTAGTACTATTATTCTGTCAATGACCACTGTATTAAACCCACTCTTAACTGCTTTTTATTATACTCAAAGATTAGTGCATCTCTCAACCCTCATCAGAGAAGCTTCTTTTTGTAGTAGGCAATCACTAATACAGGGACTCACAAGTAGCCAGTGTGCAAGGAATAAGAGACTAGGGATCGCTCAGCTCTAAATGATGCATATATCTCACACACACTCATACACACATACACACACACACACACACACACACACACACACACACACAACTTTGGAATTATCACAGAAGATGGGACAGAAACGTTGTAAACACCAGAAGCAATGGGTATCAGGAGCGAAATAGAAGTTACTGAAAGACCATAACCTGACGGCAGCTGTGACTGCATGCACAAGACCATCACAAGCCAAAATGCCAAAATGGGTAGGTGGGGGGCTTATGACGTTCTAATTCCAGAAGATGAGCTATTGGCAATTGGTGACTTTTAGGGGAGAGAAAGTCAGTTTTCTTCAAAGACACGACCTCTGAGAGATTGCTAGTGCTCCAATAGTGATCCTTCACCCATGCACATGCAGGCAACACTAAGTGGACTCTGGATTTTGAAAAATCGTGGAATTTGGAGGGAGTAGTGCTAATGTGAGTAGGGAAGTCTTGGAGGGGAGAGAATGGATTTGATCAAAGCATACTATATATATATATATGAAGTTCTTAGAGAATAAAAATAATTTTAAATAAAGTCTCAGTCAATGTTCTATTGCTGTGAAGAGACTCCTTGACTGCATCAACTTTTATTTTAAAAAGCATTTAATTGTAGCTTAGTTGTAGTTTCAGAGGTTTAGCTGGTTATCATCATGGTGGAATAAATGGTGTGATGTAGGCAATTATGGTGCTGGACATTAGCTGAGAGTTCTACATCTGGATCCACAGGCAGCAGGAAGAGAGAGAGATACTGGGCCTGACTTGAGCATTTGAATCCCCAAAGCCCACTCACAGTCCTCCAACAAGCCAATATATTAATTGGATTATTAAACTATCACATTTACACCCTAAATGCCTACTGTTTTTGTCAATCATATGTTAATGATGTTCAGTTTTCAATCATACTACTTACTGGATTTTGAAATTTGGCTAAAATCTTTAATGTTTCTGACCCTCAGTGATCTCTTCTATAAAATATAGAGCCTTAGGTATATGACAGTTGTGTAAATGAGATAATTTATATGAAGCAGTAGTCAGTACTTGATGTTATAATTCCCAGCCACCACCAACCCCCAGCTACATGAATGCTCATGCGCTGTCCACCAGTCAGGTGGAATGCTTAGTCACCCCAGGACCTTGCATCCTATGTAATCTGTGTGCTACATGATCACATGATCTGAGCGCATCATGATCATGTAATCTATGCACACACATGGCATAGCTATGTAAGCCCATATGCACATGCTGGGAGTGCCTATAAAAGCAGATTCGATCCATTTCCCTGCCCGTTTTTCTGCACCATTCATTTCTAGGCCTATTGCATGCTCCCTCTTTACCCTACGCTAATAAAAACTCTTGTAGTGGGTTTTGTTGAACCTCATGTTTTCTCTCACATGGTAAATAGTGCTGCAAATAAATGACATTGGTGCCACATGACAAAGCAGGTTCTCCCGGTGCCCTGTGCCCGAGATTCGGTACTGAGGATCATTCATTACAACTCCCCACTTTCCGTTTGCCTGGCCACTGGATCACTCTTCACAACACCAGATGCTTCACTTGGTGAGTTTTCCCTTTACCAGCCAGCATAAACAGTCCCCTGGACCCATAGGAATTACTGTTGATCATCTGGCATCCTACTGGTGTCCTTGGGATTGGGGGAACCCCATCCATGGCCTTCATCAGCTATGGTCGGCCCCCATCACATGCTATAATTCTTAGCCATTCCCCATGACTGCAGACTGAAATATTGTTCTCACTTGTTTCTTGGCTGTTGGACCCTCATCCTTGGGCTACATGCCCTGGCCCTCACTCTTCTTGCTTGATAAAGTGCTGAGTGACTTGTGTCAATAGCCAATCCTCGCTGGATCTCCAGGATGCCTGAGATTTTAGCCCTCGGATCACATGTATTTTTGTAATTTTTTTCTCTCTGCCGCAGCCATGGGAAACAAGACTTCCAATCCACATCTCCTCTGGGATGTCTTTTAGAAACCCTCTAATGCCTTACTTAAAGACTTCTAAGGTTATCTGCCTTTGCACTAAAAAATGGCCTAAGTATCCCTTAGATAACAATAAAAAAAAAAGGCCACCTACTGGCTAGACCCGATATTTTATGGGAATTTTCTAACTTCTGCCAGCGAATGGGCAAATGGGAAGAGTTACCCTACATCTACTTTTTTCTATCTCAACTCCAAACCCTCTCCCCTTGATTCCTATTCTCCTGCCCACGTGCATCTAGCTATACAACCAGAACCTGAGGAATCTCTCACTACTGCTCTGGACCCTGCTAATGAACCTCCATCTATCCTACCTACCTCCCACTCCTGCTCCTCCAGCTCCTTCTTCCTCTCCAATATCGGGCTGCTCCAACCGCCTGACGCTGCCTCCCACCTTTACTCCTCCTGTTATGCATTCTTGAGCTGCTAAGGAAACCCACCCCAGTCAGGCCAACCCAGCAGCCATTGTCCCTTTTCAAGAGGTAGCCAGGGTGGATGGACTGGTTAAGGTACATGTCCCTTTCTCTTTGGCAGAACTTTCTCAAATAGAGAAAAATTTAGGTTCTTGTACTTCCTTCATTAAGCAATTCCAATATACTACTCAACCCTATAGTCTCACCTTTCATGATATATACATGATACTAGCTAATAACCTACTTCCTGAGGAGTGCTGATGAGCTTGGGAATGGGTTAGAATACATGCATATGAGGTCCACCAGACTAATACAGCCTATCTTCCCAGAGCAATTCCTGATCAGTACCCACATTGGGATTATCATACCCTAGGTGGCTCTTCAGCTAGGGATTGCTTTACAACCTGCCCCCCCAGAGGCCTTCATAAGGCTGCCCTCCAACTAGTAATCCATGAAAAGCTAAAAGACATAATTCAAGATAAGTAGGAGAACCTGTCTCATTTTCTAGGACTTACAAAGGCTCTCTTACAATATATGAGCCTAGATCCAGAAAGCCCAGAGGGCAGACAGCTCCCTATGACCCACTTCACCTCACAGAGCTTCCCCGACATTAGGGCCAAACTTAAGCATCTGGTGAAAGGGCCCCTGACCCTACAGGCAGAAGTCTTAGTGGTGACTTTTAAGGTGTACCATGGGAAAGACGAAAAAGCCGTCAAACAAGACTGCCAAAGGCTGGCACAGGCTATCTAGCCGGCCACCAGAAGGCCTCCAGGTCCCTGTTTTAAATGTGGTAGAGAAAACCATTGGGATCGTGCCTGTCCTGCCCCGTGTGGGCTACGTGGGCCTTGTCCAAAATGCCACCAAGAGGGACACTGGTCAGCTGACTGCCCCCATGCACCTCATGGTATGGGGACATCAAATGAAGATCACCCTCCAGCTGATCTCCTAGGCTTGGCGATGGACAATTGAAGGTACTCAGGTCCTGTCCTGACAACAGTCATCTCTTACTGGGAACCTAGGGTAACCATTAAAATGTCGGGGTGATCCATTCCTTTATTTTTGGAAACTGGAGCCACTTACTCAATCCTGAGGGAGTTTTGGGGTCCCATCTCTCCTCATCTCCCTATTGTTGGGGTAGTGGGATAGCCTTACCTACCTCACCAAACCCCACCACTTAATTGTATTTTCAGGGGTATCCCTCTCACCCACACATTTTTGGTTGTGCCAACCTGCCCTGTGTCCCTAAGGGGAAGAGACTTTTTTTTTTTGCTAAGATAGGAGCTTCTATTTCATTTGCTCCTCCATCAAGGACCATCAAAATATACCCAGGTGGCAAGAAACAGGACAGTCCAGAAGTATTCACACCCCCAGACTCAAAAGAGTCTGGACTCTGCAAAAAAAAAAATTAGGTAGCCTCCCTGGAGTTATGAGTAACAGTCTAGTTATCCTTTGCTTTACATCTACTATCCACTTATGAGTGATTACATACCATGTTTGTCTTTCTGAGTCTGGGTTACCTCACTCAGGATGATATTTACTAGTTCCATCCATTTGCCTGCAAACCTCATGATGTCATTGTTTTTCTCTGTTGAGTAGTACTCCATTGAGTATATTAACCACACTTTCTTTATCCATTCTTCAGTTGAAGGGCATTTAGGTTGTTTCTAGGTTCTGGCTATTACAAACAATGCTGCTATGAACATAGTTGAGCATGTGTCCTTGTGGTATGATTGAGCATTCCTTGGGTATATGCCCAAGAGTGGTATAGCTGGGTCTTGAGAGAGGTTGATTCCCAATTTTCTAAGAAAGTGCCATATTGAATTTCAAAGTGGCTGTACAAGTTTGCATTCCCACCAACAGTGGAGGAGTGTTCCTCTTGCTCCACATCCTCTCCAACATAAGCTGTCTTCAGTGTTTTTTATCTTAGCCATTCTGAGGGGTGTAAGATGGTATCTCGGAGTCATTTTGATTTGCATTTCCCTGATGATTAACCTAATAGAGAGGACCTTAAGAAAGACACAGGATATCATTGTTTTTTACTGCTGAGTAATACTCCATTATGTATATGTGCCATATTTTCTTTATCCATTCTTCAGTTGAGGGGCATCTAAATTGTTTCCAGGTTCTTGCTATTACAAATAATGCTGATGTGAACATAGTTGAGCATGTGTCCCTGTGGTAAGATTGAGCATCCCTTGGCTATATGCCCAAGAGTAGTATAACTGGGTCTTGAGGAAGGCTTGTTCTCAATTTTCTGAGAAACCACCATACTGATTTCCACAGTGGCTGTACAAGTTTGCATTCCCACCAACAGTGTAGGAGTGATCCCCTTGTTCCACATCCTCTCCAACATAAGCTGTCTTCAGTGTTTTTGATCTTAAACATTCTGACAGGTGTAAGATAGTATCTCAGAGTTGTTTTGATTTGCATTTTCCTGATGACTAAGGATGTTGAGCAATCCCTTAAACGCCTTTCAGCCATTTGAGATTCTTCTGTTGAGAATTCTCTGTTAAGTTCTGTAGCCCATTTTTTAATTGGATTGTTCAGTATTTTGATGTCTAGCTTTTTGAGTTCTTTATATATTTTGGAGATCAGCCCTCTGTCAGATGTGGGGTTGGTGAAGATCCTTTCCCATTCTGTGAAGAAGAAAATATGGCACATGTACACAATGGAGTACTACTCAGCTGTAAAAAAAAAAAAAAACAATGATATCATGAAATTTGCAGGCAAATGTATGGAGCTAGAAAATATCATCTTGAGTGAGGTAACCCAGACTCAGAAGGACAAACATAGTATGAACTCACTCATAAATGGATACTAAATGTGAGGGAAGGAATGGCCAGACTGTAACCCACAACTCCAGAGAGGCTAACTAACAGGGAAAGACCCTAGGAGAGACACATGGATGACATGAGTCTGTGAAGGAGAAGTGGATGAGATCTACTGTGTTGGGGGGATGGCAGAGGGCAAGGAGTGGAGGATGAGAACATAGGGAAATAGGAGGGTAAAGCTGGAACAGGGACAGAGTGGGAGGGCAGGGAGGAAGATACCATGATAGATGAGGACATCATGGGAATAGGAAGAGGCGGGGTGCTGGAAAGGCTCTCAGGAATCCATAAAGTTCACCCCACCTTGGTCTGCTGGCAGTGGTCCAAAGGGTGCCTGGACCAGTCTACTCTGGTGACCAGCCTAGCAAATAACCTAGCTGTCATCATAGAGCCTTTGTCCAGTGACTTATAGAGGCAGATACAGAGATCCACAGCCAGGCACCAGGCTGAGCTCCGGGAATCCAATTAATGAGAGAGAGGAGAAATACTGCAGGCAAGGGATGTCAAGATCATGATGAGAGGACTTGCAGAGATGAACGACCACACTAGTCGAAGCCCATGAACTATGGACTGGTGGCTGTGGAGCTCCAATGGGACTGGACTAGGCCCTCTGGATATAGAAGATGGTTGTTTGGCTCGAACTATTTGGGGAGCACCCAGGCAGGGGAATTGGGATCTGTCCCTGGTGCATGGGCAGGCTTCTGGAATCCAGTGCCTATGGTGTGACACCTTGTACAGCCTTGGTGCAGTGGGAAGGGGCTTGGACCTGCCTAGGCTCAGTGTGCTGGACTCTGCTGACTCCCCATGGGAGACCTCCATTTGGAGGATGTGGGGATGTGGGGTAGCTTGGGAAAGAGGGCTGGGGGTGGGAGGAGGGAGGAGGGGGGATCTATGGATAGTATGTGGAGTGAATAGAAAGTATCTTAATAAAGAAAAATGAAAAAAAGACACAGGAATCACCCAGTGACAGAGAAATTGATGAGATCTACATGAGCAAACTGGGGGTGGGTGTGGGGGTAATGTAGGGCAAGGGTCGGGGGGGAAAGGGAGCTTAGGGGAGTGGGAGGTCCCAGCTGGATCAGGAACAGAGTGGGAGAACAAGAAAAGAGATACCATGATAAATGAAGACCCCATGGGACTAGGAAGAAGCAGAGTGCTAGAGAGGTCCCCAGAAATCCACAAAGATACCTCAACTATAGAATATGGCAATGGTCGAGAGAGTGCCTGAGCTGACCTACTCTGGTGATCAGATGGCTGAACACCCTAACTGTCATGATAGAACTCTCATCCAGTGACTCATGGAAGCAGATGCAGAGATCCATGGCCAAGCCCCAGGTGGAGCTCCAGGAGTCCAATTGGTGAGAGAGAGGAGGGATTATATGAGCAAGAGATATTGAGACCATGATTAGAAATAGCACAGGGACAAATAGCCAAAATAGTGGAAGCACATGAACTGTGAACCAATAGCTGAGGAATCCCCATGGAACTGGACCAGGCCCTCTGGATAAGTGAGACAGTTGATTAGCTTAAACTGTTTAGGAGGCCCCCAGGCAGTGAGATCAGAACCTGTCCTTGGTGCATGAGCTGGCTTTTTGGAACATAAGGCCTATGCTGAGACACTTTGCTCAGCCTAGGTGCAGGGAGGAGGGCACTGGACCTTCCTCAACTGAATCTACAGGCTGGACTGACTCCCCAGGGAAGACCTTACCTTGGAAGAGGTGGGAATGGGGGGTGGTTTGGTGGGGAAGGCTGGGGGGTGGGAAGAGGGAGGACAGGGGAATCTGTGACTGATATGTAAAAATAAATTAATTATAAAATAAAAATATTTAATTAAAAAAGACTTTAATATAAAAATCCATTACCGTTAAATGCCCTCAGCAATTGATCACCTATGTATCCTGGATGCTAAAATAATAAAGGAAACAGGTGCCTTAAGGTTTGTCTCAGATGAAGATAAAAAGCATAATTGATAATAATTTAAAAAATAATAATAAAGCATGTTCCAGATTTCTTTCTTTCTCTCTCTCTGGCTAACACTAACCAATGAAATTTTGATAGCAGAATACTAAACATTATAATACCATGGCTACCAGCTAAGATTTAAAGTTCCCTATGGTTGCTTCTCAATATATTTAACATTTATCTCCTTCATGAACTTAAAAATTCTTCCAAGCTCCAGAGCCAGCTTGGATCTACCTGAACAGGTCAGATCCACTTCAGCTTGTCAGATCCAAACAGCCAGTGCCAAGCTGCAATGGACAATTCCACAAGGCCCAAACAGCGGGAGACAATCAGCAACCTTGGATAGTCTGGCTACCTCAAAAAGCCCCCTTTCCTACCCTTAAAAAGTAACCGACACCCACCAAGTCAGCTAGAAGCAGTTCCGGGAGACACAGCACCCCATTCCCATTCACCTGCCATCCCAACCTCTTATCTTTTATGAAAACAAGATGTGTGGGATGTTATAATTCCCGGTCACCACCCCTCTCTCCACCCCTAGCTACATGACTATGCATGAGCTGTCCATCAGTCAGGCAGAATACTTAGTCATCCCAGGGCTTTGTGTCCTATGTAATCCATGAGCTACATGATCACATAATCTGCACACATGCATGGCATAGCTACATAAGTCCATATGTGCATGCTGGCGTGGCGGGGGGTGGGGGGAACCTATAAAAGCAGATTCCACCCATTCCCCCGCCCCCTTTCCCAGACTGTTCATTTCTAACAGGTCTATTGAATGCTTCCTCTTTAGTCTCCCCTAATAAAAACTCTTATAGTGGATTTCGTTGTACCTTGTGTTTTCTCTTGCATGGTAAATAGTGCCACAAATAAATAATACCTGACATATTGGAAATGATCAGTAAATGCCAGCTAGTTATAATTGCTTGTCATGAATCAGATGAAAAGGGGAGGTCTAAAAATGAGGTAATGATAGGTTCTTCTTTAAAGACAAAAAATAGCCAACATTTTAATTTTTCCATGTGGAATATTTTAAACAGACCAAATGAGCTAACTAATAAAAAAAAAAACTTCGCATCTTCATATGTCTTAATCCTTTTTTACTTGGAGGAGCTCAACAAGGATTTTCTCAGTCCACTAATGGGAGAAACTATGAGGATAAATTTCTGAGTCACATGGGACTTTTGAACACAGTGCTGAAAGAAGGTAAGATGCAGCCCTATCCACCTGCTGCGGGGGGATCATAGTGAGTGGGCACAAGAAAATATCAAATAATTATAAGTCCTCAGAATCTAACTTCTTATTCATCACAGCCAGACATGCTATCTGAAAGTATAATTTCCAGACCACCTGCAGAGCAACAGCTGGGTATTTCCAGCTTTGAGGGTAGGAAGCGCACAGCTCACACTGTTCTGAGCCTGCCTCCTGGGGTGATGGTGAATTGAACTATAGCATTCTTGTGTCAAGAATAAAATGCCATGCAGTGAATTCTTTCATTTTTCCACTTTAAGAAAAGAAGTTGTGCTAGCTTTAAAATGTGTTACCTCATATTTTAAGGTGGAAGATACATAAGCAAAAGAGAAGAGTTTGGTTCAGACCAAATAACAAGGTAAATGTCAAGGAAGCATGAGCGGTTTACTGCGCATCACCTGTGCAAACTGAAGTGTTTGAATTCCAGTTCTCACAAACTTTTAAATTATGTAAGATCTGAAGTCAAATCTTATTCACGGGTGGTAAAGATAGTCATTCAAATATGAATTATACGAACCTCAAAAAATACCTGCTTCAACTTTTCAAAAATATATCCTTTAAAGTATGTTTGTAAGGCTGGAGAGATGGCTTGGTGGATAAGGATGCTTAATGCAAAAGAAAGAGAACCCAAGTTCAGATCCCAGCACTCATGTTAAAAAAAAACTACCTCATGTGTACCTCTGTCCCTGGTGCTAAAAGCACCATTCAGAGACAGGATGCTCTCTGGACTTGCTGTAAGCCAAACTAGCTCCAGATTCAGTGAGAAAACCTGCCTCAAGGGAATAAGGCAGAGACTAATAAAGCAAGACACCTAATGTCCTCCTGTGGACACTGCATTCCCACACACAATTACATGTGCTCAGAACCCACATACATTCATTATATATCCTCACACATATACATATACATATACATATACATATACATATACATACACATACACATACAAAAGTATTTGCTATAAACTTTATTTCTTTCAAAATAAATCCCAGGCAACAATAGCTCATTCAATCATAAAGGCTGGCAGATGTGAAATTATCTTACTTTCTAAAACTAAACCAGAGAATGATTTTATAATTAGGCTCTTGAAATATCAGCATTATATTTTCCCTGTGATCTTGCAAGAATATATAACAGGCTGCTTGTGCATCAATAAGAAATTGTATGTTGATTAAGTCAACAAAATAAATATTGATTCTTTTGCAGTTTTATTTTATCAGATAACATTATTACTTCAGAGGTCAGATATTCAGCATAAAAGTATCAGAAATAACAAGCATTCAAAATGGAAAGCAATCAAATTTCATTTGAGTTTTATTTCATATTATTGGATTTATGTTTGAAAAGAGATGTACACGCTTTCTAGGTATTTACAATGTTAGAAAGTGGTAAGACTCACACTTCTCCCTGCACATGAATATATCAACAAAAGCAAGAATTATCATTGGTTTCTCTTAAGTTTTGGAAGCCATTTACAGTTTTGTCTCTATTTAAAGGATTTTTATTGCTACAGAATGTGATTTTGTTAAAAGCATTGGAATTTCTTACTTTCTAACAAAAAGGATGCATACAATATAAAAAAAATAAAAATTACTTAAGATTTTCACAAAAAAAAGGTAGACTGGGAGAGAGATCAGAGTAAAATTCCATTATTTTTTATCTAGTTATGCTTGTGAGACCTTCAAGATTTGCACAAAGCAAGCTGCTATAATATCAAAGAGAGCTGGAAATTACCTTCATCACAAAAGGGAAAAATAAGACTGAGCATGGTTGTTTTATAGAGTGATTATTTAATTCATTTGCTGTTACTCATCTGTAACTTAAACACTACTCAGTTGACATATGGTTCTTTAAAATTGGTCACACCTGCTAATGCTTATTTGTCAAAACTCAAAACCTAAATAGTTGAAAAATGTGGTTCCAGAACATTGAGGACACTAGCCAATTGAAATTATAGTCCTAAGAGTCCAGAAACTCAATTTAGAATATTTTCCTATGTAAAATTATTTCCTGGTAGATATAATTTTAAAATGCAATTCTTTTTTTTATTCCAGCAGACTGCATTAAACATTCTTTTTCATTTATTTTATGGAAAGTGGGAGGAAGGTGTTGGCAACTCAAAAGTACTTTTAATTGTAATCCTGCATAAAAATAGTTTTTCAAGTGAACAGAAGACATTAGCCATTGCCCTTTCAAGGAAAGAGCATATCAATTGGTCATACAGTGCCAAATGATCAGCCATGAAAACATATATTCACATAACAGATGTAATCAAGAGGTTAGATTCAGGAATATATATGAATATACAAATACATACATGCATGCAATAACATTAGTGAAAAAAGAGGCCATGCATATGTAAAAGAGGAGGGAGGAGTATATAGGAATGTTTGGAGGGAAGAAAAGGAGGGAACTGCAATTAAATTACATTCTCAAAAATAAACAAAAAGCAAACAAACAAAAACAATAATAAAGAATCCTAAACTGAGTGGGGTAACTCCTACCTATAATCCCAGCACTCAAAGTCCAAATCAAGACAATTGTCATTAGTTTGAGGCCAAGCATAGAATTTATGAAATTGTCTCCTAACAAAAAAATCTTATGCCTTCTCTTTAACTTAGCTATTTCTATATAATTATGTCAGGTTAATTGGAATAGCACTGATGTTAAGAGAGAGGTGTATTTGAAAAAGAAAAATGTTCATATTATACAGACTGAACAGGTTGTGTTTACATATTTAGTAATATATACATATATAAAATATAATATACCAAAGACTAGTGCATCAGAATAGGACAAAACAAATAAACAGAAGGAAAATCACCTGAGAGATGGACCTACTCATTTGCCCCCTCAATCCAAAAACACTAAACTGGAAGCCAAAATAAATGTGCAAAGGAATAAAAATAAGAAATAACAAGGGAGAAGACAAAAGGAAAAGCCTGACACAATGTTATGAGACAAGGAACCTCCAGAGATACTTCATTTTCTGCTGACCATGTACTGCTGGGCATGGAGCCTACCCTTAAGAGCAGTTTGTTTCCCCAGTAAGGTTCCCTTGGAGAAAACTAATTTTTCATTTATAAGTGGTTGTCATTGGAGATACCTTCTGGGTTTGGAATGGGAACATGTGTACACTTCTCCTTTCAGCTCTGCCATGCCATCTGGCACAGACCCATGCAGGCCTTGTGCATATTGCTTCAGTCTCTGTGAGTTTATGTGTATGTCAATACTGCTTTTCCTTGATTCCTTGGTATCCTTCATCCCCTCTGGCCTTTACACTCTTTCTGCATCCTCTTCCATGGGATTCCCTGAGCCATGAGGGGAGGGATTTGATAGAGGAATCCCATTTAGGGCTGAGCTAATGAGGGCCTAACTACTGTTCAGCAGGTTAAGGTTTGGCTAACACAGTTGGAAAAGGATAGACACAGCAAAGACAGATCCAGATTGAAAAAAAAAAACTATAAACAGGTTACAGTGTGTTTAAATATGTGTGTTGTAAATGTAAAAATGATTGTAGGAAAAAATAAATAGTTTAAAAACAATTAAGTAAAGTCTTTAAAGAAAGAGGAAAGTAATATAAAAAAAATAAGCCATGTAAAGAAGGGAAATACACAGGGAGTCTGGATCCTATGTGGTGTTGACTTTGAATTTTTTAAATGCTGATGAGTGAATGACAGCTGCTGAGAGACACTGGATTGTAAAAGGGACTTCTGAATTAAACTAGCCTAGATACTTTAGGAATATCTTAACTTTAGGATGGAATACAGGAAATGTATAGCACTGGAGGAGAGTTACGCTTGGAAACAAAAGGCTGTGGATTCCTTCAAGGTTAATAGAGATCATATTTGATCAGGAGAGTCTCCTGAAAATTTTGGCTACAGATATAGAGAATTAAACCAAGAAAAACTATAAGACAAGTGACATATATGCTGATCCCTCTGCATGGGAACAGCTCTGAGACTGGAACAACAAATGTTACAACTAGTTTTCCCAGAACTTAACCATTATCTCAATTTTCTCAGGGTCCCATAAAGATTTTGTCATCCCCAGACAACAGGAAACAGTTTAGAAAACACAATACCCACATTCCTAAAATGTGAGGTGGGTGTGTTTTGGTCATTTGGTGGGTTATGAATATTTGTTGTCATTTAGGGGGGATATAGAAATAGAGAATAATAAGATAACTATTAACCTCAAATATTTTACATTGGTGTGGACTTTGCTATACTGACACAAATTTAAAGATATTTTTGTTATATTGCATGTTTCTACTCTTTTTTGGAGTATTGTGCTTATGAAGCTCATTTTAAAATATATGTATAATTAAGAAATGCAGGTTAGCAGTTAGCCATCTATAATAATCAAACTAGTAGTCATGATAGGTATTCTTTCAAGCTTAAACAGAAATACTTTAGATAGACAGGTGATCTTCAAATGCTTCAGAGACTTGTAGAATATGACATTTAAGATGTTCAGTAACCTAAGGATTTTCATGATAGTGAGACATGTCTGATCCTAGAAGCACCAATTTATTTCAGAAAGGATGATGGACATTGAAGAACCTCCATATGGAGTTTGCTTTTGTTATGGCAAAGCTAGCCATTTGGGCAAGAAATTGCCCTTGCCTTGACTGCTGACAGTATGCTGAACTAACTGGACAAGCAGGACACAAGGGGGAAAAAACTGCTGAACTTGGCCAAGACAAGGAGGGAGAGTCCTTCAAAATTCCTGCTTCATAGAAAAGTCTGCCAAATATTTTAGGGCTATAGGCTGAAGATGGATGCCCCAATATTGCAGAGAAAACTTGAGTGACTGTCCAGGCAGTCAAATGTCTCTGTCATTTTTATAGTTTTAAAAGTGGTTTGTACTACATTTCCTGTTTACTCAGGTAGTATTATATCCTTCTGGGGTCTTTAATGGAGTTGATGACTAGATAGTTATAGTTACAGTTTTCCTTAGATGATAGAAGATAAATTAGGTATAAAACTTTGAACTCACTAAGATAAGATAAATAATGAAGTATTTTCTCTGAACTTGCCAAGTACAAATGGACTGAATACTGTAAATGTAATTCTTACTTGATAATTGTTTTTTATTGTATATAGTCTTACTATGTTAAAATTAAATCCTTTATTTTATTTAGACAAAAAGGGAGAAATGTTGTGGAATACTTAACTACATAAAGATGTATTACATTTGTTTATCTTGTTGAATATTACTTTAATTATGTAAAGGTGTGTTACATTTATTTATGCTTCATTTGTTTAATGATGTAAAGATGTGTTTGTTACATTTGTCTATGTTGCATTTGTTTAATTATATAAAGATGTGTTGCTGTTTTTCCTTACCTGACTAAGGTACCTGATTGGTCTAATAAAAAGCTAGAAGGCCAATAGCTAATCAGAGGAGGGATAGACAGGGCTGGCAGGCAGAAAGAATAAGTAGGAGAAGGAATATAGGCTCAAGAAAAGAGAGGAGAGATCAAGAGAGAAAAAGAAGGAGATGCCCATGGCCAACCAGTCAGACACAGAAGAAACAGGAAAAGTAGGACATACAGAATGAAAGGTTAAAAAAAAACTCCAAAAGAAACAGGTTAAATTAAGTTATAAGAGCTAGCAAGATAAGTATATGAAAAGACTGAGCATTCATAACTCTTGTGGGTGGCAAGAATATATCATAGAGATTCAGCTGTCTATTAAAGCTGAACTTTGACTGGCCAAAGGTCTGTCAAGAGGCAAAGCCATTTATTATGAATATTTGTTGTTACCCAGCCTTTAATATTTCAGCTGTCTTCTGCTATGAAATCCCTGTGTGCCCAGACGTATTGGTAAACAGTTCAGCTCCCCAGACCTGCTGAACCTACTGAGTTACTAACTGCCCTGCTGAGTTTAGGAGACACATAGCTTTGTTTCCTGTGCTAATGAAACTCAGACCATCCCCTCACCCTGAGGAGGCCTAGTGATTCTCCAGAGCATTTTGACTGAAAACAAAAGAGGTTTTTACATATCAAGGTGAGAGTTAAAACAACATTCCTGAGGAGGCAGGGAACCATGTGACCAGCAAAAAAAAGAACAGATATTTTCTGAAGACAAGGACAGAACAGCATGATGAAGGAGAAGAAAGGACAGGACGACAGAGGTTCCATAGAGGGTAAGCAGATCTTGAGTAGAGTTTTCTGAGTGCCAGGAGTAGAGAGTAGCAGAGATGTAGAAAGAGGATACAGAGGACGAAGATGAGGCTGAAAGCTTAGGAGTTAGTCGTTAGCTGGACTATGAGCTAGGGAGCTGGATGAAATTGCAGTTATGGAGACAGGATTTCATCCCAGAGAAACAAAGTAGATGGATATAGAGCTTGGTATGTCTAGAGTTGTTCCTGCCTTGAATGCCTGGTGGAACTATAGCTGAATTGATAGAATTTTGTCTTAGAGGAATAAAGTTAACAGACATAAGAACATAGTGTATGTAGATTTTTTTCCCCATGATATCCCACACCGGACATAGCAAAGCCCCCCTTGGACCCTGAGGAATTGATACATAACTAATAAGAAGTCTCCATATCTTGATTTGGGAGCTGGTTGTTGGCCCAAATGAAAGCCTGTTACAGAGAGGTGAAGATATACAGTTAACCTAGCTGCTTCCCTGTCTGGACTGGCCTGAAGGTTTCCAGGAAATGCCTGCTGGAGCTGAGGGTTCAGAAAAAGCAATGAGTTGGAGGAAGGAAGTTTAGGGGGGAAGATCTATGTGATCCACTGGAGATGGAGGCTGAGGGAAGGGAGGCTGCAGCAGGTGGCAGCAGACGGTCTGCTACAGAACTGAGGATAAGACTGGGGGATTATATTTGGAGGAGAGGAAAGAGAAGTGGAAATCTGCAGTTACTCTACCTGCTTCCCTGTGTGGACTGGTATCTAGTCTTGACTGAATGTAGAATAAATCAGTGAGGGTGCTAGCTTGGGCTACCATAACAAAAGATTGGGTGGTTTGACCAAAATGTGTTTCTTCTCTCACGATTCATGTACCTGAAAGTCTGAGATCATGGTGTCAGTGTCGTGGATTCTTGGTGACAGATCTCTTCCTCACTTGCTAACAGCCACTTTACCACTGTCCAATCACACAATGCAAAAAGTGACAGAACATGTTCTCTTCCTCTTTTGAAAGACTGTAGTACCCATCACTGTGTACCACTCTCACTTACCCCTGACCACCCATCAAAAGCCCCACCTTCCAAAACCATCGAAATCAGTGCTTAGGGGCTTCCACATAGGAATTCTGATAAAACACAAACAGTAAATACATATCAATTAAAGGTGTTGCTAAGGATAAAAGTAGCAGACATCTTGAGAATTAAAACATAACAGCTGAAGAGATATAGTTCAGTGGGTAAAGTACTTGTCCACAAGCAGGAAAACATGTGTTCAATTCTTAGAAGAACCCAAGTAAAAACAAAAAAAGAAAAGGAGAAAAAAACATATTAATGTTTATAATCCCAATGCTAGAGAGGCAGAGACAGGTGAAGTCCTGGACATCACTGGCCAGGCAGCTTAGCCTAGTGGTTGAACTTCTGAACGATAAGGGACCTTGTCTCAAAAAATCTGGATAGGGGACTGGACCTGCCTGGACTGAGTCTATCAGGTCGATCTCAGCCCTCGGGGGAGGCCTTGATCTGGAGGTGGTGGGAATGGGGGGTGGGCTGGGGGAAGGGGAGGGGGGCAGGAAGGGGGAGAACAAGGGAATCTGTGGCTGTTATGTAGAACTGAATAGTATTGTAAAATAAAATAAAATAAAATAAATGTATTGATATTTGTCACAGACAAATATTATAAAAAAAAAAATCTGGATAATATTGAAAGAAAACACCAAAGCTTGTCCAGTGACCTACACAGACACATACTTAGACATACACCCACATGTATGTTCACCTGATATTTATGCATTCACAAGTATTACAGAAAAAAAACACCAAGACATTACCACATTTTAAGGAAATATATTGGTAGAACTAAATGAAAAAAGCAAGATTGTTTGGAGAAGAAAAAAACTATAAATAATGTCAAATGGAGATTATGGGTCTGGAATCTTTAGTTTAAAGATTGGAATGTCAAAAATTAAAAGATTTAATAAAGTGCTCTACTGCCTAGATGTGTGGGTGTTGAAATTAACACTAGGTGGGGGTGACATGTTTAGTCTAAACAGGGAAATGTGAGACATAAGTTCATATTGTTATACCAAAGCAATGGGGGTATTCAGAATAATAGGATTTATATATCTAGTTGCCTTGAATCAAGATAAACACAGATACATCTTCAAATTCTTATCTAACAGATCATAACAGAGCTACAGTTCATGAAGGTGAAGATAACCAATGACTTAACATTCACTACTAATATGTTTCTCATGAAAACAATGGTCTTTTCCCCTAAGCACAGATAGTGAACAGTGGGAAATCCTGAGTCATGTGTTGGTTTTTGCTCTCCCTTTTCCCTGAATGCAGACTCTTCTTTAATAAAGTCTTAGGATGATAGTGAAGTGGAGACCATGGCTGGCTTTTTCATAAAAGATGTATGGACAAGAGATCTGTGCCAACAAAGTATTGACCAATTCCTCAGCACCAATGCACATTTTCACCTAAATTATTGCCAGCTCAACCCTTAGCCAAAATTTATAACATAGCTTTTTGTAGCTCTCCAAATCTGTCTTCAGCTGATATGGAGCCTTACTCCTTCAGGCCAGTCTACAGTGTGCTCATCTTTCCAAGATATTACAAGCCAGAGCAGCATCCTGAGCTATACCTCACTGTCAGTATTTAGTTTTCTAAAATATTTCATAAATGATAGAAACATATACATATGTTTTCCCAATGATATTCTTGAAAAAAATCACTAGGCTTCATCCCAAGATAAATTCTGCCCCCCCCCACCAGGAAATACATTGATGGCATGTGAGTCCTATGCACATAACTCAGAGACTCTCTGTTCATCTCTTATATCTTACTAACTCTTCCCAGCCCCATTTCTCACCATCAACACATCCAGTCATCATCTGACTCCTAAATGGTGCCAGCAAAGATACATTTAACTGTTCCTTACTCATTTCTTGCGGTGCCAATTGCTGTTTCTTATAAGAGTGCAGACCACTGTATTTTCATCTGCTTGTCTTTGACTCTTAAAGTCCTACTCAGGATTCACTTATTCTGCAAAATCTTCACACCAGTACAACCTGTAAATTATAATCTTAGCTCTTGCTACTAGCATGATTTCTATCTGCTTAATACATCGTTGTCCTTTGCTTAAACATTACCACCTCCCTCTACTCTGACCTAAACCAGCATGTAAAATCTTTAGGGAAAAAAAATATGTCAAATTTCTATGGTCACCGTTTGTGGTTATAGTAACTGTCAGTAACTGGTAATAATGGCAGAACTTATGCTCATGGTAAAAGCTGAGTTCATTACACCATTATTTACAAGAATGAACCTGATTGTGACACCATTATATAACAAAAGATTTGAGCACCTATAATTGCTTTCAAGCTTAGAAAGTCATGAGACTTACCTTACCCCACATCTACAACTAAAGGGTTCTTCCCCATTACTCAGGTTTACCCCAATGTTCTCTCTATTCATTTTTAATTTTACCTGCTCTTGTACTCAATTACTCTCCATCCTGTTATCCTCTTTTTAAAATGGTTCTTATAACCTCATATTTATTGTTTGGATACATAGCAGAATACAGTCTTCTGTAACCATAGACACCACATCTGTTTATTCCACTACCGACAGTTTAAAAATATTTTTTAACTTCTGAATACATACAGAGTACACACACACACACACACACACACACACACACACACACACACACACACACACGCATGCATGCATATATACTTACTCTTCTATAAATGACCCTGTATCAATGATTTATACATAATTTAAACTATATTTGGTAATCTATATATGGTTTAAAGTAAGTATATAGGATATCTTCTTGGATTATGTATAAATAATATAGCATTTTATATAGGAGATTTGAGAATCCTCAAATTTTTGTGTACTCAAAAGATCCCAAATTCAACCCCTCACTGATTCTCAGATACAGTAGTACAAGCTTTCAATTTATGTGCATGCATCTGAGTGCATGTTCATAAATGTGTGCACATATATGAGTCATGTGTGGAGAGCCAGAGAGCGAGGTCAATGTCTTTCCCCATCAATTCTTCACCTCATTTTTTGAGACAGGGCCTCTCACTGAACCTGTAGATTACCAATATTGTCAGGCTGGTGGCTTAGTGAGTTCTAGAAAGCCTCTTATCTCTGTCTCCCCAGCCCTGGAATTACAGGCATTTGTGGGACCTAGGGATCAAAATTAAATCGTTATGCTTGGGTAGCAAGCATTTTACTAACTGATTCATCTCACCAGCCACCCAATACCAGTTTTCAGGTTTTGATTTTTAGTTTCCACAGTCTCGTAGAGTATCTACTACATATGCTAAATACCTAGTATGTATTTATGAGTAAATAATATTGTATTAGGTAATTACCGAAGGATCTATTGGGAGGCACATGTGATGGTAGGTATATGTGATAATTAATCTTTACTGTCAGCTTAATTACATTATTAGTCAAACACACTTGAAAGTGTATCTGCCTGCCATAATGTGAAGTTTGATGCTGTATGCCTTCCCTACCATGATGGAGTAGCCTCCTACGAAACTGTGAGCCAAAATCCATCTTCCCCCCTTCAGATGGTTACCGGTACAGTGCCCCATGTCTCTGGACACACATTATAAGCAGAAGTGCTGATGGTATTTTTGCAAGATGGTTTCCTAAAGGACTTACATAGAAGTACAGATTCAGAGAGCTAAAGACCGTTTCTTATGCTACCAACGCTAAGTAAGCTCATAACCATGGAAGGTAGAGATAGTAGTGTATTTGTCAAATAATTTGAAGCAAAGATCAGACATCCTCATTGCATTGCATACTAATGTCTCTCTCTGTATATATGCAAAGCTCAAGTAGAGCATTATAAAAGACAGACTACCTTAAGATTCCTTCTCTGAACACACATACCAGAATATATATATTACCTGCTCTTGCTAGTGCTGTCTGGTGAATTAGGGGTTCAAAAACTGGTACAAATGCTAGAACTCTGTCTATTGACATTAATCTGGGCAGAGTCCTTTACCCATGGCCCCAAGAGTTGTCTACATCCATTAAACTTGAGTAAGCTGCCTTGTTAACATTGGTAGTTTTTGGTACATACTAATTGTTTCCATTATTCTCTACTACATTAGTGAGCATGGGTTGAGCTATGCTGAAGTAACAAGATTATAATTCAGTGTCTTTTGAATTAATTTTTGTGTGATTCATTGATATCTAGTTTCTGTCTTCCTCAGTTTTCTGCTGTGATAAGACTGTCTTTCCTCAAACATGTTTTTGACACCGTAGTTAAGAACAGATTGGCTCTAGCTACATGGGGTTATTTGTATTCCCTCCACATCCCATCGGTTTGCTTGCTGGTTAGGAGGCAGGATAATGTTGTTTTTGTTGTTGTTGTTGATGATGATGCTGTTGCTGCTGTTGTTGTTGTTGTTGCTGTTGTTTTACCATAGCTCAGTAGTATAATGTGAAATCAGGCATCATTCAACCTCCAGCACTGCCTTGTGTCCAGATTGCTTTGACTTTTCAGAGCATTTTGTGTTTCCATATGAATTTTAACATTGTTTTTCTAGTTCTGTAAAGAATGGATTTGAATGGAGATTGCATTGAATCTATAGATTGCTTTTAGTAATATCGCTGCTTTCACAGATTCTGCCAAACCATGAGCACAGAAGTTCTTTCTGTCTTCTGGTATCTTGTTCAATTTCTTTCTTCTTTATAACTTGTTTTATTGTTTTCATTATTTTCACAGTCTCCAGTAGATACTTTGACTCTCTGGGGCAACTGTCCAACCCCATGTGGACTCTGCTTTCTGGCTTTTTTGTCTAACACTACCTGAATGAAAATTGATGCTACTATAATTTCTTTTTTTTTTTAAATTTAACTTTATTTTATGTGCATTGATATTTAGCCATGGGTGTCAGGTCCCCTGGAACTGGACTTACAGGCAGTTGTGAGCTGCCATGTGAGTGCTAGGAATCGAACCTAGATCCTCTGGAAGAGCAACTGGTGTTCTTAACCACTGAGCCATCTCTCCAGCCCCCCATTTTCTATACAGTTTGCTGGTGAACTTAACTTTCCAAACCAGATGCTTTCTCCTGTGAATGTCACATATCATTTCCTCACTTTCATTAACCAAAGGTTGTTACTCAGTTATAGCCAGTATTAACAACAGATCTCTCTATATAGGTGGAACTAGAAGAGAAGGACATATGTGGATATTTTAAGAGGTTATCACAACTTTAACATCATATATATATTTTTCTCCCTTCAAGGCTCAGAGATCTGTGAGGAAGAGGAGACAGAAAAATTGTAAGGGTCAGAGAAGATGGATAACTCCCAAGAAACAGCATCATCCAGACACAATGGTACTGATACACATATGAACTCACAGAGACTGGGACAGCACACATAAGATCTGCATAGATTCAAGCCAGACAGGGTCCCAGCACTGAAAGGAAGAAATGGACATGAGGTCTTCCTTAACCAGGAGCCTATTTGCAATTGATATCTGCTAGGAAAGGAAACTCAGTTTTCTCCAATGGAAAATCATTGGATATAGCACCCATACTCAAGGGCAGGCTCCATGCCCAGGAGTAGTTAGTTAATGCAAAACGAACTCCATGGTGGGCCTTTTGATTTGTTTTGTTTTACCTTTTTTTTATCTTATTGGTTTCTTCCTTTTAGTATGTTTTTCCTAGCTTGATTGAGATACAAATTATGAATAAAAATTGCCATTTTAAGGGTGTAAGATGGTGCTATGATATACATATATGCATTATGAATTGATACCACTATCAAGTTAATTAACACATATAATCCCTAATATTGTAACTATGTGTGTGTGGTAATAACATGTCAGAAGCACTCTTTTAGTCAATACCAAGTGTAAAATGCAGTATTATTAATTAACCTCATCATATATCACTATACTATACATTTAAATTTCCAGAACACATTCTCCTCACATAACTGAAAGTTCACCTCCCTTGACCAGCATTTCATTATTTTCCCTAATTAATTCATCATTAATTAACTCAAGAAGCAGCAATCACTGTTCTCTGCTTCTAGGAGGTAAACTTTCTTAGATTCCACTGATACTGCAGTCTTGCAATACCTGTCTTCTGGGCTTAGCTTATTTTAATTAGTATGATAGCTTCTGGGTTCATTATTACAGTCACAGATGACAAAATTTCCTTCTTTTTAAGGACAGAGAGGGTAGGGAGATAGACACAGAGGTGAAGACAGAGAGGTATTGAGGACCTACCCTGGCTTTTCTGTGCACGTTCTCTACCTGTCTATCCACACTAAGTTTTTTCCCACAGCCCGGCTTCTGTGACTAGTGCTGCACTAGACAAGAAGGTAAAAATGTCTCTGAATTAATTTCTAGGAGAGGCAGTTTAGATGGGCAGTTTTCCAAGTTAACAGCAAAGTCAACTGACATGAACGTTAAAGATGGAGCAAAAGTTACCTGGTTATCCTCTTAAGTAAGTAAGTCATTAAGAAGACAAATATCATAACTAAGCATTTTTATCATGAAAGAAAATAAATAAAAGGAAAACACTGGAAATTTGGGAAGGTGTTAACCATCTCCGTTATTTGCGATGACGGCATGAGGGATATTTGCCTATATCCAAATCCATCAAAATTTATTTTGAATTAATTCATTAAATATGTATAGGTTTTTGTTTTTAAAAATCATGACTACACATAGTGCTAGGTACTTTTCTGATGCTATGATACAATACCATGACCAAGGCAACTTATAAAGAAAATATATTTAAGCTTGCAGTTTAGGAGGAAGTGTCCATCATGGTAGGGAAGGCATGGAATCAGACAGCAGAAGTGGAAGCTGAGAAATCACATCTTCCACTGTAAACACAAGCAGAGAACAAACTGGAAATGGGGCAATTCTGTAAACTGTCAAAGCCTACCTTAATGACATGCTTTCTCCTGTAAGATTCCACCATCTACACTGACCCAAAAAGTGCCAGCAACAGGGATCCAAGTATTTAAATATCTGAGCCAATAGGGTATGGTTCTCATTCAAAGCACCACAGGTAGTGCATCGATTTTCAAGACTAAGACTTATCAGATAATTTTGGAAAGGTAAGTAACTCCCAGTTGATGTATTATAACGCAATCTTCTTAGACCTTGACAGTGAGTAAAGCTGTAATTAACTTCTAGTGAAAATACCAAAAAACATGGCTATGATAAAACATTAGCAATTATCTCATGATGCCTGTCAGTTTGTATCTACAAATAATATCTTATTTTCTATTTTTTAAAAAGCTTTATATTCTGAGTTCTTAGTTCTTTACCCTAGAAATGTATCTGCAGAACTTAATTAGGTCATTATCCCTTCCACAATCTTAACATCTGCAGCTCAATCGAAAGACTACAGACTTGTCATTCAACAATGCAAACATTCTCAAGTGTGTACACAGTGATAAACATCCATTAACTAATCAGCACATCAGAGAGGAGATGCAGGGGGATAAAAGGAAACAACAATCAAGAAAAGCAATTTTAAAATGAGAGGGAATGATTAGGTAGAAAATTGACTTCTAATACTCTGGGGTAGAAAATACGTTTTGGCTTGTTTTTCAATGCATATATTTGAAATCTTTATCATTGAGTTTTCCTACACCTTTGATCTAAAAAATTATTTTCTTAATTGTGCAAATGATTCCCTCCAAAGTATCATATTGATGCATTATTTTCTAAATGAACTTTGTCATTGAATCAGCGTACAATTGATGGGAGATAGAACAAGAGCACCATTGCTTATGTGACCTTGGAAGGTCTACTTGGAAGATTTTCCTCTTCTCACCTGCCAAACAGCAGCAATGATCCCTGTGAGCTGTGAGGGTTATGGAATTGCCAGTCGAAAAGGTGTTAACGTGAAAGAGTTATGTACTTACTATGAAGAATGCAGGTCAAAAACTTCCCCACACGAATTAACAAGTTGTTCCTTGTTCTTGGTTTTGTTTCCATTACTCATGACTTTGAATCAAGATTTTTTTTTCCCCCATTTTCTCAACTCTACTAACAAATGTGTTTCTTACCTTAATCTATGAACAAACATACCATTTGCGCTAGGCTTATTTACCATATTAATCTATTGTGTATATAAACAGGATCTTGCCACATGTATTTATGGTAAATAGATTGTAAAATTCAAGTTTTGGACACATGTTGAACTGGATGCTTCAAATTTTAACACTACAGATTTATGAACACTGTTGACTAACGCCAAAAACACTAGTAAAGAAAAATCACACCAGACAATTGAGTGGAAACTGATTTTGTTCCTAAATTATTTGCATGCATGGAAATTAAAGCACACAGACTAAATCCCGATAGTCATCTATCTAAAACAGTTATTTTAGAGCTAGGACAAAGTGGCATTAAACTACCTCTGTTTACTAATTACTTTTAGCCAATGGCAAAGTCAGCTTTCTCCTTTTTTAAGACAAGAGCTAGTTTTACAACTTAGGAGTACATGCCCCATCATGTACTGGGCTCCTAATAACTTTAGCAAGTGCAGGCAGAGGCTCTAACTTCCCTTACCTTTCAAAGTAGGTCCTTGACTAAGAAAATCTCAGGCAATAAAACTGACAAGAGGTTTTTAAGTAGATTGGCATCTTTAAAAAGGAAAGAATTAATTTACAGTTGCAGATTTTGAAAACAATTGCTCCAAGAGACCTAGAGTCAAGCAAAACTCTGGTCTAAAGTTAGATGAAAGGAAGTATTGGAGCTATCTTCTCTTCTCCATTGGTGTAAAATTTTAAGCCAAATTTAGCTTGTCTTCCAATCATAAATATGGATGGTAGGCAAGAAAGGCATCAATAACCACAAAGTAAAAGCTACAGCTCAAAGGTGATAAGAAATATTTTGTTCTGGGGTCATTTTGAGTTACCATGGCCAGGGAACAAAGATTTGTGTTACTGCAAATTCCGTGTTCCAACATGGAAGTAATTTCATGAAGTTTTCATAGTTTTATAGAACATGAAAGTCATAAATCAAGGTAAACATAAAATAAATTGGTGGGTGTCATAAGAGGGTTTTATTGCTGTGAAAAGATGCCATGACTGCAGCAACTCTTATGACAGAAAACATTTAACGGGGCTGTCTTACAGTTCGGAGGTTTAGTACATTACCTTCTTGTGGGAAGCATGAGGGCACGCAGGTAGATGTGATGCTGGAGAGGTAGCTGAGAGTTCTATGTCAGGCAGGCAGCAGGAAGAGAGTGGGCCATCAGGCCTAGCTTTAGTTTCTGGGACCTCAAAGCTCACCCCTAGTGACATATGTCCTCCAACAAGGCCACACCTACTCCATAAAGGCCACACCTGTAATAGTGTCAGTCCCTGAGCCTATGGGGGCCATTGTCTTTGCAACCGCTACAGTGAGTATTCAGAGAGGAGGTTACAGAAAGATGGCGGAAGCTTGTCTATAGGCCCAATATGCCATCCGATAACATTCTTAGCTTTACAGTTGGTGAGGGCTAGTGGTCTGCGAAGTTAATAAATTCAAAATATAAATAGGAAAACTGAAGCTTAGAGATAGTAGAAATGCAAAGGGGGAAAGAAAAGTGTCCCTGGGAGTGTGAAGAAACTATTTTGTGAGAAAGAGGACAAATTTCAAAATACTTTCGTTGATATAGATATAGATAGATACATATAAAACTAAACTTTAGTGACATTTGTGTAAGCAGGAAATGAAGAAATAAATCATCAAACCAACCAAGGCAGGGATCATTATGGTAGGAGTGGGGATGGCTTAGGAGTAGAAATGTATGGAAGGAGATGTCTTAGGATGCTTTGTTTCTCCACCTGGATCACTGTTATAAAAGAGCTCACCTTTTACAAAGAGTATATAACTCATTGCAACTGTGCATTTTGTGTGATCTCATGAATTTATATGATATTTGGTCACTGATAGATTAGCGTCTCTAAAAAATTAGTAGTAATCAGGCCGAACACAATTAAACAGATTTCTCTTCTTTGGTTGCTCTTGGAGTCTGTAAGATACTAGCACATATCGTGAATGGTTGGGACAGTGATTTTTCTTGCAACATTTAACAATCTAATTTGGCCAAGGACCCCTTTTTTCCCAAAACACCTTTCAACAGTTCTCAAGACACTAGTGTTTCCTGATTCACATCTCAGGAAATGTTCTAATTTATATAATAGTGTGGAAAACTGGTAACTTGGGTCCTTTAAATATATATGCTTCCTGCGTGTGTATACACACACACAGAGAGAGAGAGAGAGAGAGAGAGAGAGAGAGAGAGAGAGAGAGAGAGAGAGAGAGAAATCCAAATGCCAATTATTTAATAACAATTTAACTTCCTGAACACACAATGGAGACTGTATTAAACATTTTATGCTTAACAATAAGAAATTATATTAAAGTTCATAATATTCCACTATATTCCACTTCTTATTGGTCAGTTATTATCTTCAGTGACTGGAGTTTTCCTTTCTTAGTCCTTAAAATATAATACTTCATTAAGAACATTGTACCCATGACTTTCTAGGAAATATAAAATTAATGTCAACATAATTGAAATCTCACAATTTTATAGTTGTATAATAGAGCTCTATTATATGCTGCAAAAACCAACAGGTAAAAAAAGCTCATTTAATATATTTAGTAATTGTGGCATGTCATCATCATGCTAGATGAAAAGAAACCCTAGAGAGACACGGGAATTAAAACTTACCCTTCTGCTTGCAACTAAACACTGAATGGTCCATCAAGTAGCTAAACAAACATGATTGCCCAGCATAAATTAAAAAAAAAATACACTGTATAGTGTAAGTATCTCACCTTTTTCTTTTAAAATTCCACATTACAATGGCCATTGTCCTTGTTATTGCAGAAATTCACATGGTGAAATCATAATGAAAGCCTTTTTAAATGTGACTCAGCTATTATAAATTTTGAAGTTAAGTACATAAAAGTTTAAGTCTATCACTATGCTTGAGTGAACCTGGGTATCACCTGTGAGGGATATGCTTTTAGTGATGAGATTCTTCTGTCTTTGGATAAGCAGATCTCTGGTGTCACATTACAAATATGGGCAATTTGTGGTTAGGCATCACTTAATTTTACTAAGGTAATAATATTAAGTACTAATGTTGGGCAAATGGCAGATTCAGACTAAGGTTTTTCCTTCTTCCTAAGTTCAAAACACTAACATGAGTCAGAATCTATACTAAAAAGAAAAAGACATGAAAGAAGAAAAATACTTTTTATTATTTTATAATTTAATTTAATTTTACATATCAGCCATGAATTCCCCTGTCCTCCCTCCTCCCCCACCCCCCATTCCCATCTCCTCCAGGGCAAGGACTCCCCTGGGATTCAGCTCAGTCTGGTAGATTCAATCTAGACAGGTCCAGTCCCCTCCTCCCTTCACCCAGGCTGAGCAAAGTGTCCCAACATAGACCCCAGGCTCCAAAAAGCCAACTCATGCACTAAGGACAGGTCCCGGTCCCACTGCCTGGAGCCTCCCAAACAGTTCAAGCTAATCGACTGTCTTACTTATCCAGAGGGCCTTAATCCAGTTCCATGGGGGCTCCTAGAAAAATACTCTTTAGGAAGACAAAAGGGTCAAAGCGGGAGGAACAAAAATCCAGTAACAAGAAGATGGTCAAAGTATTACACACATGAATGAAAAGGCCACGATGAAACTATTTTTGTATAATTATTTTACACCAATAAACAGCCATTAAGAGAAAATGTTACGAGCTGGGCCATGGTGGTGCATGCCTTTAATCCTAGCACTCCAGAGGCAGAGCCAAGCAGATCTCTTGAGTTCCAGGCCAGCCTGGTCTACAGAGCAAGATCCAGGACAAGCATCAAGCATCAAAGAAAGCTACACAGAGAAACCCTGTTGCAAAAAAAAAAAAAAAAAAAAAAAAAAGAGAGAGAGAGGGGGGGGGGGAGGGAGAGGGGGAGAGAGAGAGAGAGAGAGTTACAAAAAGTAATTTCTGCCTAAATGCTGCATTAATATACACAATTAAAGCAATAATTAAGCATCCTAGGATACTAAACTAGTTGCATTTGTGATCAAAACTTTTCTGAAAAAAAGAAAACCTCAGTAGCTATCATGATTTGAAGGCATTCAATAATTAATTCCTGTAAGAATTTTATTAAGTGTGTTCTAAAAGCAGGGAACAAACCTGGAATTGTAGGTCAGTGGTAGAGTGCTGCTGTATCATGCTGAATGCCCTAGGTTCAATCCCCTGTAAGGCCCAGAGGGAAGGGGCATAAGCTATTATGTATACTTACCACAGGTTATACAGTCTAATAAAGGAAGACATGGTTCCTGCTCTCTGAGAGTGTGAAGTGAGAACATCAGAAGGAAAGAAACAAGCAAGTCATCAATAGGCAGTGAATGCAGCAACTGTGAAATCACAGTACACCTCAGAGGATTCGTCTGTGGGCTCCCACTTGAAGCTTTGCAGATAAAGAGGCATGCCTGTAGAAAATGCCTTCTAGCCTGGTGCTTCAGGAAGCAGAAGGGTTAACGAAGCAACAACAGGACAGAGCATACTAGGTGCAAGGGGAGGAGGATGTCCAAATGCCCAGGGCTTAAAGAAACAGGAGCTTAAAGAAACTTTGAGGTAAGTGGAAAACAGACCCATCATTTGGCCAAAGCCCAAATGGGAGGCAATTGGTGTAGAAGACAGGAAAGAGATGAGGAGAGTGGAGGACTCATCCTCAGTGGGCCACTGAAGATTTACATGCAGCAGTTTGCTGTCATTTCCCCTTGAACTCAAATAGCCGTTCTGCAAACCTAATAAGCTATTCATTTTTACCCAGCACATGGTTTCAAGAACAGCTCTAAAATTATCTCACTTCTCACTACATACTTGCAAATTAAAAGCAGCATGAATGAGCACGTGTTTCTTAAGCCTAAAAGGAAGATGGGGAAACTGAACAGAAACGGTAATGAACGTGAAGTATTAAACCCATGGACACAGGAAGGGCCTCTGCATTTGTACTTAGAAACGTGTGTTAATATTAATCTAATTATTTCAGCATTTTGCACAAACTGCCAGCATTATCTATTTAATGGATTTAATTTTATTTCTGGCCAAATCAGGTCCTTTAATTAGAAAACATGTGGGGTATCGCTTTCATTACAGCATAAAAAGCCTTTAATCTCAGCACCAGACTAATAACATGGTGCTGTTATTGGTGCAACATTCAGAATTCATCTGCAGACAAAGCATGCAGCTGAAATTTACCACAGCATTAGGACATCTAAGGAGGCACCTGAAGTTATCAGGAATGATTTCACTTTGCTCTTTTAGGTATATTCCTTTAAAAAGCTGAGTTTATTAAGAAATGGTTCAAGGGAGGCTGGTGTCATGGTTGCAATCTCCCTAGGCATGATTTAGTTTCTCTGAATTAAAGAAAAATCAAGTCCAGCATTATGGCAATATTGTAGCTTCAGAAAGAGAAAAAAAAAACTGAACTGGAGAAAATTTGTGCCTAATTTCACTTCTGTTTCTAATTAGGCATTACTTCTCCCTAGTGGTAAACAACAGAAACAGTTGTTTCTGTAGAGGGCAGGTGGCTTTGTCTTATTTTGGGACATTTGCAAATGGCCTTAGAGCTGTACCTAATAGAAACAAAAATAACAGAGATCTAACATGGAAAAGCAATGTCTCTAACTCTTTCTTGAATACAATAATCTTTCAAAATAATCCACTGACTTTATATACTCACATTCCAAGAACTTGATACCCTTTCTACATTTTTGATAAATTGTGTCTAAAAATATATTGATATATTTTTAATCCAACATCTCCTTTGCTATGGTTAATATCCTAAGTGTGAAAGTTCCTTATATCAGAATAAGTAACCATGGAGTTCTCAGCACTACATCTATATCACACTTGCTTCCCTCAAGGTTCAGAGAATACCTTAGAAGAGGTGGAAAGATTCTGGAAGACACAAGTCCAGTGTCTTCTGGACATGACAGGACCTTTGCTTCCATAAACTCACAGCAGTTGTAGTACAAGGTCAAGTCAGTCAGCATGCCAGCATGGAGTGGGAAGAGGCCCATAGTTCCCCCCCCCCCAGCTGTGGAACTATTAGCAGTTGATTGTTGGAAGAAAGAGTTTTCTCCAGGGGTATGACCACTGGTAGTCAATCATGCAACAGTGGGTGGCCCCACATCCAAATTAATATGGGCAACACACATTGAACTCAATGAGTTAAAAAATAAAAAGAAGAGGATATGAAGTTGAGGGGAAGAACTTAGGAGTCAGGGAAGAGCAAGAGGGTGGTAGTGAGAGGTAGATGTCATCAAATGCGTTGTATACATGGATGGAAGTATTCATTTTTATAGCAATATCAAATCAGAATAAACATTTTTATTATGACAGTTTCTACTACTATTACCAAAATATAAAACATCAATTAATTAAGATTCAAAAGCCCACTACTTTCAAGATCCATACCAAGAAGTGGGATGGGGAATCTAGACTCAGTCCTTTAGACTGTCCACACCATAGCTATGTAAATACAGTAGCAGCACCAAGCATTTTCACATCTGAAGTATGCATAAGACAACATGAGAATGGAAATGAAGATGATTTGTGCTCCATGGTCTCAGTTAATTCTAAAGAAATAGCATATCTCTACTATTATTCACTTAATATTTTTTTAATTAAATCACTTGTCTTTTGTTAAAATACACTTTATTTCAAAATGGAAGTATTTCTCTACTGCCAATGAGAAGTCAAACATTAAAATAAGTAGGCTTATATGAGTAAATGCATGGAAACTTAACCCTGTTCATCTCTGATGCACCTAAGGTTGTCCCCTTTTCTGTGATTCAAAAATTGCATTGGTGAGTAAATTTCACTGCTTAAATAGGAATTCAAAGCAAGGTTTAAGCCACAGCAGGAAAATTCATCGAGAGTGACCGCTCATTAAGTCCTTGGCCATGATCAGGTGCATCTGTCTAGAAGTCAGCCTGCAAGCTCTTCTGGCTGATCCTTGATTTACACAAAACAAACTCTAGGGAAATGGTTTTCACAGCCAAACTGCTTAGGAAGATCACTGCACAGGTCCAGCACACTCTCTTTTACTTAATCTTTAGTATTTACAATCTTTTAAAAAATATTTTGCATACAGAAAATTTTGTTTGATAAAATCAGGAAGTCATAAGATAGTTAAGTTTAAACTATTTAAAAGTACAAAGGCAAAACACCTCTTTCGGCACTCTGTTTCTACCTTGCAGGAGTAGTCCATACATTTTTGTTATACTTCTTAATGTTTTTCTAACTTATTCAGTAGGATCTATATAAAATATATATAATATATAAGATAATAAGATAAATATGAATTCAAATAGATATTTATATGTATACATAGAGACAGAGATAGAGATAATTAATAGACAGATGATAGATGGAGGTATAGACAGAGGGGTATTAATTTATCAAAAAGAGTCTCTAATTCTTATTTTCAAAATTATCTTAAGCTAAGTATAGTGGGACATACCTTTAATCCCAGCACTCAGGAGGAAGAGGTGGAAGGATTTCTAGTGTTTAGGCCAGTCTTATTGACACAGGGAATTTTAGTTAAGCCATATCTGTACAGTGAGCCCCCATCTCAAAAACAAAATAAAAAAATTATTGAAAATTTTACAACCACTCATCAATCAGAATTAGTAAATTTGGTAGTTTCAGTCATAGTGTCGATTTAAAAACATATACACATATTTTATTAGAAAAATATTGATATCTTGATCACGTAAGTCTTACATTGTACGACTTGCCCCATTGCTCATGTATTTGAACACAGTCCAGATGGTGGTGCTCTTTGGGAGGCTGTGGTACCTTTGGGTCAGAGGCATAGATGGTAGAGGGTCCTGGCGACCAGCATTTGCACAATAAAGCCAGTCCCATTCTCTGCTTCCTGGTTGGCCACTATTTTGTGACCTGCTATAATATTCACCCATGAACAAGGACTGAACCATGCCCATCACCATGTGTTCACTGGCATGATGGTCAAACCCTTAAGTCCAAACAAGTCCTTCCTCTCCGAAGGTATTGGTGCTAAATATCTTGCCACAATGGCAAGAAAAGAAACTAACACAAGTGAGAAATACACAGTCTAACTCGGAGCTTATTTTTAATCTTTTGAGAAAGAGTTCTTCCTATATGAGAAACTTTAACATTTACCAGACTGTTTAGTAGAATTTACTTATTTTTAAATGTATTATTATTTCTTTTCTTATTTTACACATGATTACTGGTATAAAGGCTAATATTTCATGTTTATTATGTAGAGAGAACTCTTGCTAATCTCATTAGTTCTAATAAATTTAGCAAGTATTTTTTTAATTGACATTTAAAATTGTACAAGCATTTGGTGTGCTAGAGTCTTTTATTTTCTAAGAATATGTGTATGTCTTTTAAAATAGCTCTTTTCTGATAATTAACTTTGTTTTAGTTTTAACTTTATAAATTCCATAGTTTGACTAGCCCACTAATAAACTAGTACACATGAAAAATGTCTTCTTTGTCTTTAAATGTAGTGTGTATGTCTTCAATATTTCCTGACAGCCTCATTTCATCTTTCCGTTTAGTTCATGCTCAGTCTTCCATGTGATTATTGCATGTAATTTCTTACTTTCTCCAACATTTTACCTTCTGAATCCTTGGGTAATCACCTTGACCCATATTGCAATTGAAAACAGAAACAATTAGAACAAAAGAGTTTATTTTTATAAATATCTACTGTGCTGCTTTCAAGGATGGCTGAGTATTACTGTCTATTTGTTTTCTTCCCATTCTTTTCCAAACATCCACTGGACAGACAGGTTTTCATCCCATGCTACATTGAAACCTGCTGTCAGTAAGGGCACTGGAAATCTCCCTGGCTTAAAATTAGATGGCAGAGCTTCGTTTCTCTTCTTTCTTAACCAGCAGCAACACTCCACAGTCGAATGCTTTTTCATTTACGGTGCACTGTTTCCACTTAGCCTCAGATGGATCGCTCTCCACACTTTCCCCTCCTGCCTTACTTCTCTTTCTCCTTTTCATGCTCTTCTTCCTCTCCCAGTCCTCTAAAGTTTGAGTCTGCATGAGACTGAGTTCGCACATACCCCTTTTTCTTTCCAGATTAAATGCTTTTCATAGGTTCGGTGTGTGTGTGTGTGTGTGTGTGTATGTGTGTGTGTGTGTGTGTGTGTGTGTGTGTGAACATTTTATAGATAGCTATGGATGATATAGATTAAAGAGATGCAGTTATAGACATTGGTCATTTCTACTACACTGTACTGTTACTCACTGGCCTCCTAATTGCTCTCCTTGCTTCTATTCTTTCCTTTTTGCCCCATACACTGAGATTTAAAAAATAAAAAAGAACGCTTTGTGCCACATTTGTGGTCTTTCTTTACCCAAGAATGAAATCTGGAGTCTTTTCACATGTCATATCCTCCATCTACCCCTTAGTCACTCTGTTCTACCTGCACTGACTTTGTTGATGGTTCTAGATAAACAATGGTCAGTGCTGATTCTGGGCTTCAGTGCTTGTCATCTCTTTTACCTGGAAGTATCTCCCTTTTCATCATGGCCCCTTTACTCACCTCACTCGGGTCTTTGCTGAATGTCCTATCTCTCATACCCTTGGCCCTCATCACCACCTCAGTCACTCACTGTCATTTACTTACCATTTTTCTCCTTTGTTGAACATCAGTTCAACAAGAACGGGAGTTGCTCCTGACTCACAGTCACATCCTCATGTCTAAGAGCACTCGATGACAAGCATTAGTCAGTTGATAACCTGTGAGTGGGTGTTTGAAACAAAGTTGAATAAAATCAGGAGCAATTGCTATCATTTCTGTCTTTAGTCAATTCTGATAAAATTCACCTTTCTGGGTCTTCTTTCATGTCCACTTAATTGGTTACATTTAATTTTTTACTAATAGTTTTCTTCCTCTAATTGATAGGTTTCATCAAACACAGTTGTGGCCCATGGTCATTCCATAAAATTAGTATTCTCCCTTAGCCTCAAAACTGGTTATGTTGGGAACTTCTAGCATTATCCTTACCTTGTAGAAATAAATTTTCCTTGTCCACAATGCATTGTTACTTGACAAAAATTAAGGTTTGGCTTCTTAATTTCCACTTTAGAATTTTTTATATACATTCAAATACAAGTTTATTTTTTGCTTCCATTTTATGAAAAGCTTTTTAGAAGTTTCCAGTTCGAGTTACATTTTTTAAACTTCGTAGTTGCTTTATAGAAATGTATTAGGCTGTCTCTTGAGAGCCTTGGGTAACTGAATCTTTATTGTGTGAGCTCACTGAATGTGCATCCAATAATTTCACTAGATGTCTATGAAGTGTCTAAAAATCAGATGGAGCCACTGAGATTTTTCAAGAATCAACTCTGAATTTTGTGTTAATTCAATATATTTAACTTATATCTAAAGCCTTAGTCCAAGTGGTCTATGGGGGCTGAAACCAAAGACCAAGCACAGCTCCAGCCTCAGCAAAAGAATATGTAAAATAGGCATTTATGTGCTTAAATTTTTAGTGTTTGTCTTTCATCTACACCTGATATCATAGAATATGGATCTTTTGTAACCTGGCTTTATTGCCCCATTTACCGGTTTCTATTATTTTCTTAACTTGCTACATAGTTGCTATTCCATACAAAAATAACAAACACTCTTTCTAAAGGTATCCCAGGAAAATGTTGATTTTTATTATTCTAGGTTCACTTTTGTGAAATGAATTAATTAAATAGTAATCTGAAGCTATTCATATTAATCATGATACATTACGTGTAATTTAAAATACCTACCTTTTTAAATTGGTGGAATAAACCATTTCTTTCACTAGGCAGCACCCTTTCCGGATCACTGGATCTGGTTTGGAATTTAAAAACATAAAACAAACAAACAAACAAACAAAACACAGATGGTGCTGTGAATTGGTCCAGATGTTGCACTCCCCGACACCAGTCAGTGAACAAACCACATTTTACTCGGTTCTTCGTTGGGAGGCAGTCAAACTACACAAGTCAGCTTTTAAAGCTAGAATATGTAAAAAGCTCTTGAACTTGAGTCCAGATTAGTACATTCTGCTCAAGCATCCTTGTGATTTGGGAATTGGTTTGCATTATGGAAACCCTACTTTCCTTTTGCAAGCATGCCGTAAGTTTCATTTAAAGAAAGCGACCCAGAGCTCGGTGGATACTGACAAGAACACTTTGAATACAGTCTCCTTTATTAGCCTTTGTGCTGCATGCCTCTAAATGAAGCATAGCAGGACATAATAGGCAGATCAGCCACAATTAAGCCCCTGAGTTAAAGGCAAGAAATGAGACGTTTTGACAGCTCGGGACATTATGTTTCATGGGCTCAGTACACAGCGTGGTAACACAGGTGTTCCTGTAATTGCAATACAAAAGAAGGATTCGGAGCTCTGTGGCCTTTTTGGAGTCTCTTGTGTGATGAGATGTGAAGATCAGGTGTTGGTATTGTATCCTTGTCATTAAGGGAAACACACTGAAAACATTTCAGAGTTTACCTGACCTGATCCAAATCAAGGGTACCTGTGAGGCTTCTTTCTCATGGGGCTCAAATTTCTGTCTGGGTACCTGTCTTTCCACAAACATCAAGTAAAAATATAATGGCCTTTTAAAACAAAAGATCCAATTTTTTTTTAAATATCTTCTTTGCAGTTTTTCGTATTTGTCCTTCTTATATTAAAATGTATCCAAATTCTGCTAGCTAGCTAAATTTTCTTAGCTAGCCTATGAAAGAGATGTGTAGCAGGAATCTTAAAAAAATTATTAATAAAATCCAACCTGTGCCAGGTATTGGGGTGAAGCTGGAAGATCAGAGAGACAGAACAAGCCACAGCCACCTCACCTCACCAGTTCCTCAGGTGATCCTGTTACCTCAGACTGGAAGCCTCTCAGTCCTCATATCCGAATGAATCTCAGCTGAACTGTGCTGCTAGAAATCCTGAAGCTTAACCAGCTAAAAGCTTCTAGTTTCTGGTCTTCACGCCTTATATACCTTTCTGCTTTGTACCACCACTCCCTGGGATTAAAGGCTCGCTTTCTGGGATTAAAGGCGTGAGTCACCATGCCTGGCCGTTTCCAATGTGGCCTTGAACTCACAGAGATCCAGATGGATTTCTTCCTCTGGAGTGCTAGGATTAAAGGTGTGAGTGCCACCATTTTCTAGCCTTCGTAACTAGTGGCTGTTCTGTCTCTGACCCCAGATAAGTTTATTAGGGTACACAATATTTTGGGGAACACAATACCACCACAGAGATGTTTAGTGATAGCACTGATATGAGAAAGAATGTATTTATTTACTTGTTCCTTTCAGTAGAAGAAAGAATGGAAGGCAGTGGAAGAGGAGAGGAAATATTGCCCTTTGTAGCAGATTGTGATCATTACGCTTATGAACCACACACCATTTGATGTTCTGTGATAGAGAGCAGTTGTTGTTTGGGGATCTCTGGGAATACATTGGATCCCAAGAGCAAGGTTCTGGAAAGTACTGAGAAAACAGCAGATGAAAGTTAAATCTGGTGGGAGAATGCAAATGACACTCACAAAGTGCAGATGAGCACAATGCTGTCATCTACTGAGAGCATCCATGTATAAATGGGGCAGAGAACCGCATCTGAGTACAGAAAGGCAGGGAGGGAGCCTCAGAGCCAATTCTACTTCCAGCGTTCCTGCTGAAGGAAACCTGTAGTCAACTCCCAGAGCTGTCTTCATCTGCCCAACAGGGTAGCAGGCACCTCAAGGACTAACTCCATGAAGGAGTCCCTTGGCTTGTGTTATCCATAGCAATAAACCCAAGTCTTAGGGTAGCATTTTTAATCCATAGAGGAAAGTAAAGTCTCGACTATAATCACCAATGTCTTAAAGTCATTGGCAATGTACCATTGATTATTTATGAGACTATACAAGACATTCCCCAGGTACTCTGGAACCACCCCAGTTCTCTTCTGTATCTTGTATTTGTCAAGAGTGGCTACAGAATACAGTGGAAACAGCACATTGTTGAGATAGGAACAGAATGGCCTAGCACTTGAGCAAGTTGTCTATAGGATCATCTCCTTTCAAACAGGGATTTTGATGATGACCTAAACAGTAAGGATTTGGTGCACATGAAATGACCCACACCAGGTAGTTATTAACAACCACAGTACCTTCCCATGGGAGGCCTTACCTTCTTGTAGAAGGGATTGGTGATGGGTTGGGAGGGGGAGGGAAGAGCGGGATCTTTGACTGGTATGTAAAATGAATAAAAAAATTTCTTAAGAAAAAAATAGATTCTTAAGCTATCCCCCCAACTCCTTGAGCAGGTTATCCATCAGCACTTGAGTCCTATGATTCACATGACCCTTATATCAATACAGGTAAGATTTTTAGTGTCCTTCATCCGATGAGCAAGCTGGGTGTGCCCAGTGGAACATCTACCCATTCTGGTCAGTTTGTTTTAGCCTTGCAAGACTCCCTCCCAAAATTCAAAGTTTGGTTAACCTCTGCTATGTAATAAGCCCATTTTATTAGCTTACTGTGTGTATGTTAATGGGAAGTCTCTATTTCTGTGAATTCAGACAGGTTTTTTTTTTTTAATTTTCAGAGTGAATCTGAATCATAGAGCATGAGGTATGTAGCAAAAGGCTGAAAATAAACCATAAAGCACAGTAGCATTTTAGAACTATTACTTATAAATTGGAAAAGAGCCTTTATCTGACTCTTTAAGGGATATCTATATGAAGAAGACATTGCCTGCTGCTTATGGCAGTTTTAGTCTTTAAGTGAAATTGATAGTATGCATCACTTTCATTTCTACAGATGCTACCTTGGTTCTGCCCAGCTTCTCTACACTGAAGGCATAATCTATGCTTCTGATCTAAGAACTGAACTCGAGCAAGTTGTCTATAGAATCATCTCTTTTCACAGGGATTTTGATGATGACCTAAACAGTAAGGCTTTGGTGCACATGAAATGATCTATGCCAGGTAGTTATTAGCAACCAATGCTGATTAAGCCTATTGAAAATTTTAAGTACTTTTTATTAATGGTCAGACCAAAAGCAGGCTGAGTGTCTTGGTGCCCAAGCTCAAGAGTATAGCATTTTAAAGACAAAAACCATAATTACATCAGTGCTCAAGAGGAGGGAGGTGTTACGTTAGTGAGGGATTTAGAGTTGCCTAGTAACATCTGCTTTGCAAGGCCCAGCGGTATCTTCCAGACACTATATAATATGTTTGGACCATGATCAAGGTCATGGACAGTCCCAGAAGCATCAGCAAAGGTAAATGTGGCTGTTGGGGATGGAAGGCTGAGAAATGACCAGGTAGGCACAAAATAACATTGGGACAAGGATGGCACTACCTTAGTCATTTCACAAGAGGCACCCTACCCCCTCACACTAAAGATTAAATTAGTAATTTTATCATATTTTTGGCTATTGAATATTCCTAATTCTGAAGCATAATTTTAGAATAATTTCTGTGATAGAATTATTTCACTGCCAACTTTTCTCTTATTGCCTATAATTGTGGCCCATAGAAGCAGAACATAGGGAAGAAAGAATGCCAGCTGGAAGGAGCATCCAGTGCAAGAAATGTTGAAAGCCTTCTTTGAAACCTTGTGTCTCCTCAGCCCTAAATGGGATGCCTCCGCCAAATCCCTCCCCTCAGAGTTCATGGAACCCTTCAGAAGAGGAGGTTGAAAGAGTGTAAGAGTCAGAGGGGATGGAGGACACCAGGAGAACAAGGCCCTCTGAATCAACTGAGCAAAACGCATAGGAACTCACAGAGACTGAAACAGCATGCACAGGGCCTACACAGGTCTTGTCTTAGGGTTTCCATTCCCGCAATGAAACACCATGACCAGAAAGTGAGTTGGGGAAGAAAGGGATTATTTGGCTTACACTTCAGCATTGCTGTTCATCACTGAAAGAAGTCAGGACAGGAACTCAAACAGAGCAGGATCCATACAGAGGCCATGGAAGGAGGCTGCTTGCTGGCTCGCTTCTCATGGCTTGTTCAGCCTATCTTCCTTTTTTTTAATTTAAGAAATTTTCTTTATTCATTTTACATACTAACCACATATCTCCCTCTCATCCCTTCTCCGGCTCCCCCCCCCAGGCTTCTCCCCAACCCACCCCCCATCCCTTCCTCCAAAAGGGTGGGGGCTCCCATGGGAAGTCAGCAAAGCCTGGTACATTCAGTTGAGATGGGATCAAGGCCCCCCAAACTACCCCTCCACCGACATCAAGGCTGAGCAAGCTGTCACCACCTTATAGAAACTACGACCAACAGCCCATGGATGGCACCGCCCACCATGGACTGGGCTCTTCGCCCATGGATCACTAGTTGAGAAAATGCCTTACAGCTGGATCTCATGGAGGCATTTCCTCAACTGAAGCTCCTTCCTCTGATGACTCTAGCTTGTGTCAAGTTGACCCACAAAACCATCTAGTACAGGTCTGAAACAGGTCCCCAGCATATATTTTGTGGCTTCTAGTTTAGTGTTTTTATGAGATTCCTGAGTGTGTGAATGAGTGTGGCTCTGATTCCTGTGCCTTGGCTTGGGCTTTTTTTCTTCTGTGGGTTTATAGTGTCCAAATTTGATATGATAATGTTTGTTTTATCTTAGTATAAAGAATGAGTGGATGAATGAATGAAAACCTAGCCACTAGAGTAAAGGTTAACAATTGAACTGCTAATTCATACCTGCTAAAAGAGGGAAGATTGTTTCTTTTTTTCTCCCCCAATGGAGTGACACTGAATATATCCAGCACTCCAGGGCAGGCCTCGTGTTCAGGAGTAGTTGGCCAACATAAAATGAATTCCAGCTTTTTGTGTGCTTTTATTTGGTTTGGTGGGGGTCTTTTGATTTGTTTTATTTTGTTTTCTTGGTTGAAGAGGTTGTATTGGGTTTTTGTTTTTATGAGAAAGAACTTAAAATTTGGTGTATAAAAAAAGAAAGAGGCTCTGAAAGGACTTGGGGGAGGGGACGAATATGATCAAAATATATTTAAAATTAAAAATTGTTCTAGGCAACAAAAAATATAATTAAAAACAAACAAAAACACTTGTGTCTTATCCACCAGCATGGAATTGAACAGAGTAGACACTGTGATGGAGACATAAAATAAATGGAATTTGTTCTGCTTCTCTACTGCTCGGGAGTCATCGGTAGCACCTGAAAACCAGACATCGTCCTGTGGTAGTCACAAACGGCCATGGCTCAGCCTTTTAGGAGTCACCCACAGGACACCTGACTGGCCACTCTGTGCTCCTCTGCAGGTGTCTAGGAGTAGGAAGTCACAAATGACTCCTCCTGATTTTTGTCTCTTTCATGGAAGGAAGGCTTCTAGACAAAGTGACATGAGTCATCTCATCCTCTTATTAATTCCTTGTTCCAACAGTAATACTTTAATTACTGAAACAAACAGAAGAACTGATCTACAGACAGTCTAACTCCTTTTGGTCTAATTGCAGAGACACATATATAATCCTTTGTTTAAAAATTCCATGTCTTTAAGTTTTAAGATTTCTGGTACTATGTGGAGCAGCAGTGACGTTAGGGGGCTTGAAGTGGACAGGGACCTTTGATGACTCATTTTAGGATGTTAGTTTTTGCCCACAGAAGGGGCATTTTTGTTCCTTTCTGCCTTGAGGATTTTCATCTTTCATTTGGTACAGAATACACAGAAAGATCAAGGTTTCTATTTTGGTGGCACCTCAAAGACCGCAAAACTATATTTTCTAACAACTTTATGTTCGAACAGTTTCTGCCATCTGGAAGGTACTTCCTGGTTATTCTCATCGTTTCCAATATCTGTGTATCAGTCAAACTGGTTTCTTGGTTTTTTGGGTTTTTTTTTTTAAGTCTTAATTTCAACCACAAAATGTTTCACAGAGCAGCTGTGATATTTAAATAATGTAATATGTGTGAAAGCATTGTGCTCGGAGCCAGAGCCATCAGTACAATCTAGGTGTGACTTTCCTTTTCCATTTTAGTCACTCACGTCTACAATACTCTTCACCATCTACTGCCATCTTCAACATAAAGTAGTGCAGATTTCTAGAAACCAACATGATGGTATAGCTAAACACTCATACAACTAACCATGCCCTTTGAGACAAAAAAATTTTCCTTGGAGAATCGATGTGGACTTCAAACCTAAACTTACAAACATTTATACACTAAGATAGGTGTTGCAAGATGGTTAATGAGGAAATGATTAAGAAAATTGTGGCCCAGCCACAGCCTGAATTATTTCATAGCATGTAAAATTATACTACAGAGTTCTTAAAGATGATACCAAGTGTGTCTATATTTCTCCATGACCTGACCTCAGGGTGACCAATTCTTCTCTTGCAAAGTAATATGCAACTCTGTCTGCTGCTCTAGCTTATGCTTTCCTTAATATCTCATTTCTTCAGTACCCAATTTGAACACTTGAAAATATTTTCTATCATCATAATTCTCATCATTGCCATCATCTTCCAACATATTACATGTGCTGCTATGGTAGGTATTGTGCTATGAAGCTTTCCTCGACTTTCTAACTCAAGGAATGAAGCCACACAACATAGTAAGAGCCCAATAAGTCTGTGGTGTGATTGAGTGACCATCCTGATATAGTGTATAGAACAGAGGTCTAGCTGTCAAGTTCATGTTCATGTACTGTCTTAGTAAAGAAATGGAAAACTAATAAATAACCTCCACTCTAGCTACATCTAAATCATCTCCTTGGTGTTTCTCTTTAACATAGGAGGCACAGTTATTTGGACAACTTCCCCAATGTTTCTGATATTTTTCGTTCCGGGAACTAATCACTCCCTCCCCACTCAGGAAGACTATGACATCATGTGTTCTAAAACTGTGAAGCAAGGACTCCGAGGAGATGGCTCCCTGGATAAGGTGACTGCTGCACAAACAAGCAAACCCAAGTCGGAATCCCCAGAACACACATGAAAAAAAACTGTAAGCAGCAGCACTTGTCAGTAATGTTACGGCTGATGAGGTGAAGATGAGAAAAATCTCGGGAGCTTGCTGGTCTAGTCTAAACAGTGAGTTCCAGGTTCTATGGAAAGCCCTGTCTCAAAAAAGAAGGTGGAGAAGAAATTGAGTAGATACTTGATGTTAACTGTTGGCATCCATGTGGCTGTACAAATATATGTACACACACACGGGGAGAAGGAAGCAGAGTACCAGGAAATTATCCGCCCACAGGCAGAGAAACAGTTCAATGTAGCTGTGTTCACCATTTGTATTGATATAGTACAAAGCATTTTCTTTCCCTTGACACTCACTCTGAAACTAACAGATGACTTCGAAAATTTCACAGAAGTCTGTGGTCAAGCTAAAGTATTAAACAATCAAATAGTCAGTATCATTTTTTTTCTTTAGAGTTTGCATGAATAAAAAAGGTTACCTCAAGAGATATGAAGACTAAAGTGTTATGTTTCACAGTTTGGGGAAGGCTAAATAAATTTGCCTTAAATTTTTCTATTTGAAGACTTTAAAATCTTAATGATTTATTTCAACTACAGTGATATCAAAGTGAAATCCACTCTAGAACATCTTAGCTTTCTGCATATTAATCTACGCATTTGTCAACACGTGTGATTAAACTCTACAAGACAAAGAATATAACACAATAAATTGCTTTAATTTTATTAACTATGAGCAACTACTATTTTTAAATTATACTTGAGCCTCTTTCTATTATTGCTCCACATCTGCAAATCTAAGAAAATGTTGCAAAAATACTATGATGCTCACTAACGCACTGGTTAGAGCTGAGGTCTATAAGGTTATGCTCTAGAGTTCCTGCATGTGGCAGAGCTATTACACTGTGCAACTTTCTGCTTCCAGGTCAGACTCAATTTACTCTGCAGCTAATCTTGTATTTCTCATAATTTCATTTACAGAGCCCTGTTACTCATGAATGAATGCTAGAAAACCTTTTTCATGTAAAGGACAATTCTGGAAAGAAGAAATTAGACTGAGATAATACTTTCTATGTGTTTAGGGGTTTGTAGAGCCTTTAAAGAACTGACAAATCATGTTAATATTTGCTGTTGAATTACATGATAATTCAGTGATTATAGAAAGCCTTTCCAGATTTTAATCTAATGAATCAGTCTAATGAAATATCTTCAAAGTCTGAAATTCATTCAAAATCAGAGTAACTGGCTGATGGAGGTGAGTTTTATATGTGCTCTAAGTATTAATGAAAATATTGATAAGATTTTCTTGGTGAAGAGATTTTCATGAATACCATTCTTTCCAAAGCAAGAAAGATTTTTGAGACAAGCTTTATTCATGCTTTTTAATCAGACTTTAAATCTTCTACTTCTTCCAAGAAGCCACAACTTTCAATGATTTGTATTTCTTAAAGAATGGGCTGCAATGAAATGTCACCATTGGAACAGGGTAATAATAACCAAGCCAGGTACCATTTTGTTAATTTATATCAAGAAGTCCAACTGCTCAGGAAAGCAAGTGTGCAAATCCATTATTCAGCATATGTCTACCTGTGAGCACATGTATCAGGAGTGAAAGACAGCATGTTGTGACAATGGTTGGCAAATGTGAATGCAGAAGAAAGATAGAAAGCTTTGTGATCTTTATACTGGCTTCACAAGCAATGACTACCATGTACATAAGCTTTTGTAGGCAGGTTCTTGGGCTTTTGAGACAATCTTCTATCTGGCTCAAATGTTAGAGGTATATTTGTTATACCTGTATAAGTTATAATTGTATTTCACTTTGAATATAAATTTGTCAATTTTCTCCTTCAGATAGAATACAATGCCATAATCATATTTTCAATTCATTTAATATTTGAAGTTTTTGTTTCATTTTTTATATAGGCAATATCCAGTCAAGTATCTTCTTGGTATACCCTGGTATTCTATACATTTTTATTGATACTGATATTGAAATATTTCTATATATGACTGATTGTTTCATTACATTATTAGTTCTTAATTTAAATGTCAGATAACCTTAGGATGCAATAGCATTACAGATTTGTCCTAGAAAAAAATGAATATAGTGCATGTACACCACTTAAAGTGTTTGATGGGAAACTTAAAACTTGTCCCTCCAATACAGATCTCTCAAACTCTACTTTTTATTTCTAAACCAGATCAAACCTATACTTATTTTCAAAATGAGACAAAATTTAAGGTATAATATATAATTCAACTCATAATCTACCAAATATAGTGAAGTCCTATGGCCGAGCAGTCTGTAAAATTGAATCTAGACTTATGTCATGTCCTGAAGAGCTAGTTTTGTTCCTACTAAGGATGGGGATGAGCAAGACACCAAGGGTTTGATCTGAAGCTCTCAGCACTAGTCTTTATAGTCTCCAAGTTTTATTCAAAAGAAAAGTTTGGGGGCATGATGACTCACCTACCTTGTGACCCTAAAGAACAGGAATGACAGGATTCACCCTACTCGATTTAAAAATGGGAGACTAGTACACATGATCTCTAGACTGACATACTTTAAATAGTCATCAGGCAATACATGTTCAAAAGATAAAGCCTCCTGTTTAATATTTTTTGAGATTTTCATACATTGGTATTTTATTTATTATTTCCCCTTACCCTCAAATTCATCCCATAGCCCCCATCTCTCTCAAATCCAGAGCCTCTTATTTATTGTTGCTACATATATATATATATATATATATATATATATATATATATATATATACATACATATGTTTGTATATACACACAAACAGACACACGTTGCCCTTTTTCGCCTCTCAAAACTTGAACATAAGCCCATATTGCTGAAGACACTTTAAACACAGGCCTTGGAGGAACCCATCCGGAACTGACAAGGAAGCCTCCTCCTTGAAGATTAGCTCTCATGGTGCCCTGTGGTGCTATGCAAACTGCCAGAGGTGGAAAGAAATCAGAAGTCCTACACTTTAGTGTAGCTGTACAAAGAGTCTGAGGTAGTAACTTAGATAAAATCTGCAGCAGACAAAATGTTCTTACAAAGGTAAGAACTCCAAATATAATGTAACATTCTTCAGACATTCATGGGTTATTTTTAAATTGTCCAGCCTAGTATTCATCATTGTCAATATACTTGCAGAATTATATTTTCATCCAGTCATATGCATCTAGCAGTGTGAACTGCTTTACAATAGTGTCCTCAGGTGCTTGTCAATGCTCAATAAAATAAGTCTACAGTGAATGCAAAGCTCTAGATATATAGTAGTTATTCCAAAATGCTACACTGCAAACATATCAAATATCGAAGGTTGTCTTTATTTATGTTCAAATGGTGTGGATCAAATCCTCTTTAAAATCCTCTTTGAATTGTTTCATGTTCTCAAGCTATGTCTGTGTTGTTGTTGCCTTGAGAGACGACTGCCTCAACTTGAGCAGAGTGAGAACAAACACAACACGCTGAAGTGGACTGGGAAAAGCACAGGAAGCTTCAACCTTACACAAAGAAATACAGGCAGTTAAGGAATTCTGAGACCTGGAGAAATAGTCTTCCCCTGGGAAGATCACACCATTCATTATCCAATCACCAATGGTCAGCCCTGAAAACATACATACTGTGAGGGGACATGCCCCCCAATTTTCCCCAGGGTACTCTTGAGTAGGGAGAAGTGGGAAATACTTAGATAGAAATATAGAAAGGAGAGAGACAGATAGATAGAAACACAGGATAGCCTCAGGAGGGCCTGGATCAAAACCCACCCACCACAACTGTCTCTTCTGAAGGGCTGTTTATAGAAATGCCGACCGGTGGGGCAAAAGACCTCCCCCTAGCACAGCCAAGTGCAGACCCTTCCAAACACCAGGTAACCATGCACGTGGTCAATGCATCCCCTTATGCAGCCCTACTGTGTAAAGCAAGCTCAGCTCTCACTAAGAAACCTCTGTGGGCTCCCAAAACATACAAGTAACATTTAAAAAGACTAAGTCAGGTATATTTTTTGTGTTTAGGCATATACATGTATATACATGTACATATATATAATAACAACTTTTGGAAAAGGAGGCATGAATTTGAAAGAGAAGAAGGGAGGCTACATGGGAGGGTTTGGAGGAGTGAGGGGAAAAGGGGAAAATAGTGTAAGTATACTATAATTTAAGAAAATGAATGAAACTGATTTTTAAACTCAATTTCAAAGACAGAGGTAGAAATGCTGGAGAAATCTTTGGACATATGACCGTGTCTCCCATTGCCATCAGCTTCAGACTGTTATTTCTGTTCAGAGTTACTTGAACAAAATTTCGGTAAAGAATAAACTAACTTAAAGGCTGAATTAAAGGGCTTGCTACATCCATGTATGTGCATTCTCGTGTTTGAGACTTTAATGACTGCTTCTGTTAATGCAACATTGTCGTGGAATATGGGGGGCTTTCATAGCACTCTTGTCGTCGCTATAATTAATTCTCACTTGGAACGAGCACAGCATTCATCACATTTTAGATGGTGCTCCAGCACACTGTGTCAGAACAGAAGGAAGGCGGTGATTGACAAAATGTTTATGTGCCGGATACACTCACCATATAAATACACATTTGATGAACTCGAAAATTAGCTCGCTGTTTGGAACACTGGTGCATATTTTAAAGACCTAACTTCACAGAAGTGCTATTTTCCACTGCTCATTTCAGCTAAAAAGAGAGTAGTAACATAAAGTTCATATACCAAAACAAAATGATTTACTTTATTCAGCCATTTCAAACAACTTATGGCAGGGAATAGCAGGAAGCTTAAGGCCAGGCCACTTAAATTCCAATAACATGCAAGGAATGGGTTTTATTTCAGTCAAAGGAGAAGTCCAAATGTTTTTGTCTAGTACTGATATCCTTTGGCACTTTTTATTGATCTTAGATATGGGTACATATCTTCAACTATCTTAGTCTTTAGAATTAATGAAACACACATACTAATTAAGTGAACTACATTTCCAGTTTATTTGCCCCTTTGTTTCCAATTCTAATTCTATTTCTATTCACCCTAGTTTCTAAGGAATTACTTCATTTTGGTTCTACCTTATACAGTGTTCAGTTGTCCTGTTCCTTAACCTTCATCCTTGCTACCCTTGCTATATGATAATCTCTTCAGAGAGAGATTGCCATAAGAGACTTGCCATGGTCATTTCTCATGAATCCACAGGCTGGTTGGATCATGTTTGTTTTTTCTCTGATGAGCATATTATGTGTGTGCATATCAGCTGAGGTCTGGCTGTTCTAACATAACCCACTTCACATGTTTTATGTGTGGTTGCACTTATAGGAATAGCTGGGCCATGTGTTTCTCAAAATTCAGCAGCATATCTGGGCTTTCTCTTCAGACAGCTTGGGCATGGAGAGCAAAATTGCTTCCAGGGTGTCCTGAGACCCACACCTTGGATAGGCCCAGGAATATTCTGCATCTTATTTGGCCAAAGCAAGTTTCAAGACTTCCTTAGATTCAAGAATAAAAGAAACAGACCCAGAGAGAAGAGGCTAAAATGTTCTACTGTAAATCTCCTGATAAAAAAGAAATAAAAACAGGCTAGAAAGATGGCTCAGTACTTAGGAGCACTTTCTGCTCTTGCAGAAGAGCCAGTTTGGCTCCTAGTATGTAGATAAGGCAGCTAATAATTTTCTATAACTCCAACTTGAGGGACTGCAACACCCTTGTCTGGCCTTGGGTCTCGGGAATTTTTATTAGAATAACATAGAAAGTTTTTAGAAACAATAAGTATTTTGTAAAATAGCTTTCCATTCTAAAGGAGTTATCATTTCATGGAATTAAACAAATGGGAGTAAGCAATATGATTTTGACACCAGACAAACAGAAACACAAATTTTACTCTTGTGTGACTGGCCAAATCGCCACCCTAACTTCATACTGTATTATAGACGCATCATGAAGCACTCATAGAGTGTTTTATGTAATGTGAATACACATACCAAACATCAATCAAACTTTCCTTGTGTACTAATTCATGCTTTGACAAAAATTAATGAACCTAAAAGGGAAGAACCCAGGGAATTTTAGCATCGAGCCTGCCCATCTAAAAGAGATTTAGAGGGCCTATATTTTAAGTTCCTTGAAAAAGAACCATTCATTAAAAGTAGGATTTCAAAAACTAGCATTTTTTGTGATATTTTCAACCTCATTTTTAATGAGTTGTCTTTTATGCATAAACTGTCAAAGTATTTTCTTGGATCCAATATTTAATACTGTAATTTTCCATAAGGAAAACTATCCTAAGGCAAACATGGAACTTTCATCAAACCTGTCTGGGAGTGACTGGAGGGTTGGATCAATGGTATATGAGCACTACCTGCTCTTCCAGAAGACCCAGATTCAATTCCCAGTACCCATATGGAAGCTCACAATCATCTGTATCCCCAGTTCCAGAGGCTCCAAAGATCGTTGTGGACACTGCACACACCTGTTACACAGACATACATACAGGCAAAATGCCCATACACATTGTGGTGGTTTGAATGTAATTGACCCTCATAATCTCATCAGTAGTGGCACTCTTAGGAGGTGTGGCTTGGTTGCAGTGCCTTGGTGGAGGAAGTGTGTCACTGTTGGGGCGGGCTTTGAGGATTCCTATGTTCAGGATACTACCTAGGGTTCAATCAACTTCCTGTTGTCTGCAAGATGTAGGCTTCTCAACTACTACTCCAGTATTATATCTGCCTGCATGCCAACATGCTCCCCGTCATAATGATAATGGACTGAACCTCTGAAACTGTAAGTGAGCCACCCCAATTAAATGTTTTCTTTTTAAGAGTTGCCGTGGTCATGGTGTCTTTTCACAACAATAAAAACCCTAAGCAAGACACACATAAAAATAAGTATAAATAAATATTTTTAAACTGCCTCGGAAATGTGTAGTTTATATTTTCACATTTTTAGGCTCTCTCTCTCTCTCTCTCTCTCTCTCTCTCTCTCTCTCTCTCTCTCTCTCTCGCTCTCTCTCTCGCTCTCTCTCTCTGTGTGTGTGTGTGTGTGTGTGTGTGTGTGTGTGTGTGTGAGAGAGAGAGAGAGAAAGAGAGAGAGAGAGAGAGAGACGGACTCTTGAGTTCCTTTATAATCCATGACAAAAATATACTAACAACATGTATAGTCAAAATGAATGGATGAATAAAGTATTTATTGCTTCCAAAAGATTGTTGGCTATAAGGGAGAAAAGAACCAGTCTCTCATTTATTTGAAAGGTAATTTATTTGCATCTTCTGTACCCAGAAGGCAAAACTAAATCACTGTTATATAAATGTAGAAAGTATCTTTCATCATTTTACAGAAGTCTCAGGACTTCGACTCTCTAGAGCCCCAGTTAATCTTGTAGCTCACAGATATTTTGAGCTGGTTATACCCTCTGTTCTGTGAGCTGTTTTGTCATGTATTCCAAATTGTTCATTTACACATTATTTATCTCCTCGGTCAAGGTCACTGATACACAGTGAAGCTTCTTCCCTCTAAGCAGAATGAAAATCATCCCTGGAGAAATGGTGCTTTGGAAACCTCATTTCGGGGTGCTGCTTCCCAAAAGGAAAATTGTTGAGAAAGGATCAACAATCTTTAATTCTATCAGAAATTTAATCTTGTAATGAGGCCTGAAAATTCCATTTTTGTTAATAGAAAGAGAATCAGCATGAAATGTGGTGAACAAACCATTTCCACTGGTGGCTAACACAGTCACACTGAGTCACCACAGACTGAGCATAATAAAACTGATTTAATTACACTGAGGGTAAGGCAGTGGGGATGAACTGGATTGGCTCCATCAGCCAAATACAAAGAAGACACACAACTCCAACTTGCTATTGGGAAAGAAATGGCTCTCTGTATTGAGCAGACGTACTCCTGCCTATCTGTGCTATTAACAGGTGTCCTAACAGGTAGCAATGTTGTTCTTATTGAAAATCAACAGGGGAAAACAAGCAATTAACTGTTGTGTTCATTTCTTTGGGCCACTTCTTAACTGTCTCTTATCTGAATGTTTTTTATCTCTTAAAACTGAATATCTCTCCAAGGTGATGCCTTCAGGAGGTCGAGGCTTGAGGACAATTACATGAGACAGAATCCCCATGAATGGAGTTAGCACCCTTATCAAGGAATCCCATGAGAGTGTGTTTGCCTTTCCTACTATGAGAGAACACAAAAAGTCACAAACTACAGATTGGAAAACATCTTATCCCCAGGTACCAAATCTATGTCTGCCTTCATCTGAGATTTTTCAGCAATCGTATAAGATATCTAGGTTATACAATTGGACTGAAATCATTCTTGTGAATTAGATTAAAAGCTGTAAGGACATTTATCAAATGCACATAGGACATACATTTCCCTGTTTTCTTTTTTATTAATTTGGTAACAAGTCCTTTTAAAATAAGGTATGCATGCCTGTATATAATTAAGTAATTAAGGTTATATGTCAAATGAAAAGGGAGCATACTTAAGCCAAGAACAGCCTTCATGAACCCAGTCTCCATGCCAGAACCTAAATCTAGCTGTCAGACCAGTAGTCCCTATGCTCCAGTCTAGGCTCCATTGTCTTTGAATCCAAAGTGTTCAGAATTGAAACTGCTTTGGTAGACCTAGGGTCCAGGTCCAGCCCAGTAAGGCCTAGTTACATTTCAACCCCTGACTCTGACACCAGAACCATCCCTAAAGATTCAGATTCTGTTGCTATGACAGTTACAAACTAAATCCTATGAACACGGTTTCAGGGTGTCCCCTAAAGATACAGACTCCAGGATCAACCCTACAATGTGGTAGTATTGTGTTCCTCAAAATATTGTGCACCCTAATAAACTTATCTGGGGTCAGAGACAGAACAGCCACAATATTAAACATGTGGATAGGCAGTGGTAGCACACGCCTTTAATCCTAGCATTCCAGAGGCAAAAATCCTAATTGTTGTGCTAGAAACCCCATCTAATGACTGAGGGAACCAGATGCAGAGATCCACGGCTAGGCCCCAGGTGGAAATCCAGGCATCCAATTGGCAAGAAAGAGGAAGGTTTATATGCTGTGGGATGTTCTGTATGTCCTGTGGGAGCCCTTCTTGGGTTCTTTGTGGCGTTACCCAGCAGGTCCGCATAGAGGATGATTAGGACCATGGGCCTGAGTGCAGGTGTCTGAGATGGTCTGCACTTGGCTGTGCTGGGGGATGGTCTGTATGTCAAGTTGTTCTGATTGATCAATAAATAAAACCTGATCGGCCGTGGCTAGGCAGGAAGGATAGGCGGGACTAACAGAGAGGAGAAATAAAAGGACAGGAAGGCAGAAGGACTGGCTGCAGCCGCCGCCATGACCAGCAGCATGTGAAGATGCCGGTAAGCCACCAGCCATGTGGCAAGGTATAGATTTATGGAAATGGACTAATTTAAGCTATAAGCACAGTTAGCAAGAAGCCTGCCACGGCCATACAGTTTGTAAGCAATATAAGTCTTTGTGTTTACTTGGTTGGGTCTGAGCGGCTGTGGGACTGGCGGGTGACATCTGTGTTTACTTGGTTGGGTCTGAGCAGCTGTGGGACTGGCGGGTGACAAAGATTTGTCCTGACTGTGGGCAAGGCAGAAAACTCAAGCAACATTTATATGAGCGAGAATTGTTGAGATCAAGGTTGGCTAAAGCACAGGGGCAAATAGCCAAATGAATGGAAACACATTAACTATGAACCAATGGCTGAGGGGCCCCCAACTGGATCAGGCCCTCTGGATAGGTGAGACAATTGATTGGCTTGATCTGTTTGTGAGGCATCCAGGCAGTGGGACCAGGTCCTGTGCTCAGTGCATGAATTGGCTGTTTGAAACCTGGAGCTTATGCAGGGACGCTTGGCTCAGCCTGGGAGAAGGGGACTGGACCTGTCTGGACTGAGTCTACCAGGTTGATCTTAATCCTTGGGGGAGTCTTTGCCCTGGAGGAGATGGGATTACCACCACAGGGGTGGGCTGAGGGGAAGGTGGGGGGGGGGCACGGGACGGGCGGGGAGAGCAGGAGAGGGGAGAACAAGGGAATCTGTGGCTGATGTGTAGAATTAAATTATATTGTAAAATAAAATAAAAAAGAATGCTGCAAAAAAAAAAGTTGCCTAAGTAGACACTACTTAAAACAAGGTATAAAAAAATGGCCAATGATTATATGAAACAATGTTCGACATGGGCTGAAGAGATGGGTCAACAAATAAAGGTGCTTGCTCCCAAGTCTGACAATCTGAGTTCAATCCCCAGAAGGCACATGATAGAAAGACAGAATAGACCTGAAGTTGTCCTCTGCCCTCCACACACATGCAAAAAGAATAGTAATTCTTGATGATAAACATTCTTAAAATTGTTTGACATCCCTTACCAGAGAAATACAATAAAAACTATGGTGAATATTTAATAATGTGGCTAGCATTGAAGGAGAAATAAGAAGAAGAGAGAGTGAAGAGAAGGAAATATGCACAGTGTTGGTGGAAATGAAAATTAGTATAGTATTTATGAGGAAAAAAAATGTGATGCTCTCTAAGTTAAAAGCAGAAGTAAAATAGTAATGCCACTATGGCCTGTATATCAAACGAAAAGGAAATGTGTGTTCAACCCACATGCCCATGTTTATTGCGGTACTGTTGACGATAGCCAAAATATGAAATCAACTAAAGCACCCATCAACAAATGAATGGATAAAGAAAATGTGGAATATATACATAATGGAATGCTAGTCAGTCTGAGAAATCTCTGTCATACATGACAATGTAGATAGATGTACGTGGAAGACATTTCAGAGCTGGAACAAGTCAGCACACAAAAGTAAGCATGGCCAAATTTCCCCTCTTGCCGAGTCTTCCAAAGATAAACTCACTACCAAAATACCAGAATGGCGGTGACAGGTTGCTGGTTGAGGAAACAAAGTATCAGACAACAGGAATAAATTCAAGAGATCTACCACCTCCTGCTGATGGAGTTAATAACATAGATGCTCCTGAAAATCACAGATAGATTTTTAAGAGTCTAACTGTAGAAAACATTAAGCATGTGAGCTAAGGAATGCAATCACAGCCCACATAATATGCTGTGTTTCAAAGCATGATATAGTGTGTGGTGATTTTTGTCAATTTAAAAAATTAATAAAATGCATAGAAAAGGAGGAGGGTGGGGAGTGGTAGCCCATCGTGGAACCTGGAAACATAAAACCACTGCAAATGCAGTTACCATGATATCAAAAACCTGCTACTGGCCCTTCAGTGCCTACAATTTTCTCATGTGCGGAATGGGGAGGCTGCCTGCAACTGCTGACATTCTCTTCCCAGGACAAAAGTTCTACAGTCTATCATTTACCAAGAATTTACAGGCTGCCTAAATAATAGCATGGAAGAACCAAAGCAAAGCCTATTTTTTTGATGTTTTATTTATTTGTTTGTTTGTTTATTATTGTTGTTTCTTCAAAATAAAATATAATTGCATCATCTTCCCAATTCCCTTCCCGCCCCCTCCACCTCTTTCTCTGCACCACCACCCCTTTGCTCACTCACAAACTCATGGCCTCTAATGTGTAGAACAACAATTAAAGAAAAAGATCTTTCAAAGTGTCTAAGTCATTATTTTAATATAGTGCATAAATAAGAAATAAGAGTGTAACAGGAATCTTAAAATTTCTTATTAATGAAATCAAATCTGAGCCAGTTATTGGGGTGAATACTGGAGGGTCAGGGAACCAGAACAAGCCACAGCAACCTCACCTCACCAACTTCTCAGCTGGTCTTATTTCCTCAGACTGGAGGCTTCTGTGTCCTCATCCCAATGGCTCTCAGTTGAACTACTGCTCGAAAGCCTGAAGCTTAACCAGCTAAAAGCTTAACCAGGCCAAATGCCTCTAGTTTCTGATCCTCATGCCTTATATACCTTTCTGCTTTCTATCATTACTCCTTGGAATTAAAGGCGTGTGTCACCATGCCTGGCTCTTTCCAATATGGCCTTGAACTCACAGAGATCCAGACGGATTTCTACCTCTGGAATGCTAGGATTAAAGGCGTGAGTGCCACCATTTTCTAGCCTCTGTATCTAGTGGCTGCCTGTTCTCTGACCCCAGATAAGTTTATTACGGTACACAATATTTGAGGGAACACAATATCACCACACAAGAGAGCAGACAAAACTACACAGCTCTATCCAATGTTCCATTACCACTAGCAAGTTGGTTTACAGACAGTTATCTTCACAAAAACATACTTTAAAGGTTTCCCACTTACCATCCAGGCTTTTATTCCTCACCCTTTAACTCAACCTGGATGAGACAAGAAATGTGAAAAATCGTCACTGTGCTTCGTCTTTTCCTGGCTTTTACATTACGTTACTATGAGTATTATTACTTTATCCTTGCACTCCCATGAATTAATGAAGCATTGCAATAGCCAATCATAACTTGCAACTTACAGTCTGGTGTCCTGTCGGGCTTATAATTATTTTTAAGACAAATCTACTAGTTTAGTAAACCCCGTCATTAGGTTCTTCTTAGAGCTGAAGAAGCTGTTCCTTATGCATCGCTTGTCATGTTCCCGTAACTTCCTTCCTGGCCACTGCTTGTAGTAAACATCCTCTTTGCTCCATTTTAACAGAGCTGCCCACAGAAGGTCATTTATTAGGTAATCGCTTGTCTGTGAAAAATCCTAATTACTCAATGTTTGTCAAAGGGAGGAAACAGCACTGCATTTGAATGCAGAATGAGAAGCAGCCACATAGCCAGATCAGGAGACGGGAAGTTTGTTAAATTGGCAGATTTAAAAAAAAAAAAATTCTTTAACAGGCTACATTTTGAGAGTTTAAAAGAACTGATATACTATCAGCTATAATGAAGATAAAAATACAGAGTTTATGGTGTTATCAATTTTGGAGTTAAAGTAAACGAAAATTGATTTGTAAATGTTGTAGGGATACTATTTTTTCTATGGAGTCTTAGTGCCCCCTGCTGATCCTCAAGAAATGTGCTCTTATTTCCCCCCCCCATTCGTAGTGGTTCCTATTATTCTTCCTAGAGGGGCGTTTCTCTTTTATGAAATAGGGGCCTTTTCTACATGATATTCTGCCTCGGCAGTACCATGGCATGATAGTTCTTTCAACTGTCCACCATGGTTAGAAAAGGAGCCTGTGAGGTTCCATCCTTTTCTGGGGAGCTTGTGATTTAGTGGTTGCTGGTAGAATGGTTGTCATTTTCTCTAATGGTATAGCCACTATGGGACCAGCAGGAAGAGGAAACAATTCAAAGGAGATACCAGAGGATAACTGGGAGTGAATATAATTACAACCCATTGCATGTGTCTATAAAATTGTGAAAAAAAAATGAATAGACACAAGCTTTCAGAGAGAAGTTCACAGGGTATGAAATCACCATTTAGTATCATAAGTAAATTGGCTGAACTTCCTGGCTAAAAGAAAAGTAGAGTCAAGAGGACATAGGAAAAAAGCCCTTGATGATAATTAGTGCACATTACAAAGTTTTCACAATGGCCCCAATCACAGAAGGGTTCTGAGTTTGATGATTGCTAAGCAAATATTTTCCATTCACATCAGTTTATGAACATACATGGGCACAGCAGACACCAAGATACCATGCATCATTGAAGACCGCTCACTAAAACTGTTCATTGTGATCACAATTCAGTCCTCTCCCGTTCATTATCTGTGTAGAGATTATTGCTATTCCTACCTGAAGACTGAGGAAATGAAATTTGGAATGAACCATTAATGGCAGATATTTCTACTAGCTGAATGGAAGAAACATATTTTCCACATTTGCTCCTTTGTTCTGTTAGATTACTTCAAAGCAAATCAAAGACAGTTGTATTTTTCCATTTTCCCTTCAGATGTTTTCTTTATTCTTTTTATCTAGTAAGTTTGACTATTTAACTATGGCCTTAAAAGTCACAGTTTTTCTACCTGTAAATCAAGTCTTTTATCACATGTAATATGATGGTGTGAACTATTGAAACTTTGTTAACCTATTCCATGTGATTATAAAGCAACTGACCTGTGAATGAACTTTACCAATGTCAACCAACATGACCAGAGTTCACACCTCAACCATTTCCTTTAAGGCTCTACAATGCCTAGTCACCATCCATGTACCCTAATGTCTCCCTGGCCAGCTACCAGACAATGAAGGGTAGTTTCTGTGCTCTAGAACTCACTGGAAATATTCCAACTAGCCAATCCTAAATCTTATTGTCCTGCGTTGTCCATTGCTGATTTAAAATTTTTACACTAAGGACATTTATCATGGGCCATTTTATGCCTCTATCTCCTGACCCACCCCATGTGACAAACCTGTGGAAATTGAATGAGAAAATTAGAAATTATTGGGCCATTCAAGCACATACAACAACAGAAAAAAAGCCTTGCACAAATACAATAAGCTTTTCTTATGTTCTCAAAGAAATAAATGGCAGTTAACATAGTTAAGAATCTTCTTTGAGCTCTAACAAATAGCTATCAAAATGCCATTTCCCCAAACCACTATACCCCAACAGCTTCTGAGCCATGGCAACCCCAAGCAGTCCACTCAAACAAGACTGTCAGGGTTCAACAATGTTATGATGTTTCCAAGGTTAAAAAAAGGCAAGAAGTCAATCAATCTGAGGTATTACAGGATTGTGAGAGGGGAAATTCAGACATTCTATTTCGTGTGTGTGTATGTGCCTGACCTGTTTTGATATATAACATCAGGGTTTCCATTACTAAGGATCAAAAAAGTACCATAAATACGTGGCAAAACCCTATTGCTAGAGACATCACACATTTTGGCTACAGGATGTAAGAAATCAATCTCACACTGACCAGGAAACCTCTTTCCTGCTTAATGACTTTCATAATAGCAGAAGGTGTTATGCAGGCTGCTGGGAGAGAAAAAGTATCAATGGTCTTATCTAGTACAAAGCCCTGTGTGCTGCAGTACTGTTCGGCCAGGTATAGAATACTTACTAGTACAGCAGTGGCATGACAGTCATGGGTAACTAATTGCTTTCTGATTAGAACTGAGGTCTGCTTACATAACAGAGTTTCATTCCTGGTACTATAATTATGCTCAAAAGTTTATAGTTGGGGAGATCACAGGCCCTAGGGTAGGACTTATTACTGCTATTTTGCAAAATCACCATGCTTTCTAAATGCCTTCTAAATGTTTATATTTACATCCATAGATATGGGCTGCACATGTCTTCTTTTGCAGTGGATATCAGTAAATGGAGAGATGCACAACTGATCCCAGTGCCAAGAAGACTCTGAATGTTCAATCCGAAGAGGGTTCGACTTTACCTGTCCCCTCAACACACACTACCTAAATTCAAGGAGCATCACAGAAGTGAAGGTGGAAAGAAGGAAAGATGTAAAGGATGGAGAGGAATGCTTTGAAAAAGCTTTCTTCTGGATATGGCATGACTATGTTAATCATGAATTTACTGTAGCTCTGGTTACCTGCACCTGGCCAGCACAAGATTAAGCTAGTCAAAATCCCAGCATGGGTTGGTAGGTGATCTCCAGGCCCCACCATCTACTGAAGAACTATAGGCAGTGGATGGTTTCTAGGGGGAGGAGAATCCTTTTTTTTTTTCTTTGCTTTCCTTCCTTTCTTTCTTTTTTCCCCTTAGGATGTGACCTCTGGCAAGTTTTACATGCTCTATTGGATGGACCCACATCCATGAACATATGGGCAGCATTAAATTGACTTAGTGGGTTATTTACTTAAAAGGCAGAGCATGATGTTGGAAGGGTGTGGGCATGTTTGGCAGTTACGGGGTGAGTGAGTTAAATGGAGGAAACAGGTAGATAGGATCATATTTCATTGTATGAAATTATTCAATGATATGGAAAAAGTTTAAAGATATAATAGAAATTTTCTACCCAGATCAGTTCATTTACTACTCACCAGCACAGTGTTGGGTTAACTAGTCACACTTCTTGGATGTGAAATTAAAGACAGAGATATAAAGCTTCCATGTCTGCACTTTGCACATCGTATTCTACCCATTAGCCACTAAAATATCTACAAACTCTTTAACCAAAACTGCTACTTGAGATGAGGTAATTCAAGTATTTAAATAAGCATTTGAGTTTATGTGTTACCTTATTTTTGATAATAAACATTAGAAATTCAGTTAGTTACTGTCACAAAATCCAAGTTCAATTTTCAGCTCAAGCCAATGTCAAAATCAGTAGGCAATGGTCATCCTCCAGTATCCGTAAGTGTCATTTCCCATATCCCTACAAGGCCATGTTTACACTCACTACATTGTACAATCCTGACCAAACTCTGCAACAAAGATCCAGCCCAACACAGAAATTCCTCTAGCTCAGAAGGAATAACCAGATAGAAGGTGGAAGGAGCTACAGAATAATATAACCTCAAATTTGAATTTCAGACAAGTAATAAAAGATGTTTAAGATCAAAATCCCCCATACAACATTTAGGTCATATTTATATCAAGCAGCAGTGGTCAGTATTTATTGGAAATAAAGTTTTGCCCCATGCATTGTATTTTACCTGTTAACCTTAACCCAAAACCTAGAGAATCTGAATTCCTTCTGTGGAGTCATCAGGAGGAAAATGAGCTGAGGAAGAAGACTGAGCCTTATTTCTCATACATCTGCTAAAATGTAAAAATGCTACAGAGCTCCTCTGGCCCACACGTGTGTCTATTTTCACTGCCACAGCCCATCCTGGGAGAACAAAAAATGTTTCTGGGATGACATACAACCAGATAAGTCCCCAGGGTAGGAAAAAGAGAGATAGTGTGGGCATTTGCTTCTATCTCATTCTGCCTCTCAACAAGCCCCACTGGACCTCAGGTTTGGCCTTTGATGCCTTTTCAATGGCTATGTATGAAGATGAAAGGAAAATACCATAGAGCAAAGGAGATAAAAATGGCCATGGTAAAATAACCCCAAACCACTAAGCTGCTTATAATGTCAGAATAGGTTTTACTTTATATATTTCTCTAATTTTACATCTTATTTTCTAATAATAAACAGTTACTTTGGGAAAAAAATGGAGTTTCTGTTTGAGACTGCTGAGACATGGTTACATTTTCCCCACAGTATTTCTAAATTCTTCCTGTGGTGGCTTTGAAGCCAATTTCTGTTTTAGGCTTTCAGTATATTATGATTCCCTGGTCCCACCAGATATGGAAGCATTCCTTTTGTCATTGTTTTCCCCTGGGAATAATTCATTTTTAAAGAAAACTATAATTTATTTATCAGAATTCAGGCTGCTATTGCTTCACGTTGCTTGCAAATATTTTATGAAGTTTCTTTTTTTTCCTCCTTAACTCTGACACTCATAACTTGGTTCAGTGAGGGTGAAAGCTTTGACTGAAAGATGAAAATGACAAGGACAGTCTCACACAGAGCGTTCAAAGCGACTCTGACTTGGGGAAATATTGGTGGTTTTGGTGACATCCATCTGTATGTATTTCTAGAACAGCAAATATCACATTGTTCCACTTGCCAAAATGTCATAAATTTAAAGCTGGCTTCAAACACTACCATCAGTGCTGGCTGTGAAATTTCCTTTGACTTAAGTGAGAGAACAATATTACATGCTCTCTTTTGTGCAAGAACTGCTATTATTAAAGCAATTTAAATCAATGTCAGTTTTCCTGGACCAGTCTTATACTCAGAAAGCCTGATTACAGACTCAGAACTGGTTGAGTCAATGAAGATACCTAAAAATTGTCTAGAAGGAAGTATTGAGAGCATCCTGTAACTGACTCTTTAGTATCTGCTTTTATCATCTACGTCCAAGAAGATCTTGGTCTAGTATTGCTCTGCATAAAAAAGAAAAAAATAAGTACAATATGGTAATGGCAATACTAGGGACACATTTACTGTAAAAGCAATTAAATAGGATAATCAGAAAATCTGACACTAATGAGCAGATACCGGATACTAGCAGAATTACCTTAAGTTCAGTAAGAACTCTATCATTATGAAAGTTGATGAGCAGAAGGAGTAAATACCATTTGAAATGGCTTACATACTGGAATGCAAGGAACTCAGAATCATGTAGACAACATGACCTTGACATTCACTTCCACCTCTGTAGTATCATGATGCTTTGATCATTAGACAACATTCATCTTTCACGATCCATCGGTAGATGGCAGGAAAATTATCTACATTTCTGCTTCTGATGTCTTTTAAGCTTGATATATTTACCACAATACTTTTTTCAGATCATATTTAAGGTTGGAATAATTTGTATTAATGTGGATGACTTTAAAATTAAAGTCAAATAAGGCTGTGCTGAATTAAACATGAATAAAACCATACTAAGGCACATCAAAATTAATCAGTTGACTAAAAGCAATTTTGAAAGCAGGAAAAGAAAGTGGTCCATTAGAGGCTAAAAATGATTCGATAATGGGGAACTATAGAGGCCAGGAACAAACCGAATGAAATCTTCAAATTGCTGATAAGAAAACCACTATCAGCCAAACGTGTGTGTCTGGTAAGCACATATTTCAAAATAAAGGCAGATCTTAGCATAGAGAGCCCTACCAATAGAGACATAAGTGACCTCAGGGCATTCTGTTAAGGAAAGTAAGCCAGAAGCAGAAAAATAAATACCACAAGCTCTCACTTGTGTGCGGAACCTAAAATACTCAAACAAAGGCACATCAGAGTTCACAACTTTAAAGTTCCCCTTTTAGCATTTAACAAATAAAAGCAATAAATTAGAAAAGACATAAAATACATTGATAACCTTAACAAGCACACTTATCTGAATATTGTGTGACAAACTTTATATTTTTTTAGGAGGCAGAGAGCAGTATCAAAATCATTATGGCAATTACATATTTCTATTCAAATATTTCAAGAGCATATAGAACATATTCAAGAATCAGAGGCTGCTCAATGTGACAAACAGTATTTAGATAGTTCCATAGCTCAGCCTTATTCACAGATGATAGAAAGCAGGCCGGAACATGGACTTTGGGGTCAGATAGACTTAATAAAACCCTAGTTACATTGCCTGGGGTGTAGTACTTAATCTCCTACAATCCTTGCCTTTCTCTTCTGAAAATTGTAGATAATATTAGCACATGTCTCATCCGGTTAAGCAAGATATTAACATCAGAGTATGAGTCCTGTTGCTGTATGTTTATCAAAAGCAGGAACTAAATTTGCCCTACATCTCTGCAAATAAATACATTTTGATTTGGAAAGTGCAGATCAATCAAACTTGTGATGATCACAAGAAGCCTTTGAACACCGTTGAAGTCCCTGGAGATTTATCCCGCAAAGCTAACTGAGATAAGATTGAAAAGTTCAAATCGCTACACCAGAGCTGAGCCCCCTAGAATTCAGGAGTCTTTGCCTACAAATATATATGCCTGAGCAAAATTTTCAGTTTGTTCCTTTTTGAAATTCATAGCTTCCCTCCATTGCACCCAAATATTTCTTATTTCCTTCTCTAGGTTGACAAAGAATATTGATTTTGATTGTGAGAGATTTCTCTCTAGAGAGGTCAGGGGAGTTAATACTTTTGTTTTGTTTTGTTTTGCTTTGTTTTTCCTTTCTTAATAATGTCTACTTTAAATGTCATTTAAGCTGATTTTCTGGTCACTAGATATATTTTCTGGTCACTATATATATAGATAGCAGAACAAGAACCTAAAAGACGGACACAGGTTGAGACTCTCTGCCTCCTGATGGAATTGAAGTTTGAAATAATTCCTCTCTTCCTTTGCTTTGACTTCCAGTCTCAGCAAATCCAGCTTTAAAATAACTTCTCCACAATCTTACTTCTGAATCAATGCTTTCAATAAACTCTTCACAACATAAAAATGGAGAGTAAGTATGACATGGAATTTTTTTTTAAGATTTGTTTACTTATGACATATACGGTTATCTGCCTGCATGTATCCCTGCAGACCAGAAGAGGGCACCAGATCTCATTACAGATGGCTGTGAGCCACCATGTGGTTGCTGGGAATTGAACTCAGGACCTCTGGGACAGCAGTCAGTGCTCTTAAACACTGAGCCATCTCTCCAGCTCTGACATGTAATTTAGATGTAATTGTCATTGATACTAATCACAAAAATCTTCTTAAATGAGACAAAATTCAGAGTACATTTTTTTCCTATTTAGCGTATATCATAATAGGCTCAATGAAGAAAAATACTTGACTTCTACTTTCATGGGGGAAATGCAGTTGTTAAATCATAAGAGACGGGTGATCTGCACAAATATTTCCTTTACATTACATTTGCTTAGCAAAATTTCATATCAGAGAAGGGATTCTTTTCACTCTCCCAACATTAGGCTCATAGTAGAAGAAGTTTTCATTCCGGGAACATGAGGTTCATACTTGAAGAATGTTTTCTAAGAATACAGAGTGCTAAGCCATTACGACTCCTCAATTCCGGGGGTAAAGCATCACAGGATGGCACCTGAGGCCTGGAACTTCCTCGGAATCCATCACTGAACATGTTCTGGGTTTGCCTTCCGAGAAATGGCTTCATGGAAGAAAGAGGTTCAACCTCACACACACAGGCAGAAGTCTATGGGAAATGTGGCTTGTAGTTTTTCTTCTTTTTACGACAAATGATTTCAAGACTCTGTTTGCTTCTGACTGCCAGCACCTAAACCATAACCAATTATTTCAGTAAAAGCAAACTGTGAAATGGAGAGGGAGATGAACATAGTCCCCAAGTACTATAGGCAATTATGAAGACCTATAGGTGAAGGTAATTCTTCTGTCTGCCATTTACTATTAAAACATACTCCAAAATCTTGCCAAGATGCTAGCCTAGGTGTTTGCCAACCTAACACTATGCTATTTTTATACAACATCTCCCACATGTTAATAAATAGCCTGAGAGTAAACCTGAATGTGTATCCTGAGCATTTATATTTAATTTCATTATGTCCTGCATATTAATATTAATTTATGTTGATTAGCATTAGTATATTAAAGAAAGCAAAAACAGCTTTAGTTTGTCAGTGAATTTCAGCTCTTACTAAATGAAAAGGGGTGTCAAATAACCGTGTTGAATTACTTAAAAATAAAAGGCTCAGCTCCCTGCACCAGTAATGTACTTTATTGCATCCTAGATTTCACAGTCTAAAATGATTAGCAGCTCACCAAGAACTGTGAGAATTATTCAAAAGAACTAGAAAAGGGGGGAGCAGGTTGTAGTGAGAAAGTCATATAAAGAACAGTGAATTTTGCATCACAGAGCTCACAAAGGGGGGAACCCATCGCTTTTTCTCAGCTCAACGAGAGTGATACTTTATCAAGCATTTCTGAAAGTAAGGCATCCTGCTGATTTTATTTTGTTAAACAAGGAACAAAGCACATTGCTTTATTAACAAGAATGCATTAAAGCCATGGACACTCAACACAGAAATCAACTGAAAAAAATCATAATTGCTATATCTGCCCACCCTAAAATGTCACTGGCTACAACTAATGTGGAACTGAAAGACAACTGGCAGCAATATGACTAAAATTGCATGCCAATGTGATTATGCATTTGATTCTCCAATAACCATAATATCATGATATTCTACTCACCGAATAGTGCATCTTTCTCTTTATATAGTAACATGGTAATTGTTGGGAAATGACTTCTGGGAGTTTTAAGAGTTCTCTGAATCACATAGTCAATCTAAGTTACTTTTCCCATTAGGATGTACTGTGTGAAATCCATATTCAATCACTACTTTATTAAGCTAGATTGCAAATGTGAGTTTAAACAGGAACACGTACAGCCCTTGTTATTCCTGAGAAGATGAAAGAGTTTTAAGAAAACCTCAGATCATACATGGGAGTATGCAGTGACCAGATTATGGGTTTCAAAGACAAATCAGATTGACACCTGTGACCATAACAGCCCAGGCATTCCCATGGCTCCTGACCATTACCTGTCCCTTCCCAGTTCCACCCTTATGAGTCTGAAGCCACATCTCTTATTTATGAACTCATCTCTGCCATGTAATATATACAAATGAAGAATGAGGCACTAAAGTAAGTAGGGCATGATTTCTTCATTAGTAAGACTGACAATACAGTGTTGTGTTGAAAATGTAGGCGATGGATGCACACAAATTGTGGAATTGCCCCTGTCACTGCCTATGAGGCTCGTGACAAACACATTAACCTCTTTGCACTCAATTTCTTAACTTGCAAAATGAGAAAAGACCATCTTTTTAGAGGTCTTCCAATCACATTTCCGCAAGGTTTACCCTCCTATCATCCGCTGCAAACTATGAGAGGCTTCAAGAATGTAAACAACAAGAACAAGAAACAAGGTTGAGAAGAGGAAAGCATATCTTATCTCCTCAACCCTGCAAACTCTTCCTTATTCTCTATTCTGGTGTGGATCTTTAAAAGTCCCCCAAAAGCTCATGTGTTTCAGGCCAGGACCCCAATGTTTAGAGACTAGCCTTTTGGAGGTAATTGGATGATGAGGTTCTGAGCTTGTGAGTGGATTCACCGAATTACGTATTCACCATTCATAGTCTTTGGGGAAAAGCTTTATTACGAGTTACTTCTTTGCTTCTGGCCTTGCTGGGATGAGTAGCCTTATCCATCACACAGTGTTGATTTAATGGCGCTCTGCTTCATGGTGGACCCACAAGTGAATGTGCCAATGGGATGAAACCTCTGAAACTGTGGGCCAAAATAAATATTTTTTTCCTTTTAGTTGATATATTAAGATATATTGTCAGAGTGGAAAGCAAAGACATACACAGGCACTAAGCCCTAAGAAGTAGGCTGACATCATTTCTTCTGAAGTTGGTTTCTCTTGGTCTCATTTTTTCCACTCAGAAATCTACTTTACCAACTCATCAAAGAAATGAAAGAACACTCACAAATCAAATCCAATTATGACAATATGGATGACATTGCATGTTCTAGACCATGGCTCTCTCAGTTTTCGCATGGACCCACAGTCTCTAAGTTCTCACTATCACACATCTCCTCTAGTTGAATCTGAAACCTACAAGAAGCTGGGTTGTTCTTGACTGGGGCTGCTTGTTTGCCTTGTTGAATAACAGGACTCAACTCTGACACAAGAGCTGTACTTACTGGACATGAAGAAGCTTCTGTGGCTGAGTAAAGTATTACAAAGAGGCCCCACTGAACCAGAAGGATGCAGAATGTTCTCACTCACCACTCATGCAGACAAGTTCAAGGCTAGCAGCAACCAAGGGTTAAGTGACAGTCTCCTGAAAACAGCCCATGTAGTCAGTCAGGCTAATATTAAATTATTTCTTATCTTAATTACTATCACCAAGATCTTTACAAAGAACTCGAGTCTCACCTTGCAGCAATGAAGGACTTGTTTTCCTAAATATTTTTACAATTATTATTATTATTATACCCTTTGTTTGAGATGACATGTAAGCAATTTCTAAATTCACAATTTCTTTATTTAATTCCCAGTCCAGCCTAGAATTTTAAGTAAATAACATACATATGGACCGCTTATGATTATCTCAATTCAAGGAAGCTGGTATTACTGGCTACTGATGGTGAAACCGATGAGTACCTTCACTCCAGATTTCATTTCAGTGAAGCAGGTCAACATATATTCCGGGGCCTTTTACTCACTGGTATGTTGGCTTGGTCATTTAAAGCAACGCATACTAAATAAAATGTCAGGGCATTGTTGTGTACTAGCCTCCTTGATCGCCATACACAGAATCAAGCCAGAGGATGCACTCCTTAAAGATGCCTGTCACCCAACTCAGCTTCTGAAAAAGGGAAAAACTTTTCTAAGCAGAGACTCACAACAACCATTCAAAAAGGTTGCATTTACCTGAGCCAGAAACAAAAGAACTCTGTTTTTTTAGACCCATTAATGGCTAACATAATAAGGTAGTCCCCTCTAACTCCTCCTGTTAAACTACCGATCTGTTTGTGTCCTCTGTTTCTGCTTGCACGAGTCCTTTCCTGGCTAGAGAACAGAACTGCAGCTCAGCTCACTGGAGCATTCACTTTATGTAGGCTGAGAATTTCCTTAATTCTAGGATTGCAAAGAAAAGCCAACAAGATTTTTTTAACTAAATGTATTGTTATTGTGTCTTTTGACATCTGTGATGTTTAAAATAATAAACACATTTATTGAACCATGATTTATTAAATGACACTAAGAAGTCGATAAAGAGATGATAAAATCTTTGACTAGGGTCCTGTTCATTATGAAAATATCAGCCACTGTGTAGAGAATGAGTTTTCTATGCAAATGTGTGTGAAGAACCCTCAACATGACGAATGGCTAAGACAAGGTTTTGGGTGATTTGGGGCCTTGCATTTACTATTGGATATGTAAATATCTATTGACCAGTAACCTGACTTGGAACTAAAGAATACAAAAATGCAACCTTGGTACAAGGACAAAAGGTTAGGACTCAAAAATAAACAAATAAAGGAGAATAATAATTGGGATAAAATGCTTTATTGCTCAGGACCAACCCAAACAAAATACATGAATTGTGAGAGGAAATGACAAGGTGAGGAATTCTGATAGTTAAGGTAGTATTTATCTTTCCTGCTGCACATAGCCTCCCATGCAGCACAAAGCAGTGGATGTGAAAAATGAATTCCATAAGGGAAGAAAGGACACCTGCTAAAATCTTGCCCCAGGAGGACTTGAACATAAAAAGAAACTGTGGAAACAATGCCACTCTGAATGCTCGAAATGCATGTGCCTTCCCATTCTCCCATCTCCATTCCTGGGCCTCCCACTCCCGCCTCTCATGCCAACATCTTTATCAGCTTTTGTTTTCGTTTTGTATAACAAAAGCCAAGGAAGAATAGTGGAAATGATTACGTAAACGCGAAAGAAAAATGTCTATTTTTGACCAGAAGTGACATTACTCTCTGCATTCCAACTGGATCTGATTCAAAAAGCAAGAAAGGAAGGCGGAGAGAGGAGTGAGCTTAATTGAAATATAAAATGAGAAAAGGATATAAACTGTGCTTTTTCTTTTCAACAAGAATGAAATTTACATTTTTGAATTTTTTTTTTTAAATCAGAACAGCTAACATTTCAGCAAACAGGCTGCTTCTGTTTTGCCCAGCAATCATGAAAAGGAATGGAGAGCAGAAGTTGCTTTTGGTTTGAAATATGGTAGATTGGGAAATGTTTACCATCCACAGGCATATACTGAAACTACCATGATACAGATTTGTTTAACCAGAATTTAGGAATTCTAAATTCTGTCCCTAGTCTGCTACTATCACTGACTCAGCTTCTATATTGCTAAACCACTTCCTATTCTAAAGAGTTTGTTCTTTAAAGCTCCATTACCTATGAAAGGTCATGAACCCCAACACCGTCTTTCCACTAACCTAATAAGAAGCCTCCTAATGGTGCTTTGGATCTACTGTGTTGAAGGATATATATGTTTGTTTGACCCACATCTTTAATCCCAGCACCTGGGAAACAGAGGCCGGTAGATCTCTGTAAATTCAAGGCCAGCCTTGTCTACATATCTTATTCCAGGACAGCCAGGGCTACATGATGAGACCCTGCCTTTAAAAAAATAAAATAAAATAAAATAAAATAAAATAAAATAAAATAAAATAAAATAAAATAAAAAATAAACAAGCCAAGAACCCTGGAACAACCAGCCCTCATGTTCAGGATATGACACTTGCTATGAGAAACACAGAAGGAAGGGAATGTTTCAGATGTGACTAAGCAAGGGATGGTCAAAGATGGCTTCTCAACGAGGCAAGAGGTGAGACTATGCACAAACTGATGGAGGGAACCAAACTCGTCCAGATTTTAGAGTGAAATATTCTGGGCATGTACGTCATAATTTTGAAGGCCCCCATTGGGTGATCTTTTAACAGTAAAGAGATATGAAAAACTAGAGCAAAGTTAGCACTGGAAAAAAAATGGCAAAGGAATTGATCTGAGAGCTGGGCCTAGGATGAGGCAGGTGCGGCTTGCAGATGAGCTTGCAGAAGCTAGAAAGAGTGCCTTCCAAGCTCTTTGTTTTTTTCACCTTTTTCTTTCCTGAGCTAGGAGAGTGTCATGTGCTTGAATGAAAAGATTCTTTTGTTGTTGCTGCTGTTGCTAGTATTGTTATTGCTATTATTGTTGTTGCTGTTGTTGATACAGAGTCCTCTGTAGCTCAAGCTGGCCTCAAATCAGCTATATGGCCACGATTGTGCTTGAGTTCTTAACCCTCCTGACTCTATCTCCCAGGTGTTGGGATTAAATGAATAAAGCATGGCACAGGCTGAAGGATGCTTGTCAGTGGAACTGGGCAGTGAACGCTGCCAGTTGAGTATCAGAGCTGAAGAGTGAAGGGATGTCTTCACCAATCACTTTTCTATTAAGTGGATTTCATCTGTGGAAGCTACATCTCCCACTATTGTCCCTCTCAATATTATAAACTATCCCTTCCCCCTTACACTTCCAGGCCTGAAGTAGGAATGGCCAACTACTACAAGCCCTGAGAATTTGTAACATGCAGTAAAGCATGGTGCACTTTCTCTATCATAGCTCTGATATTTTGTCCCTTAAATAAACAGTCCATTTTTTCATCAAAGCTCTGACAATTCAATCATAATGAATGCACCAACTTCTTTCTTGCCTAATCTCCAACTGATATGTATGGTAGGATAATGATTTGTGGATTGATTTTAAAGAGTACAATGTATATGAAATGACTCACAGTGTAGACAGTAAGTACTCTATGATTATCATGTTTAGGAAAAATGATTGACTCACCAATGCATTGAACATCACTTTAGTGGTATCACAGTTATACTGAACAATGATGCTTCATAGCTTTCTTGGTTATTGGTCAACAGTGGCCGCACAACAACAAAGATTTGTGGCTTTAGGGTGTAAAAAGTAAATGTAGTCAAATAAAATAATGAACTCTCTGCTTCATCACCCTCCCATGAAAATGCAGAATGGCATGTCATGAACATGAGTGAGATTAACCGAGACACTCTGATTACGTTACAGCAGATGTAATTCCACGCACAAAATGAAAGCTCATAAAGAACGAATGCTGTAAAATTAGTTTTTGCCTCATTTGTATCCACTTGATAAATGTTATAAACAAAAAGGAGGTTTCAATTAACTGAAAATTGCTAGCCAACCACCAAATGGACAAGAAGAATGGCTGAATTTCCTGTACTGAAAGTGTTTGTTTGCAATAAGGCATTAAATATTTGTTTCTCCCAAAAAGGTGGAGTTACTGAAATCTGTATGACCAAATATCAGATCTGAATACACACTATTGTTTTAATAAATTCTTCATGCTTTTTCAGAGAATATTCAGGTGGATTTTCTGATTAATTTGTTGTAAAATAAAGTCAGGAAGACATGTGTGCAGAGGCCAGAGGTTAACCTCAGCTGTCGTTACTCGGGATCCATCTACTTTGTTTTGTGAGATAAGATCTCCCACTGGGATCTGGAGCTCAAGGATTATGCCAGGCTGAATGAACAACAGGCCCCAGAGATTCACCTGTCTCTATCTCCTACTTCTAAAACCGTCCCCAGCTTTGTTCAAGGTGCTGGGGTACTCATGCCTCCGTAGTGTGTACTTTCTTAGAGCCATCTCCTGAGACTCTAAATGGGAAGACATTTAATCAAAGTTTGGGTATTGTAGAAACACAATATATATCCATACGATTATCTAATTGGAATTGCTTCTGAGATCATAAATTGTATGTTTACCTGGATAGATCTCAGCAGAGCTTTGTGCAGGAATTGTGATTTGGCTCAACTGGATCAGTCAGCATGGGGCCACTCACTCTTTGTTCCACATGAGTTTCAGTCACTGCATTTTTTTTGTTGTTGTTATTGTTGTTGATCACAGCAAAATAATCAGCTGGTAAACTGGAAGCTTCGCATTTTCCTTTAACCTTGCCCTCTTCAGGAACATTTAATCGTCCTTAGGAAATTGGATATTCAGTCTTGAAATTAACATGGTGATAATATAAAGTCGGAAATGAGAGGCTTGAACTGTGTACATTTTCACAAAGTCCCCAAATTCACACCCTGTCATTTTTCCTTCTTACCTTAAAGGAAGAATATTTCTATTTGTAGAGTAAAAGTATCCTTTGGCAATGAATTTGCTGAAGCCAGTAAGCAAAGCTATTGGAAGTTTTTTGTCAAATGGTAGATGTCAGGAGAAATCTTCTGGGGGAGGAAGTGAGGCTGGATGAAGCAGAACTGAGGAAAGAGAAAACATTTAACTCACGTTGTCTATCCTGAGGCTTAAGAATTTTAAGTACAAACCTTCTAATAAATCACTTTGTTTTCTTCCTGCTATAATGGATGTTCACTGAAGTTATGGAAAATAATAGAAAATACTTCTTTTTCTTTTTTAAAATTTATTTATTTCTTTTACATCCCAGTCACAGTTTCCCCTAGCTCCTCTTCTCCCAGCCCCTACCCCCAACACCGCCCTCTCCATTCCCATCCCCCAATACACTCCTCCTTCATTTCTGTTTGGGAAAGGGCAGCTCTCCTGTAAGTATCACAAAAAAATATATATATATATGGTAATCAAGATGCAGTAAGACTAAACAACTCCCCATGTACTAAGGCTGGGCAAGGCAACCCAGTATGAGGAGTAGGGTACCAAAAGCCAGTAAGAGTCAGAGACAGCCCTGCTCCCACTGTTAGGAGTCCCACAAGAGAACCGAGCTACACAGCTGTAACGTACGTGCAGAGGGCCTAGGTCAGTCCCATGCAGGCTCCCTGGTTATCAGTTCAGTTTCTGTGAGCCCCTATGAGCCCAGGTTAGTTGATTCCATGAATTTTCTTGTGATATCATTGATCCCTCTGGCTCTCACAATCCTTTCTTCCCTGTTCTACATAGGATTCCCCAAACTCTACCTAATGTTTGCTGGGGAAAAAAAACACTTCTTTTTCATTCCACCAGAAGCTGTTAGAGCAAACTGCATTTCTGTGCTCATGAACCTTCCTTCTTCGGATGGGTACCTGGTTCCTCTCTATTCTCAGCCTTAGAGAACTGGTTTAGTCTTCGTCCATTCAACTCTTGAACATACATTTATATAACATTTAAGAATTAAAAATAGCTCCACAAAAAGGATATGAAACTTTATTAAACAGATAGGGATGGTTCTTTCCATGAAGAGTATTGCTAGCCTCCAAGATGCAAACAGTATTCCCCAGCTAAGCAAAAATAACCATTTACTCACAGTTATATCAGGATTCAGCAAAAGAGATAGAGGGAAAAAATGGATCCTCACCCTTGCCATATTTTTATTTAACCTAGTACTTATGCTAAGTGTAAGAGAGCCTGTCCAAAAAAAAAGAATAGAGAATGCCGTGATACCAATGTCAGACTTGGTCTGTTGTCAAATTGCTCCTGCCTGGGAAGTTAAACCAATTGCTGCACTTCAGGGAGAAGCTTCACAGACGGAGCTTGATGAAGGCAGTTTTTCCAGCTGAGGGCATTCGTGCACACCCATTGTTTGCAGCTGGGAGGTGAGCGACACACCTTTTGGAAGTGCACTAAACTTTTCATTCTTCTCTAAACGTGTGCCACTCATATCCTCTAAGAAATCCACTGCGCCTGATTTTGAGGCACTTAGAGCATTTAGGGTTAACTTCTCAGAGCATGACAATTCTTAATGACCCAATTTCTAAACGGAAAGTGGAGAAAAACAAATTTCACAACAAAATCTTGCCAGCACAAAAGCAAAGACACTTCTAAAGTAAGCTCGGCGCGCAGCTCCAGGGTATCCTTAATACTCACAGATCTTGTCTTCTTATGGATTTAACAACTGTGCTTTAATCTGCTTAAGTTCCGGCACTCCTATCTTCTAGTCCTTTCGATAGAACGAAAGAAGCTCCCAGAGACAGTGCTGTCTGTCCCTGAGATTGCCAATTAAGGAATTGTGAATCAAAAGAAGATAAAGAAGACTCGTGACATTAGTAATGCTTGTAAGTGGCCATTCTGGACTGGTTCAAAGTCAGAGACGAGTTCCACGGAAGAGAAAGAAGAAAAGCTTACCACTCTCCATTCTAAAGGTAGAGCTAGGAAGGAGGGCCAGAGAAAATGGAGGAGGCAGCTACCATTGTGAACTAGCCCTGTTCCTGAGCTAGACTGGACACCGTTGGACATAGCACCCTTCCCGTTCCCCCCATCATGGTTATCCCCACCCCCATTGTTATATATTCCCCCAGCAGTTTTTCAATATCTCCCTTTTTTCAGTATTTTATCTTTTTTATAACATTTAATTTTTATTTTATGTTCATTGGTGTTCTGCTTGCATTCATGTCTGTGTGAGGGTGTTGGATGTCCCGGAACTGGAGTTACAGACAAGTGCAAGCTGCCATGTGGGTGCTGGGAATTTAATCTAGGTGCTCTGGAAGAGCAGCCTGTGCTCTAAACTACTGAGCCATCTCTCCAGCCCCTCTTTTCAGTATTTTCAATCTGATTAGATCAGCAGAGTGAATGTGTTTTGTAATCCTGGAAAATATTTACATTGGTAAAGACAAACATCATGTTATTCACATTAGCAGTACATCAACAGCTATTATAAAAACAAGTATAACTTATAATAATTTAATCCATATTTCAACAAAATAGAATTTTATTTTTAAATTATGCCCAAAATCATGCTAAGAAAACTGAATCATACCAAGATGGCAATATTAAAATATTAACAAATTTATTGTTCAAGTTTTCTTATAGCTCTGTGCGTCATTCCAAACTTTAAAAAATAATTTACCATTAGAAACAAAGGTCAAGCTTTTGTTCCTTCAACTGGGGTCATTCAAGCTGTCTTGGAAGAGAATTGTGCTATTTTCAGTGATGCTCAGATCTGTGTAAATTAGGTTTCACAACAATTGGTTTCTTTGCAAATGAATGATCCATTTTGACAAATAGCACATGTTATTAGAATATAGAACACTCAATAATAACAGTTGAACACAGTTTATTTACATAATAGTAACAGGTATGACTATTAGGAAATTTACAGTTAATTTGATCTACTTTCTTTGAGATACATATGTACACTAGACAATCCAAATGAATTTTCATTAGTTATTAAGTTCTTACTAACTGTTGAAACTTTTATGAGGTCTCTGTTGCTATATTATTCAATAAGATAACCACCAGATACGTATGACCATCTAAACATCAATTTAAAATGATTTAGGTGCCTACTGATAGAACAAAGTAAGTTTACAGAGACAGTGTCCCTGAGGTTGCAAATTAAGGAGTTATGATTCAAAAGAAGGTGATGTGACTAGTGGATATTATATGGCGTGGTGTAAATTTAGACACAGCCACAACACATTGAACAGAGCAACACATTGTACAGTCTCTGTACTCAAAAATGGATCTATCAGCTTAATCTAGGTTTCTGCTTGAATCTTAAAACTACAAAACAATATTTTGTGATTATTTGTATCCACATTAGGCTTCTAGGTGTGGTGATTTTCTCTGAGAATTTTGTTAAAATGAAGATACTGATTCAGAAAGTCTGAGGTGGCACTCAAGATTCTACAGTTCAAATCAGCTCCCAGTAGACACTAATGTCAGTTCATAGGCCACCCTTCAAGCAAGAATCTAGAGAAAATGAAAATGTGTGAAATCATATAGACATTGCTGAGGTACCAAAACCAATACCTACCCATAAAAATAGACTTCCTGAAAAAGAATAAAACTTAAAACCACTCATGTTTAATTTTTCTAGAACTTAAAAGGTTTGTACATCCTTAAGCTGGAAGAGTCTGGGATGAGAAAAAAATGCTCACAGGTGAAATTATGTTTCCAAATATTAATTAGTGAAGGGAGACAGTAGAAGATTATGTGGGTATAAAAATATAAATATGACTTCAACAAGTATTTATACAACTAAAATGAAGCAGTAAGTGACCAGGTGAAAACCTGAAATAGAAAGACAATGATTGACACTGAAGTTTCCCTAGGGCTCATCATAAGATTAGAAGCAATAATTTAGTGAAGAATACCTCTCTGCAGAAGATGAAGGAAGAATTGTAAAGGGAATAAAAAGGCTAGTTGCCTGAGCCAAAAGGAGCTGAGAATTGAAAGCAGGTGAAACTGCCTGAATACCAATCAAAATCTGTGAAAAAGAAAAGATAAAACAGGAGATGAGTTGATGATTAAGAGAGCCTCCTGCTCTCGTAGAACACTCAAGTTGGGCTCCCAGGACCCACATCAAGTGGCTCACAACTACGTTTAACTCCAGCTCAGGGCACCTGACACCCTCTTCTGGCCTCTGTGGGCACTCAAGTGCACATGTGCAGACACACACATACACATAAATACAAATGGATCTTAAAAATAGAAAACAGAAAAACGGGTCTTAATAGTTATAAAAACACCCAACTTAGATAGGAAATCATGCAACACATAAAAGGAGAAAATATAGATATCACAATTCTCCTTCATGAGTCTATATTTTGAAAGCAAGCTATTAATGTCTACAAAGTTAAGTACTAATTTTTGCATCGTTTGGGACTGTATGGGTTTTTTCATTTGTTTGTTTTAGGTTTTTATTCATTCATTTATTCGTTCATTTTTTAAAATATGCAAAATAAAATATAAAAAAAAAACTATCACACTTAGGAATCCCCTCAAAACACTAAACTGGAGCCATAGTATGTATGCAGAGGACCTGGTGCAGATCCATACAGGCCTTATGCTTTGATGTGTCAGTTTCTATGAGTTCAGAAGAGCTTTGCTTATGTTGATTTAGAGAGCCTTGTTTGCTTGGTGTACTCCATGCCCTCTGGCTGCTACATTCTTTCTGCCTCCTCTTCCACAGAGTCCCCTGCACTCTATGACAGGAGTTTGAACTCAAAAAATCTATTGCCAGGGATGCTCATGTTTGGAGACAATAAATATCTCATGTCTAAGAACTCAACAACTATCTTATACATTGATGTTTTATTGTAAACAAGATATTTATTGCTGGAAACACCACATGCTTTGGTTGTAGGACATAGAAAAACCAAATGGAACTGGAAAGTGTCTTTGCCACTGACTAGCTTTTGGTGCGCAGAAAAAGTACTGTGCAGACTGCTGGGGAAGAATTGTCACTAATAATCTTACTCCATCGTGGCCCCTGAATGACTACTCACTACTGATCTATCTATGGGCAAGAACATAAGCATTTTGTTATGTTCCCCACCAGGCAAGATGGGCCCACTGGTGCAGTAGTGGTATAATTGCTGTGGGGTAACCAACTGCTTCTTGAATGGGTTTAAGGTCCTCTCCAGGTGAAGGAGTTTATATATGGTACCTTAAACCTAGTAAAAAAACCTATGGCTGAGGATGTCATATCATAGGGCCTAGCAGGGAAGCTGCTGCTGCTATTTTTGCTGAATGAACATGTATGTCCACCAAACTGTCTTCTGAATGCTTACGTTTCTGTCCATAAATTAGTGCTGCTCTCAGTTGTAGTCCTAGAAACTTCTTTTTGCAATGGGTGGTGGTTAGTGCAGAAATGAATAACTGGTCAAAGTTTCAAGAGTAAGTGACTGTTTAAGGCTTAGCTCTAAATAGGACGTACACCCCTGCTCTAAGATTCTAGGAACATTATAAAAGAGAAGATGAGAAGAATGTAAGATCTGGGGATGTTGTCCTCTAGGCATGAGGTGACTGTTGTACTCTTGAACGTTCAGCAGCTGTGGATTACCCAAACAAGATATGCATAAGATTGAGCCTGTCAACCTTCATCATGGAGAAAGAAAGGGCAACAAGGCCCTGGACCCAGCCCTAAAGATTTAGAGACCATAAATGGTTGTTTGGTGAAAGGGGAGACATTTTTTCACAGGTATAGGTACTGGCAAAATACCCAAGATCCTGTAAGGAATTCCCTAGTCCATGCACCTGTAAGCAACACTAACTTGGGTCATCAAAGACAAAAGATGTGAAAGGAGAAGGGGACCAATTAGAAGGAGGAAGAGGATCAGTGGGAGTGGGAAGGTACAAAGGAGGAAGATGAATAATGATGAATATGATCAAAATGCAGTATATATGTATATCAAAATGTTGTAATGAAACTGATTATTATGCATTATTAATATGCAGTAATGAAAAGTTTGAACAGTAAGATACGACTGCAAACTTAAATAAATGAAAAGCAAACAGATTGTTAATGAGTACCATAATCTAAAATTATTAGAATTATTGACTAAATAAATGCTAATTTAGTTATAACTTAGTAGCATAAATTTTCTAATATGTGGCTTTCAACATAAATGAGATAGTATAAAAAATAGGAAGGAAGGAAAGAAGAGAAAGAAAGAAAGAAAAGAAAGGAAGGAAGGAAAGGGGAGAGAAAAATATTGTCTCATTAAATAGACGTTTTAGTCTGTAGTCAACTTAAAAAAATATATAGTACTTTTTATTTTATAGTAATATAAAACAGTTATCTAAGCCATTATGAAAGTAGTATTAAATATTATATCAGAATATGAAAAGTACAATTATTAGATATGGACGAGTTCATTCCTAGAAATCCATAGAGAAATTTTCAGAGGTACATTTTTTAGCAAAGATTAATCGGCAGACCTCCCCTACAACCATGCTTTAGTCATGGCTGTGGATAATCATCAAGCCTTGCCTTGCTCTGTGATTAAGTACACAGTCTACTACTATTCTATATTTCCTTCCACAGTACCTTTTGGTGTCCCAACCCCCATACTGGACTTGTACCTAGGTCCTTATATATGCTAAGCAAGTGCTTTACCCCTGTTCTGGATAGTTTTCTGTCAACTGGACACGAGTTAAGAGTCATGAGAGAGGAGAGAACCTCATGAGGAATGAGGAAATGACTACGCAAGATCCCACTGTGGGCAAGACCATATGGCATTTTCTTAATTCATGATCACTGTGGGAGGGCCCAGTCAGTGGTGGATGGGGCCATCCCTGAACTGGCAGTCCTGAGTTCTGTAAGAAAGCAGGCTGAGTAAGTCATGATGAACAAGACAATGAGCAGTACCCTTCCATGGCCTCTGTATCAACTCCTGCCTCCAGGTTCCCACTTTGCCTCAGTTCTTGCTCTCACTGTTTTTGATGATGAGCTGTGATATGGAACTCTGAACAAAATAAACCATTCCTCCCCCAGTTGCTTTTGGTCATGCTGTTCCATCCCAGCAATAGTAACCCTACCTAAGACATCTTCTGAGCTACAGCCACAGTCGTAGTTCAGGGATTCTCACAAAATGTCCCAGGGTCCCTGCTGTCTGTGTGCATGCACTTGTCTCTTTATTCCCACACACAATCTGTGGTTCAGAAGCCAATTCTGCCACCCTCCAGCCCAGCTGTAGGAACAGCTGTGTTTAGTTCAAACTAAATGCACTCAGTTCACCAGCCACATTCAGTATTTCCTCGTGGTCGAATTCGAACTAAGCAGGTGGACTTGGAGTGCTCACCTCCTCCTTCTGAACTATGTCATGCAACTTACCCAAACTACACGAGTCTCTTCAGGAATGGTACCATGAGGTGAATACAGCCAAGAAATGAGCAAGGAAAGGCAGCCAGAGCCACGGGATTGTTAACGTTCTGGACTTGCGATTATATGAGCCAATAAACTTTCTCCAGCTTTGAGCACTCTGAAATGAGTTTCCATTTGATTATTCCTGCAGGCACCCTAGCTGGTACACACGCTTTTTGTTACCCTTTTAAAATCTGGACCTCCAAGAACACTTTTGAGATTCAATCAACAGTGGTTTCCTCCTTGCGTTGCCCTGCTGGGGACTGAAGATTTGTAGATAGAGACTTGATTGGGAAATGTTTTAAATTCTGCCTTAGCTTCGAGTCTCCAGTGCAAAGAAATTTCCTGGTGATGTGATATGGGAATACAAGTGAGACTGCAGTTTCCCAGGACCACTAAAATGTTCACAATAGAGCATGCTCTTCATGGAGGGAAATCCCAAAAATGAAATATCCCACATTCTCAACCTGAGATTTTGATAAATAATGAAATCAAGTGAGAATAAACACAGCTATAACTGACCTCAGCAAAACAAGGGGTAAGTAAAGGGCTGATATGATTTATATACAAGAGGGGGTACATGGGGAGCATGTTAGCAGCTTTCTGTTTTACAAAATTTTAGTCATCAAAACTAAGACACAGGCTTCTGTGAATCCCAACTGTAGTGGTATCTTTTATTATTTTCATTGTGTACAGAACCACAGTCTTCGAAACTAAGAAGATAATTGGAGGGAAATGAAATTTTGTGTGCTGTCTTACTTTTGTTTGCCTGCTATGACACACGTCGGTAGACCGGGTAATTGACAAGCAACAGAAACGCATTAGTCGCAGTCCTGGAAGTTGGCTAGTCCAAGATCAAGAAGCCAACAAGTTAGGTGCCTAGAGAAGAGACATTGGCCGCTGCACACACAGTGTTCTGTGGCTTTGTTTTCCCATGATGGAAGAAGCAACCAAGATCCCCTGGGCCTGCATTCATACGGTGCTGGTCTTGCTTATGAAGCTCCTACCCTAAGACTCCACCAGACGTTCTCAGGCTCAAAGTAAGTGAGATTAGAGATTACATTCCAACACAGGAATTCTAGAGGAACAAACATGCTCATCCCACAGCAATGGCACCCCACACCTGGTCATTCAGAGCTAAGGAAGGCATGCTGCCAGACCCTGCACTTCTCCCTCGTACCTGTCTGCATTAGACCCCCCCTTTCCTCCCACTTAACAACTGGTCCCAAGATAGCTGGACCCACAGCATCTCTGAGATTTTTAAGTAGATGTATGGCTGACCGAAAATGTCCCTGCTGTGCTCTGGTTCCCTAATTAGGAAGGTTTGGAAAAGGAGAAAACTGTCACCTGGGAGAAGTAACATGCAGCAAGGGGACAGGAGAGAAGAGCAAAGAAACCCAAATTTTGGCCCCTTATCTTTCCATCAGTACTTCAAAGCAAGGGACATAATTTCTCTTGAAATTTACCTAGGATACCAGATTTTTAAAGATCCAATGCAATACAATAAAATTACTTTTAATATAATATATACTTCTACTTTAGATGGGTAGCATCCATCTCCAACATTTGACTTTGGCTAACATAGGCCCTCTCTCTCTCTCTCTCTCTCTCTCTCTCTCTCTCTCTCTCTCACACACACACACACACACACACACACACACACACACACACACACTATTCTCTGTCACTCTCTTACCTCTATCCTCATGAAATTTATATAAAGATGATTGTAGAAAGAATTTACCAAGGGATTTTGAGGAATTTACTTTGACCTATGTAAACCTGGGATCAGCATCATATAGTCTCAAAGATTTGCCCACATAGTAAAGCTGTGCTTCATGCAGGAAGACATTCTCAACCTTGAGAATGGGCTCTGAAGCATATCTCAGAGAGCTAAGTTAACAGAACTATAGGTGTTTCAGAACAAATACATGTGTGCAATTTCTATATATGTGCTCACTCTCACAAATCCATAATAGCCAGGGACTTCCAAATCATATACAAAACATGAATGTGGTGAAGTGTATCTGACTATTTCCTAGAGGGACTAATGCCCAGCATATACTAGCTCTGGGTAGAAGCATTGAGCATATTGCCTGTAGTACACAGTGAGATGACTGTCAACACAATCTACATTCTGCAATTTTTGAGATTTTTAACAAGAGACTTACAATGCAGGGGTGTGGAGAATTGACAGATTTTGCACATTTTAGTGCCTTTTTACAATGTTTGCTATGTTCAGCAAAATATAAGCTTTCAGATTTAAAATATGTTTTCTAGCTTATCCCACTGTGCAAATCAGTACATTAAGCAAGCCTAGCAGAAAACCATAAGTAGGCAGGCAGAAAAGCTGCGAGAGGCTTTCCTATTAAATGTGATGGGAAATAAGATTTAAATATTGGTTTGCCCACCAGTCTATGAAGCAAAAGCAGCCCAGATATAGAAAGAAAAAGAACACAAAACAAAGTCAACAGAGATGCATAAGTGATTGTCAAATGTAGAAGAGCTTGTTCTAAAGAATCCAAATTAAAACCTACTGCATTAAGCATTCTACATTAAACACCCTCTTCTAAAGCTCAGGATTACTGTGAGATAAACCACATAGCAAATAAACCCATGGGGAGGATCTGCCTCTTGCTCAATAACAGCCTAGGCAGGTGTTCCTGGTTGGCAGGTAGCTCTTCTGGGCAGGGAACCTGAAATCCAAGCTGCTTTCATTGAAGACACTGTGGTCCAGGGAATTGTCTGTGTGTTTTGTTACCATTTGGATATGAAGTATCCCCCAAAGGCCCATATGGTAAAAAGCTTAGTCTCCAGTGTAGCAGTTTTCAAGGTGGTTGGATCATGAGGGTTCTGCCTTCATCAGTGGATTAATGCACTGACAGATTCATAGCTGACCGGACTACTGGGAGGCTGCAGAAACTAAGATCAAACCCGGTTAGAGAAAGAGATCCTGGGAGGCATGCTCCTGGAGATTGTACCTGATCCCTAGTCTCCTCTGCTCCTCCCCCTCCCTTTCTCTCTTCCAACCCTCTTTTCCCTCATTCTTGCTATCCTTGGTCCTGGCCCTGTCTCTGTCTCCCTGCTTTCTGGTTGTCATAAGATGACTCATGTTCACTCTCTACACTCTTCCAACATGACTCTTCCAGCTCACCATAAGCTTTAAAGGAATGGACCCATGGTTATAGACTGAGACTGTGAATTAAAAGAAACTTCCTCCTCACAATTATTCTCCTCATGTCTTTTTGTCACAGCATTGGAAAGCTACCTGACACATCCTTATCATATAAACTACCGGCATGCCCACAACCACGTGGTACAAGGGAAAAGACAAGGAGGAAACATGTGTGCTGAGATGAGTAGTTGGTTCGTGTGCAAAGGTTTTCCATTTTCACGCCATCAAGAACTCAGTGACAGCTAGCTGGTACCCAATTGGTTAGGGCATGGTACCACCAGCTCAGCCACAGCATCCCACTAGATGTAGGAGCTGGAGAAGGAGACTTACTGGGTGCCAAAGAAAAGAAGAAGGGATTTGGTGCCCACTAAATAGTGGAAGAAAGAGGGTGTACATAGTGTTCATCACATACACACACATACACACACACAAAAAAAAAAAAACATGTTGAAATAGCAATTCTTGCAGACTGAATTGTTGGGAAAATATATGAAGGCATCAAAAGAAAGTTGGACTGAGTATGATGCAAAGCAGTGAGTGTTTTGTTATAATTTCAGTTAATCATTTTGCTGTCCCATCAGAGAGACATTAGTTTGAGAAGACAAGTAGCAATAAATTTCGGCACACTAATCTCATGACCTCCAGGCAAATGTGATTTAAAATGAGAAAAGGAAACGGGGCACTTTGGACCTGAGTGCAAATCTCATCCCTGAATTATGGTATTAAGTGGTAACTTCTGTAAATTCCACTTTCTCGTCTTAAACAACGCACTGAGAATGTTGTCTCCCAACTTGCTGGGATTCTTATAACACTCAGAATTAATATTTGATAAAACAGAGAAACATTTTGAAATGGTATAAGGCTAAGTATGCTTTTATGGTATATTTTTAGATTAGCGATTATTTACTTGGCTTGTTTTTTTTTTTTTCTTTTAATCTAAATACTAAGAGAGAGGGCTGGAGAGATAGCTCAATGGGTCATGTGTGTTAAAATTGGAAAAAAATAGTTTATAAAATTACCATATGCATTGTATTAATTATTTTCTGTGACCAAATAACTGAGGGGAAAAAACTTGAAGGAGGGATATATATATATATGGCAATTTCAGGAGACATAGTGAAAGGAAACGGCGCTGGTCACGATCACGACAGAACCCAGTGAGGAAACACAGAAAGAGAGGCGCAGAGAGAGAGAGAGCATGGGGGTCCGTGTGTGACCTTTTAAGGCCGGGGCACAGTCGCCCGCTGATGACGCAAGGCATTAAACCTGGAGGAGTGAGAGTAGGATCCTTACACTTAAGTCTATCAGGGTGGAAAAAGCAGGGCTACTGGAGTTTGCGGAAGCTGGCCATATAGCATCTGCAGTCGGAAAACAGTGCCAAATACTGCTGCTGGCATCACTTCCTTCTCTTTATTCTGTCCGGAAAATCTTATTGACCACATTTAGTTAGAATGGGTCTTCCCTTCTCAATTAACCTAATCTAGAAAATCTCTCACAGACACGTTGAAAGATTTGTCTCTATGGTAATTCTAAACCCCGTCAAACTGGCAAGGTTAAGTATCACGTGCACCATACACAAACACACACGTGGGAGATGGCTGGTTGCTAATGGTTACAGGTACACACTCATATCTCAATCGCGATGATTCCTAGGTTGTGCTGATTTATTCTAAGGTCCAATTGATGATTGCATGAGTTTGACTTTGTTTTAAGCACATAGTATGACAGGGGGGCTTTATGAAGAACTTAGGAAACCAGGGGGAAACTTCAAACAAATTCTAACTCTGCCACCTGGGCTGGCCTCTCAAATTGCTACCAGCAAGCTTCCAGCCCAGCCTCTGCAGTACCAGAACTATAGACGGGCAGGACAGGATGGGGGGTCAGGAAAGGAAGGAAGTCCGTTCACACCCTGAATGTGTTGTTCGTTTTCACTTGCATCTTAGTAAGGTCCTCCTTTGAGAGAAGCTGTCTTCATCCATTTAAAAAAAAAAAAAAAATCACTAAGATAAACGGAGACATTTCTCTTAAAGGAGTCACAGAGAAATTGCATATTTATTGCAATACACCTCAGTCACATGAACACGTGGAAGCATCTCTGTGGTATCTGCGCACCCCCCACCCCGGGCACTCACTCCTTGCCACCTCCCTGACACCTTCCCACACCAGCTATTCCCCAGTTCTCACATCTTTATCAGGATACTTCATTGGTCCTAGCTACAACCAGTCCGACCACGTGGGGGCGCCAAAGTAAGCCTAAATTACGTCTATATAAACGCAAATTCCTTCCCATATGCTTTAAAGAAATATAAGGATTCAGTCCAGGCAGGTTGAACTCAATCCCCAGGGGAGTCTTTGCCCTGGAGGAGATGGGAATGAGGGATGGACTGGGGGGAAGGCGGGAGGAGAGGGGAGAACAAGGGAATCCGTGACTGATATGTAAAATTAAATTATAAAATAAAAGAATTATAAGGAGATTAAATTGTACCCCGGGGACACATTGCACCTCTCTGGATGTGTACACCCTCACAAGGCATGAAGGCCTTGAGTTTCTGGTTGAATAAGTCGGGCCTTGGAGCCTTAGACCCTGCTAGGTTCCAGGTGCCATCTATTCTGTTCTTCCATTACCTCGTAACTCACGGTAGGAACTTAAAATAGAATCACCCTACCCATTAAATTTCAGATGACAAATATAATATACAGACCTACAGTGAACAAAGCCTTGGTCTGAGATCTGCCTGGTTAATCTGAAGGAGAAGGAAATGTGAGAAGAGAAGAAACAGGAAAAAAAAATTTTTTTTTTACCCTAACCAAAATTTTCCCAGAACATAGCTCCTCCACTGCACCATTTCACAGCCCTTGGGGCAGGTTTTATACAGTGATCTGAGGAGAAGCAAGGCATCGTGGGTCCTCTATAATTTCTAAAGGTAGAGTTCAACCGCAGTAATGAATTCACAGCCTTGGTGTCTACATAGTATTGGCTTTCTGGTTTTTATCAAGGAAGTGATGACAGTCCTTATCCAAGTAGTGTGTTGAGGAGATTAGAGGCGGCAGTGTGATCAGCAATGCCTAGTGTGAACCCTTCCTACCCATCCTGGAAGAGCTGTCAGGATCACTGGGTTAGCCCTCCTGCCTTTTACAGCTCTCTAACACTGTGTTTACTTTGACTCCGTCAGACTCGAGAGTCGTTTAGTATAAATTTGTATGAATTATGGCGATAAATAATGTCTAAGTGTCGCAGAGAATACCAAAGCAAGACAGAAACAGCATGCCTGCTTACCGCACAAATTTCATGGCTGCTTGTTCTGAATTCAGTGTCCTTGAAAAACCATAAGCAGCTTTGTGAAGGAGCGGCAAATGTTTACGAAGAATACTTTAAAAGAAAGCATAGCCCTAACAATTAACAAGGCAGCTTTATTGTGAAAGATGGTATCAGTCTAGGGGAGAAACAGACAAGGAATAAAAATGTGTTTTTAGAGTTTTCAAACACTTCAGATCTTGCTCACCCACCCCTGAAAATTATAATTTCAGGATTATCTTGTGCACAAATAGCTAAACTAAACATGCGATCAACTGAGTCTTCTCACAACTCTGTAAGTCCAAATTTCTTAAGGAGAAGTTCTTCATTGATGTATTTAGTAAAACCTCAAACAGATTGTTTTATCATTTATTATGATAAGGAAAGCTTAAAGTGGGGCTAGCAAGGAGAGGGGGTGTAGTGAGGGAGGGAAGTCCTAAGGAATATGATTATTTCCATGGGCAAAGCCTTGTCAAAGACCACGATACCCCAGCTCAATGGGAGCGGCAAAGCCTTCTCCAGTGTCGCTCAGAAGGGTGGCAAAGTCTTCCTCTGGTCTGAGTGTGGATGTTGAGAGTGGGTGCAGAAAACTGCCCACCATAGCTTTCTCCCCTGTCATGGATATTAACTTCCTAAAGACTGATTCCCTACAGAGACTGGTCCTACAGAAATCAGCTAAACCTGCTTCCTTGATTCAGGTCTGCACACTAAGCCTACCTCCCTATTTGACTGTATATAATAAACATGTTGAGTTTCAAGGATGTGCAGCTTCTCCATCCCAGAACCCAGACCACCCTGTCCCAGGTGATATGTCCTGTGTTTGTCTTTTCTACATTCCCTTTCTACCACAGTCAGGTCAAGTTCTTGGAGCCAGGCAAAGAACACAACAGAAAAAGAAGGAAAGGAGAGAGGGAGGGAGGGAGGGAGGGAGGGAGGGAGGGAGGAAGGAAGGAAGGAAGGAAGGAAGGAAGGAAGGAAGGAAGGAAGGAAGGAAGGAAGGAAGGAAGGAAGCTTTTTTAAAGATAATTAAATGTTTGTTCCATTTCCAAAGGGTCTTTTAAAAACATTCATCCCTGAGGTCTGTGTAAATGATCTGGTACATATAAACACAAGCATATAAATATGCATGTCCTTTTATCTTGCAAAAAGTTATGCATTTTAAGAAGTAAGATTACCTCACAAATATTTCCCTTTTTAATATTACTAGAGAAATAATTAACTTTGCTTGATAAAAATGTCTGCATATCTTCAGATATACAGCCATAAAAATTGTCATGAAGAGTGCTGAAATAAATGTCTCTGATCTTTGAGAACATGAGTGAACAGAATAGAATTCACACAAAGCCTCTTTGTATTACAATGTTAAACATGTAATACAATGTTAAGAAGATGCAGGTATTTCCTTAACCAGGATTCTCAGAAAGGACAGAGTAATCCCTTACAGTTCTTTTGAAGCATCACCACTGGATGAAAAGGGATGTCGGCTGAGCACCAAATACACATTGGACACTGTGCAAGTGTCTCGGGAATCTCACTTAATATCTTCAGAAAATGAAGGATGGGGGTAGAACTGTTCCCACTTTGTGAAGAAGAGATTCATAAAGATTAAATCAACCTGTCAATGCAAGAAAGAGGAGGGATGGATCTAGTCTCAGCAAGACCATGTGTATCTGATCCATGGGCAAAATGTATCCAGGCATCCCATGCCGCAATCGTACCACTGCCACTGTGTGCAGAAGTGTGGGTGTGCAGACACACGCTATCCCCCCTCTCCACCACATAGTTAAAGCCATCCAGTGTTGAAAAGAGTGAAAGTAAAGTTGACTGAAATAGTATAAAACCTAAGTAATGATGCATGAAACCACTCACTGGTATTGTACAATGGAGGTCACACCTGAATTTGTGAAATAACGACATGAACATTTAATTTCCCTCATAAGCCCCAATAAAGTGTAAATACCATCTGAAGGCAAGAGCTGTGACTTCACTTTAAATATGGCCTCTCGGTTTAGGGTGTCTACTTAAGATAGATCGGGAACACTGGACTTCAGAAAGGGAAGGAATGAGAGTTATGTGTGGCCCCAAAACAATGCTGAGAAACAAAACTAGAATTAACTAAATTACACCAATCAACTAAACAATTCACAAAAAGTACAATTTAACTTTGCTTTCTGAAACTATGTTAATATGTCTAATTCACAGAAAAACATCGTTCTCAAAGTACCAACCACACATGTGGATGGCTACCAAGCGCTGAAGGTCAAGGTCCTACACATTTACTTAGATCTCGGCCAACGCTCCATACTTACATGGCACAAAATATTACACTTGTATAGGAGTGAAATTCATCTGTCAGGGGCTCACAATGGATCTGTTACAAAGAGTGCTGAAGCTTTTCACGTGGAGACCAAAGAAGAGGCCAAACTCACTTTCTCTACTTGTTTCCTCTTCTCGGGGTAGCTGGAAAACTGAACAAACGTGAGAATGCTCAGAAGAGAGACAATTGTTTTAAAAGTTTTGAAGATGCATTAGTGCAAGAGACGGTGGTAGAAACGGCTGAGCTGGAGGAGGAGGGAAAGAGGTAGAAGGACCAAAACTAACAACAAAAAGCCCCTGTGGAGATTTACTAATTTATAAACAAAATTTCAATTTTAAGTGTGGCTGTTTCACCTGAATGTATGTCTGTGCACAGCTTCCATGCCTGGTAACCCTGGAAGCCAGAAAAGGACATTAGATCCTCTGGAACTGGAGTTATAGACAGTTGTAAGTCCCTATGTGGGTGCTAGGATTTGAACCTAGGTTCTCTGTAAAAGGAATAAGTGCCCTTAACCACTGAGAAATCTCTCTGGCCCCTAAAATACAATTAAAAAATAAGTTTGAACAGTAGTACCCTTGTGGGTGGATAATCTTCCTCCCAAAAGCAATGAGTTTTTAATAACAATCCCAATGCTAGGTGAAATGTATGAGACACCTTCTTAAAAGTTGTTGATCAAGGAGTCCACAGAGGCCCCAAGAACAACAAAGACTGTAGCAGTTGTTCATTGTTCCCCATAAGAACTGGATAATAACACCCTGTTGTTCAACATAGCACACACTTTGGCCATATACATAGAAAAATCAAGCTGGAACCAGGCTGAATGCATCATCTCTATTGGATAGATTTCATAGAGCCAGAAGGAGCTGGGGAAGAAGAGCTATCAACATTCTTACACTTCTGTGACTCCTGTGCACTCAATAATAATATTCCAGAAAAGATGTACCCTCTGGTGCATCAGTGACGTAACTGTTATGGTGGTAACCAACTGCTTTATACTTGAATTTCAAGTCCACACCATAGAAGAAAACTCACATCTGGTACTATAAGCACGGTCAAAAGCCCATAGCTGGGTTAGTTAGAAGTCCTAGAAACAAACTTACTACTATTGTTTTGATGAATGTTAATCTTGTCCAACTGCCTTCTAAATATTCATGTTTATATCCATAGACCAAGGTTAAGCTCAACCTTGGTCAGAGAAGTTTTTGGTTGTTGTTTTTTTGTTTGTTTGTTTGTTTTTTGTTTTTTGGTTTTTTTTTTAATTACAGCAGACAGTGGTTAATACAGAGACTTAAATTAGACAAAGCTCCTAGAATAACTATTAGTGGAGTTTGTGGCCTTAAATAGGATAGCTATATTATCTCCTCTGAGGTTCAGGGAATATCACAGAAAAAGGGGCAGAAAGAACATAAAATCCAGAGGATAGAGATCTATGCAACACATGACCTTATGGACACGGCATAGACACTACACTCATGAACTCACTTTCAGATATGGTTATATGCACAAGACCTCTACATAAACATGCCAGTCAACATTTCATCATGGGTAGAGGAGGTGCCTACGAACCCTCCACCCCATCCCCAATGAAGTAATATCATTGAAAGGGTGATTTCTACAGTGGTGTAGTCATTGATAAATTGCTCATGTCTCAATAAATAACCTCCTACCCATAGGCAATCAACCTGAAAATTAAACTCAGTGGGACACACACACACACCACACACACACACACACACACACACACACACACACACACACACACACTATCACCACCACCCCCATAAAAGTAGAAAGGAAACTTGTCCATATGAAGAAGGACTTCAGTGGGTGTTGTGGTTTAAATGACAAACGCCCCCATAGCCTCAAGTATTTAAACACTAGTTCATCAGTGCTGCTGTTTCAGGAGAAGGGGGGCAATAAAATTTTGGGGAGGTGGAACCTTGTTAGAGGAAGTATGGCAGAGGCAGCAGGTTTAGAAGGCTTGTAGCCTTGCTCCACTTCCTGTTATGGGTCTCTCTTCTTCCTGTGTGTGGATGAAATGTGAGCATCCAGCTTCCTGCTTCTGATGCCATTTCACACCATCACCACCAGAATGGACTCTACCCCTCTGGAACCATAAATCTAAATAGACTGTTTCTTCCTTGGGTTGCTTTTCATCACAGTAACAAAATAATAACTAATGCAATGGGCAGGGGATGAGAAGGGGTGATAAGAGTATAGGAAAATGGCTAAAATTCTTTATATACATGCATGAAACTGTCAACAAATTTAAAAATTGAAGGAAAAAAAGGAAGACTCTTCAGATTTATGTTCCAAACATACTGATTCAGAAACATAGTGCATGATAAGACTGCCAAAGCCTTCAAAATTAAAATAATCTATGGCCTAATTTTAAAAAGAGAGTGGTGGTATAGATGATAGCTATTCTTGGCTGTCAACTTAGCTACATCTGGAATTAACTAAAACCCAAAATTAGAGAGCACACCTGTGAGGGTTTTTTACTTAATTTGAAGTTGGAAGATCCACTTCTAATCCTGATCTTTGAAGTAGGAAGACCCACTTTCTGCTGGATGCCTATATAAGGACATGGAAGAAGGAAGCTTTTGCTCTTTGCCTGCTTGCTCTTGCCCTCCCTAGCAAGTCCATTCATTCACTGGCCTTAGAGCCTGCTTCTTCAGGATTCCAGCATAAACTGAAGATCAGCTGAGACATGCAGCCTTGTGGACTGAGCAACTACTGGATCCTTGACCCTTCTATTCACAGTCAGCCATTGTTAAATTAGTTGGACCATACCCTCTAAGTCATTCTAATAAATCCTTCCATTAGAGAGATTCGATCTATACATCCTGTTACGCTAGAGAACACTGACTAATACAGCATCCTCAAAGCTCACCTTGGCATCAGGGCCCACAACTTGGTTGTTCATTGAGGGCTTCTTGCCATAGTCTGTTTCTTTGCCTCAAATACTATCAGTGTCCTCCTAGCTCACCCTGTTCATCTTCCTCACATTTGATACTCTTCTTCTCTCCCTAAAACCAGAGCACCCGAGCATTACATGCCTGTCTTTTTAAACTTAAATTGTATATTTACATTTTATTAAACACTTTATATTACAAAAATGCTTCCTTATTTGCACTTTATATGATGATTTTACTTAATATTTCTAAACTTTAACTTTCATAACTTCTGAAAAAAAAATGCCCGGCTCTGTTTTATTCCCAGTTACTAGCAGAGTTCCTGGTGTGTAATAATTTTCCAAATGTGTGAAACCAGATGACTTCCAAAGACCCCATTCCTATCAAACATCTGACTCCAGCAACTGGCTATTTATTTTAAAGCTAAGGATCAGACTCAGGGCCTTACACATGTTAGAGAAAGTGCTTTGCCACTGAACTATGTCCATCCATGCTTATTTTTTTAGACAGGACCTAATGATGAAGCCTGTGTAGGCTGGCTTTGAACTCAGATCTCCCTGTCCCCACCTCTCAAAAGCTAGGGTTACAAGCCTGCACCCCTACAACAGATCCCAGTCTTTGGGTCAGCTATTCTCTCTGAATTTAATGTACTTCACCTTCATTTAGTTTTTGGTTTTGTGTAACACGAATCTTAAAAGATCTTATTGATAAAAACAGACCTGGAGCCAGGTATTGGGATGAATTCTGAAAGGTCAGAGAAACAGAAAAAGCCACAGCCAACCTCACCTGGACAACTCCTGAAAGCTTCTGAGTCCTCAACCGAATGGATCTCAGCTGAACAGCTGCTAAAAGCCTCAAAGCTTAAAAGCCTCTAGTTCCTGATCCTCACGCCTTATATACCTTTCTGCTTCCTGTTATTACATCCTGGGATTAAAGACGTGTGTCTTTCCCAAGCAAGACATAAGATCTCAAGTGCTGGAATTAAAGATGTGTGCCACCATGCCTGGCTGTTTCCAGTGTGGCCTTAAACTCACAAAGATCCTAATGGATCTCTGCTTCCCAAATGCTAGGATAAAAGGTGTCTGCTACCAATGCCTGACCTCTATATTTAATATAGTGGCTGCTCTGTTCTCTGACCCCCAGATAAGTTTATTGGGGTGCACAATATATCAACCACAGTTTTGTCTCGGGGATGTCCAATTTTTTTTAAGTATTTTATTATGTGTTGCTGGGAAACTGTATTTAAATCAACCCCATTTGCTTGTCATTCATCATAAAGTGTTCTTCCTCTCTGAATGAATATTTTCTTTGATTCTGTAATAGTTGAGGTGATCCTCTGTCAGGAATTTAATATTTCAGTGGTGAGTAGCAAGTGTTACTCTGCTTCTTTCCACCCCTAGGTCTTTATTTCAATTAGTATAATATGCTCATTAAATTAAGACATCTATTATGGTGCCAGTGTGCATATAACAGACAGGAAAATGTCTCATATGGGTCAATTGGAATCATTTTGCTAAATTAACATTGCAGCCTTTTATAAGAGGGTCTTACTAGATACTGTTATTAACCGAGATAGAGCACAAATTGAAATGAGGTTTTTATGGTTTGCATACTCTGAGTAGATCTTCAATGGACAAATGTATATAGACAGCAGCTGGGTTTTCAAAATATACCTTACTTGTATATCCATAGGCTCATTCATTACTTCGTACTATATTATAAACATGCCTGTTTACCTGACTCGGCATATAATAAAACATAAAAAGATGTGTTTGGCAACTTGAGAGATATGTGTTACTTGATATTATTTTATCTAAATTTCATCAATATTCGCAATATGTTTGTGGTCAAATATATGCATGAATATGAGAAAAGGAAGAAACAAAGTGCTAGAGAGGCCCACAGAAGATACCCCCACAATAGACTGCTGGCAATGGTCGAAAGACAGCGGGAACTGACCTACTCTGGTGATGGGATGGCCAAACACCCTAATAGTCGTGCTAGAAACCCCATCCAACCACTGAGGGATCTGGATGCAGAGATCCACGGCTAGGCCCCGGGTGGAGCTCCAGGAGTCTAGTTAGGGAGCAAGAGGAGGGTTTATATGAGTAAGAATTGTTGAAACCAAGGTTGAATAAAGCACAGGGACAAATAGCCAAATGAATAGAAACACATGAACTATGAACCAAAGGCTGAGGGGCCCCCAACTGGATCAGGCCTTCTGAATAGGTGAGACAGTTGATTGGCTTGATTTGTTTGGGAGACATCCAGGCAGTGGGACCAGGTCCTGTGCTCAGTGCATGAGCTGGCTGTCTGAAACCTGGGGCTTATGCAGGGACGCTTGGCTCAGTCTGGGAGAAGGGGACTGGACCTGCCTGGACTGAGTCTATCAGTTGATCTCAGCCCTCGGGGAAGGCTTTGCCCTGGTGGAGGTGGGAATAGGGGGTTGGCTGGGGAGAAGGGGAGGGGGGCAGGAGGGGGATAAACACAGGAATCTGTTGCTGATATGTAGAACTGAATGGTATTTTAAAATAAAAGAAAAAGAAAAATATATCCGTGAATAAAAGATCTGTGAGAGAATCCAAATATCTGCACCTTCCCAAGACATGTATTTTGCAAACCCCCACAGTAATGGTATTAAGAAGCAGACCCTTTAGGAGATTTTTACATCAGGAGAATACTTATGAATAGGATCAGTGTAATATATTTAGTACCAGGGAATCACAGGAGTTTCATCAACACTTTCACATGCAAGGGCACACATAGAAGGCGTTGTCTACATGCAACAGGACCTCACCAGACACTGAATCTGCCACTGCTTTTACCTTGATCTTTTCTTATCCTCCAGAACTATGAGCAATAAATTTCTACTATTTTCAACCACCAGGTCTATGCCATTTTGGTCTAGCAGCCCAGAGACACTAAGACGCTCTTCTTTTTTTTTTTTTTTTTTTTTTTTTTTTTTTTTTTTTTTGGTTTTTTTCGAGACAGGGTTTCTCTGTGTAGTTTTGCGCCTTTCCTGGAGCTCACTTGGTAGCCCAGGCTGGCCTCGAACTCACAGACATCCGCCTGCCTCTGCCTCCCGAGTGCTGGGATTAAAGGCGTGCGCCACCACGCCCGGCTCATAAGACGCTCTTCTAACTTTCATGAATATTATATTTTTATATGGTACAATCCTTAATCAAGGCACTGGGCTGTACTCTGCAGTAATCAATATTGTATGCTCTCTGTTGCTCACTGGTCAAGGATTAGTAACAGACATAAAACTAATTAATAACTGTGGTTAGCTGCATCCTGTGCTCTAGACTCTCTTCTGCTTTCTTACTAGGTGTACGGCCTTGAATGTCTCACATATTCTCTTATACTTTACCAGCATTAAAACCAATCCTGCTTCACTTAAACATTGTGAGTCCTTAATTTATTACTGAAATAACATATGGCAAAGGCGTGGAACAAACAAAAGACTTTGTGTCGTGATCAATCTGCATTTCCCATCTCTAGCTAGTTTGACCACTTGTTACCCGCCAATACTCTTCTCTCAATGTTTGCCGATTCTTTTACCTTCCCGAAAGCATGACTTCAATCACCTCATCTGTCACTCATGCAACGTTTTCCGCAATGCTCTGCACTGGAAGCTCACAGTGAGCTTACACCCTGCAGTCTAACAAGCCAGACCCCCACACAGCTCCATTCTTGTGTACCTCAATGTTAACAGATACCTTGAAGCTAGGGATTGAGGTGGCCATGAGTGCAAAATTGGGAAGGGCCTGAGATGGCTACTTTCACAAGCCTTTTCTGAATTAATAATTTACCTGTTTTGATGGTGGGTTATCCTTTGCTGGTCATCTTTCTTCTTTAAAAAAGTGTAGGTAGGATTTGGGAAAATAAAATACTCTGAGACCTCATTATTCCTACCACACATAGTCCAAATTGTCAATGTAAAATTACCAATTTAAGACAACATTTTATGTTGCCAACCAGTGTGAATTAAGTTAGTTAAATGGCTAATGTGAAGACATGAGACAAGCCCCCAGGACCTCCTGAGGCCAATGGCTGGAGCCAAGTTATCCCTTTAGGAAGAGAACTGAGAACCCAAGCTTTAACAAATAGGGAACCCTGAACTCTGAACCAGAACCTTTGAGCCTCTACCTGACCTAGGAGTTGCTCCCACCTACCTGGAACATAGAAAGCAAAGAATCTCAGAGTGAATATATTAAGTCTCAGCAGTATCAAGTTCATCAGCCGAGTTTCCCCTTCAGTGACCAGTTAGCATGTTTCCATTCACACAATTGCAAATCTTACGAACTCCTAGAAATAAAAAGATCTGTGGCTGCTTATTCCCCACACAAAATGTATAGAGGACTTGCTACTTGTCCAATATTGTATTGCATGCTGAAAAATAAATCATAACTGAACTACGTTCTTGAAGAAGGTAACCTCTCTGTCCACAGCAACGAAACATGACAGTTACACATGCATTTCATTCCAATGCTAAATCTCTTCTATCCTTTCTCCAAATACAAGGGAAAAGCTTGGAGCAGCAGAAAAGCAGGAAAGACGGGCAGAGCTGAGAAGCAGGCTAGGTCAGGTGGAGGCACAGGACATCTCACAGAGGGAAAGGGAAAGGAATACATAACCTTCCTTTGGTCCTTTTGCCCATAAAAGTGTAAAAATTTTTCATTTTGTTTGGTTTTCTAGGGGGTACGAAGTCTACTTTTGAGTGCTAGTATGCATCAGTAATATCGGATGTGTGATGAAGTTTTCAGTCGGGATGAGAGGATTCCCTTTGCTAGTGGTGGATGGGAGCCAGAGTCAAAAGACAAGACCATTCCCTGAGTTTCAAGTGTCTGATAAGGAGGTCTCTGTGAGGAAGGGGTCATCACCCAAGCTCTGACACACAGAGGGGTGACACAGTAGGTCCGAGGAGAAATTCGGGACCTGTCGACAAAATTTTTGGACAGTTAAGAATGGACACCAGATTTCGGCAGAAACCATCAAAAGCAAAAAGAAAACTACCAACCAAGCCCAGCTGAGTAGAGTGTGCCTACTGGCCATCCAAGGACATGGAACATGGCTGCTGAAGGCCTTGGAGGGGTGTGTTCTCCCCTCCTCAACAAGACAGAGCAGGGATGCCAGACACTCAAGAGTCATCCCCAGATGTCATGGGGAATGTTTAGCATGGGTAGTAAAGGAAAACTCACCAACTAGCTGCTGTTGGAAGAAGTAAACAGGCATTGGCTCCTCCAGAAAGTGCGAGAACTGGGTTGGGGGGTCCTATAGACCTAGCTAAGTAATGATCCAATGTGAGGGAAGACAATCCCCTTGGGGTCGGTACAGAACACACCCAAACACCAAGTTCTTGGCACAAAGGATATTTATTCTGCTGGAAGGGCAAGTGGGGGGTGGGAGTGGTGAGATGGGGGGAGGGCAACTACAAGAGCAGCAGCAGCAGTTGTTTCTGCCAGAGTGGGTTTCTAAGGAGACCAAAGGGGGAGTCTGTGCTAAGGTGAGTTGATAAATCTTGACTCGACATGTTAGCCAAATAGTGAATTTTAATTCTTGGACCTTGATGTTTTGTCTCAGGAATGAGTCGGTGGCCAAATAAGGGAATAGACCTTGGTGACTAGGTTTAGGAATGTAGTCTAACAGTTTTCAGTAAAGGGGAGAGGAAAGGACAAAGCCGGGCAGAGCCATGTTAGCCATGCTCAGGCCTGCTAGGAAGCCCTTCAATGTGTGTGATAAAAAGGCATCTCACTGCCCACAGGGACTGCACTAACGTCAAATGTCCCGGTGTGCTGTGCACTGCAGCTGCAGGAACTTCAGTCACTGGAGCAACTGGATGAAGGATGCAGGGGATCTTCCTGTGGGGTCATTGCAACATCTTATATATCTATAAGTCTATTAAAACCAAACGTTGGGGTTTTTATTTAAAAGGAAGCAAGCACTAGAGACTTCCCATAAAGCTATCTTTTTAATACTGTGTGGAAACCAAATATGCTTTCCATCTGGAGCAGAGATATCACATGACCTGTTCAATACGGAAGCAGTGTGGCCCAATCTCTTCAATGGACTAGGAAATAAATTATAAATGTTAGATTATTTGAGAGTAGCTGTATAGAGACAGAAGGCAGAAAGAAACAGGGCCTTGGTCCAATATTAGGTGGGACCATGTTTATTCATAGCAAGAGGGTACTTTTGTCACCCACATGTGCAGATGGCCAAGATTGGATGTGGCTCCTTCAAGGGTGGAAATGACCTGCATGGTCTGCAAAGGGAGATGGGAAGTGTAGTCTTCCAGAGGAAATTATCATTCCTAACTCTGAGAGGATGTATTTTAAAAGTAAAAGGCATGGATGTTGTAGCTGTTTTCTGCTAAAGAGGGTTTTGTTGGAAGTGGGGTAGCTGGTCCATTGAAGAGGGGGGTCCTCTGGTCATGTAGCAAGGGGAGAGTCTTAACTTGATCAGTTGTGGTGAATCGGGTGATTGCTGTCCTGTGCTCCTGAAGAGACATGGAAACTAGTTATTAGAGGGCTAAAAGCAGTGGATTTGCTTACAGAGTAGAGCCGAGAGATTTCCTGGGAAGAATGGGGAAGGGGAAGGGCAGAGTAGGAGAGATAAAGTGGGTCAGTGAGCGAAAATGAGCATAGAGTTGATTCAGGGTGGCAGTCACTGGTCCCATTGCCAAGACTGTTGCACCAAAATGAGCCGACGGAAGTCATAGGGAGCTGCAGAGCCTCAAAAGAAGGAGACAGGAGAAAACAGAGGACAAATGTGAAGAATTGAGTCTGGCCTGGGGTGAAAGGGATGAAGGTCCCCAGAGTTTCTCCACAGCATCTCAAAGGTCTTTTTGCATATGTGTCAGGAACACATGGAGCTGTTGTAGGGTGAGAACTATTGGGAGAGGTTGAGAGGAACATTTTGTCTGAGTATGGGGTGAAGTTCAGTAAGTGGCATATTTAAAAGTCAAGGCAAAAACATGATATGGGGCTGAGAAGGACAAAGGAGTGATTAAGGGGAGGAGGAAATGTGAGAGGGAAGTGGGGGGAATTTTTGCCTGGTCAGATTTGTTCAGGTCCCATTTCAAATGTCGGCAAGGAAGCAGTATTGTTGGAGGAGGGCACAAACCCCATCCTCAGCAGTAGTCAGATCTAGGCCTTTTTAACTGTGGAGTACAGAAGCAGTCCAGGAATCAAGCTAGTCCTGAAGGGTGTTGAGTTGATCTGAGCTGGTGAGACAGAGAGGAGAACTGATGCAAAGAATGCTTCCGTCCAGATGTTTTAATTCTGAGTCCCCAAAACCATGCCCAGAGTGGCAAGAAGACTGATGACTTGGAAGGCCCATTGGCCCATTAGTCCCCTTTTTGAGGTCACCTGAGCTGCTTTTAGGGGTTTGGGGGCACTGATCTCTTGGTAACTGCTTCAAAGCTGACAGAAAGGTGAGGAGGGTTCTAGTGCCTCAGAAGAGGGTCCATTCAAGAGGCCATGATAAAACAACAGTTGGCAGAGATCCAGAACATGAGTCAGGAGGGAATCCTGTACAAGTTGGTGGGGAAAATTACAAGACAAAGTTACATGAGAAAAACTTTTATATCAAGACTAACATGCAGTTGTACAGCTGGCTGGACCATGCACCAGAGTTCTGTAGAAAAATAAAGTAACTGTAATTAGCTGTTTGTTTACATCAGATACTTGCACCAGAAACAAGTACCTGGAAGCTTTGTAAAAGAAGTCAGCTAAAGTCAGCACCCCAGGAATGAATCTGGACAAAGTGTCTAAGTCATATTTCTTGCTTTTACATACAATGAGCTTGGTTTATTTGTTTCAAATGCTAACAATACTTGTTGCTATTTAATGAACAAAAACAGATTATCTCAAGTAAAACACATTTTTTTTGTTAGAAACAATTAGATAAGATGAAACTTTAAAAATTGAGACCATTCTTCTTGTTGGACTCCTAACAATGGGAGCAGGAACTCTCTCTGACTCTGTTGCCTGCTTTGGGGGCCCTTTCTTCTACAGGATCACTTCATTCAGCCTTAATGGAAGAGGAGGTAGGTACCTAGCCTCACTGCAACTTGATATGCCATGGCTGGCTGATACCAGTGAGAGGCCCGCCTTCTGAGGAGAAACAGAGAACAAGGAGTGAATGAGGGAAAAGGAAGTTTGGGGAGGGTCTGGGAGGGGCTTTTGGGGATGTAAAAAAATATTTTTAAAATACTTTCTCATTAAAATAATAATAAAAATTGGGATCATTCCCTTAAATGACTATATCTAGTATTTTAAAACATGGCAATATATTTTAAACATTAAATTGCTGTGCCTATACTCCAAAGTTACACAGTAAATATATTTTATATTGTCAAGCTACCTAAAAAGACACTTTAATTCTAAGTCATGTACCCCAAAAATAAATTATTTCTAATTCCATTACAAAAAAAACATGTTCGCAGAGACACTGTATGCCTTGTCAAGAGTAAATAATTCATTTTACAAAGTTTACACTGAACAACCAGAATGTTTTTCTAAAATTAACCCTATTAACAGAACCTTTAAAAAATCTCCACATTTTCATTCCATACACTCAACCAACAGATGAAAGATGAACACAGTCAGTCATGTCAAATCTGTAATAAATAATTTACATGCAACATGGACTGAATTAGCAATGAAGGCTAAAGCCAACTCTTCACTCCTTCTGTGGGTGGTCAGATCTCTAGCTTGCCACATACTTCACAACAGTAAGCATGTTTCATAACACAATTCTATTCAAAAATAGATTGGGTGTTTAGAGGCATAATTTGCAAAGCAAGATAATCAAATTAAATGAGTTTTAAGAAATATTGGCTTTTGGGATTTCTTAGAAAACACCACAAGCATCCTTGCTCCAGCCTGTGTACTCATTCTAGGCTTCAAGGTGAGAGCATAGGCACTGGCCCTGGAGGTCTCTATCTGGGTAGAGACTAGGTTATGTTCTCAAAGCACCACAGAAGAGGGTCTTCACCCAAGCCATCTCCCCCTGAAGAATCTGAAGGCTGATATATCACATCATAGAATCATTCGTTGACTCTACGGATATGTCAAATATCAAGGATGCTGCTGATAGCATACCCCATAGTAGGTGGGATGTGGCTTATAAGCAAAGTTTCCTTTGTCACAGCATAGTTATATGTCAGTTCAAGAGACATAGAGGCCAGAGCAATAATTATTATTCACTTCATTGTTGTTTGAGACATCTAGGATGTGGGAACAGATTCTGAGGTGCTCCACTGGGCAAGAGAATCCATCCCCCTGTCCTGTGAGACATGAGACATAAGAAGAAATTCATCTTTAGATAAGAATGGCTTACTGTTGCTTTGCTTTGCATTTTGTCAAGCCTGTTCAGCGAGCGCTAGTCACATCTATTCAGTCAGGGGTGGTCAGGCCTATGCAGCCAGAGATGGTCAGTCCTATGCACTAGACTTCTGGCAGGTCTTATTTCCTGTGCATCCTTGTCCTATAAGGAAACAAGCACACAGCTTACTCTGGTGGGCTGGTGCTCCATCCCAGGGAACTTGGGTTCTTTCTGAGAGAACTGCTTGAGCCTGGAGGTTCCTCCTATGGAAGTACGTTGCAAATTTAACATGTTTTACTCAAACACTCAATTTTTATATACTGATTTTTTTAATATTATTTTACATTAAACAAACTTTAAATTTACTTTAAACTCATTTTGTTTTATTTGCTTCAGGCTTAATTTTAATAACATATACAGAACACTATGTGATAGGAGATAAGGGAGAGTATACAATGGGGAAAATACAAATTGCTCTCTTCCTCCAAGCTTGTCTCTGTAAACAAATTACATTTGCATTTAACATAACTGCTAGCATTAACTCATATATCTTAATTATCTTTAACATTTTAAATAACTTAGTAATTCTGAGTGTGTTTGTAAACCAGAGCCATGAGAAAGATTAAACTGAACCATGAGTTATATGGAGAAGGGAGCTCAGACCACACTAGCATTCCATCTTGTGGGGTAACCTAAACCAGTTTAGATATTAAAAATCAAACATTCCAAATGTGGGACAGCAGTGTGGCCATTTGTCCAATGTATATTGAGGCCAGATTTGGACCAAGGGCTAACAAATGAACTCAGTATGAGTTCTCCGAAGTGCAGTTTTCAGATTAGCCTGAGGCCAGGCTGAAGGTGTGAACTTTGTAATGTAGAAATTGGAATCTGTAGTACAGCTCAGGATCAAGGTAAAAATGAGTGTCTAAGTTAGGGTTTTTCATTGCTATGAAGAGAAACTATGACCACGGCAACCCTTACAAAGAAAATATTTAATTGAGGTGGCGGCTTACAGTTTCAGAAGTTCAGTCCATTATCCTCATAACAGGGAGCATGGCAGCATGCAGGCAGATGTGATATGGGCTACATCTTGACCAGAAGACAGCAGGAAGTTGACTAACAGTCACACTGAGGGAAGCTTGAACAAAAGAGACCTCAGAGCCCACCCCCACAGTGACACACTTCTTCCAACAAGGCCACACCTCCTAATGATGCCACTCCCTGTGGGGGCCATTTTTCTTTCAAACCACCACAACAAGGTCAATATCCAGTCACTTAGAGTGTCCTCTAAGTCTCGAAATGATCAAACATGCCTGAAAAGTAAGGAGGCATCCCCAACCTACACAGTGGGTTAAGAATCCATAGGGCCAAAGGAAGGTTCTCAGGGCTTTTCTGATCCAGTCATTCTCATAGCCACTGGAAAGTCTCTGGTGCCTTCAATGGAGTGGGTCTTAAGACATACAGAAGAAAGTTCCAGTGAGTTACCAAACCTAACAAAATCATCTCTAAGTTAGGTCCAATGGATTACCTTGCCCTGGTGTTCTGTTATGTTACGTGCATGCTCTAGTCAAAAGCAGTACGGCATCCCTCCTAGAAGGCCAGACTGTGTCAGGGAGAGACAGTGAGGTGAAACAGAGTGAAAAGAAAGGTGGCCTGAAAGAAATGGGTCTTGTTGGGTCTGTTCCAGGGAACATCTGAGAGCCAGGAATGGGCTTGAGCCACTGGTAGACTCAGATTTCCTATCCTGAGTCTTTGGCGCCATATATTAGACTGTTAAAGAGCAGCCATAAAGAAACAGAAGACAGAAAGAAAAGGAGACTTGGCCTAACCTTAGGCTGGACCATGTTTGTTCACAGTCAGGGGTCACTTTTGACACCCACTCATGCAAATGACCAAAATGCCTATAGAAGAAGATGGAATGTGGCCCCTTATAGGAGTAGAAATGACTTCCATAGTCCACAAGGGAAACTGGGAATTGTAGTCTTTCTGTCAACTGTCAACACACACAAAAGCTCACCTGGTTACCTAGCTGGCATTGTGTCCCCATAACTTAGTAATATAAGTAATACTTTTAATGGAAAGAAAAAATCCTGGAGCCAGCCGCCAAACATCCCTCCAAAGTTTATATTGCTTCTAATTTGGGCCACATAATTTCTGGTTATTACCTGAGGTAAAATGAAAAATATCTCAACTAAAAATTCAAAACTTTTTCCTCAGAAATTGTTAAAAGTGGTATTATTAAGTCATCCAAATTAGAATAGATATAAGAAGTTTAAAATACATAGCAATTTTTTATACTAATGGGATGAAGTACCTCTTGAGTCTTTCTTATCATTGGTGTCTACAGTTATACTATTTCTGTTGGAGTAAAATTGTCTACCTAATGTCATTACCTAGGTCCCCTGTGTATAAAGATAATGGAAAGTGCTTCCACACTTTGCAAATGCATTATGTTCTAAAAGAATATTAACTTTTTTATCTAATGTAAGTTCCTACCAGGAACATTTCTGAAACTCTAAAATAATTACTAGAAATGCCTTTATGTTCACATCTTCAACTTTTATACAATTACATATTTTGAAAGGTATCACTCTGTCTGTGTCGTTGGAATACTAGAGATCCTAAGTTAAAATATTCAACTCCATCTATACACAGTATAGATGTCTGTTGGTTAGATGTCGAGACAGCCTGTGATAAAAATCTGTTACTGAGTAACACAGCCAATCCATACCGCTGAACATTATACCTAATTCACTTCAACCTTATCATACAGTGAATTCTACCTGGAGTTGGCTAACACAGTTCTGCAGGAACTGCACAGCATGTTCTGTGGATATATTTTCTTTTTTGTTTGTTTGTTTTCTTTTCTTTTGTTTTTTCGAGACAGGGTTTCTCTGTGTAGTTTTGACGCCTGTCCTGGATGTAGCTCTGTAGACCAGGCTGGCCCCGAACTCACAAAAATCTGCCTGACTCTGCCTCCCAAGTGCTGGGATTAAAGGCGTGCACCACCACTGCCCGGCAGATATATTTTCTTAATCCATGACTCTTCAAACTCAACCTATAATAGTTTCCATAAATGAAAACATAGAGCTACAGAAAGAAAAGAAATGCAAACTTGTCGTTGGTATTGAAACTACCTGGGGCATGTGGTAAGCCAATGAGAGAATATTAGAAAGTTTCTAATTTTAGCCATAGAGCCAACCCACTTACTCAATATCATATTTTGAGTTGTCTTTTTGTTAAGTTAGCCTTATACTGTCTCCCCATGCCACTCTAGGGTCTGTTGCCCTGATAGATTTTTAACAAAAGAACATGCAAAATGATAGCCAATTACCAGAATTAGCACTTACCACCCTCAAAACTATTTTCTTCCTTGAGAACAAGTATACTTTAATATTTTATAATAGCATTCAGTCATTTGAGGTGTAATAAAATAGAAACACAGTAAACATTTCAAGATTATATACATAATATCTATCATGTTCTATAATACCTATATTTTATATAGATATAGTCAATCCTGTGTTGCTATAGCAAAATACCTGAGGCTGAATAATTTATAAAGAGGTTTACTTTCTCACACTCCGATGCTAGAGAATCCAGCCAGCATTGTGTTCCTATCCTGATAATGTCCATCTGCCTGTGTTGGGACATGGTGGAAAAGCAATAAGCAAACTGTCTGTCATTGGGACCAAGTATGTTGAATGACCTAGCTCTGTAACAATCTACTATCACAAAAACTGACTTCATAAAACCAGCATCAATTCCTTTGGAAACAGTATTCCATGACTTAGTTATCTTCCACTTAGGTCCCCACCTCTTAAGAGTTCCATCTCTCCCAACTCTGCCACATTGGGAACCAATGGAAGTATTTATATGAATCAACATGTTTTGATATTGATTGTATACATTGTAAAATGACTAGATCATGGCAATTATTGCATCTGTGACATCACAGTATGCTTTTACAATGCAAGCATTCAAAAACCTACTCTTGGATATTCCAATTATGCAATATACTCTCATTAACAACAATTACCACGGTTCTGTACAGAAATAAATTTAAATAAATTCTGACAGCAAGAAGTAGAATGCTTTATTTTTTAATGTTCCACCATTGCAAAGATGAAGAAATAAAATATGCCCCATCATATTATGGGTTTTCTAGGGACAATTAAAAAAATGATCTAAATAAATCAACATAGATATAAGCCCGCAATAAGAAGGGAGAGCACCACAGGCAATGCTGAAATGCACTGTCATTTGCATAAAGGTGTAAATTATATTTAAGATATATTTTATGCTACACACAAATATGCTGCACAAAAAAAAATTGTGGGAAAATATACACTGGTAGGATAAAAGTTAAAATTACCAGTAAAGTTTCTTCAAGAGAAGGGGGAAAGAATTAATTAGCAATGGTAGCTTTAGGGCACTTCAGATTTATCTAGAATGTCATATTTATTTTAGCAATTTAAAATGTGTAGCAAATTGTCTCAGAAACTGTAGATTAGGATGCAATTCATTTTCATCAAGAATAAGAATTGTCTTTTTTAAATATATTCAAGAGTGACATAAGGTGTTTGCGTACACTTCTTAGGTACAGTGTGTGTGTTTTGATTTGGGTATGTGTCTACAAGAACTCAGTCATCACCTGAAGCTGTCATCATTTCTCTGTGTTGAGTGCAGAATCCTCTCTTCGTCTATATTGAGATGTATGTTGTGTGCTGTTGGGCCTTGAACTCCAGCACTTTCTTTTCTGTACCCAGACCTCTCTCTCCTTTCCCCACACCAGCTACTCCCCAGTTTCTGGTAACATGCTTACCCGAGACCTTGGAATCTCATCTTACAGTTTCATTTGGAGAACCATCACTGAGTATTGATATGACAAAAAAGATTATTATTATTTTTTAAAAAACACACTGTAAATATTAAAATATTTGTCCTTTATATTGAAGGCTCCTAATTGCTCTCAGTGAAAGAACAAGGGTTTTATAAGCACAAACCAGCTTGGCCATGTATCTTTTTTCCTTTACACAACGTGAATCAACTAGACCTTATACTCAGCAGTCTCAGGAGTCACGAGTGAGGGACAAGGAATCCCTCACGGATGGCACATGCATGACTATGGTTCAAATCTTGGCAACAGCTGGGTTAAATAAACTCCTCAAAGGTACACAGACACTTCCAGTCCAGATATCCTCTGTGAAGCAGTGTCTCAAAGGCCAATTTTATGACTTGTAGGTGTTCCTGGTTGTAGCGGTATTTGCAGACCCCTTCTCCAGGCTCCTTATCAGAGGTCACCTACCACAGCAGCAAGCATCACCTCCTTTGGGCCCTATAGCCCAGGGTCATGGGTGGAGCAAATACCACTACAACTGGTCTTCGAGAGGATCCTACAAAACCGCAGTGTTATTAAAAGACCTTTACCCTAAAATATTCATTAAACTGCAGCAGGTCCAGAGATGTGGTAGCAGATGCAGTAACAAAGGCCAAGCTATTCGGCTGCAAGCATTACCTGCTCCTTCCCATTCTGCTTCAGAATTTGAGGAAAATTAAACAGTGCAAGCTGATGAGAGACACAGTCAGGTCTTTGTCAGAGCATGCCTTGCCCATGATAAGGCATAGATTATGCAGATCTATAAAGGACATCAGCCACTTTTACTATTGACCACCCCACACAGATCAATCATTGTTCCAGGGCTCCCCATTGGGATGACATGATTTCTCAATCCATGCTTCCTCCTCTTTCTTTGACAGTCATTTTTGTCCACTAAATCTTTTGTTCTCCTGGGGAGGGGGGTTGCTGTTTTGTTTTAAGAGGTTTAGGGTTAGGGATTTGGGTTGGATGTTTAAAGATAGAATTTCACTAGGTAACCTAGGCTGACCTGGAACTCCATGCCCTCCCATCTCAGCCTCTGGAGGACTAACATTACGGGCACGCATCACTACACTAAGCAGTTCGGCAAACCTAGGCTCAGCGGCTGCTCTCTGGCAACTCAAGCTGAAGCAAATGTTGCTGTGTGGACTAGAGCCTCTAAAAGCAAGGTTGGCCTGAGAAAGGTCATGCCCGGTTGGCTGTAAAACTACTGGAGTGAGCGAAGACAAAAAGACAGTCTTCGGGGCTCACTATTGCAGGGATCAAGGGGAAATTGCAATGTAGAACTTATTGTCTATTCTGTCCCAGGAACATCACAACCACTGTCATTGCTTTCTTCTAATGATCACATTTAAAACAGGTAACTTTTATATCCATCCTGAGTACATCAAATTTTTTACAAATATTTATTTACATTTTCTTATGCTGTAACACAAGTAGACAAGCAATTAGAATTGGATGAGGGTCAAGAAATATGGAGGGAAGTGTCAACATTCTCACAACAAAACTGAGAGCTAGCTTCTAAGAGCAATGAACATTTGAGCAGAATTGTGACATAGATGTATCCACCCAAGAGATAAGCCTTATGGGAGCCAAAAAGTACCATGGGCAGTTGAGAAACTCAAGGTATTAATGAGAGAAGAGTGAAAAGTTCGTGTCCCAAGTTCTTTAGAAAAGACCAGGATTCAGCATCATTTCAACTCTAAAGTTTGTGTTCATTCATTATTCCATTTCTGCTAGACTTAGAACTGAAAATGAAAGCAGATATACCTAAAAATTCCGCTCCATCAAACATGTCTAGAGTCAGTCTCCACATCTCTTACTTTCCAGGGCATGGGTCTCTTGTCCTTGTTGCCATTAGGAACCTAAAGCTGTACAAAAAAGCTACCACAGAAGCAGAGTAGTAAAGGTCTTTTCTGAATGCTGAAGCTCCCCTGATGGGCCTTGGCAGCAAAAATACTTTCTGGGTTAGAAAGTCACTGATAGTAAAGACTTCTGTAGCATCACCCTTACCTCGTACATGCCATTGCTCACACTACACGCTGGTCTGTCTGTGAATGAAGAAACATCAAAGACATGTTTTGGTTAATGACTCAGTATGCTTTTATACAATGTTATAGTTCTTATGTATTTAACAATTATTACTTTGGGACTGGAAGATAGATCGCTCAGTGATTAAGAGTACTTGCCGTTGCATCAGAGGAAGAATTCTAATTCTTCCTCTAATTCTAATTAGACTCTAATTCTAAAGTCTAATTCTCAGCACCTATACTGGGCAGGTAGCTAACACCTGCCTGTTATTCCAGCTCCAGGTGATCTATTGCCTTCTTCTGGCCTCCACAGGGACCTGCTTTCATGTGTACATACCCACACACACACACACACACACACACACATATATATATACATAATTTAAAAATAAATCTTTTTGGTTACTACATTTGTTGTTTTAAAAATGCCCATTTTAAGCGATTATATAAATCTCATAAAATAAAAATGTTTTACCTTTCCAGAACAACGGAAAAAGTGCTGTGATTCCATGCTTAGCTAATGTAAATTGTCTCCTCCAGACACACCCCAAATGTTGCAGAAAGGAACCTGAACAATTTTTATTAGGGAATGATGAGTAACTAGAATGTCAAATTAAGGAACTCATAATAAAGCAATCTTCACTGCAATCAGTTACTTCAGCAGTTGATGGATTCTATTAGCAGAGACATTTTGGCACTGGTTTCCAGGTGGGGCATGATTAATCATGACTCCTGCAAGGCACTAATTCATCATTAACCAAGTAAATAAATATTTTTACATCTCTTAATTTCAGTACCTAAATCAACCAGAAAGAAATTAGTTTATTCACTAGGGCATGAGAGATTGCTTCAAAAACTAAAAACCAGTGTTGACCAGAAATAATTCAGATATGAGGGCAGAAGAATAGCACCAGGGTACATACTGAGGGCAGGAAAAAGACTTCAGCCTGAACAAGTTTCTAGTAAGAAGCCAGCCACAGGTTAGGAGGATGGCTCATTCAGTAAAATATTTGCCAGCAAGTATGAGCTCGGATCCCCAGCAACCACACAAAAAGACACACAGCATCATGAATCTCTAATCCCTGCACTGGGAAGATGGAAACAGAAGGAACCTGGGGCATGCTAACAGACCAGTCTAGACAATCAGCAAGTTTCAGGTTCAGTGAGAGACTCTGCCAAAAACTGAGATGGAAAGCCATTAAGAACAATACCCAATGTTGATCTCTGGGCTCCACGGACACAAGCACACAGATGTTCATGTATACATAAACATGTACACATACTTAGACCACACAAACACACACACATTGTTAGTGTCCATTTCCACTTTCACACAGTGTCCAGAACTCTAAGATGGACATGAGTAAAAAAAAATGTAGTTATCACTAAGTAAGAACTGTACAGAGCGGCTATGCTGGGACACAGACCCATGGGATGTGGTCAAGAAAGGTCTCGTAGCACGGTTAGACCTGGGCATGGGGCAAGGAGTTGTCCACAGCAGCCAGTTATCAAAAGCACGATCATGTTCCCATCACATGGTAACTAGCATGGTCTGGGATGGTAACTCCTCCTATTTCATCATGTGTTATAAGAAAATGGTCTGCTGGTTAAAAATCTACCTTTTCTGAAGTATCCCCATCAGCTCCCATTCAATAGGCAGATATGCAACCTAGAAATCTGTCCTTTTAAAATTTCCCCTTGTAATTCTTAGATAGCATTCCAGTGAGAAAGCAGATAGCATGAATTCAAAGTAAATGATGAAAATACGTTATATTCCACCTTGCGGAATGGAATACAATAAATAGTTGCTTAATGTCTCAAAGGCATAATTTTACCTTTTCTACCATCTCTCACTCTGTGTATACTCTAAGTGTACATCTAAGGATGTCATTATGCTGCCTCCAGTTTTCAGGAGCTACTAAACCTTGCTAAGAAAAATAACAAATATTAAAAAAAAAAAAAAAAAAAACTTATGGGCTGGAGAGCTGGTTCCATGGGTAAAGTGCTTGAGGCATAAGCATAAGGCCCTAACTTCCGATCCCCAGCACCCACACAAAAGCCAAGTGTGGCCACACCTACCTGCAACCCCGGCCCTGGGGAAAAGACAGGTAGATGCCTAGGAACTTGCTGACCAGCCAGTGCAGTCAGAATGCCAAGCTGAACATTCAGTGAGAAATCCTACATCAAAATAAAACATGGTGATATAACACTTGAGGTAGACTCCAGGTCCACCTCTGGGTTCAACAAACCTAGGCACAGGTGAGCACATCTGCATATACACGTACATACAGATGTTATAGTGGGAAAGGTTACTGTACAGTAAAAAGGGAAAAAAACTGAATGAAGCCCAGTTCTATGGCTGAATAGAATTTTATCAGCACCTCACATCCCTTGACTGAAAATTTAGATTAATAACAATAACTGAGGGAAATTATTGTTGTGAGGGTTAAGTCAGGTGTGTGTTACAAGCCCTGAACATGGTTCCAGGTAAACAGGAAAAGCTCTGCAATGTTTTTGGCTGGTTGGATGAATGAATGAGAATCTAGGTGAGCAAGAGAGTTTTTGAAATTAAATGAATGCTGAAAATATTAAGGGAGACAAGTCACTAGCTTTTAAATCAACAACAATGACAAAAACTATTTTTATTTACCAACTTCTTTCCCACCTCCAATGTACTTTTTACCCACTAGAATCAGAAGTGTGATCATTCTTTATTTTTACCCTGCTTGACTTTGATTTCTTACATGGCTGTGGTGTAAATCACTCAGAAATACCATTTAAACCACAGCCCAGCAGAGCCTGGCGGCCTTTGGATCCGACTTGCTGAACCACGCAAGAAAAGCGATTCCATTCATTTGGTTTTCATTTTGTGTATCTTTCCCATCGTCTTCGGTAGTTTTATTAATTTCTAAAGCCTGGTCCGTGCGTAGCTCTGCAGAACTTGGTAATTATGTGGTGCCTTCTTCCATGTGAACTCCTCAAATGGCTTCATTTATAGGCGCAGCTGTCTCGTCGTGCCTTCCCCAGGAGTGAGGTAGACCCGGCATTTCCCGTCTCACAGCCCATTTATCCTCAGACACGTGTTGCAGCATACATTAAGTTCAATTTCTCTGGAGTTGTTATTGAGGTGTAGAGCCATGCACAGTTGGATGGCATCATGCCCTCCAAATGGGACAAAGATGAATAATGCAGACAAAAGGGCGGGCGGCAGGAAAGGTAAATTTCCCAATCGGTGACATCCATCTCATGCCACAGTGGAGATTCCAAGTCTGCCCTGGAAGAGAAGAAATTGCATGAATTGGAGATGGATGGCACTTTTCTATTTATAAATAATTTCACACATACTGTTTGATATTCTACACTATGACACGGGAATTTTAATAGACCTTATTTTAGAGATGAGGAAATAGAAGCACAAAGGGTTATGTAAATCGAGGTCCCATAGTTGGCTTCTTGCATGGCAGGAACCGAAAATCACAGTGTTTTCTAACCCCAAAATCACAAAATCCTTCCAAAACATCATTTCTCCATATTCAGACAGGGCTCCAGGGTTTTAACAGCCTTGAATGGGGATGGGGAGGCATAGACAGGGTCGATGCACTGAGGAGTTCACATCAACTTCTGTTATCACATTCTGCTTACCATATCCTGCTAAAGACTAACCACAGAGATGCTCCATATTTTTCAGACAGTACTTTGAGAACGCAGACTCATTTGAGTATTTTGTGGTCCTACTTGGCTGAGTTCCCTTGAAACGGAATGCTCCAAACTTCGCTGGTTTGCTGCAACTATTCTCTGAGGGAGCATCGCACGTGACTGAGATTTCACTCTGTACGTTATAGCATCTAAATAAGCGTTGCGTCATTTCTAGTATTCTGAAGGTAAAGTGTTTGACAAACAGTATTGTCCCCACAAAAGACAAAGAGCCTAAGTAATTCATTTTTATATTGTAGTTCATGAAAATGATATGCTTCAGCCAACATGAGAACATGTTCTCATGAAGGATTATGCGTTCTGATTTCACCCGTGAATTCCAAAGAAGCCTTGCTCACCTTGCTTTATTGGGGTCCAGCAAGATCCTCCCCTAAACAAACTCCAGACTTCTCTGCCCTCAGCTAGGACTGTGCTATTGAGCTTTTGATTAGTGTCTTATTTACATTTCCAGATTCAGAAAATTGCTACACATGCCGTATACGAGGAGTTTGAGTCAGAGGCCACGCTTTGGGATCTAGATGAAATCCAAACATATAGGGGAAATCATCTAATGCTGGCAATTTCATGGAAAAGTTTTGCACCCTCCCCTGTCTTCCCACTACCACCTGTATCCACAGAGATAGAGCTCTGCTTGTCTCTCCTACTGCCTGGGTTTGCGTGTAAGGATGTCTAGAGAGGAATCTTTCCACTGGGTTAGCCAATGAGCCTGAATTAAAAGAGATTAACAAGCTGACACCTTGTCTGCTGGCCTAACACTGTCCTCCTTTCCTGCTTCCACACCGTTATGTTTATTTCCTTCTTGTATATTCATCTGAGTGACATAATGACAAAGCTGTTTCCACACATTCTTGCATCTCTGATTAATACCTTCAAAATAGGCATGAAATTTCTCTTGTTTATCATACTGGATATTCTTAAGTCTACTCTATTGGTCAGTCACGGGCTCAACTGCAAAAAGTGGAACCCAGAAAGAAAGAAAACCAGATACATCATGAGGATCCTGACAGGCAATTTGTCTGCGTCTTGGAAATGGCTTTTTAATCTCCGCATTGCCACATTCATGTAATTAAACCCACCACGCCGTGTATCATATCTCCCATCTTCTCTCCAGTCTTTTGTTTTTGTTTTTGTCCTTTTCACTAGCTGGCAGGATGTTTCAGTGGTGCCTTACATTGTGACCCCTGAGAAGCTGGTCCTTCATCAAAGTCTTCAATGCAGTGCTTTATTTGGGAAGTGGGCCTCCTGGGAAGCAGGAGGAAAAGTCAATACAAGGGTGTTTGATCAAGTTAGTGCTAGTGTTGGATCTGCTTGAAACATCTGAGGAATTTCATCAAACATTTCTGAATCAATCTCTCTCCTCACCAGTCTCTTTCTCTCTCTGGAAAGAGAAAAGAGAAAGCATTTGTCAGTTGGTTCTCATGCTCCTGCGGGTAGAAGTGTTACCAGGGCCTTATCTCCCCAGATTATTCAGGCTTTACACTTAGGTGAACTGAGAAAGCTTCTAAGGACACTCAATGTCAAGGCCTCAGGAAAGCCCAAGGCAAAGAGTTAGAGGTCCACAATGACAATACTATTTATGAGCTCTGTCATGTTGGATTTGTGCAGCTAGTTAAAGCCTGCATCAAACTGGCTATCACAGAGGTTGATGAAATAGAAGATAACACTATGTCCAACAGCCTCCTCTAGATTACGCAGTTCTGGTGGACCTCTCATGCAGCTCAAGCCAGTGACTATGGAGACCAACAGCTAAACAGTGATGAACTAGTGCTTGCTGCTGCAGTCAACCCGAGGTGTGATTGGTATCCACACCATCCATCTCCTTCATCGTCTATTTTCAGTCTCCCTTGGCCAGTATTTTGACAGCTCAAGGTGGCTTTTCTGTTTGACCTAGAATTCTGTCCTCTAGAAAGCTTAGTCTTCATTTATCTTGTTCTGGTTAGGCTAGCATTACTCCATGCCTGTTCTAAGTTGTCACTGGTCATAATAGAATGAAAATAAAAGACACCACCACTGAATACTGAATATGCAAGTACCAAATACCATTTCTTCCTACGTCCATTAAATAACAGTTAAAAAAAAAAAAAAGGGCTCAACTGCCCCACCAGAATTATACCACCTCTCTCTGTGTGTTAAACCCAGGAGTGAGTTGACACAGTAAAGCTTCTTCCAGTAGAATCCTTACTGAGTCTCAATAGATGTGTTAAACCCTGAAAAATCATAAACTCTCTCCTTAAGCCACCTAGGCCATGCCTACCTCTCTACCTATGGCTTAACCTGGCCACTATTTTCTAGTCATAGACAAAGGATCATCATATATAAGATTGACTGCTTTCCTGTGAAAGCAGAACCTAAGGCAGAAGCTCATTTAAACTTGCTCAAAATGTTTTCACAACTCTAAGCTGATAGCTGTCATCACCTCTTCTCCAAAGCCCTTACTAAACACTGTTCTTCTCTCTCTAGGCATGTGACTCCTCCAGCTTCATCATGTAAGAGAGTAAGGCAAAACTGGGTAGTCCTCATCCAGTTTATGTTCAATGCAGTGTTGGACATTCTAGGCAAGGAAGGAAATAAAAGGTATGCAAATTGAGGAGGAATAATTAAATTTCTAACTACTCACAAATAATAGGATTCTTTTATTTTTCCAGAAAACCCCACAGATTTCAAGCATAAAAAGAAGAAACTGTAGAGTGGTGATGGTTCTGTTAAAATATGGATGTGGTTTATTACCAAATCACAAACTAAGAATTGGTTTAAATGGCAAATTTTCCAATATGCCTGTTTCCATGGCATGGGAATTATTATACCATGTATTTAATCACATATTTATTATAATTTTGTAATAATGACTTTGCCAGCTCCTCTCCACTTCCTCGATGTAGGTGGTATGAGCAGATGCCTCAAATTCCTGCTCCTGTGACTTCTCTTCCATGGTGGACATCTTTAGAACTAGCAGTCCTTCCGTTTTCAAGTTCCTTTCATTGATGTTTTATTACAGCAACATAGCAAATAGCTAATGCAGACCTTGAGTAATTTCTCCAATGGGGACTGGGGCAGCAGGGTTACTCCAGGCTTCCCAGCCACAACAGCAAAGATTCTCTCTCTCTTGGGAATCCAGAGATCTTTCTTCAGTTATGCTTGAGCAGAACTCTAGGTAAGTTGGAGCTGGAATTTTCTCCAGTCCCACTCAGACCCGCAGCCACTCAGACTCAAATAAAGACACAGACGTTTATGTTATTTAAACTGTTTGGCCTAATGGCTCAGGCTTCTTCCTATCTAGTTCTTATGTCTTAAATTAATCCATTTCTATTAATCTATAAGTTGCCACATGGCTTATGGCTTACTGGTACCTGACATCTTGCTTCTGACTCAGCTTTCCACCTCCTAGAATTCTCCTCTCTCCTTATCCCACCTACACTATACTTCCTGCCTGGCTACTGGCCGATCAGCATTTGATTTATCAATCAATCAGAGCAACACATTCACAGCATCCCCAGCATGTGGACAAGGTCATGTCCACTTGCAGGACTGCTGGCAGAGCAAACAGAAGTGGGAAATAAATATATTTGGAAGACGGCACCCAGTGAGACACACGAGGTCTCTCCTGTGTGCATGCAAGCTATTCTGAAAACAAACCCCTGCTTTTCAAGCTCATCAAATGGACCTAGGAAACCCAAGAAGCCCATGTCCATCAGGATACTGAAGGAAAACTAACTCTAAGGTTTAAATCCTTTAAAGACTTTTGATTCTCAAAGACATGTATTACAAAACATAGTTATAATTAAAGTACATGCAGCTATATCCAAATACCACCACACTTATTTCAGATAAGCAGCCCTTTGCAGTGACGAAAACTTCCTGTATTGTTCCCTAGTGTCCCATTTCATTTTCTCAGACATCCCCTTGAAAATATGCTTTCATGTCTTTCTTGCCTAAGACCAAATATGTAAGACAGATCTAAAACCCTCTCCAAGCTGCACACTGTGTTGCTAAGCATCCTTGCAGCGTCTTTGCCTTGTTCCGAGTACACAGCTTTATGCTTCCTTCTTGTAAGTAACCCCATTCCTTCACAGTGTAGAAATGAAATATGTGCACTATAACCTCATCAGATTTCTTACACGGACCCAGGTTAGAGCGCAGAGTCGCAATGTCAGACTCTCGGCTTTCTGCGGTGTGGGGTGGTGAGTTGCATTCTGAGCTCTGACTTTGTCAGCTCCTGGTAAACCACATCTGAGGATAAAGAGGACAACATGGCCTGTCAATGAACCATGTTCTTTATTCTCTTTTCTCTACAATGCAGGGAAGGGCACAGTAGATACTTTCCATTGCAAATATGTAATTATAAGGAACAAAGCCCAAACATCCGAGCTGCAAAGAATACCATGTTTCCTAACAATAAATGGGAAGATGTTTCAGAACAGTGAACACAGGATTTAGAGTTGGAGACTTTTTAGCCTGTTTTTGTTTTTGTTTTTGTTTTTGTTTTTGAGCAACTGTATGGAGATTTCTAATCTACTAGATGCGTGTAGGTTTAGCGTTCTCACTTGCATTAAAACACATGTAGCCATTAACAACATGAAAGCTTGAAATAAAGGAATAAATAATAAATAATATCATTTTGCACTGTCTTTTGAATTTGTCATGAATATTTGTGATGTCACTGAGTCTGAAGCAGACATGTGGAATAGAGATTATTATTACCTACACATCACAGGACAAGCTGAGAGATATTAGAAAACTTACCAAAGGAAGCCAGAATCCATACAAGATCTATTTAAATCCATTAGCTTTGGGCTCTTCAAATTCCAGCACATAACTTTTCATTCATTTTGATGTATAGAATTAATGGAGATTTTTAACTCCATGGAAGAAAAAAATAATTTTTAAAGAATAAATTAAGGATATGCAATATGTATTACTAATATCTCTATATAAAATCTGTGTTTTTACATGTGCTTAGTACTACTAAAACACTTTTTCCTCATAATGTTTAGTTGCATTCAGAATACATCAAAAAAGCTATCAATCTCAAACATAGTTTATTGAGTTAGAGTAATTCTAAATAGTTCACTGATTTTTTTTCCTGCAAATTTTTGGTACTGCAGACTTTTTAAAAATGTTAACACTGGCTCTTTTAGAGGACCTGAGCTATATATATTTTCAAGCCAACAAAATGGTAAAAATTCAAGGAAAATTGGGTGGAGGACTAAAGATCAATCAAGAATGAGCATTAAAGGCAGAAATGGAGCTCTTCTGCCACCTGGTGGGTATTCTGTGCTATAGCAACAGCTATTTTAAACGATTTTTGTTGTTGTTTTGTTTTTTAAAAAAATGTTCTAATGTATATTATTCTCAAAAGACAGACTCCTCCCTCTGGGCTAGCCAATTATAAATGTCCAACAAGGTTACCCTAATAACACACCATGGGGCCTATCCCTCAATATTTTTATCCCTGTGTGGGAAAAAGGACTGGGAAATATTGCCTATTGTTGGCAATGATGTGCTAGTTAATTCTAGATTGGATGCGTCAGAGTGTACAAGCTTTACCCTCAATGGCCTCTTCTTTCTAGGTTCACAACTAAATTTTTATTGTGCTATTCTTTAACAGGGTTTGACCACATGCCTGAGTTTGAACTAATGGAATCCAGTCCTCGGCTTTGTGGTTGTACAGTTTCCATTTTCTTCTCCCTTTATATCAGCTAATCTTTGGGGCTGATGACAACTTCTTTCTTCAAATCTTTTTCCTCTGTTGAGTGCAATTAGATTTTCATTCCTTGTTCTCTTCCTACAGAATAAGCACCCTCAGAGTAAAAGTCTCAAATCTCTCTTCTCTCTAGCCAAGCCAGACTACCATGGCATATACATTCTAAGGCAGCCTTGCACAACCTGATGTCTCTGAATAGAGCATGTGATACTCTGACACAGACACAGACTCTGACCCTCCTCTTTCAAGCCTTTGTTTGGTTGGGTTTTTTTTTTCTCACCTAACACCATATTTTGCAATGTTACTTCTAACAAATCCCTGATTCATCTCCACTTGCTAGATTTCCCCATAGCAGTTATAGCATTTTAATGAGCTACGCAATCTTTAATACATCTTCTATTCATTTTCTTTCCTACCATGCAGTAGAAAAACCCATGAGCATAGGGATTTTTGTTTACCTCACCTCACTGTGATGCACTCAGAAATAAAAACAGTGCCTGGCACACTGTCAGCCCGGTGACTGAATGGAAAAATAAGTGAATGAATAAATTATGACCCATTCTGCTCAGTAAATAAGTACACAGGGCCATAGTTGAGTACTCAGACATACATATTCACACAGAATATTGTATTTTGATATCAACTAGTTGCCCTCAGTGTCTATTCCAATTCTTGTGATAAAAAATACTCTGACCAAAGTAATTAAGGGAGAAGGGGGTTGATCTTGGATCACAATTCCAGGTTATATAGTCCATCATAGTGCAAAAGTCGAGGTCACTAAAACTTGAAGCAATTGGTCAAGAGAAACACACACACACACACACACACACACACACACACACACACACACACGCGCGCTTGTACTCCGTATACATTCTCCATTCACACAGCCCAACACCCGACCTGTGAAATGGTGCCGTCACTTACTTTCAAGATGGGCCTTCCCATCTCAAATAATCCAACTAAGAAAATACCTCATGGACATGCCACAGTCCAGCACTATCTAGATCCCTTCCTGAAACTTCCTGCCCAGGTGACTCTACATTGTGTCAAATTAAAATCAACCATCACACTAGTCAGTTTATATGAACTCACAATCTAATTCCTAAAGTAATGAAGTTCAGTGAACTGTGTACTACCATATTCTTGTAAGGTGGAAAAATATAAGGCAGTTTACATCGTCAGCAGTTTTATAATCCTTAGCCCATCATCTTCATGTGGCACAACACAAATATAAAGCAATATAGGTTTGATGAAGCTAGCTGCAGGATCATTATTAATAACAAGTGATGAAGATGCTAAATTCATAAGAAAAGGATAATGGACTAGATGATGTTTATTCTGTGCAATGACACGTTCTGTGATACAAAAGCCATATGGGCTGGCTGCAACCTGAAAGATGGTGTATGGTGAATTACATATTACAGCAAAACTTGAGGGTTTTTAAAGGTTTAAAAATCTGCCATGACGCAAGTTTTATACCAACATAGGAAAAGACTATAGGCAAAGCATAAGATTTAGAATTAATGTCCATGGATGACAGATTAAACCAATTATTTCTTCCCACTGCACAAGTATTCCAACTTATAGTTGCTACAGATTTTAGTATTTAGAAGAAAAAAATAACTGCTTATTCCTCAAGTATTTAAGCTGAGATTGACATTACCAAAGAACTAAATCGTTCTCTCTTTTTAAAAGTGCATTGGTTCTATCTAACTTCCTGCATTGGTTTACCTAATAATCACTGAATTCCTACAGATGTACTTACAGACACCAAACTCCACCATGCTTTAATACATGGGTGTGTCTATAACCATTCCTCTTTTACACACATTAGTGTCCATTCCTTCATAGCATATTTCCAAGACTTCATGGCAGACAAGGGGCCTAGATTGAAGAGTTCAAGGATTAGATTCTCCCCATTCAAATATCAAACCCACTCCTGAGTTTGATAGCTGAAGTGAGCATCAGCCTTCACCCTACCCGTGTTTCCTGACTCCTTGTTTGAGCTATCCCGTTCTTCCAGATCTCAGTCAAGCTAGTCCCCAGTTTCTGTCAATTAAAACATTGCTACATTGCTCTCCTGCACTATGCTTTGCTTAGCAAAGATTTTGGAAGTATGGGTTTGGGATCCACACAGTGGGGATTTACTGTATTTGTTTTTCACTATTTGGATATCTGTTGTAGCCTAGTTCTGCCCTAGAGGGTTATTCTGAGGGGGACACATGCATGCACACACACACACACACACACACACACCTATTTGCAACACTGTTCCCCTAATCCTCCCCATTCTATACTGACAGTCCAAGAATTACTTTCTGCGTCACAACATTGACTCTTGTGGTGGAACAAATTCAAGTGGACCATTTATTGATTTCCTTCCTTGTAAAACTGAAGGTTCATATGACTGCTCACCCCCACCCTACACTCAAAAAAGACGAAAACAAAAAATACAAAAAAGAAAAGGCTACAAAAATCCCTTTCTATGGATCCTCTGATTGTTTCCCATCCAAAGTCCCTCCATGCAATGGTACCACACACCTTATCTCACTGACAAGCTTGTCACGTGACTTCCCCTAGACAAAGATAAAGCAATATACTAGCTGTTACCTTTCATATGATTGTTCTTCATTTGCTTTTTATTGAATTTCCAAAAAACTAACTGGTTTTGTCTTGGATGACACTTGCTTCTTCATCCTAAGTCCAGAAATGAGGCGGAACAAATATCTTTTAATGAAATAAAAATCAAAACCACATTATTAACATACAACTAACAATGCGTGTTTCAAGTAAGTACTGTGATACACTGATATTTTTTGATACACTCATGTGTATACACTAATACTCTCTGATACACTGGCACGCTCTGTGACCTTGAACAAGTCACCTGATCTCACAGTGCCCACTGGTGACCCAAGCACAATACCTACCATGAGGCTGACATGACAAATGAGTGAAAACTCTAAACCGAAGCACCCTGCACTCCATGTAACATACAGTCCATAAATGTTCCTTGTTACATATTGCTATTCTTTTACCACACAACCAACATGGAATCTACACTTGTGTGCATGTAGTCTCTAACAATATCTCACTCACTTAATGCTCCATCTAGGTCAGTTTTCCAAATGCCTTTCATTAGCCAGCTTATTCTCTTTTTGCTGGGACCTTGTCCATGCATGCTTACTTCCCCTGATTTATCACTCTTCATCATTTTCTCCTTCTACTTGAAACCAGCTAAGATTTTATGAGTTCCAGCAGGATCCCAATACTTCCAAAGCACTGATACCCTGAAGAGACTTGGTGAAACTTCAATTTGTTCTTTTCCCTAAACCCATCTCTAAAGAAATCACTTTAAGTGCCCAAGTTTCTGCCAGAAGGACATTGTAGGATATAATATGCTTGATTGGTAAACACTTAGAAGTACCCAAAATGGTCACAAGGTGTGCTGCCAGGAGCCTTGAGGAAAACTCCTTTTAGAAACCATTCTTTCCTACTGTCGTGTACGCAGGGGTGGGACTGATGTTCTTTTCTTTTTTCCTCGCATAGGACAATGGTACAAAGAGACAACTTTTGTTTCTTAGAAATCCTATAATTTTTCTGTCCTTCGTTTTTTGAGCATCTTTCTTTTTCCCTCACAATGCATCTTTAATCATTTGTGACAGTGATTTTCACTGCAAACCATTTTCCTAAATTCTATAAACAGGAGACACCATGGCTTAAATTACCAGACTCTCGCTGTTCAAAACACCTCATTTTTCACCGCAAAAAAATAAAGTCAAAAGTTCTTTTTCAAAGTAAAACTGTTGCTTTTCAATTCAGCTTTGTAGATACTTAAGAAATTTTTTTCTCCTTATTTCTTGATTTACTAAGTGGGCACCTGGACATTAGCTTCTCTCTCAACTCTACATAACATTTGCTATTTTATTCTTAAAATCTTAAGTTGGTCTTATGCTTTTCTGGGGGAAGGTGGCATATGATTCCCCTTATATTTTCCAATAGAATAAAGCTCAATTAATTACACAAATCCCAGTCACTGCCATGACTCCTGATGTCCCTGAGACACCGGTGTCACTTTCTCTGCCTTTGTCTTCCAATTCTCTTTAACCTCTTGCTCCTCTTGAATCTGTATGTTTTGCATCCTCTACAATTACAGTCTCAGCCCCAAAGTCTCCTTGATATCTACCCATAAGCACTCGATAGAGTAAAACTTCCCAGTAGAAATATAATAACAGCTGCAAATATGAGCAGCATAGGAAAGCTTTAATTTTCTAGTAGCTGACTTTTTAAAGTAAGAAACAGAGCTAGGGAGATGACCCAATGGTTAAGAGAACACACTACTCATACTCAAGTTCAGTTCCCAGAACCCCGTTGTAGCTAACAACCATCTCTAACTCTAGCCCCAGTGAATCTGATACCTCTGGCCTCATGGGAATTTGCATGCACATGCAGATTCACACAAACAGACACATATGCATAAACATGATTTCAAATAGAATAAATATTTTTTGAAAATTAGAAACAGCGGATGAAATCAATGAAATACTATAGTCTGCAACATCTTAAATATCAAGGTTTTTCAGATGCAATCGATATTGAAAATGTCTTTAAAATTAAATGGGTACCTGAAACCACACATATTAGACAAGATTGGCCACCTTGTTTAATGTCCTCTATGACCATGGGGGGTCACCACATTAGGCAGTAGGTCTAACACACTAAACACTTTCTCCAAATGTGTCATTGTTCTTTTTTGTTTGGTGGGTTAATTGGTTGGGTTATTTGTTTTGTTTTGTTTTGTTTTCCAGTGCTATTGATCAAACCCTGAGTATCAGGTTCATGAGGCTAGTACTTGTCTGCTAAGTAGAATCATCTGCCTCAAAATGTGTCCTGAACCACCTATTTAATATGTACTTGTAATTGCCCTATAAGTGCTTCAGGTTGACCACATCTATAAACAAAATGTGCTGTTCCCTATATTCCTTAGTGTCTCACATACATCTCAGCTCCTCCTTCTGAGTTCTTTGTCAGTAGCTCCTAAATATGTCTTTAGTCTCTGTAACTATTCTACTATTGAGGAATTAGAAAGATCTTCCTGTCATCCTGTCTAACTCTTAAGCATTTTGTCCACAAAAGTATTCTCAACTTTGAATTACAAGATTAAGTAGTCTCCTAAAACAGTAGATAAATGCATGTGTGAGTGTGTCTCTAGAAATTTAAACAAACTCTTTTTTTTTATTAAAAATACATTCTTCTCTCATATAACACATTTCAACCACAATTTCCCTTCCCTCCACTGTCCAAGTTCTCCCAACCCAACTCCTCTCTCCCCAGATCTATTCCCCCTCTGTTTTCCTTCAAAGAGCGAGACAACAACCAACACCACAAAGCAAGATACAAAAAGACAAGGCAAAAGCCCTCATTGCCTCGAGAATGGACAAGGCAACCCAATAAGAGGAAAAGAGTCTCCAGAAGAGAGAGAGGAAACATTGCAGGAGTCAGAGAGGGTGGAGGACACCAGAAGAACATGATATGCTCTTACAGAAACTCTTTAAACAAGTGAGTTTAAAGACTATGGCCCCAATCAGCCATGCTTCCTCCCTACTCTGTAATGGCTGCATCTAATGTGTTACCAAATCCTGTCTAGGCAACCTTCCTGATATCACTACTGCAAAGCTATTGCTTACATCCCACCACATCTGGCTAGGAGAGCAGAGGTAGACAGGGAGCTTGTCAATGAAAGGAAAGCAGATGCATTCATGTCACACATGAATGCTCATAGCAAGGTTGGATAAGCTGAAGTAATTAGGAAACAGAGTCAATCCAAGACCATGGAGAGATGAGCTATCACTAGGGCTGTGGCCAAGCCAGAGAAGAACTCATATTTAAAGTACCACTGGTTCCCTTAGCTTATAAATTTTGGTGCTCAGAGAATTTGACTATGGTCCTCTTGGAAGTACCCCCCAGGACTTCTCTTTCCACATGCCCGATTGATGCCCTGGCATCTCCGGTTCTGCTGTCATCCATACCGTAAGATTTGCTCTCATTTATGTAAGATCATTCTTGGTACCCTTTATTCAGATGGGGGCTCAGGTCAGATGGAGCCTCCAGTCTACATAGGGATGATTCCCTTCTAGCATCTGATAATGTCTCACTGACGTTAATGGGTCTGCAGGTCAGTTTCTAGAACTACCCTTTAGTCTAAAGCCTTGATAACTGGAGTAGCCTCAGCTGAGCACCCTTTTCTGGGTGTCACTTTAAATTGTCTTCCACATGCTTCTGCATAATTAAACATTCCCTTTTAGGAAACAATAATGCTACCTTTACTAATTACTCTTATGAGTGTCATGGACAAGAAATAAAACCAAGAACTCTCTAGCACTGAGTTCAAGGACCTTTGGGATCTTCTTTCAAAACTAGTTTTGTATTGTTCTGTATTTCTTTACCTATAGCTAACACTCCAAAAGGGGAATGTGAAAGCTCTCAATTTCTGTATACTCATTGCCCCATACTTCCAAACTAAGTAAGTTAGTAGTACTCCCTCTGAACCACATGAGTGAGCTATAGCAATGCATGTTAATGAAGACTCCAGGAATACCCATGAATCATTTAAATATCTCAAGTTGTCAGAACTGCTCAGGCCTTAGAAGTCCTGACAGATTCATAAGCTTATTAATGATATCCCTCATCCGAGCTGTTTTCCCTTCTGTGAGAACCTGAGCAGGCCAGTGACATGTCACCGCAGCTTGGGCCAGATCCTGAAATGAAAAAACACCCCCAACTAAAGTGAACTATAGACACTGTGTTGGCCCTGATGCAAAGTACCGTGTTGACACTCTGCCATCTTCTCATTTCCACAAAACTGCGTGGATAACTTTGATGCCTCCCAAGGCAATAGACAGAGAGAATCTCCACTGTGGCCCACGTGGAAGGGCTGCTGTGTGTGAGATCAAGCCCTTCAGCTGCTCTCTGTAAAATCCTCTGTGTCTTACACCAGCCCTGTACCTGAAAGCATTAGATTTATTTCTCCCTCACATTGCTCACTAATCACAGGACAAATTGTTGTCACATCATTAAAGTCTTTATCGCTACTCACTGGCAAAAACAGAATCAAGCCCACGAGAATATTGAGGGCATTGAGTTGCCTGTGTAATTCATCAAAATGCCACCCTAGGGGGAAAAAAATCTCACTGCTAGGACAAAAAACGGCTCAGTCCTTCAGAGAGCAAAAATCCCAAGCTTCTTAAAAAGATTCTCCTTGACATAACTCTAGATGAGCCTCTAAGCCTCTACACTTCCCCATTGCATCTATTATTGCTGAACCCACGGTTCCCAGTTGTAGTAACAATTCTATCCTTCTACTGAGAGGCCCTCCCTCATCATTAGCGTGTGGGTGGATTTCTCAAGCCCTGTTGCTGCCCAGATTAGGTATCTGAGCATCCTGGCCTGCCTTCAGCAAGATCCTATCAGGGAGGTTCTCAGAAGCCCCCATTTCCTCTGGTGTTCCTTCCTAGTGACCCTCTGTCCACCAGCCTACACTCTTCTTTCCCCCACTTATCCTTGCTATATTCAGAATTAAGCTTAGTTCTACGCTGAGGCCTATTTTCTACTATTGCAAAAGCTTCTGAACAAAGCACGCCTTCATCTCTTTAATCTCTGTATGTTTTCCTACATTGCTGTTTTTCTTTAACTTTACCAGTAGATCACCTTATAGCATCTCCTGTTCAACGTTAAGAAGTGGCAGAACTCACAAACAGCCTGGGGAAAGACATGCAAGGTTTGTAGTTGCCTAACAAAGTCTCTTGTGAGTTAGGAGCTGGTACTTAGTTTAAAAGCAATATTCCATCCTTTGACATGGGGCATGTTTATTTTAAAACAAATTTAATTCAAGCAAATACCCTCTTTTAAATCTAAGCTCCAAGTTGTAAATGAAATAACTCTGAATGTCCAGACCAAGAAAAACTCTTCTGAGCACATACTAATAGTATGCCTTCAAGGTCTTCTTTAAACAATTATATGAAAAATGCAGAATGGAGGGAAAAAGAAATAGGGAGGAAGAGGAGTGGAAACAGAGGACAAAGAGAACACTAGAGAGAAGAGGGTAGGGAGACAGAAAGAAAGTGGAGAAAGGAAAGGGAGAAGAGAGAGAATGGAAGAGGAAAAGACAAAGAACACTACAGGAAAAGAGAGAAAGTGGGAATGAAGAAGAGAAGAGAAGAGAAGAGAAGAAGAGAAGAGAAGAGAAGAGAAGAGAAGAGAAGAGAAGAGAAGAGAAGAGAAGAGAAGAGAAGAGAAGAGAAGAGAAGAGAAGAGGGAGGAGACAGAAGACACGGGCAAGAACATCACTTTGCCTCAGAGGACTCACAGTGTTTTATTAATCAGGAAGAAAATTAGATAAATTAGCCCTCACAGAACCCTCTCTAAACTGGTAACAGCATTCGTTTCATAATTTTGTATTAGCGAGTCCAGAGAAAATCTGGATTTCTTTGGAAACTTACAGAGACACTTCATTTGGCCAAAAACACAACCAGAAGATGCAATTTATGTCATGGCCTTCATGGTCTTCCAGATGTGTACCAGGAAGCAGTCATGAGTAGTCTGCATCCTGAATTCCAACTCTACTCTAGAGGGAGACCTGGAATGTTCAAGGTGTTTGCTAACCAATAATATCAACACAATTGATTCACTCAGTCTTATTTCTTAGCGACAATTGAAAATGTGTCTATTAAATTCCTTGCCCTTAGTAGTTAAGCAATATCTTCATTATGTGAACAATAATTGTGCTTTGGGATGTTTTCCATAAGCTATAGATGAAGCGTAGGGGGGTAGAGAAAACAGAAGGAACGCCGGTTAAGACGGCTGTGGAAGAACTAAGGGAGCACAAGTTACCACTGGGGTGCAGAGTCTTCGGCTATTTCTCAAGAAACCGATTCTGCAGGAAATTTTTAGCAGAAAAGGAAACGAGACAAGCATTGTCCTTAGAGTGTTTAGAGTGCCACAGTAGCATGCTCATAGAAGCATGACTTCAGTGTGAGATGTTTCTGAGGAAAGAGGAGGCTGAAGCCACTCCAGGATACAGGGTTCTCAAAGACTCACATGCCTTATTTCCTCAGAAAATAACGTTGGAGGCATCATTTAAAAAAAAAAAAAAAACTTGGATCATGACAAGAGGAGACGTAGCAGGGAGTTGGGACCCATGGATGGAGGGAAACTATGGTCAGGATTATTGTATCAAAGAAGAATCTATTTTCAATTAAAAAATAAATAAATTCAAAACTTGGATCACTAAAGCTTCATTCTATTTCATACAGCTTTCATAAGTAATATTCACTAAAAGATTTTGACTAAAATGAAATGTTTATTATTCAGCTGCTAAGAAAAATGAAACTCAGGCCAGGCAGTGGTGGCACACACCTTTAATCCCAGTACTCAGGAGGCAGAGGCAGGCAGATCTTTGAGGCCAGCCTGGTCTACAGAGTGAGATTCAGGACAGGCACCAAAAGTACAAAGAGAAATCCTCTCTTGAAAAAAAAAGAAAGAAAGGAAAAGAAAAATGAAGCGTGCAGGTAAATCGATGGAGCTAGAAACAATCACCCTGAGTGAGTGACCTAGACCCAGAAAGAGAAACTAGTTGCAAATGAACCATAATTGTGACAGTTCCTTTGCTTGACCAAGCTTTAGTTCGGTTCTTGAGACTTCTATTAGACACAACTGATGTTTTGTTTTGCTTTGGTTTGCTTTTTTGTTTCTTGCTGTTTTTACTTTTTTTTATAAAATCCATTTTTAATAATGGTACTGTTTAGATTTGAAATGTCCCCCAAAAGAGATCAATGAAAGGTTGATTTCCAGATAAACTGGATCATGAAGATGTTAATTACACCAATGGACTAGCCCACTGACGAGTTCATATCTGAATGGGTTATTTGGATAGAGGGCCTATGAGGAGAAAGTAGGTCATTGGAAGCATGGTTTTGAAGACTATATCTTGTTGCTGATGCCTCCACCTCCACCTCTCTCTCTACTTCCTGGCTATCATGCCATGAACAACTTTACTCTATGGCCTTCTGCCGTGACGTTACTGACCATGCACCTGAATCTCTGCATCAAAATGAACCTTTCCTTCAGTTGTTTTCCTTGGGTGTTTAGTCAGAGACATGAAAAACTGAGTATCATAGGAAAGACTGATAGCAAGCCTGGATCAAAAAACCTTCAATATCTGATCAGGTTCTTAACTCTCCATCATTTCCCAGGTGATATCTCATTATCTTGTCCTGTCTTCAATACTTGAATGAATGAAACTGAGTAATTTTATTTCTTCAAGAATTTGTGTACTTATTTTAAGGAAATGTATCAAAATGCAGAGGATCTTTGACTTATAATGGTTGCTGTGAAACACTTAGATTCATAGCAGTGGCAGAACTGTATGTTGGGAGTGGAAACAATCAAATTTAGAATTTTGGTCTTTTCCTTGGCTTTAATATAGAGAAGTACTGTCTCCAAAGGCTGGGCAGTGACAGCAAGCCGCAGCTGTCAATCATCCATGTGATCACAAAAGAAACATCCATTACTCTACAGTGTACTGTGTGGATAAGCTATGATGCCTAGTATATCCAATGTGTGTCCAACTTGTGATAGGGTTTTGTAATGTAACTTCTTGGGGCAAAGATCATCTGTATTATTAGTGAGGGACATTTTTACTTCTATGTACTCTTCTTCATTTGCCAAGTGATCTCCAGTGATTACATATGGCTTTTTAAAGTTATGAATACATAATAAAATCCATCAAAAAAGAGGTGGGACACACGTATTAAGGGAGAAGGTATGGGATGGAGAAATTTTGATTGAAAATACATAGTAGCTTTGTGTGGTGGCACATCCTGTAATCTTAGGGCCTGAAAGACTAAGGCAGAAGAACTGTTGCTGTGGATTAATCCTCTTGTACACTGTAAAGATTTGTCACTCAAATTGGTTTAATAAAACACAGATTGGCCAGTAGCCAGGCAGGAAGGATAGATGGGGCAACCAAACTAAGGATGATGGGAAGGAGAAGGGCAGAGTTAGGAGCGACTAGCCAGATGCAGAGAGAGCAGGCGATGAATATGCCATGTTGGTAAAGGTACGGTCATGTGGCAGAGCGTGAAAAAGGGAAATGGGCTAACTTAAAATGTAAGAGCTAGCTAGCAATAAGCCTGAGCTATTGGCCAAGCATTTATGATTGTTATAAGCCTCCGAGTCAATTATTTGGGAAGCAGCTGCCAAGTAATTGAGAACAGGAGAGTGAGACAGGAAACATCCAATTACAAACTGTAATGGAACAACTTAAATAAAAACTGTAAGATCCTGTCTCAAAAACAAACAAATGAACAAACATAATTTATGATTTCCTTTGGTTAATTGAAAATATAAATAATTTTATGGGGTTTTGCTTATTCACCTGCTGTTGTTTGGAGATGGTTTTTTGTTGCTTTGTTTGTTTGGTTGATTGGTTGGTTGGTTGGCTAGCTTTTTCTCTTCTAAGAATTTTTCCCAAATGAGATGTTGTAATCTTTTATTATGGCATAAAATGCTTCTCCAAGCCCTTATAATTTTTCAAAATAAAATTTAAATTATAAAATTTTAAATAAAATTTGAAACTTGTAAATATATATATATTTATATATTTATATTTATATATATATATATATATATATAAACATGAACTAGGAGAAGTTAATGTCAGGCCACCAAGAGTCATACCTGATTAAACTTAAAGAAAGAATTAAATAGAGGTGCACAGATTCCTGGACTTCAGGCTGCAAGGGGAGGTAGTGCTGTTTTCCAAAGGGGAGTAAACACAATATCTGAGGTAGGGGCAGAATTCTAGTACAGTGCTAGACAGGATTGGGGGGGGGGCGCTTTGTGACTTTTGAAAATGCAAATGCCTTTCTGTATCAGATCACTTTTGATAAAGGCATTGACCCGTCTTCCAAGAGTATCAGAGGACAACACTAAAAGGAGCATCTCAGAGTCCTTTTAGCCCCTCTCCTGTGAATCAGTTGGGGTTTATCATGCCTTCAGACCCTCTGATTAACCATCATCCCCATCAAAAAAGATGGTACAGTGTGTGGTGAGACAGCTGCTGGATTCTCTCCTGGTCCACAGAGACGTTGTCTGACAGTGATCCCCCATGCAGGGTGGGAACATCTGACTACAAATGCAGCCTCAGGCCCCATCCAAGGCTACTCTGGGAAGTCACAGACTTACTCAACGGGAGCTTACCTTTTCCGGGCCTTGTCTCTCAATTATAGAAATAAAACTTACAAGCATCGTTTCTGTAAAATCAAAGGGGAAAATCGTGAATGTTGAAAATAAAGCCCAGTGCCATTCCCCAGGCCAAAAATATGGTAATTTTCTAGCCAATGCAATGTAACAGTTTCTGAGTTACACTCTGATCAAATAAAGCATTTTATGTGAAGATACAAGACAGGAATTCAAGCCAACATCTCTCCACTCTAACACACAGGAGAGATTACATGGATTCTTTCCAGACCTTTACAAACTTGGAACAAATAGTGTCTCATGTGCATGATATATATCAATATGTTATGGATTATATGTATTGGAAAACTAAACTATAAAATTGTCCAACTAAATAACACCCAAACTGCAACTTACACTTACATCTCTGACTGATTTTACAATGTAGTCTTTTAATAGTCTAGCTTAGAAAAGGTGTTAATTTTTTTCTCTTTCTTTCTTGTTTTCTATGTTGCTAGGCCCAACCCAGAGTCTTATGTTCATGCCAGGCAAGTGTTCCAATCTTGCCCACAAATGTTCCATAGCCCACAAATATTCTATTTTTTGAAATCTTTACTTTCATTTACTAATTTAAAATTTTATTTATAATTTAAATCTTCTATGTTAAAAAGAATTTTGATTTGACTTTTGATTAATTTTTAATATGAACTGACCATAACTAATTCCAGAAATAGTCATCTCACTGTAATTTAACAATCAAATTGAAACTCAGCTAGATACAGGCCTCCTGGAAACATAGAACATCATTTAGAAAGGAAGGCTAATGACTGAGTCCTAAAGATATACCTTGGAATTAGAGTACAAGAGTTCTAAGAATTGAAGTGAAAAAAAAAATCATCATTGAAGATAGTAACTGGGCTAAGACATAAAATTGGTCAATGTGTGTTTGAATAATATTTAAAGGAGAATTTTCCTATAATAGTTGGTTGGCCAGAGACAAACATAGAATCTTGTAGTCAGATTGTGAATGATGAATACTAGGTAAGGGAGAAGGCATCACAAAGAACAAAAATACCTGGAGAATGCTTAGATAGGTGAGTAGGAGCACATAGGAATGTCATTTGGAATCAGAGGACAATTTGAAAAATCAATTTTCTTCTCACACCAAGTGAGTTCCGGGAATTTAACTGAAGTGGTCAGGTGTGGTAGTAAGCAGCCTTAATGCTGAGGCTCCCATTTCATCGTCCCAAAACTCCTCTTGCCCCTGCTTATAATTTGGAGTAGAAGTCACTCATAGCATAGATGAAAAATCATATGGCCTAGCACAGAGACAAATACTGCATGATCTCACCTGTAAATGGAATCAAAATAGTTAAAATGACGGAAAGAGAAAGAATAGGTTATCAGGAATTGAAAATGCAGTAGAAACCCAGATGTTCATCAAGTGATGTGACATATCAATCATACCAGAGGAATAAATTCAAGAGATCTGTTATAGTCAAGCACTGTAGAACAAAACTTTAATCTCAATACTCAGGAGGCAAAGACAAGAGAAGCCCTGTGAGTTTGAGACCACCCTGGTCTATATTATGAGGTCCAGGCTAGCTAGGGCTACACAGGGAGACTCTGTGCCCCACCACTCCAAAAAAAGAAAAGAAAAAAGAGAGATATCTCTTATTTTATATGGTAACTATAGTTATGGTTAATAATAACAGTTTATTGGGTACTTGGATGTAGCAAAGAGGATCAATTTTAAGTGCTCACATCACAAAAATAATATGTACATGAGATTTACAAAAGTATTTAAACTTATGTACAACTCTCCATTTAACTATTCCACAAAAGTATTTGAACTTACATACATGTTAATTCTCTCCATTTAAATATTCCACAATATGTACGTATTTCACAACCCTGTATTGAATATCACAAATATACACAACTTAGTGAAAGAACATATGAGCTAACAGAAAGTCTCATTTTAGGCACTATTCCACCGAAGTCACAGTTATTTCATCCAATCAAAAGGCTCTGCTATATTCTAAGGAAGAATGACTTTAAATTCCAGAATCATAGACCCGTGGCTTGGAGTCAAAGCCCATATGAGGACCTTGGATTTAACAGTGAGAGCAGTGGACCCAGAAGGTCCCTGGAAAGAACAAGCTGGTTTGCTAAGGATTAGCTTTAATGAAAACCTCAGATTAAATCGATTACATATGATATAGCCATAAAAGACGAATGATGTGTGAGTAAAACCAGCATGCTTGACATTCTCTTTCTGTTCATACTTCTGTATGGGATATTAAAGATACGTATTATTATATTCCCTACAAAAGGGCAAGAGGGATCTTTTTAATGAAGTTGCTTAAAATTCCTAAAAATCTAAGGTTGCTCTTTCTACATGGAAATTGCTTCAGGAAAACTAAATAAAGATGGTCATTGCGATGGAAATCCTCCACACAGGCAAGTTTGAATTTCTACTGCCAGCACATAAAAGGCAAAACAGATGTTCTCTTGTGCATTACGGTTCTAAAAAATAATGCTATAGCACATTCAATGAAAAAAAGAGGCCATGAATTTGAGAGAGATCAAGGAGGGGTGGATATAAGAGAGGGTTTGGAGGGAGGAAAGAGAGGGGAGAAATTATGTACTTATCATAAAAATAACTAAAAAACTAGTAACTTTTAAAAGAAAAATGTTGCTAGAGATGGCATTGCTGTATAGATTAGTGACATGAATACATGAGTAAATGGATGACTGGAGATTTTAGTGACAAGGTGGTTTCTAAAATTGGAAGCTTATGATATGGCAATCATTCAGGACCAAGTTTATCAAAATGTTAATGCCATCAAGTATTTCTCCTATGTGAGGAAAAAAGTTCCAAAACTTACAGAGATTTCTAGAAACATCAGGTAGGTCATAGTCATGTGGAGCAAATATTCAATTAAAAATTGACTGGTAAAGGCTGTTGAGGGTATCCATCAATAGCACCTCACATGTTTCTATAAGGCATCTTGGAGACTGAAAAAAAGAAAGCAAACACACACACAACACACACACACACACACACACACACACACACACACACACACACACACACACATACACACTCCTGAAAAAAGGATTATAAACTCTAATGTGTGTCTCTACTGGTTTTTGAGTAGCAGAAAGATTGACTTCTAAATATATCCAGCCTTCTATCCACATAATCAACCAAAGATCAGACCTTTTATAAATTTTTATTGTTTTGCATTGTATTGTATTTCATTTCACATGTGTGGGTATTTTGCCTGCAGATATGTCTGTTCACTGCTTGCATGCCTGGTGCCCATGGAAGTCAGAAGAGGGCATTGGATCCTCATCCTCTGGAAATGGAGTTACAGAGTTGTGAGCTGCCATGTGGGTGCTGAGAATAAAGCCTAGGTCCTCTGTGAAAGCAGCCAGTGCTCTTGACTGCTAAGCCATCTTGCTAGCCAACAGACATTTTTTAATTAACACTTCCCTGAATACATACAGAAATTTTTGTCATTAATCGCAAAACAATATATGACATCTAATTCTGTATTTAGATTTAGCTAGAGATATAAGTCATTTGCAGATAATTTAAAGTATATGAGAAGACTGCATAGTTTAAATGAACATATTACACTATTTTATGATTCTTCGGTATCCAAAGGTTTTATAATCTGTATGAATCCTAGAACCAATGCCACATTGATACTGAAGTACGACTTTGATGGAATCCTAAATCTGTATCAAGTAATCTCATATTTAATTCATCAATTAATCTTTAAAATAATAATTTAAAAAAAGAGTTATCTTGGGCTAGGAAACTGATATCCAAGTGAAAATAGTAATTTACCCATATTCAGACTTAGTGCCATGGTCCAAACTTATGCTGATGTCCTTCTGACTTTAAACACAAGTGTGTGGGATGGCCTGCAATCACAGTTCTGGCCCAAATGTAGCAATGATTTGGTCACTGTAGATGCTGTTGCAGTCATTCAAACTGCTGACACCTGTGAAAGACGCTCTGGAGCAAGCAATGCAGAACTCTGTGTTCCCTGGAATTTTCTAGAGTTTCTGAAAGCCCAGACACTTGGGATTCCAGCTGTGGATTCCTCAGTGAGTGACTAACTGCAGAAGTAAGATCAGACATATGCAAAGGCTGCTGATCATGTGGTCTCCCTCACTGTACGTGGCATGTGTCTGATTCAGAATGACCAAAAAAGAACTAATGTTTTGAAATCTTGATTTGCTTGAAATACTCTTATTGCTGGCAGTCTTACTACTTTGTGATTCACCAACTCTAAAATAAAACTAGGCCTTCACATATCCCTAGGATGGTTCCAAGACTGTGTGCATGCATGTACACACACACACACACACACACACACACACACACACACACACACACACACACCAGTGTCCAATGCATGCATTTATAGCTGGATCCTCTCATTGTAGTCTGTGTGGGATCTCCAACTTAAGGATACTTTCAGGGCTGCCAAGCAGTTACTGACTTCTGAGACTTTCTTCGCAGAAAACAATGCAATAAACCACAGTTTCCTGCTCCTGACACTTCATCACATGGCATCGAGGCGGCGACTACCCACAGAGTGCCAGATGGCTCAGCGGCATCAATTGTTCAAGAATACACTGAGCATGGGTGTTGCTCAACAATGTCTCGGCTGCTACCGGGGACAACAAGAAGTCCTGTTAACTGCTTCACACTTGTGCTTTTACAACGGGCACAAGACACAAGCCTCTTTGCATGGCCCTCCCAGGCGGCTGTGTTCTCCTTAGTTGTGAAGTCCTCCACATAGCTCTAAAGGTCTGAATCTGAAGACTAGTGTCACATATGTTTGTAGACAGTTAGAAAAGCAGTAGTGAACACTCCCATCCTGAGTGTCAACCAGAATGATTCTGTTGCATCACTGAAAATGTTGGTACTGCCACATGTCCTTCAGCATCTCTACAGGATGCTAATCTCAAAGCCAGGTTGGAGACAATATCTAGTAGTGAACCTTCCTGGGGGATAAAAGCAACTACAAACCTATAGAATCGTCTTCAGATTAGAAAATCTGCTTCCACACAGAACTTATCCTGCTCTGTTGTTCATTTCACACAGCACGGACCAGAGATTTATCCCAGGAAATCACTAACTAAAAGTGGAAATCTTCTAAGCCTGTTACATTTTCTATCAAATAAGATTTTAAGTAAAGATAGATGGTCTCTGTTACACCACTTCTTCCGAAAATGATTTTCATGTCCTTGGTGAGTGACCAAGAAACCTGGGGCAAGAATCAATATTGAATTTTCTGTACTCTTCCAAGGGAAGAAAAATCTAAATTGAGGTTGTCTCTTTCGTAAAAAATGAGCTGCCAGGCCCATGTGACTATCCTTCAGACGCTGTCCCTGTGATTTCAGGATGATGATGGCCACGCACGGACATTTCTGCCAAGGAATCTGAATTTTCATCAGCTGAGCTAGGAGAATGTGTGCAGAACTTTTTCCTCGGTGAGAATGGCGAAGGCATCTGGGTGGAACTGTACCAGGAACGCTGCTGGAAGAATGTCCAAACTGAAATGGCCAGCATCAGATCTTCCCTTACATGCACTTTGTTTCACAAGTTGTAAGCTAACCCGGAGCATTACCATTGCCACCGGTGGTTAAAATGCAAATGGATATTTTTCCCCGAGTTTCCCACTTTCTCTTTCCCATCTGTGCAGCCACTTCAGGCAATTAGTCCACTCTGTGTTATTTCCTGAGGATGTGGGTATGACAGGGTGGGGTGGAAAGCCAAAACTTCCTATGCGTCTCTCGTTGATGTGTTCGCTAGCTTAAAGGGGCAAAAATGAATCTGAGCGGGGAAACAGTCAAGATGCAAAACGGCAGGGATTTTCCCTGGAGACTAGAAAAAAAAAAAAAAGATACTCTGCCTGGTTCGAGGACACGAGGACATCAGAAGACTGAGTGTGATAATTTAGAGAGAAAATGGTGGTTCTTCCCAGATGAGAAGAGGAAACAGAGGACAAATTTGGATATTTGCCCCTCCTCTGAAATACTAATCCAAGAGAACAAATTTGACATTTGCCCCTCCTCTGAAATACTAATCCACCAGAAATGATAAGGCCGCAAATGAGGCTTCAGATCAAATGGGATCAGAGATTTATCCCAATAATCGATGCCAGGAAATACCATAGAAGAAATAGAAAGATGACCCTGTTTGCAAATGCAGCGGCAGAGCAGAACAGAGCTGAAGTAGACCGTAAGCTCTAGGTGGCAAAGAATAAGTCATCTAAGCTCTTCAGCACCTGGACCAGTGACCAAGAATGGAGAACAGACCTAGGTAGCAGCAGGTGTTCATATGCACAGGGGGCTCGGTGGCAGGATGGCTCACTATACCTTTCTATTCCGTAACTCTCTTGAGATTCGGTACAACCAGGAAAAAGAAATAGAGTTTTATTGTAGTATAATCCGGAGGAATAAAATAGTCAAGGAGAAGTTGGTTGGAGAACAAAAAACTAAAGTTACTTTTCTTATACCCTTCATTTATTCCGTACTGAAATGTATACATGTCATAGGAGAAAATTAATATATAAATTAACTTTATAGGCTGCTTCTTACAATTAGGATCAGATGGTTGGTTCATGACCTGCAGGCCTATTTGTAGTCTAAGTTCTTTCAACTTCAATCTTTTTTCTTAGTCTGTATTTCTCTCATTTATTTCTGCTTCCCAGTTTTTAGTGCATTTACTATTTATGGAGGATGGCAGTATGGTAGTCTCTGTCCATCAAGCCCCGTCTTTTATATGAACTATCATCTATTGTATACCAACAACACTAAATGATTTATAGGGCTTTCTCTTTGCAAATACACACAAAAAGAATGAGGTTCAACACAATGCTTTTTGTCCAAACAGAAATCACAGACTGAAGGTAAGTGAATGACTGAAGGCATAAAGAAGAGAGGCCGGCTTTGGGATCTTTTCCCATTCTGAACCTCCAGCCCAAACTGGCCTCTAGACACAACCCTGCAAATGGACTGTCCACTCTACTCAGATGTCACCTCAAAGCAAATTACTTTAGCGATACATCTAGACTCTTCCTATAAGTTGTCTGGTTCTAGTTATCACTGGAGTATTCAGTTTATCTTTGAAAGAAATTTGGAGAAAAGCAAATGTCATCAGTAGCATCTGAGGAAAATGTCTTTCCTCTTGTTTTGATACTTTTCTCCAAATAGTTGACTGTCTTACTTACTCTTTCAATGCTGTGATGAAACACCATGTCCAAAGCAACTTGTGAAAGGAGACATTTAATTAGGGGCTTGCTTACAGTTTCAGAGGGTGAGTCCATGATCTTCATAGTAGGGAGCATAGTGACTGACAGGCAGATATGGCACTGGAGCAGTAGCTAAGAGATTGAGCCATAGACAGAAGTGAGAGAGACCAACACTGAGCTCGGCATGGACTTTCAAAACCTCTAGCCTCACCCTCAGTGACATACTTCTTTCAATAAGAGCACACCTATTCCAACAAAGCCACATCTGCTAATCATTCATAACCAGTACCTGTTGGGATAAAATCTTTTTGTATACTATGTGAAGATATGCTCCTGCCTTCCTCGCCTACTTAAGGCACTTCTGATTGGTTTAATAAAGAGCTGAACAGTCAATAGCTCGGCAGGAAGAGGATAGATGGTACTTCTGAGCATATATAGGAACTCTGAGAAGAATCTGAGGCATGTGTGGGGGGAGGTCATCAGCTAGACACAGAGGAAGTTGGACTTAAGGTACTGAGGAGAGGTAATGAGCCATGTGGCAGAATGTAGATTAACATAAATGGGTTAATTCGAGTTTTAAGAGCTAGTTTGGAACAAGCCTAAGCTAAGGCCAAGCTTTCATACTTAATAAGAAGTGTCATTATTCTGTGTCTGTGTCATTATTCAGGGGCTGGCAGTATAAAGAGAGACCTGTTACAAGTACCCCTAACTGGGGACCAGGCACTCAAGCATTTGAGCCTAGGGGGCCATTCCCATTCTAACCCCCACAAGTCCTCTTCCAGAAATGTTTAAACTTTTCTTTCCCCCTAGGTGCTAACCTATCATCGCTCTTTTCCCTTCTCAAGAGGATCTGTTGCCACTTGCTCATTCACCCACCACCTAGCCACTCCCAAGTCCTCTTCCATCCAGCATCTCAAAGCCTAAGCCACTACGGGCTCTTCTCCCATGAAATACTTGTTTCTGAATCCATTGAACATAGTTTCCTTTATGTAAGTACTTTCTGTCATAAGATCAATTAGAAAAAAAATCTTAGCTTAGTGGGAAGGAGAGAAAGTACCCTCCTTGAACACCTTTCCCGTATTATGGAGGTAACATAGTCAGATAACCAGGGAAGCTGTTATAAAGCAGGGGTGCAACACAAGAGGAAGAAAGAGTGTGAGCAACACATAGCAGACACAGAAAGAAGCCAGCTCATGAGGGAGCAGATCCTCAGAAAGATAGACAGAGGCCTTCTGTCACATTCACTGAAATAACAATGGCGCCTAATAAAAATGTGGTTGGTAACTGTTTTCCCAAATGGTGATTTGAATTGTACTGAATGGAGAATTTATTAACTCAATGTTCTCATCCCATCTTTGTTGTTGTTGTTGTTGTTGTTTTGTTTGAGACAGGGTTTCTCTGTGTAGCTTTGTGCCTTTCCTGGAACTCACTTGGTAGTCCAGGCTGGCCTCGAACTCACAGAGATCCACCTGGCTCTGCCTCCCAAGTGCTAGGATTAAAGGCGTGCGCCACCACCGCCCGGCCCTCATCCCTTATTAAAAGAGGCATTTCTGACACAAGGAGTGTATTAGTCAGTCTGGGCTTCTGTGACAAAAGAACACACATTCTAGGTTCCTTGATGGATAGATATTTGCTTCTCACAGCTCCAGATGCTTAAAGTGTGAGATCAGGATCCCCTCAACCTGGATTCTGTCTGATAGGTACCTTCCGGTCTGGGTACATATGTGTAACAACAATTAAAGAAAAAGAGTCCATGGATTTGAAAGTGAGCAAGGAGAATATATGGGAAGGTTTGGAGGGAAGGAAAAGAAGGGGAAGAGTGTGTCATATTGTAATCTCAAAAAATTAAAAAGGTGAAAATCAGTCAGACTGGAGAAACAGGTTTAGGTGACCTGTTGCACGGAGGGTATTTCCTTTGTAAGTGAAGGAAAACTGAAACTAATGCAGCATCTGTTCCCCACAAGCCATCCTGAGTTTAAGCAGCAGAGTGGCATGAGAATAGATCAAATAAACCACTCAGAAGGAACTGTGCTGAGCACACATTGTTGTCAGGACCCTTTTCCCTCCAGGTACATTGGACTTACTCTCCCATATAATGAACTTGTTTTGTGTTCAATTTGTTTTCAGTTGAGGCTGGTTGGTTGGCTGGCTTATGGCTGCTGCTTGTTTTCCACCACAGTATGTATAATTCATGCAGAAACTTACTGTACTGGCCTCTTTCTCCTGAATTCCTTAGCCTCAGTATGTGGTTTAGTAGGAGCAGTTGCTCAACAAACATGAAAATGATGGTTTCCTATTGTTAATGAATAATCTCATTATTCAAAAATTCAATAAGCATTTTATAGATGTTCAAAGTTTCCAGTCACTTCGCATCCGTTGAGAAATGGCTGGTAGCAAGATGTAGCTTGTTAAAGATAGTTTAGAGGGTAGAAATTATTTTTGAAGGAAAATCATGCCATGATATTAGTGTAATTAGTATTATGGGTCTGGGGTTAAGAAGGCTTTCTGCATTGCTAGCATGCTACTTGGCATTCTTTCTGTTTGGCATTTCTTGGTCCAATACTAGGGAAAAACTGTACTTGTGATGAATATTGAGAGTTCTAGTCTTAAAAAAATAACTATACAATTTTAATAAGACAGAGACAGAATTTAAGCTGAATTTTTTCATGTATTTTATTATACCCAACTTTATTTAGTTTTTCTCTACTATTCAGCAATATAGTATTCTCTCTCTCCCTCTCCCTCTCCCTCTCCCTCTCCCTCTCCCTCTCCAAAAAAAAATAGTTATATTACAAAGCAAATCAAAACTTTTCTTGTAAAAAAATAATAATTTAAAAAATAGTAATTTAAGGCTAAAATAAATCTATTTAAAACTAAAGTCTTTAAATTACAAGTTTAGATTTGTCATGAAGAAATATGCTGATTTATAGTATAATGGAAACTATTTTATCCTTTTTGGTATTTCTTTTCCAGAATATAAAAAAAATAACTATTTAATGTTTACATGCCCCAGAGATGGACTGGACAGTGGAAAAGAGATATAGACTGTCCATGAAAAGTAACATTACAATAAAGGGTCGACAGATGCAGATGTAGGCGAGAGCACAGGAGCCTGGGAAGCTGAAGGTGTGGCCTTCACACAGCTGGATACTCCTCTCTGTGGCCTTCACACAGCTGGATGCTCTCTGTGGCCTTCACACAGCTGGATGCTCTGTGCTTCAGGTACTTAGTAAGTTCAGTCAGAGTTTACTCCATGACCCCAAAATGTTGCATAGATGGGGTGTGTGCCCAAAGACTCCAGATTCACCCCATCTTAAAAAAAAAAAAAACAATCAGATATTTCTGCTTATACACAAATGGAAAAGATGTGCTTTTCTCTTATTCTTCCTACTAATTACAAGTCCTTAAAAATTTATTATTTGTAAAAGAAACAAAAGACTAATACAAAAATAATAAAAGAAAGTAGACTTCCAATTTTAAAAGCATAGTGAAACCTATTTCCAATTCCACTCTATTTCCCTTGTCCTTCCTGGGATTAGAACCCATGGAAACACACAATAGAGGGTTCTGGGGACGGGGGATGTGATTGTTTCTTGTTGTTCGGAAATACAAAGAGTCCTTTGCTTCTGGAGTCAACTCACAGCTCCTCTTTGCAGGAGGAATATAGTGCTTGTGTTTGCCCACCAGTGCTGTCCAAAGAGACCTACTCTGCTGTTTACCTAAGAGGAAGTCACTGCATTTGCCACACTGGCCTTATTCTATCTGCCCAGCACAGCTACCTGAGCAACTTAGATTACAAGTGTGCATGGAGAGTAGATTAAAAACTCACTAATCTTGGGTTGGAGAGAGAGTCCAGTAGAAGAGTCTTTATTATGCATAAGGCCCTAGGTCCAATCCTCAACAGTGAAAAACAAAGACAGAAATCCCTTGCCATACTGTTCATCATGCTCAGCATGAATGAAAAATATAATAAATACCAAAACTATGGTTTTACAAAAGGCAGAAATATTTAATAATGTTTTTAAAAAGCAAGATATATTTAAATGTAATTATAAACATGTTTGAAACAAGCAAAAATAGGAAATCTCAACAGAAGATATGAAGATCAAGCATGTGAAGTTTTTTTTAATTAAAAATATAATAAAGAGACTGGGAAGGAGTGTGTGTGTGTGTGTGTGTGTGTGTGTGTGTGTGTAGGAGATGGATGGAGGGAGAAAAAAATAACTAAAACAAAAGTAAATTTTTATCTCAAGAGCAGAATGCCAAGGACTGATCTAATGAACTTGAAGATAAAATAACAGCAACATCCTCATTTGCAGAGAGTAAATGAGCAAACATTTGGGGGGAAAAAAGCTATAAATATCTCTTCAGGGTTATACAGGACTTTAGCAAAATGTCTAACATGCATGTCATACTAATCCCAGGAGGGAAGGAGAAGCGGAGTGAAGCTGGAGAAGTGGTCAGAGAGAGCAATGGAGGATCTGAATAATGCCATTAACTTCACGGTAACAGTTCCTTGCTTCTCAGCCCACCCATCCTCAGAAGCTTCATTCATTCAGGCCCCATTTACTTCAGGACATTTATATTGGCATCTTGGTGCATCATCATCATCTGGAAGACAGTCGTCATAGCACCCATCCTGAGACCAACTCAAAGCTAAACATTTTGATAATAGAAAAGAGGTTTTTTAACTTACGTTTCCTAACAGAACATCCCAATTCATTTTATGTTCTTGATCCTGACCACAAGAGGAACCTGAGAAATACAAGAAAGAAACAGAATGGGCCTGGTGATGGGACCACACCCTGGATAAGGTCACTTGGGTTCTATTTAATGGGAAGAAGTGGTCAGTGGAGCATGTAGGACTTTGGGATCTTATATTCTGAGGAAGTGTAAAGCAGTCTCGTGGGGGCTGTTTTTTCTAACGAAGGTACCAAATGGGGAGAAGTAATATTTCAATCATGAGATCCCTTAAGGATTTTGTCTTTAAACAGTTGAAAAGGGTTGTAATTTTCAATGTTTCTGCCCACTCCCCACTCATTAATTGCACATCACAAGCTGACAGTTGATTGGTAAGGACATATTGTTGACACTTTTATGGTTGAAGGCAACATTTGGGGTTGAGTCTTAAAGGGCTGAAAATAAAGGAGGCTAAACTATTTAATTTAACTTATTACTGATAAGTTCCACGTGCCATAATGGTTAGAATACATGGGAGATAAATGATGAGTTGAGAAAAGAGGAAATAAAGAAACAATAATGGTACAGCATGAGAAAGCAACCCCTCAGAATGGTAGCAAATCCAGAGTCAAAAAAAATATGGATAGAAATGTATGAGTCCATAAAGAAACCAATGGCTGTGACTCATTAATTTAATTTTATGTTAGACTACTTCCTGATGTGTGCTGTGACTCCTTTCTACTGTCACCAAGTCTTTAGATAATGTCAGATCTCATAACATCTCTGAGCTGGTGCAGATGATATGAGGGGTGCTGACATCTGGCTTTGAGTGAACAAGTGTGGACAGGTACTGGGAGATGATAAATTAAGATCCAAGAAAAAGCAGCTAGGGAATGGATGCTGGGAAGCTTTATGAAGCTCAGTTTTAAATGCATCCCCCTTCACAACCCGACTCTGGAACTTTTTAGCCAGTGTAATTTCCAGGAGCATTCTACATACATATCCATACACACACTTACACAGATAAGTGCAGCTCTCACCCTTTATCCAAGAAGCTTCATTTAGAAGTTGGTGGAGAGAAATGCAGAAACCCACACACTGTCAAAGCGCAGAAATAAACTAACTCTCTGATGCCCATCCCCAGTTAATACTTTTACAACGAAATCCCTATACTTAGGTCTCAGGGAACCTTACAGAAAGGGAATAGGGCTGTAAGAGCCAGAACACCAGGATATCAGCTGAAAGGTAGTCTCAAAAAAAAAAAAAAAAAAAAAAAAAAAAAAAAAAAAAGAAGAGGACACAAAGTGGGGAGCAGGAAAGAAAGATCAATATCCATTTCATGAAAGTCTCAAACAATCAGTTAAAATACATTGTTAAGTGTATATTAAACAAACTAAATGATTTGTTGAATTTGTGCAGGGGGGATTCTATACTAAATTTTTCTTTGAAAGGACAGGAGAAATACTCAGATCACATATTTCTTCCTCTTGAGAATTCTTAAACTGTTACAACTTAAAGTAACTACCACCCAGCATTGGAAAGGTTTGCATGATCTGGGCACTCTTGTCCTTGAGGATATGGCATGAGTTTGTGCTTATTTCCTGCCCAGAGTTCTCTGAAGACAAGTGAGACCAAAACCAAAATTATATAAATCTTACAAAACAAATGGAGGAAAGACATTCTAAGACCACAAACAAACAAGCGAACAAATATTCTTGGCTTGGCTGGAACTAACCATTGATAAGGGAATGCGTGGAATCTGTGAGAGAAATCATACCGTGTGAGTGTTTCATCGACTTTCTGGAGCAGAAGGGTGCTGGCCATGTTAAACATCTACTCCAGGCCTCTACCACTGACACCATTGTCCTGGCTTGTGTCTCTCTGGTAGCGGAGCGTGACACGGCCTGTGGGTTCAGGTGGTTATTTGGACTAAGAGCTCGGGAAGCAAGAATGCGGAAGTGAAAAAGTAGAAAAGAGGAAAGCATACATATGACATTTTTAAATCATAAATGGGCATTTGATTCTGCTGCAGTCTCTCAGAAGTAAACCGGTTACCTCACAAAACCATTCCCCACCCACTCAAAAGACACACCGCTGAGACATTTCTAAAGGACCATCCCAGTATTCATGGATAACTGTTGCCCCAGGAACAGAAATCTCATCCATATCTAGTCTGCACTTAACTAAGGCAGTTCTGAGGAAACGGGAGACCAATAGCAAAATGTCAGTCTGTTCTCTCAGGAAAGGTCCACCAACACAATGACTGAAATTAGAGGTAGGCAGAGAGGAAGAGGGATAAGAAACCAAAGTCATCAGCCCCATGCAATGTCCAATCTGGCACTCATGTGACGTCCTTCTTCCCATCGCCCACAAGCAAGCTAGTGCTGTTCTAAGAGCACAATCCAGTCTTCTTAATCCTAGAAAAGCGGGCTCTTTCTTCTTCCTCTTGCCGTCTCTAAGAATTCAACCCTTAGCAAACCACTGATTTACAGGTGGATTGTATCTATCACTCTCCTTAAGAGGGATGGGAAAACAGACACGTGATATAGAATTTTTAATAATTTTGAGAACTCGAAGAAAAGAAAGTTCACACATGGGGATAAGACACTGGGAGAGGTCTTTTAAGTCCAGCCTGTAGAGAATGACCTTGGTTAGTGAAGTCTTCATCAGAGTCCTATTGGTTTGTAGACAAGCATTATAAAAAAGTACTGGGAAGATGCTGTGAGTAGCAGCATTTGCCATGTAAGCCTATGGACCAAGTTCAATGCTAAACACATAAAAAAAATGTGGAAGCAGTGGTGCACATCTGTAATATCAGCAGAGGAGAGGCAGAGGCAGGAAGATCACTAGAGCTTAGTAGCCAGCCGGTCTATCCAGTCAGCAAGTTTCAGGTTCAGAGAGATACCCTGACTCAAAAAGCAAAATGGAAAGCTCTTTTAGTTTCTTTTTCCTGTTGCTGTGATAAAATACATGACCAAAGCAGCTTATTGGAGAAGGAAAAAAAGGGGGATTATTCTGATTCAAGGGTACAGTCCATCGTGGGAAGGATGTCAAGGAGATGAGGGCTTGAAGCTCATGGTCACATGACAACCAGAATCAAAAACAGTGGTATCGAGAGATGGGCCTAGTCAGTGTAATGAAGTTATAGTAATTCCAGCCTTATAAATGAGTCAGTGTTGTCTCTTGAAAGTAGATCAGATCCTCTAGAAATGGGATTGATCTCATGAGCATACATTTTTATAGTAAATTCATATTTCTTGGCTCATTTTCTCTTGTTTTTTGTCTTGCCATGTGACTTCAATGTGCTTCTGATGTGATGTCATCTAGTCAATAGCAGTGTGCTATTTTGACTTTCAAGCTACTAGAACTTTGAGCTCAAACCCTCTGATCCTCATATATTACCCAACATCAGGCATTATGTTATAATAGCACGAGACAATGACGCTACCGCGCTGTGTGCTATTCTACTCACTTTTCCCTCTAGATTTATTTTTAATTAATAAAGAATTATAGGTATTCATTGTGACACAATGATGTGTATATTCCTTGTGAAGTATCTAAATTGAGCTATAAATAAATTACATCACATGGTTGGTGGTGAGAACAACTGAAATTTACTCTTGGTGATTTTCAAGTATACAATAGCATATTTTGATATTTTCTTTCTTCATTTTGCATACTTGGTTAAAGTTTAATTTTTATGTGTGAATTATTACCTAACATGAATAATACCAAGTAATGTGCAGTAACTTCTGTAACCTTTGGTCTTCACTAGATTGTTCCAGGTTCTTCGCTTCTTGTTCCAGGAATTGAAATAAAGGTTCACATAATTTTTAAAAGTAGCAAGGAACTTTATCCAAAACACAAAAATAGAAAAGATCAGAATAGACTTCAAAAGAGCAGTCTATTGAAAAATGTTCACCGATAGAGCACTGCCCTCTCATGTTCCCCAACACTAGAGAAAAAGGAAAGAGAAAGACGAAAGGTAGCAAGTGGTGGCAAGAATGTGGAGAAAAGGGAGCGTGTGCACAATACTGCTAGTAATGTAAGTTAGGACAGTTGGCATGAGACGCAATACAGACTTTTGTCAATTCAAGATAAAATTACCAAATTTCTGCTGCTTTTCAGTTGCTATAAAATACTCTGACAAAGGTGACTTAGGGGAGAAAGGTCTATTGTAGGTCACAGTTCCAGAGATGGGTATACAGTCTGTCACAGCTGGGAAGGCATCCCAGTAAGACCATGAGGCTAATCCATGCACTGCATCCACAGTCTAGAATCAGGAAGAGAACAGAAAGTGGGGCTAGGTTGCAAAGTCTGAAAGCCCACTGTAGCAGGAATCTTAAAGGTTCTTATTAATAAAATCAAACCCGAGTCCAGTTATTGGGGTCAATGCTGGTAGATCAAAGAGACAGAACAAGCCATAGCTATCTCACCTCACCAGTTCCTCAGCTGGTCCTGTTTCCTCAGGCTGGAAAACTCTGAGTCCTCATCCGGAATGAATCCCAGCTGAATTGTGCTGCTTCAAAGCCTGAAAGCTTAACCAGCCAAATGCTTAACCAGCCAAATGCTGCTAGTTTCTGGTCCTCACGCCTTATATATCTTTCTGCTTTCTACCACCACTCTCTGGGATTAAGGGCTGGCTTTCTGGGATTAAAGGCGTGTGTCATCTGCTTGGCTGTTTCCAATGTGGCCTTGAACTCACAGAGATCCAGGGGGATTTCTGTCTCTGGAATGCTAGGATTAAAGGTGTGTGCTATCACTGCCTAACTAGTGGCTTTTCAGTTCTCTGACCCCAGATAAGTTTATTAAGGTACATGATATTTTGGGGAACACAATACCACCACAGCCCACCCCAGAATATACCCCCTCTAGTAAGTCTATACTTCCTAAAGAGTCCCAAACCATCCCCAACAGCACCACTGGGTGGGAACTAAGTGTGGGGGGCATTTCATATTCAAGTTACAATACAAATGATCCCTCATTCCAGGCCCTGGGCAGACATTGGAAGAAAATGCAACCAATGTGTGAGTGATATCTGCACATCTGTGTTTATTGCAGCACTACTCACAGTAACCAACAAGTGGATAGAAATGCTCATCATAGTGAAGGTCTGCCACCTGTACACAACAGAATGGTATCTGGTCATAAAAACAATAAAACCAGGATGTTTGAATCAGCACAGTGGAAGTAGAGGTAGCTACATTTAGTGAAATAAGGTGCAAAAAGACAAGTCCTACATGAATTAAATCATATAGGGTCTCTAAAAATGTTGATTCCCAGTGGCTTGGGAGGGCAGGGAATAGAGAGCAACAGAAGGCTCTTCCTTGAGTATGGAGCCTTCATGAGAAGACAGTAAGAAGTTTGTGTGCTATTACCCAGTAGAACAAATACTAGTTCTCTGAAAATCCTAGAAGGGAGGAGGCTTAATGCTTTCCCTGCAGAGAAATGAGAAGTCTTTAAAGAGGTAAGATGTGGCTAATCCTACTATACAATGAATACATGTAGCAAAGCTTCACATGGTACCCTATTAATATGTATAATATGTCCTTACAAGTCAATCTCAAAACTAAATTCAAGTTTTAAATGCAAAGAGATTTGTTGTGGAAAATTTATTTTCCTGTGAGAAAGTTAATGTGGTTATATAAATCCCAATCTAAAGGAAATGGTCTTAAATCTGGCAATATCTCAGCACTTCTTCTTTGCTGTCCTGTTTTTCATTGTTTGATGTCAAAATATTTAAATAGAATTGTATTAAACTACTTGAAATATTTTTGAAAATTATTCTGATCTAATTCAAGGACCTAAAATTATTATAAGGGTTACATTAATTTTTCAGAATCCTGTTTAACAACGGTATGATAATCTTCATCATTAACGAAAGAAAAAAACACCTAAATCCAACCAAAACAAGAGGCTGAGTGGGGTAAAGGTTTGTGATCAAACAGTATAACCTGTGAGCAGAGGAGGGATAACAATTTAACAGTAGGGGGTTGGAGAGATAGCTCAGTGGTTAGGAAAGCTTTCTTCTCTTGCAAAGGACCTCAGGTCAGCTCCCAGCACCCATGTCAGGTGTCTCACAACAACCTGTAACTATAGCACGAGGGGATCCACTGTCCTCTTCTGGTCTCTTTGGGTATTACACTCATGAACATGCGTTTGGGAGAATCCTGCGTAAGAGGAGAGAAGAGTGTAGGAGGCAGAGGTGTCCAAGTCAGCATAAGAAAACGCACAGAATCAACTTATCTCGGCTCATAGAGACTCAGAGAACCTGAACAGACAGCCAGGGAGCCTGCATGGGACTGACCTAGCCCCTCTGCATGTATGTTATAGATGTGCAGCTTGGTCCTCTTGTGGGACTCCTAACAGTGGGAGCAGGAGCGACCTCTGACTCTTTTGCCTGCTTTTGGGACCCTAGCCCACACACTGGGTTGCCTTGCCCAGCCTTAGTACATGGGGAGGAGTTTAGTCTTACTGCAACTTGATACGCCACCGTGTTCTGTTGGTATCCTTGGGAGACCTGTCCTTAACCTGACCAGAAACAGAGGAGGAGTGAATTGGGAGAGGGAACAGAGGTGGGGCTGGGTGAGGGGGCCTGGGAGGGAAGAAGGGAGGGGAAACTGTGGCTGGGATGTAAAATAAATAAATAGATAGATGGATGGATGGATGGATAGATAGATAGATAGATAGATAGATAGATAGATAGATAGATAGATAGATAGATAGATAGATAGATAGATAGTTTTCAATAACAAAATAAATACTCTTTTAAAAAATGTAACCGAAGAAAGTTTAAATTAGTAAAACAAAATCCTGCCCAACGATTCCTTTTTCAGAAGTACTCCCTTGCAGCCTCTTTTCTTTTTTCGTTTTTTTTTTTTTTTTAACATGATTTTGGCTACATTTTATGTTTTAAGTTTAGACAAAACTCCCTGTGCCTGTCTCTCCCCCATTCCTTTCTCCCTCTCCCTCTCCCCCTACTCCATCTCTATCTCTGTCTCTGTCTCTGTCTCTGTCTCTGTCTCTGTCTCTGTCTCTGTCTCTGTCTCTCTCAGGCAGCACACCACATCCCGCCATCAACGAACCATGGAACATTTGTTCTCAGTCACTTCCCTTTTTCACTTTTTAGAAAAAGAATATGACATCTGTTTCAACGTAATAAAATCAATGGAAATTTTAAGAACATTTCTAGATGACTATCCATAGTAGACATTTTTAGAAAGCAATTAAGCCAACCTAAATATGCCGGCCTTCTACTATCAGTGGCTCAGTTTCACCTCCACCCTGCGCATATAAAGGGGGAGTTGTGAATCACACGTCTGTATCCTTTTTCCTCAATTATGCTGAATATGTGGGAAAAGTGTAGAAATTTCTAGTTGTTCAACACAAATTGTGTCTTCCACAGAATCATTTCAAATCGGCTCCTGAGGTCACAAGCTTCTTGCATGTAGATGGCATAAGTATCATGCCGCTGCCAGAATGCACTGAGTGTTTTTTCACGACTTCTCTGTTCCTCCGTTCCTTCTATTTACAAGGTCACTGAAAGGCTGAGATAAGGAAATTCCCCTGACAGTAACACATCCTGGGTCACAGAAAGCTACAAGGACTGATGTGCCCAGGGGAACATTCTGAAAGGTTACGGCTTACATAAGAGATACTTGGACTTTCTGTTTCCTAAGAAATCCCATGACAGTGCTGGGGAAGTGTCTCAGTCAATCAACTGCTTGCCTTGCAAGCTCAGTGACCCGAGTTCAATTCCTGGAGCTCACACAACAAAGCCGGGCATTCTGGGATGTGCTGCATTCCCAACACTAGGGAGACAGTGACAGCACATCCCTGATGCCTAATCAGTGAGTGTCACACCAGTAAGAAAACCTGTCCAAAACTTACAGGGTAGACAGCACACAATGGACACACAAGGTCAATCTCCAACCTGCGCGTGTGCGCGCGCACACACACACAAAACCACAAATCCTTTTTTCTCCTCCCATTCCTACCCCCAAGTTTCAAAGAACCAACCTATAAACAACCAAGCCATGGTCTTCCACATTTTCATGACCTAACTATAAAAGGAGACACCACGGTGCTGTTCATTTATGGGCTTTTTTATAAACCACTTAAATTTGTAACTTTTGTAAGAAAACAAGTATAGGCTTGACATCTAAGGAAGAGAGGGGGCAGAGAGAGAGAAAGAGGGAGATAGAGTCTATTAAAAATGCACGGAATGTAGATTTTTTAAAAGAGAGCAAGAGAAAATTTAAAAACAAAATATAAAACACTGGGGAAAATACCACTTGAAAAATAATAGACCTGCCTGTGAACACCATTTCTGTAAAGATTAGTCTACTAATTGAAAGGGACAAGCCCTGGGGACCCATTAAAATAGGAAAACTGTTCAAAGGGAGCCGTGCTTGCTTTCCTTTGAGGCTGGGCTACCATCTAAGCAGACATCACACACCACTGTGCCCCTGCCTCACATTCATGACGCAGAAACCCAACAGTGACCAACTTCCCTCCTCAAGAAAACCTTGAGCCATTTAAAGTCAGCATTAAACTTCCTGTTTCTACCATGATACCCTGAATTCCTTCCTTTTTTGCTTGGTGTTTCCTGCCCGGAGAAGTGATGATGAGAGACTATAGAGTAGCTTAAGAAGCCAGAAGTAGAAATAATAATAAAATTAAATTAAAGAAGCCAGAAATAATATCTCCACATACTACAATATCCATAGGTCAACAATCCCCAGGATCATAAAAGCCTCATCTTGCATTTCCTAGAGATGCCGCCCATCTTAGGATAAATTGTGAATGACGGTAACTTAATAAAGGTAGGCTCTATATTCATCACACACCTTGTTAGTGACCGTCCAACCACTGGCACCTGAGAAACACCATTTATATTTAATGCACATCATTTGGTAGGAAAAAGGAATAAATAAAGGAAATCACGTGAGAGTACATCAAATAAAGGTAGTGCCTAGGGTGGATACATGCCCTCTTAGGTACAATTTTTTTTAGGTAGACTAAGACAAAGTATAGATGCCACAGATTTACCTCAGTTGTAACAGCCACATTTAGCTCTCATCTTAAAAAATTCCTGGAAGATCCCATTTGTTTGGGTTTTTTTTTCAGTCTTTTTTTTTCACTTGCAACTTTTTCATTATTAAACAATTTTTTATAATTTTCATTAAAGCCCTGTTTTGATTTATAATCAAGAAACTGAGCTGAAAGTCATTTTCAGAGCACTTGCAGGAGCATAGGAACTTGCAAGAACTTCAATTGGACCTTCAGCACCCTAACATAGAGACGACATAGAATAACAAGGCCTTGGAAGTCTCCCCCGGTGACCTCGGCCAACAAGAATAGGATCTTAGTCCCTAACTAGACAATTCACAAAACAGCCGATGATGCTTTTTCTGAGACCAGGCTGCACATAGGTGGGAATATGCAAAATGGGTTTCTTCTGTTCAAATATATTAGAAGTTCCTTCCTTATTAAAAAAAAACTCAAAGAAAGAAAAAACTGTTTCCTTTAATGTAGATTGGTATCAGGACAATTGTTTTTATGAATCTAGCATTGATTTGGGAAATAGTTTAAAGCTTTTAAAAAACATTTTTAAAAACACTATGAAAGTTTAAGGAAACTTTGGTCAATACCACACAAAACCAAATATTTCTTCAGCACAGAATTCAACAACCAAGGATTATTTTCTAATTAATTGCACAAATATGATTGTCATAAATTTTAATGAGAATAATTATATTGTGAATAACATTCTTCAAACTGTAAGTCATAAAATATTTGCCAAACATCCCACTTAATAGTTCCACTAAACTATTTCCCATTCATGTCTTAACCAAAGTTATGAAGAAATATATTAAATAAGATTAAGTTCAAGTGCTACATAATTAACACAAGAGAAGAAAAATATTTACTTATTCTGCTTTGTATGACTCTTAATACTTAATGCATTTAAATCTCAAATTCTAATTGTCTTATTAATATTATTAAATAAACTTAACCTGACAACATAAATTCCCCAGTAAGTATTACACCACTCTCCTGTTCAAACCACACAATTTCTACTCTGATGTTTACCCTTCATTTTTCTTCTACAACCCTGACAGTTTTGGGAAGTGAACACTGTCTTCAATTATGATATATTTCAGTTTCATACAAAAAGCATAAATCTAGATACTGTCTTAAAAGTACCTCCTGCAGAAGAACAGTATTTTCATATACTTTAAGGAAGTTGCTAATCTGGATGCTTCAAAAACAATGGAAAGGAAAGATTATTGTTGGCAGGAAAAGAATAAAGCTCAAGACAGAGGAGAGAGTTGAGCCCACATACCAGCGCAACTAGAGGGTAGCGGAATTGCAGGATTCCAGAGCATCCACAGTGGAAAACAACTAAGTGGGGTACATGTTATATCCCCACAGGGTAGATGGTGATTGATACCTTTCATGGGTAAGGTCACAGTGAAAACATTAAGTAGAAAAACTCTGCTAAGAAATTATGTACCACAGAAGGGAGAAGGCAAACTAAAGACCAAATCTTGAGAAGTCCCAAGGCCCAGGATGGGGGAAGAGAAAGAGGTACCAGTGCTGAGATTGAAGATGCTGTGGTGCTTCAGAAAAGACACCAGGTTTTCCAAAGAATGAGTTTCAACAAGATCATATGAACAGCCCAAGAGGAGGAAGCTTCCAAAAGGCCATGGTTTTTCCTGGAAACATGTACTGAATCACTGATGATCATCTTTGAAAGCCTAAGTTTCATGAGGCTAATTTAAATTCCCATTTTACAAACAGAACATATGGTGAAAAAATGAAAACTTGACTATAAAGAATCATGAGAAGACTTAGTGATGAGATGGAAGGAAATGCATTCAAAGTTTGTTCAAACCAGCATAAGCAACCAAAGAAGAAAGGTTGGATTGTTCAAATGACCTTTGTAAATGATTAATATTAGGAAAGGTCAAAAGGGAAAGATTGTGAACCCTCAAAATAGAGGAGTGAAGTGTGTGGAAGCAATGCCTCAAAAGCTGTGGTCAAGCATGGTTCAATGCCAGGAAATGTTAGCTTTAGAGAACACAATAGAAATAATGGCAGTTAGCACTTAGTGTAAAATTATTTTGTACAAAGAACTCTTCTACATGTTCTGTGCACAATGCCCTCCTTGATGTTATATAGCTCTTATAAGGTGGGTTTTCTCACTTCCACTTCAACTATAAGAAAGCTAGAACCAAAAGAAATTTAGTAAATTACCAAGACCACCTAGAAAGCACGAGGCTGTGTCCAATCTAATTTTAAACTCAACCAATGAAAATTCCTACTTTATACAAATTGTTCAAGACCAGAAAGCAAAAGGCAAGAAATATAATTCTGACTTTCAAGGATTTAAAAGTAATCAACAAATTCAAATACATCAGTGTCTGAGTTAGGGTTTCTATTGCTGCAACCAAACACCATGATGAAAAAGCAAGTTAGGGAGGAAAGGGTTTATTTGGCTTACACTTCAGCATTGCTGTTCATCACTGAAGGAACTTAGGACAGGAACTCAAACAAGGCAGGATTCCAGAAGCAGGAGCTGATGCAGAGGCCATAAGCAAGCCATGCTTACTGGCTTACTTTCCCTGGCTTGCTCAGCCTGCTTTCTTATGGAACCCAGGACTACAAGCCCAGGAATGGCACAACTCACCATGGCCTAGGTCCTCCTCTATTGATCACTGATTGAGAAAATGCCTTACAGCTGGATCTGATGGAGGCATTTCCTCAACTGGGACTCCTTCTTCTCTGATGACTATAGCTTGTGTCAAGTTGATACACAAAACCAGTCAGTACACATGGATTTAAAAGTAATCAACAAATCCACATACTTTGGATGTGTACAGCATCTTATTCTGAAATGGTAGCTCTTTCAATATTTGCTGAACCTATTCTTGAGAGGGAGTTATTAAGGTATAAGGAGGTAGAGTTCTTTGGTACATATTAACTGCACAAAATGGTATGTTTCGCTGTGATATTTCACATACATGTGGCATACTTTCTGTATCCTCTATTACCCCATTACCTGTTTATGCCACATTTTATTTACCTACTCACTTGTTGACCCAGGTAGATGCTATAATTTGATTATTGCAAATGATGCCACAACAGTCGTGGAGATACAGGCATCTCTAGTGTGTACTGACCTTGATTCCTCAGGTATGTACCCAGGAAAGAACTAAGTAGATTATTTTCTTTCTTCAGATCATTAAGGAACACCCATACAATTTCCAAGTGGCTACACTAATCTGCATTCCCATAAACAGTATATAAGCATTCCTTTATCCCCTGTAACATTTTTGAATTGGCTTTCTTGATGACAGTCTCCAATGGGAGACATTCATGATTTCTTTAGGTAAAGTACACAAACAGAAGAATAACCCTGTACCTTCCAGGGATAGTCAAACTGCAAACAGTACAGACCTTCCATATGCCATCTGTTCTGTGCAAACACGCCTAAGAGAAATTCTAACTTTTAAACTATACATAGTAGTAAATTGGAAACAATAATAGAAAACCAAAGTGAGCACAGCACCACACACCTGTAATTTCTGGACTTGGGAAACAGAGGCAGGATGATTAGGAGTTCAAGGTCACCCTCAGCTACATAGCAAATTTTAGTCCAGACTGGGCAATACAAGACCTTGTCTCAAAGACATTAAAAATTAAGACAATTTCACCAATATAGTACAATAAATGTCTTTAAAAACTGACTCACTTCATGACTTAGGATTGCAGCTCATTGCAGGTAACTGGAATTCCAGAAGGGCAAGCCAAGCAGTAAGGGGAGAACAGTTGTTTAAAATCTATTCAGTAAATTACTTCAAAGAATAACAATAAATGCAACTCTTCCACCATGCCACCTCTTCGTGACTATTGGAGTGGTGTGTAAACCCTTACTTCTCTTGTTTCTAGTTATCTCTGAGCCCAAACCCAGGGAGAAGCCAGAGGAGCAAAAGGAGAAAAGGAACATCAACAGTTTCCTCACCTCCCTGGAGAATATGAAGTTCTCACCTCCCTGTGTTCTACTGACTTATAGTTTATTTAGAATGACCTCCCTGCTTCCTGGCTTTGACTTCTCTGTCAGATGCCTCGCCTTCCACACAACCTTTAAGTGCTGGGACTTCCTCTGCTCATCCCCTTCGTGCTGGCCCTAAAGGAATCCATCCTCTCTAATGACCCGACCTCTTTGCTGATAGGTGTTCCCTGGGCCTCTCCACTGAGCTCATTTAACTATGCGAGTCTAAACCTGCTGTGTGTTGTGAATGATTGTCAAAACAGAAAAGTGGCCATTGACTTTTTTCTTTCTTCATCTTTTCCTTACTTTCAAGTCAATCAATGGACTCAGTAAATTCTGTTTCCAAATATGCCTCAAAAACCCTTGTCCTCTTTACCCTCTTAATGTGTGTTATCTGGGAGATGGATTGCTTCTTGCATAGAGAACTTTTTAACAGAGAAGTCTAATTTCTTTGCTTCCAGTATTGCTAACTTCAAGTGTCATTTCACTTCTAAAATTCAAATTTTACCGTGTTACTCATCCATGATATCCTCAGTCTTCCTGTTGATCTTTGAGAAAATGCCTGGCCTTGAAGGATACTATGAAGTGATGCCATATAAGGTCCCTACATACCTCCATACCCCAAATCTTGGTCACTTTTCAATTTCTAGTCTGGGTTCCAACTTCACAAAAATAGCATTTTGTTTCCAGCATTTGCTAATGTCCTTTTCAGTGCCTGAAATACAGTTTCCTTCCATAGCCATTGACTAACAGTTATTCACACAGCACAGTTGCATTCTCTAAGATGTTATATCTTATTCCATAGTCTAGCTTGAGTGTCGTTCCCAACAGCCCCATAGAGTCTATGATCTCTTAACCACAACCTTCTTTAATGATGACCAGTAAGTTTACTACTATGACTAGAATTTCCCTTAAAGGGAAACAGTAAAGACTATTGTTCAAGAGCATCAGATTTGTAATGAAATAAATGTAGACTTAAATCCTAAAAACACCTTTAGTGACATTATATGTCAAAATCAAATCATCCCTTTGAACTCTATAGTCTCTATATCTATAAAATATATTCAATGATACTTTCTATTTAGGATATCCTTGTATTAAAATAAAATATTGTCATACTATCTCAAATATAATCAGATGACATAGTTTCACTCCATTTTGCTCAATGTGCACTGTCTGTTATGTAGCAGGCTTTTTAAAATGCATGTGCACTAGCCACCATTGCTCCCTTGTTGACAGCAAGGTCTGATGAAGTCACAGAATGAAAGCAGACAAGGAGGCACTGGAGCTTTCCAAATCCTAATTCACTTTACTGATAGTGGAAGTGCTGAGTGACTGAGACACTAGCGAGATGCTATGCAAAGTCCCAAGGTCGGCTCTAAAGCGCACATTCTGATAAAGAATTGTGCTTTTATCCCATAATAGTTCATTCCTAGCCCAGTGCCTCTGAAATCAGCAAAAAAAAAAATCTATATCCTTTCAAATGCAACTTGGTACTTTCCAGGGATAAGAATCGCAATCCCTCAAATATAGCCTTTGCTTCTGACTCTGACATATTGTCCTGGGGGGCTCTAAGCCAGACACAGTGTCCTTATAGATTTGATGTGATCTCTACACTCATCCTTTACCCTTAGTCAAGTTTCAAAATGAGTCTGGATCCTACTGACATCTGGTACTAAGGATAACAAATAAAAAAAGATGAAGATAACTATTCTAAACAAGCCCAAAAAACATTATAAAATAAAATGTAGGTCAACCCCAGCTCTCTTTATCCATAGATAAGGAAATTCAAGATGTTAGAATGCTGAGAAGAAGCTCTGCTTAGAAATACCGAAAAGTCTTCTGATTTCAGATCTTTGCTGCTTCAGCTCAGCTCAATCTTTGTGAAGGACAATGAAGCCACTTGTAAAAAAAAAAAAAAAAAAGTAAATACGTTCATAAATTATGTGTTTTCTATGCCTTAATAGAAAAATGTCTTTAAAATGTCTATTCATACACCTACAAGTTGAAGCCTTTTCACGGATGAGATCAAAGATGTAAGGTAATTGGCATTATAGTTTTGCAACTAAGGCTTAAAATTTGGTCAGAAATGATGTTTTCACTGGCCATGTACAATAGGAGCCCAGATTAAGCCTCTCTGGAAGAGGTAAATTTATATGTATGGCTTTTTAATGCCTCTGTATAACAGTTTGGGTATTAAATAGCTCCCAAGGGCTCACGTGTTAAAAGCTTGGTCTTTGATGTGACAGTGTTCAGTGGTAGAACCTTAGAAGGTGATTAAATCGTGAGGGTCTAGCTACTAACCTCATCAATGGATGAATCCATTGATTAGTTCATAACTAAATGGGTAATTAGGAAGTGATGTCCAGGAAGCAGACCAAGGAGTGCAGCCATGTCTTTGAGGTCCCCTCCCCTTCTCCCTGCTAAAACAATGAGCAAAAATAAATAAGTCTTTTGGTCCTTTAAAGTCACTCATTTTATTTTTTATTTTTATTTAAAGAATTGTTTTTATAAAAATATAAATAATCATATTCTTTCCTATATCTCTATTCCTCCAAGATTCTCCCTACCCACTCAACTTCATATTCTTCCTCTCTCAAAAAAAAAATCAAAATAGACAAACTAAAAAGAAAATGAGTAAGACCAAAATAATAATAATAATAATAATAATAATAATAATAATAATAATAATATACCAAAACAAATGTGCACTCCCCAAAAATTATCTGGAGTCTTTGGCCAACTATTCAATAGGCATGGGGCCTGGCCTGGAGTGTAGTTGATATACTTAGTAAAATGCTGTTTGAAAAAACTGGTTTCCTTACCCAGCAGATATCAATTACAAATGGCTTCTTGGCTAGAAATAAGACTTTGTATCATTTCCCTTTCTCAGAGCTGGAATCTTGTCTGGCTTGGATGTGTGTGTGGGACTTGCACATGCTGTCACAAGCTCTGTAAGTGAATATGTGGGTCAGTTGTATTGTGTCTGGAGAACACTGTTTTCTTGGAGTCGTTCACCACCTCTGGCTCTTACAATCTTTCTGCCTCCTCTTCCTCATAAAGTCCTGAGCCTTGGGAGGCACTGATGAAACCACCCAGCTATAAACCCTACAACCTACAGTTCTTTCTTTTAAGCAGTTTGTCACAGTGACAGAAAGCTGACTAGCAAGTTCAGGATTGCAAATAAATGAAGTTTCTGCATTTATCCTTTCGATCTAAGTTCCACTTAGTAACAATATTCACATAATTCTTGAATACACCAATGTAGCTAAAACGTCACAGTTTCTACAGATAAGCAATATAATGCCAATTAGCAAGGTATCTTCTATGTTATGACAAGGTTTTGAAATACAGTTTGGATTTTGAGTGTAGTTTGGACTGAGTGCATGATAATATGGAGTGTCCCACAGGTGAGAGGCCATGGAATTTGACCATATTGGTCAAGGACACAGAAGCAAGGTGAAGCGGAAAGATGAAAATGTGAAGTCATATAGAGCAGAGTTTGAACTCTAGCCTCTTACTGAGGTGTGATGGATACTAGGCAAAATGTCCACACTCCTACCTGGAGGACCACTATGAGCCTTAGATTTTTCCTGCATCGAAAAGGAATGATAGCACCTTGGAAAGCTGCCGTGAAAACGGTGGAGATACCAATAGCACCAGGCATGTCTTTCCCAGTGAGTCTTCACATGTGTTTTTCTACATGTTTCTTCAAAGAGTCAATGTTGGTTTCATCTATGTTTCCCCAGCATGGTACAATGGTAGACAAATAATAAGTGTTCGTGGAACTAATGGTCTTATGTCACTTTTGTGGCTATACTCACTTGTGATTTGTATTTTCCCTTAATAAATCAACCATTAAAACACTTTGGCAAAGCTTGCAGGCTTTAGAGGTATTGGCAGTATGATGGGTGGTCCAGCAGACAATGAGCCAAGGCTGGAGTTTGGATGCTCAGAGGAAGAGGCTGTTAAATTATAGGAAATGAGGCAGCATCAGAAATGAAGCAAACCAGGAAAGATGAGCCACAGACATCTCTGACACAAGAGAACAGCAGATGCTATAATTCATTTCCAAGTGTAATTTTCCATTACTTTGGGCAAATTTGACAAGTGTTAATGGGATGAGGATATATCTCCATTAAGAAAAAAATCAAGAAACACATTTTTCCTGATTCACAAAAAATCAAGTTTAGTTGGCTGGGGGTATAACTCAGTGGCAGAATACTTACCCACCATGTACAGAGCCCCAGGTACAGTCCACAAACAAACAAACAATAAAAGTACTAATTCACTAGCAACAGTAGAAATCTCTAGTAATATGCCATAATGTGAAGATGCCTGGTGTACAAGTCATGGCTCTCCAGAGAAACAGCCAAATGAGATGTATATTTAAGCTTTTCTTCAATAACATTTGCTGTCTAGTGTTGTAGAATATTATTTTAAGGTGTGTTACTTTTTTTATGTTTCATTTGTTTAACTCTGTGAAGCTGTGTTATTGTGCCTGTCTAAAACACCTGATGGTCTAATAAAGAGCTGAACAGCCAATAGCGAGACAGGAGACAGGATAGGCGGGGCTGGCAGGCAGAGAGAGAATAAATACAAGGAGAAAGCTGGGAAGAAAAAAATAGCAAGAGAACAAGGAGAGGAGGATGCTAGCCACCCAACCACACAATGAGCCATGGAGTAAGAGTGAAAGTAAGATTACAGAAGTAAGAAAAGGAAAAAGCCCAAAGGCAAAAAGTAGATGAGATAAAGAAAAGCTGGCAGAAACAAGCCAAGCTAAAGCTGAGCATTCATAAGTAATAATAAGCCTCCATGTGATTTAATTAGGAGCTAGGTGGCGGCCCCCTAAGATCAAAGAGTAATAAAAACAAGTAACATTCAGGTCACATTTTTAGTGGTATGTTCATCTCAGGTTATTGGCGTGGCCAACACTATTACACTCTGACATTTTAAATGGTTTTCATTACATCTGTTATTTATTTATCATTGGTGGGTGGTAGCGTAGGTGTGTAGATAAGTAGGAGCATGCCAAGGTGCCCATGTGGAAGTCAGAGGGCAACTTTCAGGAGTAAGTTGATCCCATCTTAGGATCCCAGGTATCAAACTCAGGTTGTCAGCCTTGGTGGGAATAACCTTTATCCTCAAGCCATCTCACTGGTCCAAGCTCTCATATTTTTCAAATGGTGTTTGGTCACTTCTGAAAGTTTTAGGAGTAACATATTTTCAACTAAACCTTCTTTACACATTGTACATCATGTAAAAAGAAGCCAGATGCTTCTTTTGCTTACCACACAGATCCCTGTTCCTTCTGGGTTTCTGACTCGTCTAGATCTTGAGTGACTGGGTGAAGTGGTACCATGGTTTAAATCAGAAAGCACAGCAGGGAAAATGCTTAAGGATATAGTCAGTAGCTGGTAGAGAAGATTTAGAATGTCCTTAATACAAGCAAATGGGACGTGTACTTTCAATATGTATTGAACTATCACCATGGCCCATACATATGTACACTTACTATGTATCAAATTAACTACATTTTTAAAATTCATCTCATGCAAATGAAGGCTTGTTTGGAGGTTCTAGTGGGGGAATGTAGCTACTCTTATACCTTTGACAGAAGACTGGTCCTCCTTTATTTGGGGAAGGTTGTCCTCTTTAGCTGAGCTCAGAGCTTCAGGAGAGTTACACATGGAGCTGTGAGGGATGAAGAGGATATCCTTCTAGCTAACCGGATAAGCCAAATCAACCCTGCAGATGAATAGGATAGCATGCTGCAGGCAGATGGCCCTCACATCCATCATATGCAACTAGAAAGTGACATCTTCTCTTAGGTCCCTTCTCTTAAACATCTTCAGAAGAGCTGGTAACATGAAATAAAATCCAAAGCAGGACAGAAAGAAAAAAAATCTAATCTAGGGAGGGGAGAGGTGAAGGTGAGAAACTAATACATTTATAGGAAAAGACATAGCACTGTAATTCTTTGGTGGAAACAGTTGGGTGATAGACAGCCCGAGATGGCAGTTTTCTTCTTAATGGAAAGATTAAAAACCGAACAACTTCTTAAATGATGTCAAACTCTATTAAGGGCTTGTTAGCCCTGATAAAATTCCCACTCAACAAGTCCAATTGAAGAACTAGATTCTACTAAAACATTAGGCACACGTCACATACTTTATAATGCTGATACTTCTTTATGACCTTGTAGGAGAATTTCATGAGATTCCCGCTCCTACACACTTGCTGGAATACTGAAATCTCAGAAGAAAATTTTCCCTGTAGCTTTCCACAGGGCATGCTAAGTACAAGAATTTGTTTTTAAGATACTGTTTTCATTTATTCAGCAACTGTTTATCGAATTTTGCTATGTACCAGGAAGGGAGGCACAAAGACTCAGCCCTGAACAGACACCACACTTGCCCAAAGGCAACTTGCAGTATGAATAAAACTTCTTCAACCTACAGAGTCAGTCTCTCCCCTCTCCCCTCTCCCCTCTCCCCTCTCCCCTCTCCCCTCTCCCCTCTCTTCTCTCCCCTCTCCCTTACTCCCTCTCTTCCTCTCTCCCTCCCTCTCTCTCTTTCTCTCTCTCCCTAAACTGATATCATAGTGCAATGATTAAGAGACTACGTCCTAAAGATGAAGTTTATACCCTATTTCCACTAAAGAAAAAAATGTATTTCAAAGTCATAAAGAATTGAGGAATACATTAAAAATAAACAAACACTATACAATATCTCAAGCAGTGCTGTCGTGTGTAGCATGACAACCAAGCCTCCAGCAGCTGTCTACGGGTTTCGATGTGTCGCACTGCGTCTTTTTCTCCTTGAGAAATGGGTCCTACGCTCTTGTCAATCAGCACTCCTTGACTATTTCTAAGTTATTCCATCAAACCCACTCTTTCCTCAGCACTCTGAGCTGTTGGCACTGGGACTCATTTTCGGTTTCACTTTTTCAAACTGATAGTGTTGAAAAAGACAGAAGTGAAAGTGTGAATCATAATGCACACAGGAGTTTAGGGTTAGCGACCCATTTATAACTCAGAAAACCATGGGTATTTCCAGACTGATGTCATTCAAAGAAAGAATGCTAGGGCCGCTGAAGAGTGAGAGAAATTTCCCAGGCCATTTGGGGATTTAGATAACAGGTGGGATATTCCCAGCTAATTATTTTTATATTAAAAAAAATGTTTTTCACAAATACCAATCTAAGTTTCAAATCCTCACACTGACAATTATCATAGAAATTGCAACTGTGCTTTGAATTACTTTTAATCCTCATAACTGAGACAAATGTACATTGAGATTCTGACTTAGAAAGTACAGCACCAAGTCAAGGATAGAGACATGCACCTGTAACCCATCATTCAGAAGGCTGAGCCAGGATAACAAGTTCTAGGCCAGACTGGGCTACATAGCAAGTTCAAGGCCAGCTATGCTACCCAGTAAGGACCTGTCTCCAAAATACAATGGCTGAGAATATAATCAGTGCTGGACCATTGACTTACCAAGCTAAAGCCCCAGGTTCACTTGTAAGCACAAATTAATAATGATAATACAATGTAAAGCTTCCTTTTATTTTCTTGGAGGACTTATCTAAATTTCATCTGTCATAAAATCCTAAGAAAATATTTTGTTTATGGTCTTGCATAGAAAAAAACTATAATCTCTGCTCAATGGTTTCAGTTTATACTCTTTGAAAGACAGAAATAGATATAAATCTTAATTTTTTCCAACTAAACATTAAAATATGGGATTTCTCTTCTCTCCACTATAGTGAAGCTCTTTGGAAACTTTCCAGGCTTTATCACATGTTAAACTCAGCACATATCATAAAGAAGAAATGTTCCCCAATGAATAACCTTACATTTGCTAAGAAGGTGCTGCTGGTATCAGCCTTGCCACATGGGCTCTTTTGTTTGCTGGTTGGTTTGGTAGTTGCTTAGGCAACGTTTTCTATATCCACTTGGGAGTCAAGGCCACTGTTACCCTTTGCAATGAGTGTATGTCCTTAGTCCCTTGTGAAACAATGTCCCTGACTCATTAGATACCAGAACTCTCTCCACACACAAATGCTCATAATATCTCCATTTGCCCCTTGGCTTTTAAGGCTCATTCATGAGTTAACCCCAAAACCCTGTCCTGACACCTGCAAGCAACTAATTCATTATTCTGGGTCTTTCAAATGACTCTCCCAGTCAGATGACAGACCCCATATGATGGAGGAATAAATTTCAACATGTATCAAAAAATTAAATCCCTCCTATTTCCTAGAGTAATTGGAAGCTCACAGACTTTGAGAATAGAAACTCATAAATTATTAGGTCAGCCATGGTCGTATGCACCTATAATCCCAGCACTTTGGAGGCTAGGTGGGAGGGTCACACGCTCACTCAATGATAGCCTAGACCACACAGCAAGACTCCTTTCAAACATTAAAAGAAGGGAGTTAAAAGAAAATGTATGTGGATAAGGATGAGCAAAAAACAGAAAAATCTCTATGTTCTCAATTTTACTATGAAGCTTAAAACTTTTCTAAAAATAGGGCTTGTTATGAAAAGTAAAAGAGCAAACCATTAAGTACAAATTAAATCATGGAATATGTTTTATGACATCAGAATTTTAATGTCTACCCACTCAATACTATAAACAAAACTAAAAGGCAAGCTAGAGCGAAAGGAAGGGATATATTTACAGGATGTTTGAACAATAAATTCAATCTAAAATATATTTTAACAACCTATAAACAAGAAATGAAGACAAACCTTGTAAGTATGTGGTTATAAATCCCCCAGATTAAAAAACACAATAAAGTTATAAAGAAAAATAGCTGTGACTAGAAACATACAAATTAAAGTGGAATATTCTTTCATGTCTTCTAGACTGGAAATGCTTTCAAAACTCTGACAGTGACAAGTCACAATGAGCATACAAAACTTTCAAATTCATAATGTTAATTACTGATGATTAATGAACCTTGATGTTCTACCCTATGAAGCATTAGCATAACACTGAAGAAAAAAATAAAATAACTTTGAGAAAACAAATTCATGTAATTTGGAAAACAGTTTCTCAGTATTTAACGTGTTGAAGCTTATGACCCAGCAAATTCTCCATAAAGTCCAGAAAACCTCTTGACAAGGACAATAGAATGTTCCATAATTCCGAAGCCTGCCCTGGAAGAAGACAATCAGCCTTCTACACTTCCTTTGCCCCAATGCCAGGCATCCAAAATCAGTGTGGGGTTTTAACCACCCTCTTCTCTCTGGAGTGGGAAGTCAAGACCGTGACTGGATCTGCTTGCACCCACTGACCCCCGCTGCTCCTCATGACTTCACTTCTCTAGCCCCTCAGGAATCTCTGCTTAGCTGGGGAAACTCACTTCCCAACATGTCCAGAGTGCAAGCCCTTCATCTTTCCAGTTCTCACAGTCTTGTTTACCTTCCCTTTCAGTCTTAGGCTATTAATAACCAGAAGCATCACCTGCACACTCTGGGCTACAGAGGAAGAGATACATAAAGAGAAGGAAAGGCATGAGTTACTAAGTCCCGCCATTACACCACAGTCTCCAGGTAAACCACTGCACTCCCACCTGCAAAGCTGCAGCTGGAACTGGGGGTGGGAAGGCTGAGGAGGGGAACCTGAACACCTGGCAGATTTCATGGCCCACGTGGAAGTTTCTACTCAGGCGTGGAGTAAGTCATCTGTAAACAGCTCTTGATTCTCCTCATCCTCCACACTCCAAGCACTTGAGCATTTATGAGTAAGAGCAGAACAGCTTCTGAGACAGGATATTGCTATAATCTTTTCATATAGCTGGGCTATCCCTCCCCCAAGCATATCTAAGGCCACTGTACGTGAAAGGAGGCTTTTGCAATGTCAGATAAATAGCCTGCTCTAGCCGCATTCTCCTCTTCCTCAACCAACATCCTTTTACAAATATATGTGTTCAATCAAGGTAGCTCTAAGCTCCTACTCAGGAAGCCCTGGTGAATCTAGCTGTCGCACTGCTGTTCAGCCATCCTCCCACCCAGCATCTTTCAAGAGAGTGATGTATTTCTTCCCTATCTTTCCCCTTTGTGGCATCTGTTTTCTGTTACAGTAAATGAATGAGTGAGTAGAAGTTGAAAATCACCCCATAACGCCCATAGGTAACACATGGAAAAAAACCTGAATACATGCTTAACCCTATTTTCTTTCTAGTCAATCACATAGCCTACTGTAGGAGAGTGGGTTTGATGGTATGGGCAGATTATATTTGCCTTGTTCTGAATTACATTTTTAAAAACTTCACTTCATGTGTGAACATTCATGCATATATATGAATACATACATGAATGGTTAGTGGATTCTCTGAAGAAACACATTCTTTTCCATTGGGTGTATGAATGCACATGCATACTGTGGTTTATCTTATTGCCCACTGATAAATGCTCAGCGTGGCTTCTGGTTTGCTGACAATGTAATTAATGCTATAAGTAGCATTATGTCTAGATAAGTACTTTATTAAGTACAACTTTTTAAATATGTTACAGTTTTCAAACCTGGAATTGATTCATTAATACAAAATGAATAATTGATTCATTATACATAGAGTGGTTTTAATTTTAATAGACATTGACTTTTCTCTGCCAAATTAAATTGAGGAGTTCACACTCTTACTACTAAAGTATGAGGATTATCATATCCCTGATTATTTGGTAGCAATGGTTATCAGTCCTGGAATAAAAGATTTGTCAATGTAGTGTCTGAATAGGATGAGGCAAAATCCCAAAGAGAAAAATGCTCAGAACCTGAAATAGTTAACTGTACATATTGGTATTCCTCTCTATCTGCTTGACCCCAGTTTAAGATTTACATTCCTCCATAGAGACCTGAGGAAGTTGGAAACATCTCATGTTTTCCTTACAAGTGTTTTCTTTCTCCCTATAACATTTAGTTATGTCAAATGTTATTAGAAGAAAAGGCAATTGACACACCAGAGTAAAAGGAAAAGGTGTGTCTGCTGGTTAAAATAAATGAAGAATCAAAAACAGAAACATTTTAAAAACGCGGCAGTCACAGTGGAATTGAAGACAGTAGTAGGACAAAGCCAGACCCAGTGTTGATAAACTCAGAGGCTTTCCTGAACTTTCACTCCTAATCTGAGACATTAACAGGACAGCCTTGGAAAGGTCAACTGTGATCTTACTTTCACTCCCCATGATACTAATGATTTCAGAACTAGTGGCCAAACAATCACATAACGTGCTCATGTATGGCCACGTCCAGTTTTACTACAAAAACACAAAAGATTGGTGCAACTATAAATCTTTAACCCTTTCTTAATTTTATTTCAAAATCCAGGGGAAATAATTATTTCTAAGAAGTAAAGGTTAGTATTTCAAATAATGTGATCAATGTGCTCATCTGTTCTATCTGAGGGGGACAATACTCAGCTCAGAAAATGGAAAATCACCTAAAGATTCCTGATCACATTAACCTTAAGCTGAAGGAAAGAAACCATATGCATACAAACAACAAAGGCAGACTCAACATTATAGAGTTGAGTTGCATTGATATAGTTGTGCACATACATGTAACAATATTAATCATAGACAAAAGAAGCTATCACTTGGAGAGTTAGGGGGGACATGAGAACAGTTGGAGGAAGGAGACATGGGAAGGGCTAGAGGGTGGAAAGAAAAAAGGGTAAGTTATATAATTACATTTTACTTTAAAATGTATAAAAATAAACAGACATATAATAAAATAAAAATTAGCATGATTCTGGGTGTGGTGCTGTAATCCAGCATTTGGGAGGCAAAGACAGGAGGATTGCCACAAGTTTGAGTTTAACATCTACAAAGAGATCTCCAGTCCAACCTGGACTGCAGAGTATAAAAGAAGATCCAGAAATGTGAAACGTTGAGTCTATTATCCTATTCACCTTTTTACTCATAATTATGACCTCATGGATCAGAATGGTCACCTTTTTCTATAACATAAATCATCAAAAATGAAATTCTGAGTTTTATTATTCATCATTTTATATTAAAATATACATTCAAATAAATCTGTACCTCTTACCTTCATGCTGTGTATAGAGTATTTGTCAACACATGCTGTTCTTAGGCACCACTAATGAACTAATTTTGTTATGCCCATAACAGAACATTGCCAGAGTAACAGAACCAAAGTGACTCACTGATGCTTGACTGTGCTCTGGGCTGTAGGTGACATCAAACTGAGGGTTCAATGACCAAAGTCATTGTGAAAGTCTCTGAGAGATCAGACGTGACTCTCACCCAGATACCAACCATCGTATGAGACCAAGTGTTGATTCCAGAGATAAGGCTATGCTGCCCCACCCTTTCTCTGAGAAGGAACTCTGCATGTTGAAGGTTTGATCTCCAGCTGGTGAATCTGCTGAGAGGTGGTAGAAACTCTGGGATACGAGGCCTAGCTGGAGGTCATAGTCACTTCTTGAAAGGGTAAAAAAAGCTGCTCTCCCTCCCCTTCTGTGGTGGTCTGAATGGGAACAGCCCCCATAAACTTAATAGTGCCCATAGGGAGTGGCACTATTAAGAGGTGTAGCCCTGTGGGATGAAGTGTGTCACTGTGGGGGTAGGCCTTGAGGTCTTATATGCTCAAGCTGCACCCTTTGTAGCACACAGTCTCCTTCCGTTGCTTGTGGATCAAGATGTAGAACTCTCAATAATTGACTAAATCTCTGAAACTGTAAGCCAGTCCCAATTAAATGTTTTCCTTTATAAGAATTGCTATGGTCACAGTGTCTCTTCACAGCAATAGAAACTCAAACTAAGACAAAACTTGGTACCAGGGACTGAGGTATTGCTATAATAGGCTGGAGCATGTTTTTGTTTGGAGGAATATGGATGGACTTCAGGACTGTGGATTAGAAAAGTAGTTGAAAGCTTTAAGTGGGGCTTAATGGGTCATCCTAGTAGGAACGGGAAAACGGTGCTGCTGAGGGTGATTCGAACTCTGGGGGCCTGACTCAAGAGGTTTCAGAAGAGAAGAATGTTAGTACATGGCCTAGAGACAGTTCTTGCGATATTTTGATGAAGAATATGGCTGCTTTTCTGCCCTTGTCTGAAGAGTCTGCCTGAGGCTAAAGTGAAGAATTTTGGATTAATTCCATTGGCAGAGGAAATCTCAAACAGCCTAGTATTGACTCTGTCGTGTAATTATTAGTGCTCACTCTTATGAAGATTCATAATGAAAAGGAGCAAGCTGAGAAAGCAAAAATACAAAATGTACCAATTGCAGAAAAAAGGAAGCACCAGGAAGTAGAATTATGGTGGTATTTTATTGTATTGTATTGTACTGAAATGTGATTTTAATTGTATGTTAATAAATAAAGTTGCCCGGGGGTCAGAGCTATTAGAGCCATAGCAAGAGCGTGGCAGTGGTGGCACACGCCTTTAATCCCAGCACTTGGTAGACAGAGCTAGGTAAATCTCTGTGTGTTCAAGGATACAGCCAGCATTGGAGACATATGCCTTTAAGACCTGGAGGGCTGTACTTACAGGCAGTGACAAGGCAGTCACGTGTTTGGGTTTACAACCAATGAGAAGGCAGAACAGAAAGACTATTTAAAGACAAACACACAGGAAGTAGGTCTCTTTTGGAGAGGTAGGACCACCACAGGAGGAAGGGTAAGGTTTTAGCTCTGAGCTCTGACCTCTTGGCTTTCTTCTTTACATTGGTTCTGTGTTTCTTATTTAATAAGACAGTTGGTTACATCTACATTTGGCGCCCAACGTGACAAGAATCCATTAAAAACTGATTGGCTTGGCAGCAGGTCCAGTTTCCCGCAAGGGCAGCCGGCTCCCTAGCCTGGGTGGTTGGCTCCCTAGCCCGGGCCCAGGTCGAATTGGCCTCAGGCCAGACTAACCGTGAGCTACTTGCTTAAAGCCAGTGCTACAAACAACTCAGGCCTGCCCTACTGAACAAGGCCCCTGCCTGTAAAGCCAACGCATATGGTCGGAGCTTAAGGAAGCCAGAGCCAAGCCTTGACTCGGCTCAAGAGGGAACACGTGGCTGGATTTAAGCTTTAGCCAGCTACACTTTCTTTCGTTCTCTCTTTCTTTCTCTCTCTCTCTCTCTCTCTCTCTCTCTCTCTCTCTCTCTCTCTCTGAATTCATACCTCGGACACTAGGTAGCTGTTTTGAAATTCCCTCGGATTTCTACTGTTCTACACAGATTTGGTAAGTCACAACATATCAGATATTTTAAAGGAAACCATTTAAAAGAGAAATTTTTTCCACATTAAAAAAAATTGGGTTTTATGTGTACATTGGAAGAAAATTGGGTTTTGTTTGAAATTTTAGGCAGTCTGACAATGGAACAACTATATGAGAAGATTAATATTGATCGAATTATGCAGTTTATTACTATGCTTATCCTCATTTTACTATTTAAAAAGATAGTCAATTTAAGTGCCAGGATGACAGCTTTGGAAAAACTTGTCAAACCTGTAAAAATTCAGACAGAAGAAATTAGCAGTGAAGTTGTTTCAAGTTTGGATCATAAGGTTACAGAAAGAAAGCCTGTTTTCATACAATCACCCTTAATTTATCCTGTAACCGTACAGCAGTTGCCTAATCAAATGACTACACAAAGTATTTGGGCTCCAATTGAAATGTTGTATTTAAAAAGGTTTAAAGAGGCAATGGTATCTTATGGCATTCATTCCCCATATGTAAACCAAATGTTAAACTCTTGGTCAACATATAATAGGATTGTACCACAGGACTGGCGGGAGCTGGCACAAGCTGTTCTGGAACCCAGCCAGAGGCTCCAGTGGCTAACTTGGTTCAAGGATGAGGCTAAAAACATAGAAAAACAATGGAGGTATAAAAGAATACAAGTCTGCCAGGATCAGCTTATTTGAGAAGGCCAATATGCTTCAGTACAAACACAATGTTTATATGATGTCCAAACCCTAACTTTATGTCAAACGGCAGCCTTGAATGCATGGGACAGAGTTGAGGAACCAGGGAAAAAAAACTGAGTCATTTACAAAGGTTATGTAAGGCCCAAAAGAATCTTTCACAGATTTTTTACAAAGACTGGCATTTAATAGAGGGATGTGGAGAAGAAGGGGATGCTGAGGTGAAGCCATATATGCACAGCCAAGAAGAATGGACAGCTGAAAACCATCAATGATTTCCAGAATTTAAAATCCTGAATCATGACAGGACACTAGTGGAATTCAGGTGTTTCTGGTACATGGACTGCTCTCACCCAATGTGAGGTTGAACTGTTGACCTTGTGTACATCCTACTTCACAAATGAGTCTGTCAGATATGCTAAGCCTATAGGCTGAAGACGATGCCCCAACACTGTGGAGAAACCTCGGGTGACTGTCCAGGCAGCTGGCTGTTTCTGTCAACTCACAAATTTTTTAGAAGTTGCTTGCATGCACTTCCTGTTTTTATTATTGTTAGCTAATATTATTTCCTTCTTGGGTCTCTGAGGGAGTTGAAGATTAGTTATAGTTGAAGGTTAGTTAGTTATAGTTGAAGATTAATTAGGATAGAAAGTGAATTAGATACATTTTGGACTTACCAAAATAGGATAGATAATGGAATTATTTTCACTGATTTGTCAAGTACAAATGGACTAGACATTGTTTGGGTATTTATTACATGTATATATTGTATATAGTTATAGTACTTTTGTATATAGTTTTTCTTTTGTTAGTTATAACCTTTTGCTTTTATTCTTTTTATTAAAATAGAATAGGGGAAATATGGTGGTATTTTATTTGTACTGAAATGTGATTTTAATTGTATGTTAATAAATAAAGTTGCCCAGGGGTCAGAGCTATTAGAGCCATAGCAAGAGCGTGGCAGTGGTGGCACACGCCTTTAATCCCAGCACTTGGTAGAAGAGCTAGGTAGATCTCTGTGTGTTCAGGGATACAGCCAGCATTGGAGACATATGCCTTTAAGACCTGGAGGGCTGTACTTACAGGCAGTGATGAGGCAGTCATGTGTTTGGGTTTACAACCAATGAGAAGGCAGAACAGAAAGACTATTTAAAGACAAACACACAGGAAGTAGGTCTCTTTTGGAGAGGTAGGACCACCACAGGAGGAAGGGTAAGGTTCTAGCTCTGAGCTCTGACCTCTTGGCTTTCTTCTTTACATTGGTTCTGTGTTTCTTATTTAATAAGACAGTTGGTTACATCTACATAGAAGAGAGCTAAGTCCTGTGTTCAAGGAGATAAACAGCATTATGATCAATCCATGTGAGTCTATTAAATGGATAACAGAATTTATTAGGATATAAATTGAGGAAATACACTCACAATTACAGAACGGAGTAGACAGCAGACATGGGAGCAAATCTACCTCGCAGGCAGGAGCAGGGAGAAGAGGCAAGTGACCCTTCTCCCTTTCCTTATAAGAGGTCACATACAATGGCAGGAAGCACCACCTCCTTTGGGCCATACAGCCCAAGGTAAGGGACAGAGCAAATACCACTACAAAACAGATTTTAAACTTGAATAAAGGGAGTGGTGACCTCAGGGCAAGACCCCACCAAGCTAAAATTCCAACTTGTGAAAAGGAATTAAAGAACAGCTTAAGTCCAGGTATGTTGATGGACACCTTTAATCCCAGTATTCAGAAAACAGAGGCCAGCAGATCTCTGAGTTTGAGGCCAGCCTGGTCTACAGAACAAGTTTCAGGACAGCCAAGCTTAGGCAGTGAAGGAAACCACAGTGAAGAAAACAGAAAGTTGGTGAAGATGTAATTTATCAAGGAGGCCAAGTTCCAGCCCCAGCAAGCAGCAGAACTTGGCAGCTTCAGCCTGGCTATGAAGTTCTGGTTTTAGAATCAAGGATAGAAGAACGGTGTTTTGGAATCTGACTTCACACTTAAGGAAAGCTGATGACTGTTGTGGAATATTATTTTAAGATGTGTTACATTTGTTCATGCTGTAGAATAGTTGTTTAATGATGTAAAGATGTGTTGCATTCTTTTCTGTTACATTTATTTAACTCTGTAATGCTGTGTTACTTTGCCTGTCTAAAACACCTGATTTGTCTAATAAAGAACTGAACAGCCAATAGCCAGACAAGGAGAAAAGATAGGCAGGGCTGGTAGGCAAGAGAATAAATAAGATGTCTGGGAAGAAATGATTGAGGAGCAAGATAGAGGAGGACAGGAAGACATCCATCTGTACAGAAAACCATGGAGAAAGAAGCAAAGAAAGGCATACAGAAATAGAGAAAGATCAAAGCCCAGAGGCAAAAGGCAGACAGGATAATTTAAGTTAAGAAAAGCTGGCTAGAGACAAGCCAAACTAAATCCGGGCATTCATAAGAAAGAATAAGCCTCTGTGTATTTACTTGGGAGCTGGGTGGCAAGCCCCCGCAAATAATAAAGAGTAAAAACCAACCAAGTACAGGTGAGGCCAGGCATGTGTCGGGGGTGTCCCTGCATGGAGGCCTAGAGAGGCCACCACATGAAGCTGTGAAGGAGAAGCCTGGATTGCCTTAGAGACCCCAAGATGTTGGAGATGCCAGAGTCATGAGATACCTGACAAGAAAGGCTACTAATAGGAAGTGGAAACAGCCCAAGAGAAAGAAGTGTGTTGCAGTCAAGAAAGCTGAAAGAAGTTGAAGATCTGAAGAGAGCTTTGACATCGGACATGAAAATGCTGAGTTTGGAATTTGTTCAGCTGGTTTTTTATCTTGTTTTGGTTCAGTATTTCCTTACCATGCTCCATTTCCTCCATTTTGGAATGGTAATGTATATCCTGTGCCATTTGTATGCTGAAAGCACGTGATCTTCTTTTTTATTTTGATTTTACAGGGGATTACAGTTAAGAAATTGCATGAATCTCAGAAGACACTTTGAACTTGTAAACAAGTTTGAGGCTGTTATAAACATTGGGGACTTTTGTTACTGTTTTTTTTTTGTTGTTGTTGTTGTTGTTGTTGTTGTTTTGTTTTTTGTTTTTTTTATTTTGTTTTACATTCCCAAGACAGGTTTCTCTTGGTAGCCTTGGCTGTCCTGAAACTCTCTGTAGACCAGGCTGGCCTCAAACTCACAGAAATCCACCTGCCTCTGCCTCCTGGGTGCTAGGATTAAAAGTGTGTACCACTACTACCTAGCTTGTTACTATGTGGGGCTTTGTTTTGTTTTGTTCTTTTGTTTCCATGTGGAGACTTATGAAATTGGATTGAATGCATTTCCACATTATGTTATGGCTACACACATATGGGGGCAGGGAGTGGAGTGTGGTGGCTTGAGGAAGAATGTCCCCCACAGACTCATGAATTTAAATGCTTGGCCCATAGAGAAGTATAGCCTTGTCCGAGTGGGCATGGCCTTGCTGGAAGAGATGTGTCACTGTGGAGATAGGCTTTGAGGTCTCAGAAGCCCAAGTCAGTCTCCTGCTGCTTGGGGATCAAGATGTAGAACTCTGAGCTCCTTCTCATGCACCATGTCTACCTGCATGCTGCCATGCTTCCCACCATGAAGATAATGGACTAAACCTCTGAAGCTGTAAGCAAGTCCCAATGAAATGTTTTCCTTTATAAGAGTTGCCTTGGTCGTGGTGTCTTGTCACAGCAATAGAAACCCTAACTAAGATGTCCTCTCTCCCTCCCTCCCTCTCCTCTGCCATACCAGCTGCCATGAGATGAACAGCTTTGTGCCAGCACAATCTCCCACCATAACATTCTCACTCACCACAGCCCAGAAACAAAACAATGGACCCACATAATCACAGCTGGAAATCCCAGAAACTGTGAGCCAGTCTTCCTCCAGACTGGTTGTCTCCTGTATGGTGTCACAGCAACAGAGTAATAAAAATGTCAATCTAAAAGATATTACCCTCATCATCTTTCCGTCTCTTACACAGTACATAGAATTTGTCAGCAAATCCTACTTTCTTTATCTTCATATGATATCCAGGATCTGGCTGCTTATTATTTAATGTCAGCTTGGTCCAAACAATCATTTTTGCCTGTATTTTTGTAATTGGCTTATATCTATCCCCTCTATTAATATTTGTCAATTTCAGCATATCCTTCACAGAGTAGTCAGAAAATTCATAGTATAATGTCTTCCCAGGGCTGGGGAAACTGCCGGCTGCTCAAGCATAAAGATCTGAGTTATAATCCCAGAACCTACATGAGCCAGATGCAGTCAGACTTGACTTATCTATAATTATACTGCTCCTATGACAGTATGGAAGATAAGAAAATCCCCAGAAGCTATAAAAAATGGTCAATGCACAACAGTTGACAATGACATCAATAATTGACAAAAATGTCAATAAAAGTTGACAATAACCCAAATAAACAACAAAAAGAGAACATTAGTTAAGCTAGTGTGTACCCACATAATGACATGCTTTCTCTTACAAGAAAAAAGAAGGAAGAGCAGATTGCTATGTAATATCCAAAGTATTTGATCAAGGAATCGCCAATTTTAGGTCCTTTCTCCTGGTCTTTGTCTTCTGATGTTTCTATTATGATCATAATCATAAATGTAGTGATAAGAAAGATAAATGTAATAATAATAAACGACAAAGAAGTCTTATTTTAGCAAAATAAAGCATTGTTTAATGTACTTTCATATAACCTTCAAAAATCATTGACTTGACTACGGCAAAAATGACTTCATAAACTTCAGGAAAATTATTAATAATTCCTTCTCATTTGAAGAAAAAAATTAAGATGAAGAATCTCCTCTTAATCCTTGGATGTTTGTGGCTATTGGGTAAGAAAAATATATCAATAACACTATCATTTATCAAACACATACCCACTGCCTCATTAGGACCATCTGTTATTCTATGTATAAATTACCCTTCAAATTTCATTAATCAGACTCCGTGTCTGAACATAAACACTGCAGAGTTTAAAAGCTTCCTGTGGAATTAAACCTTAAACAGAGCCATGCCCTCAGCCCTCACCACTCCTTTTACCACTGCAGATGCTTGGGCTGAAAAAGTTTTATGTCCATCCACTGCCCAGGGAACCAAACATGGTACTACTGACTCTGAAAATGTCAAAGATTATGGTACAATGGGCTTCAAGAGATAAAGGAAGTGAAATTTCAGTTCTTTAGAGGTAACTATCTGAGACAAATCTAGAATGTACATTTTATATTTTTCTCCATTTCAACATACAATTCTTGTATTGACTGGCATTAAGACAGCATTTTAACAGAAGAAATTCAAAGGAGATCCTAAAGATACAAAGGCTCCATTGCTGTTGATGTTCACAGGGCAAAGGTTAGAGTTCACCCTCATGACCTCACCTAACCTAACCACTTCACAAAGTGCCTACCTCTCCACACCATCCTCTGGAAGTGTGGATTAGGGCTTCACCATTTGAATTTGAAGAAAGGATGACATATCACACAGTCCCCTAACACCGTATAAGCTTGCACAAGAATTAAATTGGATAACATATATAATCCAGGACTTGATTAACACAAGGTCTCACACTGGGTTATGGGAGGACATGAACTGCTGGGGGGTGTGCTAAGAAAATAGTGAACTATAAGATGGAGACATGGGAATGGATCATTATATTCAGAGAATCACAGTTAAGATGAGCCAGGATGAAACATTTCATCAAAGGACATAAATGAGAATTGAAAATAACCCTAGATTTCCTTGGGTGTGATGTTTCAGGCAATTACTAGCCTTTATGCTCTCTGGAAATGCCACTCATTTCTAGAAGACCAATCTCGGTACTCAAAGAGCAGCCAGCAATCATAAAAGAGGAAATTACTTCGGCAGTTCATTCAGAGCATGTCCCAAATATAATTGAGCAAAGGAGACTTCAGTATTCTCAAGGCAGAAGAGCAATGAAAACTCCACATCCAAAAAGATGCTATTAATACCTCAAGAGCACACTTCCAATGAGGCTATGCAGAGAACTATATTACAAAGAGGTACTTAAGCCTCCTTTTCATTAGCCCCACACTGAGAGATGCTAATCCTTTTGCTTTCAAATTGACCCCTAGTGATTTGCAGTTCATTGGGGAAATGTCCTTTTTGGAAGGTAACTCTTTCAACCCATTCTGCGCTATTGTGCTATGATTACATTTGACAGAAAGATGCAGGAAACAGATGTCAGTGCTACCTTTCAGGTAAGTGAGGTACAAGAAAGACAAGTAAATGTATCATTAGTAAATCAATGTTATTTGTTGGTGCATTGACCTAGTAATGGTCTATATCCCTGATAAAGTACTGAATGTTCACCAACCAACTACAAGAGTACCTAAGAAATATTAGGAGTACAGTACAGCATCAACCCACACAAACTAACTCAGAATTTTTGTTAACAAGATCCCTTGGCAAGTCACATATGCTTGAATATTTGGGGTATACTATTATAGTACTTTTATTGTCACTTAAACATCTTCTCAGTATATTCTCCTTACCCTCCAACACACAAATTCATTAAGACTGTATTCAGCTCAGTTCCAAAGGTTAGTGCTTCAAAGAAATTAGTAGTTGCATTTTTTTCTAGCACAATAAGGGATCAGCAGTTAATGCAGAGCTCAGAGCTCAGAGCTCCCAATCCTAACATTAACTCAAATTTACTCCATCTTTGTGCCCCGGTGTTCAAGTTTGGTCATAAAATGTTCTTTGAAAACTTTATCCTAGGTATTTCTTTCTTTCTCTCTCTCTCTCTCTCTCTCTCTCTCTCTCTCTCTCTCTCTCTCTCTCTCTCTCTCTGTGTGTGTGTGTGTGTGTGTGTTTCCTTCTTGCCTTTAAGACACGAGGAAATAAGAAATCCCAGGTACCATGAGGAGTCAGCAGAGCCCAGCACACTGAGCCTAGGCAGGTCCAAGCCCCTTCCCACTGCACCAAGGCTGTGGTGTGGGGATGCGGGGTGGTTTGGGAAAGAGGGCTAGGGGTGGGAGGAGGGAGGAGGGGGAATCTGTGGATAGTATGTGGAGTGAGTAGAAAATTTCTTAATAAAGAAAAATGAAAAAAGAAACTTCCAAAAATAAATAGAATAAATAAAAAACAAGCAGTATATTGAACATTATCCAAATTTTAAAAAAAAGAAAAGAAATCCCAGCTACATACTCCTGTCACTGTGGAACTACTTGCCACCGTGTCTTCTCCACCACTAAATTCATGAGTCAAAATAAATTGTCTTCCCCTCAAGTTGTTTCTTATCAGGTAGGTATTTAGCAACATAATGCAAAAAAAAAAAAAAAAAAAAAAAAAAAGGCAGACAGACAGAAAATTGGTGATGAGAAGTCCTTGCTGTTGCTGTGAGAAACCTGGCCTTATGATATGAAAGTCTTTGGAACAGGTTTGTTGCAAAACATGCAAGAGTTTGGAGCTCTGGGCTAGATGATATATATGCAGCTCACAGGGAAGCTCTCACAGAAATGAGGAAAGTCAGAATATTGATAGAAATATGGACAAGAAAGTCTCTGCTCACAAGGTTTCAGATGGAAAGAGCATTGAGGGAAGTTCACTACAGACCATCTGCTTTAAATTCTAGCAAAAAAAAAATCTGTCTACATTCTGCCTGTGTCATGAAAGCTGAGTGAGTGCATTTAAAAGTAATTGATAATTTGTGCAGCAGGAGAAATTTGAGGACGAAGTGTAACATTCAGGCTGTAGTGCAGTTATTGCTTACTACATTTGTCCTGATTTACAGTGAAAAGGGGTGTAAAATGTAAATAAAGATGTGAAAAATGGGCAGCTTGGTGAGGAAAGGAATGTGAACACATTAAAGTTGCAGGCAGAAATCAGCCGTGTGGTACCAGTAAAGCAGAACCTTGACCTTGGCAGGTGGACAATAACAAAAGTAGCTTTAGCATGAGCTCAAGATCTCACTCATTACAAGCTCCAGGATTTTGCAGTAAAAATTTGTTGGAAAGAAAGTCCCGAAAAAACACAGATTATTTGTGGTATGGTTCTTGAAAATGGATGCCTAAGGAAGCATTTTCTCAGGCTCAGCCACAGAAACACATGGAGATTAGCATAGTTTGGGTTCATTCAGGACTTTCTGCAAGCATGCAGGATGAAGAGGGTCATGTAAGCTTTGACCAATGTTTGAGACAATCGCTGAAGGTGGGTGCTGTGTAGCAGTCAGATTCCTTACACGAAGCTCCTGTATGGGCTGTGCCTTCAGCTAGGAAGAGGAAACTGACATCCAGTAAGTTTCCTCCAAACATTGAAGACACCAGAAACATGGGGTGCTTGCCAGCAAAAGCTTCAGGCCTTGAGTAGAGCCAGCCCAAAACAGAGTCCACTCATGAAACAGAGAACAAATCGGAAAGGAGGGAACTGCTTGTGTCTATTGGAGCCCAGAAAATGTCACAAAGAGCCCCATAGGCTGCTTGACACTACAGGGTTTGGTATTCACACTGCTGGGTTTCACTGTGGTTAAGGCCTGTCTTCCCTGGCTATCCTCCTGTTCCCCATTTTTAATTGAAAAGTGGACTTTGTGCTATTATATATTTGAGGTACATAACTTCTTCTTGTTTTGCTATTGTTGCTTTGGGTTATTGTGATTTTGTTTGTTTTTATTTCTAGAGATCTTCAAATTTATTTCATCCAACCCTAAAAGCAAAACAGTGTAACAGTTGAGGAGATTGGTGTGAAATATTTGGGGTTTTGCTTTATATATGTGTGTGTACATGCATATACATACATACATATATCAAAATTCTCTATTGATTCTTTGGGAATTTCACATCATGAACCTTAATCCCACTCTCCTCCTAGTCCCTCCATATCTGCCCCTCCCTCCTATAGCATCCTCCCAAAAGAAACCCCCCCAAAAAAATTAATTCAAAACAAAACAAAAAAATCCCGTCTCCTCCTTCTTTCCCATCTCTCCACACCCTTTTATTTGTATTAGTGGCACTGAGAGCTGCAGTGTGTCACGCAGTACACCCTTTGTCTAATCAGCCCCACCCACAAATGTTCACTCCAGTGAGTCATTGGTCTAGTTCAAGGCCTCTGGCACACCATCATCACTGGACCCTCACCCAAACCTCTCATATGTCCTGCTGTTGACCTGAGTAATGGGAGTCCTGTGGCTATTCCTGTGCCACTGGGGCCAATTCTCTCACATCCTTGGTGAGGAGCAAGACCATCTCTCCCAAGTACAGTGCCCAGCTCTCTCCACTGTCCTGCTGCAGTGTCCATTGTGGTGGGAGAGCATAGCAAAGCCCTCAGATTTCAACAAATATGGTTCCTATGGCCCCCTGTGGTAACACAGGCCACGAACCTAGATATGTAGCAGCTCAGGCCCAGATGTCATCATGGCCCCAGGTGGCAGCAACAGTCTTCAGACACCAACATGACCACAGGTGGTGGCTCAGAGCCTGGGCATTCTTGTGGCAGCATGGGTCATGGATGTCAACAGAGACCCAGGCTGCAGTAGGACCATGGACCCAGACATCGCTCTTGGCTACAGCCTGGGCCCAGATCTCACCTTGACCCTGGAAGGCAAGCAGGCCACCCATATCTCATCCACATCAACCTCTTCCTCACCACATTTGCTTCTCCAGTTCTGCCTCTTTCCACAGGACGTGAACCATTCTGCATTTCTTTCTCTCCCATTTCTCCATCATATATTTGCTCACCATAATGGCACCTACCTGCCTGATCCATATGGTGACTGGCCTGTGGATGCCTTCAGCCGGTCTAGACTATGACTTCTTGTTGTTTTGTTATTGTTGCTACGGATCATTTGTGTGTTTGTTTGTTTACAAAGGCTTATAACAAAGATTTTGTCTTGAATGTCAAAAAATATGTTCGACTTTGGACTCTGTGTGTGTGTTCCTAGAGATTGAATTTAGGAGCTTGCGCATATTAGGCAAGTGTTCTACCACTAAGCTCTGTGCTTTGGACTTTTGAGCACCATTGGAACTACAAGACTGAGGGAGCTTTTGAAGTTGGACTGAATGCACTTTGCATCATGAGTTCTCTGTAAGCTTATGGAGGCAAAGGTAGAATGTTATAGCCCAGATATCAAATTTCCACCATAGACTCCTGTGTTTGGACATTTTTACTCCATTGGTTGGGGTTGGGGTTATTGGCAGGGGGGGGGGGGTTGAGGAGAGACAGTTCAGCAGGAAGAAGTCACTGGTTAGTGGGGATAGCCTTATAGTTTATTGTCTGGACCCACTTCCTCTCTTTCTCTATGGCTACTTCTTATTCTACCAAGATATAATTTTGTAAAGAGTCCCAGTGGTATGCTCCTGTTGCCATGGATACACCTGTTCCATTTCCTTTCCATCACTGTGGACCATGTCCTCTCAAACTATGAGCCAAAATAAATCTTTCCTGCCTCAGATTGCTTCTTGCCAGACATTTGATCACAATCACACAATATACTAACTAATAATAAAATAACTAATATACTTACAAATTTGTAGTGTACATTTATTATGATATAGATGAAAAAGGAAAATGCTACTCACCTCTTGGTTCCAGGTGAAATAAGGAAAAAGGGGAATCAGTTTTTCCTGGCTCTCTAGAAGTTTCTCTGAAAGCCTCACCCAAGAGACTGACTTTGATCTCATTTACCCAGAGACATCAGAGGTTCAGTGCTCCACACCAAACAAATACATCTTATCTGATAGGCTCACAACCAAAAAGAAAAAGAACTGAGTTTTGGCAAGTTAATAAAGAAGAATGACTACCACAACAGTGACTGTACTCTTCATAGTAGACAGAATTCAATTTATATGGCAAAGGAAAGTCCTTCTGAAAAATCTAAGTATTCTTTAGAACAATAACTCTCATACTCACCAAATAATATAGTCAGTCTTCTTGTTGAGAACACAGGAGCATATCTTCATGACCATTAAGATAGACATAAAGTTCTTCAAGAAGCTACCATAAATTCTGACAACAAAAAAATACTGATATCTAGGTTTTAGTAAACAGAATAATAGCTTCCCCACCCCAATATCTACATGTGCATCTCCCAAATTCAATGACTGTATTAGTGTATATTCTATAGATAGTGTATGTTCTATAGTATATAGCTTATATATATTTTGTATATAACATTAATATATTGTATATGGTATAATTTTATATAATTTATATTAATTTATATAATTTATATGCAATGTGCTAAATTATATAAAATATATATTAAATTATGTGTAATATAATATAATTATATAAAGTAAACATATCAATAATAAAGTGAAAAACACTTACATGTAAGGTACTAGCAAGGACATGGTACAAATGAAATGCTCAAGTATTAACAACAGAGTAGAAAGAGACCACTTTGTTAAAACCCACTAAAGCTATATATATTGATATACACTAGCCTAGTTGTACTTTTGTTTTGTTTTGTTTTATTTTCTTTTTCAAGACAGGGTTTCTCTGTGTAGTTTTGGTGCCTGTCCTGGATCTCACTCTGTAGACCAAGCTGGATATCCAATGCAGCTTTATTCTGTAATCAGATGTTTCTGGTCCCAACCACCCATTTCCAAATACCCAGCAGCCACTTCGCAAATTACCACACAGAGGCTTATATTTATTATAAATGCTCAGCCAATAGCTCAGGCTTGTTACTAGATAACTGTTACATTTAAATTAACCCATATTTCTATTTTTGCTTTGCCACATGGCTCATGGCTTATTACCTCATTTTATATAAGTCCTGCTTTTTCAGTAGCTGGCTGGCTGGCTGGTATCTTCCCTGAATCCACCCTCCTTCTTTCCATCCTTCTCAGTTTGGCCTTCCTGCCTAGCTTCCTACCCATCTACTGGCCTTTTATTAACCAATGAGAGTAATACATATTCATAGTTTAAAAAAGGATTGTTCTACAGCATTATTCAAAATAAGTAATAATAGAATAATAAATACCTTAAAAATATTAATATAAACATTGTCATGTTAATTCAATAAAACAATAGGTTGGAATTTTATAAATCAAAGATAATACAGTGCATATATGAATCTCAATGTCATTATATTGAATTAAGTAAACACAATGTGTACATTCAAGACAAATCCATATATACTCACTTCAGAGACAGATATAACTGTTATAGAGTTGTAGAAGTCAAAATAATCAATGATACTGAGCAGAGGGTTACTGTCTGAGAAAAGACATGAAGTAAATGTAAAGACTGCTTAAAATGTGATGTTTTCTCTTCTAAATCGTTTAAAGCTTCAATAAGCCCAACACGAAAATTTTATCACATGATTTACTCCATGTATGTTACATTTTAATTAAAAAGAGACAAAAGTACAATAAAATACTATGTTCAGGTTGCTGGATATGGAAGATAGGGATTTTCCATCACATAAGTGCTAGGACATGGCACACAATAATGTTTGGTGCTCTAGAATTCTTAAATCTACAATCTAAGGGGATGGTAACCCAAATCTGATTAACCAACAGAAAACATATCCTTACAATTTAAGCATCTATTCCTCCAATAGCCAGGTCATCAGTGAGAAATCTGTGTTAAATGAGAAACACAGCAGCAGCTATACACTTTATATAAGTGACTAGGACTCTGACCTCCAAATGTTGGTTAATGTCGTTGTAACATCTTATCTGTACCACCCATGCATCCTGTATACTGAGGATATATGGCACACCCTGCTTCTCTATCCCTTTACTCTGGACCCCAGACTATTTTCTGTTTGGCTTTCTGAGTACCTGTGATTTTTTCTATAATGGAATGAAGTCTAAAATCAGACATATCACTTCTAAACAAAAAGAGAAATGATTAAAATTAGAAACAAGAATCTAAAGCATCAAGAGTAAGAAGCTAAGGGTGTAATTTAGTAACAGAGTGCTTGCCTTAGTTGGCACAAGACGTTGGATTCAATACCCAGTACTACAAAAACAAAAAATAACAAAACAAAGCAAAATTAGAAGAAAACTCTGTACTCAGGATTATTGTTTTCCTTATTGCTATTATCTCATCATCCAAGCCTAAACAAATGACCTTGCCCCACACCCTCTGTCATGTGTCTTTCTCTTGGTGATAAATAAAGGTGGCAGGAGAGGAATAGTAATAGACAGGGAAGCTATTTTTAAAATGAACAAGTAAACAAGTTAATAAGTTATATTGTCAGCAGTTCTACTCTCTACTCCTGCTTTAATATCTTTTCATGCTTTAAATAAAATCCAAAAGTATTAACAAACATTAAGCAAGATTTTCTAAAACTGAAATGTAAACACAGATCAGAAAACCTGAACCAACTTTCTCCAATCCTATCTACTCAAACTCCTTTTCTATTGTTTAATCTTTAACCACACAACACTCTTAGTAAGCCAAGCACATTGCCTGATAAAAATTAGAAAGTTGAAGTTAATAAATATTTTTAATAAATTAATGACTACATACATTATCCAAGAGTATCAAGCAACATCCTAGATTATTGTTTCCTGAGAAGCCCTCCAGCAACAGTTTCCCCCAACAAACTCATTAGCACTTTTTCTTTACCTTAGGAATATATATGTTGATATTGTTGTGAACTCTCTACTCATCCCAAATTGAAATTCCATCTCTCCTTGGTACTCCCAAAGATTTATTTTTGTCAATACTGTTTTTAAAAAACACTATATCTTTCTTTGTGGTCTGTGCTAATATTATTTCCTTTGATAAGGAAAATCAACCCCCCATCGTAATCCACAGAAATTGATTTCATATATTCAAAAGTTATTTTAACTTACAAGTTGTGTGAATTTTCCTGGCAGGTGTGAACAAACATCCATTTACCCTAGATAGGGCACTGATAACAAACCAAAGAAGCATCCCACCTTAGTCTAGCTTAGTGACTCATGAGCTTATTAAGGTTACTTACAGGAGTGGGTGAGGGATTGCTCACAGGAACACCAAGAACTCAGAGGAAGTTGCATCACCAAAAAGCTTACCCCACCGTGGGTGACAGTTCATAAAAGTTGAATCCTTGAACTTACAGGCACTGTTGCTGGAGGGCTTCTCTCCAGCTTCCACCAAGCCCCGCAGTCCCACAATCCACTTATAAAATAATCACTCAGACTCTTATAATACTTATAAACTGTATGGCTGTGGCAGGCTTCTTGCTAACTGTTCTTTTATCTTAAATTAACCCATTTTTATAAATATATACCTTGCCACGTGGCTGGTGGCTTACCAGAGTCTTTACATGCTGCTTGTCCTGGCGGTGGCTGCAGTGTCTCTCCCCTCTTCTTCCTGTTTCCCCAATTCTCCTCTCTCTTTGTCCCGCCTATACTTCCTGCCTGGTCACTGGCCATCAGTGTTTTATTTATATAGAGTGATATCCACAGCAAGGCAGTTCATTGGCAGTAGAGTCTCCCCTCTCTTGGAGAGACACCTTGTGAGTTTTGTAAGTTTCAAAAACTTCCTGAGATTTATGAGTTTTTCCCTGCTTTAACCTTGACAGTTTATTTCCTGGGTCCTGATGGGCTTCTACAGTAAGGAAGGTTTCCATTCAGAGGACTTTGATGCACAACACTACAGAAGTATCCTTCCTTCAGGCCTCACTCCCTACATGCCACAGTTCCGTCTGTTCTCTGCTTTTCATTTTGTTTTAAATTTTAAAATAAAGCTAATTACCTTCTCATGTGTAGATTTTACATTAAGGCAAATTCTCTTTTTTAAATGTATCTATGAATATATATATTTGACCTTCATTACACATTTTATCAAAATGTAGACTTGAATCTTGAATCTTTTTAAATGTATATTGAATTTATTTATTTATGAGTATAAGGGCTTCCCATATCTTTGATCTAAAAGCAACACCCAGAAAGATTAAGCAAATGTTATTTTTTTTTTCATTTATAAAAAGAGACCAAGCAGCGGTGGCACACGCCTTTAATCCCAGCACTCAAGAAGCAGAGCCAGGCAGATCTCTGTGAGTTCAAGGCCAGCCTTGTCTACAGAGCAAGATCCAGGACAGGCACCAAAATCACACAGAGAAACCTTGTCTCAAGAAAAAACAAAATGTGGTGATATTGTGTTCCCCAAAATATTGTGCACCCTAATAACTTATCTGGGGTCAGAGAACGGAACAGTCACTAGATAGACATAGAGGCCAGAAAATGGTGGCACATACGCCTTTAATCCTATCACTTGGGAGGCAGAGATCCATCCAGATCTCTGTGAATTCAAGGCCACACTGGAAACAGCCAGGCAGACATGGTGACTCATGCCTTTAATCCCAGGAAGTGATGGCAGAAAGCAGAAAGGTATATAAGGCATGAAAACCAGGAACTAGAGTTGGTTAAGCTTTTAGGCTTTTGAGCAGCACAGTTCAGCTGAGATCCATTTGGATAAGAACTCAGAGGCTTCCAGTCTGAGGAAACAGGATCGGCTGAGGAACTGGCAAGGTGAGGTGACTGGTTTGTTCTGCTTCTCTGATCTTCCAGCCATTCACCCCAATACCTGGTTCCCGGGTTTGTTTTTATTAATAAGAACCTTTTAAGATTCATGCTACACCTAAATAAATAAATAAGTAGAGACTCTGTATTAAGAAATACAGGTAGCTGGGAAGGTGACTCAGTGTTTTCTGTCCAAGCATGAAGACCTGGGTTCAGATCTGAAGAACCTATATAAAACTTGGGAGTATAACAAGTGTCTGTAATCACAATGCTCCTATGGGAAGACTAGAAATGAAAACAGGAGAATTCCCAGAAACTCGTGGGCTAGCTAGCTTGGTGAATGTTGCTGGGCAGGGGGTTAAAGAGAACGATAGTCTCAAACAAGGTGCATGGAAGGACCAACACCCAAGGTTGTCTGTCCTCTGACCATATGGGCATCTCAGCATGCTCACGCCTGCATTCACATATATGAATGTGTGCCCATACAGACAGACATGCATACATGCATATGTGAAAAGTACAGGCCCAGACATGGTGGTACATGCCTGAAAAAAAATCTAGCCTGAGGAAGGTAGTGGCAGAGGCAGAAGGATCCTTACCAGCTGGTGGTTAGCCTGACCTATACAGTTCTAGATGAACCCGGGCACTATTGCAAGATCTTTCATCTCAAAGTCAAAACAAGTAAAAACAAAAGAAGCAGAATCATCCTTGGCTTTTTTGTCTACTCCGTCCCTTCTTGTCTCTTTGTGGTCAAGTTTTCAGTAATTTGCATCTGTGGGCTTTTTGTCATTAGAGTTGGGCAGAACTGACAGAACCTGGAAGCAGCATGGACCCTGGTGGCAGTGGAGTGAAGCTGAGCGGATGAGAATGCCCTCTAGTTGTCCTGTGTGCCCTTCAGAGGCAGCTCCAGTCAGCCGTAGTTCCCAATGTCTTCTGTTTTTTCAAGTAAGAATTACAAACTGCATCGTTGTCTCACTCTGTTACTCCTCATTCATTAAAAAAAAAAAAAAAAGAGGGAAAAAACAGAAAAGATGTCAAAATGAAGGTAAAAGCTTTAAAAAAAATATTTGAGTCGCATATTGATACCATTCACACACTAAAGTTCTGACAGCAATAGACCACTGAAAGACAGAACACAGTGTGAACAGGAAAATCTACAAAGGCACGGATTCCTCTCGTGTCTGTGCACAGTGGTCTCCCGCTAGGTCCCAAGCTCCATAGGAGCAGGAAGGCTGTCATTCGAATCACGTACCACCAATACTTAGCCACAGTGAATCAGGTAAGTTCAACAGCTTGGAATCAAGAGAGAAAGGAAGAAAGGAAAGGAAGGAAGAAAAGCTGAGAGGAAGGGATACAAAGAAGAGTTATTTTGTTCTATTTCCTACCAAAAGCAGCCTTTTCCTTTTGAGCAACAAGAAATATAGCAAAAGGCTGGCCTTAGAAAATAATGGTAAGAGTTTATCATTTGTTTTCTCATGTTTATTTTTTTTTTTACTGACTTAAACCAACCTTGATACGGTTCTCCTGTCTTTATATTTCACATTTTCCTCCATAATCGTTATTTCCTTGAATATTACTAAATATTCATTCACATTCACTGATATTATTTCAAAGGTCACTTCAGTGTATTTTCTCAGATCCGTGATTTAAGGGGGAAAGATAAGGAATGCTCACAGGCTTTTCCAAGATACACGGCCTCTTGCTTAGAAGCCACTTCTCTGAACAGAAACAGTTTTCAACATCACTTAAATGCGTGTTATTATGGCTTGAGAATATTATGTGATTGGCATATGCAACTTTAAAATGCTGCTGATTGGGAAAATGTTCCTTTAAAGCACAAAAATTACAACAATTGTGTGAAATATAATTTGTATTGCTATGTTATCTGTTGTCTTCAGGTTAAAAAAAGAGAGAATGTTTACTTCATATTTTTAATTTACTTTTTTTTTTGGTTGTTTTCAAATGAACAGTCTTCATGCAAAATACAACTGAAGTTGAAAACCATTTAAACAGAAATTGCAGTGGAACTCGGTGAGGCAACTTTAAACAATCAAAAACACTTCTGTCACTTGGCCATGTCAACTCATAAATTAGTTTTTGACGTAGTCCTCATAGCAGTAAGATTTTGAATAACATGAACCAAGACTTATCCTGAGGCCCAGAAAGCATTTTTTGACACATACACTCACAACAACAGCCTTCAGAAGAAAAGGGACAGTGAAAGTTCTAAGAAAGGGGCAGCAATACTTCCCAATGTCTAGCGGTGGAGATGGGTTGCTAAATTCTACATTGCAACAGTCTATGTGCTTTGCATGAAAAAAAAATACATAGTTTTATTCACCATGCAGACAAAAAGTCCCTTTGAACACACTCTATTTGGGGGTAATTTTCTGACTCAAAGAGTTTGTCTTATTCCCCCAGGGATGCTTTAATCATTTCTCTCTTTTACTGAAGACCTCAAAGAATCCAGTTATGTGTCATGAATGCACATATGTGCCAGATACATTCAGAACATACATTTCCTGCTAAAGAGTTAGGATCAGAAGAACGGGCCTTTGTAAGCTGAGCAAGAGCTTTCCCACATATTTGAGGACAGATTCTTAAGACACAATTTCACAACTCCTTAATACTCATTAATGGATCAATGTCCCATGCCAAAGTATTATGAGTCTTGGTGATTTTTTTCCTTCCATTTCACAGTTCAGCCAAGGGGCACTTTTTAGAAAAATAGCTGAAAGCTAGAAAAGTTTAGTGGAAAAAAAATATATATTTAAACTATGTCCAGATTTCCACAACTAGCCCAAGCCAGGAAATGTCTAGATTAGACACCGTGGTACAGATCAAGGTGCATAAGTGATTCCTATGTGTTCTTAAGCCAGAATTCTAGTTTACCATGTCCTATAGATCACCCACAACCTTTTACTCCTTTATTTTCATTTTTTGATACTTCTTTCTCTTAACTCTCCATATTTCAAAGAACTGAACTATTCTATTATAAAATTCGTCAATTACTTCACTATTTTAAATGAAATTTTTGCATGTCTATAATCATAGTTTGGCTTCTGTTCCTATAACAAAATACTGAGACAAGGTAATGTATAATACATTTCTTTAGCTTACAGAGGTTTAGTACTTGTGGTGGGCTCAAACCCAGAACCTGGTGCATGCTAGGCAAGCACTCTGCCACATAAACTATAAGTAACTATAAGTAACATGCATTCCTCATAAGTTTTATTCCTCTCATTTTTATGATACTCAAAAGCTTGGCTTAGCCTCTGCACATTTCTATGACATGAGCAGGTTAGACAAATTTTTAGCTTCTCTAAATACAGAATTTCTCCTAAACCTTTATTGACTTTTCTGACTTCTCAAAGGTAAAGAAACAGTCAGCATACACCAGTCAAAGTACTATTTCCATACAGCCACTCACAACAGCTAAAATATGGAGTCAGAGTGGTGCCTGTTGTCAGATGAATGCAGTGAGGCAATGCAACACATATGTGTAATGAGGTACTATTCGCTCATATTGAATAAGATCTTGTCATTTGCCCAGAAAAAAAAATGGATGAAATTAGAAGATACTGAGTTAGCTAGAAAAAGCCAGGCACAGATAGAAGGCAAGGATAACACGTCCCCTCCCATCTGTGGAAATGACAACAGCCAAAAAGTCATCCTGAAAATAGAAGAGAGATTACTGGGGATTTTTGAAAGCAGTGGCTGTGAGTTAGAGGAAACAGAGTCTAAGATGGGTGGATGGTTATGCTAATGTACATTGTATGTGTGTGTGGAAGTATTTTCCTGTTGATTATTACAGTAAATAAATAATAATGACAAAAAGGGTTGTCTTGGGAGAGGGAGAGCCCAGCCAGCCCAGATGGAAAATTTCATTTAAACTATATATACATATATATTCATATACTGTCTTACATGTATTATAGGTATTTTAGGTAGATAGTAGTATGATCGCTTATGATTTTTTTTTCAGACATCCTAGCTGTTATTTTACCCCCTTGCTCTTCCTTCTGTATTTATCTCTTTCCTCACTCCCAAATTAAAACCCACCCCATTTTTCCAATTTCCCCCTTCAGATCATTTTATTGTTCCTACCCTCTCCTTGCAATGGTCCCTTTTTACTTTCCTGGTTTCCGCAGTGACTCCAGGTTATGTACTCACATTTCAAGATTTGGAGCAAGGGGCTCAGATTAGAAAGAACACACAATGTCTTTCTGGATCTGGGTTGCTTCACTCAGTATAATCTTTTCTGGTTCCACCCATTTACCTGAAAATTTCAAGGTTTAATTTTTCTTTTCAGCTGAATAGTATTCCATTGCATATATGTATTACATTTTTGTTATCCATTCATCAGTTGAAGGATATTTAGGCTGTTTCCATTTCACAGCTGTTGTAAATAAACCAGCAATGGACATGGTTGAATAAGGGTCTGTGAAGTAGACCATGAAGTCCCTTAACACCAGCTATAAGAAGCCTTTCTTTGAGTTGTTCATCAAGTTTGTCAAAGAGACTCTCAAAACATTATAGGCTATTGCTGTTGCCCTTGGTTGCCACCACCAACACCATCCCCACAAGGTGAAATGTATGTTCCTGTGCCTGAAGACATCATGCATGCACTTCAGACAAAAGGCCCAGAGATCTACCTGGATCTGATCTGAAAATCTCCTCCCTGAGGACTAGCTTCCATGGTACCAGAAGAGCATCATGCAAGCTTCCAAAGGAGGGAAGCAACCAACAGTCTTGCCCAACTATGATGCCTATGAATCACAACAATGAACAGCATGCAGGATAACCCTAAGGGTGTGGTGGTGGCTTAAATACCTTGATAATAACAGACAGCTCTCCAATTGGGTGTAAGACCTGCATAAAAAGAGCAAAATCATGCCAGGTACTGGAAACCTAGCCAACTACCTAGGGTTAGTTAAGTCATGGTTCTTGGAATAGAACCTACAATTCCACTTTACTAAACCAGCATTATTTCTAGCTATATTTTAAGTATTTGGCTTATACACACAGATACAGGTAGTTTTCACCCTTCGGTAAGAAAACATTTTGTGCAACAGATGGAGACCATTACAGGAAACTACAACTGATTAAATGTAGAGTTGTGGAGCCCAGTCCCAACTGATAGATTTCTAACACAATTCCTGCACTCGGGGCTCAGGGATCATTGCAGGAGAGGCAGTGGGAAGATGGTAAGAGCCAGAGAAACAGGGAATTTGCTGTGAGATTGTGCCTCCTAGGAATGTCAGAAGCTACGCACATAAAGTCTCACCAACATGACTGTCCAAACATGAGGTGAACAAGATGACACCGATAGATACACTACTATGAATGGAGGAGATCTCATGAGGCCTCAACCCTACACAAAGAACTACAGAAAACTAAGGAAAGCCTTCCGCGGGAAAGAGGATCCAAACTGGTAATCCAATGCCAAAGAGTCAGCCCTGAAAACTTGTACATAAAAGTAACATTATACAGACTGAGCAGGTTGTTCTTAGGAATAAATATATACATAGAATAAAAGTAACAACAATTAAAGAAAAAGAGGTCATAGATATGAAAGGGGGTATGGAGAAAAGGGGTTTGGAGGAAGGAAACAGAAATGAGAAATGATATAATTATAATCTCAAATATAAAGAACAAATTCTTAAGGGGCTGCTGTTTTCTTAAATAAAAACATCTACCCTTCGTACTTGGGTTTTGACAAAATTAGGTCTCTATCAATGTCTTTTCCTTGTGTAAGATGAGATGCCTTTTCCATATTCTTCTACATTGATATTTAGTTTTGTGAGCTATTTCTATATAATATACTAGTCAGCTTGACAAATACGGCCATGTATTTGTTCTCACAATTAAAATTACTATAGGTTGATATGATTTATTCAACAAGTCTAATCTAGAATACTTTCCCCAATATCCATCCTTTCAAATCTGTGATTTTCCAAAAATCTGCTAAGTCTAAAAACTCAGATCATGGATTTCATCAATCTTTCTGTATCCAGATATTTTGTTTTCATATTCACCATCTCTTCCAATACAAACTTCTGCGGGGAAAATCTGTTCATAATCTACACTTGGTTTGAAATCATCAAAAGTAAATTGCCCTGTCTTCCCACTATGGGGTGCATTTCCATGTGAAGGCATACAAGCTGTCAGACAAGAGGTATCTACAACTGCAGTCATGGTCTTCTCACCAACTGCCTTTACCCAAAACTATTTAGGCTGTACTCCACTCAGCTCTGTGTTCTATGGTGAACTGAATGGGTAAGCCTTAAGCACTCTTAAATTCAATCATGCCCCCCGCAGATTAGTACGGCACATGATCAGTTTACCTTACGCTGTTGTGGGCTGTGTATGTCCCTCACCTCAGAGCTGCCCTCAAATTCTCATCCACAGAAATATTAACAAGAGCTACTGTTACCCATCATCCCCTCTGTTATTTGTGAGCTGTGGAGTGCATCTATTTTTTTTTTTACTTCAAGCTACAGATTCATACAATAGGGCATGAAGCAGAGGGTTGATGGCTACCTCAGCTGAGTTCCGACTTTCATTTCTTTACCATATTTTCACACTCCTAACATTAGTTTTTAACACACAAAACTCAGCATCTTCTTCTTCTTTTTAGATTTCTTCTAATTAATCATTATGATGCATTTTCTACATAGTGGTTAATTAAAATAGCGAACATCAGCTCAACAAAGATGTGGTTAGAAGTGGCTGTTTACGCTCGCGGTGTTTTTACCACCGTTGCACCATGGGGGCTGTCTTGCCAGCCCAGTCTTTGCTGTCGTTCACAGGGTTCATAGCTGCAAGGCAGAGTTCTTGGAATGTGCTCTCAACAGAAAGCTAGCCAAATGTCTTCCCACAGTAAATGAACCAATGGATTATGGTACATTTACACAAAGTACTACAGTAAAAAGCGCAATAAAAATTAACAAGATTAATTGCATACAACAATATGAACGAATCATATAAACATAACTTTAGTGGGAGAAGTTTGACACACAAAATATTAAACCCTGTGATTCCATTTCTATAAAGTAAGAAACAAGGGAAGGGAAAATGATATAATCAGATGCCAGGTTCTCAATCACCCCTGGGGATCAGCAGGTCTTTGAGTGGTAAAAGGGGTACCTGCCATGTTCCATTTGTGTGTGTGTGTGTGTGTGTGTGTGTGTGTGTGTGTGTGTGTGTGTGCGTGCGCGTGTACGTATACATGAGAGGTCAACATCAGGTGTCTTCCTGAATTGTTTGCCACTTATTTTTTGAGACAGAGTCTATCATTGACTTCGGAAATTACTTATTCAATTAGATTGGCTAGCCAGCAAATCCCAGAAGTTCTACCTCTGTCTCCCCAGCACCAGGATTACAGGCATGTGTTGCTGTTCCCAGCAAGGGCATTCTGGGAGATCTGAAGCCAGGTCTCAATGCTTGCATCTTCCAGCTTTTTTCATACTTGATCTAAGAGCTGATTAATAGAAGCATTCACCTTGTGGAAACTCAGTGAGCCCAACACTATAGGATATATACCCTCTGTAAGTATTTTAAATATTTTAATTGGAGAGAAAAATCTTAAGCAGCACAGGCTAGTGTGACCTCAAACTCACTATGTAGTTGACGATGACCTTGAGCATTCTGATCATTCAGCCTCCACCTCCCAAATACTAGGATCAGAACCATGTACCTCCATGTCCCATTTTATGTGTTCCAAGGAATGGAGCCCAGTGTTTGGTAGATGCCGGGCAAGCGCTTTGCCAACTGAACCATATCCTCAGACATATGCTTTAATTTTTTTAAAGTTTAAGGCTGGGCGGTGGTGGCGCACGCCTTTAATCCCAGCACTCGGGAGGCAGAGGCAGGCGGATCTCCGTGAGTTCGAGGCCAGCCTGGTCTCCAAAGCGAGTTCCAGGAAAGGCGCAAAGCTACACAGAGAAACCCTGTCTCGAAAAACCAAAAAAAAAAATAAATAAATAAATAAAAAAAAAAATAAACTAAATTACGAAACCAAAATAAGGCACAATAATTGCAAACACGCTGAAAAATATCCATTAGACAATCTTTGCTATTCTTCCTTTGTGCAAGGGGCTATTGGCTTACGAGACCATTGTGTCCTCACTCTATGGCCATGAATGCACACCTAGGACTCCAATGTAGCAGTCAGTGTGCCGACTCAGATCTTGGCTTTGCTTATTTCTAAGTTCTTGGTCTTCTGTTTTCCGATGTTTCTCGCCTTTTCTGATTACTTCTTTAATCCTCAGTCCATTCTCATTTATATTTTTAAGGCAATAATAGCAGCTATGTCATAAGCATGGGACAAGGGTTAAATGAGCACATCTTTAAAAGGTCTTAGCCCAGTGCCTAGAAGATACTAAGCATTCCATAAACCTTGACTAAATTATAGTTTGTGGATTATTCTGTTTCAAACTCTGCACTTCTTGTAGACTGAAGCATCATAAGATAGTCTTTTCACCTTTCATAGGAACTAGTGAGAGAGTGACATGAAAGTGACATTCTACATAGGAATGAACAGGTGAGTACTAAAGGAAATGCCATCCATCCTACCATGGACGATGAGGATTAGGTCATGGCACACACATGAGCACAGACACATTTAAGACAGCCAGGAGACACCTCTAAGCCACTATCATCAGGTTTTCTAAAGTAAAAGTTAAGATGCAGAGTAAGAACAATTGTGCTTCTCTGGATGCTGCCATTTAGGATGTGTTTGAATCAAACCATCAAGTCTAGAAGTGTAGCTGTAGTAGCTATCTAGTCTGAGACCTGCTGCCATAGTTTGTATTCTGTGGCTGTAACAAAATACCTGGTACTTTATAAAGAATAGAAGTGTCTTTGGCTACAGTTCTTGAGGCTAGGAAGTCCAAGAGGACATGCTAGCTAGCATCTTACTGCCTCATACATCATATGCTGAGACAGAAAGTTTGTTAGCTTGAGTTTCTGTCTTCTTATAAAGTCACCAGTATCACTCACTATAGGGGCCCTACAACTCCAGTAACCCTAATTATTTCCCATTGGTCCCATGTCCAAGTATCATCAACACATGAATTTATCAATTTAATTTTCATGAATTCTGGGGGAAAACACTCAAAGTACAGCCACTTACATCATCTACACAAATTCTTCCTTCCAACTCAGTTTTCCTACCTGTATAACAATATTACTAGTAGCCTCCACCTCCCAGCTTGGAATCTAACACAGTCCATATTTATTAAGCGCTTGCAGTTCTTAGCAGACTGAAAGCATTCATAAGTATTTGTGAAATACAATGAAAAAATAAAACATTCAAGGTTTACTCTGAGCAAAGCTGTTAAGTCAAAACTTTGTTCTACCTTCCCTTGGTAGTTTTCAAAATGCTTCCATCCCATTCCCTCTAGACCTCAAATATATGCAACTTTACCTCTAGTAATTCAAAATGCTCCCTGAAAAATGTCACACCCAGACCTGCCCTCCCCCATCCAGGATACTGTCCCAGAATCCTTGTCAAATTAACATACACTATGCTTCATTCCACATACTGTGAAAAATGTGATCCTCTTGAATCCATAGAAATGACTGAACTTTTCTCAGGCACCTTACATCTCTCCTCCTAACAAAGCCTTCTGAAATCCACATTATTGCCTACTGAGGAGACACAAAAGACCAAAATTCCCTCCGGTGCCATTTCTTGCCAACTGTGGGTATTTCTGTCAAAACAATCTCACCATTCTCAATAACAACAAATATACAACTGCCCCCTACTCCCTGATTATTTAGAAGCTGCCGACTGAAAAAATGAAAAATAATTCTCTCTATTCTGCTTCTTCATGTCCAAATGACAGACAAAAAAGAGAAAAAACTTAGAAGAATATGTTGTTACTCTTCTGTTGGGTTTTAATTTCTCCAAGGAATAGTCAGGAAACTGCTGTGTACAACCCATGCTTCCCTATGTTGAAAAGCTTTCTATTTCTCAATGTTCTGTAAGCCAAAGAAACATTCCCTCCCTCAGCCCTCACTCTGAATTCCCCTGATTGATTCCAGGAACAACCACATGGGCATGCATGCATTTTGAGTGTGATCATACCCATTCATGTGAGTATGTACACATGGAAATGTACCATCTTCCTTACTTCTGCCCCATAATATATTTCCCATTTATGTTTTTTTTTCTTTTAGGATTATTCTGATGACCCAATATGCAAAACCTGTGTGTCACTGTGTTAAAATCAGAGGAGTCTTTGTTGAACCATGTCAGGTTTTAATGACTATATAATATATAGGCATCATGGAAATAAAGTGATAGACATTCTATGACAGTCAAAAGAGCAACAACCCATGAAGTATGATGTCACTCCCTTTAAGAAGGCTCATTTAATCTACACTTGTACTTTAGAACTTGGTATGGACAAATTATGACAGACAGCAGTGAGTCTCTGGACTTAGGAAAATACAGGGTAGTGACTAATCTCAGAGGTACAAACTCTTTCCTTCTCTGCCCCTAAAGACATCTGGCCTATCAGGTACTACACCATGAATCATTTAGGGTTTGACACTCCCTCTGGGTCCAGGTGCTTCAGGATTGTTCTGGTGCTTATGAGCACTGTCCAAAGGCCAGCACACATTATACCTGTGAATCAAGGAAATAGGATGAACTCTTGTCATAATAAAATCACAAAAAAATGAGTAGAAACTTGAAGATTGATTTTAAAGGTGCATCATATGATGTAAACCTGTACCAACCAATGGCTCAGAAAGTCCAAGGAATAAATGATTGCTCACAAAGAGAAAGCATCTCAGCACAAACTTAATAACTTCTAGACCAAAGGACAGCTCAAGACATCCAATTCAGAGCTTTCTCCTTCCTCTGATCTCTGTACAGGGATAACTGTTTGAAATACTTGCTAAATGACTCCATAGATGGGGTTCTTATGGACATTTTAAGTGTGGGTATGCACTTATCACTAGGTTGTTCTAAAAAAGAGTGAATACTTAAAGTCCCAGTGGTGCCAGTTTCCCAGAAATGAGTTTACTGGCTAAGAGCCATCAACCTGCATGCCATCACCCAGTACCTCTGCACTGAGCCCTGTCTGGAACTGCCCCAGAATTTACTCAGGCAGAAATACATGGCTAGCCTTGGCTCCACCCACTACATTGCCATGCAAACCTCAACAATGTCCATCTCCTTGCTCTCCAAACCCACGTTCCAAATATCTCATGCTTTCATGTTCCTCAGCACTGGGAAGAAAAGTACAGGATAGAACATCGGTTGCTTCATCTGTGTGGAAAAAAAATCAAATCAGGCTTCTGTACAGTGGTGAAAAGTAAGATTGCCCTTCACCCAAACAAGAGGCCCCTGGACTGCACCCTATGCAAAGCCTATTTGGGAGACAATGATAAGAAATGAGACACTGTGACAGTTCCACCTGGAAGTCAGCACCAACGGCCAACCTTGTAAATGAGTTGCCTTGAGTGTTTCAGTAAAATGAGCCTCCAATTTGCAGTAACCTCTGACAGTCAATAACATAAGGCAGAGTTACTCAGCTAATTTCATCAACTCATAGAAGTTCAAAAGGAAATAGCTAGTTATTGGTGTATTCAATGACTGGTTTGTGATAGTGTTCTGTGGAGCAATAGGTTAGCAATCATAGAAAATAGGAGATTTTTAAAGAATGTATTGAGCATTATGAATATATTTTTCTCTAACTTCTGTTCTCAAACAAAAGTTATCGTGATTTTTCCAACCTGAATAAGGTAGCCCAGACCCAGAAAGACAAACATGGTGTGTATTCACTTAAAAGTGGATATTTGCTGTAAAGTGAAAGATAATCAGGTTACCATCCACAAACCCAGGCTAAGTAACAGGCTGGGCTTAAGTGGGGACAGAAGGATCTCCTTTGGAAGGAAAAAGAGAATAGATTTTGTGGGTCAATTGGGGACGGATGAGGTTGGAACACAAGGGACAAAGTTGTGGGGGGCGGTACTGGGGGAAATGACAGGAAATGAAAGGCATTTTGGGGGTGAGGTAGAAACCTAGTGCAATGAAAACCCTGTGAAATCTACTAGGGTAACCCTAGCAAAGACTCCTGAACTGGCCTTCTTCTGTAAGGAGGCAAGGCCTCCAGTGGAGGGATTGGGACACCAACCCAGCCACAAAATCGTCACCCTACAGTTTGTCCTGACTGCAGTGTGTTCTGGGACAGGAGCCTAGCATATTCCTCATCAAAGAGATGAGAGAGACTTCATCCAGTAACTGAGAGCAGAGGCAGAGTCCCACAGCCAAACAGGCAGAGCTCAAGGAGTCCTGCCCAGGAGGGGGAGGAAAGATCGAAGGAATCACAGGGGTCAGGGATATCACGAGAACATGGCCCCCAGAATCAATTGACCAGGACTCATGGGGCTCGCAGAGATCAGAAAGACAGTAGGGGTCTGACCTAGGTCCTCTGCATAAATGTTATGGCTGAGTCGCTGGGTGTTCTTTTGGGATTCCTAACAGTGGGAACAGAGGTGGTTGCTGACTCTTCTACCTACTTATGGTAGGTAGACCCTTTCCCTCCTACTGGCTTCCTTGCCCAGCCTTGAAATGATGCCTGGTCTTATAGTAGCATATTATGCCATGTTTGGTTGATGTTCCTGGGAGACCTACTCTTTTTTGAAGGGAAATGGAGGGAGAGTGGATTGGGGAGAAAGGTTGGAGGAGGCGAGGGATGGGAAACTGTGATCAAGGTGTGATATATGAGAGAAGACTAAAAAATAAATAAAATTTTTAAGCAGTTAATATGATTTTTAAGTATGTCTAACATATCATTTGAGTGTTCAAGTGAAATACAGAGATAAATACAGAGGCCTTTTATGAACTATACATGTAGTATCTACCAGAAATTCTTAATATTTAGCACAAAGTTATTCTTTTCACATCCTTGCAAAAAAATTATGGCTTTTTATTCTATGAAACTGAAAACAAATTTTCAAAATCCAGCAAAATGAAAAAGAGAATACCATGCAGAAAAATTTCCAATCATATGTAAAATTTTTAATAATGTGGCTGGAATGATAGTTCAGTAGCTAAGAGCATTGGCTGTTCTTCCAGAGGACTGGGATTTGGTTCCCAGTACCCACATGGCAGCTCACAACTACCTGTAACTCCAGTTCCCAGGCATCTAACATCTATTTCTGTCTTCCAAAGACACTGCATGGGAATAGTATTTGGATATACATGCAAGCAAAACATGACTATACATAAAAACAAACAAGTAAATAAATAAATAAAATCTTTTTAAATTTTAATATTTGAAAATCACTGGAATTTCATGGTTAACTCCATATTATTCTCCCCATAATCCTGCCTGCCATATTTCATTGTGAAATATATAGTCCCTAAGAATCCATCAATGGTTATGCTATCCTTAAAAGAAATCACTCTCTGCATCTAGACTCGTGCCTGTATAACGATCTGTTAACAGAGCCCGGGTTTGGGAGTTTACAGATCATATGTCAAGGGTGAGGAAGGAGAATTGCCTGCCACATGTTTGAGGCCAACATTTGTTACAGAGTAGCTTTTAGGCAAGCCTGAGCTACATGGTGAGAACTTGTCTCATAATAAACAACAGAAAAACTTGACATGTTAGCAAGTACACTTACAGAGCCATTCCACTTTGATTTAGGGGGCTATCACACCCTTTAGGATTCTTGTATCACCACCAAATCCTCTTGGCCTCTGGGAAACGGCCCCAGCTGTTCTGAGTCAATCTCTCCTCACAACAATGCACAAGGCTGCCAACTTTGAATCAGTACCGTTCTTTTCTCTCTGTAATTCAGATCATTGGCTAGTTTACACCCTTGACTGTCCCACCCACATGTTTAAAGACCATTTAAGTAATGTTAGTCATGGCAGAGCCAGATAAGCACTTAGCCATCCTGGAATCCAAGTAGGAGTTCTAGCCAGATGTTTTTATCCACCTGCCAGATAAATTGGTAGGGTCATGAGGAACACTGTCACTTTTCCACAAGCGGAATGGCCAGCCTCAGTTCATTGTTCACATGAGGTAAACTAAGGCAGCTGCCTGCTCCTTCTTTGGCCAAATGGTGACCCACAGGAACCAGCCAGAATCCTAAAGACCCAGATACTGCCTCATAGATTGATGCTTACAGCAGAAATGAGCCAGACCTTTTCCCCAATCATCTCCAGTAAGTACCATCAAAGCTGGAACACAGGTCATCCAACCACCGACCAAACTCCATCTTCGAATGCTAGAAATACTTTAATTCCTAATGCTGGCTTGAGCTAGAACTTTAAACTCAGTCTCTGAACAAAGCTAGTAATTTAATTTTTCTTTTCTTTCTTTCTTTCTTTTTTTTTTGTTTGTTTGTTTGTTTTTTGTTTGTTTTGTTTTTCGAGACAGGGTTTCTCTGTGTAGCTTTGCCCCTTTCCTGGAACTCACTTGTTAGTCCAGGCTGGCCTCGAACTCACAGAGATCCGCCTGGCTCTGCCTCCCGAGTGCTAGGATTAAAGGTGTGCACCACCACTGCCTGGCACATATAAATATTTGTTCAACTGCTTTTACCAAATACAGAGATATTACTTTTCCATTTTCTAAAATAATATAAAACCTATTTTCCTATATTGATGGTATTGTCTCAATGAGAAAATTCATTAAGAATGAGATGAAGTCATTTCATAAATATATTTTAAAGGAAACTGTGTTCTTGGTAAGTTGCACTGTGTGTTTTAATTGAGAAAAACTTATAACTATATATTCATTGTGTCCATTTAATCAAGGAATTAAGACTCAGTAATAAAAATCAGTCATTCATCACCTCCTGTAACAGATAGGAATGCATTTGATTGAATGGCTTAATTACACTGTGGTAGCTTTTCAGAAATAATTTAATGGAGAGACTATTTGCAAAGTGCAGTTTAAATGGTTAATGAGTACAATTTGACCTCAATGTCACATCCATTTATAATCTCAGCCTTGCTCTGGGTCCCCAGAAGCTAACTGCATGGACAGCAGCACCAAGCTCTTCTGCTCTCAGGCTTAGATATAAAGGAACCCCATATTTATTTTCCACAATGTCTCTCACCTCACTGGGTATTCACCACCCCCACCCCCACTTGCTTAGCTGTATGTCTTGTGGTGGCCTTCCCTTAAAGCCACAAGTCATCTAAGGCCATTTATCATCTATAATTCAAGCACTTGATGACTCCTTTGAACACTTTTCTCACTAAGACCTTTAAACCTCCCACCATTTCTAGTTCCTGGAGGTCTCTTGTTAGTTCCAGTGATGACTAACTAAATGTACCAGCAACCTATCCGGGCCAAAAGATGCCTAGATACTTAGTGAAGCACGATTTGGGATGCTTCTATGATGATGTTTCTGGATGAAACTAACATTCAAATCATAGACAGAGCAAAGCAGACAATGTCCATGAGGTGGATGGGTGTCAATAAAAGACTGACTTCCTCACTCCCAACTAGGAGAGAATTTCCCTGTGTGACACCTTCAAATTAAGACACCAGCTTTTCAGAGCCCCATAGCAGGGACTAGGACATCGATGTGGTAAATTCTGGATTTTCCAGCCTCTGCAATTCTGTGAGCCAACTTGTTAAAAGAACCTTTTTAGAAATCTCCTATTGACTGTATTTCTCTGGAAAACCCTGATTAGTATACTCCCTTTGCTCTTGCTCCTACCACTTTCTCTTCATTAAAGTGTTTTAATTGCCTTTTGGTATACCCTCTTGTCTGCCAGACCTCTAGGTGATCTATCAGTATTACTTGCTGTGGTTTTTCACTCCACATTCCCCAGAGATAATCAATCCAGATTCCTGCAGGACTCATAAAGTTGCATCTGCATTCCTATTTTGCCATCCTTTGCATGTGACTTTTATCATCATGCTTCCAAAATACACCGGACTCTAAAATACACTATGTTAAAGGAAACTGTGTTCTTGGTACGTTGCACTGTGTGTTTTAATTGAGAAAAACGTATAACTATACACTCATCGTGTCCATTTAATCAAGGAATTAAGACTCAGTAATAAAAATCAGTCATTTATCACCTCCTGTAACAGATAGGATTGCATTTGATTGAATGGCTTAATTACACCGTGGTAGCTTTTCAGAAATAATTTAATGGAGATAAATAATTTGATAACAAAAAGAGAAAGAGGATCAACACTGGAGAGATGGCTCAGCAGGTAAGAGCACTTACTGCTCTTGCAGAGGACCTGAGCTCTGTCCCTAGTATCCACATGATGGTTCACAACAATCTGTAACTCCAGTTGGAAAGTATCTGATGCTCTCTTCTGGTCTTTGCAGGCACTGCATTCACTGTAGTACATCGATACATGTGCAGAAAAAAAAAACTCATAAACAAATAAAAAACAAATCTTTTTTAAAAGGAGTGGAGGGGATGATCCAGAACTTCTAGAGAAGGTCCAAATTGAAGAGCTCCTTCAGGTCTCTCTCTCTTTGGAGGTTGGGAAACCCCACATAAGATGGGGAGGAAAAATTATAGGAGCCAGAGGCATCAAAGACACCAGGAGAACACACTGCCCACAGCCATCAACTAAGCAGGGCTCATAGGAGTTCACAGAGACTGAAGCAGCAATCACGGAGCCTGCGTGGCTCTGCGCTAAGTCCTCTGCACACATGCTATGGTTGCTAACTTGGTGATTTTGTGGGACTTCTAACAGTGGGAGTGTGTGTGGGGGGGTGTCTCTGACTCTTTTACCTGCTCTTGGGACCCTTTTCATCCTACCTCACCCAGCCCTGATATGACAGTTTGTGCCTAGTCTTATTGTGTTTTATTATGCCTTGTCCAGTGGATATCCCTGGGAGGCCTGCTCTTTTCTGAAGGGAAACAGAAGTGTAGTGGATCTGGGAGAGAGGGGAGATGAGGGAGGGGCTGGTAGGCATAGAGGAAGGTGAAACTACGGGTCTGGATGCATTGAAAACAAAATAATAAATTTAAAAATAAAAGAATTTCCTTCTAGCAAAGTTTAATTAAGAAATATATTATTCCCTATATACTTCCTACTGGCCAGAATCATACCCATACCACTAATGCATGCAAGTGGGCTGGGGACATTAAAGAAACTTGATTTCCAATTGTGATGCTAAAGTGATTCTCTATATACCATAGGAAACATCTAAACTTCATTACCTGTCACACATGCTCCTTCTGAACCTCAACCCCACTTTCTTCACATGCTATAGCTGCTCTCATACCTCTTTTGTATACATTTACCTAAAACACAGTGGGAGGATCAAACACGTCTCTTCCTACTTACCTTCAAGGTTATCGTCCTTTCTAACATCCATCCTTGCATTTTTATCTAACATTTCAAAAGCCAAAAGGAATCTTCTGCCAAGGTGGCTCCCAGGAAGATTACAGACAGGACCTTGATGGACCAGAGAAACCAGACTCCTCTTACAGGTAGAGGGAATGAATTCTCTGTTGTTACATTTTGTTCCAGAACTTGAACTGCTAACATCTTCCAGCTTCAAGTGATGCTAAGAGGCCCAAAATCTACGGCTACATTGCATAACCTGCACATATGTAGAGCCAAAATTCTAAAAAGAAGAGGGGGAAATGGCACTTTATATGCATTTGTCTATGTGATGTTTTCCCCTACAGAATCGCTAGCACCTATCACTGCCTGAAAAAGACATGCACACGAAAATAAGACCTGAGATGTTGCTGTTTGACATGGTTCCCGAACATGGACATGAGCGTGGTTACAGTGAACTAAGACTTCTAAATTATAGAGAGTGGAAATTAGAAACTGCCCAGCAGAAGGTGGCTGTTGCATAAGGGCGTAGGATATGTGAGCCCCCCGTGATGCTTAGAGAGATGGGTGGCTGCACAAGTAATGTTCCCTTCATAGGTGCGTCACTAAAAGGGTTCCCATGGGTGGCGGGGAGAAAGATGTCTGTAGGAGTGGGAAAACAATAAAACAGGGTAATGGGCTGTATTGTGTACATGTATGAAGGTGTCAAATATTAATGTAAATCGCATCGTTATGATTGTAAAATGACTGTTTTACTCTTGAAGCATTTCAGTCATGCTTCCTGTGGGTCTTACTGAATGTCTTCACTAGTTCCTGGTAAGGAGATACAAATGTGTGTGTCACTAACTATGTATACTGAAATTATTTAGGATGTGGCTTATAAAAATTGGACTTAAGTGGCACTAAATTCTCAATTTACTCCCATAGTTATTTTGTTCTCTCTCACTCATGGAATAAAGGGATAATCAAGTATCAAAAAGCAATATTTAGAGACAGAATTTAAGGAAATCAGGAAAGCAGAGTAGGCCTTTGCATCAAATCAGCTCTGAATAGTGAGTTATTCATAGACACCTCGGAGTACTTACTAATAATTTCATCAGTGTACCTTCAACACTAATCAGGGATGGGTATTTGAGTCAGTGACACTGACCCCAAATACTCTATATTATAGACACACTTCCTCCATATCCCAAGATCACCACATTGCACTTAATGTGATGACCTAGGAGACATCCAGAAACTACTTTAAGAGGCTAAGAAGCCTTAATAACATTTGGCAAAATTGTGATTTTGAGTAAAAATATATTGATATTCCCATTATAACATTTTATCATGAAACATGGCTCAGTGGGTAAAATGCTTGCAGTGCATGGGGATCTGAGTTTGAATTCCCAGCACCCACACAAAAGCCAGGCACGATAGAGGCGCATCTGTTACCCCATCACTGAGGAGCAGAGGCAAGCTGATCCTCCAGGGATATCTGGTCAACCTGTCTAGCTGAAATGATGAGCTCCAGGTTCAGTGAGAGACCCTGTCTCAAAACAACAAGTTGGAGAAGTAGTAGAGGACAGCCAACATCAATCTCTACATACATATTCACCCACAGGCAACTACACCTGCACGCACATGTGCACAAAACACATATACACACACACACACAATGTCTTCGTGTAATAATGAAAGGTTGTTCTTAGGTTGGGCAAAAGATCCTATCAAATAAGCATTCAACCAAAATAAATACCCTTAAAAATTTGTCAGTATTTTACATTTTTAACTGCACTTTATAGACTTGAACACAACCTTTGGATCCAAGTAACAAAGATATTAACTTATTTACCATGATGTTTAGTACACGATAAAAGCTGGTAATTATTAATAATGTTATATTTGAGAAATTTATAAAGAGAAAAAAAGTCATGCGAACTACTCCAAATTTGTGCCTCTGTTTATTGGTGTGTGCAGGCACGTACAAACGTGATTGCACACACTTGTGCCACATCTTGTGTGTGGAGACTGGGGGACTACTTTCAGGAATTAGTTCTCTCCTTCCACTATGCAGGCTCTGGGAAAGGAACTCAGATTGTGGGGTTTGTGTGGCAAGCCTTTTTGCCTACAGCGCCATCTCCCCATTTTCCTGTTTTGAAGCCTACACTCTTCCACTGCAACTGAACACCAGATGCTCTCTGTCAACCCCACGATGCCATTCCACCTGGAATCAACCGCAGCTTTTTAATTAGCCAAGGGTCAGCCAATTCACCATATCATTAAATACTCTGAATCATGGACGCAGTGTAATGGGCACGGCCAGCTACTGCTGCCATGAGGTTTACAAATCAGGTGCTATTTAAAAGGCCTGTATCCTAAATTGTGTGCTAGTAATAGACAGCAAAATTACAATGATAGTTTCTCTCACTCAAAATTCACACTGTAATGGAAGCACTTTCATGAAATAGGTAATCTTTTCGGACTACCACCATGGCTCATTACTTCTCAATCTCACACTACTTCAGAGACCCAAGTCCACTAGATTAAAGGCACATAAATATGAAGGCCTAAGTATACCTTAAATAATCAGGAGGCAAACTCTCTTAGAACAACGCTACTTTCAATGTTTTGTATCATTAATAATTTCTACAAGTGGGAAAAGAACCACAAAAAAAATCACTTTCCCTCAGTTTCTGTAGCTAGAAAGGCATTCCAGCTTCAAGTTCAAAGCCCTTGCCTATCTGAGTGCTGATAGCAATTCTCCAATCCACCAAAAGACTGATTAGCACATTGTGAGGATGTGACAGTTAGTTTTAGCTGTCAACTTGACACAGTCTACAATCACCTGGGAAGAGAGTCTCCAAAAGAGATTATCTAGATTGGGTTGGCCTATGGGCATGTCTGGGGGTTAGGGGTTGTGGGGACTGGGGGGGGGGGCGTATCTTGGTTATGTTAGTTGATGTAGGAAGACCCAGCCTAAAAGTTGTGGGCACCATTTTCCCTGGGATTAGGTCCAAGAGTACATATAGAATATATATAATACATAGATATATAGCAGGGCACAAGCATTTGTTTCTGCCTTATCTTGTGTGTGACCTCTAAGGATTCCCTCCACTCCTGCAATGACCTAATCGATTTATATCCAGTAGGCCCCACATCCTTAAAGGTCACACATTATGCCAGTACTGCCACAGGTCTGTGATGTAGGTCACAGTGCATCATTTTGGGAAAGTCAGGGAGGCAAGAACAAAGCAGCTGGTCACACACACAGTCCAAACTGGAGAGCACTGGGGTACTGGTGATGTCAGACACAGAGCGTGTGCCCAAATCTGACATTATAGTCTTTTAAACTTGATACCAGTCTTGTAATGTGAATTAAAAAATGTTTTGAACATTTTGATCAAATTGCTCTGAAGTTATGCTGAAGATCAGAATAGACTTGTAGATGACCAGCTCAAACTCCTAAGTGGACAGTGACCAGCACAAACTCTCCAGACAAAGCGTTGCACTTCACCCTCCCTGGGAAGAACAAAAGGCCTTACCAATGCCAATGGTGTAGCGGGCACAGAAACTTCTGAAAGAGCCACACACAGGCAAAGTGATCACCTAGTGTGGATTTGCCCGGGACTGTTTCAGGTTAGCTTCAAAAGCTCTGCATTTCAGGAATCCCCTTGGCTGTGAAAACTGAAACAGCCAGCTATCCTGAAGCTGGAGCTATCTCAGGCACACACAGGCAGCCAGTGCCAAAACAGAACCAGGCCTCAGAAAAAGTCAGCTCTGTCTATTCCAATACTGCCTCTGCCACTCTCAATATGACATGCGACACAGAAGTGTCATCAACCTCCCTCGGGGACCTCATTTTCCTCTGTCTACAATGAGAGGGTAATGATCTTTTCCTTTTTTGGGGGGGGGAGACTTAAATGAAAAATTATAGAAAGTTTCTGGAAGTGTGTCTGGCTTAAAGAAGTTGTCCAACAGAGATGGTAAATGTTGTGACTATATTCCAGGAATTAAAACATCAAACAGTAACTATGTCTAGACAGGGTTGTTTTTTTTTTTGTTTTGTTTTGTTTTGTTTTGTTTTCTGGGTTTAAGTAGGGTATGGGGTATATCTATAACCATGTGTATTTCAGTTTGTGAAAAGTCAATTCAAGCTACAGAATTTATAAAAAACCCATGTTGACTCATGCTCGCTAATAAGATAGATAGTACATTTTAAAATTCCACTTATGAGTAGATTCAACTGACCTTTTACAAAGTAAATATTTCAAGTGAAGAAATAATTCCTGTTATGAACAGAAGCATTTTTCTGTCTGGTATTTTAGGGGGGAAAGTAGCATGTGCGAGGAGATTGATTAACCTGATTATCTCAGTTAAAACAACACAGCTCTTTAACAAATTTTTATCGAACAAAGCTTTTTACATTAAATACATCTCAAAGGGTTATTTAGAGGAAGATCAAGATTGAAACCTGTTTTGCAAATGAACAGGCTAGTGAAGGGATCCAAAAATAAGATCCACTAAATTCTATGCTTTGGGTGGTTGTGCCTGATTTTTGTGCTGATATGAAACAATGCATTATTCCTCTCCAGTTATTCCTTCCATGGCTGTTGTCTTCTATGCTGCTTTCTGAATACTCGCTAAAGTGAATATGGTTTCCATATTTCACTTTTAAATTACCTGAGGAAAAGTCGTTTCAATTAGTTAATTTATTTTTCATTTTTTCTTTATTATGTACAAAAGAGTGCATGATGGAGGGGACACATACCACAGCACATGTGTGGCAGTCATTAGACAACTTAGTAGAAATAGTTGCCTTATTTCACATTTATATGGATGGCAGGGATCAAACTTGGGTTACCAGGAGTATGTGACATGTGCCTTTACCTACTGAGACATCTGGCCAGTCCTTGGTTAGTTAATGTCAAACGCCAGTCGCTAGTTATTCATCTTCTAGTATAAAAGGCTTTAATGCATGTTCCCAAAAATTCACAAGGACAGGTAATCTATGGGGGGGGGGGTCCTTGTTTATTTACTGAGGAAGTCTTTTCCTCCCATGAGTACTAGAGGGAATATAAATCTTCAAATCTTGCCAAAGGGGTTTATTACCAAAGCAACTTTCTTTCCTGTACTTTTAAGAGTTGTTTTGTATTTGTGCCCATAAATGCTTCAATTTATGGCATGGTACAGTCCAGGCTAAAGCAGTCAGAGATAGTGAATAGAAACTCTGAATTGCTCAGATAAAGTGTGAAATCCCATGTGTTACTAAAATCAAGGGACAGTCCTGGTTTTAAAAAAAAAAATTCTGAGCACATTGTAAGTGGATAACTCTTTGTAGAAAAAAACTCCCCACCCACATTGTTCTCTGAAGCATGTCTCAAAGTCCAAACCAGCCCTCCCATTCCTTAGCACAGAAAACATGTTGGTTTCTTATTCTCAGCTTGCACTGTCTCTAAAGTTAAATATGTCACATTCAATCTTGGGACATTACAGGAAATGTGATCAAGATTCTTCTCGTTACTGTGACACAGTGTGAAACAAAAATCCCCCTCAGTGCACTGCTTTGTATTCCTTCTTAAATACCAGCAATTTGAGTCGATCTTGCCACTACATTAGTATAGGGAACACTGGTATTTCTTATATTTCAGATCAAATTTCAAAGAAATGAACCTGGTCTGGTTTTTTTTTTAATTAATACTTAATAAGATGTACACATTGTTTCTACAGATAATATGACAAGTGAAAAAATAGAAATTTGGGGGGGGGCGCTGGTGAGATGGCTTAGAGGGGAAATACTTGCTATGCAAACTTGGTGGCCTGAATTTGATCCCTGGCTCACACACTGGAAGAAAGAACTTATTTCTGAAAGTCCTCTGACTTCCCACATTCATCACTGCATAAAAATAAAATAAATTTTTTAATAATAGGGATTTTTTTCCAAAACTGAGAATACATATTATTTTATTACTTTTATCACTCCCTACTTTTCACTGAACTATTTCACTTTTTAAAGAACTTTGAAAGTGGATTATTTACTAAGAGGAAATAAACATTTTGAACACTTCTAGCTATTTAATTTTAGTCTGCAAGAATTTGAATTTTTAACTTAACATAGGAATGAACACCAATATTTCATTGGTGCTGAGAAAAGCGCTAAGGAAAAGAGTAATAGATATCATTAAAAAGAATAAATCTAAATTGTTTATGTTGCCATCTTAGAAAACTGGCCTCCTCACAGTGCTATTGGGCCATTTTTCTCGTGCACTGCAAATCCAAGATTTCTAATAGAGTTAAATAAAACATTTTGCTTAACGTTAACAAAATATCTCTTTTGCCTTTGAGACTCTCTTAGCAGTGTAGCCCATAAGCTTGGTGATTTTTCTGCAGATGTTTGGTGCATGTTTCATGGATGCAAGTATAAGCGGAAAGGCTGTTCACCATTCCCACATGGTTGATGGCTTGCTTGCCTGCCATTTCTTTTTTCTTTAAGATTATTTTTCTATGCTAACTTTCCTGTAGAAGAAAATCAATGTAGCATCTTTAATTCTAAACCCTTTTCTCACTTAAAACATGCCATAATAATGAGCATCATCTAAATCTGTAACTGCCTCTGCTGAAGCTAATTGAAAAATAAAGTGATGCGTGAGCCAGTCTTGCAGTTGGGAAGAGTGGCTAATGCTACAGAGCACCAAGCAGACAGTGATGTCTGCCCTCACTGCTGAAACATAAAGGGTTTTGCTACACTCACTCACTGACACAAATTCTACGTTTTATCCATGTGACCTCCAACATCAGGAAGAAGTCAGTGGGTTAGAGACAAAGTGAGCCGTGCCTAGAATTGAAAATTACAGTTAATAATAGACCACAGAGAATGCATTATCAGAAAATGCCACCTGGAACTCAGCCTAGCTGGTGAAGAGAAGCATCTATGAGGTAAAGCAGAGATGGAAGCAAGGATGAGCAGGATGTCTCAGACCAAACACCAACTCTATATCAGCTACAAAACAAAAAATCAAAGTCTCACATCACCCAATAACAAAAAACAAGAAATAGATTCCTAGGGATCATACGGTGTACAGATGGTCCCTAATGATACCCTTGTTCCTATTCCTTGCAACTACCAATGTTCTAGGCCGCATTATATTACATGCCAATAGGAATTAGGTTAATTAGGATGCTGTTTAGCTGGATATTAGCTGGGAATGTTATGGCTTTTGGAAACCTCAAACCCCACCTACAGTGACACACCTCCTCCAACACTTCATAATCTTTCCTAAACAGTTCCACCAGCTGGGGACCAAACATTCAAATACATGAGCCTATGGGGTCATTCTCACTCAAACTATTATTCTGTCAAACATTTACCAGTCACCCACCAACTCATACTCTTTATCTCCTGGATCACTTCTGGGCCCCCTTGTCCCCTGGATAGCCCTTACTCACTCTTTATATCACAGTGTTCATTACAGAAACCTTGTAGACGAACTTCTAGACAGCCTTATTAAATAAGAAGCACAGAGCCAAATACAGGGGTAATAGCCAAGGAGATCAGAGATGTAGGGAATAGCCACCCACTAACCTTAATTTACCACCTTGCTGTAGCTTCCCAAGAGAGCATCTTCCTGTCTAACCTGCGCTTTTATTGCCTTCCTGTTCTGCCTTCTCATTGGCTCTAAGCCCAGCCACATCACTTCCTCGTCACTCCCTATCCATACAGACCTCCAGGTCTCTATGGTTGGAACTGGGATTAAAGGTTCGGGTCACAGCTTGGCTGTGTCCTTAACCACACAGACTCTGCCTGCCATGTGATTGGATTAAGGTGTAAGCCACCACCACCTGTCTTCTGTTTATGGCTCACTGTGACCTCTGATCTCCAAGGCAAACTTTATTTATTAATATACAAATCAAATAACACATTTCGGTACAAATAAAATATCACCACAAAGCCTTCTTGGCTACTGACTAAATTCAGATTCCCACTTAATTCCACTCCTCTACTTCACAGCATTTGTTTGGCAGGTGCCAGGTGGAAGGCTGGCACAGCCCAGCTGTACTCCCAGCAATACAAATTCACCTGTGCTGGTCTAACTCCACCAAACTTGCTCTTCTCGACTACTCTCACAACTCCATCAAAAAAGTCAGGGACAATATGTTCCTTGCTCATTATAAACTCCACTGCATCGAATAATGTGCCTGACAGAAAGTACACGTTCCAAGAAAAGGTCTACGACATTAAAAAAAAAAAAATTAAAGACCAATACAAGTTTCAGCAATTCATCCTTGCATTCTAATTTTTATCTCTGTGTAACCAAAATAAAGGTTTGAAGCTACCCCTTTGTAGCCAAGGTTAAGAGGGTGATACTAATGAACATTTCTTTCTGGCAGTAAAATCAAGACATTTTCTAATACATATTTCCATCTTTTTTTTTTTCTTTTCCTCTTTTGCAGTACTAGAGACAGAACTCAGGGCCTTGTGCAGCAAGCGCGCTATGACTGAACTACACCTCTAACCGTTTTCAGTACAAGCTACAAACAAATTGAAAGGTATTCATACTGTAGGCATATGTAAATATGAGCATGCTACATTAGGGAGGAAGTGGAAGAGATGGCAAAGACACAGAAAGCCACAGTGGCAGAGATAGCAGAAACTGGTTCACATGATTGGCGGGTCTATGATCCAGGACAGCTAACAATGTAGTTTTGTCTGAGGCTGGAGGCTTGAGGACCAGAGCTGATTGTATAAGTTCTAGTCACAGTTGGAAGAATTAGAGAAAAGGGTGGTGTAAATTTCTATCTCAAAGCAAGATATATGACCAGTGTTCCAACTCAAGGAGTCAGGCAACATAAGGAAGATTCTTCCCTTCCTCCACTTTTTGCTTTACTTGTGTTCTTAGAAGCTTGGGTCAGGCCAACACTGAGAGGAGGGGGTTGAAGAGAGGACAGTATGCCTACCTCATTTCACATCTGAATGAAAAAGTGACGACCATATTACCATTCTCCTCTTCTGACTCAGGAATGCCATGAGTGATTTCTAAAGAGGAGGTGATGGAAACTATCACCAGACAAGACGCAGAGCTGTGCATTCTAACTGAGCCAGTGCCAAGTTATTTTCCCTCAGAATGGGATAAAATAGGATAGATAGGATAGGATAGGGTAGGGTAGGGTAGGGAAGGGTAGGGTAGGGTAGGGTAGGATATGGTAAGGTAAGATAGGGTAGGATAGGGTAGGGTAAGGTAGGGTAGGGTAGGGTAGGGTAGGGTAGGGTAGGTTAAGGTAGGGTAGGGTAGGGTAGGGTAGGGTAGGGTAGGTTAAGGTAGGGTAGGGTAGGGTAGGGTAGGGTAGGGTAGGGTAAGGTAGGGTAGGGTAGGGTAGGGTAGGGTAAGGTGGGGTAGGGTAGGGTAGGGAAGGGTAGGGAAGGGTAAGGTGGGGTAGGGTAGGGTAGGGAAGGGTAGGGAAGGGTAAGGTAAGGTAAGATAGGGTAGGGTAGGGTAGGGTAGGGTAGGGTAGGGCAGGGCAGGGCAGGGCAGGGCAGGGCAGGGCAGGGCAGGGAAGGGTAGGGTAGGGTAGGGTAGGGTAGGGCAGGGCAGGGCAGGGCAGGGAAGGGTAGGGTAGGGTAGGGTAGGGTAGGGTAGGATAGGGTAGGGTAGGGTAGGGTAGGGTAGGGAAGGGTAAGGTAAGGTAAGATAGGGTAGGGTAGGGTAGGGTAGGGAAGGGTAGGGTAGGGTAGGGAAGGGTAAGGTAAGGTAAGATAGGGTAGGGTAGGGTAGGGTAGGGTAGGGAAGGGTAGGGTAGGGTAGGGAAGGGTAAGGTAAGGTAAGATAGGGTAGGGTAGAAGAGAAGCAAAGCTCCAGTGGGTAGATTGGATATTAGTTTACAGTTTAGAAGAGACTTCAGAGTGCAAATATTTTAATAAATTGAGCTGTTTCCTAGCTGCCATCTTCTATCTTTCGGTGCTAAACAAAGGTAGCATCGACAAAGTGAATGGGTCTTAAAATACCTTGTACCAAAATCATAGAACACAGGAGAAGTTAAATGTGTCAAGGATGGACACTGAGCAAGAATCTGGCCACATTCTACCAGAGAAGATCCGATTCCTAAGCACAACCAGAAAGCATGGGAGCCACAGAAAAAGGGACAGTGTAAGAGAGAAAGCGAAAAGGAAAGAGGGGAAGAAACAGCTCATAGAAAACAGGAAAATGTGCCTCAAAGAATGAAAGTTCCCCACCTCCCACCTGGGCATCCAGTTATGTAGAACATCAGTCAAAAGAAAATCAACTATGGATTCTTTATTTTAAAAAAAATGAATGAATGAATGAATGAACACAAGAGATTGCAGGTTTAATGAAACAATTTGAGTACCTTAACAATATTAGGAAAGACTTAACGGGTGGATAGTTTAAGGAACAGGAAATATGACAGATATAACGGCAGAGTAAATTACTGGCACAGAACAAAGATGGCCACCAGAAACACATCTGTATTCCTTGACACTAAGAAAATCCTTTACATTCTTTTATTACTATATAAATATTGATTTGTGTCATTTTTAATATCTCCATGTTTTCTTTTTTCAAATTAAGTGAAATTAATCTAGAATTATTTATTTTAGTTGTGGAAGGACAGGACAAAGCTAAAATTTTGAGCAATTGTCTCAAAATAATCTTTTAGTAAAATATCAATTTAATAGAAATGAAAATAATAAAATTTCTGGAGAACCAAAGGAAAGCAATTCACTAAACTATTTTGCCATGTCACTCATCATTAATATATACCAATTTCTGGACTTCCTATTGTTTCTTTGAGTACTTTTGTTTTCAATTTTATCCTATACTTTACTGCAAGGAAACAAGCTTTTTTAAAAAAATATGTTTATTTATATATTTACTCATTTATTTAATGCATGTGAACATGCAGTGCAGGCCATAATGGCTGTGTGGAGGCCAGAGGAATACTTGCAAGATAGTTCTCTCCTTCAATCACGTGGGTCCTAGAGCTCGAACTCAGATAATAAATCTTGGTGACAAAGCACCTTCACCTGCTGAGCCTTCTCACCAGCCCAAGTCACTAACTCAGTTCCTAAACATGTCCCCAACCACCCCTTCCTTACAAGCCCACTTGATTCTTCTATTTCAATTTCCCACGTATCCACTCTCATTCACTCCTTCTTCATAAGGGACCTAGGTACATTAAATTGGACTCATTGCAATTCTTGGTCAGTCATAATTATTGGAATAGGTGTGCATGTTTACTTGGCATGTGCTAATTGTTTAACAACAGAGTACAAGAATGGGTACACAGACAACAACTACAGATCTTCCTCCATCCCAGAGAAAACTTATCCCTGACTTTGCATTTATCATTTCCAAACTCTTTAAATGAGGTTTCTATATCAGCACGCTTAAGAAAATGCTGTTTTAATTATTTTAACCTTATAAAGTATTAGTTTTATAGAATTATTTTGTCAAATCTTCCTGCCCCTCAAATGTTTAATACTTTAATTGAAGTATAGCATAGGATAAGTAGCTTGTCAAGGAATTACTACAATAACAAATCTTCGTACATTTGCGGTCATGATAGTCTTCATGTACAGCACATGAAGATTCATGATTATGAAAGCAGTAATTCCTTGCCAAATTATTTATCCAATACTGATGAGGTCATCAGAGGGTACACAATGGAAGGCAATGGTTCTGTCTCCCTGACTCTATCAGTAGTGAATAGTCCAGCAGTGTGGGGTAGGGATCCCTAGTCCCTTCTCCATCCATGAGTGTTAATGGGCCCAGTGCAGGCATTCATAGCTGCTATGAGTTGTGACTGCAATGGCTGTGTCTTGCTCAAGAGAAAATATTCTGTAGCCCTTCTCCCTATCTCCTGGCTCTTACATTCTTCCTGGCCCCTTTTCCTCAGTGTTTCCCAAGTCTTCGAGAGGAGACTAAATGTCTTGTTTAGAGCTGACTGTTCATTCACAACTTACTGTCAGCACCTTGAGCAGCCGTGAGTCTGCATTTAGAGACTTCTCCAATTGAGGCTGAGAGTGGTTTATGTCTTTGATATATGTCTATGGGTATAAACACAAATATTTAGAAGGCACTTGATGCTGTCAATTTTATAAACAACAGTATTCAGTTCCCCTCAGCCTATGGTCTCCCTGGTATGTGATCTTTTGTTTGTTTGGATTTGGGTTTGTTTTTTTTTTTTAATTTGGGTTTTTTTATTTTTATTTTTTGTAAGATAATTACCCTTTATTTTACAGCTAATATCCACTTATGAGTGAGTATATACCATGTTTGCCTTTCTCAGTCTGGATTACCTCACTTAGGATGATTTTTTTTTCTAGTTCCATCAATTTGCCTTCAAATGTCCTGATGTCCTTGTTTTTTTAACAGCTGAGTAAAACTCCAGTGTGTAAGGGTATCATATTTTCTTTATCCATTCCTCGGTTGAGGGACATTTAGGTTGTTTCCAAGTTCTGGCTATTACAAATAAAGCTGCTATGAACATAGTTGAGCAAGTGTCCTTTTGGTATGACTGAGCATCCTTTGGTTCTATGTCCAAGAGCAGTATAGCTGGGTCTTGTGGTAGGTTGGAGAGGATGTGAAACAAGGGGAACACTCCTCCATTGTTGGTGGGACTTCCACTTTGGAAGTCAGTATGGCAGTTCCTCAGAAAACTCGGTTTCTATTTTTTTACCACATTTGCAATATCAGGCATAGATTCCCTCTCTCGGAGTGTGCCTCAAATCAACAGGTGATTTTTGCCAAATATCTTCTTTTCAGCATTAGCTTATTTATTTGTAAAATACTACATGAAATTGTTCTTTTAACAGAAATTTGAATTCTGATACAATTTGTATAATTTCATATTAACTGTAACTATTAGTGCTGTTTTAAGTAATTTCTTACTTACTTTTATAAGTAAGATATTCTAGATATCTTTGCTAGTCTTAATTGGAAAATTTGTCAATTTTAAAGTTCTATTCATAGCTGCTTTGATATTTTATAATAGTTTAGAGAAGAATAAAACTCATATATTCAATCAACAAATATCCTCATCCCTTCACTCAATTCCATCTGCTATGATGAAATAGACATATTAGGTTTAAAAAAAAGATAATCTATATCAGTCCCTACATGAATTAAAATTTTGTTGAAATATAAGCAATGAAATAAGCATTTGTAACACATTATTAAAGAGGAAGTTACTGGAGAAGCGTGTTAATTTCTTGTCACTATGGCAAATACTGAGGTAATCAACTCAAAAGATAAAAGGTCTGTTGTGTATGCCATTTTTGGAAGTTCCAGCCCATGACCAATTGTTGCTTTGGGCTGGGGGCAAGGTAACGCAGTATGATAAAAGTATATGGCAGACTATAACAGTTTATTTAAAGGCCAGAAAGTGGGAGAAAAGAGAAGGGCTATGTCCCACAACCGCCTGCCAGAGCATTCCCCTCCTCATAACCTCAATAGTAAGATACACCTCCTCCCACCCCCAACTATCACCAAGCGGGAGGGTCACAACTTACCCCAGAGATCTTTAGGAAATACTTAACATCCAAATCTGCTGAAAACAAAAGACGTCGTATTCACTTCTCTCATCACTGCAACAGAGTATCTGGGAAAGGCAACTTAAGGAAGGAATGGCTCCTTTGTTGACACAGTCTGTCACAGCAGGAAAGACACACAGAGAAGCAGGACACAGCTGCTCATATTGCACCCACACTCAGAAAGCAACAAATGCTTGTACTTAGCTCACGTTCTTCTTTTCATAAAGTCTAGGACCCCAGGCTATGGAAGGAACTGGCCACATTTAGGGTAGGTATCCCCACCTCAATTAAACTAATCTAGATAAGTCTGACAGACATGCCCAGATATCTGTATCTGTGATGATTACAAATCTCATCAAGTCAACACTCGAGATCAACCATTATAGATGGGTAGGTAACTCGCCCATAGGAGAGACGGAGAAAGTTTCATGAAGAAAATGGCATCTGCGTAGAAACCAGAAGCTGAGCAGGAGTTAGTCAAAACCAACTAGCTATCCTATTGATCTCAGAGCATGCTGAATCCTTGCCATTGCTAGCATTAATTCTCAGTTCTTCCTGTGAGCTCAGGTCTTATATTTAGACAGTTGCTAGATATTTTCACATTCTATACTTTCTTTTTTAACAGAAAATAACATTTTTCTCATATTAAAAAATATATATAAGCTTAGATATATTTTTAGTTCAGCTAATCTTAGCCTTTACAAATTTCTGGGCCAGAAAAACTTAAGGTCACAGGAACAGGAAACAAAAATTTTCATAGTGGGTCACTGGGGGTGACAGTGAGAGGAACTATTTCCTTTTCTACCCCTTGATTCCTGGACCTGTGGATCCCAGCTATGGAAGAAACCGAACCATATACTGGATGCTGATTCGAAGCATATAGCATCTTCTGGAGAACTCTGCCCCAGGCCCCCAGGCTCCCAGGCTGTTGCCACCTAATTGGCTCTGTGACTGTGTCTTCAAAAGGCCATTCCACCTTTCTATCAGGTCAGCTGCTTCAGGATCTCAGGGAATGTGGTAAGACCAGTGGATTCCATGGTCATGGGCCCACTACTGCACTTTTCTGGCTGTAAAGAGAGTTCCTTGGTCAGAAGCAATACTGTGTGGAATACCATGGTGGTAGACAAGGCATTCTGTAAGTATATGGATGATAGTTTTGTCAGAATTATGTGCAGAAAAGGCAAATCTATACCCAGAATAAGTGTCTACTTCAGTTACACTCAGGCCTCTTAAGTCATTATCTATCTGTACTTTAATCCCCACCCACCCAAAAAAGTCTACTATTCCCTGAGCTATGAATCTAATCCTTCTTCTACATCCTTAGTGATATCGCTAAATCAATTGTCGCTTCTAAGCTATGTCTTAACTCTGTCTATTTTAGTTCCTTCTTTTATTGTTATGAGGTGGTAGTGCTCAAATCCAAGGCCTTGCTCTTCCTGGCTCGTTTCTTCCAATAAGCAAATATTCTCATCACCTTTTTTCTTTCAAAAGTCTTATCCTTTGATAGTTTTGCCTCTTACAGCTACTTAGTTAATACATAAAAGTAACCATTAAGGGGGCTAAAGAGATGGCTTAGAGATTAAGAACACTGACTGTTCTTCCAGAGATCCTGAGTTCAATTTCCAGCACCGATATGATGGCTCACAACCATCTGTAATGAGATCTGGCTCCCTCTTCTGGCCTGCAGGGATACATGCAAACAGAACACCGTATATATAATAAATAAATAAATCTTTAAAAAAAAAAAAAAAAAAAAAGGTAACCATTAAATGGAATGTATAAATCAACTTAGTTTATCCTGGCTGTAAGGTTTATGAACATAAGTGATTTATTAGTCAGAGTAACAGAACTAATAATGTATCTACAGATCATATTGAAGAGTTATATGTTCATTAATCAAGTAAGAAACATGGCTTTTATTTTAAGAAATGGAGCAATACTGGTGTCATGGCATGTTAATATAAGCAAGTTTCAAATTTCATTTGTTTTAATAAGATTTTGAGTCTCTGGGGAGTTCATTACCTTCTTATTTATAGTATTGTCTAGAAATGTTTTTTAATGTTTCCTATTTTTCTTCTTTTATTTTTCCTTTATTGAAGATAGGTTTTTTTCATATAATATATCCTGATTATAGTATCCCCCCACTACTCCCTCCCAGTTCCTTCCCACATCCCCTTCCATACAGATCTACTCCTTTTTTGTCTCTCATTAGGAAACAACCTTCTAAGGGATTATAGTAGGATAGAACAAACTAGACTAGACTAGACTAGACTAGACTAGACTAGACTAGACTAGACTAGAATAGAATAGAATAGAATAGAATAGAATAGAATAGAATAGAATAGAATAGAATAGAAAAAAGAAACACATTAGAATTAGGCAAAACAAAAGAGCCTAAAAAAAACACAAGAAAAAGATACAGATGCAAATGCCCACTAGTTTGAACACTCGGGAATACCATAAAAACACTAAACTAAAAGCCATAATATATCATAATATATACACAAAGGACATGTAGGAATGTGTGTGTGTGTGTGTGTGTGTGTGTGTGTGTGTAATTTTTATATATAATAAAAAATAAAAAATTTAAAAATCCCTGACATGAGATTATGAGACAAGGAACCAAAGAGGCCATTTGGTTCATCTTCTCTTGGCTATCTGCTGTTGAGCATGCAGTCTACTCTTAAGATTAATTTGTTTCCCCAGTGAGACTCCCTAGAGATAACTAAATTTTCATTTACAGGGATGCCTACTGGATCATGGTGGATAATCTTTTTTACATGCTCTTGGATTCAGTTTTAAAGCATTTTATTTAAAATTTTTGCATTATGTTCATACGAGAAATTGGTCTTTAATTCTGTCTACCTTTTAGTTAATTTGGATAAGGGTTTGTCAATGCTGCTAATTTTCTAAAAGAACCAACTCTTTATTTCATTGATTCCTTGTATTGCTTTTGTTTATTTCTATGTTATTGATTTCAGCCTCACTTTTATTATTTCTTGCCATCTAATCCTTTTGGGTGTGATTTCTTCTTCTTCTCCTCCTCCTCCTCCTCCTCCTCCTCCTCCTCCTTCTTCCTTCTCCCTCTCCTTCCTCTTCTTTTTCTTCCTTGTCTCCTCCTCCTCCTTCGTTTTTTTCACTAGAGCTTTTAGAGTTGCTGTTAAGTTATATGAGACCTCTCTACTTTCTTTAATGTAGGCACTTAGTGCTATGACTTACCTCTTAGAACTATCTTCATTGTATCTACAAATTTGGGTATCTTGTGTATTCATTAAATTCTAGAAAGTCTTTGGTTTCTTTCATAATTTCTGTCTTGACCTATTTTTCATTCATTACTGAGTTATTCAGTATCTACATTACTGTTGTTTCTGCTGTTGATATCCAGCTTTAATCTGTGGTGGTCAGATAGGATGTAGGGTATTATTTTAATTTTCCTTTATCTGTTGAGACTGGCTTTGTGTCTGTTTCGGAAAAAAGTTCCCTGAGGTTCTGAGAGAAGGTATGTTCTTTTGTGTTTGGATGAAATGTTCTGTAAATATCTATTAGGTCCATTTTATTCATTAAGTCAGTTAGTTCCAGCATTTCTCTGTTTAGATTTTGTCCAAATGACCAGTCTATTGCCAAGAGTTGTATAATGAAGTGTCCCACTACCAGTGTGTGAGGGTCAATATGTGATTTAAGCTGTGGGTGCTCTTGTGTTTGGCACCTAGACATTAATAGATGTTAAGAATTGCTTGGTAGAGCCGAGCGGTGGTGGCACACGCCTTAATCCCAGCACTGGGGAGGCAGAGGCGGGTGGATCTCTGTGAGTTCAAGGCCAGCCTAGACTACAGAGTGAGTTCCAGGAAAAGCTCCAAAGCTACACAGAGAAACCCTGTCTCAAAAAAATTAAAAAATTTTTAAAAAGAATTGCTTGGTGGATTTTCCTTGTGATAGATATACAGTGTCCTTGCCCATCTCCTCTGATTAATTTTGGTTTGAAGTCTATTTTGTCAGATATTAATATGGCTACACCAGCTTTCTTCTTAGGTCCACTTGCTTAGAATATCTTTTCCATCCTTTTACCCAGAACACTATCCTTGGTGTTAAGGTGTGTTTCTTAGATACAGCAGAAGGATAGATCCTGTTTGCACAATCATTCTGTTAGTCTGTATCTTTTTATTTGGAAATTGAGACCATTGATGTTGAGAGAGATCAATAAGCATGAGAAATCTTTGTTGATTCCTATTATTTTGTTGCAGTGATGTGTGTGTGTGTGTGTGTGTGTGTGTGTGTGTGTGTGTGTGTGTGTGTGTGTTTACTCTCTTTTGATTTGCTGGTTTGGGATTATTCACTCCTTGGATGTGATTAACCTCTTAAGGTTAAAGTTTTTCTTCTTGCTCTTTCTATAGGGCTGGATTTGTAGATAGATATTACTTGAATTTGGTTTTATCATGGAATGTCCTATTTTCTCCACTTACTGTGTTTGAGAGTTTTGCTGGGTATAGTAATTTGAGTTGGCATCTCTTGTTTCTTGGAGTTTCTAGAACATCTATCTAGGCCTAAGCTTTTAGAGTCTCCATTGAGAACTCAGGTATTATTCTAATAGGTCTGCCTTTGTAAGTTATTTGGTCTTTTTCCTTTGAAGCTTTTAGTATTCTTTTTTCTGTACATTTGTGTTTTAATTATTATGAGATGAGAGGAATTTCTTTTTCTTGTCCAGTCTATCTGGTGTTCTATATCTTTCTTTTGACTTGGTAAGTATAATCTTCTTTAGGTTAGGGAACTTCTCTTCTAGGATTTTGTTGAAAATATTTTGCGTGCCTTTGGGTTTCTTCTCCTTCCTCTATTCCTATTATTTGCAGATTTGGTCTTTTCATGGTGTCTAAGATTTCCTGTGTATTTCATACCAAGGTTCTTCTATAATTAACATTTTCTTTGACAAAAGTATCTATTTCTTCTATTATGTCTTCATTAGTACCCAAGAGTCTCTCTTCCATCTCTTGTATTCTGTTGGTGAGCCTTGAGTCTGAGGATCCTGTTTGAGTTGCTAAATTTTCATTTCCATATTTTTCTCTGTTTTGGGTTGTCTTTGTTGATTCCATTTTTACTTTCAGGTCTTGAAATATTTCTATAGAAGGAAGTTTTCCTGTGTCCTGCAGCCACTCAGTCCCAAGTAAACACACAGAGACCTATATTAATTACAAATTGTATGGCCTATGGCTCAGGCTTCTTGCTAAATAGCTCTTTCATCTTAAATTAACCCATTTCTATTCATCTATATGTTGCTACATGGCTGTAGTGTTACCAGTCTACTGGCATCTTGTTGCTCCTTGGATGGCAGGCTGGTGTCTCTCCTCACTTCACCCTTCTTCGTCTCTGTCTTCAGTTTGAAGGTACTGCCTAACCTTATTCTGCCTCTCCATTGGCCAAACAGCTTTATTTATCAACCAATGAGAGCAACACATATTCTCAGCGTACAGAAAGACATCCCACAGCACATTTCATTCCGCAGTATGTTTGTGTTTTCATAGATTTCTTTAAGGTATTTTAAGGACCTCTATCATATACCTAAAGGCTATCTTAAGGTCTCTGTCTTTTGCCTTAGCTATGCTGCAAGACTCAGGGCCTGCTGTGGTAGGGTTGCTGGGCTCCAGTGGAGACATACTGTCCTGGCTGTTATTGTGTTTTTATGTTGGTTCATAGGCATCTTGGCTTTGGGAAATTATAATTCTATGTGCTGATATCCATTCTTGAGATTGTTGGGTGTGTGTTCTGTTCCTTGGTTTCTGTTGCCCTCTCTGGCTCTTAGCAGGGTGTGATGGCTGTGTGTGGCCTGGTAGGAATTCTGGGATCCTGCCAGTTGTGGCTACTGGAAGTTCCAGGTAAAAGGTCTTTCTAGATATTGGGGACTGACACTTAGGGATGGGCTAGGAAGGCGAGTGCTGAGGGAGTCTACAGAAGAGAGGAAAGCTGGGTGTTCCACCAGGATCTATTTAGTCCCCTGCGGATGGGAGCGGAGAGTGAGGAGAGGCTACAGCAAGGAGTCTACTATAGAGCTGGGAATAAAACTGGGGGGTTTGATATGATGGAGAGGAAGGAAAGTGTGATCTGATGCTCACCTACCCACTTTGTTTGCTTCCTTGTGTGCTCGGTTCCCAGGGAACACCTTCTGGGGTGGGGGGGCCAAGATACTAGGATGAGTGGGGAGCAATGTTGGAAAAGATCTGTGTGATCCTCTGGAAAAAGGGACAGAGGGGAAAGGGGGGCTGCAACAAGTGGTCTGCTACAGAGTTTGGGGTGAAACTGGGGGAATGGGTAGACAGGAGAGGAGAGAACAGTAAAGATCTGTTGCTGGGTTACCTGTTCTGCTGGCTTATGTTTCCAGGGAAAGCCTGCTGGGGTTTGGAACTGTGATAAAGTGATGAGTATGGGGAAGGAGGTTTGGAGGAGAAGATCTATGTGATCCCCTGGAGAAGGGGAGAAGGAGAGGAGGCTGTAGCAGGTGGTCTGAGCAGAAGAGGGTGGATAACACTGGGATAATGGATTTGGAGAAGAGGGAGAGGTGAAGATCTGCAGTTAGCCTACCCTGCTTCCCTGGTCCTAAACATATTTCTGTGTGTACACACACACACACACACACACACACACACACACACACACACCTAATGCTTCAAAGCTGTCATCACAATGCAACATTACCTTGAAATAAGACATGTCTCCCCATTTGGCCATCTGCTAAGACTTGACCTTAGTTTGGCCTTTTTCGTGATATTGACTTATGTCAATATTTTATTAGTATGATGTTGGTATACAGTGTGGAGATCACCAAAGACCATTCCAACCAGAAAGGAAAGTCAACCTTCATGTGAACACAAATGCACCAGCAATCCCTCTCCCATCACTACCATGGGAACTTGTCAAGTGTAATCAGGAACACTGTAGTTTAATGTAGTGGGTAGCCATTCCAGCTTGGTTCTGGAAGTTCCAACCCCCATTGAGACTCTGGCAACTGTCACGCCTACGCCGGGGGACCCGAGAGCTGGATGGGTCAGCGCTGGCTCTGGGCGCTCTCTCGGTGCCGGAACGCTGACCGGTGCAGATTGATTGTGCAGAGCTCCGGAGAACACCGCTGGACTGCATTACACCTTCCCCAGACCCTGCGACCTACCCATTACTTAATTTGTGAGTTACGCCATTAAATAAATATCCTTTTAACTACGTGGAGTGGCCAAAATAATTTCTCCAATAGTTTAACCTGAACATCTTAATTGACATTAAGAAAGAGTAGTACTAGATATACTATCTTACCACTACCCCAGAAAATGTATTCAGGAAACTGAACATTTTAGACACCAACTTCTAGGGCAGGTTCACATTGTAAAAACTATCATTTATAAACAGAGGGGTAATTTCTCTATCAAGCTACATAGCCTATAGGGCTTTGTATACAGTCCTCAGTGTGCAATATATGAAAGGTAGGCCAGCACTTGAAAAAAAGCACTGACCTTGCAGCTGCATATAAGCACCATGGTTGTTTACCCATTCTGCTTTGAAAAAGGAATATGTGGAAGGACAAGATTCCAGTCTCTATCAAGCTACATTCCTCGCACTGCTCTCATTATTTTTGTACTGCTTTGGGTCACCATGTCCTCATAAAGAAGACAAAGTCATTATAAAGGTACGATGAATTGCTGGCTACCTTTTGAGAGAGGCTATGTGAATTTTTTGTCCAGTTCAGCCAACTATTCAGAGTGATTCCTTTTGACCAGGAGCAGGGCAATTCATCCTTCTAGAAGATCAAGAATAGCAAAACCATATGTCACATGCTTTTAAATATTTTTCTAGAAAATTCTCTCTTAGTGGTTAGAGAAACTAAACTCAAGAAGGATCACAGCAGCAATCATAGTATAGTGTAAATGGGGGAGGATTGTTAATCTGCAGGAATAAAAATTAATGCTGTTGTAACTGAGATATATTAAGAATGGGGGGTATGGAACATGAATAAATGAGATCTGAGGAGTAAGTAGGACCAGATGTTACACAACTCCACAAAACAGATTAGGAATTTGGAATTTATTCTGACTACAAAGGAAAACTATTGCCGACCCTGTGTAAGAACATGACAGCTGATTTCAACTTTTGAAGGGTGACTCTGGGCTGGAAATAGTGAGGTACGTCTTTAATTCCAAGACTTCAGAGGAAGAGGCAGGCAAAGCTCTATGAGTTCAAGGTCAGACTGGTCTACACAGTGAGTTCCAAGCTAGCAAGAGTTAAATGGTAAGACTCATTCTCAAAAAAGGGGGGAGGGGGGAGAGACAGTCCGCTCAAGAGGATTAGTAGCTTTATTGTGGCAACAAAATAGATGTGGGCAGAAGTAGATGGTGTTAGGATACACTTTTAAGGTGGACTCTATAGAATTCTTAATGAATTGAACATATGCAGTAAGAGAAAGCAAGAACTCAGGGGTGTTTAATGAAATAGATGGTGGACCCAGTTACACAGGTGGCCAAGGCTGGAGAGGAGTAAGTCTGATCTCACAAAGTAAGAGTCATGCCAACTGCCAACTTGAGAATCAGTTTACAATATTCTTTAAGGAAGGGGTTCATATCAAAACATACTAAACATTCTGGTAGATGTTAAATTTTTATCTACATTAACAGATTTTTAATCTATTATATCAAAATTGCATCCCTGTTCAGGAAAGCTTGGTTTTATTCTATTGTTTTTGAGACATGGTCTTGTTCTACAGCTTTGACTAGCCTCAAATGTATGGCAGTCCTCCTGCCTCAGCCTCTCAAGTGCTGAGGTTCCAGGTGTGAGTAATTCCTGCTACATCTTTGAACAGATGTGCTCATTGCTCTTTTGTTGATCTTCTGTTTCCTAGAAACATTTATTAACAACCAAATATTAATAGTGCAGCTACATGATGAAATCAAGGAAAGTATTAAGTACAAAGCTTAATAATAGAAAAACATGAAGGGGAAGATATAACTCAGGGGTAGAGCATTTTCGTACCACGTGCAAGAGCCTGGATTCAGTCCCCAGAACCATGAAAATTAAGCAACAATAGTAATAATGATAGGACAATTAGTGCCATGGAAGGTTGAACAGAAAGCTTGGCTTTGAAGACTGGAAAAAAATCAGCAAACTTTTTAGAAGAACGACTATATAGAATGCCAACAAAATGCCGTGTTTGCAATGCAGGATAGAAAACAGAATAGAGACCTATAGATGTGAACGACATCAGCCACTTCTACCAAGGAAGAACCACACAGTCCTTTTCCGGCTTGTTTGAAGTTATAGTGAAATGAGGTCCACCGTGTGTGGTTATCTTGTAACAGAAACCATTTTGTTACATCAGAGATAACTGAGCCTGGAACACACTTAGATGTGTATGTTTTCTGTTAGTTATAGCAATGTTAAGTCTCCTCTTGGGTTATTCTTACAACCCACTTTGTCTATGACAATGATAGCCTTGTAGCTCAAGACTAGCTCTGACTTCTTGTTTACTATCACTTCGTGATATTCCTTAGGATCTATTTTTCCCCACACTGGGGTCATTCTTGGTGGTATGCAATAGAATTAACAGTGGAAAAGCATTCTTTAGAAAAAAAATTAAAAGTCTGAAGAGGTGAAGAAAGTCCAATGATTTTGTACAGAAAGACGAATTATTTACATAAAGAAAAGGAGAAAACCTAACATCCTTACCACAGTGAGTATGGTAGATTGAACTATGTCCCTGATTTTATTTGGAGATAAGGCTTTGAGGTATAATTAAAAGTTAAATACAGTCATAAAGGTGGTGTTTAAATCCAATAAACAAGTGCTCTGGTACGAAGAGGCAGAAAGAAATCTCTTTCTACATGCACACAACAAGGAGAGTCATGGGGCCACAGTAAGAAGGTGGCCCTCTAGCCAGGCAGTGGTGGCGCACACCTTTAATCCCAGCACTCGGGAGGCAGAGCCAGGCAGATCTTTGTGAGTTCGAGTCCAGTCTGGTCTACAGAGCGAGATCCAGGAAAGGCACAAAGATACACAGAGAAACCATGTCTCGGAAGAAGAAGAAGAAGAAGGAGGAGGAGGAGGAGGAGGAGGAGGAGGAGGAGGAGGAGGAGGAGGAGGAGGAGGAGGAGGTGGTGGCCCTCTGCAGGCCAGGAAAAGAGCACCCTCCAGGCATCTAATAGGTCTCACAGTTGAGATTAGACTTTCTAGATCTAGAATTGTGAGAAATAAAGTTCTGTCAGTTTAGCTACTTTGCCTCTGGTAGTTTGTGAGAGTAACCTTGGAACTGGGTTCCATACAGAGCCTGAAACATTTTCAACATACATGCTGGAAACATGGGGGCTAAAGGTGATTCTAGTGACGTATATAAAATGGAGAGAAGAAGAGCCATAGAGAAAGACTGCATCTCACTGGTGAAGAAACTGTTGGTAGAAATAAACCCGCTAAAGGCTATTAAAGTGAGGTCTCAGACAGAAATAAGAATTAAGCTGTTAAAAGCAGGAGGAAAAACCCACCCCTGTTACCAAGTGCCAAAGAACTTGCCTCAAGTGTGCCTATGGTATAGAGTCTTAAGGAACAAAACAAACAGCCACAAAAACAGAGCTTGAAAGTGATGGAATTGGATGTTCAGCTGAGGGTTTATCTAAGCCGGGTGTTGGAGGAGTGGCTGGATTACAGTAAAGTACAAGACCAAAGGAGCTGCCAGCCAAAAGGAACAGTAAGACTTGAAACGCGGCCAGCCTGTCACAAAAATAAGAAGAGGACAGACACTATGGTGTCACTGGACTGCAGCTCAGCAAGGGGCCTGTTCAATTAAACATCTTCAGTTTTGAATTGAAATGGACAGAGGAAAGATGGAATAAAGGAAGGCCATCCAACTCCTTGGCCCTGATAAGACAACTGAGCATTCTATCTATAAACGTATCCCATTCTTCAAGAAGGAAAAAAAATGGTTTCAAAGGTAATTCAAAGGTTATCAGGACCACTGCCTTGATTTCACAAGGCAGCTGACCTGCCACCAAAGCATTAGGGCAGGATCTCCTCCTCCTGGAGACAATCCAGTGCTCTGCCACCCAGTAAGTCAGGAAGGCAGAGCACTGAACCAAAGAAAAATATTCTCAAGCGTTACAACCAACTGAAACATGACTTGCCAGCTTTTGAACACCTGGCAACAGGCCACCTCCTCTTTCTCCCCTATTTTCTTTTCAGTTTGGAATAAGAATATTTGTCCTATCCCACAATTATATTTTAACATCAAATAACTTGTCTGGTTTCAGGGGCTCCCAGTCAGAGAGGAAAATTGCTTCAGGGTGAATAATTCCTGTAGTCTCTTCTGTACCTGGTTTAGAAGGTATTCAGACAAGAGGATGCACTGTAAAGTTGATGCTGGAGTGAGCTAAGACACTGGAGACTGTCGGACATGATATATCCCATGAGAAAAGCACAAAAGGGCACAAAATGCTAAGGTCTAAGGTCTTCCTAAATTCCTATATTCAAGCCCTAATCACAGTGTAAATAAATTTATATATAAGACTTCGAGGGTGTAGTTAAGAAGGTCATAAAGGTGGTGTCCTTATCCAATAGAATTAGTGGCATTATTAGAACAGGAAGAGAGAGAGAGAGAAACATCCGAGTTCTGAGGAGGTTCTAGTGCATGGTCCATGGGATGCTAGTCTTCAGGCAGAAACAGAATCCACCGTAGACATTGCTGGTAGTTAGAGAAGTCTCCCCACTATTTCATGGAGGAAAGGAGAAAAAAAACCATGGAGAGTAATTTATTACAAATGACTCATCATTCACCAAGTAAAGCTGACCAGGCCATTTGAGATAAGAGTGTGGCTGGGGTCAGATACTGAATAAGTTGAGTGCTGGGTGGGGAGGGCGGCATGCAGAGGAATTTGCTCTGTATGTGGTCATGACAGAGCCTAAGGCAAGAACACTTCCCTTCCCATGGTGCTCATGAACCAAAATGTTCTGAGAATTTCAGTCTCGCTCCCGGAGCTCCACTCTTCCTTCACTGTAGGAAAATTCCCATAACACTATGACAACCTGGCTCCCCAAAAAGACTTTAAAGAGATGACTTGCACCAAACAAAAGTAGAAACTCTGCATCCCATAAAGCCAAACCATAAAGTTTACAAAGAAACTGTCTACAGAGGTGTGTGTGCACAGAAGAATCTTAAGAGACCTTAGTGCAACAACTAACCCCTGGCAGCAAGCACTGTCTCCTAGTAGAAGTCTGACTCCACGTCACTATTGTTTAAAGAGGGGTGGATGGTAAAGAGAAGGTTGAGAGATAAATGCTCTCTAATGTGTGAACTTCAACTACTGGATGGACAGAGAGCAGGGGTGGAGAGAGATCACACCTTTATCCTCTGAAGGTACCCCAGGATCTAAGAAGGTCACAGACTACTCTAAACCAGTGACCCATTTACAAAAGGAAATGTGGGTGAAAAACATAAAACTTTAGACTTCAGACTTGGGCATCCAAAATGTTATGAACAGCGAAAGCAAGAAAAAATTAAATTATGGTAGGAAAATAAACACGATGCTTTGTTTGTGGCAAATAAAATGAACACCATTAAGTCTGAACATCTTATGAAGGCCACATTTTTAGCTTCAGGCATCAATTATGGTTGCTCCACTGATGGAGTCCAGAGGAAGCCGATTCAGCCTGCTTCATCCTGGGGGACAGAGAGGATCTACAAGTTCACAGAATAATTAATAATATCCATGTTATTGTCCAACCGAGTTAGCAGTGAGCTGAAATCTTGGGCTTCATTCAATAGACTGGCCAAGTCTGACACCCGGGTCTGTTTCTTCACCCACAGTCTAAAATGTATTATACACTCTGAGAAATGTCCCTCTCATATCCTTCCAAAGAGCCAAGTTGCAAGTTGAGTTTGGTAATCAACAGGCCTGAGTTTCAGCACTCGGTTAACCTTAAAAGATTCTTTTTTTTTTTTTAAAGGAGGGAGCCAAGAGGCTGGTTTCTAATTGTTCCCTATGATTATCATGAATTCTGCAGAACTTCATGGACTTGCTAGACCATATCTAGCAAGAATTCTTCACTGTTACATAGCTGGCCAGTCGCCATAATCTATATTAGGTTCATCCAATCTATAATAAGCAATATCAACAGTCACCATTTTTATCCGGGAGGCTACTGGTAGCATTAAGGAGTCATGAGGAAAGGGAAAAACCAGAGCCAAATGAGCCCCAGACACACATTTATACCATGGTCACTTTGCTAGGGTCACTAGCTGGATGTGAATCACATCCCAAATGCATTCCTGCTCTCCAAGCTACAAGTTCAAAGCTGTGGAGGACGAGTCTGTGCAAGGCAAGCCTCCCTACCTCGGCTACACCTGGCATCTCTTCTCATCACCGCCATCCTCCTGTGCCTTTCTGCACCTGCCATGTCCTCTTTACAAGGACACCAGGTGTGTTGGATTCAGAGTACACCCTACTTCAATGATGTAATTTTAACTAATTATACCATTAAGACCCTACTTCCAAATAAGAGTCACATTCTCGAGGAGTACATACTGGGGCTTTCACATGGATGGGGATATGAGTTAGAACCAACGTGGTCAGTCTTTGAAATATACAAGAGGGAAGGAAATTTTATGCCCACAACCATATCCATGGGATAAACATGTTCCAGCAAGGAGGTGGCCCTTGCATTCCTTGACTGTCCTTGGAACAGTTACTCTGTATTAATCAAGGTGAGTTCGATAATCACCTTTCTCTTGGTCAGCTAGTATTGGCATAAAATATCTATACACCGGGCAACTGAAAATTGATTTACAGAATTTTGATGTTTGGAGAGTAGAAAACCCAAGCAGGGTCCGGCAAGTGTGGTTTCTAGGGAGGACTTGCTCCCTGGTTTATAAGCAACTACCATAGCACTCGAGTGGCATCCTCTTTGTAGAGAGGGAGAAGGAACAGGAAAGAGAGAGAAATAAATCTGGTGCCCTTTCCTTCTATAATGTCACTTTTGAGATCCACTTTTAGGACCTTATTTAACCTTGTCCAGCTACTTCCTGGCCCCACCTTCAAACAGAGTAACTCTGAGTGGTAAGAGGAAGCCTTCAGTGTTCCTATTTTAGGATTAGACACTTCTGTTCATAACCACCCCGTTATCCTCATTACAGATGAGGATACAGGCATGTAGAGAAATTAACTCTCAATTTCCATAACCAGAACTAGTGTGAAATCCAAGTGGATTTGACCCCAGAAGTCCATTTCTCTGTCCGCCAAGCTGAGAGGTCCTATTAGGAACTAAAACAGAGGTGAAGGGTGAGATTGCAGTTGATGACTTCTTTCCTCTGAGAGATGGGGGACTGAGAAATACAAACTCTGCCTCTGTTACACAGTTATATGAACTTGTTACCTGGGGAATGGAAAGTAGGTTCACCTAAGTCTAACCTACAGCCCTGACATGTGTCTCTACCCAGCAGAGGGTGTGGTCTGCCCGGGTGTGGTCCGGTGTTCCTTGCTGCATACCCAGGCCAGTTTTTTCCTGCTGCCTGGTTCTTCCTGAGCTCCCAGATGCTACAGAGATCCAGAGAGACTAGACTGCACAGCTAGACTACCTGGGCTGGAGCTGGACTTCATTCTCAGCTTGTTCCATCTGTACAAGCTAATGCAAACTGTTTCATTAATCTCTCATTGTCTTCCTCTCGGAATGTCCTGAGGACCAAAAGAGCAAACACGTATGTGGAGTTTTAGGGGAAGGCCTGACTTATGTCAAACGCTTTATAAATATGAGTGAGAACCAACACGGTCACTTTTGAAATACACAAGGGGGAAGTTTTATGCCTTCAAATTAGAGGTTCTTAAAAATGCTCACAAGTTCCTTAACCAACCTGGGCAGTCTGTAAGTTAACTGTAATTTCCAACTCTGCACCCATTCAGTTTAGAAACTAAGAGTCGCACATGCTAGTCTAATATGTCGTCTGACCTTCGGGTGGAAAGTCTAAGTGTTGGACATTCATGCTGGAACGCAGTGACTCACTTTATCTTTAATTATACATATCCATGATGCTGAGGTTCGCTCTGTCTCCATCCTCTGCTCCCCTTCAGGTTTTTCTTCCCCTAAGTGGAACTAAGTTGAATAGAGGTGTTCCTCACTCACGTGTGCCTGCAGTATAACCTTGCTAGGGTGACCTTTGTTCATTGCCACTGGAGCCATCACGTGGTCTGCTCTAAGAACATGCCTTCTTTTGGTAGAGTGAAGAAGGGTGAGGGTAAAGAAGAAAGGGGGGGGGGGCGGGTGAGTGGAGTGAAGGGAGGAAGGATATCGGTGAGCCCAGAATTAAAGAATATCCAAGTGGTTGATGTTTGGATTCCCCAAAAGTGTAAATGCAGGACCTAGCAAGGCACGCACTTTCTCGGACCTGTTGCACATTCCGAGTGTCTGGGGGTCTGGCAGGGTCAGGAGGGGAAAGAGGGGTCAAAACCAGGGTGCCCTGTGGCCCTGCCGGTCCTGATGAGAGCCGGGGAAGCCTTCCACCTGGGTCTGGAGTTGTGTGCCCTGCCTCCCTGCTGCTGCACAAAGTTAGCAACTTCCCCCTCCAGCCGGCCGGGCCAAGTCTGGCCGCCGCCGTCATTTGAATGCGTTTCCTTTAAGAATCAAGCACCGCGGAGCAGGTCAGGAAAGTACACGGAGCGTGTCAGAGAAAACACGCAGCGACCTCCCCACCGAGGAAGGGAGAGGGGAAACACCGGGTCCTCGCGGCGCTGGACTTTTTTTTTTTTTTTTCGACTTTTCCTTTAAAAAGAAAGAGAGAAAAAAAAAAAAAAAGTTTTTCGAGCCGTAGGTTCCAAGAACCGGCGGGAGGGGGGCCGAGGCGGGGGCTTTTGCAGCCGGCGCTGGTCGGTTATGAGTCACGCGCGGGTTATAAAAGGGTCGCCGGTTCGGAGCGCGGGCTTCCTGTGCGCGGCTCGCCGCGGGCGGCTGGGGGACACGGAGGGAGCGCGCGAGGGCCGCGGAGGCCGGGGGACAGCTGCGCAGGTAGGGCGAGCCGGGGACGTGGGGGCGACGCGGGGGACGGGACGGGCGGGGTTCCAGCGGGAGCCGGCGGCGCACGTGGCCGGGGAGCCCGCCCCGCTGCCGGCCGCCGCCGGGGGTGGGGGACCCGGGCCGACCGAGGTCGGGGTGGCCGGAGGAGGAGCAGGAAACCTGATGCAGGGGAGCAGCGGTGCGGTGCCCGGGGGGACACGGGAGCCACCTGTGAGATGGCCCAGGACGGCTTAGTGAGCTCGGCTAGGGGGTGTGTGTGAGTTGGAGGGTCGGAAGGGATTGGCACCAGCTAATAAATAACCCATCCGAGGGTCACCAAGTTAGGTGCCTATGGTTTTTTTTAACCCAGGGAAGCCCGGCCAACCAACCCATGGCGCTTCTGTGCCTACTTGCTCCTGTTGGGCTGAGGTAAGCTTGTCTTGAGGCACCTTAGTTGTCTTTTTTTTTTTTTCTTTTTCTCAGAAATCTCCTGTAACTGTAGATCGTTTTTTCAGCTTTCAAGAATGGAAAAGATCTTTGGGGTTTGTACCATCTAAAGCAGAGATATTAGGGTGGTTGATAGTACAACCTACTTTGTAAATCCCAAAACTGACAAGAATAAAGTCCAGTCTCTATTAAAAATGGGACGCAGAGGACCAGGCAGGTGAAGTTACTTCTCCAGCATCACACAGCAGATCTAGGAGAAACTGTGATTTGAAGAGCCGAGGGGCACCTGAGGATGGTATTCTGTGTCAAGTGGATAAGGGGAGTGCACATTATATATATATACATATATATATATGTATATATATGTATATGTATGTATATGTATGTATGTATATGTATATATATTCCTAAGCAAACCTAACTATTACCTCAGCTTCGGAAGTACCACCTCTTTTCTTTAACATAGTGGATAATCTAAGTAATCTTAGGATTCATCTTTTAAAGAAGGTGTGTGTAAAGTAGCTCAAGTGAGCTGTAATATATGCTATTTAATTTTCAGAGTAACTCCCCGTCTGCCATCTGATTGGGTAGTGGCAGTAACAGGATATTGGCAGGGGAGCTAGTATCTTGATTTTTGACTATGAGGACTCGGAATCTGGATTTTCTCTAGTAAAGGTCACAGATTCCTTAAAGCAGAGTCTACAGTTGAGTCAAATGTGGGATGGGTGGTGAGGGGGCTGGAAGGCAGGCAGCCTGCTATTGATCCTCGGGGTGAGTTTCAAGGTAGTTTGTTGCCAAGGGACCAAAGCACATTTTAAGTACTTTGGCTGATTCCTCAAGGGGATGATAATAAATGTTTCCTTCAAGAGTAGGTCAGCTGGTCATGGCCATAGAACCTAGCTTCCTGACCAGGCAGGTTGAGAGAAAAAGATCAGCCCTGTGACACTTCCAAGAGATAAAAGGCAGAACAATCAATGGTCATAGCCCAAATACCTGTTGTAGGTTTAGCTTGAACATGTACAGACCATAATTTATTAATTTTTAACCTCATAAAAGAGAAATGCTGTGTTCTCTTTCTGGGATGGCTCTTATCATATTCTGCAGTGCAGGACACAACATTGTGCTTGATGCTAGAGACCCAAATGACCCAGATAGACACAGCACCACCCTCATGGATGCAAAGGGGGAAAAGAGGCTAACGGGACCCTGACACGGTATTTGATATGATTCCAACTTTGGTAACCTTAAACACGCAAAGTAATGAGGGTGTACCGAGAATTCTTACTTTCCATGTGTTAGGGTGATAGATCTGTAATGTTTGCCCTCATATGTCAACCAATGAGCCCTCTAAATAATAAGCCCATATTTAAAAGACCCAGGTTTTAGCCTCTGGAGTTTTCTCATTGGTTATCTGTGCTGTAACCAAGATCCAATGGTCAACTTAAAGAAGTCTTTTTCAGGGTAGAGTAATAGTCCTTGCACCCCTTTTTTTGGGGTACATCTTTTGGATCCTAATGGAAATTGTATAGACTTTCTGCCAATGAGTATAACGGGGCAGGGAGTTCCACACACATCAGCAAGCCTGAGGCTCCTGTGGTGTTTAGCCATGATCCTCATGGGTGGTCCATTTACATAGTCCCTATTTTGAACTTAGGAGGACTAAAGGACTTGAGCGGAGGAAGTGGACTGTAGATTCTTCACTGTGGCTAGGTACTTCTGTCCTGACTTTCTGTTTTTTGAGCCCTGAGCTCTTGTTTAGCTGAGGCTGTTGATTTTAATAGCTTTATTGTTTGGGCATTAGTCCTCCACTTAGAGAAAGAGCTTAAGACCCACCAATGTCCTTCAAGCCATCTGTACACAACAGTCCTGTCCTCATTTGCCTGTGTCTCAGATAAGTGGCTGGGACTAGGCTGGTTCTAAAATCTCTTAAACTCATGATATTCTACAATTCCACGGAGACCATCAACTCTAACTTGTGTAGCTCCTAAGACACAGCCAGGCTTAGTACATTCATACCCTTCCTATCTAAAGAAAGTTCTAGTGGTCATACTGAAGCCATTATTGAATGCATCATTATCGAATGCATCTTTATCAAATGCATCATTATCAAATGCATCTTTGTCTTTTTCTTGGTCTTCTGGGCTCTAAAATAGCAAACATTTTAAAATATAGATATATAAATTCCCAAAACCTTTTTAATCCCCTTTTATTCTCAATATATTGGCTACATGTATATGAGAATATGTATATACATACATATGAAAGCTATAATACAGATAAAAAACATAACATCCACACATACATCCCTTCTCACTAAGACTCTTAGGGAAAGCAATGCTTTTAATTTGATATCTGCTCTATAATTCTTACCTATAATGAAACCTTTAAGGCCTGTCCATCGGTATCTTTGAACTTACAATATCCAAGACCACAAAGAAACCCACTTCAAAAGGACATTTACCTTCAAATTAGCCCATGTGTCATAACCATGAGCATCCTTACAACCCCAAGGCTCTTGGCCATGTGAAAGAATACTTGATTCCCAAAATTACCATCCTTGAACACAATGGCACGCTCACCCGAAATGAGACTTAGCATCCATGAAGTAGCTGCAGCTTAGCATAGCTTGTAACTATTTATGCTGGCCCTGATAAACAGGGACCCCTGTAGATGGACAAGGTTAAGACACTGGCACCAAAAATGTGGGAAGAATATCAGACTTCTGACTTAATGAAACTGGGAAGCTGCTACTTTGATAGCACTTCGGCCATTGTTCCATAAATAAGGATGTTCCGTTTAAGTTTTGTTTCCTGGGTGTCTTAACACAGAGATGTGGTCCTTTATTTGCCAGTGCATCATCAGATGGGCCAAGAGTGGACAAGTGAACGGCTGTGAGTGATTGTCCAGGTGCATATCACAACTGTTTGACATTAAGTGAATCAGATCAGCTGCTTGTCCTCATGCCCCTGTGCATACCTGCCTGGTGCTCATTCCCAAGGTTGTGAGGGGTAAAACCGTCAATCACAAGGGTACTGGCCACACAGGCAGTCCTGAGTGCTTGCTGTTGTTATGTGTAAGTGGGTGAGCTTGTATATTTCAGCAAACCAATTTGGAAAGTAAGATGCAGATGCAGTCTGAAGCTGTAAGGAATACAGGCACAAAGAGATCTCTAAAAATTCTTGACATGGTAACAAAAAAAAATCACTAACTGTTAAAGTTTTTAACAGTTGGAAAATTCATTCATCTCCTTAACTAAAAGAAAAACTAATAAAATAGTTAAGAAAATCTTTGCTGGGGCAGCATTTTGACCTTTTGGCAATGACTTTATAACTTCAGAGATCAAGAAAAGCAAAAAAAAAAAAAAATGTTTAATTTGTTTTATGTAGGCTTTTGTGTCACCGATAGCTGGTATAAGGATTCAGCTATCCAGTGGCAAATATATTTGCATTTGTACATTTAAAATACCAGGGTTAGAGGTCTCTAAGTTCTCAGGAATAGCTTAGTGGTAGAGGGCTTGACTAGAAAGCATGAGCCGTGGGTTCAATCCCCAGCTCCATATAAAATGAAATGGCACTGTTGGCATGAGATTATGCCCAGATAGCTGGTGTCGTCAGCACAGCGGCTGATATCCTTTGAGCCCTGATTGGAAACTTGACACTAATGTCACTTAAACTGCACATTGAGTTTTTTTCGTAATCCCTACCACTGTCTGTTTTTAAAGAAAAAGCTAAGGCTTAGAGAAGTTAATAAGCTTGCCAAATACCAAAAATCTGGCAGCTTCGGTGAAGTCATAGATGAAACTCAAGTTCTAAGCAGAATGATGAACACGCCTAGACCTTTCAGGTGGACTTTTTGTTACACTTGCTGAATTATCTCCCTGTTCCTATCTACCTCCCTAGCTCTGTGTATCTATAGCTACCAGCACACGTGGCATCTCACCCCTAAATGCTTTAACACATACCCCCTAAGAAGAACAGCATAATCCTCCACAACAAAAACTCAGTTTTTACTCACCAGTCCAGATGGTGACCTCTACTGGGATTCTCCAGCTTTACTCTATAATGACTACTCTCTGGAATGAGATCCCAGCACAGAATCCTCTAAAGGGGTTGATTTCTCATCCGGAATGCCAACAAATTTATTAATATATTTCACCGCAAGCTCCCACCTCAATAATTCAAGAACATGCCTATTATTTAATCCCACTGAAATGTTGCACTGTCAATCTAAGCCCAATGCAGGGAGAAATGCCTTTCAAGAGTGCCTAGTGTTTACTCTGGACTGAGTGCTCTGTACCAAGCACTGAGACCCAGTTTCTGCCCTCATATACAAACCTGGTCAGTAGAAATGCAAACACCAATTACCATGCAATGTGATCAGTGCTCTGGTAGAGGGTCAAGAGAGAATGAACCAGCTGGGAAAAGGCAGGACAGTCACTTCAAGAAGCAAGCAGAGACTATCCTCTGGGAATGTCCTACGTGAGACCATGGAAAAGGGCAAGGTGAGAAAGTCTGTACTTGAGCATGTGAAATACATAGATCTACTGCCTAAGTGAGTAGTGTCTCATAGTGACATCTTGGAGAACAAAAACTATAATCCTCATTTGGTTCATTAAAACACTGGCAAAATGCTATAGTGTGTATAAAGTAATGGTATGGATTTTGCCTTTTAGTTCAGAGTAATCACCTACCTGTATCTCACACAACTAATTTCTAAGAAGACAGAAGCAAATTCTTCTATTGTAGAACTTAACGTAATTCTTATTATATAAGTTCTTGCGTACTTGGAGCCCTTATAGTGTATGGGAAGAAAAAAAATATGAACTGTTGCTTACCAAGGTGTTTTAAACATGTGGCGATAACTAATAGGTAACATATAGATTTCAATGGGGAATTTTATTAAAATTAATTATTGACAATATGTGAACCCAAGTATTCTGAGGAAGTTTGTGAAGAGGTGACCCTTAAAGAGTGGTAAAATACTATAGAATAATAACTGCCATACATTTTCTTTTCCCAAGATGGAGAAAAAGGTAAGGTTATCAAAAGAAATTGTAAGTGAAAAGAAGAAAATAGTTATTAAAATCTTCTTACTGGAGTTATGGCACTACAAACATTGCCCAGTACAAACCTTTGCATAAATATGAAATAAGGATATATAAATATAAATAAGGCCACAGATCACATCTTACCAGTGAGCTCTCCCTTTCCTGTCTCTTGTTTTTCCCATGTTTATTTCATATTTTAGCAGTGTTCTGGCCTTCACTAAGCCAGTGAGGTCACTGAAGTAAGGAAGCTGGTCCCTCCCTGGGATGCACTGATGTGGGGAGAAAGCTGGACCCAGGCTAGCTCCCCTCAACATTAGCTGCTTGTTACTCCACTCCCAGACTCTAGGGGAAAAAATCCTAACCTGTGTTTTTCCACATCCTTATCTGACGAGTGAAGATATTAATTATGGCCCATAATAAAACTATTGGGACGGTTACTTCAGTTCCATGGGTCATTTTATAAAAATATTCTAGTTGTAAAACTGAGAAAGACAGAATCTTCTAAGACCCATATTCTTTCTCTTTTCTGCATTCATAATTAAATGTTCTCTCAGTCTTATATTTCCATGGTGATCCCAAGAAACCACATTGGCATTCTTCTGAGACAGTTCAAATGTATGCCACATTTTTGCTTGCATATTTGATCTTACTGGCAAATTCTCAAAATACATAAAGGTATGTATATTTAAGCTATTCATCATCCTTGCAGCTCCTTTTAAAAAGGAACTCTTAATTTGGAAATGTTAGACATTTTCAATAAAGAGCTCTTAATAAGAAATAAGAACAGAGAAGGAATTAAGGATTTTATGAAAGGAAATATTATGATATGAGGAATTAATAATTCCCTCCAGAAATGGCTTATAGAGGAATTTTTTCTCCTAAATGTAAATATATATATATATATATATATATGACATGTACTCCTACCTAATTCACCCTGAGTTCAGGATATATAAAGCAATCTTTTTACCTTTAGAAGATGCATTTGTGCTTTAGATGCTATTGGTAGCAGGTCACACCACACATCCCTCTCTAATGATGGAACTCATGGATTCAAGAGGAAATAGAATACTATTTATTCCATTAAATAGTATTATCCTTAAAATCAGTTACTGAGACGTGATACCAAATAATAATGTTCGACAGAAAATGAGCAACAAACTTCACATAAACACATTTTATAACAGCAGAAACCGAAATATTCCTTGAGACAAAAAACATTGGTCTTTATATGAAGCATTATCGAAATATGTTCTCATGATGTTTAAAATACCCAAAGGCTGAAATACAGAGAACATCCAAAGCTTAGATAATACTACTCAAAAGTTTAATTTGTAACTCTTTGTCCATGTCATTCTCTGTTCCAATTCAAAGCCATCTGCCAATATGTGGGTCCTTTCTCCTCAGCCTCTGCTTTGCACCAGGACGAGCTAACTTGCTTAGTGTGTGCAAGCTGGCAGAGACTTAAACCCACCCCGGCCCTCCTCCTTCATTGCACTCAGGAACTTACTTCCTGAAGCCTTCCCAGCCTACTAGTTCTCCCACACTGAGGGAAGATTCTGTCAGAGACTGAGAATGGAAACCGGGCCCTAGGGCCGATGAAAAACTTTAGTACTTAAGACATCATGTTCAGTCATCTTCACCTTAGGTCAAAGGGCAACCAAGACATTAGTTAACGAGTTCTAGTCCAGAGCTTCCCCCAGCTCTTGATTTTTTTTTTTTTTTTTTTACACATTTGCATTAACCTTTACTTCCCTGGTCTAACCTAGAACTGTAGCTTCAGAAGACGACTTAGGTTCAGGGTAAATTCTGGTGGGAAAGCCAGATGCTCCACAGATGCCGTTATATGCAGTTGATTTTAGTAAGTAGATCCTCATAGGATTCAACTCTGAATTCCATCTTCATCCTTGTGTTTTTAAAGGAAGGAAATAAATAAAGCATGAGAAATTAGTCAGGTAAAGTCATCTGAACTAAATCATTTTAATTTTCAAAAACATGACTTTGTTTTCATCTAGTGGCTTCAGAACTAAAATTTGTGTTGCCCTACTAAAACAAAACCATGGCTTTCCATGGAAGTGGATGTACATTCACTTCAGAACATCAAAGTCAGCTTCTAAATATTCGTATCTGTCCAAGTGAATAGCTAGGGCTGTCCCACAATGACTTTGGTTATAAATGCAACCACCGGCTTCCTATAAAAACATTTTTTAATAGGCAGTTTCTTTGGTAATAACTGTTAAATGGTTGGTGCTGAGGATAAACAGCAAAACAAGAAAATATAAAGATATATATAACTGTGGGAGAATAGAACTCGTGATTTTCTTGTTTGCTTGCTTGCTTCCTTGCTTGCTTTTATGTTTCTCTGAGACAAAGTCTCTCCCGACATCTCCAGGGTGGCCTGGAACTCCCAGAGATCTGCCTGCATGCCTCTGTCTCCTGAGTGCTGAGATTAAGGGTGTGTAGCACCATACCTGGCCTAGAACTCATGATTTTTTTATGAGACCCTCACAAGATGAACAGAGCTCCTTGGGAAGAACAGTGGGGATGGATGAAGAGCATTTACAAATGGGCTGGATAACTCAATCAGAAACTTAAAGCTGGCTATGAGAGCAAACTTTGTGTAGAAATTACTGAAAATAAAAAAAAAAAAAAAAAAAAAAAAGATCAAGCCTAGGCCATATTCCTCTCTGAATAGACTAGCTGATAACATCATCCCTGGCAAATCAAGGTAAGACTAGAAAGATTGTGAAATCCTATGCTTCCCTCATACCTCAAAAAATTATGAGGCAGAAAAGCCTAATTAAAATTTCCTGGAGTGTTCCTTAGGTTTAGATCATAATACAGGGAAAGAGTAATATGCCATTCACTGAAGGCTATCTGGTACTATAATTTGTCTGAACTATTCATTGCTTAACATTGGTCTAATTTCTACCCAAGGTCAAAAGAGTTGTTTTCAGTAATGGTGAGTAGCAATTCCAAGTGTTACATTTTGTTATTTGTTGAGATGAGAGCTCATGTAGCCCAAGCTGACCTCAAAGGTGCTAAGTAGTTGACAATAATCTTGAACTAAGGATCCTCCTGAGCCCATCTCTTAAGTCCTGGAATCATAGGCCTGCACTACAGTGTCCAGTGTGCGTGGGTACTTGGGGACTGAACTTTGGGTTTCATATATTTTTCTTTTTATATATAAAATATGCCAGGTGTGGGGGTGTACAGCTATAATCCCAGAATTTGGGAGACTGAAGTCTAAGGTCTTGAGTTCAAGGCCAGCCTGGGTTACATAGGGCAGCCTTGGCTATGTATACTAAATATATTCATGTTAACTCCTTTATTCACATGCTATCTTTAAAGAATAAGACTTACAGATACCAAAGCTATTCACGTAATAGAATTGTGTGCATACATGCACGTGTACATGCACATGTGTATATTCTCCCTAATGGGTCAAATAATATTGCTTGAAGTAAAACAAACAATAAAATGTAATATATTTACCACACAATTACTATACCCAGTGCACTACCAAGGGGGGAAATATTATTACAATCATGTTTTGGCTGAAAGTCTGTAAAATAAAATTCTGGATTGAAACCGTTTCATTCAAAGATTTTCATCATGAAACCAACTCATTTGAGAAAACAGCAAAGTTTTAAAAAAAATACTATCAGTAAGTATGATATATTTCCTTGGTTTGGGAATTTCCAAGCCACGATATTCTGCCCTGTCAAAATATATTCACTGGGGAAATTTTTCACTTAATACATTTCTTTTGAACTTAATCACAGTTTTACATCTAGCTGGTTTCATTATTAAATAAAAGAAAAGGTGGTTCCCCTTCGGTCATGAAGGGAACCACAGCCTTGAATAATGGTCTAACTTCTAGGTTCGCCTACAGTAACACCGAAACCAGAAACTTGTGGGAGAAATGTCACTTTATCTGAGAGAGTTAAATCCAACTCTCACAGGAAACAGCAAATTCATCTTTTTCTTTTTCTACTCAACTCTTTGCTGGAGACAAGTCCCTTGAGTCAGTGCTCTTTAAGTCACACTTCCTGTACATCGAGCAAACTGAAGTCACTGGCTTGTACTTTCCCCAATGGTATCCCGAAAGAGCATTGGGAACATTTTCAGATACCTTTTTAGGGCAGACCTGTATTGTCTATATCACACTACTTGAAGAAAAAAAAAAAAAAAAAAAAGAGAGAGAAAACCTCAACTACTCATTATGGAATGAAAATGGGTTCGTTGAGTTTTAAGTTTCCTATGTCATAAAGTGCAATCCTAAATATCTGGGTTGTCTTCTTGAATTGTCTAGGGATCCAGAGGATATAAATCAGAGAGTAGACCACCTCACTGGATCTAAAGCTATGCCCTTCAAACTTGAGCATTTTGGAACTATGAACAGAGGTTTTGTTTTAAAGATGATACATGTGTACAAATTATTCTCACCTATGAACATAATTTACAATGTAATTTTAAAATTAGCCTTTTAATGGCAAATCTTTCAGAATCTTTCCAAAAATAATAAGCTTTTAGCCAGCTCTTTCCTTTCAAAGCTGAAGTCTACCTTGCCTTTGGATTTATAGTCCGTCACTCCGTCTTTAGAACTGCATGTGCACACACAACTGTTTCTTTTTCTCTTCGCAGGTGATGTAGACCAGGAAGGGGAAGCGTGTGGTTTAAATTGCTGTGCCTCATCCTCTGGATGCTGGAGGCTCGCTGGAGGTGGTATGTTGTTAATGCTAATCGTGATAGGGGTTTTTGCCTCTGACTGACTCCTACATGTTAGCATTAACAGGATACTATGCCTGTTACTAGCCTTCACATGGAACAAACGGCTGCCGTGGGAGGATGACAGGACCATTAGTCACCCTGCTGGATGAGTGCAGACTTCAGACTTACTCCTCTATCATTTCTTAATGCACTAATCATAATCTGGTTACTAGGATGTTCCACTGTGTTAAGATAAATGTCATTTAAAAGATGTATCAGCAGTATCCCAAACAACATTTCAACTTCAAGCCTACAACATGTTTATTTTTATCTTTAATGGAAAATGAAACTTGTATCATTTTTAATTCAAAATTATGCTCACAAGCACTTTCCATGATTCAACCAAAATACAGGCTGAATATACTATATATAAAACACATTTCTAGAATATCTCTGTAGCTTAAATTCAGGGCTACCATCCTCCACTGACATCAAGGATTATCTGGAAATACCTCTTATAAGACTTGGAATTGGCTTTTTTTCCATGTTACCTTTTCTTATTTAGTCAGCTTTGATTTAAAATTCATAACTCTTAATTTGTGTTTTATTTTAAGGGATAATTGAGACAATACTGAAAGATTTTTAAAATTAAGTATTAAAGTATTAGCTGGGTAGTGGTGGTGCACACCTTTAATCCCAGCACTTGGGAGGCAAAGGCAGGTGGATCTCTGTGAGTTCAAGGCCAGCCTGGTCTACAGAGTGAGTTCCAGAACAGCCAGGGCTATGCAGAAAAACCTTATCTTAAAGAACAACAAAAAAATAAGATAAAATATTAAAAAAACTGACATGGTGAATGGTTCTTGACAGCGCCCCGTATTTCTTTCACAAGGCACACAAATTTAACTTAGAGCACTTCTCATTTGAAATGAAACCCCAAATCTTGGTTCCAGTTCAATAGCTGAGCCACACGGTTAAGCTTTCCTCTGTATTTCTTCAGGCACTGAAAGGGGTGAAACAGTAAGGTGTGCAGCTTACTGGAGTTACAGAAGTATTTGTAAGATAATAAAGCACCACATTATTAGTGTTCTCTTAATCTAAAACTCTACCTGTTGCTTTGTTATAGTTAATAATTTGTTTTACAGAAACTTAATATTTGAATTTGTCATTTTCTCCACAGTATCACTTATAAAGTATATATAGATAGGCAGTTGTATTATTATATTTAATGTATACCTATTTTGACAGTTTTCCTGAACATTTTGTCAAGCAACTTTTTCACTATAGACAAATAAATTTCATGAGTCTTTAGTTGACTTAGAATACTTTTGTGTGTGTGTATTTTTTTTTTCAAAGTACAGAGTGTAATTTCAGAAGATATTTATACAAAAAGAAGACAATGGAAAAAAGTTATAAGGACGGTGAGGAGAATGTTCCTGCCGGCTAGGACACAGTATTCCTGTGGAAGGGCACCCGCCCCCCCCCCCCCATGGCCCCACTGCTTTCTGCGGTGTATGCTGCCAAGATAAATTCCTCCTCTTAACCCTCGGATTGATCCTGTAGTTCCACAGAGGTTCTGTGGCGGTGAATCACACTCAAGGTGTTTCTTTGGACTTTTATTTCATCCACCACTGTCTAGCTTCAGGACCCCTTGTTTTGAGTCTTAATTCTTCAAAATCCTTTTTGCTGCTGCAGCCACAGTCACTGCATGCTAGTAACAGCCTGGGTTTTGTACATTACTTTCCTGCAGTTCCAATCAAAGTTCTGAGCATCACAAGGCACTTTAATGCCTTCCTCGAAGAGCTCTGGGCTATACTGCATGCCTAGGCAAGTAACTTGACCCAAGCCTCAGTTTTTCCATCAGTGTATGTATCGCAATGACTTGTCTATTTTTAAGGATGGTAGGCTTAGATGAAATACCACAGGACAGAGCACGATGTCTACAGCTTTGTTAAACACAAACCTTGAACGTTTCCATTTCTGTCATCGAAATCAAGAGATCTACCATAGCACAGGTGCCCCAACACTCTAGCTCTCCAGCCATAATCCCACTGTAACAGTCCACACAACTCAGATATGGCCCGAAGGCTGGGTCTTCTCTGACGCCTGGCTCTCCTAGACTTCTATTTGTTGACCAGTCTTCATCAGAGATGGGATTATTCCTGACCAACATTTCCAGTCATTCCAAAAATTCCTGGGGCATGAGCAAGGCTGGGTGTGTTTGCCGAGGAAGGTAAGTAATGAGGAAGTGTGAGTGTGCTAATGTGGCTGTGACTGATTTAAATGAAGGGCAGTTTTCTGGGGTTGAGGAAGGAAACAGCAACACAGTTTTGTACCCAAAAGACTTAAGTGAATAAAGCGCTAAGTTATATAGGACACCAAAAGACTGAGCTGGGCGCTCAGCCACTCTCCCAGACATTTGCTGAGCCAGAAACTAAGCTTTCCCTACTCACTGTCAACAACTACATAGACATACTAGCAGAGGAGGCAGGGGCAGGGAGTTAGGAGGCAGAGAAAATGTGGCACACTAGAAAATTTCTGAAAATAAGTGGACAGTACCTGAAAGAACAGAGAGACTGGAAGAGAAAGGGGAACTTGAAGAAAAATACATGCAGGCAAAGTATGCATACACATAAAGTTAAAATACAGTTAAATTTTTTAAGCAGACCCACTAAGTGCCAAGAAAAATAACTGCTTGAGACTGACAGAGCCGTAGAATGTTATAATTTTATAACAATGAAAGCAAAGTCCTAGCAGTGTCCAGAGCGTGCTGGGGCCTGGGGGTGCAGGGCTCCAGGTCCGAATTCCAACAAGAACGGACTATCAGTCTTATCAGCAGTGTCATTCGCTGGCTGCCAACCGGACTATTTCTGAGTGCTGATAGGAAAGTGTTTTTCAAAGTAGAATTCTGTATCTAACCAAACAGCTGCTCAAAGGTAAGTACAGAGAAAAGCCGGTTCCCCTTCCCTTAGTGATTTTCCTGTAGGAAGGATTGGAACGATCAACTCCAGGAAAATGAGAGTTGGGCAAGAAATGGATACTAGACTGGGGGAGGGGAGCAGATAATACTCAGGGGAAACAGAGTCTTCAGACAAAGACGGCACCAGTTCTAGAAGTGTTCAGAGCAGAATCGGAAAAACATTTTGTTTTGGCAAAGGCTGCCAAAAAGAATCAGTAATCAAAGTCTGCTCAAAGGTGTGAGGAAGCAGGTATTTTCAGTCACTGTTGGGAACATGCCTTGCCAAAACCTGAATGCAAGTAAGACAAGAGTTATGAAAGGGGATATAAAGCTAATTTCTTTTCTGGCTCTAATACTGTCATGGGTTTTTCACATTTGGTGATAGTTAAGTACATAAAAATATATTCAGTAGTTAAAGCATGAAAATCTGATGTGACACTCCATGGCCTCCGTGTGTATGTGTGTGTATTTAAAAACAAACAAACAAACAAACCCACCTTTGGAGGCTAGCATCTGGTAGCACCTAACAGTAGCTCCACTAACAGAACTGCATCCCTATACAGGTATTCCTATACAGGCAGCACAAAGTAGAACGGACTGAGTGAAATCACCTGTATTCAAATCGTTTCCTCGTTCATGAAATGGCAAATCTGTCCCAAGTTGTGAGAATTAAATAAAAGGCTCACACCCTAATTCCAGCACTCTGGAGGCTGAGGCAGGAAGACTGGATAGCAAGTTCCAGGCCAGACTTCACTATAAACTGAGACCTTGTCTCAAACAAAACTACAGAAAAGCTTTCTGTGGGGGACTTAGCATGTTGGCACACAGTAACTACACAGTTAAGGACGTCTTCCATCTACAAACACATTATTTTGGACAAGGATGTTTAGTACACCACTGTTTACAAAAGCAAAAAACGGCAACACAGATAGTGTATTTTCACATGGAGGTCGAGGACATTGACCTTGCTGAAGTATCCACAGAGCAGAAGCAAACACACATTATATTAAAAGCTTTTATTTTAATTTACTATACATACGTAAATTTTAGAAGGCTACTGGGTAGACACAGTGCTCTCTGTCTGTCTGACTGCATCTTCAGTTACCTGCAAAGACATCCACAGCTTTACTCTTCACAGCCCCTTCAGTTCACCCTTTACCCACAGTTCAACCCTCCAACCTGTCCCACTTTCCTTCAGTGATTATTACAAAAGTTACACAAGAAAAAAAGACTTAAAAAACAAGTTGCCAATATAAATCTCCAAGTATATCCCACTTAAAACTATGTAATCAGAGGCATATTATATGTAGGCTTCCCAAGTTTCTCACCTTATTCTGTCTATAGAACAAAAGCATTACTATGAGAAAAATCACCAGAAGTGAAACACAAAGTATTATTATTCCATGTATCTTGTGTGAGGACATTTCTGTTTGGAACAGATTGTGTTACAGACCCACTGCAAATAGATACCAGCACGTCCCATGGTCCTATTCTATGGACAGAACTGTCAGGAAGAAATACGCAACTTGAAAATAAACTGGTCATGTGCTTAACGTGTTTGTTGGATGGCCTTACTTTACTGTTCACAGAGTGACTGAATAAGTCGGAAGAGCTGAGGCAGGTCTCATAGGGCAGCTCGCAGACAACAAGAGTGAAAGCGGGAAGTGCTCAGGTCAGGAAAGGTGACACTCTTATTTATGCAGGTTAATCATCAGAGCCATGTTCTGAATCTAGCTTTTCAGGGCACTCAGCATTTAACAGTCACGGTAACTTTATATCACATAAGCCTTCATTTTTCAAAAGCTCATTAAGTTTACAAAATTAAAAAAAAAAAAAAAGGCGGGGGACTCAATTAGGGCTAACACAGCTACTAAGAACAATTACCATCACATCATTTCTCTTCCAGTTCCATAGTATCATTTGTATGCTATTAACAAATTTAAAGGCAAATTATAGCTTTATTCTTGCCAAAGGCCCACCGGGGTGATAATCACTACTAGTAAGACAGATTATTACTCTGTTTCCTTTGCTTCTCTTCAGCTCCTACCCATTTTGGTGGGGTTTTGTTTGGTTGGTTGGTTTTGGGGGGTTTTTTGGTATTTTGTTTTGGTTTGTCTTTTGGTTGTTGCTTAATTTCTAAAAAGGAGGGCCGGGCGGTGGTGGTGCACGCCTTTAATCCCAGCACTCGTGAGGCAGAGCCAGGCGGATCTCTGTGAGTTCGAGGCCAGCCTGGGCTACCAAGTGAGCTCCAGGAAAGGCACAAAGCTACGCAGAGAAACCCTGTCTCAAAAAAAAAAAAAAAAAATTCTAAAAAGGAAATTTCTGCAGTGAAAACTTACCTTTTTCCGTGATCTTTCCAATAACTTGTCCCATATTGTAAAATGTGCCTGAAAAAGAAAATATTTGCTGTGAATGACATGCAGAAGGAAGCTGGAGTTTTCAGATTTCCTTTATTTTAGGTGTGTAAGTATTTCGCCTGCATGTACGTACGTGCACCGTATCTGTGCCTGGTGCCTGTGGAGGCAAGACAGGGCATCGAATCCCTGGAACTGGAGTTAAGGACTGTTGTGAGCCATCCTTTGGGAGCTGTAAGGTGGACCCAGGTCCTCAGTCAGAACCACAAGTGCTCTTCACTACTGAGGCCTCTGTGCAGCCCCCAAAGAAAGATCTGTAAAAGTTCCCATCTTTACCTAGCGCTTTCAAGTCATGTATATGTGTGTATCCGTATGTGGGCATGGGCATGTGGAGGGTCCAAGAAGGCCAGAGGCCTCAGGTCCGCTGCAGTGGAGTTAGAGGTGCCTGGAGCCTCCCTGTGGAGGTGCTAAGAACCAAACTCTGGTCCTCTGCAAGAGCAGTGTGTATTAACTGCTGAGTCATCTCCTCAGTCCTTTCTGTAGCTTTTTAAACCAAGTCAGAAGATACGCAGAACTAAAGTGTGATCACAAAAGTGAACAGAAGGCTTCTGTAACAACCCCCACCCTCACCTCACCACACCACACCCCCAAAAAGTAACAACCTAGACACGAAGCCACCAAAGAGAACTCTTAAAACTGTGATAGGATGCTGAAGTGTAGCTCTCCACGACCGATGGCCTCTGGCGGGGGCGCAGGTGGGGAAGGCCTCGGTGTTCTTTAGGGGCTGGCCACGGGGAGTTTGACCACGCTCCAGGGAGTATATGGACAACACAGGTGGGACCTGTTTTTGTTGATGTTGTTGTTTTTGTTTTGGCAGGGTGGGGGATGTCACGAGACTCAGGGAGGCAGACCTGGGAGGACTGGGAAGTGAGTGTGCTTGGGGTATATTATGTAAAATTTCCAGATATTCAATAAAAATATTATGTTGGGAAAAAAATAAAAGTGAAGAGCAGAAGAAACTGCACGGGGCCCTCATTTCGTTTGGCTGGGATAGACATGCCGTCTTCCTTCGCTGTCCTATTACATCACTTCTAGCGCTGACAGCTTCTTTCTAATGGGAAGCGAAAACTGGGCCCCACTTTCCCCAAGACTACAGTGCTTTCCCGAACTAGCCTATCTGACCCTGCTAGAGGTCACCCTTCCAATCACACAACCAATCACAGAGGTGTCACAGGAACCGTCTGCAATAGGGTGATCCTGAAATGACAGACCCGTGACTCAGAGAAATCACACCACCAGAGAACGAGCAGAAAGCTCAGGGATGGTGACAGGGAGGTACAGAGGTGGTCCGTGGCCACTTCACACAAAATGAGCTCAGAAAGTCTGTACTAAAAGGCAAAATTATCCACTATCCCCATGCAAACCCTTCTACAGCCAGCATGGTGTGCCGAAGAGGAAGACCTAACCCTCCTGAGGCAGAAGGGACAGCTGGTGTGGAGAACGCAGCCTGGGACTGGGACAGAGCAGACGGAGGAGGGAGCGGCCTGCCGTAAGGCCCCTAGCAAGCAAGCAGGGTAGACCCTGCAGGACTTGGTGAGACAGGACAGAGCTCGGTTGTTTAAGGGAGACCACTGGAGAGCTGCGGCAGGAATTACACACTCTGTATATGGTGCACACCTATAATCCCAGCTTTCAAAGGCAGGAGGGTCAGAAGACCAAGGTCACCTTAACCTACACAGTGACTTCAAGGTGAGCCTGGACTACAGGAGACATTGTCTCAAAAAAAAAAGAAAGAAAGAAAGAAAGAAAGGAAGGAAGGAAGGAAGGAAGGAAGGAAGGAAGGAAGGAAGGAAGGAAGGAAGGAAGGAAGGAAGGAAGGAAGGAAGGAAGAAAGAAAGAAAGAAAGAAAGAAAGAAAGAAAGAAAGAAAGAAAGAAAGAAAGAAAGAAAGAAAGAAAGAAAGAAAGAAAAGGAAACAAATATCCTTTCACTTATTTTAATATTTTTTTCATTTAAAATTTTTTAAGCAAATACAGTCTAAAGTTGACTGAAGGGCAGAGGAATTATAATAGTTCAAACAATTCTGGTAGGTACCAACATGGCTCGGAGGTTAAAAGCAGTGGCTGATCTAAAGGAGCCAGGTTCAATTCCTAACACCTACACACTGGCTCATAACCATCAGTAACTCTGCTTCCATAGGATCTGGGGCCATCTTCTGGCCTCTATAGACCATACGGTGCAGACACACATGCAGACAAAAACACTCACACACATAAAAAGAATTTTTTTTTTTAAGTGAACAGCCAGGTGGTGGCGACGCATACCTCTAATCCCAGTACTGGGGAGACAGAGGAAGGCAGATCTCTGAGTACAAGGCCAGCTTGGTCTACAGAGTGAGTTCCAGGACAGCCAGAGACACACAGAGAAGCCTTGTCTCGAAAAAACAAAAAAGAAAAAGGTAAACAAACAGATGGTTCCGACCACAAATCAGAGGCTACACTGTGGAGGGTAGGGATGAAAGCAGGTGATAGTACGGAGCTGTGCAGCAGGTGGGTTAGAATCAGACTGTGTTCTGAGCTAAGAGTCAAAAGATTTGCTAACAAACGGAAGAACGAACCGAGGACTCTCTCAAATAAGTAGAAATGGGGACAACTAGGGAAAGAAGCATGTGTGCAGAGAAATCCAACATGTGACATGGGTGTCGTCATACTGGTGAGAGTGGGTTCCTGATTCTGTCCAACTGTCCAGCCCTTTCTATACCACAGTCTTGACCGCTGCAGCTATAAATAAACAGGCTGTGAAGTCAAGACGATGCCTCCCACGTTGCCATAGATCAAAACCATTTGAACTATGGTGATTCCTCTGCCCTTCAGTTCAACTTTAGGCTATATGTGTTAAAAAAAAAAAATGTTAAATGAAAAATATTTAAATAAATGAAAAGATATTCCATATTAATACATTAGAAAACTGGACATATTAAAGGTAACAATTCTTTCCAAACTACTACAGAGGCTTAGAGAAATTCCTGCTATCATTCCAAAAAGATTACACTAAAGTTAAATGACATGCAAAGGAATTACAGTAGTTAAATTTTTATGTGAATACACACACACACACACACAGACACACACACACACACACACACACAGGAAGCTTACAAAAGGAATTCCATGTGGCTCTTCCAAATGTCTAGAGTAAGCTGTTCCTCCGACTTACTCCTCCTCCCTACACTGCCGTCCCTCCCCCACTTAAACCATCCCTCCCATTCCCGCCCTCTTCTTCTTCCCATCACGTGTTTACAGCCCCTCTTCCTCACTGTCCCCTGCTCCCAGCTGAGCGATTGATAACTGAAGGGGAGGAAGAGTCAGTTTTCTTTAAGGGTAGGGCCCTGGTAAGTCCACCACACTCTAATGGATGACCTTAGACCCATGAGAACATGGGCGGCACAAACTGGACTCGGTGGGAAATACAAAAAAAGGATGACACAGAGTTGGAAAGGAGTACAAAATAATGGATCTGAGAGGACTTGGGGGAGAGGGGGTAAATATGACCAAAATACATTGTATACATGAAATATTATTAAAATTAATAAAAACATATGGGCAAGTATCATGGCACATGCCTTTAATCTCAGCACTTTGGAGAAGCAAGTGGATGCCTGTGAGATCAAGGCCAACCTAGTCTACATAGTGAGTTCCAAAATATCCAGGGGTATGGAGAGAGCCTGCCTCAAACAAACAACAAATATATTGAAAAAACAAAAATAAAAAGGCCATTTTGACAAAAAACAATAAAATGGAACAAATTATTCTACCCTATTCGGTGCCCTATTTATAGCCACAATAACTAACACTGTGGGCATGGAAGAGAGATGGGTACATGTGGTCAACGGAACGGAAATGAAACCCCAAAAGCAGCCCACCCAGCAGATTTTCCTATAGCCGTGTCCATACCCCAACTGCATTACCCCTGAAGAAACCAGACACAGGTGCATGACATCTATTATTTCTTATAATTACCACAAAATGCTACTTCGGAAAATTAAAAATACTATCTCAATTTGATTCCTTGAATGAACCTTTGGCTCCTGAATAAATCTGCTTTACATTATAAAGGAGCTTGCAGAATTATTAGTAGAACACAAGGAAAATGAAAATGTGTGTTCTTCAAATTTATATAAAATCAAGTCTAGAATCAACCCCATCCCCAAACTAGAAGCCGTGGTGCCTCAGCTTTACTTACTCTCAAGTGGATGGGTAAAGACAGGCCCTGAAATCTTCGGATGAGGTTCGACTGTGGGGACGGAAGATTGTGGACTGCTGATACTTCAAACTGGAAACAAACACTAGTTCTTGGGATAAGAGGGCCTTCACTCACATCAATGAAGTCTCCAATTCTGTTTGATACAAAAATAAATAAATAAGAAAGAACTAATATCAAATCACAGTAGCCTAAAAAAAAATCTACTTCTCCTTCCTGCTGGATCTCAATGCAAAAATAACCTGCCCAATCCATCTGTAATAACCTGACATACAATGCCAAGAGAAGAGACTGGAAATTGGAAGAGAAATCTCTTTCTTAATTAGGATTCATATAAATATAAAGGATTTTGAGAATTATGGAATGCATCATGCCATCAATCAAGCACATCCAACTCGTCTAAGACTGACAACCTACAGCCTTTCAGTAGCTAAGTCTACAATCCGGTATGCAGAACGGACTGAATGCAGAAAAAAAGGACTGTCTCCAGAAGAAAAAACACCCTGGGACTTTGGAACTGGGGAAAAGGCTCAGAGTTATAAGAGCACTTGATGTGCAAGCCGAAAGACCTGAGTTCGATACTCAGCGCCCACACAAAAGTCAAGCATAGCGGCGACACGTGCCTCTAACTCCCGTTACCTGAGGGGCAGGGGCAGATGATCCCAGGACTGCACTGGTTAGCCAGTGTAGCTGAAGCTACAAGCTCCTGTTCAGTGAGAGCCTTTTCTCAGGGGATAAGGCAGAGAGCAACAGAGGACCCTCAGTGTCCACTGCTGAAAGAGTCTGCACCTGGAGCGCCTCTTCTCTCCCTGTCTCCTCTCTCCTTCCCTCCCCCCATCCCACTCCAGAAACTGCTCACCATGGGAAACCATCAACATAAGCAGTAGATTTTCTTCATCTCTGCATCAGAGAATACATTCCAATTCAATGTACATGAATCATAAATAACAAATTAGCACTCACGGATCTTCTATACACAAAACTAGTGTGTCCAATTCCTATCTGAATGTTTTGCCCAATTTCAAAATCAAAAATCTTCAACTGAATAAAAATAAATCACAAAATCACATGTGGTAGCATATGCCTGTAGTCCCAGCACTCAGAAGGCTGAAGCAGGAGCATTACATATTTGGGGCCCGTTTACAGGAGACCCTGTCTCACGCGAACACAGAAAGGTAAAAGAAATGCATAAAATGAAAAACACAAACCACAACTGTCGCTGGAGATCATGTGATCTCTAGGTTGCCACATGAATACTAACAAAGCAACAGAGTGAGGTGATGATAGACAACACAGTAGACAAGCATCTCCTCTGGCCAACACACTGTCCCAGGGTAACAAAGCCAGACTCTCTGTAGCACAGCCACCCAACTGTAGACTCTTACCTGTGTAACTTGACTATTCTCTCGGGATTCTGAGACGCCTTCTCTTCTATGAAGTCCACTTTATACCTGAGAAGTGCACACAAAAAGTCAAACCCTAAAGATGCCTTGTTTCCACTTCAGCTGCAGTGGTTGTTTCAGCTGGAGCTTCCTACTCCTCACTCCCTCCTCTCAGGCTAGATCCCACGGCTCCACCAAATAGATCCCACGGCTCCACCAAATGCCTCTCACTAAATCCACAACATCTGATCACTGTCAGTGGACACTTCTGATCCTTCACTCTGCTCATCTCCACTTCTCGAAGCATTCTTTCCACAGGCCTCAGTGACGTGCCCAGCTGCCTGCTAAGCTAGCTCTTCAGCCACCCTCCATTTCCCTTTCTCTTAAGGACAGTCTCTCCTAGACCCTCATTTTCACGTAAGCATCTGCCTGAAAGCAGCTTCTTGACTTACAAGTGCTTCCACTGATGCAGCTAATTCTCCCACACCTCTGCCCCCAATCCATGTCTCTCTTCTGTGCTGGAGATCCAACAAACACTTTAGATCACCAGTCACCACACAGAATAACAAAAAGTCTCCTTCTTTTCTAATTTAAACATGTTTTTCATGAATTTCCTATCTTAATATGGTAACATAACTGTTCATGTGTTTAAGTGAAAAAAACAAAGAGATTTCCTTGACTCTTCTAACACCATACCCTGTATCCACTGCACCACCAAGTCTTACCAATTCTAGTGCCTGAAGTCTCTGAGCTTACCCAGCTCCTACCCAGTCAGTATAACTAATTAATAGACATGCAGAACTCGAAGCCCAGGTAAAAGCTTACTAAGAACTTGTCCATTTATCCTCAAGTGTCAGGCAGACATCAAGTGAGCATGAACATGAGGTCATGAATTGTGGGTGCAGTGGGGAGCACTGACTTACACCTGTCATCCTTTTTCCACTGGGCACCCAGTGCATATGGTGGAGTGGATTCCCCGAATATGTGTCTGCCCTAACCCTCCTTTATGAGACAGACGTTCTTGTGTCCGTGAGGCAAAGCAATGTTGGTACCTTCCTTTCTCTCAGGATAGAAGGCCAAGTCACTAAATGACCTTCCACAGTCCACCATTCCTAAGCTCCTAAACTTCTCCAGAACTATCCCTCTTCCCCAATCACACGAAGATTAGATACCAGTGTCCCAAAAGCTCCCACAGAATGACGGTTGAGTGGAAAAAAGGAAAATTCCACCAAACACAGGATGGAAGCTCAAAGCACACTGTGAGTAACACAGCTATGGAGCACTTAGATTCGGGAAGCAACAGAGAACTATGACCTACGTGTAAATGCACACTGAACTCTGAGCATCTGGGACTGGAAAGAATATAAAATATTTAGCAGCTTTGATACTGATCAGAAGTTAATTTAACACTTTAGTATCACTGATTTTCTTTTAACCTTTTTAATGTAGCTACTAGAAAAGTTAATAAAATTAGATAAACAGTGTAATCATATTTCTATTGGAAACTGTGTGCCTCGACTTTTGTCAGGAAAGCAGCTGATAAGTTCTGATAACCCAGGAATTGTCTTACAGCATCAATGCTATAGGATGGTTTGACCTATGGTACTAGGTACTAGCTATACCTTAGTTCAGTTAAACAATACATTAGTACAAAGTGCACTGAACGAGGATATGCTAAAAGCATTTCACAGGAAAGGGCTTCACAGCCAATCCCTTGGAAAACACTGTCTTCTACCCTTCGGGAGGCCTTGTCTTGCAACTGGGCTAACTGTAGATTTTTCACTTTGACATTAATTAATGTCCTGGAAGATACTACGAGGTATACTGCTTTGCAGGATGCCAAGCTAGAGAATAAGTTGAAGAGCCTATATCCCTATAAGAGTCTGTGAGTCCACAGCTACACACCTAAGGCAATTCTAATCCACGCCCTTTACTGATTCCAGGTATACACTGCGGCTTTAGGCTACAATGTCTTTTGTTTCAACACAGATCTCCCTTTCCAGTCACTTTAACATTTCTTAGTACATGAATACCCAGATTCAGTTTGCTCTTAACAGCACAAGCAGAAGGGAAACTACAAATTTTAAGGGGAAAAGAGACTTGACAAGCCAAGCAGGCACTGAAATGTTGAAAAATCCATCAGACGGCTATTTCACACAAAGAAAAGTATGAAAAAAAAAGTGAGGAAATCACTGAGGAGTAGGGACCACTTTCCTCAGGGACTCAGCAATGAGATGAACACAGACAACACAGAAAGAAAAACATGGTAAAGAAAAAGAAATCTTAGGGCAAAAAGTAAAATTAAATGAAGCCTTATGTACATCAAATATAAAAAGCCTGCTGAGCATGGAAGTGTAAGAGGCCCACAACCTCAGATATTCCAAACATAAAGACAGGAAAAGGAGAACTTCAAAGTCTGCCTGCACAACTTAGTGAGACCATGTCTCAAAATCAGAAGTAAAAGGGGGGCTGGAAACACAGCTCAATGGTAGAATACCTGCTAGAAAGCACAAGGCCCAGGGTTCACCCCAGTACCTGAGAAGAATATATGTAAGGAAAATAAAGTGACAAAATTACTGAAAAGCTGAGTTTTCATCGTTACATGCTATTCTTAAGAGAATGTAGTCAATGCTTACTTGTTATGTTGAAATATTTCTAATGCCACTTTTGCATCAACTTCCAGAGTTTCAAAGGGAAGATCCCTATAAATTAGAACATGGGCATCTTTTGTGAAAGAACGCAGGTTCTCCTGAAAAACAGAACTAATCATTAGTAACCACTCGCCCGGAAGCATTTCTCTGTACGTCAGAAAGACAAAGCCGTACACTCAGTGCTGCAGATCTAAGTTTATAAGAAGGAAAAACTAATTGACTAGGACATTTTTCATTCACGGTGTTTGAGGATGTAGACTACACATTCTTTCAATTTCACAACTAAAAAAACTTGTAAGATATTATACTAGTTAGGAAAAACTGTTAAAGATAAATCTGCAGAAAATATTTTAGCATTTCATCCAAAATATACAAATAAATGTTTACTAAAATTATAACACAGCAAGTAAAAACACTCATAAGCAGTGAGACATAAAAGATGCATATGGTGTACATGACTAAAACTATGTTCAATAAATGCATGAGAAATTTTCATTTCTGTTTTCATTCCTCAGTTTCACTGGTCAGGGAGTGTCAGCAAATCCCAGATCAATCAGGACCTCAGTTAGTTGAGGGGTTTGTTACATATGTCACTGCTATTTGGGTCAGTTTTTCATGTCTGATTCTTTAGTTAAACTCCCTCCTTTAAAAAATAAAAAAAAAAAAATTAAAAAAGGCTATTTATTTTATTTGTATGTCTGTATGTGCCCGTGCCCACAGAAGCCAGGAGAGGGTGTCAGGTCTATTAGAACTGGAGTTCCAGACACTTGGGAGATGCCTGATATAGGTAGGTGCTAGGAACAGAACCCAGGTGCTCACTGAAAACAGCAAGAGCTCTTTTCATTGCCAGGCCATCTCTCCAGCCTCCTCTCCCTCTTGATATGACTCCTGCATATACAGAACTCCTAGTGTATGCAAAAGACTAAAATAGTGTAAGGTGGTAGTTTTCGAACTCTGCTCTAGGAATCCAGGTCCCCTAACACAACATTAATCAACATTAACAACTTAAGCTCATACATACACATCCACATGTATATGATATGTGTGTGTGTGTGTATAATATGTAAGTACTCAATGTGTGTGTCTGTGTGTCTGTGTAGTGGGTGGTAGATGTGAACCTGCTGGGGTGGGAGACACATGCTGAGGCCAGAAGAGAACATCAGTTATCAGGTGTCCTGCTCTATCACTCTCTACCATACTCCCATCAAACAGAGTCGGTCAGAGGACCTGAAGCTAGGCTGGTCATCAGCAAACCCCCAAAGATCCTCCCCTCTCAGCTCCAACACCCCCAACAGTGCAAGGGGTTACAAGTAGGTGCAGCCACACTTGGCTTTTTACATGGGTACTAGAGATTTGAACTCAGATCCTTATGCTGTCACGGCATCTGAATTACAGAATTTTGATTGCTGTGATAAAACACCATGAACACAAGCATGGTCACGGAGGAGAAAAGTTTATTTCGTTCCTACTTCCACACCATGACCCACCATCTAAGGAAGAGTTGACGCAGAGGCCATAGAGTAGTACTGCTTAATGGCCTGTTTCCATGGCTTGCTCAGCCGACCTTCTCATGCATCCAGGACCACCAGCCCAGAGATAGCACCACCCACAATGGACTGGGCCCTCCCACATCAATCACTAATCAAGAAAATTCTATACAGAGTTGTCCACAGGCCAATCTGGTGGGGACATTTTCTCAGCTGAAGTTCAATCTTCCCCTAGGACTCTAGCGTCTGTCAAGTTGACAAAAAGCTAGACAGCATACACAGCCAGTGTTCTTACTGAGCCATCTCTCCAGCACAGCTTCATATCTTATATTCTGGACATCCTAAAACTACTACTTTAAGAAAGGCACCTCAAAAGCTAGGCATGGTGGCGCACACCTTTAATCCCAGCACTCAGGAGGCAGGGGCAAGCCGATCTCTGTGAGTCTGAGGTCAACTGATCTACATAGTTAGTTCCAGGCCAGCCAGGCTATACTGTAAGACTCAGTCTCATGGTGAAACAAAGAAAAAATAAGTAAACAAACAAAAAACAGAAAGTCAAGCAAGACATAAAACTACAAAATGTCACTGTGACTATCCTAATCCAAACATATGTCACAAGTAAGCTGAAAATCACCAACAGATATAGAGTAATAGAGAAAGGATGGATGGGTGGATGACAGATTAGTGACTGACAGGCACATAGATAATAAATACTCTTAGAGAGAGGTTCTCTTAAATGTCTTCAATGTGTAGGACCATTCAGTAGAATTAACAGTACTATTTTAGCAAAGTGTAACACTGCTAAAATAATACTCCAAAGAGTATACTTACTTTCGTTGGCATCCATTCATCCAGTTTCTTATCCAAAATGACATCATAGCAGAAGGCCCCAGCAATTACTGTAAATCCAACAGCAAGAAGAAAGAAAAAGGAAGGCAAATCTGTTACGGCAACAAGTTTCTAATCTGCAACAATTGATTAGTTATGTCATAGAATGCAATCGCCCCAAACTCTGCAAATTATAACACTATGTTCATACCCCAGGTGCATGCTAGGGCATCATAAAACTTCCCCTATCAAAAACACCAGTTCATCTTTTGTCAATTCAAAGAGCATCATTTTTCTAAACATGCACACTTTCTTCAGGAATATTATACTATAGGGATCTCAAATGGATGCTGGATTCAAAACTACAAAGGGACAACACTTAAGTAGATGCATGACTAAACGCACAGGAAATGCCCGGTTTCTTCATAATATCTTAGATATCTTCATTTTTGTATTTTTTTGTTCTTAGAATCATTATCTGAGCTTCTTTCATGTATTTTGGCACACACACACACATACACAAACACAAACACACATACACATATATATTAGTTTCACACATTGCTGCTATACATAATGATAAGAAATTCTGATTTTAACACAGTTAGATTCTTATCTTTACACCTCATCTATGTGGTACCCCTCTGGTCATGTTTCTGAAGAATGGAACCACCCGTAAGCACAGTTCTTCTCAGTAGCCTATCCATCTTTGCATTTCCTCACCCTCCCACAAATTCAATTCAGAAACAGTCTTTAAAAAAAAGAACACTATGACAGTGTAATTCCTTAACATTTGTATTCAAGAGTAACTAATTTTGTGTTAATTACTGACATCATCTTACTTCACATTTCATCCTAACAGAGTACTTTTATTACCTACAATACATGAAGCACATGCACAGTCTTATACCAGATAAAATCAGAAATAAACTCTGTACATAATCAAAAATAAATACTCAAATATTCACAGATCTTAAAAGTATAAATATTGATGTATATATTACCAGGAACTTCTGGTGCTCTGACCAAGCTGACCACATAATCATCTTTGAATGCCCTTTCTACTACACAGCCCATCATCATGGCACAGGAACGCCAATAAGCCTAAAAAAAGAAACATACACATAAATGTAACACACTAAGATTCACTGAAGTTTCTACATTATTAAAACTGAAATCAACTCTTGGCTTAGCACATATTTTTCCAACACCTGCCCATTCATCCAGAGCAATTATGCCATTAATGCAATCAAAATCTATTGTGTTTTTGCCAAAATACCTAAGCTCACATCCAAACTTTACCACTTTGTAACTAGTAGCCTTAGTCAAGTTGTGGAAGCTCTCTTTATCATTTGTTCATGGCAAATAGGAAGAAAAGCACCTACTCTCTAGAGTTTATATGAAACAAAATGAACACCTGTAAATTACATAAACCAGTACCTCATGCATAATAGACACTCAGTGTTACTACTACTAAAGCTTCTATCATCTTCTTGTTTAAGTATGTCATTTCAACAGATGTTTATTGAACATGTTCTGATGTGAAGGACTAAATCCAAAAAGGTAATTATCTTTGCATTCACAGAAGCAGGAATCTAATGTATCCAGCAATAAGATGAAAATACTGTATTTAGAGACAATAACCAAGTGTTGCTAGAGCCTAAAGAATTTTGACAAGTAGAGACCTGGTAGGTTCCATAGAGCAGATGGTATTTTAACTGAACCACAGAACATAAACAGAATTTGAAAGGGGAAAGAAAGTGATCTACATTGAAGGAAGAGCATTGGCAAAAGCAGGCAGGATAATAAAGTATAAATCATTAGTCACCAAGTACTCTCATGTGGGGGAAGATCCAGTAGGAGGTAAGACTAAAACAGCAGGCTGGAGGCACATCATGCAAGCCCCAGAAAAGCTATGTTAATTCTACCATGCAGGCAAGTTCTTCATGGATAAATGGCATAACCCCCAAAAAGTCACTAATAAAACTTAATAGAACTGTAAAGGGTGGTGTTTTAAGTAGTAAAAATAAGGGAGCTGGGGGTGGAACAGAGTCAAAAAGTTACTAAAATCATCCACAGAAGATAGTCTGATTTCAGACCAAATTCAAGTTATATATAAAATAGGAGTGGAACTCCCAATTATATAGAGGGTTACCAAAAGTTATGAGCATAAATGACATGCCCTATAGTTTTCTCAATCCAAAATACAGACAAGTTGATACCACTAGTATTTTGAGCTACAAAAATACCTAAGCTGACCAGTAAAATGCTATCTAGTAGATACCACATATGAGTTTGGCCGTATTTTTAGATTTTATACTTCATAGAACATAGGTTTGATTTAAAAGGAGAAGAAAAAGAAACTGGAGGAGGCAGAAAAATACCTTATTCACTTCTGTTGGGTCAGGGTCTTTGAAGGTAAGAAATTTAATCTCACAGGACTTGGTCAAAGGCTTATACATGCCCCATGGTTGTCCGTCCACAAGAGCCAAAATGGATTTCTTGCAGTACCACTCACTTAAATCTAGGAATACAAAATTGATTGGTGATATAAATCTAACAAAATCCAAAGTGAAAAGCTACATGTTTAAGTGCTACATTCTGAGACAATGAAAAGCAAAATTCTGCCAATTATTTTTGCAGAAATATTATATATTATACATATGATGAATTTAAAAAGAAAATATCAACACACAGAGACATTATTAACCAATTACCCAAACCTTTAACAAAATTTATTAAAGCTAAGTGTAGTCTTAAGTTAATTTGCCAGTTAATAAAATAATCTTCAAAGACCTATAATTAAATATTCAAAGAGAAACAACATGGATACATGGCTTGATTCATACACAAGTCAGAAGAAAAGGAAAATATATCTACACTCACATAAATCTGTTTAAATTATCCTTGAGTCTTGCTCCCAAACCACCTCTTTCTGCCATTATTCCATTACAGACATTTCAAACTAAATAATGCAATTACCACTGTAAGATTATAAATATGAATTCATATGTAAACCAATCAGCTCTAATCTGTTCCATTGCCCTACCCTAAGAAATTCTAATTCTAATCACACATTTTACATGTACTCACAAAAATGATCAAACTAGAGTCTAACATATACACCAGTACAAAGGTTCCGTAACCAGGGTCTTAGGGGTCAAGATGAGGATGGCTCAGAAACTTCACCTCTGCAGACGGTATGTAGAGAGCTCCATTCCGGCCTTAGGTTTGTCTTACCCTCCTCTGTAATCTCCTACTGTTTACCACAGCACAAGCTAAGAAATACATGAAAATCAAATGACTATCATCATGCTTGTTTAAGTGTCAAGAGTAGAGGGAGATTGAGTACGCGTGCCTTCAACCAGTTTCAGCTGGCAACTAATCCTGTCAGTTACTTAAATGATATTACTACTGAGTCTCTTAAAGTTTAAACTACACAGCCAATCATTCCTATCTACTATTTGGGAGATATTTAAATTTAAATATCATATCTATCAAAGCCCTACCCAAATGTCTTTAGCCCCTTCATTTCCACACCAAATCATATGTAAGCCCAAGGATCTCTCTAACAGTACATACAAAACAATTAACTTTAACATTCACTCCACTTCACATTTCCATTCATACATTTAGTACCTATACTAAACAAAACCACAACACAAGGGGCAGAGAGCAAGCAGATGAGCGTTATATTCGGCTAGAAAAAAAGAGCTAAAAAGGAAAAGGTAGGAAAAAACAAAAACTCAAAACACTCTAATGAGACCTGCAGGATAAATGCCCCCAATACATGGAAAGAGAGTTTCACCAGCACCAAGCACCCTAAGTTTAGTCATGGCCAAGCAAACTTGGAGACAACCTGTACCTCACAGAAATGCTGCAACATCCACGGTACCCACAAAGTAAAAGGGCCCGTGATCGACAATAAAGCGCCAAGTAAATTCTATAGCTTCACAAAGCAATTACAGGATTTTCTCCTCTGTGGTGTTCTACATAGCTCGTGTAAAATGATCAAAACTGTACGCTGATTCTGCTACTTACGCATGGCGCAACTGTAGGGAGTTGAAATGTTTTTATTCATCACGAAGACAGTGCCCGGATCAGTTTTCCCAACATGCTTAACCTCGATCTTTTCTGTTCGGGGAGTTAACGATAACTGCCTACTTTTCTCTTTATTAAAAAGATCATTCTGCATTTCTGTCAGTTCGGTGGGTGACAGCTGAGCAGCTGGCGATGTCGCTATAAATCCTAGGGGAAGAAAAAAAAAAATCAAAGACTGAATAAGTAAGTAGCTTACTGTGGGCCTGTAACAAGTAGAGAAAGCAACAGAATTTTGCAAAACATAGGTCAAAATTTCGACCGGGGCATACTTATACCACTTTATAGCATGAATAATTTAGCTAGCATAGGCGCACACCTCTGGTTTTCTCTCACATGACCACCGACCTCCTCAGTGGCGTCCCAAAACCAAGCAGGAGGAAACTACACCAGACAGTGGGAAGAAAGCAATGTTGGAGCTGGAAAGGGTCTGGGAGGGGCCGAGAAAGCTCCAGGAGAGCGGAGAGCCCATGCCCAAACTATCGATATCTGGCAGGAGAAACGCTGAACTTTTCCTCCAAACCCCAAAGCAAGGGACCCGGCCAGGCTAGAGGAGATGGGGACGTGTTTGCAGGAGACGGGGGCTCCTTCCTAAAAAGCCCCGCAAGCCCCGCCCATGCCCGCGTCCCTTCTCTTTCCCCGATTCCTGCACCCCTAGACTGTCTTCCCAGGCTGGGAACGCAAAAACTCACTGCAGCGGGTCCCGCCGCCCCGGCAGGGCCGCCAGAGCAGCAGCCGTCCGACCGTAGTAGCCATGGCCTCCAAGGGAACCAGGGGAGCCTCTGAGCCCGGGTCCTTCTCTTCCCGCTTCGCCCCCGGAAACCAGGAACGCGCCGCAGTGGTTCCGTAGGACCACTCAGTTCCGGACCCCGCGCTGAGGCTGCCCGGCGCCACACGGGGGCGCGTTCGCGCTTCTCTGAGGATTAATCAACCACCCTTGGTCACAGAGCAGGGAATGTTCTCCAAGGTGCAGGGACCAGCCGGTGCTAGGCTGCTGAGAAACAGAGATGTCTCCTGTACAGGAGAGTCACACGCGCGCCTTTGTCCTCCGAGGGTTCCAGTTTCCGGGCAGAAAAGTTAGGGGAGGACTTTCTGCTTTGCTTTTTTTAACAGTCTGGCCAATCACCCGGGATACAACTCTAGATAGCAAAAGCAAGGGAGAGTTTTCAGGTCGTCTGCAGTGGGTCTGTGCCTGGTTTACCATTTAATCGGCCAGGTTTCTGTAGTCTTGGAAACACATCATGTTGATTTTTGGAGAGATCTCCTAGAACTCTCTGCGAATGATCTAGGCAAGTTTGCATGGAGTCCTTAATGAGAGCGGAGTGAACTGGAATTTGAGTCTCCTCTGTGGATGGATCCCCAAAACGCAAACCGTACTGCCCGGTTGGTTCTCAGCAAATATTTGTTATGACTGTGCATACAAAAAACACCGCTGCGTCTAACGCCTTTGTGGTGCACCGTGTTACTGTTGAAACAGCATTCTATACTTATGTAAAGCTGTACCAATATAGTCTTCATAAATTTAGCCAGGGACTTCCACATGACCTCTTCTTTTAACTTGGCGGTGGAGTACACCGCCACCAGGTGCAAGTGTCAGCTGGGACACAATACTATGTCTTAGCCACAACAAATGTGCTGTGTCCTTGCCCCAAATAATACATATTTACAACTGCGTAGGGACAGTGTTAAGACCCGTCCTCAACCTTAAGGTAAGTTTGAATTCAACCATTTTACGAGGCTATCTCTCATGTAATATCCTGATTCGGTCGGGGATGGTTGATGCACACCTGCCATCCCTCCTCAACGAGGCTTAGGCAGGGGGACCAGAGCTGGAGGAGCTGGAGCTGTTTGACAGACCTTTTCTCATCAACAACAAAAATTTTAATTCTAATCTGAAAAAGTGTGCGCATGCGTGTTACTTCCTTAAATGGACTATGGTTCCCTGTAAGCTTTTGGTTTCACCAGCTTTTTCAAAACTATGTCCATTTAACCTCATCTAGAAGGGCTAAGGTTTGAACTCAGAGTTCCACTTACCTCTGCCTTCTGGGTGTTAGGACTAAAGGCATGTGCCACCACACTCGTTAATGAGGCTCTTATTGCCTAAATTTAGAACAGTTTCTCTCCACCACCTCCCATAGGCTCATAGGGAGTGGCACTATTAGGAGATGGTGGCCTTGTTGGAGGAAGTATGTCACTGTGTCGGTGGGCTTTGAAGTTACATTTATGCTCAAGCTACGCCCAGTGTCTTAGTTCACTTCCTGTTGCCTGAGCAAGATATAGAACTCTCAGCTCCTTTTCCAGCACCATCTCTGCCTGCAGGCCACCATGCCCCACCGTGATGATGGTGGACTGAACCTCTGAACTGTAAGCAAGCCACCCCAATTAAATATTCTCCTTTATAAGAGTTACCATGTCATGGTGTCTCTCCACAGCAATAGAAACCCTAACTAAGACACCCCCTTTCATTATTTTTTTAATTTAGCATACAAAGCATTGGGTTTGTTACAGTAATTTCATGTCATTAAACATTTCCAATTGTTCCCCTCCTGTGCTCGACTTGCTGATTCCTTCCCTCAGATTGCCCACTCTTAGATAACACTGGGTTTCGAAATGGTGTGTTGGTAGGGTCCTCTGAAGAACAGATACAAAGGCAGAGTTCAGTATGCAAGGATTTTAGTAACAAGAATTATGATAAAAAAATTAAGATATACTTACTAAAAAGCATCAAGTCCATAGTAATGTTCAAAATTAAATGACAGTAGGGAATGAAGGAAACAAATTCTTTACCAATAAAAAAAAAAAAAACATTGCCCAGCTTCTTTCTTGAAACAGGATCTCTCACTGGGCTGGAACTCACCAAATAATCAGGTTGTCTTGCTATCTAGTCCCAGGAATCCAAATCTGCCTCCCAATGCTACAATTATAAAGGTGTGCTTCCAAGCCTACCTTTTGCACATGGGTTCTAGGGCTCAAAGTCAGCTGCTGGGGGTTGCATGTCAATCACTTTACTGATTGAGTTACCTCTCTAGTCCTGAAGTTCAGCTAGCTAATCTTAAGTATCACTTAACTAACCACAGAGCAATAGATGTCCCTTTTCAGTGGGGCAAATGTGTGCTATCTCCAGGGCCTTTGATTTTGTTTTTCAAAAATTTGCATTATTAATCCCATCATTTGGTTTTATATTTCAAATTATTAAACATTTGTTTGAATGAAAAAAATTTTAAAACTCTTAGAAGTGCATTGTGAAGCATTTTCATCCCAGCTCTTTTTACACACACACACACACACACACACACACACAATCCTAAAGCTTCTCTAAACTAAGCCAAATGTATGTCTTTATTCTCACTCTTTTGATCCCAAATGCAACACACCAAACATTTTCTGTGACTGGAAAAACTATAAAGTGTATGTCAGCGGAGTCCATAGAGGAACAAGATTCAGCATACAACTGGGAAAAGGCAGAGTTCAGTATGCCAAGATTTCAGTCAGGGGAAATGTCTGTGTCTTAGGGTTTCTATTACCATAATAAAAGATGACCAGAAGCAACTTACAACTCTCAGCTCACACTCCATCACTACAGGAAGTCAAGGCAGGAATCTGAAGGCAGGTGCTGAAACAGAAGCCATGGAGGAGTGATGCACAGTGGCTTATCCATCAATTATCAGGAAAACACTCCCATAGATTTGCCTGAAAAGCCAGCTTATGGAGGCATTTCCTCAGTTGAGGTTACCTCTTCTAGAAAACTAACCAGGACAGCCTGTGAAGGAAATAAACAAGCAGCCACGTAAGGCTGACCACACATAAGTTTCGAAGGAAGGAAAATTAACTAGACATATTTTTGGCCACCCAGATAGTCTAAAGATCTGTCAGAACCATCATGGAACCTTGAGTCCATGAGTTGTGGGAGCTAGCTTGCCTCAGTCTCCCTTCCACGTTCCGTGTTTTACTGGGAGCAGCTCCCGAGAAGTGGGGACTGTAGCCTCAGAGTACACATGGTGATGGGTTTTAGAATTCATTAGAAGGCTGAGGATCAGCCACAGTACCTGTAATTTGGGGGGCGGCGGGAGAAGGTCTCTGAGGCACATGAAATGAGTTGCAAGATCTAGTAATTTATGGAGCAGTTGATATGCATTTTACAGGCCTTAAATAACACACACACACACACACACACACACACACACACACACACACACACACACTTTCACCTTTTTCTTTGCATCAAGGCTCTATTCCTACCTGATTTCAATGATGCAAACTACTGTGAAATAACACAAGATTAAAGCAAATAAAAAAAATTCCCTCTCTGCTGATAGATGACCCCAAGGAGTTAAATTGTATGGTTCCTCTACTATGTTTCTTTATCGACTCTTTATGAACTGAGTTGGCTATGAACCTGTCTATGTGTTAGATGTTCCTGGAAAGAGAAAAGACTGTTGAATGTAAAAATGTACACAAAGCCAGGGACATAGCTGAGTGGTAGAATGCTTGCCTAGCATGCACATAGCTCTGGGTTTGATCCCAGCACTGCAAAAAAGATAAAAATAAAAAATAGAACAAATATGTACAATACAATTGATTCCTTCAATTATCATTCCTGTTTTCACCACCCCGTTCTTCCTTAAGCATAAGAAAATCTTATCAGTTCTTTCCTAATATATAGAGGGAATCAGATATAAACCAACAAGGTATAACAATTCTTATAGATAATATTTTTCTGAAAAAGATAGATAATAATGTTATACATGTATGTATGTTTTTCTAGCCTTCATTCTTAAACAAAAATAATGTTTATTTAAAATGATGATGATTCAATAATTGTTGAAAATTACAAATAAAATCACAAGTTGGAGAGATAATGCAGATAATTTATTCCATTCCTCCCCCTCAGTTAGCAGCCAGACAAAGTGAATCATAAAGGGACTGGTATTTGGCTCAAGGTCATCCAGAATGCTAGTGTGGCATCTGGGTTTCTTGGAAACACTAGAGTATGCCAAAAATGCTAGGACTCCTGAAGCATGTGGCATGTGGTCTTTAAACCATTCAGAATTTTATCCCAGCGTGTGACAGCCACATAAAAATCCTACACTTCATAGTTTGGAGGGAACATCACAAGAATTCCCACTCCCATTTCTTTAAGATTTCAAAGATGTACGAATTTGTCAAACATATGTTCATAGGAATTTTCTTTGAACGAAAGAAACAAATATGTTCCCTTGAAACAGGAACCCTCGTCCTTCTTCAGATGGAGAGAGCCTATTAGACCAATCAGAATACAAGCTCATATAAAGTTTTAGGATGGAAGTGCATGGGTCCTGGCGAATAGAGTCAGAATTGGTTAGAGTTTCTTTTCTTTTTCATGAGTGCATGTGTTGTTTGAATCTTATATGGTCTTTTAATAAAAATCCCAGAGCCAGATATCAGGGTGAAAGCTGGAAGATCAGAGAAACAGAACCTCCAGCCACTAGTTCTTATCTCTATAAATCCTCAGCCTAAAGAGAGTAAGTTCCTTTTTCCTCACACTTTATATACCTTTCTCTGCCCAGCCATGTCACTTCCTGGTTTTAAAGGCGTGTGTGTTTCCCAGTACTGGGATTAAAGGTGTGTGTGCTTTCCAAGCAAAGGCATGAGATCTCAAGTGCTGGGATTAAAGGTGTGTGCCACCACTGCCTGGCTCTGTTTCCAGTATGGCCTTGAACTCACAGAGATCCACATGGATCTCTGCCTTTCAAGTGATAGGATTAAGTGTGTGTGCCACCACTACCTGACCTCTATGTCTAATCTAGTGGCTGGCTCTGTCCTCTGATCCTCAAGGCAAGCTTTATTAGGGTACACAATATAACACCACATGCCGTGTGTGTGTGTGTGTGTGTGTGTGTGTGTGTGTGTGTGTGTGTGTGTGTATGTGTGTTTGTGTGTGTGTGAGAGAGAGAGAGACAGAGACAGAGACAGAGACAGAGATAGAGACAGAGATTCCCCTGAATCCCTTTATCTTAGTTTCACAAGGTACCAGTTGTCAATTGTTTTTAATGCTACTGGAGTCCTATTTAAAAAGCCCTTTTCGCCGGGCGTTGGTGGCGCACGCCTTTAATCCCAGCACTCGGGAGGCAGAAGCAGGCGGATCTCTGTGAGTTCGAGGCCAGGCTGGGCTACCAAGTGAGCTCCAGGAAAGGCGCAAAGCTACACAGAGAAACCCTGTCTCGAAAAACCAAAAAAAAAAAAAAAAAAAAAACACTTTTCTTTTCTGGCCTCAAACTCACAGAGATCCTCCTGCCTCTGCCTCCCGAGTGCTGGGATTAAAGGCGTGCGCCACCAACGCCCGGCTTAAAAAGCCCTTTTCTATGTCAGTAAATTGAATCATACTCCCTAAGAATCCTTTTTCCCCCTAGTTATTGATAATTTCTCTTTCATTTTCTTGTTGTTTTAAATTCTTGACTCACCTTTTCTTGTTCCTAATCCCTTGACTACAACTCTCCTGCTCTCCACTCTCTCCTCACCCTGAAATTATTGGAAGGAGATTAGGGTAGAGATGGAGATATCTGTCTACAAAAGAAGACAGTTTGTGGGAAGACTGGAAGCCCCTGCCCACTCAACTATGTATAAGTGATAGAGAATTAATAAGAAAAGTGCACAATCTCCAAATGCAGAAGTTGGGCACTGTGTGAATGACTCATAAAAGGTGAAGACTCGGGGCCTTTGAGCTTCTAACCTTTCCCAGTTCTCCAATCCACCTCCAATCTTGGAAATTTTTTTTTAACTGTGTCTCTAGAAGGAGAAATAGTCTTCCCCTGAGATGAGCCGTATGTGTTTGTTTATATTGTTGCATATATATGTATGTATGTATGTATATATTTATATATATGAATTTGAAAGATAAGGAGGCTATGAATTTGAAAGGGGGCAAAAGGTGGGACATAGATGGGGTGGGGAGAGAAGAGGTAGAAGAGAAATGATGTAAATATATTTCTTTTAATTGCAAAATAAAACCATCTCCCTTTCCACTGTTATCTAGGGGTCCCTGGCCCAATTCTTTGTACTGGAACACAAGAGCCTAGAAATTCTAATAGGTGCCCTCAGGATCCTGATCCATAACTATAACACAGTCATAATCATCCAAAAGCCACTCAAAAGCACAGATTCATGAAATGTAATGTATAGAAGTATGAAAAGTGAGGTATAAAAGTCTAGACCACATCCCAGTTCTTAGCCTTGCAACAAAATAACTGTTATTTATTAAATTGTATCTCCCTCCCCCCCTCTCTCTCCCATAGTATATTTGAGATTGAGAGTTTTGCTGCAATAAGCATCTGTCTGTCTTTCTATTTTTTCTGAAAAGGTATGGGGAAGTGCTTGCTCAAGAATATATGAACTTGCCATTTTGACAGAACTTCCAAAGTGACCGTTAAAGCCACTAGTGTACAAAACAAAGTAGAGCGATAGAGTCACAACTATATTTCAGATAGTGTGAATGTTATCCTTATGGAGAAGGGCTGCACTTGCTGCATCTTTGAGTCTGTGGCTGAGGTTCAGGATCACACTTACCCAGTCGTCCACCTTCCTTGTTTCACATGCCACAGAGTTTTCAACCCCAGGGTGGCACTGGCCCACTGGGGTCATCACAGAACCTCCAAACTCAGCCTCAGTCTGTTTCAAAGGGTTGTGGGCTATCTCTAGATCTCCTGTTACATTTTGCACCACACAATTACACCCCTTGTCGACAATAAATACACTTAGCTGGACTAGCTTAATGCTTTTCTCTAGAGTCCTTCTCTCTTGAGCTTGTTTTTTGGACTCTTCCTCAAATGTTCCACTTTGCACAGTAGCCGCCCTACAAAAATCCAAACATTAAGAACACATAGAAAGTATGAAACCCATACTTTCCAACCTTACTTCATTCTACTGTGGAGGTGACCCTCAGCCCAAGTTTTCGAATCTAACCACTGCACCATATATTATTTACATTATTCAAATAAGTCTCCAGGAAGTGGCAAGACAAGGAATTTGTAAGGACATGGAGAATAAAGGAGCAGTAACCCTGAGAACAATTCTCTCTGTGACAACTGTGGGAGTATTTTGATAAGTGTTGGCAGCAGGGTAAAGCATGTGATGTAGGGGAGGAAACTTTGGCATTCAAACAAGCAAATAGTTTGGCGACAATTTCTTAAATTTCTGCCGTGTTTGCAAATGCCCGTAGCAATTTCTCAGACTGCAGAGTTGCTACACGTGACAGATTCGAGAATGCTTTTCTCAATTTTCACCAAGTAATTCACCCTCCCAAATTAATAATTCCATGAACCCTTTGAATAATTGGAACTATTAAAGCTAAAGCCATGCTGGGGCTTTCTATATTTAACTTGTGCATTTTGATGTTCTGCTGTAGAATCTGAAGCAAGTCGGGCATCCAAATGGAATCTTATATAATTGTTTTTTGTGTGACTTGGGGGGGGGAATGTATGCTCACATGGGTGTGCCTGGGTGCTGGCGGGAGTGAATGGAGGAGTCTGGTGTCTTCCTCTATCTCCCTCAACCTCATGACAGGGTCTTTCGCTGAGCCTGAAGCTTGCCACTTAAGCTGGGTTTCCTGACCAGTGCGCTCCCAAGGACCTTTCTGTCTCTACTCCCAAAACACTAGAGTTACAGGCACACATGGCCATGCCCAGCTATTCACCCGAGTGCTGAAAATTAGAGCTCTAGTCCTCTTACTTTCAAAACATGTGCTCTTACCTCCAAAGCCATCTCCCCATCTCCAGTTCCATCTCTTTCCTACATATATGTAGTTAGTAAGCGGGTTGCCTGCCATGGCATGCATGTGGCTGTCAGAAGACAATTACAGGTCATTGCTTCTTTCCTTCCACCAAATAGGAAACCAAACTGTGGACCAAACTCAGACTTGGTGGCAAGTGTCCTTACCCACTGGGCCCTCTTACTGGCCCTAAATTCAGTCTTCATAAATCTTCAGGCAAAAATAGTACCCGTTCCTCCCTAAATGTATTGGCATACCTGCCTACGTTTTAAAGGCAGGCAAATTGAATGGATGTGTGGTGAGAATCCTAACTGTTGGCACTCATCTCTGCAGCTCCTCCAGGAATGTGGTGCGCTTTGAGTTTATTTCCCAGGAAGAAGCGTCCATTCTAGCGAATTCAATTTGGACTTTCCCATGCCCTCACTCCAGAGGTCATGAAGCCAATGTAGGGTTTCTGCATGCATGCTATCAAGTATCTCTAGTCCAATAATACATTCTGAAACTGGGGAAGTAGCCACTGGATAGATTAGGAAACCTACTAGACCCACTTCAAAATGCACTCAAGCTAAAATTCAATTGATCTCCTGACACCATAAGCTCCTGTTCTAACCATGGGAGTCTAGGTGTCAGTGTGGAGGCAGTGGCCAAAGTCCATTAGATCCTCAAAGGTCTGATGACTTATTCTTTTCCAAAGCTCAATTCCCCAGTTTTAAAAAAAAAATAGCTTAAAAAAAAAAAAAGCTATTTGTAGATGTAACCAATCGTCTTATTAAAATAAGAAACACAGAGCCAATGTAAAAGAGAAAGCCGAGAGGTCAGAGCTCAGAGATAAAATCTTACCTCCTGCAGTGCTCCTAGCTTCCCCGAGAGAGAGCTACTTCCTGTTTGTCTGTGTTTAAATAGTCTTTCTGTTCTGCCTTCTCATTGGTTCTAAACCCAACCACATGACTGCCTCATCACTGCCTGTAAGTACCGCCCTCCAGGTCTTAAAGGCGTATGTCTCCAATACTGGCTGTATCCCTGAACACACAGAAATCTACCTAGCTCTTCTAACCACCACGCTCTTGCTATGGCTCTAATAGCTCTGACCCCAGGGCAACTTTATTTATTAACATAAAATTAAAATCACATTTCAGTACAAATAAAATATCACCATAGCTATTGGTCCTTGTGAGGAAACTAATGGGAAGACTAAACTTACAAAGTTTTAGTGTTAGGATCTTTATCAAGTGTCCCTCCTCAAACGTGAAAATGGGTGGAAGTTGTGGATTAACTGTTTTTCTCCTAACTGTAACAAAATACTGGCTTGGGAGAGGAAAGATTTATCTTGGCTCAGGGGTTCAGAGGTTTCAGTCCATCCTGAGAAGGCATGATGGCAAGAACAGCGGTCCATAGAGGAGGAGGTGTGAATTGGCTGCTCTTCACATGTTGGATCTGAAAGCAGAGAACACAGACAAGAATCAGCAGTGGGTGAAACCTTCAAGTCCTAACCTGGTGACCCATGGCTCATGTCCCTACTTGGGAACAAAGTGTTCAAATTACATGAGCCTATAGAGGACATTTCACATTCAATCCATACCAGGCTGCGACCATTTTATGATTTACATTAGACCAAGAAAGAAGGAACAGAGATGATCTGTTTCATTTCCACAAACACCGTAATCCATCAGCAACACTGTAGGTTTGAACAAAGCAGCTCATTCTGATTGCTGCTTTGATCCTATTGTCCATCACATAACTGCACCTACTACCTGGCCCGTGCATTGATTGAGAGCAGCCCCTTTTTATCCTCACTACTTTGGGTTTCCTGAGTCAGTAATGGCAGTTTCCACTATTAAATCTTGCCTACAGAGAGAGGCCATGAGCTGTACAAAGTTTCCAGGCCTCCCATCACAAATATATTTCTCACCGTCATTGTGAAATGTGTCATCTTGACCTTCTCAGTATGGGAGAGTAGATCTAAACTGACAGGTTCATTCTAACAGTCCAGTCTTCCCAGGCCTTGGCATCCCTCCATCTGCACTAAACTGAGAGAGTTGATTGTCTACTACTCACTCACAGTGGAACTCCTGTGATTCTTATTTCAGGCAGACAACCAAACTGCTAGAGCCCTATTTATTCATACGTTCATTCATTTGTTTTCTGTGTAAAAATGCTTTTTATTTATTTCTTAATGGACAGATGATAACTATACTATTTCTAGGATATAATGTGTCTTGGTAGATTTGTAATGGTCAATTTGGGATGTTTAGACTTTCCCTTACCTCAACCATATATCATTTCATTGTATGAGAACTCTGAAGATCCTCTCTCCTAGTTAAATGAGTTATGTAGTATAACATTGTTACCTGTGATCACCCTTCTGTGTAGTAACACACCAGAATACATTCCTCCTCTCTGGCTGGGATTATGTACTGCTAACTAATCTCTTCTTCATCCCATACCTACCCCACCTCCAGCATCCACTCTACTACTTTACTTGGCTCCTATGCACTCAACTTCCTTAGATTTAGTATGAGCAAATCAAGCAGTGTTTGCCCATCTGTGCCTGACTTCCTTATGATTCCATGTTATTGTAAATGACAGGATTTCATCCTGAGTAGCCTTGCATTTTGTACATGCACATTTTGTCCATCTGCTGATGGACATTTAGGTAGAGTGTGTATCTTGGCTATCGTGAATAGTACCGCCTTAAACCTGGAATGCAGATGTCTTTTTGGTACACCTGTTTCAAATCCTTTGGCTATAGATTCAGTAATAGGATTGTTGAATCATATGGTATAGCTCTACCTTTAACATTTTGCAGATCTCCATACTGCTTTCCTTTACCCACTTCATTGATTTATATTTCCATCACAATGTACAAGACCTCCTCCTCCTTTGCATCCTTGCCAGCATTTGCTATTTATTTCTCCTTTTGATTGGCACTAGAAATTCTAATTTGGATGAGGTAAATGTTGCATTGTAGATGATTTGCATCTTGATGAGGACTGGTGATATATATGGAGCAGTTTGACAGACTTGCTGGCTATTTTATGTGATAAGAGTCCCTTTGAACAGTCAGAGCTGTAACAGTGGATACCTCATCCTAGAAAGCTCATATCGGTAGATTTGGCTAGGTCTAACTTTCTGTTCTTCTCCCCACTATCCCATGCCCTTAATGCCCATTCCCGCACATGCTCCCCACATTTCTACCTGTGTCAATTAGAAACCTCAAATATTTTTTGAAGTGCAATTCATATGGGCCATACCTTGAACCTCACCTTCCAGGAATCTATTGGGAGTTGAGTACAATTAATTATAAGACTAGAAGCAAAAATGACGACTCATCCTGAAAAGAGTCAGCGGTATCAAGCAGGCAACTGCCTCAGAGGGAGGCTATTGCAATGCTCACAGGCAATGTAGGGCTAATCTTAGGTGGAGCTATTACAGGGCATTCAGAGGGCAGTAGATGTATAAGTATTGAAAAACAAGGTTTGTGTAATTCTAGCTTTTTAACTTTGCACTTAGTTGTAATCATTTATTGCACTGTAATTCCCTACTTGACACAAATCATCTTGGTGTTCATGATATATTTTATTCTCCTCTCTTTTCTCTGCAATCTACAATATTCAGGCACTGGAAAATTCAAACATCTCTTCTTACATTAATAACAAATCCCTATCATGTTTGTCAATGAGATTTTGAAAATCTACATGGTGATATATAGCTGGTGTCCCAAGTATTAGCAACTGATTATTTAATATTTAAACAGCCTTGTAGACTGACATATTTCTCCAAGTTTTATGAGATTTTAAAGTAATTTGAAGCAGTCTATCTCAAAAATTTTCTCAGTTTACCACTCTCCAAAGTTACCTTTTTGTGTAGACGCAGGTGTCTGCTGCTGCATATGTATGAGAGAGAGAGAGAGAGAAAGAGAGACAGAGTGAGAGAGACAGAGACAGAGACAGAGAGACAGAGAGAGACAGAGAGAGAGAGACAGAGAGAGACAGAGAGAATGGCCCAGAGGGCAACTTCAGGTATCATCCTCAAAAATGCTGCCACCTCCTTGGAGACAGGACCTTTCATTGGCCTAGAATACATCAAGTAGGCTAGACTGGCTGGCCAGTGAACCCCACGGGTCTGCCTGTGTCTAGTGCAGGAGTCACAGAAAAGGCCACCACACCTGAAATTTCTTATGTGGTTCTGGGAAAGGGCATTAGACATCACTTTAGAAAGCAATATAAAACAAAGAACAGATGTGTCTGCTTTTTCTCCCCAGTTAACTTTTTCTTCAAGGCCTCCACAAAAAGTAGAGTTGTTTTGGCAGTGATCATTTACCTTAGATCAACTAAATAAGTAGAACCAGAGATACAGTAAAGAGAGTTTGCCTATTTTACTAGTGAAAATAGAAAATAGTTTATTTTGAACCTATGAATATGAGTAGCTCTGGCCCAGGAACACAGATTTAAATTGCTGAGAGGTAATCCATCAACATATATAAATAATACACTGATGGGTGTTGGATAAGCAGGACATAGCAGACTTGGAAGTCTTTTCTATGGATTTTAGTTGCCATAGCATTTTTATTGCAGCTTTAAGGATAGAGATCTGCTGTGCTTAGAAGACATGAGCTTACCTATAAACTCATAAAGTAGGTAAGACATGAAAGTTAACATAAATACTATTAAAGATCCTGTGATAGCTCTAGAATTATTAAATCCATCTCTCCGCAATCACAGTGTTCCGGGCTAAGGTCATTCTGCAGGATCTTTAATATAGATGTGATTTATTCAGAGAACTGGAGCTTGGTGAGGCAGCGAATTAACGTAAGGAAGAAAAGGACACAGTGTAGTCCAGTATAGTAAGCTTTCTTTTTGGTGAAAATGGGGTTAATTAATTAATGACTTTTTATATATTAAATAGTTTAGACCTACAGGAAAAAAAGGAACAGGTAGGGTAACCACTGCCATGCAGCCATCTTCAGTACTAGTGTCTGGATGCTGAGTCCCCATAATTGCCACACTGAGCCTGATTTCAAATGTGATCGCATCAGGGACAGGATGGGTGGGAAGTGATTAAGTCACTGGGTAGCATCCTCAAGACTGGAACTAGTGCCTTATAAAAGATGCCCTGGGCAGCTGCCTTTCCCCTCCTACCATACAAAAATGTAATGAAATGGATTCATCTATACCTCAGAATGTGGAGCCTCGTCAGACATTGAAGCTGCCCTTACCTAGACTGTGAAGGCCCCTGCCTCTGCAATTGTAAGAAACACAGTTCTGTTGTTTATAAACTCTCTGACGTACAGCATTTTATTACAGCAGTCTCCACAAACTAAGGTGCTTGGGTTAATGATTTGTCACATTTCGCTGCCACTTTATTCTTCTAAAGTATTTTATCATAAACTACAAATAGTATAATATTTTATCTCCACCCTTCAGCGTATATCTTCTTTAAACATACTATTTTCTTATATAAAAAGTGGCGCACAACTCAGGAGGCAGAGCCAGGTGGATCTTTGTGAGTTCGAGGCCAGTCTGGTCTACAGAGCGAGATCCAGGAAAGGCACAAAGCTACACAGAGAAACCCTGTCTCGAAAAAAAAAAAAAAAGTGAATTTTACTTCTGAAATCTTTAAGATTAAAAGAGGACATTTCTAGTATTAAAAAGCATTCATTATCATTCTCGTCACTGTCTCTTCTACTAGCAAAGGAGAAGAGAAAAATACTTGGACTTGTGAGAATAGGTCCAAGCAACAGCCGAGACTTTCTGTTTTGGTGTTTCCAGAAAGGACCTGACAGAAGGAAGCCAAGTTCTCTTTTGCCTTGAACTATTGATGACTGTGGTCAAGTTAGGCCAAAAGCTGAGGCTCTCCTCGTTGGGAAGTGTTATACAAAGATTTGGCTAAACACTGGATGTTTTTGCTTAAGAATTTAGTCAAGGGGGCCCGGAAGATGGCCAGTCAATAAAAACATGAGGACCTGAGTTTATTTTGTTTTTGTTTGTCTTTAGAGATAGGATTTCTCTGTGTAACCCAGAGCGTCCTGGAACTCACTCTGTGGACCTGACAGGCCTCGAACTCAGCAGTCCACCTGCCTCTGCCCCGCCAAGTGCTGCAATTAAATGCATGCACCACCACTGCCTGGCAAGGAGCTGAGTGTAACACTTAGCAAGAAAAAAATCAGGGAGGACATTGGATGTGCAAAGATGTAAGTGGTGATGAGGGACATTGAGAAGAGGGAGAGGCAAAGATGAAGGGAGGGGAGTCAAAACTAAGAATGTATAAAAAGCCCTTAAGGGAACCTACTCAGGAAATTAATCTAAAAACAAAATTTTACACACACACACACACACACACACACACACCTGGAGCTGGAGTCATGGCTACAGTCTCAGATAGGAAAGTAGACAAGCAGGCATCCCTGAGGCATACTACCCAGCTAATCTAGTCAAATCCCTGACCTCCAGGTTTAGTGAGAGACCCTGCGTCAAAGGGTGGAGAGCTATTGAAGAAGAAACTAATCTACCTCTGGCCTCTACATGCACAGAGACGCATGGGCATGTGCACATGCACACACAGAATCTCAGTCAATACATTAAAATGTTGACAGTCAATACATTAAAATGTTGACAGTCAATACATTAAAATGTTGAAGACAGTAAGAAGAGAATACAGAAAAGCATGAAAGAAAGATTTGGAGAGTGAGGTGGGGGAAGATGGCCTTATAAACCTAAGTCATACACCACAGTCAAAACATCCCTTCTTCTGTCTGCGTATATCCCCTTCCTCTTCAACCATTAAGAAGGTAAGGTTTCTTTATTTTGTTTTATGTGTATAAGTGCTTTGCCTGCATGATTCCCCCAAGGTCAGAAGAGGACATCAGATCACCGGGAAATGGACTTAGGGATGGTTGTGAGCCACCATGTGGGTACAGGAAATCAAACCTGGGCCTTCTGCAAGAGCAACAAGTACTCTTGACCACTGAGACTTCTCTCTAACTCACTGCCTGGTACTGTAAGCCTGGTCAAAAAATACAGCTGGCAAAGTCCTAGGTCCTAAGGAGGAGCTGACTGCTTTATTAGTTAATTGACAACATGAAAATGACTTCTAAATATTTATGTTTATGCACACAGGCAAATGCTTCTCTCTGCCTTAATCAGAAAAACCCCTATTTCCTTGCATTATGGCGAACACAGAGATTGACAGCTTCTCAAGGTGCTGAGAATGAGTGACAGTTGAGTGTTTAGCCATGAACAAGTCATTTATATCACCCCTTCTGAGGGTCAGGGAACTTGGAGAAAGAGAGGACAGAAAGAATATTTAAGAGCCAAAAGATAGGGAGAAGGGCCTGAGATGCTATCTTCTGGGCAAGGCACAGCCATTGCAGTTAGGAAGTAATGGCAGCTGCTCCAGACTGTGCCTGTCAATGCCAGGAACTCCTGGAGTCCTACTCCTATCTGTTGAACTGTTGGCTACTGAAATATTCTGGGAGAGAAGAGTCATTGACTTCAGCTCTGTACCCACTAGTTAAGCCCACCAAGCACCAATGGCTAGTTCTAAACACATAGCCACACAGACAGCCTTGACTAAACTCAGTGCATCACAAAACAAAACCAAAAGACATGATTGTGAGAAAGGAGTTTTTGTGCAGCTAACAAGAGTGGAATGGAGATAAGAGAGGGTGGGGTGGGAGTAATTAGGACTCATATACACATTTATGAAATGTACATGTCTAATAAAATACAGTTTTGTTATGAGAATTTAATTCTAAATTAGAAGACTCCAACATAACGGCAGTTTAGTTTTATTCTTGAAAATGTCTTTAAAATTCCATCTCTCGGTCCTGTTTCCTACATAAAAAGAAACAATTTTGCAGACATTGTATGGGGTGTCAACCCACAGGGTGTCAAGAAACAATTAACATTGATTCTGGAGTGGCCTGTGAATCCTGAAAATCTTTTATTTTCAGTACTCTAGAATGAGTAGTATCTATTCTACAAAGGGGTGACAGGAACCACAACTTCTGCCCAGACTCTGACCCTGTATTATCCACCCCAAAGTCATCTTATGTACAGACAAGCATTTGAATTTCTGTCTCTGACCTTAGTGCCTTAAGAATCAGCAGGAAGGCTTTCTTCATGTTATCATTCCAGGGAAGAGAACACTGCAGAAGACTGTCCTAACTTCTGAGTGTCCACATCTGGAAAGTCCAAGGCAAGTCTTAAAATCAAATAAGCAAATAAGGAAGTGTTACAGAAGAAAACATCCCCCTTTATGAAAATACATTTTAGTCTTTGAGAATTTTGTACCATTTATTTTGAACATATTCCCCCACCCTTCTCAACCTTCCCATCCTTTCCCATTCATCTTTGAGATTCGTTCTTTTTTTCTCTCTCTCTTCTTTCTCTATCAAGTCCAGTTCGTGTTGTCCATCTTGTCCTTGGATTACAGCCTGCTCTGGTGTGTGGTCAGTTTACCAGAGGTCACATCCTGGGAATGAGTTACTTCTTTTTGAGTTGTTGGCCAATGGTGTCACATTGATCCCGTAACATTGCAGGTTATTGCCAATACTCCTGGTCACCATCCAGACCATGCCAGTAAGACCTTATTGCTGAAGACACCACATTCCTGAATCACAGAACATGGAAACATCAAGCTGGTACTCACCTTCAATCTTCATCCCTACTGGCTAGCATCTCTCGTACTGGAAGGTGCTAGAAGGAAAAAATAAATTTCAGTCTCATCCAGCTTTGAACCCTGAAAGTTACAACAGTGAGTGACCCGACAACTCACTGGGGAATAGAGGTACAAATGCTGTGGAAGTAATGGACCACTTCCAGACTGGATGAGGGGCCCACGCTATGAGATGGAATCTATACCTGACACTAGTGTTAAAGGGGCCCAGACCCTGTAGCTAGATAGGTCATTGATCTTAGGGGAGAACCCATCCCTATTACTTTGCTAAATGGTATTAAAATAACCCTTAATGCCCCCCTTTAGTTCTCCCAAGGGAAAAAAATCTTGGCTTATGGGGAGAAGAGAACATTGACACGCTGTTATCAATCCTGAAACTAGGTGTTAATCTGCTGCTGCTATTCTAGTCTGCAATTTTTTTTTTCAATCAGCCAAAAGGAGCATTCCAGAAAGACTAAAATCATCCACCTGTTAGAGTGGACAGATCCAAGAACACAGAAGAGTTCCAGCATCTTTGGGAAGGAGAAGACATCAGTCTGTTTCGTGTCTTTGGCACTCAGTTCCCACATATGTCCTGTTTATTCCTGCTCTCTGTTGCCCTCTGGAAGTTCACTCTTTTAAGGTGGAAATGTGATCTTTTGTCCTCTGGAAGTTCACTCTTTTAAGGTGGAAATATGAAGCTGAGATGCTGGTAGGCAATGCTATTTCACTTGTATGTGTACATGTTCATGGAGATAGAGACACAAACCACGAACCACCTATTTTGGGCTGCTATTTATCCACTTATTTAAGATGAGATACAAATTAAACTCTATCCTCCAAAAGAGTGCCTTGAAGAGTAGTTACATGGGAAAAGAACTCTATCTTTTCTTTTAAAGTTATGTTTTTCTTTCTCGGTACAGTGGCAGATAGGCAAATAGGCAAGGGAATAGAGTCTGTTACTAAAAATTCAAGTATTAATGTGGCTAATTTAGCCACATGCATAAAAAACTTCTAAAACTGTCCAGCTTTTCAACTTATTACTATGGTTTAAATGGAATTAAATATTCTTCCCAAAATTCAGGTTGGGAGCTGGTGGTCTGTGTCTCAGTTGGTAAAACACTTGCTGCACAGCATGAGGACCTGAGTTTGGGTCCCCAGGGCTCACATGAAAAGCCTGGCATGCTGTGGAGTGTGCCCCCCACAGGGCAAGGGGAGGCAGAGATGAGATCCCCCAGGCTTACTGGCCAGCCGGTTATAATACAAATTATACCAGGAAATTGTCATGTACTGTCTGTGACTGCCGAGAACTGACGCTAAGGACAAGACAGGCTACCATGTCTTAGACCACAAGCATGTTTAATGCAAATGTCCTCCCAAACATTCTTTCATGGGACAGGCTGCCTCCGCAGCAGAGAGAAAGGAAAAGAGCAGAACATCCCAGGAGTTAACACATGGTGCCCTGGGAAACAAGAGAAGAGTAAATCATTTGAGAAAAAAAAAAAAAAGAAACAAAAAAAACGTTGTGTTCTTTAGAGCAGCTAGAGGAGAAATCTTTTCCAACAGAGATTACTGTTGTCTGTCAATGGCATAAAGACTTAGTGGGAACAAGAAGGTAGAAGCTCTTCCATGGAGAAATAGCTCTGCCGGTCTGGAAATCACTGTTACGAGCTTCAACATTGGGCCTGGAGGGATGCTTCGGTGACTAAGAGCACCGGCTGATCTTCCAGAGGACCCACTTACATTTCCCAGCATCCTCATGATAAACAGTGCTCAGCTGTCTATAACTCCGGTTCCAGAGAATGCAACCATCTTCTGCCCTCTGTGGGCACGGCGTGCCAAACATACAGATATGCAGACATACGTGTAGGCCAAACAGCAAACACATAAAATAAAATGAAAAACGGTTTGTTTGTTTGTTTGTTTGTTTGTTTTTTCAAAAAGAACTTCAGCACAACCATTCCAGAAGGGCCTCCCCAGTCATCTCCACTGGGTGCTGGAAACATCTGGTGTGATGATATTTTGCTGTCTAGATGTTGTTTCTGTCTGCTACTTACTCTTTGTTTCTTTTAACTCTTGTTTACTATGTACTTAATAAACTCACACATTCCAAACTAAGAAGTACAGCTTAGTCCCCATACAGAGTCCCAGTCTAGCCTAATTTCAAAAATAAAGTGAAGAGCAAATGAAGAAGATACTGATGTTGACCCTTGGTCTATGCATACAGTTGTGTGCGCACATGCACACACACACACACACACACACACACACACACACACGAACACATACACACACACACACTAACACACATACACGCACACCCTTAGGTTGAAATTTAATCTTTATTATGAAGTATTAACAGGTAGGACCTTTAGGAAGTGATTCGGCCATGGAGGATCTACCCCTAATAATAGGCCCATTTCCATTAGTTGATTAATGGATTATCTTCAGACTGCATGTATTACAACAGCCACATAGGGCTGGGGATGCAGCTTTGTGGTAGGTAACATGCCTAGCATGTGCAAAATCCTGGGTTTGATTCCCAATACTATAAACGGGGTGGGGGTGGGGAGAAGGGGGTGGCTAACCTCACTCTTATTTGTGCCTCTCTATACATGTGACATCATGAGAGTCCTCACCAGCAAGAAGGTCCTCACAAGAGGTTTTTCGAGACAGGGTTTCTGACTGTTCTAGAACTCATTCCGTAGACCAGGGTGGCCTCAAACTCAGAGAACTCCCTGTCTCTACTTCCTGAGTGCTGGGATTAAAGGCTTGCACCACCACTGCCCAGCTAAGACTATTCTAAAACTGACTGATCTTGTAAAATGTGCTCTTCTAGCAAGGTCATAAGACTAACTGCTATTTCTGCTTTTGTCATCAAACTTGCTTACTCTACTCAGTGACTAGGACAACCTCAAGACATACATGTTAGAGAATACATGTAATCTTGTGGCTCCCGACTTTACAAGCCTTGGACTGATATGGCCAGGTGCTGTATCTTGGTTGCTCTCTTGGTTGCAGCCCTGGTGCCATGAGTATCCAGCACCAGTATTTAATAAAGCCTCTTCTTATTAGATTTTATTTATGGTCATGGTGAATCTCAGAGTGACCCCAGAGCCATACACCAGCCTCCAAAATCATGATCAAAAACTCCTTTATAAGTTACCTGGAGTAGTCAGTTAAAGCAAAAAATGGGACAGTTATGTATCCAGTACCCTGGAGAGATAGTAAAGCTTAACTTTTGGTTGACTTAAAAATGACACTGTTATGTTAAAAAAAAACATTACATTCTTGTTACATCTGTGTAGTTATCCAGTAGCCAAATAGTCACTGAATGCTCATTAACTGACAAGCAAGTTATTAGGCAAAAAGAATATAAAAATGGTCCAAAACTACATAGACTGCCTTCATGGAACCAGTCTATTAGCTTTTGAAAAACCATGATGAGTTAAATGTAAAAACCCAGCTCTGATGCAAGGGAGGCAGCGGAACAAAAACTTTGAATACGAGGGTTTGATTCCACAGTGAGGGAAGGGTTTCTCCTAAGAAAATAGCTATTGAGCAGAGGCAGGAGGCTGAGTGGTCACCAAACAGATCGAATGCTATATGAGGGATTCCCTGGAGAAAAAGAACTGATAGAGTAACTATGTGTTTTTTAAAGGGATATTTATTAGATCAGCTCACACAGTAGGGGCTGAGTAGTTCAAAAATGGCTCTCTCTGCTCTGTTAGGCTGAGAAGCCAATAGCTGCTTGGTCCACAAAGCTGGATGCCTTAGTCATCACAATCTTCCAGTGAAGGCCTCGAAGAGTCCTAGTCCATGTTGGAAGACTAGAGACGCTGAAGTCTGCCATCAACAAAGGATGATGGCAGCAGTAATGGAGCAGATACACTGACCAGCAAGAAGTCTAGTCAGGGATGCATGCAGCACCGCATTTCCCTCAGACTTCTTTATATCTGGGCTGACCCAGGAAGATGCTACTTGCTAGAGGAGCGTCTTTAATCCTTCTTGGAAATGTCTCACAGACCTAGGCAAAAGGAATCTCTCTTAGTTGACTCCAGATCCAATCACCTGATAATCAAGATTAACAATCACAAACAGACAGAATCTCAAAGCAATTCCACTTTGAGGTTAAGCATAGGGATCCTCAGTTAGTCAAGTATGAGTCAAACCTCACTCTGTGTGACGTCAGTCCAGTCATTCAGGCTACTTTAGCAGAATGGCAGAGATGGAGGCATAAGCAATGAGAACTCATCTCTCACAGGTTTGGGAACTGAGAAGCCCAAGGTTGTTTAGTAAGGGTTCACTTCCTGGTTTGCTGAGTGCCATTTTACAAGGCCTGGTGTCTCCTCCTCTTAAGGAACTAATCCTGTCCATATTGGTCCTACGTTCACTGTGCAACTACAATTCAAAGACTACAGCTTCTAACACAATCACTTTGGCAGTCAGGACCTCCACAGATGAACTTCAGAGAGATGCAAACATTCATCCCACAGCAAACACCCACAAGCCATGATGACTCTGGCATGTTGTTCAGCCTTTCTATTCTAGATAGCTCACCTACAAAACACAGTCATGTTCCTTTATTTAATATGATTGTTATGAAGAGTAAGTCCAATAACATGGCAAGACTTGAGCATCATATCTCAGATAGCATACATTTAATTACTGCCAGAAAATAATCCATTTAAGTGAGAGTAAAGGACCAACTGAAGAGGAAGAACAGCATGGGCAAAGGTTCTGTAGGAACTTGGTGAAAATAAAAAAGAAAGAGTGTGGGGGAATCTGGTTTGATTTCTGCTTTTATTCTAAAAGGTGCTGGGAGCTCCCGCGGATTTCAGGATGGGGTATTTTGTAGATTCCATCCTCCTCTTGACTTAATGCTACAGCCTCATGGGACTACTTTCCTTCTCCAGTACATGTTGCATGTCTGTGTACACAGCCATCCTTGTTCATGATTTTCTTTCTGACCATCCTCTATACAAAGAGATCTCCTCAGCCTCTCTGAACAGCCCCCTGCCTCCTCTCCGCTGAGACAGTTTCACAAGATATCCCATGCTAGCCTGGAAGTCATGATCCTTCTACTTCAGCATTCTGGGAATAGAATTACAGATGTGCACTGCTGTCCACTGCTCACTTTTCTCACCCTTTACCTTTTTATTTGTTTATTTATTGGGAGGAGGACGTCACATGAGCTATGATATACATGTAGAGATCAAAGGACAGTTCCTGATTGTAGTTATTAGAACTGAGAAATGCAATTAAATAGTTCCCACTCCCCTCTTGTGCTGTGGGATGTTCTGTATGGCAAATGTGTTGCTCTGATTGGTCAATAAATAAAACACTGATTGGCCAGTGGCCAGGCAGGAAGTATAGGTGGCACCAGCAGAGAGGAGAAAAGAATCAGAAGGCAGAAGGAGTCACTGCCAGCTGCCGCCAGGACAAGCAGCATGTGAAGATGTCAGTAAGCCACAAGCCACGTGGCAAGGTATAGATTTATGTAAATGGATTAATTTAAGCTATAAGAACAGTTAGCAAGAAGCCTGCCACAGCCATACAGTTTGTAAGCAATATAAGTCTCTGTGTTTACTTCGTTGGGTCTGAGCAGCTGTGGGACTGGCAGGTGACAGAGATTTGTCCTGACTATGGGCAAGGCAGGAAAACTCTAGCTACACTCTTGAGACTAAATTTTGAACACTATATTGTTATAAGAAACTGGAGAGGCTGGAGACATGGCTCAGTGGTTAAGAGCACTGACTGCTCTTCCAGAGGTCCTGAGTTCAATTCCCAGCAACCACATGGTGATCACAACTACCTATAATGAGATCTGGTGTCCTCTCTGGCCTGCAAGGACACATGCAGACAGAACACTGTATACATAATAAATCTTAAAAGAGAGAGGGGGGGAAGGAAGGAAGGAAGGAAGGAAGGAAGGAAGGAAAGAAGGAAGGAAGGAAGGAAGGAAGGAAGGAAGGAAGGAAGGAAGGAAGAAAGAAAGAAAGAAAGAAAGAAAGAAAGAAAGAAAGAAAGAAAGAAAGAAAGAAAGAAAGAAAGAAAGAAACTAGGGAAAAGTACCATGCTAGGAGAATAACATAAACCTCAGATAGCATGGGGTCCTCTAAAGAAGCATATTTGCCAGGAAAGAAGGATAGGCACATGAAGTAGTTTCATGTTACGACAATAAAATATGAAGACAGATAAGCCATAAAGAGAAAAGGGTTTCTTCAGCTTACAGTTTTGTAGGTTGAGAGCTCATATAGTATAGAGCTGTTTTGGTGGCCCCTGATTGGCTGACTTACCTCATGTTTCAGATGGCAGGAGCGTGAGTATATACCTGGAGTAAGCTGATGATTAGATACTGAATTGGGAGGAAGAGGGAGGGAGGCAAGTCAGGCTGGGGGCCCCCAAACCCTTTGAGGACACACCTTGTCTTAGTCGAAGTTCTCCTGCTAGAAAGAGACACCATGACCAAAACAACTCTTGGAGAGGGAAACATTTAATTGGTGCTGGCTTACAGCTTCAGAGGTTTAGTCCGTTGTAGTCATATCGGGTAGCGTGATGGCACACACGCAAGCATGGTGCTGGAGAAAGAGCTCGGAGCTCTACCTGGATCTTCAGGCAGCAGGAAGAGAGAGACAAAGACTGGGCCTGGCTTGAGCCTTTGAAACCTCAAAGCCCACCCCCAGGGACAGACTTCCTACAAGGCCACACCTACTCCACCAAGGCCACTCTCCTAATCCTCTTCTGTTCAGTGCCACTCCGTGATGACCAAGCACTCAAATAGATGAGCCGATGGGGGCCATTCTTATTCAAAGCACCACACACCTTTAATGACCTAAAGACCTTTTACTGGACTCCACCTCTTAAACATCCATAGCACCTCCCAGGATCACCCCCCATCCCCCACTCTCCCACCCCCCTACCCCCTCACCCCCCACTCTCCCACCCCCCACCCCCCAACCTCCCACACCCCCACTCCCCTCCACCCCATTCCCCCACTTCCACCCCCCCACACACACACACCCCACCCCGGGGCAGGACCGACGAACATTTACATGGGGACCTGTGAGGGAACATACAAAGGGCAGTACAAGCAGGAGTGTGTGCCTGTGGGCACCTCGGGGTGGAATGTTGAAACCAGGCACACTTCACAAAATGGCCTCAGGAGATGATGTGAGATAGGGAAGCTGAGTGGCAGGGAAACTTATAAAAGACCTTGACTTTTTTTTTTTCCATAGAAGGTTAAATTTTATCTGTGAGATAATTGAGAATTCATGTGGTACTGGAAACGGGAGACTTGTTTTGTGCTCTCTTGTCTCTAAATTACAGCGTGGGCACACTTCCCAGCACCTTCTCCACACCCATGAGGAAAAATAACCCATGCAACAGAGAAACACCAAATCTGAGACACTGAGAAGTCACTCAGTTTAAACCCAGCCCTTTTCTTCATTGCTGGTTTTAGGAAATGCGCCTCCACACCTCCTCGGCATTATTTGAATTCGGAATTAGAGTGGGCGGAAAGGACAAAAAATGGTGAAGAGTCCCAAAATACCAAACCTCCATTTGTGTTTACCTAAAAAAAAAAACCAAAAACAAAACAAAAAAAAAACCAAATCCTGTTGGTAACGTTACGTGAAAGTGACTCTGACAGGTGAGGTGCGTGTGGAGATTAGAATGGAGGGGGCTTCAGTGGGCTGCGGATGCTTCTTATTCGTTAACACTGAAGCTAGGTTCCCACTTCCTCCTTTCTCCTTTCTTGCCCCTACCTACAGCTAATCGGTAGCGTGATCCTGTTCACCGGGCTTGTGAAACACCCACTGAGCTCTACTGGCTTTTCATTTCCTGTGCCCTGACCATTTACTTCACACCTTGTCCCTTCCACAGACCCTAATAATGGTTTTAGACGTGCCCAACGCTCTCTTTCTCTTGTTTCCAACCCACCCTTTACATTCTGTGATGACAGAAACGCTTTACCCTTATGCTATTCTATATTGCAGCTTCTTCCTCCCCCCACAAAGTGCCTATCGAGAACTAAACGTATGGCCAGCCTGGTCTACAGAGTGGTTTCCGGGACAGCCAGGGCAATTACACAGGGAAAACTTGTCTCAAAAAAAAAAAAGACAAAAACAAAAACAAAAACAAACAAACAAAAAAGGACAACAACAAAGAAGTAGGATGAAAATGCAGATAAAGGACACAAGAAAGATAAACCTAAACTGTAAGAAAGGAGTTAGGAGCAAGCGAGCCATCCCAGAATTCCAGATGGCAAAGTTAACAGGGCCTGAGTTACACGGTAAGACACCACTTTAGTTAATGTGGATCTTTTCCTCCCCTACCACATTGCTTTCAAAGCACTCCTTTCTTGTATTTCCATGTCCAGAGCTGGTAGTATGGCATTGAATGGCATTTGTAACCCAGTCTTTTGCTTTGACACCACTAATGTCCTCTGCCCACCTACATTTATAGTCTAGTGCTACAGAGCCTTGCTTCTCCTAAGCCAAACCCAGTTCAGATCTCCCAGCTACCACCCCTGTTCTCTGCTCTAATGACAATGTCCATCCTTTATTTCTTTCCTTTCAAATGCCCCATATTTCAAGGCCTAATGAGGAAAGCCCGAACCTTATCCCCATCAGGGAAACCATCCCCCTCTCCTTGACCTCAGGTGAGCCTTGAGCCATCTCTCAGCCCAGTTCTGCTCATCTGTAAAGTGGGAAGAACAACATTTCCTCTTTGGGAGAGGGCTAAGAATTGCAACTTTAGACTCTACCACTGAGAAAGCACGAAATAAAGCCAGCTGTTATTGCCCCCACCCCAACAGTTATGGCTTGATGTTAGAAACATGTGCAAATGGAACTGTCTCTCTCCTGGAGACTGAATTTCTTAACAGCAAAGCTTGGTCTTGTTCTGCACTCTCCCTGGAGATACACTGTAGCCACTGGACAGATGCCTCTAATACATGAGTCAGTGACTAAATAGAAGAAGCTCTGAGCATGGCTTTTTTTTTTTTTTTTTTTTTTTTTTTAGACAAGGTTTCTTTGTGTAGCCTTGGCTGTCTTGGAACAAGCTCTGTAGACCAGGCTGACCTCATACTCACAGAGATCTGCCTGCCCCTGCCACCCGAGTGCTAGGATTAAAGCTTTGCACCACTACCATCCTCTAACAACTTTGTCTTGTAAAAAAAAGTATTAAAAATTTGGGCCAGGTGTGGTGGTGCATGGGAGGGCAGCCTGGTCTATATATAAGTTCCAGGACAGCCAAGGGCTATGTAAAGAGAGAGTCTTGTCTCAAAAAAACCAACAACTGTGATGGTTAACATTTACAAGCTGGGCCACGGTGGCACCTTTAATCCCAGCACTCAGGAGGCAGAGACAGGAGAATTTCTGTGAGTTCAAGGGCAGCCTGGTGGACAAATCAAGTTCCATGACATCCAAGGCTGTTACATAGAGAAACCCCATCTCGAGAAAACCAATCAACCAACCAACCAATAAAACATTACATTTACAGTTTAAAAAACTTACTGTGCTTGAGAGACCAAAAAGCAAAGCATGCCTCTAACATGTAAGCCCTGACTTGTACAGGTGGTACCCTACCAGCCCACTTCCCTTTTCCTCCAGACATTGAGGACTATTCTTAAATTGACCGATCATGTAAAGTGTACTGTTTTAGATAGTAGTAGGTCATAAGACTAACTGCCATTTCTCCTTTTGTAATCAAACTTGCTCACTCTGTTCAAAAAGATGACTAAGACAGCTACAAGACATGTATGTTAAAATTAGACCCTGCCTATACATAGACAGAATACATATAATCTTGTGGGGTTTTGCCTTCAGAAGCCTTTGGCTGTTATGACTAGGGGCTGCATCTTGAGAGTGCTCTCAGGTGTAGTCCTGGCCCCACAATGAATGCCAGTACCTAAAATAAAAAGCCTCTTCTTACTGAAGTTTATTTATGGCCATGGTCAATCTCTGAGAGACCCCAGACCCATAACACAACAAGAAGTTGCCACTTCCCAGAAAGCAGATTAAGCAGTCTAAGCAGCTTCTTGACTTCTGTGCCCTTTAAATGCCAAAGCAATGGAAATTTCCCCAGGAATCCCATGCTGGGAGAAGGAAAACGCACCACCCAGAGGGGCCGCTTGTCTCTGGGAAAGAGATTTCATATAGTTGTAACAACTTGTCATACCACCCTAGAGGTTGAGACCGGAGCCCAGACAACGATGAGTTAAGATGTGGACTGCTTAACTGTGCATATCCTGGGCTCTGTATTTCATCTCACTTCGGGACCCTCAAAGACAGATTAGGAGTTCACTGGGTCTCTCTCTCTCTCTCTCTCTCTCTCTCTCTCTCTCTCTCTCTCTCTCTCTCTCTTACACACACACACACACACACACACACACACACACACACACACACACACTTCCACTACTAATTTGATTCTTTCAGTTGATTCTTTCGGGTTGGCTGGCTGAGGATGAGAGACTTAACCTGCCTTGGAGCACAGGCCATGATCCTTCAGATAGATGAGATCCCCACTGTTTGTGTGCTTGGACTACCAGCTCCAACACTTTTATCATTTTCTTCTTCTTTTTTTTTTTTTTTTTAACTTTCCTTTTCTTGCCCCCAGGGGTCCTCTGTCCCCTCCCCTTCCCTATGGGGACAAAGCTTTCATCACTGTTGCCAAGGCAACAGTGGGGATGCCTCATTCTTCAGAGCCCTGCATCTCTAAGTATATTTTAGCCTTTGTCCACTGAGCTGGCTCAATTCTTTGTAAGGGGTCCGCCGCTAAATCAACCATCTTCTACCCATAACTTTATCCAATATTTCACCTTATTTAAACCGATCCAAAAGAAAAAGAAAATGTCTTGACCTGGCAACGGCCTTTACACAGACGGGTCAATTTTCTTGAATGCCCCAGACATTAGTTCTGGAGAGCAAATGTGAACATCGCCTTTGCAAGTGTGTGCTTCCGCAAGTGCGGGTCAATTTTAAAGCACGCACTACAGCATTCATAATGGATTTCCCTTTTAAAAGCACAGGAGACCAAAAATAAACCTGACAAAAGGGCAGCTGTAGAATTTTAACATGTGGAAAACTCCACAGGCGGCACTTACATAACGGGAAAGAAACAAGATAAATATTTCACACGCTCAGATGAACTTCCAGATGACAACGAAAAAAGCCAAGAACCTAGAACACACCTTAACTCTCTAGGGAGGTCCGGAGGGGGTTGGGGGGGGGGGCGGGGAACGCTTGAACTGAGAAGATAAAGTCTGGGACCTGACTTGAAGCACAAGTGAAGGCTGGTTTTTACCCTGCTTTCCAGAGTGTGAGGCAGAACTCACCAACCAGTACTTAGGAGCGCTTTTCCAACGATTTTTGTCCGCTAGGTAAGAAATTTTCCAAAAATCTCCCACCCTAGGCAAAACACCGAAAACGAAGTTTTCTAACACCAGAGAAGAAAAGGGCGAGACAGATCGAGCCACCCCCACCCCCACCAACGCACACAACGGTGCCCATCCCACCGGCTGCGCTCTCCCGCCCCCGGCTCCTCGCCCTGGGGACAGCTGGCAGCCCAGCGCGGGACCAGACACAAAGCGGATCAGCCTGGGGGCGGGGGCCCGACCTGCAGGACTCTCCCTCCAGCAGCCAGCCTCCTGCCGCCGTCCCTCGCTTAGGACCCTGCGGACACCGCGCCCCGCGTCCACGCCCTCTCCTCAAGCCCCCCCACCCTTAAAAAGAAGGAACGTCCCAGGGCCAGAAGACCTGCCAGTGGAGACACCCCGGACCAAAGAGACTGACATCGGGACAGGACCCGCCCCTCTGCCTCCACTTCTCCCCGGACCTCTGCTGTCCGCCACCCCACCAAGTGCTGGGGGCTCGGCCCGCCTGTCACGCTCCAGCGGGGGACCCTCGGCCACGCAGCCAGCTGGCGCCCGCGTAGATGGCGAGGAGCCCCCAAGGCCTCCTGATGCTGCTGCTGCTGCACTACTTAATGATCGCCCTGGACTGTAAGTCTCTGGGGTACCTGCACCCCCTCCACCCTCCTAACCCACTCTCGAGTCCCGTTATACCAGCCTTCCGGACGCTTGCCCGCAGGCGCGGCACTCAGGGCTGGGGATCAGCCACGGGGCACCAGGTTTTGCACTCTGGGAGCACGAAGGGTAATCCGGATACAGGCAGGCTCTGGGCGGGGAGACTGAAGTCTTGAGTGACTTGTAAATAGTGCTGGGTTTTGTCAGTTCAAGTTGAAGAAAACTACGAGTCCCTACCAGACGATTCTCGTCTCCTTACAAAGTTGGGGGAAGTTTTCAAAGACACAAGGACGTGATCAGAATGCAAAACTCATAGAAAGTATTCAAGACGCAAAGAGCCCAAGAAAGATGGCATCCGGGGTTGGCGCAGGGCACTGTGAAGTACCAGCGGGCCAGTGGCAGAGTCCTAGCTGTGCAGGCAAGGTGCTTATGAAACACTTTAGAGGCGGGGAGTAAGTGAAGTTCGAGGCTGCTGAGCCCCAGTAGCTGTAACCCTTTCTGCCTGCAAAATCTAGTTAGAGAAGTCTTGTCCGGCCACTCTAGCCAGCTGCCGTGTCCTCAGGGGACATCCAGCCAGCAGGGCGATTCTTAGGATTGTTAGAAAGGCGCAAGAGATGAATGAGCGAGCGAGCTGGCAGCTGGCATAGCCGGCATAGCCCGGGAGATGTCCCAAAGCCAGTTTCTCTGGATGCTTTTAAAGGGGATTTGCACGAATAGCGGTCTCATGTGATTTGAAATTTGATTTTGTTTTCTTTGCGTTAGCTTTTTAGGAGAATGGAGAAAATAACAATAGATTTTTAAGTGACAATTTTTAAGTGACAAAGTCTTGGTGGTGTTTGCTTATTGTTTTTGGTTTTTGTTTGGGTTTTTTTTTTTTTTTTTTTGGTTTTGGTTTTATTTTGTTTGATACCCCACGTTTCCTGTGGGTTTTTTTTTCCTTTTTGAGAGGTGGCTAAAATGAGCTATTGTTGACCTTCAAATTCTAGTAATAGTACTTTCAGTATTTAAATTATTTTGCCTGATAAATGTTAACGCCCCAACACTAAGGCTTTTTCTCAGACTCCCTTAGTCCCAGCCCAAAGTGATGGGAGCTCACAAAGGGGTATACCCCTCAGAGCCTGAGCAGGGTACCTGCAGTCTCAGGGAAGCAACATGTCAGACCAAGAAGTTGAAGGTTTCACAATGAAACCTTTATGCCTTTTGAAATATCAGCTGGTATCAAACAGAACACACGGGGGGGGGGTATTGTTTATGGGGGGGTTGAGAGGTAATGTACTCACGATGAAAATCAGCAACAAAGCTGGAATCTGGAGGAAGTGTAACAAAACAAAGTCGTGTGTTCCTCTGAGCTCTTAAGTCTCCCTTTAACAGGAGTGTGAATGTGCTGTAGAATTGTTCATTAAGAAACAGAATTCCTCTATTATTCCCACTCAGTCATCAGAGTAGAAACAATAGGCACGTTTGAAATGGTCAAGAACGCTGAAGCAAGCAAAGGCTTACTCAATGGGCAGAATGATCCGTTCGAATTCTCGGTCATGTGCGGGCTCTGCTAATCCTGATACCTGTAAGGAATGAGTTGGGAGCCTTTTCCATACTGTCCCCCCAGTGCCAGAAAGTCTGGCATGTCATGGGTGTTTTCTTTCCTTTTAATAGATTTAAAACTTTTAAGAATTCAGACTTAAAGAAGAACTTCATTAGTATAGGACGTTCCCATATCCTCCATACCCAGTCCACCACTGTTGTCCTACAATGATGTCATATGGAACACTCTGCTCGGATTCTTCCCATTCCTATGGAATGCCCTTCTCTGCTCCAGGATTCCACATTGTGCTCATAGTCATGTCCGTTTACGCTCCTCTTGGCTGAGGCAGTATTTCAGACACCGCTTGTGTTTTATGACCTTGACAGATACTGGGGTGCTGGTCAAGTATTCTGTTAAATTTCCTTCAATGGGTGTATATCTCAGACGCTTCATTTGTGGTTAGATGAGGTTGTGGGCTTTGGGGAGGAAAGGCACAGAGGCAAATGTCATTTTCATCCTGTCATAACCCGGGGAGCATGTTGACATGGTCTATCACTGTTGATGGTAACCTTCATTGCCTGGTGGAGGAGGCATTGTGTCAGTTTCCCCGTAGATTCTCCACCCCCTGTCCTCAATTCCATACTATACGTTTAGAGGGAAGTCAATATCTGCAACTCACACTCAAGGAAGGAGGCAAGGGTGGTGGTGCAGGACTATCGTCTCGGCACCCAGGCAGGAGGCAGGAAGATCATCCAAGGCCATAAAAGATTCAAGGCCAGCCAGAATTATAGTGAGACTATCTCCAAAAATAATCAAGGGATGGGGTGGAGGTGGGGCTCGGAGGTAGAAAGGACTGGAAATAAGCACTTGTAAAACATGAACATATACACACACATGTGAGCATACCCATGCATGCATGCATGTGCACATGCACAAACACACACACACACACGCATGCACACGCATGCACACGCATACACGCACCCATGCACGCACGCATACGCACATGCACATGCACACACACATGAAGGAACAAGTATCTCACTTTCATAAGGGTGAAATTTCTTCATACATTATCTGGGATTTGTATCCATCATAGATATGTCTTCTTGAACTTATTTACACACTTATTAATCACTTTAATATCAGCATGAGCTTATTAATAAATATGTAAATAATATATATTTAGTTGGTAATAGAATACTATTTTTATTTATTAAAAAGGTGGAGCATCTCTTATCTGTAATAATTTAATATTCTTCTCAAATTTAGCTGTACTGATTCTTTGTCCTAATCCAACCATGCATAATTACAAAATCATGCTTATCACATTCTTTCTACTATCTGTCAATTTCTAATGTCTTTCACGGTAATCTGGGGAATTTTTTGCTGTGATTTTTTTTTTGTTTTTAAAGCATGAATTCAACATCATTTATTAATACATGGACATTGACTTTTGTATTTAGTTGATCTTTTCGTCCCCTATCAGCGACTGTAACAAAGTATCTAGGATAACCATATTAGAAAGAACAAAGGTTTGTTTTTGCCTCCCAGTTTCAGAGGTTTCAGACTATGCCTGGCCACTGCTTTTGCTGCTGTGTTGACAGAGCACACAGGGAACACGAGAAACAGAGTTCTGCTCCAAGAGGGAACCGCAAGGGAGGAAGGAGCAGTAAGTTTCCCTGTTTCCCAAGGCCACACCACCAATGATAGTTAGAACACCCAGGAAGTCTCACCTCCTAAAGGTTTTAAACCACTTCCCAATATTGCTACAGGCCAAAGATCAAGTCTTTGGAGAGCACATATCCAAACTCTAAACAGTTGTATTAATATCTTTCCTATCCAAACTATAAACAATTACAATATCTTTCCTTCACCAGTGAGGCAGAACGTTTTTTGATCTTTGACTGCCATTCTTGTGCCCATTACTGAACAAAGTACCTGGTTCATAGTAGATGTGAGCAAGTATCTGTTGATCAGATGTAGTCTGTTCAGCCTGCTATGACAAAATACCATAGACTAGGGAGCTTATAAACAAATATTTTTTTTCTCTCACAGCTACAGAAGCTGGGAAGTCCACAAATAAGACAAGAGCATTTCCACTGTCTCATGAGGGCCCAGCGTTTGGTTCATACTTGTTCCTTATGGCATCCTCATGTGGTGGAAAGGGCAGGGCAGCTCTCTGGGGACCTGTTTTATATAACCTCATTTGCAAGGGCCCCATTTATGAACTAATCCTCTTCCAACAGTCTCATGTCCTAATGCCATCTATCATGTTGGTAACCAGGTTTCCACAAATGACTTTGGTAGACACAAACGTTCAGACCATAGAATGGGATGGAGATGAGGTTTGGAAGACAGACGTAGTATATAGAGTGAATTAGTGATCATACTGTAATCATGAAGTACCAACTTCATGTTGAGTGAGCAGTGTCACATTTCTGTAAAGTGATAGGCTATTATTTCCAAAAACAGGAGGAATGAGTGTTCAGTATTGGGAATGGGGCTCTCATGAGTATTGGGATCTCTCAGAGAGCACTTTCTGCCACTTAACAGTCTCATGGCAGCTGCGTCTTCAGATGTGGACTGGACTCCTAGCCAGCCACTAGGCCTGAGTCTGTAATCTCTCCTAAAATAATCAGGGCTATGGTAAGAAAGAGTGGTCTGGATATATCATAGCATCATAGACTCCAGGAGACCAGTGATGCAAAACTTCTGCCAGTTGTAAACATTGCCAAGAACAAAGCATCACCATCGACTGGCTCAAGAGAACGATTTGAGGCTGGTACAGTTTCGATTACCTGAAGAACATAAAGCCCAAATGGGAGTTTTGGGTTGGTGGGCCTGACAACCATTTAAAGACTATGTCAGACAATGCATTTCTAAAAGTCTCAAGCAACAGCTTCAGCCTTAAAGAGAACATTGAGTTTCCTTTGGCCAGGAACTCTCATTCATCCTTTCACCTGTGCATGAGGAATGATGCCCGTGGGAGAATGTGGATGTGGACCACCCACGCCTTCCTTCGCACTGGATTTTTCCCTAAAGGATTGTCAGTGGGAGAATAGACAAAAACTACTGTTTTTTGTTTTTTTAATCAAAGACCGCCAGGGTTCTGTTTGGGTTGTCACATCAAATGCCTTTGTTTGTATGTCTGTCTGTCTCATCATATGGTGTCTGTCAGTGGAAAATTTCTGAGCCCATTCTCCAGGACTTGTAGAGAAGGTGAGGGTAAATTTAGAGAAGAGGAATTAGGACTTGGACAGGTGTTTCCTTTGGCAAAGCTAGGAAAGGAAGTCCTAAAACAGAGGACTCCTTTCTTGGAAGGCCTTGCTGTGTTCAAGTGGAGGACTCAGAGAACTAACCCAAATAATGAGTTGTCTATTGCTGTGAAAACAAACAGCCATAATAATACAACAGCAATTCATTGTGTTAATGTTCTGGAAGTCTGAAGTAGATCCCACTGGAATAAAACCAAGGTATCCACCAGCAGTAGTCCTTCTGGGGGTTGCAGTGGAGAACCTGTTTCTCAGCCTTGTCCAGCTTGTCAAGCTGAACAGGGCCCATCCTTCTACCTTCAAAGCCAGCAGCAACACCAGGCTGCTGCCTCTCTGACTCTCACCCTTCTGCCCATTTCGTCTGAGTGACTCAAGCTAATGTACCCATTTCAAGGTCAATTGATCAGCAATTTCAGTTCCATCATAACCTTGATTCCTAGTCATGGTATAAAGTAACCAATGTATGGGTTGGGAGGATAGGGTATGAACATCTGGGCCCTGCTGGGGTGTGATTAGTGTTACCATCAAGAACCTTACAAGGGCAGCCTGACCTTCAGCTACAGACTGTCATTCATAGTGATATAAAGCTATATTCTTGCTTTGCGTTGGACTGCAGGGTTCAGTAAAGAACGTGTACTGTGGTCCAGTGTGATGACCCAACCAGGGAAGGCATCTGCTGCCAAGTCTGATGCCTTGAGCTTGATCTCTAGGACCTAAAATTATAGAGAAAGCTAACTCCCAAAGGTTGCTTCCGACCACCACGTGCATGTGCATCCCCCACACAATAATAAATAAATGTTTTTTAAAAAAAATACCCCCCACACATGTTCTGTGACGCTGAACTCCCTGCTTACTCCGCAGCTGGGCAACCCGGCACCAGTTATTTCGTTTCTGTATCAGTTTACTCATTTGTGGTGGTGATAATCCCCATAATGATGTCGACCTTTATAGCCGTTGGGGGCGAATGAAGTGTGTTGACACAGTTAGGAAACTGGAGCTGCCAGCCTGACCTATTGGACACGTGATCAGTTAAAGTTACATTTGGAAGAGGGCATATGGGGTGGGGTGTGGAGAATGGCCAAGTCGGGGTGCTGTCAAGTTGGCAAGTGCGTCTGTAATTATTTCTGCATGGTTTATTAAAATATACACACACTTAATTACACAAAGTTATATGTCCACAGAGAACTGACTTATATTTGAAAAGTACTTAAATTTAATGAAGGATTTGACAAATTATACTTGGATCTTTATGATTATCCTCCCTGCCCCCTCCCCTTCTTTCTTCCTGTCTTCCTGTTTTAGGATTAAACCCAGCACCTGACACATGCTAGCCTTCACTCTACCACTGAGCTATTTCTTATGACTCTAAGTAATTTAAAAAAATAATGTCTGCCATAGGTACGTCCAGCTTCCCGTTCAGCTCCAGATAGAAGGCATTAGCTCTTTGGTTACCATTTACCTTCCTGCAACTTTGTTCCCTTTCTTCTCCAGGGTTTATCGTTCTCCAGCATTTACATGTTTCTGAATTTTCCTGAGTTGCCTCCTTAGGAAGGTTGATTTAGTCTACATTATATTATATATTGAATAGTCTCTCTGTCTCCCTCCCTCCCTCCCTCCCTCCCTCCCTCTCTCTCTCTCTCTCTCTCTCTCTCTCTCTCTCACACACACACACACACACACACACACAGAGAGAGAGAGAGAGAGAGAGAGAGAGAGAGAGAGAGAGAGAGAGAGAGAGAGAGAGGAAGGAGAGAGAATATGAATAGCCACATGTTTAAATACATAAATAGATGTCTTCTCTGCTCAGCTGGCAAGACCCCCAAACTCCAGCCTCTGGGTGGCCCAGAGAGTGCGTAGGAAACGTTCTCTGCTCTGAATTATCCTGCAGTTTATGAGAAGCTAAACAAAAGACTGCCCTGACCCAGTCCTGTGAAGTGTTCAAGAGTACACACTTAGCTGTTCACTGTCTTGGCTCCAAAAGTCCTGAGCAAGAATCCTTGTGACCTGAACTGATAGGAAATTTGCTCTTTATTGGAATCAGTCTCTGCCTCTGTCTCTCTGTCTCTGTCTGTCTCTGTTTCTGTCTCTCTGTCTCTCTCTCTCATTTCTCATTCTTTTATCATTAACACCCATTTTTTAAATTAGTTACATAAGATTTTGTTTTGTTTTAGCTGTCAACATCTCCCTTTTCCAGATGGACAATTTATCTTTTACCAACTAAACTCCTTGATATGAAAATTTTCAATGCTCAAAGCTCCAAAACTTTTTTGAGTGCCGACATAACCCCAGAAGTGGAAGATTCTGCAGCGAATACCACCACTACAATGAAAATGCTGTATAAATTACCTTCAGGTGCATATGAAACAGAAACAGATTTTATGTTGAGACTTGGATCCTTTCCCTATGATATCTCATTAGGTCTGTGCAAATATGGTAAGATCCAAAACAGTGCTGGCACCAGGCCTTTCAGACAAAGGGACACTCGGCCTGAAGAAAGGGAAGACACCATTCCTGGTCCCCTCTTGCTTGGTGTGTCCCATTTGCTTGCTCTCAAATCTGCTGAAATGTTTGTTCTGTTCTTGGAACTTCTTTACACCATAAAGACCTGTGAAATATTTCACTGCAGATGAAGATGAAACCAAACATAAAAGTGTAAGACTTAGTGCATTTACTTATATAATAGATATGGAAAAGAACATATGCATATGGTAAAGTCACACGGTGTGCAGAGGGAAGGGTATAAAAGGAAGCCAGGCCTCCCTTGCAGCCCTTGGTGCCTGTTGTGCCACCTACAGATAACTGCTCTTGAGTTCTTAAGCGCGTACAACTCCAGGAAATAGGAAACAATCATTCCTGTGAAATAGGAATATATCTGTGTCATTTCTCTACAAAGGAAGGAGGCAAGCATGATGCTGCACACTGGGACAAATAGATTGCCATCAGTTCTAGGCCACTTTGGGTCACATAAGGAGTCCCATGCCAGCTGGGCTGTCTATTGAGACCATCTCTCAAAACAAAAAGTTAAAATCAAAATTTGCTGTTTCGCATCCTCTAGCAAGTAAAATTATACTGTGTGGTGTGATAGAAGACATGTAGTACGCTCTCCTTCCTACTAAAAGTTCTTTTTGATAGTAAAGAAGCCCCTCTACCAAGTTAGGTCTTACACTTGGGACTCAGGATGACATCCTAGAGAAGCCTTGAGAATTTTTATGCCAACATGCAACAATCTCCTAGAAAAACAAGAAGCAATCTCCTAAGAAAAACAAATAATGGAACAGAGTAATTAACAAAATTGAGGGAAGTAGACTTCCAAACCATTGACCAAAGCTAAAGAGGGAAGAGTGCCAACCTAGACCTAATTAGAAAGTCCAGAGAAGAGCGTGTGTGCCAGACCCAGAGAGAACACCAGCTACAGCTAGCATTCACAGACAAGGGCAAATGACTGCTATTTAAAGAGACCAGAGGAGAAGTAATGACCACAAATAAAAAGGGAATGTGGTGAGCTGCTGGAAACGTGCTAATTTTGAAAGGGAGAGTGGTGTTTATGTTCTAGAAACTGCTCTAGAGGTATTTAAAAATAGGGATGGGTTCTGAGTAGCAGCAGAAGTGACTTCACAAAAATGAACCATGACTCAAGTGTCTCTTTTTTTATCAGTAAACCTAAACCTGCTGTCCTTTATATCACAAAAATGTGAATAACATATTGAATAAATGTATTGGAGCTCTGAGATCATTGCAGCTGGACCCATACAATGGTTTGGTTCCAGAACAAATGAGATGTGTTGTGTGTGTGTGTGTGTGTGTGTGTGTGTGTGTGTGTGTGTGTGTGAGAGAGAGAGAGAGAGAGAGAGAGAGAGAGAGAGAGAGAGAGAGATGCATATAATTTTAATATTTATTTTCTGCACCCATCTGCATTGTCTTGTATAGTATACTTCTGGGTTGACTGGTTTAAAAGGCAAAAGAAATTGACTAGAGTGTGTGCTGTGATTCAAGGACCTTATCCACCTTCCCATGCCCCTCCCCCATGCTTATACTGACTGCTAATCCCAGTGCCACGGCGTTAAGAGAGGCGGGCCTTTGGGACATAATTAGGTTGTGAGGGCACAGCCTTTGGGAATGAGATTAGTGCCTTCGTATAAAAGGCCGGAGAAGAACAGGAGAGGAGGGGGAGGGGAGAAAGGACAAAGTGAAGGAAAAAAAGAGCGCTGGGCGAACTCGTTCACTTTTCCCTCTTACTGTCAGGTGACGACTCCGACGTGCCTTCTAAGGCCACCTGTAAGGAGCTGGCCCTCCCAGCCAAGTCTGCCTGTTCTTCTTCTGTCTTGGACTTCTCAGCTTCCAGACCAAGCAATACATTTCTGTTGTGTATAAACTACCCAGCCTAAGGTTATTTAGCATGCCAGCAGGAAGGAACTAACATTGAGCCTGTATGAAATATGGAAATATCTGTACTCTTAAACTCCATAGCTTCACCAGAGTGGTCTACATTAAGACAAACAAAACAAGCCAACAAACTTTTTAAAAAAAACAGAACCCACATGAATTATCTTTAAGTAACACTTCTTTTAATGTATTCAGTCCATTTCAGACTAGCAGGAAAATGAAACTCCTTAAAAACACCCAGAATAATACTATCATCAGTTAGAACGTAAAGATCCTGACTTTTGAATAAGGACATTAGTGCTCACTGTAGATCAGCTTTTCATTGTTGATGATGTCATCAGATTTTCACTGCACTGCTTCCCAAAGGGGCTACCACATCTTATCTTCAAAAAGTAAAAACATCCATCAGACTGTGCACGTGGTGTGCACAGACTGATGGTGAGCAAAGTTGAATATTAGGAAGCTGATTTATTCCTCCCCCACCAAAAAAATAGAAAAATATCCCCTTGATTAGCTAAAGGAAGACAGTTGAGAAAGCCTCTGGTTTGAGAAAGCCTCTGGTTGTTCTGATCAACAAAAGAAAAGACTCATAGTGGTCTACAGAGCCAGAATACACCCAATATTTGACATAAACTCCAGAACATTTAAAAATTATTCATACTTCCTAAAATAATTCATTTAACATTCAAACTCATTAATACTCAAAATCTTAATGTTGAGTTCCATACGGACACTTCTTTCTCTGTCTTTCTCTCTCTGTCTCTCTCTCTCTGTCTCTCTGTCTCTCTCTGTCTCTCTCTGTCTCTGTCTCTCTCTCTCTCTCTCTCTCTCTCTCTCTCTCTCTCTCTCGTGTGTGTGTGTGTGTGTGTGTGTGTGTGTGTGTGTGTGTGTGTGTGTATTCCTAGTTCCTATAAGTACATGTATGTGTAATGTGCATATGGAAGCCAGAGCCATTGGTCACCTTCGAGCATTGGTCACCCTGAGTTTTGACAGAAGATCTTTCAATTGTCCTGGAGCTCACCTAGTAGGAAAGTCTGACTACTGACCACAAGCCCCCCAGCATCTTCTTCCTGTCCCCACATCCTCAGTCTTGACATTAAGCATACCACCGTGCCTGGATTTTCACACGGACCTGGGGACTGACCTCAAGTCCTCAGGCTTACAGAGCAAGCACTGAACTAAGAACCCTCACCCCAGCCCACCCCTGCCTAGCTCCATTTCCGCTCTTTATATAACGTGATTGGCCACACTTCTTTAAACTTGAAGACACACAGGCTCCTAGGAGTGCTCTTAAGAAGACAGTGGTTGTGGGGGGAAAATGGAAGAAGTAGAGGCATTTAGCTGCCACATAAAAAGCAGCCTGGAACCTGTGCCAACAACATACACACATTCTCTAGTCATTTGTGTCAGAAGCAATTTCCACACCGGGGACCACTTTCCTCAAATACACTGTGAATTCGTGAGCAAGGGATGTGAACAGAGGAGGAAGTTTCACTCCACTGCCTCCTCCATTACCTCTCACTTTTAGAGTATATTAAAAAAAAAGATTGTACCAACGTTTTCATAGAGTATATATACAAAGTCTTAGTGATTTGAATAAACAGTCTTATTTCTCTTGCTTTTACTGTTTCTTCTTCTTTCTCTCTCTCTCTCTCTCTCTCTCTCTCTCTCTCTCTCTCTCTCTCTCTCTCTTTCTTTCTTTCTTCTTTTTGGTGTTTTGAGACAGGGCCACCCTGTGTAGCCCTGGCTATCCCAGAACTCACTCTGTAGACCAGGCTGGCCTCCAACTCACACAGATCTGCCTGCCTCTGCCTCCCAGGTGCTGGGATTAAAGGTGTGCACCACCACCACCACCCTGGCTGCTTTTACTTTTAAAGTATTCATCTTTAGTTGGAAGATTCTAAAATCTTCTAAGTAACAGTGAGAGCACTTGTGAGCAGACTTTTTATTCTGTAGGCCTGAATGACTGAGGAAACGTTTCTTATTTATTTATTTATGCTGTATATAGTATTCTGCCTGCACGTGTCCTGCAGACCAGAAGAGGGCACTAGATCTCATTACGGGTGGTTGTAAGATACCATGTAGTTGCTGGGAATTGAACTCATGACCTCTGGAAGAGTAGTCAGTGCTCTTAACCGCTGAGCCACTTCTTCAGCCCGAAACATTTCTAAGTGTTAGAAAATAAGCCATCTTGGAAGTGAATAGAGAAACATTGCATTTAGAGAACAAAGCTATTTCACTAATCGGTTGACTTCCAGCTTTTCTCGGCAGAACAGTGAGAATGTTTAGGAGGAATACTGGTCCTATCATCTCTGACATGGCTGTCTTAGAGTCAGGGGTGATAGGCAGAATCACCTTCCCCTTCTAAATTTATGAACTTCAAGAATTATATTTGTAATATATACATGCCCATTTATACTTTGTGAAATTAATAGCCTAAAATGGCTTCTGGAATATCTCCACTGGATATCCAAAGGACCTCTTTATACCTTAATCATAAATGTGGAATTTGTTCAAAAAGAAACAAAAAGCATAATAGCAATAAAATAGAACTAACATTTTAAGATTGAATTAGCTCTGCTCCTAGTAATTCCATATATGGCCTTAGAAGAGTTACTTTATTTCATTTGGAGTTTGTTTTCCTTATTTGTACAATAAGAGAGTTTGATTTAATGGTGATTAGTGGCTTCTAACATTTAATTTAGCATTTCTGAATGGGGAAATGAACCATAATTCATCTGTGCTAAGTTTATTTCATGTATAGTTGAGAACACATTTTATTTTTAAATTCTAAACTGTCTCCTTTAGAATTCTTCTGGATTAGAACAAAGGCTTTTGGAAGAAAGCAAAAAGTGGGGAGGGGATCTGTACAACTTGTTTCGTTTTTGTGGAGTTGGGTGCATATTATGCCATAAAGTCTCCATTTGGTACAATAGGCAACAGGAAGTTGCTGAACACTTGGAAGAATGAAGTGATGTGTGATACGTGGTATTTAGAGCAAAGAATCATTTTCACTTTGGAGAGGGAAAATTGTACTGAAACTAAATGAGATATCAAGTAATGGGATCCAGGATTGAATTGACAGCTACCCAAATTGGTTTAGTACAAGTTAAAATTGCCCTGATATTGTGTTGTATGGCTGTAGTCCCAGCTGTTAGAAGAATCACAAATTTGAGGCCAGCCTAGGGCTAACATAGTGAGATCCCCATATCAATATCTATAACAATAATAATAGTAAATTCAAAAAATATTGAAAATAGAAATTAAGACTTAGTGATTGGTTAGATTCAGTTAGGGGGACAAGATAAAATAAAACCTGTAGTTCTAGGGCTGTGAATGTGTAGAACCAGAGACGACATGGTGTGCATTTAATGGAGGAGGAATGAGCATTTTTCTATTTCAGGAACTGGTGAGTCATTGGAAATGAGGCAGGATAAAAAGAGAGAAAATTAAGAAGGCATGGGGAAGGAAAGGAGCCCCTGGCCCCAGGGTGTGGCTGAAGCCTTAGACGCTGAGAGCCAGGAGTCCAGCAGAACATTTGCTGTAAAGCTTGACTACAATCACAGGATTTCTTTTATACAGAGATATTTCCAATGTAATGTCAAAGCAGCAGTGAATGTTCAAGGCCTAAGTGTACACGACCCCTTCTCCCTTCCCAGATGTAAACCTGTGATTTTCCAGGAGTCTCACAAGAAATATCCAGAGTAGAGGACATGTCAGTGCCCTTGTGCAATTCTTGGGACTTATCTTATCTTACCTTACCTAACAGTTCCACCTTATAAGGCTGCAATCCTATCCAATGTACCTCTGAAACCACCCTATAATCTCACTTACGGCGAAGGGAGGGTGGGGGTCTTAGCAATCTTCAAGATGTAACATGAGAAACACCAAGATGGTATGGATAGCTATGGCTAAGACACTTTAAACACCATCCTGCTTTGAGAAGACCACACCTGTTTTGTCCTTGAGCACCTCTCTTACCTGGATTCTTGAACTCACATCTATGTTAAAATCTCCTCATAAGCTCCAACGCTACTTCAGATTGGCTTGCCCTGACATTCTTTTCTACAGTGAAGTGCAGAATCCTAACTTTACCTGAGATCTCTAAGATTAATGCCTCAAGCAGCTGCAAATGGCAGCATGGAACAGTGTCTTTGGGTCTCCAGGCCCACTGCCTGTGACACAAGAGGGTGAAGTGGTTATTCATACACACGCTCTGTATTAAGGTGAAATGTGAAAACACCCTGGTGGGCGGGGGGCATGGGATGATAAGCTGGGACAAAGCATGAACTCTAGGGAATGTGTTAGGCAAGCAGGAAAAAGTGCAGAGAAATAAGATACTGGCCGAACCAGTGTCCTGGTCACCTGAGAGGAATTCTGTGAAGTCATTTGTCTGCAGGCCAGGAAGAGTGAAGGAAAAGGTCTGTCCAAATGAAGTATTGGGCAACTGAAGAACTAAAAGCAAAGAAAAAACAAAATTAACATTTGTCCCTCTGTTCAGAATATTCTTCAGGGGCTCTTCATTCTCCATTCTCATGCCAACATGCCTGGTGGGCACAGGGAACTATTTGTATCACTGCTTCACAGATTCGAAACCCCATACTCTCCTTTGAGGCAGATATGAAGAATGTTCTGGAAAGCATAAGGAATGGGAGGAAGCTGAAGAGATTTCAGGGGAAGTGAAAGTGTTCATCTTCGGTGTCCCTTTCTCAGTGTGAAAGCAGTGGGCCAGAGAGAGGAGTCGTTGTCTTTCTACACAGATTTAGAGTCAGCATGAGAATCCTGTAGGCATGCTGTAAGCATGATTCTTGTGTTGTCCTGGTAATAGAGGACTCTCTTTAGGAATGTGATAAATGGCTTAACTATTTTAATGCATCCTTAAAATACTTTTGGACACTGAGTATATTTGGAGTGTAGCTATCTCTTAACATATATAAATACCTTCCACGTTCACAACTCAAACCAATCTCAAAGCAATATTAAAATCAAACATAAGCCATAAACCTACAATAAATATTTTATTATAGAAAATACTTAACTAAGTGGAATATCCAGATATAAGCACAGCCAATATTTTGAGAGATTTATTATTCAATTATGTCATCTAACAGGATCACAGATTATTTTTAAAAGGAAATAGAAAAAGACCCCATTATGGTCTTTTCTAAAGATAAAGATATATATTAAAGAAAATGTTAATATTTTCTTATGCAAAATTAAATGTTTTTAATGGCATAGGTTTCCTAGATTTCCTTTTTTCATGTGTGTGTGTGTGTGTGTGTGTGTGTGTGTGTGTGTGTGTGTGTGTGTGTAGGCATATACACATATCTTCCATTCATCACTTCTCTCCTTGCACTATGTGTTTCTTCAAATCAAACTCAGGTACAGCAAGCACCCTTATGCAGGAGCCCTCCAACAATTGCTTGAGTCTATATACATGTGCAGATTTTCACAGCTGCAGTGTGCTATCTGATGGAAGGACGCAAGCTGTATTTTGAAACAAAGGATAACTCTTTTCACTAATTCTCTCGGTCCTATTTCACAATGTCTTTTGTCTTCAACCACTTCCCAACTTTAGTTTCTATGGCAACAGGACAAATCAGAAAGTACTTGGAACTATTTTAAAGTGTTGTGTCTAGGATTTATAACTTGGATCCAGACAACTGTAGTTCAACTAAAATGAGTCTCTGTTAACATCTTTTAAAGTAGAGAAACTCAGGCTATGATTCCATAGTATGTTTGCATTTTCAAAGATTTCCTTAAAGGTTTGTATCAAAGAGCCTTAAGATAATATTAAAATGTGGTAGTACATGCTTGAAAAATTAAATAATGAAAGATACAGCAATTATCCTAGTTAAACAGATGAAAATTATTTAACATTCTCTTAGCTAGAAGTATGATCCCTTATAGCATATGGTTAGTAGAAAAAATTATATTGGGCTTAGATTTGAAGCAGTGAGTAATTAAAAGTCTAGAGAAGTCAGACAAAATAAGAGCGTCAAAGGCCTCAAACTATACAAAAAGTGACCATGAATAAATCATGTGTCCTCTGTAGTACGTCTTCTGTAGTTGTGATGACAGGGTCTAAGAAGCATAGCGAAGAGGATAGGTTTTAATATTTAAAAAGTAACTTTAAAATCATGTTATATTACCACATAAGGGGGAAAAAGTTCACAAAACAAACTTTCAAGACTTTCTAGGTGAAAGTGTGTTCAAGAATCAAATCAGGAGCTATCAACAAGAGAGATGCCCACATGGACAGTGGAAATTCCACACAGTCTCGTTCCTAGATGAAGAGCTACAGGTGGTCAGTGGCTGCGGAAGAGGGAGAATTATCCTTCTACAGGGACAAGCTCCCACGTAGATCGTCCAGTCCCAAGGGGCCACCTCTGGACACAAGTACATACAGGCAACATTAAATGGACTCAGTAGGTCCATTCAATAGATATATAGATATATGTGTGTGCATATTTGTATACATATGTGTGCATATAAATATGTATATACATCTAAGGATGATAGTTGAAGAGGAGATCATGAATTTGGGGGAGGCATAGGACCTGTTGGCCGGGGAAGGAAGACAAAGTGGTGTGGATTCAGTGCTCATGTATGAGGTTCTCCAGTAAAATAAATTTAGGGGCTGAAGATAGGACTCAGCAGTTAAGTGCACTTTCTGCCCTTGCAGAGGATGGTGGTTCAGTTCCTAGCACTCAAGGGGGAGCTTACAACCAACTGTCACTCCCATTCCAGGGAATCCTGTGTCCTGGACACTAGGCATAACTACAGTGCACTTACATACGTGTAGGCCAAGCACTCATACCCTTAAAATGAAAATAAGTCATTAAAATATTCAACGATCTTAAAAAATAATGATTAATTTTTTACAAAGAGAGTGTTGTGATTTCTAGGAGAACTATTTGATTGTCACCATGATAAGTAGTTGCTGGGTAGAGGCCAGGGCTGTTAATTAGCATTTAGTGAATCAATCTATCAAAATGAAGAATTCTCCTCACATGCCCTCAGTCTTCATGATTTTCCAAAATCCTACTGCATGCTCATATAAGTGAAATGTGTGCAATTATATAAGCCTATAATTTAAACTATTTAACCTGTAAGCAATTTTTGTATAGTCTCATCTAAATAAATATACAAATTGCTATTTTTGTATCTTCAGTAATGAGGCTCTTCATTTTTCTATTTTATTTGAAAGAGTTTTTTATCTTCTTGACTAAATTTAGGTATAACTTTCTAAGTGTCTTCCAGTGTACTTATGAATGATCATGTATGTACATATTTATTAAAATATGTACTGATTTGTTTTCATTTTATTTCTATTTAATATTAAGAAACTTCACACTTAGTTTTCTGAATATATATATACACATTATTATATATAATGTTATTAATATATTTTGTTTGAAAGGAGGCAGTCAGCACTTTTACAGAGGTTCTGGACTAAGAAGATATCTCTTTTACTATAGTGATTATATGCAAAAGTGAGGACTTGAGTTTCATCCCCACTGGCCACATAAATCAAGTTTGGTGATACACATTGTAATACTAGTCCTGGTAAGGCAGAGACAGGAAGATCTCTGGGGCTCACTGGTTGGTCATTCTAGCTGAATTGGTGAGCCCCAGGTTCCAATGAGAGGCTCTTTCTCTAAAAACAAAGTTGATAATTCTTGAGGAACAACATCTGAGGTTTACCTCTGACCTCTACACTCATGTGCACACATGTGCATATAACAGTACCACCTTCCCTTAACATGCAAATGTTCTGATAGAGTTAAGAACCAATGAATTAAAATAAACATATGCAAATTATATACATTTTACCACTGCACCATAGATTTAGGTTTGTGGTAATGGAAGACAAGAAGTTTATTATATACTGTATTTTACGAAAACTTTTCCCTTTCCAAGTTTTGTTCTTAGGTGACGTGGAAAACAAACTCAGTAAGAAAGGTGTTCTGAAATAATGCTTGCGGGACATGCTGGGTAGCCACTGAATGCACACTTTGTTAAAATGGGTCAGTCTAAGGGCTTTCACCAGCATCACAGAGGGCCACTCCAGCCAGTGTGTTGACATGAGAGGAGAGAAGCAGAATGCCAGGCCCAGGCTCCACCAATCATCTCAGCAGGAGCTTTTCCTGCCCAGACCCTGGTTGTAGGGGAGGGAGCAGTGGGGAGCATTCAGACTTTAGATGCATCATGAAAGTGGAGTGTTAGCACTTACATATAGATCAGATTTGTTTTCAATAAGTGGAATAATTAAGGGACACTGCCCAGACTTTGGCCAGAGCAACTGCAGCAGTTGGGCTGCCTCTGTCTGGGGTGGGAAAGGTAGAGTAGGCTTAGAAAGATAATATTTAGATACAGGGTTTGAAATGTCTCTTAAATTTTCAAGTGGCAAGGCTGTAACAGATTTGTATCTAAGCCCAGAGTTCAGCAAAGACGTCTAGACCAGAGATAAATATTTACGACTTGTTGGCATTTATTGGCGCTTAATGTCAGGAGTCTGGATCACAGCATCATGAAAAGAAATATGGATAGAGGGAACCATATGATCAGAGGGAAGGGAGAGCAGGAAAGTGTTTGTCCTGGGTGCTAGGTGCAGAGAGTGTGTTAAGAAAGGTGTAATGAACTGGTTCAATAACGGTAGAGTGGAAACTGTCTTTGTCACAAATTCCCTTTCACAGATACCAAAACAGTTCAAAGAGCCAGAAACTGTTCAAAATATGTCATAACAAGAATGAAAGAAGAGGCAGAATTTAAACATAGCACACACACACCCCACTCTGAGCAGCCACTGAAAAGAAGTTGTTCTAATTATTCTCAAAAGAGAAAAAAAAAAACATTAGCCTATCAATTCGTTGTTTTGCTAATCCATCCTAGTGTGTGATGTTGTTGAGTCACTTTGGAACACTAAATTTTCGTGACCACATTGTATAAAAAGCCTCAAGCAGTGAGGAGAAGGGAAAGAGCAAGAAGTATTTATAGCAAATCTATTGTGGTCCAGGAGCTAGGCTAAGCAATTATGGACTTTTGATTGATTCTTTACAGCTAGCGAAGAAAGATATCATTAGCTTCATTTTACCTGGAAGGGAACCAACACCGTGTCTTCCACAAAGTGACATGGGTCACACTTGATCTTGTTCCTTCTTGGTTGGTTATAACTTTTTGAAGACCAAAGATGGTTCTAATAAACCACTAACATCTCTCTAGCCCTAATTCAAGGGGCTGTAGCAGCAGGATTCAGAGTTTGGGGTCAGCCCAAGAAACAGAAAGATTCTACCTCAAAAACTAAATAAACGAGTTTTGTTTAAAGACTCCACACTTCAGCCTGGCAAGACAGCTCAGCAAGTGAAAATCCCACCAAATCTCATTTGTTCTTCCATTACGTGCATGGGTGCAGAGTCAGTCACTTTTGAAATGTGTTCTCACTGTTTTACTCAGGCTGGTCTCAAACTTCTGGAATAAAGCAAACCTTACACACACACACACACACACACACACACACACACACACACACACACACGTACACGCACACACACACACACACACACACACACACACACACACACACACACTAATGCATGCACATGAGACAAGGTTCTATGTAGCCCAGGATAGCCTTGAAGTGGCTGTGTAGCTAATAATGACCTAACACTTGATCCCTCTGCCTCCATTTCCCAAGACAATTAGGTCCTTTTCATTTCTTGCCCATTGTGGACCATGCTGCAATGAACACTGGAGTGCAGATGTCTCTTTGACATGCCTGTTTTATTTCTGTTGGATGTGTGTCCAGTATTGAAGATCAGTTTGAATATATTAATATGCAGGTAGTCGCTCTTGATAACTAAATATTTACTTCTTTGGTTTTAAGGATCATCTTTAGGTCCTGCACTTCTCTTACTTCCGTTTACTTAAAAGATTGCTTGCAAATGAAATTAAAAAAAAAAAACATTTAGTACATGGTCACTGAGATTGAACTTGTTTAAACAGGAAGTTCTTAATCTAATCTTAAAACTTTTAAGTTACTGTAAATTTTTAAGTGTTCTAACACATCTACTTGCTTCAGCTCTTCTCCTCAGACTCCATTTTTTAAAACGTGTGCCTAATAACTCTTGATATCAAGACAAAATGTTGGATTCCACATCAGTATTTCACCAACAGATGTTGGGAACAGTCTCGGTTGTCTTCTTTCTGGACCAAGTTTTTCTTTACTTTTTCAGAATAAAGTAAGTAGGAAAACGAACAAAAAAATTGTTATGTAGGCCTGGTGGTTGAGGTCAATGGTTGTTTTAAAGTTGGCTACCAAACGTCTTTAATTCTTATGGATGTATTCCAAATCTACTGGCAGAAGTTCAGAAAATGAGGCAGAGATGATTATTTCCATAGCGGCGAACGGCTCCCGCTGAAGTTCCCCCTCCTCCTAATGAAACCCTTCCCTCTCTCCACCCCTCACTCTGCTAACTGAAGAATCAGAGTTCTCGTATTTTTCTGTCACTCATCTAAGATAAGCTGCTGGGACTAAGAATAAATATTTACTTTGCACCCCAACAGTTTTTAAACTTCTAACGATATTAGTTAAATTAACATACTTCACCGAAAACATGATTCAAAATATGAAGTATGATAAGGGTTTTTATTTCAAAAGCAAAGTACAGGCAGTATCTTGTATAAAATTATTATAAAATTGGACAAAAATACATATTTAAATCATTAGGTATTTTTAGAGTAACTGATAATGATTGCACTAACTAATATCACAAGTTGCACAGGGTTATCAGGAGGAACGTGACACTCTGTAGAATTAACTATGAACACTACTTATAAGGCTAGACAGCAGCCCAGTGAGGCAGGGATTAGAAATTAGATAACACAGTCCTCTCTCTCACAGTCATTCAGTTGTACCAGATGTAAAGAGCAGGAGGAAAGAGAGGAGAGAAGGCATGAAGGAAGGGGAGAGAAAGAGAGATGGAGACAGAAAAAGAGGCACAGAGAGAGAAAGAGCAAGAGAGAGAGATGGGGGGGGGAGTGCAAAGCAACAGACATCCTTCTACTCTCAGACCTCTACATTCTGGCTCTTCCTATTAAGAAGACTGATTTTTTTTTTGAGAGAGAGAGAGAGAGAGAGAGAGAGAGAGAGAGAGAGAGAGAGAGAGAGAGAGAGAGAGAGAGAGAGAGAAACCACATTAAAATGTGAGAGGAAAGAAAACATGCACTTGACCTTGTGACTGCTGAGGGCTGACATTCTGCCTTTATATGTTCTGCTTGGCTTAGCCTAAGATGAAGGCAACATCGAGCAATGGAATTATTTAAATATCAGATCTCAAAAATACACCATCCTCCGCGATGGCATGGAAGAGGGACAAGGCAGTGTCCTCCTCAGCGATGCCCAGCGTTCTGGAGTGTATCACAGGCACACCTCAACAGGACAAATGGGCCATCTGGCTTTGACAACCAAAACAAAATTACTCATTGCCCTTTACTCTGCAACTGTAATTATCTAATTACTATACATTGAAGTGGCTTTTAAAGTCCCAAAGTCCAAAACCCATGTCAAAATTTGGTAGTTTTCTCAGTAGAAATGAGCTTAACAATAGAATTACTAGGAGGGAGGAAAGATTATATCAAAATATATTATATGAAAAAATTTAAATTAAAAAAATCAAGAAGACAGGAGGATTACCAAATAAATTATGTTTGAGTCAACTATTGTACATCACTTCTCCAGTTCGATCAGCTCTGGGCAAATGCCTAAAGCCTAATTCTTGAGCCTGAGTCCAAGAACTAGAGCTCTGGTTCTGAGTCACCAATACCATCTCTGAAAATCTGAAAAACCAGTAAGAAATGTCTTAAAAGCAGATTCAAAAATTGTTCACTGGTTGTTTTGACCCGGGGACAGAGGAATGGTTAGTCCACGTTTTTTCTTTATATTTATAAAATCAATGAAGTGGGAGCTAGAGAAATGGCTTAGCAGAAAGAGCAGTGGCTGCCCTGGCAGAGGTCCAGGGTTCAGTCCCCAGCACTCAGATGGTGGCTCACAATCATCTGGAAGTCCCCTTCCAAGGCATCTGATGTCCTCTTCTGGCCTCCGCCGGCACAAGGTGTCCACACAGTGCACATACTTACATATAGGCAAAATGCGCAGACAAAAAAAAAATCCCAAGCCAACAATTGCTTCAGCCTCAGATGCAAGAGCGCACTTCTGCTTCCTGCTAAACTCTGCCCACACCCATGCTTGGTGTTGTTTCAGACTTTCTGTGGCCTCTGAGTTCCACTTCTGTATCTTTTTTTTAGCAACTTCAGGGTCACTAATAACAGCTCAGGGTTCCAATATTTTCAATTTATTTAAAGCAGTTAAGACTAAAAATTGTGTTTTACAAAAATTAGCAAAAAAGTGTATTAAAAGAATTCTCTAATATCACCACACTGTCAGATTTGTAATCTCTGAATGAGCATATATTTTGCATTAGCTTTGCTAAGGTTTTCAGTATTTTTCTGAAGCAGAAGACTTATAAGGTAGAGTAAATAGAGTCATTAAGCAAGGCCCATTGTGGCCAACCTTGGCCTGGGTATCACCCAAGACCCTGGACATGGGGTAGGGAGGACCTGTCAATAAGCACATTTTTGTGAAATTATCAAGAACAGAATTTTTTCTTTTTTGTTTTCATAGTACTAGGGATTCAAGCAAGGGCCTTGTATATGCTAGGCAGGCACTATCTCACTAACCTGCATCCCTAGCTTAAGAGGGACATGTCTTTCACAGAGTATACACTTATGGGTTTCTTGTTAATGAGTTTATTTAGCTCCTCAGTATTTGACTACTGCAGGATAAAGGAAGTGGTCTCCAAGGACTCTGGCCTGATAATTCCACCATTAAAACACTGAGGCTGTTACAGGACCAGTGACTCTATGTACACACTCATGGGTTCCATCAAACCCCAGTTCTTAAAATAGAGGGTTTTATAGGTATTATTTTCCAAGTCTCTGGTGAGATGAGGACTCACAGACTCTGAGTCTTTGTTTCACACACGTGCTACCAATTCTATTCGACTGACATAAACGCTAACAGAAGGAATCTGAAAGCCAAGGGAAACCTCCCTGCTTATTGTTGCTCCAGGTTTCCTTTGATTAGTGTTCAGGAAGCCAAGAGAATAAGGACCATTTATTCCAAAGGGCAGACATGGAAACAATGGTCTGGCAGCGTCATCTGACTGCCATGTTTGTGATTGGCAGGCGAGGATGACTCACATTTAGCTACCCTCATTTCTTGTAAATCCAAGGATTATAATTTCCTTTTTCTTTTGGTAAAGGCGGCTCTCTAATTTACTCTAATTCCTACACCCCTAACTGTGACCTCACACAAAACATACGGTAGCTTGGGTCAGTCACCAAACAGATTTTAAAAATGGCTCGGTGAGTATCCGTACACATTTGCATCCCTGGGACCTTTGGATCTGGGTCCTCAAACAGTCACAGGACATCAGGATAGTGTGTGCAACTAGATGAAGTTCCAATTTTTGAAGTTCACTCAAATCAAATATTAAAAGACAAAGTTTTTTTTGACCAAATGTAGAATGTGAAAGTCTACTTGTCATAATTCAGGTGAAATGGCTGTTTAAGATGCGCATGACTGGATTTGTGATAGAATCAAAAGGACAATTTAAAATCTGGAAGATTCTGGCCTCAGCACTGTACTTCATGATGAGGCAATAAAAGAACTCATTTCATGTCTATTTTAGAATGAAGAACTGAATAGGTTTCTACCATCATCATTGTTATCAGTTTTTATATATTTTATTAATTATTACCTCCTATCAAAATTATAGCACAAAACAAATCCAAGTTGATAGGATGAGTACTGTCTATAAAACACAACCCAAATCTATTATAGACCAAAATGAAACTTTTGTAGTGTGTGTGTGTGTGTGTGTGTGTGTGTGTGTGTGTGTTCTTTCCTTTTACCATGAGGTTTTAGGGATCAAACTCAGCTCACCAGTATATATACACATACGTACATAGGACATGAAGTTGTGAGGGGGAGGGATGTGTTTTCGCCATACAAGGGGAGTTAGAGGGGCGTGAAGGAAGATGGAATGAAGATGAATGATCATATTTCATTTTATATGCATATGCAATCTTTTTAATGTATGCAATTCTTAAGAATAAATAAAGCTCCTAATTAAAAATGAAAGAGTTAATGAATAAATAAAAGTTTTAAACTTTCGAATACATGCATGTGAAATTTATGAGAGAGTAAGTACAACTCATGAATAAAGTTGTTATTTTCCATAGAACTTTTAGTGATCTTTGGAATTTCAAAAAATATCTTTCAAAAGAAGTTTTAGTAAGTAGAAAATTGGAATTGACAAAAAGGAAAAATATTCACATTCCTATTTTGAGTCATGAAACCTAGCTCCCAAACCTTCCAGTCTCAGATTTGAAGTGTCCCTGGGTAAATGGAAACCTTCGATTCAGCTGAAGAAAATAAACACTCTCAGTAGGCGTGTGGTGTTTAGAGAGTTCAAAGCTAGGACAATGTGAAGGGAGCAAAGATTATCTCTTCCTCTTTTGCTCAGATTTCCCCTTAACTGGTTTCCAGAGAATATTAGTCTTTATTGTTTTGTCTGAAAATCACAAGCCTTGTCGGTGGTCATAATCAAGAGCTGCTGGGGGACACTAATTCACATGTTTCAAAGTGTCCTTTGAAAGTTTCGAAACCTTTCAAGTTTGGAATTGTAATTATTACAGCTGTATCCAGAGATTTTTATCATTAAATGTAGGATGACACAAGAAGGCCTGACTTTTTGCTAAGCTCACCTGTGAGAACCTGGTTTAGCTGTAGTCTTGACCCATCCTCTGCTCTCCAAAAGAACAGGCTCTGTCTTCGAACTCTAGAGAATAAAACTGGGGAAGGAGAAAAGAGGGTAGAAAGAGCAGCTCTGGAGAAGGGAGAGGCGAGCAGATTCAGAGGAACATCGGAGGGAAGGAAACAGCTTGCATGGGAAGGAGGTATATGGGAGAAGCAGGAAGGAGATTTGAAGAGATTCCCTGGACCTTCTTCATGGTTCTTGACATACAGGTTTTTTTTTGAAGTGACGCTTTGGTGGCCCCGACTCCTCTCTGTCACTGAGCCCAGTGGCCTGATCCTTCCACACCCATCTGCATCTCTGATCCTCAGTGACAAAGATCAATGGAGGTCCACATTCTCCCCCCACACCAGCTTACCAGTTTCCATGGTGGAAACAGTTGCAATTTAGAATCAAAACCTGAATTGAACAACTAGATACTTAAGTTCTGCAGAAATTGGGGAACTTTAATTTGCAATGAGACATGCCACCATGCTTCAAAGAGAGATAAAAAGGGAAATAAAAATTTCTCCTGAATGTCTGTGTTCCTTAGGTGTGAGAAGGAAACACCCACAGATAAACAAGCCAAAGAGAAGATGTCATCTCACATGATTTTTTCTCCTTCCCAGATATATAATAAATTCTCTCATCATTATAAAATTTTGATTTCGAAAGAACTTTAAAATCCTTGAGCTCACAATTATCTGTTCTCCTTAAGTCTATTGGTATATGTCTATACCTGGTTCTTAAACTAGCCTGACTGGAGCAGGGTTTTACAACCACGAGTGGTTTTCACACCACACTTTCAAGGCACATTTATCCATTTATGTCTACAGTTTTAGATGTCAGGACATGGGCAGGGTGCTACCTTCATCTAGTGGGTAGAAGCCAGAGATGGTATAACTGCATGACTGTGTACAGGACAGTATCATGTAAGAAACTACCTGACCCCCAAAGGTCATAGTATCAGTATTGAGAAACCATGGTCAAGGGCCTTCTAAGGTTCCCATGGTGTCCTTTTTTACCAAGCACAGTCTCTTCACTTCTACCTTCCTGTGTGATCAGAGCCAGTCCTTTGCCTTCATCAATACCAACTTCTCTTCTCCCCAGTCCTGCCTTCAATAGAACAAAGGACTTTTCCACATGACATCTGTATTAATTGGCAGTCCTTGTTCATAGTTCAACTTGAAAGAAATGGGGCACTGTGCCTAGTACAGTACAGTACAGTATAATACAGAAGAGGATAGATAGTACAGTATAAGTAACCACGTGGGATTTGGGTACTGTAGTAGTTACGTTTGCATAACTGTAACCAAGATACCTGAGAAAAACCTTAAGGTGGGAACTTTTTTTTTTTTTTTTTTTTGGCTCATAGTTTCATGCTTGGTTGGCCTAATGAGCTTGGGAAGAACATCATGGCAGCATGATGATTGGGTGAATGACCTTCTTCACCCCATGGTAGACAGGAAGCAGAAAGCAGGAGACAGGAAAGGGCCAAGGTCAAGTTAGCTCCAATACCCCACCCCAGTGACTTACTTCCTGCAGCTAGGTCACAACTTGTAAAGTTTCCAGAACCTCCCCAAATAAAACCATGAGCTATCCTGGGGGAAGATTTCATATTCAAGCCATAACCACAGATAATTCTTATAAGAGTTAGATGAGCACATACTTAGGAGGCACTGGGGATGCGGCCTGACATCTAAGTACTTAATATGCGTTGAGCATCATTATTATTTTTTGCTTTGATACCGAGATCCGTGTTGACCAACTCACTTCCTCTTCTACCACAAGTCTGGGAAGCAGGGGTAATGGTGGTTTCTCTCAAATGCTTGCCTAAGTTATTGCTTTTTTCCCACGTCTGTCCTGCCCAGTGTTTCTTCTACAGTGATGAGGCAAGATGTGCCTGTTTCACTCTTGCTTGATTTGAGGTATTTATATACCCTCTTGAAACAAGGAACACTGATGAGTGTAAGAGCAAAGAGGACCAATACTCAAAGCGCCGTCGTGGGTGGCAGAATTCTCGGACTGCATTGGTGTGAAGACAGGTGAATGCTGGGAAAAGTATCAGATTCTGGCATGACTGACCCTGCGCATTGCGATGCCTTTCACGGACATGAAATTTGTAGAAACAAAAGGAAGTTCTCAACCAAGCTGCTGTGTTGCTTTTGCCCATGAATTTGTGGTGGAAGGAGAAAAAGGAGAGACAGGGGTCTAGAAGAAAGGGAGGCTTGTAGGTTTCATCTCAAAAGAGACATCAGAACTAGTAATAAGTATTTGTTTGGTTTTTGATTTTTGTTTTTGCAAAAAATGGTAATTAATTAAAAGACTACATAAAAACAAGACAGTTGAATCTTTGAGAAGCTATCTCTGGATGGATGGATGGATGGATATGTGGGTAGGTGGGTGGATGAGTGGTCAGGTGGATGGATAGGTGGATAGATATGTGTTGGGGGCAGGTGGATAGATGGACAGATATGTGGGTGGTTGGATGAATGGATGGAAGGGTGCATAGATAGGACATTGCATAATAAGGTAAATTAAGGGCATACTTGTTTTCAGAGGTTCTGAGGAGAGTGCACTTCCTGCTATAGATTCTTCTTGGGAAATACTAAAAGCCCAAACCACCATAAAGAAAATGAAAGTGATGTGTGTGGTATGGTTTCCCTATTTTGATGTTTTATGTTCTGTGTTATGAATTGTGTAACAATTGTTACTCAGTTTATGTTGGCTTTGTTGAATGTTGTGTCCCACTCAAACATTTGAAAAACAAACTTCCATATTAATTATGTATCTGTTTTACTCTTTCAGATCATAAGGCAAATGGATTTTCTGCATCAAAAGACCACCATCAAGAAGTTACAGTAATAGAGTACCACGGTATGGCATCTTACAGGTTTAACTGGATTGATTAGTTAACGTACTGTGTTTCTATGTAAGATCTTCTGCCCACTCCACACTGTGTGTGTGTGTGTGTGTGTGTGTGTGTGTGTGTGTGTGTGTGTGTGTGTGTGTGTTGAGAGAGGGCATGCAGGGTGGGAGGACAACTTTGTGGAGTCAGTTCTCTCCTTCCACCTTATGTGGATTCCCAGGGATCAAACTCAGGTCTCCCGGCTTTTGTGGTCAGCCTTTTAACTGCTGAGCCGTTGAACTCGCTGCCTGCTCACACCTCATTTGTCTCCTTTGGTGGTCTGTTTGGTTCTTGTGATGCCATTTATCATCAGCCATGATGCTGGTAGTGGGTGCCATTTATCATGTACTTAGAGCTTCTGTAGTAGTCACTCTGGTAGCCACCTTATAGCCAGTCAGGTTTTGGTCCGTTCTTCTGAAGAGGAACTTTTGGCCTCAGGCATCCTGGTTTCAAAGATGAACAAGATAACGTTGGGGTAGAAGTTCCATTAGGTCACCTCGGCAGTACAAGATTAGGGTGGTATAACAAAAAGCACTCAGATAATTCAGTGAAGGCCTTTAAGTTGTAACATGATTAAGCTAATAAGACCCACTTCATGGCCGGTCAATTTCAAATGAGGGAAGGTGGCTAAGAGGTATAAATGCCTGAAAGTGAGTTGGACTCTCTAGAGTGTGTGCAGGAGGCTAAACAGAGCTGGCATCATGCCAGAAGGGAGGCTGGAAAGCAGAGAGTGCGCACAGCGGGAGAGGATGACCTCAAGAGGCAAAATGAAATTCAGCTTCCCTTCTTCTACTCACTTTCCCAGAGGCACTTACCTAGCTAGGTCCAGCCAGACGCGGTGGGTGTACATGCCTCGGGTTTAATATCTCTATGAAAACGTCAAGATTACGTGCTTTATTCTTACATTACCTTTAAAACACTGGGCAAAATTAACATAACTTTAAAATCTGACACCTTAAAATGTAAACACTGCAGTGGGATTCAGTATATCCAAAATGTTCTAAAAGCACCACCCCTCCCTAGACCCAGAACATTTCCTCTACTCCAAAGTGAAATCCTTTGCCCTTCGGCTTTACTTTTTAAAGACATGCTTTATTTTTTAATATAGAAAATCCTTCTATAATTTATTGCAGTCAAAAGTTAATCTCAGGGATGAAGTTACTATGCTCAGTGAGAAATTACTTCGTGGCAAGGTCAATGCTTACCCACATACGAGGTGCTGGGTTTAATGCAGTGCAAGCACACTCAAACACACACACACACACACACACACACACACACACACACACACACACACACACACCAGTCAATTTTACTCCAGAGTAAATGTTTACTCTTTTCTCCTTTCACTTTCTTTTAGTTAGAGTGGACTTTAGTTCTATTTCATCTGTGCCCTGCTTATTCCAATTTGGCTCTTCATTAAGCAAAAATCAATCTGTAGTTTCTTCCACATTTTTTTTTCTTTTTGCAGTAACTAAAAATCTGTGACATCTTGTGATTTGTATACATGAAACACATTTCATTCAGGTTTTTTTTTCTTGTATTTCTCTGATGTCAAAAAGTTATGAATTAATCCCTGATTCTCAGGGCTGCTGGTCTGCCTCACTTCCCACGGTGCTGCCAAAAGCAGATTAAGCCCGAAATCAGGGCAGCTCTGGCAGGCTTGGACATCACATGAGCAGCTCTCTGCAGCATGCAAACCTGAAAGCTATTAATCAGAGTCTAAGAGCAACCATTTTCTTGAACAATGGTCTTTTTTTTTTTTTCAATCAAGATTAAACAGATGTTTTGACACCATAATCCACTTTAATAGAAAAGGTTGGCACCTTTTTGTGTATTAATGTGTCTTGTGTGAAGAAATATGATTCATGTCAACACTACCCAAAACAGAGGTAACATTTTAGTAGAGATTTGGGCAATGTAAATGTAGGCTTGTGATAAAATCTTGTGTGGATTTCTAGCATGTGGAGGTGAGTTTATAATTACAACTAAAGAGAATTTCCCCATGGATGAGAATAACAGGGCATTTTTGGAGCACATGCTATATGCAAGGTATAATGTGTATCAAACACACACACACACACACACACATACATATATATATAATGATATACATTATATATAATTTTGACAGGAATTACTATTTTATCATTTCACTGATATGAGTATGATGCTCCCATTCTCTCAGGCCTAATATGTGACAAAGGTCTAACTTGATGGCCTGTGCTGTGAACCTCCATGCCACCGTAATTCTGAAGCCAGATATGGAAAATTATGCCAGCTGCGAGTTTCAAATTTTGGCTGGAGAAAAGGGGGAGTTAACATCTGGGATCTTTATCCGGAAATGTTAGCCCCATAGTGCTGGCACTTTCACTATGTGTATTCATATCCCAGGACTGTCTTAACAAAATGCTACAGACTCTGAAACAATAGCCTTGTTCTCTGACAATGCTAGAGCTCAAGATCAAGGTATTGCTGCCTTAGGGCAGTGGTTCTCAACCTGTGCCCCGTGGGGTGGAACACCACTATCACAGGGGTCACCTAAGGCCATCAGAGAATGCAGATGTTTACATTATGATTCATAACATAGCAAAATTAGGGTTCTGGAGTAGCAATGAAAGTAATTTTATGGTTGGGTCACCACAACACGAGGAACTGCATTAAAGGGTGGCAGCGTTAGGAAGGTTGAGAACCACTGCCTTGGGGCTCTTGGTCTGGACTTCCCTGTGCAGGACACTTTCTCAAAGAATCTTAGAACCAAGTTCCCCGTCTTCTAAATCTTTGATCAGATGTTACCTTCTGAGAGCGGTCAACTGTTCTGGACTTTGTCCCAGCAATCCCCATCTCCCCTGCTGTTTCCTCTCCCCGTCTCCACAGCTCTCACCTTCTGGGGCACTTGTTGCTTGTCGGCCTGCCTTTTCCTGCTGGATTGTCAGATCCCAAAAGCCAAGGATCCTTCCCTGCTCGCTGATTACAGCTCAAGAACAATGCTGGCCCACAGTGTTACTGAACATAATTTGAACAACTGGGTAGATCACTTCTTCACATTATATATATATTCCGTAAGAAGGAGACTAAAGTCAAATCACTAGGGAAAGTCATTGGTTACATTTTCTAAAGGATTTCCTCAAGTTTTTCCACGGGACAGTGAGGGAAGGATCGGGGGGAGGCACTCACCAAAAGGGATGTGTTTGTGTGCATGTTTAGTTAAATATATGAACAGTGTGGTGCAGTATAAACTTATCTCTTAAGATGTAGGAGGTAAGACACAGAGAAACAGTGAAAACGAGTGTGGGTGTGTGCATAATTGTTGGAAAACTCAACAAAATACGGGAAGGAAACCTATCTAAAACTCAAGACTCCGGAAGTTACCACCCTTTCTCCTTAATCAACAGAACAGAACTGTTTCCTCAGACAGGTCCCTTAGCACACATTTGTCTTTGGAGCATTGTTGTAAACACCTCTGAAAACGATCATTCGGAGCGGGGTGAATGTTTAAAGCTTTAAGCACTCTTAAAACAGCGTAGGGTTCTTTTTTTTTTTTTCCCTTGCCTTTTTTTTTTCTCTAGCCATTTTTCTACTACCTTTCATTTTAGTTCTATAAATAGAAGCACAACTGAAAATTTAGAAACACACGACAGGCTACACATAACAACAACAAGCCCTTGGTCTATCACATACCCATCAGCACTGGGTTAGTTCGCAAACAGGTGCCTGCAGACTTTTTGTCCAGGACTATGCTCTATCTATAATACGGGACTTTTTAAAACGAACATTCAATGTTCTTGTTTTAAAATAATTTATTGTTATTTATGTGCATTGATGTTCTGTCTGCATGGATGTCTGTGTGAGGGTGTTAGAGTTTGGAGTTACAGACAGTTGTAAGCTGCCATGTGGGTGCTGGGAATTGAACCTGGGTCCTCTGGAAGAGCAGTCAGTGCCCTTAATCATTGTGTCATCCCTCCAGCCCCTAACACTAAATGTTCTTAAACATCAAAATCAGACATATGGAAAAGATTTTAACCTAATTTTTTATTCAGTGAAAGATCCTCTGCTTTTTTTTTAAGCTCAAACCACATGCCTTATGGTTAAAAATATTCAGAAATATGAAGTTGGCACTCAAAGGAGCCTACTTGAAACATGCTTTTAAACTATTTATAGCTGGAGCTTCTGCTTGGCAGCTTGGAGTAGTATTGAGACGAGTGTTGGGTGACTCTCCCCCTAGTCATTTGGTTGGACAGTCAAGAGAGGTGACTCCCTCGCCATGGGCGATGGTGGCACACACCTTTAATCCCAGCACTCTGGACACAGAGCCAGGTGGAAGAAGTGACTCCCTCAGAGGTTCCAGGAATTCTTTAATGATGGAACTGTGGCAAATTTACTGTCATGAAACTGATCTTTGATACACTGAAGTCAAATTGATGTGAAGATTCATCTTTTAATAGTTAATCCAGATTGAGACAAAGTTATAGGCAGTAATTTTGCAGTAGGAACCTACAATTTATTATAGGGCTTTATTAGGTGTATATTAATGTCTTCATAGAGAGTCACAAGGGAACTGAGTGGGAATGTAGCCGGTGAGGAACTTCTGTGCATTTTTCCAGCATGCATTGGCGGGACCAAGTGTCTTTCTTAGGTACAAATGTCCAGTCCTCCCCCTTGAGCTCCCTCTTGATGCACATCATCTTCGCCTGAAATGACGTCATCTTGCCTGCATCTTCCATCAAACTTTAGAATCCTCAGATGCTGAGACTTAGACTAACAAGTAAATACTTAGTCACAGCTGCTGTTTGTTAAGCACTAACAACGTTGAGGCCTGTATGTTGTGCATATATTGCTGCTTTTGAAGACTCACAATGGTGTGAGCTACTATTCCATTTCAGGGATGGCCACTCAGATTCCAGAGCTAGGATTATGTCATATAATTATTACAGAGAAGATCGGCTATGCTCCCAATTCATCTTTGGGTGAAGCCAACATGGTATCTGTTGATGTGATGTATTGGTGTCTCTGTGTGTGGCTGGGTGGAGATGAATGGATGGATGGAAATGAAAAAAAAAAATTGAAGTAATTTAAAAATTGTTTTAAAGTTTTTTAAATTAAGTAAGGTGTAAGCTCATAGGAACAATTAGAAAACTTATTTTCCCTATTGTTTCTAGAGGCTATTTTAGCTTGTAAAACCCCAAAGAAGACTACTTCGTCCAGATTGGAGTGGAAGAAACTGGGACAGGGTGTCTCCTTGGTCTACTATCAACAGGCTCTCCAAGGTAAGAAACTGGAGACTGAAGAGGTCAGAGTGAGAAGACACCACGTACAGCTCATTTAATTTACAAATGGGAACAGGACATGACTGATTACTGAAAATGTGTTTCTGTAAGTGTGAGATGAAATGAACAGTGTCTGAGACCTAAAATACAACAGTCATAAAAACCAGATAGCAAAAGTAGGTGAATTCCACCGAGGCCTGGGACCCTTGGTTACTTAACACAAAATACAATTATTTTTGCTGGCCTAGTAAATCAAACTGTTAGAGAGGAGAAAATCACTGGCCTGAAATTGGGCTGTGCATGATCGTGCATGCCTTTAATCTTGGCACTCTAGAAGCAGAGGCAGGGAGAGCTCTGTGAGTTTATGGCTAAGCAGGATAGCCAGGACTACAAAGGGAGACCCTGTCTCAAAAACAAAACAAAACAAGCAAATGAAAAGATGAGACTGGGCCAGGCGGCGGTGGCACACACCTTTAATCCCAGCACTCAGGAGGCAGAGCCAGGTGGATCTCTGTGAGTTCCAAGCCAGCCTGGTCTACAGAGTGAGATCCTGGACAGGCACCAAAAACTACTGTCTCGTAAAACAAAACAAAAATAAAAGAAAAGATGAGACTGGAAAGTCTACCACTGAGAAGCCTGGAAAGTTGGGATGTGAGGATGGACTGTTAGTTACAATAGGAGCCTGGAGAGTTGGAATGCATAGACTGTTAGTTACAATAACTGTTAGCAAGTACTTTTCATTTGTTGTACATGTCTTTCACGCTCTACTCTTCCTTCGGATTATATAATTTATTATTAAATAAAATATGATAATGGTGGGTGTGCTATAGCATTAGTTTGTATGCTGGTAACTTCTCTGTTGCTGTCATAAAATTCTCTGACAAAGGCAACTTAAGGACGAAAGGGCTTACTTTGGCTTACTGTCCCAGAGGGATAGAGTCTATCGTAGCAGGAAGGCATGGCAGCTGGATCAGGAAGCTTGCTGATGACATTTTTATCCATACACAGGAAGCAAAGAAGTACAAAAGGAAGTGAGGTGAAGCTAATCAAGACAATGCTTTTATGATCCTTGCCACCTACCTCTTTTTCTCTGTTATTACCGCAATGAGCATATATAAAGTTACTGTTCTGACCAGTTAAATCAGACTCTTCAATTTTGAAAGCAGAAACAGATGCGAGACAGGTGGCAAGGCAGGCATTGAGTTGAGTTCTTTAAAGGCAAACATGGTGCCAAATGTAATGGTATACACCTTTAATCCCTGCACTCAGGAAGCAGAGGTGTGTAGGTCTCTGTGAGTTTAAGACAAACCTGGTCTACATAGAGAGTTTCAGGTCAGCCAAGGCTATATAGAGAGACCCTGGAGAGAGAGAGGGCAGTATGTGAAACTTAATAGTCTTTAGTAGTCTAAAAATGCCCCCCAAAATGCATAAAATGCACATGTAACTTCAATGTTTAAATTTAAGTTTTACCAGGAAAACAAATGCTTTAGTTTTGAATGAAGTAGCTTGAGGAAGACACTCCATAGAAAGCTGCTTGCATTGCTTCTAACACTATTGTCTTTTTCCTTCCAAAAGGTGACTTTAAAGATCGAGCTGAGATGATAGATTTCAACATACGAATCAAAAACGTTACAAGAAATGATGCTGGAAAGTATCGCTGTGAAGTCAGCGCTCCATCTGAGCAAGGCCAGAACCTGCAGGAAGACACAGTCACTCTAGAAGTCTTGGGTAATGCCCATGCACGCATGTGTAACTGCCGTCAGCTGTCCCAGCCTCAGCCCCAGCCCTGGGGGTGAGACACAAACCCAGAGTCCCAGCCAGTACCGCCATATTCTGCAAGCACCTTCCCAGAAGGACCCAGGCTATTTCCATCAGACCACTAGCTGCTGGAATCACTGTTTCCTCAGCTCTCTCTGTTTAAGACTGAACTAGCCTGCAATGGTTTTGCTCTGTACCACGAACATTCTGTTTTTGTTTGTTTTTCAGTATCCTAGATAGTGTCCCATAAGTTGATGGAAAGCCAACAGAAGAAACAGCAATTGTAGGCCAGCAGAAAAATCAGAAAGTGTTTGGTTCAAGAGAATTGGCATTTATTTGGTAGCTAGCAGATGTAAAGTGCTTTCACACAGTATTTTACTTAATCTTCACTACAAAACCAATTGTTACAAATGAGGAAATAGAAGTTCAATTCTTTGCTCAGTGCCATAAAATTAGAACATGTTCCAACCAAGATTTGGATGCAGATGAGGTTGATTCCAAGGCTGCTATGATTAACCAGCAGAAGAATGATTGGTAGATAAAACAGTTCACAACAGCAGTAGGCAGAACCATCTTTTCTATGATGTTAGCATAAGAAGCCAAGAAAAACAACCTCTTCTCTTTAAAAAATGTTATTCAGAGTCTTTCTGAAGCAGTATTATTTTTCAACTTTTTGACTAAGGCCAAGTATAAAATCCAGTGACACGCTGGTATAAAGTGTAATTCAGAGAACCTTGCAGCAGATTCAGTTGGTATAATCACTTTCTATTCTACATAGTGAATTATCATACATTAGCTTAAGAGAATAGTCCTTCATCAGCTTCTGGTTCTATGGATGAAAGGTCCAGGAGCAAGGCTCGGTCTACTCAGTGTTCCACAAGGCTGAAATGAAAGTTTTACATGGGCTCAACTCCTTTCTCCAGGCTCTGGGGAAAATCTGTTTCCAAGCTCCTCCTTGGTGTCGGCAGATTTTTACTTCCTTATGATTGTAGGCCTGAGATCCTAGACCATGCTCCCTATCATCTAGAGTCACACTCATTTCTTAGAGGCTGTGCATTTTCCTGTCACCTCACCCTTTTCATCTTCAGTACAGCAGAGGCATGCTTGATCCTTCTTGTACTTTGAATTGCCAGCATTTCCTTTAGTAATTAACCAGAATAAACCCTGCATTTAAAAGGTCCATGCTGGGGACTGGAGAATGGGCCACCAGTGGTTAAGAGAACTTGTTGCTCCTACAGATGACCCTGGTTGGTCCACATTAATTTTGCAGCATCCAGATGGGAAATGACAAACCTATTACTCCAGGTCCTGAAGATCTGCTACCCTCTTCTGGCCTTCATGGGCATTGCATGCACTTGATACACATAAATACATACAGGCAAAACACCCATACCCATTAAATATAAATAAGTAAATCTTCAAAAGGTCCATGTTGTGGCCAGATCCACCTTTCTATATTACAAACAATAGATTTGGAATCTTTTTTTCTTTTTTCTTGGTTTTTTTTTTGGGGGGGGGGGTTCTCTGTGTAGTTTTGGTGCCTGTCCTGAATCTAGCTCTGTAGACCACGCTGGCCTCGAACTCACAGAGATCTATCTGGCTCTGCCTCCCGAATGCTGGGATTAAAGGTGTGAGCCACCACCGCCCAGCCACTTTTTTTTTTTTTCAAAATAGGGTTTGTTGTAGCTCTGGCTGTCTTGGAACTTACCTTGTAGACTAGGCTGGCCTCAAACTCACAGAGATCCACCTGCCTCTGCCTCCTAAGTGCTAGAATCAAAGGCATGTACAATCACCACCCCCTGGTAATTTGGAATCTTAATGACATTTGCCAAATTTCTTCACAGTACTTTTATATTTTAAATATCTGAGAGACCATGTATATATACTGAAGATGGGGGTCTTCTGGGACTGTCTTGGATTCTGCCTACCATTGTCAGCCCTGAGTTTTCCAGGAGACTATGGACAGTTACCTACTAAATTTTGTTTTACTTCAAGTCCCTAAGACCCACTTTCTCCAATGAGATCCCACTTCTTTTTTTAAGTTTAAAAAAAGCATTTTATAATAAAATAAGGTGTAATAAGATAAAAGACCCCACTTCTTAAAGTTTTCAAAACCTCTCCTAAAGGACCGCCAGCTGGAGAGCAACTGTTCAAATACATGAGTCCATGGGGGTCACTTCATGGTCAGATCTTATCATTCTGCCCCTGGTCCCCATAAACTTGTGGATATTTAGTAAGGGGAAGTGCATACAGTCTAACTTCAGAAATCACTGGTCTCATGGCCCGAACCCTGTTCTAAAGTCTGACGTCTTAAATCATTCAAAGCAATCGCTTAATCATGAACTCCTATAAAATAACAAAATACAGTGTTTCACAATGAACATCCCCATTCTGAAAGGGAATAATGGAGGCATAGTAAGGAAAGGCAGGGCTAAAGCCAGACCAAGACAGAATGAAAAGTACCGAAGTCTGCGGCTCTATGTCCACTCTCTGGGGCTCTTGGTGGGATCATCTGGGCTCAATGACCTTTGTAGCTGTTGCTCACTGTTACCTGAGGCACAGGTGGCTTCTCTTTGGGGATAGCTCCATTTGGTGCTGGAATGTTTTCTCAGTGAAGGTCCAGTGCTTCTGACAATCCTAATATCCTGGGGTCTCACTACAGCTTGGACTAGACCCTTACAGTTTCACATGCAGCCCACACAAGAGCTCCATGCAAAGAATCTGACACTGTTCCACAGCTGTTGCAACAGCTTTCTGGGATCTCAGTACACTTGCCTTTCTCTTGAACCAGAATGCCTGAAAACAAGCAAACAAACCAACCAGCAGCATTGAAATAATTCCTAGTACTGTAGCCTGCTCCAGATGCGTCTTGACCCTCTTGGACCACAGTGTAGCAGCCTCTGTGTGCATTTGCTACTGAACTCAGGCAGAACTCTTCGATTGATGTCTGTTTTACAGAATGACACCTACAAGGCTGTTTTCAGGAATGCTTCTTCTTCAGGAATTTGAATTGTTACACCATGGAGCTCTTCTTGATGAGTGGGTTTTCCTCTCACGGCACCCTTTCTTCCTTGGTGGTGCCAATATGTTTAACAATTACAGCTGCTTTGTCTGAACTCACCTTGCCCTCTGCCTGCAATTTAAACATTTCTGTGCACCTTTCCTTGTTATAAATGTCTCTTGCACATCCTTCTCCTTTCTCCTTGTAAATCTGACAAAGGCAGTGAAGAGTTACCATGCAGTGCTTGCAGCCTATGCAGTCGTGACATTTCCTCAGCCAAACAACTTAGTCCACTGCCTTAAAATTCAGCCTCAACCCAGTTTTCAGGACACTGGCAGAGAGGAGCCAGATCCATTGTCTCAATGTCATAGTAATGGCCTCTAATCCAATTTCTGATACAAGTCAAGTTCTTCATCCTGTCTCTGAGCAAGCACAGTCTTTACTGTTCACCCTTCTATTGGCATTCTTATCTTCCACAACCCACCAAAATAAACCATTAACTTCTGTTTATAGCATTATATGGCTTCTCTACCACTCCAAACTCTATTGCAGTCCTGCAAACTAGTTCCTAAGGCTTATGAACTGTGTGGTCAGAGTCCCAGCAATGTTTCCACTTCTTATTATTAGTTACTTCTCTCATTTCTGTGACCACCTACATGACAAGGAACAACTTAAAGAAGGCTCGTGTTTTGAACGGCCGTAAGTCCAGCATGGTAGAGAAGTCATTGAGATGGGACCAGCTCATCTGGGGCAGTGGGAGCATGAGGTTGCTTGTTCACATCTTGGCAGACCAGAGAGCAGCGGGACCTGAAGCAGAATGAGGGTATGAATCTCAAGGCCAGTCTTCAGTGACACACTTCCTCACAAGTGGTTCTCAACATTCCTATTACCACCAGCAGCTGTGGGCCAAGTTTTCAAACACACGAACCAGCCCATGGAGGGTATTTCATATTCAAACCCTAACATCTTACTTTATGAAATGAAGAGACTCAGAAAAATACAGGTCTGGCATCTTCAATACATGACTTTCTAAGTTCAAGTGTATTGACAACTACTTGATAGTAGGTGAGGAAAAAGTGAACAAATGAAGCATACATGAAATTTTAATAGGATATAGGCATGGCTATTATCACTTTGGCCAAAACTAATGCATATAACTCTCCTGGCAGCAAGAAGAGTAAAAAGTGTGGTGTATTGTATGCCCAAGAAAAAGGAAATATGTCTAGTGAATAGTGATCCATCTGTAACTCAGGTGTCCCCTCAATATAGACTACTACAACTCATGTTCAGCTAATGAATAATGTATGCTATTTGGCTTCCATTGTCCAGTGGCTCCTGCAGTTCCTTCATGTGAAGTACCCACGTCTGTTCTGAGTGGAAGTGTTGTAGAGTTACGGTGTCAAGATAAAGAAGGAAACCCGGCTCCTGAATACACATGGTTTAAAGATGGCACCAGTTTGCTGGGAAATCAAAAGCTTGGCAAACACAATAGCTCATACACAATGAACACAAAATCTGGAATTCTGGTAAGGTCATTTCCGGTATTAAACTACTAACTGTCATTGCGATGAAATGGTTATTAGAACTTAAACTGATACAGAACAGCAGATCAATATCATTACTTACTAAGTGGGGAGAGGGGGTGGTAGCAGGAATGAGAATAGTACATGTACTAACAAATGAGGGAACAGACTATCATGGGAAGTGGGAAAACGGTACAGGGAACCAGGGAGCTAAGCATATAAGGTGTGACCAGGAACTGGGGCAGGCCAAACAGGCAGTGCTCCATAGCTACCTCTCTGGCCCGGAAAATCACTGACCTCAGTCTCAATTTATACTACTGAGGAAATGCATGAAAAACTCAGCTGGGGATACCTGGACCTCAGCACTAACATGGAAACAGGGACCACAGGAAAACCATGTTAGGATGTCGGAGTCATTAAACTTCCCCATGGCTCCAGATCCATCACTCCAATCTCCGTGACTTACATCTCTAGTACCATACACTTAGTTCAGATTTTCTGATTGTTTCCACCTTTCCGAGAGATAACTGAGAAGGCTCTATAAATAAGCTGCTCAAACTTAATGACATTTTTATGAAGTAGTTTTACTTTCTCATCTGTGACTTTTCAGAGTAGATGTGGGACCCCCCCCCAAAAAAAAAAAACAAAAACAAAAAACCCAACAACAACAACAAAACCAGGTCATTTAATCTGAAGCCATTTGTTTCCAATCAAGATAATATCACATTAGGTTTTAAATGGTTTGCTTCCAGCAATGCAAAATCACTACCACAACTATTATGAAAAACACTCTTATAGGTAATATTAAAAATAGCCTTAAGAATTTTGAAACAAAGGTATATTGTTTGCTTTGATTCTTTCTACTAGTACAGTGTCATTTAAAAACCAGATCTTCTGATGCCCGCGAAAGCACATGAATTCTGTAGCTAAACGAAAGAAGAAGGAGTAGAGGATGCTGCCCTCAGAATAAGGCCGTGCTCTAGCATTTCCCACAGTCATCGGGAGCAGTCAGCAGGTCCGAGTGATTTTGCACTGTGAAACTGTGCACAAAAGCTGCCGTCACACTCGGCTATATTTACTCTTCAGATTTCTTTTCTGAGTGGGTGATAAAAGCCCTGAGACAGGTCTGAAATGCTAGGATCCACTCCCCTCAGGGAACCTCAGCCCTTGGGGTATCTGGTAAGGACACCTTATGCCCACAGGCTTCTTAAACTGGAGTGGGTTCTTCCCCCTTCCCTACAGCCCACCCCCCACTTGGTTTTTTCCTTCTTTTTTTTTTTTCCTTTTTCCAGAAACTCCTCAAGGTTATAAAACTACTGGTACAAATTATAAAGCCTTTTATACCAAATTCTTACTTCTTATCACTTGGCAGGGAGAAGTAGTGAGGGTTGAACTTCTATCTCTTCAGAATTTCCAAATATTCTGGAATTGCTATAATTTACAATCCCATAAACATCAGTTGAGGTTTCCTGGGCCCAGAGCTACTTCCGAGTCATAGCTCTGACTCTTTGGAGAAAGTACTTATGATTTGCTCTTGCAGTGAATTCACTGTGACTGAGAAAGTGCACTAGTCCTTTTCACTAGGGAGGCCTTTCTTTATGAATGGTACTTCCCAGAAACTAGAGATCCTGAGGTGGCATGTACCTGTGATGCTGGCCACTTGAAGTCTGCAGAGGGAGGATCAAGAATTTGAGACCAGCCTGGGCAAGATAGTGGCACACAGGTAAGGGGAGGAATGGAGGGAAAGAGAGAGACAGATTTCCTCAGATAGACTTGTCTTTTTCTGTCAAATTAAGCAGGCCTTGCTGTTTACTTCTCAAGGTCCTGACAGATTCTGGTAGATACATACACAAGAAAAACACAAAGTTTTGAGTCATTACAAAGGGCAGACCCACTTGATGACAAAATTCAAAGGACATTACTTATTTTAGGAGTCTACTCACAGATTTACAGTTTAAAGGTCTATTTCTTTTTCCCTGTACAAATAGCAATTTAACATGATTTCCAAGATGGACAGTGGGGAATATTACTGCGAAGCCCGTAATTCTGTCGGACACCGCAGGTGTCCTGGGAAAAGAATGCAAGTAGGTAAGCATGGAGTATTGAGAAGTACTGGTGGGTGAGTAGAGTGTGGAATATTCGATGGTTAAGGGAGCATGGGGAGGGAAAGGGGTGAGTGATTTGAAGGACAAGTTGGAAGAAATGTAAAGTGTGCTTAATATAAAAAAGCAGCATTGTTTTCAGTCTATCTTCTAATCAAGGCAAGACGATTTAGCTTCTACATAATGTTTTTTAATTTTTCAAATGACTGTTTTAAAATATGCAGTCTTTCGAATCACAGCCAAGCGTGCTATAGGATGTGTTGCTGGGGACCCACCTAAACTGCTGCCACCAGCCTGCCACACACTTCCGTCTTTACAGTGGCAGAGTCTTTCTTCATAGGGTTACACTGAAATAATGCAGCAGTGCCCCTGTTCTGTGAGCATTTGTGTTAGCCACGTGGGTCATTAAGCCCTGGATGATGGCTGTGTCAATGCCCTGAAACACTAAGCTTATACTAAATGCAGGATAGGTTTGCCAAGACACACGGAATAGTTATGAATCGATATGGTTCAGGCTGTAGCTACAATGCATTATATTTGACAAAATGACTTTTAGAATCCAAGAAAATGACAGCTTATGAATCTTTCCTAGGAAATATGAGTCTCAGAGCATAACCTCCACCCCCACCCCCACCCCCACCCCCAGGGATTAAACCCAGGGCATGAGTGGATGTCGGAGAAGGGTTTCAGGAATTGAGCTCAGGTGCACAGTACATGGCAAGTGCCTTTACCCACTGTGCCATCTTGCCAGTCCTAACATTTAAGATTTTAGCGAAGCTTGGTTCTCTGAATATTTTCAGTAAGTTTTGAGCCATGTCTTGAAATTAACTTAGTTAAATAGGCTGCAAAAGCATACAGGTCTGCTTACTATTGCTACCAAGGGGAGCTTTTATGACTCTGTTGGATTTAATGATGGCATGTGTCCAACAATTCAAACATGCATTATTTCACATTCCAGATGTTCTCAACATAAGTGGCATCATAGCAGCTGTAGTAGTTGTGGCCTTCGTGATTTCTGTATGTGGCCTTAGTATATGCTATGCTCAGAGAAAAGGCTACTTTTCAAGTAAGTTGAATTTATCCTTCTCAGATATGTGATTTCCTATTAATATAGAGATTTCTTTTTAAGGTATACTGTTTTTCCTATGAAGTTCTACCTACTCTGGAGAGTATTTTTTACTGCTATTGTATGATAGATAATGTTCACAATAACATGCATAAGGGTTGTGATACACCTTGGCAACTAGAGTCGAGCTGGGGTGAGATGGAGAATGCTTCCTTTTCAAAAAATTCTAGGCAATTCCATGGAATGTGTGAGAATCATCCTTGGAATATAACAGCACAAAGACATCCAATGTAGACAAATGTTTGTAATGTATTAACATATGTGTGAGATCTTTATATTATTTTAAGTTGGAATTGTGTCTTTCTGGATAAACATTGATTTCTAATTTTATAACCACCAGTGAAATGTTTCAGTATAGAACGGTGGGTTTTTGAATGTCTAACTTAGTACAACTATAAAGAACACTGACAATGAAAACTAGAAACCTAGTTGGGCATGGGGGTGTATACCTGGGATCCCATTACTGGAGGGCAGGGTAGAGTCGTGAGCATGGGGGTGAATACCTGGGATCCCAGTACTGGAGAGCAGGATAGTCATGAGAATAAACAGTTTGAGGCCAACCTGGGCTATATAGTGAGATCCTATTTAAAAAAAAAGAAATGACATAACAAAACCAACAAGCACACATAGACCCTACTGAACTAGAGATGCTTCCGGACAAGGTTTTAGTTCCTCATGGTTAGAACTCTTGCAACTTGAAAACACATTTGACCATGCAATTAGTTTGATATACATTTTTGAGATTTGAACATATTTTATTCTCTTAATGTATTCCTTCTGTCCCTGTGTTTAAATTTATGGAAACTCAAGAGCTTCCACTTGCTGCATTGACAGAAGGCTATGAAGTTGAATTTTTAAATGAAACAATAAATTATAACATGAATGAATTTTAGGTCCATTGCTTAATAATGGATATTAGTTTTAGAATTTAGATTGAAAATTATTCATATCAAAACAAAACAAAATCAAAAGGAGTTGCTGATAACATAAGTAAATCTTATACATCAGAAATGTTTCCATGAAAACTGATTCAAGGTAATTCTTTATGCTTAGCTGCTGCTGGGCATGGAGCTCACACATGTAATTACAACATTCACAAGGCTAAGGAAATAAGATTGTAAGTTCAAGGCCAACCTGGTCTACAAAGTAAGACTCTGTGTCAAGGGAAAAAAAAAGGAACAAACTGTCCTGTGAATGAGAACTCAGTCTAGCTTAGTCTAGCCTACTTTGTGAATAGAATCCAGCTGTGTCCCCCTGCTGGTCAATAGTGAAAGTATAAACAAAATTATTATTCAAAATTCTTGTCATTTTACCTAATGAGGAAAAAAAAAAACCTGATGATTTTTAAATGAGGAGTCAGTAAAGATACCTTTCTTAAAATACTGAGAGTTGACATGAAGATGAGTTCATTAGCTAAGATTATTACTTCCATTTATTTATGGTAGAAAACCTGTCCAGGGGAACTGTATTTTTGAACTCGTGTTTGGGATCAGCATCAGCAAACTATAACCTCTGGCCACATCCAGTTTATATCTGTTTTTCCTTTCCTTCTACTTTTTTTTTCTGGTACGGGAAAAAAGACCTAGGGCTCTCTACAGGCTGGACTCCTGCTCTGCCATGAGCAACATGGCCAGCTTCCCTTTTACCTTTCCACTGTGTTGCCCAAGTTGGCCTTGAACTTATGATCCCCCTGCCTTAGTTTCCTAAGTATCTGGGATTGCAGGTTTGCACCACCAGGCCCAGCTCCCTACCTCATTTTCTGGGGTCTGTAAGGTAATTTTTACAGAGGCAAACTTGAAATTACTACCTTGAGACCACATTTCAAAGAAATGTTAGCCCTACACCAAAAGAATTCCATTATTTTAATGAATAAGCTGATGAGATGATGATTATATTTTAAATTTTGATAACATTTTTGGAATTTTGTTTTCTTCTTGATTATAAAACCAACTAAAGTATCCTTGATTTTAGTCCTGAGCCCTCAAAGCCCAGCCATTTGTTGTCCGTATGCCCTTTGATAGGAAATTTTCATTTAGAAGGTACAAATATTGTAGGTGAGACTCAAGTGAGTCAAGCCAAAGTCATTGTAGATGGATCTGCATATTAATTCCTGCACTAATGATATATACTTGTTCTTTTGTAGAAGAAACTTCCTTCCAGTAAGTATCCTTTTGCAACACGTTTTTCTTCATACCTTTTATTCTTTAATCCTGTTTAATGTCAAAAGTAGTTTATTTGTGCAGAGTAATACTGTTAGAAGTTAATTGTCTTCATCAAGAAATACATACCACCTCTGTCCTTGTGCCTGCTTATAAATGACAAGAATCATGGTTTCTAATTTTGTAGACATTTCCATAGTACAACTTTAAAAACACATTTCTATGTTTCACTAAGTAAGCTGAAATTTTTCAAATAAGCTTCCACTTAGTACTTTCTACATTTAACTGAAATTTCATCAGTTTAGGGCCCAACACTGCTCCAGGCACTGCCATTATATCAGTTTTTTCAAAAAGGCCAAAACACCCACAAAATCTCTATTGTAAATCATGAATCAAAATCAGTATCAACATGAAGCTTACACTCCAGGAGCAGGAAATAACTAACCCCGTACACTCTGCGACATTTCCAGTGTGACAAAATCTATGGAGGAAAATAAAACAAGCAAAAAAAGAGAGAGTCTGAAGACTGGGAGTGGAGATTATCATTTAAATAGAGGGTCTAGAAGGGACCTAGGTGATGTTTGGTAAAGGCTGAGGAAGGAAGCAAGCCAAGCAGAGAGCCCCAATGGTGTTCTCGTAAGGGAGAAAAAAAATGAAAGTGCTCAAGGTCAGCATGTCCGGTGTATAGGGAGACATGAAGATGACATTGTGCTTCCAGCAGTGAGGGAAAGAGGCGATGAACACAAAAGTCCCGGGGGACAGACTGTACAGAGATGTTGCAAAGCACTTTTGAGGACTTTGAGGTATTTGGCTTTGGTTCTAAGTAACGTAGAAAGTCCATGAAGGACTGAAAGCAGCTTTAAAATTTTTAATTCTTTAATGTTCATCTTGATTTCTCTGTTAAGAATAAACTTTAAGGGAAAAAATGAAAGCAGGTAGAGCAATTAGATAACAAACAGAAACCAAGACAAGACAACATGGTAGTGTTGGAGTACTTGAGGGTTTTATAGCATAGTGGACATATTTTCAGCAATTAACTGATCGAGATCCAGGCTGTTAGGAGAAAAGTCAAGTGGAAGGTGGCTTCAGGGTTACAAGACATATCCTCTACTTACTGAATGAGGAAGATTGTAGGAGGTGTGGCCTTGGGAGCAGGGTCAAGGGGAGGGGAGGTCCAGAGTGCTTGAACTTTCAGTATTCAAATAAGCTTATTAGACTATTAAGTAGAAATAATCAGTAACAATATATACAAATCTGGAGTTTGGGGGGAAATATTTTTCTTCTTTTTTAGTTTACTTTTATGTGACTGAGTGTTTTGCCTGAATGTATGACTGTGTACTAAGTCCCTACAGTATCCACAGAGACTAGAAGAGGGTGTCAGATATCCAGGAGTTGGAATTACAGATGGTCGTGAGCCACGGTATAGGTGCCGGGAGCCCAGTTCTCTGAAAGATTAGCAAGTGCTCTTATCCACTGAGATCTCTAACCCCTGGGGGAAAATACTTCAGCTGTTAACAAAAATGTTGGAGTCCTGCATAAGACATGATGAGATCATCAAAATCCCAGTTTTGCTGCACGTGATCTGTGACTGACCTCCCTTTATATACAAGCATGGCAGATCGATCCCGTTTACACATTCTTCCCTCTTCCCAGCTGGCATGGCTTGTCTTAAATCCTCTGAAGACTCACCTGTCACTGACTTCCTGCCTCAACCCTGATATCTCAATCTCATGCTATCCCAGTACAAACACAAGTCAAAGTCTAAAATATCAGGATTAGCAAAGGGGAAATTAAGGAGAGAGCTGCCTGGGGGTGTGGCCACTACCCAATCCCACTCCAGCCCCAGGCAACTGTGAGCACTTCAGGTTTTTATTAAGATGAAAAGTGAATGGAGGGTTTTGAACAAAGTGAAAAGTGATCTTAAATAAGTGAGGGAGATTTATACTTTATTAATTTGAGCCTCTGTCAAATCAGGCAGGAGTCTTCATAATCCAGGAAGGAACATTTTATTTCTTTACACCTTGTGTCTACTCATGAAATCTATAGTCTTCAAATTCATTTAGCTTCTACAAGAACCCCAATCAACATGTAAAACTTTCCATGGACAAATGAAATTTCAGATCATAATAATCAACTTTTAAAATATTTAATGTTAATATATCAGGTTGAAAATAAGTCTCTTGTTTGTACATTCCACAGAAACAATTTAGCATGTTAGCCTCAGGCTACATTTTGTTGCTGAGAGTTTCACACAAACCTGTATGTACTTTGCTGCATGGCTTCTCTGGATACTGTCTATAAATGACAGGAACCCAGGCTGGGCTGTTGGGTTTTCTTCCTGCCTGGCTAAGATAGTCCTGCTGAGTGAAGATGGGTTCCAGTTGGAAGTAATAATATAGTAAATACTGTCTTTATGTTCTACAAACAGGAAGGGTAATCCTGCATCTAAAGCCACTACAATGAGCGAAAATGTGAGTACTATTAAAGCATGCTATTAGAATAGGTATATTTAGGGACTGTAGCACAAAAATGAAGGAAATGTATGGATATTGTGACTTCACTCCTATTACTTTAGATTGGTATCTACCACTGGTACACTAAAGGATCTAAGTAGTTCCTTTCCATCTGGATTGGCATGATAAAGATGTTTGGTATTTACAGAGCAATTACAGGAAGTGATTTCCACCATATTCTGTTGAGGGTATTCAGTTCTAAGTCTACCTCTGTAAGATGAATCCTAAAAGGTCTTATAAATAAGAAAAAACCTGGAGCCAGATATTGGGGTGCAAGCTGAAAGATCAGAGAAGCAGAGCAAGCCACAGCCAACCTCACCTTGCCACCAACTCCTCAGCCGATCTTGTTTTCTCGGCCTGAAAGCCTGGGTCCTCACCCAAAACAATCTCAGCTGAACTGCCTTTTTCTATCTCCCTCACGTCTTATATACCTTTCTGTGTCCTGCCATATTACTTTCTGGGATTAAAGGCATGTGTCCTTCCCAAGCAAAGACATGAGATCTCAAATGCTGGGATTAAAGGCGTGTGCCACCATGCCTGGCTCTGTTCCTGGTGTGGCCTTGAAGTCACAGATCCAGATGGATCTCTGCCTCCTGAGTGATAGGATTAAAGGTGTGTATGCCACCACTACCTGACTTCTATGTTTAATCTAGTGGCTGTTCTGCTCTCTGATCCTCAAGCAAGTTTATTAGGGTACACAATATATCACCACATACCTCCTTAATGTGACTGGGACTGACATTTTTAGCTATTTTTGATAGATGAGAAAATTAAGTCACGTTCTCGCAGGCTAACCCTGGTGGAGGTAGAGATCAGGTACTCTGTGTCCTTGAAGTCTGACCCAGTGGATGGCTACTTCCATGCTGTGGTTCTAGACTTTTATTCCAAGCATTTGCAAATGTTAGGGACATAAAATAGCACCTACTACTGCAGTAAAGGAAATTATCATCTAGTTGAGACCAGTTAGAACATCATTTGGACCTGCTGGACTACTTTTTGGCAATATAATAGAGAGGGGACAGCCAACATTCTCAGAAGCTTAAATCCTTTCCTGAGAAAAGAGGATTCTCAGAACCCCTCAGAACTCTGGGGAAGGGATTCTCAGACTTCTTCCAGCAGAACTCAGGCATCAGCACCTTAAACATTTAAGTGATTCTAGTAGACAGTAGTATATAATACCCATTTATTGCTCTGTAACTTTTTTTTCCTGTAAATTCATTTAAAATTTACTTTTGTTAGGATCTATGACAGAAGTCACTATGTTTTGTAGTTTACTACCCTAACCTTTAATTAAGGAACAAATATCATGTCCTATCCTCATCTGTAATTTACAGAGAAAATCTTTAAGATTGGAATAAAATAATGTCATCCTGTCAAATAATAAAAAGGGCTTTGTCTCTAAATGAAAGGGAAAGGGTTTCTCTCTCTCTCTCTCTCTCTCTCTCTCTCTCTCTCTCTCTCTCTCTCTCTCTCTCTCTCTCTCTCTCCTCTCTCTCTCTTCCTCTCAGTTACCCTCCTCAGCTTCCCGTCTGCAGTTCACTTTTGTCCTGTGGTACGTTTCCCACCTCACAGTGTTGGACCACACTGCTCTGTTGCGCTGGGTGCTCTTGGATGAGCTGCAAGAGCGTCCTAGCACACGCCTAACAAGCTGCATTCCTCTTGCTGTAACTTCAGTCCTAGTTCTTTATTCTCAGCAAAGGTGTAGCTAGAGTTTTCCTGCCTTGCCCACAGTCAGGACAAATCTTTGTCACCCGCCAGTCCCACAGCCGCTCAGACCCAACCAAGTAAACACAGAGACTTATATTGCTTACAAACTGTATGGCTGTGGCAGGCTTCTTGCTAACTGTTCTTATAGCTTAAATTAATCCATTTCTATAAATCTATACCTTGCCACATGGCTTGTGGCTTACCGGAGTCTTCACATGCTGCTGGTCATGGCGGCAGCTGGCAGTGTCTCTCTGCCTCAGCCTTCTGCTTCCCAGAATTCTCCTCTCTCCTTGTCCCACCTACTTCCTGCCTGGTCACTGGCCAATCAGTATTTTATTTATTGACCAATCAGAGCAACAGATTTGACATACAGACCATCCCACAGCATCTTGGCTTCCAGCTTTTATTTAATTGTCTATAAAATTAGATTTAGTTACATATAGACTAACTGTAACTCTAAGAACCTTATAGTTTGATATTGTTTAGATTTATATGAATGTTTTTATATATGAAGTAGCACATTATATTTAGGATTTTTTTCTTTCTTTTCTAGGATTTCAAGCACACAAAATCCTTCATAATTTAAAAGAATTCCACTTTCAAGATGCACCAAAACCACAGCTGTCACACAAGTTATTAAAATATTATAAAAATCTGCTTTGTCTTACATTTTCAAAGAGATGGATGAGGAGATGACATCATAACTTTTATGACCTCTAATTCACCTGAAATTGTTATTTTAAGCAGAGTTCTTGCCATCACCTAGAGTACAATCTGGTATCTTGTGTCTGAACTAAAGAGAAGGAAAATACCTGTTAAGATTCAGAGTTTTGTGGAGTGCAAATGAATGTCAATGAACGTCTGCGTTTAGAACTTCCATGCGAAGCTAACCCACGAGGCAAGTATACACTGCAAGTGCTCTCCGCGCGAGAGTGGCTTATGTGTTCCAGAAGTCCTCTGAAGGATGGAAACTCTGGTCTCAAAATTCCCACCAGAACCTTCTTCTTACCTCTAAATAACCCTGATTTCCGGGGTCCCTTGTCTCTAATGTATCCATCCTTCAGGGAAGCCCAGGGCTGGGTCTTCCGCCCAAGGATTTGCACTTTGTGTTTACTTTCACCTCTCAGAACCAAAAACAACACCAACGGGGCTGCTTGCTGCTACTTCCATCTCCTGAGACTCCTTTGGAGAGCTCCGGGACCTGGACATCAGAACGCACTACTAGAACCCACACAACTTCGTAGACACCTTTCTCGGCATGAGTGGTGATCTTCCATCTACCCCTAAACACAATTCTGAGCTGGGCTAGTCCCTCACTGCTGAAGATAAGGGGCTGCCAATCTGCTTCTAATGGAAACGGGACATGGGGGAGAGAAGCGTTGGCCCTATATGTAAAATGTGAACAAATGAGCTCATTTTCACTCCCAGCTTGCTTGATACAGCAAAGGCACATGAGAAACCATGGCAGAAACTAGACAAGGGTCTAATGTTTTCTGAACTGTTTAACCATAAAGGCCAGCGGCTGATGTCAGAATATGAAGTTTCCAAGGCTCAAGAGTAAAACCAGTCCTATTTGGACTGTTTGGGACTGGTTTACCCATACTGAAAACAAAATGTAACTAGGGATGTCTAGTTCTGGCTAACAGCATGAGAAGGTCATTTGTCAGCTTTAAACATGGTTAAATTGGCGTCAAAAGAGTTTGTTCTTTCTACCCAAAAAGCAAAGCAGATTCTCGGGATTCACTGAACAAATGGAGTAGGTGGTTACCAAGTACCTGTAGTGATCAGGCCACTGGGGAGTTGCCCCAGTACTGCCATACTGCTCCCCTGTAACTGTGTGGCCTTCAGTCCTTCTCAGTAGACTCCTTCCTAAAGGTCTCACTTCTGTAATATGCTCTGCTCTCAAGGTCAGATTCACACTTAGTCGAGCCAGCAAACTCTACAAACAACAACACAGTAGATATTTTAACTCCCATGCTTCCTGTTGCGACCACTCATTTCTGTCACACAATGAGAACAGGCAAGTTAAGTGTGCCTGTTCCAAGAAAACACAGTTCACAAAACCAGTGACAGAGGTGGCATTTGCCCACAGGGACAATCTCCTCATTCCTGGTAGTAGCAAATGACAAACAGACACCTGTGGTGTATAAGAAATCAGGGTAAATGTTGCCTAGGCCCTGACTCTGAGACTTGCTTTGATAGGAAGAACGCTGTCCTTCTGCAGTGCCAAGTAGACATACAGTCTCAAGGATGCCTCTTCAGGCCATACACCACCATCACAAGATCAACTGCTTCAACTTCAATGACACAAATCCACAGTGTGAGAGGACAATTATGTAGTGCCTTAACTTCACTAATAGATGAAAAGCTTCCTGTCATCACACTGAAGCCTAGAGATTCCTTTTATGCGATGTAAAAATCTAACAAAGTCTGTGCCAAATACCTATTATACATTATTAACTAAAATACTGTACACAGCTAAGCAGAGATCATTGAATAAAGAATACTTTCTTCTACACAAAGGCTATAACTGCAAACACTAATCTTCTAGTTATTAAGTCTGTCAGTGGTCACTGCCATCCAGACTTGTCCATTTGCTGTTTTCTGAGACTTGAATACTAATAGTGTATCAAAATTCAGCATTTTGGTTTAATTTTTCCACAGTGAACCTGTGATCTGGCTCTAAAAACTATGGTCACAACCTTTGTTTTAGTATTGTTGCTATTGCAACTAGACGCAACTTATTTTTAGTCAGGGTGGGGGTTAACTTAACTAAGTCTGAGTGTTTATTTTTCAATACAACTTTACAAAGAACTTCCTTCGTTCTACAGCTCACTTTTTGATCAAAGTCCACATTTCAAAAATAGCTTCAGGCAGCTAAACTTTTTAGCCCCATTCAACAGAGCAGAGGAAGTCACTCACCTATTGTTCAGTAAAACCCAGGAAACCCCTCCCGCTTGCCACCTGCAGCCGTGGGGTAGCTCTTGAGGAGCTTAAGATGAGAATCTGACTCATGGCTCGCTTGGATACCTGCCAACCTCTAAAGTCAGAGAAGAAAAAGGGAAAATACATATTGGATGCTTTATGTATGTATGTCAGAGGTGGGGATGTGGGGGTCAGAGGTTAGAGAGGAGCCTGTCATTTTACAGTCGACCACTTCTCAGGTTTGCAGTACTGCTAAAGGAGCTGGGGTCTTTGTGAACACATGTCCACCTGACCCACAGTTCATACTTTTTCTTCATTTTAATTCTCCAGTTCCTTATACTTTCTCTTCATCCTCAGTAACCTCTGGCTCACCCAGCCCTCTCTGGTCCCCAAACCTATCTCTGTCTCCTACCCATTCTGTCATGGTGGGACACATCTTCAACCACTCTGATTTTCAGATCTCTGTATCTCTGTATCTTACAAAGTCATCTCCAAGCATACTTTATTTTGACTGATTATCAGCCCATCTCCTTTCCGTTTCCTGCTGTTAAGGCTGTTATGGCCCTTGGCATTCTCCTTCCATTCTGTCCTGTTGTGTGCCCCATACCCCACCCCTAAGCCTCTATTTCACATCCCTTCTGCCTCCCTGGGCTCTCCTCACATCTCCTCCCACCTAGATAAACACACTCAGCAGCTAGAAGCTAGAGTCCACACAAGAACCATGACACTTGTGTTTGTGCCTAATCCTTTCCAGTTCCATCCATTTTCTGGCAATTTCATTGTTCTTCATGGCTGAATAAAATTCTGTTGTAATTCTTGTTTTTAAATGCTGTTAGTCGTCAACATTATATGTAAATTCTAACTGCACAGCCATCCCATCCCTAAATTTCTCCATCTTTAACTTCCTCATGGTGCCATTAAAACTGGAATCTCAGGCTTTCGTCATCCTCACCTTTTCTGGGGCCTTCTCTCAAGACCCTCTTTCGGTCACTTAACGTCTCCTGCTCCAAGGCATCCATCCTTTCCTCACCCCATCTGACAGCCTGCCCACGTACTGTCATGTCTAATGACAACTCCCTTCTCTCTTCCCCTGGCTAAACACTTTCACTCTTTCTTGATTTAATCAAGTCTACATTCCACAGCTGGGAATTAAAAGGCTCCTCCTGTCCCCTTACACATAAGCTCTCATAATATAACCCACCTGATCAGCCACATGTGATTCTTCTTTGATTACATTATTATTCACTGATCAAACTGAACTGTTTGTCTTTACAATTTATTCTGCCCTTTTGAATACATGTATTTACAATACTTCCCTTGGAATACTAGTCCTCAGCACAAGCTATGGAAATTCTATCTACTCCTGACAGGTCAAATTCAACTTGCTCTAGCTCAGCCTTCTCATTTGCTAGCTGCAAGTTTCTTCTCTGAATTCCCAAGGCATTTGATTCTTCTATTGTATTTATTCACTTCTGTGTTATAGCATAAGTAGATATGGACATGTCTGACACCTCTAGCAATCTGAAACCCCAAGAAAAAGACTGACTCATGTTGTACAGGTCTTCATAAACCCCAAGGTATTGAATAGTATCTAACATGAAAACAGTTCCTAAAAATGCTGAATACTTGGGAAGCACAGAGAATGATTAAATGTAATCATCTACTTAGAATATTAATAAAATATATTCTGATACAACTCAGTTTGTGTTCTATGGATTATTACTACATGAATTAAGGATGGGCAGAAATTAGTTTTCCCTTTTAGCAATTAGGTGTCCATATTCCCACACAGTTCTTATTTTATGTGTGTGAGTAGTTGTCTACATGTATGTCTGTGCACCACATACACCATGGCTAGTGCCATCACACATGAGAAGGAATCAGAGCCCCTGGAACTGGAGTCCAGGGTGGTTGTGAGCTGCTATGTGAGTGCTGGGAATTAAAACTCAAATCCTCTGGAAAAGCAGCCAGCTGTCTTAACCACTGAGGCATCTCTCCAGCCCTAGCCACACATTTCATACCTTTTTTCATCGCTTGTTTCTTGCTCAGGAAGACTTGGAACATTTTTTAGCAGTAATAACTGGTAAAGAAACCTAAGTGAACTCTCATGTTTGTTGTTGTTGTTACCAATCATTATACATTCATTTTAAATGTGTCATATTTGTATTTGACCAAATTCAATGACAAAGACACACTATAATGTCGTTTTACTTTCTACAAAGAAAATGTTTTCAAAATAATGAAGTGTGTCAACAAAGGACCTATTTAGTTTAAGACTAAAGGCAGATACTTTCTAATACTCATTTTATGATCATTTTCTGCTTTTAATGTGCTACCTATAAATGTTCTTAGAGATATACAAAAATTGAGCATGTTTCCATGAACTGTAGTTGGATTTTTAAAGTAAACTACTGCTACTCAATTTCTTTTGTTTTGAGACAGGGTCTCGATATGTAACCCAGGCTGGCCTTGAACTCCCAATCTTCCTGTCTTCATTACTTAATTATTATGATTATAAGAACGTGCTATTATCCCCATTTTATTAATTTGTAAACTGACTTTTCCTTCTAAAAAGTATTTAACTACTGTTGAATTCCCTGAAGTAACTGAAGATGCAGAAACTTACCTTTCTAGCTTTTAGGACAATACAGAGCAGAGGGAATAAAAGGTTTATTCATAAAGACATACTTATGTAATAGGGCTACAGGAATGCTCTGCTGCTCAGAGACTAAAAGGGTTGTACTTTCTACTGAAAATGATGACTGCACAGAGTATGCCTACCCCTTAGTGCTATCTCGAGATTTCTAGTCCCCACTCCTGCATCCATGAAAGCTTAAGTGTGTAGGGATGTATTAGTGATGAGAATGAATGAGAAGGGACAGGCATAGAAACAGGATGACTTGGTCAGAAGCCATCAAAGTATGAGGAATCTTATTCTCCAATTTGCCCCCAAGGTAATTAAAGGTTTAATAAACCCGGATCCTGGCATGGCAGAGACACTGTCAGATATACGGTGACGAGGCTATTTCCCTTTAAAAGGCTAACTTCCTGGAGCTCCACCTACAGTTGCTGAAACTTCGATGTAAAGTTCCTGATCTGCAACATATCCCCAGGTAATAACAGTTACATCTTTGAGAGCCTTTTGTTCCAAGCTACCTTCGCTCCTGAATCCATACATACCATAACCTGAAGGCAAAAATGAGCGGACAATGGTTAAGACACAACAGACATTTCTGTGCATATTAAGTTACAGAGTTTACTAAGAAAGCCATGGCAAGGATGTAGAACCACTGCTTCAAAAAGGTAAATATATGTAGGTGCATGCCTTTAATCTCAGCACTTGGGAGGCAGAGGCAGGCAGATCTATGTGAGTTTGAGGCTAGCCTTGTCTACAAAGTGAGATCCAGGACAGCCAGGGTTACACAAGGAAACCTGTCTTGAAACATACATCCACCATCCAAAAGGAAAATACAACATCCTTCCCTTCACAGCAAACATTCCCTTAGGTGATGGGCTCCACTACTAGAGGACAGCACTGTACACTGGGAAGAGTCTAGCAGGGATAAGGCAGTTTTACCCAACTTATCCAAAATCTCCATCTGCTTCATTCTAATAAAATGAAAAGATTTAGAAACAACCCAGAGACAAGTCAATGCCAGACACATACTCCATATCACCAAAGAATTTAAAGGACATTTGATAACTGGTAAATGAATGTTTATTTGAATTTTTTTAATTAGACGTACAACTAATTCATGACAAATTACCAGATGAATTTTATAATATTCTTCAGGACTGGGGTTTTTCGATGACTTCAAATTTGGGATCTAAAAAGAGGGAAAAGTTTCAGGCTTAGCCATGCAACAAAAACAAGATTCGCTACAATGCTTGAATTTTCTTAGATTTTTTTTTTTTTTAAGAAAATATCTGTTTTTGCCGGGCGGTGGTGGCGCACGCCTTTAATCCCAGCACTCGGGAGGCAGAGCCAGGCGGATCTCTGTGAGTTCAAGGCCAGCCTGGGCTACCAAGTGAGCTCCAGGAAAGGCGCAAAGCTACACAGAGAAACCCTGTCTCGAAAATCAAAAAAAAAAAAAAAAAAAAAAAAGAAAATATCTGTTTTTAAACATGTATACAGCCGGGCGGTGGTGGCGCACGCCTTTAATCCCAGCACTCGGGAGGCAGAGGCAGGCGGATCTCTGTGAGTTCGAGGCCAGCCTGGTCTCCAAAGCGAGTTCCAGGAAAGGCGCAAAGCTACACAGAGAAACCTTGTCTCGAAAAACCAAAAAAAAAAAAAAAAACATGTATACAAAAATATAACAACTGTCAACCTTTCAACAGCTTCTGTGAGTAGGGATCTCTATTTCCTATGCTGCATAAATAGTGTTGTGTGACTAGGCCAACCAAATGAGAAAGCTATCATAATCCACGTGCTCTCCTACACTGAAGTAAAACAGTGACCCAAAGGCTTCCTTTTGAACACATCACGGTTATAGGAACTCCACATGTAACTGTTATTTAAACTTCCAAACAATCCAAAAAACTCTCCTGGATGAAGTACAGCTCAGTGAGAGCATTTGCATAACAGAGGCAAGGTACTAGGTCTGAGCCTCACATGAACACCCAAAAGAAAATGTACGTGAATATTCTCTACCTATAATAATCCCCCAAATTTAATTTGTGATTAGACTGACCTTGAAATTTGAAGGTAGGAAACGTATTCATGTCCCCTCCACCATACATTTGTTTAAGCTTATAAAGCTCTTTGTCCAGCTCTTGCTGATACTCTGGGCCAGTATCAACAGGTCCTCCAGATGTCCTATTGGACAAATGAACAAAGAAAGCTGATTTTATGAACTAATTAAAAAAAAACAAAAACAAAACTGAAATTATACTTTATCATTAAGTTTTAAGAGATTTTAAAGGTACACCTATGGGGTAAAAAGAAAACTCTTTAGGATTTGAGTTAATTCAAATTTGTTTCAGAATAGGTTTCAGAGATGAGGCAACTTCAAACAAATCTCTAACACTCACGGTTTGTTAGCATCAAAGATACTTACTAATCAGACCCTCTCAGGATCTGAGTTGCAGTATATGGAAAATGATGCAGTCCAGATAAAAAAAGAAGAAACCCAAACCAGTAAAACAAGAAATCCCAGCAAAACCCAGCCCATCAGAGACCTGAACTGTTAAGCCTGGGAGCTGCTAAATAATAAACTGGTAAAGGGGCCAGGGAGACGGCTCAGCAGTTAGGAACATGTGCTGCTCTTGCACAGTACTCAGGTTCATTGCCCATCACCCACCAGTGGCTCACCAGTTAACCAGTTCACCATTAACACCAGTTCTAGGGGGCCGAACACTCCCTTCTGACCTCCATGGGCACCAGGCACACAAGCTGTGCACATACATATACATATATGCAAAACACTCACACACATTAATGAGAGATAACAACAACTAAGTTATTACAAACAGATGGGTCTTTCAAATACCCGAGGTCTGTATGTTGTACGCATGTATGGAGGCCAGGGGCCAATGATGACATCTAGTCACTTCCTCTACATCTTTCTCTCTCCATTTTGATTTTGGAGACAGGATTTCCCACTGAACCTTAGTTCATGAATAGGCTAAACTGGCTGGCCAGCAAGACCCCAAGGATGTCCTGTCTCTATCTACTAATGTTAGATTAAAGGCAAATGCTGCTGTGGCTACAGCATCAGGCTTTTTACATTGGTGCTAGGGATCCAAACTCTGGAACCTCTTTATTATGCAAGAACTTTACCAACTGAACCACCTTCCCAGTCCTCAAGACTTTTATTGACTGCATGGTTAGTTACCATTAGAGATCCAAAATAATTACCTGGCATTTAAACTTCAACCAAGTGGGTCCAACCTTTAACATTTGCCTTAGTTAGGGTTACTATTGTTATGATGAAACATCACTACCAAAGCAACTTGGGGAGGTAAAGCTTATGCTTCCATATCACTGCTTATCATCAAAGAAAGTAAGAACAGGGACTCCAGTAGGCAGGAACCTAGAGATGGGAGCTGGTGCAGAGGCCACATATGGAGCGGTGCTGCTTACTGGCTTATTTCACGTGGCTTGTTCAGACTGCTTTCTTATAGACCACAGGACTTCCAGCACTTGGTGGCCCCACCCACAATGGTGTGGACCCTTCCACATCAATCACCAATTAAGAAAATGCCCTACAAGCTTGCCTATGGTCCTGTCTTAGGGAGATATTTTCTCAGTTGAAGCTCTCTCATCTGATAACTCTAGCTTAGGTCAAGTTGACATAAAACCAAAAAGCATAACACTTTAATTTGACACTCACCTACAAAGCTCATGCTTGAGATTGTGCATATCCCCTATGCCCTGTACCTCTGGGATCAAAAGTGTGTAATTCTCCAAATTTCATGCTTTCTAGTTTTCACATTTTAATCTGACATCATTTTTCCATCCTAAAAGATATAACCTTCCTATTCCTATTTACCTATCTAGTCTTTAAAACTATTATTCTTAACCTGGTATAGTACTCGGTGTGTCTTCCAGTTGGTTGAGAATAAGCTATAAGCAAAATCATGAGTAAATTCTTTCCTTTCCTTTTCTTTTCTTTTCACACTGGGAAGATGATTTACAGCTGCCCAGGAGACACTCAAAAGAGTAGAATGATCCCAAGCACTGCCTTCAAAGCCCTAATGTGAACTTTTCCAAAATACCTTTCAAAAATGTCTCTAGCTGGGAAGTGTTTCCTTTCAAATCTCCAAACACTAGGAACCACCTAGTATCTAACCATTTACGTATACTTGTTTGTTTATAAGCTTTCTATTTCCATCAGGTTTTAAGAATCTGCATGTTATAAAAACATGGCCCATATCATTTAGCCCTCATTGTGGTGATATTGTGTTCCCCAAAATATTGTGCACCCTAATAAACTTATCTGGGGTCAGAGAACAGAACAGCCACTAGATATAGAGGCCAGAAAATGGTGGCACACATGCCTTTAATCCTATCACTTGGGAGGCAGAGATCCATCCAGATCTCTGTGAGTTTAAAGCCTGACTCACGCCTTTAATCCCAGGAAGTGAGCCTTTAATCTCAGGAAGTGATGGCAGAAAGCAGAAAGGTATTTCAGGTGTGAGGACCAGGAACTAGAGCTGGTTAAGCTTTTAGGCTTTTGAGCAGCACAGTTCAGCTGAGAGGCATCCAGTCTGAGGAAACAGGATCAGCTGAGGAATTGGCAAGGTGAGGTGGCTGTGGCTTGTTCTGTTTCTCTGATCTTCCAGCATTCACCCCAATAACTGGCCTTGGGTTTGGTTTTATTAATACTCTTTAAGGATTCATGCTACACCTCATGTTCTTTATAAATGACAGAAGACTAAAGAACAAAATTATACATTCCTGTGTATCATTTTCCTAAGATTTAGGGGTTGAACTAAATGATGGAAAAATTGGACATTCATCTCATATGTGTGCTTTGCAATCATGTTTTTCCAAGTCTTTTGAGTGTTTTGTCATTTCCAGGGATATATCACCATGTAAAACATTCTTAAAGAGAAAAATGCTGTTTACGTACATCCCCAAATCATGTCACAGAAAAAGCCAAAATTGAGAGTTGGAATACACTGATTGTATGTTTTGCCCAATCATTCTTAGTTCTATGATGTTAAGCTAATCAATGTCTCTGGGACTCAATTTTCTTAGATAGCTACTAAATGATTTCAAGATGCTGTGCACTTCTGTGACTTATTTCTTTGTAATGACATTATTGTGTCTATGCTTCAAATGACAACAGATTTACTGGAACTGTCCTTGGAGCCTTTATAAAGAAGATAGTTAGGACTTACATCTTGAAATTTGCATACTTTGAATATTTATAGTCACAGTGTTCTTGATCATCTCCCCACTTACTGTCGCTTTGCCTTGTACTCCCTTATCTTGTCCACGAAGAGTTTCTGTATAGGATCAAGTTCCTTATTAAACACCACCGCCGTCACACCAATGTTCCTCCTCAGATGCACAGAGACTGCCGAGCGAAGGACAGAGGAGAACCTGAAGAGCCTCTGGAGAATCATGGTGAGCCTCTGGTACTGGACAAGCATCAGAAGGTTATGCACTTTTCATAAAACACCCCAAATGCATCAATTAAGTTATAGAACTACACTGCACCAGAACTCAGGCTACATCTGGTCACTCACAGGCATGTGTAATGACCCTTCCATTACAAAACCTTTGCTTTTTACCGAAAGGCTCTGGGACATAGGAGCAGCTGTGAGTTCTAGTAGGGTTACAGCAGAAAGACCTAAGGAAACAGTGAGGTGAGGCTCTCAAGAACATTACTTGTCTCCAGCAGGAAAAGACACTTTGCTCATAATGTGCCAGTTTCCATGACCCCTCAGAGGGCCAACGGGCGGTGGACAAAGAGAGTACAGACAGTTGTCTTAGCCAGGAACGAGAGACTGGAAAGTTCCACTTCACAGGCCCACTTAACATCATAACAACCAAATCAGCTTCCAACAGAAACAGTAAAGGAAAACAACCACCCCAAGTGAGCCCTGCAGTAACAGAGAGATCAGATGATAGAAGCTCATCAGAGAGTTTGCACAAGGTCAAAGTCAAAAGTTTAAAAATCAGAGCTTAGCCTTTCAAGTCCTTAGACCTCCTGAAGCTAAAACCAAGTAATTTTCTAGCTAAAAATGTTGATAGATACATTAAAGGACAGGATAATTCTTGTTGAGACCTGAGTTAATGATTTACAACTCAAATGCAAAAATATTCCTAATTACAACAAATATACTCAAGTAGGAACTCCATAAGGAAGAGACAGGGAACCTGAAATTTAGCAGAAGAAAAATTTCTCCAGATCTAGACTTAGCTTATAAAGGGAAAGGGATCACCAAACCCTAGTGAAATGGCAATAGAAGGACCACATTTCAACAGACGGGGGATAGGTTTGTAACGTTTCTTTAGACCCTGGGAAATAAAACCAGCCCTCTCCCACCTCACATCTGTTTAATAATCATTGTGCTACAGTCTGCTGTCTCACAGTTAATGCTTCTCAAACTGTCAGTGACAAAGGGTCACTCAACCCCTGAGGAAAACCGGCTCCCACCCAGATTTTATCTGTATCCGCCTGCTGAAAACTGACTTCTACTGAACTGTGAGGACCCATGGCAGTGGGCACACTGCTACTAGTGTATATTAGTGGGGAAACTAGGAACAAGGATTTAACAACTTTTACAGCAATTTGACAAATTAATTTGTCCCTTGAATCTGGTGAGGACAGTTACAAAAGTGGTGGTAGATGGGTAGCATTTGATCCCCAGAATCTGCGCGTTCTGTTTCCTTTTGGTTGTCTCTAAAGTCAGGATTGGCAGCAAGCTTATAACGCCAGCACTGGGGAGGCAGAGACGAGCAGATGTTTGGACTCAGTTGATAACCCAGTCTTCTTGGCAAGATCTTGGACACTGACTGACCTTGTCTCAAAAACCAACATGCATAGTACCTGGAGAGTAACAGCTGAGGCTGACCTCTGGCTGCCTGAGAAACACATATAGAAGTGCCCACATACACCTACATAAATACCCAGATGCACACAGATAGACAGACAGACAGATAGAATTACATAGAGGGGTTGGAGTAGCCCTTTATCACTGAAAGTTTGAGAATCATTAACTACAAGCCAGCAGAATGGCACAATGGTTACTAAACCTATGTGAAGGGAGTAATTTTATCTCCCAGGGCACATTTGTTGTCTCAAGACAATTTTAGTTGTCCCGAATAGGTTGGATGCAAGTGTCTTGTCGTGGGTGGGGATCGGCCACACTTCTATACCCCTACAACATGAAAAGTAACAACCCTCCTACTCTCACTTCAAAAAGTTAGGCACTCTAAAGTGTCAATCAATAATACCAACTTCAACAAAGCCTCGAATAACATTTAGTACTGCTCAAAGAAATCAAACAAGCAGAGGGATATCATTCACTGACCAGGAGGAAAACATTTGAAGAAATTAAAGTCTTGATTAATGCGTCACTCATAATCTACCAGAGAATTATGCAGGTGAAAGGGCTACAAGCAAACAAATAAACAGAAGGTCCTTATATCAGGAAAGTATCACCCAACTCAATGTCTGTCCTCCGCTCTGGAAATCTAGGAACACGTAAAATACATCAGTAAGGGTAACAACACTTGTTTCCTAGAAATTTTGAAAAATACATTGCCCACTTAAGGAAATACCCTTTAAAGAGTTAGGGGAAGGTGGTCTTAGTCTTGCTTTCAGTTGATAAAAACTATATCTAAGGAAGGTTATTGTTTACTTAACGTTCTACAGTCAACCTGCTCTCAAGCTGACTTCAAAGACTGTCATTTCTTCTACAAAAATAGGCAAAAAAAAAAGTCCCAGTTTTCAATCATGTATCAGCAAAGTACTGATTCTCAATTCACATTTCTAATTTTACCCTATTTCCTGAGTCCCAAACATACATGTATGTGTTTATCTGCCTCCTAAATCTGACACAATCATCCAAAACATGAACACATAGTCTCTTACCAAAACTACTTGCTGCTTCTCCTTTACTGCCTTCCACTTTTTCAGATTCAACAGTGAATATGGACTGTTCACTAGCACACAGAAGAAAATGTCACCTGAAGTGTATAAAACATCTGTGACAAATTCTGTATTGATGTACTATCAGGAGCTAGCTGTCTGTGAGGGGTCCAACATTAAAATATCGGGGAAAGCATCGTGGGGGAGGAGGGGGAATCAACGTTCAAACCCAGAGGTGTAGCCTTGGGAAGGAGCATGGCTCTCCTATTTATAGCGATGACTGACCAGCCCAGCCAAAAGCTCGTCCGTTTGCTGCCTGTTAGTATATATTCATACATCAACCCATTGTTTCTAAAGCCAACCCGTAAAGCTGTTTTTCACACCATCGTGTCTAGACTAGATGCAAACTTTGGGGAATATCACTAGTGCCCCCCCCCTTTTTCCGTCTTAAGGGGCTCGACCGGGCGCTCCTGCCCAATTCCCGAGCTCCGAGCTCGTGCCTCGACCTCGGGCTGCCCCCAGCGGGCTGCAGATCCACCACCACCCCCCGCCCTTCCGCCTTCCGTGCGGGGCTGCTCTGCTCTCCAAGGGGGCATCGACGGTCTTTTTGGTGTCTCGGGCACAGTTCGATACCCAGCACGGCCGGAGGTCACCCGTGACCTCGGGCCGGGTGCCAAGGACGCGGGGCTCGCTCGCTCGCTCGCTCCGACTACAGCAGAGGTGATGGGCAGCCCTTGGCTGGTGAAGAAACCCAGACCCGCAGTCCCCAGAGGCCCCAGCGCGCCCGGTCACCCTCCCAAGTCACCTTGCCCTGAGTCCCGAGCTGCCAGAGTCGCCGCCGCCGCCGCCGCCACCGCTCGACTTCCGGCCCTGGCTCCGCCTACACACGCCTACCCGCCACCGCAGTGCATTGTGGGCCGCCGCCTCATCAGTCGTTCGACGCTCACCGGACAGGAAGCGCCTCGGAGACAGTCTGCGACCGGACGCCTCTAGGTGAGACAGACGCCAACCAGGAGGAGGAAGTGGAGGGCAAGTGCTTCCGGGTCCCCCCTCGCTGAGACTCCGCCATCTTATCTTCCCTTCCCTTCGCTTCACCCCTTTTCCGCCCCCCCTCCCCCCCACCACCACCTCTTGGAAACAGTGCCCTGTACGCATGCGTACTTGGTCCTCTCTGCTCGTTCGGGCTCCCTTCGGAGTCGGCGTCTTGTTCCGTGGGGTTGGGGGAGGTGGCTGCAGTGTGGGAGGGGGACGGGGGGGGGGGGGAGCAAGCGAGCGCGTAACACCGAGCGGCCAGGGGCGTTTGTGCCTCGCGAGCCTCCGTGGCCGGCGGCGTTCGTGCCGCGCAGCCTGCTGGGAGTTGTAGTTCCAGGCCCAGGGGTGCCTGGGAGGCGGGAGAGGGGCCGGGGTTCCTTAGCGCCGATTCCGCGGGAAGGGCCCCGGGGCCTCCTCACTCAGCGAGTGGCGGGCGCGGCGCGGCTTGACCCGGAGCGTCGCTGCACGTGGAGCCCGCGCCGCCGCCGTTCCCAGCCGGCTCTGGAGCGCGGCCGAAGCGGGGTGGAGGGGGAGGCCACGGGGGCGGATTCCGGAGCTGGTGAGTGCGGCGGCCCGCCGGGGCCGGCGGGGAGCGCGGTGGCCCCGCGCGGCCGGCCTGGTTCCGGGGCTTTTTCCCTCCCCTTCGCCGCGGCCCCCCCGCGGCCGCCTCTGTGTTTTGTTTCCGCTGGTCCCCGGCGTTTGTGACTCCCATTTCCGTTCGTGGAGACTTGAGGGAGCCGGGTGGGGAGGGGCGGGAGAGGCTGTGCGGGGAGCCGAGGGGAGGGGCGCGGGGAGCGGCGTGGGCCGGGGCCGGCGCGGCGCGGCGGAACGCTCGGGGCGCGCTTGGGCGCCGGGCGCAGTGCGGGCTCCGCGCGCTGGCTCGCCGGCTGCTGGCTGGCTGCTGGCTGCTGGCTGGCTGGGCGGCCCGGCGCTCCCCGGTCTCCCTGGAAGGGGCCAGACCAGCCTGTCACCCGACTCGGCGACCCCCGCACCCCACATCCAGATGCCCCTCGGGGACGGTCTCAGAATTGCACACTATAATCTTTCTGATGACTTCCAGTTCCTTTTACGAAGAAGTCAGTGAGGGTTAACGTAGTTGGCCAGCTTTTATTTATTTTATTTTATTTTTTTGTCGTTGGCGTAGTGCAACGACGATGGAGTTCAGGGATTCCACCCTAGGGTTAACAGCATGGGGAAGGGTGCCAGTTCGCCTTTTCAAGAGGCCGAGTAGTCCTTTGAAAGTAGATCCATATAGGTAGGGCCAGTGACATGGCCCGACAGGTAAAGCCACTTGCTGCCAAGCAAGCCTGATTACCCGAGTTCAGCCCCTGGAACCCCAGTGGCAGAGAGAACTGACTACCACAAGCTGCCCTCCGACCTCCACACACGTGCACCTACAGACATACCTCACTCTCTCGCTCTGGCTGCCCCGAGATTCCCTGTGTAGACCGGGCCGCCTAGAATGCAGAGGTCTGTGTGCCTCTGCTTTCTGAGCCCTGGCATTAAAGGAGTGTACCACCACACCTAGCAGTAAGTAAAGGCAATTTTTAAAAAAACCAATAGGTAGTTTGGACTAATGATAGGTCTGAGTGCTGCCAAGAGGAAATGATTGCAACAGATTCACCATCGTCACGTTCTTAGATACCACACAGTTGTCTTTAACTCCACAAGATACTGGCCACCACTTTAGTGCTTTTTTTTTTTTTTTCTTATTTGTATGCAGACCCGGGTACCAAGTGGACTGAAGTCCATTTTTACCTGTACTGCAAGTACAGAAGTGTGTCTTGGGTACATGGTCATGAAGTAGTGAATTAAGTACTGAGATGTAAAGTTGGAAGAGTCAGGAGAGCAGATAAAGGCCAACGACTGAATTAACACCGGTCACGGGAGTCTTCTGGCAACTAAAAAAACCTTAAATCTACAGGACTGAAAAGAAAAATGGTAGTTTTGAAAACTTGTATGCCCTTCACCTGAAGAAGGGTCTTCAGTTTTTAACTTTTAATCAGATTTTCGTTTTTGCTCTTTACACATACAACACAGATGTACATGCTGTCTGTTTTCCTAATGGTGATTGCATTTTCTAGGAAATGCACAATACAACGTGAATGAATTTCGTTTTGGAATGATTTGTACCTGTGCATTTCTTTATACCCTGAATTATTTTAGTTTGCTTTAGTATGAATTTCCTGTTTCTGTGCTGAGCTTTGCCAACTTTGGGAGTTTGTCCCAGGTGTTTTTTTTTTTTTTTCTCTCTTTTTGGTTATTAATTAACTGAGCATTTGGTCTTTCCACTTCATAGTCACTTAAACAAGAATATTAATCTTTATGTAATCAGACCAGATATTTAGCTAGACAGTTGTAATCAATCTCCGTGTTAAGCTTTAGGTTCGAATCTAAGTTGCTTTAATATAGTTGCTCCAACTTTGACTTGCTTTTGTAGTGTCTTGAATTAACTTACTTAGACTGGGCCAACAAGTTCCAATAAACAAAGGAATGGAATCGCCATATCGGGCTAATAAATGGCAGTTGAAACAAAAACTAGTTTATAGATGTGGTATATGAGCTTTCACATATATAAAGAGCACCTCTTCTCCCTCGGCTTTAATTCAGATTGAGTCTTTTTCTTGCATATCATTTTTGCTTATACAGATGATGTTTAAAAACCTTGACATTGAACTCTTCCAGGACTGAACATTGAAAGACTTCAGCCATGACTAAGAGAGAAGCAGAAGAGCTGATAGAGATTGAGATCGATGGAACTGAGAAGCCAGAGTGCACAGAAGAAAGGTTGGCGGTTCTGAATTGACCAGTTTTTACTATTACTGGTATTCCAGGTCACAGTCAAGGACCAGGCCAATGTGTTTAGTTTTGTCCCCCACCCCCCACCCCCGACTTAATAGGTCTGTAGCGCAGAGAGAAAGGCCTTTCTGAAATATAAGCAGTAGTCATGGGCACACAGTTAGAATAGCCTGTCCCCACCCCCATCTAAAAGGCATTTCACTTATTTTTTTTTATTTACTAAGTGCTGATCACTTTTATTTCAAAGACAGTTTAATTCAACCTGAATTTAACAATAGTTATGAATGACTGCTGTACATTAGTAACTTGGGAGTAAAACAAGACAGTTCCAGATGTCCTTATAAAAGCCAATGAACACCTGTGTCCACGGTACTGAGCACACAGGAGAAGTGCTGCTTCTTGGAATGATGGTGGAGCCTTACTGGAAAGGGGGTGGTGATGAATGCCGAGTCAAGGGAGAGATTCTGATGGAAACAGACTTGGAAAAAGTCATTAAGGAGGTTGTGGAGATAGTAGCGAAGGTGCTATTGTACTCTGAATCAGGAGACAAGCTAATCTACTGAAGCTAATGGGACTGAAAGGTCCTGGGGACTTCTACAGAGTAGCAAAAGGCAGGCTGGGATGACGTAGATCTGGAGGATGCTGAGTTAAGACAGCTAAAATTTAAACTTCAGTGCTAAAGAGAGCTTTGGATTGTTTGTTCTATTCTGCAGCACAAGAGTAGAATGCCTGGGATCAGCTTAGCTGGGAGGGTTTGACCTGAGTACTTTTAGAGCTTCTAGTTGAGTTGTCAGTGTGGTCTGCAGTCACCTAAGAGTAGTCTGGAGCTATAGTATCTACCCCAAAGATCACTCGTGATCTTGTTGGCAGGGAACCTCAGTGTGTCCATTGAGCCTTCCTCTAGGGCGTTTCAGTTACTCTGAGAAGGTGCCAAGAGAGAAGCCATGGTGCCTTTCAGTAACTCAGCCTAAGAAACCTTGTAGCATTTGGTCACACAGCTCAACCCTTGTTCAGGTTGGGAAGGAGCTGCAGAACTGGAGTCTAGCATATCTGTTTATTTTTATGCACACAAATACTCCTAAATGCTCTGTAGAGCCTAAAGTGTTTATCACTGGCCCTTTGCAGGTGTCTGGATGGGAGATTAGCTGTTAACATGTGGCTCAGTGTAAAGGAGGCCACAGTTTGTTATGTTGCAAGAATTGAGAAACAGTAATGTGAGATCATCCACATTCCTTCAAAAGAAACTACTGATTAAGATTTTTAGATTTCCCAAGGTTTATAATTTTGCAACAAGAAACTTTGAAAATCTTACTTAATACTTGTTATTCATAGAAGTGAAATTTTAGAATCTGTTCTAAGGTAGCATTTGGATCTTTTAAAAATCATTATTACTAAAAAGGATAGGCTTCAGTGCTTAACAGCCAAAAAATATGCTGAAAGTGCTCACTTTCAAAAAAACCAAAACATTCTTTATATTAACCAAGAATAATAATACACTGTTATTTTAAAATAATATTGTTTTTAATCATGAATGTTCTGTTTTATAAATTTTAAACATTTTAAGAAATGTGTTGTATATATTCACTAAATATATATATTTATTATATATCATTATACTTGGAAAATATGTAAAAATAAAATGACGTTGTGTATGTGTGCACACTCATGCACTTACACATGTTTGTGTGTGTTGAATATGGATGCCTGTATGCCATAGCATGCATGAGGAGGTCAGAGGTCAGCATCAGGTGTTTATCCTCACTATCCAGCTTGTTTAGACAGATCTCGTGTTTACCACTGCATAGGCCAACCCAGCTGGCCTGTGAGCCTAGGATTTTTGCTGCCTTGTCTCCCATCTTACTGTAGGAGCACTGGTGAGATGTGTACTACCACACCTGCCTTTACCTGGGTTCAGAGGATCCAAACTCTGATCCTCAACATGTACAGCAAGTGTTATCCTACTGAGCCATTTCCCTAGCCACTCACTCATGTTTTATTTTATTAGAAAATTTTATTTTTAATTATGTGTATTTCAGTTATATGTCTGAGTGTGAGTATATGCAGGTGAGTTTAGGTACTAGCAGAGGCAAAAGCATCAGATCACCATGCAACTTGAGTTTTAGATGGGTGTGAGCCACATGATGTAGGTACTCAGAACCAATTCATGTCCGTCCTTCCGTCCGTCAGTCAGTCCCCATGTGCGCCCCCCCCCACCACTGAGGTATTTTACTGACTCCCACTTCATACTTATTTTAATAACTATGAAGAGATTTAAGTCATATTTAAAGTTTAAATGTGTTTGAAACTTAATTTAGTAAATGCTCTTTCCTCAGTCTTCTCTTCCCCCCCCCCCCCGTAAGCATTTACAAGAGATATGTACAGTTACTTATCAAGGCTTTTAACCTATTTGAAATGTGAAATAACAGTGCAAAAGAGCTCTAAGTAAGTTTTAAGGGGCAATATAATTTTCTAAGACTACCAGGCAGTGATGGTGCAAGCCTTTACTCCCAGCACTCAGGAGACAGAGGCAGGTAGTTTCTGAATTCCAGGCCAGCTTGGTCTATGTAGTGAGTTCCAGGACAGCCAAGACTATTCAGATAAACCTCTCAAAAACCTAATAATTGGTTAGTATTCAAATTAAATCGGAAATATTTATATTGTTATGCCTTATCAATTTATATTTACTAGATTATATTGGTAAGGAAATTGATTAGTAGAAATGATGTACAAAATTTTGGTTTTGATTTTTGTTTTGAGTTTTGAGATAGGGGCTCATAGAGCCCAGGCTGGTTTATATTTCTCTATGGACCTGAGGATGGAGGATGACCTTGAACTGATGCTCCTGTGTCTACTTCCCAAGTGCTATGGTTACAGGCTTGTGCCAAAATCTCAACAAGTTTTGCAGATTTTAAAGGACACAGTGTATCACCATGGTTCTGGGCCTTAAATTCTTGAAAATAACTTAAGAGGTAATATAAAGGCACACATTTCCCCTTCTATAATATACATCAGCACTTACTTATGTACTGGTGCATGCATTTATGCACATAACTAAGCATGTTTTTAAGAGTGTTTAAGTTTCAGATTAGCTATGGAATTTAGCGCTCATATTGACAACATTAGTCCTGAGTCTAACAGCATCAAAGAGGAAATTAGTGCAGAACATAGAAGGAAAGAAAAGAGTTTCAAAGACCGTGTATGGTTCTGGTACTAATTTTGTTTTGAGCACAGTGTTATCTTTATATCAGGATAACATGTGATTATTAACCTTTATCTCCATTAACTTTTAGCATTGTGGAACAGACCTACACACCGGCTGAATGTGTAAGCCAGGCAATAGACATCAATGAACCAATAGGCAATTTAAAGAAACTCCTAGAACCAAGACTGCAGTGTTCTTTGGATGCTCATGAAATTTGCCTGCAAGATATTCAGGTAAGGTTTGTCTCTGTAAATATCTATAAATATATCTGATATAAAATTTGAGCACTTAGAAATGAAAATTCTACCAGGCGGTGGTGGCGCACGCGTTTAATCCCACCACTTGGGAGGCAGAGCCAGGAGGATCTCTGTGAGATGGAGGCCAGCCTGGGCTACAGAGTGAGTTCCAGGAAAGGCGCAAAGCTACACAGAGAAACCCTGTCTTGAAAAGAAAAAAAAAAAAAAAGGAAAGAAAAAAAAAAGAAAAGAAATGAAAATTCTTTCAGCAAATTTTCTTTATCTAAAACTTAAAGATTGAGTAATAAAATTGAATATGAAAGTCAAATTAACAATAGAGTGGTGGGAAGCATTAAGAAGTGAGACTGAAGAAGTTTGTGCTGCCTGACTTAACTTACTTAATAGGAGTTTTCTCACCTTTAGAATGAGGGCCATTGACGGAATGGTTTTATTGCCTTTGCATTTCTCTGGCAGTAAATTGGAAATATTTCCAATTGTAGTAGTATAGTATGTTTGAAGCATCCTCACAGACTTAGTTTACCTTTTTTTCCAGGTGATATTACTTTAATATATAAGAAGTAGTAACGTGAGTAAGATTGCTGAAGTAGTTTTCCATGACTTTACTTTTTTTTTTGGTTTTTCGAGAGAGAGTTTCTAGTGTAGCTTTGCGCCTTTCCTGAAACTCACTCTATAGCCCAGGTTGGCCTCAAACTCACAGAGATCCGCCTGCCTCTGCCTCCCGAGTGCTGGGATTAAAGGCGTGTGCCATCAACGCCCGGCCGCTTTATTCTTTACTGTCTGTAATCTTCATGCCTGTCTTGTGATGCCATTTTTCCATGTATTACAGAACTTTGCCTTAGTATTTTAAAAAATCGAGTCCTCTGCAGTTACTGTTAAATAATATTCTGTTATAAAGTAAATTGAAATATGCATTAGTTGCTATTAACCATATTTTAAGTCTTTTTCCTTTAATATACATATAATAAATGTTAATGGTGACTGGATATTGTCTTCTAAAATTAGAGACTATGGTTGTATCTACATGTTAAATTTTCTTCTTAGTAGTGAGAAGATAAATTAATAAGGTATTTTGAAAGCAGTTGATATTCAGTATCTTATTAGAAGTGTAAAGTGCCCAACAGTTCTACTTCAAAGAATTGTTCCTACATAATGCTCACCTGCATAATAGTATATTTATAAATATCCTAAAACTAAATCTTTTAAAACAGAATATTCAATACATAAATGCAGGATTCAAAATAGTCACTAAAAGTAGTGAGCTAGAGCTATAAGGATAGAGCACATTGAGCTAAACACTTGCAAAATACTTTCAAAGGATCCCATTTAATTGTATCAGTCATCAAAAACCACCATGTTATTATTTCTCTTCTGCATTGATAGATAGAATACCTGGCCTCGTAATGAAATATGACCTACAATGTACCTATTCTATCATAGTTTATTAGTAAGCATGGAAGTACGTGTAAATCGTGATATCATTAACTTGAGAGCTATGCTTGGATATATGGGCATTTCACATCCTTCTTAGCACCTCTCCCCAGCTGAACAAAGAATATGAACATGGCAGCTTCTGTTTCCCATGTCAGTGCAAGCATGCATTTGACATTAGTACCTGCTGCTTCTGGGAATGCCTTGGCATCGTCAGATAAATGCCAGCTTGAAAGCAGCTGGAGCAATCACTGAGTTGTACTTCTTTGAAGAATATGTTACACATTCAACCATGCTGGAGTCTTGTCCTTATATGTCCTAGTCTTAGTATGCTGTCGTTCGTATTCAGGATCTGAGATCTAACTTTTCAGTGGGTAATGCTAGTGTCCTCTCAACCTGGAGGAAAGGCTTGATGTTCAGAGAATGTTTAAATGCCAAGCAAAGACTTACATTAAGGAGTAGAAACTGCCACATTTAGCCAATCCAATGTGTTATAGAGTTTTTGTTTCTGTTCAAATCGGATATAAAGTCCACTTAATACTATAGGTTTTATGTATAAGACATTGTAAGTAGTTGAAATTGTGATTGTACCTTTACTGAATTCTTGGTAATAAGAGTGAAAGGAGGATTTGTGTGTTGAGTATATGTGCAGACACATCTAGACACAATGTACTTATGATGAAAGCCTGTTCCGAGCTAGTAATACAATAGCAGAGGTCAAGATTATTTTTATTTCATTAATAAGTCATGGTAAGAAATGCATTCACTAGAAGGATATATGAAGAGAAAAGAGCACCAGTGTTCCAAGGATGTGGAATTATGACAAAAGTAGATCCAGTAGTTGAGTCATGAATCCTTTAATTTTATTAACTTTGTGATTAGAGGCTTTAGTGTGAATCCTAAGTTTTAATATGTGGCATTAGTTACAAGGGAGATATGACATGAATATGTTAGTAAACTTAGATAAATTATCAGCCGCTAATTAACATCTTTCCTTATCTGATAAACATTGGATTATCTTGTCCTTTAAATGCATTTGCAGAATGAAGAATTGCCTGTTGGTGTTATTTAAGATCCCAGCTGAGATTGCAGAGCTCCCATAGAAAGCTGCCACTTAAAATACCTTTGCAGCAGCAGAGAATGGTTGCAGGATGTCTGCCTGGTACACATGAGGCCCTGACTAGTCCTCAGCACCACCAAAATAGAAAAATTAATGTGGTGGGTTTCTGCTGTCCTCCATTACTTCCTCAGTGGTGAAAATATTTCTAGTTTTAGCAAATAAATAGTATGACAGCTTTATAATTAAATGCATCCTTATAAATTATTAGTATGCTCAGAAATTCTGTTTGGTACACTGGTTTATACTCAACCACAGACAGTAACTTAGCTAAGGATTGAGCTAAAATAATCTTACTTACTCTTGTCTGTTTAGTTGGATCCAGAACGAAGCTTGTTTGACCAAGGAGTGAAAACAGATGGAACTGTACAGCTTAGTGTACAGGTAATTTCCTACCAAGGTAAGTTACTTCCATCGGCAGAGACTTAAAAATGGAGTTCATGTTTGTCCCCTAAGATAGCTGAAATCTGTCTGCTGAAGGTGTTTGAGACGAGTGTCCAGATGTCTAGAGTGGTTCTAGACTTGTGCCTTTGTTCACTAAGTACATCTTGAGGGTAAAGCTGAGAGTGTAGCACAGTTCACCTAAGTGAGATAGTGGTATATATTGAACTATAATAAATAGCAGAATCACATCATAAAGAACTATTTCTTCTATCATTTTTATTCTTTGAGAATTTTATTTTATTTTTATCATATTCACCCCCACTCCTGCCCTTAACAGTTTAGTTTTTTTTTTAATAAATACTATATCTTATGTACAGTTGTTTACCGTTTTTCTTAGGGTATAATTTCTAAATGTAATTCTGATTTCTGAAATAGCTTTAAGTTTTTGCCTGACTAAATCTCCATTGAGGAGTCTCCGTAGTGATAAATCACTTACCTCAACTTTATTTCTATCCTTTCCACAGGAACTACAGTTTTTAATGACATAGGGCCTAAATGTGTTTAGGATGTGGGCTAATTGATATGAATTTAATTGAACAAAGTCAGCAGATGTTTAGGATGGAAGACAAGGGCTGAGGAGATGGCTCAGTTTGTAAAGTGCTGTAAGTGAGCGTGAAGACCTGAGTTCAGATCCCAGCACCGCATAAAAGTTGGACACAGTGGTTCTTACCTATAATGCCAGTGTGGGGAGCAGAGAAAGGAAAATCCTTGGGACTTGCTGACTTTCCAGTCAGAATGAATTGGTGGCACTCAGACTCAGTGAAGCATCCTGACCCAAAAAAATAAGACGGAGAAAGATTGAGGAAGATGCCCCACATCAACTCTGACTTTCATGTGGTGCATGTGTACACCTGTACACACACACACACACACAAAACGCCACACACAATACAGTAAAAAGAAGGCAGACAGAGCCAAGTACAGTGGTTTGTAATCCCGGCACTTGGAAGGCAAACATGGGGATAGCTACTCTGGGCTGCATGGGACCCTGTTTAAGAGAGAAAGAACGGTCTCATATTAATTTCCTTAGACGGTTTGTAAAATCTTGAAGAATGTGTAGCTACTCATGCACTCTCTAGTTTCTGGGTTTTTTATATCAATGTCATATCATTATATCAATGCCTTCATCTTTTTATATTACTGTTGTAAGAAGTGGCATTTTTTCTCCATGTGGTATAGGTAGGTAATGTTTATCAAGTTAGTGTGCTCAGGTGTGAATTACTGCTAAAACTTAGAATGCTAGGTTAAAGAATTTTTAGATATTCTCTACATAGGTGTTAAGCTTTATTACATTTGACTTTACTTTTTTTTCTTCAAGCATGCATTTTTATTTTTCAATTATTTCAGGATAAATTGCAGACATGATTATTTTCTATCTCTAAATATATCATCAGTGTCTGTTTCCTTAAAACCAAGGGTCCTAGACTAGGGTGCAGCTCAGTGCTGGAGTTCTTCCCTCTTAGGTGTGGGGCCCTGTGTTGGATCCTCAGCACCGCAGTGGAACAGTGCTGGAGCAGTCTGCTGTGTGGTCACATAACTGCTGCCGGAGTCAGCACGGGTACCGACACGGCCTGTGCCTGCAGAATTGTACTCACTTAGAAATAAAGATCTGTTCAGCTTTTCATTATTTAAAGAACATTTTTTTTTTCTCATTTGGAAAAATGAACTTTACTTTTAGCTCTTTGTGTCTTATGGTTTTTATTTAAATTTGTATTTTTGTTTTATCCACTGTTAGGAATTGAGCCAAAGCTAAACATTCTTGAAATTGTTAAAACTGCGGAAACAGTTGAAGTGGTCATTGATCCAGATGCCCACCATGCAGAAGCAGAAGCACATCTCGTTGAAGAAGCCCAAGTGATAACTCTTGACGGCACCAAGCACATCACAACCATTTCGGATGAAACCTCGGAGCAAGTGACGAGATGGGCTGCTGCACTGGAAGGCTACAGAAAAGAGCAGGAGCGCCTCGGGATCCCCTATGGTAATGAGACAGCTGTTGTTGGGAGCAGTCAGCGTTAAAATAGATGTAGAAAATACCACTCGGATAAGATAGAATATTTTTTAATGTAGATGTTCTGGAAAGATTATTGATTTTTATATATCTAGTTAGTTTTGAACTAGAACATACTAAGAACATAATGAACAAATACTATGCTGATTGCTTGGAATACAAAGAATTATCAGAAGAAATTCTGCCCCTAGCATGTTCACAGTGTAGTTGAAGAGAACGACGATAAATAAAAAGAGGTGAGTGTCATAGAAAGTTTAAACTGTCAATGACTAATACAAATAAAGCATGCCTTTAGAACATCAAAGAAATGAATATTTTGAGGAATGCCAAATGGAGTTGAGACAGTAGTTCATGGAGTCAGGGCAAGCTTAGGCTTCTGTAGCAGGCGCTTTCTCAAAAAACAAACAAGAATGTTGTAGGATCAGAGTACTCAGAGGAAAATGGGAGTGAGTTTATTCTGAGAAACTACACTGCCATGAAGGTCATTTCAAACAGACATTCAGAACAAAACATAGACCTGGATAAATGCAAGAGTACTTAAGCTACATTGGATGAAGAGTTATTTCTGACATCGTAGAACTGCTTTTGGTTAGTGAAAGTGATAACTAAAAAAAAATGAATGTTGCCCAGATGTCCATAAGGTACATAGTGGCTGAGTGAGAAAAAACAAGAACATAGTAATACTGTTCAGATGAGTATAGACTAGGTGGCTTCTTTGGTAGTAAACAGGAAGAGATAGGTGAAAACAGTGATAAGGTTGGCAGATTGTGAATATGGAGAGAGGATATTCAAATACTGACCTAACTTGGAGAGCTTGAGTGACTTAGAGTGGTAGTTTTGGTACAAATTGGTTGCTTTTTCATTACAGTGGAATGATACTGTTTACTAGGCACTATGGTAAATTCTGGGCTAATGATGATCCCCAAGAACAGAGCATGCCTTTGACGACACACCCCTTAACCCTGTATAGGGCTGGCCTTAATGCCTTACGCTAGCTAGGCAAGCACTTGACCTTTAAACTAGATTCCTAACTGCTAAGCATACCTTTGAAAGTCTTTTGGAGGATGTAGGGATGTCTGGTATAAAGATTTCTTAAGGGAGAGTATTGATAGCATTTGACTTTGATGTAAAGTACATAAATCATAATTTAAGGGTACCCTTAAATTCACATAATTTCAGGAGCACAAACTCTCAGGCAGGAGATACAGATATTGTGTGGAGCACATTCATATTGGGTTTGTATTTGAAGACATAAAAATAAAAGTCTTTTGAAAGAAACATCATGGAGAAGAACACATTACTGGTTCCAAGACAACCTGTAGGGCAGGAGAAGGGAAACAGGGAAAACGTTAAAGATGCCAGGTGTAATGGCACATGTCTTTAATCCCATCACTCCAGTGGCAGAGGCAGGCAGATCTCTGAGATCTGGGTCAGCCAGACCTGCATAGTGAGACCTTGTCTCAAAATAAAATCCAAAATTAATGGTACAGCTAAAGACAAGGAAATAACTATGTAGTATCACTACTATTGAGGGAGAGTTATAGGTCGGTAACACTCTTGAGATGCTTTTGAGAAAGAAATACAAACATCTAGTTTGGTAATCATAGAACGAATGTTTAATTTGGGTTTAAGTTACTGTAGAGCTCAATAAAACTGAACTAGAGGTGGGACAACTTAGAAATGGGGGAACATTCATTAGAAGCAATAGAGAAGAAAAGCGTTAGGGAAACAAAGTATCATACAATTAAAGAGTTGGTAGTGTGCTCTTACCACTATTCCCTCAATAATATAATAACAACTTAGAGTATTCACAGTGTATTAGGTATTTTATTTAGACATGGTTTAAGTTACATGCGTTCACGTACATCCTTCATAAGTAAATACTGCACTGTTTTGTAGAAGACTTAGAGTCTGAGGAATTTGGTATTCCTGAGGAGAGGGGGCCTTCTGGAACCAGTTGCCCACAAATGCCAAGGGATAGTTATATGCAATTCCTCATTGTGACATGTAGAAATTTACTTTTGGCATGTAGAAGCTATTGTGGATATATAGTTTATTTGACCTTTGTGATAGCAAGTTAGGAATCACCTGAGAGGAAATGCTGAGAAGGGAAGAAAGGGACATGAAAATGCTGAATAGTGTTTTTGCAGTGTTTGCTGTATTTTCCACAAGACATTTTCAGTAGTAGTAGAGTCACAGGAAGTAATCATCAAGATGACCGTAGGTAGCAAGATGATTGATTCTCTGCGGTTCAAGGTCCTACCAGGAATGTCATTTACTTAAAAGCACATTTAAGCTGGGCAGTGGTGGCGCACGCCTTTAATACCAGCACTTGGGAGGCAGAGGCAGGTGGATCTTTGTGAGTTTGAGCCCATCCTGGTCTACAAAGCAAGTTTCAGGACAGTCAGGACTGTTAACACAGAGAAACTCTGTCTCCAAAAAAAAAAAAATTAAAAGTACATTTAAAATATTTGAGATCATCATTGATGAAATTTTTATCTATTAGGCAAGTGTCTTAGTTAGGGTTTTTGTTTCCATGAAGAGATACCATGACCACGGCAAATACTAAAGGAAAGCATTTAATTTGAGGTGACAGCCTACAGTTCAGAGGTTCAGTCCATTATCATGGCAGGAAGCACGGTGGCATGCAGGCAGACATGGTACTGGAAAAGTAGCTGAGAGTTCTACATGTTGGAAGCAACAGTAAGTCGACTGAGACACTGAGCAGTATCTTGAGGTTAGGAAGCCTCAAAATCCGCCCTGACAGTGACACACTTCTTCCAACAAGGCCGCACCCAATTACATTGAAACAATTACATTCCACTCTCTGGCCCCCAGAGCTTGTAACAATATCATAAGGCAAAATGTATTTAGTCCAACTTCAAAAGTCCCCATAGTCTATCACAGTCTCAATAGTGTTTTAAATTCCAAAGTTCCAAGTCTTTTCTGAGATTCATGCAATCTCTTAACTTGAATCACCTGTGAAAATCAATCTCAAAAAGCAGATCACATGGTTCAGGATATGCATTGCCATTCCAAAACACAGGGAAGGGAAAGTAGCAAGGAAATACTGGGCCAAAGTCAGACTGAGAGTCAGCAGGACACACTCCACACTCTGCATCTCTGCAGTCCAGGCTTCAACTTCACAGCTTCACGCAGTGGCCTCTCTACTAGGCCTCTATTCAGGGACACCCCTGACATATTTAGTTACATTCAAAATACCACAGCAAGCTTACAATGAGTAATGTTTTCTCAGAAAACTATCCTTTCAAACTTCTTTACATGCAGTTTTGACAAATGTACTACCTCAGTTACCACTGAAATATAATATGATTAACTATAGCTACTTTAAATGTCTTTGAAATACTGACCCACACTGGGAAATCCCTTAAAGTTCACATTAATATAAACCAGCTTTCTATCTTGATAGCAGCTTAGACACTTCTTCATTCATGTGGTTATATGTGCGAATATTTTTAGTATTGCCCATTAAACTAATCTGAAGATGAAATTAATAACTTTATAGTAGCCGGCGGTGGTGGCGCACGCCTTTAATCCCAGCACTTGGGAGGCAGAGGCAGGGGGATCTCTGTGAGTTCGAGGCCAGCCTGGGCTACAGAGTGAGTTCCAGGAAAGGCTCCAAAGCTATACAGAGAAACCCTGTCTTAAAAAAACAAAAAAACCCACAAAACTTTATAGTAGTTAGAAATCTATCAAAGAGATGGGCTGTCCAAAATGTTAAAACAATAAAAACAAATTCAGAGTCAAATATGTATTTTTTCCTTTATGAAATACATATATTGAAATGATAGATTGTGATTTTTATTCTTTTTTTAAAGTATTTTCTAAAAATTTGTTTCTGCCAGATACTAACATTTAAGAACATACGTAGATTATTAAATATAAATAATATTCACACAAGAAAAGTATTAGTGATTGTATCTAACTAGCTATCCAGTTCCATAGCTCTGTCTTCTCCACACGGGTAAACTCCTTTGCTTAGCTTCTCTCACAGGTCTGATAGAAAGCAAGCTTCTTAGAAGCCAGTTCTGCACCAGCTTTATTCTGGTGACTTGGCTGGTGTGTGCGGTGTGGTGTAGGTGGTTTGCTTTAGTGTGTTTTTTGAGATGAGCCTTCCTATGTGGCCCAGATGGACATTGGCTTGTGGTCATGCAGCGTAAGCCTCCCCATTTACTGGAATTGCAGGCACTTGGCTTTCATTTCTGTTTTATAAACTGCTCTGTAACTTTCATTTAAGTTAGTCTGATTGCCTTAGGACTACTCAAAATTGTTAAAGAACATGTTAGACAACTTTTAGGTTTCCTGAGTTCAGGATGGACTTCTTTTTTGTTGTTTGACTGGTTTTTTGTTCGTTTGTTTATGGACAGTCTCCCTCTACCCAGGCTATCCTAGATAGAATTCACCACGTAGCCCAGCTTGCCCTATCCTTGCAGCAGTCGCCTGCTCAGCTCCCTGAGGCTTATTTATAGTTGCCTAGGTTTGTATGCACATCCAGACTTTGTTTCTCCTGCCTGAGTGCTCAGCGTTAGTTCTTCTCACTCTCCTCTGGGTCTGGAAGCAGACTGCACATCTCCGGAGCTTTCCTCTTGGCCTTTGGGTCACTGTATGCTGAGGTCTCCAGTTCTGTGTTCGTAGCCTCGGCCTTGTCTTTACTCCTGCCTTTCGTTCTATTTACAGCTTCTCTGGAAAGGGTTCCTTAAAAGAGATTTTTGGTTTTACACTTCCAAACAATACATATTTTACTCTGCTCTGCTTGTGATAGTGTCATAGCACATTAAAGTGGACAATTTCACTTTTCTTTTAGGTTTGATGACCCCATTCCATTACTGTTGTCATATAAAACATTCAGAGGCACCTTAGTTCAAGTTCTTAATTCAAATCTGCTCCTGTGTTTGGTCTTTTTCTTCGTTTGGTTATAGTGAGAATCTTTTCTTTCGTTGTGGTATGCATTAGTATTTATTCATGGTAATGTGATTCTTAAAAGAATAATCTCGCCGCATACATTAAATGAGTTCCCGCCTCTTTATCCTTCTGCCTTTCTTGCTGCATGGAGTCAGCACAACCTGAGCGGTCCTGCATCTGAAGCGAGGAGTTCTCACTTTCTACTGGGGTCCTCCGGGGTGGACAGTTTGGGTCGTAGTTTGGCTCTCCTGAGTAAATTGGTTCTTGGCCAGCTCACTGCTTTAGGAACTAAACCTCCTTCCCCTCGCGACTGTGTCTGGGTTGCTGTGCTTGTGCATCCTTAAATAAGTGCTGCTCTGTCCCTTCATTGTAATGTTGAAGAAAGACGAATACGCGGCCAGTTCAGTAGATTACACTGGGTGTCCTGGTATTTGAGGAAAACAGGAGAGACTGTTTCCCTTGCCTTACTTATCTTGATAGTTTCTTGTAAATTTCTATAGAAAATGAGCTTACTTTCTGAAATCTTTGAAAGGGAGGTGCGGGGCAAGGTAACTTGGCTAACTCAGAGCCGGCTTAGTTGCTCTCAGGCAGCTCTCCAGGGCTGAGCGACTCCAGGGCTGAGCGACTCCAGGGCTGAGCGACTCCAGGGCTGAGCACTGCGCGCTCTCGGCTCTCGCTTGCTGCGTATTCACTCTCATGCACTGCATCCTTCATCGTCCCCATCTCCCTCCCTCCTTTTCCTTCCTTTCGCTTTTGTTGGCAATAATGGAGGTTGACCCCATGGACTCATGGGTGCTTGGCCAGCACTCTACCACTGAGCTGTGTCTCAACCCTCTTTTCAAGTTTTTATTTTGAGACATGGTCTCCTTAAATTGCCCAGGCTGGCCTTGGACTGTGACTGATCCTCCTGCCTCAAACTCCCAGGTAACCAGGCTGTGGTTCTGCACCTCCAGGCCCAGCATCTGTTCATTCTCTATTGTTTCTTTGGTTGTTTCCTTCCTGGTCTGCTTCCACTGGGCTGTGTCTGTGCATCTCCTTGTCGTGCCCCTGTGCTTCTCACTGTGTTCTCATCCCTCCCTGACCCTGCACTCAGCGGCTGCTGCCTTGGGAAAACTAGGCTGTAGCCTTCATGTTTGAGTTTGGCCTGCTGTACTTCCCGTGACTGCTTCTCAGCTGAATTCCGGCTTCCTGTGCTCAGAATGAATTACGTTGGTCGCTTCCCTTTGCATTCTTCTGCATGACGTTTTTACTACCTGAGATGAGAGCTGACTGTTGGCCAAGCTTCCCTCGAGTCACCTTAACAGTTGGGGTTACAAGAGTGCCAGCACACACAGTATCTTACAAACACGGCTTTGTCTTCACCCGTGTATATTATGGACTCTGTGGTAGATATTTTGTCATCTGGGTATTTCTCTGTTTGATTTTGGTGAGCATTTATAGGTTTCTGGTTTCACCCTCAGTTGCTTTTTCTTCTCTCTGTGTACATTCAGAAAAATCAAACTGTATTCCCATCTTCCTAGACTTTTCCCCTTCTCTTCTTGCTTTGAGTCCTGTGTTTATTTTTTCTATAAATTGTTCCTTGACAAAAAGATTGTTACTTCTTCACATATTTTCTTACTGAATAATACCCATTTGTTGGGTATGTGATCACTATTATTTGAGTAGACAGTCATCTTCAAACAAGAGTGCCAGTGCTAAAATTAATCCAGCATCAAATTCCCATAGATAACATTTTCTATTAGGTGCCAGGAGTATAGTGATGAAATCTTTGTATATACTGGCAATCTTTTTCGTCTATTTGCAAATTCAGTTAGCTTGTAAAAACAAAAAGAACAGAAAAGTTGCAGTAATTTATATAAGGTCAACAAGTATCTATTCAAGGTACTGTGGTAGACTCTGAAGTCAGATTTACCAGTCTTTGGAGTTATAGCCTTGATACCAATTGGGAAACAGCTGAGTAAACAGGTAGTTAGATAATATTCATAAGTGCCACCAAGTGTGAGTACCAGGTAGCTAACCTTTTATTGGAAGGGGCGGGGAAAGGGTGCATTGTGCATAAGTTGAAGAGTAACACTAGCTCTCTAGGATCCCATTTCATTTGTTTCAAGGCACCAAACCATACAGTGCTACAAAATAATATTTTGAGCTTGGGCAGTACCCTCCATTATCTCCAAGATAATATAGTTTAGTTGTCGTTTGGCCCACTAGAGAATGATTTTATAGTTTGGTTTTTATGATAAATAAAATCCAGACTAACTGATAGAGAACCAAGTGACCCCTCTGGAGACTTAGATTGAGAAATTGACAAAGAGTAAAGAAGAAAATATAGCATCAGCATGAAAGTCGTTCTTCATAGAATCCATTGTTCCACTTGGAAAAACATCTGTCTGGATTTCGTATGTGTATTTATGTGTATTGAGAAATTAACTGTAAATTGATCTAAAATGGAACTAGGCTAAAGGTAATATTTTTCTTTCTAGATCCTATACAGTGGTCCACAGACCAAGTCCTGCATTGGGTGGTTTGGGTAATGAAGGAGTTCAGCATGACTGATATAGACCTCACCACACTCAACATTTCGGGAAGAGAATTATGTAGTCTCAACCAAGAAGATTTTTTTCAGCGGGTCCCTCGGGGAGAAATTCTCTGGAGTCATCTGGAGCTTCTTCGAAAATGTATAAAACTAGAGTTATTATCTATTTGCATTGTAACTAAAGCTTTATTTTTTGTAACTTTGTTTTCACTTTATTGTTAATAAGCAAACACGTGCTATAGTAATTAACATTTATTGTCATAGATAGTTTGAAGAGTTCTTTATGTATTATCTCAATTCCTATAGTAATGCCATAAAGTATTACTTTTCTGATTTTTTTTAGTTTTTATGTGAGAGACTGAGGCTGTAAGATTCCTACAGAGTGTTAGACCTAGAGAGTGTACAAACTAAGATTCTAATTCAGGCTTATATGGCATTCCAAGGTCTCTCTTGTGTTTTTCTTTTTGAGACAGGTGTTACTGTGTGCAGTGGCTAGCCCTAATGCATGAACCTTGCTGCAGTTTCCCACATGATGGGATTGCAGGTGCAAGCCTGGCTCAAGTGGCATCCAAGGTCTTGAGTCTCCCAGGATGCTCCACCCTTAGCCCTTTTCATGTGTTCTAACCATTGCCTTCTCTTTGCCTGCTCACTGCCTGCAGTTGATCACAGACTTCCCTCCTAGTCTTTTATTTGTGGAATCAGGCATTTGAAATGCCTTCTAGTTGAATAAATGAGATTTTTTTATGAGCCACAGAGATTATGAATCATCAAGGGACTATGAGCAAAGCTTGAAAACTGCCTGGCTGACCAAAGAGTTCAAATAAATACAATCTTTTTTTCTTGTTTAATCTATCCCATATGTTAATAACTTTTACAGTAATTGTTAATCAATTTTATCAGCAGCCCGTCTTCTCATACTGTTGTATATATCAGTGATGTTAGCCAGACCTCTGTAGCTTTCAGTTTACAAGTGGATAGATGCTGTTCTTTTTGTTAGAGTCAAGGATGGAAATGTCACGGCTCCATCTTTGTTCTGCTATATGCTGATGAGGAAGGAGGACCTCACACAGTAATTTGACAGCATTTTCCTCCAAGGGTCATTCTGCTGTAGAGGAAGAGATGAGCTCTGGAAAGAAGCTCTGCTTGTTACATCTTGAATGGATTCTCATAGATGGTTTTTAAAGTGTTCCTAAGAGTCTGTATGTTCATTGACTGTATAGTGTTATTACCAGCTTCAGTTCTTATACACGAGTAAGTTGAATGTCTTGGTTGTACTTTGAGAGTCTCAACTGAATTATGTTCATTCAAACATTTTCTTGTTGGAATTCTTGGAACTACAACAGTAATAGTACTTAAAGTAGTCTCTTTGTCCAGTCTCTCCCAAATCAGCTCTTTCTTGTGCTTGGCACATTTTGATTCACCTGATGTTTCTCAAACTGTAAAATTAGTACTTGTTTGCCTTTCCTAGTCAGGAGGCAAGAGTCTTGTTTATCCTTCCTTTCCCATGCAATAGAATGGGTTCTTCTCAGAAAAGCTCTGCTCTAGAGTTGTAAAGCCTCCCTAAGTATCTTACAGAATTGCTTGCCTGTCCAGTGTGGATCTTTGCTCTGCTCTAGTAAGGCAATGACATTTGGTTTTAGAATCTAAGGCCCAGGTCAGCATTTACAGAATGGGCATGATGATCTAGAAGGCTGTTTGTGACAGACTATCTGTAGTTCCCAAGTCTCAGATCACTTCCCAAGAGAGCAGAAAGAAGAAAGGCCTATAGTTGAACTCTGGAAGGTACTGTTTCCTAGGACAGAACTGTTACTGAGCAGCCTGCTGCCTAGTCAGCCTTAGTGATCTCTTGTGGAGCTGTCTGAAGAGAGAGAAGAACTTTTTTTGTACCTTGATTACCACTTGGCCCATGTGAATGCAGCTCCTGTTAAAGTATCTTTCAGGTTCTACTATATTGGGAAGATAAATGTTTCAGGCGTACAAATTCTTGAGCATGCTTTTGATGTGAGCATCTGTCTTGTCAGCTTTATACTCTTAGAGCCTAATGTTTCCTCAGACCGCCCCATGTTCCCCAGGACTTCACTTTTAAGCATTCTATTTCCTTCATGCATGGCCAAGACTAGGGGGACTTTAGAGAAGTACTGTATTCAGGTTTCTATATTTTCTTAGATTAAGTATTCAAAAACCTATCACTTTGTGTGTTCTGCTTTCTGTCTTGAGAGTCTCTAAGAACCATACCAAACTCAAGTCTTTGAGAATGAAGGCTTTGGAACTGAGTTTCCAGGTTACCAGTGTCTGGGCTGTCTAATGACTCGTTTCTAATATGTCTTCTTTAAGGCTAAGCTACTTAAGATGGAATCATTTCAACTTCAGTAGCACTTTCCTTCATTGAGACTTTTAAAAATAGTGAGGGAAAAAAGTCTACCACAAACAAAGCTTTTAAGAGAGAACAGTTCTGAGGTAGAATGTTCAGAACTAGAGGTCTGAATAAAATATAATAATCCTCAGTTTACTTTGTTGTATGCTTCTTAAAAACAGTTTTCTTTAACATTCACAACAGCCTTGTTAGCTGTGTGAGATCTCACTTAGATGTGAAGAATATCCAGAGGTCGAAAGTTTACCTAAGTGGTCGTAATTGCTAAGATCTAAACCCCTGTCTCTCTGAAGCTAGTCCTAAATAATGAAGACCTCAAATTTATGAGCCCCAAAGAAAATTCTGTCTAATAGGTAGGATGCAGACCCTGTCTTAGTCTCCTAACCCTTGTGTGCTCTTGTATCTCAAACTGGACCCAAGCAGTACACCCTTAGTCTTCTTGGGGTCCCAGTCTGATGACTCACTCGTCCCAGGATGATCACTGACAGACAGTTTCGACAGACAGGCATAATTATGATAGGCATGGTTTGAAGTGCTAGAAACTTGGATGTGTGATTATGTGACAGGGTAAGCATTTGATCTGGGAAGAGTGACAGTGATTAATGAATGCTTTTGTAGAGTATTATGTTCAGGTCTGTGTTAGTTAGAGATCTCTAAGGAACCAAACTGATAAAGTGAACTCATGTGGCTGTAGTGAAAGTCTAACATTGAAAGCAGTATTTTAAACATGGTTAATTTGTAGCTCTTAGGACAACTAAGATTTTACTGAAAATTTAACTTTAGGAATATTATAAAGTTAAGGCAGATCTGTTCAAAAGTGACTTACAAAATGAAACATCTCAAGAAAGTTTTGGGTTTTGTTTTCTTATCCTGCTCAAGTTTCAGTTGTTTAATATATATCTTGTTTGTTTGTCTTCTTGGTTTTGATTTTAATTACAGTGCTTTCTAAAAACATTGTGTTTGCTAAATTCAGTTTTACTGGACTGGAAATTATATTTTTGGTTTTAAATGAAAATGATTTTTTTTTTGTCTTCTTCAGATGTTTTGGCAAGCCAAGAACAACAGATGAATGAGATAGTTACAATTGATCAGCGTGAGTATTCATTCATAGAATTTGCCCACTTATCAGTAGAAATGCTTCTTTATTAGATAACTTCAAGTTAAAGTTTCAACATAGCTTTCTGACAGATCATTGGGTTCACAGAGGAATGAAACATCATAACTATCTCATGTAGATGAGGAGTAGAGCCTGAGTGTTGGGTTTGCTTACTTGAGATCCTGTTTTCCCTCTCTAAATTGAGAACTGATTATCCACAACTATTCTTTCAGAGTTTTTTTCTTTTTACCAGCTCTGCTACCCTAAATACTCCATAGCCATTATCCTGTGCATGCTTGAAGCTTGCTACGTGGATCGTTGATAAACTGAGTTATTATTTAACACTACGAGACTTAGCTTTGTTGATACTTGCAACTCTGTTTCATTCATTTTCACTGCTGAATAGCATATCCAAAAATGCCACAAATATTATCAGAATGTTAAGTTTAAGAAAAATCCACAGCTTTTATTTCTACCCTTTCAATTTCAATGAGTAACAGCTTTTCTCACAGTGCTCTTGGGTTTATAGTCTTATAGATGAGTGTGAGTTCTTGGTATTCTGTTTTCACCATCTTTGAAACCATTTTTATAAACAAATATGTTGTGACTTGGCTGATGGTTATTTGGCGTTTTAAGTTGTTATGTTGGAACCAGGAAGACTAGCTGTCCCTAAGTGAAGATTCACAAACTGCAATGGAAACAACATAACTTGATTCTCTACCTAGGTCTGAAGTCTTTTCTTGACATAATTAGAGGGACATTAATTTTATTGATTGCATTTATTTTTACTTCCTGTAATAGAAGGAAAATACTTTCCTTTTTACCTTTTTTCTTAGCTGTGCAAATTATCCCAGCATCAGTGCAATCCGCTACACCAACTACGATCAAAGTTATAAACAGTAGTGCAAAGGCAGCCAAAGTGCAGAGGTCCCCAAGGATTTCAGGAGAAGACAGAAGCTCACCTGGAAACAGAACAGGTATTTTTGCATGGATTGGTGTTATAAAACTTGTCAAGTTAGATATGTAAAAGTATAAATATAGACTGTTTCTCTGGCAGTGTAGTTAATATTCTAAAATAAGAAGTTTGTTTTGCCTTGGATGAGATTGAACCAAGGCCTTGTGCACTGCCTTTGACTTGTGTTAGTTTCTAACATGATGACCTGTGCTTGTTCTGCTTATGGATTTAGGAAACAATGGTCAGATCCAACTGTGGCAGTTTTTGTTAGAACTTCTCACTGACAAGGATGCTCGAGACTGTATTTCTTGGGTTGGTGATGAAGGCGAATTTAAGCTGAATCAGCCTGAATTGGTTGCACAAAAATGGGGACAGCGTAAAAACAAGCCTACAATGAACTATGAGAAACTCAGCCGTGCGCTACGGTAAGCGTTTGTACTTTTTATTTGTTACCCCCAATACCAGACTTCTCTAAAATGTAGCTTCTCGTTCTTGATATAAAGCCTGGTAAGTAATGAAAATAAAATACTTTTTCTTAAGATAGTGGGTGTGAGCTGGGCGGTGGTGGGTGCATGCCTTTAATCTCAGCACTTGGGAGCCAAATGTAGGCAGATCTCTGTGAGTTCAAGGCCAGCCTGATCTACAGAGCCAGTTCCAGGACAGCCAAGGCTACACAGAGAAACACTGTCTTAAAAAACCAAAAAGGAGCCGGGCGGTGGTGGCGCACGCCTTTAATCCCAGCACTCGGGAGGCAGAGGCAGGCGGATCTCTGTGAGTTCGAGGCCAGCCTGGGCTACCAAGTGAGTTCCAGGAAAGGCGCAAAGCTACACAGAGAAACCTTGTCTCGAAAAACCAAAAAAAAAAAAAAAAAAAAAAAACCAAAAAGGGAGAGAAAAAAAAAGATAATGGGTGTGTTAGTTGATTAATGGGATGGCTCAGTGGGTAAAGGTGTTCATCACAAGCCTGCCCTGCCAAGTTCCCTCTTTAGATCTACACAGTAGTAGAGGAGTGCTAGCTTCTAACTCATACACATGCACACCCACAGAATAAACAGAATGTGATTTAAAAAAAATTTTTAAAGCTAAAACTGAGTTTTAAGAGTTTACTTATAATTTTGAGGTGCATAAAACTTTTTTAAAAGATTATAAGGTTATTTGTTTTATGGGATTTAAAAGCATCCCTGTTCAAAAACAACCTGCTTATTAATCTTTAATATTTTTACAATTTACATTACAAAGATGCTATTTACATACTAAATTGAATGTATATTTTATCAAATATGTGAATACTGTCTTCTATTTTTACAATTATATTTACAGTTTTATCCTTTACCTCTGCCTAAATCTGTATATCCAAAAGTAGAACTTGCAATTATTTTCCCTTAATACTATGAATACTCCAGCTGGAAAGACCTCTACTACCTTGTGTTAGTAAAACTATGGGAGTACTTCCACACTGTAGCCAGAGGTCCGCCCTGCAGAACTGGGTCCAGTGAGGAGTGCACTTGTGCCCACTAAGTTTCTAAGTAACTTTTCTTAGTAGATGACAAAACAGAAATGTCTGAATGTCCACACACATATTATGTCCTAAATCAGACCTCACCCATGTATCCATCAGCAAAAAAATGAGTTAACTAGTTGTGATACATTCGAGTATTAAAGATGAGCTACGGCCACAAATGGTGATACAGTGATGTTCTCGAAAGGGTGTGTGTGTGTGTGTGTGTGTGTGTGTGTGTGTGTGTATTCATTAGTATAGTTTGATAAGATAGGAAAAGCAAACTACAACACTTACGGATGTGCATTTCAGGAAAAAATACAAAGGAGCAATGAAATTAGTATCTTGAAGAAAGCTTGTATTTACCTTTAGAGGGAGGATTGGTTGGGAAGGAACAGAGGAGGCTCTAGGTATTGACAGTCTATTATTAGACCTTAGTGGTAGATAATGGTGAACCGTTAACTTCTGTGTCGTTTCTGTTTATGTGATACTAGTTGAGAGTTTCTGTTTAGTATCTAGTTTCACGAAGGTAAGGGGAGAGAGCTGTGGAACCAAATAGAGGGAGAGAGCAGAGCAGAGCATGCTGTCGTATGGCACCTTGTGATGCGTCGCTAGATTTTTTTTTTTTTTTTTTTTTTTTGGTTTTTCGAGACAGGGTTTCTCTGCGTAGCTTTGCGCCTTTCCCGGAACTCACTTGGTAGCCCAGGCTGGCCTCGAACTCACAGAGATCCGCCTGCCTCTGCCTCCCGAGTGCTGGGATTAAAGGCATGCGCCACCACCATCCGGCCACATCGCTAGATTAAAGGGAGGAAGGACTACACACAATTAAGGCTTGAGTGTGTGTGCTTTTTTCTTTTACCAAGAAACAATGATTACACCGATTCTAATTACATTCTAGAAAGAGGAAAGCGCTTTCTTTTTTCCTTTTCCCAAGTGTCTATTTATCATAAACTTGTATTTTTAAACTGCATGACAAGCAGTTTGGTGGTTTGTAAGCTTAGGTTCTTTATGATGCCCTTTATCTCTTCCTGTAGCCTGTTTGTTCTGACCCTTATAATTATTCTTTCGGGGCCTGTCCTAGTTAGGGTCTCTAATGCTGTGAAGAGACACCATGACCATGGCAGTTGTTTTGTTTTGTTTTTCGAGACGGTTTTTCTGTGTAGCCTTGCGCCTTTCCTGGAACTCACTCTGTAGTCCAGGCTGGCCTCAAACTCACAGAGATCCGCCTGCCTCTGCCTCCCGAGTGCTGGGATTAAAGGCATGTGCCACCACCGCCTGGCGACCATGGCAGTTTTTAAAAATATTTTATTTTATTTTATTAACATTTTATTTTACATACCGACCACAGTTTCCCCTCCCACTTCCCTACTCCCCTCCTCATCCACTCCTCCATTCAGAAAGAGTAGACCTCCTTGAGGGCTTGAACAAAGCGTGGTACATCAAGTAGAGGTAGGACCAAGCTCCTCTCCCTGCATCAAGGCTCGGTGAGGTAATCCAGCATGGGAAACAGGTTTCCCAAAGGACCACGGCAGTTTTTATAACAGAGGTTCAGTCTATTATCATCATGGTGGGACATGGCGGCATGCAGGCAGACATGGTGCTGGAGAAGGAGCTGAGATTCGTACATCTTGCAGGCAACAGAAAGTGGTCTCAAATACTGGGTGGCATCTTGAGAATTATAAGACCTCAAAGCCCACATCAACTGTAATGTACTTTATCCAACAAGGCCACACCTCCTAATAGTGCCACTCCCTCTGGGGGCCATTTTCTTTTAAACTATCACAGGACCCGTAAAGTTTTGTTTTTACCAAGAAATATGAGGAGCCTTTATTTAGTAAATGAAAAAGATGAAGGTATGTCTGTATTGTATTAGATATATCAATTTTTTGTTCTCTGGATTCTTACTAGCATAGCTTCTATTTTATAGAGAGTTAACTGTGGCAGTCATTGTGTGCTAAGCACTTTATAAAGATTATCCCTTTACTCAACAGTTCTGTGAGGTAAGTACTATTTTAACCTCATTTTATAGATGAGCAGTGAAGGATTAGAGGAAATAGGATGTTCCTGTGCTCACAGAGGAAGCAAGTCTAAGAGTGAGGAAGGATTTACAGCATGGCCTCTGGTTCGAAGCCCTTTGTTAGGTTCTGTTGCTGTTTCCAAGGCTCTTTGTTTTTTTGTCTTCTCTTTAGTAATTATGTTGGTCTCTAAATCAGTGTGTTATCACAGTCGTTAAAAGTTCATTTTGAAAGTTTGATGTCATTAACTATTGTGGTGGGTACAGAGCTCTGTAGGCTTGTATTTGTAGAAAAGTCTAAAACATAGGGAGTACAAACTTCATTTTTTACAAGGTCCTAATATGGTTTCTCTTTTTAAAGGTATTATTATGATGGGGACATGATTTGTAAAGTTCAAGGCAAGAGGTTTGTGTACAAATTTGTTTGTGACTTGAAGACTCTTATTGGATACAGTGCAGCAGAACTGAACCGCTTGGTCACAGAATGTGAACAGAAGAAACTGGCCAAGATGCAGCTCCATGGAATTGCCCAGCCAGTCACAGCCGTAGCCTTGGCTGCTGCCTCTCTACAAACAGAAAAGGACAATTGAGACCTAGGACCTCCTGGGAGTCTAAGGCTTTTCTTAAATATTCAGAGCAAGCTTGGCTCTAACCTTTATTACTGAATTTGAATCTTATTTCTAGACTGTACAATCTGATGCATGATTTTTTTATAAATATTTCATACTCTTGTGAATTTGGATCTTTTTACTTTGAGCATATATTTTAGAAAATGTATGTTAAAGGATCCCCACGATGCCTGAAGTGTGAGAGCAGGTTCATCATGGGGTAGTTTGCTAACAGTCAGGAAAGCTAAACTGGTCAGTATTAATGTCTAGCCCTACCAAAACCAGCCAGTAGCGTCTGCAGATGACAGTAGGGAGTGTCTCCAGGAAACAGCCGCCGGTGTAACCATCGCTGGAGTGAAGAAGCTGTTTCCTCTCTGCTGCTTTACATAGAGCCCGGAAAGAAGTCCTCAGCTAAAGCATGTGTGCCTGTTTCATCTAATCAAGCAGAGCTAAATGGTCATATCAAATACAATTATATGGATAATTACTAAACTATCAGGTTATTAATTTATATATTTGCAAGTAAAGAATAAGTTAACTGGCAGAAGAGAGTGTGGAATGAGACCCAGGTTTAAAGCTGGCTTAACTCAAGCCATTATTAATGGTTTTCTGTATAGTTTATTCATTATGTCAGGACAAGGACTTAAATTATTTTGAGAGAGGCGTTTAATTCTAATAAACCAGCTATTGCAAAAATTCCAAGATGATATCATTCTTTCTCTCAGATTTAAAAAAGTATACCTCAGCAAGAAAATAAAAATTTGGTTTAGTTTAACTTCTTTTTTTTAATTAATCTGTAGTACCAGATTATTATGCAACACCATTTATATATTCATTTCTGTGTTTCTGATAAAATGACTTTAGATCAGACAAAAGTACTTAACGTTTGAAGATGTTAGTGAATGACTTGTGAATAGTTATGAAAGGATATTTGCCTTGGCGCTGTAGGTGATCTTTAAATAAACTTCCCCACTTGTTTCATCTTTTCCTTTTGAATATTGCATATGTGTCTCTAAAAACATAAATGGCCAACTAATCACTTTCTGCATGTATGAAGACATAAAGATATTCAAAAGGGAGACTATTATTTCTAAAATCTTTAAATAAATCTTATATGAGATGCCTTACTGCTTGCTAACACTAAGAAGAAAAGGCTAGAAAAAAAAATCTTTTTTCTTTTGTTTGTTTTAAAGTATTTTGCCTAAATCATGATATGAGAGACTAGCAAATAGTTTTCAAAGCAGAAAGTTGTTCCTCAGAACAGTATAAGGCTACTTTATACACCCCTCTCATTTTATTTTTTGAATGCATGCCAGACACGGCTGTAGAAGAACCCCTTGGGTGTTGACCAGCAAGGAAGGCACGTGTGACCGCAGCGATGGTGTTGCCTGCAGTAAGCAGTGGCTGGGCTTATGAGAAAGGGACAGGAAAGAAGGGTTGCTCACCTCCTGCAGCATCCTTCCCACTGCTGTGCTGTCAGTCTTCAAGGATGGGTAGTTTGCTTACATTACGTCCGTTAGGAGTCTACAGTAAATACTTAAAAACAATTCAATTGTGTTTTTATTTTATTTTTAATGAAGAGCTGGCAAATATCAGAATAATTTAATCCCCGTGATTTTAAGAATATCTGAGTATAAAAATGGGCTTGAGGCCCTAACTTCAGATAACAATTTAGTAGCTATAGAGAGGCTTTTCTCATCTTTTCAAAGCCTGGAGAGCCATAAGTCACTGTTTCAAAGCAGGATATTTCCATAGTACTTTGAGAGCTTGAGAGTCTTACAGTTAAAATGTTTCAGAGACATGGTGTTGAGGACAGGCTTTTTGTTTCATTTGTTTGTTTTTAAGGAACATCTGTATTTCTAGGTCCCTAAAATCTTACTAAGCATTTTCAAATGCAGTTAAAAAAAGAAAAAACCAAAAACTACATTCTGTAGATGTTCTTTCTTCAGTAGTTTTTGTTTTAGTTGTAATTTGAACAGTTCTCGGACATTAGATGTTTGCTTCTCTCCACCTCTCGCATCCTTCTATGCACCTTCACACAGGAAATGAGAGGGATTTCTCCTTGACGCAAGCTTTATTATTCTGTCTCCACTTAGATATAAAATTGTTGTCCTTATGAGGCCACAGTTTGCCTGTCTTTTATTAAAAACAACTCATGTTCTGAAAGAAAATATTAATTTGTGGTATTCTTTGCTCAGTTTCGTCATGCATTTTTTTCATAGATTTTAAAATTCGGTCAGACAGAAAAAACATAAAATTGTTTGACCATCTTTTGTACCTTGTAAGTTCAAGAATAATGAAATGTTCATTTTTGTTTTAAAACAATTTTTCCATGTGATGTTTACATTGAGCTCATTTTATACATGTGCTAGCCTGAAATCTGAACACTGGTGTTGGCATTAGAAAAGTCCAGCTAGTTAGGCAGAATTGCTGTGTGTGGTTGATCTCCATGTGATGAATTAACTGATAAACATTCATTTTGGTGTCAATCCATGTAAATAAATTAGGAAAAATTATTTTATTTTTCTCCCCAGATAAATGGTGATTCTCGAGTATGGTTATTTCTTTTAAGGAGTGTATCCAGATATTTTTGGCGAGTTTTGTCATTTTCTGCATTTACCGTTTATGCTACTGCCTTTTATAAAGAACTAGTGTATCCTTGAGATAGCACAAAAATGTTTTAAAATTTATAACTGCAAAAACTAACCTGTGACTGACTTAATGTCTTCAGATCTAAGGCTATAAAAATGTTGATATTTCAATATTTCACTTATTCCCAGGAAAAAGTATTCTCAGTCTTTTGTAGAAGGGAGAATTTTTGCATACATTTTTACTCTTTAAATAAAGACACTTATACTATCATAATAACAATTATGTATTTCTTTGGTTTTTTTGTAATTTTACATAAAACAGTTATTTTCTATTTTTACTCAGATAAAAATATTTGTGCATAAAATGTAAAAATAGTAAATGAGAAAAATAAAACTATTATACAATAAAATCTTATGTTGAAAGTTTATGTTTTTTGTTTTCTTCTGAAAAATAAAAAATCAGATTCCTGGGATTTTTAGTTGGTTGGAAATCTTGACAGTCCACTTCTCGTGAACATACATTTGTTCCTCTGTATTTCTTTTCATTGCTTAAAACCTATCAAAGTAGTAATCCCCAGGACACCCACCACCACCACCAACACACACACACACACACACACACACACACACACACACACACACACACACACGAGAAACAAAACATAATTTGGGGGAGAACAGATTCTGCTGAACTGTAATTAGTTGGTACAAGGTAGTTGGTAAGAAAAGTAATGTATTCCCACCCAAAGAAAGAACTAAGAATAGTAACAGGTAGATTGTTAAGGCTGAACACTTGTCAAAAAGACAAGGTAAGGGCTGGGGAGATGGTTCAGTGGTTAAAAGCACTTAGTGCTCTTGCAGAGGACCCAAGTTTGGTTCCCAGCACCCATGGCCTGCTCATGGCAGCCAAGGGATTGATAGAACCTCTTCCTGACCTCCACAGGCACACACATATGCACATAATTTAATAAAAATAAACCTTTTCGAAAATGCTGTACCTTAAAAATGATTAAAGTTAAATCTGGATATACAGTTTTCCCAATTAGTTATAGCTTACCAATGTTAGTAAAAGCAAAAAGGCTAGGCATATATTCTTTAATTGGTCTCTGTTAGCCTGAATAGACCTTAGATAAAGAGAGACCCCTTGTCAGACTGTTCAGGTATCATCAAATTGGAATATCTCAGTCTTGGGTGTTTAGCTGTGGTCCTAAGATATATAAGGCAAAACCAAGTTTTAACATTGCAAGCAATTTAGTTTCAATATCTGTGGGCTTATTTCTTAGGTTACAAAAGCCGCTGCCAGCAAGATTCATCCCTGGCAGAATGCAGAGGTGCAGCTTTAATATCTCAGTAAACCAGCATTGTTTTAAATTTTATCTTTTATAAACCTTGTTTTTAGGTCAGGACAGGAATTATCATGTAAAATACTATCCAATCCAAAATAATTTGGAGAACTGATGGATGGACCCATCTTCATGTGGTCACCCTTACTAAAGATAGCAGTGAGGTCATTCATGATTCTCTTTTTTTAACCTTAGTCAAGATGGTGACTGCCTGTGTGGTTACCCTCACCAGTGATGGCGGTGAAGTCATATATCCTGTCTGTCTTTGACCTTCGCCAAGATGGCACCTGCCCACATGGTCATCCTCATCATGGCATACCACGTGGTGTTTTCCAGAGCTGTTTAATGGAGTTACAAGTTTTTCAGGTCTTAAAACCATACCAAATTTCTTGGCTTTTTTTTTTTTTTTTCTCATTCTAAGGTAGAGCAGCATAAATAACTTTCTCTGTCATCACAAAATCTGAGCCCAAGCAGCTAGCAAGCATAGCCGAGCTGTTAGCAAGATGCATGGAACATTTAATCTCAAACATTCAAAAGCCAGTCAAAAACACGAAAACCCAAGCATCCAAGACCAGTTTAAAAAACAAACAAACAAACAAAAAAACCACATACTGTGGCCACATTATTCATACATACATTCCAACAGAAAGACAACTTGTTTCCCAGGAGATTACCAGCTGATGAACTTAAATTTTCTAAAATAAGAGTTTACAGTATAAAGTAGCATATAAGAAACTGTAAGAAGGAAAGACATTTCCTGGCCAAGGTGGTAGAGGCAGTGGTGCCAGATGTTGCTCACACTGGGTAAGACGGCAGCCATTGTCAGCCCAGATGCACACTTTTCTAAAGAAATTTACCTGAAACAGGTATCAAGGGTACTACAAAATTTACAACTACAAAATTGCATTAAAACTTAAGAATACTACATGAAGAGTATTATTAATGTTCTTTTTGTGTCTTTGGTAAGGATCAAGCCCATGGGGGACCCCAAGGGTGTTAGGTAAGTACTCTGTCATTTAGCAATGCCCCTGCCATGGATATACTAAGTTCTCATCACCAAATGGGAAGTTACTAACATTACATATCAGATGTATTTCTGAAAAGTTGCGCATATTAGAAATATAATTGTTAGTAGTATTTTATGTACTGTTGGCTTTAGAGCATGCATTCATAATTCTTAAATATCAGTGAAGAAAGTTTATACTTAAAATTTTCAAATTACAGAGAACAAATTCAAAATGTTCAGCCAGTAGAAACTGAAAAACATGAATGGATCCTGACCTTGTGTCATTGGTAATAGTTTTTCTGTAACTCGATAATCGGTTTCTCCACCTATGTAGCAAGCCAGATCAAACCGAATTTAAAAAGTAAAAGAATGGATTTTTTTGAGCAAAGCAACTCCCGGATGAGTTATTCAGCCCTAGAGATGGAGGCAGGATTAGTCACATGCCCAACCTAAAGCAGGGAGTTTTTATATGATGTAGGTGAGGGGTGATGATGTGTCTGCCATAAGTTGGGTTTGTGCCCAAGTATGGTCAAAAGCTGAATGCTTGGGGGGAGGGGAGACTTGGGGTGCTGGCTACTTAAGTGGCAGAGCTACCATAGCCACCAAGAATGCCAAACTGAGCTTCTTGGTGCCTTTCTTCATTGGAGATTCTCTGACAGCGTAGGGTTTGGAGAGAGAGGAATGGGGCTTTCTGAATCAAGCAGGAGTGAGTTGGAGGTTCCAGCTGAACAGTCCAGCTCAGCATTCAGGGAGGAAGGTTTTAGTCTTGCTAATAAAAGAATTTAAGAACAGACTCAAGCTGGGTGTGGGGGCCTAACATATTTAATTCCAGTACTCTGGAAGCAGAAGCAGGTGGATCTCTGTGAGTTCAAGACCAGACTGATCTTCACAGCAAGTTCCAGGAAAGCCAGAGCTACATAGTGATACCCTGTCTCAAAGAAAAAAAAAAAAATCAAACAAAATCTGACTCAGAAGGAAGCGTGAGACAAAGTTTGAGAAAAGGCAATAGGGAGGCAAGCTGTAAATCTTGGCAGCCATCGGGAGGAGAGAAAGACGTGTCTTTTGAGTTATAGTTTGAGAAACAGGCAGATTCTCAGGAATGGAGGTCAGAAGCAGCCGTAGCCATAGTCACATGGCCAGGGAGTGGGGAGGATGTCACTTTAGAGGAGTGAGAAAGTCCAGAACCTCTGGGAAGAAACACTGGTGCTTCTGGCCAGGATCTGGAAGAAGGGAAGAAGGAAATGGCAAGCTTCACGTTTCCGAGTGCGTTGGGAGCAGATGGACTCTGCAGCATTGCCTGTGGAAGCACTGTGTACAGGGGAGCGGCCTCTGGAAAGGCTAAATAGATTTCCTCAGGGGGATGCACTGTTTTCATTAGCATGAATTTTTAAATATTTATTATTTCATTTGTGTGCGTGTGCATGCGTGTGCATGCGTGTGTGTGTGTGTGTGTGTGTGTGTGTGTGTGTGTGTGTGTGTGCGCACCTGGAAAGTTTGGCGACAGTAAAAGGTCCCTGAAAGTGCAATGGCCAAAAGTTACTTCTAAATGAAACACAGCTGAATCGAGGGTGCTTCTGGTAGGTTTCATTGGCTTTGTCTTGTGTGATCTCATTGGAGCCCTGGTTCTGAACACACAACTTGCACAGTTCTACTGCATGCTGGTGCAGACACCAGTGCAAAGCCAACGAACCCTGCCTGGAACGCCTTGGTTCAGAGGAAAGGCTGTGGAATGTTATCAATCGCAATGTTTCTGCTTTGCATAGAAAATTTTCTATTCCTACAACATAATGGATTAACTTCCAAAAAACTTTGAATTCTTCCTTACCATCATTCCTCAGTATATGACAAGTTAGTAAATCTTTGGATTGTATCACATTCAAATGTTTGGTTTTAGAAATTGCTGCTCAAGTTGCTGATTTCTTTCCAAAAAAAAATCATTAAATGAATTGTATTTTAGGATTAGGACAAAATGTCCAACAGTTTCTGAAATGACCCTATAATACTTCTGTCATTTTGTACTGTGTATTTATGAAGCAGCATTGTCAGAACTGAAAAAAAAAATTCAACTCTGAAAAACAAGGCAGATTCTGTAAATCTGGAAATATCAAATATTCAGAGACTTAATTCTTTATGTAAAAATAACCATAGAGATTCATCCCATTACTATGTAAGTTTTCTTTTCTCTATAATAAGTGACAGTTAGATGTATATCAAATAACTGTTTTTAAATAAATTTCTTTATGATTTATTATCAGTACAGGTATGATTTCTATGCTTATTTCATATGTCACTATACCCTGTGTTGTGCAAAAATCTTTTTCAAATGTGAGCAGAAAAACTGTGAGCAGAAAAAGTTGAAGGAATATGGTGTTTTATAACTACCTCAAATCTCATTACAAAAGACACTGACTTGCACCAAGGGTACTGAGTAGAAAAAAGTGAAGAATGTCAGACTATCTTTAGTATTTCTTTAAGCCTATTTCTTAGTGCACAGTTCTAGAAATGGTAGGATTTCCCTACAGCCAAAACAGTTCTCAGGGGTTCAAAATTCCACTGGCACTTCTTGCTTCATGAGCTGGAAAACACAGCTGCTAAGCAAACTCTTTTGACACATTCTTGTAAAAAAAAAAAAAAATCTCAGGACTGATCAGTGAGATTTTCAAGGAGCTGTATGCCTCCGAAAAAAATTTAGCAAAGAGAAGACAGACAGCTCTCCGAGTTAAAATCACTTGCCTGAGTAGATTCGGGGTTGAAATATTCCATATGCACCTGGTAAACTTTTACACTTGCTGGAAGAAAATCCCCTTGCCATTTACTCAGCATTCTAAGTATTAGCACACCACATTCCTGCTGAGAAGCAAGCTGTGTCATGCGTCTTTGGAAAGAGATCAAAAGAAGTTTGTTTTCTATATTTCACTTTTGCCGGGGAACATACCGAAATCTCCCATGGCTATTTGGTTTTCAAGTCATTGGCGGGATCTCTGACTCCAGTGTTCTCTCTCAGGGGAGAAATGGTTGAATTTGTACCTTCCAGTGGGGCCTAGCAGAGTAAATTAGATACATTGGGAAAACTAGGTACATTTTTTTAAATGAAAGTCAGTCTCAGTATAACTAGTGTTCTAGAATTATGAAGGAGTTAATGTTGAGAGATGCTTCCTGAGGGAAGCCTTTGAAGGAGGCCTAGAGGGACATGGAAAGGGAAGGGAAGGGAAGGGAAGGGGAGGGGAGGGAGGGGAGGGGGAGGGGAGGGGAGGAGAGGGGAGGGGGAGGGGAGGGGAGGGGAGGGGAGGGGAGGGGAGGGGAGGGGAGGGGAGGAGAGGGGAGGGGAGGGGAGGGGAGGGGAGGAGAGGGGAGGAAGGGAGGGAAGGGAAAGAAGGAAAGGAAAGGAAAGGAAAGGAAAGGAAAGGAAAGGAAAGGAAAGGAAAGGAAAGGAAAGGAAAGGAAAGGAAAGGAAAGGAAAGGAAAGGAAAGGAAAGGAAAGGAAAAAGGAAAGGAAAGGAAAAAGGAAAGGAAAGGAAAGGAAAGGAAAGGAAAGGAAAGGAAAGGAAAGGAAAGGAAAGGAAAGGAAAAAGGAAAGGAAAGGAAAAAGGAAAGGAAAGGAAAGGAAAGGAAAGGAAAGGAAAGGAAAGGAAAGGAAAGGAAAGGAAAGGAAAGGAAAGGAAAAAGGAAAGGAAAGGAAAAAGGAAAGGAAAGAAGGAAAGCTAACTCCCCGAGATGATGGCTTCTTGATTCAGAATGTCATTGCAAGAAGAAATGGTGGGAAGGCCAGGGAGTGGACATCTGAACAGGACCAATAGGGGAAAAGGAAGGATGCAGGGGCCCCATTAAACGACCCAAGCCGTTGTCCACACAGCAGCCTCCCACCCTTCAGCCCCTCTTATCCCGAAGGGAGAAAGCTGTTATTTTGGTTTCTCCATGGCATATGTCGCCTTTTTGCCCCATTCTTTGTGGGAATGAAGCTAGCTTGGCAGGCCTCTAGATGATCACCAGCACACCCGATGCACCTTGCCGCATCCTTTCTCCATTTCCAAGAATTCATAGTTGGAAGATCAATTGAGTTTATCTTTTGCAGAGGGATATGCACAGAGATTGCGTGTCCTTCTCTTCTCTGAGATTGAAATGCTTTGTCTTGGTTATGACTGGTCCTTGTTTGTTTTGGTGTGTATGTGTGTGACCATGTTAGGGTGATGTACCTGTGCGCACCACACATGTTTGGAGTCCAGAGAACAACGTCAAGTGTCAGTCTTCAAGTGCCTTTTGCCTTTTGATTGAGACGGGGCCTCTCATGGGTCCGTTTGCTCCCTTGCATGGGACTCACATGTTTTCAGGAATCCTCCAACCTTTGCCTCCCATCTCGACATTGCTGGGATTATAGGCGTACACGACAGCATCTAACTAATGCCTGGATTTTTATGTGGTTTACAGGGAGCTCAAGTCAAGCCCTTGTGTTTATGAGATAGGGTCTCCACTGACTGAGTCATGTTTCCACACCCAGCCTTTATCATTTCTTTTTTACACTGCCCCTCTGCCTTCAAAAACCTTACTATCTTTTATTGTCCTAAACTGACAAGACCCTCCTTGAACGTGCTTGTTGAAACTACATTCACCTAATCTCTAGTTGATTCCTACCTTGGGGCTCAGTATTGGTCTCCCCTCCTTGAGCCTTAAGTTAGGTAACTCTAACTTTACAAGTGATTGACATGACTGTCAAAGTGTTAATAAAATAATCTTTTTTTATTTTTATTGTTTTATTTTATTTTATTTTACAATACTATTCAGTTCTACATAACAGCCACAGATTCCCTTGTTCTCCCCCTTCCTGCCCCCTCCCCTTCCCCCCAGCCCACCCCCCATTCCCACCTCCTCCAGATCAAGGCCTCCCCCAAAGAGTGAGATCGACCTGATAGACTCAGTCCAGGCAGGTCCAGTCCCCTTCTCCCAGATTGAGCCAAGCGTCCCTGCATAAGTCCCAGGTTTCAAACAGCTAACTCATGCAATGAGCCCAGGACCTGGTACCACTGCCTAGATGCCTCCCAAACAGATCAAGCCAATTGACTGTCTCACATATTCAGAGGGCCTAATCCAGTTGGGGGCCCCTCAGCCTTTGGTTCATAGTTCATGTGTTTAATAAAATAATCTTAATGGTCTCCTAGAATCCACAAATATTGCCAAGTGTTTACAAAGATGTTATAACAGGACATTTCATTAAAAAATATGGTGAAGTTAATATTTTCCATTCATTTCTGCTCTTTCTAGCTTTTTCTTCTCAGTTAACAGAATCTCTGTCAAATCAAATGCTCTAAAGAAAGACTTCAAAACATCCTTGATCCTTCTGCTCTCCATCCGAACACTCAACCTACCAGTAAGGAATCTACCACTAATCTCATGAGTTCATTCTCGGTGTAGACCACATTGCCCAGGCCAAAGGTTTTCACTGGATATTTGGAGACATCTCTTTAGATATGGTGAGTTATATTTGAATGGGGGAAAAATGAATAAAAAAGGAAAGTAACATAACTGCTCCTAGGTATGATGGAGGAGAAAGTTTATTATAGACATGTAGGAGAGCATAGTCAGAGGCAGAGACATCTGGGAGAGTCTAGAGTGGTCATGTGAGGAGAGGGGTGAGAGGAGAACCAGGTGCAGCAGTCAGGAGGCCCAAAAAGTGGGGTAGCCAAAATGGTTGGATTATATGGGGAGGAACATCTTGGGGGTGGGGAGGACAGCCCAGCCCAATATCTGGGCTGGAGAAGTTTGGGACAGGATGTACGGGTATGCCAGCCAGCAGAACCTTACTTCTGCCATCTGTACTGGGTTTGAAACCTAACAATATTGAATACAATTTTTTTTTTAATAGACAGAGAGTCTTGCTATATTGTTCAGGCTGATCTCAGTTTTCTGGGCTCAAGCAATCCTCTTGTCTTAGCTTTCCAAGTTGCAGGAACAAGAGGTGTATGCTTAGCTTGACTGGATTTTAAATGTTAAATCAACCTTGGTCCTGATGTATTTTAGCATATTGGTGAATTCAGTTTGCTAATATTTGGTTGAAGATTGTCTGTGTTCCAAAAGGATCCTGGCCTGCAACTTTGTTTGCTTGTACTCTGCAGATGCTGAGAATCAGGGACAGGATGTCCTCTAACCTCTGGTAACTTTTGTTCAGTGCTGGCAACACTCAAATTCCTTAAATCTCCTATAGAATTCACCAGTGCAAATAGCCCAGTCTCTTTAATCCCTGGGATAAATTTAGGATAAAACTTCAGTTCCTCACAAAATGGTACTGGTTAATTTGAGGGGGGAACAAAGAGTATTATGCATGTACCAACATGCCTCACTTTGAGGCATACATGCATCATCACGTGTGAATTGTATACAGCCAGCTTGTAAGAAAGGTGCCAAGCATGGTGGCACACATCCCTAATCCCAGCACTCCGGAGAGGGCAACACAGATTTCTGACTTCAAGGATTACGTAGTGACACGGTCTCAAAGAAAGAGGGGGGGGGGGCTCTGCTGGCTTGGGACAGTCCCCTCCACTCTCTTCCAAGACTCTGAGATTGGATGTGTGAGGAGATGGCTAGGGCCAAACTGGAAAAAAATGTTTTTGTTTTTGTTTTTTGACAACTGTGTCCGGTTTAATTACAAATAAGAAAAGGATCACCACGTGGCTACATCTCTTCCTTCTCATGAATCTCCCCAACTCCTAGGTCCTCTTGACCCTTTTTAAGTATGAATAACCATAGTTGGTTAGGTCAAAACCTGACCTTGATTTGGTCAAAAACATCCTTCAAAGATGTTGATTATAATTCAAAGAGATACAAAACTTAGCACTTCTGTAATATTAAAATAAAAACTGTTGATGTAACCAACCATCTTATTAAATAAGAAACACAGAAACAATGTAAAAGAGAAAGCCGAGAGGTCAGAGGTCAGAGCTCAGAGCTAAAATCTCACCCTTCCGCCTGCGGTGTCCCAGCTTCCCGAAAGAGACTATTTCCTGTCTGTTCGTCTATTTATAGTATTTTGTTCTGCCTTCTCATTGGTTGTAAACCCAAACACATGACTGCCTCATCACTGTCTGAATGTACAGCCCCCTAGGTCTTAAAGGCATGTCTCCAATGCTGGCTGTATCCCTGAACACACAGAGATCTATGGGATTAAAGGCGTGTGCCACCACCGCCACACTCTGTCTATGCCTCTAATAGCTCTGACCCCTGGGCAACTTTATTTATTAACATACAATCAAAATCACATTTCAGTACAATTAGAATACCACCACAAAAAACAAAACAAAAACCAACCAAATGACTTGATTTTTTAAAAACCCAAAATACGAATAGCTGCCTGAAGAGGAGATCTTGATTCTTTCACTAAACATATTCTTCTCATATCCACAGGAGGCCATCCACAGGAGGACAAAAGTCAAAATGAATCCATTACTCATTTCCTCTTCTTGTGGCTTTTCTTATTAGACCTTTCAGGAGACTTGGAGTGACTCCTATGTCTGTGACTATGGTGGTGCCCTGGGGATTTAGAGCGGAATCTGTGTCGTCTGTCTCGGGACCTGCTTCGATGGCGTCGTGGACTCTTGCTCCTATGCCTTTCTTGGCGTGGAGAAGGGCTTCTTCTTTTGGGGGATCTACTTCGCCTCCTGGGAGACCGACTCCGACTCCTCCTGGAGCGCAGTGCAGGAGAACGTCGTGACTTGTTCAGGTCTCGGTAGCTTCTTCGTTGATGGTCAGGTGATGGTACTCTTTCCAGCTTCTCACCTTCTTCCTCCTCTTCACTGGATTCCACATCATCCATGTCCTTTTCTAGAGCACTAACTCGAGGCTCCAGTTGTTCAGCTTCCTCCAGCACATAGCGTTTCTGTAGCCGGGGCAAAATGATATCACAGACTCTCTCACTGTGCAGAAGTTCATCAATGAACTCATCTACGTGCATCAGTTCAAACTCCCCATTCCGGTTCTGGCTCTTGATTTTCCGATAGTCATTGTACAAAGGCTCCAGGTACTTGTAGCAATCAATTGCAGTTCCTGTGAGCCTCATGTAAAGTGCCCCCAACATCCGGACGTACTTGAAATCTTCATTTTTTATGAACTCAACAATGATATCCTTCTCAGGTTGAATCTGAAGCATCTTCAAGGTTAAACACAGAAAAGGAGTTGGCTTTATGTTTCCACCGTAGACACCACCCACAAACCTTAACTCCATGGCTTTGTCGACTACAAGCTCAGCCGTAAGTCCAAAGCACTCTTCTTTCCAGTACTTTGATTCATAGATCCGCGTGCGAATGATCTTCTCCACCAGATACTGAGGGTTGGTGCCATGGATGCTGTGGGCATCCTTCACCGTACGGTTCGCCATCTTAGAACGCTTTCGATTCTTTTTCCGTGGGCTTCTTCAATACGCCACCTCCAGGTTTTAAGAAAAGACGTCCAGAGGCGGAGGAAACCCTTCTAAGATGCGCAGGCCACCAGCTTGGAACGGGAAATGGCGGCGCCGCACCCTTCCCCGGGACTCAGCAAGACTGGCCTCAGAGATGGCGGAAGCACGTCAGGAGCCGCGGTGGGCGTGGCGAGGCGGTTGAGAACGCCAATCAGAACCAAGCTGTGGGCGGGGTCACGGCTGGCGAAAAGTTTTCTCCTCTGACTTCTCGTCCCGCTCGGGCGTGGAAAAAACGTTTATAAGAAATGTGATTTTCGGCCGGGCGGTGGTGGTGCACGCCTTTAATCCCAGCACCTGGGAGGCAGAGCCAGGAGAATCTCTGTGAGTTCAAGGCCAGCTTGGGCTACCAAGTGAGTTCCAGGACAGGCCCCAAAGCTATACAGAGAAACCCTGTCTCGAAAAACCTAAATAAATAAATAAATAAATAAGTAATTAAGTAAATAAATAAATGCACAGAACCAGGTGGTCAGTAACCGATTGCTTTACCCACCTTTAGATATAGGGAAGTCCGCTGAATCTTTTTTTTCCCCGAGATAGGGTTTCTCTGTAATATTTTTCTGTAATATTAAAATAAAAACAAAACAAGCCCAGGAAGCTTTTCTCAGAGCAGACTCGGGACTTGTAATGGTGAGGCACTGAATCCTGCAATCTGAAAGTATTAATATTGACTATTAATCTGTCATGATTTTTTCTTAAATCTACTTTTAAAAACCTTGAAAGCTAGAGATCAATTTCATATTACCATTCATACATTTCCCAAAATATAGAATTATATCTCACGGCCTGTAGCGTTGATCTAACTATTCTTTATCAATAAAAACTCAGGAGTCTGCTATCGGGGTATTGATCAGAGCAGCAATGGAGACATGACCAGTGACCTCCTCTGTCTCTCTCCTTCCTCAATCCAAAAGGGCCAGGAATCTTTCTAAGCTCCTCCCTACTGCTTCTGTCTATACGTCCTTGGTCCTCCAACACCTCTATGGTTAATTTGGGTCAGCTAGCAGCTGGCTCTGCCCGCTGATTCAAAGAAAACTATATCGTCAGTCTCAGGAGTGTCAGAGTGTGACCAAAATATCCCCCAACAATGGCCATTAACATACATCTTTAAATTTATTTTCGTTATTTCTATGAATCTTGCAAAACCCTTTCCCCCTAATCCAATGAGGATGTTTATGCTACTTATCTGGCCACTATTGAATTCCACGCCTACACAGTCAGAATGAAAACTTGTGAAGGTGTGGTTTCTGTGACGATTTAAGGTCCCAGTTCCAACGCTTTCCAGTTGGTGTCACTATGGCTAAGGTGACATCCACACAGCTGACATAAGACAGGAGAGGAAGAAGGATGCAAATCTGAAAATGTGGCTGAACCGGGCGGGGGGGGGACACGGATCTGGGGAGATGAGGATAAATGTGTGTCTGGGGGTGGGGTGGAAACACCAGAATTCTCTTATGGAATCAGTGGCTGAGAGAGCACATGTACCCGAGGCTGTGAGCGGGCACAACAGACCCGCAGACAAAGGTGGTTGGCATCATTGGCCTTTGCAGTGACGCGGCATATAAATCATCCCGGCCTGTATTGCAGTAGCACCCAGATCCCTGCTTACAGCTCCAGCGCTGGCTTGAGTCTGAGCCCCGCAGAAAGTGGTGGAGACAAGCCTCGGCTGCCTTTCTATCACCAGGGCTGGAGCATCGTCTTTTTCCCTGCATGTCGCTAGGACACGTGACAGGAAGTCTAAAGCAAACCTAGTGTTGTTTATTAAAAAGAGTTATCCCAGCTCAGAGTGTCTGAAAATTCTAGGATAAAAAATGTCTGCCTGGACACGTTATAGCTCCAAAATAAACAGTGCGTCCTTGAACTCCACCAGCTGTTTGGGTATTCACACATGTAGTGTAAATGGCAAGATAAAGACATTTATGTAACTAAACACTGCTCATCCACAAGGACTCCCTGGGTTTTTTTATTTTTTATTTTTATATATTTTTGAAATGGGAAAACATATTTTTCAGATCTTACTCCGTTGTTCAAGAAGGTAAACAGATGTATTCCTTAACACTCCCCACAGAACATATTGAGCTATTCACACGTACAGCGTGCTGGAGCTGAGGTTACACAAAGGCTGTCTGTTATGAAACCTGTCTCCACAGAACCATAATTTCCAGCGAGGATCTCATTTAAGACCATTTGTTGGTGACACACTTTGTGTGAAAGGTGATTTTTCTTATGAACATAGTATAATTCACATGTAAACCTTATTTTAATGAGTAGTTATTCCTCCCTGTCTCCTTCTTAAATTGAGAGGATTTAAATCTGTTTAAAATTCAGTTTTCCCTGTCAAGATGTTGAATACCTCTGGCAAGGAAAGGGCCTGGGTAAAGGTGAAGGGAATTCCAGGCATGGGTGTAAAATGATACTAAAGCCAACACAAAACAGATCGACTTGGAATCTGTGTTCCATTTTAAAACTACGAATTGATGATAATGTTCCTCCTGGGAACAGCATTCATTTGGAATTCTGCCAGAGGAATTCCGGTACGGTCAGCACCACCCTGACATCCAGAGGCTGGAGGAGTCTTTAGTTGAGTCTCAGTGGCCCAAGAGAAGTCTCAGGAGGGGTTTGTGAAGAAGACACCTGGGTCTTGGATACTCTTTAGCAATCCTACATTAGAGTTGTCCTCTTCTGTGGTGGTAATCTAATTGTACTGAAATGTGATTTTGATTGTATGTTAATAAATAAAGTTGCCCGGGGGTCAGAGCTATTAGAGCCATAGACAGAGTGTGGCGGTGGTGGCACACGCCTTTAATCCCATAGATCTCTGTGTGTTCAGGGATACAGCCAGCATTGGAGACATATGCCTTTAAGACCTAGGGGGCTGTACATACAGACAGTGACGAGGCAGTCACGTGTTTGGGTTTACAACCAATGAAAAGGCAGAACAATAATACTATAAAAAAGACGTACAGACAGGAAGTAGCTCTCTTTCGGGAAGCTGGGACAGCAGAAGGAAGGGTGAGATTTTAGCTCTGAGTTCTGACCTCTTGGCTTTCTCTTTTACATTGTTTCTGTGTTTCTTATTTAATAAGACGGTTGGTTACATCAACACTCTTCTGTCCCGTGAGGGAATGGTTCAAGACACAGGCATCAAACTTTGAGGATGGCCAGCACTCATATGCCAAGTATTTGCATATAACATAAACACACACTCCCTAAGTCACCTCTGGATTAATGCCAAATACAATGTAAGCACTATGTAAATGGTTGTTTGGCTGTGCCATTCAGGGGTAATGACAGGAAAATGGTTTGCTTTTGGTCACTACCGATGAAATATTTTGGTTTTGTTTGTTTGTTTGTTGTTGTTGTTTTTAAGATTCTCTTTTAGCTCAGGGTTGGCTTTGAATTCATTCTATAGCAGCAGCTGGCGTTGAACTCCTGACCTTCGTGCCTCTGCCTCCCAAGTGCTGAGAGTACAGGCTTTCACAGCGTGGCTGGCCAGATGTAACTTGTTTTCAAGCCATTTTTATGCACAGTTTGCTGAAGCTGCTGATGTGGAACTCAGAGATATGGAAGGCTGACTGTATTTCAGATTAGTCACTGGAATATTGAAATGAGCTGTAAAGGCTCAAGGGACCATGACTGTTCAGCAAAATAACAATAGCAGGTTCTACCCTAAAGCCTGAGATCTTCCACACCATCAAATTTTGGCCAGAATTATAGTTCCAGATCTGAAATTCCTTCCTTCCATCAAATCCAACAAGAACACAATTACCCCATATGAGTCATACTCCTACTGCACCAGTGGCCAAATCTTGTCAGGCAGATCAGTACTGTAGCATGCTGAACCCTAAAAGGGACATTTTTAATCAGCCCATTGCCCCCACCAAAGTTCAGGGAACATTACAGATAAGGAGGCAGAAAGACAAACAAACAAGAAAACAAAAAACCGTAAGAGCATGCCATGAAGTTCATCATTCTATCTCATTTTGGAGGTACAGTTTCACTGTGGACCCTTGGATGGCCTAGAACTCCTTAGACAGACAAGTCTGACCTCAAGTTCCCAGAAACCCAATGGCTTCTGTCTCTTCATGCTATGACTAAATGCATGCACTGCTGCTGTGGGGTATCATTCTGTTTGCTATGAATATGTGTTGCTATGATTGGTTAATAACGAAGTTGCTCTGGCCTATAGCAAGCCAGGATACAACCAGGCAAGGAATCCAAGAGAGAGACAGAAAGAAGAAAGGCAGAGGCAGAAGAGACACCAGCACCATCAGGAGAAGCAAGATGTGAAAGTACCAGTAAGCCACAAAGCCACACGGCAACTTACAGATTAATAGACATGGGTTAAGTTCTAAGAGTTAGCTAGTGAGAAGCTTGAGCCATGTAAATAATATAAGCCTCTGTGTGTTTACTTGGGACTAACCAACTTCAGGATGCAAATGGGAGAGATTTGTCCTGACTGAGAGATGGGCGGGACACAGGGAAACTTCTGACTACACACTGCCATACCCTTTGACAATTCTGTCTTCCTGATAGGGCATGACTATCATTTTCATGAATTCACACTAGGCGTGGTTACTGGCACTACACTTACACAAAATCAAGCCAGTAAAATTCCGGAATGGATGGGGGAAATGATCTCCATCTGGGCCACACACCTTAGTGAGAAACTATCAGCAGTTGATAGTTGTTGAGGGGAGTGGTGGGGAAATCACTGTTCTTTGAGAGTGCAGCCACTAGTAGGTGGCCTAAGCTTCAGTGAATGGCCCCATAAACATGCACACATGGGCAGCGTTAATTGGACTTAGTGGGGCACTAAAAACAACACCAGTAACAACATACGAAGTTAGGAGGGCAAGGGAGTGTTAAGAGGAAACAAGGGAAGGTTGGAGGAGATAATGGGTGGTATAAAAGACCACATTATGTTGTCGGCATGTATGGAATTCTCAGAGGATAAAAAAATAATGGCACAGGGAGAGTATACAGTTCTACACCTTTGACCAGGACATGATTATAAATGAGTTTTTCTCATTTTTTTGTTTTGTTTGATTGTAAGTGATATCCTGAATTTAAGGAGGAATTTCTGTTATTTATTAAGTGTCGCTGTTTACCATGTGAGAGAAGCCACAAGGCACAACAAAACCCACAATAAGAGTTTATTAAGGGAAGGGAATAGAAAAGATGTGCATAGGCCTATGGAATGACCGTGCAGGAAGAGAGAGAAGGAAGAGGCAGAACTCGCTTTTATAGGTTCCCCCTCTCACATGCGCATATGGGTTTACATAGCTATGCCACACATGGTAACGTGATCACAATGCTCACAGATTACGTGATCACACAGTGCACGGATTACATAGGATACAAGGCCCTAGGATGACTAAGCATCTTGCCTGACTACTGAACAGCACATGCTTGGGGAGTGGCTAGGAATTCTAACAATTTCTGTTGTACTGATACTTTGAAACTTAGGATCTTAACACTTCATTAAATTTAATGCATTCTTGAGCTGGGCATGGTAGGGTATGCTTTTAATTCCAGGCAGGAATAGGGGAGAGACAGAAGGCCCATACATTTGAGACCTGCCTGTCTCAAACAACAGCAAACAAAACACAACAAAAAAAGCTTGCATTTTGTCACGGATTTTTTTTTTTTTTTAAAGAAATGTCAACAGTATTGCGTCTAAGTTTAGACACACTAGTAATCTAAAACCAGGAAGGTTTTCAGAGAAAGAATTGCTGCCTGGGGCAGAGATTCATTTCACTCCCTAACCAATTGCTATACAGAACTAAGATTCCTGCCTGCTTCATCATCAAGCCCCCCCCACCCATCGAGAACTCCATCCAATAGGAACTGGACTAGAAGAGAGATCACCGTCAAGTTCTTACGATTGTATTTCTGTCCCTGCCATTAGTAGTTTGACAAAACCATTTGCTCTTGAAAAAGTGAGAAGACTGAGCTTGTGGATAAAAAGCCCAGTTTTTGAGATGGAAAAAAAAAATCATAGACATGGAACAGGTGAGATGGTTCAGGCGGTAAGGTGACTGCTGCCAAGGCTGGCCACCTGGGTTCTCCTTCCTGTTGGAAGGAGAGAACTGACTCCTGCAAGTTGACCCCTGGCCTCCATACATGGGTCCCACAGCACTAATATGCCCACATAGATACACATAACTAAATATTTTTAAACCACCATAATGCACTTACTACAGTGCCTTATGGATTGTCTCTGTGTGTTTTCTGAATATCGGGTTGCCACACATTCATTTCCCAGAGGACATAGATGTTTTCCCCAATACATATCAACACTGCTGAAAAATCACTATAAAATATTCTCACCATTAAAAGCAAGTTTTAAGACCTTTAGGACCTTTGATCCTGAACGCACACCGACACTTCCTCCCCTCATATGGACACTGACTTTACTTTGGAGATACTCTTTCTGCTGAGAACATGTGCCGATGACTAGTAAAGATGCAAAAATGGAAAAGTTTAAGAATGTTCCAAGACAAAAAAAAAAAAAAAATCTAAGTAGATTTGAACCCTGGTGAGTCTGCAGCTGGGCAGAGGGAGATGAGAATTTGCCACTGGTGGCATAAATTGCTCTAGAAAAGCCAGTGGCCAGTGTTAATTCACGGTAGAAAAAGGGTGGCGTGTTTCCTCTAGCCTGTATATATAACTCTGTGAGTTCAAAGCCACACTGGAAATAGCCAGAAATGGTGACACACACCTTTAATCCCAGGAAGTGATGGCAAGAAGCAGAAAGGTATATAAGGTGTGAGGACCAGGAACTAGGGTCCTGTTAAGCTTTTAGCTTTTAGCAGCAGTTCAACTGAGACCCATTCGGATGAGGACACAGAGGCTTCCAGTTTGAGGAAACTAGATCAGCTGAGGAATTGGTGAGGTGAGGTTGGCTGTGGCCTGTTCTGTCTCTCTGATCTTCCGGCGTTCACCCCAATACCTGGCCCCAGGTTTGTTTTATTAATAAGACCTTTTAAGATTCATGTTACACTTAAGTTTCTCAGACTGCAGACCTAATGGGCAAAGACTACCCTGTGGCCATAGTCCCCCTAGTGGCTGAATGCTGAATTGCAATGCCTCCAGTGAGGTCGGGCAAGCGGGGAGTCAGAGGAAGCAAGGGCTAATCCAAGGACAAAACCAACACAGCCCCGGGAGCCTGCAGTCCAAACGTCGGGAATGCTTGAAGAATAATGCAGAGAAAAGAAACTGGCAAAATAATCATTAAATAACTCAAAACCAGGACCACTGTCTCAAAGAATATTAAACATTTTCTGTAGGGGGGGAGATAGCTTAGGCTACACAGTGAGCCTGGGATCAGCCTGGAATGGAGAGAGAAATGAGGGGAACATCCTTCTCATGAAAGGAGGAAAGGAGGGAGGGAGGAGAGCTGAGACAATACATAAATCAATCAAGAATGAGTGAAGACAAAAAAAATAGCTGTTTTAGAACTATTAGAAACCAACGACACAGAATCATAATAACCCGAAGACATGGTGTAAACTTCACTGTGCACAAGAGACGGGAAAAGGTTGATGCAGGTGAGAAGCGGCCGTAAGGCTTCCCAGACACTCTATGTAAACATAGATTTCTATGTGAAGAGTGAGCCAAGTACCAATGAATGTGAGTGAAAACGAATCTTAACAATCAACTATAACAGACCCTTTAAGAAATTCAAGAGTTGCCTGGGAGAAACACAAAATCACACCAACTGCCAAAGGGTCGTTATCAGTAAAGATTTATGTCGGAAGGGAACAGATTCTCAGCCACGAGTTTTGTGCCCAGAAAATGAGGGGGTAAACTCAGATGGGGTTCAAAATCATGTTCTCATGCTTGAGAACCAGCATTGTTCTGTCTGAACCATATCCCCATCCCCGGAGGAGACTCTTCACAGTCCAAACAAAAATGAGCCATGTTGAGTAATAATGGATGTTTTCTGCTTTGAGCTGCTCAACCCTAGGCAGCTGGAATATTTAACAAAAAAGATTGGGAAAACTGATTGGACTAGATAATTTGAGATTCCTGATCATTTGAACCACGGTAACTTGTGTCATCTTTAGAAAAATTCAAATAAACTCAGTTTACCTCACATTCATGTTTACAGACTATTTAATTCCCCCCCCAAAAGATCAACTTCAAAATAACTGGATTAAAGACCTTTTTAATTACTTTTGTAATTTTATTTTTCTTGCCTACTTTTTGTACCCAACTAATAGTAATAAGAGATAAATTCTGCAGAGGATAGGGGGAAAATCAGTGACAAAATCAGTTAACCTTATTTCATAGTTTAGTTACTAAAAATAAGAAGATGAAGACAAAGAATACAATTTTATACTAGCAGTATAAAATATGAAGTTCATGAGATACATTGAATAAAATCTGTGCAATATCAGCCGGGTGGTGGCGGCGGCGGCGGCGGCGGCGGTGGCGGTGGCGGTGGCGGCGGCGGCGGCGGCGGCGGCGCACACCTTTAATCCCAGCACTCGGGAGGCAGAGCCAGGCGGATCTCTGTGAGTTCGAGGCTCAGCCTGGACTACCAAGTGAGTTCCAGGAAAAGGCGCAAAGCTACACAGAGAAACCCTGTCTCGAAAAACCAAAAAAAAAAAAAAAAAAAAAAAAAAAAAAAAAAAAAAAAAACCAAAAAACAAAAAACAAACAAAAAAAAATCTGTGCAATATCAAAAGCTACTGGGGACCAGCCCCTTGATAGTCTTTACCCAGAGTTCCAGAAAAGATGCTACCAGCGGCGGATTAATCTGAGGGGTTCACTAACAAATCTATGCATACGGAACTCTTTAGTTCATTCCCTTTATTTTTCTGAGTCAGTTCTCTCTCTACGCTGCTTCTGTTCTGCTCTCTCATTTAGCTCCATCCCCTCTGTGTGTTACCTTAATTCCTTCATCTTAGTTCTGCCCCATCTTGGTCTTTCTCATTTCGTTCTTACCTACCTAGTTCTTCCCCATCAGGCTTTTCCTCATCTTCCATCTTGTCCTTCTAGTTCTCATCCTCCAATCTAGTGCCCCAAGTCTCTGAGGTTTACAGTTATATACCCATGCAATAGCAATGCTCTGGCTAAGGCAAGGTCACCAGGCTTGAATTCTTACAGGGTCATCAAGGCAGGTAAGAGTCTTCCTCAGGCGGTGACTGTCAGGCTTTCTTTTACAACCCAAAAGGGGAGTGGTTAAAGGAGGAGGTCAACTGAGAGCTAAAATCGGTTAATGTATCAGAAAAAGGACATTTATGTGCTCAGACTACATTCCTAGAAGTGGCTAGGTAAAATGTTAGGAGTCTGTAATGTTGGTATAAATCATGAGTAAAATAAAACTGCTTATGTTTCTTTGGGTCTTGAACTGTCTCATTCACTGGCAGGATGGGGATCTCTAGGCAGCTGTGTCTCAGCTTGACTATCTGGTATGCAAAAAAATCCTATTGTTCTAAGTTAAATGTCAAGAGGGAAGTCCTAGACTGAGCTTAATTTTCACAGGAAACAAAACTATATACATAACTTCTGCCTGACCTAGGCGGTGTCTTCACATGGATATTTACCTTAAGGTCTGGAATGCTTATCCTAATCTACCATTTGGCCTTGGATGCTTGAGAGGTATTTCAGATAAAATACACTGTTAGAAGTTCTTGAGGGAAGTTATGAGAGCACACAAGAAATTGGTAGCAGGAAACAGCTGATGTATTAAAAGCTGAATAACACCAAATACTACCTGAGATTTGGCTTTTCCTCTGGAAGAATTCCCTGATTCTTCCAGGTATAGCTTTACCATATTCAGTTGAATTCTTACTACATTCCTGTGGTTCGTAGCAGTGCAAGCTCTATTTATGTATTGAAAACCATAAAGCCCTGCTACAGTAAATGAAAGAGTCCATAAATAACATGTCTATTCTGTTTTCTCACCTGTAAAATGGACAGAGTAGTGGTACCTATTAATATCAAGCTGTTGGTAGGCAGCAGACAAAGTATTAGACTACCACTGAATATCGATGCCTAGTAAATGATGAAGACAAATGCAACGTGTGTCAATTGATGACTAAAATTACTTTTGCTGTGGAGAATATTGAATGATAATAATGATTGAATGATAGGTGTTTAGGATCATTTGTTTTCTTCTACATTTCTGTTCAAGTCTTTTTCCAATTCATAACAGCCTTTAAATATATCCTAATTGATTTTTAAAGTGCTTTGTAAGCTAAGGCTAGTTGCTGTTTCTTTACGCTCTTTTAATACCTGTAGACATCTTTTTAGTGTATTATTGATTCTCCCACTTGTTAATAACATGTTAATAATTTTGATAAATTATTTCTTTATACTTTATTGTATTGGGTTCATCATGTATTTACAGGAAAGCATACAATATCCCCTACTCTCACCTTTCCCCTCTTCAGCATTGGTCCTCTTCATCCCCTAGACAGTTTAGCTTCTATTCTCATGTCATCTGTACGTGTATGTTAACACCTTTTTTTTAAAAAAACATTTATTTATTCATTATGTAGACAGTGTTCTGTTTGCATGTATCCCTGCAGGCCAGAAGAGGGCACCAGACCTCATTACAGATGGTTGTGAGCCACCATGTGGGTGCTGGGAATTGAACTCGGGACCTCTGGAAGAACAACCAGTGTTCTTCACCTCTGAACCATCTCTCCAGCCCCCGTTGACACCTTCTTACGCCTTTTTTATACCCAGCAAATATTCCTTCATTATTGTATCAGTTGAAGTTTCTGCTTTCTACATTTTCTTCTGTCTCTCTAATCCAAAATGAATTCATTTTAGTAATTCATGACTTCTCTGAAGTCTTCGACGTTGTTATGAACAGTACACTCTCAAGAGTACTTATTCAACTGGGAGCTATTTAATAAATTACAGTCATGTTTCTAAAGAGAAAACCCAGAATGATGATGCTTGAAAATCAAGGAAATCACCCAGTCTCCTTAACAGGCAGGGATATTATTTCTAAAGAAGTACTATCATTGGCTGAGAAGCTCCTATGTTGGAAAGCTGTGTGTAATGAAAGTCGACAAGGAACCCTACTTTTTGAGACTGAACGGTGCTCAAAAAAAATGCCCCCGTCTTTATTAGTTACTCTCTGTCGCTCTGACAAAATGTCATGACCAAGGCAACTTATGGAAGGAAGAGTTGATTTTGTCTTAGCCTTCCTGAAAGATAAAGAGTCCATCATGGTGGGGAGGCATGGCAGCAAGGGGCAAGCACAGTGACAGGAGCATGAAGTTCACACCTTCAAACGCAAGCACGGCACAAACCGAGACAAGTGGGAATGGTGTCAGGCCTTACGCTGCCAAAGCCCACCCCCAGTGACACACTTTCTTCGGTAAGGATGCTAAAAGAGCTCTACCAGGTACTCAATGTCTGGTTCTTTGTGGAAAAATTCTCACCCAAACCTCCACACTGTCCTTTGGGAATTTGACCTCAAGGAAGCTGCAGTGGTCCCTCTTACTTCTCTGGCTCTTTATGAAGCTTGGTGAAGAGGACTAGTCTTCCAGGACAACCTTATCCAACTGGATGGGGACTGATCTTCTCTGACAAACTTCCTCCATTCCTGCCTGGCCTTCCTCCCAACATCACCTGGTGATGGATGTATTGGATGCCATTTCCAGTAGGGTCTTGCTATACACACTTTCTAGGAAGCAATGATAATCAGAAATATTTTCAGTGGGCAGACCTCCAGCCTTGAACCATCCGGAAGCTGGCAGTCTGCAAACAGCTATTTCTGAAGATATCTAAAGGAGTTCACTTCTCATCAGGATCACTTGACTTTTAGAAGACAGGCTTGAGTTTGCGAAGATGTTTTTATCTGAAAGTCATTGCTATCTTCTAATTCTGTCCTCTGAAGACTCTAAAAATAGCCAGCACTGACAACTTGTGTTTTTTGTTGTGATCTGCCTTCCTTTAAGTGGCTGAAGAATATTTTTGGCCTCACGGGAGATTGCATCTGTGCAGCTGAGTCCTTCAGTGATGTTTCATCTCCCAGTGTTTGGGGTTCTGACTTTTGATATGGAATCCTATGACCTTTGATATGGTACTTTATCATGACAGGTGCTGACATGGCCCAGGGCTTCTTAGCGCAGGTGAGTTTAAGGCAGGAATGCTACTGGCTTCCAAAAGAAACACGAGGGAAGACAAGTGTAGGAAAGCCAACTTGTCAGAGTGCTTTCATTCTGGTGAAAGGATTTCTGTGTAATTTTTTTTGAAGACCTTGGAAGCTAACCTTGGCTTTCAGATTAATAACCAGTGTGTTAGGGGAACATTTTCTAAGCCTAACTTCTTAGTAATCCTTAGATGGCTGTAAACTGAAGTTTTCAAAAAGGAAAACAATAAACCACAGCCATTTTGAAGACTCTACAAACCGAATTAACTAGCTAGAATGTAGTGACTCTGGAGGGATGGAATATTGCAGACCCAGAGCTCAATTATTTGGGGCTATCTTTTGTCCCATTATCAGCCATTTCATATCTATTTCTGTTTATGACTTAGCATCCTTTCATGTATCAAGCAGATCCTTTGGAATACATAAATTTAGCAGACCACTACCTTTCACTCATCCAAAAGCTAAGTGTTATTAGATAATATCTGAAACTTTCATGGTGATTTCCCTGCTTTGCTGTGGCCTGCTTACCCACTGTGATAGTTTCATTTGTCCACTTGACCCAACTTAGAATCACCTGGAAGAGAGTCCTGGTGAGGTACTGTCTGGATCAGGTTGACATGTCTGTGAGGAATTGCCTTAATTATGGCAGTTGAAGACCCAGCCTACTGTGGGTGGCACTATTCCCTAGATGTGGCTTCTAGACTATATAAAAGTGAAGAAGAGCTATGTAGCAAGGATGCATACATTTGTTCTCTCTCTTGACTTCAAGTGCTTCCTACCCTGACTTCTCCACAATGATGGACTGTAACCTAGAACTGTGAGCTGAGGTAAACTCCTTTCTCCCCTAAGTTGTTTTTGCTAGGATGAGATATGAAAGAAAAGTAAGATACGTTGGCAAATGCCTTGATACATACATATTTATATATTATCAATATATATAAAACATATATAGCATTATATCTTTTGTTCTGTGGCTATAAAAGTTCATGTATGAGCTTCTAAATTGGAAGATACCATTAGAGGAAACTGTGTTCCCAGGCAATGGTCATTCATATTTCTCAGAATAAATTCTATTCCCTTTGCGGTGAGAGCTGTTCTGCAGTGATATTACAAATCTTACAAGTCGACTAGTGTGTAACAAATAGCCTGAAGTGAGTGTAGGGGGTTGAAGAGTATAATAACTGTACTCAGTTTGTTTCTGCTCACAGTCCAAGAGCATAACCTTGTTTGGAAATGGGGCCATTGAAGATGTTTCTTAGGTAAGGATGGAGATGGGTACATACTTGATTCAGTGCATCTGGAAGTCAATTGGAGTACCTTTATCAGACACAAAAGAAAACCGAGACCCAGAAAAGAGGGCCAAGAAGAAAGCAGAGTCTAGAAACCCGCTGCCACAAGCAGATGAATACCAGGAAACAACAGGAAAAAAAATCATTTTTTTTCTCTAGATCCTTTGGAGGGATTGTGGCTAAGTAGACCTCTTTATTTCAGACATCTGGCTGCCAGAAAATGAGAAAAAAAATAAATGTGTTGCTGTAAACTCCATTGATCTTGACACCCTGTGATACCAGACCTAGAAACTAATATAAAATGGTTTGATTTATGGTTTCATTTACAACTTAAGCAGTTCCTTTTTGATATCTGATTCTTTTCTTTTCTTTTCTTTTTTTTTTTTTTTTGTTGCGACATGGTGTTACTATAACAGCTCAGGCTTGCGCATCCGCAGATGATTCTTGTTCTGTGAGTTAAAGCATAATAAACACATTTGCATCTGCCCTTTGCCATGGTTTGATACCAAGATCCACTATTTGAAATGCATCTCCAATATTGCTTTCTGCCAGAGACCTTACATTGGTTTCAAACTCTCTTACCTCAGTTTCTCCATCTCCAAATTTAGTTGTAACAATGCCATTTCCCTGAGTTAATGATACTAACAGACTATAGGAAAATAAAGCAAAATTATAGTGAGATTCTATCAGAATGGAATCATTCTGTCAGGTGGTTGTCATTCAGAAAACGAACTAAAAACGGCAGTGGGAATGTGATGAAAAAGAGCTCCCACAGTCTTGGTGAGAATATAAATTAGTGTGGCGACTACGGAAATTAGTGCACAGTTTCTCCAAAAACCTCAAATTAGGACTATTTTATGATGCAGATATCCTGCTTCTGGACACATATTCAAATGCATCTAAGCCGGCTAGCCTTTTCATGTTTAGTGCCGTACCTTTCACTCTAGCCAAATGGTGGATTCAGCCTGGTGCCCATTGTCAGATGAGTGAAAAAGAATATCACACACACACACACACACACACACACACACACACACACACACACACACACACACTGGTATACTATCCAGTCATTAAGAAGAATAAAACTGTGTTATGATCAAGAAAATGGATGGACCTGGAGGATCAGCATGTTTAGTGAAATAAGCCAGATTGAAATATTGTTCTGCATTTTTATCTTATATGTAAAATGATACTTGGAAAAAAAAGATTTGAAAGTCAAGGGAGGACTATTTAAGAAGAGGGATCAGCAGGAGTGAGAAGAGACAGGAGAGGGTAAAGGGTGGGTACATAGAATCAGATACACATTATACGTACTTGAGAATGCTACAATGAAACCTGTCATTTGTACAATGAACACAGGCTAATAATGATAGCATAGAAGGTTCTTTAAGCAGCACTGTGTAATTGTGAGCTGCACATTAGGAATCCCTAGTCTGGAAATCAAAAATATAAAACTTTTTGATTTATATCAAAAAGCACAGTGGAAAATTCCACATTTGGTCTAATAAAAAGATTGTGGTAGGCTCTAAGCAATGTTTCAGGGACTCAACCTTAATGACCTGAGATTGTAAAACCCACCATGGGAGGAAAAAACTGACTCTTGAAGAATGTCTTCCAACCTTCATACTCATACCATGGCATACACATTCCTGCACTGACATACATACAACAAACATATATTAAGAATAGATAGAGAAAACAAAGAAATGATGGTGATTAAAATGAAATCACATTCAAAATACTTTATTCCTTTAAGCATGTGTTTAAGACATAGATAAGGTAGAAATCAATTTCATGCTTATACTGTGGTCCCATATATAAATACTTCATAACTTTTTTAAAGCAAATTTGAAATACTTCTGGTCCCAAGCTTTGAATAACGAATGCTCAGCTCATAGTATTTCTTGAGGCTTTTCTCAGGGAGTTTATATTCTCATGCACCAGAATCAACTGGAGTGCTTAGTACAGTATGCAGTCAATAAAAATTTGTAAGTGACTTACCTGGAGATGAATGAATGCCCAGAGAGAATGATTTTGCTTTGCATTCTTGCTGTTTATCTTTCATCTAAGAAAGCATTTTTAAGGATTATTATGAAGTCATACAAATAAAATTTTTATAGTCATAAAACCCACATTGAGTTGCAACACAGATACCAAAGGACAAAGTAAGAACAAAGAAACTAATTGGCAGCTCTCTACAGTTGGATACAATCGTATGTTGTGCACCAGAAAGTCTTTTGCAAAATCATCTTAGATCAGGAGACGATGAAGCAATTGTCAACATCCTGGAAAACAGTTTCTCTGCATCTCCTCCTTTCTTTCAATGTCCTCCTTCAGCATGGATGGTCATTGCTTTTGGTGATTGACATCCCTTCAAGGTGCTTTGTCGTAAGTACTACATTAACAACTGTAACCTGCATATCCCTGTCCACATCTACAGTTCCTATAGTTATACCCAGTGTAATTTTATTTAGCGTAGCCAGTATATTTTTCATCACATCATAGGCACGATTAGAATTTCTAAATTCTTGATCATAATAGTTATTAAGTCTTGATTACTGTTCTAACTTGACCTGGCCCACAATCCCTAGTGCCACCTTGTCCACAGCTGTAGCTGCTCTTTCTTGTTGCTGTTGCTGCCTGTAGACCTCTTGGGGCTTCACATTTGCTGATGCCTGCTTCTGAATAGTTTCCTTACTGTTCTGCATCTAGAGATGAGATAAACGTAATTGTCTTCTTCCGTTGACTTTTGCGTCCGTGGGGGTGTTTTGTGTTTTCAATCTCCCCAAAGGCTTCAAAATATTCTTGAAGGACCTGGGCTCCATCTAACCAAAAAAAACCCTTTGAAGGGATTATTCTACCTTTAAAGCTTTGGCCCTTTGTGGAACGTCTATTGATTTGCCCTCTAGATTGTGTTCTTTCCATTTCAAAACTTCACCAATACTCACAGCATCTTTGAAAACCACAAATCCAGATCCTCATAATCCCACAGCAGCTGGGTCTGCTTTAATTGAATAATCTACAACTTCCCCAAATGGAGACATGTACTCAGTCAGGTCTTGCTTTCTTGCATCCTGGACATGCTAGAAACATTTACCGCCATCCTGTTGATTCTTGCTGAGTTAATCTTGGATCACTCTGAAAATTCCTCTGTTGTGCTGTATTGGTTCCTGTCTCCAATGACGACAGAGCTGTTGGCACAGTCAGGTCCTGGCAGCAAAATGCCGGTGGTGAAGCATTGCCTGTATCTGTGTTTAAGCAATCCTTTCCCTTTCTTTTTTGAGTATTGTAAACTCTGTAATTTAGAGACTAAGAGCTGCAGAGCACTCGTGCTCGTGACTCAAGCACAAAAAGACCTCCACAGGATCTTGAGGCAGAGCCGCAGTGTCTTGTGCCCACTATGGAGTACACAGTGGAAATTCAATTCCTCCTTCATGATTTTCATCAGTGGAATTTCCTAGAGCATTACTTTTGGAGGGTTAAACACTGAAAAATCAACTGTGAATCTTTAGTTTTCACAGTCATGCTCTTCAAAGTTTTCTGAACTCTTAAACATTTGAAGAATGAAAAGTATGTACATCTGTATCTATCTATCTATCTATCTATCTATCTATCTATCTATCTATCTATCTATCTATCTATCTGTCTGTCTGTCTGTCTGTCTGTCTATCTATCTATCTATCTATCTATCTATCTATGCATGTGTGTTTTTTATATAAGCATATACATATATAACAGGTATTGATGTATGCACACACATACTTTTATGATGTGTCATATATTCATTAGATGGCCTTTGTATATGGAGACTCTCTAATCAGCCATTCATTAACTTGCTACAATAAGGATCTCTTAGAGTTAATTTTTAGTGTCCCTTGTGTGCAAATGTCCTTGCCAGGCAATAAAGGGCAGGTCAGCGTGCTTACGGCCTGCTCAACAGCCCTACTTCTACCACAGGGCTTCCAAAAAAGCTTGCTGCAGCTAGCCAGCTTACCTTGAGATATACTTCTGCAGGGAGACAATATTGGGCATTGGATCCAACACCAGCCCAAGAAAACCTACTAATCTTCCTGTCTGTGAAGGGTGATTGGGCACGAGTAGCACTAGGAAATCTAGTCACTCTTTGTTCTGGTCCTGGATGCAAATCCTTTAGACTCTCAATCTCGGAACAGAAAAATGTTTTCTTCTAAAGGTGAAATCAGCACCTGCATTTCTTTCCACCTAACACCATCTTTTAAAGTTATGATGATTCCATTTTTTTTTCTCAAGCAGAAGAGAAAAAGATCAGAACAGAAGATCAGTGACTCCCAAAAGAGCCTGGGAAAACCAGAACCACCTGTAAGGTCAGCTCTGGACTGACTTTGCCATATTTGAGGCTCTCTGTACTTCATATAGAGCATACATTTGCTGTGATTAGCCTTGATGTCCAATTTTAGAGCCTGCATTTCTTGTCAAATGATGAGCACCTACAAGGTTAATCTTTGAAATATCTTCTGTCATTACTCTTTATCCATAGCATTAGCTCTTTAACTGTTGATAGGAAATCGCTCCAATGTCTAAGCCTCCTTGTTTTGTGAAGGACAAGTGTAGAATATACTAGATTTCCTCCTATTGCTCTTTGTTATCAATAAGAAATGATAAGGGAGTGTGTGTGTGTGTGTGTGTGTGTGTGTGTGTGTGTGAGAGAGAGAGAGAGAGAGAGAGAGAGAGAGAGACTCTTATGAAATTCATGACAAAAAACAACATAAAAAAATAACATCTATTTTGACTCCGACCCTGTAGAGAACAGCAGTGATATGCTTGTCTGACAGTGGCTATGTCTTAGGGTATCCTAGTACAGGGTGAAGTTCAGCTTCTGTGAGGATGAGCAGCCTTGCCTGGGCTTATCTGAGACTCCAATGTGTGTAGTCTGTGACTACTGCAACTTTTAGTTACATGAGTAGAGCTATTTCTTTCCTTTTTCTTTTTCTTTTTCTTGTATTTTTTTGTCATTTTTGTTTTGTTTAAGACAATGTCTCATATATCCAGGGATAACCTCAAACCCACTATGTAGCTGAAGCTGGCCTTGAATTCCTGACTCATCTACTTTGACTTACTGGGATTGTAGGAGTTTACCATTATTCTTGGCTAGACTCTGTTTCTATAAACAAACAAACAAACAAACAAACAAATAAGTAAATAAAATATAATAAACCTTTGGCCAGAAAAAAGGAGATCTTTGTAGAAGAAAATCTACACATCAAAAGGAAACTCCACCCAGAGACCTTTACAGGAACAGACAGGAACAAGAGCCCGAGAAGCCAGCAGAATGGCATGCTGCTGGATGGCTCTCTGGAAGGAAAAAGAAAAAGTGCTGATCCATGATCCATAGAGCTGCTGGTATAGAGGTGTGAATATTCCACTGAGCTGATTTAAGACTAGTAACAGCTGCTGGGTGGTGAGGGCACACGCCTTTAAATCCCAGCACTTGGGAGGCAGAGGCAGACAGAGCTCTGTGAGTTCGAGGCCAGGCTGGTCTTCCCAGCAAGTCCAGGACAGCCAGGCTGTTACACAGAGAAACTCTGCCTAGAAAAAAAACCAAAAAGGAAAAAAAAAAAGACTCTATAAAAGGTGATGTGAGGTTTATAGGGCAGTTGATAGAGTAGTGTAATGGTTTTCATGCTGTCCACAGTGCTGATATCAGCACCTTATATTATGGACATGGTCCCCTTGCAGTAATTAATGAACTTCTAGCCAATATGCTAGAAGTAACTCAAGTCCATATTTTCCTATCTTACTTAGGATTTACTTTACTTTTCTTTCCTTCTCTGTTTTCCTTCCTTTCTCTCTCTCCTTCCCTTTCTTTCTTTCTTTCTTTCTTTCTTTCTTTCTTTCTTTCTTTCTTTCTTTCTTTCTTTCTTTCTTTCTTTCTTTCTTCCTTCTTTCCTTCCTTCCTTCCTTCCTTCCTTCCTTCCTTCCTTCCTTCCTTCCTTCCTTCCTTCCTTCCTTCCTTCCTTCCTTCCTTCCTTCCTTCCTTCCTTTCTTTCTTTCTTTCTTTCTTTCTTTCTTTCTTTCTTTCTTTCTTTCTTTCTTTCTTTCTCTTCTATTTCAGAATCCTGTCCATGAACCTGCACCACATCATCAGGGGTCCTTGGCTTCCTGCTGGCTATGGTAGTTTTCACACATTCCTTGCTTTGTACCATAGAATTACGAGAGCGTGTGCAGAAATCCCCATGTTGACTTGACCTTGACAGCTGTGAGACTTACTCATCATGTCTGTGTGTTTTACAGCATGCAGCTCGGTCGGAGTCGTCTGATGTAGTTCTCATGGCTGGAGCAGGACTGTAGATATTAAAGGAAGGAACAGAGGCGAAGCTTCATTTCTATAGTACGGTGTCAAAGAGCAAAGTGTCGGCATCATTGGTTGCTGTTGGTGTTCTCCATCGTGTGGTGGAGGAAATGCGGTTCCATTGTGAAGATACTGCTGTCTTTTACCCAGGAGAACCTTAAATGCAAAGGATAGCTCACATTTATTGGAGCTAGGTTAGGCCTGCAGGAGGCAAGCTCCAGAGAGCCACACCCTGTCTTCACTATACTCCCCTTCCACCCCACCCCCGCCCAGCACAGATGTCACAGCACCCTTGAATGGTAGAATCTGACTTCCATCTTTTCTTTCTTTCTCTTTCTTTCTTTCTTTCTTTCTTTCTTTCTTTCTTTCTTTCTTTCTTTCTTTCTTTCTTTCTTTCTTTCTTTCTTTCCTTCCTTCCTTCCTTCCTTCCTTCCTTCCTTCCTTCCTTCCTTCCTTCCTCTCTCTCTCTCTCTCTCTCTCTCTCTCTCTCTCTCTCTCTCTCTCTCTCTCTCAAGACAAGCTCTCACTGGGTAACCCTGGCTGGCTTGGAATTCACTATATAGATCAGGCTGGCCTTGAATTCACAGAGATCTGCCTGCTTCTGTCTCCTTAAGGATGAAAGGTGTGTGTTAACATACCCAGTTTACTCTTGACTTTTTTTTTTTTTGAAATTTTTTTATTTGCTGTCTTTTTTTTCAGATGCTGTATCATGCCTTTTTTTAAATTTTATTTTATAATACTATTCAGTTCTACATAACAGCCACAGATTCCCTTGTTCTCCCCCTGCCTGCCCCCCTCCCCTTCCCCCCAGTCCAACCCCCATTCCCACCTCCTCCAGATCAAGGCCTCCCCCGAGGACTGAGATCGACCTGGTAGACTCAGTCCAGGCAGGTCCAGTCCCCTCCTCCCAGATTGAGCCAAGCGTCCCTGCATAAGTCCCAGGTTTCAAACAGCTAACTCATGCAATGAGCCCAGGACCTGGTACCACTGCCTAGATGCCTCCCAAACAGATCAAGCCAATCAACTGTCTCACCTATTCAGAGGGCCTGATCCAGTTGGGGGCTCCTCAGCCTTTGGTTCATAGTTCATGTGTGCTAAAGAGGCCCACAGAAATCCACAGAGATACCCCCACAAAAGACTGCTGGCAATGGCCGAGAGACAGCCGGGACTGACTTACTCTTGACTTTTTATGTGAGTCTTGCAGATTTAAACTTGGGTCCTCCTGCTTAACTCTTATCCTCTGAGCCATCTCTCTAGCCTCTGGATATGACTCCTAAGCTTGCCTAACCATAAAAAACCAAATTGTAGTTTTGAGAAAGCACCTCCTTGGATTTCACATGGAGGTTCTGATTCATTTGGGTAAGGGATTCCCTGGCAGGAACCCACTTTTCTGGCAAGTACAGATTCTCCTAATATAGTCTCTCTAGACTATGTCCCCTTGGAAGAAACAGACAAACTAGGAAGGGAAATTGAGAGAGTGACCGTACCACACAGAAGTTGCTGTTTCTTTTTATGGGATGCTGGAGTGGAGGCCAGTTCCCTTGTGAGTGGTCTTACGGCATCATCCCATGGCATAACGTATAATTAGCATCTATCCCAATGCTTTTGTCTCTTGAAAAGCACTTTTGTACCCTTCTTGGACTGGCAGGTCATTTCTCAATGTGCTGCAATTGCATTTTGCAAAACCAACATCCCATCCTAATGCAGCTGTTTGTGGGCTTACACAGCTGAAATCAAATGAAAAAAAAAATCCTAGATTACAGAGTAACAGAAAATATTATTAAAGGAAGACCACAACTGACTGGCACATTTTTACTCTGTAGGGATAGTGGGTTTCACTTCATGGAAACTTTTACTTATCAGTTAGAAAAGCTCCTTACTGGGTCATTTGGTTACCAAACAAGGACTCCCAGATCCATCTGCATTAGAAAGGAGGAAGCAAATGGAGCCATTCGTATCCTCATGACAAATTAAAATAAAAAACAGACCTAGACACTCTTCCAGAGAATATGTGGCCTTTCTTTCACCAGGTTCCAGAAGGATCAGGATCTAGAATGCTCCTGGAATTTAGAGACAGTAGGGAGGGAGGGAGGTGAAGACTCATGATTAAACATGGGTGTAACTCAAATTGCTAAATGGTCTTCTTAATAAAAAAACCCAGAGCCAGGTATTGGGGTCAAAACTGAAAGATCAGATAAGCAGAGCAAGCCACAGCCACCACCTATTACCTCACCAACTCCACAAATCCTCTGACTGAAATCCTCAGCCTCTAGAGCACGAGTTTCTGTCTCCTCATGCCTTATATACCTTTCTGTGTCCTGCCATATTACTTCCTGGGATTAAAGGAGTGTGTGTGTTTCCCAAGCAAAAGCGTGAGATCTCAAGTGTTGGGTTTAAAGGCGTGTGCCACCATGCCTAGCTCTGCTCCCAGGGTGGCCTTGAACTCACAGAGATCCTCCCAAGTGATAGGATTAAAGTTTTCTGGACAATGAGACACGTCTACTCCTTGCAGTACCAATTACTTCAAAGAGGATGATGAGCATCAAAGAAACTCATTATGGAGTTTGGTTTTCTTGTGGCAAAAGTTAGCCACTGGGCAAAAAACTGCCCTTGCCTTGACTGCTTGACAGTATATTGTATAAACTGGACATGCAGGACCCATAGGAAGGTGACCACTGAACTTTGCAAGACAAGATGGTTCTTCAGATTCCTGCTTCATAGAAGAAACTGCTAGATGTTCTACAGGACACAGGGAGAAGTGACTAAAAAACTCTAAGTTTATAGGCTGAAGATGGATGCCTCAACATTACAGAGGAACTTTGGGTGACTGTCCAGGCAGCCAGCTGTTTCTGTCATTCTAGATTTTTGGAAGTTGCTTACAATGTACTTCCTGTTTACTTAGGTAATATTATATCCTTCTGGGGTCTTTGATATAGTTGAAGACTGAATAGTTATAATTATATTTTTTCCTTGGTTATGATAAAAGATAAATTATATATGAAACCTTAGGCTCACAAATATAGGATAGATAGAATAGTTTTATTAATTTTGCCAAATACAAATAGATTAGATATTATAGCTGTAATTCCTGCTTGATAACTGTTCTATTATATGTAATTTTACTGTGTTAAAGTTAAAACCTTGCTTTTTGATTAGACAGAAAAGGGGAAGTGCTGTGAGATGTCTTTCTGTATGCTGTGAATATGTGTTGCTGTGATTGGTTGATAAATAAAGCTGCATTGGCTTATGGTAAGGCAGCTTAGAGGCAGGCAGGAAATCCAAGCAGATAGACAGGAAGAAGAAAGACAGAAGTGGGAGAGATGCCAGCTGCTGCCCAAGGAGCAACATGCCAGCAGACTGGTAATGCCACAGCTATGTGGAAAAACATAGATTAATAGAAATGGGTTAAGTTAAGATGATAGAGCTAGCTAGCAAAAAATTACACCATTGGCCATACAGTTTGTAATTAATATAAGCCTCTGAATGATTATTTTATAAGCAGCTGTGGGACCACAGGGCTGGGTGGGACAGGAGAAACTTCTGGCTACATATGGGGACGTTAGAGGAGAGACAGTCACAGAAGGGTCCTCTAGTTGAACTTTAGGACCAGTGCTGTATGATTTCATCTGCTGCATATTATGCCCTTATGTTCTTACTCTTATTGCACAATGTCCTGGTATTAGAGGGTAGTGCTGTGGGATAATGCCTTTGTACACTGGTTTAATAAAACACTGATTGGCCAGTAACCAGGCAGGAAGTATAGGTGGGATAAGCAGACAAGGAGAATTCTGGGAAGAGGGAGGTTGAGTAAGGAGACGCCAGCCTGCCGTCTAGGGAGCAGCATGTAATGGCACACAGGTAAAGCTATGGAAAATGTGGTGACATATAGATTTACAGAAATGGGTTGAGTTTAAGTGTAAGAGCTAGTCAGTAGTAAGCTTGAGCTAATGGCCATACAGTTCATAAATAATATAAACCTCTGTGTGTTTACTTGGGTCCTGGCGGCTGCAGGACCAACGGGTGAGAGAGATTTGTCTTGACTGCAGGTCTGGTGGGACACAGGAAAACTTTTGGCTACAGGGTATTATTTTGAGTCATGCCAAAAACAAACAAACAAACAAAGAACCAGAGAGCTCTAAAATTGTTTCAATAGGCAGAGTCAGAGGACCCAAAATGATGATGTTGTGATGTCTCAGCCATTGTACATGAACATACTGGAATCCCTACACTTAGCATGAGCTTTGAGCTGTCTTCACTGAACCCAGTGATAACAAGGAGTCTTTTAGCTCGATGCATAAAGTCTATCTCTGCAAAGATTTGCCAGTCTTCATGCAGATTCCAAAGATGAATATTGAAGGAAATATTAATAACAAATGTCTCTATGCCCTAAAATGGAGCATAATATGATTGCTTTCCTAATTCCTAGTGGTTCTATTGTTAGCACAGTGCTTGATTTTTGAATAAACTCTTGCTTATGAACCTAGCAATGTTTCATCAGCTGTAGCTTGGTTCAACTCTAATCTGAATACAATGTAGGAAAATGTGGGTTTTTTTTTTTTTTGCCTGTTTCCTTTTCATTGCAAACAATGAAATGAACCAGTATCCTCACATAGGCAGAAGACATTGAACAAGATATGATATTTTCAGTGCAGTGCCCAGAATAACCAATCGTATGTAAATAAGAAACCGAGACAGGCAAATTTCTGTGTGTTTGTGTGAACAAGGAAGTCAGACAAAGAAAAGCATCACATTGGAACTGTTCCTCAGGCAGTAGATGCTCTGTTAGGTTTAGATTAGGTTAGATTAGAGAGTGGTAGGTAGGCAGGGAAGGATTTGGTGATGGCCAACAACTTTATGAGTATTTTCAAAATCAGTGTGTGCATTGTAGTTTTCATGTTTATATCCCTTAAATTAGTTGTTTACTTATTTTCTTCATTTGAGACAAAGACAAAGCCCAGACTGGCATCAAATTCCCTATGTAATCAAAGATGACCTTGAACTTCTGATCCCCCTGCCTCCACCTCCCCTATGCTGGGATTGTAGGTATGAACCATTATAGCTGGTTTATAAGGTGCTGGACATCAGATCCAGAGTCTCCTGCATGCTAGGCAAGCAATCTACCAACTAAGCCACATCCCCAGTCATCACATGTTCATCTCATGGAGTTGTGTATTGGTTTTCCCTTGCTGTTGGAACAAATCAGTATAGACTTAATGGCATGAAACCTCACAAATGATCACTTTATAGTTCTAGAGATATGAAGTGATCCATGGGTTTTGCAAGACTAAAGTCAAGGGCCAGATGCCTTTCCACTGGTTCTAAGGACTGACTTTTTTCTCATTTTTCTAGGTCCTGGAGGCCATCTACATTTCTTAGCTCATGCTTCCTTCTTGATCCTCAAAAGCTACTTGTCATTCTCCTTGATCTTTCCTCTGTAGGCTTATCCTCTGGCTCCAGCTAGGAAATGGCCTTTGCTTTAAGAACCCACACAAGTAAATAGCACCTTCCTGAATGACTGACCACTACCTCTCCATCTCGAGGTTATTCTCTATTATTCCCTATTCACATATCACATGCAAAGTTACTGTGGTGTGAACAGGTTCTGGGAAAGTGACATTAACACCTGGAGGAGGACCATTGTTCTGTCACAGGTGGATTATAGACTTCTTGCATGTTACCCCTTTTTTTCACCAGAGACACTGAAATTTTTGATGCAAAGTCATGAAGAAGGCTGTGGCAAAATTAGAATTTCATGATTCTTTGCCTGTTACAATAAAAAAAAAAAAAGCTGAGGATTAAGTAAAGGATTAAATTAAATTGGATTTCTCACTTCAGCCAATTATTCAAATTGTCTCATTTGATAGCCTTGGGTGCTAGCGATGTTGAATAATTTGATTCCCAGCTTGCATATTTTACTCCACTTAATCATTTTTATGATTTATGATGGATCACCAGGAGAGGCTGTTTTGAGTTACCAGACCAAAGGAGATGCTTTTCTGGTAAGATCTGCTGAGATTTAGAAACCATGACAACCCACACTGGGACAAGGTTGCAGGCACTCATTTTAGAGGAAAGGGACACCATTTGGTAATCAGTGCAAGACAATCCATTAGAGATACAATGGGGGCCACATACAGCATTAAATTCTCTGACAGCCACATAAAACAGAATAAGAAGTATGAAATAAATTTTTGTGATCTATCAAAACTATTATTTCAGCACTCAGTTGACATAACAAGATATTGATATGATACTTTACATTCTTTTTCTTCATGCTGTAAATCTGAGATCCACTGGATACTTTATACTCTTCAATTCAGCCTGCCCACCACCCACTTCAAGTGCTTAGGAATCTGGTGTGACTACTTTGGAGCCACCTGGTAGAAACTTCTTTTCTTTTTGGAACATTTTTGGTTTGTTTTGTTTTATCATTTTCTCACTATGTCATTCAGGTTAGCTTTGAACTCCCTATGTTGGCATTGAATCTAACATCTCCCTGCTTCGGGCTACAAGATGCTGGGTTTACAAATGTGTGGCGTCAAGCTTGGTGACTTAAGCAGCATCTTTGAACAACCTTATCCATTGAGTTCTTTGCAGAATTCTCTACACAGATACAAGTGGGTTTGGAAGTTTGACCCCTATAGATCATGGAATACCCACTGCTATTGACCTCTGCATGCTGTATCCTTCTTCTCCTGCATCTGCTCACTACACACACAGGGAAAGCTAGTGCTGACTTCCTGGTCTTCTTTGTTACTGAGACAACACTTAACAGTGTTGTGGTCAATGGGCAGTTAGCAGAGATAAAATTAGGGGTTTCTTCTTTCTTCTAGGTGTTCTGAATGTGACACCTCGAAATGTAGCAGCCCAGGGCTCCTGGCATTTGACAAAGTGATGCTCACCTCACATTTTTTTCTATTAAGAAAAAAAGACAGACGCGGGCACCCTCATGTTTTAAGCCATTACTAGTAGATTTGCTATTGGTTTGCATTTTATTTCATCCCTAAGTGATGCAAAACTGAGCTCTGGCCTCTGCTCCAAACAAAATGCATGTCTCCATCTGCTAGCTTCCTGTTAGTTCTAACAAAGGGGACCCCAGAGGGGGACTGGAAAACAGAAGGAAGGAGAAAAGACACACACTTTCCTGTCTTGATCAGTGTTGCCATGGCAGGGCATCATAATGGAGGGAGGCCATAGCCCAGCAGCCTCAGGAGGAGAGAATGTCCAAGGAGAGGTGACTAAATGCTACAAGGTCAGGAAAGCTTTTGCTTTGATTTGACGACTAGGGAGGCTTTGTTACTGTGAGCTTCAATGAAAGAATGGAATTATAGCATGGTTTATTAGGAAGTGAGTTTTGGTGAAAGGATGGAATTAGTGTAGTTTAGAAAGCCAGGTCACCACAGATCGAAGGGTATGGAAGAGGCACAGAGTGTGGCCTTATCTTCAAAAACAAAGTCTTTCTTGAAAAGGAGAAATTAAAGGCAGTGAGAAGTCATTTTTTTTTATTTTTCTTTTTAAAGTGAAAAATATTTGCAAACACTTAGGTTTAGAAATGAGCAGTCAGAGCCAAGGACAGATGTCTGGACTGATAAAGGCCTCTGCTTGATATGCGAGGGCCATTTCCACACTCACAGGAAATTTGGGAGACAGTCTGAACTGTGTGGTCCAGGCTGGCCGTGAATCTTATTTGTAGTCAAGACTGGTCCTCTTGTGGTCCTCTTGCATCAGTCTTCCAGCGTCTGGGATTACAGGTGTGCACCACAGGGGGCAGCAAAAGATTCTTATAAGCTGCTCTGTCAGGCCTGGTTCAAGCCTGCATACAGACCAGAGGCTCATGGATTGCACTGTGAGACTGGCTGGCTCCTGACCAGCTCTATTTCTGGGTAAAGCCCATTTACTCTATTAAATTTAATCAATTTGATAACTCTAAACTTTCAAGAGTTTATGTATTTCCCTTTTTATGACTTTCCTACAGGCTCCAAGCCACATATTCAAACACTAACATGTTGTTGTAAGCCTAGAATTCCCCAGATAAATATATGAACCACATCTAATAATACCAGAGTAATATTAAGTAAAAAAGAAATCAAACTGTCAAAAATTGCCTTTAAGTATTAGATATTCTAAAGAGAAATTGATATTTGGTGACTCTGTTAACTTTTCCTGTGAATATTGATAAAATACTGCTTAATATATAGTGTATCTTGCATATATAATAATTTCACAAGTCTATGATCATAAAACATGTCTCCATAGAGTGTACTGTGTCCTGGTGATTTTAGGCAGAAGGACTTGAGAGTACGGTAAAAATCTATCTTTGTGGTTGTCCTCCTTTTTTCTTTTTCTTTTCCTTTTTTTCCCCACTCCAGCAACTGTACCCTGTGTATTTTGGCAAAAGAACAAGCAATGGATATCTGCGACCTTACTGGTTGACAGGCAATTACATAAGAGAGCTCCACTTACACTGAGAAAAACAATAATAATTTCTTCTGAGGATTTTTCTGGAAGTGAAAGCTAACTTTCAGCCAAAGAAAAACAAAATTCATGACCTAACTTTGAAGCGTATCTAGCAGAAAGTGTGTTAGTTTCTAAGGCTGCCAAGACAAATGATGAGGACCCAAGGGGCTTAGTGACACACAAACAAATTCTCTCACAATGATTAGAGGCAAGAAACACAAAGTGAAGACAGTCGCCGTGGATGGCTCGTTCTGAAGCTCAGAGAGGAATCTACTCCAGGCCTCTTTCCTTGCCTCTGGTATTAGCCAGCACGTTTTGTGTTCCTTAGTTTGCTTCTAGGTCACTCTAGTCCTCCTCCGTTATCACATGGTAGTCTTCTTGTATGCCAACTCCCTGTTGCCATGCCCTAAAATGGCACTGGTCTTTGGAATTCATGTCTACCCCAATCCTGCATGACCTCCTCTTAATCTAATTATATCTGCAATGACCCTATCACCAAATAAGTTCCACTTGTATAGGAGGCAAGAACTTCCTTATATTCTCCTATAGTATATCAACAACAGAAAGCTACTTAGATCTATAAGAATAGCTTAGCACACAAGACATGGAGAATTTACCTTGGAGCTGACCAAGAAGCTTCCTCCCTATTGTCTAGTTTTCATAATACCAAAAACTTTTATATATAGGTGTTTTGGAGAAAAAGTCATCAACTGTTGTTGATTGTTCTTATTCTTTACTCTTTTGGCTCTTTTGGGGGGTGGTCCACCACCCAGCTCTCAACAAATCACACACAGAGGCTCATTCTTAATTATAAATGCCTGGCCTTAGCTTGGCTTGTTTCTTGCCAGCTTTTCTTAACTTTAAATTATCCCATCTACCTTTTGTGTCTGGGCTTTTACCTTTTTCTATTTCTGTAGATCTTTCTTTCTTACTCTGTGGCTGGTTGTGTAGCTGGATGGTTGGCCCCTTGAGTCCTCCACCTTCTCTCCATCCTTGATCTCTCTTCTTTCCCCTCCCAGATTTCTCCTTCTATTAATTCTTTCTGCCTGCTAGCCCTGTCTGACCTTTCTCCTGCCTCGCTATTGGCTGTTCAGGTCTTTATTAGACCAATTAGGTGTTTTAGACAGGCAAAGTAACACAGCTTCACAGAGTTTAACAAATGCAACATAAACAGAAGTAACATCTTAAAATAATATTCTACAACAATCAACACTAATACTTGGCTGTGAATCCAGTGAGCTACAATAATGACTTAAATCGCAAGATATACCCATGGGTGCAATAGGGGCATGAAGGTTGTAGGGGTAACCAACCACTCTCTGATTGGATTTAGGGCCATTCCATAGGCAGAAATGCATGCCTGGCACTGCAAATCTGGCCAAGAACCCATCATTGTGGTACTCACAGGTTGCAGGGTTAAACCTACTACTATAATTTTGTCAAATGGACATAGTGTCAAACTGTGCTCTAAATTTTTATCTCTTTATCTGTAGATTCATACAGCTCCTAGCCTTCATCAGTAATGTTTCTTTCTGCTATAGGCAGAAAGATTATAAGAGCCAAAGGTCAGGGGGCACCAAAGAAATTCAGTGGGTTTTTTTTGGACATGACAGGCCCACTGGACTCATTAACTCATAGCAGCTGTGGTGTTCTGCCTAAGATCCATTCCTGATGAAGTTAGTGAACATCCATCATGGCATTGGGAGGGACTTATGAGCTCTTGTCTACCCAGGAGCTATCATAAGTTATGACCTCTGGAGAAAGAGCAGTCTTTTTTTTTTTAAGGATGTGAACCCTGGTAAGTCAACTGTGCTTCTCAATGGATGGCCCCACATCTATTAGTATAAGGGCAATGCAAACTGGATTTGAATGGCTTAAAATAAAAAAGAGCACATAGTATTGGGAGGATTTGAAGAATAGGGAGTGGACCTGGGAGGAATTATGGTGGGAGATTGGGGGTTGAATGTGATGAAAATATATTGTATGCATGCATGAAATTCTCAAAGAATTGATGAAAGTATACGGATATAATTTTTAAGGAAAAGAAAGCATAGCTCATTTGTTAAGTGCTTGCTTGGCATGCACAAAGCCCTGGGATCAATACCACCACATAAATCAAGTCTGGTTGGTGTATTCCCACATCTTTGGAAATGGAGGAGGAAAGATCAGAACCTCAAGTTCATCTGGGATTCTGGGCTATCTGGCAAGTTCAAGGCCAGATAAAGAAAGGAAAAATTCAGTGATGACATTGTACTTAGTAAAGAAGGAATGAGCAGGGTAAGCTACATGGCAAAGAAAATACCGTTTGGAGAAAGAGGGGAATCCCTCTGGAAAAAATACAACATCCCCAAGATTTTTATACACCATGGAATTGGGGGTAGTTAGAAATAGATGGAACCACTCTGTAGCACTTTTCCTCTCTTCAAACTCTGCAAGTCTGTCATGGAAACTTGAAACTCCATTTAAAATTCCACAAGTCATGGACATTGGTCAAAACTCATAGTATTTTCAACATACGATACCCTGGGAAATGTGCATGTACTTATCCGAATAACCAAGTCTCAGATCTCTTTTTTATGGCTGTTGAGGCTACACGGACATGTTCTTGATGGCCGTGGTAACATCTGGAATTCTTTAGAATTTGTGTAGTTTACTTCAGAAACATTTCCAGACACTAGCTTTTTGTATTTGTAAAACTTATGTGATGAATGTTTCCTCTGCCCTTAGAATTTAAACGAGTCTCCTCTGGGAGTTACAGTTGCATTAGGTTTCCTTTGACCCGCTTTCACTTTATAAATTTTGAATTCATAATATAGCCTGTGTATCTGTGCTATTACTTTCCTTGGGTACAGAAATGTCACATCAGACAAAGTTCTTGTTTGAACTGAATTTCTGTCCCTAGGGACCCGTATATTTTAGAGCTGGTTAGAACTAATAATTTTCATTGAAGCAGCTGTCACAAGTAATCCAATCTGATAAATTCCAATGTGTGGGCAGGATGGGTAAGCTGTCTTTTGAAAAGGTTTCAAAGGCAATCTTTTCCATTTCAACAGTGTTTATATGTTCCAGAAAAATAGACAATATTGGTAATTAATGGGATTATGTAGTTCTTTCCATATTCCTAACTTGTGTTGATCTAAATATAAATGGAAGTTAGGACTCAGTCCCTATGTCCTAAAGGTTTGGTGTATACAGAAAAAAATGTACTAATGACTGTGGGACTGAGAGAGTATTCAGGAATTGTCTTTGTCCTTGAAGATCTTATTATCTAAACTCCCAAGAATAAACCAATTATGGAAAAAGTTAAATGTTCTGGGTGTGTTTTCTTTTGCTCTTTGTGATGGTTGGTGTTAATTTGCCATAACCTAGAACTACCTGAGAAGAGAGTCCCAATGAGGGAATTTCTGGATGAGGTTGGCCTGTGGGTATGTCTATGGGTGATGGTCTTGCTATATTAATTGAAGTGGGAAAACTTGTCTACTGTGGGAAGCACCATTTTCTAGATGGGGGTACATATGGTGAACTCTCTCTCTCTCTCTCTCTCTCTCTCTCTCTCTCTCTCTCTCTCTCTCTCTCTCTCTCTCTCTGTGTGTGTGTGTAGAGAAAGAAAGTACTGACCGCAATTATTTGTGAATATATGTATTCATTCTTTCTGTTCTTGACTTTGGATGCAATTGATCATTTTGAGTTCCTGCCTTAATTTCCCTTCAATGATGGACTGTAACCTGGAACTGCAAGCTTAAACTCTTTTGTTGGGGTATTTTTATCATGGTAACAGAAAGAAACAAAACACTATTACAACAAAGTATGGTAAGTTTAATGGATTATTATCTTATTGTCCTGGAGATGAAAACTCAGATGGTTGGTGTTGGGTGATGTCAACTTGGCAAAATCAAGACTCACTTGGGCGATGGACTTCTGGGCGAGCCTGTGTATATGTGTATGTGCTGGGGGTTGGCTATGCTAATTGTAAGGAAGACCTATCTTATGAAACCTTTCCCTGAGCAGAGCATCTTGGCTTGTAAATGTGAAGAAAGGAAGTTGAGCACCATCATTCATGCATTCATTGCTCTCTTTTAACTATGATTGGAGTGTGTCCAGCTGCTTCAAGATCCCGATAACCTTGAGTTTCCCACCATGATGACTATAACCTGGAACTGTGAACTAAAACAACCCTTCTTTAAAATTCGTTTGTCAGAGCATTTTGTCACAGCAACAGGAAAAGTAACTAAGACAAAAAAAATTCTGATGTGGTCTTACCAGATTAAAATCAAGGAACAAGCATGTCTGGGTTCCTTCTGGAGGTCTTTGCAGAAGTGTACACAGCTTCTTGATGTTACAGAAGCTGCCTTTGGTGCTTGACCCTTGCTTCCCTTCCATGTTCAAAGTCAGAGATGGGTGGAGCATCACTTTAAGATTGGCCACTTTTTCCTTTTCCACTTTCCTGTGACTCCATTGGACTCACAAAGCAATCTAGAGTATTTTTCCTATCTAAAAGCCAAGCTGATTGGTGACTGCAGTTGCCTCTGCAACCTAATTCTTCATTGCCATCTAAGTCAATATACTTACTCAGTCTGTGGGTTAGGATATGGGTCTCTCTAGGGCTAGTCTTCCTTCATGGGGCACAGATAGGTCGGCTATGAGTCTTCTGATGAGAGTGTAGGAGGTTGTGTTCTGAACTGTCCTGTTTTATGAATACATTGTACTGAGACATCTGATACTGACTGTGTTGAGAGAACTCAACTATCAAACCACACCAAGGTTTTGTTATTATCTCATAGTTCTTACATCTGGGAAGTCCATGTGTAGCTGGAAGATTTCTCTGATCCTGGCTGGACCTGCGGTCCTGCAACTGCTTACAAAATAATCATTCAGAAGCTTAAATTAATTATAACTGCTTGGCCATTAGCTCAGGCTTATTACTGACTAGCTCTTACATTTTTTTAAAATGGGTAACAGAATGTTTTTTTATAAAGATTTATTTATTTATTATGTATACAGCATGTATGACTACAGGCCAGAAGAGGGCACCAGATCTCATTACAGATGGTTGTGAGCCACCATGTGGTTGCTGGGAATTGAACTCAGGACCTCTGGAAGAGCAGTCAGTGCTCTTAACCTCTGAGCCATCTCTCCAGCCCCAGGTAACAGAATTTATTAAGATATACATTGAGGAAATACACTCATGATTACAGAATGGAGTAGATAGCAGAAGTCGTCCTCTGATCTGACCGTGAGCAAATTCACCTCGCAGGCAGGAGCAGGGAGAAGGGCCTTGCTACCCTTCTCCAGCTCCTTACCAGAAGCCTGGTACAATAGCAGGAAGCACCACCTCCTTTGGGCCGTATAGCCCAGGGTCATGGGCGGAGCAAATACCACTACATCCATGGAGGAAATGTTGGCCGACTAGATGCCTGGTGCCTCACAGATGACACCTTCTTGTTGTATCTTTGTGTGGCCACTCTCAGGCCCCTCCTATATGGGGAGCAGTTGCACTAATGACAGTCCCCACACCCCCCATGTCCTAATGTCCTTCAGTCCTACTTTGCTTTTTTTATTGCTGTGATAAAGACCATGACCAAAGGCAACTAGAGGAGGATGGGGTTTTTCCATCTTAACATCCACATGACAGTCCATCACCGAAGGAAATCAGGGCAGGGATCTGGAGGCAGCAACTGAAACAGAGGCCATGGAGGAAGACTTCTGACTGGTTTGCTCCCATGGCTTGCTCAGCCTGCTTTCTTACCCCACACAATTCCACCTACCTGTGGATAGCACTGTCTACACTGAACTAGGCCATCCCACATCATCTATCAATCAAGAAAATACTCCACACGCTTGCCAACACACCAATCCAATGGAGGCATTTTCTCAACTGAGGTTCTCTTTTCCCAGATGACTCTAGTGTCAAGTAGATAAAAACTAGCCCACACACATTTCAAAGGCCACCTCCAAATATTGGCACCCAGGATAGAACTTCTTAAGTTTTTTTTTTTTTTTACAACCCCTTTATCCCTAAGAAACTTTTACATATGTAGCCCCAGGCATCTAGGTATATACGATAGATACACACATCAAGCATGTGTGACAATATATCATAAAGAATTTTATTTTAGGGAGCTGGAAAGATGGCTCTTCAGAGTAGTTAAGAATACTGGCTGTTCTTCCCAAGGGCCCAGGGAATCAATTCCCAGTGTTCATATGATAGCTCACAACCACCTGTAAATTAGGTATTGGGCTATCTGAGATTTTCTTCTGGCCTCTGCATTGGGCATACATATGGTGCACAGACATACATGTAAGCAAAACATGACTACACAGGGAATAAAATAATAATTAAAAATATTTTATATTAAAACAATTCTTTAGTGCTGTGGGACGGTCTGTATGTCAAATCTGTTGCTCTGATTGGTCAATAAATAAAACACAGATTGGCCAGTGGCCAGGCAGGAAGTAGGTGGGACAAGGAGAGAGGAGAATTCTGGGAAGCAGAAGGCTGAGGCAGAGACACTGCCAGCTGCCGCCATGACCAGCAGCATGTGAAGACGCCGGTAAGCCACCAGCCACGTGGCAAGGTATAGATTTATGGAAATGGATTAATTTAAGCTATAAGAACAGTTAGCAAGAAGCCTGCCACGGCCATACAGTTTGTAAGCAATATAAGTCTCTGTGTTTACTTGGTTGGGTCTGAGCGGCTGTGGGACTGGCGGGTGACAAAGATTTGTCCTGATTGTGGGCAAGGCAGGAAAACTCTAGCTACACTTTAGTGTACATACAGTTATATTATTTATTACAAATGAAAGCAGATTTTCACACTGAAGAGATGAATACACTGGTTTATATGAAGACTTAAGTTAAATCTGTATTGAATATCTGATATTGTGAGATATATCGCCTTAATATTTTGCAGAACTGATCATGTTTTGATTCTATAATCATCAATTCTGAGAACATCGATTTATATAAATACAGAGATTGACAATCACAGAAAGATATTTAGGGTCATTTCAGACACTGTTGGAAATTCTATCCTAATTCCATGGCCAAGTTCTCACATAAGATTTTTTCCGGTCCTTGTGTGTATAAGGCAGACACCCTACATCTGAGCCACAGCCCCAGTCCTCCAAGCAGAAATTCTTTTAACAATTTGTAGTAAAACTAAAATCAATAATTCAACGGCAGTTTTTAAAATTAAACATTTTAATACAAACAATCCAAACACATACTAATTTAGTACTTAAATGCTAATAAATGATGATAGGGTAATATTGTCTTTTTTTCCCCCTGTAATTGATTCATTATGTTTCTGTAAGAGTAGAAAAGTCTGAGTCTACATGTTAATGTAGTGTGGTGGTATGTGCCATGCAAAGTGCTAATGCTGTGTTCAAACCAACCCAGGCTTTAGTGTGCGGCAACATGGGCAAATGCTATTGGAAATACCTTAGATTCATTACTTGTTTGAATTTTGTTTGTTATGTGTTTAGAAACCTACTGATGCCCACCCCCAGCCCCCAGTGTCCATGTTCAGTTCTACTACCTCAAATGGGGTCACAACACAGTTTAAAAATCTGAGGTATAGAGGATTATATTCCAACACAAGAATTTTGGGGACGTTACATCCGAATGCAAACAAGTCATTAGTAATATAACAGATCCACCTATGAGGGAGTAGTGGAGTTCACTGTAGTTTCTGTTCAGTTTCTCTGTAAACCAGACTCTTCCCTGAAAAACACAAGATGCTTATTTACAAAATCAAAGTGCCATCTAGCCAGTTTCATGGAGGGTCCAGGTAGGGTGCCTATGCACCATAAGTGGAAAGTGTGTGGACCATGCACCGTGTGAACTATGGCGATACATATGGTTCTGAAAAGGACCAGATTTCTGGAGGAAATCCAGATACTGGAGGCTCTTCTCAGGAGAAATAAATACACAATACGGACTCACCTGTAAGAAACCCTGAAAGTGAGGGACCTGATGCCTAAGCTTCATTAACTGCGCATAGCAAAATCTACCTCTCTTTTTGTGGGTTGGAGCCAAGATAGGTGTTGACAGGGAGGGCAGAAGGAGATAAACACAGAAGCTGGAGACCCACAAGAGCGCAGAGAAATCACTATTCTCTTGTGAAGCCAGATTCACTCCTTGTGAACAGTATCAACAACTTGTCTCTTGGCACTCGAACCAGTGTGTTGAACCCAAGCATCGTGCAGAGACAGTATTCCCCGCGGGGAGTACAGAGGCAGCACTCCGTTCTGTAAGGGGCACTGCTGAGGCAGGCAGTGTGGTGGGAACTTGCTCAGGGCAGGCACAGAGAGGGGCCGGTCCAGCTAACCCACTTTCATTATTGCTATCATCATTGATGTGTTATTGTGTGTGTGTGTGGGGGGGGGTGTTTTGTCTGTGCATCATGTGCATGCCTGGTGCTTATGAAGCTAGAAAAGGCAGTCAATACCTACCCTGGAACTGTAGTTACAGATGATTGTGAGTCACTGTGTAAATACCAGGAATTGATCCAAGGTCCTCTGGAAAAAGCAGCCAGTGCTCCTCACCACTGAACCATCTCTCCAGCCCCTAAGCCACTTTCTCGACGCTCAGTCTGGTGATAGCTCCTCTGTCTTCAGGTTGGGGCGAGCACCTCCTGAGAGATCCAGTGCCTTCAGGTCTCATTACTTATTCCCTGTCCTTAGGACTCGATCTGAGATCCCTTGAAACTTAATTCTGCTACCACTGGAGACTGAGAAATAATGAACTGAGAGAGAACAGGGAAGGTGTCATCAGAAGATGACATTTTTGACATTATGTCCAGAGGCCGCTGTTCATTACAGTTGCTTATTGAGACCCTGTCTTACCTTCCACTGGAGTGATTGGCAATAAGGGTATTTTCACAATTTTCCCTCCAGGAGCTTTCCTTCACACTTTGATATGAAAAAGGAAATGAACAGCCCTCATTTAAGCCGAATTCAATTCCGGGCTCCCTAAGCCCCCGAGTTGGGATACAATTGGACAGTGTGGCGAAAGTCTTGTGAGCACACGTGGGAGACTTGCTTGAAAGGATGCATGCGGCCTGTTCGCTACCCGGGGTGGTGTGTTCTTTGGTGCTGGAGCTCAATCGCAGGCTGTGGCATATGAGCTGTTCAGACCCACGGAGGCACTCCAGTGTCTTTTCACTGTGTCTTGGCAGCGCAGACTACTGACTTAGACTCCCCGGGGGTTGACAGAGAAACAAGTTAAGTGATCATTTTCTTTTACTATTCTCTTTCTTTTCTTTTTATTTGTTTTGTCTTGATTTCAATGCTGAGATTCAAGCTCCAGGCCTTGTGCATGCTAGACAAATGTTTAACCACTCAGCTACAAACCCAGGCACTACGTGACCTTGTTTTTCCCTTTGCATGTATATGCATGTGGCACAGGTGCATGGGTATGCATGTTTACACGTGTGCACATGTGTTTGTAGGTGCACATGTATGTGTGTGTGCATGCTTGTAGGAGACCACAGTTGACATTGAGTGTCTTCCTTGTATACTCTCTACCTTATCTACTGAGGCAGTCTCTCACTGGTCCTGAAGCTCACCATTTCCATCAGGGGTTCCTTCTTTCTCCCTTCTCTGTGCTGGTGTTACACATGAGCCACCATGAAAACTTGGATTTTGATGTGTTTGTGGGGGAGAGCTGAACTGCCGTCTTCCTGCTTGTACAGCAAGCGTGCGACCCTGCGACGTCTCCTTAACACCTCTTGTGATCATTTTGAGGGTGTACATAATCTCCATCTCAACCCTCCCCCCAACTAATCATGCATCTGTGTCAGCACTGAGAGCTTTCCTTTTGCAGATACCGAAGTCCTCAAAGTCGAGAGAGCAAAGCACGGCAAGGGGAGAGAGAGCTAGCACTGTGCACACAGAGCGGGGTGGTTAAAGCGATGTGCACAAGGTGGACCACGACAAAGGGAAGACACAGTGATGGTCTGCTTGACTGTGACGTCTCTGTTCCCGCTCACTGTTCAACACTCATAGTGACGCCAACTAGATGACTGTACACATGCAGCCCTTGGGTGCCCGTTCCACAATCATCATCTTCCAGGCTGCATCTCCTCATCTTCTGATGGCACCTCCTCCTCTGTTCATTATTTCTCAGACTCCAACCATGGCAGCTTGAGTTGATCAAGTCATGGGGAATAAATAACGGGACCCCCGGGCATCAGCTCTCCTAGAAGGTGCCAACGACACAGACACCAGAGATACCACTGGACTGAGAGCCAGAGAAACCTCTGAGCATCGAGCCAGTCTCCCCCGATGCTTCTTAGATGAGTTAATGAATAACTGAGTTGTAACCCCGCATTAGGATCAAGTTGCTTGGAATGGCAACATAAGACATGCTTTAATGTGCTTTCTCCAGGGGAATTTCTTTCTGCGCTGGAGGTTCTTCTGGAAAGTTAAAGCGTCTCAGAGTGGTTATCTCTTTGCAGGGGTCCTTCTGTAGGAATCACTGTTTGACATTTCCTAGAGACAAATTAGTTTCCCATCACGGCCCCCTTTTTGAGGGACATGCCTCCTCCTCAAGAGCAAGTAGTCATGTGCTTCCCAACTTCTCTTCTTCAGTGCAGAGGAGACTGGGTTTGAGGCTGGTGACGGAGAGCATGGATGAGCAACATTCCTGCTCTCTCCCCTGTGTGTAGCACTTCCTACAGCTTGCTACTGCCTCTTGGTAGTGGTCCCTTTCCATTCTTCTCCACACTCCACTCCAGTTGCCTGATAGTCTTGGGGTGACGGGGAGAACTGCCTTTCGAGGTTTCTCTTCAAGTGTTTTTTGGTAATGAGAATGGGGCTGAGTTTCAGATCATTGCTATGGCTAAAGTGTGTTATTACCCTAGAGTATTTCTTCCTTCTCTAACAGCCAAGGGTTATGCCAAATCAATGGCCCCCTTTAAAGTGTATTGTGTCTCAGTTGTGTAAGCATAAACACACTTTTAACGGTTTTACTTTTAAAAATTACATCTATTTTATTTTGCTTGTGCATAAGTGTATGTTTGAGAGGCTACACCATGGGGATAGGTATAGAGGTCAGAGCACAACTTGGCAGAGTTGGTCTTTTCTTCTACCACGTGGGTCCTGGAGGTGAAACTCAGGCCAGCAGGCTGGTTACCACCTTTGCCTGCTGAGCCACCTCACTGGCCCTGGTTTTGCTTTGAACAGCTTGTATGTCCCCTTTTCTGGTCCACTGCGGGCAGTGCTTCACACCAGTGGTTAAGGTGGAAAGTGAAATACCTAATTTTTCTTGAGTGTTCACACAGAATATCATCCGCTGCCCCTTGTGTGAAAAGATAATGCTCAATTGTCGACATCTTTGTTGAAACAATACAGAAATGACCAAGATGTTCCTCTCTTGCTCTAGTTCCTCTCTTGCTCTTTATATCTAGGGGGTGTCCTTGTTCTGTCCAGTAGACTTTATGCAGTGTACAGCTACAGACAAGCACAAAGCCCCATTTGAGCTTACCACTATTATTTCCTGTGGGTTTTCTGGCTTATCTAAACATCTTGAGCTTGTAAAGTTAAAAATCTCCTCTACATGTATTCCTACAGATGAGCAGATTGTATAGCCAACTTAGTTTAGGAGCTTGAAGTTGTGTGAGCAAAATGTTACAAGCTTCTCATACAACCATTTATCAATATAACAGTTGCTTTAACAGCAGTGAGGTAGACCCTGGGAGCAGCTCTGTTGATGGATAGGACAGTGAGTCTTGGAGATATTAACAATGCTGTTTTTTCAACTTTTTCCATGACCTTGAGCATATATAACTTCCCCGAATCTGTTTATGATCTTTCTAACACAAAAATTATTTATACTGCCTACATATTTTTTTTTGCTGGACTGGAGAAAGGACCAGGAATGGGATGAGATACAATGACTGTAAACTACTGAACCCCAGATCCTGATTTTTTAGACAAAAATAGCAGCTAACACTGAGTGATTTGAGTGTAGCAATCATAGTATTATATAGGAGTAAGCATCTTATCTCATTGTGAGCTAGCTTGCCGGTAAGACATTAGTAACTGGATTAGTATATCTTATTTATTCATATGTTTACACATTTGTCTTATAAGTATATATTGACCATGTGTTAAGTACAAGGCCACTAGTTGATGTTTGTAGATGCCACAGAGCTTACAGGTCTGATAAGCCTTGCATCCCAAGGAAGAAAATGGACCATAAATAGATGTGTTAGTTGGATGATAGGCCAAACAGAAGATCTCCAAGATGGTTATGAGATTTTAATTTTAACATTTTAACTTGTGAGTTTGGGGTCTAACATTGCTCAAGGAATCACTAGTCACCTAATGTCTGAATTTAGAGATATTACATTGTTTTCTTGCCCTGGAGTTCATTAGCTATCGCGTGCAACACATTTATTCGTAGTTGTGTTTAAGTCTCTATATTAAAAATGACGCATTGGAGATTCAATGCTTGTTCATGATGCATCAGTCTGTCCATACCATGGAATTTCAATGTTTTCTTTTGGGGGAAGCTGTCCTGACTACTGCAGGTCTCCTTTAACCTAATCCTTGCCTCAGTTTCAGTAATCCTTATGCTGGTTTGAATGAGAATGACCTTTATAGGCTCATATATTTGAATGCTTAGCCACCAGGCAACAGAATTGTCTGAGAAGGATTAGAAGGATAGGAGGTGTGGCGTTGTTGGAGGAAGTGTGTCACTTGGGGTGGGCTTTGAGGTTTCAAAAGCCCTCTCCAGATTCCCCCCTCCCCCGTCTCTCTCTCTCTCTGCCTCTCTCTCTTTGTCTCTGCCCTTGCTGTCTGTGGATCAGGGTGTGAAACTCTCTCAGCTACTGCTACATGCCATGACTGTCCTCTTTCCTCCACGATGATAATAAACTAACCCTCTGAAGCTGTAAGCAAGCCCCTAATTCAATGCTTTCTTTTATAAGAGTGCCTTGGTCATGGTGTCTCTTCACAGGAATAGAACGGGAACTAAGACAATCACCCTTTTGTATTGTAATTATTTATCTACATCTCTGTCTCTCCCTCTTGTCCTCTGTGCTGCTTGAAGGCAAGGATACATTTTCTCTGTTCATTTTGCATCCTCTCTGTCTAGCTAGCACACACAGAACTGCATTTAAAAAGGTTTTGATGAAGGAAAACACCAACAGAAGATCAACAAGCATATGTATATGTGGTGATATTTTATTTGTGCACCCCAATAAAGCTTATCTGGGGATCAGAGGAAAAAGCCAGCCACTGTATTAAACATAGATATCAGGCAATGGTGTCAGGCACACGCCCTTAATCCTAGCATTCAGGAGCCAGAGATTCATCCGGATCTCTATGAGTTCAAGGCCTTACCGGGAACAGAGCCAGGTGTGGTGGCACAGGCCTTTAATCTCAGTGCTAGTTAACCATTGAGGTCTGGAGGTCTGGACAGACAGGAAGTGATAGAGCTGGGCAGAAAGAGGAAAGTGATGTAGCTGGGTGGAGAGAGGAAGTGAGATAGTAGGGCACAGAAAGGTATATAGGTGTGAGTACACAGGAAGTAGCTCTCTCTCTCTGGAGGCTGAGGAGTTGATAAGTTAAGGTTGGCTGTAGCTTGTTTTATCCCTCTGATCTCTCAGTTTTCACCCCAATATCTGGCTCCATTTTATTTATTTATTTATTTATTTATTTATTTATTTATTTATTTATTTATTTATTTATTTATAATAAGACCATTTAGCAATTCATCTTACATGTGTATCTATATAAATGTCACCACTGAGGAGGGGACATCTCAGCTGAATCTTCCCATTATTTGTCAGCATTAATTTTATTTCCTGCTAGGTAGATGTTATAGGTATACAGCTTAAACTCCTGGCTCTCTGTGCTTAGCAATGATGGTAGCCAACTCAGTATTACCCAGCAGGTCTTCATTGGAACGACCTGATGATCATATGCTCTTAGAAATATGCTTATGATACTATTATCTCAAAATTCTTGCCCCAAAGCATGACTATATTTTCTTTCTTCTCTGTTTTCTTCTTTTCTTTTCTGAGACAGGGTTTCTCTGTATAGTCCTGGCTGTCCTGGAACTTGCTCTGTGGACCAGACTAGCCTCATATTCAAAGATCCACCTGCTTCTGCCTCCCAAGTGCTGGGATTAAAGGCATGCACTACCATAACTACCATACCCAGAGGCCCATGACTATTATTTTTTTTTTAAGAAACAGAGTATGATAGGCAATGAAGCCTGCAACAAACTAATTAAATAATTGGTCTCAGTTCTCTTAGAGAATTATTCCTTGGTGCTGTCTTTATATTTTCTTTCTACAGTTCAGCCCAGGATCTCTCTGGTGAGATTAGCCATAACAGAACCGTAGATCTACCAACTGAATGTTCCTACATACATGGATTAGCAATTATTTACTCATTTCTTATACAAAATGTGGGGAAACAGTTAGGGTCCACAAGAAGTCTCACAAAAGACTACTGGACACATATGCAATCAGCAAGAGTGTTTATTATCTCAAGAGCAAGAGTTCCAGTATGCTGGGGCTGCACATCTGACACAAAGACAAAATGGTGACCCCGAGAGAAGCTTTCATTTCAGGCTCCTTTTATATATAACCAAAAGGTGTTTTTTTTTTTTTTTTTTTTTTTTTTCGAGACAGGGTTTCTCTGTGTAGCTTTGCGCCTTTCCTGGAACTCACTTGGTAGCCCAGGCTGGCCTCGAACTCACAGAGATCCGCCTGGCTCTGCCTCCCGAGTGCTGGGATTAAAGGCGTGCGCCACCAACGCCCGGCAACCAAAAGGATTCTACAAGCAGTTAGGTCATCCTATCTATGATAAGCTTAAGCAAGTGGCAACTATGTTAGTGCATTTCTAATTGGCTAGGGCTAGCAGGGGCTGGCTAGGGCTATAGTTTTACCATCTTTGGTCAAGTTCCAAGGGGGTAGAGGATTTGTCCCTAGTTGGCCATTGCCTAGAGATACTGTAGGAGATGGCCCAGGCTTGGTATATGCTATCCTCCTCATCCCTGCTGTCAGTGGCGTTGAAGATTGATTGTCCATTGTTTGTAGTTATGTCAGAAACTGCTTGTTCAGTCTCAGAAAACTGACACTGAGGCCTGATCTCTGACAGAAGACTGAGCAGCTTGTATGGTGTCTGCTCAGCCCTCTCAGAAACATTTTTCTGTTCACTGCCAGGAAAGGTTCTTAATGGAAGGCAGACATAATGGAAAAGTTATCAGTGACGTGAACTTCTGTGATGTTTGCTTTGTGCATGGTGTAAATGTTCCATTGTTCTCAGGCTTGGTATTTGGAGCATCCCTTAATGTGTTTTAAAGAATGCTATTTGGCTATGAAGATGAGTCCCCCAAGCCAAAGGCATATGGAGGTGTAGCTATTATAGGGAGACTAACAAGTTTGGTATTCTTTCAATCCAAAGTTCTCTAAAGGGAGTGGTTGAGTGTTGTGTTGAGGGAAAAGGAGATGTAAGGGATCTATGCTATGCTCAGCTTCTTTGCTATTGTCCAAGAGTCACAGTGTTGGACCCCGGTCTGTGTAACCTAAGGGGTTAAACAAGCTCTGCAGGTAAACACACATATCCCCTTTGGATGGTAGTTTCTGGGCTCTGGCTCATCTCTTTTCCCCAGCAAAGCAACCTCTCAAAGTTTTCTTCTCTGTCAGGGAGTATCCTCTGAGATGTATGCTAAATATTCCTTTCTCTGTCTTCCTATCTGCTGAGACTTTTATTTCTCCAATCCTATTTTGGTGTCCTTGATAGCCTGAAACTCTGGTCCACTTCTCAATCTTCCTTTTAATAAAGATATTTTAGGTGATCTACTTTATCTTTGAATTCATCAAACATGTATTGTATATATTATATGTTTAGAAGAGCAATTGGTGACTTTCTCTTCAAGCAAACGTATATACCAAATCTACAAAAACTCTTTCAGCCAAATTCACTGTTTTACACCCTTAAGACCTACAGTAGATGGAGAAAGCTACAAGAGATCTTCTGTGTGGAGTATTTTTGGTGAGAAGCAGATGGTGTATTATGATGGTCCTGTTCAGCTTTGAAGGAAATAGCCCTATAAGTGAGGGTGACAATTGTTCCTCCACTGTTTGAGAAGGTGATAACTACAGGAATGCAGACAGAATCATGCGTGTCACATGGCCCACATGGTAACATGAGCTCTCAGACTAGTGTTTGTGCGTACAAGGTCATTGAACCATAGTGCATTGTGAGGCCTCAATCCCCTTGCGAAGTAGACACACTGAACAGAGGAGGAGGTGTCTGCTGTGTTTAAATGATGTGAATGACTTGTATCTACCGTGGCCCAGTCTACCAAAAACTCCTTCTGCCAAAGCCATCCTTTTGTACCCTTAAGACCAATTCACCAGTTCTCGGCGTTCTGTCTGAGTCTGTTTCTTGTTGGCTATCCCCAATCCTAACCCCAGTTGCTATGATGGCAAAAGCAACTTGGAGGAGAAAGGATTTATCTGTCTTACCATACCAGGTTACAGTCCATCACAGCAGGAAAATCACAGCAGCAGGAGCTTGAAAGGACTGGTCACATCACATCCACAGTCAAGAATAGAGAGCAATGAGTTACTGTATGTATGCTACTGCTCAGCTTGCCCTCTCCATTATATGTAGTCCAAGATAACCTCCTGGTGAATGATCCTGACTACAGTTAATATGGGTCTCCCACATCAGGTAATACAATCAAGACATTCCCTCACAGACATTCTTAGAGGTTGACTTTGTCTAGATAATCCATTGCAGGCATGCCCAGAGCCTTGCCTCCTAGATGTTGAGCTTACAGTTAATGCTAACCATCAGTGTTAGCTGTTCTTCTGATACCAACATCCTGTCTATTTCCTCCATAGCCCATCACACTTTGTAAAACACCTACATTTACACGATTCTCATGTGAATATTTGCCTGTTCATTATGTTATCCTTTCTCCTGCTAGATCCTACACTTATTAAAAGCTTGCAATGGCCCACTATAACAGCTTCTAACAACTAACTCAGGGTTAGTGCTTTCATGAGCATTCAGCAATTACTATTGAAATAAAGCATCCATTCTCTACCCTCCTGAATAGAACAGGCTACCAAGGAAAATGTACTCCTGAGAGGTCTTGTGACTTTATTTAGGAAAAACAGTTCTATTAAAAAAGCAGATGGACATACATAAAAATAAAAAAAATCAATACTGACATTTGTATGAGATGTTGTCTTATCTTGTAATCTAATTGTTTCTAATTTTTCCTGGTGTAGCTTTCTAACGTGCTAAATTGTGTGTCTGTGGAGAGCTTTGAGTTCCTTCAATCTCCACTCTTGCTTTCTTAAAGAACCCCAGACACAAAGGGTCTTGAATTTTTTCTTTTTAAAGATTTATTTACTTATTATGTATACAGTGTTCTGTCTGCATGTACACCTGCATACCAGAAGAGAGCACCAGATCTCATTATGGATGGTTGTGAGCCACCATGTGGTTGCTGGGAATTAACTCAGGACCTCTGGAAGAGCAGCCAGTGCTCTTAACCACTGAGCCATCTCTCCAGTCCTGGGCCTTGAATTTTTGTGTTCTATTTTTTTCTGTCCTTTGTTACTGTAATAGTAATAAAGGATGATGATAACAACTTGAGTACTCTGAGAGGAAGCTGAATTCTTCTGTCATTGTTATGTTCCTTCAACGTGGTAACGAAAGTTTCTCCAGAGAGCCTGGGCTGTCATTATGTTTGGTTGACTGGTAATTTCTAAGAAACAAAATAAATTTTATATTTGCCTGGGTGATTTGTCTAGGTAAACTTTAAAACAACAACCACAACCCACAATCAGGACCTCTGAAATTTGCTGTGTATAATATCTGACATGGACTGATGCCTTTCCTTTGCGTTAACCCAATGATCAATGGCCCATCACGGTGCAGTGAAATTCAGCACTAACCAACAAATGAGTCTTCTCTATCCTGAGCCTTCTATCTGCTATTTTTCTCTATTAGAGAGCAAGAACATCTAGTCCCCAAGCCTATAGAAGAAGTTAGTGGTTGCTTAGCAACAACATTCCCAGTACAAGTTTGTAGCTTTCTAAGTAGCTGGGAGGGAGGGTCCTTTTAGCTCCCTGGGAAGCTCTTGTATTTTCTCATTATTTTGAACCTGGGCTGATTGAAAGCATATAAGATGACATGTGTAAAAACTATTTCCTATAGTCAAGGGTGCATACAAGAAGAGCCTATTACCTCTCATTAAACACATCCTAGTCGCCAGTTCCTTACTGTAGTATCTTTGCAGCAGGATATGAATCATGGGTCTCCAATTCTTGGCATATTCTTTTGCAGACAGAAGCACAAATGCCAGCCCCAACAAGCAAATGATCCACTGCCTGTATCCTTTCTTTCTATTTTTTTTCCTTCTGGAAATAAGAGTCTGTTTTGTGATCTCTTCTTGGTTCCCTGTGTCTTTCCCCCCAAACACATCCAGGTTGGTGTGTTAGAGTCTGGTAGAGCCTTCTCTGTTTCCAATGAGTTTAATATGGCTAGCTTGCTGTAGGTATGGCTGCGTATCCCATCCAGTGAGCCTCCTTAATTCTTTTTCCTTATGTTTTATGTTGTGCAATCCTTTGTGTCATGAATTTTCCATGTTAAAGAGTGCTACAAAGCCACTTGAAAATTATAAAAACATGTTGTTGTTGGGAGACAATTGTCTGTAGATCCCATACATTTGTATGTGTTTTAGAACAGGCTTGCCTTTCCAAGGATATCTGCATAGTGGACAGGAATAAGGAACTTCTACACAGAAAGGACTGAATGAACTAAAAGTGTAGTTATGGTTATAACACTTTATTATTAAAAGAAATTGGAAAAAGAAATTGAAAAATCTCATTTGAATAAAATTGAGTTCAAAATGTTTAGCTGTTGCTATGATCATTATGGGTCTCCCTAAAAGCATATTTTAGGTATTTAATCCCAAGTGAGATATTGCTGGGAAATTCAAATGCTCTATAATCTTTCAAAAATGCCCCATGGTCTCAACTCTTACTATTAGAACTCTGTTCAGTGGTTTACATTGCAATAACCTCTCTAGTTCCTTTTTGTATATTTAAAGAACATCCTACAGGGGCCGGGGAGATGACTCAGCATGTAAAGTATTTTCTTGCAAGCATGATAACCGAAGTTTGATTCTCAGAAACAAACAAACAAACAAACAATCAAGGAGAGAAAAAGAGGTGAGCAAAAGTGGACAGGGAAGCTTCAGTGGGGAGGCAAAAGTGAGGAAAACCTGGGACTCACTGGCCAGGCAGCCCAGTTTATGTGGCAAGTCCCAGGCCTGTGAGAAACACTGTCTCATCCGAAAGATGCATAGTATTTCTGAGGAGCAACACCTGGGGTTGTCCTCTGGACTCCAATGCTCACACACTTGCATGTCTACTTACAGACACACACACCCATATATACACATGCCCATGGACTCATAACCTCCACTCACACACAAGCTAATCCACAAACAAAGCTCGGTGCTATCTGTTCAAAACGATAAAACTGGTGTTCTTCAAGGTGTTGCGTAGCCCCTCCCTACTGATGGCAATAAGTCATGAGGATCGTAGTTCACAAGCTGATCTTCCCATATGGCCTCGTGTTAGTTTATATTTGGTGGGGGGCAGTACTGCTGTCCACACAGCTTCAGTCTTGACCTTAAGCCCAATTAGAGGGGGTAAGGGAACGAAGAAAGGGCAGACACACAGACACACGGACACATGGACATGGAAAATATGTAAAGCGAAAATAACGCTGTGAAAGTTAATAAAACTACTTTCAAATTTGTAAACTATTTTCTTACATCCTTAAGCTGCAGTGCATCTCAGTACTGTGCTATCTTTCTGCCTATCATTTCACAATTTTATATGGAGGTTACTCTTTTTCATATTGTTTTCCTTCTACTAAAACAGTGAGTGTGATCCGTCACTCTTGAATGGATTCTGAATGATATAATAATTGTGGGACGAAGTAGACTTCTTCCTGCTCTGTTTTCTACTCCTGGGGGTACATCCTCACATTCATATTTTGCTCATTTTCTCTCTCTCTTTCTCATGAAATACAGTCTTCTCTCTATTCCTCATAAATCCAACCCTTCCTGCCCCAATTCAATCTGTCTTCAAAATCCATTTCCTGTCTCAAAATCATCCTTCATCTTGCCCATGATAAATGAGTGTTCTCATTTCACAGGGTGTTGGCACTGTTTTTGGTATTAACACCATTATATTTTGCTCATATTTCTGATGTTATTTGTGCAAGTTTCTTATTCTTCACCAACGTCCCATCTGCATTTTGCAACTCTTGGGCTCAGGGACTGATTTCCTTTTGGTCTTTGTCATCTGTGAACATTTTCTGTTTGGTGAGGTCAGGACACCAGGTACAGAGACGTGGGAACGCGGCTGGTTGATGGAACATTGGGCTTCTGCACTGTGCTGGGAAGCAACACTATTGGATTTTCAAATTACTTTTCCTGCGCAGATGCCCATTCCCAATGCTCTCAAGGCTTGCTTCTTTTTTTAAGTTTCCACCTCGACTGCAGCGCTCAGTTTTGGTTGTTTGAACGGAATGATTAACTCGCCTTTCTCTCGTAGCCTGCTGAGCACAGGGTGCCATTTAAAACAGTGGAGAGCAATTTCTCCCCTGAGTTGGGAAAAGAATGATTTCCAGGAGGCAGAAGAGTCCTAAGGGATGTTTGCCAGTGGGAGCCAAACCACCCTGCTGCAAACGGCTTCATGAACAAGCCATTTCCTCACACAAGATATGGGCGCTTGGCAGGAACCTTGAAGGCAGGGGCCGTGGTAATTGGGACCACTGGGGGACATTCTGCTTATTTCTGTAGCAGCAAAAACACCTCCCACATAACAGAAACTGCCCATCCCCAGCCGCCTGCAGGGCCCAACCTCGGTCTTTTAGAAAAGTCAAAGCTCGCTGAAACTGGGCAAACGTTTATTTATATTGTATAAGGATGATGTTTTCAAACTGGAAGCTAAGTGATTTCAGACTTGAAAAAAAAAGTTTCCAAAAACAAATCTACAGGGTCAAGTTTCACCATCGTAAAAAAGTAATCTAGGCAAACTTGGCCAACCACAATAGAAGATGGCGTATTAAATTACTGCTCTGCACAAGGAGTTTATGTTTCCAAACCTCAGGCAGCCCTGCAACCTCAAGTTCAGGGTAAGCTGAGACTTTCCCCCTGGAAGCCTGCATCTTTGTAATACTGCTACCCACTCACTTTAAAGTTACTGCTCCCCAAACCGGAGAGAAGGACCAGTGTGTCAGTGACCCAAATACCTTGGTGTGTCTGTGCGTCTCCCGTCTCCCGGTGTGCCTTACCTTCCCCAAGACCATGGTGCTTTCCTTTCTCACCAATGCTGCGTTTCTGATTCCAGAGCTAAACACCCAAAGCATCACACAGATTCCTCATTCTTTAACTGCCGTGTCAGAATCTCAGCGGGTTTTCTGTTAGAGTCAGGTGTGTTAACTCTACTTAGTCACCAGGTTGCTCTTTGTAGTACCCCGAATGATTATCTGGAATAGACTGGAGAAAGCAAAGGGGAAAAAAAAAAAACACTGTATTGCAACAACCTTTGTGTTGACTTTTCCGGAGGGGAGGTTTAAACATGCATCTACTCATCCAGATAGGGGTGACAGGCCAAGACAATGATTGATTTCACCCAAATCTAGTTTGGTGAATCAAAGCATTTATTGGGTTTAATTACGAGAGCATGGGTGACTCCAAGTAGCTGCATCAATGAAACATCTCATTCTAACATGGAAAATGACTTTCCCATGGTGGCATACATGCAGTCTTCTAACTTAACCTCCTATCATCCCAATACTTTAGCAGCTCCAGAGACTGTGTGAAGCTAGGAAAGAATTACTTAGATCTGGGAAATACCTATACAGAGGGAGTGGGGAGCGAGCATCCCAAGTGAGAGTCTAATGCTTCCCCTTAATGCTTCCTTCTATGAGGGAGCATCAAAAGGCCCAACATTGAGGGTCTGTTGTGGGTACTTAGAGCTGCTCTGATTAAGAAGGTAATGGCTGTTATGCTCATAGGACAGAATTCCACAACTCTGGATCAATTTGTTTCCTCCTTTGCCTTCTCATCCATTCATTCACCAAGAATGCTCTGTGTTGACACCATGCTGGGACCAATATATGGGATAATAGGAGATGTCCTGTCCAACGACAGCTTTATCTTTCCCAACTCTTGAGCCTAGTGTGTGTTCACATCACATAGTGACATATGGTAATCACATATAATTATGTCACTTAATGACCTCATAGCTACATTAGTTTTATAAGTGCACTATTGCATTTCTACAGGGTAAAATTGGCTAATGACTCGTTTCTTAGAATCAATACTTGTTGCTATGTTTTGCATGACACTGTCACAAACACACACATATACACATGAGATGAATAATTGAAATTTTTGTTGAATTTACTTATTTTGTTAGTGGGGGATATGGGTGTGCCATGGTGTATATGTGGAGGTCAGAGGACAATTTGCAAGAACTGGATCTCTCCTTCTACGATGTGAGTTCTAGAGAATGAATTCAGGTCATCAGGGCTGACCACAGGCACCTTTATCCTCTGAGCTATCCTACTGACTCACAAAATAAATGCTATTTAAAAAATAAATATCGTAAGTGGCTCCTTTCTTCCACCTTCTGATTTTAAACCGGTGGTTATGACAAGGGGCGATCTCCCCCCCTCCCCGCATTGGCCAATGTGTGGAGACATGTTTCTTGTCTTGTCTTTTGTTATCATCTAATAGGTGAGACCAGAGCTGTGGGGGAGTTTAAGAAAACCTCTTTTTAAGCAACACACTGTATTTGAGTTTTGAGAGACTGTACCTCTCAGAGTTCATAAGTCATCTTTCCCATTGACAATAAGCTACATTGTGTTTACATTTTTCTTCCCTGTAGAACATTTTTTTTTTCCTCTGAAAGGTTTTTCACTTGCAGTTTCAGATAAAGAGGGAAAGTAATATTTTGAATCGGTAGTTCCACCTGACTTTGGCAGGAAAACTTTTGATCTTCAGCTCCCTACCTCTCTAATGGCTGCAGCACACATTCTGTGTTTCTTTGGCCCAATGATGATACTATCTCTCTCAGAGGCATCCTGGGAGTTTGTTATCCTAACTAGAGATAGAGACATTGAGAGCATAGAGTGAAGGCCTAATCAAGGTCACTTGTCAGGCTTCCGGGCTCTCTGCCTCCCTTTGCTTGGCTCCGTGTTCACCAGTCCCTTCGGAGAAATGAACCCTACGAAGCAGAAAACACCATTATCTGTAGCTTGCTAAACATGCAGAGGTTAAGTTTAGTCAGGCAGGTGATTTAGACTTGCTTGTTTTCTTTAAAAACCTCATGAACAATGAAAAGAGTTTTCAGCCAGGATGACAAGGAAGGAAATCCAACAGTTCTTAAACTTGGTTATCATTTCTTTTTTGGAGCATAAAAAATATTATCCACTTAATAATCTGTGTACTCAGGAAGATTGGTGTCAGAATAAATTTTGTAAAGTCATTAGCTCATCAAAATTTGATCAAAGGAAGGTGTCTAGAATTGCATTTATTTGAAGTCTTCTAAGAATCAAACAATCCATTGAAGGAACAAGGATCAAATACTCTAAGAATTGTAAGAGGTGGACAGCAGGGACGTTTCTGGTATGAAAGGCTTGGTTTTGATTATAAGGATCAAAATTTTATTTTGGTGTGTGTCTGTGTTCATATATGTACGGGAGCACTTGTATACATGAGTGCATGTCCACGTGTGTGAGCATATGTGTGGAAGTCAGAGGGTGCCGTTCACCTTGTCTTTTGGGATTGGCTGAGAGCTCACCAAGTAGGCTAAATTAACTCTAGAACAGTAGTTCTCAACCTGTGGTTCATGACCCCCTTGGGTGGTTAAACGACCCTTTCACAGGAATCGCATATCAGATATCCTGCATATAAGATATTTATATCACAGTTCATAACAGTAGCAAAATTACAGTTATAAAGTAGCAACAAAAATAATCTTATGGGTGGGGGTTACCACAACATGAGAACTTGTATTAAAGGGTCACAGCACTAGGAAGGTTGAGAACTGCTGGGGGATGTCTTTCTGTACACTGTGAATATATGTTGTTCCCATTGGTTAAAAAAATAAGCTGCTTTGGACTATGGCAAGGCAGCTTACATACAAGCAGAAAATTTAAGGAGATAGACAGGAAAGAGAAAGGCAGAGTCTGCCCAAGGAGCAGCAACAAGATGCCAGCAGATGGGTAATGCCACAGCCATGTGCAACATATAGATTAATAGAAATGGGTTAAGTTACAAGATCTAACTAGCAAGATGCCTGACCCATAGGCCATATAATTTGGAATTAATATAAGCCTCCAAGTGATTATTTTATAAGCAGCTGTGGGAGCATGGGGCCGGGTGGGACCAGAGAAACTTACGCCTATAGAGAAGCTCTGCTCTAGAGCCAGGTAACTCTAGAGATCAGCTTACTTGGCACTGGGGTTACAAGTGTGCTCCACTTCTCCTGGTTTATTTTCACCTGAGTTCTGGGGATCAAACTTAGGTATTTGCCCTCACAAACACTTCACCAACTAAGCTATAGTGTAGCTCACCAACCCAAAATAATAAACTTAAATGACCATATTATATAAGTATTAGGAATTCCAGCTTAGATGGTTTTTATAATGTTAAGTTGAGCTGTTAGATTCTTTCCCTTTTCTGTAGTAGGGGGGAAAAACCTATAATTTTTAGTAACCACAAACCAGGGTAGATTTCTGCTGGGGATGCTGTGAATGTGTTGCTCTGATTGACTGATAAATAAAATGCTGATTGGCCAGTAGCCAGGCAGGAAGTATAGTGTAGGTGGGATAAGGAGAGAGGAGAATTCTGGGAAGTGAAAGGCTGAATCAGGAGATGCTGCCAGCTGTTGTTAGAGAGCTTCTCTCCACATCCCACCAAGCCCCGCAGTCCCACAACCCACGTATAAAATAATCACTCAGACGCTTATATCACTTATAATCTGTATGGCCGTGGCAGGCTTCTTGCTAACTGTTCCTATATCTTAAATTAACCCATTTCTATAAATCTATACCTTGCCATGTGGCTTGTGGCTTACCAGCATCTTTACATGCTGCTTGTCCTGGTGGTGGCTGGCAGTGTCTCCCCCTCCTTCTTCCTGTTCCCTCAATTCTCCTCTCTCCTTGTCCCGCCTATATTTCCTGCTTGGTCACTGGCCAGTGTTTTATTTATATAGAGCAATATCCACAGCGCTTCCCCCTCCCCTTTTTTTTAAAAAGGAAGATTTTAACTTTAATATAGTAAAATTACATATAACAAAACAATTATCAAGCAAGAATTACAGTTACAATATTAAAGAAGATGTCCTATCTATCTTATATTTGTGTTTAAGGTTTTATATCTAACTTATCTTTTATCATAACTGAGGAAATTGCAACTATCTAGTCTTCAACCACATCAAAGACCTTAGAAGGATATAATATTACCTGAGAAATGGGAGAAGGATGTAAGCAACTTTTGGGAGTTTTGCAGGGTAGACAGAGACAGCTGACAGCCTGGACAGTCACCTAATGTTCCTTTGAAAGTTGGGTCATCTGTCTTTAGTTCACAGGCCTAGAGTCTCTCCGTCATTTTTTTCAGTGTCCTGTAGAATGTCTGGCAGTTTTCTCTGCAAAGCAGGAACCTGAAGAACCATCTTGTCAAGAAAAGTTTAGTGGTCATCCTTCCATGGGTCTTGTATGTCCAGTCGATCAAGCAGTCCAGGCAAGAAAAATGGCTATCTTTGCCAAGGTGAAGATAAACTCCATATTGTTTAGGTATTTATTACTTGATATATTGTATATAGTTATTATACTTTTATATATAGTTTTTCTATTGTTAGTTATAACCTTTTGCTTTTTTTCTTTTTATTAAAATATAAAAGGAAAAATATGGTGGTATTTTAAATGGCAGTGGTGGCACACGCCTTTAATCCCAGCACTTGGTAGACAGAGCTAGGTAGATCTCTGTGTGTTCAAGGATACAGCCAGCATTGGAGACACATGCCTTTAATCTCAATACCAACCATAGAAGACCTGGAAGTCTCTACAGACAGGCAGTGATGAGGCAGTCATGTGTTTGGGTTTACAACCAATGAGAAGGCAGAACAGAAAGACTATATAAAGGCAAACACACAGGAAGCAGGTCTCTTTTGGAGAGGTCTCTTGGCTTAAGAGGCTAGCTGCAGCAGGCGGCAAGGCTCTTAACTCTGATCTCTTGGCTTTCTTCTTTGCATTGGTTCTGTGTTTCTTATTTAATAAGACGGTTGGTTACATCTACAGCCAGCCACTGCCATGAGGAGCAGAATGTAAAGTACCAGTAAGCCACAAGCCACGTGGCAAGGTATAGATTTATAGAAATGGGTTAATTAAAGATATAAGAACTAGATAGCAAGAAGTCTGCCACGGCCATACAGTTTATAAGTAATGCAAGTTTCTGTGTGTTAACTTGGGGGCCGCTAGTGGGAGAGATTTGTCCCTACTGCCGGCAGGCTGGGACACAGGAAAACTTCAGCTACAGATTTCTCTCTCTATGTGCCCTCTTTCAACCGTTTCTTTACCCTTGACCTTTCTTTTCTTTCTTTGTGTTCTGGACCAACATCGATCAGGCAGTATTTGGGATCATTGGTGGACTTAGCTTTCTGTAAGGCCGTTGAAACTTGAGCTGCATAGCAGTTGAGCTTTCTGCTAGAAAATCCACTGAGAAATGGAAAGGGAAGTGGTTAAGCACTTTGGCCTGTGACGTTTTATATGGAATCTGAAAGAATGATTGCAGTTTTTCTATTGCCCATTGCCATGATAAAAGGTGATTTTCAAACTGGCTTAAAAATTCAGCATTTTATGACCTTCCTCCTCCCTTCTCCCCTCTCCTCCCTTCACTACTTCTGAGGTTAATATGTGGATTCTCAACTGGAGAATATGACACAGGATTGATTCACAGTCTTCGGAGAGGCCATCCATTTTTCTTTATGTCATTTTACAGTGTAGATGACTTCTTGGTGATGAACAAATTTTATTAGTGGCAAACATTTTTTCTGGATTATGGAACCCTGGGTGCCTAATTTCAGAATAAAACAGCTCCACAAGGGAGTGTGTTCCTTAACTGTTCTTGCCTCTAAATGTTCCCTGGCCTAATTTCTTATGCTAAAAATGACATATTAAACAACCCCAAATATACTGTCTAAACATGGCCTTCCCAAAATAAAAAATAAATAAATAAACAAACAAAAAATCTCCCAAAACTTAATGGTGCATTTTTGGCTAAAGCCAATGTGGTGTTGGTACAATTTACAATTAATTTTTGTCAAAAAGCATGACTTTATGTATTAGAGTGGGATTTAATGCTAATTATTTTAGGACACAGTAAAATCAATGAAACATGCCCAGCCAGTCGAAAATACAATGAAAAGAAATTAAAAGCCAGTGATTTATCATCTTATCTATTATACATGAGCCTTGGCATTTCGGAAGACAGCTTAGTATCTTGAAGTAATGTGGTGTTAGCCAATTTAGCTTCACATTTTATCTGTCTGCATCTTGTGTGAATAAAGCTATGAGTTCTAGGCCCAGGGTTTCCAAATTCAGGGGATTAAAAGTTCCAAATCTCACTAGAAAAGATCATTCTGAGTGAGGTAGCCCAGACCCAGAAAGACAAACATGGTATGTGCTCATTCATAAGTGAATATTAGGAGTAAAGTACAGGGTAACCAACCTACAATCCACAGTCCCAGGGAGGCTAGATAACAAAGAGGGCCCAAAGAGGGATGCATGGATTTCACTGGGAAGGAGAAACAGAAGAGATCTCCAGGGTGAACTGAGGGTGGGGAAGGGGTAGGGGAGGGGTGGAGTGGAGGGTGGGAACTTGAGGGGGTGGGTTAGGTGGGCTCGGTGCTGAGGAGGCAGTTTGGGGGTGGGACTGAGGGTTAGAGGGAAACCTGGTGCCAGGGAAACTCCCAGGAATCCCCAAGGATGACCCCAGCTAAGATCCCTAGCAATAGTGGAGAGGGTACCTGAACTGGCCATCTACTGTATTCAGATTGGTGACTATCCTAATTGTCATCACAGAGCCTTTACCCAGTAACTGATGGAAGGAAGCAAATGCAGAAATCCGCAGCCAAGCACTGGGCCAAGCTCTGAGAGCCTCCTGAGGAAAGGGAGGAGGGATTATACGAGCCTGGGGGGTCAAAGTCATAATGGAGGAACCCACAGAGACAGCTGACCTAAGCTCATGGGAAAACATGGACTCTGGCCAACAGTTAGGGAGCCTGCAAGGAACCAACGTTGGCCCTCTGCATGTGTGTAGCAGTTGTGTAGCTTGGTCTGTTTGTAAGGCTCTTAGCAATGAGGTCAGGACCTGTCCCTGGCACTTAGCTGGCTTCGGGGAACCTGTTCTCCATGCTGGATTACCTTGCCAAGCCTTGATACAAGGGGAGGAGCTGGGTCCTACCTCAGCTTGATGTGCCATACTATGTTCAAGCCCATGGAAAATCTGCCCTTTCTGAATGGAGACAGTGCAGCAGTGAATGTGTTGGCATTCTGGCCTGCCCCTTGGGGACCTGCCCTGCATCCTCCTTTAAGAAAAAACCCCTCCACTCCTCTTCATTCTCTTTCCCCTTCCTTCTTTTCTCGCCATGAGGTATGCACACCTCTGCTTTCCCTCTTTCTCTCCCTCTCTCTTTCTTCCTCTCTCCCGCTTTCCCTCTCTTTCTCTCTCACCTCTCTATTATAATAAACTCTTTCCACGTGGATCCCGTGCCTGGGGTGTGAGTGACTTTGTAATGCGCCATGCTGCCCTTCATGGCACCAAGTCTGTATGGTGTGCCATCAGGGTACCTTGGCCCAACCTGCCAAGGCCTCTTGGGTACTGTATCATTACAGGATGGAGTCGGGGGGAGGGGTGAGAGGAGGGGGAGGAAATATGGTCAGCATGTAAAATAAAGGGAAAATATTAATAAAAAATCCTAAAAAAGTTCCAAATCTCAGATGATGCACAACAACCAGACATTGTATGTATACATTTATAAATTTCTCATGGTTTCTTCAAAAGAGACAAGGTCCACAATTTTGAGCATATTCTCAAGTGATTAATAAACTAAAAGAAATCAAAACCAATTTTTATAGTCTGAGTGGCAGCTGATGCTTCTGGAGTGTGACCAGCAGGCCAGGCTTTGTGTATTTCACTCACTGTCTTTTCTCCAAGGCCTAAAATAGTAAAATGTTTTCTAAATGAAGGAACAAACCATCGCAAGATCACAGGCTGGTATTACATATACAAAGACCAAATTTTATTTAACAAAAATTCATTGTTCTTGGTTTGTGCTTTCTGTTTTCACAACCAATGACTCAAACACGATTAAGGTTGTTAAATAGAATATCCAGATGACTAATAATCAAATGCCTAGTTTATTAGTCTTTTGGGGATGCTATTGAAAAAAATACCATAAACTGGGTAGTTTTCAAACACACATTCTTATGGATGCAGAGGCTGGTAAGGGTGAGTAGATACAGTGTCTGCTGAGGAACAGCCCCCTGGTTCACAAGTGGCTGCCTTGAGATTGGTCCTTACTTGCAAAAGTGGCAAACGTTCTTTCTGGGACCTCTTTCATTAGGGCATCCATCATATTCAAGAAAGAAGCCTCCTAAAGGCTTCATTTGCTAAAGACCCCACCTCCCCAATTCATCAACCTAGAAGTTAAGATTTTAACATGAATTTGGAAAGACTATAAAAACTCAAGCTTTGCAACAAGAATCCTTACATCTGAAAATATTTCCTCTGTTGTCAGTTTCTCCTTTTTTTGTTGTTGGTGGTGGTAAAGATCGAACCCAGAGCTGGGCTGGAGCACCAGATAGTGTTCTATTTTCATGGTTTCCTTTTGGCCATGTTGCTTGAGGAAACTCCTGCTTTTTTGTTTTTTCTTCCTGTACCCACTCAATTGTCAGTTTCCTGCGAATCTGAACTCTTCTTCCTGGCCTCTGAGCATTTCCTTGTGTCAAAAGCAGGCATCATAAATCCCTGGAAAGTCTTCTGAGATTTCTTTCTTTCCTCCATTTATTGTTTGTTTTGTTTTGTTTTATTCTTTTCTCACATTGAGGATCAAACTCAGGGATCTGTGCTTGGTGAGAAAGCACTCTACCCCTGGGTTAAACCCCAGTTCCTTGTTGAAAGTCTATGCATGTTTCAGTGGGATAGGTAAAGAGCTTTGCCCTTCGAATGTTCCAAAATGTCCTAGCTCTGGGCTCCTTTCTGTACTGTTCCTAAGATGACTTATGGTGCTCCACTTGGGAACAATGGAAAATCCATTTAACTTTGAGTGCAAAATTTTATTTATTTATTTATTTATATTTTATAATGTACTTATTTTTATTTTATGTGCATTGGTGTTTTGCCTGCATGCATGTCTGTGGGAGGGTGTCAGATCTTGGAGGCACAGACAGTTGTTAGCCATTATATGGTTGCTGGGAATTGAACCCGGGTCCTTTGGAGAAGCGGTCAGTGCTCTGAACTGCTGAGCGATCTTTCCAGCCCAGAGTACAAACTTTTAAAAAGCAGAAAGTAAGACTGCTAAGGGATACAAATTACACCTATGGAAGAGCATTTAGGACAAAATGCTTGTTCTGTGACACTAATAAGCCAATTGGCGAGATTGGCAAGAGGTGACTAATCTCAAGTTGTGTAAAAATACTTCCATGTTAGAAAGACAGCTAGCATTCATGGTAGTTCAAAGTCAGTGCATTGATGAGGGTCACTAGGGAGAGTCAGAATCTTAATTTTGTCATTTTAATCATGTAAAATGTATACAATCCCAAACTATCAAATTACTTCCACTTTTAGCCAAACTGATTTCCTTCTGCAGCACTGCTAATAAAATAATTGGTTATAATAACCTTAACTCTTCTTCCTTCGTCTCTGGATATAGTTTTTTGTTACTGAATCTCTTCTTTTTAAATTACTGGTTTGTGTCATTTCAATCAAACTTGGCCCAACAGGACACTTTAAGGTTCCCATTGGCAGTAGTTAAATACTCACATTGAGCTGAGTATTTAACTATTTATAAAAAATGACAGTGGTGTGAAGGTTACCTTGAGAGGGTAACTTCTCACAGAACTGTGGGTTTCTCTAGATCACTAACTCCTTTCAAAGGCCTTATAACATGTAGTACTGTATTTTAAGCTCTTATTTTCAAGTAATTTTAAACTTACAAAAAGGTACAAAAATAGAATGGAGTACTCCATTTAGCCTTTTCCCAGCTTTCCATACATAACCATCATACATCTTGCATAACCGTCGCACAATTAACAAACCCAGAAATACCACACTGTTTCAGATTTAAAACAACGTGACCTGACTGGTGGTATTCTCATATCATTCTCTTTCATATCTCTTTACTTGTTGGCTCCTTCTCCATTTCAGAGAGGGAGGGTAGAATTGAGTCCTTGATCCAGACAAGGGATTCATTCTCAACCCTACTTTTAATATTACATCCTCTTTCCTAATAGCATTGAAGGTCACTTCTCTGTAACATAGTTGTCATTGTCTGAAGAGTGGCTTGTGTCTCTGATTTAGGTCTCTGAGTCTCGTTGCCAGAGCCTCAAATGAATAGACCAAATCTTAATTTCATGTTAGTACATAGTATACTTAATAAGGAGTTTCCATCTTTTCAGTTAATGCTACTCTTCATTGTGTGTGTGTGTGTGTGTGTGTGTGTGTGTGTGTATAAAATATTGAGCTACCACATTCAGTTGAATATTTATTTTATGGTATCCCTAGATTGTTCTCATGATTTTTGGAACACTTAGATGTATTGATTGTTCAAACTGAAGACAAAGAAGAAAATAAAAGATTACAAAAGTTAATAAAACAAAAGGATTCATTTGGAGGATCCATTGCCAGTTCATGGTTTGCTGTCTATGTACAGTGTCCTGTTGTCTAACTGTCTGTCTGTCTGTCTCTCTCTCTCTGGCTTTATGAATATTATAGTGTATTATCAAGAACACTGAATTTGATTTCAGTGTCCTCTCTGCCAGTGTAGCATCTTGTTTTTCATGATAATAAAGAGAATCCTTCCTGGATGTTCTTTGGGAAGTACGAGAAAAATCCATTTCAAGTTCTGTGTTGCCCCTTCTCTTTTATACAAGTTTGTTGGAAGGAGAAACCTAAATGGAAAAGTTATTTACAAGAAAATTATTTAGGAACATCTATTGACAAGAGCTGTAAGATCCTCACCACTCTCTCATCAATTAGCAGAAAGAGAGAGTCATGGCAGTCTGTTCCATTGCTTTGTATTATTGGGGTTGTGCTAACATGCATGGAGAGAGACTGTGTGTCATAGCAGTCTGTTCCATTGCTTTGTATTGCCGGGGTTGTGCTAACATGCATGGAGCCTTATTGCCCACAAATGACTAGAGATTCTTGGCTCTCCAGCCTGTGGCTGGAATGAGCAGTATGAGTTCCTGAATGATCCAAGTTTAATCTACGATGGCTCCACACTGAGGGTTGAGAACAGAGCCTACGTCATTAACTCTTGGAATGTCTGAGCCTTTGGGCTGGTTTCTAAGACTCCACTGCGGTAGAGAAGACAAGATCCAACTAATAAGACCATTCATATCTGCCAATTTCCCTTTATTTCAATGACAGGAAATATGATCCTGGGTCTGGGTAAGATCTTGTGTTTCTTGCCTACAGTGAATATTCTTTAAATCTTCGATCGTCTACATGTCCTGAATCCTCACCCTTATTCTCAAATGTCCCATCTTTAATTTAGCCAAGAATTATTTTTATTAGTATCATGATATTTTATTTATTTTAAATAAATCCACAGTTGTCTATAAAGATAAAATATTTGTATGTGTTTGTCAGTCTTCTTTGTGCTATTAGGGAATTCTAGGAAGATGGTACAGGGAAAAATATTATGCAGGAGGCACTGGATTGTTTGGCAAAAGCCACTGTGTAATAGAGGACTGGGATGGTGGAGATGGTTAAATCAGCAAAAGCAACAGACTTTAAAAGAGAGAAAAAAAATCAGTCCTGTAATTTTGTGTTGGAAACTGCTAGCAGCAGGGTGCATTTCATCCATTACTTGTCACATGAATATTTTCATCATTTTGCCTCTGGGCTTTAAAATGCAACTAATCCACTACCCACAAAACCATTTGCATAAACAATAAGAAATGAGCTGGTCTGGCTGCATAGGGATAGCATTAAAATTACGTTAGTAAGATGCAGATATAATGAGAATGTTGATCTCAGAGCAGTTTGCATTATAATCTGCTGAACTGCCTTGGCCTTCAATTGAGGGTTCTTTCTGATGCGGCTATTGTCCTTTATAAAAAGGGAGAGAGAGAGAAAGGAAGGAAGGAAGGAAGAAAGAAAGAAAGAAAGAAAGAAAGAAAGAAAGAAAGAAAGAAAGAAAGAAAGAAGGAAAGAAAACATCTGGCTCCTGTTACTTTCCCACCCCCTTTCTGTCTTTCTGTCTTTCTGTCTTTCTGTCTTTCTGTCTTTCTGCCTTCCTTCCTTCCTTCCTTCCTTCCTTCCTTCCTTCCTTCCTTCCTTCCTTCCTTCCTTCCTTCCTTCCTTCCTCCCTCCCTCCCTCCCTCCCTCTCCCTCCCTCTCCCTCTCCCTCTCCCTCTCCCTCTCCCTCTCCCTCTCCCTCTCCCTCTCCCTCTCCCTCTCTCCCTCCCTCCCTCCCTCCCTCCCTCCCTCCCTCCCTCTCTCTCTCTCTCTCTCTCTCTCTCTCTCTCTCTCTCTCTCTCTCTCTCTTTCTCTCTTTTTCTGTCTCTCTTTCACCCAGTTTCCTGGCTGCAAAATTTAGAATTCTTTCTATTGTCTAGGATAGAAAAAAGAAAAAAGGAAAAGAAAAATCTCCTACCAGCTTTCCTTTTGAACAAGTGAGAAATGTGCCCATGAAAAGAGCATCCATCTCAGAGAGGCAGTGGAAGTCTGCAGCTAAACTTCTGCGCCCCTTGGCATGTGGCTGCTGAGCAGGATTTCTTCTGGTCTTTGACCTTCAGGATGTAAGCACTTCTCAGGAGGGTAAGACCACCAAGGTGTCCTGTCTACTATGGTAGCTTTACTACAACTAAACAATGAAATCCTTCATTCAACCTGCTCAGGAAAGGAGATACTCCCAACTATTAAATTTGTATTTTTTCTTTCTTTACTTCATTCCTGAGGTGTTTTGTTTTTGTTTTTTGTTTTTTTGGACACATCATTAGAATCTGTTGATTTATTATTAGTCTTATTGTTCTCTCTAGTAAATCAGCATTCTTGGGCTCAAGCTGACCTCTGGCCTCTTCAATTTATTCATGACAGTAAAATTGGAAACATAAACTCTTTCTCTTGGCCAAATGGAATAACATTTATGTAGTTGACGGTATTAAGAGTGGAGTAGGCATTGCATGCATTGGCTGTTTGAAACCTGGAGCTTATGCAGGGACACTTGGCTCAGTCTGGGAGGAAGGGACTGGACCCGCCTGGACTGAGTCTACCAGGTTGATCGCAGTCCTCTGGGGAGGATTTGCCCTGGAGGAGGTGGGAATGGGGGGTAGGCTGGGGGTAAGGGGAGGGGGTGAGAGGAGGGAGAATAGGGGAACCCGTGGCTGATATGTAGAACTGAATGATATTGTAAAATTAAAAAAAAAAAAAAGTGGAGTAGGGAACTCATAGTATGAAGATAATACAGGACAACTATTTAGCTCCCAATCTATATGTTCTCATCAGAGATGGCTTTCTTATTTTACCATATTAACATCTTGAATAGTTTTCTTTGAATATTTTGAAAAGAATACTTTATGTATTGGTTAAGGTATTCATGATGAATTTGGTCTTGACATCCATAATATTTTTCACTACAAAAAGGAGCACATACCTTGTTCTACATAGTGCCTAAGGGGAAAACCAAGTGATGCTTGTCTTCTTCTTCTGTCTCCTTAGAAACTGTTGGAAAACTCCACAGCCCAATGGAAAAATCTTCTGAAATACAAAGGGTGGGTCTGGGAAGCATCAACTGAGACAAGGTAGATTTAAGGATAGTCACATCAGCTTTAATATAGAGGACCCCAGGAAGAAAGAGTGGGACCAATAAGGACTGGTAGAGAGAAGGGTGAAGGCTCCAGGGGAGTCTTGCTCACATCCATTGTGAGTTGTTGGTGAGTCAACCCCCATCACTGGGCCTTTGCTTCATAGGAAAATACAGGAATCTCTCTAAGAAACTGCTGACTCTTCATCATTAACACTGCTTGGCATTAGAGAACTAGGCTAGGCTTTGGTAACCTGAGAACTTGAAGACTATGTCCTCATTCGTTCATTGTTTAGCCGTATAGTCAGGAATAATACAGGTCTCTTCTCTTGGAGGTAAAGACAAAATCTTTAGTCAGAAGCATTTTTTGAGACCCCTAGCCCAGGTCCTGCATGTGCATTGGCCCTTGTCAAGGGACACTATGGAACACAGTACTGAGGACCTTTCTGGAGACTCAAATATTTGTGAATTATCTTCCTACTTGATGAAGAATGTGTCTTCCACACACAGGGAAGTGTGCCAGGAGTGACCTGACATGAGATCATAAATCTGCACCGAAATTGGCAAGGTGTCTACAGAAACTCATCTCTCTAGGTCCGTTTCCTCATAGACAGTTTTATTTCCTCAGTTTTTAAAGCTAATTGCATATTCTATACCACATGTACCTTAACATGAATGCTCCTGAGGTATATCGGTTTCTTTGAGCTTGTCATTTTTCTCTTTCCTATTAAGTATCTACATTTCAGGGTCCTGTGTAACTCACCAAGGCATTTATCATAATTTCCAAGCTGAAGTGAAATCCTTCAGTAATAGGTATAATTTTCATCAAACAGTTTCTTTCCTTTTCTCATTGTTAGGGTTCTATTGCTTGATGTGAAATGGGAGCTGCCTGTAGTTGAAACACTCTGGCTTACAAGGATGAATAAAAATGATACAGGCAATTTAGTAGCTTTCCTAGAAGCCTCCTTTGTCTGCCAGACCCACATAGGGAATGGATAGAGGCATTTTTCCCTTAGGTTCACTTAACGTATCAGAGTACTTAAAACTCTTTGGTCCACAAATTGATCTTGAGAAAGCAAGACACAATATGCAGTTATGTGACTTTTCTTTCTAGTTTCTATCTAAATTTGAATGGAATTCCCTTCCTCATTTTTCCACCTTCTGATCACTTCTTTGTGCTGTTTTCTGAGGTGTGCCAACTTGAAATCATTCATATATTCAATACACATACACTAAACCATCTTCATGTTCAAAGTCATTCTGAGTATTACAGATGCATCCTTGAAGAAAACAAATAAAAACCCTACATTTATGGAGTTTGTATTGTAGTGAGAGAAAAGGCATTAAGAGAAGAGAGGGAAATAGAGAAGAGAAATATATGTGATCCAGAGAGAAAAATGACAGAGAGGAGAAATGCTGGGGCTGCACGGGGTTGCGTTTGAAGAAGTATGGGCAGGCAAACCATCAACATGGTGAGATTTCATTAAGGAGACTCGGGCATAAGATGAATAGATAGTGGGCAGTACTTCGTTTTTGTCTTCAGCATCTGGAAGAATTGAGTTCTTGATTATGGAGAGATGAAAGGCAGGAGAACAAGACATCTGGAGTCTGTTGTTGGCTGTGATGTCTCAGAAATATTCAAATGGAGATGTCAGCAGGCAGTTGGGCATCTGGAGTTCAGGAAATGGGTACAGACTGGAGAACACAGAAAGAAATTGTCCTACTCAAGGGAATTAAGCCACTCTTTCATTGCAGATTAGTTATGCTTAACTGCTCAAGTGACATGTATGGACACTGTCCTGTTTATTGCTAACAGGCTATGTAGATCTTTTTAATGTGGTCTTTTTTTTATTATATATTCTAAAGTACTTTGTCATCCTTCTCATCCAGAGTCAGAGCCCGTGTCTCCTCGCTTTGATCCATAGGCAGGCATTTTATACTATCTTAACCAATTGGGCACTAGAGAAGTGATGTTGAGGGATTTCCAAGGCAAGCGCATACAAAAGTGTCGTTTCTATATCTCTTTGGCATGTTTGCCTTTGGGGCTGAGCCAGGGTGCTATGGGAAGGCTCAGTCCACATGACAATATGCATGAGCTGAGGTCATTGAGATGGTAAGAACCATCCTAAACATGAGGTACCATTCCGAGCGCAGTCGTTGCAGTCTGAATATAAAGGAGGAGTAAGTGAGCTGAAGCCAGCCAGCATTTGTCTTTCTCTGCTTCCTCGCTGCAGATGCAACATGAGCATCGGTTTCACACTCAGGCACACTAGACTCTTTTTTTTAGATATGGCATTCATTTTATGCACCTTTATTTTAGTGTGTGTATTTTGCCTGCATCTATGTCTGTGTGACAGTGTCAGATCTCCTGAAACTGGAGTTACAGGAAGTTATGAGCTTGCCATATGGGTGCTGGGAATTGAACCCTGGTCCTCTAGAAGAGCAGCCAGTGCTCCTAACTGCTGAGCCATCTCTCCAGCCCCGAGACTAGACTCTTGAACCATAAGACCAATGATTTCTTCCTTGGCTTTTGTCAGGTATTTGGAAATTCCCATGAGGGACTTAACTAAAATAAGTTTCCACTGTTAGTGCTTTGTAGAGAAGACACAATCCTTTCCTATGAACCCCTACTCCAACTGCTTTGTGCCAAAATAAAAATGCAATTGCTTCAGCTCCTGTTTAGAGTGCTGATGAGTATACAGAGACTTAATTTGCAAGGTGTTAAGAGTAGGGTCATATGTTGCATTTGTTTTCTCAATGGATGCATTCCCAGTCTGTGGCGTGCTCTGAGGGTATACAGTCGTCACTCACTAATTGTTTTCAATGGATGAATCACATTGAAGCAGGAGTGGTCTTCTCTCAAATTCAAGGAAGGGGTTTGTGAACACTGAGGAAGGTTCCTAGCTTTGAGAAACAGAGTTCAGCTTAGAAAGAACTCAGTTCACGGGAAGGCAGTCCTTGTACACACAGGCAAACTTTGATTACTCAGGAAAACTTATTAGCAGTGAGAGTCATTTACTTTGGAAATTACTGTAAAACCTTTTCAAGTAGAGTCATAGTTGAAATGAGACGCCGCCTGCTCTCGGCCCCGGAAAGGGTGAGTTGCTGGAGAGTAGCGTTTGTTACCTTAATCATCACTGTGGGTGTCATGTTCTGATTTGAGCTGCAAGTGTAGTCAACAAAGCACAGTATAATGAAAGCAGCCCCGCTATTACATAAATGATTTGTGCTCACTTTTCCTGTGTGTAGAAAAGCATACCACAGTAGGGCCCTTAAGATGTGTGTGGGGAAGGAGGAGGCAAGGGAGGAGAATGGACTCAGGATGTGTCAAGACTGTCACAAATTAGTCTTTTCATCATTTCCTCTTGGTGACCCACATATTGCTTGAGTTCCTCTTAGTCCTAGCGGCCCTGTAGAAGACACTCTCATCCACCACTAATGAGAAAGGGACTTCCTTATTTTGGAAACCAGTTTGGAATTCTGCATAAGATACCCTTTTACTTTATTTTAATTTTTGCTATATTTTTCTTGGGCACTATTGTTCTAAATATTATATATATATATGTATATAAATAAAATTAATCCTTACAACTACCCTAGGAGACCCTATTATTATCTTATTTTAACAAATGAGGAAACTGAGACCCAGTGGAGGATGAACCTGACTCAAGACTCAGTATTCTTTTTTCTTTTTTTGAATATATATTTATTTTTAATGTATCAGTGTTTTTTTTTCCCCAAGTGTGCATGCCTAGGGTTCATAGATAACAGAAGAGAACATCAGACCCCCTTTAACTGGAGTTACAGATGGTTGGGAGCTGCCATACGGGTGCTGGGGATCGAACACAGGTCCTCTGCAAGAGCAGTAAGTGCTCTTAACCACTGGGCCATCTCTCCAGCCATCTAAGGTCCATTCCTGAAGTAGATACTAAACAGTCTTTCACCAAACACCAAAACAAAGCAATGGTTTGATATCAAAGATATTGTTTCAAATAATATTTGTAACAGCAGAAATTTTCCTAAAGAAAATAAATATCCTTGCAAAGTTATTAAATGTTTATTTTAAGAAAGCTTTCAATTATTGTTGTGAACATGTGCACATTAGAGCAAGTGATGTGGACCACAAAATATGAAACAGTGGTAAGTGAGGTAAATACACATAGCTTAAAACTAGCAAAAAGCAAATGCTATGTGTTGAATATATGTATCTCTCCCCAAGTCCCATGTTAATTTTGACCCTCAGGTTGATGGTATCTAGAGGTGCTCTATGGGAACTGATTAGGTACTGAGTGTGGAGTTTATAGTCCTCATCTCTGAGTAGTGGCTCGAGAGTGGGTTCTTCCTTTTTGTCTATGCTGTGTGTTCCACAATTAGCAGGCATCCTTACAGTCACAACGCAAGCTAAAACAAAACCAAGCTGGGCAGTGGTGGCGCACGTCTTTAATCCCAGCGCTCGGGAGGCAGAGGCAGGTGGATCTTTGTGAGTTCAAGGCCAGCCTGGGCTACCAAGTGAGTTCCAGGACAGGCTCCAAAGCTACACAGAGAAACCCTGTCTCGAAAAACCAAAACAAACAAACAAACAAAAACCAAGAACCCAGGTTCCTAACTCAGAGGAATGGTCTAGGTTTAAACTATTGATTTACATATATGAATGAGGAAGAATACTTCTCATGTGGCTATTTATTAACTCAGTGTGGAGAGGAGATGGATGAGGCAGAAACTCAGGAGTCTCCAGTATTTAGAACTTTCATGGCTTATTTAAATGGGGGTGTTTTTATTTAGAGCATAGAATTTTAAGTCTCAAGGGATTATCTCTGGTCCCAAAATGGGATATAAGGAAGTCTCTCTCTCTCTCTCTCTCTCTCTCTCTCTCTCTCTCTCTCTCTCTCTCTCTCTCTCCCTCTCTCTCAGCTCACATTGAATGAGAAACATTTGAGAAACAGATCTGAAGAATAGTGAGTCAAAAGGACCCAAGAAAGGAAAAATAATAATACAGCTATGTTGGAAAGCATGATAGTCTTTGTCAATGTGTATATAAAAATATTTTTTTTTCAAATTTAGTCTTATTTTATGTGTATGAGTGTTTTGACTGCATGTGTGTGCCACATGCATATATCGCCAGGGAGACCAGAAGAGGACACCAGATACCCAGGAACTGATGTTACTGTCCTTTGTGAGCTGCATTGTGGGTGCTGGGAATTGAACTTAGGTCCACTGGAAGAGCAGCCAGTGCTCTTAACTGCTGAGCCATCTCTCCAACCCCTAGATTACATTCTTAAAGCTAGGCACCAAGATCTATTCCCGCATTTAGCCACTTCCTCCTAAGGCTGACTACTTCAATACTACCAAAGTATTACAGTCCAGCAGTTAAAAGCCCCCTGTGGCTTCCCTAATTAATCTGTCCAATCAAAACTAAACACCCTGGAGGAGGTGGGAATGGGGGGTGGGCTGGGGGGAAGGGGAGGGGGGCAGGAAGGGGGAGAACAAGGGAATCTGTGGCTGTTATGTAGAACTGAATAGTATTGTAAAATAAAATAAAATAAAAAACAAAACAAAACAACAACAACAACAGCAACAAAAAACTAAACACCTCATCCTAACATCAGGGTTTCCCCATTCACTTTTCTAAACTGCCATTTGCCTATGGGCCGGTCCTGTCTCCTCTCTATCCAGAGGCAGTCCTTTGTCCCCTTCCCCTTCTCTTTCATCTTCTATCTCCTGTCTTGTCTCTTATTGCCTGCCCTTTGTCACTCCGGGGCAAATACATCTCCTCTGTACTGAGAATTTGGTCTTGGATGTCTTGTGCTGAACGCTGGTCCCTCCAAACGGGCCTCGTGCTGGAGCCGCTGTACTCTCCCTGACATGATGGACTCTTTCCTTCTGGAGCCGCAGTCAGCCCTTTCTCCCGTCAGTAGCTTTGATCAGAGTATTTCATCACCGCAACAGAAGAGGAATTAACACAGCGGAGTACCATTTCAAGCAAGCTAAGGGGAAAAACGAGCTGTCTTTCCAGTTGCAAGGTCTTGGAGAGTCGGTTTTGAACATCCCAGAAGTTTAGCAGTACTGTAGCGTACATCTTCCAGGAGGTACCGCCTGGTGAGTTTTTTCTCACCTGGATTTCCAGCCTCATGCTCTGTAACTATGCTCTCTCCCTATCACAATGGGCTGTTTCTTTCTGGAGCCACAACAAACCCTTTCTCCCATAACGGCTCAGGCTTCTGGAAGAAGTGCTGACTGCTGTGGCATAGTGACTCAATACTTAGCCATGGATTGAGGAAAATCATGTATTACCTGCTCCAAGGCTCGGGAACTTTGTAGAAGTGGCAGCAATAACTGAAGAACAAGAGGAAAGACTGGCGTGTTATGTAGCAATTTCTTCCGAATTGAAACAAACATTTCACCCTGGAGGGAAGGTCCTTTAGACTCTGCAAGTTCTTAACAGCCATTCAGAAGAGAGGCTCCTGGAGAGGCAGGAAGTCAACAATTCTAGGTATCAGGAAGTTCCTGAAATCTAGGAGACTGACACCTCCCTCCCCACTTATGAGTGTCAACATTACATCTCTCATTACAATAAAGGAGCCTAGTAGTAATTTGGGGGGTGTAAATATTTAGAAATTAATTTGATAGACACATCTATTTAGTAATCAAGGTTCCATAAGCAGTGAGGACCCCTGGGAAGAAGAGACTCTCTGGCCTGCTGAGCTGTCCCCAAGTCATGCAGAGAGCTCCAGGGATGCAGCTTTTGTGAATTGTCACCCAAATGGGGATAGTTTTTTGTTTTTTGGTAATGCAGCTGCTTCTGAGTCCTCAAGTCCTCAATATGTAAATAACCCCTCACACATATTCCTGTAAGCAATTTCATCGAACTCATTGGTTTGCGAAGGTGTACTTCAGTAGAATCATCTCATTGGCCTGGTGCTGGTTATCTATCTAGGACAAATCACTATGCATTTTTAATCTTTGCAGAACATATTAAAACAACAACACAACAACCACAACCACCACCCACCAGAATAAAAACACAAACTGAGAACACTTTCCTTATCTAGCCTATGGGGCCATTTCTTTCTTTCTTTTTTTTTTTTTTTTTAATTTTTAATTTTTTTCGGGGTGGGGTGAGAAACAAATTCATGCATACAATGAGGTATCTTGTGAATGGTACCCAATTTTAGGCCTGAAATCTGTTTGTGTTTTATACATCTTGTACGTGTAGCCTGAATCTGATTTTATACAGTAACTTCTGTTAATCTGATGTTCCTGGTGTGGGATTTCCATATGAAGTTGTATGCCAGTGTTCCCAAAAGCTTCGACACTGGCTTTGATGCCCCAGCACCTGGAAAAAAAAAGGACCTTAGAGGATTTTGGTCTCCAGGAGTCATTTTTTAAAATGTCGAAAGATTGCTGCTATTTATAGAGAGGCACAGTAATATACTTAGTGATACCGCCGTAAGACTGAACAGAATTACCAGTCAATACAGAGGTTGTGTCGATAGGACAGGCTGGATCGGCTAAAAATGAAAAGGGTAGACAAAAATTTACTATGGAGGTGGCAAAGTGAGGCAGAAGGTTTGCAAAGTGGACGGCGCTAACATAGACATTGAGTTTGAATACAAAGGAAATCAACTGAAAAATCTGAACTGTAAAGCAGCCTTTGAACGCGTGAGGCAGTATTCAGTGTAACTGGAGATCACTGCAGACTAAAGCTGTTCTGAGATGCTGTTTGTCATTGCACACCACACCGAAGTCCCGGCTCCAGCACCCCACTGTGCACCAGTATGGTTTTTTTAATCAAGATGTTTCTGTCCTGGAGGCTTCCTTAGGAACTGAACAACTACAAATCTCAGAAAGTTCCTGAAACAACATTCACAAGGCCCCTCCCTCCTCCAGGTCAAAGAAGCAGACTGTTTGGGAGAGAGGAACCAGCGGAGAGCTGTGGAGTTTCAGTCTTTCCTAGAGCTGTGGGTTGGGCTTTTGGCAATGCAGCTGCTTTTGAGTCACCCAGGCTCTGGTAAATAAGGCGTCATCCATACTCCTGCTAGTAATCCCAATAAATTCGGCGGTTTGCTCAGTTAAGACTTTGGTAGAATTATTTCTTTGTTGTTGATGATCTATGTGGGGTAGATGTTCGCTTATGTCTCCCCAGGAAAGATCACACAGCACTTCTAAATTGCATCTCTGAAATAATCTAAACTAAGATTTATGGTCACTGCAACTGAAGGCTGGCGTGGAATATGTGTGATACACAGCCGTATTTGGGAGTTAAGTTTTCCACTTCATTGACAGCAGTAGAAATGTAGTGCTGTATTAGGTACCCTGCTGTCTCTCACTAGTCCAGGTAAAATGACACTATCTTATTGTGGTTGATATATCATGCACCCCAGTAAACTTAGCTGGGGGTCAGAGAACAGAACAGCCACTAGATAAAGAGGCCAGAAAATGGTGGCACTCATACCTTTAATCCTATCACTTGAGAGACAGAGATCCATCTGTGAGTTCAATGCCACACTGGAAACAGCCAGGCATGGTGATACACGCCTTTAATCCCAGGAAGTGATGGCGGAAGCAGAAAGGTATACAAGGCATGAGGACCAGGAACTAGAGGCTTTTTGGGCTTTTAAGCTTGTAGGCTTTTAGCAGCAGTTCATCTGAGATCTATTTGGATGAGGACTCAGAGGCTTCCAGTTTGAGGAAACAGGATCGGCTGAGAAGTTGATGAGACCTTTGAAGATTCATGTTACAGGGTTGGGGATTTAGCTCAGTGGTAGAGAGCTTGCCGAGCAAGCACAAGGCCCTGGGTTTGATCCTCGGCTCAAAAAAAAAAAAAAAAAAAATTCATGTTACATCTTACTTTTTCCATCTGTACTGTGTATTATCATACAGCAGTCATGCCTAATTGTTCTTAATGGGGAAAGAAGATGAGGTTTTTTTTCTTTGAAAATAAGTTACAGTCAGGTAAATTCTAGCTGAGTTTGTTCATACTATAGTGGTGTACTGAAATCGTGAATTTTTGTTTAAAATATTGTGATATAAAGCTAAAATGTGCATGGCAGATTCCTTTTCTAAGATCAGTATTATTTGGGGTTCCCCTAGGTCCTAAGGCTATCTAGTCTCCAGTTCTTGGTTACCTAAGCAGTGTCAGGTATGGCTTATACCTCATGGAGTGGATCTTAAGTCAAATCAGTTATTGGTTGGTTACTCCCACAAGCTTTGTGCCACTGTTACCATAGCACAGTGCTGATTCTTATGCTCTTGAGACACAGGACAACAAAGAAGGAATAACTGGGAAAACGGTCAGATCTAAATTCATGTTGAAACTCCAGTTCTCAACGATGACATGTACAGGTGGGACCTTTGGGAAGTGACTAGGGTTAGATCTGGTCAGGTCTCAGGATAGAATTAGCACCCAAGAATGATGAAAGACTAGAGATTTTTTCCTTTCCAGCACGTGAGGAGTCAGGGAGGAAGCTAGGAAGGTCCTTCTAGAGCCCAAACACTGTCCTCTCGATCTTGTTTCTAGGTAGTACGACTAGAAAAATGTCAGGTTTAAGCCATCTGGTCTTTGGATATTATTTTTCTTTTCTTTTTCCTTTTCTTTCCCTTTCTTCCTCTCTTTCTCTTTATTTATTTATTTATTTTTTTCGAGACAGGGTTTCTCTGTGTAGCTTTGGTGCCTGTCCTGGATCTTGCTCTGTAGACCAGGCTGGCCTCAAACTCACAGAGATCCGCCTGCCTCTGCCTCCCGAGTGCTGGGATTAAAGGCGTGCGCCACCACTTCCTGGTTGGATATTAGTTTTTGTTCTAGCAGCTGGAATAAACATAGGCATCTTCTGTAAAAGACTGCGTGCATAGGCCACTAAACTACACATCAGGGATGGCAGGATGGCTCAGTGGGTAAAGGTGCTTGCTGCCAAGCTTGGTGACTTGAGTTTGATTCCCAGAACACAGTGGAGAGAGCAGAGTTCCCAGCAAGCCGTCCACTGAAACTCATAAGTGCATTGCAGCACGTACAACACACTCCACATAAAATAAATGTTAAAAACAGTTTATAGATCAGTGGTTTGGAACTTGCTTTCTTAAGAGATGTTTGGCAGGATCTGGACAGTTGATTTTTCTTTCCCCATTGGAGAATGTTTTCTGGAAACACTTCCGCTGTGTTACTTTTTGAGATAGGCTCTCACTCTATGGTCTAGGCAGGGCTTGGCCTCTTGCCTCCCACCCAAGTACTGGAATCATAGGCATGTGAGATGTTGTATAGCTCAGGAGACATTTCTTGTTAGAATTAGTTAAGTGCTGGTAAATATCCTGCAATGCTCAGACCCCCATGAATGAGAATGACTCTCCACAAAATGTGGGTAGTGCCTAGGTCCAGACCTTGCTGTAGAGGTAGCTACCAGTTGCTTTAAATATTATTCCTAGGATGTAACTCACTTGGTAGAGAACTTACCTAGAACATAGGGAACTCTGGATTCAAATCCTAGCCCCCGCATATGGGACATGATGGTACATGCTATAGTCCTAGCACTTGGAAGGTGGAGGGAGGATAACCAGGAGTTTAAGGCTATCCTTGGCTACACGAGTTAGAGGCTAGATTGGGGTACTTGAGACCCTACCTTGAAATTAAAAAAAAAAAAAAAAGTTTATTTCTCTACAACTTTTCTCTTTGTTTTTGTCTCACATTTAGAACATAAGGACCAAGACGACATAGCACAGCCTTTTAAAACAGTAAACACCATCAATTAGGCCTGTGAAGTATTGTACCAGCATTAAGAGCTGTGTTCCCCATAATTTCCTCTTCAGACTCACACTTAGGTGTGAATGGCCATATGAGATGGATTCTCACTGTCTAGATTACTCAAACATCAGCTCTTACCATCGAACCACACCAGTACAATGGCGCCCCTCCAACCGCGTGTTTACTCACAGGAAAACACCACTTTATACAAGCTGTAGACTGCTTAGAGGCGTTGTCTCAGGGTGGCCTCTCTACTCTCTTCTTTTCCACCTTGTTTTCACTTTCTTTCAGCGCCGTTGAAGTGTTTTGGACTGGATAATTACAACGGACCCTGCCTTTCTCTCCTACCCCACATCACTTTTACCACTCAGTGTCCACAATCACCGTTCCAAAAAAAAAAAAAAAAGTCTTGCCTGGAGTTATTTTATTTAATTTATTTATGTAATACAGTGTAGAAAGCTATCATGGCATAAGCAATGATTCTGTACAATCATCCTGCAGAAAATTATTTTTGGAGAATTCTTGGTAATTTGAGACCAGCAGAACACTCCCTCCCCCCACCCGTAAAAGTGCTTACGATGAACAGGGATTTTTTCTTTTTATCAAAGATCCAAAGATACATGGACAACAACAACAAAAAAAGTTCAAATTCTCAATGCCTAATGTGTGCACATAAAACAGGCACAAAGAAATCAATGAGTATCCTCGTATCCTATGCCACAAAGAGAGCAGAAGCAGCAATCTGTACAGTAAAATGCAATCATGGAAAAGAAGTTTCTAAATCATTTGGAATACTTAAAAATGTTTAAAATGCATAGTGATCAGGGAAAGAATACTTAGACAAGAGAAGCAGCTAAACGCCCACGTTCACATGAAGCATCCCCCATCGATTTTTTTTTTTAAAGCATATTTCAAGTAGGAGTTAATTGGGTCACAAACCACAAGAATAATATACAGCGGGCTAAGGGGCTATGTATGTGATAAATAATCAGGAGAGAATCTATTCATGCACTAGTTTGATACAGCTAATTTTTTTTTCTTTTTACAGTACACAAAACCCATTAATAATGTAGTGTAGAGACCAGAATGTAAAGAGAGAAAGAGAATACATTACTGATTTGTATATTAGTTCAAGTTCAGGCATCTACTCGTGTTACAGCATGGCTGTCAAAAGGCGAAGATGAGTAAATAACAAAACGGAAGGGCTTGCTTCTTCCCACATTATTTTATAAATGAACACCGATGGGTAGTGGAGCAATGGTTTCGCTGTCCAAGTTCGGAGGCTGCTGCTGTGGCAGTGGTCTAGTTCTGCATCTGCTCAAAGAACTTGTAAGTTGGATTCTCATATCCATTCTGCTGCATCTTGGAGAGGTGGCGCTCCTCCGGGGTCACGGCAGCGTCAACCTTAGAAAGCAGGGACGAGACTCGAGTTTAAAATACACCAACACTTTAAGGGAGCATGGTACTACTACTAGGCAGTAAAAGGACACAGGGCGCAGTACTTTTGCCCAAAGTGCACGGCATCCACGGTTTTATCTTCTTCATCCCCCAACTTCTGACACGACACAGCAGAGCCAATGGCTTATGCCGATGCTGCATCCAGCCACTAGGTGGTGCTGAAAATCTTGATGTACTCAAGTTTGCACGGGGGCGCCCATTGGCTGAAACAAACAGCTAACACTGAAGATATGGGGTGGTAAGGGCACTGTGAGTGACAGTTAGATCTGTGCAAAATATACTACTCAGCTCTCTGGGGTTTCAAGTATCTTCTTATTTCAATGTGCCTTTATATTTGTAGAAATATTAAGGAGAGTTCTGAGAACCTATTATTAAAGTAATAACATGTATAAAAGGGGAGTATCATCTGACATGAAAAGGAAAGCTATGTAGAGACACGCTGACTTATATATTATATATTACATATTTTATATATGTCTGTCTGTCTAATATACTTACACATAGATAATTTGCAATACTGGGAGTTGGATTCAGGGCTAGAGCTGCACTCATAGCACAGACACACAGACACACAGACACACACGCCCCTGAACCCCAAGATACATAGGAACTACAGCCAGCTAAACCACCACAGGGAGTCCGTTCCTACTTCAGGGTTCACCTGTGAGATCAGGTCAGCATTATAAACACACGCTCCCTCAGTCATTGTCACGCAGAGCCATGCAGGCTGACAAGTCTCTGCAGACCGAGCAGGGCACTTATCTCTTTACGGTAGCTAATGGCTGTTCTTGTTTCTATATTTGCATGACCTCTCCAGTGAGAAGGGGAGGTGCTTGCTTAAGTCTGCCGAATTAATAAGAGCTCAGCATCTGCAAAACCACTGGAAGATGAAGAGAGTCTGTTCAGATGCACACAGAATAAAACATGACTTCCACGGAAAAGTTCAGGTGTATTCTACGGGCTGTACTTCAAAGGGATCTTTCTTATTCTGTTCAGGACTGAAATGACCTTGCAACCTCAGTCGGACCCCATTTCCCATTGCTGAGCATTGTTTTCTTCTCTGATACTGCCAATGTGGCCGTTCAGACCCCTGCATGGCTGTTTCACAGCAGTGGTGGCGTGGAAACTCTAATGCGGGGAGGAGGGAGGGGAAGCCAGAGCATATGGTGTCAGTGTTGAGCTACAAGGTGTATGGATGGACCTATATAGATAGGTCAGGACTAGTCCCACCTAAGAAGTAACTCAGAGGGAGAGCCTTGTAGATATGAATTCCTTCAAAGCCACTGTGTGACCTCCTCTCACAGAACCAGTGACTCTTTTTGGCCTGCGTATGAGACAGACTTCACCATGCAGTGGGAATAGGAGCTCTCTGGCCACAGGACAATTCCTTCGGCTGATTGTCCCCGACTCCTCCCATCTTCAGGAGGTGGTATCTGGATGGGGGATGGGAGCGGTTCCCATCTTCCCTCCTATGAGAGCTGCCTGCAGTCCTGTCCCCAGGTTATTCCAGTGATGGGTCTGGGCGTTCCTCCTGGAACAAGTGCTACCTAAGAGCCAGCACTCAGACAATCCTGATCAAATGGTTGCCCAGCATCACTGCCCTTTGGGACAAACACACAGGTGTTTTTCTCATCTCCTGTTTCCTGTGGTCTGTGCTGTTGTCAACAAATGAGGTCACCTTGATTTAATTGGCAATTGTCTAATTGGCCACAGGCTTGCAAGTTAAAACGCCTTCTCTCTACAGATTAACTTCCAAAGTGAGAACATTCAGTCATTCTCCCAGTCTGCTTGTTAGGGACCTGCCTGTATGTACCATTTGAACTTGGGCACCCCCTCCCACTCCTTGTGTTAACCCATAATTGAGATTCTAAATAAGGGAATTAAAAAAAAATCTTTCTTCAGAGATCAAACACGAAGCTGCTGCTTCTTCGTCTAGAAACAGCTGTGGGTTAGAATACATACCTGGAGGAGGAGCAGCAACCCTCACCCTACCTGTCAACAGTCATTTGCCTTTTCCAAAAGCAGCTTCCAACTCCAAACAAATGCTCAAGGGAACCCTACCAGAGACCAAGGCTCAGAGCTGGCTCAGTCCTGGCATCTCAATTCCCTGTCTTTTCCTGGTTTGTTTCACGGCTAATCCTCGATGCCCTTTGCTGCTGGGAAGCAGAAGTGTTCACAGATTCCTGCCAAGGGGCAGCTTGGCCCTCAGTGTTTACAGGACTCTGAGCTTCTGGAAAGGATTGCTTTTACAAATGGCACCTGAGGAGAGGAGTCTAAATGGCATCTTTTAATCCCCAATCCTCTTGGATGCTGGAAGTGAATATTCATGTCTGCAGAGAAACCTCCAGCTAAAGAAAGAGCAAGGGCGAACCTTCCTCATAGCAAGGGCCCTCAGTCCCCTCCTTATGGTCAAAGCTACCATGGGAACTGTGCCAAGCCCTCTATGACCGGGTGTGGCGTGGACATCCTAATACTATTTCCTTCAATGCTGAGCTGTGGCAGCTTGAGCCGGTGGTGGAGAGTTCTAGAAAAAATGATGGGACAGCATGGGATGGGGGACAGAATCTACTCTTCCAGGGGAAGGAACATCCCCTTGTTAGAGGGGAAAACTCAGGCATCCCATTAATGACTATGCTTTCCTCTGAAGTCTGGACTGAACAACAGAGGGACTGATCTGCAGTGGGCCGGGCTTTAGGTAGAGGACTCTGTCTTTAGGACACCCAAGCCTTCACACAGCACAGCATGTGACTTCAGTGGCCACTGGGGATGATGAACTGTAAACGGCTGAGGCTACTCAGCCTGGACATCTTCAAGAAGTAAAATGGAAGTGCTGAGGATTGAACCCAGGGCATGCCAGGCAAGCACTCCATTGCTGACCCAAACTTCCCTCCCCTCACAATCCCCGAGAGGACTCACATTCTTTCTTTCTTTTTCTTTTTCCAAGACAGGGCTTTCTCTGTGTAACAGCTCTGGCTGTCCTGGAACTCGCTTTGTAGACCAGGCTGTCTTTGAACTCACAGAGATCTGCCTGCCTCTTCCTCCTAAGAGCTGGGATTAAAGACGTGTGCCACCACACCTGGCTGAGGACTCTTACACTCTTGCCATGCCGCTTTCCTACTCTCTCCAATCCCTCCCAGTGCTGATTTTCTGCTCAACCCCGGGCATGCTCATTTTTGTAATTATGATTCCATCTCTGTGTAGGCACTTAGCTACATTCATAGCCAGTGTAGAGTGGCTCAGGACCTCCTTGCTTAGGCCCCCCCCTTTTTTTCTGGTTTTTCGAGACAGGTTTTTTCTGTGTAGTTTTGGTGCCTGTCCTGGATCTTGCTCTGTAGACCAAGGTAGCCTCGAACTCACAGAGATCCGCCTGGCTCTGCCTCCCGAGTGCTGGGATTAAAGGCGTGCACCACCACCACCACCACCACCACCACCACCACCACCACCACCACCACCACCACCACCACCACCCAGCTGCTTAGCGCTTTATAATCCTCTTGGATGCTTTCCTTTCCCTTCCAGTTCCTCCTCTTGCTGTTATCTGGAAGACATCCATAAACCAGAAGTTACTTCTTATCTAACCTTAAGTCTCTCTGACTGATCTGGCACACCAGGTTAGTGGCGACCTGTGCACCCATCTTCCCAGGAGGAAAGGACCTCTAAGGCCATGCTTTTATGATGTCATCAGTATGACAACACATTCCTCAAGAGAAAGGTCATATGCCATGATTCCATGAAAAGCTAAATAAACAATTTTCCTTTTTTGGGTCATTAAGGAAATAGCTGGGGGTCTGGAGGCAGAGAGAGTGCAGTGTCTTCATCAGAGCCTGGAAAGGCAGATTTCCTTTCCATCCTACAATAAAGAGACAGTGCGGCTTCATCTTATTGAAGGTGAAGTGTCTCTCTGGTGTACTGAAGATCTACAGTACATACAATGTTTTCAACATCTGGGTCAATGAACATCAGTGCGGAACCTTCTAAAACAGGAGCAGAGGTGGGTAACAGAGGTGGCACAAGGGTGCTCTGCCACTAGCAACAGACTGAAATTGCAGGCATATTCAGGAAGCAGTATACGAGAGGGTCATGACTAGTGTCAGCTACCAAATCAGGAAGCCTAGCTGGCAGAATGAATCTCTGGTGTCATGCTCAGCAAACCATTAAGTCAGTATTTATTTCTTATTTTTTAAAAAAACTAAAGCCAACTGCTCATTTCTGATGGCCATCTACTGTATCAATTAGAAACACTAGGCTTGTCTGCATGTCCACATTTCCCTCCATGATTTTCCCAGGCTTGTTATCTCTGTGACCCATGGGAGTCTTTCATTATAAGAACAAGAGCTACTCTGGAGACACATGCTCCCATCATGCCCTGGTGGTGTGAAATACAATGGTGTTGTCTTGAGTTACCAAGACACTGGATCCATTCATTACTCCCTTTTGTTCTTACTGAGGCAGGTCTACTCATTCATGAAGGACATCAGCCAGAGCTGGGAATAATGCTATTTCCACATGTAGGGTTCCTTCAGCATACACAGAAGATTGGCTCCAAAACCAAAGATGAAGGATGAAGATGGGAGATGAAGTTCACATCCTAATAAAGCAGGGTATTTGCATATAACCTACACATTCTCTTGTATTCTTCAAGCACCTCGAGATGACTGACTTATAATTCTGAATACAATCTAAATGCAAATAGTTGTTATAGCGATTATTTAGGGAATAAGCTATTTATGCTCAGATGCATTCTTTTCCCTAAATAATTTTGCTCTGTGATTGGCTCAACCTGCGGCTGTGGAGGCAGGAGAAGATCACAAACATCCCATAGCAGTGAGTGTGTCTCACTACTGACGCCCCAGACTGAGCAGCAGCTCTTGGTGGCCGAGTGCTACCACTTCAGCTAAATGACACCTCCCCAGAGGCAGGGGATGGGGACAACACTACCCATTAGTTCTGTTTCAACCCTCTGGTCAAATGCAGACTCAATACAGAGCTGGACATCTTCCGGACAAGATGCCCCATGTTGGACCGAAACACCAACTGAAGACCATTTAAACAGAATTCTACTAATGAAATTCAAAAGAGTTTTTGAATCATTCACATATGCAAATAGGGGACCAAAGTAACAAACTAGATTTCATTAGAAACAAGAGAAAGATGCATTGGAAATAATGTTTTACAGTGTTTGAATAACAAAAGCTTAGGTACACTATAGAAACAGCAAAACCCAAAGTTGGTATCTGTGTGTGCACGCGCACGTGTGTGTGTGTGTGTGTGTGTGTGTGTGTGTGTGTGTGTGTGGTGTGTGCGCGTGTGCACGTGCACATGTTGTTGTGTGTGTATATGTACGGAGGCCAGAGGTTTGGGTCAGGTATTTTCCTCAAGGCTCTCCACTGTATTTTTTGAGACCGGGTCTCTTGCTGAACCTGGAACTCGCTGATTCCAGCAATCCCTCAGGTTCATTCACTTTTCTCTGTCTCCCCAGGGCTGGTGTGGCTGTGTCTTTCTTTTCTTTCTTTCTTTTTTTTTTTATGTTATAGATCCAAAAACAGGTTCTTATATTTGTGAGGTAAACACTTTACTGCCTGGGTATGTCTCCAGACCCCGAGTTACTGCTTTTCTTGAAAACTGTGTATTCATCCTCTAGTTTGTGAAATCTTTCTTTCTCCTCTTGCTACCACAATTTCCCGAGTCTCATCCAAAACACTGGTCTTCAGTATATCCACATCAACAGAGACAGGAAGGTAAAACCCACAACACTCCCCATGAACAAGCTGTGGAGATGCCAAGGACCGATGAAAGTGAGATTTCTGGCTTCCCCTCACTTGAGTTCGTTAAACGATCCCACCCTCGAATAATTACCGATGGCTTGGAGTACTTTCTCTGGGATTAGCGAGACACCTACCACTGGCCTCTGATAGAAAGCAATGGGTGGTATGGGGGACAGGGACTATTTTAAGTTTGGCCCTGTGCAGATCTTTTTATTCGATTCACTTTTCTCTCATCTACAAAATAAGATCAGTTTGGCCACAAAGCTCTTTCAGTTTTAGGACACCTGCACTACTAACTCACTATCTAAAAGTTATACACACAGGGAGGCTTTAAGAGTTCTCCATCACCACAAGTGTACTTTAAATTCATAGAAAGATCTTATTTGTAAACTTCCCCCCTTTGTTCTTTCCCCCCACATCAGGAGTGGGAGGAGCCGCATTTGAAGCCTGGACTTTTTGATGACGTCACACTGACGTCTGTGCTAAGCATCCTTGGTTGGCTGTGCTGCGGACAGAAAGACTGTAAGTCTGGCACATTTGCAGTGTGGGGGTCCTCGTGTGTGCATTCTTTCCTGTTCCAATGCTTCTTCACTCGCACCGTGAAAGGAAGATTTTTGTTCAGATGGACGTTCAGGGCAACACTCTGAACATCAGTGGCAGTCATGCATGTCTTACTGAGCTATTTGCTGCAATGTCATTTCTAACAAGACATTAATAGTAAGAGTCATTACTGAAAATTAGTAATGACTAATTAGTAAAATTATAATTACCTGGTTCTACTCAGTGGCCAGATTACTTAAGGGCCCAAACAAAACAAACAAAAAACAGGAATGAATGTCTAGGTTTATTATTTTTTTTTTGAAAAAGCAAACACCCACCCATTTTAATTTCTGACTTCGGATACTGTTTTCATTATTTAAGGAAAAGTGTACTTTTCCCCCCCTCAAAGTTGAGCATTATAACTAATCTTATTTTGGTTAATTTCAATACAAATTATAAGTTAAAGTAACACCACAAAATGTTAGTGAGTGCCCATTAAATTCACAGTAACCTGGAATGGATGAAAAGCACAGTAAGAAAAGAGCTGTACCCTGAGCACCGTGGAGGGAATACTGTTTTTCTCCCAGGAGTTCCTTAGGCCGATGCTCAGGATGTTTCCCTGCCTGTACATCCTTCCTTTCACTCACCCTTGCAGACAAGCCTCCCAGTCTACCTACCTCCACCACGCCATGATGGATGGATGTGTACTGCTTCTTCTTCAGCATCACCAAGGTGATGACAATCACTGTTGCTATGACAACGCCGCCCACCATCAGTCCAATGATGGCACCTTTGTTTGAACCCACATCTTCTGCAAAGAACACCTTGAAAACAAGCCAAGGAAAAGGACTGTAAGTGCAGGAGACTTCGGAAGTAGAAGAGTTCCAGCGGACCCTCTGCCAGTGCTCAGTGAGTGTGAGTTGGCGGGTCCCTACCAGTGAGCATCCTACTCTCCAGAGCAATGAGCAAAACATGGCCTCCCAGGTTCTCAGAAGTCAATTTTACCAGTATGTCTCAAAACAGAAGACTGCAGGAACCTGACAACCTTTGACAGATAAGTATTTGGTAAAAACAAAACAGAACAAAACAAAACAAACCATAGAGGTGCCCATCATAGTTCTGGACACAGGTGAGCACTTTCCTGTCCATAGCAGGTGGCTCTGCCTTAGCCAGTTTTCAAACTTGTGTGTTTCCATTTCCTTGAAGAGACATGTTCTCTAGATATTAATAAACACCCTGGCCGGGCGTTGGTGGCGCACGCCTTTAATCCCAGCACTCGGGAGGCAGAGCCAGGCGGATCTCTGTGAGTTCGAGGCCAGCCTGGGCTACCAAGTGAGCTCCAGGAAAGGCGCAAAGCTACACAGAGAAACCCTGTCTTGAAAAAACCAAAAAAAAAAAAAAAAAAAAAAAAAAAAAAAAACACCCTGAAACACAGGAGTTAATCAGAGGGAAAAGGACTGCCCAGTTACCTATAGCACAATAATTCGGTCAGATTCAGTTAACCATGAAACACACACTCTACTTTAAAAGCACTGTGTTTTTGAAGGGAATTAGTAGGCAAAGAGAATCTCAGAATTACAAACAGCTCATACTCTATTATGTTGTCTCTAGAAACCAAAATTGATTGCTTTACTCTGGCTGTTTATATTAAACACAAAAAGAATTCTGAGACCATCACAAAGAAGAAATTTATTCACTGTGATAAATTCTCTGCATATATATATATATATATATATATATATATATATATATATATATGTAATTTCCTCTCTGCTCTTTACAAAAACAAACCATTATTTTTTCAGCTTTGTCTACTTAGGTGGAATAACAGAATGCACTTTAATCATCTTGTTATATAAGAGACAATCTTATGGTGGATAAAAAAAGCGCACGGTGTGTGTGTGTGTGTGGGGGGGGGGGGCGACAGCTATTCCCAACCATATACCACACTCATTATGTAAGTCAGTGAAAACAGTTCCCTAAATAATTCTTTCAATGTGGCTTCAAGACAGGGGAATGACCGATTTCCGTCGCTAAATCTATCACGGTTGCCATTTGCAAAGATGAAGTAAACTAGAGCGGCTAAAAAAATTTCTAAGCGGATGTTACTCCGGGTGCATCTGCAACAGAATTAGAAATTGGTTCATGATTAATCCCCTTGCTAACCAAATATGCTAACTCAACATATTTATTAAAGGAAATCATTAATTAGCTAATGATACTACAGTGAAGTAATCAGGAATAAATGTGAGTCTGGACATACCCCTATGTCTTTAAGGAAATACTGTAATTCTGTAATATTCATTGCACTAATTATAGTACATTATCTTATCAACTAGCACAGTAGAGGGAGCTGAGGCCCCTAATTGCTGCCACCGCCATTAGTCATTGCCGCATTACGGGAGCTCGTGTAATTACTGAGAAGGGCGTCTATGACACCAGCTCAGAAAAATGTGATCCTGTGCATTCAACTTCAGCCCTCTGTCCAACTCCCAGCCTGCTGCAGATACCTCAGTGTTGTTTTCAAGCCTTCCGGCTTCGGCCAAATCAGGAACACCTCCGATTTCACAACAACTGACACAGCAATAAACTTGCCAGGGAAAACTACGCTTCAGAAGGCTGGGTGCTTTTTTTTTTTTTCTTGACAAAAATTAATGCAAATTTGAATCCCAAGCCAGCTTTGGATTTGCTACAATAATTCAGAGATGAGAAGCCAAACAATAAAGGCTTTTTCGTTTTGGAGCTTCGTACTAGGATCTACAGACTTTATTTATAAACACTGGAAAGACATTTAGAACCCATAAAGGAATCAGATGGCAGGCACACATACTCCATCTAACAGCATGTGCTGGGGTACTTATCAAGTATCACTATACGAGAATTTTATTACCTTTTTTTTTGTTCACCACCAAATGCAATGAGAAAATTGTCTTCTTGACCTAAGTCCTTTGATAAGTGATAACATGGAAGGAACTCTTAACAATCATTATTATTATTATTATTATTATTATTTTGGTTTTTCGAGACAGGGTTTCTCTGTGTAGCTTTGCGCCTTTCCTGGAACTCACTTGGTAGCCCAGGCTGGCCTCGAACTCACAGAGATCCACCTGGCTCTGCCTCCCGAGTGCTGGGATTAAAGGCGTGCGCCACCACCGCCCGGCTTAACAATCATTATTGAACATCTGAGTTTTTGGTAAAGAATGATATAATCCCTGCCTACTTAAAAAGAAGACACTTCCTTTTCTATTCATTCCAATTCTAACATGAGGAAGAAAAATGTCATGGTCTCAAATGAAATGGCTGTCTTCTTTGCCCAAGGTTTTTGATGGCAGACACTAAAGTGGAGAGGAAGAGTCATGGTCACTTCTTGCCTCTCTGTCCACCTTCACAGGGTCCCCACTCTTTCCCTTGTAAGACATATGAAACATTGGGAGCTAGGAAAGGGGTCGGAAGGAGGAGTGGACGGGATGGACAGAGGGATGAAAGGTCCTCCTTGCAGATGGGAAGTTAAGCAAACACCCTAAAAAAGGTTCCAAAGAAACATGTACTATTGCTGTGTTTGAGATTCTAATTCTTCAAACAAAACTGTAATAGATGGAGAATATTTAGAATAAAACTGGAGTCTGTAATTTTTGTATTTACATAAGGAAGTTGGGACCAAATCTAAGCAAAATTCACTGATACTTCCTACATACAGTTTATACCTAGCCTAAATAGAGTTTTATTTATATGACTTTTCAAAAGCTCATGGCGTCGTTTCTTTTTTATGGTATCCTGCCGAGGGCCAGGAAGTAACTTCTGGAGCTTTCTATTTTGGATATTTGGATTAGATATGTTCAACCTCGAAAACCCCTTTTCCTAGAAAGCATAGTGCATGGACCTTGGCTGATGTAGTTGCCACACTGAAATTAGTTACACTTTTAAGTCTCACCTGGGCTCAGCTGCTTCCAGTCAGAAAGAACTACACACAGAGCATCATTTACTTTTCTCCATATCTTTGTGATGATCTAGTCAAGCATTTTGGTTTTGTTTGCAGCTTTCCCCTCCCAGTTTTGGCACAGGACGAGCCAAGTGTTACCATGTCATTTGGGCAGACATACAGTCGTGGGGAGAGGTAAATTATTTTGCATACCAGTTTTTGATGACGAACTTCAAATCCTGAATCGTGTCCGAACTCTGCATCCATCTTCACTTCAGAGATCTCTTCCGTCTTGATATTTGTCAACCCAGAACCTGCATCAAACACAAAGTACATATGACCATCAATTAGTTTGACCTCAGTAACACGAGACAAAGGCTGCCAAAAACTTCTTTCTAGGCCAGAACTTTTAGAAAAATAGATTAAGGAGTTTCTTCAAGAAAAATGACATCCTAGACTTAAACCATTAACCACTGCCCATCAAACAAAAAGACTAAAGAAAGCTGAACATAATGCTTCTAAGGCCAAACACATGCTATAATTAAAAAGGAGACGGAAAGAAGGAAGGAAAAACTCAATGCTGGTTGGGATGCTGGGTAAAATGCGTACCTAAGAAATGTTGACTTGGTTTTAGTGGCTTATTGTTTATTATGTGTGCATTTCTATGGGCTGTCATTACTTCAGAGGAAAAAAATGCAAAGCTTTGAAAATGAACACTCATGATCTGGGAGAACAAAAAGGTTACTTTGGAGTTTTGTTCTAATTACAAATAAATTATGTTCATGTTTCTTTGTACAGTGAGCACACATTGTCAGTCACAGAATCTGTTTACCTAAGCATCCTAGCTCTCTAGTAACACACACCACGTGGAATTGCTTCCTCTGCTGACTACAGAGCAGGAGCACACAATGTGCAAGATGCTTCTTTGGGACTAACAGAATTTATTACCTAATTCTTCCTTCTCTACACATGGATGCATGATTCTTGAGCCAAATGTTAAAGTATGCCATGTTTCAAATAATAATTGCAGGTTTAAAACTAAAATGTAAATATGTTTTAGAAATTAGAGTGAAAAGATGTTCCATTTCTGCTTAGCACGTATATAATTTATAAGACGTTCTTCACACTTAGCAATAAATACCATTACAAAGAGATTAACAAAGTAATAGAATTATGGAATAAATCAATAGGAAAATATCTCTTGGGGTCACAAAACTGGATTGTTAGGCCTGGAGACTGTTGGGGATAGGGTATAATGGAAGGGTAGCTTACTAAAGCAAGTGAAGAGCCTGCTAATGTGTTTTCTCATTGTCTTTCAGAGGTCTAATTTTCCCTGGAAACATTCCAGGAAGAGTTAAGTAGCTATGATAGTCACTATGCCCAGAAATCAGCATCATTATTGTTGTGGCTTGTGGGTAACATTATATTCTAAAAGTCACACCATACTGGCTTTTCAGATGTGCAAGGGAAGAAATCAGTCTCTTCAGCATGATGATGCAACAATGGGGGGTGGGGGTGAGCAGGAGTAAGCCAAAACTCACCCTGGCTTTATGTGTTTTGGTGTGACAAGAATGATTATTCAAAAGCAATGGCACAGGGCAATCCCGGGAAAGGGTGTCTAAGTCTGGAAAGTGTAAAGATGCAGTTTGGTAAAGTAGAATCAAATGTGTGGTGGTTTCATAAAATGTGGCTATGGAGTTATCAGAACATGGGGGCAACACAGGGAGGTATTAATCCAATGTAGTCAACACAGGGAGGTTTTAATTCAATGTAGACAACACAGGGAGGTAATAACCCAATGTAGACAACATGAGGATGTATTCATCCAATAGACAACACAGGGAGGTTTTAATCCAATGCAGACAACACAGGGATGCATTTCTCTAAACACTTGGCAGACTCATTACCAGCACAAAAGTACAGACAGACCCTACACAGCTCCTCAGACATTTCAAGCAAGTACCACGTTCATAAACACGGCTTTGCTAGATTCCTCCTCAGGTTCGGTGTGCACATCCTTTCTCCTCGGTGGCTATCTTCTGAAGGATACGGCTCTTACAAGGACCAGCTCAGTACACTTTCTGATCTTTATGGAACTGTTTTCTTCCTTGCTACCCCATGTGCCTTAAACCTTACACTCCCCTCTTTCTGGAAAGCTCATTTCCAGAGAGTTCTCTGGAAACACACCCCAATTCAGTCCTCTCTGCTCTCATCACAAACATGTTTGTGTGCCTTCAAGTGTCTCTGCCTTTTATATGCAAAGTGTGTTTATTCCATTATATTTCAGGCTCCTGGGAGCAGGGACCTTATCATTTATTCTTTCTGAGTCTCCACATTGTTTACTACATTGGTCTCTCATGGAATAATTCTGCTAATGTTATAGTGAAGACTTTAGATCGTTTTTCCTGACCTGTAGAATGCCAATAGCTCTTCTCTCAAAACAGATCACTTCTGCTTGCCAGTGTTCGAAAATGTCTTTTATATCTTAGGTTAACATAAATAAAGTGAAAAAGATATTGGCTGGTGTCATGTGTTAGTTCCCGATTATTTCAACAGGAACAAATACATTCTTATACAATATAGGAATTTAATAAAATTAGCCTCAATTTTATGCTTATAGATGAAAAATATGTCATCTTTTAAAAATAAAATGAATAGTGCCATTTAAAAAAGTCTTGGAGATAAGACCAGCTGGAGCTAGTTTTAGTTGTAGTAAGAACTGTACTGGTCCCTGCCTTGGGCTTCACCAGCTGGCTGAGCAGAATGGGAATGCCAATTGCTGGCTTCCTGAAGATTTACTAACACTGGCCTTAAGGAGGGCATTAGGAGAGCCCAAACGGTGTACAACGTACTATAATTCAGGTCCCTTTAAAAGCACCCAGACAGGAGGTTCAAAAGATCAATGAGATCAGCTGTGTTACTCCACAGTTTCTGCTCATGTGTTGAATCACAGCCTGGGGTCATGAGGACGCCATAAGAAGGGCTCTCAAAGTCTACCTGGGACCATGGTTGGCAGTAGCCAAGGCTAGAGACTTTATTGGCAAGAAAAGGAGCAGGGCCATAGCTGGTCTTGCTAGGGATATATCTAAAACAGGGGGGTGGGGGAAAGATTGACCTCCCTTTATTGATGTTCCCAAAGAAGGTTAACAATGGGCTTGACTATTTTATGGGATGTGGGTGTAAAAAAAAGTAAATATGGGAAGGCATGTGCTTTTTGGAAAAAAAAATCTTTCCAGATTATACAGATTTTTCAATTTACCAACGTTTTTCTTTCTGATTAACTTTCTTGGCCACTACCAGTGGGGTGAGGCTGTGCATAGTGTAGATACAGGCATGCTTTATGACTCTCGTGGAGTGGCATTATTCTTAAGAAGTTTAGCCAGAGGCTAAACAGAGAACAGGGGGTCAAAACACAATTCTTTTTCATCTTGGGAAACTGTATAAAAAGAAGTATCTATTTTGATAGTGAAGAAATTTGTAATATAAAAAACAAAGGGCTTCTATGCAAAATTATGCATATACATCTGTTCTGTTGTGTTATTTTAGCCACAGGCCGAGAGTAAGTATATATAATCCACAAAGGACAAAAAGTATTCCTGGATCTGGAGAAATACCAGTTACGGTATTTTCAGGAAATCGTATCTATTTTAGTAACCTATAAAAGTCTGAGCCCACTCGAGGACCCTTATGAATACTAGCCAAGAAAGAAAGGAGATGCCTGTAGCAAGAACCAATTCACCACTGGAAGCTCCACCTCCCTGGGCCTCCATCTTCGGAGACAGAGTCCGTATTATACTACCCATTTATCAAAAAGAAAGAAATCAAGAGAAGGAGCACCACATTTGAAAAGACTTGTTTTTGAGTCTCAAAAGGAAAGCTCAGAAACAAAAAATAGATCATGTAGGAACTTGGGAAATGAAGCGTACGGAGAAGCAAAGAATCTGAAGTAAAGTGTGGTGTCTACAGTCGTCTTAAATTCTATTCGGTAACACGTGCAATCCAGAGAGGCAGGTTTGCTGAAGCGCCAAGTGCGGGAAGGGGGTGACGTCAGATACCTGGTCGAGTGGTCAGTCCTCGGTCAGCAGCAGGGCGGGCGTCAACGGGTTCAACTGGCGCAGGAAGCAAGAGACAGAGAGCAAACGAGATAAATCAAGATGGTTAGGTCGTGGCTTCTGAATGCAGAGCAGGGAAAAAAGCATGTGCAATAAACAAGCTACGAAAAGGAGCAGCGGGGGGAAAAAGAACCTTCACGAGCTAATCCTGGGCACCAAGGACGGGAGGGGTACCACTTCAAAAGGCTTAGCGCCACCGACGTGCCAACTGAGGGGCGTTTCCTTAGTTTGTTCATAAAAGCACTCACCAGGATGTGTGACAGCATCACAGGAGAAGGCTGGGGAGAGTGGAATTTCCTCTGAGGTAGGTTAGAAATAGTTTCTTGGCTTTTGATTAGAAATAAAATAGATTATATACCCAGCCCAGCAGTAAACCTTAAAGATAGCTCTTTCTACAACTGTCCAATCTTATCTTCTTTTACAGTTAATTAACTACAAAAGGATTATTCGATTGCCAGAGGAAATGCAAATATGAGTTTATCAGGAGAGCAAAGCAAATCCTCCCTTGCCACATAATGTGGCATTTAGTAGAGCAAATTCCGTCTTAGTTTGAGGGTAGAAGGGGTAACCCACAGGCTCTTACTGTCTCTCTTTCTAAATGGCAGCTTTCCTCTGGACAGATGACATTCAGCTGAATTGTATGAAATGAGACCATTTCATATTTGCTGAGAGTCACAGTTATTCCTTTGTATGCATTCTGGGACTGATCCAAAGAAAACAACGTCTGAGGTGTAGTAATTCCCCGGCCGCGGTTCTGCACCAGTTGGCATTCCCAGGGAAATACTTGCCTGAGCTGATACTGGTTTTTGAAGAAATAAGGAAGGGAGAGGGCAATCAAGCCTGTAGGATTAACAAGTGGCTGAAGGGCAGATGAAGTCAAGGGAGGAGGAAACCCCCTGAGTCAGGTCTGGCAAGTGTAAAAAAAAAAAAAAACGAGAAAGAAATGTGAGCACGGGAGTGGAGGGAACCAAGGTGAGTTGCATGGAGTTCTTGGGACCAGCAGCTTCACCTGTTTAGCTTCCAGAGGCTCACAGGCCAAGCAGTCCGTAGAGACCACAAACCCAAATCCGTTCGGAATGGCACCCATTGGCAAGAAGAGTGGAAGGGAACAGACGGACAGTGTGCTGTCTTCACAATATGAGCAAATGGCATTTCCGAGCGCAGGAAGAGACTTGCGTACGTCAAGAGGCGGAAGGGACTTTGCCCATGCAGAGACTGGCAGTGTGGTGGGTAGAAAGAAGAGAGGTGGTGCTAGTGATGAAACCCAGGCCCAGCATCGACAAGGTGTGTGACTGGGCAAACAGCCACTTGAGGCTGTTTCCTCTTATGGAAAAATAAAAATAATATCACTTGCTCTTCCTGTTGCAGAAAGGATCAATTAGTTGTAAAAATCTTCAGAAAGGTCTTACACTATAAGACTGCATTTATTGAATGTCTGGTTATTTCAACAATGACATTTACAGTTTCTCCATATTTCATTTTCCATCACAAATACGTATTGTAATTTTATGACCCCTGTAAAATGGGGTGAGCTGCAGGGTGACTGTACTTTCTTAACTGTCCTGATGATGACGGGCTTAATGGTGCGGCGGCTGCCGGTGTGACCGTAACAAGCTACACCCACTCTGACAGTCACACCTTAGAAAATGTGCCTTTGACTCAGGGAAGCATCTGCCTCTCTGGCACAAAGGCAGGGAGTGAGCTGGTGGTCTCATAATAACCCACCATTATTATGATAATAATGAAAATTTATTAGGGCATATAAAAACCTAAAAGACATTATTCTAAGTGCTAGTCATTAAACTTGGGTAGGAACATAATTCTGATAAAAAATTTTGTTTTAGGATACTGTTTATGATACAAAAACTGCTTTCTGTCTACCTATTTTCTTTTCAGTGATTTGAGAATTTTGTTCACGTATACAGCGTGCTTTGATCAAGTCATCCCTTCAACTCCAATTCCTCCTTCATCCCTCTTCCACTCTTCCCTCCCAACTTCAAGGGTTCTTTTTCTTTTTTTCACCCATGGAGTCCACTCAGCACTGCCAGTCTACACATTGGTGGAGAGACATCGACTGGACCTTGAGCCACATCTTTGATGAGAGCTGGTTCCCTGTCTCTTAGCAGCCATCTATTGCCAATGTGCTCCGCTGGGGTGGGCCTTCATGATCACCTCCTCACTTTCTCTCTGCAGGGATTTAGTCTGGCTTGATCCTGTGCAGGTCTCTTATGCACTCTGTCCACTGCTGAGTTCGTTTGTGCAACGAACTGCCCTGCTGTGTCCCGAAAACACTGTCTCATCATAGGCGTGTACCCGCCAGGCTCTTACCTATTTCTTTTCTCGGGGTAAAAGAACTAAGTGACCAGGCATCTACCGATCTTGATTGTCTTTGGTGAGAAAAACCACACTCTTCTGGCAAGCATTTGAAGCAATGGTGGTAAGGGCGTCAAGGACAATGTGAGGAAATCCTTTGAGAACTGCAGGTATTTTCAGCAGCTCAGGGTGTGCACATAGGAAAGAGAGGCGGGGAGAACAGAGAACACATCTCCCAGGGAAGGGAGCGGCAGGAGTATACTATTATATGCCTTTCCATACTTATTAATTTGAAGGACGTAATGTGTAGGCCTCATGGTGAGTCATCTGGACAAAGAATGACAGAGCCTTTCTAACAAGATTCTGGCTCCATTAAAAAGTTATTTGTGTGTGTGTGTGTGTATTCTAGGCACTTTTCTAAGAGCTTTTCCATGTTATCATCCCACGTAAGGCTCTCCGTCCTACCTTTAAGCAAGGAAGGAAGATACAAACGATCTCAGACGGGAAAATGGGTGGAGAGACGCAGTAATGTGAGCGCTGTCCCATGGCGGGGCTGCGGAGGAATCTCAGACCTGATCGTCAGGTGTGGGGGGCAAGTCCTGGCTACCGTCCCAAGGGGAATGTGCTTAGACCCTAGCCTAGTGTACATGTGTTCTACTACAGACCTTAACTCCCAGCCCACAACAGTTCATCTTTGAATATAACGGACTGGCAAGGTCTCCCCGGGGGAAAACAGTGTTGCAGATAACTCTTAGAAATAACACACTCTTCCCTCTGTTTACCCAGTGACACCCATCCATGATGGCAAGGGCTGGGGTGGGATGGCTCAGTGGATAGGAACACTTGCTCTGCAAACAGGAGGTTGGAGTCTCCAGCACTCACATAAAAATGCAGTCATGGCAGCATATGTGTATCACTCCGGTATTGAGAGCAGAAGTAAGTAGATCCCGAGAGATCACTGGCCAGCCAGCCTACGTGAAACTGCCAGCTTCAGGCTCAGTGAGAGACCCTGTCTTGAGGCAATAAAGTGGAGAGTACTAGAGGAAGATACGCTAAGACCTGCTCGCGCCTCTGGGTGGACAAGCACAGGTGCACACTCAAACTCATGGACAGACCCCGGGTTCCCCCCTCAGATTATCAAAGTAAAAATAAACCAAAAGTGTATTAATTGTTGAAAAGGCTTTTTCTTTTTTTTTTTTTTTTTTTTTTTTTTTTTTTTTTTTTGGTTTTTTTTTGAGACAGGGTTTCTCTGTGTAGCTTTGCGCCTTTCCTGGAGCTCACTTGGTAGCCCAGGCTGGCCTCGAACTCACAGAGATCCGCCTGGCTCTGCCTCCCGAGTGCTGGGATTAAAGGCGTGCGCCACCAACGCCCGGCATGAAAAGGCTTTTTCAAAGTATCTACTCTAATTGAGTATTGGACTGATAAAATTGAGACCCATACCTCAAGACTCAGAGAACATAAGGACCATTGTCCCCTGGGAAATTATGTTATGCTGGTGTTGCTGCAGACTGAATGGATAGATGATGGCTTCATATGTGGTGGATAAACCCTTGCATTATTAACTATATTCCCAACCTCTTCTGTTACTGGTCTATGAGATTCTGCTGTTAATCATTAGCAGTTAATCATTAGCAGGTGTGTGTGCATGCATGCATGTGCACATGCTTGCACACATCTGTGGAGGCCAGGGATCAACCCCAGCTGTCATTCCTCAGGAGCCTTGAATTTTAAGACAGGGTCTCCTACTGGCCAAGACCTTACCAAGGAGGCTAGGCTGGCTACCCATTGTGCTTCAAGGATCAACCTCTCTCTACTTTCTTGGAGACATCATGCCTAGCTTTTATACAGGTACTAGGGACTGAACACAGGTCTTCATGCTCACAAAGCAAAAACAGTTTACTGACTAAGCTATCTCCCCAGGCCCAATGGCAGATCTTTAGCAAGAATGTCTGCTTTAGATGAGACCTAGGCAATACAGAACTGAATGTCAGGCATACATCCACAGGGACTCAACTAAGGCTTTGCATGGACATCTTGACAATACTCAAGAGGATCTCTCTCTGTGAGGTGTGTGTCTACGCACGTGCACACGTTGTTTCCTAAGGCTCATGTCACAGTGTGTGTTATTAATATTAAGGAAAGAGCCAATATAGTATGCACTGAGCTTATAAAATGAGACTCCATTTTCATACATACACATATATCTCATTACAGTCTATACATGGGCAACAATGACTTCAAATGCCCCAAATGTATATAATACCACATATTACCCTGTCTTTGAAAATCAAATGATATATTTTTGTTTTGTTTTGTTAGGATAATGTTAAGAAATGGGAAAGTCAATTATATCTATAAGCTGCCTTTTATTTTTTCAGATAAAAGAAACAAATTGGATTGTTATGCTGTAAAAGAAGTCTACACAAAGATATCTGCAGACTATCTTTTAAAACTGCTTGCCCACCAGGTGTGGTGGCCTATGCCTTTAAACCCTGCACTCCTGAGGCAGAGGCAGGTAGATATCTCTGTGAGTTTGAAGCCAGCTGGTCTACATAGTGAGTTCCAAGACAGCTAGAGCTACATAGAGAGATCTTGTCTCAAAACACAAATGAACATACAAACCAAAACAACCTCCCCCCCCCCAAAGTCAAACAAATGAACCAGAATCCAAACAAACAAAGCCCCCCCCCACTTGCTTGCCCAGTGCTTTTACATACTGAGGAAAGTCGCAGGTAGAATCCTTCTGCCTTCGTAGAAAACATTCTTAGTTTCAAGAAATCAAGGTGTTTGTGTGCATGCAATTTATACTAAAATGTAAAAATGGCAAAACAAGCTAATAGATGCTGTTTCCTAAACAGGTACTTTTGTCAAAGTCCCTGTGGAAAAGCTACATGACCCAGGTGTGCAAATGTATTGGTTGAGAAAAACTTAAAAAATTCTTTGAACTTTGGTAGGAAAAAACATTCAGCACAAGTTCCATAATTTTGACAGCTGCCTTGCATTGAAATATCTTAGCATGAAACTGTTTAATTCTGGAGCAAGCTTCCTGGTTGCCTACTTCTGCATTTAGTGTAATCTGAACTTTCACGTAAGAATCAGTATCCTGGGGCTGGAGAGATGGCTCAGAGGTTAAGAGCACTGGCTGCTCTTCTAGAGGTCCTGAGTTCAATTCCCAGCAACCACATGGTGGCTCACAACCATCTATAATGAGATCTGGTGCCCTCTTCTGGCATGCAGACAGAACACTGTATACACAATAAATAAAAAAAAAAAAAAAAAAAAAAAAAAAAAAAATTAAATAAATAAAAATAAATAAATAAATAAATAAATAAATAAATAAATAAAAAAAAAAAAAAAAGAATCAGTATCCAAGGAAGATTATTTCAGTGTCTGTCGATTTCACTCTACAGGCCCTGTCAAAGCTTCTCTCAATGGTCAAATTATATGCCCTTAATTTGATCACCCTTTTCATTAAAGGTGGGCATTCTGGGCCAAAAGCTGATAATTACAAGTCAAATGTTACGATTTCATGGAAGCAATAAAATCTCTTGGTGAGAGTAATTTTTAAAAATTCTTTATTGGTACCTCAAATTCCAACACATGGGAGGCAGAGGTAAGTGGGTTTCTGAGAGTCCAAGACTATCTGTCTCTGTCCCTCACAACCAGTAACATGTGGCATAGCCTATGTGTTTTATTATGTGCTTTTATTTTGAGATGGGGTTTCCCTGTGCTACATAGACTGATCTTGGGCAGCTGGTAGATGTGTACCACTAGGTATGTAAATCTACCAAAAAGGGGAAATAAAAATTGGACTATCTGTGCTACGAAATATCAGTTTATTTACTCCGCAGCATTAAAATTTAAAGAATAATCCAAAAATCACCTTTATGTAATAGATATATTATTTTAATAGATACACAGTAACAACTTTAGTATAGTTATTACTTTGTGTGTGTGTATGTGTGAATGTCTGTATACAGGTGTGTATATGTGTGGGCCCATATGTGTGTGTACAGATGGCAAATGTCTGTCTTGATTTCTCTCCATCTTATAGTCTGAGGCAGGGTCTGTCATTCTAATAAAGAGCACACGGGCACACACCAGAAGGCTTTTGGCTCCAGCGAGGGACTCTTACCTTCATTTTCTGTATTGGCTGGCACGGAGTCTACCCCGAAAGGATGCCATGGCTGGAGCTCATCCAGGCTGAACTCCCCGTTCACAGGAAGAAGCTCCACGGTGGTTTTTGTTTCAGTCAGAGACGGCATGAGAGCATCGTTTCCGTAACTGATTCTGGGTTCACTGATCATGTTGGCCAAGACATCATCGGAGTAGTTCTGCTCTTTCTGAAGCAGCTCATCTAAACAAAAGCAATTGTGCCCTTAGTTAATGTCTGGTCACAAGGCCACAGCTCCAGCAGCAATTCCTGCTATGTACTGTGTCTGACAGGTTTGTCATTTGGCTCCACCTAACATGTACAAACTAAGTTCCTTCAGGAAAGTTACGGCTAGCAGCTGTCCAGCTGGGCTTTGACCCCATGGAGGACGGCAGTGGAGGATGCTATCCGGCTGCTGCTTCACTCCTCCTGACGTTAACCTTGACGGTTAACCGCCTCTTTCTTTCCATAGACTCCCCGTATATCCAGTGATCATGAAGGAAACCATATCATGGGGTGCTAACACCAAGCATGGAAGCTAGGCAAGGTACAGTCTCTGAAGCAAGAGACATTCTTTATCCCCATCTTCTGTGAACATGTGGACGGGCGAGGAAAGGGTTATACACGGGCCGTCTGCTCCATTCAGTCATTACCCTTCGCCTGGAAAACACCTGTCTTCCCCAAATGCAGCAGGAACTGAAAATATGCACGTTGTCCTCCAAGGTACAGTCCTGTGGACACCGAGTGTTGCCAATTCTCTGGGCTATTCTTCCATCTCTGCCCCTGGGCATCATGCATGCATGTGACCCGAGCTGAAAGCTCCTGCCTTTCCTCTCTGTCGCGTCTGTCTTCCAAGGAATCCCATCAGCACCCACCCGCCCCCAAAAACCAAGCAGGGGGGAAAAATCATCCATATGGAATATCACCGTTTCATCCGAAGTTCTGAGGGTCTAGTGAAAAATCCTCCAATTACACCTTTCACCATTTAAATAAAATTTATTGGGGGAAAAAGAAAAATAGAACATAACTTTGTATTTGAGTATAGTTGCTACCAAAAAAAAAAAAAACACAGAAGATTTGTGACTCTTCTCTTATATTACAAAAAGTTCACCTGATACTTTTATTATAATTAGAAAAAATTAGAGGCCCATGGATGGCATATGGTATTAATATTTGGTCAATTTACGTTATGTCATTAATCAGTCATACCTGTATCTAGAGTTTACTGGATTATATATTTCAAGGCAATCACTAGTTAATACCATGCGGAAGAAAATTAAATCTGGATTTATTTGACTTGTAATATTTTACTATCATCCTTTAAATTCTCTTTTAAGTTGACAAAAAAGTCAATTTACTGGAAAAATTAAAATTCTGTTCAAATGTACCCATTAAAACAATTTGAAGGGACAGCATTAAAGTATGCGATTAATATCTTCCTGTAAAGTCAGTTTTATTACAAGAGATTATTTTAAATGATAGAATCACAAGCAAATTAGTTCTTTTGAAGTCTAATTTGAGTTATAATATATACCTACTCAGTGTGGCACTGATCTAAAATTCAATATTTGATGCTTGCAATGACCTTTCCCACACAGATAAAAAGCCCTCATTAGATTTCCTCTCGACTTTTTCATGTCTTACCAAGTCACAGGTAATGGCCAATAACTTAGCCAGAGTCTGATTTAATAAATTAAATGGGCATTTCTTTTATATAAATCTTAGGCTTTGACTCATTAGTCTGAAGTCAAGATAGTCTGGAATAATTATCGGTGCCTCCATGTCCATCCTGAGGAAGGAAGCCCAGCTAGGAGGGAGCTCTTGGCTGCTCAGGGTCTCTACCACATTTATCACCACTCACTCCCTAGACTTCGGAACCTTTTCACGGTCTTGCTATTTCTCCATGACGTCTCTGAATAATTTCGCCAAAAGCGAAAGAGAGTGTGAGAGAGAAACCCCCGTTAAGATCTTCTTCATGTATGCCTTTCCATTACTTTCTCCTATGAAAACGCCATCTGAGCATGAAAGTGTAAGGATCTCCTACATGTGGACAGAATTGAAATGCTATTTCCTCATGTCTGACTTTTTTCTCTCATTCTACATACTCCAAGAATTTGGAGGGTATATTACTGTGGGCCTCCCTCCTGGTCTATGGACTTGGTTCCTCCTCTTCTCCCTCCTGCCTTCCATTCCACAGTTAGTGCAGACACATTCTCAAATTCTCATCTGCGACATATACTTAACACTACTGACGACATTTGAATTCCGATTCTGAATTCTCTCGTTCGCTCCCTTTTCTGTGGCCTCTCACTTCTGCCTTGCCAATTGTAGCTGAAGACTTACTGCCTGCTGAATGTCCCGCAGAATTCAGGTATTGAAACTTATTCCCCACTGAAGTAACAATGCATGGGGTTGTGGGGATTCAGGGGTGTGATTCAATGAAGGATCCCATTGCTATGAATGGGGTAGAGTTTGTTCTCTCTGGAGGGCACAGCCACAAGTCACTACTCTGAATGAGGAAAGGTGGAGTTCTATTAGACACTCAACCTTCCAGAATCTTCTCAGCCCTGTGCTTAGGACCGTGAAAAATAAATTTCTCTGTGTAGCTTTGCGCCTTTCCTGGGACTCACTTGGTAGTCCAGGCTGGCCTCGAACTCACAGAGATCCGCCTGGCTCTGCCTCCTGAGTGCTGGGATTAAAGGCGTGGGCCACCACCGCCCGGCCAAATTTCTATTTTCTATAAACTACCCAGGCACAGATACTGGTTGTTGGTTTTTATTGTTGTTTTTATTGTTTTAGTTTAAGACAAAGAGTCTCATGTAGTCCAGGCTGGCCTCAAACTCTATGTAGATGAGGGTAACTTTGAACTCATAATCTTCCAACTCCCCCAACCGGAGATTAGAGGTACATACCACTACATCCAGTTCAGATATTGTTAAAGAACGCAAACTGACTGATTGCTGCTCTTCTTACTAAACGTCATGTGACTGTCTTCCCCAGACCTTTCCCAGATACTGAGGCACGACTCCTCCCAGTGTCAATGGGTCCTCATTTTGTTCTGAATTAATCAAGATGCTGCAGTCCTTCAGTGCTCCTAACCCCCTGTATACCTTCAGCCATGTGGCTCGTGATTGCTTCCTGTCTACACCACACCTCTTGAGCTGTGGTATTGAACAGTGCGCGTTATCATCGTTCAAGTGTTTGTTTGCAGAGTTATCAAACAGAAGCAAGAACACCTTCCACCTGGTAAGGCCGACTCACAATCACATTAGCCCTACAGAGTGGGCATTGTTCCCTCCCCCACCCTCACCTCAACAAGTATTTCTCAGAGCAGAGCAGCTGGAGGGAGAGGAGACTCCATGCCCATCTTGCTCCCGGCAGTGAAAAAGGCAGAATAGGAACTCACAACAGGGAAGGTCTTACATTTGATACATTTGCATACAGGGTCCTGGGAATTTAAGGCAGAGATAACTGTGGCAACCTTTTCTCATTTATCTTTTAAGCTGATGCAAGATAGTTCTTCCAAATGGGTACAAGATACAGAATGCCGGGAACACCACTGGCTTTCAGGAAATTCATGCGACAGCGATGGGGTTTGGTGGTTAAGAGCACTGGTTGCTTCTGCACAGGACTTGAGTTCAATTCCCAGCACCCACATTACTCACAACCACCCACAACTCCAATTCCAGGGGATCTGATATCTTTTTCTGAACTCCACAGCTACCAGGCACACGTGTGGTACAAATACAAATATGCAGGCAAAATGTTGATATACATTTAAAAAAATCTAAATCCCCTCAAAACAAACAAACAAACAAACAAAAAAACCTATTAGGAAATTCATGTGAAAAGCTGAAATAGTCAAGAAAAGTGACATTTTTAGTTGAGAGAAAAGCACTTAGCCTTTGTGCATAAAGTAGCAGAAATCCATATTATTATCTTGATTTAACACAGGAAATTTAGAAATAACCATTTCTGGCTCTGTCATTTGGAACAAGGAACTCAGTATGGTCTTAAGGGCAGGGAGCTGGATAAATTCAACAGAAGTATCATTACCACTGTAGGACTCTACTCTGTGATCATAAAGTGTTCAGGACAGCCAGGCTACTTTGTGATTACGGGCTCAGGGTTTACCATTGGCAAATGCACAGGCGCTGGGCAGTTGTGCCTGTGAAAAGAGCAGGGAGCAGTGTGATTGTTTCACTGCCCATTTTCAGCTTTGATTCTGTGGTGCGGCTAAACCACCAGAAACCATCCTCTACTGCGCTGGTGGCTCTGATGAATTATCCTTTTATCTGGATTAATTTAATATTTTATCACAATGCTGGGATGGCCTGTATTGAGGACCACCGAAGCTTTTAAATAGCTAAGCTTGCCAATGGCTATATTACGCTAAGAGATGACATTCATTTCCCCAAGACTCCTTTTCCCCCTTCTTCTGGAGAGCTACTTATTATTGCGCCAAATTGCATCAGTTACTTCTGCAGTGAATTATCTAACACCCAGACACTTGAGGCTTATAAGTTAAAGCAGGAATATTTAACTGCGCCCAGTGTTGGCAATATTTAACTTATGGTTTAAGCACCGGAAGTAAATGCAAACACAAACACACAATGAATCCCATCCTCCTCCTCTTTCAAAAATGCTTTGATGATACATGTAGGCAAACTTAGAGTAAACAGGAAAGAACTGGGAGTGGGGAAGAGCGGGGTATCACCTCTAGCTATTGTGGAAAACATTCAAGGTATTTCAAAGAAAGCAACATCAAGAGAGATTCGAGACACAGTGATTCATCTTCAAATGACTTAAAACTTTCACTGTTGGTTCTGTAGATGCAAAAGATGTTCATGGTCATTCATTTTTTTAGGGAAATGGCCTCATGAATAAAAGGTCTACTGGAGGAGGGACCATATGAACTCTACATAATCCACCTCATAGTCTCTTTGTAACTATTAAGTGACCCATCATTTAATATATATATCATATATAATATTATATATAATACAAATATCTTACAAAATTTTAAGGGCTACCTTTTAGGTTTTCAGAAAATAAAATTTGTAGACATTGAGTCAATTGGTTCTCTTTCTACAAGCTTCACAATTACTGATAATTAATTGCTGATTGATGCCTTCCATAAGTTGGACATACTGAGGAGGGTTTTTTTTCTTCATATAAATGAGGTGTTACCTTAGCCTTGAGCCCTGTCAAATAAGGCCATTAAAGGCCTAGTTTGGAGATCACTGAACAACTGGGTCCTTGGCCTTGGCATGATTTTCTTCTAGGATTGAACCTTTATTGACATTATAACTGTCTCTATTTTGATTCTTTGAATCCTAGTGAAAAATAAAAAACTAATTTCCAACCTCTATCAAAATGGGAATTTCTTTTTAACTTTGTATAACTAGATTCTCCTGTAACTAATTTTTATCATTAAATAGATACTTATACGTCTGCCTGCTGCTTCTTATACCACACTGTGCCCCTCCCCGCACCTCCAGGTGCACCGGAAGTATCTGTAAAAGGGTTGTAATAGTTCCCCATCAAGAGGCTCCACTATAAATCAGCCACCATCCATTCTAGGCATCTTGCCCACACCAGAACTATGAGATCAGATTTAATTTTCCAACCAGAGCTTGTGTGTATCTGACTTTTGGCTCAGCCTACTACTGCGATGATGTCATTAATATCCTTGTGGCCTCTGAACTCCTTAAGGCCCCCATTCTTTATCCACAAGATTCCAGGTGCTTGGGTGACAGTCCTGTCATGTAAACTCAAGCTCTTTAGGTGTCCTTCGGGGATCTTGTTGGAAACCCAGAATTATGGCATGTGTTGCAACCCATGATTATAATTATGCACTTGAGGGGCTAAGATAGGGTTCCAAGTCTAAGGCTTACCCAGGGTATATAGCAAGTTTGAGGATTTCCTGGGTTACATAGCAAGATTTTATCTCAGAGAGGGAAAAAAAAGAAGTGCACAATCCTAGTCTCCCTTCCGACCCACAGATACGGGGAAATAAATCTGCACATTGAGAGGCCTCCCAGGTGACTGCCATTTGTGGTGCTGTCTGAGAGGACCAGAGCCACAAGCCATGCACAAGTATTACTGTGTAGTGGTCTCAGTTCCCTTCATAAAAGACAGACCAGTCTGCAAAACAGAATGTGAAAACGAAGCCAAGTGTGGCTAAGAAGCACCTATCGCCAGAAGACATGCACGCGAACACCTTACAGAGACTCGCTCCTCAAACCCAACACTCAGGTGCCTTTAAACTAATTCATGGCCACATTTCTACATCAGGATGCCCCAGGAAAAGTAAGAACAGCCATGATTTCTTTCTTTGCCAAGTCATTTACTGAGCAGGAAGGGGCAGTCCAGACAAGTTTTAGGGAAGCAGGTTGGTGTTTTGCAGTCTCTGAGAATAAGAGTGTATGTACCAGAAGACACCAGGCCACATTTCATTACCGGCTCTTCCCAGAAAGGAGGAATATTCCTGCACTGGGGATACTTTGTACACTAGTGTAGCCTGGCTTAGCTTGGCTCCGTGGAGCAGCAGCTCATAGGGATGCTGACTTGGGGGAGAACCTGTGGTGTCTTTCTATGACTACTTCGTGTGATTGTGATGCTCTGCTTATGTGCAAACCACAGCTATCTTCAATGCCATGACACTTGAGCCCTGGTATAACATAACACCTTAAAAAAAAAGACACACGACCCTCTTGACACTAGTCCATGTCTGTGGCCTCTATAACTATTCACCGGCTCATTTGGCACCCAAAGCATCCCCCATTGAGAACAGAACGCACAAGCATCCATTCCGAGGTTTAAAATTAAGAAGTGAGGCATGCTCACATGCCTGTAATACTAGCACTTGGGAGTCTGAAACTGGAGGATTGTAAGTTCTACACCAGTCTGGTTATGTAGTGAGTTCCAAGCCAACATTAGGTATGGAGTGAGATTATGTCTCAACATAATAAGATAGATAGATAGATAGATAGATAGATAGATAGATAGATAGATAGATAGATAGATAGATAGATAGATATCAAGGAGCAGAACTAATGTTCTAATAGCAATCTGAGTACCCCGGTTCCTAATGTGATCTTCTCATCAGTCCATGAAAATTTCCATGTTATTTAGAAAGGGATAAATGCAATTATTATTATTTTTTCCACCAAAAGAAGAAACTAAGGTAGAAGAGGGTAAAGCTCTAGCTCAGGAGTTTCTTGAGGTACAGTGGCAATGCCAGATGACAGTACTCATGTCTAAAATGAGGATTATTGTTGTTTAGATGTTTCTTGGCCACAGAGTTTTAAATGGAGTGTCTTTGGTCCACTCATGGCAGGGAACTGTCCCGAGAGAGGATTCACACAAGGCTGTACATCACTTTTTAAAATATTTCTTATTGCAAGTGACATTTTCCTGAAATACCATTGTCGTCTGGTCTAGACTGAAGTCTCAGAAGAAGTGTCTATCCCTTGAAGACAAGTTTCCTTGTGGGTTTCAAACTCCTACATCAAACAGCCCAGTTCTACCAACCCCAAAAGTCAGAAATGAAGATGAAACACAGCCAAGCTCCTTGGCCTTGGAAAGAGGATTAAAAAAGCGTCCCTTTCCACATTTATTTACGGAACCTGTGCCAAGGTCCTGATCTTATTTCCAACCACTTTAGGGGGTCTTAATCCTCCTGAAATGTTAGCAACCTGAGGAGGAACTGACTGCAGAGTTTACACACTACAGCAATGGTCTTGAAAGAAAGTTTGTGGCTTGAAGTTCTAATTCTCATACACGTGCATTACATGGAATGTATGTGCTTTAGAAATGACTGATACTGAGAAGAATCTAGCTCTAAGGGGCCACTGTATGTTTAACTTACTTTAAAAAAAAAAGATCTTTTTTTCCAGGTGTGGTGACACACACACTTGTAATTCCAGCACATGGGAGGTGGAAGCTGAGGATCAGGAGTTGAAGGCCAACTTGGGCTGTTTAGGAAGACACTACCTCATAGCTGTCAATCTTTATAAAGGTATATGTCTTCCTCTGGTCGGTTTCTAGTGAAATGGCATGGTATGGCTCTTAACACAAACAGATATAAACTATATAGTTTCTATCATAGGACCATTCTTTCATACATCTTAAACCCAGGAAATGGCTGTTTCTTCACATTCGAGGGGAAACACCAGCTGCCTTGGGTTGTTGAGGGATGTGTACTGTTAGGCTAAAGGGTCTTCAATGTAATTATTCTGTGCAATTCTCTCAATGCTGTTGCAGAGGCTTACCCTCTGTGACCAAGGGATATTTGTCACAGAGACCATGACTTCACTGTGACTCCGTCATAGTCTTGGAGGAATGAACCAGGGGGAGCTAATTACAAGAGTAACATCTCATTCAGTGCAAAACGTCAAGGAAAAAGGAATGAGAACAGTGTTTCACATTTCAAATGTTTCCAATCTTGAGAGAGCAGACTCTTCTAGCTATCCCTCCATCCTCATTTTTTTATTTAATTTTTACGGTTGTGGACGAAGAGAACAACATTTTTGAGGTTACTGAGGCATTATCTCTAGCATAGGTTAATTAGGTTTGGGGACACACGAAGTTGGACTCATGAGGAAGAATTCTTTCCAGTTAGATTCTCCAGCCCTTAATTTTCAATTTATTGGAAGGCTCTTTGGCATGCTTGGTGTCATTTATTGTATGTTGGCTTAAAAATGAAAGATTAGTATATTTATAATAGCATCACCTATTATTCTGAAAGACTAATTCAAACGACAGTCTTCACTCTCTTTTGCACATTTCATAGAGTCAGACTGTAGCCCTACTGAGCCCAGAGTCTCCTCCTGGTGCCTTCCTGGCTGCTGTGGGGTGTTCTGGACATCAGTCCCTGAGGTTCTCTCCTCCCCACCTGAGCTCTGAGCCAACTCTGATAGAGGAAATCACCCTGTTTACTTTTGAAGAACACCGGGCCCTTGCACATCTCCACGAAGGTTTCTTGGAGGTGAGGGAGTCACATACATAGCCCACGACTGACTCAGCTGCACGTGCACCGGACGTCAGCTACAGTGTGCGTCCTCAGACACACAAGACCCTGAAAGAGGAGGGCGACTGTGCTGCGATGGCCACAGCACTGCTCTTCACAGCCGTGCAGCTGCAGACAAATCTTCCGTGGGAGCTCTCACTGTGATGACTGTCCCTTACAGCCGTGTCCTTGTGTGACTTACATGAATGTAGCTCCACAGTGGCCCTGTCTCACAAGGGCTCTCCCTCAAACTTGAAAGAGAGCTCTGCCTGCCCTGCCCTAAGAAGACAGCAGATGAACAGCATAGGGATCACACTGCTATGCTGGGAAGGGAGCTCAGTGGAGTGGATTCCAGCTGACGAGTGGCTGACAGACCACTATTTTCAGGAGGAAGGAAAGAATGGGTCAGCAAAACTGGCGAGCCTATGGTAGAAAGGAAGATCTCAACATCCATAGACCATGTCATGGAGAGGGACTAAGAAGTATGCTGAAAAACAGGGGGTCAGTGTGGAAAATGTGCCTAAGTACACATAGCATTACAATGGAGGACAGGCTACTTTCTCTACACACAATACATCTCTGTATGCATGACAGCTCATTTTAAATGCTAATTGGTGCATATTTTAAAAAAAAAAAACCCTAAATTTGTCTTTTATACTCTTCTGTACACTGGCCTGTTTGTCTTTAACACAATCCTGCTTTCCAGTGAGCAGTCCTAGCTATGGCAAAGGCCCTTTCTCTCCTGCAGTGGCTCATTCTCATGCTCCCCTAACAATACCCAGGGAGACTGTGAAAGCGCCAACTGTCAACTTGATAGGGTCTGGAATCACCTAGGAGACTAGCCTCCAGGCACACTGGAGGGGTTATTTAGATTAGGTTACCTTCTAGGCATGCCTATGAGGGATCATTTCGATTAGGTTAATGGAGGTAGGCAGACCTACCCTAACTGTGGGCAGGATCCTTCTCTGGGCTTGAGTCCTACTCTGCCTAAAAAAGAAGTCACTACACAAACTTGAACATTCATCACCAGCTGCTTCCTCACTGTGTATGTGATGTGACCAGCTGCCTCAAGCTCCCGCTGCCTTGCCTGCCTTGTCTGGATGGACTGTGCCCTTGAATGGCAAGCCAAGCTGCTCTGTCAGGGTATCTTACCACAGCAACAGGAAAAAGTAAAACAGAGACCAAGCCTGCAAATGGCGAGTGCTAAGTAAGCATTAAGGGTTTAGCAGGGGATGGGGTATATCTGTCTCCAGTAAGGCATTCACGGTGCACAGAGGTGAGGCGTGGAAAGGACTCCGCCTAAGTACTCCGAAACAAGGAATCTCTAACTACTGGAACCTTAATTAGTGAGCTCATCCACTCATCCTTTAATTAATGAATGAGTTCAGTTATTCATCTGGCAAGCAATCTTATCATCTTCCAGACCAGTGCCAAAAATAATTAGCACAATCTCTTTGCACTCAAAGAACTCGAGACTCATAGGAAAGGAGCCCCCAACCCCACATACACACAAGTGCTAAGACTATCTTCCCCCTCAGCCACCTCCCCATGTTTTCTGGTCTCTCATTGAACCTGGAGCATGATGGCCATTCTGGGATCTGCCTGTCTCCATCCTCCCTCCCTGGGCTGTCACCCCAGCTTTTCACCTGGTGCTGGGGATCTGCACTCAGACTCTCCTTCGCAGCAAGCACTGTCCCCAGTCAGCCAAGTCTCCAGTCCTCAGATCCCTTTCTCCTTCCCTCCATTCCCTTCCCCCTTCCCCAGTCAACTTCCCACCATGACTGTTGACAGAGCATTTGCACTGGATTAGGTGTTATGAGCAGGGCAGGAATGACTTATGGTGCACAAGAAGATGCATACAGGTTCTATACACATCCGAACTGTCACTCGATATAAGGAACTTGAGCGGCTATGGATTCAGGGATTCCTGGCATGGGGTACTCTGGAATCCATCCCTAACTCCCAACACGGAGGGATTCTGCCCAGTTCATGGGAGATTATATTCCAATCTCTCCAAGCTGCTTCTAATTTCTATACTCCCCGGCTTAGTATAAGACCACCTAAGATGCGTTGGGCTCTGTTGAAAATACGTGAGTTCTAGAAACTTATTTATTTTTTTAAAAAGGTTATCTTAAAGTGCTGTTTTCATGCCCACACAACTAGCCTCTCCTCACCTCACCCAGCTTTCAAAATGGTTCAACTTGAACAGAGAGCCTGTCTCTAAATAAACACTATTAAAGTGTGATCATCTTCAGTAACATATAATTAATTTACTTAGAAGTTTACTCCTCATAATTACCACAGCACACCAGTATCCCTCTGCAAATTGCATGCGCTTTATGCAGTCCTTATTTATGCACACTGTAAGTTTCAACAATAAATTGAGAAATGATCCATATTACTGTGTGTTTATACATGTCTTTTCATCTTCCCAGTGAGGTAAACATTAATTAACCCTGGCTAATTAACCCAGCCACAGTTTACAAATTCACTCCTTTATCAGTCTCATGTGAAAGAGAAGCACTGAAAACCTCTCACAATTGGGTACCAATTAAACACAGAAATTAATTTTTTTTTTTCATGTACAGGGCAAAGGTTCAGGACATGTAGTTGTTTGATTTAAACATGGTAGTATTTGGGACCGTACCTGCAGATTATTAGAGATCGAGGAAAGGAAAACAGACTGCCTGTTACTAGTTGAAATGCTCACCTACCTCACACATACAACTGCATCTGGGACTCTGGCCTTATTTGGTAATAGGGTCTTTGCAGATGTAATGGATTTAAGACGATGTCATGCTGTGGAGGATGTCTTCCTGTCTATTGTATCATACTAGCAAAGACAGAGCAACAGAGAGGAGAGAGTGTGAGGTGGGGATGGGATACCATCTCTACAATCCAAAGGACAGGCAAGCTCCAGAACCAAGAGAAAGCACTAGAACAGACTGTGTCCTGCAGTCTTCAGACAGGTGTGGCCTGCTTCTTTGGGACTTCTGGCACTCAGAATGGTGACAGAAGATACTTCTTATAGTTTTATGCCATCCATTTTATGGTACCTGGTGACTGCTGAGGCAAGGTAACTGCTGATAGCATAATCATTCTGACGACCCATAGTGACACTGGAGGAGAACGTGGCTTTATTAGTGTATTTCACTTGAGCCTGGGAATGGAGGGAGAGGGATAATCTGGCTATATGGGAGCAGCTACTTCCCCTCCAAATGTCGGAAAGCCTTAAGGGCAAACCATTCCCTCCTTTCAGCTCTCTGTTCTCTTTCAACAGCCTTCTGAAGAGAACATCCATTTCCTTTCCTGACCCACGCTTATCCTGAAAAGACCCCAAGAACTTTAGACGCCCGAGTCAACCCTTCAATTCAGCAGGGAAGTGGAGTGGCCTCTTCAAGAGCCCTGTAAACACAGAGGTTACATCACTTCCTTCCTAGGGAGCCAGAGAAGCTGAGCTGTGCCTGGCACCAAGACATGTGGCAAATACCAGACGAGTTTCAGATTTTACTAAACTCACAGTGATGACACCACCATCCTAGAGGCCAGGACGGGAGAACGGCGCTCACGCCCAGCGACTCCACTTAGAGAAGCCGGGACAGCTGGAGGAATCCATAAAATTGAGCCTGTCAGTTTCAATTTAGGGCTGAGAGTGAACAAACTCGGTCTTAACAAAAGCAGTTTCAAACAGCTAACAGTTATGCTGTTGTTTGTCTATGATGCCTGGAACAGAACACTGCATGGAATGAGTGCTTAGCAGCATCTGAATTGTTAGTAATTCTCTGGCTCACCACATGGGAAATGGTGGCCATAATATCTGTTCTGGATTTGAAAAAGAGGATCTTCCTGCTTCAATATCTGAGTGGCTAACATTATAGACATGTGCCACCACCCCAAGCTTGAGGTTATTTTTTTTCTCATAACTGAGTATCAGAGAATGAATAATTTATAAAGAGGTTTCTGCAGGGGCTTCTTTAGTTACCATCTACTGCTTTCTTAGTGTACAAAAACCAACAACAAAACAAAACAAATCTTTGTTTTCTTTCTAATATTGAGAGAGAGAGAGAGAGAGAGAGAGAGAGAGAGAGAGAGAGAGAGAGAGAGAGAGAGAGAGAGAGAGATAGAGAGAGAGAGAGAGAGAAGAGGTCCTTTGATTCACACTCCTGAAGGTAGAGATCAGGGCACCTGGTATGTGGCAAGGGACCTCCTATTGGGTCACCACAGAGCAGAGGGCTCGCTAGTGAGGCAGGGCAGACTTCTATAGGAGATCTTCTTAGCTACATAGAGCTCCTATCTAATCCTGATTGACACCCAAAGACCCCACCCCGAAGACAATTAGCCCACACCCTTGGGGAGTCTGAACAAAAGTTCCTCTGAGCTTTCTTTCTGCAAGGCTGAGTAGCTGAGGGGAGCTGCAGGGACCATGAAAAGTCTGGAAGGTGGCAAGTCCAGAGTCACTTCTCTTAGGGCCCCTTCAGTCACTGTATCAGCCGTTTACCGCCGTCCTCTGTGCCGGACCCAATGCACTTTTGACCATTTGGTCAATCCTTCGGAACGTGCTAACAGAGAACTAGTTTCCAACCAATCAAAAAGCTAAATGTCATCAGCTAGCATCCAAGGCCTAGCTATAGTTGGGCTTTCTCTGCTTCTCTTCACCTTTACCTGCCTGATGTTTCCAGCAATGCATTTCGACAGTGTCTTGATTCGGGGCTGTCTTTGTTCAGCGACTGCACAAAACTGCTTCCATGCTGGAGCATGGAATCTGTGTTCCAGGTCTTTGCCAGATGTGGCTTTAGAATAAATTATCTCTAATGAGGTGAGAGGTGTTTTTTGTTTTTGTTTCTTTTGAATTTGTGTGTGTGTGTGTGTGTGTGTGTGTGTGTGTGTGTGTGTGTGTGTGGTGATTAAGTTTACACCCGAGGTTTTGAGGAGGCAAACACACACACTGGGACTCTAACAGTAGCCCAGGTCACTAATGTACCTATCTAGCCATACTGAGGCAAAGAAAGAGCAGACATCTAAATGACTTTTCTAAGGGATTCCATTTTCTCTCTTCTCTGTGTTCATGAGGAGGTGACAGCTGGAGAATGAGGTGCAATTAAACCTGCTCACTCTGACATGCAAGAAAAAGGCTTTGAAAAAAATTTTATGTTTTTGTTTCATTACCTTTGGGACAGAATTTTAATATACAACCTAGACTGGTCTGGAACTCACTCTGTTCTCGGGCTGGCTTTGAACTTGGGAACAACTGAGATTATGGGCATTTGCCTGAATACCTACACAGCCGGGAATTAGTGTACAGCTGCTTCATGGAGAAGACAAGGAAATGGTCGAATTTTTTACTGCACCATTCCCAAGTGCTCCAATCCCCCGGCCGTGCTTTCCCAGGATGGAGGGAAACTCCTAATGGTCGCTTCCTCACAGATCGGGGACACACCCAGTCAGGTTAGTCTATCTGTCTTCAGGACAAAAGAAGAGCTGGTATTTGATTTCTAGTCCATGTCCCTCTAGGAAACACTTTGGCAGTGGTTTCCAGGGTCCTCCTTTGTCATCTGAAACATACACACGTGACTGCTTAACACAGTGAGCCGCCTCTTGGGGGCTGGCATCTCGTGTTGGTAGCCAGAATGCTTCTTCTGTTCTTCTCTGCTGTCCCTTCTCTAACTGACACGCGGTTCTTGAGCTGACACTAGGCTGTCAGTCAACTGTCCAAGACACAGATGGCCACTCCAGGCATGCCATTAACTTTCTGTTTGGGCTCTTAGTAAATTAGCACCATTCTGGATTTGAAGGCTGCCTATACAGATGATGTCTATGGCGGAATCGGGGATAGAAAATGAAGAATCAGGAGCAGGAGAGGACAAGGACCCATGAAAGAGATGAGCAGGCTCACGATTTCTCAAGAGCCAGGAAAGCAGCAACTCAGGAAAAAGTTCTGAGAGTGAAGCCTGCCTCAAGCTTGTACTGTTTGTTTATTCCCCTCAGAGAACAGTAATCGTAGTTAATAAGCAGTCAGAGCTGGGGGAGTGCTCAGTAGGTAAGGACCTGAGTGCTGTGGCCAGACACACACACACACACACACACACACACACACACACACACACACACACACACACGCACGCACACACAAAGGACTTGAGTTCTGTGGCCAGATTTCCCCCTCCCCATACACACACAGAGGAGAGAGGGAGGGAGAGGGAGAGAGAAAAAGACAGCTGTGTGTCTGTCCTGTTTATAACCTCAGAATGGGGACAGGAGGATGCTTTGGGCACCCTGGCCAGCCAGTCTAGTCTACTTGGTAAGTTTTAGACCAATGAGAGACCTTGCCTCACACAGAAGGTGGGAAGAACCTAGGGAACAAAACCTGATGTCCTCTGGCCTATGCATGCACACATATGCACACATACACCTGCACACACGTGAACACACAACAAAAACAAAGAGATAAAGCAGTTTATGCCAATTATTTGGTTAAATTAAACACAGCATCAACACTGTGTCACCTAACAAAGCTGTACTCAAGCTTCAAGGTAAGCATCATTTCTCTGTAACATTTTAGACAATGGCCTCTTGGAAATACATGTTTGTTGACAGGGATGCAGTCTGATGATCCTTTTGTGGTTGAAAACATCCCTTGTCAAACATGCGCTTGCTACACCTAGTCCATTGAACAGCAGAGCTCAAGACGGGACAATGTGGACTGTTGCTGGTTACCCTTCTGATCATGTGAAGGGCTGCTGTGTAGTTTCGTGTCAACTTGACAAAAGCTAAAGTCATCTGAGAGGAGGGAACCTCAATTAAGAAAATACCTCCATAAGATTGGGCCATATACAAGCCTTTAGGGCGTTTTCTCAATTAGTGATTGATGGGGGAGGGCCCAGCCCATTGAGGATGTGGTCATCCTTGGGCAGGTGGTCCTGTGTTCTGTAAGAAAGCAGGCTGAGCAAGCCATGAGGACCAAGCCAGTAAGCAGCACCCCTCCATGGGCTCTGCATCAGCTCCCGCCTTCAGGTTCTGATCCTTTTTGAGTTCCTGTTCTGACTTCCTTCAATGTTGAATAGTGATGTGGCAGTATAAGCCAAATAAACACTTTCCTTCCCAAGATGCTTTGGTCATGATGTTTCATCACACCAGTAGTAACCCTGATTAAGACAAGGGCTAAAAGCTGTCACTCAGTGTTGGACACTGGTACCCAGGAAAGGATTACAATTTAAAACCCAAGGTTTCTAATGATGTGCATCACTTTCTCCTTACCACAAAGACAAAAAATCTTGTAAGTGAGAACACTGTAAATCAGAGACTGTAAAGGCTGGTAGAAAGTCACATGGCTAATGACTCAGGATAAATTAATATGATCTTTTAATTTTTCTATGTCAAAAATATAGACAAATATACTCCCAGTTTTCTACAGAAACTTGTATTCTTACTAGCACATATAGATATGGGTTTTAAAACATGAATTTTTTAAGACTCACTTGTGGTAGAAAATATGTGGATTTCTGTGAGTGTGAGGTAAAGTTCATGATCTTGTATTTTAAACAAGAACTCCTCCAAATTATACTTTACTTGGTCCCAAGTATACGCTGAGACCATGATGACTTCCAGGACAACAGTTTCCACAGAGAGTGACTTTTCTTCCTAAGTGACTTCTGAATGAGACTTTCAGTTCCAAGTATTTATAGCACCTGAACTAAGATCCTGAAAAATACAGATATCGTTTGCTGTCTATGAAGTCAAGGACAGACATGCAGAAATGGTGTGACAAGTTGAACACTCCAGTGATCAGGAACCCGCCATGACACTTGCTCAACTAGTGGCAAGCTCCAGAGACAAGGTCGTATTTGAACATCCAGATGTCTACGGAGGGCTGCCGATTCTGCGTGGCCATTCTTCTTTAAAGGAAAAAGCATCCCATTTATTCACACCCCAGGTATTTAAGGACTCACTTTGATTTCTGAAGAACTTTGGCAAGCTGTGAGGAAGCCCTTGACCCCTGACCACTTTTAGTCTCTGATTTGATCAAGCCACTTAATCACCCTGGATCCTCAAGCTGCAAACTGTGAGGGCTCCGCACCTCTTTCATGTTCTCTTGAAGGGCTGTTCGCAGCGGGGTGGGTGCAGACCCTTGCTGAACGTGGGAAAGGAAGCCAGCCTTTCCTCTCTCCACATCAAAGAGAACGGACCGCCAAACTTCTCTCATATTTTCATACAATGTTTGACTTCCAGGGTGACGTCAGGTTTTATCAAAGGACAGGATAACCAGGCCATTTTCTGTTCCTTAAAGACCGTGTTTTTAGCAATCCACAGGATAGTCCTGGCTTAAGTTTTCCCTCCTGTACCTGAAGGAAGTACTTCATACTTTAGGTATACGAAGGTTTTAACTTAAGGTGGGGAAAGCCTAACAAAACACTCCAGAGCACGACGCTGGCTCCCTGCCAGAGAGAGAGAGAGAGAGAGAGAGAGAGAGAGAGAGAGAGAGAGAGAGAGAGAGAGAGAGAGAGAAAGAGAGAGAGAGAGACACGAAGCACAGGCCGTGGGTCAGCATGCTCCAAATGCATTCTGACAGGCTTGACTACTGGATTACAGAATCTTTCCCTCATCTTCTGCCTACTGTTTTTCTTGAGACACCACCGCCCCCCTTTTGCTCGGGATCACAGACACTGCCAGCAGCCGTCTGGAAATGGCTCAGGTTGGTTCTCAGTCGGAGACTTTAGGGCTACTGATGCTCTCACTCACATCCCCAGAACACGTAGACTGCATGGGTTTGCCTTGAGACTTCACATGGGGGATGTTCTGAAATCGAAATCTTTACTACACCCCTACAGGCAGATGGGAGGCAGACACAAGAAACTGGAAGCTCACAGCGTGGAAAAAAGAAAACAAAGGAGACCCAGTCTTAAACAGGTTGGAAGGTAGACTGGAGCTTGACAACTGAGGTTATCCTCTGACCTCCACCTTTCAAAGCCTTTTGAATTTCAGAACTTTGGACTAAAGATGACAGCCGCTGAGAGTTTGTATCATCACACTCCAAATTTGAAAAATTCTGAAATCAGAAACGTCCCCAATTTTATCCAAGTATTTTGGATAAAAGATACTCCCCAAAACAATGTACAATGAAATAAACAGAAACTCAAATAATAAGTAGAACCCGTTTTAGCTGACATCACCTACTCGAATAAATCAGAGTGGAAGACCATGGTAGTAGCGTATTAGGAAATGCTCATTTTCCACAGTTGTGGTGGTATTGTGTTCCCTGAAATATTGTGCAGTCTAATAAACTTATCTGGGGTCAGAGAACAGAACAGCCATAATATTAAACAAAGAGGTTAGGCAGTGGTAGCACACACCTTTAATCCTAGCATTCCAGAGGCAAAGATCTGCCTGATCTCTGTGAGTTCAAGACCACACTGGAAATAGCCAGGTGTGGTGACTCACGCCTTTAATCCCAGAAAGTAATAGCAGCAGGCAGAAAGGTATTTAAGGCATGAGGACGAGGAACTATGGCCTGGTTAAGCTTTCAGGCTTCTGAGGAGCAGTTCAGCTGAAACCATTTGGATGAGGACTCAGAGGCTTCCAGTCTGAAGGAACAGGGTCAACTGAGGAATTGGTGAGGTGAGGAAGCTGTGACTAGTTCTGCTTTTCTGATCTTCCAGCGCTGACCCCAGTACCTGGCTCCAGGTTTGTTATTAGTAAGACCTTTAAGATTCGTGCTACACACAATCACTTATAAACTAAGAGCTCTAAGCTCACAGGAGCAAGTGTAAGATCTGGAGGAAGAAAGCAGACTACCTCACACTCAGATCATTCAGGCTAATAAACCCAACTGCTTCCACCCATGTTTCCTGAACATGAGCATTCGCAGTCAACATCATCTACTGAAGGTTTTTTTTTTTTTTTTTTTTTTTAAAATCTTAAGGATATTGGGGTAGGGAGACTAAAGGGGAATCTGAGACAGTCTTTGAACATCCTTTGTCCTTTATACTTCTATAGTTTTACAAGTAACACTGCTTAAAAAAGACATGTATGATGCATGAACATGTTCTTGTATGTGAGTACAGGTATGTGTGTGCCACGGAGGTCAAAGGACAACCTTAGTTGTCAGTCTCTAGTCTGCCTTCCAACCTGTTTGAGACAGGGTTGTCGGGGCTCAGTGTTGGGGTTCAGCCCCGACCTGTCGAAGGGTTCCTTGACGTGGGGAGTGAGGAATTGAGAAATGCTAGATAGGAAATAAAGAAGTAGATGAAGAGAAAAAGATAGAGATACAGGATAGCTTCGGGAGGACCTTGCGTTAATACCTAGCAGCCTCAAGTTTATTTCTAACGGGCCTTTTATACACTAGCAAGGGGAGAGGCAAAAGACCTCCCCCTTTCAGGATCAAATTACAACCATGTGTAGACCCTTCAAAACACCTGGTAACCATGATCCACGGCAAAGCATCTTGTGATTAGGCCTGGAAGTATAAGACACCTGGTAACTATATACTTTGCATGCTATTATGCAGCTGTGGACAGCAAAATAAACTCTGACTCTTTGACCTTGAGACAAACCACAAGTTGGAATGTTTGTGGGCTCCCACACAGGGTCTCCTTTTTGTTGTTCATGCTGTGAGCTTCCAGTTTTTTGTGTCTGTCTGCCATCTTCCTGTGGGAGTGTAGGGATTACAAATGATGCTGACTATGCCCAGCTTTACATGGTGGGGATCCAAACTCAGGTCCTCATGTTCATGGAGCACATGACTGACTGACTGAGCCATTTCTCCAGCCCACCAGTGTGGTGATATATTGTGTACCCTAATAAAATTGACCTGAAGAGCTTCCTCAGCCTAGAAGAGCTTTAGCTCCTATTTCTTCATGCCTTTTTTTTTTTTTTTAAAAAAAAACAAAACAAACAAACAAACAAAAAAAAACAACTTTCTGTGCCCTGCCATATTACTCTCTGGGATTAAAGATGTGTGCCACCACTGTCTGGTCTCTATGTTTAATCTAGTGGCTTGTTCTGTTCTCTGATCTTTAGGCACATTTTATTAGGGTATACAACATATCACTGCATACCAGTTCTGAAAAAGATCTAACACTAATAAAAACACCTTTCTCTGAGGACAAGCTGTGTATCTATGCCTTAGGTCCATTACTGTTTAGACTTTGAACCATTACTATATTGTCTAGACCTTAGAACCATTACTATAGTCTAGACTGAGAACTATCACTATAGACTGAGCATCATTACTATAATACTCACTGAGAACTATCACTATAGACTGAGCAGCATTACTATAATACTCACTGAGCACTATCACTATAGACTGAGCAGCATTACTTCTAGATCTTACATTTCTTCCAAAGGTCCATGTATTAAGGGCTTGGTCTGCAGCCCAAGCTGCCACTGAGTAGTGGCAGAACCTTTGAGAGATGGGACCTATTTGGAGGAAGTTGAGTCATTGGGGATTTGTCTTTGAAGGGGATTCTGGTTCTTTCTTTTTCCTCTTCCCACCTTTTCTGTCTCCTCCTGGCCACCACAAAATAAGAGGGTCCTCTGGCCATAATAGAGTTGCCGTAAGCCCAAAGCAACAGGGCCAAGAGACCCTGGACTCAGCTCTCTGAAAGAGAGGTCTATTACGAAATAAATCTCATCTTCTAAGTGGATTTATGCTAGGTGTTTAGCCACAGTGATAAAAACTGACACATTTGTCCCCCACATTGTTGGTTTGTCAGGCTGGGAATGAAGGCAAAGAATGCCCATTTCTAACGACTGGCCAGTCATGCTGCTGCTACTGCTGGTCCAAGGCCACATGATGAGAAGTGTTTCTATTAATCACCTCCTGGGCATGGCATATTTTTGTGAGGAGATATAAATGCATACTCAACCTCAAGAAGTCAAAGTTGAGATGGGCACTGTAGACGTATGGAGAAGGTAAGTCAATGTATCCAGGGCTGAGGACAGGATGTCAGCTTGCCCGCAAGGTCTGACTCACCAAGGAGAATAAAGGAAGACTACTACAGTGATTGACAGCCCTTGAGATGCTGAGGCAGGAGGACTGTGAATGAGAGAGCAAGCAATAATATAAACAGAAAAAAAAATTGCACAGAACCTTTCATTAAATTATTTGTTCCTTTCTTAGTATATCTGAGTGGAAGCAAATACACCTGCTTCCACAATCAAGAAGCAATCTCCTCTGCTGGCAGGAGAGACCATTTCATGAGTCTGATTTAATGGCCAGCAACAATACATCACTTACATGCTGTCTGCCGGGAGACTCTGGCCACAAACATTTCTGGAGCACAAGCCTGAATGGCTGATCCCTTGTGAATAAATGGTGAAGTCATCATTGGCAATTATGATATCATGATCCACAGAAATGTTGGTTTTTCTCATATAGAAAACTCTAACAATCACATGGAGGAAGGTGTGTTTGTCCTACTTCAGCATATGAGTTCTGAGCAAATGGAGAATGATGGCATGACCCTCAAGTTCTATAAAACCCTACATTGCTTCACTATCTTACTACAGATATAAGGATGTGCAAGGATGTTCCTAAAAGGGAGATATTTCTTCAGCCCATAACACTTTCAATGAGAAGATGCTGAAGCTTCCTATAATATTCCCAAACCCAGCTTTGAATTTGCCATTAGCACTAAGTAAGTGCCTTTGGATCAAAAGCAATGAAATGGACCTGTCTATAGGCTATCAAGGAGATGCAATGCATGGCCTTGGCAGTGCCAATAAAATGATGTGGCTGGAGCAGTCGAAAAGGAAGGTTCCCTCTTGCTCTAGGAATCTTCTCTAGGGGACTTTAGGGGTAAGGAATGGCTATCAGATGAGGCCACCTAGTGCTATCAGATCAGCCTTCATCAATTGCCTTCATGAGAACAAATCCTTGTCTTGGCTGTTTATCAGAAGTCTCTTCTGAGCAAATTCTAAATTATTCTAAGTTATCTGAGTACGAAAGATTATGCCCTGCATCTGTGACAGATCTGGAACATTGTAGGCATTCAATAAATTATTTATTGATGCTGTATGTCCTTGATTAATTCTTGGATCTTGTTACTCACAAAGGCCAAATGACAGCAAAATACACTGAAATGCATTCTTTTAAAGACAGTGTTTGATGCAGTCTCTCCTAACATTACTGTGTAGCCAAGGTCTTGATTTCTGATCCCTGGGCCTTTGTTATCTGTGTCCTGGGATTACAGGTATTGATTGAACCATCATGCCGAATGTTACGCAGTGTTGCAGACTGAACCCTAGGCTTAATGCAGGCTAGGAAGCACTCTCCTAACTAAGGTACATCCCAGCCCTACATGTTTTACTCTTTGAAAGTCATATAAAATATACATAATATATTGTTAAATACATTGTTGCAGGATGTTTGATCCCACTGTGAAACCTGAGACTGTGTTAATAAAATCAACCTTGGATCAGGGGGCGGAGACAGAAACTAGTTGACAGGAATTAGCCACAGAGTGTATGGAGGAGCCAGGTAGATGGATAGAGAGATACACAGGAAGAAGTGGGGAGGGACTTAGAATTTTGCAATTTGGTTTGGAACAACTGGAGAGATACTCTCTTGCTGGGTCTCTGGACAAAGGGGAAAGTCAGCTCATTGCTTCTCAGCCTCTCTGAACTAGCAGGTTTTCACCCCAGCATCTGACTCCCAAGTCTTCATTGGTAAACAGAATGATAGAGATTTAGTTAAAAACTACATCTGGTATCGGCAGGACTGGAAATCCTGCCAGTGCTGACTGCAGGGCCTCAGGGTGCAGATGGTAGTTAAAATATCAGTTATTCAAGTGTAGCTGCTAAGCTGATGGAAAAACAACAATATATTTATATATTTACTTCTTCAGAGACTTCTTTCAAATAATCAAGAACAATAAGAACTGTCACTTACTTAATGATATCTCAGTAGCAACAGTAAAGTTAATTTTCTTTGTATTGGGCAATAGATATTTACTACTAGAAGACTACACTTAAAACTGTAACTAGTGGGGCTGGAGAAAGGGCTCAGTGGATTAAGAACACCAGCTGCTCTTACAAGAGTACCTGGGTTTGGGCTGGAGAGATGGCTCAGAGGTTAAGAGTGCTGACTCTTCTTCCAGAGGACCCAAGTTCAATTCCCAGCACCCACATGGCAGCTCATACCTGTCTGTAACTCCAGTTTCAAGGGACCCTGACACCCATGGCAAAAACACAAATGCACATTAAAATAAAAATATATTTAAAAAAAAAAAAGAGTACCTGGGTTCAATTCCCAGCACCCACATGGTAGCTTACACCCATCTGTAACTCCGTTTCAGGGGGCCTTATACTCCCACACAGACATACATGCAGGCAAAACACCAATAAATATAAAATAAAAACAAATTATACATATGTAACTAGTAACTATATTTCTCAGATAAAATGCTGGAGAACTGTTTGATATTGATATCTTTGGAAACTTCTAGTAAGAGACACTTTGTTTGGCTACAGTTCATAGAAAAGTTTTACTACATCAAAAAAAATGACGTTTCATGACTATCTTGACACAAGATACCTCTCTTATATCACATCATAATGAATATGTGTAGCAACCTTCCTTTGTAGAAAGAATATTAGCTATCATTCGAGAAGACAATTTAATTTCCTTTCAAGACTCAATAATCATAAAATGCAGATGGATTTTTTTAAAAAAATAACAATTAATTTTGAACCTCAAATAACAAACTCTTTAAAAAAAAGTCTTTGGGGGCGTGACAGACGGCTCAGTGGGTTGAGAGGACTCGGCGATCTTGCAGAGGACCTGAGTTCGGTTCCCAGCGACCACATGGCAGCTCACAACCCTCTGTAACTCCAGTTCCAAGAGATCTGACACTCGTCTGGCCCCCACAGGCACCAGTACATGTAGGCAAACAGTCATACACATAAACAAACAACCAAAAACAACCACAACAGAAACAAAAACTGCCACGCCCACAGACTTCAGCATGTGAGATGTGGTTTGCTTTCACTATTTCCTAATAAAAACACTACACAAAGTTAGTAAGTACGATCACAACTGCACGATGAGGCCCATTTCACATTCTTAACTCTGCACTGTTTTTTCACCTGCAACTCCCTCCCTCCCTCGGCACAGCTTGAAAAGGAACACGTGTACCTGGAGAGCTTCGCTTTACCATTACCACCTCAGAAAGATAAGACAGAACTGCTGTGCCAAGGCCAGAACGGTTTAGGCTATTGCTCCTACCAGAGTGAAATTTTACCCAGCCTGCTTTCCTTCCTCAGGACAAGCAAGTCTCTGGTCTCACAACTGGCCTACCGAGCAGCTGTACAGAGTTCAACGCTGTAGGGGAGGATGCAGACTTAGGGGCACAACTGGTGATCTATCTTTTCTCAGGATGGGAAGACTCGTCTAAACGGCACACAGGCCAGAAATAAGGTAATTCTGTAGAGGCCAGGTGCTATTTCAAGCACAAGATGTAGCTAATATTTTTATGAGCACCTGCAAGTCGGCAACATCTCGGAGTTACATGCATCAAATGATTATTAAATTCTTTGCCTTAGCCAACACATCATCTCTCAATAGTGGTTGCAATGAACTAGACTTTCCCCATCGACAACCTAGTTCATTCTCCAAGTCAAAAAGACATTGCAAATACGGTTTTGTTTGTTTGTTTTTTAAATCCCTTTTCATTTTGAGAGAACTTTCCAGTATAGTCACCGTTGGCCATGAACTCATGAGCCCCCCTGTTCCAATCAGTCTGTGCTCTTACCTGCTGAGCCATCTTTCCAACCCTGTTGACCCAGCCTCCCTGTTTACAATTTCCTACCTAACAGTGTCTGCAGAAGACTCGACATAAGAGCTATTAGCAAAGACTAATGAGGCTTTACTCAGTGACTCTACTGCAAAATTTGTCTCTGAGCAGAAACAGCAAGAGGCAAATTAACATTCCTTCTCAACTCTGACTCACATGCAAACCCTCATGGAAGCAAACTCCAAAATTAATCTCAATTTGGCTTCATTTCCATATTTCTGGGTGGCAAATATCACTACGAGGGTTTTTTTTTTCCTTAAAAAAAAAAAAAAAAAAAGAACCTTGAAGGCAGCTGCTTGTGACAAACAAATAACCAGCCCTTGTTACAGTCCCGAATCACTGGTTGTTCCCAGGACTCTAGAAAAAAATCAGGACACATCTGTCGCAGTGTCCCATGCCAGGAAACCATCTTGCTACCACCACTGTGGTCTGATTTCACACCCCACTCATTTTTTTGTTAAGAGTTTCTTTTTTTGATTTTGTTTCAAATTATAGTGCCACACTTAAGAGTTGGTGAGTTGAGAACATAACTCCGTGCATCATCGTAAGAATCAGCAGCTTGGCGTGGGAGACGCCACCTCAGGCGTGATCCACCTGGTTGCGATGCTCCCCACCACAAAAAAAAAAAAAGTAAGAGCTGGCATGAAAACAGAAACTATTGATGCAGGGTAGCTAGTACAGCTTAACAAAAAAGGTCCCAGAATCTTCCGGAATCTTACCAAGATTTGGAGTAAAGGATGGGAGCATGAATTCTGCTACTTGTAAATATTCACCTTCTCCAATGGGCCCAGGGAAGAGTTCTCACACTGGGTGCTGCTCTACTGTCACGTTGTTTAGTTAATCCATATTACAAATACTGTAACAGGAGTCGGGGGGGGGGGGGTAACTAAGTGCACAAAGTGCTTGTTGGAAGTGTGAATGGAGTTTACATTCCCAGAATCTAAGTAAAAACTGTACAGCCCACGTGAAATCCCCCTACCTGGGGGATGGGGATCAGTATAGAAAAGGTGCCCTACGTCAGCTCTGGCCTCCATATGTATTCACACACACTAAAAATTGGGGGAAATGGTAACAGCAATACATTGAAAAGTGATTGCTATATAGATCCATTATAATCTCATTACGATTAATATTGATTGCCAACCTGATGGACTCTAGAATGACGTAGGAGACAAACTTCTGGGCAAGTCTATGAGGAAGTTTCTAAATTGAGTGGAAAGCCCACCTTAAACGTGGGTGGTACTATCCCAGGACCCTGTGTGCCAGCATTTGTCACACACTGGTTCCCAACTGGGCTTGGCAGTGAGATCAGCTCTTGCGCTCCTGGGGCCGCCATGACTTCCTAGCCATCAGGGATGGCACCTTTAAACTACGAGCCAAAACAAACCCTTCTTCAAGTTGCTCCTGTGAGATGGTTTGCCATAATAACGAGGAAAGTAACTAATACAAATTCATACTTCTCAAACAGGGCTCTGAGAAAGACAAAAAATTTCAAGTGGAAACTAAAAAGCAGAATAATCAAAACAATCTTTTAAAAAACAAACAAACAAACAAAAAACAAAAGTAGAGAACTCATACCTGCCAGTTTCAAAACCTAACCACAAAGTCACTGTAATAGAAGTAGTGTGGATCAACAGTAAAAATAGGCAGGAAATTGAGGGTACAGAAATCTATGGTCACCAGGTGGCGGTGCATGCCTTTAATCCCAGCACTTGGGAGGCAGAGCCAGCAGATTTCTGTGAGTTCGAGGCCAGTCTGGTCTACAGAGTGAGATCCAAGATAGGCTCCAAAGCTACACAGAGAAACCCTGTCTCGGGGGGAAAAAAAAAAAAACAAAAAAAAAAATTAAAATAAAATAAATAAATAGAAGGTCAACAGAATTTGCACATGGTACAATGGTCTTTTACTTGGGAAGAAACTTTTTTTTTTTTTTTTTTCCAACACACTGTGATGGGATGCTGGGTTATTAGGTGAAAAAGATGAACTGAGACCCTTAACTAGCTAATATCCCACAGAAAATGAACCCAAGTAGAATCAGTTCATCAAAGAACTAATAATACTCTTAAGGGAAACATAGGTATAAACTGTGACCTTGGGATTGGGCAGTGGCTTCTTCTATATATTACCAAAGCAACAGTTAAAAACAAAGACCTAATCAACTAGACTTCATTTACCATTAAACAACAATAAAAAAAAACTCACAAAAAAACCTGCATGTCAAAAAGGATACTTACAAAGTTACACACACACAGGCCCACACACTTGGACCCCTCTAGAATGGGTAAAACATTTGCCAGTCTTGTATCTGGTAAGATAGTGTCTAGATACACAAAGGAGTCATACAACTCAACAATAAAAAAGGGAAAGAAGCCAATTAACACGTTATCTATTTGCCAGAACAAAAAGATCCACGGTGAGTCACTACAATGTGGGTGATGTTTAATTCTGCTTATGCCCGGCAGTGTCCATGTGGAACACAGTAAAGCAGATCAACACACTGTGCTGGATTCTAGATTTCAGTGTCAACACTGTGTTTCTGGATAGATGGTGGGGACCGGTTTTTGTTAAAAATGAAGCCAACCCGATCAAAACGCTCAGCCTTTTAGCATTCTTTCTTCTTGGACTGTGGACTTTCTGAGTGTTGTTTAATACAGACAGGCTTACCCCATATTGTGTACTGGAAATCCACAGGAAAATTACGCCCAAGGGAATGTTTGACACATTTATATTTATAAGACCTCATAAATGACTTCCACAGATCTTCTCGATGACAAAACCTGTTTTTCTCCTCACTGAACTCCTGAGTCAGAAAGAGCAACCTTGTACCATGACACACCCATAAATGTACATAAAGAGCAGTGCTTGCCAGTTAGGCTGAGTTCATCTGCTAAAAGCCTCTCTCTTACTCTCTTTGCAAAGACCAGCTGGGGATCTGAGGCTCTGATGGCACTCCCTGACCTGGCTGTCTGGAGACACTTCAACACAGACCTTAGCATGTCAGAAACTGGGACACCATCTTCTTAGGTCCCTCTCCATTCGAAGGCTACAAAGCTTGTGTGTAGACTTCTGCACTAGACCAGACACTTTCGTGCATGGAATTAGTGGTTGTACTTTGGAAAAATAACTGTCTTTCTTAGAGGGAGTCAAAGATACCCATTTAGATAAAGGCAGCTAAAAACAGACCTTCAGTTAATGACACTGGGGAACAACAGATTGGCTTTGAGACTGTAACAATGAACCCAACAGAGGAAGGTCCTCCTGTCTGTCTATGATAGGAACACACGTTGTTTCCAAATGCCTAAATGGGCTGTAAAGTCTACGTGCATGTAGTAATCACTTTATGAAAACTCAAGTAAGAATAGAATAAATTAATAGTGCTCTCTCTTATTTACTGACAATTCTCTTTGCTCTCTCTGTATCTCTGCCCCTCCCACCCCCACAACCCAGTCTATCTAGCTAGGCAGCCCAAGTTGGTCTTGAACTCCACACCCTCCGATATCAACCTTCCGGCCTTGACTTGACTGACAGTTACACAGGCTTGTTAATAATTCTCAGAGAGCACTCACTACTGTATTTTGTCGGACTGAGAAGAAGCGCTGTACGTGTTCCACTTTAAACCCAGGCTGGATTTGTTAATCAGCCCCCACATCCACAGGCGTATTAGCCAGAGGTAATAGAAACACCATCTCTGAAATAAACATACTGCCCCCCCCCCCCCCGGCTGGAAATTTTTATCAAGAGGCCACAGTAAAGTTGTAATAAAAAACAAAGCTGTAACAAAAACAAGCCTTCTTTCATTAAAGTGGATTTCTTGTTTCTTTGGCACATCATTCAATACCAGTGCCATTAACCACGGATTTGCTCAGCCACAGATCTTTCTAGTAGTTCACATTTTTATTAATTTTGAATGATAAAAGAAAAAAAAACCCAGCTACAAAACAATTAGAGCTGCCTTCCTCTTTCCTTCCTTCTGCCTCAACTCATAAATTGGTCATTACAGCACTGTGTGAAACAGGAATCTCTGATTTGAGTGCTATGATTTTTATAGCCTTGAGGTAGCCGCAATTTGAAGAACCTTGAAAGCAAATTAAAAAAAAAAAATCCCTCAACACCAACACAAAGGTAGAACAGAACCAATTTAGCATGGACTTAAAGGAAATGACACGGGACAAAAACATCTAATTGGTTAAAAGTGGCAAGTTGGCAAAGCCAAGGCTGAGCTCAAGAGAAATAGGGGGGCCAAGGGGTCCTGTCCCTCTGAAGGTTGAATGATGATAACGTACACAGACATGAACCCTGAATGGCTATATTCTGTTAAAACAATGACTCAATCATCACTGAATGAAAAAACGAATTCCTGACAATATTCAGAAGAAACCAGGGAATGGCTCACCTCTATAAACATCTTTCCTAACAAGAAAGCATCATAATTTGTATACAAAACATTTTTAAAGGAAAATATTAAATAGTAAGTGTGCTTTGGAATTTGTGAATAATAATTTAAAAATCATAGGGTAATAGAAGGTCAGCTTTTTATAAAAGAATTAGCAGCAGTCTTGGGAGAGTCAAATGAGAGACTCATGATTAATCAACAAACCATTGTGACTAAACTGTGGAGATGAGCACACGACACAGTGTCAAGGCTGCAATGCAGAACCACCTCATACAATGTTGAGAGGGGCTCTGCTGGGAAGTCTGGTTTATTCCTTCATTGCTTTGCTACCACTGCCAATGACACCAGTCTGTTGGCTTGGTCAATCACAACAGCTTCAGAGAAGATCGAGGCAGAAGAAAGGGAGTTATCTTGTGCAATAGTTACGTGAGGGGCCAACGAAGGAGCTCAGTGTGGAGGTTTTAGGATCATGAAGAAACCATCTCACAATTTAAGGGGCATCCATGCACCTTGAAGCTTGAAGGCTTGCTTCATTTTTATGGCTACAGTAATGGAAATCTACAAAGCACACCAGGCCCTCTGCTAGATCCTGAGTCAAAGACTGTGGATAGCAGTAGAGCTCACAGGATCTGGCATTGGTGAGACAGAAACAAGCAATTTAACACAAACTAGTTTTAAACCCAGTGTCTAGACACTAAGGTTAAATAGAAGAAAACTCAGTGTGAGAGAGAATGGGTGACAGAGAACACAGATGTGGGATTCGGGCAGACCCTGGCTTCAGTTTTATTTTTATCCCTTCTCTATCTTAAGTGCTCTCTCTAGGGTTCAGTTTCTTTAATTATAAGCTGGGGATACTGTCACAGAATTCTTCCCAGTTGATAATAGTTCATATGTTGTCTTTGTGAAAAATACAGGAAAGCCTTGCTGAGGGTGGACAAGCCTAACGCCCAAGGGACTGTCTCTGTAAAGGCGTGGAGAATGACTGTGGGCCCTGACTTATTCCCTAAACCTCCTGCTACTTCTGTATGTGCTGGTCCAATACTTCAAGGGTGAACTTTCATAAAAAACCTAGACCACTGGTATCACAGGCAGACATGAATTAGTTCACTATACCATTGCTTCCGGCTTCCCTCTCCTTTGCTAATCAGTAAGAGTTTACAGAAGCATGGAGGCTTCAGTTGGATCCTGAGGGATGTGACTTCACAGAGAAGACCATCCAGAAGAGGGAGAATCTGGGTGAGAGAGTCCAATGTGAGACAAAGGCTCAGATGTCCAGCCAGAACCTTAGTAAGACCATGGAAGGAGGACAAGGTCAAAATGTGTGGTTTCAGGTGGTCCCAACGAGTTCTGCTGTGTGCACACGCTCTAAACTCTAGCATCTACCTACAGAAGTGGTTCTCAACAAGTGGGTCATGACCCTTTTAGGGGTTGCATATCAGATATGTACATTATGATTTATAACAATAGCAAAATTACAATTATGGAGTAGCAACGAAATAATTTTATGGTTGGGTGTGTGGTCGTTTGAATGTGATTGGCCCCCAAAAGCCCATAGGGAGTGGCACTATTAGTAGGTGTGGCTTCCTTGGGAGGAAGTGTGTCACTATGGAGGAGGGCTTTTAGGTCTCATACATGCTCAAGCCATGCCCAGTGTCTTAGATCACATTCTGTTGCCTGTGGAATCAAGACATAGCTTGTTCGCCACTCTCAGCTCCTTCTCCAGGACCATGTCTGCCTGAATGCCACTATATCCCACCATGATGATAATGGACTAAATCTCTGAAACTGTAAGCTCCCAATTAAATGTTCCTTTGTAAGAGTTGCTATGGTCACGGTATCTCTTCATAGCAATAGAAACTCTAAGACGGGGGTTCACCATGACATAAGGAACTGTATTAAAGGATCACAGCATCAGGAAGGTTGAGAACCACTGCTCTAGAGTCTCTAAGGCCCATGGAAGTCCATACATGCGCAGTTGCTAGAACTCTAGCAGACTAGGGATTTACCCGAGTTAGCTGTAGCATAAACAGATGGGCTGCCTCAGGGAAACACAATGGGGCAACATGATCAGGGCCAGAATGCCCTGGCAACATGCTTCCTGTGCTCTAGTCAATATGGTTTATTTGTTTGTTTATTTATTCTTACAAGCTTGATCCCAGTTCCCACCAGCACCCACACAGCATCACTTCTTTGCAATATAGCCCCCTTCTCTCTCACTTTGGCCCGTATTAGAGATTTAAAGTTGGAAGCCTACTTTGCTGATAGAGAGATACACCTGTGTCACTAAAGAAACAGATACTCGGCCTAAAACCCTTCCCCCCAAAAGCACGCACCAGCACTATGCAGTGACATGCTGCATTTCTCTCTAAACCATGGAGTGCATTACCATATCCTGGTCAAGGTACTCCATCCTTCTACCTTTGGCTCTGAAGTTCAGTCGTCTCCTCATCTGGTACGGACCTGACCCAAATCTAAAGTTCGACGATTTTGGGAAATGGCGGGTGAATGAAACCCACAGACGATAGACAACTGAACACTACTACACAGGGCCAATTTTGGGTTTGTCTGCACCCTAGCTGAGTGAAAGTTTTGTTGATTATTCATCTGTCTGTTTGTATAACAGTCTTTCATATGAAGAGGGATAACCAAGGAAAACTATTCTCCCCCGAGAGCTCTCTCCCTGACCTTTTGCATTAGGAGCTTAGAGGGCACACAGGCCTATAATGAACCTGAGTTCACTACAGCAAGTGTTCTTGTTTTTTGTTTTTTGTTTTTTTTCCCCTACGGCAAACAGCTATTTTAAAACGGAGCACCCAGAATTCCAAATGAAAGATTTTAAGAAAGATTTTCTGTATTTGGTGTCCAATATTTAGAATGCCAGGAATTGTGTGTGTGTGTGTGTGTGTGTGTGTGTGTGTGTGTGTGTGTGTGTGTGTGTTCCTCATTATTGCTTGAAACATGGGCACTAGTACTGGCCAGCAAGTCCCTGGAATCACCACTGGTATGGTTACAGACACACGTCGTCATGCCTGACATTTTTTGTTTTTTAATGTTGGTGCTAGGCATCCAAATTAAGATTGTGTATATGTGTAGCAAGCACTTTACCCAATGACCCATCTTCCCTGTTCTGTTTTTTAACTCATATGTTCCTAACCTGTCTTCATATGGCAGTGTTATCTTTCTTTATTGAAAGAAAAAAAAAAAAAGGAGAGAAGTGTGGTTCTAATTATCTATCTCTCTGTCACTGAGATTTTAAGTTTACGGGTTGCCCGTTCTTGGGCATTTTGCAACACTTCGGGATCTGAGTCACCATCTGTCTGACTCATTTGTGGCTAATGAGTTTACAGTCGTGTACTGCCAAGTCAAAAGTTCTAATAAGAACAAATTAGAAATCAGAAAGTACCAACTGTTAATTAATGTGTTTAAGTACAGTATGTCATCACCCTCCTAGTCCTTTATAATGGCTTATAGCTCTATAGTTTGATATTATTAATGCTATCTTAATGTAAGTCACACAGGACAGGAGGCTTAAGATAACCCCCACATATACTTATTTAAAATACACATCTAGAAATTTTAACGTACTGGTATTCGCTCCGCCCATGACCTTGGGCTTTACAGCCCAAAGGAGGCGGGGCTTCCTGCTGTTGTCGTGACCTCTTATAAGGAGTCGGAGAAGGCAAGTTGTCACATGCCCCTTCTCCCTGCTCCTACCTGCGAGGAGGATTCCCTAATGGTTAGATCAGAGGATGACTTCTGCTGTCTACTCCATTTTGTCATCATGAGTGTATTTCCTCAATTTATATCTGAATGAATTCTGTTACCCATTTAATAGACTCACGAGAATTGGTCATAATAAGTGGCACCCAAACAAACACCACTACATTTTTAACTTCAATTCAGTAAGATCATGAGCCATGTTTTGGATTTTTGTCCCTTTTGGAGGGTTTTCTTCATTCCTATATAATATTTATTTTATCTTTTTCTTGAGACAGGTTATACTGTGTATCCTAGACTGGCCTTGAACTGACGATGCCACACAAGCTGGCCTTGAACTTGAAGTCATTCTTCTGTTTCAGCCTCCCCAGTGCCACAATGGCAGGTGTGCACTACTGTACTCAGTTCTTGGCTTCTTAGATAGAAAACTCATTACTGATTTCTGTCTTCCAGATATAATTAATTAAAAAGTGCAGTTGCAAGAAATGTAATAGGTTGAAAGACGAATGGGTAATGTGAGCTCTCAGTACACAGAGTAGACCAAAATACTCTACAGTTTGTAATTATAAAGTAAGTAAAGCATAGTAAGGCTCTACCAACAAGACTGGATCAATTAGAATAGAATGGTTGACATGTGACTCAATAATGAGTGGTTTATTGATTGCTACAAGATATTCTGTGCACCACATTCCATTTTCTAGTCTCACAGGCATTGAAATGAAGATCTGAAGCAACAGCAAGAGCAAGCTTCACTGTGACAGGCAATCGGGGCAAGGGGACCTGAGCTTAAATCCTCAACATCTATGTAAAAAGCACGTGCCCTCGTAATCCTAGCACCGTAAGGCGGGGCAGAGGCAGCAGACTCACTGGGGCTGGCTGGCCACCATCCAAGCTATTGATCCAGTAAGAGACTACGTCTCAAGGGAACGAAGCCGAGGAGTGATAAAGTGGAACACCTGATCTCATCCTCTGGTCCCCACGCGCACTCAAGGATTTTCACACTCACGCCCACCCATGTGCAGCCACCCCCCCACACACACACACAACACTAGCCCACAAAATACACTTCACAACGAGTAGGCCCACGGGCATGGGCGACTCTAGATGCAGGAGGAGGACGGCTCACTTACCAACTTCATCCTGAATCTCCTCAGCCACTGCAGGGACATTGTAGAGCAGGGACAGGGACTGGTTCATGCGCTCGTAGATCACACGGAGGTGCGTCATCACCTGTTGGAAGATGACGACGCTCGGTGAACAATCTTTGCTATGGAAACAGCAATAAATAAAACCCCTCCCCCTCCCCCACTAACACTGACGATCATGAGTGAACACTGAACTGAAGGGGCCTTCTTTTTCTTTCCTGTCTCCATCTTTTGACTCCCTAATTTATCTTTAAACTTACCAGTAGCCTGCATGCTTGGAACAGTCTATTCCAAAGACCACATTGGTCACCAGATTCCTAATACTGATGCTTCCCAAATACCCTATTTCCTACATAAATACCTCTGAAAATTTCCTAAGACCTCTGTAAGACATTTCTAATTCAATTTGATTGAATATTTTATATAGAATGTGAATGTCTTTGATTTTATTCCAGTGAAGAAAATTGAAAATCTTAGGTTTCTGGAGACAGATTCTGGTTTTTAACATCTGGGAATGAGACAAAGCCTCATTGAGACACTGTCACACCTAAACACCGCAGTTACGGTGGAGTTTATCATCCTCTGGCAGCACTTAGCTGAGTCGATTACAGGGTTTTCAGTTTACTGAGTTATCATTTTCCCCATTTCGGTGGCTTCATTCTTTATTTTTGTACGTATATGCACATGTATGAATATGTGCACGTGTTTAGCTGACCGTGTGTATGCGGGTGTGCAGGTGTGTGTATGGAGGCCTGAGGGTGACATTGAGGACCTTCCTCCACTGCTCTGCACCTTGTTACATTCACGGAGGCCGGGTCTCTCAGTCGAACCCAAAGCTTACGAATATGGCCAGCGTGGCTAACTGGCTTGTTCCAGGGATGCCCTGTCTCAGCTTTCTGAGTGCTAGCATTACTGGTGGGCTGCCATACCCAGTGACATCCAAACTCTGGTCCTGATGCGTGCGTAGTCAGCACTCTATCAACCGATCCACTTCCCTGTCCTGGTGGCTAGCTTTAAAAGATTAATGACTAGCTTTAAAAGTATTGACTGCTCCAGACACTTCAGACGTTTATAGTCCACATTGCTGGGGAAACTTAGAAGATGTCAAGCAAGGCACATGTTACTCAAATACTTTCCCCTTTAAAAAGGATTTATTCTACTTTTATTTATGTGTGTGCGTGTGCGTGTGTGTGTACTCAGATATATGTGCAGGGACCAGTGGAAAGCCAGAAGATGATGTCAGATCCCTGGACCTGGAGTTACAGGTGGTGGTAAATGTGGGGGCACTAAATCCAGGTTCTCAGCAAGAATAGCAAGCACTCTTAACTGCTGGGTCATCTCTTTGCCCCCCTGCCCCCTTGAGACAGCATTTTCCTCTGTAGCCCAGCTGGCACTGAACTGTCAATCCTCCTGCCTCCACACATTAAGTCTGGAGTACAACTGTATGCCACTAAGCCCGGTGAAGATTAGCTTTGAGGGTTTCAGACATGAACTCTTGCCACAGAGGTCCAACGGCCCCAGCATAAGTGCTCTAGAGAGAGGTAAACATCTTTCCATCCACTGAAGAAGCAGCAACTCCGGACTGGACAAGCTGCAGAAGGTCCTCATGCTCAGAGCTCACCTGGGACCGGATCTGTGCAGCTTTCTTGGGATCCACCATGCGCACGTGTTCGAAATGCTTAAGGGTGTGCTGTCTGTCTTTCTGCTCCGCACGGACGTACTTCTTCAGCATGTTGAACACATGATGAGGCTGTGGGGGAAACCAAAGGAACAGGAATTTCAAGTTGGTTGGAAACATCGCTCCTTCCACTGGCATTCAGTCCAAGGGTTCCATGATGTGCAAACACCGCAAGTCAGCTTGTAGCTAATTCTCCCTTTTCTTCACTAATAGGTAACTGCTCAGGCCATTCTTTCTTCTTACAAAGTATTTGGGGTTACTAGTATTTCTGACACTGTGCTCAATCAGCATTTTCTTTCTAAATAGGTACTGTCTGCTGGAGAAGGGGAAAAAACTTTGGATTTCCCAGGTTTGAGTAGAATCCTTCTACTCTCCCAATGAAATATTCACAGGGTGTTCATGAGTATTACATTACTATGCATGTGCACAGCCCCAAGACCAGAAGTAATGCTTCACAAATAATCCCTTCATTAGTAACATACAGTGGTGCAATAATCAAAATAAGAAAATAATAGTCAATTTGACTACTACTCAACTGTAGGGGGAGGAAAATGCTCTCAGTTCTATGGAACATTATCTTTCCCCTGAACAAAGGCCATCATTAAGCTGTAGTTATTTTACTTTGAAATTTAATTAGGTTCCTTTTAAACCATCAGGTTCTAATATTCTCGCGGCAACAATTAAGTTTCTTCTTTAATGCTTCTGTTTTTCTTTTATTCTAATTGGTTCTACTTCATTTTATTCCAATTTTCCATGAAAACTTTTTTTTTTTTAAAGGATTTAAGTTTCCTTTGTCTCCAGCAGTGCTATTATTGCTATTGGTATCCTTCCTTATGACTTCAGATGATGATTTGCCAGGTATATATCCTTCATTTAAGACAAAACAAACATCCCAGAGCTATAAGAGCTCATGTCAGGAGTAGATCTGGGAATGTTTGGACACACACAGTTATTAAACATTATATCCTGGACACCTTGAAAGACAGGTGGACAGTACAGAATTTATTACCAGAAACTATATGTGGTATATAAATATACATGTATATATGTGTGAGTATATGTGATAAGTATACGTGTGCATATGAGTGTATATATGTGGTATATATGAGGCTGGATTACAATGCTTTTATTATATTATATATTCAGTTTCTCTCCATTCCTGTTAACCTTGAGACATTCTCCAGGCAATTCTGGGTGGATTTTGGTGCCCTGTCTCTGTGCTACCATAAAGTGCTGTGTAAAACTCCGTCACTGCATTTTGTGCACCCCATTATTTATGCTAGATTCTCCTCTTCAACGTGAGAGCCACGGGCCGAGACTAGGTCTCACTCTTCCTGTCTATCAGGAGCTCCCATCCATGGTGCCTGACCCAGAACTGGTGCTCTGTACATGCAGGCATGCCCGCCAGAGGCCACACTACTGTGCTTCAGAGCGTACACAAATCCACACACACAGTCAAAACAAACCGCCTCATCTGCTTGCTTTACTTATTGACTCTAGTAGAAGTCTCTTTCACCACAAACCCAAGAAAGACCGATATTCTAGCTTTAGACACGGGTCTGAGAAGCATATCATTACAAGTCTCATTTGCACGATGGCGTGCAGCTGAATTTATGGACCAGAGGATATGCTTTCATATTTCAGAAAGATGAAGACAGGTAACTGATAAGCTAAACCTATAAAGCATATATTCAAAAGGAGAGAGATTTATACTAACTAAAAAAAAAAATCCTTACAAGTCAGAAATTAAAGGCTGACTATTGCTGGCGCTGAGAGCTGTTTTATCTTCAGGACTGTACAATCAGGGCATCACATACCCTTGGCTCCAGCTTCTTGTTAAGTTATGTACACTTTCGAGGTTGGAGACAGAAGGTCACACTGACTGCATTTACCCACAGTGTATCTGTGTGATGACTGCTTCAGGAACTTAGTGTCTGTCCCATTTCTGTCTCCAGGAAAGGATTATTTTGAAGAAAATTCACTTTTTTTCTTTTATGAGTTCAAATGAAAAAAAAAAAAAAAAACAACAACAACCCTTCAATTCCTAATGTAAGGATTGCTTTCATCAGGGCCTTTTGCTCTTCTACCCTCAGGGGCTAAAAATGATTCTCGAAGGCATTTTGTCTTGAAAGAATTGTCACCCAAAAGTGACTGTACCAGATGCTCCAGCCTGGCCTTGGTCTTCTGTATTAAGCTAAAGAATCTTTTAGAGACTAGGGGAAGGTCAGTTCTTATAGCTAGCACCTGTACACTTTCGGCATAAAATGGCATATAGTCCCCTTACTATTTACTAACAGTAACACTCTTTAAGAAAACAAACATTAAAACTTTAATGTTTACATCTTGGCAGTTCAGAAGGCAATGTCTTTCAGAGTAAAGGGTTAAGGAGGGGGAGGGAGAGGAAGGGGAGTGGGGGCTGAAGGTTAAACAGTTTCGTTAGCTGACTAACTGAGTGCTTGGTCCATCGAACCGGACTCGAGGTCCTGTGTCTTTGCTTGGTTCTCCCCTCCAGCTCCACCCAGCCCTACTTCCTTCCCCAGTCATCAATGCTTCAGCATCTGCTGATCACCTTGGAAGACACTGTTGACATGCTCAGTTAGCAGCTTGTTCTAACTGAATGAGCTACCTACCGGGCTAGGTGAAGTGACGCTTTTCACGTGTATGATATCTCATCAAATCTTCATCCTGGCCTAGGGCACAATGAGTTTTTTCTCTCCACCTCACAGAAGAGGCATGAGGAAGGATCAAGTGGGCTGAAGTGACTGACATCTGGTATACACTGGCTCATGTGGCATGGCCACTCGGTGTTCGGCAAAGAGCTGTCTGCCTCCAGAGTCCTGTACCCTGGCCGCTAGGGGGGCCTGTCCTAGAATCTAACATGCTAGATTTCTGTCAAACACAGATAGGTCTCACAAAGAAGTAAATGAATGGTGAAAGACAGTGTTCTGGGAGTTCTCATCTGAATTTCTAGTTCTTTACCCTCAGGGATGGGTACAGATCCTACATAGACTGTGTTTGGTACTATACACACATACAGCTATGATGGTTGATTTATAAATTAGTTAGTAAAATCCCCAAAGTGACCTAATGAGACAATAACAGTATAGTGAAATAAAAGCTATTTAAAACTTATGGCTTACACCTGAAATCTCCCATTTAACATTTTCAGACAGTGATGGACACAAGCAACTAAAATCAAGGAAACATGAAACCATGGCTAGGGGAGATAACAGTGCTGAATTTCCAGAGCACACTGACTACAGTTCTTTGTAATAACTGAGAAGATTCGGATTTAGATTACTGAATCTCATTTATGGTCCTAGGCTCATGGCAGGAGGCTATACTTTTCTAAAGGTCTAAAGCAGGAAGGAGAAACTGCAAGATAGGAATGTCCTCCGTCAATCTCATTAGAAGATTACTGGAGAGTGATTCAAGGTATTAGTTACAAGTTAGGCTTTTGTGATATTCATGGGGTTTCCTTCGGAATTCATCCTTATCTTCTATTAAGTCTGATAATTAAAGACTGAATGTGTTCACGTTTTCAATGCTTATCTCACCTAACACTGCTATTTCTTTGTGTGCTTCAGAACGATATTCCTAACTTTCCCTGAGAATCCCCAGAGCCTGATACAGAGCAGCAGCAAGTGCACCAGGCAGTCAAGATCCCGCAGCCCTGGCCCTGTGTGCACCACGAGCCCTGAGGACCCAGAATGAGCTCTGACCTCATCATGCTGTCAGCCTGGAGATTCCCATGAGCAAAGCCTGGGACAGCTGATAATTCTGAAGACCTTAGGCTGCCCCCTCAATAAATGAACTGCAGGGTTCTGCTTGGTTGCTCTGACCTTGCAATTGCAAGAATCATGTTTAGAAATTTAAAAAGTTAAATTAATTTCTATGTTGGGGAGCAGGCAGACAAACCACCTCAAATGGTGTGTATCTGGGCCTCATAGATGTCAGTGTTCAGATAAGGAAGAAAAACAAGCAATATTCCTCCCTCCCCCCACTTTATTATATTTTCATTTGTGTGTGCAGAAACAGCTCTGCTTTGGCATATGATTCATGTGTACTTCCTTTAAAAAATGAAATAGATGACCATCCTTATAACTTTCAGTCACAATTCTCCAAGGCGGCTGTTAGTTATTTCTAGAGCGCTATAATTGATCTTAGAAAAACAAGCAATCATCATTGTCTAGGGAGCTTTATTTGATTATGCTGGGACAAAGATGGATTTGGTAAATTTTAATTAAAAATAAGAAACATTCATGCAAGAATGATAGAAAAGAATGCATTATCTCTACTGTGTCTGTATACAGAGCACAGAAGCAAATTCTCTTAAGGTAATTGTTAATAAACATTAGCCTGACCACATTACTCATATTCAAGATTGAATTTCTCATAGAACAAGCAAAAATTCAGTGCCTCATTATAAATGTGTTGATAATAAATAATTAATATTTTCCTGTTTCTACTTATAATGTCAACCACCCAAAGTCTTGAAATTTTCTCTAACTAGCGATATAGATATTTACTAGCAAATTCTTATTTCAGTTAAGACAGTCTTACTATGTATTTAACACTGTAGTTTGGTTACACTGGCATTGGGTGGGATCTAAACCTCATATTAAGAGTAAAGAAAACAGATCTGCCCCACGGGAACTCATTATATCCAGCCCTTTCCATTGTCACTATTGTTTTTCGGACAGTCTTTACCCCGTAACTGCATCATCTCTGTTTGCAGCTGATGTGGCCCTTTCAATTTGCCCTTCCTTCACCTTGGAATCACACCGCCATTTAGAGCAGCATTTACAAATTAATTTCTGAGAAGACATTAATTTCTGAAAAGCATGGCTGAAACGGATGAGAGGATCTACAGTGAGAGCAAAGGAGACAAGCATTCACTACAAAGCAGGCCACACACATTCTGCAATGCAGAAAAAGGGTATGGCATACTCCTGCCTCCCACCATGGTTCCCGGCACAACGTGGTCGCTAATAAATGACTTAATTAAATCAATAAATGACTGCTAATTAAATCGATGAGTGACTCACAGCTAAGTACAATTTCAAAAGCAGTTCCAGTGTGCAGACTATTCTTTGTACATTATCCATGAAAGTGAGCATCTCTCTGATGAGAAAACCAGCCTCCCAACTTTCAAAGGCCACAATGAAATTCCAAACCCACTTGATGTATTTATTCAGTATTTTCCAGTTCTTTAAGAAGGTGTTTTAAGTGGGCAATCATCCTAGAAAATACTTAATAGAGTCCAGATATATCCAAACTTCTCTTAACAAGGCTCATTCCACTTATTCCAAAAGACCTGTTGTCTTTATAACATGTTAGTATCAGGTTGAGGTCCACAAAATAGAAGGAAATCATGACCGTTCCCTGACTAAGGTAATCATGAAATTCCTGACTTCCCAGCTCTTTCACATTTTCCATTGTTCTTTTATATCATTTCCCAGTTTGGTATGCCTGGGACTTGGAATGAAAGATACACATCACTAACAGAGAACAGGCTTCTCTATGCCACTCATGTCTAAATACATGGCTCTTCCCTCACTCACTTATGTGGGAAGCACATTACATGACCCATCCATCCTATTGTTCTATTCTACAGCTTCATGCTTGGTTGGCTTCTTACCCTAATAGACACTTGTGCTGTACGTCATTTCCTGATGGGAGTGAGTGAGCATCAAGAGTGTTTGAAAGGCTTGGATAGGATCCTGCCAAGTACAAAGCAAACGACTCATGACACACGGAGTCTAACCCTTCTAGGGCTTGAGGGACTTCCTCAGAAAACTCTCTCCTGAAGCATTAAATTGCACCCTAGTGGTTTCTAAAACCTTGAACTTTACCTGCCCAGGAGAAAGCAATTTTCCCCTGTTTTTACAAAGCCACAGTTTTTTTTTTGCAGTTTCAAATCTCAGATTTCAAAAAAAATGCTAAGCATGTGATATAAACTGTATAGAACACTCATCTGCTGGATTAAAGACACTTGAGAGAGCTATATCTCCATCCTCGTGCTGGGTCCTGGTTGAGTTTGTTTCTCTCTTTTGCCATCAACATTCTAAACATATTCCCGATGTTACAAAAGAAATCTGGGAGAAAAGCAACAAGAACAAAACCAGAAAAACCGATGCAAACAAAAGCAAACCAGCACAATAAATCAAAACCAACTGGAAGAAACTTACATGGTAATCTTCAGAAAATAACTTTGTTTTTGTCTTTAAGTTGAGTGATTGATTGAGAATTTTAAAGATACAAGATGTATCTATGATATTTTCTTTAGAAAAATCACTATGCTAGGTCAAACACGAATTTTACCAAAGCAATAGAGAAAATGGCAAGAGATTCATTCCTGAGGCTTCCTCCATTTGGTGATTTTCAGTTCTGATAATAAAGATGCATTTCACAGGAAGAGTTTGGATATAAAGCTTTCTTGCATAGTTCACATTGCTAGAGCAGATATATTGCACATGGTCAAGGAATTACTTTCCAGAAAGTCACTGCTCATTGGTTCCTCTTTAACTAAGAAGCAGATCTTCCCAATTGGAACAGTCCACATGTTCCATACTAACTTCCACAGTCTTGTCTCAACCTTCAATGAGTCCTTCTGGTTTTGAATTATGGACAAACAAAGCTAGAAAAATGTTAACTGAAAGAGGAGTTGAAAAATTAACCCTAATTTTCAAACTGGGAAGGACGAATTCCTTTATTAGTAACTTGTTCCTAGTTACAGATTAAATAGCTGTCTTGGGGATTAAATACAAGTATTTATGTAACACCAGAAAATGGGCTCTTTACTATCCTCTCATACAACCAGTGACCTTTGTCAAATATAGTCAGATTAGATTGACATTTAGCACTTGCACCCAATTCCATGACTCATGCTTTCAGCTAAATGTTAGCAGTTCAGATGCTGCAGACAGAGCTGAGCGCTTCCTACCCAGAGCAGAGAGGGGCCAGGACTGATCTGGACTTCTGCATCTTCAAGTCTTGTTTAGTCAAGCCAAACCAACAGAAGCTCTCAGGATAAACAGGCTTAGTAACACAACCCAGAAGGCAGAACCCACGGAGCTGAGGATTAATTAGTAAACAAAAGATGCTTTACAGTAACACAGACCCTAGGAAAGGTTTGCTAAGTGGTCTGATCATCCAACAAACGCCAACTGTGGCATAGGCTTGACTTTTCTAAGGGTGATTTATAACAATCTGCTTCAGTTTTGCACAGGCACATTTGGGATCCGGCATTCTTGCTTCAAGCATCTTCTAAGGAACCAACAACTCAAGGTCAAACACTTCCATGCTACTTTAACTGTATTCCCTCCTTTTCCAACACTAGACTGTGTTCTGAAACAACTGGGAGCTCAGGTTTTTTTTTTTTTTTTTTTTTTTTTAATTAAAAACATATAACTAAACTAAAGGAAGACTTCTTAGAATCCAGTAACAATTGAGGGGTTTTAAATTAGAATTTATGTTAAATTTAATCAAATGACCATTGGAATGGTGTGAAAGTGTGTGTGTGTGTGTGTGTGTGTGTGTGTGTGTGTGTGTGTGTGTGTATACATGTATATTCTGAGGGGTTCTACCAGCCCCCTGCTCTCTAGGGCAGACTCTGGTGAAATATCACTTCACCTTTGTGTGCTATACATTTTTCTTACATACCTAAACCGTTGTAATTTCATAGTAAGTCTTTCATTTTAAAGAATAAAGAAGGGTAGACATTAGCATATAAACAGGCCACAGAGCACCACAGTATCACAGTTGTGGACAGCTGCCTGGGAAGATCTTCTGCACGGAGGGAAGTGACAGGTTCTTCTACTTTGGAGGGAACGTGGGGATGAAACCATTTTCAGAGACACACAGAAGCTCCCAAGCTTTCCAACCTATTCCTTCATTTTCTACTTGAATTAATTAAAAATAGGACAGTCACATATTTCCCACCTGTCCTGAGGGAGATCTGTCTGTGAACCTTGATAAACATTCAGAATGAGATTAGGGTTAAGAATATAACTATTTTAACATAGAACAACACCCTTCGCTTTTACCAGTCTGTTCAAACAGTCAATGCTATATTTAAATCACATTTCTAAAAACTTTCTCTTATCTGGCTCTGTGGCTGTTGTAAGCAACTTCTCCAAAAACCTTTCTTCACAGATTTAAATTCAAGACTTAATGGAAACTCTTGATTTCTATCTTATAAGAGAAATGCACAAAAGCAATCAAGAAGAGAAACAGAATTTTCTAACACCTTTCAAAGTTCAGAGCTAAGTGCAATGTCAAGCGAAACTTACAAGTTTAACTAGCACTCAGACAAAGTCGGTAACTTCACAAACATAGGAGATTCTGCTCCAAGACTGTGTCCTTAATCCTATCTTATTTGAAAGGAGAGATTTGCACATTTCAGAGTTAAGAAACTTAACAGGCATTCTCACATTAATCAATAGCAATCTGATTTTTTTTCTGACAGTGAAACAAATTCACTTTAAAATTTTGCTATCAAAGAAACAGTATACATGGCATGATCAATGGATCCATAGTAAGTACCACTACGAGCTATCTAAAATGATCCCTGCTGATGCGACATGCAGCTCCAGTACACACTCTGCCTTTCCTGATGCTGAAACTCAACTGAAAGATTTGAGAAGACCCCATTCAGCTCTCATTTTATTTTTAGCTCTAACCTCCCTGGACAGGATTTTACTGAAGAGATTGGACTTCTGGCTGGATCATTTCACAGTGTGTCTCCTGTTAAGGCAAATGATGCCCACAACTCTCCTCTCCAAAGCATGTTCTCTAAAGAAAGAGTAACCAAGGACCTTGTTGTCATCTGAAGAGAGACATAACCAGAGTTTCACTAAGTACTGCCTGGGAAAGACAGAGATTGCTCACAGAAAACGAAATGCTAATATGGATATTGTGTCTTCAAAAGCTCTTTGTTTAGAGAGGAAGTATGGTCCTAGAGAAGACACTGCAGTGGAAGACTGACTCACAGCTCTCCCTGTCTACCGCTAGTCGTGCCACCCAGAACCAGCCACCCCGTGCCCCGAGATCACAGTGATGTCATCAGTACAACAGAGTCAGTGCCATCTTGCTACCTGGACGAATGCCAGGAGCTCCTTAGCATGGAAAGAAAGATCAGAGCGGTGAGGAAAATCAGCATGCGTGCGTGGTTTAGTTACATAATTCGAACAGACTTCTACTAGCTATCAAGATCTATCAAGAGGACCAAGATATCACCCTCCTGCCAGAGAGATAGGGAATGCATGGACTAAATAAGAGTAACAGTTTCTGCAAGGTAATGAGCATGGACCACAGAGAAAGAGGAGACACATAAGTTGAGGTCCAGCAACTGCTAGCACCTGAGGCCCTCCAGTTTCGCAGATCGTACAAGGTAGGGAATTTAGACAGGGGACTCCAAGAAGGGAGGAATCTATAGAGACCCAGTTGGCTAGACTTTCCAGAACCAGAGTGATCTCCCTGACTATAGCTAGGCACTCATTGGTGCACTCATCTGGTATAAGAAACTGAGGCTGGGTGTAAAAAGTTCCCCAGAGGACTAGAGGTAACAGCACCTGGAATCCTACAGAGACAGGAATTGTTCTTGGCAGTCCAATTTGAACTCAGCATTCATGGTAGACTACTGAGAAGGATCCCAATGGAAAATGGGAACAGGAATAACAAGTTATATGCAGAAAACTGATGTACTCCACCTAACAAATCTAAAAAGAGTGAAATACAACAGGATCAAACTGCTTCCAGGTAAACTAGCTATGCTTCAGATCAGAGTCTAAATATATTTACAGTTATACAAAACTACACCCAACATCCTAAAATTTATAGTGCATGATAGATAACAAAAAATGATCAGACACAAAATTATGCAGGAAAATATCAGACATGATCTGAGGTATAAGATAAAGAGATGGCCAGAAGAGATAATGAAATTCCATCATTTTACATTGTTAAACTAGCTACTGGGATAAAGATAAAAAATCTTTTAACACAGCCAGATCAAAACAAAAGACTATTTGTAAAGATGTAAGCATTCTCTGTTGGAAACAACAAACATCATCATTAAAGTAGAAAAAGAAAATCAACTGGACCAGGAATTCTATACCCAGCCAAAACATCTTTCAAAACCAATGGTAAAATTAAGGTATTTTCAAACAAAGAAATACAAGGAAGCTTTCACTAGCTTATATACATTCTAACCAAAGTAAATGAAACTTCATCCTACATGCACTTGAAAACATAAAGGAGGTCCTTTGGGCAGAAGGAAAATGATACATGGTAAATATAAGTAGAGAATAAGACTATGAGAAATCATGACTACATTAGGCAAAGGTGTTATTGTTTCGTATTATATATAAAAAAGATAAAAATAATGGCTTAAAGAAAAAAACAATGCAGCATGGAAAACTGTATAAAGGTATTAATTAAGAGTTAAGAGAGGGAGCTCGGACACTGGTCTGTGGTTCTGTGCCTTTAAGACACAATGTACCTAAGTCACATCTATAAATAAGGTGCTTATGGCATTTCTCCTAGCTTCCTTCATGTGGCCTCTGATCGGTCCCCAGTGTCTGAACACCACCATTGATGCTGTGACCTGAAGCAAGATCTCAATGAGACCTACCCTTGGAGGCACTGCCTGAAGAGCGGTGATGTAATTCTCGAGGGCCAGGCGGCGACGGTCGTTGAGCATGGCCTCCACTCTGGCCATGTGCGTCTCTACCAGCTGCTGTCTCTCATTGGCTGCTTCCTGTTCCAGAGATTCCACTTTCTCCTGGAAATGCTGACATGGAAAACACACACATTTGTTTCTTAATGTAATTATTAATGCAAAGAGAGTCTCTCTGTTTACATAAAAGTAATTTGGGGACAGGTGTCAGTCCTAAATTCCTCATCTCACTTGGATTTTCCTAGGGATTGGAAGAGCTGAGAACTCTGGCAACCCAAAAGATGTATCATTAACGGAAAGAAGATCGCAAGCACCAATATTCATTTGGAGTGATTAGTTCTAATTTGAAGTAGTTGGAAGCAAATGTGAGGAAGCAACTTATTACTAAGACAAAGGGTGAGAAGGATCCAAATTCATGCAAATATGAACACAGGGCCTTCCAGCAGATGTTGGTAGCCTGGGGACCCTCAATGAGTGAGTGTGGGCATGTCCTGTCAGGTGTGAAGATGGGGTTGGGTGCTACCTGGATAACAGCCTTCTTGTCAGCTTTGGGCAGGTTCTTTGCTTGACGCTCCGCCTCTTCCCATTCTCGCATGACCTGTAGAGATGACAAAAGACTTCAACTGAAAACCTTCTGTTCTTTCAAGTACAGATTAACTAGATGGATCAGAGTGCAGTGCGTTTTCTATGAAAAACACATCACATGACTATTCCTATATGAAAATATTCTCCCTACAAGGATATAAATAATTTATGCCAGCAGTATTGTGAATGCAAGCGTCAAACACTTACTGCATCCTCTTGAGACAAGGTTGGTTCATCTTTTCGTTTCTCCTTGAGAAATGGCTGAAAGTCATTTTACTCAATGTGAGTAAACACCGAGTAAAAGGCTTACGCTATCTGAACAAGGTCTCCCATCAATAAACTAAACACATTGGTTTTTAAGCTTTTACGACATCAAGTGAAAACCTGTCAAAAGGTGTATCTGGGGTGTGCGTATGTGCAGACTAGGAATATGACACCACAAAGGAGAAACGATGCAGGAAGAGAAGGAAGACTTCTGTCGTCTGAAATCCTAAGGTCCACCCCCTGCACAAATGAAGAGTAGACTCTTGATTCGTAACCGAAGTCACAAATAGTGGAGATGACTGCAAATCCACCCACCCAGCAACTCTAAGAAAGAATTCATTATAACTTTCTGAATGTGGCAAAAGGTAAGGCTAATTGAGTAGCCAGGCCAGTCTGATGTGTCATGATCTAGCGTCCTGTTCTCTACCTTGACGGTCACCTCGATGTCCCTGAGAGACTGTCACTCACCGATCAGAGAAGTGTCTACAGTGAAAATGAGCGTTAATTTCTTATCACCTGTGGCTGCCCTTTCCTTGTCTAGTGTGTTTGTCTGTGACGTGAGCTTCATGAAGTAGGCAAAACATCAGGGTCTTACAGGGTAGGTACCTGAGGACTTTATCTGTCTAAAGCAGGAGGAAGCTCGACTCCTCCAAAATTGCAAAGAAAAAAAAAAGGCTTATAACATCATAGCCAATCAGCACCTGAGTTGGTTTTTAAAATTAGTTTTTTTTTTTTTTTTTTTTTTTGAGAACATGATACAAGGAAAAAGTACAAACAAACTGTCCTAGGTATTTGGGTATGTTTCTATCAGTTAATAAAGTAGTGGACCAAGTAGATATTAAAGAGACTAGCCTTGCTTTATAGATGAGATAAGGTCGGGAGGGGAAAAGGTTCAATTTCCTGTGTGGAGAATGTTCCCAGGGTGGAGGCGTTCCACCTAGAATTCCTCAGGCAAGAAATCTCAAAATTGGTTGGAGATAGAAACCAAATATCTTAATGGGGTGTGAAAACAGATTCCCTGCATTATGTATGCATTGTTATCTCACTTGGACATTCAGAACCTGAACTTCTTGCTTGAAGTCACAGACCCATGAAATAATTAAGATTTACCTAGCTAATGTATTGTAAAAATATGTATTACTAATGAACTCAAACATTGATTTTTGAGGATAATTTAGCAATATCTTCCACTCCTACAAATCCATGACCTATGCCATCCCTACAGGAATGCTTACAGACACACTGTAGGTGGGAGGCTCCCCTTATACCAGCGGCCTTCACTGGGGTACATTGACAATAGATACCATCACTGGATGAAGTGCTCTACAAAGTCTGATTTAATGGGGTCCCCACAACAGGCTGCCATTAGTAATGGCCAGCCTCACTTTATAGAAAAGTTTAAGAAAACCATGAAAATAGCAAATGGATAAGGAATGAAGATAAACCACGCAGCGTACTGGCTCAATGTACCATTATAGAGCAGGATATATATCTATCTCCTGAGTGTTAATACCAATAGCTGCTCCTAAGACACCACTGAATATATTAAGAAACTCAGCATCAGGTGAGTTTTCATCTCGAAGGACTTAATTCTACACACCTACTGAAACGACTAAATATGTAAATAGTGGTGATGAATAAATATCTTGCTTGTCAACTTGATGAGATTTAGGATCACCATGGATGGAAACAAACCTCTGGGAATGACAGTGGGGGTATTTTCTAGGTTACATTAGGTTAGTGGATGTGGGGAGATTCACCCTAAATGCCATGGCTGGGGATTCTGGGCTAAAGGAAAAAGAGAAAGCAAGCTGAGCAGTGCTCTGTGCTCTGCTCCTGACTGTAGATACAAGGTGACCCGCCACCTCAAGTTCCTGTGCCCACCATGATTATCACATCACCATGGACTATACCCTGGAACTCTAAGCCCAAACACGTTGTTCCTCTCTTAAGACGCTTTTGTCAGGCTGTTTTGCCATAACAAGAAGTAACTAGTATGTTAATAACAGCACTTTGGGGTTTTTTGGTGAAGTTTATTTGCATCTGCCACATGCTTGTCACCTTGCAACCAAGATCTTCAGATGGCTAACATCAATGAAAATATAATCTCCCCTAATCCTCTCCACAGAAACAGATGACATCTGTTATTTCGTAAGCTAACCTAGAAAATTAATTTTGAAACTACAACAAACATCAAGTTAGAAAGCCCCACGTTTGAAAACTTGAAGTGCTCTGGATCTGAACTCCGAGGCTGCACTGTGCATCCCCCTACAACAGTTTTTCAATGTGTGCAGAGACGTTTCAATTCTATCAGGATTTACGGCTCTTCAGAGTCCTGGCTATGTCATGCAGAGAAAATGACTATTACTAAGTAGAGATTTAAGAGGCAGACAAGTTCAAAGTCAAAAAGTGCCCAGAATTTAGCTGCATAGATTATGAAGATAAATGTCAGCTCAGGAGCTTTACTAACCTGTAATGCTGGAATCTACCAGGCACATTCTCTGCTCTAGGATGAACACAGCTAAGTAATCTCAGATCTGGGATGAGAAGATGGAGAAAATCTCCTGGAAATATATGAACTAAGTTCTGGATTAAGGAGCTCACTGGGATTCTCATTTCTACAACATATCATGTCAGAAGCTAACAGAGTACTTGAAACTAGTTTTTTTTTTTTTAATTGCATAAAAATACCTCAGATATAGTGAAAAAATTTTCCATGGGCCTTAAAAAATTATTTAAAAAAAATGATTTGGTGGGTTTAAGAATGAAATACAGGTTGGTATCGATCATATAAATTTATATGGACTAAAAGGAATTAGAGTGTAGTAAAAACATAGGACATAGATATAAAAATCAACAAATAATAAATTATTATATAAATCCTTAGAATCAATTGAAAGGTAAAAGCAACTGTGTTCTCCATTTCAAGAATTACGGGAGACAGAGAAATGTGTGAATTTGTGGATGGGCTGAAGAACAACAGGACATTTCTGAAATAAGCCATGATCAAGAGCACAGTGAGCCCCAGATGAGGGGGCAGCTTCCGGCTACAGACAAGCCAGGCCAGTGGGCGAATGGGAGGCAGATGCAAGGCTGGGGTCAGGGGGCAGTGGCAGGCGTTGGGAGCATCATACTGGGCTCTCAGTGTTTGTTATACTTCCTGTAGACGTCTGGGCAACTCATGTGCCCGGCACTGTGTTTTTTTATGGGTGACAGGGAAGCCTCTGAAAGCTTCAGATAATGAGATCAATTTTGAGTTATAGGAGGGAATTATAGTAAATCTCACTCAGTCTTTCCACACCTTCTTAAATGACCTTTCTAATGAAAAAAAAATGTGAAAAAGTCTAGTTTTCGGAAGGATTGATTTCAGTTGGCTGTTCCAATTCAGCTGGCTTTCTAGTTCAACACACTTTTCAGGTTTTCATCATGGGCAACTGGTAGAATGTAAATTATAGTTCATGGCCCAAAGTATTCTGGTCTAGTGTGGTTGTAACACCCCTTTTTCTGAGTTCTGGGACACATGTTATAGGTAGTCTTGTTTAAAGAAATAGTAACCGTGTCCTGCTTTCTGAGATACATCATTAGCTCTGTTTAAAACAAGGGTTTTCTTGTTATTCAGGCACAGTGATGCCAACAGATCAGGAGATGGATTTCAAGAAGACAGTGGCTGGTAACTCCCAGGGTCTCTGAGACAGAGCCAGGGTCAACCCCAGGCAGGACTGGCAGGAGGGAGGACTGAGCAAAGCCTTAGAGATCATTTAAGGAGAAGGGGGAGGAAAGATGAGGTTAAGTGGCTCAGGAAGTTTCCCGAAAGGTATGGTGCCTGTTGCAGGGTGATGAGAACAGGTGGATAATGGCTGCACCATAAAAGCCAGATGAAGAAGTTGGCTGGGATTTGGCCCAAGGGAGCGGGCATAGCTTCAACTTGTAGGCATCCTTCCTGCGGGACCACACACTTCTTGGGAAACAGCTTCTCTCACTGGGCTGAACGCTCCAAGCAGACCACATTGGCTGGCTAGTAAGCCCCGGGGATCTGCCTGTCTCTGCATCCACAGCACTGGATTGCAAGCACAGGCCATCAGGTGTGGCTTTCTAAATGCGGTTTCCCGGAAACAAACTCAGATTCTCATGCTTAGTGGGTAACAGCAATTACAGCAGTTTACTGAGTGAGCTGCCTCCAGAGCCTCCACCTTTCCATTCTTTAAATAAATTTCACCATGCACATTTAAAGTACATAGCCTATTATGTATGGGGAATGCACAGAAAATCAAGTTTACCACAGTGTCACAATTAACAGCCATCATGTCCACAGAGTACCTTTCTTTAGTACAGAGACACAATTTAATCTGTGTCACATCCTGCAAAATCCTCCTGTACGTGCCTTTACTGGATACTTTCGGGGAGAGCCCCAAATCCTAGTTTGTGTCTTCATAGAAAACATTTAAATTAAACTTTTTGTCTAAAGATAGACCAAGGCAGAGGCAAGCCCAGATTTCCCTGTATTACAAGGCCACAGAAGGGAATCCACTGTACCTGGGACATCCTCTCGCGGTGCTTAGCTTCCAGCCTCTCTTTGGCTTTCTGGAAATGGGCATGCTCATTCTCATCCCCAGGTGTCTCCAGGTACTTGTCGACGGCATCAGGGGTGCTGGCTGCTGTGGTGGGAACTAGGAGAGAGAAGGGAAGGCAGGATGAGAAGAGAAAGAGAATGCCCAATTGTTTTAAGAACTCGAGTCACGTCCCAGGACAGAGAATTCTGTAAAAGAGTATACAGAGTTTGCCAACGCTGCGTAAAGAAACACCCAGAGAGACATTTCACCATGGCTAGAATGTGTTTCACCTCTTCAATGCACTGAGAAAAGGCTCCTTTTAAACTACAGCATTAAAAATGTCTTGCCCAGACAGGCATTCCCAGAGCCATCATCACTTAATATGGCCATGTTTTATCAAATCCTCATGCTTTGCTTGGCTATTTTGTAATTTTGAAAGTAAATAATGGTTGTCATCAATATCATGCATTGTAATTCCTGCAGAAACCAATGCAATCTGAGAATAAGGCTGTTGCAAAATTAAGGCACCTCGGTGAAATGGGAATTCTACACATTGTGTTTTAGACAGCTTAATTACAAAGCCACCTTCATGAGAGAGTATGTGACACACCATGGAAAGAAATATAAACATCAATAAGTGCAGTTTAGAAACCACAAAAGGACATTCAGCCTTCACATATTTGGCAAGAATCTATAATTTATTACACCGTTTGTCAAAAAGACAGTAATTTCTATTTTGAAGTCAATACTGCCGAGCAGCGTCTGAACTGTAGCATCCACTGTGGTGTTATGTGGCAACAGGGATACTTACAAAACCAAAGAATGAAGTATAAAAAAGATGTTCTATTCACGAATGAGTAGTGAGTAGCAAGAATTGACAATTTAAGAGTGTTAAAAAAAAAGAACAGAGAAAGTTTAAAGAAGAATATGTCTCTCCTCTAAACACTAAATGACATCACCATCCTCAAATAAATGTTTATTCAGGAATATCAACCACCATTCCAAATATTCTTTTCACACTTCTCATCAAATTCTCGGAGTAAGAGGCCGGGGATGTAATATCCCCAACAGAACTTGAATGAGAAGTCACAGCTAAGTCTTCTGAAGTTAGACTCTTGTGTACATGTTTCAGAAAATGACTGGAATTAAAATAAAAGGTTTGAGCATGTCAACAGAATCCAGAATTCATTTCGCTAAATAAGAGAAACATGCATTCTGATTTCTTTCCCTCTTCTTTGGTCGTTGGTTAATCATTTACTTCTCAAAAAGTAAAAGCATCTGTCCAGGTATGGCATTTGAGCAGAAGCGAGGAGGCCAAGGCTTGTTCCTGGAACCTTAAAGAGCTGCCCCCATCAAGCTGGTAAAAAAGGGAACACTTGCCTGATGGGGAGAAGGAAGGAGGGTCCACTCGGGACTCTAAATTAGGCCCAGCTAGATGTGAACCTAAGACAATATTTTTACACCAGATGGTGCCCAGTGCAAGTAACGTCAGCACTCTGAACTGCAGGATTTCGATCTAGCGGTGAAAACATGCCTTGCCTCCTACAAAGTGCCAATCACACAACGTACTTCATGCTCACCAGTCTCTTTTCTGACTCTTTTATGTTTCACAGAAGTCTTTTATGTTAACTTTAGGAAAAATCAGATGCAGTTATTTCTAATTCACTGAAAATAAATTAGAGCACAGGACTATGCAATATCATCTACAGGAAAAGAAACATACATTTTTTTTTTCTAGAAAACAAAGCTAAACTTATGTATAGCCCACAAAAACACTGAAATGAGTAAAATATGTGGTTTCTTAACCTGAATGACTAAAAAAACAATTTGCAATTTTAAACACTGTCTGTAAAAGGTATCAAAACAAATGAATTTGCTCGGCACCAACTCAAGCAAATCAATACACATGTGTTTCTTAGCCACCTTCTCCAAACTGGCTTCCCCTGGATCTCATCACTTTTCCTCTCTTACTGAAATGATAAGTTACAGTAAAAACCAGTAAATAAAATGCATTAGGCTGAGGTGAGCAGGCAAACTGTGCTTTGCATTTTGTACAGCGGGGATGCACTGATGCAGTCTGCTCTAAGTACAACCAGTATGCAGCTCCCCTTAGAAGAACATACTCTGATTGGCCTAAATTGAAATGTAATACTAAGTAATACTAAGAACAAAATAATAATCAGGAAATAAGCATGTGATGTAGGTTTAACAGCACCAAGGTTATTTCAAATATACTTCTTATAGGCACATGGAAATCAACATATTGCTTTATTACCATTTATTCTGTTTCATCAAGATTACTTCTATGCTAGTTAATCTGAAAGAGCTACCAGGTGCCCAAGTCAATTATCGTTTTGTTTTGTGTGTGTGTGTGTGTGTGTGTGTGTGTGTAAATGCACTCGCACGCAAGGGTGCTTCTGTATAAGATTAGCGTTAGCATCTGAGGGCTAAGAAAAGTTGACTGTGCTCTACAGAGAGACTGAACATAACAAAAAGCCAAATGAAGAAGGTATTTGTGCTTTCGGATTCTTGCCTGCTTGACCTGGGACATTGGTCTTTGGCCCTTAGACTGGCTTTGCTGAGTCACCACCTTACCCATCATGTACCTATCAGTCTCAAACACTACAAACAGCACAGAGGTCAATCCTCAGAATCAGTTCCTGGTTATTTATTAGGATGCACGTTTATAAGAATGTACACACACACACACACACACACACACACACACACACACACACACACACACACACCATTTTCCTGGAGAAAAACCTAAGGAATACAATTTTTCTTCAAGGAAAATTGTGAGGAGTCCCGGGTACAACCTACTATTGGAGTTTAAGAGAAGTTCCTTCATGCTAACCCTTCATCTGAGTTGGTATGGGCGAATGAAATGACCCTGTATGTAAACTGCCTGGCAAAACAGAAGACCATTAAGTGGAGGTGACAGTGACAGCACACATTGATATTTTAGTGAAGCTGGTCTTTGTCACTGTTCTCTGGCATGGAAGCACCTTAAAGAACCACCCAGAGACCTCAGACTCTGTTGCCCTAAGTCCCTACATCTGAAAGCCACGATGCTCCCAGGACCAGCTCCTGTATTGTGACAAAGCTCACCTCAGGCCAGAGTCTTGTCAATGCAGGTGACGGGCAGTGGCCCATTCATGTCCCACAGGCATTTCTTCTGGGGAAAGGAGTGGCCCAAACAATACCAGTTTCTCTTTGTCCCAGAACACAAGCAACAGGAGCTGTATTCAGGTCACTCAAAATGGGTCACTGTAGCCACTCCAAAAGTGGAGACAACTGGCTTTGGGAGGGTTTATTTCTGCTGGAATGTTTATTTAATTACTTTATTTGTTTGTGTCTTACACACACAGGGTCTTCTCTTAGCCTAGGCTGGCCTCAAACTGGCAATCCTCCTGCCTTAGCCTCTACTTTAGCCTCCAAAGTGCCCTTGCCACATAACACTAGGCTTTTTTTTTGTTTTGTTTTGTTTTGTTAAAATACAAACATGAAACAAACCTTTGAGTTTTCTTAGAAGCTATGATATGAGCCTAGATTTCCAATGGAGCGAAATAACAATCACCTCTTTTTATTACCATTTATTGTGCTGGGCACATGTATTTTCATTTAATATGATGGGAGTGAAAACTACCCTATTTCACTGTGCAGAGGATAATTCAATATCCTAAAGTAATCGGGATATGAATTCAGGATGAGGTGGACCACAAAGGGGCTAGACTATTTTCTGAGTATTAAGGAGCTAATTTATCCACACATCCAGGTCACTGGGAAGCAACTTGGTTGTCTTATCTTTTTATTGAACACGACTTAGCCAGGAATACGGTTTGTTATGGATATGCCGGACTATTTCCTACTGACTGGCTGTTTTGCTCTGAACTCTGGTAAATGACCTCCAAAAGAAACAGGTCATAAAACAGCGGCCCCTGGAATACTCATGAGTTTTCACCCGAGGCTCCTACTCTGACGTGCCCACTCCTGCCCTCTGTAAGCAAGCTGGGGAGAGGGGATTGGCCACCCTTCTACAGGTCTTCTGACTCAAGGGCTAAACACAGCTCCAGGTTGTGGCTCTCATATCATTAGTGTTGCCAGTATCCAGGATACGATGCACAGACTGCTAACTTTTTAAGTGACCCTCCGACTTAAAAAATCACAACAGTAAACAGAAACAAAACAACAGAAAAGCACTGCTAATTCACAGTACAATATTGCCTTGGGATGAACACCCTACTTCCAAATATTCGGTTTAATGGTATGTATATAGGTATGAATGTATGTACAACCTACCTATCTAACCTACCTACCTACCTACCTTCCTACCTACCCACCCATCATCCTGCTTGTTGTCAGCAAGCATGGTATCATACTTTGGATTAGGAATGTCCCCCAAAGATTCATATATTCACAGATTAGTGTACTGGTTGGTGCTATTGGGAGATGGTACAAACCTCAGGAGGCGGCGGCTGGAGAGATGGGACAAGTCACTTGGGGCATGCCTCTAAAGGTCTTACTTTGTCCCCTCTCACCCAGTCTTCTCTTCCACTACCATAAGATGAGTGGCTATGTTCTGTGACCTGCTTCCCGCCACCATGGTCCCCAAACAAAGTTGTATGACCGCTGATAGAAAAAAAGGCAACAGTGAGATCCAATAAACCTTTCTCCCATCAAGTTGGCCTTTTCTGGTATTTTATAAGTACTCGAAAGCTGTCGTGACTGGGAAGCCAGAGGCACCTGACACATTTAGGTGGCGGCTCTAGTGCCATGAATGTGCTTTTTCACTTCTCCTTTATTCTCCTTCCCAGGAGGGTCTCAGCTCCTACCACATGCAAATTCTGTGGGCAAAGAGCAGTGCCTGGTGGTATAATATCCTAGCAAAAGAAGCAATCACTACACACACACACACACACACACACACACACACACACACACACACACGTTGTTAATAATATATAATTTGTATATGGAGGGGGGGAAAGGAAACCGGATGACAGGGGAGCAGGAGGAAAGGGGAGACGACAGGCATTAAGCAGGTGTCCAGACAGAGTCATAATTATGAGGAGAGGGACATTCCGACACCTCGTGGCTCACTGCAGAAGAACCTGACAAGGAGATGCAGAAACTAACAGCGAGGTCCTAAGAAGTAAAGAATGTCCGCCAAATTCCAGGGTAAGCAAATGATGAGGCCACAGTAGAAAAGGTCAGGGTGAAAATGGTAGGGACAAACCACAGGCCATGAAGCCACAGGGAGGAGCAACAGAGTGTTTGGGGGGTCAGGAGGAATGTAAGATGTGCTTTAAAAAAGATCATGCAGGAGCTGAGGACAGGGCTCAATGGATAAGAGAGCTGACTGTACAAACATAGGGTCTTGAGTTTGATTCCCGGACCCCATGTAAAAAGCCGGTCATGGCTGTGGACATGTAATCCTAGGAATGCGGAAAGGGGAGACAGGATCATGAGGGAGGCTTGCAGCTGCCAGTCTAGCTCTTAGGTTTCATGAAAGATCCCGTCTCAAGGAAATAAAGCGGGCAGTGACAGAGCTGGACCCTCATTGTCTGCCTCTGGGATCCTAATGTGCACGTCTATGCACACTCACCCACATATGGGCATATAACACACACACACACACACACACACACACACACACACACACACACACACACACACAACTTCTGGAGTCCCGCTCCTCTGCTTGCCACATATAAGAAGGAACATGGGTGTGTCTGTTTCTTATGATAGAACTTTGTTACCTAAATCAAAATCCTAAGAAGCTGAAGATTATGGGAGCAAATTTCTTCACACATGTGAAGGTCCATCTCACTTTTAATAACGAATTACTAATGCAGCACCTGCTGTATATTCTTAGGTCTTCTCAGGATCCACTGGAAGTCTGTTTTCTGAGTGGTAGGGAACAGGCTTGCTTCTGGTTTCTTAATTAATCTGGGGGGCGGGGATGGTCTCTCACAAACCACCCCATTCCTGAGAACATGATGCCGGTTTCCATACTTGCTGTCCCTTGAGACAGGCCTTATCATGTGAGGAAGTTACTTTAAAACAAAGTGAAACTCACTGAGGTTTCCTGGATGTGGGTGAGATCACCCTGAAGCTCAGGGGATTCAAGAAGACCAACCATCAAGTCAAACTATACAGACAGTGGTTTTCGTCAGTGTTGTTACAACTTCCTAATCACTCCATAGTTTAACTGTCCTTAGGCACAGACATGGTTCCTGGTTTCCCTATAGATACCAAACTCCAGGATACTCACATCCCTTATGTATATTTGGGTATAACTCTGAGTATCTAATGGGCACTGTCTTTTTCCAGACTGTTTATACTACTGAAGACAATGAAAATATCAAAGGGAGCAGTTTTCTTGCCATATTGTGAGGACTAATAACAAGAAAAGTTTGTGCATGCTCAGTACAGAGGCTTTTTATTTGACTCATGGTTGGTTGACTACATAGATAAGGAAAGCATGAGGACTAAGGGCTGACTGGACACCAGTTTATTTTCACAATGACAATTATAGATATTGTAAAAAAAAAAAAAACAAACAACTGTCCCTACAGTTTTCATATCCATTTGATTCCTCAATCTCCAGGGTGACACCATTTTTTTTTTTAAATTTTGACTTTTACATTTACTTATTTTATTTTGCGTGTGTTGTGTGTCATGGTACACGTGACAGGTCCTTAGATAACGTGTGGGAGTCAGTTCTCTCCTTCCACCAATGTGGGTCCTGGGGATTGACCCCAGGTGGTCAGGTGTGGCAGCAAGTGCCTTTAGCTGCTGAGCCATCTCACCAACCTGGCGTGACACAAATGTACAATTATGATGGAGCCATCCTACCTTCAAACGGTGATGACCTTGACCACCTAGACTAGAACACAGGACAGAAGAATGATTCCTAAACAGAAGTCCATGAATAGAATCTAGTCCATACACTAACACTGGCTCAAATGAAATCTGGTGGTCTCATCTGCTACACACACACACACACACACACACACACACACACACACACACACACCGCCCCCGCCCCCATGAGTTGAGATAAAGTAACTCATCTCTACACCGTGGGCTAGGGAGGATCACAGTGAAGACTAATGCAACTCACTGCCATGTCATTGAAAATGCTATTTGATTTAGAGCTAGTAACGCTGTCACTGGAAACGGCTACAAGTTATGGGACATGGCAGTGTGGATAATTTATGTATGAGTGAAATACAGACCTGTAAAGGAGGATTTTATGGGAAAATTTAATCTCAGCGTGACAGGGCTTTCAAACTGCCACCTCCATTTAAAACATTTTTTTTTAAAAGATTTCTTCATTTCTCTAATTTCGAAGTAGCTAAAAACTCTCAGGGCATTCAAAACCTAAACACTGATCATTCTTACCGAGTTTGAGATAGACAGGCCATTCATAACAGGAAAATAAAAGTTTGTGATCTTTTAGTAGGACACTAGATTGTAAAAAGGAACAGAGGCGCTTTGCCTCATGTACCCTTCTGTCACAGCTGTTTTACAGCCGGCTCTGTCTCGGTTGCAGGAGAACACTATCCATGCCCTGCACAGACATAAGGTGATAAAAACATAATCTACACTGTGTTTACTCTTTGCCAGCCACGCTACATTTCTTTTTTATGTCTATGGACTTGTACTGACATGGGTTTTTTTTTTTTTAATCAGATATATGAAATGGATGTGGAAGCATGAATGTCAGCATTATTTTTATTAATATCCATATTCCCTGCATTTAAAAGGTATCTTCAGTCTGAAGGTAAACAACAAATAGACAAAAAAAAAAAAAAACAACAACAACAAAAAAAAAAAACGTGTAAAACAAAAGAAATAGTAACTAGAAGCCAGAATGGCTTGATCGTAGGGTACTGTTTCTTGTTAGTGTGCTGGAGGCTTCCTCAACTTCATTACTAGTGGTTCATAAAGGCATGACCATCCATTACTGTGTGATACTTTATAGATGAGTTCAGAGTGCCACTCTTCACTTTCATAGAAGTCCTGATAGTGCTGATGGAGCCTGAACTTCTCTGGAGGCCTGAGAGATTAGACCAATTTCATTTTACCCCAGACTTCCAGAGTAGTCTTTCCCAACTCACGTATGCTCTCTATGCTGGGATTTAATTCTACTACATCCCTCATCTCACTAGTAAATTACTCACTGTGGACCACTTAGCCCTGCTAGAGTCTCTCAAAAGGCTTAGCCACAGCACCAGCACACCTGGGTTTCAAAGCAACCTTTGTATTAAAGCGGATGTGTGTGCCTGTCGGCTGCTCTTCATTTTATTGTAATCTTTTTATGTGTGCGTGTGCACGCAAAGGCAAGAAGCCAATGGAGGGTGTCTTCCTCAGTGGCTCCTATTCTATTTATTTTTAAAGATGGTCTCTCACTAAACTGAGAGTGAATTCATTGGATAGGCTGGCTCCGCTCCAGAAATCACCTGCCTCCACTTTCCACTCCAGCGCTGGGGTTACAGATACCTGTGTTGCAAGCCCTGACCTTGCATGTAGATACCGGAGGTTTAAACTCAGGAATGCATGCTTACATCACAGGTACCTCACCACGGAGCCATCTCCTCAGTCCACTGGCTGCTTTAAAAAAAAAAAATGTGTCACGGGGACACATATTTACTGCTGGTGGCTGTAGCACTCTGTAGACAATGAAAGTGAATGCACAGCCTGACAGAAAAACATGGCCAATCCCTTTCATAAAAAGGACTCATTTCCACACCTTTATCAAGTAGCTAAGGGATGGAGCACATATCTGATAAGCTTCCTCTAATACAGCAAATAGCTCTTCTCAAAAAAGAAACAAGTAAACCAACAAAAACAAAAGCTGGTTTGCGAAGCAATTGAACCGCTCGCCTTCTTAAAATTTTTAATCATTACACTTTTGAAGAAAACTTCTTTCTAAGTATTTCTGCGCATCCAACTCCTGGATTTCATATTTTTCTTTGCCTGGGATATATAATTTAATGCAGGACTAGATCTTTAAATAATAATAATATTGTTGTTGTTATTTTTTATTTTATTTTTTTTTGAAATAGAGTCTTATTATGTAGTTTTGGCTGGTCTGGGAGTAACTCTGTAGACTAGCCTGTCCTCGAACTTGTAGAGATTCACCTGCTTCTTCCACTTGACTTCTCAAATTAAAGGCATGCAACCAGCATACCTAGCCCAATAATTACTTTTAATACCGTTTGGCAGTCTAAAAACCTATCATAGTTCCATTACTGGTATTAGACAATGTGCCAACAGAAACTGATGCCTCCTATTTCACAACTTGAAGAATGAAAGGAGAATAATTAAAAATAACAGTCCACATCTGGTCAGAGGCAATGGCTGAGGGTTACATTGGTACCCCCCCCCCCCACCGCCCCGATCACGCTTGCAGAGTCACCCACTGTCATAACCTCCTGATACAACAAACTAACAAGACTCCTAGATCACACTTACATGTGGACAAAGTCATCCTTTCTCCTCCTTTACAACGTACAGGGCCAGACCTACCCCCACATGCTGTGATCATGGACCTACGTTTGTCCACAAACACCACGCGGAGACACAGGCAAACAGAGAAACAAGGCTCCCAAGCATCTCTTACAGACAGCTGCTCTCAGGACGGGTTGTGGGGAAACCATGAAGAAACAAAGAGGGGGAGGGGTGTGGAGGTGAAGCAGGAGTCACGGGGCCTGCCGGTTTGTGTTCTGCACCCACAGCAGCTTACACTACACTACACTGCCACCAGGCCTCCTGTCTGTGGAACGCGTATCTATAACGGACCTAGTTATACCTAGTCAGGGCGGAGAAAATATTAAACCTTTTCACAGAGGTACTGGGGTAAACTGAAGCGCAGTGGGAAAGTGGGAGAGCCTGGCAGATCTCTGGAGCCCACAGGCATGAAGTGATTTGTGTACTCTACGTCCTGCACATACTGGGCCACGTGTGGAGAACTGTTAGTTATCGAAAGTAGAGAATGGCATATAGATGGGAGGGGTCTGGGACGCTGCTAAACACCCATAGGTGCTGAAGGGACTATCACGGTGAATTTTCTGGGACAAAAAGACAAGTATATTGAGGCAAAGAAACCTTTGTGCCAATGTTTACAACACAAAGTAACTAGAAACGGGTCACCCTGTGGGCAGATTGCTTGGGGGGGGGGGGGTGTCAATCCATTGGGTAAAAAACTGGCGTGGTGATCTTGGTGCGCATCACAGCGTTTACCCGCTCGCCTTTTCAGATTCAGTCTGAGGCGGACGGTATGTGGACAGGCAATGCTCTTCTCACTTTTGAAATAGGAGCTGCTCACATACTTCCATAATAATTCCACTGTTTTATAAATGCTGCGCTGTAGGGACTGGAGGTGAGGCCCGTGGGTCAACTCAACGGAGAACTGACCTCAGAAACAGCTAATGCTCAGGAGGTTCTTTACCTCCAACGGAAAGACGTTTCAAAGAGATATGAACCCCAGTTTTCGAGTAAATGACAGCTCTTCAGTCTCACGTCCCTCACTTACATTTGTGGTTTAGAGTGCTCTGTGAGGGCAACGGCAAACAGTAAGTGTCCTGAAAATTGTGATGCTTTTCAAAGTTGTTATTTTTTTTTTTTATGGCAGAAATTGAAAGTCTAGCAATGCCTGATTCAAGTAATAAGTATTGTCAGGAAATGATTCATGACGGGGACCCACTGCACAGTTCTTTAGACATGTAGTCTTAAAGCAGTTCAATGGAAGAGCTTTTTCTAGCCCACTTAGCATCTATTTTTCCACTAGAAGCCCTTCAGACAGAGCATCTATAAAAACCAACTACCTCGGAGCAAAGCGATGCCGTTCAATTAACTCTAAGCGGGTGAAGGAGCAAAGTATAAACCTGCGTGGTCTGATGGAGCAGGCTGGCTCCCCTTCCCCTTCTGCTCATTTTTTTCCCTCTGAATTGAGTCTGCAATCTGCATTTGACCTCCAGGTGACCATGACTTTCAATTCAAATGTGTGGCTTTACTATAAATAAGGCAGCAGAGCCACCTGGCTATAAATAACTAGAAATTATATGCTTTCGCCCGTATGTTGGTACTAGCCCCGCAAAACCCGTCACTTGCTGTGATTGAATAGTCTCTGTAGGGAGACAAGAAATACAGCTGACAAAATCAGCCTCCCAGGATGGAAGGGTGTCAGGGTCTGAACCACACTGCAAGTGGAAGCAGAAAGGGAGACTTCCAATTTCCGTCTGGAAAAATGTTATGTATATTTTATGAAAATAAATTCTCAAAGAAGGCTTATCAATTAAGAAAAGTGAAAACTGACAATCTTTTCTATACTGAAGGAAATAAAATTGATGAGAACCGTCATTTTTAAAAAGGACGAGAAATGGACATCGTTGCTACTCACATGCCAGGCGTTGCTGGGGAGGGATGCGACTATTTTTCAGCTTTTCCCTGTTTCCCCTATTTTTTCAACACGTGCTTTCCGAACGTCAGAAACTGTCTAACCTAAAAGATGTCAGAACCAAATGCTGAGCCATTTGGCGTGGACCACAGCCAGGGTGTCATTTATGTTTCCAACACGGTCCTCCTGTGTCTGAAGCCTCCAGCCAACTCATGAAGTGCTTGAGGCCTCATTTTTTCCCATATGCACAGAAGATGTGAGGAGAATGCACACACGTGGGCCAGAAAAAGATCTGCAGTCTTTGGAAATCTGGGAACAATGCAACCCACACAAATTAATGTTCTAGAGGAAAATTTTCACCATAGCAGGATATAGGTTTACTGTGTCAATAAAAAAACACTTCAAGTATTATCCCATCATTGGCATTAACTGGACTATCTTATTTGAGGCCATATTGAAAACCGATAGTGTAGTATGAAATCTTTTGTAAAGTATATAATCATCTATACTATATCTTTAAAAATGCTTTTATTATTTTTTTTAATCAGCTTTGAGGTAGGATTTTCCCACCAGGATAATGATGATAAAAGTGAGTTTTACTTATAAAATATCTAACTGAAATTGGGTCTCCTCTTCAGGCTTCACTAAGTATCAACAATATAGCTCATCCCTAGAAAGGGTGGATCTATTTCTAAATATAGTCTGAATTTTAAAAATGAATATTGATGTGTTTGATACCACATTTTAAAATGAAATTAGACTGATTTGACAACCAGATAACAAATACTGTTAAGACCAGGAGTTTTTGGTTGATGCAATGCCTTTTTATAGGAAATTTCTCTTTCCTACCAACAAAACCTTAAGTGGAGCACCTCATATCAACTAACATGCACTCTGGGAGAGAAGGGTAATCCTGAAATTTAGGTGGCTGACCTCTCACCTGCCAATTGTTGTCATTTAACACACAAAACTGTAAATGTGCATATAAATCTGTCTTTGATACACAACATTAAATTTTAAGGGAGGGGATACCTCTATTAACAAATATGATTTCATTAAATATAGAATATTGGCAGCTTTAGCTTCTGCCAAATTGGGAAATACTATATGTATGATATTTCATGAAACTGCACAGATCAGAAATATAAGTAGTTGAAGTTGACGCTCTCGCCCCACATCTGAAGTTGCCTGGTAAAGCTGGAGGAAATGAGGAGCAGGGCAATGGGCAAATCCTGTGTACTAAAAGGCACCTGGTCAACAATCACAAAACCCACGCACAGCAGGTGATGAGAGCGAAAGTCACATCCAGCCATGCAGCACACTCAGTCCCTGGTCCCTCCCCCACGTCGACGACAACATACGTTTAACAGGATCTTGGGGAAGAGGTTCATGGGTAGTCTTGAGTAAACTTTGGGATGCTATGGAGAAAACAAGAGAACAAACTAAAAACAAAAATAGAAACACGGGGATGATGGCAGAAACACACTCACACGATTCATTCAAAACTAAACAAACAAAATGGGGGAACTGAAATGTTCAACTGAAAAACAAGACCTCAGCAGAGAACCAGAGGACACACAGATGAGATCTGCCCCCAGTGGAGACTCGTACTGCAGAGTGCTGCATGTGCTGGCGCGGTCTGTCAGGACATCAGGAAATCTGCTGGAGGAATTATGGCTCTCTTCCCCCTCCTCAGCACCAATTATCCTGAGCTCCCTTCAATGCCTTCCTCACAGCAGCTTTTCCTGTTCACAAGAGACTTCTGACTCCTGGCTAGGCTATGTGATGAAGCTTCATTCTCCACTCTTGACTATCTGCCCATGTGACTGATCTGCAACCTCTCTGTTCTCTTTCCTCCTTTTTACATTTTAATTTATGTGTGTACACATACAGGTGTACACACACACACACACACACACACACACATACACACACACACACACGAGGGGACCAGAGTTATCTTCTTTGATCGTTGTTCGCCATATTGTTTGAGACAAAGGCTCTCTCAATGAACGTGTAGGTAGGTCACTGACTGGTAGACTGGCTGCCCAGCAAGCCCTAGGGATTCTCCTGTCTCTACATCCCAAGAATACACAGACTCAGGCCACAATGCTCAGCAGGTGATGGAGACCCCTGAACTCCGGTCCTCTGGCTTGCATGGCAAAGGTTTTACAGACTGAAGCGTCTCTCAGCCCTCCTATCCTCTGTCTTCTTTCTCCATTGGTTCTGAGAATTGAACCAAAGTCTGGCACCTGCGAGGTAAGCATTCTGCTACCATCTACATTCCCAGCTGCTTTCTTGATACTTTATAACCCGACCCTGTAAGAACCAAGTCAGAACTCCTGGCCCTCTCTAATAAAACTCTATTGGAAAATCGTTCAGCAAAGTGTACGCATCAACCCAAACCCTGATAAAGGTATATGATGTTTTATTCCCTGCCCAAAGTGTTCAAATGGAAAGAGCATGAGGGGAGGTTCACCATAGCGTCCAAATCTTGAGGTGAATTCATCTCTGCTAATAATATAAAGCAAACTTCCTCATTGCCAGGAAATGCTATGACATTCCAGAAAATAAACCTACCTTAGGGAAAGGGGAAAAACTTTAGAACTTTGCCAGGAAATCCTCACCTAGCAGCTAAACCCTTGAGAGTGTAGCAACAAAGGCCCTTTATTCCAAAGGCTCCTGGCTACAGAATCCCTCATTGTATTCCATGTTACCTAACCCAATTAATCTCTGGGTGAAAATGAGGGTGGGTATCTTGAGCTAGGCAAACTGCTCTTATCCAATGAGCACCCACACTTGTTTCTACAGAAGACTGAAGTAGAGTCATCTCCTAGGAGACCAACAAGAACTTTCCAGGTCTCATCCAAGTACCAGCTACTTCATGACTTAAGGTGAATGGAACAAATCTTTTGTTGTTTTGCTTGATTTTATGATTTGGCTGGAAAATTAAGAATTTTCCCAGGTACTCCTGGGTAGGGATTGCGTCCCTGTAAATACAGGAATAAAATGAAAGAATCTCTCAAAAGAGAAATGCACAACTACTAAGATCCTTGAATAATTAATATTTCTAACTTGTGGTCAAGAATGAACAAATACAGTTGACTTAACTTGAAAGGCTATTAATAAAAGCAGGTATTCCATGGATCTGGGACATGACTTCTTAAGGGCTGACTCTCTGGGGAAATATTTCATCTTGCACTGAAGTCATCATGACTCCATATAATTGTTCCCTACAAGTAAAGAAAGCTCGATGTTCCAGAGAGAGTCACTGCAATTTTCTTCCCTCAGCCTTATGCCACTGAAAGTGGCTAGCATTATTCTTTTGCATGCACTTGTGAATTCACGTGTGAATGGGCACACCATAGATCTCACGTGGCAGCTAGAGGTCAAACTCAGTGCCAGCATATGCTTTCCACCTTGTTGGAGACAGGGTCTATTTCAACTTGTTGCCCAGGCTAGGCGGCCCCGGAGTCCAGGTGATGCTCTTGTTTCTGCCTCCCATCTCCCTTTAGAAGTGCTAGTATTACGGAGGTACCAGCTATGCATTTGGGTTAAGTGTGTCCTGGGGATTCGAACTCAGGTCCTCATACATGCACAACAAGCACTTTTGGTAACTGGTGCATATCCTTTGTCCTCGTCTACCTATTTCCAAGGGGAGGGGGGAAAATAAAAGCTTGACAAATACATATGTTCTAGATTCAGGGAACAACGTGGGCGTCTGTGGTGGTTTGACTGAAAATGGCCCTCATAACCTATAGGGAGTGAGTGGCGCTCTTAGGAAGTGTGACATTGTTGGAGGAGGTAGATCACTGAGAGTGGGCTTTGAGGTTTCAGATGCTCAGGTCAACCTCAGCATCTCTCTCTTCCTGCTGCTTCCAGATCCAGATGTAGAACTCTCAGCTGTCCTCCAGCACCAGGTCACCGTGCCACCACGCTTCCTGCCATGATGGCAATGGACTGAACCTCTGAAGTGTAAGGGAGTCCCAATTAAATGTTTTCCTTTATAAGAGTTGCTTTGGTCATGGTGTTTCTTCATAGTAATAAAACCCTAACTAAGACAGCATCTCAGGCTGCATGAGTTCAATTCAATCAAATTTCATCAACAAAGTAAAAACAAACATGTGAAATAACAAAGGAATTCACTACAGCAATCTTGTCAAGGCAAGTGAAGCTTCATGAGCCAGCTTCTAGTGAGAGACTAGTTGCACATGTGTACATGCAGAAACATGAACGCATAGGTATTTGACAGACACAGAGTATGAATTTACAGGAAGGACATAAGAAGACAAAAGCTGCTCTAGCCCCTTTGTAAAGAGAAGCAGTCAGAAGCTCCTGCAGGTTGCAAGAACAATCTACCACAGCTATCAAAGATTACATCCAAGACCATGCTTTATTAGAAATAGATGGAGAGATGTGCTCATGATCGTGGAGACTTCTGGCAATTAGAGAAGTTGACAGGAATGCGGTTAGTGGTAGCAACAGGCCCATTCCCAAGAACAAGGGGGGAAAAAATCAATCTGTCACAAAGAGCAGAGTCAGTGGCGAGAAAGACGAAAGGTGGCCAGGCTGGAGGAAGGGTCCACTTACAGACGCTGCCACACACCGCCATGCAGTATTCCTCCGTGTCAAAGTTGTTCCTGTTGCCGCCACAGCCGCCGTAAAAGAATGGGGCGCACTTCCCTTCGGTGACATCAAAGTACCAGCGGGAGATCATTGCACGGCATGGCCCGGTCTCGGCTTGCTCAGAGCACACCTCTAATCAGAGGAGATGTGGGGAACCACATTTAGCATGAAAAGGCACCTTTTGGCTGTTCATGTACACACTTACTCATCTTAAGCACCGGCCTCCCCAGTGGTAACCAGGGCTGGTCTTTGGTAGCACCTATTACGTCTTCACTGAGGAATTTCATCACCTACCCAGACTCAGACTCACCTCTCCCACAAAACAACACATTAATGTGTAGGATGCAGCAGCAGCTAAAGGATTTTTGGCTAGAGGCAAAAAGACCTTTTTCTTGATTTAAGGATAAAAAATATTTGCACACCAAAAAATTCGCTTAAAAAAAAATCTCTTAAAAACAACTTTGAGCCAACTGTGATGTAAAAGGATGGTTTGGGTTGTGATGCCGCCCACAGCTTAAGCTCTCACCAACTTCTGACTGTTTTCTGTAGTAAATGATCATCTAGACTCGTGCATAATTAACCACATCCATTTTTAATGTTTCCAGTCTGTCCACTGATTAAACCTGAAAACGTATGTGTTATCTATAAGCGTGACTGACAGTCAATCATGATAACTCTAAGAAAAAAATTTTTAGTGCATTTTTATCTTACCCTTGGCCCATAATGTAGTAGACAGTAATATATAGCAAACACATTCAAATTTATAAACATATACCACACGTTATTTCACATTAAAACACACCTTACCTGTCAGTCTGTCTTGCTACTGTCCCCAAAATCAGTTTCATAATCCCCGTTGGCTTAAAATACAGTAATCCAATCAGGTGCCTTTTCAAAGTTGATCACAATTAGAAGTCAGAACTCTATGGACTTCCTATATAATCTGCTTTTGCTGTAAGTAGAACAATAGTCCCATGTCTTTTGGGGGGTTTGCTCCCCACCCTTCCTAGCTGACCCTTCATATATGTACATCTTCTTTAGACTCGGTTTTACTAACTCGCCCAAAGGGAAAATACCTTTCTAAAAGATAAAAGCTGTGCAAAATCCAGAGCCCCTAGGTTACAAACAGCCAGCATGGGGAAGAACTGTAGACTGTTGAGTCCTAAGAAGATAATTAATCTCTGGGTCCCAGCAACCAAAAAGACCATCCTTATACTGCCCTGCAATACTCCAAGGTTACATAACTTTCTTCAAACAAACAGAAAAAAACAAATCCTTGGCAGCAGCCAAAAGAAACTCCCTGAGACCTGAAGGGAAGGATGTTCTTTTTTTTTGTTTTTGGTTTTTCGAGACAGGGTTTCTCTGTGTAGCTTTGCGCCTTTCCTGGAGCTCACTTGGTAGCCCAGGCTGGCCTCGAACTCACACAGATCCGCCTGGCTCTGCCTCCCGAGTGCTGGGATTAAAGGCGTGCACCACCACCGCCCGGCGGGAAGGATGTTCTTGAGCCCACTCCTACCTCATGGAGTACACCTTTTCAATTTTCACTTTACTATACCTACTTTCAACTGCTACCTTCAACTACTATTAGTCCATGTCCTGCTCAATTGTCTGTTGGAGATACTATGCACCTGGATATTGTATCCCAGAAGATGCCCCGCCCCACCCGGATCTCCTGTCAATACCGTAATCAAATAAAGACAAAGATCTATAAAGAATGGGTAAGCCTTGGGCCTTTGCCTCAAACATGACTAAGGGGACATTCTCTGTGTAACAAGCATGTAAAATGGTTCCAACCTTCCCACAGTTTGACAAGGACACATCACCAAATACGCCCCATTCAATCTTCTTAAAGCCCATGGCCCCTAAGCCTAGCTTTTGAAATGGTTCCTGTATGGAATTCTGGCATAGCATAAAAACTGGCTGGCATCTTGATGAAGGAACCCCATCATTTGGTTCTAGCATCCCCAAATTAGACTGGTACTCTAAGTAACAAAAAGAAAATTAGTTGGGGGAGGTGCTTATCAAGTGAGTGACAGCAGCTTCTGGATTGTAGTCCACATGTGGGAGTCCTGGGAAGCACAGTCATCAGCATCCTCTGCCTTGAGAGCCTTATCATCTATTTCAACTGGAATAGATACTTTCAGAAAGGATTTTCTATGTTTCACTTTGTTTCTCCCAGCGATCTCAATATATTCCTGTCAAGAGACAGCTCTCACTATGTATCTCTCTCTGGTAGCCCTGTTGTGGGCCTCCTCTTCTTCCTTTTGAGGGCTGGAATTATACACATGCACCACCATGCTTAGCACCCTCGTGCATGTTTCTAATGTGACAGCGCTCCCCATCCATCTCTTCTCAGGTCATATTAATGTCAATATCAGACCATGGTGCCTTGCACTGGACTTGCAGTGTGGCCACAAGAGGAACAGAAGTTGCGCACTCACTGGCATGGCCCTCAGTCAACAGAGCCTGGGAGCAAAATCTATCCACATTGATCTTCAGCTTACACCTCTCACAGCACTAAATAGTGAGGTCTCCTGCTGCTTGTCTGCCCCAGGCCCTGCAGAGTGCGTCATGGCTCCCATACAGGGGGATTGTTCTCTGAAGCTCGCTGAATAACAGTACCAGAACCTAAGCACAGGCTAGGTAACGGGATAAAACAATGCCAAATGCATAATGTGTGTCGGGGGAGAGGATAGGGGTAGGTCTGTGGGAGACTGCAAGAACTGTGCTAAAGTGTACCCTCCCTTCTGCACCCAGCAGACAGCCAGTGGATCACGCTGCTTCTGATACCAGAGTTTAATGCATAGAATTAAGAAATGTAGATTCTCAGATTCTGAGGGGGAAATTCTCAAAGCATGATTTTCTCCACATTCTGTGAAACAGGCTTGATTAAACACAATATATTAGACATAGATAATACAAATGTGCTTCTTTGAAAATCCCCTACTTTGTACTTTTTGTCTCTAATTGTAGAGTAGAAAGACAATAATACAGTTGACTTTAGCAATAAATCGTTACCCGTCTGACTTAACAGTGAAACAAGATGAAAAGAAAGGTGAAGACATTCACATCAGCAGTGCTAAGTATGTTGACCATCAATATTTCAAATAAATTTCATTTTGCAGTCTACATTCAACCCACCAATAACGAAAGAGGCTGACTTCAGTGTCATTTAAAACAGCCCTGATCCAGGTGTGGCGGTGCACACCTGCCCATCCCAGCTCTTGGAAGTCAGAGGCAGGAAGACATTGATGAGCTCAAGGCCAGTCTAGTCTACACAGCAAGTGCTTGACCAGCAGCAGCAACAACAACAAAGAACAAACAAAAACAAAACAAAACACAACAAAACCCCAAAAGAATTATAATACTAACAAAATAAGCATGGAAAACTCTTTTACTTTTTAAAAATCCCAATTAAGTTATAGGGTTCATTTGAATACTGCAATATAATAACACTCCAACAGCCTAATTTATCAGAACCAAAAACTGTGTTCTGTAGATAAATTTTGTTTGATTTTTTTATAGATGAAACAAATTTTAAATCAACACATGAGAAAAGTGGTTACTCTTAAAGAATGTGCTTCGTTCCAATGCTAAAATCACATACTTCTAAGAGAGAAATTTCATTCATCATGTGTTGTGAATATTAACGAGTAGTCATAAAAATAAGATAATAAATCTACCAGGAAATAAATGAAATATTTATTATCTAGTAATCATATTCTACTAAGTATAATCATGCAAATTAGGCCAGTAAGCTGGAGCTGAAGTTTTATGGCAAGTCTCATGTTCCAAATATGGGGGAAATGTCAACAAATCACACAAGTAGCTGTGCACCTTACTGAAGCCACAGACTCAGGAGGAAGCCAGGTGCTGATTTGTGACAGACGTCTCTAGCACAATGGTTCTCAACCTTCCCAATGCTGCGACCCTTTAACACAGTTCCTCATGTGGGAGGGACTCCCAACCATTAAAACTGCTTTCCATGCTACTTTGTAACTGTAACTTTCATGAATCATAATTTAAACATCCATGATTTCTGATGGCATTAGGTAAACCCTGTGAAAGGGTCATTTGATCCCCAGAGTGGTTGTGACTCAAAGGCTGAGAACTGTGGTAGCAGGTGTCCTCAGTTGCCTAGGCTTTGTACTTAAATGTGCAGTTCTCTGTCACTTTAATTAGACCTGACCTGGTTCAACATCTCCCTGTGCAGGAAGGTTTCTTAGAAAACGGCACCTGAAGGAGATGGGCCCGTGAAATGAGTTTTACACTCAACAGTGCCCCTGCGCTGGTGCTGTGAGGGAGCATCGAGACAGTACCACTGTGTTTCCTCAACCTTGGTTTCCGTTTCCTGTTTGACACTCAGCGTGGTACCAACAAGCTTAAAACTAGAGCAAGGTAAGAATGAGGTAGAGCTCGTGTCATGGAGAAATCTGAATGAGGGATTTGCCAAGAAATTGCGTTTATCTGGAAAAAATAAATCATAGCATTTGGCTACTTCCTTCATATAAATATCCCACCACTGGTATGTCAAGCTGCAGTGTTTATGACTCCCTAAATTCCTCAGTCCTGTAATAATTAGTTTTCACAGTCTAGTAAGGATTGACTGTGCCACACGGAGAAAAACCAGGACACACATGGAAAGCCACTAGACAGGAAAGCTTTCCCTCCTTGTCTCCTCTTTCTGGTCTCTAGACCAAAACCGTCAAAACACAAAAGGCAGAAAATGGTGCTAGATCTTTTTCAAAGTATGGTCCATGAGCAGCCACATCCCTCCCCGTGGTATAGGCTCTGTCAAAGCCATGAGTGACTCATGAATAGCAAGGTTTGATAAGCGCCCTGCAACCATGTGGTGAGTGTGCGAGGGCGTGGTTTTCCTGCCTGTGTTTTGAGAGGCAAGGTCTCATGATATAGCTCAGGTTGGCTTGAAACCCCTCTGATCCTCCAGTCTCAGCCTCCCAGATGCTAAGATTGCATGTGTGAGCCACTGTGCCCAGTCAATTTATTTAAATGTCATTGAAATATATTCTATTAAAGATACAATATACAGTCACGTCACATCTTAAAAGCATAAGAGCAGAGGAATTGGTACAAATTGGAAAAAAGTCCGGTTTATTAAAAGAAGTTCATATATATGTGGGAAATAGTAGATAAAACATATATATGAAGATTTTTTTTTTTTTTTTTTGGTTTTTCGAGACAGGGTTTCTCTGTGTAGCTTTGCGCCTTTCCTGGAGCTCACTTGGTAGCCCAGGCTGGCCTCGAACTCACAGAGATCCGCCTGGCTCTGCCTCCCAAGTGCTGGGATTAAAGGCGTGCACCACCAACGCCTGGCAAGATTCTTAAAATTAAGAAAAATATAGAAATATGGATAAACTACTTTTAATCAATTATCAATACATATTTATCCCACTCTACATAATCAGCTGTTTTCAAACATCAAAATAATGTCAACACCTCTGCCTTAAATCCAATGCTGAGATAATAATTCTCTTTTATTTTAAATCTATGAAAATGTCTCTTCTCCAAAATGTGAACTCTAGTGACCACCTTCCCATGGGGCTTATGCAGGGTCACTTGGCTCGGCCTGGGAGGAGGGGACTGGACCTGCCTGGACTGAGTCTACCAGGTTGATCTCAGTCCTTGGGGGAGGCTTTGCCCTGGAAGAGGTGGGAATGGGGGGTAGGCTGGGGGGAAGGGAGGGGGCGGGAGGGGGGAGAAGGGAATCCGTAGCTGATATGTAGAACTGAATTGTATTGTAAAATAAAATTAAATTAAATTAAAAAAAAACAACAAAAAACACATATACACAAAAGTAAACAAAATATTTTAAAAGAATTCAAAACGTGACATTTTCCCATTCCATCTCAAAAGTTCTATTCAACAAAATGCAAGTAGAAGAAAAGCATCCCGTTCTCACAAGGATGTTACCGTTTTACCATTATGAGATAAACACAGTACACCTGTCCTAGCTCTTCTGCCCTAAACTCACTTCCTTACTCATTCATTTTACATCGTGAGTCTGGATTTTCTAACATGTGGGCTGCTGTCTTGAAAGCCAGGGAACTTGTCAACACTTGAAATTGAGACTGTTTCCATCCTCGTCTCTTCTGGAATACTTACTCATCCCCTGATAGAATCCCAAAAGGACAGACATCCTGTGCTGGCGTAAGTGCCTACCAGCCACAGGTGACTCTTCAGCAGGGCGAGATGGTGCAAGACCCAGAGCAGCAGGTGTTCGGGCTGCAATCCACCCTGCTTTTTAAAATTCTGGACACCCATTACTAAAGGAACTAAATCTTTCCATTAAAAAACATGGCTTTGTCACCTGAGCCAATGCACCCTTGGACTTGAGAACTAACTGAAAAGGAGAAACGTACATATAGTTATATGAATTGTATATCTCTACTTTGTTGTATCGCATTTTAAGGAACTTTTTTTTTTTTTTTATTAAAAACTGTTAAAAGTAGCCGGGCGGTGGTGGTGCATGCCTTTAATCCCAGCACTCGGGAGGCAGAGCCAGGCGGATCTCTGTGAGTTCGAGGCCAGCCTGGTATACAAAGCGAATTCCAGGAAAGGCACAAAGCTACACAGAGAAACCCTGTCTCGAAAAACCAAAAAAAAAAAAAAAAAAAAAAAAAAACTGTTAAAAGTAGACTTAGAATTTGCACTTCAGGAACAAAATTTTCTTACGGTACACATCTCTCTGAATGTGCTATGCCACTGGATTATGAACTTTGTGGATGGAAAATTAATGAAGTTCTTATTAAAAACAAGACAAGCAACTTCGCATATACTATTTCTCTGTCTCTAAGTCTCTGCTCCCCAGTCTTGTAACTTGAGCACCCTGACTGCTGCAGTGGTCTTTCCGGATTAGGGCGGTTGAACCACACAGAACACTTAGATGCAGCACTCCGTCCCAGCAAAGCATGTACGGAATGCCTCAAAATCAAGGACTGCTCTGTCACAGGGCAGGAAAACACAGGCGGCCATCTGCCACATGGATGGTCAGCGCTGCTACCAGTTCCGCTGACCTTCAAGGGATGCTGCACTTGGGGCTCCGCATGCGAGTGCATTCTCTTTGCCCTGGTTGAAGCAGAGAGGTCAAAGCCTGCGGCTTGCTCCCGAAGGAGGCACTGCTGTCCCTTGTCCTGTCCCCAAGCACACTTTAGGATTTGAGTTCATTTTACGTTCATGCAGGGCCAAGTTTACTGTTTCCCCAGACTCTGTGAAAAGTTAAATAGGATGGACAAAGCCAGAAATCCACAAGTGAGGTCCAGGGTTCCTTGTGCCATGCTTTTACAAAGAGGTAACAATGGAGATAGGAGGGATAAGCTAACAAAGATGGCTTTGACTCATTTATGAGGCTTGCTAGACTTCTGTCTGTTGGTCAGTTCCTCTCCCTTTATAACCACTTCTTCACTGGGCCTTAGGTGAAAACTCCCAAGCATTTTCTTTCCTCCAGGCTACCAATGTCCTTTTCCACACAGTGTGAACAGATTCCTTCTTAAAGACTGTGCAGGTCTGGATGGAAGGACCCGAGCCTCCAATGTTCCTGTCCCCGTGGCCCGAGTAAGCAATGCTGCGCCCAGTATGTAGAAGTGCCCCATCAATATTAGAGGACGCCTTCCAGTCCATCAACGGTGCTCCTCAGTCCGCAGGAGACCAGGCACTGTTCACGAGGTCAGTCAGCTAACGTAGAGCAGTGTTCAGACAGCAATTTTTAGTTTCACAAACACAACTGTTTAAAAAGTCACCTGTATCAGAGTCTCTCTCTCTCTGTCATCTTACTGAAGAGTTTCCTTCCACAAGGCATAAAACAGTCAAAAGGAATAAAAATTCTTATCTTGAAATGTGGCAACATTTAGTACCATCTTGTTCAATTTTCTGCTAGATACAAAATTTAATTGCAAATATTTTGATATGTGGAATATATTCACACACACAAAAAAACCTATTTTAAGCAAGAAAATGAGTTCATGGTGCATTTTAATGGTAACAGAATGCTGTCTGTAAACACCAGCTCTGTTGTACCAACAGATCATAGATGTATCACACTGTAATTAAAACATCAATCTGTTGGTTTACCTTTAACACTTCTAACCGGTAGTAAACATTAGTTCTCTAATGTTCAGAATATATTAGGGGATTGAAATGAGGTCTACAACCACAATGACCACAGACTCAAGGCTGGGTACTTCCTGTCTACCAGGAACTGTGCTCAGTGGTTCCCAGGGATTACATCACTCACTACTCACAAAGTAGCTAAATATTAGACAGGTATTATTAACCTCAGCTTCATGGAGAGACACACTGAGAATTAAAAGCTGCTTGCTTCATGCAAGGTTGGCAGTTCACAGGCTGGATGGCTAAGCAGGACTCAAATCTGAGCAACTGGGCTCACAACAGAGTGGAAGTCTTCTGAAGGTATTATATTAAGTACTTAGCATATATCATGCAAAGAGAGGGAATGTACAAAGTAACTTCAGTACTTACATGAGATAGTAAAAAGCAGGTTATTTATCTGGCCCAAGACCATAAAATGATAATGTCTTCTGTAAACACTACAGTTGGAGATGGGGTGATAGGCCAGTCTATAAACGGCTTGTTTTGTAAACATGACTTGAGTTCAATACTCACATTTTAAAAAAAAGCCAGGCAAGGAGGTACTGTTTACAATCCCAACCCTGGGGAGACAGAGATAGGTGGGTCTCTGGTACTTACTGGCCATTTAGCCTAGTTTATTTGTTGAGTTCCAGGCTAGTGAAAAGACCCTGCCTGCCCAAAAAGTAGCAAAAAGAAAGGTGTTTAGGACCTGAGGAATAATACTTGAGGTTATCCTATGACTTCTATACACATATACACATGTATGAATATGTACCTGCATACACACCTACATGTACACACACACACACACATCAACTTGATATTAATAAGTAGTATCTGGAAAATAAAGGACTTATAGAATTCTTTTAATGGACAATATTAGGGGCTAAGAAACATTTTCTGGAAAGGCCAGACAATACATGTCTTGGTCTTTTCAGACAATATAATCTCCTTTGCAACTACTCAACTCCTTGGCTTGGCTTCTATAGCATAAACATAGCCAGAAACAATATTTAAATAAATGGGGCTGAGTCTCTTAGGAAAACCTTTGTCTTAAAAAATAGGTAACATGTTATTTTTGGTCCCTGGGATATAGTATTCTGACCCTTAATCATCTGTTATTAGCTGACCTCTGGTCATTATTATCATTTAATTTAAAAATAAAAAAATTCCAGAAACGCTCAGAGCAGAAATAAAAGATACATCCATGTCCATAGCACTTACGAGGTATGCAACTTAAATGGGATAGTATGAATTTAGAAAGAAAAGTAAAAATAACGCTTAGTAAAACTGAAATAGCCCAGCTCACGAGTCCCAAATCCTGGCTTCATCGATTACTGGTTACACGACTAACCTATTTTTAAAGTTTCCCAAAGACTTAATTGTCTTGACCTGAACTGTGGATGTAACTTTTCTACTGTATACCATGGCTATAAGGCATAAAGGGCAGAATTCTAGCCTCAAAGGGCAAGGGGAATGGTGAGCCAGAAAACTTGTATCTGCAATAAAGAACTCAAACCTAGATCTTGCAGAGTCTACCAGCAGGCGGAAGCACATCTATTCTAGCCTTACTGTGCTTTCCACAGGAGCAAAAACTTTAGTTGGCAATGGAGACACCATGAATATTTTCTGGATAAATAAACATGAGGTAAAATATAGTTTCTCTGGACAGGCAAAATAGGGTAGGCTAAATTGAAGGTTATGGCAGTTACCACAAAACCCACATTTCAGAGTTGAAAAAAAAAAAAACCCTGACATCTTGGGCTTATGAGCTGAAAACTAAGAAGTATCTAAGTAGACTGTTGCTTTACTTAACTGGTAATAACTTGATCCATTCGATTAACATCCAACATTTTTTAATTAGCAAAGCTTAAAAGCCAGACGGACTCTGCAGTAACTTGTTTGCCTCCAAAGAATTCCCTTCTCTCTGCAATCACTCATGCAGAACAGACAATTGGGGTTGGAAATTTATGACCATGGTACAAATAGCATCTATTTTCTCCCTCTGTTTATTCCCCTCGAGTGCTGATGGGGTAGGAAAGCAACTAGTTCTTAGGAAGCACAGTAAGGACCCAGGCTAGTCACTAGAGGCTGGTGATGAGGACACGATTTTCTTTCTAGATGGTGGTAGGCCACATTTATTTCCTTCCAGAGGACGCCGAAACATTAACACTGACAATGAGATTGCAACACTGATCTTTGCAAGCAGTGTTTACTTTCAGGGTCCAGAAGCAGGCTCTGTAGAAGGAGTTCTACAGAGTGTGCAGTCAGCTCCGCTTATTGCTGTTGTTCCCAGTAGGGGAAGAATCAGGAAACACCTTCTATATGAGGAATGTACAGGGATGGTTTGTTCCCTTTGATCCTACCATCGAAAACATCTGCATCATGAGCAGATACACTACACCACAGCATGTTTCTTTTAGGCCCCTATCCAAGAAAGATTACTTATTTATACCTTTGGTCCACTTCATGAATCTTACAGAGAATGAACGTATTCATATGAAAAAAAATCTATTTATAGGATAAATGGTGTGTGTGTGTGTGTGTGTGTGTGTGTGTGTGTGTGTGTGTGTGTGTTTGTTTGTCTAGCGTAGGATGTTAGATGTCCTGCTTTAACACTTCCTGCCTTATTTCCTGGACACAGGATCTTTCACTGAACACCTCCCAGCATCCCTCACAATCCTCCTGTCTCTGTCCTCCACAGGCCTGGTTTGCAGGCTCCGGACGCCATGCCCGGCTTTTTTCATGGGCTCTGAGGATATGAACTGAGGTCCTACTGCCTTTGCAGCAAGTGGTCTACCTGCTATGCCACGCCCCAGCCCCTGCTTATCTTTAGAACTAGTGTCTGCTTTGGATTTGTCTTCTAAATAGCTAACCTAGAGATTTCTTTTTAAATTCCTCATTGCCTTGGGCTTTCTAGAGAAAAACTCCATAGGGTGCATGTCTTTGTACGTTCTATGGGGATATCTAAAATTACATATTACATGAAAAGCATCTAAAATTACAAAGTCACACGTGAAAGTGAAAAATAAAAGGACAGGACAAAAATCAGAAAATAACACGACTCAAGGGTAATAAAATCCCATTATCTCAAGAAAATCCCGTCTTGGTTAGAATATGAGCCTAAAGTCACCACTCCTTGTCTCTCTGTGATTCGTAGCGGCACAATCACACCAAACCCCACCAGTCTCAGCACCTGTACTTCCCAACCTGGCATTGGACACATCCACATTTTGGCCCCAATTCCAATGTCTCTGATTCTCTTACATAGGATGTCAACTTGTTCTGCCTCCCGAACATGCCCCTCCCCTTCCACCAAAGCCTCAGTTTGGTTTTCCTGTTCCCTGCTAACTGTGATGTGCACTAGAACAAAATTTACCAGGAGACACTCCACCTGCCCACCCTTGGGGCCCTAGTGTAAATGCCATCTGCTCTTAAGAACCTTCTTTGGTCAATCCGGAGGCTCATTCTGACTCTTGAAGCAGTCTTTATGTTCTTATTTCTCACAGGGTAGGTGATTTTGTATTTCCTTGGCTTTGATTTCTTCCTCCTGTACCTCAGCACTCATGACCATCATGAGCCTATGTGTGCTCATCACCTGTTCCTTTCAGACCTACAAAAAGAGCAGGTGCCAAACATATGCTCCCTAATTCTAAAGACCTCAATCCTGTGCAGAATTACCAGCCACTGTAACGTGCCATCAGGAAAAGAAACCCTAAGAAAAAAAACAAAACAACAATAAAAAAACCAAAACAACAACAAAGTGAGGCTAAAAAATTTCATTAGGCCAGATCTGTGAGTCTTGGCCTCAAGAGACATTTGAAAAAAATTCTCTGGGAAAAGATGCCTTGGGCATGTGTAGAGCAGTCCATTCAGATCAAGGGTACCTCTACTTGCACATTCTCTCACAAGCTAAAATAAGTAAGAAGCTGTCTTCAGTAGGGAATGATAAAGTTGTAGCATGTCCTTGGAACTGCAAACTCCTTTCCCAAACAATCTATTAGATCTGTGGGGGCTGAGTGTTCAATTCAGAAACATGACTTACCAAAGGCTCCAAGTAAAAAACACAAAATCCCCAAACACCCTTAAGTGTCACAAGTTAGTCACAAAGCTATTCACATACAACCTCGCTGACATACTAACTATTCAGAAAAGGGCAACTCAATGGAGACTGAAGTAGAGTAGCTGCTGCTTGGGGCTGTGAGTGAGAATCACCTCTGTGAGTGGGCAGGAGGTATCTCGTTGGGGTGCCGAAATGTTCTTAGGCTGGACTACGGTGATATTAAATAACTGAGTAAATTTATTAAAGTTATATATATTGAAAATTAGCTCATCTTATGGTATATAAATCATACCTCAACATTCTTAAAAATGCAGCAAAGGGAGGGAGCAATAATAAGTAACAATGTACTTGAGTTGGACAGTGCCACATATTCAACTCTAATGAGCCATAATCATACTTTTTAACCAAAAGGGAAAGGAAATTTTACATTGTTATAGCATTTGTGGACTAAAGTTAATATCATTTGCATTACACTAAAATTAAGTCAACCCATATTCATTAAATCTAGTTCTAGAGGCAGCTTTTACTGTAGGGGGAAGAAAACCAGCGCATACCTATTAAGCATCTCAACCCCAAAACACATTAGTTGGCATAACATTTGGTTGTTTACTGTAAAATGGATATTTGCTTTCATTCCCTGGTGATGAAAAGTCTTTTTAGCTCATTTGGCTTACAGCATTCTCAGGAGGACATTAGCAGTAGGAGAGAGCTAAGGAACCAGATTTACAGCTGCTTCTTGAAGAAGGCGCCGCCATACTTTCCAGTTAAACAACTCATACCAGTCACCCACGTTGAATTTCACAACATGAAATAAAGTGACTCTTACCAAATCATATTGAAAATTAGATTTAGTAAAATCTTATGTAAAATTAGTAAAATCTAATGAAAATCATTCCCACAAACAAGATTTCTTGAAATTGTCTCTACGCCCAGCACAGTCCTTCCAATCAAGGAGATCCCAACCTTGGGGGGGGGGCAAAGAGGAGGGGCAATGCTGAGCAGTGAACACCCACCACCAGGGGAGGACTCAGCACTTGTCTGTCAATTTCAGGGACTTCTGGCTAGGTGGGGTCTTATCAAACAGTCTGTAGGATTCCTTAAACAGCACACACCAGGTATAGGAGAGACTGTGCAGACGGGATTTGTATTTGTTTAAATGGATTGCTGAACTGATGGTTGAACCAAATCAAACCAACACCTGTAAGAAAACAAGCACAAGAAGTCCTATGGCTCCGGGTAGGAAAGGGAGGGCAGGGATGGGGGAAGGGGAGGGTATAGTGCTGACTGAAGTCAGTTTCCTCCCACTCTGCTTTCTTTTATCCCAGGACACTTGAAAGTAAAAATCCAACAGTGGATTACCTCGGACGACTTCCTCCACAGACTCGGTGGTGGTGGTGGTGGTGGTGGCAATGCTGGTGGTTCTCTCCGTGGCCTCTTCGTAGGGCTCCTCAGCCTCTTCCTCCACCTCATCCCCGTCCTCCACATCCTCCTCATCATCAGCTTCTTCTTCCTCAACGTCAGCCACTTCCTCCTCTTCTGCAACTTCTACCACTTTGTCTTCACTGGAAGAACAAATGAAAACAGCCATCAGGTACTCAGCCGAACGAAGTGTAGGAAAGTAAAGAAAAATCAGGGAACTTTGGTCATTTGTGAGGGAGCGCAGGATTGGAACACACACACACACACACACACACACACACACACACACACACACACAGAAGGTTGAAAGCAGGTTAAGTAGGAACTCTAGCTGAGGTCAATAAAACGTTTCACAGGTGGACATACAGCACTTCTTAGTTTAATGGCTGCAAAAGGAGGATGATCATGACTCCAACTCCACGACATTATAGAAAAGGCAAAATTATGTAGCTCGTTTAGAGATGCTATGGCTGTAAACATCTATATAGTGATGTACACATGGTAGGTAGTAATCAGAGGTAGAACCACTAAAGGACGTGTCTAGGACATAATTTAAAAGGCTACTAAGGATACTTGTGGAAAGCATCTGGCTGCCAGTGCAGGCCTGGTCAAGAGCATTTGAAGGTAAAGAGAGGGAGAAGCCTACCCTGAATTGTGGTAGGAAAGAAGAGAGGCACACTGGATCAGATCGCAAAGCCAAGACAAATATTTGAGACTGCGAGTCTCTGTCTCGGCTCCGACAAATGAGAAGCGCTATACAAATGGGAGGAAGGGCAGTTGTACCCGTGTGAGTGGCCCCAGCAACAGACAGAATGCACAGGAATTATCATCTGAAGTTGATTCTGGCCAGCAAGAAGCAGCGTGGAGTTGGGGAAAGCAACGGGGATCTGGAAGGCTGTATTAGCTGTGACATGCTGATGTGTAATGAGTGCTGGAGCTGGAGAGATGACTCAGCTGGTAAAGGCTAGGGGAGTGTGGGTGTCACAGACTATAGCCAATTTCATCTGCTCTGGAGACTGGGAGGGTCCCAGCCATGTTTTAGGATGCTCCCGGAAAGCTGAAAGACTTTCAAACTCAGTGTCTGACAGTAGAGCAGAGAGGTGTTTTGGGGAAAATGAAAGGGGAAAGAAATCCGAAGAGATGAATACAGTATGGAGGGCATGCTGTGATCTCCTCTACACTCCAGGGGTTTTTCTGTACAGGGTGTATAATGAATGATGCATATGAGGCCCTGGGGTACAAAGCACGGGATGCAGAACTTAAAAAAAAAATTCTATAAAAATATGTCTTGCTTCTCAAGGGGGCATTTTCCAAACTCTGGTGCAACGTGATAAAAGGACAACACATTCTGAAGCACTTGGCTACAACATAAAGAGGAAATAATTAAGCAGAATAATTTAGTCAAGTGTTAATGCATAATGTGTTGACAAGCAGAAGACTATCTCGGATTATCAAATTTTCATTGAGTCCATAAAGAAATAGGTGAGAAACAAAGATAAGACATTGGCATGGATAATCAGATGGTTTAAGCCTCCGTCTGCTTAGATACAAATGCTGTGAAATAATTGATTATCTTGACAGCCTGCACAAAAATTTCTGTGCACACACCTACCACTGGAGGCCACATTTCAACACTAAACCTAAAGCTGGCCTAGATTTTATTTGGGGTTTATTCTGTTATTTAATCTCAGGTTGTTCTCCTCATGAACCAAACGGGTGCACATCAGTTAGTTTACTGTGTCTGGATCTGCTTTATGCAATCAGATCAGTCACAACTCTCAGGTTCTCCAATGTCAGTGGTGATTCAAAAAGGCAGAGTGTGTGTGTGTGGGGGGAGGGGGGGAGCGTGCTAAACCAGGCCAGGATTCTCTTTAAACCACGAAATACCCATGATCTTGCCCCATGACCGGTGGCACAGTGTTCAAGTGTATGGCCCAGGATTAAGTTAGGCCTGGGCTGTCAGGTAGAGTGAGGAACACATGTTCCTGGATTCCCTAAGGTGCCTTTCCACCCTCCCTTATTACGTGAATGCTGCTTTTAAAGCTCCAGAAAGAAGCCTCGGCTGTGGGAAGAGCAGTTTAAAGTGATCTGCATTCTGGTGGGCATCTAGCCGGCGAGGGGGGTGGAAAAGAAGGAATTATGTGTCCATCATCCCTCACTGCATCTGTGCGCGTAATTTACTGTCATAATAACAAAGGACTGAGATGCATAATAGTTCAACTGGCTGAGAAATTAAATTACTTGCCCTAAGAGAACTCAGGTCCAGTTCTTATTATCATAGCTTTGATTTCTGGAATTAAATTTAGATGTCCGTGAATTCAATTATCTCTCCGGACACTATTTAAAGGGGAAGCACACACCTGTGTTCTAGGGACAGTGCATCTTCTCCAAGAACCCTGACGGCGACATTCTTCCCACCTCTAATTGCAGCTTTTAGACAAACAGGAAGCACTCGAAGGCGGAAACACGCTTTCCTAGCACCAGCTGAAACCCCCGGCCATCGTTCTGTGATGCAAGGGACGTGAGACCAGTTTGCAAAGCTGAGCATAATAATGATGGAGGACAAGAGGAGGGAGAAGTTGGTGGAAAGGGGAGGCTGAGGGATTTCTTAATACACCAGGCAAGAGACACTCCCAGGAAGACAGTCAGTTGCTAAGATGGTAAGGGAGACTATTCCCAGCATGTTCCCCAGCGGTGAAGGCTGTCAACTTACACACAGCAAATGCCTTTTCTGGATTTGAAACACTGAACGATGTGTTTAAAACACAACTGAAGGAAACTGAAACTCCCGACCATCCTAGGAGCATCGGAACGCAGTGAGAGGTCAAAAGGACATGACCACGAGGAAATACATCAGAGACGACACCATGTTTTCAGCATCCAAGACTGTACTCTGGCGGAGGAGAAAGCTACCACAAGGGCGAATCTCCATTTCCGACCAAGCAGAACTTGGTAGAACTGTGTGTGCTGCTGTGACGCGTGAATCAGTCTCCTTAGGTAGCGTGACTCGCACACCAGCTTTCCGTTCCTCCTTAGGAAAGTCATGCAAAGCATTCCACCATTGGCATTCTCTGAAACGGCCGGCCATAGGACATTCCACACATGGCAGAAGGACAGAGATGGTAAGATGATCAGTGCCTGCAGGGTTGAGGCTCTGGAAGGAATGAGGCCTGTTTCCTCTGTGAAGCTATTCTGCAGGACAGGATAATGGGGACCACACACCAAGGTGAGCATGTACTTTCCTGGTAGGCACACTGATGGGGGTTTGAAGACCTGAAGTGAGGGGTAACTGAATCTCTTGGTACCTCCTGACCCGTTTTGCTGTGAAACCCATTACTGCTTTAAAGTATCTTATCAACGTTAAATGAATGAAAGACTTTGACAAGTTTTATTTACTGTTTCATAGTCTCTGTCCAAACTGATTTTTTTCTTCCTAACACAGAAGTTAGGAAACAGCAGAGAGATACTCGGTTCTCCACGGTTATGAGAATGTGAACTACTATCAGGTCTCCACTACAGCAGTGATGAAAACAACCAAAAGCCTGTTCCCAAAATGCTGACAGACCAGAAGGCCAGAGGAGCATGACCAAAAAGACGGGGTTCATCCCTGTGAATGCTGATTGGGGGTGGGGGGGAGCGGCAAATCAAAGTGCAAGGGTCTCTGGGAGTTTCCCAGGATCAAAGTCAGGAGTAAAGAGAAAATAAAGTAACAAACAAACAAAAAAATGCAACAATAACAAAAAAGAAAACAACCCAAGATGAACAGATGTTTTCTTTCTCTTTGGATTGATAGTGTCCTAACTGGGTAAGTCAGTTTATTCAAAAGGAAATCAGTATCTGAGATCATTACTGCTATTTTCAGAGAATGTGAAGAAATATGGAAGAAAGGAAGCTTGCTTTATGTGGTCCCCAGGGAATACTCAACACAGGCCAGGACAAAGAAGACAAAGTCAGGAGCAACCCCCATTCCAAAAGGCTGTTAGATGCTAAACGCAAAAGGTCACATCGAGCCTATTTATTTAGTCATTTGTTTACATTGTTTGAGAGAAGGTTCCAGTCTGCAGCCTAAGCTGCCCTTGATCTCATCATGATCCTTCTGCCTCAGCCGCCCCAGTGCTGGGATGACTGGCATGAACCACCATGTCCCCCTGCTCATTTACTTAACAATGAAAATAGGCAAACATCCAGGCAAGTAAGCCCAGGAGTTGTACAATCTGGTGAGAAGAAAGCCGAGGTGGCAGGAGACGCTGGCTGGCCAGGGTAGGTGTTCTGATCTAGAGGCCAGCTACCTGGTCATGTTCAGTTTTTAAAATTCAGCAAGCTGTAGAGTTGTGCTGTGTTCTTCGTTGATGCAAAAACCCTGTACAGAAAAAAAGGCTTCCAGTGGATTCTCCTAAAGCAACAGCCACTTTTCTTATTGTAAATACTTGGGGGCTGGGAACTCTCAGTATCAAAACTGCAATCTTGGGGCCTCCAGATTTGCAAACATATCTTTTCCTCCAAGCTCCCGGCACAATACATGTACTTGAAAGAAAAAGAAGCAAGACCAGGGTTATGGATTACACATCTTTCCAATCCACAGCTCCTGCAGTCATGGCCTCACCTAGCCAGGCTGAATGAGCCAAACAAATTATCCTCTACATTGACTACTTCATTAACTCAGATCCGTGTACAGAAACAGCCTTCTTCTGATGCTGTAGCATTAGAATGTGTTTCTGATTTTACTCTACAATACTGTGGCTTCACTTTAAGTTACCTGATGAAATACACTCTAAAATCATTTAATGGAAAACTCTAGAAAAAAAAATCACAGTTCTTACTGTACTACTGCTATAATCCCATTTTAGGACTGTTAATCACCTCTTTCTACATGTGAGTACACACTCCACTTTAGTCACCAGTCCATAAGGAAAGCAGGAAACACTTATACAAAACTTAGTATTATGTGATGTCTGTGTGACGACAGAGCCCTTTGGATTGTATCTCCCGTAGCTGCCTTGGTGACACATGGCAGCCAGCAGGGAGTATCAGTCTTTCAGTCAGAAGATTTCTAAAAATCTGATGAATGCTCTTCTCAGGAGAAAGGCATAAAAACTCCTGTAGCAGATACTGTGTAAGGTACACAAGGTCATTCTCAACTCCTTCCTTCCCTCCCTTGACGGGAGAGGAGGATAAAAACCAAAGAGCCTGTTAGTCCACATTGCTGCAACCTGCGCAGCTTGAAGGCCTTGTGACTGACACATTTCTCAACAACCAGAAGCCAGGACACATGCTTGTACTTCACGGAGAAGCCACATCTGGATGAAAAGGCAGTCCAAGTGGCATTGTATTTTTGCCTTTTTACTTCTCACTTTCTGTTTCCACCCGGAAAGGCAAAATCCACAGCAACTATGCATTGGTGGCATTAGGTTTACCAGGGTTCACCACTGGGTAGGCACAGCTCAGTGGAAAGACTTCAACTATTCACCACTATACCAGTTCCAAAGATTTTTGACATTTAAAGCTAAAGTATTCCTTGCTGAGGAAGGTTTACAAACTCAGCTGGAGACCCAACTAAAAGACTTCCACTATAAGAAGATGACCAAAAATAAATAAATAATAAATAAATAATAAATAAATAAATAAATAAATTGAGATGCCTAAACTGTATGACTCAGGCAATTAAGAGTGAGCCACTGGCCCCAACCTTGGTTTGAAATTGGACTGAGTCGTCATTACACATTTAGTGATGCCTATTCTGGGTGAGAGAGTCTATACTAATTGCTGAATGAGTAACAGGAGACCTGTATAATATAAGCTTCAGAAATTCCAAGGAGAAAGTGACTTGTACAAGCCAGAGGCCTCTGAGCAGTAGGGATGAGGCAGGGGTACGCATTCATTATGCAATCAGGAGTACTATGCAAATAAGCATGCTCATAACAAAAGTTCACAGGGACACTGAGTTTTAACAGAGAGGAAAGGTAGAAACCAGGGCTTTTTCCTTAGTGGATAAACACTGAGGTAAAAGAGATATACACAGGTTCAATATAAGCCAATGAATAAATAGGCAACACAACCAGTCACTCAACCACTGAATCACTCCAAAGTATCTCTCTTTGCCATTCCATCTCCCGACGTGCTCTGGGTCATGCCATGCATACTGTACTTGAAATGCTGCTGTCCTGGTTTCCAGAAACATAACATCGTATTTGCTTGTCCCCAGGTATTTGTTACTTATTTGAGCTTACTATACATCCCCTGCTAATGTTTTCTTTGTACCCTCGTGCTCACTTAGGTACTTGAATAGTATTTACTCCTTGGGAAAAGGCAAATAAACACTGCTGATGAAATGGCTAGTGCACGGTGAAAAGATCACTGAATGCTGAGTGGGGTCCTGAAAGGATGGGGGGCAGGTAGTAGGGGCAGTTAAGGCAGGCACACAACTGTGAAGTCCAGCAGCTTCAGGGAAAGAAACCAAGAGCAAGGTGAGGAGCCATGAGTGAAGGGAGAGATGTAGGGTAGAGACCAGCAAGCGGAATGATTCCCTCCGATTAATTTCTCAATGGTGTCTCTGGCTGCTAGGTGGAGTAGACTATGCGGAGACAAGAGTGAAAGCGGAAAGTCTGGACATTGCATGGGGTGCTAGGGTAGCTATATCTCTAAAAAGGAAGGGAAGCTCATGGGTTGAAAGCCAAATGGATAGGAAGTGATTTCAGGATCTGTATGTATGTCAAATCACGATTATGTTGATGATTATGAACAGCAAGGACACCCAAAGAATGAGATCTGACTGGATCAGAGGTGTCTGGTGACACCATCAGATACCAAGGTCATAGATATGTCTGAGTTCCTCGAACCATGGTTTATTGTTCCATAACAGATCCGAACTCATGGGAGGGGATGGGTAGAATGTGACCCGACAAGCCTTCCATTTAAACTAGCAGCACTTGTGAGGAACCGTGTCTTTCCTCTGCTACCTCAGTATCCACGGTAAAATGACTGTCAACAAGGCAGAAACAATTTAACATGTCTAGAGCATGACAAGGCAAACCCAAGGGCTGGGCAGTTTACAGAAAAATAGGCTCAGATTCTTCATCGAGCTTGTATCACAACATTAAAAAAATGCCCTGAGACCTATGAGTTCAATTAACTTTGGTGGGGCTAGGGAGATGTCTCAGCAGTTAAGAGCATTGCTATTCTTCAAGAGGACCATATTTAATTCCAAGCACTCACACTGCAGCACTCAACCATGTGTAACTCCAGTTCTGGCCTCTGTCACCACCTGGCATACATGTTACACACACAGACACACATACAAGCAAAAATACCCCTAACCGTAAAACAATAATTTAGAAAAACAATGACGTTAGGTAGGATGTGTTATAGAAAAAGAAACCATGCATTGGGCAAATTTATGAACTTGGTATCTGATGGTACTGAAAATTTTCTATTCATTTTGTGGGTGAGATGGTATCAGTGGGTTCTGTAGAAAAGTGGTTTTAGAGATGTACTGACGTATTTAGTATGCTCTTGACTGAACTCTTTAAAATATTTCAGTATCATAAAAAAAAAAGCATGGCAGAATGATATTCTGGCAAGGCTTCTAAATCTGGATGATAATTACAGTAAAAGGCTAAAGTGCTTTTTTTCAAGACTATCTTGGAAGCAAGACAAGTCATATATTAAAAAATGTATTGTCTGGACAGCTTTATGAGCCATGTAGGATTAAGGAGAAGCATCTGCAGTGATAAAATGTCCTAGAATCATTTTAAACTCTTGATGTGAGAAAACAAAACTCTAGTTCATCAGAGGCTATGACAGAAAACTCTCAATGAGCAAATTCCTCAAGACCCTGGTATTGGTAAGTGCAGGTGATTGTGTGTGTGTAAGTCTTAGATGGAGGGTAGGGGAATTCATGATCTCTACGCATTGGCTCAACAGGGTTCATACTAGGTTTTAGGGTATGCTCCACTCTCTGGGGAGACTGCAAGAAACAAACCAGAGAATTTCTCTGCCCTCCTGGTATGTACATCCTATAGACTAAGGAATCAAAGATGGCATCCTGTCACTTTACAAGACGCTGAGTGCAAACGGGGAAATGAAATCAGGAAAGCTATCTAGGACACACTGGGGTGAGTAGTGGGGGTGAGCATTAACTTTTCCAAGTAGTGCTATGGTTTGAGTGTGCAGTGTTCCCCATACACTCATATATTGAATACTTGGTTCCCAGGAGGTGGTAACGCTGCCTTAGGCAGCTGTGAAGCCTTTAGGAAACAGGCCCTTTAGGGGAAACTTTGGAGTTATAGCCCTCCCTGGTTCTCAGGTATTTGGTCCCAGCCATGAGAAAAGTACTGTGCAGAGGCAGCTGGAGAAGACACTATGAAACAGGCATTTTAGAAAAATGTGCCCAGTCCCCTCTACCACTGTCTACACACATGAGAACAAATACAAAGCTGCCGGTGATCTGTGAGCTAACTGGTTACCAAGTCTTCCAGGACTGTCTTAACACAAGAAATTAGTGAAATCTCTTTCTCTTTGGTGGGACCTTGGGAAGGAGAAAGGGAAGCTGACTGCGTCTATGAAAACCACAGTGGTTTTATTTGGGAAGTGACCATAGGAACCTTCACCCCTTTTTACAGTAAAATGCAAACGCCCTCTAATATCTTTCACATCTAGGTTCTCAAGTGAGCCTCTCAGGGAGGAACAGACATGTCTTCTTGGCTCATCCTCAGAAAAGTAAGGGGAAAATAATAGAAGGAAAGAAGCCACAGCAGGGCTCTGCAGGGTTTACTGTCCACACACTCTACTACTTTTTGGTTCAAGGGCTTGAAGTTAGCAAGAGGTATGTTAAGTTGCATACACACTAAAGGTAAAATAAATGAGGCCATTACTATTGTAACATGAAAGCCTTGGGTAGGCAGAACACTGAGGAAAGCATATTCTAGATATGAAAAGGAGTTTTCCACTGTAATTGTTTTTCTTTTTCCAGTAAGCCCTGTTTCTTGCCTTGACAAACATCTCAAGAAGTATCTGAAAAACTCTGAGTTAGAGCACCAGACACCCGAATTCCTTAAACAATGCAGAAAATGCGTCAAGAGCAATGCGTTCACAGTGTGGCCACGTATTGTGGTTCAGGTTAAATCCACGACAACAGCTGCTTTCATGAATGCTTTGTTCTTTCACAGAGGAATATGACACTAAGTACACAGTAACTCCCCTGATTAGACATGGTTTCAGTTACTCTTGGTCAGCCATGGCCTTAAAATATTTAATGAAAAGTTCCTGAGAGGAACAATCTATGCGTTCTGAGTAGCTTTTATTGGTGCAACTCTATATGATGGTTCTATTTTATTATGAGTTATTGATCACCCTTACTGTGTAATGTGTAAGTCAAACATAGTTGCCGATCTATTGCGCACAGACTAGTGCACATAGGCTGCATAGAAGAGGCACGATACTTAGCAGGTGTGCAACTGCTGACCACAGGGTCAGAGTCCTACAGAGGTGGACAAGTGAGCATGAATAAAACAGTGCCATAAATGATGTGTTAGCTCTGTGTGTGTGTGTGTGTGTGTGTGTGTGTGTGTGTGTGTGTGTGTGTGTGTGTGAGAGAGAGAGAGAGAGAGAGAGAGAGAGAGAGAGAGAGAGAGAGAGAGAGAGAGAGAGAGATTGATTAGGCAACGTCTGGGAGAGGAAGACTGAAGAACAGCCTCACCATATGGTAAACTGGAAAGCAGTAAGTGAGTGGGAAGCTAGAGGGAAGAACACATGGCAAAGGGCATGACAGACAAAGGTTAACAGATGAAGGGCCTGCAGAAACTGCCAGCAGCAGCTCAGTATGCTGGAGAGCAGGAGCGAACATTCACAGAGAACAGAAGGCAGGCAGTGGCCGTACCATGAAAAACTTTGTCTTAAAGGCTGAAGACTCTGGACCCTAATTCCACCAGGATGCAGTTCCTAACAAATAAGCTTCAAGTAGAAGTGTGGAAGACTGGTCATCCATCAACACACATGAGCTGGCAGAAGCCTGGAGGCCAGACAGGTGAAGGGAGTGGCAGGTGCCGTGTAGAGGAAGCTCTGGGGAAGCACAGCCAAGGAGGCTGAGAAAAGTGAGAGGCTCCAGAAGATAACAGAACTGGTGGCCATCTGGATAGAGGGGTGCAGTGGGAAGACGAATCGGATGCTTCAAGATGGAGACATTGGGTAGAGATGGTTACTAATGGCAACAGGATAGAGCAGGAGGAACGGGTGGCAAGGAGCAGAAGTTAATGGATTCAGCTTTGATCATGATGGATTTGAGACAGTGAGAGATACTGTTGGAAAAAGTCCAACAGACAGCTAAGAAGGAAGAGCCAGAAATTTCGACCACAAAGAGTCTATGAGAAATCTCCTTCTTATGTTCTTATGACCCCTAAATAAACAGCATTGTCCCTTAAAAAAACACAAACAAAAAGTGCTACAATTCCTGAAAGACCACAGATAATGGACTACATGGCCATTCACTGTGTGCATTGTTAACATTTACATTATCACCTAGAATAGAAGCACTTCAGACGCCTAATTGTACAGCTCTCGCTTCCTTCCCTGATCACCCTACCTGTGTATTTCAAGACTGGTGCCTGTGCTTAGATGGAAACATGAACTATGAACTATGAACCAAAGGCTGAGGAGCCCCCAACTGGATCAGGCTCTCTGAATAGGTGAGACAGTTGATTGGCTTGATCTGTTTGGGAGGCATCCAGGCAGTGGTACTGGGTCCTGTGCTCATTGCATGAGTTGGCAGTTTGAAACCTGGGGCTTATGCAGGGATGCTAGGCTCGGCCTGGAAGGAGGGGGACTGGACCTGCCTGGACTGAGTCTACCAGGTCGATCTCAGTCCTCAGGGAAGGCTTTGCCCAGGAGGAGGTGGGAATGGGGTAGACTGGGGGGAAGGGGAGGGGGGCAGGAAGGGGGAGAACAAGGGAATCCGTGGTTGATATGTAGAACTGAATAGTATTGTAAAATAAAATAAAAGGAAAAAAAAAAAAAGACTGGTGCCAATTCAGAGAAACCTGTGAGAGAAATTCTGAGATGGCATCTAGGTTTTATTCAAGAGTTTAACTGGGAACAATGTTTGAAACAGTACTGTGTGTGAGGAGACATCCTAAGGCCCCCAGAGGACACCTGGGTCTGTAGACAAGTGCTGAACTCCATATGTATTATGAGATGTTATCCCCTTTACATATATGCCTATCATAAAGTTTACTCTTATAAATCAGACATAATAAAAAATAAACAAACAACAACTACAATAAGGCAATTAGAATAGTGCCTTATAATAAAAGTTGTATGAATATAGTTCTTTTCTCTCAGTATGGTATTGTATGTTTTTTTTTTTTTTTTGATGGTATGATATTTTATGGCTTCTGTTGAAAAAAAAGCTATTGGTACCAGGTCTATCCTTTACAACCATTATTAAGCAAAATACTTAAAAAAAAAAAAAAAAGCATTATAATACCAGAACTTCCCATCTGATAACAGAGATGGCTACTAACAGCCAGGTAACATACACAGTGTGGATCGTGTCCTGAGCAGAAAAGGAGCAGCAGATGGCACAAAATGTCACCATGCTATTCAAAACAGCAGGCAACTGAAAAGTTTGTGAAGCGTAATTTTAGAAATTTCTAGCTAATATTTTTAGATCACGGAAGCCAAAACCACTCGACAATGGAAGCAGTAAGAATGCTGTTGGATGCGATGTGCTTGAACTTCAGCCAGAAGGGAGGTCCCCAAAGGGACAAGGAGAGTCAGCTCCCCCTCCTCACAGCGCACATCCCATTGGAGGAGAAAGAGACAAGGAGCAAATCAAAGGCTAAAACACGAGGTCAGTGTCAGGACACGGAAGGCAGAATGCCAAGACTGAAATAGTGAAGAATGCTTCTTCTAAAAGGGTGATTAGTTTCATTTCTGCAAAGGGAAAAAAAGGGAGCTGATATCCCAGACCCAAATAAACCGTCCATGCCTCTGGGTCAGGGGAAGGGTATTATAGGCAGAGAGATACGTCTGTTTCGGGATACAAGAGCTTGCTAAGCTGGCTTGTGTGGTACTGAGTCAGTAGGGTTTGGAGAAGCCTGGGGCGATAATTGGGTGGAGGAGCTGGTCAATGTTAAAATATGTGAAGAAGGTAGACCAGGGTGCTGGGGAAGTAGCACAGTCAGTAAAGCAGCTGCCTTGGAAACATAAGAACCTGAGTTTAATCGCCAGAATCTCTCTCTCACTCTGTCTCTGTCTCTGTCTCTCTCACACACACACACATACACACACACACACACACACACACACACACACACACACACACACACACACACACACACACGTAGGAGAATGGTGGCCCAGACTTATCCCAGAGTGGGAAGGCTGGGTGGGATAAGAGCATCTCTGGGACACACTGACTGGCCAGCCTAGCTTATTGGTGAGCTCTAAGCCAGTGGGAGCCTATCTCTAAAAACAAGGTAGACAGCACTTGAGGAACGATAGTCAAGATTATTCTCCAGCTTCCACATGCATATGCACACATATGCATTCACTTTCGTACACAAACACACACACACACACACACACACACACACACACACACACACACACACCATAAAACCACAGACTCTACGAAGCTCTATAAGTTTATAAGTGATACCCATCATCATCACCTTCATCACTCCAAACAAGGCTTCAAAGTATTCTCCTTGCACATCAGTTTCTTAGTATGTTGGAAAGCTACCTGTGCATCTTTGGGAGTTCTATGTGTCAGGCTTATGTATGTACATGCTCCACACTGCACTCCTCTATAGAGGATATAAGCTCAAGTTTGCGTGGGGGAACGGATGAATGTATAGGAGAAAGTTAAGGGCAGCTAGGAGAAAGTTAAGGGCAGCGCACATTAGAAGGGCACTCCAGTTTTGTTTGAATTTTTAAGGCACTTTATTTTTAAGGTACTAAGATTGTATTGGCAAGGATGGACAGAGTTAGGTGAATGCAAACCTGGCAGAATTTGCAGAAGGAACAATGTGGAGTCCCCTAAATCTAACTTCAGGAAGTGTTTTTAAAAATAGAAAAGATTTCATAGAACCTGAGTTGGGGGGTAGGGCAGTCATGAACAACACCTATACACATTGGAGTTCATTGATGTGTAAAATAATCAGGCAGCCTGGGCTGAAGAGGTAAGTCTTGAACGATTTGACTTAACTGATGTTCAAAGTCAAGACAACAAGAGACAAAGCTACACAGAGAAACCCTGTCTCGAAAAACAAAAACAAAACAAAACAAAAAAGACGAGAGAGAGAGAGAGAGAGAGAGAGAGAGAGAGAGAGAGAGAGAGAGAGAGAGAGAGAGAGAGAGACGGGGGGGGGGGGGGGGGGGATCTACAATAACCTAAGAAAGATGACCAGGGAACAGAAAATCAGTGGACAATGTAAAACAAACAGTGATGGCCAGATAGCTATAAACCAACAAACAGAAAGACCCAAAAGCCTTGAGAAAAGAGTGCACAAGAGAAGCAGGCTGGAAATGATAAGGATAGGCAAGTTACATATGGAAAGGGGTTCCTAACAGAGGAAATAAAAGATTCCAACTGCCTTTTAAGCTTCAGGTGGTCTGTGACAAGAATCTGCTATGAATGTTTGCATTCCTGAGCCCACACATGTCTGGGCCTTGTCTGTGCACATACTGCTTCCTGATAGAAAAATAAAGAGGGTCTGTGGAAAAGCCTGTCACTCATACTGATGACAGCAAGAACATTCAATTTAGGGGTCAAATCGAAGACCACAGATGTCATGAATGTGTATCTGAAATACTTACACAGTCAGTTCCCACGTGCATGCTTAGACAAGAGGCTGTCAAGTAGAAGGAAGTTAGAAGGCTCCCTGTTACACATGCTCTAGGTCCTGGGATGCTAAGGGAGTTTTAGCACCTGCATGGGTTTGGGATGAGGTCGGCGTCTCATGGGATAGGTGCCGAGAAATGCCGTGTTGTTGGACTTAGCATCTGAACACTCTGTGATTAAATGAGATGCTGCTGTCCTGGACAATCTTGTAGACACATTTTCATAAACCGAGAGTACTTCAGTACTACTTCTGCTATTTGTACAACTCCTTGGCTCCAGTTTTCCAATAACAGTAGCTATAAAACTCTGCTGGAGGCCGCTTAACATATCAAAGGTTACACAATGGAAGGGAATGAACAGTTATTCCAGGGGGCAGAAGATTAAAAGCTTAATCTTCTCTTGCTTATAATTCTTCTGCATTTCTGAAATGCATAACTGAGATCTATAATAGAAGTTTTTGAAATACGGCAATTGAAAGTTTCAACAGCCACTAAGTCTCTATTTAAAATGTCCAAGAGAATCAATGTCAACCACATACTAATTTAATAGACAATTTCCAGTCATCGGGAATCAGGCTTTTCCAGTATTCTTGCATATTTAAAATAATTCTTGCATATTTAAAACATAAAGTAGGCATATAAAAAAGAATATCATTACTTGCTACTCCCAACAGCTACTTTAAGATGTTCTCAGCCTCATCTAACACAAAAGGCCTAAGATGTCCTTATCGATTACTATCATATTATAATAGTTACACGGCCTTAAAAGAGTCAACTGAAGAGAGAACGCATTATAATAACCACGATTATCTGACAGAAGTGGAACACTGGACTCAGGGCCCTAAAGATCGCTTTTGTAATTGACAGCATGGAATGGGCACTGGCTGTGAGCTCTGACCAGGACATTCCCAGCCCCACCGCGGTCTGCCCCTCTTCAAGATCCACTCTGCACAGTACATATGTGTTTGTTCACTAGTCGGCAGATCAAAAAGCAAACATTGCGATACAGATTTTCTAAAAATGTATTTTTTAATTTATTCTTTGAGAATTCACCCACGTTTACAACGTCTTTTGGTGAAATTCATCCTATCTTACCCCTCCTTCCCCTTCCTCTCTCATCTCCCCCTTTCCCAGTCACCTCCCAACTTCATGTACTCATTATTTATTTACATATTAACCAGGCAGTCTACTGGTGTGGTGGCGCTGGCATGCGCCTAGGCCGAGGGCCAACCATGGGTGCGTGGGCAACCTATCCCGGGCTACAGGCCTGACGAAAACTGACACACGCTCCCCATGAAGCGATCACCTGCCAGTAGGTCCTCAAGTAGGAGTGAGGCTTCCTGGGCCCCTCCACCAGCCACATTAGAGTTTTGACAGGCTTGGTATTGTGTATGTAGTCACAGCTGCTGTGGGTTCACGTGCATCGGGCCGATCAAATCACAACAAACCAAACCAAAACCAACCCCTTCCTTTGGTAGTAGCCTTTGGCAACCTTTAGCTCTTACACTTTCTGTGACGATCCCTGAGCCTCAGAAGCATGACACAGATGTCATTTAGGGCTGAACATTCCACCGTCTTAAGTCTCTACAGTTTGACTAGTTGTGGGTCTCTGTCTAAAAGTCCTCCACTGTGAAAAAAAAAAGACCAGCTCGCTTGCCAACGGGACTTCTCTTTCCTTACCTACTTGGACTCGCTAGTTCTAGTTCCAGCCGAACAGGGCAAATCCATCATCGTTAATTTCAAATTTAAATCCCAGTCCACTGGAAATGTTATTTCATAAATGTGGCGAGTGATAGGGTATGGTTTCAAACCTGCCTAACTTATTAATGACTGACTTCCTTCTACAGAAAAAAACATGGGTTTATATTTTGCTGAGTTTCTTTTTTTTTGGTTTTTCGAGACAGGGTTTCTCTGTGTAGCTTTGCACCTTTCCTGGAACTCACTTGGTAGCCCAGGCTGGCCTCGAACTCACAGAGATCCGCCTGTCTCTGCCTCCCAAGTGCTGAGATTAAAGGTGTGTGCCACCACCGCCGGGCTGCCTTGCTGAGTTTCTTATGGAAAGCTATTGGTACTAGCTCATGCTGTGTAGTTCTATTAAGAGAAACATCTTTGGGCATAACAATTCAATATGCAAATTAAATTTTTCAAATGACTTTTACATGAGACAGTGATAAATTCCATATAAACAAGGGGTTTTACAGCAAAGGTGACATTATTGAAACGATACCAGTTTCAACAAGAAATTAGAAGCTGGGCAACAGTGGCACACATCTTTAGCGTCAGTATAAGGGAGGCAGAGGCAGGAGGATCTATGTGAGTTCGAGGCCAGCCTGGTCTACAGACAGAGTTCTAAGACAGCCAAGGCTTGAAAGACAAATAAACGAATGAATGAATGAATGAATGAATGAATGAATGAATGAATGAATGAATGAAAGAGTCCTGTGGGTACTAGTGCCTGAATCCAGTCAAAATAATAAGAATCTCTGTTTTCTTATTCTTCTTGCCTGACTGTCTTGACTATGGCTCACTGCCCTAAAAATCTCCATCAGTGAATAACCCAGCCCTTCCAATAACACTCACAAACGTGTATGTGGTATGTACCGTTTGATGACTTCCTGTTACTAGTCAGTGTGCGCCAGGGCTCAGGAAGCACTGTCCACTGCCAGATGCACCTCAGATAGCACCAGCCAAGTCCTGCCCAGCAAAGGCCCTCCTTTCTACCGTCACCTGCTCAGAAACCCAAACAAACCCCACTGGCTTGGCCTCACGTCTATAATCTGGTAAAGGCTATTAAAGCGATTTGTTTTCCTTCTTGATGTCTATGCGGTCCAAGTCTATTAAATACAGAAACTCAGCGTCTCTAATAAGACCTCGGTAGTGGCAGCCAGTGTCCTCAAGGGAGAAGCACGAGTCTCCGCTATTCTCCTATTCATCATTTTCAAATTAGTCCCTTTATTCGGAGAAGAGCCAGACAGCCCAGCACAGCGCCAGAAGCTGCCACGCCAGCACTGTGACAGTTGCTTCTCAAAGCCACGTGCTGTTTCATCAAATCCATTCTTTCTTGACTCATCCACTGACAAAGATTTAAGGCTTTAATTTAGCTTTTGTGGGATTCACTTGGTGTCCGTCGAACATCATTAGCATTTTCTTCTCCCTCAAGCGTGCAGTGGCATTTTCTCAAAATGCAAGGCAGAAATCAAGCAAGATTATTCTCAGATTTTCAACCCCACTGATACGAGGGAGAAGATGTATGGCCAAATAAACCTTACCCCTCTGTCCTCTCGTATGTAATTTTAAAGACAGAAAGTGTTGACCTGAAGCAGACAGGTCATAAATTCTCATGACAGCTGGGTATCAGGTAAGGCTGTGAATGTATCAGGATCATCACTGAAGACAGAAGTGATAAAATTTCCTGCTTGATTGGATAGCCAATTTTCAAAAACTCCAAACCATGTATTTGTGCACGGGACGCTCGATAAAACCATGTGGTTGTTAATCTCTGAGAGGTTCTTGGGGGTACAGGGACCACAATGAAACTGATTCTGCACTCACTAAACCTAGCATGATGCAGCCCGCAAATCCCACCTTGATCTGAACCTCCCCTGTTGCCTACGAAGACTCTGGTGAATAGTTCATGAGCCTCTGTGCAGCATCTGACAGTGGAATATAACAGATGATAAGCCACAATAAACAGAACTCAAGGAGTAAGCATTTAGACTGAGAATAGAAAGTGCATGATGGCAGTGTTTTTGGAATTATTGTATTTTTAGCTATAACTAAATATATATGGACCAAATTGATAAAACTTGAGATCAGATCAAACCATGCTGATTTCCCCCTAATCTAACAGCTTCAAAAAACTTCAAACTGAATGCAATGGACATGAAGAAGACAGATTCTCCCACACTTTTAAAGGAACTGAATATCTTAAAATATGACATTTTCCCCCAGAAAATATAATGGTATTTTACTGTAATAAAAAGGACATTATACTTAGATGTCACAAAATAATTTGGTACAAATGAGAAGTCTTAATTAAAGTTTATTGTACTTAAGCACATTTTGACGACAGCATTTTAAGGCTATAGTTAGGAAGGTTTATTTTGATGAGTGAGAGAGAGAGAGAGAGAGAGAGAGAGAGAGAGAGAGAGAGAGAGAGAGAGAGAGAGAGAGAGGAAGAAAATGCTAAACAAGCCTCCAAATTGGAGTTTCTTTTTTTTTTCTTTCCTTTTTTTTTTCCCTCCCCCACCCCAGACCCCTTTTTTTGGATGGAGTCTTATGCAGTTCTGGCTGGTGTGGAACAAGCTATGTGGACCAGGCTGACCCTGAACTCCAAGTTTTTGCCTCCCAAGTGCTGAGACTATAGGCATGAACCATGATACATGGCAAAACTGCTTTCTTGAGATTTAGATTTACATATTTTTATTTTATGTGTACGGGTGTTTTGCTTGCATATATGTCTGTGCAGCAGATGCATGTAGTGGCCGTGGAGGTCAGAAGAGGGTGACAGATCCCCTGGAACTGGAGTTACAGATGGTTGTTTGCCACCATGTGGGTGCTGGGAACTGAACCCAGGTCCTCTGTAAGAGCAACCAGTGCTCTTAGCCTTTGAGCATCTCTCCAGCCCCACGGGGGTTTTTTAACATCAGCACAGTCCTCGGTATCGTAGGGCTGTCCTGGACACTGTGGGGTGTTTGGCAATGCCCCCATCTCTACCCTCGCCACCCCCCAATGACAGGGACATTCCTACCTCACTCCCACCCACACTGTGACAACCAAAAATGCATGCAGATATCTCCAAAGGCCCCCTGAGTGGAAACCACTCCCCCGTGGGAATTACTGCTCTTAACTGGAGTGTATTCGTTTCTTAAATCATAGAATGCTGGCCAGCACCTGGTAGTCTCATGAATATAACCTGTATCCTCGCTAATCCGGAAGCTGACGCAAGAAGACAGAAAGCTGAAGGCTTACAAACTACACAGGGAGACGCTGTCTCAAAAGGAAATTAAAAACACATAACAACAAAAAGGGCAAAGGCTGTATTTCAGTGGTAAGTTGTCTCCTGCCAAGCATAAGGCCTCAGGTACAATGGTCGGTACTGCCAAAAACACAAAGCAAACAAACACAGATTGACTTTTATACAAGGGCCCTAGAAAAGTAGTCCTTTCTTCATTCATAACTACACTTTTATCTCACTTTCTGAAGAAATAAGATATTCATGTAGGCACCACATTAAAGGTTATTAAGAAACCATTTATTTTTCTTTGGTCTCAGCATTTTTTTTTAAACATCATTTCTAGCTTTAGAGATTTCTGATGCAATTTCTTGTAATTATTGCATATCTAAAATGATGTTCCTTAGTTGTTTTTTTTTTTTAATACCAATTAGTTTGAGTATATATGCTGACCTTTGGCTATTATGACTACATCTGTGTATGTATTTGATGTCAAGGCCACTCTAATTCTACTCAAATATTTGCTGAGTACCTAATGTGTACAAAATTATGCCAGGTGTTCCCACAAGCTAAGTCACATAAATACAAACTTCCAGGAAGTAGGGCGGGCTGTTAATACTTGGAAGCCCATCACTGGATAAATTTGGGCTTCTGAGTTTCTTTCTGAGCAGTTCTAACTAGCTGTAAGAAGACATGGCATTTCTGACTTTTATTCTTTCTTGGAGAAAAATGAAATTGAGCAAAACAAATTTTATTTTGTAGCTATCATACACGTCCATTGTAACATTTCAGACATCCAAAACACAGGATGCATCTTAATCTTATTTTTTCCTGTACGTTACAACACTTTCTTACTTTGGCATCGCAAGAATTACCTCATCATCATCAACTCTCTTCGATTATGCTAACAAAGACCCAATAACACAAAATGGAGAAGGGATGGGCAGTCGAGAAGGATGGTGCAGTACTGAACTGTCACAGTTACTGCTGTGTTCCCAAGATACCAGGTGTTAAAGGAGGACCTAAACTCACGAACCGTAGTTCAAGAAACAGCAGGTATATCAGTAAAGGATGCGGAGCCAGTGAGACCAACATGACAAGAGAGGGAATGGGGGAATCAGGAATCCAGGCAGACCACAATAAAAAAAAGACAAAAACAGGGACAAGGGGCTAGAAGAAGGTACAGGAGATATTTAGGTAGCAGGGGAGACTTGCTTGTCTGCTTAATTAACACATACTGAGCATCAACCAAAAACCAGGTACCTTGCTACAGAAATCTGCAATGGTTAGCTATGAAAGTGTCATCAGTACAGCAAGGAAGCAAGGTGATGTTATGGACCAAGGTGAAGGGGGTTGGCTTGCATGGATTGTTATGTGGAAGATGATCTGGCCCCAAATGGGAGGAATTAAGTGCATCTAGAAACATTAAAGTCTCAGTTGATGTTACAGCATGAATAAGAAATGGAATTAACTACAGTTACACAACTTGATAGCTTAGAAAATTCAGAAGCAATTACTGGAAGAAATTAACCCTGGTCTTGAGAATTGACCAAAGTATATTTAGAAGCGTGAGGGTATCAGCAAGTCTAGGATGTGTGGGTATATAAATGGTTATCTGTTAAATCTGTCCTGATTAGGAAGATCAGGGGCAAAGAATAGAAGGAAGAAGGGAAGGAAGGGAGGGAAAAAAGGAGGGAAGGAAGGGAGGGAGGAAGGAAGGACAGAAGGAAGAAAGGGGGAGGGAGGGAGGGAGGGAAGAAGGGAGGGTCAATGGATTACAAGTTGCTGCTGGGATGATGATTGTGAAATGGAACAAGACCTGGTGAGTATTTCAGATGTAAGATCACAGTAATAGTTGGAACCACTAAGGGTACACTGTTTCTAAGGGATGAGGGAGGTGAGGACCCGAAACAGAATACAAACAAAGATGACTAGGGAGGAGCCAGATAGCATTTCAAGTGGATGGTGATGACAGAATGCCCATGTGACCCAGTGTGCCTGTCCCCTGCAGGTGATGACTGAGGTCTGAGTGCTCTCTCTCTGGTCTGGATAGCATACTGTACGCCTTCTCCAGGAGGCAGCACAGGACATTCAAACAGTACATTCAAAGGAGAAAAACAAACGTCTCATAGTTTGGTGTTTGTAACCGTGAGAACAGAAAGGAGTCATAGAATCAGAGATGGGTATCAAGAAGGTACAGTTACTCAGTGAACGTAACGAATAAACAAGAGACTTGGGTCAGAATACAAAGCTATCTGTCCAGATCAGTAGCAAGAGAAAGGGCTGCTGATTCAGTGCTTTCCTACAGCATCACCCGTGATGGTTGCAATGGTGTCAGTAAGGCAGGAAAAGTGTAGGATGAAAAGATCAAGACTCCTAGAAAACCAGATCAAATAAAAATGAGATTTTACAAGATACACATAAATGTCTTATATGGGGAAGAAGCCTGGCAAAGGCTGTTAGCTCTCAAGAAAATAAAAACAATCATTTTAAAATTAAAAAGTCCCCAATGGGGGCTGGGAGACAGGGCTTTGGTAAGGAGCTTGCCACACACTCACTCATGAGAGCCCTAGTTTGGTTCCTTAGTACCCATGTCTAAAAAAATAAGGTGGAGGATAATTAAGGAATACACACCCAATGTTGACCTCTAGTCTCTACTTACACACACACACACACATACACACACACACACACATACACACACACACACACACACACACAATGTCCTTATGACATCAATACCAGATCATCAACATGGTTATAAATACACACCTAGTGCCTTAGAGTTTTAACACCAATGATAGAAGTTTCCAGGTTTAAATGCCATGCTACATATTTTCTCAGTCCACAGTCAGGTGAGTAACTGGAAGTTAGCAAGTTGAGTATCCAACAGCCTATGAGGAAAGACAATGGCTACATAACTGGAATTCCCTTTTTGAATGCTGATTATATCGGCATTCTGTGGTCAGAGACCCAGGGACAAGATTTGTTCCAAAAGCCTCTGAAACTTTCAAATCCAGACGTGGCTGAGAAAGGCCTGTAACGGGCTTGTGAGTGAGAACTGGGCCACCTCATTTCTAGAAAAAGAGATAATTAAGTTGAACCCATGCCCATTCCACATGTGGCACATGGACAGAGGTATGGGGGGTGGACGACAGCCATAATGGGGAACCCTTAACTCACTCAGTGGCAAAAAAGTCTTAGAAGCAAATTCTACTTCTCTGAGACTTCTTGCCTGGCAAACAGAAGGCTTACACATAGACTGAATTCTTATCACTGAGAAGTACCTGAGAAATCTATTTTCTGTTTCCTTGGCTGTATGTCAACATAAATCAAACGTAGTTTTTTTTTTAGGGGCAGGGGGAGCAAAACAATTAGCCAGGTGTAGTAGAAGCCTTTAATTTCAACACTCAGGAGTCAGAGGCAGGTAGATCTCTGTGAGTTCTGGGCTAGCCTATTCTACATAGCAAGTCTAGACCAGCCAGAGTTACATAGCTCTCAATGTAGTCTCTATCTTGTCTCAAAAACATAGATGGATGCAAGAAAATAGTAAAGAAGGAACATAAAGGACTGTAACACACACACACACACACACACACACACACACACACACACACACACGTCCTGCAAACTCAGGCAACTGGCACTAAAATGAAGCCTCATCTTAATAATAGAGAAGACAGGATTCCTAATGTATGTAAGTTCTTTCACATTAGTAAAATGGTTAGAAACATCACATGCACATGTAGAAAAATCCATGGCTGAAGTGAAGAAGCTTTACCCTGTAACCATACATTTTGTGACTCATGTTTGAGCTGGTTAACACCGGGGAGCAGCTGAGGGGACATTGATAGAAAGCTGGAGTCCCACATTTGGAGGTATGGTATAGCCTGAATCAACCAATGAACCAGGTCATATTTCTAATTCAGAAATTGTGGTTTCCTAGCCTCATGGTTTGAATATGGGTGTTGGTCTCCAAATGAAAGTAGGCGTAGGATGATGAATTAAGGGATCAAGATCTCAAGGAAAAGGAGGGAAAATTGTGTCTACAAGCAATCATGAAACTGAAGACAGCTATAGAACTTCAGCAAGCATTTATGAATGGTGCTAACTATAGTTTATGGGAAATGATGATGGGGGTCCCCCCAAAAGAAATTCCCCAAAGCAAATACATGTACACAAACACAAAAACAACTCTTCCTTAATAAAAATTTGTACTGAGTTCATGATTGACAAAAACCCAGGAAGAGGGCTGAAAAGTCTTTCAAAATAAAAGACCAAAATCATCGCTCCAATCTCTCATCTACCAACTTCGAGGGGCTGTCAGTGGGGTTTGGTCGGTATTCTTGACCGTCAAATGCAGCAGTGAGATTACTCCATAATGGTTCCTCAGTAACACTAATGCTAAATAGCAGGCGACAATCACAGCAGCACCTCAGGGTTAGATCTGTCCCCTGGTAGCAAAGGGAACAGGAGTGGGAAGCGACCTTCCCAGCGTGAAACGGGAAGACGCATTCATAGACTACCAACACGGCCATCATATGAGATGGTCAGGCCTTTCTGAGAGCCAGGACAAAAGCCGCCTTACCCCCCATCAGTGTAGTCCGTGTCCGCTCCACCCCACCAGACATCGGAGTCATCCTCTTCTGCATCGGCCGAGTCGACGTTGTCGCTTTCCTCAGCCAACGGGCAGCACACAAACTCCACCCCTCGGAACTTGTCGATGCCACAGGGCAGCAGCATGCCATAGTCATGTAAGTTGGTGCTCTTCTCGCTGCAGGTCTACAAAGGGAAGGAGGAGACGGTGAGGGGATGCAGAGGGGTGCACACTGCAACCCCAGCCAGGACAATCAGCCAGGGCAGACACACTCGGAACCAATTTCACAAGGCAAGGGCGACTTGCGGCCTGAATTCGTTGACAACCTGGTCTTCAGCATGCGCTGCTTGGTACTCTATATTGGCATCTTGGTATCTGTGTGGTGGTATTGTGGTCCCCAAAATATTGTGCACCCTAATAAACTTATCTGGGGTCAGAGACAGAACAGCCGCTAGATACAAAGGCTAGAAAATGGTGGCACTCATACCTTTAATCCTAGCACTCCAGAGGTAGAAATCCCTCTGGATCTCTGAGTTCAAGGCCACATTGGAAATGGACAGGCATGGTGACACACGCCTTTAATCCCAGAAAGCCAGCCTTTAATCCCAGGGAGTGGTGATAGAAAGCAGAAAGGTATATAAGGCGTGAGGACCAGAAACTAGAAGCATTTGGCTGGTTAAGCTTTCAGGCTTCTAGCAGCACAGTTCAGCTGAGAGCCATTCAGATATGAGGACACAGAGGCTTCCAGTCTGAGGAAACAAGATCAGCTGAGAAGTTGGCTATGAGGTTAGCTGTGGCTTGTTCTGTCTCTGACCATCCAGCATTTCACCCCAATAACTGACCCCAGGTTTGATTTTATTAATAAGAACTTTTAAGATTCATGCTACATATCTGGGCTGAAGAGATGGCTCAGTGGTTAAGCTTGTTGCTCTTGCAGTGGAGCCCTGCTCCATCCCCAGAAGCCACATGATGGTTCACAACCATCCTTATTTACCTCCAGGTACAAGGGATCCAATACCCTATACTGATTCTGTGGCCTCTGGGCACCAGGCATATACCTGATGCCTATAAAACACTCATATACGACTGGACCTGCCTGGACTGAGTCTACCAGGTTGATCGCAGTCCTCGGGGGAGGACTTGTCCTGGAGGAGGTGGGAATGGGGGGTAGGCTGGGGGTAAGGGGAGGGGGTGGGAGGGGGGAGAATAGGGGAACCCATGGCTGATATGTAGAACTGAATGGTATTGTAAAATAAAAAAATATATATATATACATATATATGTATATATATATAAACACTCATATACATAAAATAAATATATCTTAAAAATATTTTTTAAATGTGTTTTGATGTCTACAAGGCAAAGGTTAAAAGGAAATGATTCAGAAGGCTCATATGGGAACAAACAGTGAGGCTTTGGACTATGATGGTTTATCAGGAGTTGAGGGTGTCTCTTGTGTCTCCTATGTCTCCTACCCACCCCCACCTCCACGCCACATGCAGATTTCGTCCACTCAGTTCCACCTTATTCTGGATACTCGGTCTCTTGGCTCATTTCCCAGAGTCCCACTCCTAGGAAGGAAGAAACTGTCCTCTACAGTCACAAAGAAATCAGAACTCACAGCGGAGGGATTTCTTTCTCAGGATCTTCTTGATTCTCTTGGGATCTGTTAATTTCGTGCAAATCTACGCTAATAGGAAACTGAGAAACTATGTCCCGGTGACAGAGAAAAGATTAATAATTCAACATGCCTAGGGAAGCAGTAAAAATATTATAAATGTATTTTAACCTCACAGGAATCTACAGTGTGTTGTTTCTTAATTACAAAGTATTTTTCCTTTGAAAACTCGGGAAAAAATTTGAAGTGAGGTTATCAGTTGGGAAGCTGCACTTCAAATTACGTGGTCTGCTTTAAACTCAGCTGGCTCCTCAACCTCCAAAATCACTTTTACGTAAAGCAAGTTTGTTTTGTGGTGAGTCAGAACACTATTTTATGAAAGGCAAAATAATGTCAGATCTTTTTAATTTTTTCTTTCATTCTTGAAGCTCAACAGATTTGACATTTGGACCACACAATTTGCTGGGGCGTCAGGCCTGGTGGCACACACCTGTAATTCTGGCTACTGGGAAGGCTGTGGCAAGTTCAAAGCTTGGTTGAACTGAGTGAGTTAGCAAGACTCTGTATCACAAAATGCAAGGTAGAAACAAGGACTGGGAATCAGCTCAAAGAGGGATTGTAGCTCAGCACACACAAGACACTGGATTCAATCCTTAGTGGAAAGAAAAAGTAAGGAAATGTTGCAGGGTGGAGCCTGCCCTGTTAACTGTAGGGTAGTTAGCACATTGCTGGTCTCAGACTGCTCTAGGCCAATGGTGGCACCCCCTGTAGCTAGGACAAGAAAAAAAAATATCCAGCCTTCCCAGGAAGAAACAGGGATGCAAAATTGACCCTAGTGATGGACTCCTGAGATGCACAAAGGACCCTAATTCTAGAACACTCATGCCACCATCCTGACACAACCACTTAGGAGAAAAACATTATAATTGTATCAAAAGGACAGTGCAATTTTGAGGGGGATCATTCCATAAAGTGACATTGCATTCTACTGTCTTTAATCTTTCACCAATTTAGTCAAAAGCCGGAGTTAGCAAAGGCCTGAGCATGCTGCCACAGGTTCATCCACTGTGGAAAGGAAGGTGGCAGGGTGGCCTGGTGAATATAAACCTGGAGGGTGTAACTTAAAGATGATATGGTGACTGTGGCCTTCGAGGTGGTGTTGGACATGTGGCTTCTTTGTCCTACAACTGCACTCACCAATAGCTAGTTAAATTATGAAAACCACATGGAACCAAAAAAAAAAAAAATAAAGAAAATCAATTGAAAAAGATGTACATCTTAAAGTCACACCAATTGAAGACGGCAGTTTTATGTTCATTTGTAAAGATAGAGCCCAAACATATAACCAAGAGGCACTATTTTTTGACCATTAGAACTGTTCCTGGATAGAGGAAGCCAACTATGTACACAGACAAGGCGCACAGCAGCTCGCTGGAGTTTCTGTTCAGTGGCCTTGCAAACGAAATTACTCTTAAAACTAAACTCAATTTTTAAAAATGCTTTAGTTACTCGTACAGGGTTTCTATAAAGAACTCATTGCCTTGAGTAGGTCCTCAAATGTCTTTGTATGTCCCCAGGAAAATCTCTCTGTAAGAAGGTAATCGTGGGCCGGTACCTCTTTGGCGACAGTGTGCCAGTGAAGGTGGGTCTCACAGACATCCATCCGCTCCTGGTGTAAAAACTTGCACTTGTCGGGAACGAGAAGGGCATCGCTCACGAACTCACCAACTGAAAGAGAGAGAAAAAGCCACTCAGTGTCATTCTGTGTACACCTACCGACCTCACCATGGAGACCCAAAGGCCAGACAGAGGTCAGAGAACTTACCCAACTTTCAATGCCTAAAAAGCCCCTGCTAAGACCTCAGGACCTTGAGAATGGTTCAACAACCAACTTCCTTGCCACCACGGCCTTGTTGTCCATAAGCTCCCTACACAGATGGACTTGATGGTTATACATTCCCTGCGTATTCCCAGTGTCATTTCCTTTAACTTATCTCAGTTTCTTCCTCCATGTAAAAGCTACATAACTAATCGCTGGCAGTCATTGTCGGCAAGGAGTAAAATACAAAAATGGATAGTTTCAATTTCAGCAGTATCAACACTTATGTATTTATTTCTGTATTCTGAAATTTTTAAACTGCTTGCAAACTATTAGAGACTATAGCATTTTTAAATGTTAACCCCCAAACAATGTATACAAACACATGTGTATTATACATGTGTTTATATAAAACACATGGGAGAGATAAGTTCATTTAAATTCTGGAATCTGTTTTCTTTGAACTTTACATTTCATATGAAATATTCCTAGGCATGACTGGCACTGCAGATCTAGAAATATTACATAATGTCCCTCATACACTCACATACTCAGGAGGGTGAAAGATGGACAGTGGAAAACAACTCATACGCTGTGAAATTAATTTCTCTTGATTTTATCCACTGTGGTATCCCCACACATTAAGAACACAATCTGCACACAATAGATAATGAATATCTGTTGAAGAATGAAGAGGTTACATTCTGCACCAGAATGAAGTGTGTACTGGGCCATCATAGTGAATGAATCGAACAGGGTGCACTATGGAAGGTGTTCAGGTAGAAATAACGTTAAAGATGAGTCTAGATGGGTGAGCAGACTATGCCATTCAGTTTCTCAGTGTATAGACAGTTTCTATTTATCATCTGAGTTTCTCTGCTGTAATAAAATACTCTGACAAACACAACCTAAGGGAGAAAGCTTATTCTGGATCATGGGTTCAAGGATACAGTCCATCATGGTGGGGAAATAAAGGCAGGAGGAACCCGAAACCCTGTGACATTACATTCACAACCAGGAAGCAGAGAATGATGAATACCACCTGCCTCTCAGCTCCCCTTTTCCACTTATACTGTCTAGGATCCTGACCAGGGAATCATGGTGTCACCCACAGAGGGCGAATTGTTCCACCCCAGTTAACACAATCAAGATAATCAACCACAGGCATGCCCAGAGGCCAGTCTCCCATGCGACTCTAGATTCCATCAAGTCGATGATTAACACTGACCATCTCACTATTACATCCCTATCCCTGATGCAGTTCTAGCAAACATGCTCATACTGGACGGACGGATGGATGGACGGATGGATGGATGGATGGATGGATGGATAGGTGGATGGCAAAGGGTACTTCAAAACTTCCCACCAGAGCAAAACAAAAACAAAAACAAACAAACAAAAACGGAACTGCATCAATCATGCATCTCACTCCACAGAGCAATGATGTCATCTCCTATAAATCTACTTCCCAAGTGAGAAGCCTCTGCCAAGAAACCTGCCCAAGGCAACATATACCTCAGGAGATTATAACCTATTTCCAGAGCTAAACAGATATGAACTATAAGGAAAGAGAAAGCAATGCAAATGATGTCACAACTTTCTTTTATATAGCGTGATATAAAATAAAGCAAAACAAATAACAAAAACAATAAACAAACTCAGAAGAAGAGTGGGAGAATTCAAATGAATGCACCTTTCCCAGGTGAACTACTCAGGGCATCTGAGGTCAGGTAACCAATCCTGGCAGCCAGGAAGAACACCTAATGTTTGAGGTATTTCAGGACAAGGCTACAGGGGGCCCGAAGGGACTACTGCTGGTCCGGCCTCCTCAGTTAGCATGGGTCAGCCACATTTGCAACTGTTCAGAATACTAAGTGATGTTTTTCTGTTTCATATGTAATTATCGGAAAGATTAAATGGCCAAACAAAGACTATTAATATTGAATTCATTTGTGAGACAATCAAAAGCAAATATAAGATGTTCCAGACCATGGCCTGAATAAGTTCTTGGGGTACAAATAGAAAAATTGGTGCCAAGCAACAAAATAAAACTCATCTGTTTCCAGGCCTATATCACAATGCGGAACCAGTCACTGAAGGACACTTACTTCAGTAAAATGCAATGCCTGTCCACAGGGCAGCCACTGCATTAATTACATTCTAACGACTGTCCATTCTATTTTAAAAGGATACTGGCATTTTTAATTTGCAAACGCTTTACTTCATATTCCAAAGATCACTATAAGCTGCAGATACTGCCTATAGCTAAAGAAATTACTTTAGCAAAGGACTGATACTAGTTACTTAAAAAGCCCTCAGGACAAAGGGTAAAAGGGGAAAGCTCATTTTGCCGTCTCATTAAAATGAAATTTAGCAATGGACAGCACTTCTGATCTTCCTCTGAGGGTTGGGAAAGCATATTAGAAGGCTACTCATCAGAAAGGTTAAGAGGTTAAATTGGAAAAATCTCCTCCAAAGTTTGAGAGAGAGTGGAGAGATGGCTCCGCAGATAAGAGGATGTTGAGTGCGGGTCCTGGCATCCACGTTGCAGTTCCAGCCCCAGTGTGATCCAACACGTGTGGCCTCTGTGTGTATCTGCACTCACGTGCAGGTATCCACCCTGGGACATACACACATACACATAATTAAAAATGAATCATAAAATACTTTAAGAAAGAATCGAAAGGATTGAAGCCTCTACACAACTTAGTTAGAAATTCATTTTAAAAAAAAATCTATGCTAAGACAGAGTTTAGTTTTATGGGAAATCTGTTTGTTTTGATGTAAACTTAGAGCAGCAGGAAAATTAAAGTTTATTGATTTTTTTTAAATCTATGATAGGTAACGACCTGGGTTTTCCATACAAAACAAACAAACAATGGGTGCTTTTAGTTTTGAAATAAACCTGCTTGTATGGATTCATCCTTAAAGTGCACAATTTCTTAACAAAATTCAGATGAAGGAGGTCAAGAATCACGAGAAATTGTGCTCACATCTACATATTTTCTAGGAAATTTGGCACTATCTACTCTACATAGAAAATTCTTCAGTATACATTGGGCATGTTTATTGGTAGCCATGCAAAGATTTTACGTGGAAAAAAAATTTCATATATAAAGCACACATGCAAATTTCGGTGGAGAGAGTGTTTTTTAAAGTAAATAAAATGTGGACTTAGCTGCTTGGCTGAAGTCTTGGCAAGTAAGCAAAGATGCCGAATTCAATAGAGACCCTGCAGCTTCTGCCCGCTGGCTCTTTGCTAGTCTGTGAGAACAAATGTCTAGTCTAAATCACCTCATTTTGTAGATGGGCGGGAAGAAGTCCAGTCAAGAGGCCCACAGACAGAGCCAACAGGCAGTAGAACTGAGTTGAAAATTCAGGTGTCCTCTGAGAGACATCTTGACTCATTTAAACTCTGCTCACAATGGTTTATCCGGCCAAATTCCTTGACTTTTATTTATTTATTTATTTTAAAAAATATGTATCCTAAGTCTGTGAAATACTTTATTGTGAGTTACACTGTGGTTAATCCGGCATTAAAAAAAAATTAGACTAAAATTATGGAGTAAGCCAAATAAACTGGTTGAAAGCACATTCTGCTTTGTTGACTCGAACATGTTGGACAGTGGTTTGAACACAGTGGGATTGTATGATACCATGAGGTTCAGATCTTTCTGTACTGCCGTTGTTAGACAACTTTCTCATGCTTTGTCGTCACAAGATAGATGATCTATAGAAACTTATGACCTCCAGGCAGAACGAGCCAAGGATTGGAGGTTTTCTGTTATGAAATTTCCCAGCATTACTAGGGAGAGAGATCCTCCAGATGGCCCCCACCAACAGAGAACATTTTTTTCCCCACCATTAGCTGACAAATTGAGCTGCAAGGGAACCTGAAAGTATTTCCAACTGAGCACGTAGGCATCTTGACACAAAAGAATGCAGAATTCTTAGAGAAAGGAAAAAGTGGGACTGGATATTAAATAGGTGAGAAGCAAATTCTCCAATACTGTGCTGTTCAAAAGCAGGAATGCATTTCCAATTATTATATTGTGACTTTACAAATAGACATAATCCAGGAATGAGGCAGAACTAGGAATCCAAACAGCCACTACAGGAAACATGAGGAGACTCTACCTGTTCACCCCACAGGGAAAAAAAAACAAGAGGGGAACCAGTGTGAGACAACTGAGTAAAAGTTCTCGAAGTGAACACCAAAAGTTTCACTGAAATCTTTCAGACTTATTCAAGTGACTAGAGTTCAGCCTCACTAACATTCCACACACAAACACACACTCATTTGTGAATACATAAATGGTGGGACGAGTATTGAAGAGAAGCAGGATAACTGTATCTTAACAATACAGGTTTTGAGATAACAAAAAAATTCATTTTTTTAAATTTGAATTATTAATTTTCAAAATTTAATGACTGAAAATGGTTAACAAATTGGCAGTTTTAAAAAGCTTCACATGGGTACTGCAATTCTGATTCTTTTATCAGAGCATTCTTGAATGACTGACAGAGCAAAGGAAGATGGAAGCCAGATCTTCACAGTGGGGTGAGAGCTTACAGGACATAGAACGACCCAGTTGGTAGTTGAGTAGATTCGGATCAACGGGGTGAACTCAGACAGAGGCTAAGAGCTACAGAGAGCTACGCAAACACCTACAAGAGTATATAATACAAGAGGGATGAGGGGCAAGTGGATTTCTTTGCTCTATGGACAACAAAGCACACATCTCAGCAGCAATGAGCACAGAGAGGCTAGGTATTGGATTTTTATATTATTCTCCAATAAAAGGAAGTAGGGCTCTGGAGAGATGGTTGATTCTAAGAGTTGGGCAGAACACAAACAGCATCTTGTAACAATCACAAAGTTTTTAAAGGTAGGGTATATTAAATGAGTACAGGAGCCAACTCCCAATAGCTAAAGTTGGGAGGACTTGAGCATACATACATAATATAAAAATTATATGTGAAATACACAGAGAGAGAGACATTCACACCACACACACACTGTGAGACAAGATTACATACCAACACATAATATCCATAAGCCTAACTGATGAAACAATGGGAAAAAGACTCTCCTATGCAGAAGAATTCCAAATAATACACATATAAGTTCTATCACAGGGTAAGTAGGGCATAATTCTCCATCATAATTGTAAGCTGTGTGTAATGACTTTCGTTAATAGGGTACTAAAGTACTCAAAGGGGGAAGGAACAATCCTGTCAGTGAATCCTGACATACTACCTCAGCCAGGTGGCTGGGCTCTACATCAGAAGTGATGTACCATGAAGCAACATGTGCCCTTTTATGATGTGTGTGGTGGTGGTGGTGTGTGTGGGGGGGTTTCTTTATTTCTGTGATCTTCCATCTAGGCAAAGTAAGAGGAAATTCCAGAGTAAAGACATCCTCCAAATTATAGTTGGCCAAACTGTCAGGGTTATAGAGAGTTAGCTAAGAGGACGCTAAGGAATCTGATGTGTCAACAGAAAATGCTTTCCTCGATGGAATCCTAGGGCAATAAAAGAACACGGGATAAAAGCTAATCAAATGTAAACAAAGTGTGGGTTTCAGTTAATAGTAACACATCAAAACTGAGAAAAGCCAAATATGAAAAAAGTTCAAAGCCATTTGCAACCTCATCAATATTATAATCTTCAAAAAGCATACATGGAATTACTATGGCTAGAAAGAGTGGCGCTACAATGGATTCTTCTGATATCTAACTTACAGAACTTGGCTAGAAATTTTCTTGGCAAAATAATTTGTATGTATGTATGTATGTAGCATGTGTTATTTCAATTCTTTTAAAAGATTCCGGGAATTTAAGAAAATGCCATATTTGTGAACAATCGAAGATGTTCTTTGCTGCTCTTTGGGATTAAAGGTATGTGCCACCACGCCCGGTTTTACTTCTTATATGCCTTATACACATGGCCTACCAATAATTTTATACAACATACTTTTCAGTATCTTTCTATATAACCTCCAGCTGTCCTTGAATGCTCAACCCTCCTGTCTCAGAGGGCTGGGTTTACAGATGACACCATGCTGACCCTTCTGCAATACCTTTCATAATTTTGTGCATGAAACAATTTTTCACAGTGTGGGATTTTCCATTTATGGCAAAGCAGTGGCAATTAAGAAGTTTCCAATTATGAAGCTTTCTGTAACTCAGACTTTATGATAAGAATGCTTAATCTGTAATAACGGTGACACTATGAAAAAATGTTTGGCCAGACAAGTTCAAAGAGGAATGAGAATAAAAACTGAAAGCTAGCATAATCTGATGCAATCTTAAGTGAATACTCAATATCACTGAGCACCACTAAATGCCAAGCTGCCCTGAAGCTAGGTCCCTAGAGGATACAAGAAATGAGGTATACAGCATGCAGTACTGCATTAAGAGTTTATGCAGCCTGGTCCAACAGAAATATAAAGTAGGCCACATAGGTGGTTTCAGCCACATTTAAAAAAGCAATATATACTTTCCATAATATACATACATACATACACACACACACACACACACACACACACACACACACATATATAAAACTGACTTTTATAACATATTTTATTTATCCTATATTGTCTTTTCAATGCGAGAAATCATTGCAAAAGTTATTATTGAAGCATGCTGTATTTTCCCATCCCTCCACTCTTCTACACATGGTGTACCTTTATGCTTGCAAACCTGTCTGGACTACCTATGTTTCAATGTGGTGTAGCCACGTGTGGCTGACTGCCAGTAGTGAGCACAACAGACTCTGCATCACGTTTTAGAGACCAGGAATTTCTTTTGAGGCTCAGTGAGTTAAATGAGGACAGACAGAGGTTATGGGAGAACATGAAAAGCCCAAGACTCAGGTTAGCAGAGAAACAGGAGGCTGGATCAGAATACACCGATACTGCACAGTTTAATTCACTAGGAGCATCCTGTACACTTTAGGCACTGAGAGGTACGCCTCCAGGATCCCTTTTGTTACTGTCCTAAGCTGTACGTATCAGCCAACTGCTCTTCTTCCCCACCGCACTTTCTACAGTTCTGCTGTTACACTTTGTATTTGTGGATATGTGACTAATTCAGAGGTGGAAACTGAAGGGCCGTGTCCTTCAGGCCTCGGCCTTCTTAGGTTAAATTCAGTCTGGTTTCCTAGGAGCTGAAGAGCAGACACAGCGGGGACACGCTCCTCCTAAACCATGCTGTTTCTCGAAAACACGAATATCTTCACTGGTTGTTTTCTCCTAACACTCTCCTTCCTTCTACCTCATTAAAAAAAATGCCAAAACCACATAGATTTTTTTAAAAGATGTAATTTAATTAGAGTTATATGTGGAGCTTTAAAAACCAAAAACCAAAAACCCCAAACAACCCCTGCCCCCCCCCAAAAAAAACACACATAATTACAAAATGCCAACCAGGCTGAGGTACAGGGAGGCAAGACAACCACCAGTCATTAGCAAATCCTTAAATCACAACAGGAAGTAAATGTACACAGCATGCTCTTCCATATGCCATATTCAGAAACCCCTGTGTGAGGCAGGCTATAATCAAGAGCGAAAGAGGCTCTTTGAAGGGGGTTGCTGCTGCTGGAGATCTGGCTCGCCACTCTCCAGACCCTGCCTTATTCTTTCCAACGCTGTCCACCTGGCTCGGTGCCTGCATACTGCAATCAACAACTGTTTCTTCAAGGACAACAACAAACACTTTGGTCTCAGCCCTCAGGTTCCCTGACCACCCAACCACAGTCTTCTCTACCTGCCTCCCCAAATTCAGACAGCTCTCTGTTTTCTATCTTAAGCTTTCTTTCTATAGCACTCCCCTATCTTTTTAATAGTTCTGATTGTATAAAGTTCTGTCTTCTGCTCTGTGTTCATCTTCCATTATCACTCAGGTATACTGCCCATGCTTAAGGATTCAACAACCTTCTCTACTCTTCCAAGGTTGACCTTCCATTTGACATTTCTAGTCAATGCTAGACTCGTCTACATGTAGGTCATTGCTTTTCTGAACTGTACTAGAATCCGGTTGTCCAACCAATGCGTCAAATCTCATGACTGTACACAAAGAACAATGGCCCATGTCTCATCGGGTCAGTATCTTATGAGGAGAAAGAAGAGAATGAAAAGAAAACGTCACAGCACTCAACAAAAGTCAGCTACGAAGAAACGAGGGCACCCCACTTGAAACTGGCACGGCTTTTAACTGGGCACAGTTAGCTTTCAGAGCTCTGTTGAAGCGCAGAAAGGAGAATCAGGATTCACCATCATACCAGCAACACACCTAGCGATGTGCAACACAGCAGCTAATAGAATTAAAAATACAGCAGGTTATCATGATTCCTCAAGCTCTTTGAGAAAAATATCTTTTAGAAATTACCCATATTGCTTCCGAGATCTCTCCAGAGGGGATACACCCCCAGATAAATGTTACTTTCTGTTACTGTACCACTCTGGTCTTTCAAAATGCCACTCAGACTTGCAAACAAAAGGCTTAGTTTCATTATTGCAAATCAGTTTTCTGGAGCCGATCCTCAGAGAGCTGAAATCATTGAATTTCTAGACTTCTACAAAGGAAGGTTTGGGCGAGAAACAATGATATTAAGGTTTCAAAAGGTAGATCCCTAGCTGTGCTTTAGCAGCAAATCCCCCTGCAGGCTTCCGATCCACTTCTCTACTGCAGTGTCTTATGATGATGAGTTAGATGCCTACACCTGCTGATGCCAATTGGATCCAAGCAGGACAGGAATCTCTGCTAACAGAACATAGAGCCAGCAGTTCAGCTTTTCAGCTGATAAAGAATGACTTTTAAGAAGAAAGAGGATATAGACTATTACAATAAAACTAGAACTTCTCTCTCCCCAAAGGCCCCACTGATATCTATAGTGAATTAAAGGGATATGGATAATTATCTACAGTGAATTAAAGGGATGTGGATAATTTGAGACTTTTGCTCGGCTTTGTACTCAGTACCCTAACTAAGAAAATCTCTGTCACATAGCAACATGAGAACGAGGCCCCTCTTCAACCTAATAATCTTTTATCACCACAGCTTCAATCAAAGATATAAACAGAGACTCTGGCTCCTTTTGCCACTTTCTGCTTGATTGAATTTGATAATGAAAATGTCTGTTCCTTTCAGAGCGAGCAAAAGTGTCATTCAGTTTTTACTCACCAGGCAGAGAATGAATGCGTTTGTTTGGACGTAAAATCATTTGAATATGCAAAATCATTTAAATATGCATCACTACAAGCTGTGGCACATTGATGGATGCAGTAGTTTAGGATTCTCTTCAGCAGTAAAGTGAGGCATCAAATGAAGGTGTATTCATGCTTGAAACATCTTCAGACTCCATCCATCCCTCCCTTTGCACATGGTCAGTCACGCCTTCCTTTCCAGGATGGGTACTCATCCAGAAAGCAGGGGAACTGAGCCAAAGCCCATTCCATTACCCCAAAGTCTTCCAGGTCAACAATCCAAAGTCACATGAAAAGACTAACTTTGGTTTACCTCTCCAGGGAGCAGATATTTTGAAGAGCAAGCATTCTGGGCAAGCAGAAACGGAGCCTTTCAATGTACTTAAATCATTTCTCAAAGTAAGAAGACACGCACAGGCAGAGAGTCTGAAGAATTGAAATCTCTAATTTTATATCAAACATTTAGAAAGGGCCCTATGTTTGATTATGATTATAACTAACGGGGGTACCCCCTTTCAAATGATTTCTGCCTTTCCATTAACATGATCATGGTAGTTAAAATGCACATTCCAAGAAAGTTGTCCTTAGGATCCAAGCTGTTTTATTCCAGAACTCTTGTGGTTTTGGAAACATGCTGAGGGAAATTAAGAAGAGCCAGCAGAATCTTCTAAGAAAAGTGCGACTGAGGTAGACCTTCCAACAGCATTCACATTAGCCTGCTCTAGCAGCTAGCTCCGGGATCTAAGCTTACAGCAGTGTAATGGTCCTTAAGGTCACTCACGAGGAAGGAAAAGGAAGCCAAAGGTCACTTCCTCCTCTTGACCTGACTCATGTCACATGACAGTCTACATCATTTCAGCTGGGGATTATAGTCAAACTAGTTAGCTATCTCCCAGTCATAGCTCTTTAGTTCTAGGGCAGGAGGGATGGCTACTTACACAGATCCCTGGAAACCTGTCCTTTACAGGCATCACACAGTAGTAGCCCATCTCTCTGAGAAAGCAGAGCTGAGGTTTGAAAAGCCGAGTGAGTACAAAAGACATCTTTGATAACAAGTCCCATGTCAACAGAACATTCAACTACAACAATAAATAATAGGTCATATGTGTGTTTTCCTGAATTTCAAGCATTTGCCATTCTTGACTCATTAGGCAACTCTATTGGCACTCCTACAGCGGGCAGCCTTCGGTATTTTTCATGCAGATAGATGATTTAACTCTCCTCTTCCCAGCTAGGACACCTAAACTTTTGTTTATTTAGTGTGTGTGTGTGTGTGTGTGTGTGTGTGTGTGTGTGTGTGGTCAGGCAAGTACATACACACGTGAAGGTCACAGGGTAACACTCAAGGGTCAGTTCTCCAAAATCTGGGGATTGAGCTCAGCTTTCCCAGCCTATGCACAGGTACCTCTACCCACTGAGCCATATCATTGGTCCCTAGTTTTTAGTATAACCCTAAGTTCTCCTCACAGAATAACGTAATTCCAAAATAGAGATGACACCTGTATTTTAAAAAGATACTTTGCAGCAAATCTTATATTTAAACTGAATTATCCAAAATGTTTTTAGAATTCAAAATTTAAGAATGTGCTTAATTACACAGCACCACTTTAAAATATATATTAAAAATCAGTACATGATGCTTGCTAGGTATTAGCAGCAGGGCTCCTAGTTCATATAGATCTAGTAAGTTCTTATGCAAGGAACCAAGAAGCCAGGAGGCTTTGATAAAGGAAAAGAACATGGGTGGGGGGGTGTACATGCACAAACATCTCTCTCTCTCTCTCTCTCTCTCTCTCTCACACACACACACACACACACACACACACACACACACTCATACACACATTTTTCAGAGGGCTGAGAATAACTCTACTCTTTTGCCTGTGACAGATTTTAATTATCCCAAATGGTATTCAGCAATAAATTAACTGGTAAAAATAGCATACTGATTAAGCATGATGTTTAGTCTAAGAATTTCAAATTTATTAGTGCTGTTTTGTTTGAAAGTGTGGGAGGTTGAACTCAGGATGTCACTCAGGCAGGCAAGTAGTCGACCTCTGAGCTATATTATCCACTACTCACCATTTACTCATAAGGAACTGGGATATACCTTTCGTGAAATGTCCATATAAGCTAATGAACCAGTACTCCAGAGGTCCCACAGAATCTGAGAGTCTTCCCGCAGAAGAAACCTGGCCTTGGACATAATAACGCAGGACAGCCTCAGGGAAAGCATGAATGCAATTTCCTGGCAAGCTTGTGCACTGTGTAAAATGAGCACCAGGACGAAGTGCTGTAGAAAAACAGCAGTGTTTAGGATTTCTGAAGTGGACACAAAACATGAGCCTGAGATGGAAAACAGGGAATGAAAGAATAAACAAACGGAACAGCATGGTAAGGACCCAGGAAGAAGGCTACCGTCCACAGAATTTGATAGCACCCAGCAGACAAGGGAGAGAAATGTGCTCAGAGCTGATGCCACAGATAGCTGGAGCTGAGGAGATGATAACGCCTGGCTGGGGAAGGATCGTGGGACTTCTCACCACCACATCCAAGGCAGAACTGTGAAGGACAGAACAAGGATGCTCAAGACATACAGGGAAGCAGCACACTGAGGTGAGTGAGGGCCAAGGGTTCTCTGAAGAACAAAGAAAACACGAGAAGCCTAGACATTACCGATAGAGGAAATCACATAGTCAGACGGGCAAAGGTCTTTACAAAGACAAAGGTAAGCTATAACACTAGAGGACATCTTGAAGAAAATACAACCATGCATAGGCACTCATTGATTTAGACTGAGAATTCTAAAATCTTACTACCAGAGCGATGGTGGTTGATGAAAACCAAGCTCCAGTCATTCAGCTGGCAAAATATACGGGAACTTCCTGGCATGCTGACTATAATCCTGCTAATATTAACTTTGCTCTCTGTGTTGATCAGTACAGGATGGCATAAGGTAAGTGACGCCTGCTGTCACCTTAGGAAGCGTTTGGCAGGACAAGTCCCCGCTGCTCTGTGTCATCTGCCCTCCAGGAGACTCCTTTTCCCTTTCCCTCCTTCCCCCAGTATTCACTCCAATCTTCAATTCATTCTTTCCACACGTCCTGACAAGTGGTAACTAAGTGCTATGACATGCTCCAAGCTCTAGGGGGTTTTCAGTGAGCGAACAAAAGACCCCAGAACCGAAGCGCTTACATTTCACACAGAAACCAATTATCTCCAAATGCAAAAGCATTGTAAGAAAACATTGTTAATCTTCTGTCCCACGAAGTATTTATTCTTAATATAGCCCTACAATTATTCTTTTTCCCTAAGCAGACTCTCAAGCTCACTGACATAATACGTTCCTGACACGATGATACCCTCTTAGCTGTTTGCTATTGGAAGGTGAGACATTTCCTTTAGCTGTGTAGCCACTGGTGAGGCTCCTGTAGACAAGACCTTATCCATGCTCTTGTTAAGCGACGCTAATGAGACCAACTGAGCCCCCAGAGGAAGGAGATATATGCAAGGAGAGCGGGGCTGGGTGAGAAGAGAAATGGGATCAGCAGGAGTACAAAGGAACAAGTGTTGGTGACTTGGGTAAGAAGACCTGCTTTAGTGAATTCTCCACTTCAGGTCTCCCCACTGTGGGAGATGATACCGCTCTTACGCTACTGCCTTGCCTTCTCACCAACATCACCAGCACAGCCTTGTCAGAGACCAGCATCAAGATAGACAGTGATGTCCGCTTCTTCATTATCTCCCCAAGGAGAGAAGAACTAAAGAGGTAGTGGAATGCTTGAGAGATGGAGCCTGGAGGGGAGGTTATTGCAACATCCCTATCCTCCCCGAGCATCTTCCCCCCCCCCCCCCCCCCCGTTTCCTCCTCTTCCATTACATCTTTATTTCTGGCCATGAGGTGGTTTTGCTCTACCATGTAATCCCATCACCATAGGTTACCTCACCACAGGCCCAGAACAATGGGGCCAAACAACTAAGCACTGAGGGACACCAAGAGCCTTCTCCTTGGAAACTGACAGGGAGCTGACCCACAACGCAGCTGACCAAACTATTCACACTGTGCATTTAATAAACTGTGCATTTAATAAAAATCACTTTCTGTTGGTTTTTTCAATGTTTTGTGCTTCTTTCGCAAGAACTAATATGAGCCTGCACTTTAAAATCTGCCTCATTTTCTCTGCTCTCATCAACACTCTAACTTCCCCAAACTCTGTGAGAGGATCCCAAAGGCACAGGAGGCCAGGCTGGGAGGACACAGCAGGCAGTCCATCAGTGTCAGCTCTTCCCCAAGAGCCCCCGCGTCTGGGCCGTCCCCCGCTCTTCCTCAATCTGCACTTGCTGCTCTCCAGACTGCTGCAACAGCTGTTGCTTAGGGACTTTTCTTTCTCCACTAGCGATCAAAGCCAAAGCTGCAGACTCCCTGACAGGGGAAGAGAATTGGAAGAAGGGACAGGGAGAAGGAGGCCCCTTGGGACACACCACCAAGAAGAGGTGAAATTCATCAAGGGGGAATGTAAGAAAACAGAACACTTAATGAGCTACTTGGTGATGACCATGACAAAAAGGGGACAGAATTTATCCCCATTCTGCAGAAAAATACTGAGAGCTTTCTGTGTCCGGCACCTGTATTTGAACTTTAGCATTCCTATCCCTCCACCCCTTACCCCCAAGACAACGTCTCACTTTGCAACCCTAGCTGTCCTGGAACTCACTGTGTAGAGCAGGTTGGCCTAGACCTCACAGAGATCTGCCTGCCTCTGCCTCCTGAGTGCTGGGATTAAAGATGTGAGTACACCAACATGCTTGGCCACAGCACCCACTGATACTGTTATTAGAATGCCTTTTAACATAGGTATTAGACTTACTGTTATTGTCATGTCATTTCTTATATTCTCAATACTATTTTTGGATAATTATTTTAAAAGCCTACAATACCACCTCCCTGCCCTAGCCAACAATATTTATTTATCAGTCAAGTAATAATGTCTGTGTTAATTCAATTTCAGTAGTCTGATAGAAATCTTACCTTTAAAATAAGTAAAAGGTTGGGCTGGAGAGATGGTTCAGCCATTAAAGGCTAGGCTCACAACCAAAATAAGTGAAAGGTTGTGTTTTAATGAGTACTCCATAGATTTATTATTAGGGCATGCAGTACCTAACATCGTCTTTACAAAAACTGAAAATTGTGAAGTTCATGAAGTCTCTGGATTCCCACATTTGGATTTCTGGGAATTTACAGGATCCTTAAGCTCTAAAACAAATGTCCTTCCATCCTCTTGCCTACTTTCACACTTTGGTGATATTTATTTAATATTCTGAAATATTTTACCATTAGCAGATGTGTTTAATAACAACAACAAGAACCTGTTCAACAGAAGAAGTTCAACAGACTTACTACAGTACCATTATCTGTCAGTTAACCAAATAGATATTTCTTAACCTAAAGAAGACTGAGGTGGTTATAGCTCATTTAGAAAAGCAGCCACCTAGAAAGCAAGGTAGATTTGTCCTAAAATTATTAAATTTTAAAATTAAAATTATAAAATTCAAAATTCAGGAAATCAAAACTCAATTTCTCATTCTGAACAAGGTCATTACTACCTACACATTTAGGATATCTTCCTTAGTAACAAAGGCATATTGACATGTTGCATACTAATTCCTCAACTTCTAATTCCTCTTCTAGATTATGCTACTAATGGCACTTTGGCCCTGTAAAATCAACAATGGTTTTTCTTAGGCAACATGTTGTGCCATTGCTAGCCAACTTCAATAGTGGATCCAATATACCACGAAGAGAGAAGTCATTCAAAGTCATGGAAAGTGTTTGAAAGCAAAAACAAAACAAAAAAACAAAACAAAACACAAAACCACCCTACCCCCGAGTGATGATAAATGATGTGCTTTCAATTCCACATATGGTATGTGATAAAGTGTTTATATGATCAAGTCACATCCTACACTCTGGTTCTGGAAGTATCAAAAATAAAAAGGGAATTGAGAAAGCCAGCATGCTCCCAAGGGAGGCCATCCATTCCATGGGAGAAAAGTGCCAAAGGCAACACGATACACTTCCCCATCCCACAAGCAAAGATACTGCAGAGCACATATCCAAGGCAAACACAGAGTGTAGAGAGAACTCAGCTAGCGCCATGTTGGGTCCTTCGTCGGGGAGACAGAGGTCAGGAGGCTGCGTGCCAGGAAGGCCAGGAATTTTTCACAAGATTTGTTTTGAATGTTTTGAATTTCAATACAGCATTGCCTAAGACAATCTTGCTCGTTCCTTTAGGTCATATCTTTGTGGGAATTAACTTTAGTAAATCTCTCCTTTGTGTAAAGTATATATTTGGATACAGCTGGAGTTTCAGAGAGTTTTTGGACACAGTTGGAGGTTTCAGAGAGTTCTTAGATTAAGGTTAAACAATAATTCTTTGTTTCAGGAGCAAGTTATAAAGAAAAAGGCCACTGATTACCTCTGTCATTATCAGCAAACTTTAGCACTCTGATTTATTCTATACCAAAGGTCACCATTGCCAACTTTATTAACATAATATCTATTATGGAATTTTAATAGTGGTTCTAATACAGTTTTTTTTTTTTAAATAAATCACAAGGAATACTGACAATGAATCAAGAAATGGTGGGCTTTGGTTGTGATTTGAATACACTGTGGCTTGTGTGACTTATATCGAGAAATCTAACCTCTCTGGCGATTGACATTTATACCCACGAAGGAAGACCTCACAGTATAACAGTTCCAGTGGGTGTCCTGTGAAATTACTAAGGACACAACACTAAGATGAAGGAGAGATCAGGAAGTCAAGGGAAAAGGAAGGAAAGGCTTGGAGAAATTAAGGTTAAAAAAGTTAAAATATTCATGCAAGCAATATGTACATAAGTTATATACGGTCTTCAATTCTTTTTCTCAAAGTTGAAAACATACCACGCATACACATTAGCAATATTTTAGAATATCTAGAAAATTTGCCACTCACTGCCTAAGAAAAAGACAATGTCATATCTCTTCATTCTAATCTAACCTCACTGGCAAAGCAAGAAACAGGTATGCTTCGCCTGTCAACTGACAGTCTATTTTAGGTCCAACGGGGATAGACTGGGGATTTATAAGATGAGAAACACAATAAAGATTCAAACAGGCCAGAGGCCTGCTGGGAATAGCTAATGATTAGCTAGTCTATTAGCAGTCAGGAACAGTTAGTGTCAGTGTGCTCATAGCGTATCAGATGCTGAACCAGACCTGGGGAATTTCCTAAACATGTCACAAGCGGCCTGCCTCCTTGAATTATGTACTTCAACTTCAAAGGAGCTCAGACTCTATTCAAAAGATAAAAGAGAAATCTGGAACTGGCTGATGACAGAGGCAACAGGGAATTCAATCGTCCTCATTTTTTCAGTGTCTCTGGGACAATTTTGAGTCACTTCTCCATTTTCCCTTTCCCCTGTCCGACCTGTATGTCTCTGTAAACCTCAGCAAGTGAAATGGTTTTGTAATAGTTAGAGGTAAGAGCTGAGGGACAGGTCATTGCCATTACTAACACACTGTCTGCTAGATGAAACTAGCATTCAAAGACAAATTAGTGAGACTGTTCCCCTCAATGATATAACAAGGTTTATCACAGTGTGGTTCTTGTGTATTCACAGTATAAAAACCTGGCTTCTTGCTAAAGCTCTATAGTAGGAGGTCTGGATTTAGTATCCGAACATTATTCCCTTTATATTCTCTTATTAAACCTTAACTTCAACCATACAGTAAAGAGCTAAAGGCCTTAAGAGGCATTAAAGAAACGAGGAAGAGTAAGAAAATGCACAGACCATCAAATGGCTTAGAATTTGGTTCAACATTGTCTTCATCACATACTCATTAAATATGAAATGCAGATGAAATTTTCATCCTAATGCCTGTGTTGTCTGTTGATTTCTCAAATTACATGCACAAACAAACAGAAATCAGCACGTTCTTTATTATATATATGGGGGTGTGCATTTGAGTGCAAGTGTCGTTGAAGGCTAGAAGAGGGGGTCTGATCTCCTGGAGCTGGGGCTGCAAGCAATTGTGCATCACCTGACCTGGGTTCTAGAAACTGATTTCAGGTTCTTCAGAAGAGCAGCTAGAACTCTTAACGGCAGAGCCATCCCACCATTCCTGGGTATGCTCTTATGGAATCCACTGCTAAACAAATACTACGCCAGTCTCTGGAGTCTCTAGGGAACTTTATTTGCAAAGTTCAGTCTGGACCCTTGCTGCTAAAGTGTTGGGGCTCAAAACCCACTGTCTTGTACCCAGGAAGGGAGCAAGGACGTTCTAACAAAGATTCCTTTCAGACTTTGTAAGAAGTCATCAATATTTGTCTTATTTACAACCTTCTTATTCATCAATAACAATGGGAAACATTTATGGAATTCATAAAATCAAATGGGGCTACTGATGCCAGGCTTGTTCACATGAAAGGCCAGCTAGGAAGAGCAGTGAGATTGAGAACGGACTTCAGATGGCTCTTCCAAACGACAAAGATGACTCAGTTTTTAAGATAAAAATGAAAGTAACATTTGGAGTCAGTAAAAGAGTTGAAGCCTTGGTGATCACACCGTTTCTTCCAGTTTGATATGAGTAAGTAGAAAACAAAACAATCAAACACACTTCCTGACCATTCATGACTTCAGGAAGAAGGGGTGCTCTGGGAAAGGGCTTTGTAAGGAATTAGTGAGAGGCTGGAACTTCACATTATAGTCTTTCTTCTGTGAAATCCTGGGAAGAAATACACATGGCCTGCCATTTGTAAACCTGGACAGTACAAATGGCAACCACTTGCAAGACTCTGGGACTCTACCACCAGACATTTTTTCACTCAGTAGATGCAGGACTGGCCCTGGGACTTATAACTTTCATGAACACCCTGACGAAAGCTATTCTGAGGCACAGAGCTAAGAAATGCTGTTTTTGTATTAAAGGAACATGGGGCAGTGCCTTCAATATCCAAAGCACAGAAAAAAACAGAATTTTGGTACTCACGAGGGAGCGGATCTTTTTTGTATTGTGGACACTAAAATCCCAAGTCTCATAGAAACTGACTCAGCATTTACCTATAACCTACATACAACCTCTTATATTCTTTAAATCACCTCTCCCAGGCTTAGGATACACATTAGTGCTGTAATGCTTGCCTAATATATACCACAATAAATAATAAAAGTAACAAATTAACCTTTCCTTACTAATAATACCTAATGCAATATAAATCATACATAAACACAAATACAGGACTGCTTGATTATTTTCCACCCATGTTTGGATGAATCTGCAGATGTGAAATGCACAGATTCGGAGCCAGCAATATGGTGGTGGCCCACGTGCTCAAGGGGTAGCATATGCATCTGACCTAATGAGAGCATCCTGCCATCAGCACCGGCGGTGGGGCTGGCTGGCTGGCTGGCTGGCTGGCTCACCTAAGCAGCGGTAGGGAATCACGATGTGGGTGTGGGTCTTGCACTGCTTGCGGCCCCTCTTGCACCAGTTCTGGATGGTCACTGGTTGGTTGGCTTCCACCACGTTTGTGATCTGCAGCTCAGGGTAGACCTAGGGAGCACGGGAGAAGAGGAAACCGTTACTCGTGGCAAAGCCTGACAAGCGCACAAACCTGATTAAAAACTAAACCTCCCCTGCCATTCAAAGGCCCCGTTATCCCCTGAGAGCCAAGCTGCTAAAAGAGCATCAGTATAAGGGAAAGGGCCTGACTGGCAGAGCCTAGGGCCTTGCATTGAACTGCCCATGCAGACAGTGTCGGGGGAGATAAAGTAGAAACAGACTCTTGAAAGCATGCGGTCATTTTCTATGCAAAATAAACAGACCATTGAAGACCCTGGCTTGTAGCTTTCTAAAGGACCACTGCAACTGATACACTTTCGGATATCATCTTAACTTACTTAAATTCAACCCATTCTATATTTTATACACAGAGTACAGCATATAACTAGTTTCCATACAAAAATTAGTTTCTGTCCTCAAAGTAGTTTACATAAAAATATTTTATTAAAAAAAAAAAGTCTTCAAGAGGGCCATTTAAAGTCCGGCATTCATGAATTCTCCTTCTTCAGTAATAAACCACTCATCTTGTTCTGTGATGACTGCTCTTCGTAAATCACGCTGTTCGCTGAGCACTTGGAATGAAATGTCAAACTCAATCAACTAAAATGTATTTGCAAAATATCAAACCACTTCCGTGAAATAATAATGGGTAGAGATTTGAAAGAAAAATAGTAACATGGAATGTGTCTCTAAAGTGAGCAGTTTTGCAGCATAAATAACAATAGAAATAGCTGACCAAAGAAAGGCATTAAGGAAGCAGATGGCTCTTACTGGAGGATATGAATCCAGGAGGGGAAGGTGAGAATGTGAAGGGAATTATACCCAGTCAGAAGATTGTAAGACAATGGAATTTCAACCCGGAAATGAGCTAACGGGTTTGGTGCAGAGACACATCAGAGAAACTGAGCCAGGAAGAACCAGTGCTTGGGAGAGTTTGAGAATTAAAATGAAGACTCCGAGAAAAGTCTCAATTACTGGTAACTGCAAGGAATAGACACATGGCCATCAGAGGAAGTAGAAGGTTAAAAGGGAAGACGTCGTCACTGAAGGAATGAGAATCACGGGTTTGAGAAACTGGAGAAAACATGGATTCCTCAAAATCACCTACAACTTACGAAAGAATTGTAGTGGATGACAGAAAGCCAGGAGCAGAAGACTTCAGAGACTGAGGGTGTGTGCCAAGGGACTAGTGGGGTTCAGGGACCACTCCATCCATAGAGGAAACTGGTGGTCTAGGCTGAAAGCAGGAGAGCGTGTAGATAGGGTTAAAGGTATACCAGGATGAGTGGCTTGGAAGTTGAATGCAGAAGGATACATCCCCAGCTTGTGGGTACAATGCTGAGGATTGGCGAAGGGAACCCAGGTTCCTCAGCAAGATGATCATGTCCACCTGTGAGTTATGGATACAGAGTACCTTGTTTATTAATGTCAGAGTGACTCTGACTTTATTTAAAATGTTGACTCTTGCTGGGCGGTGGTGGCGCACGCCTTTAATCCCAGCACTCGGGAGGCAGAGCCAGGCGGATCTCTGTGAGTTCGAGGCCAGCCTGGGCTACCAAGTGAGCTCCAGGAAAGGTGCAAAGCTACGCAGAGAAACCCTGTCTCGAAAAACAAAAACAAAACAAAACAAAAAAAATGTTGACTCTTGTTCGTTGTGGGGTTTTTTGTTTGTTTGATTGGTTGGGATTTTTTTGTTTTTTTGTTTTTTGCATTGACTTCTATACTCTCAAAATACTATAAGAAAGTTGGGCGGTGGTAAGCACATACCTTTAATTCCAGTACTCAGGAGGCAGAGGCAGGTGAATTTCTGAGTTTGAGGTCAGCCTGGTCTACAGAGTAAGCTCCAGGACAGCCAGGGCTGTTACACAGAGACACCCTGCCTTAAAAACAAACAAAAAACAAACAAACAAAAAAAACAGTATAAAACAATATTGCTTATGTCTTGGTTACCTCACCTTAGTACCCATGCAAAAAAAAACCCAACAACTTGAAACATGGTAAAAACGGATAAATAATCTAAAAACTACATTCTAGACAGGAAAATATTATTTAGTGCCTCCCCATGGACTCTCTAGCTATGAAAACACACAGAAGAAACTTAAATGCCTATCATTAAGTCACAGAAGCCAGTCTATAAAGGTTACATACTGTTATGGTTTCCATCACATGACAATGTATAAAAGGCAACTCTAGGGGGGCAGCAAAAGGATCAGGGCTTGGGTAAAGGCACTTGTAACACACGCATGAGGATCTGAGTCGAATCCCCAGTACCCAGATGTTGGAAGCACATGTATGTAATTGGGGAGTTGGGGGGACAGCCAGATCCTCAGGACTCCCCGACCAGCTGACCTTGCCTAATCTGTGAGTCCCCAAGGCATTGAGAGACTCTGTCTCATAAAACAAGGTGACAGGCTGGAGAGATGGCTGAGGGTTAGAGCAGTTGTTCTTGCAGAGGAAGTGAGTTTGACTACTAAGCACCCACAGAGTGGCTAGCAACCATCCTTAACTCTGGTTTCATGGGATCCAACACCCTCTTGGGACCTCTGTGTGCAAAACACACACACACACACACACACACACACACACACACACACACACACAGTGCATATAAATATAGACAAAACATTCTTACATCTAAAATAAGATAAATAAATCTTGCAAAAGTAAAAAAGGAGATGACTCAAAGAACAGACAGAAACTCAGGTTGGTCTTCACACTTGCACATAACCCTGTACACACATATGTACCTGACACATATCACTTGCACTCAATATCACATACACACACAGAAGACAAGGGCTCTTCAGGTTTTAGGAGAGCAAAAGAGTTAACGAAACAATGAAATGACTGCCATTTCCATCTGTCCAAACCCAAAGATGGTACAACACCGGGAGCGCGCACTAATACAAGCTACAGCATGTGGGTGACAATGACATGACCTGCAGGTTCACGACTTGCCGCAGCTGTACCACTCTGGTGTGAGGTGTGTAGATGATGGTGGGAATCCTGAGCATCTCTCTGCCTTCTTTTCTGTTTTGCTGTTAAATATATAACTTCTCTAAAAAAAACTGTATACTTAGAAAATAAAAAATAAGGTATTCACCTGAGTAACTGTGTAGACTAAATTCAGTGGTGGAGGTTATATGGGGAGAACACACACACAAACATGTAAGTCAGGACCCATGAGATGGCTTAGGGGATACAGGCACCTGCTGGCCTGAGCTCAATCTTTCACACACACACACACACACACACACACACACACACACACACACACACACACACACGGTGGCACCTGTGCACCCCACACACATCCACACTCATGCACAAACAGTATCAAATAAAAATGTAATAAGAAAATTTCATTTGTAAGTCAGACCCCTGTGCTGGGTTAAGAAGGTTTCTCAAATACAGCCTGCAGTTTGGCTGCAAAGGGCACAGCTATCTTTCCTTTGTCTTATTTTGTGCTTAAGTATCTTTAACACTTCAGTACACGCATTTCAAGGCGCACACAACGCTCTCCCTGAAAATGCCACTAAAATGTATAAGCCCCGTAGCTTTATTCTATATAATGAATGGCAGGTAGCTTTGTGTACAGAAATATAATTCTCCCACCTTTTCTTATGAGACCACAAATGAACAGCACTCATGAGTCATAAACTCAATGGCATGAGAGTTCGCCCTGGGGGACACGACTTTCTGTGCAGTAAAGTGTGAGTTACTGCATTTTTCGAAAGGATTCCAGCTGGCACTTCAGAAATGCTACCCCACCGTGAAGCTTCTTAATGTCCGTTTTCTGTAAATCCCTATAACAGACGACAGTCACACCACATTTCCTTCTTTTCCATTTAAACCAACAAATTATGTTTACAAACTGACGGGCGGGAGAAGGGACCTTCCAGCTTCCATTGCTCACAGACCGTCATCAGACAGATTCCTAGGATAATATCTGGTGCCGCGGGCCAGTAAATAATTCAACTCCCAGTGTCTAAGCAGGAAGACTTGCAGACTGACAAACTAAAACAGTGAATGTGTGGCTCTCCCTTGAGATTACCAGAGCTTCAAATGGTGATCAGCCAGCCCGTGGATTTCCAGTTCCATCCACAAAATCGAGGAGACACGTGTGACTCTCCAGGCTTCTCCATTTCCCTCCATCTTACTGACGGCAGTGCTCATATGCAGGAAGATGTGGAGATCATAAAACCTGAACTGCATAAAGACCACGCAGTTTGTCTGTTTCCTTAATTAATAAGATGGCCACAGTAACGTCAACCTGACTCAGTCACTTTTACTCAAGGAGGAAGAATTATTAATTTGGAGTTGCCTAAGAGAAAAAATATTTTGCTGGTCTAAAGACCAGGAAGTTTATTTAAAGGGATAAAGACTATATATAAAAAAAAATAAAGCAATAGATTTCCTTTTAAAGTACTGAACGGCAAATCACATTGACGATTGTATAAAAGAACAAAGCCCAACAAAGCAAACCAGACACACACACACACACACACACACACACACACACACACACACACCACACACACACACACACACACACACACACACACACACACAATGAAACACTTATATTTTTAAAAACTACCCAAAAAAATCTGAATGTTTAAGTATCTCCAGTAGAAGTCTATAGAGACAATAATGCATTTTTATGATTATGTATGAAGTCATAGTCTCAGTCAAGAATTAAAAATTAAATGGTGCACACGGTGGTGCATGCCTTCCATCTCAGCACTTGGAAGGGTCTCTGTGAGTTTGAGGCTAGTGAGCTCCAGGGCAACCAGGGATAAGAAATAGGACTTTGTCTCAAAAAAAAAAAAAAATAGAAAATGAATTACAATACATAAATGACCTTGTAACAATAACTTCCTAACTTTTCACCAATATTTAATCACAAGGAAGAGCTCAATATTTAATGTTTTCTTGTGGCACGGTAAATTTTAATAAAGGAAGTAAAGATGCCGTGTGTGTGTGTGTGTGTGTGTGTGTGTGTGTGTGTGTGTGTGTGTATTATGTGTGCATATGCAGTCCTGTATGTGAATGCTGACACATGCTTGCTGTGCCACATGTGTAGAGGTCGGAGAATAACTTTGGGTGTCAGTCCTCAATTTCCAAATATTTTTTGTAAAATACGCATGTACTTTACAAGCAAAATATGCATTGTTAGTGGGACAATGGTCACTAATGATGTTCTTCTACCAGAATGGTAGTACAAAAGACATGAATAAATCCTTAGTCTCAGTCCTTTCTTTTCTACAATATTTTCTGTGTAAAGTTACTTTCTTGATTAAAATAAGGGGACTTGGGGTGTGTGTGTGTGTGTGTGTGTGTGTGTGTGTGTGTGTGTGTGTGTGTAAAGATGTCTCAGCAGTTAAGAGCATTTGTATCTTTCAGGAAACCCAGGTTCAGTTCCCAGTATCAACACAGTAGCTGGAAACCAACTATAGCTCCAGTTTGGGGCATCCAATGCCTTCTTCTGATGTGAAGTCACTGATTGTAAGTGGTGTACATACATACCTACATGCAGACCAAACATCCATACACATAAAATAAAATTTTTAAACATTTAAATACAAGTCTTTGAAAGACCACATTTGTCTAAAGAAAGGCCAAAGCTAGGCCTGTGTCAGCTACTTGAACAAGCAACTATGCCCAGGTCCTACTGGTCCTAAGCTACAGAGCAGTCACTGTATGAATACACTCACTGTGTTTCAAGTACATTCTCACATACAATCCCATTCACCATGCCACCAACGTCCTCCAGCCCTCCCCGGTCTGACACAATGTGATTGTGCTTCAATAATCATCACGGTGTGCCTGGTGGTGTACACTCACTGGTACTGCCTCCCTGCTATCCAGACACTTTACGAAAGGGCAGGAACACAATTCTTCACGGCGCAGTCACCCTATGATGTTCGCATTCTCTATCACTGACTTTAAAGCTTTCTTTCAAGAGGCTGCACACCAGTCCTCTCATGGTGGAGGGCATTTGGCTACCACATTTTACCTCCACAGCTCCGTCTCCATAGCTACCTGGTGCCAGACCAAAGCAAGTTGTAACTGCATCCTCTCTCTCACGAGTTCTGAATATACATACAGGCTTCCTGAATATACATACAGGGTGATGTGGATACTTGGTTGGGCGTTAGGATAAGCCCAAGCAAAGCATGCAAAGGCAAATCTAGGCATCTGGATGATGCTGTTGATCCAGGAAGGAAAACAGGAGGAGGTGCAGAGAGAAAAAAGCTGCCACAGCGTGAGGCAATCCGAAGAGCTGAGCCTCTAAGCCTCTGAAACTCAAAGCAAGGGCATTCAGATTCGAAGAAATGCAGCTTTTCAATATCCCTTTTTCAAATCTAATAAAAACTAGCTTTGTGTTCCTTATAGTTGAACAGAAACTAAGGAAATGGTCCAGTCCACTTGTTTGCTGGTTCCGCAGAAGCCCTTCCTTGAATCCTTCTGTTTCCACAATCAGACCACTTCATCCCATGACTGCTGTCACTCCCAGTGCCTGACAACTGACTGCGTGGACACCTATCCTGCTGGAATATATGCTCCTTGAAGGCAGGAGCCATGGGCTGCAGTTTGAGTCCCATTCTCCCCCCTACACACACACACACACACACACACACACACACACACACACACACACACAAACACACTATGCCAGCACAGTAAATGTCTGACAAAATATTTAACATTATTTTTGGTTAAGGTCTGTTTCACTACGGAAACATTCTATATGTATTAAAAGCTCCCACTGGACATCACACACCTATCTCCTAAGCACACTACTATAAACAGTTACTGGATTGTAAGCTTTTTGAGAAAAATAACCCTCAATATTGTTGTTCTTCTTTTTTTGTTTTTGTTTTTGTTTTGTTTTGTTTTTTCAAGACAGGGTTTCTCTGTGTCGTTTTGGTGCCTGTCCTGGATCTTGCTCTGTGGACTAGGCTGGCCTTGAACTCACAAAGATCTGCCTCCCGAGTACTGGGATTAAAGGCCAATATTGTTCTTCTAAACAGAGGTAGTAGGTAATACTTCTAACTGAATCTTGGGTCAAAATAGACTAACACAAGCAATACATGGCTGAAGACAGAGTGTTGGAAGAATTTAAAAGTCAGGGTTTAAGGGGGGAAAAAGGGCTCATTTACCTGGCCATAAAATTGTACCATATCTTTAGAGGCTAAAGTATCAGTACATGAAATTATTGTTTTTAATGAAAAAAGGAAAAAAATTCCAAATACCAAAAGTCAGAAAACTGATCATGTAGAAAGCATCTTGGGTTCATATTAAAAGATGATATTTGTCGATGGGCAGTGGTGGCACACACCTTTAACCCCAGCCAGCACTCGGGAGGCAGAGGCAGGCGGATCTCTGAGTTTGATGTCAGCCTGGTCTACATAGCAAGTTCCAGAACAGCCAGGGCTACACAGAGAAAACCTGCCTCAAGAAAAAAAAACAAGTCTCAGAAAAAAAAAGAAAGAAAAAAAAAAAGATGATATCGGTGGTCCATGTTTTTATTCACGGCAGTAATATCTTAAAGGACATTTTTATTTTTTTAAGATGTTAGGAATTATGCCGGGCGTTGGTGGCGCACGCCTTTAATCCCAGCACTCGGGAGGCAGAGCCAGGTGGATCTCTGTGAGTTCGAGGCCAGCCTGGGCTACCAAGTGAGTTCCAGGAAAGGCGCAAAGCTACACAGAGAAACCCTGTCTCAAAAAAAAACCAAAAAAAAAAAAAAAAAAAAAAAAAAAGATGTTAGGAATTACGTAGCGCTTTAAGTATGCACATCCCAAGCCTGCTTGTAACCTGTGATGCTTCAGAACGTTTCTGGTTACAGGTCAGTAAATGGCATTAGCAACCGCATCCATGGTTACTTGCAGAACTAGTGTAGTCCCTGCCGTTGAACTGTATCTCATTTACATGAAACCAAAGCCTGCTGGGAAAAAAACTACAGAGGTGGCCTGATCATGAGATACTTCCGTTGTCTGAAAGGAACCAACTCAACTTTTGAAAGAACGTATTCGAGAAGGAAAAAACGAAAGTGTATGATAACAGAGGGTTTCCCAAATGCCAGACATCACTGCCAACACTTCCTGGGCAGTACAAGTGTCACCCGGTACTCAGGAGTCATTGCTTCACTTCACAGAGGAGGAAACTGGGGCATTAACAACTACTGTCGGTGCCTTTTTCTAAGCACTCAGAGACCATATGAACAGCACGTTTTCAGCTTCATAAACTTTCGGTGTGTAGGCCAGAGACGGGTGTGTGGAAGAGAATACATTCTTGTTTCCAGATTTAAATGACACACTTTAAAGTTGCTGAAACCTGATGAAAAATTGCATCTTAAATTGTTTTCGACATCAGTTCTGCTAATGAGAGGGGACACAGAAAACAGAACATCTAATTCAGTTGAGAAAGAGAAATGGAAGCCGAAAAGCCGTCTCTGCTCGCGACTTAATGAGGTGCTGAGAGGCGACAGGCAGCTGATGAAACACTTCTGCAATGTCAGGGAGGGGAGCCGGCCTGTGTTTTCACAAGGATGCCTTACATGAGGCAGGAGGCAAAATGCTGCGGGGCGAGGGTGTGATTCCCCACCATTTGGCCCAATTCTGCTTCTGGCACTGCATATTAATATGTTGTTATATTCGCACATTCACACTTGGTGCTGGAAAATGTGAAGGAACCTTGTTTGGCTGACATGTTACTGCATCTCGAAAGTGCTCAAAGTAAAAGCAAATAGGGGACGCTGAACATGTAAGGCAGGACACAAAACTAGATGTGTACACACATTGCCTAGGTCATATATGAATTTTCTCTGTTAGTTTTTACGGTCAACTTGACACAACCAAGAGTCGCTAGGGAGGAGGGAGACCCAGTGGAGGGAGTACCCAGATCTGACTGGCCTATGGTCATGTCTGTGGGGAATTGTCTTGACTGTTGATTGATGTGGGTGGTGCAACCCTTGGGCAGCAGGTTCTGGTTGTATAAGAAAGTTGACTAAACCGGGCGGTGGTGGCGCACACCCTTAATCCCAGTACTCAGGAGGCAGAGGCAGGCGGATCTCTGTGAGTTCGAGGCCGGCCTGGGCTACCGAGTGAGTCCCAGGAAAGGCGCAAAGCTACACAGAGAAACCCTGTCTCAAAAAAAAAAAAAAAAAGAAAAGAAAAAAGAAAAAAGAAAAAAAAAAGGAAAGTTGACTGAGCACCAGCCAAGGGGAGCAAGCCAGTAAGCAGTGATGTTCCAGGGGTTTCTGCTTCAGATCCTATGGGAGTTCCTGCCTTGACTTCCCTCAGTAATGGAGTGTGACCTGGAAGTGTAATATGAAATAAACCCTTTCTTCCCATAGTTGGATTTGCTCAGTGTTTTATCACAGTGACAGAAGACCAACAAAGACATACACTCTCATTTTAATTTTTATTTTACAATATTTAAACTGACTTCATCTCTTTTATCCCTAAGTCCCAAGCAATCCTTGAATCTCAACAGACCACTAATGAATAACATATACCCTTACTCACATACAGAAATTATGATCCATCTATTCAAAATCTGCTCCACTTAATAGGAATTCTTAGACCTTTTAAATACCAAATCTATGGTGATCATGTGCTTACGATTTGGGGTCAGTTTTGAGCTTCCAAAGCTGGAAGAACAAAACAAGTACACTCCGGTCATAGCTAGCTTAGGCTGCCAACTTCAAACGAATGTAGGAACTCGAGGAGAGGGGACTTCCATTAACACTGTGCCTTCATCGCACTGGCTGTGGGCATGTTTGTGGGGCATTTTCTTCATTGTTCATTGATACAGGAGGACCCTGGGCACTGTGGGCAGTACCATCCCTGGGCAGGTGGGCCTGGGCTGGAACAAGCCAGCCAGTAATCAATGCTCCTCCATGGCCGCTGCTTCAGTTCCTGCCTCTAGATTCCTGCCTTGGTTTCCCTTGGTGATGGAGTGTGACCTCTAAACTGAAATAAGCCCTTTGCTCCCCAAGTTGCTTTGGGTCATGCTGTTTATCACAGCCGACAGAAAGCCAACAGGACAACCTGGAAAGATAGATAGTTAGGTTGACAAGAACAATCTGTTTAATCTTTCAACAGTTTTGTTTCATATTACTGAAGAATGACAAGGAAAGGAGAAATAGCCCTTCCTGGGAATCTCATGTTTGGTTACATACTAAATCTTAGAGTGGGAATTTAGGGAAAGGAATAGCTGTGTTAAATCCACATATCAAGGTTTTCTTTTCTTTTCTTTTTTTGTTGTTGTTTTGTTTTGTCTTGTTTTGGTTTGGTTTAGTTTGGTTTGGTTTTTTGAGACAGGGTTTCTCTGAGTAGCCCAGGCTAGCCTCGAACTCTGCCTCCCTGGTGCTGGGATTAAAGACATGCACCACCACACCCAGCTCAAGCTTTTTTCTTTTGGTCCCCCGGGGGTGTACTTTGTCCCGCAGCAGCCCTGTTAATTACAGATTAAAGCAACCGCTCATTTTGAGGAACAAGGTTAAGGGTATCACAGACATGGTTAGCGGTGGAAAAGAACTTACTTAGGAACACAAGAGCATGTGCCCATAATCTAATAGCAGAGGAGATAAACAAAGCCAATCGCGTCCATCTAACTGCCCACACTTGAAACTTTTTTCCCATCCTCAGCAGCCTCCAGAGGCTGGTTCCATGTGGATGCTCTCCCAGAGCAAACAGCACCTTCAGGAAGCCCTGTCTAGCTGGAACTCTGCATGGGGTGCAGATGGGAGCAGGGTAAGATCCGGGCTGTATATGATTTCTCATGTAACTTATATCAACTGGCTTTTATACCATCTGGCTGCCTCAGCTATGGAGTAAGGACACACTCTTGAGACAGGACAGGCACTATTCCTGGTTTGTCCTGAATCACATAACTCATGGACTGTATCTCCGGATCACTGCAAAATGTGGAGAATGGATGATCTCTCACATCTATTTTCTCACCTCTGTTTATGAGTTGAATTCTCTTCCCAGTCAGGCTACCAGTGGAAACACGCTATTAAAATGTCCCACCAGGAAGTACTCATCCTAACACATCCCATGGCTCCCGTTCGCCAGAGATTTAGATCTCGCGTCTCCACATCTACCATCAAGGCCCTCTGTGCTATATCCCATGGTCTCCATTTTCTAGATTTCATTCTCAACTTGATGTAACCATGTGTATTTGCACTCCTTGTCAGCCAGGAAAGGCAATACTTGACACGAAATCCTATTCTTGGTGGCCTTTGGTGGCCTGAATTAAATACGAAGACATAAAGCCTGGAGATGTAGAACTGAAGCACTCTGTCTCTTTTCCTTCTCACACCCTGACACCTTTGGTGTGAATGAAACAATGTTTTTCACAAATCTCATTTCACCGTAAAGGAGTGCACTGAAACCTAACAAGTCTCGTTTCTTTTTGTTCTTACGCTTTAATGTTTTGCAAGGGGATATCACTCCCAAGCTTTGATCTCTTTTATCTTTAATGCTTTTTACATTTCTACATGTATGCATTGATTGTACATGGCACTCTGATTCATAAAGGGTTCTCACACACGTTTACACATTACAGTGAGGTATCCCCTCCTTCCCCTCCCCTCTCCTCGACCCTACACCACCCCTCAGTTCTCTTTCCTCTCTAGACACTTTACTTCTACCGTCATGTTATACAGACAGACATGATTGCACGTATCTGTGTAATGCGTAGGAGCCACAGATAGAAAACACCTAATATCTGTTTCTCTGAGACTTTATATCTAGACATTTCTTCAGCCAAATGTCTCTAATAGCTCATTAGGGCAAATGGCTGTTTTTATGTAGTTAAACTAATTGTAAGCAATTTATGAAGTTACAGTCAAGTTGTTGGTTCTGTTGTTTGTTGTGTTGTTTTTGTTTGTTTTTCCATAACATCAGCACTCTTTGCTTCTGATATGGACCAGAGAAAAGGCTATTTCCCCCCTACCTAAGAGTCACAGAAGGTAATTGAAGGGTTCACAACGCGGTTACATTTACTGGGCGGACACTTCCGCCTAGCCATTTCCGCATCAAAAGCGTCTTTCGTAGCTAGGATACCCGGTGGGCCCGGATATCTCCGCCTAGCAAGTTCCGGGCCAAGGGGTCTCGCGTGATCAGAGTCCCGTGGCATTGCATGGTCATGTAAGCGCGCAACATGATCATGTGATCTACGCACATGCGTAGAGTAGTTGACGTGACCTGGCCACGCCCCCAGCCGGTTTTAAAAGTCCGGCGCGATATTCCCCACTCTTCTCCACGCACGTGTCTCTCCCACAGGCCTGCACACTTTCTGTCCTTTGTTTTCTAATAAACTCTATAAGCGGATTCTGTCGTGTTTCGTGACGTTTCCTTGCAAGGGGTAAGAACACAACGCAGGCAGAAAACTAACAGTAATAATAGCTGCACGTTTACTATGATCATTTATTGTTGCAGCCTAGCTGAGCATTGAAAGCCGCACTGTGTTTTCCTCTCTACTGCCACAGGTCTATCACTTCTTTGTTGGGTAAATAAAATGAGGGCCAATCTGCACACCCCCCCACACTCTTATCTAAAAACTTTAAAACTGTTAACAGTGGAAAGAAATGGTTCATCAGAAGGGAACCACAGGTGCCACTGTTGGGAAGGCTCCCTCAGGATAGAAAAGGATGCCTCTGCCCACCCCACTCCAGTCTCATGCCAACAAAAGCCATCTATATAAGCATTACCAAATGATGCTTCAGGTTGCCAGATCAAATGCTTTGTGAATCACAGCCTCTAGAAATGTCACTCTCAGCAGCACCCTGGGTCTCTAGTGCCTGTGCCTACAGGAGGCATAATAGGGTCCTGGCTGAAGTGCGACAGTAATACCACACCCTGGGCAACTTAAACAATGGAAATGTATTTTGTCACAGTTCTGGAAGGTGACAAGACCAAGGTGCCATGCATGCTAGTGAGGACTTTTTTCTATTTTCTTGCTGCATTCTCATAGTCAAGAGATCTGTCTCTCCAGTGTTTCTTTCTCTGAGGATAAGGCATCAGTACCACCCAGAGGATTCCACCCTCCTGACACCATCAACACCATCATCTCTGAATGGCCCAATCTCCAAACCCTATCCAAAAAAGTTGGCCTAAACTATGTATGAACCACGATAACGCAGAACCTTTTAGTTGGTTAACAGTATTCAATACATATTTTATAAGGAATGAAGCAAAAATCTACATGAAATTAATAAAAAGCATAACTGAAAATGAAGGAGGACCATGTACTTCAACAATGAGTAGAAGAACTACTATGACTAGGAAACAGAAGGGAATATTATAGGTACCAAGCATTTGAAAGGCTGGATAAACACTTGGCTAAAACAAGCATGCAAATTAGACCATGCTTTCAAAACTATTTTCTCAATCAAACTTCATAAGGTCTTATATATAACTAGGAATAGATGTAAAGTATTCAGTTATTACTGTTTCTCCTGAGTCTTGTCCTTGATTAAGGATAGCACCAAAGAAACCAAAGGGACCAAAATGCCACTATTAATGATTTCCAAAGCAAATCAATGGCAGGGAATATAAGTCAAGAGGATTGGGAGAGAACAAAGGACACAGACTAGCTAATTCCCCATTGTAGTGGTCTGAATAGGTGCAGCCCACGTAGACTCATGTGTTTGAATGCTTGGCCCACAGGGGGTGGCACTATGAGAAGGTGTGGCCTTGGAGTAGGTGTTGGCTTGTTGGAGGAAGTGTGTCACTGTGGAGGCGGACTTTGAGGTCCCATACATGCTCAAGCTATGCCCAGCACAGAGCGTCTCACCTTCAGCTCCCTTCAGATCAAGATGTAGAACTCTCAGCTCCTTCTCAAACACCATGTCTGCCTGCATGCTGCCACATGTCCCACCATGAAGGTAAGAGACTAAACCTCTTGAAACTGTGAGCCAGCCCCAATTACATGTTTTCCTTTATAAGGGTTGCCTCGGTCATAGTGTCTCTTCACAGCAATAAGAACCCTAACTAAGACACCTATCAAAGAATCAATATTAAACCACTACACTTTAATTTAATTTAAAGCTGGAGCTAAGCACCAACAAACAGTTAAATGCATCTTTAAAAAACAAAAATATATTTAGCAGGAAAGTTCAAATGGTTAGCAAAAGGTCAAAAAGGAGGTCACAGTCATGAGTTCAGCCCTTCTCGTCTACCCTAAGCTCAGAGGGCTAACAGCTGCCTGCCTCTCTGATGCAGCAGATTGCTTCTACAACATCTGTTTTAGTCATGAGCGATTACAGTACACACATCAAATAAATTCACCATTATCAGGAGGAAAATACCATTAAATGTTTAGCCCTGTTACTGGTAAGGAGTAGGGATTGTTTCTCTCTCTCTCTCTCTCTCTGTGTGTGTGTGTGTGTGTGTGTGTGTGTGTGTGTGTGTGTGTGTGTGTGTGTGTATGTGTTATGTATATACACATATGTTCATGTGTGTGTGGTGGCCAAAGGACAACTTTGGGTGTCAATCATCAGGTGCCATACATCTTTTTTTTTCCCTTTGAGACAGGGTTTCTCACTAGCCTACAAAGCTCCAAGTAGGACAGACTGACCAGCTACCCGTCTCTGTCTCCCCAACAATGAATCCCAATTGCACTCCACATCTAGCTTTTCTACTGAGTTCTGGGGGTGGAACTCTGCAAGCACTTTATTTATCAAGCCATCTCTCCAGGCCTTTCCATAACATTTTAAAGGAATCTGCGCAATGACAGATGCCAATAGAAGACCACCTTTACAGTACTAAGCAAAATCATTGGCAATGACTAATTAAGGCAAAGGCCACCAAAATAATGATAATAATAATAACCTAATAAGTTAAATAGGAATCAGAATGTTGGGGAAAGGGTTGGCTGTAAACAAGTCCCATTGAAAAGAACCTATGACATAGAAATCACACCAACAGACAGATCTTAAGATTATAACTTAGAAAAATACAAAAATAATATAATTTAACAAAATGATAAGCAGAGGATGTAGAGAATTGTCGAGAGTATTATTTTCCTTCTTATTCCAAGCAACGAGTCAATCAACGTCATTTAAAATATAAACATGGAGTTAAAGGAGGAATAAAGGCAAAAGAAATGTGTTCTAGCAACATAAAAAAAACCAAATTCAGATCCATAAATGAAAGCTATTCATTATAAATAACAGGAGAGCTACAATGTGGGGAGTGGCAGGGAGACCCTAAAATACCAATAAGGAATCTTGTAGGCAATGTCAAACTCCATTTAAAGGTCATGAGTGATCATCTCCACCCACGCTCCCATTTTCCCAGTGCTATCTGAAGTCAAGACCCAGTGTGGACCCCATCCAGCACTCCCAGCCAAAACAATTGCCCTAGTCTGTACCCACTGTACACAGGACCACGGAAGCCATTCTATTTGGCCTTGTGTGTTCCTCTCTGTCTACTGTTAGCAGCCACTTTTCCATGCCTTGTGGGCTGCCAGACCACACAGCCACATGAGTAAGTACCCTGGTGCAGGTGCCAAGTCCCTGTGTGGTCAACGTGAAGCCACTCAGAATCCCTCCTCCCTGGAACTACAATGCACAACAGCAAAACAAAGTTGGAATGTCACCCCCAGCAGCAGTGGCTGCCAGCTTTCTACCTTCCTGAGCCCCCAGGGGTGCCCATTTTTAGCAGGGGAAAGGAGTAAACACAGGACAAAGAACAGCATTAACACGGGAAATATGACTCGGGAAATTCTAGGTCTCGGTTCCCAGGCCTGCCTCCTTGGCTTTGTAAGTCACCACAGCATTTTCTCCTGAGTAAGACAAAACCTTCTCCACACACATGAGCTATTCAGTAGGTCTTGTCACTGGCCAACAGAGACTACCGAGTTAACCCTTTCTTGGAAAAGGGGACCATCCTTTGCCCTTTCCAAAACTCTCCAGACTCAACTAATAGGAGGCTCCCTTCACCTCAGGTTCTTCCGGCTCACCCCACTCCCTCTTTGGATACAGAATCTCACTACTTAGCTAAGTGTGGCCTCTAACTTGTTATCCTCTTGCCTTAGCCCCCCAAGTACTGGGAAGTACAGCTGTGTCCAACACACCACTCAGCTTCCTCCTGCGCAGACACCGGAGTTTTAGGATGGAAAGCTATTCTCATGATTTTGCTTCGGCTTCCTTTGGCTCAAGTTGCCCTCACTAAAAAGAAAGCCAACACACAAATGGAAATGGAAAAACAACACCACCAACAAACGAAAGCAAGGAGATTTTCCTTTGCCTTGGTTCGTCTCAAGCTCTCTGCCTAGTTCTTTTCTTGGACTGCACATTTATCATAACTACTTGTTTATGTCAGTCTTTCTTGTAGCAACTACTGCAATTAGACTTGCCCCTTCTATCAGTAATGCCCTGAGATTTGTCAAAACAAATGCTCTCAAAAATTTAGAAAGAAAAAAGAAAAGAAGGAAAGACAGCCATCCTGCCTAGTAAAGGCAGGTTTCTAAGCAGCCAAAGGCAGACAGATGTGGCTGTCCGGGTTCCAAAGTAGCGGGTGAAAGATGATTTAATTTGGGGGTTACATTTCCCTGACTGGTTTAGAGATAAATGGCGATTTTACAGTCCTGTAGGCACAGATACTGCTGATACTCGGACACTGTGAGTAACGCCAGGGTTTCCTGCTTCATGGAAATTATGCCAGATGATTCCTATTCACAGCCATGACAATGAAACGTGCTAAGAAACCTACCCAAGTTAACCTGGACCAGGTTTAAAAGCTTACGCTACTCTCTCTTCAATAAGTGAGCTGAAAACACTCTTTTGGCACGTGGTCATTTTGCATGAGAGGCACAAACTGACCTTGTTAAAAATTATACTTCAGTCCTTCTCCGTTTTGACCTGACTTGTGGTCTGATCATATCCTGTCTTTAGCAATTAACTTAGCTTGTCTTCGACCACGTGACACATGCTCGTTCTTATCCTGTCTCTGGCCACTTCATAGTTTTCTCTTTGTTCTCCCTAAATGTTGCAGTTCCCCAAGGTCTATTCCCCAGGCTCCTTTCCAGAAGCGTCACTAAATGGGTAAAAGGAGTAAATACTTGGCTCAGAGACAAGTTTTGCTAACAATAAAAAGCAAGGGTTGCAGGTAATAACATCACCTCTGCCCTGTTAGTCTTTATAGCCCTAAGACCATTAGGTGTGGCCCTGTTAAGAAGAGGGTCTATGTGGAGGGCATCCTTAGCATCCAGTGGTGTCTGTTTCAAAGAAGAAGACAGAACCATTGGCTCTTTCATCATCTCCATGCATTAAAATATTTTTAATAAGATTATTTTGTTTCTTTTAAAGATTCTTTTTACATTTACTTATTTTACAGCATGCGTATGTTTTGCCTGCACGTATGTATATGTACCAGACATGTGCCTGCTGCTCATGCAGTCCACAAAATGGTATCTGATCTCCTGGAACTGGAGGTATCCATGGTTCTGAGGCACCACATGAATGCCTGGAATCGAACCTGTGTCTTCTGAAAGAGCAACAAGTGCACTAAGCTGCTGAGCCACCTCTCTATTCCTCTCCTCTGTTCTTTTGGGACAAGATCTCACTGTATGGCTAAAGGCTGAGCAGTGAGCCACCAAACCCTGTTGGAAAGCTGTGATTTAAAGGCTTCAAAGAACTCTCAGTCAAAATCACCAGTAATGTTCTGAGGGGCAGTCTGTTGGGACTCCCAACTCTCTTTCCCTCTTGTTTCTTGGATGACAGGATCGTGAATTGATGACAGCCCCGTCACTGTGGCATGGGACAAGGCAAGGGTACTGCTGAGTGGAACTACAGACAAGTATAAAGGGGTGAATTCAACTTTAATCCCATATAGTTTCCTTGTAACATCCTTGTGACACCCTTAATAGGTACTCACAACATACTCATTTCAAAATAAAACCTATATTTTAGGTCTTTATTAAAGTTAAATTTCTGAAATATGGCATTTGTCTTAACAGCATACACCTGACTGGCCACATTTCAAGTCTCAGGCTGTACCCATGGCTGGTGCTACCATGCAGGTGAAACATGGGGATGGGAGACTCCATCACACAAGGTGTTTGCAATGTTCTCTACACGGATGTAGAACAGGGCTAACTCTGAAATTCATACCTAGTCTCTCCTCTTCTTCAAAAATTAAGCCAATAAACAGGTTCAGTGACCTTTCATTGTTATAGAATGAAGACCAAATTCATTAAAATGGCTCAAAACACCCTGCTAGTTTAGCTGTTTCTAATCCAGTGGGCAAAATCAGATGAATGATACAAAAACTGCAAAAGGCAGGAAATGGCCAAGGGACTTTACCCTGTTCCTCTCCCATGGCTACCCATCTAGAGTGGGAAAAAGCTCTCTGTGGCTCGGCACCACACAAACCACAGACAAAAACAGAAAATGAAGCTACCCAGGCATCACTGGGCTCTCTAAGTGTAGCAGGAAGTAAGGGCTGTTTCCAGAGTCAAGGAAAGCAATTTTTGTAGGACCAATATTCAAAGGTTTAAAAACGTGGTTATTTGTGGAAAACCCAGGTTTAGATGATGATTCACAGATGCCAGCAGCCATTCACCAGAAAAAGACAAACGTCTACATCATAAATTGAGAGTGTGTCTCAGTCTTTCTTAAAAATCTATTGGGAGAGTAGTTGCTAGCACTTTGGAAGCTGGGGTAGGTAGTTAAAGGGCACAAAGAGGTAACTAGCTGGAGAGAGAACTTCTAAGACCGTATAGCACAATAGGACAAGTGGTTGACAAATGTTGATTGTTTCAAAAGAGCTAGTGAAACAGGAAAAGGAAATGGAAACCGGGCATCTCTAGTCCAAACATGAAATCTAAAATGTTCCAAAATCAGACACATCTTGAGAACTGCTCAGAATCTATATGCGGAAGATTTCCATCTGATCTCGTGGGACAGGCTACAGCCCAACCCTAGGAACTCTAAAATTACTACATAAAATGACCTTCAGGCTGTGTGTGTGAGGCATACAGGAAATAGGTAAGAATTTCATATTCACTTGGGGATCATCCAGAAAGCAACTAACTCATCATGAACATTCAAATATTTCAAATTCTCTGCGATCCAAAATACTCTTAGCCCAAGCATTTCAGATAAGGAAACCTCAATCTCTACTTCCAGTCCCCATATGGTGACTCACAACTGTACTTTGGTAACTCCCATTCCAAGAACTGTAACAACCTCTTCTGGCGCCTCCTTGGGTACCTCACATGTGGTGCACAGATACACATGCAGGCAAAACATCCTCGTACGTGAAATAAAGTTATTTTAAAAAGTATAAAAATGTGCATCAACAAGAGATGAAGCAGAAGTGATCTTTTAGTGTACTTTTTACACATCAGTATGAATGTTTATTTTAAAGATACAATATGAAGAGAGAAAAAAAACTAGAAAAATATTAACAGTTATAAATGAACTAAAACATATCAAAGTGCTTGAGCAAAGAAGAAAAAAATTAATTCTAGCACTTTAACCAAAATACTTCCTTTATTGCACAGTCATAGTAGAACACATTAAACTAAGAAAACTTAAAGTTTACCCAGTTTATTGATGATCGTAACAGCACAATTTGTAAATTGTGCAAATTGTAAGGGAGAGCAAATACATATTAATGGTACAGTGGATCATTAGGAACCAAGATTTTTACTACTAGAGAGAAAATACATATAAAATCTAGGAATTCATATTTTTAATGAACGCATGTGACCCAACAAGAACAGCGTCTCCCACACAGGACTTACCTCCTGGCAGTACTGCAGGATGCCCTCCTTGGTGCCGATGCAGGTTTTGGTCCCTGATGGATCTGACTCCCACTTTCCATTCTGCACATTCATGTGCATGTTGAGTTTGCCACAGAACATGGCGATCTGGGGTTCTGCCAGTAGTCCGGCATTGCCGTCAGTGGGCACCTGAAAGAATAAATAAGTCCTAGTTAGTAACAGAATCCACAGCTCCAAGAAGAACAGGAAATGGGGCGGCAACACCTTGAAATCCCTGTGCTTCAGCGTTATCGGGTTGAAAAACATACATGCTGCAGACACAGGAACAACCCAAAAGACAGTGCATTCTTTAACACCGGAGTATTTAAAGGAAGGCATTAAGAATATTGAAGGACATTGTTCATTCAAAAATCCTTTTTTTTTTCCCCATAGAAGATTGTGCAACATCTGTTGAAAGCTCCCAACAACAAAGAGGGGTTTCCAAAATAAATATAACACCGTGGAAGAATCCACATTCTCATAAGCTGCAGTTGCTCACCCAGCACAGTGCCAGTCCCTGCTTGATGACCAGGCCTGGAGGTGACACTATGTGGTGCCACTTCTCAGCACTGACAGCAGGATGCTACCAGTGTGCCTCACTACTGAGCAAGTAGCTATCCAAGGGAGTTTTTGTTTGGTTTCTTTTGAGACAGGGTCTCTCTATGCAGCCTTAGCTTTCTTGGAATTCACTGTGGAGACCAGGCTGGCCTCAAACTCCTCGAGATTCACTTGCTTCTGCCTCCCGAGTGCTGGGATTACAGGCATGTGCCACCATGCCCAGTTTGTATCTGAGTTTTTATTAGAAAATTACACTGGAGAATTAGCCATTTAGGAATGTCCTAAATTGCAATCTTTTGGCCTTCAGCCTCCAGTGCTAGGGTCACAACTGTACCACCCTGACCAGTTGGACAAAAAAAAAGATTAAATGGGAGTGCTGAAAACTGTCCCATCTCATCCAAAAGGTTCTGCAAGGGATGAAAACTAAATCCATGCAAGGAAAAGAATTACCTAGAAACCAAGGAATCAAAAGAAGATCCAATGTCATTCCTCCCAAGTGAAACCCCTGCTGAGGAAACTGAGCTGTACCCCAGACTCAAGTTCCCCCAGCAGCCACTCCCACAGCCCCTTCCTGGGTGATTCTTGAGTTAATCTCAAAAATTAATAGGATAAAAGAAAGAGAGAAAAGAAAAAAAAAATCAAGCTGCCTGGATGGAGAGATTTCGGTTTAAGACAATTTTCTCCACAGAAACGTGACATGGACCAAACATCTGTCCCAACATCTGCACGTCGGGTATCTTGTCTGCCCACAACAGAGGATTTGTGTCTTTCACCAAACAGATAACAAATAAGCAGACTCTGGACTGAACTTGTGGAAGGAAAGGATGTGGCAACCTGTCTACATTAATCTGTGTCTCTCTAGCACCAGGTGCTTAGGTCCTCCAAACAGCAGCTGAGGCCACAAGGTCAGACCATCCTATCTACAGAGCAGCCTTGACCCCCCCCCCAACACTTCCATAGGAGCCCCCTGCCATCTCCCACCACTGCCAGGAAGCTAAAAGTCTCAACCTCCACCAGATGCAAAGTCGTGCCCAATACAGACTGTTCTATGCACTTGACCTTAACAGTACACCTGAGGGATTATAAAGGAAATTCAATGCCTGGATCTTACAGAGCAAAATAGAAATCTTGCCAATTTTCCTGAAATAAGCAGATGGGTAATAATAACATGGCACGGGAGTTAAAGAAAGTCGAATCACATTCAGACGCCTGTGGGTGAAGCCCTGGAGTGGAGGTTAAGGTGAGGTGTGCAAACCTCATTATATTCCCCACTGTGCTTTATTCTGTCCACTCTCAGCAGACCTGGGCATCTTATCCCTAACTAAAGAGAAGTTACAGGACACTTAATTTACCAAAGTTGGTGGATAATTTATCAAAAGAATCTCATGGTCAATTTCAGAATCTCCCTGCACCTCTATTTCCTCACAACCTCTTCACGACCCCAGGTCAGGCATGGGTGCCACCCTAGCGAATGCACATGCAGGAGATGCCGTTCCTTCTTCCAAGAAAATTTAAATGACACGTTCTCTCCAGTGATTGTCAAGCCCAAGAAAGTCCCCATGATCCTTCCCCCTTCTTGGTAATCACGACCATGTGCATCGCGCCCCTTCTCACCACGCATTACAGTTTGTCAAAGCATGTCGGAAATGGTGACACGTGACTTCCAAAGCAAGGTCATGACACTAAGGTTCACTCTTTGTTGGGCACTAGTAGGAAGCTCAGACCTCCTGCAGAGCCACACCAGCAAGCCTTGGAAACAGCCCGCACCTCAATGACCCCATCTGCCTGCAGCCATGGCCGACAAGAAGAGTGCAGCTTCAAGAGACATCCAGAGCCAGAAGCACCTAGAACATACCCCTAAGTTCCTTACTCATGGAAACTGAAACAAGAAGGTAACTTCTTGTTGTTTTAAGCGATTAAGTTTGAGGTGACCTGTCACACAGCAAGACACACTAACACATTTGGCTTTTCTCCATCTCCTCACTAATAGCCTCTGAGTTCCTTTACTGAACACAAGCAAATGAGAAATAAAAAACCCTTCCTCACTTCCCTCCACAGGATTGCCCTCCAGAGTAGGGGGTCGGAGAGCTTCCTGAAAAGGCCAGACAGTGTGCACTTAAGGCTTGTGGGCCAGTTTCTTTGGTGACTGTAAAACCTCATTGCTATAGGCCAGACACAGCCTTAAACAACACGCAAAGGGACAGGCATGGCCTTTGCCATGAACACCTCTATTCACAAAGAAGGCAGTAACTCAATCCACCTCCCTGCCGTCCGTCTGCACTTCTTTCACTGCTCAGAACCTTTAATCGTCTTGTGATTTAAACACCGACTGCCAACATTTTCCACTTGCTTCTTTAAATTTGATTCTGTGTATGTGAGGGTAAGGGGTGTGTGGACACTTGCCCTGGCGCATGCGTCGAGGTTCAAGAACAACCTGCAGGTGAGTCTTCTCCTTCCATCGTGTGGTTCCCAGGAAACCACACTTAGGCTGTCAGACTTGGTTGGTACCTTTACCGGCTGAGCCACCTTGCTGGCCCATTCACTTGGGTCTTAAGCCCCTGGAATCTGGTGTACATTCTCACCACTGACCTGAATGGTCTCGAAGGTTACATATGACTCCCATCTGAAAAACCGAGGAGGCTTTTCTTAGCACCTGTCCCTACTGGCCGCCTGGTTTACCAAGGGTGAACTCTTCTCGTCACGGTGAATTATCCCGGTTCTTCTCCAATCACCCCTTTTCTGAGTCCCTATCCTCCACTTCCATCCACAGCTTAAGACATTCTTAATGATGGAGCTGCTGTTTCTCTTTTCCTTAAGAGGCCTTCACATTTTAGAAGATGCATGATTACAACAGAACACTAGCTGATTTGATGTACATCCGGGATCAAAGCATTAAGCAAGGCCTGACAGTCAAATATAAAACCATCCCAGCTTGTCCTGGATGAAGTATTTCCAGACTGGATTATTTTTTGTTTTGGTTTGGTTTTATTTTCAGCTTTTTTTAATTGACTAAATTTTTGTTCTTCAACACCTTCACACATGTATATAATGTGTTCTGTTTACTCTCGGCCTCTGTGGTAGTCTGAATAGGCATGGCCCCCATAGGCTCATAGATTTGAACGGTTGGTTACCAGGGACCGGCATTACTAGGAGGTGTGGCCTTATTGGAGTAGGTGTGGCCTTGTTGGAGGAAGTGTCACTGGGGGTGGGCTTGGAGATTTCAGATGCTCAAGCCAAGCTCAGTGTCCCTCTCCCTTCCTGCTGCCTGCCAACCCAGATGTAGAAACCTTGGTCCCTCCAGCACCATGTCTGCCTGCATGTTGCCATGCTTCCTGCCATGATGATAACGGACTGAACCTCTACACCGTAAACCAGCCCCAATCAGATGTTTTCCTTTATAAGAGTTGCCGTGGTCGTGGTGTCTCTTCACAGCACTAGAAACCCTAAGATACCCCCACCCTCTCTTATCTCCCTCCCACTTCTATCATGCCCCTTCCTCTCTACAAGCCCTTTCCTCACATGCATGCCTGTCTGCTTTGTTTTACTCCCCGTGGACTTTAAACTAACCAGGGCCACCTGTATAGCCATGGATTCGGAACTATCCACTTAGCCTCTTGGGCTCATAGTTTGGTGCAAAAATGAAGGTAATGAGTGTCCTCTTTCTCCCCTTCTCCAGCAGTCCATCAGTTACCAGCCGTTCAGCAGAGAGGTGCTGGGCCCCAGCAGCACCTCCACCATACCCCATCCCTGATTGCCCAGTGAGAGGCCTCGTACTGTGCAGACCCAGAAGATAAGCCAGTCAAGTCCTTGTCAAAAACAGGACAACTATTCATGCTACCTGGCTGTAAACTTTTTTTAAATTAAGTCTATCTAATAAATTCTGCTTCATTTTCTTAAGCCAGATTCCTGAATTTCCTTTTCTATCTTCCACACCTCTCTGTGTCATCCTTCCTCTTACCTTTACAAGTATGTATGTAGAATACACATGTATGTACTGACAAAGAGTGGTAACCTTTTCCACATCTCTTCAGATAAACTGACTAGGGCCCTGGAATTACCTAATGATGTCGTGAGCCCAACAGTGCGAGTTTAGACTAGAAAATATATGCTTTTGTTCTTTTCAGGCTCTCTACCCAAGGGGATTTAATGTTGCAGCGGTTAATCTTCATCAGCAGCTCCACTGGATTTAGAGTCTCCATGGAGACGTGACTCAGGGTGTGTCTAGGAGGGTTTTTCCACACAGGTGCAACTGAGGAGCCAAGCCCCACCCTGAACACCAACAGCATCATCCTATGGACTGGGGTCACAGGCAGAATAAAAAGGAGAAAATGAACTGATCCCCAGTCTTTATCTTCCACTTCTTCCTGCTGCCACAACTCCCCCACCATGATGGAGGGTACCCTCAAACAGAGTCAGAACCACCCCTTCCTTACTTAGGTCGGTTTCTGGCCAGCTCTTCTGTCTCAGCAACGTGAAAAGCAACTGGTACAAATATTAACAGTAAAAGTAAATACACAGAAAACACTTTAGCTGTATTTCCATAAAGTTGAACCCAGGTCAGAGCTCAGGTCAATTTAAACTCTAATTCCTCCAAAATTATAGTAAATTACTGAACTAGGAACTGTAGAAGTACTTTATATAGCATCTTGCTACCTTTCACCAATGTGTACTGAAAACAAAATACCATGTTTCTCATGGAAAACTATTTTCCCAGTCAACAGCTGTGATGTACCAACTGGAACAATCAGATCAAACACACAGACTGAACAGGAAGCCTTTCAATTCTTCCTGTAGCCCACCTACAAAGACCAGGTTTTAAGCAACACATCCTTGGCTCAGTTAATTAACACAAGACAACCCAAAGCATTCTCACCTGCGTCTGTCAAAAGGCTGGTTGCTAAAAGCAATACAGCCTCAGCATCCAGCCAAGAGGAAAGCGGCACCACCAGATAATGGGGCCACACAGAACATAACACCTTACTGTCCCCTACCAGTCCTGACAGGTTTACTCAAACCGCTTTTCCTAAATAAAGCCTTTAGGAAGAAGCTTAATAAATCCCATGCCATGTCCCACTGAGGACCCGGCAGTGTGGATATTCATGAAATTGAAGTCTTTGGATCCTAGAATATTTGCTGTCAGTTTCCGGTTCTCAGAGTCAACTAGAAGATAACGACTCCTCGCTTTCAAAGCTCTTTCCCTCCATTGAAAAGAAACAGGTGCAACGTAGTAAAGGGGGACTGTGCACAGTGGAATAACCACTCCATCTTAACCACCAGGCTACTTTTTCAGAACTGTATGGCAACACTAAGGACTAGAACCCTGTCCATAGGTGGGCCTTCATGGTTCATGCATATGTGGGAGGCGAAATATGAAAATACTGCTTGTGGCCTGTATGTCACCGGCATCCTGAAATCTGAAATACTTTCCCATGGGAAAACTGTGTCCAGTGCCAATGAACAAAATAACCAGCTACAACAGTGGGTGTTCATCCATGGCTTCAAAAGCAAGAGGCCACTTCCAGAACGCTGAGCTAGAGCAATAATGTAAATGCTACACTTAGAAACACTGCCAAACTTTCTGGAAACAAACCTTTGTCATCAGAGAAAGCAAAAAAAAAAAAAAAAAGTTTTTATTTTGTTTGTTTGTTAGTTGTTGTTGTTTTCCAAGCCATAACTCAGAGACCAAAAAAAAAAAAAAAAAAAATGCAATGGACTCGCCTAAAAGCACTGTAGCTACAAGCTGCCCTTTAATCCATGCAGCTAAAATAAAGGTAAACATACAGATTTAACTTGGACCAATCTGCGGACAATTGCTACAATTTACAATGAAGCCCAGAGGCAGCCTCTGGACCAAGTTCTCCGTCTGCCCTTCAAATAGGGTGTTCCTTTTCTCCAAGAACTTTCTCTCCTTTTCATTATCAAGATCAAAATTCCTTAGAGAGCAAGTCTGGCAGCATTCTTCACTCAGTCCCAGCTAAGAGGGGCTGGAACAAGGAGCCCTCTGTTTCCCTGGCTAAAAGGTCCAGCTTGGCAAGACAGGGCCCGGATCCATAGCTTGGCTGCATCTGTGGATTTATGCTGTTTTAAGGTCTCCGGCTAATGAAGACCATCTGGTTTCTACATCCAAGCAGGCGGTTCACTGGCCTGAATACCTCTCATGTGGTGAAATACTGGGTGCTTTTTTCTTCTTTGGGTGGGATTATTCTCGTATAAAACAGGACAGCTTCTATTTCTATTCCATCCTTGGTTTCCCTGAAGAAATGCTGTTTGCTCATCACCTGAGCACAGTTCAATTACATACCACAAAAAAAGTCTACACACCAAGTTATTTTTAAATTCAACACCAAAAACATTCTCCATTTCCATAATCACAATCTAGGAAATTTGCTTGTGGACTCCCTTTAAAGATCAATAATCATGAGCAAATTTTCACTCTCCAACCAGAGGAAAAGGAACTGTGAGGGAGGGTCTGTCTCCTTTACAGTGTCGTCCGCAGAGAACATCTGCAGTTGCTCATTTTATTACGAACATAAAACTGGAATTAAAATTAGAATCACAGAAGGGAAAGAATCTGTATAAATCATTCATGCCAACTCGAGCAGGAAAAGGCTAAGATTTCACCCACAGCCAGAGTTCCAGAGGCAGAAAAGGGGCTGTTTGTCAAGCGCTTGCTTGACATGACCAGGCTGACTCTCAAATTAAAATAGGGCTTTGCCCTGGTGTGTACATGTATGTATGTGTGGTGAGAAAGGACAGAATTGCCACTAAACCCATACAGAAAACTGAAATGGGGCAACCGTTTCTGAGCTTGAGTTCCAGCCTAGACAGGATCTGTCACAAAAGTGAGAAAGAGAGGGGAAAAAAAAAATCCTTTCAAAGGAAATGCATGTATTTTTCACTCCTGGAAACGTGTCCCTCTTTGGGAGTCACTTCCTAACAAAGCTTCAGATTCCAAGTTAGAACTCTTAAAAGGCTTTCAAAGCCTCTGTTGAAACCAAGCTCTTGAAATGGGGCTCAGCACAGGTGTTCTCAAGTTGACCCCGAACTCCATCTCATCTCAAAGCTAGTGAAGCATGCTCCCTGTAGGTGCCCAGGAGGCAATCAAGAGGTTCATCAATAGAAACGTTTGTTATTCAACACCCAGGAGATTAATAACCAACACTGAAAGCTTGCCTTATAGGTAAGCCTCAGAGAAGATGGATTAAGACATGGAATTTTAAAATACAGAAGTGTCTGTGTGGTAACCAAAGTATTAGGTTCAAAATTAGTTTATAATCCAATGGATGCCAATTTAGTTCTTCTTCTTTTTTTTTTTTTTTTTCTTTTCTTTTGTAAGTCTGTATGCTTGCTAAAAAGGAGAATTCCTGGAAGGAAGCTCTCTGCTCAGACCGAACACTGATGGAAACTTCAATGACTACATCCAGTTTGCAATGTTGTTGATGCAATAGCCTAAGGACGATTCCTTTTAGGTTACTTTAGCCCTGCTAAAGAGCCAAACCTTGCCCACCTCTGTATCTGACCTAGCAACCTGAATGCCAAAAACCTTAGGAATGCATTAACTTAACAAAACACTACCCTCCACCTATGGAAGGCCCAAGAATGCTATCAGATAGGACTGGAGGCCTCTGGTTGCTACACCTCAACCTGCTCTTACTGCCCACTTAATATTTCCACCAACGTATTTTTAAAATGCCTTGGGTTTTTAATGCTTTTGTTCTGCAATGCCAAGTGTATTCTTGACAAGCTCTCTGCCCCTGACCTGTGTTACCAGGACTAGAGTTAGTTGCTGTTGTTGCCTGCTTATTTGTTTGCGTGCTTTTTGGGGGGACAGCCTCAAGTAGCCCAATCTGACCTTGAATTCTCTAAGTAGCTGAGAATGACCTTGAACTTCAGACCCTCTTGCCTCCACCTCCCAGTTGCTGAGAATACAATGCCATAAGAGTGAAATTCTTCCCAGAGCTGTCAGGCCATAGAAACTGAATTTTGAGATGTGTTGTCACCACGCAGCATTATTGTGGCAAGAGAAACTAATAGGGCACATATTTAATAAAAACAGCTAAAAATGCTGAATTATTTCACACGGCAGCAATGTTCTCAAAATAATTTAAGGACCCCTGTATTCTGATTTGAATAATTCTTTGTTTTGATTTGTTTGAGACAGGGTCTCTTTGCATATAGCCCTGGCTGTCTATGTAGACCAGGCCTACAGACATCTGCCCTCCTCTACCTTCAGAGTGCAGGGATTAAAGGTGTGTAGTCACCACATGTAGCTGAATAACTCTTTGAAATAGTGTAAGACAAATTTGTATGACTTCGAGAGTTCAAGGCAAAACAAAACAAAACAAAACCATGGTCACAGCTAACACTCTGAGATTCCACAGCCAAGAGGCTCAGACAATCCCCAGCAATTTTGGTCAAATCAAATATACGATGATGCATTCACATTCAGGGGAACATTAGCTAGAGGAAGTAACTGTCATAGTTGGGGTCTGGAGTGTCCCTAAAATGTCCATGTTGAAGGCCTGACTGCCAGGAAGTAAGGGAACTTTTAAGAACTAGTCAGTCAAGTCATTCAGTATGCCTTTGGATGGGAAAAGAGACAAAGGGACACCAGTGAGATTGCCTCTTCCCACCTCTTCGCTTCTCCGTCACCATGATGTACTGTGTCAACAGAGGGCTAAGGCACCGGATCCAAGACCCCAAATCAACCTTATCCTCCACTGAAGTTTATTCTCTCGGGTAATTTGTCAAAAACGATTGAAACCTAATACAGGGACCTTGGAGGCCAACAATTTATTTCTCGGGAGACTCTAAGGAAAACGAGAGCAGTTGATATGAAAAAATGAGCACCTGACACAGGTGATAAGTGTCCCTCAGTACTTTAAAAGAGACCGAATTGTACAGGAAGTGGAGGAGGCTGGCATATCCCCACAAGTCAAACCTTGTAAGTAAGATAAAACCCATGTGAACACCCACCACTGTCCCCTGCAGTTTAAGTCACTTGCTGCTGGGGGACCTCTATTTCTGCCCCACAAAGCCTGTAAGAACGAGGGTCACAACCAAAGTCAAAATACCACTACCGACCATCGGCGCCTAGCTTATAAATTAGTTTTTGCTTAAAAATGACAACAACAAAAACTTGTGTTCGGTAAACCTGTCTGCAGGTTTGCTTGCTGCAGTCTTTTGTATAAGACTGTGGGCCATGCTTTCTATATCCAGTAGATAAGTAAGCTATGGCTGTGTTGTAGCTCTGCTCCCAATGTCTTTATTGCCTGGATAAGCACTAGCTACAAATACAGGGGGCTGGAGAGATGGCTCAGTGGTTAAGAGCACTGACTGCTCTTCCAGAGATCCTGAGTTCAATTCCCATCAACCACATGGTGGCTCACAACCATCTGTAATCAGACCTGGTGCCCTCTTCTGGCCTGCAGTCATACATGCTGTATACATAATAAATAAATAAATCTTAAAAAAAAAAAAAAAACAAATACAGAGGACGCCAGTAGAAAACAGGGAGCACGGGCGCTCTGGAAGAGCAGCCAGTGCTCTTAATCGCTGAGCCATCTCAGAGGACCCAGGTTCAATTCCCAGCACCCACATGGCAGTCTACAGCTGTCTGTAACTTCAGTTCCAGGAGACCCGATGCCCTCACACAGACATATATGCAGGCCAAACACCAATGCACATAAAATATTTTTTTTTAAAAAAAGAAGAAAGCAGGGAACACAGTAATCAACCTTGCCGGTGATAATGAACTACATCCTGTCTCTCACCGATCTTACTTCATCCATACCATCCCTTGGAACATGAAAATCTCAACCACTCATGGCACTGAACAGCACCCTTCTAAGCAAGAACTGCTATAAACACCCTATATGTAATGTGTGACATGACTTAGGATCACCAATGGTGTATGAGCCATACTATGATGGTTCTTATACCTGGATTTGAAAATGAAAAATCTAAGTAGAGGCAATATTATTCTAAACGCAAGCACTGGAGTCTAGGGAGACATCAATCAATTGTTATCAAGTTTTAGCTCTGATAATTATGCAGTCCTCCATTTATTCCTTTTCTTTTAGACTTCTGCAAAGACACAATTTGGCTAAATGAATGCTTTTTTAGTTGTATATATTTGTTTCACCCAATATATACTCGGAAGGAAATACTTCAAATGTGAAAACAGTGTTTACTAAGTAGACTGTATTTCTTCTACTCATACTTTACAGGTAGCAGTGTGAACACAAAGTCCTGTACTAAATGTGGTAAGTGGCATGTAAATTTCATCAGCAAACACATCACTTCAATGACCACTGTTCACAACATGAAAGCAACATACGCTGACATGGGTAGAGCATACCCAGTGAGGGCTCTTGCCACACGTTCCAATATAGGCTATCTGGGAGTTCTAGAATGCTGAGTTGGGCAGAGGAACTGATTGAGTGCCATGCTTCACCATTGGTGGTTAGCACTCCCCCAAATCTCAAGTCTAAGTATGGCCTGAGCTATGTGTGTTTGCCTTTGTATCTTTTGCCTTCCTCACTGCAGTGTTGACCGGTGACTCCAACAGACTATTAGATGGAGAACAAGCCTTTGAAAAGCTGCAAGTATGAAAATAACTGGGGGAAAGACGCTCCCCAAAGAGACAATAAACTTACTGCATATTTAATTAGAGCAGTAGACCACACTCACTATTATCTAAGAAACACCCACGCTACTTGAAAAAGAAACAAAAACATAATCATCTTTGCCTGCCCGAAAGGCACCCAATCCTGTTTCTCTTTACAGCTTCCATCAGCCTCAGGCTTCAGGACCCTGCAATCAATACTGCCAGAAAGAATTCGGGCTGGAACATGGAAGGAGCAGTTAGTGAGTGGGAGTCCTAGTCTTGAGCTCTTGTGAAGGAGCCAGAATAGACTTAGGTCAAGTACATACATGCTACAGTATCCTTGGTACTTTACAAGCCTTAAAATACTAATACCAAAAATGTATGAAAATGGTAATTTGGCTAAAGACTCTTACAAAAACATGACTAATTTTCCAGCTAAGTACATCAAACTCTTCTTTAGTTGCTCTCAGTGCAACTCTGGGTGGGGATGGGGGAAGGGGAGTCTGGGCACAGGACACTCAGAGCCCTACTAGATTCCCTAGGAAGTCACTTCCAGCCGACCTGCTAGTAGCAGGTGGCCTAACAGTTCAGAACATTGTCTCAATATTCTCAGAGCCAAATTTCAAGCACTTGTATGTCTTAAACCTGTGACTACAAAACCTGATTCTAACACGTTTTTGTCTTCACATACTGCTTTCAATTAATAGTGTAAAGAAGATCATACAAGAAGGTTGATTATTAACAATTTTTTAAAAGATTATCCAGAGCTGGGAGATGGCTCAGTAAGTATAATATCTACCACAAAGGCACAGAGACTTGTGTTTGGATCCACAGTCCACCCAGAAAAGTCAGGCAAGCTATATCTATAACCTCAGCCACAGGGGAGCAAAAGGAGTCAGGCAGATCCCTAAGGCTCTTTGGCCAGTCAGTCCAGCCAAATTTATCAATTTCAGGTCTTAAGAAATAAAAGTGGGGAGTGGCCACAAAAAAAACCCAAAAACAAAAAACAAAACTGGACAGTGACCATCAGCTTCTACATGTACCCACATGCACATGTGCTCGCTCGCTCTCTCTCTCTCTCTCTCTCTCTCTCTCTCTCTCTCTCTCTCTCTCTCTCTCTCTCTCTCTCTCTCACACACACACACACACACACACACACACACACACACACACGGCGGGGGTATGATAATAGAAAAGATCGGGTGAGTAGGAAAGAAAAGCAACGATAATTTATTTATTCCATGAAACCTCCATGCATGCACAGAGAAACACACATAACCGTGTTCGTGTAAAGGTACGAATGAACCAGTGGTCAGCTTGGGCAGGACAAGAGTGAATGTGAGTGTCCTTGAGTAAACAGCATCAAACAATTCATGGCCTTGGGACATTACCTTTCTATTTTTTTTACCAAAATCACAGAAAACACTTCAGGATGGGAACATGAAGCATTCTTTTTCATAAGCAGAACGAATATTTACATTATCTCCTTTGGTTTATTTCTGTCCAAAGTTTCATAATATTTACTTTGCCTTTCCTGTGTGCTCATAACTCTCACACTCTGTATTTTTATCACTAGGACTTTGGGTGCAGCAGAAACTGCCTTGTGAACACAACAGAAAATTCAGAGAGAATACTGAGTTGATGTGAGAATTCACGATAGCTTTCAAACAGCATTCTTGTTCATTGTTCAAGTTGCATTCTGTTAACTTATCTCTCTTAGAGTAGGCGAAGATTATTTCTTCTCCAGGGCTGCAAAGAATACTCAAAGGTTCCTGTTTCAAGCTATCCGCTGGATAGGCACAGGGAGACGATCCTTCTTAAATAACATAGAGTTGGGCACTATCAAAGATGGCCCCCGCCCTGTGCCTTCAGCTTTACAAAAAAAAAAAAAAAAAATCTCTGTGAAATTGCCATTCTTTTTGCAATAAAGGCTTTCAGAACCACAATACCAAGGGGGGGAAATGTAATTCCGAGAGGGACGTAACAAGACTCTACTTTGTGTTATGAAGGCAATTTTAGTTGACAATGATAACAGTAGAAAGGATGCTGAGGTTGTGCCAATGCCGTTCCTGGTCTTACCTGCCAGTGAGCATTCAGCTAAACATTGTAAGTTGCAAAGCAAAGGCTTTTATTTTGTTTATAAAATACAAATATGATAAAAAGTGACTTCACTGCCTGTGAAAACTTCTTCACTCTCTACGATGTGCCTGTTTCCCTCCCACAATAAATACAGGCGCTGAAGAATGCCTGGCATGAAAAACAGTAACATAATAAACTAGGATGCAAAAAAATGTCAATATTGACCAAGGCGTGGAACAATATAAAATAAATTCAGATTGAGGTATCTGTAGGATTTTCCTAGTGGAAGCAGGGGGAGAGCATTCACTCCTCTGCCAATGTCCACACATCAGTTAGAGCTGAACTTGTGCTGACCTCAGGCTCATCGTCGTCATAGAATATTCTAAAAGCACCAGCTCAAAAAGCAAGGGGATTTCTGAGCCATGGGGCTCAGCTCACTTCCTGACTCTCTGAAAGCACATCCCTGAGAGGAGCATCAGCTTGCAATTCACGTAGGAGTTTTTAAATCAGATTGTCCCACTGGAATCTAAAGATCATACAAACACTCTGGGCAGCCACACTTCATGACTAAAGGGCCCAATCAGCTACTTTGTTTTGTTTTAGTTCCTGCAGTTTAAAAAGCCTTCATCAGCACAAGGTGATTCTCAGAGATTTCAACACGTAACCTAACACTTAAAGTGAAAGCCCAGTGAACAGAATACACCTGAAAATACTTCGAGAACGATATGGAAACTAACCGCTGACAGACAAGCCAAACTGTGTGCTGATTGATGGCTATCAAGGCCTTGCCACTTCCAACAGACAAGGTTTCAGAGTTTGTCTCGGTCCTATGTTAAGTTTCAGGAAAGGTCTGGCTTGGTGCCTGAGGATCATATAAATACTTCCTAGGCACTAAACGAATCCACAGATGAGGACTGTGGGGAGATCCAAACACGTCGCTGTCAACACAAAGATGGAGGCACATAAGGCTCAACTCGCTAACAGAAGGTGCTGAACAAAATAATAAGGGAAAGCACGACAACGGTGTATCAGCAGACACACCACAGCAGAGGGGGAGAAGGGTGCTGGAGGAGGAGAAGGGTGGTGCTTCTATGCAGTAAGTAGAAGGACGGGCACAGCAAAGCAGCACAGATGAGTGAGGGAAGGAGTCGGGAGAGATATCTCAGCGGGTGCAGGTAGGCAGCCTTGAATGTGTACTAAATGAAGATACACAGAGCTACTGCCCCCACCCCCCCAAAAAAAACGAAAAAAAGAAAGAAAAAAAGAAGGATATGAGTGCTCCTAAGTAAGTAAGGTGGAGAAGAACGTTTATTGCAGATATGAGGGAGAGCATGGTCAGAGGCAGAGACATCTGGGAAAGTGAACATGACCCCTGAGCTGGGCCATGTGAGGAGAGGGGGGAAAAGGCGAGAGGAGAGAAGATCAAGAGGCCAGGAGGCCAACAAAAGGACTGGGTGTAGCCAAATGGCTAGATTAGAGCCTCAAGGGAAGGGCAACCCAGCTCCTGGCTTGGAGAGTACAGCTTACGGGGGCAGGGTACACCAGCCATGGCCTGTAACAGGTAGGAAGTGAGGATGCTGGGGGAATCTGGTGGTCAGGCCTGCTTTGATATGTTGAATAGGCACCTCAGCCATATGTCCTTGGTTCTAGACCTAACCATAGGCCCCATGGCTTTACAGTGGTGTTGGTGGTGGAAAAGGATTTGGCAACGCCTTCTCTGCAACCCATAATAAGTGTCAAATTGCACCAGGGTAGCAAATTGGAGTCAGTGCTATTGGGGGTCAGGCAAGGAAGGAAAGGAACAATGTCCCTCTCGTAAGCAAACACTTTCTGGATGGATTAACAGGCATCCTGTTCCGCTTCTCCTGCTACGAGGCTCACAGAACATGTGGCCTTCTTAGAGTCAGTCTGGCAGAGCCATCCATCTACTGTCATTGCCTTGAGTGACAAGAAGTGATTTTGCTTTTCAAAGACAACCAACTGTTAAGAGAGCTGAAGGGCATTGCCCTTGCAACTAAGGGAAGGAATTCTCCCATTGTCACCATGTACTCCTGCTCTCCAGGGATGCTCTGACAGATCTACAGAGGACTAAGTCCCGAAATGGAGAAGTGACATGGAGTTCAAGCTACATGGTACTCTGGGGTATGACAGGTGATGGAAAGATTTAAGTTCTACAAAGAAATCTATCCAGAGTGTACGTGTACACACACACACACACACACACACACACACACACACACACACACACACACATTCTGACAGTTTTGTTCAAATAAACCAAGCAAAACACACAGTTGTGATCACAAAAAACAGCACACGGATTATGGCTGCCTCCTTTACTGCAGTTACTCATTGTACATCATTCTGAGTAAGGAAAATGGAGGTGATAATTAGCAAGAGGCTCACTCTCAGGTTCTCATGAAAATGAGCTCTGAACTCTCACAAAGCCTTGCTTTTCCATTCAGGGCGCAATCTTCAGTGAAGACTCGCCACTGGTTTCACTCATGCTCTTCAGCTGTACAGCAGTTCTCTACTAGGGAAAGCTGATTAACTCACATGGATCAGAGTTCACTTTGCTCCCAGATTTGTTTCCATGTGTAAATTCAAGGTGACTGAGACAGCTGGTCATCACAATATGGGTAGTCCTATTTGTACCGACCACGTAGAAGTCAGGGATCCCACACAGACCACCCTCTCCCACTAATCCCTTCCAAATAGAGAATTACGAATTACTTGGTTGAAAAACTTCAACAATGTGTGGGTTGAAATTCTGATCTAAGGTTGTTTTCTTTAGGAGAAAACCCATTTACTATTATTCTCTATATTTCTAAGGTAATACTCATATCAAAATTTGCATTAAAGCTGAGATATAGTGGTAAAGCATGTGTTTAACATATATGATGTCTTGGTCAATTTCCAACACCAAAACCAAATACCAATAGGCACTCAAATACAGGTTGAGCCAAAGAGAATGTGCTTTTAGTACATACTGAAATATTAATCCAAATGACACGTGAACTTCTAACTGTGAATCATATAACACATATTTATTTTTCAAAGGGGATCAAACATTACAAATATATTAGGATGTGTCTCATGGTGTCAGTTAGCAATCTGAATCCAATGATCCAAACTTAGGGGCTATAGAGCAGGGTAATCCCTTCAGTGCATGATCACACAAGATTGGCTCACCATTAAGTTATATACAGTAATGAACATACTCTGGTGTTGTGCAATTTTTTCCAACCTATATAAGTGTATGTAATGGGCTGGTCTCTGCTTCTGAGCAAGTTTACCTGTAAACAGGATCACATCCCGGTGTCCTTCCTGATTCTAAGATCAACACAGCTAGTTGGAATCTTCTCGCTGTCAGTAAAGAGTTCCTAATAGTGAATTGTTTCATAAGTGCCTTAGACAAATTCAGAGAAGCTTAAGCCACTATAATCTTTTTGAATAATGTATTAACTTTTCTGATATAACAATGATATGCTAATAGGTTACATAATGTAAAAGCCTTATGAAAATTTATGAATTAAAAAATGTTTCCAGAAACTTCTCCATGTCTTGAATCCTCAGTCAGGTCTAATTCATCACTGCCTATATCTAGAAACCTCAGAACCAGTTCAGGGTTGCTGTAGAAACTGGATGAAAAGAACATTCATTGACAGTATGGGTATGTTTGTATCAAGAGGAAAAGGTCATATTCTGAATCTAGCATTTCTTATCTTTGAAGAGAGAGCCTTTTGATTTTAATTCTATAGTTCCTTTCTCTCTAAAATAGTTATCAATACCTAATGTTACAGATTATGAAAAGTTAAAATTCAGTAATACATATAAAATGAATAGTAAGCATTTTTATTAAGTTACCCAGATTGACCCAGCTGGTATCCAGCAGGAGGAAGAAAAGGAAATGCACATAAGTACAAGAAATGTCCTGACCTATTTGTAGACAATGACCTACCAAATGCACAGTGCTTGCTACCTCCTGAGTGCTACCCTACAAAGACGTCTGCCATGTACTCCGGGAGCAGGAGAGATTTTCTGCTCCAAAGAAAATGCTGACTGTATGAAGAGACATGACACGCTGCTTGAAGGAATGTCTGATGCCACTTGAAATAGACAATCTTTCCTCATTTATCTGCAAGATGTCTGCCTGCCAAGTTGTCTCTAAGAGACAAACTACTAAGGACACTGCAGCTCATGTGTCGTCACTCCCGGCTACAGAGCTACAAATGCAGTGTGGCAGAGCTGACTCACCAAGTCCATGTGGTATTTTAAACCATCTGCGAGCTCTTAACTCACACAGTTTAACGGCAATGTGAGCTCTGGCGGCTAATACATGGTTGATGAACTTCCATTCTTGACAGCTTACTCTCAGTGAATTACTAATTCCAAAACAGGGTGAAGGAGGACTCTTCCAGCTGTTAAGACTTTCTTGGTTCATCTATGTAACTACAGCATTCAATTTTTGTCTTGTGCCTAGCCACATCTGTAATTTTGAAACTGAGACAGGAGGGCATGGATTCAAGACTCAAAAAATTATAAAATAAAGTAAAATTGTTTCTTAAAAAGAAGTTCTCTTATGGACAAATTTTTATTATAAACTCATCACCATTAAATTACTAAATCTCTTAGTAGGTAGTTATCTGTAGTCAAATAGCCTAGTGTTGTTTGAATTTTTTAAAAGTATGAATACACATCTTACTTAGTTACCAAATGAGTGTTCTCAAAACAGTTTCTAGAAAATATTATTTCCAAGAGAGAGGAAGCATTTTTTTTTTTAAATCAAACACATGGAAGAAGATCTTTCAGGATATCTGGATAGCAGAAGCTTTAAGAAAATCTTGTAAGTTGAGTCACCTTTAACCAAGCTTTTCCAAATGTATTTGGTCAGGGGGACCATTCACAGTAGGAGAGAGCTCACCCAGACACCTGAACTACATGCTCCTTTTATAAAAGAAGGCTGATAAAGCATGTTTCATGTTGCACACGCATAAGTAGAAAGTTGACATAATAGCCATAGGTAACATGGCAGTGTACTATGAGGTTTGAAATGGGTGACTAATCAAATCTTAACTACTATGTACGTTAAACAAAACCAAAGGAATCCTTCAAGGGAACACGAGTGGAGAGCGCTGTTATGAAGCACCTGCAGAGGCACCATGCGGAATGACTGGGCATGCAGAAAGCATGCTGAGAAAATCTGAGTGCACAAAGGCCTACTGTATTTCAGAGGTAAATCATAAGAATTCCGAAGGTGTATGTAAATAAAGTTCAAGGAGAAAAAAAAATCTTATAAGGACCTAACAGGGGCTGGATATCAAGGTGCTGTTTGTTCGTTTGTCTGGGTTTGTTTTGCCTTTTACACTACACGAGTAAAATGAATAAAAGTGATTTGTTAAAAGTTACGGCCACGCAGGACAGTACACAGGTTGAGGGGCAGAAGGGCCGTTGAGTTTGAGGCTGGTTTCGGTTATATAGGAAAGACTCTACCCTCCCCACCAAACAGTATTGTTTTCATTTTACAAAATAAACATGAAATGGCTGACGACAGGTGCATGTAATTTAAACCTCATCCCTAGGTTCTAAAATCACCCTTGCAAAATTTAATAAAATGACATTAGGTGAAGATGATGAGTGAATGAGAACTAAGGAGAGAAAATACCAACATCTGCTGAAGTGCACTCCTTGGGGGAGGAACAAATTAGTGCTTTGTGTCCATAATATAGAGCACTCTGATTTCATAGTAGAGAATACAAATTACCTCTCATTTTCACACCATCTGAGAGGGCAGCCTGACTCCTGAATGCTTCGGAGGAGGCTTCGGAGAGCTTTATAAAGTAGTGTTGCATGTTACACATGTCTTGCAGCAGCTAAGTAAAAAGATGATGTAATCTCACTATTTGGTAAATAGTGCCATGCTAATGGGTACCACATAACATGGTAAACATCACACCAAGACCAGCTGGCTAAATTTCTGCTTAGAAAGAGGGTAGTATGAAACACAGGAAAGCTATACCACTAGGCCAAGACAGAACACTTCTCTGTCTTGTCTAAAATACAAAATGCATACTGCTGTTGAATGGAGCAAAAAGATTACTGTAGATGGATCTCACACAATCACAGCTGACACTGAACCCAAAGTTGTGAAAATACAAGCGAAGGAAATATCCTTGTTTGAAGATCACAGAGTTTCTTAGGGTTTCTATGGAATTACACAGCATTGACTCTCAAAAGACAAGAGATTACTAATTAAGGAGCTCATCCCTGGGGAAGACTACATCTCCTACTTTTAGCATCCCTTAGTGGCCTGTAGTTCTTTGTCTAGGGGTGAAACCTCCATGAGAGTTCTCCCTTCTACCTTAGCATGTCTAGTGGTGGTTGGTATCCTTGTTCAGGTGGCCATAGTATTGACATTTCATGAGTATCACTTCTCTGTCATTTCTAAGAGACACAATCTCACACCAGACTTCCTGGTCCTCCCATCAAGTGTTCAAAGATGTTCCCTGAACCTTAGGTGTAGGAGTTGTGTTGTGAATGTATCCATTGGAGCCGAGTACCCTGAGATCAGTTGTTCTCTGCTTTTTAACCAATTGTGATTTTTTTTCTGTAATGGTCTCTGTTACCAAGAGAAACTTCTTTGATGAAGGGTGAGAGCCACACTCAATGGTGGAATGCTTATTTATCATGTGGGAGGTCCTGGGCCCTATCCCAGAACAAAATAAAATAAATAATACAGAGAGGAAAAGGAGGAGGCAGAGGAGAAGGAAGAGGAAGAGGAGGAGGAGACTATGACAACTGAGCTGCTCAGTTGCTCAGTGACAGACCTTAAGTGCAAGGCCCTAGGTTTGATCCCAGGAGAGTGGAAGGCAGGCTGTCCAAAGGGAAAGAAGGAAATAAAGAGGAAAAAAAAAAAAAAAAACAAGGAAAATTTACATAGAAAAAGGAAGAAGCTGAGCATGGTCGAGTATCCCTGTAATCCCAGCACTGGACTATGGAGGCTGAGTAAAGCAAGAGGATGAGTTCAAGGCCAGCCTGGGCTACACAGCAAGACCCTGTGAAAGAGAAGAGAGGAAGAGAGGAGGGGAGAAGGGGAGGAGAGGAGGAGAGGAGGAAAAACAGGAAGAGGAGAGGAAATGGAAGAACAGAGAGGGAGGAGAAGGAAGGAGAGGTAAGTGAAGAGAAAAAGAGAAAAAAGGGAGGGAGAGAGGAATAGATACTCTTCTTTAGAAGAGCTTGGCCATGGCAAGTGTGTCTTGAAGCAGACTATAGCAACACACCAAACAAATAATCCTTTTTTAAACTTTTAAGGCAGAGTCTCAGTATAGAGCCCAGGATGGCACTGAGCTCCCAATATTCCTGCCTCAGAGTGCTGGCATTGCAGACATGACCACTATGTCCAGCATCTCATGTTTGAGATCAGTTCGGAGTTTTCTAAAACTAGGAACTCTTGAGAAGATCTGTTTTAGGTATTCCTATTTCCTTAAAGTGTCCCACATTATTAAGATACGTATCCAGAAATGACTCATTTATTTGGCAAAAATTATGCTAAAGGTTACCTCCTGTTTCTATATTCATCGGAGTCTGGACAGCACAAGCATGTGAACTTAAAACACCCAAACGGAGACTTCACTCTGATTTGGCAATTTGTATTTTTAGTAGCAGCTCTCCCTTCCTTCCCTCCTCACCACCATAGCAAACAACACAACTGGAGACTGGGAGGAGAGGGGTCCCGCTTAACCAGCTACAATAATCACCCTTTAGATGGAAATCCACTACTAAAAAGAAATCCCGGTACTGCCCCCCACATTCAGTACGCCTTTCCTGATGCAATACACATTTATGTTATCAACAAAACAGTAAAGGGGACTATGAAATGAAATACTTCATTATTTACCCAAGGTGCGCCACGGCTTGCCAGCAAAATGTAACAATTTTGCAGTTCACAGTGACTCTATCAACTATTTTCTTTCCTTCCTTCTTCCTTCCTTCCTTCCTTCCTTCCTTCCTTCCTTCCTTCCTTCCTTCCTTCCTTCCTTCCTTCCTTCCTTCCTTTCTTTCTTTTTTCCTGAGACAGGGTTTCTCTGTATAGTTTTGTACCTGTCCTGTATCTCGCTCTGTAGACCAGGCTGGCCTCGAACTCACAAAGATCCACTTGCCTCTGCCTCCCAAGTGCTGAACTGTTTTCTTTCTTAAAGACATCACAGTGAAAAGCAATGTATTCATTCAGCCAGACATTCAAATATGCTGGCTCCTTTTACTAAGAAAAAAACTGATAACTGAACTCTTCTTGTCAGAAACATAGCTGTACTAAAATCATTATGGAAATAAAAAAAATACCTATTATGGTGTGTGTAACTAAGGACCATGGGACAATGCTTTATAGCCAAAATGAATGACAAAATAGAGAAAAATCCCCAATTATAATAAGCCCTCTGAATTGAAAAGCCAGTTAGTGACAATTGACTTGAAACTGTCATTGAATTCAAGTCATCTTAAAGATCCAATAGTTTTCCTAAAAGAGAAGTACTGACAATACAAACATGATCTATAATTATGACCACGAGATTAAATGATGGCCAGGTCTAGAATCTCAAAACTTTGATATGACAAGCTACCAAATGAAGGATTCATCTCTCAAACAGACAGTTAAAAAGAAATCTGATCAAGAATTGTTATGTCGCCGGGCGGTGGTGGCGCACGCCTTTAATCCCAGCACTCGGGAGGCAGAGCCAGGCGAATCTCTGTGAGTTCGAGGCCAGCCTGGGCTACCAAGTGAGCTCCAGGAAAGGCACAAAGCTACACAGAGAAACCCTGTCTCGAAAAACCAAAAAAAAAAAAAAAAAAAAAAGAATTGTTATGTCATCATAAAAAATTATGCCTGACAGATGATATTTAAGTGACACCAAGGAAGATTTAATTTAAAGGGGAGAAGGGGATTATTAGCAATGCTACATGCTCAATAAGTTCAACCTTAAATCTCTACCTTAGACATGTCAGCAAATGTTCATTCAAGAAAAAATCCATAAAAAAGAACAAGGTCCCATTATAATGAGTTAGATAATATCTGGATGCCCAAAACATTCTTTTTAAAAGTAAGGATCAGCTCTTCCGCACACTTAAAGACTGTCTCCCACTGCTTATTTATCATGGGTCTGTTATGCAATTACACTTTCGGTCTCATTTGTACAGTATTCTCCACATACACTCATCTCTAAGTATGGAGTTGTCTGGCTTAGCACTTACCTAAAGAACACATAAACACTAGGTTATTTCAACTTTGTCTGAGGGGGAAAAAAAACGAAACACTAAATTATGCTAATATAGTTTTTTGAATTGAATCTTAAAGTCACTTTTAAGAAAAATGATCTGTGGTGACTCAGAAAAGATTCCTCCCTTAGTGTTTATAACTAATTTTAAATGTTTGTTCAAGGACCCCAAGCTTTGGCTAGTGTAAAGAACAGTAAACAGATGGGTAACTGGTCTTCCTGGTCCAATCTAATCTACAGTAAGAGTTCACTACAGTTCATTGCTGAAACTCAATGTCAAAAAAAAAAAAAAGATTTAATAACCTGATAGTTGTAAATTATTGGAAGCCTAGGAAGAGAACCTATCAACATCATACATTCAATTATTATTACCACATTAGCTCCGATCTTGATGTCAACACTGGCATAATTGTTTGTGTAACGCTAGATCCAGATTGCTTGTCAGTGTGCTGATTGCTGTTACATATGATTAGTCAGGGGACAAAGGAGCAGACTAATCAGTAACAGATTAGGAATACAATCTTGTTACACATATTTGGGGCTCTATTAACTAATTAACCATTAGGATAAGAGAAAAAACAATCCTAACTAGTAGGAGAAAGTGTGTGGTATTTTGATTGTATCCTGACAAATAAAGCTGGCTTTGGAGTTGGAGCATGGCTCTCTCCTTCTCTAAACCGAAGCATGCTTGTTAAAATAAAATCCAAAATCTCTGTCTCATGTCAGGAGAGCCACCTGATATAGAACAGAAGAGAAATCAAAATTAAAGGAATATTCTATTGCCACTAACCTCCCAATTCTTTTGGTTTTGACTCTTTAACACTTTTCTTAAGGTATAAATATTATCTCAAAATTTATAAGATTTTTATATATACATATATTTGTAAACTTTTTGCCATGAAATTAATGGTCATAATAGAGTACTAACTAATTCTAGAAAAAGGCCTCATTTAGGTTCCTGTACATGATTCTAGGTTTGAATCTCTATCAGGTATCTAGAAATTAAGTTTTGTACTCTGGACATACATAACAAATGATGGTCCTTTAAATTCTTCGAGATCTGTGGCATATGACATTTAAAATGTTTAAGTTTTTGGCAGTGAACCATGAACATTTATAACAGTGACCTTGAAGTCTCCAAAAGGATATTGAGGCCTCACAAAGACAATTCCACCTGGTAATGCCACTAAGCTGACAAACACCACCCAAGGATCAGCTTTGAACTACAAACTGCTCTGGACAATTTCAAGGTGACTAGCTGAGATGGTCCAGCCTCACAGACTACTCTAGCCAGGACTTGACATGAGTTCTGCACTTTCCCATTACACAGAGACTGGGCAACAAATGATATAGCTAACTCTCACAGGACTTGACAATTATCCCAATTTTTTTTTTTCAGGATTCCCTAAGATGCTGTCCACCACCACCACCCCCAGACAACTGGAAGTAATTTTAAGAACATGATGCCCACATTCCCAAGAGGTAGGATGAGTGATTTTTGGTTGTTTAGTGGGTTATGGATATTTGTCATCATTTAGGGGTTGTTGGTTACAAGTTGTCATTGGTAATGGATAAAAAAAAAGGGGGATATAGAAATGATAGGATATGAGTGCTCCTAAGTAAAGTGGAAGAGAACGTTTATTGCAGATATGAGGGAGAGCATGGATATAAAGGTAGATCATTGAATTTACTTTAAAAAAAAAAGTAGCTACTAGTTTTATATATTTTACATTGGTATGAATTTTTGTATATTGATACAAATTTGAGGTTATACTGTATATATGCTTATTTAAGGTATTTTTGAATATTGATACAAATTTAGTGTTATTTTTGTTAGAACATACTGTATATACATTTCTACTCTTGTTCAAGGTATTGTACCTATACAGCTCATTAAACAATGTAAAAGTTTATAGTCCTTGAAAGTTATTATTACAAATTATTTAGGATAATAAAGAAATGCAGGTTAGTAGTTAGTTACTTATTACAATAAAACTTTAAGTCAGGTATGTTTTCAAGGTCAAACAGCGATATATTTTAGATAGACACGTGATCTTCAAATATTTCAGAGATCTACAGAATATGGCATTTAAAATGTTTTAATAGCATAAGATATTTTATGACAATGAGACATGTCTGTTCATGGCAACACCAATCTACTTCAGAGAAGATGATGGACACAGAAGAACCTCCATATGGAGTTTACTTTCTTTGTGGTAAAAATCAGCCACTGGGCAAGAAACTGCCCTTGCCTTGACTACTGACAGTATGCTGTCCAAACTGGACAAGCAGAACGCAAAAGAAAGTGACTGCTGAACTTTGCCAAGACAAAGGAAGGCCCTTCAGAAAATCCTTCTTCACAGAAAAGTCTCTCAGATATTATAGGCCTGCAGGCCAAAGATGGATGCCCCAACATTATAAAGGAACCTTGGGTGACTGTCCAAGCAGCCAGCTGTTTCTGTCATTTCTTAGTTTTGGAAGTTGTCTGCACTTCCTGTTTACTCAGGTAATATTATATCCTTCTTAGGTCTCTAATGGAGTTGAAGACTAGATAGTTATAGTTTTCCTTGTTACCAAATTCAGAAAAGAAGTGCACTAAAGAGATATTAAGTGTATAAGGTTGAGAGACATAAAAAGATGGTTTGGGGTTGGTAATAAAAGTTAGGATAAAAAGTGAATTAGGTACAAAACTTTGGACTTACAAAGATAGGATAGATAATAGAGTATTTTCTCCAAATTTGTCAAATGCAAATGGACTAGACACTGTTAATGCAATTCTTGCCTATATATATTTGTATATAGTTATTATACTTATTATATATAGTTTTTCTATGTTAGTTAAAACCTTCACTTTTTATTCAGATAAAAAGGGGGAAATGTTGCATGAAATTTTGATTGTATGCTGACAAATAAGACTTGCTTGGAGTCAGAGGGCAGAGCTAGCCACTAGCAGACCAAAGAGATTTGGAGGACTATCGACAGAGAGGAGACAGGAGTAAGTAGTAAGGCAGGGCTGAAAGAGGATCTTGGACCTTCTGGATGGAGGAATGGTAGAGGTAGGAAGTGACTGTGGCTGCTCCCTGTTCTCTGACCTTTCAGCTTCTTTACCCCAATATTTGACTCCTGATTTTTTACTGATAAAGATTAATTAGATTAATGCTTCAAGACAGTTTTCCCCATGCAGTAGGATCTGGTTGACAAAGTAATACATAGATAACACATAAATAGGTAACATAAAATAATTCCATTTTTGAAAAATTTTTTTCTACCTATTTCTTCACTGCTGAAAACTTAAACATTTTAAGTTCCAGATCTGGAATTTAACTTGGTTGTGACCTTGACTGGGAACATGTAAAGAACAACCTGTTTTCTCTAATCCTCTGACCTCTCTCTGGTGTTGGAGCCACACAACAGGGATTAATGAAGCACAGGACAGAGAAGCTGTGTCTGCCCATACACAGTTTTGTTACACATTTACTTCAACGTTTTGTTTTATTTTATATTTCATAGGAACTGCTGAGGTATTAGTGTTTAGCAGTTAAGAAGCAACTCACTGAGTTCTAAAGTGTGAAGAACACATTCGATCTGAAGAACTGGCAGGGGCAGGGGGGGAAATCACACTCTAAACTTGACCTTGTAGTAATGTATAGTGTATAAAATCTGTCTGCTCACAGCAATTAGCTGAAGATAGCTGCTGGTTATTCTCTGGACTTTGAAAATCTGCGTTCCAGACATCATAGTAAGTGATCAATGGCCTTCAACACTTCTATGTAGCAATCATGCTTCACCTCCCAGCTTTTCCACCCAGCCCTGTCGTGAGGTTGGTGATGTTTTTTCCCACATCATCAGTACAACTACTATGATCATCATCATTTCTCCTTGGGATCTGGTTAGATGTCCTCTGGTATTTTTCTCGCCTCTGCTTCAAAAATTTTTGTATCTCAAGGTAAGGTCTGCACAATTTGGGGATCAGTCTTTGCCAGCTCCCAGGCAATAATTCAGCTTTTGAATTTTTTAAACCTGTTCAAAGAAGCATCATCTCAGCAACACATGAAAATAGTAATAATATAATAACAATAGTAAATAGGAAACATCAAAAAAAAATCTGTGAATCAAGGGTTAGGGAAAAGGCTCCACAGTTAAAGAGCTTGGTGCCCAGCAGGAGAACCAGAGCGCAGATGCCCAGCACTCACACTATCGTCCAGTAGGCATGGCTGCCCACCTGCAATTCCAACCTCAGCAGGTAGAGATGGGGAAATCCCCAGATCACTTTGGTTCAAGTCCAGCTTCTCAGGAAGATCTGGGATTGACTGAGAGACCCTGCCTCAAAACACAAGTTTGGAGAGTAATTAAGGGAGCTTCCCTACATCAACCATGAACTTCCACATGCTCACTCACATGAGCATATAAAGACACACACACACACACACACACACACACACACACACACACACACATCTATATCACATACATTTACATCAAAGGAAAAAGAGTGCAAATCAGAAAACTTTTCGTTGAAAATTAACATTCAAGCAGGTGATGAAACATGTTTTAAATAGGTAAATAAGAAAAGGCTACGTTATGAAGCAGAATGTTCTCAAAATCCATCTATCCTTGCAATCTTTCCGTTGTGGATACTCAGGCCCCATTGTAATAGAAAGCATAACTATTTTATTTTAAAAGACAATTTGCTTTTCATAATAAGTTTCTAAGTGTGATTCTAGGGGAACAGAGTCTTAGGTGCTTCTCTCCACACACAGAACAGTGGTAATGATATTTATTGTCTTTTGACTGTATTATGAATACATCAGAATTCAAACAGAGAACACATTTTTAACCCAAGATTTACAAAGATTCCTCCAGCACCATAACGATCATTTTTCTTAGGGTCAAGATCATTCGACACGTTCTAAAACCTACATGTCTGAGGTATTCGCATAGATACAAAGTAAAAATTTATCACCCTTTACTCAAAAAAATTACTATTCAAAACCACTGAATCTTAACATTCCATCAAATCTCCCTGTACATACCACAATGCTTATCTCCATATGTTTTTAAAGAGCCTCGAACTTAAACTTCCAAGGAACAGGTAGTAAGAGATATCCCTCATTAGAATTAATCTCTGCGATAATTGCTTAGCAAGCCAAGGATAAAGCTAAGATTAGATTACCTCAGGATCATAGCTTACCAAGAAGGTAAGACTGGCTAATATGATTACCTGTAGAGGCTTCTAACTTCTTACTCAGGAATTCAAGATCTCACCAAACTACCAGGAAGTTTAAGTTTAAAACCAGACATAAATATGCATGCCCTATGACCTCCACAGCTTAGAAGTTTTCAGGTGCAATGCAAACACAAATTAATTTTAAACTATTTCTTAACTAGTGATACTTGAACTCTGCCAAAATATGCTAACAAAATCCAAAGGAACTTTTTAAAGAAAATGTTAGATTACATTTCATTCATTTACATGTGTTTATTTACTCTCTCTTTGTGTGTGTGTGTGTGTGTGTGTGTATGTGTATGTGTGTGTGTGTGTGTGTGTGTGTGTGTGTGTGTTTGCGCATGCATGTTCAGAGCATGCTAAGACACGTGTGTGGAGACTAGAGAAGAATTTTTAGGAATCAGTTCTCTCTTTCCCCAACATAGGTCTATACAAGTCTCAGGATGGATCTGTGGTCTTCAGTCATCGGGTCTCAAGGAAATCACCTTGACTCACTGAGCCATCTCACCCTTTCTTTTAAAGACAGAATCTAAGTCCAGGCTAGCCTTCAACTTGTGATTCCCCTGCCCCAGACATCAAGTACAACAGTTTCTCTCTTAATTCTTTTAAATATTTGTTTTTAGTTCTATGTTTGTGTGTGAGTGCAAGTGTATGTGTGGTGTGCATCATCTATCCTCCGTTACCATTCTGCCTAGTCCTTGTGAGACAGGGCCCCTCCCTGAATTTGAAACATTTTTATCTGCTAGGTGGGGTAAGCCAGAAAGCTCCATGATTTTCTTGTCTCTGACCCCTTGGAACTGGGGTTCCAAGTGTGGGGTATAAGCCTGGGTTGTTAAGTGGATGCTGGGATCCAAATTCTAGTCCTTGTGACTGTGCAAAGAGAGATCTTAACTGCTAAGTCATCTCTCCAGCCCCCAGAATTCTCCTTTTCACACAGTGAAAAAGCAGTCTAATTGTCTTTCTGCTTCTCCCCCTCCCTGAATGCTGGGGAGTAAACTGAGAGCATGGCTAGCCAAGCAAGTGATGGATCACTGTCCCCAGCCCAAATCCAATTACAGGCTTCTTTGGTTCTTTTTTTAACCACGTTTTTTTTTTTTTTTTTTTTTTTTCTGTTTTCTTTGTCATGTACCAAGATAAAATGAAAAAAAAAAAAAATAGAGAAGGTATCCATCATACTCAGCTATGGTGGCAACTTCATTCTTAAAATGTAAGCATCTTGTTTGTCTAGACGCTTCCTCCATCAGAGGATAAATGAAAGCTTTGGCTAGAAGATATGAGAGTTAGAGGAGCCACCTTTGCCTTCCTCCTTTCATTTCTGCAGTTCTACCAATAAGGAAGCAGGTACACCTCACAATAAAGCCAGAAACCTACTGGTAGGAAAACCTGGATTTACTTTTGAGAAAGAGTTCCACACTGATGACTCTTCCCTTGCAGGTTTCTATCATTGGCGTGTGCCTCTGTTGGAGACATGGGGACCCCAATCTCTTCTAGTTTTCTTCCCAGTCACAGTCATGAGGTGAATGAGCTTCCACGTCCCGTGTGCTTCCATTGTGCTACACGGCCTTGCCACAGGCCCAAAGGGAACGGGCTGGTCATGTCAGACATTTATATAACAGAAGGCTAAGCCAGTAAGAAATACGTGGCCACTAAGCTCCGCCCTAAAGCCACAAGGCTCTGGGGAAAGCTGTTTTACATTTAAGCAAGTCATGTAGTTCTCAATAAGAGTACTGAAGTGTTTTACCCAAGAAAAATTGAAACTTGATGTGTAAGAGTCTGACCCCTATCATCCATCTTGAGTATCTACACCAATTTGATTTATATAAGTAATCACACACAAAAAAAGGGAGTTTTAAATAGTTGTTCATTTACCTCAGACCATCTAATCCCTGATCGCCTTCCTTCCCAGAAAGCTAATTGATGAGGAGCACTGATTACTTCCTTAGCTGATAAGACACTGGACCCAAGGCAGGCTTAGTGGCTTTCATCCTTTTTTTTTTTTTTTCTTTTTCTTTTGATTTTTCAAGACAGGCTTTCTCTGTGTGACATGCCTGGCTGTCCTGGAACTTGATCTGTAGACCAGGCTGGCCTTGCACTCAGAGATCTGCTTGCTTCTGCTTCCCGAGTGCTGGGATTAAAAACATACATGTGCCAGCATGTCTGGCTGGCTTAGTGGTTTTCTAAAAACACAAAACTGGAGTAAGCCATGAGCCTAACTCCAATGCAAGTCAGTTTATCTCTTCATCTTCAAATCTGGGTTTATGAAAAATGGTTCCAAAGAAAGCAGACTGGTGTCCTTGGAACACTGGGTTCTGGGAAACCTTGGGGTTTTTTCTTCATGTCCCAGAATCTAAGGTAAGCCAAACAAGGTTTCAATGAAATCAAACAGGGTCTTTAAATTTATTTTATAACGAGGGTTACATCGACTTTTAAACTAAGTGAAACGTCACCCCCTTATATTTTGACTACTAAGAGTTCTGATTTACAGCCGGGAAGATGACTCCAGTAAAAGTACTTAACCAACAGACCTGACAAGCTGAGTTCCCTTCTGGACCTGAGTTCTGCCCCCAGGTCCCATGATGGAAGGAGACAATCAACTCTTCAAAGCTGTCACGTCACCGCCACAGCTGTGACATGGCATGCTATCTGTCACACTTGCAATACTAATAAGTACGTTTTTTCAGTCAAGTGTTATGAAGGCAGCATGCGCTGGCAGGCGGGACACCTGGGAAGAGCAAGAACCTAACACTGAATCAGGAAGAGCCGCAGGAGCCGCCTTATTTGGAAATTCTAGATCATTTCTGTTTTTCTAAAGCCATGACAGTGTGTTTCTAAAATTCAATATTTATAACCTGGGGTTTTAAAAAAGGACCTACAGAGTAATAACATAAAACCCTCTGGTCCCCATCCCAGAGATACAAAAGACAGGCAGTCCTATTTCTGTCCCTTTACTTAAGGGATCTGAGTCATGGTTACCCAGTGATCTTTCTGATGAAAGCAAATACATATTTGTCCCATAAACAAATGGTTTCCCTAGGAAACTCGGGTGCCCCTAAGCTGCAGCTATCTGATAGGTGTTTCTGTGGCTCTAAGGGATATTTAGAAACTCATAAGGGTTTAATATCCTGTACAAAGATTGTCTAAATTAGTAACAATGTATATTGATATCTAGTGGCCTTTTTCTTATCTCTATTGGTCTAATTGCAACCTTCTGCAATTAGAAACCTTTTGGTAGCCTACAGGCAGAATTAACCACAGATAAACTGACAATAGAACAAACCTTCAGAGAAACAGTTGCCAAAGAAGGCAATGTCTGCAAGGCTGTTGAAACTGGTTGGGTTATGTTTGAAATTTCATGTAAGCTTTATGTTTGTTTTTTTGGTTTGGGTTCTGAAACCATCTCATGCAGCTAGGCTAGTCTAGGCTAGCCTAGGCTACTACCCCAGGATGCTCTCGAACTTCCCATGTAGCAGAGATGACTTTGAACTCCTGATTCTCCTGCTTCTGCTTTCCAGGTACTGAAAAGGTATGCCCATCTTGCCTGGCCACTTGAAATGGTATGTAGATTTTTAAAAAAATCTTTTTAGAAATATGGCAAGTCATATAAACTGCACAACTGTACATGCTATAAGATTAAAAAATACCAGGATTATAAAATAGTTACAGGACATCAATGTGCTGGCAAATCCTGTCATCTTGACTGTATTGAGAGATACCTGTGGCATTAAATGAGGCATACCTTTAGATGTTTTTTTCTAAAAGGCTTTTCCAGAAAGGATTAACTGAGGGGGATGACCACAGCGGCACTGTTCTCTCTACTTCCTGATCCTCTCAGATCAAACTCCTGATGCCAAAGGCTAATAAGCTCCTGTCACCACGCCTTCCCCATGGTGACAGACTTTATGTCCTGAACCATAAGCCAAAATAAACCTTCCCTTCCTTAAGTGGCTTCTTGTTAGGTCACAGCAAAGAGAAAAGTAACTAAGACAATCATTCTCTACACCTTGAAATTTTAGTACTGGAGTGGGACTCAGTCCTGGGAGGCCTTGTGGGAGACACACTAGTGCAGTTCAAGGAGCTTATATAAAACGATGTAGTATAGAACCTACCTCCGCACATTGTTCTGTGTATTTGAAATCCTCTCTACGCTATATAGGGTACCCACTGCCATTTTAATGTTACAGTTGCTATGCTATATAATTTAAGAGCTAATGACCCCCCCCCCAAAAAAAAGGTATACATGCAAGGTTTTTTTCCAAAATACATTTAATCCAGTTGATTCAATGGGAAATACAGATGTCACTGGCTATATTCTGTAAATTCATAGTTTTCAGTGGATGCAATAACCCACTGTCTACTACTCAGGATTTATCAATGTAAAACACACATTATGGTGAAGTGTCCCACTTTGGTCAAAAGAAAAAAAGATGACTGTCCCCAACATCACTGCCTACTTTCATGGCGAGGTGCTTGTAACGTATATAGACTATGGGGAACCTTTGTCATGCTTCTGCTTTAATGTATATCATATCACTTGATACCCTGAATTAGGTGGTTTGTTATAGTTTAATAAGCCAGAAAAAGCCCATGAATAGTGAGCCGCTGAAGGTACAGGAAAGCTGTGGTGAGAGATGGGGAAGGAGGGAGGTAGTCTGTTGACACGGAGGAACAAATACAACACTGGAACTTAAAACAAAAGGACAGGAAAACGAAGGTTTCAGCCTTTGACCTTAAAGAACGCTTTTGTCATGAGCATACACCTCAATCTCAAATATAAGTGACTTATCAGATTAACTGTGGAGGAAAAAAAAAACAAAACAAACAATGAATCAAACAAAGAATAAAAGGGCTTCTTCCAGAAGCTAAAAAAAAAAAATCAGGTCAGTAAGTTCTGAGTACTTGGGTACGTTTGCAATAACAGTCCTTGGTCTTGGGTTTGCCTCAGAATCAACTGTGGGTCTTGGCCCACACCCAGACTATGAAAACTCATGTATGCATACCATGGCCAGTCTCACAAATTATCTGATTCTGAAATCACATTTAAAAACAAACCAAAAAACCACCTCAATATACGTTTTATGAGAGATCTCTCATTCAAAAGAAATTTCAGTACTAGGATAGATCTCACTGGCGTAGCACCACTTGCTGAACATGCACACATAAGGTTCTAGTCTGAGCCCCAGCTTAGGAGGGGGAAAAAGAAGTTTGGGCAGAAGGAATTAGAAATACTGTTAGAATCATGTTGAATAGATTACCAAATGAACTAGTAGCCAGGTAGTTTATAAACCCCATCTCTACTTCTATTGATTTTATTATGTGGGTTTTGGAGACACTATTTCATGCAGCCTGGCCTAGAACTCAGGCAGCTGAAACCTGTCTTGAACTACTGATCCTTCTGCCCCCACTTTCCAAATGCTAGTAAATGGGGTGCACCACCACACCCCATTTATAAACAACATGCTTTTGCCAAAAGGAGCAATAGTAACATCTGAGGACAGAGCTCCCCCTTACCATTGGGGAGGCGGGGGAAGAAAGCAACAGCTACTTCACAGAATTCACACAGCTGATACAACTGAGTGGCACCAGCCACCTAACTGGTCCCAGTAAGTCCTTCTAACTGGTCCAGGAGAGTAGGCTCCAGTCATTCTGAATTACATCAGCAGCTGTGGAATGTTCCCTGAGATCAATAAACTATTGCTGTACTGACCAGAGTCTGACCCAGACCCTCAGAGCTTCCAGCTTGAGGTGAGTGAGTCAATTGTCAGCCAGAACTACCCATCTTTCAGCAGGTCCAGCAAGGCCATGCCCTGTCTACACCCATACACTGTGCAAACCTCTGAGCCAACCACAGGACAACCACAGTCTTGGGAGCTTTGTCCTGGGCCAGAGAATCAGTGCAAATCCTGGTATGCGGGTATGGGGAGGAGCACTGTTGGCCTGGATCCATGTAAGGCTTAGATTCTGTTTCTTCCACACTAGACCTCTGACAATACACACGGCGTCCAGAAAAAAAAATTCAGATTTCAGCAGATAACAGATCTATAGAACCTGGATCAGAATTAGTGGAATGTAAGTAATCCATGTAGGAAATCTATTAGTCAGTGATAGCTAACCCAACAACTTAAAAACCCTAAGCTTGTTTTGGGGTTGTTTTTTTTGTTTTGTTTTGTTTTGTTTATTTGTTTGTTTTAATTGTTAAGTATTGACAAAGAATTGACTCATGTCAATTCTCAGACTTCCTATTAAATTCTACAATCTATTTTGCCTGGCAGAATGTTAACCAATACCACATGATAATGACTAGTATCTAATAAACATAAAATGTAGGGATGTCAGGATCATGTGTAAAACAGAATGCTGTTAACACTGGAAGAAATTACATGTCATTAGCCATTATGTGAGCTTCAGGGGTTTGTCCAAAGTAACTGCAATATTACTGATTATTCTGTAATTAATATTAACAGTTTGACGATATATTTTACGATTTCTTGATTTTTTTTTTCCTCTATACTAGTTGGACACAGCTGTACTATAAAGAAAGCAACAAAGCTGAAGGTCTTCTTTTAGTTTTCTCACAACCCTACTGTGGGATCTGCATTGAGGGACTGGTGGTGATTGGCTTCTTTGACTTTGCGATAAATGCTGATGCTGAAGACGGAGGGTTAAGGAAATTCATCCTGTCACTCATGGGCATGGGTATAAGCATCAAGAGAGCCACTGGGAACATCTGGCAAACAAAGAGGACAGGAGCCAATTGGCAATACTGGTTTACAGTGGCAGTCATAGTGATGAGTACTTTGTGGAGTTTGCAAAAAGAAATAAGAAACAGTTATCTCATCAAGCGTATATCAAATAAAGCTCTTAGTAAGTAATCCAGAAAGGCAACAAACTTCTTTTCTGGAATGCTAGAAAGGCACATGTTACCTTTTTATGGTTGCATGTGTGATGTAGGTCATCACATGCTACCATATGCAATCTGGGGACAATTAATAGGTGCTCAGTCTCAAGGATAGATTATGCAAATAGATTATGCATTGTAAAAGCAAGCATTTACAATGATTGCTTTAGTGTCTCTTGGTGAAAAGTTCTGGCTTCTAAAGTGCTTAGAAAATACCACTAAGCTTTTCCTAACCCAGCACAACCCATCTTGGACAGCTCAAATGTCACAGCCCCAAGCTGGACACCTGGTGGAACTGAAAAATATGCACCACCTCCATGTACAGCCCTGGCCGGACCCTTCTGGGCCCTCCACCAGAACATCCCTATGGTTGACTTGCAGGACCTAACAGATGTTACAGCACATGCTTAAGCCTGCGTCCACTTCTCTGCTCCACCATGTCAATATCATTAGATGCTACCCTACCAAAATTAAATAGCATCACTTGAGAAAAGTAGCCAAACCAAGTCCCACCTGAAATTCAGGGGTAGGTGAAACTTAATAATAAATGAGTCAAATACCAGATTTTGACAAAAATTTTTTTCTTAAAAGATCAGGAAGTTATAGAAAGTTATCAGACATTGCAAAATCTTAAGTCAAGATGAAATACAGCTTTAGAGGCCTGTAAGTATAGCTCAGGGGTAGGGCATATGCTTAGCATGCATGAGACCCTGGATTAAATTCCAGCATCAAAACTTTAGGGAAAAAAAAAAACTTTATTATATTACATTGCAAACCTCCAATATTAATAACCATTGCAGAATGCAAATGAATCTGAGGGTAGTTTGGATCTATAAAATGTGTATTAACATCTATATAAGGAATAGGTTTTAAAGTGAAATATTTAATATTTAATGTTTAAAGAAGAAAGAGAAAGGTACGTAATGAAGATGCCCTCAAAAATAATGGACTTTTGCCAGGCATCATAGCACAGGCCTATGATACCAGCACTTAGGAGGCTGAAGCAGAATACCTAGTTTGAGGCTATCCTTGGGCTACGTAGTGGGACCACATTTAAAAAAAAAAATAATAATAACTTTTGAAAATTAAAGATTAGAGGCTGGAGATGTAGTCATGTTGTCCAGTTGGTAGCATGCTTGCTTAACATGTGTGAGGCCCTGGCTTTCATCCCCACAAACTGGGCATGATGGTGCCTGCCTAGGGCGGTGGTAAGACATCTGTGAGTTTGAGGCTAGTCTAATACATATATAGATTTCCAGGCCAGCCAGGGATATATACGGGGGCTGTCTTAAAACAAGCAAGCAAACAAACAAATTCTTATTTGTTAGTTAGAAACAAATGAAGCTGGGAGAAGTAGTATCTAACCAGAATGTCTGCATCTCTGTGTCTATGATAAAGAAAAAGTAAAGTAACTTGGTTTTCTTGTTGTTGCTTTGTTTTGCTTTGAGACAGGGTCTCATGTTTCCCAGACCAGCTGCAAACTTGCTCTGTAGCTGAGGATGGCACCGAAGTTCTATCTCTCAAATGCTGGGATTGCAAATGCTTAGTTTGTGGGGATCAAATGACCATGCCCAGCAAATAAAAATTATTTTTTTCAACATGTACAAAATGTTTTGAGATATATATATATATATATATATATATATATATATATACACACATATACATATACATATACATATACATATACATATATATATATATATAATTTTAACTGATAACCATAATCTGTGGTCATATTTTATTTGTGCACTCCAATAAAGTTTATCTGAGGATCAGAGGAAAAAGCCAGCCACTATAGTAAACAGAGGTCAGGCAATGGTAGCACACACCTTTAATCCTATCACTCCGGATCTGTCTGGATCTCTGTGAGTTCAAGGCCACACTGGGAACAAAGCCAGGCGTGGTGGCACATGCCCTAAACACTACTTAACCATGAAGGTCTGGAGGGCTGTACAGACAAACAGGAAGTGACAGAGCTGGGCAGGTAGAGGAAGTGATGTAGCTGGGCGGAGAGAAGAAATGAGATGGCAGAACAGAAAGGCATATAGGCATGGGCATACAGGAAGTAGGTCTCTTTGGAGACTGAGGTGTTGGTGAGATGAGGTTGTCTGTGGCTTGTCCTATTTTTCTGATCTCTCAGTTTTTCACCCCAATATCTGGCTCTGGGTTTTTATTAATAAGACCATTTAACAATTCATCCTGCAATAATCAACTAATGAATTTTCATCTATCACCACACATATTGTTCTGTGTATGTGTGTGAACAATTAAACTTATTTCAAGTATGTGATACTTATTATTAACTATAGTGACAATGGTGCACATGAATTCTCCAGGATTTACCCATGTCTAACTGTAAATTCCTACCCTCTGACAGACATCTCTCAGTTTCCCCATCCACTTGTGCCTAGTGTCTACTGTCTCAAGTCCAAGTGCTTAGGATCCATTTGGAAGGTCATTCACTGCTCATCTTTGCATCTGAAAAAAATTCAATTACTTCACTTCCTTTAAGTAACAGCCTAGATTCCAACCTCAACCTTATTCTTCACTGCAATGGAGGGCAAATGATGTAGTCTCACTGAGTCTGATTTTACTTGAATTGGATTTTGAAATAGGATTTGCTCTGCCTTTCTTAGTCTATGAACAACATCAAATCAATACCTAGGTCTTTGTATTATGCACATCTTTGTCAATTAGAATGCCCTCCTTGTTTCATATCACATTATCTATAATATTCTCAATTTGCTTTAATTCAGTATGTCACTTGGCAAATATCTTCATCTTAAGCAAAGAATTATTTTATTACAACATATCATAACCAAAATATTACTGAAACTTTAGTTTTTGGCTCAGGAAAGGCCAAACTCAACCTCATATTTCAAAGTCAGTTATAATTTCCATTTGTAAGGAAAATATAAAACAGTTGAAAACTAATGTCTTATCATGGCCAATTCTTTTTAATAGCTTTCCGGTTGGAATACAGAAAACATAACCAACCTCACTTTAAAATTCAGAGGGAGAGATGGCAGGTCCATTAAACAGAGAAGGATCGTGTCCTGACTAGGCTGGGGCCACGGGTTTTAAATATAGCACACTAATTTGGGACATAAGCATTCCACTTTTGCTGTACGGGGCTACAGTTTCGCAGGAAGACGTACCTTCTTTAAGGGGAGTCTTTTAAACGGCTTGACAATTTATTAGAAATAGGCAGCGGAGGGCATCTGTTTTCACAGGGCAACTGTTCAATTAATCTGTGTTAATACAGCCTCAAAGCACTTGGATGCAGTAACAGGATGTGGGTGTAACAGGATCAGACAGCCTAACATCGGATAGGCCCTGACACATGCACCACGGTCAGGGCAAAGCAAAGGAGAGGGGAGAAAGCTTTTTCCTCTAGGATCTAAACATCAAAACCCTCCTGCAGTCTGGGGTTTGTCTCCAAAACATCCAACCTCACCTGAGTTAATACTCCCATTCTAAAAAACAACCGAACACCTCTCCCAAAACAAAGAGACTGTTGGGGCTGTGCTCAACTTGGGTTTTGTGAATTAATGAAATGTAAAAGCCACCTGAAAGCACCCCCCCACCGCCCCCCAAACAAGATGGTGTTCTTACGTATCTGCTGTCTAGGGACTAGGGCAGAGAAATAAACTGGCGACCTAGAACTGATATGGGCACTTAAATACAGTCAAGGCTCACAGAACAGGTCGTGGGAGACAGAAGTCCACGCTACCTGAGGCAGGAACACTACCCACCTCAGCAAGCCTCTGCAGGGACTAGAAGCCATGTGACCTATCAGAAAGATCTCTCAATTAGCCCTGCCTGTATGCTTTGATATGTGATAACAATCCTTTGTTTTCAAAGGGGTTAGTAGAGACCTTTGAAAGCAAGCAGCCAGGAATTCTGTGGCTATCTCTAGCTGGTCAAGCAGCCAAGACTGTCACTGGTGCCTGGCGGACTGCTGAGACTCTGAGGAAGGGCAGGCAAGTGGACCTCATCCTGACCAGCATTCTTCAGATTCCTTTCTACTCGGGTTTTGTAGGGTTCAAGAAGATCAGGAATGGAGGGAGGGATGATAACCAAGGAAAGGAGGCTCCGTTCAAAATTCTAACAACTTGGCCAGCAGATAAAGTCAATGAAGAAATACAAGCAAGTCTCCTTTCAAGGGAATCCAGATGGTTCCTGATTAAAAGTGGAATCCTTCCAGCTATGGGATAGTGGCTGAAACATACAACAAGAGTCTTGGGCAAACGAACTCTTCCTTGGCCTCTGTATTTATAAACAGGGAACCTGCAGCTGGCCTGGACAGCCAGGTCTGTTCAGAAGGATCAGAAAAGAGATGTTACAAAAAGGCTGGGATGGAAAGAAGCGCCATTTTCTCTGGCATTCGGCACCCTCCATTGTCTTATCTTTGCACTTACTCTTCATTCAGTATTTTTCCTGACCATGCTATTTGCAAATATTTTGTAGATATGAAAATTTAAGAAAGTAAATCATTCTTCTTCGGCTGCATTTCTAGTAAGCTGCAAGAGTTGTGACCCAAATCTATGATCTGGATGACCCCAATATCTACTGAGGGCTACCTTATTTGGGGCTGAGATAAAGAGAAGGACTTAGTTCAGTGGTTCTCAACCTTCCTAATGCTGAGACCCTTTAACACAGTTCCTTATGTTGTGGACCCCTCAACTATAAAATTATTTGATATTTCATAACTGTAATTTTGCTACTGTTAAGAATCATAATGTAAACACCTGTATTTTCCAATGGTCTTAGGTGACCCCTGTGAAAGGGTCATTCACCACCTCCACGTCCCCCAATAGGGGTCACAACCACACAGGTTGAGAAACAGAATGTGAAAGATGTGGTGGGAGGCGAGGCAGAGAAGACATGGAAGTGGGGCATCAACCCTCAGCAATCCTCCATATTGCAGGGAGAATCCAGAATAGCCAAGAACTGACTGATGGTTTAGCAGACTCGCTGCCTGCCTGCCTTCTTATCAGTCCATCCCACCCTAAGGCTGGCTTCCTTATAGAGAGGATGTCTGGCCCAGCAGGAAACACTAGCTGAGTTACACCCAGCAGCCTTTTGCACACAGGAAGGACAGAGATGTGGTTCAGAAGGCACTGAGGACAGATTGTTAATGTGGTCGAGTGCCAGCTCCCCATCAGCTAAGGATTACATGAGACACACTTCTGGGAACACTTGACTTCTAGACAGTGCTATACGCTAGTAATTATTATCATTATTGCCACAGGCAATGAACTTCTTTACACGGTATTTTTACATGTACCATAAAGAATAATGTCTATTCCAAACTAACACATCGCACCATGACATGACAGATCACCAAGTTTATAATGCAAATTCTTTCATTTCTCCTTCCACACGAGACTTCAAATCTGAAATAACTATAAAACAGTCCAACAGTATTTCTCGCTACCCTAAATTTGAAAATGCAAAGGGAAGAATGAATTGTTACACAGCCTAATAGACTTTTTAAATGTTTGACTATGGTATCTATCATAAAATCCTTCCAATGAAAACATACATTCTCAGTGAATTCTACTGGTATTTGTAAGTCATCAATGTCAATCATCAATGAAAAGTTACACACACACACACACACACACACACACATACACATCAATGAAAAGTTACACACACACACCCTCTTACAGTGGGACAACTATAAGAGCCCAATACTTTTCAGTTGTCCCAGCAAGGTTCCAACTCACAGGCTGCATTTGCTGTCTCTTCTCCCTTGAATAACTGCGAAGAACAAAACAAAACAAAACAAAAATTCCCTCCTCTCCTCTCCTCTTCTAGTTTGTAGTTCTATAAATTGAACAATCAAAAGGCAGATTAGGAGGATACACTAATTTTATTTGATGGAAATATTGTTTACATGAGGGATGGAAAACTCCACCGAAAAGAAGTAAAGCCCCACAGAGCTTAGGTACCACTTAGCAACAATCTATAGTGTAGCTGTCATGAGACACAGGGCTGCCAAGAGCAGCTACTTGTGGGAAAGAAAAAAGCTAGAGGAAACCAAGGGGTTTGCCTATGTAGACTAAGGTCAGTGCCATGTCCATGGGACTCAGTAATAAGCTTCTTCCTGATATAACAGACACCATCACAGAGGGAAATTGATCTACATCTAGGCAGAAAGGGAATGGGCCAAAGATTCAATGGTCTGCTATTTCTCAGCTGCCTTCAGGTCAAAACAATCCTTACACCAAATGCAGAGTCTGCCTTCCCATTCACACTCTCACTGACTCTGTCTCTTTTGTCCCTCACTTGCCTATTAACCTCTTTCTTCACAACCTAATCCCCAGTGGCACAGGAATGTATTGATCGGTGTGTCTGGCTTGCTATCTACCCAATAGGGCAGAAGCTCTGAGCGATCAGGCATTTTCCTTCTCTTCTCCCTTTTCATTTTTCATTGGCTGGATCTGAGTTCTTAGTGTTGAGTTGGGGTTCAACAAACGACTTCGCATATTTACACTGCAGTATTCTTAAAATTACAATTCCTGTTATTTTGATGGTATGGAAATTTGGATTTATTAACTTATGAGGTGTACCCATATTTACTCACTATATATTTATAGTATTGTCTTCTTTTTTAAAGTGAACATGGCGCTGGGGTCTAGCTCAGTGGCAGAACACAGCTATAGTATACAACAGAACAAATAAACGAGTAAACAAACAACAGAATCTTGGCCCCTAAGCCTATACAACACACAGTACAACAGTAAAAAACTGGCTCACTAGGCATGCAAACAGTGGGTAATAACGTTTATGTGGGTCTAGTTAAGTGGACTCCAGACCCTACACCATGACCTATGAAAACAGCATTCCCCATCATTGTTGAATTTAAAGAAAAATATAGTGCTCTTTGGTGGCTAAAGAGTCTTACCTTTGAGAACTTCCGAGAATTAATGTATATAACTTTCTCTTTACCCACATAATAGCAGGAGAGACATTAGCAGCAGGAAAATGGGAAAGACAATGTTCTATTTACATTTGTGAAGTCATACAACCCAATTATGTTCCCACTGAATGGCTTTAGTAAACTGAAACCACAATTTCACTAATGTCTACACTGAAGTCCCAGCTATGTCTGCCTGTTAAGACTAAAAACGTCTTGCAGACAGACTTTCACCTACACAAGTGCCCATGGCACCATTAAATGAGAGGACCGCTTCTTTCAGTCGGCAGGCCAGGTTGGTTTTCTATTATTGTTCCTGTTTATCTTTATGATGTCCGCTCATCTCATTTTCCTTAAGTACTATATTATAGCTGAAGGGCGAACACAGCAGCAGCAGTTTAAATCACTCAATAAATAATCCAAGCATCACCAGGTACTTAGCACGTGAGGACCTTCGCTACATCACTACTCTGTCAAATGTTAAATGTACAACAACAACAACAAAAATGTACAAGTGAATAGCTCCAGTTGCTTTAAACAATTTAATGCATACGTTAAATTTTCTAATTACAAAGAATTTACAAGAGCTGAGATTTAATGATAAAAATAACAAACCAAATATGAAATGGGATCTATAGCATAATTGCAAAAATGCTTCCAAATATGATGTAACCAAAAAAATTTTTTGGATAGAACATATGCTTTTATATACTTTTTCTTTACTTTCCCACCATGAACTTACAGTTATATTTTTATTCTCCCTCAATACTGGAGATTTTAAACAGAGAGTTGGTATGAGATATCTGTACACTATGTGAAGATACAATGCTGTGATTGGTTTAATTAAGAGCTGAATGGCCAATAGCGAGGCAGGAGAGGTTAGGCAGGACTTCCGGGGACAAAGAGAACTCTGGGAAGAAAAAAGGCAGAGAGACACCAGTGAAACTCTGAAGAAGTCTGACATACGGTACAGAGCAGAGGTAACCGAGCCATGTGGCAGAACGGCGATTAATAGAAACAGGTTTATTTGAGTTGTAAGAGGTAGCTGGGGACAAGCCTAAGCTAAATAAAGGCCAAAGTCTAATAATTAAATGTAAGTCTCCATGTCGTTCCTTGGGGTTGGTGGGAGAAAAGAAGGTCTGACATTATAGGGTGTTACAGACGCTAGACAAATGCTCTGCCCTTTGGCTGTATTCCCAGCCCTCTTCACTTTCGATTTTGAGACAAGTCTCACTGAGCTGCCCTTGTTGGCTTTCTCACGCTGTAGCTGAAGCAGGGCTCTCAATCATTCTGTTTGACCCTCTGAAGAAGCCGAGAGCCTGTGCTACCCTGGCTTGAATTGGTATTCTTTCAAACTCAAAATTCAACTTAAACATACTTCAAAATGACCCCCATAAGCATCTTACAGCTCAAAACTTTTGTTCCAATTGCTAATAAATGCTACAAAGAAAACTGCTTTAAAACTGTAAATTTTTTAGGAATTAAAAAACCCATGTGTAACTGCCAAAGAAAATGGAGGACTCTATTTTCTTTTTTCGTTAGCCCTGAACTGGTAATCATCCTGCCTTTGGCCAGAATTGCAGACATAAAGTACCATACTCAGGCACTTCCCTGTGCTTTCACCTGATTGCTACAAGCTGTGAAACTTCTAAGTATTGCCACATAAATCACCATAGGCAAAATCCAATGACTTGCACCAGGAAATAAAGCAAACGCATAAACTAAACATACTTAAAGGTCAGTAATTCCTTTGTGGGTAAAGCCTGGCCGTGGATGAGAATTACTCCCAACATCCAAACAGAAAAATTCTTAAGTCTAACTCTAGGATCACTGAGCTAAGTCACATGAATAAATATAAACTCTCTTCACAGTTCTCTTACACAATCCACAACATCCATGCTGATAAATGTTTTAGGAAAAGATGAAAAGCACCTTCCAGCTGTGAAAGTTCGCCCGTCGAGCATGCTTTCATATCGAAGAACAAACACTTTGCAAGGAGGAGCACTCCACGGGATCACACTATGCCTCCCCTTCCCGGACCCGTCATACCAAGCCAGTAAGTTTCCACATTGGCTTACATTCTGAAAATATTTTACATGCCAGGAATGCACTGGGCTTAACTTGTCAAAAATCAAAAATCATCATACTTTTAAGTATAGCTGAGTAAGAAGAACATGTTCACATGCATGCATGCACTAATACACACTCTTCCAAAAGAAGAAAAAAATATATGTATATTCCACATATATTCATATATATATGAAACCTTAACCCTGCCTTTTCCAAAAACAGAGTTAAGTACAGTTCCTCATATGTGTGCTTACACACCCAAATATATAATAAGTTTTGCATAGTAACAGCATATCTCCCTTCCTGTAAATAAGCAGTTAGCATTTCAACCAAAATCCTACCTACTTTGATCAAAACAGTTTTCTCCAAATCAAATGGCACCTTTTCTGAATGCACCAAATGTCCTTGAGACTCCTGACTCAATATTTAACCAAAAGCAATAATCTGACATCCCTAATGTATTAAGTAATGCAACAGCATGGACCTAGGAAAGGGAAGAGCGATAAAAGAGAACATAATCAGACAAGAGGGATCCTGAGGGTGAAGAGTCATGTGATTGTAAGCAACTCAGCATCCCTAGATCTGGTCTTCCTCATCAGTAAAATGAAGGGGCTTAGAAAGGGTTGATGGACTGATTCCACCTTCTCCCAGTGAAGCTCCTTTGTAAGGCAGCAGGAATGAATGATCAGTCTTATAGGTTCCACTGTCCAATATGGCAGCTACTATGACTGATCTGAATTAAAATATGCACAATGGATAAAACTTTAAAGACAATATTAAAAGGCAATATATTTCATAATTAGCTTTATATGGGTCACATGGTGAAAGAATATTTTGGATTTTCTGACAAGGAAAAAATTTATCTATCTATCTATCCATCCATCTACCTATCTATCATCTATTAATCTGTATTAGTGATAGAACCCAGAGCATCATACATGTTAAGCATGCACTCTACCACTGACCTTTAACTGCTTTTACATTTTTATGTGGCTACTTGAAATTTCAAAGTGGATTTAATAGTTCCATGATAGTTTTATTGGACAGTTCAGACTAGGAGTCAGGTCCAGGCCAGAGAACTACTGAGATGAAATGACTCCAGGGGAGCACCGGCATGGAACAATGCCATCCCTGGCTCTTCACAGTGGACTTGGAGCTTCTATTTCCACACTGTACGTAATAACAATTGTTTCAAAGCCATGCTTCTGTTTTCCGATTTTGCACACAGGCAACGAATCAACAGCATACACCTCTGTGTCTAAAAATAATGTCACAGCCAGGTGGTGGTGGCTCCCGACTTTAATCCCAGCACCCTGGAGGCAAAGGCAGATGGATCTCTGAGTTCAAGGACAGCCTGGTCTACAGAATGAGTTCCAGGACAGACAGGGCTACAACAGAGAAATCCTTAAAAATAAACAAAATGAAGTAAAATAAAAATAACGTCACATTATGACTCTAGGACAGGGCTTAGTCATCAACTGCGGACCCTAAAAAGAGCCCTAAATGGACCTTTATACAGGTTTCTTCAGCTTTCATCTTCACTTAAGAGAACCAAGAACTCCAGCTAACTTAAAAAATAAAAGAGAAGCTTTCAATGAACTATGTTAGATGTTTATTTAACACAGAACCAAATGAAGTATGTCATACCATTGAGACATTTTAAAGGAAACCTTCACCTGCACACCAAATGCCTATGGCAGACCCTCCATGTACTCCCTAATGTTGATGGTTATGTCAAGCCTGCTTATAACTGTAGGTTTTCCCCACAACTTCACCTCCAGTTTCCAGGTATATATCTTCATTTGGCTACTTTTAGAGTACCTGAAATGAAGCCCAGTGGTAATGGTGCACGCCTTTAATCCCAGCACTTCGGAGGCAGAGGTAGGCAAATCTCTGAGTTCAAAGACAGCCTGGTCTATAGAGCGAGTTCAAAGACAGCCAGGGCTACACAGAGAAACCCTGTCTCAAACCTCTCCCCACAAAAAAGAATAACTGAAAGGATTAGAAAGTAGATATGTAAAATGGATGTTAAACTGGTGGCCCCATTTCTACTGATGCAAGACATACATTCAAGTTTCTTTTCTCTTTTCACACAAATCTTCACACTCTGGGTAAAGGAAGTTATGTATCAACAGATGTGAAGAGCTCTGTAGTGGCAGAAAAGTGGTTTAACATGATGGGCAGATCTGGCTCAGCTGAGGTTCTGAATACTATACTCCTTTCTAAAAACAACAACAACAACAACAAAAAAATCCCTCAAAGCTTATTTCACTGCTACTCCTTTCAAAGAACAAGTCCAACAACAGTCTTTAGATGGAATGAACGACAGTTTATCCACAGGGAAGGGAAATTGATGCTGCCATTTCTTTTGAGAACCACTGAAATTACCTCCCCCCCCCCAATATATTAGCTGGAAGGATTCCCCAGGAATTTGAACATGCTCTGAGTTCAGGCAGCCCCACTCTTGGGTGATCCCATATACAAATGAAAAGCATTCTCCACCTCCTCTTCCATCATTCTATAAAGGTTTCCTATGTGGTTAGCTAGCAGATAAGAACAGTGGGAAAAAAATTCCAAAACTTGCTTCTAATTGCTCATGGAGAATCTGTGTTAATTGAGAACATTTATTAGTCTTCTCATTTTCGTCTACTCCCTTTACAATACTATATTTTATCTACATTACAGAATGTTAAGGCTAAATATTTGACTCCTCTATCCTTAAGAATAATGCCTGCTCAGGATGGTGGTACACACCTTTAATCCTAGCACCTGGGAGGCAGAAGCAAGAGGATCTCTATGAGTTTGAAGCCAGATCCAAGGCTACCAAGAGTACATAAGACTCTGCCTCAAAAAAACAAAACAAAACAAAGTAATACTAATAACAGCCTGGAATGTGTTTCCTGGATGAAATGTGCTCAGCTAATAAAACACATTTACCAGACTCCCTTGCAGCTAGGTACCACAACCTGGTCAAGCTTCAGCAGATATTGACAAGAATTTTCATTAAAGCTCCTAAACCTAGCTGAATTGTAGTCATCAGTAGCCACTTCTGTTTTAAGAACATTAAAAGTACACTGTTGCTCAGAAAATGAAGTTCAAATTCATCAAGGGCCTCCAAAACCCTAAATCTCCTACTGCTTATCCACATAGCCATCGTTTCTCTTTTAGAACCTCTACCCCCTTGCTATTCTTCATCTCTGGGAACCCCACTCTGCTCTGGCTCACCTCCATTTACCTTTGAAACCCTGTTGAAATAGTCTTGGCCTTCTCTGTGAGGACATTATATATCCTTTTATTGTACCTTATATTGTATATATCCTTTGACATATTATGGCTAATTATTTCTTTCTCTACTTCTCTCTTCTCTACTAGATGGTGGAATTAACAAGATTAACAAGGTACAGAAAGTTATTTCTCCATATACAGCACCACAGAAATTCCAGCTAGGGCTCTTGCTGAAACATAAGCCATCTTGTACATGTCCATGAATAAACAATTTTAAAAAATGTAAGCAAGGAAAGAATTAATGAGTAGCAAATAATTCATAAAAGCTCATAACTTCCCATTGATGTCAGCATCACTAAAATGATACTCAAAGTCCTTAAGAGAATTTGCAGAAGGTATAGAACATGTGACCGCCAAACCCAAATATCCCACTAAAACTCCAGCATTTATCTCAACTCCTTGGTTGACCACAGAATCAGGGACTTGGAACTAGGTTGTATGTGTTCAAACTCTGATATGAATGAGCCAACAAGCAATGAGTCAACATGTCAGGTTACTTCAAAATTATAAATAATTTAATGTGATAATTACCCCTGGAATATTTTACCAAATGCCTGTTCTTCTCCAGAAAAAGAGATTGGTACTGATGTTTTCTCATGTCATCAGTTTTATATGAAATCAATAAATACAACTAGAAACCTACACACAGGAGAAACACATTCAACAGAATTCTTCCCATCTGTGTCCTTACAAAATGCCCCTCAGAAGTTCACAAGCAGACAAATGGAACCTCTGAGCCCAGCTCATAAAAGTGAAACATTACATCAGAAAAAAAAAAGGGGGGGGAGATTCTGATCCCATTCTTTATTAAAATCCCAATACAGTGCTTGGCCACAAATGGAACATCTTTATCACACTCTCTCACCCTAAGACTTGGGGACCATTACAGAAAGGGTGTGTGTGAGGGTTTTAAGAGCCAGAGGTCCTGAGGACCAGAGTAAAACAGTGTTTTCTAAACACGGCAAGACTGCTGCAAACTTGACTGACAGCAGGTGTGGTTGCCTGTGAAAGAACTGCGCATGATCAAGCCAGTCAACATTCCAGTATGGATGGGGGCGGGGCTCACTCTTGGCTGAGTTATTGACAGTTGATGGCTTCTGGAAGAGGGAGAGTCAGTTTTCTTCAAGGGTGTGGCCCTTGGCAGGTGGATCACACTCCAGCGGATGGCCCCACATCCATGAGCACAGAGAAAGCACAAACTGTACTTGTTGGCTTACTATTTTATATAAAGACATGAAGTTGGGAGGAGTGGAATAAAGGGGAATGGATCTGGGAGGAGTTAGGTGAGAAATGGGTGGTTAATAGGATCAAAAAACACTGTACTCACACATGAAACTCTCCAAGAACTAAGAAAAATATACTAAAGAAGAGAAGAGTATCTGAAAAGTAAATAAGTCAATTCCAGTATACACTCTAGGATGCCTGCTCCTTTATTATCTCGGTCCTGGGCAGCTCTGACAGCCATGCTGATAAATTACTCAGTGGTGGGGACATTTCTGGCCGGCAGGCTTCCATTTCACTGTTTGAGCCATAGTCAAATTGTTCTGGCTTCCCTCGGGGATTCCTTCCTCTCATCACTGAATAATACTGCACTCTCACCAATACACTCTTGCAAGTAGGACTCTTCACAGTTCTTCAACTAAGGGCAAAATGTAAGCCACTTTCACATCAGGAGCTTTGATTAAGCTGGGTGCAGGAACACACACCTTTAATCCCAGCACTCAGGTGGCAGAGGCAGGCAGATCTCTTGTGAGTTTGAGACCAGCCTGGTCTATGTAATGAGTTCCAACTACATAGTGAAACTCTGTCCAGAAAAAAACAAGAGAAAAAAAAAGGGGGGGGGGGCTCAGTTTACTTTTAGCAAGCTTAAATTTCCTGAATCCTTTGGTGAAAAAAAGATTTAATACTTGACATAAAACATTTTAAAAAAATAAACAAACAGGAAAAAGATACAAGGCTAATCATAATGACCTAAATTAGATTTTCAATGCCTGCCAACTTAATGGCATAGAGTTGGCTTTCAGCCATTGGAAAATACAATTTCTTTGCCATTTTCTCTCCCCCACCTTTTCTTTTTCTCTTTGTGGCCCTGGCTGTCCTGAAACTCGCTCTATAGACCAGGCTGGCCTCGGACTCAGAAATCCATCTGCCTCTGAGTTTTAGGATTAAAGGCGTGTGTCACCACTGCCTGGCCAAGGAAAGCACAATGTGCACAGTTTCTTTAGAAAACACAGGTAATAGAATTCACACTACTTTTAGTGCAATGTTGATCACTGTCACACTAAACTCAGAAGGAATTACAAGGTGTCAAATGGCAAGCATGGGCAAACAAATGTCACCCAAGCAAACACTGACGACAAGGTAATTTTCACTTTGACGGTCACAGAATTTAACTGCGGTATACAGTATGAGGTGTTTCCTTCTAAACCTCACTCAAACAAAATCATTCCTAGGAAGTTCCAACTGAGATTACCATCATCAACCAGGAGACGGATGGAATACATTCTAAGAATGGTGGTACAAGCCTGAAACCCCAGAATTCGAGAGGCCGAGGCAAGAGAGTGGAGCTTACAGACAGCCCGGGCTACAGCCTGAGTTTGAGGCCAGCCAGAGCGACACAGCAACATCCTGCCTCAATTAAAGGGGTGAGTGCACGTCTAAGGTGGGAAGAGCCCAACTAAATTTCCTGAAGAATTGTGAATGAATGGCATTATTAAGTTACTGACAGTGTTTATAAAAAAAAATTTAGAAAAGTATCCTTGTTCATAATCTTTATAACATAAAGAGAAACTGCCTCAGCTATCCAGGATCAAACCTGTACACATTTATTATTTTTTTATGTGAATGCATATATTTGTGTAATGTGAGAGAGTGCTAGTACTAGCCCTGCATGTCTGGGTAGAGGTCAGAGGTCAACATCTTTCTCTATCATTGTCCACCTTATGTTTTGAAACAGAGTCACTCACTGACCCTGTAGCTCACATTTCTGCTGGACTGGCTGGCCAGTACATCCCCGGGATATCCTCCTGTCTCCACGTTCCCAGCATGGGAGTCACAGACACGTGCCATGTACCTAGCTTCCACATGGATTCTGGGAATCCAAACTCAAGTTCACAATTGAGCAGAAATCACTCTACCCAGTGAACCATCTACCATGCACCAAATCACCCAATTCTTGATCGTTGCACTAAAGAGTTTCTACAATCCTTCCTGAAAGTATTTATCAAATATTTAGTAGTACTAGATGTAAGGTATTGCCATTAATGATAAATTATAGAAGGCAGTATGGTCACAATCAATATTAATATTCCCCTAGTCCCCACTTTCATTTATAATATTTAACTACCTCAAAGCAGACCTCAGCTCAAAGTCATTCTTCCACATTACAGTGAATGGTTTGGATACCTCAGTTTACCTCAGGGTAGTAATCTCGCCAGAGACACCAAAAACAATCTACCTAAAATATTAACCCACAACAACACACTTCCATATAGAGTTCTCCTTCACCTCTTCCCCACCTAAACTTCCAGACTCCTGTTTCCACACCACTTATTGCTTCCTGTTCAACAACGAAAAAATGAATTTTCCTTTTCTAAATATACACACATGAATCAAGGCCTCTCTGAAAGTGATGGTCCACTCGACTGGATTTAGAACCGCCAGGAGGTTTAGTTCTGGGTGTGGCTGTGGCTGTGCTTCCAGAGAGTTTAAAAGAGGAAGGAAGACCTATCCTGGTTGCCAGGCCAGGGTGAATAAGAAGAACTCAAGCTGAGCAACAGCATTCATCTCTTTGCTTCCTGATTACAGATGGAACGTGACCATCGGTCTCATATCCCTGCTACTTCCTTGTCATGAGCATATGTACCCTCAGTCTGTGAGCCAAAATAAAACCTTCCTTCATGGCTGGGGATATAATGGTTATATCCCCTTGAGACTCTGGGTTCAATACCTACCATGAAGTGGGGGCGAGGGAGGCTTCCTTCCTTAAGTTGCTATTTTGTCAGTTTTGTTTTGTTTTGTTTTGTTTTGGTTTGGTTTTTCGAGACAGGGTTTCTCTGTGTAGCTTTGGAGCCTGTCCTGGAACTCACTGTGTAGACCAGGCTGGCCTTGAACTCACAGAGATCAGCCTGGTTCTGCCTCCTGAGTGCTGGGATTAAAGGCGTGCGCCACCACCGCCTGCCTTGTGTCAGTATTTTATCATAGCAACAAAAAAGTAACTAATATACCTGGCAAGAAGACTTAGCCAGAAACTTCTCTATAAATACTGGATTTTAATTTTCAATATAGTAACATAATTTAATATGCAAGTATCTGAGAATCAAATATTCTCCAAATGAATCTTCACGCTGGGCGGTAGTGGCACACGCCTTTGATCCCAGCACTTGAGAGGCAGAGGCACAGAGATCTCTGTGAGTTCGAGGCCAGTCTGGTCTATAAAGCGAGTTCCAGGACAGCCAGGGCATCCTGTCTTGAAAAACAAAAAACAACAACAATAAAATTAATTTTCAGATTTGAACATTTCTAAGGAGTTTCTGAAGAACTTTTCATCACAAACTAACATACTGTAGTGGTAATACTACACTTGTTCTAGACACACCATAATAAATGATTAAACATCAGGCTGCGGAATGTCTGCTATAAAATGTGACTTTTCATTTGGTAAACTGTATCAATGTCCAAAATGCTGAGATTTCCAAAAGGCTGTATCACCTAAAACATGAGAACTTTTTGGATGATTTCTCAGCCATTTACATATAGTTGAGAAATCAAGTTTATTTACCCTGATCACTTTTACCTATAAATTATACTACACAATATGAGTAATGTATTTGTAAAAAAAAAACAAATGTAATTGTGTTTTGAAAAGTCATCCAATAACAGGAACAGATAAGGATTAACCACCAACTCTTGAGAGATAATACCACTCATTTTCTTTTTAAAATGAAATGGGAAGGAGGACCACACGAGGCACACAACTACGAAGGCGAAACTCACTGAACTGGATTCTAACCTCAACCATCAATTTTTGACAGGGTTTCTCTGTGTAACCATGGCTGTCCTGGAACTTGATCTGTAGATCGGGCTGACCTCAAACTCATAGAGATCTGCCTGCCTTTGCCTCCTGAGTGCTGAGAATAAAGATGTGTGCCTCACTGCCTGGTCACATCCCAGGCAACCATTAATCTTTTAAAAATGAAATTTAAGGCTGGGGATACGGCTCATGGTAGAACACCTACTTGGTATACACAAAGCTCTGGGTTCGATCCCAAGCACAGAAAACAACAACAAAGATAGATTTATACTGCTCCATTCATTGTATTTACAATATCAATTAAGTAGGGGCAGACATATGGCTTATTGTAAAAATGTTCACAATAGCTAAGCTATGGAACCAACCCAGGTTCCAACAGAGGAATGGGTAAAGAAAATGTGGTGGATATGCACAGTGGAGTTTTTTTGTTTTTTCAGTCATAAAGAATGAAAGTATATTGTTTGGAGGAAAATGGAAATAACTATCATACCGTAATTTTAATTAGTCCAATTTCAGAAAGAAATATTTTGTATGCTTTCTCTTGTTATGTGGCTCCCAGATCTTATGTGGATCTATAAAAACAAGCATGTATGACATGAAAGTAGAAGCAAAACTGGAAACTGCCTACAGGAACCAAGGAAGTTAACTGGGGGAAAAGGAACTGGGAGAAGGAAAGAGGGAAGAGGAGGGGAGGGGAGGGGAGGAGAGAGGAGTACATGATCAACACACAGCACACACTTGTCTGAAAATGTCCTCATGAGGCACAGTCCTTTGCGCAATGAATACACACACTGAAATTTATTTAATAATAATTTTTAAATCACCCAGGAATGTGTGTTTCTAAAACATTCATTTTTAATTTTAATTCATTTTTGAAGAGTAGGTAATGCAGACAAAGCAAACCTGGACAGATGAGATTTGGTAACAAGGGATGAAAGGGCACATGTTAAACACACAAATATACCTCCAGGGCGAGATTAAGCCTCGTGTTTATTGTCCTGCAAAATGTCTCCATGGGGTTAAGATAGACAACCATCATTAAAGCTTCCAAATTTAGCAAAGCCACAAGAGCAATAAAGCATTTCTTCACTTAACACAAATGACTTTCTCAGACCGATCTCTTATTCTCCTAAGTGTCCTCTAAGGCTGACGAGTAATTTATCACCGTCGTCATTTAGAAAGCCTCGATACTTTCAATGAAGATAAAGACAGTATGTGGCTCTCTAGAAGCTGCAAGCATGGGACAAATATGATTCTCTGAGTAAAAGAAGCAGACAAAGAACAATTTCATAACCACGAAATCACCAAAAACAAAGTAATTTTTTTAATGGCTGCTGAGTTAAATGTTTAATCTGAAATATCTTTTGAATTGGAGAAGGAAGGAAAAAAAAAACCAGGAGGCCATCTAAAAACAAGGAGATTCAAGGTCTGTTCCTTGTCCATCGCTGTACTTGGTTCAGGATCCATGGTCTACAAAACCATTTCTAGTGCGTTTGTTTCATTTCCTCATTTCTCATGTGTGCTCATTGACTCCACACCCAGGGTTCTGAGACCATCGCTCCTTCCTCCCGGTAACTACTCTAAGTAGGGCGAATAGTAAATATGGCTTCTCCAGAACCAGTCTCTACTAAATACTAAATACACAGCTGGCTAATGAGAAGCCACCTGGACTCCTAAGGCCTTTGCTCCTTGATCCTTCCATGTCGTTTGCAAACACAATTTAACCACAGACTCCTCGGATCTATGTACTAAAGGTTTCAAGTATCATTAGGCTAATTCTGACACAGAGAACGAAAACGGTGCATGGGCAAACCCGCTGAGGTTTCTACGTGTGTTTTTAACTGAGTCGTAGATTACAGTTGAGTTTTTTTTTTTTTTTTTTTTTTTTTGGTTTTTCGAGACAGGGTTTCTCTGTGTAGCTTTGCGCCTTTCCTGGAGCTCACTTGGTAGCCCAGGCTGGCCTCGAACTCACAGAGATCCGCCTGGCTCTGCCTCCCGAGTGCTGGGATTAAAGGCATGCGCCACCACCGCCTGGCAGATTACAGTTGAGTTTTAAAGACATGACAGCCCTCACCCATTTTGAGTCTGATTTCCTGACAGGAAGGCTGCCTTCATGGCCTGTCTTGAGAAAAGACCGATTGAGCCTTCCATACCAGGACCAACTTTCTTTGGCTGGCATTTGAATCTTCGATTTCCACTCCGATGAGAAAGTCTGATTATTCATTTTTATAGAAAAGGTTTAGCTGAAGACTAAACCAAACCTGTCCACGGCTCCTCATATAACCAAAGATGTCCAATTAATAGCTACATTAATAATCAAGCCAGGGCATAAACTGGCGCAATTTTAAACACAGGGAAGGCTGCTAGCATGTACAGTATTATAGATGAGCATTTTCCATTTGTATAAACCCAGCACATTTCTCTACTGCTTAAATTCTTCAAGGCACATGACATGAATTATTCTAATATTTTCAAAAACCCAACTGAAATAGAAAATCACATATTTAATAAATGATATTTTAAAACAGGTATTCAAAAAACTTTTACGTATGCTGTTTCATAGTTGAATCAAATTCTTTTTTTTTTTTTTTTTTTTTTGACAGTCTTGCTTTGGTAGCACAAGCTGGCAGAACCAATGATTCTCCATCTTTGTCTCCTCAGTGCAAGGATTAGAGGCATGTGCCACACCTGGGTAAATTCATCCATCCTTGTAGAGAACTAACTGCCAATTTCCTCATACTCTTAATTAGACAATAAGCAAGTTAATTATTCTAATAAGTGAAATACCATGAAGATTATTTTAGCTTTCCATAACTATGTATGAGAAAAATATATTCATTTTCTACTGTCCTATAAAAGCACCAACACTTAGTTATGATGGTACATCAAACTACATATCAATTTAGCATATATTAATTTAACTTGTCTTAAGTGTGTTATATATTAAACAATTTAATCCTCAACAAAGATAAATAACTACTATCCACATTTTACAAAAGCACAGAAATTTAACCATGGCCAATATCTCAGGGGAGATAGCACCCAGAATGCTCAAGCAACCTTGCTCCCATTTGGTTTCTGGATCCATGTGTGTTATAGTTTGAGTCATAAATATGACCCAAAGGCCAGTGGGGTAAAGGCTTAGTCTTCAGAGAACCACTGCCAGGAGGTAGTGGGACATTTGAGGAGTGGAAACTTCTTGGGAATTTTTAGTTCACTAGGGGCATGCCCTTGTAGAGGACCTTGGGATGCTGGTCTCTTTTCTTCTGTTTGCTTCCAGGCAGGCCAGCATGACAGGAGCAGCTGGGTCCATCATGTATTCTCTACCATAATATGTTGCCTCACAACAGGCCCATAAGTATGTGGCCAATCAATCATGGACTGAAACCTCGAAAACTGTGAGCCAAGATCAACCTTTCCTCTTTTGAAGTTGACTGTCTGAGGCACTGTGCCACAGCAACAGAAAGCGATGTGAAATGCCGTCCTTCCTATACATCCAAGAAACACTCAAAGGTTCAACAGTACTAGCCTATCATCCACCTGACATCAAAACCAACATTACAAATATTAACTCCAGTTCTTTCCACAAAAGAGATGGGCTTTTAAAAAAAAATCTCTCTACTTGTAGGCTAGAGTGATGGCTCAATGGTTAAGAGCTCTTCTGTTCTTCCATAAGACCTGAACTTCAGTTGGCTCACAATCATCTGTAAGTCCAGCTTCAGGGAGATCCAAGGCATGTGGTCTCCACAGGTAACTGCACTCGTGTGCACATAGCCACACACATACACATAATTTTAAAATGATAATACAATTTTTAAAGCACTCTCCAATTCTTATTTTATGATATACTCTAGTTCTAGCTCAATCTCTACTGTATGACTCTTCCAAGTATAGCCACACACAGGCACAGTGGCATGAAACTGTAGTCTAGCCACTCAGGAGGCTGAGGCAGAATGACTTGAAGCAAGGAGTTCAAGGTCAGCTTCTGAAACATACTGAGGCCCTGTCCTAATTTGGATTCTGATGCTGTGATTAAAACTATGACCAAAAGTAACTTGCAGAGGAAAGGGCTTATTACATCTTACACATTACAGTTCACCATCAAGGACAGCCAAGGACAGGAGCTCAAGCAGGAACCGTGAGGTAGGAACTAAAACAGAGGTGATGGAAGAGTGCTGTTTACTGGCTCCCTCTCCATGGTTTGTTTGCTCAGTCTGCTTTCTTACACACCCAAGGACAACCCGCCCAGGAGCGGCACTGCCCACAGTCGTCTGGGTCCTCCCATATCAACCATAAATCAAGATAGAGCCCCACCCCAGACTTGCCTCCAGGCCAATCTGATAACGACAGTTCCCTCTTCGCAGGCCACTCTAATGTGTGCCAAGTTAACAAAAACTAACTACAGCAAACCTGCATCTCAAAACATAAAGACGTAGCCACACAAAATAAACCTAAATAAAATATCTTCTTTACCCACTACTGCTGCTAGGACTGAGTGTATACAAACCCAACTTCTCTGTAACCTCTCCTGAATAACTAGCTATTCCGTGACATATCGCTTCTGCAAAAACTAGCAACAAAATAAATAAATTAAAGTTAAATAAATAATTTTTTAAAGATCTATTTTTAAACAAGTTACTACAGCAGGCAGTCTACTCCAGCGTTGGGTAAATTCTGATCTCAAAGATGGTGCCAGTCAAACCAACTGGACAAAAAAATCCGAAGAAAAACATTTACCAAACATTGTTTTCCATAATAAATAGTAGTCTCTCCCAAAAGCAATCCATGTTAAACTAAGGGAAAAGCTACGTAACATTCCCCCTCCAGGAATGTCTCCAAGGAGTCTGAAATGTAATACATGTGATTGCTTATACTTGCTTCTCCTTCAGGGAGCATGCTCATTTGCTCACCTTAGCCTTGCCAGCCCGCCATCCTCCCTCCCACCCACTCATGAGAGTGAAACACAAAATGTACGATGCAGAAGGTTACAGCATTCACGAACACTTGCAAAAGACAGTCTTTATTATCCCTCTACACTCCATGCCTTGTATCTAGAATCCCAATACAAAAAGGAAAAGATGTCACAGTCGAGTAAACAAAAAACAAACAAACAAACAAAAAACAGAATGAAAACCAAAGCTCCAAACCAGATTAGGGCTGGCTGGGCCCTCACAAACGCAGGTGTGTGCCGTGTGAGGCTCCGAGACCACAAGGTCATCTGGACCAGGGAGTGGGCTGCAACTGCAGTCTTGGCTACAAAGAATGTCAGAATGTCAGGAGAGAAGAGCGCGATGGAAACATGACCTCTGCCTCCTTTGCCCTTCTCCCTGCTTCTTGCACACCCTAGCCTCTACGGCATTACTTGGCTTCTGTTTTCAGAACAGCCTGATGAATCCTGAATGTGGTTCAAATTTGTTCATCTGTAACTGGTCTCAAAATCTCGGTTTCTATTTTAAAATTGCCCAGAGATTTTTTGATTTCTTCTTCTTCTTCTTCTTCTTCTTCTTCTTCTTCTTCTTCTTCTTCTTCTTCTTCTTCTTCTTCTTCTTCTTCCTCCTCCTCCTCCTCCTCCTCCTCCTCCTCCTCCTCCTCCTCCTCCTCCTCCTCCTCCTCCTCTTCTTCTTCTTCTTCTTCTTCATGCCAGGCCTTGCTCCCAGGGATTTCTTTTTGGTGCACCGGGTGGAGGAACCCTGACAACACTCTCTCGAGCTTTTGTTTATTCCTTTGTTTTAATCTCCGTGAGGTCTTGGGATGGGATGTAGTTCAGTGGTAGAGCAGCTGCCCATCAGGCTTCAGTCTCCATATTTGATCCCAACACCACATACACAAACACAGAAAGAAACACACACACACAGAGAGAAAAACCCCTCCATGATTCTGCTGTGCAAAACAAGGTTGGGAACTCATCATGATTAACAAAACCATGTCACCTATAGAAACTCTTTAAATAGTTGATTTGCCCTTCCCTCCTCACGGCTACAGAGTGAAGGTCCTTTTATCATTTATTCGCCTAATTTACTGGTGCTGAGGATACATCCCGGTCTGCCTTTAGCCCTGACCTCCTTGTTTCTAACTCTCCACCCAGCTCCAGAGTCCAGCCTACCCTGTCACAGTTTGTTTATCTTCTGTCTCCCCTGGATGAATGGAAGCTCCGTGAAGGAAGAGACAGTTTGGGTGTGTGTAAAGATGATCAGAGCTGAGACAGGACTTATTCTAAAAAAAAAAAAAAAAATCAATAAAATTTTCCCTAATGAAAAGAAGAGGCTATGAATCAAACTGAATTCCACACTTGTTCTTCCTCTCATTACGTAAAAACCTTATCTGTGCCTGGCTCTAAAGCAAGCTCAAAGAACACAGATAAGACAAAAGCCCTGCATGTACACTCTGGTGTTTGTGTGTGAACAAATACAGCCATGCGAATACTTAACCTTCATTCCCCGGGCCTGGGACAAAAACCTGGCCGGAAACTTACAACCAGGAAATGCTCCAGGACTAGCTAATCCTATTGCCCCTTTAATCTTTTCAGCTATAAGTATTTCTCCTGTAACGCTTTCTCAGTACTCCACTTACTATGCACTTTTTTTTTTTTGCTTAATCTGTACTTTCTTTTTTTTTGTACACAGCATTCCTATTTCATAATTATGTGCATACATACATCTGTACCCAGTGGGGGGGGGTGGGTAATAAAGTATATACAGTCAAATAAACATCACATGCTGATGTTTAAGTATAAAGTATATTTGTGCAGGTCCATCTTGCATAGACTGGCATAAAAGACAAAGATTATAAAGGAAATTTATTAATGAAAAATGCCTTGGAAATCTTAAAACAGCAGTTTTTGCAGAAGCAGGATACATTATTTTATAAAGCCCTTTTTGTTTCATTTCTGTATGAAGGATGACTGATAATCTTCATTATCAAACGAATGTAGAGAACTGATTTGCCATAAACAGTAAACTTAAATCAGAGACCCTGTAACATTAAGAGAGAACCTTAACCATAAATTTAACTCCACTTCTTTCAAACCAGCAGCCAACTGATCCCACTTTCCCCCGTTTATTTTAAATCCATCTTTGCTAATTTAGTGTCGTGATCTTGTATACACACCTTTTCATTTCTTCGGTTCCATCCTTTAATGGTTCTGCAGTCCTAAGGTCCTGCAAGTTGTCACAAGGGATGCTATCGCTTGGGGTGACAAAGGAGAAGCATTTACAGCCTGCCAGTTATCATGGCTTCCCACTGACAAGCAGGAACTGGTGACTCCTGAGGGAACCCCATCAAAAATCTCAGCCTCACTGTTGTGGATGGAAGGCTTCTCCCTCAGAGCAGCACTACTCAGCAGGTTTCCAGACTGTGAAGGAACCACCACCACCACCACCACCACCACCACCACCACCACCACCACCACCACCACCACCACCACCACCACCACCAAGGCAAGCTGGTAGTTACCAGCTCCCTCCGAGAAAACAAAACTTACAGGCGAGTGGAAATGAACAAGCAGGGAAAACAGAGTGTGCGACCATCACAGTTTGTTAAATGCCTCTGTTCAGCAGACCAGGGGGGAAAAAAATGTCAGACCAGGTAAGGATGAATCCCTGGAACAGGAGACCCCACCATCACTACCCTCGTTCACTTTGATTCTTCGGCAGAACCACCTGCAGCAGACCTATTTTCTATGATTTACAAAAGGCAGCCAACTCCTAATTCGGTGGCTTCCGTGGACACGGAGCTGCACACGTCTCTGACAAGCCTCATTACTGTGAATTGCCTAGCCTTCCAGTGATTCACAAAAGGTACTGATGTGGTTCTCACATTCACCCTTTAAAGGTGACGGTAACCACAGGCTAATCTCCAAATGGTTGGCAGAAAAGGGATATGCAATTGCCCAAAGCCAAAAAATAAATCGAGTTCATCTCGGCCTACATCCTGACCCTCTCTATACAAGTTTAAAAAAAAAAAATGCTCAAGAAAAATAAACATTTAAGTTTTGACATGAGCTTCAAAAATTATAGTTATGCTTCTAATTCTTAGTCATCTCTTTATATAGTAAGACAATTTGAAAAACTGAATGATTATACAATTAAAATTTTAGGTCATCATAATTTCCTTGACTAAATGGCTTAAAAATATGGAACACCAAATTCTTAAGACTCCTAAAAGACCTGTTTTAACCAGCCTGAGGTGGTTTCCAGATCCAGGAGCCCCTTGTGGGTAAAAAAAAAAAAAAAAAAAAAAAAAAAAAAAAAAAATAGAGGGGTTTTGAAAAAGTTCAATGACCTTGTAAATTAAGGACTAAAAATAAATAAATAAATATAAAACCGTAACTAGTGTGGTAGCCTGGACAGTCCCCATGGAATTACAGGAAAGCACTCATCCGGAAATTGCTATTTTGGAAAATTACTATGCGGTAGGGGGGAAAGAGGGAGTATGATGGGGAGGGGATATTGCAAAGGTTTAGATGCCGAAAGGGGAACAAACGAGGCGAAATGCAACCAGCTGCCACGCAAACAACTTCTAGGCATCTTGGGGTAAAAAGGAAAACAACCCTTTTGCTGGATGCTGGAGAGTTGGATGAATGGAGAAGACTTGTTATACACCTAGTGGTGGGTGGATTTCACAGGCTGCAGCCTCCACACAGCTTTTCTATGCTGCACTGCAGAGGCGCCATCTTCTCCGTCTTAATCTTCACTCTACTCAACCCTTTTATCTGCACGCTTAAAAAAAAAAAAAAAAGACCCCGAGGACCCTCCCCAGCATCCTGCGCCCCTCAGGGTGACCAAGCTAAGAGTCCCCAGAACTGCCCTGAGGAGGCCGCACCTTAATCAGACAATCAGCCTCCTTTGATGCACAAGAGCCCCAGCCTCCCCACCACCAGGCACTGCCCTTTCCAGACGCACGCCTCACTCTGGGCTCTCTTTCTCGCTCTCTCGGCGAGGACTTTGCAGCCTCGCACAGGATTGGCACTAGGCGGTGGTGATGCGGGGGTGGGAGATCTCGGGGCTCCAAACAGCACCCCCCCCCCCAGGCCCTCGGGAACAGACGCGCAGCTCGGGGAAGGGAAGCCGCGGTGGCGCACAAACTACCACACTCCGCCACCGCGCCCTGGACGGCGAGGGCGGGGTGTCGCGGCTTTTGTTCCCGGGGACCTTCTCCAGTCCCTGGGAGAAAACTGCAGGTACAACCGAGAGCCCGGGACGTCCAGCCTGAAGGACGGGGCCGAGTGGCCGCAGCTCTCCGATGCCTCTCATCACTTGCAACTTACACAAAAGGGAGAGACGGAAATGCACAAAGTTTGCCGGAGGAAGGCGGTGCGCGACCCCGCGCCCGCTACGGAGAGGGTCGCTGCGCAGGCGGGCGGCGGCTGCCAGGAGCAAAGCCCAGCTTCGCAGCGCAGTCGGGCGGGGGTGGGAAGGGAAGGTGAGCGCCAGGCGCTCCCCCAGCGTCCAGAGCTGCCCCCATTCCAACCCAGGACTCCCGGGAAGGGGAAGGGCGGCGATTTCCTCGCGGGCCACTGGATTGTGAGACTCTGCGCTTTCAGTTTTCCACACGTGTCCCCTTCCCCCCCCACTCCCCTACCCCCACGAACTGGGTGTCTCTCGCATCCCCGAGACCGGCTCTCGAGGCAGGGAGGAGTCGGGGTCTGTGCTCAGGCTCGTCCCCTCACCCTCACCGGGGCGGGCGCGGATGTGGGGAGCCCCGCGCCTCACCCGCTCCCTCTCCACCGGTCGGGCAGCGCGTCCCCGGGAAGGGCTGGGCCAGAGGCGCCGATGCGCAGGGCAGCCGCAGGCGGGGGCGGCCAAGAGCGGGATACCCGTGACAGTCCCCCGCCTCTCACGATTCAAGCTCCGAGGTGGAGACGATCGGGTCCTCCCGGCGCCCGCCTTCTGCCCCCCACCCCACCCCCGGCCCCCCAGCCCCCGTCTCTTTTTCCCAGGCGCGGCACCCACCTCCAGCGCCCGAACCGTCCAGGCGGCCAGCAAGAGCAGTGCCAAGCTGGGCAGCATCGTGATCCTGCTTGGGGCACCGGGTGCTCTGGGTGCGAAGGGGAGATCCGCCGCGCCCTGGCTGTGTCCGCGTCGCCGCCGCCGTCTCCCGTAGCCCCCGCGCTCTGCTCTGCTCTGCTCTGCTCTGCTCCGGGTGCTCTCGCCTCCCGCCGCCGCCGCCGCCGAGGAAACTGACAGAGCTGGAGCGCGGCGGCGGGGCTCGCAGCCGGGAGAGTCAGCTGATCCCGCCCACCCGGCTCGCCACCACCCGACAGAGACCCCTAGCGGAGCCCCGGGGAGCTGCGCCCGTGCGCAACGGGAGGGCCACCCGGGCCAGGAGCCCACAGGTGCGGGTGTCCTGGGCACCAGCGCGCGGCTACGGTACCCACGGCCCCGCTCTGGGCTCCGGGAGCCAAGGGAGGGATGATCGGGGTCCGGGAGAGGGACCGGCAGACGGGGTTTGAGCGGGAAGGTGAATCCTAGGACGTTTGGGTTCCAGGACAGTCGGGAGCGCTCCCCGGCTCGTCCTCGTGAGCTTGAGTCACCCGACCCCGCAGGCCTCTCTGGAATGTGTTTGAGGAGCTTCTGCTGCGATGCATTTTTATCCGCAGTTCATTTGCTCCGTTTGGAGAGGTGGCGCGAGGCCGACAACATTAGCAATGGGATTCTTTTTTTTTTTTTTTTTTAAGAAGGGCAACCTCCATTCCCCATCAGCAACCTGGGATTTTTGGCATGCGACCTAGGACACAGAATGACCGTTTTCTTTATGTTTGGAGTGTGTGTGTGTGTGTGTGTGTGTGTGTGTGTGTGTGTGTGTGTGTGTGTGTGTCGGGGGAGGGGGTATTTTTTAATTGTTGTTGCATTTTTGTTTGATTTGGGAGATTTCAGAGAAGGGGATCGGCATCCGGGATTGGAGGAGGCAGGGAGGTAAAAAATCTAAGATGGAGAAGAGATCAAACTTGATCTGGAAAAGATCTGGAGCTATGGCTCTTGTCCTCCAGCTCCAAGGACTTTGTGCTGAACTCTACTCTTGTTCTTTTTTGCGTCTGTCCCAAATCACAGAAAAGAACCTCTGTACAGCCTAGATTTTCTCCTAGATTAAAGTGTCCAGTGCTAGAATGGCCTAGAACCATCCATTCTGACCGGATGTGACATCAGGCCCAAAGCCATTGGCCCGCCCTAAGCTAGTGAGAGGAGACAGGGGATAATGCCAGGTGAGTTTCTGGCTCTGAGGCCACTACCCTTCTCCTCACCTGATGTGTTTTTTAATAACCTGGCGTGAGCAGTGGTCACCTGGGAACCTAAAATAAGAGAAATGCCTCCATCAGATTAGCCTGTAGGCAAGTCTGTGGAGACATATTCTTGATTACTGATTGATGGGATAGGCGAGCCCTGGGCAGGCGGTCTTGGGCTGTAAAAGAAAACAGGCCAAGCAAGCCATGAGGAGCAAAGCAGTAAGCAGCTTCCAGCATGGCCTCTGCCTCAGCTTCTGCTTCGGGTTCCAGTCTTCAGTTCCTGCTCTGACTTCCCTTCATGATGGACTGTGAGCAGAATGTGTAAGCTAAATAAACCCTTTCCTCAAGTTACTTTTGGTCATGATTTTTGTTTTTTTATCACAGCAATAGAAAGCAAATGAGAACACCTGCTCTTCCACAGAGCAAGGAATCCCTGCGAGGGTGGTGGGAGGATGTGTCCCCACCCGTTCCTTTCTGAGAAGTCAGCATTGATCTACCAGCTCGCCTAAATACCATCTGTCCAACTCTACATAGAGTTTTTTTTTTTTGTCCTGCATGTCCTTTGAATGCCCTGAACAAATAACAACAAATATTTGCTATGCAATATTTGCTTTTATTATTTATGGCATTCACTTCCTACAAAAGCCAAGGAAAGGATAGGGAGATGGCTCCGTTGGCAAAGCACACAAGCAGAAGGACTTGAGTTCCATCCCTGAAAGCCACATGAACATGTCAGTCATGCCAGCATCTGCCTGGGATGGAGACAGACAGACTCTAAGGTGGACAACACCCGAGGAACATCATCTAAGGATGGCTTGCAGTGCGCACCCCCCCTACACACACACACACACACACACACACACACACACACACACACACACACACACACACGGAAGCCATTGCTATTATCATACCCATTTAAAAGTCAGGAAAGCTGTAACTGTAGCTTTAACAGTAGAGTGACTGGTTGCTCAGTAAAGTGGAAAGCTCACCCCTCAGCCACCTTTTCCTGGCATCTGAAAATTAGAAAGGGAAGCTAGTCAACTAAGAAATCTGTGAACAAGAGGCTGACACAAAGCTGGACTCTCAGGGAAAAAAAAAAAACAATGAGAAACAATACAGCGGAGCTTTCACCTCACACTCCTTCCCAAACACACTTACCTCCCCAGCATCATGACCTGTTTGTGTGAACAAGGGAGGCGCCTGAATACCTAGGAGGTGGGGAGACATCAGGCCTGGTTCCAAATCTCGTGCGATCATACTGAAAAATGAAAGCCTGAGACCTTCTGTCCAAAATGAAACGTTGTTATGATGGAGATGCTGGGACATTAGCCTGAGCTCTTCTGAGCACAGTTTGTAGACCCTGTGTGTGCTCCAGGGAAAGAGGCGGGGATTTAACAAGAGGGGGCAGTTGTCTCTTACTGAGCAGCAATTTAAAAATTACAATGATAAGGCTGGGCGGTGGTGGCGCACGCCTTTAATCCCAGCACTCAGGAGGCAGAGCCAGGCAGATCTCTGTGAGTTCAAGGCCAGCCTGGGCTACCAAGTGAGTTCCCGGAAAAGGCACAAAGCTACACAGAGAAACCCTGACTCGAAAAACCAAAAAAAAAAAAAAAAAAAAGATAAAGCCGGGTGATGGTAGCGCATACCTTTAATCCCAGCACTCAGGAGGATCTCTGAGTTCGAGGCCAGCCAGGGCTACAGAGTGAGTTCCAGGACAGCCAGGGCTACACACAGAGAACCTTTCACATGACTGAATTTCATTCCCCCCCTCACATTCCTGGTCAAGATGTTCTCAGAGGAAGCGATTAACTTCTGATTGTGCCAGAAAGGGCATTCCTATTTTCTATTTAAAATTCCTTAAAGGTTTTTTTGTTTTTTGTTTTTTGTTTTTAATTTTAGTTGTGTGTGTGTTCTCGTGTGCATCTCTCTCTCTCTCTCTTCTGTGTGTGTGTGTGTGTGTGTGTGTGTGTGTGTGTGTGTGTGTATGCCACAAGTGGGAATGTGCTCACTATGGCCAGAAAAGGGAATTAGATCCCCAGGAACTGGAACTATAGACTGTTATGAGCTGCCTGATCTGTGTGTGAAGAACCCTTTAGGTCTTCTCCAAGAGCAGGAAGTGCTCCTAACCAATTAGAGAGTGTGTGTAAGTAGGCCATAGCACACACATGGAGGTCATGGGACAACTTTAGTAATCAGTTCTCTCCTTCTACCTTGTGAAGGCAGGGTCTCTATTGCTGTTCCTTCCCCACTGTGTCCTCTAGGCTAGCAGGCCAGAGCTACTAGGTGGTCTTCTGTCACCACCTCTCATCTCATGTTTAGAGATGCTGTGATTGTAGATGTGTGTCCTTGCATCTGGCTTTCCTATGGGAGTGGATTGTGGGAATTGCTTAAATTGTCAGACTCACAAGACAAATGCTTTTACCTGACGAGCCAACTCTCTGCCCCGATCCCCTACATTTTCTCCTTTCATTACCCTCAGAGATTCTGATGGCTCTTTACATCTTACCGCTTCCTCTGCTCACCAGTAATGCCATTCCTGCCCTGAATGGAGGATCTTTCCAAGTCTGCACACAGGAAGCCCCGCAACATCTCTGGTTAGAATTCCCGAGAAAGGGCTGGGCATGGTGGTGTGTGCCTTTAATCCCAACATTTGAGGCAGAGGGAGGCCAAGTCTGGCCAGACAGAGCTATAGCTGAGACCCTGTTTCAAACAAACAAGAATCTTCAGGGAAGAAACCAACCACGTATCTACTGAAATCCTCCCAGGACAACCTGGACTTAAGGAGACCACTATGAGACACTCAGTAGCTCCTCAGACAGGCCTGCCTATCTTTGGATAACCAGCTCTGAAATATCTGGTTACTAGAAAGTTCTCCCTACTACTTACAGCTCTCACACATAGATGTCACCTGTGGCCAAGCAGAACATTCATTTCTACAGTGTCTGTCTCTAGAAGATATGTTGCTATTCCATACCTCTGAATAGTCCCATAAATGGCAGCATATCTCTTCCTTCCATACCCTAAATAAGTTCTGGTTTGTTGTGTCTGCAGCCTAATGCTGTTCTTGGTTTTGTTACTGTCTACATTGCACTGTGGACTCAGGGAGAGAGGGAGAGAGGGGGAGTCATACTTGGTCATACTTGCTAGCAAATCTTTCAGCTTCATGCATGGTGCTGCTAATGAAACTACTTTGTAAGTCTAGGCAGTGATCCATGCCCCATAGGGTCCATCAAGAGCAGTGGTAAGTCTGAGCCAGAAGATGCAACCTTAATTTTCTATGACTACCAACAAAATACCTCAGACTAGGGGTTGGGAACTAATGGCCAAGCACGTGGCTTTTATCTATGCAGGCCTGGGATCTGTCTCCAGAAATGTAAAACAAAACAAACCCCACAACAAAACTAGATGATTTAAATAACAGGCACTTAACTTTCTCACAACTCTGGAAGCTAGAGGTCCCAGATCAGGGTGTCCTCAGGGGTATTTCCTGCCCAACTCTGGTTTGCTGTTGGCTATCTTCCCTCTCTGTTTTTACATCTCCTTCCCTGCATGTGTTTTTATGTTCAGTTCCTCTCTTTTAAAGGCTACCAGATGGTGAACAAAAGCCCACCTTCCAACCTCCCTAATTTAATTACCTCTTTAAGGACCCTATGTCCAAACCCAGAAATATCCTGAGGTTTGGGGTGATTATAATTTTCAAATATGAATTTGGAGTGAGGAGATTACCACAGGGCCACATTCAGATCAGCTAAGACACGGTCTATAATCATCCCACCAATCTTCACCTTTGTTACCAAAGACCAGAGGTCCTTTCCGTCATTTTCGGGTGGAAGGTGACTCCAAGTGAACAGGAAGACAGGAATGAAAAAGGCCTGATTTCTCCCTGTCTTCCACCAAGTCAACATTCTGATCCCCATGGAGCCAGCTTGCCATGCCCTTCCCTTGACTATCAGACTCTGAGAATAAGTAGAAGGGCCTTTAGCATGTTCCCTTTAAAAATGTTATCAAATCTTATGCTTGTATTGACATTTAAATTCTGTATTACTTAGCCAGGGCTGCCATAACAAAGTAAGGGTAGCCTGGGTAGCTTTAAAAAAGGAGAGATGTATTTTCTTACACTTTTGGGATAGTCTAAGATCAAGGTGGAAGCCGAGTCAGATGGCCTCTGCTGAGGTGAGGCCATCAAGAGTGGCTTGTTGAACATCCTTACCTGTATCTTCACATGGTCCTTCCTCTGCAGGCTTGGGCCCTGATATCTCTTTATGTCCACACCTCTTCTCTTTCAGATACCATTAGCTTGGATTAGGAGCTGCCCTAATTACCTCTTTTATTAAATTACTTCTTGCAATGAGATGGATCAAAATTTAATGAGACACATGTATAAAAATATCATAATTAAACTCATTCATGTGTGTGCTCACCTCTTAAAAAGGTGCCTATTCCAAGGCCTAACCTTCAAATATAGTCCAGTTTGAGGTAACTCCTGTGTTGGTGTGGTGACAGCGGGGTTTCAGTTACCAGAGAAACCAGTGCTTTTACTGGAAGCCCAACAACTCACAGTGACTTTGTGTTACCTTTGTCAGAGGCTGCCAGTTAGCACAGTGGCTCCTGACTCAATATCCCATGCGAGGATTTTTAAGTGATATTTTGATAATAAAACTCCCGAAGTGATAAGTGAACTATCTTGTGTTTTTTGTTTGTTTATTTGTTTGTTTTGTTTATGTGAGCCCACTCAGATTTACCATTAATCTTTTCTCATTTGTGTTCTAGCATACTCGTGAATGGGAGAGAAAGGAATGGAGTTGTAGTCAGTCGGTATGGTAAGAATTAAACAAAACCCCGGCCCCTCCCAAAGGCATGTGGCCAGTATGTGAAAGATATGCATCCCATTTGCAAATGGAACCATGCTTGGGAAGGCTTTGTGCCAAAGAGACCAAAAGGGTTAAAATGGGCTTGTCCTCTAGAATGGAGGACAACACATGCTTGAAGGAAGCCCCACCCCAGGTCAGCTGCTGAGAGTCATGGGTCTCACTAGGAATTGCTGGCATCTGGAACCATTGTGATCACTCACCACAGTGGCAAATACTGTAGCTAAGGGGATGTTAAACTCCAGGGTAGCCAGACCTCTGCATAAATTACACCCAAGACTCGCTCACCGTATTCTCTTTAATGAATGACAGAGAAGTACTGAAGACAAGGATGAGTAACTGAACAGAAAAGTGTTTCCTACCCCTGAGGTGAATGGGAAGCCTAGACGTGCTTGGGTATCCAGGAACATAGCGTATATGTAAACAGCATCCTAGATGGCAAAACAAACATGTAAACAAAAGCATCAGAGTCATAGTCATTAGGTATACAACTTTGTCCCAGAGCAAACAGACAATTCTACCCGTCAGTCAACATTTCTTGTCCCATGTGTGATTTATTCCAGTTAAAGTAAATGTAGCTATGGGAATCGAAAATGTTCACTATTGAAATATCAATTGTAGCTTTTTACACTTGACACTTTGGGTAGGATTAAAAAGAGAGAAAGTAAGGAGATAGATTTGGGTGAGAAGGAAAAATGGGGAAAATCTGGGAGGAGTTGGGGGAGGGGAATGAATGCAAATTAATTGTATGAAAATCTATTTTCAATAAAAAAACGAAAAAAAATCAAATTAAAAAAACTCATATCCACTCCTCTTAAAGACCATGTGTTTATATGAGAAAAATATGTGGGAAGAGAAAAAAGAAGCCATAAAAATGCATTAGTAATAATCATGTGGTGTAAAGTATTTGTGTCTCTGAATGTGGATTAGTGAGAAGGAAACCAGAGTTCCAAGCCTGGGGCCCCTGGATGGGCAAATCGGGAATGCCAGGCAGAGAAGCCAGCTAAAAACATCAAGAGGGTTCAAGTAGCCAAGCATACAGGGTAGGTGGCCGAAGAGAGGACAGTGTTAGAAGGTGGGGAGGAACTGGGAGGAGTAGAGGGAGGGGGACCTGTAAGCAGGCTGTATAGTATGAGAAAGGAATCTATTTTCAATAAAAGGATAAATAGAATTTCCCAGGAAGGGGAACAGTAAATGAACATTGGAGATATAGCTACAGGCATTGTCCATCATAACTGAAGATCCCCCAAACTGATGATGTCCATCATAACTAATGATCCCTAGTACTGGGCTGAAAGCTATTCAGAAGAGACCAACAACACGATACCACAAATCATCAGATATGTCATTTTACTTATAAGAACCTGGTAGGCACCCGGAGAGTTAACTAGTGTTCTGGAAATGACCCACAAATATCTCTGTGTATCAGAGCATTAAAGAGACATAGGGTCAATCCTCCTGCACAACATATATATGAATTTGTCATTGTGCCTTTAAAATCGTTCAGTCTAAGAAATCCCACACAGTCAGCCTTCTAAAGAACGGAAACGCCTGCAAAGCTTGAGAACTGGCATGGTTGCTACTTAAGTCCTCGAGTCAGAAGGCGGAAGGAAGTGAAGAAACGGGATCTGTGATGTCCAGGGACAGGAGATGGTAAGTGCTCCAGCTCAAGCACAGCACATGAGTCCTCCTCCTGTAATGGACTCTTCCCGCATCTCTTGACCATATCCACCTCAGTGGTTTAAACACACCCACCCCCATTGCTGAGGAAGAGCCTTCTTTACCTGACCTACTGATAAGTACCAATGTGAATTTCTTCCAGAAACATTCTTCCAGATACACCCAGAAATAATGTTTTACCAGCTCTCTACCCAGTCAGGGTGAACACATTCAATTAACTATCATCCCCTGTAAAAGGATGTAAGAGTAAACTCAGTTATATTCCCACATCAAGGTCATTTTCTAATGTATAAATGAATTAGAGAAGAAATGTTGTTAAATTTATGTTTTCCTACAAGTATATATTGTATGTTGAACATATTCCTCCCAGATTCTTCTACCATTCCCTTTCTCCTGCATCCTTACTATAAGTTCTCTTTGTCCCCTAGAAAATGTTTACTAGTATTTTCATATCATATATATATTATATATATGTATATATAATATGATATAAATAGCATTTTCCAGTACAATTTCCGAATTGTGTACAATGGAACTCAAGCCATCAAGAATATTCGTAGGTATTCAGCTCATACCTGAAAGGGTTCTGAACCAAATGTTTGGGAAATAATTAAAGTTAAACTAACGCCTTGATTTTAGGATGCTCACAGCCCTTTAAAGTGCTAGGGTACCCTTTGAACTTTAAAGATGGTAGCTGTAGTTCTAAGCCTCTCTTATCTCATGGTTTTTGCTCTTGTTTGCTATGTCAGGCCCTGGAATTAGGTGACTGTGGTCTACAGGCATTCGAGTTAGACTCTTGGTTTTGGTTCTTGCAGAAATGGACATTTCTAGGCACGGTTTTGTCTAAACACCTAGGTTCGTTCAGCTGGAAGGTATTTCAATGCATGACCCTGAATATGACTTAATGAAAGAGGAATTGTAGAAATATGAGGCAGACAGACATTTTAAAATAGGGCATAGCATGCCATGAAAAGCATTTCAAAAGTTTAAAGTCAGAATAAAAATGTGTGTTCTGCAGGAGATATTGGTTTAGAGTGTCTTGAATATTTATTATGTAAGCGTTCAAGTGTATGACCGGCTTCTTAATTTGGGGGAGAAATGGAAGAGAATCCAAGGCATGTTTGTGGCTGCTTCTTTTAAAAATTCCATCTAAGAAAAGGAGAAAGTATTGCTAAGTTTACAGAGAAAAGCCTCAGTATACAACTTGGATTCACAGTGTTGCCTCTAATTATCCAAGGTGAGGCCCTCAAGGAGTGGTCAGACCCCTGAGGAAGACTGCTGAAGAGATCAAGGGAAGAGGACCGAAGAAGACTGCTGTGGGTTGATTCTGAGAGACGCCTTCGTCAAAAGTTCTCATGAAGTATACATGGAGAGCAAGGGCTTAAGGAGACAGAAGTCTCTGTGTCAAAAAAGAAACCTGCTTGTCCATGGTTTTCCCTGTTAGTCATTATTGAAATCTTCATTTACCACTAATCATGTTAAGGAGTTCTGTCAACTCTCACTACTGGTAACAACAGCAGCAAAACAAAACAAAGAAAGAAAAAAAAGAAAAAGAAAGAAAGGAATAATTTAGGGAATCAAACCCGAGAACGCAATACTGTCCTTCCTAATCTCCAGTTGTCCAGGAAAACTGATTCTCTTATCTAAACTGGAAAGGCAAAGGTGCCTACGCCCACCTTGTTCTGGGGTCCGTGAAGTCTGGAGAGGATACTGGCAGCAGACCCATTTCTTCTCTCAGCAGAAGGGACAATTAGGTAGAAATAACAGAAAAAAAAAATAGTGACAATATAAACTCTGGGTTTCAGATCTTTCTAGAGTTCCACCATGCATCTTTGCCCAAATTTGGGGAAATACCAGATATATGTATATATATATATATATATATATATATTTATTTATATATTTATTTATTTATATTTGCCTGTGTGAGACAACAATATACCACTTTGTTCTCCAGTACATGGGAGCAATGGGGGATTTTCTTTTTTTAATTTGATTTTACCAGCCATGTTCGGTATCTTCCACCTAAATCACTAAACAATTTCCAAAGCTATATACAAGATGTGCCTAGAAAAAGGCCAAGTAGCATATACAGAACCATGCTGCTGTCAGTCACCGCTCATGTGGTTCCACTGATCTTGGTGACTCAACACCTGGGAAATAACCCAGGATCTGAAAACAATGAAAATGAAGTAGCTCAGGCAAGCTCAGGCTTCTTGGTTTTGGAATTGGTCCTCAGTGATAATCATCCAATGTAAAAGTTTCTCTCCCATGAAGCAAAGCACAACCCAAAGAAGTGCTTTCCAGCTCCTTCGGGACCAGGGAGGAGTTGCTATCTGGAGTCACAATAACCGTCTCTGGATAAGTAAGAGTTTCATCCTGAGTTTTCTAGCCCAGTGTTCTCTAGTCTTTCACACACTTGAAGAAAAGAAGTTGGGCACCTGGCCCAAATGACTCTTTCCTCCTTTCTGAACTCCTGTGATAAGGAAGTGTTCGATTTAATCTGTGATAAGGAAGTGTTTGATTTATTCTGACCCTTCTTCAACATGAAGTTTCAGAACCCCTCCTCTTTGACTTCCTCCCTATTCTACAACTGAATCTTTAAAACAACAAGAAAATGCACACACACACACACACACCCAACACACACACACACACACACACACACACACACACACACACACACACACACACACACACACACACACCACCTCTCTTTCAGTTCCCATGAGTTGAAAAGTATCTAGAATTAGGAAGTTTCAAACTGAAGAGGTTGGATTGTCATTGTGGCTGATGTTTTAATCAAATGAGGACTTATCCACTTAATGTAGACTCAAGAGTAACTTGTCTAAAACTGTGGCTCTTGGCAAAACTTGACCCTAGCTTTCCCGACTTCCGAACCTTATCTGCGCTAGTGGTGTTTCCACAATGAAAATGTCACTACACCTAAGTCGTGAAAACAGTGGTATGCCGGAATTAGCCACACTTTGTGGAACGGAGACATTTTTCCTTATGCAAAATCAAGTTATCATTCTGGGATTTGGGAGTTGAAATTTGCTTCCCAAATCATCTGCAAGAGCTTTCCACAAAGGTAGGTAGGTGAGTGCCTCTGCAGTGTGCTCCAGGCAGTTGTCCAGCTGCTAATTCCTTATTTTATTAGCTCCCATGGAGCCAGCTTCCACAGGTCACCTTCTCTTCATTTCTGTTCTTAGCCTCAATGCTGCCACTCCAAGTAACATCAGATGCAAACTGGCTTTGCTTCCACCTGTAAGACAACCCTTCACAAGTATTAAGACATCATCCAATATTCCTTTAGACTTGGTTTGGATGCTTTCCCACCATCCCCTCCCCTGCTGTCTCCTCTCCTCCTCTATTTTATTTTTCTGCACCATGCCTTGTGGCATATAGCTTCTAAATTCCTCCTGATACTGTACTTTGGATGAATTAATCTATTTCTGCAAATGCCCTTCTCCCATGCATCCATTCATTTGAGATCTATTTAACGAAACAGCTAAGTTGAAAAACATTATAAAATTCTAAGCATGCACATAAGAAAACACAGTGTGGCACAGAATGACACAGAATGTAGGGAGACGAGCAGAGTGAGGAGAAGGAGAGAATGGATTTGGGAAATTGGAAGCTTGCACTCACCCTTAGGATGAGCAGCTGGTGACAGGCAATTACGAGAAATGAGGGAGGAGGATGTGTTCAGGAGGAAAAGTGTATTTGGGAATAGAGAATAGTTCCTGAGGTAGGAATGAATGAGTGTGACGTCATCTGAGGTTCCAGTGGAAGAAATGGGGCAGAGTGGTAAGAGGTGAGGCCAAAGAGGTTGTTAGGGGATGAATTATCTCCCACTCTAGACTTCATAAGCCAAGTCCCTCTGCTCTAGCATATTAAAATGTGATGGCATTTTAAAAAAGTTGCTGAAGTTAAGACCATTCTGGAAGTTCCTAATCCAATATATCTGGCATCCTCCTAAGAACATGAAATCAGGGCATGAGCTAACTTGCACGAAAGGAAGTCTATATGAAGACCTTAAGGAAGGAAGCCTCAGAAGAATCAGTACGAGCTACACCTTCACCTCAGACCTCCAGCCTCCAGAACTGGGAAAACGTTTCTGTTGTTTTAGTCCCTCCACCTCCAGCCTTAGCAAATTTAAGGCCAGATAATATACGTTATTGGAAGCCATTTCAAGTACATTGAGCAGAAAGAGAGCAAATAGAATTGTTTTTTTCAGACGACGGATACGATTTAGTTGGCATTTTAAAGGGATGGGTCTGGCTGCTGTACTGAAGGCAGTCCCTAGGCAGTGAGGAGAAGACGAGAGGCCAGCTAGGGGTCATGGCAGAGATTTGCTCGACTGTAGGAGGTGATAAGAAGAGGGAAGTACTAGGATGTACTTTCAAATTAAAGCCCAAAACATTGTATGAATACTTACTTGGAAATGTGATGTGAGAGTGAAAAGCCAAAAAGCCAAGGGCATCCCACAGCCTTAGCCAAGGGCAACGGGAGGAAGTGAGCTGTCTGTCACTCACCAAGATGGGAAAAGCCGAAGAATAAGGAGGATGGCAAAGAGTTCAGTTTGGGCATGTGAACTTTGTGATGCTTGCTCGTCTTTGAGTCTAAGACCCTGACTATGTAATTGTAGAATGTATAGGCACGACCAGGGAGAAGGTAGAGACAGTACTGAGAGAGATTGCTTAATGTGCAATGGGGACAAAAAGACAATTTAGGACTGAGCTCTAGTGTTTGGGCTGAGCTCTAGTACTTGAAGGTTTGAGGTTGTTACAATAAGCAGACATGAACAAAAGCAAGCAAAGAATGAGTCACAAGCAGGAAAAAGAAAAATTTCCAAGAAGTTGAATCCAAGACATGGTTTATGAGCTGAGAATGATTGTCAGGCTAAGTGTTGCAGGTACATCAAATAATGTAGGACTCCATTAGATTAAGTTATAGAGAAGTCCCTGGTAACATTGACCATAACAGGATTAGAGAATGACATGCACCAAAGTACAGTCAGGGTGGGTTCAGAATGGAATGGGGGTAAAGAATTTGGGCCATCAATTATAGAAGTATCGCTTTGAAGATTTTTGCTTTAAACAAGGCTAAGAAGTTATATGTTGCCTAGAGGGAAACATCAAAAAAGGGTTATATATTTAAATAGCAGATATTACTATATAAAAATCTGCAGAGGGGGAATGAGAAATTTACATTAACTGACACTTAAAGACACCACTGATTTTATCCCTCAGCTTCCACATACATGAATGCACAGATACATGTGCTCCTGAACACACATGAGCACACATATACATGTGTTTCTACACACATATGCACACACACACACACACACACACACACACACACACACACACACACACACACACACAAAGGATATGGACCAAACAAACAAGTAAATGGGAAGTAGGGAACCTTACTTTTAATAGGACATGAGTGTAGTGGGTAGCCATTCCAGCTTGGATCTGGAAGTTCCAACCCCCATTGAGACTCTGGCAACTGTCACGCCTACGAGGCAGGGCGAGGGGAGGTGCTGGAAACCCGAGAGCTGGATGGGCGAGTGCTCTCTCTGGGCGCTCTCTCTGCGCCTGGACCCTGGACGGTGGAGATTGACTGTGCAGAGCTCCAGAGAACACCGCTGGATTGCGATACAGCTTCCCCAGACCCCCCCCCCCCGCCACCTATCCATTCCTTCATTTGTAAGTCATCCACTAAATAAATCTTCCTTTTAACTACGTGGAGTTGCCTTTATAATTTTCTCCAATACATGAGGACCACCAGGTGCAAAAGAAAGGGATTCAGGGATTGTTAAAGAATGGAAGATGAGATCAGTTGAGTCTTCAAGACTGATATGTGATGAGTGATGAGCTGGGTATTTAGGCTTTCTGCATGACAAATGTAAGTTGGGAATTGCCGAGCGTTTCTAAATCCAGCTTGGGCAACAGAAATACAGTACAAATCACACAGACAATTTTCAACTTCTTAAAAATTGTACTTTCTGTGTATAAAAGTTTTCCTGCATATATGTCTATGCACCACGTACATTGATAATACCCAGGGAGCCCAGAAGAGGGCATTGGATTCCCTGGGACTGGAATAGATAGATGATTGGTTGTAAGCTGCCATGTGGGTGCTGGGAATTGAATCTGGGTCCTCCAGAGGAACAGCTGCTGCTCTTAACCTGGAAGCCATCTCATCAATGGCCCAATTTTCAACATTTTAATAACATGCTTTTAAAAAGAAAAGAGATAAGCAAACCAGTTTACTAATAACATATTTTATGTTTTATATATACAGAACATTATTTTAGCATGGGACCAGTATAAAACTAACAAAATACTTGGCATTTTTCTAAACATGCTTAGTCTTCCAAGTTTGGTGTGCTTTTTTTTTTTTTTTCTCAACACTCAGCTTAGAACAGATGACTTTCAAAGGCTCAGTAGCCATGTGTGCAGTAGACGGTAGACAGGGCAGGTCCAAGGGTAGAAAAGTAGCTGTAAGTTATGTGATCTCTATGGAGCATTCCTATGGGAACACAAACATCCTGTAATATATTCAATCTCTAATCAGCCAGGTATAATTATATATAATTATGTTCTTATCTTCCCCAATCTAGTTTATCCAAAGAAATATCATGAGAGTCTTGGTCACACACTCTGCTAAAATCTGAAGCTGCCGCGTCAGCCACATTTATCTAATAGAGGTTAATCTGGCATGCATTTCCTTGGTGAATCTGCCAGATTCGTCTTCCAAAGGTTCTTATTTCTGTGTGTGTGTGTGTGTGTGTGTGTGTGTGTGTGTGTGTGTGTGTGTATTTATGCTGAGGTCTAATAATAAAGTCTCTACACTTATGGTTGTTTGTGGAGAAGTGATCTTTTTTTTATTGTTGCTGATAGTTGAAACAATAATTTTGGAAGACAAGGAAATCTGGGAAAGAGAAAAAAAATGCTTGCCATTAAAGAGTAGCAAAGCTGTGCATGAACATTAGACCTGAATCTAGGACTTAGAATATTGTAAGCAAGAAAGATCTTGCATTTCATGGAGGATACCATGACAAGAAATTAGGCAATCTACTACTAGAATGACTTCAAATTAAATTGCCAAAAGGGGATTGGGTGGAGGATAAATGTCTCTATAAAAGCACATTGAGGAGGATGCTGGAAGAGGTATGGCAGAGGGGAGAAACAGAAGAGAGACCTCAGCTCTACTCACAGAGAAAAGGAGCCCAGTTCTGAAATGATTGATACTCTGTACACTCTTCCAGTGTCTATGTGCCCATCCTCATAAGTGGGCTAAAAACAATCTGACATTTTTAATAACACAGGTGAATACACCTTCAGAGGGCAGATAGTATTGGAAGTACAGAGTTGATGACTAGAAATAAATACCCGAAGTCTATGTCTTTTACAAAAGAAACTGACCTGTGTGCTATTGCTTGCTCGGCTGGAATAAGATTTAAAAGGTACTTCTTCTAACAGACAGCTTGAATAGCCCCAGAGCCCATGGGTCACCCTCCAGACTATTCAGGCAGCTGGTTCTGCAGGCTTCTCACATCCCTGTTCTCTGTTGGAGAGTACCATACTAAATTGGCTGGTTTGTCTCTAAGACATTCCACACTCTCTTTATCCCCTCTCTAACTGGTTTTTATGCATTCCTTTCTAGCACACTGCTCTTTGAAAGCATAAATTGTGAACAGAGTATAGACACTAGGAATCAGGCCCATAAGCATTAAACCTGGGTCTCTCAAGTCCCCATGTGATGAAATTTCTGTGATTGGCAAAGCTCTACCCCTCTTCTCTAACATGAGAGTAATGTAGTCTGCTTTGTGGAGCTGTTAGTAGGCTTTTAGTGATGACATCTGCTAAGTGCTTGGCACCTAATAACAGCCAATAAAGGCTACCTCAGCATTGGGACTATGGTCACGGCTTGGAAAAGGATGCTTCATCTGGTTTAGTTGTTTGTGATTTACCAAAATGATGAAGAAATCAGAGTGAGATAGTTTAACTAAAATGAGATGCGTCTATATGAGCTTCAAAATGAGAGAATGAAAAATAAGAGCCCAAAGCAATATCATCGTCAATACATCATCAGCACTGGGAGGATGCTAATGGGCAGCCTTTATTCTGGGGTGTTTTACAAGCCTGTTCTCTCCCATCTCTGTGTGTCTTCCCCTGTCCTCTCTCTCTCACACATACATTAACAACTTGATTGAGATATAATTTACATGCTGAACAGTTGACTCATTTGAAGTGTACGGTTCAGTGTTGGCCAGTGTAATCACAGACACATGACTCATCAACATTGTCATGTTCAAAGAAATTTCATCATTAACCACTTTCTCTCTTCCCTCCACCAAGTCCTAAGTAACTACTAATCTACTTTCTATCTCTGTACATGTCACTTTCTGGACATTCTACACACATGGAATCATACAATGTATGGTCTTTTGAGATGGTTTCTGTCACTCAGCATGTTTTTGGGGTTCAAAACATTCATAATAAAGGAATGACATGTTACATGTTGTAACATGTCATTCCTTTATTATGCCCAAATATGACTTCATTATATAGCACAACACATTCTATTTGTTCATTCTTTAGTTTATGGACATTTGGTTGTTTCTATCTTTATTTATCTTATTATAAACGATGCTGTATAACTATTTGCACACAGTTTTTGTGCAGACTTTTAAATCTCTCTCTATGGGTGTTTCTCTCTTTCTCTATGTTTCTCTCTATCTCTGTCTCTCTCTTATACACACATATCTGGGAATAGAATAGCAAGTTTTCAGCCTTCTCCTGATTTTTCTGTCACTGGGAAGAACAAGTATTAGTAATTCTAGCTTTTTTCCCTTAAACAATCTCCAGTGAGAATCCTGTTTGGGAAATGTTTATTCACTGTTACAAGTAACTGAGAACTTGTTGCATTATCAGATGCTATTCCAGGCACTAGACAGTGTGGGGAACATTATGGGTCCCATCTCCTGGGTCTAATTGGAGCCTGATGGCACCATAACTACTTTCTTTTTTGCCACAGATAGGATTTCAGGCAACCTTGTAGGTGAGTATGGTATTGGTAAGATGTTCTCAACCCATGTTGGAATCTCTAAGTACATTTCTAACAGTAGGACTAAGTCATGAGTAGAGATGAAAAAAGACATGGACGGAGCCAGGAGACTTTCTTGTTATGAAAAAAGTGCAAGCAGGGGCGTAGCCTCTATAAGCTATAGCACAGTTCAAATGGTTTAGAGTTGCTAGGTCATAAAACTAGAATAAGGAAGGTACATTTATCTGATTAATATACAACCCATCATTGAGGAATAATGATTAAAAGAAGAAAAATTATTCCATGATTTATAATTGTCCATTAGATAGCTGTGTGGTGGCAGACAGGCCATTGACCTCTCTGTGCCCCATTTATCAACTGTTGAATGGGACTTAAATATCACAGACAGATCCTTTCCAGCGGTCTGCATAAAGTACTTAAGGTTGAATCTGAAGAACTGTTCCAAAACATAGCCAAATTTTGAGCAGATTAAACTACACGTGATGATGGAGATAGAGAGTCCACATTAAAGACCAAAGTGAAGAATTTATTTTCGTCTTAAAGAAAGAAAGCAGAAGGATTTCAAACTGACTGTAAACTTGGCTTGGCAATGTCAACCCACTCATGCCTCAGCCTGGAGAAGAATATTTCCAAACCCCAAGTTCAAGTCTGCACTTATCCCTCCTCAACTCCACCCTCCATGATTCACAGAAAAGGCACACCTTTAGTCTGACCTCAACTCCTCCTGGATAGCTGTTTTGAAATTTTCCCTGTGCTCTGGAGACAGGGATCATTCACAACACTCTGAAACTATCTGGCTACATAAGAGTATGCATTTCATCACCCATAGTGTGATACTGTGTGCCCATGAATATCTGACTATGCCCAGGTCTTTAAGATGACAGAAGATGCCCCATGAGTGGTAACATAACCTTTTCTTCATAAATATATGCTGTCATTCCATGATGCTAGTGTGGTCCTTGTAGAAAGGTAACCATCCTTCTTTTTGATTGGCATTTATAGCCAAAGCCCATAGAAGTTGTAAGTAAGCAAGTAGGAACATGATGCTCTTAGCAGCACAATCCTTAATGAGTTGTTTTGTTTGAGTTTGTTTTGTTGTGGTACTTGTGACCAAACTCAGGGAATGACTCATGACTGGCAAGTTGTCTACCACAAGCTGGATCCCAAGGGCACGGCTGCCCTTTGAGATGGGCCTGTTCCATCATCGAGAGCCTTTCCTCTTGCTCTGCCTTAAAGTGACACAGTAATAAGGAGGAAGGGAGGCTGCCTATGCCCTTGTCCCTAAGTGACAAGTGCTCATGCTCCCTTCCTGATTCTTCCATCCACTCGCAGAACTGTCTTGTATCTTTAATAGTCATCCTCATGAAAAAATAAGTATTTTCCAGAAGAATCAGTGGTGGACTCTGTAAGATACAAATGAGAGAATGAAAATGGAGAATGGGTTTATTTTACTAACTGAAAATCTAGATCCTCAATTAACTCAAGAGGCATATGCCCTCTATCACAGTACTCCTGGAGGGTATTGCTGATAATAGCTCATGGTCATGAATGAAGAGACCTAGCCCTGTGCTGGTCAGTCTGTTGCTGATGTAGATGGTATAGAAATTGCTATCATCACTTGTGATATTAAAAAGTTGAAAATTGCACAATCCACTGAAACACGTGTAGTGTGGCTGTCTCCTGGGATGCCATCTCCAGGACTGAACTTATAGGATGAGAGTGTAGCATGAATCTTAAAAAGTTCTTATTAATAAAATCAAACCTGAGGCCAGTTATTGGGGTGAAATGCTAGAAGATCAGAGAGACAGAACAAGCCACAGCTAACCTCACCTGGCCAACTTCTCAGCTGGTCTTGTTTCCTCAGACTGGATGCTTCTGTGTCCTCATCCCAATGGCTCTCAGCTGAACTGCTGCTCGAAGCCTGAAAGCTTAACCAGCTAAATGCTTAACCAGCCAAATGCTTAAGCAGCCAAATGCTTTTAGTTTCTGGTCCTCACGCCTTATATACCTTTCTGCTTTCTACCACCACTCCCTGGGATTAAAGGTTCACTTTCTGGGATTAAAGGCATGATGAGTCACCATGCCTGTTTGTATCCTTGAACACATGGATTTCTGCCTCTGGAATGCTAGGATTAAAGGTGTGTGCTACCATTGCCTATCCTTTATGTTTAATATTGTGGCTGCTCTGTCTCTGACCCCAGATAAGTTTATTAGCATGCACAATATTTGGGGGAATACAATACCACATGAGAGTATATTTGGAATTTAAGTTTTTATTACAAGGACTAGTTAGGTACTCTGTTTTCATCTCTATGATGCCTTGCTTGTCAGTTTTGGGTTATTAAATTAATGCAGTTAATATATATATATATATATATATATATATATATATATATCTGAATACATATTCATTATATATATATATATATATATATATATATATATTCATTCTAACTAAGACACTGTATTAGTTATTTGTCTTGTTGCTGCAGTAAAATAACCTGACAAGAGCTCCTTAAGGAAGGAATTGCTTACTTTTGTTCATGGTCACAGAGAATATAGGCCATGATGGCGAAGAAGGGATGTGTAGCAGGAGCAGAAGGCGGCTGGCCACATTGCATCCAGTCAGGAAGCAGGACGCTGAATGCTGAATGCTCAACTCCCCTTTTCCTTCTTTATTCAGTCAGGAACCCTCTACCCATGATTACGCCCCCTATGTTGGGTGGATCTCCCTGCCTCATTAATCTCATTAGATAATCCCTAGCAGATATTCTATGATGATTCTAAATCCTGTCTAGTTGACAACTAAGAGAAATCACCATAAACACTAAAACTAGATCAATCATCCACATGAAGTCATACTTTTCTTTAGGTAAACTAAACACAGCAGGTATGTCACTCACTTCCCAGGTGCTCTGAGCAGAGTACAACCTTGGGCAAGTCCCTGTCTATCCTATTCTGTTCTCCATGGAAAGGGCCACATCACATATTCCCCTCCACCAAGGCTGGCACACACCCAGTTGACTGACTGATGGAAAAGTTCTACCCCTTTCCTCAACTTTAGACAATTTTTGTGGTGTCATTTCCCCCTCCCCCCCCCAAAAAAAAAACCTTCCATGGAAGCAGAAACCACATCTTTGTTCCACTTCTTTCCCAGCCCTCTGCGGCCTCCCAAGAAGTGAAACACTCTGTCAATAAATAACTGGCTTAAGAAAAAAAAAAAAAAAAGAAAGAAAACAAACCACTGGGTGTGGTGGCACACACCCATTGTGCCAGCATTCCGGAGACTCGGGCAAGAGGAGCGTGATCAATTTGAACCCCACCTGGGCAATGTCTTGAGATCCTGTTGTGAGGGGGAAGAAAAGAGGAAGAAGAGGAGGAGAAGGAGGAGGAGAAGGAGGAGGAGTTACTATTCCTTGTTAGGCTCAGCATACAGAACGTTCCAGCTAAGCATGTATGTGGAAAATACCCTGTGTTTCTGTCCTAGACCATTCTTGGATGCTATAACAAAATACCTGAGAATGAGTAATCTGCAATGAACAGAAATGTGTTGACCTGATTCTAGAGGGTGAGAAATCTGAGAGTGTGGAGCTGGCCTTCATACTTCATCCTCCCAGGACAGAGGGCAGAAGAGCAAGCGAGGTCACACAATCCCCTCGGGTATCAATCCATTCTTAGACAAATATTAACCCCCTAGTCACTTCCTTACAGAGTCTCCTTAATGGCAATGAAATTCAGAGGTGAATTTTGGATAAAAACATTTAAAACACAGAAGTCTCAAGGATACATATTGAAAAATAAAATAAATTCAACTTATATAAACAATCCTCAGAGAGGGTGTTCATTTATAAATTAGCAAATGATGTGAGTTTAAAAATGCATAAAAACATGCATAGATTTGAAAATGTTGACAGAGGTGATAAATAATGAAAAAAAAATGGATACAATTATGAGTATTCAAGTAAAGGAGCTTGGGAAGGCAGAGGTGAGCCAGGGATGTCAGATGCCGCAGACAAATATGTATGCCCATGAACTCGCATTAAATGGGGATGACCTTGTCAGCTACATCCTGCTTGACATTTCCAGAAAGATGAGTGATAAAAGGATGGATGAATTCATTAGCATTAGGAATCATGCAAAAGCTGAATCTTTAACACATTCCATTAAGTGTGAACTAAGAATCTGTTGGCTTGGAGAGGACAGAGATTTCAAATGTTTAAAACTGGAAAGGGAAATTAAACAACCCATTTTTGCCCTAAACAATAAAAGGGTGGAAGACATGCTTCCTGGGTCAGGTTGTGCATATGGGGCAGGAGGGCCAGAAATTATGTAAGCCCAGAGAAGCGTGGAGCTGAAGGCTGAGCACAAAATGAAAATGCCTAGCGCTGAGTCATGCACTGGACAAGGAGTTCTGTCCTGATTGTTCAAAAGGGAAAAATTAGACATTTGAGATGGAGCTTCATTCATTTATTGATTCAACCAGTACTTAGAGAGTGTGTACATAGGGAATGCTTCTTATGTGCCGAATCTGAGCTCTGTTGCTGCGGTGACAGATGCGGAATGATAGAAGCATCTCACAAACCAATTCAGCTACATTGTATTGCTTCTGCTTGTATTTCTGGGCACTTCTGGGTTTATTTGGCTCTGTCGACATTTATATGTTTTCTTGTTTTTTGTTTGTTTGTTTGTTTTTTGCTTTTGTTTCTTGGAGACAGGGTCTTGTCACACAGCCTTGGATGTCAGGGAACTTGCTACATAGAGCAGGCTAGCCTTGGACTTGCAATGATCATCTTGCTCTGCCTCAGCTTCTGGGATTACTTGCATGTACCTTCATGCTCAGCTTTGCAGTTTAATATGAATTCCAGGCATCTTAACATGACTATATTTCCTGTTGCCTTCAAACTTCTCAGTTCATATTCCAGAGTTGTTACTGGGAAAAAATGGACCACTCCTCTCTCCAGAAGCAAACAAAACTGAACCCACCAGTGTGTCACCAGCCTAAATACACAGTATCTTAATTGTTCTCCCTAAATAATGAAAATGCTGCTTATAACGATGGTCACTGAAAGTGATGATGAACTATAATTCTGTAGCACAAGCATTCTGAGTGTGCGTGATTAGGCCATGAGTGTCTCACATTTGAGTTTACTTTCATGGTGTATTTCTTCTTGTCATTCGCCAGCCCACTGGCATGTTTGGTAACTATAGCGACTGATCATTGTGAGTATCTTTTTATTACATCTCTCTTGTCACAACTTTGAGAGTTTTATTTTAGTAAATTAAGTACATTATTAGTACATGTAGTTTTGCTAAGTACAACGGCTATAAGGCTGAGGGAGGGAAGAACAAGAATCGGTTTTGTTGTTGGGAACAGGGCTTGTTGCATTTTGGTGAATACTTTTTTCCAACACAATATTTTTATTGATACTTTGGGAATTTCATAATATGTATCCGATCACTCTCACTTCTCCTTCCTCCCAGGTCCACCCTCCCACTCTTATGCCCCTGTCTGAAGAATAAATATATCAAGTACAATATTTAAGTATAGCCAATCTCTCAGTTTGGTTCTTCCCCATACCCTCTCCCTCTCCCACCACCACCACCGGAAGCCAACAATTGTGAAGAGCTAGACCTCAGCAACTCCTCAATCCTTAAGGACCTTCCTCAATGGCCTTCCATCTAAACCCTTGCCCGGTTCTTTGGGGGGATGGGTTGTCACAGAAACCCTCAATTTTTTCAATTCTACTCTAAGATGGATCTATAGAAGCGAATTTCTCAGTACTTTAAAGAAAATTTTTTTATAGCGGTTGATTTTTTTTATTTGTTCATGAAAGAATATTGTTTTTCTGTTAATGATTGTAAGGACTTTCTATTGCACTCATAAATGGAGATATGTAAATGAAGTTTGAACACTGAGGACTAAGTACATGAAATTTCCAGAAATGCCTTCATTCTTACAAACCCACAGTCTGAGAAGATCTCTCATTATTACTGCATCTTAATTTGATGTGCAAACAAATTCTCTACATAAATTCTCGTTATTACTGAAATTTGACTAGTATGTTTATGCCTATTTCAACTTAATGCTCCTAAGGGTTCATAGTGTTTATGGGTTGTCGTATATAAAGAATAATCATGTTTCAAGCAGACTCTTTACACAAGAAGAAAAACACAATTAAAAAGAAAAGTTATGTTTTATCTAATATTACCCTAGACTTCTCCATCATCAGCACTCTGTCCCTTAGAAAGTTAGCTTAGGAAGGATTAATTCCACTACTTAGCAACTCTCCCCTTATTTCACTACATTGTTAAAAGCTTATATTCTGCAAATCATTCATATTACAAAGCAATGGGCATAACATTAAGAAATATTAAAAATTCAAACAGTCATAATCTAATTCACGCATCATTTGTTCTAAATCAATACTTCTATCTTAAGTCATTAATTTCTAAGAAAAGCTTTAATAAGAAAAATAATTTAGGAGTATCTTGAAGGAGCAAATGCATGTTCTATAGAAATTCTATATTTTATAGATTCCATTCACTTCAATAATGCATACATTGCAATGTTTTCTGGTCCATTGGTGCCTTACAAAGAGTTAGAAATTTAAATGTGATTCTCCTTGCTGAGGTTGGTCCTCAGATGTACATATCAGAAGACAAGCACAGAGATATTTGAAATTTAGTAGATGTTTGTCATTCACACCAAAAAACTTTTTAAGCAATTGAAAAGTGAAAGCCATAAATTGCAATAACATAGAGAAAGCATGTACTTATGTGGCTATTTTCTGCACTATTTTATAGGAAGTTTTCACAAATTTAAGACCAGATATTGACAGTATGCTAACAGCTTTATGAGGTCCTATAACAAACAAAACAAAAAAATATGCTAAGCAGGATTTTAAAAAGTGAAAGGAAATTAAAGTTGGTTATTTGCAAGTTAATTAAGACAATAGCTTGACTGTGGTTTAAAAAGAAAACAAAAACGAATTCAATAGAGCATAAGAATCATCTTGCTAGGATGACCCCATTGATATAACAGTGGCATGACTGTTATGGTTGTTACTAATTGGTCTGTGATTGGATTATAGGCCTATTCTGAGGAGATAATTCATACCTAGTAGCATAAACCCAGTCAAAAATCTATGAAGATGTCTTAAGACATAGGAGGGTATTGCTACAGGTGTTTAGCTAAATTGACATAGTATTAAAACTACTTCTAAATATTTATGTTTATACTTATAGACAAATGCTATGTTTAATTTTAGAGATAATTCTTCTTATAATAAATTAAATGCCCAGACACTAAATGCCCAAATGCTTACTGGCATCTTCACATGCGGCTTGTCATGGTGGTGGCTGGCAGTGTTTCTGACTCAGCCTTCCATTTCCCAGAATTCTTCTCCTCCTTGTTCCGCCTATACTTCCTCCCATCTGACCACTGGCTAATCAGTGTTTTGTTTACTAACCAATCAGAGCAATACATTTGCCATACAGAACATCCCACAGCAAGTTGGTGTATGTGTGTACGATAGTAAGCAAATATATACACATAGGAAATTGTTAAACAACAAGTTTAGTGAAAGTTCAAAAAATTTTTTAAAAAAGGAAATTGTCATTGTTGTCCTTTGAATAAGAATGGCCCCTATAGGTTCGTATATTTGAATGCTTGTTCATCAGGGAGTGGCACTACTTGATAAGGATTAGGAGGTGTGGCCTTGTTGGAGGAAGTGTATCATTGGGGGTAGGTAGGCTTTCAGGTTTAAAAAGCCCAAGTCAGGCCCAGTGTCTCTTTCTTCCTGCTTTCTGTGAATCAGTATGTAGAGCTTTTAACTACTTCTCTAGCACCATGCCTGCCTGCATGTCACCATGCATCATGATGATAAGGGACTAAAACTCTGAAACTGTAAGCAAGTCCCCAGTCAAACATTTTCTATTGTGAGTTGCTGTGCTCATGATGTCTTTTCACAGCAACAGAATACTAAGACAGTCATTCTCATACTTTAACTTTTTGTACATGGAAACACATATATGTTGAAGTTAAATATTTATATCCAAAGACACAGTGAGTTGGGTCCTAATCCTTGTCCAGTCTTCTTTTTGCTTTCTGTCATTGCCTTTTATGAACAGAAAGACATGTGCCAGCTAATTGTAATTGCTCAAGAAAAAAATAAAAAGAGAGTTGTAATCACATATGGACTGAAATAACATTAGTATAATCAGGGTGATTTGAGGAGGAAACACCATTCGGGGACATCCTTTACAGCTTTGGGAAGCCGGAATGACAATCTGCAACATTGTTTTCCTACCAGTCCTTAATCAGCCATATAATGAGACAAATGCTACCAGTGAAATTTAATTGTTATATAGAATATATCTTTTTTATTGGTTGAGAATTTCTTCAGCTTCCATTTGGGTGTGAGTTGGGGGATGGATAATAACTGAGTTAAATTTGATTTATTCTTATTCACTCCATTCTGTTTTTTTTTTTTTTATCTCATATGATAAGTTACTGTCAATCCAAACTCTGTTTGAGGCTTACAATATGAACATCATTTAAAGTTTTAAGTATATTTTCTCATTTTATGAGGATTAAACTTATTATTTTGGGCTAGGGATGGTTTGTGGTAGAGTGCTTGCCTAACACACGCAAAGCCTCCAGGTTCAATCCCAGTATCATGCTATAGACAAAAGTTCATGTATTTATGACTCTATTGGCATGCAACAAGTATTTATGATAACACCTTGAGAATATGCATTTAAAAAAACATAAACTTACAGGAATCTAGAAGAAAAGTTCAAGGACAGCTTGATTCTCTCCATTCTTTGGTAATATGACGTTCCCTAGACCTTCCTGGGATACTTCAATAGACTATAATCAAAGCAGCCTACTTGGGACCAGTGCGTTGTCAATAGAGACAATTGACACTAAACCGGATGACCTGAATAGGATCTCTGGGAATCACATGATAGAAGAGAACACTGACTCTGGCAAGTTGTCTTCTGCCTCTACACTTGCACTCACCTGCCTCCTACACACACACACACACACACACACAATGTTCTTGTTGTTTTTCTTTTTAAGACAGCTTTGTCTTAGTTTTGTTTCTGTTACTATGATAAAATACTCCAACAAAAGGCCGGGGGGATGGCTCCATGGTTAGGAGCACTTACTGCTTTTGCAGAGGACCTGGGTTCAGTTCCCAGGATCAACATGGTGGCTCATAACCGTGACATCAGTAACTTCAGTTCCTGGGGGATATGGTGCCTTCTGCTGAACTTCGTGTGCACCAGGTATGCATGAGGTCCATATACATAGAGACGGGCAAACGCACTCATACCCATTAAATAAAATAAATAAACCTTACTAAATTTTAAAAACCTCTGACAAAAGCAATTTAAGGGCAAATTCTACTTTACAGTTCCATGTTACAGTCCATCATAGTAATGAAGTCACAACAGCAGGAGCTTGAGGTAGCTGATCGTGTGACATTCATAACCAGAAACAGAGAACAGCGAATGTATGCGTGCTAGTGTTCAGCTTGCTTTTGCTACTTCCACAGTTCCGAAGTTACCCACAATTAAGATGAGTTTTGCTGCATCAACTAATGGAATCAAGACAATCCCCATCTCAGACACATCCCGAGGACTATCTCCCAGGCAGTTCTAGATTCTGTCAAGTTCACCATTGAAACTAACCAGACACTGCCACATGATAAAACACTAGAAACACCGAAGTCAGGAAACTACACAGATGCGCTCTTACCGTCAACTTTCACAAGCTGTCCTCCTCACTTATGTCCTGACAGCTGATGTGCTCCTTAGGCATATTGCTCCATGGAGTCACCCAGTTCCTTAATATCTGTAGGCTTGGGGGAAATCCCTGACTGTTTCTTTCATTTCTTTGGTTTTATCCTTCAGTTAAATGTATGCACCTCTGGCAGGAACATCACAGAAATAGTGCTGTTTACTTCTCATTCCATCATGTCTGTGACATGTTGTGACACTCAGTGACTGACTTGGTACCTGGGTAAAATGGTACCCTCTAAGGTGCTTACAGGCTGATTTGTTCTCAGTAAGTGTTTCCTAATAAGTTACTTTAAAGCTATATAAATAACCTCAATCTTCTTTAAACTTATTACTCAATTGTTTCCTTCTAAAGCCCACCACAGTCTTTGTGGATTTTATTGCTCAAATTCTTGCTATAGGATCCACTTTTCTTCTAAATAATCTCTTCACATATTGTCATTATTCATTGACCAGTTGTGTTCCCGCCCACCCCCACGCCCCATACAACAAAACATTCTAAGTTGCTTTTGAATTGTAGTGGTATTTGCTCTGCCCATGATCTTGGGCTATGGAGCCTGGAAGGAGGCGATGCTTCTTGCCATTGTACGTGACCTCTTGAAAGGAAAGGGAGAAGGGTCTCGTGGGTTCTTGCTCTTGTTAAGATCACTCCATGTGAGTCTATTTAAGGGGTAATGAGGATTTATTAAGACATAAATTGAGGAAGTACACTTGTGAATACAGAACCGAGTAGATAGCTGCCTCTGTTCTGGCCAGGAGCAAATCCACCTGGCCGTTCGATCAGACCAGGCAGCAGGCAGCAGGGAGAAGAGGCTTGTGATCCTTCTCCCTTTACTTTTAAGAGGTCAAGTACAAGGGCAAGAAGCACCGCCTCCTTTAGGCTCTATAGCCCAAGGTCATGGGCAGAGCTCTCAAACTGGTCATTTTGCCAAGAATTTTGTTTCCTTGTAATGAGACTAATATTGAGAAACCAAAATTTGGATACTAAATGTGTCCCTTGCTGTCAAGGTGCCATTGCTCACAGTCAGTCTCAGAATGACAGCTAAGGAATCTTCAATAACATGTACACTCATGCTTACATATTTACACCACAGCTGTATGTATTAGAACCTGTGAATTCATATTAACTTCTCCCATTTCAATCCAATCACTGACTTAATTCCCTCTCTTTATTTTTAATTTAAATATGTGCGATTATTTTCTCTAACAGTGAGAAACTTGGTGACCAGTGTCTCCCAAAGATGAGCTGGTAGGATCACTTCTTTTCATCCACAGTAGAGATACTTCACTCCCTCTTTTTCTTTTTCTATCCCTTCCTGTCTTTCTTCCTTCCCCTTGCTTCCCTCTCTCCCTTCCTCCCCCCTCTCTCTTTCTCTCTCTCATAGCAGGATATTCTATGTAGCTTGGGCTAGCCTAGAACTCACCCTCTTTCTACCTCTGCCCCAAGTGTTGGGATTATAGATTTATACCATGACACCCTGCTCTTGAATACCATTGCTGAGAAGGGTGTTTCTATTAAACTGCATGGAATGCTCGAGATGATTTCTACAGCATCCTTGTGGAAAGATTAATACTTAGGGGACAAATGGTTTATTACTGAACCTGGTGTCCTAGTTACTCTTTGTTGTTGTGAAGAGATGCCATGACCAAGGCCATTTGTAAAAGAAAGCATTTAATTGGGGCTTCCAGTTCCAGAAGATGAGTCTATCATGGTGGCAGGCAGGCAGGCAGGCACTGGGGAAGTAGCTGAGAGCTTGCGTCTGATCTGTAAGCAAGAGGCAAAGAGGGGAAAGGGTGATGGTGGAGCTAACTGGGAATTGCTAGGCTCTTGAAATCTCAAAGTCCACTCTGAGTGACACACCTCCTCCAAGGTCATAGCTCCTAATCCTTCCCAAAGGATTCCACCAATACTGGGGACACAAAGATCCTGGTGCTCACAGAGCACTAGGGAAACTGGAATACTAAACATCCAGGGGCTTCTCTTCAAATAAGGATGCTGTGGGATGGTCTGTATGTCAAATTACTCTGATTGGTCAATAAATAAAACACTGATTGGCCAGTGGCTAGGCAGGAAGTATAGGCGGGACTAATAGAGAAGAGAAAAGAAAGAACAGGAAGGTGGAAGGAGTCACTGCCAGCTGCCGCCATGACAAGAAGCATGTCAAGACGCTGGTAAGCCACGAACCACGTGGCAAGGTATAGATTTATGGAAATGGATTAATTTAAGCTAGAAGAACAGTTAGCAAGAAGCCTGCCACAGCCACACAGTTTGTAAGCAATATAAGTCTCTATGTTTATTTGGTCGGGTCTGAGCGGCTGTGGGACTGGCGGGTGACAAAGATTTGTCCTGACTGTGGGCAAGGCAGGAAAACTCTAGCTACATAAGGAAATACCTCTTTTCTGCCCAGAAGGCTGGGAGTGGATATTGTTAACAACCTGGTAACCATTTTGATATCTGCAGAGGCAGAACTCACCCACCTTTTGCTATAGAGGCAGATGTCACCCAAATTCCCAGACTCTTCCCTCCCTAGACCCTTATCTTTAGCTCCCAGTTAACAGAACCTATCCTCAGTAGAGATGTCACATGTATTTTATGTACTGCTGTCCTCTGTGCTGTCTTGGTCAAAGACCACATTAGATTCTAGGCCTTTTAGCCATAGAACCTACCCTTATTGTCACATGTGCTTTGTAAAGAGTCTCTGTGTAGTCACACCTTAAGCTTTATTGTGCACCTGGAATTGGAATGATTGTTGCCTGGAACTGTGTTTTAAATATGCTCATCTGATCCAGGTTGACAAAGTCAGTCTGAAGCAAGTTTTCATTCTCATCTCTTTGAGGGCTCACTTCCCTGCTTGGTTTCCCCTCACCCGGACAACTGCAGGTTTCCCCTCACACCAAATGTGGATCTGGCCTTCAAATATGAGCCAACACTGGAGGGCCATGTCATTAAAATGGTTGAGGGGTCCCAAAACAGCTTGGCCACACAGCTGCCATGACAGGCGTAGGGGCCCAGACACAGACAGCTTCTGTGGTGGTATTGTGTTCCCCAAAATATTGTGTACCTTAATAAACTTATCTGGGGTCAGAGAACACAAAAGCCACTAGTTAGGCAGTGATAGCACACACCTTTAATCCTAGCATTCCAGAGGCAGAAATCCATCTGGGATCTCTGTGAGTTCAAGGCCACATTGGAAATAGCCAAGCATGGTGACTCACGCCTTTAATCCCAGGAAGCAAGCCTTTAATCCCAGGGAGTGGTGGCAGAAAGCAGAAAGGTATATAAGGCTTGAGGACCAGAAACTAGAAGCATTTGGCTGGTTAAGCATTCGGCTGGTTAAGCTTTCAGGCACAGTTCAGCTGGGATTCATTCTGGATGAGGACTCAGAGACTTCCAGTCTGAGTAAACAGGACCAGCTGAGGAACTGGTGAGGCGAGATAGCCGTGCCTTGTTCTGTCTCTCTGACCTTCCAATATTCACCCCAATAACTGGCCTTGGGTTTGATTTTATTAATAAGAACTTTTAAGATTCATGCTACAAGCTTCTGTGACAGGCTTACTGGCAGGCAACACCCAGATCCAGGAAAAGCCATAAGTTGACAACACCCAGGGATCCACCCAGGGATGGGGAAGTACCTAGCCTCCCAAACATTCCAACCATTAGATAGGGTGGCCAGATGTCCCTGAGGCTAGCACACACTTATTTTTTGTTTTACAGATACCCCTAGACAATTGTCAGCCAATCAGGGTCCTGAACCCTGGAAATCTCCTTACCCCAACTTCTGCTATGATAAAAAACCTACCCTACCTGGGCTCAGGGCTCTCTGCTTTCTCCACTTCATTGAACAGACAGAGGGACCAAGCTCAGAGTTGAAAATAAAGGCTTTTTGCTTTTACATTCAAGATTCAGTCTCCACAGTGGTCTTTTGGGGGTCCCCGAGATCTGGGCATAACACAAACCAACACATTGGCTTAAGTTCAAATGTTAGCACTGCTGGTCACTAGTAACAAAACTTCAGACTCCTCATTTATAAAATAAGGCAATATCAGTTCTTAGAAAAAGACTTTTTACTTTTTTTCCTGAGCCTCAGTTAATTTGAGTCAAAGTCATCTTGATACCTGAAAGTATTATGCAAATGTAAGGCACAGTCAGTATTTTCCAAAATCACATTTCTTTAAAGGTTAAGCAATCCATTGAGAAAAATTCACATGAAAGAAAAATAATGAATAAAATTACTTCAAATTTTTTTGAGAGATTCTGGTTGTACAAATATAAATCTATTTTCAGGTTTAATGAATACACATGTGTTGATACTTTTAATGTGTAACTAGTTATTGGATGCTTGAAAGAGTTTCCAAATTTTAAAATCTTAAAAGCAAATTATGATTTGAGGGTATAGTTCAGTGATAGAGTGCTTACCTAGCATCCATAAAATCTCAGGTTTGACTCCAAGCATTGGAAAACACACAGTAAAGAAACAAGTACATTTAAAAATAAAACAAAACCAAGTTTAGTTTCAACGTTAACATTATCCCCAAACAATAACATTCCTTTTGAGCCTATTACTAAAAAGAAAGGTGTTAAATCTTTTTCAAAATGAATTGGACAACTAATTTCAAATCAGATGGATGGTATTCATAGGCTGTAAAAATGAGCGATGATGATTTAGAAACTTGGAGAACTCAATCAGATCTTACCATAAAATAGGCTGATTTTTGTAACTGTCAGATAGTGTTGATTTTGCAATGTGTTATGTTCTTTAGGAGAATCCTGGAGCTGGACATCCCTGAAAGGGCACAAGGAGGGTACACACACACACACACACACACACACACACACACACACACACACACACACACAAAGTACCAGGCAAGTCCCAAATCTGTAGAAGGGTTAATGAAATATTTGTTTTAAGGGAAACATCAACTTAAAGAATGACACCCATGAGACTGAAGTGTATAACACACACACACACACACACACACACACACATACACACACACACACACACACAATGTGTACACATTTTTTTGTTTTGTTTTTAGTTTTTTAAGACAGGGTTTCTTCGTGTAGCCTTGGCTGTCCTGGAACTGGCTTTGTAGATCAGGCTGGCGTCAAACTCACAGAGATATGCCTGCCTCTGTCTCCCAAGTACTGGGATTAAAGGCATGCGCCACCATCACCTGGCTATATGTGTATGTATTTTTAAGTAAGCATATAAAATACCATGCTTCCTTATGTTTTCCCCATACATCCTTACGTTATTTTCCCATCTTCCTTCCCCTCCATTTGTATTACCTTTTTCCCCCTCCCCAGTTAAAGCCCCCCAACCCCGTTCTTTCTCATTTTTCTCTTCATAGCACCTGGAGTTCTACCCTCTTAATACCTCACAGTGGGGATTTCAACCCATGAACCCTTGGGGATACCAACAAATCATAGCAGATACCTTCCAAGGAGATGTGTAGAATTCCCCTCGGGGAGGCTGAGGCAACCGAAGTTCCTATCTCTCCTTTGGGAAGTGTTTCTGGAGACAGCTTTGTACCATGCACTTCTGAACTGTTTAGGGAAGAACTGGGCTGAATTGCTCTGAGTGACTTTAGAGAAACCCTAAACTTTCAAAGATGCTCACAGTATAGAGTGAGTTGGGTGCTGGTTGCTGTATGGGATTGTTCTTCACAGATGTCCTGAAATCTAGGGAGTCAAGGTATGGGGACAAGGCACCATAAATGAAGAAGAAGAGGAGGAGGAGGAGAGGAAGAGGAGAAAGAAGAGAAGGAGGAGGAAGAGGAAGAGGGAGAAGAAAAAAGAGGCAGAAGAAGAGGAGGAGGAGGAGGAGGAGGAGGAGGAGGAGGAGGAGGAGGAGAAGAAGAAGAAGAAGAAGAAGAAGAAGAAGAAGAAGAAGAAGAAGAAGAAGAAGAAGAAGAAAGCAAAGCAAAGCAAATAGTTAAAGGGTAGTTATCACTCAGGGCTTCATGAGGCCAGGCTTATTCAATAATAGTGACGAGACAGGGGCTGGAGAGATGGTTCAGAAGCTCAGAGACATACTGCTCTGGCAGAGGATTTAAGTTTGATTCCCAGCACCTGTGTCTAGTGGCTCACAACTGCCTGTAATTCCAACTTCAAAGGATCCATTGTCCTCTTTTGGCTTCCAGCACACTGCATTCCTATGCACATACCCCTGAACTACACACACACACACACACACACACACACACACACACACACACACACACTTGAAAGAAATAATGTATATAGAGATCAGAATACACCACCCCAAAATGCATCTACCAGTTGTAAAGATACTTTAAGAAATGGATGTAACTGAAGCTCTGAAAACAGATGTTACTATTTGTTAAGGGAGATTTATACCTGTAGAAAAAATAGCCATTTGTAAGAGAATCCCCTCTTTGTACCAGAAAAAGAAGCAAGACAATCACCAGAGATTGATGAGTGAAGGCACTGTCTGAGATAAAGTCAACAAACCTTACTCTATCTTTCTGTTTTTTCTGGCAGTCTCATTGGCCTCCCCAACACCCTTCTTTCTTTGATCCAGAAGATAATACATTTAAAACCACCTGCCAGAGACTCACTCTTTTCTCATACACAGGAATACACAGAGTTAAATGACTGGAATCCCATCCCCCTCCCACACCCCACCCACACCCCATGGTGCGCCCAACCCCCCATCAAATTGTTTTGTTATAAGGATCCTTCCCAACTAAGAACTATGTGAATACTAAGGGAAAATAAAATGTCTTCACTCCCTGGAGTTAAAGGACTTTCTCTGCATCCTTCCTTTTCTCAGGATTAATGCTGAGCATCTAAATGGAGAGAGACACTGTTGGAACGGCCATGGTTGGACAAGCCCTCTTGGTTTGAGGGAAGTGGCTTTGGAAACACAATGCCATATGTTCCAATGTGAAGTTCATTAAGCAAGGTCTGATCAGTAATTTGATGTCCCAGATGGACTTACCCGCAGGAAGTGAAAGCCCTGTGCAAACAGCCATTTGTCAGCTCAAACTCTTAATATATGGAATAGCATAATGGAGTTGAGGTTTAAGACAATATTCTGTATAAAAAAGTCTTACCCTAGAGAAACACCTGAGAGTTATAAATCAGTGAATTACCAGGATAGTTGCATGTGATTTTGAATAACTACGAACCAGTATGTAATCTGCATTCCTCATTTTACAGAATCTCATAGCAGTGAATAATGTACCCAGTATCAAATAGCATGTGAGCAGACAGGCTTAAACAACTTAGAGTCAAGTTCAGTTCAATAGTCTGCAAGGTCATCATAGACAGTATGCACTTGCCAATTTACATAATCAATATTTTATGTTTGTATCACACAGGGTCACCGTCTAAGCACACAGTGGTACACTTACTGACCTTTCCAATTTTAAATCACTGGATTTAGTGAAATCCCCTAGACACCTTTGAATACTTACGGAAAGGCAGAGGAACGCAGGCACTGGAGTGTTTTGAATACTAAGAACCAAAGCCAGCAGAGGTAGATGGCAAACATCATTAAAAAGAATCCTCAGCACCTGGCCAAATGAGTCAACCCAGATTGAAGTTTATCTTTCACTTGCCCATAGACTTTTTCTTCTGGAAGCTTCTGTAGGAAAGAAATGCAGTAAATGCATTTTCTTCCTGCTACCTCTAGAAACAAACATAGCATATGCATTTACTGGGTGTGGTGGTTTGAATAGGAATGACCCTCATAGGCTCATGTATTTGAATGCTTGGTCATTAGGGAATGGCACTATGTAAGGGGGATTAGGAGGTGTGGCCTTGTTGGAGTAGGTGTTGGGGGAAGTGTGACACTGAGTGTGGCCTTTGGGGTTTTCAAAGCTCAAGCCAGGACTGGTGTCGTCTCCCGTTTCCAGCCGCCTGTGGATCCAGATATAGAAATCTCAGCTACCTCTGGAGCACTGTGTCTGTCTGCATGCTACCGTGTATCCCGCCAAGCTGATAATGGACTGGACCTCTGAAACTGTAAGCAAGCCCAAATCGAATGCTTTCTTTTGTAAGATTGTCATGGTCATGATGTCTTTTCATAGCAGTAGAACACTGACTAAGACACTGTGCTATACAGAGGTCATGAGTCAACTTTCGAACCCAAGGAGGCACATGGTATGAAGTCCAAACAGTCACGTCACTTCTGTCAAGACATTTTCAACAAGCTAGAACTGCTGGCCCAGGCCTGTAATCCCAACTTCTCTGGGGCTGTGGCAGCTGGACTGCAAGTTCAAAGCCTGCCTGAGAGAGTTAGTTAGAGAGTAAGTTGAAGGCCAGCCTGAGTAACTCATGGAGCCTTCGTTTCAAAATAAAAATTAAAGTAGAGCTGGGGAAATAAGTCAAAGGTAGAGTGCTTGCCTGGTGTGCAAGAAACCCCAGGTTCAACCATTAACGAGAGAGAGAGAGAGAGAGAGAGAGAGAGAGAGAGAGAGAGAGAGAGAGAGAGAGAGAGAGAGAGAATTCCAAAATGGCATTTCATGACACTGTATTCGCTACTCTGGAAAAGAGGTAGATCACTATTTTCCTTATTTTATGTGATTTTAAGTTTTGCTAAGGCTAGAACCCAGGGCTTTAGCACCTGCTTGGCAAACATTCTTCCTTTGTTCTACATTCCTGGCCATAATGTTCATTTCTACATCCCTATTCATCAGTGAGAGTCGTTGAAATCATCTTTCCAGATATCATAAATGAAGAACCAACTCACACTCTATGTGGATGATAGAAGCTCTCTTGTGATAGTCTGGATTCCCAAGTCCCTAGATAGAGTAATTGGTAGTGGGTGATCCCTGGGTTAATCCCTGGGGCTTAGGAGACCTTTGACTCAAGGCTCAGGATAGCAGTAAGCAGTAAGAGGATTCACTTTGGCTTTCAATCAGAGACACTTACCAACAGATAATGGTGTCATTTTGATTTCCTGTGTCTGCCACAGACAACCATTTCTGGCTACAGGCACTCAAGGGAAGTGACGGATCAGAGCTTCCATATAAAGGGGTTGGGGAAGCAGTTAGTAATCTCCAGCTACTCACTGGAAAGGTTACCAGAAACTACAGGGCATAGTTCATTGAAACAATAAGTAGAAATTCCTGGGTGTGATGTGCTTGTGTTTTAACTTTAATGACCATTAATATTAGAATTGATATTCACATTCCAAATTACTGCATAAAACCAATATGAAACGTTAATAATGGTATGTAACAAACTTATCATTGACATATTCTAAGCATTCAAAACATTTGACAGAATAATGAACTCCACATGTTTTCAAATTCTGTTCCAGCCATTCTATCATTTTCAGATCACGGCCGCTTTAATTTGACCTGTACCTACTCTTTCCCCTTAAAGATGCTTTGAAACATAATAGTTATTTTTGATAATTTTGATAGATTATAAAATTTGTTTAAAGTATATTTATTTATACATAATTATATACTCAATTCATTTAAAGCATTACTTAGTTAATTTGAGACAGGGTCTCACTAAGCAGCTGGCCTTGAATGTAGTATCTGCCTGGCTCACTTACAGTTTTGTGGCATCACATGTAGCTGACAGGATTTTTTTAAAGGTCGAACTTAAGATTTAATTATTTCATTTTATGTGCGTATTTTGCCTATGTGTGTTTGGACAAACACCACGCGCATGCCTAGTGTCTGAGGAAGTGAGAAGAGGAGAGAGTGTCGGATTCCCTAGACCTGGAGTTACAGACTGTCATGAGGCCCTGTGTAGGTGCTGGGAACTGAACCTGGGTTGTCTGCAAGAGACACGAGTGCTCTTAAACGCTGAGCCATCTCTCCAGCCCCAAGATCTAACTTTAAAAAAGTTAAAATTGCCACACCAAAAAAATTACAAATTCACCATTGTCATCTAACGAGCAGTCAGTATGCAGGTTTCTGCGTATTTTTTCTTAACTCTTCCAGGTTGGTTTGTTCAGATCAAGAACCACAAGAGGCTGCTGGGCCTGGTGGCACACATCTGTAATCCCAGTACTTCGGAAGCCAAGGCAATAGAATTGCAAGTTGGAGGCCAGCCTGAACTCTATGGTGAAATGCGTTTAAAAAAAAAAAAAAAAAAAAAAAAAAAAAAAAAAAAAAAAAAAAAAAAAAAGGCACCAGGCAGCAGTGGCGCACGCCTTTAATCCCAGCACTTAGGAGGCAGAGGCAGGTGGGGCTCTGTGAGTTCGAGGCCAGCCTGGGCTACAGAGCGAGATCCAGGACAGCCAGAACTGTTTCACAGAGAAACCCTGTCTCGAAAAAAAAAAAAAAAAAAGTCTGCATGTGGCTTACCCACTGCTCCAGCATCAGTCTGCTACGACCCAGATGTCTCCCTCAGTGATATTCCGAATCGGCTTCTCTCTGCCATCTTGGGTGTGAAGAATAGCTTTGCTTTATAGTAAAGTGTTGCCATTTACACTTACACTTCAGTTTTTCCACTGTGTTTTCTTTGACCTTGATTCTGTGCTGGGGCAGTTAGGCTGTTCCCAGATCTCCTTACTGCTTTTCTGACCTCCCATAGGGAAGAGCATTGGTCTGGTTTACCTCACGCGTGACTCGGCATCATCATCATTAGACTGGCTGTGAGGCTCGTTCCAACTGCCCCATCCTCAGGTGTGACAGCCCTCCCTAACGGTGCTAGTCACCTTCTCATCACTATGACAAAAAGCCTGAGATAATGAACTTATGCATGGAAGCGGTTTATTTTGCTGTAGAGCCAGTTCACGATCCTTTGGCTTGGCCCGTTACTTGGGGCCTGTGGCGAGGCAGTACTCCATTACAGGAGAGTTCTGGGGAGCAAAAACACATCACAGCCAGGGTGAGAAAGAGGAAGAACAACTTTTGAGGGTCTGCCTCCAATCACCCAAGGACCTACCACTGGGCCCCACCCCTTAGAGGTTCCACTACCTCCTAATGGCACCGCTCAGTGTGCCACACTTTTAACACATGGGCCTTTTGAGGGACATTTAAGATCCATACGCTGTGGTCTGAGGATAGCAAATATAATCCTTCCTTCCTTCCTTCCTTCCTTCCTTCCTTCCTTCCTTCCTTCCTTCCTTCCTTCCTTCCTTCCTTCCTTCCTTCCTTCCTTCCTTCCTTCCTTCCTTCTTCCCTCCCTCCCTCCCTCCCTCCCTCCCTCCCTCCCTCCCTTCTTTCTTTCTTTCTTTCTTTCTTTCTTTCTTTCTTTCTTTCTCTCTTTCTTGTTTTTCAAGACAGGGGTTTTCTGTGTAGTTTTGGTGCCTAGCCTGGATCTCGCTCTGTAGCCCAGGCTGGCCTCGAACTCATAGAGATCCGCCTGGCTCTACCTCCCGAGTGCTACAATTAAAGGCGTGTGCCACCACTGCCCGGCATAAATATACAATTTTATAAATAAACAGCTCACAGGTTTTTAAATTGTATGCTTCTCTGGGTAGTGTGGTAGACTATTGTACCACCCACTCTGTTATGCCCTTTCCCAGCATCTCCATCCTGTATCCACCACCTGCCTTTAGCCTCTCAGTAGCCATTTAAATGATCAGATCAACTGTGGAGGCATCACAGTGCTTGTGTGCTAGCAGCCTTGTTTTGTACAATAATAGCTCTGAAGCCCAGGAGCACCTATGCAGGTGATCCAGTCAAGCCATAGAGAACACTCAAAGTGCTTCCTTTAAGTGAGAAGATGAAAGTGCTCAGCAAGGAAAGAGACAAGAATGTATGTTGAAGCTGCTAAAACACACAGTAAGCACAGATCTTCCCATGAGACTGTAAAGAGGGAAAAGGAAACTCACACTGGTTTTCTGTTCATATTGTAAGCTGCAAAAGTGACAGCCACAGTGTGGGGTAAGAGTGTTATCATCTGCCTCACTTGATCTCGTCAGGTCAGCATCATGTTGATGCTGCGTCATCTTACCTCATCACAGGAGGAGAAGTGTGTGCACCCACCAGACACACACACACACACATACACACACACACACACACACACACACACACACACACACACACACACACGGCAAGAGGAGATGAGGCAGACACTGAGACACACAGAGAGAACATCTATATAATTTGTTACAAAATACAGTTATAATTTTTTCTATTATACTACTTACTGCTATTAGTCATTTTGTCTACTTTATAAATTAAGCCTCATCATGGGTATGTAATTATAGGAACAAACATATTATTATTTGATTTGTCGTCACCTGGGTTTTGACTGTCTTCTGTAATCCCTGGAAACTATCCCTTAAGGAGGAACTTCTATATTTACCTTATAGTTACTGGTCAAACTAAGTAGAAAGCTTCCATAAAAGCCTGGGGGAGGTCTGGACCTTGCTTTGAAACCTGATGGCAGTCACTGCCTGTGTCCTTTGAGCAAAGGCTCACCTGCTTTTCCCTCACCTTGCAGGTGAAGGTGACTGTGCTGGTCAGTTTGAACTGTCAACACAGCCTAGAATCACCTGTAAAAAGAGTCTCAATGAGAGAATTTTCTAGACCAGGTTGGCAAGTAGTGTTATATGGACTGAACAAATTATATTTAGTAACATATATTTTAATATATAAAATTATATTTAGTTATGCACACACACATTCATGCTTGCATGCAGTAACTATTAGTGAATTAAGAGGCCTTGATCTGAAGGAGAACACGGAGAGTTATATGGGAGAGTTTTGAGGGAAGAGAGATGTGCTGTGTTATAACCTCAAAAGTATAATTTTTAAAAGTACAAAAAATACACCTTCAGATTTATGAAAAAATCGAAAGCCCACCTCCTCCCACTCCTCCAGTTCTCCTCATCATTCCTCCTGCTACGAACAGCTTGTCCTGTTGTACATTTGTTACAGTTAATGAGCCAATAGCAATCCCTCGTTACCAGCCGTAGCCTGTCATTTCCATTAGCTTTCATTCTTTGTGTTGTGTTGCGCTGTGAGTTTTGTTTTGTTTTGTTTTCAACACAGGGTTTCTCCGTGTAGTTTTGGTGCCTATCCTGGATCTCGCTCTGTAGACCAGGCTGGCCTCGAACTCACAGAGATCCATCCGTCTGACTCTGCTTCCTGAGTGCTGGGATTAAAGGCATGTGCCACTGCCCCCCCCCTCCCCGACTGTGCTGTGAGTTTTGACAAAGGCATGATCACAGGTGCCCTCAGAGGGGTTCAGGATTGGCAGCTCTGAAATGCGTTACTGCAGCACAGGGATTACCCTGGGCTGAAACAGGCTTGGGAAGAACTTCCCACTGTCCTGTTTTTGCGTACACACAGTAATAAATCTCACTTGTAGAAGTTTTTTCCCTTCCCCTAAATGAGAAGAAGAATAATTCTTGATTTTTACAATGGAGAGGACTTGAATTTGCTTAACAAATTTCACCAGGAAAGCTGTTACGTATTTTGTATTTGCTTTATCATAACTCTCCTCACTTTGGGATCCAAGTCACCCTATTCTTTTGTTGTGGTCACTGCTCTCTTTTTCTCAATAGTAGACACATTGGTGGGCTTGACTACCCTTTTGGGTTTTACTTGTGTTGTGTGGAGCCCTTGCTCACATGAGAATATAAACTATACTTTTTTATGCCTCCCCTCCTAATAATCTATCTGTCTTTTGTTGGCTTAATTTTCGGTTTCCATCCATAGCACTTTAGAGAACAAAGGAACAATTTCTTCCCCTACGTCATGCTGTAGTTTCATTCAGAACAAATTTGCCAGTCTAAAAATGCCCTATGAATGTTCTGTGCTTTCTCTTTTCCTCTGTATACCTGGAAGCCACTGGCATTTTTGTTACGTATATTTTCATGTTTTCTAAATCTGAAATATATGGTTGTAATGATATAGTATGTGATCTTTTCAGAACAATTTTTTTTTCCTCTATTTTGGCCAAGTCATGTTTACTACTCTGCTCTCTGTTTTCCATATAGTTTTGCGAGATGTCTTAGTTAGGGTTTTATTGCTGTGAAGAGACATCATGACCAAGGCAACTGTAATAAGGGAAAACATTTAATTGTAGTGGTTCACTTAAAGTTCAGAAGTTTAGTTCATTATCATCACGGCAGGAAACGTGGAGGTACACAGGCAGACACAACGCTGGAAAAGGAGCTGAGAGTCTTCCATCTTGAGTTGCAGGCAACAGGAAGTAGTCTGAGACACTGGGAGAGCCTTGAGCATGTATGAGACATCAAAGCCCGCCTCCACGGTGACACACTTCTTCCAATAAGGCTACACCTACTCCAACAAAGCCACACCTTCTAATAATGCCACTCTCTTTGGGAGTCGTTTTCTTTCAAATCACCACATTCTAGTCCCTGGCCCCCAAAGGTTTGTAGTCATACATATCATAGTTCAAAAATGCATTCAGTCCAACTTCAAAAGTCTCTATTGTTAATATTCTGATCCTGCCCCTTGGCGCCAGCCATCCTATGCTCTGACGTAGAAACCTATTCTTAACGGAAAACTCCACCCCTTCCTCTTTTCTTCTGTCTCTTCTGCTTTCTTTCCACGAGGTTCACACCTCTTAAACCCCTCGCCTCCCTTTCTCTCTCTCTTTCCCCCCCCCTCTCCCTCTCTTTTTCTCTCTCTGTCTCCCTCTTTCTGCCTCTTCATCTCTCTATTATAATAAACCATTTCCATGTGGATGCAGCATCTGGGTTGTGTGTTTCTATCCACTGCCCCGCTGCCAAGCCCACATGGACTGGGCTGCCTGCCAGCCTGCCACTGCCTCTGCGGGTCCCGCTGCGTACAATTCCTAATAACAGTTTAAAACTTACTTAAAAGTCTAAAGTTCAAATTCTCTTCTGAGATTCTAGTAATCCTTTATAAAATAAAATTAAAAAACAAAAAACAAAAAACAACAACAACCAAAAAAACATTACATACTTCCAACTGGATATACATTACTGTTCCAAAACATAGGAAAGGGAACATAGTGAGGAAATACTGAACCTAAGAAAGACCGAAAACCAGATGGGCAAACTCCAACCTCTGTATCTTCACGTCTGATGTCAAAATGCTCTTCAGATCTTCAATTCCTTTTAGCTTTGTAGACTACAACACACTTCTTTCTCTTGGGCTGGTTCTACTCCCTGTTAACAGTTCTCCCCTGCAGGTATCCCTAGACTCTTGCATCTTCAACATCTTGGGGTCTCTAAGGCATTCCAGGCTTCAAGTTCACATCTTTATGCAATGGCCTCTTTAAGCCTCCATTTAGGGACACTCCTAACACATGCCTGGTCTTAGTGGCTTTCCTTAGTTGCAGAGGCAAATTCCATACCCTCCTTCTTCTATCCTTGTTCAATTACATCTTTACCAGCTTTCTGGTTTCCATGGCTTCCTTGACTGCCTAAGTTTGGTTGTCCTTGAACTTGCTCTGTAGACCAGACTGACCTTAAACTCAGAGATCTGTCAACCCCTGTCTCTGGAGTGCTGGGATTAAAGGCATGTACCACCACACCCAACTTTAAAATTTTCTTTAATTCCTTATCACAAGTTGGAAACTTAGCTGGGTGGGATGCTGACCTGAGTTCGTGACTCCCTTTATTCCACTTCTTAATCTGTTGATCTCCTTGAATACAGGACTTAGTTCCATTCTACTCCCTGTAGCTCTTTATCTCCTCAAATTTTACATTTTGTAATTTTCCCTGCTCTGCTTGCTCCTTTTCATTATAAATCTTCATTGGAGTTAGCACTAATAATCACATGACAGAGTCAATACTATACTGTTCTGAGATTTCCTCTGCCAATGGAATTAATCTAAAACTCTTCACTTTAGCTTCAGGCAGACTCTTCAGACAAGGGCAAAAGGCAGGCACAGTCTTCACCAAAATATCACAAAAATGATCTTTAGGACACATATCAATATTCTTCTCCTCTCATACCTCTAGAGCCAGGTACCAACAGTTCAAATCACACTTAGCACCACTTAAGCAGCACTTACTCCATTCAACTGCTTTTTTGCTCCACAGTCTTAAGGTGGTTCCTTCAAACAAAAGCACAGTCAGGCATATCACAGCAATACTCCAGTCCCTAGTACCAACTCTTGTCTTACTTAGGGTTTCTATTGCTGTGAATAGACACCATGACCATGACAACTCTTTTTTTTTTTTCAGTTTCTCATTCATTTTTATGTCTTAATAATATTCTATTGTATGCATAAGCCACATTTTATTTCTCTCCAGTATTTGATAGCTATTTGAGTTGTTTTAACTTTTTTTTTTTTTTTTTTTTTTTTTGGTTTTTCGAGACAGGGTTTCTCTGTGTAGCTTTGCGCCTTTCCTGGAACTCACTTGGTAGCCCAGGCTGGCCTCGAACTCACAGAGATCCGCCTGCCTCTGCCTCCCGAGTGCTGGGATTAAAGGCGTGCGCCACCACCGCCCGGCTAAACTTTTTTACTATTAGCAACACACTGCTGTAAACCTTCATGTACATGTTTCATAGGTGCACATTTTCAGTAGTTTGAGGTTATATTCCTAAGGGTAGAATTGTTGAGTAACAGAGTAACAATGTTTTGCATTTTGACCAACCACCAGACTGTTTTGCCAAAGTGGCACACCATTTTACAATCTCACCAAATCCTTGTTTTTAAGGCTCTGATTTTTGTACAAAAGCATTCAATCATTCTGTCAGACCAAACCAGGAAAAGTAAGCTATAGTTCAGAGCTGTTCTATTCCATTTACTATGCAAAGACAATCTTGGCGTTTGCAACTCTCAGCCCTTTTGAGTATTCTTGCAGTGTTCACCTTTTCCTCCACCACTTTTTTTTTCTTCTTTTTTTCTGGTTTATTTCTATCTATTACAAATGTTTAAAAAATCCTCCATCAACACTGCTGATAGCAGCAGAACCTTGAGAAATATACCTTTAGTTTGCCTCAGAAAAGGAACACATATTGTACTGTAAAGTTTATAAAATTGACGCAAAACATGGTGCTGGAGACAGAGCTGAGAGTCCTACATCTTGACTTTCAGGCATCAGGAAAGTGGTCTGAGACATTGTGTGAGACTTGCGCATATATATGAGACATCAAAGCCTGCCTCCACAGTGATCCATTTCCTCCAACAGAGCCAGACCTATTCCAACAAAGCCACACCTCTTAATAGTGCCACTCTTTTTGGGGGCCATTTTCTTTCAAACCCACAACAAGCAAGTGTGAATGACAAAGAATTTTGTCTTCAAAATGCTGAAGTGGTAAGGCGAACACCCTTACTGACAAATCACATAGTGCTGATGAAATTAAGATCACAGACTAGCTTTTTAAAATTAGCAATATAATTTACAGTTGCACTTTCTTTTAATGATGTCTGTCATCTATCATCTATCTATCTATCTATCTATCTATCTATCTATCTATCTATCTATCTATCTATCTATCTATCCATTTCTATCTATCTACTTTCAATGCTGGGGATTGAACCTAGGACCTTGTGCACGCTTGGAAAGTGCTCCACTGTAAATTGACATGTATCTCTACTGTCAAATCCTGTTTTGAAATTGCATATGATTTATCTTTCCTGGAAAGGCTTCCATGGGGAATGTGCTAAGTGAAAACACAAGCAGGGCTTATGATCTTTGCTTCTTGAGTGCAATATGTGATGGAGCAGAGGGAAAGCAATCAAAACACAAATATTCTGGGTTCTCTGTAGGAGCACAGTGTTTGGAATTGCAGCTTGTGGGAACGTGTGTGTGTGTGTGTGTGTGTGTGTGTGTGTGTGTGTGTGTGTGTGTGTATGTATACTATAGTTGTTCCTATTACTAGTCTTTGAGCCAGCTGCAACCTCAAAATGTAGAGTTATTCAATGTAGAAAAGGAAGACTTTCTGATTCTATTGATTGAATGTATTGTGTGTGTGTGCATGTGTCTGTGTGTGGGTATGCATGCATGCATGCATGCACGCACGCACGCACGCACGCACGCACGCACGCACGCACATGCATGCTGCTTTTGTATGCATATCTGCCTGTGCACATGCCTGCAGAGGCCAAAGGAGAACATTGTGTGTCCTGCTCTATCACGTCCACCTTATTCCCTGAGGCAGGACCCCTCACTGAACCAGAAGCTCATCATTCTGACTGGGCTGGATGGCGTCTAAGGTCAGAAGTCTGCTTGTCTCCTTATCCCAGTTCTGGGATTATAAGCAGAAAAAGTGATGCCAGCCTTTCTATGGGTCCTGGCTATTGGGACTCAGGTCCTCATGCTTACAGAATAGGCACTCTTACCTTCTTCCCTGCCCAAGGCACATGTATCTTCATAGACTCTTCGGGCAATACTTAGACAAAGATATTTATTTCTTTGGTAGTAAAACGAGCACTTGAATTGGTGTCAGAAAATGTGTTTTCCAGTTATCAATCTTAGTTAACACACCAAATATTTATTTAGCTTTTTCCACACACCAGACCCTCTACTAGGCTCTGAATTGATACAGTAGTGAGATTAAGAATTATGTTCTCTAACTTAATGACTTTAAATGTAAGAAGCAGATATTAATGAAGGAAGCACGCCAATAAATCTTATTTGTCAACTCTCCTAGGGACTAAAAAAGCAAAGATGCCATGACAAAGCATAAACTGAGAAGTCTAATTTAGTCTGGAGTGGGGTTGGTGGTTCACTTTACCCTGAGATAATGACCTTGACATGAAATGCCATTTAAATGAAGCTAGGGCAGAATGCCTGCCACCCATGCACAGAAAGTCCATATGGCTTGGGGCACAGGACAGAAGGATGAAGCTGTGGAATTAATTCTCTAATATAGGTCCTTTTGGGGATAAATAACCAGAGACTCTGGGTCTCCAATATTCTCTGCTCAGCTTCACTATACTTTTTCTCAAGTCTCCCAAACATGTTTAACAATTCTTCCACTTTTAGCAGAAGCCCAACCAAGTTGTTAATAAACCTCACATGATGTTAGAATTTTAGTTATTTATGCAATGGTCCTTAAAGCTTCTAGGCTGATTAGATGTCAATTATTCATCTATTGCAAGAAATGCATATAATACACAAGCTCTTTTCCTCTGCTGCAGCTGACTGAGAACTGCACAGGGCTTGTGTATTGGTCAACTGTTCTTGTGTGCACCCTCATTTCACTTGCTCCAAAGCTTTGCTGATATGCTCTGCTATGTTTTGAATGTACTCCCCTACCCCCAGTTCACGTATTGAGAACATAACTCCAGTGCAACAGTGCTAGGAAGTGGGACCCTTAATGCGGCTACCTTAGATGTGGGCTCTTTATATAAGTGTGAATTTCTTGTCTTCCCACAATCTTTATTGTATCTCTAGTATTATTTCCTCCTATTTCCTTTTCCTCTCCCTATCCCTGTCCTTCCCCTCTCTCTACCATGCTTCCTTGACCTTGTGCTTTCCACCACGGATGACAGGCAAAAGAGATCCTCACCAGATATGAATTCTTCAACTACAATTCCCATCCTCTAGAACTGCAACAAAGTTTTGTTCTTTATAAATTTCCCACTATCAAATTTTCTATTTTAACAGCACAAAATGGATTACAGCAACATTGTTATGTCCAATACACAGACAGAGACGAAGGGCTGAGGCAAAGGCAGAGCCATTGTTTATTAATGCATTGAGGAGCTGAGTGTAGTAGCTGGCTGTAATGGATCAGTGCATGGCAGGCAGGACCATTGTGTTAATTTTTTTTTTTTTTAAATACTCGGCGGAGGCTGCGCCAGTTAGAAACCGACACGCGCCTTTCTCGCTGCTCCTCACCCATTGTGTTAATTTTGAGATCAAGATATTTCTTTCCATAGGAGACATACAATTCAGACATTCCCACTTTCCAGGAACTCTTTTAATGCTGGTAGTGAGGAGCTACAGAGAATTCCATGTGGTTTGTTGTTGTTGTTGTTGTTAACTCTCTCAAAGCATATACAATCTCTTCCCAAATCTCTAACTCAACCCAAATAAGAGTGTGGTGATATTGTGTTCCCCAAAATATTGTGCACCCTAATAAACTTATCTGGGGTCAGAGAACAGAACAGCCACTAGATATAAAGGCTAGAAAATGGTGGCATACACGCCTTTAATTCTATCACTTGGGAGTCAGAGATCCATCTGGATCTCAGTGAGTTCAAGGCCACACTGGAAACAGTCAGGCATGGTGACTCATGCCTTAAATCCCAGGACGAGATGGCAGGAAGCAGAAAAGTATTTAAGGTTGAGGATGAGGAGCTAGAGCCTGGTTAAGCTTTCAGGCTTTTGAGAAGCAGCTCAGCTGAGATCCATTTGGATAAGGACTCAGAGGCTTCCAGTCTGAGGAAACAGAGTCAGCTGAGGAATTGGCAAGGTGAGGTGGCTGTGGCTTGTTCTGCTTCTCTCATCTTCCAGCATTGACCCCAATAACTGGCATCAGGTTTGATTTTATTAATAAGACCTGTTTAAGTTTTGTGCTACATAAGAGACTTCAGGGAATACAAATGGATTTTTCTAAAAGGCTAGTATTAAGACTTTGTAGTTTAATTTAATTGAATTTTAACTTTATGCTGGCTAATTTTGGTGGTCAAGTTGGCAGGAGTTAGAGCCCCCATGAAGACACACCTCTGGGTACATCTGCAGGGAAGATTTAACTAGATAAGGAAGAGCCTATCAAAATGTGAGCAGTGCTAGCCCATGACCTAGGGTCCCTGACTAAAGAAAAAAAGCAAAGGACAGATGAGCATCGGCCTTCACCTCTCTGCTTCCTGACTGGTTACAATGTGACCACCTGCTTCACACTCCTGTTACCAACCTTCTCTGCCATGGTGGACTCTATCATCAAACTGTGAGAACCAAACATACCCTTCCTACTTCGAGTGTCTTTGGTCAGGCATTCTGTCAGAGCAATGAGAAAAGTAATCAACAGATGAATTCTCTCCTGATTGACCTTTTTGCACCAGGAATCCTGTTTCTGTTCTTTGCCTGAGGTGATAATCAAGGCCATTGCTGCTGAACTCAGATCACGTGCTGTGCCTCTTGCCAAAATAATTGTCAGGTTTCTTGTACATGTTGGGAACAGTAGATGGATGACAAGGTAAGATTTTTCTTTTAGAGTTTATAAGATCTCCATCCCTCGCCAATGTCTTTCTGCATATCTTAAGGTCTAGCACCTGTAGTTTCTATTGTTAGAAATTTTCTTTGTGTTTTAGAATGTCTTAAATATCATAGTCCCTGTTAAAATAATATGCTACCTAAGAAAAATAAACAACTCCCACGATCCTACTCAAACAGTAATAACATAACAATGCCAGGTAGTTAAGCTGGGTTTTATGTCACATGCCCGTAATCTGAGTACTTGGGGGTGGGCAGAGGAAGAGGAATACAAAACTAGCCCTGGTGGCAAAGGGAGACTTTGACTCATAAGACAAAACAGAGGGAAAAGAAATTAATTACTGACCCTCCCACATTCCCCTTTATCTTTATTCCAAATCTCTGCTATTTCATTGTGCATTCAAGTCTTAGTCATGGTAGATGTTGTGAGGCTATCAAGGGTGTTTTAGGATGTATTTCCATGCTTCTGACCAAAAGCCTCATGAGAAGATCTGTTTTCTTTTCTGCTTCCCCCTTAGAGTACTGTGTGGCTGCTGTGTCTGTCCTGATGATGTAGGAGCCAGCTTGAGACTAGAACTGTGCACTAGAACCTCTCTGGAAGCACGTATTTATTCTGCATGTCTTTGGTTATGATGTTTATTTTAGTTATGCTTGTGCTTCTGGAGATTGAACCCAGGTCTTCTTGCATGTTAGACTCTACTAGTGAGCTACACCTTCAACCCATGATGCTTATCTTTAATTTTGATTGTGTTTTGTATCCTTAATGTTATTCTGAATTTCCTTTACAAATATAAACGTATTTCCAGTCTCAGTTTTGTAATGTTGATTTTGGAGTCATATTAGCTGACTGGCTCTTTCTTTTGTTTATTATATATAGTGATGATTTAGTATACTTTTTAAAAGTTTGTTTATCCTTTGGCATTTTCAAATAAGTATTTAATGAATTTTAGTCCTTTTTACTACTCATTTCCCTGGCTCGCCCATTTCATTCTTTCATTCATTGATATCCTTCTTTCCCCCAGCAAGTCCCCCTCCTATTTCTATGCTGTGTGTGTGTGTGTGTGTGTGTGTGTGTGTGTGTGTGTGTGTGTAACATCGCTTGCAAGAGAATGGGTGAGAGGTTATTTACTGGCCTCTGGTCATTTCATCAGTAGCTATACCACTGAAGCAACAGCCCTTCCCCAGCCAACATTAACTGTCGATAGCCCCCCAGGGAGGGGGTGGGTCTTTGAGCCCAGCCCCCTTTCATGATAACATGATGGTGGTTCTACTTTTGTTCAGGTAACCACAGCCCCAGTGAGTTCATGCATGCACCAGTCATGCCATATTTAGAAGACACCATTTTGCAGCACTGGCTCTTACTTCCTGCTGCCTCTTCCCCGTGTTCTCTGAGCCTGGGAGGTGTGTGTGTGTGTGTGTGTGTGTGTGTGTGTGTGTGTGTGTGTGTGTTAGATGTGCTGTTTAGGGCTGAGCACTTCACATTAGTTGACTAAATCTCTCTATGACCTTATTCCATTGTCAACAAAGGCAGGAGATTGCTGATTAATTAAGTCTACATCCTCTCTAACAGAGAAAGGAATGTCCTTGAGTTTCTCTGTCACTTGACATTGTCATTTTAACTTTATTCATTAGCTTTATTTTGCGATGTGTGGGACTCAAGACAAAATATGCTCGTCAGCTATAGTTCTGTTCCTAGATAAAATATTAATTCTCTTGTTCATTCGAAAAGATAGCATTAAAATGTGTCACTGGGCCTGGAGTGATGGCTCTGTGGTTAAAAGCATGTACTATTCTTGCAGAGGATTCGTCTCATTCCAAGCACCCATACTGAGCATCTCATAACTACCTCTAATTCCAGACCCAAAGGATCCAACACTCCTGGCCTCTGTTGAAACCTGCACTCATATTCATAAACCCTCACACAGACAATACACACATACACACATAATCAAAATTAACATAAAAGTCTCAAAAAATAATGCCACCGTGCTGAAGCTAGGTTCCTGGCTCAATATCTAATGGGAGGATGACGGGGAAAGAGGAGAATCCAGATCATGGGACGGGGGACCTGGTTACTTTGGTCCCACTCCACAGTTGATGGCTCTAAATAGTGTAGAAGCTTTACTGACACTCAACATGCTGCCGATGTAGAAAACAGGACACAAAGACAGAATTCTTCTATCTGCACCTTTCTTTTGAGAGCAGCCCTGATTAGACAAAAGGCTACAAACACTTTTGTTGGTAGAACATTCATAGTCATACTTGCAAAGGCCAGTCTTGAGCAGATAAGTCCTTGGGATTGACCGTGCATGGACTTGGTTGAGTTTAGTGGTCACTGGGACAGGCTCTGATCTGTAGGGCTTTGTCAGAACAGCCATTTGGAGATGAAGGTAAAGCTTTGAGTCTGTGACACAAGTGAGCTGGGATATTTTTTGATAATTTTTTTTATTAAAGATAAATCAAAAGTCACATCAGCAGTGACGGATTCTTCATAAAGGGTTCTGACCTCCTGCGTGGCATGATTCCCTCTTGTCCTCAAGTTCTGTTATGTTCTAGAGAAATTCAATATTTTTTAATCAACTTCTTGAAGACAAATAAAGTGCTAAGAAGAATACCTTAGTCGGTGCACTGGAATGTAATCTAATGAAAGAAAATTCCACACAGATGTCTGCTGACAATAAGGCAAATAGAAGGCTAAGTTTCCATCGGTTGTTTATGTTCTATATTATTAAATGAGTGTGCCAGGGACTGCCCTGTTTCTTTAATTATAACCCAATCCAACAGCCATCCCATTATTATTTAATTTTGACAGGTGAACAGAATTTAAAGTAGGAATACAATGCACAGTCCTCTGACTGACATGAAAACATTACCTGTCATCTGTGGAATGTAATTGGCATTTAGAGAAAGGCTTTGCCTCCAGATGTTGGTTCCAGCTTTCCCACTTGTGGGTTGTATAATCTTGAATGGATTTAATATCTGTGAATCTTGTGCTTACCCATTTACAAAAAGAGGACAATGGTTTCATCATTTCTACGATATAGAAGATCAGTTTCATATGGTGGCTAGAACACAAACAAATCTCAAAAATATGTTTCCCTGCATTACACTAGAGGAAGGAATTAGAGCATTTTGTTGCTTGGCAGGTCAAGATACAGTCAATTTTGAGGTAACAATATTCCATACTTACCTTTACTTTGTTGTTATGGTTAATTTCCCTTTACTCATAATGTGTCCATCCTTTCCCCTGTGGAAAGGTTAACACAGGGTCCCATCCATTATTCTGTGAATTCTGCACAAAGCCTACCCTCATCAATATCTCTAGTGGTAGTGTGCGTTGCCTTAAACATTTGCTCACACATTCTCCACAAGGTATGAGCATGATTCTATCCTCCTGCAGCTCACTCTGGCACAGCCATCATTCACACAGATATTTTCAGTTTGGTCCAGGCATACTTTTCTGCCTCACTCAAAAGGTACCTTTTCAATTAGCTGGGCTGCAGATGACTGAGCTTGCATAAATGAGGGTCAGTCAGAAAACGAATCTCCTCTGGTTTTGTCTAGTCAGTCATCCAGAGCCAGGAAAGAATCCCCCTCCAAGTTCATAAGACTTCCCTCTTCTTCCAAAACAGAAATGACAGAATAGCTATGTGGTGACCATGCTGATGCAGGATCAGCATGCGTGGGTAGGTAAGATTTTTTTTTTTATAGTAACTTTAACTACAAATATCATAAGTGACTACAATTAACATCCCACAGTTTTGAGTGAAATTAGACATTTGGACTGGCCAAGGACAGCAGGGATGTGTTTGCATATACAAACCTTAGATCTGTCAATAACCAGAGAAGTTACATTTCCTAGAGCACAAACTCCCAGTGAGCAGAAGGCTCAGGCTGGCCTAAGGGGCCATTGTGGAATATATTGAAAGCCTAAAGTGACAGGAACAGTTTAGATTGTGGTACTTTTCGTCTTATTCCATATACCATGAGCATTTCAGCGTGTCCCAAAGCACAAAGAGCCTGAACATCTCTGAGAGTTTGACCAGCTACTAACAGTTAGAGAAAAGACAATTTCTTTTTTACTAGCCAGGAGGTGAAAACGGGGGCCCTTTGCATTGGGGTCATTGAGACCATGGATGGAAGAAAGAAAGCTTGGCAAAGTTTGGGTAGAATCCTCAGGCAAAGTTGAGAAGATTTTTCTCCTCCAAGAATGATGGTTTCTGGACTCTCCAGAGAACCAGAGTTGTTGCAGAAGTGAAATGTGCAAGCCTATGGTAGAGAGGTAGCTCTTAGGAAACCGCAGCTGGTAAAAAGACTGAAAATTCAGATCCTAGAATTTTGTCATTGGGACAGTATGGGATAGGTCTCATTTGAGAGGTGAGGCAGTAGACCTGTTAATTGCTTCATATGTCTTAGACGAATAGTTGCAAGCCAGCTTCCAGAGGCTCTGAAAGCAATTTGACAGTGGTATATCCAAGTGTGTAATTATCACTTAAATTGTATATATGTATTAGACATATGAGATTTCGTTTTATTTTATCTTCCAGTATGAAGTTGAGGGGGGATAGTTTCTTAATTCTAGACTGTTTGCATATCCATTCTTGATGTATACATACATACACACACACTCACATACACACACACACACATATATGATGTATTTTGTGTGTGTATATCAGCCCTCTTTCAGGCCCCATCATTGCTTCCTCCCCATCCCTGAGCCTGCTTGTGGTGGTTTGAATGAGAATGGCTGCCATAGGTTCATATATTTGAATTCTTGATCCCTTTGTAGGTGGAACTATTTGGGAAGGATTAGGAGGTATGGTCTTCTTGGAGGAGGTATGTCACTTGGGGATTTCAAAAGACATGAAATTCTCAGTCTCTCTAACTTGAAGTTGTGGTTCCTTCACTTAGCAGTCATGGACTCTAATCCTCTAAAACTGTAAGATTTTATAAGTTGCCTTGGTCTTGGTATTTTACCACAGCAAAAAAAAAAAAAAAAGTAAGTAAGGCCCATCCCATCATCCTGATGCTATTCCATTCCTCCATCCCTCACCTCTCTGCTTGGAAAAACTCACAGTGGCTAGGTCTCAGTCTCTTCTCTTCCTAAGGTACTTCACTTTCATAAACACCATGTGCTGATTTCACAGAAGTAATGTTAACTTCCCAGGAATCAAACTCTTCATAAAGCAACACCAGGAAAAATGAAGACATTCTCATAATACTCACAGAGAACTGGTTGACATGTAGAGGTTAGCAATGTGACAAATGGTTTTGTGTGCAGTTCATCTTCTGAATCCCTCAGTTTTCAGATTTATGAGATGGACACAAACAAGACTTATATTCAGTACATACCTTTACTTTGCACAAATTTTAGAAACCTAGAGTATATATTTTAAGTGCAAGGATAATCATTATATCTTAAAACATTTTTGATATTTTATGGAGAAGGATCCAGGGAAGTATTTTCAGTCAGTATTATGTGTAAGCTGTGGTCAATGCAGGAGCCTGTAGCTGCAGGTTTTTTTTTTTTTCTGTGTAATGAATGGTTTCTTAGCTCAGCCTCAGGTTACATAGTCCTCAGGGGAAGCACTTCTACCCTTCTCTTGGGTTTCCTATGAAATGGTGTTGAGAGGAGTGAGTCTCTTGACTCATCTGGAGATAGATAGCCATGTTTGCTATGCTAAAAATGAACTGAGACAGCCAAGAACACTTCTTTCTTCAGACGTTGTCTCTCATCACTTCCTGAACTTTCTCTCCATCTGTGTGTATGGAAGAATGCTGCTGTACTCTATACATGGGTAGTGGAGGACAATTGGGTTGCTGCAAAAAAAGACAGCCTTTCACACCTGGCCTCCCTGGAGGGAATGTCCAAGTAATTGGTGTGCAGCATGCAAAAACAAATCTTCACTCTCATGGCAGGTGCGAACATCCTTTCTTCACATGCTGCCAAGTTGTCGGGGAAAGTGATGGAGGTGTTCTGAAGAGAGGCTGATTCCCGTTGCATGAGTCTGGCCACTGTATGACACTCTACCAACAGAGAAGTGGAGTGTTACTGTGAAAGGGACTGGCAGATTTAATTTGGTTCTGGGAACAGAGCCTCCTGACACCGGGCTGGAAACTAACTCATTAGCTGTGATCTTGTAAAAATTTTGGCATTCTGAGATGAGATGATTTGATCATAATTTGTCACATAAAGAGGAGTTTTTGGAGTGGCTTTAAAATACAATGTGGGAGGCTGGGGAGATGGCTTAATCAGTGAAGTGCTTGGTGAATACATGTAAAGACCCGAGTTCAGTTCTCCAGAACCCACATAAAAGCTGACTTGTTTATGCAAATGTCACACCAGCGATGGAGTAGGAGAAGGGAGCTCACTGGCCAGTCTAAGCAAGGTGGTAAGCTCTGGGTTCAGTGAGAGATTCTATTTCCACAAAGGAAGTAGTGATTGAAGAAGATACCTAATGCTGACCTCTGTCCTCCATATGCAATCACATACCTGTGTACACACACAACTCATACCACACACATCTGCACACACATGCCTGTGTGCACATATACAAGGCAAAGTAGATCAATGTGGAAACAAGTTTAGCTAAGAAAATGAATTACTGGGAAAAGAGTATGGTCAAACATTGTAAGCATATGCGTATGCATTTGTGTGTGCGTCTGCATATGTATGTATATGTATGTATGTGGTGTCCAGAAAGAGAAAAACCCACTTACTGAGGAAAGCTTGCACAGAACCTACTAAAAATTAGATATCCAAAGTAGGGTTGTTAACAACGACAGGAAGTGAGTGTCAGTATGAGTGAAAAATAAGAGCAAGAAAATACCATGTAGAGTTATGATATCAACAGCTAATGAATCGCTGGTGAGGCAGAGCTTTATGAGCCTTGGCAGGCAATTAGGCAGGAGTAGTTTCTCTTCTGCTAGCAGTTTGAAGTGGTTATTAACCATGCATAGTGGAAAGTGATGGGCTAAAAACAAAAGCCAGTTAAGAAATAATTTGTCTGCTACTTATTCTACTCTGAATAAATAACAAGACCCCCCAAAAACCCAAAGTAAGAGATTCTTATACCCCCCCCCCCCAAAAAAAAAGATGACTTCACTGAAAATATGAAAACCTCTGTTTTTGGTGGATCCTGGCAGCCTGTCCTGCTTGCATTCCCTGGCACTAAATGACACATTCTCCAGCTGGCTGATGACTGGGCTGTAGATCAGTGTTCAGAGGTTGCAGTCTACTATAGTCTGGCAGCATTCTCTAAGCTTGACAACATGGTGGACTCCTCTCATAACCACAGTGAGGACCTCCTGCTCTCTGCCTGCCCTTATATCTGGAGAATGCCTCTAGGCCCTAAGGACGGACCTTATCTGAAAGCTGTCTCTAATCCTGGATGCCTGATTGATCTCTAGCGTGACCCTTGGCACAGTTTCCTGCTAGAAGTCTTCCCTGTGCTGCACATATGGTAACTAAGACTTGTTCTAGGGGCTTTGCTATAGGACCTGCTGCCACATACAAAGCCTTATGATAGGAGCATACTACTTAATTCAAATTAGGGTTTGTCTCCAGGCTCCCCAATTCTATATATTTCCTATACTTTGGAATAAAGCTAAGCTGATTCACTGAGGTCATCTCCTGGAGGGCTATCTCCATCATATTCACAGCTGGCCAAATCCTGTTCACCCAATTCTCCACCCTCATGGATCAGCAGCCACGATCCCAAGGAAGAAGCAGAGTCACACTGCACCAGGTCGGCAAACAATGGCACAATCTTAAATAATAAAACAACATAACTTGGAAAAATCCAACATAAAACACCTGCCCAGAAGGGCTCTCTCAGGAAACCAGGGGCAATAAAAGATCAAGGAAAATGAAATGACAATACATCAGATTGTTGTCTAGTTAAACCACTGAATATACTTACATCTGTACATAAGTGTAAGAACAAGTGTCATTCCGTTAATTCAATGGAAAACAGGTATCAGGTTTTGCTTAATTTTATATACATATGTAGGTACATAGTTATTTGTTTGATTTTATAAATATGGAAGCCTGCATATATATCTCAAATAAAGATACTGTGGTGGTTTGAAAGGAAATGGCCCCCAGAGGGAGTGCTACTATTAGGAGGTGTGGCTTTGTTGGAGGAGGTATGTCACTGTGGAGGCAGGTTTTGATGTCTTTGGCTTAAGCTTCCCTCAGTGTCAAAGTCTTTTTCCTGTTGCCTGAAAGATGTAGGACTCTCAGCTACTTCTCCAGCACTACATCTGCCTGCATACCTCCATGCTCCCCATCATGATAATGGACTGAGCCTCTGAAACTATAAGCCAGCCACCCCAATTAAGTGCTTTCTTTATAAGAGTTGCCATCAAGGTCATGGTGTCTCTTCACAGCAATAGAAACCTTAACTAGGACAGATACTTTCATCAAATTTTGTATTTACAGGTTTAAATGTAATATATATATATATAATTCATTATGTATATTCAATATAGACATTGAACTACACTTTTCATTTAATTTCTTTCTTTTTTAAACAGGGCTTCTTTATGTATCTCTAGCTGGTTGGGAACTCACTTAGGTATATCAGGCTGGTCATAAACTTATTTTGACTCACCAGTCTTTGCTTCTCAAGTGCTGGGATTAAAGTCATATACCACCATGCCAAGATTTTCATTTAATTTTAATTGCTTGAATTTTGGAGCATTCTCAGATTTTAAGTCTGACCACTGTGCACATTAACTAGAGAGTGAAACAATTCATTATTCCTGTATAAATGTGGTACACATTGATATGTTCAGTGACTCCTTATACTTTAAGTATGCTTATCTTAAGTTCTTGCTACTGTGGCACAAGACTGACAAACACCAAAACACATGGAAAGTATTTTTCTACAAGTTAAATGAACTCTTTCCACGTGTTGACCTATTATTATAATACCTTAAACTCCCTATTAAGTAAATTTGCAGTTCTTGAACTAAGTTTTCCCTCTGGAAAATTAATTCAAGTATAATTTCTAAACATACCTATTTCTAGAATAATTTTTAAAGGCCAAAATGTATTAAATAATTACATTTAAATGTGAGAAAAGCATAGATGAAATAAACAAAACTTTGCTAAGTTCTACATGTAGTTTTCTTTACTTTGTATTGCTGGGTCACAATGATGTCCTTATGCTTACAAGTAATTAAAAAATAAAACAAGAGTTTAATTTGAAAATATTAGAGTCTAAAGAGAAGTATTATCACATAAACATATATGTATCACATATCTCAGGGGCACGTGGAATTTCCATCAATGCTAGGTAGCACCACATTTCATCACTAGAATTTCCCACTCGTAGCACAAGGCTTTTCCAACATGTCTACATTTATTCCCCTGCTTTCTGTATCATCAGAAACAGCGCCCTAGTATTTCATTTCCTGCTTCACAGATCAGGCATTTTTAGCAACTGGAGGACGTGTGACTTGAAAACTTGAGCAGCATTGAGAATTGTATTCTTTTCCAGTCTTCATAGCTAAGGGGAGTTAGAGTTGAACAATTCCCAGTGCTGTGTAGAAACTGAAAAATATTAAGTTCACAGACTCAGGCCTTGGCATTGAAGCTGACCATGAAGGTTTTTCAGAGTGGGAAGGAAGAACCATGCAAGCTAGGTTTTAGAATCCTCCTAGAAATGACTAGCTATTAAAAATGGTAAGACTTTAGTTTTCTTATCCCTAAAGTCAAAGGCTTGAGTAAGTAAACTCTAGGGTCCTTGTCAAATAAAGTAACTGATATATGTGTGCCCCTAGCCATAATAGCGTGGGTGTATTGTCCAACTCAAGCAAATGGTTAATTTCCCAGGTATGATAATAACCGGACGTTCTGATGACTGTGTCTTTAGTTTTGTGACTTTTGATTTTTTCCTGGTCTGGGCAGCATCTCTCCCAGGATACATATATTCTGAATCAGGGCTGTGGCTGTTTAGGACTGTTCAAGTGTATTCCTTTATGACCCAGGTGAGCTTCGAATAGCCCACAGAAGCACTTGATGGACCTCGGAAATATTGATGTTTGTGTTGGTAAATTTTCCGCATCATCTCCCAGCAGCTATGAATGAAATGTGAGTTTTGACAGCTCTGGCTTCCCAAAGGCATTGGCGGCTCAGCAATATTGCAGTGACAAGCGCTTGGACCTTCAGAAGTGCAGAGGCACTGCCACGACTCCCTGCTCTGTATGGGTCATAATTGTGTGACCAGCCCTCTTCAGAGGAGGCTTGAGATGGACGAGCACTCTGTACAGAGAACCACAGATTGCAACTGAAACAGCTGGTTGTGTGGCCTTGGAGAAACTGACCTCTATGTTTGGAAAATGGGCACGACAGATGACCTGAGACCAGGTTTGGAAAGCACTTCAGATGTTCTGCAGATTCAAGGAGTCTCTTTGCACTGCCCTTTCCTGTCATGTTTATCCTGTGACAAATAAAATTAATTCAACCTGTTAGGCTGCCAGTATGTTCAGAATTGGACTTCTCTTTTGGTGTGAAGAGTGGCTTCTGCAGAATTTTGCACCAACTTCAAGGATATAATGCACTTACAAAATACTTGTCAACATGGACCCTTAATGAATCTTTACATTATTAAAAGTAAAACCAGTCAAATAGATATTCAGCACACTGAATAATACCTCATCATTCATTATTAGAGAGACCCATGATGAAGGAAGGAAGAAAGGGAGGGAGGGAAGAAAGAAGGAAGGAAGGGAGGAAGGGAGGGAGGGAGGGAGGGAGGGAGGGAGGGAGGGAGGAAGGAAGGAAGGAAGGAAGGAAGGAAGGAAGGAAGGAAGGAAAAAACAAAGCAAAAGATTGGGGCTAGAGAGATGGATAGCTGAGTGATTAAGATTAGTGGTTGCTTTTCCAAAGGATCTGTGTTTAATTTCCAGTACTTACATGGTGACTCATAACTGAACTCCAGTCCTAGGGGATATGATGCCCTCTTCTGGCTTTCATGGTCATCAGGCATGCTCATGGTGCACAGACATACATGCAGACAAAACACCTATATACATAAAAATAAAATAATTTAAAAGCAAACAAATGAAACAGCTTTCTTGAGATAGAATTCACACACCATATGATTACTTGCTTGGAATATCTAGTTCAATTGATTTTGTTGTTCTCACAGGGAGTGTAGCCATTACCATTGATTTTAAATTCTTTATTGCTTGATAAAAACCTGAACCCATTAGTAGTCACTCCTCTTTTCAGGCTCTTTGAAGTCTGTCATTTCCCATTTTCAGGTCCTTGGGGGGAATGATAGGGATGTTAATCCATAGTTCCACAATGTGGGGAAGTGCTGTAGAACCTTTAGCATCCCTTAGGTGGGAGGCACTTAGGTCATTAAAAGAGCTACCTTGAGGAGACTCTAAGGTATCTCTCAAGGGATGCCTGAAGTCCTATAAGAGTGAGCTTAACCCCGAATCTCTCTCTGACTTCCTGACTAAGATGTGACTTTTTTTCCCTACAGTTGCTGCAACCATTGCTCACTCAATAACACGGGATGCTCAGCAGAACCAAGCCAAGATCTAGGTTCTTGAAACTTTACACTGTGAGCTAAGGAAACTTCTTTTCTTTATAAAGCTATTCAGATTCAGGTATTTTGTTATAATAATGCAACATCGACTAATATACTTAGCTAGCTAAATATGCTTTTTGTCCATACAGACGTGTCTATTTTGGACATTGCATATAGAAGGAATTATATTAGTTTATCTGGCTTATCAAATTCTCAGTTTCTCCATATGATTGCATGATTCAGTATTTTAATGCCTTAAAAAACCTTTAGTATTTTTTATTTTACTTTTTTTTGTAAAGAAAATGTGTGATATCAAATTTGTTTTTCAACTATTTTTAACTGTATATTTCTGTGGCTGTAATTGAATTCACAATGTTATACAATCATTACCATGCTATCTATCTATCTATCTATCTATCTATCTATCTATCTATCTATCTATCTATCTATCTATCTACTATATACATTGTGATATACATATATTCACACACATATATATGTATATGTATATATATATATTTATATATTTGAGGCAGGGTCTTGATATGTAGCTCAGGATGGCCTCAAACTTGGGATCCTCTTTATTTCAGCCTTCTGGGTGCTGGGATTAAAGGCATGAACCACCATACTCATCAACCACATATTTTTAAATCTTCCTAAGCAGAAACTGGATACATTAGGCAATAATTCCTATTCTACTCTCTGCATAATCTTCATAACTCTAATCTCCTTCTTGTCTCTATGCATTTGCTCACCTTCTAGATTTGAATCTGCTTATTCTGAACAGTTAATACAAGTGGAGTCATATAATGCATGTTCTTTATAGCCTAGCTTATTTGACTTAGTATGAAGTTTATTACAGGTCAGTGATAAACACTCCATTGAGTGTATCCTCGACATTTGATTTACACATTCATGGTAAACATCGGACATCTTCTACCTATTGATTACTATGAGCAATACTGCAATGCACCTTAGCTTACAAAAGTCAATTGAGGTTCCTGGCTCCAATTCTTTCAGTTATGGAGCTAGGAGTTGAGATGGTGGGTCAAAATTTCTGTTTGAGAAAATGTCAGGCTGCTTTGTAAAATATACTAATCTACAATCCCATCAGCAACATGCAAGCACTCGACTTTTCCCAGGGCCTCAGAAGAGCATTCTTCTCTTTCTAAAGACTGAGTTTTAAATAATGTGTATGTGTGTGTCTCTGTGTCTATATGTCATGTGTGGTGTGTGTGTGTGTGTGTGTGTGTGTGTGTGTGTGTGTGTGTGTTGATTTGAATGAGAAATGTTGCCTAGAGGTGCATGCATTTGATCGCTTGACCTCTTATTGGTAGTGTTGTTTGGGGAGGTTATGGAGAGGTACAGCCTTGCTGCAGAAGTCCATCACTAGGGGTGGGCTTTGAGAGTTTATGGTGTCTTCCCTCTCCCAGTTTACCTTCTCTTTCATGTTTGTGGTTGAAGATGTGCTTGCTCAGCTTCTTCTGTCTGCCTGCTGCCATCTCTCCCCCATCATTGTGTACTCTCCCTCCAGAACCATGAGGCCAAATAAACTCTTCTTGCATTCAGCACCTTGTTAATGAGGTTTTAATCACTGCAACAGAGAAGTAACTGATACTGTGTGCATATTGGTGTGTGTCAGGAGGTGCATGCGTGAAGACAGAGGAAAACTCTGGGTGCCTTCTTCAGAAATGTGATTCCTCTCCTTTGAGATAAGAATTTCTCACAGGCCTAGAGCTCACCAGTTAGGGTAGATTTGCTATCCAGTGAGCCTGGGGTATCCTCCTGCCTCTTCCTCTCAGTGCTAGGATTACAAGTACACCCAGCATTACAAAAATGTCCAGCATTTTGATGTGTTCTAAGGAATCAAACTCAAATCCTCCTACTGACTGAAGCTATGAGTATCTTTTCATGTGTATATTGTGTAGCTAGAGTTTTCCTGCCTTGCCCACAGTCAGCACAAATCTTTGTCACCCGCCAGTCCCACAGCCGCTCAGACCCAACCAAGTAAACACAGAGACTTACATTGCATACAAACTGTATGGCCATGGCAGGCTTCTTGCTAACTGTTCTTATAGCTTAAATTAATCCATTTCCATAAATCTATACCTTGCCACGTGGCTGGTGGCTTACCGACATCTTCACATGCTGCTGGTCATGGTGGCGGCGGCTGCAGTGTCTCTCCGCCTCAGCCTTCCGCTTCCCAGAATTCTCCTCTCTCCTTGTCCCACCTACTTCCTGCCTGGCCACTGCCCAATCAGTGTTTTATTTATTGACCAATCACAGCAATATTGCCTTTGCTTATTCTTAGACGGTTATAGGAAATGTAAATTAAAAAAAAAAAGCAATAGGGTTTGAAGAATTATTTGCTGACTTCATTATTTTTGAACCACTGGGAATTTACAAGGAGGAATTTACCTTAAGCAGGTAACTGCAGAAGTAGGAAGTGACACAGGCTTTAAGTTACTGCCATTTTTAAAACAATAAATAAAAATTGGTAATATTTTGAAATAGCAGTTTGTGTATAGTTAGGTTGTGTTTGAAATCTATAAAAGGGAAGCTATTATTAATGATGCAAAAATATGGTGACATATGCAGTACTTACGGTGAATAACTGAATGCATAGAGTGGGTCATAGGATAACACCCATGGTTATCCCATGGTGTCTTCCATCCTGGACCACTAGTGCTAAAGTGTTCACTTTCCTTTTCTCATTATGAGCAGAGGCTTACAGCAGGACAACTGGGGAAAATGCACATTTGCCAACGTTGCAGCTTATTTTGCTGCAATTTTATCTTCTGGTGCGCGCGCGCACGCGTATGTGTGTGTGTGTCTGCATACTTGTGGTGTGCACTTGTAAGCCATGGCATACATGTGGACGTCAGAGAACAAGTTGCTAAAGTTGGATTTCTCCTTGCAAATGCTAGGAGTCCCTGAAGGGGAGAGCATTACACTGTGGTTATCAGGCTTGGTGACAAGTGCCTTTACCACTGATCCACTTCGCTGGCCTTTCTTCTATTAAAATATTAGAAAGCAGGTATCATGAGAACAGTGATAAATCTACTTTCAAGGAAAAAGGGTTCTGCCCTGGGCCATTCCTGTTGCTCACTTTTTTCGCTGCTGAGGAGGCTAGCACTAGGATCCTGCCTTCTTGCCTTCAAGCCACGGAAGAATCTAAATAAATGACATCAATATGTGAAGCTCGTGAAACAGGAAATATATGAGCCTGTTTGCATTGATTGCCGTGCAATAATTACACAGGTTTAATTACAGCAAATAAATTAAGATCAATGCACTTAAATCAATAGGCACCAAATAAAGCGTGCTGGTTTTACAAGTCTTAATGGGACCCTAGACAGGAGCCAGTTGATGGTAGATATTTCTAGCAAATCTATCTTTGAAGTTTGGGTGATGATGAAGGAGAACCTGAGGCCATTTCCCAATTCTGTGCCCATCAAAAGATAAGAAAGGTCTATCGTGGTCAGTCTAGTTCAGAACTCAGTGCCAATCACGTCTATGTTCATTGGCTTGCATCTAGGACCAGAAGATCTCTTTCTACATCAGATCCCACAACTTTGCTAAGACTGACTAAGCTGTGTATCCTTGAATCCCACTGTCATGTGATGGCCTGGACATTGGTTTCCTGCTTATCTTTCTACATAACAGTGCTGGTGATAATGTTAGCTCTCAATGCTTGTTTGCTGACAGAATGAATGAAAGCACTGCATTAGGCTTAGTGGTTTGATCATAAAAGGCCAGTAGACAAGGAGATGCGCTGACCATAGAAGGGTCCTGTTTGGTCTCAGTGTAGTGTGATTGCCCTTAATGTCCTTCTCAATTGTGCCTTCCCACTTCTGTAGCTTACACTATTACCCATGAACTCTGTGCTGAATGTGTTCCCTGCCCCCCAAACTACAGGGAAGGAAATGTCTGACGTAAATTTAGTTGTTTATATCAGTGGTGAAGAGTTTAGATTATCAAGAGCAGTATCAAAAAGAAAAGTTTGGTATCTTACCACCCACAGAAAATCTTAAAGGTTTTATTGCTTGTCTTTCCAGAATTTTCTATGCATGTGTACATGATTGCATGTCTTTGAGTAGCTGATAAAACAAAAAGTTAAAATACAAATAAAAGAAGATGCCTTGTTGTTTTTTTTTTTTAGAAGAGCCAGTTGAACAGTGGGTAACATGCTTGCCAAAAAAGTGTAAGAAGCTTAGTTTGGATCTCTAACACCAATGTAAAAAAAAACAAAAAACAAACAAACAAAACCCAACTAGCATTTTGGTGCTTTTTTGTAACCCAAACAGTGGATGGCACAGACATATGGACATCATGCTGGCTAGCAGTGCCGAAACAGCAAGCTTCAGGCTCAGTGAGAGACCCTGTTTCAAGAAAACAAGATAGATCTTAGAATCTTTCAGCCCCATCTTTGGCAATGATCCGTCAACCTTGGGGAGAAGGTGTAATGTAGACATGCTGCTTGTGGGTGAGCTCTCCACAGACATTGTTTCTCTATTCTTTGCTCAGTTGTGAGTGTCTGAGTGAACCACCACGCACTGCACAAACTTAGGATTCAGGAGAACCGGAGCAAAACAGTGTCTTTGAGACATGATGGGACAGCTGCGCTCATGAACTCACAGCAGCTGTGATTACCTGCACAACATCAACTAGTCAACATTCTAGCATGGGATGGGAAAGGATTCATGAGCCCCTATCCCTAGCTGAAGAGCTATGGACAGGTATGTATTCCAGAAGAGGGAGAGCCAGCTTTCTTTAATGGTGTGGCTGCTGAAAGGTTGGCCACACTCCGATAGGTAACTACCATATCTAGAAGCATATGAACAGTGCAAATTGGAATTGATGGGTTATTAAATATGTTAAAAAAAGAGAACACATAATTAATGGTGGACTTGGGAGAAAATAAGTTTAAATATTATGAAAATAGATTGTATGAAAATTTCTTGTGTGTGTGTGTGCGTTTAAAAATAAGGCGAATAGCAGTAGAAGAAAATGCCCAATGTTGACCTTTGGCTGCTATTTTCATGCATAAGTGAGCACACCAAGACACATATGTGCATACACATACACATATGTGCATACCACATATGTGCATACACATACACATATGTGCATACCACATACACAAAATGAAACAACTTGCCAGTCATCAATTTGCCTGAACAGTTTCTGTCACTACATATGACATAATACTTCCATGGAAATATCCTGTGAATGCATTGTCACTAGCTGGACAACCACCATGTTTTTCTTTCCCTTGAAGCCATCAGGGAAACCCCATAAACTTGCAGTGTGATTCTTGTCCTGAGATTTTTTATTGTTCAGTGATTTCCTCTGAACTGAAATATTCCTTCTAGGAGGATGGCTATTAAGACTCAGGGAGTAAATGAAACTTATAAGGTTCAAGAACTAAACTCCTATTACAAGATTCAAAAGCAACTCTACCAGAACCCAGATTCTGCAAGCAGTAATAACTGCTGGTGAGAGGAGACTCTCAGACAGTGGAGATACCTGTAACCTGTGCAATGACCTCCAAGGATGCCCTTTCATGAGTCTTCACCCAGGCGAGCATGGGCGTTTTGATGAAGCAACTGCTTTTGGGTTCTCCATGCTCCTGTAAATAACCCTTCATCTATATTCCTATGCAAACCCAAAAATCACTGGTTTGCAAAATTGGGATGTTGGTGGAATTGTTAGTTTGGTCGTTGTTGAGTAGACTTTTGCTTATGGCTCTCCAGAAAAACTCAGTGCATCAGATTTCTCTTCAGCTTCTTCTAGACCCTGGACCTGGGTGGCTTCATGAGTCTGTGGTCTGTGCCACTGCATGTCGAAGGGCTATGCATTTGGTTCTGTGTTTTTATGTTGCTATCGTGTTGGTATTTCTTATTAGTATTGATTCATTGTAGAAACTAGTTGTAGCATGAATCTTAAAAGTTCTTATTAATAAAATCAAACCTGAGGCCACTTATTGGGGTCCATGCTGGTAGATCAGAGAGACAGAACAAGCCACAGCTATCTCACCTCGCCGGATCCTCAGCTGGTCTTGTTTCCTCAGACTGGAGGCTTCTGAGTCCTCATCCAGAATGGGTCTCAGCTGAATTGCTGCTCAAAAACCTGAATGCCTAACCAGGCCAAATGCTTCTAGTTTCTGGTCCTCACGCCTTACATACCTTTCTGCTTTCTACTACCACTCCCTGGGATTAAAGACTCGCTTTCTGGGATTAAAGGCGTGATGAGTCACCATGCCTGTCTGTATCCTTGAACACTTGGATTTCTGCCTCAGGAATGCTAGGATTAAAGGCGTGTGCTACCACTGTCTATCCTTTATGTTTAATATTGTGGCTGTTCTGTCTCTGACCCCAGGTAAGTTTATTAGGGTGCACAACATTTCGGGGAACACAATACCACCACAAATAGTCTTCATCATGACATTATTTACCACGTACTTTGAATTTATTCATCAGGATATTTTTAATGAGCTCGAATGAGAGGTGCTGTGTGCTTCTTTACAGATGGTTGTGAGCCACCATGTTGTAACTGGGATTTGAACTCAGGGCCTCTGGAAAAACAACCAGTGCTTCTAACCTCTGAGCCATCTCTCCAGCCTGCTGTGTGCTTCTTTTACTCCAAGTCCTATCACTGGCCCTCATTGGAGCCTCGGTTTCTTTCTGTCTTTTACTTCCTCAGTAAACTTTCTTTTGCAGGAATACCTATTCTGGTAGCTTCCTGAGAAATGCTGTGTAGGAGGTAAGAGTTTTGGAAACTTTACATGTCTGAAAAAAAACCTTTCTCATAGCCTCATATTCTAAGAGTATGGCTCAATATAGAATTCTTGGTTGGGAGTAGTTTTCCCTTGGGTCTCGGCAATACTGCTTTATTATCTTTTGGCATCCACAATTCTGTCAGAAGACAGATGCCCATCTGACTCCTGACCCAGGGAAAGGACCCATCTTCCTCTCTCTTGGTTACAGCTGTTTTCTGACATCCATGCTTGATTACATGTCTCACTCATCTACCTGTACTTTGAAGGTGATTTTTTTTAAAACCTTCGTTTTAGCAGTAGTTTGAGCAAGAACAGAAGATGTAAACACATGTTTTCGATCTGAGTCATTTTTAAAGGTCTGTGTCACTCTTGAAGTTTGACCTTTCCCTTGGTGTGTAGAATCAGGTGGTAGCGATGGGGGAATAATTTGCATATGAAGCCAGAACAGCTTCTGAGAGAGACTCTAATCTTGCATTTCAAAAATTCAATGTTAAGGAAACCTTTGCTGCAGATGAGAAAGGACACAAAGAACTCCAGAGACAAATTCACCTTGATGAGGGAGACAGTACCATAGCCTAGCACTGGATCTGCACTTCTGGACCAAGGGTTAGCTACAGGAGGCCACACATCAAAACAAAACAAAACAAACTATAGAGCCCAATAAGATATATTGCAACTCTATGTTTTTTTTCTTACTTGAAATAGTTTCATTTCTAATAACCTGGCAGTGATATATGTGTGTGTGTGTGTGTGTGTGTGTGTGTGTATTCAAATACATATTCAAATATAAAACAAGATGTAAACTCATTCCTTCTAAAGGGTATGCACTAGTGTGCTCAAAAGCTATAAGGGCTTCAAGATTCTCAGAGTGAAAAGATTCTTTAAAAAAAAACAATGAAAAAGCAAAACAAAGCCGGGCGGTGGTGGCGCACGCCTTTAATCCCAGCACTCGGGAGGCAGAGGTAGGCGGATCTCTGTGAGTTTGAGGCCAGCCTGGGCTACCAAGTGAGTTCCAGGAAAGGCGCAAAGCTACACAAGAGAAACCCTGTCTCGAAAAACCAAAAAAAAAAAAAAAAAAAAAAAAAAAAAGCAAAACAAAACAAGACAAAAAACCCAAAACATGAAGGAATGACGGACAGTGGAAGAGACAGGAAATTTAGGAGGTGCTCCAAGAACAGGGGCTGGCATCTGGGTTGTAAACACTAATCTTTTACTATCTCCCTCCTCCAGGTCCCTTCCTTCTCTCTCTTCTCTTTTGGGAAAGGGATTAGATCAGAACCTAGTTTATGCCAAGTATGAACTTGCCCACTGTGGTAGTTTCAATGAAAGTGGCCCCGCTAGGCTCATACGTCTGAATACTTGGTACCCCATTGATGGAGCTGTTCAGAAGGATTAGGGCTTGCTGGAAGAGGTATGTTACTGGAGTAGGCTTTGAGGTTTCAAAAGCCCACCCCATCCCCAGAGTGTTCTCTTTCTGCCTCCTACTTGAGGATAAGGATGTAAGCTCTCAGCTACTTCTCCAGCACCATGCCTGCCTCCCTGCTGCCATGTTCCTCGCCATGATCATAGACTCTAAGTTTCCTCAACCATGGTCCCAAATTAAACATTTTCATTTATAAGTTGCCTTGGTCATGGTATTTTGTCATGATGATAGAAAAATAGCTAGGAAATCCACTGAGCTGTTACACTCCCCAAATCTAATGAAACATTTCTTGATGGTGTTTCACTGTCTGGAGTATTGGTGGTCTGGGGACTACTGAACAGAATAACATAAGCAGGCCAGTCATTCCACAGATTTAAGGTTTCCTATGCTCACTGTGGTAACACTAAGAAACATGGACACCGTGTAATCAATTGAAAGAAGGAAAGATTTACTTGGTTCATAGTTGCAGAGATATTTGTCCATGGTCCCATGGCTCAGTTCTTTCTGGGTGTGTGAGAAAAGGTATCACCTCATGGAGGTCAGGAAGCAGTGGGTCAGGGTAGGGTTGCTGAGGACAGATATATTGCTCAATGGTAAGCCTCCAGTGACCTTTCCTCCAATGGGTGTTGATCTCCGGCTCCATTTGCCTGACAGGCCCATGTGTTTGCTAATTCCACCCCCCCCCCCAATTCTGTGGTGTGGAATTTTAGAATGCACAGTTTTTTATCAATTGTAAATCATGCCATCAATATTCACAACACACTGGGACTGGCGAGATGGCTCAGCAGTTAAGAGCACTGGCTAGCCAGGCAGTGGTGGCGCTCGCCTTAAATCCCAGCACTCGGGAGGCAGAGCCAGGCAGATCTCTGTGAGTTTGAGGCCAGCCTGGTCTACAGAGTGAAATCCAGGACAGACACCAGCAAAAACAGCACAGAGAAACCCTGTCTCAAAAAACAAACAAACAAACAAAAAAAAAAAAAAGAGGAAAGAAAAAAAAAAGAGCCCTGGTTATTTTTGCAGAGGACCTGGGTTCAATTCTGAGCACCCACATGGTGGTTCACAGTGATCTGTAACTCCAGTTTCAGGGTGAGTACACATAGTATACACACATACACATAAGCCAAATATGTGTTATTAAAAGCATTATTAAAAAAACAAACACATTTTTGCACATTCCTCATTTTTCATCAGCTGCACATTTTACATATTGAGTTTTTCTTGAGGGCTTCCAGATATTTTTTGCTCCCTTAGATTATGATTTTGTAGTTTCCTTTATTACACTTTTACTTGAAAGATGGAATTGCCTTACAAAGACCTAACAGGTCAATAAATGGAAAAAATTAAAAGTCATTTGAACCTCTATGCTTATCAGAATTCATGTGTATATGACCTCCCTTTCTCCTCAAGTTGTTTAGGGTCATAGTGTTTTATGAAAGCAAAAGAAACCCTAACTAAGACACACTCCTTAAAAAATTTAGTGTGTGTGTGCACCCATGTATACATATGAGGAAGACAAAAGTTGATATTAGATGTTGTCCTTTATTGCTTTTCACATTGTTGTTCTGAGACAGTCTCTCAGTGAACACGGAGATCATTGATTGGGTGACCAGTAAGACCTGGAGATCCTGAAGCATTTACGACGTAGTAAGTACAGGACTGAAGCACTGCATTGGACTTCTTACCTGCATGCTGGCGATCCAAACTCAGTTCTTCATGTTCTGAAGTAAGTGCTTTACTTACTGACTTATCTCCCCAACCCCTTAAAATTTTCATGGAGACATTATTTTTGAAAGGGGAAAAGATGGCAAAGTTGTCTGGGACAAATGTGGATGAAGACAACCATCTCTAAGTTTGAAGGAACAAGTGACCAATGAGCAGAGTGACCTGAGATTTTTAGGACAGGTGTGCTGGCCTTTGACAGAGGGATGGAGGTGCTATAACTGTAACTAAACAGAGAAGAATTTGAGGACATAAACACCCTGCCCTATCTTTGCATGCTTCCAGGTCTCCTGCTGGGGTCACTCATTGCCAAACCCATCAAAAAAAAAAAAAAAGTGCAAGCGAGAAAGCATGGGAGGGGCTGGAGAGATGGCTCAGTGGTTAAGATCACCGACTCCTCTTCCAGAGGTCCTGAGTTCAATTCCCAGCAACCACATGGTGGCTCACAACCACCTGCAGTTAGATCTGGTGCCCTCTTCTGGCCTGCAAGGACACATGCAGGCAGAACATTGTATACATAATAAATAAATACATCTTTAAAGAAAAGGTCTTCCTAATTCAATTAAAAAAAAAAAAAAGCATGGGTGGTCCTGTGCCCAGCACTTAGCTTCTTCTTCAGGGACAGGGAAATTATTAACTGGATATGAATATGTCATGGAAGGAGACGAATGGAGATAATTTGGTACCATCACTTTTTTTAAAAAGCTCCTTGAAGCAGAGCATATTCTCCCTCATTGACATTCTAAGAACATTCTATTTATACCTCAGCCAAGGCACCTGAGATAGTTGTAATGCATTTCCATGTTTAGACCTTGGTTTTTTTTCCTTAGGGACTCTATCTTAATTATCACTCTATTCTTAGTGCTTAGCATTATGTTGCATCCAGTGGTCCTGATGCACACTTGCCAAACAAAAGGACAAAAAGATGGCATACCCTAGGGAATCTGTAATGAAAGTGATGGCTCACAGGCACTCCCCCCCTGCCTTTCACATATGGTGCCTGTGGACAACCTCAGGCCAGCTGGAGTCAAGAATTAGAGAAATAAAGAATGCTCGATGAGGTTTGCTGATTTAGAAAAGAGCATGAATCTAGAACACTTTGTGAGATATAGTGTTAGCCAAACATTACTCGTGTCAGTTCCATTTTTCTGGATGAAAACGAGAAGGAATAAAAAGGAAACTAACCAACAGCAGGTCAATGAAGAGAAGATTACAATCCTTTCTAGTTCCTATTACATGAAAAAGTTGAAAGAGATGAACAGAAGTTCTCTATTCATCTTGGACCGCTGGCCTGATCAATGTCATCATGCACTGTTTTCTATACTAATCCTGGTTCATTCTGCAATATTTGGTAGATCACTTAGGCTTTTTGTGCTGTAGTTTTTCCAGCAAATTAAGTGTCTATTACAGTTTGTACATCCAATCTCTTTGTGCAAGGATACTTGGGTGATTCATTTACCAATGACTGTAAAGAGCTCTGAGTTCTAAATAGAAAGTCAGGAACTGGGATTGCTAATCTGTCTTTCTACATTACATGAGTCTCTGATTCTGCTGTAGGTTTGGTTTTTCTGAGGCATTAATTCTAGGAAGTTCCATAAATACAACTGCAAGATGCAATGATACTCTGTGATGCATTACAAATGATGGGCTAGATCAACGGCTCAGAAAAGAATCAAGGCTGGGGAGATAGCTCATGCAGTAAAGTGCTCGCATAGCTAGAGTGAGGACCACAGTGAAGATCCCCCAGGACCTACATACAAACCCAGCACAGTGGAGGAGGATCACTTAAGCATTCTGGTCAGCTAGTCTAGCCAACCAGTGAGCTCTAGGGCCAGTGAGAGACCTTGTAGTAAAAAGTAGATGGAAAACAATTGAAGAAGACACATTACCTTGATCTCTGACTGCTACATGTGCAGTAGTATATGCATCCCCATGGATACACACACAGAGAGAGAGAGAGAGAGAGAGAGAGAGAGAGAGAGAGAGAGAGAGAGAGAGAGAGAGAGAGAGAGAGAGAGAATGAGAATTAGAAAAGTGAGAACATTTTGAGATGTTTCTAAGATGACTGAGGAAAGCATGCATGTGGTGGTTCCGGTGAAGAAATGTGAACACACAACATAGGTTACAGGTGTGACAAAATGTTTAAATGTTTGTTGGCACTTGATCAGCAATGCATGGCGTCTTTGTCATGCTAAGGAAAAAGGACAGGCAACCAGGATGTAAAGCATCCTGTTTTCTTTGTTCACATGGTGTGATAAACAAAATGTGGGTCATAGTTTTACATGAGCGGTTCAGTTCAACTGAATTTTTTCCTGAATAATGGAGCCTTCACACAGCAGCCCAACAGCTGCCCTTTGTGGAGCTACTGAGAGACGCAGTAGGGCCTCTCCCATGTGCCCCTTCATGAATGAAAAACAAAGTGTCATTATTTGGAATTCTAAGTTTTATTTTGCTCTTTCAGGTTGAGGAATAAATTTGAGATGTTGCTCCATTAGAGAGTTTTGGATTTTTTTTTTATTTAAGAAAACCAGAGCTTATAAATATTTATCTCATGGTTTAAGCTTTTGTGACTTTAAAGAAAAATTTAAGATTAGATTACACGTCTCACCCTCTCTCCCCTGAGAGCTGGCCTTCTACTTTATAGGAGAAGGTTTGCATATCAAAATGCCAGCTTGACCCAGCTGCCTGGAAGTCCTGAATGTCAAGCCCACAGCAAAGCCCACTCATTTTCCTTTATGAGTTGGCATTTTCCTAATTTCTCTTGAGCAAAGGTAATTTCAGGTATATCTTTGTCAGGGGAGTGATTCTAGGTTCCCCGTCCCTCCGTCAATTCTGTTAAGACATTTTTGGATGCACAGGTGTGTGCATACTCTATGCATAGATGCCAGTCTTATGTGTATATTTCTATCACTGTCATGGGCTGTTAAGACAAAACACAATAGATCAGATAGTATATACATAAAACAGAAACTTAACTCCACAGTTCTAGAGACTGGAAGGTCTGAGATTTGGGCACTGGTTAATTCTAGAGAGGGCCAGCTTTCTGATTTAGAGAGATGCTTCTGGCTTCTGGCTGTATCTGGGATAACAGGAAGTAGGACAAAGGAGCTCTCTGGGACACCCTTGTCCTGGCACTTTTTCATTCTTGAGGCCTCCATCTTCATGATCCATCACTTCCCAAAGGTCCTACTTCCTCCAACTATCACCTTGGGGAATAAATTACTACATTTGAAATGGGGAGCATGTGACATTCAGAACAGAGTGATCATGTTAAAAGTGTCATATGTTGAATCTTATATACAGGTATGGCTTTTGAAATTTGATAAAACCCATTAATATGTGTGTACTATTCTGGAATTTACTTTTTATGCTTTGTACACTATATGCTTTTCTCTTTCTGTGTGATAAATCTATTGCTTTCATTCTGATGGCTGTAAAACATTCCCCCAAGATCTAACCTGATTTACTTAAAGAACTCCCTACTGGCTGACTCTTAAATTGTTTAAAGTGTTGATCTGTTATTGTATTGACACAATAAACTCCTCTGTGCATATAACATTTGTGCATTTGGAGATAGTATGCCTATCAGGAGAAATATCTAGACATGGAATTTGTAAGACAATAATGCATACATATGGAATTGGAGAACCATTGACAAATTGAATAGGGCTTCACTCCCCCATAGCATTTTATTATTCACATCTTACCAATCTTGGTGAATGGTTGTGCATTTTGTGCCACAACACACTTCCTGAGGTAGGGTCATTTGTAGAGTAGCGGCTGACTGGCCGGGCATCATAGCCTGGGAAAGGTGTCACACGGTGAGAGAGAACCTGACAGAGGGCAAGAGGGGGGCAAATTCACATTGTTATGATGATAAATTACCTGAAATATTTTATTTTTTAGTTCACATACTCGATAATGGGTTTTATTGTGACGTTTCATTTATGTACATCTTTATACTTTGTCCATATCCACCTTTATTATCCTCTCTTGTCTCCTTCCCAATTTGTGCTGACCCCTTCCATCATGCACAGTTCTCCTTATACTTTAACGTCATATGTATGGATATCTAGTATATAATATATCTATAAATCTGGATTGTGTATAGGAGAAAAAAATGAGATTTTTTTCTTTCTTCATCCTTATCCTCTCTTGTTCTTCACACTAATCCCCTTCCCCTTCCTAAACAACACACAGACACACACACACACACACACACACACACACACACACGCACATGCATGCACACACACGCACACCACACACATGCACACCACACAATCCAAGTTCCACATATGACAGAAAACACATTGCATTTATCTTTCCATTATGATCTCCATTTTCTTCTATTTTCCACAAAGGGATGTATTTTTGTTTTTCTTTATGGTTTAATAAAACTCTATGTGTGTGTGTGTGTGTGTGTGTGTGTGTGTATTATGTGTGAGATTTCCATCCATTCATATGTTGGAGGATACCTATAGTGGTCCTGGCTACTGTGAATAGTGCAAGAATAAATGTGAATGCTCAGGAATCTCTGGTGTGCTGACTTAGATTTCTTCAGGTACAACCGGAAAACTCACTTTTTATAACAAACTCACTCTCAAACAGCTCGAATCTATCCTGAGGGCTTTGCCTAATCATAAAATCCTTACATTCCAGCATTGCTATGTTGAGGATTAAGTTTCCCACACAGAAAGGCTGGAGGATACATTTAAGCTGTAGCTGCAAGTTCTGACAGATGACAGAGGTTGCCTGGCTTTGAAGATTTGATGCCTGGCTGGGAAGAAGGAGTCTCTGATCAATGTCTATCACTAAAGCCTCAAGCAGGGAATGTAAAGGGTGTCTGCAGACCTGTCCCTGGACCAGGAGCATCAGTATCATGGAAGATCTTGTTTAAAATGCATGTTCTCAGGTCTCATCCTAGATTTCCTGAATTAATTTCATTGGAGGCACAGATCAGCAATCTGGAATTAATGATTTCTCTAGTTGATTTTGATAGTTTTTAAGTTTTGTTAAATGAAAGTGGCAGTCTTTGGTTTAGATTGAGGGTGCCCAGGACTATGTATCTGGTGTCATTAAGGGGTGGGGCCACATTAACATTTGGTGGAGTACTTAATTCCGTATAGGACAGCTCTGGGTCCTGTGATTATACATTTCTTCATTTGATTTCTTTTTGAATCAGATAGTGTACCATGAACATGTCACATATTAACTTAACTTTGCTTCTTGTCTGTCTAAGAAATGGCTCCCTACCTGTCCTTAGCATTAATTTCTTACGTTACAGGAGGTTAAGCATCCAGCTGTATGGAATACTTGAAAATATTCACTTCATTCATTACTTTTGTTTGTCATAGTCTATAGAGGTTGGTTGCCTTTCTTAATTCATAACTTATCCCAATTTTAAGAATATTAGCCCTTAGTCATTTATGCTGCAAATTTGCTTATATTTGCATGTCTCAATTGAATTTACTGAAGTAGATTTTTTTTACATCACCATAAATCATATGAATTTACTTCAGAATATTTTTGAATCAGACAGTTAAAAATTTTATGTAGTCAAATTTATGTTCTTATTTTCCTGAATTTTGAATTTTATGCATGCTTAACTAGAGCTTCCCAAACCTTGGTAATAAAAAACCCATATTTTCTCCTAACTTTACGGTTTTATTTTAGCCTATAAATATTTGATGTAAATGGAATTTATTTTGACTTGGGGAATGAAATATACACACAAACCCATATTTTTCAAAAGTGTAAAAGTTATCCCAGTGTCACATATTAAATGATCTGTGTCTCGTCCAGTGACATGGAATATCTTATACATCTGATTGGAAATTATTACGCGGGTCAAGGGAGGTGGCTCAGGTGGTACAGGTCCTGCTATGCAAGCATGGGTTTGGGCACCCAGGTATGACAGCCCAGCCACATACTCACAATCCCAAACTGAGTGGCAGAGACAGGGGCGGTCCCAGGGGCTGGATATCCCGGTAACCTACCTGAATTAGTAAGCTCTTGGTTCACTGAGAGACCCTATCTCAAAAAGTAAAGCAGAGAATGATCGAAGAAGATACCTAATGTTGCCTTCTAGCTGCCACATGTGTACAGCCTGTTTGCGAACACACATTCACGAACATGTATGCACGCATACAAAATTAAGAATATGCGCTTGGGATTATTTCTAAAGCCCATTCCATTGATTAATATTGTATTCTAATGGGAATTCTGTGCAGTCTTAAATGTTTTAACTTGCATTTTCCTAGTAACCAGTCTTTTGGGGGCATCTTTGTATGTACTTATTTACCATTTATATGTATTATTCAATCAGTCTGCCTCTGCCTCCCGAGTACTGGGGTTAAAGGCATGTGGCACCACTGCAGGGCCAGCTGCTCTTTCTTAATGGCCCAGGCCCACCTACTAGGTACCACCCACTGGGCCTTCCTACATCAGTCAATTAACAATCAAGAAAATGCGCCACAGAAATGCCCTCAAGCCTGTCTGGTGAAGGCAGTTCTTAATGGCTATCCCCTCTTCCAAGGTTTGTTAAGCTGATAAACAAGATTAGCCATCACATCCAGTATAACCAAAGATATCAGGTATTTCTTGTTAGACAAAATGTTAGAGATGTGGTAGAAAGGAGCTGAGAAAACTGCCCTTCAAATGAGAGCTTTATTAGGGAGAGCTGATGATGTCATAAGCAGTGTGATGGAGTCATGTGAGGAGAGAGCTTTCATTTCTAGAGGACAAAGGGAATTCTTTACTTTTACAATTTTGGTGTGTACTTGTGTGTGGGCAGATACTAACTCATGTTAGTTCTTCTAGGAGAAATGGATCAGGAAGGCAATGGATGAGAGATTAAAGCCATAATTCAAGATTGCCTTGGGCTTGGACTGTCTGGAGGGTTGGGACTTTGCGACAGGAGGGAGAGAACCCAACTCAAAGCATGTAGCTTGGTTTTTGAGAGAGACTATGAGCAGTAGCCGGAGGACCTGTTATCTGACATTTATCATACAGATTTAATTAAAATTTTTATATGTGCATAGGTTTGTTTTTTTTTTTTTGCTTGTTTCTGTTTGCACCATGTATATGTATGGTGCCTGTAGAAGTCAAAAAATGGTGTCAGATCTGCTGGAACTGTAGGTATAGACAGTTATAACTCACCATGTGGGTGCTGAGAATTGAACCTGGGTCCTTTGGAAGAGCAGCCAGTACTCTTAACCACTGAGACATGCCTCTAGCCACTCTTAGATGTTCTTAAAGTTTTATTTTTTATATATTATCTCTGATCATTTTTTGTGAGAATTTTCTGCCCAGGGAGATGAAACAACTCTACCCTCTCCTCATAAACTCCAAGTACCATCGGAGTCCACCAAAGATCATCATACAGGGAAACCTATGAGTTTGTTGGGCTTACTTAAAGATCATCACTGAGGTGTTACTGACTGGAGCATGGGTGACCTGAAAATGGCCACACCAGGTAGTCTTCACCCAGCATGTAGGATGGTTTCCACACAGCCACATAAAAGGAACCCCTTCACTTAAACTCTCTCAAACTAGATGCTCTAGCCTCTTTGGGAGACCCCAAGGTCATGTGTAATTAGGACAGAATGGCATACAAATGGCTGGGATTGGTAGCCAGACACTCATGTGAGGATCCGAGGAGGGAATGTCAATAATCCACAATCGTTATGGTGATGAACCCTTGAAAGTTGGCACTGCCAATCTTATGAAGATGGCAGCAGTTTGGCTGGAGGATAGAACCTCATCACATCTTTCCTGAATTAAATTATGGTAATTGTATGAAAATGAAATAAAGTTCCCTCTTAACATTTTATGCACATTGGTATCCCATTTTCTTGTACTAGATGGTAAAAGAGTAACCTTTCCAGATTGAAGCACATTGGCATTTTTGTTGGTAATCAATGAACTCTGTATGTGGAAAACTATTTCTGGACTCAGTATTATGTTCTATTGATCCATATGTCAATATCAGATTATCTTGGTTACTTTAGCTTTATGCTAAGTCTATCTGTAAGTTTTATGTTAAGCTGAGTATATGACTTCTAATTTTGATTCTTCTGCTTTTCAAAGACTCTGAATCCTCTTTCTTCAACTATTCTAGCTCAAAACTTTAGAATATTCTCATATTTTCTCTAAAAAAGAATAATGAGCTTTTAGATTGTATCAGGCCTATATAGATAAATTTGATGAGAACAGATATCTAACTAATTTTGATTCTTTTGATCCATGAATAATGCATCTTTTCATTTTTCTGTCTTTAATTTTTCTGTGATGTTTAATGATTTTCTGTTTGCATGTTTTATATATATTATTAAATTTACTTTTGTGCTTAATAATTTTATTATATTATGATGGTGTTTGTTAGACAGATTTTTGTTTTCAATTTTGTTTATTAAATTTTTTTCACTTATTTTACATACCGACCATAGTTTCCCTTCCCTCTTCTCCTCCCGTTCCCTCTGCCCACCTCCCTTCTACCCCCACCCTCCATCCACTTCTCCTCAGTCTCCATTCAGAAAGGGGCAGGCCTCCCATGGGAGTCAACAAAGCATGGCACACCAAGCTGAGGCAAGACCAAGCTCCTCCCCACTGCATAAAGGTTGGATGAGGCACCACAGCTCGGGGATTGGTTTCCCAAAAGCCAGATCAAGTGCCACGGACAGGTCCTGATGCCACTGCTAAAACCAAGCTACACAACTATCACACACACACAGAAGGCCTACGTCGGTCCCATGCAGGCTCCCTAGCTGTCAGTCCAGAGTCCCTGAGCTCCCAGCGGCTCAGGTCAGCTGTCTCTGTGGGTTCCCCTGTCATGACCTTGACCACCCCCCCCCACCCCTCCCACCCCGGCTCCTCCAATCCGTCTTCTCTCTTTTCATCAGGATTCACTGAGCTCTCCTAGTGCTTGGCTGTGGATCTCTGCATCTGCTTCCATCAGTCACTGGATGAAGGCTCTCTGATGACAATTACGATAGTCACCAATCTGATTACAGGAGAAGGCCAGTTCAGGCCCTCCACTATTGCTAGGAGTCTTAGCTGGGGACATCCTTGTAGATTCCTGAGAGTTTCCCTGGCACCAGGTTTCTCCTTAACCCCAAAATGCCTGCCCCTCCATCAAGATTTCTCTTTCATTATTCTCCCCAACTGTCCTATGCCCAACCCACTCAACCTGATCCTTCATGTTCTCATACCTCTTAACTCCCCTCCCCGCGACCTGTTTACCCAGGAGATTTCTTCTATATCCCCTCCCCAGGGAAATCCATGCGTAGATAGATTTTTCTTTTGGCTGACAGCTCACAAAAAACAACACAGAGATTGATATTAATTATGAAAGTTTAGCTTAAGCTTATTTCTAACTAACTCTTTTTTTTTTCTTTTTTCTTTTTTTTTTTTAGGTGGGTTTCTCTGTGTAGCTTTGGTGCCTTTCTTGGAACTCATTCCATAGCCCAGGCTGGCCTCGAACTCAGAGTTCTGTCTGCCTCTGTCTCCAACATGCTGGGATTAAAGGCGTGTGCCACCACTGCCTGGCATCTAACTAACTCTTATAACTGAAATTAACCCATTTCTATTAATTTACTTTCTGCCTCGTGGCTTTATTACCTCACCTCCATACTGCCCACGCCAGTTATTCCGAGTCTGGCTGGCGACTCTCTTTTTTCTTACCAGCCCCCTCTTTGTACTGAAGTCCCGCCAATACCTCCTGCCTAGCTACTGGCCATTCATCTTTTTATTAAACCAGCCACAGTGACACATGTTCACACAGTGTAAAGGAATAGTCCACAACACTGTTTGGGTTTAGTTTCTAACTGTGCACGGTTCAAATGTAAAAATTCTATTAATTTCGTGACATTGACCTTGAATCTTGTAACTTTCCCATCAGTTCCAGTGGGTATTTTGTGGGTTCTTCAGAATGTTCTTGCATGAGCAATAATGTCCATGCATAAAGACAGTTTAATTTGCTTTGCAATCTGTACCTTTTTTTGCTTGACAGAGAAAAAAAAATTCTATCTTTTTTTTTTAATAAATGTTTTTTTTTTAAAGATTCATTTATTTATTATGTAAAAAGTGTTCTGTTTGCATGTATCCCTACAGGCCAGAAGAGGGAGCCAGATCTCATTGTGAGTCACCATATGGGTGCTGGGAATTGAACTCAGGACCTCTGGAAGAACAGCTAGTGTTCTTAACCTCTGAGCCATCTCTCCAGCCCCATCTTTCCTATCAATTACAATATTGTCTTTAGCGTTCTCATAGGTGCCACTTGTTGGATGTTTCTGTTTTCTTGTTTGCTGCAAATGTTTTTGGTTTAATCATACTAGAGTATTGCATTTTGACAGTTTTTAATGTTTATTGAGATGATCATACAGTTGTTTTGTTGTATTTACATAGTGACTTCCATTGGTTTCCCAATGTTAAAGCAATCTTACATTACTAAAAGTAAATCCTCCTTGATTATCATGCACTGTTAATTTTTATATGTATGTTGATAAGAGGTATGGGCTATTTTATGCCTTTTTCTGGGGAGATGTGAGCAAATGTCTATTTACCTCAGAGAGCACACTGATAAAGGCCAAAGTAAAAAGTCCACTGTAGATGAATTTCTTTTTTTTTTTTTTTTTTTTTTTTTGGTTTTTCGAGACAGGGTTTCTCTGTGTAGCTTTGCGCCTTTCCTGGAGCTCACTTGGTAGCCCAGGCTGGCCTCGAACTCACAGAGATCCGCCTGGCTCTGCCTCCCGAGTGCTGGGATTAAAGGCGTGCGCCACCAACGCCCGGCTTTTTTTTTTTTTTTTTTTTTTTTTAAGATTTATTTATTTATTATGTATACAGAAGAGGGCGCCAGATCTCATTACAGATGGTTGTGAGCTACCATGTGGTTGCTGGGAATTGAACTCAGGACCTCTGGAAGAGCAGTCGGTGCTCTTAACCTCTGAGCCATCTCTCCAGCCCCCTTGTAGATGAATTTCTAAATGGTCTTATTAAATAAAAATCACGGAGCCAAATATAGGGGTGAAAGCCTTAGAGAGATCAGGGAAATAGGAATAGTCACCAGCCAACCTTACCTCACCAACTCTGCAGCTTCCAAATGTGTTACTTCCTGTCTACCCACGCACATATACCTTGCTGTTCTGCCCTCTGATTTGCTCTCTGTCCAGCTGCATCACTTCTTCTTCCTACACACTTCCTGTCTATCTGTACTGACCTCCAGACCTCCATGGTTAACTAGTGTTGGAATTAAGGCGTGTGCCACCCACCTGGAGCTGTTTCCAATGTGGCCTTGAACACATCAAGATCCTGCCTGCTAAGTGATAGGATTAAGGGCGTGTGCTACCTTTGGCCGACTTCTTTGTTTACTTAAAATGACTTGCTATTTCCTTGATCTCCAGGCAAGCTTTATTTATTAAAGCACAAATAAAATATCTCCACAGTCCACTCCAATATAGTTTGGTGAACCAATCAGTTTATTGGGGTCATTCACAAGAGGATGGGTGACTTGAAGGCAGCTACATCCAGGCATTTGCGATAACTCACAAAAGGTGCATCTCTGGAGTTCCAGAACAACTTGCAGGCAGTTCTGCCAGCAGGAGAGTCTCCTCTCCAAGCACTTGTTTATACTTCTTTCTATAACCTTGGGAGAGTGTGACTCATAACTTTCCATACCTAATTTCCTCAGCTTTCTGAGTCTTACAAGCTCCACCCCCTCCCTACAGGTGGGAATATTTCCATCTGCAGGAAATAGTTATACGAGGGTCTAGTTTCTTTTCTATTAATATCATGAGATCTCTTTACCTTTTGATAATTTGAAAACCTTCAAATCTGCATGTGGCTTTTCTACTGGTTGTATTTAATACTTTAAATATGTGTGTTGCTTTCTAGATATATATTATCTTTAAAAGGTATGTTCTTGCTGGCACTCTGCTGGCTTCTGTTTTTGGGTATGATTAAGAATAAGCATACTGCTTCATCATCAAATATACATTGAACACAATGGTAAAAGTTACATAGACACTTGTGGATGTTGATATGTGAACACAAAGCTTCACTGGACCTCCTGTCAGTATGGATGTGTGTGTGTGTGTGTGTGTGTGTGTGTGTGTGTGTGTGTATGTATGTATGTATGTACGTGTATATATATATATATATTCCTACTCCTGTCTGTTGTGGAACTCACTATGTAGACCAGACTTTCCTTGAACTCACAGAGATCCATATGCCTTTGCCTCCTGAGTTGTTTTTCTCTCTCAGTTAAGGAATTTAAAGAGAAGAAAATAGCTCAGAGCACAGTGAACATGATGTTTACATGTAGACTTTCCAAGTATTAAAGTAGGTCCCAGAGCTGGGTGCCATTGACTGGGGGGTGGAGAAAGTTAGGTTTTATTTGGGTTTCAGGTGTTCCACATGGTGACTCTGTTAGTATCCTGTTTTCACTCTTCCGGGTGTAATGTCGTATGTCATCAGGGTGTTGTGTACCACTGCGTGATCACGCAATCTCCGCCTTAAAAAGCCGCACACGGACCCCCGCCCCCTTTCCCGTTTCCTCTCTGCTGTCTGCTCTGCTCCACTTCCTTCCCTCTGCCAGGCCTGGCTTCTCCTGCCCTATCCCCTCTTCTCTCTAATAAAGCCCATTCTAACTCTGGTAACCATGGCTCGTGACTCTTCCACCGACCAAACCAGTGCTGTTTATCCTTTCAGATTCCCCACTCCCCTTTATCTTCTACTGATCCTAATGTGTTCCTGTGTCCCTTCCAGTACAGGGTCTGGGTCTCTGTTTTTGTCATCGAACACAGAAATAATTGCAATAGGTCCTTCATGGTGTGTGAGTCCAGAAGCAGCTGTGATGAGGTCCCTTGCCTTCGTGTGTGGGTGGAAACCAGCTGTTGTTTTTGTTAGAGCCAGAATGGACCCCACCTTTTCTTTCCTTTATGGTGTAATAGGGACAGAGAGACCCATCACAGGCTGGGGGCAAATAGCCACATAATCAAACAGCTCCAAATGGGGTCATTCTGTTCCCTTTTCTCTCATTCCAGGGGCCCATGGCCTCACGTGGGAGGGATTAAGGTAACTCTCACCAGACTCTGGTTATTTCTTCAAAGGAAATCCCAAGCTTGGCCCAATGCCTTCTCTCTCTGGCTTCCCATTTGGCAACGCAATTTCCTCCTTCCTTCCCGGTTCCTGTCACTGAGGTGCTGTCTTCCAAGGGCCTTGCTGGCACTCTGTTGTTTAGACTTTCTTCAGAAAAAGCTTGCCTTTGATATTTTGTTATGGTGGGTGAATACAGCAGGGGTCCATTATAACAACACAAAACAAACTCAGGCATCTAGATACATCAAAGACAAACTGTTGAAACTGAAGAAAAAGGAAAAAACTCTTGCAAGTGGCTGTAGAAACACAACTCATTACTTATAAGGGAACCATGACTCTAATGACTTCACATTTCTCACAGAAGCCGTGAAGATCAGAAAAAAAGTGGAACAGCATTTTTAAAGCCCTGAAAGCAAAGAAATGTCAACCTACAATTTTACTTCCAGTGAGAACATCCTTCAAAAATGAAGGTAAAATAAAGACCTCAGGTAGAAAAACTAAAATAACTCACTGCCAGCAGGTCTGTCTTTAGGGAATGGCCAATAGAGCCATTTCTGACAGAGGGAATTACTGGAAGGACTCTCAGAGCATCAGGAAATAGATGATGTCTTCACACTCCATTTTAAAGGGTTGGGAGATTGGCACACTGTGAATTTTCTTATTCTGATCTCCCAACTCTGTCAGAGACTGTTTTTTTTTTAAAGCTGTGCTTGTGTGTGTGTATGTGTGTGTGTGTGTGTGTGTGTGTGTGTGTGTGTGTAAGTGGAAGTGTGTGCTAGAAACGGATCCCAAGTCTTCCAAAAACAGGCCTTGCATATGTTAAGAAAACCTGTCTCATTGTCCCCAGCCATTCTCTTATTGACACATTTCAATGTTTATAAACTTGTAAATTGTTCAGTTTTTAACTCCACACTTTAATCAGTTCAACACAAATCAGCAGCTCTTTGAAACCATGAATTCTGCCTTCAGGTTCTTTTTGGGGCAACTTGCTTGGGATGTGCCAAAAAGTAGGTTTTTATCCATTGCAAGGACTGTCTATAATCTCTTTCGGCTCACAGTATTTGTACTAACTGTCATTGAAGTAAATAAGAGGTCACCAATTTCCTCTGTGGAAAGTGAATTGCTTGTTCTGAATGTATGCTCCTATAATTTCAATTGGAGTTTTAAAAGTAGGCAGCTTCACCAGAGTAGATCACATTGATCACTGCAACAAATTGCTTTCTCCTGCAACATGGTAAGTGTTTTTGATTCTCCAGTGCAATATCCTTTTTTTCTTCTACTAAATTTTTTGATATTAAAATTTTATTCATTTATTTATTGGTGTGTGTGTGTGTGTGTCTATGTATGTGCATACATGCATATGGAGGTCATAGGACAATTTGTGGGAGTCAGTTCTCTTTTTCTACCATATGGGACTGACGTATTTAACTCAGGTTGTCAGACTTGATGATAAGTGTCCATAACTACTCAGCCATCTCCTCAGTTCCTGGATATTATTTTTGACAGATTTGTTTAATATTTCATATCAAACAATTAAACATTTGATAGATTAATATAACCAAGCTATCCCTTTGGTTAGCTTCATATTTGTTTCTTTGATATATGTAAATAATAATAATATATATAATATATGTAAATATATATTATTTTTATTTTCCTTTTTTTTTTGATAGTTTAGGAATTGAACCCAGGGTCTTGTGTAGGCTTGGCAGGTATTCTTTCACTGAACTACATCTCTGGTCCCTTAATTCATTTGTTGGAAAAGAGCATCTTTTTATTTTGTTTTCATGCTCTATTTCTTTCTATTGTTTGTTGTATTAGCTTTTGTTTTATTTTGTTTGTTTCTGGAGACAGGTCTCTCTGTGTAGTCTTGGCCGTCCTGGAATTCACTCTGTACACCAGGCTGGCCTTGAACTCAGAGATCCACCTGCCTCTGCCCTCCCCTGCCAAGTGCTTGGATTAAAGGTGTGTACCACCACAGCCTGGCTGTAATGTTAGCTTTTTCTGCTTAATTCTTAATTCTTCTCTAATTTCATATGCCCTTTTACAAAATTCTCCTTCAGATAGTTCTAGTCTGTTTATGATTTCTTGAGATCGTAAGGCAATAAGACTTTTTTCTCCCTGTTTCCATCATATTCTCCGGGTACATATTCTTTTAAGGTGTATTTTCCCTTTGTTCACAAACAGACAAGTGGAAAGCTATACAAGCTGTGCTAAAATGGGTAGGCTTGATGCATGGAAAGAGTGCAATATTGAATGGGAAGACTAGGTAAGAGGGCAGTAACTCTGACACCAACAGTAGGGAAGTAGGGTGGAGAAGAAGAAAGAGACACAGGTGGCTACTTCAGGGGAGTGATACTGAGCACATGACATCAGGCTCGGGAGCAAGGGGAGCTTTAGTGTGAATAGGAATGCGGCTGGTCTGTATTAAGATCCAGTGCTCCTCTTTACTTCAATAAGCTTTCTGGTGAAATTTAAGACCCTTTTCCACAGAAGAAAACTCATGCCTGTTACTATATATCTGGCCAAGAACCCATGACTGGGGTATGCATAGGCTTTAGGTGTGAACCTATTACTATTATTTTGTTACATGGACATAGTATCAAGCTGCTGTCTAAATTCTCAGTTATCATAGATTAGTGCAGGTCTCAGTCCTTATCAGAGAAGCATCTTTGTGCAGTGCACAGAAGTTAATATGGAGACTCACAGTGGCCAAGATGAGAAGAATGTCTGTGTGTGTGTGTGTGTGTGTGTGTGTGTGTGTGTGTGTGTGTGGTGATATTGTGTTCCCCAAAATATTGTGCACCCTAATAAACTTATCTGGGGTCAGAGAACAGAACAGCCACTAGATACAGAGGCCAGAAAATGGTGGCACACATACCTTTAATTCTATCACTTAGGAGGCAGTGATCCATCCGGATCTCTGTGAGTTTAAATCCACACTGGAAACAACTAGGCATGGTGACTCACCTTTAATCCCAAGAAGTGAGCCTTTAATCCCACAAAGTGATGGCAGAAAGCAGAAAGGTATATAAGGCATGAGGACCAGGAACTAGAGCTGGTTAAGCTTTCAGGCTTTCGAGAAGCAGTTCAGCTGAGATCTATTTGGATGTGTGTGTGTAGAATCCTCAGCCATAAATAGAACATCTGTATCATAATCCCACACCCTAAATTCAGAGATTGTCATGGAAGAAGAGGAGGAAAGAGTGTAAGAACCAAAGGTCAAGGAAGACTGGAGTGCTAATGTCTTCAGCACTTGACAGGATCCACGATGGAACTCACAGTAGCTGTGGTTGCCTGTACAAGACCTATGCAAAATCATGCCAATCAAACTTCAGCATGAGGAGCTATTGACAGTTGACAGCTGCTAGGTGAGGCAGGCAGTTTTATTTAGAAGTATGTTGGCCATGCAAACAAATAAGCAAACAAACACCCATTGTTCCTCCTAATAAGCTCAACCACAAGAAAAGCTCCAGGGGTCTATGTGCACTACCACCAAGTATATACCCTTACTTTAAATGACAAAAACTGGTCATTTTGAGACAGTTGCATAGCTTGGTTTGTTTGAGAGCTCCCTGGCAGTGTGATCAGGATTTATCCCTGGTGCATGAGCTGGCTTTTTGGAGCCCATTACCTATGGTGGGATGCCTTGCTCAACCTATATGCAAGGGGGAGGGGCTTGGTTCTGCCTCAACTGTATGAACCAGGCTTTGCTGACTCCCCATGGGAGCCCTCACCCTTTTGGAGGAGGGGATGGGAGGGTGCGCCGGGGGTGGGGTGGGGATGGCTGGAGGGGAGTGAGAGGAGAGATGAGTGGGGGATCTGTGGTTGGTATGTAAAATGAAAAAAAATTTCTTAAATTAAAAAAAAAAATTGTAGTTGGAAGTTTTCCTGTGTCCTGCCTGGTCCTGCAGCTGCTGGGGCCCAAGTAAACACACAGAGGAGGCTTATATCATTTACAAACTGTATAGTCTATGGCAGGCTTCTTGCCAGCTAACTCTTATATCTTAAATTAATCCATTTCTATTAATCTATGTTTTGCCACATGTTCCATGGCTTTACCTGCCTCCCTTTACATGTTGCTCCTTGGGCGGCTGGCTCAGCTCACATCTCCTCTGCCTCGTTTTCAGCGTGCCTCTAAGCTGCCTTGCCATAGGCCAGAGCAGTTTATTTATTAACCAATGGGAACAACATATATTCACAGCATACCAAAAGACACCTCCCAGCAAAAAATTGGCCCTTTTACTTTATTTGAACAATTTTAAGCTACCACTGCGAACTTCCTGAATGTTATCTTTTCTTCTCTTACATATGTTAATTCTTTTTTTTTTTTTTTTTAAAAAATCAAACAATAAAAATTTAGATTATAAAAACAAAGACCACGCTTTGCTCCCTTCTAATACTTGGCTTCCTCTTCAGGTGTCTATTGCTATAAAACCAGCTAATGCCTGTACTTCTTGTCATTTCCAGTTTTTCATAAGATTTTTGTTTCTACTAACATGATTGATGATCATTCTATGCCATTTCATTCTTTATTTTATTATAAAACTACTTTGACATAATTTCTGTTTGTTTGTTTTGAGACAGGGTCACTTTATATAGTCTCGTTTGGTTTCAAATGTGGGACCTGCATGCCCTACCCTCCTAAATATTAGCTATGTACTACCACCCTTGGAGTATAGTATTTTACACTATGACTGGCCTGTGATTTATTTAAGTACCTACTGATCTTGACTTTATAGTGGCTTCAGTCTTTCAGCCCCGAATTTTCTTTGTTTAATACCTTTCCAACATTAAAAATGTAAGCTTTTATGTAGCAAATCTTTCAACTTCAAGAGTTCTTGAGAGTTTTTTTTTTTTGCTATTTTCTACATTAATATTAAGATATAAGGTTTTATATACATCCTATCTCCTAATATCAAGATTTTAAAACTTATTTTAATTATAGATTTTTATGGATACACTGGGATAATCTGACACTTGTTCAAGGGTAATGATGAAGTCCAAGTAGTTAGCATTTCCCTAGTGAGATTTTGTTTCTTTGTTTTGTAGAGCTTGGGACTGAACCCAGGGCCCCGTGCATGCTAGCAAACACTCTACCCCTTAGCCATAACTGAGGCCTGATACACAGTTTCAATATTTTTTGTTATAAATAAATTATTTCCAGGATCTCTTTTATTTGTTTTTTTTTCTTGACAGTAGGTTTTACTTTAGAGCCCAGGCTAGTTTTGAACCTTGAACTCATGAGCTCATGCGCTCTCTGTTTCAGCCTTCTTCATACTGGTGTTAAAGGTATGTGCACCATGCCTGGCTCCACCATTTTTTAATAGCTAAATAGTTAATAATCAAGGTTAAGGACCTCTAGAAATCCAAAAGAACCAGAAGAATGTCAGTTAAAAATAGTCAAAAGTTGCATCTAGGGAAATAGCTAAGTGGTAGAATTCCTGTGAGGTCCTAGATTTCATCATCTGTACAACATTGTAAATGAATAAAATATGGGAACATAGATTAAGGAATTAGTAGAATGTGTCAACAAATATTTTAAATGTGCTTTAAATTTCAGTGTAAATTAGAATTATCCAATACAAAAGTTATACTTCTTAATAAAGATAAACAAAATAACAGGATAGCACCTTATTTTGGTGAGGATTCTCATGAATGAGACTGCAACACATTTTCTGAAGTGTAATTTATTGAACTTAGTTTTTATTCTGGTTGTAAACAGCAAGCCTGTCATTTCAACAGTTTCCCCAAATGTAGGTCCCTCCTCTCAGATCCAATCTATCTTCTCATCATATTTCTATATAGATCCATTTCTCTGTTCTTGAGTCAGTGGCACACTCAGATATGTTCTTCCACACTGTTCATCTTTCTTAAAGTTAGTTAGGATATTTTGTTTCATTTTCCTGTACTTCATTTCCAGACACGTTTTTAGAACTATAATTGGAATTACAGCAAATTCACACATAAGTCTGGAGAATGTTTATTTGATATCTTTAATTTTGAATTTTCCCACCTAGGTTTGCCCTTCTAATAATTAGAGATTTTAATTTTCTTTTGTTAGATTTTATGGCATTCTTTTATTGTACAATTCTTCTTAGAAGTGTAATTATTATCCATAACTTTCTGTCTTTAATTATATACACATTATAGTTTTCTTTGCTGCTGTTGTGTGATCTTTGAAAAATTCTGATGTTATTAGGCAAAGTTGTGAATTCTTATGGGTTGATCTGGTATCCACCTAACTAAATTTCATGTTTGTTTTGTTTGTTAGTTGAGTCTCTTGGTTATTATAGATGGACAGTGTCCCAGTTTCATTCTGTTGCTATGATAAAACATTCTGATCCAAATCTACTTAGAAGAGAGAGAAAAAGGTGTATCTGGCATACACTTTCATGTCTCAGTCCATTGCCAAGGGAAGTCGGAATAGGAGCCCAAGGTGGAGTACAGGCAGGATCCATGGAGGAAGTCTGCTCACTGCTTCTCTCTGGTTCACCCAGTTCTCAGTTATACAGATGAAGCTCACCTACATAAGGCTGGTCCCACTCACAATGGGCTGGGCGGGCCCCTCCTACATTAATCATCAGCCAAGATAATCCATCACAGATATGGCCACAAACTCATCTGGTCTGGGTAGTTCCTCAGCTGATCTTTCCTCTTCCTATGTGATTCTAGATTGTGCCAAGTTGTGAATAAAAATTAACCAGCACAGCCAGGCTTTTTGGTGCTTTGGCACTACAGATTCAACTCAAGACCTTGCACATGCTAAGTGGGTACTCTCCCATTTGGCTACACATCATAACTGCAGACGAACACTAATATACTTGCACCAATTATTTTCTACTAACATTTTAAAATCCTTTCACTTTGCTATAATAGCTCTTTTTTTTTCAGTTCAGGGAGTTTCTTTTGCAATGTTAAATCTCTTAAATATTTATGGTCTCATATTTGCTCCTATTTATGATGCCCATCTAGGTTAACAGTGGTTTTCTTTTGCTCTAAATTAAATGTGTTTCCTCAGCCAATATGAGGATCTCTGTCTGGCAGCTGGTGAGTACCCTAACTCTCCCTAGTGACTAGAGTTGAAGTTAGGAATGAGGCTGGGAATGTGAGGAGCTTGACTTGGCAATGAAGCTCCTCATGCTTCTTTGCCCTGAGACCACCCCCACCCCCACTCTCCAGCTACTCTAGTTAAGTGTCAGAGTTTCCTCAGTCCTCCAATCTGGGGACTAATGAGGATTTGGGGTTACTGTCTTGCTAGTGCTATTTTTTAGTTAATTACCTAGAACATTGCTCCAGTCACCTTCCTATCTCCACTGACCTTGGCTTTGGATTTATTCTGGAGATGTTTCTGGGGAAAAACACAATGTTGGTGTGTTTTATTTGTCTACTGAGAATCATCCAATGAAATATAGAGCTCTCATTCTGGTCTATATATTTTATTTGTCTACACTATTTTGATGTATTTTATTTGTCTACTGAGAGTGTTCCTCAGCAATTTTGGATTATGTTGCCAATCTGTCACTTAAAAGAAAGAAAGAAAGAAAAAGAACAACCTTCATTGCCTGCCCTGTGGAAAACCTTGCTTCAAAAATGTGGCTATGAATTTGTTGTTTTAATTTGTATCTTGTTTCTACAACTGTGTGTGTGTGTGTGTGTGTGTGTGTGTGTATGTATGTGTGTGTGTGTGTGTGTGTGTGTGTGTAGTGCTTATAAGCATATGTGCTTACAAGTTCTTGTCCTTAATGAGAGGTGCCATTCAGTTCTGTTAATTTGCTCGATGATGAAGTAGAGGAGGTTTGGAGAATGACTGACTGGGCATAGCATCTTATTCTGTTTAAAGTAGTACATTTTTTTTTCTTTTAAGACAGTCCAGCTATGCAGCCTAGCTTCAACCTCCCTAGCCTTTCAGTGTTCTCATAGTACATACTTTAAGGGATTATATCCTCTATAGCAGTTTTTGTTTATTTAAATCTAAATTGCACATCTAAGAGTAAACACAATGTTTGTCTTCTTTTCCTCCCATTACTACCTTCTTAGACACCAGACATCTGCTTCCTCCCAGACAGTCCCACTTCTATTTTCATGTTATAGATATGATATACACACATATATACATAGTTTAAATCTAGATTCCACACATGAAAGAAAGCATGTGATATTTACTTTTGAGTCTATTTTGTTTTGTCTAACATGATGCTCTCTTGTTCCATGGTTTTCCTGCAAATGACAAAATTTCATTCTTTTTCAGGGCTGAATAAAATTCTTTGGTGCCTGTGTGCCCCATTGTGTTAAAACTCGCATCTGTTATGACTTCTAGGTTGACTATGTGCCTTGGCTATCATGAATAGCATATTAATAAAAATGACTTTTCAGGTATCTTTATAGTTGGATCCTATGATAGCTCTATTCATGTTTTTGATAAATATTTATCTGGTTTCTACAGTGACTGAACTGATAAATCACCTCAAGCACACATAAAGATTATTCCCTCATCACTGTCATTAGGGTTTGTTGTTTGTATTTTTGATAACAGTCATTCTGACTTGAATGAGCTGGAATTTCAATGTAGTTTTAATTTGTAGTCCTCTGCTGACTAAAGATGTTGGAATTTTTTTTTCATGTATTTTTGGCCATTTGTATTTCCTGTTTTGAGAACTTTCCAAGTCACTTGCTCATTTATTGAGTGGCTGATTTGTCAGCCTTTGGTATTCAATTTTTTTCAGTTCTTTCTGGAGTCTGGATATTAACCCCTATCAGAGTTGGCAAGTATTTTCCTTGTTCTTAGGCTGCCTCTTGGCTAGGCTGGTTGTTTCTTTTGCTCTGTAGAAGCTTTATACATGGATGAGATCCCACTTGCCAACTTTAGGGTTGTGTACTAGCTATTGATGTCCTTTTCAGAAACCTTACCTATGACTATTTCTTCTTGAAGTGTTCTACTTACACATTTTCTCTAGCAGATTCAAAGCTATGGGGTTTTCTTTAAGGCCTTTGGTCCATTTTGAATTTATTTTTATGCAGGTCAGGATATATCAATGAATTTATATTCTTTTACATGTGGATATCCATTTTTTTCCCAAAAAAACCCCCACCTGTCTTTTTTCCAAAGATGTTTTGATAGTTTTATTGAAAATCGGTTTGATGTAAATATGTAAGTCTATTTACGTGTCCTTTACTCTATCCATTAGTCTATGTGTCTGTTTTGGTACCAACACCATGCTTTTTTTTACTAGGACTCTTTAGTGTAATTTGAGATCAGGTGTTAGGAGATGTACAACACTGGAACTTCTGAATCACATTGCTTTGGTTCTTCAGGGTCTTTTATGCTTCCTTATTAATTTTAAGATTAAAATATTCTAAGAAGAATGTCATCACAATTTTGATGTGGATTGAATTGAATCTGTAGGTTGCCTTTAGTAATATAGATATTTTTTTCAATCTTAACTCTGCCAGTGAGTATGGAGGTCTTTTCACCTTAAGTGTCTTCCTCAATTGCTCTCCAGTCACTGAAAATCTTTATCTCAGCTTGCCAGAAGTGCCACACTTTCCAATTTTATTTTTCTTCACTTATTTCATGAAAACCACCCAGATAACTATTTGTTATCCTTACATGTATTAGAATTCTTGATTTTTCTGTTTTCTTTACTCAAACTCTTGTGTTTTATGGAGTGCTTTTTTCTCCTTCATGATTCAATTTTTCCTGAGTTTTACTTTTTCTTCAAAATCTAGCTTAAACATAATTTCAAAATTTTCAAAAGTAGAGTAGAGAAATAACCTCTTCTCTGATTCACAGCAGTCCTGTCTTGTGTGTTTGTTTTAATAGTATTTTCTGTGTTAATATTTCAGTCAGTTTCCTGACTCATTGGGAAGGATCTTAAGGAAAACTTCCCAGTTTTAATTATTCTTTTCTCCTTCCTTCTTTCCTTCTTTCCTTCTTTCCTTCTTTCCTTCTTTCCTTCTTTCCTTCTTTCCTTCTTTCCTTCTTTCCTTCTTTCCTTCTTTCCTTCCTTCCTTCCTTCCTTCCTTCCTTCCTTCCTTCCTTCCTTCCTTCCTCCCTCCCTCCCTCCCTCCCTCCCTCCCTCCCTCCCTCCCTCTCTCCCTTCTTTCCTTCTTTCCTTCCTTCCTTTCTTCCTTCCTTCCCTTACATATACCGGTCTCAGCAAAGAAATGTCTGTTGACTAAACGAACCATCCTGGGAAGAAGATGAGATTTGAGACCAAGGATGTAACTTTTGGAACTTAATTGAAAAACATACCAACCTATTATTTGTGTTTTAGCAAAGAGAGCTTACAACCCAGAGAGTCATGGCCATTTAGGAAATTTGGGGACTCGTAGATTTTCGAAGGGAAATTCTGATTTACCTTCCAGGTAAGACAGTGGTGCTGCTTTACAGGTTGAAGTCAAAACACACATGTCCATGGAAAAATGTATCTCTGTTACTGCTGCAAATGGAATGTAACTGGTTTGTACCTGTGGTGACCTGGAATGGAATCAACACATACCTGTGGTATTTCAGCGGGCCGAAAGCCAAATTTTCTGTGGCTTTGACCAGTTTTGACCGTGAGTAACCATATTAAGGAAACATTTATGAAACATTACAGAGTTCTGTCTCTCTCAGTGGTAGATTTTAAAGATAAGAGCCCCTTCTCTACCATAGTTTTGCACTGTGAGAATGTACGAATACACGTGTATGCATTTTTTGTATGTTACATAATCTTGTAAAATAGGTGAGTACACATGGATACATTTCACATGTTACACAATCTTATTGGAAGCATTGGAATGCATTTGTCATTATTTTTGTTGTTTATTTTTAACCCTCTTCTGTACTGTTTTCTTCTTAAGTACCCAGCGCCCCCATTGTGAGGAAAATGAAGCCCTCACGTTGCTGGCCCTTCTGCAGCACTTATAAGACGTCAGCACCCTATAGTGAATCTGTGTTGTTTGCACTCCTACTTACTATTGCATATGTGTTAATAAAACGAGTGCCCCCTAACAAATACTCCAACTCATTGCCACCCTGTGTACTTTTTTAATGATGGAGAATGTGTCAGTTTGAAGACCTCAAACATAAGAGGAAGATGTGGTGTTGGAGACCCATCCTTTGGGACCCTAACTCGCTCCCCCAGCCTCCATCTGCATCATGGTGAGGGATGTGACAGCAGAGAGTGCACCTGCTGTGTGGTGTGACTGCAGCAGCTTAGTAAGTGGCTGCCTGGGAAGCAGTTTCCAAAAGACAGGGAGGAGAGCTGTCAAGGTTGGCTCCGTGTGAAATTCGCCTGTCAGAACAGATGATGCATTCGGGTATCCCACGCGCTTACTTTCCTTTTCCGGCAGTTAGCCTCTCATTTTCAAGGCTTTCACAATTTTGCTGCAACTTATCCTCTTAAGGGGCTTTTCCTCTCGAGTCTCTCCACTGAATGTGGGTCCAGAGAGATGATGACGTTCAAAGTGTCAGTGTTCTGGATTCACTCTAGAATCAGGACAGATGGGACAACCAGCCTCTCCACCACCCCCACCACCCCCACCTCGCTGACTTCCAGCGCAGCATCCCATCTGTCCATCTCCCACTTTATCTGAATCGAAAAGGAGGTTTAACTTTGTCCATCAAAGTCTCAACAGTGGACTTTTATCTGGGAGTAGCCAGGAGAAGGATTTAGAAAGCAGGAAAGAAGTGAATGCCAATGGACAACTGGAGACAGTAAACTCTCTGTGGGAACTGCCTGGTCCCCTAAAACCTCATGACTTTTCTGTTTTGAACATTAGGTGAGCAGCTAAGGCTATAATAGAGAGTATTCATCCGGAAGTGTTAGTAAATGCTGCTGTCATACTGATTTATGCTGTGGATTCCTTCTTTACAACTCTTATCACAGTCTTGAAGTAAATGTCATTATCCTCATTTTATAGATGATGTCCCTAAAATATAGAGAAGTCAATGGGTTGAAAGAACTGTGTCAGAATGAAAGCTGGATGTCTCACTCTTGGTGATAGATTTTCAATGTGTAATCTCCCAAGAAGGGCAATTTTCATCTCTCAGGCCTCTGGGCTGGCTTTCTCTGAACTGGTGGAGGCAGAGGGCAGGGTTATGTGGAGGAAGAATTTATGTGAACAGAGGCCAGGATGCCTTTGGACCGGGGTCTTTAGGTTTATGCCATAGCTAGATGTTAGCAGTGAGAGGAACAAAGGGCTAGATTTAAGCAAGAGCTCTTCTCCAGTCCTGAACTGTAAGCTATGAAAAAAAAAAAGTTATACTTTCTCCTTAATGAACTGTGTTATGTAGGTACCAAGAAGAAGCAGCATTCCAATTAAAAAAGTATTGATTGCTCATCTGTTAATGTCATCTGCTTAGAATTAATGGCCACCAAACTTCCCTTGGTGACTTTCATTGTGAGTCATCTCAGCTCTTGTGCTTTGCTTATGGAATATTTCACTGTAATTGTGTACTCCTTACCATGGGTACTTCTTTTGCTATTAAAATACACTTTTTCATGTTAATCTATGTAGCACTACAGTCATTGCAAATGAAAGTCAATGGAATTTAACACACTTGAATGCCTTCTCTTACAACTTGCAAGACATTCATGTCTTCCACACTCTTTTGGGTATAAACAGTTAAATACCCCCACCTAAAATAAAAAAGAAATATAAATTCTTTAGAATAACAAAACAAAACTCCAAACCCCTCTACCACCAGAAAGACAGACAGACAAATAAATAAGGACAGAGTTTGGGGCTACAGTTCAATGATAGATCACACACTTAGACTAGCAGGCCCTGCGTTCAATCTCTAGAACCAAGTTCCCAAACAATACCTCCGCTGATAAAAAAAAAAAAAAAGAAAGAAAGAAAGAAAGAAAGAAAGAAAGAAAGAAAGAAAAAAAGTCCCCATCATCACAATACAACACAATGACCCACAAAAATGTCACAGAGAAGCTAGATGTTTCTTGGCCCAATCATCTCACTGTCTGTGAGCCAAGGCCAGTATCTAAGGAACCTCGTTTTGGGCCTGCAGAACTCTCCAGGGTATTCTGCTAATTAAGTCTGAAAGGGAGACATATTGGGAAGCCACCGGGTGTTGGGCTGAAGTCTGGCAATGGAAAAAAGGGAAGCTCAGAGAACAAACATTTCAGGAGACAGATGTGAGCACTGTGTGTGGCTCAGGTGGAATTTATCTTCCAGTTAAGTAGGTGGCCTGGCGCTGTGAAGTAACCTGTGGCCAATCAGGATAGCCTTGTGACAAATAGTGGCCTGGATGTCTTAGCTAGAATTTCCTTACTGGTAAGCTATGGACGGCTTCTGCCTAACCTGGCAATTTTTTTTTTGCAGAGAATTGTCCACTCATTTTGCCAGTGTCTGTCTTCTGCATGAGAGGCTCATCTACTGCTAGATGAGGGTGGGGGAGGGCAGAATTTCAGCAAATAAAGGTATCAAGCGGGAACACCTGTAGGGAACCAGGACACTCAGGCTGCCGTCCTAGCTCCAACACAAGTTGGTTGCAAGTCATCTCCTTCTTGTTTCCTTTTCTCTCTCTCTAAAAAGAAAAATAATTGTGTCAAGTAACTACCTTCATTCCAAGTCTAAGAGGTATTCTACCGTGGACTCTAGAATCTTTTTCTCTGCCTGTTTTTCTCATTCCCTAAAAGCGGTTGAAAGAATTTTAGGAGGTGAGCAACCATGAGATTTAAGTTGGCAGGTCATAAATTTAATTAGGTACAAAGGATTCAAGTACAAAGGATGCTTATTCTTATCTTGCACAGGCCTTTAAATATATGTATACCAAAACCTTTTATCTAGCTCACACAGCTGTGGTACCTGCATTTAGGGCATTCTGCTTATGTGTGTGTTCCCACGCTACCTGATTAGCACAGCCAGTTGTCACTGTCAAGCAAGTCAGCCAAAACAGACCACGACCGCTTTTCCTCCTCTCCTTCCCCTTTATTCTCCTTCCCCATCCTCTATTTTCTCCCCTTCTTGGTCAGGAAAATGTCCAGCTTTATTTATTGTACAACTCAAATAAACACATTAGCACACACCTTCTCTGGCAACAATCAGACACTTGGAAAGATACTTAGCCAACTACTCAAAGCAGGGAAGCTCGCCATTAGTTTTTGCCCAGTGTTTCTTAATTTGCTTTAAAGATCTGGACCCCACAAGTCATGTATTCTCCAGTCGTTCCTTTAACAGCTCAGAGGGTTGCGAAGTAGGAACAATGCACTATAGTGAGCCTCAGCATGACCCAGAGGCTAGCGGTTCTCTTGAGATTTGGAAGGGGAATGGCTTTGCTTCTAGAAACTGTCTCCTATTGGCTGTTTCCTAACTCGGTCATTGAGAGTCCTCCCTCTGGTAGCTTGTTTCTGGTGGAGCTACTTTATTTCATGTGGGCTGTGGCTTTGCTTCAACTTTTAGGAGACATCTTAGTAGTGTGTAAACACTGTGTCCACAGGCTCAGTGAATATGTGCCATATGCAGTGGGAGCCTTGAGGGATTACTTCTATCCTAATAAACCTTCCGTAGTCTACCTGTGCATGAAGGAGTAGAGGAACTGGATTGTTTGAACACATTTTCTTTTCTTACTTGCCGATTTTTATTACAAAGACTGGCTATGTTTCACTTATTGAGTTTGCCCTTGACATTTGCATTATGTGTGTACATAATACACAGTGATTACTCCCACCGATTTCGATGCAGCAACAAAGATCTAACAATGGCCACAGCCATGCTAAAATAGGGCTGTTAAAAAATATGGAAATTTTGGACAGTTGTATTTGTTTAATTTTTTTAATGCATATCACTTGGCATAGTGTGTGTTGATCATATGAGAATTTCAAAATAAGCTTTCTGAATTTCCTCTCTCTGCCACTTTGACTCCATTTGTTTCACCACATTTACTTTTCTGTAGTCAGCTGGTATTATAAATAGAAGCAGAAGAGCTCAGAAATCCACCCCTGATGCTGCCTGAGGCATGACTTAGTGATTTCAAATACCAGGACTTCCATATTGGTGTGTCTTCACCTTATGTTCCTAATGAGGCTTGTCTGCAGAGAAAGTCCTTGTAGAAAACTTCACCTTCCACGCAAATAGAAAGTCTAACAGATAGGAAGGAAAAACTGTTAAATGTTACCCCAAATGAAAGCTTTAGTTGACATTCCTTGGAATTGTTCTTCTGGTTGGTTGCATGGCAGTTTGGTTGATATTAAAATGTCAACCAAATTTAATTAATTAACATTTAATTTTTTTCTTTCCTTCAAATCTGAGCATAGGCCATAGTCTAATTTTTAGTGTGTTGCTTGTTTTCTATAGTGAAAGAACATAATTTTCCTGATGATAAACTTGAAAATGTTTGTGATACAGACAGTTGTTAAACACTATTGATCTAAGCATTCATCTGGTTTTCACCACGATAACAAAATTCCTGAGATAGGCTAACTTCATGAAGAGGTTATTATTTAGTTTGTAATTCTGGAGATTCAAAGACGTGGTACTGGCATCATAGTGGATGGCAGGGTTAGGTTCCAGAGGAAGAACTCACATGGCCAAACAGGAAGCTAGAGACTGGCGCCCCACAATCACTTTTATGGGCATGACCCCATAACCTAAAAGATCATCACCAGACCTGGCTTTTTAATGATCGTATCACCTTCAGCACGTCTACATCACGACCAAGATGGCTATGTGGGACTCTTTGGAGGACATGCTCAAACCACATAAGCCAGAGCATGGCAGCTCCCTGATTGCTTGTCCCTTCTTGGAAAGGAAGAATGAAATGCTTTTCTTGCCTTTTTGGCCTTTTCTTTGCTCAGGCATGCCTTCCTCTGAAACACTTGCTCTGCATCCCAGACTCTTCACCGGCAGCTTCCTTATTGCTCAGGACCAGCAGGTCACAGTCATTTGCGTCTATATGAGTGATGAGATTGCTCCCTCATAAATAGCTTGAATATTCATGTCCCAAACTATCTGGAATCCTGGCACCTTCTTATTCATGTATACAGTGAAAACATCTATTTGTATGTGAACATGCGGCTATTTTGCTGGAGCAGCAAAAAATACCCCTCTAATATTACTTAGTATTATATTTTTAAAACATACCTGCTACACATACACAATTCTAATGTTTATTATATATGGGGGTAAAGAATTATCTTTAAATAAAAAAAAAAAAACAACATAAAATCATTCTCAGACATCCCATACAGAAATTGGAGCATGTGAAAAAGTGAATCAAATGATCTTAAAAGATACTCTTGAGTTCATCTGGAGCGCTTTGGGCAAGATCAAGAACAAAGAAACTGCTGTTTTGCTAATCCTAGACGGGAATATTTTTAATCATGTGCATTAAAATTACAGACAATGGCTGCCACATTTTCTCTGGGATGTCCATATTCTCTCTGCAGGAGATGCTTATTTTTAAAAGAGACCTTCACAGGGGACTGGACCACAGCTCCATCCCCCCAGGAAACCTGTGCTCTCACAGCCCGAGAACATAACCTTAACAGAGGGGGAAGACTGAGTATGGGCAGCATTTTGGAGGCTGTTTTTAAACCTCATTATTATCTGGCTTTTGAAGTTTAGTAATTTGTGAGCAGGATGCCTCCTCTGTGAGCCGGCTGGGAGGAAGGCAGAAAGACACCAGAGTTATTGCATCCTTATTGCCTGGGACTCTGAAGGCAGCTCCAGTTTTAATGTACTGAGATGTAGAAGTGCTTCTGGGGAAATGGCATGAAGAGTAAAATCAGTGGAAGACACTGGCTGGGCTGCTTTATAGACTATGGAGAGCTGCTCATTTCAAGGTACTGAATGTGCCTGGATCCACATGAGTGAGCATTTTGGTTACAAAGCACATTTTAGCTAATGTTTTCCAGGACAAGCTGTAAACGATGAACAGGCTCTCAGTTCAATTGTTTATTTCTTTGTCCTTTTTTTGAGCATAACTCATCGCACATATGACTATGTTGAAGGCTCCAGGCTGAGCCTAAGCCATGCACATAGTTGGCTTCCTGTATGTTTGAGGACATCTTGAGTCTTGGAGAAGACTTCTCAGACAGGCTCCCAAATGTATTGTGTGTCGGTCAGTTGTTATCTAGATGGGCCTTTTGACATCCTGGATCCTGTAAAGGACTTCAGTAAAAGAATCAGCTGTGAAAGATGTTTAAAATCCCTCTGTCAGGTCTTTGCTCTGTGGCAGCTCTGCTTTGTGCCATTATTTTAGAGTTCAGCCAGGCTTCCTTGGACCTCTCTGTGAGAAAAACTGGTCAGACCACCAGCTGCACCGAGTGAGCACTGACACCTTTGGGCACAGCAGGGATGCCACTGTGCCCCTTTGGTAAAGATTGATGTCAGCCTCACAGCATTCTTTATGGCCAGGGACTCCCTACTCATAGTAACTTTGCCTGTGAGGGGCTTCTTGGCCAGTCTAGAGACCTGTGCAATTACCACAAATAGAAGTGGGAGGCTGTGAGATTGTGATCATTAGTTTCAAATGCCAACTTGCCTTAACCTAGAATCACCTGGGAAGGGAGTCAGACCTGAGAAAGTGTCTAGATTTGGGCTTCTTTGTAGGAGACTGCCTTAACTGAGGTGGGGATGAAAGATCCACCGTGAATGTGGGTGACACAACTTTATAAACTGGGCCCCCAACTGTCTAAGAGCGAAGGAGAGTGACTGGGCATAAATAAGGAGGCAGTAAGCACGGGGACATTGTTTCCCTGTGCTCTTGACTGTGGAAGTGCCTGGCTGCTTGAGTTCCTGACTTAACTTCCCCTTACTGACAGGCTGTAACCTGGATTTTCAAGATGAAATCATCCTTTTCCTGCTCTCTGTTGCTTTTTGTTAGGATATTTTATTACAACAATGGACGTGAGATCAGAACAGTGGGTAAGCGGGACATCTGTCTAAGTGCAGATATGTTTTCTCGGGTTTGTGACTCCTTCTGTCCCCATTTATTAAAATGAAAACCTTAAACACATCAGTGTTCTGAGCTAATAAAATGGAACACTCTAAAGAGACATGCATATTTTTAAAAATTGGAGGGAAACTACACTTGCTAGGACAATGTTTTCTCTATTTTACTTGACATTTACTTTTATGGTCATTGATATGAACATTTTTGATAAAATTCTTGCCCATTATTAAGAGCTTTGAATTTTACAGATTGAGGCTAGGAAGTCATTGACATTTATTTGTCAATGTACTGACTATTATAGCATTAAGTTTCAGAGACTTAGATAATACAGGGAGTGATCATATATATTAATAATATAATAAAATGTCTTTCTGTATCAGGTCTTTTTATAATTAACCTGAGAAAGTGTCCTTGTTGGAGATACCGTATCTGTACACCACAAAAACACAGACAATGTGCATCGTATGAAGACAGAGGATTATGCCAGTGTTGACTGGGAATGGAGAAGGATCTAACATAATTTTTTTCTTTAAAAACAGCTGTAGGTTCTGTTTCTCAGAAAAAGACTATACTCAGTGATTTATGTGTAGAAGGACTGGGAAATTACTCTGGGATCAATGCTCCTGAAAGAATAGAGAAGGTCAGGGAGAAGGACAAGTTGAATGCTGGTGACATTACAGGAGGGACATCAACTGAACCCACAGGATGCAATGAAACTGGTATGCCCTAGCGAACCAAACAAAGGTAAAGAGTGGGACCTTATGTCTCAAGACAGGGCATGGGCTGGCCCGAAGAATGGGCACCCGTGAATGAAGTGGCTACTTAGACACAGGCAGTTTCTAGACAGAGGTTCTACTGAAATTTTTCAGCAACCAGTGCTTATAGCAGTCGGGGGAAATGTGTCTCTCAGTATTGAAGGAGATCTTGGTTCTGTAATGGATGAAGGAAGTCTTATTTTGAGGGAATATATTACCATTCAAAAATCTATAAGAATCAAGCCTGAGATCCATCATGCTAATTAACATTACCTGACCATATTGATTAATTCCTTGGCAGTGATATATTTGATTTATGCCATTTCCAGAACTGACTCTATAAGCTCTAACTTCTTTAGATTCATAGTTTGCTATGGGTGGAAGATGGAGATAAGTGCACTGTGAACGTTTCTTGTTACTAATCTTAAAGACAGTTTTAAATAGTCAACGATGTGTGTGTGTTTTAAGTCCCTTTATCTTGCCACTCAAGGCCAAGTTGGTTGTGAAAGGGCTAGGAATGACAGAGGACTATCTCAGTCTTGCAAGGAAACTTTCCACTTGTCATCTCCCATGAGTCACCAGGGATGCTGCTTAGGAGCTGGTCCATATCTTGTAGGCATCAAATGCTGGGTATTAACACCATCAGAATCTCTCAGTTACAGCATCTTGTACAAGAGAAGGCTGGATGGGGAAGTTAAAAGCAGATTGATGGGCTCAGAGCACAGTAATTTCAGTGTTTTTATGTGGCATTCTTAGGAAAATTAAACTGTACTTTTCTATTTATGTCTAAAATGAACAATAATAACAAATACAGTAAGAGCAGCTCCTTCACCTGAATTTTAAAGATACATGTGCATAGCAGAGTAAGTGTGCCATTCATCTTTGCTATTAAAATGTTCATGCATATAAAGTAAAAATAGAAGATTTTGATCAAAGCACATTTTTTTGCACGTATGAACTTCACAAACAAAAATTTAAAAGGATTGAACAAAAAGAAGTAAAGATTTCAATAAAAGCACAAAAAATAAGTGAGAGAAGGGGTTAGCTTTTTATAAACTTTATAAATCATTGCCTTGTTCTTCAGTGTCAGAGAGCAAACTTTTTCTATATGCATCAAATCATGTCAATTTTGACAAGGGCAAGTGTCCTTGAATGACCTTGGCATAGACAGTTTCCTCAATCCTCTCTTTAGAGATGTAAAAAGACCAAACTCTTGCTCTAGATCAACTGAAATGGGATGAGACTGAGAATGTGTTTCCCAGAAAAGCCTGTGTGTGTTTCCTATCTCTGATGGATGACCTCACTCAATATTGTGACGTTGCTCCTGTAACTTTCTTCTTCCTGACGATAGAGGAAAACAAGCTGTCTGGAGTTTATGAATAGAAATGGGCAGAGATTGGAGAACTCATGAGTACAGGCAGTATCACTGCAGAGCTGTGGAGGGACCCCAAATCACAGCATTACAACCATCACAGCCTGACATCTTCCTCTGCCCTGCCTTCTGTGTGTGTGTGTGTGTGTGTGTGTGTGTGTGTGTGTGTGTGTGTGTGTGTGTGTGTGTGTATGCACATGTGTGTACAGATGGCCAGTGCCCCTTCCTCCTGATGACCAGCTGCAAAGGTGTTCCTCCTGGGGTGACTTCAGATTGCAGACCCATTAGCTTTGTTTTCTCTCGGGCCATCTGTCTCTGGGCTAGTTATTTATTTCCGTAGAATGAAAAGCCGACCACTCCTCTGGTCATGTAATTACCAAATGACTTGGCATATGTCTCTGCATGAATATAAAGCAAAGCTGTCCTTGAGAATCAGCCTTTTGTTTTGTGGCCTGTTAAAAGTAAATTAAGCCAGAGCCAGCGTTAACATTGGTCGATGATGGGTTTTGTTTGGAGGCACCTTTCACTGTCCCCTCTCTGGCTCTTTGGAGAATGAGGGGGCAGCTGGAGAGAGCACAATGGTAGAGACAATTGCCCCTGAAGGCTGGCATCTAATCTTTTCCTTCTGGCTGCAGAATTCTGGTGTTGATGCCCATATTAGCTGTTTTAATAACTATCATTTGAAATAAAATTATACTTAAAGAAGAAGAGATACATATGTGATTTTGAAATTTCTAAAATCTTACCTTTGGTCAGTTCCTCCACAGTTGCTCGGTCAGCATATTTTGCTTTTCTATAACTAAAATGACATGTGATCTCCCCCCCCCCTCTCTGATTATAAAATGATTTGGAGCTATCCTGAGAAGTTCATCCTGAGGGAAACACAAGAGCCAAATTTTCCTGTTGAAATTTGTGAAAAGGGTATTGAAATATGTAAAAACAGATGGATGTGGAAACCATGGGGAGAAATGATGCTTACGTATTTTGTTTTAAAAATAAAAGGAACTCTGTGGCTCTGTGTGGTTCTTTGTGCTAAGTGTCTGGAAAGAGACTTGGGCCGAGGATGACATGGTATAATTAAAATAAAAGGGGGACTGAGAGACAGTCATGTCAGAAGAGCAGGGAAAAATGCCCAAGCATCCTTTTGTATATAGTGAACCTATTTTTCAAAATGAATCACATGACATCGGAGAGCAATGCTGAAACAGATTAAGTGGGAATGCTCAGGAGGAAGCCGTCCTAGATTAAAGTAATATATATGCACAGTGATCATTTCCTCCTGGGATTGCTAATGTCACTGCCCCTCTGTTGGCTTCTTTGAAAAATAAAATTAATGCAGGCCAGTAAAAACAACAATTTATCTTCTCTCAAGACACTGAGATGTGAGACAATTTTTCTCTGAGGTCATTTAGCATGATGACCAGATGGCCAATGAGGACAAATTTTAAGAGTTGATGTTCACATTTTAAGAGCAAGTGCTCCTGGTTTTCAGCTTGTTTCCATGAGCTTCATAGTGCACATGAAAACTGCCTGCATAATACTGTACTTAACTCTTGGCAAGTGCTAGGATTTATATTGTGGGTTTATGAGTCCCAGACAACCAGTTGACCTAATAAAACTACATGTAAATTTGAAGTTGGCCACTGCAGGAACAAGAAACCAATTATTTCACACAATTTACTTATGTTCTGTGCTCTTACGTTTCTTTATTTTTTCTTTCTACATAGCCCAGGCTGTCCTCTGTCCTTGAATTTGCAATCCTCCTGCCCCTGTCTCTGTAGTGCTGGAAGACCTGGCAAATTATTTATTGTTCAAGAAAACACTTTATTTCTTCCTCCTTAAACGCACCAACGACCAGCTCCTTTCAATTGGTTGAACTCAATGACATAGAGAGATGTGACTGCTTTAGTAACTGGTTCTTGATTAAACTTAAGGAGATTAAATTAGTTGGTTGCTTTATAGGATTAATTTTAAAAAAATGGCAGTGAAATCCTTGTAGAAAACTAGACTTATGTAAGTACAGTCTGAACATACATAAAAAGCTAACTCATATTTAGACATCTACTTTACAAAGGAATTTTTTGTCAAAACATTGAAACAATGACTTGACTTTCTGACAATTTCAGAAACTTCTCAAGAGCCAATGAAGTCTAAAAACACCAAAAATCAAAACCCAAAACTGAACCAAACCAAACCAAACCAAACCAAACCAAACCAAACCATTTGTGTCACATGCTCAATGAAATGGAGCTGGTATTTGAAAGAAGGAGCATTTTCGATCAGTCCATCCAAATGCCTGTCAGGTTGTGGTAGTTTGAACGTAATTGGTCCCCATAATCTCATAGGGAGAGGCACTATTAGGAGGTGTGGCTTGTTGGAGTAGTATGGCCTTGTTGGAGGAAGTGTGTCACTGTGGGGGTAGATTTTGGGGTTTCTTATGCTCAGGATACTACCCAGTGTCTCAGTTGACTTTCTGTTGCCTGCCAGATGTAGGACTCTCAGCTACCACTCCAGTACTTGCATGTTGCCATGTTCCATGTTGACAATGGACTGTATCTCTGAAACTGTAGGCAAGCCACCCAAATAAAGTGTTTTCCTTTATGAGAGTTACCATAGTCATGGTGTCTTTTCACAGCAATAGAAACCCTAACTAAGACAGGAGTTGGTACCATAGACTGGGGTACTGCTGTGATGGGCCTGACTATGTTTTTGTTTGAAGGTGTGTGAACCTTGGGACTGTAGATTAGAAAGGCAGTTGAACACTTCAGGTGTTGCTTAATGGTCCATACTAGTAGGAGCATGGAAGACAGTTGCGGAGGATGTGTGAATGTGTTGCTCTGATTGACTGATAAGTAAAATGCTGATTGGCCAGTGGCTAGGCAGGAAGTATGGGTGGGACAAGCAGAGAAGAGAATTGTGGGAACAGGAAGTCTGAGTCAGAGAGATACTGCCAGCTGCCATGATGAAAAGCAGATGTTAAGATACTGGTAAGCCACAAGCCACATGGCAACTTATAAATTAATAGAAATGGGTTAATTTAAGATATAAGAACAGTTAGCAAGAAGTATGCCATGACCATACAGTTTATAAGTAATATAAGTCTCTGTGTGTTTACTGTGTGGTTGGGTCTGAGCGGCTGTGGGACTGGTGGGTAAGAGAGATTTGTCCTGACTGTGGGCCAAGCAGGACCAGGAAAACTCTAGCAACAGACAGTGGTATTGAATGTGATTTGATAAATTGTGTGCATGGGGGGGCTTGCTCAAGAAGTTACAGAGGAGAAAAATTTTAGTATATTGCCTAGAGATTGTTCTTGTGATATCTTGGTGAAGAAACTGGCTAGGTTTTTTTTGTTTTTGTTTTTGTTTTTTGTTTTTTGTTTTTTGTTTTTCCCTTGTCTGGGACTTATCTCATTGATCACTATTTGAGAAAATACCTTATAGCTGGATCTCATGGAGGCATTTCCTCAACTGAAGCTCCTTCCTCTCTGATGACTCTAGCTTGTGTCAAGTTGACACACAAAACCAGCCAGTGCACAGGTCACAGGTCTGTTGTTTAAATGTGAGTTTCTTGGGCATCAATGTTGTTTCTCTAGGGAAAAACCTGACATCCTGGTGTGGGGAGCACTCTGTGAATGCTAAAGGGATGAGATGGAGCCCAGGTACCAAAGATGACACCAGGTACCAAAACATCCTTTGGGCTGCAAGAGGCTATGCATGGTATTAACCTTTGTGATCCATTCATGTGGCATCCTCAACTAGTTGCATGTGAACTGGTCCATGAGTCCTACAGTCTAACTTAGCCATGGTCAGGGTGTATTGCTTCATCTAATACTGGATTTGTTTTGCTAATATTTAGATGAATGTCATTTTGCTCCTATTTCATGATGGGTATCCGCTGGTAGTTTCACTTTTCCATAGTTTCTCATAGGAAATATGATGCATGCTAAAAACTGTTTACAGAAAACTTATTACTGTGGTACTACCTACAGTCAGATTGGGGGAAAAGAAAATAACTCAATTCTAAGTTTTTTAAAGAAAGATTTTTAGTTTTAAAAGTATGCATATTCTGTGTGCAGGTGCCTGAGATATGCAGAAAAGGGCATTGGATTCCCTGGAGCTGGAGTTATGAAAGGTTGTAAGCCTTCCACTATGGATTCTGGGAACCGAACTCAGGGCCTCTGCAAAAGTTGCAATGCTCCTAACTGTTGAGCCATCTCTCGAGCCCCCAATTCTGTGTTTTGATGTAATTCATAAAGCTTTTGTTTATCTTGAGTTTTAGACAGTATTTTAAAGCTAATTATAATAATTATTACAAGTAATATGTTGCTTATTTTCATTTTCATTTTCTAAGTGCTCCTACTCAATAACTATGAGATTTCCATGTTTGTAATGACAGAGTAAGAAATTGGTTTCTCCATTTTCCAGACCTTGAATGGAAGGCACAGAGCTACGCCTGAGTGGGTTAGCTTCAGGAACCACACCGTACCACCCACTTTTCTCTCAGGATAGGTCTGTGTTGTAGCATTCTCACCTTGAGAATCTGTAGGGTATAAAGATGTCCTGAGAAGAAAGACAATGCATCATTTGAGCATGTTTTTGTGTGTCATCTTTGCTAAGCAGTAACTCCAAAATTTGCTTGACGATTTTGTGTTTGGTCCATAGTGAGGCAAATATCCTGTCAGACATCTGTGCATCCTGATACTTTGTGGTAAGTCCTCAGGCTCTGCTTTGATCTCTGCATAGTGATGGGTGTACTCATAGTGTGACATTACCATCAACTCTGAAATGGCACATCTCAGAGGGGTCACAGGGCTGTAATCCTAAAACTTGGATGAGTATACCTCAGGCTGGTAATATGTTGCATATGATGGTACTGGCCCTCTACAACACATGCTTTTCTCAGGCTATTTTCCATTGTTGAGAGCTTGACCTAAGAACACACTGTACCAGTGTGAAAACTTTATTTCCTTCTGTCTTTCTCTTTTCTGTTGTTCATACACCGTGTTTTCTGAAAAGAAAGAAAGAAAGAAAGAAAGAAAGAAAGAAAGAAAGAAAGAAAGAAAAAGAGAAACAAACAAACAACAAAAAACCCACCACCACCACCACCACCACCACCACCAACAACAACAACAACAACAACAACAACAACAAAAAACGGGTCTAAAAGCGAAGGCTAGGCAACTCAGGTTATTGAATGTGGCAACATTCAGAGACTGGGACTCACTTCTGATGGTAGAGACTATGTAAAATGTGTGTCCCATTATAGATCCACCTTTTCTTATCCTGCAGTGGAAAAATTGAACTTTATTAGGAGTTAAATTATTCAAATGACTTATAAATTCTACTGTTTTTATACATGCTATGGAATATTAATGAGGAATTAAAATTTAGGATAGGTAAATCTTTGGGGAGAAAATGTCTGCAAATGGAAGTTTTCCTTCATTTATCTCTTACTCCCTTTTAGATATTGGAAAAACAAAATCACCACTATAATAGGTAGTAGTCTCTTTGTGGCATGCATAGCTCCTTGAAGTTTTATTTTCTTCCCAAACAATATAATGATTTATTAAGCTTTCTGAACCAAATTTTTTTTCCCAACTCAACATTAACTTTAAATTTCTGTTTACTGTAGCATGAATTGTTAGAAGGTCTTATTAATAAAATCAAACCTGATGCCAATTATTGGGATCAACTCTGGAAGATCAGAGAAGCAGAACAAGCCACAGCTTCCTCACCTCGACAATTCCTCAGCTGATCCTGTTTCCTCAGACTGGAAGCCTCTCTGTCCTCATCTGAATGGGTCTCAGATGGACTGTGCTGCTCAAAAGCCTAAAAGCTTAACCAGCACTAGTTCCTGGTCCTCAGGCCTTAAATACCTTTCTGCTTCCAGACATCCTTCCTGGGATTAAAGGTGTGAGTCACTATGCCTGGCTGTTTCCAGTGTGACCTTGAACTCATAGAGACCCAGAGGATTTCTGCCTTTGGGATGCTAGGATTAAAGGTGTGTGTGCCACCATTTTCTGGCTTCTGTATCTAGTGGCTGTTCTATTCTCTGACCCCCAGGTAAGTTTATTGGGGTGCACAATATATCAACCACATTTCCCCTTTATTGTCTAAAATTTAAAAAAGCTTATAACTAATACAAGAAAAACTATATCCAATAAGTATATACAATATATACAGTCAAGAATTACATTAACAATGTCCTGTCCATTAACATTTGACAGATTCAGACAAAAACTCCCATATATATATATATATACATATATATATATATAATGTCTAGTACAGTAACATTTGATAAACTCAGACAAAAATAATTTATTACTTATCCTATTTAAAACAAGTAGTTCCTTTTTAAAAGTAGATTCAATAATTGACCTTTTTATCTTATCGTATCCATATTCTCTCTTTTTTCTTTTCATAATAGATTCGATAATTTACCTTTTGTCATTTTTATATCTTCCCCTTTTTCTTTTCAGTGTAGATTCAGTGATCTACCCATTTATCCTACTATTACTTTATCTTTTTTCTCAGAGTAGATTCAGTGATCTACCTCATATCTATATTCTCTTTTTCTTTTTCTGTTTTTTCAAACAAAAACTCTGAATCTAATCTTCTTGTTCAGCTTTTTTCCTGACAATTAACAATTAACAGCTTGTAACCAACCATTATAAACAATGACAATATCCATAATTCATTAAACAACCAAAAACCTCCCATCCTACCTCTTGGGAATGTGAGCATTGTTTTCTTAAAATTACTTCCTGCTTTCTGGGGGGTGAAGACATCTTTAGGGAATCCTGAAAAGAAAATTTTGGGGTTAATTGTCAAGTCCTGTATCATTTGTCCAGTCACTGCATAATGAGAAAGTGCAGGGCTTGTTTCAAGTCCTTATTCAAGTAGTCTGTCAGGCTGGATCATCTCAGCTAGCCATCTTGAAATTGTCCTGAGCAGTTTGTAGTCCAAAGCTGATCTTTCTGTGGTGTTAATCAGCTTAATGGCTTTACCATAGTCCTTGTGGAATCCTCTTTGTGGGGTCCCATGATCCTTTTGAAGATTTCAAAGTTGCTGTTAGGCGTGGTCATGGTTCCCTGTAGATTTTTTTTTTTTGGTTCCTTTGTGGTTTGGAGTAACCATGGTCTGAGTCTGATAAACGTCTGTTTCTCCGAACCATGAACGTTCTTCCCTAGAAGAGAAAATCTTCACAGCAATTTCTCCCCACCATTGCTCTTGCCAAACTTTTCCAAACTGACCTTCGCTGATGCTTTCTTTTAACATGATGGTCCTGGCAATTCTTCTCAGAATCACCAGCACTAAGCCCAGGTGGCAGCATCACCACAGTCACCAACATGATGAAAAGCAGCCAGCAACCCAGAGCAGCAGCCTCTGCCTCCATGGTCCCACCACTGTTTGTGGTTTGTCCCCGGCGAAACTTCTCCTTAGCAAGCCTCCTAGGCCGGCCTCAAACCCAGGATACTCCTGACTCTGCCTCCTTCAGTAAATCTTATGGGCCTGCACCACCACAACTGGCTGAGTGTAGCATGGGCCTGAACTGGGGCCTGCAAGGCCGCAGGCAAGCATCTTTTTCATGAATTTGTGCTCGACAAGTTGGGTGCCAGATGTAGCCTGAATCTTAAATGGTCTTATTAATAAAATCAAACCTGGAGCCAGGTATTGGGGTGAACGCTGGAAGATCAGAGAAGCAGAACAATCCACAGCCACCTCATCTCGCCAATTCCTCAGCTGATCCTGTTTCCTCAGACTGGAAGCTTCTGTGGAGCGATTTGTCTGGTTAATTCTGATAACAAAGGAGACTCTGGCATGCTAACGGTGGTGCGTGGCCATTCTTAGTTGGTGGAGCAATCACAGTCTGATAAATGTCTGTCTCTCAGAACCATGAGCGTTCTTCCCTAGAAGAGAAAATTTTCACAGCAGTTTACTTTTAGCAAATCATCATCATATCATCATGGTATAAAGTTTCATAATACCATTTCCATTTAGTTATATCATGGACTTTGATCACATTAAACACCTGTGACCCACAGCTGTCTGTCCACCCCCACCATTAGTCTTTCTCCCAGATAGCCATCTTCTACTTCCATGTCATAAGTATATGTGTGCATGTATGCACATATACATAGGCACATAACCATAATTTAGGTTCTGTATATGACAGAAGACACAATATTTGTTTTTCTGACTCTATCATCCCTTGCTATGGTGATCTTCAGCTCCATCCTATTTCCTAAAAGTTATTCTGTTCATCTTTATGGCTAACTATGCATACCACATTTTTATCCTTCTCTCTTTTGAAGGACACCCAGGTAAAATCCATACCTAGGCTATTTTGAACTGCTTCAGTGAACAAGGATGTACAAGAGTTTCATATAGTATATCATATACTATGTACAGTATATCACACTCTATAGTATATATAGAGTACGTCATATAAAATATCACATAGTAGTTTTCCTTTTAGTTATTGAGAAGTCTTCATACTGATTTGTATAGTGGCCAGACCAATCTACATTCCAGTAGACATATATAAGCCTATACCTGCTTATATCTTAGTGACATTCATTACTTTCTCTCTCTCTCTATATATATATATAAATTATTATTAATATTATCAATTAATAAATTAAAATTATTATTAATATTAATCTATTAATATATATATAATATATATTAAACTGTCCTTATATTCTTACCCAGCTGAGATGAAATCAGTACAGTTTGGATCAACATTTCCCTAATGGATAGGGACAGCAGACATTCTTCATGTATGTAGTGGCATTTGCACTTCATCATTATTTCATCTCATTACCCATTTCCTCACTAGGTGATTTAGTCTTTCTTAATTTGTGTCATTCTAGTAGACTATGAACATTAGATATCAGCTTTAATTAAATAATTTAATTGAAGAATGGAGATGGTTTCATGATAGAAAAATGAATATTCAGAGCTTTTAATGCTTTTTTTTGGAAAAAGAAATATTGGTACAACTTCATATATACACAGAATCAGAATTCTAGTGTTTTATGTTTGCTAAATACCTTTGTTCTGGGAAGTCTGTAGCATCGACAGTCCCCATTTGTCTTCCATTAAAACTACATGAACTCAAATACCGTCTATTTGGCCCAAAGAACCTCATTTAGCACATGACTGCTAACCTCTGAGCCCTAATGTTTTCATCAATGCCATCTGCAATCAAGTGAAATCGAATGTAAAAAGTATTCCAATAAAAAAATCACTGCTATACATCTTAATATTCATGAGTTCAGCAGAAAGAGCTGATTTTACGCAACTTTCCTGTTGTCCCAGTGAGAAGGCAATTTCATTTTGAATAACTCTAGAGAGACCAGTGTCTCTCTTATCAGTGAATGAACTTAGGAGTTCACTTTGTCTATGATACCAAATATCAACAAAGAATGCATTGGTCAAAAGTGTCTGAAGTGGAATGTGGTTTACATCATATCTTGGAGTAGACTGCATGGCTCTACAACCCATCCACACTCAGTGTTTGCTTTTTTACTTCCTAATAGTAATTATTTTTAAAAATACTCACAGATTAACTGGCATTTGCCATAAACCAATGTAAATGAAATAAATAATAAAATACAAAATACAATTGCCTGAGCAAAAAAAAATTATATATATTTTTTATTTAGTATTATCTTTTGATGGAAAAAGTGAAAATGATGTTTAGGGCTGGTAAGATGACTTAGATTTATCCTCGGATACCATGTGTTAGGACAGAACTGACTCTAGCCAGTTGTTCTCTGACCTCTAAATATGCATCATAGTACTCCCTCATACAAGTAAATAAATAGATGTATAAAAGAGACAGATTGTTTTATCAATTATACACAAAATTGAACCAGTAAAATATTTTCATGTAAAAAAATTTCCTCTTGATTAAGAAATGTTATGCTTTTAAAGAAGAATGAATGTAAGTTCCAAATCCATGACTTTGTTCTAAAGCCAGTTTTTAAAGATGACATTACCCAGAATTTTAATTACATCATTAAAAGCAAATTTTCTCTGATTAGGAAACACCAAAGCCTTTAGAATAAGATTAGTTAGAGCTGTCAAATCAACAAACAATAGTACACGTCTGTAAATATTCTAAATCTCTCATAGTTTACTTCCTCCTTTCCTTACCCCCTCCCTTCTTTCCTTCTTTCCTTTCTTCTTCCCTTCCCCTCTCTTTCTTCCTTTTGCCTCTTACTCTCCTTCTTCCTTTTCTTCTCCCCACTTCTTTTCCTCTTTTGTTCTTTTGGCTTTAGAAACAGGGTTTCATGTGTAGCTTACAGAGGCTTTATGCCTCTGATCGTCCTCCTCAGTCTGCTGTGTGCTGGGACTGCAGACATGCAGTGCCCAACCAGTTTCATTAATAAGAGCAATAGTATTTTCAAGTATAGATCAAAATCAAATCAGTGTTAATTGGAGATTCACAAACATTTTATGTTATACAATAAAATAATCTCTCCTTAAAAAAATCAAGAAGATCCTGGAGAAATAGCTCAGTGGTAAGGTTCCTGTTGTGTAAGCATGAAAACCTGAGTTTGGATTGCAACTACCCATGTAAAAAGTCAGGAGTGTGGCATACATTTGTAACCCAAGTGGTATGGGAAGCAGAGACAGGCAAATCCCTAAGCTCACCAGGAAATCAGTCTAGCTTGGCTCAGGAAAATATCTTGTATCAAAAAATAAAGTGGGATGTGATAAAGAAAGACACCTGACCTCTGGTCTCCAAATGTGTGCATGCCCACATATAAACATACCCACAGTACACTACACAGCATACATTAAAAAAATAAACAGAAAAAAATTGGGCATAGTAAAACAAAATAAACCCAAGAACTGTCAAAAAATTATATGTATGTAAACAAATGCTCTTGAGCATGCTTAGACAGATGTGTGCTGCTTTGCTGACCTCCAGGGCTAATGTGAATTTAGCCATCTACTGATGGGCTCATTGCCAGAATAGAGGTACCTGCATGTAAAGCTGGTGGGATTGATACTGTGTGTCAAGTGTCACACTTCACTGGCCTCACAAACCTATGGTAAGTAAGCAAGAATGTTCACACTCAGAAAAGACAACCTGGCTGTTTGACCTCCCTTAGTGTGTGTTCACCATCCTTGGGTGCCACTAGCATTGTCACAAGGAGTATCTGCAGACAGCACAAACAAAGCTCCCGCTCTTGGGAAATTTATAAGACACACATTAATGAAAAGGTCAAGAAACAAATAACATGATTCTAGATCATGACTGTGTGTGTGTGTGTGTGTGTGTGTGTGTGTGTGTGTGTGTGTGTAGCAAAACTAGCAAGCTGGTATGCAAGAGAACAACTTGCTTTGGAGAAAGCAAGAAGAGTAAATGAAACACAGTCTTTATTTTGCTCACTCATAAACATTACTCTCAACAGTTATGGAGGAGACTGTACTGGAATTCCTAAAACCTAAGGGAAAAGAGCCCAGGAATGGGCAAGCATCAGAAGGAAGGAAGTTATATTAGTTTAACAGATACTATGATATAAAATCCAAACACAATGATGCCAATCAAATTAAAGACCAGCAAGAGATTTTCTGAAGGACAATGAGGTTTGTCTTAGGATAGTAAACATCACAATAGAGAACACATTATAGTCAACTGTAAGCATATTCAAAGAAATTAAAGTATTAGGATATTTTAATTGTGAAGCAAAAGGCTTAGGAGATGGCTTAGTTGCTAGAGTCTCAGTCATGCAAGCGTGAGGGCTCAAGTTGGATCCCTAGAACCCACTTAAAAAGCTGAGTTTCTGATTCTAGTGCTGGAGAAGGTAGAGGGAGGGAGAGTCTTACTACTTGCTGGCTATCTACTTCAGTTATGTTCAGTGAGACACCCTGCCTCCAATAATAAAGTAGAGCATTATCAAGACTTTGACCTCTGGCTTCCAAATTCACACATGTGTAGAAATGTGTACCTGTACACATGTGCACCCCCCACACTAACACACATACACACACACCCCAACACACACACACACACACACACACACACACAAATAAAAATCAGGCAAATGAAGAGGATTGTGTACAATACTTTGAAAGAGTAATCCTCCTATAAGGATTAATGAGAAGTTGATGGCATTCTAATAGAACAGAGTTCCTGAGTAGATGTTCTTGCAGAGCTGTTTGTTTCATGCAGTGGCCTTTGTGCAAGGTTGTAGTTTTGCAAGAACGTTTTGTTATATCAGGCAATGGGGCATGAAAGCTCTTCCTCTATAAAACTCCTGGTTTTTATTAGATGTGACAAGGGACTCTTTTGATTCTGACAACTTTTACAATTGGAAACAAAGAAATTCACAACTCAATATTTTGCTTACTTTCTCACCAAGAAAAGTTCTGGTACAGTTAGAACTTATTACAAAGGCTTGGCATTCATGATGCCTCCATTTCAACTTAGCCTCTGTGGCTCTCTGTCATCTGAGGCAGCTTGATCTTTGAGAATTAGTTGAAATTGGCAACATCTCTTCCCACTGGTGTTGAAATAGCTGGTGACTGAGCAGATTTTGGGGCTGCCATGTAGAGGTGTGACTCTTATGTGGTAGTATTGTGTTCCCCAAAATATTGTGTACTCGAATAAATTTATCTGGGGTCAGAGAACAGACAGCCACTAGATACAAAGGCTAGAAAATGGTGGCACTCACACCTTTAATCCTAGCATTCCAGAGATAGAAATCCCTCTGGATCTCTGTGAGTTCAAGGCCACATTGGAAATAGCCAAGCATGGTGACACACGCCTTTAATCCCAGAAAGCCAGCCTTTAATCCCAGGGAGTGGTGGTAGAAAGTAGAAAGATATATAAGGCGTGAGGACCAGAAACTAGGAGATTTTGGCTGGTTAAGCATTTGGCTGGTTAAGCTTTCAGGCTATGGAGCAACACAGTTCAGCTGAGATTCATTCTGGAAGAGGACTCAGAGGCTTCCAGTCTGAGGAAACAGGACCAGCTGAGGAACTGGTGAGGTGAGATAGCTATGGGTTGTTCTGTCTCTCTGATCTACCAGCATTGACCCCGATAACTGGCCTCGGGTTTGATTTTATTAATAAGAACTTTTAAGATTCCTGCTACACTCATATTTTTTTTCTAATCGTTTCTGGCTTTGAGTCTTTGATTTTGATGAAGAAATGTAAGGTTATTTACCCGTTTGCAGACTTCTGAACTTGCTCTTCATCTAGTCCCTCCCAATAGGGACTGTCAGTCATGAAGGCAGTTGGGTAAATGGTTGCCATTACTGAAAACATGGAGCCTTAGCAATGGAGAGCTGATGACCTGGCGAGTTGAACTCCAACTCTGTTTCAGTGACCAACTCAGATTCTAAGTTTCTCCACCATGACTTTTCTATTTTCTTCTTTCATTTAAAGCCAAAGGACGGGTTGACAAATGAATCAGTAATTTGAGTCACAATGTGAGATTTTGCTGTATATACACATTATGGAATGACTAAATGAAGGTAAGTTTCCCATCTGTGGTGGTCCACCCCCCCCCCCCTTCTCCGCACACGTGCTCATTCTCACTGCTCTTTTGTGGTCAGGACATTTACTCCACTCGTTGCACTTCTGAAATACCATTCAGTTTACTATTATTAAGTACACTCATCACAACCACTGTCTGTGCAGAAGTCCAGGTACAGAAGTTCTAGTTCACTTCGACTGCTCCTGCCAGGGTCAGCAAAATAATGAAGGTTTTGAAATTTGCCAAAATTTATTCTTTTGCTCTTGGCTTGGCACTTCCAGTCAGAATGGGTGGCTATGGCGTGGTGTGACTCATAGAGCATTTCTACCACTGGTCAGACAACAGTTTCCGCAATTCTCACCATTATGTCATTTGGCTCCCACTCCAGACCTCCCCAAGTGCTGTGCCTGAAGGAAGGAAATTCCATAATCCATTTCACACCCCCTCAGCTATTATACTTTTTTTTTTTTAAGGGCAAAGTAGTTCTTCGGATTGCTTTTAGATTGATGACAGAGAAAGTGAAGACTGGGAAAATAGCCCGAACTCCTGCCAGGAAAGTAACATGGTGCATGCTGTGTCAACCTTGATAGCCATAGGGAGGAAGAGAGGGTTCAGATAATGGCAGGATGGCTCTGCAGGCATAGACTGGAAGCTGGCACTCCAAAGAAAGATATGTTTGTGCATGTGTCGGGGGCATGCAGTGCAAAGCACAAAAGCTGTTGGCTTCCCACATTTGTTTATAGTCCACTAAGACAGAATCATTCAGTAACACTGGCTGATCTTAGAGGAATTTTGCAGACAAACCCCTACCTAGCTCATTGTGACCTTGCAGAAGTGAAGTGCTTGGATAATTCTGTTTCATAGCTAAAGGAAGAAGCTATGTTAAATGTAAATATTTGTTGCCTTGATTTTCATTTACCTTGAAGAATTTTTAAGATTGATGTAATCTATACCCCCTGAAACATCTCATAGATTGTTTTGCCTTCTTAGTATCAACTAAAAGTTCTAGACTTAGCAAAGAGTGGTTAGTCCTAGGTCTTTCCAAATGTAGAAGTGTTGATTTAAAAATATGAGCATCTGAGTCAAAAGAATACAGATAATTTAGGATCTTACTCATCCTCAGAAGACTCACCAACCCTTTTCTCCCAACAACTAACACAGGGATCTTTGAGGTTGGAGTGTAATGGTTTATACATAAATTATTGACACTTATTTTAGGTGTTTTGAGCTTGTGATAATTCTTTCTTCATTTATCATTTTAGTTACACATTTTTTTGGAAAAGCTAGCACAATTTCTTTTACATATTTTAAGAAAGAAAACAATTTATGAATCTATGTCTAAACCTTTAAAATATATTTTATATATACAAAGTTAAATGTATACTCAATCCTTCTACCATTATGAAGAATTATCTACTATTAATTGACTTCTTTCTCTTTAGTTTTTTTTTCTTGTTCAGATATATTGATACATAATACATAAAATACTTAAAATGCTCATGTTAATGGGGAGATAGTAAATCTGTAAAGTATTTGCCTTGTAAGCAGGAGGATTTGGGTTTAGTCCTTAGAATCTATACTTTGAAACAAACAAAACAAAAACAGAAAGCCTTGTGTGATGGTGGCCTGCTCTTGTATTCCCCCTTTTGGGGCGATGGGGACAGGCTGGGGCGCACTGACAGCCTAACTTAGTCTACTTGATGACACCCAGGCCAGTGGGAGTGTCAAAACTATGTGGATACCTTGAGGAACATATCTGCAAATTTTTTGCAAATTTCGTCTACATGCATGCATATACACATGCATACATGCTCATTCATACACATTCAAACATACAGTGTGTTTGTGTTAGTGTTTAAAGCGAAGCAAATTGGTAGGTTTTCTTTCTTTCTTCTTTCTCTATTTATTTTGACTACTTTTGAAACAGAGTCTTGCTAGGTAACCCAGGCTGGTCTTGAACTCATGATCTTTCTGCTTCAGGTGAATAGTTTTAAATTATGCTTTGCTATCTGCCAGTTGGCATTCAGTGTTTCCCCAGACATGAATTTTATAATATAAGGAACAGAATTAAAAGTGGATGCACCTTGTTTTATTTTTACCATCCATGTTGTTGAAAACAAATTGGTTTATTTTTAATGTTTTTTTTTTTTTTTCCAGCATTAAGGATTGAGCCCAAGGCTTTAGGCTTTCCAGGCAAGTACTCTATCACAAAGCTAAATCCTTAATCTTGGCCTAAATACTTTTACTTGTGAAATTTCTATTCGTTTGGTGCTAAAAGATGACTCAGACATGAAGAGCGCTATTGCTTTTGCAGAGAACCTAGGTTTCGTTCCCGGTATCCACTTGGCAGCTCACAACCATCTGTAATACCAGCTCCAGGGGGGAACTGGTGCCCTCCTTTGGCTTCTTTTTTGACTACGCACACACATGGTGCACATATATGCAGGCAAAGCACTCATACACATAAAATAAAAATAAGTAAATCTTTAAAAGTTCTACTCGCCTTAGAATTAGTGGGCCAAAGTTCATGGATGCCTTTTAAAAGCACATTTAAAAAATATAAGAAGTAGTATTTTTAAAAGATAATTAATGAATATCTTCATATTTCCTCCTGGATTGAACATACTGCTCTCTGCCTTTATGTAGCATGCATGAAGGTCATTTTCTTGTATTCTAATTGGAATGAGTAACAGAATGTTAAGGACAACTTGGCATTTGCCTGGCAAAGCTGTCTCTGATGGTTTTTCAATTTTTTTAAAACATTTTTCTGTCTTACTATTATGTTGGTAGTGCTACAAGAAACATTATTGTTCTTTTTCTTTGCCTTGAAAAATAATCTGATTTTTCTTATAGGAAAAACAAATGTATCTAGCAAGTGTAACTAAGAATTATTGTTTTTGAGCCCATTACTGTGACAAGGAAAAAATCTTCCCAAATGACAGTCCTTGGTAAACAACAAGCCTTGTGCTCTGTGCTCATTAGAAATGCTTCTGGCATTCAGCATTGCATTTTTTCAGCTCTCTTCTGATTCCAGCCACAACCACAGTGGACAGTCTGTGAAAACAGTGTTTTTTCCCTCTGGCTTGGCCTTCATCATGCTACAACCTCTTGCCGGTATTTCTCCATTCTCCCCCTGGGTCTTTCCAATCCTAGATCTCCCAGTTGGCTCACCCTGAGCAGACCAAAGATTTATGGGTGCAGGAAGAATTATTGCTCAAAGGCTGCCGCCCAGGCAATGGGAGATGAGAACCAGACAGAAACTGTTCACTCTTCCATCTTCCTGGTAGACTCTTCAGAGGGGTACCATATGTGCTTCTCAGAGTTTCTGGTAGATTCTCTCAACAAAGCATCATACAATGGCTTCCTCCTCTTTGCCTGATCTCTTTACTCCTCCATTGCTGCCTTTGAGCATTAAATTCCAAATGCAGCAAATGCTACTAAGTCTTTATTCTATCCTCTCTGGTCCTGAAGTAATACTAAGAAAGTCAGTACCATTTTCCCTTCTCTAACAGAGCTGAGTTCTTCTATATTCCCTTTTAGAACATTCAGTTTACTGACTTAGCCATTGAGTGCTGAGTAATGTTACTGTGTAGCTATGTCCCCCAGAGTTTATGCATTGGAAAACAGCTCTTCATTGCATCATTGTGGATTCATGGTCCTGGGTAGAAGGCATGGGAAATTTCTCTTGTTCTGATGCAAATCCATACTTTAGAACCTACTCAAGCTACTTCAATAGCTAGGAAATGGAACCAGCATCCATGGGCAGTTGAGGAAAATGTGGACATATACATGATAGACTTTCATTTAGCCACAAGGAAAAGTGAATCATGATATTTGCAGGAAATCAGATGAAACTGGAGATGATTATGTTAAGCAAAATAATCTACACTCAGGAAGACAATATACCATATGTTTTCTGTAGTATGTGAACTCTAGATCTCTCTGTCTCGGTCTCTGTCTCTCTTGTGTGTGTGTGTATATGTGTGTGTGTATGTGTGTGTGTATGTGTGTGTGTGTGTGTGTGTGTAAGTCATGAAAGTAGAAACAGGATGGTAAAAGGGGAATAAAAGATCATAAAGGAGGGGAGAGGGAGAGAGGAAGAAAAGAGTTATGGACTAGACATGTCATGAAAACAAAAGAGGTACTCTTTGGAGATGAAGGGGGAATGCTTGCTCTATCTGATGGACTGACCTATGAAGACGCTTTGTGGGCATATTGTGTTAGCTTAATGTTGGCTCATGCATGGGGGTATGTTGACATAGTAAGAATGATGAGAGTATATCACAAGAAGAAAAAGGTAAGAATAACCCGCAGGCATCTTTTTAGTGAAGAGAACAGTAAAACAGTCAAAATCATCTTGCCACTCTGTGCGGCTTGACTACTTTATGTCATAGTTTCTACTCAAGACTGAGAGTATTAAAAGGTATGCATCTTGATGATTTTTTTCTTAGTTATTTTTAATCTTGTGTTGCCGAAATTTCCTGGGTACTAGTGCGTGTATATATTTAGGGCAGAGATGACCTGAAGCTGTTCTACTCCAAAATCTTCCTTAAAGTTCTACTTTTATGAGCTATTTTTTTCTTTTGGGTCTTAATTTTATTTCTGTTAATGACTTTTGAACAACACTATCATTTTTTTTTTTTTTTAAAGCTGGTGTGGACATTTTTACTGTGTTTAGCTGCTTGTCAATCTTTGAACTTTACATTGTTTTGTTTGTAGTAAAGTGCCTTAGCCTAGGATTCTTAAACACAGGAATGTGTTTTCCATAGTTCTAGAAGCTGTGTCTTCGTTTCTTTTCTATTTCTGTGATAAAACACAATGACTGAGGCATTTATTTATTTATTTATTTTCTTTTATTTTGGCTTTTTGAGACAGCCTTTCTCTATAGCTCTGGCCATCATGGAGTGCTGGGGTTTAAAGGTATGTACCACTACCACCCAGCAGACCAAAATTTATAAAGAAGTGTTTAATTGGCTTACAGTTTCAAAGGGTCAAAGTTCACAATGACAGATCTCACATCTTGATCCACAGCCATGGGGAGGAGAGAGAGACAGAGAGACAGAGAGACAGAGAGAGACAGAGAGAGAGACAAAGAGAAACACACACACACATAGAGAGAGAGAGAGAGAGAGAGAGAGAGAGAGAGAAAGAGAGAGAGAGAGAGAGACAGAGACAGAGAGAGAGAGAGAGAGAGAGAGAGAGAGAGAGAGAGAGATGGGCAAAGAGACAGAGACAGAGACAGACAGGCAGAGAGTGAAACAGATGCCAATCAAGCACTAAAAAGTGTTAAAATTTAGTTTTTCTTCATTATATCTCTTGTAATATCATGATAACAAAGATAGCAATTCCATTTCTTGACTGTTCATTGATTGCCAACTACTTATAGATCACAAACTAAATGCCTCTAAAGGTCTTATCTGTGTTTTTCAGATTAAAAAAAAAATCTACTTTCGATACCTCTGTCTTAGCACATTTAGGCTGCTATGCAAAATACCATTGACTGGTGCTGTGGGATGTTCTGTATGTCCTGTGGGAGCCCTTCTTGGGTTCCTTGTGGCGTTACCCAGCAGGTTTGCATAGAGGATGATTAGGACCATGGGCCTGAGTGCAGGTGTCTGAGATGGTCTGCACTTGGCTGTACTGGGGGATGGTCTGTATGTCAAGTTGCTCTGATTGGTCAATAAATAAAACCTGATTGGTCGTGGCTAGGCAGGAAGTATAGGTGGGACTAACAGAGGAGAAATAAAAGAACAGGAAGGCAGAAGGAGACGCTGCCAGCCACTGCCAGGACAAGCAGCATGTGAAGATGCTGGTAAGCCACGAGCCGCGTGGCAAGGTATAGATTTGTAGAAATGCGTTACTTTAAGATATAAGAACAGTTAACAAGAAGCCTGCCACGGCCATACAGTTTGTAAGCAATATAAGTCTCTGTGTTTACTTGGTTGGGTCTGAGCGGCTGTGGGACTGGCGGGTGACAGAGATTTGTCCTGACTGTGGGCAAGGCAGGACAACTCTAGCTACAGACTGGATAATTTATAGTTACTAGAAACTTTTTTCTCACAGTTCTAGGGCCTGGGAAATACATGATCTGGGCATGAGGGGTTCCATGTTTGGTTCTAAATGCACTTGTCTCTACAGACAGTGCTTCCTGATGTGCCCTCTCGTGGAGGAAGGAGCAAGCCAAGCTTCTAGGGCCTCTGGCAAGGGCATCCATCCCATTTATTAGGAGGCTTTGCTCATGACCTAATAACCTCTTAAATGGCTCACCTCTCAACATTGTTGTCCCAGGATAAGATTTCTTCATGACAGTTTTGAGGGACACAAACATTCAGTTTATCAATGACAAGGAGGGAACCTTGTGAATGGCTCACATAGTATTTGTGTTTGAAGATGCCTGAAACCCAAGCACACTTTTCATTAATTTCTTAAACTGCTAAGTAGTCTCTTTTATGTGCTATTCATTGCCAGGTGGACCCTCCTGATCCACAAAGGCTAGTTTGTGGCCTCCACTTAGACCTTCGCATCTGAAATCCCAACATATCTGAGGAAAAATGTTGCGGTAATCTGCTGCAGGAGCTGGCTTCTATAAAACTCTAGTACTTTTTCATCTGCTGTTGTCTGGTGGCGCCAGTTACTTCTGCTGCCCATGCTTTGTATTTAAAACACCATCTTCCAAAATTTCTCTGAAAATTTTCAGGGAGACTACAATTTTTTTTTTTTTTACTTTGTAAAATAGGCCACAAGTATTTTGTACTATATTCTAAAGTGCTTCCAATAGTCAACTCTTACAAAACTCTAACTCTTAATGCACACGTGGTATATGCAGGAGACATCTGCCCTATTACGATATTGGTAATAGAAAAGCCTTTTAAAATCCACATCTCATAATATGTTATTGCAGGGAAATGCTTCTTAGCCGTTTTCATAGAACCTTCTTTTGCACAACAATAAAAGCCCTCCATTTCTGTGTGGCTATTGAGAAAATGGAAATGCCTTTTAAAGTTGGAGAGGACAAAAGAGTAGTTAAGGATATTTGGCTTGAGATAATTGCTTACACTGTTGGTGAGAGCCAAAATGGTTTCTTATAATGCAATAACCACTGCATTTTAAATAAGCAATGCAGATGGGGTTCACTCTCTGCATACATAAACAGCAGTAGGAAAATGAACATTCTGTAAAGGGAGTTACATTTTAAAAACCACAGTATCCAAAAAATTTTTTGTTAGCAAACATTTTTTATGTAAATAATTACTCAATCTGACATCAGCTATTTCATTATGATCATGATTTTGTTTTTAAAAGGAACACACATAATGCACATATAAAATACATGCAAGGAAAGATCTATGCCTTATATAAGCTTGAAAAAAATGTACTTTTTGGTAAAATTGTAGATTCAGTTAGTTTTCTGTGCCCATGCAATTGATTCTTTTTGTCTGTGTCTATGTATTCAGATAACAGAGAACTGAAAAACATAATTTCACTTAGGGTCTTTACAGCTGTAATGAACACAGACAGGCTGCTCTTCATGTCATTCACTATTTCCAGAATAATAGCATATTTTTGTAGCAATGACTTGTGTTACAGTGTTTTAAATATTGTAATTAATGTGGAAATGATTTAATGTATATAAGAGAATGTTGTAAGTAAATGCTACATTATTTTACAAAAGAGATGAACAACCATGGGGTTTTGTACAGATGTGAAGGTCCTAGAACCCATTTCACCTTCTATATCAAGAGATAACTCTAGGATGTTTCTAAAAGTTATAAATGTAATTCTTGGTATTGAAAAGAGAGATATAGTTAATTAAATGAAATAGCAATATAGCTCTTGTGGGCAAGAATTGACAGCTATGAAAAAAGTGAAAAAAATCTCATGTCTTTAGGTCTTGTTTTTCTTGGGTAAATATTTAAGAGCAGAGATAGTTGGTCACGGGGTAGACACAATTCATTTTAATAAGTAATAAAACATTCCAGGAGATGTAGCTTAGTTGATAGAGTGCTTGATAGAAATACAGGAGGCCTTTGGTTTCCTCTACAGCACTGCAAAGCAAGGAAAGGAAAGTGAGCTGGTTAGTTTTAGTCATTAAAACTCACCTAAAATCACCTGGAGGAAGAATCTTAGTGAAGAACTATCTAGATCAGGTTTGCCTGTGTGTATATCTGTGGGAGATTGACTGGATGGTTAACTGAGGTAGAAAAACTAAGCCCATTGAGGGTGGCACCATTCCTTAGGCAGGGATTCCTGAAATTACAGGGGAAGAAAAAGCTGCCTGAGAAATGTGATGCTCTTAACTTTCTGCCTTGACTTTCCAGTCATTGTGGGCTGTAACCTGGAATTGTAAGCCAAAGAAACCTGCTCTTTCCAAAGTGGCATTTTTATGTCAGGATATTTTATCACACTAGCAGAAATGAAGCTTGGATAAAAAGAAATAAAAACATTCCAAAACTATAGTATCAGTTCTTCATTGATAGGTTTGAGGGATCTAATGGCCTCATATTCTTGCCGAGTGGATAGCCAATTAGATTTTACTCATTCTTGTGGGTGTCTAGTGGCATCATATTTTGGTTTTAAGTTGTACTTAATTTTTGAGTACAAGCTGAATATCTCTTAATATATTTATTGTACTTTGATTGCTTTTTATATAAAGTTGCCCACTCAAACCTTTGTCTATTAAGTGTTTCATTTGTTTAATAGAACATTCCTTTTTACTTTATTTGAGGAAATCAAAGTCAGAAAGATTCTCTCAATCTTGAATGGAATTTAATTGTTGATCTTTTATTGATTTGTTCCTAGAAAACTTTAAATCCTACTTTATTTTGCTCATCACACATGCATGTACATATATGATATTGATATATATATATTATAAGTAATGAGGAAAATCAACTGTTCTGTGGTTGTTAGAAGTAACGTGACTTGTATTTATGTTCTAGGGTCAAGAGACCCATAATTTAAAAGAAAATAATTAGAATATTTAATATTATATATTTTGGCTCTACTTCTTTGATATTTCCATTTCATTTTAGGCATCAAAATAATTTCTGAATACAAAGCTGGTATTCAATAATGTATATTATCAGTAGAGGTATCCTTTGGTAGATACATAAATTATACATATGAATAAGATGCTTTTAATGAAATAGTAATTTCCATTAGTATAGTCACTGTATCATCACAGTAATATCATAATCCATTAAGAAATAAAGGACTTTATTTATGTATGTAAATATGTAAAGCTGCACATGTAACATTGGTGTTACAGCTTCTCTCTCCACTCAAGATTTAAGTTCATTCAACTGGAGTTTGGGATTTCTACAGAGACTGGGAGGGCTGAACTCAGAAGCCAGAAAATGAAGAGTATCATAGGATGCCAGGTAGCTAAATGAACTCCAGGAGTTCTGAGCAGATGGACATACTTTATTCTTTGTCACACAAGTAGACGCCAACAGGTGCCTAAGCACATGGCCCACACAAAGGCTACACAGACACACAGGCCTCCAGGCAGACACACACAGACAGACTGGTGAAGGCACTCTGACCTCAAGGTCATGGACACAAAAGCATGCAAAGTGGCATTTCATCAGAAATAGTTAAATGACAGATGATATCTCTGCTTGTTCCAGGTTTCCTGGATGTCTGGTGTCAGTCATTAGCTGACTCATGGTCCCTTGAATATCCAGGTGGACCACTGATGGCTCATTCCATATATCCACATCAGTGCTATGCTGTCTAAACTTTATTTAGCTGTCACGAACTCCTGTTTCCATTAGAGTTTCATAGATTTTATTTAACTTTGCAATTGTTCTTGTTGAAATTTCTTAACACATTATAAATGTTATGTGAGTAAAACTATTATAAATAATTAAGAAAATTAATTGTTCTGTGCCTGATAGAAATAACATGGCTTGTATTTATGCTCTGGAGCCAAGAGACTCACCGACCATTTAAAAGAAAGTATTCAGAATATTTAGTATTGTAAATTGTGGAAATATAAATCCCTGAGACACAAATAATTTGCCTTTAATATTAAAAACTTTTATCTTCCTAATTAAAAAATTATTACCTGAAAGATAAAGCTAAGATTTTTCCTGCCGAGTGTGTGTGTGTGTGTGTGTGTGTGTGTGTGTGTGTGTGTGTGTGTTGTGTGTTTAGTGTTTAATGGAAAGAAAAAATTACTCAGTGCTGGCTTAAGCATATGGCCTTATTTTGGGGATAGTCATGAGGTTTTATACAATGTATAGAACATTAAAAATAGGATTTTAGGTGCCACTTCCCTGGCCTTGGTTAGAGGGCAGAACAATTACTCAGTGGTTTTATGAGCACTCCTGATGTGTAATATTTATTTTTATTTGCTCCTCATTTATATTTAGTGCAAGTTGTAAAGCTGCATCAGGGCCATCGGGAGATTTCAGAAGTCATAATGGAAAGTCTTAATGAAGTCTTCTTCTTCTTCTTCTTTTTTTTTTTTTTTTTACAGATTCACTTTGAAGTGTATTAAAGACATCTTCAGAAGAGGAAAGCAACCTCTGGGCAACATAGATTTAACTCTTACACACAATCCAACTTTCCCATGTGCTTGCAGGGACAACACAAAGATCAGCAATCTGAAAAAAGCCCAAGGGATGAAAATACAGGGCAGAAGAGGCTTATTTTGTATCAGACAAAAGAAGAACTATTTAATGCTACGTGACAGATTAATTCAGTCTATTTTGCATTTTGCTTCATATATTTCAAAAGCTGCATGTATTTTAAGAATTTTAATTAAAGGCATTGAAGGAGAGAAGGAGGCATTCAGAAAAATTAGCTTTTTGAATGATTAAGGACTTTCGGAAAAATGATATATTCTCAATGGCCTGTTACCTCCTTTTATTTCCCAGAACCCGATCTGTGACTTTTGTTGTGCAACTAGCTTGTGAAATTATGATAAATAATGATGCTGTGTTATCAAGAACAATTCTTTTAATTGGCCTTTAACAAGATTGGATGAGATAATAGATCAACTGGTTGTTGATATATTTGACATTTAAGAACATACTTATTGGAAATCACTGTAATTAAACATTGAAAAGTAACATACTGGCATTAGGTGACATGAAGCATGAATCATGGAAAGAGAAGGATGCTTTTAGTTGTTGCATGGGTCAAGAATTGACTGAGTATCTGAGTGCCCTCTGCCTTCATCACAAGGGCATAACTTTCCCCAAGCTTTACAAGTCACAGCTCGGATATGAGAAGAAAAGACTCTTATAAGACAAGGTAGGACCTAAACCAAAATAAACACACAATCAAACTAACAGGAGAACCTACAAAATCTACCACTATCACCACCAAAACTGCCACTAGGTCTCACTGTCAACATACAATTGCTTTGTACTGTGTGATTGTGCATATTGTCAATCCTACACCTCAGGAAACTGAGATAGGAGGGTTATGAATTTGAGACCAGTTTCTGCTATGTTAATTTGAGCTGTCTCAAAAGAAAAAGAAGACACACAATATGTACATATAAACACACACACACACAGAGAGAGAGAGAGAGAGAGAGAGAGAGAGAGAGAGAGAGAGAGAGAGAGAGAGAGAGAGAGAGCTGTGCTTTGTTTAAAAGGCCACTATTACCCATAGCTTGTGGGGTTTTTTTGTTTGTTTTGTTTTGTTTTTTGTTTTTTGTTTTTTGGCCAAGAATGAAAACCCCTTGTTATGGTTTGACAACTGTGTTTTAAGACAACTGGCACTATGACTTCCTTGGAAAGTTTCTTCCTATAAAAAAAGAAAAAAAGTTAAGACAGTATTCATGTCACCCAAGGGCTTTTCTACTTGCTGATAAAGTTATGGCTTCATTGATGAAATAGTTGTATGTGTAGAAGAGCCGTAGTTTTCATGACAGGTAACCTGTTGTCAAAGTTGAGATCATAAAGCTCATGCCTTCCAACCACAGCACAAGCTAGGTTTTAAAGTATTGCTTTGGGGACTATTAATCAAGAGTACCTCCTCCGAGTTATGTAACCTGGGGAGGTGTAAGGATGAATAATATGCATTCCCTACCTTCATAGTCTCGTTGGTGAAAGTGGCAGTGGATACAATTTCAGTGCAGTCAAAATTAAAGGTCATGCAATATAACATGTTGCATGCAGTAATAAATTATTTTAAGCTTCCAACAAACTAATTTCCAACCTCTATTTTAGTTGTTAGCTCTAGCAAGTCTAGCCAACTGAGGATTTTCTCTTCATTTTAATTATAGAATTTCTAATTTTGTATTTATTGTCAATGTCAAATTCAAATACAGCCTCAATTTTCTCCAGTACTGGATTGCATAATTATTGAAAAGTACTTGGGTTTAAGGTAACAGTATTTTCAAAAAAAAGTATAGGACTATTTTGAAGTATAAAATAAGGTTTGATTATAGATCAGAGGTAGATAACTTATTTAGCATACACAAAACCTGAATTTGACTTCCAAGGACATAAGACAAAAATGATTTCCAGGAGCTAATTTCAGTGAACTTTTATATTTTCTCCTATAGCTGAAGTATGTAGCTGGAAGTTTTCCTGGCCTCACCCAGCACCAAGGTCCCAACAGCTACTTGTAAAATTCCTGTGTCCCGCCTGGTCCTGCAACCACTCAAACCCAAGTAAACACACAGAGGCTTATATCAAATACAAATTGCTTGACCATGGCCTATGGATCAAGCTTCTTGTTAGCTAGCTCTTATATCTTAAATTAACCCATTTCTATTAATCTATATGTTACCATGTGGCCATGGTTTACTGGTCTGTTAGCATGTTATTCCTTGGGTGGTGGCTGGTGTCTCTCTCCACCTTCGTCCTGTCTCTCTGTTTAGATTTCCTGCCTGCTTCTAAGTTGCCTTGCCATAGGCCAAATGGCTTTATTTATCAACCAATCAGAGCAACACATATTCACAATAAACAGAAAGACACCCCCCATCAGAAGTACGTAGTAACAAACATCCTTTACTCCTGGGCTTGACACCAGTTCTGTCTACAGTGTGAAAGAAGGTAGGAGTTTTTGTTCTACTAGGAGGTAGAAAATTAGTAATTATTGTAGACACTGTCCTGTTGATCTGTGCACCTGATCAACCTGTGCACCCCACTGTTGAGGCAGTCCAGATTGTAGAATGGGTTTATGCTGTGTAAATCACCCTTGGATTTTATAGTAGACCTCATCCCTGATTTGGCTCTAATGTTTTCCTAGTGGTTCATATTGTTGCCCTTATTAAAGCAGGTACCTGACTGTTTCTCCCTCTGAGCATCACCATGAACTAGTCTATAGACCCATTGCTTTAGAATAAGTCTTCTTTAGTATATACTAGGTTGATGTCTCCTACTCAAACAACGTACATTAATTTGTGGGCTCCTTCTGCAGAATAGTGAGTTATTCCCTTCTTAAGTGCAGACTTGCCCTCCTCCCCTCTCCATGGGACACAAGTGTGATCACTCAGTGATACATGTGTAATTATCTACAAATTTTAGATTTTCTTTGTGTCAGAGTTAGATCCTTTGCCTTATTAGTGGAGAGTTCCTCCCAGAACAATATTCAGTCACTTCTACATGGCCACGGCTAGGGAGATGAAGAATATCACAAGGGCAGCAAGATTTGGAAAAATTTTGTTTTTCCTCTTGCTTATATCTGAATAGTTTCTGGCCATGAAAATAGATGTTCATCATAGAATTAACTTCAGGCTTTTTAAAAGGAGATATTTGAATTCTGGTTTTAATTGGTCTTTGGTGAATAAATGTCTCCACTAGGAGACTCTGAAGTGAAATGTGCAGTTCCTTCTGATGCCATCATTTTGGAACTTGTCAGTTTTCCATATCTGAAGTCACCACAATTAGGTACATTCTTTGTCTTTTTGTTTTGTTTTCAAGCAACTTTACATCTCACAGAGACATGATAATTAAAGACTTTCAAGTGTATTTTGAAAGCTTTTGCGATTATTTTCCTGACTCTAGCTGAGATGGAAAAAAGTGGGAAGTACTAAAAAATAACAAACTATTGCCTTCAAATGAAAGCCTCGGCAATGTAAGCATAATTTCCTTTTTCATGGTTCATCTGAGCACCTACAGTGAGACTAGGTTTAAATGTGAGCCCATCTCTGGTGCACAGGAGGAGGGATTAGGGTGATTAAGTAAAGACATTTTCCTCAGATTTTATTCTTGGCTTCAGCATGGATTTTATTGGATCCCTTCCTAAGCGGTTGTCCATTGTATTATGAGCACGCATTGCCCACTGCAGCTGGGCTGCTGGGAACTGCAGCATTGTATCTGTCGTGTTGAGGAAGAAAAATCATGTTCCAGCCTCTCATTTCACATTTTTATAACATCTGGACAAAAACATGCCTCACACCCTGGAAACCACAGCTCCTTGGTTTCTTTTTCAGACCTAGGTGGTCACTTCTTCCCACACACATGAAATTAGGTTCTATGTTCTGCAGAGTGTTGAGTATACTGCCAACTGGTTCCAAAAACACGTTCTTTAAAGCCTGTTTTTTTTTCCCCCCTTGAGTAATGCCATCTCTATCTTCAGCATATATTAATGACTAGTAATTAAAAGATTATTTGCCTGAGATGTAAGTTATGTTTGTGAGTTACTGGATTCTGTATGTGTAATGGGAGCTGTTTTTTCCCCCTTCGAGACAGGGTTTCTCTGTGTAGCTCTAGCTGTCCTGGAACTCACTCTGTAGACCAGACTGGCTTCAAACTCACAGAGACCCACCTGCCTCTGCCCCGCTGAGTGCTGCATTATCACCACCCAGTTAGAGCTCGTGTTTTTAAATGTAGAATATTTATATGCCCATATGTCAAGATTTATAAAACTAACAATACTGGTAAGAATAAGTCACATAGTAACAACAAATTTGTCCTAAAATCTAAGTCAACATGGAAGATGAAAATAGATTTACATCATGATTTGCCAGTTTTTTTTATTGCCATAACAAATACCTGAGAATTTATTTACAGTTAGGAAATCTTTATTTTGGTGCATGATATTGGAGGTTCCACTTCTTGGTTGGCTGGCTCCATTGTTTTGGGTCTGCGATGAAGCAGAATATCGAAGGCTGTGGTAGGGCCAAGTTGCTCACTTTTTGGTGGCCAAGAAGCAGAGGTACAGAAAGAGGAGAGGCCAGAAACAAGAGCTAACCTTCAAAGATGTGTTTCTCAGTGACCTGATTCCAGCCAGGTACCACCTCTTCCAGTTTCTGTCATCTTCGAAAATAGTGCCAGCTCCCAGGAGTCAAGCCTTCAAAACAGGAGCCTTTGCGGGGGATGTTTCGTATTTTTACACATTGTGACAAGGATCGAGGAACTCTTCAGATAGACATCTCTCAAGTGAGATGATTCAATAATTCAAGTCACTTGCTTCTTCCAGTTCCTCCATTTCAACACATGGTTCTATAGCAGCTTCTGAGAGAAATGACAAGTCTTGAAAATGCCAGCCTAAAACTGATCATTATTTCCACTGACATTTTATTGCCTAGAATAAGGGCTTTCAACACTGGTACTTTCGGCATTAAGAGATATGTATTGTTGCATAGTCAGGCCTTTCCTGCATATCTCAGTTACTTTGTATTGTTGTGACCAACATACCCAATAGAAAGAACTTAGGGCAGGAAAGGTATGTCATGGATGCTTGTTTTAGAGAGATTCTAGCCCACTGTTGGGAGAAAGGAGTGGCAGAGGGGAATGTCTCTGTCCATGGCAGCAGGAGTGTGAGACTGTGGCAATTCGTATGGTGTAGGTCAGCCATCAAGTGGAGAAGGCATACTAGAACCAGAAATAAATATAACTTTCAAAGATCCACCCTTGTGGTTTATTTCTGCCATCCATGCCTCACCCACTCAAGCTCCCAGTCTTCAAAGTAATGCTAATCTGTAGACCAAGTATCCAAAACATGAACCTAGGGTAGACAGTCTAAGATGCAAACTGCAATACCATGAACTACAAGGAAAATATCAACATCACCATATTCTACACAATAGATGCCAATAGCATCCCTTCCAGCTGCAATCACCAAGGTATCTCCAGTGGTTTCAGGGTGAGTTTGAAATGTTGTTGATTAAAATGATGTCAGCTAAAACTAGTTACTTAGTACACACAGATGAACTGAAATCTTACTAGGAGGAATGCTCTCCTTGAATCTTCAGGAAGGAGAGGAGAACCAGATGTGAATATGCATAAATAATTTGAAACACACTGGCTGGGAAATACTTTTCATTATTTCACTATCTACCTACAGATGTATGACAATTGTGACATTGTTTCAATTTTAGCATCAAACAAACAATATGGAATATTTAAAATAGATTTAACAATTCTTAAGAGCTAATTAAGATTTATTAAGTATAATGCAAAATATTTGTGATGAAAACCAAAGCGTTATCAAGGGAAATTGAAATTATGATTGTTGTGTTCAGTGATAAGAGGTTTAAAATCAGAACCTTAGCTACAGGCAGGAATGGGTGTTATCAGAAACAAGTTAACTGTTAACTATGAACACTTGTTCAGCATTTCTGAACATATGTTTAATGCTAAGTGTAATTTTTTATTACACATTGAATTTGTCACTTCTGGGATGGGCTAATAAAATGTACAGTTGTTCACACATGTTGACCTTGATAATTTGCTTTGCAAATGTGTTGCTCGATCGTATGTTTTAGCAATGGAATAAAGAACATATATTAGTCATTGGATAACTAGAATACCTCCAGTTACAGGGTTAGAAACCCAGTGGAAGAATATTCTAGAAGAGGGAGAAGAAAGGGAGGGAAGGAGGAGAAATGGACAGAAGGAGGAGAAATAGAGGGAGGGATGTAGGGAGAGACACACACACAGAGGGCTACTAGGAGCTTTTGTGTTTTTTTCATACCATGGGTTTATTTCTAGGGGCATGTGAGAGCTAGCTGAAAAAGTAGGCCCATCCCAGTCTTGAGGGAGATAGAAAATATAACCACAGAAACAAGTGATGGGTCTATAATTTCTTTTGGATATACACATTTATTTTTCCCACATTATATCAGCTAAATCAAATCACTCAATGCCAATGGATGAGGGAAGTATCTCTTCCCACAGGAAGGCACAGCAAATGCAGCCACAGGAAGGTCAATGGTCCTCTCATAGAAAGGAAACAGCTAATTATGAACAGTGATAGAATTCACCATATTGAGATAGGTCACTGAAGATGTCATCACTGCTTCGATTTTGCTTGCATTCTTTCCAACAATGACCAGCAGCAATCTTAGATTTATGTAGCCTCAGTTAGCAATAAAAGGAAAAGACCTCTTTCCAGGCATAGTGTCTCAACATCTTGGATGGGCTGATTTGTTAAAAGGGGCTTTGTTTTACAATAGCATGATAGATTGGCTATACCACATACACTAAAGTCATATGGCTAAAACTGGAGCAGTGAAATTTCACCTTGGGCTCAGCACATCTTGAGCTAGCGGCAAGTATTTCCAAAGTAGGGTGTAAAGACAGCACCCGTACCTGGAAGTTACAGGTGCAGAGGATATTGAGTTCATTGAGCTGCCTGCTACATATGTAAATGAAATGCAGAGCCTGAGAATAAGACAGTAGTACAAAAAAGTGAGTTTTTTCATCTTCCTTTAAGCCTTTGTTCTTCTAGTCCTATAGTCACATAATCACGAGGTTAAGATTTCAGGAAACCTTAAAAAAATCAATTTTTTGAAAGAAATTCTTTCCAAATTGTTCTTTAAAAACTTAACAAAGACCTAGAACTAAAAAAGCTTATGACATCATTAAGTTGACATTGTTAACTTGACAACGAGAACTTAAACTTGCTTTGTCCCTGTTCTCAATTACTGTTGATCTTATAAAAAGTTTCTTTTTATGCACTGAGATTTCTTTAACATAAAGAACTGAATCAAAAATTGTGTGTTGCCACTTTGTCTAGGATGTTGATCAGTAGTTAGAAGCTCACATGATTGAAGAGTTTACAGATAGATGAAGAGATAGAGAGAACTTCGCAAAGAGATCATAGCTATGGGTTCTGTATGATAAGTACCAGGATGAAGGAGATAAGGTACTCACATCTAAAATCCTTTTAATCACTGGCCCGAAGTGGTATAGGAAAGCTGAACTCTGAGATTCTTGGCAGGGAGGAGGGCTAGTTTAGTACAATCCCCAATGCCATAAAGTCAGTGCTCTTGGAGCATATCCATTTTGAGATGCACGTGGGCCACAGAAAATCTGGAAGCAGGTTTGAAAATTTCAGCTATCAGTACTAGGACAGTGAAGCTCAGTTCATGATGACTTTGCCTCCAGAGAACATTTGGGAATGCCTGGAATTATCATTAGTTATCAGAACTAGAAGAGGTAGGGAGGCTACTGATATCCACTGGGTAGATGTCATCATAGGTACCTATCTTATGTAGCACAAATCCTTCACAATAAAGAATGATTCAGCTCAAAGTGTCAATAATGAGAAGGCTGGGAAATGATATAGTGGCGAAATCTGTGGAAATGAGGCAGATCTAGACACCACACACACACACACACACACACACACACACACACACACACACACACAAACACAAGCACGCACGCGCTCTTCTGTTCTGTGGATGTGATAAAATGTTATAGCCAAAAGCAAGTTTGGGGAAGAAAGGGTTTATCTGGCTTACAATTCCAGGCTAGATTCCATCATTGAGTGGTCGTCTAGGCAGGAACTTAAGCATCTTATCGCATCCACAGTCACAGTCAGAGAAATGAAGTCATGTTTGTCACCTGCTTGATGCTTCACCTAGCTCCCCCCGCCTCATTCTTCAACAATTCGGGGTCCAGCCTATGAAACGATGCCACCTACAGTGCACTGAGTCTTCTCACATCAGTTCTTCCAATCCAGACTATCCCCATGGAAATGCCAATGGGCTAACCTGACCTAGACAATTCCTTGATTGAGGCCCTGTTCTCAGGTTTCTAAGTTGTGGCAAGTTGACATTTAAAACAAAACAAACCATCACAATATTAAAACTACACCAAGAAATGAACCAGGCAGGTGAATATTAATGGAGAGAGCCCGTACAAAGACTGGTGTGACAATTTCCACCGCAATTTCTTGCATTTAAATGTCCTCCTGTAAGTAGAACTCCCGTGACAGACTGAATTCCAACAAGGCTATTCCAGTTGTAAAGATTGGTAGAGATAATATAGATATTGAGGAAAATTCAACATCTCCAGTGGCCAGAGTAGCAACCAAATATGTAATCTAAATAGGGGTAAGAGTAAGAGGAATTTTGGATGGCTGATGGTTCTAACTAACCCTCTAGTATCAACAAGTATCCAACCACACAGATTTTAGTTCCTCACATCATTCATCAATCATAGGAACCAGGACTCTGAAAGAAATGGCTCCTTCTGGACCTGGAGCTAGAAATACAAAATATGAAGCCACAGCATCTTTCCATTCTGGAAAATAAGGAAGTGCTAGACAAACAGGTAAAACAAATTCTACATTTCTGGGATGTCCAATACCAATGGAAGATGGGCCAACTCAAAGAGTTCTAAACAGCAAAAACTAGAACAATTTGAACAGTAAGATCAAGTGGTATTGAATCATATCCCAAAGTATAAAATAAATATCAATGGATCTACACATGTATAAATGAGTCATTGGATAAATTACTAAGTCATAGTAAAGAAACAACAATTCCATAAAGAAAGGTTTCAAATTATTTATGTAGATACTGTACTGTTAGGGAGTGGGAAATTCATACTCTTTAAATATGAGTTGCACATACTGGCTTCTTTCTAAAGTAGTCAGGGTTGAAGAAAAAGTTAGCTTTCCTCTACAAAACCCTGACATAATATCTGAGCCAGGTGATGGAGAGCATATCCACAGTCATAAATTCTGTGCAGAGTATGTACCTTGGGTCTGATATTATTGGCATTTTATCTCTATGATCTACCTCTCTAGAACTCACACTGCCAGTGTATTTATAAGAAAAACATCACATTCCAAAAGATGAGCATGCTATCAAATACTTCACCAGCATTCGGAATTGTTAAGGCCATCAAAAACAAGGAAAAGTTCGAGAAACTGTCATATCTTAGAGAAGTCTAAAGCAAGCTGATGAGGAAATGCATTGTGGGAACATGGATGGGAATCTGAAACAGAATGTGTCTGTTAGATTTGACACAGGGAAATAGCAACTTTAGTTAATGCTAATGCATCTGTCATATTAATGTAAAAATCTGGGACATATGAGGACTCTACTCAATTTTTCTGTTCAAAAAACCTACAACAGCTGTAAAACAAAGTCTAATAATTAAACATAAAACACTGAAGGGAAGGCTAGGGTCTGTCATACACTAGAAAGTGAATGTCCTTTCTTTCTCATTAGCATTTTACAAAATGCATAAAATATAGATTTGGCTTGCAGTAAACCTCAATCCAGAGATGCCAACGTTGTGACCTTCAATCTAGTTCATTTCCTTTATTTTGTGGAAGACATAAGAAGAGTCGTATCATCAGTTAAAGGGTTTAGAAGTCACAGCACCAATTGCAACCAGAGCCTTCAAGTCAACTGCCTTCTCATGGGGCAGTGTGCTTTCCTCTCTAAGGAGCCTGTGCTGGGATTTGGTGATGTCCTAGTGCTAAATGGCAGGCTTCAGTGGCAAGAGCAATTACTCATTGCTGTTCAACTTTAAATTGAATATGTGAATAGAATAACATTAAAAACTATTATACAGCAGGAAAAGAAATAGACTTCTAAATGTAGTTGTTATTAGGACGATTTAATGTTTGTCAATTTCTCATTTTTATAGTGCTGTGGATTGAATCTAAGTCCTCATGCATGCCAGATAAGTGCTTTAACACTTAGGTATACCTAAATACCTATGAAATATCGAAAGAAACAACAAAAAGTACTTTTTTGTCATGAAATTCACAGAAGATAAAATTATTGAAGAAAGTCCCAGAAGTGTCCCCCCCTTTATAGTACTAATGAATAAAAATCAGAGTCTTTATGAAAACCTGAAAAATCGCTGAACAATACAAGATGAGATATATAAGTGGGAGTTACACTGCACGGGTTAATATGGAACATAGCCAAGCTGTAATTTTCACAGCTACTGGCTGGGTGGAAGTTAGGAAGGTGATGCTGGGCTGGATCCTTTGATGCTATAATGTACTTCAGATGTATTGATGCTCTTATTAGTAAGCAATGTACATAGCTTGTGAACAGAGGGGAGATTCTTCAGAAGTGTTATTAGCCTTTCAACCTGGCAATATTTCACATTAATCATCCATTTAAAACTTCGTTATTTTTATTTTGAAGGATTGGTTATAGTTTTATGGACTTTCAGAAGTCAATTATTGATTTTCAAAAGAAATATAGTTAACGGAAAGGAAATGCAGTTTTCCTTTCATCATTAATCAAACTCCTGAAATTTCTTTTGGTGGTTCAAGTTCATGTCTTTTCTTGTGTTAAAAATGGATGCTAGTTTTCAAAGAATTTGCTGTGGATCATACCGTTTATTCCTAAACAATGCTCAGAGGAAGAACCTTTGCTTTACTGTATTGTAGATGTGGTCACTGAGGGGACCAATGCTCAGGGCAAATGGCAAAACTAATCCTTGAGTCCAGGCTTTCTGCACCAAAGTGAGGCCATGCACTTGACTTCTGATTACTACTGCTAAACTTAAGTTGTTTATGAATGTGAAGAATGGGTCATGATATAGTACCTGTTCAAAACTCTGTTATGGTTTCCCATTCCTACTGAAGGTAAGGCCCAGGGATGGATACTTTGCTCTGAGAACTCTTGGGTGCCCACCACCAGCCCAGAGAGGAAATTATGTGGTCTTATGGTACATTTTCATTGCATGTGACAATTGTTACTTCATAACACTTATCACAAATCCAATTATCATCTATTTGTTTCCTATCAATTACCCTATAGTTTATAAGCTTGCCCAGGACAGGGACTATATTGTTCATTGTTGTCTCCTTGGCACCTAGCACTGTCCCCACGGTCCCTGGGAATATTAAATCATGAATAATATTCATAGAAGGAATAAATAGGAAGGGGACATTTATTTAAACAGACAATAGGCTATTGAAACAGTACTGCAGTACACTATTCAAAATCTATTTGAGGGACTGCTGTATGCTAAAACAATTTGTTACTTGGATAATCAAGTTTCCCTGAAAGAACCCTAGACAGTTATTCTAAAGGGAAGTTTAGTGTTCAGTTTATGTCACGATAGTGGAGCATAGGTGATTCAAAATTTAATAGTTTTAATGAGAATTTTACTGCTTGTGTGTTGGAGAGAAAGAATAGGAGGGAGGGAGAAGTTCAAAAAATAAACTCAGGTGCTCGTTGTCTGACTTCTGCATTCATTAACACAGGGCCATCCATGGCTTCTCTTGCTTCAGTCTCTTCGTCCATTTCCACTTCTAGTTTATTCGGGAGCAATTCTTAGACATCATGTCGTCTCATCGTTTCTCAGTGTAAAACCCTTAAGATGAAATAATGTCACGAAACTGTCACCATAAGGATGGTAATTCTTCTCCCCTCATATCAAATAGTTTGCCAGTATTCACCTCTCCCCTACTATCCTTTTTTAAGTTATTATTCAGTTTATTTGAATGGCATTCTAAGTGGTTAGCATTTCCTTTAAGTTCCAGGATACCCTTCTATTTTCTTGAAGAAATATAATCATCATCTCTGGAGATATTCCTATGGTCTGGAATTTGTTTACTCACCATGTGGTTTCACTTGTTATGTTCCTCTGTCTCTCACTTCTGTTAATTGGTGACTCGAGAGAGCAGAACCTTTTGTCTATTTAGCAAATGTGAGTAGGAGAGGTAGGATGTGGAGATCTGGAGAGAAAGGAACCTGTGTGGAGAGTCTCCTAGTATGCCAGTTACCATGACAACACTTATTCACATAGTAGCAAGGAAAGACTATGAGGGGAGAAGACTCAATTTGCCAAGATGACTTAGCAGTGATGTGGTGGTATTGTGTTCCCCAAAATATTGTGTACCCTAATAAATTTATCTGGGGTCAGAGAACAGAAAAGCCACTAGATACTATAGGATAGTGGTAGCACACGCCTTTAATCCTACCATTCCAGAAACAGAAATCCATCTGTTCAAGGATACAGCCAAGCATGGTGACTCACGCCTTTAATCCCAGAAAGTGAGCCTTTAATCCCAGGGAGTGATGGTAGAAAGCAGAAAGGTATATAAGGTGTGAAGACCAGAAACTAGAAGCATTTGGCTGGTTAAGCTTTCAGGCTTTTGAGCAGCAGTTCGGCTGAGACCCATTCAGATATGAGGACACAGAGGCTTCCAGTCTGAGGAAACACGATCAGCTGAGAAGTTGGCCAGGTGAGGTTAGCTGTGGCTTGTTCTGTCCCTCTGATCTTCCAGTGTTCACCCTAATACCTGGCTTGGGTTTGATTTTATTAATAAGACCCTTTAAGATTCATGCTACACAGTGAGAATGAAATATTCCTTCCTTTATATCAGAAATCTTGCTAGTATATGCACATTAATAGAACAGAATGCCAAGTGTGGGAACCTAACCTCACCCTCTGTGGTGGGTTGAATAAGAAATGTCCTCCATAGGCTCACATATTCAAAGCTTTGGTTCTTGGTGGGGTGGCATTATTTAGGGAGGTTGTGGAACTATCAAGAGCTAGATCTTGCTGGAGAAAGTCCGTCACTGTGAGTGGGCTTTGACAGTTTATAACTGTGCCCAACTTCCAGTCCACCCTCTGCTCCCTGCTTCATGTATGTGGTTGAGATTATGATCTCTCAGATTCCTGCTCCAACCACCTGCTGTTGTGTCTTCTCTGCCATTGTGAGCTCTCCATCTAGAACTGCAAGCTCAAAGAAGCTTTCTTCTAAATGGCCTTGGTCATGGTAGTTTATCACAGTAACAGAAAAGTAACTAATACACTCCTGTTGCTTTTTGACACTCTTTACCTTGGTTATGGCATTAGTGCACAAGAAAACATTGCTCACCACTGTCACTTGAGTGTGAAATACACAAACATCCAGTTCCTTCTAACTGGGAAAAAGGAAACAAGAGCATCTTCTTGAAAAATTAATGCCTTAATATTATAAAAGAGTGATTTGAAGCTAACGTCCATTTTCTCTACATACTTGTCGTCCTTCACTCTTCCAGGGGGAACAGACATTAGGGGGAAACATGGCAATATAACCCAGTGTTAGGAAATCTGTTTCACTTTGTAAGGAACAGAGTGAAGCTGTTGGTAATGAAAGAAATAACCAGTTTTATAGTGGAAGTGATCTGTAAAAATTGATCTTGGCTATTAAAAATGTGACCTTATTTCAGAATAGGATCCTCATAGTGTAATAATCAAGATAAAGCCATACAGAGGCATGGTGAATCCCAGTACCAATGATTAAAATTAATATAGAATGAGACAAAGCATAGATACAGAGAAGACAGCCATATGGTGATGGAGACAGATGCTGTGATAATCCAAGGAAGACCAGGATTGCCATCAGCCACCAGAAGCTAGCAGAGAGTCCTGGAACACAGCTGATGCCTTGACTTTCAATTTCAGCCTCCAAGTCTTTGGCAGGCTAAATTTATATTACCCTAAACCATATAGTTAATGGTATTTTAGTCTTAGTCTTAAGCGATCATTATAGTTGCATTGATCTTGAATAATTTAGACAACTCATTTGGAATAGCTTGGGTAGAAGGGTTTTACATCCTATCCACAAAGCCAGATCCACTTGGTCTCCTTGTTTACCATAAAGCATCTATAGAAATAGAGTTAACTACCATTATCTCACTGTGGTCAGTTATCCTGTGAAAAACAGCAAAATTCTGGATTCCCATGGTAGTAGAAGGTGATGCTACTATGGTAGATAATCATCCAAGTGGAGGGAAAAAGTACCACTAAAGGTAAAAGATTTCCCCTCTACAGTGTGTGTCTGTGATTACATAATTCAAGAAAAGGAAGTTCTTCACTACATGGCTACCCTTTTGGGAAAAACAGTGCAAAACAAGTTGCTGAAATCAGAATATTATCTAGAATCAAACCATTCTCCCTATAGAAAGAGTTTACCTTGTAATGTCTAACCCAAAGCATGTTTCCCATTTTTATCCATCTGAAGAAATACTTCTTTTACTATGTATTGTACTTACTCATTTCTTGGAGCATTTCAGTGACTTAGAAATTGAACAAAGCAATCCTTGTCAAAATCCATATGGATCTTGGAGGAGAACCTACAAATGCAACTTTAATAAACCAGCATAGTCCTTGTCTATAGTTTAAATATGTGTCCTCATATCAACAGGTAAATGTAGTTCTCATTCCTCATCAAGGAAACTTCTCTTTGTATCAGATAAAGACCGTTACAGAAAACCACAACCAATCAAAATGCAGAGTTGTGGAACCCAGACACTGCTGACATATTTATAACACAGCTTCTGAACCAAAGGCTTATGGATCACTTTAGAAGAAGAAGGAGGAGGAGGAGGAGGAGGAGGAGGAGGAGGAGGAGGAGAGATATTATAAGAGTCAGAGGAACAAAGACTTTGCTGGGAGATTCTGATTCCTAGAAATGTCAAAAGCTATACACATGAAGTCTCAGCCCTGAATAAAGATGATACCAATAGACATGTTACCATGGAATGGAGGAAACCCAGCAAGCATCAACCCTAGAAAAAGAACTACACTCAACTAAAGAATGCTGAGAGCCAGAGGAATAGTCTTCCTCAGGAAAGAGCACACCCACTGGTTATCCAATACGAAATGGTCACCCCTGAAAATGTACTTACAAGTAACATTATGTGGACCAAGCAGGTTGTATTTATATATTTTAACTGTGTGCATGTGTGCATGCATGTGTATGTGTGGGTATGCGTGTGTGTGTGTGTGTGTGTGTGTGTGTGTGTGTGTGTGTGTGTGTGTGTTAGGGCAAAGTGGTGATGGGAGGGTTTGGAGGAAGGAAAGGGAGGAGATAATGATGTAAATGTATTATAATATAAAAAATATTTTTAAAAGTCTGTGTTTCTGAATAGATAACTCAGTGGTTAGAAACATATACTACTCTTCCAGGAGATCTGAGTTTGGATGCCCACACCCATGTCATGCTGGTTGCAACCTCCGGTAATTCAAGCTTCAGAGACCCAACACCCTTTTCTAGACTCTACTGGGACTTACAAGAAATGCACAGCCACCATTCCCTGCCAGTGACAAATGAAATAAATCTTTAAGAAACCCATATAGCCTGGTACTAGATGCTGGTAGTGAGGATGGAGGGAACAGATAATGTAGAGAAAGGAGTTGCTGCCTTCTAGCAAATATATACTGCTTAGCAGCACTTTTCTTTGGTTGTTCTCTGGCTTAGGGGAAGACTAAGGGTGAATATGGAGTACCTCAAAGAACATCTGACCATCTTTTACACTGCCAGGGTTGACATCATTTTCAGTGCTTTTTCTGTTACCTGCTGAAGCAGAGTGAGCAATGAAATGATGTAGAAAATACAGGAATAAATCTACCTGACCAAGAAGCTCACTGAAGGACAAGCTATACTCACCATGAACATTTCCTCCTCTGAAGGCTGTTGAGAGGAGTTATTGATTGAGAGAAGACAGAGGAAAACAATTGATTTCAGAAAAATTTTCAAAAGATTTCACGATGCAGTGGTTCTGAGTATTGTGAATGTACTTTGTCTCAGTGGCTGGCATCTCCCATTTTTCAAAAGCAGTATATGGTGAGTGCTTACCAGTTCCCTCATCACAGCCATCCATTTATCACACCCAGGTTTGCTGATCGTTGGAACTCGTGGGGTTCCTTTTACTCTCATTCCATATTGCCATGGACCTGCTAGGCAAATAATCTAGTCCTGACCTATTGTGAGCAGTTCTACCAGTGGTAGTTAAGAAATGAAGCTTCAACTAAAACCCATCATATGAGTTAAAGCTGAACTAAGCAGAGACATCTCTCATACCAAAAGTCGATCCTGAGCAATAAATACTGAACTCTAGTCCACCACACTTCTTTATTCACTCACCCATCAACATGTGTAGGTTGTAGATAAGTGATTCACAAACTTGTCTAGAAATTACAATTACTTATTAGATCATCAGACTATGAGGTGGTAATGCTTAGACTTACTGTCAGAAATTTTGATTCAATTTTTCTGGCTTAAGTTGATGACTTCTGTATTGCTAATAGGTAGTCAGGTTTAAGCAATGTTGTTGTGGGTATTGGACACAATGGTTAAACAGGATAAACAGGAAGAGGGTGATCTTTCATACAGTATGCTCAAAGTCTAATAAAAAAGAAAGGGTCTTATTAGATGAGTAACCCAAATAAGCTCAATGGAGAGGAAGGAAAGAGGGAGGGGAAGGTATTTATTTGAAGTGTGGTTTTGAAAGACATCCTTGCAGGAGGTAAGAATGGAATAGAAACTGGAATGAATTTGTATGGCTCCCTAAGGGAGGTGCAGAGAAGTTACTATTTTTTTTTACAATAAAATGCAGAAACCACACCCATTTTAATCATATGAATATATTATCTTTACAAAGTCCCAAGACTCACCATTTATTGCAGTAGTCATATTTCAGTGTATATTGAGCACCGGCCTTGAGTCACATACTGTGGTAGGCATTGGAGGATGAAGATGAATCAGCCATGACAAAATCTTAATCCAGTAATCATTTCTGACCACCTGTGATATAGGAAGGAATGTGTTTCTGTAGGGTAAGAACAGAAAGAAACTTCAGACTCTGCAGGTCTCAGGGTTCCTTGGTCATGTTCAACAGAATGCCATCTTGCCCTGCTTTCTCCCTGACACTCCTTTTCACCTTCTTATTGACTTTTGCCTTTCATAAGGAAGTGGCTTTCAATGTAATTTAGAGCTGACCTATGTTAGATCTTTGGGTAGACTTGATTCAATGACTAAATGAGCATGGATTGTATTTATTTTTACCATGAATGCTGGTACGTACCCTGACATGGATCTGAATTTAAGGTAGTTAGTGGGCTGAACTTAAGAAGAAAGAACACTGGATAGAACACAATCGTGATGGTAAATTATTAGTACTGTAATGAAACACATCCACATGTGTGGGCAAGTGGAGGAGGCAGTGGATTGCAGCTGATGTTAAACTTTGGTATTAACATCTAGGTTTTCTCTGGAGGCCAGCAATGCCTTTATTCAAGCTTGTTACACAAGAAGGTACAATAGAGATGACGGGCATTGGATGAACGCTTATTCTAAAGGAAATGAATTAAGTCAATAATTTATTCTTCAAGAATGTCTTGGGATACATTTAAAGGGTTTAAAAATTGACAAGTTTGCTCACTCTGATTTTCCCTCTAGATGGTCTTTTGTTTTGCTTTTCTTTGCCTTCACTGCAGAAGCAATTCTGGGTGATTTTTTTAAGGGTTCATTAACACTCCAAGGTAACATTCTGTGTTTGGCTTTTACAGAAACTACGAATAACACTTACAGAGAAATTCCTACTGATGAAAACAGGAGTTAGATAATAATAGTAATTTCACAACACTTCCTCCCCATGGAAGTTGAAAACTCTTGCAAAATACAAACAAGAATATTGAGAATTCCCAGTAGGAAGGTGGCAAAACTCACAGCTGCCATTTAGAAAGGGAGTTTTCCCTGAGAACCTCTGTAGAAAAGGAAAACAAGCTGATGTGATGTTTTCCAGCTGATCTAAAAACACCCCAGAGGGAAAACTCTTCTTGTAATTTGCCAGGTTTTCTACCAAATAACTGTTGCCCACATTTTTATTTCTCATAATAATGCCAAGCCTTCAAAGACATCGCCATTAGTATTCAGCACTTGGCTAGATGATGACGGTCTAAGCAGGATCTTAACTGCATGGTCATAGAGCCCTTCTTACTTGGAGACATGCTCTGGTTAATGGTTGGGTCTTCTATTAATTGCTTGTCCCCTACCACATTAACTGTGAGATTGACAAGTGGAATAGTAGTGGTGGGGACCCTTCCTCATGCACAGAATGGCCCTAGAAACATCACATTTCCTCCCTGAATTTATGGGATTTTAAGCTACAAAGTTGATATCCCAAAGTGCAAATTCATTAAATCAAATTATCATATATTCCTGTATAGAATTTAAAAATTGTTCTTAAAGGACAATTGTGGTGGTATTGTATTTCCCAAAATATTGTACATGCCAATAAACTTATCTGGGGTCAGAGACAGAAAAGCCACAATATTAAACATGAGGATAGGCAGTGGTAGCACACGCCTTTAATCCTAGCATTCCAGAGGCAGAAATCCATGTGTTCAAGGATACAGCCAAGCATGGTGACTCATGCCTTTAATTTCAGGGAGTGATGGGATTAATACCAGGGAGAAAGCAGAAAGGTATATAAGGTATGAGGACCAGAAACTAGAAGCATTTGACCTGGTTAAGCATTTGGCTGGTTATGCTGTCAGGCTTTGGAGCAACACAGTTCAGCTGAGATTCATTCTGGATGAGGACTCAGAGGCTTCCAGTCTGAGGAAACAGGACCAGCTGAGAAATTGGCAAGGTGAGATGGCTGTGGCTTGTTCTGTCTATCTGATCTTCCAGTGTTCACCCCAATAACTGGCCTCAGGTTTGATTTTATTAATAAGACTCTCCAAGATTCATGCTACAGACAATAATACCCTGAAAACAAAAAAATTATATAGTTATTGATGACTTTTTTATTTTGAGAACTAAATCTTATGATGTCCTCATAGCTTCTTATTTATCTATTTTAGAAAGAAAGTCTTTCATCATGTGCTGATTATCACTCAAGTCAGAACTATAATTTTTTGTTTCTCTAAAAAAGAGCACATATCTTTCTCATACACTATATTACCTAGTTCATTTTCAGCAACTCATGTGTGGTCACTTACATAAGGTGTCTGTCACAGAAACAATTGTTTTTGTCCAGCTCATCGCAAAAGCCTCAACTTTATACTTGATACATTATGAAGTGACAGTTACTTTTATTCTAAAGGAGATTAAAGCAAAAGTAACAGCTATGCAGATAATGGAGGGTTTGTGGCCAGGTATTTTCTAAAAATGTTCCATCAAGGAGTAAAACAAGCAGATAATATGCTTGTCCTTATCTGTCAAATGCTAAAGCTAATAGCTCCAGTAAGAACAGGTTTCAGGCTTAATTCTAGTGATCAGCGTGGGGAAGGAGAGGATACTATCAAGTTTTGCCTCTTCAGTCTATTAGCTGAACTGAGAATTTGCTTCAAACATGAGCAACTCTGCATAATGAAAGGCTCAACTTAAATAAGCCATTGACTTTTGTAGAAGAAGGAATAGTGTGCAGTCTATTACCTAATAAACATTTCTCAAGCACTTAATGTGCACTTAGGTGTATGCCTTAGTTTTCCTGATTTTGACTGTTACTTGGGTCCATTTTATTTAATAAAATTTTACATTGTCAGGGAGAAAAACAAAATCCACCCTACACAAATTTCATGGTGGACTTCCATGTTCCATTGTCTCACCTTTTCTAGATTTATTTTCAGGGATTTGTTTCAGATTTATCCTCTTCTAGAAAGAGCTTGAGTCTAACTCAGTGTGGCAGGTACACTCTACAGCAACTTCTCCTCATACCGTTTTGTCCCACAGATGCCACAAAGAGCAGCAAGTGAATCACCAGTTTCCCCTTGGTGCTCAAACTAGCCACGTGGCAGAGTGTAGACTGATGAACTACCCTTTGTGGCCATGAGGGTAATGCTCATATATTAACCACGCAGAGCTGCTACAGAAGGAGCATAATTTCTTGATAACATCGTGTAACAACTACCCCAGATTTGGACCATCTCTCTGATTTTTCTATATATAAAGGATAATTTCCTTAAACAGTCAGATTGGGTTTCCTGGTATTCAGTGCACATTGAACTGATAAACTTTTCAATTGTACCCCTTTCAGATCTTGTTGAATTCTCTTTGAATCCAGGAGGTTAGCAAAGGGCGAAAGGGTGTGTAATCTTCCTTTCTCCTCACTGTCCTCTCATCCCCTCATACTTCCTGTCTGAAATTCCTTCTTTAAATTTCAATTCTATTAGCACAAACAGCTGCCTCAATGCAATGCATTTATTGAACTTCTTTCCTGCAATCCCTTATATATTTTAAAAGATGTCTATAATTACATATGATGGCATTTTCATGGAGCCTTATATAATCCTCAAAAAAAGTATGCTTGCCATCTGCATGGCTTGATTGTTGATGCTATCTCATTTTGGAAAGATAAATCTCTAATGCTTTATTTAGTTAAAGGTGTTAAATTTTAAATAGACAAATGTATGTTTATAAAGTGCATTGCATTTACAACTCATTAAACTCCCTATTATTTTCTCTTGAGTTCATTGGCTATTTTTTTCCCAAATAATAATGATTCTTGAATAAATATTTCAAGGACTTTAGCTCTGGTTCCTAATTTCATCCTATTAAAAACTTGAGAAGTTAAACTTCTGAATTATAAATAGAAATAAAAGCATTTGTCTTAGTTTCTATAGTAGACTATTAAGAGAATCAAACAAGACAGTGAGTGATATATTGGAATAGTACAGTATAGTCCATAAGTACCAAATATAATGCTTTTAATTGGCACTAAAGTTGGAATATGAATGCCACCATTGTTCTAAATTAGGGCCATTTACTGACGATGAACATAGCATTGATGCTCTTCTGTACTTTCCATTTTGAAAAGCACATCAGTGGGGGGAACTGAAGGGTGAAAACCAAACACACCCACCACTGTTTCCTTAACCCCATTTCCAGCTCCATTTTTGAGAGACTAAACACTAATTCACTTCTCTAATGCAGTGTGAGGCAGATGGATCAGGAGGAAGCCATCAATGTATTCCTTTCCAGGCTGTCATTAAGCTGCTCCATAAACCTCCTTTTTCTGAAGTCTCTAGCTTTGGGAAATTTTACCAGAGGAGAAGAAAATGTACGGAGTGTGTATTAGGTACTTCTCATGCTGTGATAATAAAACCCAAGGACAGTTTTAGGGAAGGAATGGTCCATCAGGGTGGGGAGGCTTTGAGAAAAGAGCATTAGGCAAAAGATCACATGGCATGCATGACTGGGAAGTAGTGAGAGTTCTGTGCTGGTGCTCAGTGTGCTTTCTTCTTTGTATCCATCGCCGGAGCCCATGGCACAGTGCTGTCAACCGTTAGGGTGAATCTTCCTGTCTCAGGTGATCTAACCTACAAATGTATTCAGTCATGCTCAGAGGTTTGTCTCCTCGGTGACTCCAGCTCCCGCCAAGTAGACAGTCAATATGAAACATCGTCGTGAGGGGTGGTGCCTGACAAAAATTACTATTAGAAAGATTCAACTCTAAGGAAATAGAGAAGCACCAATAGCCATTCAAAAGCAGTGCAGCCAGCAACAGCTACATCAGAAGCCAAAAGAAAGACATTTTTTTGCTGAATTTCCAGTGTCTTTATGATTCATTCTGAAAAGAGATGTGGGAGAGAGAGCAAGCCTGGAGGTAGTGGCACACCTCCCCGCTCCCTGTTTAGCTTAACAGGCTAGGCTTTTGTTGTTGTTATTTTTGTTGTTGTTTGTTTCTTATTTTGTTCTGTTTTGAGCAGTGTCTTTTTATGTAACAAGATAGCTTATGGCCTCAGCATCCCAAGTACCTAGATTACAGGCTTGAGCCGTCATGCCTGGGTTTGCTCATCAGACTATGATGGTTAATTTTCGGTACCAATTTGACTGGGTTAAGAGATATACAGATAGCTTGTAAAACATTGTTCCTGGTTGTGTCTGTGAGGGCGTTTCTAGCAGATATTAGCATTTAAATAGGCAGACCTAGTAAAGCAGATCTACTTTCCCTGGGTGTGGGTGGGCATAATGCAACCCAGGGAAGGCACAGCCATCCAGAGGCTGCTCATTTGGAATTGCTTTGTTAGCATCCCTTGTTTTCAGGTCTTCAGACTAGGAATTTATTACATATAACACCAACTTTCCTGTTCTCCAGCATGTAAATGAGAGATCCTGGGAGGGACCTCTCTGCTCCTGTCATTGTGTGAGCTATTTCCCATGATAAACTATTTTACAAATCTTTGCATAGATTTTAGTGATTTAGGTAATACCCTGAACCACCGCCATTGTAGACTATAAATAGAATATTGAAAGGATAAAATCTAGAGGCTGTGCAAGCATGAGGATTGCATTTTAAAGCCCGGCACCGATATCAGTGCTGGGTGGGTGTAGCTGCCCGGTTGTCATTCCAGCACTCAGAAGGCAGAGAGAGATAAGTCATCCCTGAACAAGCTGACTAGACTTTATGGGCCAGCTCTGGGTTTAACTGAGAGACCCTTCCTCAATTAATAAGATGGAAAGTGATTGAGGAGGGCTTAGAGATGTGAACCTCTGTCTTTAATGTGTGTTGTAGTGTTTATTGTCAACATGACATAACCTAGAGTCACCTGGGAAGAGGGAACCTTAGCTGAATTGTCCCTAGTCAGATTAGCCTCTGACCACATCTGTGAGAGATAGTCTTGATTGATAATGGCTGCAGCGGAGCCTGGCCCACTGTGAGTGGTACAATCCCTAGGCAGGTGAGGCTGGGCTGCATAGGAATGATAAGTCAGCACAAGTTAGTGGGTAAGTAACCCACTGTTCCTCCATAGTTTCTGTTTCATTTCCTGCTCTGACTTCCCTCAATGACTGGAGTGTGAAGTACATGCTAAAATTAACCCTTTCTTCTCTAAGTTGCTTTTGGTCATGCTGATTATCATAGCAACAGGAAGCAAACTGGAACAATATGTGTGTACATGCATGTTTGTCTACTCACTTAAAAACTTGTATACACACACACATACGCATATAATGTGCATACCACACATACACAGATACATGGAAAAAAAGAAAAAGAAAAAAATATATGAACCTCTCACAAGTTGGCCCAAAATATACATGGACTTAGTTGCATCTTTTAGAATAGATGTATTTTTACCTCAAACCTCTTAAGTCTGAAGAATAGTTTTCTCTTTGACTGTGTATCCCAAGTCCTCATGACTTCTGTCTGCAAAATCTGATTTTGTGAAATAAGGTCCTTCTGGCCTGAAATGACCCTTTTCTATGATATGAACAATTCCATCTGGGGCTGTATCTAGATAAAGAAATTTTCTTTGGGATTGGCCATGATTATCTTTGTGTTAAATATATTCGGACTCTTCCTGAGAATATGGTGTGTTATGATCTCTAGCTGTGTTTTACAGAGGAATAACTTATTTAGATAATCTCCACAAATGTTTACAATCAAATAACTCTATCTTTCCCCCCTTGGGTTACATTTCTAAAACACAGCTGATCTCTTAAAACATGAATAAAGATTTCTTAGTTCCAAATTAATACATGTCAATTGAATAAGCCAGTTTTTGTGAAAATTGCCTACATTCATTTTAAACTCTAAAATATTACAATTTAAATGTGCTTTGGAAACTATGAGAAGGTCTGTATGAGAAATATATTTTGAAAGGTGTAGACTTTCAACATATCACAATATTTTACCAAGCTCTTATCCCGAGCTTTGTAGAACACAACTGCTCTCTCAAATGGTTTTGGACTCTTTAAATATTTCCTTTTCCACACAGACTTTATATCAGAACATGCATATGTCTTTTTTTTAAAATTACCTACAAATTCATTACCCATGAGATGATTTTGATACATCTTCTAAATATTTATTTTTCATTTCCACATCAAGGTGTCTTAGCATTTGATAATACCTGAATCAATTGCTCTTGGTGGATTTACAATCATACCTTGACCAGTGAGACTGGACAGCACTAGCCTGACTTCTGTTATTATTACTGCAGGTAAAAGAGTGTATTTTTATGTAACCTCTTTCCTATAAGTCACTATAGGTTCTACATTGTTTTCAGTTCTTACTTCTCTCAGGCTATGGCTATGAATGAAAATTAATCTACAAGAAGGACTAAATCATGATTTTACAGAAAAGGAGCTTTGACTGAGACCCTTCCCAGAAAGACTAACATTTTGGTCGTGGGTTTATTATAATTCCTCAAGCATAACTTTGTTGTATTTACTTTCTTGGTTTCTGTTTTATTTTCCTTTAGTGTTTGAGACCAAGTCTTACTCTGTAGCTCATCCTGGCCTGGAACTTATAAACCCCTTCCCACCTCAGCCTTGCAAATGCTGATGTTACAAGCATGAGCTATTATGCCCAGTCTGTATTTACTTTCTTAGAGGTAAAACTCAATAGCCATTTTTTCACAAACATCCACACAAAATTAAATAACTTATAACATTTTATTTTCATGCAACTATTTCTTATTAAACTAAGTCTAAATGTTTTTCTCCCTGGTAAGATTCTGGAAAATGAATATGATTAAGATCTGCCACCTGTTTTGAGGCTCTTTGTTTCTCTGTAAGAACAAATACCTTACGGTTGACTATAAAAGGCAATGGTAATTGTTATAAAATAGGATTAAGTGGGAGACATTAGGAATCACAGTTGTAAAGTCAAATGTGTTTGTATTAGCTACTTTTCTTGTTGCTGTGGTAAAGACCTAAGAAAAGCAATTTCAGGAAAGAGTTATCTGCACCCACAGTTGGAGGGTAAATCCAATCATGACAGGAAGGGCATGGCAGCAGTAGAGAGAGGTGGTTATTCACATCAACGGTAACCAAGAAGCAAAAGGAAGGATGCTGATACTCCACTTGCTTCCTCTTGTCTTATTTCTCTGTCTCTCTGGGAACCTGGCATGTGGAATGGTGTTGTCTACAGTCACAGAGGGTCTTCCCATATCACTCAAACTTCATTGAAAATGCTCTTATGGACATGCCCAGAAGTTTGTCTCCGAGATCATTTTATGCCACCAAGTTCATCCTCTGTCAATACCCAAACACATCACTTTTAAGTCACTCAATTCCATCACTGGTTTTTAAAGTCTCAAGTCCATTTCACAATGCAAAATATACTTAGTGCATCTCTAATAGTCCCCACAGTTTTTAACTCCTCAAATGTGTAATATCACAGTCTTTTCTGAAACTTCATGCAATTTCTTTACTGTGAGTTCCTCTAAAATAAAAATACAAGTCACATACTTCTAAAATACAATGGCATCAAGTAAACATTCCCATTCTAACATGGGAATAGCAAGGAAAGACTGGCCAATGCAAGACGGAGACTCAGCAGGATAAACACAAAATCCATGATTAGTTCCACAATTAGCATCTGGAGCTCTAGGTGGACTTGTCTGGGATTCAACTTTCTTGGTTAGGCCAACCCTTCCAAACATCTGAAGCAAGCTAACCTCTGTCTTCAGCCAGTTTAAGTCCATGGTTTCAGCATCCTTGATGGAAATCCTGTGGTCTTGTCATTGACAATATCCTGGGCTTTCCATTGCAACTTCGGTCAGTTTTACCTTTCCAACCTCATGCTTGTCTCAGGGCTGCTTTGGAGACAATCTGACTCTGCCATATGTTGACTAGCCTCAGTAGCTTTCTGAAACCATGGAGCAAGCTTTCATAGTTCCTCACCTTTTCTCTTTTAATGCCCACAAACCCAATATCACATTGATGATATTGCCTACTTTTGTAGACAGTTTAATATATATGTGGACTTCCTTAGCCACAGTGGTAGCAGTCTTTCTCTGCCTTCAAAACACTTCCTGGGAAGGGAGGGGGAACAGGAGTTGGTATGTAAAATGAAAAAAAATTAAATAAAAAGAAAAAAAAGACACTTCCCCCAAAAGCCGTTTTGTAATAATGATAATAATAATAATAATAAACCCTGGGGTGGCCTTTTTGATTTTGTCTTCTTTTGTATGTATTTTCATTTTCATCAGTTGGAGCCTTTGATAGGTGGGGGCCTTACCAACACTCCCAATGTAGAACCAGAAGTTTCTCTTTAATGGTGCTAAAATCATTAGCAACCACAGGTGTTCTGTCTGCATTCTTCTTGGCTCCAACCTTCAACTTGCTCACACTCCTTCCTTTATGGACTGCACATTTTCATATATTTTCTTTTCTTTCTCTGTCATCTTGAATAAGAGCACTATGTGGTTGCCATGTCACAGCTGGAATTCTGTCTTGAGGTTTCCTTTACCAAAGACCTAGACCAAAGTCTATTACTTTTAAATTTAGATTCACTTATGTTCTTAGGACATGGGCAGAATGCATATAGATTATGGTCCAGAATTCAGCACTAATGTCCTCTCGTCCAATTTCCTATAGCATTCTTGTTCTCTGATGAATTCTCATGAGCCAGGCTTTCACTAGTCACAATTCTCTCAGGACTATGATCTCCCAAACTTTCATCAGGACAGAGTATTAAACTCTGCTTACAGCATTCTCAGGCTCCTATAGCTTATTGCTTTTATTCTCTCTCTCTCTCTCTCTCTCTCTCTCTCTCTCTCTCTCTCTCTCTCTCTCTCTGTTGCCATTTACTCCAAATTTAAACATACTATCCCACAGGGAGGCTTGTTAATATTGAATACTCTAAATCGAAGCATTCCATTTTGGTAGGAGTACCCATAAGACTCATGAACTGAATGAAACTTAAAAGATGCTAAGGCGTACAAGATTTACAAGTCCCCATTCCCAAGGTTATACAAGCAGTCTTGACTGCTGGGAAGAGGCGAAGAGACTGACTTACCTGTCAAACTGCCTACCAGTTGTGCAGAGAGCTCCAAGGAAGCAACTTTTATGAGTTATCACCCATACTGGCTGGGGTTATTGGTAACGTTCTGCTTCTGAGTCAGTTGTGTGATAAGTAACCTGTCACCCATACTCTTGTTAAGTAATTCTAATAAGCTCATGGATTCAGCACAATATACTTCGGTGGAATCATATCTTTGGTCTGTTGTCAGTGCCCAGTCTGGAATAAATAGACAATTGTTTACATCTTCCCACAAAAAGCTTCACACAAGACAACCCCAAGCTCTTTCACGTTTATTCTTCAAAGTAGCTCCAAAGACTTAGGAATGACATGGTCAGGACCATCATGGAAGTGGTCCCACTCTTGCTATCAATTTTCTGAATTAGTTACATTCTTCATTGTTAGGACAAAATACTTAACAAAAGCAACATATGAAAGGTTTTATTTGGCTCAGAGTTTTGGGGTAGAGTCCATTATGGTAGGGAAGGGATAGAAGAAAAAGAAGGAGTAGAAGAAGAATGAGATGATCATATATGGTATTTCAGCTAATTTATTTTTTTATTTTTTTTTAGCTGATTTATTTTTATTCAGTCCAGAACTCCAGTCCATGGGAGTGTGCCACCCACACTCAGGGTGGGTTTTCCTACCTCGGTAAAACTTTGTGGGAAATGCTTCACAGATGTATCCAGATGTTTGCCTCCTTCATGACTCTACATTCTTTCTGGTTGATAATGAAGATCTGTCACCGTAGCTATATACATGTAGGTTTAGCTCTGAGATGTGAATTCTCATGAAATTTGAAAGGGAATCCTATCGTGATGAAAGTGATACACAATTATGCTATACAATGTCTTTGAAGCATAGCCAGGCCTGGCCTCCAAGCTCAGTAATTGAGAAGTTATGGAAAATTTTAATTGGTATGTGAAGGAATATCCTTAAGTCAATAGGAAAGCAAAAGGCAGGGCTTGTTGACCTTGGCAGGTGAATGCCTGTCATGGTGAAGCCAGACAGCCTTGTAAAGTTAATAAGCAACACCATGGTTTCTTAGGATTTGTGGAAGTGGAGAGTTTGAAGAGGCACACATAAATCTTTAGAAGGGAGGTAGTTAGATGGTTTGAAGACAGTAGGTAAGTGACATTAGAAACCTGAGAAAATTTAATATTTTGGTTGTGACCTAGCCTTTAATGACTGAGCCATCTCTCCAGCCCCAGATTTAACATTTTTTTTGTAGATTATTTTTCTATGTTCACATTTAGCAGATTTTGCAGGTAAAATACAGTCTTCCATTTAATCTTTAGAGAGTCGGCAGCCCTGCCCAGGGCTGTCTACTTGTTTCACATCATTTACATCCCATGAACACTTTCATTGTGAACTGTGATGAACATCATCTGAAAGGATCGTAGACTGCCCCAAACCAAGTTCCCATGTTACTTGACAACCATGATGAAGAGCATGAGAAAGAAGCAGACTGAGTGGTTGCTATGGGTCTCTAGATTTCTAGCTAGCAAGCCTAAGCAATCCTCTTACTGAGCTTCCACACAGTCCTGGGGTTACAAATGTGTGCTGTCCCCGTTCCGCTGTTTTATATAAGTCCTGTGACTCCAAACCCAGTTCCCTGTGTTCTACAGCAAGCATTCTTATATCCTGTGCGTCTTCTCCACCCCTAGGGTAATCTAGAGCCTGTCAAACTGGTAACCAATCTAAACCAATCGTCGCAGAGACAGGTAATTTTAGGGTATCAGGAAAGTTACTTTTCCTGTGAAACATCAATATCCAAACCCTAATCATATGAATTAGAGAAAAAGTTTCAGGGGAAAGGTGATGGGAAAATACACCAGTGCATTTATTCGTTCAGAAAATGCTCATTTTTAAAGGTTCATTAGCATGTAGTTCAAAGGAGTTCACAGATTTCTTGACTCAGAGATAACCAGAATAAGGAGGCTGGGCTAATGGGAGATATGATTGGAGAAGGAAAGCCTTGTTGCTGAAACGAGAATGTGACCGAAGGGTTGTTGCTGTTATTAGTAATGATAGATCCAGGGCAGCAACATCTAGACATTTTTCTGCTGTTGTACAGAGAGTGGTAAGGGTTGGATATTAGACCTGTACCATCATTGAAAGTGAGTGTTTGAGGCCAGAAATGATTTGCAAAGAGTGGTGGGAGTGGGATATCAGCACACTAGTAAATGCAAAAGCCAAGAAGACTGAGTTGGCACGCGTTGCTTATAAAAAATGCGAGAGTAGATAGCTGAACTCAGAGGAAGAATCAGGCATTGAGACGCAAAAGTGCTACAAAGATTATGTTCTTAGAGAGAAAAAAAGTGAAATTTAGATCCACAGCTGTGGAGCCTGCATGGGACTGGACTAGGCCCTTAGCATAGCGAGACAGTTGTGTAGCTTGATCTGTTTAAGGGCCTCCCTTGGCAGTAGGTTCAGAATCCATCCCTGGTGCATGCGCTGGCTTTTTGGAGCCCACTACCTATTGTGGGACACCTTGCACAGCCTTGAGGCAGGGGGGTGGAACTTGGACCTGCCTCTACTGGATGTGCCTACCCATGGAAGGACTTACCTTCGTCTGGGGAGGAATGGGGGGTGAGTTGGGAGGGGGAGGCTGGAGGGAACAGGAGAAGGGAAGAGGGGGATCTTTGGTATGTAACATGTATAAAAATGTTTATTATTAAAAAAAAAATGGCTAAATCAGGAACTAAAATCTTCGAAAAGGTGGCAGATCACCAGCACTGGGTTGGTGAATGATGAGCTGATGTACCTGAGAGTGATGAGCCACAGAGGCATTGCACTTGGCTTTAGTGTTCATTTTTTTAAATGAAACTTTATCTTCTTAAATCTGATTTCTCTTGAGCCTGCTTTAATTTTATTGAAGGCTAATTTACATTTGGACACATTTAGTGGAGTGCAAATACTACTGTAGAACTGACATGATTTACTAAGCACACACAAGTCTCAAGCCCTGGGACCACACCGTTCTGTGACTATCGCTTCCATTTCTAACTTAACCCTCATGCTCATTTTTAACATAGTCTCCAGCCAGTAGGCAAGGGGATCTGGAAATGTTTTTCCGGCTGCTATTCCTGAAGACCTAGCCCACAAAGGCAAATGGAAAGGGGAGTGCAGGATAAGTGTGCCTCTAGCGATTTCTATAACCTCTCCTGGTGTGACTGTTTTGGTGTGGGGTATGAAACGCAGTACTAACTTGATGTCTCTGAGGCTGCTTGGACGGCCTACCTTTGATGCCTCTTTCAAATCCATTCCCATATTTTGTGTGTTACTGTTTTTGGCTGCCATGCCTTGCTTACAACTGGAGATCTCTGAATTAATGGCCTTGTCTCATAAGCCTAATTGTCATTATCGTGGACAGCACCCAATGAGCCCTCAGTCTGGAGCACATCAACAGGACTGAGTAAGAATCTGTGAGTTTCTTCTCCATCTTCTATATTCAAATACTCATTTCTCATTCTCCCCTCTGCAAGTTAGAATTTCTTTCTCATTCTCACTTAATATAGTCCCATCTAGGCCCTTTACTCATAGCTACATACATTCAGTGGATTCCCAGCATATTTTCCTGCACAAGAGTTATCGCAGTTTCAAATTCATGTAGTCATCTCATATAGAAACAGGTATTCTTATAAATCAGAAACAAAGAGATGCAAGAGATAGGATACATTAAAAGAGTTTAAACTCAAAGCTTATTTTCAGAAGATTGACAATAATAGAATGTTAAGTTCCCCGTGGATATTCAAATACCTGGAGTAGAATCCAACATTTTGCAGACATTTATTATAAAGAACATTGACCATCAAATTAAGTCCCTGAATAATAACAGCTGCATACTGTAATGCCTGTAGAGACATGATTAACTTATGGTCACTCAATTTGTTTCTTGACACCAGCATGAAAATGCCTTTATACTGTACAGTAGAAAACTGAATAATTTATCTTAGTCATTAACAGGGGAGGCCAATATTTATGCCCTCAGAATAGCATTCAATATTAACTAACAGTGAAAATCATTAATGCCACTGTAGCAAAAAGAAAAAAAAAACCAGTTTAAGATAAGAGAGTAGAAAGCCCATAGCTAAATTAGAGTTAACATAGTGGGATACATATAGTACAATGTACAATGTACAGAAGTTCAAGAGAGTTGTGGAAGCACCACTTGGAGAAAACCCAGAAAAGTCGTCCTTAAAGTAAGGCTCACAGCCAAAGGACACCCTTCCTTCTGACACTATGTGCCTCTGAAGCATCATCCACTAGATAGTTTACTAGAAAAAATTACTATTAATTATTTATGTTACTATTAAGACAAGATCTCATGGTATAGCCCAAGCAGGCCTTGAACTTGCACCATAACCCTAGTTGTCCTCAGTACACAATCCTTGTATCTGTTTTTCTCATATAAGGACTGTAGATCTACGATTATAGGCATGCACCATCATTTGTGACTCATGTGGTTATTATTAATTCTTCACGACCAATTAAAATGCATTTATATTTAATTGTAGGGAGTATATATAAAACCTAAATAGAATCAAGCATATTGGTCATGTATTTTAAAATGTAAAGAAGATGTATTGTCCTAGATTCTTTTAAATTAAGACACAATTATCTCTGAAATCAATAAGCCACTTTTAAGAATTTCAAGATGCTGAGGCCGCCCACTGTACTTGTCATCTGTGGAATGAAATGCAGTTCTTACTACTTTATCATCTGCCAGTGGTTTGTTTAACCACCAAAAGATGGACTCAAAAAATAACATGGGGCTGGGGATGTAGCTCAGTGGTACAATACTCATTTAATGTGTCTGAGGTCCTCGGTTTAGATGAAATGTGAACAAATTGTATTCTGCTTAGGACAATTGAATGTTTTGGCTGTAGCTTCTACTATAATTTTGAGGACCAAAAGGAGTCTACTATAGGGTTATATATCAGGTAACTCACAGCTTGATATAGAAGACATATTTCCATCTCTTGCACTTATTACCAGGGAGCTATTGACAAGAAAAAGGATAAAGGGAAGTCCTGCATGCACCCAAATACTCTATTGCAGTCATCCACAAGACCTAAGATGTCACCATTCTAGAGTTCTTTGAGTGTCGTTTCCATACTGCTCAGTGGTACCATGATATGAAATAGCACAAGGGTCGAACTTAGAGGCTCACGTAAACTATGGCACTTAGAAGTCTCATATTATTTTTCCTTATCATACTTGCCACCATGCCTGAATAGACTGTAATCAATAATGAAAATGCAAAGGATGAAACCATAATGACAGACATGAATTTGACACTATAGTATAAAAGGGAAAAACACCTTTGAAAGGCTGGGGGAATTGTAAAAGGTTTTCTGCATTAGCAAAGTTTATTCACTCATTTAGGCATTTGTCGAACATATAATGTGTCTGTAAATAGCAAATATACAGTTGTAATATCAGCAAGGTATTTAGGTGTCTGGTCCTCTAACAACATTCTATTTTTCTGGCTTCTTTGACCTCTTTTTTTTTCTTTCTTGGATCTTGAGTGTCTACACTGGCCCAGCAGTTAGGATCTGGATTCTGGCATATGTGGAAGGTTTGTCCAATTCCCATCCCTTCCAGCCCAGCTCCCATCCCCTGCTCTGACAGCTCAGGCCATTCCATTCTGAAACATTTTAAGTGTTATTCCTGCTCTGGCCAGCTGGGTTTCTCTACCCTCTATTACTCTTTAAGGTCAAAGCAGATTTGACTGACCCTTCCTAGAACTCTCAGATTATAACCCGAGTTTGATCTAAGATGGCTAAGACCAAAGGAGACAAGGCTGAGGGGTCTGAGCTTTTAATTTTAAAGGGACCAACCCCTTGAGATTTTGTTTTTAGTGTTCCTGGTGGCATTTTATTATGCAGCCAAAGTTGAAATCCATTGCTTAGACAAAGAACATCTAGACTTCAGAATAAGTACAAAAGCTTAAAAGATAGAACAGAATTAAGATATATATGTTGATATTTGTATATGAGAGAGAAAAAGGAGAGAGGTAATACACTAATTAAAAGGTATATGGTAGACATGACCCCATAGCGAGAATTTTCAAAGGTTTTCCTGGAGCCTAGCAATTGTGTCATTGTTATTGTTGCTGTTACTATTATTAAAGCTCTTTCATGTGGAAACTATGTGGGACTGACAGGCCTACTTTTGACAATAAAGAACCTGGTTTTCCATATTCCAGAGCTTTCAGTATTATAAAGCAGGTCGACCTATTTCACTGACTGCTGCTTGGTTCCCTTTTGTAGCCCCTCTCTAATTCCCCACTGCAAGCCTGAGCATCTTCCTAGCCTTGAACTCTCTTACAACCAGAACATTGAAATCACCTCTACTTACTACCTTCTGGTGTGATGTGGGAATTAAGTCATGGTAAAAAATAGTCCTGGATTCCAGGGCTCAAGGAGAAGAAGACTTGGTTGCTTCTGGACTTCTGACTTATTGTAACCATTAAGTTACCCAGTCTCTAAACATTTGCCTATCCCTTAGAATTTGCCCTCTGTCTTGACCCCAGTTCTATACCAAGGCTCTCCAAGGTCATAGGAACAAACCCAAGGAACTCACCGGCAATCAAACAGCTGGGAAGGGAAACTGTACACCCAAGGAAACCTCAGCATGTTTTGGTAAAGGAGTGCTAGAAAGATCTTGTTGAGTGATGTGGCAGATGTGTGCAGAGGTGCACCCCCAGTAGATACTGTCAGAGAGTGAGCACAGCTCTATGACCTTATCTATCAAGAGAGCAGAGTACCACAGACACAGCAGTCACTTTCTTTGGCTAAGAGGGAGTGCATTGAAGTTTTGTGGGTAGTAGTATAACCCTCCTCACTTAGACAGAATTATGAAGTAGACTTGTTTTCTGCACTTGGTCATAGTGTCAGAATTACCTTTCTGATGTTGGAATTCTATGAGGTTTATATCCTGAAGGAGAGTAAGATGGCTTGACTATGGGTGCCAGGCCATCTGCTGGATGCAAAGGCCATCCATCTCTTTCTATGTAGTCTTCCTACAGTCCCAACACATTGAATCAAATCCTAAACTCATTATTAGGCAAACTCCCTTATTGAGAGTGGGTAGTGGTGGCTCTCTAGAGACCGCCTGGCAAGTTCAGGGACCGGATAAGATTCTGAAACTTTGAAAGCTGAGCCTTGGTGCACCCTTGGCAGGCTTTCTTTAAATAACTGATCGGGACCCACCACCCTCACCTCCTATGAGTCTCCTTCCGACAGCCACTGTACAAGGCAGTGATCCTGCTGGACCAGCCTGTGTTGCTGGCTTTGCAAACAGCTGCTGCAGTCCAAACTCCTGTCCTTTTCAGTATGACCTTCTTCCGCTAGCTCCAAGCTGTCTTGCATCCTGCATTGCTCACAGCTGAGCAAGTCTACGAAGGGAGAAAAACACTGATGTCAGGTCCAAATTTACTGACTTGAGACTCATTCCTAGCTTTGTTCTGTTTCTGCGTGGCGGACCTTCAACTTCCTTCTTGATTACATGTTTGCTGGATGAAGGAATCCTTTCTGACAGCCAGAACTCATTAACACATAGCTCTTTCTTTGTTTAGAAACTTGGAATATATATGTACACACACACACACATACACACACACACACACACACACACACACACACGTACATGCATGCACACATATACTGTGGGATGTATTTTTTTTTAATCCAACACGGCTATGGAACATGTGTGGGGGAAAAAGAGGACAATTAAGAAAATATAGTTCATGGTAGATAAACTTTCAGTGAAGAAGGAGACATGAAGGAGAATCAGAGCCTTTACAGGGGCCTAATGATTCTAATCCAATTTCCAGTTCAAGGAAAAAATCCTCTCCATCTCTCTGACATAATTACATACTTATCCAGGAATGAGAATGGTCACATCTGAAGGCATATTAAACCAAGAAACAATAAAATGGATGTGTGAAATAGGAAAAAATTGAGGCAATATTTTAAAAAATCATGGCAAAGAAAAAAAGATGTTTCTTTTTTTCCCCTATCACTGCAGACAGGGACCCTGCAAAGGGACTGCAAAATGACTTGCTCAAGGTTGCCTAGGACCTCAGGGCATGATGGGAGAGTAGATTATCTTAATGTTCTATCCACTAGTCCATGTCTCAGTAACAGTCTACCTGCAGGCTAAACTCGTCATGTAGCCTAGTTAACACAGCATACTGCAGAAACTTGAGGTTGGCAAAACCACTATTTCCAGAGGAAGATTTATAACCTGACTTAATGAACTGAGGAGTTGCTTTTCTAAGTACATAAATATCCTCAGCTTGGAGAACCAGCATTAAAGCTTGATGGTCACCTTGCAAATGGTGGCTAGGAATGCTTGGTTAGGGGCAAATATAGCTAAGAAGGAAATAGGATATTTATTAACTGTCATGCCAAAAGATCTCTCTAAAATACATATTCACCTTTGGACTACAGAGTCATAGGGACAGTCTTAGGGATTATCCAAGGGAATGGTTGTAGGGACTCCTTATTGTAATAGTTTGAAATTGCATACCCAAATATTGTCAAATAAAGACCAAGTGTCTTTACACAGACAATGCCATTTTTATTCTGTAAGAGACTATCTAAGATGTAGTAAAATGGAGGCTATCACTTGCTTCTTAAAATATCCTTGCCATAATATGATAAAACAAAGCAATATTTACTGGTCATTCATTGCATTCAGGGCCAGAAGGATCACTTATAAATACAGACTCACAAAAACTCTATTATCTATTTATATCTATTTGTCTATCTATCTATCTATCTATCTATCTATCTATCTATCTATCTATCTATCTATCCATCCATCATCTAACATGTATATTTATAATTATATACCTATGTCTATTGTATTTATATAATTTATATCTGTATAATCTATATATCTATGTAGCCCACAATATTACTGTTATACTATTCCTTATTATTATTTTATTGAATGTTTATAAAAGGCCCAAGGCTAATTCTTTTATAATATCAAAGCCTAGATTCATAAATGGCAAGACAATCCTTATGCCAAGATTCTGCAAGGTTGATATGACATAGAGTTGAATCATTTCTTTTCCACTTTATCAGACCTCAATGCCATATTTGGTCCAATGCATGTCTTTGTTAAACTTCCTAGAAAATTGCCTTCTGTCTGTCTTAAGATGATAATGACATTTTTTATGAGGCAATTAGATTAATGGGAATCATGAGCTGTTGGTAAACGATTTGGGGCTACAAAGAAATAATGAAGGGTAGGAATGACTTGTTTTCTGAGTAAACATAGCTTAGGGGGATGTTTTCTTGGGAAAACACTCTCAATTGCCCTGGTATGCCATTTGAATGCTTCTTCATGTATATTATTATATACTCCCTTGAGTATTTTCAATATGTTCTCCCAGCCCAACCATACCCATTTTCCTTTTACTATTTCCAAATTCTTTTCCAGGACAACTATGGGGGAAGGGAAGAGAAACTCACAGGTACTCCCATAGTATCTCTGGCGAAGGTGTGATCCCGAGTTCCAGTGAATAGCTTGGGTTCATGTATGATGGACGCATCTTTGGAATATGCCCAGGATTAAGCAGTGCTCAGCAGTGACAGGATCTTTGCTTTGTTTGCAAGCACAGACTTTGTGATGGCCTGCACCTCCCAGCTGGCTCTTTCCCCTGCTGTCAAAGCCCTTCTGAAACCTGCTCTTCCTGCCTGCTGGAGGGCCATCTTCCCGTATCTCATTGCCTGCCATCCCACAGGGCCATTCTTCTCACTAGCTGGTTTTGACTATGGCAGAAATGTTGTTGACACAGCAGATGGTCTTGCTATTTCTGCAAACCAGTGATATCTTTGCCATTTCCACCCACATGCTCTTGGCTACTGTTTCTCCTTCAAGTGGTTTGGGTCATTTTCAGGAAAAACTCTATACTCCGATGATTTTCTTAAATATCAGATCAAAAATGACATAATGTACGAGTACCCTTATAGAATATAGGCAGGGACAGACATTAGGGTACTTTCACAGATAAATGAGAACTTGAAATAAATTGATTTACTTGCCATGATAGCTCCTGCAATGAATTTATGATGAGCAAGCTTGAGTAGCGTCTAAGTATTTGAAGCACGGAATGCTTTGGCAATAAGGGGTGGCTAACAGAGTATGCTGGAAGAAGCAAGGATCTTGGAGCCCTTTTAGAAGAGTATGCTATGGAGCAATGTTTGTCAGTATTGAACCCAACATCACTTGAAAGAAGAGGATGTCAAAGTTTCCTAGGGAATGTCTTTAAGCAATGATTCCAGAGCCAAAACCAAGCCAAACTGCTATAACAACTAACTGGATGATCTGAGACCCACCCAATCCAGCCATTCTTTAAAGAATTCACGCAGGCTGATTTATCTCTTTCTTGCTTGCTCCATGCAGGCAGCCATGTGAACAGTCTCGTGAAGTTACTGAATAATGCTATAAAACCTCTCCTTTGCCTGAGCTTTCTATGTATGACTTTGGAAAATGTTCATTCTCTTGAAAAGGATCACAGAGATGAAAAGCAGGCACAGATAACAGCAACCTAAAAGTCCCAGCCAACTCCTTGAGGATGTGCCCTCCTCCAGGATTGGAATGCTCCCCAGTTGACCATTTCCTTTTTGTTGGCCAACAAAGGGCAGGTGATGGCGCTTCCGGCAGGATGCCACAGCTAAACTAGTTTGCTAACCTTCGTGTCCTTCCTTCTCATAGAACTGGTAATGATCACAACACCGAAATGTTTAGTTGGTACTCTGAATTCCAAAGGCAAATGCTAAGGTTAAGAGCACAGTAGAGGCATCTGGAGAGAGGAATGTACAAAAAGAATGGAAGGAATGCTTTAGGGGTAAACATATGGACACTAGGAATACAAGCTGGTTGAGAAAAGCTAGTTTGAATGTCAGGTGCATGGCCAGATCAGAAGGAGACTCACATGCAGGAGTATCAGCTCCGAGGAGGAGGAGCATTGTCTGTGTGGTCTTGTTTCCCATCCCAGCCTGCTCTGCTGATAACATTAGTGCTTCAGAGTAGTACGGTGTTTGAGTTGAAAGGTTTGTTCCATCATGGAAAACGGATTACTCACAAAGTCTTCTGCCAACCTACTGTCAACCTGGCTTACTGTCTCCCAGCACAGACGAATAAGTATAATTAAGTGAACTGAGATAATGTAAAAAATATTTAACCACAAGATGGGATTGCCACCAGACCAGTCACAGCTGATGCAATCACAGGACTGGATTATTTTCTGGATCAGTGTGAGGTAGGAGGGACTCTGGAGGAGAGGGGTAGTAAGATGGGTATAATTCTAAAGTACTAAAGGATTATAGTATTTTCCAAAGCAGTCATCCCAGACAAGCGCAGGCCCTGAAAGAAGACATCCAGCATTCGTAAGTTATGTTGTGAAACAGTTTTGTTTATAATAGGCTGAGAAACTATTTCAGAAGTTGTTTATAAAGTTTACAGAGCCAAGAAAGATTATATATCTAAGGCTCTGCTCACTTATAAAAGCTCTTTACTCACAATGAGACCATATCTACTAACAAAATAAAATAATTAAAAAGGATTCTCACACAGCTTTCATCCTCCATAAAGTACAATTACTTTGAGCTAAAACAATGTAAAAACTCACAAAGTGTTTGAATACAGGGCTCACTAGGTGAAGTGGGTAAAGGAACTTTCTGCACATGTCTGATGACCTGAATTTAGTCCTGGGAGCCCCTGTAAGGATAGAAGGAAAGAGCCAATACACCAGGCTGTCCTCTTACCTTCACCTAGACACAATCTATGACACCTGTGATTACCCCATCAGACACAATAATAATAAAATTTGAAAAAGAGTTCAAATATAGTTCACAATAAACAGAATTGAAGCACAGGTCCTTTCAGATTAGCCTCTGAATTCTTTTTTTTTTAAACTGAAAATTTTTTCCTTATTAAGAAATTTTCTACTCACTCTACATACCACCCACAGATCCCACCTCTTCCTTCCTCCCATCTCCCAACCCCCCTCCCAAGCCACCCCACATCCCCACATCTCCCAAATCAAGGTCTCCCATGGGGAGTCAGCAGAGCCCTGCACACTGAGCCTAGGCAGGTCCAAGCCCCTTCCCACTGTATCAAGACTTCGCAAGGCGCCACATCACAGGCACCGGATTCCCAAAAGCCTGCCCATGTACCAGGGACAGATCCTGATCCCCCTGCCTGGGTGTTCCCCAAACAGTTCGAGCCAAATAACCATCTTCCATATACAGAGGGCCCAGTCTAGTCCCCTGGGGGCTTCACAGCCACTAACCTACAGTTCACGGGCCTCCAATAGTGTAGCCGGTCATCTCTGCACTTCTTCCCATCATGATCTCAACGTTCCCCACCTACAGAATCCTTCCTCTCTCTCATCGATTGGATTCCCAGAAGTTCAACCTGGTGCCTGGTTGTGGATCTCTGCATCTGCCTCCATCAGTCACTGGACAAAGGCTCTGTGATAACAGGGTATTCGCTAGACGGGTCACCAGAGTAGACCAGTCCAGGCACCCTCTGGACCACTGCCAGCAGTCCAAGGTGGTGTCATCCTTGTGGGTTCCTAAGAGCCTCCCCAGCACTCGGCCTCTTCCTTTTCCCATGGTGTCCTCATCTATCATGGTATCTCCCTCCTTGCCCTCCCACTCTGTCCCTGTTCCAGTTCGACGCTCCCATTTCCCTTTGTTCTCATTCCCCACTCCTTGTCCTCTGCCACCCCTCCACACCCAGTCAGCTCATGTAGATCTCATCCACTTCTCCTTCGCTGGGTCATCCACGTGTCCCTCCTAGGGTCTTTCCCTTTAGCTAGCCTCTTTGGAGCTGTTAGCCTCTGAATTCTTAACATTCACCAGAAAATACACATCTATAACAGATGTTGGCCTCAGTTGGGAATGTAGTGATGGCTCATGATTTTGGATTATTGCTGGGCACTCGGTGTACTTGAAAGCAGTGCTAATTACTTTTATACTGCAGTGAGTTTCAAAGCGTCACTGGAACTTTTTGGCAAATATGCATAAACATAACATATGTGTAACTGTTCTTGGAGACAGGTATCTGATTGATTGGGTTACAATATACTCTGGACCCCATTACTTATGAAGCAAAAGATGTTCAAAATTTTGGAAAAAAGTGTCTCACGCAAGCTCATGTTGCATAGTTTAGGGATGTATCTATGGATTTTGATGACTGTCTACCTTTCCTCATGTCAAGTGCACCTACCCACTCATTTAAAACAAAGAAACCTGGGATATTTTTTAAAGAAAAAAATTATACTTTATTAAAAATAATTTTATATAATACTTTTAAAAATTGCTTCTGAGCTGAGTGGTGGTGGTGGTGGTGGTGGTGGTGGTGGTGGTGGTGGTGGTGCACGCCTTTAATCCCAGTACTCAGGAGGCAGAAGCAGGTGAATCTCTATGAGTTTGAGGCTGGTCTATACAGTGAGTTCCAAGAAAGCCAGGGCCACACAGAGAAACCCTGTTCTTGAAAAACAAAACAAAACAAAGATTGCTTCTGAACTGCTTATTCACTAGAAAAATAAATTCCAGATATTTCTTGGAAAGAAACTTGCTTTGAATAATAGAGGAAGAAAATGGAGCCTGCCAATGGTAAGAAATCTTGGTTGACATCTACTTAACAAAAGATGAGTTGGTCAGGGAAAGGCACAGCAAATTTAACATGCAAAGACATGGGAATCATATAACATAGAACTTAAAGGAAGGGCAGATAGCTGAGGCTTCAATACCCATAGAAAAGAAAGTGGGAAGTTGTGTTTTGGGAGGCCTTGTTGCAAGTTTTTCCAAAGCTTGACATCGTGGGACTCCCTCCCTCTCCAGCAAATCTTCCTGCTATCTACCTGCCCTTATCAGAAGAATGTCCCTGAGCCAGGAGGACTGGCCTTATCTGAAATCTGTCTCTAAGCCTGGATGCCTGATTTATCTCTAGGTTGGCCTTTGGTACAGATCACTGCTAGAAGCCTCCCAGGCTGCACCTGTGATAACTAATACTTGTGCTAGGAGCTTTGCTATTGGACCCTGCTGCCACATACAAAGCCTGTGATAGGCCTGTGCCACTTAATGCAAATTAGGGTTTGTCCCCAGGCTCCCCAATCCTATATATTCCTTATACTCTGGAATAAAGTTGAACTGATTCACCGAAGTCTGTCTCCCAGAGGACTGTCTCAGTCATGTTCACATGCCATACAAGGATCTCTGTCATTGCTACTGCCCCTTTGTCCTCTTGGACTGACAACCAACTGACTTGGAAGACAAAGAGGAGCCCCCACATTTAGTTAACCAGAGGGGGCTGTTTTAGAAAGAGTCCCTTCCAGAACTTAAGGCTAAAACATGGAAAACTTAAAGGAAGTCAGCTCTGAAATTATTTTTATACCCGGCATGCCAAAGCTCCATTCTTCAAGATATGCTTTTCTGAGCCCTAATAGTATTTAAAATAAAACATTTGACAGACATAATATGTAAAAAGTTGTGTGTGTACAGGTTGGGTTAATCTCAGTATAACATTATGGTGAATTATGCCCGTTAGTTAGAGGCATATTCCAAAATTAGAAAAGATTGTTTGCCAGGCCTTTTGAGCTTTTATTTAACAGACATCCCACCTGAGTTCTAAATTTATTTCTGCAAGCAGCTAAGCTTCTGGAAGAGAAATAATACTGCAAAGTGAAGCTCATAAGGAAACACACATGGATACACCTTCGTGCATCATTCTGACTGCCATCCCATGACCTTAACATCTTCTAGAATGTCAGGTGTGGCAAGTAAAAATATATAGTCAAAGTTATTTTTTCCAAAGTCAACAATTAATTAACAATTTCTAAAAGGCATTTTCCATAGGCCTGTGCTTTAGTCGACTTCTGTATCTCAGATATCCATTTAAATACTCTGATGGAATTTTACCTCAAGCAGTTCAATTGTGTATTGCACAATAAGAGGGAATGCATTTCATCTACTCTGCCTTTTCCTTTGCTCTGTTTCAAGGCAGAAACCAGGCTTTGAAATTTTTTCCTGCATGAATGTTAGACTAGAAGAAAGCATAGGCAGTTATAAATCTAAACCTTGGCTTTTGTTTTGTTTTATTTTAAACTTGGAGCCTTTAGAATGTAGTTCCAGGCACAGGGAGGTTCTGCATACAGGAAAGGAGCTGTGTCTTACTGGGCCTCCAGCTTTACAGTCTGTAGATCATTAGGAGTGAGAAGTCTGAAAAAGAGATGACCCTGGACTCCCCAGCCATGCCCAATCACCAGGGGCTAGTCACCAGACATAGGGAGACAGTAGGAAACAGACTCAGAAGTAAAGTGGAAGCTCAGTCATCTTTGAAGCACCAAAGGAAGAATCTATGTCTTACTCTTCTCATTTTTTTCTTCTGTGCACTGTATGTGTGCATCTGGTTCTATCAGCATGTATACCCATGCAAGGGGACATGGGCTGGAGTGGGTAGAGCCAGGCTGAGTAAGTCATGGTTGAATTAAGAGGTCTTAAAGACATACAATGGTGATACTCTTCCCATACTGCAGGACAGACAGACTCCACCTTGACTACACTTGACTATTAATGATTACATACAAAGAACCAAACTTCCTGGCTTGAATATATTAATAAACAGAAGTGGTTGATTTACCAGGAAATGAGTATATCACATTTGCTGTGTTTACCTTCCCCAAACTTACCTCATGTCAGATTTGCAGGTAAAATTTCTCCCCACTGAATGAGGTCCTTTCCTGTGGTAACACTTTTATAGCTAGAAAGAGGAAGGGATATTACTCTTTGCCAAATCTCAAATGCGCTGGTGCATGGCACACATGTCCTGCCAGCATTTACACGTCTATTTCACTGACTCGTGTTCTGAAATGGGATTTCAGATGTGTATCACCAAGCCCCCAAACATTGTCAAAGGCCACGTACTAGTGTCACTTCCGAATCCTGCTTTACTTAGCAGAGATCAAGCAACTAACGTTGTCCAACACTGGAATGGCAGCAGGTGTGGGCAGAGAAAAGACAGGGAACCTCTTTTGGATATCTCACCCTAAGATGTGGCAGCACAAGGGACAAGTCATCAGGATGGAGTGGCTCCACCCTGTGATCTGGCAGCTCCACGGCTACTAGACTTGTGTGTCCCCCGTGTGACCACATGAGGATGGGAAGCGCTGTCTCCCACATCTCTCTTGAGGATAAGTTCATACCTGGAGTCTATAATGCTACCCCTTCCCATCATGTTTCCAGCATTCATACAGAGGCCATAACAAGGGTGAGTACATCATAGAAAAAACTGTACTCCGCAATACCTCTCTTACATTCTAGAGGGTCTTATGTCTCTACATGTTGTGATCTCAAGTTCATTTTATTGTATAGATGTATTTGTTATACTTGTCCATACCTATGTTAAATATCTCCGGCCTCTTATAACTAACTACAGGATTGCTATCTACAGGTTATTTCTCCTCTTTTATAGTCATTTAACAATCTTTATAACAAATAAAAATGCCTGAAACTGGATTGGGCGGTAGGAATTAAGGATGAAGACCACTATCTCTAACTTGCGCTATGCTCAGCTTATTTTCTTCACTATCATGACTATTTCTATCCCAATTTCTTTGATTTAAGTAATACATTTTCTTGAAAAAAATATTTTGGTGTGCTTCAGTGATACAGCAGCACAGTGAGATAAAGTTTATAGATGTTTTATAAGTAGTATCTTAAATCAAGCGCCTGTCCGAAAAAACTTCTGTGCTCTGTAGCATTTATTTTGTTTCCAGATGTCTGTAACCGGGAAGAAATGACTCAGAGATTAAACATCAGTATTATTCTAAAAGCAATCATCTGCAAAATTCATATTCTCTCCACAGTGACTGTCTTGAAAATGAAAAATTCAGCCCCACAATTGTTTTCTTTCAGTACTCAGACTACCAAGCAGTGTGTCTGATTGACTTTCACTGAATTGACTCTTTAGTCACTGTTGAATGGTGTGTCCCTTAGGTAGGACAGCTTGGGAAATAATTTCCCAAGCACTGGAGACTCTTTCACCTCAATTTTCAGCATAGCGTCAGAGCTGTCTACTTACCCACCAGGCATCTTCTAGGTGCAGACATTTCCTCGAGGGAGGTTCATCATCCTCCTTGTGGAGCCTTCTGCAGAGTGGACGGCTTTTGTTTATTTTAAGTGCACTGGTCTTATCTGTCACTTTCACTTCATTTGTTCGTAGGCTTTTATACTTCCTTTCTAATCAGAGGCTAGAATGTATTCCTTCTATTCTTTAGCATTTTCATTCACCTATAATCATTAGTCAGGGGTAACCTGGAAATGGTACAGGGAGAGAAATTTATGATATAGTAGACACAGAAGACCTTAGCTATTTGTGCTTATATTGGCTCACCCAACACCAATCTTAGTTGATGATCAGTAAGTAGTGGAATGCATGAGTAAAGGAATGAATAAATGACTATATTCTAAGAATCAGTCTACAGAAATGACAGGTGTTAGCTAAGCAATTAGATACTGTGGGAATTATCTTTTTTTTTTTTTTTTAACCAGATTATGTTTTTGTTAAGTATGAAATACTTTCTGTTTTGACATTCCTTAACTCAGGATATCCTATTTTTGGTGCATCTAGAATTCAGGTAGGAAACAAGAGACTCAAAGGCCATCAGAAGAGAGTTTAACAATGGAAATATTTACAGCCAGATAGGCAAGTTAAGTGTAATATTACATTAAAGAGCAGTAATAGTAGAGTCCTCTAGAGGCAGTAGAAGCAGGAGTGCCCATCCCCCACCCCCTACCCTCTATTGCCCCTCCTTGTCCTCAGGAGATCTCATCTATTTCCCTTTCCCAGGGTGATCCATGCATCCCTCTTAGGGTCCTCCTTGTTTCCTAGCTTTTCTAGAGCTGTGGGTTGTAGGCTGGTTATTCTTTGCCTTACATCTAGTATCCACTTGTGAATGAGTATATACCATGTTTGTCTTTCTGAGTCTGGGTTACCTCACTTAGGATGATATTTTCCAGCTCATGCACCAGATCCTGATCCCACTGCCAGGAATCCCTTAAACAGACCAAGCTACATAACTGTCTTGTTTATACAGAGAGCCTAGTCCAGTCCCAGGCAGGCTCCACAGCTGTTGATCTAAAGTTCATGAATTCCCACTAGCTTGGTTCAGTCATCTCTGTAGGTTTCCCCATCATGATCTTGATGCTCCTAGCTCATAGAATCTCTCTTCCCTCTCTTCAACTGGACTCCTGGAGCTCAGCCTGGTGTTTGGCTGTGGATCTCTCCATCTGCTTCTGTTAGTTACTGGATGAAGACTCTATGCTGACAGTTAGGGTATTCACCAATCTGATTACCAAAGTAAACCAGCTTAGGCACCCTCTCCACTATTGCTAGTAGTCTAAACTGGGGTCATCCTTGTGGATTCCTGGGAACTTTCCTACCACTAGGTTTCTCCCTTACCCCATAATGTCTCCCTCTATCAAGATATCTCTTTCCTTGCTCTCCCACTCCATCTCTGTTTCAGCTTGTCCATTCTGTTCCCCTGGTTTTTTGGAGCCTATTACCTAGCCTATGCACAGCCTTGATGCATGGAGGAGGGGCTTGGACCTGCCTCAAGTGAATGTACCAGGCTCTGCTGACTCCCCATGGGAGACCTAACCTTTTCGGAGGAGATGGGGAGTGGGTTGAAGGGGGAAGGCTGAGGGAGAGCAGGAGGAGGGATGAGTAGGACATCTGTGGTTGGTATGTAAAAAGAACAAAAAATTTTCTTAATAAAGAAAAAAAGAAAAAGGGAATGCTTTGTAAATAGCAATAATGAATCTTTGTATATTTGAGAGTAAAATAAAAATATTTTAGATGATTTAAAAAAAAAGAAGCAGGAGTACCAAGGGAGTGAGGAGATGGAACCGGGGAGCCAGCAGAGAGGCTGCCCAGAGGGAAATGTGGCTTTGGGAAGAGGCCCAGAGCCAAACTGCATTGAGCCGGCAGGACAGTAGTTGTTTAATAACATTGGTAGTTCATTCTTCATTAAACCTTGAATATCCTGGCAAGTAGCCAACTGGATGCTACAGGGCTGGGAAGCCTGTTGACATAGTACTCAAAGGTTGGAGTCTTAGAGTTCAGAACAAGGTAGAGACAGGTGGAAGGTAGACCCGGAATAACAATAAATATCCTGCTATTCTCTCTATCACCTGAGGTGACTAACTGGTGGTCCCCCAAAGTATTAACACTTTCCTTTTCATCTTTATGTAGACGGGATAATTATAGGTATGGAAATACTATGGGAAGCATAAATTTAAGTCATGAAAGTCTTAGAGAAAGAACAAAGTGTCGTGACAGAAATGAAACCCCAAACTTCAATGTTTTAGATTCCCAAGGGCATAAATTACAGACAAGCAAAAGTAAACTGGTGTCTCTCAAGTTTTGTTTGAGAAAAGGTCTAAGAATTGTGTACAGGATTTTTTTTTTGCCTTGTATATTTAGAGAGAAAAATGTCTTCAGCTTCTGCTTTTTAAAAATGTATTTTTTTTTAAAGTGGGGGCTGACAAAGGGAATTTTTAATAGAATGCTTTCAGGAGACATTTGAAGGAATGTGAATGTGAAGAAAGTGGGGTCATGCAGGGGAGGCAACTTAAGGGCGAGTACCAGCTAATGGGTAGACATACCCTGGTCTAAAGAGGAGCTCCAACCCTGAATGGTGCACAAAATTATCCTACAAACAGTTCAAACATGGCTGGAGAGATAGCTCAGTCAGTAGTGTGCTCACCTTGCAGGCATAAAGCCCTGAATTCAGTCTCCAGAACCCATGTAAGAAAAGATGGATTAGATTATGCATTTACAGTGTGAGTGGTGGGGAGACCGAGGTCGGTGGATCAATAGAGCTTGTTGACCAGCCGGCCCAGCCTACGCAAGGAGCTCCAGGTCAGTGAGAGACTGTGTCTCAAAACAAACAGAAAGTTGGGCAGTGCCTGAAAAGTGACACCCAAGGTTATTCTTTCAGCTCCACATACACATGAACATACAGACATATGTATTCTTACATGGAAGTGTATGTAAACACACACACACACACACACACACACACACACACACACACACACACACACACACACACACACACACTGTGAAGCCAGTCACATGAATCCCTGGCTGAAAGCTGTTCCTGTGGTGATAGAAGATTCCCTCAGGTGATTCTATGATACCTTTAAAATAAGTCCTTGGAGGATGAGGGGTATGGCTCAGTAAAGGAGACATGGCTTGGATATAACATCTTCTACATACCAGTAGTCTGGCAGACAAAATTCTTCCTATTCATGAATATTCTCAGGACTGACTTTAGAAGCTTAATATGTCTTCAATATTATTAAAGAAATTACTCTGTCACCCCATTTTCTGAGAAAATCCAGTGGAAAAATGAGGAAATATTGTAGAGAAAAGGATGAGTTGAAGAAAGACATAAATTAGACGTTAGCATGCAAGCAACGCAGCCTTTGGAAGCAACTCAATAAGTCCATCTACCCACCTGTATGCCCCTTCTCTCTCATAGTTTCCTATATGTCAGGGGGTGCATTTTTGTGAAGGATTGGGGTATCTTCCAAAGCTCAGTGTGTAAGGAAGCTTCATTGACAAGGCAGTGGAGTTGTGACTGTTAACAGACGGGCTTCATGGGAGGTCTTTAGGTTACTGGGCGGGCATGTCCAATAAAAGGGTTGTCAGAGCCTCATATCGTTTCCTCCTCTTTCTGCCTCAGTTGGAGATATCTCTGCTGCTGTTACACATATTACCGCCTCAATGCATCGAACTAACAAAAGTCCAACCCAGTGAGGCCACCCAGTCTTGGACTCCAAATCTCTAAAACTGTGGAAACATTCTCTGTGTATAAAGTTAATTGCCTCAGATATAAATACAAAACAGACTAGTTAATATTTGAATTCACTGTCACAAGGCTGGTAAGATGTTAGACGAAATGCAAACTAAAGAGGCATTATAAAAATTATATTAAAATGAAGGCTGGAGAGATAGTTCAGCTGTTAAAGGCTAGGCTCAAAACCAAAAATCATATTAAAATGTTTATATTTACCAATGGATAGGAACCAATCAGAATATGATGTGGTTGCAGCTCTCCAACTGGGCTGATTGCTGACTTTTTTTTTTTAATCGTAATGTTATTAAGAGATGTGGATAGCAAAGCACAGACTGACATACCCAGGTACAGTGACGGGCATTTATATGAAGATGCTAAAGGGATAAGCTGCTGATTTTTTTTTAAAAAAAAATTATCGATTTATTTTATGTGTATGTGCATATAATGGCTGTTCATCATTGCCAACTTGATTACATCTATAATGAACTAAAACTCAAATAACTGGGCACATTTGTGAGGGACTTTTTAATTGAATCATTTTAAGTGGAAAGACCCACTTCTTATCTATATCTGTGAGGTGGGAAGATCTCACTACACCTTCTGTTGGCTGCCTATATAAAGGATATGGAAGATGGAAGCTCTCTCTCTCTCTCTCTCTCTCTCTCTCTCTCTCTCTCTCTCTCTCTCTCTCTCTCTGACTGTTTGCTTTTGCTATCTCTAATAAGATCATTTCTTCACAATCATCAGAGTCTACTTCTTTGGGATTCTGGCACATACTAAGGCACCCAAGATTCTTAGACCTTCTGTTCATAAGCAGCCATTGTTGGATTAGATGGACCACAATTTGTAAGCCATTCTAATAAGTCACATAAATAAATAAATAAATTAATTAATTAATCAATTAATCAATTAATTAAAAATATATGTATATTCTATAAGTTCTGCTCCTCTAGAAAATCCTGACTAATACAGTGTATTTTGTCTATGTGTATATCTAGGTACTTCCTGGTGCCCACAGAAACTGGAACAGGACAACAGATGCCCTGGGACCAGAGTTGCAGATGGTTGTGAGGTTTCATATGAGTGTTGGGTATTGAACCCATGTCCTCTGGAAGACCAATGAGCATTCTTAACTGTTGAGCCATTTCTCAAGGTCTGTATGGTTTTTTGTCTGTTTGTTTGTTTTTTGTTTTGTCTAGCCCTGCGGCTCTTGTAGTATCTCATGACTAAATTACAGACAAAAAGATGTGTTTTGAATGCTGGTTTTGTTGCTGTTTCAAGTAAACCCATGATGAATGTGGCTAAGAACCTCAGCAATCACTCAGTTTACAAAAGTCAGAGACCCAGTATGACCAGTCCCCATTCTCAATTAGATCCATAACTTAACCTTGAGTCAAGATTCCCACTAAACTTCTATGTCTGTCATGAAACAGAAGCTTAAAAGTCAATAGCGGCATAGAGACACACAGCACTGTAAGTCACTTTTTATTATGCAGCTTGACAGTAAGGAGCATAAGAAGTTTCTAACAAGCTCTAAACATCAAGAGAAGGAATAGTGGGCCATCTTAACCAGAATGTAAATAGTCAATACCTTCGTAATTTGTAATGTTTAGTGCTATAAAAGTTTAATATACAGTAATTTATTTTTTTTCCTGGTTCCATTTTTTAGAAAGTCTCTTGACATTCATCACAGTTGAGAAGGATGTATAGACAGTTATGTACAATCAAAAGGCAACTCGGGGAAAAAAGAAAATGATAAGTGAATAGAAATGCTGATTAACATAGCAATATGGTTTCTATGCAGGTTTTTAAAAGATGATTTTTTTTTCCAAATTTCATTTTTTAGGAGACTGAAATCATACTAAAATATTTTGGTACAGGAAATCAACTTTCTTTTACAAGTCTACAAAGGAAAAAGACTTGCATTCATTTCTGCACAAAAAGATTTCTGCCATCCAATTAAATGAATGCTATAGCAGTGCATGTGAATAGTTCTCTTATCAGTGAGAAAAGAGATTGCTCTCTCTTCCCTGAAGCAGACATTTGTGTCCCTACTGAAGAAGGGCATGGTGACCATTGCTGAATGGATGCTTTTGTCAAGTCCGCATCTGATCTGATGAAGTCAAAGTTTCCTAGGGACTAAAATTATGAGCTATGAATCCAGCCCTGCTCAGCTTTTATCTCTTCATGTTCCAGATGCTATCCTGGTTCAGTGTAGAGCCATCTGCCCCTGATTTTTAAAAACATTATTATTTTATTTTTTTTAAAGATTCATTTTTTTTCTTCCAAAGAGATATTTATTTTTATTTTATGTGTATGGGTGTTTGTCTACATGTATGTGTATGTACCATGTGCTGGCCTGGTGCCTGCAGAGAACAGGAGAGGATGTTCTCTTGATCTGGAAGGGCAGAAAATTAAGAGCTATGATGTGGGTTCTAGGAACCAAACCCTGGTTCATTTCTCTGTAAGGGCAGCAAGCATTCTTAAGTAACTCTTAAGTCATTTTTTAAACCTCAGCGGTTGCTTTTTGCCACTAATGATGTGGCTAGATAATCTCTCAGGGCACAGTTAAAGGAACAAGAAGCTGTTTATACTATAAAGGGATCTGTAAAAACTAAACCCTAAATACTAATGTCTGTGCAAGATACAGATAGTAAACAGAGACATTCAAATGAGTCACATACTGTTAATGCAGATCCAAGTCCCCTTGCCACCACCAAAAAGAACAACAAACAAACAAAGAACAACACAAACAAAGATGAATGGGAAGATGTTTATGAAACACACAGTCTTTGCTGTCAGAGGGGTAGAAAGGCAGGGAGTTGGTGAGATGCTCTCATGGGTCATGGGAAGGCTAAATCAGTTTAAGCAGAAAAACAAAGCCAACCCAGAATGAATGAGAAGAGTGGTTAGAGTTTTCAGACCTTAGATTTGAAATGTCTCCATTTGTTAACATTATTTCAGTAAGTCCGAATTATCATCAAGGAGATGCTTGCTGCCATCTTACAAGGCCTTGGCAGGAGTGCTGTAGACATTCATTTCCTGGAGGTGGGCCTCAGTCCTTCATTATACAAGTCAGAAGCTTGGCTGAGTGTGAAGAGATATAATTCCGCTAAAAGCTTATAGCTGAGGTCTTGTTCTCGTATTCAACACAAAGGCTGCCTTCTGGACGATTAATGTGACTTTTACATCCTCTTCAATTTGGCTCTGAAATATCTCTTTCAATTACCATAATTCTCTGACTGATACCCTTAACATTTCCGGATGGACTGTTTGAAGCACTTTTTTTTTTTCTTTTTTAAAACTACTGCAGACAAACGTTGAGAGTGTTAAGTCTTTTTTGGTAAAAAAAAAAAAAAAACCCTTAATATAATATGCCTTTGGCTTTACACATCTTATTTTGGGGTCACTCCAACCTCAGCACACTGCAGGGTTTGCACCTATACTCCCAAGCTCCAGATTATGACTGGGAGAGAACAGCTGTGTTCTTTATATACCTGTGTCTGCTTCTGCTCCTCCTTATGCCCTGCTCCACTTCAACTTAACTCAGCCCCATGTCTCCTAAATTTTGCATAATCATTCTAGTGTTAATTAACTATACTGTTGTTTGCACTCATGAACTTTCTCATTTATACTCTTAAGTTCTCTGGCTCTAGTCTGTTCCAGCATCAGCCACAGAAATTGTTAAAGACAGACAACAGGGTCCCACATCCCAAGAAGGTGATTCTCAGAGAGCAAGATTCTATTTCTAACAACTCCTCCATTGAGACTGAGCTTCTCTAAGGACCACACTGCAGAATGACTGCCCTAGTAGAGACTGACCTTCCATCATCTCCTACTTGTCACATTCTGTCTCCTCCATGAAGATCCCCTTCCAGAATGGGTGAGGTAGCATCTACCGATGGCCCCAGTTACCTGGGATGTTGTGAAGGGAAGATCACATGAGCCCAAGAGTTCAAGACAAGACTTCATCTAAAATAAACAAACAAATGAAAGAAAAGATCATATCGTGAATATCCTCCATGAAAGTTATCTCCTGTCTCTGCCAGAATTAGCCCTCTCTCATCTTATGATCTTACAATGTACCTTCCCTCAATTAAAGAATGATTACGAACAGAGACACCTATGAAGGCCATGTAGTATGCTAACTGAAATGAAAGAAATGAAATATGATAAATGGTCCTATGGGCTAGGACATGACTTTATCATACAATTATAAACCCATTCTAACACCTGCTTATTGTTTGAGCAGGGGTATCTTGCAAGCACGTTTGTGACAAGAAAAAGAGTCATTGCAAACAGAAAAATGAGAAGATTCTCCCTTTTGTCTGCTACTTTACTCATGACATCTCAGATCTTGTTTACTTTCCAGCCTGCATACATAGAATTTACCTGCCTACTGGTAGCAAAAGTACCTCACTTCTTGGAAGCTTGTGTTCTATAGTTCCGTAGTCTCTACATACTTCCTGTTCCTGATTGGTGGGCTTTACAGACAGATAGAATAATTTGCATCATCTTAGCAGAAAAGGGCATGCCTTTCCTAAAGGCATTTAAAATAAACATAAAACTCAACATTTTGTAGGATATACCTCCGAGACTGGGTATTTGGGTCGCTAGGGGACACTGACAGCCTAAAGCCCTTGTACAAAGATCCAGTTTGACATTTCTGAAATCATTGACTTTCTCATCAAATATTCTATCTCTGTGTCAGCCAGATTTCCATTGTAACAACTTACTGAGGATAATCAACTTAAAAAGAGAGAATGCTTATATTGATTTACATATTCAGGAACTTCAGTGCATGGTTATTCATTTCCCTGTTGGTTTTAGATTATGGAATGGCAGCATGTCAAGGGGGCGGGGCAGTCCTGTGGCAGGGCAGATCTGTTCTCTTCATATAAGACAAGGAAAAGAAGAGTAAAGAGGGGATTAGAAGGGGCCTTTGTCCTAATATCCCTGTGATGGCTGACTTTTGTCAACTTGACACAAGCTAGGGTCATCTAGGAAGAGGACACTATTGGGGAAATTATTAAGGCCACTCCACGTAGTTAAAAGGGAGATTTATTTAGTGTCATAACTTACAAATAAAGGGATAGGTAGGTTGCGGGTTCTGGAAAAGACGCAGCGCAGTCCGGCGGTGTTCTCTGGAGAACTCTGTTTGGTCTACCTCCAGCATCCAGGGTCCAAACAGGAAGAGAGCGCGGCCCATCCTGATCTCAGGTCTTTAGGGCCCTCCCTTGGCCCTGCCTTGTAGGCGTGATAGTTACCGAAGCCTCAATAGGGGTTGGAACTTCCATACCAAAGCTGGAATGGCTCCCCACTACAGAACACCTTAATTGAGAAAATGCTTCCAATGCTTCAGATTGGCTTGTGGGTGTGTTTGTAGGAGCATTTTCTTTTCTATTTTTTCCAGAGGAGGTATGGTTGGATATGAGGACAAGTATGGTAGGCTGGCTGGCCAGTGAGCTGCAGGAATCAGCTTGCCTCTACCTCTCCAGTGCTGGGATCACAAGCACATCCTACCACACCCGGGTTTTTACCATGTGTTCTGGGGATTGAACTCACGTTCACATGCCAGCAAGGAAAGCACTTTACCAACCTAGTTATCTCTCCAGCCTTTATCCTTATTGCTTTTCTTTTTTAAAAATTATTATTTATTTTTTATCCCAGCCTCAGTTTCCCCTCCCTCCTATCCTTCCAGCCCTCCCTCCCACTGCACCCCCTCCAATCCACTCCTCCTCCATTTCTGTTCAAGAAAGGGCAGGCCTCCCATGGATATCAGTAAAACATGGCATTTCAAGTTGCAGTAAGACTAAGCACCTCTCCATGTATTAAGTCTGGGCAAGGCAAACCCAGTATGAGTAGGGCCCCCAAAGTGGTTGCATTTTCTTGATTGATGATTGATATGGAAGGGCCCAGCACACCAGGGGGTAGTGATATCCTTAAGCTAATGGTACTGGGCTAAATAAAAAAGCAAGCTAGTAAGCAGCATTCCTCTGTAGTCTCTACTTTAGTTCCTGCCTCCAGGTCCCCAATGGACTATAAAGCTGTAAGCTGAAATAACCCCTTTCCTCCAGAAGTTGCTTTTGGTCAGTGCTTTATCACCACAATAGAAGGCAAACTGGGGTAGAAATTGGTACCAGATTCAAGGGATATTGTTGTGGCTGATGTGACCAAGTTGTTTTTGAAAGGATTGTGGAAGGACTTTGGAAATTTGGGCTAGAAAAGACGTTGAGTGCTTTGAGCTTTGTGGGCTGTTCGGTGGATGTTGTGGGGATTTGTTCCACCAATAGCTTTTGGGTACAAGCCTTGGGGCATAGTTTCTTGTCTCCCTACGTGACCACTTAAGAGGAGAGAGAAAGTGGGTCATGCTCTCTTGGGGTGAGGAGACTGGGTCAGGTGGTGGAAAGAGGTTTGCAGTTGGTCCCCAGCAGCCTTGAGGAGAAACAGAATCTGGTATAGCAGCTGATTGGCAGCATGTTTATCTCAGTTTGTATTAGTGAGTCTGTTTGCTCAGTACACACACACACACACACACACACACACACACACACACACACACACACACACATCTGGGGACTCTTGCCTCATGTACAAAAGAGCTTGGGAGATAACAATGTAGTGAATAACAATAAAGATGGTGGAGGACTTCATTATGAAATTTCAGAGGAAAGTTTGAGAGGCCTTCAAACACTCTATTGGATCATTTGTGCTATATTTTAAATTAAGAATCTGTGGTTTCTGTTCAGTTGCAACTGAAGAATCAGCTATGATTAACAAGAGACCAGCACTACCGATTTGACACTTTTTGCTTTACTTGGACAACTGATACTGGTCAGATGGGGTAGAGAAATCACATTAAGAGGACAGCATCACTAAGGAAAAACCTTCTGGAAAGTATTTCCTCGAGGTCAGCATATAGAAATGTGGTCCAGCACAGCCAAGATTACACCTCAAGTTGGCATATGAAGTTGGTAATGTGTAGGAGTCTCCCACATGGCACTGGTTTTGGCAGGTCTGAAGGGGTTGTGGATAAAAGCTAAGGGTTTGCACCATGATTCAGGGTCAGATGTAAGGAGATGCCATAGGTGAAGATGAAGGCTTAGTTGTAGTGCAAAGTCTAGTACATTGGAGGTACCAAGAAGACCACCAAGGAGAGCCCCAGGTGTGAACTCGAGTTGGCATGAGCTTATGAGACAAGTTGAGTATGCTTTGGAGAACTTGGATTTTTAAGGTGTTGAAAAATTTAAAGATTTGTGGGACTCAAAGTTATACTATGTTTTATTTTGTGATATTAGTAAGAGATCTTGGGGCTAAACAAAAAAGGGAATGACTGTAGTTTAATAGTGATGTATTTAGTGTCAAGTAGACAAGGGGTCAGTAGTTGTGTGTGTGTGTGTGTGTGTGTGTGTGTGTGTGTGTGTGTGTGAGAGAGAGAGAGAGAGAGAGAGAGAGAGAGAGAGAGAGAGAGAGAGAGAGAGAGAGAGAATTTGACACAAGTTAAGGGCATTTCCCAATATGGAACCCCAATTGAGAAAATGTTTTCATCAGACTGGTCTATCTGTAAGTCTGTCGGGCATATTCTTGATTGATGATTGATGTAGGAGGCTCCAGCCTACTGAGAGTGGTGTCATACCCTGGCAGGTTGTCTTGAGTTGTATAAAATACAAGCTGAGAAAACAAAAAAGAGCAATCCAGTAAGCAGCGTTCCCTCTCATGCCTTGTTTCAGTTCCTGCCGCCAGGATCCTGTCATGAGTTCCGGCCCTGACTTCTCTTCAGCTGTAATCTAAAATAACCTGTTCCTGCCCAAGTTACTTTTGGTTATGGTGTTTTATCATTACAATAGAAAGGAGAGCAGAACAAGGATATATCTCTGATGGCCTAACTTCCTCCTGTCAGGATTCACCTGTCGAGGTCCCAGGATCTCTCAATAGCACCATGGTCACTGGTCCAAGCCTTTAACAGAAGTGCCATTGTGGGACATTTATCCAAAATGTAGCATTGACACAGTAAGAGTTATGTAGGAAAAGAAACCAATACATTAGCACAGGAGACAACTTCCTGAACAGGACACCAAAAGCACAGGCACTAAGATCAACAATTACTAAATCGATCCTCATGGAACTGAAAAGCTTCTGTAAGGCAAAGGACACCATCAGTAGGACAAAAAAGTAGCCTACATAATGGGGAATGATCCAACAGAGGGTTAATATCCAAATATATAAAGAACTCAAGAAACTAGATATCAACAAACCAAATAATCTGATTAAAAATGGGGCACAGATCTAAACCGAGAAATCTCAAGTGACTGAGAAACACTTAAAGACATGTTCAACATTCTTAGCAATCAGGGAAATGCCAAATCAAAACTACTTTGAGATTCCACCTTACACCTGTCAGAATGGCTAAGACAAAAACAAAACAAAACAAAACAAAACAAAACAAAACAAAACAAAACAAAACAAAACAAAAACCCCACAAGTGACAGCTCATGCTGGAGAATATGTTGATCAAGGGGAATACTCCTCCACTGCTTGTGGGAGTGCAAACTTATACAGCCACAGTAAAAATCAATATTACAGTTCCTCAGAAAGTTGGGAATCAATCTACCACAAGACCCAGGTATATCATTCCTGGACATATACCTAAAGGACACTCCATCCTACCACAAGGTTACTTGCTCAGCTATGTTCATAGCATCTTTATTCATAATAACCAGAAACTGTAAATAACTTAGATGTCTCTCAAGTGAAGAATGGATAAAGAAAATGTGGCACATTTATAGAATGGAGTATTACTCAGCTGTTAAAAAAAATGACATCAGGAAATTTGTAGGCAAATGGATGGAACTAGAAAAAAAATCATCCTGAATGAGATAACTTAGACCCAGAAAGACAAACATGGTATGTACTAATTTATAAGTGGATATTATATGTTAAGTAAAGAATAATCATGCTATAATACACAGACCAAAAGAGGCTAAGTAACAAGGAGGGCTCAAGAGGGATACATGGATCTCTCTGGAAAGGGGAAATAGAATAGAACTGTGGGAATTGGAGGGCATTTCAAAGATGATGTGGAAACCTAGTGCAGTGGAAACTCCCTGGAATCTATGAGGGCGATCCTAGAGAAGACTCCTAACAATAAGAGATATAGAGCATGAACTGGACATTCCCTGTAACCAGACAAGGCTTCCAGGTGTGGAGCTGGGACTCAGCTACAAATTCCGCAAGGTGTGCAGAATTTATGGGAGTGGCCAACCGATGATTGGTCCAACTTGAGGCTCATGTCAAGAGAGGGAGTCTATGCCTGACACTGCCTGGATGGCCCAGAACCAGAAGCTGGATAGCTAGAGTCCTTGGATAGAACCAAATGTGACTGACAAAAAAATAAAGTCAATGAAATGATTTCTAATGATATTCTGCTATACCCACAGATTGGAGCCTAGCCCAATTGTCATCAGAGGCTTCATCTAGCAACTGATGGGAGCAGATGCAGAGACCCACACCCAAACATTAGAGAGCTTGGGGAACCCCGTGGAAGATGGGGAGGAAGGATTGTAGGGACCAGAGGGCTCAAGAACACCAGGAGAATATGGCCCACATAATCAACTAGGCAGGGCTCATAGGGGCTCACACAGATTGAATCGATAATCATGAAGCCTGAATGGGTCTGTGATAGGTCCTCTGCACATATGTTACGGTTATTAGCTTGGTGTTCTTATGGGACTCCTTACAGTGGGAGTGGGAGGTACCTCTGACTCTTTTGCGTGGTCTTGGGCCCATTCTCCTCCTACAGGGTTGCCTGGTCCAGCCTTGATATGATGGTTTGTGCATCTTGTAGTGCAGTGTTCAGTTGATATCACTGTGAGGCCTGTTCTTTTCTGAAGGGAAATGAAGGAGGAGTGGATCTGGGGAAGACATGGGGAGGAGTGACTGGGAAGAGCAGGGGGAGGGGAAACTGCAGTTGGGATGTAATATATGAGGGAAGAATAAATTAAAAAATAATTAAAGAAAGAAGACATTTGCACTGTTCTTCATGCTTTACAAAGCCAGTGCATTCAATTTTTATAACAACAAATGTAAGTACATATGGTAGATCCTAGTTAAAGATACAGAAATTTATCTTCAGAGACCTGGGTGCCTTGACCAAACTCACATCATTAATGGGACCAGCTAAAGACAGCAAATTCAAAAGTCAGGCTTGGAATTGAATTTCTGTTGTTTTGATATACTCGACTATGTCAACCTCCTGGGAGCATGCAATACAGTCAACAGATTCTGCAGTGCGTGTTCCATTTTCTCTCCTGTCTAGACCATAATGCGCTCTAAGTTGGAGGTGGTTTTATATATTTTTCTGATCTCCCATAGCCTCGATTAATATAATTCTGAGCATGTAACAGACTCTCAATAAAGAACTGTGGGTTGAAACTTACAAACATTTCTTAGAAGGACACAAAGAAAAGGTATTTTCTACCACATTTATTTATTGTGTGAGTGTGTCTCACAATGAATGTATGGAGGACAGAGGACTACAGTTCTTTCCTCCACCATGACAGTCCCAGGGATTGAACTCAAATCGACAGGCTTGTCAGCAAGCACCCTTATCCACTGATCCATCATGCTGGCCCTGGGAAGGCATTGTTTGAAACAGACAAATTTTTTTTTTTTTTTTTTTTTGGTCTTAGTCTCATTGCAGATCTAGAGGCAGTTGTTAATTCCTCCTGGTTTTGGCACCAACCATCTTTTTATGCTCAGCAGTTTTTCCTTTCCTGATATGGTTTCTATACTGAAAAAGATCCGAGTGGTCAAACTGCATCCATACATTCATTTTCTGGAATTCCTTGCGCCTCTAGGAAAAGCAGACAGAGCAGGTGGGAGTGGTGCGTTGTGCAGCCCCGATCTCCACTGGGGGGGTGGGGGCGGGGAGGATTTGTTGTCTCAGCTGCTAAAGTGCTGTTGGCACCAGCTTTCGGCTGCCAGTCCCTTCAGGGACTGCCTGAGCTACAGTGAGGCTGTCTTGGCTAGAGCTGAACTCTAATCAGTGGATGTGGTAAATCCTGGCTATCTTGGCTCTGCTCACCACTGCTCTGCAGAGACAGTGTTACTTCAGAGCTCCCCATGGGCTACTTGACTCTTCTGTTTAATCAGTCTCTTCTGCCAATCCTTGCTTCCTTTTCCATTCTCTCTCAAGGGCTGAACCCAAGGCCTTTGCTAACTAACTCAACACTGTATAGAACTCTGTCTTAGATTTGGAATTTAAGAAGGAAGACAGGGACGACTGGTAAGAGGCAGGCAGAGGGAAAGATTTGCTGTTCCATGTGGAGAAGCTAAATGCTCTATGGACCACCAAGAGTGGGTGTATCCGTAAGCACACTGTGTTTCCCATGGAGAAATGTTTGGATGTGTCTAGTGGCTTTGCTGAGAGTCCTTCACACCGCACCAGCCTCGGGCTGATAAATGCACAACAGCATAGGGTACAGGAGGGCTCCTTGGATGCTCAGAGCTTTTTTAGTGTAAGCTCAGCTCCTGGATATCTTTCCACATCTTCTCCCCTTAAAACTACGTAAACTGTTCACTTGCTTTGCCATATTTGTATAATGTTGATCATTCCTGACACGTTGGATGGGGCCGTGTGCATGATTGTAGCCTAGAATTTTCTTTTAACGCTGCTTTTGATTTTTCTCAGAACAAGATATTTCCTTCAACTCTCACCCGAGTTCATGTCTGGCTGTGAGGATTTTCGGTGGTCCCTGGGTAACTCGGTGCATTTTCCCTGGGACTCAAGGCACAGGCCTTCTTTTCATTAGGACAGTTTGAGCTGTGGTGTTCATAGTGTCTGGTGAGCAAGGGGATGTGCTTGCTGTTCTAAGTACTCTGTCATTTAGATAAATTTCAGGGCACTCCTTGGCTCCAGGCCTCTCTCCAGAGTTTCCTCAACAGGCCTAATTTGATATATTGCCTCAACAAATCCCATCAGCCCCGCTGGATTTGGAGCCGAGGGTGAGGATGGTTTATAGGGGCAATAACAACAGAAATGTCCTCTTCTAGACAGGCAAATAATTTCCTCTCTGCTCCAGTCCAATACTATTTCCCTTAATCTTTTTAATGCTTGGGAAGTGGCGGCTTCCTCCGTCCTTAAAGCCACTTTTCTTCCCTGAAGGTTAATGTATTGAAAAAGAGAAGGCCTATTGTTTCTGGTCCTCTGGGGAAACACTCCATTTTCTCTGGTGTCATTTGTCAATCTCTTCAAATGGCTTAGAGTTGAAAGGCATGATTCATGGTCACTGGTTGTTCATGGTAAGTTAAGGCTCCTGGTTGGAAAAGGAAGACAGAACCAAGCTGGCTACCCCAGCCCTCTTTCCATTCTTTCATCTGGCATGGCTTGTGATGACCCAGGAACCCATTGCGTGACACAGGCTCCTTATGGGTTCAGGCTTTAGGACCCACAGCTGCCCCTTTAAGCCAAGTTCCTGCTTTATTATTATTTTTTTTCAACCTGTTTCCCTGCAGAGTCTTCCTGCAACTGTTCTTTCTTTCCCACCAAGGAAAAGACTCCCCCACCCCTAAGATTTTAGAGATCCTTGAAGTCACGTGACATCTTCCTTCCTGAGGACCACACCATGTACAGAGAGGGTGTGACAGAAATGTGTCTTCTCCAGGGACTTCAATGAAATGTTGTATTTCAATATTTAGTTAGTGTCTCTCTTTGCATATTTCATGAAAATTCTTTTCCTTTTAAAATAGTTTCTGCATTTAATATATAGGAGGACTCCCCCTTCTGTCATACCTGTCTAATCGGCCTTTCTTTTCCCCATCTTTCTTTCTTCTGTGATGAGAATGTGTTGGGCTCTGCTGCCAACACTTGGATAGAAAAGAACCAGGCACCTTCAAATTTGATTCTCTCTGCCTACAACCAGCCTCTCCAATATCCCACCATACAGTTTGCCATAATTTTTGGTGAACTTACACTGAATAGTAATTTCTGGCAATTTTTAGAAATAATCACCCACATGTCACATAGAAAATAAGAGCACAAACTTTAGCATTATTTTTGCCAGTTGCAATATACCATGCTGTTTTAACTTTCATTGAATTGTTTAGTTTCATTCACAGAAGAAGGTATGCGTACTGTTGAGATCCATGAATTAATTAATTACCCTTTGCTTCTTCTGTAGTAGAGATTGAAACAAGGAGTTTGTGCAGGCCAGGCAAGTGCTCTACCACTGACCTTTAGCCCCAATTCTCTCTCTTATTTTCCTATTTATTTATTCTTCTTTCATACTAAATATTCAAAGCACAGCCTGCCCTCTCTCCATTCCTCCCAATACCACCCGCATCACCTATCTCCCTCAGATCCACTCCTCTTCTATTTCTCTTCAGAAAATAGCAGAGTTCCAATGATATCAACCAAACATAGCATAACAAGATGCAGTAAGACTAGGCACAAACCTTCATATTAAGGCTGAAACAGGCAACCAAGTAGGAAGGAAGGGTCCCAAGAGCAAGCAAAAGAGTCACAGATACCTCCACTCCTACTATTAGAAGTCTCACAAACTAAAGAATCACTGCATGTGTGCCAGGAACCTAGCACAGACCCATGCATGCACCAGTCTTTGTGAGCCTCTAGGTGTTCTGCTTAGTTGATTATGTGGGCCATGTTTTTCTGGTACCCTTGACTCCTCCGACTCCTACAATTCTTCTTCTCCCTCTTCCACAGGGTTCGCTGAGCTCTGCCTAATGTTTGGCTGTGGGCCTATGCATCTGTTCTCATCTGATGGAGGAAGCCTCTCTGATGATGACTGGGCTAGGCACCAATCTGTGAGTGTAGCAGAATATCCTTAGGAATCATTTCATTGACTTTTCTTCTTCCCTCCCTTCCTTCTTTCCTTTCTTGATTTTGTTGTCAGTCCTGTTTGGTTCTACTCTAGGTCTCTGAGCCATCCAGCTTCCGTTTGCTCAGCCCCACTTCTCTTTATCTTTTCAATTTGAGATGGGGTCTTGCAAAGTTACCCAGACTTGAACTCATGTTGTAATCTAAGCACACATTTGAGTATCTAGTCCTAAATAGTTAGAATAATTGGCTTGTGCCATCAGGCATGACTAATATCAGGTCTCCTTCCAGTTCTGTAGGTCTATCAATGTGACCACAGTCCTGTCTCTGGCTTGTCTGGTTTTCAATTTATTTTTGAACAAAATGGATGTATATTTTACAACAACTATGGCTCCTTTCCAGGTTTTGCATTCCCTGTGTTGGTTTTGATCATCAGTATTGTTGGTGGTAGTGTTTTATTGAGATGGAGTCTTTCAATGTAGCTCAGATGAGTGCCTGGCTCACTATGTCAGCCTTGAATACCTTGATCCTCCTGCCTGGATGAGCACTGGAGTTATAGATATGCATTGCCATACATGGCAATTTGTTAACCTTGTATCATTTTAAAATCATATTTGATGGCTGGAGCAATGTCTCGGTGGTTAAGGGCATGTCCTACTCTTATGTAGGGCCAAGGTTCAACTCTCAGCAACCCTACCAGGTAGTCACAGGTAACTTGCTAGTAACCGCAGCTCTAGGAGGATCCAATCCTCTGGCTGTCATGGCACCTCCACTTGTGCGTGTGCATGTGAAAGCCCACCTCCACCCCTGCCTACACTTCTAAAAATTAATTCACATTTGAACCTGCCATTTTGAAAAAAAAAAAAAAAACATGATCATTTCTTTTAGAGTTTGGAAACAGGTTTCCCATACTTCCATTGAAGGTTTGCTTGCAGAATGATCTCTCAGATGAGACTCATGTGACCCGATGAGAAAGAAGAATGGAGCTAAGAGCTGGGAATAGAAAAATTGCAGAAGAAAGATGAAAATTAAGCACTAGGGAGGGAGGCAGGTGAAAGAAAGGGTTCTAGGATTGACTGTTTGCAGTGGTCTCATGGTTCAGAGTTCCTTTTCTCCAAATGCAAACCTTGAAATCTTAACCTTTAATCTTCTCCGTAATTCTTACAATGTCCGGCAAAGCACATGTTGTATACTGAGTATTGAATGCTTGTATGTTTGCATATACATTTATGTATACATTTATATTATATATGTATATATGTATATAGGTAATACTATATAATATTAATACATATAATTTACCTATAAAAACATGGGGATTATACACAAACACATATGCATTAGGAAGCCCTCTCTGCTGGTAGATAAATTATAGCATCCTATTTTTTTTAACTGAAATATAAAGCTTTCCATGGAGTAGAATTAGTTTCTGCAGACATTAATTTTACCTATCAGTTCTTCTTTTGGTCTCATTTCTAATCCGAATCCAGACAGATCCTTCTTTTTTGAAGTTCAGATAACTAAGGGTATTTATTCTTTTCAATGTAATCCCTTCAAACCTCATAATCCAGTGGAGAATGTCTGCCTGACATGTTGAGCAATAATTAATCCCTTTAATCGTCATTTCCACATACAGCTTTCTCTTTCCCAGACATTTTCTATCAGTCTGGATCTGTTTCCTTTCAGCATCTGCCTCAAGCTCTCAAGCTATCTCTTTTTCAGCTGATTTCCCTCTGTTTGCCATTGTTCTCTTTTCTAATGCCTGCTTTGCTCTAATCTCCCATCCTCTGCCTCTGGTCTTATTTCCAATGTTTAGTCTTTAGTTCAAGCATCATCACATTTTCTTGCTTCATGAATTTCTTCTCAACCATTCCCTTATAATTCATGTAATGATGGTTCCACCTAATGCTGGAGCAAAGACATATGCAATTCTATTTTGGATGTGTACCCATGTATATTTTGGGAGAGATATTCCTTCATGGAGTCTAAAAGAAAGGGCTTGCTTGTAGTGCCTGAGAACTGACTACCTACTCAGACAGTATTTAACAACATCTAATCCTAGGGGTAGGGGTTTAGAAGGTCCCACAAATAGAGACTCCTTTTAGTTTCATCATAGAAATTTGTGAAGTACAGGTGGTGTCAGGGGAGCTGTGCAGGCAACAATATGCTCTTCTCCACCTCCTCACATCACATGAGTGTCCACTTCAAGGCCAGCCCCTAGAGGGTTGGACTATTTAGAATCTTGCAGCTGCATGGGCTGGAAAGCAAATTTGAGGTTTCCTCATCAAAAGTGGCGTCAGTGTTTGCAATTCAAAAACCTTCTATTGGCACTTCCCTCTGTTACTCATGTACATCCACTTTATTTTTCTTTCTTTGAATACATTTCATTTTCTTAGGACAGGAAACAAGGACTGATGTCTTCATGAGCCAGACCTTCCAAGAGAGAGCAATTTCTTTCAGGCCCAAAATGTCCATGGGAAGAGTAAATACTTGCGCATCTTGTGTGAGGTCCTAATCTGTATATTGATCTGAGAGGTTGAGGTCTTAAGGGAGACAGCTTTATACTTAAACATTGGGACACCACTCTCTTTTAGTTTTTGTTCTTTCCTATCTCTACATTTTAATTTTGGCCTCCTTAATTCCTGGCTGTAAACACTACAGTGTCTCCTACTTGCTCAGCTTCCTTCCTCCTTTCATTTTTTTCTTTTTATTTGAGAGGCCATCTCTCTGTGTATCATTGGCTGTTCCGGATCTTGCTATTTAGACCAGGCTGGCCTTGAACTCACAGAGATCTTCCTGCCTCTCTCTCCCAAAGGTGTGCGCCACCATGCCTGGATTCACTCAGTTTTCTTACATGTGCTTACTTACTACGTAATTTCATCTAGTTCTGTGGCTTGAAAAATCAAACCATTGGTGATGGTTTTCACACTGCTATCCAAATGCCACATTTACATATGTTCAGTTGCATACCCGTGCATAGGACACAGGAAAAAATAGGAACACAGACTCTGAAATCATGACACCTGTATTTAAGTTCTGTATTCTCTACCCAACTTATATGAACAAATTACTTACATTATCAATTTTCTAATCTTTCATTTTTCTAATCTATGAAATGGATATGATAATAGACTCTATGCCAATAGGCCATTATAATAATTAAACAAATTGATATATACAAGCTACTTGGAATGGGGCCTAGAACATGAAAATTGCTAGGTAAGTCTCTGTCACTGATCTACACACCCAGCCCTTACTTGAGAATTACTATATTGATATTTGCTGTTATTATTTTTAGGTATCTCAAGCATATCATAGTTAAAACTAAAAACTTATCTCACATATTCTTCCCACTTCTAATTGCTGAGAAGATAATCAAATAATTTTCCAGATAGTCTCTCATCCTTTAATATTTTTTCCAGTCTTTCCTCTTAGCTCATAACTTTACTTCTTGTTCCCCTGACCAAATCTACTGATCTTAATGACTTTCCCAGTTCAAGTGAAATCTACTCTTATCATTCCCAGGTACCTCCAAATATTATTGGTGTCATAATTTAACCCATTAATTGGCCCATTTTCTTTAATAACCCCTCTCTCATCTCTTAGCAGACACAGTTGGCACTGCTGAATCCAGTACTTTTCACCAAAACTACCTCTCAAGACATGCATGCCTCCTGGGGCAGCGTAGGTGGATAACTGATTTCCCTGGGCACCCTTGCTTCTTGCCATTCTGTTATCCTCAGAGCAGCTGAAATGTTTAGTAGACTGTTCATTGTTGGCTTTCATAAGAACAAGAACAGTGCTTGGCGTGGAGCAAGGAAGGACTCAAGAAGTTGAGAGAATCCACTGATCTGCGAGTTCCTTGCCAATCCACATTCCTGGATCATCACCTCTATTGTGTTTCTTGTACCCGAAGCACAGTCAGGCAAACAGCAGGTACTCAAAGTGTATTTGGTCAATGAGTGGCCGAATTACTGGGAGCAGTACAAATGAAGCACGGATGCCTCCTTTTGCTCCTTTCATGGTAAGGGCCCATTGGGATGTTAAAGGGACAAGTCTCTCCAGAATTAGTAATGGATCCTTTGTTAGGATGAAGATCTGGAGATCACAGAGGATGAGAAAGTGCTGGAGGTGGGGATTTGATTGAAGAGGGAGTACAGGAGCAGAGCTGCTGGGACATGGTGTGCGGGGAAATGAAGGCGTGAACCCCACATGGAGGAGGTGCCATCTCTAGATGCAGGAAAATGAGAGTCTGAGCTTTCAAAAGCAAAGGAATAAAAATGACCCTGGGAGTTTAGCACAGTGAACAATAACTGAGTTTCCCCTCTTCCATTCACTCTCACCTCCATGCTTACATCATTCTCTTTTTATTTCTCCCACCCTAGTTGTACTGAGTGCTTCCTACATTCCAGGAATAGTGGAGAAGCGAAGGTACAGAGGAAATTCCTTGGAAAGGGAAACAGTAAACCTGTGCGTGCGTGTGTGCGTGCGTGTGTGCGTGCGTGCGTGCGTGCGTGTGCAAATGTATGCCACATGCATGTAGCTGCCCATGGAGGTCAGAAGAGGTTGTCAGACTCCCTGGAGTTGGAGTTTCAGGCAGTTGTGAGCTGCCTGATATGGGTGTTAGAAATCAAGGAGGACAGTGTTTTGTCAGGCTTAGATGAAATTGTAAGAGTATGGGCTGAAATAATGGCAGTGGAAATGGAGAGAAAGAGATTTTGAGACAAATGCAGGAAGAAATTATAGGATGGTAACTAACTGGATGTACATCGGCACATGAAAAGAGTGTTTAAAATCCTCACAAGGTGTGTGATTGTGGTAGTACGAGACCTTTCACAGACACTGATCACATCTAGACCTTGGAGGGTCAGAGTGTGCTGAGCTTAGGTGCCTGACGCCCATGGCCAGCTGGATGTATAGGCTTGAAGCCCAGTAGAGAATTCTGAGCGTGAAGGCAAACATCAGCTCATAACCTTGACAGGCTGCCGCAGGAATGGGCTGAGTAGAACTGAGAGTGCGGGATAGAACTTTGGATACCAAGATATTTATAGTGTGGCTAGGAATGAAAAGAGGGGGAGTAAAACAAGGACAGAATGAGATGCTGGAGCTGAGGAGGAGGAAGAGGAGGAGGAGGAGGAGGAGGAGGAGGAGGAGGAGGATGCGATGTCAATAGAAGAAAACATCACAGCTGGGGTCAATGACAGAAGAAGAAAAGCACATCGGTGTAACTCAAGGATAACAGGACTCTCATTTAATTTCTCAAAGCCAATTTGCTCAGTGTTAAAGCTGAGGGAGAATTTTGTTTGCAGACCTCAGAGGCAGATTATTGACTTGCTTCGAATGGGTGAGTGAGGCAGGAGAAGAGAGAGAGGTTATCTCTTTCCTTCCGGTCTCATTCAGGCTGGCTTGCAATCTGGATCTCTATTAGTGTAAATTAGGTCTTTCTTTTCATTTATCTCCCTATCTCTGCCTCCTTTTCTGCCGACTATATCACAGGAACTTGGAGAACAGAAGTTTGGGTCTTAATTCCTCATGGATAAGTGTTTTTTTTTTTTTTCTCTCTCTCTCTCTCATTGAAGCTTATTTCTTCTTTCAGTGAGTTAACAATGACAGTCCTCCCCACAGTGCACCCAGGAGAAGAGTTAAAGCTGGGTTAGGACACCCGTTGACATAGTGCTATATCCAGAGTCATCAACCATGTCAAACTGACTTTCTATTTCTGTAAGCCTTGATCCTTTGCTCAGAGCAGGCGGAATGTGTTATTCTGACTTTAGTTCTTCGGATTGAAAGACTAATCAGTGTTATGATGTCCTGAGTGTTTCAAGTGCAAGGACCAGGAAACAGGATCTTCCTTTCCTCCGTGGAGCCGGGGTACAGGCAATGATCACAGGCAGGAGCCAGGCAAATATTCTATTTATTGTTATGTTCAAACCTACACCCTTTAAATACATTGGTGATTTCTGGTTCTAGAAGCATTTGATTACATTGGGTAGGGCAAGGTGAGTGAGGAAGTTTAAGACTGTAGAGGCAAGGTGGTCAGGTGACTGACATAGGCAGAATCTTTTCTTCTTACCTTACAGACTGAGGATGCTGGCCAGGTGTTGCATGCAGGATTTGGTGGAATCGAACTGGACCTGACTCGGAAGTCTCCCTGAGGGCTAATGCTCTCAGTGTCAGGAGGTGCGAAGCAAGCTGCCAAGCAAAAGCAATTACAAATCGTACCCAGCTGTAAAGTTTACAAACCACACCAGTGATTGGCCTGGCAAGATAATCCCAATAGTACTGTAGTGGTGCTTGTATCTAACCAACAGATGTGTGACTGAGCTTTAAGACTGCTTGGTTGGCAGGAGTTCATGCCTGGGACAGTAAACCTAGGCAACTACCCGTGGTTGGAGAGGTCATAGATCCTAGAGGAGACCCTATTACTGTTATTTTCTTCAATTAAAATTGTTTCTAATTATACCCTAAATACCTATTCTTATGTTCATGGATAAATGAAGTTCTCACCCCTCATCAATGAAGCTTCCTTTTGCAGCAGACAGAAGCTATTGCAGAAATCCACAACTGGTCAAAATTCAGAGAATAAGTGATGTGTGCCCAGTCCCAATGGTTTATTTATAAAGCAATCCCTCTACCTAAGGCCAGGGAACATCACAAAAGAAGAAGTAGAAAGATTATAAAATTGAGTAGAAGGATGCCTGAACAAGATCTCAATCCTGACACCAAAGCCCCACCCTTAAAAGAAGAACTACAGGCAATCGATGGGTGTTGAGAGAGCGGGAATCAATTTTCTTCAGGATGAGACTCCTGATAGGTTATCCAATATCAAGTAGTCATCCTTAAATGTTTTTTATTGAACAAATAAAATACTAAATGGACTCAGCAGGCTGTACTTGTGTGTGTGTGTGTGTGTGTGTGTGTGTGAATAAGAAGAGGTCATGAATTCAAGATGGGTTTGGAGGAACGGGGGAGGAGTTTTAGGGGGTGAGATAGAGGTGGGCACGATATAAATACAATACTCGTATGAAATTTTAAAAATAAAGAAAAATAATTTCAATAGTTTTTTTTGTGTGATTTAATCATCATTTTAATCATTGGTAAATCTTCTAGTGGAAAATAAATTTTTAATCAACTCATCTTTTAATATATGATGACTAAAATAATGTACTGGTTAAGCAAATAATGTTACTTTTTCTTAGCTTTTCTACATCAATTATGAATAACTACACTAAGATATTAGGAATTCATCCATGCAAAATTATATGAATAAAATTGCTTTCTTCTGCAAACTCACAAAATAGAGGCTCAGTAAACTGCCAGGAGACAGAAAACACCAAATGATCTCATGCATCACCCTGAAGCTTCTGCTCTGGCACACCTTGAAGACCTGGCCGTATGTCTAATTAAATGTCTGAAATGATTCATGGGCTACAATGTGTATCTTAAAAGTGGAGTTCAAAGGACAGAGTTGCTTTTCTAGACTTTACTGGTTCAAACAGGAATCTTGAATCACCTCAATAAAATTCGTAGCGAATGATTCACCTGAGTTTGGACAAGAACAAACTGACCAACACTCATTTACTCAGACTTGTAAACTGTTCGTGCTCTCTTAACTGCATAGGGGTTTGGAAGGCATTTGCTTATTTATGTAATTGTTTGTTGTTGTTGTTGTGTGTGTGTGTGTTCAGGTTTTTTTTTTCATTTTGCACGAATTAGAAAAAAAAAACAAACTCTTTTTATTACATGCTGATCGCCTGTTACTAGGACTTGTTCTAAATGCTCTTGCTATAGCTGAGAATAAAACAAACAAAGCAGTGAATAAATTGGCATGTTAAAGAATGGTGGTGCCATGGGTAAGAAATAAATAAATAGGAAAGGCATACAAGAGTCGGAGAGGGAAATAAACGGCATTTCTGGGTAGTAAAAGAGAGGGGGTCTGGCTGTGAGGCTAACACCTGAATGAAGGGGCTCCCCTCTCCAGCCAGTAGAGAGCATCCTAGAAAACCACATGTGGACATGATGCACAGATCAAGAGATTGTGGGGAGGCCCCTCCAGTGCATACACCTTAAGCACAGCTTCTGCCTCTATGGACAGGCGACACAGGAGAAGAGGAGGCCGAAAGAATGCAAGACCTCAAATACCAAGAAGACTGCTGTGTGCCTCATAGAAATGACTCTATAAACAAGATTAGAACAATGACAATATCAGTAGACGTGCTAACGCAGGAGGGAAAAATCTCATGGGGTCCTACTTCTAGCCAAACAAACAAACAAACAAACAAACAAACAAACAAAATAACCAAAAACCAAAACCAAAAACAAACAAAAAACTACAGGCAACGAATGACTGCTGACAGAGCGAGAATTGGCCTCTCCTGTAAGGAGCCCTTTGATTGGTTGTCCAATACAGAGTGGATTAAGGGAGCCTGACTATGAGGCACTGTGCTGAGAGTCTCCTTGTCAGGAGCTGTGACCTCGATGAAATGCAGTACCTGAATGAACACTGCAAAAGGCGAAGCCATGCTCCTTCATACCTTCTGCTGGGTGCAGAGCCCCGGAAGGCACTGAAAGAGGCAGGTCAGGGATACTGTTGTTGCAGTTTGTAGACTTCATCTTTCCAGGACACAGAGCACAGTTTAGAAGCGCGGAGAATATGTCCAGAGGGGCAAACAGGGACATCAGACACAAGCTCACAAGTGACAGGAACAGCGAAGATGTCACTGTGATTATGAGGGAGTCGCAGAGGGGAGAGTATCAGGGGATGAGATTAGACAAGTAGCAGACCAGAGTTTCTTGGGCACTCCTGGGCATTGTAAGGTTCATAGTCTTTAGGGGTGTGCTGGAGAGTTCTGTCTGAGAAGGTGATATGAGCTGACATACCCGATCTCTCTGGCTGCTAGGTTAAACATTGACCGTGGTGAGGCAATGATAAAGTTCTGAGGCCAGCAAGGTTGCTCTTCCACAATCAAGACAGTGATCTGGACAGGCACATGCAGTGGTGGATTTAAGAAATGGTGTGTTTCTGAATAAATTTTAAATGTAGAAGTTTGGAGAGAGGTATAGCTTAGAGATAGAGTGCTTGCTCAAACACGTGTGAATCCCAGCTTCAATTCTCAGTATTGCATCCAAGACCAAACAAACAGACCAAGGCTGTTGAGATGGCTCAGTGGCTAAAGGTACCCACCACCAAACCTGATGACTTGAGTTTGACTCTCAGGACCCACGCGGTGGGAGGAAAGAATGACTCCCACAAGTTGTCCTCTCCTCTAACCCGAACACATGCTCTGCGGTATGCAGTTCCTGCCCCCAAATAGATAAAAATTAATAAAAACGATCAACTCTAGAAATGACATGAAAATAAAGGGGGGACTATTACTAAGGAATTGGAGGGGAAAGCAGGAGCTGAGAGAGAAAAGTGAGAGTCATATGGGAGACAAATACAATTAAGGTATTTCACATAGTATGTGCAAATGTCATGTTAAAATTCACTATTCTGTATAATTAATGTATCCTGAACAAAGGCTCCCTACTAAAAATAGTAAAGCCAATAGAATTTTCAGAAAGATTGGAGGGAGATGTCAAAGAAAGAAGAATTGAAGAACTGGTCATAATTCAGAGTTGGAAGGATGAAGCTGGCATTGATTGACTGGGAAATCTGGGTGGTGGGGGCAGCATTTCTTCAGAGCACTAGCTAGTCATATTTGGACTCACTCAGTGTCTCACAGGGCCTGGTAAGAAACTGGCCTTCTGCATCTTTCATTTAGGAGATACATTCTAGTGAATTCTTATGACTCTGATGCCACCGCACCCATGGGCTGGCCTTTCTTTCATAAGAAGCAGGGCTCAGTTACCTCTGCTATGGCTGTCACTTTCTGCCTCCTTCCAGTTTCTCAATGGGTTGTTCCAGTCACCTTTCTTACAGAACAGTCTGTTGACTGTCTCCCTGGGAGACGACTAGATATATCCCGCTGACCTTATACCAACTATGGACTGTGTGGGTATGAAGTGACTGCATCCAGATTCTCTGGCACTCATTCATTACTGTTTGCTAAAAGCCCTTTGATTAAATGGTGTGAAAGCCTGCTTTGGCACTGCCCCAGACAACCATTAAAGGCCCAATGATCCTTCTTTATTTTGTGCTCCACCCATTGGTTGAGTATGTACACTCTGCACAGCTCCTCCTTCCCAGTGGCCTACTGGTCCAGTTTCCCTCTCTCTCTAGGATCTTAAAATAGCATTTATTCTTTGTATTATTTCATGAGTTTTGTTGAGCTACCTCTTCTGTATCTCCCCTAACCCATAGACCTGAATTTATCTTCTTCTCCTGCTTAGATCTCTCCTAAGAATGGCAGTTTTGGCCAAGGACCCAGGGAATATCACAAAAGGGACAAAAAGAATATAAGAGCTGGAGGAAGGGTTGGGGAGCAGTGCAGGATGCTGAGTTCCAGTTATGATGTAAAGGTTGCACTCCTGAACCCACAGGAACTTTGATAAACTGCATAAGATTGCCACAAGATTTGACATGTCATCACACCGTCATGGAAAGTAAGAGGGGTTTCTGGGGCCAGTCTCCCCAAGAATTTGCACTCAATTAATGGTTGATAGAGGAGACATTTTCCTTAGTGATATGATCTAATTACTCATGAGGTATACATGCTCCTACAAACAAACCTTCAATCATACCTCTGCAAAAACAACCTTATTAACATTCTTTGGGTCACATAGAAAAGGACTTGAAAGCAGAAGGAAGGCCATTTGGAAGGAATAAAAGGGGTGTTAGTAGGAATGTGGTGGGAGAGAAGAGAGAGTAACTGGGGAATTATGATCAAAATACATTACATATGAAAATGATATAAAGAAATTCATTGTTATCTAAAAATCAATACATGCTAATAGAACTTTAACAACATCAAAAGCAAATAGCTATTTTGGTAGGAGTCACCAGAGTTCATACACGGGGTATGAGGGCATCTCCTATGTATTTTCCTATGAGAAGAAAAAAATTTCCCAAATGACCCGAAGCTTTAGCATGCACCAGGATCATTTGTAGGTCTTGCTAAAGCACAGACTGCCCCCACACCAGAAGTTTGGACTGGACAGGGATGGGTGGATTTGAGAATTTGAATTTATTCCTTTTGTGGTAAGGATCACCACCTGGGAACTGTACTTGAAACAATCATAGATGGTTAGTAACAAGAAGAAAATGGTTATTTTTGGGAGCAGTGCTAGCAAGTAAGTCTATGTAGAGGTACTGTGGGCCTCGAGAATTTCTCCTCTGATCACTTAAATATTATCAGTGAAAGGAACAGAATGGTTATCACTTGGGGATAGGATGGTGAGAAGGTGTTGGAAATTCGACGAGAGAAGAAACAGTATGTGATACTTTGAATGTGTAATACTCTCCACAGGCTGAGGTTTTGAATGCTTAGACTTTAGTTGGGTGGCACTATTTAGGAAGTTCTGAAAACATCAGACTTTAGGGCTTAGCAGGATGAAGTAGATCACCAGGAGTATCTTGTCTTTCCTCCTTCTTGTCTACAATGACAGGGAGAACTCCTCCATCACATCCTACAGCTACCACAGTGTTCTGTCTAAGCACTTGGGGTGGTCAAGTGATTATGAACTGGCACTTCTGAAAGCATGAGCCATACTAATAATAACTCTTCCCTTTAGTTCTTAGGCATTTTGGTCACAGCATGCACAAATAATTACATCCAGTATCTTATAGTCATTTAGTGATGCATATAAAAGTAGGAAAAAGGACTGTGGCATAACTTTTGCATAGCAATAAGGACCAGTGAGCAGCTGCAAGTCATACTTTTGCAAAAAACCATCAAGCATGCTTGTGCATCTTATTCTAGGAATATTTAGCTCTGTAGATGGAAGTTTAGGCAGGTAGAGAGATGAATTTGATGAATCCAAACTTTGATAAGAGAGTACTATGAAGTAGGAAGGAACAAAGGATGCATTGATGGTATTTACAAGGGAAGAATTATAATGATCGAAATAATATTTAGGTTATTATAAGGAGGAAAAGCAAGATAGTGGAAGAGTGACATACAGTGGAAAGGGGGCATGGTTAAGAGAAAGAGGTTTTATAATTAGCATTATATTAATTAGTAGTACCAGAGACTAGAAGTCTAGAGATAGAAATCAAGAGTTTGTATTTATTTGATATTACAAGATGTGGTTTATCACCATGGGAGTTTGTGGTTGAGGAAGTATTGATCAAGATTATAGATGATGGGTTGGGGAGATGGCTCAGCAACTAGTAGTTCTTGCAAAGGACTTGGGTTTGGTTCAAAACACCTGTAGTAGTTCATACCCACCTGTAACTCCACTCCCAGGTGATCTGACACCATCTGCTAGCCTTTGTGAGCACCAGGCAAAAATATGGTTCAAATACATACTTATAGGCAAATTCTCATAGGCATGAAATACAAATAAATAAATCTTTAAAAAATTACATTCATTTGTTTTTATGTGTATGAGTGTCTTGCCTATAGGTATGTATATGTGCCTCGTATGTGGTGCCATGGAGGTCCAAAGAGGGGGTATGCTATCTTGGAACCATAGTTACAGCTGGTCATGAGCCACCATGTTGATGCTGAAAAGTGAACCTTGAACTTCTGCAAGAAAAAAAAATAAGTCATCTTAACTGTTGAACCATTTCTCCAGTCCCTTACCCCTTTCTTTAAGATTACAGATGACAGACATCTAAGAACTGAGAATCCTCAGTGTCCCAAACATCATTTAAATAGATCTTTAAATTATTAAGAGCAGAAAGAGAAGCAATTTTTGATGACAGCAATCTTGATGCTAAGAATTTTGAGAAATAAGAGGGATTCAAACCTAAGGGTTTAGGAAAGATTGAGGGGAAATAGTCTGGAAGTGGCAATGAGAAGTGAGGAGCTCTTCTAACCACCTAGTAGTATCTAGCGATTGTCGGAAGAAATCTGCTCCCTTTGAGAAGACGAGGGGTGACAAGTCCTCTGGGGGATCCAAGTTGCAGGCAGACTAAGGTCAATAAACTGAAGCAGAGGTTGAGGATGGGCAACTCTTTTGGTGACATCTGACTGAAGCTCCAGAGAGGAGAGAGAGAGAGAGAGAGAGAGAGAGAGAGAGAGAGAGAGAGAGAGAGAGAGAGAGAGAGAGAGAGAGAGAGAGAAGATTCAGCATGAGGGAAGCTCATGTGTGGAGATCTCTGGGGCTCAGAGTAAATGATTCTGTTACGTCAGAATCAGCTTCTTACAGTAGCTGATCTTAGAAATGGAATGAGCCATGATTTGATAAACCCCTGTGGCCTCAAGCCAAGATGCATTATTACGACTGGAAGTTAGGAGAGAGGGAGGGGTGGGGTTCTGGGACTCCTCACCCCAGCTTCAGTTCTGAGGTTAGGCTAGGGAAAGCTTACTCTGAAAGCAAATGGCTTTCTTCTAGAAAGGGAGTCTTGGCCAATTGGGAAAGGATTGACCTGGAGTGCACAGCCCAAAGCATTTCAATTAGAGGAAATGATCTTGTAAATGTTGGTTGCCTGAGAGAAAAACTCTTAAAATAATTTTGTAGAGGAAGCATTTAGAGAGGACTCTGCAATCGAACTTAAAAAGCTCAATGGGACAGAAATACCAGGGAAGTCCCCATTATTTGCCTACCTCACAACTGGTTAACTTCATCATTTTCATAGCTTTTAGTGACCTTTGAAGGAATATTTCTTTTCCTAACTATATGTGTAATAACAGTTGCTTTGGCTGAGTGCTGTGCTGTAAACAGGGCTACTGAAATGTCTGGGCAGAACTTTGCTCTGTAGGTACTGCATTTGGTGGCACAAAACTGAACGGATCTCGTGTTTATTGGATGTTTCCCGTGCGCGCAGTACTGGGTTACATCCCCTGTGTGATGCAGATCACCTCTAAGATGTTTGGTGGCTCAAGGGAACCTAAATTTTGCTTTTCACTTCTCAGCATTTTTCCCCCCTGAGAACATTTCTAGATAATATAAAAACTGCATTCTGGGCTGAATTTTATTATGGCCATTATGAAAATTAAAATGTATGATTTAAGAGAAGGCCTATATACTGACGAACTCTTACCTATGAATATATTATCAGGGTGACTTCCTCGCTCCAATTTTCTGCAGTTCAGTATATGACACCGCTGTTCACCTGGCCACTTAGGGCCCTGACCAACTACTTCAAAGTTCCTCGTCATTACCTGGACTGCCACCAAAAGTCATACAGCTCGTCTTCTGCTCTTGTTCTCCTGAAGCCTGATTTACATACAGAAAGCAAAGTGACCTTTTAGAAATGCCAATTACATTACATTCCTTCTTATCTCAGAAATATCCCAGAGACTTTCCACCCCATTTATTATAAAATGCAAAGAACAAGCTCTATGTTTCCACCCCCATGTGCCCTGGCCACACCGCTCTTCTTTCTGTTCACTAAAAATACTAAATATTGAATTGCAACCTGGACCTCTGTCTTTGCACTGTCCTTGTCTGAAGCAGTTTCCCCCAACATATAGACAGCCTCGGCTCCTAACATTATTCAGGTCTCTATGCAAATGTCTCCTCAGAAAGGACTTTCTAGGTCTTGTTTAAATAGCTACTTTTTAAAACCTCTTATTGCCACTGTTTCTACTATGCTTTATTGCCCTTTATTGGTTCATATTATACTGCATATTTATTTATTTATTTTAGGTTTTTTTTTTCCAAAAAAAAAAAAAAAAGAAAAGAAAAAAAAAAAGCTTCCTGGGGTCAGGAGTTTCATTTGATTTCTCTGTTGTGTGAGGGCAATTACTACAACCACAACCCGGGGAAAAACATAAATGAACGAAGCACATCCCTTCAGGTAGATTTTTTTTTTTTTGCAGTGATGAACATTTGATAACTGGCCTGCATTTGTTTCTTTGTTCTAAGTGCTGTGATCTAAGTAAATATTTCTGATAAGTAAACAGAAAAAAAATAAGCCATGTTATATTTTTATATCTCAAACTTTATGGTGGCGAGCCAGATCTGAAACAAATACTTCATACAACTTTATTTCATTACAAATTAAAAGAATAAATACAGCCAGGCAGTATTGGCACACACCTTTAATCCTAGCGCTCAGGAGGCAGAGGCAGCCAGATCTCAGCGAGTTCAAGACCAGCCTGATCAACAGAGCTAGTTCCAGGGCAGCCAGGGGCTACATGGGTTTCAAGAAACCCTGTCTCGAACCTCTCTCAAAAAGAATAAATACAAGTACTTTGTATATATACTAGATACACAAAGGTCATATTACAAATGACTAGGTCTGCAGACAGTTAATTGTTTTGAGAGGAGGCCAAGATTATGGCTTTAATGGTAAACATATTACTAAATGAGGCAAATAAGATACATTTTTACTTTGTTCTATTTGAATATTAGAAAGCTATGGCATTCTTTTCAAGGCTTAAAGCCAAGGAACTGTTTTTATAATTGAAAGCAAAAATGAATATATTTTAACTATATATATGTACTCTTACGAATATATTTAAAATATACTTTGAGAACGATCAAGACAAAAAAATCCATGTTTTCCATGTTTTCACACAACTGAACATGACAGAAATTTCTTGAAAAATGACATTAGTGGTGAAGGTAGTTCCAACTACGAGGAGCACAATTTATTCACTTTCAACCTAGCTCATTCTTTGCCCTTTCGCATTTTTTTCTCCTATAAAGAAATAAGATTTGACATTGTCAGATATGAAATTCTGTCCCTTCTTTTCTGTGGTGACCACTTTAATTCTCTCCTTCTGAATTTTCTGAGGTGCCTAGCAACAAGAATTGGGGATGGCCAGAGCATGACTCAGATGTCAGGAAATGCGGTATCCAGCCCCCACTTTAGTGTGGCCTTGAGCAAAACTGCTGACCTCTTCCAGCCTCTTAAAAGGAGCTATCGCTCTCACTGGCCTTTAAAATGCCTTTGTGTCCTAAGTTCCTGGATTTATGATGTTTCCAACCACCCACTCCAAGATTTCCTCTCTGACATTGCACTTGACTGATAAGGCCAAAGTCGAGTGGCTGAAAATACTGTGCAGTCCTTGATGCTGGCTCTTTTCGCTCTCACTGCCCCATGTCGTAACTGGATTGACAGTCTTGGGTTCCACAAAAGAGTTCGTTCTTGTTGGGAGCTCAGGTGGCTTCTGATATGAACATCATTCCAGAAGAATTGTCATGTATGACAATGAATGGACAAATGGTGTCTTCTGCTGAATTTAACATCCAAGATTTAATACAGTTAAAAAGAATGATGTAAATATCTTTGTATGCACCAGGGTACTTACAGGAGAGCATATTAAGTTCTGTTTCTTTTCTAGTATGCGTCTTACAGATGTCCAACTTTCCTAAAAATAACTTTAATGAAGATAATTTAAACATAAAACAACATACATTTTTCAAGTGTATTGTTCTATGAATTGTAACAAATGTATAATTATGGCTTTTTGTGTGTGTGTATGTGTAGAGGTCAGAGGTCAATCATAAGTGCCATACTTGAGGTGATACTCTTCTTGTTTTTTTTTGAGACAGGTATCTGACTGGTTTTGAGTTCATTGATTAGGGTAGAGTAGCTAGCTGGTAAACCCTAGGCACCTGCCTGTTCCCACTTCCTCAGTACCAGAATTACAAAGCTCATGTCACTATGCCTGTTTTTTTTTTTTTTTTTTTTTTTTTAATGTGGGTTCTGGAGAATGAACTCAGGTTCTCATTCTGTAAAGCAAACAATTGATTGGGCTGCAGCTCCAACCCTGTAGAGTATATAGGTTAAATTTGCAAGTCTCCAAAAGATATATTGGAGTTGTAACTCACAGTACTTCTGAATGTGATTAAATATATGGTCTTTACTGAAGACTCAAGTTAAAACTCTGGTCTGTTTTGGGACAATTTTTTTGTACATTGTGAAGATGTGTCTCTGCTGAAGAACATTCGGATTGGTTTAGTAAAGAGCTGAATGCCCAATAGCTAGGCAGGAAATGATAGGTGGGACTTAAGGGAAGAGATGGAAACTCTGGGAAGAAAAGAGGCAGAATTCACCAGCCAGACATGGAGGAAATGAGACATACAGTAGGGAGGAGAGGTAATGGGCCATGTGGCAGAACATAGGTTAATATAAACAGGTTAACTTAAGTTATAAGAGCTAGTTGCAAACAAGCCTAGGCTAAGGCCAAGCTTTCATATTTAATAAGAAGTCTCTGTGTCTTTATTTGGGAGCCGGTGGTTCAAAGAAAGTCTGACTATAGGGTTTATGAGGATAAGCTTTAATCCAGTATGACTGGTAGCCATGTAAAAGGGAACCATTTGTATGGAGGTATGGACACAGGGAGAGTGCCTTGTAAGGACAAGAATTTCATGCTTCTGCAAGCCAAACAGTGGCCAGAACCATGAGCTCTTACTTAGCACTTTCAGAGGGAGCATGGCCCTGCCAACACCTTGACTTCAGATTCCAGCATCCAGAGCTGTGATACTATACAGTTCTGTCTTTCCAGCAACTGCATTTGTGGCACTTTATTTTTGGAATCACTTGGTCTGCTGTACTCAGTACTGTGAATAGCATATAATGGAGCATACCTTGAATGCACACGTCCTATTGGTGCTCTCTCTTTCAGACTTGGTAATGTTTTGTTTCCTTGATGTAAGTTTGGCAAAGACAGCCCGAAGACTTCCCTTCTGGACCAGAGAGCTCCCAGCCTGTCCCCGACTGCCATTCTGGACCAGAGCTTGCCCCTGACTTCCCTTCTGGACCAAAGAGTTGGACAAGAGAACTCCCTTTTGGACAAGAGAGAGAGTCCTCCTGAGTCTGTCAGATCTTTGTGAAACAAGTCCACTGATAAGACCAAGAAGGAATCACAAGGAGATGGGCAGACGTCAAAGCAGAAGTACATACAGCAAAATGAAGAGCAATACAGCATCACCAGAACCTAGCTCGCCTCCAACATCTAGACCTGAACACCAAAAATTGGAAGAAGCAGAAGAAAGTAGCCTTATGAGTAACTTCATGAAGAAGGTAGAGGCGTGTGTAGAGGAAAAGACAAGAAAATTGGAAGAACGCTGTAAACAACTAGAGGAAAGGGCAAACAAATTAGAAGAAAACAATAAAGCCCTCCAAGAAAACAATAAAGTCCTGGAAGAAAACCTTAAAATCCTGGAAGAAAACAATAAAGCACTGAAAGAAAATCATGAAAAAGCAATGAAACAAACAAAGGAAACAGTCCAAGATCTGAAAAGGGAAATTGAAAAAATGAAAAAGACACAAACAGAGGGAATGCTGGAAATAGAAAACCTGAGTAAAAGATCAGGAACTTCGGATGCAAGTATAACCAACAGAATGCAAGAGATGGAAGAGAGGATTTCTGGCATTGAAGATACAGTAGAAGAAATAGTTCCATCAGTCGAAGGAAACACTAAAGCCAACAAAGTCATGAACCAAAATGTCCAAGAAATCTGGGACACCATAAAAAGACCAAACTTACGAATTATAGGGATAGAAGAAGGTGAAGAATACCAACTCAAAGGCACAGAAAATATATTCAACAAAATTATAGAAGAAAACTTTCCCAACTTAAAGAAGGAAATGCCTATGAAGATACAAGAAGCCTATAGAACACCAAACAGACTAGACCCCCAAAAAAAGTCCCCTCGACACATAATAATTAAACAACTAAATGTACAGAATAAAGAAAGAATATTAAGAGCAGCCAAGGAAAAAGGCCAAGTGACCTATAAAGGTAAACCCATCAGAATAACACCCGATTTCTCAATGGAGACTTTGAAAGCCAGAAGGACCTGGACAGATGTAATCCAGACACTAAGAGACCATGGATGTCAGCCCAGACTAATATACCCAGCAAAACTTTCAATCATCATAGACGGAAGGAACAAGACATTCGAAGACAAAACCAGATTTAAACAATACCTATCCACAAACCCAGCCCTACAGAAAGCACTAGAAGGAAAATTCCAACCGAGGGAAGTCAGATACACACTTGAAAACACAGGCAATAGATAAAGCCACAACAGTAAACCCCAAAGAAGAGAAGTACACACACACTACCACCAAAAATAACAGAGATGAAGAATCACTGGTCATTAATATCCCTTAATATCAACGGACTTAATTCACCTATAAAAAGACATAGACTTACAGAATGGATACGAAAGCAGGACCCATCCTTCTGCTGCATACAAGAAACACATCTCAAATTCAAAGATAGACACTACCTAAGAATAAAAGGCTGGGAAAAGACTTTTCAATCAAATGGTCTTAAGAAACAAGCAGGGGTAGCCATCCTGATATCCAACAAAATAGACTTCAAACTAAAATCAATCAAAAGAGATCAAGAAGGACATTACATCCTCGTCACAGGAAAGATCGACCAAGATGAAGTTTCAATTCTGAACATATATGCCCCAAACATAAGAGCACCCACATATGTAAAAGAAACATTACTAAAGCTTAAACCACATATAAAACCCCACACATTAATAGTGGGAGATCTCAACACCCCACTTTCACCACCGGACAGATCTCCCAAATCGAAACTTAACAGAGAAATAAAGGACTTAACTGATGTCATGACCCAATTGGACCTAATAGATATCTACAGAACATTCCATCCTAACAAGAAAGAATATACTTTCTTCTCAGCACCCCATGGAACTTTCTCTAAAATCGACCACATACTTGGCCACAAAGCAAATCTCAACAGATACAAAACAATCAGAATAACCTCCTGTGTTCTATCAGATCACCATGGTTTAAAGCTAGATTTCAACAACAACAAAAACTACAGAAAACCTACAACCTCATGGAAACTGAATAATGCTCAACTGAATCACCAATGGGTTAAGGAAGAAATAAAGAAAGAAATTAAAGACTTCCTAGAGATCAATGAAAATGAAGACACCACATACCCAAACTTATGGGACACTATGAAAGCAGTGCTAAGAGGGAAATTCATAGCACTAAATGCCCACATAAAGAAGTTGGAGAAATCGCACACTAGTGAATTAACAGCACATCTGAAAGCTCTAGAACAAGAAGAAGCAAAGTCTCCCAGGAAGAATAGACGCCAGGAAATTATCAAAGTGAGAGGTGAAATTAATAAATTAGAAACTAAGAGAATAATACAAAAAATTAATGAAACAAAGAGTTGGTTCTTTGAGAAAATCAACAAGATAGACAAGCCCTTATCCAAACTAACCAAAAGACAGAGAGAGAGAATCCAAATCAACAAAATCAGAAATGAAAAGGGGGACATAACAACAGACATTGAGGAAATCCAGAGAATTATAAGGTCATATTTCAAAAACCTCTACTCCACAAAACTGGAAAACCTAAAAGAAATGGACATTTTTCTGGATAGATACCACATACCTAAGTTTAATCAAGACCAGATAAACTATTTAAATAGTCCAATAACCCCTAAGGAAATAGAAACAGTCATTAAAGGTCTCCCAACCAAAAAAAGCCCAGGACCAGATGGTTTCAGCGCAGAATTCTACCAGATCTTCAAAGAAGAGTTAATACCAATACTCTCTAAATTGTTCCACATAATAGAAACAGAAGGAACATTACCAAACTCCTTCTATGAGGCTACAATTACCCTGATTCCTAAACCAAACAAGGATGCAACAAAGAAAGAGAACTACAGACCGATCTCCCTCATGAACATTGATGCAAAAATACTCAATAAAATACTGGCAAACAGACTCCAAGAACACATCAGAACGATTATCCACCATGATCAAGTAGGCTTCATCCCAGGGATGCAAGGGTGGTTCAACATACGAAAGTCCATTAATGTAATACACCATATAAACAAACTCAAAGAAAAAAACCACATGATCATCTCACTAGATGCAGAAAAGGCATTTGACAAAATCCAACACCCCTTCATGATAAAAGTCTTGGAGCGATCAGGAATACAGGGAACATACCTAAACATAATAAAGGCAATATATAGCAAACCAACAGCCAACATCAAATTAAATGGAGAGAAACTCAAAGCAATTCCACTAAAATCAGGAACGAGACAAGGCTGTCCACTCTCCCCATACTTATTCAATATAGTACTTGAAGTTCTAGCCAGAGCAATAAGACAACATAAGGAGATTAAGGGGATTCAAATTGGAAAGGAAGAAGTCAAGCTTTCCCTATTTGCAGACGACATGATAGTATACTTGAGTGACCCCAAAGATTCCACCCAGGAATTGATAAAGCTTATAAACACCTTCAGCAACATAGCAGGATACAAAATCAACTCAAAAAAATCAGTAGCCCTCCTATATACAATGGACAAAGAAGCTGAGAAGGCAATTAGAGATACATCACCCTTCACAATAGCCAAAAATGACATAAAATACCTTGGGGTAACACTAACCAAGCAAGTGAAGGACCTATATGACAAGAACTTTAAGTCCCTGAAAAAAGAAATTGAAGAAGATCTCAGAAAATGGAAAGATCTTCCATGCTCATGGATAGGCAGGGTTAACATAGTAAAAATGGCAATCTTACCAAAAGCAATTTACAGATTCAATGCAATCCCCATCAAAATACCAACACAATTCTTCACAGATCTGGAAAGAACAATACTCAACTTCATATGGAAAAACAAAAAACCCAGGATAGCTAAAAGAAACCTGTACAATAAAACAACTTCTGGAGGCATCACAATCCCCGACTTCAAGCTCTACTATAGAGCTACAGTAATAAAAACAGCCTGGTATTGGCATAAAAACCGACATGTGGACCAATGGAATCGAATTGAAGACCCTGACATTAACCCACACACCTATGGACATATAATTTTTGACAAAGAAGCCAAAAGTGTACAATGGAAAAAAGAAAGCATCTTCAACAAATGGTGCTGGCATAACTGGATATCAGCGTGTGGAAGGCTGCAAATAGATCCATATCTGTCACCGTGCACAAAACTTAAGTCCAAGTGGATCAAAGACCTCAACATAAATCCAGCTACTCTGAACCTGCTAGAAGAAAAAGTAGGAAATAGTCTTGAACGCCTTGGCATAGGAGATCACTTCCTAAATATAACACCAGTAGCGCAGACACTGAGACAAACAATCAATCAATGGGACCTCTTGAAACTGAGAAGCTTTTGTAGAGCAAAGGATACGGTCAACAAGGCAAAGCGACAGCCTACAGAATGGGAAAAGATCTTCACCAACCCCACATCTGACAGAGGACTGATATCCAGAATATATAAGGAACTCAAGAAATTAGACATCAAAAGGACCAACAGTCCAATTGAGAAATGGGCTTTAGAACTAAACAGAGAATTCTCAACAGAGGAATCCCAAATGGCTGAAAGACATTTAAGGAATTGCTCAACTTCCCTAATCATCAGGGAAATGCAAATCAAGACAACTCTGAGATACCACCTTACGCCTGTCAGAGTGGCTAAGATCAAAAACACTGAAGACACTTTATGCTGGAGAGGATGTGGAACTAGGGGAACTCTCCTCCACTGCTGGTGGGAATGCAAGCTTGTACAACCACTTTGGAAATCAATATGGCGCTTTCTTAGAAAATTGGGAATCAATCTCCCCCAAGATCCAGCTATACCACTCCTGGGCATATACCCAAGAAATGCTCAATCATACCACAAGAGCACTTGCTCAGCTATGTTCATATCAGCATTGTTTGTAATAGCCAAAACCTGGAAACAACCTAGATGCCCTTCAACTGAAGAATGGATAAATAAATTGTGGCACATATACACAATGGAATACTACTCAGCAGAGAAAAACAACGACATCACACGGTTTGCAGGCAAATGGATGGATCTAGAAAAAATCATCCTGAGTGAGGTAACCCAGACTCAGAAAGACAAATATGGTATGTACTCACTCATAGGAAGATGCTAGATGTGGAACAAGGATGGCTAGACTGCTACTCACATCACCAGTGAGGCTACCTGGAAAACGGGACCCCAAAAAAGACACGGAGAAATGGACAAGATCTACATGAATAGCCTGGTCATGAGTGGGAACAATGAAGGGCGACAGTCGAGGGAAAGAGTGGGAGATCCTAGCTGGATCAAGAAAAGAGAGGGAGAACAAGGAATAGGAGACCATGGTAAATGAAGACCACATGGGAAGCTGAGAAGGGGAGGAAGCAGAGAGCTAGGGAGGCCCACGGAGATCCACAAAGATACCCCCTCAAAAGACTGCTGGCAATGGTCGCGAGACGGCAGGAACTGACCTACTCTTGTGATGGAATGGCCAGACACCCAAATAGTGATGCCATAAACCCCATCCAAGGACTGAGGAATCTGAAGGCAGACATCCACGGCTGGGCCCCTGGTGGAGCACTGGGAGTCTAATTAGTGAGTATGAAGAGGATTTATATGAGCGAGAATTGTTGAAGCCAAGGTTGGATAAAGCACCGGGATAAATAACCAAATGAATGGAAGCACAGGATCTATGAACCAAAGGCTGAGGGGCCCCCAACTGGATCAGGCCACCTGAACGGGTGAGACAGTCAGTTGGCTTGATCTGTTTGGGAGGCAGCTGTGCATTGGTGCCAGGTCCTGGGCTCGTTGCATGAGTTGGCTGTTTGAATCCTGGGACTTATGCAGGGACACTTGGCTCGGTCTGGGAGGGGGGAATGGACCTGCCTGGACTGAGTCTACCAGGTCAACCCCGGTCCTCGGGGGAGACCTTGATCTGGAGGAGGTGGGAATGGGGGGTGGGCTGGGGGGAGGGGTGGGCGAGAGGGGGAGAACAGGGGATTCTGTGGCTATTATGTTGAACTGAATGGTGTTGTAAAATAATAATAATAAAAAAACCAAAAAAAAAAAAAAAAAAAAAAAAGTTTGGCAAAGACAATGATAATTTTATACAGAGTAGAAAGATTTCTTAGGAAGAAAAGTAATCTTCAGAGTTTGAGCCATTTGATTATTCCAAAGTGATTTTAAAATGATCTTTCTTTTAAGAAAATCACACCCTGGTTAAGACTTACAAATAATCCCCTCTGAGTCAGGAAAAAGATGCTTGGCAGAGGGTGGTAACATGTGGTTTCCTACATATGTGATTTGACTTAAGGCTTGGGGGATGTGATATCAATCCTTTAGCAACAGGGAACCATTAGTGTTAGTGGCCTCTAAATGGAGCATCTGATGGTAGCTAAAGGCTGGCCAGAATGAATGAAGAACTAAAAGAAGGCGGCAGTTAAGAGAGTGTTGTAAAAACTTCGAGCATTAGGATTTAGAATAGACTGATGGTAATTAAAGAGAAAAAAGCCAGAAAGGAAATAAATCTTAAAGATAGGTTTAATGACCAGCTAGATATAAAGACGTGGGAAAGGAAGATTCTAGAACTAGTGGAGATTTATAACATACCAAAATTAGTCACTTTACTTGCTGTTGTAATAAAAACAAGAAAGAACCAACTTAAGGGAAAACAGGATTTATTTTGGCTCATGGCTTGAGGAGATACATGTTCATCATGGTGGGGTAGGCATGGTGGCCTGATTAGATTGTCTGTGATTGTGGGAGTATGAGGCAATTTGCTTACTTCTTGGGGGACCAGGAAGCAGAAAGAGATGAATGCTGACCTTCAGAGGTCTTTCTCTTTTTTTTTTTTTTTTAAATTTTTTTCCAGAATCCTAGCCCATAGTAAGGCACCTTCCACATTCAGGGCAGGCATTTCCCATCAGTCAATTCTCTGTAGAGGTACTCTCACAGACATCCTGTCTCAGTTTCTTTTCCTGTTACGTTGCTGTGATGGAATGCCCCAACAGAAGCATCTTAAGGGAGGAAAGAATTACAATGACTCTCAGTTCAAGGTATAGTCCATCATGGTGAGAGAATCAAGATGGCGGGAGACTGAAGCAGCTGCATCCAAAACAAGGACAAAGAGCAACAGATGTGTGTTTGCACTCAGCATCTTCTCTTTATTTCATACATTCCAAGATGCCCTACGAGGGAATGGTCCCACTCATAATTAAGACAAGTCTTTCTATACCAGTTAATGCAATCAAGATATTCATCCACAAGCATCCTCAGAGATACATCTTCTAGGTGATCTATAAATGACAACTCTAGCCATCACACACACACCCAACCCAACCCTTACTATTTTCCTAGGTGTTTCTTAGTCTAATCAAGCTGGACAGAGCAGGGAACCATCACAGTTCCCAACTTCTGATTCACCAGCTCACTCCCCTTCCCTTTTCTTAAATGTAAAGAGAGGACAAAGCAAGAATAATGGTTTTAGAATTTGTCTTCAAAGGAAGAAAGCTTTGAAAATATAATAGACATCATTACAGTGTTATGTAGCATTGGAAGCAGAGATATTTTTAATAACATTTCTGTACATAAGCCCATGGCTTTAAATCCTCTGGGCAAGAAAGCTAACTTGGAGGATGGCTAGGTCAAGGGCTGTTTAGGAGGGGAATGAAATGTTTCCTTTGGGAGGGAGCATGGGCAAAGGAGTGGGTTTATAGTGTTTCAGAGCTTTGGGGACCATCATGAACTTCATGAACTTCTCTACTGGTGTTGCTGGTGCAAACCTCACCTCAAAACTGCTCTGGATAAATAGTGTTTCTGCCAAGCCTGATGTTCAAAATTCCTTTTGGCTTTTCTATATTTCATCATGTTTTCCAGGGTGGCAAGTGTGTTCACTCTGGAAGACACATATATGTTTATGAAAAGACATAGAGATTTGGTCTAATCTTGTTCAAGGCTCCACACATGATAGAGAACATGCAGGGTTTTCTTCCTGAGTCCGGTTTATATAATTTAACCCGATATCTTCCAGTTTCATCAATTTTCATGAAAACAATAGGATTTCATTCTTTATGGTTGAATAATAGTCTAATATATACATGTCAATAATGTGCACACACTTGTACCATTTCCTGTGTACATTGAAATGTGTTGGAATATCACATTGAACATTGTTAATGTGTACAATCGATATATGTAAGAAAAAATTGAAGCAATATAAAGGAAAATGAAATAGCAATACCATAAAAATTAAATGTTGATCATATTACCTTAGGAAACTATAATGTACATTTGTAGCAATTACTCCTTCCCCATTTAATTTCCTTATTTGATTCTTATGATAAAACCAAGAAGGCCACATTATTTCCTTCACTTCAAAGATAAAGAAGTTTTATCTCTAAATATTTAATGTTTAAAATTTTCAAATTTATGCATCTTGCTTGACCTTTAGAGTTTCAGCTTTGCTCAGAGTGCTTATTTCTGTGCCTCTCTTTCTTTCACTCTTTCCCCCTTCTGTGTGTGTGTGTGTGTGTGTGTGTGTGTGTGTGTGTGTATGTATGTATATATATACACACATATATATATGGTGTATGTGTAGTGGTGTGTGTGATGTGTCTTTATTTTTGGTGTGTGTGTATGGTATGGTACATGTGTAGTGTATATGCTGTGCATGTGTGTGTGTGTGTGTGTGTGTGTGTGTGTGTGTGTGTGTGTGTGATGTGTAATGCATATGGTGTAGTTTGTGTATACATGTGTGTGTGTGTTGGGACGTTGTGACCTGAGTGATGACAGAATCATTTGTAGGGTTCATAGAAAGGCACATATTCTTTACTAAGCCATTTTCTGTCCTGGTTCCCTGTCACACACTGGGAAGTAGACAGAGGTGGTGAGTGGAGTTGCACTGAGTTCAGCCAGATTCCCTCAAGTCTCAGATGTAAAGTTTCAGTAGGGGCACAGTGCTGTGGTCTTCCCCTTCCTCCACTGATGCTGATTGGATGAGTCTTGGGAATATTTCAGTTGACTAAGTACTTCATTTTCAATGAGGTGCTGCATGTTCATAACCTTCCCGGTTAAAGTGGCAAACACGGTGGAAATATGCTAGAACAATAAGTAAGAAATGTATGCCTTCAGTAAGTTTTAAGCATGAGGTCACAGCAGCAAACAACCCAACTCTCCCTTGTCCGTGGGCCCCTGCTTGTGTCATTGTTGGTTCACCTTTGTACCACTCCCATGTCTCATGGTCTGACCTTGTCTTATGCACACAGGGCTCAGTTTTGCCTTGACTCAGCTGGCTGGTGCTGATACGGATGGCTCTCTTTGTCTCTCCCTTCTGCTCTGCTTCCCTGTTCTCCTGTGTCTGCCAATTCTGCCTCTTCAGCAGTTTCTGCCTTCAGCTGCTCTTGGCCTCCCGCCCTATGGCCACTCACCTCTCCACTGCTTCTGGTCCTGCCCTCTGCTCTACCCCTGATGTCCCAATGTATGTGACATTTTCTATCCAGGAGGTAGCAAGTACAGGCCTCTTTGCTCTTGTTAATTTATTATTCTCCTTTTTTTTTTTGACACACTTGCCTCCCATTCCCTGAAAAAGCTGCTGGGAAGAGCCAATGAGCAATACTTGCTGTCAGGTTTTCCTTATGGTTTCACATCATTCTTTTATGAGGCCCATGCAGCTTAGGGTGAGGACCTTACTTTACCCTCAGTAGCAGCATGGCAACCATCTGATCTTTCTCAGGGACAAGGAAGCTCTTAGCTGCACACGAGGCCTACTCATCACTGCCTGGGCCTCTTACTGAGGACTGCTAAGTTCTGATGACAAATGTGAATTAGATTTAGGTATACTCTTCTCTGCCCCTCCTCTTTCTCCTCCTTTCCCCCCCACTCCTTCTTTTGACAGAGTCTCTTGTAGCCCAAGCTGGCTTCAAACTTGCTATATAGCTGAGGATAACCATAAACTACCAGTAGTTCTTTCTGCTTCTACCTCTCAAGTGCTGGGATTACAGGTGTGCCATAGAATAAGCACAGTTTGTGTGATGTGATGTGTATAATAAGCAAGTACTTTACCAACTGAGCAAACATCCCTAGATTGAAACAAAGTTTTGATTTATCATACTGTTTTTGTGTGTCAATTTGACACAAGTTAGAGTCATCAAAGAGGAAGGAGCTTCAGTTGAGGAAATTCCTCCAAGACATCCAGTTATAAGACATTTTCCCAATTAGTGGTCAATGGGGGAAGAGCCCAGTCCATGGTGGGATGGTGTCCTCCCTAGGCTGGTGGTCCTGGGCTCTGTAAGAAAGTAGCCTGAGCAGGCCAGTAAGTAGCTTCACTCCATCGCCTCTGCATCAGCTCCTGCTTCCAGGATCCTGCCCTATTTGAGTTCCTGTCCTGACTTCCTTCAGTGATGAACAACAGTGAGGAAGTGTAAGCCAAATAAACCCTGTTCTCCCCAACTTGCTTTTTGGTCATAGTGTTTCATAGCAGCAATAGAAACCCTAACTAAGACATTTATAGTATCTATTGACAGTCAGCTGGATTTCCACTGTGATGATGCCCTCTACTATCGTAACAGAGGTGATGGTAGTAATGCTATCATGAGTATTAATAATAGTTATTTTTACTGTTATTAATTATTATTGGTAAAGTCCTCCAAAGACATCATTTGAAACTTAAACTTCTGGTTCCTCCTTGAACATTTTTTCCATGTTAAATAATAATATAGCCCATGTACAATAAAGACTGATGAGCTTCTAGTTGACCGTTAATCATTTGAAGAGACTCAGGAAGGTAACCTCTCATCCTCTTAGCGAGTTAGTCACTTTTGCAGCGGCACTCCAGTGACACGTGGACACAGCTAACTGGAGTATGCATGAGGAGCCAGGCGATGGGCATCTATCACAGTTTTAACAATAAACCCGTCAACCTACCTGCAATAGCACAAGCTTTAGCAATGAACTGAAGATGAGGGAGGCAAAGTTGAGAAATTCAATGCTTGGGATGACCGGGATGTATTCCAGGGTGGAAGAGTCTGGTTATTTTTGGGACTCTAACTGCATATCTCACATTGAAACATCTAGCAACTCCGGTTCGTGGGAAAAAATCTAGGATTGAAAAGAGCTGGGGATAAAGACAAAATTGACTAAGCACAGTTGCAGGACCCAAAGAGTAAAGGACATTCCCATTTGCTCCAGACTTTCCAGTGGCTTAGGGAAAGTATAGCCTGGTTTAGGGGCTTGAGTAGAAGTTGGGGAGCAGGAGAGTTCATGATAGGTGGGAAGTTCAGTTCATTACCAGAGGACTCTGGAGTTCATTAAAGAGTGCAAAGGACAGATTCAGCCCCCCCCCCGCGCCCCCCATGAGGAGAACAGAGAAAGGCTACAGCAGGTTGGCAAGGCTGTAGCTAAGAGATCAGGAGGTTAGAACAGGATTTAGGACCTAGAACAGATTAGATTTCTAGGTAGACAATCAGCTGGCCCAGCTCCTCCAGGCTCTTTAAATGACAGATGTTACAGTTCTTTATGTAAAACCAATGTGGGCTGAGATTGAATCAGAAGCTGGAGGGAGCAGAACTCCCTATTGAAGGAAGTAATCACTGCAGGAGAAGAGAGACATGGCAGGCCGTGACCAGCTAATATGGTGATATAACAGAATCACCGGGTAGCTGGTCTTCCTGGTTTTTCTGTGCTAGGGGTCTTTCTGGGATGTAAGACTGAAGCTGTAAAAGCCATGCAATTATGGGCAAAGTGGGATACATCAGCCACTGTATTAAAGAGATGTCAATTATTGTCTTAATGAAGTGCTTGCTAATGAAGTTGTTCAAGGTTAAACATGGAAAATAAAACCATGCATGCAATATGCGTTATATGGAATTGGTAGTAATCTGAGTGATAAGCACTTGTTTACTTCTTATTGATATATGTGTAATTGTAGATCTTAAAGCCTCTAAATTAAGAAAGATCTCAGATATCATTTTGTTTATCACTGTGTGAGTGATAAACTTGAGTCATGGGAGTGAGATCGATCATTCAAATTTGGGTATGTAGTGAAGGGGACAAATCTTTGGGGTGTAGATTCCTTCCTTGCCCTCATCAGTTCTTTCTCTTAGACCAAGAAATTCTTCATTCCTCCTCTTGACAAGATGCTTCCCTTTTGAGGCTGGTTGTTTTTCTAGTTATCTTTCTTCAGATGTCTATAGTGAACTCCACCATGGTGTCAGAATGACAGCAAGTTGTAACGCTTCTACAATGATTACTAATATGAATAAAACTGTTCCTCTTAGATTACAACCACTGTTACTTGAAAAGAAGAGAATGTCAGATAATGCTTGTAATGGCCCTATTTCATAAGTGGGTTGGAATGAAGCAAGCTGTGAATTTAAGTGGCCCATCAGCATATCTTGACAACCTGATATTTCTCTGATTTCCTGCTGCAAAGCTCTGAGGTGGAACCTTAGCTCTGGACTCAATTTACTTTTTGCAGCATGCCATTTTTTTATTTACTATCTAGACTATAAGTCAAGTTCATGATGTGTATCCCTACAGGAAGAAAAGAAAAAAGATACTACACAGTGACCAGAAACCTGTTATGAGAGAAGGCTATACCTGGAGAGTCGGTGTGAATGACAAACAGCCCCTCAAACTGCAAAGTTTAAAGGCACAGATCGATTTCAACTGCAGGGTCAGCTTGCCATTTTTCATTCTATGTATTGTCAGGTCTAGGATGCTGCACATGCCCAGAGGAGCTTCTCAGGGATTGTCTCCTTCAGAGAGTTACTAGGATAAAAATGTTTTGAGCAAGTCCACAGGTAAGATATGTTTGCATTTTTAAAATGCTCTGGGTATGTAAAGGAGAAAAGTCACCATCCAAGATTCTCCATTTCCAAAAATTTAGGCTGGTAGACTGATCCCTGGTAGCTCAGCTAGCTCCTGGGAGGTTGGATCAATAATAAATCAGTAGTTGGTTAAGGGCTACAAGAATCATGCTTTGATACTTGAATCTGTAAAATTTCTAGATGACAGGCTAAATGGATATTATTGCTGTATACTTTTGGTTTGTTTATATAACATCACATTTTTCTTGTGTTTGAATTTATTCATTTCCTTGTTCAGCACAATGCTCAGATTATTTAGAAAGTGAATGGTGTGTGTGTGTGTGTGTGTGTGTGTGTGTGTGTGTGTGTGTGTGTGAACATTCTCAGGAAATTTTGGGAGTGATAAAGAAAGAAAGTAATTGCTATTGAGGAAACAATATATATTACAGACTAAAAGCATATTCTCACATACTACAATCAAGTCATAGATAGGGACATTGATGTTTTAAAACTAAGTGATTTATCACAATTCTAAAGAATATTTTCTTCATCACTGAAATGCCCCTAAGTACAAAAAATCTCTAAGTAGTTTTAAAATGACTAGTAGAATATCTCTCATAATATATAATTGGAAATAACTAGAAGAGTCTTATGCTTCAGTAAACATAAACTTATTGAATACTAAGAAAGGGAAGTTCGTTGTTACTGCTACTTAATAAGTGTTTGGCCTAAAAATTTTCTTCATTTCTTGCATTTAAGACCTTGCATGTTCTTGTCAGAAGCAATTAAAAATTGGCTCAGGAGAAGTTTCAGATTTTAGGTGGTTAATAAACTCATTTGGGGAACTGGGGGATTGTTTTCTCAGACAGAGTAAAATATTTTCTTTATAAGAATATTGTTTTTATATTGCAGAATATTTGTTTAACTATGCAATGATGTGTTTTTTTTTTAACCTTTCCTGCCTAAGGCACCTTATTGGTCTAATAAAAAGCTGAATAGTCAATAGTGAGGGAGGAGGTAGAGGTGGGACTTCCAGGCAGGGAGATTAAGTAGTAGGAGGAATTTAGGATTTGAGTAAGAAAGAAAAAGAGACACCAGAGAGACACCAGGACCAGTCAGAGAGACATAGAAGAAGCAGGAAAGTAGAACATACAGAATGAAAGAAAAAGCCCCAAGAAAAAACGTAGATAAATAGAAATGGGTTCAATTAAGTTAAAAGAGCTAGTGCGACAAGCCTAAGCTAAGGCTGAATATTCATAATTAATAAGTCTCCCTGTCTTTATTTGGGAGCTGGCTGGTGGCCCAAAGAAAATGCCAACTACATTTTGATGATGAATCAGTCCCTAAATTAGCTACTCCAATATTCATTATGAAGGAAAAACTATTAAAATATTACTATATTTTAAATATTTTTATTATATTATACTTAAAATATTTTATTGGATGAAGCAAAGTGGAGCCTCTGAACACACACACAATGTCACTCAAGGCAAAGACAGAGGTAATGCTAATGATCCTTCTTCTAAGGTGACAATACTTCCCATGAAATATTGAGGTCAAACATGTAGGATGGCATGCGATGGTATACTTTTTGATGTAGGTAACTGTATGGTGGTTCTTTGGTGGGTTTGATTAGCTAGTTTTGTTAGTTTTCTTTAAAAGTGGCTCCCAGTCAAAACTGATTTTTTTTCAATCTTATTAGGAATAAATCCATACCTAATAAGTAAAACTCAGAACAAAACAAGAATAAGACACCCTGGGTTCAAAGCAGACATGGATACACAGCACCTTTCTGTGGGAAGGCCCAGATTGAAAAACACTGTTTTCTTATCCTGTCATGGTGCATGAAGGGTAAACCAAAGCCACCTTTAGGCTCAGTTTTCTCATGTTTTAAAATGAAAACAATTGGGGATGATGCCACCTTTGGAAAGATACTGCAAAAACACCAAGAAAATCATTTAACGTCGCATCCAATATTACAGCCATGTTGTGAGCTCAAAGAGACTCCTGTAAGAATTCGTTGTAAAGTTAGGGCTATGTGAATAAAAATTGAAATTCACAGTGTGAACTGGCTATTTGAGACTGCATTGATTAATCTTCTTATAAAATGGATTTTTTTTTAGACCTTACAGCTTTTGTTTAAAACAGGAGAAATTTTCAATAGAGTAAGTCACTGTGTTTATTATAGACTTGGTGAAGGTATGCCCTTTCCACATTTTCCTTTTGATTTATTCTGCCTCTTAAATAAATGTAGTTCTCTAGTTAAACATGAGGCTGGAGAGTGACAGAAGATTTCTCTGTTTCTTTCCCAGCCAAGCTGTTCTCTGGTCCCACCCACATCTGGATACACCTTTGCCCACTTGAGCCCTTGAGTGCTCAGGCTCAGGTCGTACACATCCCTGGGGCAGCCACACTCAACCACCTGTTAGATCTGTCCCCGGACTTTTGGAGCAACTGGACCCTACTTTTCTAGTTACTGCAATGCAAGCTCTGGTGCAAGTTGATCGTTCCAGGAAGTGGTCTAGCTTCCACAGAGGTAAATGCTCTCATTTACCACCGGAGACCTCAGCCATGATGACTTACCCAGAGCTGACCAAAATTCTGTGTTCTTCTTAAATCCAGAACATCACAGCTTGTGTAGTTCTATGCCAATCTGTCTGTAGATTTTAAGTAGATGAACATTCTCTATCTTAATAAAACAAAGCAATACAAGGAAGAAAACCAGTCTGCTACGTATATAGCAAGGAAGAAGAAGCATGGTTTGGTCTTGACTGTTGTGTCTTAACTATGCTGGAATCTTCTATATAGTGCCTCCTCATAATGGAAGGAAAAATGACATCGATGTCTCATAGAAATTACAGAGTTGATAACTCAAAACCAAAGATGGGCCGGGTTATTGTTGTAAATTTGGTTATAGAAGTAAAAGGGAAGGCCTAAAAATTATGCTTACTGAAATTAAAGCTACACCTATTCACACGCTAATGCAGCCATGCTTTCTCAATTGATGAGGCACTGTGGACTTTAGTAGCTGGGGTGGGATGAATATTAAGATGGTCCTCATGACTGTCACCATTAAGTAGATTGTCGAGGCAGGCCTATTCTAATCATGAACACTTGGGAACCTTGAGTTTCTCTGGCTGAAGAAGAGGATGTCAGCAGAAAGTGAAGCCCAAGAAGGAATTTTCTGTTATCACTGTCTTTTGAAGATAAAGGGCCATTTGTGAAGGCCACAGAACAGTCCTTAGGACCCGAGTGTGATTATGGGCTTGCAGTCAACAAGGTCCTCTGTCCCACTCTTTCCACCACTCAGGCAAGAGTCTTTCCCAAAGCCTCCAAAGAACTGTCAAGACCAAGAAAAACTTCATTTTCAACCTTCTGACATTCTAAGAAAACCCAGTTAAGCAGCCTGTGAATTAACAAATGGATGTGACATAGAACTGCTAAATTGATGGTGATTTGATATATGGCATAAAGATGGATATAATATGTAGACCTTGTTTTTGTTTGGGGCAATATTGTGTTGAACAGATTGCAAAAGGGGAAGATACATTGTTAGGAAAATTCTGGGAAACCACCTTGTTTCAACAACATATGTCTTCTGAGGTGGTGTGTATTTGGGGAAGTAAAAAAAAAAATCCAATGAAAAAGTCCTTTGTAATTTACAGCCTGAATGGAATAGAGAGTGCTGGAAATTTGAGTCACTGCTTTAATAGCAAGTCAGTAGATTTGACTTTCATTCTGGAATTCTGACTGAACATGTGAAAGAATGAATAATCCAGCTAGTCTTGTTGATACAGGCTTTCAAGCTTTTATACTAGCTCATCTTCAAGCTTTTGATATTCAGAACAAGAAGAATACTAAGAAGAAGAGGAAGAGGAATGTAAGCCCAACAGGAAACATAATTCCAGGTAATAAGGTTGACTCATTGTGAGTTTTGTATTCATACTTTGATATGTCACTTGAAGCAAATTGGGTCTTTATCCTCCAACTCCCTTTCTTTCAAGAAGTCTACCTGAAACAAAGAATTGTTCCTCTGATGTGACCAGACAGATTTTTCTGGATATAATTGTATACTTTCCAGACCAAAGCTTCTTTACACAATAGTGTGTAGCCAGAAGTTTTCCTGTGTCCTGCACAGCTGCAGTTGGGACAAATCTCTTCCACCCATGTCCTACAGCTGCTTGGTCCCAAATAAACACACAGAGGCTTATTTTATTTTCAAATTATGGCCATGGAAAGCGTCTTGCTAGCTAGATCTTACATCTTAAATGAACCCATTTCTATTAATCTATGTTTTGTCACATGTTCTGTGGCTTTACCAGTCTGCTGGCATGTTGTTCCTTTGGCGGCAGCTGGCTTCTCTCTCTGCCTTCTTCCTGTCTCTCTCTTGGATTTCTGCCTGCCTCTAAGCTCCCTTGCCATAGGACAACACAGCTTTATTTATCAACCAATCAGAGCAACATATATTCACAGCATATAGAAAGACATCCCCCAGCAATATCGGTGTGTGTGTATGTGTGTGTGTGTGGTGTGTGTGTGTGTGTGTATGTGTGTGTGTGGTGTGTGTATGTGTGTGTGTATGTGTGTGTGTGGTGTGTATGTAAAATATCATTGTTAATTTGGTATTCTGATACAAAGCTGTTTTAGTTACACTGTTTATCACTGTGACAAATAGCTGAGAATAACAGATGAGAGTGGAGGATAACTTGTTTTGTCCCCTAGTTTCAGAGATTTCAGCCTGTACTTGTTTGGCCCTCTGTGCTTGGGCAGATCATCATGATAGCAGGGACATGCGGTAGGGGAAATTGTTGCAGACAGAAAGCAGAGAGAGAAAGAGAGCCAACCAGAGACCTGGCTTAATATTCAAAGAAAGGCACACCTCCAGTGACACATTTCTTCCAGCTAGGCCCTTCCCCATACAGTTTCAGTAACTGTCCAAAGCTATGTCAGTAGCTATTACATCAAGTATTCAAAACCCAAGGCTGCTGGGCTGCTCACATGTAAATATAACAGTGATGGGCACCTTTCCATCCTTTTGGGGGTCTAATAAATGTTGAGAGCACCAGAAAAGTTTCTAGTCAACACTTTCATGTCTTGACATAGCCAACATGTAGTCTCTAAAATTCAGCAACAGTGAAGCCTTTTGCCATGAAATCACAGGTGAACAACACCACTGAAGAAAGAAAATGTGAGTCCTGGCCTGCAATGAGTCTTTGCGAAGCAGCAACTGCCCTTAAAAAGTTAAGCCAGGGCCAGAAGGGATGACCATCCCATGGGACATGGGTATGAGTAGGGACAGTCCACAAAGTTGAAGAGGGGGACTGTGGAAATTACTTAGGAAAATGCAATTACTTAGGTTTTTAGATGTAGAAAAATGTTACTATGTCCATATAATTCTACAAAGAGATTCAGCTTGAACATTTTCAATTTGGGGCTTGTCTTCTCCTGGCAGTTATAAATAATACAGAATTGACCATTTTGGCAGTTTTAAGCTCAGATGTGAGTAGCAGGAAGTACACGAACATTGTCGTGAGTTCCTGTGGGCATTTGCAGTTGAAGGGTATGGCAGAAGTTTTCAATATTTTGCTAATGCCAAAGTCTGCTGTTTTATGCTTTACTTTGTCACTTACATTATTATGTAAAAGATATAACTTTGATGGGTTTTGCTAATTTATATTCTACAGAGAGCTAGCTAATAGATGGTATTATGTCTTTAGTCCTAAATCTCCAGAGACAACTGAAAAACTCCAGGAGCAAAAATAATTAAAAATATTCATTACAAATTGTTCCTAACATACAATGATTTGACTTAATGAGTTTTGACTTTATAATGGTATGGAAGCCATGTCCATTAGGATTTTGAATTTTGATCTCCTGAGCTAGTGAAAGGTGGTTACATTTTTTTCTTATGATGCTGGGAAGTGGCTGTCAGCCATCACATAGAGTCAGCCTCACAATCATAAGTATGAATGACCATTATTCTGTGGGATGCTGTGTTGCTAACTGATAATGTTATTTGGAAGTTCATCATATTACATGTATTTTCAACTTGCAATATGTTTAATTTAAGATGTTTCTTTTTTGCTGTGGGATATTTGTACACTGTGTGAAGATGTGTTACTGACTGGTTTAATAAAGAGCTGAATGGCCAATAACTAGGCAGGAAAAGGTTAAGCAGGACTTCTTGGGACAGAGAGAACTTTGTGGAAAAGAAAAGTAGAGTCATCAGCCAGACGTGGAGAGGAAACAGGAAGTGCAAATAGAAGAGAATGCCACATGGCAAAATGTAGATTAGTATAAATGGGCCAGTTTAAGTTGTAAGAACCCGCTGAGCTAATTTAAGCTAAAGACCAAGCTTTCAAAATTATTAAGAAGTCTCTATGTCATTATTTGGGAACTACAGTACAGAGAAAGCCATGCTACACTTTTGGGTTACATATCTCATAATACAAAGGTCATGAGTGACTGTATCTCGTTCCTGATATTTAGGATGTATTGTTGGTACCTTAACTTTTGGAGCACACTGAACTCTGTACAAATCATGTTCAAGTAAAAGATGGATCCTCATACTCAGCTTTCATTCTTTCTTTGTTTTCTCTTCCTTCCTTCCTTCCTTCCTTCCTTCCTTCCTTCCTTCCTTCCTTCCTTCCTTCCTTCCTTCCTTCCTCCCTTCCTCCCTCCCTTCCTCCCTCCCTCCCTCCCCCCCTCTCTCTCTTATCTAAGATCCTAGGCCAAGGAACTGGGCAACCTACCCTTAGTGTAGGTCTTCTCATCTTCATTAATTTCATATAGAACGCCCACCACAGAAATGCATAGAGGCCTGTTTCTTTAGTGATTCTAGATACAGTTAAGTTGTTGTTGTTAACCTTCACACCTGTGTACTGTTAAGTAAGTTTATATACTGGATGGTACAGATGTTATTTTTCTTTCTCTTTAAATTTATAATTCTTGGGAGCTAGAAAGATGGCTCAGAGGTTAAGAGCACTAGTTACCCTTTTTTTTTTTTGGTTTAAAAAGAAATATTTTATTCTAGGGAGCCTAAGAGAAGTAAAGAAGGAAGAACAGCTGTGCAGCATGAGGGGTCCCTGGGACTGGGACACCATCAGGCTGTTGGTCTCGTTGGCCTGTTTGCTTGATAAAGTTTTTTTTTTTCTTATTAGAAAGTTTTTTTTTTATTCATTTTATATACCAACTACAGTTCCCCCTCTCATCCCTCCTCCCACTCCCTCCCCCTGCCTTTTCCCTCCCCCCATCCCCTCCTCCAACAGGTTAAGTTCTCCCATGGGGGGACAGCTAAGCCTGTTATATTCGGTTGAGGCAGGACCAAGACCCTCCCCACTTTATCAGGGGTAAGCAAGGTGTCCGAACATAGGTAATAGGATCCAGAAAGCCAGCTCATGTACCAAGGGTAGATCCTGACCTCACTGCCAGGGGCCCCTCAAACAGACTCAGATACACACCTGTCTCCCATATGCAGAGGGTCTAGTCCGGTCCCATGAAGGTTCTACAGCTATCGGTCTAAAGTTCATGAGTTCCTTTGAGCTTGGTTCAGTCGTCTCTATAGTGAGGACCCAAGTTCAACTCCCAGCACCCACATGGTGGCTCACAACTATGTGTAACTCTAGTTTCAGGGAATCCAATGACCTTTTCTGGCCTCCTCAGGCACTAGACATGCATGTGATACACAGACATATATATGGGCAAAGCACCCATATGTAAAATAAAAAATAAAAAGAATATCTAAATTCACAATTCTTTTAAAGAGTTTTTGCAAAGATATCTAAACAATATCTAATAATCAGTCATTTCCAAGAGCAAACATACTAAAGTTTATAATAAGAATGTTTTTGGTGAGACAAAACAAGAAAATGTTTATGGTGAACACAGGTGTTAGTAGCTTCCAAGTTATTTCATGTTTTGTCATTTTGTATTGAAGTCCTTATTTGGTGTTGAGTTATCAGTGAATCCAGACAAGGAATATTATTAGAAGTCCTTGTTACAGCTTTTTATACAGTGCTGAAGGCAAGAGGGGATTGTTGACATTTGGGGTCAGATGATTATTGTGTGGGCTGTAATATATTTAGCAGGAGTCTTGCCCCTATCTACTGGAAGCTAATAGCTCCCTCTGGAGTGTGAGCAACAGTATTTTTCAGAAATCTTGAAATGCACAACACGTGCATATAATCAAGCCTGAGTAAATATACACAGGAATTAGGGCATTTCCAGAACTAACCACAACCCTAGTTACAAAACCTGAAGGTATGCAGTGAGAATGAGTGGCTCTATCATTGTTAAAATATGGACATAAATTTACCAAATTTATGTTATTCTGAGGCCACCAAATTCTTCTTGCATGTTCCCCTGGCTCCAGTCCAAGCTCATTTCCACCTCCCAAAGACACAGGAATGAGAATTTGGATGAAGCACAGGGCCTTATCTTTTGCTGAATTTTATTGACACATATTTATTGATTTAATTCTGTTATGATTAATCTTGATTGCCACTTTCATCAGCTCTGAATCAACTAATGTCTCTGTGTGGGTCCCTGGAAGGATTAATGGGAGGTGGTGAAGGACCCTGCCCCAGAGCGGTCAGACCTTCTGTCTGTGGCCCAGGTAGAGATGTGTGAGAGGAAAATGGTGCTGATTTCTCTTCACCGTTGCCCTTACTGGTGCATCCATCCCTTTCTTATTGCTGCTGCTACAATTGCTTGTTGCTGTCAGAACCTAGATTCTCCAGCCTTCCAGCATGGACTGAAGTCCAGGGGTCCTCCAGAAATCCTCCAGGCCTTCAGCACTAGATTGGGGCTGCTGAGGCATCCATTTCACAGACTGAGCAGCTGTGAGGTGAGGTTCCGTGAATAGACAGCTCTGGTTGGACTACCCAGCTCCTAATACACAAGCCAGTCTACCAAATCTCCCTTTGGAATATCTGCTCTGTGTTTCTAAAGTACCCTAATACAATTTCTTACATTTTTTTTAAAACATCATCTCCACCTCGTGTAACTCAGAAGCAACTGGACTCATTGCCACAGTCCATCCCCAGTTGAGTGCTTTGAGCAGACAATGCTTGGTGTGATATGGCAGTTGTTTCCCTGTTCTAGCAGCCATCCTTCTTCTAAAACGACCGAGTTCTTTATCACCCAGTACATGACAAGGCATATGTGGCTCGAGGTTCATTTCTTTTTTTTTTTTTTAAGAAGACCTTGTTTTGAAAAATCAATGGGAAACTATCTAGAGAGAAATCACTACACCAGCTAACAATGTCAAACCAGCTCCAGCTGAGACGGTAACAAAAGCTTTGTCACAGTGCACAGCAGTCACAGCAGACAGTTCCTGGACTCAGTCCTCGTGACCCCTAACTGGCTCATTGACAAACCGCTCATGCTCCTCCAAGTATTCAGAGACACTGACAAACGTGCTTGGGAGCTTGGCGATGTCAGCCTGTGTTCTTATTTAGGAGATTATTAAGCACTTGATTTCAGGGAACTCTGTTTTGTTTCAACCGGAAAAAATTCTACTCTTGTTTAAGACATTAATTACACATTATTTTCCACATCTCTGAAACTCCTCCAAATAAAGATATCCATTTAAAAATGAAAGAAAAAAAACCCCATACCTACTTGAGTTAAAAAAAATTGTAGTGATCTATTGTTTTTTAATTATAGATGCCAATGATTGTTTTTATCTAGAATATTAATTTTTAAAAAGAAGCAATAAAGACATTTCCTCCAATAGTCTAGACATAATAATTTTTCTTTTATTTTTGAAACTAAAAGTACATTATTTTCCTGCATCCTTTTCCTCCCTTCAACCTCCTCCCATGCACCCCCTTGCTCCTTCTCAAATTCATGGCCTCTTTTTCTTGAAGTATTATTGTTACATGCATAAGTATATAAATGTAACTTGTTCAGTCTATTTAGCGTTATTTATATGTATATGATTTCTGGGCTGACTAATTAGTATTTGATAACCCATTAGGGGCTCTTCCTTGGGGAAGACTCTTTTTTCCTGTTCTAAACATTTCTTAGCTGCCTATGGACTTCCTACCTTTAGGGGTGGAACCCTGTGAGACTGCCCCCTTCCCTGTTAGCATCAGGTTGTATTCGGTCAGGTTTTACTTAGGTAGCCATGTTGTTGAGGTATCCTGAGTGAAGCTTCCCTGTTGTATCTGAGAAACAGAGTCACATTTTCTGGTCCTCTCTTACGATCTTTCTGTCCCTCTTCCACAATGTTCCCTGAGTCTTAGATGCAGGAGTTACATTCTATCTGTTGGAGCTAGACATCCCATGATCAATAGTTTTCTGCATTTTGACCAGTTGTGGTTTTTCTTTAATGTTCTCCATCTGCTGCAAATAAAAATTTCTTTGATAAAGGGTGAGAGTTACACTTATCTGTAGGTATAAGGAAAAACATGTACAATATGGTGAGGAATTATGTTGGCTTATTAAAGTGATAATAGAAGACTCTTCTCCAAGATCCATGTCTTCACTAGCCCTGCAAAGTTGGGTAGGTTTCCAGTATGAGGCATTCTTTTCCTTCTGTTGAGTCAGGCTTAAGTTTATTTAGATAGCTGTTGGTTACTACCAAAATATAAGTGCCACTAATTACACCCTTAGTGTAATTACTGACACACTGACTTCATTACATCTTGCCATGCTGGTCATTGTTGTTGATCATAGGCATCACAACTAGGTAGGACTATTGATTACTTCCCTCCTTTGGGAGCTTACATTGGTACCCATATGCTCCTGTCTTTTGTATACAGATGATAGAATTTCTGTTAAAACCCAGTTAATTCTCCTTTTTTTGTTTTGTTTTGCGCAGTGTGGACATCACATAGTTTTACCTAACTTCATTGTGATAGATGTAGATAGATAGATAGATTTTATGGGATGGTTCATCACAGTGTGTAACTACTCTGATTCAATGTTACATTCAACATTGGAACTACAGTACTTGTGATCATATCTTTGCATATTTCCTGCTGCTTCTTGTAGTTTTTCTTCTCTAAATGGAACCACAGAGGTAAAGATGCACATTTTGCACTTCTGTGGTCTATAGGCAGAGCTGCATTGTTGCCATTCTAAGAGATGCTGCCTACATCTGTCTCCCACTTCTAGAGACACATATTTATTGGCAGGAATTTTTTTTTTTTTTTTTAGCATTAAGAAGACTGCCCAAACTGAAGTCTTGAATTGATTTAATTCTCCTGCAGAGTTCTGTGACAGTGTTCTTAAACAATGATTCCATCAGTGGTTTCCCAGGTGATATTTACTCAGTTAAACAGACAATAGGACATTGTCACGTGAGGAGAGAATCAAGTTGTGCTTATTAGGTAGTCATACTGCATTCATCTGTCTTTGAAGAGGTGTCAATCCTGGAAGTTTTTCCTTTGGATTTTCATGTTGAGAGGCAACAGTGTTCAGGCAACTGTATTATTTTTATCACATTCTCTAACAAAGAAAAACCCTGACCTCACTTTTCAGCATTCCTTCTGATAGGATTATTTTTGAAAGCCCTTTCTTTACTTTTTCTTCTTTTTTTTAGAAGCCAAAGTCCAAGTGAAGCACAGCTTGGTCCTGAACTTGATGTGAGATGGCTTTGAGAAACTGGGTCAATAGCTATCCCTTGAAATAAGTGACCGTAGCCAGACTAAGGCCCTCTCCTACAGTAAAATGAGATCTTGGCTGGGGCTGAATCTGGGTCAAATGATGGTCAATGACACACTGACTTCATTATTATTATTATTGTTATTATTACATGAGCAGCCCCTGTGAAAATATAGTGCCAAAAGACAGATCAACCTGTGCAGTTATTTCTTCACAGGAGTCCCTAGAATGGAATCTCTCTCCCCTTCACACCTTCCCTTGATTTCCCTATAAAGACAAAAAGGCAAAGCCAGTTTTCATCTCATGTGTGGATGCCCTGTAATAATTATCAGGGATTAGTCAATGGAGTAATCCTGAGCACTTACAGTATTCTCATATTGTATGAATCAAATAGCAAGATCAGACAGTATATTATAGTGTCTCCAGAAAGCAGAATCTCTTGTATATATGTGTATTTTTTCCCATTTTATTTTTGAGAACTTCATGTGTGAGCACTCCATCTGTATCACTCCTGCCCCTTTGTCTCCCCTCCAACTCCTGCTTTTTGTTCCTCAGTGATTTTTTTTTCACAACAGATGTACTATTTTTTCTTTGATCTATTATCCTTCCTATTAGAATGAAGTGCCTTTCAGGTTGCATTGCAGATTGACAGGTCTTCGTAGCACTACCTAACAACGATTTTTACTTGTTGGAAGATCCACAAAGCCCACAGCCACAACTGTCACACATAAGACTCCCAGTTGATATTTTTTGAATGAATCAAAGAATGTTAACAAAGATTGGTCTATGTAGTACTTGCAGCTCCTCTTTGGTTGCTGAACTGTGTCGGTCAACTTTTTTATTTAGTGGTGTGTGTGTGTGCGCGTGTGTGTACCAAACAAGGCTTGTCAGTGGGTAGGTCAGAGGCCAACTTTAGGAATTCAGTTCTCTTCTATAATCTGGGATCTGGAGAGCAAACTTAACTAGCTCATCAGGATCAGACCCGAGAGCAAGCATTGTCACCCAGTGAGATACCTTGCTTGTCTGGTTTCAGTCTTTACAAAGTTTTTCATAAACTGTAAAGTAGATGAGCCCTTGTTACAGGTAAGCAACCATCCACCCAGACAATCAACAAGTAAACTATAGCTTTATAATCAACAACTAAATAAACAAGGTAGCAACTGTCATTATTTGATCATAGCAAAACAATAAAAAATGGAAAACTGTCAGGTTTAAAACATGGTGTTAAATGAATTTTAGCAAAGCAAATATAAAACTCTATTTTGCCTCCAGGGTCCTGCCAAGCATGTACACAGCATACACCATCATTTTCATTCATGATGCCCTTGAATTAGTACATTTTTTTGTTCTATAACAAATTATTTAAGGATGGGTAGTTAATAAGGAAATGAAGTTTATTTGGCTCACATTCTGGCAGCTGAACTCTCTAAACAATATGAAATCACCTCTTGGCTGAATCACAGGATGGAAGAGACAGAAGAGCTGGCTGCCTGCAGAGTATTCTATGTTTGGAGCACCACACTTTGTAACACCCCACCCTTGTGAAGCTTCCTTCTGTGAGACTAGCATTAGTCTCTTATTAGAATAGTGCTCCAAGAAGCCTTTTTCCTTTCTGCCAGGTCCCAGCTCTCAGGTCAGGGTGTCACTTCTTAATGTCAACATTGCGGCATTGAGGATGGATTTCCCAGGACTGCAGTAAAACTACTAATGCCTCCCCTACCCCAGGATGTTACCACCCATGCCTTGGAGATCATGGTTTAAAACTTGGTGACCTTTCAGGTTGCATTGCAGATTGACAGGTCTTCGTAGCACTACCTAAACAATTTGAACTAACTTTTTGGTGATTATTTTGTGTGTAGTTCATGCAGATTGTTTTATTTCTGTGAGTTGGGGCACCAAGGCCATTTTCTTCTTTGCTATAACTTTAGTCTTAAGGCCTAGTACCAAAGAGGTTCTGGGCTAAAAATCTGTTGATGGAATCATCATCCAAATGAAGTGAATGACACAAGCCTGAGTAGGGTATCTGCAGAGGTACCAGGCTTACTTTTTGTAAACTTTCTGGGAAGAAGCCATTATCTTGTGTGGACTCCATCCATTTTATTTTTAAGTTTACTCCCAGAGATGTCAGTTTACCAAATTAAATTTATTTATTTTTCTTCCTAATGTAAATAGAAATGTGGCTTTTAACCTTTTAGTTTTAATTCTGTCTTACAGTTACAGGGCCTAAGTCACTTGAGTCCATTTCTAAAGGCATACATCAGATCTGGTGTCGGGAAACAGCACTGCTGGGTTGGAATTTCTCTTAACAAATCAAGATCCCAAAATATTCTGCCCAGTGTCAGCTATTCATACTCTAGCACCTTAGGTATCCACATACTACAATTTGTGTGAGAGCCTGTTTTCAGGTTCCTCGTGGCTTTACCCAGCAGATCTGCATAGAGAGGATGATTGGACCACGGGCCTGAGTGCAGATGTCTGAGATGGTCTGTACTTGGCTGTGCTGGGGGGAGGTCTTTTGCTCCACCTTCTGGTGTTTCTATAAATACCCTGGGGCAGAGACAGTCAGGGCTCCTTGGAATAGGTTCCCTGCCCTCTCAAGGCTAACCTGTATTTTCTATCTGTTTATTTCCACAATCTAAATCCTTCTATCTAGTATTTCCTGCTGCTTGCACTCAAGAAAACTCTGGGGAACTGTGGGATTGGTGGGTAAGCACCACACAAATTTGCTTCTCACCAACAAAAATGTAGCTTCTCCTGGAGTAGAATGTAGGTTGCTATTAGGAAAAAAATAGACCCTGATTTGACCAGAGGATCAGCATATTTCCCTGGGAGGCAGTGGCGTGGAGCCATGACTTGGGTGAAACATAGTTGTCACAGTAAAACTGTAGCAAGAGAGGTCAATGTACCACTGGGGTATTTTCACTGCTTAACCACCAATCCCTGAAGCTTGAAGAAGGAGCAGAGCTTAAACCTTTCTCAGTATTCCTTTGATCTTCAGATCACCACAGCCAGAGAAACACATCATTACTAACGGCATATGTGAAGGTCATTACACTTGGGTATCATTTCTAAAGTAATGATGTCTTAGGAATTACATATTAATTTTTAGGTCTCCTTTATGGTACCTTCAGGAAGCAAATATTAACGAAAATGAACCCCCCATCCCCTGGTACCTGGGTAGGGTTGTGTTTCATGGTTTATTAAGTATCAGCAGTATTTCTCTAGGTAATATATGCATTAAAGGTCTACCACATGGTTCTGAATACCTGTGGTTGTTACAGGTTGGTCAGTCCCTCCCTATGAGCTATGCCCAGATGAAAGGCAGCCTGGAGAAGAGTAGGGGGAGGGAGAGGTCCTTTTTGTGATAAACACTTTGAGTATGCGTGTTTGTATGCATTTGTGTATGAGTATGAGCATGCACATGGAAATGTGCATGGAAAGATCAAAAGACAACCTCCAGTGTCCGCCCTTGCCTTTCACCTTGTTTGAAACAGCTTTGTTGCTCCCAGCTGCATATGCTAGGCTTCTCGTCTCTCTACAAAAGCACAGGATATTACAGATGCATGCGACCACACCTAGCTCAGCCTGGGTCTGGGGCATTCAGACTCAGATCTCCCCACGTACACAGCAAATGCTTCACCCACTGAGTCATTTCTCCAGCTGTGATGGGAACTTCTAATTGAAGTTGGATTGTAAATCCAACTTTGCTTTTATTGGAGCCTGTATGGTAGTTCTGTAAGACATATTAGGTAATTAGTTCAGCATATTCTGTTTTATTTGAGTGCCTGTATTGGGTCCTGGGAGTTATGCATTCAGCAGGCATGCCCTCACTCTACTCTCATGGAATTTAAAGTCCAGTGGAGAAAGAATACAGGATTAAAGACAAGTAAATGATGCATATTTGGTTAAATGTCTATATCTTTGGGCAGCACATAGGCAGAGAAAGGAGCACAAAGGAGTTGTTAGAGACCTATTCAGACAGCGTGCCAGAAAAGACTTCTAAAGGATGAGAAAAGATGCCAGTGTATGGACTGTAGGGAGTGGGGAAAGTCCTGAGTGAATGAAGTTCTGAATGAATGTGTGACGCCGACATGGGCATAGCCATGTCAAGGATCCTAGCCTTAGACCCACAGGAAAATGGCAAAGCCTTTCCTCCTGGGTGCAATTCTGAAGGATTGCAAAGCTTTCCTCTGGTCCATGTGCAAGTATTGATAGCATGTGCAGAAAATGTCCACCACAGCTTTCTCCCCAGATGTGTATGGCCTGAAGACTACTTTGTATGCCTAGAGATATTGCTTTTTCTGGGATTAGCTAAACCTGTCTCCTTGTTTAGTCATATTCCATAAACCCTGCCTCCCTGTTTATCTGTATGTAATAACTGCCTTTTTGTTCAGCTATATGCAATAACCCTGCATCCCTGTTCAACTCTAATAATAAACATACCGAGTTTTGGGGGGTTCTATGTTTCTCCATTAGAGAAACACCCAAATCTAGATTTTCCATGTGTCCATGTGTTTATCTTTTCTTCACCTCCCAGTCAGGTCAAGACGACACTATACAGGGAACAGATGCAGGGAAGTCCTTAGTTTTGAAAGAGTGTGGCAGTCACAATCAGAACCAAGAATTATGTAGAGAAGTCTTTCAGCTTCAACACTGGCTAAAGATAGCATGGAATTTTAACATTATGATAGAAGCTTTGTGATTGGGCCTGTCTCTATCAAAATAACATATTCTTTCACCTTCCACTTAGAGCAAGCACTTTACACTGCATTGCTCTCTCAGCTGCTCTGCTACAGTGAATGCTCCATGAGTCAGTTTCCTCACCCATGGAATACAGGTTTATGACCTGTATTTATGACCAAATGAGATGATGTTTGCTGCACACTAAATACTATGTCTTTGTTAAACACAAAGTAAAGAAGTAATGGAGTAGAAAGAGGAGTCAAGCCTTGGTCTTGGCTTCAGATAGTGTGTTAAGGTCAATGACCCAAGAGAGGGCTTCTTGTAAAAGTGGATTGTGTCTTCTCATCTTCCCTTATTCCTTTGTTCTCATATTCCACCTTCTACCATAGTTGAGGGATTTTGAACTATGCTATTTGTGTAAAATTATATGGAAGTTAACTATTATGTTCATCTTAAAGTTCTTTTCAATTATTTGACATATATATATATGTATATGTATATACACATAGATATATATTTCTTTTAATACTCTGCATTAATCTTGAACTTCTACAAATGGGTAACACAATGCCAACTACAAATTTCACAGGAGTATTTGGACAAAGTAGACCTGCCATTGAGTGGAAAGTACAGCTAACACTAAATTACGTAGTCTCTGTTTTTACCTATACATACATAAATATATACATACATGTATACATACCTATGATAAAATTTAATCTATAATATAGACACAGTAAGCAGTTAACACCAACAATAATAAGACAGAATCATTGTAATAAAATATTGGAATAAGAGTTACATAAATGCAGTCTCAGACTATCTAATTGTACTTTTAGTTTTTCACTTAAAAGAAGCATTTTAAGTTTGTCTTGGACATATCTGAATTAGAAGCCACACTCCCCTTGTATCTTGGACCATTATTAATTAAAATAGAGGTTATTTCAACACAAGCACTGCTTCACTACATCAGTCAATAACCTGTTATTAAATGACCAGTGGGCGGGCAACATACAGGGTAAGTATGCAGGACGTAGGAAGGATTCATTCATGGCCAGAGTAGGATGTAGCAAGATGGATGAGTTTTCATCATGGTTCTCAGAAGAGTGTACAATACAAAACTGATGCATTGCTTATTTCTGGAATTTTCCATTTATTATATTTGGATCATAGTTGGCCATAGATAACTAAGACTCTAGGCATGTAGAATGGAAAGTTTATTGTGGTATCTAATATTCAGGTATCAGGTAACCTGTGGGATGATCTATTAAAGGTGGGTGCTGGGCTCAGATGCTGTCTCAGACATAAGAGTCTGATCAATCTCTTGTCTTGCCCATATTGTCATAAAAACAAGAGTCAGTGTAGCAAAGGGGAGGATTGCAGTGGATGAACAAACGGAAGGATATGAGTCATGAAGACTGTCCAAACATGTGCAGGAATTCACTTGGAATTCAAGTCTCTTCATAGGAGCAAATCTGGATGTATTCTTTATTTTCATTTATTCTTACTGAAAGAATTTTATTCTTACTAGAAGAAATGTTTTTTTTTTTTCTTTTTAACTGTGATGTCACATAGTACAGTTTTTAACTGTGAAAAACCTGAGGATGTTCACACTCCCTACCACACAGAGTGGAGCAGGGTCAAATGTAATTTGAATGTGAAGTGTGTTAGAATAGTAGTTGGCATTACCTGTGCCCACATGCACACACAGATATTGTCATTGTTATGTAGTGTAACATTTGTAAGGATGAGTCTACTGAGAATCGTTTTACAAGAGTGTTTCTGCAATTTTCAGTGTGAATTAATACCCTATTGGCTCTCCATACACTCAATAATAGCACAAAAGCTGCTTGCCATTGTTTCCTCATTTCCATCTTGTTTTAACTGATTTTGTTTCTTTTCAGAATAGTCAGCTTTTTTTTCCAATATACCCTGAAGAAATGGAAATGAGAAAATCTTGGTGTCTCATTTCAGTACAAATGCTCTAGAGTGAGTTGCTTGTACACCGTAGCTGAAGTCTGAGTGACATCAGAATCCATCCTATAGAAATGTGACCATGAAGCAATTCTCCTTATATAAAATATGAGAAATTCGCTTTCAATTTAAAGAATTAGACAAGTGACTCTCCCAAGATGGCATGTTGTTTTATTCCTTTTAAAGGAGTCAGTTAAGATGAGTACCTTCATTTTCATGGACAGACATGTACATTGTATTTAGCATCACAATTCACTTGTGTCTGGATAGATATTTATAATCAGCTAAAGACTACTAAACTCCAGCCCTGGTCCATTTCTTTGATCCACATCTCAGATTCTGGTCACCATGTATAATATTATATTTACTCATTTATTAGTTCACCCCAACTAAGTGTCAATTTTTGTGTGTCTGTATATACAGGGTCACGTGTGTGGGTGTCCAAGTGTGTACAGGGTGAATGCACATGAGTTTGCGTGTATGGGGAGGTTAGAGGACAATCTCAGGTGTCATTTCTCATGAGCTGTCCACATCGCTTTTGGAGACAGGGTCTTTCATTTTTATCTGGAACTTGGGTAATGCAGGCTGGCCACTGAGCTCCAGAGATCTGCCTGCCTCTGCTCCCTCTGTGCTGGTACCTGTGCTCTCGTGTCTAATTTTCTCTTTTATGTCGGTTATGAGGGGTGAACTAGGGTCCTCATGATTGCACAGCAAATAGTTTAGTAACTGAGCTCTCACCCCAACTCAATCTTAACATTTTACTGTCAAGTGTTTTTCTCACCAGATATTTTCACCCTGCTATGACAATGTCCAAGGTTTTGCTTTCAAAGAGTTTGCATGTCAAAGGGGAGACAGACAGACAATCCTGATTATGAAGAATACAAAATGGGTACAAAATGGGCAGAGGAGGGGCACAGTGAATTCTAACCAAAAAAAAAAAAATTACTCAAAGTCATCTCAGAGTTTGGGCTCTGTAGTTATATCTGGAAGAATGTAGACATTTCCACAGAATAAGCAAGAGAATTATCTATCCCCTAGGTCAGCAGGTAAGGAAACTAATGTTCTGTGTTCACATGGTAGTGAAGGGCTCAGAGGGGTTGTTTTCTAAAGCATGTTCATGAATTCAGATCTGCTTCCAAAGTGATCATCAGAAAGTGATTTATGAGAAGGTACAGAAGGGGGAATCATCTCATCTTGTTTTAGGTCTCTGGATTTTAGTCAGAGAAAATTAAAACGTCCATGTTTCGGGCCATGGAGACATGGAAACAGATCTCTCATTCATTTACCACCCACAGCCAAATACATGTGAGAAAATGATGTTCCTCCACACCCAGAAGTCACTCATCATGGCTTAGTCAGGGAGAAGCCTAGCAGAACAACCAGATTTGTGAGCTGCATTAATGGCTCTCCAGGCTCCAGAGAAGGCAGAAATTCCTTCCACATTTGTGTGGCCTCAAGCTTTCCCACAACTTATTGCTTCTATTTTTACTGATGATATTGTCTTAGGTTAAGGAGCAACTTGATCCATGAACATTCACCTGGAAACTTGTCTGGGAGATTTCTCAGTGAAGATTACATAAGCATCTTGGAATGAATTGAAAACAAAAGGTTAGAATTTGGGACTGAGCTGAGACTTGTCTGTAGAGGTATACAGTGAGTGGTATGTGGTGTGCTTCTTCCTCTGCTAAGTGCAACGTGCAGAGTGTAGATGAAATTTATGGGGAACACAAGCCTCGTGTGTCTCTTTCAATACCGCGTAGGAATGCAGCATTTAGTTAGCATGGCCTTTGGTAGGTGCCAGATTCTTTCTTCTATTGTCACTTCAATAAAAGCAATTTGATTACAGCTGGACACAGCCCTGGGATTCCTTTAGCTGCTGAGTTACTATGTTCTTGTTAGAAGGAAACATTTATTTTTCTACATCAGTTGAAGTCCAAATAGCAGCCACAGGAGAATGTGATAAAATACCTGGCTTGTGGGAGAGAGTACCAAGATGATCCCTGGCACCCCTCTCCACCTATTTCTTTCTGTGTCCTGGTGCAGTTCCTCTTATTTTATGTGGACTGAACCCATTACCCTGATTCTAAGCAATAGGTATAGTAGAAATAGTGGGCTTTCATTTCCAAGATAGTTGAAGTTTCAAAACCCTGTGATTCCCATCCTGCTGGTACTCTATACTTACTTCTCCCTGGATCTTCTCATAGGCTTGCTCTATGGGGAGGGCCAAATGGTAAGTAAGAAAGTGAACGCAGCCCCCAGCCAATAGCCAAGGTACAGAGGAGGTCCTTAATCCAAATGCCTTCAAGGAACTGATTCTTGTCAATAACTCTGCCTGGGAGAGAGCTTAAAGCAGACTTCTTTAGCTGTATATTGATATGCTGCAGTTTGGGAGAGCTGTGCTGGAAGACCCAGTTGAAACGGAGATATGGTGTTTCATGCCACTCAATTTTGGGGTGTTTTGTCACACAGCCACAGATAATTATATCATTGATTATAGGAACAGCATGGCTTTGGGTGGAGCACAAAATTGGAAAGTGAATCTGTATAGACACGAATGTCTATGTGAGTCACCAACCTAGAAAATGTCTGTGGGACAGTTGTCTTTCATGTCCTGCTTGTATTGATTGCAACAACCTGGCAAGAGTGATGTTGATTATATTTTGAAAGACAGTGATGATATATACATCACACACACACACACACACACACACACACACCACACACACACACACACACACACACACACACACACACACGGCTCAGAACATATAGTTAAAACATGGCTGAGACTGAAACATAAATCAAAGTGTCTTCACTCTTAAGATGGGCTCATTTCTCAATATGAGGGGGAGACAAGGGGTAGTGGCAGGCTTGGAGAGGGTAGACAGCAGGCTGCCTGAGGATCTTTTTTGTCACCTAGGTCACTTTCTGTTCTAGGAGATCCTGACAGCTTGAAATGAAACCTAACACAGTGGAATTGACCACCATGAAAATGCAGTCTTATTACTTACAGACTGTGTCTATAATCAGTTAATACATATTTCACTTTCTATGCAGGCTCCAATTGAAGATCTAGAAGTCCTTTGACACTTCTGTGGTGATTAGCAAGAAAATCTGTGACTTTAGAATCGAGTGTTAGGTTATTTTCATGAAACTAAAAAAAAAAAACAAAAACAGAACAACAAAATATCATGAACAATGAATACATGCCACAAAATTTAAAAACAAAGAGAAATAATAGCATCCAGCACTTCACACTTTAATACTGATATCATCTCCTTGGTGCTAGACCCACATCATCTACAACCAAGATTTGTCAAAATGGGCTTTGCTAGACAAAGACAAGATTGGAGTAGTATAGGTGTGTGGTGTGTGTTGCTTTTGTTCGATGGAGACTAGCAGATTAGAGAAAACAGCAGGAAAAATGTAGTGATGCACCTTAAGAAGATGAGGCTGGCCCTGAATACTCTTGTGGTGTCTAGAGCTGAGCTGGCATTTGCAGAACTGATTTGACTCTGAGAAGATAATGAGGTTGTCTGACTAGCTCCAACATGACACTCATGGTCTTTCTCTGGCCATTAGTTCATTAACTCTTGCAATAGCTTTCACATCTCCATTCTTGGAAGGAGCTGAGAAGGCATCATTGCTCATGGGGCCTCTGCACTGTACAGCCTATTTACAATACTTCATTCCCACGATATTGAAGGACATTATAATTAAATGATAAAGTTAACAAACTCTACAGTTGGAGATGACTGAATTCTTTAGAGTCTCCTTGTTACCTCACAGTTTTCACAGATCTTCCTAGTGCACCATTATATAAAATGACAGACACTGGCCACACAAGGTGTGGTGGTTTGAAGAGGTATAGCCCTCATAGACTCATGTGTTTGAACGCTTGGCCCATAGGGAGTAGCACTATTAGGAGGTTTGCCCTTGTTAGAGGAAGTGTGTCACTGTGGGAGTAGGCTTTGAGGTCTCAGAAGCTCAAGTCAGTTTATTCCCTGCTGCCTGTGCATCAAGTAGTAGAACTGTAAGCTCCTTCTCCAGTGCCATGCCTGCCTACATGCTGTCATGTTCCTCATCAGGATGATAATGGACTAAACCTCTGAAGCTGTAAGCCAGCCCCAGTTAAATGTTTTCCTTTATAAGAGTTGCCATGGCCATGGTGTCTCTTCACAGCAATAGAACGCAAACTAAGACACAAGGCTGCATCACTTGAAATAGGGTTAGTGAGACTGAATAATTTTTTTCACTCAATTAATTTCAATTCATTGAAATCTAAACATAGAGGTCCAGAGGCTGTTATTTTATTGCATATTTTTAAAATTTAATATGGGCTCACATGGATAGATATTTTCCAAGTCTCAGGCTCCAAACTATAAATTTTGCATATATTCATCCAGTTTTCAGAAAACCCATTGAGGCCCATTATATCATTCATATTTCATAGAGCAGAAATTTAGCTATCAGAGATAAAATAGCCTTCCTCAAATCAGGTGAGAGATGGGATTACAAAGTCAGTGTGGCTCCAGACCTATTTCTTGTGCAGAGAAAATAGGCCAAGTCAGCAGAAAAAGAACAGAAGAGTAACGACATAAGACAGTTAGAATGAGATTCTTGTTACAAGAAGTTCTTTTTTAAATTTTATTGCTTATTATAAACAATTTAGCCATAGCAAATGTTAGTTTTTAAATAACCATAATCCAAAATTTTACACCAAATATTGTTTTCCTCCAATATACATCAGTGAACTTTAGACATCTATGATATATTCATTTGTTATTATGACACTACATAAAAACAGTAAAATCCTTCATCTATTGTAAATGTATATGTTTGTGCTATACCTTAGAGGAAGCCATATACAACTCAAAGAGAGATGGTGCAGACAGACATGGTCAGGTAATATTTATAGAACACAGGAGGCACATGGTGCATCTACATTAGTGCAAAGATGAGTATTCCATTTCAACAGACTTGCCTCTCCATTTTTCCTTAGGAACGTGCAGTGCATTTGCAAACAGCATCCTCAAATCCCAGAGACTTTGGCATTGTGAATTATAGCTGTAGAGCAGTAGAAACTAATCACATTTTCAGAAGAAAAATAAATTAAAGCCTGTGTACTGTTAACACTCTGCTAATACTTCATGCAAGGCAGGGAGCCTCTCACTAGAACAGCCAGGAACCCCTGAAGGTTTCACATCTTCCTGAGATTATCCTCGCCTAAGCCAAGCAAGTCATTCAAAACAAATCTAGCCTTAAAACCTCACTGTCGACCATGTTCAGTCAGATCAACACATTTCTAATGTAGATATTTGATATAATAAAAGCCACTGCTCACTCGTATTAAGTTTCCCAACTACAGGCACAGATTCCATAACTTATACTGTAAGATATTTCTTTTGGTAATTTATCAAATTTCTTAGTGTCATTTTGGAATATCACTGAATCATAATTATGATATTGGATTGAATGTTTTAGGTTCTGTTTTAAAGTGACATAAAGGTCTCATCATCTATTCCCAGTGTTCAGCAAACAGTTTAAAAGCACACAAAAGGATCCATGTAAAAATACAAATGTTAAGGTCACTTGCAGTAGACTACGGCACATTTGAATTATTTATTGACCGCTTTTACACTTCATAAAAATCTGTACTTGGGTAAAAGACAATGCCTCATTACTTACTTTTTCCATTAATTATATAACTTCTTTAAAAGAATAGATTTTAAAGTTTATAAAATGTAAAAATTGGCTATTACATTTGAGTATATGTATATCTATAGAAAGAAATCAAATTTTATTTCCCCCTTTAAAAAAAGTCTGTTGTATATGGTCAAATTCTGGCATTTTATTACTGATATAAAATCCCTGGGAATATCTGGTTTCTCACCTTTTATTCCACAGTTGGAACAACTTTCATCACACCAGTGACTAAAGCCAAGTGCTTTTTAGGTGAGGTTAGTAATAATAACTAAGGAGACCTTAGCTACCAGAATCTGTTGAGTACCTTTGATTTTATTTAAATAATCAAATTAATGAATAAAATCCATCTACTGTTTTCATTGCTGGAGATACAACTGGTCTCTTCACACCTACCTAAAACATAAGCAAAAAAAAAAAAAAAAATTGAAGCTAAAAGGACTGATCTGCTATTCATTTTAGATATCCTTTCTAGAATATTTCTTTACTACATAGCCAGATTTTGTTTGGAATCTTCATGGCAGGGATCTTCACAAAGCTATCTAGTCAACAATAATGCTGCAATTGTTATTTTGTTTTCACAGATCTGTCTTAGAGATGGCATCGGTTTGATCTGCCCATATCAGTAACACTTCTTCCATGTCCCCAGTGAAGCTGCTTGTCTTTCTTATAAAGCAAATTTCACAAGAGAATCACAGGAATACTTTTCGGTTTTCCAGTGCACATGAAAGTTATGTTTATACTGTACTACAGTTTATTAAGTGTCTTCAAAGCAATATACACACCCATATTACAAATATTGTATTGCTAAAAAATGGCGACTAGCACCTGAGCTTTCAGCAGGTCCAAATCTTTTTGGTGGTGGGGTGAGTGTTGCTCAGCTATTAGGCTAGTGGTTGCTGAAGCTGGGTGGCTGTTTGTTCCTTAAAAGGACAGTGAAGCCTGCTGTATGAGTTGAAAGTTCTCTTCATGATAGGGTTTTCTGCAGCATGTGATGTTGTTTGGTAGCTTTTAATGAACAGCACATCTTCCTTCAAATTTGTAGTCATCTCTGATCCTGCTGCTAACTTACCAAATAACTTAAAAATAAACCCTTGATTGTCACCTCATCTCGGCTCACAGCACCTTTCTCCAGGAGGATATTTCATCCGAAGAGACCACTCTTCATTGCTCACGCATAAGAAGCAATTGTTCATCTGGTGGCAATATCATGAGGTGTAACTGAGTTACATCTTCAAGTTTCATCTGTAATTCTAATTCCTTTGTGGTTCTACCACATCAGTAGATACTTCCTCCACCAAAGCCTTAAAACCTCCAAAATTATGCATGAGGGTAGAAATCAAATTCTTCCAGATGAATGTTAATATTGATATCCTGACCTCTTTAGGAATCATGGATGATTTTAATAGCTTTAGCAATAGTGAGTTCTTTCTAGGATGCCTCTGACTGATTTTGTCAAGCCTCCTGAAGACTCATTTCTGTGTCAGCTATGATTTTATACAAGGCAGTTAGTTATTAAACAGTGAGGCTTGAAAATTGAAGTTACTCATAATCTATTGGGCACGGAGTGGGTTTGGGACCTGAGTAAATATAAAAACATCTTTGTCTCTTCATACTTCTCCATCTGAGCTCTTGGGTGATCAGTGCATTGTCAATGAACAGTGTAATTTTGAAAGAAACCTTGTTTTCCCCTGAGCAATAGGTCCCAACACTTGGCTTAAAATATTCATTAACCTACATTGAAAATTGACTTGGTTGTTCTATTTATAGACAGAGTAGGTTTAGTATATTCTTAAGAGTGCTAGGAGTTTTAGCTAGTAAATGGACATTGAATATTGGCTTCATCTGAGTTCATCATTTATGTTGTAGACATTAACAAGAAAGCCAGCCTGTCTTTTGAGGCTTTGGAGGTAGGATGACTTCTTTTCTCTGGCTGTGGAAGTTGTAAAGGGCATGAATTGAACAGTAGGATCTTTCATTTACATCTAGACTCCGCTTTGCTGCAGCCATCTTTGTATGTGATCCTAACTAGGTCTTTGGGAGAACGGGCTGAGGCCTATACAGCAGTGCCTTCACTTCCATGTTGCAGAGGCAGCAGCACCTTTCCTTAACTTCAGGAACTGATCTCTGCTCCCTTCAAATCTCTTACAGTATTTTCACCTCTGCCAGCCTTTGTAGGATGAAGGCAGTTAGGTCCTAGCTCTGGATGAAGCTTTATGACTTAAGGGAAGTTGGCTACTTGGATCTGCTACCCAGACGGCTAAAGAGTCCTCCTTATAAACACTGAGTCACCTTTCTCTTTCACCAAGATGAATTATTTCCAGCTTTGAGTTTAAAGCAAGAGATGTATTCTTCTTCTTTTAGTTTCAAAAGTTAGAGGTCATTGTTGGCTTATTAATTGGCCTAATTTCAATACTGTTCCCAGAAAAGGGAGGGGGAGGAGCTTTCCAGTGTAACAGACACAACACACACAGTATTTATCAACGTACTAAGCTCACTCTCTTATAGGGACAGAGTTCAAAACAAAATAGAAGACTACTGTAACAATATCAACTTTAACTGATCACAGATTGCCACAGCAGACACAATAATAACAACAATGAAAACATGTGAAATTTTGTGAGAATTACCAAAATGTGATACAAAGATAAGAAGTGAGTTCCTACTGCTGGATGAGTGATACTGTTTGGTGCAAGGTTACCACAAACCTTCATGTTATATAAAAAACAAAACAAAACAAAACAAAACACAACACTTGAAAAAATGCAAAAGGACAAAGTGCAACAAGATGAGGTATGCCTGTGCGCAAACCAGAGTTCCCTTCTGGTTCCTTCCATCCATGACCTCCAATGGTGCCAGGCACAGAATAGATTCTAAGGCACCGAAAACTTATTTGCGGACAAATGAAATAATGAACAATTCTAGTTCTCCTAAAGCTATCTGGAACACACCTGTTTCCTGATGTAGACCAGACTATCCTCTGTTCTTCTTTATTCCAGGTTCAATATTGAAATTTCCTAAAGCAGCATCAATATCAGATGGCCTGCCAAGTGGATTGCTTTAATCTGACTGTGCTTGAGTGGATCAGTAGATCCCTTACTATGTGACTTCAGAGAACCAAGCATAATTCTCCATCTAAGGTCAGCTCTGAGCAGGGTAGGAATCTTGGTCTCCACATGGACATTCTGCCTGAGATATTATCTGTCCTTAACTAGTAGACAATCATTTTTTGCAAGTTTCTAAATTAAGGCATTTCGTTCTGGGTAAAATTGCTAATTGGCACATATTCTGTTGTGGGAGGAGGAATGTTTCCTTGAATTTCCAGGATAAGGAGGGGGTGGGGAGCGCTGGGCTGAAGCTTGTGGTGTTGGAGAGTATGGTGGAGGCAAGTCTGCACAATATTCCATCTCGTGGTCATAAGTATAGGGCGGTGGTGTCACTGAAAAGAAAAGGGAAAAACATCAGGTGTTTAGTAAATATATCAGTTACTGTTTTAAACCACTGTGAGAGCTACTTTGAGAAGGGAAATATTTTTTATTTTTTTATTTTTTTTGCTTCCATTAGTATTTGTTTAGAATGTGGATAAGTATCGCTGAACAGGTGTGCTCTCTGTAAGGCGGCCCTGGGTGAGGGCATTTGGAGTTGGGGCTTGCAGAAGGCCCTTGGAAATAGGATGTTGAAGGGGCAGAGAGCGAAGAAGCAGAGGGTAATTCAAGTTTGGCTGAAAGCAAAGGAAGCAGGAGAGTATGTGCATTTCAGCAGAAAATGGAGAAAGGGAGACATGGAAGAAGAGGCTGAGGAACTGGGTTCAGGATCATCATGCTGGACTTGATGTCATGGGTAGAGTAAGTGATGTGGCATTCTTAGGGAAGAAATTGCAAAATTTACTTCTTTAAAATTACTCCTCATATATATTCACTGAACACAATACTGTTTATACAAGGGCATTTTCATACAAATACACATTGTCCACTGAACATGTCCTTCCCATGGGCTCCACCCCCTTCCTCCCACCCGCCATTATTCTCCTGCTTCTTGTTTGATTTCTGCTTTCATGTCATACATGATGTTAGGTTTCTGTATAAAATCTAGGAACTACAAATGGGAGTCATGATGTCTTTCTGAAATGGCCTGAATTCCCTTACTGTGATGTTCTCCTGCTGCACTATTTCCTCATAAACAACGTAACCTCATTCTCCTTTGTGACTCAATGCATTTCTACTGCATAGGGACCACATTCTGTCCACCTCTGTGCTTCTGGGCCCTGGTTGGTTGCATAACTATTACTGTGATTAGTGTTGTAGTAAACATTGACGTGGAAGTATCTTTGCGGTACTTAGAAAAACAGAGTAGTGAATGTGCTCTGGTGAAACTACCCTCTCAGCAGAGAGCACAGCGGCAGACTTCAGAAATGTGAGGTGATGGAATAGTATGCAAGGGCAATGAGAAGACATTCATGACAGTGAGGAGGGAATATTCATCAAACACCAAGTGGCTGAGTGTAGGGCATTGGGAACGCAGGAAGGGCTAAGAGTGAGATCAAAGTATTGAGCAGTTAGCACAAGGGCCCCCAGAACTTGCAGGATAAACACATTTGGGAATGGAGATGAGGTATTTCCTTTTCTAAATCTTATTTGAAAATCTGTCTTAATTTTGTTTACTGCAATATATGTCAGTGCCTTTGATAATCACATTTACTATCCATGATATTGACTTCTCCGGGATACTTATTCTGTAGTGATCCCAATCCTGTCTCCAGGGGAGGCAGAGAGGCACCTGGGAGCTGAAATGGATCCGTGTCTTCATGATGATAAGCCAAAAATAAAAATCATCCTCAGGATCCAGATCCTACTTGGGAAATGACAACCTTTAACTGGTCACTATGCATGTAGCATGGATCTCAAGACTCATGTCACAATCGTGCGACTAAATCACCAAGCTTCTGGCATTGCAGTGACAGCAGAGAATAGCTATCATTTCAGCAAACTGCTCTTCCCCCAAGGACCTGACAGCGTTCTGATAAATAGGCACACAGGAGGCCTCAACCGCTAACAGGCACACGTACACACAGGGGGCCTCAACCGCTATGAACATAGAAGCAATGCTTCTCCTGGATCCCTCTGGTGTGCCTCTCGTTATAAAGACCCTGACGTTTGGCGTCATTTACTGACCTCCCCATAGACAGAGGAAGTGAGAAAAGAGAATTAAGTAACCCAGAGAAAAGAGGAATAAGGATCCACCTAAGCGAGGGACGTGTCCCCGCAGAGCCCTGCTCTGATGATGAGACACTCCCTAGTGCACTGGGGAGACAAGGATCTTTCATCAGTCAGGGAACTGGGCTAAGGGAAGACATCAGCAGAGACGCTCACAGCTTCTTTAACCTTCCTTCAGACCCGCCTCACTGTCCTTCTTCAACAAAATGGAGTCATTCCTGTGGAGTGCAGACACATTCCCTCTGGATTTCGTGCCCAATTCCTGGCTCTGTTAAATATCAAAGGGCTGATACAAAGGTTTGCAGAATGTTTCATGCATACCAAGAAAGGAGGCCCAACAGCCTTTCTGTAAACTAGCAGGTCCCAGCCGGCTGCCTGTCACACTGGTTCTTGTAAACAGTGGTTCCACCTTGTTATTATGCTAAAGTTTCTCCCGCCTCTGGTATGAGGAACACAGACTGACTTAGTCAACATGTGCCACCACACCTGGCTTTTTACCTGGCTGCTGGGGATTCAACTCAGGCCTTCCTGCTCCAGCGGCTGACCCTTTACCAACCGCCATCTCCTCACAGCCCTAACAGTGTCTACTTCTCACAGAAACCTGAGCTGTTGAGAAGGTATTTGCTGCACGCTCAGAGGACTTTTGAGTTTGGGGAAGGAAGGGGAATTTAAGTAAGGGGATATAAGACTATTATCTGAAGCGGATGAATGTGAACACTAATTTCAGGTTTGTCTCTAATTAAAAATTTGATTTTTGCATTGACAAGATGGCTCAAGGCAATAAAGGTGATGGCCCCCAAGCCTGGCAACTGAGTTTGAGCCTCAGAACCCACAAAAAGCTGGAAGAAGAGAATCAATTGCACAGAGTTGTCCTCTGGTCTCCACATGTGATCTGAGATACAAGCACCCACAACTATCACACAAATACTTGCAATAATAATAATAAAGTAATAATAATAATATATATATTTTTTAATCTGATTTTTCTCTCAAAAGATGGCTTCCTCTGCTGCACTATCAAACTAGAATTGTAGCATGAATCTTAAAGAGTCTTATAAATAAAATCAAACCTGGGATGAATGCTGGAAGATCAGAGAAGCAGAACAAGCTACCTCACCTCTCCAATTCTTCAGCTGGTCCTTTTTCCTCAGACTGGAAGCCTCTCAATCCTCATCCGAATGAATCTCAGCTGAACTGTGCTGCTCCAAAGCCTGAAAGCTTAATCAGCCAAATGCTTCTAGTTCCTGGTTTTCATGCCTTATATACCTTTCTGCTTTCTGCCATCACTCCCTGGGATTAAAGGCTCACTTCTTGGGTTTAAAGGTGTGAGTCACCATGCCTGGCTACTTCCAGTGTGGCCTTGAACTCACAGAGATCCATGTCTCCAGAAGGCTAGGATTAAAGGTGTGAGTGCCACCATTTTCAAGCCTCTGTATCTAGTGGCTGTTTCGTTCTCTGACCCCAGATAAGTTTATTAGGGTGCACAATATTTTGGGGAACACAACACCACCACATAGAATCATTATTTTTCTCCTCATCCTACAACATGCAGGGCCAGAACATACAGATGCTTGTGATGTTAAAGCTGTTTTTCAAGCCATCATCCTATTTTCTTTCTAAACATCTGAGCTCGTTTGTACCACACAAGCCATGGGATGCTAACACTTTATAACTCTGTCTATTTCTATATCTTATAGATATCTGTAACCTGTCCTGTCTTAAGTATGTGTTCACTGAGGACTTAGTAGGGTCCATAGTTATTAAACTACCTCAACATCTGCTACCATTCCTGGCCACTAAAACATCTATGTAACTATAACATTAATGCTTTTAATTATCCTTCTCTTCCCCCTGTCATTAGCAATTATAGTAATGTTTTGTAAATCTTTATTTTAAAATATGATTTCTGCTTTTTATTTTTTTCTGGACTACTCATTCCACTAAGCTGGGAACTTATGTTGATTTCTGACCTATTGAGGGCAAATTAAAGAAAACAATTTAAATTTATGTCACCTCTCTTCAGTCTGCCTGTCCTTTATCAGCTGGTACTTATGAACCATTACTCAAATGACTCCGTTGCATCTGTTGTCCAGGCTTTTATATCAATCTGTCCCATCTATAGTAACCATGGTGGGAGGAATGACTAGAAAGAGACATGTGTGTGTCTCCTTAGGTATCAGGGTGTCGAGACATGGGCCCCTAAGAATTGGAATTTACCCCCAGGAACCTCTCGCTGAGAGCGCAAGGCTGAAGCTTTATCTCAGCCAGAGGGGCAACTTGTCTCCTGGAAAGAGATTTCACATAATCTTGACAAGTTGTTATACCACCTTGTAGGAGAGACTAGAACCCAAACAAGAATGGCTCAATAATGGATGGGTCGGTCCACACCGGTCAGGACTGTCAAGCTCTGTATACTTCTCTCTCTTTAAATCTAAGCCTCATGTCAGATGCCTAAGGATGGACTGATGGTGAATGGGAGAGATCCTTGGCTCCCTTTATTTTTTTTCTCTTCCCAGTGTGGTCACAATGAATAGACATCCGTGTTTTGTCTTTTCATTATTGTCTGTTTAATTGGCCCATTGAGGTCTGATGGCTGAGCATAGCTTGTTAGGGCTGCCAGGGCACAGGCTCTGAATGTAACAACTCTAACAACATGACTGCCTGGCAGCAGCCAGGCTCTGATTAAGTCCAACATTTAAACTATCCTCTATCTGTATGTAGGAGCTTACTGTGGCTAGACAAGAAAACAGCCATGCAGACTGATCTTACTTTAAAACAGTGACCTTTTCTTAGATGTGTTGGCTGTTGGTGTTGCTTAGAAAGCATGTATTATGCTAGGCATTTCATGCATGCCACTTTCTGAAATGGGTTTCATCCTTTCCTCACTTTCTTTCACTTCAAACATGTCCTTAACCCTCTTCATTCTCAGCAAAAGACTGGGTTCTTATTTCACCGAGAAAATAAGACCAGACTGAAGAAAATATTCTCATATATGTCTACCAAATCCACTGCCTCTAAGAGAGAAAGTACACCACTCTACTTGTATATGGGACCCCACTCTCTAATGCTCAGATTCTGAATTCTAAAAATTAAACACATCATTGTGTGTATATGGTGTGTATTTGAGCATGCGTGGGCTTTGGCATACACATGGAGGTCAGAGGACAACTCTGTGGAGTCGGTTCTCTCCTTCCAACTTTATATAAGTTGAAGCGATTAAACTCAGCTCCTCAAGTTCTTCACACAGTAAGCCATTTCTCCAGCCAAGACTCTGATCTTTCATAATGCCTCCTGTCCTCTACACTTACCAGCCTCCTCCTTTTTATTTTATGTAAGTGTATTTATTTGCTAAAGTACAAGATATCATGAACTACAGTTATCTATGGGAAAAAGTCTAGCATCATCTCTGTTTTCTAGAACCCTTTAAAGTAAAAGTTAAAGAAAATTGTACCTATTTCTCTACGTCATCATACAAGGCAGGGTGGTTAGAACGAGACATCCCTGTATAAACTGGTGACATAACTGTTCCATGGTATGGTTAAGAGGAAGGTTTTCATTGTAGATATGAGAGAGCTAGAGCAAGAGTGAGTTATAATGGGCTTGGCTTGAGCATCTGACACCTCAAAGCCCAACCCCAGGGACACATTTCCTCTAACAAGGCCACACCTGCTTACAAGGCCACATGTCCTAATAGTGCCACTCCTTATGAGCCTATTGGGGCCATTTTCATTCAAACAGCCACATCTACTAAACTCTAGCTAGTACTGCCCATATGTATATGGATATGGAAAACCTAAAAGTGTCGACATACTCAGAGAAGAATGATTCTCCCTATCTATCAGCTCCCAATTGCTCCCCAGTAAGGAAAGGAGACTGAAGATAATCTAGTCATCCAAGTCAGAATTTGAACAGATAACTGCAGTTGCTGTGAGTTCATGAAATTGCTCACTTTTTGTATGGTACATATACAAAATGACATAGAAAACACTAATCTTAAGCCGGGCGGTGGTGGCGCACACCTTTAATCCCAGCACTCGGGAGGCAGAGGCAGGCGGATCTCTGTGAGTTCGAGGCCAGCCTGGGCTACCAAGTGAGTCCCAGGAAAGGCGCAAAGCTACACAGAGAAACCCTGTCTCAAAAAACCAAAAAAAAAAAAGAAAAAAAAAAGAAAAAGAAAAAGAAAACACTAATCTGATTCTGTAACTCAAGATGAAGGGCTTTGTGTGTAGAATCTCATGTGCTAATATATTTATATGTAGAACTTCTAGAAGATTCTCAACACGTATTTATTTGTGAAGTTATTAATATATCATCTTCGCTCTTTGCTGAGAATTGTATTATGTGGAAGCTGTACTTTTCGTTTAATGAGGACTCCAAAAACTCTTTTTCTAGAGACATGTGTACCTCCTGCCTTAGACAGCAGTTTATTGAGACAGATGGCACATTTTCTCCATAATTACTTGTCAGAACTCATTGGCAGGTAAATAGACACAGTGGTTGTGAATTTTCTATTTATCTTAATTCTGGCTGACTGGCGATTGCAGTTAATAACACAGCCATTGAAAGTATGACTATATTTAAAGAAGATGAATTGTTTCTTTTTTTACCAAGATCTCTGTTCAAGGCTAGAGCTTCAATCTATACTTATTTGGGAATACTCTGGAAAATTTGAGATTATTTCAGTGAGAGTCTTAATGCTTCTTGAAGGAGTAGAGCCTAAGAAGCCCGTTTGGTCCTTCAAAAGTGAGCCTTGTTGCTTACTAGGATAAGAGGAGATGGCGTTGATGTGGGTCGTTCTGAGGACACCGACCCGGGTCCCTCGGTTATTCTTCACGCACATGCAGACACATATGGCGATTCCCGCAATGACCCCCATGATGAACACGATTCCAAACACGATGCCGGCAATCGCGGTGCCCCTGAGAAGGAAAACAGAACAGTCTGCCTCAATGGTCTGCAAGGAGCTGAGCTTCAAATACAGCCCACGGCTCTAAGCTAAGTGTTTCTCCACTATCGTGCTTAAGGGAGAGTGTCCTTGAGTTAATTCAACAGTTAAGAAAAACTGAAAGCCTGTAGAGGATCTTTGTATAGTACACTTGACAAACTCACTGTTCCAATTCTGCCTTTTAGAATTTCATAAATTTTGAGCTAGAAAGAGGGTTCAGCAGTTAAGAACTCATCCTGCTCTTCCACAGGACCTGGGTTTGGTTTCCTGAACCCAGGTAAGGAAGCTAACAACCACTTATAACTAAAGCTCTAGGGGGTCCATCACTCTTTTCTGGCCTTTGCAAACAACTGCACTCACATGCACACACCCTGCCACATAGACACCTGTACAAATGCACACAGGAATTTTTAAAAAAAATTGTAAATTTATAGTAATATGAATCCCAATTATAAAATAGTAATCTAAAATTGATAATCATCTAAAAATCATTTAATATGTACTTGAATGGCAAAAATGTGTATATTGAGCAAGGAAAATATTTGTTTCAGTGAAAAAGCCTTAAATTCAACTTAAAATTTATTCTTAATTAAAATGCTTCATAGAATAAAAGGGCTTTTTCCTCATAAAACAAAGAAAACCAAATGGAACATCTGCAGCCCCCATATACTCAGAGGATAGAACAACAAATAAATATTCCATTAAATTCAGGAATAACATCATCAAACCCTCTATTTCCACTATGGCTAATCGTTTTCTCCAGAGAGCATTAGCTCATGCAACAAAACCACATGACAAAAATTGTAGAAGACACTCGACACTACTGTTATTTGTACACAACATGATTTGTAGCATCGGCGTATGTCAGTGGTTTTAGAAGTGGTCCATCTTTACCAAAATGAAGAACCTGACTGGGCAGTATCTTTTCTTTCAAAGCTTCCCTGGAAATACAACACAATAATGCATGCAAAAATAATATAACAAGGATGCCCACCAAGGTGACTGAAGTGAAATGGGCATGGTATTCATGATAACTTCCTAGCAATATTGTGAATGAAAACGCAAGTATTAACAGATAACTATCCAACAGTTAGTAGGATAACCGCAATATCCTGGGGAGAAATTGTTTTCATGCACTAAATTTTTGAATGGATACCTATCTGTTGTTTTGTAAATATGGGGCAATGAAGGCATTTTCCAGTCTCTTAATTTGTACACTGTACCCAAAGCAACCATTTCCAACTTTCAGCTTCATTGCTGAAAATAATTGTAAGCCTATTTCTCATCATCCTTTTTAATTAAAAAATTTTCAGTCTCATCTAGAGGTAACTTTTACATATGTAGTTCCTTCATAATCACTATCTTTAGTTAAAATAGTTAACAGTATTTATATTACCATTGTAATGTACCTTGGTGGGCCAAGCAGAATACTGTGGTAGACTTAGATTTTTCTTACAACCTATTATAAGGAAGTTCTACCAGGTTCATTTTTCCCATATACTATTGCAATTCTTCCCCCTGCCCGTGGTTCCTTGACAATTTTCACACAATTAGCGATAACTTTCATTTTCAAACACAGTAAAAATACTCATCAGTTTTGTTCTGTTTCCACGGAAATCTCTGGAACATTCTACTAACTCAGGTGGTCTGAATCCAGAGCTTTTTTCCTTTCAACCTGGGTTTCAGGTTCTCAGTTTCAGGACCACACTCCTGAGTCACTTATTATGGAGTAATTTGAAAGGAAATTTGTGTGACTGGGAATGACTTTATGCCATACCTTCCCTTGATTTGTAAACAGGATATTGCGTTAGTTCAGCTATACAGTTAACACCTCAGAAGATTCACCCTACAAGAAAGAAAGGTTTATTTTGGCTCATGGCTTCAGAGGTCTCAGTCTGTGGGTGCTTCTTCCTGTTGCCTTTGAGGCTATAGCACACCAGTACACCGTGGCAGAAAGGTGTAGGGGAGGAAGTTGCTTGCTTTTTGTTAGCCAGAAAGCAAAGTGAAGCCTTTGAGAGCTTGATCCCAGTGACCTAACTTCATTCTACTGTGCTCCAGATTTTTATGGTTTTAGAACTGTCCAGTACTGTCACTCCAAGTACCATGCACCTGAGAAGAGGGCCCTTGAGAGACACTACTCCACAGTCTTGAAGCTGTGCATGTAATTCTGAAGCAAAATATAATTTCTACCAATCTTGGGGCCTTGCTCACTGTACTCTAGAATCTGGTATTGTTACACAGGAATTCCATAAATTCTAATTACCTCTGTCTCTTCTCCTTCTCCTTCTCCTTCTTCTCTCTCTGTCTGTCTCTGTCTCTGTCTGCCTGTCTGCCTCTCTCTCCTCTGTCTGTTTTCTGTTCTGTTCTATTTTTCTGGAGACCTTTGGCATTTTCTACTAGTAGTCTAAAATCCAGAAAGAACTGAACTGACAGTCTCTTAGGATTTATCATTTCTAAAGACTCATTATTGCCAGTTCTTACATTCCATAAATCAACAACTTCTCCCCTCTTTAACATGGTTTTCCTTCTAGAATCTGTTCTTAGACAAACTCTTAGTTTTTCTTAATTCTTTCTGTCATTAGTTCTCTCTTGTTACTATTGTTTTTTTTTTCTTTTTTAAATACAATCTATGGGGATTTCATTTACTCAATCTTCCCAAATTTTATTGACTTCATAGATCAGCGGTTGTAGCTTGAGTTTGTAACTGCCATATCTTGCAATCTACTATGTTCCTTATAAGTTTTTTTTTTTTTTTTTTTTTTTATGTTCTGCTTTCCTTTCACAGATGTTTATTTTGGTTCAAATTTTCTTTTCTTTTTTAAAAAACATTGTTTTTAGCCTTTTCTATTATCCCTGAGTGTACTGATGCCATATCCTTTGAAGCTTTCTATACTCCTTATATTTTCTCTGTCCTGTCTAAATTCCTTTCTTTTGTTTGCTTAATTCGATGGCTCTCATGTTTAGTGTTCTACTCAATTGTCTGGTCATCCTTGAGTCCTGCCTGTGGTTAAAGTCTGTTACTCAAAGGCACATGTATTGGGAGCTTGCTGACAAATATGAAATGGGAAGAAGTAAAATGAAGAGTCTGACGGGAGGTGGTTAGATCTTTGGGGGTTTACCCAAAGCAAGGATTAACAGACTTTGCAGCCCCTTCATGATTTCCCTTGTCTTATTAGGTAATTGCTCCCTCTCACCTCTGTTCTCACCATGATTCCATCTGCACTAATGTGATAGACACAGCCAGTTGGGGTCTTGCTAAAGGTGGAGCCAAGCTGTTTAGACTTTTGGATTTTAAAAATGTGAGATAAACAATGCTGTTTCCTTTTTTCTTTATAAAAGTACAGGTAGTTTGCTATAGAAATCGAGTGCAGACTAATGAAAAAGCAAAAAAAAAAAAAAAAAAAAAAGAGGAAAAGGAAAAGGCTCTGGATAGCTCTTGTAAGCTTAGTGAGCAATGCCAGAAGCCAGAATTTGACAACTGAACCATATATGGTCAGTTTTCATATTACTTTTCCTTCCAGAAAAGCTGTAGCACGAATTGCTAAATGGTCTTATACTAAAAAACCTGGTACCAGATATTGGGGTAAATGCTGAAAAATCAGAGAGACAAAGTAACAAGTCATTGTCACATCTCACTTCACCAATTCCACGAATCCTCTGACTGAAATCCTCTGAGTCCTCACCCAAAGGCTTCAGTTGAAACAGCCTCTAGCTGAAAGGGACGCTTCAGCCGAAAAGCCTTTAGTTCCTGTCTCCTCACGCCTAATATACCTTTCTCTATCCAGCCATCACTTCTTGGGATTAAAGGTCTTTGCCACCACAGCCTGGCTGTTTTCGCTCCTAGACTGAGTCAATCTCATGTAGTCCAGGGTGTCTTTGAACTCACAGAGATCCAGATGGATCTCTGCCTCCCAAGTGCTAGAATTAAAGGTGTGTGCCACCACTGCCCGGCCTATATGTTTAATCTAGTGGCTTGTTCTGATCTTCAGCCAAATTTTATTTTAGGGTACACAATATATCACCACAGTCTTGTCGTTGGAGAACATGAATCTGACTGGAAATTCCCTAAAACATGGACTTTTTGCTAGAGAGGTATTGAATTTTCACACGGCCCTCATGCATTTACTCTGGGGATCCAATATTGTTCTGCTATGACTGCTGCCTTTTAGCTTTAAAGCCATGGCTTCTGAAGCCAGACTACCTTCTCACTGCAGCTTGGGCACCTCAAATAAGATGCACAGCTTCTCTTCTCCTCAGTTTTGTCATTCTCCAGCTTGCTGCTTGTCAGCCTTTCCTGCTAGATTTCTTGTCATGGATTTGTGTTCACGAGACATTTGCCAGATAAATAGATTCTTTCTGCCAGTGTGCTGTGAGCGTCTATCCCACATCTTCTATAAATAGCTCATAATCTCTACCTCAAAGCAAGGCATCTCACAAACCAGAAAGGTTGGAATATTGAAAAGGACAGTATGTATGTGGCATACTATATGATGGTCCCTTGAGGCAGCCTTGTTGTGTTCTGAGAACACTCATGTTTCTACAGTGTAGGAGGGGATGTTAATATGTGCATGTTACCTAGAGACCACTAAATAGCCCCAGGTTGCTTCAAAACCTGTTCTTGCACCATCAACCCTCACACGCACGTCTGGAATTATTAAACATGCTGAAAAGTGAAAGTACACACAAAAGATCTGAACTGGTGTTGCCCAAAAGACATCCGTCTCTAAGATTCTTCCCCAGCTCACTTAAAAAACAGAATGCCACTGAGGAGTCCAAAGCACTCTTATTTCTTACAGGAATTTCCATTTTGTTATTGAATCACAGAGGTGGAATGGGAGGCAAATCTGGAAGTGTTCCTATTAGCAATTAAAGAGTGGCGGAGTCTAGTCGTTTAATAAATACTTCTCTGCAAAGAGAAAGACTTGTAGGAGGAGGTAATTTGAAGGAAGACAATGAAAAGTTATCTGTAAATCTCCTTTGTATTATAATTTTCAGTTTTAAATAAAGTTAAATTGGAGGGCTTAATTCATGCTCCTGAAACAATCAATGGCTTAATTATTTAAGCAAAGAGTTTCCAAAGTCTGTGTTCTGCAAGCTGTTAAGATATCAAATTGGAGCAAATTTATATTCATGAATTCTCCTTTCGGAAAGAAGAAAGTGGGAAATGAGTTGCATTTTGTCCCTCTGTGGACAGTTCTGGGGAGAGCGCATCTTCCTAAGGTCATGAGGGTTGCTGCAGTGTGCTGAATGAGGTTGGTGGAGTTTCTAGATTAAATCACAATTTTGGTGTCTTTGGTCCTTTGCTGGCCACCAGCAATTGTAAATTAGTGCCTAAGACATGTTAAGTGTAACATTTATAGCACCATTTATTCTGCTATCAATTGAAAGAAAGAATAATCAGCAATCATCTGCATTTAAATAACTTGGTCAGGAAAGAGAGAAGCTTCTAGCCTGGAAAGTCCAGCTTCATTATTCCCTGGGAAAACTTTAATTCTTTTCTCCCATTGATAAAATGCTCTGCAAGGTGGGCACATTTCTTCTCCCTTTAAGTTTTTATTTTGGAATAATTATAAATTCAGGGAAACTGTAGAACTGATAGAGAGGTCTGGTGTAACCTTAAGTCACTTTCCTCCAATGCTTTCCTGCTAGGTAACTACAGACTATCAACCAAATGAGAAAACTGACATTGGGCTAAAGACTGTAGAGTTCTATGTCCGCTTAACATGTGCATAGAACCACATGAGTACTACAGCCAGTGAGGGGCAATAGTGCATCACCCCAAATGGGTCTCCATGCCACTGCTGTATAGTTACATCTACTCTACCTTTTCCTCTCCCTCAGTACTCCTGGAGATGGATAGATGAGTAAACTTTGATATAAGGATCGAAGTGTGTGTGTGTATGTGTGTGTATGATTGTGTGTGTGTGTGTGCATGATTTAAAAATTTATATGACATGAAAGCAGAGGAGGAACTATTTGGGGGGGAAAAAGGAGGTGGTAGGAGTGGAGGAAGGATAATAGAGGGTGATGAGGGTGGATATGACCGAAGTACATTGATATGTATGTATTCAAATATCATAAATGAAAGCCACTATTTCATATGCTAATTATATAAGTTAATTAGATGAACACATACACACCTTTCTAAACAAAAAAAGGTTCAGAGAGCTTCTAGGCTGGTGTACACACTGGGGTGTGTCAAGAATGAGTATTGTTACAGGCCCCCAGACCTTAGCGTAACTGACGCCATGATGGAGGTACCATTCAGGCCTTGGAACCCAACACATAGGCAGCACCACCTGCCAAATCAGAACAAAGACCTAATTCATCCAAGTTCATATTTCTGGGAAGGTCCCTAAATAAACAAGCCTTGCTCTTTGCCTTCCGTAGTTCTGGCTAACTGTTCTTGCTAACTGGGGTGTGTCAGCCCAGGATGCGAATTTTATGCTTAAAAGTTCACCCTGAAAAAGGCTGAGGACTGCACCAGAACAACCAGTATAGTCGCCAGCCAGCTAATAAAGACTTTCTGTTGGCTTGAACCCATGTCTGAGTGGTCGTCTCTGGAGTACACTTCGCAACAGGAATGAAGCTCGGAAAGTGCCAGCACCCCTTCCCAACACTGTATTTTATGCATCTTACATTTAGTTCCTTCTGACAATAACCAATAACAATAGCATACACCAATAACAACAACTAAGTGTTGAATCCTGTAGGTGTTTCCTGCAAATACCCAAGGCCCATAGTGGGGAAGTAGGAATGCTTTGTAGCCATGGCGCAGGGAAGTATTGATAACCAGAGGACTGGAAATTTGCATCTGTCATCTGAGGTGAGGAAAAGCTTATGGGACTAAGTGCTCATCCTGAGGAATCTGAAGCTAATTCCAGTTAGTAATATGACAATGAAATGGCATTGTAGGACAGCAGGGCAATAGTGGCACATGTCTATCTCCACATCTAGACTGGAGGCTGAGACAGGAGGATCAAACTTTAAGGACTGCTTGTGCTACATAGTGAGTTAAGACAGCCTAGATGACCTAGTGAGACTTGTTCTCCAAATAAAACTTAAAAACAAGGCTGAGAATAGGTAAGCTCAGCAAAGCAATTCCTTAGCATGGGGGAAGCCCTGGGTTCAGTCCCCAGTACTGGACGTGTGTGCGTGCGTGCGTGCATGTGCGTGCGTGCGTGAATGTGTGTGTGTGAAAGAGGAATAGAAAGTCTTACACTTCTTTTTTTGTCTTATTAAAAAACAAAACAAAAAAAAAACAACAAAACTCAACAAACCCAGAACAAAATTATCGATTAAAAGTTTGTAACAAAATGACATTTTATAACCATGACTGTAAATGTATTTTAGCGGCTTTAGTGATAATGGGAAAGTCGTTTATAACAGGGCTCAGAAATAATGCTTTCTACTCCCAAAATAGCTTTCCCTGTGTAAAATAGAATCTGATAATATGTCGTTGTGATAATATTTACAGAGCACTTTTCCTAAGCTCAGCTTTGCTACAGCAATTTAGTACAGATACCTTGACACTATTTTCCTATTGAGTAATATTTATGTAAAATAGTAAATATGAAAAAATTATGTAATATTTCCCTCCCTCTCTGACATGACTCAATTTGTAAATACATATTATAATACAACATAATACAATATTTATGATTATTCTGTTTAGTAATTTAATCACATCAATCAGAGCAAGGCAGGAGAGTAAAGAGAAGCCTTAGAAAAGCAAAGGCCCTCATGAAAACATAAAGAATCAGAAAAAAAAAATTCTGTTAGGAGAAACCTTTCATACAGACATAAGAATTTCTAAGAGCTGTTGTGAGAATCTCCTCGGGGAAGGTGTGTGTGTGTGTGTTTGTGTGTGTGTGTGTGTGTGTGTGTAGAAATACTAGACAACACCTACCTCCCCTCTTCCTAAATCCTCATGACAAAACACAGAATAATTGCACCAAAGTTCACTTAGAGAGCCAATAAGTTTATAGAATTATTTATGGAGCAATAAGTGGGGGGTTATGGACAGGAGCATGGGAGATCTCAAAGCAGCCATACTGGAGGTGTAAATCCAGCATGGGTAATGACGACACTCCCATGGCTGGGTAGATAAAGTCTCTCCCCTATTTCTTCCCAGCTCTCCACTCTGGCCCCTCCCTGAGGCCACATGCAATTAGGGTAGAGTTGCCTTCAACTTTGGACAGAGGGCTGTATATTTGGGTAAGGGTTCCATGACCCTTCCAACCTTTCCTGCTTTGAGGAAAAGCCAAACTCGATAAGCCTAGTTGTGCTGATTGGTTGCAAATGAACACAACTGAACTCATGGGGATGCTGGCAGTGTAGCTGGAGGTGACTCCAATGGAACAGGAGCAATAGACAGTTTGTTTTTAAAGAGAGTGCTTACTGGAAAAAAAAACAACCAAATTTTCACAAGAATAAATGTAAAATCAGTTCATTTCTTATTAGAACATAACAAATTAAAAGTAAGCTAAATTGTTTAGTAATTTCTTCTGGAAAAGAGTATTAAATGGCCCAACTTATTTATGATAATCTACACATGATGTGACAGAACAATGCAAAAATCATATTCCAATAGCAGAAGAAATTAAGATGTATACATAAAAAGAATGAAGTATAACAAAATTCCCTAATGTAATATTCTAATTACTCAATACTCTGGGGATTTTGAACAATGCATTACAGTAATACCCTTCAAAGCTAATATTTTAGGCCAAGATTTTAGTAATTTATAATAAGGTATATAATTTAATAAAATTTCAGCTTGACTAACTTAGAAGGAATGAATATATTTTCTTCTATGATGTTTTACTAAATCATCACACAATTGTAAGACTAGGAAGAAAAGTGGCTGGAGCTATAACTCAGGAGTCAAGAGCAGTTTCTGCTCTTACAGAGGACCCAGGTTTATTTCCCAGCTCCCCAAAGTGTCTGCAATTCTAATGCCAAGGAATCCATAGCCCTCTTCTGGCCTCTGTACCTTCATGCACATGGTGAACATACATACATTCAAGCACATGCACATAGGAAAACAAGTCAATGGAGGACAGTTTTCAATACTAACAGCATTAACTTCCAATAATGACTGTAGGGTCTCAGAACTGCATTCTTATTCTCATCTCCATATCTAGCTACATATGCACATGAATATCATATTAAAAGACTATGATATCAAATGACTTGGTTGTTATTATTATTTTTCCCAATGAATAAACTATTAGTGAAGGCTAGAATCACTAATATACATGATTTCCCCAATGTTATTATTCTGGGAATAACAGAGACAAGTTACTAAAAATTCCCTAGGAGTAAAGTGCTAAGTGAAATCATTAAAATGATTCACAAAAAGGAAAAAAAAGAAGAAAACTAATCATTATCTTGGCATATTTGGATCTCATAAGGATTTTTTTTTTTTTATTTTCACTGACTGCAGGGTAGAAAATTTCAAATCCACAAGCACATTCACAGTCATCGCCTTGACAGAGCAGCAGCTGGCTTTCATGGCCTAAAGCTGAAAGGTCTACCAAGGTCTCCTAGGCCTGGGTTGATGATGGAGGACGAAGACCTTCCTGAAAGAACTGCAGGAACAGGTGACAGATCTTGATGGGATAATGAGCCTATGAGCCTTGGCCAGAGTTTGCTTACATGGTTCTGCTGACAGCCTGACTATACATTCAAACCTGGCCACTCTCCCAAACAACTGTGATACTCTTCCTGGACCCTGTCGGTGCCTAGACAACTCTGTGATTGATCACTGTCTACTGAGGCTGTCTCCTGCCTACAGTTTGCCTGGCTCTGACATTTATCCTCTGGATGCCACTCTTATGAGCTGGAGGCTGCCCAGACCTGGCAGATGCTGCCTTGTCACACTTCTCTCCTGGTCTTGCTCACAGCCTCACCTGTGCCAGTCTGCTGTGATGGATTAGAGCTGATACATAGGAAAAGCTATGGCTTTTTCCTAGGATCTAGCCTCATTCTCATTAAAGTCATTCATAAGCAACCCACTCTCCCCAGACCACTGTTTCATTTCCTCTCAGGATAGATTGCTATAGCTACATCCAAATTGTTTCTGGGTTTATATCTTACTATTATCTACTTGTAAAAAAAAATCATTTTTTATCTTGTCCCATTTCAATAGGAGATAGTTCCAGAGAAAGAATGCAATTAGCTAGCTGGGGTCAGAGAACAATCTCTAGATCAATACTCATGGCCAAGGCCAGGGTTATTCTGGATGACCCAGCCTGGGTTACTTACCTGTCCTCAAACCTGCCATTTAAACACAGGAAAAAAAATGTAAGTTTATAAGGATGGTTCAGAAGCAGAAGTAAGAGGATGGCTAACAAGGGATAATAAATGTTCACATATGTGGTCAGACTTTCTTTGGACTGTCAGCTCCCAAATAATGATGAACAGATTTTTTTTTTTTTTTTTTTTTTTATAAATTATGAAGTCTTGGCCTTATCTTAGGCTTGTTTCCAACTAGCTCTTATAATGTAAATTAACCCATTTATACTAATCTACATTTGGCCCTGTGGCTTGTTACCTCTCCTTACTATTGCACATCAGACTTCCTCTGTGTCTTGCTGGTGAATTCTGCACCTCCTTGGTTCTTCCCCCAAGTTCTTCTCTCTTCTCAGGAGTCCCACCTATCCTCTCCTGCCTAGCTATTGTCCACTGAGCTCTTTATTAAACCAATTGGAAGGTGCTTTGGCAGACACTCATCTTCATAGTGTATAAAGAGATTATCCCACAACGTATATACACATAGATTTGTGCAGTTGGTAATACCAAAATTCCAGTTTGGCTTTTGGGTGGGAAGATTAGGAAAAGTTTCAATGACATCATAAAGGAGTTGAGACTGGGAAGGATGGGAAATGGGGAGAACTCCAGGTGTGGATTGGAGTGTAGACTTGTGGATGGTAGATTACACCAAGAAAGTCTAGTAAAAGAATTGTACAGCAGTCTTGGGAAAGAGCACAGAAGACTCAGCTTGACAATGGCATTGTTCCAGGGAAGAGTCTGAGGAGGAGGGAGTGGATGAGCATAAAATTCACTGATGGCTGTCTTTGACTCATCAAATTAAACTCCCCAATACCCTTTGTAACCATCTGCTACCCTAAGCACTTAAAGCTTTTGAATAATCCTAGTATTTAAATGTTACTAAGCCTTGAGGTAACATCTATCTTACTGTGAAAAGTAGGCTGTTCAGATGCTCCTGTATGGCTATATGTGGCTATAAAGTTTTAGGATGAATTTAATTGATTAGATCTTTTATAACTCCCAAAGAAAAGTGTCCTGCAGAAGGGGTGCTCTGACCTTTTATAGGAAACACAAGAAGGGTCAGACTAGGAAAGGGGTCACAGGGAGGCCAGGGCAGAAACTTGTCCATCCTGCTGCTTAATAGTTGGAAAATAGCGTATTTTCCAAAGGTGAATTGTATTTAGAAAATGCACCTATTTTTAACTGTATTCAGTAGAATTTTAAGACAACAAGCACATACCAATAGGAACTTTGCTTCAGTCTCTAATCAACGATCTCTTAACTGACCTCTGGACTGTGTGCTTAAAGTTCTGTGAATCATAAATTAAAAATTAGTCTTTGAGTTATTCTTCAATAACATCATACAGTCTGATTTTGCTACCCAGATCTTTGTTCAGATAGAATCTAATTGGCTCAGAGATGTTTGGGGTTCCCTCTAGCTCCCTGCCTAATTAACAGAAATTCTCCATCAGTCACATGGCTGCTGCAGGTCAGCAAAGGAAATCGAAGTAGCTGGAGAAATCTTAACCTAATGAGCACTAAAGAGAAGATTGGAATGGAATTAAATTTCTGTGTGATGATTAATTATGGAGCAATAGGAACAAAATTCAATGTACATTGACTGGTTGTAAGTCAAACTATTTTTTCACATAATTTTATGGTAATATCATGCCCAATTCTGAGAGGGAAAATATCTCTTTCCAATAATTCTTATCTCACTTATTCTCAAAGTAAGAAACAATCTTGTCTGTGGAGATGTGATAATCCTATAGGAAGTAATACATATTTCATATGAGTAATTATAATTATATGTTATCATTGTCTATTCAGTGCTTTAATCTTTCTGTTTCTCTGTCTCTGTCTCTGTCCCTGTCTCTCTCTGTTTCTCTCTCACACACATTCACCCCCCTCAAGACCCTCTCCATACACATAGTGTCAGTATGTAGCCCAGGCTGGCATCAAACTCAGAATCATCCTGCCTCTGCTTCCAAAATGCTGGAAATACAGGTAGATAGCACCATGTATGTTACCAAGATGACTCTTAAAATAATGATGTTTACTTTAGAAAGATACAGTTTTCTCTCAAAGGTATTAGGAAAAAACTCAAAGTCTACACTATGATGGCAGATATTGTATATTATTTCTTTTCACTTTAGACAAATAAGAGCCAAGATATCAATTAGCCCTTTTTTCTCTTTCCACAATATATATATGTATGTATGTATGTATCAAAACATCACTGTAAATGCATATATTAATACTTCTCATTTGTCAATTAAAACACATTGAAAGAAAAAAAACAAAAAATGAGGTACTCTTTCTTTAAGAGTACAATATTTTCTTTGTAGACCCACACACAGATATTGATTCTGAGCTTTCTGTTGGATTAAATTGACTGAACATGGTCTCAAACTAGACCAACAAGTTTCATTTGTGTCATGTATTTTATTTGGTTTTAAATTTCAAGCAGCTAAATTAGGTGTCACTACATTCTTCCCTCATAGAGTAGTGGGGACCCCATCTCTTCATATAATTATCTGTCATAAGTATTTTCCAGTTGATACAAGGGTGACTTAGAAGATAATATATTTGACCTCTAATAGAGAAGATGGATCACTACACAGTAGTTATATCTAATATCTGTGTAGTTGGAAGTTTTTTTCTGTGTACTGCCAAGTCGGCAGCTGCTCAGACCCAAGTAAACACACAGAGGCTTATATTAATTAAAACTAATTGGCCATTAGCTCAGGCTTACTACTAACTAACTCTTACACTTAACCCAGCCCATTTCTGTTAATCTATATGTTGTCACATTTTCCATCGCTTTACCTCTGTGTCATTACATGCTGCTCCTGGGATGATGGGCTAGCATCTCCTGACTCAGCTCTTCTCTTCCCAGAATTCTCCTTGTCTGCTTATCCCACCTATACTTCCTGCCTGGCTACTGGCCAATCAATGTTTTATTAAATCAGTGTACAAAAGCATTATTCCACAGCATATCTGAGATAATAAGGTATTTAAAACCTTGTCATAAAAATCAGATCTAAAAGATACATTACTTAAGGAAGAAAACTAAAGAGGTAGAAACCCATAGAAGCACGAAAGGATACAACGCTATTTTAAAAGCACAGAGTTCAACATGGTAAATGCTCTTTCTGTCTTTGAAGGTAGGAAGGTGATTGACTAATGGCTGCAGATGGATCTACACAGAGATTAGCTCATGGTCAAGAGGCTTAGAGCCACAGTTGAGTGGGTGGTAACAGAAGAGGTTAGGGGCCAGTGGTCAACTCTTGTTTCCGAAGGATGCAAGCAGAAAGATAAATATATTACAAGGAGCAAGAATGGAGACGAGGACACCTGCTGGGAGGTTGCTGTGTGACTGGAGTGAGGAAAGACATTGACTAGTATAGTGGTTCAGTGTGGGTGGAGGGAGGTCCTCACAAAAGATATGTTAAAGTCCTAAACTTCAGATTCTTTGAATGTTGTTTGGAAATAGTCTTTGGCGGATACACTTAACTTAAGGATTTTGAGGTATTGGGATCATTTTGAGCAATCTAATTAGGCACGAGTGGCAACTGTCTTCATAGGGATACACAAGGGGGATGTGACAGACAAAAGAGGAGAAGGCCACACGATCATGACCAACTCAGTGTGCTGAAACAAGTCTCAGTATAGGCCAGAAGGACAACATCAACACTAAAATCCAGACATCTAGACTAGAGATGGTTAGAGGGGGTGGGGTCCTGTTTGACATCTGTTTCTGGTCTCCAGACCTTCAGGAAACACATGACTCATGTTTTAAATTAGACTGACATCTTTAAGGCAATTTGTTATGTCAGCTGCATACAGGTGGTGTTATAGTAAGGAAGGCAAAGGAGTCTGCAGGAGGAAGGAGGCAGCACAGGTTAGTTAGAATTCTGAGCAAGTCCAGTAGAGCAGGATACAACTGTATGATGAGTGAATAGCTAGAAGCCAGTCTGAGCAGGCATGTAGGCAGCTCCATTTGTGAAAAGGGGCTGGGTCTGAATGCTCCTGTTTGAAGATTAGCAAGTAGATGAGACTAGCTAGGGGAAAACAATGTTTTTTGTTTTGTTTTGTTTTGTTTTTTTAGCAGCAGAAAGCAAAAGCAGAAAGGTAATAAAAATAAAAAGAAGACAGTATTATCTTGGGAGAACAGGAGTCCACAGCAGTGCAGTGTTCTACTGTAGAACGGGTAGAATTTATGCCCTGTCCATGTGGAGCACTGCCACAGTCAACTTGGGTAGCTATAACTAAACCCACATACAGGGCTCAAACAGGGGATATTTATTTCTTACAGTTCTGGAGGCTAGAAAGTTCAAGGGGAAGACGTCTGCTTGCAGATGGCTGCTTCCTCTCTGTCTTCCCATGCCAGAGAGAGGAGCCTCTGATGCTTCTGTCACTTCCCATATTCATTCATCTCATCATGGGGTTCTACCTTTCTATTCTTATTTAAATCAAAGACTTCAGCATTCTAATATCATCACGATGCCACCACTTTGCAAGCTGCATTTTAATGGAGAAGCAAGTATTCATTTTATGATGAGGAATTTGATGACCTTTGGTCCAGGTGTTGACCATATAACAATAGCATGTGGGACAGGTTCTGATATACTGCATAAAAGAACTGCTTGCTGGGCAGTGGTGGCACATGCCTTTAATCCCAGCACTCGGGAGGCAGAGGCAGGCAGATCTCTGTGAGTTCGAGGTCAGCCTGGTCTACAGAGTGATTTCCAGGAAAGGCACAAAGCTACACAGAGATACCCTGTCTCAAAAAACCAAAATAATAATAATAATAATAATGATAAAACTGCTCCAGGCAAGTTTGTCTACATGGAATGGATGATGGAAAACCATCAGGTGGCACATGGATGAAGGGACAGTTATCACTTGTAGATGTCAGCAAGCTCATGTACTCACTCAGTAGAGGAGAAGCTCTGTAGCTAGAGGCAGCTATAAAAGGGGCACAGCAGCCAAGGAAAGCGTGGGTCAGGAGAGCTGAGCCACAGCCCTGTGTTGTTCTCTGCTACTTGCTTCTCTCCTCCACCACCTCAGCTCTCATAGTGCTCAGTTATCTACCCCTCTTTTTTCAAAAGCATGTGATCCACCAACTGCTGCCTCTGAGTGGCAGGTGGGGTGAAGCTTCACACGATATCTGGAAAGTTTGCTGACATTGCAGAGAAGATACTTAAATTCCTTTGAGCAATGGTACCTTGAGCCTCACAAGACCTAAGGGTTAAGTATGAGGCAAAAATTCATAGGTGCTACTACATTTGAGCCACCAGATGGGAAAGCTTCCTGTGAATAGGTAGTGAGCTAGCTATGGCTTGCTCCTCTAATAAGCTTCATGTTTGTTCTATGTGTATAAACATTGAAAGCAAAGGACAGGCATTTCCTGCTAATACGTGCTGGTGATAGAAACCTTTGTTTAGAGCAAAACCAACAAGGTGGCAAAGGTCCTTGCTGAATGGCTGTTTTCCCATTCCTTGGCCCTGCACTAAGGATGGGTAAATCTCAGGGTGCAGTGTATGTGTCTGTGGCTAATCTCATCTCCTGATTGTGAGAGGACGTTTTACATAGAACCTTGGAAAGTATCATATGATGGTTCTGTTTGCTTTCCCATGCCATGGGAGAAGTATGGAGCAAGGTGCAGGCGATGATTCAGGATGAAGAACAGGGATTTAAATCTTCTCCACTTCATTTGCACACCCTCTGTCTTTTCCCTCATCTCACACTTAGCTATCTCAGCCTTGTTTTCTTCACCTGTGTACAGTGGAGATCAGGAGTCCCAACTTCATCTCATGTTATCTTGATGGAAGGATCCCCACAATTAGACTAAATACAAATCTGACCTCTGTGTATCTCTCTAAAGTATTATAAAAATTAACTACAGTCTATTTAAGAATACACTGAGAGGGAGGGAGGAGGGAGGGAGGAGGATAGAGAAGGGATGATGGGTAGTATTAGTAAGTGCCAAGGGATACGAATATTTGTGGAATGTGGAAAGAAAACCACAATGCAGAGGACTTTGGCTGGTTTGGCCCAATATCTCAATGCCTCAGGGTAGAACAGAACATGTGCAACAATAACTAAAAACCAAAAGCAGTCACAAAATACAAAATCCAAAACATCAGTAGTGAATTATTCTTTGCATCCTGAACAAACAGCATAGGAATTTAAATCACAGCATTGTCTATACACTCAGGCTGAAGTGAAATCCAGAAGCATGCTTGGGAAATTCAGAATTATCTGCATAGAAAAGCAAAAACAGAAGGCAGACATTCAGAAGCAGAATCAAGACAAGGACTGCAGGGACACTAGAGTGATCTGGATTTGAAACACGTCATAGGCAGAATTAACATCTATGTATCTAATTGATCCTGGCCTTGTTTTTAATCATACAAAAGGGGATGGAATGGGGATCTGTATAGAGGTTTTCCAGAAAGATATCCCGGGGTAAGTGGAAAGCAGAACAGACTCGTCAAACAGAGTAACCAAGACTTACCCTGGCTACATCTACAGAGCAATACTGCAATAAGTAATTATGATTATGTTATTTGTGAATTTAGACAATGTTAAAGAAAATAAAAGTCACCAGGTTCTTCCTATACACTAAATATTTCATTCTATAACCTTCCTGAAAAAAAAATCACTCTGTCCTTGAAGTTTCTCTTGGTCTTTGTAGTCACAAAGGTAAGAAATTAATCTATTCTCATCCTCCTCTTCCTCCTCTTCCTCCTTTGAGACAGGGTTTCTCTGTGTAGATCTGGCTGTCCTGGAACTCACTCTGTAGACCAGGCTGGCCTGGAACTCACAGAGATCCACCTGCCTCTGCTTCCCCAGTGCTGGGATTAAAGGCCTGTGCCACCACTGCCCACATCAATTGATGCAATACACCAGTGAGCTGTAATAAACACTACAGAGGAGCTGTTTGCTGAAGTCCTTTCTTCTTCAGGACCATGTGGAACAGGTGGGGATTTGCTACCATCGATGAATATTTTTATAATTTTTTTCTTTAAATTCCTTATTCACATATGATACTTTAGTTTTGTCAAGATATTTATAACCTGCCTGATAGAGATAGTCTGAGTATATTTACTGCAGTTAAAAACATCTATTTAATAATTAATTCTAAAGATAAGTGAGCCAAGGAAAATTAAAGTGGACATAACTATGGGAAACATAACATTATTTTTTCTCTTGTTTTTCAGAAAGCTCAGTTTTACAACTTTATTGGATTCCATATAGATATAAAACCACTCATTCAGACAACAGCTCTAATTTCAGTATAGTAATTTAAGACTATTAAGGGTACTTTGGGATTCTAATATAAAAAGCAATTTGTGGAGAATTCATTTTTCTAGAGAGTTTGGAATCTGTTCTTGAGTGGGGGACCCACTTTTAAATATTTAATTCCTGTAAATTTTAACCACTGCTCTCATGTAGTTGGAGCTTTTCTGTGTCCTGGTCTGCTGGCAGGCGGTTAGGACAAATCTCTCCCCCTTGCATCTCCCAAGTAAATACACAGAGGCTTATATTAAATTAATTATAACTGCATGGCTGTGGCTCAAGCCTTTTGCTAGCTAGCTTTTATATCTTAAAATTAGCCTATAACTATTAATCTATATGTTGCCACATGTTCTGTGGTTTTACCTGCATCTCATTACATGTTGCTCCTTGGGCAGCTTGCTGGCATCTCTCTTGGTCTTCTTCCTCTCCCTCCCTTTGAATTTCCCGCTAGCCTCTAAGCTGCCTTGCCATAGGCCAACAGGCTTTATTTATCAACCAATCAGAGCAACACATATTCACAGTACAGAAAGACGTTACCCCATCACTTCCCCTTTCCTGTCTAAACAAAAGGAAGATTTTAACTTTAACCTATTAAAATTACATATAACAAAAATAATGCTTTTGTACACTGGTTTAATAAAACACTGATTGGCCAGTAGCCAGGCAGGAAGTATAGGCAGGATAAACAGACAAGGAAAATTCTGGGAAGAGAAAGATGGAGTGAGTAGACTCCAGCCCACCATCCAGGGAGCAGCATGTAACAACACACAGGAAAAGCCATGGAACATGTGGCAACATATAGATGAACAGAAATGGGCTAAGTTTAAATGTAAGAGCTAGTCAATGGCAGACCTGAGCTAATGGCTGAGCAGTTTTAATTAATATAAGCTTCTGAGTGATTATTTATAAGAGCCTGTGGGATCCATGGGGCTGGGCAGGACCAGAGAAAATTTCAACAACACTCTCAATATATAAAAAAATTAACAAAACTATTTTATAATCAAATTAAATCAAAATTCTATTAGGAAAAAAGATATTGGATATTATATATTTTGATGAAAATTAAAACACTATTAAAATAGCAATAAATCTTACCATCTATACTAAGAGATTATTTAAAAACCCTAATCTTTCCTTTTAATTCTTTTCAAGTCGTGCACACACATACACACGTGCACATAGAGGTATATATATATATATATATATATATATATATATATATATATATATATATATATATATTTCTTCCTTTTCTAAATTTACAATCTCTCATCTTATTTCTGTTCAGTTCTGTCCTCAGCATGATCTGCCTGGAAACTCTGTTGCCAGGAGACCACTGCTGAAGACCATTCACTGCTGCTTCCTCTTTGAGATTTAAGACTTCCAATGAGGAGTCAAAATCATTATTGGTTTGCTTCTGAGCATGTAACAGTGTTCCAAAAGATGGAATAAAATATTTGTCTAGATATTAGTGATTAAAGAAATCATATATAACAACTAAAGTAGAAGATGTAAGGAGAAAGAACTTCTAAAAATTCTCCATTGCATCTGAGAGAGAGAGAGAGAGAGACAGAGACAGAGAGAGAGAGACAGAGACAGAGAGAGAGAGACAGAGAGACAGAGAGAGAGACAGAGAGACAGAGAGAGACAGAGACAGAAACATACACACACACACAGAGGGGGAGGGACAGGTAAAAATGAAATCTCCATCATGTTTATGAGACAATTTTCCTGTTCTTTGTTATTTATTTTGACTTTTCAAGCTACTCTGCAGATCTCTACTTTCTCAGTTTCTGCTCTGTTATTTGCTCATTATCATCCTCCTCAGCACAAAGGAATTTTGAAACAGCCAATTCTATGAACTGGAACAAGAAGAGCCATGAGTGGGAACAGCAATAATAGAGGAAGCAAAAGGCAGTTATAAGAATTGTATATCTTCATGGCTTCCTAGAATCTCAGATTCTCACTCCACTCATATATTGCCCAGGTAACTCAGTGTTAGGATAAAATGCTATGAAAACAACCCTGCCATCTAGAAACTATCTGAATTACAACACAACTCAGAATGAAACCAGAGAGAAAACAGGACGCCTCATTTCTAAACTTTTATGGTTTTGATGCATTTATTTTGATTCTATCTAACGTTGACTTTCATATAGTGTTCATGGTTTCCAAAGTGCAGTGAAATGTTCAAAGCTAATATTTACTGCAAAAAAAATTGTATCCCCATGTAAATAAAGAGCAGTTAAAAGCCCATGCTGCAAATGAAGATAAGTATCAGCATAAGAATTCAGAGATGCTGGGAGATGCTACTTCTCAGGGAGCTAAAGATGAAGTTTGATGACCTCAATTCTGCATGTACCACAGTGCAGCCACGCATTGGCTGTGCAGCCTCACCAGCCTTCAAGCTTTCTTTGAATGTAAGAAAAAGGCACATTCTTAATGTTCTTCATTTACGAGGGCATTATGAGAATTAAATGAGAATATGTGTGAATACAGCATGCCTGAAGCATCACAAATGCTTGATAGTAACATCAGCTATGACCATTAGTGTTATCTTCAGTTTAATTAAGCTGCTAAGACCATGAGCTCCTGAGATAGTTTACTCAGGGCAGCCGTGGGGCCCAGCTCATTATGAACTTCTGCTAAGAAAATAGAAGGAAGTTACTGTCTACATAATACATCTAAAGAGGATTATCCCCCCTAGAGGATGCATGTTAATAAGAAAACAAAACTTAACAACAAAGCTTGTAGGCATGAGGGAGAAATGACATGAATCAAGTTTCCATCCCTCTAAACTCTCTATGTGCTGTTTATCCTTTAACATGATCAAGCTATAACCTGACAATTTTAATATTAGTTGCTACTATTCTCTTACTGCTTTTAGTAGTACCTAAATATTAAATATACTGCTTGATGGATTTTATGGATTTGAGTATGTCCCTATGGAACTGTTATCACACCCCTTCAGTTCACTGTCACCTCACTGTCTGTGCCCAAAGGGGGATCACTTCCGTTGAATATTTCAGTGTTTACATTCTGTCCTTAAGTAAAAGGACCCTTGAGTACTCTGAAGTCCCTATTTTCCTCCTTTGCTAACTTTTAGTTCTTGTCTATTACTTTTAGTATTTACATCCTTGATCACCTTGGCTTTATGCTGAAGTGTGCCCCAATCCTAGTTCATGATAATATTTTTTGACAAATAGGGACTTCCTCTGAACAATTAATTTCTAAGGTTGGTGTCAACACATTTTTTATTTATAAACTCTGAATTTTATTTTAACAATATTATGCATTGTAAAGCAACTTGACCAAACACTTAGCAAGGATTCAGAGACAGGAGATTCTAAGAAGACATGAAGGCAAAATGTAGGGGCAGCTACACTCTCAAACTTAGCCTTCCTAATGAAGGTCTGCTTCCATTTGGGGAGTAGAATCATCATACAATGTGCTTAGCATTCTTGGTGATGATTCCATATCAAGGCATCCAGTGTCCCTAATCTTACCCTGGAGATCTGACCCACATGTTCATGTTGTGAATTTTCCCATTCTAGGGAAGAGAAGCAGCCTTAATTATGAAGTTGCATGGACTCCTGTTGGGTTCTTATCCAATGTAGGTGGGTGCCCATTGGGTAAAAATTATCCTGGCCCCCTCATTTAGCTCCATGCTCACATTTGCATGGTAAATAAATACAGCTCTTTTTTTTAATAAGAGTGGATCAAGGTTTATAGCTGATCACAGAGAAATATTACATTCTTCATTACTGAACTAGTAAGCCGGGAGCTTAGAATTTATCTCTATGTACTGCACAAAAGGATAGAGAATAGAATAACCATGAAGTCTGGAAAAAGTCACAGTGGCTCTGAAAATGCTCTGCCCACAGTTTGCAGAAATCTCTACTTGAGTATGCTTGAGGGTTCTTTCTACTTTTGTCTTTCAGATTCATTCTCAATCTTGGCACAGGAGACATATGTCTCAATTCCTTACAGTACCAACCATGTGAAAACAGATGACTCAACCACCACTATAAAAGCATATTATTGCAGTAGTCAACCTTATGCCGACTAGAGAGAGGCTTCAAGTTGATGAGCAAAATACAGCAGTGTCCCATCCGCAAACATATGCTACCCTGTAATAAGAAACACAGTGCTAAATATAAATACCAAACAATGTTGCATTACTGAAGGTAGGCATCTTAGGCATCTTTATGTGCATTACTTGATCATTGCCCCTGGGATAGCTCCTATAAATGAAACCACTCCTTACACAATGTTCATAATCAACGGTCTAATTTTTCTCAACTATTTTCTCCTTTATAGCCAAGGAATCACACAACACAATAAAATGAGGTCAGCCATAGAAGAATCATTATTTAATAATAACCAATGTAGGCCAATGAGAATTTCAAAGATAAATTACTATTGGGCATCAAAATGTGAATGAAAAACAAAATACTGATAAAGAAATAAAGAACAAACAAAACATCAGCAAGACCCTACCCTGTGAAAGACCCAGTTTGATATTAACTTCTATTCACTCTCAAATTATCCAATAAACTACTGAAGTAAATGCCAATTTTCCTAAGGCAGTAATGTGAGAACACAATGCCCTTTTCTGTCTCTTGAGTTTCATTATCTGTGTGTTGAGATGCACTTACCACATTCTCGTAGATGTGTCAACACCCAGCAATGGAGTAGTTTTGTATTTAGAGTTCAACAGTGATCGAGCACTTACTCTTTGCCTTGGTTTCAGAGGTTTGACATTCAATGAGTTGTCTTATGGTGCTGATGCAGGTAAGTTCAAAGTCAACTCTGATCGAAAGAGTCCTGAAGGTGAGGCCAGGGGAAACTCCACAAATGTTTTGACATATAAACAGAAGCTGAAAGCAGTAGGAAATTGTGAGATAGACAAGGTGTGAAAATCTTCCATTGGAGGGCATGGGTTTTGCAAAGTCACAGATGTGTGAAGTAGCTTATGGTATCAGGAAAACAAATGACACTATATGGCTGCAGCAGCCGGTGAAATCTGAGCGTGGCAAAGGAGCTATCACGGAGCTCAAAATACATCCAGGAATTTGATCATGAGGGAGTCTTTAAGCCCAACGAGAGACAGAGGGGATGGCATAAGCCAATCTGATTTTGGGGAGACACTGTCTGCAAGAGTACAGTGAGATGAAGAGGCCAGGGAAGCTTACTGGGGGCAGTTTCTGCAGTTCACATGCCAATAAGCAAGAGCTAAGTCTGAGGCTGCGTTAGGTTATGTGAAAGGGTGGCGGGGGGCGTTTGGAGAAACACTGTTGGAGGAAAACTTCTAGTAATGTTTGAGGCTTCTGACTGAGGAAGTGTAGGGAATTTTCCATACCAGGAAAAGCAATACAATGGTCATAAATTTCAGGGTTCTTTGGGTATCCATTTAGGAATATTATAGTAAACTGTGAAATCAATACTTCTCTGTCATGACCTAGGACATGCCAAGTGATTGCTTTTTATATTATGGAATTATATTTTTTTCATTATCTTTATAGTTTCTGAAAGATAGAGACTCTTACAAATATTTCAAACCAGGGAACTACAACAGAGGGTATAGGGAACTTAGAAGCCTTGTTACCGTCACAGTGATGCACACAGTCAACTATCAGCTAGAATTACTTCTGGGTCAAGTGTCCCATGATGGATGACAGCAGTACATTGCCACAGTAACTAATGCAAGTAAGTGTTCAGTATCATAAAAAAAAAAAACTTTCGCTTTTTGTAGGGTTTTTTGCATGTTTGCTTTTTACTTTGTTTGTTAATTATTTTTATTTGTTCCAAAGAGAAAGAAAAAGAACACAAAGTTGGGTGAGGAGGGAGGTAAGGGGGATCTGAGAGGGTTTTGGAGAGGGGAAAGATGATCAAACTACATTGTAGGAAAAGCTTTTGTTTGTAATAAAAATACTCTCTGGGGAAAAATCTAAATTCAAGGAACTTACTACATCACACTTCCCTTTACATTGGCTTACAATTTTACTCAACATAAGGGCCAAAGTTCTGACAGTTGCTTGAAAGACCTCCTAAGATGTGCCTCACTTCTCACATCTCTGACCTGAAGACGTGAATATAATGTAGACACATAGTCAGATCAAGACAGTTGGCATGGTCCTCTACTCAGACATCCATTACTTCTCTGTGTTAAGAACATTCAGAACCCTCTTTACAAGCTGTGTGGAAGTACACAGTTTGTTACTGACAACCACTGTTGACCTACTGTGCTGCGCAATATTAGAAATTACTTTCTGCAAATTATACCTCTGTATTGGATCACACCTTTTTTATTTTCCTCCCTGACACCCCTCCCAGGCTCTGATAATTAATGTTCTACTTTCTGCTTCTTAGAGATGACCTTATGGACTTCCACACATAAATGAGAACATGTAGCATTTGGCTGTTATGTGCCTGATTTATTTTAGTTAACCTGTCCTCCAGTCTCATCCATGTTGATGCAAATGACAGAAATTTATTTTTGTTGCTGAATAATATTGATCACTGCATACATACAATATTTTCTTCATACATTTTTCCATTCCTAAAAAACCTAGGTTGATCCCATATGTTGTCAATTGTGAGCTGTACACATATTTCATTACCTTAGGTTATCTACCTTCTAGGAGATTTCTGAATCATATCAAAATCATGTTTTCCAGATTTTTTTGGGTAGACTTGTATACTGTCTTCCATAGTGGCTATACTATTTATATGCCCAGCAAACCTGGTTGAGAACTGTGTTTGCTTGTTTGTTTTCTGTCTTTTTGATAATGGCCATTTTAACGTGGATAAAACAATGACTCATCACGACTTACATCTGCACTGGGCTGATATTCCTAAGCTGCAGTGTGGTTCAATGCTGAGAGCTCTTAAGGAGGGTGTATCCGATGCAATGTGGCTCAGTACTGAGAGCTCTGGGAGGAGGATGCATCAGCTGCAGTGTGGCTCAGTGCTGAGAGCTCTGGGAGGAGAATGCGTCAGGACTGGGCATAAGAACTGGTAAAGCAAACCACTACTCTCGTGGGATAAATAAAAGTCGGGTATTGGTTCCGGTATTCTGATATCAAATTTAAAAATAAAATAGAGAAACAATATATGCCCTGTTTACATGTGGGGAGTTTCAAGTGACAAATACTGAAGTTTGTAAACAGAGGGGCTGGGGAGAGGGCTCAGTTACTAAAGTGTTTGCTGTCCAAGTGCAAGGAACTGAATTCTGATCCCTTGAACCAATGCAAAAAAAGCTGTGCACAGCAGTGTACTCCTGTAACCCCAGCTTTGAGGGAAGTAGAGACAGGCAGATTCCTGAAGCTCATTGGCCGCCCAGAGAAGCCTAATGTATAATCTTCAGGCTTAATGAGTGACCCTGGCTCAAAAGCTAAAGGTGGAGAGTAAGAGGGGAAAATTGTGCTGTGTAGAACTTGGACCTCCACACGCACACATATGTACTTGCACGTACATATACAGATGGACCCCTACCACAGAGTTGTAAGCAGAATTTTCAAATGTAGGCTCACATTCAAATGCAAGTCCATGAACAATGCTGCTTAACGCACAGGAGAAATCTGTTCAGATAAGATAAAACAAATTGCGTTTTCATTTTACATCAAGATTGATAAAGTTGGCTCATAATTAGGACCATAGGGAGTGTTACTGTTTCCAGATCTGAGGGTTCCTTCAGCAGTGAAATAAGTACCTGTTTACTAATTGACATTAGCTTGTTTTATATTTATGGAGCACGAGGAAGATTAATTAAAGAATGTAAAAGCACATGTTTATAGACTACAAGGGGACTTTTCTCTGCATTGTCTCTGACTCTCAATGCACTCAATACTGGAAGTCTGTGTGGGAGCTCTGTGTGGGGATTCCCATTCTGGATAGGCTGGTATGCTGTATAATCAACAGCTCATGATTCCTGTCTATTTAGCACAGAATATGAGGATGACCAAGTGCCAAGTATTTGAAAAGTCTTATTATGTTGTATTGAAAGATATATCAACATCATTTAATGGTATTACCTTTTACAGATTTGGATGACTAATGGGTACATTTTTTATTTTTTGCTAAATTTCAAAGTAAATTATTTAATCCCTTGTCAGTCTCCTCAAGGTGGTTGTTGATGATAAAAGACTAATATTAATAACAGTTGTAATGATATTCAATTGACCAGGTTTCTATAGTTGGAAAAGTATTGTAAAGAGCAAGAGAAGAAAACAGTGTCTTAGGCACATTCAATTCAAAATATATAACTACGTGTATATATGTTGTCTACTCCAATTACTTACAAAGTAAATAAATGGTCTCTATGAACACTTCATCTGTTCACTGTGTGTGTGTGTGCATCTGTATCCAGCAGCTAGTATTTCATATAGTAAGCTGATGTTTGCTCTGTGGAAACTCCATCTGTTGCCACACTAATAGATGTTCCTTGCTACTAGTGGCTGTATTGTATACACTAAACACTAGGAATATCTTCAAAGTCACTTGAGGGCCACAGATAGGAAGCTTAAAGTATTAGAGATCATAAACTAGCAGTATTAGGTTAAGCAACACACAGAATACAGGTGAGAATCTTCCAACTAAACCTTGTCATGAAATTTCCTGTTTTCTTATTGGTCTACATAACTCAGCTGTGCTGCTCAAAACAGGATGGACTCAGCCAGGCCAGACATCAGTAGACACCCTCAGCCAGGCACTGGAAGTCAGATGGCACATGGCTATCAAGATAAGGCCTTTTACAGGGCTGTTGCACCAGCAATTTGAAACATACTAAGTGGTGGCCTTTAAAGCAAAGTGACAGAACCCAGTGCAGTGTGTTCCACAGGGTGCTTTTTATGGTGCTGTGATGCAATAGGACATGGTTGTTGTAAAGTGACTGTTTCTTTGTTTTAACTTGCTGAAAGCATATACTACTGTCCTCACTCAAGGATGTGAGCTACTCCCCCATGCAAAAGACTGTAACCTTGAGAAAGATTGCTTTTCTTCTTTTCTTCTCTTTAGAATTGCCTCTACCATCTTCTGTGATAAAAACAATACTCAGCCAGCTGGCTACAGTGCCAAGATGAGCTCACGTTGTGAGGAGTATTTGGAATAAAAAGATTAAGAAAGTAGCTATGTAAAAATAGAAATCCCAGACCAGAAGATGTAGCTATATACACACACACCTATCATACGTACACATACCCGACATGCCACACACACTATTACATATACCATACACACACCATACACACACGCCATATGCACACATACACACACATATACCATGTCACACCATATATATACCATATACATACACACATCACACACCACACACACATACCACCTACACACACACACACAAATACCACACATACCTCACACACACACCCACTCCACACAAACTGCTTGAACAATGACAGCAGCATAACTTGTTTCCTTTCTCATCACACACATTTTTCTGCTAGTCTGTTCTTGTCCACATAAGCAGTAATGTACTAGACTTAAGTCAGCATACTACCAATGGCTTGCCACCATGACCTTTCATCTTACAGCTCCAACTGTATCATTTACATTGAGCCTCTGCCAGGACTCACCAAGCTACAGCTGGAGGACCAGAATTTTGACCTACTGCCTACTTTTGAATGTCCAGTTAGCTATCAACATCACTTTTCTTCACATGGCTAAGTAGTCATGATCATTTAATTCACAATAATATTCTGTCAAATTAAATTTTACTGTTCAGAAATAAACATTTTATCCTTTACTCAGGCACTTGATTATGACTCCTTTTGAACTACAAGGGCAGGGCTGAACAGTAGTTGCACCCTAGAGCACACAAACCCCACAGCCTAAAACATCTGCTAGTGGGTCACATAAAACACACAGGAGTTGTCTAAGCCCCAGTGTATAGGAGTAACGCCCCTGCCAGTTGGCAGTGTGTAACTTGTGTGGCTGGCTGTGTACCACCACCCTGCCATCAAACATCTGCTATCCTAAGTGTTTTCCTCACTCAAGCACTTTTGGTTTTCCAGAGTCTGGACCAGCTGAGGATGCCTTTATTTAACGTTTCCACTCACCACTTATTCTTCCCTTGGTACCACTTTGCCAGCCCCATGCCTGCTCTTATTACGTTGCTCTTTACCTATTGATACTTAACAATGAAATACAGGCTCAGGCATCACTTTCATTATGGCAGTTCAGAAATATGTCAAGCTAATGTGAGTTTCTGCTGTGAGGAATTCACATGGTACTTTGAATTTCCTGATGCACTTTCTATATTCTGTCTTGCATGGCCTTTGGCCATGCACTCTGCTCCTATCTGTTACTGGATCATATAGTCCTTTGTGGTGATATTGTATCCCTCAAATATTGTGCACCCTAATAAACTTATCTGGGGTCAAAGAACAGAACAGCCACTAGATATAGAGACCAGAAAATGGTGGCACACATGCCTTTAGTCTTAGCATTCCAAAGGCAGGGATCTGTCTGGATCTCTGTTAATTCAAGGCCACAGTGGAAACAGCCAGGCATGGTAACAAAAGCCTTTAATCCCAGAAAGTAATGGCAGGAGGCAGAAAGGTATTTAAGGTGTGAGGATGAGGTGTGGTTAAGCTTTTAGGCTTTTGAGCAGCAGTTTGGATTTTGGATGAGGACACAGAAGCTTCCAGTCTGAGGGAACAGGATCAGCTAAGGAATTGGCAAGGTGAGGCAGCTGTGGCTTGTTCTGCTTCGCTGATCTTCCAACATTCACCCCAATACCTGGCTTCAGGTTTGTTTTTATTGATAAGACCTGTTAAAATTCATGCTACAGTCCTTAAGTGTTAGTTAGGACTGTACTTGGTCATCTTTGTACTTTTAGGGGTGCTTCAGATGTGTGCAGGCCCTGTCCAATCTCCATAGACTGAGACTGAGTCTAGGAGTCAAGTCAATCCTTAGTGAACTCACAATCCATCCTTCTTTAGTTGAAGGTCTCAAGGAAATTCCAGTGCCATTGTAAAAGACACATTAGTGTTGCAATAAAGGTCTGATGGGTAGGCTAAATTCTACAAGAAACCAAAGAGTTTGGAAAGGCATAAACTCAAATATGAATCCAGCAGATACCACATTGGAGACCAGCTAGACTCTAAATATGAGATCATATCATGAATTAGAGAGAAACCACTAGAGAAACTAGTTTGAATGGAACCTTAAACACTGAGTATTCTATAAATGACTCCTGATTTGATTTATACATATAATCCGGAGCCTGGAAATGAGGGAGACTGATGCAGAAGACTGGCCCTAGCTGAGGGTGAAAATGAGAGACAAAAAGGAGAGAAGCAAGCAGAGTGTAGAGAGGGCCCAAGTAGAAGAAATTGACTTTAGCACTAATTACATATCAAAGCTCATGGTACAACTACTACAGTTTCTCATGGCACATGTGCAGTAACTGTACAAGGAAGCTGAATGCCCATGTTCCATAGGCAAAGAAATATAGGCTAATAGATAAAGTAATTGGTGGAACTGAGGACTAAAGGCAGCCATGCATGAGCCTAAACCAATTCTGCTATATGTATCTCAGAACAATATTATACTTCATTAATAAATGCTTCTAAATAAATAAGGAAGGCAAAAACGTAGGAATGGATAGTTTGTAAAGGTCCTACATGGAATGTCTGATAATGTGACTTCTTTCCCCCACCATGTTTCCGTAAGTTTCTCTTTGTTAGATAGCTTGTCTCTCTTCTATTGCTATAGGACTTCAAGCAGGTTACAACTCATGTGTACTCTGTCCTATCTTCTCCAAAACACAGGGAGTAATTACAGAAAACACTGGATCTTGGCTTGGTGCTATCTCAATATCCAGGAAGCTGAGGAAGGAAGATCATGAATTCAAGGCCAACCTGAGATGTATAAGGAGACCCTACTTTACTCAGCAAACAAATAATCAATAAATAAAGCAAAATAAAAGAACATAATTAGTGTTTGGGGAACTGCTTTAGATCCTGGGCCATCAAAGTCGTAGACAAGGTGGTTGCAGTGAATTTCAGTGCTTTTGCTATTGTGTTCATTCACCTCAGAGTCTTCTCAGTTAGTCACTGCCATTGTGCACCCTCTTCATTGAAAGTCACGTCTTCAGTAGGACCCAATCCTATTTCTGCATTCAGAAATGACCTTCCTTCTCCAACTGTGTTCTCCTATACTATTTATGTGGCAATGTACTTGATCTGAAATAGCAATTGTATAGATGCTACAAACTTCAAGAAGCATACTGTAAACATCCGATAATTTGGACTCATTTTTTGAATCTCACACAAGTTTCTTGTAGTACCATTTGTACAAAATCAGTGTTTCAAAAGTGTCCAGTACTAACAATAATGCATAAATAAAATATCACTTTCTTAGACCCTGTGGCAGTTTGAATGAAATGACTTCCATGGTCTTGAGTATTTGAATTGTTGGCCTCAGGTTGATGGCTCTGTTTGGGTCAGTTTAGGAAGTGTGGCCTTGCTGGAGGAAATTTGTCATGGAGGGCAGGCTGTGAGGTTTACCATTCATGCGCCATTCCCAGTTTGCTCCCTGCCTCCTGCTCATGGTTTAAGATGTGAGCTCTCAGCTTGCTGCTCCAGCAGCAATGCCTGCCTGTTGCCATGTCTGCCTGTTGCCATGATGGTGATGGACCCTCATCCCACTGCAGCCATAAGCACCAAATATTTCTTCCTTCTGTAAATTATTTTGGTCATGGTGTCTTACAGTCATAGAAAAGTAACAAATACAGGCCCGTTCAGATTTTTCAGTGTTTCCTTCAAAAGTTTATTTTGAAAGAAATTAAAATGGGATTCTGGGTTTGTTTGTTTGTTTTTTTTCCACTTCACTCCTCTTTTCTGACTCCAGTATTTCCAGTTGGTGTAGTCTTTCTTCTGACTGGAGTTTTGCAGAATGAAGCAGTTGTAAGACATGGCAGAAGTTGGCACGAGAGAGTTAGAGTATGTGTCCCTGCCTCCCTTCTCTTACTTCTTTTCTTCCTTTCTTTTGTATGATGCAGGATCCCACTAGGTAGCTTTGAAGGATCCATGTGTCTTAGCCTCCAGAGTGCAGGGATCTTGAGAAGATCGGAGTCAAGCAAGCCCTTCTCACTGCCAATAGTGTGTACAGTGTCGTCAGCATGGAGCCTCACTTTCGGTCTTTAACAAAACTCTACACTGATTGCATCTAGGTTCATGGATGCTGCCAAGAAGTTCTAGTCAAGTCCCTGCATACTTTTCTCTAACACATAGTTTACAGTGCTGCAGCAGTCTGGGAGCTTAAGAAGCCCTTTGAAAGTCAGTTTGAAATGAAGGGCAAACCATATTAAGGATGTCTTAAATTATATTAAAAGAGACTCTCCTCACTTGATAAATACTGATATCTTTATTAATAGGTGACAAATGGGTACTAGATTACAAAAAATTATCTTCATTTTCAGTGTCTACAAGAATATTTACCACTATTACAACTAAAAACTTGGACATCCTTCTAAAAAATTACATCTTAAAAAGCACTGATGGCAGAATATTAGACCGGAATATTCTGCTAGGTGAAAAGTTCTTTACTTTTGATAGATTTACAGGAGTCTCCCAAAATAAAATCAATTTTTAATTATCTGCCTAACTAGGCAATAGTAGCTGTCTCTATTGTGCATGGTAATGTTCAAAATCCAAGTCACTTACATTGTTCACTAGAGTGTGTTACACATTTGAAGCAGTATTTGCTTCCAAACGTTTTCCTTTCTTTAATATTAAAATCACTTACAAGCTAAAAATTAATGAAGGGGTTCTAGGAAATAATAGGAACAAGGTTTAGCCAGGAATAAGAATTTACTAGGATAATCTATCCAATTATAACTTTGACTATAATCAAGGTTAAAAAATAATGGCCTCTCAATAAAGTGGAATTACTGTGGAAGAAAAACAACCTCATGCTAGGAATGTCCAAATCTGTCCCTTCTGGAATCTATTTTTCACTTTTCATGTTATTATATACAGTTTTAATATGGCATTACCTCTAATCTTTCAAGTACTTTGTCAGATAAACTTAATTATTTTTCCATGGTGTGCGAATGAAAGAAAATTGCAGGAGAAAACTTAGTCATTCATCTAGATATATTTAATTCATATAAAAATGTTAGCCATTTACAAAAATTAATATTACAGTGTTGTTTTGTTAAAGGAACAGACTCATGGGAAATCAGACATATGTTTAAATGCTTTTTGAAGGGATGGGAAAACCCTAAATTTTGAGATAACCTTTAGTGATATACTGTGTACCCTAATAAACTTTGGCTGAAGATCAGAGAACAGAACAAGCCACTAGATTAAACATAGAGGCCAGACAGTGGTGACACACACCTTTAATCCTAGCACTTGGGAGGCAGAGATCCACCTGGATCTCTGTGAGTTCAAAGCCACCATGGATTACATGAGATTACAGTCTAGGAGAGAAACAGAGCCAGGCAGTAGTGGCACACACCTTTATTCCCAGCACTTGAGATCGCATGCCTTTGCTTGGGAAACACACACACACCTTTAATCCCAGGAAGTGATGGTTGGACAGAGAAAGGTATATAAGGTGTGAAAAGACAGGAACTAAAGATTTTTAGACTGAAGAAGCCCTTTCAGCTAGAGGCCTTTTGGCTGAAGACTTTCGGCTGAGAGGACCCCTTTAGTTTGAGAATTCAGAGACATTCACACAGAGGATTCATGGAATTGAAAAAGTGGGACATGACAGCGGCTTGTTCCTTTGCCTCTCTGATCTTTCAGCATTGCCTCCAATATCTAGTTCCAGTTTTTATTATTATAAGACCTATAGAAATTTGAGCAACAATAACCTAGATGATAATCTTTATTGAACCTGTAGGAAACTCCAGATGGCTTTCACATGGACACAGACAGGCATTTCTTGGGGACTCCAGCATTTGCTTGTGACCTGTAAGTGTGTTACTATTGCTCTCACAGGAACCTGAGGTCTTGACTCCTCTGTCAATGAGTCTCAGCACTTACAGCGATTGACCAGACACAGCCACAGTGAAGAGGTCGCATCTTTGTGAAAGAAGGATTGATGACATAAATGGATGGGTTCGCTCCCGAACCTGTGTGAAGGTAATAAACCTTTCCACAGTAAGATAGACCTTGATTTACTTCAGTTAATGTTCAATGTAGAGTAAGCACTCTACATTGGAGGAAGCATGTTGCTATAGTGATTTAAAAAAAAAAAGAGCTGGTGATGCCAGTGGAGATTCAGACACAGTTAATGATCATATAGCACAAAAAGACCTTTACAAAAACAAATTCAAGGACAGTTTAATTCCAAAGATAACCAAAGTCAGCTGGAGATTCAGTGCAACTGGAAAAGTATATAATTTTATCTAGACACAGAGACATCGAAAGTGTTCTGGGCACACACAACAGACTGAAGAGTATGTGGGATCAGCTTGGCAGAACACAGGTTTTTCCAACCCGTTGTTCCCCCGTACACTGTCCAATCACATTCTTCTCTGCCATCACTCTCATTCTACTTTCTACTTGCTCCTGTTTGCATCCTCAGCATCTCTACCCTTCTCCCTGTTCTCCCCTCATTCATTTTCCTTACAGCAGGGAGTGCTGCCCATGCTGTTCCCTACTCTCTTCCCCGTGTAGAAGAGGTGTCTAACTGCGCTGTTCAACCCGGTACCCACTAACCACATGTGGCTACGAAACTTGACGGAATTAGAAAGCACTTCTCTTTGTTTAGTATCATTTCCAGTGCTCAAGAGTCATGTGTAATCAACACACTGGAGTTGGCAGAAGTAGAATTCTTAACACTGCAGAGGGGCCTGGCATGTGGCAGACAACTAACATGTACTTGTGGAAGAAGTAAACAGTTCAATGAATACCCAGGAGGTCTGCCATCTACCTCAGCTTGATGTCATTGCAAGGGGCTACTTGCTTCATAAAAATCAAATCAAAGCCCTGTTTCTTACTTATATAAGGGAAATGAAAGAAAATGATAAGGAAGGTGTAATGAAGGAAGGAAGGAAAGAAGAAAGGCAAGAAACTATGGTTGTAATATAGATCACCTTTAAGATATGAATAGACAATGATTGCTAATATTTATTTATTTTTATTTTTTTGACTTTTTGAGACAGGGTTTCTCTGTGTAGCTTTGCACCTTTCCTAGAACTCACTTGGTAGCCAAGGCTGGCCTCGAACTCACAGAGATCCACCTGCCTCTGCCTCCCGAGTGCTGGGATTAAAGGCGTGCGCCACCACCGCCCAGCAATATTTATTTTTATTCATGTGCATATATGTGAGTGAGGAGACCAGAAGAGTGTCTGATTCTCTGAAACTGGAGTCACAGGCAGTTGTGAGCTGTCTGATGAGGATGCCCAGAATGGAACCCTGGTTCTCTGCAAGAGCAGCAAGTGCTCTTAATTGATGAATCATTTCTCCAGCCCCCACTATCCAACTATTACGGACTGGGTTTTGTATGCCCTTAAAATTCATGTATTAAAGCCCTAACTTTCAGTTGATGGCATTTTGAAGTGGGCCTATGGGAAAACAAATGACGTCATGAAATCAGTGTTCTTATAAAAAGAGAAGGAAGATCAATGTCTTGTATGTCTGCCAGGTGGCAAGACCACAGTGATAAAAGACAGGTCTCTGTAAGCCAGAAAGTCTGCCCTCACCATGAACTCCATCAGCCATCACCTTAACTGTGTACTTCCAGATGGAATACTGGTGAAAAATGTACACTGTGTTGGTAGCTTGTTAAAGTAGCTTAAGTGATGAAGACAGCAGATTTTGGACAATATACATTGCTTTGCTTTGGCTAGAAGGAACCATAGCCTTGTTAGCCACACTAAGTGAGTGTGTGGAGAACAGCCCTTTCCCCCCTGTTAGGACAGTCAGGGAGATATAGAGGGCCCCACTCTGGCCATCAGAAAGGAGGGAAGGAGAAGAAATCTATTTAGTTCTTTAAAAAACAAAGCAAATAAGCAAAAAGGAACAACCTGGTCCCTCCAACAACATTTAAGAGTACAGAAAATTAATGTCAAATTCTCTCAGCTGGAACTAGGATTATTCTCACATAGGAACAAAAACAAGAATGGAAAATTTTGACAAACTTATAGTTGGATTAATGAGATTTTGTGAGATAGCTTGGCAAACCAGGGTTACATAATTAAAGTATCTTATGTAATTTATATTAAAAGTATCTTCTAAGGTTCAGATTTGACATTTAAGACAAATATATGCTCTTGCTTACCCATTCCTTTTGCAGGTTATGGGATGCTTACGTTTCTTATGCTTAAATATCTTATTCATGAAGCATAACTACAAAGTATTGACTCTCAGCTGGAAAATCCAAATTTGTTACTGTTACATTCACCCAACAATGCCGAACAGCTCACTCTGAATGTTTGGGCCGCTCCTGACAAAGTTGATGTTGTGGAAAGGAAGAAATATATTTGATTTGTACACATAAGAAACCTTAATCCTCTTTCCCCAGCAACAAACTCTACAAGACAGTCTAAAATAAACTATCTGGCGGTGGAGAAATAATGGCTTAAGTGGGCTTTGGCCGACTCAGTGGAGCTAGATTGCCTAGACACTGAAGATGCTTCACCATCAACTTAGAAGGTTCTCTATTTTCCACATGTGTGGTGTGAGTGTGTGTATGTTTATATGTGTGTTCGTGTGTGTTCACGTGCATGTTGAGACCAGAGGTTGCTATCAGGTATCTTTCCCCATCATGCTCCACTTTTTTTTTTTTTTTTTTTTTTTTTTTTTTTTTTTTTTTTTTTAAATCGAGGCAGGATCTCTTGCTGAACCCAGAATTTGCCAATTTCATCTAGTCAATTTGGCCAGCTTCCCCTGGGGGACTTGTGTATCTTCCTCTGACTGCTGGAATTATAGGTAGTTCTTCACGACGACTGGCAACCTGAGCCACAGTTTCCATGCTTGTTTGACAAAACTATCTCCCCAAGCCTGTTTCTGTAATTTTTTCTTTTTCTTTTATTTTACAATGCCATTCAGTTCTACATATCAGCCACAGATTCCCTTGTTCTTCCCAGCCCCCCTTCCTTTCCCCCCAGCCCACCCCCATTCCCACCTCCTCCAGGGCAAAACCTCCCCCAAGGACTGAGATCAACCTGGTAGACTCAGTCCAGGCAGGTCCAGTCCCCTCCTCCCAGACTGAGCCGAGTATCCCTGCATAAGCCCCAGGTTTCAAACAGCCAACTCATGCAATGAGCACAGGACCCGGTACCACTGCCTAGATGCCTCCCAAACAGATCAAGCCAATCAACTGTCTCACCTATTCAGAGGGCCTGATCGAGTTGGGGGCCCCTCAGCCTTTGGTTCATACCGGAACTGACCTACTCTGATGATGGGGATGGCCAAACACCCTAATAGTTGTGCTAGAAACCCCATCCAACGACTGAGGGATCTGGATGCAGAGATCCACGGCTAGGCTCCAGGTGGAGCTCCGGGAGTCTAATTAGCGAGAAAGAGGAGCGAGAATTGTTGAAACCAAGGTTGGATAAAGCACAGGGACAAATAGCCAAACAACTATAATTTTTTTCTTTGAAAATCTGGGCATTTTAACATTTCGCTTCATCCAACAAGGATCATTTAAACAATGGTGTACCTATCATCTGGAATTAACTGGCCTGAGCATTTTATCACTTTGCCTTAAGTATTTATTTCCTTTCTCCCTTCCTTCTATTATTCTTTCAAGTCAAACTTCTTATAAATGTCAATTCTAGCTGGGCCACATTTTCTCCTCTTCTAAAGGCCTACATCTGTAAGTAATAGCACTCCCTTATCAAGATTTTATCTATTATTTATATGTTATAACACTTTATCTATTATTTATATGTTATAACTAACATAAGAAAAACTATATACAAAAGTACAATAACTATATACCATATATACAAGTAATAAATACCTAAACAATGTCTAGTCCATTTGTATTTGAAAATAATTTCATTATCTATCTTATTTTGGGAAGTCCAAAATGTACCTAATTCACTTTCTATCTAACTAATCTTCAACTATAACTAACAAATCTTCAACTATAACCAACTAATCTTCACCTTTAACTAATTAAACTTCAACTCCCTCAGAGAACCAAGAAGGAAATAATATTACCTAATAAAAAATAAAAACAGGAAGTGCATGCAAGCAGCTTCCAAAAAAAATGTGACTTGACAGAAACAGCCAGCTTCCTGGACAGTCACCTGAGGTTTCTCCGCAGTGTTGGGGCATCATCTTCAAACTATAGGCTTAGCATATCTGACAGACTCATTTGTGAAGTAGGATGTACACAAGGTCAATAGTTCGACCTCACAATGGGTGAGAGCAGTCCATGTACCAGAAACACCTGAATTCCACTAGTGTCATGTCATGTCATGAGCATTTCTATGAGTTAGTTAACTCTGACTTTTTCCCCTTTTATCACTGTATTGAATTCCATTGCCTGATAATCTACAATTTATTTATATTTTCTCAAGTGGGTGATCTTGTGTGAGTTTATTTAAATATTTGCCTGCCCGTGACAAATAATGCTCCAGTGAATATCTTTCAACTCTTGGTTTTGTCATGTATCAAAGGTTTCTCTTTACATTTCCATTAGTATGCAAAAGATGTTTTCTGAACTGTAGGTGGTCTGTCCTGATGTGTTGAGTATTTAATTTTGCATTGGTTGGTCTGTATGATACCACTTTCCAGCTACTATTTTATGTCTGTGTTATTGTACTTTATAAATGCCCCCAATGTGTTCTCGAAAGAAATACATTTCCTGTTTTTTTTTCAGCATCTTTTGAGTAAAATTCTTACCTGTACCCTATTTCTTTAAATGGTTATTATTCATCTAAGTAATCTTTTGGTTTCTGAGAGTTCTCTTAACATCTCTCATGGTCCTTGGGGGGCATTATTCATTCCTCTTTAAAATTCGGTCAACTTTGCTTTATTTTAGCCTAAGACAATGTTTCTACTTGCAGTGAGTTAGGGCTGTGTCTTTACAATGCTAACTGTACAATTGGATTGTGCTTTCCTCCCACAGTTAATGATCCCATATTAGAAAATACTGCCTCTGCTTTCAATTTCGCCTCAAAGTGACGTTGTTGCTGTTGTTTTCACTGAGATGTTTTGCCAACCCTTCTTTTGATTAATGTTTGCATGATATAATCCTTTCACTCCCTTCCACTCAACATTTTCATACCACTTCTTCCCTTTATCTTAAGAAATTCAAAGGTTAAGCAGAATCTATTTCAGATGATTCTGGCTTCTAATATGTGCTAATTGGTTTATTTTTTATTATAATTATGGCAATAGGAGATTCTGTGCCGTTGTGTGTGAGTGGACGTGTGTGTATAGAGATATTTATGTTGTTATCGAGCAGTGCAGTTTCTTAATTAAAATGACATTATTATTATTTGTGCATGGGCTCTTTAAGGAGTTCACAGCAGTATATTAAATGGAAGCTTCTCTGCTTCCTGAAAGATCCTTTTGTTAATTAAAGGTGTGATTGGCTCTGTGACCTCTCTAAGCCACTCTAATCAGTGCTTACATTTAAATCATTTTACTGACTGTCTATGTGGGCAGTCCCCATTGATTTTTAATAAATAATTAATTTCCCCGAATTGTTTTCTTTTTATAAACAATCTCCAGTTTATTATTACATGGTTTTTTTTATAAAACATATCCTTTAAATGTTAGTGTAAGATAGAACTTATTTTCTTGTTAAGCTCATAAGCCATTTAAATTATCTGAATAAATATAATACAACAACTATGCTTAAAAATGAAAGGAAAAAAACTCCAACATCATCCAAAGGACTCCAGGAGCACATGATTGTACCTTGGGAACTTGGTGCAGAAAAACCCCAAGTTCCAGTCTGGAACCACTTCTTAGCTACGTGTCTTTGAAACTTCATAAGCCTCCTTCACCCCTTTAAGTCTTATTTTACATTTTTCTCATCATGAAAATTGGAGAATAATCCCTGTCCTTGCTCCAGGGCCCTAGGAATGAAAAAAAATAAGGAAGTTAAAAGTATTTTAAAATTCAGAAACCCCACTCAGGAACTGTCCCATGACCTGCAAACACTATGACTTTGTTAATTTTATCTCTCTTAGAAGAGATATTCCTTTTTTTCCTGCATAAGAGAAGCCAAGAGTTTATGTCGATCACTAAGAATGAAGTAGAAAACAAAGTGATCTGACTCCAGAAGTGAAGAGAGGCTTTGAATTAATGCTTTACCCTCGAATATCTGCTCTAATTCATAGTGTGAGTGCTCAGAAGCCAGGCGGTGTCTACCCTCCTGTAACTGTGCTATGCAGGAAATAACAGCCATTTAGACGTTTGGACCTAGCTAAAGCCAGATAGAAGATAGAAGTTCAGAAGCATTGACAGGTCCTGCTCTTCTTTTTTTCCCCACAGACCAAAATTCTATGAAAATAAAAATCTTGTCAATAAATGAGGGCTTGGAATTAATGACTAACCAGCATAACTCCTGAAGTCCTCCCATCACCCTACTCAGCATGGTATTGGATGCACTTGATATGTTTTAATTTTGTAAAATAGTCCCAGCCATGCATTTAACAATTAAAGCACTACTGTCTTAATTTTCACACAGTGGCTGTCACATCAACCTCAAAGGTTAGAAAGCTGACCAGAAAGAAAAGCCAAACAGTAGCTTTGAACACTCTTTCCGGTTTTAAATATCTTTTATTATTATGTTGGCAATTACTAACAACTGAATAGATTTATTTCCATCATCAAGTAAAGATGGTCTGTGTTGTCATGGGCATGCTTCATTTCATTGCTACTGCTGTACATTCCTTTTATTTTGCATGATTATAGCTAGATGATTCATACAATAAATAAGACACAGCTCCTCCAGAGCGGGCTATTTCAATAGCGTTGACGTTTGAAGCATCACAGTCTTTTCTGGGTTCAGGAGAATACTTGGTTCGAATGACACAACAGTTCAGCCATCACTCGGTCTTTTCACTGATCGGGTCTCTCGAAATTCCACGAAGTCAGAAATAATGAGGGTGAAGACAGTATCATTCCTTTGGTTGTTTCAAGTTTAGACAAAGAAGTGAGCTCACAAAAACAACACAGATGCTTCCAGAAACAAACTCTAATTCTGTAATTGCAGCAATTCTTGTAAATAAAGGAGAAGATTTAGCAAAATTTCTAATGACTGAAAAATCCAGAGATGCTTTCTGCTAGAAGGCATGACAGCTGTCAGTCAGTGACAGAGGACTGGGAGGGACCACAGAAAAACAATTTTGACAGAGTAGAAATAAATGTTTATATTACACAAAATCATTATCATTTTGTTAATAAGTAATTTTGCTTTGCTCTCAAAGGTTTCCTTTGGATGTTTGTCTTAAATAATATTTTCCAGAAATGTATTAATGTAACATTGGAATGGGCTTAAATGGAGAAATAAGTGGACATGAAATCTAAGCTGTGGTTCAGTCTGTTGGGTTGGTACTATCTTTTAAACTTGAAGAGTCATTTTCAGATCAAAACTCAATTTGACTTACTGTTACTAAGGAGCATGGCTCTAGACTCCAGGTGGGAATCAGTGAAGGAAAGGGTAAGAGGAGGAGGATCACGTCGATAAACCTCTTTAAAGCCTTCTAACAAAGGTTTTCCCAGGGTGGGCAGATGGGCTAACCCTGTAAGATTCTGTTGGTAGCTGTCCACTCTCCACAAACATAGCCCATGTAGACAGCAAGCAAAGGGCCCAAGGTATGGTGAAAATAATGACTGACTCCATCTCAACAGTTCTAAGTGCTTCTCCACAGCATTTGCATAGATACTTTATTCGTAGTCCTAACGTCTCGGAACAATCTTGTAGGTGGAAGTTGTCATGGCTGCCAGATATACAGAAAAAATGGGGTTAAAAAGAATTTAGTAGCTTGCCTAAAGTAACATAGTAGTTAATGGAGCATTTTCATTTGTAGAATGTCTAGTTCAGAGTCCATTCTGTGTCTAGCACACTACATGTGTTCATTTTGCATATTTTAAGGAAGATGTACAGTGTTTTAGGAAATAATTGAGTTATTGGGAAATTAGATAAAGTAATGTTTTGGAATCCAGATCCTTTAGCATATACTGGAGACATTCATTAAATGTCAGACACGACATTCGTAACGCACTCAGCTTGTCAAGAATACCGGCCCACATGGGTATTTTGTAGGCTTTACATGCTAATGAATCTTCTTGGCTTTGCAAGAATGGACTAAATCTGTACAAATCGTGGTTTTGTAGGAGCAGCCATTAATGTGGTTTTGGAAGATGTGCCCTGCTGTGTAGAACTGGAGGTTGGCTCAATCAGCATAGCACTTAGGAACAGATCACAAAAGGCACAGAGAAGCACGGTCTGCAACAGCTGAGGACAATGCCATCAATCCTAATTTCATTTAAATTAAAGTTACCAGCTGTGGGCAATGCTGCTCTTGACAAAGGTCCCCGCGGTTCACTGCAATTGGGTTTTTTATCTTATTAAGCACTTAGCTGTTTGCTACAATGATTAAGAGGGCAAAGGTGTATCCAGAGCTTATAGAGTCTGCCCTTAGATCTTAGGTGACAACAAATAACTGGTCTTCAAAGCCTCCTTTTTTTTTTTTTTTTTTTTGACAATTTCATGTTATTGCTGTCCATCCCATCTTCTTCTAGTGACTGTGGCGAACTGTGTTAGCACTACTATGTATCAGCATGAGTACTGGCATTAGAATGGAGATTTCCTCTGCACACTTACTATACTCAGTCTAAGCCATGATTGTGGTGCATTGTGAAGCTTAGTTTTAACAAGCTCTTTGCTTGTGTTTGGGTATTGTGAAAGTCAAAGATCGTGAGAAATGGCTTCTGGAATTCAAGCTGTCACAAGAATGAGTGACTGCTTTGCCTATAATAAAATTATCTTTTATGAATGGCCATATGTTCAAAAACTGTCCATATATAAGTATTAGTTACTGTATTAGAGTTCTTCAGAGAAATAGAACCAATAGTATACTTTAGTGCAACAGTATCTAAATCACAAAAATCACAGAAGTCTAGATGTCTCACCATCGTCCATCTGCAAACTGGAGACAGTCAGTAGTAGACTGGACCAGAGGCTGGCATCAGGGCAGGCTTGGAGCCTAGCCAACAGAAGCCACTTCTTGTCAGAGCTAGAGATGAGTTTCTCTGCAATGCTTCGTGTGCTAGACCTCTTTGGATCTGTGATGAGAGCCAGGGCTGTCCTTAGAGGGGTGTGACCCTCTGCAGCCATCCAGGGAGCCATGCTTAGAAAGGCCTGAACTCAGTACTTGTCTGTCACTATCTTTTGTGAGTGTGGTACATGTGTGATGTGTGTGTGTGCTCAAAGCTAGAGGTTGGTATCGGATGTCTTTCTTAATTACCCTCTGCCTTCTATATTGAGACAAAGTCTCTCACTAGACCTGGAGTTCACCATTTAGGTAAGACTGCCTGGCCAGTGAGCCTCCAGAATCCAACTGTCCCCCCACCCCTTCCGGCACTGGGTCTGCAGGTGTACGCCTCTGGCTTGGCTCTTATGTGGGTGCTGGAGACCTGAGCTCAGGTCCTCATGTTTGAGTAGCCATCCCTCAGCCCCCATAGTCTTTATCTTCATGTTCTTGATGCCTGAACAAGGGGACCTGCATTTTCATTGTTTGCTGTCCCCCCCCCCACTGGTTATGCAGTGGGTCTCACTGGGTTGGGGTGGGGGGTGTCTGTCTTGACTTGTCACCCTCACTGCTGTTATTTGAAGCAAGTTTTACCACCCACCCACCCACCCACAGTCCTAAACCCCACATTCTGGTGTCTTTCAGGAAAGAATCCTTAGCCAGAGGAAGAAGGCATCAGGATCTAGGACTCTACAGGCTTGAGATTCAGTGTTGCTAGCAATACGCCATTGCTGTGGAACAATCCTTCTGGACACTATGAATATGTGTTACTCTCATTGATTAATAAAAAGCTGACATGCTGGTAGCTGGGCAGGAAGTTAGGTGGGAAAGCCAAACTGAGAATGGTGAGAAGAAGGAGGGTGGAGTCAGAAGAGATGCCAGCCAGCTGCCGAACGAGCAGGACATATGGAAAATGAAGTAGCAGGCCATGAGCCACGTGACAAAGCGTAAATAGAAATACGGGTTAATTTGAGTGTAAGAGTTAGCTAGTAACAAGCCTGAGCTATTGTCCGAGGATTTATAAATAATACTAAGTCTCTGTGTGGTAATTTGGAAGTAGCTGCCAGGACAGAGAGCAGGTAGTCAGGACAGGAAGACATCTGTTTACATATAATACTGATGGATCACCAGGCAGCCACCTGCCCTTCTTGGTCTCAGTTTCTTCATCTGTCAAGTGGACATGCTAGTACTAGACCCACCTGCCTCAAGGAATTGCTATGTGCTTCATAGAACAGGACTCAGGGGCTCCCTGCTGTCTCTTGTGTTGAATTTGGCCCCAGCACCCTGCGTTTGGTAACAGCATCTTCTCACTGATGACTCCAAGCAAGAGCTAATGGGGAAAGTGACTTCAGAAGATGACAGAAAGGTGCCGTTGCATCATCGTAACACTGAGTCTGAGTGGCAGCTTTGTTGCCTGGATGCAGTTGGTCCTCCATAGAGAGGCAGGGCAGCCTGCCCGCACTGGGCCCATGCCTGCCGGCGGTGTGACCACACCAAAATGTGTCTCACATGGGTAATCTCTTATGGTCCCAGTTTAACTTCAAAATGTCTCCCTGGTGGATGGTGACATGATTGTTGTCATAACAACTATCTCTTGGAAGGCTTTCCTCAGTACCAGAAGTGAATTAAATTCTTACCCAAGTTGCAGCTTTCATTGCTTTAAAGATTTATCTCCTTAGGTGTTTGTATAGGTGTGTGTGTGTGTGTGTGTGTGTGTGTGTGTGTGTGTGTGTGTGGTGCAGGTGCCCTTGCACATGCATCGGAAGACAGAGGAGAATGTTGGCTGGCTTCCTCTGTCACTTTTGCCTCTGTGTCTGTCTGTCACAGCTAGGCTGGCCAGCCTGTGAACTCCCAGGATCTGCTGATTCCCTAATGCTGTCATTACAGGCACATAGAGACAAGCCTGGCCTTTTTTGTGAGTGCTGGGATTTGAACTCATGCCCCCAGGCTTGCATAGTAAGCTCTCTTACCTACTGAGCTATTTCCTCAGCTTCCTTCCACCTTTTCTTCCCCCAGACAGGCTGGCCTCAAAATCATTATGTGCTGAGAAGGATGTTGAACGTTGACCCTGCGGTTTCCCTCTCTCCAACCCCGGAATAACAGGCGTGTACCACTGCACCTGGTTTATGAAGTGCTGGGAATCAAACCCAGGGCTCTAAGAATGCTTTAAGGCAAGCAGTCCACCAACCCGAGCCCCTCCCAGCTCTCCTTGCCGAGGTAAGACACAAGCAAGAAGGATCTAAGGGTGTTCACGCCTCAGATTGGCACAGCTTGACTTGGAAAGTCAACATGGAATTGTGCCATCTGAGTCACTCAGCAGGGATTACCTTCTGATTGTCCCGTGGCCCTGCTCCAGTGGTGGTCTGGGACTGCCTCTGTATCCAGTAAGTATGCAGCTGTTGCCAGGGACCTCGCCCAGAACTGAGAAGGTGCAAGTGCCTGGTCTGTTTACAGTCTACCCTTTGCATCAGGATGATGGGCATTCAGAAAGAAGGGATCTTAACTTGGCCCAAATCACTGAGCTTGCCCAAACATGGCTTGGCAGAGTGGAAAGGGGAGACATCGTTGAGTCACACACGTTTGATCCAAGCTGTAGAACCATCACTCACTAGCAGCATAACCTTCCAAGTCACCCCTCTGAGTCCTGTCCCCCCATACCTGTCAAGATGGTGGCTATGCTCAGTTCCAGCCAGCCTGTGGGCAGAACGCAGACAGCAAGGAGGCCAGGCTGCTTTCCCGGGGGAGCATCCTGTCCACTGGTGGTCCTTCCCCACTAGGCAAAGACGTATTTACATTTGTTTATGCTGTAGACTGCTACTTTTAACTGTGTAAAAGCGTGTTACCTTTGTTGATGCTGCATTTGCTTAATGATGCAAGGATGTGTGTTTAATTACTTAAAGATGTGCTGCATCTGTTTGGCTCTGCCTGATGGGTTAAGAGCTGAAGGGCCAATAGCTAGGCAGAGAAAGGATGGGTGTGGCTGGCAGGCAGAGAGAATCAATAGGAGAAACCTGGGCGGAAGAGAGAAGAGCAAAAAAGACTAAGGAGAAGAGCAGGAGGAGAAATAGCTCAGGGGTTAAGAGCAGTGAGAGTTCTTGTGGAGGACGAGAGGATAGGATAGGATAGGATAGGAGAGGAGAGGAGAGGAGAGGAGAGGAGAGGAGAGGAGAGGAGAGGAGAGGAGAGGAGAGGAGGGGAGGGGGGGGAGGAGAGGAGAGGAGAGGGGAGAGGAGGGGAGGGGGGGAGGAGAGGAGAGGAGAGGGGAGAGGAGGGGAGGGGGGGAGGAGAGGAGAGGAGAGGAGAGGGGAGGGGAGGGGGAGGGGGAGGAGAGGAGAGGAGAGGGGAGGGGAGGGGAGGGGAGGGGAGGGGAGGGGAGGAGAGGGGAGGGGAGAGGAGCTCTGCGTGTTTGATAGTATGATTATATTATGATGCCATGCTACTTGCATTAGAAATGAGAGAAATGTTAACTTTTAGAGGCTTGTAAAAACAGGGATGAATTACTCTTCTCATGTAGGTTCACAAACTCACTGGTTAAAATCCCTGCTGTAGGATATTACTTCAGGGTGGATCAGTGTTTCCAGGAAGCAGCTCACCAACCTCCAGTCTCTCATGTAGAGAATAAACCTCTGCTCACTGGGAAGTCTTTGCTAATGACCCTCACATCACACTCCATTTCCAATAGGTTAGCCATGTCCAAGTTCAGAGACTGTATGACAAAAACCCCTACAGGAACTTCAGATTTCTTCCTGGTGGAGCAGAGGTTCAGAGGGGCCCTGGGGAATCCAACTTCTCTTTGATCTTTCAGCGACACTTAAGTTTCTAATTCCAGTTTCTGAAAGGGCAGGTACATTTGCTTGCAAAGAATTAGTGGACCCCAATCTGCACAATTCTGGGGTTTTACATAGAGATAATCAGTCTTTAGCCTCCTAGCTCATTGTGCTCAGCATTTTGTCATTTTGTGTTCCCTGGTCTGAGGCAGGTACCAGGAGTTAAACTATTTTCCAGATTTCAAAATGTTATGTTTTTTTTGTCTGCTGTCTTCAGTTTGTCCTTGGGTTTGTTTGTTTAATCACTTTACACTCATAGCTTTGTGAATGTTCTGGGGGAACTATAGGTAGACATTTGCATCCAGTCTACACAAAACAACCCAAAGCCCGGTGCATTTATAAGTAGCTTTTTTTTTTTTTTTTTTTTTTTTTAAATCATACCTGAAATGTATCCCTGTCCCAAATAGAAGCTTATCTCTTCCCCTGTGGTTTAGTAGAAAATTAAATGGGTAACAGGCATAATGCATTGTAAGGAAGCTATTTTGTTTTAGAAATCTGTTTCTTGAGAGAACTTTTTTTAGACTATCTACCTGTGAGTGATTTCTTCATCTCTATTCAGGACATAAGCCTATGTTATTCTCCAAAGGCAATGGCCAGAGGATAGCTACTTCTTCTCTGAGAAGAGTAGCTATGGTGTCCTTCTTGTGGGTAAATCCTGGTGCAGATAACAACTACAAACTCTTGACAAAATAGGAAAGCAACTCTAAGAAAACACTGTAGGAGATCAAATTCAGGTATAAGTTGGACTTGAGCCAAACCACCAGTCCAGACTTGCATGGAGCAAAAATATGTTCAAGAACAAAATTTTCAGAGTACTATGTAAGCATTTCCTTTCTTTTTAAAAATTACAATATTTTAATTCATTCTCTGAGAATTTTATGTGTGCATATGAGCCACCCCCATGCTGGGATTCTGACTGGCTTGACATTGTGCTGGTCTTGTGCAGACAACTGCTTGATTTCATGAGTTCCTTGTCATAAACAGCAGACACTGTTTTGCCCTGGTCTTCCCTGACCTCTGGCTCTTACATCTGTACCCTCTTCTTTAATGGCCACTAAGCACTGGGGAGGGAGTGTGAAACACATGAATTTTCAAAACAAGATATCAGTGATGTTATCCAATAGACCATTCCTAAAAAATGAACTAACACAAGTTCTTCAAGAAAAGGGGAAATTATGCCAGATAAAAGCTCAGATTAATTTTGTTGGTCTTCTTGGACTTGAACCTTATACATGTTGGGGAAATGCTTACCCACTGGGCAACCTACACAATCTCAAAATTAGATCTTCATTTCTTTAAAATAATTATGCCTGCTTAAATTTAAATGATGGTATGAATAGCACATTATGTAAAAACCATTGTATAAATTACAGAGAGCGTGTAAAAGATTTATAAGAAAGCCATTATGCTTTACAAGAAGTCATAGAACATTAACTTTCAATATGCTGAAAAATTAATGGTACATTATAATCTATAGATCATTACTGAAACAATCATGGAAAGAAATAATCTAGAAAGCCAAGAGATAAAATAGAATCCCAAAAGCAATTTCAATGATTTCAAAAGTGTTAGGAGAAAGGCAACCAGGAAATACAAAGCAAACATAAAATACACAGTGAGCCAGTAAATCCAACCATATCAATAATTACACTGATTGGAAATTATGGAATTCAATTCAAAGGTATGGAGTGCCAGAGAAACTTTTAAAAGCACAAACTATTTGCTGTCTAGATGCCTGGTACTTTGAATACAGAATCCAGGGAGATGAACTATGAATACAAAGACTCATTTGGAAGCTGGAAAGATAAAATACTACTCCCTACTACAAAAGATGGTAAGGTGGGAGAGGGAAGATGATGGAGAGGGAGGGAGAGGGAGATAGAAAGGGAGAGGGGGGAGGGAGGTTGAGTGAGAGAAGAAAGCAGAAAGAGGAGAAAGGGGGAAAGAGAGAGGGAGAGAGGAAGAATGTTTTCCTGGTAATACAAGAGTGATATAAATTTTGAACATCAACCATTTAAAAGCACTTTTCAAGAGAACTAAAGGTGATCTTTTCAATCGATGCAAAGAGGCACTTGATGAACTTCTCCATCCCTTATAAGAGGCCCAGGGCATTGTGTACAGAAGTTAGATGCAGAAGATAATTCCCTCTGCTCACTAAAGAGGCTCAGTCAAATGGTTAAGGTCACACTTAACTGAGTCTATTCCCCCAGGTTCCAGAACAAGACAAACTGTCTTATCTAACAAGTCCTATTCAATATGTCCAGGTAATTCAGGCAAGACAAAGAAGGAAAAGAGTACATTTGAAAGTAGAAGTACAGTCCTATTTTATATGATATATATATATATACATATATATATTAGAAAAATACATAGATATTACATAGAGAATCTTAATGAATGTACAAAGTCATTCATCAAAACATAAATTTAATAAGGTTGTTGGATCCACAATAAGTAAAAACCATTGCAGTTTTATAATCTTGCAGTAAACAATTAGGAAGCACTGAAAGAGTTTTCTGTATTAGCATGTTAAGAAACAAATTAATACAGCCAAATAGTAATGCATATAATGTTTTTATGTTGTAGTTCAAAATTTACAACCAAGTTTTACAATAAAAGAAAATGACAACTTGGTATTAAAAAAGTCAAAGTTCTAGTTATATAATGAGTAACAGAGTGATGAACAACATATTCAACTAATTTACTCAAAGATCAAATATTGTTTCTTTGCTATCAAAGGAATTCAAAGTTTGCTTTAAAATTTAGAAGTCAGTAGAGTGCTGCCATGCAGGATAGGGCCCTGATTTTGGTTTCTAAGGCTCAAGTAAAAAGACAGGCATAATGGAGTGGGCTGTAATTCCAGTGCTGGTTAGGTGGAGATAGGAGGATCTCTGGGGTATGATTCCAGCTAGTGTAGACTAATTGGCAAAATCTGGGCCACTGAGAGACCTTGTCTCAAAAAGCAAAGTGCATACAAGGTTGACAAGGTTGACTTCTGTCCTCAACACACATGCACACAGTGCACAGGCAGACTTGCACCCAAATGAACTCTCTCTCTCTCTCTCTCTCTCTCTCTCTCTCTCTCTCTCTCTCTCTCTCTCTCTCTCTCATTCATCTATCTATCTATCTATCTATCTATCTATCTATCTATCTATCTATCTATCTATCTATCTATCATCTATCTATCTATCTATCTATCTATCTATCTATCTATCTATCTATCTATCTATCGCTACCTCTCTATCTCTTTCTGGATTGTATTCTGTTTCTTTTACTCATCCATGAATAAATATTCCAGACTTAAAAGAAGGAACCCTGTTTTAGGGACTCACAGTCTTCCCTTTGTGTCACTGGAACTGAGCTCATAGACACGCTAGACAGAATAGGGACTGATATTACACATGAGCAGTGTTCACAAATCATTGGCTGAGAGTTGGTCAGTCACATACACTTCAAGACAGGTAGGCAGTGGAATGAATGCTTATTCTGGCACAGTGTGGCACTCTATTGAAACTCAAATTTTTAGTAAGTGAAGGAGATAGAAAACAACCTGTGGTTTCTGACCCACAAGTACTCACTGACTGGAAGATACAATTAGGAAGACTTTAATTGCAATTTAAACTTGAGAATACTTAGAAATAATTTGAAACATTGGCATTATTAGTGAATTTGTAGCTCATTCTCACTAACCCACCAGAACACAGAGAAAGTTCCATTCTCTTTCATCTTCTTTTGTTGAGATCTCACACTGCAGATGAAGCTAACCTGAAAACCCTCATCTTGTCCAATTTGGTCTTAGAGCCACCATTCTGACTTGACTTTGCCCATGCTAAGATGACAAACCTAAATCACCGTACCCGCCTCCATTTTGTGTTTTTAGTCACCATTGGAACTGCATGCAGAAAAATCAGTTTTCTTCACTCAACCCCTTAAATAAAACATATGAGACTCACTGCTAAGTGCTGATCACCTAGAAAACCAAAAACATGCTGAATAGGATTTATGAATTACATGTTAAAGCAGAAATGGTAGAGTAAGATTTGTGCCTGATCAAATTATAGATTTTTGTATACTGACTCATAAATCAAGCAGGGAAATCCGAAGGGCAACAGAAACATTTATAAATCCAAACTTACTTGGATTTACTGCCTGAGTGACTACCAGAGGGATGCTATGTTTATAAATTTCTTTTCAATTTCACAAAACTAGATTTTTATAAACTCTGGGCACCCTTGATGAGGATACTTTCCAATGCTTTCTGGTGACACTTGGGACATGCTGACTAAAAGATAATGTTAGAAGGCAAGTGGTTTGCCTTAAATTATTTAATGATATTTAACATTTTATAGTAAAATAATATCTACCTATATTTTAAAGCACAATTTCATAATAAAAACATATCTGTTTGATATATACTGATTAAGATAAATCATTATTTGAACATGAAATGATATGTAAATGTTCATTGAACTAAATGCCTATAACATTTGAGAGCATGTTAAATGATTCAGAACACATTAAGTGGTAAAAAAAAAACCCTATGTATCATGATCTGTGTTTAAATTTTAATTAGGCAAATATATTTGCTAATATTAACATAATGAATTTTGTTATGAATATAAAATGTTTAAGGTGGCTTTGTAACAATCTAGTAAAAATGAAAGTATTCTAAGGGGACACTTGTGTCTCTCAACCTATCAGATTATTGAAACAATGGAATCCATAGAAATGGGACTTTCCTCAGAAGTCTCATGTTGGGAGGAAGGCACCAGCCAGAGCGAAAACTTGTCTCCCTGAAAGAGATATCAAACAATTCTAACAATTTGTCAGACCACTACAGTATGAGATTGAAGCATAAACAAGACTGGACCCCACCTTGACTGGGACTGCTTAGCTGCCTATCTTGATCCACCCACATTTAGACTCCATGAAGATGAGCTGGAGGGTTTGCTCGATGGACCCTCTTTTCCCCATATGGCTATAATTGGATAAATCTCCTTTTTTTCTGCATTCCACTATTAATTTGCCTCTTTTTATTAGCTATTGAGAACCAGTGTCTGGACCTGACTTGGGACACAGATTGTGTCCTCCAGGATCAACATAAAACAGAGCACATTAAACGATAAAATTAATCTACTATCTATCATAGTCTGTGTTTAAATTTTAATTAGTCAAATACGTCTACTAATATTAAAATCATGAGTTTTGTTACCACTATAAAATAGTCAGGTGTTTTGAAAAACCACATTTTTCCAGATTCAGTTTTCTCTCATGTGATTTTCTGTCCACAAGAATTGCTTCCTGCATGTTCAATAGTATTCTTCAAAGCATTCACCTGGCCCATCCCTCTCATGTTATTCCATTCTCTGCTCTAAAGTCCTCTCCTCAGTGCTTGTCCTATTATTCTGTCTTTTCTTCACAGAAAAGTGCTAATAAACAACTCAAATGTGCAAGATGCAAAAGCTCATGAATGACGGCACATGTCAGTAGGTGCATTATGTAATGATTACTATCTCCTGTTTATCACAATAGTTATTATATATATTTATTTAATAAAAAATCTGTAATTATATTAATAGTGAAATATGTTACTGTATAATGAAATTAATGATAGATTATGTTATTTATTTGTAAGTAATGAAAGACAAAATCAATATAACTTAGCAAGCAAATTACATATTTTCTAAGGAAATGGATCTACCTATCCAAGCTAGATATCAGAGTTTTCTTAAAATGTGTTCTCATAGCTTTTAAAATTGAATGTGAATTAAGTAAATGTTTCAGGAAATCAATAGTTTGGGTAATTGTTTATAAATGAAATGTTTCCTCTTCTCATATGGTCATGTATTAGGGGCCTGACACCCAGATGGTAGGAGATTCTAGAAAATTCAATAGGTAGGAGCTAGCAAAAGGAGAGAAGTCATTGGGGGATGTCTCTTGGAATATATTGTTCTTGTCTCTCTTTTTTGTCCATGGTATGTCCATACCAAGGACCTGATGGGTGGTATCGCTCTGTATGCTGTGAATGTGTTGCTCAGATTGGTTGATAAATAAAACACTGATTGGCCAGTAGCCAGTCAGGAAGTATAAGTGGGATAAACAGACAAGGAGAATTCTGGGAAGAGGAAGGTTGAGTCAGGAGACGCCAGCCCACTGTCCAGGAAGTAGCATGTAACAGCACACAGGTAAAGCCACGGAAAACGTGATAACATATAGATTAACAGAAATGGGCCGAGTTTAAATGTAAGAGTTAGTCGGTGGTAGGTCTGAGCTAATGGCCGAGCAGTTTTAATTAATACAAGCTTCTGAGTGATTATTTTATAAGCGGCTGCGGGGTCTGTGGGGCTGGGCAGGACCAGAGAAAACTTCAGCTACAAGGACCATGAGTCAAAATGAAAACATGAGCCAAAAGAAATCCTTCTTTCTTTGCACTGTCTCTGTGAGGGATTTTATTATAACAACAAGAAACGTAACTCATGCAATATGATTTTTTAAGTTTTTGGAAAAAAATGAAGTGTTTCTATGGGCTTCAATTCTATTGAAAGTAACATAGAGACAGACAGACAGACAGACAGACAGACAGACACACACACACACACACACACACACACATCACAAAGCCCCAACATTCTAAAATATAATGAATTTTAAAAAGCAGAACTTAAGAAAACAGATTTGAATGCCGGGCGGTGGTGGCGCACGCCTTTAATCCCAGCACTCGGGAGGCAGAGGCAGGCGGATCTCTGTGAGTTCGAGGCCAGCCTGGGCTACCAAGTGAGTCCCAGGAAAGGCGCAAAACTACACAGAGAAACCCTGTCTCGAAAAATCCAAAAAAAAAAAAAAAAAAAGAAAACAGATTTGAGGCAGGATATTTAGATACTATGAAACTTGCTTATCAGAGCCAGTGATGGGTCTATTTCAAGTCTGACTTTTGTAAAATTTGGGAGCTTTCTTTAAGAAAAACAATACATTAGATTAACTACCAGTCAGAGCCTGATAGCACAGATTCCTACATACGTTATTGCAATTTTTTGGCCACAAACTTTCTGAACTCATTTTTATGTGACTACTTTACAATATCTTTATCCAAGAGGAGAAGAAAAAAAAAACTAACAGTGTTGCAATTTGCTTTTAGCTGATCTTGATTATTTTTTAAGCTTTTTGTTTGTCAGTGACAATAAGTCAGTATTTGAGAATAGTATAAATTTTTAGAGCTACTCTTAACTGGAATGGCCAGCAGCAACTTACCTATCCATGAAAATGACTATCACCCACATGAATACACACTAAACTCAGACTAAATGTAATCACAAATCCTTTTCCCCTAGCAGGATACCCTAAATCATGCCATCATCCCAAGCCATTTGAAGGAGGAGGAATTGCAGATTAATAAAACAGTGGTTTTGAAAGAAATGATTAAAATAATTCTTTCTCAATTCATATAAGAAGTCCATTGAATCAAATAAGGCCCACATGCCAGATGAATGGGCTAAGCCTCAAGTAAAAAAAAAAAAAAAAAAAAGGTGTGACATGTGCAGTAGCACCCTGACCCAGAAGAGCCTGAAAATGGACCCCCAAGATGATAACTGCTGATGTAAGACCCAGGGCCAGATCAAGAAACACCACAATAGCCATAGAAGCAAAGCCCGCCAAAGAGCACACACATAAATTCGGCCCTTTGTTTAATAAAACGAGCTTGTTCACAACTCCCAGAATCTGTGTTGTTTATTCTGTGTCTTCTCACCTCCTGCCCCCAAGGGTACCCAGGCCAGTAGAGCCACAACAGCAACAGCCCACGCCCTGTCTTAGTCACAAAGGACAAAGCTGTTACAATTTAGATATGGGTTTGACCCATAAAGTTTCAAGCTTGCTGTGTAGTAATTTCCTCTGAACTGAAATATTCCATCCCAGAGGGAAGCTCACTAAGATGTAGGAAATTCTAAAGGGAGGCTTCTTATGATTCTTCAGGAAATAAACAACTCCTATGTCTCAGGAAGTCCCTGAAAGTGACCAGATGTACAAGGTTTCTTCTCCTCTTCAAGATTATACAAGCAGTTAGGACTGCTGAAGAGACTGAAAGCGGCAGAGGCCCCTGGGAGAGAATTTCCTACCTGCCTGGCTGCCTGCAAGTCCTCCAGAGAGCTCCACAGTTGCAGCCTTTGTGATCTGTCACCCATGCTGGAGTGGGTTTTAGTGATGCAGCTGCCTTCGCGAGTTCCATAATTCTCTAAGTAACCTCTCATTGTAGGGGTACAAAAACCAAAAAACAAAATGCTGAACAAAGACCCTGGACTCAAATAGTATGCAAGAGCAAAGAGTTGATTTACCAGCATATGCAGGGTCCTTTACCTGTACAAAATGGCGACAGCTCTGGGAGGAGCGTGCAGGCTCATTTTAATCACTGCTAGGCGAGTTTCAGAGCAGTTAAGTCTTGTCAAACACAACTGGTCAAGCAAGCAGCAGTTACACCAATATATTTTTGATCGGCTGGGGTTTTAGTTTTTCCATCTTTGGTGGTGCTCTTTGGCATGGTTGTAGACCCTTGGGGACATGACTCTTTGTGAGAGAAAGTATGTCCCTGGAGTAAGGTATGGGAGTCTATAGCCTTGCCCACTTCTCCTTCACTCTCTGCTTCTTGCGTGTGAATGGGTCTCAGCTTCCTGCTCTGGCCACTTACTGTCACAAATGTCCCAGCATTATGGACTCTCCTTCTGGTAACTGTGTGCCAAAAAATAAACTCTTCCTTCCACAGATTGCTTTGATCACGGTATTGCGGCACAGCATCGAAAAAGTAACTAATGCCACTGCAACAGTATTGAGGTATGGTGTCTTTAAAAGATGTGTTTAGCCCTTTAAGAGAAATTAGTTTTCCTCTCATTAGGAGTGAGTTAAGTCTCCCAGGGGGTTGTTCCTATAGTCAAAGAACTATGTTCTTCAATACTTTGTCACAGCAACATACAACATGCAAAGATAGGGACTAGGGAGGTGAGGAGCCCCGAAGAGAAAGATTTGTATAACAACAAACTCAGACTGTTGAGAGTACTACAGCAACAGGAATATATACCCCAGGAAGTAAGTTGGTAATGCCAGGAGAAAGCTCCTAAGACCTTGAAGCTGCCTCAAAGGAGATTAAAATGGCACAGAGAATCCAGTAGAAATAACAGCTTTGTGGCATCAAGGCACTAAGAAGAGAAGCAGCCTGGCCGTGGATCTCTGCATCTGGTTCCTCAGTCATTGGATGGGGTTTCTGGCACGACTATTAGGGTGTTTGGCCATCCCATCAACAGAGTAGGTCAGTTCGGGCTGTCTCTCGACCATTGCTAGCAGTCTATTGTGGGGGTATCTTTGTGGATTTCTGTGGGCCTCTCTAGCACTTTGTTTCTTCCTATTCTCATGTGGTCTTCATTTACTATGGTCTCCTATTCCTTGTTCTCCCTCTCTGTTCTTGGTCCAGCTGGGATTTCCTGCTCCCCCAAGCTCTCTTTCCCTCGACCCTCTCCCTTCATTACCCCCACTCATGTCCAGGCTGTTCATGTAGATCTCATCCATTTCTCTTTCATCTGTGTCATCTCTGGCGATCCCTGTGTCTTTCTCGGGGTCCTGTTTTCTAGGGGTTATGAGTAGCAGTCTAGTCATCTTTGTTTTATACCTAGTATCCTCCATGGTATGCTGTGAGTACATACCATGTTTGTCTTTCTGAGTCTGGGTTACCTCACTCAGGATGATTTTTTCTAGATCCATCCATTTGCCTGCAAACCTCACGATGTCCTTGTTTTTCTCTGCTGAGTAGTATTCCATTGTGTATATGTGCCACAATTTATTTATCCATTCTTCAGTTGAAGGACATCTAGGTTGTGGAGTCCAATTAGTGAGAAAGAGGAGAGTTTGTATGAGTGAGAATTATTGAGACCAAGGTTGGATAAAGCACAGGGACAAATAGCCAAACGAATGGAAACACATGAACTATGAACCAATAGCTGAGGAGTCCCCAACTGGATCAGGCCCTCTGGATAAGTGAGACAGTTGATTGGTTTGATCTGTCTGGGAGGCATCCAGGCAGCAGGACCGGGACCTGTCCTCAGTGCATGAGCTGGCTGTTTGGAACCTGGGGCTTATGCTGGGACACTTGGCTCCGCCTGGGAGGAGGGGACTGGACCTGCCTGGACTGAATCTACCAGGTTGAACTCAATCCTCAAAGGAGTCTTTGCCCTGGAGGAGATGGAAATGGGGGGGGGGGCTGGGAGGAAGGGGGAGCGGGAGGGGGTAGAACAAGGGAATCCATGGCTGAAATGTAAAATTAAATTAAATTATAAAATAAAAAGAGAGAAGTAGCCCTTGAGGATTCATTACTCTAGTGCCAATTCTTGACTTACCCCGTAGATGTATTGCTTCCTTGTCACCATGACCAGATTGTGCAACATCTCAAACAATGAAAAATTTATTTTGGCAGACAGGGTTTAATCTATCAAGGCAGGGAAGACATGGTGGTGGGAGAGGCTCTGTCTGTGGCTACAAGAGCACGAAGCACCTACTCCTTATATCATGGCAGGCAGGAAAAAAAAGAAAACGGGTCAGAAACAGAAACGAGCCTATCCTTCAAGACTCACCCCAGGTAACCCACTCCTGCCAGCCAAGCTCTATCTCCTGAAGACTCTACGACCTTCACATTAGTGCCACAAGCCAAGGGACTGATCATTCAAAGCGTAAGCCTGCAGGAGACGTCGTAGATTCAAACTGTAACACCCATCATGTATTAGTGGATATGCTCGAAGCACTCGGGGAGAAAGACCATGTGGTAGTTAATAATGGCTGAGCACCAGCTCCTGTTCTGGACTCATTTAATCCTGTGAGAACCAGTGGGGGAGATGACATCACCATCTTATGACCCTCAGTTTAGTAAAGGCAACGCTTTATAAATTTGGCTTTTTTGGAGCTTCTGAGAACTCGCTGCTCTCCTTACTCTATTCAATTACTTTAACCAAACAGAAATGAATTTTCGTATTTCACTTTCAATACTCTTCAATATAGTTGCCATAGTAATTTCAGATAACTCCTCAGGGTCAGTCTACTTAATTGTAAAGAAGTTATGGCTTATGAAATGACTGTTTAATTAGGTATCATATTTGATAACTAAGTGGATTAATAGGACCCCAAATGAAATGATTTTTGGTATAGTTTGTTTAGACTGGCATGTTCCAAGGACAATTTGTTCTAGGATTTTCCTATGAGAAGAGGTGGTGGGAACAGATTTGCTAAACTCGCATTTCACCTACTGTATCTGAATGTCTAGATTAAGTCCTGGGAAAATGCATTTGTAGAAGACACTCCCAGTACAGGTTCATGCATATCAGCTATTGGGCACTTATACTTTAAACTAACTTAAGTACTGTAAAAATCTCTGATTTATTTTTTGCTGAATAGACATAATGAAGACTGTTGTTTATGAATGCAAAAACACTTAAGAAGCTGTGTGCAATTTAAGAAATGGATACATTTGATAAAATGTCTTTTCCTTATATGTGAAAACTAGCTTGAAAACATTATTTGAAGTAAATGATGCCGTGCAGGAAAAAAATAATTTGCATGGTTTTCTAGGTCTTTAAATCAAACCACTGATTATTTGAGACACCTGGGGGTTGGATTGCCAAATGGCATAATCTGAAAAGCAGAACAGATTTTACTGGCTTTGGAAAAATCATTCCAGGATAAGTTTCTTTCCCTTGAGAACTATTTTTTTCCTCCATCCAGAAATGCACAGATTTGCGAACCTCCTTTTCTTCTCTTAAATATTTAGGCTATAAGAAAAAAAATCAAGATAAATTCTTTTTGTTTAATTTAATGAATTTTTAAACATGTATGAACATAGTTTGGAAAGCTTGTCAATGTCTTGATTTGGATATTGACATCTTCATTCCCAAATAGCACTGAGACATTTCATGAAACATTATTTTCTCTTAATAAACTTACTAAAGCCATTTTTACTCATTTTCATCATGGAATTTAATTATCAACATCCTTATGTTTCTGTTTCCCATGTCCTTACTTTCATTCCATGTTACCTATGGGCTCCCTTTCCATGAAGCATGTGAAGCTGATATTTCAACTATTGCTGCATGGGGTTTCCAGTGAACTGTGGATGTACAGAGTGAGCCACTTCCCTCAAAGATCTCAGTTACTAACTGAGGTACTTACCCATATAGAAAATGATAGGAAGTGTTCAGATTTTGAACTGTAGTGGAATGGCAGAGATATAAGCTATCTTAGTATTATTTATAATCCACCGGCATAGCATTCAATTGAAATGGAAGATGTAATAGGGAGGGCTGGATGTGGTGGCACATGCCTTTAATCACAGCACAACAGAGGCAGAGGCAGAGGCAGAGGCAAGGGAATCTCTGAGGTCAAGGCCAGCCTGGTCTACAAGGAAAGTTCCAGGATAGTCAAAGCTACACAGGGAAACTCTGTCTTGAAAAACAAAAGTAACAACACAAAATGATATAGTAGAGAGATTTAAATAATCACATGTAGGCCCCCATGAACTTCACCATAGCTATGCTGTTCTTTTGCCCTTGGAAGATGATTTTCAAAACGTGAAGTTTTTCATTTGCTGCTTATAAAATCCAGTGTCAAAACTGTGCCCTTCTGCTTTAGATTTGTTCTTTTACTAAAAAAAGGAATCATGATATTTTTCATTAAACATTTCTCCCACAATAATGCACCTGGGAGACTCAGTGCCCTTGGAGGGCAGTGGATAGCTCAGTATTTGTTCTCTTTTGAAAATTTTAAGGTATTATGACTTGTGGGCTAATGAAATGGGTCCATGTACTCCTTTTTATCTACCTGACAAATGTCAAAGTTCCATCTACTTGTCCCCTTATGCTAACATAGGATGATTTGTTAATAGACCATATGGTAGCCACACATTTTAGCAACTCCCAAGAGTGACATTTTGGTCAAATATAAACAACTGTTGTTGGATATTTCTCATAAGTAGATTTACACCAACATAGGACATATGGGTCTTATGTTGTAATGAATCATATAATAACCAAAAATTTTAGCCAGGAGTATTTGTTGGTTGTTTTTTTTTTTTACTCTTCATACTCTTTGCTCTTTTGGCTCTTTTGGGGGGCCCACACCCAGCTCCCAAATAAATCGCACATGCAGGCTTATTCTTAATTGTAAGTGTCTGGCTTCAGCTTGGCTTGTTTCTTGCCAGCTTTTCTTTTGCCTCTGGGCTTTTTTCCTCTTCTTAATTCTGTAATTCTACTTTCACTCTTACTCAGTGGCTGATTAGGTGGCTTGCCCCTGAAGTCCTCCTCTCCTTGTTTTCTTGCTCTTTCTTCTCCTCCAAGATTTCTCTTTTTACTTATTCTCTCTGTCTATCAACACTGCTTATCATTTCTTCTGCCTCACTATTGGCCATTCAACTCCTTATTAGACCATTAGGTGTCTTAGACAGGCACAGTAATACAGCTCCACAGAGTTAAACAAATGCAGCATAAAAGAATGTAACACATCTTTGCATCATCATACAAATGTTCCAGAACATAAACAAATGTAGCGCAACTTAAAATAACATTCTACCACAAAGCATGGTGGTACTCACTATAATACATCTTGGTATATCTTACCCAGAGTCCATTGGTGAATCATTTTCTCCAAACTTTTATATTCATTCATCATATACATGGAACACTTTTATATACAATTATCTTCTAGATATTTTCATGTGTGACTGATATGCATATATTGTAGTATTATATATGTTCATTATAACAGATATATATATATATCTGTGAGAAGACAGATATATTATAGTGAGAAGATATATGCAGATGATATATGATTATGATATATCTGCATATATCTTCTCACTATAATATATATAATATAATATATAATATATATAATATATGTAATATATCTTATATATATATATGCAGATATATTATAGTGAGAAGACAAACATGAACATAAACTTTATGGTTTCCTACTAACATCTCAGTGACGCATCTTCGAAGATCTTGGTTGAACACAGTTGGGGAACCACCCTTGCTAGGTATAAGTCTATACTTTTCAATAAAAATATGTCATGGGTGACAGCACCTAACAGCTGTGCATCCACTCCAACACAGCTATGGAGTCAGGCACTGCCATTGTTTAGACTTTACAAGATTTTTCAAGTTCATATCATGATCTCCTACGAAGTAAGATGAAATGGAGTGTTGGGGAGTAAACGAATTTGACCATTTAATAGATATTGTACTGCCAGGAAGGGGTCTGGCTTTGCTGGTCTCCACAGCTCTTTCCCTTTGGATCTTACAAGTGAAGAACTGTTCTGTGAATGTCTACTAAGTGGATGGATGGCCTTTTATCACACTCTAAACTGTTACAGGACTGGCTTATGTAGTGAACAAAAGAGATAGTTTATAATCCAGTAGTGATATCTCAGCTGGCATATGTATAAATATGCAAATGGTAAGGAGAAACGCTGAAAGAATTGGTATTACAAATTGCTTGAAAACTCCAGAGAAAGGTATTAAATGATATTTATTGACTGAATGAATAGAAAATTTTTAAGAATGAGGAAGAATTGATATGTGTATCCCTTGATTTAAATTCATTTTGTAGCTTAATATTTCTCCATTTTATGGTTATTAATCATAACTGCAGGACTAAAATAGTATGAAAGATGCTTTAGATATTTTACTCTTTCCTGACACTGGTAACTTATGTCCTCCCCTCATTTTCCCAGTGTTCCTTGAAGCTTGTCAATTCTATTGATATTTTCAAAGGATAAGCTTTTGGCTGCATTACTTTTCCCACTGTTGTTTTGTTTTCATGCTTATTGATTTTTGCTTTGTGTTTTTTTTTCTTTGTTTTTCCCTGACTTCCAAAGACAGAAGCAGATTGTATATTCAAAGAGTTTGTTTCCTAATATAAGCTTTAATGCCAGCTATTTCTTTTCAGACACTGTGTAAGCACCATTCCTTAATTTTTATGTTCAGTATAAAGCCTTATTTTTTAAATTGGCCTTAGGGTTTCTTGGCCATGTGTTATTTTTTGCAGGTAGGCTGATTTTTCAAGTATTTCCTTCATTAAGTTTCCTCTTATCTTTCTGTTTCCTGATTTCTAGTATAATTATGTTATTGACAGATTGTACACTTCATCCATTCCAATTTTAAGTGTCTATCTTAACACAGGCTTGACAAAAGCATTTGTAGAATATACTGGCATCTGTTGACTGGAGTGTTCTGCACATTTCAATTAGTTCCACAGTGTAGGTCAAGTCTTCTAAGTCTTACTGGTTTTCCACTCGAGTAATTCTTTGTTCTGAGAGGGAAGGTCCAGCCTAAGTATGGACTTGTCTTTTGCTCATCCCAGCTTTTCCAGTTTCTGTTTCATGAACTTTTGTTCTTTATTGGTAGCTGCATATGCCCTTAGGCTGACTACATGTCCTTGAGTAATTGGCCTCTGCACCATTATGCAGTATCCTACTTTATCTTTGACAATATTCTCTGCTCTGAATGTGACTTTGCATAAAATAATGAAGTCACACCACCCACTTTCTTTCAGTTCCTGGTTCCATGGGGTATCATTCCCAATCCTCTTGATTTTTAACAAATTTAAATCATTGTACTTCAGATGAGTCATATAGAAAGCACAGATGTGAGTAGTATTTTGCATTTTTAAAGTCATTTGTTGTCTTTTATTTGGTATGTTTAGACTATTAATGTAGTTATTGGTATTTTTAGATTTAAGCCTACAATTTTATAATTCACATTGTCTCTTCCATCTATCTCTTCATTCATTTGATTCCTTTTTTATTCCTTCATTTTTGGTTATATAAACATGTATTAGTGTATTAGTTACTTCCTTTCACTGCCGTGACAAAATAACTAACTAAAATAACTTAAGAGTCTATTTTGGCTCATGGCTTGAGAGCACAGTTCATCATAGTGGGGGAGGTATAGGGGCAAGAAGGAAATGAGGTAGATAATCACATTGCATTTGAAGTCCAGAAACAGGGAGAGATAAAGAGAGATGAATGGCATTATCAGCTCCTTTATTCTACTTTCCTCTTTTTCAGTCCAGGACCCCTGCCATAAGGTTAGACCTGACCAAATTCAGGGCACAGCCCCCCTCTCGGTAATACCTCTGCGGAAACAGACTTACTCAGAGGTGTACTGTTAGATGCTTTTAAATCAAGTTGACAGTGAACATTGTTCATTATCGGCGGCATTCCATTTTAATCTATGGGTTGTGGATTTCAATATATTATACTATAGATTAATAAAACTGTTGCTTTCTAGTGGGTGCTCAAGGGGACAATAGAAGGCAGACTTATCTGCACTTTGAACGAATTGGGTATCACTGTCACAGGAAACCCTGTCATCAACTCTCTCCCTTTGCCCTTAGTTACATTAGATATTGTGCCAGCAATGTGACCGTGCCCGTTGTAAATGCATTATAGCACATTATGCTTTTCTATGTGACTATCAACTGCAATTTAGAGACCACAGGGAGGCAAAAAGCAGGCTAATATTTACCAGCTCCAGACCAGATTTTCTTAATCTGATTTTCTTTCCTGTATTCCAGCTTTCTTTCTGGCACCATCTGCTTTATTTCTTAGTAATCTTTTTAGATCAGATCCACTGGCCGAATGCTGTCATAGGTTTTCTTACTAATGCAATCTTAGTTTTTCTTAACCTCAAAATGGCTTTCTTTGCTGAGGGATATTTTGACTGGATACAGAACTGTAGAAAGATAGTTCTGCTTTTCCAGAACTTAAAAAAAGAGTATCACATTTCTGTCTTCCATGATTTCTGATGAAAAATAGAGGTGATGTGGGATATTTGATCACACTATGACATTCCAAGCCTGCTAGTAAAGTTAACTTTGAATCTGGGGGCAGAGTTAACAACTACCTGACTGGAATAGAGATTATGGAGGACCCAGGAAAGAGTAGGGAGGGGCTTAGAAAGAGTCTCAGGCCCTTTGGATCAGGGAAGCATGGAGAGAGAGGGTTAGCTAGTCATTCCTCCAATGCTTTCTTGATCTATCAAGAATATATTTACCCCAATATCTAACTCCCAAGTTTTTATTAGTAATAGAACAATTTAGATAAACTCTTCATCTGGTGCCCAACATGGGGCACAAGATCACAATGTGTCTTCTGAAGCAGCCAACTCAGCAGCTGCCTGAGTCACCCCTCACAGCCATCACTATCATTCATGTGGCCCCTACACCCTGACTCCTACCGTGTGGGCTTCTCCGGTCTGTCCCCCTACAGTACCCAGTAGTCACAGGTGGTTCCCCCCTCCAAGTACTAACCAGGCATGACCCTGCTTAGCATGCAAGATCAGAAGAGATTGGGCATGTTCAGAGTGGTATGGCTGTAGACAACCTCAAAGTGGTTAGCTAAGACAGCCTAACCTCATAGACTGCTCCAGCCAGGACTTCAGATAAGCCCTGCACTTTCCTATCATACCAAGACTTGCCCACAGCCAGCTTTTCCAGGACTTGACAATTATCTCAATTTTCTCATAGTCTACTAAAGATGCCCTTGCCATCAGACAACAGGAAATAATTTTAAGAACACAATGCCCACATTCCCAAGAGGTGTGATGAGTGGTTTTTGGTTGTTCAGTGGATTATAGATGCTTATCATCAATTAGGGGAGTTGGTTGCAAGTTATTATTGGTCATGTTCAGGGAGGAAACTAAGCAAAGGACGTTAGATTCAGGGACCTCTTTCTGAAAGGATATAAGAGGGGACAGATAGGAATGATAGGATAGAAGGGTAGATTCTTGAATCAACTTTTAAACTAAAAAGCAACTATTAATCTCAAATATTTTACATTGGTATGGATTTCTGTTTATTGATACAAATATAAGGATATTTTTGTTAGAACATACTATATATACATATATATTTATCTATATATCAATCTATCATCTATCTATCTATCTATCTATCTATCTATCTATCTATCTATCTATCTATCTATCTAAAGTTTGTACTCTTGTTTAAGGTATTGTACCTATGCAGCTCATTTAAAAATGTAATTTAAAGTTCTAGTCCTTGAAAACTATTATTATAAATTATTTAGGATAATTAAGAAATGTAGGTTAGTAGTCATCTATAACACACAAACTTGTAGTCATGTTATATAGTTTTAAGGTCAAATAGATATATTTAAGATAGATAGATGTCTTCAAATACTTCAGAGATCTACAGAATATGGCATTTAAGATGTTTTAATAGCATAAGGCTTTTCATAACAGTGAGATACTTCCGCTCCTAGCAGTACTAATCTACTTCAGAGAAGATGATGGGTATCAAAGAACCTCAATATGGAGTTTGCTTTCATTTGTGGCAAAGTTAGCGAATGGGCAAGAAACTGTCCCTGCCTTGAATGTTGACAATATACTGTCCAAATTGGAAAAGCAGGACACAAAAGAAGTATGCTGCTAATCTTTGCCAAGAAAAGGTAGGACAGTTCTTCAAAATTCCTGCTTCATAGAAAAGCTTGTCAGATATTCTAGCCCTGTAGGCCAATGATGGATGCCCCAACATTGTAGTGGAGTATTATTTTAAGGTGTGTTACTTTTGTTTATGTTGCATTTGTTTAACTCTGTGAAGCTGTGTTACTGTGCCTGTGTAAAATACCTGATGGTCTAATAAAGAACTGGCCAATAGCAAGGCAGGAGAAAGGATAGGCCGAGCTGGCAGGCAGAGAGTGTATATAGAAGGAGAAAACTGGGAGGAGGGATCTAAGATCTAGAAGGAGCCAGAGAAGGGGAGGACTCCAGAGGCCAGCCACCCAGTTACACAGCAAACCACAGAGTAAGAGTAAGATTTACAGAAGTTAGAGGAAAGGAAAAGACCAGGGGTAAAAGGTAGTCAGGATAATTTAAGTTATGGAAAGCTGGCTAGAACCTAAGGTAAGCTGAGGACAGGCATTCATAATTAAGAATATGCCTCCATGTGTGATTTATTTGGGGAGGGTGGCAGGTTCCCCCAAAAGAGCAAAACACCCAAACAACATGACACCCAATGTGGGGCACCAGATGTAACACAAATTGCTAAACAGTCTTATTAATAAAAAGCCCAGAGCCAGATATTGGGGTAAAAGTTGAAAGATCAGGGAGGCAGAGCAGCAAGCCACTATTTCTTTCCCTATGAAATCCTCCACCGAAAGAGAGTGAGCTCCTCTCTCAGCCCCACTTTATCACTTCCTCTCTTTCCCAGCTCTATCACTCTCTGGCTGTCTGTACAGACTTCCAGTCCTCTATGGTTAATTAGTGGCTAGCTCCTCCAGATTTTCAGGCAAGCTTTATTTTTTAGAGCACAACTGAAATATCACCACACAACGGTGCAGAGGAACTTTGGGTGACTGTCCAGGCAGCCAGATATCTCTGCCATTTCTATAGTTTTTGAAAGTTACTTGCTCTGCACATATTTATTCAGATAATATTTTATTCTTCTTGGTTCTCTGATGAGGTTAAAGACTAGATAATTATAGGTATAGTTTTTCTTGTTACCAAATTCAGGAAAGAAACAAAAAAAAAAGAGATGTAAAGTGATAAAGGAAGTCAAATGATTACTGTTTATTATCTGTAAAATTCATGTACAATTATCATAAGACAGAATAGGGAATCTGAACCAAATCACCAGCCGCTCCCCTGCTGTTGCTGCTCATTCCTCATTCCAAAAAGGCCCATGCATCCCTTGGACCCACCTTATCTTTCAATTATGTCCATTCCCAATGAAAACTCTACCTCTTGGATCAAAACACTCTTTTAAATTGGTTAGCTGACTGGTGACAGGCTTCCCATAACAGTAAAGTTTATAAGGTTGAGAGATATAAAAGTTTAAGTTGTGTATCTAAGAAAATGTTTTAAGATCTAAAAAGGTATTTTTAGAATGGTAATACAAGCCATGAGAGAAAGTGGTTTAGGTATAAAACCTTGGACTCATCAAGATAGGATATACAATAGGGGTAATTTCTCCAAATTCGCCAAATACAAATGGAATAGCCATTGTAAATGTAATTATTACTTGATAATTGTTCTTGTTGTGTATAGTTTTACTGTGTTAGAGTTAAAACCTTTCCTTTTATATTACAAAGAAGAAATGTGAGATGTTTGATCACACTGTGACACTCAGAGACTGTAAATAAAATTATCCTTGAATCAGGGACAAAGTCAAGGACTAGCTGACCAGAATTAGCCAAAGAGATTTTGTTGGATCCAGGATATGATAGAGAGGAACAGGAAAGAGTAGGGAAGGGCTTAACGTTTAAGTGATTATTTTATAAGTGGATTGTGGGACTGCGGGGCTTGGTGGAACCTGGAGAGAAGCCCTCCAGCAACACCACTTCTATGATTGGCAGTTGTATAGCAATTTCCTCCAAGTTGGGATATTCTGTGCTGCAGGGAATCTCTTTAAGACTCAGCATATTCTGAGATGAGGGTCCTTAAAACTCAGGGAGTAAGCAACTCAGAAGTTTCAGGAAATTCCTGAAACTAACAAGATTTTTCTAGGCCCCCTCCTTCTCCCTCATGAACCCATGCTACAGAAGCATTTCAGTGATGCAACTGCTTTTGAGTCATTTTTGCTCCCATAGGTAACCCCTCACCCATACTTGTAACTGGAGAGTTTCTCTCCGGATCCTGCCAAGTCCCCACAGTCCTGCAGCCCACTTATAAAATAATCACTCGGGCGCTTATATTACTTATAAACTGTATGGCCATGGCAAGCTTCTTGCTATCTAGTTCTTATATCTTAAATTACTCCATTACTATTAATCTATAAGTTGCCACATGGCTTGTGGCTTACCGGTATCTTTACATCTGCTTCTCATGGCGGCAGCTGGCAGCGTCTCCTCCTCAGCCTTCCTCTTCCCAGCATTCTCCTCTCTTTTTGTCCTGTCTATACTTCCTGCCTGGCTACTGGCCAATCAGCACTTTATTTATTAACCAATCAGAGCAACACATTCAGAGCATACAGAATATCTCACAGCACATACTCCTGTAAGTAACCCTAATAAACTCACTGGTTCACTAAGTTCAACTTAGGAAGTACCTTTACTTTGGTCAGTTGTTAATTCCCTATGTGAGGTGAGTAGACATTTGTTCAGGAGTTCATATATAATTATAGGGACCCCTTATTGAGTTTTTCCATCTTCATTATCTCCATTGTATTTTCTGCTTCCCTGAGATAACCCCTTTTGGATCTCTTGCGGAAAGATGTGCTTCCCCCACCCCCAAATCTTTGAACATATCCACAATGCGCCCATATATAGGTTGAAAGGGAGAGAGGGAGGGAAGGAAGAAGGGGGAGAGAGCATGAATGGGGGAGAGAGTGAGACTTTCTCCATGAAGATTGGAGATGTATCCTACCCTTCTGGTTCTACATCATTCTGACCAGAAAGTCAGGTCTGCAGTGCAATTTTCATGGTTGTGGGTCCTGCTGGGTCTTATTGTTGGTAATGTACCTGCTGCTGCTTCAGTGTTTGAAGGATCACCCAGGGTATGGGGTATAAGTGACTAGAGAAAAGAAAACCTTTACAGAATGCCATGCCCGCCTCCACAGTGTGTGAGCACAAAGAGACTTTGCTTGTCCAGCTGGAGCTAGAGAGCTCCTCTTGTAGCTCTGTATGGTACTGAGGTCCACCTATATGTCAGCGCTGTGTTTGGGTCATAGTAGGTTGAATAGAGGAAGAAACCTGGCAAAAGCTTAACTCATTATGAAGAAGTTTGAATTTGGCTTGGATCTGCCAAGTATCCATAGCCCTGAGGTAGCTGCTGCACACACATTGTCCAGGATTGAGAGCTGCTTTCAGTGTTGGCATGGGGCAGAGTGTGTTTCCTCCATCTTTCCCAGAATCACAACCAAGACTTTCAGTAAAAGTTAAGGAGTCGATGATAGATAGATAGATAGACAGATAGATAGACAGACAGACAGATAGATAGATAGATAGATAGATAGATGATAGATAGATAGATAAATGAATGAATGAATGAATAAATATAAAATACCATAAACATTGTACATACTTTATGACATGTATAATACATTGACTGTATAAAGCCAGTATAAAGTCAACAAGATGAATGAAAATAAATTGTTTTAGATTTGATAAACCTCGGCCCTTTGAATAATCAATGGTTTTGATTTGGAATACAATCTGGCTTTTATATGCTACCACTGGAAATGGTTTCTGTCAGGAGACTCCTATGATCGTGGATTATTTATCATATCTTCAAGGCAAGCTGTTGTCCTTAACACTCCTGTAAGTTTTATGAGCACTGACTTCTATTGAGAGAACTGTTAATTAGCACAATCTTTGAAAAGCTTAATCAGGGCAATTCTAAATGGCTACATGCAAAGGCACACTCGTTCTATAGATCACTATGATTACACTACTGAAATGTACAGCCACCAGAACACTGCTACGTACATTAATTATTCATGTACCAATAGAGAAGGGCCCAACATGTTCAAAATAGATGCCAGAAAGCTAGCTTATGAATTAAATTTTGAAAAGAAAATTAATTAGAATTCTATAATAAATCTACTTGTGAAGCAAATATTTACCTCTTGGCTTTTGCTATTGCACATGTTACTTCATTTTTGTAAATAAGAGTTATGTATCTTTATTGAGACATGTTCCTACTTCTGACTCTGTATTCTAAATCCCTGGTCAGCCTATGGTAACATGGCAGACATGTACTTTAGGAGGCATGACTTTCACTGAACAGAGGGATACATCACTTACTGAGCTGCCTTCCAATCAGCAGATTATAATCACTTTTGATGGAGAGGGTGGATTACTTCCCTGAAGGTCTAGGGTCCTCTCTGGAGCTGAGATGCTCCTGTGTCAGGAGGGGGTTTTAGCAGATGTCTGTAGTCTAGAGGGCCAGAGAAAGCCCTCACCAGGAGTGGCACCCTGTGCAGCCTCCAGCATTCTGAACGACCTCAGAGAAGTCATTTTACCCTTCACTTGTTCTCTTTTCCCTCTTAGTCCAGGTATTTCCAAAGTCTGGTGTTCACTAATGGCAAGAAACATGCACAAATCCTTGCTGAATATTTTTATGTATAAATAAATCATCCAGTCCCTTTATGACAAAAACACAAACTGTTCCCATTATTCCCGTTTTAACCATTTTCAAAGGATGGTCAATGAAGTTATAAAAACTAAGAAAATTCCGGAGACATTTTTTTTTTACTGAATCCAAATATTCATGATTTTTCTCCTATAACTTCCCTTCGTTATAGTTATTATGAAGTACAAGCATCCTCCAAAAATGTTTGCTGTTCAGTTTTACCTTGCAAATGGTGAGTATTCTACAGTTAGTGTAAGAATGGATTACTTTTTGAGATTACAACCTTAGAGTGTTTATATATAAAGCACATGCTTAAGTTTATTCTAATCATGTACCTAAGGTATGAATGAAATCAGTTTAGTTTCCCATCAATGAATGGAAGGGTGGATGGGTGAATGAATGAATGAATGAATAATGATATTCATTATTCACTATTCAGCAACAGAAAGAACATAATGTTATAGAAAAATAGAAGTAGGCAGCATTAAGCAAAATAAAATAGAAACAAAAACACCATATTTGTATGTAGAGACTCTAAAAACATCATATTTTAAATAGACTAGTAATTGCACAGGTTATGAAGTGGGAGGTGAATGGATAAAGGTAAGCTAGAGCTGACCATTTTATGTCTTCTGTGGGTGTCCAACACTGGACTTCACGAACTTGCACAATTAAGATTTTTTTTTAATCAATAAATTTTAAAAAACAAAATGTGTAAGCTATAAAATTCTTCTGTGTGTAATATCTTGGAAGCTGATCTTGTATTATTCTTGATGTCTGTGGGGGAAGAATGCATTTTTAACATTTTAGAGTTGGCACTCCACAACCCCAGGTAGTGATGGTTTTTGCAAAATGTAGCATGGAGAGATACTGTTCTGCTGACCTCTTGCCAGTGCAAATGCATATAGAAATATGGTTGAAGTAATTTGTGATGTTTTCTGTAATTTTGTGTGATGTGCACAAAAGCATGAGGTGCTCCTCTTGTTATGGGTAAGGTCTACTTCCTTCTGCCCCTTTCCATTACAGTGATATAGAAACCACAAATTCAGTTTGTCTTGAGTCGCAGATATTCTATGGGTTAAATAGCCCAGACTTCCCCCTGTGGCACTTCAAGATGGAATCCTATTAGACTTTATGAGATTATCTTTGCCTGCAGAAATTTTCATTAGTTATGAATTGTGTTCTTTCTAACATTCAGCAGTTGGAAAACAGCTGGGCTGTTTTCTGGGCTACAGCTGTCTACCAGAATTCTTCAGATACAATGGAGCAAAGAAAAAATCACTCAGTGTATGTAATTTTTCCCTTCTCACTAAAACACTTTATCTCCCCAAATTATGGACGTGAGTAAAGATACATAGGAGCCGTTGCCATAACAGTCTGTGGCTGGTGGATCACTTTGCCTCATTGACGGAGCACACTCACCACGACAGACGTTAAAACATTATAATCAAATCAGCATTTCAACTCCAGTCCCTCTCATCTAATTCTAATTTGTCATAAACAGTGTGATTAGGAAGTGATGAGTGACTCTCAGACCCTTTGCTGTGATGATACCTAATTTGTATTCCATGGAAAGATAGTCTCAGAAGCCAATAACATATTCAAATTGTGATTTGAGTTTTCTAAATAAATACTTATCCAGATGATGCATATTAATAATTCAATGCCCACACACTCTCAAGGTGTTATGCTTCACTGGAGAATTGACTAGCATTAAAATGACATGTTATTGGTCCTCTAGCACCAAGAGATTTGATGACGGGTTGGTATACTAACTTCTTACTCTTGCAGTCCTGGAGGACAGAAGGGCAAACAGTGACCTTAGGAACTGATGGATAATAGGGTTGAGAAGGAGCAATGGTACAGTAGCAGAGAAGAGAGCTTTTAATCCAGATATTGAGCTCAAGAAAGGGAACCTCTCCGTGTACAGTGCTGAGGTCCTCCTAATGACGGCGATGGATCCTTTTCATTCACTCCTATTAACGCAATGGAAAGTTGAATGCCTATGTCCTATAGAACACTCAAATTCAGCCGAGCTAACTTTAAGTCAGCTTTGTATACTTAATTAATCTAGAGTTAGCTACAATTATCTATTATCTTAGACAAAGCCCTACTCCCTTACCAAAAAAAAAAAAAAAAAAGAAGCAAGGAGTGACTGTCTCACACACAGGGAGATGAGCACTTTGAAGTCATGGTGAAATGTGAAAACACAATATTATAGCTTGGGTCTGGAGTATTCCCAAAGCCCATGTGTTAAAAGCTTCTTCCTCAGTTTGATGCAATTGGATATTTGAGACTTTTCAGCGGTACGATTCAATAAATGGAAGTTGGGAATGTGCCCTTGGAGGCAATACTGTGACCCAGCCTCCCTCACCCCCACCCCCGCACCCTGTCCTCCATCTCCTTCTTTCCTTCCTGGGTACCATGATGGAGCAGAGGTAACAGGCCTTCTTGACTACATACTCTGCGCACTATATACTGTGTTGCCTCGGACTCAAAACTACAAGATTTGAAAGTAACTCTTTTGAATAGAAACCTGAAAGTATAGATCATGATAAGCCCTTTCTCTTACTAAGTTAGGGGTATCCAGGTTTGTGCTACACTAACAGAAATGACTAACACATAAGATCCAAGAAATGCTGGGACAGCGCCTTGTGCGGCATCGCGTGCTCCTGGGTGATGGTGGACTGACTGCAGCCCACCTGAAGGACAATGGAGTTGTACTAGCTGCGGCTATCACTGTCACGAGTTAGTGAGGGATTCCTTATTGCAAGCTTAAGAGCAAAATCCAGAATTTGAAGTGCTGTTCAAATTCATATGATTTTCACAATAAATTAAGTTTATCTTTAACTTATAGGACGCATATATAATGAACATTATACACATGCATCATATGCCACTTAAATCATGTTCAACCTATCATAGTCTCAAACCTGTATTGTTTCTTCACAGGGCAAACACTAAAATCCTTTCTTACAGCTTTTGAAGATATAGATTAGACAATTGCTGTCTGCCCATTTGAAAAGCCTGTAAATGCCTGCATTTGTGTCGTTAGCCTGGGAAGAATGGCTGTTTAGACATATAGCTATGAACTCTTCTTCTCTGATGTCTGTCCATGGGGCTAGTTCCTTTCCAGTCTCACTCTTCCCTGTGGCTGCCAGGGCTGTTTCTTTCAAGGTTATCAAATTGAGGCCAGCAAATTTCTAAGCCCGACATTCTTTCAATTTATCCATGATCTAAAAATGCACAATTTATTTTTTAATGTTTATTTTTATTTTTAATGTATTGTTATCATTACTATTATTTATTATTATTATTATGTGTGTGTGTATGTGTAATGTGTGTCATCACAGCCGTGAGTGCTGTGGAGCTTGTGTGGAGATCAAAGGACAACTCCTTAGAGTTGGTTTTCTTTTTCCACTGTGGGTTGTAGGGATCAGACTCAGCCTTGCTCAGCCAGCACATTGACCCCCTGAGATATCTCACAGGCACTGTTTTTGCTTTGGAGATAGGATCTCACTATGCTTCCCTGGCTAGCCTTGGGCTCAAGCCCATTCTGCTTTGAGCCCCTGAGTAACCGGGATCATAGTGGTATGATAAATGTTCATATCTATCATGCCTATAGGGAATGTCTGTTTGCCTTCCTTTTATTACAACCATTTCCAGTTTTCTAAGATCTTTATCACATATAAGTCCTAGCCCCAGTCTCCCAAACTCGATAAAAAGCAGCTCTGAGGATTTTAACTGAAATGACATGGAATTGACAGAGAGTCCTGGAAGAACTGGAAAAGTCGAGTATTATTGACATCACTACACTATCCCACCCACAGAAGGATGCCAACCTCTCTTCCCCTCTGATCCTGATGTGTGGTCTGGATATGAAGTGTCCTCATAGGCATGCATGTTAGAGCCTAGGTACCCAGTTGGTGGTGCTATTTTGGCACTTTCTGGGAATTTGAGGTGGGACCTAACTGGAGGAAAGTTGCCACTAGGAACAGGTCCTTGAAGGTATATTATCCTTGACCCTGCCTGTCTCCTCTCTGCTTCCTGCCAACGAGCAGTGAGGAAGATTCTTTGTCACACACACACACACACACACACACACACACACACACACACACACACACTCTTCTACTCATGAGATTTTGCCCAAGCATAGTGGGCCATGCAATCAGGTGTTTTGGTCACAGTGACACAAAAGTAAATAATACTATTGAACTTTTATGTGTTTGTATTGCTCCATAAATGTCAAGCAGATATGGAGTTGCTTGCTATTTACTTCAAGTCTTTTGTTGGAAGCAGATGAATGATGAGATGGAAGCCTGGATATTCTGCACACAAGACAAGTACTCTACTGTTGAGTTATAACTCATCTCTCTTATGGCCCCAGGGTATTTGTTTGGGGTGTTTATTTACATACAGTGAGGATTCCTAGTATGTGTGGCTGGCATAAACAGTCCACTAATTTTGGTATACAGATTGTGAAATTTTCTTCTTAGTTTAAAAAAGTCTTCATAAATGGCAATAGTTTTTGCCTTTTCAATTATTTTACCTTCTTTATACCATCTGTGGATCATAATGATTAAGATATTCGGTACAATGCTGAGTAGCCACAGTGACCGGCAGGTTTCTCTGCTGGCTTTAAAGGAAGGCATCCAATTTCATACCACTAAGCATGGGAATTAATACAATATAATTTGACATTATGAAGATAATCTATTAACCAAAATTTCCCCTCTATCCTTAGTTTTCTAAGTGTTTTAATAATGTGGAATATATTTTTTTTTTAACAATTCCTATTACTTTTGAGATTTATTTACTTACAACAGAGTCTCCTGAAGCCAGGGTATCTCTGAACTCTTCATAGCTGAAGATGACTTTGAACTCCTGACCCCTCTGTCTCCACCTCCCAAATGCTGGCGTTACAGGTATGTACCACCCCACTTGGGTTAGGCAGTGCTGGAGATCCAAGTGAGGGCCTTGTGCATGTTAGTCAAGCTCCCTAGCCACTGTGCAACATGCCCAGCCCTTGAGTTCAGTTTTAGAATAACTCTTCAGGAAGCCTTCAGGGCATCCTTAGGTCAGTGTGAAGCCTGCTCTTCGGTCCTGTCAGTCTTTCAGCTCTCCCTCCCACAGCAGGCTAGGCAGTCAGCTTAGAGCTCTTGCTACCCACCAGCTCCTAAGTAACACATGAGCAGACCAGTGTTTGATTGCTGGCTTCATCCCGGAGCATGGTGTGGGCCTCTGAATAGTTGGGAGTGCATTTGCACAAATAATTTGTTGAGACTATGTCCTAGAAACTTGACTTATTTTTTTCTTAAAGCAAATTATATTTATGATCAGTGGACTTCATATACAAAGCAACTAGAGTAGATAATAAATTTGACTGAAAAGTTTCATTTATTAAAATTCATATTTCCTGTTAATACAATAATCCCCAATACATAATCTTGTCTTTTGGGAGACATCTACTTTCTTCTTTGATAAAACAGAAATTATTGTTATATATTTCAATCAGGTTCATCTTTATTTTAACATCGTTTGTTTGTTGCTGTTTTTCATCATGGTGCTATTATTAAAACAAAAATGAGACTTTCCCTGTTTGTTAGTATTTTTTTTTAATCAACTCAACAAAAGGTAGAGTCACCTAGAAAAAGGGAACTTTAACTGAAGAATTGCCTCCAACAGAGTGACCCATGGACACATCTGTAGAGCATTTCATAGATTAGAGGTTGATCTGGGAAGGCCAATGGGAATGGTGCCACTTCTGGACTGGTGTTCTTGGGTTGTACAAGAAAGCAGGCTGAGCAAGCCATGGTGAGCAAAGCCATTCCATTATGGTCCCTGTTTCAGTACCTGCCTCCAGGTTCCCGTCTTCACTTCCCTCTATGATGGACTGTGTAAGCCAGATCAACTCTTTCCTCCCTGAAGGTGCTTCTGCTTGTGGGGTTTATCACAGTAATAGAAAACAAACTAGAATACCCAGCAACTTTTTGCTCGGTGCTTACTTTTCAGTTATTTCTCTCATTGCTGAAATGAAAGCAATTTCATTTCAGTTTAAATGCTGTTCTTTACTGATGCAAAAGTCTCCTGAGTTTAATTAGCATCCTCAACTACTTAATGATCACAGAACCACAAATGTCACTTGAAAATGTAAAACCTTTATCTTTTAGCTCCCTTTTGCTTTCATGCGTGGCATGGCCCTAAAAATCACAGTAGTGATATTTATTAGCTGTTTTTGTGAAATTGTGGGTAATATATCTTTCACATTTCATTGAGAAGAAAAGAAACCAAATCCCACCAGGATCTCCAATATTAGTTCTTTCTGTGGGACTTTTTTTTTTTTTTCTATTAGATGATGTGTTTGGACTGGTCTACATTTTACAGCGGAGGACTGGAAAAGCAAAATCCTATTTTTGAGTTAGAGATTTAAGCCCTACGTCGGATGTTTTGGCTGACACTCTCAGCCGATCTGGCTCACATTTAAGATCGTACAATTATTTTTTTCTGATGTGACAGAGTGTCTTTATTTTCAGTAAGAAAATTTTATTTTTTAGTTTGCCACGGTAGAAAGCAATAAATAGCGACTAAGTAAGACCCTGTGTTCCCTTGGATTCTTCCATTTCTAAAGAGCACTCTGCAAACCACAGCTTTGCCCTGGACTCCCTTCTAGGGAGTGCCAGTCAGTGCAGCATCTCCATTCCTATCCATGGAGTGTCTGTCTTCCATTCCTACCCATTGGGTGTCTGTCTTGCCTTCTCTGTAGGGGAGTTGCTGAATGATGTGTATGAATAAATCTGATGGGAAATTCCTTATTTTTCAAATGAACCCAAATTCTCATTTTTTTTTTCTCTTTAGCATAGAGAGGCTTCTAAACTCCAAGTGGCTGTTCATATTATCAAAAATCTCTTAAATATAGGAAAAACTATCAGGTCGTGGAGTCTACCCAAAGTGTCCCACATAATCCCCAGTCGCAGAGTGTACATTCTGATTTTTCATCTATGGAATACTCTTGTATTTATCTCCATTTGAGGAAAATGGAGATTATTTTGCACTCTACATTCTGAGTGGTATCTAAGATTGTGTCCACACTACATAAAGCCGGGTGTCTACTTTTACCATGGAATGTAGAATTATTTCATTTTAATTTGAGGAGGCATAGCCAATAAGAGTCTATTAACAACAATTCACCTTTTATCGGACCCACGGTTTTCTGTCTTTGAGTCCAAGCTTAACTTTCCCCTCCAGCTACTTTGAACAAGATGAGTTTGGCCAAGAGAGCATTTCCTTGCTTCTATCTTTGGCTGTGTGTGCAGGAGTCTCTCTGTCTGGAAGGAATTTCCCTTCATTCACTGTTCATTTGTGTAAACATGTACCCTTCCTTCAAAACTCTTATCAAACGCCATTTATGAAGCTTTCTCTAAACATCTCACTGTAAACACACACTCTCTCACTGTCACACACACACACACACACACACACACACACACACACACACACACACACACAAGTTTTAAAAAAGCAACACATCTCTCTCTCCTCAGCTGTGATTGCTACAGTAACAGAGGGAGGCCCCAGGAAGAAGGCCCCAAAGACCTTATTTAACCTGTTTACAGAAATTACAGAAGGCCCTGTTATCTTCTGAGCTCTCCCTCACTTCTTTTAAAGTTTACTTAAAACTAAACCAACATCTTTATTTTGAAAATAAGCTATGAAGTTAAAACCAATTTATAAAATTATTCAAGACAATATTCTATTATCTCAATTGTTTTCTTTTTTGCTACTTTTCCGATAATATGAAAGTTTAACTTTCTGTTAAGATGGTTCAAACTATTTAACAGTATATATGCCCAGATGCTGGAGAAAGAGGAAGCATAGTTTTTGAATTCCAAACCAGAAATGTTGGCAAACATGTTCACGAAAGAACTCTTGTGAGCATTCTGAAAACTGATCTCCCCACCCCCCATTTCCCCACTACAGCATAACAGAAAAAAAAAAAAAAGCTTGGGTGGAGTTGAGAGCTCTTTTCAAATGTAAAACAATCAGTGGAAATCCTGAAAATGTATCCTCCTTCATCCAGTGGGAAAAACACTTTAAAGTTATTTTTTTTCCCTAAGAATTGTTTAGCAAGAGATTTACTCAGAAGTTTCTATTTTTGACAGAAAGTTCAGTTTTAACTGCCTGAAATATAATGCCATCTGTGTTTATTTTTCCCTTCTAAAACACAATTCCTTTTTCTCCTGTGCACATAACAATCACATGACTCTAATAACCCAGATAAATGTGTTAATCAAAAAGGTGTAAATTTCATTTTTTGAATCTAAGCCACAGAAAGCATATCTTCAAATTACAATTTTTAAGATATTCTGGTTAATAGTTAAGTCCATAATATTTATCTCCCTCTGAGAGGGAGTGTGGTTGAGAAACTGGGCACAGTGAACACTGGGATGCAGTGAGTGCACAGATGGAAGCCTCAGGGCCTCCGAACCAAAGAATCCCAGACTTACTCATTCATACCCATCACTGGTTCCACTCACACATCTACCTGGCATTCAGAAATCACTGCAAATCATTGCAAATTGTTTATCAGAAGCTTTGTGTTATCTATGGTCTATGAAGTGATCTATAATCATAAAAATCATTATAGATTAATATTTGAGTTACCCCATTTCTGTAAAAAAAATTATGCTGATAGACAATTAATTGCTTTCCTAATGAATTTTCCATAAGGAAAAATTCAGAAATTTTACTTAGTTTATATTTTATTGAATATTTGGTTTCCACTTAAAATTACCAAATCTTTCATATTTTAAATTTTATCCTGGCATTTCTTTGATAGCTAATAGTCTCCAAGAACATCCCCAAATATTTTCGGAGTGAGGTCTATAGTCAAACAGAACTCTAATATCAGGGCTAACATGGATTCTAGAAAGTTTCTGTGACATGTCTCCCTTTCAAGGAAAGGGGAGGATTTTGTTGTGGAGCATCTCAATGGACATGTTCTCAGAGCAGCTGGGCCTGTGGGAACTAGCCCAACACTCCCTGTTTCCTCTTGAGCCTTCTAAAGGCAGAGTTAAGCAGAACTACATGAGAATGGAAGAGTTCCTCCCACTCCACCCGTGTGCACATGGAAAAGGAAAGTAGCACGGGGTAGAGCCTGGACCACTGCTCACAGCTGAGAGGGACCCCCAGGAGATGCTCACTGCAGGGAGACCATTTCTACCAGCTCTTGGTTTTTCACTTGTCAGCTTGACAGGCAGAGGAACTGCAAGCCCACACTTAGGAAATAATTTTCTGGCCTTTCAACCCGAAGGCAGGCTTCACCTCCATTGTCCTCTGCTCAGAAGCAGCACTAAAATATGTTTTTAATCCCATACGGGTCACACTTAAGACCATCTGTACTTTATGTGTGTGTAAGGTATATATAACTCATGCCTACCTTCATTTAGGTTCCAAATTTATTTCTCTGAGTTGTCTTATATACATTATGTAAATAACAGATTTCTTACTGCAGTTGTTTTCTTTATCCACAACCTCTCCTTTTCCTTAACTAGTGCATGTATTAGACAATTCAAGGCATGGTTGGTAAAATACGCTGATCATAATTAAACAACAAATGTTAGCTTATACATCCCAACAGAGGAGACAAAAGCATATCATGAAAGTGTTATCAATAACATGATTACTTAAGGCATTACTATAATACACACAAGAAACAATGAAATGATCCCTTTAAAACTCTCTTCTAATAGAGGTAATTTTTATTAATTTATACATCTGTCAACTAATATGATACATGAGGTGTTAATGCATGATTAAATCTCTAGTAAAGATTTTAAATCAATCGTGTGCGTGTGCGTGTGCGTGTGCGTGTGTGTGTGTGTGTGTGTGTGTGTGTGTGTATTGAAATCTCATGCAGTAGCTGAGACCGGACTGGAACTAATTATGTTACCCTGACTGGCTTCAAACCTATGGCAATCCCTCTGGCTCAGCCTCCCTAGTGCTAGAATTACAGGTAGGGGCCACCATCTTCTGCACCACCCTTCACTCTCTTGTCTGTCCTTGTAACTCAGTGTTACTTGAAAGAGTAACTTGACTAAAGGAAGAAGAGCACTGTTCAAGCGCTACTCACGAGAGAATGTTCCCAATGTAGGCATAGTAGGAGCAGCAGTAGGGTGTACTTCCATCACAGCAGTAAGATCTGCAGTCTTTGCCACACTGAGCAAGGCAATTCTCTACAAAGCAAAAGGAGAGCGGTTGAAGTTGTGAAGTCACAGTTTAAGGAAAAATTATTCTGCTCGTGTCTCAATCAGTCAACCAGTTTTTAGCACATAGACATGTTCATTTTCACACTCTCAATTCCAAAACGCTTCTGAAGGTCTAAATTGGCCTTTTTCCCCAATAGACTCCAAGCTGGTAGAAATACAACCCTTCTTCCCAAGTCCGTGCTCTGGACACTGTAATGTAGTTGGCTTTGGGTGAACAAGATTATGATGACAGGAATGTATCAACTCATCAGTCAATAAAGTGGCCAATGAAATTCTTATCATAGTTTCTAAACAACAAAGCTTCCTGACTTTAGAGTGTTGATTCTCTAATAACCTCGATTAATGGAAATTGACATAGGTGATGCCAACAATGATCCTTGAAAACTAATGTGTATATTTGTCATGGTAATTTCTTAATGCTTTTCCTTTTATGTTGTTATTTGTTACCTCTATAATTATAGTTCCTATATATACAATTACATAGTTTAGTCTGCAGACTGTCCATCCATTAGGCTTGGAAGATAATGAGTTGGGTACAGATGTTCATAGAAATAACTTGTAAATTTAGAGCTTAGTTAATGTCATATTGAAGAATCAATAAATGATAAAACAACACAATGTGATGCAGGAAATTTCTGATTAAAAGGATATGCTGGACCTAATATGACCACATTACTTTTTCTTGTGTGCTTTTCAACAAGAAAATTCACACAAAACTATTTAATAAGAATCACACTGACCTTAAAGAGCTTTTTGTTCCACCTAAATGATTTCTTTCTCAGTGTAGAATTAACACTGAGCTTTAACAAACACTAAACATTATGGTAGATGTGTTTTGGGTACATATTTTAAAAACCACTGTAGTCCCACAATTTATACTGTATGTTCAAGAATTTCAAAATAAGGCATTTTCAATTCGGCTCCTAAAAATAATGTCAATTGTATGGTATAAATTATATGAAGTTTTTGGTTTCCTATCAAAGTTTCAATATTGAAAGTACAAAGTATTATCTTTTTTTTTTTTTTAAATCACATGTTCTCTTATTGCTTTCTCTAAAATAAGAAACATTAGCCTGGTGGTGGTGGTGGTGGTGGTGGTGGTGCACACCTTTGATCCCAGCACTTGAGAGGCAGAGCCAGGTGGATCTCTGTGAGTTCGAGGCTAGCCTGGTCTGCAGAGTGAGATCTAGGACAGGCACCAAAACTACACAGAGAAACCCTGTCTCGAAAAACCAAAAAAAAAAAAAAAAAAAAAAAAAAGAAAAGAAAAAAAGAAAAAAGAAAAAGAAAAAAAAAGAAAGAAATTTTAGAGAGCTTTTAAGTCAGGTATTCCTAAAATATTATCCAAATGGGATATATCCTGTCTGACGTTAATTAATGTTTTTGTTTATTTGTTGTTGTTTTTGTGTGTGTGAAGCAAATGAGAAAAGTCATATTTTCTTCCTGTATTTTATTTTATTTCTATATCACAGATCAACAAAATGAACTTTAAAGGTTTCCACTTGACTGGAGAGGGAAATTATTTTTGCTATTTTACTTAAATCCACATGAGAAACACAATAAATCATACAGCTCCAAGAGAGAAGTTACTGCATTGCCAATAGTGTCGTTAAGGAAATGCATCATTTTTTAAACTTTGTTTGTTTGTTTTCTAGATATACCTCGATGTAGCCCAGGCTGGATTGGCTACATGAAAGCTGAAGATGATGTTTCACTCCAGATCTCTTGACTTTTCTGAACACTGGAATGAGAGGTAGAGAGGTATATGCCACTTCTCCCGTCTAGGACACTCTCTTTTTTTTTTTTTTTAGGCTTCCTCTTCTACAGTGTTCTTACTGAATTTCTCCAGCTCGATTTTTTTTTTTGTTGTTGAATTGATTCAAGAATTTAGCCAAGTCAGCTACCTCCAGAGTTTGGTAGAGACGTGCCACTGTCTAAAATGACCCAAATCATGAAGGCGAGACTCGACTACTTGTGGTGCTGGGAACAGAGACTTACAATTAAGCTTGCCAGGAATTCAGTGATTCAACTGTCCCGATTGCACTAGTTACTGCTGCCATAAGGACACGGTGTTATCAAAATACTGTGAGCCAACTTTACAGGAAACCAAGCCCCAGATTTTCTAGCCAAGAAACTGAATAATTCCTGCAGCAAATATCCATGCATGTCACACACTGTTCACTATGGTGTTTTCTAGCTCTGTTGTCTGCTTCCCAGAACTAAACTACGGAAAACGGTAAATTTAGTAGTTTGACGAATGTACTCATGATCATAGTCCTTCCTGACTGAGGCCTCAATCAGACCTCAAAGCTTATTGTATTATCATAGTTACTTTTTCCTCATATTGAGATTAAAATGATGAAGATCGTAGTTTGGACTGCACAGTATGGGCTGTTTCTCCTTTGTAAAATAATGAAACAGTCCAGTTGCCCTCTGAAGATAAAACAACATCACTCCTAATATTCAACTATCCCTAAAAATGAGTTCAAACTGTAGTCTAGCATTTTTTAATGAAAGGTATGATCTGGAGGTTCTCCTAGCATACTTGCCCACCCCACCTTCAGGAATGTGTATTACTGGATATCACTATCTGGTTTAAAGTCCTTGCTTAGAAATGGCTTCTGCTAGCTATAGCTGAGGCTAAGAGAGGAAGGAAAAGGGGCCGGGGCGGGGGAGAGGCGCGGCAGAAGCCACAGGCTGAGACTCTAAGGTAAAACCTTGATAGAATCCTGTCTCTGTAGCCTCAAATGGGAGTTGGACAATTATATAAACACTTCATCAGCTGATTCCCCTGCCTCCACCTTCCCAGTGCTGGGATAAAAGACATGGGCCACCACAGGTGGTTAATGCAGTGCAAGGAATTGAAGCCAAACCTTTTTTGTTGTTGTTGTTTTTGTTTTTGTTTATGGTAGGCAAGTACTTGACCAGCAGTGCTCAACTCTAGGCCCTAGTTTGCATCTTGATAGATTACATTTTTCTACAAGTGAGAACTCCTTTCTGGCAGAGCTGGGATGGGGATGGGTGGGGGGTGAGGAATTTGATTTTGCTGCAATGATGCAATTCAATTCTTTTGCCACAACTAACAAGGTCGAAGACCATCTTTTCAGCTGCAGTGTCTTGGTAAGTGTGGAGGAGAAATGAACAGCTCTGCAGACTCAGAGATCAACCTATGAATCTTTGTCATTGAAAGTTAGAAACACAAGATGTTTTAAGCTCACACTCCGTGAATAGGAGGATGCAAGGAGTGAGCTTGTAATTAACTTTATACTTGAGTAAGCAGTGAAAGGCCATGTAAGGCTCCCTGTCAATCACAGAACAAGAAAACCGCTCTGCTTCATTAATTATTAGCAATTGCCACTAGGAATAATTATAAGGAGGGAAATGAGGGGCTTTGCACAAACAGGTGCTTAATCACATTAAAAAAAAGAAAGAAACTCGTATTGGCCCTGGTGAAACACTCGCCCAAATCATATAGCTCACAGCATATGACTGCTCAGTTCTTGTGGGTCTTTTAAAGAATACCGGGAATGTCTAGAATATCTGAATTCTAAGAGGAAAAACTGAAGTCTTCAGAACGTGAGCAGCCTGAGATGAAATGCGAAAGTCACTAATGCATTTATTTAGAATAACTTCGCCTTTAAGTTTCAAGTATTTTAAAAAGTCTCTGCTGGGCCTCCAGCAGGGTTCACTAAAGTCCTGGGTGTGTTTTTACACTAGTCTGATTAAATCCCTTAAAGGAGAGTATCGGAGTTGTTTTGCAAACAGACAAGAAAGCAAAACAGCAGACAGAACAGCAATGTAAAAGGAGAGGTGGGGGTTCGAGCATCCGGTGTTGCCTCCTAGAGAATCGCCTCTTTTTCTACGTTCCTGCTTTGGCCCTAAGCCCCAGGACCTCCTCTCCCTGTTCCCGCTACTACTGACCTGTGTAGACAAAGAGCAGGACCAACTTCGGAAGCAAGACCCCTGGACGCCGGGGCAGCCTCAGCGCATCCATCCAAGCCGGTGGCCCCAAGCAGCTCTGTAGGACAGACGGGTGGACCTGGTAGAGGGTGGAGTGAAGGGACAGCCAGGAAACCCAGCAGGGATGCGGAGGATACAGGGTGGTCAGGTGGAAAGGGATGTGCTCCCGAGAGCAGGGTCCAGAGCAGTCCTGGCCATGACCCCAGCCGGAGCCCTCAGGAAGCTGGCTTCGGAGAGCTGGGCGCCGGTGGTCCTTGCCTGGCTGAGCTGCTGCAGAGGCTCTTTGTCCCGCCCAAAGGTGCTGGCTCTGTCAAACAAGAGGCAGCTTCTTTGGCGTCCTTGGCCACCCAGGCTCACATTTCGTCTGTGAGGGTGGCACCAAAACGGGATGGGGGTGGGGAGGTGACGGACTCCTCCCCACTTCCCCGAGTTTTCCTCTATAGAATGACAGAGTGCTTGGCTCCATCAGGAAGGAACTTCTGAATTGTTTGGCTTTTGCTACAATTTAGCCAAACCCTCGGGACTACTGTCTCCTCTGGGTCACACTTCCCATCTGCCCTGAAGCAATGGATGGAGACCGTAGCTCCCTGTCTAAACATATGAAGTTGGGAGTTTTGGGATTTAAAAGGTAATTGCCCAAAAAACGACAGTGAAGGCTTCCCAGAATATGAAACTACAGGAATTACATGGACTCTCTGCTGAAAACTGGTAGAAAGTATATTAATCAAATAATTGAAGCATGTCAACCAATTCAGGGAAAACAAAATGAAAAAAAAAGAGGTGTCTGACCACCGCCATTGCTCTGGAGTTACTGTCCTATGCAGTTAGGTAAGAGAAAGAAAAGATATTAGCAAATTAGGTGTTCATATGGGGGAAACTCAACCAACACTGAAGCCTTTTTCTAAAAACAAAACAAAAGTGTTCAACACTATGCAGAAAGGGAAATAGAGGAGAATAAAGTATTTCCTTCAATAATTCTGCAAATTGAGGATGAAATAGATCTTAATATTATTGCCAACATGAAATTTTTCAGGTAAATTGGATTCCACAGCTTGTATAGAAAAGGAAGATGTAAGAGCAACAAAACAGTGAACAGAAAACTGGAGATATTTACAGACAATTCACTACATATGCTAATGTCATTTTCTTCTTTTTTTTAAAATACTAAACTGATTGGAAGACATTACTTGTTAAGCATGAAATCAAGCCACTAAAATACTACTTTTGAGAAGCGACACACGCTCCAAAAGTCAAATCTATCTGCACCTTAATTTAGTCAATCTTCCTTGAAGAATTTTTACCTGTGTACGTGGGCCAAAGACCAAAGGATGAGAATATACAGCACCTCTAATTACATTTCATGCCTGAGGAAAACCAAAAAGAAGAAGCCTGATCAATTCCACCCTCACCTTCAGCCAAACACATTGAAGTTTTAGTGACACCATTCAAATCTACTGTAACCTGGAAAAATATTTTAATACATTTATTTTATAAGGGAGGGTGCTATGTGCACATATAACCAAGGACAACTGTGTCTTCTTGCACACGTGTGTCTCAGAGAACAAACTCAGCTTGTACGGCTCTTTAGCAGGCACTTGTCTGCTGCACTACCTATTCTAATTTTAACCTGCATTGCTCTCTGACTCTAGGCCCTTAAGTCTGCATTAGAAGTAGATCCCCTACACCAGAAATACTTGTCCCTACAGTTTTGTTTTTGTTTTTCTTAAGCTACAGAATAAATCACATTCGTGCATTGGAGTAAGACTCAACAGTTTTTCACTCTTATGATTAGAACCTGGAGAAGACCTCAACACATATGGAATTCAAGTCTTTAAAAAGGAATACACAGGTATATGGCAGTTTTTGCAGAGCTGGGATATGGCGTTAGAGTCTTTGGGATGGGAAGATGACTGCCTCTATAGATCAGATCTGCAGGGTGAGGACAGGCACCAGAGCATGGAAGATGCAATCTCTCCCACCTCTGGATGTACACGGCTCTGGAAGAGGCTGTTAGACTAGCGCTCAGAGGACCCCAACCCCAGTTCAGAAGGTCAGAGGTGGGCCTGAGAACCTGCATTTCCAACATGACCCCTATTGAAGAAACTGCTGTGTCAGCACCATAGTGAGAGCCACTGATTTAGAATATTCTGACACCCCACAACTCGTGTCAGTAAGAAGGTGCAATGATGGTTGGAGAAGTTTCTCCCAGATCCTGAGAACAGAAATCCTGATATGGTTCAGAAGACTGATCAAGCCACCTTGCTTGCTAGTTCATCACAGTCCAAGAGAGTCTATCTTGCAGTACTCAAGGTACCATTAGCTTATAATACACAAGCAAATTTATGTGCAAGGGAATAAGAACATTTACAGGCAGAAAAGTTCCTAGAAATTAAAAAAATTTTAATTTAAAAATAAAAATCCAAGGAAACTATGATAAAATAGTCACAGATGAAAAGTAATTTTGACTACTAGGCCAAATGGATCAGATTTCATAATATAGAAATACTAAAACCCCAAAGACATACAGGCCACTTCTGAGAGCTGCATGCAAGCTAGAAGCAGTTTTAGAAGTGAAGAAGCCAGCATCAAATAAAGCTCTTTTTAAGTCTAAGCTATAATGGCATTTTGACTTTTAGATGGTACATGGGGAGTTCCAACAGTGACCCATCTGAACAAATACAAATTTACTGTCATATAAATTTTTATATGTAATTTTCAGAAATTTACTTAAAACAGGAAAAATACAAGACAGATAGGAAATAGTAGACTTTTATTTGCAACCTCAGGATGAGAGAGAGAGAGAGAGAGAGAGAGAGAGAGAGAGAGAGAGAGAATAGCAAGTGCTTTTACTCACTGAACCATCTTGCCAGTCCATAATTTTAGCTTTTAAGGGGTAAAATTGATTTTTCATGTAGGATACTCAGGCTTTGATCCTTAGCGGAGTAGAGAAAAAATATTAATCTTTTAGTCTTTTTTATATCTGAATTTCAAAGTTATCATTAACAGATCTTTTTAAAAAAAAAAAAAAACCACGGAGTATAGAAGAATTTACCCTCAATAGTAATACTTTTAAAGTTTCATTTTATTCATTATTTGGTAAGGCAGTAGGAAATAAAATTAACATGTAACAAGCTATGATATTGCAGCCTAGAAATCGTAAGTACTTAGAAGCTATTTTATGTCCTTTTCACTGGTGAAGCGTTTTATATGGAGACATGAAATAGAATGGCCAACATTATTGTCCATTTGGAGGTTGAATGCATCAATTTTTAGTGTAACTGGAATGTCCACGTCTTAGGGTTTCTATTGCTGAGATAAAACACCATGACAAAAAGTGATTTAGGGAACAAAGAGTTTATTTCAGTTTACCAGTCCATATGATAGTCTGTCATGAAAGGACTTTAGGGCCGGGCGGTGGTGGCACACGCCTTTAATCCCAGCACTCGGGAGGCAGAGACAGGCAGATCTCTGTGAGTTTGAGGCCAGCCTGGGCTACCAAGTAAGTTCCAGGAAAAGGCACAAAGCTACACAGAGAAACCCTGTCTTGAAAAACCAAAAGAAAAAAAAAAGAAAGAAAGGACTTTAGGACAGGAACTCAAGCAAGCTGGAACTGAGGCAGAGACCATGGGGGAGTACTGTTTACTGGCTTACTCCCCATAGCTTGCTCTGTCTGCTTTTCTGTAACACCCAGGACCACTTGTGCAGGGGTGACACCACTAGAGTAAACTGGGCTCTTCCACATCAGTCATCAAGAAAGCACATACTGTACATAGGCTTGCTCATAGGCCAATCTAGTGGAGGCATTTTTTTTAATTGAAATTTCCACTTCCAACATGGTTCTAGCTTGTCAAGTTCTTATAGAACTAGCCAGTACCGCCTACTCCTGGATGGTATCTTATTTGTGCTTGAAGCACAGAGAATGGCATGGAGAACATAATGGGATGCCTTTTTGTATTAAAACAAAACAAAACAAAACAAATTTTAGTCTACAGTGATAATCACAAATATAAATATTTCTAGGAGTGAGAGAGAACTCCTTCATTTAATTAGAACAAGTTTCCCAATCTGTATTGTAAAATGCTACAATAATTCAAATTTGGAAAGGAAAATTGGCATCTATACTCCCACAGCATTTATTCTTTATTCTTGCTTTTGTTGGGTATGTATGGTCACAGCAACCAGAAAAGTAAATAATATAGCTTCATAACATGATGCTGTCACGTGTGCTTCTTGAATGCCATCCTCCTTTCCCTTTAGAAACAATATTATTTTATTCATTTACTTTGTGTGTGTAAATTTCCTGCATGAATATGCCTTTGATAAAATCATGATCTCATCTCCCTTTTCAGTTAACATTGCATCGTGAGTGGTGAGTGTGGTGGTTTGATTAAGAATGACCCCCACCTCATATATTTGAATGCTTAGTCATCAGGGAGTGGCACAAAGAGGTGTGGTCTTGGAGCTGATGTGGCCTTTCTAGAAGAAGTATGTCAATGGGGGGCAGGCTTTGGGGTTTTAAATGCTCAGGGCAGCCTCTCTCTCTCTCTCTCTCTCTCTCTCTCTCTCTCTCTCTCTCTCTCTCTCTCTCTCTCCCTCCCTCCCTCCCTCCCTGCTGCCTGCCAATCCAGATGTAGATCACTCAGCTACCTATCCAGCACCATGTTTGCCTGTATGCCACCATGGTTCCCACCTTGGGGCCAATCTCTGAATGTAAGGAGGCCCCAGAGTTGCTGTAGTCATGGTGTGCTTTCACAGCAGCAGAACACTGACTAAGACACTGAAGTTTTCCCAAATTAGAGTAGTGCTCTTATTCATTATTTTCAGTAGCTATTATTGTACTCCACAAAGCTATTTTAGCATACTTCCTTAGCCCTCCCTTTAACGTGATGGTAGTCTTTGTGTATGTCAGTTTTCACTCTTGATCAGTTCAAAACAACATTTTGTACTTTAGTTGCCCAGTCTTTTTAAAAATGGAAATATATCCAAATTTTCTGTTAACTGAAACCCTTTGTTGTGATCTCCTTGGAATATGAATATAATTATGATTCTCTGTGAGACTTGGCATCATGGAAACGTTGAGTTGCATCTGACTTTCTGTCTTTTTTTGCTGACCAGACCTGACAACTTAAGCCTCCTTATATTACGATCAATCCATGTGAGTCTACTAAATGGGTAACAGAATTTATTAAGATATAAATTAAGGAAATATACTCACAAATACAGGACAGAGTAGACAGCTGAAGTCATTCTCTGATCTAACCAGGAGCAAATGCACCTTGAAGGCAGGAACAGGGAGAAGGGGCATGTGACCCTTCTCTGTTCCCTTATAAGAGGTCACATACAAGGGCAGGAAGTACCGCCTCCTTGGGGCCCTGTAGCACAAGGTCATGGGCGAGGCAAACACCACTACATCCTTGAAGTTTCCCAGAAGAGAGCATCATTTTCCTGGACACATGTTCCATCTTTCTGCAGTTGCTTTTCTTCCAACCTCCACCTATAGATCACACCTGAGTTAGGATCTTCTCAGAGCTCATTTCTTTTTTGACTATGCACTGTTCTTGATCAAATATACTATTGCTTTAAAATAACTTCCAGGTAATTCCAACACCAATGAATTTTTAAGAATGACTGATCTGCAAAATTTCTGCTTAGTAAAAATATATGAACCACATATGTAATCAATTTTTTTTCATAGTTACATTTTAAAAGTAAAATAAATGAAGTAAAATCAATTTAATGATGTCTTTTGCTTAACTTAATCAATTCCAAACAGCATTTCAACTTATAAGTAATATACTCATTTATGACATGTTTTGTAATGCCTTTTAGGATAAAGTCTTCTATGTTTATAACTCATCTCAATTTTAGTTTTAAAATTTCAACCAAGATATCTGATCAATATTTAGACTACCTGTGCAGTAATTAATATAGAGTTACATATCAAATTTGATTCTAATATTCTTGACACTTTTGTAGTTAGTTTTCTCTCCAGGTCCTGCCCAGCCCTGGCAGTCCAACAGCCCACAGTATCTTTACATGTTGCTTGTCATGGTGGTGGCTGGCAGCGTCTTCCTCTCTGCCTTCCTGTTCTCTCAATTCTCTTCTCTGTTAGTCCCACCTATACTTCCTGCCTGGCTACTGGCCAATCAGTGTTTTATTTACTAATCAGTCATCTACAGCACACTTTCTAGTAACTAAAGGAATTAATTTTAGGTTAAAAACAAATTAATTAAAATGAGATGAAATTATTTAATTTGTCAGTTACATTAACTTTTTCTTAAAGTATGCTGTAAATCTGTTTATGTTTGTTTTTTATCAGGACCTTTAAACATGGTTTGTCTCATTGAGATGTGCAGTAAGTTTTGGTTTTTAAAAAAAATGACATTATAATTCTCACAAGAAAAGTTAAACCAAGAAATACAAAACATATTTGCTTCACTGTCTGGGAAAAACATCAGTTTCAATTTTACCCTCTTGGGAGGAAGAGGCATGTTTGTTTCTTGGCTTCTAACTTTTGCTACTGCCAAGACCGCTTCCCTGTTGTCTTCCAGGGATTTTTCTCGAAGATAAATTAAAAAATGGAACATAGATGAGAGCAGAGTTGGAGGATAGAGTAATCTTGAATGCATAGCCAGGGATGCTTTGGTTGGGATCTCTGGAGCTTTCTCATTCAGGAAACTTGTTTACCCACATTCTTTGAGGGAAGCTGACATGACCACAGTCACAGAGCACACATGGGGAACGACAAGCAGACATTCCATTACCAACTGACCTTTTCTCTCATAGCTTTGTTTATTAGATTAAGAAAGGGCATCAGATTTGAATACTCATTTCCTAGATGGCCAAACAGTTTTCAGCATTGCCTTGTGTGGTGCTTCACATGAAATGTCTTCCACAGTCCCAGGCATTTGAATGCTGCTTCCTGTCCAGTTGGTAGCTCTGTTTTGAGAGGCTTAGGAAGCATGACCTTGTTAGAGAAAGTGTGTAGTTGGTATTTTTATTTATTTTTAATTTTTAATTCTTTAGGGGCTTGTCACCCAGCTCCCAAATAAATAGATGGAGACTTTTTATACCTTATAAATGCCTGGCCTTAGCTTGACTTATTTCTAACCAGTTTTTCTAACTTAAATTATCCCATTTCTCTTTAACTATGTTTTGTCTCTGGGCTTTTTTATCTTTCTTTATTCTCTATATATATTTCTTTCCTGTTTCTCCATGGCTAGCTGTGTGGCTGGGTGGCTGGCATGTGCTATCCTCTTCTCTTTCTCCTTTTCCCATTCTTTATTCTTTTTTTTCTCTCTTGAGCCTAGATTTCTCCTCCCATTTGTTCTCTTTGCCTGGCAGCCCTGCCTACCTCTCTCTTGCCCAGCTATTGGACATTCAGCAATTTATTGGACCAGTCAGATGTTTTAGACAGACAAAGTAAAATTGTTTTACAGAGTTAAACAAATGCAACATAAATGTTGCACATCTTTGCATCATTAAACAAATATTCCACAGAATAAACGGATGCAACACACCTTAAACTAATATCCACAACAGACGTGTGTCACTGTAGGCTGGCTTTGAGATCTTAAAGACTTGAGCCATTCCGGGTGCTCACTCTCTGCTTCAACTTTGAAGTTCAAGATGTCAGCTCCGAGCATCCTGCCCCAACCTCCATGCCTGCTGCATCTGGAACTGTAAGTGAAATAAACCCTTCTTTTACGAGTTACCTTGGAAATGAAGTTTTGTCATAGCAACAGAAAACTAACAAACACATTTAGGGAAGAGGAAAGAGTGGCACATTGGATTGTAATACATTGGAATTCAAATCAGAGAATACACAAATAACGAGCCATAGTAGTGAAGCAAAATATTCAGGACATTGCTTTTAGACAGAGTACCACCTGGAAAAAAACTATTTACTTGTCTAAATTAATGAGGGAGAATCAAATGTGTATAAATGGGAGAAATGAAGTAGAGAAATTCATCTACACATGTGATATATACATGAACACAATTTATGGATCCACACATACATCATAGATTTTCCTTTATAGGGAATGTTCTTCTAAGTTTGCGTATTGAAAATTCTTAATTATGTCCTTTAATGGTCTTTGGGATTTTGAATCAGAAGCAGTCAGATTAGTGATGCTCTTTTCTCCTAACCTTCCAGTTTAATGTCACCTTCTTCTCTTCTCATCCTGTTGTAACGGCTTCATCTCCAGCACACTATATTAATTATCTATGTAGCACTCATCACCATCTTTATTTCCTTGTGTATTGATTACTGTTTCCTATCCATTCCTCCTGTGCAACAATAAGAACTATGAAATCAGGGGTGTGAAGATAAGAATTATAAAATCAGGGGTGTAAGTGTCATATACATTACTGTATTGAAATATTCCTGGTGGTAAAAAATGACTTTGTTAAAAGAGAATGTGAAAAGTAGAAAATTATACATGCCATATGCAATGGAAAGTTTAGAGCTCTAAAATATTTCAAAGATCTGCAGAGATGCTGAGTGCTGTAAATTATAGTGGAAACTATGTTAAGACCAAAGAATTCTTTGCTGAGGTTGGAAGGTCTGTCTTGGGATTTTCTTAACATCTGATTACACACACACACACACACACACACACACACACACACACACACACACACACACACAAAAAAAAGACACTTCAACTTGAAAAGTGAAAGTTATTTTTTAACCTGGTTTGTGATACAGGGGGCGTAGGCACACATGGGAAACTGTATTGGTGATATCTAAGGGAAGACTATCTAGAGGAAAATGGGCTAGGAAATGAGCCTTCCAGAAGGCACTTTAATTGGTGGTTCTATGGGGTTGGTACAGAGTCCAGTTGGCTTCTGATACTAGTGACCCTGTCACTGATGGACTTATGGCATCTGACCTAAACCCTCTTCACCTAGTATCTTGCTTATGCTTATATCTGTTTCAATGACTCATGGTAGTACTGACTCACTATTAAAAGAGCTTGGAGGGACAGCCAATTTGGGCAGTTTTGCTTCCATTCCTTGTTAAGGTGTTCACAGGTCTATCTAATTATTGCTAATAACACCAGAACCTTAAACATATTCAAAGGACTTTGAAATTTTTTTCTCTTTCCACTGTCAATGTGTAGTTCTGAGATGAGGTCATCTCTACAAATGAGCACTGTAGACAATGCTGTTCTGGTTTAGTACATCTTACTCTTCACTGTCTTTGATATATTCTGTCATGTGTAAGTCCATTTGTGACAGCAGCCACTAGTATCAGAAGCCAACTGGACTCTGTACCAACCCATAGACTGAATGGTTAACTTGCTTTCAGAATGGGACACTGAGAAGGAAACCGGGCTTCCATCTTTAGAAATGAATGCCTCTGCACCACAATTATTAGACATGCATTTAGGGCCTCACTTGCATATTCCCTCTTAATTATGAAAACATGATGTATCTTAACACACCTTTTCCATCCTCTCTTTCTCTATAAACAAAACCATTTTCTAGTTCTGTGTCCTAAAAAAAGAAGTAAGCAGATTTACAGCAACACTTCCATTCTATATAGTTAACTCAAATCTAGAGTATTTTTTTACATTTTTATTTATTTATTTTTCTATTATCAGCTTGATACAGTATAAATTTTTATCCTAATAGTGAAATGTTGCATTGAGAAAGTATGAAGTACTCTTGAATGCATTGGCACAGGAGATCACTTTCTAAATAGAACATCAGCAGCATAGACACTGAGAACAACAATTAATAAATGGGACCTCTTGAAACTGAGAAGCTTTTGTAGGGCAAAAGACATGGTCAATAAGACAAGAAGACAGCCTACAAAATGGGAAAAGACCTTCACCAACCCCACATCTGACAGAGGATTGATCTCCAAAGTATATAAAGAACTCAAGAAACTAGACATCAAAATACTGAACAATCCAATTAAAAATTGGGCTACAGAGCTAAACAGAGAATTCTCAAAAGAAGAATCACAAATGGCTGAAAGACATTTAAAGAAATGCTCAACATCCTTAATCATTATGCAAATCAAGACAGTATTTTTAGCACATATTCTATTATTATGAAATTTTAGAATTTCACTTGAGTATTGTATTTGCATCTTCTCTACCATTTTTCCCTCCAACTCCTCCAATGCTCCCAACTCCCTCTCAACTTCATGACTTCTTCAACTATTATTGCTATATGCATATATAAACATATGTGTATATAAACACAATTTGCTGAGTCTGTTTAGTAGTGCTCACATGTGTATGTGTTTAGGGTTGGCCATTTGGGATTGAATTACCTATCAGGGGCTCATACCTGCAAAAGACAGAGTCTCCCTCTCTTACCAGCCATTAGTTTCGTGTAGCTATTCTTCTAGAAGAAGGGTGTTTTGAGATGTCCCCCACCTATTTTGTGAAATTCTTGTTTAGGCAGCAATATTTTTAAGAATTTATGGATGCAACTTGCTTCCTATCATAGATACAAAACACTGCTTTGTAATAGACATCCTGGCTCTCTAGTTCTTACACTCTGTTCATCCTCTTTTCTGTGATAATACCTGAGCCTTAGGTAATGGGCTTGTCTTGTGGATGCATCAATTGGAGATGAATATACCACAGTTAGTTGTTCTCTACATTTTTGACCAGTTGTGAATTTTGTGATAGTCTCTGTGATGGAATTTAGAATGCAATTAGGAAGTATAGTGGATTAGAAAAGGGACCTCACCAACCCCAGGTTTACAGGCTAGGTTTATAGTGTCAGGCACTAATTCCTTCTTATCAAGTGGGCCTTTGGTTATCCCCACACTGTGAGTGCCACTACTGCACCCTCAGGCATATCTAGCTCTGTTGGTAATTATTGTGATTTGTAGACATTATAGCAGCTGGTATTTCTTTCAATTGTTTTCTCCTCTGACAGCTTGTGCAGTACCTTCTGATACAAAGGAGCTAGTTGGTTCCAGTTCAATTCCTTCAAGTTCTGAGTCTGAAATGTGTGGCATCTTGGGAGACAAATAAGGCCAACAATAATAGCCTACACTGTTCTGCAAATCTCTTGGACTCCTCTGACCAATGATTCAAAGGGATGTTTTCCAAGCCTGGCATTGGTTTTTCTGTTATGTAGTATATGCTCTTGTGGGGGAGCATTGTCACTACAAGTGGCATAACTTAATTTAAACTGTTTACATCTCTATGTTTAAGTTTGCACATATATAATATATATTTATATTTACTCTTATAAATGTATGGTTTTTATGTAAACATGAAAGAATGTTTTCTATGGCTTTTTCAATTACCCTCAGTCTTCTTTACCTCCCTCCCCTCCCTCTCCCTCAGTGTTATGCTTTTTTCTTTCTTTCAAGACAAAGTCCCTCCCCTATTTTTGCCATATTCCTCATCATTACACCAGTGTCTTACCATCACCCTCTCTGGAGCTCTTTTTCCTACCCCCTTTGGCTCCATTTTACTTTCCCGGTTTGTGCAGTTAATCTAGGTTAGACACTCATATCTAAAGATTTGAAAATAGAACCCACAGTTGAGAGAACCTGTGGCATTTGTCTTTCTGGGTCTGGCTTACATGACTCATTGGACAGTCTCATTTTCCAACCACCTAAGAGCTAATTGTGCAGCTTTAAGATATCTTGTATGTTCTCTGCATTGTATTATAGATTTCAATTTTAGATTAGAATCTTTTTCTAGATTTCAACTCCCAAGCCAAGATGTGCATTTTCTCCTTTTCAAGGTTAATCCACCATATGTTTTGACTTTTGCTTCCTAATTATTATATCTCCAAGAGATTTGCTTTCTGCATGTTTCCTTATTTTGCATTTTTGGCATATATTTCTTCTCTGGCTCTTTTTCCTCAGTATGTAAATATGATTGCAGATGTTATAAACTGGGAAACTATATAGTCTCTTTGGTAATTTTAACTGTTATGCATAACTTTCTGGCAAAGCTATGTATCTATGGATTTTGTTACTCCTTAGAGAAATGTTCTGTTTTGTGAATATATTTATATTGTAATATGCTTGTATACTGTAATTTATTCTTGTAGATTGCATGTCTTCTTCCTTGACTGGGTATTTCCTAGAATAAGGCTCTCCTTCCAGGTAAAGAAAATGGTACAGACAATGTTTTCAACTTATAAAAACGAAACAGAAAAGCGAGGGCATTAGTTTTCAGGTAGCCTGGACACTTTATATTTCAGTCTTGTCTAAAACCACATAACTTAGATACTTGGAAGTAGCTTCATCCAGGGCTCCTGTGTTCAGAGATGATTGTCCTATTGAGACAGAATGAAAGTCTACAACATTGTCAGGGTGAGCTTTCTCTTTCAGAGAGGCATTCTCTGTTCAAGAGCTAGAAATAAATGAGGAAGCCATGAAATAAGGTCAACCTCAGGATTGGTTGAAAAGGACCTTTCTTTTAGTTGGATTCTTAGGACAGTGAGATTTTGTTCAGTCATTGTACTTGGAACAAATACATCCTGAAAGTTCCTTTTGATTCTTAGATTCATTACTGATGCTATAGATGCTAAGGCTGGGCAGGATTTAGGACTTAATTAACTCACCTTAGCAGTTAAATAAAAATGAAAAGTAATGGATATTTTAGGAAGATATTCCTCCATTAGGCTTACAAGGTGTCTGGCTTTGGGGTTACTATATTTTTGACACCCACTTCACTTTAAGACTCTCTTCTCCATCAGCAATTAAGTGAGGAATTGATACAAGTTTTAATATTGCAAATACCACAAAAACAAAACATAATTACAAAAATAAGTAAAGAATTAAAAAGATGAAATCCCGTTAATGCAGTTCAAAGCTCAGTAGAAAATGATTGTTTTAATTATATGCTCATGTGAGTTATGTGCTGATAGCTTCCCAAGAGAGGTGCCTATTCAAATCTAGATACTGACCTCAGTACTGCACTATTATACCACTAAGTGGTATAAAAGGAAGTGATATTACTCTTCTCCCTTCTCTTCTTTTATTTTCATCTGCGCCTGGGGAGAAAGTGGTAAGAATATGACCCTCACTGCTAGCAGGCAGACATCTATTCCCCTTCCCAAAGATCTACTCCATGGTGGGGGTTGTGGAGTAGGGAAGGATGTATTAGAGAATGGTACTTTGTGGAGAGTCTCAAGCATTCCTCCTGCTTGGAACCTAATCTTTCTTGCACACACTTCTGTTATTCTGTAGGCCTGACTGATCCTCAGCTTTTTTTTTTTTTTTACACATATATCTGTTTTCTAGACTTTTTTTTCTAGACAGGGTTTCCCTGTGTGGTTTTGGTGCCTGTCCTGGAACTCACTCTGTAGACCAGGCTGGCCTTGACCTCAGAGATCCACCTCATTCTGCCTCCTGAGTGCTGGGATTAAAGGTGTGTGCCACCATCACCCAGCCTGTTTTCTAGATTTTAAACTGATGTTGTGTGGCCTGTTCTTGCCTCTACTGCTCCGCATCCTCATAAGATTGACTTCCACTTTCTTTTGATCATTTGCTCTCATTTTGGTGAGATTCCTGGAGGCGAGAGTGGGAAAGTGCTTTCATGCAATCTTACCCTGGGGAATAGATACCCCAGAGAGTGTTCTGAAATAGAGGGAAATAATCTTTGTACTCTCCCACTCTTTCCACAGATTTCCTTCTCACTCTTTGAAAGCACTTAGGCCTTAACAAGCTGTCAATTCACTTCCATCAAGGAAATAGCTGGTAGAAGCTTAAAGAATTTGCCTGTGTAGGAACATTATACATAGATTTCTTCATCCTCCAAAAAGAACACATTTTCTTCTCAGCAAGCAAAATGATGCAGAGGCGCACAACAAGATGGTGAAATGTCTTTTAATGGGAACACAAACAAACAAAAAGCAGATCAACATAACCAAGCAGCCAGTAAATCATGACTGAGATTTCAGGCTGTGCCTATTGCTCAGAGATGGAATATCATCATCAAGTATCCAGATTAACCCGGGGCAATTCCAATAAACAAAGTTCTTCCCACTGAGCCCCAAGCAGCTGCTGTGCTACCAAACAAAAATCTCTCACTGTAGATAAACAACGGTAAATAAAGAAATAAAAGATTATGCAAAGAAACACTTGTTTTCCAAAGCATTACATTAAAAAAATGATAGCCTAGGTCTGTCTTCAATTGATTGACTAGGTAACATTGCCAAATAAAGTTTATAGCTCAAGAGATTAGGAGAAAAATCTCTTTTCTTTCTAAATGTCTAAGAATTATGAAAATACGCATTAAAAAATCACTTCAGTTACATGAATAAACATGGGGGAAGCAAATAACCCGTTAGTGGGTTGTACAACAAGCTGCTATTTTACATTACTATTTGGGTTAGTCATACCTTATGGCATGGTGTACATTACTATTTGGGTTAGTCATACCTTATGGCATGGTGTTTGGGGGAAGGACTGGAATGAATATCAGGACTAAGGTTTTTAATGTGTTCATAATCCCTTGAGAAAATAATTCATGAGTATATTATTTCTTCATAAAGTAGACAGAAAATGAAGCAGACCTCCCAAATCCCAAGGAAAAAATAAGCAGTAATTAAAAATCTATTATTAAACAGTACGAGTAGCAAAAATTTATTTTTATGGCTCTGTGGTAATAATGGAGGTGTTTGGTAAAGCTATAAGTGTAACAATATTTACAACTAGCCAGCTCAGTATACAGAATGTTCCCAAATGGAACCTTGAGAACCTTTATCCAAAATTGCATCTTTAGCAAAGAAGCTGACACACTCAGACTGTTAAGACCTCCTTGGCATACCAGACTTTTCAGACTCTCATTCTGTTTTATTTTAAAAAGATCTTGCTAGCCTAGATTTTTGTCTTAAAATTGAACTGGGGTTAGAGACCCTGAAAAGTAGTCTTTTTTTTTTTCACCACTGTTTTTCTTTCTGTGGGTACTGCCCTGTTTAGTCTCCTTGGGAACCAATACCATACTTTCCTTTAGGTTGCAGAATTATGATGCTGCGGCATCTGAAGCCCAAGGAGAAATGATCAATCTGTGAGTATTAAGACTGTATTGAAAGATTTGAGAATGGACAGTGAAGTATGTGTTGACCCAGTTTCTTTACCAAATGTTGGTGCAACACTTAACATCCTATAGTGGTAAACTCACTATAAGGTTCATCCATCCTTCTCTTGAAGATATTGTGAACAAAGAAAAACAGACAATATTCCTGTCTGAAGCCAAGAATTCCTGATCCGAGGAACACTTTTTTGGACCTATTGCCCTTGAAAGCTATTTGGACATAGTTTGAAGCTACATGCATGATTGTTACCAACAGAGGGTTAAGGGAAATTCCTGTGATTTGTAAGACCTTCAGCATCAAAACTGACTTAATTGAAGAGAAGATAGCCCAGAAAACAAAGAACCTATGGTGTGCAGGGAACAGAAATGCTCTCATAGACTCTCTATCACCAGGAGAACTATTCCAAACACTAGACGCATTGTTTACAGTTGTTAACATTAGACAGAAAGCAGACATGTGTGGCCTCAAGTCCATTATTTTAGCATAGCACTATCCTCAGCTGCATGTGCAGTTTGAAAACTGATTACAAAGCTGTGGCTGGGATTTTATTTCAATAACTAAAAGTTTTTCTTTGCTTTTCTCTGAATAAATCTGAACTGTGGGTTCTCTCTAAAAAGTGGCCTTTTGGACTTTCCATCTTCATAAAAAGCAATTCTGCTTGCTTTATTGTCTAGTGAGCCTTAGCAAGCTTTTAAAAGTTGGCAGTGTAAATGAAACAACCTGCAAAAAATTTGAAATAGATTTAGTTGAAAATGAAAAAGGCTACTTGAAGCAAGTGTCCCCAGATAAGGTGCTAGATTTCTCCCATACTTCAAGGAGTGAGCTAAACTGTGCCTTTGCTATTGACCAAATTATAGATAACAGGGTTTCTTCAGCTAAATCTGAAAATATGTTGGTTTTGTTTTAATTTTTTTATTAGTTAGGTTTTTTCATATATGCATATAAGGCATTCTAATATCTCTCTCTTCGTGTCCTCTTTTATTCCCCTTTCAATGCCCTTTTGTTTTGAATCTCCTATCTATACTCATGACTTTTGGTTTTGTCTGAGGACTCATTTAGTTAAACCACAATCATAATTTTGGAACTATCTATTGGAGCCTGGTATGGTCATCATGAGTACAGAATATTGGGGAAATTACTAAGGCCACTCCATGTAGTTAAAATGGAGATTTATTTAGTGGCATAACTTACAAATTAAGGGATAGGTTGGTTGTGGGTTCTGGGGTTCTGGGAAAGACGCAGCGCAGTCCAGCGGTGTTCTCTGGAGAACTCTCCACGGTCTACCTCTAGTGTCCAGGGTCCAGGAAACAAGAGAGAGCAGCCCATCCTGATCTCTGGTCTTCAGGGCCCTCCCTTGGCCCCACCTTGTAGGTATGATAGTTACCGAAGCCTCAGTGGGGGTTGGAACTTCCATACCAAAGCTGGAATGGCTACCCACTACAACAGAACTGAAGGTAATGACTTCTCTTCTTTCTGAATGTATCAGTGACAAATATTCCAGTTATGAGGGTTGAGACTCCTGAGCCTCTCCTCCATATATACCCAATTAGTGATGACCCCATTCTCGTGAAGAACCAATGTAGGCATCCTCAGCAATGAGTTCATGATTTTAATAGCCATGTCTCAACCAGAAGATGACATTTCTCAGCCTTTCATCCTATTTTCCAGCTCTTAGCTTCTTTTGACCCCCTTTCCACACTGTTCACTGGGCCTTAAAGTGAATGGTATAAATGTCTTATTTAGGTTTGAGAACTCATTCACCATTTGTTCAGAGCACCTTGTGCACTCACAACTCTCTGTCTTCACCACAGTTCACTGGAAAGTGAAGGCTTTAACAAGAAGACTCTGATTAACCCTGTGAGTAGCATTTGCCTATAGGTATAAGTATAAATATTTAGAAGGCAGTTTTTAAACATCAATTTACCTAAAGAGTATTCCTCTCTTTCCCTAGGACCTATGACCTCCTTAACCTTGGATTTTTCAGCAGGTTTACAGTACTAAACATGTACTCCTTTCTGTGGATTGGGCCTTACATCCAACCCGAGAGTGTTGGTTTCACCTGTAATATTAGTGTCTCTGTTGTACAAGTTGGCATATATTATCTGGCAGAAAGATCTCATAGTTTGTAGTATCCACAACTGGTAAGACCATTGAGTTCTCTCACCTAGCAGCCTGCTGGTGCTAGGAAATTTAGCCAGCAAACAGGATTATTTCCAGCTTAGTTCTAACTTCATTTCTCTCTATCATGAAAGCAAAGTATGTGGTATCTTCACCAGTTTTATTTTATCATCTAGCTTTGGTGGGCAACCAAGAGGAATGGCAAGAACTTGTATGACTTTAGGGCCCCCAAGCCTCTCAGCACAAGAACTCCTAAATCGCTATCCTATTCCTGACACTGAGATTTTTGTTGTTGTTGTTGTTCAATAATCTATGGCTTCTAGGAGAAGCTTTTTCTAGCCATGGAATATCTCTCTCTTCAAATTATAATTTAAAATTATACTAAAAAATTAGTTACAAGACAGTAAGTTTCAATATGGCTTTTATATACCCCTTCCTTTTGGTTAACTCTCATCTCCAATCTCCTCTTTTTCCTCACTCCTTGTTTAATACTTCAAGCTCCAGTATTCTCCCTCTTTACTTTCATATTATTTACATTATACTATCCTCCCTCCATTGAGACAGCTCTTTTCCAATGACCATTTTCTTGTTTCTTGACTTCTATAAGTGTTTGTTTTTTAAATTGAAAATAGATTCTTCTCTCACAAAAATACATTCTCAAATACAATTTCCCTGCCCTCCACTCCTCCCAGTTCCCCCACCATCACCTCTCCTCTCCCCTGAGGCACCTACCCTTTGTCTCCTTTCAGAAAAGAAGAACATGCTTCCAACAGACAGCAACCAAACACAGCAAAACAAAATACAGTAAGACGAGGCAAAAGTCCTCACACAGAGGCTGGACAAGGCAACCAAACAGAAGGAAAAGAGTCCCATGAGCAGGCAAAAGAGTCAAAACCACACCTGTTCCCACTATTAGGACTTCCACAATAACACTAAGCTAACAGCCACAACATACATGCAGAGGACCTGGTGCAGATGCCTGCAGACCATGTGCTTGCCACTTCAGTCTCCGAAAGCCCATATGCACCCTGCTTTAGTTGATTTGGTGGGCCTTGTTCTCCTGGTATCCTCCATGCCCTCTGACTCCTACAATCTTTCTACACCATCTTCCATGGGAGAGATGGCCAGTTGCGACTATATATCCCCCATTGCTAGGAGTCCTTACTAGGATCACCCACATAAGACCCAGGAAGTTTCCACTATGCTAGGTTTCCACATTGCTCTTCAGATAACCCCCCCAATTCCAGCTGTCTCTCCTTATACTCTCTGTCTCCATTCTGTCTTCCCCCTACCTGATCCCTGGAGCTCCCATCCTCACCCATCCCCAGTTTACCTGTGTGGGTTTCCGCCTTCCTCAGGGAACACTGACCACTGGTTTTCAAGAGAGGAGGGAGCAGAGAAAATGAGCAGGGTGTGGCACAAATCCTAATTGGTCTTAATAATGAAACCCATAGATAGATATCAGGGTAAATGCTGAAAGATCAGAGAGACAAAGGAGCAAGCCACAGCCACCTCTTACCTCATCAATTCCTCAGCCAAAAAGGGGCGGAGTTTCCATCTCTACCTGTCTTATATTCCTCTCTTCACCCAGCTGTATCATTTCCTGTTTCTTCCTCTCCAGTGCTAGGATTAAAGATATGCGACTCCCAACTACTGGAATCAAAGGCATGAGATCCCATGTGCTGGGATTAGAGGCATGGGATCCAAAGTGCTGGGATTAAAGGTGTGTGCCACCACTGCTTGGCCTTTATGATTAACTAGTGGCTATCTCCACACTCTGATCTCCAGTCAAGCTTTATTTGTTAGAGGACAAACAAACTATCACTACGTTTCCCCTTTTATTGTCTAAAATAAAAAAGAAAGCTATAACTAATATAAGAAAAACTATACAATAAGTATGACAACTACATACAATATATACAGGCAATAAATACATCAATTATATCTAGTCCATTAGCAATTGACAAATTCAGAGAAAATACTCCATGTCTATCCTATCTTGGTGAGTCTAATTTATTTTCCATTCTAACTTGCATTACCAAAATTATCTTTTAACGTCTCTCAACATTATACACTTTACATTTCTTTAGTAAATTTCTTTTCTGAATCTGGTAATAAGGAAAACTATAACTGTAAAGTCTTCAACTCCATCAGAGACCCGAGAAAGAAATAATATTACCTGAGTAAGCAGGAAGTGCAAGCAAGTGACTTCAAAAAATTTTAAAAAATGACAGAAACAGCTGGCTGCCTGGACAGTCACCCAAGGTTCCTTTGCAATGTTGGGGCATCTAACTTCAGCCTATAGGTTAAGGCAAGAGCACTTTCTTGTTCAGTGGCTTACTTTTGCCACAAAGAAAGTAAACTCCCTATGGAGTTTCTTTGATGCCCATCATCTTATTCAAAGTAGATTGGTGCTTCCAGGAGCAGACATGTGTCATTGTCACACACACACAAAGAACCTATGTTATTAAAACATCTTAAAAGGCATATTCTGTAGAACTCTGAAGTGTTGAAGCTGACCTGTCTATCTAAAATATATCTCTGTTTGACTTTATGACTATAAGTTTGATTGTAATAGGTGACTAACTACTAACCTTCATTTCCTTATCATCCTAAATAGTTGGTAATAATAACTTTCAAGGACTAGAAATTTGCATTACATTGTTAAATGAGTTGTATAGGTGCAATACCTTGAACAAGAGTAGAAATGTATGTATAGTATGTTCTAACAAAAATAATCTCAATTTTATATCAATATACAAAGATCCAATATCAATGTAAAAGTATTTAAAACAAGTAGTTGCTTTTTAAAAGTAGATTTAAGTCTACCCTTTTGTCGTATCATATCTATATCACCCTTTTTTCTTTTCAAAACAAGAACCCTGAATTTAATCTTCTTTGTTCAGCTCTTTTTTTAACCACTACCAATAACAACTTGCAACCAACTACCCTAACAATGACAAATATCCATAACCGATTGAAAAGCCAAAAACCACCCACTCCATCTCTTGGGAATGTGGGCATCATGTTCTTAAAATTATTTCCTGCTGTATGGGGATAATGGCATCTTGAAAAGAAAAATTTTGGGTTAATTGTCAAGTCCTGGGAGAGGTAGCTGTATCATTTGTTGTCCAGTCTCTATGTAATGGGAAAGTGCAGAGCTTGTCTCAAGTCCTGGTGAGAGTCGTCCATGAGGCTGGATCATCTCAACTAGCCACCTTGAAATGGTCCTGAGTAGTTTGTAGTCCAAAGCCAATCCTTAGGTGGTATTATTCAGCTTAGTGGTGTTATCATAGTCCTGGTGGAATCATCATTGTGGGGCCCCATCTTCCTTTTGGAGACTTCAAAGGTCACTGTTAGGCATGGTCATGGTTCACTGCAGAAAACTTAAACATTTTAAATGTCATATGCAGCAGATCTCAAAGAGGTTAAAAGATCAGTATTTGTTATGTACATCCAGAGTACAAAAACTTAATTCCTAGTTATCTGATAGAGACTCAAACCTGAAATCATCATTTACAGGAAGCTAGATGAAGCTTTTTTCCCCTTGAAATTAGTTAATACTCTATACGACCATTAACATCATGACAAAAAGTTCAAATATATTAATCTTATAAATTTTGAGATAATATTCATACCTTATGAAAAAGTTTTAAAGAGTCAAAATAAAACCAAAGGATTATGAAATTAGTGGCAATAAAATAGTCCCTTGATTTTTGTTTTTCTTCTGTCCCTTATCAGGTGGCTGGCTCTTCTGACATCAGACAGAAATTTTGGATTTTAATTTACTTATTTTTGGCTTAGAGAGCCACGCTCCAACTCCAAAGCCAGCTTTAATTTGTAATCAGACTGGAACTACAAAAAGAATATTTGCATTATATGTCTGTAGAGAACAGCAGAAACAAACATTTGGGAAGATTCATGAAATGTTATCCTGTGGAAAATGTGATATATCAATAGGCCAATTTACTTATTTTCTTGAGACACAAAATATCAACACAGCAGGGTTCAGAGAATATGGCAGAAATAGCTTTCCAAGAGTCAGCTTCGGTGAGACAGCTCAGTTTTATTCCAGAGCAAGGGAAATATATAGGATTGAGACAGAGGCTGAGGCATTGCTTAATTTGCATTTGGCATCTCGGTCCTACCATACAGCTGGAGCACAATTCCTGATTATTATAGGGACAGCAGGAGGAGAGCATTTGCAGGGAACTATGTCAAAGGTCACACTTACGTCAGGCATCCAAGCTCAGGGACTTGTAGATAAGGTCAGGCAGAGAGCAGGAAGCTGCACCGGGGAAAGGGAGTCCTCCATTTGGCACAGAGCTCAGAGAGCGGTCTGAACATGGTGGACTGTAACCTTGAGCAGAAGAGTCCATCAACACACCTGAAAAATCTATTTACCTTCCTCAAAAGATGCTTGTCCCCCCGTCCCCCCACAATCCTTTTTACCTAACCTTTCTGCATTTACAGATTGTAGCTTGCTTATCATTTATTTAGCAGCTAATATCCTCTTATAAGTGCATATATACCATATTTGTCTTTCTGGGTCTGGGTTACCTCACCCAGGATGATTTTTTTTTCTAGTTTAATCTATTTGCCTATACATTTCATGGTGACATTTTTAAAAATAGCTGACTAATACTCCATTGCATAAATGTACCTCATTTTCTTTACCCATTCTTTGGTTGAGGGACATCTAGTTGTTGTTTTCTAGTTTGAATAAAGCCACAATGAACATAGTTGAGCAAGTGTTCTTGTGGTAGGATGGAGTGTACTTTGGGTATATGCCCGAGAGTGGTATAATTGGGTCTTAAGGTAGATCAATTCCTAGTTTTCTGAGGAACTGCTATATTGATTGCCAAAGTGGCTATGAAAGTTTGCACTCCTAGCAGCAATGGAGGGGTGTTCCCCTTGCTCCACATCCTTGCCAACATGAACTGTCACTTGTGTTTTTGATCTTAGCCATTCTGACAGGTGAAGGTGGAATCTCAAAGTAGCTTTGACTCGCATTTCTTTGATTGCTAGGGATGCTGAACATTTCTTTAAGCGTTTCTCAGCCATTTGAGATTCCTCTGTTGAGAATTCTGTTTAGATCTGTATCCTATTTTTAAATTGGATTATTTAGGTCTTTTTGACATTTAGTTTCTTGAGTTCTTTATATAGTTTAGATAATAATCCTCTATAGGATATGGAGTTGGTAAAAATCTTTTTCTATTCTTTAGACTCTCTCTTTGTCTGATTGACAGTGTCCTTTGCTTTACAGAAGCTCTTCAATTTCATTAGGTCCCATTTATTAATTATTGATCTTAGTGCCTACACTAACATGTTCTTTTCAGAACATCTCTTCCTGTGCTGATGCATTCAAGACTGTCTTTTCTATCAGGCTCAGTGTGTCTGGTTTTATGTTACATCTTTGATGGAGTTGGACTTGTTTTGTGCAGGGTGATAAGTAGAGATTGATTTGCATTCTTCTATATGTAGACATCCAGCTTGACCAGCAGCATTTGTTGAAGATGTTGTCTTTTTTTTCCTGTGTGTATTTTTGGCTTCTTTAACAAATATCAGGTGTTCATATAGTGTGTGGATTTATGTCTGGGTATTCGATTTGATTCCATTGATCGATGTATCTGTTTTTTGTTTGTGTGTTTTTTGCTAATACCCTGTGGTTTTTTATTATTATAGCTCTGTAGTACAACTTGAAATTGGGGGTGGTGATATCTCCAGCAGTTATTTTATTGTTTAGGATTGGTTTTTTTGTTTTTCCATCTGAAGTTGAGAATTGTCCTTTTTAGCATCTATAAAGAATTGTGTTCAAACTTTGATGGTGATTGTGTTGAATTTGTAGATTGCATTTGGTAGGTTGGACATTTCTATGTTAATCCTATAACTCTATGAGCATGGAAGATCTTTCTTTCTATATTCTGATATCTTCTTCAGTTTCATTTTTTCAAAGGCTTGAAGGTTTTGTCATACAAATATTTCACTTGCTTGGTTAAAATTACCCCAAGATATTTCATGTCAGTAGAGGCTATTATGAAAAGTGTTGTTTCTCTGATTTCTTCTTTAGTCTGTTTGTCATTTGTATATAAGAGGATCATGGATTTTTGTTAGTCAACCTTGTGTCCAGCCACATAATTGAAAATGTCTATCAACTGTAGGAGTTCCCTGGTGGAATTTTTAGGGTCACTTATTTATTTTATTGTATTATTTGCAAATAAAGATGCTTTGATTTCTTCCTTTCTGCTTTGCATTACTTTGATTACCTTCAGTTGTCTCATTGCTCTAGATAGAACTTCAAGTACTATATAGAATAGACATGGAGAGAATGGACAACCTTATCTTATTGCTGATTTTAGTTGAATTCTTTAAGTTTTTCTTCATTTAATTTGATGTTGGCTATAGGCTTGCTGATGTTTAGGTATTCCCCTTGTATCCCTAATCCCCCCAGAACTTTTATCATGAAGGAGTATTGTATTAGATTTTGTAAAAGGCCTTTTCTGTGTCTAATGAGATGATCATGTGATTTTTCTTTCAGTTTGCTTATATGATAGATTACATATAATTGTTTTTGTATCTTAAAATATAAAGATGAAGGATGAAGCTACTAGATGATAGTGGATGATCTTTTGATGTGTTCTTGGATTCAGTTTGCAAGTATTTTATTGAGTATTTTTGCATCTACGTTCATAAGGGAAATTGGTCTGTAATTCTCTCTCTTTGTTGAATCTTTAAGTGGTTTGAGTATCAGGCTAACATGGCCTCATAGAATGAATTTGTTGATGTTACATTTGTTTTTATTTTGTGGAATAATTTGATGAGTATTGACATCAGCCCTCCTTTAAAAGTTTGGTAGAATTCTGTGCTAAAACTGTCTGGTCCAGAACATTTTTTGAGGGGGGTTGGGAAACTTTTAATAACTGTTTCTTTTTCACTAAGGGTTATAGGTCTATTTAAATTGTTTATCTGATCTTGGTTTAGCTTTGATAAGTGGTACCTCTCAAGAAAATTATCCATTTCCTTTAGTTTTCCAGTTTGGTGGAGTACATGTTTTTAAAGTCTGTCCTTTTGATTCTCTGGATTTGCTTGGTATCTGTTCTTTTCCCTGTTTGTTTCTGATTTTATTACTTTGGATATTCTATCTCTGTTTTTTAGTTAGTTTGGACAAGGTTTGTCTATCTTGTTGATTTACTCAAATAACCAACTTTTTGTTTTGTTGAGTCTTTATATTGTTTCCCTTGTTTCCTTTTTATTGATTCCAGCCCTCAGTGGGTATGCTTATTTCTTGCCATCCACTTCTCTTGGGTGTGCTTACTTTTTTTGTTGTTGTTGTTCTAGACCTTTCGGCAGTGCTGTTAAGTTGCTAGTATGAGATAACGCTAGATTTTTTTAAATGTAGACACTTAGTGCTATGAACTTTCATGTTAGCACCACTTCCCTTGTATGCCATAAGTTTGAGTACGCTATATAATCATTTTCACAGAGTTTTAGAAAGTCCATAGGTATTTACAGTTGAACACTCTAAATTAGAGATCCAAAGCTAGGGTTCACATATGAGGGAAAACATGTGGCATTTGTTTCTCTGATCCTGGGTTGCCTCACTCATTTTTTCCCAATTATATCCATTTGCTGACAATTTTCATATTTTGTTTTTCTTTACAAATTAATGCGATTTGATTGTGCATATGTATCACATTTTCATTATCTATTAATCAGTTGATTGACATGTAGCCCGATTCTATTTCCTTTCTATTGTAAATACAATGGCAATGAGCATGGATGAACAAATATCTCTGTAGTAGGATATTTGCACATGTTCCTAGCAGTGGAACATCTGAGTTATATGGTAGCTTTATTTCTAGATTGCTGAAGAATGTTCAAACTGACTTCCAGGACAGTTGTGCCAGTCTATATTCCCATCAACAGTGAATAAAAATTTCTTTCCTCATGGCCTTTCTTTTTCTTTTTTCTTTTCAGTTTTTTGAGACAAGGTTTCCCTGTGCAACAGCCCTGGCTGTCCTGGATCAGACTAGCCTTGAACTCACAGAGATTTGCCTGCCTATGCCTCCCGAGTGCTGTGGGATGGTCTGTATGTCAAATTGCTCTGATTGGTCAATAAATAAAACACTGATTGCCCAGTGGCCAGGCAGGAAGTAGGTGGGACAAGGAGAGAGGGGAATTCTGGGAAGCGGAAGGCTGAGGCAGAGAGACATTGCCAGCCGCTGCCATGAGCAGCATGTGAAAACACCGGTAAGCCACCAGCCACATGGCAAGGTATAGATTTATGGAAATCGATTAATTTAAGCTATTAGAACAGTGAGCAAGAAGCCTGCCATGGCCACAGAGTTTGTATGCAATATAAGTCTCTGTGTTTACTTGGTTGGGTCTGAGTGGCTGTGGGACTGGCGGGTGACAGAGATTTGTCCTAACTGTGGACGAGGCAGGAAAACTCTAGCTACACCCGAGTGCTGGGATTAAAGGCATGCACCACTACTGCCTGGCTTTCTCATACCTTTTCTAACAATTCTCTTATAAATGACAAGCACACTGAGAAAGGAACCTGTGGAAAATTGTATCCATAATATCCTCAAACAACAACAAACCCTCAGAACAAACCTAATCAGGAACTCAAAGACCTCCACGGTAAAAGTTTTGTAACTCTCAATAAAGAAATGAAGGGAGACATAGAAAGACAGAAAGCCTGCCCATGCTTATAGAATATGTGAAAATGATTATCCTACACAAAACAATTTATAATGTAGTCCCATTCAAAATCCTCATGTTCTTCAAACAATACAAAAATGTAATTGGAGACACAAAAGACCCTGGATAGCCAAGTCAATCCTGAACAAAAAGAATAATGTCCAGGGAATTTCCATACCCAATCTCAAGTTATATTACATACCCGTATAATAAAATCAATGTGGTACAGGCATGAAAATGGACACACAGATCAATGGAATAAAATAGTTGACCCATATTTAAGTCTATGCAACTTCAGCTACCCTATTTTCAAAAAAAGACTCTAAAAATACACACTGGAGAAAAGAGCATCTCCAACACATGGTACTGGAAAAGTGGATGTTTATATATAGAAGATTGAAACTAGATGCTTATCTCCCAACCTGCACACAAATAAACTCCAAATGTACCAAAGACATTAGCATAAAACCTGACACTCAGAAACTGTTAAAACAGAAGGGAAAAAGAATACTGTAACATATAGACATAGGTAAGGATTCTTAAAATAGAGCTCTAGTCATTCAATAAATAGGGCCAACAATGGGTAAATGGGATACCATGAAATTTTAAAGTCTGTACAGCTAAGTAGACAATCAATAAAGTGGACAATGGGAGAAAATCTTTGCCAGTTATACATCTGACAATACATCTAAAATATGTAAAGAAATTAAAAAACATCAAGAACATAAATAACTCCATTAAAAATGGATTTTATACCTGAATGGAGAATTTATACATTGCTGGGGATGTCTTTTTGTTTGCTGTGAATGTGTTGCTCTGATTGATTGATAAATAAAGCGCTGATTGACCAGTAGCCAGGCAGGAAGTATAGTATAGGCAGGATAAGCAGAGAGGACAATGCAGAAGATGCTGCCAGCCAGCCACTGCTGCCATGAGAAGCAAGATGTCAAGTACCGGTAAGCCACAAGCCACGTGGCAACTTATAGATTAATAGAAATGGGTTAATTTAAGACATAAGAACTAGATAGCAAGAAGCCTGCCATGGCCATACAGTTTATAAGTAATATAAATCTCTGTGTGTTTACTTGGGTCTGAGTGGCTGCGGGCCTGAGCAGGACTGGAGAAAACTCCAGCTATAATACATATCTAGTAAACACTTTAAAAAGTGTTCAACACCCTTAGTCACTAGGAAAGTCAAATTAAAATAACTTTGAGATTTTATCTTCTCTGGTCAAAATAGCGATCTTCAAGACATCAAATGTTTCTAAGTTTTTAATCTTCTCAGCTGTGGATACATTCCTTATAGATTCAGTTACTACTCAGATTGCATGTTTGGGGACAGAAATGTAAGTAGAAATTATTTTAGTTTTTTTTTAATTTCAAAGAAAATTTAAAGCAATTTGAGCATTTTGAGCATCATCATGTTATAACTGTAGGTGGCTAAGATGTTGAACTAAAGCCAAGGAGACATTAAATGTGATTTAATTGTAGACTTTACAACACTGAGACTGTACTGTTACCATGAAGCATTTCTTGACCTTTCTTTGGAGATTAAACACAGGAAGTCTCAGTTATGAATGAGTTTAATGAAGAGTCTGGAATGCTAATCTCTGCTTTCAGGAAATACTAGAACCAGGTATAAAGTTGTTTTACACTTGATTTATGCTCCTGTTAAGCAGGCAACATCATAGACTGAATCATTTCAAAAAATCAGTGATGGGAAAAGGGGAAAGAGGACTCTAACGTTTCTAAGTAAATAGAAACAGTGGTTATTAAGCTTCTGAAATGCTTTGACACTATTCTGGTCCTTCATAGATGACTAGTTAGAAATATACAGAGTGAGGGATTAGTCAGCAGTAGAAAACACTTCCCTGATAGAGAAAAGATGTGGGTAGAATCCAGGCTCTGGCACTGAGTTTAGGATTGTGAGAAGAAATTTCCCAGATAAGATTTTATATCCATGTCCTTATTTATGATTGTCACAGTAATCTAGAAATGTGATCACCTAGAAACTTTTGTTTCCATTTTAATATGGTCTCCTATATCTCATAAAAAATTGCTCTTGGAATAAATTTCATTTCATATAAAATTATGTTAGCATAGATCTCTGTCCTTGAATTTGTAACCGAGTCTTTCCTTTTGTCATAATTATCTATCTTCCTTATGCACATCTCACCAGGGTATCACAATTTCTTACTCAAAAGACCTCTTTACCCTCTAGTCTCTTCTCAGAGGTCATGATGATAAATATGTGTCTTTCTTGCTCATACATAATACACAAAGTGCAAAAGTGGGTTATTGAAGTCTTTCACTTACCTTCTTCATTACTTTTCCAGATGATGTAGAATGAAGAGAAATTTAATATACAAATGATTTCTACCTCTTCGAGTAGCTCGGTTTTAAATTAGATTGTGTATTCATACATGGGACTTTGCTAGAATAAACAATAGGCTAGGGCTGGATTCTAGTTCTTTCTCTGTGATTAACTTTATGTGGAAACTACTGGAGAAATTATTTTGGCCACTCCACGTAGTTAAAAGGATATTTATTTAATGGTGTAACTCACAAATTAAGTAATAGGTAGGTCACAGGGTCTGGGGAAGGTGTATTGCAGTCCAGCGGTGTTTTCTGAAGCTCTGCTCAGTCAACCTCCACTGTTCAGCATCCCGGCACAGAGAGAGCGCACAGAGAGAGCACTGGCCCATCCAGCTCTTGGGTCTCCAAGCACCTCCCCTGGCCCCACCTCGTAGGTGTGACAGTTGCCAGAGTCTCAATGGGGGTTGGAACTTCCAGATCCAAGCTGGAATGGCTACCCACTACAGGAAACTTGGTGAAGGAATTTTATACCTCTTTGTCTCTTTCATTATTTGAAAAATAGTTTTAGATTGTATAATGTTTTCTACTAACATCTCTATAAGAAGTTGAATCTGGGATGAGATTGCCTGTGAACTTCCAATTTTCTTATCTTCTAAATGCACCCTTTGTTTCCTCTTTATAATATTCATTTTAAAGAAAAAAAGATTATTATTACTCACTGGCTATAACTCATTGTACAGCAATTCCCTTTACATGAAGGGGTTGTGCTTTGTGAGTTCACTGTGAATAGTGTTGAAGTCTATGAATATACTCTGTTCCCTGTGTGTCCTGATGCTTGTCCACACTGAACCAGAGTTAACCTGTTCTTTCATGTCTTATGTCCTGGCACCTTCTTGGCTTCACTATCTTGTGCTTTGAGGCAATTGCTAAGTCAAATAAAGGTTCCTCAAACAGAACCACCATGATCCAAATGATTTGAATGTCAGGATGGCTACCAAGTAGCCAGCATGTGATATATATATATACATATATATATATATATATATATATATATATATATATATGTATATATATATATATCTCAAAAGCATGAATCATGTCCTAAACAGAACAGAGTGTGACTCAATCACATGATTTAGAATGGTGGTCAACCAATATTTCTGAATGGCTGACTTCTGGAATTTCCCATTTCAGATTTTCAGACTGTACTTGGGTACAGGTAACTAAAATCGTGGAAAGCAAAGCTATAGCCAAGAGGTAGGTCCTGTACTGTGTCCAGGAAGTTTGGGTGCATAATGACATTGAAGTACTATACATTGGATTATTTCCTTAAATTCAATTCCAGCTCAAAAGTGTAGCAGTAATCTATTATGTGCATTTATAAGTTCATCTTATAAATGAAATAGTTTCAATCTTTTTCATAATTGATATTATAATTTTCATCCACCTTCTCCTAATACTGTAGGCAAGAACACTTCAAAAATCTCTTTCTGGAATGTCCTCCTGATTTCCCATCCTGTCTTATGAGGAAAGAGCACACACGTTTTCATGGATGGTGATAGTCCATGACTTTTGGGTGTCCTCCAGACTGAAGTGAGTCTCCTATCTATCTGCTCATAGGTACTTGTTGTGGAATAGAATATGTGTTTAACTATGTAAAGATGTGTTGCTTTTGGTTATGCTGCATTTGTTTAACTATGTAAAGATGTGTTGCTGCTTCACCTTGCCTGCCTAATGCACTTGATTGGTCTAACAAAAGCTTAACAGCTAATAGCTAGGCAGAGAAGGGACAGATAGGGCTGGTGGGCAGAGAAAAAAGGGAAGTGATCCAGCCAGTCAGGGGTTAGCCAGCCAGACACTGAGCAAGCAAGAAAGCAGGATGGACAGTATACAGATGAGGTAAATGAGCCATAGGGCAGCACATAGATTAATAGAAATGGGTTAAATTAAGTTTTTTTTTTTTAAAGCTAGCTAGGAACAAGCCTAAGCTAAGGGCAAGCATTCATAATTAATAATGTCTCTGTGTTATAATTTTGGAACTGGCAGTCTAAGAAGGCCAGCTACAGGTATTAATAGCTGCTGTGGTAGAACCAGGATCTCTAGAAAATGCAGATCATATTATAATCCAAATTTCGTCTTCTATTCAGGGCTCTGGGGATCTACTTTCTCTTGGGTTTCATGTTATAGGTCCTTAGATGTATAAATTCTGAATGCTGTTTCCTCATGAATAATTGGTGATATTTACTAGCTGGGCATGTCCTCCATTGTTTCCAACAGTTAGGACACCAAAGAGTCTTGACTACCTCTTTTACCTAGAATCTTCTAGTCACCAAATTTTAGTGCTCCAAGGTTTCTCAATTTATCTGGTTGTATTAAAACCAATGCCAGCCTAATGTTTTTACAAGTGAATGCCTGACTTTTTGTGCATTCTTCCTTCATTTTTTCCCCCTCAGGTTCTGGCTTGTGCCTAATTTTCCCTACTTCTGTTTTTCATTGGGTAGGGGTTTCTCTTGTGTAAATTCTGTCCTCCAGCATTTCAAAGAGGGTTTTATTTTCAGTTTCTATGAAGGCCAACAATCACAAAGGCATTTTGAATGATATTTGAAACATTCCTACTACTGAAGCATAGTTAACTCAAAACTAAAAAAATTAATTGTTTTAGTTTGTATGAAAGAGAAGGAAAAGCATTTGGTGGCTCCCTTTGAATTGATGGCAGTGTAGGACATAGCAATGGATGCTGTTCTGATTCACTTTCTGAGTAATCTGTGAGCTGCTGGCCTTTCCTTCTGCAAGGAAAGCTCATTGCCATTTGGACCTTCTGAAGAGTTAAAATCAATTTTCCTTGAACTTTTTCTGGCTGGTTGTAATATTTTGTGGTTTGTCTGGTAAATCCCTGGAGGGGAATTATTGAGGCCTTGGGTAAAGCGTGCTTAAAACTGTGTTGTGACCCATTAGTGAGTTGTGAAATCCATTAAACATCTTGAACAGCATTTGGAAAATGTGATAGAGACCAGACTGGAAAGAAAAATATCAGAGTATGTAGCCCATGGTAAGGGCAACACTTATTAAAAAAACTAGTTTGTTTTGTTCAGTGTCTTCTGTTTTGTACTGGTTTTAAAATTAAAATGCATCACTTACAGAGTTCTAAAGCTACATATTTTGAAAACCAGCTCTCTAAGGCTATTTGAGCAATGTCATGACTGTGTGGTCAAATACCATGTTTTCTTTAAAACAACAGTAAAATCTCTTTGGGCTTGGCAGTTAGAGCTGAAAGATGATAAATGAGCCTTTGATGGTAACATGTGAGGAGACCTCATTGTTCATCACCAACTGCATGCCGTCTGATCAGCAATTGATAAATTAGGGTCTACCCAGCACCATTATGCTGTCAAATGCAAGTAGCATCTATGAAATAGGATGGCCACCAATCGGAAGCATACAAAGTAGTGGAACTAGGTGTATCTCCTTCCTGGCTTGCAGTCTGTCCCCTGCCCCAGTGCCAACAGCGAGAATCCCAAGAGGAGCTCTAGTGAAATTGTTAACTCACTCTCGAGAGAACTAACCCAGGTTTTCACAAGATCTACCTCCCATTGGCATGCCTCCATGACTTTCCACTATGCTTTAACTCTTTAGAGGTTTAATACTCATCCCTTCCACAGTGAGAACCAAGCTTTAGACAAATGAGTACTTTGGGGTGTCATATCACATCCAAACCATAGCATCATCCCAAATTTTACCACTTGTAGGTGATAGTGTACTAACTGATTCTCTCTCTAATATGGAACCATATGGAATGAGTGACTATTTTGAACTTTTCCAATCATGAAAAGTAGTATTCTGTCCTAGCTGGTTTATGCTCTTACATAAATCTGAATTTTCTACTTCTTATCATGTAACAAATACTTTTATTGTTCAGTTTATTGGATATGTATTTAAAAGCTACCTCATTCACCATGTGCAATGTTGAATCTAAACCACTAATCCATTTTGTGGTAAACAAGGAATGTAGATAAAGCCTCACACTATTCACTAGTTTTATCCTTATATTCTGTATGTTGGAAGCTTCACTCTCCAAGAATAAAGGGGAAAAGAACATTGTTGTGACCTAGTTACAGCCCGGTTGCTAGATCATTTTTGCAGCCCACAGTATGAGGCAGTTGCTTATCTGTGCAGCAGATTCTCTCATTACCCAAGTGGATACATTCTGAAACAGGAGGAGGAAGCACATTTAGCAGTTCCCATCTTTACAGAACATCATTTCTATGCCTGAAACCTGAGGTGCTTTTGTCTAGAAGATCTAGGAAGCAGAGAATAATTGCATCCATCAAGAGATACAATAGTGTAGATGTAACCAATCGTCTTATTAAAATAAGAAACACAGAGCCAAGGTAAAAGAGAAAAGCCGAGAGGTCAGAGCTCAGAGATAAAATCTTACCTCCTGCAGTGCTCCTAGCTTCCCCGAGAGAGGGAGGTACTTCCTGTGTCCCTGTTTAAATAATCTTTCTGTTCTGCCTTCTCATTGGTTGTAAACCCAACCACATGACTGCCTCATCACTGCCTGTAAGTACCGCCCTCCAGGTCTTAAAGGCGTATGTCTCCAATACTGGCTGTATCCCTGAACACACAGAAATCTACCTAGCTCTTCTAACCACCACGCTCTTGCTATGGCTCTAATAGCTCTGACCCCAGGGCAACTTTATTTATTAACATAAAATTAAAATAACATTTCAGTACAAATAAAATATCACCACATTTCCCCTTTTCTATTTTAATAAAAAGAAAAAAGGCAAAAGGTTATAACTAACAAAAGAAAAACTATATACAAAAGTACAATAACTATATACAATATATACAAGTAACAAATACCTAAACGATGTCTAGTCCATTTGTATTTGACAAATCAGAGAAAATAATTCCCTTATCTATCCTATTTTAGTAAGTCCAAAATGTATCTAATTCACTTTCTATCCTAATTAATCTTCAACTATAACTAACTAATCTTCAACTCCCTCAGAGACCCAAGAAGGAAATAATATTAGCTAACAAAAATAAAAACAGGAAGTGCACAAAAGCAACTTCCAAAAATTTTGTGAGTTGACAGAAACAGCCAGCTGCCTGGACAGTCACCTGAGGTTTCTCCACAGTGTTGGGGCATCATCTTCAGCCTATAGGCTTAGCGTATCTGACAGACTCATTTGTGAAGTAGGTTGTACACAAGGTCAACAGTTCAACCTCACACTGGGTGAGAGCAGTCCATGTACCAGAAACACCTGAATTCCACTAGTGTCATGTCATGATTCAGGATTTTAAATTCTGGAAATTGTTGATGGTTTTTGAATTCAGCTGTCCATTCTTCTTGGCTGTGTATATATGGCTTCATCTAAGCATGCCCTTCTCCACATCCCTCTATTAAATGCCAGTCTACTATTGAGAGGCGTGAGCTTTCAGTTGCTGTTCCATTGCACAACAGAAGCCATCGGCCCACTGCCTGTTCAGCTGCCTTCAAAGAAAAGGACACTGTACCTTTTCCGGATTGTGAAGGCCACTTCAGGGATGGTGCCACATTGTCCTGGCCTCAGAAGATGCCTTCTGATAAAGCCATAACCACACTTGTTTTGGCAGGAATCGGTAGTCCTTTGTTTCGTGTTCTGTCTGTCCATTTTGTCCTGTTGATTTGAGGATACTTTGTTGTCCAGTGGCTAACTTTTGCCACAATGAAAATTAACTCCATATGCAGTTTCTTCAATGCCCATATTTTCTCTGAAGTAGATTGGTACTGCCAGGAGCTGACATGTCTCAAAAAAGAAAAATTTCTAAGTTATTAAAATATTTTAAATGCCATATTCGTTAGATCTCTGAAGGGTTTGAAGATGACCTGTCTAAAATATATCTGCTCAATTTTTAAAACACATCTAATATGACTACAATTTCTATTGTAATGTCTAACTACTTTCATTTCTTTATATCCTAATAGTTGGTAATAATGTAAAGTATTTAAAACTAGTAATTGTCTTTTTCTTTTCTTTTCTTTCTTTTCTTTTTTTTTTTAACAAGAACCTTAAATCTAATCTCCTTTGCTTAGCCTTTTTCCTAACCCTTGACAACAACTTGTAACCAACCCCCCTAAACAATGAAAATTATCCCAGACCCAAAACCCATTAAAAGAACCAAAAAACCACCCGCCCCACACCACTTCTTTGGCAATGTGGGTGTCATATTCTTAAAATTGCTTCCTGCTGGGTATGGGCGAAGTTATCTTTATCCTGAAAGAAAAATTTAGGTTAATTGTCAAATTCTAGGAAAGGTAACTATATCCTTCATTATTATCCAGTCTGTGTATAAAGCCAAAGTTCAGGGTTTATCTCAAGTCCTTATTCAAGTAGTCTTTGAGACTGGATCATCTCAGCTAGTCATCTCAAAATTGCTCTGAGCACCTTGTAGTTCAAAGCTGATCTGTAGATGATGTTTGTCAGCTTAGTGATATTATTATTGTCCACGTGGAATTGTTGTTGTTGTTGTTGTTGTGGGGCCCCATCTTCTTTCCGGAGACTTCAGTTGATGTTAGGCCTGGCCGTGATTTCCTGCAGAAAACTGATAAGAGACTCGAACACAAAGACATATATATGCAGCTAACTGAAGCCTTTTTTCTAGAATTAGTTAGTACTCTATATGACCATTCATATCTTAACAAAGTTTAAAATGTATATATATATATATATATATATATCAATCTTGTAAATTTTGATATAAAATTTATACTTTAAGAAAAGTTTAAAGAATCAGAATAGAATCAAAGAGTTGAGATTAGTAATAGAATAGTCCCTTAATTAATTTGGCTTTTGTCCTGTCCCATAGCAGAAAATGGCTCTTTTATTCTGTCATGATACAGGGAGTTTGTATTTTCATTTTAACAACATGCTTGAGTTTAAAGAAGGAGAGAGCCATTCTCCAACTCCAAAGTCAGCTTTAAATTTTAATTGAACTGGGACTATTAGAAGACCAATAGTGTTAAATCTTTAGAGAAAAGCAGAAACAAACATTTAAGAAGACATAAAATTTTTTAGATAATATATACCCATATGCCATATACTCCCATATACTCTGTTTCCTGGGATAGATGATTTGTCCCTTTTCTTCAGTTGTCTCATTTGTCTTGTGTCCTTCAGATTCCTTAACCTTCATTCTCCTAAAAGACAAAAACAAAAACCTTCCCCCAAGACTAATTTTGGGGATGTTCCTTTTTGGCAAGTTATTATCTGATTAAATGAAAAGACATGTGTTACAGGTACAAGTTAGTTTAAATTGGATGTTCATGCTGGTTGATGAACTATCACCTCCTCTAATTAAGAGGTTTCTCTTGTTCAAATCGAACCTTTATCAATTTTGATGGTACCCACAGCTTATCTTCTCCTATAGAAACAAAAGCAAAACCTCGTCCCCAACGTAATACATACCCTGGCTTCCATTCTGAGGTCAGCACATCCTTAAAGTATATAGGCTGATTTAATTCTGTAGTTTTTTCTATTACCCAATGTCTCTCTGCAGCTGTTGTTCCTTTCTCATTGGCATTCAGAAAATTCAAAGTTAATAGAGCATTATGCAGTCTATTTCTGGGGTTTTTTGTTACTCCTTTCTGTTTATTTAGCATATCCTTTAGAGTTCTGTTTGATCTTTCTATAACTGCTTGACCTGTAGGATTATGTGGTATACCTGTAATATGCTTTATATTGTAATAAGCAAAAAACTGTTTCATTTTAACAGAGACATATGATGGAGCATTGTCAGTTTTGATTTGTGCAGGTATACCCATAATGGCCATAATTTCTAGCAAATGAGTGATTACAGAATCAGCTTTTTCAGAACTCAAAGCAGTTGCCCATTGAAATCCTGAATAAGTATCGATAGTGTGGTGTACATATTTCAGTTTTCCAAATTCTGCAAAGTGAAACACGTCCATCTGCCAGATTTCATTCCTCTGAGTACCCTTTGGGTTACATCCTGCTGGTAATGGTGTTTGATTATAGAAGGAACAAGTAGGACATTTCTTTACTATTTCTTTGGCTTGTTGCCAGGTTATGGGAAAATCCTTTTTTAAACCTTTACTATTGACATGATGTTTTTTATGAAATTCTGAGGCCTCCAGCACATTTCCTATCAATAATTTATCAATCTCATCATTGCCTTGTGCTAGAGGGCCTGGCAGACCAGTATGAGATCGGATGTGAGTTATATATAAAGGATGACTCCTTTTCCTGATTGTATCTTGTAATTGAATAAATAGTGAAGTTAATTCTGAAGCATCAGGGATAAATTCTGCAGTCTCAATATGTAATACCACTCTTTCAGCATACTGAGAGTCAGTTACTATGTTGAGAGGTTCTGAAAAATCCATTAATACCAACAGAATAGCATACAATTCTGATTTTTGCACTGAATTATAAGGACTTTGTACCACTTTACTTAAATTTTCTGATTTGTAACCTGCCTTTCCTTGTTTGTTGGCATCTGTATAAAATGTACGAACTCCAGATATGGGTTTTTGCCGTACAATTCGAGGCAAGATCCAATCAGCTCTCTTTATAAAATCAATTCTGTTGCTTTTGGGATATTTGCTGTTAATTTCTCCCAAAAAATTACTGCAAGCTCTTTGCCAAGGTTCACTTTCTGTCCATAATTTTTCAATGTCCTCCTTAGTTAAAGGTACGACAATTTCTGCTGGGTCTATTCCTGCTAATTGACGAAGTCTCAATTTTCCTTTCCAAATCAAGTCAGAGATTTTTTCCCCATAAGTTTTTAATTTTTTATTTGGTTTATTTGGTAAAAATATCCATTCCAATATAATATCTTCCCTCTGCATTAATATTCCAGTAGGGGAATGCCTAGAGGGTAAAATAACCAAAATGCAATCCAGCTTTGGATCAATACGATCCACGTGCCCTTCATGTACTTTCTTTTCTACCAAGGCCAATTCTTTCTCAGCTTCAGGTGATAATTCTCTTGGACTATTTAAGTCCTTGTCACCTTCTAAGGTTTTGAACAAATTAGTCAGTTCATCATTTTTTACCCCAACAATAGTTCGTAGATGAGAAATATCTCCAAATAATCTTTGAAAGTCATTAAGAGTCTGTAGTCTATCTCTCCTAATTTGCACCTTTTGGGGTCTAATTTTTTGTAGCTCTATTTTATATCCTAAATAATTAATAGAATCTCCTCTTTGTATTTTTTCAGGAGCAATTTGTAATCCCCAGCAAGGCAAAATTTTCTTTACTTCTTCAAACATTCTTTCTAAAGTATCTGCATTTGAGTCAGCTAGTAAAATATCATCCATATAATGATAAATTATAGATTTAGGAAATTTTTTACGTATCACTTCCAATGGCTGTTGTACAAAATATTGGCACAGAGTTGGGCTATTTAACATTCCCTGTGGGAGGACCCTCCATTGAAATCTTTTAACCGGTTGAGAATTATTATAAGTAGGCACTGTGAAAGCAAATCTTTCTTTGTCCTTTTCTTGTAAGGGTATTGAAAAGAAACAGTCTTTTAAATCAATAACTATGAGAGGCCATCCTTTTGGTAACAGAGTAGGCAAAGGAATTCCAGATTGTAGAGAGCCCATCGGCTGAATTACTTTGTTAATTGCTCTAAGGTCTGTTACCATTCTCCATTTACCAGATTTCTTTTTAATAACAAATACAGGAGAATTCCAAGGGCTGGTTGACTGTTCAATATGATGAGCATTTAACTGTTCTTCTACCAGCTCTTCTAAAGCCTGGAGTTTCTCTGTTGTTAAAGGCCATTGTTGGACCCATACAGGCTTGTCTGTTAACCATTTTAAAGGTAGAGCTGTTGGTATTTTTGGAAGATTATCAGTTGTTGTGCCCTGTTCCTGTATAATATGGATGGCTGGTGACCACTCAAAATAATGCCTTCTAATATTTCTCTCAGAAACATGTGCTAGTTTATGATTTGTTTCTGAGATTGGAGGGATTTTAATCTGAGTATTCCATTGTTGCAACAAGTCTCGACCCCACAGGTTCATAGCTATGTTAGCGACATATGGTTTTAATTTTCCTCTCTGTCCTTCTGGACCTATACATTCCAGCCATCTTGCACTCTGTTTCACTCCAGATAATGTCCCAATTCCTAACAGTTGAATGTTTACCTCCTGAAGAGGCCAAGCTGGATGCCAAAATTCTGGTGCAATTATGGTAATGTCCGCACCTGTGTCTACCAGACCAGACAACAAAACACCATTTATTTTTATCGTTAATTTTGGTCTCTGTTCATTAATAGAAGTTTGCCAAAAAATTTTCTTTATGTTTTCTCCTGAATTTTCTATTCTCTCTTTTTCATCATCCTGACCAGCCTGATTTATTCCAATAGTCATTTGGTTATTTAATCGCTCAGAGCAGGGATTTCCTCTACAGCTGCAGGAAAGGTTTGAACTGGTTTTGTTATGGGGGCCTGCATGAGGCCCCTCCGGGAGTTTCCCGAAAACTGAGGCAAAGGATTACCCTGTCTGTCCTTTGTTGATCTACATTCGTTGGTCCAGTGTTTTCCCTTACCACACCTTCTGCATACTCCAGAAGGAAGGGGCATTCTGTTGCCATTGTTCCTTGAAGAAATATTGCTTCTAGGAATGACCTGTTTACATTCCCTTTTAAAATGTCCTTGCTTTCCACACCCAAAACATCTAACACTCCTCAAACCTTTTGAAATTACTTCTCCTACCCACGTATCATGCTCATCAACCTCAACATTAATTGTTTCTCTAATCCAATCTTCCATAGGTGCAGATCTTGCCCTTAACGGCCTGATTATTCTTTTGCATGCTGCATTCGCATTCTCAAATGCCAAAGCTTCAATTATTGCCTTACTAGCTTCTGATCCTGAGACCATTCTGTTTACTGCTGAAGCCAGTCTTTCTAAAAAATCTGTGAAAGATTCTTTAGGGCCTTGCATAACCTTTGTGAATGACTCATGTTTTTTTCCTGGTTCATCAACTCTGTCCCATGCATTCAAGGCTGCCATTCGACATAAAATTACGGTTTGAACATCATATAAACATTGTGTTTGTATTGAAGCATATTGGCCTTCTCCAATAAGCTGATCCTGACAAACTTGTATTCCTTTATCCCTCCATTGTGTTTCTACGTTTCTAGCTTCCTCCTTAAACCAAGTCAGAAATTGAATTCTCTGGCTGGGTTCCAGAACAGCTTGTGCAAGGTCCCGCCAGTCCTGTGGTATAATCCTATTATATGTTGACCAAGAGTTTAACATTTGCTTTACATATGGGGAATGCATGCCATAAGATACTATTGCCTCCTTAAACCTTTTAAAATCCATCAGTTCAATTGGAGCCCAGATATTTTGTGTAGCCATTTGATCAGGCATCTGCTGTACGGTTACAGGATAAATTAAGGATGATTGTGTGAAAACAGGCTTTCTTTCTGTAACCTTATGATCCAAACTTGAACCAACTTCACTGTTAAAATTAACAGGTTTTTCTAAAGCTGTTATCCTGGCACTTAAATCGACTATCTTTTTAAATAGTAAAATGAGAATAAGCATGGTGATTAACTGCATAATTCCCATAATACTAATCTTTTCATATAGTTGTTCCATTGTCAGACTGCCTAAAATTTCAAACAAAACCCAATTTTCTTCCAATGTACACAGGAAACCCATTTTTTTAAATGTGGAAAAAATTTGTCGTTTAAATAGTTTCCTTTATGACTTACCAAATCTGCGTAGAACAGTAGAAATCCGAGCGAATTTCAAAACAGCCACCTAGAGTCCTAGGTGTAAATCCAGAGAGAGAGAGACAGAGAGAGAGAGAGAGAGAGAGAGAGAGAGAGAGAGAGAGAGAGAAACAGAGAGACAGAGAGAAAGCAAGAGAGAAAGCAAAAGGAAAGCGAAAGTGAAAGTGAAAGTGAAAGTGAAAGCAAAGGGGTAGCCGGCTAAAGCTTAAAGCCAGCCACTTGTTCCCTCTTGAGCTGAGTCAAGGCTTGGCTTTACAGGCAGGGGGCCCTGTTTAGCAGGGCAGGCCTGAGCTGTTTGTAGCACTGGCTTTAAGCAAGCAGCTCACAGTCCAGCCTGAGCCCAGACCTGGGCTGGGGCTAGGGAGCCGGCTGCTCCGGCTAGGGAGCCGGCCCCAAGCAGTTTTTAATGGATTCTTGTCACGTTGGGCGCCAGATGTAGATGTAACCAATCGTCTTATTAAAATAAGAAACACAGAGCCAAGGTAAAAGAGAAAAGCCGAGAGGTCAGAGCTCAGAGATAAAATCTTACCTCCTGCAGTGCTCCTAGCTTCCCCGAGAGAGGGAGGTACTTCCTGTGTCCCTGTTTAAATAATCTTTCTGTTCTGCCTTCTCATTGGTTGTAAACCCAACCACATGACTGCCTCATCACTGCCTGTAAGTACCGCCCTCCAGGTCTTAAAGGCGTATGTCTCCAATACTGGCTGTATCCCTGAACACACAGAAATCTACCTAGCTCTTCTAACCACCACGCTCTTGCTATGGCTCTAATAGCTCTGACCCCAGGGCAACTTTATTTATTAACATAAAATTAAAATAACATTTCAGTACAAATAAAATATCACCACACAATAGTTTCTTCAAACTCACAGTAAGATTAAAAGGGAGGAACCGAGATGTGAAAGTCCAGTGAGGTGGCCTGGTAAATGTATGCTGTCATCTTCACGAACTGATTATTCAAATGTGGTTTCTTGGTAGGGGACCGGCTGCTTTGTTCAGCTCCATTTCATAACTTCATGCAACACTAACACATGATCTCAATATGAGCACTGGGACCCTCAAGGGACCAGTATCACTGATCATTCCTCACTTTAATACCTGTCTTCAAACTTGGCTAAAAATGGGTTCATTAAACTTTTCAGACAAAACTACAATTTCTATAGAATGTTGTCAAATGAGTTTTAGATAGACTTAACACTAAATTATAAATATGAACAGACAAATATTACCATCTTTTTTCTCCTTTCCAGTTTAGGTCACTCCCTGAAAATGCTATGACTTATTTGCTTTGCCTTTCCGTTCTCTCTCAAGGCCAGGGAGGGTTGCCTGAATACAAAACAGCAGACACTTCACACAGCACGTTTAAGATGAGTTCTTGTTTGGTTTTCATGGAAATGTCAGAATCCATCAATTTAAAGAGGGCTTTCTTGTTGGTATGCTATTGAAAGAAACCTCTGAGAAAGAACTAATTGGCAGCTAGGAGATTTAAACTGTTATTTAAATAAGAGAGAGATGTTGAGTGGCAGCTGGAAGAAGCATGCAGGCTTACAGCACATGGTGCTTAGAAGAAGACCAAGGCAGGAAAATGAGACACTGGAAAGGGTGAAAAACATCAGCAGGGATAAACTAAGGCAGTAAGTTTCTGTGTGTCATAGTAAAAGTCTATTTGATTCAGTGACATGTAAACAGAAATTTCTGTCCTGCCAATAACTTCCAAATACTTGGCAGCCGCTTTCCAAATAATTGACTTGGAAGCTTAATATTACTTATAAATGTTTGGCTGAGTTATAACTAGCTAGCTCTTACATCTTAAATTAACCAATTTCTATTAATCCACGTATTGCCACATGGCCGTGGCATTACCAGTCTGCTGGCATGCTGCTCCTTGGATGGATGGATGGCTTCTGCTTCGACTCCTCCCTTCTCTCTTCCTGTATTCCATTTGGCTTTCCTGCATAGCTATATTCTGCCTTGACCAATGGGAGTAACACATATTCACAGCATATGGAAAGACTGTCAAAGACTGTCACACAGCAATGACATAAAAGAATTTAGAAGATTTTCAGTAGCATAAAAGGTCAAAAGACACAATTATTACCATAGCAATATATTATGGAACTGTATACTGACACTGTACATGAAAGACGAGTCAGGGGATCCGGAAGTCAGCTGTGAGACTATGTCTTTTTGAAATGACAGGGAAGCTGTACCCATACCTCAGCAAAACAAGACCTGAACAATGACAGTATCAATAGACAAGCTAAGCCAGAAGGGAGAAATCTCAGAGGACCCCATCAAGGAACAACACAGGTAATTAATTAATTCTAAGGGATAGAGCATTAATCTTTCCCAAGGATGAGCCTGCTAACCAGTTACCCAATACCAGGAGGTCGTCTTGAAGTCATACACACACACACAAGCAACATTAAATGAGCCCATCAGGTTATATTTATTTATTTATTATGTGTTTATATGTAACAATAATAATCAAAGAAAAGTAGGGAGGGGGCACATGGGAAGGACTACAGAGAGGTAACAGGAGGAGTTGGAAGAAGGGTACATGGGAAGGAAAGGGAAGGGAAGAAGTGATGTAATTACATTTTAGTTAAAATAAAAAAATAAAAACATACAACACTCGGTTATCTTAATCCTTCTATTAAAATACTGTCATATGTAAATACTTCACATTCACATGAAAAAGAACATAAAAAATAGAAATTAATATATTGGAGCATCCTTTCATAATTGTAATAACTGGTCAAATAACATCACCAGTTTTTGCCCTATTTACTCAAATGGCTTTGTATCTTCTTGGAAAAGCTAGGCATTTGTCAAATTGACTGTACATCTTTAGAACTGGCTGTTTCTTGACCCCAAGCTTTTCTCAACAGTCAAATGTTCTTTGTAGACAAGTTAGTTTAGCTCTCTATAAGAAAGCATGTGCTTTAGCTTGGAAGCTGTATTTCACATCCAGAGGCTACACACTTGACACCACACATCCTAATAAGGCATATTAAATCAATTCCTATAGCTACTGTTTACTTCCCCTCTCACTGACTTGATCCATACTTTTGAGGCAAGTTTGAGAAATGAAAACACACTATAGTGAAGGGTCTGTTAAAGTCCACACTACAGATCTGCTTGATTTTTCACGCCCTCTTCTGTGTTTTTGTCATTGTGATTGATACAAATTAATTTAAAAAACCTTTGAAATAGAATGGACACATTGCAGAAGAATTTACTGATAGCACTGCATATTTTTATTGGTATCTCTGGATTCTCCCAATGCAGGATGTAATTGGCTTGAAAACAACCTCAGGAAACCTCTTACCTAATTACACACATAGTCGCTGGGTCCTGAAACCTCCAATGAGGCTCATTCTAGTTTATTGACTAAACAGGTATTTATTCATGATGGAGTTATACCAGTCTTGTGGGTGAAAGCTTATTTTAGAATTTTTTTCCCAAAATATTTTAAAAACATTTATATAGTTATAATAAAATTATTATAGCAAAAGATGCATTTTAAGCATTCAAAGCCAAGGAAATAGAGAAGAGACAACTTAAAAATAAGTAAATATTTACTTTTTCTGGTAAAATAATGCTACCAATTGTCCCATCCATTCCTTCTTCTACCATTATCATTCAAGATGATTGTTAGGGCTGGGGGGTTGCTCTGTAGTTAGGGCATGAGCATCTCTTGCTGAGGGCCTTCTCAGCACCCCTTCCAAGCAGCTAGCTCCCAGCCTCCTGTAATTGCAGCTCTAGAGAATCGCATGTCCTCTCCTGGTTCCTAGGCATTTGCACTTGTTGCACCAGAACATAACCACATCCACATACTTTTAATTAAACAAAATATATTGAAAATAATAGCCGATCTCTTTCGAGCTTGGTCCTCAAAGAAAATGAGAAACACAGGGAGGTCAAGTGTTTGCCAGTGTAGCTGAATTTTATAAAACTGGATATTATTGGGCCCTTAAACAGAACTCTTTTGTTGAATTTACACAGCCAAGTTTAAATAACTAGTTCACAAGTTCTTAGAGTTAAGGTCAAATAATATATTTCTAATTTCAGGAACAGTTTTCCTCAGATTTTCCTAAATCCTCTAACATTATTTTCCAATAAGTAATTCTATTCCATGTATTATTTCCCCTTAAATGCAGATTGATCCTTTATGCCCAACAAGCTCTTTGTGTATGAAAATGGACCTGTATGGAGGTGAGGACAAATGGGTATGGGGAAGTGGTGATAATCTAACCTTCAGATTCTCTATTAAAAAATATAAAGTGTAGCATTTCTGTATCCTGGGGAAATGATGTTGCTATGGCGACTGCCTTTATGAATCCCAGTGAAACTGACATTAGCAACAGTCCTCTGATTTCAGCTGCCAGTGAGTTAAGGTTGCTCAGCCTCCAAAGATTTCTGTTGGTTGTTGAATATGTATCTCCATGGCAGCAGAGCGAACCATGTAAGATATCTATAGGAAGTCATCTTTTCCTATAACAAAGTAGGGAATGGGAGATAAGACACCCAAACTTTTGAAGAGGAGGATTTGTGTTCTCATTGCATCCAGAATATCCATGAAATATCTTTTTGTAGTTATACATATAGGAAAAAAGAAAGGCTTATGTTCAAGATGCTGCTGCAATGAGGAATGAACCTAGGACCCTGTGCAGGCTATGGAAGCTCTCTACTACTTTAGTATCATTATTTTTTTGTGTGTACATATATATATAAACAAATACATATTTTATGTATTTATTGTAAATATATGATATATGTACATATGCACATATATACTTGTGCATATATACACAAAAATATTTTGTATATATATATATATATATATATATATATATATATATTCTGTGTGTGCATGTGTGTGTGTGTGTGTGTGTGCATCTGTATGTGTGTGCAGTCATCAGGCTTGGTGGCCAGTGCCTTTACATGAGGAACTATCTCATTGGCTCCTTCTTGTCATTTTATAGTTTGGTTGTTAACTTTATAGTATAGTTAAGTTGTCCAGGTTGACCTTAAACTTGGGATCCTCTTACATAAACTGTGTCATGAGGCTTGATTCTGAAGATTATTTTTTGTGCCTTAAGATATAACTTCATAAATAAAAATTTTGCACAAATAAAACTTCCACACCTTAATTCGATCTCTGTTTGCTTACAAGAAATATAGCAAATTCCAATTAAGATTTTTAAGTAACATTGTAAACAATTTACAACAATAACATATGTCCTCTGCTCTGCTTCATGATATGGAAATATGGCTTGTCTTTCTGAATGTTACTGCAATTCCAATTCCATTATTCAAGAAGACAGAGGATAAACTTAAACTTACTGAAACTAAACCAAAATGATCACATATTTTTTAGTTTAAAGACCCCAATGGCCATGCTGAGAAATAGTAAAGTATTTTTCCTTGACAAGAAGTTGTTTAATGTGTCAGGATTTAATTTACAAAGGGCTACTTTCTAACATATTGTCCCCTTTAAAGGTGATGGTTTGATGATCATGGAACTCTCACTCTACATAATCCCCTCATGGCCCCCCTCCCCCAATCTATTTATACGTTATGCATTCTGTTATAATATTGGTTTGCCTGACTTTTTAAACCATGCTTTTCCCAGACCATAGGACCCTGGGATGCTGGATCTGTGCTTTAAGTCTATATATCTTCAGAAAATACATAATATAGTGCATGAAATGGAAGGCCTGGAGTGTTCATTGAGAAAATACAAGTTATGTCCTGCTGAAGATCTTTGAAAATTCACCTCACCTCATAATTTGAAAAAAAATTATAGAAATGTTTGTTTTGGTGTTTAGTTGATTATATGTCTTAAAACATCCAGATTTTTCTTATTCTTGAGATGGATTTGTGTTCCAGGTGAGACTATATTAAGTACTGGACAGATATAAAAACAAATAAGCTATCACTTAAGTTTTACCGCAGTAAGTGCTGTATATCAGTTCCTCTGTGATTCAAATGGTCCACCCTGCAGGAAAGCACCTTAAGACAGAAGATAAACAACTCAAAATGGCTCCAGGAACTCCCTGAAACTGACCAGATTCACTAGGCTCCTCCCTCTCAATAGTAGACAATAAAGACTGCTGAGAGTCACTCTCAGATAAGGCAAGCAGCTAAGGAGATTGTGAGACCAGACCTGCTGCCTGGAAGGGGTTTCGGCCACTGAGCCGGCTGAAAAGGGCACTCTCCTACCCACTGAGCTGCCTGCAGGTTGTCTAGTGTGCTCTAGGTTCCTAACTTTTGTCAGCTGTCACTTGTGTTGGGGTGGGCTTTGGTGACTCAACTACCTTTGAATAATTTCTGCTCCTGTAAGTAATCCCAATGAAATGCATTGTTTCACCAAGTTGGACTTGGGTGGTATCTATACTTTGGTCTATTGTGGGCCCCATCTGGGATGGGTAGATGTGTGTGTAGTAGGAAAATTATGTCACACAACAATAAGATATTTTAATGTATTTGAAAAATAAAACAGCCTACGATGGTCACACAGAAAATGGACTTATTAAAAACCTGTTACTGAACATGCTCTGGAAGATGGACTGCAAGACTGAAATGAGTAACATTTGTCTCTAATAAGTTAATATCACCTTTGAAAATCCTTCACATGAGTGAACGCTAATATGCATTGTTTTAGAGTGAGGTTTCATTAGATTTGTGGGATCAATTGCTTAGTGTCTTTCTTCTCCTGGGGTTGATCAGAGGACTCCTCTCTTCTAGAGGGTTGTTTTTAGTCTATTTTTATACTGTATTTCTTCAAAGCACTGGCTGTCTCCAGAGGTCCATTTAACTCCCTGTCCCTTTAGTCCCAAATTCTGTGTGAAGAGCTGTGCCCATTGGTTTTCTAAAATATAATTGGAGAACCTCAGAATCTGCTGTTCTGAATCTCCTGCTGCTCCTAAAGCCTTTTACATTTTCTGTTACAGACTCAGTCTCTCTCTGTCTCTGCCTCTCTTTCTGTATATGTGTCTGTTTGTCTCTGTCTGTCTGTCTGTCTGTCTGTGTGTGTCTCTCTCTATCATCCACTCAAGCATGAGCCAAGAAAGCCATCTTAGTCTTAGCTTTCTCCATTATCCTGCATACCTCAGATCCTTTGATTTATATCCCTAAATATTTCTGGAATCTTGACCTTCCTCACCAACTCTCCTGCTTGATATTCTCTAATTGTCTCTCACCCCACACTCTAATTGGTCTTCCATTTTTCAAACTTGACCTTTTTGAAATCCATTCACCAGTCTGAAAATAATCTATCCAAAATAAAATTGACCTTTAGAAAAAAATCCATCAAAGACTACTCATTTTCTGCCCACTTATATGAGGCTTCTGTGACCCACCCTTGCCCGTCCCAAGAGTTTTGTTTTTTTAATCTGGACCTGACATTTTCCTCTTTTCACTGGTTTCCCAACTGTAGAATTTATGTTCTCAAACATTGTTGGCCTTTTCTTGAGTTGAAAACTTTTTTGACTTGTTCATATTCTCTTGTTGAACAATCCACTAAAGCACTGCATTACTTCTGAAGACTCTTGTCACTTTCTTGAAGTACGTATCCTTTTTCTTGGGAATTCCCATAGTTTACCATTAATCACAAGATTATATTAAAATTATGTCTATTTGTTTCTTTCCTACCAGACATCTAATTTCTTGAGAGGCCAAATTATTTCTTCTTCCTCTTCCCCAAGGCCTAGTGTGTAGTCATAGTCAAGCACCTGGGATTAAACAGAGATGATATAAGACAAGGAAAACTTGTTGTAGTCTCATTTATCATTACAAACTAGAAATTTCTCCCAATGCTAGGACAGAAAAGACCACATTTTTATATCATCTTTATCATATAATATTGATTGCCACTCTACTAGATGCTAAACATAAAGTGTTAAACTTTTACCTGCGCCATAAACCCAGGTAATCTCTCAAAAATTATTGCAAAGATGAAGAGGAAAATGGAGAAGGTCACTCACTGAACTAATAAGGGACAGAGTGGGACTGTTCATAGAGATAAATTCTCACCAATATTGCCTTAGGTATGGCCAAGTAACCTCATGTCCAAGTTTTACATTAAGTTAGGCATCTTAATGAAAGGGGTACATATGTTTACAGCCATGTGTGTGACATTGGTGCAGGAATTACTTGTGCACCCAACGAAATTTGACAATGAAAATACGCTGCTCTTCCTTGAAGGTGAGCTTTCTCAGTAATGGCTATAGCATGAAGAATAAGCAGTCCATGGGGATCACGTGGAGTACCACAGCAATTTGGCATGTGCTGCTGTGATTATTTGAATGACTTCTGTGTGACTACTTATCCTCCCATAGAAATTTGCTGTAATAACCGTAGATTAATGACCTTTCATGCTTATTAAGCTCCAAGGCTGAATATGTCTGACAATTTGGGAGCCTGGTAACCTTGGCAAAGAAGATGACGTGTGTCAATTATACTTCTCTTTGTATATTCTGGAAATATTCTAGTTTTTGTGGCCTGTCTTCAGGATGACAATGACAATATAAATGCATAACCATTATTCTATATGCTATGTCTTTACAATTATATTTATTTATTATGTATTTATTTTATTCTTTGAGAATTCCATACATATACACAATAAATTTGATCAGATTTAACCCTTTGTTTCCCCTTCTCACTCCTCCAGTATCTTCCTAACATGCCCCCTCTCAACTTCATAACCTCTTTTTTTTTTATAGCTACTAAATCCAGTGAGTGCTGCCCATATGTGATGAGTATGGGACCACCAACTGGAGCTGTGGAGGGAGAATCAGTTTTCTATGATAGGCACTATCTTTAAAGAACATTTTGCAAAGCAATTGTGACCTTATCTGCTGAAAACAACAGTCTTTAGTCTGGAGTGCATTTTCTTATCAATTTTGTATTTATATTCTGCACAATTGTGCTTCTGCACACAAAATCATGCAGCAATCATTGCAGAAGCTAACAGAATGCTAATAACATGAACGTGATTCAGGTCACTGCTAATACTTTAGCAATGAGTGTTAAACTGAATTCCAAATTTTGGTAATGTGCTGTGTTTGTAGACCTTGTTGTTTTTAAGATGTCAAAATAAAATTGCAAAGTAGAAGGCAAGCCTGTGAAAGTGTTTCCTCTGTCTCAGTCTTAGGTTGCTAGTCCCGGACATTGGTTACACTTGGTCACACCATTCTACAGGGGAAGAAGAGTGCAAACAATTTCTCTTAGAAAGCACTAACGTTACAAGTATCATTACTAATTTTAAGGAGTAGAGTTGCATGTTAACAGTTGTCTGTGTTGACGTATAGCTTTAGCTCATTTTTCACTGTTTATATTAACATGTACTGTGAACATGAAAATACCATTATTTCATTATTTGTCTGAATGCTTCCAATTCACAAATCCAAACATGTTTAATGAGTCATAATACTTTTAATGCTATTGGTTACATGAAGTTTTGCAGGTTTTTGTACACATAGTCTTAGAAATGCCCTTATTTACTACATGTATTAAATTGCATCTTATAATGAAGAGAAAATTTCTATTGAGTATTAACAGTAAAAAAATAACTTTTATTTTTAACTATTACTGTTCAAGATCTCACTAGTTCTTTATCTAATTAAATTATTTACTTGTACTTTTTATGTACAAAATCCTATTATTTGTGAAACTTTACTTCTAATCTTATTACCTTATTTTGTCTGACAACTTTATCTGGTAGTGATAAAGCACAATGTCTAAGCACTCAGTAATATAGTTCATGCTTTATTTTTCTAAGTGATACTGCAATTCACTTTAGTTTTCAAATTTTCTGAGAAGAGGACATCAGTATTGTCAGAATAGGAGGCCCTTGGCTTTCTATCTTCTATGGGTGCACAAATAAACAGATCAATTTCCTTTGAGAGAAATCCAGAAACTTATCTAAACCATGCAACTGAGAAAATATCAAAGCGAGTAGGAAATTTTAGACACATTCAGACCATGTCCATGCATAAAGTCCTGGGTTTGATACCCTGTACAGCATAAAGTATTTATGAGGATCCCTGAAGCAGGGCCTATGCCTATATCAGAACTTGAGAGGCAAGAGATGAAAAATCAGAAATTCAAGATCATACTAGGCTTCTTAGCAAACATGAGGCCAACCTGTAATATCCGAGGAAAAAAACTCTTAGGAAACACGTCCAAAGTACTCAGGAGGCCATTGAGACAGGAGGTGGCTCACCAGACATAGGTCCTGGCTGCCTAGCCAACAACCTACCTGGATTTCCTCTTTGGAACTCACATGGTAGATGGAGAGAATCAAATCCTGCAAGTTGTTCTCTGACTTCCACATCCCCACTGTTGTGCATGCACACTTGCATACATACACACACCCACAAACATATAAAAATCAATAAATGAACACAAAAATGTAGGTTAAAAAATAACAAAATGCTCAAGACTGAATACCCAAGGAGTGAAATATCTGTATATAGAAACTAAAATATTGACGAAAGAAACTGAAAAATTTCTTTTTGTAATTAAATGTTAAAAAAAGGCCCATGCTTATGGATAAAAAGCAATGATGTTAAAAGTGCCCACATCACCTATTATAATCTGTTTTATGTTGTTGTAAAAGAGCCTGTGTAGCCTATTAAGAAAAGAGGCAATTTGGATCATCATTTCTGGTGGCTGGAGTGTTGAGATGGCTTGTTGCCAGTGTCCTGGTTTTAGGTCAGATGGCTGCACACAAGCCTGTTTAAAAAAAAAAAAAGAAAAAAGCAAACCAACAGTATGAAGAAGGGGCATGTGTATGAGCTAGGACCATGAATCTGTATGGAACAGGTTCACTCTTTTAAATTTTCATTTTTCACTCTTTTAAATTTTCATTTATCTATCTGTCTATCTATCTATCTATCTATCTATCTATCTATCTATCTATCTATCTATCTATCTATCATCTATCTGATGTATATGGGTATTTTGCCCTTTCCTGAATGTATTTTTGTCCATCATATTTGTGTCTGGTAAAATTGAGGCCAGAAGAGGGTATAGGATCCCCTGAGACCAAAGTCACCAGCCTATCTGTTGGTGCTAAGAATTGAACCCATGTTTTCTTGAAGGTGTTAACCACAGACCATGTCTACAGTCTCCCAATCAGTAAAAATAAATACATTTTAGATGTATGGACGCTTTGCCTGGGTTTAATCTCCACTGCAGCACCACTTGTGTGCCCCTGGAGGCCTGACGAAGACATTAGATTACCTGTAACTGGATTTACAGATGGTTAGGAACCACTATGTGAATGTGGGAATAGAACCTGGGACCTCTAGGGGAACAACCAGTGCTCTTAACCATTGAGCTATCTCTCCAGACCCCAGGTTTACTCTTTTTCTGACTGTTCTCTCACAGGAACAAATCTACACTTGGTAGACTTGATCTACTACTGGAAGCCAGATTTTAATACATTTATGATGGTGAAGACACCCTGACCTTATTGATTCCAGTGGAGCCCATGTCTGAATGGCCCCAGCACTACAGAACAAGCACTCTTAGGTCCCAGACTTCATCTTGGAATATCCATGAAGTAAGCTCTTTGTCAACTAGAGCAGTATCCTAATCATCTACAGAGTCAAACAATCCCTAACAATATCCCAGTGATGTTTCAACAGAATTTAAAATTTTTTTAATTACTTCAAACCATGAAATAACCAAGGCAACAGTGCAATTTTATAAAAGGGCAAAGTTATAAATGCCATACTTCCCCTCATTTCAATTTATATTACAGGCATGGTAATCAACAGACTACAACACCACATAAAATCAAACACATGAAACATCCAAGAAATAAATCTAATTTTCTATGGTCAAATAATCTTGCCAACCACACACAATAGAAAATTATATTCTCTTCAACAGATGGTTCTCCAAAAACTGAATATATCCAACCCCAAAAAGGGGAGAGAGAGAGAGAGAGAGAGAGAGAGAGAGAGAGAGAGAGAGAGAGAGAGACAGAGAGACAGAGACAGAGACACAGAGAAAGCCAACGAAGAAACTCAAAAGCTTAGAATATGACTTTCATGGAATTTATTTGGCTTTGTATGCTGTTTCCAAATCTTTCTTTAATCATAAAAACTCAAGAAGCATGACTCAAATTTCTCCTTTCAAAAGTTCTTTTCTCTTGGTACCTACTTTCAGAAGATGTGTAGATGTGAATCTACCAGAACCTGTTGCCAGAACAATATCATGGTGCATAGAACTTTTAATATTATACATTGGGAAACAAGGGACCAGGATGTTTTCCTTTATCTGATACGGACAGGGTTGAAAGAATTATCTTACACTCCTTTTGTTCACAAAGCACCATGGAAGCAACCTCTTTGAACAACAAGAGTACGATAAAGTTGATTTTCTTTTTCCACTTAACTTTATTAAATATCCAGTTCATAGAAAGCCAGCAGACCAGTGAAATGAACCATTCTTATCTGGTGATTTTAGTCTGCCTCCAAGGAAGCAGCTTTATTTTGGATTGATGCTGTCAACAGATAAGGGAGTTCTGTTCATATTTGGTAATTTACTCATAGTGGGCTTGGACCGAGATTAAAGGATAAAATATTTCCTTTAGGAAAAAACAAAAGTGAAAAGAGGATCTCATCCAGTGGATACAGAATAATGCCTTATACAGACCCATGCACACACACACAGAGACAGGCACACCAAAATAAAGTAAAGAATACTAGAAGTCAGTACAATAAACCATGAGGGTGCAGAACACCAAAAGAAAATTTCAAGTAATAACACAAAAACTTATTCTATTCTATGTATCACCTATTTTGCACTCTAGGTGTACTGTGACATCGTCAACCAAAAAAAAAAAAAGACATAGAAATGAATGGTTATGCTCTGATAATTTCATTTTAGTCATTTTTCTTCTGGTTTTGTTAAAGTATATTTGACAAGTATTATTATATACACTTGTGAGGAAGAACACGATGTGCTGAGGTATGTACACAGTGAGAAATGACAATGAACGGAGTAGCTAGCATATCCGTCATCTAATATGCTTGTCATTTATTTCTGGTAAGAATTTCTAAACTGTTCAACACTTTAGGGCATACTTCTTGACTGTGCTACTATGCAAGGTGACACAAACTAGAATAGCCAAGTAGGGAGTCTTTTCTAAAGAAGTATTCTTGTTGCTAATTGATGTAGGAAGGCCTCATCCACTACAGAAAATGCCATCCCTAGGCAGGTGGGCCTAAGATGTATAAGTAGCTGAGCAACCCAGAGAGCACAAGCATAAACAGCATTTTTTTGTTGTTGTTGTTTTGAGACAGGGTTTCTCTGTGTAGTTTTGGTGCCTGTCCTGGATCTCGTTCTGTAGACCAGGCTGGCCTTGAACTCACAGAGATCTGCCTGACTCTGCCTCCCAAGTGCTGGGATTAAAGGCATGCGCCACCACCGTCCAGCAAGCAGCATTTTTTTCTTCTTTTATTTATTTTATTTTACAATACTATTCAGTTCTACATAACAGCCACAGATTCCCTTGTTCTCCCCCTTCCTGCCCCCCTTCCCTTCCCCCCAGGCAAACCCCCATCCCCACCGCCTCCAGATCAAGGCCTCCCCAGAGGACTGAGATCGATCTGATAGACTCAGTCCAGGCAGGTCTAGTCCCCTCCTCCCAGATTGAGCCAAGCGTCCCTATGTAAGTCCCAGGTTTCAAACAGCTAACTCATGCAGCGAGCCCAGGACCTGGTACCACTGCAGCATTTTTTTTAATGACCCTGTTTGGTTTCCTGCCTCTAAGTTTCTGCTTGAGTTCCTTCTCTCAGTAATTGGCTGTAATATAGAAATGTAAGATGAAAGACATAAACATTTTCCTTCCTCAAATTAGTTTTGGTCAACATTTTATCACAGCAATATAAAGCAAACTATGACAACCATACACTAGATCATCAGAAATTATTAATCAATGACATAGGATCCATGTCCCTTTGATGCACCTTTCCTGGTTTCTGTGACACATACAGAAACATTATTCTGAATTTCTTAACACATAAATATTTTTTCTGCAATGGATAGTTCGAACTGGTGATTCTGGGAAGGTAAGCACTGGAAAGTTATATTCTGGCATCCTGATAATACCACTCCTTTCAATTCAGGTAAAATTTACACGCTATAAAATACACAGGTGTTAGGTATTAAATTTAATGAAGCTTAACAAATGATATGTATATCATTTTTAATGTTTTTACAGATGATCGTGAACTCTTGAATAGCATGCTCTTTGCTTCTTTAAGTTAAAAAATTTCATACATTTTATATTTTGAGCATATTCTGTCCTATCTACCAACTCTCCCAGTTCCTACTGTCTCCCCACAAGTCATGTTCTTTTTCTTTCTTAAAACAAACAAACAAAACCTAATCCATAATAAAACAAACAAGTCAAAGCAATAATAACAATGAAAAACAGAGAATTTGTTTTATGTTGTTCAATCATTCCTGAGCATGAGTGCTGTCCTGAAGTGTGATTGATATACCCTATCTCATGATGCTGAAGAAAAAGAAATTTTCCTTCTTGTAGCTACCAATTGTAAACAGCTTCTTGGCTAGGGGTGAGACTTTGTACTCACTTCCCTTTCTCTATGTTGGGGGTTTGTCTGGTTTGAACTTGTGAAGATCTTGTGCATGTTGTGACTGACTCTGAGTTCCTATTGGGTCTTGAAAACACTGTTTCACAGAAGTTGTCTGCCACCTCTTACTCTTAGAGATTTTCCACTCTCTCTTCCACATAGATCCTAAGCATTGAGGGGAGGAGTTTGATGAAGAGATCTCATTAAGGACCAGTGCTCCAAAGTCTCTCACTCTCTGTACATTGTCCAGTTGTCGGTCTCTATGTTAGTCACCATCGGCTGCAAGAAGAAGCTTCTCTGATGAGGGTTGAGTGATGTACTGATATCTGGATATAGCAATATGTCATTAGGAATCATTGTATTTTTATGTTCATTGGTAGTACCTTTCCCCTAGGATCCACAACCTATCTAGTCTCAGGTTCTTGCCTCATTAGCAGTTGTCGGGCAAAGGTTCCACTTCATGGAGCAAGCCTTAAATGCAACGAAAAAGTAGTTGGTTACTCCCACACCATTTGTGGCACTGTTGCACCAGTGGATATGTCTTGCAGGCAGGTCATTATTGAAGCTTGCAGAGTTTGTAGTTGTGTGATATTCATCTCCTCTGGCAGCTTGTATAGTATCTTTAAGCACTGTGAAAAATAGTTATCAGGAATGAAGTTGTAACCCATTCCTAGTACTGGGTCTTTTATTTGGTGTTCTTTGCTTCTTTCTTCTTCTATTTTAAGGCGCATTTTAGATATATTCTTATTTGAAACTGTTATTGACAACATTTCTCTTCTGTTACTAATCTTGCTAATGGCTGGTTATTACTATATATTTGTACTGTCAGTTTTGCTAGTGTATGGCCTGAAGGAAATAGAGACAAAATGAGAAATGTAAATGATATGAACACAAAGCTTCATACCAGGAAACATTGTCACCTCCCACTCAAGCAATCTGAGAGACCCTACCCTTTTCCTTCTTGGTGCAAAGAACAAAAATGAGTAGCATATGACAGCCTTGAGATACCAAATAAAACACCCAGAGGTATTTGGTATGTCTAACATCTTAAATGTCAAGAAAACATTATGGTGTTCCCATGTGCCCAAACTCATCAAATTCCATATATTATATATGTATCTATATAAAACAGTGTGCACCAATAAGGTTAAAATGAACCTTTCTTATACAAAGATTTCATGAGGGTATATATACACATATAACACATATCAGTGCATAGAAAAGGCAGCATGTCAGATTAGGTCCTGCTGCATAAGAGGACAGTGCTACTGCCATTAACTCTGGTTATCATGGCCACACTCTCTCCCATGGTACCCTATTCTACTCCACATTCTAGTAAGTTGTTATTGGGATTTTCCTTAATGTATTATTAATCCTTTGATTTGTGGAGGGGATGGACATTATGAGGTGGCTCTTGGGCAAATTTATTTATTCTAGTCATGATTCAATTGTTTACTTAGATGGTGACACAATTTTGTAGCATGTTATGAATATACTTCTCCAATTTCTGAGACTGGGGTGGATTTTTAAAGTTAATTTTTCTAGTTTTAAATCATTTTAGTTAGGTTCTGGAAGGAAAGCATTTATTGTCAGTATTTTTATCATGATCTTAAAGATGTAATCTTTACTCAGAGTCCCTGTAAATATCTCTTTGGAAGTTTCAAATCTAGGCATTGATATTTTCAAGTTAACAAGAATGAAGCAAAGGAGATAAGCCCTCTGTCCCAGGTTGCTTTCTGTTGCTGTGATAAACCAATCTCAGAGCAACTTGGGGGGAGGAAGAAGTTGGTTTCAGCATATTTTATTTCCAGGTCATAGTCTATCATGGAGTGAAGTCTAAGCAAGAACAGAAGCAGGGAGTGAAGCAAAACCCATGGAGGAAGAGCTGCTGTCTTGCTGACTTGCTGTCTAGGTCATGCTCAGTCAGCTTTGTCATGTCACCAGGACTGCCTGTGTAAGGCTGTTACTGTCCACGGTGAGTTGGACCCTTCCAATCAATCCACCATCGTGAGAGTTCCTTATAGACATAGCCACAGGCCAGTCTGATATGGTAAATTCCTGAACTCAGATTAGATTCCATCTTCCTAGGGGACTCTTGGTCTATGTCAAAACCAACTAGGACACCACTATTTAGATTTTCATTGATTTCAGATTGAGGATGAATAGCCTTTTTTTTTCTTCTCATCAGTACCACCTTATAGAAGTTTACCTGGCCGAATGTAGGCAATATATCCAAGGAGTTTTACAAAGCCCCTCCCCTGGCTGTGATTGGCTCTCCATATGACACTTGATATTGTTATGTACTCTTAGGCTTTGGAAAGTCATCATTTGGTACAGGGACAGGTAGAAAAAGCTTATTTTCAGAATTTCACTTTATTATGTTATGTGTAAGAGAATAAAGTGTCATAGTGTTCATGTAGGTAATTACATTTGAATGATGAATAATAGTCTATAAAATCAAATTGCCTATGACAATAAGCAGTATACTTGTGTTTTCTAATATTAGCCTTGTAATCTGGTAAGGTTAAGTTAATGTTAATAATTGTTACCTCTGTCTACAGCCAAGGAACTTCTAGAATCTCTTGGGTCTCTTCAGCTTCTCTTATCCAGAAGAGGATACTCTACATTTGCATGCATTAGCACGTTTTTCCCAATGACTTCCCCTTTCAAATTGACTCATGTAGGTTCATGTGTTCAAGTCCACATGTTTTTGCTAAAGATAGTGCCCTTTGTGGTCTGTCAAAACTTATACTCTACCATTTTTTAGTTACTTCTAGTAGCTTCTGTTCTATTCTAAGGTAGCTGAGGCTTTTGCTCCTGTCACAATCAAAAGAGACATGGGAGTTTAATGCTGTGCAGAGCAATGTACAACCGGCAGTACATCGTCATCTGTGATGAGTGTGCTGATGTTGTGGCCTCCTATCCTTGTCCTACAGGGTAGGCAGGTACCAGCACATGTTTCCAAGCAAGAGAAAGTTCTCCATAGAATCATGATGCTTCAGAAAGAGGCGGGCTTAGTACCTCTGTTACACTGTGTGTGTGTGTGTGTGTGTGTGTGTGTGTGTGTGTGTGTGTGTGTGTGTGTGTGTGTGTGTGTATTCAGTGTTCTCTTGTTCTTGGGGCTTCTTTAGTCATTCAAGAGGCAGAGAACACATATTCAAAGAATATGGGAACCAGAATGCTCTATGGCATTTGGTGCTAAACATAAACCTTTACTGGATTGTTACTCCACAAATTCCCCAGACTCTTTGATGGCTTCACTTACTAATAATTCAGACTGATCAAAATACATTTGAATTCTAGTAGTAGCCAGAGATTGTACTCAAGCTGTTAATTATCCCCATTCTTATACATGCATACTGATTTTACCTTATCTTTTGATATTATAACATAATTACAACATTTCTCCCTTTCCTTTTCTCCCTCCAAGCCCTCTGATACACCCCTCTCTGTTCTTTCAAATTCATGGCCTCTTTTTCTCATTAATTGTCATTACATGTATATTGTTTTGAAAATTAAAATTCTGTTCTCTCTTCCAGATTTTTAGAGCTCCAAACTTAATTTCAAACTATTGAAATTTAAATAGCTTGGTTTCCTGTGCGCAGACTTCTACTAAGCTTCCAAGAGAGAGGTGTGATGACCAGGCTTCACTGTCAGCTGCACTGTATTTAGAATCACCATGAAAGTAGGTCCATGGTTGTGTTTATGATGCATTTCCAACAAAGTTTAAGAGAGCAGTGAGGCTGAGTGTGGCAGTGCCTACATGAGCTGGGGTCCCAGACTAAACACAAGGAGGAAGCAGAAAGGAGATGGAGCACCAGCATCCTGAGTAGATGTAAGGTGACCAGCTGTCTCACACTTCTGCCACCCCCCTCAAACTGTGAGAAAAACAAAACAATGACAATAAAAAAAAAAACCTCCTCTCCTTCCTTAAGTTGATTTTGTGAGGTATTTTGTAACAGCAACAAGAAAAGTAAGTAATATAACATTTTGGTAGGTCAACATGATTTGCATAAAGAAAGATAAATTTTATCATAGCAAACTTGATTTTATTGAAATGCATGCTTATAGATAGTTTAACCAGAAGTCATTTTAAAAATATTATTATTATTATTTATTATTATTATTATTGTTATTAATCTTTTCTTCTCCCCTCTGTGTGTGTGTGTGTGTGTGTGTGCGTGTGTGTGTGCGTGTGTGTGTGCGTGTGTGTGTGTGTGTGTGTGTCTGCACTTCCGCCAGGGTAGATTTGTAGGGGTCCAAGGATACTGTATGGGATTCTGTTTTCTTCCACCTTGGGATTTGGGAACCAAACTCAGGTAATCAGGTTCAAAAGGAAACTGTCACTTGCTGAGCCATCACAGCAGCACGAGAAGCAGTTTTCTATATAGATTATAAAATTGGCATATTCTTGTCTCCCAGTGAGAAAAACTTGGGTCAAGATGGTATTGTTGTTTTTGTATACGTAAAATATGAAATAAACACAAAAATTTGAAAATGTGTAGTTATTAAAATTCAGTAAGCAATTAAATATTTTTTATTGAAAGACGTGTTGAAAAATAACACAAGTTGTAGAGAAAATGCTGATATAAACATGATTCAAACCCCAAGCAAAACATTCCAGGATGACTGATGGCTGTGCAGATCTGTTCCTAGGAACTGCCCAGACTCTGTGGGTATTCATAATTGTACTTTAGTACCATGGGTTAATTTTGCACATTTAACAATGTTTTAAATGAAATATATATTAAAAATTTATATCTATATCTATATATATTTATATATAGATATAGATATAGATATATATAACGTATGTAAATCCTAAATTTCTGTGGAAATAAAAAAAAAAGAATCTGTCCTTGTGATCCTTTTATTTCCAGTCAGATGGTAGCAACTATCTTCTTTTCACACTATAGATATAATCTCATGTTGACTGTTTCTGAATGGAAACAGTCATAAATGGAATTATATTCTGACATGTTTGTTTGGCTTCTTTTGTTCAGTATCACATTTGTGAGACTGTGTTTTGTTGAGGAGTGTTGCTGTGGTTGATTTGTTTTTAATCATTAAATGGATGGTCTTCTAGTCTCTGAACATAACAACATCCATACATTTGGGTTGAAGGGTATCTGCATTGTTTTATTTTGGGCCATTAAAGATAGAGTCACAATGAACACTGAGGAATGAAATGCTCCATGGGGCCATGACAAGCATTCGTGTACAGACCTTTAGATGTATTCAAGTACATAATCCCATTCATTTATATTGAATAGTGTAATTGGTAGAGCACAAAGTAATCCATTTGTTGAACTTTATCAGCTACTGCTAACATATTCCAAAGAGATTATTTCACTTTGTACTCTGTCCTCAGGATATAATACCATTGCTGTGTATCTTTGCCAGTATTTTTTTCATTGCTACTTTGTTTAGGTTGAGTGAGAACAGTATGTGCCTAAGTATTTTCTTGGTATTTGTGAAGCCAAGAAACTCCTTATATTTTTATTGGCCATTTGGGAAGTCATTTACAATAGAGCAATGTCTTTTTGCAGTCATCACTTGTATATTCACTTTTCTTATGGTATTTCTTGGTTAATATATGTTCTTTATCTTACTGTAGTTTGTTTTTATGAACCTGTAACAGCTAGTAACTTTGGAGAGAATCATTGCCACCCTCAAGATCAAGAGCATATTTCCTTATGTTTTAATCAGAAAGATGTGGTTTTATCTTTTATAAGTAGGTCTCCCCACATCTATTAACCTAATCAAAATAATTCCACATAAGCACATTCACAGGTTCATTTCCCACTTTATTTCTCGTTAAAAAATTGAGATTAATCATTACATTACACAGACACTGAGAATTAAGTTCCATTCATACCAACTGTCCACACATGAGGTAAAAATGAAAAACAAACTGGCATAGAGCAGTAAGAAACAGGCAATCAAGCATAGTTCTGATGATGAATATACTGAAAATAGTGTTGTGGATACTCTAAGACTACCAACATAGCAGGTGCAAACAGCCATGAATATAATCCTCTAAAGTTGTATATATTCCAAACATTGGTATGGAGAAGAATCAGATGAAACTCTAAACACTTTCAAAATCTTCAAATAATAAAAGGGAAAAATAAATCATGATATTTTCCATGAAATCAGATGTCTAAGAATCAACATACATTCTATGCATTGATGTGAATTGCTACATATGCGGAAGATCGTAAAAGCTGAAGTTCTCTTTTTAGTTTACAGCATATTGCACACGACCAGCTATGATGTGGGAAATATACAAAGCTATCTTTACAAGCCATTAGTCAAGAACTGCTTTTCTTGAAAGGGATATTCTGACCATTGAATAGTTAGGCTGTCTGGAATAATGTATACCCTTAGAGAGTTGTTTGCTTTTTTATTCGTGTATTCAGTAAACACCAAGAAACTGAGTGATAACTATTTCTATATAGTGTTAATATGAAATGGTTGCTAAGTTGGGAGATGTATTACTATCAAATTTAATATGTTGTTTATGACCAAAAGCTATATAAATAATTGGGAACTGACTTCCATCCTACATATGAGAAAAAACATTTCCTCTTTTTCTCAGTTTTTCACTACTTCTGAGATAGTAAATGCAGTGTTAATAGGGACCCACAAGCTTGAAGCATTTTGGAAATAATTAAAAAAAAAATCACTGACTAATGGAAATAAAAAAACTGTGCTACCTCCAGCACCTGGTCCTAATATCTGTCTTTTGTGCAACCTAACTTGTAAAAGGCAATAAACAACTGTTTTTTTTTTTTTCAAAAGTATCATGGGAACCTGATTGACTTGAGCCCCTGCCTGTGTGCTGTTGCTCTATCTTTAGGGATGTTGCTGTAATTGACTAGATGCCAATTAAGTCTACTGTGTTCTTATGCCTGCTCCTTTGTACAGGTAAGTCCCGATGCTTGACAGAGAGCCAGGGGATTCCTGTGGAGAAAATGCAGGAGCTGGCCACTTCTTCAATAATTCTAGAACTTCCAGCAAGCATTACAAGGACTGGATAAATTGCATTTGGTGGGCGACTTGACAGCCGATTTGCACAAAAGATGCTATGGGCTATGGGAAAGTAATGTGTTTTACTTGTGGCAAGCGTGCTCAGAATAAAAACACACCGATGTGGCAGTGTCAGTATGGCATAGTGCGAAATAAGACAGAAGTTAAATGGGAGTACTTCTCTTAGCCTTTTAATAAACACTCAGCAAAGTGAGATGAAGAATTGCTTCACAGAGAGGAACGCTTCTTTTTAATAGGCTTTTAGGAGCTTTTATAAGGCAATGTGGGAACATTGCATTAGTGTATAACTAAACAAAATATTGTTGCAAGGTTTGTTATAAAAGCAAAGCATCTCACCAAAGACAAAGCACACTCAAGAAAGATAAGATGGAAAATATAAACTGTCCACTATCTCAGAAATCTAACCCTCTCTCACATTGTTGTATATGCCATTTTATAAATACAACTTTATGTATATTATTTGTATATGCAAAGTTAATGTTTTTGGACCCTTTTAGTTCATCACTTGACAGCATATTGTATTTTCTTATGTTACTAAAAATGCACTGAAAGGTCATTTGAATAGTTGCTAAGAATTATTAATTTTGGTGATGGATCCCAGTTATATTATCACACGACTGCTGACAATCATTTAACCTTTCTCCACTTTCTTTCTTTCACTCTTTTAATTTTCTTATGTATTTTTAGTACAAACAACATTACAGTGAAAATCTCAAGTTAGTTACATACGTGGCCATGCATGATTATTCCTATATATTAAATAGCTAGAAACACAGATAATGGATCAGTGGGTACATGCCATATTATGGAAACTAGCTGGAATCAATAGCATATTAGTAAAAAAAAAAAAAAACCCTCTTTGTTTCCTCTAACACTGTTCCTAAAAACCTCTAGTTGCCGTGTCAATCATTGATTTTGCTACAACTGAATAAAAATCATAGTCAGAGGTCATAGTTTTTCTTGAACCTTTTAGATATAAAGCACACAGTTTATCTCAAATTAAACTTTTCTTTTTCCAATGCTAGAGACTTATTGCTCAGTTGGTAGAGTGCTGGCCTGGCGTATGTAAGACTCTGGTTCAATTTCAAGTATATCAAAGAAACCCCCAAACAAATCGTATGCCTACAAAAGTGCATGGCCTAATATGTGGTTAGGTCCCATTGGAAGTCACTACTGTTTCTGATGAAATTCTCTGGGGCTTTTCCGGTAGACAACACTAACACTGAAACCCTCAGTGGACAACTAACAGTGACCAATCTCAGAAAGACCAATGCTCTTCATTCTCCCCAACAGCTCAGTCTTCCATAATCCAGTGGTTATCACATGGTCTTTCCTGACCAAAATGTCCCTCCAAGAGGAATTATTTAAACTGTCATATTCCTAAATAGCTTTTGTGAAAAATTTCAAGAAAAACTTTGACATGTTCATAATTAGTTTCCCTAAGATGTTTCAGAAAGTTTTATCTGCAAGGCCAAAGGAAGCTTATTCCAATAAGATAAGTAAAATTTTAAAAAATGACTGACACAATTTACTAAATTGATTAAATAAAGAATAAATGTCATATGGCTATACTGATACAGAGAAAATATTTGTTTAAATTCAACATTTACTTACGATTAAAACCAGTTAAAAAAACTCCATGTCAAACCCAATGAGTAGGGAGCTCCTAAGGTCTAAAAAAGAACCTATTGATGCTTTGCTAAATGGTCATGTCAAACTACCCTCTAAATATTTCAGCTTATTCCCATAGACTTGTGTTCTGCTCTCAACATTAGAGAAACTTCTTATTGCAAGGCCTCAAAACTGTTCAAAGTGCTTAGAATAAGTTATTATATTAATATTCCCCTCCACACCCCCAGCAAAGCTCAGGGGTCATCATGCAAGAATATGTAGAAAAAAATGTAAAAGCCTGAGGTTAGGGAGGAGAGCTGTAAAATACTGTCCTCTGGACATGGCACAGTTGTATGAATGAATCCATAATAGCTGTGTTATCTGCAGAATATCAAGCCATTAAAAATTCCAGCATGGAAGGAGGAGGTCCAGATGTAACACACCTAGCAAGGAGCTATTGGCAGTTGATGGGTACTGGGGGAGGAGGAATAACTTTGCTTTGGAAGTGTTGAGGTCAGAGGACAATTTTTGTGGATCTGGTTTTCTCCTTCCACCTTTATGTGGGTTCTGGGATCAAACCCAGTTTGTCAGCTCTAGTGGGTAGCCTTTCCAGCTTTGCCCTGAAAGTACTACCCCCATTGAGGCTTCCGGTAACTGTCATGCCTACCTATGACCGAGATGGGAGCCCTTAAGACCCAAGATCTGAATGTGCCAGCTCTCTTGGTTCCTGGTGATCTTAGATTCTGGATGTAGACCGAGCAGAGTTCTCCAGAGAACATGGCTGGACTGCACTTCACCTCTCCCGGATCCTGTAAACTATCCCTTTACTTGTTGTAAGTTACCCCAAAATAAACCTCCCTTTTAACTATGTGGAGTTGCCTGAATAAATCCCCCAATAGTCAGCTTTACCCACTGAGCCATCTCTCTGGCCATCTTCCTCTTTCTCAGCTGTTTCTCTCAGGCAATTTGCCACAGCAAGTAACTAACACCATGTTCTTTCTGATATCATGGACTCCTATCTAATGTTTGAAGAGTGAGCCACTGCCATTTGCAAAGAAGCATCCCAGGATCTCTGCATGAGAAAGAGTTGCAGAGATCTCCACAGGGCTAGTGTTGCTTCTGTTGCTGAACACTGGGGGTGTGCTACATATGTGTAGGGTGACAAGTTGTGAAACTGGGAAAGGCATGGCCAGCATGATGTCAGCTAAACAATCTCAAGAAGTCACAAAAGGCAAGAATATCTTTTATTTGTTAACTAAACAGAAAAATTGAACACTTGGCACATCCAAGAGGAAGAGAGAAGGACAGTGACTCACTGATGTGGCCGAATCCCAGGTTACTCTTTTTAGTCATCTTAACAAGGCTTGAAGACAAGCTCTGGGCTGGTCAGTGGGGATAAAGATAGGCAGCAAGATTGAGTAGCAGTTTCTTATTTCATCATGGGGTGACTATAATTAACAATAAATTATTGTTTATTTCCAAGAGCTGCAAAAGAAGATTATGAATATTCAACATCACAAGTGATAAAAATGTTTGAGTTCATAGACAAGTTAATTACTCAAATGAGATTGTTCTATTTTGTATTCATGTATTGAAATATCACATTATACCTCACAAATATATGTGATCATTACATTTCAATTTTTTAAAATTAAAAATCAGTTAAAAACAAGCCATGAAAATCAAGCTGCTGTGATTAAATTAATGACAAAGTTTGATATTTTTAAAGGAAAACTGAAAAATTGAACACTTAAAAACATACATACACATTGTTCAAAAGCACAAAACAGCAAAGCCTGTAAAGCAAAGAATTGTAATCCATTAACCAAGGAAAGAAGTGGCAATAGTCAAAGATATATGAATAACAAAGACAATGAGATAAACAGACAAGAACATTGAAATGGCTGTTATAATCATGTGCAATGTGTTTATGTACTTATGAAGATGAGACAAACGAGCCTGGCATCGCAAAACCAAAGTGTCAAACAGGGTGGGGAACAGTTAAATGGGCAAGCTTTAAAGTTGAACAACCACTGCGGGCATTTCTCTTCAAACAAAAAGAACGGGTGGGAAGCATAGAAACTTGGGCCTGACAAGGGTGGGAAAAGACTGTATTCATACCCAAAGTCCAGTGACTTTCTAGATCCTTTAGTATAGAGAAACCCATACCTATTTGTGAATGATGTTTGTTCTCCTTTGATCCATTGGCTCACCATTTCACTGGCATTTTGACTAGTTTTTCTTTGTGAATCTTCAGGTGAAATAGTTATTAATGCTATCTTAGGGAAAAAGTTCAGGTGGGTTATGAAAAACCTCTATTTCAGCAAGCAGAAGACTGACCATTCATTAGATCACCTATGGTTTTTTGCCTGTTATCTAAATGTGGATCTTTGATGAGAAGCTTTGGTGACTGTTACAGGTCACCACTTGGCTCTCTTTAGAAGACCATCCTGATGAACAGGATCTGCTCTGATGAGAACAATGAGAGTGGTTGTATATGCCTTTGTTTCCTGCACATCACTTTCATGGAAATTCACTTCTCTTGTCACAGAGCTAAACATCTACTCACAAACCATAGTAAGCTGCAAGGAAGCATCTCTGTTAAAGGTAAGGGCAAGCAGGGCATTAAGAAGACATATAAAATCCTGAAACTTAGGAATCAAACATGACTTGTCGTCAAGCTGGAAGAATTGTTTCAAAGTAGCACCAAGACCCACCTTTCTTTCTGTGATGTACATGCTCTTATGTGTTGAACCATATTCTCCAAATCCATATTCTGAAGTCCTTATCTGCAGATGCTCAAAATATAACTGGACTTAGAAATGAGGTCATGGTAGAGTCTGTAGTTAAGTCAGGAAGGGGTCTTGCTGGAGTAGGGAGGATACCTAATCCAACACTACTACTTCTCTTATAAAGGGGGGAATTTGGAGGGGTGGGAAAGACAGAGATCTAGGTGATGTATCTAAAACCAAGAAGCTTGTATTTTAGAGAAAAAATGGAACAGATTCTCCTTCACAGCCCTCAAAAGGTACTACTCTGCTCACACCTTCATCTTGAACTTGCAGAGTCTGGAAAGGCAAGCAAAGAGTTTCTATTGTTTGAGACACCTGGTCTGTGGTACTGGTATATGCTTGATGGAGCGGTCTGATAGGATGGGTAACCTCAGGAAATGATGAACAAGTAAAGCAAGATGAAATAAACAAAACTACCATTTGCAAAGGAGATGTGGAGTGTCCTGCATTAGGTGTTGCAATGTGGAACAGATGTGCATACTAACAGCATTATTGACTACAAGATCGTTGCTGAAGAAAGGAAGCCCTGCTTTTAAAATAAGCCACCATATAACCAGTTTGAGCCGCTTTTGCGTGGCATGGCTCTTTAACTGAAGAGGACTTTTAAAACATTATGCTGAGATATAAATGAGGCTCAATAGGAACAAGACATGAAGTATAAAAATACAGTTTGTCATTGATTAGGTTTCACTACGAGCATCTTCATTACTTGCATTAAGCTGGCTCCAACCCAGTAAGCTACCTAATCCAAAATGTCTAAATTTAGTTCAAAATATCTTTAAATTATAGCAAGCAGAGCTGCTTAATTCCAGTTCTTTTCATTGTGCTTCTCTAGTCCTTTACACTAAAAAGCGTAGGGCGGTGAGTTATTATTAAAATTCCCTTGAACCTGAAAAAATTTTTTCTGGCAAATTATTTATAGTGATCACTCATTGTGATCTTTTTTGCCAGTTATCCTTTGTACTTTACGGGTCAGCAAGGCCCACGGAGGATGCTCTTACGTTGAGTGACTTCAATATAAAAGATGTTAAGGAAGCAGAATTGCGTGCCAAGCTAATCTTCATCTTAATTAGCTTCTAGAACAAGAAGAGCTTGCTTCTGTGCCTGCAAAAATAATTCAGCTGCCTTCCTTGGTGTGGCCTTTGTCTCACCACCCAGCACAGGCCTGTGCCTGTATTTAATGGAGATAGTGGAATTTTAAAGGAGAAGAACAAACCCCTTTTGAATGTGCTAAATTCTGCAGAGGAGGGAGACCTGGAAATCTCCATCAGAACAGGGCTTACCTGATCTTAAAAATTCCATGCCGAAGCTTACATTCTGGGGCACAGTTTTCAAATGGCAATCGTTACAGGCTATTCATCTTCCTTAGGCAGTAAAGGATGCTCCTGAATGAATTTTTCCTGGAAACTAGCTGACACTACTAGTTTTTTCTACTAAGCAACAGGGTTTTTCCCCCCATAGTGAAATTGAGAAGCAGAAGATTCTCTGACTTTCTTTTTTCCATCCATATCATTTAGCTCCATGTGTCAGTGTCACAGCAAAGCTCCAGGCTGTACTGTGGAACTTTCTACATGAATTCATTTGGCAGAGATGACTTGTGCAATCCATATTGCCTTGATCATAGCTGTTAAGGTAAGATGTCATCATTCTAGGTAATTTGTCCAAATCCAGTGTATCCTTATTTAAGGATTTGTGGCTGCTTTTGGAACTTGGAAACACACTAGAGAAAGACCAAGGCCAATGGTGGGTCGGAAAGATACAGGCAGGTTAACCTGTGATTATTGAAGTTGAGTGACTGACCTACATGAGTATGGAAGACCATATGGATGGTACAAGAAAAAATTTTCAGAATCTGATGTCAGCTGATACACATTGAATCCCAAGGAAACTGTTAATAGCATCCCACCCCTAGAATATCACATTCAAATGGGACTGAACTATGTGTCCTGTGGTGCCTGCCACACTGCCTCATGTGGGTTCTGTATTTGAGTGTACTGATTGTGCTATTTTCCATTTGTTCCTTTGCAATTCAGGATTCCCCTTTCCAATCTGTTCTAAGACCCTGGATGCTGATATATCATGGATTTCTGGATTTTGGAGGCAAAGGGAGAGAGAGTGTGTGAAACTATGGTAATGGATGTCTTGGGATCCTTTTCTCCTGTGGGAGGCATCTCTCCAGGAATCCCTCTTTATAGAGTGACCCTTTACAGTTTCTTCTGAGTGTTTGCTGTTTCTTCATAAGAGTTAGTGGTATTGGCTACTTGTACTTGTTAGCCTTGGTATCAACATTATCTGTATGTGTTATCTCAAGCCTCAATGGCACCTTTGTAATCCATGCTCCATTACATTCATCCCTACGCCTAAAATGACTCACTTTGCTGAGCATGCCATCTTGTTGCCCAGAAACAGCCGGCTGATATAGCAACTAAACCTACTCTGACTTTAATTTTTGTCTATAGAGCCCTCTTATTCAGGTAAGTGGAGTTATGTTGTGTCAGTATAAACTTAAGACTTTAATGATAAAGGGTGTGCAGAAATATGACTGAGATTTAGAAAGACTTGACTTGTAGCTCCTTGTTTCTCAAGGATTGAAGAAAGAAGCTAGCCAGAAATTGCTCAGATTTTTCTTACTTTCTTTTCTTTTCTTTCTTTCTTTTTTTTAACATTCAGGTATACTTTATTACACATCTGTCCATGAAAATTGATTCTTAATTTTTTTAAAAAATATCTATTGTTTATTTTTACATGCCAACTGCAGTTCCCCCTTCTTCCTTTCTTCCCAGTCCCTCCTCACTGCCTCCCCTCTGCACCACCATCCACTCCTCCTTCATTTCTATTCAGAAAATGGCAGGCCTCCCATGGGTATCAACAAAACATGATATATGTTGTAGTAAGACTAAGCACCTCACCTTGTGTTAAGGTTGGGCAAGGCAACCAAGTATTAGGAATAGTGTCCCCCAAACCAGAAAAAGAGCCAGAGTCAGCCCCTGATCCCACTGTTAGGAGTTCCACAAGAGGACCAACCTACAACTGTCACACATATGCAGAGTGCCTAGGTCAGTCTCATGCAGGCTCCCTGGTTGTAGGTTCAGTTTCCGTGAGCTCCTAAGAGCCCAGGCTAGTTGATTCTATGAATTTTCTTGTGATGTCCTTGATCCCTCTGGCTCCTACAATCCTTCCTTCCCCACTTTAGCAGGATTCCTTAAGTTAAGCCTAATGGTTTACTGTGGGTCTCTGCATCAATTTCCACCAGTTGCTGGATGAAGTCTATCTGAGATCAAGTGACCATGATCAAGTAGGCTTCATTCCAGAGCTGCAAGGATGATTCAAGATACAAAAAATGGGGCTTATGCAGGGATGCTTGGCTCAGTCTGGGAGGAGGGGACTGGACCTGCCTGGACTGAGTCTACCAGGTTGATCTCAGTCCTCAGGGGAGGCTTTGCCCTGGAGGAGGTGGGAATGGGTGATGGGCTGGGGGGAAGAGGAGGGAGGCAGAAGGGGGGGAGAACAAGGGAATCCGTGGCTGATATGTAGAACTGAATGGTATTGTAAAATAAAATAAAAGGAAAAAAAAACAAAAATAATTGTATGTAATCTATCATATAAGCAATCTGAAAAAACCAAAACCAAAACAAAACACATGATCATCCCATTAGATGCCGAAAAAGCCTTTGACAAAACCCAACACTCCTTCATAACAAAAGAGATCAGGGATACAAGGGACATACTTAAATGTAGCAGGAATCTTAGAGAGTCTTATTAATAAAATCAAACCTGAGGCCAGTTATTGGGGTGAATGCTGCATCAGAGAGTCAGAACAAGCCACAGCTAACCTCACCTGGCCATCTTCTCATCTAATCTTATTTCCTCAGACTGGAAGCCTCTGTGTCCTCATCTCTGAATGGCTCTCAGCTGAACTGTGCTGCTCAAAACCTAAAAGCTTAACCAGCCAAAATGCTTCTAGTTTCTGGTCCTCACACCTTATATATCTTTCCTTTCTACCATCACTCCCTGGGATTAAAGGCTCGCTTTCTAGGATTAAAGGCATGAGTCACCATGCTTGGCTGTATCCTTGAACACATGGATTTCTGCCTCTGGAATGCTAGGATTAAAGGTGTGAGTACTACCATTGTCTGGCCTCTATGTCTATCTAGTGGCTGTTCTGTCCTCTGACCCCAGATAAATTTATTAGGGTACACAATATTTTGGGGAACACAATACCACCACACCTAAACATAACAAAAGCAATATATAGCAAGCCAATTGTCAACATCAGATTAAATGGAGAAAAATGCAAAGCAATTCCACTAAAGTCAGGAACAAGAAAAGGTTATCCACTCTCTCCATATCTATTCAATATAGTACTTGAAGTTCTAGCTAGAGCAATAAGACAATAAAAGGAGATCAAGGGGATACAAACTGGAAAGGAAGAAGCCAAAGTATCATTATTCACAGATGATATGATAGTACACATAAGTGACCCCAAATTTTTCTAATTAGCTAAGATTCATTTTAAAGAGATCAGAATGACAAGGTAACTTCACAGCTGCATTCTTGTGGAAGTCTCCATAGTAAAGTAATTATTAAAACATGTAGCTGTAAGTTTCCTCTGGTCCTGCCTTGCTCCCATGGCCCTGCAGTCCCCCAGCTGCTTTACTGAAGTAAACACACAGAATCTTATATTAATTAAAACTTCTTGGCCATTTGCTCATTAGCTACCATTGACTAGCTCTTACACTTAAACTCAGCCCATTTCTGTAAATCTATATGTTGCCACGTTTTCCATGGCTTTACCTGTGTGCCATTACATGCTGCTCCCTAGATGGTGGGCTAGCATCTCCTCACTCAGCCTTCCTTTCCAAAATTCTCCTTGTCTGCTTATCCTACCTATACTTCCTGCCTGGCTACTGGCCAATCAGCATTTTATTAAAGCAGTGTATAAAAGTATTGTCCCACAGCATTTCCCCTTTTCTGTTTAATTAAAAAGGAAGTTTTTAAGTTTAACATAGTAAAATTATATATAACAAAAGTTATCAAGCAAGAATTATAGTTATAATGTTTAGTCTATTTGTATTTGGCAAAAATCAAAGAAGATATCCTATCTATGCTATATTTGTGAGTCCAATGATTTATATATACCTTATCTCCTATCAAAACCAAGGAAAACCATAATTATAACTATCTAGTCTTTAACTGCATCAAAGACTTCAGAAGGATATAAAGAGCATTGTAAGCAACTTCTAAAAATCTAGAACAACAGAGACAGCTGCCTGTCTGGACAGTCATCCAAAGTTCCTCTGCAAAGTTGGGGCATCCATATTCAGCCCATAGAGTCTCTCAGTCACTTTTCTCTGTGTCCTGTAGAATGCCTGGTAGTTTCTTTTGCAAAGCAGGAACCCGAAGGACCATTTTGCCTTGCAAAGTTCAGTGGTTACCTTCCTGTGGGTCCTGCATGTCCAGTCACTACAATATTTTCTCAAGCAGTCCAGGCACATTATCCCACAACAAAAACAAATGACTTGTCATATAAATTTATAATAATTTTCTGGGTTTAAAGGATGGAAGATGAGAAGTGTGTGTGTGTGTGTGTGTGTGTGTGTGTGTGTGTGTGTGTGTGTGTTTACAGTCTGCAAACAAGATTACAGTTTACCTGCTTTCCTCTTACTGATATAGAAATACAAATCATTATCCTAGTAACATTTAGGTATATATGCTGCTTGTGTTTGACATCTTGCCCCAAATATTTTCCATTTCCCAGGGCTATGAGAATACATTGGACCATCTGTTTGAGTACAAGGTAAAAAGGTGTTAAAGATCTCTCTTTCTAACTCATTAATATAAATAGTGACTTTGCTACACAGAAAGAAAAATATACAATCTGAGAAGAATGTGAAAATATATAAAGGAGGTTTTTTTAAACTTTGTTTTGTTTTTAGTAAAAGCACTGTCATGAACAGTATTAAGAAAACAGGAAGTAGAAAATGATGATACTTAAAGAAACAACGATTACAAAATGTACAATACTTTCCACAGAATGTTTTCTTCTTGGAGTGGCAATTCTAAAGGTGATAAGCTCATCCCTGTATGATCCAATCAGGCTGCCGGGCTGATGAGAGGAAGAACATTTTTTTTTTTTTTTTTTTGTTTTTTTGTTTTTCGAGACAGGGTTTCTCTGTATAGCTTTGTGCCTTTCCTGGAGCTCACTTTGTAGCCCAGGCTGGCCTCGAACTCACAAAGATTCGCCTGGCTCTGCCTCCCGAGTGCTGGGATTAAAGGGGTGTGCCACCACCGCCCGGCAAGGAAGAACATTTCTAAAAGAAAGGAAGGCTGTGTACACTGGGGATTATTTAAGAGTGTCAGAGGAAAGTGAACCACCTTCTCTCTGCAAACAAACTTTCCAAGACCCAAGAAACTTATTGGCATGTTTATATCTGCTGATATATGCTGCTCCTACCAAACACTGAGAATACACCAAGAAAATTTAAATCTTAGGCAAACAGTTAAGGACAGAACCCACAAGGAATCATTATTTATCGTTCATGAAAAAAGAAAAAACTTTGTACAAGGCTAGCATTAAAAAATGGAGTTGAAATTTTCTGATCAATAATTAATGATTCCAGAGCATATTTTTTTTTTGACTGGGGTAGTATATTGCATGAGTCCTGGAAAGGATGCATCTCAGAGAAAATTTACTTATGTGACCAAAAGGACTTGGAGTGTGAAATATGAGAGAAAATATGCAGTATCAAAAATAAGGAAGTAAAATGTCCAGACATGAAGCAATGGCTGAGACATAACAAAGCAAGGGTATTGCAGGTTCACCTAGTTTCTTAGTGGACTGATCATGTAGACCTTCTGAATGATAAACACAGAAGTCTGGGATGGCTCAGTCAAGTGCTTGTCACAGGATTGTGACAACCTGAGTTTGATCTTCAACACCTATGTAAGAAGCCAGATGTGACAGTGCACACTCATGGTCTTAGAGCTGGAGAAATGGAGACAAATAAATTCCATGGCTTCCTGGACAGTTATCCTAGATAAAATCGTGAGCTCTGAGTTTAGTGAGAGATCCTGTCTAAAATACAGAGTGAAGAGCGATTGAGAGACACTAGAGGACACCTACATTTAGTTTACATGCACACACTGGGGTGGGGAGGAATGGGGAGGGCGGGAAAGGGGATGAGGTACAGTGGGAGGAAGCACCCTGATAGCTTTTTGCTTTCCTTAACCAGAAATGCTCTCAGCCTGAATAAGCAGGCACCACCTTCTTCTCACCCATATCACAATAGTGAGCATGGCCTACGAGGGAGGACAAGGATCAGATTGGAGTAGAGGCTCCCTCTCTCTACGAACTGAAATAGGTTTTGGGGAAAGAGTAAGCCACATTCAGCACGTGTCTAGAGGAACTAGTCAGGAGTCAGTGGCTAATTTGAACTTGTTTCTCCAGTATTTAGGCTGTAGCCATAGGCTTGATCACCCGATTTTCAGGCTCTTGATGTCCTTTTTATCTTCACACCACTATGTTCCTCAGGCTGGAGAAATGGCTCAGCAGTTAAGAACACTGGCTGCTCTTCTAGAGTAGCTAGGTTCAATTCCCAACACCCACATGGCAGCTCACAACTGTCTGTAACTTCAGCTGCAGAGGCTCTAACATGGTTACACAGATATACATGGAGGAAAAACACCAATGCACACAAAAATAATAAAATAAGCTATTTTTTTTAAAAAAAAAAAACATGTACCTCAGACTTCTCACCTTAAATTTGTAGAAACCATACTATGAAACAGAAGTTTTACTATCTCTTGTGAATTTATTTATATGTCTGCCCAAATAAACTGGTGTAATTACAGTAAGATACAAGTTTAATTACATTTGTATTATTTTAAACCATACTATTAGAAAAATCAATTTATAATTTTGTGAAACTGTAAAGAAAAAAAACATTCTACTTCATCTCCTCAGAGGTTCTAATGGATATATGCATAGAAACATGCAGTGGCATTGAGATCTTTTTATTTGCAAGCTATTTATTTATTTACTTATTTGGAGAGATGCCATTTTCTTCAAGAAACATGTTCATCAACTTTATGGGAATGTATTGACTGCAGTCTTGAGCAATTGGCTTATTTTTATTTTATGGTTACCATGGTCTAGTTATCTGATGCATGCTAATGTGACTCCCTCCTCCTCTACTGAGTACCAACCTCAGCTTCTGTTCATATTTGATGCAGAGGAGGTCTTCAGCCAGAGGAAAAGACAGGACATGCATCTGGTCAGTGGTGTTAATTATGACTTCAGTTGGCTTTCCCCTTTCTTTCTTTCTTTCTTTCTTTCTTTCTTTCTTTCTTTCTTTCTTTCTTTCTTTCTTTCTTTCTTTCTTTCTTTCTTTCTTCCTTCCTTCCTTCCTTCCTTCCTTCCTTCCTTCCTTCCTTCCTTCCTTTCTTTCTTTCTTTCAGCTCATGTACTAAATGTTAATAACGTTGTTGTATTATGTATATTTTAAAAAGCTTAAATATTTTCTGAAGCAAACTGTCATATAAGTAAACTAGATACAGACATGATAGATGGATAGATAGATGTCAGAGATACATAATTTAATTTATATTAAACAGGACAACACCAAAGAATTATAATATAGTGGAAGGTCAACTGAACAGATGTATATTGCTGATTTGAGGTTCCTGTTCTCCCCTTCAAATTACATTTTTCTGTGGCTTAATGATGTGCTAATATCAGAGAACAATTTGACAACATTTGAGGTCCATTCCAACTTTAGTGATATTTAATGATGAAAAATACTATTTATAAAAGCCTGTAGAGAGTATCTATGCAGAAGTATGGTATAGACTTCTAAATACCCCAAGGCCACACCCTCCTGAGAATTACTCTAGGTAGACAGGAACTCTTCAACTATCTAAGGAGTGCCTGAGAGGTCAGATCTTTTCTCCAGAAGCAGCAACTGACAATGATGAATGAGTCTCCTTAGAAAGAGAGTCTACAGTGGCATCCATAAAAGCAAGTGCTTTATAGTCTCAGGATGATGTTAGAGTGCACCTGAAATATCTGCATCTCTGGGGTTGGCTGTTGGTCACCTCTGTCTCTCATATTGCCTTAGAGCTATATCCTGTAAAAGTCAGTTTGTGGGAAGTATTGACATCAACTAAGAGAGGAAGAGAAATGAAACACCTAGCTGCTCACTTCAACTACTTTCTGGAAGGTGTGGAAAAGCTGAGGACTCCAGCAACCAGAGCAGTGGAAGATTCTAGCAGCTTAGTGGCAGTTAGGCCAATGGGCTTGACGAGATTCTGATTTCAGGTCAGTTCTCTCCGTCCCTTTTACACTCTTTGATAATGTCCATGTTCTTTTGTCCCTCCAATCTTTAAATACCACTGTAAACACTTCACTTTTTTTTTTAAAAAAAAAAGAATCCTATAATTTCTGTTAAATCTTCTGTATTCGAAATCTTAGAATGTTATTTTTTAAATCCAGACTCGGTTTTGCCTAATAATTCACTTAATTTTAATGAAGGAGCTAACCCAGAGCATGTAATGCTTGTCACAAACCAAGAAAGAAATCTTACAAATGTTAACTCACTCAATCTTCAAACAATGAGTTACAGCTACTTTACAGATAGGGAGAGCTACAGAACCCATGGAAGATAACACGGCTATTAGGTAGCAAAACAAGACTTTGACCCCTGGCTGTTGAGTAGCCTTAGGTCTTCAGGGTACCCTGTATTTCTTCAGTGCCAGTCTTCTGTTAATTGTTTAACATTCCTTCAACCTTTATAAATACCTGCACATAACAGGATATTTACAAATTCTGAGAAGGTTTGTGGTACTGGCTTTTGTGAACTCAACTTTGGTAGAAGTCCCAAAGATTTATCAATGATAATGTCATGAATGCCTACTATCATGAACTCAACAGCTTTTCAGGATTCTATCCTTCAGTATTGTTAAATTGGTGATTAAATTTTAGCTTGAGTTTTAGGAGGGATATTGTATAGCAAAGTGGCATGTGGCTATCTACTCTTTTCCTTCCTTCATCCCCCTCTCCTCCAGAACCAGAATGAAAATAAAAATTCATAATCGATAAACTCACCATTACTTTTCTCTCCTTTGTTTGAAATGTAAGGTAGTAAAATATGTTGCTTGTTTGACAATCAAAGAATAATTGTGTCTTGGTAATTGTGTTGGCTGAGGTAAGCTTGCCTCTTTGATGCAGATACAAAAGGACTAGCTATCACTGAAAATGTTAAGGATAAGGATACAATTATTTCCCTTGGTGCTAAATTTTTAGAATGACATTTTGAAAAAGCAGAGAGAATAAATATCCACCTAGTTTTTATAGACAGTTTGTCAATTTTATGAGTCAATCTTTGTTCTATTTCTTCTGAGTCATATTATTCCTTGTGGAATGTAATGAAATTTTACATCATTAAGGTCTTACTGATTTCTAAACCATGATGAAGAGAATATTTTGAGGCCATTGAGATTCTAAAATCCCATTTACAAATATTAATACATACTAATTTATATGATAATTAGCAATGTATATGAGATTAACATTGAACATTCTTCAGCCAAATAAAATGAATTTATTGCTATTTCCTAGATATTAATTTACTACCTAGGAAATTCATTTAAACTTATTCTTTAGTCACCACCTAAAAAAATTATTTGGAATTTTCATAAAGCTTGTATGGATCTGAGTGTTAATCAAGAGAATTCCACCAAGCACTTGACTAGACAAGAAGAGGATTGGGGAGGAGAAAAAAGCAAGTAGGGGAACAAGAGAGGGGGGAATGGGAAGAGGAGAGAGAGAGGAGGTGAGAAAGGAGGGGTAGAAAGAGCCTTCGTCTGTTTTCTGTTAGAGGAAGAGAATGCTGTAGAATAGACAATTAGTAAAAGATAAATGTTTATTTGAATCCTGGCTCTGTAAGCTGGGAGGTCCAAAAGCACGACTAGCATCTAGGAAGGGCCTCTGTGTTGTATCATTATGTGGAAGGAGGGCAAGAAAACATACATAGTATGGAACAAGAAAAATGGAATTGTTTTTGCCTTTATAGCAAACCTATTCTCATAACTATTCCCTCCCAATATAACGGCAACCATCCATTCATGAAGGGTTATGACATATTCACCTCTTAAAGTTCCACCACTAATACTTTTATAACATCAATTAACTTTCAATATGCCCTTCCCTCTCTCTCCACCTCCTTCCCTCTTCCCATTCCCCTTCTTCTTTTTTTCTCTTTCACTTAGACTTTGGGTTGGAGAGTTTAAATTACAAGTGGATGGCTTAAGTAAAAACGTCATCAACTCAATCACAAAATTCAAATTTTAATTTTCTTGAGTAGGTATCACAGCTAATAAAATCCACAAGTAATTCCCTGACTCAGATAAAAACATACCTAGTAACTATGTCATTTCAGATGGAACTCCAGAATTAAACTGACAAGAACAATTTAACCTAATTATAATGAAATCAAGGAATTCCCAATGCTTCTTCAATCAATGAAGCAAAACGTATGTTCTTTCTCTTTGCCACTTTACCTCTCCTAAGACTCCTGTCAATTAAAAGTTAATTTTTTTGAGACAGGGTTTCTCTGTGTAGTTTTGGTGCCTGTCCTGGATCTCACTCTGTAGACCAGGATGGCCTCAAACTCAAGAGATCCGCCTGGCTCTGCCTCCCGCATGCTGGGATTAAAAGCATGTGCTACCACTGCCAGGCTAAAAATTAAATTTTATTTAACAGACTTTTTTAAAGAATGGAGCAATGCAATAGGAAGGATTTTAGAAGGCACACCTTATTATTAAGGTAGACATATAGTTGGTGGATGGGTACACAGACATAGTTCAAATCTGTAAGTTCTATTGTACTTTTACAGAGTACATTGTCTATAAGTAGTGACAATGCACTGTAGAGGTCAAAAAGGCTAGTAGAAGAAAGGATTTTGGATATTTTTTGCTACAGTAAATTAATAAATGTTTGGAGATATACGCATGCTTACATTGACTTAAAATTAGACATATATATGCATGAGTATGTATCATACAGTACTCAATAATATGTACTGGTTTTATGTCTCCATTTAATCATTTTAAAGGAATGTCATAAAATCCTTATTTGCTAAATCCATTGTAGTATGTGAAGGTTTTGCTTCAGTGACAAAGAAAACAGTATTTTAAGTCTCCTGTACATATCAAGATTTTTCTTCCAGTATTCTATGTTAGAATAAACATTTCCCTTCCAAAAGGGAAGAATGGGAAGGAAAAAAAAAAGACTGAAAATCAATGCTATGCCAACAAGGCAAACACAGTAGCACCATGTCCAGCATCTGAGGCATACAGTGTTGTGATGTGGGCTCTTATTATTAGGCTTTGAAAGTCCTGTCCTTGTGATCCCAACCTTCTGTCACACACATGGCCTCTCTTGAGCTAGCTTTACTCAGTGCCTGCAGTTTTCCTCAGGAGATGTCTCATGTTCCTGACATCTCCTACATCCTAGTACTTCCAATACAACTTAGGCTTCCCTTAAAAGTCCATGCATGGCCCACTAAAAGACTCCTTAGAAAGATTCTAGCACTACTATACATTATTTCTTCCTGAGTCCCATAACACTTAGTTCTGCATACCTGCCAAACGAGCATCACATAGATGGTGACATCTCCTTAATAGTGCTAATCTCTTTGACAGTTTCAGCTGTCTTGTCTGTATTTGCCTTGTCTGCCAAGTTAAATATATTCACACATCTTCTTTTCCCTGGAAAAACTAGTTTTTCAAGTCTTTCTGCTCTGCTTTTGGGCTCTTGATTCTCCTTCGAAGCTTGGCTAAAATCACCTGGCAGGTCACATGACACAGCCTGAATTCTTTTGTCTAGGGAGGTGGTAGAATTTTAAAAGGTGAAGGATAGTGGGAGAACTTTATCTCTTTGAGGGATATTCCTCGAGACAGAGATTCCTAGCCTTGCTCATTCTCTTGCTTTCCAGTGATGAGACAAGTGGGTCCTTTCACCTGACTTTTCTGCCATGATGTGTCATGCTTCCATAGGATCCAAATCAATGGAGATAATTGATCAAGGACTGTGAGACTCTTATTTATCTAATCTATCTATCTATCTATCTATCTATCTATCTATCTATCTATCTATCTATCATCTATCTACCTATCTAGCTATCATCTATCTACCTATCTATCTATTCATCTATCTATCATCTATCTATCTACCTATCTTCATCATCATCATCATCACCATCATCATCATCATCACCTATCCTCTTTACAAGTTGATTTTTCTCAGGCATTTGTCATAGTGATTAGATTCTGATTGGTATTGCTCAAAGTAGCAATGTTTAAACCTTCGGCACACTCCACCTAAAAAGCACCCTCTAGTACTTACTGACCTTACCTGCTTTGCACAACTGCTCTTCTGGACTTCATCAGATCCAAATGTCCTTCATTATTGGTTCTCTCACACTATTGCTGACTTTATTCTTCTGCTGTGTTAGAACTTCTGTTTGCCATTATCACTACAGGAACATTCACACTGTCATAGTTAGGTAATCTGAGGATGATTGACTATATTCCTGAAGACAAGGGATGACTAAGAATCGTTACAGAGAAACAAGCCCTAGGAAGCTTTCTCTAGAGTGGTAGCCAGAGGTGCAGGCAGCTTTCCAAATACTCAAACCTGTTTTGGCTTATATCACTAAGGATTATTGTTTGCCCCTCTTAATTTACCAGAATGTCCTAATAACTACTATTTCTGCCAAAAATCAGAGAGTTAAAATAAATTCAAGCTACCATAATAAAAATATGAATATGTGGGGAAAACATTCAACCCTAAAATCACATAACCTTAAGGTTTTAAAGCATTGATGGTAAGGCTGACCATACCCTCACTTAGGAGAGGAATGCCCAGTAAAGCTGAAGTCAGGATGAAAATGTATTTCTTTACTTAGCAATCATAAGCTTATTTGATAATTTAAATTAATGAAGCTGTGAGAAAGCGTCACTTTGCATTAAAAATGGAGCAGAGCATTGAACTATTCAGTTGAAATAGATTTTTATGGCTCTGAACAGAAATACATTGGGGTAAAGATCAGAGCAGTGTTTTCTTATCACCATAAAGAACAGAACAGAGCTATAAGCAAGGGCAGGGTGTCTGTCTCTATAAATTTATATTATGCCAGAAAGATCAAGAGACATTGTCAAGACATAGTCTTTTAAAAATACACATGCTTGCTCTTGACCCTAAAAGGCAAAACTGTTACTTACATAGAATCTAATTTGTACGTAGTGAGATCTCTAGCCTGTGAAGTTTTAAAAGTTGTCAATACATACTGTATTAACATTGTCTAAATCTTGAAAAAACATATTCTAATTTGTTTTTGGCTCATTTGCTTTACCAATTTTGTTGAGTATCTAAAGTTCCTCTATTGAATATGCTAATAAGGAGTATTTGGACCACAGGAGTTTGGTTTGACACAAAACAAAACTATTATTTATATAACTCAGATGTTAATAATTACCATATTTTATGCATGGAAAATTCTCTCCCATATTCCTTGCTTAAGAACAATCAGAACTAATTAGATAAAATTGTCTTAATAACCCAAAATGTGAAACAGGAAGGTTTTCACAAAGTAAGCCAAAAAGTAAGCTGTTTTAAAGCCCCATTCCCTCTCTTTATATAAAAAATTTCGCTGTGGTGATATTTTATTTGTGCTCTAACAAATAAGGCTTGCTTGGGGATCAGAGGACAAAACCAACCACTGTATTAAACATAGAGGTCAGGCATGGTGGCACACGCCTTTAATCCTAGCACTAGTTAACTATAGAGATCTGTTGGTCTGTACAGACAAACAGGAAGTGATGCTGGGCTGAAAGAGGAAGTGATGTAGCTGGACAGAGAGAGGAAGTAAGATGTCAGGGCACAGAAAGGTATATAAGCATGAGTATACAGGAAGTCTCTCTCTTGAGACTCTTGGGCTGAGGATTTTCTAGTGGTAAGAACTTGTGGCTGGCTTGTTCTATTCCTCTGATCTTTCAGCTTTCACCCCAATATCTGGCTTCTGTTTTTTTTTTTTATTAATAAGACCATTTAGCAATTCATGTTACATTTTGCATTCAATTAAGTTAAATAAAAAGAAATGAAAAATGAGGTAGGGTTCTGCATGACTAATCATAAAAGCTGGCCACCTGAGCATTGCTGGGCTTAGAAGTTCTATTAGTATGTATGCTTGACTGGATTCTCCTGACCCAAAGACCAACATAATTAAGAGAATGTGAGCCCTGTTTCAGTGTTTCTCTCCTGCTGTTATGAACTTTATTAGAAGAGTGAAACCTTTGAAACCTCCTGCCTGGTTTTCACAAGTGAAGTCTTAAGAGTCAGGAGACTAAGGATGGAGTCCACTGCACCTGAAGATGCTTCAGTGAGTCATCCAAATACCAAGCAAAGAGCATCCATTGGTGTAAGAAAGCTTAGTAATAAAAGGCAGGAAGCCATCAAGAAAGACAGCACGAAATATTTTCTCCACATGAGAAAGATTGACGAGGCTCAAGTATTTTCCATGCCCTCTGATCTTCAGTGGATTCCATCCTTAGTCTCCTGACTCTTAAGACTTCAGTAAACACACTTCTTGTGTTCTTCCCATTGTCTCCTACCTTTAAGATTTGTGTTAGGGTTGGGCTTAGTCACTTTCTCCTCACCAGCTCACTGCTCCATGTTCTCACTTTAGTCCTAGAGCCTACCATTTTATTTTCTCAATGGCCAACAAGTGTTGTGTGATACTTTGTTTGGGTTCTGACAAAGAAAGCTTTCATGGAGATCAGAGGGCAGAGCTAGCCACTAGTTAACCATACAGTGGTCACCTTAATCCCAGCACTTTGGAGGAGGAAACAGGAAGATCAGGAATTCAAGGGTACCCTGGGCTATATGAGAGAGATTGAATCTAAAAGAGAAATAGCTAGGTGGTGGTGACTCTCATCTTTGATCCCAGCACTTGGGTTCTCATGCTTTTGATCCCAGCATTTAAGAGGTGGAGACAGGAATATAAGGTGGGTGGAGACAAGATCTTCCCCTGCCATTCAGTCTAAGGATTGTAGAGATTGGATACCCCTTTTGGTCTGAGAATTTGAAGAGGTAAGAAGGGGTTGGCTGCTCTGCTTCTCTGATCTTTCAGCTTTCACCCTAATACCTGACTCTGGATTTTTATTGTTAAGACTAATTAGGATTGTGCTACCAACAAGTATTTCTCAATTTTTGCCTGAAGTCATATTGGCTTTAGTTCAGGAATAAAAAGAGTTTGGTAAGTTGTTGTTTTCTTTTTCTTTTTCTTTTCTTTTTTTTTTTTTGATTTTTCAAGACAGGGTTTCTCCGTGTAGCTTTGCACCTTTCCTGGAACTCACTTGGTAGCCCAGGATGGCCTCGAACTCACAGAGATCCGCCTGCCTCTGCCTCCCGAGTGCTGGGATTAAAGGCGTGCACCACCACTGCCCGGCTGGTAAGTTGTTGTTTTCAACCAAAGGTTTTTCTTTCTGTTTTAACTCCCACCCTCTGCTTAGTAATGCATGTGTGTGGGTCTGTGGTGTTGTGTTCTGGCCTCCACATTCAAATGTAAGCACATATATGTACATTTGCACCCAGATGTGCACCTGCAAACACACAAACCTATGTATACAAAGGAACACTCACATCCCCACAAATAAATGTGTATTTTCAGAAGGAAACCTTCACAAAAGTCATGTTAGTTCCAAAGTTGGCAACAACATATAAATTTAAGACATCCATAGCATGGGCTTGTCTATATGTAAAATTAAGATAACTTTTAAGGTAGTTTTGAAAATTGGCCATAACACATGCAAACAATTTGTAAACCACAAAACTTATACAAATACAGATTGCTGTGTTTGCTTTATCTTGAGCTGTGGGATGTTCTGTACATCCTGTGGGAGCCTGTTCTTGGATTCCTCGTGGCTTTACCCAGCAGGTTTGCATAGAGGATGATTAAAACCATGGGCCTCAGTGCAGGTGTCTGAGATGGTCTGCACTTGGCTGTGCTGGAGGATGGTCTGTATGGCAAATGTGTTGCTCTAATTGGTCAATAAATAAAACCTGATTGGCCGTGGCTAGGCAGGAAGTATAGGCAGGACTAACAGAGAGGAGAAAAGAACAGGAAGGTAGAAGGAGTCACAGTCAGCCACCGCCAGGACAAGCAGCATGTGAAAATGCCGGTAAGCCACAAGCCACGTGGCAGGATATAGATGTGTGGAAAGCTATAAGAACATTTAGCAAGAAGCCTGCCATGGCCATACAGTTTATAAGCAATATAAGTCTCTGTGTTTACTTGGTTGGGTCTGAGCGGCTGTGGGACTGGAGGGTGACAAAGATTTGTCCTGAGTGTGGGCAAGGCAGGAAAACTAAAGCTACAATCTTGTGTTCTGTTTTTCTAAGTTTTATGCACAAACATGTCAGGAATTTTTTTCTGTTGGCTCTTCAGTAACACCTAGCATATTCACAGGTAGAATTTAATAAATTTCTACTATGGAAGTGGACAGATGTTAGAGAAAATAATTTGAAACATTTCTTTCATTCTGAAAATATTCATTTCAGTATGTATTCCTTTGTGCAAAATCACAGTGTTAGTAGTTAGGAAATAACAAAGAGTGACCCTGTATGTCCATGTATAGAAAATCAGGCTGAGGTGTATCTGAGACAATAGAATGGTATAGAACGTGAGTGCAGAACTAGAAGGGTACATGATGATGTCATAACCTTCTGTCCACATTACTATGAAAGAACATTCTTTTCTTTAATTCTTGCATGCACCTCCCTGAATGTTAATGAAAGGGGAATGTGCTCAATGAGGGGAGAAGAGAGCTGAGATTAAAAACCAACACCAATGATGCACATTGAATGAACTGATCTAATGGTTTCATGCACTGCTTTTTAAAAATTTCTTACTTTTTAATGGTACATTAACAGTTTCTGTTTGAGGTTAAGGTTAAAAAATTAAAAACAGAATGGAAAGAGGTTTGAAAATTCAAGCAGTGAATGGTTTCAATGGCAAATAAAAACATCTTGTTTTCTGGTCATATTTGAAAACATGTTCTGTTTCATAGAAATGTGGGCATATTATTAGCCAGTATCCAAAGCATTGTCATGTGTACCAAGTCTACGCAGCCATTTCTAACCTGTATTTTTTGTAATATCATTTTACTTTAAAGTTACCTTATGTTGAATGCATTAGCAAAGTGAAGAATGTCTGTATCAACCTTATTCTTTGTATTCAGTGATATAAATTATCCACTCTCTCCTCAGTTACACAACAAGCAGAATTAATGAAGATGGATGTTAGATTCTATGAGTTACAAACCTTCTAAAGCAGTCTTTGTTGCCGTGTGATTTCAGGTCAATAACATCAGTGCCTCTGGGTGCTCTTGAGATACGTTTCTTTGTCAGAAGTTCTGGAATTCTACAACATGTCAAGAGGAGTGTTGAAATACTTCTAAGGTACTTTTGGTGAAACATGAAACTCCATAAAATGAAATAAATGTCCATGAAAAATATGAGCATCACTAGGTATCAGAGTTAATTTATTAATTTGTAATATTATATATATGTATATGTGTGCATAAGAATGGTGAATACAGAACAATTTATGTGTGAATTCCAGTCAATTGTGGAATGTGGAAACACTTTTTTTTGTGGTTTGCTACATATGTAGTACACATATAGTAAAATAAACTATTTTTTTTTTCAATTAAAATAGTACAAAGAAACGGTGATTTGAATGTACCAGGCTCTGAGGACTCCCCATGAGAGACCTTGCCTCGTTGAAGGAGGGAATGGAGGGAATTGAGGGCGGAGGAAGGAGGAGTGGGAGGAGGAAAGAGAGGGGGGCTGTGATTGGCATGTAAAATGAATAAAGAAATTCCTTAATTAACAAAAGAAAAAAAAGAAACATGATTTAATATCAAATTCACAAAGATTACTTTTTTACTTGGAGTAAACATGATAGCTTGTGATTAGCTTCTCAATGTACTTTGTGCATTAATTCTGTTTAAATTGTGTTGATTAATTTCTAGTGTGATGTTCTAAGCCCATTGTGTTTGGTTTTTTCTATTATGTATTTTTATTGGTATATTTTATAGAAAATATAGAGTCCTTTTTTTAAAAAATTTTGAGTGTAAAACTTACTAATGACTTTCACTCTCTGTTCAGCTGGTCTTAAAGTCTTTGGTTTTATGAATGATTTCTAGCTGCTAAAATTTTATTTTCCACTAAGAAATTCAAAATCACTCTCTTTTATTGGTCCTTCATTTTAATAAGAATCATTAAAGTGCTACCAGTGCAGATTTCTGCAATTTTGCTTAAGAGTAGAAAATGAAATGATTTTAGTCAGTATTACTTCAAGGTACTTATAAATGGATGGGTATAGATATTGTCATGATTGTTGTCTCAATAATTAGAATTTAGACAAGGAGGAAGATGAGAGCTTAGGAAAATAGAAATAAAATTAAATCCATTCAAATTGTCTATTTTACTTAGTCTGTAAGCCTATGTTTTTGTCTTTTCAATGTCTGGTCAACCTGATTGACAGATAGGAATGAAGGTTATCCATATTTCAATGTGGTCACTAGATGCTAGTGTCGTCCATTCAGTCCAAAGGGCAAACTCAATGTCTCTAATCATCTATCTTCCACTAATGAGGCAAGCATCTGACTTTCCCTAAACTTAACATTTTGCTGCTACTGGAAAGTAATGAGATATGAAACTTTTACAAGAGAGAGATTTTTACTTTTAAAATAAATGTCTCTAGTGAAACTTCTCTATGTTCATTTTCTAGAGTTATTAACAAGATGATACAAGTAGTAACATAAAACCGCAGTGCTAGATGGCCACTTGGTTTTCCACTCAGGTCGTATCTTCAACTTCCATTTAAAGTATTTGAACCATTCAGGCCTAGTATATGAGCTACTTGTCTTTGAGTGCTATAGTCAAAAGTGATAATAATAATATAACCAAAGACTTGAAAGTGTGTCATGCTAATATTTTAACCTGAAAAATGCATATTTTACTCTTATTCTCTTGAAATATACAGTCTCATAAAGATGAATATTTTTACCTCCTCATATTTAGCAGAATTGATGAGATGAGCATCACACAGGTAGCTCTTACAACATAAAAAGAACAATGGCGTCTCTTCCAAGCCTAAGATAGTAGTGTTCTCCCCCTCTCCTTTTGGAAGTTTCCATGTCCTATAAGTGGTTTTGCTTCCCAGAATAGATATTTTTATACATCAACACCTGCATATTTATGCACATCTTAATCTATATTTATATGACAGCCGTCACTCTGAAATCAAAGCTTTTTGAATTCCAAATTAAAATAAGCTTAATTAACAGCATCAAGGAAGTTAAGCAGCAAAAGTGCTCCAGGAACTCTTCACCACAGAGACTAGAAGTGTCATTGAGTCTTCTACACGGTTTCTGAGTATAAAGGTACGCTCATCAGTTTTAATGTAGAAGAGAATAGTTGTTGCAGAGGTCATTCAAAAGAACACACTAGAACAGAACCGCTGTCCTAAACTGGAGATCTATTGACCACAAGATACACTGCATTCATGGTGGTTATGGTGAGTTAGTGTAAGTTAGCATCAGGTACTTTACAGCAGAAGAGTGAATTCTGTATCAACTGAAAAAGACTAAGTTCATGGGGAATGAGAGATCATTCTAAACTTGATGCTAAAACACGTAGCCATTCACTATTGGGGGCCAAGCATCTACCACATAGGTTGGCTGGGAGATGTTAAGCAGGAAGATAGGACAGGAAGGAAAAATTATGGAATGTGTAGGAAGTTACACCAATTTATATGCAAGGGATGGAAGGTGTTTTCTAGAATGATTAATTTGGAAGTAGGTGGGCAGTTGTGGCATAAGCTGCATAATGAAAGCTGAAACAGCAATGAAGAATAATTAAAAGGCACTCAATGCAGAAATGACTACTGGATGTCTTTGCAGTAAAGTGATGGATTCATCTGGTTGCATAGGAACGGGCGGTTTTGATTGCTTTTCTATTGACGGAACTATATTACAGCTGGGTTGAGGGAGAAATTAGGTTGTAGAAATTGATGGCTATGAAAATAAATTTTGTTTGAGGGAAAAAGTTATTCCTTCCTGGTAGAAAATACAGGCCTAAGCATTGTAATATATTGTCTTTTAGGACATTAGCAAAACAACAATAACAATAAAAACAAAACAAAAAACTCTCAAAACAACAACAAAAACCAAAACCAAACAAACAAGAATAAAACAAGGCAAGCAGAGAAGAGGAAAATAATCTAAAAATCAAAGAAAAAAAAGTAAGAGAAACAGACATGCACACACACAAACACACCCCTACACACAAACACATATATGGAAACACACACATACATATATGCACACACACCATTACAAACACAAAATCAGAAACCAAAACAGATGAGCAAAAGACAAATAAGCTAAAAGATGTACAAACGAAGCATTATTTGACAAAACATCTCCAAAAATACTATTGAGTTTGTTCTGTGTTGGTCCTCTATTGCTGGCCAGGTGGCCTCCCTTAATGTGGTTTGTATTTCCAGTGAGACTGCTGAGGAAAACCAGTTTTTCCTTTGTGAGTGATTGTTAATTGGAAATAGCTTCTGGATTAAGGATGGGGGCTCCTGTCCATCACTCCTCTCAGTGCTGGGACCCATCTGGCTTGGACCTATGCAGGCTTGTGCATGCTGCCACAGTCTCTGTGAGTTCATATGTGCGTCAGTCCGGTTGTGTCTGGAAGACACTGTTTCCTTGGTGTTTTCCATCTTCTCCGACTCTCACAATCTTCTGCCTCCTCTCTTCTAATCCTGAGGGGAGGGGTTTGAGAGAGAGATTCCCTTAGGACTGAGTACTCTAAGGCCACTCACTCTGCACATTGTCTGCTTGTGGGTATTAATTCTCATCTCCTGCATGAGGAAGCTTTTTCTGATGATAGCTGAATGTCCTTAGGAGTCATTTTATTACTGTATTCCTTTAGTAGAACAATAGTATTTGGTTTTCCCCTAGGTCCGTGGCCTATCTAGTCTCAGATTCTTGGCCACTTGAGCAGTGTTAGGCATGGATTCCATCTCATGGAGTGGGCCTTAAAGCCAATCAGATAGTGATTGATCACTCTTACAACTTTTGTGCCACTATTGAATTAGTGTATCATCCAGACAGGTCACCATTGAAGATTAAAGGATTTATAGCTGGATTGGTGTTTATCTTTCTCCTCTGGTATCTGCAGATGTCTTCCAGTACCATGAACACTATACTCAGTAGGAGTGAAGGCTTTAGTTAGGCACCAGCTTGACTTCTCTATGTTCAATTGTGTATGTAGGCATTTTCCTTTCTAAAGAGATAACCCATTGGCTCATAGATCATTTCCCCTCACATCCTATTCATCACATGGCTATCCTCAGATTCAAAGGAGTCTGGGAATTGTAGTTGATGGCTGAGGCAAAGGGAATGGTGATAGGAATTGTATTATTACAGTAAAGAAGGGGAAAATGGGATTGGAGATAATTGGGAATCTTTGTTGCAGTGTCTACAATCTTAAATGTGTATATGAATATCTTGGCATAATATGGACTGTGGAGAAGGTAGAGTGATGTTTGGCATGTAAAAAAGTCTTAACTGATTTATTTACTTGTTCTTAAGGTTAGATATCCATATGCCAATAAGTTTCCTAGTCTGGGAAGCCAACCTCAACTGAGAAGTGGGTTCAATAGGAGTAGTATGTTTATTTATACTTGCAAGTATTCACACATATATACTTCATAACGGTGTCAACAGACAAAAACAATCATCCTCAATGGAAAGGCACCATGCATTCCTTAGTCTTCTAGAGTAGAAATGAATCTACTTCATGGTTTTGTGAATGAATAAATAGCAGAGAGTAAGAGTTTATTACAACTTTCTCAAACCCATACATGAAAGCAGAGTAAATGAAATTCTGAGAAACAATCTCCAAAATAGAAAAATCAACAAATTTGACAGAGAGCAAGGTGGAAAAATACGTAATGTTTCTGAGGGAGGAAAGGTAATGGGGAAATGATGTAATTGTATTATAAACTCAAAAAGTAAAACCAGCAATTTTTAAAAACTGATGGTACCAACTGCCTAATAACCCTGAGCTCAGACTGTTCAGTTTTGTAGTTCCAAGATGTTCTTTTGGTTAGTAGTCTCCATCAAAGACAATCTGACTGGTTAGAAAAAAATGTAAAAATAGATCACATGAGACTAACAGGGTGGGACTGGTTTTATGCCAAATATCCTAACCAAGAGAATAATAGAATTAGACCTCAGAGCATTATCTTGACAGAATAATGATTATGCATGATGAAGCAGTGAAGCCTCTTGCTGTGACTGTATCTCAGAACTCTTTGTGAAGCCCTTTTCAGGTTCTTTGCTTAAAAAGCTGGATCTGTTCTACATTGGACCCGATATAGCACAGTTTTGTTCCTCATTGTTCATTTATACATAGGTGGTATTTAGTGTGTGTGTGTGTGTGTGTGTGTGTGTATATGTGTCCATGTGCAGAAGTCAAAGTTCAAAGTTTTAGGAGTTGATTCTAACCTTCCATCTGTGAGATCTGGGTATCAAATTCACATTGCCAGGCAAGTTCCTTAACCTGCAGAGCTTTACTAGACAAACTTTATCTATCTTGAAGATAAAATATTACCTAGAATCACAATACTTTTGAGATCAGTTGTTAGCAATATAAGCTTACCACTTCAGTGGCTTAGTAAGATTCAGAGTATACAATCAATGTAATGATTATTTACCTAATACCCTGACCACAGCAATGTAATCACAAACACAGTGTAAAGAAATGTCTTCTATCTAGCTCTAGGAATTAGCAGGAATTTGCATTGTGAACAGCAATAGGAGTTGCCACTCTATTATAGAGAGCAGGGCTCTCCTACCTGTATCCTGAGGGATGTAATTGAAAGTAGACTTCTGTAACTAATGAGTAAGCTGCCAAAGAGTTGTAAAAAGGAAATCCTAGGTAGGAGTAAATGGCAAGGAATTGAGGTACTAAGAAGAATATTCATATTGTGGGAAATGGGATGAATTATGTTCAAGATCACTAAGCTATAATTGGTCTCTCTGTCATTTCTAATAGGGGATCTATATGAAACTTCTTTTATCTAGCATATTATTTATTCTTCTATTCCCAGTGGCTTGATTTTGACTAACTGTCGTAACTGCAATTTTCCCATCTATGTTATTTCATTGTATTATACACAGAAAAGTCTTTATTCTAGATCATGAACAATCTTAACTAACATGAAGTCTTTGAAATATTATTTGGGTTCAAAATTAGAACAGAAAATGTCTTGCATCCTAAATTAAATTGACAGTGTTCCCCAACATGGAGAATGACAAAGAATATATGCTTCTTTAGCTTGTGACAGCATGAAAGGAGTTCTGTGTGGATGATGTGCTGTGGGATGTTCTGTATGGCAAATGTGTTGCTCTGATTGGTTAGTAAATAAAATACTGATTGGCCAGTAGTCAGGCAGGAGGAAATATAGGCGGGACAAGGAGGAGAAGAATTCTGGGAAGTGGAAGGCTGAGTCAGAGACACTGCCAGCCACCGCCAGGACAAGCCGCATGTGAAGATGCCGGTAAGCCACGAGCCACGTGGCAAGGTATAGATTTATGGAAATGGATTAATTTAAGCTATAAGAACAGTTATCAAGAAGCCTGCCACGGCCATACAGTTTGTAAGCAATATAAGTCTCTGTGTTTACTTGGTTGGGTGTTAGCAGCTGTGGGACTGGCAGGTGACAAAGATTTGTCCTGACTGTGGGCAAGGTAGGGAAACTTTAGCTACAATGATGAAAAGATGAGTAGACAGATTTAAGATGAGAATGAAGAACATCCTAACCCTTGACCAATACACCCAAAATGTTTTCACATTTTTGCTTCAAGATAGTCTTGAGCAGAGTAAAGTATAGAATTCTAGACTCTTTGATCTCAATATTTATGGAGAGTCTTTGGGTCATTAAGTCTCTCTTCTCCATCCCATCAGGGCCGTGAGAAGCACAGAGGACAGGGCTACTATGAAAAGGGAGGGTATTAGGAGCCCAGAAAGGGACCCAGACAGTGTCTCCAAACTGTAACAGCAAAGTCTGACAGCACTGCTTTGGTTGGAGGATTTTTATTTTAAACTTCTCAATGGCTGAGAAGTTTGTAAGATTTCAGTGTCCCTGAGACTCAATCTCATCCATGCTAAATAGAGTTAGAAAACATAGTTTTGTAGGATATCTTCATCATAAGTTTCTCTTTGTAAAGAGATCTTTGCACCTTTAAAATCTTCTCAACCATATTGTCCTTTCTTTTAAGATGACCCACTTCTTTCTTTTTTTTCTTTTTAAAAATTGTTTTATTCATTTTACATACCAACCACAGATCCCCCTCGCATCCCTCTTCCTGATCCCCTCCTCTAAAAGGGTAAGTTCCGTGGTGGGACAGTCAAATCTGGTACATGAAGTTGAGGTAAAACCAAGCCCCTCCATGCTGCATCAAGGGTGAGCAAAGTGTCCGACCATAGATAATGGGATCCAGAGAGCCAGTTCATGCATCAGGGATAGATCCTGATCACACTGTCAGGGGCCCCTCAATCAGACCCAGCTACACATCTCTCTCCTGTGTGTAAGGGTCTAGTTGACCCAATTCTTTTTTTTAGAGAGAATGAATTCCCCATTTATCTGTTCTCAGATCAATACTTTATTAAATAAAACCACTTTCTTATTACCTTCCTAATAATGAACCGCTTTTATAAACTGCAGTTGATAAGCTGTCTTTAAGAATTGTTTGCATATTTTACCAATAAAATTTCACTTTGAATACAGAAAAACAACCTTAGGGTGTTTTAGACAGTGATGTAATTGTTTATGTTGCATTTTTTGTCAATAACATAGTCTTATAATTAAAAACCCATTTCCCAATAGTAATAGTGGCGAAACAGAAAAATTTTGCAATAAAGCAGCAGTGGCATCTTTTTAGGTTCCATTCCATTTGCCAGCGTGTTGAGATTATAAACCTCATTTATTCGAAAGTACCATGGCTTATTCCATTATACAGTTAAGACAATTTACAAGTAAAGCTGTGGGTGACCTACTTGCATAGAACTATGCTCTTTGTAGGCCATTGCTGAGTGGTTTCTGATTCATATACTGTTCTCTTTGTTGGTAGTTCTCAAGAATAATTGCAGAATCTGCTAAGATTGTTATACCCCGAGATAGAGACAGTTGAGCAGGATCACGATGGAACCTACTTGGAATTCGTTTTGATGCTTTTTCATCACTCTTTTCATTGCCCTGGGATGGGAAAACAAGACTGAGCTCTTTTGGGGAGTTCCTTAGCCATGGTCAAAAAGACTTCACAGCTAAGACTCTCTCTGACCCAGGGAACTTTCCTGAACCTCAGGGGAAGAAAGAACTCACAGTGAAGCCCTGGGTTCTGCTATCCCTCACTGCCTATTTCAGTAAGCCCATTTTCTGTTGACCATGTGTGAAGATCCTGACTCGTGAGACTTGGATAGTTAGTGAACCCACTTGTAGCTAGAGTTTTCCAGTCCTGCCTGGCCCACAGTCAGGACAAATCTCTCTCACCTGGCAGTCCCACAGCCCCTAAGACCCAACTGAGTAAACACACAGAGACTTACATTGCTTATAAACTGTATGGCCACAGGAGGCTTCTTGTTATCTAGTTCTTATATCTTAAATTAACCCATTTCTACTAATCTATAAGTTGCCACATAGCTTGTGGCTTACCAGTATCTTTTACATGTTGCTTGTCATGGCGGCAGCTGGCAGAGTCTCTCGACTCAGCCTTTCACTTCCCAGAATTTTCCTCTCTCTTTGTCCCACCTATACTTCCTGCCTGGCTACTGGCCAATCAGCACTTTATTTATTAACCAATCAGAACAACACATTCACAGCATAGAGAACATCCCACAGTACCAACTTCACACTTTTAATGCTTTGCTAAAGTGGTTTGTTAAAAAGTTATTTTTTTTATTGTGACAAGAATGTGAGGATGCAAAAATGAAAGAACTTGAAAAGGCATTCTTTATTTGTATCCTACTTAGAATTACACTATCTCTCTTAAAACATCATAAGCAATCATAGAATATAAATTAATATCTTTGGATGAAAATCATTTTACAGACTTAGCTACATTTCTCTGTAGAGTAATTTTTCTTCCTCAAAACTAATTAGCAATTTTAAAATCCTACCAGACAACATCTTATCTTGTCTAAGAGATCCAAATTCAGAGGGCAACTCAAAATCAATTTGTTTTGCTCCAAATTATATTTTAGAAACCAGAGAGCTCGACTGACCGTTATTCCAGAGAGGAGCTTTATAAATAGCCTCAACACTTTGTGACAGATTCCTTTTGTGTTTTCTCACTTTTATTTATGGTTTTTGGGAGTCAGTTGAGTTCCTGCTAAAATCTCCTGTTTTCATTACTGTACTTTAATTAGTTACAACATAATGATTCATAATGTTTTACTATATGCACTGAAGTACTGTGGCACCCATCCTGTTTGTTGTCAGCTTGGAAAGCTGTTGCAAATGGGAGGCCTTGCAGAATTTGATAAAGGCAAGTTCATCCTTTCTCATATGGTGTCTGTCTGTGACATAGAAGTGAGATCAACTCTATGTCCTCAGTTTAAGAAGATAATGTCGTTACCCCATCATCTCCTGTGTCTATCTGACCCGTCCAGCAGGCCAGGTTATTCGAGGGTCTCGAGGAGGGACCACCTGTGAATCAATGGGGGGCGAGAGGGAAAGGAGACCAAGCGCGTGAAGAAAGACAAAGCAGTCTGAGTTGCATCAAGGCCTCAGTTTATTGACTGGGTGTTAGAGCTTATAAACAGGGCTTCAGGTAGGGAGGGGGAGCAGGAGTGAGGAGAGGACAAAGAAAATTCCTAAGGAGGGTCAGCAGGAGGTCGCTTTGGTCCCAGGCCCCTGCAGCTAGCTGATTTAAAGAGGTTTATTTAATCCTACATTCCTAGGTTAGACTAAAAGCCTCTTATTTACATGAGGCTTGATAAATCGTGGCAGGTAACACAAGGTTCAAGACACAGCTGTCCAGAGTTGGTCTCCAACAGTTCCCCCTCTTTTCTCAAAAATGGACCAAGTCCATAAGATCGGGATTGCGGAGGTCCGAGAGAGCCTCTGTCTTAGGCTATACAGGGGAACTCCCACGCATGGCAGGTGCCATTTTGAGCCGGTCTCAACGACCTCTGTAAGCTGTTGTCTCCTGCGTGGGCCCTGTACTATTCCCGTCATTGAGTACTCTCTAGCAAGACCATGGGGACGATAGGGCTTTAGGACACTGAATCTGAGTCCTTGATGGGGCTCCTGGCCAGCCTCCTCGGAATCTACTCTGTGATAATGAATCGAGACGTGTTGTGGTAAGGCTGAATCAATCTGATTTTTGATAAACCGAGTCAACCGCTGAAAGGCCCAGGGACCAAAGGTAATGAGAAGGAGAAGGAAAATAATCAGGGGGGCCAGGAGGGTGGGGATCAGGGTAGAAAGCCAAGGGGATTCTTTAAAGCTTTTATATAGAAGGGCAAACCCTGCTCCTAAGAGCAAGAGCCGCATCTTACTGCAGCCCCATAAAGGCTAATAAAGGAAAAACCCATAAGATTACAATTTCCATACAATTTCGTTTCACAAGATCATGGTCTGGGTACAGAGTGATCACAGATGGGTAATTTGCATCAACAGGTACATTTTTCCTGAAACCTCAAGGGGGGGGGTTGGTATCAAGGTGGGAGTGGAGTTTACACAAAAGTCACAGTGGTCCTTCCTGGAACACTTGCAACTATCCCAGTCACAGTTGAGCACATCTCTTACCAGAAATCTCTTTACATTGTTATATGGTTGTAGGGGAGATTGAACAATGGCTAAGTCAGGTTGCTCTTGGAACTAGATTTTTAGTTTCTCATTTCCTGGTGCTTGAAGTTTTCTCTATTCCTGAGGCTTGGGGGTGTAAGCCTGAAGGGCTAGGGTCTTTCACTCCCCCGTTTTCTTTTTGGCAAATTTTAATCTTAAAATTATGGCATTACATTTAATAACTCATGGCCTATAATGTCCATGCATAGTCTATGTATAATTAGTCATCTTGTTTCTATGCCAGGGAGTTTTCTTTTGACCCAGCATTTCAGCCTTTTTTGAACAAGGAAAATGGGACGATGTATTCTCTTCTGGAACTGCTTCAAGCTGGCATTGGGGTGTCGTTATCAGGGCCCCTCCCCCAAAAGGCTGAAAATCTGGTCAAAGACTGGGCAGGGGGCATTCGTCAGTAGCATGTAGCTGCCTGACACCATAGTGACAGAGAAGAATCATGTTAGCTGGGCTGGTCCACGTTAGCCTTTAGCACGTCGGAGTCCACAGTCATCTGGAGTGGTGGAGTCAGCAACTGAAACTTGGAGGTGTCTGACAGCCAAGTAGAAATCTGTTGAGACAGATTTAAACTAGGAACAGAGGTTAAAATTTGTGAACTTATTTGGAACCCTTAGGTTTATACCCTTAGTAATAGGAAAAGCACTAATCCCAAGACCATGAGAGAGGAAAAATACCATCTTTAGGAATACTTATCTGGGTTCTTTCAACCTCTGTGGAGTGGGTCTATGTTTTTATGACTCTTTTGATCCTTTGAGGCCTTTTTGCAGAATGACATAAAAGTTTTAGATACATTAGTATTACCAATCTGTACTGAAATCCATATTGTAGACAAAGCAGATAATGGGTATCTGTAAAACAGCAGAAGTAGACTTATACCTTTGAGTCCCAACAAGAACTACAGATTTGGGCATTTTACTTCTGTCCAGAAAGCCAGGTGTAAGTTGGACAGAGATTTTTGGCCTGGTGAGAAGCACTTTTAGGTTTACATTTAGACATATCTAGATGACATCTAAAACAAATCCAAAATGTTGAGTTTGTGACTGAACAGTAAGTGGTCATTGCTCTATCAGCTCATCAGGACTCCTAAATGTTAAGCTCTGAACCATAGAACAGGAGAGTAATCTGAATCATATCTTATTTTAGACTTATATCCAAACCTTTATGATTTATTTAAATTTTTACATCTTAGAACATTTTCTTTTAAAGTGAGCTAACAGGCTAGCTATGGCCTTGCAGAAGGATCTGGTTGTCTGATGCTGCCATGCTGACAAAGTTAGAGCTAGCCTAGCCATCAAAGATCTGAGAAGGATAAACTATATCTGAGTGCAGACCAAGAAGCATCCAATCCTATAAATTACAGTGATCAATCCCTACCCAGGTCTCTATAGCGTTGGAGGTACCAGTCAGAACAACATCAATCTTCTACCACCATCAAGCCCATAAGGCAGAGTACCTTTTCTGTGGAATAGGGACACGGAAGACTGACAGTGTCCTACTACTTGTCCACAGTCTGGGCTGGGTCCTGGAGGCAGGTGTTGCATTGAGGCATCTTGCCCTGTGGTCAGTGTTGTTTGCAATTCAGGTGGCATCTTCTTGTCATTCCATATCTTCTTTGGAGACCTTGGGAGTCATTGCTAGGATCTGGGGAGCTGGGAGTCTCTGTTTCCGATAGTAAGTTTAATCAAATAATTTAAATGTCATGTTCATCAGATCATTGACAGGTTTGAGGACCATTATCTATTAAATGTATCTGAGTCAAACAAATTAGGCCTAATCTTGAAAATATCTCTAAGTTTGGTAATAATGACCAGGCTAATTTGTTCTCTTATAGATATATTAGTCAAATATACCTCTCAGTTTGTTTTTATTTAAATAGAACCATTTATGCTTTAAACTAGTATCTGGATAGCCAGATGACTAGTATTAACTTGTATTCCTTGACACAGAAGGACATGCATGCAAACTCAGACATTCAAAACCAAACATACATGTGGCCACATTTTCATTCATACCTGCAGAATAGACAGACATTTTTAAAACTATGACCCTTTGGAGTCTCCATGTAACAGCAGAATAGCAAGAGAAAGAAATCTGAAACATGTTTACTTAAACTTTAAAGTTAGACCTTAAAGTTTTATTATATTTATTTTTCAAACCCTCATGACATGCTTAAGCCTTTAAATTATTACATCTTAAACTGCTTCCTCAAGTCAAAAAATCATTTATTTAAACTTTTATTTTAACCAACAATAATTTGAAATCAATTTTCTTAAATGATGGCAAGTATTTGTAACACATTGAACTCAAATGACCAAAACCCATGTAAATTGTTATTTTTCCTGTGGAAACAAAAGTATAATTTTCCTAGTATCTTGAACTGGTAATTTAACATTTCTTTATCAAGCAATATCAGTGTTATGCCCAGATCGCATCCCCAAAGAAGCCACTGGAGACCTCAGGTACAGAATGCAAAAGCAAGGTTTATACAAATGAAGTTTACAAGCCTCGGCAGGGGGGCTAGTTCCAAACTTCTCACACACAGCAGGGAGGTTGGAAGGAGCACATGTCTTTCTTTGTAAGGCTAGCACAGACCACATAATTCATCTCCCACCGCCCACATCCCTCTTTTAGGTTCATATCAGTAGTTTTTTATGTTATGTTGGTTCATATCAGTAGTTTTTTATGTTATCTTTATTTCTCATTAGTTTAGCAACCGTGTTTAGGAGTTTTATGAGCTGTCTCCCGGGTTTGGGGAGTTTGGGGAGTTTGGGATGTTTTATGACCACTTAGTCTCTGTCAGATGGTCATATATCCTAACTCTGTGTTTTCTTAAGTTTCTGTAGTTGATAAAGCCACCTGGAAAAAGGCGTCTAAGTTCTTATCTACATTTAAGAATCCTGGTTTTAGCTTCTCTTTGTCTGTAGGGGATGAAGTTGTGGGGGGGGGGGGAGGTTACTGAGGTTTCACAATCAGGACAGAGAAGGGTTAACAAGAGAAATTCCTAGCTGGCAGAAGAGACTTAGAAGTTATCACAGTAAAGGAAGGGAGGGGGAGCAGTGGTCATAAAGTATCTCCTTGGCTGCCAGTGTTCCTGAAAAAAAGTTTTTGTTAACTCCTCTGACTAAAGTCAGATTCTCTGTTCAGTGTTCACACAGTTTTGTCAGTTGCAGGCAGCCATTGCCCTGTCCAGAGCAGGACATGAGAATCTTAGCCCACCTGTACCCAGAGCACGCACCCCCACCTTCGTGAGAGCAGCCAGCTGCCTGCAGTCCTGATAGCAAGAGAGCTAGGGAGGGAGGGAGGTGGCCCTCGCTGTGCCTCTCTTTCCTTCTCCCCAGAAAAATAAGGGAGTTGAGTAGCAGAAACAGATGACATTTACACAGACAATCCAAGTACCGGCACATCAGCACTGAGATGATGATGGCCTCACTCACAGCAAGCAAGCCCCTCGATTGTGGCTCGCACATCCCTCCAGTGGGCTAGGCAAAGGTCTAGTGGAGAAGAAGGGGACTGTCCCATAGCGTCCGTCACAGTCAAGTCAACAATGAGAACAGTTAACACACTACACACAAGACCAAGGGCACACGAAAGAAAAACTTTGCCCCAACGAGACAACCAACAAAGCTCCAAGAACAATGACAGCCTGATGTGCTCTGTGGAAAGTGACCCTCCAGGCTCAATCACACCAAAAACAATTGAGACTCGAGGATCTCTGTCCTTGATCAAACAGACATCAGGGGGCTTTCACATCCCTGTCAGTCAGACATGCACCTTATTTCTTGGAAGAGAAACAGAGTGTAAAGTAACAATGACCACAATAAAACATACAAAAAAAACCCCCACAAAATGTCTCTAACAATTTCCCGGGACAAAATACAAAGTGGCACTTCCTCCCACCATGGGGAAAGGTACCAAAAGATGCTCCTCTCCTGAGCACTCCCTGGAGGAGACTTCTAAAATCAAATGGTCACCTTTGAGGTGGCCCCAAATGGCTTGGGACTAGGGGGTCCCTTGCCCAAATCAGGGAATGAGACGTCTCTCTTTCCCTCCCAGGATCACTGTCCGGACACGTCTGTCCCAGTGAGAGCCTGCAAAGTACAAATCAGTCGACTGGCACAAAACTTAAGGACACAAGACAGAGACAGAGACAAGACAGAGAGCGCTCTTACTGGTAGATGTCAATAAATCTCTGGACCCTTGAGGGTCCCGGTGGGTCTTTTGGTCTTTTGTTCAATGTGATTTGTGACAACCTCACTCTTACCGTCTTCTGGGATGGACACATCGTTTAATAGGTCCTCAGCAAGTGCCAGAAGATGTGACACCCTACTATCCTTTTCTGAATCCTTTAAAACATCTCTGATTACTCCATAGAAACTAAAGAATGCATCAGGGACGTACTCTCCGTCCTTAAGCAAGTTATTGATAGCCTTTCCAACTTTATTCCACATCAAAGGGTGGATGCCCGGGCCATTAATAACCAGCCAGGGACATTTTTCTTCCACAAAATAGAAAAACTTAATTAAATCTTTTTTTTCTTTCTTTCTTTTTGACTCTTATTCCCCTCTCCCTGATTTCATCATTTCCTTAATGAAGAGAGCCTCTTTAGAGAGTGCTTTACCCATTGATTGATGAACGGCACTTACCTCAAGGCTGCCCACGGCGCACGAGTGATGCTGTTGGGGCACCTCTACCCTAGTGAGTCTGGCCAGACCACGTTTTCTCTTCGCCGTCCAGTAGTGAGCCGCCGTGCCTCGAGCCCCACGTTCGGGCGCCACTTGACCCGTCCAGCAGGCCAGGTTATTCGAGGGTCTCGAGGAGGGACCACCTGTGAATCAATGGGGGGCGAGAGGGAAAGGAGACCAAGCGCGTAAAGAAAGACAAAGCAGTCTGAGTTGCATCAAGGCCTCAGTTTATTGACTGGGTGTTAGAGCTTATAAACAGGGCTTCAGGTAGGGAGGGGGAGCAGGAGTGAGGAGAGGACAAAGAAAATTCCTAAGGAGGGTCAGCAGGAGGTCGCTTTGGTCCCAGGCCCCTGCAGCTAGCTGATTTAAAGAGGTTTATTTAATCCTACATTCCTAGGTTAGACTAAAAGCCTCTTATTTACATGAGGCTTGATAAATCGTGGCAGGTAACACAAGGTTCAAGACACAGCTGTCCAGAGTTGGTCTCCAACATCTATCTTGAGGAGCCAGAACTAAAGTGACTATTTTAAGGTATGTATATACTAGGTCACAATCTCTGCTTTTTCGGGATAAATCAGCAATAAACACTTCTATGAAAACTATATTTACATAACAGTGAGAATCTTGTTGCTTATTCTGTATGTCCTGATATGTATTTGTGTGTCCATCAGACATGTCACTGAAAATTATCACCCAGTGGCTTCTCAGGCAGCTCACCTTACATACAAATCTCATACCATACCCTTAACTGAAGGGTCTCTAAGCCTTCTCAAATATCTTGTTGTGTTAGTAGAATAATCGAATAATAGATTAAAATAACTAACATGCTTTCCAAGATAAAAGATGCTCTTGTAACGCACAGATTTGCCATCTTCTCTTTTTCTATTGAAATATTGCATTATCATAGCCAGAAGAAAACATTCATTGGTTGTTATGAATAAATGATTTCAATGTGTGTGTCTCAGTTTTATTTAATGTGCCAGAAAAATATTCTCTATGGACACTCACAAACACACACACACACACACACACACACACACACACACACACACACACACACACACACACAGTATATTCTGTTTCAATTTATTTGCTTAGTAGAGAAAATAAATTTTTTTCTTTGTCATTTAGTTCAGTTCCTTTTTCAGAAGTTGACCTAAGCAACTGAAAGTGATAAAATATTAAAAGAGAAAAACAATAAACAAATTGATGGATGATTGAGTGAGCTTGACTAAATGGACTGTGAGATATAAACTCACTAATGAGAATTTCATGGTAGATGATATATTGCTGAAGCTCCACCACTGACGTATATGACCTGCAGAGGTGAGCCCTGCAACAAGAATTAAAAAGAAAAATCCCTGAAATGTTTTTACATTTAATAAACAACTCTGTCAAAGAGGAAGAGGGGATACAGGGTGGGTCCAGTGCTTTTAGTATGATACTGACTACATTTCATTCCTGAGTATCCTACTTGCAAGCTAATCTTGGGCACATGACTTGACTTTTTGGTGCTTCATTTATTTCACTTTTAAAATGAGAATAAGAGTGCAGTCTTACAACTCATTGAACATGAATAAGTTGAGTTAGTGACTACATAGTGCCGTATCCCTGTATGTTAGCATCTTAGATAAAGGAAGATACTCTGCTTGCTACGATAAAGGAGAAATGGAAATACAAAACTTTTGATCTAAAATTGTGTCCTGCCTATAAGATAAGCTAGTGAAATGGTGGAACAAAGCTTATGGGAGTTTAATTATTATGTGATTTGACTTGAGGCTCTCTCTAGGAGATGAGACCCATACCTGATACTGCTTGGGTAATCAAGAACTGGAGACTACATAACCCTGGGATCTAGGGTAAAACCAAACACTACTGTTCTTAAAAATAAAGCATCAGCAACAACAACAGAAAAGAAAACTTGTAATAAAATGATTCTTATTGATATTCTGCTATAGTCATAGATAAGTACCTTGCTTAGCTCTGTCATCAGAGATGCTTCCTTCTACAGTAGATGGGAACAAATGCAGAGACCAACAGCCAGACATTATGCTGAGAATGAGAAACCTTGAACACTCTGCAATTAGTGGGATGTCTCCATCAAATCCCTCCTTTCCAGGTTCATAGAACCTCATGGAAGAGGAGACAGAAAGATTGTAAGAGCCAGGGATATGTAGGACACCGAGAGAACAAGACACTTTAAATCAGAAGGATTGATGTACATATGAACTCAAAGAGACTGAGACAGCATGCACAGGGCCTGCCCAAGTCTGCACCAGATGGGGTCCTAGAGCTGAAAAAAAGAAGTGGACACATGTCTCCATCTCAAACCCCAAAGCTATCTCCAATTGATAACCACTTGCAAGTAAAAATTGAGTTTTCTCCAAGGGAGTCTCACTGGAGAGACAAACAACTCTTAAGGGTAGGCTGAACACCGAGTACTAGATGGTCGTTATAAAATGAACTCGGTGGCATCGTTGAATGTTCCTTGTCTCATACTGTCATGTCAGGTATTTTAAAAATAGCTTTTTATTTTTATTTTACATATATATATATATATATATATATATATATATATATATTCTCCCCTCATCCTATATGTCCTTTGCATACATATTATGGCTTCTAATTTGGTGGTTTTATGGCATTCCTGAATGTGACTGAGTGGGTCTCTGTTCTTATGTCTGTTTCTTGTGCCTTTTCTCGGGCTCTTTTCCTTCTGTTTGTTTTGTCCTGTTCCGATATATTAGTTTTTGTCATATATTATTTTATCCTATTAATCTCCCTTAGAAGTTTTTTGTTTGTTTTCTAGAGAGAGACAGAAAGGGGCTGGATGCTGATGGGAGGAGAAGTGGGGTGGAACTGGGAGGAGCTGAAGGAGTGAAAATCATAATCAGGATATATTATGTGAGACAATATCTATTTCTGGTAAAAGCGAGAAAAAAAGAGTGCTGTCTTACATAAAACACAGTTGAGAGTTTTAAAGAGAAAAGCTTCATAAAATGCTTGGCACAGCCCTGGGCACACAGGAAAGTGTGCATAAGTGTTAAGCTCTGACTAGCCTCATAAACTTTTCCCCTTCAACTCTGGTATTTTCTTTCTTAAGAGTTTTGTTACATTATATTTGTTTATGAGGACCTATGCATGGAATGGCACTTGCTTTGAGGTCAGAGAACTCCCACATTGAACTCAGGTGCTCAGGTTGGTGGCAGATGCCTTTTCTGCATCTACTCAGAATCTATAACTATGGACTTTTTCAATAGTAAAGTGACAATACATTTACTTTTTATTTATACAATAAGGATGCATGCTATGCCTCCGAAATAAGAATACATAGGACAACAAATTTAAGAATACTGGAACAGTTTTCTTTTTCTGTTAATGTTGTGCTGGCTAGCAATGTGTATGGATAAACAAATTCAACTCTGTTAGTTGACTGTTTTATTGAAGGCAAACAATTTTTATAAGGAATTCTAGATTAATGTGAACGTACCACGTTCATTCATTCATTTATTCATCCATTCATCTCCTAAACAAACAGTCATTGAATTTTATCTTTACCACTTCAGACTCATGCACAAATGGGGAACACAAAGTTCTTTGATGTTAAAAAGCTGAAAAATTCATGTATAAAAAGATATGTGAACTGGGTGGTTCACATATCTTTAATCCCAGCACTTGTGAGGCAGAGGCAGGTGGATCTCTGTGAGTTCGAGGCCAGTCTGGTCTCCACAGCGAGTTCCAGTAAAGGCACAAAGCTACACAGAGAAACCCTGTCTTGAAAAACCAAAAAAAAAAAAAAAAAAAAAAAAGATATGTAAAGATAAGTGATAATTAATTGACAAACAGATGTCCTATTGTCAGAGTCAAGAAGATACTGCATTATAATCTAATAATTAGAATGAGACAAGAAGACAAAGACATGAAAGTCTGGACCTGAAGGAGGAATACATAGCCTCAGGAAGGAGCTGAGCAAAGGCTTTGTAAAACAAAGAATACATAAATGATGGTGTCTTTTCTATTTATATACTTACTTCTCTGCCTAGTGATACATCATGTAGTGATGTAACTTTAGTAGAATGCCAATTTAGTAAGATTATGGTTTGCAGATATTTTGTGATTATAATAATTTTTGGTAATGTCCAATTTAGAGTTGCTTTTATCTTTCTAAGGTAGTCTTTATATAGCCTAGACACTAACTAATGAAAGATTTGCAGTACTAACCCAGAGTTCCTCATGTTTTTGCCTGTCAATTATTGGTAATCAAGTAGCTGTGGTGAGGATTGACATCATGAAGAGACAGGTGACAATGATAAAATGGGATGCTTTTCCACATGCAAATTCTCCCTACCATGGCCAGTCTTGCAGGGGGGTAACCAGGGACCCAATGATTTCAAGCATCTCCAGTCACAATCGTTTGAGGACTGGCAAGATCAAAGGCCAGAACCTGGTGGAAGAAAATGCCCCAAGAATTATTCCTGAAAGTCATCTAATCAATTTATTGGCTTTCTGTGGAGCTCTGTCTCAAGGCAACAGAGTACAGACCTCAGCCTAGAACTTGAAGGACTTCTTGCATGTTGATAGCAACAAAATGGTTTTTGTTGCTGTTGTTTTGTTTGTTTGTTTGTTTTTTGAGACAGGAGTTTTCTGTGTCATCTTGGCTGTCTTGGAATTCACTCTTTAGACAAGGCTGCCCTTGAACTCACAGAAAGTCACCTGCCTCTGCCTCCCATGTTCTGGCATTAATGGCATGTGTCACCACTGCTCGGTGCAACAAAATGTTTCAACTGGGCACTGTCAAGCGTCATTGTGTGCCACCACCGAGATAAGCCTCCTCGTATCTTCTGTAGTACTCGGTGATTAGAAATCACATTCTGCTCCTATAGAGAACACCTTTCCCTCAGGCCTCTGGATACTTTACCAAATTTATCCTAGGCAGTACTCCGTTTCACGTTTCTTCTCCTCCATGGGGTAATTTCAGAACACTCCTATCTTCCAAAAAAGTGCTTATCTTGTTTTATCTAAAGGGTGGGGCGTTACTGAACTACCTTGCATTGTTTTCTCTTTTCCTCCCAAAACTCAACTTGAATTTCCCAAGGATCCTATAAGTGCTGAGGAGGTAAACACTGTGTTTTGTGGCTTCCACACCTTCATTTTTTTTTAAAACATAAAACTAGCCAAATACTAAGACACGTTTGGTGTTTACTTATTGGGTTTCGATTTACCAAATGATCTACTGACTTGACATCTGATTCTTCAAACTTCAGCATAATTACACATAATCACACATCTGTGGATATGTAGACTTTCTTAGTGATAACTCCGTAGGGAACTGGACTTTCTTAGTGATAACTCCGTAGGGAACTGTACAGCTATAGTCATTCCACATGCTCTAATAAATGGTCAGAGCTTCTGGCTCAAATATTTCTTTCTTTCTAAAGAACTGCATTTATCATTTAGTTCAGAAGTAAAATATAATAATTCCTGCATAAAGAATTCGAGATGAAGATTAATCCTAAATCCCAAGCCTTTGCAATGGAGCCCAGTGGAGACAACTTTTTCTATGGCCTTGGATTGGGTGGCCATGTATTCCCACACAACGTTTGTCACCAAAATTGCTTGTGAGATAATCCATGTGCAGTTGTTTTTCTCATCTAATGGAATGAATTGCATGGGTGATGGTGACCAGAACCACAAATGGCTGTCAGTCAGAGTCTCCAATGGTTGACAGATCCAGGAATGGTGGGAAAATCATATAAGGAGAAATGGGTAAGTGAAGAAAAGGAGAAAACAGAGGCTAGGCTAGCAGGGGATAATGATGCAAATCTCACCGGGCAGGGGGAGGAGACAGAGAAAAGACAGACAGGAAGGAAGAAAGGAAGGAAGGAAGGGAGGGAGGGAGGGAGGGAGGGAGGGAGGAAGGAAGGAAGGAAGGAAGGAAGGAAGGAAGGAAGGAAGGAAGGAAGGAAGGAAGGAAGGAGGAGGGAAATTTGGATGGAAGCCTCTTAGACTGCTGTGCAGTTCTACAAAGTTCTCAAATGAAATCACTGTCAAAGAAGTGTCCTATCCAGAAAAAGTAGGTTTTCCTTTGTGTTTTGTGCTTGGCCATTCACTAAGATTATCCAGGTAGAAGTATGAACCTCTAGAGCTGTGAGACTCTGAGAACTGAATGTGTACTGTTTAAAATCTCATTTGTGAAATCTTTTCATGGTCCAATGAAAAGACTAAAACAAATGTTTAGCAGAAGGAGCTCAACGTCAAAATGAGCATGCTTCTTTAGTTTATACAGGGACATGTTTGTGGAGAAATTATTGTGTTGAGAAATTGACATACCACTGAATCCCTTAGGTCTTAGATGCTCATTGTTCTAATTGCTGCTTCTCTTGATGGCTGTGTGGCTTGGTAGTTGCTCTGTCAATTATGATTCTCTGAAGAAGACCATTGGGTCAAAAAACAAATTTATTAAAAAATATTTGTGATAGCTTATAGAATTGTAGATGAACTGGAAAGTGAGACTCGAGTCTCTGGACTATTTCCTTAAATTCTACTCTGAGAAGAAATGACCCATTGTCACTGGATAGCCACTGCTGTTGTTACCATTGTGAGGGGGATAAAACAACCCCTTTCTTTTCTTTTTATTTAAAGAGAGCTCACAGGTAGACTCTGACTCACACATCACCATGAATAGCTGCAAGGGAGGCTGGGAAAATAGTTAACATATTCAGCACTTTTAGGGAGAGGAGCTCTTTGTGCCCTATCAAGATTCAAAAATAGCAGAGTCCTTAAAGGAAGAATAATATTAATTTCTTGGGTAGACAAAACACATGACAATGAGCTAGAGTGGGTATCACCTCTACCTCGGTCATCATTGCATCTTTAGTGCCTAGAGATACAGACTCGGTAGCTATTTCTCAAATAAGTACATACTGCTAACAAAAAACATTGACTCTAAGCTTCTCAAATCTTAAAAGAATAGAACAGATACTTAATTCTGTTATTTTCTGATACTAGATTATTGTGTAGAAGTTTAAAAGGACTATTTTATTACTGGGACACTAACTTACACCTGAATGTGTATTGCTAAAGACAAGAAAGACATTTGATCCAATGTTATGGTTAATTTTGGTTGTCAGCCAGACTGGATCTGGGTTCATCTAAAAGGCAAGCTGCTAGGTCCATCTGTGGAGGATTTTCTTGACCAGATGATTTGAAGTGGGAGGCATACCTTAAATGTGGACAGCACAGTCCCTTGCAGTGACAGCCTGGCTGAAAGGAAGTGGAAGAAGGAAACGTTGCTTATGCCTGCTTGCCTTCACTCTCATTTGGCAACCTCATCTACTCTGCCACTGCAGCTGCTGGGGTTGATCCCAGCTTCTCTGGCTTCCAAACAGAGATTAACAGTAAACTGTTCTCTAGGAATCTTTCAGGCCATTGATGCCAGATTGGGATTGATAAAGCATCCCGCTTCACAAACTGAGCAACTACTGGGTTCTTGGCTTCCCTAGTGTGAGCTAGCCTGTGTTGGATTATTTGGACCACATTGAACAAGATAACCCAACCCTTTTAAATGCATTCATTCTATCAGTATGATCCTCCAGAGAATGTGACTAACATACTTGTTTAGAGAATTGTCGGTCATCCCCTTAAGCCTTGTGTTTTCCTGTTTGCTTCAGGGAGGCTACATGATAAGTTGATGCTGGGGGCTTGTCTGACTCTGTGCCCCACCATATTTTACCCTCCCAGACATCAGGAATTACGCCTTTCTAATCTGTTGTTTGTAAGACTCAACCCAGGCTCTACTGCTTGTAATACATTCAGTGTATGTTTACTGAACAATATATAAGATCATTGTCTATAGGACATATCCAACTTGCAGCAAACTCAAGAAATGATGGGATGTATTGTTATAACAGGCTTTTGTATTGTAAAACTGGTATCATTTTCTCTTATTTGGTTCAGATTCAGAATTTTTTTTTAATTTAATCTCCTCCCTGGAGTTTTAGAATCACATAACACCTGTTATATGAATATATTCATATCGTCTCAGAGAGCCAAGGATGGCAGAAAGCATATGATGGTTATTGATTTTCCTTAAAAATGGCATTTATAAACAGGCATTCTTCATGTTGTTCACTTTATAAGCAATGCAGGGGTACTGAATTTAAATAAGGAAATTGAGTGAATTCTAAAATCAGAATCTAACACTTTAAATCACTGCAATTCACTCCAGTGTAGTCTTGATGATACGTCTCTATGTCTGCATATTTCTTGGAGCTTCCAAATCAAGAAATACAACACTTTAGTGATAATCAGATGAGCATGACTGGTGTGGTTTGCCTGTGGTGTCATTTTCTTCATTTTTAGTATGTGTCACTCAGCTCTCTGTTACAGCATCAGTAGCAGAACTGAGCTCACAATATGTGGGATTGGCTAATGGGGACACTTCATGCTGCCATCTGCCCTCCATACTCTCTTCAATCATTTCCCTCATCTTCCTCTTTTTCTCTTCTGAATATTTTCTCATATGCCAGCCTGCTGCTGGGCAGAGTTCTCATGTGGGCATCCCTCTGATATATGTCATCTGTGGATGGAGCTCCTGTTCTGCATACTTCTCACTGTTCTCCTGGGTCCTGTTCTCCACAAAGCTGTCCTCAGCCAGCTGTCAAGTTGGAAGACAACAATGAATAATTAGCTGAAGGGTCCGTAGCTGACATGGCAATGTGTGGTAACCGCACAGTATTGCCTGCACTTTCTTCTGGAAATCATCACTTGAAAAATCGAAAAAACTAAAGATAATATTTGCAGTCTAAGACATAAAAGAGTTAAGACTGAAAAGCCATTCAAAATTTCCTGATAAGAATAACACTTAGGTTGTTCTCTTTAAGATTATTAATGGATTTTTATAATTATATAGTAAAAGATATGAAGTAAAACAAAAATGAGTGAACAGGTTTTGAACATATATGACTATTTGCCTCCTTGTATGGATGTATATAACACATGCACGCTTGGAACCCATAGAGGCCAACAGAGGGTTTTGGATCTTGTGGAACTGGAATTATCTAGATGATTATGGTCCATCCTGTGTGTGCTGAAAACTAAACTCCTGTCCTCTGAAAGAGCAGAAAGTGTTCTCACTGTGTAGCTCTGGTCAGCCTAGAACTTGCTATGCAGCCAAGGCTGGTCATGAGTTCATAGAGATCTACTTGCTTCTGACTCCTGAGTCCTGGGATTCAAGATGTGCACACCATGCCAGGATCCCAGTGAACATTTTTAAAGCATTGACTCACATGTCTCTTTTCTTTTCTGAGTGACTGAATAGTCACAGTCACATTACTTGTCATAAAGATAAAACTTTGATTGGTTCTAGGGCTTCTTGAATTTAATTAGTATGAATATATTAAGACCCAAAGCCCTTTACCTTGTTTAATCATTATAACAAAGATCTAGTAAAAAAATGACTAAAAACCCTTAAGTACAAGACATATGTCCAATTTCTAAACTACAAAGATAGAATTATTTTTTTTCTCTTGTTCTCTGTTTCCTGGTGGAAAGATTTGTTTAAAATTAGACACAAAACTTTGACCCTCACAAGTTCTTACAACCTGCATGCATATAAACAGAGTATATATGCTAATGTCCAACTTGTAGATTTACCAAGAAATGATAAACTTTTAATGATTTCAGCACTAATTGATAAATGTCTTAACCAACCAAGCAAACAAACAACCTTTGTTTGTAGAAAGGCAGTCTATTTTATACCTCAATATTTTAATCTTTATTTACTATGGTATTAAGTATTTCATAAATCCAAGAAAGTGCCTAGGACTTATCATTTCTATGGAATTTAACATTTTAAGCATAAAAATACATTATTATTTAACAAGTGCGAAGAATGCAAGCCCAAAGAGAAAATCACCTATTAAAAGTGTCACTCGTTACTGCAGTAATAATCAATACAGCATTAAACGTCACGTTTTATTGCAATGGATGGCGAATAAACATGGAGACAGCAGTGTAGTCTTGTAAATGGTATGACTTGTAAATGTCAGGGAGGGCTTATTTAACACTAAAAGGCTTTAAGCATTTGGGAAGGGAGCTTTAAAATTCATCCCAGACAGCTGAAGGTTACACGAGGAAAGGGCAGCTATATATAGCATGCAGGCACACAGGTAATGTAAAATATGAATGGATTATAAAAAAAAAAATCACCAAACCTACTTCTAATTGGAGTGTTCATTATATTTGGTATTCTGGAAAGACCATGTATTGAAGGCCGCAAGCTTGGCATCATGAATATTTTATTTAGTCCCTTGTTTTATATTCATATAAAACAGGCTTTCTTTTCTAACTGTGTGTGTGTGTGTGTGTGTGTGTGTGTGTGTGTGTGTGTAAAGCTATTTAAAGACTCACAGATAAATGAGATTGAATATATGTCGTGGATCGATAGCAGTTTTTTTCTAGGACACTGTCTCATGAAGTTTATAATAGCCAATGTTAACAGCACACAGTATTCATTTCTCCAAACAACCGAATTAAACTTGGCCGAATTGTTTGTTTGGCACACTTCTCTGGAAATGATGGTTGATAGGGAAGATTCTCAGAAATTGTCCAAGTCTCTCAGCTTTGTAATTAGAGAATTCGGTGCAGGGCAATCCAGACATTCTGAGCGGAGAGGTTGAGTTGGTGATGACAGGCGTCTTGGAGGCTCATCTCAGTGAGGAACTGACACCGTTGGTTAATTACATACATATTAGATGGTCTAACTGTTGTTAAGGCAGAATTCTCTTTCCAGTTCTACCTTCAATTTCTTCCCATGCGCTTGCTTTAAATTGAAAGCACTGGGGAAACTCTGTGGAAAGTTTGGATGCTGTGTTCTGAATGTGCTGGAGCAATTAAGAGAAGCAATCATGCCATTTTGCATGTTTAATTTAGCATTTCTCAGCAGAAAACAATAACAAAATAAGGCCCAAGATTGTTTACATTTTAAACCAAGACTTTTTATAGTATCCAGTGTTTTTCAGGAACCCAAAGAAAAGGAATAAATGGGGAATATGCATGCTGTTCACTCCACTTTTGGAAATAACAATGTTCCAGAAGCTTCCACTGTCTTGTAAGAACAGCAATCATCTTTTCTGTAAGCATTTCCAGTTTTTCAGCTGCTCGATAGTAACTGTCACTCCTGGTGCAGGACAATCTTATAGCAGTTGCAGATGTTTTTCATTTCAGAGACTAAGGAGTGTTCATGTTCTTTTTAAAATTATTCTTCTTTTCAGATTCTCTAATTGAAAACAAGACGACAGCAGAATAGAAATCTCATTTCTGTACAATGCCTAGAACTGAACAATGACAAAATTACAGAATCCATAAAGAAATCCCTAAGAATAATAGGAAAAATATTATCTAACAGAGGCACTAAAACCATGGCACACATCCCACCACAGTGTTTAGACATGGGACAGTGCTTTCCTGTTGCTGCTAGCCAGTGAAGTTTTGTGGCTTAAACTAGCACAAATTTGTTATCTTGTAGCACAGCTATTAACCCTATGACCCAGAAATCCAACCTTCCAGGAAAGATATGTCCACCTGTGCTACAGTGGATTGACAGGGGTAGGGAAAACCAGCTGCCCTCTGATTGTATTTCAGGAGTGCTGCGCAAGTGTCTTGTTGGGGAGGACCTGGGCCCGGTACAATAAGCCTAGCTAACATCCCAGGTCCAGGATGGTCATAAGCCCAAGCAGAGACCTTATTATTGATGTGTAACTAAAGTGACACAGTGTCAATTGGCTTCTAAATATCTGTGCTTATGCATATAGGGGAAAAAAAAGTGGCCTGCAGAGTTAGTCAGAGAAGCCTCTCCCGGCAGCAAACAATGGTGAGTACAGAAATCCATTGCTGCCTAGGTTGAAGGGAATAAATAAGCCGCAGTTGTGGGCCCTGTCTGGAAGAAGATGCTTACACTATTCACCTCTAAAATTCTGGGAATAGTGATGGAGAGGCAGGAAGTAAGAGCTGGAAGATGGAGTGAATAGATGTAAAATGCCATTCTCCAAAGAGGTTATAGCTATTACAATCATTATGTCACAACAACTCAACTTACCTGCACTGGTCCCCCACGAGACTGATCCTGTCAACAATCAGTCATAGAGGATGTCCTAGTGAGTGTTTCTATTGCTGTGATAAAACACCATGACCAAAAACAAACTGGGGAAGAAACAGTTTATTTGAATTTACAACTGTTAGGTCACATTCCATCACTGAGGGAAGTCAGGGCAAGAATATGGAGGTAGAATCTGAAGCAGAAGCCATAGAAGACAGCTGGTTACTGGCTTGTTCCCCACGACTTACTCAGCTTGTTTTCTCGCACCATCTAGAACAACCTGCCCACAGGTAACACTGGCCCCAATAAGCTGAACTCCTACAAATTAATCACCAATGAAGAAAATAGAGACTTGCCTACAGGCAAATCTAATGGAGGCGTTTTCTCCCTGGAGAAGCCCTCTTCCAAAATGACTCTAGCCTGTGGCGAGTGGACACAAACGATCGCTGGTGAGGAGCGGCTCCAGAGGCCCTACCTTTACTTCAGAGCTACCAGTTATTGATAGACTCTGGGAGAGGGGAAAATCATTATCTTTAGTTGTGTTCACTGATGAGCCCACCAGGCTCTGGTGGGCAGCATCAAACTCATGGTTCATGGTTATGCAACTGGCCCTGGGTGGGTTACGGAACAAAATGAGCAGATGTGAATATGAGAGAGATTTGTGGAGAGAGGGGAAGAGGGCAGGAATGACAGGGAGGACAGAGTTAGAATGGTCTGTATGCAATGTGAGCTTAGTGAAATTGTCTACAAACAAATTTAACTAGCTTGAAAAAGGCCTGTAATTGGATCTGCGGCTGTGTTCCTTCTGTGAACTACAAAGGCACATCTGCTCCATTGCCTTTGTGCTGTTTCATTTTTTTTTTTTCATGAAGCAGAATTGGGGTTTGACAAAGATATTTTAATATAGTCTTAAGGATGAGGGTTAAAATAGCTATGGGGCCTCCATGGGACTGGACTAGGCCCTCTGGATAGGCGAGACAGTTGTTTAGCTTGTACTGTTTAAGCCCCCCCCCCCCCCCCCCCCGCAGGGGGATCAGGATTCGTTCCTGGTGCATGAGCTGGCTTTTTGGAGCCCTGTGTCTATGGTGGGACACCTTGCACAACCTTGGTGCAGGGGGAGGGGCTTGGAGCTGGCTCAACTGAATGTACCAGGCTCTGCTGACTCCCCATGGGAGGCCTTGCCTTGGGGGAGGTGGAAATAGGGGGTGGGTTGAGGGGGAAGGCTGAGGGATCTGGAGGAGAAAGGAGAGGGGGGTATGTAGTTGGTATGTAAAATGAATAGAATATGTCTTAATAATAAAAAAAGAAAAGAAAACGAAAAATGGGGGTTAAATGAGAGAGGTGCATGGGAAGACAAGACATGGCTGAGAAAGTAGATACAGTCGTCTCTTCAAAGAAGAACTGTAGAAAGCGAGATATACCCAAGTATAGGAACAGATTCCTCAAGTGAGGGTCACCTTCACTGTCTTTTCTTCTTTAGTTTCTTTCCTTCTGTATTTCTTATTCTTTGCTTCTTTTTTTCTTTATTTAGTGTCTTGAGAATTTTATACAACATGGTATTCACTCCCTACCCCAATTATTCCAGATCCACTATCTTCACACCCGACTGTGTGTCCTTTTTTTGAATGGTGGCTGATGTATCTGGGACTGTGCTCTTCATGAAAACTGACTCTCCCTCTTCCAGCAGCTATCAGTTGTCAGTAGCTCCTTGAGCAGTTCTTTCTATCTACCTCCCCTCCCCATTCTGGAATTCATCTTGGCTTGGGCTTGCACAGGTCTTGCACACACTGTCACACCTGTTGTGAGCTTATATATGTAGGCACCGTGATGTGTCTGGAAGACACTGTTTCCTTATCATCACCCGCCACGTCTGGCTTTAACATATTTCCACTGCTCCATCCTCCACAATGATCCCTGAGCATTAGGAGGAAGGGATGTGACATAGATGTCCCATTTAGGGCTGATTGTTCCCTGGCACCCTGGCCAGTGTGGGTCTTTGTGTTAATATACTATCTCCTGTGAACAGAACTTTTTCTGATGATGACTGAGAAATGCATTAATCTATGTGTATAATGGTATGTCATTAGTAGTCAATTTAATACCATACTCATTTAGCAGAATAATAGTTTTTTTCTTAGAGCCCTCACAAGATGAAACCCATACTTGGCATCATTATCCAGCCTGTGGCTAGAATTTTTTTTTAATATTTGTCTACTAGAGAGAGAGAGAAAGAGAGGAGAGAGAGAGAGAGAGTCTGCAGAAGCACATTTGTGTGAAGGTCAGATGATAACTTTTCAAGAGTGGGTGCTCTTTCCTTTTCTTTTTTCTTCTCCCTTGTTTTAAGTCAGTCAGTCAGTCAGTCTCTCTCTCTCTCTCTCTCTCTCTCTCTCTCTCTCTCTCTCTCTCTCTCTTCCACTCTCATACTATCTCTGCAAGATGTGAGCCAGTGCTCCTGCTCACAGTGCTGTGGTTAAGACTACAGATGCAGTCATAATACTGTATTTTTTGATGTGGAATCAAACCCAGGTTGCGAGGGTTTCACGGTGCTTTTGTCTGCTAAGCCAGCTCTCTGCAGAGTCCTGGAAACTACCTCCGCTCCTTGGATCGCTGGCCCATATCTTCCCGGTTCTTTGACTACTTGGTGCATTTGTCCTTCCTGTTCCCTTTTCACAAGGACCGCTGTGAATACAGAGTACTCACCTAGATCTGTTCACACCAAGATCCTCGTGTTAACATGACAGTGTCTCTCCCCCTCTCCCCCTCTCCCCGCTCACACACCCACTGTAGCCCAGGGATCACGATGTGGGCATCTTTGGAGACTATTTTACATACCCTACATAAGTAGTGTAGTCAGTTCCCTATATCTCTGGCCCTCCTGTGCTTTTGTTAGTTCATCTTTATTGACTATTATTTTGAACGTCCTTTCAGTACTTGAGGGAGGAAAAAAGGACATCTAAGTAGCCAGATATGTAGGGAACAGAGATAGCATCTTTTACGCATCTTCAAACCCTGTCCCCAAGCATTGTTCCTACATGTATTTAACATTAGCAAAATGGATTCCAAGATAAAATGATTTTTTAAATTTTAATTTCTTTCTCCACTCAACTTCAATATGCTCATTTCCTGTACAGGTGCTAATGAGCTGTGAAATGGTGGGATTGTTAGATAATATTTCTGAGAAAAGTAATAGATGTTAGAGACCTGAGTCATACTCATGATAATAAAGCTATGATCACTTAGCCTGAACATATTACTGGTTAAGGAATAATGGGATTGCAATTACTGACTTATCTATAAGGAAGAAGGTCCTCCAGAGTAATGACAGTGAAATCATAACAAGATGGTATTTTTGTCCACCCACCTGCCCATCATAGCCGGAGCTTGGCCTTGGAGAGAGACATGGTGTTTCATCGTCATCAGGGGATGAAAGAAGCAAGAAGTTACTTGAAGCTCATTTTGTTTTGTTTTATTTTTAGCATGACTTTTTAGACATTGATATTTCACAATAATGAAATTGTAAGTGTGGCCAGTCTTCCGTGTCCGTGGCTCTGCGTCTACGGAGTTAATTGCAGAAAGAAATCCTGTAGGGAAAATGCTGCATCTGAACTGAGCATGCATGCTATTCTTCCTGCCATTATTCCTAATCAATACAGTAGAATCGTGATTTTGGTACAGCTTAGATTGTACCAAGTATTGTAATGACTCCGGGTGTTCACTTGGCTTTTCTGTTGTTGTGATGAACATTCCAATCAAAAGCAACTTAGGGGAGGAAGGGTTTTGCCTTACACTTCCAGGTCACAATCCAGCATGAGGGAAATTATAGCAGGAACTTGAGCACTCACTGAAGCAGAAACCATGGAGGAATGCTACTTAGTGGCTCAGTCTCTGACTTGTTCCCAGCTAACACTCTGATACAGCCTAGGGATGTTGCTGCCCACTGTGTCCTGGGCTCTTTTACATTAATTAATAAGTGGGGCAATCCTTTGCAGACATGGTCACATGCCAATATAATCTGGGCAATCTGTCAGTTGAGATTGTCTCAGATAATTAGAGGGTGTGTCAAGTTGACAGCTGATATTAACTAGGATACTAGGTATGATTGGAATTATTTGGGAAGATGGACATAGTTCCTATGTAAATACCATGGCATTTTAAAATAAGGAACTTATGAGCATCCTCAGATTATGACATCCATAAGGGTTCTGGAGCCAGTTTCCCTTGGATAGGAAGAAATCAGTGCTAGAGCTAAGCAAGTTGCTGTAATGCCTTCATAAGACTTTGTGAACTCTGAGATCAATACATAGACCTATACTGCCTACCTTTCATGTTCTAGTAAAAAAGTCTTTTAAGTAACAGTTACAATATGTCTATTTAATTCTGTCATTTGTATTTTGTGTTTAAACAATTATTTTTAGGTGGGAATGTTAAAGAACAGTCTTGCACAATATCTCAGACTTCCTAAGACTCCTTACACAGGTCAGGCTGGCCTTCAACTATGTCAATCTTCCAGCCTCTGCCTCTTGAGTGCTGGAATTATAGACAGGCACCACTATGCCTTGCAAAACAACTAATTCTGAATTATTATGTCCTCAATTTAAGTCGCAAAGTTAACTGTGTACGTTGTGCTAATTATCAAGTCATTGCCTCGATGCATGATTTCAGCATTTTTTTTCATTCTAAGAATCAAATCTTCCCATGTGCTTTGAGTCCAGTTTCACCTGATGTCCTTAATGACTGTCATCTATGGAGTTATGTCTGCATTCTCCTTCAGATTCCATCTGCTTGATGATTTTTATTGAGACAAATATCCTTCCCTGCCACCAATTAAAAAAAAATTTCAAAGTCAGAAGTTTGCTTGGTGGTTATTAGGCTAGTGCTCACGTCCTCCACTCAAATGGCCAGTTCTGTCTTAGCATTTTCTGCATCCACTGTCCTCTGAGCCCCTTGAAGTTCTGAACTTGTATGCATAGTTTGCTATCTAATATTGATAAATAAGGTGTACATGGTGATTTGAAGAAAATGGCCCCCAAAGCGAGTGGCACATTTAGAAGTATAATCTTGTTGGAGGAAGTATGTCACTGTACAGGCCAACTTTAAGGTCTCATATATGCTCAAGCCATACTTAGTGAGATAGACCACTTCCTTTGCTTGAGCAAGATATAGGACTCTTACCTATTTCTCCAGCACCATGTCTGCCTGCATGCTGCCATGTTCCACCATGATGATAATGGACTGAACTTCTGAACTGCAAGCCACACAATTAAATGTTTTCCTTTATAAGAGTTGCTATGGTCATAGTGTCTCTTCACAGCAATAGAAAGTCAAAATAAGACATTGTAGGAATAATGTATAATTCTTACATCCATATGAATGATGTCCTCCTATGCCTTGGGTTTTTTTCATTTAGTATGGTTTGGAGATTTGTTTTTTCACTGACACATACATCTCTAGTTTCCTCATTTTCTACTATGTATAGTTTTGTAATGTTTTAGTTTGCTATAATGTACTTATCCATTCTTGTTTTCATTTGCTTTAGGCTGTTACTAGTTTTATTGTGTTAAAGAAAACCATACTGCAATAAATACTCCTATAAGCTTCCCAAGGTATTTCTATTATGAATAGAATGGTTAGAGTAGAAGCAATGTGTGTATTCAAATTTCCTAATTAATTTTAATTTACTGATATTATATCATGAGGTAGTTTTCCAAAGTGTGGATACTAAATGTGTAGCCTTTGCTGAGTATGCAGAATATTACTATGTTTCCTTTAGTATTTTTAATGTGGTGTATGAAATTTAATGGTGTATGAAATCATCGCCATCCTGACTTCATCATGAGAACCCTCCACTGTCAGTATAGAATAGGTCAGCATTAACATTAAACCTTTTACTACTTTATTGATATATTTTAGTTTGTAAAGTTGTAAGAGTTTAATAACAAATAAAAACTCACTTCCAGTTTTTTCTTGCTTGATTCACAACAGTAAGAAATACTTTTTCCCAGCTCCTGTATTTTTTTTATTAGTAGAGAAATGAGCTAGAATCTAAAGAATAGTAGATGCCTTAGCATTATGAGCTGAGGAAACCAGAATCAAATGATTCAGTCACCACTGAAGCTCCACCAGTGCAGAGTTACCAAGTTACCAAGTTCTTACATAAATCAGCAGAGTGGACATCCTTTGACTCATCAGGAGGTACATCACAGCCCAGGATTTGTCCTGAGAATATTTTCAGGAAACTGGACTGAGATCCAAGTTGTTGAGTGGGTGATTGATATCTGTTCTATTTCCTTTTCATTCTACCCTGAATGCCAAACCAGAGCAAAACATGCTGAACAGATTACTCCAACAATAACAAGCTGGGTCAGGAACTCTGAACTCTGATCTATCAACTGCTGCCAACTATGAGTGTTGAAACCTGCAGGGGTCCTAGTCATAGGGAGGTGTTGCACTGTTTTTAATACATGTAAAGATGCCTTTAGGAGTCACACAGAGTTCTATTTCTTTTGATACCCTTCCTCAGACACAGAGGCCAAATATACCTGGATCTGTAATTACCTACTTTTGTTTCTGTTTGAATAATGTCTTGTTGCTTAGGAACTGGGGTGTATTCCATAAATACACGTTCAATATTTTTTCCCCCCATTTTGCTCCCATGGTTGTTAAGTTTCATTAAAATACATGCCCTGAGCTGGATTTGTTGGTTTAGAATAAGTATGAACTGTGTATATCCCATTAAGTAAAATAAAACATTCCACTTTCAATTTGCCTTTCAATTTATAATCTGACATAACTTGGTTTCTGCAGAAAGCAACTGTTTATGAACTATGAAAAGTGCCCAGCTAAAGGTGATTTATCCAGCATCCCATTAGTAGATGCTCTCGATAACAGCATTTCTCCCATGCGTAGTACTCTAAAAAGTATATTTATTATGTTTACATTGAAAAAATAATGATCCTAAATCTTAATAAAAATTAGCTAACCCAACCCCATAATTGTATGTCCCAAAGAACTGCGCCTCTGAGAGACTGTCTTTCTCAGAGAGATTGTCCACATGGCCTGAGTCCTGTGACATCCAATGCCAAAGTTCTCACCATTTAATTCCTCAACTGACATTATTTTGCTCCATATATACTGTCTATTGTAAACCTACAAATCCCTTAACCAGTGCCAAGAAAGATCTCTGTAGTTTTTGAATGTTGGAAGCCTTTAATGTCTAAAACTTCTGTCTTGACAGTGACTCACAGTGATTGCACATCTAACAAATCCCTTCTACACCTCTGTGTGACCACAACCAGCTACATTGAATGCTGCCTTCTCTTTTCTTAAACCCTCTACCACATTGTCCAAGAAACAGAGTATATGAGACCATAAGTATGCAAAGATCAGGCAGTATGGCGGCCACACAAACACTCCAAATTCACGCTATAAGGTGAGGACTAGGGTGTGGCATTTGTTGAGGTTAATCTTATGTCTCCTTCCCTTTTAGAGTACTTCATCCTGGTGTGAAATACCACCTTTGTGTTCCTTCAGCACATGTCTGATTCTATATCCAGAACCTTTGTCATTGTGGTCACACACACACACACACACACACACACACACACACACACACACACACCAGTGTATCCAGCCCCTTGGCATCTCCACAGCCTAGTCAGTACCCCTCCAGTCTGCTGATGTTGCAGCTCTCATGTCCAGGAGGAGCAGACCCCTCTCTGGTGGTTACTGTACAGTACTGGGGACACAGCTGAGCAGCAGCTGGGGACTGATCTTGGCTGCTGCTTTGTGCTGCTCTTTCCTAGGCTCACTTCTTGCTTCAGCTCTTATTATTATGCTGCCATTTCTCATTCCCTGGTTCTCACCAAGCCAGCATCTTATCTATCTGCCATATCACCCCCAAAGAAAATCCAATTTGCTGCCTTTTTCATAAACAATATTGATATTCATAACAATTTGTGACTAAGAAGGTAGATAAAATAAATCTGTTTTTCCATTTTGATGATAGTGCCACACATGTATTATCTATCTGGATACAAATATTAAACTCTCAAACTAGTTTCATGTATTTTTTAAAGTATCCTCATCCAGAAATATTAAGCAAAATGAACCATATAGAAATACTTAAGTTCTCAATATGGGAGAATTTTTATTATCAAGGAAGGAAAAATCAGTAACTGAGGTGAAATGATAAGAGAAAAATCAAGTGGATATCATACCTGTCTGTTACTTGATTCATGTATAGAGTTACTCAAATACTTAGTTTGTGTGTGCATACATGCTGCCCCCCTCTTTCATGTGTGTGTGTGTGTGTGTGTGTGTGTGTGTGTGTGTGTGTCCATGTCTGTGTTTGGGAGACTGTGTAAAAGACAAGTTTGTTCTTCACTTGGTGGAGAGTTCTTAGTAGATTGCTCTGTGTCTTGAAGGCTTCTTGGCTGGCACATGTGGTGTTTCTATGTGGCTAACGATATGGGTTTGTGTGTCTCAGAGACATCATTAGAGAAGGAAATTAGTAAAACAGAGATAAATCACTCTGCAAATCGATATAAATGCATTTTGTCTTAAAAATCTGTCCCCCCCCCATACTCTTCTCTTTTTAGCCAAACAGGTAGGTAGGATGATGTAAAGGAGGTGAGCTGTGGCTCCTGTAAAGATATGTTGGTGTCCATTCCTTTGTAACTGAGGATGTGACCTTCTTTGAAAATAGGTTATGCACACATGCAATCAAATAAAGCACTGTTGTAGACTTCATTTTGGTGGTCCTTATGAGAGGGAAGACTGTGTAAACACAGATACACTGACAGAATGACACCCACCACACAGACAGAATGGAAAAGATGCAGCTGCATGCCAAGGAATGTAATGTTGCTGGATATTTGATCGCACTGTGAGACCTGAGGCTGTGTTAATAAAGTCACCTTTGTCAGGGGGCAGAGTGAGCAACTAGTTGACAGGAGTTAGCAGCCATAGAGAGTATAGAGGAGCCAGGAAGATGGATAGAGAGACACACAGGAAGGAGTAGGGAGGGACTTGGAGTTTCATAGTCTTTTTAGTTTGGGATGGATGGAAAGATGCTCTCTTGCTGGGTCTCTGGCCAAAAGGGGAGATCAGCGGGTTCCTTCTCTGAGCCAGCAGGTTTTCACCCCAACATCTAACTCTTGAATCTTTATTGATAAATAGAATGATAGAGACTTAGTTAAAAACTACCTTTGGTGGCAATGGCAGTGCTGGTGCCAGGAAGACTGGAAATCCCACCAGGCCTTGACCTGAGTGGCTGGGCCATGAGCCACAGATGTAGTTAACATAGCAGTAGATTCAGGTGTAGCTGATAAGCCCACAGAAAAACAGCATAGAGGAATTGCAGCCCTACCAGAGCTGGGAGCAGGCAAGGATGGATTCCATTCGAAGTACCAAGGGATTGTGACTCCGTTAACAGTTTGATCTTTCACTGTGTCTTCTGCTTCCATTTGACACTTTAAGCCACTGGATTTGAAGGGTTTCCTTACTACAACCCTAGAAAACTAATTCAGAGCATTGAAGTCAAACATGGGAAAGGGAAAATATTCTTGCTTGTGTGCTCACATGCCCCCCTAATTTTCTCTTAGAATTAAGAAGAGAATTCCTCCCATGGAGTCAATAACCCAGAGAGCCTGACTGACTATGTGGGGCTTTCAACCTGGCAAGGGTCCATCGGGGGACTCAGAGAAAGTGACACCATCATTATTTGATTTTAAAGCTACAAAAGTTGAGTGTGTTAAAGACCGTCTTCCCATCCTTGCTCTCTGTGTGATTATGATAAGGGAAGAAGGTGGTATTGGTGGTAGAGCAGAGCGTTCTGTGGAGTCCTTGTAGAAAGCGGGTAAACTCGAGCAGTGTCCGTACATTCTTCCCCTACAAGCTCCATCTTTCCTGTAGGGGCCTGTGATTCCACCCACTACCCAGGAGACAGCCATCCATTTTTATCTGCCCCAGATGTCGGGTGAGAAGAATGTTAGCAACCCTGGGGCCGGGCATGGGAACCAGTGCTGCAAGAATTGGATATAGTTGTCGGCACTAGGTGGCATCAAAGAGAGCCTGCCCATGTCCCAGTCTTCAGAGCATGGCAGGCCCCAGCTGAGTTTCACCAGCTCCTCCTCATCTGCTCAACCGTTGACACCTCACCATGAAGCACACACCTTGTGGTCTGATGCTCTGCTTAGCTGTAGATAAGGATAGTGATGCCCAGTGAATCACATTCCCCCTGAAGTGAAAGGTGCAGGCAGAGACATCTGAATGGTGTGCTCAGAAGATGGGAAGGGCCCTTGGATACCCTGTATCGGGTATGTCCTGTCACCAGCCCCTCACCAGCTAAGACAGGGTCTTACTCTCTTCTCTACCTTCCCTGACTCTTCTTTCAAAGATTATTGAAGATGACAGTTGCTCTTCCTAGGCCATTTTTGATAGTTAATATTGGTTATATTTCATCAGGCGGTCACCAATATGATTGACGGCATCTCACAAAACACGGCCTCTGGCATGAGTGCCCTGACTGTGTTCCTGGGAATCGGAACTGTGGTTGAGGCATTAAGATCTTCCTGCAACTGAGCACTGACCCGTATGATCAAAACTAATGTTAGTGGTTACGGAAAAAGACATTTCTTACCAATCATCTCTCATCAAATGCAGGAGACTAAGTCACCCGGTACTCACTGCTTTGAGAATGCTCATCGTACGTTGTAATTTGTTTTCATGTAATCAACATCAGCTCAGGTCAAACTTAGACCTTATTCTAAACCTTTGGTTGGGAAATGGTTTTCTCATTTGTGTAAACTGCAATTTAAAGACTTTATTTAAGCAAATCGAGGAATGAAGCTGAGTTTAGGTTAAAGGAATTGTGAAAACTGAGGTCCAAGGAAACTCGTGGATTCTGTTTCTTAGGAATCAAGTGGAGTGCAATAGAAAATCCAGGCTTCCTGCCTTATTCACAGCTGCTGCATTTTACACACCAGCCTGTTTCAAAATGTAGGCTTATATAAATCTTTCATTTGGTGCATTCAATAGTCTAGGATCACTGTTTGGCCATTAATGTCTTTTTAAAATTCAGCTCATGTTTAAAAAAGCACATACTTATACTTTGTTAGATTTTATTTAAAATTAAGATTTTAAAACATAATATTCTCTTATATTTCAGCATTACGTTCCTTCCTCAAACAGTAAAAATGTCTGAATAAAAAGATACTAGGTTTAGTGACAGCTGATTGTGGGTTAAGAGTTCCATCTAGTGGTTATATAAGGAAGTTCATTTAACTCATAATTAAATGACAGTGGTGTAAAATTTGTCTTCTTTTGTACTTCCATATTAGAAAACAGTGAAGCTGATAGTGAAATCACCCATAATCTGGATATATGTCCACCAAAATGACATACTGTTGGGTGTGAGGAAGCTATATGTTGGAATCTGTTGTACTCAGCAAATGGCATGGGCCATCTGGTTAAATACAAACAACATAGACATACAAGGTAGGAGGCCACGACTTGCCCTGTTGTTTATAAACTTTTCCTGAGTTTTTTGACATAACGAATTTATATTATCACACCAAACTCCTGTAGAAATAGTAAACAAAATAGGCTTCCCCTCTGTGTGTGTGTGTGTGTGTGTGTGTGTGTGTGTGTGTGTGTGTGTAGAAATGGCCATGGATATAGGAAGATGACTCATTTAACTGTCCTCTCAGAGACGCCTTCCTCATGACCACTTCTCATCATGAGTGCAGGGAGAAGGGAGGCTTCATCAGCCACTCAGGAGAGCTCACTAGCCAGTGGCTAGAAGAAGGAACTGATGATGTAGCTCCAATCTCACCCATTTTCTGTTGAGCCCACAGCCACCAGAGTCTGCTGGAGTTCTTCCGGTGTGACCCTCACTTATTTCCCTTCTCCCCTTCTGAGGACAGGTCACCTCTGTAGGTGTGTGCCTCTTCTCACTTCCAAAACACATTTGTCCCTTTGCTGTATGAACTACATACATAAAAGCTAGAGTCACATTCAATTCTGAATTGTGAAAGCACAATGATCCCGGTTCCCATGCCAGACTTTACTGTTTCCTGACTCCAGTAAACAGCTTAGGACATTAACACAGCTCAGGATTGAGCAGTATGGTCCACTACTGTCTGTGTGTCATGTAACTAAGTCTGAGGCTCAGAGAGAAGACGTATATCTCTTCTTCACTTCTCTTTCTTTATGAAGGTCCCAGGACTACGGCTGGAAGACTGTCTTCATAAAGACTGTCCTGAGGCCATTTTAAGATCTGTAGTTCAAGAAGGTAACTTGAACTGAATTAACTGAATTTGCTTATGTGCAACATGGTTAAGTAGATGTTGGACATAATGTTGCACATTATAGAACAAAGACTGGGAAAATTATGAGTAGGCAGAGTAGAAGATTGCAGTAGAAGATGAAAATAACGACAGTAAAAAATTTCCAGTATTCTATTGGGGATGTCGCTTGTTGGTACAGAGCTTGCCTAGCAGGCATGAGGTCCTAATTCTAGCTCTTGAACCACATAAACTGGTTATAGGGACACAGGCCTGTCATTCCAGCTCATGGGAGCTAGTCCCAGAAAAATCAGAAATTTAAGGCCATTTTTAGCTACACAAGGGGTTCAAGACCATTCTGGGCCACATGAGTTTCTGTCTAAACAACAACAAAATACAGTGTTATCTGAGCATTAATCTTATCTCTTAGTGATATGTTAAGCACTATTCAAGGACATGTTTTTTATAACAATGCCAACCACACAAATCAGGCTATGAATGAGCCTATTTACCAAAGTAGGAAACTGAGGCATAGGGTCCTTATAAGCACAGTTAATGTCACAATGCTGAAGTAGATCAGAGAAAGCATTGAATCCAGAATCCTTCTCCAATGAACAGTCATGTTCTTAAACTCAACACTATTCTAGATTTTTGTGATCACAAAGGAAAATCAGAATTGCTACAAACTTTTGCCTGTTCAACAAATATCTGTGGCAGTTTGTGTCAGGTCCCATGATGCTTCCTAAGAACAGAGAGGGGTAAGTTGGTCCCAGATGTTAATTTTCCTATGAGTATTTTTCAGACCTTGAATACAGCTATCAGAAACCTCCAACACCTACCACGCAGCCCCAGCAAGCCATGTCTAGACACCACATACCATCCAGATGCTGCCTGGCCAGCCATGAGGTCACATCACACAGCAGTTAGCAGCACACAGGCTGCTGTGTTGGCAGTATCTCAGACCTGCTAATTGGGACAGGTGCAGAGTGTGATGACAGCCAACCACCCACAGAGTTGTGACACAGCCAGCTAAGGCAAGAGGAACAGAAAGGAAGAAAAAGGAAACCGGATCTGCAGGCTGGGCAATGATGGCTGCCGGTTAAGAATGAGTAGGCAGAGACCCTCTGAGGATACACAAGGGGAAGAGGGCTGTTTTTAGACTGGGAATTCCTTAATCTTTAATACAAATGGTAGGGCCACAGGAAATGAGTCATTGGAAATATATGCTACACACAACCACCAGCCTGCCAAAATAGATCATTTGTATGTATGAACACACACACACACACACACACACACACACACACACACACACACACACACACACGAAAGCATGCACATTCCCATCAATTATATTAATCACAATACAAACAATAGATTTTTTCTAAGAAGTAGAGTGATACTGTTTTGGGGAAGACTCCTTTGATAATGACATTTTAAATGGCTAGACAAGAATTAGGGGTGAATTTAAAGATCATTTCAATGATCAGTTAGGAAGTGCTTAAAAGAGGCTGTGGAAATATGAAATAAAGCCTCCTGGACAAATAAAGACATTTTTTATTTCTTTAAATCCCAGAGTTATAGGCAAAACTGATCTAATATTGTAAGCATTGCTGGGAAGAATGAGACAAAAACTCCAAGAATCAGAGCAGAAATCACTGAGAAATGTTCAAAGTTTCAGTGAAGCAATGTCCTTTTTCATGTGAACTAATGGATATTAATTTGTGTCTAAACATTTAACAACTGGCTGGGATAGCTAATTTGGCAGGCAGCTTGATGGGATTAAGAATTGCTCTGGAAACAACCACTGGACATGTCTGTGAGAGAGTTTCTAGACTGTGTTAACTGGAGTGAGAAGACAACCCCTGAATTTAGGCAATACTTTTCCACGGGCTGGGGTCCCAGACTGACAGGAAAGCCCAAAGTGAGTCGAGCTCATTTCTCTCTTCTCACTATGGCAGCCCTGCGAACACTGCCTCACTCCCTTGCCGTGCAGGCCAAGATAAACCTTCATCCCATTCAGCTGAATCTGGTCAGATGTTTGATCACAGCAAGGAGAAACGCCACTACTCCACCGATTCTCAATTAAACCCTACAAACGTACATGTGTAACGTGCACTTCTGATAATTGTCATTGATGATTTAAGTGAAATTTTAAAACAATAGACATAGAAGACATTGAAATGAGAAGCCACATATGAAAATACTGTATGTGCTTTATATTATTATGTAGTGAGGAGCCAATAATCATTACTTATCTATGTTTTTGCAATTTGGCTACTAAATCAAATCTTGTGTCAAAAATTAGATACTCATTTACATTTTCTTCCATATCAAAAGTTATCAGCCAATCAGAGTTACTTAGAACATTTTGCTATGTCATCTTCTTTTATGTCTGAAGCTTGTACTTTACGATGTATTTGTTATCACAAAAATCCCTAACAGCTACACTGTCTGGCATGTTGCTGGAATGAAATTAAGATAATATTCATGAGCCCATTATTATAGAGAGTACAGATAAATGTTTCATTGTAATTAAAGAAACTAAAGTGATCTTTTAATTCTCCCAGTATTTAGTTCTTAATGGTGAAAACCTGAGAGCTATTTGTTATCTGTTACAAGGTTAAAACTTACATTCAGCATGGAAAAGAGAAAGATAATATGTTTGTCAATGTGTGTATTTCTGAGGGTATATGCCAGAGAGAGAGAGAGAGAGAGAGAGAGAGAGAGAGAGAGAGAGATTACAATTCACAAAGACACACACCTTCTATTTTTTGTGAACATTCCCTCTGACAAAGGAGATTTTCAGATGTGATTAAGTTAAGGTTTTTTGATGTGGAGGGGTATTTGGAGCTATTCTGGTGGACTGAAAGTCAAGGGTTTTAAAAGACGCAGAGAGAAAACAGAGCCAGCAGTCTATGGAGGCAAGGAGGTAAGGCTGCAGCAATGTGAGAGAAGGCATCAGCTGGGGAAAACAGGCAGCCACTGAAAGGTGAACAAGGCAAGAAAGCAAATTCTCCCCTAGAACCTTCGAGAAGATCCAGCCCTGCTATGGAGTTTGAACTTTTGACGCCTAGAACAGCAAGAAATGAATGTTCATTCTTTTATCCTATGGGATTATTATAATTTGTTCCAGCAGGCAAGGAAACACACCCATATTCTCTCTCTCTCTCTCTCTCTCTCTCTCTCTCTCTCTCTCTCTCTCTCTCTCTCTCTCTCTAGTTCCTGTGTTCAACACCATGTTTAATGGTAAGAATGTGAATCCAGTCACTTCTTACTTGAATTGAATGTGGCAAATTTGGGGGATTCTTATTTTATCTTTAAGGAGCTCTTTCTTCCACGCCAGGGTATGGTTTCTACAAAAGACAAAGAAGCATCAGGTCTTCCCAGGATGCAACTGGCTGGTGCTTGCATCGTTAGTAGAAACCATCTGGAAATGCTTTTCGCTGGGAGAAGGGGAGGTTTGTTTATTTGGGGTCACATATTGGCAAAAAGGAACCTGGGCACAAGCCATTGCTCAATCCTCAGTTGTAAGGAAGACAATAGCCAACGGCAGTGTAGCCCAGGGTTCATTGTAGAGAACAGGGTGAAAGAGAGTCCAGGCACTGTGCCTTCACGGCCCTTGTGGGCATTTTCTTCTCGGCACAACTTTTAAGAATAAGGCCTAGGTCCAAACCTTTCCTACTAAAATGCCCTCTTATTAACATTTGATCAAGAACTAATTGACAATAATGGTTGAATAGGTGAAAACTCAATTTGAATTTTTAATTCTCTGTCATTAAAGAGTAATTTGTAATAGTTAGCAGTACTTAGAAGGAAGCTGGAAGCCTCCACATGATCCTGCTTTGCATGAAACTGGTCCTGGCATCTGCTCATGTTATTTTTGGATGTTTTGCTAGGTTTGTTCAGAAAAGAAAAATATGTTCCACAGACTGACAGCAGTCCTTTCTGCATGGCATGTCCATACAGACTAGGAAGAGCTGATTGTTAAATATTTAAAGCCTGTAAAGCCAGCTATTAACCTATTGGCAGTATAAAATGCACTTTAAGGGTGCATTTACACCAGTGAGAGTGGCTGATGCTATTCAATGGGGCTTTTCCCAGCATCCCCCGCTTCACTTCCTCATTACTGTTTGTTTTTGTCATTTCCTGAAACAACATTTCTTCTATTCTCCCTGAGGTATAAGCCATCTGTCTTAGCAAGGACTTTGAGTTCACAGTCACATGACTTCTTTTCTGAACATTGCTGTTTCCTTTGGATATGGTTGGCTCATCCAACAGGGGAGGAAACAAATTGCCTATGGCCTCTGTTACTCTCAGGAGCTGAAGATATGTTTAATTTCTTTTCATATAATTATTAATATATTATGAATCTGGTTTAAGTTAAATGCAGCTACATACTAACACAGTTGCAATTTTATATATTTATGTAGAGAGGAAGGGGATCCCAAAGACAAGAGTGCCTAGGTCTATACAGTTGCCCTGTCCCTGGACTCCTTTAAACTTCATGACTCAGAGTTGGTAGATAAATAAAACTTGCTCCTTCAGCTCTCCTCTACCACTAATGACCAGTCACATGGAATTATGTATGTGTTGGGCCACGCCTCAGAGACCTTAGAAGGCTGAGTGAATCAGAGGTTTACCTATAGTTCTCTCTGACTTTGTCCATATTTGATTAATATAGTCCCTCCATGTTAGACTTCATTTGAAATTATTTTTAAACGATGCATGGATTCCAATGAACAAGCCTTGTGGTGCCCTTCCCATATATTTAGCATTTGTGCTCGGCTTCAGCTCTGCTTATAGATGTTTAAGCCGGTCGTCTGAATTTCAGTGAAATATTCTGCTTCCTTGTAGAGTTTCTGGTCTATTCATGAATGTGCCCTCCTTTGCAGGTTTATTTTTTTTCTTCTTAAGGTCAATCCTGAAGTCTCTAAATCTGAACACTTATCAGGGGCTGGTGACTCCATAGTGTGAGTAGTTACACATAGATCACAGAGATATTGAAGAAGGTGAAATTGTGCCCTTACCGTCAATTCTTTTGGTCACATTTTAGTGCCTATTTAAGTGCTTCTGTCTTTCCTTCTTCATCACTCCTTTCCAACCTCTTCATTCCAGACAGGTATAATTTGTCAGTTTTTAATGTGAATCTTTTATCACAAGTTATTCAAATGCAAATATATGGACTCTGCCTCTAAGGATTCCAACATAGTAGAGGAGGCCCTATTTGTAGCAATATGGGCTTGGGCAGAAAAAGACGCTTTATTTTCCAGAACCCCACAAGCTGTAGCAAGCCCAGGACCAGGTTAGAAAATATCTAGAAGACAAAGGAGACAACAGAATGTAATGTTGATACTAAGTTTTAACAGCACACAGCCTTTAGTAGCAGCATGCCTCTCAAGAGTTGAACACATGCTAATTTTCATATCATTGCAATCTTGGAGGCCAAAAGCCATCATCACCCTGGTATAACTAAAGACATGAAGCCAGGAAGGACGCAGCTTGCACATCCTGTCATCTACAGCAAAGACAAGACAGGAAGTGACTTTAAGTACAACCTTGAAGTGCTTGTTCTGAGGAGAAAGTTCACCTGCGCCATCTCCAGCACAATGAGGCTGAAGTCCTTCCCGGAGAGTAAATTTGAGATCCATTGATAGATCCCAGAACACACCACAAATTAATTAAAAGGGACTGTTTTTGAGCCAGCAAGGTGGCTCAGTATGCAAAGGTGCTTTCCACTAAGACTGATGACCTGAGTTCAATTCCCTGGGTCATACAAAGAGGAAAGAGAGAACAAGCTCCTGCAGGTTGTCTTCTGACTACATGTAACCTTGGTATGTACTCTTTCACACACACAACGCACATATATACCCCCCACATACACAGGTAAATAAGTATAATTATATATAGTTATATAACTTATATTTAAATGGTCCATCTTTTTTTTTGTTTACCTATTTGATGGTACTTTTATGCTTTCAGATAAGATATTTTGAACCCTTTGTTTGTACGTGACTTCAAGGGAGTGGATGTCTTTGCCTGGGCTTATTGAAAGAGCAAGTGTCTTTTCTTCTGAGCAAAGATTTGATAAAATCAACCATAAGTCTTTGCTTGAGGTACTGCATAATGAGGACTTCCTCACTGAGTTTCTTCAATTCCCATGGGCCAATCTCAATCAGCCAGCATGGTGTTTTCAAAGTGAAAGTGAGATCTCATTCTTGTTGCTCTTTACCAAGCTTTCTCTTTCTCGGGCACCATTTGCTTTAAAGTGCTCCTATGATGAAAAAGAAAGGCAGAGTTCTGCAGCACAGTCCGCAGGTCTTGGTGTCCACTTTGCTTGCTGCTTCCTGCTCTTCGATTCCCTGTGTCTCCTGGGTCCTGTCCAAAGCAGGGCTGTGCCCCTGTGTGTCTTGATTCTCTCTCTTTCCTTGCTTAGCTGGGCTTCCTCCTAAAGATCTTATCTCACACATCAATGCTGTAATGTTGCTCTCTTATTTCATTCCCTGTTTGTATTCATTCATAAAACCATGTTCTTCTCTGTTAAATTTGAAACTTAATGTTTGCCACAGGCCCACATGTGAAAGGACACCTAGTTATTGTTTACTGCTGCCCTTGGGAGCAGCGAGGGGCTGAGGTCTAGTAGACAGAAGTTAGATTGTTGATGATCATTATAACCTTGAGAAGACACTGGGATCTTGATTTTCCTCTGTCCTTTTTGCGTTCTAGAGTGTCAAGTAAGGATTTTAGTATATGGGTTGAATATGGAACATAAGCATTCTGTCTCTTTTACTTATCTTTTAGCAGCATAATTTGACAAGAATGTGAAAGTAAGACATGGGTAAGAAGTACATAGGCTATAAATCCATTATGGTAATTGTCTCCACAATGAATTGACATTTCTCCTGGGCCATCTGATTTAATAGAAACACTTTGTCTTAAGGATCACATCCCATCATTCAAAGTCATTCTTCTGAGGAAGACCTTCAGTTGTCCATCACAGTATTCAGAGAGACCATTTGCCTCTCAGTGGTGAAGGGTTTGTCATTATCCCTTCTGTACTCTGTCTGCATATTTGGTATCTATACATTTTGAGATTCTCTGACTGAGTGAGGTATCATAGAAGCTTCCATTTAGGAATGAGGTGGTAGAGTTTATGCTTAGGAAAGACAAATCTATAACTTCAAAGTTCTATCCTGGCAAGAATCACTGACCTTCCAAGATGGAAGTGGTTCATGTGTTTAATTTGCCATCACGTGGTGAGTGACCTCATTGAGGAACAGCACACTATCAGAGCCTAGTGTAGACATCCTTTGTTGATTAGAAACAAGAGTATTATGTGCCTTTGATAGGTAAGAATCTCTGCTGATAGCACATATGCACTCTCATGATCACCCTGTATATGATACGGTACTGGGTGATCCACTGGCAAGATAGGCTGATATCTCCTAAGACATCTTCCTGGAAGACTATTAACCTTATATAGATCACTAATGACAGACTGAAAAAATGATTTCACCCTACCCTGGCTTGGGGAGCCAGTGAGTTTGTTGGAGTTACTTACAAGAGCACAAGTGTTATGATAAATTACACTGAACATGGCAACCTAAGGATGGAAGGAAAGGGTTTACTTTGTATCACAGCTACAGAGTATGATCTATCTGCAGAATCTTAGTGGCATGAGCTTGAGGCAACTGGTCCCACAGCACCCAGTATCAGGAATCGGAGAGAATGAACGCTTATGCTTAGTTCATTGTTTTCCTTTCATATCTAGGGAATGATATCACCCACCCTGAGTAAGTCTTCCCATCTCAATTAACCTAATCAAGATAATACCTCACAGAAATACTGAGAGTTCTGCTCCTAGATGGCTCCAGAGCCCATCGCAGTGGGGAAAGGTTTTATCTACAGAAGCATAGGCAACTCAAAGGCAGATGCATCATGGGAAAGTCCATGCCAACAAAGGTGATGGCTGACTGGAGTTCCCTGCACAAATTGCAATCATTTTTTTCTGGTCGGGATATCTCCTGTCCTTAGCAATTTGCCTATTAATTTTATAACCTCGAGGAAGGGGCTTGTGAATCTTACAATTTTCTGAGCTCTATAAATTTCATTGACTTTTTGAACCCCATGCATTTCATCAGCTTTGGAGTGGTTGCACAACACTCTCATCTTTCCTCTGTCTCTTACATTCTTTCTGATTTCCTTTCCATGATTTTCTCTGAGTCTTAGAGATGGTGATAAGACTTTTCTGGTCATGGAGAAAAGAAATATTATGGCTGAAAAGGCTCCATTTTATTATAGGCATTTTCTTCTATTTATGGCTAGCTTACTATGCCACAATAACAACAGTCACTTATTCTTGGGAATTCAACTTATCATGATCCCTTACAGAAACTACCAAAAAGACATTTTCCCTTCATATTGGATTTTCAAAATCCAATTCCAGGTTTGTTTCCCTTTTCTGATCAGTACATGCTAGCTAATACTTGAAATGCTTTTACCTTGTAGTCCTTTTGCTCTTTTATTAGCACATGCCTAGGTTTGTTACACTATAGTTTGATAGTTGTTGATTTAGTAGACAGAAGAAAAGATACAAACATTTGTTGTTTTAGTCAGCAGGCTTCTCCATCACACTGAAGCATGGCAAAGTGTGATTATCACCAAAGGATGGGCCACTATGCATTCTCTGAGAGTCCAATGAATACTGTTAGCAAACTCCCTCAGAGGCTCATCTAAATGTTCCAATCCCATGTTTCAAGATCCCAGAACCCTTTCTACCAGAACATTGATCTTCATACCTCAGCCTTCTTTGCATGTGTATTTCAACATGTGGAGTTCAGAAATGTCAATTATTAGGTCTTCAGTTGAGAGTTCCTTTTAGTGTATTCTTCCACTGAGGATATAAAGACCCTTATCTGACCTGTCAAATAGAGTATGTCATGCAATTTTCAACTGCTTGTGAGCAGATCTGGATTTCTCATCCTTATTCTGCATAGAAACAATACAATTCATCAGTAACCAGCCAACCCCATATTTGCTGTCTTCTCTTTGGAAGCATTGCTTCTCTTTTATTTTTCATTTAACTAAATCAGTATACACTTCTTATTGTTCTCCTTCATCAAGACATTGTCCTTAATCTTAATCTGATACACAGCAGTTAGGTAGACCCCCATGCTCTATCTACCACAATATTTGTCTCACCAACTGAGCAGCGAGCGAGGTAATCTCAAGTGTTTCTATATAGACTATATCTAGTATTAGATGTATTAGTTCAGATGATTTTCTTCAAATAATTTTACCAAGGAAAATACTCAGTGAAGAAAAGGAAGAACTGAAGAGAAGATTCATTTTATGTATTTTGATTGACCTTTTTATTTTGTTCTTAAGTTGATACAAACCAGAGTTATCTGGGCAGAGGAAACTAATTTGAGAAAACTGCCTTCCTGTTGGCAAGTCTGCAGCATATTCTCTTGACTAATGATTAATGTGAGATGGCCCATCCCACTGTGAGTGGTACCACCCCAGGCAGGTGGTCCTGGATGATATAAGAAAGCAGGCTGAGCAAGCCATGGGGAGCCAATAAGCACCATTCTTCCATGGTCTCTGCTTTTGTACCTGCTTCCAGATTCCTGCCTTGAGTTCCTGCCTTGGCTTCCCTTAATGACGAATTGTGTAAACTGTAACCAAATTAAACCCTTCCCTCCCCAAGTAGCTCTTGTTGAATGTATTTTACCACAGAACTAGAAAGAAAACTAAGATACCATGTAATCCTGGTTTTGAGTGAAGGAGGAAGAAATGAAAAGTTTGGTGGAAGCATCCCAGAATTATGTGTAGTCTAAGAGAAGTTCCACAGAAATCACCACATAGTCTATGAAACAATATTGCCAATAAGAAGAATTCCTGCATCCCAGGCTGAAAATTGCTTTAGCATCAATCAGCTTCTGGAAAATAGGTTTTGAAATAAAACATGATGAATTCCAGAAAAATAGTATCCAGAACCCTTGGCCAACTATATTCTCTATAGTTCTTCAATTTACATGCTCATAGTCAACAAAACATCCTTGTACACATTCCTTATGTTGACTTCTCATATGATTAATCTACAACTCCATTTTACAATGTGTATCTAGCCTTACAAAGAACTTCTCCTGAAGTCCACATCCACCCCCAGGCATGATGTCTACAATTTCACATGGGCTCCATTCTTGGTTTAATACTATTTATGAGGACACAACTTATTGAGAAGTACAGAAAAACACTTTAATTTGATTAGTCCTTTTCATAGTTAACTTCATATCATTTGATTTTGCATCGGTTAGCTGAGGGAGAGTTTATACTACACCTAAAAAATGAATGTCTGACATATTCCATTTGATCTATATAAATTATATATTAAAGAAAAAACAATTCATGGCTAAGAGGGAAGAAAGATAAACCAGACATGTAGAGAATACCCAGATGAACTTTATGATAATTTCATTATGTGTCTTTGGCAATTTAGATACTTGTTTTCATATACTTTTACAAGAGTCAGCCACTGTCTTCTTGTAGGTTATTGCCTGAGTTATAATTAGCCACTGAATCATGTCAAGCATCTCAATTGTAACTGCACAGCTACTGTCATATCAGATGACTCAGAGGACTCAACAACATTTTCCCTGACAAATGGAATGAGGATGACTAACCCATGGCCATCTAGAGGTAAACTCTGGAAAAATTTGATTGGCAAAATTGTATTGTATATTGTGTCCCCAAAAGTAACATTTTGTACCCTTAGCTAAAAGTAAAGACTGAGGAAGAAAAAACAAAACAAAACAGAACAAAACAAACCTCCTGGTGGCTGTCCAATGAGCCTGCCTGGTTCCCACAATGTTCTGCTGAATGGGAGGAGTGCTGTGGAGCACTCAAGCACATTCAAGCAACTATGTGACAGATAAAGCAAGAGAAAAGCAAGACCACTGCATGATCACGTCTTACTGGGCACTGCCAGTCAAGCAAGTAAAATATCTAGGAATGAACCTAACAAAGGAGGTGAAAGACTCTACAATAAAAACTCTAACTCTCAGAAGAAAAAGTTTCCGAAAGGCCTAGAAAATGGAAAGATCCCCTATACTCACAGATTGGTTGAATAAATATTGTGAAAATGACACTTCTAACAAAAGCAATTTACAGATTCGACATAGTCTCAATAAAAATCCCCACAACCGGGACTGACCTACTCTGGTGATGGGATGGCCAAACACCCTAATAGTTGTGCCAGAAATCCCATCCAAGGACTGAGGAATCTGGATGCAGACATCCACGGCTAGGTCCCGGGTGGAGTGCTGGGAGTCTAATTAGCTAGAAAGAGGAGGGTTTATATGAGCGAGAATTCTTGAAACCAAGGTTGGATAAAGCATAGGGACAAATAGCCAAACGAATGGAAACACATGAACTATGAACCAAAGGCTGAGGGGCCCCCAACTGCATCAGGCCCTCTGAATAGGTGAGACATTTGATTGGCTTTATCTGTTTGGGAGGCATCTAGGCAGTGGTACCAGGTACTGGGCTCGCTGCATGAGATAGCTATTTGAAACCTGGGACTTATACAGGGATGCTTGGCTCAATCTGGGAGGGAGGGACTGGACCTGCCTGGACTGAGTCTATCAGGTCGATCTCAGTCCTCGGGGGTGGCCTTGATCTGGAGGTGGTGGGAATGGGGGGTGGGCTGGGGGGAAGGGGAGGGGGGCAGGAAGGGGGAGAACAAGGGAATCTGTGGCTGTTATGTAGAACTGAATAGTATTGTAAAATAAAATAAATAAAATAAAAAAAGAAAAAATGGGCTAAAAAGCTAAACAGAGAATTCACAAAACAAGAATCATAAATGACTGAAAGACATTTAAAGAAATGCTCAACATCCTTAATCATCAGAGAAATGCAAATCAAAACGACTCTGAGATACCACCTTACACCTGTCAGAATGGCTACGATCAAAAACACCAATGACAGTCAATGTTGGAGAGGATGTGGAGCAAAGGGAACACTCCTCCACTGTTGGTGGGAACGTAAACTTGTACAACCACTGTGGAAATCAGTATTGCGGTTTCTCAAAAAATTAGGAATCGAACTACCTCAAGACCCAGCCATCCCACTCTTGGGCATATACCCAAGGAATGCTGATTCATACCATAAAGATACATGCTCAGCTATGTTCATAGCAGCACTATTTGTAATAGCCAGAACCTGGAAACAACCTAGATGCCCATCAATGGAAGAATGGATGAAAAAATTGTGGTACATATACAAAATGGAGTACTACTCAGCAGAGAAAGACAATGAAAGCATGAAATTTGCAGGCAAATGGATGGAACTAGAAAAAATCATCCTGAGTGAGGTAACCCAAACCCAGAAAGACAGTCATGGTATGTACTCACTCATAAGTGGATTCTAGATATAAAATAAAGAACAATTAGACCACAACCCATAGAACCATGGAGGCTATATATATAGCATGGAGGTCCCTAGGACGACTGTGGCTTATAATAAATTTCGGTTTTACTCAATTATTGAAAAAAATAGCCAAATGAATGGAAACACATGAACTATGAACCAAAGGCTGAGGGGCCCCCTGCTGGATCAGGCCCTCTGAATAGGTGAGACAGTTGATTGGCTTGATCAGTTTGGGAGGCAACTAGGCAGTGAGACCAGGTCCTGCGCTCGTTGCATGAGTTGGCTGTTTGAAACCTAGGACTTATGCAGGGACACTTGGCTCAGTCTGGGAGGAGGGGACTGGACCTGCCTGGACTGAGTCTACCAAGTTGATCGCAGTCCTCGGGGGAGGACTTGTCCTGGAGGAGGTGGGAATGGGGGGTGGGCTGGGGATAAGGGGAGGGGGTGGGAGGGGGAAGAATAGGGGAACCCGTGGCTGATATGTAGAACTGAATGGTATTATAAAATTAAAAAAAAAAAAGAAAAGAAAAGAAAAGAAAAGAAAAGAAAAGAAAAGAAAAGAAAAGAAAAGAAAAGAAAAGAAAAGAAAAGAAAAAAAATCCCCACAACGTTCTTGTTAGAAAGGGCAATAGCAGGACAGAGGTGAAATGAAGGAAGAAATGGGGAAAACAGTGAGGAGCTTTAATTGGATGCAATAATGTCATTTTCTGAAAATATCTTTTGCCTTCAAAGAGAATGAAGTTCTAATAGGTCCTGCAACCAAGTTAATAATATGCTTAAGACTGTACATATTCAACCTATCCTACAGTGTACTCAGCCTGTTGAACTTGCCTTTATGCAAATGATGTAAACAAGATTAGCATGCCCTGTACTTTCCACATGCTCAGCTTTTATAGCCTAAGATAAATGCAGAGCTCTAACTCACACTGTGTGTTTTCCATGTACCTTACCCAGAAAAGTGTGTTTATGTGTGTTTTGTGGCAATACTTTGCAGAAAGTGGTTGATAGGTTAAAAGCAATCTTAAGAAACAAATACCTCATAAATGCTGGAAGCATTATGTGGGTTTATAGTATCTGTGTGCAGTTTTGAGTGCTACCCTGGGTCATCTGGAGTCAGTCAAGTAACTTTTTTCCTTATAAAATTTTGCTAAAAGATTCTGTGAAAAAATATCTTTCATAACTTTTCCAAGGTGTGTTTTCTGGGATGTTCAATAAACACAAAGCAAAGCCTATTGTTAGTGACAGGCAACAGGGACAGAAACCGCCCCCCCCCCTCTCTCTCTCACACACACACACACACACACACACACACACACACACACACACACACACACACACACACACACACCAGACAGGCTACAGGCAGATTAAAATCACAGGGGAAGAAGTGGAAGTGGAAGAGAATTCAAGTTTGGGCTCATACTTAGCCTAAACTACTCCATGAGAATGTCTGATTTTTCATTCTTTACGTGACATTGACATACTTTGGTGTCCCGGATGAGCATTCCTTAATGAGTTACTGACATAGTTGGTGAAGGGGGAAGGAGACCAATACATAAGGAGAGGAATAGATAACACAAAGGATTTTTTTAAAGTAAAGAATCATTTTATTTTTACTCAAAATTAGGTATTATATATATATATATATATATATATATATATACACATATACTGATGTAATTTAAAGGAAATTATGCCACTTGGGTAATAATTCTCCTCCCAAGAACATTGACTATCTAACAAACACCCAAGTAGTACACATGAGAAAACTTTCAAGTTGTTCATCAGGGGAGTACAAGAGACTCCCAGATCAATGTCGTCTATTGTTGTTGCTCTTGATGCCTCCGAGAAGTTGAAGATAAGTTCATATTGCTGAACACACCACACGTTTTGACACAGAACTCAGAGTAATTGAGCTGGATCTGACATAAAATCTTCCACAAATAAGTGTAACTTTCACTTCTCATCAAAGAAGTTCCCTTTTTCACAGAAGGTGGTGACCATTAGAGAAAGCCACAGCCAGTCCAAATGAAAGTACATGGTCATGGGGTGTGTTCACTCAGTTGATACATCTACAATGCAGCTCTTACTCCCGAGGCTCAGAGACAATCACAAAAGAGGGGATGGAAAGGTACAACCACCAGATCCAAAGAACCAGGAATTCTGCTGCAAGATTATGTCTCCTAGAAATTACAGGGAAACCACACTCGTGAAATTTCTACAATATGGCTGCCTAAGCAAGACCTGAGCAATGACAACACCAGGTCTAAGGTAGAAGGAGAAAAATCTCATGGGGCCCCACTCCTACATGAAGAGGTACAGGAAATTATTGCCTGATGAGAGAGGGAGAATTAGTCTTCCCCCCAAATGAGCCTCCCTCCTTGATTAACCAATAAATAAATGGCCAGCCCTGAAATATATATTCAACACTAAATAGACTCAGTGGATTGTATTACAATGTTTGTGCATATGTGTGTATCTATTTCTGTGAGTATGTATGTTATAATGATTTAAGGAAAAGAGGCCATGAATTTGAGGGGGCATGAAGGGAAGACATTTGAATGATTGGAGAGAGGAGAGATGTAATATAATTCCAGCTTTTTAAAATTGCAAAAATTCAAACTAACATGTAGCAATAGAACTAACAGTTGCTTTGATTTTCTTGCATTGTTCATTTTGTTACCTTTCATTAATTCCTTCTCTGATCTTTATTATTTCTTTGTGTCTATGGATTGCTAATTTGGTCTGTTCTTGTTTTTCTAAGATCTTGAGGGACATCATGAAGTTATTGATCGGGATTTCCCTGACTTCAATGTAGGCCATTTATAGCTATAAAATTGCCCACTAGACCTGCTTTCCTTTCATCCCCTGGATTCTGGTATGTTGTGTTTTCATTGTCATTCAGTTTTAGGCATTTTTAAAACTCACTCTTGATTCATTCAATTGCCCATTCATCTGTTGATAGTGCTTTTGCTCAATCTCCATGAGTTCTGCATGTTCTGTAGTTTCTCATCCTGTTGATTTCTAGTTCTATTGTGATCAGATAGAATACAAGAAATTATTTTAATTTCTTCTATTTCTTAAGGGTTGCTTTGTGTCAGAAATGTTTTCAATTTTAAGACAGCTCCATGGGCTGAGAAGAATGTGTATTCTTCAAAATGTAGCCCCAGTGATATGTAAACTTTGTTTAAATGTCTAAGTCAATTTGATCTATAATGGCATTTAGCTTGTGTGTGTGTGTGTGTGTGTGTGTGTGTGTGTGTGTGTGTGTGTGTGTTTTGGTGTTGGTGGTGCTTTTGTCTGGATGATTTTTCTGTAGGTGAGAATAGGGTAGTAAAGTCACTCATTATTTTCATTCAGTTTCTGCCCCTGTCATGTCTCTCTTTGTCTCCTTTAAAACATTATTACTGAAAGTGTAATTCGAATGTTCTAAGTCTTTCTCTCTTTGGTTCTGTTGACATGGACAGTTTATGACATAGAGGAGGGTGTTCCAGATTGGAAAAATGCCTGGAAGAGATTCTGTACTCCCCTGTTCTACTCTGCAGAGTCTTTTACTTCACTTTTCTACTAAAAGTAGCCCCCCCCTCCATTTCTCAGGATAATCCCCTTCTCAATACATTTATTCCCCAGAGATACTAGAAGTTGGTGTATGAGTGCCATTCACTACCTTCCAATGCTTCCAACATTTCATCAGAATTTAGTTTGTAATACATTTCAGGTACTGGGGCTATGGTAGAAAAACATTTGAAAAAAGTCAAATAGAAGAAGTGTCTGTAAAATGTGTGATTAATGTATGTCTAGATTTTGTGAAAGTCCATAGACAACTTCAAGGATGTGTTTTGATCTCTCTTTTTCATTTTCCATATATATCTTGATTGCTTAACAACAATTTTAGATTATTTGGGTGTTTTGTTTTCTTAAAATAGGGCCAAGGAAAATACCTTTCTTTGTGCTGCCTGCTTGTTTTCATTTGACAGAACAGGAACAACCAGGAGAAACACTGAGTTTGTTATTTTTTTTTCCAAAACATGAATTAACACCAGCATTGAATATTTGTCTTGGAAAGACCTTTTTGTGCGTGTTGAATTATACTCGTTTAACAAGCAAGTATCAAAGCCCTCTTTTTGGCAGATTTGTTTGACCGGCTAAGAGTCCTCCTTTTACAATGAATCAGAAGAAGGCTGGTGTGTTCCCTGTGCTTGGTTCTCCTTCTATTGCGTGACTGAGCTTTTTCAACTGTCCTAAGTGCATCTTAGGCAACAGATGCTATGAATTTTCTTTAGACTAAAACCATGGTTGTCCTACTCTGCAGTAAGGAACTCTGTGTTACTCCAAGCATAAGCAAGAACAGGAAGAACTATTTATTTCCAGAAGCTGGTTCTGCCTACAGGCCTAACTTCACCAGTGCTGGCATTTCAAACTATTGTTTTCCAAAACTAAGGTACTTAAGCAGCCTGTCTCTAATTGAATAGTAAAGCCCAGCTATTTTTCCAGCCATGGATAAATTATTCTGCTGTTCAGTCTGACATAAAGAGTCTGTCAGAATCCTGATAGAAAGCAAAGACATTTCTAGAAAGTTAATCACACTTTTAAGTAATCTAAATGCAGCTATGGGGTAAAGATACCGTACCATTGCTGCATAGACCCGTTACAACTCTGGGCCTGTGCTACATACACACTCACTAGACTGTGTTCTGACATGCAGTATTGGACTTCCTGTCAGAGCACCCACACCAGGAAGCTGCATGTGTTTACACCTTCCCCTTATGAACACTGGACTTTCTTTACATTACTCTGAAGATCCAAATCTATGTCCATAGATGAGCAGTTGAAGCCTCTGTCTAGACTGAAGAAACAAAACACTTATTTCTTTCAAATGAAGTGAGTTCTGAGGTTTCATAGTTCTGTCTTCTCTTTGGATTCTAGCTGCACAGTCAGTTTTTACTGGCAATTACTAAAGGTGTGATAAAGTTGCTTTTTCTACTATTGCTTCTATTTCCTTACCATTTTTCTCCTCCTCCTCCTCCTCCTCCTCCTCCTCCTCCTCCTCCTCCTCCTCCTCCTCCTCCTCTTCTTCTTCTTTGTTGTTTTTTCAAGACAGGGTTTCTTCGTGTAGCTTTGGTTCCTGTCCTGGATCTTGCTCTGTAGACCAGGCTGTCCTTGAACTCACAGAGATCTGACTGCCTCTGCCTCCTGAGTGCTGGGATTAAAGGCGTGCACTACTGCTGCCCCGTTTGTTTCCTTACTTTTTGTGTTGTTATTTTTATTGCCTATCACTTTTCTCCTTCCAAGTCTATTTCTTAATAGGAAACTATAAGTATACAATAAAGAATTGGAGTTTTAAAGTTAATGTTGAGGGCCTGGAGAGATGGCTCAGCTGTTAAGAGGGCTTGCTGCTCTTCCAGAGGACCCGAGTTTGATTTTCATCACCCATAAGGGGCAGCTCACAGCCACCTGTAACTCCAGCTCCAGAAGATCTGGCACCCTCTTCTGGCCTCCACAGGCACCAGTGTACATGTGGTAGACACACAGGCAGGCCCATTTGCACATAAATAAAAATAAAGTAAATTTTAAAATAAAATTAATGTTTAAAATAAGAACTATATGAAGCTAATGAGGTTTTCCTTTTTCCTAAGAGTTCACTGTCTCAGGTTCTCCTTAGGAGGGAATATAAGTATCATCTACTTAGCCTGGAGGTATAAAGTTGGTGTCTTAGCTAGGGTTTCTATTGCTGTAAAAAGACACCATGACTCAGCAACTCTTGTAAAGAAATTATTTAACTGGGGTGGCTCACTTACAGTTTCAGAGGTTCAGTCCATTATCATCATTGGTGGGGAGCATGGCAGCATGAAGGCAGACATGGTGCTGGAGCTGAGAATTCTACATCTTGCTGGCAACAGGAAGTTGACTGGGAAACTGGGTGGTATCCTGAGCACAGGAAACTTCAAAGCCCACCCACACAGTGACATATTTCCTCCAACAAGGCCATACCCACTACAACAAAGCCACACCTCTAATAGTGCCACTCCATGAGGTTATGGGGGCCAATGACATTCAAACTACCACAGTGGAGCATTGTTAGCTTAGCTTTCTCATAGGTGGAACTATATCACCAACTACTGAAAACCCTTGTTTTTCAGAGAAAGCAAATGATGGTAACTTCTCTCCTCATTTGAGTATCAGTGAAAACTGATGAGCTCTATCATTATTTCTACTGTCAAGTCACTGCAACACAGACATTTATGAAGCTGTATTCAAGTCTAAACTGTGAACTGGACCATAAATTATTTCTAAGGACTTGAAAGGAAGGCATAGTTTGCCAATTTTAACCAAAAGTTTCGCACTAAATGGATAAAAGACACCCATATCCTCTTTTTAATATTGTTGGTATTTTAATATACACAATCCTTAGTTTCTGATTAAGAAAGAGAAAAGGAGAGAGAACTATGTTTTCCTGAAAAAGAGAGCAGGTACTATAAATGCAGATATGCCTTTTTGTGCCAATCACTTCACAGTGATCTGCTTCCCCGAGCTGGCCTAATCAAGATCTGTTTTTGTGCCTTGTCATCTTTATTCATCCTTCTCTCATTTCCCACAGTTTCTAAGGTCTAAGAATAGTGTACAAGTCAGAATCATCTTTAGAGAATTCAGGGCGTTTAAGTGTGGGCATCCCTGTGCTTCATGGTGTCATTTAGACTTAGATTTGTGGAAAACCCAATGGTAAGCAGCAGATGTGGGCCACCTGCAGGTGGTCACATCAGGGGATATGACCAAGAGCTGGGCCCTGGGCTCTCTCCTCTCTCCCAGTTTGACATCTCTATTCTCTCTTTTATTTATATTATCCATGAACATTTGTTCTCTGTTACAAATGCTGACACACAACCAGTTTTTAGCTTTTCTTAAAAGAGGGGCTGGCTCTTAGGTAGTGAAGGTTTTAAAATAGAAACCCAGGCATTCAAAAGTCTTTTTTGAAAGCTTCACTGTACATGGCCATAAAATAAGCATGAAATATTTCTTTTATAATTATCACACCTCTTGATGCCAGATGCTTGGATTTCTCATAAAATTCCAGTTCTTGGGGGAATTTTAGATCATATTTAATTTTATTCAGAAAAACTAATGAGTAATATTTAGCTACTGATTACTATGGATTAAATTTAGATGGACTGAGATAAATCTGGAGCCATGTGAGGAATTACTTCAACTATATTTTTTTGTGGCAGTTTGGATCCACTCTTGATGAAAAAAAAAAAAACAAATGAAAAAAGAATGAATGCATAAATTTTGTAGGAACAAAGAACCTGCTTAGGTCTTGGGTTTGTTGTCATTGAAGCTAGAAGAAATTATACTATATTATTATTGGGAAGAAAAATATCCAGTGCTTTGAATTACAAGTTCTCAGTACCTCAGTATTCTGTCAGTGTACCTGCTTCATGCTACTGAGCCCATTTGGGTGGATAGTCCTAGATACATTCTCTCTCTTGAATGAATTCCAGTTCTGAGTAAAAGAACAAAGAGAAGGCTATGCAGGGGCTATTTCTAGATTCACACAGCTTCTTCGTAAGTTCTAGTCATCTGCCACGATGTCTGGAGTGGATTTGGGTGGAATAAATATCTTCTTGAGTGGAGGAGACACTCCTTAGAAGTTTAGAAAAATGTAATAGAATCAGACCGAGGGCCCAGGATTGGGAATGCAAACTGAAGAGACAATGGGAAACTAGTGATACAGGAGGCAGTCACAACACAGTCCCAATTGTGGCTCAACAGTAGCAGTGGGTTTAATCTGACTCCAGGGGACCTACAAGATTGTGTCTTGCCAGTCGTGGAAAGGATTCCCAAATTTAAACAAAGTTGATAAGAGTCCCTTCATTAGTCCCAAGTAGGGAAGACAATCTCCTCATTAATTTACTTTCTGGACTCTTAACCCCCGGCATTGACCACATAGTACCCCAAGGATTGAACCAAGGTAGTTTCTCTTGGTTCTAACATTTTGGGGTGCCTGGTACAGTTGGGAACATTGAATTGTTAACAGAAAGAACACAGTGTTGGCTGGGAAACTAACTGAGGAGATAAAAAGGTGTTTTGGTGTAGTAATACCAGGGTAATCATTTGTCTCTTATTAGTCTTTGGGCGTTTTTATAAACAAGGCTCACTACACAAACAGCAATGAGTGAATCCAGACTTTTCAAATGAACATTTTCCAGTGAGAAAGAGCTCACACTACAGAAGATATCCCACCACCTCATTGGCCAAAAAAATTACTCCACTCAAAATGGAAAACAAAACCAAGACATTTAGGGGATGACTGTTGGTATTTAAGTGGCGGTTCTTGAACTTCCAAATTTAACCTGTGTGAGATTAAGAATGTTTAATTTTGAATTTTAGCCCTTCTTAGTTTTAACGATTTTGTGCTTCAACTTGCAAGGGAATTTGAACTTCGCCAACCTGATAACAGGTGGATCCACTTGGCATTTCTCTAGCAGTGGAATCTTTGTTGATTAGAGTGATATTATGTACTCTAGAACTGAGCACTGGAATGTCAATACAGCATCACCTCGGACCATGGCTTTTGGGGCATGAGGACATAAATCCCATAGATGTCTATTTATATTCTCAGTATGTTGTACTGTAAAGTGAAAGCTGATCATAATTACGACTGAGCTCACTGATCCATTGTGTTGATGATTAAGGCACTGACTAAGATACCAGATGGAGGTGATGCAAGTGACAGAGTGAGTCAGAAAGACAATCACCATCTAGGATGAAAGAAACAAGGCTGGAGCCCATTCCATGATGGACCAGATCCCAGTGTAATCAAGCTACTACCACTTAGCTGACTCATGCCGTTTTCTCATGGTGATAATTTTGAACAGGGACACATATCTTTGCTATTATTTATTTGCAAATAAGAGTCAGCAAGAGTTGGACCTGCATTTTAAAAGGGCAATAATGCTGTGCCATGCATAACCTCTGACTGGAGTTATTAAAACTTTTCTCATGACTTCTGAACTGGCTGTTTTAGAAAGGGACTAATTTACATCCACAGTCACATCATCTTGTGTAACACTTCACTGAAAAGGTCTTCATGTAGCCAATGCACTGTGGCAAGTATTTATTTATCTTTTTGTTCATGCAAAGTATGTAGCCAGATATATCTCTGGTGATTCCCTTGTCTACTCTTTCTCCTCACCTCCTCCACAGAGATAGCAATGATTCCAGAGAGAGTTCATTTCTTTTTTAGTTTCTGACTCTATTTAATCCAGACTCATTTTTTTCTCCTTTCACTGTGAATTTATTCTGTTTTTCATATCAATGTGGACTAGGGAGCAGAGTATAGCATTAGACATAGTTGTCTAGAAAGTACAACCATCTGCTGCTTTACCTTGATTTTGTTTATAACTTTTCTCCTTAAGAGGCTACTGTTTTAATGATACACTTTGTGACTGGAGGATCAGGCAATAGGCAGATCATGATGGGCATCCCAAGTCAAATGATCAGATAAATCCCAAGGTTAGGCATTTGATTGCTTTAAGGACTCAATATTGAACCCGATGCTATGAGTTTATGAAGTGTATATATGCATGCTTATGTCTGTGTGTCAGTGAGAATTTGCTTCCCTGATCGAGCTTGGGTTTATCAAAATTCAGGGGGCACTGCATGGTCATTCTCATGACAACCCAGTTTTCCACAGGCTCCACAGAGAATCCAAACCATTTACAGATAACTCAAACATTGTTTTGTCTGCTGGAACACAAATGAAAGAATGATTTGCACTCAGCCTGGACCAGGTGGAGTCTGTTCTTCACCTGAGCTACAAGAAAGCTAGCATTTTGAGGATGCTTAGCAACTGAGTCTAGAAAGCTCTGAAAATTATTTTTCAGCAATTATTTTTAATTTTTAAAGAGTGACATTCCCCCTTTGAAAGGCAAACAGTACAAAATAGAAAAGATTTATTCCTAATTATAATGGGGTGTCTTTATTTCCCATGGACCTGTAGGAATTTCAAATCTTTCCTTGAATAGATTTCCAATTTTAGTGAAATTATACTTTGGTATATATTTGCTTTATGTGAAGAACTTGTTATTCTTTGTTCTCTATGTTTTACCATTATACTTTTCTTACTAGTCAACCAACAAGGCAGCCTCCAAGACAGGGATAATCAAGGTTTGTGAGAAGCAAACAGATCTTCAATGACCGACATTAATTCAGGCCAATGATACTCCAGCCACTCCCTTGGTAATTTCTTTATCCTTTCTTTTCTTTTAAATTACATTTATTTATTTACTGTGGGGGCAGGGCTTATGCCACCATACATGTGTGGTGGTCAAATGACAACCTGTGGACATCGATTTCTCTTAGTCCCAGAGACTAACTCTAAAACCTGGTCTTTAGGAATGTTGCCCTCTCCCCTTCTGAGCCATTTCGCCAGCCTCAGATTCTGGATCTTGAAAGACAAAAGTATGCAATCTAGGATGAAGTGAGACCGCTACATGTTCATGTCTTTGAAAGTTATAGTGTGTGTTACAGCTCTAGAGGGAAAGGTATCCTGGCCATCAGAAGCAGGCTATGCCTGTGAGTATTACATCTCTGAAGAAAGAAGTATCTTGGCCATTGGATGTGGTGATATGCTGTGTACCCTATTAAAATATACTTAAAGATCAGAGAACAAAACAAGCCACTCGATTAAACATAGATGCATCGAATGTACAGGGCCAGGAGGGGACAGACAGGAAAATTAAAACCTCTACCTTTAAAATGGTTAACAGACAAACCTGTATGGATTCAACAATGGCCTTTAACAACAGAGAAACTATAGTCTTTAGAGCAGCTTGTACAAGAGCACGTAAATGCACAGCATATTGAAGAATCAACTGGCCCTTGGAATTCTCCTGTATTTGTAATTAAAAATAAATTTGGTGAGTGGAGAATAATAACAGATCTAAGAACTGTTAACAAGGTAATTCAGTGGCCTTGTTACAATCTGGAATTCCTTTGCCTTCTCTGTTACCTAAAGGATGGCCTCTTATCATTATAAATTTAAAAGACTGTTTCTTCTTATTACCCTTACAAGAAGAAGACAAAGAAAGATTTGTCTTTATGGTGCCTACTTATAATAATACTCAGAGGGTTAAGAGATATCAATGGAGGATTTTCCTACAGGGAATGTTAAATAGCCCAACCCTGTGCCAAATATTTTGTATGACAGCTGTTGGAAGTAATACATAAAAAGTGTTCTCAATCTATAGTTCACCATTACATGGATGACATTTTACTAGCTGATTCAAATGTTTTAGGAAGAATGTCTGAAGAAGTAATGAAAATTTTGCTTTGTTGGGGATTACAAATTGCTCCTGAAAATATACAAAGAGGAGATTCTATTAATTATTTAGGATATAAAATAGGTCTACAAAAAATTAGAACCCAAAAGGTGCAAATTAGGAGAGATCAATTATGGACCTTAATGACTTTTAAAGATTATTCAGAGACATTTCCAATCTACAGACCACTATTGGGGTAAAAAATGATGAAGTGAGTAATTTGTTCAAAACTTTAGAGTGTGACAAGGACTTAAATAGTCCAAGAGAATTATCAGCTGAAGCTGAGAGAGAACTGACTTTGGTGGAAAAGAAAATATAAGATGCACATGTGGATCCAAAGCTTGAATGCATTTTCATTATTTTACCCTCTAAGCATTCTCCTACAGGAATCTTAATGCAGAGGGAAGATATTATGTTGGATTGGATATTTCTACCAAATAAACAGAGTAAAAAATTTAAAACTTACGTGGAAAAGATCTCTGACTTGATTTTAAAAAGAAAATTGAGAATTCATCAATTAGCAGGAATAGACTATCAGCAGAAATTGTAGTATCTTTAACTAATGATGAAATTGACCAATTGTGGCAGAAAGCGAACTTTGGCAAAGAGCTTGTAGTAATTTTTTGGGAGTGATTAACAACAAATGTCCCAAAAGCAATACAATTAAACTTATAAAGAAAACTTGTAGTCAGAAGGTTTCTCTGGTCCCCCCAAGGTCCCCAAATTCCATAGCCTGCTTATAAAATAATCACTCAGAAGCTTATATTAATTATAACTGCTTGGCCATTAGCTCAGCCTTATTGCTGACTAGCTGTTACATTTAAATTAACTCATAATTCTTATCTATATTTAGCCATGTGTCTTGGTACCTTTTCTCAGTTCTGCCTTGTCATCTTGCTTCCTCTGTGTCCACCTGGCAACTCCTGATTCTGTCCTCCCTCTTCCCAGAATTCTTTTAGTCTTCTTGCCTTGACTATACTTCCTGCTTGGCTACTGGCCCACCAGCATTTTATTAAATCAGCATACAACAGCTTTATCCCACAGCAAAAACTAACTGGATCCTGCCTGGAATTGTATGGGAAACACCAATATCTGGAGCCCCTACATTTTATACTGATGCAAACCAAAGAGGAACGGCAGGTTACAAATCAGAAAATTTAAGTGAAGTGATTCAAAGTCTTTATAATTGTTGATGAATTTCTGAATGGTCTTATAAATAAGAAACACAGAGCCAAATACAGGGGTGAAACCCATAGAGATCAGAGAAATAGGTATAGCCCCAGCTAACCTTAGCTCACCACACTACTATAGCTTCCCAAGAGAACCTTCTTCCTGTCTAACCTGTGCCTTTATTGCCTTGCTGTTCTGCCTTCTCATTGGCTCTTAGCCTGTTTGTACAGACCTCCAGGTCTCTATTGTTGGTACTGGGATTAAAGGCACGTGTCACCACGCTGGATTGTTCCCTAGTGTGTCCTTGAACACACAGAGACTCTGCGAGCCATGTGATCAGATTAAGGGAACATGCTACCACTGCCTGACTTTTGTTTATGACTGGCTATGTGTTCTCAGATCTCCAGGAAAACTTTATTTATTAACATACAAATAAAATATCACCACATTTCAGCACAAATAAAATATCACCACATATAATTCTGTTCAAAAATAGGATTGATATGCCATTCTGATGGTATTAATGAATTTTTTTGGAAATTCTCAATATAGTCACTGACTCTCAGTGTGCAGAAAGAGTGGTCTTACACATTGAAACTGCTGAATTTATCCCTGATGAGTCAGAATTAACTTTGTTATTTATTTAGTTACAAGAAATAATCAGGAATAGGAATCATCCCTTATATATAAAACACATGTCTGATCCCATATGCTTCTGTCAGACCCTCTAGTACAAGGTAATGATGAGATTGATAAATTGTTGACAGGAAAGGTGCTGGAGGCCACAGAATTTCATAAAAACATCATGTCAATAGTAAGGGTTTAAAAAGGGATTTTTCCATAACCTGGCAACAAGCCAAGGAAATTGTAAGGAAATGTCCTACTTGTTCTTTATACAATCAAACTCCACTACCAGCAGGATGTAACCCAAAGAATACCTAGAGGGATGAAATCTGGCAGATGGATATGTTTCATTTTGCAGAATTTGGAAAATTGAAATATGTACACCACACCGTTGATACCTATTCAAGATTTCAATGGACAACTGCTCTGAGTTCCCAAAAGGCTAATTTTGTAATCACACATTTGCTAGAAGTTATGGCCATCATGGGTATACCTGTACAAGTTAAAACTGACAATGTTCTAGCATATGTCTCTGGTAAAATGAAACAGTTTTTTGATTATTATAATATAAAGCATATTACAGGTATACCACATAATCCTATAGGCCAAACAGTCATAGAAAGCCCAAATCAAACTCTAAAAGATATGCTAAATAAACAGAAAGAGGTAACAACCCCCCCTCCCCCAAAATAGTTTACATAATGCTCTATTAACTTTGAATTTTCTCAATGCTAATGAGAAAGGAACAACAGCTGCAGAAAGACATTGGATAATAGAAAAAACTACAGAATTAAATCAATATTTATACTTTAAAGATGTGCTGACCTCAGATGGAAACCAGGATATGTGTTACGTTGGGGACAACGTTTTGCTTTTGTTTCCACAGGAGAAAAGCTATGGATACCATCAAAATTGGTAAAGGTTCAATTTGAACAAGAGAGGCCTCTTAACTGAAAGAGGTGATAGTTCACCAACCAGCATGACCATTCAATTTAAACTAACTTATACCACTAACAAATACTTTTCATTTGATCAGACATAACTTGCCAAAAGGGACCTCCCCCAAAGTTAGGGTTGTGGAAGGGTTTTGTTTTTGTCATTCAGGAAAATAAAGGCATCCAGCTAAGGAATCTGAAGAACACTGGACAAATGAGACATCTGAAAAAAAAAGTATGAATCATTCAGAAACTTGTCCCAAGAAAAATATTTTCTACAGTGAACCATGACCACACCTAACAGCAACTTTGAAGTCTCCAAAAAGATGATGGAATTCCACAATGACAATTCTATCAGGGCAATGATAACACCATTAAGCTGAAAAACACCACCCAAAGATCTACTTTGGACTGCAAACTGCTCAGGACAATATCATGATGGCTAGCTGAGATGATACAGCCTCACAGACTACTCCAATTAAGACTTGGCCATTCAATCTTACCAAAAGCAATCTATAGATTCAATGCAATCCCCATCAAAATCCCAACACAATTCTTCACAGACTTGGAAAGAACAATACTAAACTTTATATGGAAAAACAAAAAATCTAGGATAGCTAAAAGAATCCTGTATAATAAACCAACCTCTGGAGGCATCATGAACCCTGACCTCAAAGTCTACTATAGAGCTATAGTAATAAAAACCAGCTTGGCACTGACATAAAAACCGACATGTGGACCAATGGAATAGAATTGAAGACCCTGACATTAATCCACATGCCTATGAACATATGATTTTTGACAAAGAAGCCAAAACTGTACCATGAAAACAAGAAAGATTCTTCAACAAATGTTACTGGCATAACTGGATATCAACATGCAGAAGATTGCAAATAGAACCATATCTGTTGCCATGCACAAAACTCAAGTCCAAGTGGATCAAAGACCTCAACATAAATCCAGTTACACTGAATTTGATAGAAGAGAAAGTAGGAAGTAGTCTTGAATGCTTTGGCACCAGAGACCACTTCTTAAATATAACACCAGTAGCACAGACACTGAGAGCAACAATTAATAAATGGGATCTCCTGAAACTGAGAAGCTTTTGTAGAGCAAAGGACATGGTCAATAAGACAAAACAACAGCCTATAGAATGGGAAAAGATCTTCACCAATCCCACATCTGACAGAGGGCTGATATCCAAAATATATAAAGAACTCAAAAAGCTAGACTTCAATATACTGAACAATCCAATTAAAAAAATGGGCTACATGGCTTAACAGAGAATTCTCAACAGAAGACTCTCAAATGGCTGAAAGACGTTTAAAGAATTGCTCAACATCCTTAGTCATCAGGGAAATACAAATCAAAACAACTCTGAGATACCATCTTACACCTGTCAGAATGGCTAAGATCAAAAACACTGAAGACATCTTATGTTGGAGAGGATGTGGAGCAAGGAGAACACTCTTCTACTGTTGGTGGGAATGCAAACTTGTACAGCCACTCTGGAAATCAGTATGGTGGTTTCTCAGAAAATTGGGAATAAATCTTCTCAAGACCCATCTATACCACTCTTGGGCATATACCCAAGGAATGCTCAATCTTACCACAAGGGCACTTGCTCAACTATATTCATATCAGCACTATTCGTAATAGCAAGAACTTAGAAACAACCTAGATGCCCCTCAGCTGAAGAATGGATAAAGAAAATGTGGCACATATACACAATGGAATACTACTCAGGAGTAAAAAACGATATCAAGAAATTTGCAATCAAATAGATGAAACTAGAAAATATCCTGAGTGAGGTAATTCAGACTCAGAAGAACAAACATAGTATGTACTCACTCATAAGTGGATACCAGATGTGATGGAAGGGATGGCCAGACTGCAATCCACAGCTCCAGAGAGGCTAACTAACAGGCTCCAACTGTTTGAGGAGCACCCAGGCAGGAGGATTGGGATCTGTCCCTGGTGCATGGACAGGCTCTTGGGAATCTGGTGCTTGTGGTGTGGCACCTTGCATAGCCTTGTTACAGTGGGAAGGGGCTTGGACCTGCCTAGGCTCAGTGTGCTGAGCTCTGCAGACTCCCCATGGGAGACCTTGATTTGGGGGATATGAGGATGTGGGGATGTGGGGTAGCTTGGGAGGGAGGGCTGGGAGATGGGAGAAGGGAGGAGGTGGGATCTGTGGGTGGTATGTACAGTGAGTAGAAAATTTCTTAATAAAGAAAAATGAAAAAAAAAAAAGACTTCGCCATAATCCTGAATTTTCTTTGTGTCCCCATAAGACTATCAGTGCCCACAATCAGCAGGAAGTAGCCTAAAACACTATGCCTGCATTCCCCAAAAATGGATTATAGATCTTTGTCTTTGTCTAGGGGTTGGTTAAAAATTGTTATTGGTCATAGTCAATCTTTTTCTAAAAGAAGGAAAGGGGATATGATATAGAAATAATAGAATAAAAGGGTAGATTATTGAATCTACTCTGAAAAGGAAAAAGTATATAGATATAAGATAAAAGGCAGATTGTTGAATGTACTCTGAAAGAAAAGATATAGAAATGATAGGATAAAAGGTTAGATAATTGAATCTACTCTGAAAAGAAAAAAGGGAGAATATAGATATGATAAGACAAAAAGGTAGATTATCGAATATACTTTTAAAAATCAACTACTAGTTTTAAATTCTTTACATTGGATTGGATTTTTGTATATTGTATATAAATTTTATATATTGATACCAATTTGAGATTATTTTTGTTAGGACAAGCTGTACATATGTTTCTAATCTTGTTTAAGGTATTGTACCTTTACAACTCATTTAACAATGTAATGTCATTTTCTAGTCCTTGAGAATTATTATTACCAACTAACTAGGATATAAAGAAATGAAAGTTAGTAGTTAGTTATTACAATCAAACTTGTAGTCATATTAGCTATGTTTTCAAGGTCAAATAGATATACTCTAGATAAATATGTCATCTTCAAATACTTCAGAGATCTACAGACTATGGTACTTAAGATGTTTTAATAACATAGGTTCTTTTTTTATGACAATGAGACATGTCTGCTCATGGCAGCACAAATCTACTTCAGAGAAGATGATGGGCATCAAAGAAACTCCATATGGAGTTTACTTTCTTTTTTTTTTTTTTTTTTTTTTTTTTTTTTTTTTTTTTTGGTTTTTTGAGACAAGGTTTCTCTGTGTAGCTTTGTGCCTTTCCTGGAGCTCACTTGGTAGCCCAGGCTGGCCTCGAACTCACAGAGATCCGCCTGGCTCTGCCTCCCGAGTGCTGGGATTAAAGGCGTGCGCCACCATCGCCCGGCGAGTTTACTTTCTTTGTGACAAAAGTTAGCCACTGGGCAAGAAAGTGTCCTTGCCTTGAATGCTGGCAGTATGCTGTCCAAATGGACAAACAGGACACAAAAGAAAGGACAGCCAAACCTTGCCAAGACAATGTAGGAAGGCCCTTCAGAAAAACCTGCTTCACAGGGGAGTCTGTCAGCTATGCTAGGGCTGTAGGCTGAAGATGGATACACCAATGTTGCAGAGGAAACTTGGGTGAGTGTCAAGGCAGCCAGCTGATTCTGTCATTTCTCACATTTTTTGGAAGTTGCTTGTTTGCCCTTTCTGCTTATTTAGGTAATATTGTTTCCTTCCTGTGTCTCTGATGGAGTTTAAGATTAGATAGTTTATAGTTTTCCTTGTTAACAAATCCCGAAAAGAAACTCACTAAAGAGGTATAAAGTGTATAAGTTTGAAAGACATCAAAAGATAGTTTTGAGTTGGTAATACAACTTAGGATAGAACGTGAATTAGGTACAACATTTTAGACTCACCAAGATAGGATATATAATGGAGTATTTTCTCTGAATCTGTCAGCTGTTGATGGACTGGACATTGTTAATGTAATTTTTGACTGTACATATTATATATACTTATTGTACTTATTATATATAGTTTTTTATATTAGTTATTACATTCTTTTATTATTTTAGACAAAAAGGGGAAATGTGATGATATGTTGTGTACCCTAATAAAATATGCCTGAAGATCAGAGAACAGAACAAGCCACTAGATAAAGCTTAGATGCCAGGCAGGGGTGGCACACACCTTTAATACTAGCACTCAGAAGGCAGAGATCCATTTGGATCTCTGTGAGTTCAAAGCCACCCTAGACTACATGGGATTGTTTCAGTCTAGGAGAGAAACAGAACCAGGAAATGGTAGCACACACACTTCTTTAATACCAGTACTTGGGAAGCACACACACCTTTAATGGCTGGGCAGAGAAAGGTATATAAGGCATGAGGAGACAGGAACTAAAGCTTTTCAGCTGAGGAAGCTCATTTGGCTAGAGGCTTATCAGCTGAAGTCTTTCAGGCTGAGAATTCAGTAGAATAAGAAGTCTAGTGGCTGGCTTCTCTGCTTCTCTGATCTTTTAGCATTTACCCCAATATCTGGCTCTGGGTTTTTTATGATAAGACCTTTAGAAATTCGTGTTATAATTGAAAGCCAGGCTATATCTGTAAGTGTTACAGCTCTGAAGACAAAGGTATCCTGGCTGCTAGATGCCAGGATATACCTACAGTTCAGAAGGGAAAAGTATCCTCATCATCAGAAGTCAGGCAATAGCAATACCCATAGCTCAGAAGGGAAAGGTATCCTGGCCCTTGGAAGCCAGGTGATACCTACAGCTTTGTTCTGGTCGGGGATGGTTTCTCCATAAGAATGTAGCAGTTCTGTTTTTCTCCAAGTGAGCTATTATAGCTCTGCTCTGCTCTGCTCTGCTAAGGGAGTTTCCCCACAAAATGTAGAAGTTCTACTCCTATTCTGGTGAAACTTGTTACTTCTCTGCTCCTCTCTGCTAAGGGAGTTTCTTCAAAGAAATGCAGTGGTTCTTCTCTGGCAAAAGTTGTTACTTCTCTGTCTCACTCCACTCTGGGGAAAGAAGTTCATCCCTTAAACTGCATTCGAGAGATTTTTTTTGAGAGGGAGGAATCCAGGAGAGTGGCTGCCTCTGTCAGAAAAAGGCAGCCCCAAACTGAACAGGTTACAGGGCTTATGTACAGTCTCTTAGTGGCAGAGTTTTTCCAGGGTGAAGATTTTCAGGGTGAGAATTGGTCAGATTTCAATCCCTGAGTTTGGAGAAGCTCAGAGATTATGCTGGATTGCATGCTCATGGATTGGTTGGTTTTTGTACTGAGTTGGTCAGGGGCAGAGTTGACTCTGGTTTCAGGGCCAGGGTGTGTTTCTTTCACTGGCCCTTTTTAACCCTTTGGCTCTGGTTTCAGAGTCAGGGTGTATTGCTTTGGCTGGCCCTTTTACCCTAAATAGTGGCCATAGTCTATTTGTATTTGTTACTTGGTGTACAAATAAGTCAGTATGATTATATATACAGATTAAAGGAAATCAGTCTATTTCAATTACTCGAATTTTCTCAAACTTTAAGTGGAAAGTAGTCTTAATCATAGACATCACCTATTTCACAAGCAACAGAGCAAAGTGTAGGTTGAATTGATAAACTCCTAGATCAGACTTACATAAGATTATGAAAGTCAACAAATTAATGTGCAGCTATGTGCCTGGAGCTTTGGGATCCTAGCAACAAAAGCAGATCTACATCTCTTATCAGCAGAGATAGCTGATGTTATTAGTTGCCAATCTTGGCACAGAGTGCAATGATATAATAACACTTCAAAACATCTCAAGGAATTGTAATGGGCTACAGCTCACAGAAAAGTCTCTTCCAAGGGTGCTGGTATGCCTCTGTATAGCAGGGTCACAAGACTCCACAGTACCTCTTGGTCTAACCACACCTTTCTTGACACAGACACAATATAAAGTATTGTAGTGTAGTACATGTCTGGGATAGACTTTCAGAGTTAATTTCTTGGGTTCATAAAAATATGAAGGTGAATTGTTTGTTTATGGAGTCATTGAATCTTTGAGAACCAAAGTGCAAGACCCATTTGGCCCTACCTCAGACATTAGTTGCAAGTAGGAGAAAGCATTTTCCTGTCACCAGGTTGAAATTTGGACCATGTCATGTTTATTTTTCTCTTCTTTTGTTTCATTATCCTGTTCAGAAAGGTGAGTCAATACACAATGAAGCATGGGTGCGTGGATTTCATTAATGTTATGCTGATAACCAATGTAAGTACATTTTATGATCAGAAACACAACAAAAGAAATGAATTGGCCATTTAAATAGTGATAAAGTGCCTACCATAGGGTGTATGAAGTTAATAGGTGTTCAGTTTTAATTAAAAAGAATTAGGTAATGTTCTGAATAAAGAAGAAGATTCCTTAAAGATAACTATTTCTGATAAGTTATACTCTGTATGATTGTGCAAATTTAGTTGTTGGAAACACACACAATTATCATCTCTGCCTCTGTTGGCCAGGAGTCTATACATGGCTTAAACAGGTATGCTGCAAGGCTACAATCAAGTTGCTGGCCAAGCATAGGTTTCTACATGGAGGCTCAGATAGGGAAGGGTGAGCTTGGAACTCTAATGGTTGGCAACCTTAATTTTATATGCCTATAGAATTCAGCAGCTTGCTTTTTCACTAGGAACAGAGGAGAGTTTGATGGTTAAATTCATGTGTCAACTAGGAAGCTGTCCTAGAATGAGATTAAAAAATGATGAAGTTTGGTTAAACCAAATGCCTCCTTTAATGTGGGGTGTCTCAATCCAATGGGACCAAAAGGTTCAACCTCCACCACTAAGAGGGAATTCTTCCATAAATGCTTTGACCTTCATATGCCTTATGATAAGTCTTTCTCTATCCCACACCCTGTTTCCCCCTTTCCTATGTTCTTATATCTGCCTCTCTCAGAGATGATAAGATATGTTCTTATCTCTGCCTAATACATCTAGCTATTAGCTCTGTGTCTCTGGAAATCCTTGATTCTTCGAATCTCTCAGGCCAGAGAGCTATTCAGATGGAATGGTTTATGGAGAACTGAAGAGGGTGACATCCTATCATTCTGACCATATTCTGTAGATGAGAAGCAGGTTCCAGACTTGATCAACATTCTGAGAAAGGAGTTGACAGCTATGTAAATACCAGGTATGCATCCAGGAGCTCAGCGACCACCTGAAATTCTGTCTGTCACACCTTCTAAATCCTTAAACCATGAAAAATAATGCATAAAGCCTAGTAATTTTCCACAGTCATGATCTGATGCTCTGGACCCACAGATAGATATTTATATCATCTTGGGCATGTTGTGGAATATTAATGCTGTGGAATATTTGTTTAACGATGGCAAGATGTGTTGTATTCTTTTATGTTGCATTTGTTTAACTCTACGAAGCTGTGTTACTTTGCCTGTCTAAAACACACGATTGGTCTGATAAAGAGCTGAACAGCCAATAGCTAGACAGGAGAGAGAAATAGGTAGGGCTGCCAGGCAAAGAGAATAAATAGAGGGAGAAAAAAAGAAGAGGGTGGGGCAAGAAAAAGGAAAAGGAGAGGAAGATGTCAGGGGCTAGCCACCCAACCATACAGCCAGACATGGAATAAGAAAGAAAGAAAAAATATACAGAAATAGAGGAGAACAGCCCAGAAGCAAAAGGTAGATGGGACAATTTAAGTTAAGAGAAGCTGGCAAGAAATAAGCCAAGCTAAGATCAGCCATTTATAAGAAAGGATAAGTCACCATGTGATTATGTGGTAGGTGGGTGGCAGACCCCTCAAAGAGCAAAGAGTAAAAAAAAAAAAAAACCACCAACAACAACCAACTACGTGGGCATTTTTCAGCATGGCATCCTATTTAGCTTTAATTGTCAACTTGACAAGATCCTAGGATCATCTGTGAGGAGACGCCTCAAATTGTAGAATTTCTTAAATCAGGTTAGTTTGTGGGAGATTGTCTTGATTACAAGTTGATATAGAAGATTCTAACTCAATGTTGTTGGCACCATTTATCAGGCAGTTAGCCTTGGACTGTGGACTGGGTAGTTTTATGTCAATTTGACACAAGCTGAAGTTATCTAAAAGGAGGGAACTTCAACTGAGAAAATGCCTCTGTAGAATCAGCTGTAGGGCATTTAAAATATAAGTGATTAAATTATATGGGGTTGTTCAGCCCAATGTGAGTAGTGTTATCCTTGGTCTGGTGGTCCTGGGTTCTGTAAGAAAGCAACTTGAGCAAGCCATAATGAGCAAGCCTGTAAGCAGCACCCCCCCCACCACCACCACTACCATGGTCTCTGCATCAGATCCTGCCTCCAGGATTTTGCCTCCAAATAAACCCTTTCTTCCCCAACCTGCTTTTAGTCATAATGTTTCATCACAGCAGTAAGGCACTAACCAATACAGGCTATAAATGTAACAAAACAAATCAATCAAACAATCAAACAAACAAAAAACCTAGCTAAGCATGATCCAAGAAGGGAGACAGTGGGCAAGCCATCAAGCAGGATTCCTCTACTGTTTTTACTTAATGCTCCCAACTTCGGTTCCTGCCTTGGCTTCCTGTAATGATGTAACTGTAAGCCAAATGAACCCTTTCATTCCCTAAGTTGCTTGGGTCAAAGTGTTTTGTTACAGCAACAGAAAACAAACTAGAACCTATGGCCCAGAGGTCGAAGTGAGAAGAATTAAATCTGTAACCTCTATAGAAGCCACATAGTGGTTACCTGTTAATCAAACAATGTGTAGGTGAAGATACGAGCAGCTGAGTTGGATAAATGGACTGGGTCTCCTTGTTGGAAAGGTGTAAATATGGGGAAGTCGAGGCAAGAAGGGAGGTCCAGTTCTTCTCCCCAACCAAAAAGGGATGTCATTTTCTTCAGGACTCAGAATATAGATGTTCAGAAGACAAAGTACTCTGCACCACAAAAATAAGAGGAAAGCGGGTCTTAAAAGCATTCTCAACCGTTCAGGATGACAGAAGTATCTTCATTGTTTCCTACCTGGTATAGGGGATGAAGAAAATGACTTTCAACCATGTGGTTCCATTGCAGATTCATGGCCGGTGTGGAGAGACCTGTAGGTAAGGCCCTTGGGCAGGGATACAGAGTATGGAGAAACTTATCACTGAATCCCATAGCTAGGACACAGAGGTCAGGTCAGCTAAGGCAGAGGTTATTAAGTATGTAAGCAGTGTATGTAAGCAGCACCATAGCTGGTGATGCTGAGGGTGAGGGTCTCATTGCTATGTCCTGGGAAAGGAGGGGTTGGAGAGACCTTTCAGCCATTCATCCAGTACTTGCCAATAAAGGCTCCTCTTAAAACTCACTTTTGCTGTCCACAGTGGAATTAACCACAAGATCTGAGTTAGACTTCTCCAAGCTAATGGAGAATATGAAAGTGTAATTCATGGGGTTGTTGTAGGATAAAACAGAAGTTGGAGTCTAAAAGTTCACAGCACATATGGAGTATTTCCCTAACTACAATTTTCACTTCTACTAGGTGAAAAGAAATATACAAACTTGATATGCCTGCATTAATTTTATTTCTTATTACTGTGGTAAAATATTCTGACAAAAGCATCTTAGTAAAAGGGATTCTTTTAGATCACAATTCTAAGTGACAGTCTATAATAGTGAGAGCAGCTCATATCCACAGTCAAGAGTGGAGAGAAACGAATATATGCATGGTCATGCTCAGCTCACCTTCTCATTATATATATATGAGAACCAATCTCAGGATATGGTTCCATTTACATTTACCTGGAACTTCCCACATTAGTGAACATAATCATGGTAGTTTCCATAGACATGCTCTTAGACAAAACTGACCCAGACAGTCCTTCATTAAAAGGACTGGGTCAATTGACAATGAAAAGTAGACATCATAACTCCTAAAGAAATTCAAGTTGATATTATTTAACTGGATAAAATATTTTCTCTTATAATAAGATACAGCAAAAATATAGGTAACTAAAGGAATCTACAGAACATTTAGATGCTAATCTGATCTCCTTGCTTCCTTCATGATTTATATGCAACTGGAAATTGAGCAAAAGATATTATAAAAACTCCTGCAAGCAAAGATATTATCTATCTATCTATCTATCTATCTATCTATCTATCTATCTATCTATCTATCTATCTATTTATCTATCTATCTATCTATGTATGTATTTATCTACCTATCATCTATTTGTACCTATTAGAAGGGACAGGAAAGGAAAATGGTGGAGGCTTGGCCCATTATAATTAAATTAAGATCTTTAAAGGTCAAATAGATTTACTTTGAATGTTGATTTTGAGTTACCTGGAAACAAGAATGATTCAAAGACTAAACTGGATCCTATTAAGAGGTATGACAGGATTGTATTCAAGTAGTCCTGACAAGTATGGGCTTTATCCAATGGCTGGCCAAGAAAGGAATCAGGAGCTAGAGAGCACACAGAACCCAGTGGAAAAATACTGACTCCACCCAGCCTGGGCTGACTTCATGTGTGTTTACTCTCTGTCATAGCACAAAGCCCTATACAAGTAAAGACCCCATGGTTGGCCTAATCTTTGGACGTATTTGTCTTGCTCAAAATAGTTATAAATGAGATAATAAGTGACTCCCTACTCATTTTTGCTGTGAAGAGGGCCCTGACATTTTCCGGACAATCCTACTTCAAAGGCCCAAGTGATTGCTAGAGATGGAAGGTCAGACATCTCTTAGCTGCATGATCTAGGGAAAAGCAGAGACTTGTGAGATGGTGGAATAGGTAAATGGACAATTAACCTGTGAGAACTGCTGCCCATTCAGAGAGGGCAATTCACCAATAGGAAATGATGAAGTCAAAGAATTTGTACTGTTAGGTCTTCCTTCCTTCCTTCCTTCCTTCCTTCCTTCCTTCCTTCCTTCCTTCCTTCCTTCCTTCCTTCCTTCCTTCCTTCCTTCTTTCTTTCTTTCTTTCTTTCTTTCTTTCTTTCTTTCTTTCTTTCTTTCTTCTTATTGATGCTTCTGTTAAGTTGGATAATTCTGTTTTTGAGGGTCCTTGGTGGAGGTGATTTGAGGGGAATTAGAAGTTGAAAATTGAGGGGTAGATATGATCATGCTTCGTTTTCTGTATATTTGGATAGTCAAGAATGAAGACAAATTATTACTTTTAAAATATATATATACATACATATATATATATGTATATATATATATATATATATATATATATATATATATATATAATTGTTCCTTTTATGGCCTCCCATAAATAATTTGTGGATTCTTCTTATATATCTTCATTTCAGATTGCCAGTGTGATGAAGGTAAAGGAAAGAGCTGTGGGCATTCTAAAGGAGCAGTCACACTTAAGCACAAACACACAAACACACATACACACTCTCTCTCTCTGTCTCTGTCTGTCTCTCTCTGTGTATGTGTGTGTCTGTCTCTCTAAGTGTGTGTCTCTCTCTATGTGTGTGTATTTATGTGCGTGTGTGTCTGTCTGTGTCTGTGTCTCTGTGTATGTGTGTGTGTGTCTCTCTTGTCTGTCTCTGTTTGTCTGCCTTTCTCTCTCTCTCTCTCTCTCTCTCTCTCTCTCTCTCTCTCTCTCTCATACACACACACACACACACACACACACACACACACACACACACACACAGAGTGTTACGGCATTAGAAGACGAATTTGATTCTTTTCAGAAGTACCCCAAACTAAGCCTTCTTTAATATGCAACACATTTCTTTCTATATGGATTTTCCAAATGTGTTTCAAATCCAAAATTTCCTTTTCAGGTATACTTTAAGATCTGTCTTCCAGAGTCTTGGATGTTGCCTGACAGTGGCAGCAGGAAATAATATTTAGGCATTGTGATAAAAAGAAATGTAACAAGCAGGCTTAGCACCTCAATCATTCACCACACAGACAATTCCAAATGACAATGTGATTATACACAGTTTATTTTTGAAAAGTTGTAAATAATGTTGTGCTGTTTTGAGGAGAGCCATTGTTCAGCCTCTCCTTTGTTTCCTCTCTTTCCCACTGTCACAATCTCACATACACTCACTTGTAGTTCATCTCTCCTTTCCTTGCCATGGTCTCTTTGCCAGACAGAGACAACAATGGAAAACTCATGAGAACCATTGGCTTTCCAGCAGAAACTGGTAAAGAGCTGCCTACTCTGTCCCTGTGGGGCCAGAAGGTAGCACCAGAATTTACCAAAGGGCTGTGAAACTTCAGACTTCTTCCCATTGCTCTGAGTATCAAATCCCCTAGGTGATGTTCTTGTCTCAGTAGAGACAGTAGAGGTGGGATACTTGGAACATACCTTGTCAGTGTGTGTGTGTGTGTGTGTGTGTGTGTGTGTGTGTGTGCCTACACTTTCCCCTCTAGAGATCCCACCCAGTGAGGTGACCTGAGTTGGCCTCCTGTGATAGAGCAAGGGTGGATTACCCATGTGGTCAGATTTCATGCCTTGATAAGCACAAACTTAATGAGACTCCTTACCTCATCTAATTATTTTTTAAATAAACAAATAAATATTTCACCCATTACAGTATCTACAGGAAAAGAGACACAGGATTCATTCAGATGAGAAATTTTGAAAGCCTATCACAACCACCAACACAAAACAAAAGCAACATGCCCCAACCAGATCTACCACAAAACACACAACGGCTGTTTCACAGAGGAAAACACAGAGGTAGTCCCCAAGCCCTTTTGTGGAGGATCTCTATGGTCCCACACTCTGGAAGAGCTCTATGTAGCTTCCAAGGAGGTTGGAACTAATCTTCACAATGCAGGTGCTTCTGAGTCATCATAGCAGCAGACAACCCACAAGCTAAAAGTTGGCTAACATTATTAATATGTTTCTTGCCTTAGTGTGTCAGTTAACAATGTCTTCTTTCAGTCAAAGAAGTTGCATATATCTCTCCACAAAGCTTTAGGGTTGCAGTTCATGAAGCATCTAATGCCATCTCTATGGCCAGCGGAATTTTGAATTCTCTTCTCTCTGTTCATGGGTTCATTCATATTCTTCACTCTTATCTCTAACCTGTTTGGTCTTAAACTAGTAAATTAGATGAAAATTGACCAGATACACTGCAGGAATCCACTGGTGCAATAATGCATTATCCAGAGTCACAAAAGTCATGGGATTACTTAATGAGCTGGAAAAAGTTTCATCATATCTCTTAAGACAATTTGGGGAACAATCCAGTGAACCACAAATCTCTCCCCAGTTCTAGAACCAGACAAGACTGAAGATCCCAGCTATTTACCCACAAAGAAAAAGTCTTTTTGGCCATCCCTCTTTAGTATAACTTTCCTAGCACTGCCTAGCATGTTAAGATATCTTAGGTTATTCATACTTGGATCTCAAATGCCTTCTAGTTCAGGAAGGCTGATACAGCCATATTTTTAGCTTTTGGTCACATTCCATATTAATTTTGAAGTTTTCTCTTTGTCCATACTTATCCACTAGAAGATCTGATTGAATAGATTTTAAAAATGGCAGCTTGTAGAAATAAAACTCATCTTTGCTTATACATGCATCTATAATTTATGTACTCATATTGCCACTGTATGCATATGTTGTATGTTAAATTTTCCTAGGAAGACATGAATACTTAGATTTGTCCCAAAACAAAACATGGTTCTATTGAAGTCTAGGTTGATGAGACCTAGTTTAGTTGGGATTACCAACAGGAGCATGGGAAACTTAGTAACACCTACATTGCCAAAGAAGAGTCTCTTCCATCCCAAGTAATTGTTTTTGCTTTTACATCTTTGGGGAGGGGTGGGAACTTTTTCACTGCCTTGAAAGACCCTCGGAACCCCTTGTGGGATGCCTCATATATCTCAAGAACCTTTCCTAACTTACTTGAGGGAATGTTAGTGGGCTGAATCTTTTGAGGGCCCCACGTGAATAATGATAGCCATTCTGATTTTTAACATAGCAATGGTCCTATCAGGCCTTGAGAACAGTACTGCGCGACAACATGAAATATTATCTGTAATGTGTTTGGTTTTCTAGGTTGGTTGTAATTTATAGTATTTGATTCTATACAGATCAACTGTATGTCAGTTCCTGGGTCACTAAAATTGGTATAATAAATATGTCAGCTGTCACACCACATAGGTAACTCTTGGCCTTTAGTGAGTGAAGAAAACTGTCCTAGTTTTTTTCTTAAGAAATTTTTTTCATTCATTTTACACACCAATCAAAGATTCCCCTCTTCCCTCCTCTTGCCCTCCCCAGCCTTCCCTGCTCAACCTACTCCCCACTCCCACCCACAAGAAGGCAAGGCCTCCCATGGGGAAGCACATCCAGTAGAGGCAAGTCCAAGCCCTTCCCCCTGCCTCAAGGCTGCATGAGGTGTCCCATCATAAGTAGTGGGCTCCAAAAAGCCCACTCATGCACCAGGGATGGATTCTGATCCTACCACCAGGGCCCCGCCAAGCAGATCAAGCTACACAACTGTTTCATCATGCAGAGGGCTTTGTCCAGTCCCATGTAGGCTCCACAGCCATTAATCCAACTTTAATGATTTCCCAGATAGAGGGAGATATCATGGAGATAGAGAGAAACACAGGGCTAGGGAAGCTGCCAGGAGTCCCCAAGGATGACCCCAGCTTGGGCTACTAGAAATAGTGGAGAGGGTGCCTGAACTGAACTGGCTTACCCAGGTGATCAGACCGGTGAATACCCTAACTGTCATCACAGAGTGTTTCTCCAGTAACTGATGGAAGCTGATGCAGAGATTCATGGCCAAACATCAGGCCAACCTTTAAGAATCCAGGCGGAGAGAGAGAGGAGGGCTTCTATGAGCAAGTGCATCAGGATCATGATGGGGAAAATGCCCTATCTGAAGTCCAGCTTCTTTAGTAGGTTTGGTGTGTTGCGCCCAACGGTCGCTAAAATTCAGGGCTTCACATTTCACAGGTGCAAGATAGAATGTACATCTGGTTCACGGTTGTGTTAAAAAATGCAAAGATTTTCTGTGAAAGCATTCTCTGTAATTTAAAATATTCCACAGCAGTAAGTATGCCTATTCACAGCAGTAGTTGCTAGTTTGAGAAGAAAAAATTGGTAGAATTTAAACATATATTACTCAATGAAATACTCAATTTTCACAATATTGATGTGAATGTGAAAGGTAGGGAAAAACAAAAACTTCACACTCAAAAAGAGGAACAGAACCTGTTGGAAAATAGATCATATTCAAAGACAGAGTGGTAACTTATAGATACTCAGTGGACATTTCTTTTTTAATCACCTTACGATAGCAAGTCCAAAAATGATGAAAACTTTAGGTATAGTTTACCAGGACGAATCAAACACAAGGGGGCGTCTGCTCCATTAATTTAAAAGACTCTAATGGATTCCACACACATGCAGGCATTTTTATCGTCTCCAATAGCTGTTTGTATGCATGTCACACAGAACATTTCCAAAAATTTATTAGTCTCACGTACCAAATTTAATGAGCATTATGATCTGGCTTCTCTGTTCTTAATGTTCCCTAGTGAGGTTATAATTCTATTTATTGCTAAAAGTATTTTGATCATGCTTATTGATTTCAAACATAAAACATAAAGAGAAGAGTAGCATATAATGAGTGATACATATTTCAACAAAGACAAACTTACTGGAAGTGCTCAGTGGTCTCTCACTCTTTGCACACAATTTTGCTCAGCTATTAGGCAAATAAGCTATGTGATCTAATTTAGGGTGAGGTAGCTTAAGTTAAATTTTGCAAGTTCAAGAAAAGGAAATCTATAATTACAATCCTTTTAGATCTAAGATGTGTGTGGAGCAAGTCATTAAAAATAATACTTATGTTTGGTAATGATTAAAAATAAACAAACGGCAATAACATAAAACCCAGAAGGTTTATCCTCTTCTCCCTTCTGAAAGTTTGGACTGTGTAGGAACATGTATTTTAGCAAATATAGACGTGTGTGTGTGTGTGTGTGTGTGTGTTTTAGCATGATAAGACATGGAGGGGTTCAAGGTCACAGTATTACAAAGGGATAGTATTTGGAAAACTTGCTAAGGAAGGCCTTTCTGGTGAGGTGACACTATTTCAGATAGCATCAACAGAAACCTCGAATCTACTGAAGGTGGAACATGTTCTTTGAAGAACATACAGATACCAGTGTGGCTGGAGCTGAATGAGAAGGATCATGTTCAATATGAAATGCAGAAAGCATCAGAGAGAACATTAGGCAGGGTTTATAAAGGCATAACCACGATCTGAATGAAAAAGAGTAGAAAAGACACCAAAGAAAGTCCCGAGAAGATGAATAACTTGATCTGACACCTGCCTTTGAAATGTTGGATTGTTTGCATGAGTTGATCCTGGACAGTTGCTAATGACCTATGAGGAGACTACTTCAGTGCTGCAGGTGAGAGGTGGGGAGGGTTGGCATCCGATTATTACAGTGGATATGATTGACAGGATCAACAGTGTGTGAATAGAATCTGAATTGCTTGTTAGTGGATAAAATATAGAATGTAAAAGAAATGGAAGAGTCAAGAATGACTACAGTCATTCATGTCTGTGGTGATATTGTGTCCCCCAATATATTGTGCACCTTAATAAACTTATCTGGGGTCAGACAACAGAACAGCCGCTAGATAGACCTAGAGGCCAGAAAATGGTGGCACACACACCTTTAAACCTAGCATTCTGGAGGCAGAGATCCATCCAGATCTCTGTGAGTTTAAAGACACACTGGAAACAGCCAGGTGTGGTGACACATGCCTTTAATCCAAGGAAGTGATGGTGGAAAGCAGAAAGGTATATAAGGCATGAAAACTAGGAACTAAAATCTGTTAAGATTTTAGGCTTTTAGGAGCAGTTCAGCTGAGATTCATTTGGATGAGGACTCAGAGGCTTCCAGTTTGATCTGACTGGAATTTAAACATACATTATTCAATGATTCAAGGATTGGCTGAGAAATTGGCAAGGTGAGCTTAGCTGTGGCCTGTTCTGTCTTTCTGACCTTTGAGTGTTAATCCCAATACCTGGCTCCTGGGTTTGTTTTTATTAATAATACCCTTTAAGATTTGTGCTGTATACCTCAAGTAATTAGAAAACAGAGTTAGAATTAGCTGAAAGGTAGAAGTCTGAGAGGAAAGTGAATTTTAAGAGGACAATGAAGAATCTGGTTTCTGTGACTTGTCTACTAGGTGCCATGAAAAAATATTGTAGACAATTGAAGGTGTGAATTGAGAATTAGAGATAAAGCTAAGCATCACAGAGGAGTCAATGGTGAGAAGCATAAACTTGAAGTCACTACACCAGCAGAGCACTACTTATTAGAGTTGTCTAGAAGACACATGCACACATTTATTAGACTGATTTGTATGGGCAGGATCTGGATAGCTCCTCAGTATCTGTCTCCTTGTTGGTGTGCCACAGGACCTGGCAGCCAATTATTCCAAGAAATGGAAACCTCAGAGCAAGATGGACTAATAATTCAGTTCAGCCCCTGGCTCCCTAGGGAGTTGCTGCTGTGAGACCCTCTTGAAAGACTGAAGAAAATGGAATCTGAGGTTCATAAGATCATATAAGGAAACTAATGAAATGTTATCAATCCGCCAGATATGAAGGACTGATGAAAAAATGAAGGAAAAAGAGATTAGTCTGAGCATTGAGTATTTTAAATATCAAAATGACAATAAGTAAATTATACTCTCCTTCTAGAGGAAATAATCTTAAGGGATTGGGCTCTGTATTGCAGAACAGGACATTCTAAAGTAGGAACACTAGGAAGTTCAAAGAAGAAATAATAAAATCCCATGTCAAAATAGTAATGCTTAAAGGTGGCTCTACTTTGGTATAAACACACAGATATTAATGCAGGGAAGAAATCCAGATGGAAAAGAAACCATGGCAAACTAATCGCCACAGAAGGTGTAGGATTTTAATGTCTTATGCAAGTAGCAGGACAGCTTCTAAGGGAAGACATGGACAACATTGTATTCCATTCATTCCAGATGTTTCCTGACAAAATATTAGTCAACGCATGGGAGCTTTGAAAAGAAAGTGTGGAGGTCTGAATGAGAAATATCCTCCATACCTCAGGGCTTAGTGGTACTGTTTGGGGGAAGTTTGGGTGGTAGATGGCCTTGCCCGGAGAAGTATGTCACTATGGGTGGGGTTTGAGAGCTAAAAGCCTTGCTTACTTTTGGTTCATTGTCTCTGCTTTGTTCTTGGAATTCAATGTAAGCCCTCAACTTTCCTGCCATCCCCTGTCGGTAGCTGTCTCATTTCTCTTCCATGATGGACTCATGTGACCGGAACCACAGCCCAAATAAACTACTTTTCCCATAAGTTGTCTTGGTCCATATTTTTTTGTCACAGCAGCAGAAAAGTAATTAATGCAACAAGCTTGAGCAAATCTATTATTCATTTATCTATCATTTATCTATGTGTCTATCTGTCTATCATATATCTATCTAGTTATCTATCTCTCTGTTTATCCACCATCTATCTGTTGTCTGTCTTAGTGTTGTATTGCTGCGAAGAGACACTGTGGCTAAGGCAATTCTTACAAAAGAAAACATTTAATTGGGGGCTGGCTTACAGTTTCATAGGGTTAGCCCATTATCATGGTGTGGAGCATGGCAGTAGGTATGGTAGGCATGGTGCTAGAGAAGTAATTGTGAGCTACATTCTGACCATCAGTCAGAGAAGTAGACACTGGACTTAGTTTGGGCTTCTGAAACCTCAAAGCTAATTTCCAGTGACACACTTCCTCCAACAAGGCCATACCTTTTTATCTTCAAATAGTGCCATTCCCTGGTGACTAAGCATTGAAATATATGAGCCTATGGAGGCTACTCTTATTCAAACCACCACTCTGTCTAATCTACCTATCTTTGTGTGTGTCTGTCTATTATCTATTATCATTTATCATTGGTATAACTATAGTTATACCTGATAATTGGGTAATACATAATTTCTAAATAAAATTAATCTCATGCCAGAAAATAAAGAGACTTGTTGTAAAAATGGAAAAAAAATCAGGTGTTTCCTTGATTTTATTGAAAATATTTCTGTGACTTTGGGATTTCTTCTTCTATAGCTATGATAAGTATGTTTATTATCTTTATAGTGTCCTTACACTCCTTCACATGTTTGCAGCATTGAGGCAGCATCGGTATAGAGACTGATGGGAGCTGTCCAGGAGATGGGGAGTGGACTTACAAAAACACAGCATAAAAATGTATGAAATTCTCTAACAAGAAAATTTTAAAATATAGTCTTTTCTGTTGAATTACGCCCTATTAATAAAACATTAAGCATTGGTCTATATGATTAAAAACTGAAGACCGTCTCTTTGTGTCAAAGGAGGAATTATCAAAAAAGATATAGAGTAGATGAAGGCTCAGCCGAACACTACACACAGGATACATAGTGAAGCAGCTAGGAAACAGAACACTATTCACAGCGGCCTTAAACGCTTAGGAAAAGGAGGGACCAGAGCTTCTCAGAAGATACATGGTTATTTTCCTCTGAGGAAGAACAATTGTCTGTTGACCAGGAATGCTCCAGGCAGTACAGAATAAATAACAACCCAGCCTTCTTCTAGTGTCAAGAGCAAGGGTCACTGTGAAGACAGGAAATGCCTCCTGCAGAGAGATACTGAAAGGACCCTTGAGTAAGACAAACAACAGGGTGAGAAGAAACCCACAAGAGAAACTGGAGGCAGCAGCTAAACCTTACACCTGTAAAAATTAATGCACACAGTGATAAAATGCAGACACTTTAATAAGAGAAGCCTTCTTTTAATTACTACTACTACAATTAGCATGGAAAGTTTGATGGAGAAAATAAAAGATCTATAAATGAATAAATAAATGAATAAGAGCCTGGCATGGTGGTTTATACCTTTAAACCCAGTATTCAGAGGAGAGGTAGGTGGATCTCTGATTTGAGGGACACCCTGGTCTACAAAGTGAATTGCAAGCCAGTCACAGATACATAATGAGACACTGTCTCAAGGATAGAGAAGAAGAAGGAAGGAAGGGATATAGGAAGGATGGAAAAAGGAAAGGAAAATAAAAGCGAAATAGAGAGTACAATAGGCCCAGTGGAAAGTAAAATTGTGATAATGTGAATGACTATGTCCACACATCTGAAGAAATAAAGGTATGCATAATTATACATGTGTGTATATAATATATATATACACATAATTGAACATAATATATATGAGCATATATATACACACATATATACACACATAACAGTGTATATGTATCTTAGAACTAACTCAGGAAGATGTACCAGATCTAATTGTTTCCAAGCTCTACTGAAATATTTGTATTTTTGTTTCTCATAAATGAAATAACTAGCTGAGACTATTTTTACAAACATGTATTTAGTGACCAAGCAGTTACCCTGTCATAAATTCTCTAAAAGGACAGGATAATAACTCAGTAAAGTCAGGCTGCTTTACCACTATACATGCTGGCCAAGTGCTATGCTATTAAACTATGTCTCCTGACATTCCAGAAGCTTCTGTGCCTCTCAAGTAGCGTCTAAAAGATACCATAAATATGGATTGTAACAACTTAGAAGAATCTCCTTTAACTTTGGACCAGAACAAGGAGTTCCAAAAAAAACTTTTTATTGATTCTTTGCATATTTCACATCATGCACCCCAATCCCATTCATCTCCATGTTCCTTTATATCTGCCCTTAAAACCTCCCTCTTAAAATAAGATAAAATTTAAAAGAAAAACCAAAAACCATAAAACACAAACAACCAAACCCCAAACAAACAATATCAGCATGGAAGCTGTAGTGTGGCCCAGTGGTTCACACAGTAAACCCTTTAGTCCATACATATTTACTTGTAAGTGTTCATTGCAATGAGTCATTAGTCTGGTTCGAGGCCTCTGGTTTCTGCTACACTATAGATACTGGGCCCTCACTGGGACTCCTCTTGAATATCCTGTTGTTGCTCTGTGTTGTGGAGATCCTGAAGCTTTGGTTCTGCAGGTCCAGTGGTCTCACATGCTTCAGCAGTTCATAGATGAGGTGGATGTTGGGGTGGGCTAACTCATAGTCCTGGTTCTGGAACAAGGTGGTAGCTGAGTTGGTCAACCCACCGGTTTTCTCTCATCGTCACCACCCATGTGAGCTCTCCAGCACTGTCCCAGCTAGCTCACCCAAATGCAGCAGACAGCAAGGAACAGCCAATTCTCCTGCTCTCACGTCCTCCGGGTTGGAGGACACCACCAGGGCCAGCTCTACTGTTTTGCCCAAGTGAGGTGCAGGGCCCACGCTTCAGAGTGATACAGTTGGTGAGGCCAGGACCAGCTCTCTTGCTGTCATGCCCCAGAGGTGTGGGGGTGGGGATGGGGAGTTGGTGGGCATCTTTCCCTCACCCCTGCCGTCACATGGCATTCTAAGGGGAGGTGAGGTCAGCTCTCTTGCTGTCATGCCCCAGAGGTGTGGGGGTGGGGAGTGGAGGGTGGGGATGGGGAGTTGGTGGTCATCTTTCACTCATCCCTGCCATCACATGGCATTCTAAGGGGAGGTGAGGTCAGCTCTCTTGCTCTCATGTCCTTAGGGATCGTTCATCAGAAGATCAGCTCTATTGTCCTGCCTGGTCAAGGTGCAGGGCCTGCTCTCCAGAATGCTGCAGGTTGTGAGGGGCAGGACAACTAGTCCCACTCTCATGACCTCAGGGCCAGCTCTCCCACCCTCCACGGGCAGCCTGGGGCAGAGCAGGGGCAGGAGATAGGTCATCGCTCCCTTGCCCATACCGCTGTATGACAGATAGGCAGTGGGTTAACTCTTTCACTCTCTTGCCTTCAGGGCCGGCTCATCCACCCCCCCACCAATCAGGCAAGGTTCAGGGCCCGCCTTCCTGAGTGCTGTAGTTGGTGAGGGACAAGGCCAGCTCTTTCTAGTGCTGCAGCCAGTGAAGGGTAGGGGCAACTCAATGTGGCCCTATCCTCATGGTCTTTGGTAGTAACAGGAGCCACAGACATCAACACAGACCATGGCTACAGCAGGACCACCGTCCCAGACGTGGACCTTAGCAGGAGCCCAAGCCTACATGACACCATGACTCTGGCAATGCAGGCCCCGGCAGCAGCAAGACCCTTGGACACTAATAAGACCCTAGGTGGTGGCCCTAACTGCTGACATCAGTGTGGCCCTTGGTGGCAACATGGACCATAGATTTCAACATAGACTTGGCTACAGTTGGACCACAGATCCAGACATGATCTTGGGCAGCAGCTTAGGCCCAGATGTCACCATGGATGGCCTGGGTTGGCAGCACAGGCCACTCAGATCAGTGTGGACCCATTGGCAGAGTTAGCCTTACCTTTTGAACATTGTAATAAAAGGCTTAGTTGGAGAATGAGTACATGGGAATGTATTTAAAACCCAATGAGGATTAGAGAGGGAAGCATGCAGTTGCATACATGGCATTTTTCATGATTGTTGATACAAAATGCTGAAATGGGCTCAAAGATAGAATTGGCAATGTGCTAGGAATGAGGCCAACATGAAATCTGCACTGTAAAGTGTGGGCAATGAAGACACTCGTGTACTAGCTTCTACATTCCCCATGTGTGTAGCTGTAAATCTGCCTACATCACTAGGTGTCTGACTCTAGATCTCTTACTATTTGCTTTAGTTGTTACTTGGGTCTCTTCCAGAATTGAAAGTCTATATTTTAATTTTTGCATATGTTCAAATATTTGCCACTTTCCTTCATGAACTGGCATTTGCAAGAGAAACTTACACACCTGTGTTAGATTCTACAAGGCTTATTGAACTTTGGCATTGTGGAGAGTTGGAATGTTACAGGGCCAGAGACTAATTTCTTGGGCTGGAGAGATGGCACAGCCATTAAAGGCTAGGCTCACAACCAAAAGAATTTTTTGCTTTTAATGTTTTGCTTTTGTGTTTTAATTATATGTATGTGTGTAGGGTGTGTGTACACATGAGTGCACATACCCTTGGAAACCAGGAGAGGAGATCACGTACCCTATATAGATGGTTGTGAGCTTCTGAATCTGGGTGCTGGGAACTGAACTCAGTGTTTTGAACCTAACCACTGGGATGTCTATCTATTCCCTGTCTTGGTCCCTTTAAAAGATACTCATTACCTACCTCTGTGTATGACTTAGTATCTGGTGACTATCAGGAGAAATCCTATTGTCCTAGCATGACACTATCTTCCATTCAACCAAAGGCTAAGAATACTGACCAATAGCATCTGAGACCTATAGCTTTGATTTTCCAGCTTGCTATAACTCACCCTATCCCGTGTTCCTGCCCATTTGAAATTATATTGTTTTTGTTGTCTGTCTGCCTGCCTTCCTCCCTCCCTCCCTCCCTCCCTCCCTTCCTTCCTTCCTTCCTTCTTTCCTTTCATCCTTCCTTCTTCCTTCCTCCCTTCCTTCCTCCCCCCTCCCTCCCTCTATTCCTCCCTCCCTCCCTCCCTCCCTCCCTCCCGCCCTCCCTCCCTCCTTCTCTCTCTCTCTCTCTCTCTCTCTCTCTCTCTCTCTCTCTCTCTCTCTCTCTCTCTCTCTCTCTCTCTCACACACACACACACACACACACACACACTTTCTTTTACTGTGCTTCTTTCTATTGAAAACATCATAAAATGGTTCCCATGTAGGATATGGAATTTGAGTAACCCAAATCTGTGTTTCTAGCATATGGTTGCTCATATTTAGCTCCAGAAGATCTGGTGGGATGGGGGCTGTGGTTTTGTGCTGACATTTTCAACTCTTTTAAATGAACTTTTTTGTGTGTTTAAATTTTGCTTTTTTAACCTTCTCTCTCACAAGACTTTATGTTCTTATGTTTCTTCACACTTTGTCCTCAGTTCCCAATGATATTTTTCTTTCACTTCTCATGTTTCCCTCCATTTCTTCATCTAATCAGAAGTTCTGTGCACGGTGTCTGCTGCCTCTGTGTGCCTCTGTCTTCGTCCTACACTCTTAGCCCACTTTGAATGAGGAGGTAATGGACTTGGTTCCTCCTGGGGTTGTCACGTCTTCTTTCTTTATCTCTAAAAGGCTGTTGCTTGGATTCTTTATGTCCCCCTCTTCTCTCAAGATGTTCCTGCAGGTGATATTGCTTTGAAAGTTATTAGTTGCTTATTTTTATATGAGATTCTTCTGAATATTTTTATTATTTAAATTTTCAGTTCTGAGGAAACAAACAAGTACCTCACACATACTGGGAAAGAACTCAACCACTGAGCAACATCCCCAGTGAAATCTCTGAACCTCTAAAAGGAGATTGGTTAAGATGACCTTTCTTGTTTTATGCTAAAAAGTGCAGCAGCTTGTTATATTTTGTTTCCTTTACTGTGTGTGTGTGTGTGTGTGTGTGTGTGTGTGTGTGTGTGTGTGTATGTGTGTGTGAACATTTGTGCCCCACCCCCAAAGTTTATCTGAATCTTGCTGACTCCTTCCCCCTCCTCACTCTGCCACTCAGTTTGTTTACAGTGCATCTTCAGCATAGCGCCTGTCCAGGGTTGGGGTATTTCAACAGCTGTAAGTCACGCGTGTGCAGCTCCTCTGTCTTTTTCTGATGGGCCTTTTGCTCGGGACCCACGCATTTGATCCAGCTCCTCCTGTTTTCACCTTTCATTCATAGCTGTTCCTCAGCTTTCCTACAGTCACCCACTGGCTATTTTCAAGTGTGTCTCTTCTCAGAAGAGTAGACCATTTTGTTTCCTTTTTTCTTCTTCCTACACAAATGCAGAGACCATGAAGTCTTGTTCTGTTGCAGGGTTGTTTGCACTCACTGTGTTGGGCATTATGTTGGCATTTTCATCAGTGGGCTGGTATATAGGAGTTTTGAGATTTACTCTGTTCACTCTTTCCAACCTCAGGGATTTATGGAGAGCTAAAATTAGGTTGGAGTCAATGCTGCTGTATACTCAGAATCCCAGGTCTTTAATTTTTCCAAGGAACAAATTTTAATCCATTAGTATCCAGATGGAAATTTGTTTAATTTTAAAATGTGAGCATTTAAATAATGGTAGACTTCTATTAGTTAGACTTTGGGGTCTGTTCTTGGTAAACAAGAATCAACAGAAGGCTTAGACAAGTGAAGATAATAAAATAAAATAAGAGTCCTAATCACTTTGGAGTGACTGACTTCAAAACACATTTCAGAAGCTTCTGGAAACAACAGCTTGACTGTCCGTGTGATGTCCTCATTCTATTAGCTTCACTATGACACACAGAGCAGCAGGTGTGGCTGTGTACTCTGCTTCCTTGGGGCCTGGCGGAGGCCCTTGCTGATTAATGGCTCATGCTAATGCACTCAGTTCTCCCCCTCTTCCATATTGCAGCTCCTGTCACACAGAGCAGGGCCAGCTGAACAGTTTGTATGTATGCTTTCTATATAATCCTGTAAATATTCCCAGCAACATAAAAGGAACTCATTACACACCTTCTGTTTTTGGAAGGTAATCTTGTAGTGACTTGCACTAAATTATGGTCAAACCCTTCAAAATTCCATTAAAAAAACTGTTTTATTATGTCTTTCATCCTTAAAACTCTAGACCTCTGAACCACTAATGGTACTAACATTTGTATCAGTTCCCATTTTCCTGATGAAGCAGGACGTGTTGGTTTTAAAGAAGGGAACTGTGGGTTCTCCCTAAATGTATAGATGGAAGAAATTTTATTACTAAAAACACCAAGTTCTTGTGAACATGGAGGCTAGCACATACTGTCTGTTATGTGGGCAGTAGGCTGATGACTCCTAAGTGCTCATGATACAGCTGATGCCTGAAAGTTAGCAGCCCAGAGAGCCAGGGCAGTAAGAGCAGAGAGGAAATCTGGGTGTGGTCTGCTGGAGAGTCTGTCTCCCTGTTGCTGAGAGGTACCTTTCCTTCAGTTCTCCGTGGGCTTTCATCAGAATTATAGTAGAAGATAGGCTTCTTCCAAATTCAAAATTTGTTAATTAAAAAACTCTCTTCAAGTTGATTTTTTGTTAGGACTAAAATAGTAAAGTTTTAGACCTGAGCATTTTCTCTGGTAACTAGAGAATCGGTAAAACCTAGTACAATAGAAACACCATGATTGCAAGGGGAGAATTGTCAATGATTCAATCACCCCTGTGGTAAAAAGAGAGAGTGGTTCTCAACCTACTATTTCTTCATAATCCTTTACATTTCACCTAAGACTGCAGTGCACTTTGGTATCTAACTTTTTACAGCTGCAGATTCAGTTGAAGGGGATTAGAAATCATTGTTTCTTGGAGAATGAGTTCAAATTATGCAGTAGTGTTGTTGTAGCTTAAATGCACTCCAGAGCTCATGCTCAATGTTTTTTTTTTTTTTTGTTTTTTTTTTTTTTTTTTTTGGTTTTTCCGAGACAGGGTTTCTCTGTGTAGCTTTGCGCCTTTCCTGGGACTCACTTCGTAGTCCAGGCTGGCCTCGAACTCACAGAGATCCGCCTGGCTCTGCCTCCCGAGTGCTGGGATTAAAGGCGTGCGCCATCACCGCCCGGCATGCTCAATGTTTTGTATAAGAGCTACATACTTATACTTCTTTCCTTAAATTTACATAACTTCTTCTATACATATATATGTATTGATTTTACTAAGATGTCTTTTTTAAAAATTTAAATGATGACATAATATTTTTCTTAATTATTATACTTCTCACAGTTCTTATAATTACACTTCTTTTTTTTAAAATTTTTTTCAATACAGGGTTTCTCTGTGTAGTTTTGGTGCCTATCCTGGATCTTGCTCTATAGAGCAGGCTGGCCTTGAATTCACAGAGATCTGCCTGGCTCTCCCAAGTGCTGGGATTAAAGGCATGTGCCAATACTGCCTGGCTCTATTACAGTTCTTAATTCTTATACTTCTCTTATCTAAATTTATCACTCTCTGTGTGTGTGTGTGTGTGTGTGTGTGTGTGTGTGTGTGTGTGTACATTAATGCCAGATGCTGTTTCAGAAATAAAGGAATTGATAACCAGTAAGGGTAAAATCATAACAAACAAACAAAAATTCCAAAAAAACACAGTTTTGGGGATATGAAATCCAGGAGAAAAAAAAATTACATCCACTAAAAACAGAAAATAATTAATATTTGAAACCATTATAATTTAAAATTAATTTTGAATGGGCTCCCTAACAATGAACTACTCAGCACATTTTTAAATGTTTGCCAATTATTCTCTTATGTATCTGTTGGAGGAAAATATATATGTTTAATAAGCTGGGTCAAAAGCAACCACTGAAATTAATGAAGTTAAGTGTAATGAACCCACATGAGATAATTCAATTATAAGAAAAGCATATCTGAGTGAATCTAGGAAGTTTACTACTAATTTTTCTAAACTTAATGTCAAGTGCTCCTTGCAAAAGTTATTAGTTTTTTGTGTGAACGAATAGCTTTTCCCCAAGTTTCACAAATTAAAAGCAAATGTGTTTTCCATGAAAAATAGACATTGTTTTTCTCATTTTAATTTGCAAAAGCAGCATTTCTCAAGCTCTGTTTTCTCTTTCATGACTTCTCTCTTTTGGTAGATGTTAGTCACTTTTACCTTCAGAGCAATTTTTAGTTTATTTATGTAGTACATGTATGTCAACTCATACTAATAAACAAGAAAATCCATTTTATTTAGTCTCATTTTTGCTAGATATCTTAGTTACTTTTCTGTTATAGTGAGAAAGCCCCATGGCCGATAGTAACTAATAGAAGAGTTTATTTTTAAAAGGTGATAGTAACTTATGGAAGAGTTTATTTTTAAAAGGCTTATGTGTTCAGAGGCATGAGTCCATCATTGCAGGAGGCATGACCGTCAGCCATTGGTAGGCATGATATAGGGCAGAAAGCTAAATGACTACGTTTTTTTTCTCTCATATATTACATCCCAACCCCAGTTTTCCTTCTCTCCTATCCTCCCAGAATACTCTACCCCATGCCTCTACCCCAGATTCACTCCTTCTCTATTTCCCTTCAGAAAGAGGAAGTCCTCTCAGAGACAGCAACCAAACATGACATATCAAGTTGCAATAAGACTAGTCACATCCCTTCATATTAAGGCTGGGTGAGGCAACCCAGTAGCAGAAAAAGGGTCCCATAAGCAGGAAAAAAAGAGTCAAAGACAGACCTCACACTCAATGTTAGGAGTACCACAAGAACACCAAACCACACAACCATAACATATACACCGACAGCTTAGATCAGGTTCATACAGGTTCCCTGATTGTTGGTTTAGTCTTTGTGAGCCCCTGGGAGCCCTGGTTAGTTGATTCTGTGGGTTTTCTTGTGGTGCCTTTGACTCCTCTGGCTCCTATAACCCTTCCTCCCCTTCTTCCACAGGGTTACCCGAGCTCCATGTAATGCTTGGGTGTGGGTTTCTGCATCTATTCCCATTAGTTGTTGCATGAAGCCTCTTGGAGGATGATTGTGCTAGGATTACATTTCTAATCACAGAAAGAAAACAGAGAGCAAACTGATGTTCTGCAAGACTATTAACTCAAAGCCTGCCCCCAGCGATGTACTTCCTTCAGGAAGGATGCACCACCTTCCCAGACAGCTGTACTAACTAGGGACGAAGTGTTCAAATGCCTGAGCCTAGGAGAGACATTCTCATTCACCGTACCACACAAGATGATTTCATAAGGACTCACATCTTCAATGTGATATTAGAATTACAGAAGGGTCCATCAGTTTATGCTTAGTGTTCCTGATGAAGAAATCATATTTTGTATTTCTTTTATTCCTATAATGCTTCAATAAAGCAGAGCCAAAGGTAAGTTTTAAATATTAATACCCATTAAAGTCATCCAAGGAGCACTGCCTGGATTTGAGGGGTAACTGCCTTTAAGTGCAAGTTTCACCATCAAAACAGAATGTAATTTAAAAGTAAATATCTTTGGAATGTAAGATGGCTCAATGGTCAGTAGAGCTGATCAAGCATAAAGACCCGAGTTCAGGTCTCACTAACTATGTAAAACTTTAGACGTTGCCCACACACCTGCAACACTTGAGGCATAGAGGAAGGAAAGTTTTGAAAGGACTCACTGGCCATGAATTTAGCCAAAAAATGGTGAAGTCCAGGGTCAGTGACAGACCCTGTCTTAAGGAAATAAGGTGAAGAGTAATAAAGCAGGACACTTGACGTCCTTCTCTGGCCTTCACGTGTATACCTGTACACACACATGCACACACACCACACTCATACACAAAAAAGTTAAATGAAAATAGTATTCATGTTTGTACCCTGACCAAAGTAAATTTACATATGACATGTCAGACTGTGGGGCATGTTTTAATGATGTTGAATAGAATTCTTTGGCTTTATCCATGATATTCATTTAATTTACTATATCAATTTTTGTCAAACCAAGAGCTCTTCAAATGTTTACCTTGCCAATTGAATTTTACTTTCTGTTCTGAAGATGTTGAGTTATTCTAACTTAATTCATAGGCTTCTTATGTTAACTATTGTAAACAATAATAACCATTAGACTTAGTGTTTAAAATCATCACTGATGATTTCTACAAGTTTGTTGATCTATCAGTCTTGACTGTGCTTGGCTGCCCTACATGATACTCATTGCTGCTAAACAACAAAGAAACTAACTCTGTCTGTGGGAGTTCATGGGAACCCATTCATGCAAGGATCTTCAGTGAGCTGGCTGTTAGCTAAACTAGGATGGCACTGGGTGTTTCCTGTAGTCTCTTCCCAAATAGGTGATGTATGTTTAGGAATCTACCAGACAACTCCCTAGATTTAGTGATACCAGGATGAGTCATAAAACTTAGCACGTAGGTATATCCATAGAGTGGTTTGTTGCAGGAAAAGGAAACCAAGCAAAAAGCCCATGGGGAAAAGTCCCGAGGACACCAGACACAGCTCTCTAGAATCCTCTTTCAATGGAGGTACACAGGATGCACTCAACCCCTCCAGCAATGGATTGCAACATGTCTGCAGTCTTATCTCCCAAGGAAGTTCATTAGAGACTCACTCATTTAGGATTGACAAAGGACAGGTCACAAACACACTATCTTCCTGGCTTCTCCAAAATGTTCAGAATCTCAGAAGGAAAGAAGTTTTGTTTTTGTTTTTTGATACTGTTTAAAACCCATCATGGAATTAAGTTTTACCAAGGACAGCTTTATCAGGCCTGATGTTACTCATTCTTCTCGCAGTATTATTCCAGGCTTATTCTCTAGCAGGGACAAAGTTCCAATAGGAAAGTGAAAGCTCTAAGGTCCTCTTGAAGCCTAGTTTAAGAATTGACATACATTGTTGCTTACATGGCTCACTGGACAAAGAGAGTCACAGATTCAAGAAGAGAATAGACTCACTTTTTCCATCCGTCCATCTGTCTATCCATCTGTTCATCCCTCCCTCTTTTTTCCATCCTTTCCCTTCTTTCTTCCTTCCTTCCTTCCTTCCTTCCTTCCTTCCTTCCTTCCTTCCTTCCTTCCTTCCTTCCTTCCTTCCTTCCTTCCTTCCTTCTTTCTTTCTTTCTTTCTTTCTTTCTTTCTTTCTTTCTTTCTTTCTTTCTTTCTTTCTTTCTTTCTTCTTTCTCTCTCTCTTTCTTTCCTTTCCTTTCCTTCCCTTCCCTTTCCTTCCTTCCTCCCTTTGTTCTTTCCTTCCTTCCTTCTTTCTTTCTTACAGGGTCTCATGTAGTCCAGACTGGCATCAAACTCACTCTGTAGGAAGGAATGTCCTTGAACTTCTGTTTCTTCTGCTTCTAGCTCCTAAGTGTTTAGATTTCAGGCTTATATTATTATGTGTAGTTCATTATGGTGCAAGATATTAAACCCAGGGTTTCATATTACCAGGCAAGTACTAAACCAATTGAACTGCATCCTAGCCTTCCTTGTGAACTTTGGCATGTGATATTTGATACCCTTTCCACTTCATCTGAAGTTGTTGCAAGATGCCCTGTCAAATTTCATAGTCAACAGTTGGTACCAAGAGTGCAATTAATCTAATGTACTTCCAAAACTTCTATCCTTTGTCTTAAAAATTTGGGAGAGACTTATTGTGGTGATATTTTGTTGTACTCAGATAATGCTTGCCTGAAGACCAGAGGACAGAGCCAGCCACAGAGTTAAACATAGAGGTCAGACAGTGGTGGCACACACCTTTAATCCTAGCATTTGAGAGGCAGAGATCCCTCTGGATATCTGTGAGTTCAAGGCCACACTGGGCTACATGTAATTGATCCAGTCTAAGAGAGAAATAGAGCCAGGCACTGCTGGCACACACCTTTGATCCCAGTATTTGGGGAGCATACACACCATTAATCCCAGAACTAGGAAGGTTGAGATAGGAAGTGAAATGGCTCGGTGGAGAAAAGCATACAAGACACAAGAAGACAGGAACTAGAGCCCTTTTGGCTGAGGACTCAGAGGCATTCAGTCAGAGGATTCGTGAAGCTGGCGATGTGAGAAATGGTTGTGGCTTGTTCCATTGTCTCTCTGATCTTTCAGCATTTATGCCAATATCTAGCTCTGAGTTTTTAATAAGACCATTTAGGACTCATGCATCAACTTATTATGCCTTGCTTGGTTCCTATTCTATAATGAGAATTAATCACATTTGCATTTTAACCACTTCTGGACAAGAGTCTCCTGTGCTCAGCCTAGATGGCTAGGGTTCAAGCTAAATGGATGGAGCCAGCAGCTTTTGTGTTGTCCTTCTGTAGTATCCATGATCTCTGTATTCATCTGCAAGTGGGAATTTGTAGTAGGAAGGTTTCCATCTCTCATGGGTGCTGGAGAACTACTATTTAGAAAATCCAGAATGGCTATCCATCAACTCCAGCTCCAGAGACTCACACGTGTCTACATTCCACTGATGAACTGTAGTCACTGTCACACCCAGGAGGACCCAAACCTAACTGCTCTTAGTTCTCTCACTAGTGGCCAAATATAGAACCAATACCACTGCCTAGTCCAAGTCCATAACTTTCCAAGAGCTCATCCAGACCTTCTTGGGCAGTGATGGAGTAGACTGGAGGGAAAATTCCAGGACACTCAAATATAGATGCTAAATTCTGAATTGAGACAGGCTAATTATATGGAAATTAGAAATAATTGATGTGCAACACTCATTCTTCTTGACATTTTCAGGTTAACTGTGATGGAACCAAGCCTTGTCATTGCTGAGAAAACTTGGATTTTATTGGTCACAAAGCACAACCATAACAGTTGCATTTCAGTGGTATTAAGTACAGTCTCAACACCCCCAACAGCAGATTTTAACATGGACTTTAAAGGAGCATTCCTCTTAGGACTCTTTCCTGGACAATATAACTCCTCTCCACAGCATTCCTTGGCAGGACAAGCTGACCCACTCTGTCTAAGCTGAGATGTGACCACATTAATTACTGTTTCTCATGGGCTAATGAGCTGATCTCTTTGATTACCTTCTCACACTCACTTGCTCTGACTTTTAAAGCCAACTGAATAACTCCATTCCTGTTATAATGATGGATGAATACAGGAGTGTTTCTTTCAGGGAAGTGGCACCTATCACATCTCAAAAGCTGAAATTTTGAAGCGAATTTTTGGTAGAAAGACACATAAGCTTTCTGAGTAGTCACAATAAATGCCTAATTTAATTTCCAAAGTAAAGGCACACAGCTAAAAAAGATGTTTACATTAAATGAAATGCTTTAGAATCAATCAGAATTTCAATGAGTTCAAGAGATTAAATGAGAAATTTGGAATAAAAAATACTTTTTAAGTAGTATAATTTACTATATTAAGTACTACATTAAGTATAATATTACTTATTAAGCACTATAATTTAATTCTATAATTGCTCAAATGACAGTATTTTTTCTGATTATTATTTGAACAAGTGGTTGTATAGTGCTTATCTGTTTGTCTGTGTTTTTATAGTGCTGGAGGTCAAACTCAGAGCCTTGTACATACTAGACAAGTGTGATGTGGCTGAGCTAGGTCCTTAGCCTCTGAGTAAATTATTTTAAAGTAAATAAATATCTGTATTACATTTGAGTTTATATCATGGGAAAAACAGTACATAGAGAAGTTTACATATTTAATCTTACATGTCAATTATATAGCAAACAAGCTTGTTCAGGGCTATAATCTCATACAGGAAAAATGGAGGCTTACAGAAATTTAGTAGTTGAATTAAGAATACACCAGAATTGGTTTCCTTGAAAATGACATGATTTTTTCCTTCTCTGTGTCTGAAAAAAGTCCACTGTGCATGTGGCATGTGTATCTCATTTATATATTCCTCTGTTACTGAAACTGAATTAGTAGTGTCTGTGTTCAAATTTAGTCCTGTCTCACTCAAGAGACAGTGATTGAAAATAGTCAGTATACTTAGATATACCTTCCTGTGTGTGAATGAATGTGTCTACACACACACACACACACACACACACACACACGCACATGCGCACGCATGTGCGCGCATACACGCATGCACGCACACATGTGCACAACACTTATATTGCATTTGGATTGAATAGTATTTGGACATATAAAAACATTATTTCAGAATCTGGAAAATAACCCCCTTGATTTTCTTTATAAATTGCCTAAAATGTCAACTTTGAATGCTATTCCTGTAAGGCCCCAGCACGGTGACTCCACTGAAAGCTATTAATGGAGAAACTGACATAAACATGAAATACCTGGCGAACGTAATTTTCCATGTTTTATCACAGGAGATTTAAACACATGCCTCTGTAATTATTATCTTAGGGAACAGACTGAATTCACCTTTTTATGTCACATATACAAAGGGAAAGTAAATAACCGGTTGTTACTTTCAATAACCTCAGCGTCATCTCTCTCCTAAGCAAGTCATGACCCATCTGCTCCAAAGATGCATGTTCCCAAGACAGATCTGGGCTGCCTAGGGAAAGGCTTCTGGGTCAGAGTAGCAAGAACATCTCTGTTTAATCACCTGAAATAACTCCTGGAAAGAAAACTTTCCCACCCTCAGGCTGGAAAATCATTATCAGCAGCAATTGTTTGTTGCTTTCTATTTTGACGGGGAAACAAACATTAAAGACATTATTTAAAAAATAAAAAAAATACCTATGTAAACCAACACAGCCAACATTATTTAATACTTTGATCACGTGCAACATGTAGAAAGAAGCGCCTAACTATACCACACTGATTATATTGTGGAATGTTCCCTGAAATTATAAGATTTAGGAGACTGTTGCCAACATCTTAGTTTTTTTTTTTTTTCCAAAATGGTAATTCTTGGCAGGCAGAGTGTGATTTTATTCACAGGAACATTGTCTTAGGGAATTTTTTTGGTAGGAAAATGTTGAGGAGAATTTATAGAAAACACTACTCCGAAAACTCCCCTTTCAAGGCAGTCTGTGAGAAAGCTGGCCCCAGCAGGGAAAAAAAGCTGCCTAAGAAAATATTCCAAAATGAATCATAGAAACTCTCTTTATAAATGCTTCTCATAAATATTAAGAGCATACCCTCTCAGTTGAGAATGCTTTCAAATGTTTTCAGTGGAATTATGTCTAACACGTCACAGAAATGCGCTATTGTGATTCTTCTACTGTTTTCTTTTTGTTTACTTAACTGTTTCTGTCGTCTTATCCTGGGAGTTGAGCAGTGGAAACCCCGAGTGAAGAGGGACACACATTTTCATGTAGCTGCAATTGCTGTGAGTGGATTGGCCAGAGTTTGCTCCTCTACTCAGCAAGCACCAGTTTTACAAAGGAGTTTTCAAAGTTAAAATGCTCCTCTGGAGAGCAGAGCAAGGAATGTGGCACCTGTATTTCATTTGTTAGTTAACTGGCAAATCTTCCTTGTAGTTTGGATCCCTGAAAAACTCAGAAGCATGAAGTTCAAGAAGGCACCTTTACTTTGAGGCACATCAGTTTCCCACTAGGCAAAGCATCTAAGAACTCAGGGAACTATTAAGGGAGGACCTTCTAGAGTGCAGGACATAGGATGAGACAGTGCCAGGATTCAGGGCACTGGGAGTGTACAACAGGAGAGAAAGGAGATGGAGTCCATCATTCCAACCTGACCTAATAAAAATACTAATTAGTGCTTATTTGATACAAATTAGAACCCAAGCACACAGTAACCATATTGCATATATTAACTTGATGCATCCTAGGAATACTTTGGTTCAATGTTCTTTACAGAATAGGAACGTGCAAAGAGTGATGTGAAGTATTCTGCCTACTTTGGCATTGATGAATTATCACTTCACACTGACAGTACTTCTCACATATGTTCCTCCCATCCTATAGCCAGACTCTCACATAAAACCAGACCTTTGGAACTACTTATGCTCTTGATTCCAGACCCATCATCCAGATAAGAAGGTAGGGTAGGAGGGGACTAGGAAGAATTGGATATTCTCACTCAGCCAAATCTGGTGTCATTGCAATGGTAATTCAGGCAATATGAACTTAATTGGTGCAGAATGAGTAACCCCCCGAGATAGGCGCTATCCGGTTCTCAACTTTCTCCACATCTTGACTAAACAACTCACCAGTGAAAAGCCCAAGAGATCAAGGTCAGGGCTGTCTGCACCACATCCATCTTCTTATTACCCTTGTTTCTTATCAGTTCCTCTGTTCTTCTTCCTCCTCTCCCTGGATGGCTTGTGTTCTGCCAAGCCTTTTTCCAAAGCTCTTTCCTTGGACCTCCTGCCAGAAAGCTTATAAAATGTGCTTTTCCACCCTGGAACTGTGAGGGATACAAATCAGACAAGTTCCTACGCTGTCTCTTTCCCTTCTGGAATTTTCCTTTGCAGTTTTAGCTTCACACTTTCCATGATTGCCCTTATACTGACTGGTCCTTCACTTCTGCCTTTATCTTACCTTCACCATTAAGAGCTGGGATTTTATTTTGAAAGGAGTAGTTGTGGGGCGGGGGCAGGGGTGGGGGGAAGCCAACATTCAGTTAACAAATTCAATAATGGAAAGGTTATCATAAATAAACTCCATTTCCCAGGTGTAATGTTATGTTAGGAAAGCCTGACATGGAATAGAGATAACTCAGGTGTGTGACATGCCTGTTTCCTATTATTAGTGCCGGCCATTTGGAGCTATATTGTCAATGTGCTATGACAAGTGTTATCTAAATAAGCCATAGAAAAGCCTCCTTGGAGAAATACGTTTGGCTCCTTTGCTTGTAAACTGCTTTGAGGTCCGTTTTATTCATTTGGACTCATTTCCAGCCAATTCAGACCTCTTGTCCTTGTCTGCACAGAGACAAGTTTTTCTCCATTCGCTGTTTGCTATTTTTAAATAACAATTTGTTATTTTTAAAAGTTGTATGTTGTAAAACATAGATTGGAAAGTTTTATTGGCCTTCACTGTTTCCAGTTTTGAATCTAAAAATGAGCAATTCCACTCAACAAGTCCATCTAGTGTAGCAGCTCCATCCACACCTGCTGCTTCTGAGATGTCAGCATTTGAACAATGAGCTTGAATTTTAGGAAAACACTTATATTAAAAGGCAAAAATTTCACCCACCTACATAGGATATGTGATTTCCTGGGTTTCTTTTTTTGTAATCTTCCCCCTTTCATCTCCAATTTCTCTCTATGTTTTGGTTAATTTGGCTAGTGGTTTTTCAATCTTGTTATTCTTTTCAAAGAACCAGCTCTTCATTCATTCTTGTGTGTGTGTGTGTGTGTGTGTGTGTGTGTGTGTGTGTGTGTGTGTGGTTTGTTAATTTTCACTATGGTTATCTCTTTCCATCTGCTCTATTGTGGTGTTTCCCTTGGGTACAGCAGTGGCCTGGATGTTATTGGAGTAGCAAACCTATTGGATTGGATTTAAGCCCTATTCCATGGGAGGAAACACATGCCTGCTACTGTAAATCTGTCCATGAGCCTGTGGTTGGGGAGCTTTCAGGCCCCAAGAAAGAATCTATTACTATTATTCTATTAATTAGACATAGCTCTGTACCGACAGGTTAGTAAAGCTCTTGGACTTTACCAGAGAAGTTTCTCTGTTCAGTAGATAGTGGTTAACAAAAACCCCTCACAATTGGTCAAGGTGCAGAGAATAATTAGCAGTGGAGGGCTCAGCCACAAATGGAACATTCATTTCCCTTCCCAATGGAGTTGCAGGAATCATTGCAGAAAGAGAATGAAGAGACTCTAAGAGCCAGAGGTCATGGAAGATCAGAGTAAAACACTGTCTTCTAGACATCAGGGCACTGAACTCATGAACTCACAACAGCTTGATTTCCTGTAAAAGATCAGCCAAAGATCAAGTCAACATTCTAGCATGGATTAGAAAGGGATTAATGGATTCTGCCTCACAACTGATGAGGTTTGGATAACTGATGGCTCTTGGGGAGGAGTTAAGGTTTGTTTTTTGGTTTGTTTGTTTCTTCTGTCTTTTGTCTTTCTTCCCAAAGTATAGCCCCTGGTAGGTCAACCACATTCCCGTGGATGGCCCTACAACCACAAAAGTGGGCTTGATAAATTCTTTTTTAAAAGGATACAAAGCTAGAGGATAAAAAGGTGAGAGTTAAGAGGAAGAACAGGGTGTAAATGTAATCAAAACATTCTTAAAATATTAAAAATACTTTAAAATCACTTTTATAATATTTATCCTTGTTTTTAGTTTTGTCTATGTAGTGGTATGTGTTCATGAGTACAGTTTCCCATAAAGTCTGGAAGAAGATATTGGATCCCCTGAAGCTGAAGTTACAGGCTGTGAGCAGCCCAGAGTGGCAGGTGAACGAAGGCTCTCTATAAGATAGAATGTGCACCGGGCAGTGGTGGCACACGCCTTTAATCCCAGCACTCGGGAGGCAGAGGCAGGCAGATCTCTGTGAGTTCGAGGCCAGTCTGGTCTACCAAGTGAGTTCCAGGAAAGGCGCAAAGCTACACAGAGAAACCCTGTCTTGAAAAACCAAAAAAAAAAAAGAAAAAAAGACAGAATGTGCTTTTAGAAGCCAACCCATACATATCTCTACCACCTAGAATTCATTTATCAAGCTTAAAAATGGATGAAGTTCAATTTCTCTGAGCTCTATTTTTAGAAAATGAAATGAAAGTTCTAAACAAGGTAGACAAGTATTTTACACTTCTTTTATTTCCAAATTATCATTCAAATTTTAATAATTGTTTTACGTATTTGTTGAGACTTCTATAATGCTTAAGATTATACTCAGGGCTTGTGAAAAGTAAGTACATACTAGCACAAAGTAACAGCTCACTTTAAAAATATTATATAATATTGATTTAAAATCTAAAACCGGTGAAAGTAGGGTATTGCAGTTACCTACTGTCAATGTGTGAGGACCAATATATGATTTTAGGTATAGTAATGTTTCTTTTATGAACTTGTGTGCCCTTGTGTTCAGTGCATACATGTTTAGAATTGCAATATCCTCCTGGTGGATTTTTCCTTTAATGAGTATGTAGTTTCCTTAACTATCTCTTTTGATTTGTTTTGGTTTGAAGACTATTTTATCAGACATAAAAATGGCTTGCTTCTGGGGTCCAGTTGCTTAGATATCTTTTTCCATCCTTTTACCCTAAGGTGATGTCTGTCTTTGATGGCGAGGCATGTGTCTTGGATGCAGCAGAAAGATGGATCTTGTTTTCAAATCTAATCTATTAGTCTGTGTCTCTTTATTGGGAAATAAAGATCATTAATGTTGAGAGTTATCAATGAGCAGTGTTTATTAATTCCTATTATTTTGTTGTTGTGAGTCCCACCTGCTGGTATTAACTATTCTGGTATTATTAGTTCCGTGTATCCTCTTGGATGTAGTTATCTTTCTCTTCAGAGTGGAGTTTTCCTTCTAGTATCTTCTGTAGGGCTGGATTGGTATAGAAACTTCTTAAATTTGCTTTTATCATTATTCTTTTCCTTATTTGAATATGATTGACAGTTTTGCTGGGTATAGTAGTCAGCTTGAAGATCTATGAGGAAGAGAAGGTAGAAAAATTGGATTACTTCAATGAAACTGTTTTTCAGACACAACAAGGCTGATACTGCTACTCAATGCAAAAGACCTATACAGGTTCAATTCAGACAAAATCCTAGCATATAGGAGGGGAAGTGAACACAAAGTTCCTCCTCCTAACCAAGAAACTTTTTGAAATTGATACCTGCTGAGAGAGGGAAAATCAGTCTTCATCAATAGAGTAACACAGAATATATCAACCACACTCCAAGGCTGGACAACACAAAATGGATTCTGTGGTTTTTTCCTTTTTCTTTTTTGTTTTGTTTATATATGTGCTTTTTATGGTCTAGTTTTATTTTTAAGAGTGAGCATAAATATAAAGTTGTATGAGTGGGGAGTGGGAAATGGAACCTGGGACAAGTTGGGAGAGGGGAAAAATATGAGCAAAGCATATTGCATAAAAATTTTAAAAATCTAAAACTATTTTCATCTTCAGCTTTTTCTAAAGTTGCTGCAGAATCTTATGTATTTCTAAATATAATTTTATATAATTTCTCTTATACATATAATTTGTTTCATGCTCATATAACAAATATTAGATTCAGACTCAAGATAGATCAGTGATTTGGCTTTTGAGCATGTCAGCCTTTCAATTGTTAGAATGCACAGTATTTAAATGTAAAGGAACACATAGTCAATGGTTATAAAATCAAGAATACTGGTGTTAGAGAGATTACTTTTAAGTCAAATTATTGTGGCATCTCCTAATCACTATTTCTTTTCTTAAACTAATAAAGCATACATAACACAAACTTTAGTGCCTTAGCTTGCTTGGAGACATTTTTATTACTGGATCAATGTTTTGTTTCTTATTGGTATAGTTATATTTTATAGTTAAAACATTTTTTTATTAGAGTATTCAAATTTATATAGTGAGAGCTAATGAAAATGAAAGGCATAAATATGAAAGTCAGATATAATTAAGCTCCCAGAAGTGTATAAAACCAGAATTCCACAAAATTTTCAGTAGGATTAGTAATCAGAATGGGAAATACATCTGAAATTAGATTTGAGCAACAAGTGCTACCAGAACATAAAGGGGAATATAGAACATTTTCTAAATGATGAAATCCTAATCCAGTTAAGCATGATGTTCTAGGTTTTAACATTTGATCAGGGATTTCCTGACACGATTCTTCTAGAATATTTCTGGAACCTCACTACTCAAAACAGTCTCACAGGGCTTTTTCTTGGACTTGAGCTTAGTTTTTCTATTTTGAATTTTGCCATTTGGGCCAGCCCACCTGAGTCTAGTGATTTCTATCCAAGAAATATTAAGTGAATAATGGCAGCTTGGCCAGGCAGAGGTGGTGCACGCCTTTAATCCAAGCACTCAGGAGGCAGAGCCAAGTGGATCTCTGTGAGTTTGAGGCTAGCCTGGTCTACAGAGAGATCCAGGACAGGCACCAAAACTACATGGAGAAACCTTGTCTCAAAAAACCAAAATAAATAAATAAATGAATAATAATAACAATAATAATAATGGCAGCTATTGTAATATCTACAAAATTCTCCTTCATTGAGTATTTATAGTTCCTAACAAATAAAAAGGAGACAAAAAGTCATATTTAGATGAATGTGTTATATTCATGTATTGAAGAGAGTGAAGCTAATGATTAGTAATAAAGTATGAGAGGAATTCAAATTTCTTAATTGTTCTGACTATATCACACATCTGTCTAATATTTTATAGTCTGAATTCTAGTATTAATATAGTCTAAGTAATTTTAAACATTTTCTATTTTTAAAACATCCAGCAACAGTCTTTGTTAGTATAAAGTATCAACCAAATTATTGTTGTCTTTATTGATATAATACAAGACACAGATAGCCGATCTATTGTTTCACAGAAACAATTTCTCTGTGATTTGAGTCCTTGTTTAGTTTAGTCTAAAAATACTGAGGCTAATCTGAAGGACTATAATAGACTATTCTAGTGGCTTGGCTACAACAAGTGGAACAGTATACAGTGGGATGTGCTTGTTATCACAGGACAAACATAGAAGCAGCGGGATCCTGTCCCGAGGAGATAACATGGCTCTGATGGTTACAGATGTAGACTTCAATCTCACTTCTTGGTAGGCTTTTATAGCTTACTTTGTTTTGATTTTGTAGCCACTTTATGAACTATTGTACTTGGTAGGTGATTTTACATAAAGGTGTCTTTTGACAAGCAGTATTCCAGAAGTGTGTGTGTGTGTGTGTGTGTGTGTGTGTGTGTGTGTGTGTGTGTAGCATGTACACACGTGTGAGCTGGGGTACGAGTGTGCCTGGGAACATCCAGGAGCCACAGGAGGATATCAGGCATCTCTGTTCTATCACTCTCCAACTTATTCCCTTGAGACAAAGTCTCTCACTAAATCTGGATTGAAGCTGTTAACCATCAAGTTCCAGCAATCCTCCTGTCTCCACTCCAACACACAGTGTGTTGGGATTACAGACCCACATGACCATATCTGACTATTCCATTGATCTGGGTCTTGAACTTGGGTCTTTGTGGTTGCATAGCCAGCATTCTTAGCTATCAAGACATCTCCCCAGCCCCTCAAAATGTAGGTTTTATATCTTTTATTTTGCACTGATAGACTTCTTTAGATTATTTCCATAGATGAAATAACAAAACAATGTTTATTTTCCTGGTCTTCAGAGTTATTGATCTTTCTATTCATGTTAATGTGTGATTAATGTACCATTTACATTGTTATAAACTTTAATCATATACAAGCTGTTGGAATTTTTCCATAGCTTCAAACCCATACTCAGAAGATTCTTACTCTTTTGCTAAATGGCCATATTGTCAAACTACCTACTAAGTACCTGTGAATATACACACAGGTTTGTGGTGTTCCCAGCATTCATCAGGGAAGCTTCTTACTGCAGTGAGAAGTGGCTAATGCAAACCCACACCTGGCCCAAATGCTGGGAATAAGTGATGGTGGAATGCTTGGGTCTAAAGAGGACATCAGTATCTTTCCCCCCGCCCCACCCAGATGCTCAGGGAACATCTCAGAAGGGGATATGTGGAAAGAATGCTAGAACCAGAAAATGGGAAAATAGTCAGATAAATGATGTCTTTAGGATATGACAGCCATTGTCCTTACAAGGCAGGTCAAGTATGGTTATCTGCACATTATTGGCTCATCAACATTTCATCATTGATGAGGGAGGACCACGAGGCCTTTTCTTTCTCTGAGGGACTGATTGGCAACTAAATGTCTTTGGGAAAGAGTGTAGTGTTTCCTTCAGTGGGGAAGCTACTGATAAGTGGTCTTTACCCTAGTAAATGGCATCCCACCTAAACTCAGACGAGAAACTGAGTCAACGCGGTGTGCCATGGACAAGTAAGACATGAACCCGGGAGACATCTTGCTGGGAAGAGAGGTTTCAGTGGAAGTGGGAACAAAATGAAAGAACAGAAATGGAGGTGAAAAGTGACAAAATTCCTCATATACACATATGGAATTTCTTTTTAAAAATATTTATTTTATTTGTTAATTGTGTATCTGTGTGCATATGTATGTATGTGTGTATGTATGTATGTATGTATGCATGAGTGTGTGCACAGGAGTGGGGGGTGCCCTCAAAGGCCAGAAGCATCAGACCCCTCTTGGTCTGAAGTTACAGCCTGTCGGGAGCTGCTTGACGTGGGTTCTGGGAACCGAACTCAGACTCTGCAAGAGCATCACACGCTCTTGGCAGCTGAGGCATCTCTCCCCACCCTCTTTCTATTTTCTTTAAACATCCTTATCGTAACACACGTGCGTGTTCGTGTCTTATTGGCTGTGTTTTCAAGTGTCCTGTGACATAGACTGCGAATGTTTGTAGTCTGCAGAGTTGTGTTTATTTATGCTTGGTTTCACATTTGTATTCGGCCCTACGATTTATATAATTGTTCCTTACCCGGGTTGTCTTAATGTTAGCCGTCAAGTTGGCGAAGGACATTATCAACAAATGACTCTGCTAAAAGTAGATGTACTCAGTGCGGGCCAAATGCTGGCCATCAGTTACTGTTACAGGCAGCCTCGGGGTCAGCTCCCACCCTCCCTTTCTTACGCACAACTGCCACAGACATCAGCATCGAAGCACTTGGAACGGAGCCTGAGAGTCCTGGGTAGGACTTGGCATGGACATCTCTGACAGCAGAACTTGGCTTGGGGTTTGTTTAAACAAAGTGCTTCACATTGAACTACGGGAAAGGAGGAGAGAGGGAGGGAAGTGAAAATAAAAAGAGGAAACTTCTGCCTCACTTTAGGTTATCAGAAAAGACAAAACGTTTAAAACCTGGTCTGTAAAACAATTGGGTATATTGAAAGAGAGATTATGAAATGGTTTTAAATCACAGACAGTCTGCTTGATAAGCATCAATCTGCACTTTTCCATTTTACTCTACTATCATTATTTCCTCTCTTCCTCTCTTCCTCTCTTTCTTTCTTTCTTCCTCTCTTTCTTTCTTTCTTTCTTTCTTTCTTTCTTTCTTTCTTTCTTTCTTTCTTTCTTTCTTCCTTTCTTTGTTCCTTCCTTCCTTCCTTTCTTTTTTCTCTATTTCTCTCTCTCTTTTTCTTTTTTTGACATACTAGGGATTGATGCTGGAACTCTGCTCTAAACAAGTGCTGAGCCACATATTCAAACCTTTAATTCCTTCCAATGAGACAACATCAATAAAAGTATGATACAGAACAAATTTGGTAATTTATTCATTTCTTATCAATTGGTATAATATTCCCAAACGGAGCCAAGAGCCTCCCAGTTTCCTCTCATCCCCCCCTCCTGTGTGCCTTCATCTAATGTAAGTTCCCTGACCTTTCTCTCCTACCTTCAAGCTGTCCTCAGTTTTATAGGTGGCTTGCTTGCCTGTCCCTTGCAGATGTGACTGTGTCTTTCTCTAGAAACAAGACAGACCACTCTCATTTTCTCTCTTCCTCCTCTCCTCCTTCCCCCTCCCTTGCTGTATATGCATGATGTATGTGTCAGATGTGCTCTCCCATACAGGTGACCAGAGGTTGATGTTGTATATATCCCTTAATCATTAATCAGTATTGCAGTTGGAGTTTTCCTGTGTCCCACCTGGCCCACAGCAGCTCAGGCCCAAGTGAACACCCAGAGGCTTATATTAATTAAAATTGCTTAGCCATTAGCTCAGGCTTACTACTGACTAGCTCTTACACTTAAACTCAGCCCATTTCTGTTCATCTATGTGTTGCCACGTGTTCTGTGACTTTACCTGTGTGCCTTTACATGTTGCCTGAGCTTCTAACTCCCACCCCAAACTGGCAGCTTTTAAGATATTTGTTGTGCCTTTGTCATTCTTTTCTTCCTTCACTGTTCATCGTGGAGAATTTAAACTAGACATCAGACAAAAATATTTTAATAAATTCAATTCCACTGTTTACCAGTCAGAGACCTCTCTGGTCTTTAATAAAGCTTATTTCTACCAATATTCATGCTAAGTCTTGGTCCTGACTGTGACAATGTTGCAAGTCCCCAGGGACTTGCAGGGGTGCTTCTTTAGATTATGAGGTATTACCCCTAGAAGGGATTAACAAAAGAAGGTTCACTTTTGTTTGATAGATTATTAAAAAAAGAGCCTGAACCCTCCACAGTCTATTGCTTCCCCCCTCTCTCTCTTTCTCTCTCTCTCTCATGTGTGTGTGTGTGTGTGTGTGTGTGTGTGTGTGTGTGTGTGTGTGTGTGTACATTCTTCTTACTATGTGACTATACTGTCTTAGGGCCCTCACAAGAGGCAGATGCTGACTGCACACTCTTGGACTTCCAAAATTAACTATGAGTTAATTTTAGTTAACTATGAGTTAATTAAGCCTCTTTAACATAGCAAATAGTTTAAACATAGTTTAAAATAGTCTCTGGTATTTTCTCACATTAGCATCAACTGCAGTTAGATTGAGAGTTTTAGATTGTTTTATTTCATTTGTTCTTCCTAGTTTCTTTCTGCTTCACATCAGTGTCTTGATGAATCTGTGCCTCTTCCTCTTCCTCGTGGTCTCCTTGTTCTAATCCAGTCAATGGGATCCACTCCACGTGCACCTGTTGCCCCCAACCCCCAGTCACTTTTTCTTTGGACTCTCGTGTTCAACAGTCTCATCACAAATGCCAGTTAGAGGGTGGTTGTGTCAGCCGGATCTCCTTCATATAAAAATCACCTAGAGATCAGTGATTTGAAACCAGGCCATTTTCCTTCAGTCTTAGGTTTGACGGCCCCCAAATCCTCTCAGATACACCTGCCTCAGTTATTGTTGCAGTCACCACATAACATCAAAGTCTCAATGCACTTCTTAGGCAGATTGGTGAGATCAAAGACAAGAGACAGACAGTGCTGCTGCTGCTGCTATTGTTATTGCTGCTGCTGCTTCTGCTGCTCTTCCTCCTGTTTTTCCAAGACAGGGATTCTCTGTGTAGCTCTGGCTGTCCTGGAACTTCCTCTGTAGACCAGGCTGGCCTCACACTCAGAGATTCCTCCCGCCTCTGCCTCTTGAGTGCTGGGATTAAAGGTGTGGGTCACCACACCTAGCTTGTATTTCTTGCTATTAGTAATTTACTCAAGAATAAAAAAAAATTCCTTTATCACCAAGAATCAGTTTGTCCAATATTTATTCAGCATAAACTCATAAATATTTTAAACACCTCTGCTTTTACTAATTTTGTCGTCTACTACTTTTCATGCTCAACCAAAGAATTATGATGCCTGCATTTCCTGTTGACAAAAGCATGTGTGTGTGTGTGTGTGTGTGTGTGTGTGTGTGTGTGTGTGTGTGCATCTAACATGTAATTAGGATGATGTTTTTGTGCGGATAAAGGATTAAATGGAGACAGAATGAAATAAAGCATTCTGTTGCCTCACAGTTTAAAACTTAGAATGTTGTTCCAAAAGGACAGAGAAACTGATGTCATCCCCATTCAACTCTTTTCTTTTCTACAGTGTTCTAAGGCAGAGTGTTGAGTCTTACATTAAGAGAACTTTGTAGGACATGGTGGAGCTGGAGTGAAGAACAGGAGAACTGGGCTTTCTGGACTCCTTATATCAATTTTGAAGAATATCTTTACAAGTAAGCATTGTCCTTCTTCACTTGTTCCTCAGGTAGTGAAACAAATTCATAAGCATATTTTCCCTGCATTTCAGCCCAGATTAGTGGGTATTTTCTAATTGTATTCCTTGATTCATTTATTTTCTTTTCAATATCCAAATCTTTGCTATCATTCTATGAGCCATATAATATTCTAGGGACTGGGTCCAGACTGGGATTTTGATCATAGTGGTGAATAAGAGAATCAAAAATGCATTGCTTAATGAGCCTTTCATCTTGTGATAACTCTACTACATGAGACATTAGATGTCAAAGGGTTCAAAAGAATAATATAGCATGATAATATAAAATATAATCAGAAGGAGAATGTGGACGAGGGGATTCCTAATTTTGGTGGGTTACCTGAGGAGTTGCCCACATAGACTATGAGGAGAGATAGTGTAGACTAAATGAGGACAAAGACCTTGAGGAGGGAGTACACATGAGGAAAGCCAACTACAAAAGGGAGGAAGGCTGAAAATGTGAAAATAGGGAAGAATAAAGTGAGTTAATTGGGAGCAAGATAAAATCAGTTGGAGCTTTGTCTTTTCCTGTGAAAAGACTTTGAAAGGAAGACTTTGATCCATCCACTAAGGAGATTGTGCTTGTATTTTAACAGCCCCATTCTGGTTGATGTGGACTCCTGAGGCAGCTCAGAGCAGGAAAGCGGTGCTAGAGGCTGTAGCAGTGATTGGCACTGAAAATTCTCAGAAGCAAAAGCTGTAAGATTTATGGAAAATCAGAAATGAAGTGTGGGAGAAAGGTGAAGGATGACCCGGAGACTTGGAGAAAGAAAGGGCAAACTCCTGAGCTAGAGACGATGAAGCTCTGTCCTTCCCACTCCCCCACTGTCTCAGTGTCCTCCTGCTGAGGAAAGCAGGCAGTTGTTTCTGCAAGGAAATGAGGAGTTCAGCTTGGATATGTTGGTTTTGGGTGCCTTTTTGGTACTCTGGTGATGGTATCTTAGCTGCTTGTTGGATACAGCACCCTGGATTTCAGGGACAGTTCTAAGACTGAGATAGGAACTTAAGAGAAGTCTGCAGTATCAAGGGGGCATTTAAAGTCAGAAGAGACAAAATGGCCTTACTGACAAGATAAAAGTGGGAAAAAAGTAATTATTAGCAGTTAAGAAAAGGTAGGCTGAGAAATAACAGCCAGTGGGAAGTTAAAAAAAAATAGGGTCTGAGGTTTCCTGGAAGTAAAGGAAAGGAAGTTTTCAAGGACAAAGAGGTCTCCATTATTAAAATCCATTGCCAGGGAAGAGGACCAAAACTTGGCACAGGCTCTTGGGTTGTCTCTTAGTTATCACCCTAAGAGTACCTAAGCAAGCAAGAGCCAAGTGACAGTTAATGCTGCTTGTGAGCTTAACAGGACTTAGAGTCAGCTATGAGACCAACCTCTAGTCATGTCTATAAGCCATTATGTAGATTAGATAATTGAAGTGGAAAACCCACATCAGTTATGTTCATTGTTAGCATTAGTCCAAGGTCAGAGGTCTTGGACAGAATAAAAAGGAGAAATCCTGCTGAATGCTAACATGCATGCATCTCTCTGCATCCTCATTATGGGTGCCATGGGACCAGCAACATCATGTTCCTACAACTGTGACCCCCTGCTGTGATGAAATGCACTCTCAAACTGTCAAAGCAACCCTTCCTAAGGTTGCTTCTGTCAAGTATTTTGTTACCACCTTGAGGAAAGTTGCTAATATTTGCAGGAAAAGGAACTGCATCCAAGTCAGGAGGATAATTTGGCTGTTCATCTGTTTCTCCCTGAAATATATTCACCTCATAGACGAAGCTATATGGGGGTGTTTTCACATCTGTACAATTCCCTGAGGAATAGTTTCAAATGTGTTTCAGAAAGTTGGATCCCTTTCTCCTGAACACAACATCTTTCAAGGATCTAATTCTCCATTTTTATTACCAAACATACCACGATGATTCCCCCAGTTGAGGTGGGGGCCACAATCCCTTCCAAGACTTTTTCCAGCTGCCATAGAACCCCAAAGGCCTTATGTTGGAAATTTGGAGATGAAAATTCCTCAACACAGAGGTTATCTATTTATGTTTTTTTTAAGCTTACATACAAATAATAACCCAACAAATGGCTAGAAAAGAGTGAAAACTAAAAGCAACTTCCCTACAAAACAACATCCACAAAGATAATCGAGACTGTGCTATGACCCAGTAGCTGCCACAGTATTAGGAGTAGAGGTAGGAATAGGCCCCCAAGGCAGCCACTGTGAAGTATGAGGGCTGCTGTGCCTGGCTGGAAGGGGGTGGAGGAGAGAAAAAGAGCTGGGAAGACCGCCAAAGAGTTCTTTCTCTAGAGATAGCTAGAAAGAGAGCATAAATAAATAACAGTGACTCATTCTGTGTGATGCTGGAACCCTCGCCCAGCAGGCCTTATTTACGTAGGAGTGAAGCCTGTGATGACTCCAGTTGTTTGCGAGAACACTGCAAAACCATTGGATCGAGGCCTCCTTTGAGTCAGATTACCATTCCCGAGACTGTCAGTTTTATTTTCTTTGGGAAACTTCTAAAAGAAAACAAAGTACACGGAGGACAAGCAGAAACTCCGACTAGATGGTGGCCGCATTCAGGACTCAGGACTTAGCTCTGCCAGGAACTGCTTATCAAACCAGTTTCTAAATCTTTGAAACACACGGCATTTCAAAGATTTCTGAGCAAAGCCATCTGCCTTTTTTCATTCACCCAAATAAATCATATGGGAAGTATACACTTAAGGTCACTGTGCTCTCAGCCACAATATATTCCGTTTGTGTTCTCATCAGCACCATCGTTATTTACTATCACGTGTGTCAGGAGCTGAGAACATTTTTATATTTTCCTGTATAAACAAGCCCAGTATATATCTCCACTTGTTCCAGAGTATCTCTAGGAAATGGTGTGAGAAGTATTTTCTTGACTTTGCACAAGTAAGAAATCAAATTATTGCAGATGCTCCTTTCCGTTGACATTAAATTCAAAGCTCTCATGTACGTGAACACTCCCAAGTGACTTCCCTCCATCCAAGATAGTAAAATGTTCCTTCTTTGACATGATTCTTCCTTAGAATGATGACAAGACAGTCACAGCTGTGCCCTAAGGCAGAGGTCTCAACCTTCTTAATGCTGCAACCCTTTAGAGTTCTTCATGGTGTGGCAACCCCCAAGCATAAAATTATTTTTTTGTTGCTACTTCATAACTGAAAATTTGCTACTGTGATGAACTGTAATGTTTTTGGAGATAGATGGTTAGCAAAAGGGTCACGGCCCACAGGTTGAGAATCACTGCCCTAAAGATTTCTTGTTTGTTTACTGGTATGGGCCTGCAGTTGATTTTTTTTTTTTTTAATCTACCATCACTTTGCTGGGACTAGAAATCTGAAATAACATGCAGTGGCTGAAGAAAAGGTTGAAGCAAAAAGAGATGAAGGAAGGAAGAAAGGAAGGGAGGGAGGGAGAAAGAAAGGAAGGAACGGAGGGAGGGAGGGAGGGAGGGAGGGAGGGAGAGAGAAAGGGAGAGAGGGATGCAAATACTAGCCATGTCTTTCTAACTTTGCTGAGTTTCACAATGAATGCACTGCTGTGGAGCTTAGGAAGGGAGATAGATACCTTCAACCCCCAGAAGCCTGGTGGTTTTCTTTCTTTCTCTTGATTATTCTTTCATTTTTTTTAAAAAAAATTCTTTTATTAATTCTTGGAGAAATTCATACAATGCATTTGGCCGTATTCACACCCTGCCAACTCCTCCCATGTCCACCCTCCCCACCCTCATCTCTCTCCTCACCAAGTTTTTCTCCTCTCCCTCACCCCCTTCAAATCTAGTCTGTGTTGCGTAACTACTCCTGGGAGTGGGGCCTGCCCTGGAATGTGATCAAACTACCAGGGTCATGTCATTAAAGAAAACCTACACTCCCTCCCCCAGCTCTCAAATGCCAATAGCATGTCAGCTAGAGGTGGGATTTGGTGCCACATCTTGCAGTGAGATGTCTCTGTACGCTGTGAATATGTGTTGCTCTGACTGGTTGATCAATAAAGCTGTTTTGCCTATGACAAGGCAGCTTAGAGGCAGACAGAAACACAGGCAGATAGAGAGCACGAAGAAAGACAGAAGGGGACAGACGCCAGCTGCCACCAAAGGAGAAGCAAGATGCCAGTACACTGGAAAATCCACGGAATATGTGGCAAAACATAGATTAATAGAAATGGCTTAATTTATGATGTAAGAGCTGTCTAGCAAGAGGCCTGCCATAGACTATACAGTTTGTAAATAGTATAAACCTCTGTGTGTTTATTTGGGACCAGGCAGCTATGGGATACGGGTGGGAGAGATTCATGCAAGGCCAGGCAGGACCGGAGAAAACATCCAACTACAACGTCTCTATCTCCACTGTCGGATTTTGTCTGGCTTGAGCTTGGACAAATTGTGCACATGCCGTCATAACTGCTGTGAGTCAGTATGTGCAACAGCCCCGCTGTGTCTTCTTGAAGCCACCCTCTCCTTCTGGCTCCTCCAATCTCTCCACCTCCTTCAAGTTCCCTGTGCCTTTCTGGGAAGAGTGTGATGTGCCTGTACAATTCAGCGCGAGCACTCTTATTTTCTACATGTTGACTTGGGGACTCTGTGTTAATTGTCTTTTACTATAAGAAGCTTCTCTGATGAGGGTTGAAAGATATTCATATATATATATATATATGTGTGTGTGTGTGTGTGTGTGTGTGTGTAGATAGATAGATAGATAGATAGATTTCATTTGACAATTACATACACATACCAATATGTATGTATGAATATATAATATATTCTGGTGACACTCACCAATCCACCCTCCTACTCCCCTCCTACCCTCACCATCGGCCCCTCCTCCCACTATCCTGTTTTATTTTGGTTTTTTGGGGCGGGGTATTTTTATTTTATGATCCACTGAGTTTAACTAGGACCACCTCAGGGGCATGGGTATGGAGCTATCCTCTGGAGCATGGTTTACAAGTGGCTATGTATGTCTGGGAAGACACAGACCCTCTTTTCCCCCAGCAACCGTCAACTGCCAATAGCTCTCTGTGAAGGAGTCTTTCATTCTTGCCTAGTAATTGCTGCCCATTTGTACTATCTCCTCCATCTGGGGGAGACAATAACAGGGATACAAAATTCTATTAAAAATAATAATTATGACATGGGAACCTATGAAGTGTTCCCTCTAGTTTTAGAAATGTTTTGGTTTTAACTTTGGCCCTAAGAGGACACTGACTCACCCAAAGATGTTATACAGCTATGCAGGTGAACACATGAATTCACACATAGGCACCAAGACATGAGTACACACACACACACACACACACACACACACACACACACACACACACACACACACACGATTATACAGTAAAGTTTCACTGCCTCTAACCCATCTACCAACCGGAGACCTGTGAGTTCTCTGGCCTGCACCATGGTCATTTTCCTGAGTTCCCTACCCAGGGGCTTGAAATCCACAGAGATAGTCTGGCTTCAAGAACCTTAGGTCACTTCCATTTTTTTTCTGCTAAACACTGCTAAGATGGGGATCTGCGGCAAGGATTTGTGGGGCTGGAGAGAGGTCCTGTGGAAGGTTTCAGACAGTGACTGTGTTTGGAAGTACTGTTAATCACTTTCCAGGGGAGTATTGGCTTCTGATTACTGCTATAGAAAGTTACTATGAATGTAGTTGCTTAGACCAATACAAGTTAGTTCTTTCTGTAGGCCAGTGATAGATAGGTAGTAAATCTAAGGTGCTCTCAAGACTTGCTGCCACCTCGCTGGAGGCCCTAAAGTACAAATTCCTTTTAGTTCCTTGTTCTCTAGAGCCTGCTCTCTCACATCCATCCCTCCCAGTCCCACCTGTCTTTCGAGCCAGAGACGTGACATTTCTTTGACCCCTCTCCCCACATCACATTTTTTGTCTGACACAGCTGATAGAACGTCTCTGCTTTTGAAGAATTTATGTAATTTCATCAGGCCCACTAGGATTATCCTGAATAATCTCAAGGGCTCTGACCTTAATCACATCTGCAAAGTGATTTTTCCTGCTTATGTAACAAACCCACATCTTCCACGTTTGGAATGTTGGCATCATTACAACGAGAGCAGTTTTCTGCTCCGCACAGGGAGAGAGACATTGCTGCTGGAAATCTGAATAAAAACATGAATATGCTCTCCTTACATGAAAAATATCCTGTATTTCTGCCTACCCATTCTGGATTCATGTTGTATTCTTATGAGCCAGGTCTTATCATGAATGTGCTTTTGCTTTCATGGAGCTAGAGGATTCTGAGCATATGAATGTCTCTTGCTCTCAAAAAGCTGCCTAATTAATCTAAAGTGCTTTTGGTATGAAATGTATATAATTATATGGTATGGATATTGCAAAAAAAAAACCTTGTTGTTTGCTTTTTTAACCATTCAACACACACACACACACACACACACACACACACACACACACACACACATATGTACACATTACTTATATCAAGTGTTCACCATGGAAAAGCCACTCCACATAAGGAAATCTCTACTTGTGGAATGTTCTCAGATTTATAATCCATGGTATCACTGTCTCTCAAACAAATCAAGTATTTTAAACACACTGGAAGAGGTTTCCTGAAGCTTTTCCTGTAGAAGAGTTCTTAGCCTAGGCTTTCTGCAATGGCTCCAGTAGTCTGGGATTTCTGCACACTACGTACAAAGCTGTGAGTGGCTATTTCATCCAATTTCTTTACGTTCACCTAATACACAGAGGGGTCAGTAACCCACCAAGGGAGAACAGTCAGTTTTTGAGCTTTGCAGTTTGGAGTGTGGCATAATTTGTATCTGAAATGTTCCCCACAGGCTCTTGTGTTTGAACACCTGGTCCACAGATGGTGGCCCTGTTCTGAGAGGTTAGGAAAGCTTTGGGACGTGGTGCCTAACTGTTAGATCCGGGGCAGCAGTGGCCGGGCTTTGAAGGTCACATCTGCCTCTTTTTCTAGTCTACCTCTCTGCTTATGGTCCACATGGTGTGAAAAACCAGCAGCAGCCTTTCTGAGTGAATGGTACTGTTGATGATCTGGGCTTACTTCTAATTTACTAAGTTTCTCACTTTCTAGAAGTCCCTTCGGCTCACAGCTTTTTCTTCCTACTGCTAATAAGAACAAGAAGCCCATTTTAGCATGTGTATGTGTCATAGAAATCCTAAATGTTAGAGAATGGCCTACCTTGAAAGTCAGTTCTGGGTGCTTCTTTCCTTTTCTGAACCCCTGAAATGGATTCATTGGATGGTCCTACTCTACCAGTTATCTACATCTCAATGTGCATTCTAATTCACGTATGAAGAGAAAGTGTGCTCAAAGACATGGCGGACGGGCTGCATTTAATGCTAAGACATATCCTTCCCACAGTAAAACAAACAAACAAACAATAAAATAAACCGAAGAGAGAAAAACAAAATAAAAATGTCCACATGGATGAAATAAAAAAGGTTTGCTTTCTGTTATCTTCATTTTGAAGCTGCACATTAAGAAAGAACTTTTTTTTCTCTCCTTCCAGAGAGTACATTTGATTCTTATAGGTCAAGACTAGCTGTGGGTGGCTTGTTCTGTGCTCACACTTAGGAATGCATACAGTCCCAAGTCTCCAGATCTTACTCCCCCGTCCTTGCCTCTGAGTACAAAAAAGGCAGGAAGACACAAAAGCCTCATTTCTAAGCCTTTCAATTGGCCTCTGCTGAGAGTTCTACTTACCTGTTCCTTGCAACTGATCTCTCAGAAGACTTTCAAACATCAGGGCCCCAAGTAAAGAGCCATTCCCAGGCTCTGGGACAGTGTGGTCTGTGGGTGACAGGTGGGTGATATGCCTTGGGGAAATGTATGAAGCCACACACTCATACACAATCACATGGGTGTGGGCAGAGCCTGTTGATGACTGTGGTATGTATTTTTTATATTCTTCACTTAGGAGTGTTTCTGTCCATCCCTCCCAACCTCAGGCTTTATTCTCTTACTCACTATATGTCTCCCTATATGCCAAATGCCAACCACCTCCGTTTCCTGTATATGACATGAGTAGAAACTGTGTTGTCATCTATTAGTTTTATGACTTAAAATCCATTTTATTTTGCTTGGCTGGCAGTATCAAGAACAGACATAATTAAGAAGACAAGGAGAGTTCTGTGGCCATTCATCATTGTTAGAGCTTGGCTTCTGTGTTTCCTACTTGGAGGGGATGCATAGAATCCATTGGTAGAAAATCCTAATTTTGTAATGTGAGGAATCATGGAAGAAAAGGATATGGCTGTGTCCTGCACTGTCATTGGGAACTGAGTGTCCCTGTATACATCCTTTTTATAAAGAACTGTGAACCCACCACATGATCTTCTCTTCCTGCCCATCTCTGCTTTCAGGATCACTGGATCACACATCTTACTTTCATTTGGAACAGTTTCCAAAGACTGAGAAAGAGAAAATGCTAACTGTCTTGTCTAGTTTTGTTTTTCCCAGAGTGTGATCTTCTGGAAGCAGACACATAAATGCGCAGCACGTCAGAGTCCTGTGCTCCACTCGAGCTGCTGCCTTTCGGTGGCCTTCTCATGACAGGGCCTTGGAGAGGCATGGCACTTGAGCAAGTTGCAAATGTCACAGAGTCTGAAAAGAGCCCGAGGGGGACTTGAAGAGAGGACTACCATGAAACAAGGATGCAATTATCTCAAATGAAAAGCAGTTACGTGATTAACTTAGTGTCCGCTCACCACAGCCCCAGGGACATACTGGAAAGCTCAGCAGTTTGTTCCAGTCACATGTTCTACCCAAGTGACAAAACATTTAAAGAGAACATGTTATGGTCTCCAGCTATGAAGTGTTTTTTTTTTTTTTTTGCATTGTTCAGTTCCTGATTTGAAATAGTAGGGGTGAGGGGTGGCGGTGGGGAGGGGGGCATGGGGCGTAGGGGGAGGGATGTGTCAGTGGAAACGGATGCACTGGCAAATAAGGATTATTAAAGGAGAAAATGATGAGTTTTCCTTTTTAACAGGCTCTGGAGGGGAGAATTATGCAACTTCCCACCATGAAAACTTTTGTAATTGTAGATTCTGCTACCTTTTAAGGAGAAAATACCACCAGCCTGGAACTGGAGAGCTTTTATGAGAACCAGGCACGGGCTTTTCCTCCACTCCCATCTGTCTTCATTTGCTGCGTGTACACTGCAGATTTCATGCTGGTGAGCTACATCTAAAAGTTAGAAGATGATTTGCTTAGATCGAACAAATGTGTGTATCCTAAGGCCAAATACGTATTTTAAATATTACAGGAAAGGGGGTTTGCTTTGGACTCTATGGTCTTTATTCTTGGAGACCATTGTTCTTAAGGAAAGACAATATCAATCCATGAAAGTTCATCATTACAAGTGGAGGTCTTGGGTCTATTTTCATCAGTACAAACAGGATAAGGTTTCAAGTGACATCTTTACACATCATCATAGTTCCAATTTTGTGTAGCTTGTTAATAGCTTGAAAAATGTGTGAATTACATTTTTCAGCTCCTTTCATGTCTAGGAAAGTAGTATCATGGACCTATAAAATTTGGTCTTAGGATAATATTATAAGGATCTCAAATAAGTTTTAATAATCACTTTTTTGACTTTTTTCAGATAATCTCACTACTTCATTTTAGATGTTTATCAATGACTGCTTGTCAACATTAAGCACATTTTATGATCGGAAGTGTTAGTTTTCCAATAGGAACTCAGGCTCGTCAGGGTGGCACATATTTGTAATCTTAGCACTTGGGAGGTAGAGCAGTGGAATTAGGAGTTCAAGGTCATCCAAAGCTACATAGTGAGTTTGAGTCTATCTTGAGCTACATGAGCCCATGTCTATAAAAAGAAAAAAAATCCTAAAAACTCAAAATTAATTCAGGACAGTTTAAGAGTGTAAACCCAATAGGCAATGTATGTAAATTTCTTTGTTGAGCATTACATAGAATTTATTCCCTACGGTGTATTTTCCTCAAATTAGACCATATCTTACATGTTAACCATTAGTTGAAAAACAGAAATATGAGTCTATAATAAATCAGCCATATTTGGGGTATCTCTTGACCTAATTACAGATATCTATGGATTGAATGAATGCTTCTTTTGTGGGATACTAGGTTAGTGGGCCTTTGGCTGTTCATAACAAAGATCCTTCTAAAGGATTGCAAATTTTTCACTATAGAAATGAAGTGCTGTGGAACATATAAATGCCAGTGCTAATTTTCAATCTTCTGATTGTGCTAATAATATTTTAATATTGTTAACATGGTTAAACATGTTTGAATGCAATTTGAGTACCTTACATATTTTTTTTATTTTTCATAGTAGCATATTAATCCTGAATCTAAGAAATATCTGAAAATATTCATAAAAGTTTAACAGCTATAAGAAAATAATATAAACATGTGCCACAATTTATTTATCCATTCTTCAGTTGAAGGGCATCTAGGTTGTTTCCAGGTTTTGGCTATTACAAACAATGCTGATAGAAACATAGCTGAGCAAGTGCTCTTGTGGTATGATTGAGCATTTCTTGGGTATATGCCCAAGAGTGTATAGCTGGATCTTGGGGGAGATTGATTCCCAATTTTCTAAGAAAGTGCCATATTGATTTCCAAAGTAGTTGTACAAGCTTGCATTCCCACCAGCAGTGGAGGAGAGTTCCCCGAGTTCCACATCCTCTCCAGCATAAAGTGTCTTCAGTGTTTTTGATCTTAGCCATTCTGACAGGCGTAAGGTGGTATCTCAGAGTTGTTTTGATTTGCATTTCCCTGATGATTAGGGATGTTGAGCAATTCCTTAAATGTCTTTCAGCCATTTGAGTTTCCTCTGTTGATACATAATGGAATACTACTCAGCAGAGAAAAACAATGACATCATGAGGTTTGCAGGCAAATGGATGGATCTAGAAAAAAATCATCCTGAGTGAGGTAACCCAGACTCAGAAAGACAAATATGGTATGTACTCACTCATAGGAGGATACTAGATGTGGAACAAGGATGACTGGACTGCTACTCACATCACCAGTGAGGCTACCTGTAAAACAGGACCCCAAGAAAGACACGGGGATCACCCAATTACGGAGAAATGGCTGAGATCTACACTTAACAGCCTGGACATGAGTGGGAGCAATGAACGGCGAGGGTCGAGGGAAAGAGAGCAGGAGATCCCACCTGGATCAAGAACAGAGAGGGAGAACAAGGAATAGGAGACCATGGTAAATGAAGACCACATGAGAAAAGGAAGAAACAAAGTGCTAAAGAGGCCCACAGAAATCCACAAAGATACCCCCACAAAAGACTGCTAGCAATGGCTGAGAGACAGCCGGGACTGACCTACTCTGGTGATGGGATGGCCAAACACCCTAATAGTTGTGCCAGAAACCCCATCCAAGTACTGAGGAATCTGGATGCAGACATCCACGGCTAGGCCCCGGGTAGAGCGCTGGGAGTCTAATTAGCGAGAAAGAGGAGGGTTTATATGAGTGAGAATTGTTGAAACCAAGGTTGGATAAAGCACAGGGACAAATAGCCAAACGAATGGAAACACATGAACTATGAACCAAAGGCTGAGGGGCCCCCAACTGGATCAGGCCCTCTGAATAGCTGAGACAGTTGATTGGCTTGATCTGTTTGGGAGGCATCTAGGCACTGGTACCAGGTCCTGGGCTCATTGCATGAGTTAGCTGTTTGAAACCTGGGACTTATACAGGGACGCTTGGCTCAATCTGGGAGGAGGGGACTGGACCTGCCTGGACTGAGTCTATCAGGTCAATCTCAGTCCTCGGGGGTGGCCTTGATCTGGAGGTAGTGGGAATGGGGCGTCGGCTGGGGGGAAGGGGAGGGGGGCAGGAAGTGGGAGAACAAGGGAATCTGTGGCTCTTATGTAGAACTGAATAGTATTGTAAAATAAAAGAAAAAAAAAGAGAAAATAATATAAACAATTCATCCCAAAACTGTCCTTTTGGCCTGCCTTCCTCTTTTGTTATCTTCCATAATAAGCATAACCTACCTCTGGGTGGCTTTGAGAATTGTGGGAAACTTTTTTCCTAACTGGAATTAATTAATTCTTCTGTCACCAAGACTGTAAAGGTTTTTATGACCATCGCTTCATTGACTCCTTTTTAAAAATCTATGCCTTAATTCAAAACAGTGCAGTTGGGTCTAAAAGTGGCAGACAGTCTCAAGTTCCTAGCTTTATTTATTTGTAAATGGGTTTTAGAGTCCCCTTTCGTAATACTGTATGGATGACCTTTCATTCCTTTCTCACTACTGCTCATTTCACTGTTCTTTGCTTTTCCAATGAGCAAACATCTTAAGAAATAAGTAGACACAAGTTCCAAGATTGAGAATGTTAGGTTTTGAAGGGAAGAATTCTGGACAAATACTTTTTCCTCTGTAAATTTAGTTTTTGAGATTTTTTTTCCTCCTGTATTTCAGGATCTATTACTTTCTTTTATATCACACCATTAGTTGGTCTCATTATTATATTATGATAACAGATAATATGTCCTTAGTGTTTTACTGTGTCTGATTAAAAATTTAATCTTCATGAAGCCTTAGGAGGTAGATACTGTCACTGTCACTACTGATTAGGAAACTTGGGCTTGTACTACTTAAATAGTGCTTAATTTCTCATAGTTAATTAGTGATGAGGTCAGATTAATCCCATTTCCTGAAACTACTGTCTCTTTGCTATTAACTACTGTTCTTTGGCAGTGACTTGCCCAGGATAATAACGTGGCCAGTGCTTAGAAATCAAACCAGGACTTTATGGCTTTCCTTGTTGGATCGGTTCCTGTTAAACTTTCTGAATGTGTGCTTTTATCGTTATTTGCTGGCTTATTAATGACTTGATACTTTTTCTTAAAAAGATGTTGAAAGCAAAAGTAATTCTGTGGATTTTTGATGCTACCCAAAGGTCTCTTTGAAAACCTTTGTTGGGAAATTGTGCTTATAATCCCTTGGCTTCTTTCCTTTGGTAGGACGCTGGTAAATTAAACAAGTCACTGATAGGTGTTCTAAACTGTAACACTCTAAAATAATGTATTTGGTCATAGTCTGCCTAAACTCTAGTCTCTGACTGAACACGAGGCAAAAAGAAAGAACTCGATAAATAGTTCTCAATGAATGGATTAGTCAAGGAAACAATTTTTGGTGTGCATCTGAGCGGTTTTGGCACTAGCACGCCTAAACTCTTGAGTGAACTTGAAGGAGATATTACTCATCAAATGCTTAGGAATCTACTACACAGAAGTATCCATAGCAACAGCCACAAGCACTTGATGGACAGTACTCACATTGTCCCATCATCACTCCACTTAAATGCCTTTCATCTATTGATTGGATCCACCTTTCTTAGTCTGCCAAGAGAATCTCCTCAACGCCAGCAGTCCTTCCCAAAGCAGTGGCAACACTCAAAATATTTATCAATTGGCACAGCCTGCTCGGGAACCAGTCACAGAAGTGGTTCTGGCTGGAAGAGAAAGCTGTGCAGCCGTACTACGGCTTACTGACTGAAAACTCGGTACTTTCATCAAGTGCTGGAATCTTACACTTCCGGAAGGTCTAGGGGTCTCTAGCAGGTTTTTCTTGTTTGCTGTTGTAAGAACTAGCCCATGAACGTATTTGTTGTTTGTTTGTGTGTTGAAGAACAACTCCTGGGAAATTTGTCAGAATCCGTGCAATCAAAATGATTTCAGTGATTCTCCAAGGTAACCCAGAGTTCATGCAGCTGCAGTTTCTCCACTGATCACAGTGATCCACCCCACCCAGAACTTTCCTCAGGAAGGGAATCTTTGGGGGATGGCCATCTGGATCATATTATGCTAATTAGAGTATCCAGAAAAAGCAAGGTGGCAATGTTTCCATCACAGCATGGGTCCACTACTCTTTAGACACATTCACCCTCTTCCTTTCATGCCTTCCTTTATCTCCAGTGAATGAGCACTTGATGTTTCTAACGACATTAAAAAGTAAGATTGCCAGACATTATTCTCTGAATAATGTACATCTCTGTAATGGCTATAATCGCTACACGGTTAAGGACAGTTGGGGTACTGAGCTAAAATTATTATAATAATGATAAAAACAAGAGATTATTGTGCATATGGGAAAACTTCAGCCTCAGTTTGGATGCACTGAGTTACAAACACCAGCCCCTCATATGGCCAGCAGCTTTTCCTTGTGTCTGATTTCCAGTAAGTTTTACCTAGCCATTTCCATGGTTTTTTTTTTTTTTTATATGTTTGTAGAGTAAAAGGCTCTGATTATTAAAGAGGCATCGTGAGTGTATAAGTAGGAGGTCATGAGTAAGAGTAAATGGGGCTTTCCAACTTCACTTCATGGTGTCTCTCATATAATCTCTCTAAAACCTCAGGAAAATGAGACTGTTATTCTTATCTGCAACCTAGAGAAGTGATGAGAACTTTGCTGCCAAATTCATTAACACATTGACATTTTTACCTCCAGTTCTACTCCTCTGCTATGAAAATGAAGAGAAATAAAAAGTAGAGCATGGCAAAAAGGTGATATTCTGGGCAGGGAGATGATTCGATGACTAAGCAGGAGGACCCGAGTTTAAATCCTCAGCACCCATACAAAAGCGGGGCATATCTGGGTGTGCCTGTCACCTCAGCGTGAGGGGACAGAGACAAGATGATGCCAAGAGCTCTCTGGCCACCCAGCTAGAAGAAAAAAAACAAACTTTAGATTCAGAAATATGTGTGGGCTCTCTCTCCCCCTCTCCCTCTCTCCCTAACTCTTTCCCTCATCACTTAAGAAACAAGGGGCAGTGTATTTAGGATGATCTGACACATTCTAAAACATGTTGGTTTAGAATCTAATACACTGTGCATGAACAGAAAACAAAAGAGTAAATTTAATAGCAAAAGATTTTCTCAGATACAACAAGACTGCAAACTGCCAGTTTGGGTTCTTGCAGACAGATGTTAAGGACACATAAAGACTGGGTTTTTGGTTTTTGGTTTTGTTTTTTGTTTTCAATTGTCTTATGTTCCTTTGATCTCAGGATCACAAAATGGCTGTGACAGCTCCAGCCATCACATTCTCATTTTAGACAGAAAGAATACGACAAGTGTAAAGAACCAATTTCCTTCTCACAAGTCGTTGCCATTGGCCTTTGACAAGAATTCTGAATCTCACTGATTCAAGCTATTTAACATGGCTATCGCCTAGCAGCAAATGAGAAGACTTTTGTTGTCAGCATTTGTAAAGAGGAAGGAGTCGGTAATAGGGGTCAACATACTCATCAAGCTTGCTTTTGACCAGCACATAGACGGCTCTTGATGGATATAGCATTCCAGCTTAGACCACACAGGTTGGAGGACTAATATGAGTCACAAGAAGTCTCCCAGAGTATTTGTCTTTCCGACCTTCTCCACATGCTCTTCAAGAACTATAGAAACCTCCATCACCCCGTTGAATATTTTGTGATTCCTAGAGGATAGGCTTAGAAATCGAACTCTGAAACACACAGCGTGCTGAGCTATACCCCGCTCCCCACTGCGCTCCTGTTTCTCCCTGCGTTGGCTATGCACTGTAATCGGAGGCGAGGCTATTGGAAGTGTGAGCTGCCACCAGCCACCATGAGAGCTACAGTCCTGCTGCTCCACTGCCTTCGCCATTGGCGGATTTGCTCCCATAAAAGAGCTGCTCTCTTCAGGACATTCTCACAGGATACAAACCCACAGTCCAGCGAATGGCGATTCCACAGTCTTCTAAGTTCGGGTGGCAAAGACACACCACGAGTGGGTCAACCCCTCCCTCACCAGCCAGCTCCCAAGGGTATTTCTTCTGCCTTGGTACACTCATTATTTGTAGAGTTTGCGTTGAAATAATTCTTTCCTTCTCTAGTGTTACCTGAGTGCCCCCACCCCCCACCCCCCACCCCCCGCCAAAAAAACCCAAGTGAAATTTCATTACAGCGAACTATGGGATCACACCTGAGCCCCACCCCTATCAGAGTGATTCTTCAGTTCTTGGAAGTTTCTGTTGGATCAGTCTCCCATATGTTGGGTTTTCTTCAGAGATGATTTTTGTTTCCTCGTATAAATATCCTCAAGAGCCTCAAAAACTTTGCAGTGATGACTGGACACCCCCTGATGTATTCAGATTAATGGGTATATGATAGTGCCTGGCCATGCATGTAAAGCTTAATGTACTGTCTTCATGTCTCCTCTGTCTATGGCCATTCAGCTGGTTTGAAGAATCAGACTCTAGTTCATCAGGCTTGCCTGACAAGCACTTTTAACCACTCAGCCGTCTTTTTAACCCCATGTCTTAATTTTTTTCAGACTCACTTCAGGACAGCAGACAAAAGTCATACCAGGGAGAGTTTGTGGCAAAAACACTGCAAACTTCTTTTCCTCGTGTCCCTAAAACTGGATTTTAAGTTCAAGACTGAATTTCCATTTGGTATGGAGAAAAGTCTGCTAACAGTGTGAAACATGATCTTGGGGTTCAGTGATGAGAAAGGGGGAAGTGGCTCAGAAGCCAGAGCACAGTCTTGGTTAGATACCCACATGTAGAGGAACTAGAAAGTAGCTGGAATGATCCATACACAATAGTAAATGTCTTGAGTTAATATCAAATCCAGATATGAAAATATAAAATTAACATTACACAGGAGCAGCAACCTGGACTCAAGCTGGGCAATGAGCAGCAGAAGAAGAAGAAGCAGAGGACTCAGAAGGGCCCCAGCTCCACTTGTAAACTGGATTTTCACATTTCCTGAAACATGGGAAGTTCCTTAGAATCTGTGTCTAGAAGAAGGACAGGTGAGACAATGGCTTTCAAGTAACCATGACAGTAAATACTCTTTGAAAAGCTGAGTGTCGAATTCCTGCATGAAACCACATTCAGAAAGATCAAAGAACATATGGGACCTGGTAATCTAGGTCAATAATGAAGTTTGTGGGAATATGGGTGTGTGATCACATTTTACAAACAGCTCTTTGTAGGGCTAGAAAGAAGCCTCAGCTATTAAGAGTGCTTGCTGCTCTTCTAGAGTACCAAAATTTGATTCTTAGCACTCACATTGAGTAGATCACAAACTCCTGTAATTCCAGCTCCAGGGGATCCAATGCCCTTTTTGAACACTGTAGACACCCATATATGTATGTACACACTCAAACACACACATATGCATAAAATAAAAATAAAAATAATTTTCCACTTTACACCATAACATCCATGAAATAGCTATAAAAAAAAAAGCTCTAGATCTTACCCTGAGTTTGACATGATTGCCGAGGTCCCCTGAGTCATACTGAGATCTATTGAGTGAATGGGTCCCCAAGTGTAGGTAGGACATGAACTCCAGTGAAGAGTCACAGTTTTGTTCCTCTTCCACCTGAGGTAAATGATTTCTTCTCAGAAATAGCTTCTCTCTTTGGGACACATAACTCTCTGGGATGCAAACAGGGACTGAAATTTTGACATAGGTAATTCACTTCAGATGGGTATGATATTTATTTCCACAAAATCATCTTACTTTTTTTTCTTCACTCTATTGGGTCAAATTCTTATTAATAAAATGTGTGCTACTGGAATGAAAAAAAAAACCACTTTTGTTACTTAATCCACGAGCAGTCATTTCTAGTTGGCCTGAATAAATGTCATGAGAAGTAGGGAAAAATATAATTCATGAGAAAAATGCAATTTTATGCTTACTGTTCTCTTGCCAAATTAAGTATTATGGTTGGAAATTTAGGGTGGAGGCTCACTTTGGAAAAAAGCGATCAGACACTCCAGTTTGCTTTCATCATCAAAGGCTTTTTAAGAGCTCAGACGGATCATGAGCACTTCACATGTTAGTGGGGGAATAATCTTCCTTTGCAAAGATAGTACGGAATTTATTAAAGCACTGTTGAGATTTCTACGCTTGGCTAGAAATGCTTTTCATATCTTTTCTTTTCAATATTCAATTTTGAGGTCATCAAAATATGATAGAAAAATACATCATCCACCCCAGAAACAGTGTTGTCTTGAACTTCTCTAAATGGTAGCAGAGTCTTGATGGGCTTCCTTGTCCTTTCCAAAGCTTTCTGTAAATGAGTCCTTAATCTCTGGAATTTAACAGAGAAAGGGAAGTAAAAAAACAAAACAAAACAAAAGGTCCATTTTTTTAAGAGACTTTAAAAACTGTCATCCAATTGATTTCTCTTATCTTTGTCATAAGGGCACTGCTGTTCAAGCCACAACTATTTAGGATCTGCTCATAGATACTGATAGAGATGACCTTGTTGGAAAGTTGAATTTCGCTAAAAATTCCATAGAGGAGAAAGAAAGCATAGGTGTGTGTGTGTGTGTGTGTGTGTGTGTGTGTGTGTGTGTGTGTGTGTTTCAATGGATGTGTCAGAAGCAAAATTTATATTTGAAAACAAACTTGAAGTATTTCATATCCTCATTGAGGTTAAAACCAGACACTCAAAGTGGCATCCAACAGACTGAATGTCACTCACACTATTACATACTACAGCATGAATAGTAGTGACACATGACTATGTATATGTGTAACTTATGGTGACAAAATTTCAAATTGGTCCTCAAAAAAAACTTCCCAGTTTAAGTGGATAGTTTATGCTTAAGTTGAGAGCTTTCAATAGTGGTACTTTACTTAGAAGGTCATAGGGAATTTTCTCTTAAGTATTCAGGGTAAGGTTACTTTCTTCACTCTTCGTATTCATCCTTTAGACCCTCACAGACTACTTTCCAGCTCTTTTAAGGACAATGTAATAAGAAGTCAACAAATGACCCACTGCTACTTTACACTACAGAAATTATACTTTGGAGCTGAGGAAATGCTAAGTGACTAAAAGCCCTTCCTACCTAAGTGTGAGAACCACAGCTCCAATCCTTACCATTCACATAAATGCCCCACCACCAGTAGACAGGAGAAATGGAGACCAGAAATCTCATGGTAAGCTGACTAGACACTCAAAGTGGCAGCCATTGTTTCTCTGAGGTCTCAGCATCCAATGGGCTGACTGTTGCTCACAGAATGACATTTAGCTAGAATGGCCAAATTGGTTAGCTCTGGGTTCAAGTGAGAGGTCCTGCTTCAATATATATAGTGGAGCCCAATCAAAGAAGACACTCAGTGCCCATCTTTGGCTTCCACACATTTGCACACACATGTTCACTCACACACACACACACACATGAAAACATTCGTAAAAGCATGCCTATCATACACACATGCATGCAAAAAAAGAAAAAAGAAAAATAAGTTCTCTATATCACTATATGTCTGTGGTCAAATTTACACCCTTCACACACACATTAAAACCATTTAGATACACAGTAGTATCACAAACTCAGTGTAAGAACCCCCAAAATGTGTAATGTAAGCATCTGATATGACATATTTTATCAGCAAAGTTTTTCTTGTCATGTATAATGTATACACTCTCTTAGTGGAGCCTGGTGTCCCATTTACTTCTAGGCCCTAGGATGTCCACAATTGATTTTTGATCAAGTGTTTAATCACCACAATTTTCCAAATTAACAAAAAAATTGAAAGCTGCCTTGATACAGTTTTAATTTATGATTAAAAATTATTGCCCTTGAGGTTGTGTTAGGGTTTGCTATGAGGATAAAAACAAAATTATTTTTTCCACACGAAAAGGAAATGTGTAATGAAAACTTAGACACCAAGATATTAAGCAAATTTCATGCATGGCTTGCAAAATTGTATCTGAGATTTCTGGCAGAAATGTGATCATGTTTGTACCAGGAGAACTCTCATTGTCAAGAATAATGTAATCCAAATATTTTAGTTCCCAGTGAGAGGGGAATAAATAAGACAAGTACTGCCCATGAATTCTGGCCACCAAGACTGGATGTAAGATATCTGAATGAGGAAATAGGATTTGGTGTCAAGCCTAATAAAACTAAGAACTGTTTATTGATGGGCAAGAGGAAGAGATGGGTTGAGAATTGCTGTATTCCCTGCTGAGAGAATATTTTTGACTTGGGACAAAAATAATATTCACAGTTTCTCTTTGGAGTCATTATTGCTCCTGGGCTCTCACTCATTGAACCTCACAGGGGTCATCTGGGCCTCTGTCATCTCTAATTCTCTCCACTTCAGTGAATCATACTACATGCTGCCAGGATGACCACCCAGAAAGTCCTGTTTATGTAGGACTTGGCTTGTGCATTGCTGTTCATCGGAAGAACCAAGCATCTGATTCGGGACTTCCACAGTGCTTTTCACCTTCTTTCTGCTCATTGATGGGGATGTGGTTGTCCATAGGACTCAGTCACCAAATGGCAACTCTTCGGTTATACTTCTCTTCTTGTTATTGTACACACTGGACTTCGGCACAGTTGTTGTGGAATAATCCTTCTGTATACTGTGAATCCGTATTATTCTTATTGGTGAATAAAAAGCTAACAGGCCAGTAGCAAGGCAGGAAGTACAGGTTGGACAGGCAGACACAGTGGACTCTGGGAAAAAGAAGGGCAGAATCAAGAGAGATTCCAGCCAACCACTGAGGAAGCAGGATGTGCAGAAAATGATGTAACTAGCCATGAACTATGTGCAAATAGATGAAAATATGGGTTAATTTAAATGTAAGAGTTAGGTAGTTACAAGCCTAAACTATTTGCAGAGGATTTACAAAAAAGATTAAGCCTCTGAGTGGTTATTCAAGACTGGCAGTTGGCACAGGAAAACTCCACTTATATGTGGCACCCAGCATCCAAGGCCACATACGTCCACATGAAACCTGAGAAAACTTAAAAAAAATTTTTTGTAATTAAGAAAAATTTTCCATTCATTTTACACAGCAATCAAATATCCCCCTCTTCCCTCCTCCCACCTCCCAGCCTCCCCCTCCCAAGCCCCGCCCCAACCCGCTCCCCCCCCCCCCAGCCAGGTAGATCAAGCTGCACAATTGACTCACCATGCAGAGGGCCTAGTCCAGTGCCATGCAGGATCCACAGCCATCGATCCAGCTTTTATGAGTTCCCACTAGTTTGGTTTGGTCTTCTCTGCAGGTTTCTCCATCATGGTCTTGATGCACTTGGTCATAAAATCCCTCTTCTGTCTCTCTTTGACTGGACTCCTGAAGCTCTGCCTGGTGTATGGCTGTGGATCTCTGTATCTGCTACCATCAGTCATTGGAGAAAAGCTCTGTGATGACAAGGTATTCACCTATCTGAACACTGGGGTAAGCCAGTTCAGTTCAGGTATCCTCTCAGCTATTTCTAGTAGTCCAAGCTAAGGTCATCCTTGGGGATTGCTGACAACTTCCCTAGCACCAGCTTTATCTCTATCCCCATGATATCTCCCTCTATTATGGTATCTCTTTCATTGCTTTCCCATTCCATCCTTGTTCCAGCTCAACCATTTCATTCCCTTATGTTCTCATCCCCTATTGCCTACCCTCCCATTGCCCACCCTTCACCCCCAGTCTACTCATGGAGATCTCATTTATTTCCCCTTCCCAGGGTGATCCATGTGTCTTTCTTCGCATCCTTCTTGTTAGCTAGCTTCTCTGGAGTTCCAAAACCACAGAAAATAAAATCAAGTGCCGTTTCTTGGTAACTGTCTTTCCTTGGATGGGTTTTGTTTGCTAGTGGCAAGCAGAGGCACAGTTCCTTTAAGACATAGCTTCCTGGTTTATGCTGTCAGCATGGAAGGATCTTTTGGGAAGTCCTGCTACAGAGCACTTGAATGGGGTTTGTGGGTGGTGGGCTACGCATTACTTGGTGGCAGCATGGACCCAACAACTTCCCAGAGTTAGGGTGGTAAACGTGGCTCTCATGCCAGTACCTCTGCCATGAATCTAGTTGCTTGGAGAACCATGCTTAGCAGTGTCAGCTGCCAAAGCAGAGGCTTTGGTCCTAGCCAAGTTGCTTAGCGGTTTAAAGTTTGGCTCAAGTGGTCAGAAAAGGATAGAGATTCACAGTAAAGAAACTTCAGGTAGGAAAAGCCTCTAAATGGGTCACAGTGTGTTTAAAAATATACATAGGCTTGGGAGAGAAAAGAAAAAGGGTAGAGAAAATCCTTAAAAAAAAGAATAGAGTAATAAAAATATAATAAGCCATGTAAAGATGGAAAATACAGAGAGTCTAGATCCTGCATATTATTGTGTTGTCTGATTTTTTTTGGCAGCTAAGAGACACTGGATTATGAAAACTGCAAGATTCAACCAACCTATATAATTTAAAGATATCTTTACTTCAAAATTTAAGTCAAAAATGTATTACTTGTGGGGAGAAGTTATGCTTTTATTGCCACAGGAAATAAGAGACTGTGGATTCATTCCGGATTAAAGGAAACCAGGTTTGTTTGAGGAAGACCCCCTGAAATACTGATTACAGACATAAAAAATAAACCTAGAAGACCTACATGATACATGATGTATATTTTACCTGCTCAAACATAAAACAAAAAATCATCTTTGACTGACATGTACACTGCACAGTCTATACTTGTATTAATGCAGATATGTATGTTACCTTTAAAAGTTTATGTATTTTCAGAACAAGGGGACCAGACACCAATGAAAATGCATGGTGATATAACATCTTAAAATGCCTCTGGTACAGTCTCCTCAGAATTCTTCATCTAGCATCCAGAACAGCTTGAAGGCTGCTGGCTGAGATGATCCAGCCTCACAGAATACTCAAGTCAGGACTTGACCATAATCCTAAATTTTCTCAGGGTCCCCCAAAGATTGCCAGCACTCCCAATCAGCAGGAAGTAGCCTGGAAAACTATGTCCACATTCCCCCCAAAATTGGGTTATGAATATTTATTATTATTTAAGGGTGGTTGGTTATAAGTTGTTATTGGTAATAGGGAAAAAATCTGAACAAAGGACATTAGATCCAGGGATCTCATTCTAAAAGGAAAAGGGGGGATATAGAAATGATAGGATAAAAAGGTAGATTATTGAATCTACTTTAATCTAAAATACTAATCTTGAATATTTTACAGTGGTATGTATTTTAGTTTATTGATACAAATTTAAAGTTAATTTTGTTATACTGTATGTATACTTCTACTCTTGTTTGGGATATTGTACTTATGCAGTTCATTTAAAATGTAATATATAAGAAATACAGGTTAATAGTCATCTATAATAGTCAATCTTATAGTCATGTTAGGTATGTTTTCAACATCATACACAGCTATGTTAGAATAGATAGATGGTCTTCAAACACTTCAAATACCTACAGAATATGGCATTTAATATGTTTAATATCTAAGGATTTTCATGACAGTCAAACTTGTCTGTTCCTGGCAGCACCAATTTACTTCAGGGAAGATGATGTGCTGTGGGATGGTCTGTATGTCAAATGTGTTGCTCTGATTGGTCAATAAATACAACAATGAGTGACCAGTAGCCAGGCAGGAAGTATAGGTGGGACTAACAGAGAGGAGAGTAGAGAGAACAGGAAGGTGGAGGGAGACACTGCCAGCCACCGCCATGACAAGCAGCATGTGAAGATGCCGGTAAGTCACAAGCCGTGTGGCAAGGTATAGATTTATAGAAACTGATTAATTTAAGATGTAAGAACTAGATAGCTAGAAGCCTGAGTCACTAGGCCAAACAGTTTAAATGGTATAAGCATCTGTGTGTTTATTTTATAAGTGGGCTGTCAGACTGACAGGGCTTGGTGGGACCAGGAGAGAAAACTCTGCAGCTACAATGATGGGCTTTGAGGAAACTCCATATGGAATTTTTTTTTTCATGGGAAAAGCTAGCCTTGTGGGCAAAGAAACTGCCCTTGCCTCAGTTGCTGACTAAATACTGTCTAAACTGGACTAGAAGGACACAGGAAGGCAACTGCCAGACTTTGCCAAAACATGATAGGACAGTCCTTCAGAATTTCCTGCCTCGCAGAAAAGTCTGTCAGATATGCTAGGCCCATCGGCCAAAGATGGATGCCCCAGCGTTACAGAGGAACTTTGGATCCCAATTGTTAGGTAACATTTTACCCTTCTGGTGTCTTTGTTGGAGTTGAAGACTAGATAGTTATAGTTTTCCTTAGTTATGATAAAAGGTAAATTAGATACAAAATTTTGGACTCACAAAAATAAGAAAAATGATAGAGTAGTTTTCTCTAGTTTTGTCAAATACAAATGGACTGGATATTGTAACTCTAATGCTTACTTAATAACTGTTCTGTTATGTACATAGTTTTTCTATGTTAAAAACCTTCTTTTAATTAGACAGAAAGGGAGAAATACTGTGGAATAATCCTTTTGTACACAGTGAATCTGTATTACTCTTGGCTTTTTATTAAGCAATGACAATCCAGTAGCCATCCATGCAGGAAATATAAGTGAGGCAGCTAGACACAGAGTACTCTGGGAGGAGGAAGGACAGAGTCAGGAGAGATGCCAGCCAGCCACCAAGAAAACAGGGCATGTAGAAAATGAATTATCAAGCCATGATCCATGTGGCAAAGCATAGATAAAAATATGGGTTAATTTAAATGTAAGAGTTAGGTTTTTACAAGCCTCAACTATTTGCCAAGCATTTGCAAATAATATTAAGCCTCTGAGTGGTTGTTCAAGAGCAGCTGTTGGCACATGAAAACTCTACCTACACACAGTGGGGACACATGCTACCTTGCTCTAAAATAATGTTTATGTAGAAACAAAGCAAAACAGAAAAAAAAACTAGTCTGCTGCATTTAATTTCTAACTTGTTAGTGTGGCAAATCATATTTTGTTCTTATTTAAGCCCTGGCAATTTGAAATATCTGGTGCTAAGAATTATTTTATGATTGACCTTTTTATTTACTGTATATGTGTTTACTATATATATTTTTTTTCAAAAAATTCCAAATGCAAATTTGGTGGGGTTTTTTTATACCTTAATGAAGAATAGTTTTTCATTAAAGAAAAAGTAGTCACTCTCTCCATTAACATGGTAGTGGATGACAAGCAGATTCTAAAAGAAGCCATCAAGCAATTTCATCTCTTTTGGCTAGGAAATCATTAGAAAACCAAGATGAGCTTGAGGCAATAATAATGACAGTTGAACACTTAGGAAAGGTGTTGGGGGGCGGGGGCAGGTAGCTTATTCCATAAAATGTTTGTCTCACGCCCATAGGAACCCGAATTCAATACTTAGAACCTACGTAAAAGGCGGCTGAGATGGCTCAGTGGGTAAAAGCACTTGTCTTGTGTTGCTTGTCAGTTTCCAAACTGAAAATCCTCCCCAGAAGGTAATAGAAGACTCATGAGATTCAGGGACTAAATATAAAGTCAAAGTCTGGGAGAATGGAATCTTGGAATATTCTGCATGGCCCCTCTCCAGAAGTATACAAAGGAGTAAGCAATGTCTGGTGGAGGAGACTCTGACCAGCTGAAGAGAGACCATCTGGCTGTCTAGTTTCATGTGGCTGCATGGAGAGACTCAGGCTTGCAGCTTTCATGCATGCTCACCTATGTTGGGATGGGCTTTTTAGAGATGCAGCTAGCTGTTAGGAGTTATTACTGCTCTTTGTAAGTAACTCCTCTCCCATACTCATGTTAGTAACCACAACAAAAACTCATTAGTTCACAAAGCTGAGTACTGGTATAATTGTTACTTTGATCTGTCATGGATTCTCTTTCTGGGATTGAAAGGACACATGTTTCTATTCACTCTTCTATGTTTCTCCTGGGTATAATCTATCACACAATACTAAACAATCCTGATGACCCAAGCTCAAACCAAGAAACCCATAATAGAAGGAAAGAAATTACTTTCAAAAGTTGTTCTATGACCTCCACACATGCCATGGTAGAAGTGTGCCTGCATTCATAATGCATGACACACACACACACACACACACACACACACACACACATACACACACACACAGACATCATACATATATCACATACACCTACATCATACATAAACACTAACTATTATTGTTGTTGCTAAAATACTAGTAAAGATAAGAGAACCCTTTGTAAAACTATCAGTGTGATGGTGTAGGCTTTAGTCCAAATGCTTAGAAGGTGGGTACAGAAAAAACCATATGTCTCAGTACTCAGCCAATCTAGTCTACTTGATTAGTTCCAGGTGAATGAGAGACCCTGTCTCAATATTCCTGAGGATGACAAAGTTTCTTTAGGTTTCACATGCATGCACATACATGTGTGTATGCACCTGCACACACACACACACACATATATATATATATATATATATATATATATATATATATATATCCCCATGTGCACATACACATACACATAATACATTTTTAAAGACTTAGGAAGATTACAGAAGATATTTGCTATGAGGAAAAGAGATCTTTTAAAGTCCATTCAATGAAATTCAATAGCCTTGAAGATCATGTGGTCTAATCCTGCCACCTTTGAATCAACTCTTTTTGCAATGCTTTACAAATAGAAGCTAATTGATTGAAAATTAGAAGGAATAGAATTAGTTCTTGTCCAGATAATATAAATTATGCCAATCAGCTGTATGGTTAGAGAATAGTCTTGTGTGTTTTGAAGCTATTTGTAATTCATTTCATAAATGAATTGAGTCCTTTGAGTTCTTCAGTCTGTTATTACATCCTCCTGGTTCCCTCATTCATTAATGCCTTCAAAAATATCACAGGAACATGTGCATTTTATATGCTTGTATGAAGTCATGAAAATTACTTTCAAATTTGTCCTTGAGCTTCAGTGACATCCCCTACCCACAGTCATCCCCCCCCACCTCCATAAAAAGTAACAGCCTAGACAGAAAGCCATCAAAGAGAACTCTTAAAAGTTGTGATAAGAATGCTGAAGTGTAGCTCTCCACAACTGATGACTTCTGGCTGTGCAGCAGGTAGGGAAGGACATAGTTTTCTTTAAGAGGCTGACTACTGAGAATATGACCATGTTCAAGTGAGTATATTGGCAATACAAATTGGACCTTCTCCCTCTTCTCCTTCTCCTTCTCCTTCTCCTTCTCCTTCTCCTTCTCCTTCTCCTTCTCCTCCTCCTCCTCTTGTTCTTCTAGTGGAGAGGATGTCACAAGGGTTGGAAGGCAGAATTGGAAGGATTGGGAAGTGAGTGTGTTTGGGGTGCTTAATGTGAAATTCCCAAATAATCATTAAAAATATTATGTTGAAAAAAATCCTTTAATGAGCAAGTTAAATTTCTGTCACTGATACTAAATTATTATAGCTGTTATTTGAAAAGTTCAAACTAAAGATCAAGATAAACATCACATCAGTAAAGGTAGGAGAATGGGATGAGATAGCCATAATTGTTAAAAACCACCTGTGGGACAGAGATAACAGAAGTACCTAGAATCAATACTGAGAAAATTCAAGGTGCCATGAGAGCAGATAGAGTAGAAAGAAGCATGATAGTGTCTTTACTTCAACATATTTATTTAAGCATGATATTCATTTTAAACTTAAATGAATTTGAAATTTGAATTTATCTGAATTTCTCCTATACAATTTCTTGGACAACATTGTATTTTCTTAACATGGTTGAAAATAATGTCTCATTTTATATAGACTACTTATAGTATTACTTTTACATTTGTCCTATAGAAAAGTGTGAAATATCCCACTTCCACTTAAATCTGGGTGAAATGATGCTATGTGACTCTGATGCTAGGTCACAAATGACATCCTTTTGGGGCTCTTGCTCTGGAAACACAATTGCCATGTTGCGAAGAGGCCAGAGAAAATTGAGGAGAAATGTCCTCCGAGGAGTGACGGCTCAGTAGGCGAAGCCCCTTGAGACCAAGCCTGATGGCTTGAGTTCAGCTGTAGAATCCAGATGGTGGAGGGAGAGACATCAATCCCACAAACTGCCCTCTGACGTCTACACAAGTTTCCTCATGTATATGCGCACCTACACAAGCCTACAAAATAAACAAGTAGACATAATTTTAAATTTTTTTTTAAAAGAACAAACACACAACCTCATGTGAGTTGGCATCTTCTAGCCCTCACCTTATTCTCTAAAATAATGACCAACCATCTTGGATATAGTTTCTTGGCTCAGTTGAATCATCTCAACCAGTGCCTCATGTAATAGAGAAACAAGCTTGTCCTTCCAAAGCATGTACAAATTGTAAGTCAGTGCACTAAATAAGTGAGTGTTGTTTTCAGTGGCATGTCTTCAAGTGGTTTGTATTGGTAGATAACCAAAATTTCTTATTAAAGCAGATGATACGTGGAGATTAGGATTCTGAGCATTTCTAAAAAAATTCAAAGTTTGTAATAAAGAAATTTTAGGAAATGAGTATATTTTACTGTTTGTCCATGAGATATGAAAATGTGGAGAAAATAAGAATCCCTTGTTTTCTCTGGGCTTATGTGAAACTCTGTAGATGTGTTTTGTCTCTAATTATACAGCAATTTCAGAACAAATTCAGAGGGCTTGTTTGTAATCTCCTCTGCTGTTCGTGAACAAGAATTCAGATGGAAAATCCTGAATGTGTTTTTGTGTGGGAGTGTATCCTCTGAGGGTTTATGTTGCTTACTACTGTGTGTGTTTTGGCTCTTATGAGTCTTCCTGGCTCAGGATATAGACATCAGCATTGTTTTGAGACCCTCAAGTTCACATTCAGCAGATTTCTTTATCTCCTTCCAATATCACTCCCAGGACAATCATTTTTTCCCTTCCTAAATTCAGATACCTCTGCCAGACCCTATGAATTTCCCTCAGTTCTCTGTATGCCTTTCCAGCATTACTTCTCTGTAGAGTAAAGACATACTAATTATGAAAGCATATCATTTATAATATAATGATTTCATTGTATTAGTGTTGTGCTAGGATTGAACCCAGGGCCATGAGCATGCTGGGCTTAGCTGTATTGTAATTGTATTGTATATGTCATTGTAATCATTGAAGCTTAGCACTGAATGGAATGAGGTATATCCACTTTGGTGTGTAACCATAACCACCAACTGTCTCCAGAACATCTCATTCTTCCAATCAGAAAGTCTGTAGCTATTAAATAATGTCCCCAGCCTTTGGCAACTAATATTTTACTTTCTAACTCTGTGAACTGCACTGTTGTATATATGTCATATGTCTGTACCTCATTTACTTTAGCACAATACTCTGTGATAATTTCTATTGTAGCATATACAAGAATTCTCAAATTTTCTGCTCAATAATATTCCATTTTGTTAAATGCCACATTTTCGTTCTTCCATTCATCCACTAATGGGCATTTAAGCTATTTCCATGCTTTTGTCTGTTGTGAATGATTCACTCAAAACTGATCTATTAATATCTGGTTGAAACTCTGCTATCTGCTCTTACCAATGCCTACAAGTACAATTACTGCACCAGGTAGTCATGTGTTTTTAATCTTTATTTAAATCTTTGAGGAAGCACCATTCTTGAGAGGTAGTACTTTAAAGAAGGAGCACCCAACTCACAAATGTATCATCTGGTGACAAATTTTATCACCTTTTATCACATTATAGCAACAACAACCTGTCGGTACTAATATAATACAAAACTTGATCCTAGGGCAGCTTTGAAGCAAATTGTTACTTCCTACCTCTACCATAATTACTGAACATACTTTGAAATAAAATTTTCACGTAAAAACAACAAAGTAAATAACAGAAACTAAAACAAAACCCTTGGTCAAAGCAATAAGATAAAGATTTTCTACGACAGAATTTATTTGCTCTCTTTATCACAACACATTTTAGGTTTCCTAAAACATAATGAATTATATTGTATTGTGTTGTTTGTTGTGGCATTATATTTCTAGTGTGTGTGTGTTTAGAAATATCTTTGTACTGTTGCCTAACCAAGTCGACAATAATGTGCTTCCTTAAATGTTGTGGAATATTCTTTTACACTGTATGAAGATATGTCACTGTGATTGATTTAATAAAAAGCTAAATGGCCAATAGCTAGGCAGGATTTTGGGAGCAGAAGGAATGCTCAGAGAATTAATAGAAATGGGTTAATTTAAGTTATAAAAACTAGTTAGAAAACAAGCCTAAGCTATCACCTGAGGTTTCATAAATAATAAGAAGTCGCTGTCTTATTGATTTGGGAGCCAGCTGGTGGGACAGAGAATGACTCAGTAACCATAAAAACAAAATGATTATCTTTATAAAGTACTTCAGGTCTACATTCAGTTCATCATTTTCTAGTTCCTAGTTCCATCATAGTTGGGTTTCATGTTACTCAGGAAGTTACTCATTTTGAAATATTATAGATCACAAATTCTTGACAATTTATATTTTCATTAAAGATCATAATGATTTGAAGATGCAGTATCCCCTACAAACTTAGTTCCCAGCAGATGATACAAATCGAGAGGAGACTGGATCATGAGGCTCTAGCTTAATCAATGGGCTGAGTCAGTGATGAGTTCCTTCTGAATGGCCTGTTAGAAGTGGATCCTAGTGTGAGGAAGTTGGTTACTGTGGAATGCCTTTAGCACTCTCCACTTCCTGGACATGGCCATATTTGCTCAATTTGCTCCATTTTGCTCCCAGCCACAATGTTTCAATCCACAGTCCCAGAATCCATGTAATCAAATGACCACAGACTAAAATCTTGATACTGTGAGCCAAAAATAGTTCTTTCCTCGACTAAGTTGTTTCTTTCAGATTTTTTTTTCTTGTAACAACAAAGGGCTTGCAGCAAAATTTATTTAATATTCTATCTGTGTCACCTGTCACCTTCTAGAGCACTCAAAGAAGTCAGTGTTCAGCAAATGCAGTCTTGGAAGCCTCCACTTAATGTTGACTACCTTTCTGGTATCAAAGCATGCTCCCTTCTGTCCATAAGCTTTTGTGGAATCCTTACTGCTCACAGCTGCCATCACCATTTTGTCTCAAGTCCAAACAGTTCTAACTGGCTATTCCTTTCTAACCTAAACCCTTTTCTACTTCTAAGTTTCTTTACATTTCCACGAATGCCATTCTCCACCTAACCAAACTCCACTCATTGTTTAGATCATAGTTCAAATTCTTCTTCTTCCGCAAGCCTTTCCCAAGCTTCTCAGTCGGCTTTATTCTCTGTGTACTCTCCTGGCTGTTTTTATCTGTAAGTCACAGTGTTGACCAGAGCATACTTTGTGCTTTGTTGCCCAGTGATCTTATCTAGGGGCTTGACTTCCCAATGGAAAACACAAAGATAGAAATAATTACCCTCTTATCTGCCTCATCTTTCCCACAAAATAAATAAAAATCTCTATATAGAAGGATAAACTAATAAATATTTTCAAAAGACACCTAATTAGTAAAAACATACTAGGATCTTATTCACTATCTGTTTATGAACATTACCTTGGGTTTGTAGTTACTCTAAAAATATTATGTATATGTTTTTATTTTATTCATTTGTAGGTTAGAAACAACACTCTTTTAATTTTAACAGTATTGGAATGATCATGAAGACATTATCCTCTAAGCATTGTTTTCCACTTGAACTCAGAGTGTTTCAGTTGAACACAGTATTTACCAAGCTGAGCAATAACCTGTCTTCCTGGAAAATCTCCAAACAGTGTTATCTTAATGACAGAGAAGGAATTCTCTTTACAACTCATTCTGGTTTTCCTTGTGTGGTGCAAATAAATAAAGCCATAAAGTAAGGTACATGGAAAACACATGTTCCTGCCACTAACTAATAGACAACTTCAAAATCCGTGTAGACACTGGGGTTTGCTCATAATCCTGTTACTAATTTTTGTAGCCCCCGCTTTGCCATGTCTCCTTTTCCAGTGGGATTCATATTTAGGGCAGTACACTGCAGTGTTTGTCACTTTGTTTGGGTCTGTGACAACGATCGTATCACGTCAGTGCTGCTTTCCTGTCCCAGTATGTCAAACAAGGCATAAATGTCAAGTATTTTTAGTCTCTACATCATCACTGTGACTGGATCCCAGACTCCCAGTGCACATTTTGTCTCTAGCGTCCACACTCTCCCTGAGTCATTTCACTGGGGAATAAAAGAGCATTCAACCCCCAATGCTGTTTTCATGCTTGTGCTTCAAACCGTATCTTGGTTCTCTAGAGTACTCAGAGTCACACTAACTCATTTTCTCAACTTTTACAGATAATCACTTTAATTCAATAGAAAAATCTGTTAAAACATTAATAAGTGTTTGAGAGGTAATTTATATGCTTTTGATGTTATTGAAGCCCCTGCATTTTCTAAGGATTTGTTACTATTTGATGAGGTTCAAAGGTGAGCAGTTGGAACACTTACCACTTAAATCCACTAGAGGTCTCAGTTTGTATGTGTATGTGTGTGGCTCCCTGCACACCCCCCCCCTCCCAGGGAAATCTGAGCTACTGTTACTGTGAATACATCTGATAGCAAAATAATGCCAAAAAGAATAGCCATCATGGCAATAATATTAAGTTTTATTCATAATGTTCAGTTTTTGTTATATAGTTTCTGTTACAATCATATTTATTAATCATTTGCAAAAAGTTTTATAAAGGCACAGTATTCTTTGTTTACATGAACACAAAGAGATGTCAATGTTGTTCAATGGGAAGTGTATGTGAGGTGTTTTCTAATGAGTATTTTTTAAATTTTTTTATTCTTTGAAAGTTTCATACTTTTACACAAGGCCTATTAATCTCCTCTAGAGATTCATCTATAAACAACATATTTGGAACTGCCTAATGGCTTGCTCTTTCTTATGATTATTAATCTACAGCTCTAGAAGCCTTGGCTTTGCACCACAGAAGTCATGGATCATAAGTATATGCTAATTAATTTCTAATTTATTCTGAAATGTGAACCAAAGAAGGGAAGAACATGATATTTGGTTTAAAGAGCTTAGGCAAGATACACTGTAGGTCAAGACCTTGACCATGTGTTAGTTATTTCTGAGTTGCTGTGACCACAATACCCAATAGAAATAATTTGTTTTGGCTCATGATTCTGGTAAGTTTAAGGCTATCACCACAGGGAAGGCATGGAGGAGCACCACAGTTCCCACAGAAGTGGGAAGTGTGGAGGAAGGCTGTTAAGAGTCCTGTGGATACAGAATCAATGGAAAGACAGGAAACAGCCAAGAATAACATACATATAAGAAACTATCACTCAAATGATCTACTTTATGCAGCTAGGTCCCAGCCTCAACCAGTAAGAGACCAAGTATTTAAATCAGGAGTCAGTGGCAGACACTTCATATTGAAACCATACCAACCAATGAAGAGAGAGGCATTACCACCAATAATATCATCTACGTTCAATGTAACAGTAACAGAATTCTCCCAAAGTATATTTATGAGTGTTTGTAAAATTTAGTTGTTAAAAAATACATAAATCTATTCTTTTAATTCAGTACTTCAAAAACCACTAATTGTTTTGCCTGGGATTCACCACTTACAATACTTGCTGCCCTTGTGGCATCTTTGAGCACATGGAAAACTTCATCTTGAGTAAGCCTTTGTTGGGTTGATAATTCACCAGCTTCCAGGCTAATGGAACTTAGATGGTTTCTTATTACCAAGGAACTTTCCTGAAGTGACCAGGCCATTGTCTCTGTAAGTGAGAACTGGGGTGAGGACAACAGAATTATCTAGGAAATGGTTTCCATGTGCTGTGTAGCCCAGACATTATTATCAGTCACAATAGCAGTATTCCTCCAGTTTGACTGGCAAGTATATAAATAACAGCTTGTTCATGTTACAATATTCCTTGAAGGGAGCTCCCAGTTTAAAAAAAAATGGAAAGGAACTCAGAATGATTTTGTAATTTTTCAGCTTTCCAAAGTAGCTTAAAAATCATGGCTGTATTAACTTTGGTAGCAGTTATGACACTGATTTCCTAACCACATGTTTAACTGTGGCCGTGTTTTAGTCTGTGGTTGATCCTTTCAAGAAACCTATGTCTTGACCAATGAGCAAAGCTTTTATTGAGTTTCTATTGGATATTAAGTATAATTCTAGAAACCTGCTCTAGAGAGCAAGACTGTAAAAGGAAAAAGACATTGTTTTATTATTAAGAAACATAGAATGTACTTAGAGAGAAAACAAAGAGCATAAAATTCTTCTGAGTACTTGTTTGGGGATATATATCTGCTGGAGGGCTTAGCGTATAAAAACCACAGAGTTCAAAGTAAAATCCTTCCAAGGATTTTATACTAAATAAAGTTCATTTAAAACAAGCATATTTCTTTCTTGATAAATAAAATGACACTATAGTGGGTATAATTCAAAACAGTATCATGTAAAGAAATTTGCCTTGGCTATGGTAGTGATAGGTGGACTGTCTTTGTGTACATTTGTGTGATGAAGCCAAACAGCAAGATCTAATCAATTGCATACTGTTTTAGTTTTCCATGTTGTTTGCAAACTAACACGAGACCTTTAAAAATCATAAAGATAAAATAAACCAATTATCTTACTCTGTCAAAGAAAAAAAGTTCTTCATGCTGAAAAATTGTAAGGGACAGCAAATCAAATTGCCACACATCAGCTTTCTTTCTGTAATAAGGTTGTAACAATCGTTTGAAGTGGGTTCACTTTGAAAAGCTTTAAACGGCACAAAGACCTTGAGTGAGAATATCCTGCATGGTCCCAAAGGTCCCTGGGTTCTTTGGTGTCATGAGTTTTAGTCATCATAACCCCAATACATCTACTATAAGATACCATGATGTACACGTATACTACACATTGTTAAGCATATTATCCCTGCCCCTATGTTTACACTCATTTGATAGAACCAAAGGCTCACTTTGCAGTATAGAATTTGAAATATATCAGTTGAATATGAAGTGTGTAGTCAAGAAATTTAAATGTTCCTCTGGAGAAGTATGGAATTAGTTAGATGTGATGATTAACCTGGGCTGACAGCTCAGTTAAATCTAGAACCACCTTGAAGACAAGTCTCTGGGCACTTATTTGAAGGATTATCTAGACTAAGTTCATGGAGATGGGAAGGCCCACCTGAAAGGATGGATGGCATTGGTTACCATGCTGGTTACTGGTGGAAAAGTCATGAGCTATGATTACTAGAGTTACAGAGAACTTTATTAGAAGGGAGGGCAGGGCAGAGGGGAGCCAGGCCTCGGGGGAGGGAGAGATGGTGGGAGCAGAGCAGAGAGAGGGAAAAGAAAGGGAGGGGTGGGGTCTGCATCCGGCTTTTAAAGGTACAGATTGTGTGACCAGAGCCCCCTGATGATGTAAGACTCAAGACCCAGAGCAGTGCATGTACAGGATCCTAACAGCACCCTGAATGTGAGCAGTACCATTCCCTGACTGGTCACTGTCTACATAGAAAGAAAAAAGGGATGGACATGAAATGATCACAAATATTCATTGCTCTCTGCTTCCTGACTGTGGCCGCAGTGTGACCAGCTGCCTCCCCCTCTGGCTGCCATGCCTTCCCTGTGAAGGGTTGTCCTTTGAAACTTTGAGCCCAGATAAATTATTCTTTAGAAAACTCCACTCAGGCAAGCCCACAATACTTGGCACAGAGAAGAAGTTCAGAAGCCAAATTGGAGTGTGTTAAAAGGGATTCTAATATAGACTTTAGGCACAAAGGTCAAGAAAGACATGGCTCCCCAAGAAAAGACTAACACATAAGCAACACTCTAGATTAGGGGGATGCAGAAGGTAGAGCATCTTCACCATGCACAAAGTTAACTGTCTCATTGGAGGTTCTTAGAAAATGTGTGGGAAGGGTAAAGGCACTACCCAAGGTCGTATACATTCAGATGTTAAGTCTGGTTCATTGCTACTTCCATATAAATATCCATATATGAAAGGAATATTAAGTCTAAATTGTCAGGCTTCATAACAAATGTTGACAAGTGCATTGGAATCTCTGCTTCTCAGGTGGCAGGATGCTTGGACCAGATTCCATGGTGAAAGGCTTCTTGTCCTTCCCATATCCTCATAGTTTCCCTCATTTTGTTATCCTGCTTTAAAGGTCTCTGTCAAAAGAACAGAACAAGTACTACATGGCTTGCCCCTCTGTCTCCATATAAATATTTTCTTCAAAGAAATTCTAAAAATTATCACACGGTCACTTTACCTTAGTATCTACCACAGCAGAACCGGTAGATTTTACTGTATTATGACCTATTTGTTTAAACACTTTACAGATGTTAACAGAATTTTGATCCACCAATAAAAAGGAAGTTCCCATTTTATAGGTAGAAAGTTGAGCCAAGGCACTGAGCACAGCAAGCAAATGGGAAAGCAGAGGCTCGAGTCTAGGCTGTCCAATTCCCTGTGAGACAGGGCAGAAAGTCAGAGAAAACTGGGAGCACGTGAATAAGGAGAGGAGCCCCTCACTCGAGGGTTTAGATGAAGTCTGAAGCTGAACAGCCAGAATTCCAGCACAATTAACCACTGATTAATGGCTTCCTCCCTTCCTAGCTGCAAACCTGCAATTTTCTAGGAATCTCACCAACAGCCCCATTTGCAAGGAAAGGCTAGTACTAAACTCCTGATGCAACTCTAGTGGCTTCTGGTTTTATCAGATTACCATTCCATCCAAAGCATCTGTGGAGTCACCTATATCTCACTTATCAAAAGAGATAGAACAGAAAATAAACAAAAATTTCGCAGAAATTTGAGAAAATTTCTCAAAAATAACCTTTTGAGATATTGAGAGCTACCTAACTGGTACACATGACTAATGCTAAGAAAATTAATTGTAATTTTTTTTTCTCTGAGCACCCTGTACCTGCATTTGAGTAGGTCTTACTCTCTGTGGCTTTCTTAGAAAAATCTCAAATCTATGCTTTGGGATGTGTCCTATTTTGTGTGAAGAACCTCATAACCTCATGCTTAAAGCTTCTACAACATCTTTCATAATATCTTCAACTGTTTCAAACTGGCTGTGCCTGACATCCTTTCCTGTGTAGCTCTAGCCCCTCACTACTGACACCGGGTTTGCAAGGTCAACCAGTTTGTCAACAGCCTCTCCATATGACTGAAAAGTTGAACCAAAGCCTACATTCAAAAGCACTCTGGCCCTGCTAGCATTATCATTTCAGAAGTTCACACATCTTTCCCAGTAATGTAGCCATAGCTGAAATACTTTAGGAATGAATTCCCTAGAACTACTTTTAGAGCCTACAGCACATTCTTGGGATATGTCCTGTGATGGCAAATCTGTCCTTGAAGAAAGGTTTTATTTAGAATACAGTGAAAACCTTTTATAGACAGATATAATGAATAAAGTAGGTCTCTCAACTGGAGGATACATTTTTTTATTTTTTTAAGAAAGGAGGAAAAAAGAAACAAATTCTGAGAGGCAATGGGACAGGTCACTTCCTCAAAGGAGCTCTGAGTGTTTCCTTGGAGGACTGTTGGAGTTCTTGGAACAATGTATGCCCTGGGTTTATAGGTTATTATCCTTAATTATCAGATATGGGATTGGAGGTCACTTTATATATTCAGACTTTGGCATGTCTATCTTGACAGGTTATGCCATTTGCCTCTATAATATGAAATAACTTTTTACATTAGATAATATCCACATAGTCAACATTTCTCTAGATAGCTTTGATTTCTCACATGGTTCCCCAGAAGAACAGAACCAAGAGATTGGACCAAAGATGACCTCAAGCACAGATCTAAGGGTGTCCTGGTTCTCTGATGCTATAGACAGATTTGATAAGTGTCATTAAGTTATGGTCATTAGAACCTAGCACACATCATATTCCATACAGAATCAATAGCATGTAGATTTGCTAAACCAACACATATTTACATATTTTATACATACATGTGAATTAATTAAATTAGCCCACAGAATTACATAATCATGGACACTGAAAATTTTTGCAAATTGGATATAGGAATTCAGCAGCATGGGTAAATTCAAGATTTAGACTCTTCAGAACTAGAGAATTAACAATGTACCCATATCTGAGCTGAGACCAAAATCTTGAGGACCCCAGAGGACCTCCTTGGAAGTCTCACAGACTTGGAAGCTAAAGCCCAGTGTCCAAGAGAAGTATGGAAAATAGCTTGGTCATTTCAGAAAGAAAAGCCAGAAAGAGTTTATGACCACTGAAGTCCTGCTCTGTTCAGATCCCCAGTATGTTAAATGTTGCCTTCCTACATTGAAAATGGATCTTCTCTATTCAATTGACTGGCGAGAGTGTCTATTATAGATACACACAGACACATACACAGCACATACACACAAACAGAACAACAACAACAAAGGAAACTTTTAAAATAGTATCAGTTTTCTATCTCTCTTGAATATTATTGAAGTGTGTTTCCAGCAACCTGAAGACAGATAGCATTACTTTCAACAATAAACCTGCATTCTAATTTTACATTGGTTCTCTTGTGATAGCTGGTAATCAGTGCCATGCATCTTAGGAAAAAAACATCAATGATACAGTACTTTTTTTCCTTCTAAAATCTCAAAGTTGTTATATAGAACAGTGTCTCCGAAAAATGTTCAGTTCTGTTGGAATGCCAAAGAGCCTCTTTTATACCTGTAAAATCATATCCTTTACCTTCCCCGGTCATATTAAGAATATTCTAGTGTATTTTAATTGTTTCTGCATTTGTTTTGTTTTGAGAGAGGGTCTTGTTTTGTAGCCCCGGTTGAACTAGAACTCTTCATCCATCTGTTCAATGTCCTCACACAGTAGGGTTACAGATATATACTTCCACACCCAGCTGCAACATCTCATGTAGTTTCAAGCGTGTTTCCTAGAAATATTCACAATTTATGAGACCAAGAGTTTTTCCAGGTGTCAAGGATTGTTTACTTTTTTAATATTTAAGGGCTTCAAATGCACATGGATGACAATAAAAATTTTTAAAAGATCACAATAGCATGATAACTTTAATCACCCAGAGTTTGAAGATAGAAGAAAGGGAGATGAGAGAGCAAAGATAAAGAAGATATTCTTCAAGTGTTAGCAGTCTTACATGCTGAATTGGGAAGTCAAATTTAAAAGTGTGCATAGAATTCACACAAAACTATAACCACTGCTAGTTGCTTTCCATATTATCACTACTGCTCACTTATAGGACATTGCTATGGTTTTTTAAAACTAGAAAACCAAAAGATTCAATTAACATTCAATCACTAGGAGGTATTACCCCGCCGTCACAAAGAGCATCTCTGAATTCCTTGCACTTTACTTGCTAGACATCGTCTCCATGGGTCTTTAAGAGCAAAAGCCTCTGTTCAGAGACCCAGACAATGAATATTTTAGTTTATGGTACCTTATTGTTTAAAATGAAGGTCTCCAGTTAATTTTCATTTATTCAGAATTCATTTATCAAGCCAATAGATGACGTTTGCCCCTGAGCTCCCCTTTCCCCTCCAGTATCTTGGGAATAGGTGTACTTTTCATTGTCACCTCTGCCACACTCTGAGAAGACAGAATATCCGATCCCACATTCTGATCCTATTAGCGACTTGGGTAAAAAATTGGAAGCTGAGAATTCTGGGTATTCCAGAAACAAGTAAGCCACCTGGAAATGAAGGAAAAGTCAGATGAATGTTCCGATGCATGTTAAGCTCAGCAGTTGTCCTGCTCCTGGGTTCTTTGTGGTGTGCATTTTTGCTTTCATGTAAAATGAAGAGGGGAACTGATCAGTTCTTAGGCCACTTGAAAGAAGAAAATGAAAGAGAAATTAGGAACAAAAATAACACAACCCATATGGGGAAAGAGCTACAGACAAAAATCAAAGATCTCCCATTCTTGCCCATGTGTTAAATCTTTTAGCTGTACTCCCTAGTCTGTACCTTCAGTTCTATTTTCAGCCACTCTCTTTTAAACTTTTCTGTCTCTTTGTGATTAAAAAAGGGTCTAGGAGCTTATAATATAAAATAGTCAAATTTTTATAACCTATGATAATGTTTATGTTATTACTATGGGATGGTATGCTGGTTAGTTAATCAGGCTGACACAACTACGGGTAGGAAGTGAGACTCTCAGTTAAGTAATTGCCTCCATCAGACTGGCCTGCAGGGCATTTTCTTCATTAATAATTGATGTGGAAAGGCCCAGTCCATAGTGGGCAGTGCACCTCTGGCCAGTTGATTCTGGGTTGTATAAGAAGACTGAGCAAGACATGGGGAGCAAGCCAGTAAACAGCATTCTTCTATGGGTTGTTTTTTAGTTCCTGGCTCCAGGTTCCTGCCCTATGTGAGCTCTTGACTTGGCTTCCCTCAATGATAGACTGTGATTAGGAGATATAAACTAAATAAACCCTGTATTACACAATTTTGGTTGTGGTGTTTTATGACAGCAATAGAATGCAAGCTATGGACAGATTCCACCAGCTCCAATTAGACCAAGAGGTGAGTCTTTGTTCTCCCAGCTGATCACCTGAGCCTCTAGGCTTTACACCCAGGGGCACAACTACTTGCAGACCATCAGGCAGGAATCCTGCAGGCAGGCCTGACTATCATCACCGCCCACCAGACTCGGTAACCTACAAGCCCCAATCCATGCCCCGCCCCCAAATCTACCCATTCTCTGAGACCACAGCAGCTGCTCCCTGAGACACAAAATCCACCAGTTCCATTGGACCAAGAGTGGCTCCCTGAGACATAGGCACCATTTGCACCAGTTAGATGAAGAGATGTGTAGATGCCAGTGCAAGAATACATTGAACAACATAAAGAGCAATATGGCACCACCAGAACCTAATGGTTCTACATCAGCAAGCCCTGAACATCTCAATGTAGAAGAAGAAGAAGAAGAAGAAGAAGAAGAAGAAGAAGAAGAAGAAGAAGAAGAAGAAGAAGAAGAAGAAGAAGAAGAAGAAAATGGCCTTAAAAATGACTTTAAGAATATGATAAAGGCCTTTAAAGAGTAAATAAAAAATTCCCTTAACGAAATTGAGGAAAAGACAAACAAAAATTGGAAGAGACCAATAAATCCCTTAAAGAAAGCTCAGAAAACCAAGAAAAAAAGCATTTAAACAGGTGAAGGAAATAGTTCAAGACCTGAAAATTGAAATGGAAACAATGAAGAAGACACAAACCGAGGGAGTGCTGGAAATAGAAAATCTGAGTAAACAAACAGGAACTACAAATGCAAGCATAACCAACAGAATACAAGAGATGGAAGAAAGAATCTCTGGTGTGGAGGATACAATAGAGGAAACAGATTCATCAGTCAAAGAAAATACTAAAGCCATTCCGAGACCACATTTGCTCCCTGAGACAGAGTCTGCCAGTGTCAATTGGACTAAAAGAGCCTTCATCCAGTAACTGATGGAAGCAGATGCAGAGATCCACAGCCAAGCACCATGCCAAACCCCAGGAGTCCAGTCCATGAGAACAAAGAGGGATTCTATAAGCAAAGGGCATCAAGATCATGATGGGGAAATGTAAAGAGACAAACAAACCAAACTAGTGGGTACTCATAAACTGTGGACCAACAGCTGTGGAGCTCCATGGAACTGGACTACGCCCTTTGCATAGGTGAGACAGTTGTTTAGCTTGAACTGTTTAAGGGGCCTCCTGGCAGTAGGATCAGGATCCATCCCTGGTGCATGAGCAGGCTTTTGGGAGCCCAGTGCCTATGGTGGGAAACTTTGCACAGCCTTAGTGAAGGGGGAGGGGATTGGACCTGCCTCAGCTAAATGTACCAGGTTCTGCTGACTCCCCATGGGAGGCCTTGCCTTGGAGGAGGTGGGAATAGGGGGTGGGCTGGAGGGGAAGGCTGAGTGACATGAGGAGGGAGGAGAAGGGGATCTGTGGTTGGTATGTAAAATTAATAGAAAATTTCTTAATAATAATAATAATAATAAAAGAAAATACTAAAGCAAAAAAAGTCATAACACAAAATGTTCAAGGAAATCTGGGACACTATGAACAAGCCAAACTTAAAAATGATAAGGATAGAAGAAGAAGGAGGAGAAGAAGAAGAAGAAGAAGAAGAAGAAGAAGAAGAAGAAGAAGAAGAAGAAGAAGACCAACTCAAAGGCAAAGAAAATATATTCAGCAAAATCATAGAAGAAAACTTTTCCAAGCCTATGAAGACATAAGAAAGTTACAGAACACCAAATAGATTGGACCCCAAAAAGAAGTCCCCTCACTGCATAATAATCAAACCACTAAACATACAGAATAAAGAAAAATATTAAGAGTTGCAAAGGAAAAGGCCAAGCAACATAGAAAGGCAGACCCATCAGAATAACACCTGACTTCTCAATGGAGACTGAAAGCCAGAAGGTCCTGGACAGATGTTATGCAGACACTAAGAGACCATGGATGCCAGTCCAGACTATTATACCTAACAAAAATCTCTATCTTAACACTGTTTATTTCTTGACATAAAATTTAGAATTATGTTTTTGTGTTTCAAAATTTTATGAATCTTAGTTAATGATTAGACTTTAAATGAAATCCATGACTTATTTGAGGATGAAATTTAATGCTTATAAATTGATGTAGGATCGTGAATACCATCTGTCTCTCTACAATAATTTGCCAACAGTATTACCAACAATCAGGATCTATTACATGCTATTCCTAATTCAAGTTAATCTTGAATAGTGCCATCTTCAAGAACACAAGTTGAAAAGAGCAAGGAGTTGAAACTTGTTTTGTGAATTATTGGTCAAATTTTTGATTTACATTTTTATTTGTTGAAATATTACAGAAAGAACTCTACCCATTGAGTTCTTAAACAGTGGTGTGATTTAATTAGTAGTGAGTATTGTCCCAGACTCTCCATCATGATTCCTATCTAGAAGACAAAGGTCCATAACATCCCTCTTCAGAATGATGCCTATTCAAGCTAACAAAATTGAGAGAATAGGCATGTTGTGAACTGTGGTTGTGAACTGACTTCTCATTGCTGCAACATAATCAAACTGCTTAGCTGTGTAACAACAACAACAATAACAACAACAACATCTTACTTGTAAAGGGGTAGGCAATAATGTTGCAAGGTAAGAAAGTTCTTTGATATGACTTTGAACTGATGATAAGGGGATGGCAGGGACTTTTTTGCCAGGCTCTATCTTTTTGGGTCTTGAATTTTTGTTTAACTAATGAATGAATGACTTTATTATTTAGAGACAGAAGCTCATTTATCCCAGGTGGGTCTCAAACTGGCTACATAGCCAAAGATGACCTTGTGTTACTGTTCCCTTCTGTTTCCATTTCCTGAGTGTGGATATTACAACATGCTCTAACACACCATTTTATGTGTTCCACATTTTAAGGTTTTTTTTTAAATTTTGAATGTGTCTGAATGCTTTATATGTATGTATGTATATATGTATGCAAACCACATGCAGGTCTGGTGCTTGTGGGGGTCAAAGAAGGGTGTTAGATCCCCTGTAATTGGAGTTACAGATGATTGTGAGCTACATCAAGTTCCGAAGCTGCTCAAGAGGAAAAAAAAATCTTGGTGAATGAGAGAAGTTCAGTAAAGAACTTTTTCATGTTATAGGTTTTTACTCCAATATATGAACCTTTGCTGGGGTGTCATGTGTGGAAGAGAGCTGTTAGGGCTTGTGGGTATGTATTTTCCTAGTCGCTCACCACGGGAATTTGTGCTATGCTTAGAGACAAGTCAATGTCAATGAAGGTTGCTGGCACACAGGACAACATGGGCTGCTGAATTACATAGTCAAGTTCTGCTTTTAAAGATGTATTCAATGATGTTTGAAGAGTTTAGTTTGGTCTTTGGGTCTTATAGTAGGCATTAGAAAAAGTTAACCCAATTAATGTCCCTACTCCCCTTACATTTGTTCAGTTCTTAAGGGGGACACATTAAGTAACTGAAGCTGAAACTGGTATTTTGTTACAGGTTGTTAGTAAGAAAAATCATGCTGAGAATAAAAGGTGAATGTAAAGTCAGAAATGACAATAGTTGAGTACATTGTCAGTTTTCTAGTAAACGATTTTCTGAAAGCAACATCATAATGGAAATAATTTGAACTTGTAGTCACTTTATGTACCACCTAGTTTTCAAAATACAATGATCTACAGAAGGCTAGAGTCCTGGATTTCTCCCAAACACCTCTGCATTACTGTTGAAGGAGGCAAAGATTTTATTTTATTTATTTATTTATTTAGTTTGTTAGTTTTGGTTTTTCAAGACAGCATTTCTCTGTGTAGTTTTGGTGCCTGTACTGGATCTTACTCTGTAGACCAGGCTGGCCTCAAACTCACAGAGATCCACCTGGCTCTGCCTCTCCAGTGCTGGGATTGAAGGCATGTGCCACCACCACCCGCCAAGGCAAAGATTTTAAAGTGTTAGCTCATCACTCACATCTGTCCCAAGTGTGTGAAGCATTGTTTCTATTCAATACCGTAAATATATTTATACTTTCTTACTTACTTTACATAATTAAGGGAGACAAAACCCCAAAATGCATTTATCCACTGAATCATTTTCCATTTACTTTATCACATTGGGAGTTGGCAAACAAGCTCACAGAACAAATCTGGCCCATCATTTGTTTTTGTAAATAAAGTTTTATTAAAACACAGCCATGGTTAATCATTTACATATCATTTATGGCTGATCTCATTCCTACAAAAGCGTTCACTGTCACATGGTTGTGACAGGAAATATAGCCTAAATGCCATACTTACAATCTGGCTCTTTACAGTAATTTGCCAACCACATTAGTAACAATCTTATCACTAAAGACATTAAAATCTTTTTTATCAGTACTTCTACAAACAGAAAATACAGTTCATTCATCAAAATCTTAAAAACTGTCTTGAAATCTAATATTTGTGTCTCATCAGATTTCTTGCCCGGAAATTAATCCCATTTCAGAAAATAGACATACACATTCAAAGTGTTCTTTTATTATTTCTAGTTAACATATATTGTATAAATACTCTATTTTATATGCACTTTTACAAAAGCGATATAACTTAAAGGTTTTATCATTAGAAATAAATGTATAAAAATAAATATGTTATAAGCATTTATTATAAACTATAGTCCTTCTTAGAAGGAACAAACAAACCAATACTTATAAAGTACATACAATTCATAGTAACATATTTTACTATATACATATACATATGGAAATAGTCATATTCTCTCAGTAGAAGAGCTGAACAGACATTCACCAGGATACGACTGTTAGACCAGCTGCTAGGAGTGGACCTGCTACCCTGCAGCAGCTTCCCATGTAAGACAAGAGATCTCCATGTTCCCAATCTCATGGGACCCTGTTTTCTATACCTCATCCTTACTCTGGTGTGACACTGACATGTGTGATGTTACTGCCTTTTGTGTGACATGGGTTATCTTTAACATTCACGGTCCCCAGGTAGGCTGACCTTGGGAGAAAGCAAGGCAGGAGACATGTTGCTCATTTTGTGTCCTTGAGTTTGTATGTGCACCTTACAGACTTTGCTGTTTCTTTCCTCCTTTTAGAATTAATGTACATTTTATAAGTAGGTGAATTGTTTCTACCTCAACATGAATTATAGTTAAAGAGCTGAGATGGTGTAAGAAGGAACCATGAGCCACTTCACAGAGGTGAGTCTTTCTCTTATGTTGAGCAATCTGAACATTTCACTATTCATAGAAATGATGTATCATTCTCTGCAACTGCAGCAGTTGGAAACTTCGAATAACAATCTTGCTTGTACCCTTCTCCTTGCCCCCATTGCCAGTGATATAAAGTAAGCCATGTTTGAAATCCAATCCCACCTTTCTTCTGCTTTGCCTTTCCCAACACCCATGATACAAAGCATCTAATCAGCACCATTCAACAGGGCTTGAAAGATTTCTGCCAGACTCTGACAATTGTTTCTACAATAGATGTAACAAAAGAAATACTAATAACACTCTGGGGCTTCATCGTGCTAAGTATGGTCTGTCAGATGCTAATAGCCATCACTAACTACCTAGTCAATTTTGACTGGCAGGATCTGTCCTGATCTACCCCTTTTGCTATGTTACCCGCCCCCCCCAAACACACACCCCTCATTGACAGGCCTCCCTGGTTACTGATTTGATTCATGGGATTCCCTCCAGCACTCTTGATCTCCGTGTATCAGCCCTCCCATGCTACCTCGTTCTCAAACTGTTTAAGTGCACTGTGCCAGTGTGCAAAAGTCAATGTAATGCTTTGGTTTCTTCAGAGGATCACAGCTCTCATTGGATAACACTCCCCCATCATGGGACAGACATTTTAAGGTTCTCTTCTTGTAACCCTTCCCACAAGTTTTGGAACATGGTGACCAATCCCCCACCTGCCAGTGTGGACAAGGCAGGTCTGCACACGGTCTGGTACTGGCTGGCTTCACTTCTTTTGCACACTCGGAAGCAGGACGCCCATTAATGTCTCGGCACTCCACCACTCTTCTCTGCCAACCTGATCCACATGACTTGGAGCATTCCCCCCACTCTTCAATCACCCACTCTGAGAAAGTGGGGATAGCATTGAATGACTCCTTCTTCTTCTTCACGAAATAGGTGTATTTGATTTTGGGTCGGAGAGCATGGCCCACCATCAGAACCTGGATAGTTAAGGGTTCTTTGAGTGGACTAAAGCTGCGGATTCTTTCCAACGCTGCCGAGGAGCCACTGTATCTTAAGACAGTACCTTTGTAAGTGAGGTCTTGCTCTAGTGTGGACAGAGTGAAGTTCCCATTCAGGATATAGGTGCCATCCGCAGCTTTGATGGCTAGAAAGCTGCCGTTGTTTCTGGACCCCCTTGGATTCCGATGTTTCACTTCAATGTTGGTAGCTCCAGCAGGAATTGTGACAATGTCATGATACCCAGGTCTGTGGACAAAGAAAATAGGTATATATTTCCAATCACTTGCTAATCAACCATATTGCCCATTGCTTAAAAATATGCAATTCTTCTTCTTCTTCTTTTTTTTTTTTGAGACAGGTTTTTTTTTTTTTTTTTTTTTTTTTTTCTGTGTAACCTCTATGGCTCTTCCTGTAACTTCCTTTGTAGACTACACTAGCCTTGAACATACTGCCTGCCTCTGCCTCCTGAGTGCTGGCACTAAAGGCATATACTAGCATGCCTAGCAAAATTATGCAATTCATTTAAATGTGACTTTTCCTTCTATGTCTTTCAATCCCTGATTAATCAACCACTTCACTTAAAAATATGCAATTCTTTTAAATGGCTTTTTCTTAGTCCTACAGAATGGCATGTTAAAATGAGTATGTGTTTTGCTTCATATGTTGATTAATTAGTGTCAGGTTGTTGAGATGAGGGTTCACTTGTAGCCCAGGCTATACCAGAGCTCACTGTATAGTCCAAGCTGATCTAGAACTCACAGCAATCATCTCCAAACACTGGAATTACATGAAATATTTTCTTTGTTTCATTTTTATGTGTTTGTATTTTGAGATGGGCTTTCATGTAACCCAAGCTGACCTCAAAACTCACTATGTAGGCAAAGATGGCCTGAACCGCCTGGAACTCTTGTCACTCCTGTCTCAACCTCCCATGTGCTGGGAATTGAACCCAGGGTCTTGTGGATATGAGGCAGGCTCTCTATCCACTGAGCTATATCCCTATTCCTGGACTCCGTGTTTTGAAACTTACCTTGTACTAGTGACTGATCCTGATACTTTCTTGCAGGTGGAACCATTTCCTCCACAAACGCCACATTTGTCGAACTTCTTTTTGGAGTCTATGATGTGATCACAACCAGCTTTTACACATTGTCCTTGTACACAGACAGAAGTCGAGTCTGGACTACAGGGAGTGCCGTCTACAACCTGCGGAGATAACATGCACCAGGTGGTTAAACGTCTAATGAGAAGAAGCATTGTGATGGCAACTGGGAACGCTCTTCTCTCTGCTCTCTTCCCATGCTGCGAGTATTCTCTCCCTCACACGCCACACGTTACCCTTCATGTGTCTGTCTTTTACAATGGCTGTCTGCAAAGTTTATAAATGCCTTGATTATTTATTTACTGGCCTATCTCCCCTGTTGCTAAGGTCAATGGAAGTAGTGGTCACTGTCAGTTTGATTCCTGCTCCACCTTCAGGGCCTAGAACAATATGCTGCAGCAGAAGGCACTCCATAAACCACTTGCTAAATATTTCATCTGCAACTTGGACATGTTTTCCTATCTTACAATGCTCAAAGCCCATGACAACCGTAAGAAAATTTAATTTCACTCTCTGCTTCAGAGAAAGATTTATTCCCTCAGCAAAACATCAAAAGAAATGGCAAGTCTTTTTGTTCAAAGTATGTGTTCCAACAATAAATTGTCAATGCTTAGACTCTCACCTTAGTACGTTTGTGTGTGAGGCTGCTAGGTACCCAGTAACAAGTACTTTGGACTACTTTCTAAAACTCCTGGATTCTGTGTTAATATATAATTTATCTAACCATGAATTGCTGTATATGAAACCTCGTTGTACAGGGAGGCTATTGAGTTTTCAAAGGGCTTGTCTTTGGATATAAAGGAGCAATATTAAATACATGCTTACTAGACTTAAACTGCCTTCCCAACTGAAAGCAACACAAACCCCAAAGCAAGGAGTTGCTCCCGCATTTGGAAGTATTCCAAAGTCAAAACTGAATACAGGTTAATATGTAAAGCGAGCTCAGACATTTGCATGAAGAGGCAGCAAGCCAAGGCCTTTGGCTCCTTAGCAGAACTACAAGTGTAAAAATCCCTACCTTGGGCTGCAAAACAAAGAAGTAGCCAATGCCTTTAGCTTGACAGATGAGCTTGCACCTGTCCTTTGGCGAGACGCCAGCATACTTGGGTGTCCATTCCACAGTGGGCTCATTCCCAAAGGAAGCTTTTGAGAACTCATTGTGTGCTTCACATTGCTCCTCTCTGAAAGTTTTTCCTGAAAAGAGAATGGGGTGTTGATGTTACCAGTTTCCAACTTTGAACCCCATGTGCGTTCCTCTCCTTCGCCCTGTTTCTGAGAGCTGAAGTCCAGTATGACTCACCGTTATTATCCGGGCAGTCCTCAATGTTACAGGACCTGTAGCGTACTCTTTTGCCTTCACAGTACTTCCCTCCATTTTTGGGCACCGGGTTGTCACATTCTCTCATTGTGTACTGAACTCCTCCACCACAAGTTCGTGAACAGTCTCCCCAGGGTCCCCATGTCCCCCAGCTTCCGTGAACAGGAGTCTAAATGGAGATACAAATATCACTGTTAGAACTCTTAGCCTTTTCAGGGAGTCGGAGAAAAATGTAAAACAAAGAATCAATTCTCAAAATTCGCTATTATCTGGTGTCCCCACTATGGGACACAGAGAGAGGACCTTATCTGGGTAAGAACCTTAACCCTCACTGGTCTTCCCAGTTCTGAGTTGTAAACAAGTGTGTTTCCATTGGGGGAAAACTCACAGCAAAATGCTTCATGTCGGTCTTGTTCACACACTTGCCACTGACACACCATTTCCCTTCTCCGCAGCTGGTGCCATCTGCCCAAGGGAAGTGTTTCGTTTGGCACACCAGTAAGCCACCGGAGGTACCAGTGCACCAGAGGGTGGTACATGTGCTGGCTGCTTCGGGGCAGTGTTTGGATTCTTCTCCAAATGTAAACTGACACTGACGGTTGGCATCATACAAGGTACCAGGGAGATCAGATGGGAGCTTGATGGGGTTCTGGGGCTTGTCTATCAAACATTCCCCTGAAAACAAAACAAAACAAAACAAAAAAGGCAGCTATTAGAACATAGTTGGTGAAAACACATAAAATGGACTGAATTTGATGTTACAAGATATTTACTGTGTGAAACAATACATAGCCACTTGTGATTGTGACATTTTGGAAAAACCAATGCCAGGGAGATTAAGATTTTTATTAAGACATTGTCCTTAATAGAGTACTTCTGGATTAAAAATGGCAAGAAGTTACTATTCAGTTCAAAATATTAGTAAATAGATTTTAGGAGCAGGAAGCACTGAAGATAAAGACCTGCAACTTATGATCTTGATAGAGAAAGTAATTCTGAAAGGGAGAAAATGAACTGAACAAGAACCATGTCATTCATTTAACTAGAACCCTGTACAAGGAAGGCTGGACACCATCTAGAAAGAGTAGCTGGCATCTTACCATGGCCGTTATCCAGGAATGATGTGACCATGTAGGCACTGCAGGGAGACCACGGCTGGCTGTGGTCCAAGCTGGAAAGCATGGAGGCCATCAGATGAGAATCTCCACCCTCACCATTAAAGCTGGCACAGTGCTTTGCGTCGTCATGTGGCATGTTAAACACGTGGCCTGGGAAGCAAGCAAGACCTACATTAAGACCGATCATTAGCCTGACTCTTCTTTTGTAAGGGATTCATTCGACAGGAAGGAACATATTTAGTAGACAGCCTGTTTTAGGGATAATATCTTCTTGGATCAGGGTAGATATAAAAAGATGTCAATTTTCAAATGCTCATAGTGCTTTCTCTTCTTCTAATAAGACTGTGTCTGAAACAGTGGAAAACCTGTTCTACCATGTCTAAGATCGCTGGTGGCTAAAGTAGCAATATAGTCTGAGATATTTTCTCTCTCTCAAATCAGATCATTTTAATGGGCTGAATCCATGCATGGGGCTCAACTTGAACACTGATCCTGACTTACCCAGTTCATGGGCTGTGGTGAAGGCGGCTTGCAAACCATCATCTTCTATGACAGAACAGCTTCTGCTGGGATCACACACAGTTCCAACATCAGCCATCCCGAGAGTATCACATGTGTGGGATCCACATAAATCCTACAGAGAACCACGAGAAATCCCTTTTAAGTAGGACAGTGTGGACTTGGGACTTGGCTCTTCGGCCAGGCCAGTCTTCCCATGTGATTTGCAGCTCATCCATTCATTATTGTTGGGGCCCCGAAAGACTACATAAGGAAGATTTTTTTCCCCTGATGCTTTTAAAATGGAACTGTGCAATGTGAGATGTTGAAATTAAAATAGAAATAAGCAAGACAGGTGAAGCTAGCCCGTTAAACAAAATCGATGAGGCAATGCAGATGAGATGGCTTTTTCATCCATCTGGATGCCAGGAGGTGATAAAATGATCGATACCCTCTTGTCTTACCTGTCTGGTGAAAAGAATGGCTGTGTCATAGTGCTCGGCATCCCGGTCACTGGGAGGGTTGTGTTGTTTCTGCCAGCTGCAGAAATTCCTCAGGGTGAGAGCAGCATTGGAGGTAATCTCGGGACCTTTCTGCTCCTCATATATGACTAAGATCTTGACCACCACCAGGCTAATTGAATTCCTAATGCTGGGGTGCTTGTAAAACCTGGCTGCCACGGAGAACAAGGTTAGGAGGTAATGCTTTAGACCGCTGCCATGGAAGTCAGCCATGGACTGGTCAGCCACGAGCATGGTTTCCACATAACGGGGGCTGGACACAAATCGCCTTTTTCTTATGCTTCCAGGTCCTGCAAAGAGAAAAGAACGTTTGCTCGTGGGCAGTTTTCTCTCAGAATAGCGACCTTCCTGGAGTATATATTAGGAAAGCTAACCAAGTCAGAGTAAATAAAACTGAAATATACCTGGAACAACAATAAAACAAATATTTGTATCTTCTAAAAACTGTGAATGTTATTTTTAAAAAGTTTTCGTTTTGCTTTAAATAAAACAAAAAAACAACACGGGCTCCTCGGGGTCATCAAACTGTCTATGCTATGTGTCAGCAGGATTTCTTCCGTGGCCTTTGAAAATCCACAGCCAGAGCTAGGCAGTATGGATATCATCCTATCCAGCTGTAGTAAAATCTTGGCAAGGGTAGCAGGCAGAGCGCCCTGAGTCACCCTTTCACTATTGAAGCCAGGGCTGAAATCCTGAATGAGATCATCCAGCTCCACGTGGAAGGCACAGGGCAGGGCGTGGGGGAGGGGGGGGGTCTGCCAAGGGGCGGGGCTTGAGGAATCTCAGTCTGCAAGGCTCAGCTCTCTCATTCACGGGGTCCCTGGGGGTTCTCTGCGCTATCCAGTTCCGGGCACTAGGACCACCCACTCTGCCCAGCAGTCTATTTCTGCCTCCCCTCACTCCCTTTGTCCCGGGGGGAAGTAAATTCCTGTCTCAAACCAGGGTTGCCTATTTGGAAAACAGCCCTCCTCTTGGCTGCTGACTGAGGGTTCAAGTCGTCAGGGAAGTCGTGAAGTGGGCTATGACCCATCATTACCTGCTCCCAGGAGCAGACGGATAAGGGGGAGAGATCTAGAACAGGACACTTAAGGAAGTAAAAAGGGACAAAAAGAAAGTTGGGTGATAAAATAAACTAACTAGTAAGTACCGAACACGGCAGAGGCGGGGGAGAGCGTAGGAGGGCGGATCAGCCGCGGCTTAGGTTCCGCCGCCGCGCTGGGGAGCAGAGCCTCGGCCGGGAGAGGGAGCGCAAGTCCCCAGGCAGAGGTAGGAGGCGCGCGGGGGCGGGGCGAGCAGGGCAAAGACCTCCCAAGCAGGTTCTGCTGAGGGGCCCCGGCGCCGCCAACCATCCGGGTTCAAAGGGGGGGAAGGGGACAGAAGGCCACAGCACTGAGATCGCCGCCGCGCCGTTGCCTAGGCTCCTGATCACAGATCGAGGTCACCATCGCTCCCCTACTCCTCCCCTCCCGTGAGCGCGGTGCTCGCACGCCGAGGTTACAAAACTCAGCGAGAAGCTGCAGCTTCGCCCAAGTGAACTCATACATTCACTAAAGGGAATAAAGGGCTGGGAAAGGATTCTCGAGTGTGAGGAATCGGGTTACAAACTTCCCGGTGGAAACGCTTTGAGCCCTTATCTGCAGGAACTCCGATTCTTCTCTCTTTTCTTAAATCATTAACTATTCGGGCAAAAAGACATGTTCTAGCTGGGTTTGGTCAACTTACTTTGCGGGTCACGACCCAGAACCCGCTGCAGGTCTGAGTCCTCTAGGTCCAGAGGCGAGCTAAAGTGTGCCCTCAAGTCACGCCTCGTGGAGAAGGGAGGTGGATGGAGATTTAAGTGTGTGTGTGTGTGTGTGTGTGTGTGTGTGTGTGTGTGTGTGTGTGGATTCTTATACCTGTTGGCTTTCTCGCGCCTTGCAGCGTGGGGTCTCGTAGCGGCCACTGATTCCGGGGGTCTTGGCTTTCCGGTCGTGAGTCGCTGGTTGGCAGGGTCTCATCGTCGTCCATGACACCACACTTGGCTCCGCCGCTGCCCCGCCGCCTTCGCCTCAAGATGTGGAACTGCGGCGGCGCGGGTGACTCCTCCAATGGTCCGGCGGGGACCAGACGCTCGGTGGCGACCGCAGGCGCTGGCTGGATGAAGAACTCCTCGCCCTGCAGGTAGAAGGCACCGCGCACGCCTTCACAGAGGCTGAGGGCGGCTGCGGAGCTGGGGTCGCCATTCACCGTGCCAGAGTAGAAGCAGTGCGCCAGGTCCCCGGTGGGGTCCAGATGCTGTGCCTCGGACCCGGGACTGCGTCCCACCGTCTGGAGGGTGAAGCCAGGAGCCAAGAAACCGCTGTCCGGCTGCAACTTCAGGTGCAGTTGCTGGCCAAAGGCGTCCAGACGGAGGCGGGTGATGGAATCGTGGCCCGGGGCGCGCTCCAGGGAAGGCAGCACCAGCTCCTCGTCCTCCTCCGCGGGGCGCCCTTGTGCGCCCCGCACACACAGCAGCATTGCTACGGAAGCGAGCAGCAGCAGCAGCGTGAGTGAAGGCGGAGAGCTCCGAGACTTAGCTGCCCGCTGGACGTGCCCCATGTCCGAGCGGGGCCTCTGCTTGCGTGACTCCAAAGGGACTGCTGGCTGCATGACACCGCACACTGCAGCGCAGGGAACCCTTGTTCTGGTTAGGCGCGCCGAGCTCCGCGGGACTGCTCCGGATGCTTAAAAATCACGATCACTTTGATTTGAAAGTTCGCGGAGAGCTGGCAGCCAAAGCTCCGAGTCCCTTAGAAAGAGGTGCTTCGGGTTGGCCGGAGCGCGGGAACTTTTTATTCCAGCACGGAGTTGGAGGCACCCACAGGGCTGCAGCTGCCAAGAGGCTGCTGTAGGATCGAGAGGCGCTCCGGACCTGGGGAACAAGTCCAGGAACCGAGCCTGGACTCTTCGTCCTCCGCCTTGGCCGCGGGGTGCCTGGATCTGAGCAAGGATCAGCTCTCTCCGCGGTGCTGTGCGCTCTGGCCTTGCAATAGCACCTGGCCCCCGAGCTGCTTTCCAGCGAGTGCAAGATCTAGGCAGCCCCGGCAGCCCCTTTATAGCCACTTAGGAACCCCTCCCTTCCCTCCCCCCCCCATCCCTGCGACACCGCCCCCTGATCTCAGTTGGTGCTAAACCACGCTCAGCGCCGCGGGGCCCGAAGGGGGAGGGGGCAGCCTCCGCGCTGGCCTCACGCCACCGCTCGTCACTCTGGGGGTGTATCACGCCGAAACACCGCTATGACCAGCACTTTGTACAGCCCAGGCTGCTCTCGGAAGAAGGGTGAACCTTTAACTTCATCTCTCTGCTGTAGATTCCCTGACCACCCTGCTTCCTGTCACCCTTCCTGTGCCCCGGCTGGGCTGCAGTTTCCAAGAGAGGGGGTCGAATGGAAGAGATCCTTCACCAAGATTTCACCCCGCGCCTTAGGTGCCCCTGAACTTTCTCTCTCCCTAGCCCCCACTCAGATAGAGTTCTCCCCCAAAGCGGGATGTGAGCTAAATCTGCCTTTTCTTTTAAAAAGCGCACCCCACTTCTCCGTCTCTCTCCTACCCTTCCACAAGTACCTCGACTACAGCGTCCTCTCTCTTTACCCCAGCTTTTCTTGGGCTCTGCGCTTCTCAGGAAGAATGTTTGAGTGAGGGAGTCACGGGACACTTTAAGGCTCTGGGTTTAAAAAAAAACCATGTGGAATGACCTTAACAGTTTCCTCAAATCTTGGAGACGTCTTGGGGGGGGGGGGTTAGGACTGGTTCTTCTTTCCTGAATAGGCAGGCGATCTGGAGCCAGCTTCGGTTCCCTAGAGACTAAGGAGGGACTTGTGCTAGCTCTTCTTCATTGGAGAAGTAACTCCCGCCCAGTCCGCGTACTTCCAAAATCTAACAGCAGCTGCTGCAGGCCACAGGCCAGGCGGACAGATGCGTCTAAGAGCCCCACTTTACTACCAGGGCCAAAACGAGGTTGGAGGGGGGGGCTGGGGAGGGGGAGGAGGAAATCGGGTTCCTCCTACCGGGAAGGGAAAGGCTGCATCCGCGTTACGAAAGCGACAAAAACTGAGCCCTTCCAACCCCAGGCCCCTAAGAGAAAGCCGAGAGGCTCCTCCACTGAAAAAGAGGGAGGGGCTCCGTGACCCAGAGGAAGGAAATGGTTCACAATGCTCTCACTGGCGGAAAGGCACCGAGACAATGTAGAGAAGGACAACCCAAGTACCGAGGCAGACTGGCGCGCTCGCACCGGCGGGCTCCGGATCCCTGCCCTTCCCAGCTCTGGGCTCCTGACTTGCTGCCCCACCCCCATCCGTTGCTCCAAGCGCGCCGAGTTGATCACGTCCCTTTGCTCCTCCCCAGATCTTCCTAACTCTGTGGGCCTCAGACAGTGCCTTGGGGTCCTCCAAGGCGCCCTTGTCCCTCTTCCAAAAGTTTCTGCCGGGATACTTTCCAGCGTCTTTTCTCCCAGGGTTCTAGATAGCCTACATGAAAAACATAAACAAAAACTTTGTTTCCCACCCCAGGGAAGATCAAATGAAAGAAAAAAAAAGGGGGGGGGGAGAGGGGGGAGTCAGCTAGAAACAAGGCTACTTCAACCTCCTCCAAAGCGCTACTACTACTTCTTGGCGCTTGGACCTACCGGAGGAGTCCTGTCTCAATCCTAATTTTGGTTTCTTAAGGTCACACTCATAGCTGGACTACGGACATCCAGCAGCTTTGAGCTCCCACCAGGAAACGAAGATGTTATCTGTCTTCCTCCCGGTCACCTCTTTATCTCCTTCAGTTTTGACTGACATCCACAGTCAGGAGTGGGGCCCGTTCGTCTGTGAGATGTCCAGCCTAACTCTGACTAAAACCCTGCTTCACAAAAGTGGGCTTTCTTGAAAGTGCCCCAAATTCCTGGTCGGCCCATTTTGTTTGAGGTACATTTCCATTTTCTGTGATACTGTTTTGTTTTTGTTTAACCATCACTCCATTTTGAGTGGCCTCCTTCCCTTCTGTTCTCTCATGCTTGCTAACAAGCAAGGTTAGACACTTGCGAGAACAAATACGAAGGATGGCGAAGTCACCAGCGCCTCTACAAACCCCTTCCTTGCATAGAAGAAGGCAGAAAACAAAATCCAGTGGGGGATGGAGGCTGAAGACACTTGAGGTGTAAGGGGGGCTGAAAGTTCTAATAGAGCCAATATATATATGTGATGTCCGTACATTGAGGCAGGAAGGGAAATTCACAAGACCGCCAGAAAAACATATAACTTTAAAAATCTATCTTCTCTCCCACAGAAACTTTAGCTTTTAACGTACACGCAAGCTTGGCCTTGGGCCCATTTCTACCTCATGTATGTTCTTATTGGAAGGTATTTTCATTTGGGAGTAAATTTCGAATCTCAAATGGGTTACTTCAAATCCATTATAATTTTTTCATATTTCATGTTCTGTATCCAAATAGAGCTGGAAAAAAAAAAAGCACCGAGTTAAAGGGGAAAGGACTGCCAGGAACATGGCTTTTATATTCTCTGTGCTTCTCTCCAGATTTCTGTTCTTTTGCATAATGGCTCCAATCTGTTGTGCACCTGTAGTTCTGGGAAATGATTCTTTTTTAATCGCTTCAACAGAGACAGGGGTGTTGGAGTTGCCAATTACTCAATTGAAAAAGTGCACATTCAGAAGAGTCTCGAACCCACTTAAACATTTTAAGACCAGCACTCTTGGAGTGTTTGTGGCTTTTGGCACAGAAGCATATATTTATAAGCAAAATGTAAACTGAAAAAAATATTTGAATGAAGAAACAAGGTCATAGGGTTTCTATTTATTAATGGCCAGAATGACAATGGTGAAACATGGAGTCCTTTGGTGAGTTTCATAGTGTTACTCCAAGCCTTGCTCCTGGATTTGAACAGGCATGCAGAAGTGCCTATGTTGTGCTAACTGGTGCTCTTTGTATTTCTGGTGTTCTTCCTATAGTGAATATTTCTTCCTATGTGAGCTTGTAGGAACACTAGCTTAATACTCTCTAATAGATTTGAATTCATATTTTTGTAACTTGCAGTAATGACCTCAAATCATTTGTTTCAAAGTGAAAAGTTTGATCTTCTAAAAAGAATGCTTGTCCTTTCTGCACAGACTGAATCCTTCCTATGAAGTCTTTATCCAAGAGAGCACTCCACTCCATGGTACCCGTAGAGTGAGGAAGTCTGGTAATATGGAGGAGCAGTTAGGATTGCTTGAGTGTAAATATTGTCTAGAGATAATGAGCATATTTCATAACCAGGAAGGATTTGATTCGAGGCTTATACCACACACTTTGCCAATTAGGAATGGGAAAGCTATTTGACATTAGTCTCACTTCAGAGCACATATATCCAGATGTCAACATTGGACAAATGAATTTTTTTGTCCTAATTTAAAGATCAGGAAAAAAATCTATTTAAGCAGGTTGTGAGTTTAATAAATATCAAGTCTTAGAAATTATTAATTCTATTTGGACATCAGGTTTTTATAAACCCACAAATTTGTTCATTTGAAGATCTGAGGGGAATATCTTTCTAATACACTCTCTTTCTAACCTACTGTCTTAGAAAATATAGCATAAGTGAACCTTAGAAGGGTTAATTAACTTGTCCAGGATGATATAGTATGAAATTGAGATCTCAGAAATAAACTACTCTGGCTACAATTTTTAATCAAATATCTCTTGGCATTTTAATCTAAGTGTTTGGTAGGTAAGCATGTTACCATAATTGTGACTTATGTTCTTTTTACAATTATTAAATTTCTTTTTATTATAAATAGAATTTTGTAGTAGTAGAAGAAAAAGGCCACCTTAAAAGATTCACCACTTTATTACCTCTTTCTTAGCCCACAAGGTGGCGATAGTCTACAACAAATGGTACTTAGTTTTCTTTTCCAGTTAAGTCAGAAATTTGCAAAGGTTTTATGTCTTTCCAATTATCACTAACCAGTTTTTCTTACTGTTTTAAGGATTCTGTAAACTAATTTAAAAGCATTATAATGTTAATTGTATTCAACATATTCCCAGCCCCCTAGCTAACTTTGAATCATGTGATTTGGTTAGCTTAATTCAAATATTAGTTATCTTTTTAAAAATAAGAATTATCTTTGGCTGCTTTTATTTGTCACAGTTGAGAACTCTATGCAATTTAAATGAAAAAAATTACAGTCATTTACTCCACTAAAACATGTTACAGCTTCGTTTGTTCATTTACTGTGCATAGTTTTTTTCAGTGGACACTGCTACTTGATACTTGGTACTGATTATAAAAGTACCAGCCTTTCCAGGTTTACAGTATTTTCCTTGGCCACAACAAAAAAGTTAAAAAGAAAAAGAAAAAAAAAGAAAATAAAGAAAAGAAAAAGAAAAAGAAAAAAAGTTGGATGTAGAGTGGGGGCAGGGGCGAGGAAAACATTTAGCCGCCAGGGGGCAACAAAAGACAAATTTTGAAATAGCTCTTAGCCAGTCAGTTCTTCCTGAAATGTTTGATTATCCCAAATGTAAGTGATTTCCCAATACCTTAAGATCCCCAGTCATATTATAAAGATATTTTATTGCTAAATATAAACTAATAGTAGCACAATTTCATTAGTGTAATAAATACTGTAGTGAAAAGCAGATAAGCAGGAGGCACATAAGACTTCAAAAAAGAATTTTTGAACTATTTTGCTGTAGCCTTTTCCCAGCACCAAGCATGAGGTTTGCTGACTAGCTAATCGAGATCACAGGCATCCCCTAGCTTCCATTACAACTGTTTAACCATTAGCTAGAAGTCAAATTTCCGAATGTTTCGGTAGTGAGTTTTGCTCCTGAACACATAAAAGTGGTAAATCTCTAAGCCCCTGTGACCCAGAAAGACTTGTGACTTTGAAGTCCTATTTCCTACTGATAATTAGTAGTTACGTAGAGAATTGATATGGCCTGAGATGATACACCAGGGCTGAGAACTCAAGGCTGCTCAGAGTCACTGGCATTTGGGTGTCTTCAAAGCCCTGTGCTACGCTTCCCAGTCTTTCCCATCTATGGCAAATGATGTTTTTCAAGCACAAGCAGATCAATGGGTTCACATGCTCACTTCTGGAAACACTGTCCCTGAAAGCTTGTCCCAAATGGCCTTTGAGTCATTCTGTGAGCTGAGAAGAGATTGCTTAACAGTGTCATATCTATGTGTGGGGATGTGTCTGTGCCCTGCACTTAAGAACTGGGTTGGAAAGTGAGATAAATCCACATCTGAATTCTGATGTTCTAAATCTGTCACCTCCTTACTTCACGACTTTAGGAGATCCATGGTTGTTGCTGAGCCTCAGACTCCTTGTATGTAAAAATGAAGATGGCAACCATGAACTGAGATACCATAAAGACTGAAGATAACAGGGTGCCCAGTAGTCAATGGGAGAGGCTGCCAATGTGAAAGACACTAGATATTGATTTCTGTAAGGAAGGAACTGAGAAGGCAGTGGGGAGTCCCTCAGACTGGAGTGAATGAATTCTGACTAAACATTTGTCTTGATGCCACATACCACTTTAGAGAGTAGCTCTTAAAAAGCCTTTATCTATCTATCATCTATCTATCTATCATCTATCTATCTATCTATCTATCTATCTATCTATCTATCTATCTATCTATCTATCTATCATCTATCTATCTATCTATCTATCATTTATTTATTTTTTAAGATTACATCTAGTGGACACACAATGAGTGTGCATGTTTACAGAATGCAGTGTGATGATCCAGCACATGAATTTTATTGTATAATTACCAAGTCAAGTATTTAACATTTTCACTTCACACATTTAGTCTGAAAAGAACAGAAGAAGGGAGATAGTTCAGAACCCAGCACCCAAGGAAAAACTGGGCATAGTCACAACCCTATGACCCCAGCACTGTGGAGGCAGAGACAGAAGGATCACTGGCATTTGCTGGTCACTAGCATAGCTCCAGATTCAGTGGGAAACCCTTTCTCTAGGGAATTAGGTGAGGAATGAATGCATGTAGCAGGTTTTCTTAGGCTGTCAGCCCCCAAATAACGACATGGAGACTTATTATTAATTATGAATGCTCGGCCTTAGCTTGGGCTTGTTTTTAGCTAGCTTTTTTAAAATTTAAATTAATGCATTTCTATTACTCTATGTGCTGCTCTGAGGCTTGTTTATCTCATCTACATACTGCCCATTCTGCTTTTCTGCTTCCTCGGTGTCTGACTGTCTGGCCCCAGACTGGCAGACTGGCTCCCTTTTTCTCTCTCCTTGCCAACCCCACTTATTTCTCCTCTGCTTGGTTTTGTCCATTCAGCTTTTTATTAGACCAATCAGGTGCCTTAGGCAGGTAAGGTAAAACAGCAACTCATCTTTACATAGTTAAACAAATGCAGAATCAACAAAAGCAACACATCTTTACACAGTTAAACAAATATTCCACAACAAATGTTGGCTTCTCAGCATCCCCCTTTGCCCTCCACAGGCATATAGGCACAAGCAATCATGCACAGATATATGCAAAAACCACACAGCCTCCCCCCACCACAGTCCACATTCACCTATGTATATGTACATACCTCCAGCTAAAATTAATTTACAAAAAGGGTATAAGGTTGTAAATAGGCAGGAGAAATATCTTCTCATTTCACAGTAGCTCAGTCATGGTTAGCAGTATTGCATTGAATGAGAGAGAACAGCTAGTCATGCTTTTGTTTGTTTGCTTATTTTCTTTTTAATGAGTGAAGTTGGTTGATCTTCCATTGCTGTGTCAGATAACAAAGCAGAGGAATGAGATGTATGAAATATGAGGCTGTTTATGGTGACACAGAATTAAGGGAAAGCAAAACTTACTGAAATATGGGAAGATAAAGTAAAATAAGCAGACCCCAAGAAAACAATTTTGAAAAGCCAGGGAAGTTGAGAGAAAGAGAGATTCCTGAAGTTATCAGCTACTGTGAGCTACTTGTGAATTAGTGGTCTTGAGTTTTATATAAACTTTGCCATGCCCGTTAGTTGGTAAGCCAATAAAACTATTTCAGTGGATGAACTTTTCCGAGTGCCTCTCCTGATGCCTCTTGCTGTCCACCTCACATTCTTTTGGTGCTTCTCGTTGGGTACCAACCAGCTTCTAGTTGGGTACCGGCTTGATTTCTCCATGTTCCATGAGACAAATGGTGACTTCAGCAATGGAGCCTTACTGTCAGGTTATGGGGGTTAACCAATAGTCTTGGAAATAGCCTGTAAGGTTGGAGGTGTCTATAGGACCCCTTTGACCAATGACTACAAGACATAACCCACTCATAATGCCAGGGTTCTTACTTGGTAACATGGCTACAAGGGGCATTCTCTCCCTCATTATGGGACTGCTTCATTTAGATTCCTTTTTATATTTGTATATATCTTATGAAGCTTGTACAGTAGTAGGTTTCCGTGTGGTATTTCTTTCTTTCTTTTTTTTTTTTTAACTTTTATTGATTCTTTGCAGATTTCACATCATGCATCACAATCCCACCCATCTCCCTATCCCTCCACATTCATCCTCCTCCTTGCAATATCCCTCCTCAAAACAAGACAAAATTTAAAAGAAAAACCAAAACCAACCAACCAAAACAAAACAAACAATACAAACATAAACAAAACAAAATGACAATAACAAAACCCCCCTAAACCAAACAAACAAAGGGGAAGAATCTCATTGTGGAAGCTATAGGGTGGCCCACTGAGTTACACAGTTAATCCTTTAGTGCTTTCAGGTTCACTTACAAGTGTGAGGTGAACATCTGTGGTGAGGGGCAAGACCATCTTTCCTGATTGTGGAAGCCAGCTCTTCCGCTGCAGTATCCAGTGAGGGGCAGGTTCAGCTATCCCAGGGCCAGTGAGGGGTAGGGCCAGCTCAGAAGTGCCCTTGGATTTTAACACTCTTGGTTCCTATGACCCCTGTGGTAACACAGGCCATGGATATCAGCACAGACCCTAGCCACAGCAGGACCATGGGCCCAGGCATGGTCCTCTGCAGCAGCCCAAGCCCAGATGTCACCATGGTCCTGGTAGCAGCACAGGCTCTCCAGATTAGTATGGCCCTGGAAGCAGCATGGCACTTGGACACCAACATGGTCTCAGGTGGCTGACCAGACCCCAGGTATCCACACAACACTTGGTGGTAACAGAGGCCACAGACATCAACTTAGACCCTAGCTGATGTAGAGCCAAGGACCTAGTCATGGCCCTTGGTAGCACCCCTGGCCAGGATGACCCAGACATGGCCCCAGGTGACAGTGCAGGACACTCAAATCAGCATGGCTCTGGTAACAGCATGGCTTCCAGGTATCCACATGACCACAGGTTGCAGCCTAGACCCTGGGCATCTGTGTGGCCTTTGGTGGCAAAATGGACCAGACATCAGTGGAAACCTTGGCTGTGGTGGGATCATGGACCCAGACGTTGTTCTCAGCAACAGCATGGCCCTTAGATACAAACATGGCCCCAGATGGCAGCCCAGACCTCTGGTGTTGGCATGGCCTTCAATGGTATCAGGAACTATGGGCATCAACTCAGTCCCTGGCTGCTATAGGGCTATGGACCCAGACATGGCCCCCAGCAGCAGTTCTGGTCTAGATGACACTATGGCCCCAGGTGACAGTGCTGGTCACTCAACTCAGTATGGCTCTGGTGGCAACACAGCTCTTGGACAACAAAATGGTCACAGGTTGTATAGCCTAGACTCGGCATCCATGTGACCTTTGGTGGCAGCCTGGGCCAGCAGATATCAGTATAGACCCTGGTTGTGGTCAGACTATGGATCCAGACTTGGTCCTCAGTAGCAGCCTGGGCCTGGATGTCACCATAGCCCCAGGTGGAAGTGTAGGTCACTCAGATTGGCAATGTTCCCACAGTATCATGGCTCTCAGACACCAATCTGGTCCTAGGTGGTAGCCCAGACTACAGGCCTCTGCATGGCCTTCAGTGGTGATAGGAGCCACAGACATCAATTCATGTCCCCTCAGTTGCTTCAGGACCTCAGCCCAAGACTCAAGTGGCAAGCAGGCCGGCCTTTCACATTAGCCTGTTCCTCACCACCCTCACCTCTTCAGTTCTCTCTTTCCCCAGCCCATGAACCACTCCATCTCTATCTTCCACCTCCCCACCCTGTATTTGCTCACCATAATGGTGTCTGACTGCCCACTGCCTGGAAGTACTTGGTTGAGTCTTGCCCCTGCCAGCCACATGGTATGGCATGGAGCTGTTGATCCCCATAAGGCACTTCGAATGGCCTTTTTGTTTGTTTGTTTCTCTGTGTAGCCCTGGCTGTCCTAGAACCTGCTCTGTAGACCACCAGGCTGGCCTTGAATTCAGAGATCTACCTGTATCTGCCTCTTGAATGTGAGATTAAAGACATGCACCATCACTGCCCAGCTCAAATGACCTTTAGTTGTCCCTTTACAGATTCCTTACTTTACCATGCCCACCCATCTCCCTCTCCGTTTAAACTTTCTAGTCTGCTTTCATAATACTATAACACTATATTCTATTTCCACTTCCTTGCACGATGTATTATCATTATATTCACCTCTACTCTTGTCCTCTCTTTTTCTCTTCCCTCTGCCTCTGAACCTTTTCTTTTCTCTAATTGTAACCCCTGAGATACACACACTTCAGTTCTCTCTCTCAGTTCATCCTTTCTTTTCCCTTCCTTCCTTCCTTCCTTCCTTCCTTCCTTCCTTCCTTCCTTCCTTCCTTCCTTCCTTCCTTCCTTCCTTCCTTCCTTCTGTCCATCCTTCCTTCTTTTTTTCCTTCTTTCCTTTCTTTTCCCTTCCTTCCTTCCTTCCTTCCTTCCTTCCTTCCTTCCTTCCTTCCTTCCTTCCGTCTTCCTTCCTTCCATCTTCCTTCCTTCCTTCCTTCCTTCCTTCCTTCCTTCCTTCCTTCCTTCCTTCCTTCCTTCTTTCTTTCTTTCTTTCTTTCTTTCTTTCTTTCTTTCTTTCTTTCTTTCTTTCTTTCTTTCTTTCTTTCTTTCTTATCATTGAGTTTAGGTTGGTTGCTCATATAAGCATAGCTAAGGGGCTGTTTGCTGGAGTATGGGAAACTCTGTAGGGGCTTCACTACTAAAAATGTCACCTCTTTAGCCAACAATAATTTCTCCATAAGGAGTGTGGGTTCACATGGGTGTCTCATCCATCAGTGATGGAATGACTGACGAAGGGCCTGGTTTTGTGCAGTCTTGTATAACTGCTGAGTGTTCATGGTGGTAATGGCCTTATGGCCCATGGATGGTAGTATTTCATACCATTTCTCCCCATTCTCCAGCTGTTAAATTTCTTACTCCCATCTCTTCGGCAATGTCCTCTGGCCCTTGCATGGATTATGTCAACTTGACACAAGCTAGATTCATTTGGAAGGAAGGAACTTCATTTGAGAAAATGCCCCCCACCCGATTGGCCAGTGGTCAAGACTGAGTATTTTCTTGAATTAATGATTGGCATGGGAGGGTCCAGCAGTGGGCAGTGTCACTGCTAGGCTTGTGGTCCTGGGTGCTATTAGAAAGTTGGCCAAGCAAGCCATGAAGGACAAGCCAGGAAGCAGCACTTCTCTGTGGCCTCTGCATCAGTTTTTGAGTCCAGGTTCCTGCCCTGCTTGCATCCTTGCTGTAACTCCCCTTAATGATGGAAATACAAGCTGTAAGCTGAAACAAACACTTCTTCTCTGTGGTGGTTTGAAAGAAAATGACCCCAAAGACCCCAAAGACACATACTATTCAGAGGTGTGACCTTGTTGAAGTATGTGTGGTCTTGTAGGAGGAAGTGTGTCCCTGTGGGTTGATCTTTGAGGTCTCTTTTGTTCATGCAACAGTCAGTCTACTTCTGGTTGCCTGTATATCAACATGTAGAAGCTCCTTCTCTAGCACCATCTGCATACCACCATACTCATGATGATAAGGCTGAAATTGTAAGCTGCCACCTCAGTTAAATGTTTTCCTTTATAAGAGTTGCCATAGTCATGGTGTCTCTTCACAGCAATAGAAACTCTATGTAAGGCAGAAGATGGTACCTGGGACTTGGGTATTGTTGTGATAGACCTGACCATGCTTGGATTGAAGGAATATGAATCTTGGGACTGAGGATTAGAAAAGCAGCTGAATGCTTTAACTGCTGCTTTATGGGCCATACTAGTAAGGGGGATGGAAGACAGCCATGCTAAGAGTGATTTGAACTGTGGGTGACTGGCTCAAGAGGTTTCAGAGGAGAAGAATTTTAGTATGTTGCCTAGAAATCATTCTTGTGTTAGTTTAGTAAAGAATGTGGCTGTTTTTTGTCCTTGTCCAAAAGCTAAGCCCTGCTTTCAAGGAGACAAACAGATTAAGAAATAGAATAAAGGAGTGCTGACTTCAGGGCAAGATTCCACCCAGGTGAGCTTCCAACTTGTGAAAAGGAATTAAAGAAAAGTTTAGAGCTGGGAAGGCAGAAGTTGGTGGATCTCTGAGTTTGACTCCAGTCTGTTCTACAGAGCAAGTTACAGAACAATCAAGCTTAGGGAGTGAAAGAAACCATGGAAAATAGAAAGCTAGTGAAGATGTAATTGAAAGATCTCTGAGTTCAAGACCAGCCTGGTCTAGAGAGCTAGTTCCAGGACAGCCAAGCTTAGGCAGTGAAGGAAACTATGGAAAACAGAATCTGGTGAAGATGTAAATGAATGAGGGGCCATGTTCCAGCCTTAGTAAACACCAGAACCTGGCAGCTTTAGCAACATGGTTCTGGATTTAGAGTTAAGGATAGAAGAAAAGGTCTATGGAGTTTGCCTCCATAAGGAAAGCTGCTGAGGCCAGGCATGTGTCAGGGTTGTCTCTGAATGGAGGCCTAGAGAGGACATTGTATGAAGCTGTGAGGTTGGAGCTTGGATTGCCTTGGAGACTCTAAGATGTTGGAGATGCCAGAGCTGTGGGATACCTGCCAAGAAAAGCTGCTAACAGGTACTGGAACCAGCCCAAGAGAAAGAAGTGTGTTGCAGTCAACAAAGCTGAAAGAAGTTGGAGATCTGAAGAATGTGTTGACATCAGATATAGAGATGGAGTTTGCCCAGCTTGTTTTCAGTCTTTCTTTGGTCTAGTATTTCCTCACTATGCTCCCTTTTCTACATTTTGGAACAGTAATGTATATCCTGTACTATAATATATTGGAAGCATGTGATCTACATTTTGACTTTGATTTTACAGGGGACTATACAGTAAAGAGATTGCATGAGTCTCAGAAGAGACTTTGAACTTTAGATTTTTAAATAAATTTGAGAGTGTTATAGACTATGGGAACTTTTGAAGTTGGACTAATTGCATTTTTGCATTATGATATGGCTATAAGCCTTTGGGGCAAGGGAGTGGAATGTGGTAGTGGAAAGTGGCTCCCAAAAGCATAGCATTATTATGAGGTATGGCCTTGTAGAAGTAGGTGTGGCCTTGTAGAAGTAGGCGTGGCCTTGTTGGAGGAAGTGTGTCACTGTGGGTTGGGCTTTGAGTTCTCTTTTTCAGTGTGACACTCAGTCTACTTCCTGTTGCTTGCATATCTACATGTAGCAGCTCCTTTTCCACCACCATGTCTGCCTGCACGCCACCATGGTCCCAGCCATGATGATAATGGACTAAACCTCTGAAACTGTAAGCTGCCACCTCAGTTAAATGTTTTCCTTTATAAGGATTGCTATGGTCATGGTGTCTCTTTACGGCAATAGAAACCCTAACTAAGACACTCTATAAGTTACTTTTGGTATTTGATGATAGTAATAGAAACCCTATTAAGACAGCAGGTATGATATACATGTCTAGTTCTCATTGCATTCTCAATAATCATCAGTTGTTGATCTGCTGATCAGATCTAATTTTCTTCATTCATCTCAAGAATGACTGAAAAGGAACATTTCTGCCTATGGTTGAAACAGCACTAGTCTATGAGTATAAATATATGTGTTTAGAAGGCAATTTGACAGTATGTCATTTGGCAAAACAAACAATCACATTAGGTTCTCCCTAAGGTTACAGTGTTTGACCTGGATTACAGTGCTAGGTGCATATTTCCTCCAACAGAGCAGGCCTCAAATCAGATTTTTTAATGAGTAGTTGTTTACCCCCTCAAACAGTCATGCCATTGATGCACATAGGCATATCTTATCTGGAAGACCAGTATTGTAGCACCCAATATGCACAGGTGTTACCCGTACAGCCAGAATAATTACCTTCGGGCACAATGTGTGCTAGTGAGCAAGGATTGCAATTCCAGTCTGGTTCCAGTTTGATTTCTCTGTTAACTGTAACTAAAGTATGTGGAGCCTTCAGTAGTAAGATCTTACTGTTCAGTTCTGGTGGGCAACTAAGAGCAGTGACAATAGACTATATTGTTTTGGGATCCCATGAGAACTCTCTGATGAACATCTCAGAGGGAGATGTTCTATAACTGACCCTGAGATTTCCAATAAAAAAGAAAACCCCTGTAACTTCCAGGAACAATATGAATTCATGTTTGGAACCTTCATTCAAAACTCTTAAGAATATTTTTTAGTTAACTTACAAAATAGGTTTCCTGTTGAAATTTAATTATTCTCTGAAAATTTCACACATGCATATCCACCCCTCACTCTTTCCTTGAGCTTCCTCAAAAAATACCCCCATCATGTCTTTCTCCCAGCCTCAAGTATTTCATTCTTTGTAATCCCACTGAGAACAATGTGCTGTTCATATGCACAAAGGTGAGGGGTCACCTGATGGGACATTGAGAAACTTCCAATGGCTACACTCCTAAAGAAAAGTGACTGTCCCTCCTCCAGCAGCCAAAAACTGTTAATAGTTCCTCAGATAGATGTGGAGCCTTAAGGAGCCCCTCCAACTCATGCTGGAATTTATAACTGTCTTCCTCTTGCCCAGATACCATGTAGGTAACCACAGCTATAGTGGGTACAGCATGGATTCAACAAACACAAAGTAGGGTTCTATATGGCTGTTCTATACATTGCTTTAGTTATTTCTCCTTACCTCCGCCTTTCCCTCATTCTGCACCCATTTCTCTCTTTAATTCTTTTTATGTTTATTATTCCCCTTCTACTTTCATATATCATGTGTTTTACTATTTCCCCCTCTTAATGTCTCCTTCAGCTCCTTGGTTACTTTCTTGATTCTTGTCCTATAAAGTTACTCCCCTCAACTTAAATATAAAAATGTACAAGTTCAAAGTTAAAATACATATGAGAAAAAATGTATGACATTTGCCTTTCTTGGCCCAAGTTACCTCACTTAATATAATATTTTCCTGTTCCATTTATTTTCTTGCAAATATTATAATTTTATATTTTGCATAGATGAATAAAATTCCTTTGTGTATATGTATCATGTTTTCATTATCCATTAATCAGCTGATGGACATCTAGGCTGCTTCTATTTTCTAGCTATTGTAAATAGAAAACAGCCCAGCAACTATCTCCATACTAGGATACTGTGTCCTTAGGGTATATGCCCAGAGATGGTACAGTTGGATCATATGGAAGTTCTAATTTTTGCTTTTTGAGAAACCCCTACAATGATTTTCCTAGTAGCTGCACAAGGTTACAATCCCACTGACAGTAAATAGAGTCCCCTTTTCACAGATCCTTTCCAGCATTTGTTGCCATTTGTTTTTCTAAGCAATTGCCATCCTGACTGTGATGAGATGGAATCTCAAAGTAGTGTAATTAAGTTGGCCATGGTGGTTAGCAATGTTACTTATTGAAGTGTTTATTAGCCATATGCATTTCTTCTTTTGAGAACAAATTTCTGTTGTTCAGTTTAGTAGCCGACTTTTGATTGGGTTGTTTATTTTCTTTGTGTTTAGGTTTTTTTCTTTATATATTCTGGATATTAATCTTCTGTAAGATGCATATCTGGCAAATATTTTTCTCTCATTCTGTAGGCTGCCTTTTCATTTGATTAACATATTTCTTTGTTATATATAAACTTTTTAAATTTAAGAAATCCAATTTGTCAGTTTCAGGGAAAACAAGGAATCTGAAGGACAAGGAATTAACAGAAGGAAGCAACGGGCAAAGCTGATCTCTAATGTGGCCTTTCCTGCATGAATGAAACTTGTTTTCAGTGACTGTAGAGAAGTAGTTTCCCATTATACATCCTGTCTTGCACAGATCTGGAATGTATCCCTGTTCCTCACAAAGAGCTTCCAACACAGGTACATCTATAGAGCTGACTTGAAAGAGAGGGAAAAGAACTCTTGTGTGTGTGAACCTAGATTGTGGTAATTTCTTTCCTGGAGGGATTATTTAATTGCCCGTGGGGTAAGAAGCAAATTGAGGTAGACAATGAGGTTCTTTAGGTGAAAAGGGAAATGAATAGAACTTCTTACAACTGTTTGGGGTAGACTAAAGAGAAGAGCCTGGGAGACTCTAAATCAGTGGTTCTCAACGTACGGGCCATGACTCCCTGGGGCTGAACAACCTTTCCACAGGGATCTCTTGAGACCATCAAAACCATAGATATTTACATTATGATTCATAAGAGTAGCAAAATTACAGTTATGAGATAGCAACAAAAATTTAATGATAATTTTTATTAATTTATACATTAAAATTAATTATTTAAAAATGGTTGGGGGTCACCACAACATGTGGAACTGTATTAAAGGATTGCAGCATTAGGAAGGTTGAGAATCATTGCTCTAAATGTGTCTAAGTTTCTCTCTTTCCTCTCTTTTTCTCTCTCTTTCTGTTTATGTGTGTTGTTAGGTATTCAACTTAAGGCCTTACACATGCTTGGTCAGTGTTCAAACCACTGAGCCAGTCCTTTTCTTTTATGATGTTTTCTTTTATGTTTATGAGTTTTCTTTTATGATGCTATGCCTGAATTCTGGAAGACTAGGATGGCTGAGTTTAGATACCAATAAACAGCATTCTAAAAGGAAGGTTGCACTAAATACATGACAGTTGCTTCTAGAGAAATAAGTAATCCAGAAGTGATTAGAACATAAACTTTGTCCTGGAAAAATCAGTTTTTCATGGGATCGAAATCTTAAGCATTCCTTGTATCTTCCCTACAACGGAAAGAAACAGGGCCTTGCCACGTAACCCAGGGTGGCCTGGGATTCAAACTGTCTTGTTTTTATTTTCTAAGTACCAGGATCCCAGGCATGTACCAACAAGGCTGGCTATATTTTGTTTCTTTCTTTTTTTTTTTTTTTTTTTTGGACAGGGTTTCTCTATGTAGTTTTACGCCTTTCCTGGAACTCACTCTGTAGCCCAGGCTGGCCTCAAACTCACAGAGATCCGCCTGCCTCTGCCTCCCAAGTGCTGGGATTAAAGGCGTGTGCCACCACCGCCCAGCCTTGTTTCTTTCTTTATAAAATATTTTATCAATTTTGTTAAAAAATTTAAATTATAGTATTTTTATTCAAATTTTTTTTTTCATTTTGCATGGTAACCACAGGTCCCCTTCCCTCCCCACCTCCTAACCCCCACTTTCCCCTCACACCCCATCCACTTCTCAGAGAGGGTAAGGCTTTTCATGGGGAGTCAGCAAAGGCTGGCTTATCAAGTTGAGGCAGGACTAAGCCCTCCTCCACTACATCAAGGCTGAGAAAGGTATCCCTCCATAGGGAATGGGCTCCCAAAAGTCAGGCCATGCACTAGGGATAAATCCTGGTCCTACTGCCAGGGGCCCCACAAACTACCCAAGCCACACAACTGTCACCCACATTCAGAGGGCCTAGTTCGGTCCCCTGCAGGTTCCCCAGCTGTCAGTCTAGAGTCCATGAGCTCCCACTAGCTCGGGTCAGCTGTCTCTGTGGGTTTCCCCATCATAATTTTGAACCCCCTTGCTCATATAATCCTTCTTCCTTCTCTTTGACTGGACTCTAGGAACTTGGCCCAGTGCTTAGGTGTGGATCTCTGTATTTGCTTCCATCAGTTACTGGATGAAGTTCTATGATAACAGTTAGGATATTTGTCAGTCTTATTACAGGAGAAGGCCACTTCAGGCACCCTCTCCACTATTGCTAGAGTCATAGCTGGGACCATCCTTGTGGATTCCTGGGAATTTCCCTAGTACTGTGTTTCTCCCTAGCCCATAATGGCTCCCTCTATCAAGATATCTCTTTCCTTGTTCTCTCTCTCTGTCCCTCCCGAAACTTGACCATCTCATTCCCTCATGTTCTCAACCTTCTCCCCTTGTGTTCCCAGTTTACCAAGGAAATTTTATCTCTTTCCCCTTCCTAGGGATATGCATGCATGTCCCTTTTAGGGTCCTCCTTGTTTCCTAGCTTCTGTGGAGCTTTGAGTTGTAGCCTGGTTATTGTTTGCTTTATGTCTAATATCCACGTATGAGTGAGTACATACCTTGTTTGTATTTCTGGGTCTGGGTTACCTCATTAAGGATTTTTTTTTAGCTCCATTCATTTGTCTGCAGATTTCACTATGTCATTCATTGTTTTGATTTGTTTTTTGGTTGTTTGTTTTTTTAACCACTGAGAAATACTTCATTGTGTAAATGTACCACATATGTACCACGTTTTCTTTATCCATTCTTTGATTGAGGGGAATCTAGGTTGTTTCCAGGTTCTGGCTATTACAAATAATGGTGCTAAGAACATATTTGAGCAAGTGTCCCTGTGGTATGATTGTGCATCCTTTGGTATATGCCCAAGAGTGGTATTGCTGGGTATTGAGGTAGGTTAATTCTCAATTTTCTGAGAAAATACCATATTGTTTTCCAAAGTAGATGTACAAGTTTGCACTCCCACCAGTAGTGGAGGAGTGTTCCCCTTACTACACATCCTCTCTAACATAAGCTGTCATCAGTGTTTTTGATCTTAGCCATTTTGATAGGTGTAAGATGGTATCTCAGAGCCATTTTAATTTGTATTTACCTGATGGCTAAGGATGTTGAGAAATTCCTTAAATGTCTTTCAACCACTTGAGATTCTTTTATTGAGAATTCTCTGTTTAGATCAGTACCCCAGTTTTTAGTTGTATTATTTGGTATTTTGATGTCTAGTTTCTTGAGTTCTTTATATATTTTGGAGATAAGTCCTCTGTCAGATATGGGCTTAGAGAAGAGCTTTTTCCCATTTGGCAAGCTGTCATTTTGTCTTATTTACTGTGTCACACATTTGCCTTACAGAAGCTTCTCCGTTTCAGAAGGTCCCATTTGCTAATTGTTGCTCTCAGTGTCTGTGCTACTAGTATTATATTTAGGAAGTGATCTCCTATGCCAATGCATTCAAGGCTAGTTCCTACTTTCTTTTCTATCAGGTTCAGTGTAACTGGATTCATGTTGAGGTCTTTGACCCACTTGGACTTGAGTTTTGTGCATGGCAACAGACAAGGATCTATTTGCATTCTTCATGTTTACATCCAGTCATGCCAGCACCCATATGTTGAAGATGCTTTCTTTTTTCCATTGTACAATTGTGGCTTTTTTTGTGTGTCAAAAATCAGGTGTTCATAGGTGTGTGGATTAATGCCAGGGTCTTCAATTTGATTCCATGGTCCACATGTCAGTTTTTATGCCAATACCAAGCTGTTTTTATTACTATAGCTTTACAGTAGAGCTTGAAGTCAGGGATGGTGACGCCTCCAGAGGTTCCTTTAATGTATATTGCTGTTTTGGCAGTCCTTGGTATTTTTTTTTCTATATGAAGTTGAGTATTGCTCTTTGGAGGTCTATGAAGTATCATGTTGTTATTTTGATGGAGATTGCATTGAATCTGTAGATTGCTTTTAGTGAGATTGTCATTTTTACTATGTTGAGTCTACCTATCCAAGAGCATAGGACATCTTTTCATTTTCTAATATCTTTTTCAATTTCTTCCTCAAAGCCTTAAAGTTTTTTTTTTTTTTTTTTTTTGTGTCATATAAGTCTTTCATTTGTTTGGTTAGAGTTACCCCAGGATACTTTGTTATTTGTAGCTGTTGTTAAGGTGATGTTTCCCTGATTTCTTTCTCAACTCATTTATCCCTTGTATATAGGAGGGCTACTGATTTTTTTTTTGAGTTAATCTAGTATCCCACCATATTACTGAAGGTGTTTCTCAGCTGTAGAAATTCCTTGGTAGAATTTTTGGGGTCATTTATATATACTATCCTATCATCTGCAACTAGGAAAACTTTGACTTCTTCCATTCCAATTTGTATCCCCTTGCTCTTCTTTTGGTGTCTTGTTGCTCTAGCTAGAACTTTAAGTAGTATATTGAATAGATAAGGAGAGAGTGGACAGCCTTGTCTTGTTCCTGATTTTAGTGGAATCGATATGAGTTTCTCTTCATTTAGTTTGATGTTGACTGTTGGCTTGCTGTATATTGACTTTATTATGTTTAGGTATGTTCCTTACATTTCTGATCTCTCCAAGACCTTTATCATGAAGAGGTATTGAATTTTGTCAAAGACTTTTTCAGCATCTAATGAGATGATCATGTGGTTTTTTTTTCTTTCAGTTTGTTTATATGGTGGATTACATCCCTGCATCTCTGGGATGAAGCCTACTTGATCATGGTGGATGATTTTTTTGATGTGTTCTTGGATTTGGTTTGCCAGTATTTTATTGAGTATTTTTGCATCAATGTTTATGAAGGAGATTGATCTGTAATTCTCCTTCTTTGTTCGTTGCATCTTTGTGTGGTTTGGGTATCACGGTAACTGTAGCCTCATTAAAAAGTGTTTGGCTTCAACAATTCTCGCTCATATAGACCCTCCTCTTTCTCACTAATTAGACTCCCAGCGCTCCACCAGGGGCCTAGCCGTGGATGTCTGCATCCAGATTCCTCAGTCCTTAGATGGGGTTTCTGGCACAACTATTAGGGTGTTTGGCCATCCCATCACCAGAGTAAGTCAGTCCCGGCTGTCTCTCGACCATTGCCAGCAGTCTTTTGTGGGGGTATCTTTGTGGATTTCTGTGGGCCTCTTTAGCACAGGGACAAATAAACAAATGGATGGAAGCACATGAACTATGAACCAAAGGCTGAGGGACCCCCAAATGGATCAGGCCCTCTGAATAGGTGAGACAGTCGATTGGCTTGATCTGTTTGGGAGGCATCTAGGCAGTGGTACCAGGTCCTGGGCTCGTTGCATGAGTTAGCTGTTTGAAACCTGGGACTTACGCAGGGACGCTTGGCTCAATCTGGGAGGAGGGGACTGGACCTGCCTGGACTGAGTCTATCAGGTCAATGCCAGTCCTCGGTGGAGACCTTGATCTGGAGGAGGTGGGAATGGGGGGTGGGCTGGGGGGAAAGGGAGGGGGGCAGGAAGGGAGAGAACAAGGGAATCTGTGGCTATTGTGTAGAACTGAATAGTATTGTAAAATAAAAAAAAAAATTAAAAAAAAGTGTTTGACAATGTTCATTCTGTTTCTATTGTGTGGAACAATTTGAAGAGTATTGGTATTAGTTCTTCTTTGAAATTCTGGTAGAATTCTGCACTGAAGCCATCTTGTCCTGGGCTTTTTATGCCTGGGAGACTTTCAATAACTGCTTCTATTTCCTTGAGAATATAGGTCTATTTAAGTTATTTATCTGATCTTGATTTAATTTGGGTAAGTGGCACCTATCTACAAAATTGTCAATTTATTTTAGATTTTTCAATTTTGTGCAGTACAGGTTTTTGAAGCATGACCTGATGATTCTCTAGATTCCCTCAGTGTCTGTTGCTATGTCCCCATTTTCTTTTCTGATTTTGTTAAGTTGGATATTCTCTCTCTGCCATTTGGTTAGGTTAGATAAAAGTTTGTTTATCTTGTTGATTTTCTCCAAGAACTAACTGTTTGTTTCATTGACTCTTTGCATTGCTTTTGTTGTTCCTATTTTATCGATTTCAGTCCTCAGTTTGATTATTTCCTGTCACCTATTCCTCCTGGGTGAGTTTGTTTCTTTTTGTTCTAGAACTTTCAGGTGTACTGTTAAGTCACTAGTGTGAGATTTCTCCAAATTCTTTATGTAGGCATTTAGTGCTATGAACTCTTATCTTGGCACTGCCTTCATAGTGTCCAACACATTTGGTTATTTTGTGCCTTCATTATTAAATTCTAGGAAGCCTTTTCCTTCTTTCTTCCTTGACACATGATTTTTGGTTAGGTATTGTTTAAATCTGGTTTGTCATGGAATATCTTCATTTATACATCTATGGTGATTGAAAGTTTTGCTGAGTATAGTTGTCTGGGCTGGTATCCCATGGGAAGTTGGGTATAATTCTGATAGGTCTGCCTTTATATGTTAAGTGGCCTTTTTTTGCAGTTCTTAATATTATTTCTTTATTCTGCATGTTTAGTGTTTTGATTATCATGTGGCAAGGGAACTCTTTTTTTGTGGTCCAGTCTATTTGGTGTTCTGTAAGCTTCTTGTACCTTTATAGGCATGTCGTTTATTAGATTCAGAAAGTTTTCTTCTATGACTTTGCTGAATATATTTTTGTTCCCTTTGAGCTGGAATTCTTCTCCTTCTTCTATCCCTTTTATTCTTAGGTTTGGTCTTTTCATGGTGTCCCAGATTTCCTAGATGTTTTGTTTTAAGAATTTGTTGGATTTTACATTTTCTTTGACCAAGGAATCTATTTCCTCTGTCATGTCCTCAATGCCTGAGATTCTCTCTTCCATCTCTTATATTCTGTTGGTTATGCTTACATTCCTGTTCATTTATTAAGATTTTCCATCTATAGAATTCCCTCAATTTCTATTTTCTTTATTGCCTCTATTTCAATTTCCAAGTCTTGAACTGTTTCCTTCACCTTTTCTTGTCTTTCTTTAAGGGATTTATTGATTTCTTCCAGTTTTTTGTTTGTCTTTTCCTCCATTTCTCTAAAGGAAATTTTCATTTCCTCTTGGAGGGCCTCTCTCATCTTCATAAAGTTATTTTTAAGGTCATTTTCTTCTGCTTCATCTGTGTTGGAATGTTCAGGTCTTGCTGTTGTAGATCACTAGGTTCTAGTGGTGCCATATTGCTCCTTTATATTGTTGAATGTGTTCTTACACTGCCATCTACCCATCTGGGTTTGAGGTAAATAGATACCAATGTTGATTCTTCCTCCAATTGATGCACATGGTGTCTGTGCCTCTGCGGGCCTCTTTTCCTCTATGTGGTGCAGGTGGAGCCTGTTTCTCTGGGGGAATCTGATGCCACTGGGGATGGTGTCAGAGCAGCCTGGCTACAGGAGACTTCCCTGCTAACTGGATGCTGGGGTTGAGGAGGGCTATTTTTAAAATTTGTAAGGTAATATTTTTATTGGTTATTTGGGAATTTCACACTATGCATCCCGATCACACTCACTTCCCAGTCTTCTCAGGTATGACCACTACCCTTGTGAACATTCCCAAAATAAATAAAGGAGAAGAAAAAAAATTCTAATTTGTGTTGCTCATATACTCACTGGAGCATGGTCAAAGCCACCTTAGTCAACTCCTCAAAGAAAACCGAGTCCTTCTCTACCTGCACCTCCACCAGAAGCCATCAATTGTAGAGAAGTACAGCTGAGCATCCTTATCACAGTTTTGAAGAGTTCTCTTCAGTGGTTTCTATCTAGGCTGTTACTTTCTTGGGGGTGGGTGGGTAGGGGTAGGAATTGTCACAGAAGCCTTCTGTGTCTCATTCTCAACTGTGAGTCTACAGTCATTGTTGCCACTGCAGAAGTACCTTCTTTACCCTTTTCAGTGGGAGCATGGATCATGTACTTCTTAAGTTAGCTGAGATTGTCTAGTCTCAAAGACTACTCCAGCCAGATAATCTCTACATCTTTCCATCACACAGAAGTTGAACAACAAATGATAAAGCTATCTTTCCCAGGACTTGACCATCACCCCATTTTTCTCAGGGTCCTCTAAATTTGCTGTTGTCCCCAGACAGCAAGAAGTAGTTTTAAGTATAGGGTGCCCACATTGCCAAAAGGTGGGCTGAGTGGTTCTTGGTCATTTGGTGAGTTATGGATATTTGTCATTATTTAGGGGGAGTTAGTTGAAAGTTCATATTGGTCATTGTTGGAAGGAAACTAAATAAAGGAGGTTAGATTAAAGGATTTCTTTCTTTCTTTTTCCCTTTCTTCTAACATTTTCTTTGTTATATAAAAATAAGTATATAGGAATGACAGGATAAAAGTGAAGATTATTGAATCTACTTTTAAATAAAAAAGCAACTACTAGTCTTAAATATTTTACATTGGTATGGATTTTTGTATATTGATTCAAATTTCAGGTTACTTTTGTTATAACATACTTTATATATGTTTCTACTCTTGTTTAAGATATTGGACCTATGCAGCTCTTTTAAAAATGTTATGAAGTTCTAGTTCTTGAAAGCTAGTATTACAAACTGTTTAGAATAATTAAGAAATTCTGGTTAGTAGTTAGTCATCTATAACAACCAAACTTGTAATTGTGTTAGGTATGTTTTCAAAATCAATCAAAGAAATATTTTAGATACATAGGTGGTCTTCAAACACTTTAGAGATCTACAAACTATGGCATTTAAGTTGTCTTAACAACATATGGCTTTTTATGACAATGCGATATGTCTGCTCCTGGCCTGCACCAATCTACTTCAATGAAGATAATGGGCATTGAATAATCTCCATATGGAGTTTGTTTTCAATGTGTAGCCATTTGAACAATAAACTGTCATTGTCTCAACTGCTGAAAGTATGCTGTCCAAATGGGACAACAGGACACATTGAAAGTCAACTGTTGAACTTTGCCAAGACAAGGTAGGTCAGTCCTTCAAATTTTCTGCTTCACAGAATTGTCTGTCAGATATTCTGGTCTGTAGGCTAAAGATAGATGTTCCAACATTGCAGAAGAACCTTGGGTGACTGACCAGGCAGCCAGCTGTCTCTGTCATTTCTACATTTTTGGAAGTTGTTTGCTCTGCACTTCCTGTTTACTCAGGTGACATTTTATCCTTCTTGGGCTTCTGATGGGGTTGAAGCCTAGATAGCTATAGTTTTATAACAATAACTATATTTTTATAACAAATTTTTTCTTGTTACCAAATTCAGAAAGAAAAATCACAAAAGAGATGTAAAATGTATAAAGGTTGAGAGACATAAAAGCTTATGTTGTTTATCTAAGAAAATATATTAATGTCTTAAAAGGTATTTTTAGGTTGGTAATACAAGTTATGACAGGAAGTGAATTAGGTACAAAACTTTGGACTCACCAAGATAGGATAGATAATAAAGTACCATCTCTGAGATTGCCAAATACAAATGGGCTGGACATTATGAATGTAATGCTTACTTAATTGTTCTTATTTTATGTAGTTTTACTGTGTAAGAATTAAAACCTTTCCTTTTTATTTAGACAAAATGGGAAACTGTTGCAGGATATTTGATCACACTGTTTGAAGATGTGTCTCTGTTTTATCTCATCTACCTAAGGCACCTTCTGATTGGTTTAATAAAGAGCCAAACAGGCAATAGCTAGGCGGGAGAGGATAGACAGGACTTCCAGGCAGAGGTAGGAACTTTGGGAAGAATCTGAGGAGTGTAGGATTCACCAGCCAGATACAGAGGAAGTTGGATGTACTGTACTGAGGAGAGCTAACAAGCTACAGGACAGAACATATATTAATATACACAGGTTAATTTAAGTATTAAGAATTATTTGGGAACAAGCTTAAGCTAAGGCCAAACTTTCATACTTAATACGTCTTTGTGTCATTATTTGGGAGCTGGTAGTCCAAAAGAAAGACCCATTACATTTTCATGTCAGCCACTGTGAAGCCCCTACTTTATCCAATCAGATCACAGGGAAGGACAGGCAAACCTGCCCAGGGCTTGTGGGCTCCAGGCTGCTATTGCCAATGTCCTGGGATATGACAGGCATTAGGACTAGTCTGTGCTGAGGTTACAGCTCCAGTCATACCTACCACACATCTCTATTATCTTTTAAAGACAATGTCTGGCATAAGAAGTAAACTCCATTATATGTGAAGAATAAGGAAATAATTCTTAGTAAGCAGAAAAGTTAACAAAAATCAGAATTAGAGCCACATGATCTCTCCATTGAGATTACTTGACAATGACATAAAAAACACCATAATAATAGATGCATTCAAGTAAATAGAATCATATATATTAAAAGTAAATACAGTCAGGAATTTCTCTTTTATAAGAAAAGTAGAATTAAAAGAAACAGCTATGACAGATAATGTGCCTGAAATTAGAAATGTATTTTATTTTTCAGAAGTCTAGCACAGAAGGATAGACAATTATGGGATGACAATCCAGGGCAATTTTACACCAAGAAATTAAAATCATCATGTCCCCGAAATAGCAAAGAAATCTAATAAAGACACATAAGAAGGAAAACAGTGAACAATATGAACACATGCCAGACCATTTCTGTATCATCATTCTTTCAAGTATAGAAATATGCAGAAACAGATATTTTAAAGGATTGCAAACATTGATGTTGATAATATAAGAATGAAGACACATAGTTGAAAACACTGTTTTCCTTATTTAGTGGAACAAACACTGTTGATAGCTTAATTGTTTCCTCCACTGGAAGATTTTCCTTCCTTATCTCACATACATCTTTTCATTGTTCCAATTACTTCCAGCTGCCTTGGTTCCAATTACTTCCAGCAGGTCTTGTGATTCCATCCTGTGGGTAGTGGCCAAAGTTAAAACCAAAGATTGATTTTTAGCTTTCCTTCTCTAGGGTGAGTGATTCCATTTCTCAAAGATCCTGTTCTTTAACTATTTAACCACATGTAGTTATTTTCCTGGTTTTTCTCTGAGTTTTCCTTACTCCTTAGCTTGAAATCTCATTATATTTTGGCAGCACTGACTACTGCTAAGTGTACTGAGTGGATGGAATTTTAGCCTCCATGCTGAGCTCTCTGTGGTACTTACTCTAAGGTACAGGAGTATTACCCACTTTCCATACTCAGTTGACTTTGTGTTCTTTAGTTTTTTTACTATAATTTTTATTTTTTTGAGATTATAGTATAATTATATCATTTTTCCCTTCCCTTTCCTTCCTCTAATACTATCATGCCTACTGCTCTTTTTCAAATCCATGGTCTTCTTTTCTTTAATTGTTGTTATTTATATGTATATATGCTCATGTGCATTTTTAAATACATAAATACACCCTGCTCAGTCTATTTGTATGTATAGGGTTTCATGACTGACCATTTGGTATTGGATAACTGATTTATATAGTTTTCCCTGGGTGAGACTATTCTTCTACTCTCAGCCTTCTTTAATTGCCTGCAGTTCTTTGTCTAGGGTTGAGGCCACATTTGATGCCTGCATATTTATGGGTGTCCTCCTTGTTCAGGTCATGTTTAGGTAGCCATGTTGGTGAAACTTCTGGTGTAGCTTCTGACATTTCTAAGAGATACACTCTCACAGTAAACTCCATTTCCTTTTGCTCTTAAAATCTTTTTGTGTAGTGTTATTTGCTCCATCCATATCCTTGGGCTATAGGGCCTCAAGGTGGTGGTGCTTCCTGCCATTGGACGTGATCTCTTAAAAGGTAAAGGAGAAGGGTCATGAGCCCCTTCTTCATGCTGCCTGCTTCCTGGTCTGATCAAACTGCCAGGTGCATTTGCTCTCAGTCAGATCAGAGGGTGATTTCAGCTGTCTACTCCATTCTGTATTTGTGAGTGTATTTCTTTGTTTTATATCTTAATAAATCCCTGTGACCTATTAAATAGACTTACGTGGATTGATCTTAATATTTCTGCATCCGTTTCTGCAGTGATCCTTGAGCAGGAGTTGTATTACAGAAGTGTCAGTTTCCCTTGGCTCTACAACTCTGAATTTTAGTTGGTTGTGATTTTCTGTAATAGTTCTGTCTGTATCATAAAGAAGTTTTATTGATGAGAGGTGAGAACTTAATTTCTCTGTGGGTATAGGGAAAAGTATTGAGAACGTACTTAGAGTACTTACGTACTTACACTGGATTGGTAAGTTGGTGGTGGCAGATTTCTCTCCAAGATCCATAACTTCACTAGCCCTGGGAAGTTAGCTAAGTTTCCAGTACCAAGAGGTTTCCCTCTTGTTGAGTAGGACCTCATTCCAATTAGAGACATGTTGGTGATTGCACTCTTTTTATTTATTTTTTTAAAACCACAAATCCAATTGGTGTTGCTCCTATATTCTTGGCCATGTAGCCTTTCTCTGGCATTTGGCAGGCTTACTAGTGGCTGCACTCTTAGGGAAACCTGACTTGATCTCTTCTAGCAGCTAAGAATTGCAAATACTTTCTTGGCTACAGCTGGGACATCATAACCAGCTCTCCTCTCCATTCTGGGATTTGTTCCGGCTTGGACTTGCTCAGATTCCTGTGCATGCTGTCACAACTGCTATGACTTCATATGTACAACTGCCCTGCTGTGTTCAGAAGACACTGTTCCCTTGGCATCACCCATTACCTCTAGTTACTTACACTCTTTCCATGCCTTCCTTTGAAGGAGGGGTAAAAAACAAATGTTTCATTTAGGGCTGAGAATTCCATAGTATTTTGCTGTTTATATATGTTGTTCTCATTGGTTAATATATAAGCTGCTTTGGCCTATGGCAAGGCAGCTTAGAGGCAGGTAGGAAATGCAAGGAGAGAGACAGGAAAGAGAAAGACAGAGTCAAGGGATGCCAGCATGCCTCCCAAGGAGCAATATGCCAGCAGACTGGTAAAGCCATGGAACATGAGGCAAAACATAGATTAATAGTTATGGGTTGAGTTAAACTATAAGAGCTAGCTAGCAAGAAGCCTGCCATAGACCATACAGTTTGTAAATAATATTAAGTTTCCAAGTAATTATTTTATAAGCAACTGAAGGACCGTGGGGCCAGGTAGGACTGGAGAAACCTTCTGGCTACAGTATTTTATTTTCCAAACTTTGGCCAGCTATAGATTTCTGTGTTAATCATAACATACTACAAATAAAGACTTTCTGATGAGGGTTGAGTGATACGTTAATCAATGGGTATGGTGAAAAGTCGTTGGGAGTCTAATACTATTCCCATTTAGAAGAATATAGTAGTAGGTTCTCCTGCAGGGCCTATGACTCATCTAGCTACAGACTCATCATTGGATAATGGTGCTAGGTATGGGTTTCATCTTGTGCAACAGAAATTAAATCCAATCAGAAGACTGTTGTTTACTCCCAGGATGTTTGTGCCTTTACCACTAAAGGGAGACTAAAATTATAAAGGGATGCTGTGTTTATCGACCCAAATAATCAAAATTATTTCACTTTTCTTTTTTCTTTCTTTCATTTATTTTATTTATTTTTTTTGTTTCTTATTTTTAATGATGGGAACAGGACTTTGAGAACTCAGATGAATGAGTGAGTAATATGCCAAATAGATTCTCTGAGTGATTTATGTGATACTATGACACGTGCCACACTCCAGTCAACCACATTCCCAGCTACAACCACAAGCAGAGAAATCCCAGTTTGTGGTCAGATTCTGATTCAGTTTCAATACAGTGGATGCAACAGATAGTTCTGCTACTGTGCTGTGAAATTTGGGAAGCAGATGTTCACCTGCATCAGTTCATTTTGTGTTAAGGTGTGGGTTGCAGGGATGTCACTTAATGATACCTTTTCCATAGGTGAAGGATGTCAGTTAGAGGTACCTCCTCTGGAATAGATAATCAAAGATGTCAGTTAGGGAGCATCTTCTTTGGCATAGGTGAACACAATTTCTGAATTAGAATTTCAAGATGAATTTCAAGTTTTACTTTTCCTCCTTCCAAACCTGAGGTGTTAGGAAGCTTATCAGATTTCTCTCACTGTCAAATCAGTGACACTTATCCTCTACATAGACATAGTTGTTCATTGACTTTGAAAACTACTAAAAGAAAATGAGAAGAAATAATTTAAATTAAAACTTTGTAAATTAATACAAATGCCTGTGTTGGTGTTGCAGGACAAGGAAATGGTAGTTAAGATTGACAGAGGATGAGTCACATGACTAAAAAACTATTAGGCAGGGAATTTCACTGCTCCTGCCATAGAACATAAATGACCAGAGTCAATTTATTATTATGAATTTATTATGCTGAAGTTCAGTTAAAACATCCACTCTCTCAAGCATGCATGCACGCACGCACACACACACACACACACACACACACACACACACACACCAGATTCCCAGTTCTCAATGTTTGCTGTTATGTAATAACAAGACCACCCAAAAGGTGGCACTAAAAATCAGTCATTATGTGACCCTCAAGAAAGTTTAGTGAGGGGGATAAAGAACTACAGATAAGTTCCAGTCCTTTTGTTTTTTAGAAACTTGAAGTTATCTTTCCTGCAGATGTTTAAATATTAAACAGCAGAAGCCCTAAATCCTACCTTCTATTTCAACCCAACACAAAGCATTTGAAATTAATTTGTGTGGTAGCTGTGTGTATTTAGCTTAAGAGCTTCCAGCTTACATGACTAGTAAATGTTTTAAAAGAATCATCAGAAACCTCACCTATCACTGAATAGTACCAACATAAATTTTTACTATAGATTTTGAGGAAAACAGATATTATTGTCTGAATTCAAATGCATACCACTTCATGTCTCAGGATTATAGGAAAGGTTAGTAGAAGACATTACATTACATTTGACATATATGTTTATGCAATGTTATATAAATGTTATGTATAACTATATATGTATATGTATATGTGTGAAATTATAACTTCTTTGTAACTAGGCAAGTCATTGTGTAGGTGGATTAAGAATATATGCATGCTGAGTTAGCTGTTTGAAACCTGGGACTTAATGCAGGGACGCTTGGCTCAATCTGGGAGGAGGAGACTGGACCTGCCTGGACTGAGTCTATCAGGTCGATCTCAGTCCTCGGGGGTGACCTTGATCTGGAGGAGGTGGGAATGGGGGGTGCGCTGCTGGGGGGAAGAGGAGGGGGGCAGGAAGGGGGAGAACAAGGGAATCTGTGGCTGTTATGTAGAACTGAATAGTATTGGAAAATAAAATAAAATTAAAAAAAAAAACAAAAAAGAAAACACACCTAAGGGTGCCCCATGCCTAGCACTAAATTTGACCAACAACAAACAAGCTCAATAGCATCATCCTTGGAAATTCTTTGTTCTTTGACTCCTAATGTTTGTCAGGTGTTTTTTTTAATCTTACAGAAATCTTACTGTATGTATATATTATGGCTTCCTGATTTATGATTGATTGTATGGGAAGCTAGATGTATAAATCTGCTTCAATAAATGTTTCTTGTGCATTTTTTAAAAAAAAAAAAAAAAAAATAAAATAAAAAAAAAAATAAAAAACAACTCAGTATCTCAGCTTGCATGGCAAAAAAAAAAAAAAAAAAAAAAAAAAAAAAAAAAAAAAAAAAAAAAAAAAGAATATATGCATGCATAATGAGACATTTGATTTCAAAGGATAGTAAGTTTTCTGCAAAAAGTTTATGAGCACCTAAACATTCTAATAACCACTAAGAATGTGTTAGTTTCCCTGAATATTAAAATTCAAGTAAGGTGATAAGAAATAAGAGAAAAAGTCTATTGTCAATAAAGGCAGACAATACACATACTTAAGTAAATGGTATAGATTAATATCCTATTGCTTCAGTTTACATATTCTCTCTAAAATTCATGTTGAAATTTATTGGGTATCATAAAAACAGTAAAAGGTAGAACTGTAAGGCATTGTGGGAGCTCTGAATGGATAATCTCCTTGTCATGGAGTGGGTTAGTTGTCCTGGGGAGGTTGTTGCTCAGACCCACCTTTCTTCCTCTTTCATGCTTTCCTATCATGTGATGCCTCATCCTCCAGAAAGCAAGCACTTTACCAACTGAAACACCTTCTTACGCTTCCTTTGAACATGCAATATATTGCACCCAACTTACACACTAAGTTAATACAGTAAATGAGTTGACAATGTGGAAAACAACTCTTCCTGCAGTTCAAACTGAAGTTTTAAAAGGTGCTTCTACCTGGCTCTAATTTCTTTAACAATTACAGCTACTTTGAACCCAACTTGTTCTTAACTTTAACCGTGCTCCATTCTCTCTCTCTCTCTCTCTCTCTCTCTCTCTCTCTCTCTCTCTGCCAAACTGCATATTTGCTTTTTTTTTTCTGCTCTACTTACAGCTCCATCTCACTGTGCATCTGGAAAAATGCAGCAAACAGCAACCACACCACAGTCTAGATATTGTGCTATGGTCAAGTTTCCTCTGTGAGACCACAGTTTATTATTTTGAATGTAGTCTTGCTTAAGGTTTTAGGACATGGGAGAGAACACAGCAAGATTCTTTTTAAAAAGGAATCTCATAGAACTGAATGGTATTGTAAAATAAAATAAAATAAAATAAAATAAAATAAAATATAAAAAAGGAGTCTCTTTAATAATTGTGTTATCAGTAAATAGGGCATGTGACATGAATGGTGGTTGATTTTCATGTTTATTTTAATAAGTGGGAAGAAACAACACAGATGTGTTTGGACCTTGACTGTTCATTAATAGCATAAATGGTGTCCTTCCTTCCTTCCTTTCTTTTTTTTTCCTTCTTCCTTGTTTTCTTTTTCTAGTTCATATTATTTTAATTAAAATGGGAGAAGTCACAAAGCTAATAAGCAAACATGTACATATTTCAAAATGTGATACCTAGCTACAAATAACTCAGATAAAATGAATGGAGTGATAGAAGTTATCCCAATTTTAAAGAGTGAGAAATAAGCCTAATTAGAAAGTAATTCTTAGCAAGAGTGAATGGGGAAGCTTCACTGGTATGGAAGACCATGGAAATAGTGGGGCTAGGAGAGAGGAGCTGAAAGGCAGCAGCAGAAATTTCTAAATCGATAATAGCTTTAAATGATAATGGATATTTCTACAGTCTTATACTACTCACAACATGGTGCGGCTTCCTGGAACACTGTAACTTCAGCTGGGATTCTGGACAGAATATAACACAAATGGTCTCTATCCCAAATTGTGATAACAAATCCTGAAACATCACGAGCCAGGCCTTGACTGCTGCATTTCTACAGCCCTTTTGGTCTTTTGCTATCCCTGAAATTTTGCCTAAAGTATTCTGGGGCTTTTCTAGGACACAACTCTGTTTCCTATTCTTACTGTAAGCCATTTCAAAAGGCCTAAAGACCATGCGGTCAGGTTTCTCAGAGCAACAGCAATGGCCCCACTTCTTGGTAACAATTCCATTAGTTTTCTTTCTTTTTCTTATTTTGACCAACACCTTGATAAAGAGAATCTTAAGGGAGAAAGCAATGACTTTGGCTGACAGTTGGGGGGTATTATGGTGGGGCAGGCATGGACCTGGAAGCTTGTTCACATCTGGACACATCAAAAGGCAGTCAAAGCAAAATTCCAGCTCTCTGGTGACATTATCCCTTACCCCTCGTCGTATGGGATAGTGCTACCCACGTACAGGGGTGGGGGTGTCCCTGGAAACACATCACAGAGGTACCCAGGGTTGTATCTCCTAGAAGATTCTAAATCCAGTCAGGTTGACAATGAAGATCAACCATCGCACCCAGCAAATGAATTCTGGAAGTTATTTATTTTTGCTATGTTTTCTCCAGTGGCTATGGCAAGGGAAGGAGTAAACAAGCACAGGAACCATCCTGGGAACATTCATGCTTCTTATGAGAAGGGGACATTGCCAGGTCTTGCCTCATTGCAGGTGGGTCATAGAATACATAGCAACAGGCACTTCCTGTTGAGTGCTTCCCGGCTTCCAGGGCATTACTCCATCACAATGAACACACACACACACACACACACACACACACCAGACTATCACAACCCGTAGTTAACAAATCCCATCAGAAAATAAAAATCACGGCCCATGGTTTAACTTAATGTTTCTCCTTTCAGATCATCTGGAAGGCTCATTAGCAGCTTCTTCAATAAGTTAATAGCCACCACTTACTGATGAAGCAAACAAACTAATAAAGATGTTTTAGATAAAATCAGATATGATAAAGTAAAATTATTACTGGCTTCCAGAGAACAATGAAAAGAGGGTGATGGTCACAGTTGTGTTGTCTTAGTCTCTTCAAGCAGGTTTTATACACATACCACTAATGGGTTATTTTATAGAAAAGAGAAATCTATTTTTGTAGGACAGAAATTTCAAAGTTAAGATGCAGGAATATTTTGTGCTTAGCAAGAACTTATTTTCTTTTAGGCAAACATCGTAGAAGATAAACTTACCCTGTGTCTCATTTCCTATTATGAGAAAAACACAAGACTATTTCATAGTGTGCAGGAAGGTCCTCATTAGAGAGACCATTTAGAGGTAGGAAAGGGAAGCAAGAAATATAATTATATTATAATATCAAAAAATGAGAGCATTTGTGGTCATGAACAGGTGTGTTTTTCTTCTATGTCACTTCTTCTGTGTGTGGAGGACTCCTGTGATGCCAGGCTGCCAGCTTCCTTTGCTAGTGCACTAAATCACACACAGTTAAAGTCACTGGGAAGGTTAAGCTCACAGACAAGTTTGAACAGACCATCTGAGCAAGTGGACCTGACATCTTTTGCCTCTGTTAATTGCTGGAGATAAGTTCATACAGGATGACATCAAATGTTCTTCCCGCCACAAGTTTGTTGCTGTTTTTGTTACAAGTGTTAATGAAATCATGTTTATGTGCCGTGATATATCCTCACTTTGACTCCATCCTAGCTGTAAAAGCTTGACTATTCTGTGGTTGCTTGCTCAGCTTTCCACAGTTTCTGTCATTCATGTATGCTGCAGATATCGTTCTGTATAAATTAAACACTGATTAGCCATTGGCCAGGCAGGAAGTATAGGCAGAACAAGCAGAGAAAAGAAGGCTGGGAAGCAGAAGGCTGAGGAAGGGAGACACTGCCAGCCGCTGCCAGGACAAGCAGCATGTGAAGATGCCAGTAAGCCACGAGCCACATGGCAAGGTATAGATTTATGGAAATTGATTAATTTAAGCTGTGAGAACAGTTAGCAAGAAGCCTGCCATGGCCATACAGTTTGTAAGCAATATAAGTCTCTGTGTTTACTTGGTTGGGTCTGAGAGGCTGTGGGACTAGCGGGTGACAGAGATTTGTCCTGACTGTGGGCGAGCCAGGAAAACTCTAGCTAAACATGTATACAGAAATTGTCAGCAGATGTTGCAGTGTATCTTTCTGGCTCTCATTGGCTTGTTTCATTCTTTTTCCTTAAACTATTTCTATTGGACTAGCTCATGAATCATTGTATTAAGTGTTATGCCACAAAAATTTTGTTATACAAAAAAGTGACTGGTTACTCCCATAACATTTGGGCCAGTTTTGCATCTGTGTATTTTACAGAAAGGGCACCATAGTTGGTTGATTCATTGATGATTCATCCTGTAGCAGGCATAGTACTTTTCAGAACCATGAATGCTAGTAGTAGTAGTGAAGCTTCTCATTGGGCACCAGATTTATTTATCTGTTTGATGACATAAGTAAGTAGTATCTTTAGCAATAGGTCAGGGTGGAGAGGGCGGCAAATAGCTTTGGAAATAGCCTATAATGTATGGTGGTAGATATAGGACTTGCTTGGCCAAATGAGTCAACAAAATGTAACCCATTCCTGGTACTGGAGTTTCTATTTACTAGCATAAGATTTCTAGTTAGGTAACTGTTTTCTCTATTACATGGAAACTCCATTAAATTCCTTGCATATATGTATATAGCTTAGGAAGCTTTTATGGTAGTAGATTTCTATAGGGATTTTATCTTTTATTCTGCTTATATGGTGGATTGCACTGATTGATTTAGATATATTGAACTATCCCCAAATCTTTGGGATGAAGCCAACTTAATCATGGTGAATAATCTTTTGATGTATTCTTTAATTTGTTTTGGAAGGATTTTATTTAGAATTTTTGTATCTAATAAGGGATATTGGTTAATTTTTTTTCTTAGTTTTTGAGTCTTTGTGTAGTTTCAGTGTCAGGATGATAGCACCACACAAAAGAAGTTGGAAATGTTTCTTCAGTTTCCATTTTGTGGACTAACTTGAGGAGTATTATAGACATTAGTTTTTCTTTGAAAGTCTGGTAGAATTCTGCACTGAATTAATCTGGCCCTGGGCTTATTTTTATTTGGGAGATTTTCTCAAATATATGTATATATTTTCTGAAATATATATAATATTTTCCCAAATGCATATATATTTATAATATTTATATAGTGTATATAATATAACTATATAGATATATTTTTCAACAAATATAAATATTTGTTGTTGTTTATAATTTGTTGATTTAAGCCTTGCATTTGACTATTTCTTTTTGTCTACTGTACTTTTACTGCTATTTGTTATTATTTTTCTAGAGCTTTCAAGCATACCATTGAATTACTAATATGAGATCCCTTAAGCTTTTGAGGTAGGCACTTTTTTTCTATGACCTTGCCTTGTAGAACTTGTTTGGGTATGTTGTGCGGGATTGTGGTCTTTGGTTTCTGTTTTCCCAATCTGACAGATTATGGATCAGAATAATACTCGGTTTTCCATCTTAGGGTCATGCTGGATTTTAGGGTTCAGACTCCAACTAGCCCCACTTCTGAAGTTCTGTTTGGAGCTCTGTGTTTAGAGTTAAGCAATCCCAGATTGATGAAATGGGTGGGATGGTTGGCAGGATAGCAGGTGGGAGAAGGGGATTGATTTTTAAGCAAGATTTGGGGTCCAGCTCCATGAAGAGAAATAGAGGCACATCTAGGGGTACCCTGCCTCTGTTCCTGGATGTCAGTGAATCTTGAGGTGGTGGAGGTGGACTAGAAGGTGGGGCTGCGGTGGACAGGCAGTAAAAGGTCTAAGTATACCCTGGAGAGAGCAGAATGGAGGACGAGAAGGAACAGCTGACCTGGAAGCCAAGTGTGTCAGCTCTGGGTTCCCTGATAGAGATCTGGTCTGCGGTGGGGAGTACCAATAGAGTGAAGGTGGCCTGGGAGACATGGTTCTAGGGAGTATTGAGGAAGAATTAGAGGGACCCTGGGTCTACAGCACAGGGCCAAGTTCCAAGAGGATGGAGGTACACGACAAGGAGGGGCACATGGAGGCAGGCAGTGGTAAGTCTAACACTACCCTTGAGAATCCAGGGTAGAGAAGAGGAAGGAAGGCAGAGGTAGCCAACCTGGTAACCACATGTGTCAGCTGTGGGGACCCTGGTAGAGAGCAGTTCTCTGTGTGGGGGTTCTGTTTTTAAATTTTTATTTCTTTTTCTATAGCTCCGAGACTCAAACTCAGGTCCTGGTGTTTGCAAGGCAAGCACATCACCGACTGAACTATCACCCAAGTCCATTTCAGCTGTATTCAATCCGAGTCTTCTCACTTTTTTGGTTCTGTAAAAATGACACCGCATTACTAATTTTCAAACTATCCCATACGCACTCCATCCATTGGTGAGCTTTTATTAGGTGCTCTCATGTGCGGAGGCATTAATGTCTAAGCACAAGATTTGGAAATGTGAGTCAGAGTCCCCAGACTATGCATTCTAGAAGGAAGAGGCACAAAGGAAGAGAAAAATCTCATATAGGATGGTTTGGTTTTTGTTGGAAGTACTCTCAGAGTGACTTCTGCAGTAATGCACAGGAGGAGCAGAGTTTCCAGCTCTGGAAGGAGGGAGCAAAGGAGTCACTGAGGTGAAAGGAGGACAGGGAGGCCATTCCAGGCAGTGGCACTGCCAGGAGATGAGCCGACCTGTGAGGAGTTCAATGTGCCTGTGGCTCAGGCTGCTGATTGATGAAGCTGGAGAAACAATCAGGAGTCAAACCACAATGGTCCTTGCCGCTTCTGTTGCTTCGTTACAGTTCACTTTGCTCCACTTTGTTTTCAAGTGCCTCTGTCTCCCCAGACTACAAGTGAGAAGGGATGTGATCTGTGTCATTCATAGAGGGTTAGTTCTCTTTCAGAGGAGGATGCGCTATGAGGGACAAAGACACAGGCAGAGAGAGATGTTTAATAAGCTGTTAGAGTAAGTGAGCTGGGGAACATGTCAGGACAAACTGAATTAAAGTAAGGCCTTTGGTGATGGAAAAGAAGATGAATGTTACAGGCATAATCAACGTGGTTTACTGATAAATATTTTCTCAAGGCGTGGTCTTCAACTAATTAGATGTGTGGGTGAGGAAGAGTGAGAAATCAAGGGTGAGATGCAGGTTCAGGCTTGGGAAATCGAGTGGGTAACAAGAAAAGTCAATGATTGGATGGTGAAGTCATTCCTTCTGTATCTTTATATGCCTGGGAACTGTAATGGTGGGGTGTGGAAGACTATGGTAAACACTCTAGGAGTTAAGTCCATTGCTTCCTTCTTTTAATTTTTTCATCAAGAATATTATGTATCCTAGACAGATTTGGAGACACAAACCTACAATCCTAGCTACAAGGTAGTTGAGGCAGGAGCACTGTAAGTTCAAGGCCAGCTTAGGCAACTTTGTGAGAGTACCTGAAAGAGAAAGAAGGTATAAGGAGGGATAGAACTCAAGGTAGAACACTTGGCTGATATGCACAAGGCCTTGGGCTCAGTCCCTGCTACTAAGAAAAGCACTGATATTTTCGGAATGTGTTCATCTACTTTCATTAAATTGGTTACACTTAAGTGTATCTTGCCTATGGAGATACCGATTTAAGAATGACTGATAGATCTTAACTAAATACCAGTTAGTGATCTTTGGTTGTATACTGTAGAGACTCCCTCTGACTCACATGAGCCAAAGACAGTTGTAATGAGTGACTGGGAGCTGTCATACCTGATGTACATGTCTGGAGAAACTGATTTTGAAATAGGCAGAAATAAAAGCCAATACAGAGGGCCATGGAAGAGCCCTTGAAGGCATTCTGTAATGTGAGGGTCTACTAAGGGAGCCACTGTGGAAGTGGTTCAGCCAGGACAGCTTGCAGGCTCTTCATCCCTCTGTTCAAGGTTTCAATTCCGTGGATCTCAAAATTATTGCCCATCATGAGTGACATCTCTACTGTTTAGGTAGGAGAGGACTGGGCCCCTAATTATGGTCTTCAAGAATGGAAGGGGGTGGCAATTCCTCAAATGTCTGGAAAGCACTCTGCTCTTAAGAGAAAAAGGATGTTAACCAGACAGAAATTACAAATGCCCACTTCACAGTAATTCCAACTTTTCTTGTCTGTTTTCTGTTTTTAAAACAGTCATGAAAATGAAATGGAAACTTTATGAGGTATGGACATAAAAATCTCTTTAATTGTTAAGAGAATGTAGATTTCTTTTAACTACTTTTTAATCCCCAAAATACTCTTCTTTTAGCTTTTAGAAATAAAAATGGATTGTAGCTAGAGTTTTCCTGGTCCTGCCTGGCCTATGGTCAGGACAAGTCTCTCTCACCCGCCAGTCCTGCAGCTGCTCAGACCCAACCAAGTAAACACACAGAGACTTATATTACTTATAAACTGTATGGCCATGACAGGTTTCTTGCTAATTGTTCTTATATCTTAAATTAACCCATTTCTATAAATCTCTAAGTTGCCATGTGGCTTGTGGCTTACCGGTATCTTAGCATCTTCTCATGGTGGTGGCTAGAAGTGTCTGTGTTCTCCTCTCTGCTTGTCCCGCCTATACTTCCTGCCTGGCTACTGGCCAATCAGCATTTTATTTACACAGAGCAATATCCACAGCAATGGATATTTTAAAAACATCAGCACCCTGAACTAATGAGATGCAACAGGACATTTGGTGATTGGAAGAAAACACCATTTAGATTCTGTGGGACAGAAACTGGACCGGTGAAGTAAAGGACAGGGAAGAAACTATGTGAGGAAAGCAGGTATCAGACACAGAGAAAGCTGCAGCACTTTTCAGATCAATTTCAGAACAACACTCAAACCAAATCTCCAACCCCTGAGCATCCTCAGGGAACACCCATCACTAATTACAGGACTGAGATATGTAAGCAGCCACTTCAGGGCTGTGAGGCCCCACATCCCTCATCCTGAAGGCAGTGTTTAAGATGTGGCTGTGTTTGTTTGTTTAGTGGTAGGAGGGAGCTTAAATTTACTTCCCCCTGGCCTCCGTAGATGTTGATATACCTTCCATCTAATCTCAGTCCAGAGCTAGGATACCTGTGCCAACTACGGCTTTGTTGGCTCTGCCAGACAGGCTTGGTGCTGCAAAATGAGTTCACTGAAAGGGTCTTTGGACAAATGTGGAGAACAGGATTCCAGTTTGGTCAGGAATTTTGCTTAGAGATTGCTCTAAAGATTACTTTTTTTTTTTTTTTAAATCTCTTCTAAGAAAAGAAGTAAAAAACACTGATTCTAAAACCCATGAAAAGTACTGTGGATATCACTCTGTATAAATAAAATGCTGATTGGCCAGTAACCAGGGAGGGAGTATAGGCAGGACAAGTAGAGAAGAGAATTCTGGGAAGTAGAAGGCTGAGGCAGAGAGACACTGCCAGCAGCCGCCATGACAAGTGAGATGTAAGGTACCGGTAAGCCACGAGCCACGTGGCAACTTATAGATTAATGGAAATGGGTTAATTTAAGACAGAAGAAGTAGATAACAAGAAGCTTACCATGGCCATACAGTTTGTAAGTAATATATAAGTGTCTGTGTGTTTATTTCATAAATGGGCTGTTGGACTGCTGGGGCTTGGTGGGACCTGGAGAGAAGCTCTCCAGCTACAGAAAGGATTTTAGGCAGAGCTATATTTCAAGTCAGAGTTTTGATGACATTTCTCATTTCTTTTATTTCTAATATTGTTTTCCTTGCATAACAGTTTCTCCTTTGTGTGTGTGTGTGTGTGTGTGTGTGTGTGTGTGTGTGTGTGTGTGTGTAAGAAAGAGATCAGCACTGAGAAAGTTGACATTCCTTTGCAAGGTAGCATGAGACAGACAGGAAAAGGGGAAAATGATGCTTGGATCTGTAATTAGTACTTTCTTCCAGTGATGAGTTTCTTTTATTGGGAGTATTGACACACTGTAGTCTGCCCAAGTACCCATATACAGTTAATGCTCATGCAGGACCTTAGAATTTCTCAATTTCTACTTTCCGTTTTCAAGCTAAAGAGATGTTTATTATGGGATGAATGTGACATATCTCCCACCGACTCATGTGTTCAGACCCACTGGTCCTCTAGCTGTTCATTCTACTTTGGGAGGTTGTGGAACCATAGGGATGTGAGACTTAGCTGGTGGACATGAGCCACCAGCGGTATGCCTTTTTGGCTGTATCTCATGCTTCTTCCAGTCCATTCTTTGTTTCCTGGTTGGCTAAGGTGTGAGGAGCTTCTACTATGTACTCCTACCACACTGGGGCTACTCCACTATGCCTTCCCTATTACAGTGTACTAAGATTCATTTGGAATTGTGAGCCCAAACAAGCTTCTCCTTCCTCAAGTTGCTTCTATCAGCATTATGTTTCAACATGGTGCTTTTTTCTTCATCTGATATTTACTACTTACGACTATAAGTTAATTTCTAGTCCTGTACAAAATGGTCATGGGAGAATAGACAAGAAGGATCATTCCTCATGAGAGGTCTGTGGACAAAGTTTCTTTAGGAGAAATGAAATGATTTTAATCCATTACAGAAAAAGATGCAGCAATCCTTCCGCATAGGAATTGTTTTCTTGCTTTTATAGCTAGTAGAATTTGTTACATTTTAAGGGATATATGGACCCCATTGAACATAAGGTTGTGAGCTGGAATAGATAAGGCCTCAAATTCTAGCTAAAGATGATTCTGTTGAAGCCAAGGATGTGAGTGAGACAAATTGGATGAATTTGAATCTCAACTTTCAACTGTAGTATCAGTTTCCATCTATACATTGTAAATATATGGCTTTGGAAGGTTTATATCTACATATATCAGTTGATTAATGCTGAAAATGATAATTTTTTAAGCTTGCTTTCTTATTTGATGTTTCTGGAAAGAATTGTAGAGTGTCTATGGATGTGTGTAAATATAACCATACACTGATAAAAATAGAAGGTCATGGGTATGGAAAAGGGATTTTGTGTGTGTGTCATTAACAAAGAGTTTTAATGACTTAGTTGATATTCTTAATGCCACCAAGCTAGCATAAAAGGAAAACTGTAGCTGATGATCATAACATTAAGTCCACTTCACACCCAGTTTTACAGAAGGTTCTTCATAATACTGCTGATAATTATCGCAGGTGTTTTACATTGTCTCTGTAGCTCTCCTGTCAGTAAATCTTGACTTCCCCCTTGTATAAATGTTGGGAATCGTTCAGCCTATAGGTCTCCACTACCTCTGTAGTTCTTCTAATGCCACAAACGCTGTGCAGTGCTTTGGTTTATTTTAGTTCTTACATACATTGCCTGGTGGTTAGCTATTCTACCAGGGTCACAGGCATTTCAGGTAGACCTGTAGTTTTAGTTTTATTTCACATTTTTATTATTCTGCCTTGTAAATTCTTCTTCCTCAACAACTTTGAACTCTTTTTCCTGTCCCATTAACACAAAGAGACTGCTGTCATTGGCTTCCACTCTCTTTCCTGACTCTGAAATTTTAAAAGTGCTTTCAATGAGAATGTTGCAGATTATGCCATCAACCCCCTTAGTGTCACCCTGTCTGCCACCACAGCTGTCCAATTGTCCAGTGACTGGGAAAACATACTTCACATATTCAGCTAGTTTTTCATTGTTCGTGGGAGATCTGTTTCCAATGGTTATGCCGTAGGTAATGGAAACAGTCTTGTTAAGTCCTTTCTTTCATATATCCAGACAATGAATTGTAATCATAGCCATCACACATTACCTTCTGGTATCCCCCTTTTTTCCCTCTGAACCATTTTTAGGAATCAAGTCTTCTTCCTGGTCCCCATGTTTATAGCCTTAACGATAAAATTCCTATCTTTTTATAGTGCTAGCAGTAGAACTCAAAGGCAAGTTCCATCTATTATTGAGCCACATCCTAGGATAATAATTTACATTCTTTAGAATGTATTTCTAGAATGCCCTTCTAATGGTAGGTGTTTCCCCCTTCCTTTTCTTATTTTGTATACTAAAATCATGTTCTTGCCTCAAATTCAGAAAATACTTTATACTGAATCTGATTTTTTATCTTTTTCTAAGTTATTTTGTTATCTGAATACATATACACAATAGGGAAATTAAATGTCAGTGTCTGTCTCCTGGCATATAATACATGAAGTTGAATGTTGCCGTAAGTTTTTCTGTGTCCTGCCCGACCCACAGTGGCATATGAAATAATCACTTAGAACTTAATATTAATTACAAACTGTTTGGGCTATGGCCCAGGCTTCTTGCTAGCTAGCTTTTTCATCTTAAATTAACCCACTTCTATTAATCTATGTTTTGCCATGTGGCCATGGCATAATCAGTCCCTTGGCATGTTGCTCCTTGGGTGCTGCACTGGCTCATGCTCTGACTCTGCCCTTTTTCTCTCTGTATCTCTGCTTGGATTTTTTTGCCTGGCTTTTATCCTGTCTTACTATAGGCCCAAACAGCTTTATTTATTAACCAACAGGAGCAATGCATATTCACAGCATACAGAAAGACTGTCTCACAGCAGCTGAGTTGCAGTGTTTGTTTTGGAATCTATAAATAACACTTTGTACCCTGGTTGGACCTATTGCTTCCCATTCACAGTTGTGTATGATCAACACTCTGATCACAATTGTACTTTGATCCTCTTATCTGCTGTCTTTCTCTTGAGGAACTGTCTGCCCCTTGCTTTTAAGTTAGCCTCCTCATCACAAAGGCAGCCCAGGGGCAGCCCACATTTCTTAGTAAGGACTAGATTATTGATTTCAGTTGGTGTTTGTTGTGGGAGAGGTGGGGTGTGGTACCATGCTTGCTGTGGAAGGGAGTGCTGTCATGTGACATGGAAATGTGAAGTGTTGTGAGGACATGAGTGTGGAGTAGGTCCCTCTGGATCAATAGATGAAAGGGTGCTGTAAGACTGCTGGCAGGCAGCTTGACTCCTAGTCATGAATTATTGATCTTCACCCATAAAAATGAAATGGGGCAGGTGACCAGAAATTTTCTAACTAATTTTGGCATCGCTGACTCCTGGTCACCATTCTGGGAATGTGTTTACTCCCACAGGTAAATAAACTCACTCCAGCTGTTCTGGTGTGTCAACACTCCCAGCAAGGAGGGCCCTTAGCTCTGATTTGGCTGCAAACAAACCACACACTGTCTGAAACAACACTTAGTTTTACTTTTCATTTCCTAGGTCCATAGTACAAGTGAAAATTACTCATCTGATTCCAATGCATTTTTATTCAACCGAGCAAGCTTTGAAGTCAGCACCTTCTTTGTGACAGCCAGACAAAATAAAATGCAGTGTTTGAAAGCATTTATAAACATACCCACCAAATTATTTTTATAGTCATTAGTCTGATGGCTTGTTCTTTTTAAAGTTTCTTTTAGCAAACATTGATTATACAAAGTAAGTGGTTTAGTTGAGATATTTTCATATACACAGTTCATATTTAGATCATATAAACCTCTCTATGAGACTTTCTTATCCTCCCTCTTTTTATTCTTTTATCTCCAGTGCCTCTTTTGGTTTCACAGCCCTCTACATGACACACGTGAAAGAAAATATACAGTGTTTCCTTTTGTAGGATTGTTTTTTTTCTCACTTACCATAGTATTTGCAACCTATTTTCCTGCAAACAACTTTTGTTTTCCTTCCTTTCCATAGGAACCTTCCATTGCCTTCAAGAGAATGAGTGTTTAAAATGTATTTCCTCAGTCCTTGGATGGGGTTTATGGCACCACTATCTGGGTGTCTGGCCATCCCATCACCAGAGTAGGTCAGTTCCTGCCGTCTCGCGACCATTGCCAGCAGTCTTTTGCGGGGGTATCTTTGTGGATCTCCGTGGGCCTCCCTAGCTCTCTGCTTCCTCCCCTTCTCACCTTCTCATGTGGTCTTCATTTACCATGGTCTCCTATTCCTTGTTCTCCCTCTCTTTTCTTGATCCAGCTAGGATCTCCCACTCTCTTTCCCTCGACTGTCGCCCTTCATTGTTCCCACTCATGACCAGGCTGTTCATGTAGATCTCGTCCATTTCTCCGTGTCTTTTTTTGGGGTCCCGTTTTCCAGGTAGCCTCACTGGTGATGTGAGTAGCAGTCTAGTCATCCTTGTTCCACATCTAGCATCTTCCTATGAGTGAGTACATACCATATTTGTCTTTCTGAGTCTGGGTTACCTCACTCAGGATGATTTTTTCTAGATCCATCCATTTGCCTGCAAACCGTGTGATGTCATTGTTTTTCTCTGCTGAGTAGTATTCCATTGTGTATATGTGCCACAATTTATTTATCCATTCTTCAGTTGAAGGGCATCTAGGTTGTTTCCAGGTTTTGGCTATTACAAACAATGCTGATATGAACATAGCTGAGCAAGTGCTCTTGTGGTATGATTGAGCATTTCTTGGGTATATGCCCAGGAGTGGTATAGCTGGATCTTGGGGGAGATTGATTCCCAATTTTCTAAGAAAGCGCCATATTGATTTCCAAAGTGGTTGTACAAGCTTGCATTCCCACCAGCAGTGGAGGAGAGTTCCCCTAGTTCCACATCCTCTCCAGCATAAAGTGTCTTCAGTGTTTTTGATCTTAGCCACTCTGACAGGCGTAAGGTGGTATCTCAGAGTTGTCTTGATTTGCATTTCCCTGATGATTAGGGAAGTTGAGCAATTCCTTAAATGTCTTTCAGCCATTTGGGATTCCTCTGTTGAGAATTCTCTGTTTAGTTCTAAAGCCCATTTCTCAATTGGACTGTTGGTCCTTTTGATGTCTAATTTCTTGAGTTCCTTATATATTCTGGATATCAGTCCTCTGTCAGATGTGGGGTTGGTGAAGATCTTTTCCAATTCTGTAGGCTGTCACTTTGCCTTGTTGACCGTATCCTTTGCTCTACAAAAGCTTCTCAGTTTCAAGAGGTCCCATTGATTGATTGTTTGTCTCAGTGTCTGCGCTACTGGTGTTATATTTAGGAACGGCTGGGCCCCTGGTGGAGCACTGGGAGTCTAATTAGTGAGAAAGAAGAGGGTTTATATGAGCGAGAATTGTTGAAGCCAAGGTTGGATAAAGCACCGGGACAAATAACCAAATGAATGGAAGCACAGGATCTATGAACCAAAGGCTGAGGGGCCCCCAACTGGATCAGGCCCCCTGAACGGGTGAGACAGTCATTTGGCTTGATCTGTTTGGGAGGCAGCTGTGCATTGGTGCCAGGTCCTGGGCTCGTTGCATGAGTTGGCTGTTTGAATCCTGGGACTTATGCAGGGACACTTGGCTCGGTCTGGGAGGGGGGAATGGACCTGCCTGGACTGAGTCTACCAGGTCAACCTCGGTCCTTGGGGGAGACCTTGATCTGGAGGAGGTGGGAATGGGGGGTGGGCTGGGGGGAGGGGTGGGCGAGAGGGGGAGAACAGGGGAATCTGTGGCTATTATGTTGAACTGAATGGTGTTGTAAAATAATAATAATAATAAAAAAAATGTATTTCCACCTCGAAGAAGCAGCTTTAATTTGATTGCTTATTTCCTACTGGTTCTCTCATTGTTGACAGCAAATACTTTAATCAATCTTTTAAAAGGTAAGTGAACAGTTAGCTACATTAAATGAAAAGTTGCATGGGAAAGGAGAAAGGGAGGGAAGGAGTAAGGAAGAGAGGTCTCTTTAGGCAGAGAGGGAAGAGAGGAAGGGTGATGTCAGGAAGGAAAAAGGAGGGCAGGAAGGACATAAGAAACAAAGAATAGAAGGAAGAATGAAGATGAAAGACAGAGGAAGGAGAGAGGAAAGGAAGAAGACTTAATGAAGGATTGTAATAATGCAGAACAAAAGAAAGGATGGCAATAAATAAGATAAAAAACTAAGCCTCGGACTATAGGACTACAGTTGAGTACAGACACTCTTCAGGGGTTAAGAATCTGGCTTCTGTTTGGCTGGCCATGTTGGTAAAGCTTTTCTGTGCGGCTCTCTGCTCACCTAGCTAATCTGACTTGGTGCTTGAATTCACTTCACTGTGATCTCATCTTTTCTTTTGGGGCTATTAACACTTACGTCAGCCATACATGCATCAGCATTTGGACACCCATAGTGGAAGCTAATGGCTATGGACTAGATCCAAAGGAGATATTGTCTTCTTAAGTGATTTCCCTCAGATGTTAGCATACTCATACTGAAATGGTGTGTGGTGTTTGTGAAGCTTTCCATACAGGAGATGCGGGAATAAACATTATTTTTCCCTCTCCAAGTTTGCCTAACACATTCCCACCACTCCCCCACTTTTTTGGAGGAAGGTTCTTTTATTTTGGACACTGGGTCCCATGTAGATCAGGCTGGCCTTGAACTTCTGTTGCCTTTTAAGAAACAGTTTTAAAAAGTTATTCTTTTCTCATATAATACATCCTGACCACAGCCTCCCCTCTTCCCACTCCTCCCAGTCCCCTGCCTCAACTTCCCTTCTACCCCAGATCTGGTCCTTTTTCATTTCTCTTCAGAAAAGAGCACATCTCCAAGGAATATAAATTGAACATGGTGTAACAAGGTGCAATAAGACTAGGTATACTCCTGGAGAGAAATGGATGAGATCTGCATGAGCAAACTGGACATGAAGGGGGGGGTAATGAAGGGCAAGGGTTGGGGAAAAGAGAGCTTAGGGGAGCGGGAGATCCCAGCTGGATCAAGAACAGAGAGGGAGAATAAGAAAAGAGAGACCATGATAAATGAAGACCCCATGGGAATAGGAAGAAGTAAAGTGCTAGAGAGGTCCCCAGAAATCCACAAATATACCCCCACAATAGAGTGTTGGCAATGGTCAAGAGACAGCCCGAACTGACCTACTCTGGTGATAGGATGGCCAAACACCCTAACTATTGTGATAGAACTCTCATCCAATGAATGATGGAAGCGGATGCAGAGATCCATGGGCAGGCCCCAGATGGAGATCCTGGAGTCCAATCAGCAAGAAAGAGGAGGGATTGTATGAGTGAGAGTTGTTGAGACCATGATTGGAAAAAGCACAGGGACAAATAACCAAACTAGTGGAAACACATGAACTATGAACCAATAGATGAGGAGCCCCCAACTGGAGCAGGCTCTCTGAATGAATAAGATAGTTGATTGGCTTGAACTGTTTGGGAGGCCCCCAGGCAGTGGGACCAGGACCTGTTCTTAGCGCATGAGCTGGCTGTTTGGAACCTGGGGCCTATGCTGGGACACTTTGCTCAGCCTAAGTGAAGGGAGGAGGGGACTAGACCTGCCTCTGAATCTACCAGGCTGAGCTGAATCCCCTGGGGAGTCCTTGCCCTGGAGGAGGTGGGAATGGGGAGTGGATTGGTGGAATGGGGGGCAGGAGGAGGGAGTACAGGGGAATCCGTGGCTGATATGTAAAATTAAATTAAATTATAAAATTAAAAAATAATAGTAATAGGAAGAAAGAAAGAAAGAAAGAAAGAAAGAAGAGAGAGAGAGAGAGAGAAAGAAAGAAAGAAAGAAAGAAAGAAAGAAAGAAAGAAAGAAAGAAAGAAAGAAAGAAAGAAAGAAAGAAAGAAAGAAAGAAAGAAAAGACTAAGCATACACCCTCATATCAAGGCTGGAGGAGGCAGCCCAGTCAGAAGAAGAAGGGCCTAAAAGCAGGACAAAAAGCTAGAGATAGCCCCACTCTTCATTGTTAAGAGTCCAACAAAACCCCCAAGCTAAACAACCACAGCACATATGCAGAAGGCCTGCTGCAGACCCATGCAGGCTCCATGATTGCCACTTCAGTCTCTGAGAGCCCTGCTTAGTTGACTCTGTGGGCTGTGTTCTCCTGGTGTCCTTGGCCCCTCTGGCTCCTACAGTCCTTCTTCCCCCTCTTCTGCAGGATTCCTCAAGCTCCACCTCTTTTTTGGATGTGGGTCTCTGTATCTGCTCCCATCAGCTGCTGGAGGAAGCTTCTCTGATGACGATCAGGCTAGGCACTGATCCTAGAATATCATTAGGAAACATTTCATTGACTTTTTAATTAACTAATTTATGTATTTGGTCAGTAGTACATTCCCTCCCGATTTACTTGCTGTCTCTTGGTTCCTTGTTGTTGGTGTTTACAACTTGGCTTTGTTGATATATTCGATTTGCCTCTCGTTCATCTCATGTGAGTGGAAGTGAAGTCCCATTAAAACCAGAGCACAAACATGACTGTTTTACTTCAGGGAAAATCCATCAGCCAAAGGTGGAAAAGGAAAAATTTGCAAACAAGCTTTTGGTTACTCAAAGGCTTGCTCACAATGTGGGATTTGAAGGTAAGGGCCTCTCTGGGTGCAGAGAAGACAGAATGTAATAAACACAGCAGACACTCACTGGCATCAAGCTGATTGGAGTGTGTTAGGGAAACAGGTTAGGAGGGAGCTATGAAAACAGGCTTTGTACTTTGTGCAGTGGAACATTTCAGAGATGCCGATTACAAACACTGGAACTAACAAGTAATGCCCAAAAGCCAGGGTTCTGTTACAGGCATATGTACACACATTTTATTCTTCATTCATAAAGAAATCTTAGCTTGCAAACAGGAAGTACACCAGACTCCTTAGAAATCTAATAATTTCCAGCTACGTGGAGGATGGATGTAAACAAGGCCCCTGTCATGAGGGAGGAAAGCCAGACGACACTTAGCTTATCTGTCTTAAAAAAATAAAAAGAGTGAATGAAAATTACTTAAAATGCTTAAAATGTAGTGTTTCCTTTTTCTGTGGATTATTTATTTTCTTTCATTTATTGACTTCACTATGAATTTAAGTAGGTTCTTGGTGTGTTCTTTGTTTATTTGATTTTTTTATTTAAATAGGTAGGGGATGAATTTCAGTCTCTAAATACGGAAGGATGTCATTAGAGTGAGGCCTTCCTAGCTTCACTCAGGAAGCAGCAACAAGACTGGCCCTTAGAGAAAAGGTACAATACTGACCTTAAAAGGCTGAGAAGCATCTTTGACAAAGAAGCAAGGGATTGTGGGAATGTGTGGGTAAGAATCAGATGTTAAGGGGTGAGTGAGGATAACCATTTGTATAGAACATAGGCAGAAGAGAAGGTGGCATGGGATAGGTGCTTGTTCACAATCTAGGACACCAGGACCAGGTTCTTTTAAATACTTGGTTCTTGGTGAACAGTAACAGTTGCAGGGGAGTCTCATCAATGGAGACTGAAGAAATTGGAGGAAGGAAGAAAGGTCAGATGTTATAGGGATATTCCTCTGAGATACACATTGTGTAATCATGTTACCCTATGGTGGTATTTTTTTTGTACTGAAATGTGATTTTAATTGTATGTTAATAAATAAAGTTGCCCGGGGGTCAGAGCTATTAGAGCCATAGCAAGAGCGTGGCAGTGGTGGCACATGCCTTTAATCCCAGCACTTGGTAAGCAGAGCTAGGTAGATCTCTGTGTATTCAAGGATACAGCCAGCATTGGAGACACACACCTTTAATCTCAATACCAACCATAGAAGACCTGGAAGTCTCTACAGACAGGCAGTGATGAGGCAGTCATGTGTTTGGGTTTACAACCAATGAGAAGGCAAAACAGAAAGACTATATAAAGACAAACACACAGGAAGTAGCTCCTTTTTGGAGAGGTCTCTTGGCTGAAGAGGCTAGCTGCCGCAGGTGGTAAGGCTCTTAGCTTTGATCTCTTGGCTTTTTTCTTTGCATTGGTTCTGTGTTTCTTATTTAATAAGACAGTTGGTTACATCTACATTACCATACTCATCAAGCATGCAGATTGAAGAACTATGGCTCAGAGATTATACTAAAGTCTACAGAGTGAATGTCTGTACTTGGTTTGTTGAGTGAACAAAGTCTAAGCTTTGAACTCAACAGGATACAAGGAATGCTTTGTGATGGGAAGGCTGTCTGAAGGGACAGAGGAAACACAGCTGAGGAACCAGCCACAGAGTCTAGATTGCTTCCTGATGGTGCTCAAAAACTGCCTGCCATATTCCAGAGCATAGGGCAAGTGCCAGAATCTAAGTTTTATTAAAATTTTGAGTGGAGATATTACAAAATTATGTCAGTTTTTCTAGTTATCATAGTAGATGCACTTACTCATAATAGGAGATAGAAACTGGCCAGGCAGTGTAGGTCAGGGACCTTGGAAGATCCTTATCTCTGGCTAGAAACTAGACATGTCCTTCATTCCTGCCCTGTCTGGAGTCTGAGAAGTCCAGAAAGGGGGTCTGGACTGGCTCTTCTGACTTCTTGTCATCTTTATTTTGTCTTCACATCATGTGGGTAAACACAACTGCCTGGAATCCAGACAGGAGGATGTGCCTGAAACTGAGAAGAGGGCCCCATCACCTCATTGTTGGAAAAGCTGAACTGGCCAGCTCATTCCAGTCTTTGAGTCTCAGCCTATTTTTTATCAGAAGTTCTGTAAAAGCCCCTAGCATGAGACTTAAAAGGTCTTATTAATAAAAACAAACCTGGAGCCAAGTATTGGGGTGAACACTGAAAGATGAGAGGCGGAACAGGCCATAGCTAACCTCACCTGGCCAACTCCTCAGCTGGTCCTGTTTCCTCAGACTGGAAGCCTCTGAGTGCTCACCCGGAATGAATCTCAGCTGAACTGCTGCTAAAAGCCTAATAGCTTAACCAGGTGCTAGTTCCTGGTTTTCATGCCTTATATACCTTTCTACTTCCTGCCATCACTTCCTAGGATTAAAGGCATGTGTCACCATGCCTGGCTGTTTCCAGTGTGGCTTTGAACTCACAGAGATCCAGATGGATCTCTGCCTCCAGAATGCTAGGATTAAAGGTGTGTGTGCCACCATTTTCTGGCTTCTATGTCTATTTAGTGGCTGTTCTGTCCTCTGACTCCAGATAAGTTTATTAGGATGCACAATATATTGGGGGACATAATATATCACCACAGGTCAATGGTCTCCTTCTCCAGGGAACCACTCTTATTCTAGTGAGCTCTTGCCTCTGAATGTGTCATAAAACTCATTTCCAATTCATCCTTCCATTATTTGTGAATTTCAGTTAGCTAGTTAGTAAGAGAGAACAGGGCGGCCACTGACTTGGAAGTTTGTGTGACTGTGAGATCCTGCTACCCCAGCTCCTTAGTTAAAGCCCACTTGATGGTAGAGAAAAATACCTCCATCAAACTCAAGGACATTGAATCTTTCCTGTATCAGTAATACTTCTTCAGAACTTCATATTAAAACACAGACAGAGCATTATTCTAATTGTGTCTCTGGTGTGATATTCAAAAGAAAGGTCTTGAGTTGCAAACTAGGTTCTAGTCTATTAAGTACAGAAAAGAGAGAAGCTGCCAGAGCAAGACGGAGACGTGTGACTCTCGCTCCTAGTGCTGGTTACCAAGCTCATGAAGCTGATCTCCTCTGAGCATGGACCTCTGCCCTTAATGGTGCAAGTAAAATCTGATGCTTTAAGTCAGAATCAGGTATTTCTCTCAATTATTCCACGAGCACTACTTTGCTTGAACACTACTCTGGGCAAGTAAAGGCTAAGAAGGAAAGGGAGATAAAAGCTAATGGAGATCTACGTGTTTGGTACACATAGTGATGATTGGAAGGGCAGCTGTGCATTGTATCTGAGTCTAACATGTAGATCACTTTACTGTTAGTACTGAGGTGGCCCAAACTCAGCTTCCCAGGTGTATGCCTGCTGGGTTGCACAAGATGATTAGAGGTGCATGAAGCCTTTATTGGTTTTCCTCATTCAAAGACCATGTCCTCAAATTCAAGTGGATATGGACAGACACAACTTGCCCTATTAACTGCAAAACTAATGTCTACATAAACTTTCATTTTATATTCAAAGGTGAGTAACTGAAAGCCAAGTGAACCAAAGCAGACAGCCTATTCAAAGAACTTATGAGTTAAAGACTGAGTACATGAGGAGAAACCTGCAGAAACACTGATTTCCTGGTACAGTCTCCTAAAGGAATTTAAAAATATACCAGTACCTGGGCTTCAACCGGAGCACTACTGACTTAATTGGTCTAAAGTGCAACTTTATTGTTTTTCCTTTAAAAGATTTATTTTACATTCAAAAGCAGGCCTAAGAGAAAGTACAGTGATTTCGCCTACCTACTTGTTCAAAGTCTTGAATCTTCAACATGTACCTCCAGAGGGGAACACTTGTGAGAACTAATGAACATCCACACCTCTCCTGGAATCCACAGGCTACATTAGAGTTCAGTCTTGGTTGTATGTGTTCCTTATATAACACACAAATTCAGGATTCAATTTCCTGCAGATAATCACTGCTCTAACTATCAGTGCTCTCTGGTTTCTGACACACTCTATTGTTCAAGGCCAAGGCTTCATTGGTGTTAAGGAGAGCAAACTAAACAAAAAATACGTTCTAACTTTTCTTCATCTTCTTTGTATTCAGCAGATATTCTAGGTCAGCATTTAGGATAAGGTGAGTGGAGAGCTTGCCCTTAGGAATGAGGTTTTTCCTCAAGTATTAACATTTATCAAGATAAATAAGACACTAGTGAGGCATTTCAAAAATCAGAATTTATAATAAATAAAATTGCACATGTATAGATAAAATTAGACTGTGTTAAGAAACATCTATTTGATCTAGTAAATTGATGCCATTATGTTTGTTCAGTATAATATAATGAGTTTCAGTGGTATTAATCATTCATACAACGGACTTATAATTTGTATGTGTGGGGTTTGAACTATGACCTTAGTCCACAAAGGTAAGGAGATATAATGTGGGCCTGAGAAGTAGGATAAGGAAGCAGGGTTGTTCAAGGAATGTTGAGACAGGGGAAAACAGGGGAGCCTTATAGGAAAGTAGCCAGGACACAGCTACACAGAAACAGGAGTCACTCAATTGCTTGAAATGCAGAAGCACTGGTTTCCACACATGATTTTCCTCTTTCGAAAGCTAACACACTTGGACTTGTGTATTTCAAAGTAAGGAGAAATATTCATAGAAATTAAATATGGAGACAGAGCAGAGACAGAGGAGGACTGAAGAAAAGAAGGAAGAGGAGACAGGAGAGAATGACGAATAATGGGGAAGAGAGAGAGAGAGAGAGAGAGAGAGAGAGAGAGAGAGGGAGGGAGGGAGGGAGGGAGGGAGGGAGGGAAGGAGGGAGGGAGAGAGGAGAACAATAAAGAAGGGGGGAATATAATTAAGACTGTGGACTTTTCAGGAGTAAAGAAATCCAGATCTCCTTTCATTTTGACTAGTAGTGTGTGTTTTCACACTCATGTGTAAGAATGTGTATAAATGAGTAGTTGTAGCAGTGTTGGAATCTTTGTGAAAAGTACAACTTTTGTTATGACAGACTGTTGAAAGGCACCTATGCTGAAGATTGACTTGGTACAGGGTGAGATTTAGGCATGTTAGGAAGTTCAGGAAAGGAATTCTTGTGGCAGAATTTTAAGCATGGTTAGGTACAACTGTTGGTAGAAGGTAAATGTTATGAGCACACTTCACTTGTATTCAACTCAGCCACTCTGGGATGAAGAACTGAGCTGGAAATACTCCTCAAAGTGTGGAATCCTGCTCTACTTCTCACTGCTATGGTGCTTGGAAGTTTGGAAGTGTGACCTAGTAAAAATTAGGCAAAGAATTTCATTAAGTATGGAGAAAAACATGCTTCCTCCAGTTAGCTCTGAACTGACAAAAGGAATTACTCACTTGCCCTCTGGACTGCATACACAGTGAATCAGAACAAAGGTAAGGTAATGTGTTTTTAGGGATGGCCCTCCATGCTGATGTACCTGCCACTGTGAATCAGATTTTGAGTTTAGCCAGTATTGACTGTGATGATGGAGAATCATTTCCACAGGACAAAAACAAAGTGCATGGAAGTGCAGTCATTTTTCAAATTGCACGCTGGCTTCTAGAGATGTACGGTCTTTGGAACTGACTTGAAAGCTGTGGTGTTAAATCTTTAAGGAGGTGGAAGGTAATGGCTTTAGACAGCAGAAATAAACGAGAGCCCCAGGAATCCTTTTGGTTTCGCAGAATGGAGTCCAGCAGCAAGCATACTGAATATATTTGAAAATAAATAACTTCATGAAAATGTAAGCAGAATTCCACAGTCTGTCCTCCACTGAGTTTGCATGTTTCCTAGCTGCAATGCTGTGCTGCATGCATGCTCACGCTCTCTGTCTCTGGTCTCCTTCATTCAGTCTCCCCCTTATTTTTCCCTCTCTCTTTCCTGGCTCTTCTTCCCTCTTCTACACATCTTTTCTTATCCTTAACATGTAACATGTTGTTTACTGTAGAGATTTTTCTGGAGCTGGCAACAATTTCATCTGATATATTATTGATAACACGTTTTTAAATTTAGAATAAGTTGGTTTATAAAAAGAAATAAAAAGTTACCTTGCCTTAATCTTCTTCTTTACTGAACCAGAGCAGTATTGCAGCCATGCTTAGTGACCAAGTGTAAGCAAGAAAGTATGCTTTGGCAACAATATCTGCCGTCAACCTTTGTATAGCTCTTATTCTTCAGTGCAAGATAAAGAACTTGTAAACAAAAGATTTTTAAATGAGTGGATAATAATCCCTTGAGACATGGGACCTGACTGAGGTTGTTGGTTGCAATACTGAATTTTCAGGGTTCCTAGATTTCCCTGGAAACTAGAGTCCACTTATTTAAGGTAGTTATTATTTAAGAACACATACCATTTGCATGAAAGTTAGATACTGCTTAAAAAATGTTCTTGAAGAAACAAAACTTCCATTGTCCTTAAATCTTTCCTTTGGCTACACACACACACACACACACACACACACACACACACACACACACACACACACACACACCAAAATACAAAAACAAAAAAAAAAACCCCACAAAAAACAAAACAAAAAAAAAACCAACGTTCTGCTTAGCTCATTTACAAACTCTAGAGACCTGGATTTGGATGTAACACTAATTTTATAAAATGATTGGGCCAGAAAGGTTACCACAGATTTCTTGCAATTGGTTGCAAAAATCAGACTAATAGTGATTTACAGCAATTGCCTGTCATATGTTTATACCATAGTCACCTGCATAATCCATCAATTGCTCCAATAATGTCACGTTCATTCTCAAGAAACACCCACCTGGTACTAATGTTCTAAGACTGAAAGGGTTGGCTCCCAGCTTAGTTTGCTGCAAAAGAGAAAAGACTTATAGCCATGGTGGCTGACATCTAAATAGAAGGTGAAGGATACTGTTCTGGGAAAGTTTATTAAACTGACCATGCAGGAGGGAAAGATTTATCAAGGGTGAATTCCTCACTTCCATTCCACGGACACTAAATGAATCCTTACTTGATATTTCATGCATCACAACTTCCTCAGTTCCTCTCCACTAGACTCCAGTAGCATCTCTTCCACCACAGTGGTAACTCTATAAACATCTCCAAAAATTGATGAATATTTATCAAGCTGCAAATTTTCCCCGATTAAGATGAACTATGCAAGATGCTGTGATATGGATATGGCTCTGTTCCTTAGAATTCGTTGGGATGGAAGACAAGCAGAGTGTATCTAGAAAAGAGGGTTCTGGCCAAGAATTCCAGACATATTTCCTATTTGATAGAATGAAGAATAGTTGCAGGCGCAACAGAGATGGAACAGTGAGTCAAGGGGAAAGAAAAAGAAGTAGATGTCAGGGAGGATGGCGGGATCTGACCCTGTGGGACCCTGGAGACCTGGAGAAGATACTTTTTTCAAGTGTAAGTAGAACAGAAATATGTTAGAGAATTTTCAGGAAAGAAGTAAAAGGATTTGACTGAAATGTTTTTTTTTTTCCAGGAACAATTTTGCTGTTGTTGAAATCAGGAAGTCCTACCACCAAGCATTTGTGGCTATTGCAGGTAGAATGGTTAGGGGTACTTTAGACTTGACTGGCAGCAGACAAGGAACAAGACTGGCTGTAACATAAGTTTGAATGAATAGACATTGATTGCATGTTCTCAGCCTACTATTTGTATAGGGTACTCACAGCAGGGAACTTCTTGAGGACTCTGCCTGGAAAGGCTCTTGTGTCTTTTCTATCTTTTTTTTTTCTGACCCTTCCTTACACAAAGCTTTGAGTGCCCATCTTACAATTTCCTAACACACATACAATGAATGTCCAGGAGCAAGATAATATTGTTGCATAGCTGGAGGACAGTAAAGAGCACAAGAGCAAAGAAGGAATCGAATAAGCAATATCTAGGAGATGTATTTGGAAGATAAATATGTTAATATCTCTCAATATTTTAGTTATTATTTTACCTCATAGCTACTTCAGGCACTATAAATTCAGTCTATTTGTAACTAATAAACACACTTTTATCTCTAAGGTTTAATGATTTAACATTTTAGAATCATTTATTTTATGTTCATGAGTGCTTTGCCTGAGCACATTTATATAAGAAGTCATGAGAGGGCATTGGCTCTTCTCTGACTGGAGTTGAGAGTGGTTTTGAGTTATGGTATGGGTGCTAACCACACACAGGTCCCCTGCAAGAGAAACAAGTGCTCTTAGTAACTGAACCATCTCTCCAGCATCAGGTTTAGGTATTTGTAATCACAATCCAAGTAGCAATAAAAGGACTGTAATTCTAATTAAAGTCAAATTCTGTTAAAAGATGAAGTCGGATGAAAAGGCACTGTTGACATGTAGAAGGAACAGAAATCTATATTACAGTCTATAAATGCAAGTGATAGTGGTCTTGGGTCAGCTTGTTTTCCCCCAACCCTGAGAACCTCTCCAGATAGCTGATCATGTTGGGATTTCATTTTTATCTACATAACTAACGTTGAAAGGAACTAATAAAGGCAGGCCTCTTTGCTATATTCCTTTATCTACTAAACAAAAGCCCATCCAGTTAGTTACATTGGTTCTAGGGTCTTACATTGAAACCAGCATCCTAAGATGCAGAATCTGTGGATCTGTGCCATGCTCCATAATTAGTAATTCATATGTGTCGAAAATATTCATTTTAACTGCACAGATAAAGCAGGAAAATATCCAGAAGGACATGATAGGATTTAAGCATTACAGATAATTTGGTGTCACAAACATCTGTAGCTTCATTTCTAGTCATTTCTTTTTTTTTCATTGTAATAGAAAAGCAGCCCTTCAGACCATTTTTATGTTTTTGACCTCACCTGACCCAGCTCATTGTGGGTCACACAGTAGATTGGAAGGTTAAGCACTGAAGATTTTTTTTAAATGTCTAGCATCTATTTATTAGTTTTCTGAGTCAAATTCTTTCTTCTCCTTCCTGAAACAGTCATCCTTTGTCATGTATATAGCTCATAAGTCCATCCTTATAACTTGCATGGTCTTCTGTAGTTTCCTTACTATTTCATTGGAACATTGTGGCTGCTCTCAACCTACCCAGGGAGACCACACATTAGATACTGTAAGGACATCACTAGTCTCAAACAGCCAACTGTTAATACTACAGTTTCTCTCTCAGAATCACAGTTAGGAGCCTCTGCATTTAAAGATGCTGGCAACAAATAATGATTACCTTAGGAGTGCTCAATAGCACATGTCACTTGGGCTATAGTTGTCATATTGCCATGGCCATTCTCAATGCTGGGATCTTGAGACCACCTTATCAGGTCATAGAGATAAAGCATATTAAAAAGTTCATGCAGCCAATAAAATGCTTAAGAAATTTCAGCCATATTAGAATGGATAAATTTTATGCCACCTGTAAAATCAATGCGATTTTTATATAATTTTAAATATAATTTTTTAAAAGAAATTACTAAGGATAACATTTAAGCATCTTAATATTTTGTCTATTTAGTGGAATAACAGTATTGAGTTCTCTCTTGATGAATTAATGATAACCTATAGATCAGACTTTTTCCATTTAGTAGAATAATAATATTGAGTTCTCCCTTAATGACTTATTGATAACCTATAGATCAGAGCATTCCTCAATGCTCTTCAGAGAAGTTTCTCTTTGCAGTAGATGCAATTAACACAGAGATACTTAGTCAAAGTGCAGAGAATAAAAGACTGTAGAGCACTCAGCTCCAAATGGAGCATTCCTATGACACACCTTCTCCCAAAAGGCTCAGGAATCTTCAGAGAAGAGGGGGCAGAAAGATTGGAACAGCCCAGGGTGGTTGATAACATCAAGGAAACTGTTTTTCGAGCTACAGCAGATCACGTGTGCATGTGAACTCACACTCATGACAGGATGCACAGGACCTTCACAGGCTCCAGCCTGACAACGTCTCAGCATGAAGTAGGCAAGGTGGTCATGCAGCCTGCCTTCTAGCTGGGGAGCTATTAGCACTTGATAGCTGCCAGGAACAGATGAATGCTTTTATTTTATTATTTTTTTTAATGATGTAACACCCTGTAGTTTGACCACTTACCAGCGCATACCTTACTTCTAAGACTAGGTGAGCAACAGAAACTGGACTCAATGGGGGCAGAGGAGAAGAAGAAATCCCAAAACCCTGTGGAGGAAATGGGGAAGGGGCTGAGAGGGTGGGAATGGGAAGAGTGAAGGAAGAGGGGATTATGAAATCTTGAACGAATTAATGAAACATTGCAAGAAATTTGAAGTATCATAGTTCTAAAATATTGCTTGATATCAGAGGGAAATGCAGTGTTTGGAATCTTCACTAAGTATCAATGGTTATAGTTTAAAAAGAATCAATGTGCACTGGACAATTAATTCATAAACTTACTATCAAATATGTAGAGTGTCTAGTAAATTTCTCCTAAGAATCTAGGCTTACTTAAAAATCTTAACTCCTTAAGGTTATACCTGTAGTAAGTTTATGTATAACTATAATCCAGCTATGGTGCTTATCATCGCATTTCAATATTGAGCAGACTTTAGGAGTTGATACACTGACCAGAAATTACATGCCAAAGATGCACTCTTTCAGCTAACAAAAAAATCCTATTTGTGCTCACATAGATGATGAATGAGATAAATAATAGAGACCTGGTTTTATGCTACAAGTGTTATGAGATATTTAAAAACAAAGGGATAATACTCTCCAACTCTGTTGTATTATATACAGTACATACTTTGACCTAGTTTACAATTTCTATTTATTATGCCCACCAAAACAGCATTTAGATTTACAGTTTAATTTCAAACAGGAAAATGCTTCACAAAATATGATAGTATTCCTCAATGAAAAGTTATTACAGTATAGGTCCAAACAGCTCAGTTCAAGTATTTTCCTGCATAGGAGAGTTGGTGTGGACTGTAGACTGAGATAAAGCAATGCTCTAAATAGCTGAATCCAACCTGAAGTTTGTCAAAGCTAAGGAGACATTTTAATCAAGACCTGCCTCACTTTTCTAGGATTTTTGGTCATACAACTGCATCACATGCCTTCATTTCCAGAAAGTAAAGTTATGTAAAGCCTCATTATTCTTCTTTATCAGGAAAATATGTTTCAAGACTTTAAAAGTCTGAGCTATAACTACTCAGGTTTATTATTTGGCTTTACTTATTGACACCAATATAAAAGTTAAGTATTGATGTCACTGCATATGCCACATGGGGTATATTTCTATCATTGACTTAGTTACTTGTAATGTCTACTCTAAAAACTATGCATGTTTCTCACCATTCAATCAATAGACCAGTACTAAATGTAAGTGGTCTTTACTAGCTCTTGATTATAGTAAGAAGAACCAGCAATGTCTGTGCCAAATCTGAATGTACACTGCAGAACTGCCATGAAAAGATCATACATTTCTCAATCAGAAGTCTAACCTTACAATACTACACATTGGTGATAACACCTATTCTACATATATTCTTTGTATAGAGGTACCAGTACTTGCAATGCAAAGCTTAGAAGAGGTTGAGACCTAGGCACTAAGTGTTGACTATGGCATGACATATTACAAAGTTTAAAAAGAAAACACACATATATTTCAGGGGACTGTTGACAGCTTAGGAATTCAGAAATACCAAGACAAAACTCTCATCTGTCTCTCTTCAAGTTTTGATGACATTGTAAGTGCCCTCACATATATCTTTGATTAGAATGGCCATTAAATACGCTGACTTCTCAGACTCTGAGGAATAAATTGTGCCTGGCCTTGACAAAAAGATTAGAGATTGTTCTTGTAAATTGTAGAATCATATTGAAATTAAAACTGTCAGAGATACTATATTTGACAGTTAACCACTAAAGATGTTAGCACCCCTGTTACAATAACAGTTTTTCACTGGACAAGGCAAAGGGAAATGGAGTGAAAACAGTCTGTTCTGAGGACAGGTCTCCTTGGAGTTAGACTCTCGAGTCACCGGGGGTGTTGCTTTACAGGGTGATGGATCAGATGGAGCAGTATTATATTTTCTATTAATCTATGTAGTCTACATATGCTGGTTAGTATAACCATAAGGTAAGGACCAGAGACCAAACATATTGAAAAGGTGCTGATATATTAACAGGTTATGACTGTGTGTTCTAATATGAATGTCAAAGTTTCATTCTCTTCCAACATAAATAAATGCCTCATTATATCCCCCATAAGACTTGTACTAGAATTATATTCCACATCAAGAATTTATTAGGTGGAATTTTTTTTTTGCTGATTTGAACATTTTTGTTCCTGTGCACTGACTGAATAATGAATGAATAGACCCATATTACAATATATCCCCATAGTTTGATTGAATGGAATTTATAGCTTAATTATAGACTGATGTGCTTTGTGGTAATATGATTCAATAAGCCATGTCTATAGTTCATGTTAATACGGAATTATTAGCACATTTTAGCTAACTATTCAGACTGATTTACGTGTTCAATTTTCTAGAACTATAAATTGTTGGTCAATGAGAAAAGTAATATAGAAACCATACAAGTTCCTTTTCTGTGTTTTTCAATGATTAAGTTCTTTAAATATGGTTTTGCATCTGTCTTGAATGATCTGTTTTGTTCTTATGGTTCTTTCATTTTGTAGCCATGAAAAACTCAAAAAAATGTAATGCATTTGTATGACCCTGGGTTTCACTGTAAAGAGATGAGTGGTATTTATACATTATGACAGTGCCTTCTTACAGAGTTGTCAACTATGAGTAGAATTAAGTAGAATATTGTACTTAACATATATCTAACAATGAGCTGTGGTCATAGTGAACACCTTGGACTTCTGAAGCTGCCTATAGCTCCCACTTCTTTCACTGACCTTGTTAACTTGCTAACAAAGAAGCTACCAGTGGAGGAATAGGAGAGGCAGGGATTGACCTGGTGAGTCACATGGTAGGTCCAAGAGTGCTTGACCTTATTGCCACAACTGGAATGTGCAATCACAGTCACAGATGAGCTTCTGTTACCAGAGCTGTGCCTGCTAGTTCCAGGTCCTATCACTCTGGACAGTTTGATAGCGGTAAAAGGTCACATTCTGCAGTGTCCATCTATACCCACAGACAAAGTTGTGACCCATACTATCAACATCGCACAAATCCATGTTGTTTAAGATCATCTATAGAATCTCTAGAGACAGGAGATACTAATTCAGAGTATTTTGGGGACCTCTTTCTAAAGCTATAAGACTTTATGTTTATCATTCCTAAATTCACTTTGAAGTTGTGAGTACATGACTTTCATATAATGCATTAACAGCTCCTTGTATATCTTTATCAGTGACATAAATGAAACTGATTCTTTTTTTTTTTGTTTTTTTTCTCCCCAGACAGGGTTCAGTTATGTATCCCACACTGGCCTCGAACTCATGATCCTCCACTCCGGCCTCCTAAGTGTTGGGATTGAGGCTTGTACCACTATGACTGTTTTATAACAGATCCTCCATTGTGGCTTAGCTTCTGTGGGAAGCTTATAAGCCATATATATCCTCTGGTTAAAAGCTTGCAACTTGTTTGATTAAATATACGTTTTTAAACTTGTGACCTGAAAAAAAAATAAATGTTAATGGGATTTGAATGACTTATTAATATAGTGATGAGTAAGGTAAGGAGCACTACTAGCCATGAAAGACTAAATTTAAGAAAGTGGCAGATTAAAAACACATGAGGAATATGCACACATACACTTGCTTCACACAGAAAGATTACTATAAAACAACAATACAAAAGCCACCAGTACTGTATATTATATAAACTCACAAAGTGCACTTTATACACAAACAAGAAGCATAAATTAAAAAAATAGGACAATAGCAAAACATTTTAAATATAGAAGAATTTGCACATAATTTTTGTTAAATAAGAATAAATAATTTCATCACAGAAATTCACATAGCAGTTGCAAAAACAATAAATTATTTATTTTTTCAGTGCTGCAACTTTTTTTTTTGTTCATTTGTGATTCATCCCTCAATTCTTAGTTTAAAACTGTTTCCACAGGAAGGCAATGGATGCTGAATCTGTTAAATAATTATAACAATGCTCTTATGCTTCTAAGCAACAGGGAGGGCTAACGCGGCCTTTTCTGTTGTAAAATGACCAGACACTCTTTCATTCTGGGCTCTCTTGCACTTAATGAAACTTATTCTGGAGTGATTTTTATGCAAGTGAGGTTAGGAGTTTTGTAACCTGAGCATTGTCTTCCCCCCATATTTATTCATCACCCTAAATTCAAGGTCTTTAAACAATTCAAGATACACAATGGGAAGATGGAAGACATGGTACATAATCAAACTGGACTGAATATGGGTTTCCCTCCATCACCCATCACCCTTTCCTTCTCTGACAGCTCCCCTTTTCTGAATCTCAGTTTGCTGTGTCTCTTTCCTTAGGAGTTTTATGTACATTCCCCTGTCCATGTAGGATTCTCACTTTAAAATGGAGAGAGAATTCCTTCAGACAGAGAATAGTAGTTTGGTCGTTCTCTCCTTGCTGGAAATATTCCAATGTTGAAGAGTAAAACTTCATTATTGTAGGGAAAAGCAAACCACTGAAAAATCTTATTAAAATCTATGAAGGTCATATGGGGAAGCAGAGTAGGTGACAATCATGTTTATGCTTTATTTTATTTTAAAAATAACCACAAAAGATAAAAATATGAATTTTGTCACATTTGAACTATTATTTGGTTTGTATTATTTTCAAAACTGGAAAAAGTTACATTAAACTATTTATTCTCTATTTGTAAAGTTAAATAATCAATGTGATCTTTAACACTTTTGTTTTCTGATGAGTTTGACTGGATTGATTTCCTGCTCTATATTTGGAGACCTCCAATCAATATTGGCCACCAGTTTGATGCATGTTGAATTTCTTTATTTGAAGAGACCAGGCTTTGAGATTTTGAAGGATGATGATTGGTTTGGAAGAGAATTGATCTATTTCACAAAATAATTTCTTAAAAAAAAAGACAGTATAATTTATTTCTTTTCTTTCTGGTCTGCTGAAATAAAGGTGACAGAGTCATCAATTACATAATTTTTTATATTAAAATATCCTATAATAAAATAAACTCTCATACATTTAGTGGAATTCCAGTCAGGATTTCCTAAAATCCTTATATGCAAATCTTTAACAGTAGGCACATTTGGTATGATCACTATAAAATTTACATAAAACAATGTTTTGCAGTATTTCACAAATGAAAAAAAATCTCAGTGGAATAAAACACGCTATATTATTTGGGCTATCCAAGGGGAGTTGTGCAGTGTATAGTTTAAAGAATATTTTCTGTTTATGATTATTAAATATTTTTAATATGCAACCTTCCTGCACAGGCAAGAGACTTCCTGAAAACCCTTAAATTTCATTATTTATACATTCACTGGTATAGTCAAACACTTTGCAATTGGGAAAATTCTCTAATACAGTAGGTATATACTTATTTTTTTAATTATGAGATGATTGCCTATGATGTGGAAACAGTCTTATTAATGCTAATGAGTTTGATTTATTGAATTAATTGAATTAATACCGATTGTTCCTTTTAGATGAGACTAAACATGAAGTGATTTTAATATTACTGTTAGACCCAGTCAATACAGAATATAAGTCTTTTCCAACTCTTGGGAAAAACAAACAAGCAAACACAAACACATTTTGAAGGCTGGCTGAGAAGAGGTATGCTGGTACTGAAGGTGCTGGATGTGACAGATAACTTGATGCTGTGTGTTCTTTATGTTTACTACACATTGTGAAATATTAGCTGGGAGCCACAGAAAGGAAGCTGTTGTGAGACTATAAATTGAAAACACAGTGACATATTTTTTTTTCTTTTAAATTCCAATACAAGCAAACTAATGTTTAAGACCCTTGGATATTGATCACATATACACAGGAAAACACAATTTCTACACCACAATGATACAATAATTTGGCTGGCTGCCTGAAAAAAATACAGACAGTCAAAGGTTAGAGTACATGGACCTGAGGATGTGTTTAAATGACCAGACACACACAGATCCTTTCCCCTTTTAGAATTTCTCAGAAGATGCTTGCTGTCAAAATTTTTGACTAAAACATTATCTCCTGCAGTCAGATAAAACACAAAATCTTGTTTAACAGCAGCAAGTTCTTAATTTCCAGTAAATCTTCCACAGCTCTTTCTGGAAGCTGGTAGTTGAAATAGCTGCAGACCTACTTTGGTCAAATACTTTCTTATTGAAATATACATATAGATATATCAATAGGACCAAGGATATAAAGTGACATTCCAAGGGTGGATGCATTTACAAACAGTAAAAATAAGTTGTGTGTCATGGCTGAACATGATCACGATGCCTTTGAAGACATTCTATAAGAGGTAGGTGACAAAACTACTCTGCCATCTTCAACTGTCCTCAATTCTACATTCATCATTGCATGTCTCCTTTTGTGTAGGCCCAAGGATGTTCCAAACTCCCACGCTTTCTGTATTCCAAGTGCACCATCATGACATGAAGTAGTGTACATGTTTTGGTCGCAGAGAGCAGATTCTGCCCATAATTCAACTCCTAGTGACCACGACACTGATGCACCACTTTCTGTGCCTTGGTTAGGCCTTGTCTTCACCACAATGACATCTGAGATGATCCTCCAGTTATCTTTGTGCATGAGAACAAACCACAGGCTAACATTTCTTCAGCAAACATTGCTTAAATGCAGAAGGCCTCTGAGAGAGAAGGCATCCCTTCGCTAGTTTCCGGTTTCCATCTTGGCACTGCACCGTCCTGGTGTGCCAGCCTGTGTCACAGGTTCTAGAGCAGGCCAGCCATGGGCCTGTCACCCACTGTAACTGTGGAGTGTGTGGTCCCACTTTGTTGCTGCCATGGCTAATGACCGAGTTTCCTTTTTGAGTGGACTTCTTGGGAACAAAAAAGCTGTAACGGACATCTAGTGCTTTCGTTGGGTCTGTTGCAAGAATCTGTACAATCAGAATTTCTTTTGTGGCTGAATAGCCCATCCCATGCAAAAAATCATCTCTGTGGCTCCACCCACTGTAGTTCATGACTGTGCCATTGATGTCGATGATAGTCTCTGAAGTGGAGATCATGTACTTGCCATTGATAAGGTACTCACCATTCTTCTTCTTTAGGGCTAAATAGGCAGTGAACCGAGTCTGGTCTTTGGCTTTGAATTGTCGGACTTTTATGTGAGTTGCTCCTTCAGGGATCCTCACAACGTCTGTGTAACCCTTACTGTAGGCAAGAATGTTCACATGGGAGGTGAAGAAAAGAAAGGGGCAATGAGACAGAATTAGTATATGCCTAGACATGGATAAACAAATAGAAATTTTCTAAAGGTTTTTTCCCCATCTTAACATAAACCTTTAGTGTATTTCAGAGCTTAAGTTTAAAATGGTTTTAAGTTCTTTTGATAGGACAAAATAAGAAATTGTAGTACGATATGACATTATGTCTGTTTTTATTGAGATATTCAAAATTAGGATGATGCTAGCAACCCACACTTATTTTAAAAGTGAATTAAGAGATTTATTCAGTCATTGCATCTTTATAAATTTGTACCATAGTTACAAAGATATTTTATGTTTTTTCTAGGTGCAAGGTAAATGTGACTATAAATAGACAAATCTGCCCTCAGTTAATCTCATAGAAATATTTAATGTGTCTGACATTGGACTCATCAGCAGATATTAGTAAGCCCTATTACTATACCCCAGGCCAGGTAAACCTTTGTCTTCCAAGGTGGGCTACAGGGTCTTCATGTTGCTCCAATATACTGACTTGTTTAATGACACAGGTTTAGTTATTTGCTGAATCGAGGCTCTGCTTCTAGAAGCCATAGTAGATTTTATGGGGCAAGAAGGTAAATATAAGGTAAAAATTTGTCACTAGATCATGAGTACTTACTATTTTTTAAGAAAAACAAAAATATTTTAATGCCTTACAGTTTTTTTCTGAATGTTTAGTCTTCACCCAACATTATGATAAATTGAATGAGGTCTTTTATTGCGTAAAAAAAAAATAAGCAGGTCTTGAAAGATACATCATCTGTTCAGGAGCAACAAAGATCATCTCTGATATTCACAAACATTGTTGAACTCTAGCATAGCACACGTGTTAATTAAGTGCCAGGAGAGCATATCAATAAGAAAGGCTCTCATCATTTGACAAAAAATTTTGCTTTTATAAGAGACCATAATAAAGCTTAAAGGTATATTATTACTTAATATGACTTTAAACATTTCCCAGTTATTTAAAGAGAAATGGTTTTGTATGTGCAGATCCACTGGCTGCTATGAAATTAATTGTGTAGTCTCTAATTCTTACTCAAGGTTCAAGATTATAAGTTAAAAATCCAAGTTTATATCCCCCGACTTGAAGAGGGAAGCTCATTCCCAAATGTAGTTCTGAGTTTACCAGGGGTCTGATCTAGAGTACCCATCTTACACATGCATCAGAACCTCTGAGGGTTAGGAAGAGCACAGTTGCATGGGGTATCGCTGATTCTGTCCAACTGAATTCATTATATTTATGTTCATAACATTATATAACACAGTGTATAATACTTTTTTCTCAATTATTTTGGTAGTGTGTAATATTGATAGATAATATATAATCCTACAAGATCTTCAAGGTCAGAATGACTGTTGGAGATGATGTCACATTGTACACTAAAAGAATATGGCATGAGAATATAATAAAAATCTTTAAAGACTTTATTACAGAGCTCTTCCTTGTCAATACTGGGCTTAAAAGCCAGACCCCTTGTCTAATTTTAATTGTTATATATTACCATTGTGGGTAGGGATTTCATGCATGTCAGTTGTCTTCATCATGAATTTCTTTATCACCACATGTAACTTCAAATGTACATGTATCAGTTACAAATTCAGAAAACTTCAAAGTGTTGTATTTAGCACTTTGAAAAGTGTTTTTCAGTTTTATGTAGAAGAACACACAGAGTACAATGTGTAAGGTACTACCTTAAAAATTAGATTCCTCTAAGTCATATTATTTCTTCTTTCTCTCATCATCTTCATCTCTTTTTCTATTCCTTTTATAAGTTTCTTTCTTTTTCCCCTCATTCTCTTTCTTTTCTTCTTTTACCCCCCTTAGCTCTCTTTTTCTTTCCCTCTCTTCCTCTCCTTTCTTATATCACAAAATGTCCCATACACCTATGATCTCATTTATAGCTTCTGCTTTATTCTGAAATTCATCCACCATGGTGAATTACATAAATCTTAATTCTAAGTTTTAGTTTCCTCATCTGTAATGTAAAAGTTTGAGGAGCTAATCTGTAAGCTGTTTTGCATATTTGAAATATGGAAAAGTACAAAATATTCCTGGATCTGCAGGGTTGTTGTAGATGGCCCAACCTAGTCAAATGATTCTGATTTCATTATTTAGTGAGATTAATAATACTCATAGTCAGAATAATTCTCCAGTCATGCACTGTAACATTGTATCAATCATAATTACATTTTTTCAAATTAGTGTGATACTTAGCACTTTTAATTAACTCTTGTTGATATAATTGGCAGATCGCAGACAATCTAAAGAAAGCTAAGCACCTATGTTGGTTTGCGGCACACTCCACCTATATACTCTGCAAGGGAGAGGTTTAACAAAGAAGAAATAACCCTGGGTTCTGTCAGATCCCTTAGCTAAGTCACCCATCCTTCTGACAGCACTGTTATATTTGATTCCAGAATTTGTAATTTATAGTCTCTTGTGTTTAAAGCAGAAGGGTGGAATCAGGAGACACTGTTGTGTGTCTGTCCTTATGGAGTGGACAGAAACCAGATCATTCCCTTTAAAGGGGGATTGTTGCCACAGCACCTCAATTAACTTACATTTTTCAGGGAGCAATGTTTTCTGAAGAAAAACACACTGTCCTGAGAGAAATTGTTTGTTATAAAAACAGCAACGGGATCCAGAGTGGTGGTTTATACCTGGAATCCCAGCACAGAGGCAAGAGGATGACCAGACAGTCAAGCTTTTCCTGGTCTACATAGCAAGGCCACATCTCAAAAAGAAAAAAAAAAAAAACCAAAACAAACAACCAATCAATGGAAGCCATGGAGAAGGGGAGGAAGGAAGAAATGTGAAGTTGGGAAGCAAACATGTCCAGTGGAAGTTGGAGGAGTGGATGTGGGTGTGACCAAGATACATTGTATATGAGTATGAAATATTCAAAGAATAAATGAAAAATATCATAAAAGGGCTGAAGAACGGCTCAGCGGTTAGCAGAGCACTGCTGTTGCTCTTCCAGAGGACTTGGTTCCCAGCACCCATATGGTGGCTCACAACTTTCTGTACCTTCAGTTCTGGGGGATCAAATTCTCTCTTCTGGCCTCCTCCAGCACCAGGCATGCAAGCGGTGCACAGACATACACACAGACAAAACATCTACTACACACACATCCAATAAAACTTAAAAATGTAAAAATAGCTAAGGCTGAAGCCAATCATCCCTTCTAAATGAGGCTTTAGGAAAGGCAGATTTGTTGGGTACCACATCGTGGAACAGCGTCTGCTTTTTCCTTTTGCTCTCTAATCCTAAGACCTTGGTTCCACAGCTGTTGTAGTTTATCTGCTTCCAGAGGCATTTAAAGTTTCTAACAGCCACAGAGACCAATTCATCTCTTCTCTTCCCCTTCTCATATGCAAAAAGCATTGCTGAAGCCACATTCAATCTTCTCCTACAAAGAGCTGATGAGGTAATGTGAATCTCCTATACCAGCTTCTTAGGAGTCTAAAAACCTTGTTTAAATCACATGAGTGCTGAGGTGCTGCTATCATGTTACCTTTTTTTATTGAAGGTTCCAATAACCTTTGTACAACTGGAATTGTCCCCTCCACATACTCCACACTTGTCATACTGCAGCTTTGAGCCAATGATGCCATCACAGCCAGTTCTCACGCACCTTCCTCGGACACACACAGAGTTGCTATACGGCCGACATTCAGTCCCATCTGTAACCTGTGTATGACAAAGATATCAGCAATAGGGATATTCAGGCTCTGGGATTTGGTTCTTTTACTTAAAGAAAAAGTTGTAATTTCCAAACTTTTTATTCTTATAAATTATACATTCAAAAACAATCTAGATATGGCTCAGAGGCTAAGAACATACACTGCTCTTGCAGAAGACTAGGCTTCATTTCCTAGCACCGATGACAGGTCATTCACAGCAACCTGTAACTCCACTTCCAGGGGGCATCTGATGCATTTGCTCTCCCCAGCCACCTGCTCTTGCACACGCATACCAACACACACACAATTAAAAAATAAAATAACTCTTAAAAGCTAAACCATCCAAAAGCAATCAATCACTCAATTTCCAGGAATTTTTAAGTGAAAAAAAAAAAAACCCAGAATATATTTTTCTTAGGAAGATTTAGTTATGCGCTTTTTCTCTTGAATTTCTTGCCTAATATGTTTGGTGATCCAAGTTACTCATCTCCTTGTTTGTATTCATAACACAATCCTACTGTATCATCTTGGCTTTTACAACGATGAAAAGAATTTTTTAATTTCGTGGAAGACTATCACTTCTGCAGAGATCTGAACATTACCAGACTTAAGAATACAAAGATTTTTTATTCTTTGTTATGTAACTTTTACTTTAGCACCAAATTTGAAAATTTAGACTTATTTAAAAATCTGTCTTGGTCATTGTGTGTTGAACCTTCAGGCATCAAAGGAAAGACAGACAGATTTGTTCAGGAAACAGAACCTGGGGAGGAGTGTTTCCAAAAATTTTGAAAATACAGTGAATGCTTGGTTCTGAATATAGGAAGTAGTATATATTGTTGTTCCAAAGCTATTTAAACACAGCATGAACAGAAACTGGTATGCTTATGTGCATGCACACTCATATTCCTCATATATATATGCATTTTAAATTTGTGTGCCTATGACTCTTTTAAACATGTGAGTATGTGAGTGTGTGTTTATTTGTAAACTGAAGTAGGTCTCTATAGTGTTAATAATTCTCTTCCCAGTTATATTTCAAGCTTTTTGCTTTTATTTATATGTAATGTTTTAAGGAAATGTATCACTTTGTAAGTAAGCAGATATGATATATTAATGTATTTGTTTTAAGGAAATGTATTTCTTTGTAAGTAAATAGGTATTATATATTAATGTATTTACAAATTGGACATTGGTTGACTTTTCAATGGTATATGATATAGAGACATAGGTATACAGATACAGCTGAAGGCTGGTTTCAGGGATGTTTTAAATGTATCATATGTTTGAAAATTTGATAAGTGGTATTTATAAAGTGCTGCATGATACAGAAAATAATGAAAAATTCCTTTAGTATATTCTGAAAATATTTATCTGTGAAAAATGAAGAGTAACCACATGTATATCTTATAATTTAAGTGACTAGAAGGACTTTGGTTCATGGTGAAGGTCTAAGATTAATTCTAAGTCTTGGGTCAGAGACAATGACTTTAAAACCTGTATTTAAGTCTGAATTCATGAATTCTCAAATACCTGGAAAATAGAAACCTTTCCTCCCAATAGTCCTCTTACAAAATTTGCCTGGGAAAAATGCATATTCTTTTCTAGACTATGTTGATGTTAGTATAATAATTTATTTTCCCAGACAATGGGGAAACTACATTTTCCAAAAATTGATTTTTAAAGCATGCACTTGTTCTGCTAAAATGCTTTTAGTCCATTGTATAAAGTTTGAAAAATACACAAATTATAGAGATAAAAATGAAACTCTCCCAAATCTAACTGTCTTAAAAATCATGACTGTGGCCCTTTGACAGTTATAGACTTTACTCAATGAAGTAATTTCTACCCAGGGTGTCCACTGTTCTGGACAGAGAGGGCTAGTTACCTTTGGAGAAAAGACCACATAGTAACCAGTGCCCTTGGCTCTACAAGTAAGCTTGCACACGTCTCCTGGCAGGACACCTGCATATTTGGGAACCCATTCCACAAATGTTTTGACTCCTTTTGCATCAGACTGATAGCCATTTTTGGCTTCACACTGTTCATGACGAAAAGATTTACCTAGAAAACAAAACGTGTAACATTTATACCTCATTAACTTTAAGAGAAAATGTTAATGATTTCTGTATTGAAGAGCTCTTTATGCAGCAACGTTTAAAGTACCTTGGTATAAACAGAGTTGAAAACAAAAGTTCTCTCTCAGTCCCTTGGTGACACTGTTGTCTGCGATAATAATTCAAAAATCATTCACATATTTCTTACTCATTTACACATCAGTGGATCTATCTAGTATGAGATTAATAGTACTTCTCTGGCCTCCCTTGTTTATTTCTACTAAAATAGGAACTGTACATGACACATGTTGTTACTGACATCCAAGAGCATCCTACCATTAGGTGGACAGGGTGTAACACTGCAGGAGCGGTATATGGCCCTCTTTCCTGTGCAGTAGCGGCCACTGTTTCGAGGTGCAGGGTTATTGCAATGGCGGTAGGCAAACTGTACTCCTCCCCCACATGAGCGAGAACACTGGCCCCAGGGGCCCCATGATCCCCAGTTTCCATGGCTTGATGTCTGAAACAGAAAACAGGAGATCTTTTAACTCTGGTTGGAAAAATCTCCCATATGTACATTGTAGTCGTTTGCATGTATCATCCCAGCGGAGGGCACTGCTTATGCTCCAGTTGAAGGATTGCAGGCCATTTCTGGTGCTAAGCAAGTCATTGGCTTCAGGACCTTGTTTCTAGCAGTACAGGATCAAAAGTGTCACCCTAAGTAATGAGCACATGGCAAGGACTGCATCCTGTTTTCTCTAGTCATTTTATATCCTGCCTTCTGATACTGTAAAACTCCTGTTAATAATCACAGATCCCTGTTAACAATTTCTTTTTTTTGCTTTCGCCTTGGACCAATAATGAAATGCATGATGCTGATGGCTTTGTAAAATGTTCATTTACATTTCTTTCATCACACATTCTGTCTATGAAGATTCTGCCTCATACATGAACGCATTTTGAGCTGGCCTTGCTACATTCCTAATTAGATACAACAGACAATGTAGGGCTTCAGCTTATGTGCCCACACACTCCAGATGGAAAGTAACCCTAGGTACCAAACTTTAGGTTTCTTCCTGTGGAGACACTGCAGGAGGAATCTGGGAGATTATAACAGGTGTTACAGCATGAGCTATTCTGACTAGTAAATACAAGCTTCTGGTTGCTTGGGTCAGGTTGTCTGACAAGACACAGGTAATGTGGACTGTGAGTTACACTGTGAACATATGTCTTGGTGGCAACCTCTGGGGTACCTTAGCTCCTAACATTACATGAATTTTCTGTCAGGAAAAAGTGACCATTGGGATCTTACAAGAGACCATCAAGGACCATATTGTCTGCTCTGCCACTGTTTCTGCACGAACTTCAGTGGACACATTCTGATAACTTTGGGGAGAGGATTTTAAAAGTGAGCTTCCAAAATACACCACAGAGGCTCTGCTTTGAGTGTCAATGTGGGTTTGTTTGTGGAATGCTGCACTTTGCCAAGAAATCCCTGTCAGTGGCATGTGTTCCTGTGTTTGGTTACTGGGAGGGCTGCTGTGGGTGGGAGATGAACTTTGAATATTGTTATTCAGGATTATTGAAGGAGAAAATCATTTAGCTAGGAAATAAATCCCTTCTGATGACAATGACCATGCATGTCCGGAAAACCACTTCCTGTGTTGGGTCTGGAGGCTCTAGATGGCAAGAAAACCACTTACTGAGTAATATTTTTTCTTAGTTTTGTCCACACATTTGCCCTGCAGGCAGATTCTGCCCTTCCCACAGGGCGTCCCCTCCACAGCAGGCAGCTTCTTGGTCAGACACACCATTTGGCCTTGACGCACCACAGCACACCACAGCCGGGCACAGACATCCATGCCAGGACACACAGTGTATTCAGGCCCAAATGTCAAGTTGCACTGCTGGGTGGCATCGTAGGTCTGTCCCGGGAGTTCCTCAGGACCCAGAATCTGTTTTCGTGGTAGGTCTAGCAAGCAGTTACCTAAGAGAATAATCAAGATTCAGAATCAACCCAGGTTTAGGTTTCAAATTGTTATAATCAGGGCCCTAAAAATTTAAATGTACCGTGAGGTGTAAAGGCATGATGTACCTACAAGTCTGCAGAGTGGTGCCCTTGGGGATGCAATGAAAAAGGCTGACCCTCTGTTTGGATTCTAGAATTCTCTTAGTGCGATGCACTCTTGGAGCAGATATAATGCTGGAGGTAAGGCTGCCAGTGCCACTCTTCAACATGACTATTTTGTACTATTTAAACAGTCACAGAGGAAATGAGGAGGGGCTGATGGTGAACTTCACAGTTTCCTATGCCATTGACAGCTTTGAGAAATACCTCATTGATGACACATCCCACTCACCAGTTCTAAATCACCTCTTCCCCATGTGCCTGTAGCCTGTCTCCTTGCCACTAGTAACACTTAATGACATCAGAGGTCACTGTTCATTCTTGCACTCATTGAATATGTGCTTATTGAATACCGAGGATGTCCTCAATTTCTTCCACTAAAGTGAAAGAAAAACTAAATAAGTATTTCTTACACACTAGTAAAAATTGTAATAAAAGGCTTTCAATATCCATAGAATAAAATAGTGGGAAAAAAGTAAGAATATTTGGTAATTTGGACTAGAAAATTCTTAATCTTTACCTTTATTTTCCCACTAAGTCTGTTTATCATTTTCTTACTGCATATTCAGAGTGGCAGCCAAAAGCAGCTGGAATCTTAGAGTAGGGGCCAGGCAACCAGGATGCTATAGAGAATTCATAAAATCTGGAACTTCCCCTTTTCATCCAAAATGCATCCCTTAGAACGCAGGCCCAGTGAGCTGAAATTATTCTTTTTCTTTATCAAATACTCAGGCATGGATGCCCACTGGCTTGTGTGATTTTTTTTTTATTTTTCGTATTTGATTATACAAGTCACACACTGGTTATCATAGTAATAACAACTAACAATTGGTACACATTCTGTGTTCTTTATATATGTCAACTTATTCATTTCATATGAAGAATCCCAGAAGGTTGACTTACTCTTTTTATTCATCTTAAAGACAAGTCAAGAAATATAAATAGTCAATTTCATATCCAATGTTACTTAGTTATTAGGGCTTTGTGCTCAGGAGTTGCCATCCTCCTGGCATACCATGTTGTCTCAGGTGTATAGAAAGATGTCTTATTTTCTTTCTGAGGGGCTGACGAATGTTGGCTTTGGTATCCTTTAAATGATAGATACTGTGCCTACTGCTAGAAAGAGCTGGCCTAAAGTCTAATTCTGATGAAATACCACATGCTTGTGTGCTCTCAGCCAAGTGAGTTAACCTCTCCCTAATCTATTTTTGGGATCTGCGAGATGCTTACTTTTTTCGCTATAAACTGCAAAGGTTGAAAAGTTTTTAAAAAAGAACAGAAACAGATGAAACAATGATAGTTGGTTTTATGTTCAACTGAACTGAAAGTCAACACCTTTTATCCAAGAAAAACTTCCACATTCAAATCCTTATTTACACTGGGAAAATAACTATCCAGTACATTTCAAGAGTATTGCAAACATTTTTACAACTGCACTCAACTTTCTACAAAGAGAGCAGCATACACCTATTTGTCCAACTGTGATAGAGGCATTATAGGAAAATGAGTAAATAGCAAACCATTTAACTGAGCCAGAGTGTTTGAAGAGGTAAAGCTCTTTAAGGCCAGCCAGAAAAAGCATTAGAAATGAGGATCTCGCCAAAGAGAACTTAGCGAGAAAAACACCAAGTTAAAAGGAAAACATTAACAGCAAGTCAATAGGAAGGAATGATAGTAAAACCCCACTAACAGGACTGAGGAAGAGCAGGCACTTTGGAATTCTGGGAAACTGTCTTCTTCATTGCTCCATCAAATGGCTGCTGTGCAAATCAGAGAAGCCTTAGCAGAGTGCTGACGTTAGAACGCTGAACAAATCTCAGAATCAGCGAGAATGCTTTCCAGGTCTTTCAAAGTGCTGCGTTCAGTGTTTTTTTGTTTTTTGTTTTCCCTAAAAAGGACAGACCATAGACTCCATAACATTAGCTGGAGAGACTTAGCCTTGTGTAGACAAATAGGGCATAGGTCTACCGTATTTATAGTGAAACAGAATAAGTGATCATCTTAAGATGGATACGTAGTCAGTCACTGATACCCACCCTACTTCACAAGAGATAATGAGAGTGGAGGAATGTAGATTGCTAGCAGTTTAGAATCGATCTTTGGTGAGGACACTTCAAGATGAAACAGGCCTTTACAATGCTTAACTCAGTACAATTAAAATAACATTATTTTTAGAGGTCAAATGAAAGTGACATTTTCTTGTTTAAAATAAAATGATTTCCTTCTTAGAATGATTGACATCAACTTACTGATTTTTTTTTTTTAAAGATAAGTTTCTGCACTTTAGTAACTTTGTTTTATATTTGATGATTTCCTTTTGTAACAAAATAGTACAAACATCTCTACCATATGGAAACCTTATGCCAGGAAATGACAAAAATCATTACAGTGTCTAACTATGAAGCTCACAGTACACAATATTTAAAAATGACGTGATAATGGATTATCCAATCTGTGTCTTCCACTTTTAAAAGTGCATATGGTTTGGAGGTAGACTGAAACTAGAAAATGACCTCTCTTTCAACATTTTAATTTTGGCCTTTATTGGAACGCAACTGACTGTTAACTTCTTCTTTATCTGTTCTATTCTTACTTTTGGTCACTTCTTCATAACCACTTCATATTTAAAAAGTTTAAATTAGTCTGAAATTTCACCTGGGGCTTTTTTCTGTTCAAGATTGCCAAATTGTGCCTTCCTCTCTTCTCTCCTCTCTCCAGTTCTCTCCTTCCTGTTTTCTACTCTCACATTTAGTGTGTATCAAATGGAAAGTCAGCAGGCATGTAAGCATAACATATGTGTTTTCCCATGCAGGCAAGATTAAAAATATAAAATAAGGCCCACAACTGAAAACCGAAAAGAGTCATTTTAAATGGGTAAACGAAAGAATGATTGTTTCTCCTTGGGCTCTATAGCCTACCAGTAAATAAAGGAAGGTTCAGCTTACCTCCAGGAAATAGAACCTAGGACCTAAAGGGTTCAGATGTTGTTTAGGTAGGGCTGTCTTCCTAGTTAATTTTAAGTAGAAATTATGGGACTAAGGATTTTTTCCAATGGTTTCATCTCCCTCTCTCTCTCTTTTTTTTTTTTATTTTTAGCACTGCAGTTATTTCCTCCTTCTCGTCTGGCACTCAGGTATAAGATTGAGCAATGACCCAAATAAATTGGGAAAACTCAATGAATGATCCTGAATAAGTATCTGAGACCTCACAACACTTTCTCTGCTCCCCATTTATTTCTAGCTTCTGCTTCCAGTCTTTGCACACCTTCTTTGAGACCCTTGGAGGGATGTCTAATATTAACAGGGAAAAGTGCATTTTCTTGCTGTTCAAGAAACCATTTTGGTTCCAGTGATAAAGGAACAAGAACATTGCCAAAGGGACAGATGATGCTGACTGAAAGTGATTCTAGTGTCTGTAGCTGGTGGAAGCATTATGTGCTCATGATCATAGATAACCATGAGGGAGTGAGGTTAAGCATTCTCCATAACATATGTTGACACAAAGCTTTAAATTACGAGTTACCATGGCTTTTAGAGTGTGGCTTATTTGCTCATATTCTCAAAAAACACATTTATTGTGAAAAATCAAGAAATAGCCATAATAGGCTTCAAATTTCTTGATTTTTACCTTAAAGGCTGGTTTTATGTTTTTATTGCTATTCCCACAGTTGAAAATTAACAAAGAATCCAGACATAGAGCTTTCCATTACTATTTTCTGTCAAAAGTTCTGTGCTTGTTGAGTGGCCATAATCAATTAAATGATAAGAAAAGAACCATTCATGGATTTCCCACATTAGCCCAGGTTGCTGGTGTTCTTGAACTGTACCCACTTGTCTTTTTCATCATCTGGCAGAGGAATTCTGGATGCAGCAAACAAAACTATCTCCTTGGGCCTTACTCAAGGTTTGGAAGGAAGCCTTTGGTAAAGGAAATTCAATCACCTGCCTTCCTTGCACAATTTCTCTGCTGGTGCTTACCCCTACTTCCAAGGCTCACACTCCCAGCCAGCTTGCCTTCAGCTAACTTGTATAAACACTGCAACGTTTCTGTAAAGCCCTTGGCCAGGGGTGGGGGAGTCCCACGAGGCAAGGCTACTCCTGTTTCGAAGCTCAAGTCTCCAGACACACTTACTTTAGAGTATGGTCTTTGGCTTCCCAGTCATAACCGAACCACTGCACGTTTCCCCTTGGATTCAAATCAGGAAACACTCAGTACTAATGAATTTAAACTTGGCAGTGGTAGAGTGCTGCAAACATCTAGCTACTTATGGGTAATAATTTAAAAAATAAATCAAATGCTTTGAGTTTAATTTTACTCTAGCTTCCTTTTGCTTCTGCACTGTCGGAGGTACAAGCAGGAAGGATGTGATATCACACCAAATGTGTTTCCAGATCATGTGCTCTTTAAGCATCATCAAAACACTGGGCACGTTTTGTGACAGTACTCACTTAAACATGGTGCATTTTGCTGCCTTTATCTGAGTGTCTCAATTTGACTTTCCCAAGTGACTGAAAGTCCATCTTATCTCAGCATAAATCTCTGTATCTGGCCAGTGTCTACTAGTCTCTCAATGAATGAGACTAGCACGATGGATGTCACACTATTGATGTTTAGAAAAATGGGACCAGGTTACTACACATTTTTCATTTGTTGGTTGGTGGATTGGTTTTAGGTCTGCAGTTTACTGATTTTGTTACTTTCTTACTGTCAAATGAGCTCACTTTCCTATGGTGATATTTTATTTGTACTAAAATGTGATTTGTATGTTAATAAATAAAGTTGTCCGGGTGTCAGAGTTAATAGCAAGCCATCGAAGAAGCTGGGCGGTGGTGGTGGTGCACGCCTTTAATCCCAGCACTTGGTAGGCAGAGCTAGGTAGATCTCTGTGTATTCAAGCATTGGAGACACACGCCTTTAATCTCAATACCAACCATAGAATACCTGGAGATCTGTACAAACAGGCAGTGATGAGGTGGTCATGTGGTTGGGTTTACAACCAATGAGAAGGCAGAACAGAAAGTCTTTATAAAGACAGACACACAGAAAGTAGGTCTCTTTCAGAGAGGTAGGACCACCGCGAGAGGAAGGGTAAGGTTTTTAGCTCTTAGCTATTGCTCTGACCTCTTGGCTTTCTTCTTTGCATTGGTTCTGTCTTTATTATTGAATACAAAGGTTACTTCTACACTTGCCCTCAGTTTATCTGTGTGAAGTCTTCCCCAGGTCCATGAGTACTGTGTTGCTAAAGATCCTGACCACAGTTTTTTTGAGTGGTTACTTTATTGGCTTCCTATAAAGAAAGCGGGGCGGCGGCGGGGCGGGGGGGGGGGGAGTTGTATGCTATGATGTGGTGAAATCTGTTAGTCTTTGAACCAATGTGTGTCTGCATGCCTGTTTTTAAATCATCTTGGACTTGGGATTTTTCCTTGATTCCTTAAGTGTGTAGTTCAAGTACCAGTGCTCCAATCATGTAAAAAAAAAAAATGGGCTTGCCAGTTCCTGCTACCATACTGTCATTTAAACTGACTTGTGGGTATTTTAAAATCAAAATTACAAGGCTATTAAATTCTTTGAGCTCTCATTTAAATAACAGCACTAGAGAGACACTACTGAAATACTATAGATGCATGTGATCTTTTGACAGGAACCATGGCTCAGGTCCCACAGCATACCGCCTTCCCTTATTTTTCCTTATTCTGAAATTACCTTCATCATTATAAGTGATTGAAAACATATAATTTTTCATTTTTGGTTGAAATGAAAGACCACCTAACAGAAATCAACATATTCAAAAATGAAAGTATCTAGATTTGATTAAATAAGTAAATATTTTCTCATTCAAAGAATTCTGGCAAATCCTTTGTTTATTTAATCCACATCTGGGAGACTCAGACCATCTTTATTAGTGTAAATGAATATGATCTACTTCTGCTATACACTGTGTTCTTAGCTGGTCTCTATCAGAAGTCCTTTTGAACAGAAACTGACACAAAAGTACGGAAGCATGGTGAAAATTAAACACCAAGCAGATTATAGACTTTTTAAAATATAGAAATACTGTTGAAAGTTAAAGTAATGTTGGAAGCATAGTTATTGCTGAAAGTAAGGTCTTGAGTTCCACAAACATGAAATAAAGGAATCCTTCTAAAATTACAGCCAAAGCAATACAATTTGACACGGCTTTGTGACTGAGCTAATACGTACATGGGGTGAAAAGCTGGCCTATTTTTTTGCCATAAGAATTTGCTGCCTTAATAACTTGATCTATTTATTTAGAGATTCGGGGTTTAGCTCAGCCTTTTATCATGTGTAATATACAATTTGAAAATAAAATAGTCATGCTATTTCTTAAAAATGAAGCAGTAAGGGTAGTATCAGGAGTAGAGAGTTAAGATTCTACTAGGGAGAGACTTTTTCACGTTGTGACTTGTTCAGCATTGAGAGTGAGATGATCACAGAAGCATCCATATCAGGATTTGGTCAGCATGGTAACCAAACTAAAGAGAACTGCCATTTTTATTTTAGTTTAAGGGAAAGACAGGTGGGTCTTAGTAGTGTTTCCAAGTCTTTAAAATATGGGGCACCTTTTCTACTACTGAAGGTATTTATTTGGTATTGAAAAAATAACTGTTTGTTTATTTTTGAGACATGGCTTTGCTCTGCATCTAAGGCTGCCCTGGCCCTCACCATCCTCTTGCTCCAGGCTAAACAACGAGTGCCAGGTTGATAGGTTTACACCACCATGCTGCTGAAATTGGGAGAACATCCAAGCATGGCAGGGGCTAGATTCCTTTTAAAATTATGAAATGCAAATTCTAGTATCCACGAGAGCTTTACCAGTTCAACAGTAATATACGGAAAGATGATGCAAAATGAAAACATTTTGGCTACAGCTTCATAAAAAGCACTTTGTAGGAAACATCCCAGTGTTTGAAATGAATTTAATTTATTGGTTGTTTTGGCACTCTTTAGTCAAAGTTCAAAATGCCTAACACATTAAGGTATCAGGTGTTTATAAATCAAGTGTTTTTGAAACTCAGGGTAAAGATGGCAATCTTAGATTTTCTTGATCCTACTTTGAATAATGACTCATAAGATAGTTTATGGAAATTATTACCTTCAAAGTCCAAAACTTAACCACCTGTTTCAGAAAGAGATGCATTTTAAGAGAGCAGAAAGAAAACAGGACACACTCTTTTATGAAAGATGAGAAAGTTGAAGTATATGCTCTCAAGGATTCCTTCCAACTGTGCATGTCCAGCCTGCCACATTTCTATGATGTTAAAACAGTAAAAGACCAGAGGAAATTTGCAACAGCTTGTTTCGAAGACTACTTAGGGAGTAGGATTTGTTATTTCTAGAAATTGTGACTTCCTCTATACTTTCAAATGACTTACAGCACTAATCCTAGTCTTACAGAGTTTAATAAAGTATGTTATGCTCTTGAACTGCCTGTAAAGGATAAAGCCAGAAATTTTCCTTTGAAGTTCTCAAAGTCTTTTCCCACCATGGCTTTGTTATTTTTGTTCTGTAGTTTTTATTTCACTTCCAAGAGAATCTACTGTCAGGATGAAATCAAATTTTTCTAGTCAATGAATATCTAGAGAGCGTCCCTTCCTGGTTTCACTTTGCTATAAAGAAAATCCAGTAGAATTACATCCTACAGCTTAACCAAACCCCTGTAATAGCATGTAACAAAAAATTCTGGGAGTCATATTAATATCATGCAAACTAAGATGTCAGCCAATGTTCTTACAGGAACTTCCTGGTGAAAGAGGAAATAAAAGCCAGGCTTTCAGGGCACCCACTGCTAGGCATTCTGTGTGGTCTCCCACACTGTTTCCCTTTTGAACTTTTTAAATCAACAGCAAAATTACCATAGCTGTAATGCCACCAAGGATGCTGTCATTGCATGCCAAGAAACAATCGATTTGCTCGCATCTTTTCTGACACTGTCCAAGCGACCATTGTCGCACAGGATGATCTGAGGATCATGAAGCCATCATGATGCAAAGCTCCTAAAAAAAATTCTGAATTTGTTTTCAAGCATCTATGTTGTCCTTTAAGTTACATACCGTGACCATCATCCAGGAATTCTGTGATGGTGGCTGAAGTGCATTTCGACCATGGCTTGGATGCATCGATGCTGGTAAGGATTGAAGACATTAGACGTTTGTCCTCTGTGGAACCAAAATTCTCTTCACAGAATTTGGAATCGTCATGGGAGAGGCCAAGTAGATGTCCTAGGGAAGAGAAGAGAGAGTGCAAATGACATAAGGAAGAAAACAATCACCAACTACAGATGACTCTGAATTTCTATTTCCACCTAACAAATACATTAGCCCCACCCCTCCTTGGCACCTAATCAATGGTGATTTTAACAGTCTGCATATCCAGACTGATCCTCCAGCCATGTGAATGCTGCATGATGTTATGAAGTAGTTGCTTTGGGTGAACATTTGGATGAAAATTGAAAACATAAATGACGAAGTAGATAATCCCCAAGTCCATCTGGATCACATATGCTCATTGACATATAAAAGCTTATTTAGAATCATGAATTTGGGAGGCCTCTGTGGGATTATGTCATAGCCCTCACCACATATTATTTTTATTGTTAGTATTCTGCGTTCTCTGATCAACTACAAAACTCCAGAAGATCAAAGTACATTTCCCTCATCTACAGCTAAAACCTTTGTATCTGACTTAGTGCTATGCACACAGAAAACAGTAGACCGTTTTTTGAATGCCAATGACTACTGTTTTCTTTGTCAAGTACATAAGTAGTTCTCTGAGATGACCCAGAGAGAAAACAAATAAAAAGTAACATTTAGAGGCTTTCTTGTATGAAATATCATTCCTCTTCATACTTTGTTTATTATAGTTATTTGGTGAATTGTAGATAGTTATTAGTCTCACAAAGAACCTATTTTGAAAATATGCTCATCTCTACTGTATTATGGATAAAAAATTCAACATACTCATTTTGGAGTGAAAGAGATGGATGAAGAACCAGATGCCAGGAAGATGAGTAATGGTTCCAAGGCACGTGGTCAGGATGTGTGTGCACTTAACGCTCCTGTACTTGCTACAGTCCCAACCTAGACTATTGCCAACTCATGTATTCAGGTATCAATTCCCAGATATGTCAGTGTACTCAGATTCTTATATGAGTAAATTGCTTCTTGTTCCTCAATATCATTATTTTCCATAGCCTAATGGGTATGTGGACATTCTTCTATAAATCTAAAAGGCTTTACAAAAGAATTCAAGGAGGTAGTTATTTCAGCAAAGCTTTCAGGATCATATAAAACCCACAAGCTAATGAATAAGACAGTACAGCAGATTGGTCACTTTTTCCTGAGATTCTTATACATCAAATGCAGAAATGCTGGCCATCCGATCAAGAGTCCAGTCAATGCAGAGCAACACAGCCCAACAGAGATGAAATCTTTCACACCACATTCCAGCTACTTTGGGCCAACTTGTTAAATCACTGACACCTCATAACAAAATTATTCACTGCACAGCTGACTGCTCTTGTGCTTGGAATGAAGTGACTACGGTTCGGTGACCTTTCAATTCTCTACATATTTATGCTATTTGGTTATTGCCTTCAGCAGCATTTATAGAATTTATGGGGCAAGAAAGATTTCTCTGAAAGTCTCTCCATTGCAGCACATGATGGGGTTGATCCATAGCAGGAGTACCTATCACTTTTGTGAAGTATATCCCCAATAACATGGGAAGCAGGATTGGCAAGGGCCTCTCTAATTTGTGAGTGGAATGCAGAGATTTTTTTCAGTGTCACAATCCACAGAAAACATATTTATTAGGATTGCTGAAAATTATTTAATCTATCCAGCACTTTTTGAGAATTCACCTTGCAGTCCCTGGACTTTTCCAAGGTAAAAGCTTTAACAGCCAACACAGTGGAACCTGTTTGGAAGTTTCATACTGGGGAATTGTATTGTGTCAAGAGAAAAAGAAAGAGGGAAATGTGTCCAATGAAATCTCTGTAACAGGGTATTCAGTCAAATCTATGTTTTAAATTTAACAATATGTGCTTTTTGCATTATATTTTCTAAGAGATTCACACACATTTAATGAAGCCAGGGTTTCCCCTCTCAAATTGATATAACATTTTCCAAAGGCATTTTTATTGTTGCATCAAGGGATTTTCACTTCATTTGGAGGGTGTATTTTGGATTTATGATTTAAATAAAGTATATACTGCAAACACCAAATTCACTTAGAGGGCTGAAGAAAGCATCTTGGTTTTGTTTCTGTCGCACATAGTGGTAACTCCTATTAACTTAAAATTTTAAGTGGTGTCAACCAGGCAGTTTATTTTGAAATTATTTTGGCATGATTTAATAAATTATTTAGAGTGCAATTTCATATCATACTGTGGTTTTTATGATCCCTAAATTTAGCCATCTGACTTAATTGCCCCGAAAGACAGGCACATATAAGCAAGTTCAACCAGAAAAGATTGCCTTGCTGATCTGAGCACTAACAAATCAAAAGCTCCACCTCAGACTTAAAGGAGGTGTTCATTTTGTGAGATTCCTTCCATCAGACAGAAACACTGCTGGAGGGCTGACTGGAAGACTGTCATTTAAAAGTACTCATCCTCCATGGAGAAAACCTGTAAGCTGCCTGGGGAAAGCATGTTCTCAAGGGTGGCAGGAGTTACGGCTCTAGAAGGACATTTAAACACCCCACCAACAGGCGGAAGGTTCCAGAGTAGCTGGAACCAGGGTACCAGGAGAGACCCATGTGACTTCCCCTCCAGAGCTGGCAGGAATTGAAAAGGAAGAAGAATGTAATGAGTGTCCAATGCTCTTCAGGGAGGAGGTGACACCTGTACTGGAGGTCACAAACAGCAAACACAGTGTGTGTTTAAAGCCTGTGTCCCCAGTCAGTGACGTGAAGACATTTGATGTCAGTCTGAAATTTGCCAGCATCGTTGAGAACCGGAACGATAAGTTACATACAGGTGCATGAGGCACTTACACAGCAGGTGACGTAGCAGGACACTGTAGATCCAGAATCAAGGACATTTAAACTATGACATCACAGCTGACAATCATGGATGCCAAACAGCTGTGAAGGGGACCCAACATGCATACAGATCTGACTGACGAGGACAGATTTTTAACTCTTCAGACAACTGCTCATTCAGAGGAAGTTAATTTGGAAAGCACCACAAAGACATTTACAATGAACAGCAGGTGGGATTTAGATAATCACGACCTAGAAGGGCAAACCAGCCTTGGCGGAATCTGGGGAAGCGACAAAGTCAGTGTTCACAAGGCCTACGTTAGCTGTTCTCATCACAGTGTATTTTCTGAGGAGCTTTTTGGAGCAAGAGGGCAGAGAAATTAGTGCAGGGATGAGGTATTAGAGGTCAAAGGGCATGCGGTCCACAGACCAATGGAGAAAGGCCATCTTTTCCCTTGGAGCTGTTGAGATGCATTTCTCTCTTAGGAGTCAGAATGTAGGAATGAAAGAGTAGGGCGGCTTCAAGGTAGTTTAGAAGGATAAAGTTTTTTGGAGGAAGCTCCCTTAGTCCAATAGGGTACCCAAACTAATGAACAAGAGGTGGAGATGGACTTAGTAGTGGCCATTCACACTTAGAGGGTTACATTAAAGACCCAAACCTTGCATAAGGGAAACATTTGCATTTTTATTTAGAGCCATTTGTAATCAGTAGACACACAAAACACCAAAAAGAAAACTGCTTTGAGTATTTTTGTTGATAACCTTCTTTATAAACTGGCAAATGGGTGATAACTTATTCAATGACTTTCATTTTTGATATTCCAAATATACATTTGAGGATGCGCTCACTTTCTCGTCTAGTGAATCTGCAGTTAGAAAAATATGCACCCAGGGAATGACAAACTTATACATATTTTTTAAAGACAGGTTGTAATTATCCTAGGCTGGCATTAAACTTTATCCATATCTAAGGATGACCTTGAACATCTGTTCCTCACGCATCTGCCACCTGAAGCCTGGATCATAGGTGTGTGCTCCCTCTCTTGCTTTATTCAGCAGTGGAGATGGAACTCAGAACATCATGAATGCAAGAAAAGCTACAGCAGCTCTGCCACATCCCCTGCCAAGACACATTACATTCAAGGGAACTGCTAGTTTAGCTTCTCATTCGACTCAGGTATTACTGGGCAAGACTGACCTCAGGAAGGAAATTGAGTGTTTTGCTAAACTTTGGTCTGCAAATTACACAGAATTTCAAGTTCTTGTCTCCTGATCCCAAGCTAACCAATAGTCAAGGGGACATAGCACCACATCCTACAAAAATGTCCCAAGAAGCACTGTAATGTGTTTACTTGGGAAAGTGCAGCTCAGAAGAGGCATCTGTTTCTTAATGAGGTCATGTTTTTCATTTACCTAATTTTCCAGCTGGGATTATGGAGGTGCAAGAAGGTCTGGCCAGGGGTTGAAAAGTGAGTCAACAGCTCACAGGGGATAGAATCTAGAACCACCACAGAGAGGAATCATGACCTCCAATAATCATGAGGGACATACTCTTCCTAACACAGACCTTTATGTAGAGGTGATAACACTCAGAAGCATTCCTTTAAAAAAAAAAACACTAAGTAAAAGTGCTTAAAGTGATATTGAGTATGTAATTTAAGAAGAGAAAAAAAAATGAACTCTTTCACCGTATGATGATCTGTCCTTTTAAACCAATTTCACACCTAATAACCTCTAAAACCCCATTATACAGTACTATTAAAATCTTGGATTCTGGAACCAGATGAGTTGCATTGTGACCCTGGGAATTTTTTAGTTATGAATCTTAGCCAGATGTAGAAATGTCTTTGTATGTTAGCTTCCTCTGCTTCTGGGTGCTTCATGAGAGTATTTACTTAATGGTGTGCCTGTGTGCATGTTTGTGTGTGTCGTGTGCTCACATTATGTATGGTGATGTATGTGTGCATGTGCCTGGGAAAGATTAGAGGAGAACCTTGGCTGATGTTCCTCAGACACAATCTACCTTAAAAAAATTTTTTTTTGATAGCTTGTTTGTCAGTGGCCTGAAATGCTCCAAGTGGACTGGGTTAACTGACTAATAAGAGCTGGGGGTACACCCGTCTCTGCCTCACCAGGACTGGGATTATAAGTATGTACAACAATGTCTGGTTCTGTTTTTTGTTTGTTTGTTTTGTTTTTTGTTTTAATGTGGATTCTGGGTATTGAACTAATGTTTTTGTGTTTACAAGCAAGCTCTTTACCAAGGAGTTATCTCTCTGTCAGTATTCACAATAAAATTTAATACCATTGAATGAATACCTTGAACTGAGAGGGAGAGAACAATTTCTTAATTTAAAAAGAGAAACAAACCACATATTATGGCTGCAATCTACTTTCTAATGCCATGTTCAACTAGCTGGTGTCAACCTGTGTGGCAAAATGAAAAAAAAATCAATAGGCCTTCCCTAGAGAAACATGGATTGGGATAAAATTTATTTTTAAAGTCATAATAAACATTAAATCTCACAGTGCTTGAGACATGTAACCCATACCTATTTCTACCTTTCATCCCCAGTCCAAGAAAGACACGGTGAGGTACTGATTCAAGTTTGACAGGAAATATGCCTAGTTTGTGTTGATTAAAGTGACAGGTCGGAGGATAAATAACAAGTTGAATCCCAGCTTTCCTCTTACTTCACATCTCGCTTGCCCCGCCAGTTAAACATCTGAGTCTGTGGAGTTGCTTTTGGTCTACCAAGTTTTAGGGGGAGGGGAGCCCTGCAGTTTTTCAAAACATAGACTTGTTTAATCTAATCATCTACCGGGCAGCATCACACACTGTTCAGCACAACCAGAGCAGCCTCTAACCACAGCAAAATACAGGCAGTCCCCTGTTGTGTCTCAACCACTTCCTAAGTCTGGCTGAGGATTTGGTCATGCTCTTTACAGTTGCCTAGTTTTAACTTAGGAAACACATTGCAGTCTTTCTTGGTGCAGAAATTCACTTAACACATTTTATAATTAACTACTATAACATAAACTTTTCGTGTGCTTGGAAATCATGGATTTCATTAATCTTAATAAAATCCTATTGTTCCCCTTAGTATATTAGAAGTTGGCTCAACATCAGTAAAATGATTGTTTTTAATGACCATATGTGCAGCAAGTGAAATCTTTATTATTACAAGTCTATAGTAAAAGCTTGACAAGTTAAAAAATATAAACTCGGAACGTAAACTTACATCAACTTGAAAACTTTCTGCCATTCTCATTTGGATTGTAAAATAGCTGTAAACACATTCCTGCCTCCACCCAAAGCACATGGATGACTTGAAGCAACAATTTGAAATGCTCTAGCAATTGAGTCAGTATTTACTGTGCACAGCCTAGAAAGCAGAAGGCAATTTAATACATCCTATGGATCTTGCCCACATTAATCAACATTGCTCTTGCAGAAGCCTGTAGTCTCTATTGGCATCAGGTGACTGTGTACAGTCAACAACTTGCATTTCATTGTTCATTTGATTTTGAGAGTGGATGGATTAGCAGGATGACAGAAGAGTCCCAGCTAACAGGTAAAGCAAACAGGAAGAATTTTTCAGAACTCTTAATCTAATCCATGCTGTTTCACGACTTGCAGTTTAACACCATGGGGTTTCTATGGTTTGTCTCTATTTTTCTTTTTCTTTTTCTTTTTTTTTGTGGCAGAGTCTCATTATGGAACCCAGGCTAGCTTGGAACTCATGATCTTCCTGTGTCAGGCTTTCCAGTGTTAGCGGTGTCAGTGTGCCATCATGCCCACGAACTCTTTAATTTATCTTATGTGTTAATTTTCAATTTAAGAGTGTTTTTTTTTAAACTGGAGAATATTGGGGGGAAGGAAGAAGGACACTTTGTTTTCTTTGTGCATAAAATAAATTGGACCCTCTGTTTGAAACCACCTTATACAGCAAAAGAAAGCATTTGACACTCTATGGGACCCCATGTCAGTTAAGAGAAACTATTCTTAATCAAATATATTCCTTTACTTCTTACAGAAAAAAAGTAGACAGTCTATGCTAGAGTCCTGGATATTTCCTTCCAGTTTGTGTTTTGAGTGCAGTAACACATTGACAGTATTTGTTTGGAATGAAGGAAACTGCACATTTTGGAATGAGATTCAAGCAGATTCTAAATACTTGAAAGCCACTGCTTAAAGATGTTATTTTTATAACTACATAGACTGTTTATATGATTTCCAAGTCTAAAAAGTAGCAAATATATAATAAAAGATGAGGAAGAAGCTATCTAAGAATAGATTAGAATTAAAATCCAACCATTGTTAGCTTAGATTGAGTTGACAGTTCAGGTAATAATTAGAAATAAACACTTTTAACAGGTCAGTGAGTTAAGGTCAAGATGCTTGAGAGACAAGGCTCTGATCATCTGCAGAGATAAAAATCTTAGGTAAGGTTATCGTTTCTAAAAATTTTAGGACTTACATTTTAGAGTGTATCCTTATAATATGTAGACAAAATTAAAATAAGAGGGCAATTAAAATGAAGTTAATAAAAGATATTTTTAATGCAGAAGGAATCAAATCCATATCTTTTTTCCTTTGGATCTTAAATATCTCTTTAGGCCATTTGCCATACTGAAAGAACAATTAAGCAGGCAATATTTAAATGAAAAATGAATCACAGGGATATAATAGAGTTATAATGAAGTAAAGAGAGACAACTCAACCAAGAAATTCAAGGAGACACCAGGATATAATCATACACAAAGACACAGGTTTGACTCTGCATATAGGAGCTCACTATGCTCACACGTTGTTCCATACAGTCATGCCTACTTGTCTTGTTTGGCCTGTCTGGTTCCATACTTCTCACTGCTTCATCAGCCTGTATAACACAGAGTCCCTGTTGAAGAATTTAGGAGGACTGGGAATGTGACCTTGCCAGACTTAGACACCCTAGTCCAGGTGGTGTGGCATGAGAGTCCAAAGAAGCAATGAAGAGACTAGGTAGAAAGCTCAGCATTTCTCTTGTAGTGAAACCTGCCAAAGCTGTCACTCTGTGTAAAGATCACCACAGGAGAGGAGGTCAGAAGGAAGCAGTAGCTTTTCCTTCAAGAATGTGTGATCTGCAGTAGCTCATTATTGGTCGACCATATAGGGATAGCACAGATGATCAAGGTGTCTAAATGACCTCGATGAGTAAGATTCCACAGGCAACTGAAAGGGGCTGGACTTCATCTCAGCACTTTGCTTTAAGTGAAAAATGCTCAAAAATGTTTTGGACCAAATTAGTATCAATGATGCTGTGAGAATGCTTTTTATATCCAAGATTCATGTTTAATGCCAAGGAGATTGTCAGTACATCAATATCTCAGGATCAATACTTGAAATACAATAGTTGAAATGCAACTACTTAATTCTGTTCAACTGCCATCATATTTGGACTTACAAAATTATCCCTTTCATTAGACATTATTCTGCTCCTCAAAGAAATGTGGTTAGGAATCGGCACCTTGTGAAAACACATAGATCGCTAGGAATGTGAGGTAGAAATTTTAATTTTCATTTAATACTTATGATTATAGCTTTAACAAGCTAAGTCTTTTAAATAAGATATTGAAAAATCCTAAATGTAAAAACGATTGAATGATGCCTTGCACCACAAACAAAGATGCAAAGAGGTTGTGCATAAATTAAGAAAGGGAATGGAATATTTAACTAAGAAAAGTGAAGTATTTTGATGTGGATATAAGTAATACCCAATATCTACACTCCACCCAATTTGGTTCCTAAAACAATTCCATATAAGATAGGGCTGTTCTTATATTTCAGAAATGAAGGCAGAGTCTCGAAGAGTAATTTGACGCAAGGGGGCTATTACTTCAGTAAGACACAAAGTTACATGTGTCTGATTATAACATTTTGTCCTTAAGTACTAAGTCAGTTTCTTGTACATCAGTCTCCTAGGTCGGTGCTTAGTTTTCCGTATCCCAGGGATATAGTTTAACTGTTTACCTCCGCCCTTAATTCACTGTTGTAGGGCTTAGAAGTATTTGGTATACTAAGAGAATTGAATATGTGACATTATAAAGTAAACTATGCTGACAGCCAGCTTGGCTCCAGCTGCCTTGCTACTGGGAAGGAGACAGGAATATTTACCAGAAGCTACTGATTCCCTTTGACAGGAACCTACTATTATCACTCATGATGGGGCAAAACATGTTAAGTTTCTGTGCAAACTGATTATCCCTGGATGAGTCAACACTGTCATGAATAACTTCTAAAAGGGACGCCTCTGCATTCCATAGGCGACTGTGACAAATTCTGTCTAGAAGTCATTTCGGGATGCTTAAAAAGAGAGGAAAAAAAAAGACAGTAGCAAGTTTCTCCTTAACTTTTAAATGACACTGTCAAAAGGAAACATCTACTGTGTTGCTGACTTTGCCTTCCTTTTCCCGCATTAAGTTAACCCTGAAAGTTCAAATATAAACAAATGTAATACCCAATGGTACATCTGAACCAGAAGAAATCTGGAATTAATTGCCAAGTATTTTGGGTCCTGTTGCAGCTGTTACAAGTGTTTGATTTGGCGAGGGAAGAGAAAAGACGCTGCATACCAATTTCATGAGCCACAGTGAAAGCTGCATGGAGGCCATCGTCTTCAATCACAGCACAGCTGCGCTCCGGAGAACATATGGTCCCAACGTCTGCCATTCCCAGGGTGTCACATGAATGATGCCCACATAAATCCTGCCCGGGAGAAAGAAAGAAATCATTAAAATCAATTTACCTCCAGAAGGAGCCACCATGGACAGCCACTTGCTCACCCTGAATGGCAAGACTGAGATATGTTTATGGTGTCATCTGCTCAGTGCTGGAAACCTTCCAAAGACAAATTCAAAGCAGAAACTCTTCTGAGCTACTTTGCAATCCAGAAGCACAAAAGGATAAAGAAATTCAATGATATTTTAGAAGATGTCATGATTACAGCTTGTCCATTACAATTCAAGCCCTAGAACCTTAAAGTGGCAGTGCACACACAAATGTCAAGGGTAACACGTGCTCAACATAGGAAAGCCTAATATTCTCAACTAAATTCAGGCTGAACTTCTTGGAAGAGAGTCTGAATAATTTGTTTTCTATTAGAGTCCATCTATAACCACATACTAGTGATAGAATATATTACTAAGATACTTGTGTTTATACATATGTTTGTGTGTATACATATATTGAGTCTTTTATATAGGAAACAAACTAAACTTGAGCCTATATATCTAATTAGATAGAAAAATAAAATTCCCACCTGTCCATTATTACTTGAAAGATCAGTTTTGAATTTCTCAATTGAATTGTAATTTTGTACACTGTATCTTCAGAAACGTTTGTAGGGTCGCACATAGCTTTTCAATCATTTTACACTTTTTTATTGGGTGTGTGAACATATGTGTGCCACAGTACATGTATGGGGGTCAAAGGACAACTTGTGGGAGTCAGGTTTCCACTTTCACAATATGAGTCCAGGAGATCAAACTCAGTTTGTCAAAATTGGTGGCAAGCATACCTTTACCCACTGAGCCATTTTGCTCATAGCTTTTAGTATAGTGTGTCTCAACCTAGTCACACATGAGACAACATGTGGGACACAAATATATTGTAAATGTAGATATGAGTGTATTCATTTTATTCTTGTGATATTCCACAGCTTCTAAGGGATTCTCAAAAGCAAAAATGATCACATCATACTAATTTTTAAAATGTCAGTTAAAAAAAACCCACCAAGACACTAAAGAAATTAAGCTTAAGATAATAGAAGCTACAAGTTTTGACATGTCCAATTTCTAACATTTAAACATTCTCTTTAAATGTTAATTTAAATATTTAATAGACATAAAATTTCTTGTGCATACTTATTAGTTTCATTAAATTCAACACATGTATTTACAACCAAAAGAACAATATAGCATTCCTAAGTAAGCCATAAGTTCATAACCAACCCTGGAAAGGAATTTAAAATATTAGTTTTGGAAAGAAGTGCTGTTTCTATTATAGCTGTCATCTGTTCACAACGTGTATCTTACAGTAGGGACTCAACCAACATTTGCTTCATTAAATTGAATAGTGAGATACAGTCAGACTCAATGTAATGGTCCTCATACATCTTTATGATGCTGCCTGCTAGTAGGACCTCAGCAGCCTTTAGGCACACAGGTGTAAGGTGGTATTTCCATACGTCCAATGCACAGATTCAGTGACAACAGGTGCTCATCATTCCTCTCTATTTTGCTGTATGGAAGTCCAACAAAGGTGAGAAATACTTAAAAGCTATACCGAATTCTCCTCTCCTCTCCTCTCCTCTCCTCTCCTCTCCTCTCCTCCCCTCCCCTCCCCTCTCCTCTCCTCTCCTCCCCTCCCCTCCCCTCTCCTCTCCTCTCCTCCCCTCCCCCCTCCCCTCTCCTCCCCTCCCCCCTCCTCTCCTCTCCTCTCCTCCCCTCCCCTTCCCCTCTCCTCCCCTCTCCCCTCCCCTCTCCTCCCCTCCCCTTCCCCCTCCTCTCCCCTCCCCTTTCCCCTCCTCTCCCCTCCCCTTTCCCCTCCTCTCCCCTCCTCCCCTCCCCCCTCCCCTCTCCTCCCCCTCCCCTCCCCCTCCCCTCTCCTCCCCTCCTCTCCCCTCCCCTCTACTCCCCTCCCCTTTCCCCTCCTCTCCCCTCCCCCCTCCCCTCCTCTCTTCTTTGCTGCTCTTCTCTGTTTTCAGGTCCTTCTTGTGCTCTTTATATTGTGACTTTTAGTTGTATTGAGCTACCCACTGGCCACCATGTTATTACAGCTTCAGATAGTAAAAGTCAGCTTCTTGTCAAAAAGAAACCTTTATGAGTCATAACCTCATGCCAATGATACCCCATAAGCTTCCCTGGGTATCCTTCCATGTCATCCCATGAGATCCCAAGTTACAGCTGCTAAGAACAAATAAGCAGTTTTAAAAATTGAAATTTGAGTAGTCTTTTGCATAATAATTACCATTTAGGATAATATAGTATAACACATTTTTAATCCCCCCTTTCATCCTTTTAGCAATTTTAGGACCAGATCCCCATTATAGTTGAATCCTTACACACAGTAGGTTATTTTTACCTGCAAATGTGTTTTTAAATGAAGATTTATGTTTATCATCGTAATTTGGATTTGATTATCTTCAAATAGTAAAATCCAGGGATTGACTTCCACCCCTCATGTCACTGAACAGCTTGGAGTCAGTGTAAAAGGAAATAGTCTTCCTGTTCCCAATGGAGTGGAAACCGGAATCTTATTATCTCTGTTTACTGCTAATCAATTGCTCATTAGAGGCCATCAACCCTTCTTGTTTTCTCTGAATTGCATTAAATGTATTTGGCCTTTTGCCATGGAAATTGTGCATGTGACTAAATTATGAACAGAAGCACTTTTTTTTAACCATATGATTAAGCCCCTTGACTATAGAGCCACACCATTATACTTCTACAGCTGTAATTATAAAGTGGAAAACTTTCCATGTCTCTCATGCAATTTCAAACACTTTTAGTGCAGTTACAGTTTCACTCTCAAGATGCACAAAGAACATATGAACATTGCAAGCCATTGTTCTTCTTAAGGTATGAAAGACTATGTCAAATTATTAATATAGCACATTGCATCCATATTTTTTTTTGTTATCTGGTGATCCTTTACAACAGAAATTACATGTTAGGTAGCCTTCAAGTTTATAGGGTTTTTAAAATTCAGAGGAGGGGTAGAGATCACATATTAATGTATACACATTATAGCATATATATTGGTGTGTGTTCTAGAATTGGGAGTAGGAGACACTACAGAAGGCAGCTAGCTCAGCATCTATTAAAGACGTAAGTGAAGTAAACATGCTGGCAAGTGCTTTGCTGCTTACTCAGCACCCATTAGAAAACAAATAATGTATTTGCTTTTCTGGCAGTAGTTATCTGTGTAGAATCAATACCTTACTTATTACCACTGAGTATTGAATGATACACTGGAAGACTGAGCGAAATATAAGCGTTCTGGAAGTTTGAGGGGGTTAACTGTGGTCCCATGGTATGGTGTTGGCCAGGCGACAGGACAAAGACAGTGGATTTAACTTCAAGATATATCTGAGATAGTCTTCAGGACCAAAAACTTTCCACAAGGAAGTCATTAGCCCTGTTACCATCACAGATACCATGAATATGGGGACTTTGCGACTTTTCATGCCATTCAGAAATATTACTGGTGCCTCAGACATGCTTGTGGGGATGGAGAAGGGGATGGGGAGGCAGCAAAGCATGCCACCTAGAGCTTCAGTGCTCAGAGGGGAGCTTGGAAAGCACCCATGCTTAGCCCTGGATGGGGAAAGGAGCCCAGCACCAAGCGGGCATCGCTATCCAAGCAAAGAATGTCACAGGAGTGGGTGGGAGAATTTCTGGTCTTGATTGAGAGATGGTTTTCCCATGAAGTAAAAATTTTGTCGAGATAAGGACTTTGAGGAAAAATAAATTCTGATAAGGGCAGATACCTTCCTAAGGGCAGCAGTAGCAGCCACTTAGTCAAAGAATACTTATATATAGTACTAGCTCCTGGGAAGGCCAACAGTGGAGTTCAAAGCAAGGGTGAGAAATCATAATGTTTGAGATGCCCACTCTTCTTTCCACACAATTCTACTGAAAAGAGACCAGTGATGAAAGAATTAACACTAGGACCTATATTTTAATCAGAAGTAGCATACACATACATATGTACTTATATTTGTACATATATTTTGTCTTGTAGATTTTTACCCCTGATTAACAAGTACTGACTACTGTACATATTAATGAGTTCTGTGTTAACAGTTCCACATATGCAAACAGAAGGCATGGATCAAATCAAGTTTCCGTTATCTACCATCACTGCACACCGTAGATCTGATTCTTGAGGCATCATTTTCCTTTCTAGCAACCTATACAGCAATCTCCAATAACAGTATCTTATTTTTGTATTTAAACAGAGATTATTTTAACTTGAAATGTTATGTCAATCGTCAGGGTGACCTGCATTATACAATCTCTAAGCAGACATCTGTACAACTAAGTGGTTCTGAAAGTGACAGAGTTCAATAAGATTAGGGGCTAAAGGACCCAAGCGTTCATTTCTATAATGATAACTATGTACCTACAATAAGTTAGCTCTTATGCTAATTTCTGCCACTGTAGTGAAAAAGGTTCTAATACTGGGTCTTAAGAAATGTGATAACTTAGTGAGTGATCAAGACAGAAGTGTTGTGAGGAAGCAAACTGACATGCTGTGATGAGAAGATGGTTGTGAGTACACAATGTGGTGAATGGACCCTCCTTGAGGCAATCAGTAAAGGTTTTCACCGGACTGGAAACACTTTCACTGGGTATGATGTTCTGAGAAGACAGGCATCCTAACAAGGTGGGACTCAGGAAAGTAACCTCTGACTTGGGAATGACCTGACATGGCATTTGCTGAGACTAGAGTTCCACGAGTTTGTAGTGGACTAACAGGGAGTCTGGAAGAACAATCTGAACAAAGAATTTTAAGAGCAGACAATCATTCTAATAAGTTTGAGTTGAGGAGCCAGAAAACAGGGAAGAAGAGACACAACAAATTATAGACTAAGGGGAACAGGTACTTGGACCAGTCCTTGATGATAAGAACCAGGCTGTTAAAGATGGTGAATGTAAGGAGGATTGCTTTTAGATTCCAAATCTATTTGTAAGACACATTTTGGAAACAATTTATTAGCTTTGAGACAAAGGTTCTTCATCATTCATGCAAGGACTCTATCCAGCTACACCTGTGTTGGTATTAACTTAAAATATTTGAAATATAGATGAAAAAAATTAAAGCTTAGGAGAGATAAGCCTTTATCCTGAGTCTTCAGCTTCAGCACAGTGGAGCTGAATATTAATTATAGCCAAACATTGCACTCCCTGCACTCCACAGCATGCTATTGTTAAATAACTACTCTATTCTTGTCATCAACATTATCTTTTGCAATCACAGCCTGCACTTAATCAAATGAATTTCATTTTCCTATAACAAATATAAAGTTGCTGTGGTGGTCTTCATGCATGGTGTGTTGATGAGGCTAAACAATTATTTCCATAGAAAATAGGCAAAATGTTCTGTGGAAGATGTTTGAGAGAACAGGAAAATGGATGTGAGAGATAAGAAAATTTCTGAAAATAGCTTCTCTCTTCTCTCTCCTTCTTCTTCCCCCTCTCTCTCACCCACTCATGAACGATGCCTAACTATGTAAGTCAAGATAATTGACCTTTATTTCTTATGTTTTCCATTATCCCTTCCTACCTGGATTACCACCTGAGATTTCCAACTGATCCTTTGTCATCTGCAATTTCCATATCTATATACTGTTATCAGTTAACTTCTTAGAGTATGGATCGTAAAAGATTCATTTATTCCTCCATATTGTTCACAGCTTGGCATCTAAAACTCTACATAATATAGCTTGACCTTCTTCATGCCCTACCCTGGCAACTATTTCCTGCACAGCTCATTTGTGTTTTGGTCCCCAAACAATAAGCTGAAATATTCTATTTAATAGGAAAGCTCAACATGCCCATATTTGTCATTTAAAAAAAAAAAAACTTTCTTGACCCAAACCTTTCAGTCCCTAACACCACTATGCCCACAGGGGCCAGCCAGCCAGCCAATTAAGACACAGGGCTCATTTTATAGCACTTCTCATACACCTCCTCCACTAATGTTCTTTCCGTTGATTTCCACTGCAATTAGTTCGCAGTGAAAAATATTGTAGCATGATGCTATTACCTGAATGTATCATCCCTAAATTCCTTAGCCCAATTCCCAGTATTCCAGTGTGATTGTGTTTGGAGAAAGGGTCTATAACTTCACAAGGATGGAACATAGCTCATATAATACAGAGCTCTTCGGTACCTCTTTGCTCTGCTCCCCTTTCTTTCTGTTTCCATTTCTTCCATCCTCTTCCCCTGCCACACCTCCTCTCTCCAACACACATAGAGAAAGAAGAATGACAAGGTAAACACACAGGAAGAAGACGGACTCCTTTGAACCAGAGATGTCTTATCAGAAGGTGTACCAAGATGATCTTTGATCTTGAACTTTCTAGTCTCCAGTACAGAAGAATTTCTCTTTGTTGTTAGATTTGTCTCTCCTTTGTTATTTTGTTTTTGCAGCACTAGCAAACCAATACCTGCAATATATGATTTTTTTCCAGTCATCTGGTTGTCATTTCTTTCTTTACTTAATAATCATGCAATCATCCTGTTCCCTGCCTTCTTATAGCACCTCTGTACATTTCACCAACTCTCCACACTGCCTCTGGCTATACATGGCACGTGGAAGTTTGGTGTGTCTGCTATGTTAACTCTCGGACGTGTGTCTGGCTAGTACCTGCTTTCTCCAAAACTGAATTCTAAAATCTTATCTCTGCCTGTGACATTTGACAACCATATCTACCAGAAGTTCTAATGGTATACCTACTCAGTATCAATATTGTATTTTCTGGAACAGATTTTTAGAAAGTGGGGACTTTTTAAACCATTATATATCTCTGAACATAATGATAATTGTTGATTGAGTATTTGGATCAGCTAATCCCATGCTTGAAGAACAACTGACAGGACTATGTCCTTAGATTATCTGTGTTTCTCTTCAAATGTATGTTTCCACTTGCAAAACAAAACAACATGATGGTGGCTGATTGTTTGGTTGTTTGGGGGATAAAATGATTCACAATACAGATAGTACTTAAGAAATGTTTAGTAACAGGTAGCTGAATCCAAATCCCATCAATCCACCCATTGAAAACAATGCGATTATATATTTGCAACGAGATCTGGATAAAGACACCTAGGAAGAATCAGTGTTTTGCTTCTCTTCCCTGCCACAGAGTTTGTTTATCCATGCTGAGAGCCTATCGATTTTCCTGATATAAGAGTGATTTAGTCATGCATCTCTTTCTCTCTGCTTCTGATGAGCCTGCTGAGGACAAGCAGGCATTTCCCATCTTGTTGCTTTCATCTCCCAAACAGAGTGTCTCCTCACAGTAGATGTGCACATGCACAGTGCCCACTATGACACAATCTACCTTTTGTCTGGTTGTATATTGTTGTTTTATAGCTCAAGTTTTCCAAAAATATTTCTCATACCTTTTTCTTAAATGGTAAGCTAGAGTTGCTTAATCTGTGACCACTCTCCTCATTTCTGCATTATTAAATTGTAGAAGTAACTGTCTTATTAAATAAGAAACACAGAGCCAATGCAGAGATGAAAGCCCAAGAGGTCAGAGCTAATATCTAAAAACCTTACCCTTCACTGCTGCTGCAGTCCTCTTCAGCCAAGAGACCTACTTCCTGTCTGTCCTTTTCATTGACTTTCTCTTCTGCCTTCTCATTGGTTGTAAACCCAACCACATGACCTCCTCATCACTGCCTGTCTGTACAGACTTCCAGGTCTTCTATGGTTGGTATTGAGATTAAAGGTGTGTGTCTCTATGCTGGCTGTATCCTTGAACACACAGAGATCTGCCTAGCTCTGTTTACCAAGTGCTGGGATTAAAGGCGTGCACCACCACCGCCCAGCTTCTGCTATGGCTTGCTATTAGCTCTGACCCCCAGGCAACTTTATTTATTAACATACATAATAAAATCAAATTTCAGTACAATTAAAACATCATCATATTAAATCTTTTAGGCTGGAGCTGTAGTTGTAATTCCTTGTCAATGGTCACTGTAAGCTTAAAGTAGTTTTGAACTCCAATATGTGACTGAATTAGGTGGTCCAGTCAGCAAAGTCATGACAAAGAGTGCAACCCTCTCTCCCAAGGTATTTGTCTCCTGGTGTCCATTACTTGTGCAGCCTAAGAAGGAACCAAATAGTAGAGGGAAATTTTCTGAGTCCTAGATAAAGCATCCTAAGATAGGCATGGGAAAAGAGGGACTATGTAGAGTATAATAGCTTATTAAAGCATGCTTTAGTAATGAATGAAAATTAATGGACCTTATATTGCAGTCTCTTAGCTGGTTCATCATCAACCACATGCAGTAGTAAAGAGTTCATTGTTGTTGGTCAGATGTAGGGAGAGGAATATGAAAGAATCTCTGATTTTGACATTAATCAGGAAGATGCTTGTTTCTAAAGAGGGATGGATGGTCTAGAAAATTAGCTCAAGATTGCCTTTAAAATGCATTGTATACTAAGAGAGAGAGTCTAAATGAGGAGAGGACTCTGGGAGCAAAGAACAAACCCCTGAGGACTGGATTTCTAATGTTTGGTGGCAGAAGCAGTGTGAATTCCAACAGGAATGCCATTCACAATGGAAGTGGCTTTGTGCCATAAAAATAATGGGTGCTGTTTCTAAAATTAAAACATAACTAAAGACCAGTGCATGGCCCTGACAGTGAAGTGTGTTAGCTTGATAGTTGAATTATTAACACTCTTCTGCTGACTGCTAGACACAGTGTTCAAGGTGTTACTGGCTAGTAAACAGGAGTGAAAAGCACTTCCTCACACATTTGCTTCACGCCTGAAAAACAAGCAGTTTAGCAGAAGACATCTGGACACACAATTTGAACAGAATTTAGAGCCCATCAAAACATGAATTTGATGGCTGAGCGTCTGGCTGCTAAGCAACACATCTTACATTGAAAACAGAGTTGTAAAAATGGAATCCTGGTGCCAACTCCGTGTATTTCTCATTGAAAAGAAATAGCTATGGAAGTTATTTCTTTTATATGGCCAGCCTGAAAATACCTGACTTCCACTGGAAAGCGGAACCCTGGTCTTCTCACTGCTAGACTTCTTGGTTTCCACTTTTTGAAACATTAGGCAGAGACTTACTTTGCATGCTGAGTACTTTTGAATGAGCATTGTCCAGTATCAAAATAGTTTCACCAACCACCTAGTAGTCCTCCTTTGAATTAGAATAATATATTTATATTATCGGTGCTTTTCAAAGATTCAATTCTCGTGAAGTTAGATGAATACGTCAAAGTTCAACTATAAGCCAAATGGCATTTGCTTTATTTAAGTATATTTCTGCTTGGCAAGGAGGCCAGAGAGAACTCCACTAAAGGATTTCCCATGTGCAAACCAGCCTGGAGAATCTTGTTGTAATTCTTTGTAAAGTTAAGTTAGTGCTGGCAAGATGTCTGGCTCAAGTGGGTAAAGATACTTGCCACAGAGCCCGAGAACCTGAGTTTGATTCCTGAGACCCTCATGGTGGAGAGAAAGAACCAATTCCTAAAGGTTTCTTTTTTGGATGCCTGACTACATGCTCTGGTTCATGATCTCCTCATAAATAGAATGCAATTAAGATCTATTAAATTAAAAACAACTTAAAGAATGAATTTATATCTATCATGCATTTGTCTAGTTAAAATACAGTGATGTGTTTTCCAGAGTGGAAAACAGTGATTTTTCAATTACCCAAGTAGAAAACCAACACAGAAAAAGCAAGAGACACCATTTGGAATCACCGGCTGGTTTCCTTTTAGCTGGGAAATTACTGGGAAAAGTATGTGTCGGGAGGCAAAGAGTGAGGGGTCTTCAAGCTAATTTTAGAATTATGAACTACACTTTAGTACTAAAACTTAAAGAAAATTATTACGATGATTGGCAGTCCATGCCTTTTGGTGTGGTCTGCCTACAAAGGTATTTTTTCCTCTTTCTTTAGGGAACCTCCTTCCACAAACTCTCCCAAGCCTCCTTCTTGGCAGGCACTCATGATATAGCAACACAAGGAAACACAGACGTGGAAAGTTGCTTATTTAAAAAAAAGGGACTAGGAAACCAAGTGAGAAAGGGATAGTTTTACAGCCGAACTTCACAGGGCAGCCTATGAAATAAATGTTCTACCATTTCAAAGACTAACACTAGGCAGAGGAATTAAAGGATGGCTTCCGGAATATCTCTTAATGACATGAAAGTTTTTCCATTGTTCACAAAGATGTGATGCCTACTTCTCCCTAAACGCTGCCTTTAGTGTCTTTGTTTGTATGTGGGCAACAATTATGTCTACCCCATGAACCGCAAGTTTTTCTCTCTTCTGGATTTATTAATGCTTCTTCCTTCATGCCATGGGTGTCTTAGTAAAAATAGAAAAATTCAGTAGCAATACTGTAGTACCCCGAAGCCTCTGTAACATGCCATTGAACTTTCTATCCTTGCTTTTTTGATATAATTTGTAGTTTTACACAGTAAAAACAAGTTTGTAGTTGCTCATCAATGCTAGATGTATCTCATACACCTAGAATAAGTTTTAAACACCAATCCCTTCCAGGCATATGAGAGGCACAAGTTAGGCAGAACTCTATTTTGGCAATGGACCAGGCTTAAATCAGAGACTCACAAGCCATCAAATTGCTAGGAATAAGGACAGCTGACTGTTCATTCTGAATGGGGGGGGGGTGTATATCACACACTCCAAGGTCCAAGTGACACTGGGGTTGGGGGATAGGACTGTGACAGCCAGGCATGTGAGGGTTACTTAAAGTCCTGACTTCTGGGTATGTGATGGCCATGGCAATCATGCATATACTGAAGCTGTGGTCATCTGTAGAAAGCTCACAGGCACACACACACACACACACACACACACACACACACACACACGCACAGTAGAAGGGGTCTAGTTGGGAAGAAGGGAGTCAACAGGGATGGGAGGAGATAAGATAAGGGTAATGGTGGGGGGATACTGTCAACCAAGACAGTTTTGTGGATTTGAACACTGTGGCTCACAACTACCAGCAAGCTCCTACTTTTTGTCTGAAATGTCACACTAACTTGGTGGTCTGGTAACTGTGTAAATAGATCTGTTCCTCCCAGAATGTCTGGGTTTCTAATGACCCATCTCTTTCCTTCTCTGTAACCATCTTCCCTAAAGTGGGGAAGTCCTTGGAAAACATTCTTTCCCCACATCCTGAAGCTCTGCCCAGACCTTCAGAAACATTCATCCAAAACCCAAACCTTCCAACTGGACTTGACCCTTGTTTGGCAGCTGGGTTGGAGGGTGGTGTTTGTGATGCGCTAGTAGAAAGCCTTGTTCAAGGACCTGAGGGGTTGTCCTCCCAGCTGATTGGACTTCTGCATCCTCCTGGCCCTCCCACATTCCTTCCTTCTCAGCAACTCAGATTCCAAGGTGGACACGTCAGAAGCCCATTTGGAAGCCCCATTAGAAAAGGAGTCCTCTGGAAAGGGCTAGTGTTGCAGAAGGGTTCGCATAAGGACATTTACAAGGGAGGTCATCAATCAGATAAAAGCGACTGCCAACTTTCGAGCCCTTCCCATTAAGTTGGACAAAGTAGTATTTTTGTCTTCACTGGGAAGTAAAAAACACGATTTCAAAGGCAATTTTACTTTTCCCACTTTCCATTTAACTGTTCACCTTCCTCAAGCATGAGCATGTCTACTTAATCGTGCTCATACACCATACTCTTCTCTCTGACTGGACTGGCATCTAGCATTGTTGAATGTTGATCTCTTAAGCGGGTCTCCTCACCTAAAGCAGGAATTACTGCAGAGGCTAATTGGAACACCTGAGTGGAGCTGGAGGCTGAGTTTCCTGCAAGATGCAGTTAAGCAAAGCTAGAGTGAGTGGCAGGTGGTTTGTGGTAGAAGCAGAGCCACCAGCAAGACTTTCCCTTCCACCTGCCTCCTATCCCAGACGGGGCACCCACCCGCTGCACTTACCTCTCGGGTGAACAGGATGGCTGCATCATAGTGCTCCTCGTGGTCATCGCCTAGCTGGTTGTGTTGGTGCTGCCACTTGCAAAAGTTCTTGAGGGTCGTGGCGGCATTCTTGCTCACCTCCAGACTCTTCTCCTTGTCAGCCAGCACCACCACCTTCACCACGGCCAGGCGGATGTGGTTCTCGATGCTAGCGTGACTGTAGAGACGGTTGGCGATGGAGGCTAGGGTCAGCAAGTAATGCTGCAGGCCCCGGCCATACATCTTTGCCATGGAGGAGTCAGCCACCAAAAGGAGCTCCACCTGGCGGGCCCTAGAGATGGAGCGGCGCCTCCGCCTCCACCAGGTCTGAGGTCCGGCGTCCCCAGCTGGTGAGAAGGCTGACTGGTCTAGGAGCTGAGGGGTCAGAGCTGCTGCGCGTCGCCTGGAACTACTGTGCACTGAGGGGCGCTCTTGAGGCCTAGGCGGGGACGCGGGAGTCTCACAGCTGGCGCGTGGCGGCAGGGCTTCGAAGCTGAAGCCCTCGCGGGTGTAGATGTGCAGGACGCGCGAAGACCCATCCCCGTACACTCGTCCGGCCTCTGCCTCTGCCCAGGACCCACGCAGGAGCGGCTTCAGAGTGTAGCGTGCGTGCTTGACCGCGAAGAAGCCGTCGAGACCCCCACAGAGGTCAAAGACAGCTAGGGATCTAGGGCTGCCATCCACCGTGCCCCGGTAGAAGCAGTGACCCCGGTGGCTAGATGATGCACTCAGCCCGCCTCCTGCAGTAAGGATGCCGCCAGCGGTGCCCACTGAGTCATCCCTCTCCAGATCCAGCAGAAACCTCCGGCTGCCCAAGTAGACAAGGTAGCCCACCTTGCCACCGCCTGAGTAGAGCTGGTCTATATTCTGCACCAGCCCGCTGCTCCTGCGCTGCTTGGCCAGGAGGTTCAGATGCTCCATCTCCTGCGTCTCCTCCCCCTGCCGCTGGCCCGGCTGGGCGGCTGCTGCAGCAGCCGGAGGCTGCCTTGTTTTATCCTGGGCAGGTGCCCTGGTGGGGCTGTCAGCGGTCAGGGACAGGCAGGACTCGCACAGCAGCAGCAGCAGCAGGGACGCCCACTCGAGCCGCATAGTGCGCTGCCCGCCGGGAGGGGCTGCGCGATTGAGTCTAGCTGGATGTTTGCTATTTGCTATGGAAGTTTCAGGGGCGGGGGTGGGGGGACTCACCCTCCCACCCACCTACCCACACACTCTCTACACACTTGCTTGCAAGGTTGAGTCAAGTGTCTAGGGGAGGAGGGTAGGGGCAACCCGCAGCAGACCACCAGCCTGCCCTGGCCGCGGTGCCAGCGTGCGAACTTTTTCTTTGTTGGTTTGGAAAATGTTTGGAATTGTGCTCCAAGAGACCGAGAGAGAAAAAAATAAAAAGGGGGAGGGGAGGAGGAGCAAAAGGCAAAAGCCAGGCGGTGGAGAGCTACCAAATATGAAAAAGGAGAGAAGCCCAATGCAGACAAGATCGTTGCACAAACCATCAAAACAAATGAGAAGAGATAGTAAGGAGGGTGACCGCGCTCCCCGCCCGCAACTGGTGCGCGTTGACTCCCGTCCCCTCGAAGCCTAGGGCTCGCCGACTGCGGAGCCTCCAAGCTCCAACCCACTTCCTTTCTTATTCCGTGGGCTTCCTCGGCTCTGCTGGAACCCGAAGGCAAGAGGAAAAGAGATGGAAAAGAAAAAAAAAAAAGGAAAAAAAAAAGCCCTAAAATGTTTAAAATCAAAAGGCAAGAGGCGGCCTGCGGCGAGCCAGCGAGGCGGCGCGTCCGGGACCCTTCCGCTACCGCGTCCTCCCGCCCGTGATCATCCCCAGTCGGCTGCGGCGGGCGCAGAGAGCGGCTCCAGCACTGTGAAGATGCGAGGAGGTGGGACAATGAATTTATAGCGGCGTGCCATCCTGCAATGGCAATTTCAACAATTCGTCACTGCACGCTGCCTCTTAAAGGGAGAGCTTCCCCCACCACTCCCACCCTTCCCGGTCCGCGCCTAATCCGATGGGGGAGGGCGCAGGGAGAGGGAGGAGGGTGATCGAGGAAAGGGAGACCGGGAGGGAGGAAGGGATCAGGACCTGGCAAGGTGGAAGGAGGGACAAAGGAGGAAGCTAGGTAGAGAAAGAGACAAAAAGTATTTGGGCAGGAAAACAGGAAATTTCCTTGGCCTCATTTAAAGCCGAAGCAACTCCGGGTCCGTGTGATATTTCACAACCAATCGGGGTTGGCTAACCTCGGCTTACCTCATCTCCTGAAGGGGTGTTTTGCTGTTTTCAAAGTCTTTCCCTGCCTCCTTCCCCTTGCTGTGGGGGTATGAAGTTCTTGCCTCCTTTTGCGAGCTGGTGCGCTCTGGCCTTGCAGACCTGGCAACTCCAGCCACTGGCTAGGGCTTCCAGCCGCCGGTGCATTCCCAAGTCCTGCTCTCTTTTCCCTGGCTCCCTCCAGCCGGTCTCGGTAGCTCATTTCCAACCTTCTCATCTAGTTTGTGCAAGCTCCAACACTTGCTGACTTCGGGCTATGGGTGACTAACTTCTCCCCGGCCACCAGCTGAGCAGCCAGCCGGGTAGCCGCGGGTGCTTCCTGGCGCGTCTCTGGGCAAGCAGCGCTGCGCTGTGGTGACCCTGACAGGGCCGACTGCGGCCTGGGAAGTCCTTGGCTTTGTGTATAAATGGCGGTGCTCCCAGCTTGCTCCAGCGCCTAGTTGGTCAGTGCCCACAACCTGCCAGTTATTCCAGCCACTGGAACTTTGGGGGCTGTGGTATGTCAGGGTGGGAAAGAGTTAACTGTTGAAGGCAATTTCTGCATTCCCCTCTCAGACTTTGAAATTTTGTGCTCACACTTTCCCCACTTACTTCTTAAAAGGTAATTAAATGGCAAACACTCCTTCGTTTACTTACTATGCCTCTCCTAAGTCCGCCACTCCGCTCCAGCTCCCCCCTCCCCCGCCCGTTTTCAAAAGCTCCTATTGGGGTGAAAGACTGTTTTAGGGGAGGAAAGTTGGTGATCATTAGTAGGCAGGTGGCGTGGTCCCTGCTACTCAGTTTCTCCATTCTTTGTTTCCTCTAATTATCAATTCCAAGAAGGCAAAAAGAAAGCCCAGTGACTTTCTCACATCAAGCTGATAGGTAGCAGGTCCACTGTTAGTCCCTGCATACGCCCCATAGAATTTACACATTTCCATCCTTTTTAATTTCACAGTTTCAGAGGATAGATGGGATACTTACACACTTCCCCTAAAGTATCCATTCTCAGGGAAGGTACCTTGAGGCCCAAGACCAGGGAAGGCAAAACAATAGTTAAAGAGGGCATGGATTTGAGAGAGAACAAGGTGCGGTGGGGGGTGGGGGTTGGGGGTTGGGGGGTGTGCATTGGGAGGAGTTGGAGAGAGAAAAGGGAAGGGGGAAATGATGTAATTTTACACTCTAATTTTTAAATTCATTAAAAAATAAAACAAAAGAACTATCAAGCTGTGATGTCCATCACCCTTGTATGTGCTATGACCCTGTCTGTGGAGTCCTCTGGTACACATGGAAACCCAGTCCTGATATCTGGTTCTCTCACTGCTGTGACTAGGTGACTAACGAGAAGCACCTACAGACAGGAGAGATTTATTTTGGCTCCTAGTATGAGGGGACACAGTCCATTCTGACGGGAAGGCATGGTGGTAACAAGAGCACCAGAAGGCAGCTGGTCAGACCGTGCCATCAGTCAGGAGGCAGAATTAGACAAATACTGGAGCTCACCTCAGTTTCCCCTTTGTCTGCAGTCCAGAGTCCTACCTCATGGAACAGTGCTGCCTACATTCAGGGTAGACATTCTTTGGCATCCAGTGAATCTAGCAAGACTTTTATAAGCATGCACAGAGGATTTGAAGGGTTCACAACACGCCCCCACGGTTGGGCATGTTTGTATATCCCTGGCAGATCTGGATACTTCCGCCTAGCCAGTTCCAGGTCAAGATAGCCATTTCCAGGTCAAGGCATCTGGTGTGACCAGGATTCGTGACTTTGCATGGTTATGTAAGCGCGCAGCATAGCCATGTGATCTACGCACATGCGTGTAGTTACATCGACCTGTGCATGCCCAACCTTTATAAGCTGGTGCCATATTCCCGGCTCCTTCTTCTTCTCTACACATGTGTCTCCCACAGGCCTCGGCACTCTCTGTCCCTTTCACCTTAATACAACACTTATTAGAGGATTCTGTCGTGTTTCGTGATATTTCCTCGCAGGGTAAGACTGCCGCAAAATAACTAACAGGATTGTCTTCAGGTGATGTTAGACCCTGTCAGTATTAACCATCACTGAAATCAGAGGATTTTGGAGATGCCAGGAACACCTAGCAGCCTTGATGTATCCTGAAATATATCAGGATCTAGAAGGAGGCTGCTGCTGAAAGCATTTCCATTTCCCAAATGCTATGTTTTTGTTTTTTTTGTTTTGTTTTTTTTTAATAGTCATCACTATCATGCAATGTGCAGGCATTAAAGGCAAAGAATGGAGGTCCAGAAACCTTTTCCATTTTCTACTAACCTTCAGCTTTATGATGACCACAGTCTCTCCAGGGGAGATGGCCTGTGCCTGTGGAAGCAGTAGAGGTCAAAATGAGAATGCCTCCAGAAAGTTACATGTTTGGTCTCCAGTGGCTGGAACTGTTTGGGAAGGATCAGGAAGTGTAGCCTTGTTAGAGAAGGTGTGTCACTTGGGGTTAAGTTCTGAAGTTTCCAAGGGTTTTCTCTCTGCTTCCAACTTTGGAATCAAGATGTGAGCTCTCAGCTGTTCCTTCCATCATAGACTGTATACCTCTGAAATTGTAAGCCAAATTAAATTGTTTTTTTAATTAAATTAATTTTTTTATTTTGTCCTGATCATGGTGTTTTGTCACAACAATTAAAAAATAACTAAGACACAAACTTTATTTCTTTTATACCACTTTCAGAAAAAAAAAGTCCAGTATTTGGCATCAAGCACAGTCTCTAAAAGGACTTTTATTTGAAACATTTAACTGGTTCGTTATCTGTGTTTCAAAGGATCATTTAAAAGACAGTCACTTCAGGTGATGCTAGGCTAAAAGAATTTCCTAATGATTTTGTCCTCACAGAAGTCTTTAGTCATCTCACAAAAACACCACTCTTCTAAGAGGATGCCTGAATCTGAATGAATGACATTAGAATGCAGACAAATTAACCAAAACTTTGGGAGTATGTTAAGAGTAGATCTCTTTCAAGAAGTGAGCATCAAATAGTAAATATTTATTGGAAGTACTTGTCACAGTGAAAGGGGGTAGATAGAGCTTGAGATACAATGGGTAAATTCTTATTGAAGGAATTTTTTATTGGGCATATTTTTATTTTCCTTGGAAGGTACTTATACACTGTAGAAAGTTAATTTGCTACTATTTGAAACAAAGATACTGCACAGGGAACCAGCATTAGCTGAGATGTCACATAGCAGAAATTAACCATTGTTAATTAACAGAAGAAATTTTCACTAGGTGAAAGTAGCAGTCTTTAGTTGTACAATAGGAAGACAAAAATATACTGTCCACTGTTTAGATAAAGCCATTTATTACTTTACTGATCAGACAGCTATTTTTGTGCATAAGTGATGGGAATTTTTTGTTATATTATTGAATGGATGATCCCAAGTCACTGATATATAAACTGTACATATTCCCAAAGAAAGATTTTTCTACTGTAGCATACTACAAGTTCAAATATACATGGGAATTATGTAAGGCATCTACTAAGCACCAGTTAGTCACAAGCTGAGGCCTACAAGCTAAAATGACTTGCCTGTGGATAAAAAGCCTACTGGTGACTGAGTCTCCCAAAACTGAAATCTCCTAACTCTTAATTATGTTCAATCCACAACACCTCTTAAAAACCTACACAGCTTAAGAAAAGACACCTTAAGGTGTAAGGGGTTTTGTGAGACTCTCGGGGGACTTGTGAAGGTGAACAAGGCACCATTGATGTTTGCAAGGAATTCACAGGCTCAACGATGGAGCCAAGGAGATCAATAGGTACTTGGACTCCAACCTGGAAAATACAAATACGGAGGGGACGAAAGAGCAATGCCTACAGGTGTTCCACACTCTGTTTCCAGCGCGGCTGCACGCCACAGGATTTCGGAGCCCGGGTCAGTAGTATTTTCTCAAATTTCCATTTGCTAAAGTGTCAAATCCTCACCTCTCCCCCAAACTATGGTTTTAATGGTAAGAGAGAGGAAATACCCGACGACAGTAAAATATTCCCCTCTAGCCAAACACCTGTTTTTTACCTCCCACATGGAAGACTCACAGCCTCTCAACTCTGGTTTGCTTTCCCACATCAAGACTTCTACCCCAGGCCTTGCTGCATTTGGAACCCTCTCCCTTGGTGCAAGGAGCACGGATGCATTGAGCACAGATGCATTGAACATGGATGCTGGGAATGAAAATGTCTTACTGCATGGGCCATTTTTAAAAGATGATGGGTGAGCTTCTTCCTCCTGTTTCTCCTAGAAGTCGCTGTTCAAAACCAAAGTTAAGGCAGTAAGGTTCTGAGGATATATGCTGTTCTAGCTTTGACACAAACCCGGAGTCTGTAGAGGGTTTTTAGAGACTCTGCTGCCGAATAATGTCCCTTTCTTCACATCCCACCCTTGTCTTCTCTTATCTTCCACAGTGCAGACATGAATTTGATGACTAGTGTTCGTCTTAGCATTTCACAAGCAGCAAACATCCTTAATGCATGTTCCTATGCGTGGATGTTCAGATGCACTCAGTGCCACCCACAGTTCCTCCAGACTGCACTGATGACTGATATAAAGTCCTGCTCAGAGCTCAGACAAATAAAAGAGCTTCCACAACCCACCCTTTCTCCCTTGCAAAGACAGTATTCTTGAGACTTGATCTGGAAAGATTTTTTTTCTAAGCAAAGAATTTACTTCATGCCTAATGGAACCCAAATTCATTTTCTCTGCTATCAGAATAAGATACATGACAGACGATCTTTCTGTTGTGATTGATCCCACGTGTCTTCAAGTAGGTTTCACTTAACATTAAAACAATACATTTTTAGAAAAGCTAGATTTTTATTTCTATGTACACAAGAATTTTATGCTGTATAAAAATCTTTGCATGAAAAATGAACACACATATTACTCAAGACGTACAGGTGTTATCTGTAAAGAAAACCGGCAAGTCACCTTTTTTTTATGCTGTCCAAGTGTAAAATGTTGTTTTTACTTTTCTCACACAATTATGCACATATTACTTGCTTTTATGAGTTATCCAAATTCTCTTTTTTTCCTTTTATTTTCCAATAATTGTCTAAAAAATCAAGCCTTACTGGAAATACATGGAAAACTGGGAATTTCCAGCCCAAAGTAATTTGAAACCTTTGAGGTTTCTTTCTTTTCCCTTTTTTTTTCTCCTTCACACATTCAGTCCCAACGGTGTACTTTCAAGCACCAGTGTGTAGTAGTGTAGATATCGATGGGATTATTCCTGAAGAAGAAGCTCAAGGTGGTCCAAACAAAGCTGATGATCCCTGACTGGCTATTCACCCAGAGATGGTAAAGAAATGGGAAAAGAAGCTGCCTAGTCAATGTGCTGATCCTACAAATTGTTTAGGTGGTCAGTGCAAATTCTGTACAGCCTCTCTTACTTAGGACGGTCAATGGACAGCCATATATCTCCCTAGTGCATGCATTTCTTAGAGGCACCTCCAGGCTACACTGTTCTGTGAGGGTCTGGGAAAGACACTGCAACTTTTACTCAATGTATTTTACTTTAGAGATGCCATTTCTTTCCACATCTTGACTTCCTGACTCCCAAATCATACTGGGAAGAAGGAAATGATAATGTACACCTACTTACCAAATAAAAAAAAAATTTGACCTAAATCCAAGAAAAGACAAAGGTTCATCTTCAACTCTTCCCTCTCCCCCCTCCTAGCTGGCCATACATGGCTCTGTTGGAAACTCCCTAATTTTATTATTAGCTGAAGCATCCCAGGGTTCCAACAGATTTGCTACTTCTAACTTTTGAAAATGTGAACAAAAGATCAGCAGAAATAGTTCCTGCCTGATTAGCAGCTTAGGGAGTTAATGTTTGTTAGTGGTTCTGCATATGGCTCTTCCACATCGCCATCCTCTTGCTTTACTGATTGCCTTGTTCTCCTCTCAGAACCTTCTCTGCATCTGTGTAAAACCTTGCCAGCCTGTGTTAGGAATGAAACCAGGTTCCCTAGCCCTTCAGATGGATGGAGCACCAAATTCTCCTGAGGATGAAGATGAGTCAAAAAGGAAGAGGTAGTTGAGCTGTCCCTGCTGATACTACTGACCAAGTTCAATAGCATCCTCTAAGGATACCCATAAATCTACACACAAAGCTCATTGGATCCTTGATGACCTTGCTAGTTTGGGTCCAAATGGTCCAGGTTTGTGTCAAATCATACTTGAAAGAGTTCTGACTTGGGAGTCCATAGAACTAATTACTATTAGTGGGTTGTATATTACTTTATACCTATTTATAATTAGCTCCATAATCTCCATCCCATTTTTGTCTTCAGTTCAGGCACACTTCTACCTGACATGCACAATTAAATATATAACTGGTGCAGCTATCTATAGCCCTAGTAGATGTCTTTTATTTTAGAGAATGATACTATTGAGCCTGAGGAATGTGGAAATGCTAACAGAAAGAAACTGGCTAGTGTGAGGTACAGAAAGCTCATGTGGAACCACAGCTGAACTTGACAAAAATTTTCAGAGAATACATAAATAACTTTCAAAAATACCAGAGGATTAAAAGACAAACGAACCCACCAGAGTGTCTACTGGCTCCCAGAGGGCCATTTTACAATGTCTTGAGACTAGTAGGGTTTTTTTTTTCTGGACTCTGTTATTTTTGACTTTTGATAGTAGACACACAAAGCTGAGTCAATCCTATACAAAGTAAAATTCCTGTAGGTTAAAAATTGAATTGAAGTCTCACAGTTGGCTTTTGGTTGGCTTCTCTCTGTTTTCTTTCTAACTTTTTATTTCTCCTTCCTTCTCTTTGCCCCCTTCCCTCAATTCCTCCTCTGCTTTCATAATCCCCTCTTTACTCCGTCCCTCTGTACACTTTCTCAATCTCCAGCACTGTCTTTCTTACTCTACCTTTCACTCTATGGCATCCCCGTCCTCTCTTTCTTCCTTCCCCATCTTCACTGGAATACACACTCTGAAAATGAGCCACCCCCTTGTTCCTCACCAGTGTGACTCCAGTTAAAAGGGGAATAAATGGGAAAAAGGAGGCATGAACAATGAAAAACCTGCATTAACTATTTTAACAGTTATGTATTTAGGCATTTATTGATATATCTTGTTCCAAGTCTTTACCACATTTTATCTAATAGTAAAAACTGGATCTATCACAGGAAATATCCTCAAAATTCCCATCTTTTTCTCATTCATATGGGCTCGGGGTATGAATCTTGGCCACTCAGATGCCCTTACACATGCCAGAGCAGTTGATTCTAAAAGAGCTTTCCACAATGAAGCTCCCCTCGGAACACTCATTTTAAATTCAGTTGGATGCACATTGTCTGTGGGGTCAGGAGATCTAGGGAGCACACAGGAAGAAGAGAAGCCCAGGGAACTGGGCCTAGCCACATGAGCATGAGGATCTAAATCAGAATACCCAGCACCTTCTTAAAATTCCAGGTACAGTGCTGTATGTACTCAATCCCAGTGGTGGGAAAGCAGACACAGGCCAATTCCCGAAGCTTCCTGAGTCAAATTGTCGAGCTCCAGGTTCAGTGAAAGAAATGGATAGCATTTGAAGAAGATACCCAACACTGATCTTTGGCACACACACACACACACACACACACACACACACACACACACACACACACACACACATACAAACACATTAAAGTCTTCACACACCTATTCAGATATGCACATATAACTACCTCAAACATACAAATATGCACAAAATAAGAATGAAGGAAACAGAGAACTTAACTGCTTGACCCTTAAGCTTCTGGTAGCTCAGTGGTTTCATAACATTCATAGCTCATGTTACAGTCCAGTATGTTTTAGTAGCTGAAATGCTTCTACCCTACACTGTCATCAAGGAACCATATTATTCCATCCTGTGGTTCTGCCCAATTCCTAACTTGTTATTCCCAAGACTGACATAGAATTGGAAGATAAAAAGGAAGTAGGAAGGGCACTGTCTCTCTTATTTGTTTTTTTCCTAGAAAATGCATTTTTCTAACCATTGACAAAAATATAGGCTACATGGTAGAAAAACATAGGGCCACACCCTAAGGGTGTGCAAAGGAGGCTGAGGAATGTAAAACAGATTTGAGCCAAGGAAAAAGGAGAGAGAGAGAGAGAGAGAGAGAGAGAGAGAGAGAGAGAGAGAGAGAGAGAGAGAGAATAAAACAGAAGCAGCATATATTTAGACTCTGCTCAATATCATCTTATTTTCCAAGTGCCACAAAATACAAAATTAAAATGACTTTGGATAAATCTCCACAGAAATGTGAAAGAGAGAGAGAGAGAGAGACAGAGAGAGAGGAAGAAAAGAAGATAATATGGAAGAAAAGAAAAAAAGGAGGAAGGAAGAAAGGCAAGCAGACAGAAAGGATGACAAAAGAGAAATTCCAGAATCTGGGACTCAGCAAGGTTAATGAAGGTACTATTTTCACTTAGGCTAGTGTAATTAGCTCCCTTATTTTTTTTCTCATACTGAAAATTTTTCCTTTGTGCTAACTTTCTGTTTGGGTAATTACATCTTTGAAAAGCAACAACAGTTAAGAGACAAGTTTTTATCCCTGGCTGGGCACTGTGATGCCATGGAAGCCAGTTAGAAACTTCATGTTCTTGGTTCCTTCTTTCCAAATGAGAGGCAATTATAGCACTTATGCTGCTGGTGTTTTATGAGGGTGAAGCATTGGGATTCTTGTGAAGTAGTTCAAGTGACCAACAAATGTATCACTATCAGTAACAGACATCAATGTTTAGACTGTCCAATAGTATAATTCAACAACACAGTTTGAATCCTATTGCAGTAGATAAGGAAGAGTTAAAAGAAAGCCCATTACAGTAGTTGAGTGGCCTTGTCTTAATGCTCTCATGTGCATTACATTTTAGCTCAAAGTTTATCTCTGACTTGATCCTCAAAGGAGAGTTTTAAAAGAGAATCACAAACATAATGAAGAATAAAAATGTTTAGACTAAAGTGTTCTATTCTAGACACTAAAAATAAAAGTTGGTGCCAAGAGGAAGCACTTTCAAAGGGGTAGAAGAACATACCTCTGATGACCATTATCTGTGACATCTATGAGCACTATAAAGAAAAAAATTATCTCTTCTGTTCCTGTCTTCTTATGCCCAGAGTCCTCAACAGTATTAAAATAGTTTGTGAAATAGTTTTAAGCACTTTAAAATCCTGTATATTCTAGGCAGACTTTCTACAGGGTGTAAGAACTATCATCCACACTCATTGACTAAAAGACAGACCTTATAGACTTTCAACATGTGTTTGCTTCCTTAATGAATCAACCTCAGGTAGCATAATAATCTTTTCTGAGGAGTGAATGGCAATTAATCATCATCATCATCACCTTCATCATCAATTGTTTTATCTTGCTTGAAATTGAAGAAAAGAGCAAAACAAAATCACCATCTCAATTTAATAACACCCCTTCTATTCTAGGGCCCCACTTTGGAAGAGACTCAGTGTTGGCTATTTCTACTTGAGCAGTGTCACAAAATAATCTTCCCTACTATATGGCTGGCATGGTGTGGGTGATGCTCAGGATCACTGGATGAGATGTTCATGCATCTCAACATCTGAGAGAACTCCTGAAGAACTTGAATATTGCAGTTTTCTGGCATATCTGGTTCGAGGGTTTAAAATTTTTTTTTTTTTAGATTATAATTACTTCATTTTCCCTTTCCACCCTACAAACCCTCCCATACACTCCTCCTTTCTCTTTTTATATTTCATGGCCTCATTTCTTGTATTAATTACTGTTACATGCAGTATATTTCTTCCTCTAAATAAGTAAGCAAAACTTATTCAGTCTTTATAATGTTACTTGGATATGTGTTCCCAGGGCTGACCATTTGATATGGAATAACAAAAAATACCTTTTATTACAAAACAAGCAGCATATAAGTACTGTGCGCTAACTGATTGTGCCACTGGAGCTCAAAAAAAAAAAAAAACAAAAAAACAAGCAGCAAAAGAGATTAAAGCAAAAACTAAAAGCACAATACTTCACTTCTTTCAAAAGAATTCCTCCTGAGGAGGCTAACTATTATTGTTGAGGGCAAAGAAAAGAGAGCTTAAACAAGAACAGGGCCATTGTGTGTTCAGACAGACAATAAAATGGGTCCATTTACAAAGGAAATGAAGTAATGGCTCAATGTGCCTCTGAAGAATTTCACTTATGTTGTCTACAGCTCAAAGAAGAAGATACAATCTTCAAGCAGTTTATCCAGTGAACAGTTTATGCACCAGCACATTGGAAAAATTGGAAAACTGGTGAAATGTATTGAGACATGGATATATATATATATTCTCCATGTCTTTTAGCTTCCATTAAAATAAACTTACAGCCAAAATTTCAGCATTTTAACAAAGCTCAAGTCGTTAAGGCCAAGATGAAACCATTAAACCAATCACACTTGGAATAAATGTTGGTTGGAAGTATCCAGAAACACTCTTCCTATATTTGAAGTCACCAAAGGAATTTGTATTGATTATTTTGCCTAGCTCTGACCCAATGTCTGATGGAAACCATCTGAGGGTGGTGGTATTTGTTTTTGCACCGAGTTTCAGTAAATTTAAGACTATTATGGCAAGAAAGACATGGCATCAAGTCTCTCAGTTCATGGAGGTAGTAGGAGGTAGCAGAGTCACATTGCAGACAAGGAAGAAGAGAGGCAAGCAGAAACCAAGGACTGGGTATACCCTTCAAAGGCCCTATCCTAGTGAAGTACTTCTTTTAGCTAGACCCCCTACTTCATAATGATTCTCATACCTCCCCATTAGGGAAACTAGCTAGGGTACAGACATTCAAAACACAAGCCTGTGTGTGGGCAACAGTTCAGAGCCACACCTTCGGATAATTCTTTAATGTATTACCTCACATGTACTCTCTTGAAGAGAAGAGATGCATAAAAGAAACAGCATGTTCAGCGATGAAAATAGTAGCCTGCACTGGATGAAATGTCCTCCCCAAATACTCTGCATGAGTTGAACAAGAAAACACAACACTTCAAGGAAGCCAAGGATGAATTGACTCATCTGCTTTTGGGGCAGAATAACATATTTTGGAATTAAGACTCACTTGGTTTCCTGTTCTGTCATTTCCCAACATTAGGGACTTGAACAAGAACTCCCTAGATGTTTATTGACCTTCCATCAAATATCATCAGACATAGTCAATTTCTTTTTTGTTTTCCTTCTTCTTTAAAAAAAAATGTCCACAAGTATTTTGTGCTAATGTGGTTCTATAAAACATATGGGTACTACTCCTTAAAAAAACAGTTATAAAGTAGAAGATTATATTTTCTTTTTCTTCATGCTTTTGCTAAAAAAGGGAAATACACCAGAAAGCAGCAAATCACTAATGGTTCTAGGCTCTTTCTTTAAAAGTTACTGGAGAGTTTATCATATTAAAAAAAAAAAAACAAACTAGAACTGGAAATATAATTATTTGTTGATTTATCTTATAAGACATCTATTGTATGATAATGTAGGCAATAACCATGAAAATAACTATATTTTCTAAATTAGAAAAAGGGAAATGAGTAACATTGTTTTACATTTCTGCAAGCCTCATTATAGAAGATAGCTGGACTTTTATTTCATCTTTGGCATTTAGTTATCATAACAACCTGATATGTATTCTCTGTGAGACTCTACTGAACTCATGTTTTTGAGCTAGGAAGTTCTCTCAGCAAATAGGATGATTTCCTGCTCAAATATGAGGACCTTTGTTCAAATTCCCACAACCTATGAAAATGGGTATGGCCGTTGGCACCTGTAATTCTAGTAGTATGGGAGTGAGTAGGGAGACAACAGAGACAGGAGGATTGGAGGTTCTTGCTCGTTACCAGCTAGTGTTACATTCATTAACAGACCTTGTCTCGGCCTGGAGAGATGGTTCAGCCATTAAAGGCTAGGCTCACAACCAAAAATATAAGAGACCTTGTCTCAAGGAAATAAGGTTAAAAAAATAATAGAACAAGTTACTTGACACCCTCCTCTGCTCTTTGTGTACTCATAGGTTCACACACACACACACACACACACACACACACACACACACACACACACACACACTGTTCTTGCATATCTCCATATTTTCTGGCACATGTACAAAACTCCACTCTAGAAAGTTGTAAGCTCAGGCTATAGTCCCTGGCCTGCTGAAGACACTGCACTTTCACTGACTCTCCTGATTCTGCACATCAACATTAGTATATGGAAAGATGCTGGCTTCTTTGCTTTCATCTCCTACAGATTTTACTCCCGAGAAAGAACATACTAAAGAAAGCAAAAGAGAAGCACTATTTGGCATTTCCCAGCTGCGAGTGTTTAATACAGTAACAATCATCTTTACGTCTTGAGTAAGTGTTCCTTAAACATCCACATGTTGAGGGCGTGAGGTCCCATCCCCTTCCTTTTTCCTCCTCTTAGGCATGAAGAGGGCAGCTTTGTCTACACATGCTGCCTCCATGGTGTACAGCCTCATCACAGCCCTGTGGGGTCAACCAACCATGCACTGCAGCCTCCAATGCAAGGAACTCCAATAAATGTTAACTCTTCATATGTTGATTTATCTCAAGCATTTTAATGACTTTATTCTAATGAACAAATAAAAACATCACACAACTAGCTTAAGATTGTTACTCAAACACTTGCCCCCGTCCCAAATACTATGTACTCTCTGAGACCTTCCCTGCAGCCAGAGGGGCCATTTTGAAACAGAGGAGCTTCATGTAGGGTTTTACACTTTCATTTTCCACTATCAACTACATAGTTATTCACTTACACACTATTTTGTTTTAGAGAATTCTGGGCTTTATTTTGACATATTCATGTATATTTATCAGATACTTCACTAATATTCACTTTAATGTTACTCTTCTTGTCCCTTTCTTCCACTCTTCCATTCCCTTTACACAGCCACCCACCTACTTCCATGTTTTTATGTCATATATAAATGAAAGAAGTTTATATATGTGTGTGTGTGTATACATATATATGAGAGAAAACATGAGCCATTTGTCTCTCTGAGTCTTATTGTACTTAACATAACCATCTCAAGTTCCTCCCACTCTCTTGCAAATAATGGAATTTTGTCTCTATGTCCCAATAAAACTGTTGTGTTTATGTGAGTGTACACACACATACACACATTTTCTTTATCCATTCACCTATTGATAGATGTGTAAGTGATTTCACAAATTAGCTATTGTGAATTGTGCCCCAATGAACATGAATATACAGGTATCACTGGTGAATATTAGATGATTCCTGTGAGTATTTATACACAGGAGTGGTATGATTGTATCATATGTCTTTGCATTTTTAATTTTTGAGGAACTGCTATACTAATTTTCACAGTGCGTGGACTAAACTATAGTCCCAGAAGCAGTGTACTACTGTTCTTGTTTTTCTATTAATAAGATTTTAGAAAATGAAAAATAAAATATAGAAGAGATTTGAGGCTTTTATTAAAATTGGAATGTATGTGCATAAAAGGAAAATGAAGACTTATTTAGAAATAGAAGAGAATAAAGAACTATCAAGATGTAGTAGCTTTAACAGGGAAGAAAACTGAGATAAAGAATTTTTAGATGTCAATATATAAGATTTAACTTGTATAAATACTATAACTTTATTATCATCACATTGTTTGTGTGTGTGTGTGCGTGTGCGTGTGTGTGTGTGTGTGTGTGTGTGTGTGTGTGTGTGTGTGTGTGTGTGTGTGTGTGTGTATGTAGGCATGCAGGAAATGGTGTGTGCTTGTGCAGGTCAGAAGACAACTTTATGGAATTTCTTCTTTCCTTCCATCTATACAGGGGTCCCTGGATCAAACTCAAGTCTTCAGGCCCAAATGATAAGCACCCTTACCCACTAAATATCTTTCTAGCCCAGATTTAACTTTGATAATAAGAAAGCTTCTCTGGAAAAGATGGAGAGAAGGAAAATAGATTGGGAGTGGCAGTAGTGTTATGGTTTAGAAAATTCAATTTAAGTTTGCATGTCTATACCTGAGATAGAACTTTGGCATCTACAGTTTTCTTAGGACGTTAACATTTTCCTTTAATTTTGTAAATAAGTTGGCGTTAGGTTTGGAGAGATGTCTCAGCAGTTAGGAGCACTTGTTGCTCTTGCAGATGACTCAAATTTGGTTCACAGCACCCACATCTGGTAGGTCAGACACAACCGTTTGTAATTCCAGCTCCAAGGAACCTTACCCCCTCTTCTGTTCTCTTCAGGCATCTACACTCATATGCATACCCACATGGAAACCGACACATAATTTAAAAACTGAAATGACTCTTAGAAAAAGGGAAGCACTAAATACAGGATATTCACTACACGAGGATCTAGTTCCCTGATCCCACTTTCCTTCAAAAGAAAGCATAGAAGGGACACTTTGATATGATATATGTGCAGCAGGAAGAAATTCCTCGAAAGCACTGCCAGCCAGCATTGAGGACTGTGTACTTTGCATCAAAGAGATCCTTGACTTTTCCTGCTCTAACAAATTCAATGAGACACTTGTCTTAACTGCAGGTGGTTCTCACTTACAGCAAGCTGGCTGGTAGTGACTCACAAGCTGTCTGCTCTGCCAGCTCCTCAGAGTTCTGGCAGGAGACTGCACACAGTTGCGTTTTTGCCACTGCTTCCTGATGTGCACCGACACTTACGACACTCTGGCCTGGCTTCTTGACTTCAGTTGACCTCCTGACAGCCCACATGGCTTCCTCAGATTGTCTTCCCTTGGTTCTTTTGTCTTAAATAATCTTTTTTCCCTAACACACTCATAAGTAAAACCACTATAGAGAATATTGTCCAAAATTCTGCTGAATACACTTGCCTACCTCCTGTTAATTTCACACTAACGTTAATAACTGAATATATATATGGAGTGCTTACTAGGTAACAATGACTGTACATTTAGACAGATGACTGTATTTGTTTCAAGGCATTGATGAGGGGTTATGACTAATAGTATTTTGCTCATGGGTGCATTTAGGTGTGAAAATAATGTGTGGCTAGAATAAAGCCAAAGACCTCGTATATGGCAGAGTAGGGATAGCTGTTCAAATTTCCTGACTCCAAATTCTGTTTGCTTTCTAACAACCACACACTCTTTCTTCAAGAAGCCCATTGCTATTCACTTTTATCCACAAATATCTTTTTCACAGGTGTCTTCAACAAACCATGTATTTCTTATGGACTTAATTTAAGAGCTTCATACTGTGCAGTTTGCAAGTTTGGGGCTTAATGACAAGTCAATAATTTTAATAGAGACTGTGATCATTTTATAAAAAGAATGAAGTATTAGAGAATCTATTCCTTATGATAATATTGTGTCTGTGGCATTACAAGTTGACCTTGTCATCAATTAGGTAGGCAATCTTCAAACACTTCTAAGACCTACAGAATATGACATTTAAAATATTTTAAAAATTTAGACTTTCTGCACAGTGAGACCTGTCTGCTCCTGGCAGCACTGATTTAATTCAAAGAGAAGGATGGGCATCAAAGACACTCCATATAGAGTTTATTTTCTTCTTGGTAAAAATAGCTATTTGGGCAAGAAATTGTTCTTGCCTAGACTGCTGAAAAAATTTTGTATAAACTGGACACGCAGGACTCATAGGAAGGTGACCACTTAACTTGCCAAAATAAGGCAAAATGGTCCTTCAGGTTCCTGCTTCACAGAGAAGACTGCCAGACATTCTGCAGGACACAGGGAAAAGTGACTAAGAGACTAGGCCTATGGGCTGAGGGTGGAAGCTCTAATGTTGCAGAGGAACTTTGGATAACTGTCCAGGCAGGCAACTATCTCTGTCATTTCCAGAATATTGTAAGTTGCTTACAATGTATTTCTTGTTTACTTAGGTAATATTATATCCTTCTGGGGTCTTTGACATTGTTAAAGACTAGATAGTTATAATATTCCTTGGTTATGATAAAAGATAAATTAGATATGAAATTTAGACTCACAGATATGGGATAGATAGAATATTTTCTTTAATTTTGCCAAATATAAATAGACTAGATATTGTAACTGTAAGTCTTGCTTGATATCTGTTTGTTATATGTAATTTTACTATGTTAAAGTTAAAACCTTCCTTTTTAATTAAACAGAAAAGGGGAAATGCTGTGGGATAATGCTTTTGTACACTTGTTTAATAAAATGCTGATTGGCCAGTAGCTAGGCAGGAAGTATAGGCAGGGTAAGCAGACAAGGAGAATTCTAGGAAGAGGAAGGCTGAGTCAGGAGATACCAGCCCACTGTCCAGGGAGCAGCATGTAATGGCACACAGGTAAAGCCATGGAAAATGTGGCAACATTACAAATTAACAGAAATGGGCTGAGTTTAAGTGTAAGAGCTAGTCAGTAGTAAGCCTGAGCTAAAGACTGAGAAGTTTTAATTAATATAAACCTCTGTGTGTTTACTTGGGTAGCTGCAGACCAGGCAGGACACAAGAAAACTTTCAGCTACACATTAGGGCTGGAAAAATGTGACAAAAATCAGTAGTTAGAAGGATTTTTATTTATTCAGTATTTATGAAGCAAACTTTTTGGCTAAAGGTGAGTTTTTTGTATAAGCAGAGAGAGAATATAAGAATGATCAAGAAAAATAGATGAATAGTTGGTTAATCTTTTCAGGTTATGCATGCAAAGTGAAAGGTAACAAATACACCAGATGGTCCTTGCATGTCAAAACCAGCAAAAAATATTTTTAAAAGAAAGATACTGTCAAAATTCCAGTGTATATGGAGCATAACTCATAAACCTCAAGCTAGGTTGTATTGGCAGTTGATAATTGCTGGAGGAGGGATAATCATCTTTCTTTCAGGGTGTGGTCACTGTTAGATTACCCTGTTCTAGTGGATGGCCCCAAACTAATCACATATGGGGAGGACTAAATGGAGTTAGTGGTTTATATATACATATATTACACACTCACACAACCACACACACACACACACACACACACACACAGAAATCATATTATGTATACTATGAATTTAAAAATGTATTTATTAATTTAATGCAAATGATGAATGGGCATATGTGTAGCACATTCATACCTGGTGTCCAAGGAGGTTATAAGAGGGTGTCAGACTACAGAAACTGTTGTTACCATGGCTGTGAGACACCATATGGATCCTCTGGGTCCATTGTGAGAATATCAAATGTTCTTAACTGCTGAGTCATTCCTATAACACATACTGTGACGTTTGTTCAGCTTAATATTCTATTCAATTGTTTGCCTTCATTAAAAAGAACTACATACACATCGAATTCCAAAGGCATGGCAGCTCTAATTGAGAACATTGATCTCCTTTAAACTAAGAAAAGGCAATCTCTATAAATATGGCAAAATTTGATGATAGTAGAAATATTTTAGTATTTCCCTAAAGAACTGAATCTAGTCAAATATACCAAAAGATATCTATGTGTTGATTGTTTCAGGATTTTAAGTTGTGTGCTTATAAGGCAATTTACATACTAAATGCAGTAGGACTTGTGTTTTAAGTTCTAAAATATCAGTTTCAGTCTGTGAAATTAGGAAAATGTGAGTTTTCTTATATGTTACAATATTTCCTTATAGCATCCATGTTGGATAGGAGTCATTTAGTGAAATACCACTGCTAAGGAATAATCTTTGTACACCGTGAATGTGTATTTTTTTTACTCTCACTGATTAATAAAGAACTCTCTGGCCTATAGCTATGCAGGAATAGATTAGACAGAAAAGCCAGACTAAGAAGATGCTGGGAAGAAGGGCAGAGTCTTAGGAGATGTCAGCTGGATGCAGAGGAAGTAGGACATGTCAAAAATGAGGTAACAAGCCATGAGCCAAGAACTTAGATGAGAAATATGCATTAAAGTTGTAAGAGCTAGTTAATAACAAGCCTAAGATATCATATCAAATCTCTGTGTAGTTATTTGGGAGCTGGCCAGCAGTCCTGATGAAAAATTCCACCTACAGTACCACCTTGGTGTGCAGCTTTTTAATGATAATAAATCGCCGCACCAAAAGACCATAAAAGGATGGAATATTCATAAGAGGAGGTACTTATGTGTGCCATCTGTATGTGAAGTCCATAACATTGGCGAATCAGTTGGCTTTAAAAAGTTAGTAAGTTCCAGTTGTGTTCAGGGAGATATTAATGTTGTTAACCAGTTTAACCCTTTGTTAGCAGTGAAGGTTCTCACTTCACATTGGTTACTCTTTCTTGTCCCCATAACAGCCTCTTTACCCTCTCTCTCACCTTTCTACATTACAAACCTACTCAAAAGTCAAAACAAAACAAAACCAAAAAATTGAATAGTCCCTCAGTGACTTGTTTCCCTCTTCACCCTGGGTGTACTGCTTGACCTGCTCAAGGGTCTGGGATATTATTGAATGCCAGTAGCCCAGATTCCGGACAAAGTAGGTGGATAGTAAATATTTAAGAAGTCAATGGATTGTGTAAACATTTCACAAGTCTCTTCTATCATACCTTTTTTCAGTTAATGGCATTGTTTGCTAACTTGTGTTACTGTTGCAGGAAAGTACCTTGAAATAGTTCTCATTCCTAATATTTATTTGGTCAGTTAAACCTCAGAAATAACCCTGCGTTCATCTCTTTGTCACTTCACTTGTAAATGCCACCGAGAGTGTTGCCAGTGTCTGCCTAATGAGCTCCTGATTGCTGTCTGACCCCATTCAAATTCTTACCTACCTAGCATCTGAAACTACCAATAAAATAATAGTTTGTGATCTTTTGACTGCTTTGAAACTCTGCAGAGTTCCCAATTCTATAGTTCAAAATCTTTAGTACCATGCAAAAAGCCAGCATCAAGACCCCAGGCTCCTTTCTACACTCCAGTATCAGCCTATTGTCCCCATTTAGCCAGGTATGTAGGATTATGTTCCAGTTTATAAGCGTCTCTTACTCCCTCCTTAGTTCTTTACTTTCACATTTTCTGCTTTTGCTATTTTAATAATGTTCTGCCTCATATTTATCTGAGTAAAAATCATTTCATGAAAATGTGTTTAATCTATACCTACAGATGCAAAATATCTTGCCAAGTGTCCACTACCTCAAGGAGAAATCGACAACTTCTGCAACCTCACACACTGCATGAAGCTGTTTACTTTAAACACACTTCTGGACCTGATGGGACTATGGTGATTTTTGTGAAAAAAAAAAATCTATCCAGCTTTCCTTGTGTGTGCATTGGTCTCCTTAGCAAGTGGCATAAGGCAATAGAAATTTGCTCTTTTGTAATTTGGGAGGTCATCTGTCCAAGAACTTTTGAGAGTCAAGATGAAGTCATCAGTGGCCTAGGTTTCTTCAGGTGGTCACAGAAGGTTGTTTCTGATCTCTTCAACTTCTCATGGACTCTGGCATTTGTCAGCTTTTGGAGGAGCCACCTGGCTCCTTTTATCTAGTATTCATCTTGCAAAAGCTCTTATAATATATATATATATATATATATATATATATATATATATATATATATATATATAAAATTTAAAGCCTAGATGAAAAAAATCTAGTTTAGCTTTCTATTAGAAATACAAAATGAGCAGGGTCAAACTATTGATCAACTGATTGATTTATTACCAAGAACTGGTTCATGCAATGGTGGTATGCAATTTGTAGTAAATCCAATATTCATAGCACAAACTATCAGGGAGAGCATATGCAATGACATGGCTAGTTTGTTAAACAGCGCATCACTAGCCTTTTCATCCCCATGGCTGTGCCCTTCCTCAACACTCACCTGCAATTTTCTCATTTCTACCCTTGGCTCAATATCATGATGCCATAAGCATTGAATTAGAAAATGATAATCGAGAAGAGAAAGTGACTGATAGCCACCCAGTGTCAAGAATTTAACACACACACACACACACACACACACATGCACAATCACACACACACTTCAGATAAATTCATCCTTCTACTCATTTAAAATGTTTTTGAATTATCTCATAATTATTTATTTGAAGGCAATTGAAACCTTATACTAGTTACTATTCCATAGCCATTACTGTCTTTCGGAATCCTCGCAGAATTATGGATGTGATAAATTATCCACTGGTAGCCAGTTCCCTCTTAGGGAAGCTCCAATAAGTTAAACAATTTATATCCTAAAATTCCCCGAGAGGTGAACATATTTTAAAATCATATATATTCTAAAGTATTATTTAGTTTTACTTGCGTTTAATCATAAAACCACCATTATATAATCTTACCTGCTTTGAAAATAGAAGTAATCATTATTATCTTTTGGTTTTCACATTTCCATGAATTATCAAATATATATACCTTAGAGGCTTGGCTTATCTTCTTCAATTTTATTCAAGTTTCTACAGTACAATTCAGGAGACCTAGATGTTGAAGCACACTAAAAATGCAATGTCCGTTGCTATTTTCAACCAATTTAAGGCTTCAACTTTACCTAAATGTGTTTGGGTTTAAAAATATAATTTTATATTTTTGGTTGTGAGCCTAGCCTTTAATGGCAATCTCAGCACTCGGGAGGCAGAGGCAGGCAGATCTTTGTGAGTTCGAGGCCAGCCTGGTCTGCAGAGCAAGATCCAGGAAAGGCACAAAGCTACACAGAGAAACCCTGTCTCCAAAAACCAAATTATATATATATATATATGTGTGTGTGTGTGTGTGTGTGTGTGTGTGTGTGTGTGTGTGTGTGTATAATAGAGAAAATTGAAATATATCTATCATCTGTCTGTCTGCCTGTATGTCTATCCATCATCTGTCCGTGTCTATTTATCATCTATCTGTGTTTGATTTTTAATCCATCTCTTAAGGGAATCAGAGCAAAAAGTTCCTGACTGACTAATTTTTATGTCTTCAGGATTCCTTAAGAGATCCAGTTTTTGCTCAGTTTCTTCAGTATTCTTCTTGTTACTCTTTCTAGTCATGACAGCTTCTCTCTATTGTGTCTCATCTTTGCAAACATGAATACCTAAAGCTCTTAATCCAGATTTATTAAGTACCTAAAGCTTATTAACATTTTCTTCTCTGTGGGTACAGTACTTAATTTTAGACATAGAATTTCACTTCTGATATACCCAGAATCCTCTTAATCTCCCCTCCAATGAAGAATTTCTAGTCATGTGATTTTCCCCATCTGCCCACCTGCCTGCTCAGGCTTCTTGAAATCCTCCTAAGTCCAGAATATATATTTAACAGAGTGCCAGACAATATGGAGATGCTAACTTGTTAAAACATTTCAAATTGGGTCAACTACCCAGGGAATTCTTGAGTTTGTTTGGTGTGAAAGCTTGAGTCAGGTACATTCTGTGGAATATTTTAATTTGAGTTTCTGTTAAATTGACTGGAATGATGCCAAGCCATGTGTTATTCATGATTTGTTTCCCCACCCTGCCTCCTCCACTATTACCCACATTCATCTGACCGTAAAAGGCCTTCTAACTAGGGCAAACTCATCCATGTTTGGGTTCCTCAAATGTTTCAAGCTATTTTTCCAACTGTTGAGGTTTGGCAAACTATTGTCAGATTTTTGCCAAGGTGGTTATTTTTTTCTTTTTAATTTTCAATCTGGGGTGTATTGCCAGAGAAATATAGTCCATATGTTCCTTATGTATTTACACATAACTCACAAAAATAGTTTCTAATCGTTATGTATATCCACAATATCTGTAAGCTATTCCTCATTTGTCCCTTGGTCTCCTTAGTAATATGTCACCTCTTTTATTTAGATGAAAAGTATTGAACCAATTCTGATTCTGATAGAGCAAAATGTTGGGAAACTGACAGAATACATTTTTGCATTTCAGGTATTACTTTTATCTGAAATCAATGTCCTATTTTGACTAACTCATCAAAAATTCAGGTTAGCTAATACAGCTAATGAGTAACACATGCAAACTGCTAGAAGTCAATGGGGAATGAGCTTTTCACATTGTGTTCATAATCACAGGCCCATTTATTTAAAAATTCTCCTCTTTTCCCACTCCTAGTAAGAAATTTTCCCCAGAAGTTAACATAATACAAGTCCTCAAGAAGGACTCATCAGGATTCTTTTCATTTTTAAACATACACTAAAATTTTCTTCCTTAACTTTAATCTCCATGGCTAAAGGCATTACACTCATACTAGGCCTAAGCATTTTTTCCTTATGTTTTAAATATGTCTTATTACCACTTAACTTAATTAGTATTTTAAGTGTATTTTCCCTGAAGCTCCCTACCACATCACTATACGACCGTCACTATCATCATCAACAGGTCTCTTCTCATGTGACTTTTGGTCTCTAGTAGTCCTTGCCTTTAACACAGACTGAGACATTGGAGAACAATATTGAATTCCTGAATAGATATTTCTCAGTCTTAAAGTCAAAGTATACACTTATATTCCTGGAAGGTTAGGAAAATAATTATCACTTAGTGATTATTGGGCAAGTGTAATTTTCAAATTTTAATTTATTTTAATTTCTACTTTATGTCTATGAATGATTTGTTTGTGTATGCCTGGTGTCCATGGAGGACAATAGATGGTGTCTGTTCCCTGGAACTGGAATTACAGATGGTGGTGAGCCATCGTGTGTGTGCTGGGAATCAAATTCAAGTTGTCTGGAAGAGCAATCAGTACTCTGAACTGCTGAGTCATCTCTCCAGCCCTACAGTCAAATTCTAATGAACAAATCTGACTGTGATAGTGCATGAATATAAACTCAAAACATGAGATCTGGGATAAATCACAGCTTTGTTTTAAAATTTCATAAAAATGAAGAGTCTTATTCTTTGTCAATAACCAATCAACAGAAATCAGGCAACACAGTGAGCTGGCAATCATTTCAAGGGCCTTTAAAAAAGGAGATACTTGGAAATCATGGATGTAGCCTAAGGAAGTCAATGGACAGCACTGAATAACAGAATAGTTGTAGCTGGAACTTCTCCTGTGTCCCGCTGGGCCCTGAGGTCTCACAACCGCTTATAAAATAATCACTCAGAGACTTATATTAATTGCAAACTGTATGGCCTATGACAGGCTTCTTACTAGCTAGCTTCTTCATCTTAAATTAATCCATTTCTATTAATCTATGTATCACCACGTGTTCCGTGACTTTACCTGCATCCCATTACATGTTGCTCCTTGGACGATGGTTTGGTGTCTCCTCTCACTCTCCTTTCTTCTTTCACTATCTCTCTTGGATTTTTTTTGCCTCACTCCATCCTACCCTGCCATAGGTCAATGCAGCTTTATTAGTCAACCAATCAGAGCAATACATATTCACAGTGTATAGAAAGACATCCCACAACAAATAGTAACAGTGGCAAACAGTCATGGAGAAGTGGGATCAATTCCTAGAGAAGAATCTTTAGAAATTGGTATTCAACAAGGAAAGAGCATCAGCCTGAGGCATCTCCATAAAAAAGATACCTTTTGGGCAAATACATGAGACTCTTATCTATCCTCCACTTCCACTGAGCAAATCCAGCAGAAACCAGATGATAAATGCAACCATTATTATGACTTGGATTTTCTAAAATAAATTTATCTATCTATCTATCTATCTATCTATCTATCTATCTATCTATCTATCTATCTATCTATCTATCTATCTATCCATCTATTTATTTTACATCCCAGCCACAGTTTCCCCTTCCTCCTCTTCTCCCTGTCTCACCTCCACCCTCTCTATGCCCATCCCCCAATCCACTCCTTTTTCAATTCTGTTTAGAAAAGGGCAGGTCTCCCATGAGTACCAACAAAACATATCAAGTTGCAGTAAGACTAAGCAGCTTCCCACATATTAAGGCTGGGCTAGGTGACCAAGGGTGAGAAGTAGTGTCCCAAAAGCCAGTAAAAGCTTCAGAGACAGCTCCCGTTCTCGCCATTAGGAGTTCCACAAATGACCAAGCTACACAACTGTAACATATATGCAGGGTGACTAGGTCAGTGCCATGGAGGCTCCCTGGTTGTCGATACAGTCTCTATGAGCCCTTAGAAGCCCAGGTTAGTTGATTCTGTGAGTTTTCTTGTGGTATCCTTGACCCCTCTGGCTCCTACAATCCTTTTTCTCCTTCTTCTTCTTCTTCTTCTTCTTCTTCTTCTTCTTCTTCTTCTTCTTCTTCTTCTTCTTCTTCTTCTTCTTCTTCTTCTTCTTCAGGATTTTCTGATGTCTGTCTATTGTTTGACTGTGTGATTTGTATTTTAATTGTCTTTCACAGGCCATGTTTTCAAGGCTTGGTAACTGTCCTGTGACTTTAATACAAGGAGGGAGAACCTTTAGGAGGTTGGCTCTGGTGGAAGGACGTTCAGCCATTGGGCATGTTTCTATGAAGGAGATATTGAGACCCTGCCTCATTCCTATTTGTGTGTTTCCCAGGTAAAATGAGAACCATTGCCATGTCCTCTTCACCAGGATATGTCTGTTCCAAAGTAATGGGGCCAAGCAGCCATGAACTGAATCCTCTGCAAGCTTTTCTCCTTCACATGGTTTATATGAAGCATTTGTTCACATAAATGATAAGCTCATTAATATGTCCACAGATATAGTCCAAACAGGTCAACTTAAGTGAGAAATGGGGAGGGGAAAAGAGAGATGGCACTTAATTGAAATGGAGGATAGGATAATATAGAGAAGGGAAGGAGAAGTAGATATAAAGAACACCAAGGATATGCCATAGAGAGGCATATTATTTTATGAACTTACTCCAAAATATACATATAATTCAAGCATGTGTGTGCAAATACACACACATATGTGGGTACCATTGGATTTAAAAAGCATTACACCACATGGGTTGACAATGCTCTTTTCAATAGCCATATACTATCTAACAGATCCCCATTGCCAGGCATGGGAATCATCCTTTGGAGTACTGGTTAGGGGAATGCAGAGAATTTCCAAAACAGGACAATATGGACTTTTGTCATTTTGTCCTTGGCTGCCTCCTGGACCTTGAGGGTAAGACCCTCTTGCAGATGAAACTATGTACTTAAGACACTGGACTTGGAGAATTCAAGCTGGAATTGACCTAGAAGGCCTTCTACCTGGGAACTAGCTCTCATAATATTGGAAGGAACTATGTGAATTGCCAAGGGAGAAAAGCAATTGATAATCATACTCAGTTTTAAAGGCTGCAAATTATAATTACCAGCCCTGCAAGATGTCCTCAATGGTACAATAGTTGCATTTTTAACTTAGGGATAACCAAAAACTGTCTAATTGGACTTAAGTCCCACTTAATAGGAGATGATCCATGCCTGATACTTTAAAACTAGTCAACTACTACTAATGGATGGAGAGATCACAGACCCTATAGGAAGTCAACTACTACTATAGGATGGAGGATCATAGACCCACTACTACCATTTCCTAAACCATTATAATTTCTAACTGTATTCTAAATATTTATTCTTATATCCACAGATAGAGGTAACTCTTATCCCTCATCAAAAAAGTTTCTTTCTTTCTTTCTTTCTTTTTTTTTTTTTTGCAGCAGATAGGGATTAGTACACAGATTATATAACTGTTCAAACAGCAGAAAGTAAGTGGCCATAGAGTGCCCAGGGCCAACTAATACATCTATAGTGCAAGCCCTACATCTAAGTCCCAGGGAAAAAGAGGCAGAAAGATTGTAAGAGACTGAGTACCAAGATGCCTGTTGCTAGGCAGTGTTTTCTAGACATGGCATGGAGGCTATACTCATAATATCTCAACAACTAGGCTCCCTTGATAGGACCTGTATAATGATATCACCAGTCAATTATTATCTCTTTATTACGGCTTCATCAGCCACTGATAATGCTCAGCCAATGGCAGAAATTATTCACTACAGTTTCTAAATATGTGTAAACCTTTTAAAATGTTTAGACCTTTTTGTTTCTGTTACATATTCAAAAGTCTGCACACATATATTTACTAGTCATAAAGTTCTTCAGGAAGTAATAGCTATCTTATAATTGTGTGGGCTTTGTCAATTTACCCGTGGACCTCTAAGACTCATCAATCTGCCATGTTTGGATAACCAACTGAAACTGCATAAAAGATCACCTGTAGAGTAAAAGCTTCATGAGAATATGACCACTGGCTCCAGAGATCCAATAGGCATCACATGTTGGCAATAATGACTCTTAAACTGAACAGTGGTTAAAAACAGGCCTGACTACCACTACTGCCCAGCACCACCAATATAAGAGTCATCTAGAAACCTATGTGGTACTCATATCAGGACTCCAAAAGTTCTTTTATTTGGAATATTAGAATAAAATTCTGGTCGATTCTCTTACAAGGCTCAGTCATGCCTGGATTCATTCACTGAAGCCTAAGACTAAAATATAAGGGAAAATATTATTGGCCCTTAAAACACTGCTCAAACACTCCTAGTCCCTGAACACATGAAAGGGATTAACTAAATTGTCCAGGATCCATCACTATGGGCCAAGAAACACTTGGACCAAGGTGCCACTAACACCAAACCACAGCTTTCAACATCAACCATGTCATTTCTATGCCAAAGAGGCTACAAATAGAAGTCAGAGACCTCACTCCCTCCTAAACAATAGCAGTAGAGCCCGAGGATTGTCAACAAACACATAGGGATAAATACTTTTTAACCATCACCAATCCACACAGTTTTAGTATTATAAATAGCCAAAAAGAGACATCTTTTATCCACCCCTGGCAACAGACCATTAGACTAAATTGACGCACTTGGCCTTGCCGTGGTCTGTTCTGTGCATGGCCGCTGCCTCAAACCAGGCTCAGGTTAAGGTTTGGCAGATCTCACAAGGCTTTTGCCTAGTTTATTCTTGCCAAGTTCACGCCAAAACCTACTTACTCTTCCAGTGTGGAGCTTCAAGACCCCAGTACCCTAACCTACTTAACGACAACAGTTTTCTTTCATACTTCAGGAAGTCAAACTTTCTACGAATTGTGGTATCACAAGAATCCGGTCAGGTACCTGACCTCCATGGTTGTCACTCTGCTCTTTCTTTGTTAAAGATGGGATCTTGAATAGGACTTGTCTGTCAGCCCTTTCCAAATTATCTATTCAGTACCAGCGACAGCAGTACTTCTAGGAGTTGCTCTCTAGTGAATGAAAATGTCACTCACTCAATTCCCTAGAAAACAGCAGAAAAGCCTCAGTGACAAACAACATGGAGTAAAGGAATAAAACAGATGCAAGAACTGTCATGCCGATGGCTTTCTTTACGGATACGCTAACCATTTAATCTAAAAAAGAAATGTTCTCAAAGTATTTAAATGGTGATTTTTATTTATTGCTATCATTTTACTTATATGATAATGCCATTAACCTGTTCTTGCCATTCAGGTATTTTTTGAGATGCAAAGAAATGGCAGACACTTTTGTCTGAGCTGTTGGAGGGCTTAGGTAACCTTGGCACCATGGCAGGCTGGCAACTTGGCTACTCATGTTTCAGAGCACTTGCTATTACTTCTGAGGCTGTCATGTCTGAGTAGAAACAGGACCTACAGGACTTTGCCTGGTGGACCTCCAAGTGGGTTTGTATTTGAATGTTGGCTCGAACTTTGTGATAATACAAAAGCAGAGGTGTTGTACCTTACAAAGGATGGCTTTCTTCTTTCTCGAAGTGAAGACAATAATACCTGATAGGTTCTCCTGTGACTGAATGAGGTTCATAGAACAAAGCTGGCACAGGAAATACAGTAAGATGATTGTTTTTGAAGCAAAACCGGAGTTTATTAAGTACATTTTATCATAGATCTTAAACACAGAAGTTAACAGAGAGATGCCCAGAGAAGAAATAAGACACATTCATGTGTGGGTATGGGTTTTTCAAGGTAGAGTCATAATTGGCTTCCTTCCTTTCCTTCCTTCCTTTTATGTTTCTTTCCTTCCTTTCTTTCTTCTTTCTTTCCTTCCATCCATCCTTCCTTTTTCCTCCTTCTCTCTCCCTTCCTCCCCTCCCTCCCTCCCTCCCTCCTATCTTCTTTCCTTCCTTCCTTCCTTCCTTCCTTCCTTCCTTCCTTCCTTCCTTCCTTCCTTCCTTCCTTCCTTCTTTTCTCCAACAATATTTTTATTGATTATTCGGGCATTTCACATAATGCCCTCCAATCATACTCTCTTCCCAGTCCTCCCAGGTCTACCTTTTCACTTGTGACATCCTCTCAAAAACAAAATTGAGGAAGAAAAAAAACAAGTCCATTTTGTGTTGCCCAAATACTCACTGGAGCATGGTCAAATTCCCAGTGGCCACCCCCTTAAAGAAAACTGAGACCTTTCCCACCCACCCCTACCTCTGTCAGAAGCCATCAATTGTGAAGAGCTATACTTCACCATCCCTATCACAATTTTTAAGTGTTCTCTTCAATGACTTCCTGTTTAGACTGTTTCTTTTATTTGAAGTCTATGGTTAGGGGCATAGGGGTGAAGAACTTGTCACTGAATAAGTCTTCCATGCCTATCATTCTCAACTGTGAGCCTCCACTCTTCCATGACACTGAAAAAGAAGATTCCTTGCCCTTTACAGTCTTCTGAAGCTTGGATCATGTACTTCCACATGGTTTCTAGAGAAGGCACAGGACCATCAGGACCATGGACATCAGCTTGACCCCCAGCCACAATATGGATCACAGACCTCAGGATGGTCTCCAGTGGTAGTATAGGCCATGGACATCAACATGGCCTCCAGCAGCAACACAGACCACAGACATCATCATTGCCTTTTGCAGCAGCATGGGCCCATGGACATCAAAACCATGGAAGTCCACTTGGCCCCAGAGGTAGCACAGGCTATGGAAATCGACAGGGCCTTCAGCAGCAGAGACCATGGATATCCAAAACGACCTTAATTTAAATGTAAGATCAAGTCAGTGGTAGGCCTGAGCTAATGCCCAAGCAGTTTTAATTAATATAAGCTTCTGAGAGATTATTTTACAAGTTGCTTCAGGGTCTGTGGGGCTGGGCAGGACCAGAGAAAACTTCAGCTACAATTCTCCATCTTGGACATCCTGCTGTTGCTCAGAGCCTGATTGATTGTGCAACTGAGCAGAATGTTGTGTGTGTGTGTGTGTGGGGGCACACAGAGCAGGCTCCCATATTGTTCCCATACTCTTCCTTGTTGTCTGTAGTTTTGCCTCTCTACCCAACATGTGGCTCTGCTCTACCATCTTTTTTTACAATTTCATGAGTTGACTTTTTAATACGTTTTAATGCATCTTCCCGTAGGATCTGTCTTTTTTTTTTTTTTTTAATTAAACTTGTTCCAGGGATACTGCAGACTCTGCAGATTCCTTCTCTGCTGCCATGCCTCCTCTACTAGCCTCTAAAGTCTCTTAGTGCAGGTCCAGTGGCAGATGCTAGAGGCCACTGACATCTTTGGTTATAGCCACCTTTGATGGCAATGATGTGCTCCTAGATCTGGTTCTTCAGCACCAGCTCCTCCATGTGCTCTAGCATCTCGTAGATGCTGATGTGGATTGCCTGGAAGCACTGGATGCCAGCCCAGATGGCAGCTGAAGCATGGGCACCACCAGTTAAATGGCTTTTCGTTCTCGCTGACTATCCATGAAAAGTCTCTTCACTGAAATGTCAGCACCTAAGTTCTACAAGTCCAGAATCCTTAGGATATGACTTACTAGGAAAGCCTAACAAAGTTTTGATAGAGAAAAAATGTGTAGTGTTTTTCATGGTTTCAAAGAATGTAACAATAAACAGCTAGGTTTCACATCTATTTTGACATTTATTGTTAAACATCAGATTATGTCTGCAGTTGTCCTCCTTGGTCTCTCATGGCTTGCATGTCACCACATAGACCTGACTGGCTGTTAAGTGAGCCACAGTGATCCAGCTGTCCTCATTAGCATTTGGATTACCTGCACAGTAGCACACCTAGCATTCTTTCAAGGGCTCTGAGGACAAAATCAGGTACTTATGGGTCAAGCAGATAGACTAAGCTTCCCTGACCCTCATGGCCAAGTGGCTAAAATTGTGTTGATACAAAAGGCACAGCAGTACTTTCTAGACAAATCCATTTTAAACTTATGAACTGCTCCTATTCTGGAAAGGAGACTATTAAACTGCAGCCACCATTATTTAAAGGACCAAAGGTGGAAAGAGAAGGATGCAAATGGCAGACCATATGGGAGCTGCTATTTAAGGCTACTCTTTGTCAGGCTTTCAATTATTATGGTGTCCTCAGAGAAGCGCCCTCTCTTATTATCATTGTACATCGTACTGAAGTGATGAAATGAAAGGTCTTGGCACCTGCCTAGTTGTAATGAGAACAAATAACAGAGCTTTAGACCCAGTTCCTTCAGGCAGTGGAACCAGACCTCTTCCTTCTTGCTGGGCACTGCTGCAGCTCAGTGAGACAGACTCATGCAAGAGTGTTTCTCCAGAATGTGGTTTCTGGGAAGACTTCTGTTCCAAATATCCTTTCACCAATGATGATGATACTTGGCACTTCTCCAAGCCGTATTTATTTCTGCAAATTTTAAGGGTTGTTAGTTCATTTAGAGGCTCTTACTAAAAAGCCCATATTGTTTGAGGTTAGAAAAGAATATCTTTAAATAACATCACAGCAATGATTACAAGCCAGAACTTTGCAAAGCACGAGAGATCAATTCATAGAGCCAGTTAGCGAGAGCAATAATGAAAACTTGCTCCATTTGTTTTTTGAAGATGTTTCTTCTTTGGATGTTGTTACTGCCCTTGATGTGCAGGTTTTTAAAACAAGGAACTTGAAGAACAAAATATTTTGCCAAAGAGGAGCAATTTGCAATATTTGCATCTTAGAAGCCCAGATGGATGCTCTTTGATGGGATTCTTAAAAGTGGTAGGAAGTGGGTCTTAGAAAATGGCCAATGGTAAACAGATGGCATTGGCTTATAAAACCAATGGGCCTGGGAACCTGCTCTATCTCAAGCTTGAACTATGGAAGCACTTTAGTGATCTAGTGGGTCCTAACAGTGGCTGCTATGGTTTTCAAAGAATCTCTTGTTCAATTATGAGAATATGTATATTCCTGTGTGTATGTCAGTGTGTGATTGGGACATGAAAAAAATGGTTTTGTTTACAAAGTTACTGATATACTGAAAATAAGAGGAAATGAAGAAATAGATTGTCTATTTCAATGAATCTAGTTAAGGTACCATTTTTACCACAAAAATTCCATTCTTTTTAAGAAAATAAAAACAAACAAATGACAATAACAACAGAAAGCTCTTGCATTTGTCCCAAATTGTGTGATATGCAAATATTTACCACATGTATGGTTGACATGATTGTATTCAAGCCAGTTGTTTACTTCCATTATGGAGAGTGAAATAAATTTTCACTAGGCCCAGAATACATTAGGAAGAATTCTAGTTTTATAACTAAACTTTTTCAGTAATGGTGACTTTTAAGTGTGGACTGAAATAACTCCCAACTGATATAACCTACTAATACCCTCATAGCCATGGTTATTTAGGTTTTTTTTTTAAAACACACACACACACACACACACAGCAAAATTAAGATTTCTAATCTAAAATTAGTTCACTTTTGCCAATTTTCTAATGATTTTTTTTTGATGACCTCAAACTTCTGAATATTTTGGTCCATCATTTAAACACATAAACTGTCCTATCTAACCAAAAGCATACTCATAAAGTCAGGAAATGAACACATACATTTCACTAGAGCCTCATTCTAGACTTGTTCAGGGTTTCATAGCCCCTGCCCCAAATGTCCTTTGTAGCCATATCTCCATAATGTGAAAGATACATTAAACTTGTCATGTCTCTTTCATTTTCTGTAATGTTGGAAGATATCCTAGGATTACCTTGACTTGTACTATCTTGATCTTGGTACATTTGTAGATTACAGAATGTATTTTTGTTATTATCTTTGAGATTATCTCCTCTTATGTCACAAATTAGGTGTGTCTTGCTTTTGTGTTCAGGATCCAGCTCACATTTTGCATTACTAACAGGGATCTCACAGAAGTAGAACTATCTTCTCATTGTATTTTATTAGAAATACCTTTCGCATGGTTGCCCCCATTACTGGGGATGAGGAGGCACTTTAACTTTATGCAAATATTCCATTCTTATAAGATAAATTGTTAAAAGGTCTTATTAATAAAAACCTGGAGCCAGATATTAGGGTTAAAACTGAGAGATCAGAGAAACAGGATAAGCCATAGCCAACCTTACCTCACTGACACTTCAGTCTCCAAAGAGACCTACTTCCTGTATACCCATGCCTATATGCCTTTCTGTCCTGCCAACTCACTTCCTCTTTCTGCCCAACTACATCACTTCCTCTCTGGCTCTGTTCCCCAGTGTGGCCTTGAACTCACAGACATCAGAATGGATCTCTGCCTCCTGAATGCTAGGATTAAAGGCGTGTACTACCATTGCCTGACTTTTATGTTTAAGCTAGCTTTTTCCTCTGATCCTCAGATAATATTTTGCGGAACACAATATATCACCACACATTCCTTATCAAGATTCTATCTATAATTTTAGGATCTCTTGATAGTTCTTGGATGAATTAACTATTATTTCTGATTACCATATGGTGACGTGTGTGTGTGTGTGTGTGTGTGTGTGTGTGTGTGTGTGTGTAATTCAAATGTGTGTGTGGGTGAGTGTGATAAATGTAGAGGCCAGGGCGTGACTTTGGCTGTCTTCTCTACCATGCTCTACCTTATACTCTTGAGATAAGAGATCTCACTGAAGCAGAAGCTTATTTTGTCAGTTAGACTGTTGGGTCAGCCAGCTCTCAAGAGTTCCCTGTGTCCACCATGACTTCTGTGGTTACAGGTACTTGCAACCATGCCAGTCTTTTTCCATGGGTCTTGGGGCTTCGAAGTCAGAGTCTCATGCATGCAAAGCAGTCTTTCCTATTTCCTGAGCCAACTCCACATCCTAATGACTTAAAAAATGAAGAGTTTTTCTGAAATTGTTGGATGTCATCTTACTGAGAGAAAAGGTATGATTTTTGCTCTGTATAAATTTTCCCTTTGAAGTTGAAGAATACATACATACATACATACATACACACACACACATATATGCATGTATGCATGCATGTACATATGTACATATGTATATATAACCTAAGTGGAATAGCGGGTTTCTAGATAAAGGAAGAATCTAGGGTCTGCTGAAACAATGAGGCATCTGCCATTCCTTTGTCAGGCAGAGAGAAGCAGGAGAGCTTGGAGTGGGAAGGTCAGCCTATTTCTATGACACTCCTTTTTTTTTTTTTTAAAGCTGACGTTGTTTCATGTTTCCTGTTTCTATGGAAGACATAAATACTGAAGGTGAGTAACAGGGAAAATGCTGTTATCTATACATCCAACAAACATCCATACGCTTTCAACCGTTCTCACACATCACCCAACAGTAGCGGCTGTGGGTTGGGAATAGCACCAAGCCATGCTATGTTCTCCTATTCAGTGTCCTCAGACTTTAATCCCACTGTTACATGGAGCTTTAGTCTCATCAGGGCCTGGGCTACTGATAAGGAATATGCATATTAATCCCCTCAGTTTACTGTAAACTGAGAGAGTTAATTTTTCTCTATCTGTAGGATTAATGGCAGTTCACTCATTCTAAGACATTACAATTAGTGTTGACCAAGGAAGAATGTCTAGGGGAGGAGAAGGAATTAAAAGAGATGAGATGGGAAAAGGGTGAGAATCTCCAGATATTGTTTTTATGTGTTCATCTTGTAGCTAAGTATCTTTACGAATAATGTTGCAAGTCCTAGTGATTTTTTTATTTCTTTTTAAAAATATAATCATTTGCTATGGGTTTCCTTTTAAATCCATATATTTAAATTTATAATATAATTACACCATTTTCCTACTTCCTTTTCCTCCTTCCAAGTCCTTGCTCATTCTCAAATTCAAGGTCTCTTTTTCTTTAGTTGTAGTTATGTGTATGCATATGTGTTCCTAACTACATAACTGCATCCTCTCAGTCTGTATTACGTAACCTGTATGTACATGATCTCAGAGCTGACTGCTGAATCTTTCGATAACAAACTTGGTTTCTCCCATTTTTAATGTTCCCCAGACCCCTCTGTTCTGTCTAGGGTCAAGGCACCATGAGCTTTGCTCTTTCCATGTTAGCATGTCCATTGATTTCATCATTGCTCAGGTCTTGTTTAGGCAGCCATATTACTTAGTGAGATTTAGTGGATGTAGCCTCTCTGACATTTCTAGGAGACACACTCTTACAACAAATTTTCTGTTTCACTAGCTGTTATAATCTTTCCTGAGAAACATTCTCTTGCTGGATCTCCCACTAAAAAGAAGGTCAGCTGGTTGCTTCTCGGCCCCTCTGAGCTAGCAGGTTTCCATACCAACATCTAATTCCCAAGTCTATATTGGTAGATAGAACAATTAAAGACTTAATTAGAAACTACATTTGGCTGCAGCAGCAGAGCCAATGCTGTCAGGACCAGAAGTTCTGCCAGAACATAGCCTGAGTGGTGGGGCACTGACTGCAGGGCTTCAGGGCCATGAGGCCACAGATGGTAGATAAAATATCGGTAGATTCAATAGCAGCTGATATGCTAAAGGAAAAAAGTGAGAAATGTTGTGGGATAATCTTTTTTGTACATTATAAAGATGTGTCTGTTTTACCTTATCTGCCAAGGCACCTTCTGATTGGTTTAATAAAGAGCGGAATCACCAATAGCTAGGCTGGAAAGGAGGGCAAGACTTCTGGGGAGAGAGGAACTCAGGGGGAAGAATCAGAGAAGAAGGTATTTGCCAGAAAGACATGGAGAAGTCAGATGTACAGTATGGGAGACAGAAAACAAGCCACATGGCAGAATGTAGATTAGTATGAATGGGTTAATTTAAGTTATAAGAGCTAGTTGGTAATAAGCCTAAGCTAAGGCCAAGCTTTTGTAATTAAAAAGACTCCATGTCATTATTCTGGAACTGGTATTCCAAAAGGAAATCTTGTTACAGTTTTATTTTTGGGACATCACGGCTTAGGAACACAGATTTGGTTACTACAAATTCTATGTTCCAATGTGGAGGCACTTTCATGACATACAGTCTTACAGAACAAAGGCATAAGTCAAGGCAAGTTTAAAATACATTAGTGGGTACATCAGGCTATATAAACCTAGGTAGTTTTATATGAAGTCTTAAAACAAATATTACTTTTCCTAAAGGAAAATTTCAAAACTAAACATAAAAAATTAGACTCCTATTTTAAGAATTTTTAGTGGACAGGAGTAGGTCATATCTTCTTTCATCATTGCAAATAATAGATCCTAAAAGGGAATTTCAAAACACACTGTCAATCCAAAGAGAAGAGTACAGGTAGAGAAGAGCCAGAACTACTTACCATGAGTTGTTTAGCAAAAAGGCTGGCACCCGATCTAAAGATCTAAAGTGGAGTATTAAGCCACACCACACAGTGTGCATAGTGAGTGACCATGAGTGCACATTAGAGAAGGGGAAAAGCAACTCCCGAACACTGCTACATTCTCATATTATTTAAATTTTAAATGACAATCAAAGGCTTGACACAAGAGATTTTCAGGTCAGTGTGGTAAATATCCTGTCAGGTCCCAGCTTTGCAATACTGTTTTCACTGTGGGTAATAAGAGAAAATAAGAAGGGAAGACATTAAATATGAGGTTCACTCCCTGCTTGGATAATGTTTCCTGTTTGTGTTACTACATTTCAACCATAAAATAATTCAACATTTGGAATTCATATTGTACTTACTGCTTCCCTTGCTTTTAAAAACAAAACATTTTTGTTATTAGCGGTTATAAGTATATTTTTTCAATGACAGATTTTTTTTTTGTTTCCTGATAGATTTGAAAGTGCCACTGGAAGTCAAGAAAAATAATGAAACATTTATATCAACTGTCTTGATATTGCAATGACCTTAACTTCCCGAAAAGAAAAGAAAAAAAAACAGTAAAAACAAAACCAGGGTCTAAACTCTTATGAGATTTTCTAACCACTCTGTGCTTTAATATTTTTATAAAAGAGGAGCATGAATAATATTTGCTCCGTAGGGGTTTTATGAGGATTTCAGACTGGCCTATTTTTTAGTTAAGCTTGAGAAGCCCTTCTCAGAGCTTCTGAATTTAATTTTCTACTCAATAGGGTTATCCAGCAATGAATTTGTCAGCTTTAGAGGGCAATCACTGGTCTGTCAGCTTCCCATTGCCTTTTCCTTCTGACAACCAACAATGTACTTCATATCACCCATGTCTCATGTCTCTTAACTGTGCCTTGGAGTTTTCTCTTGACTTTAAATACTTTCATTGAACATGGAATAATGCCAGGACTGTAGCTTTCAATCAATGACATCATTTGCAAACAATGCCCTATCACATGCAATAATTGTAAAGCCTGTGCTATGCATTGAGTCCCACAGTTTTTCCCACAGAGGTAAAGTTTAGTGCCACTAATGGCAACCACCTTTTTTTATTTGTCTTATCTATCTCTCTTCTTCATTTCTCCATCATGGCTGCTTGCAAATGCAAATTTTTGACTATATGCGAATTTTTGTCTCAGAATGTGCTTCTGGGAAACCCAAATCCAAATATCCTGGGATACTTTCTCCAATCTGGTATGTATGATTCATGTAACTCCTCTGTTGAATCTCTTATCTGTCTAACCTGGTTATGGAAGGATGTCAAATAATGATCTTGGCTGTGCCTTAACAGAGGAGCTTGTAATCACCTGTATCTCTTTCTATTCTTGAGTGAGCTTTTGGAGTCACAAAATGAAAAAGCAATAGGAAGGGACATCATTTCAAATGAGATGCCACGGGAAAGTGTTTTAAAAAGTTGAGACAATGATATATGCTCTTAGGGTGTATGAAGGATGTTCTATAACTCACTGGAGAACAGTCAATTGTTAATAAATAGCATGGAGAGAAATACTCTATAGAAAAAACAACGCCTCCAGGAGGTGGTGGCGCACGCCTTTAATCCCAGCACTTGGGAGGCAGAGGCAGGCAGATCTCTGTGAGTTCGAGGCCAGCCTGGGCTACCAAGTGAGTTCCAGGAAAGGCACAAAGTTACACAGAGAAACCCTGTCTCGAAAAACCAAAAAAAGAAAAAAAAAGAAAGAAAAGAAAAAATACAGACTTCAGATAGACCAAATAAGTAACTATGCAAAGCTCTCATCTATAAAGGTTTTAAATGAAGCAAAATATTATTATCTTTATGACATAGAGCTAGGAAATCATTTTTTAGATAAAGCATTGTTGTCAAAATTAATGATACTTTGATAAAATAACAGTTAATCATCTATTTGTCATAAACAACAGCGCAGATACCACGTGCCGGGAATAGAAGAAATATTTGCAATATTGAACACTTAGAAAAAAGTTAACAAAAACATAAAGGTCATGCAAATCATGACATATTATAGATATTGAATCAGAAAAAAGTAGAACATGGGCAATACAGGGAAATAAAGAAGGAAACTCAAAAACTTTAGGCATAAAGATACACAGAATATATATTAGCACAGATATGAAAATTAATATCAGAACCAACATATATGTATTTTAGACTGGAGAAATCCATGAATTCAGTTCTTGTTGCATTTTGGTATCATAGTTCAGTCTGTCCAGATTGATGGATTACTGTACACTGTTAAGACAAATAACACACAGACTTGTTTAAATCCACCAAGGTTTATTTATTGCTACATGTAGAGTTAATATCAACCTTCTGTTTCCTGCACTCAGAAGTCCAAATTGATACAGCACATCCAGTGACCATTATCAATCACTATCAGTGAAAAAGGGAACTATATCTGAAGAGAAAATGCAGGTAGAGATGGGATTGAGGGCTCAAGGATGGAACATTCCACAGATAAATAATGATGTATCACTTTTGCCCTTAATAAGACACAATACCTACATATCTTCAGTTTCATTGAGTAGTAGGAATCCTTGCACATTTTTGGGGGGTTGGAAGTAAAAACCTTTGAGTCCATATTGAAGAACAAGCTAGTCTTAATTAGTCAAGTGCATGGATAGAGAACAGCTCTATTCTTTCCCCATTTTTAGATGTTTTGTAACATTTTCTCACTGAAGGCTGAGGTCAGCTCTCCCTATGTGCTCCTCTCCTAGATTGCTATCAGACTTTAAGCTTTGTGTTCTATTAAACCCTTCACTGCATTAGCAGTTGGAAATAGAACTTGGTGTTAGAATTATCAATGCCACTGATGCAAGACATTTGGGACCCTTTAGTACTTCTTTAAAAAAATAAAACATTCACTCCTACATTTTGTTTTTGATAGTGCCAGGTGCCTTTTATTCTAAAAAATTACAAAAATTCAAAACTAAAATCATAAATTTCTTCTAGATGTTTCTCAGTTGTAGAGAAGAAGTGATGTTTAGTTCCTCTGTCTTCAAGACATGGATTATGCTGGCTGCCTGGATTTTTTTCCCCCTTTCCTCATTATTTGTAAAGTTCTCACCCTTCTGGGCCAAATATTTTCATCCTGTTGTGCTTCTTGAATAATAGTTTGCTTAGATGGCAAAGAAAAAGAAAACAAGGTATAAAAAACATCTAGAGTGAACCTTCTCCATTCATGTTTCTGAGCAATATTTGTCCAAATTCTTAAGGCTCTGATCCAAGTCAGAAAATCTGCCTGTGGCTGAAGCCTGTGGATGCTCAGTGAGCCATTGAAGTGCACCCTTGTGGAGTCTGTTTCTTCTTAGTAGGAATTAATCTTTTGGGAATGTCAGATTGTCACTAAGACAGATACTCATAATGAAAAATTAAACTTTGGTGAAGTCATGGAAATAAAAGTAAATGGGCAGCTATTCTCTTTTAGTGTTCTGTACCTTGCAGAATGTTCAGTTCCTTTAGTATCCAATGTTTGTTGACTCTAAACTTGTCTCTGTTGACTGTTTCCAACTTGAGAGTAATTTATCAGCATTGGAGACATTTAATGTTCTCCACCTTGTCCCTAGGATCTAACATTCTTAGTAATAATTTGTTTACCTAAAGAATACATAGATGTCAGCCCTGACTTTGTAGAGAAAGTGAAAATACATTGGGCCTCTGCAAATCTCAAACATAAATTAGTATCAAAAATGAGGAAACATAGTTTGTAAGGCTAGAAGCAAGCAAGATCCAATTATGAACTGAGGAGTGATTATCAGTATGAAGTAATTGTTCAGGGTTTGTTACTTAATTGAAAGTCTATTGTCTTGTGTTTCATAGTGTGACCTTATTTGGAAATATGGCCATTTCAGGTGTTAGGAGGAGGTTATATAAGAATATGTTTGGTCAAAATTCTACCACAATTGTTACACTCACTAAAAGGGAGAAGTTAGGATATAAACAAGCACCCAGGGAGAATACTGTGTAGAGAAAGAGTTAGGATGTCCAGTTTGGGAAAACCAGAGATTATCAGCAAACCACCAGCCACAGGCAGTGTTTGTGGCTTATTCGTTCATGGTTTTGGAAAAGATTCAACTCTACCACCATATTTACTCAGGGCTACTTCTCTCCAGAACTGTGAGTCAACAACTTTCTACTAATTGAACCACTCAGTTCCTTGTAAGCAAGTATCATCAGGAACAAGATTCTTGTTTTTAAAAGTGAATTCTGAATAGCTTAGAACATTTTCTATCATACTCACCTACAAACAAAGAGATGAGTCTTCTGATGTACACTATTAGGAATACCCAAGCAGCACTTGAAGCGTTACTGCATTGGTAAGGTTGTGTACATAAGGAAATGTGGCAGAAGGACATGTTCCTAAGGAGAAAGCTGGGTAAGTGCATGAAATGTCCCTGTTTGGTAACCTACCATGTTACAAACCCTAAGAGGATTTCCTCAAAGGTCTGATTAAGTGGTGCATAACCAGCTATACTTCCCAGTCTTTATTTTCTTTTTCTTTTTTTATTTACTCTTTATTTTCTGTATCCTAAGTTAAAAACCTTAGTAAGTTCTAGGGATACAGAAGTACTTATTTCTAAATGTTAGTAATTATTTGGTTCTATATTCTTTAAAAATAGGAAGACTCTGAGTGTCAGTGGCTGAAGCATGACTCAGAAACAAAAGCTGTGTTGACCACTGTTAATTTATGTGTTCTCACTTTTGTTCTTCTTTGTAGGGAGCCAATTACATGACAAGATGAAGATGTCACCTGGAGGACTGGTTAGGAGACTCAGGTCAGCACAGAGATGATCCCAATGCCCAGCTAAAGGACAGAAAGGGGATTCTTCTAGAAACAAAATTTCCTTTCCTTTCCTTTTTCCTTTTCTTTCTTTCAATGTTTTTCTCTTTTATTGAAAGTAGGGTTTTTTTTGATAAAATGTATCTTGATTATGGTTTTCCCTCCCTCTATTCCTCCCAGTTCTTCTCACCTCTTCTCCCATCTATATTTACCCCCTTTCTGTCCCTCATTAGAAAATAAATAGGCTTCTAAGGGATCCTGCAGGATAGATATACATATGAAATAACTGAGGCAGCAAGCACAGGGCCTGGATAGGTCTGCACCAGATGGAAGCCAGGGTCCTAGATTTGAAACTTGAAGTGGACATATGTTTCCATCCCTAACCTGGAATCTATCTGCAGTTTAAACAGAATTAATTATGTTTAAAATCAAGTGTTTATGTCATAACACAGGCATACACACACACACACACACACACACACACACACACACACACACACACAGAGAGAGAGAGAGAGAGAGAGAGAGAGAGAGAGAATCAAATGATAAGGAAAATGAAATATGAAATATGAAGTAGTTGAAGAGGATTTTTTTCATAATTCCTTGAAGGGACTATTTTGATAGTCCATTTTTCTTTTTCATCATCAAAATTGAAAAGGAACACTCATTTTAAATTAGATAGAGTGGAAGCTGTTCACAGGACTCTTTCCCTTCTGACGCTGTTGCTTTCCCACATCCTACACTGACTCGTTTGAAACTTCATGCTGCCCATTGAAAGCAAGGGGGAATTTTTAGACATATATTGACCTACTGGCATTTGAGGCTTGTGTGGGAAAGTATGCCTCAGCCACAGGCAATTCCTGTTGGCATCTGTACTGCAGCAGCATCTTAGCCCATCCTTCTCCTCTTCAAAGAGTAATGAAACACAAGCTTTGTGAAAAGAGAGCACCCATTCTGTGCTCCCAAGTAGCTCTCCTCCTAACAAGGGATGGCAATGAACTTGTGCTTCCAGATATAATAGGGAGGTTTTGAGCATTTATTTCACATTTATGGTAGCTGTGATGGATGCCAGACTAGTACTCTAATTTTGTCATTTGAGATGGTAAAACACTTCTTAGATTATCGGCAAGATCTGTGGAGACAACAAAGTTAGAACAAATAAATTACATGAAGAAGTACAAACAGAAAAAGGGAAAGGTGAAGAAGGAGACTCATGGGTCATACACTGTAGACTGAACAGCCAAATGTGTGGATGTGTTCACTCTCTACTTAAAATCTACGAATTTTATTTTGCTTTTTACTTTACTTGATTTTGTATTCTTTGTTTCTCCCTTCTTGTAAACAGATAAAAATTTGGTTATTCCAAAGAGCAATTACATATACTTAGGTGGACATACATTTTTACAAGACAGACTTTTGTCTTTGTTTGTCTATACAAACTTTAAAAGCCACAGACAATCAAACTGAATTTTTTATTTGCTGTTACTGGTCATCTAAATATTTGTCTACTCACTGAATTAAGATTTAAATCTGAATGGCTTTGAATATGCCAAAATAAAACCATTAAGTAGTGTTAGAAGTGTTGTTATACACAGTACACTCTGTAGTGATACACACAAAGTGAATGCTGTTCAAATAGAGAACATTTATATTTTGATTTTTAATTATTGTGTTTCAGGGGGTGATATGTTAGGCAAAAGCTCTGACTTTCCCTTAATTTTGTCATATTGTTTTTAGAAGAATAATTCAAAATGACCTTGTTATGGTTTGAATGTGAAATGTCAGCCACACACTAATGTGTTTGAACACATTTCCCAGATGGTGGCATTGATTTTGGAGGCCCCAGAACCTAAAGCCACCTTCTTTAGCCATACCTAAATCAAACCTTTTCTTTCTTAGGTTGTTTCTGCCCTGTATTTTTGTCATGGGATAAGAAAGGTAACTGATATAGAACTTAAGAAGTTAATGATGTTTGAATTTCTAACCCTCAATGAAACTTATTATTTGCATTACAACAGGTAGTTGCAGCCAAAAGAACTCAGAAAGGAAGGAGAAAACAGAAATTGAAAGTCTTCTATGAAAAGTCTTCTAGAAGACTTCTAGTAGACTAGTAATAATGCAGGCTAAATCATGAGGCAAACATGCTTAGCCTTTGAGCACTTAACAGGTCAAGAGTTCCTCACCTCACATGTTTTTGTTTCATCTTCTCCCCAAGTATTTCACAGCTGCACTTGGACCTCAGTGTGGTTGGAACCAAATCCAAACCTTTGTTGTTCCATCTCCTGTCAAATTCATAATATTGACATCGCTGTTGAGTGATCCTTGATATTCTCTGGATCTGTTTCCTTTTCTAGTGAACATTTCAAAGGAATTTGTTCTACCGTAAACTTGTGATCATGTTTTTACCTACCTGTGCATTGACCCATTGAGACCTCTCCCATTTCACTGAGAAAAATCAACAGGGAACTCTTGGCCTCCACTCACACATCAGATCTTACTCATACACCAGATCCCACTCACACAGCAGATCTCACTCACTGCAAACACTTGGTTCTTCTCTCCTTTTGTGTCTCAGCTTCCAGTTCTTCACCAGTATTGCCAGATGTCATCACATAAATTCTGTGTGGTCACTTTAAAAAAATATTGATAAAAAATTGCTAAGAATTCCACACTTAAATTTTTTAATTTCACTTTTATTTTGACTTTTGTGAAATGCATGATTTCAGTTTGTTTGATATCATGAGAAAAATTCTCCACAAGACCATTTCGACAAAATCACCTATATTCTAACTATATTTTATAATTAATTTCAAAGTAGAAAGTTAGAACACACAAAATGATGATTGTTCACTTTATCTGAATTTGAATTCTCTATTGTAAATTAATCAACTCATTCCCATAAAGAACAGTATTGCATTTCCCCTTCAAAAATGAAATTTTGATGGATGGCACGGAGACATGAAGGTAAAGCAAGAAGCTATACCTAATGGTATCAGCGTATAATCTCAGCTATTGAGGAGCTGAAGGCAATATATTAGCAAGTTCAAAGCCTTCTTGTTCTTCAGAATGAGTTCAAAACTGAGGAGGTGAACTTGATGAAACTATGTCTTAATACTAGTAACAAGAAAGAAAAAAAAGGAAAAATTTAAGAAAGATAAAGGAGGGAAGGAGAAAGAGAGAGAGAGAGAGAGAGAGAGAGAGAGAGAGAACACAAAATATGTTTTTTGTTTTTCTTTTAACATGGAAAGGAAAAAGGGGAGAAGGGATAAGAAAAATCAGATTACGATGGGCAGTGGTGGTGCACGCCTTCAATCTCAGCACTCAGGAGGCAGAGACAGGTGGATCTCTGTGAGTTCGAGGCCAGTCTGGTCTACAGAGCGAGATCCAGGACAGGCACCAAAATTACACAGAGAAACTCTGTCTCAAAAAAACAAAAAAATAAAAATAAAAAAAATGAAAATTAAAAAAAAGAAAAGTAAAAGCAGAGTAATACATAGGGTCAATATGACCAAAGCACATTGTATTCAGGTATGGAAATTTAGCAATGAAACCTCTTACTTTTGCTATTCTGTACGTAAGACAGACACTGCTAAAAATTATAAGCTTCAAAATGTCCAGTTTTAGGGTTTGGGAAATAAAACACACCCCCACACCACAGATTGTTGGTGGACCACATTTAAAAGAAAACATTCTTGATGATGAAAAATGTTTCCAAAGAGTATGTCATTGGCCTTATCTTGGAAAGGATCTCTTCCATGGAACATAATTACTCTTTAATATCGTTCACAATTGGAAACAGCCTCGTACTCCCATCATCTTGATACCAGTGCATGTAAACCCACCCTTCTCCCAGAACTGATTGTTGCACGACATAATTTGAACCAGAAATACTTAAGTAGGGGTAACACACACCAACATTTCTTTTTGAGTTACTTAAAACAACGGGATTTTTGGCAGAAAATTGTTGCTCTTCACAAAAGTTGCTCTTTAGAGCATGGATCAACATCAGCCAATATTTCTTCTTAACTTCTCCAAGATCCCTGAAAGGGTGGGAACATTGTGGAGATAGATCAACAGTCTCCAGATTCCTGGTTGCTAATACTTTGTGAAATGCCTGATTTTAATTTTCCATATCCACATTGGCAAGTTAGCGCACTACATTGTTTAACTTCTCAAGAAACACATTGCAGACTCAAGTCAGCAATCATTTGTTAATAACTTCTACTTTTTGAAACTTTAATAGCATCAAGGGACCCTTTTCAGTCACCTTCATTTTACAGACAGAATTAGTGGCTATCGTTCTTCCCAAGCAGTTAAAAAGCGCCATGAACACACTCATGCAAACAACATGATTCCACTCAAAGCAATTAGAGGCAAAACTAGACTATGACATCAGGACACTCTTCAGGAAACTACTTTTCCAAATGGGCTTCTCCATCTCGTGGGCCACCAGCAGCACTGGGCTGAAAGAAGCTGAAAATCTAATATTATAGGAAACATTAGCACAATGGGAAGTAGGCACCCATGCCTGACAAACATGAGGCCAGTACAGGAGCAAAAGCACAGAGGAAAGCGAGACCACACCAGGAGACATTTCCAAAACTTAGACACCTTTGGTACCTGGCTATTATCAAATGAGCATGAACGGCCGAGAGATGCTCAAATCAGCCAGCTGAATAATACTGGCAAGAATATGGCCCTTCCAGTTCCTTCTTCTTTCTACATGTTGGGCAACCCTCATCCAAAATTACGGAAGACATTTTTCAGAGTTTAGCTTATTTCAGATTTTAGAATATTTGCGTGTACACAATGAAATGTCTTGGAAGTGAAATTCAAGTATAAACATAAAATTTACTTATGTTTCATGGGCCCTGTGTACACATTTCCTGAATGTAATTTTACACAATTCATTTAGTGCACCTTCATTTTTTGCTATTAACCCTTTGGGTCAGCTGCTGAGTTTTTTTTTTCCCCTATAACATCATGTGGGTGCCCAAATGGTTAGGATTTTCTGGATTTCAGGTTTTGGATTTTTGGGTTAGGGATATTCAACGTATACAATGCTTCAATTCCAGGGACCTGCCCTTATTACAAAAGCATTCAAGCTAGTGATAAGCCTTCCTTTCAAACTAAACATAATCCTGGGAATATTTAAGAAGATTATTAGTCATCTATTCTTTATTTGAATTTATGGCCTTATGTAACCAGATTACTTTCTTCCTAATATTGACCTGATAATCACAGAAAGAAAGAGAAACACTCAAGTTAAAACTTTTATTTTATTATTATTATTATTGTGTGTGTGTGTGTGTGGTGAGGGGGACATGTTATGTACAGTACGAGTGTTGAGGTCTGAGGACAAATTTGTGGAGTCCATTCTCTCCTTACATCCTTATGTTGGCAGAAGAGATCAAACTCATGCTTACAGCATGCTAATGCATCCATAGCCTCTGCCACTGAGCTACAATGCCAACCAAGCTGCGCTGATTTCTAATGAGATTTTTAATTTCATTAATTCGTTTGTTTATCTATTTATTTATTTCTGCAAATGATAACTTCAGTCCCTTTTCAAAGTTTTGGGCTTCATAACTTAGAGGAGAAAAGGTAGAATGTTGGGCTTGGGGCTCTGTAGTGGTGGAAACAGAGACTCGCTTAGAGGGAAGAGTGGGTACCAAGCATTCCCCGTGAGCTAGCTGGTGGCTAAAGCCTTGAGTTCCTCTCTCTACTTTGCTTGTGCTCATGCTTTGAGGAAAATGTGCCAATGACTCCGTTTATTAAGTGAAACACTTGTTGTTGAGAAAGATTTAGTAAAATGCCAAGTCTCTTTGGATGTCTCTAGATTTGCCTGTGTTTATTTTGAAATATGGCATCATTACCCTTTACATAGTTTTCCTAAGATTACCCCAGCCCTAAACACAGCAAAAACACAGACACATATACACACATACACACTCTCTGTCTCCCCCAACCCTCTTGACCCAATTAAGCATCAATTTCTAAAATCAAATAATGTATTCCACAGAGGATAAAGAGAGCATATTAGCTGACAAGGGTGGAAAGTATTCAGACTGCTTCTATTATACTCTATCAGCTTTTAAAAACTTGACATGAATTCCTTTCCTCTATAATTGTAATATGTGACATGAAACATTTTTTTTTTTGCTTTAAAATAGATATGGGTATATTTCGGGTATGATGCAGAATTCAGTTTTAGACATTTTCAAGAAAGATTCGATATCTTGGGGATCGCATCCGCTTATATCATTAGATTGCTAGCGTGTAAATTTCTTCTTTCTTTTAAAGTGTGTGTGTCCTGAGGTATGACACTACTGTTAGGGAAGTTGGCTACAATGCAAAAAGTTCTGGGTTTGATGTCCTCATGAACTAGGAATAGTGACACTCACCTGCAATTACAGCACTTGGGAGGCAGAGGCTGGAAGGTCAGAAATTCCAGATAATCTTCAGCTCCATAGTGAGTTTGGGGTCACCTTAGGCTACATGAGACCCTGCATAAATAAAATAAATAAAATAAAATATGAATCTATCTGTAGAAAAACAATTAAAGTCTTTGAATAGCTTTGTTTTGGAACGAGATCATCTATTAAGAAGATAGGCAAACACATTATTGGCTTTCTCTTTCTTCATCTAGAAACCAAGGAGATAGAAATAATACTTCCTGATTCTTTTGTGTAGGCAGTTAGACTGACATCATCAGTTTTGACTGACAGTGCTGGAGGTCTTAGAACCATACTTCCTGGCTTACATTTGACAGGAACTTTGCTAACAGATGTGGGGAGGGGCAGCCTGTGGGATTCCTTGAGGTAATGTTACGTTGGAACAAAAATATCTAGAAAGGTTTTATAGAAATGCCAGGCATTTTAGTAGGTCCTTAGGAATTCCTGTAGAAATGCTCCACTTAGAAACTATGACTTTTAAATGTGAAAATTTCAACCGTGATTTTATCATGGCATGTTTTATCCTCTGAAAAATATTTTAGAAACCACCTAGAGATATAAATTCTCCCATAAAAATGGTGTACTTCCATCATAATGAATGTGAATGCCCTCAAATCTAACAGAATCATATTCACAGCAAATATAAAAGTAATTTTCATTTTGATGCTAATAATTTATAGCAGGAGATTTATTCAACAACTTCACTACTTGCAATGCCTTAGGCATTCCTTGCTTAAGAGACAAACAAACACACACAATAACAGGTAAGACACTTCTGGCACTATACACTACTGTCACCCCATGGCTTCCTTTATTTATTTATTTTTTGGTTAATATTACTGATTTATGATAACTCAAAAGCAAACCTAATGGATTTGTCTTGCAGATGGATACAAATATTTCTTTTCTTTTCTTTTTGTTTTTTCGAGACAGGGTTTCTCTTTGTAGTTTGCACCTTTCCTGGATCTTGCTCTGTAGACCAGGCTGGCCTCGAACTCATGGAGATCTGCCTGCCTCTGCCTCCTGAGTGCTGGGATTAAAGGCATTTGCCACCACCACCCTGCCAAATATTTCTTTTAGGTAATAAGGAAGACCAGCACTCGGGAGGCAGAGCCAGGTGGATCTCTGTGAGTTTGAGGCTAGCCTGGGCTACAGAGTGAGTTCCAGGAAAGGAGCAAAGCTACACAGAGAAACCCTGTCTCGAAAAACAAAACAAAACAAAACAAAAAAAGGAACACAATGGAAGGAGAGACAATGTGACAGTCAACATATCTCCTCAAATGAACTCTCTACAATTCTTCAACTAGTAGCCAGAGTGTTATTTATGTCTGGTCAGACACTCATCATCTGTCCATGGATGAATTAATAGTTCACAGCAAAACTCAACTGTAGGTCCAGATATAATCCAAATGGCTGCAGTACTGTCACTTTCTTCTCTTATAATGATGTGTCAGAGTAAATGTGCTCAGAACATTTTATTTTGGGAAAACAAAAGAAACAGCTCTTTTCTTGAGATAAAACAGAAGCCTAGAATTCACCTCAAGATAAAATTGTTGGACTATCCAGTCCTAGATTCTCCCAAACAAATGAAATCTCGGGCTGATTCATTTCTAGCATCAATTTGTCGGAGCTGTGTTGGGCCCAGGTGTTTGGTTCAGTATTTTTGCCAGACCTGTCTGTGAGGCTGTTTATGTATGAAAGAGACATTGACTTGATAATCTGAGTGGTATAAATGACCCTTTCCAATGTGAATAAGCCTCATGTTATCCATTGGTGGCTTGGACACAATAAAATTCCAAGGGCGAATTTTGTTTTTATCATTGGGAGGAACATCAGTCTTCTTCTCTTATGAGACTTGGATTTGTGTTTAAACTTGCTTTAAACAAGTGGTTTTTAACCTTCCCAATGCTGTGACTCCTTAATACAATACAGTTCTTCAAGTTGTAGTGTCTCTCAACCATAAAATTATTTTCATTGCTGCTTCATAAGTGTAATTTTGCTACTATTATGAATCACAATGTGAATATCTGATGTGAAGACTGTCTTGGGTCGTCCCAGTGGAAGGTCATTCAGCCCCAAAGGCTCGTGACCCACAGGTTGAGAACCACTGCATTAAACCCTTATTATCTCTTCTCCTAGTTCTCAGGCCTTACAACTTGAACTGAGAGAATAAAATGTGATCTTCTGGGTTTCCAGCTTTCCTATGGAAGTTCTTCAACTTGTACACTTGTATCATGAACCAATCACTTACAGCAAATTTTATCTATTTAGTATCAGTAAATTTACTATCCAATGTTTATCTATATATCTATCTATTTAACTATCTATCTATTATCTATCTATTAATCTGTCTATCATCTATCATCTTTTATCCATAGCTCCATCTATCCATCAAGCTTTCTCATTTGTCTGGAAAATAATGACTGACAACATAAAACCTTGGCTTTACCTTTTAGACTCATTGACAGAAACAATTCATCATTGCCTTTTGCAGGCACAATGTCTGAAGATATGACATCACTCATATATATGGTTATGATGAGTAGATGTGACTTAGTATTCATCACAAAAAACTCATTTGAAAGATATTGACTATTGATGTATGTCAGTTCTTCTTACCTACACCCCCTTTTAGTACTTTTTGTAGATTATGTCTATTGCTTAAGGTTTAGCTATTCCTTTTTAATGTGACATCTCCTATAACCTTCATTAAAATTACATATATTTTCTTTTTTGTGAGTCTTTTCTGAGTCTTACTTTCACAAGTGTATTGCTAGTGAAGAAGAAAAGTTCGCAAAAACAGTAAAAGCAGATTCTCAACCTATGTTTAGGTTCTTTTTGGCTCTTTATACTGAAGAAATACTAGATTTAAAACATGATTAATATTATTCCAAGTAAAAGAACAGTAAATAAAGAATGAATGAAGAGTATATAGAATAGTAAATATCTATCCAGTCTGAGTGCACAGAACTTTTGAGGTAGCCAACCAATGTCTGATTTGACTTAAGGCTCATTCCATGAGAAGTAACCCATACCTGATACTGCTTGGGTAACAAAGAATCAGAGACTAGATAGCCAAGAGATCTAGGGTAAAACCAAACACTACTGGCCAAAAAAAAAAGTAACAATAAAGCGACTCCTAATGATATTTTCCCATACTCATAGATCAGTCCCTTATCCAGTCACCATCAGAGAGTCTTCCTCCAGCAGCAGATGGGAACTAAGGCAGAGACCCACAACTGGACATTGAAGAGAGAGTTCAGACTAAGTTCTCTATCAAATCCCTCAACCCAGAGCTCAGGGAATTCTGTGGAAGAGGAGGAAAGATTTTAAGAGCCAGGGGGGATAGAGAACACCAGGAGAACAAGTGTTCTGAATCAACTAAGCAAGGTGCATGTGAGCTCAGAGAGACTGAAGCAGCAAGCACAGGACCTACTTGGGTTGGTACCAAGTCCTCTGCATATTTATTATAGCTATTAGCTTAATATGTTCATGAGACTGCTGAGTATGAGAATTGTGGGGCCCATAGAGGCTCCCTAGTAAGGCCTTATTTGAGGTCAGAAAGTCTGAGCTTGCTTTACCCAGCAGGGCTCCATAATAGGATTATTTGGCCAAGGGTGTGGTTACCAGGTGTTTTGAAGGGTCTACACTTGGTTGTACATCGTGCTTTGATCTTAAAGGAGGAAGTCGTTTGCCTCTCCCCTTGCTGATGTATAAAAATTCCATCACGATTAAACTTGAAGTGACTCAGGGCCCTCCAGAAACCATCCTGCATCTCTGTCTTTCTCATCGTCTTGGTCTATATTTCTCTCTAATACTTCCTCACTCCTCGCCGCAAGAACTCTTTGACAGGTTGGAGCTGGCCTTCAACAGAATGAGTGGGTCCCTGGTTCTTGTGCTTACTCTTGGGACTCTTTTCCTCCTTCTGGGTTGCTGAATCTAACTTTAATATAGTAGTTTTGCTTCATCTTATTACATTTTATTTTGTTATGTTTGGCTGTTATCTCTTAGAAGCCTGTTCTTTTCTAGTGAGAAACAGAAAGGGAGTGGATCTAGATGGGAGGGGATATGGTAAGGAACTCAGAAGAGTAGAGGGAGAGGAATCTATAATTAGGATACGTTGAATGGGATAAGAAACTATTTTCAATAAAAGGAGAAAAAAGAATTGAATATTAACAGAAAAAGAGTATGTGGAATAGTAAATAAGTATCAAATATGAGTAAAATTTGATTGCTTAAGTTATAAGTTATAAGAAAATAATAATTATAATCCCTGTGTGTTTTAAAATGTATCTAAAATAAATAATATCATTAAAAGATTGTAAATTTTTATTTTTGCATATATGGATAATGTGAATATAATTAATATCATTGAACTATATATTAAAATGTTTAAAGTTTTTGGTATTATTATTATTATTATTGTTATTATTATTTTATTTTGAGACAGATGCTTACTACGTAGCCCTAGGTGGCTTGGTAGTCTCTATGTAGACCAGGTTGTGGTTAAACTCATAGACATCCATCTGCCCCTGCCTTTCAAGGTCTAGGATTAAAAGTTTATTGCTATTTTTAAAAAGACCTTTAACAACCAAAACAAAAATAATAATGGAATGTGTTACTAACAGGTTTGCAGAAGAGAAATGGAAAAAATAAAAATACATGTTCAGAATAACATAGGCTGGAGGCTAGAGCTGTAATTCAGTCTCTAGTACTGCCAAAACGAACTTGAAAATTAAATAAAAATAAAAAATATACTGTGACAAAACTGAAATTAAGATGGAAATAGAAACAACAGCAAAATGGAAAACTTACAAAGTCCTTGCACAATCAAGATGAAGGGAAAATCTTCAAAGTAAGCATTTCAAACAACCTGAATGCAAGAAAGAAATCACTTGGAAATTAGAAAACATTTTTAACTAAATATAATGATAACTAATTGTCATATAAAAATCTATTGAGGGGGTACAGAGGTGGCTCAGTGGTTAAGAGGACTGGCTGTTCTAGAAGAGTTTTATTTCTGTCACCCACACTCAGCAGCTCACAAACCACCTGTAACTTCAGCTCCAGATCTGATGCCCACTTCTGGCCTCCCTTGGCACCACACACATGTAGCATACAAACACACACACACACACACACACACACACACACACACACACACACACACACACTAAAAATAAAAATAAATCTTAAAAATGTTTTAAATGATGCATGATGCATTGAAGAAAGTTAAATATAAATGTAGAAGAAAATTTGGAAGTTTAACAATCTTAATTCCTATGTGATAAAGTAGAAAGAAAAGTTGAACCTGGCCTGAGAAGATCACTCAAGCAGATAGAACACATGGTTTTATTGGAAACACATTTTTTTTTGGAAAATTTTACTTTCTATATTAGTAGTTAATAGTGTGATTTAAGTGGAAACCCAAGGAATGGCATCTTAAATGAAGGCATTGTAAAGTAATAGAAGAGTCGTCTAGACAGAAAGGGACTAAATCTGGGAGTGCTTGTTGTATTTCAAATGAAAATTTTGTCATGAATTTCAAAACATTTTTATTATAAATATTAAACGATTTGACTTTTGTGTGTATCTTGAAGTAGATGTAGTTTTCCTTTTTTAAAAAATTCATTTTACATATCAACCCCCGATTCCCCTGTCCTCCCCCACCCCCTGTTCCCACATCCTCCAAGCCAAGGTCTCCCATGATTGGAAAAAGTACAGAGACAACTAGCCAAACTAGTAGAAACACATGAACTGTGGACCAATAGCTGAGTAGTGGGTAGTTTTAAGGGACTCTGAAGTGGGGTGAGGCATGGAGTGTTCTCAGCACTAACAGCCTATGCTAGATACAATCAGAAGAATGTCTGGTGAGAGTTGAGATGCAGAGCTGGATGGGGGAGGAGAGAGTACCTTAAATGATGCAGCAAACATTTTGGAGTCTGAATTTACAATAATATTTTGAGCACCTAATCTCCAAAAGTAAAGTCTATCTTTATAGTTAAAAATAACTATCAAAATAGTTAAAGTCATATAGAATATCTGAAATGCAAATGAAAACTAGGCATTGTGTAGAAGAGTTTCTGATGTTTTATCTGGATTTTAGAACTAATAAATCAAAGAAGAATAAAAAGAAGAGGAGGAAGGGGAGGAGGGCAAAAAGGAGGAGAAAGAGGAAGAGGAAAGGAAAGAGAAAACAGCAGGATCCCCATTATCATCAGGGTTTTGTCTAGAGCAAGCTTACCATGAAGCATGCTATGAAAAATTAATGATTGATGCAGGATGGAGAGATAGTTTCTTCAGTAGAGTAGTCATTGGTATGTTGCCTCACACTGCTTAAAGGAACTCCCACCATGATCCTGTACTCATCTCTAATGAAAATCATTGAGTCACAAAAGGAAAAATGACAAGACTGTAGAAGTGGGGCTACTTGGAGAGAAGAAGGGGATTAGTGGAAGGGAGAGGAGGAAAATAGAGCACATGGTGAGGGGTGAATATACTGAAATACAGTTTGTACATGTATGAAGACTTAATAACATAACCAGTATTGTTTACTGTTAATATGCATAAATAGAGATAATTTGAAATAGACCATGGTATTATTATGTTATACGCAAAGACTTCTTTAGATATTTTACATGTGTGAGTGTTTTTCCCTCATGTATGCATGTGAACCACATGCATGCCTAGTTCCCACAGAGGTTGATTCTCGTGGAACCGGAATTATGAATAGTTGTGAGCCACTTTGTGGGTACTGAGAACTGAATCCAGGTCCCCTGCAAGAGCAATGAGTTTTCTTCACTGCTGATCCAGCCTTTCAGCCCCCAAATCTAGTCTATATTTTTCTACTTTTTAAGATTTTTTAACATTTCTATTTTATGTGTATGAACGTTTTCCTTACATGTATGTATAGGCACCAAGAGCATACAGTGTCTGCAGAAGTTAGGGGAGGACATCAGATTCCCTGAAGGTGTAGTTAGAGATAGTTATGAGATGTTATGTGGATGCTATAGCCAAATCTGTGTACTCTGCAAGAGCAAACAATGCTCTTAATTGTCTAGTCATCACTTCAGCCCAGAATTTATTCTATTTCATATACTAATTAGAGCATCTTCCCACACTGCTATTCATATGGTATCCTGGAGCCAGTTTCTATTATTAGTGAGGAATTACCATATATACTATGTATAATTTTATATATATATATTATATATATATAAAATACACATAATATATATTCTAAATTTCATAAATACATGTCTAAATACTCATCTAACATAAATTTGTGTCAACTATCAGGCATATTACAACTTATATACAGTTTTATATAGTAACTTTATTGAGTTACAGAATAATATATAAACTGTGACATTAAGATAGGCTCATTGAAGCTATAATATTTTCTTGATCCTACTATCAAAATAACACTTAATATTTTAAAAATCAAAGCTAATAAAGTATCAGTATGCATCTATACACATATGTGTATGAAAATAAATACACAAAATTTCCAGTTCACAATATAGTAAAAGAAATCTAAACTAAGCCAAGTTTTGTATTGTCAGTATTGAAGTCTCAGATTGTTGGAAGTCATCAGAGTGTTGTTTTCTTTAGTCCCTGGCATCTTTATTTGAATCCAGAGTAATAGGCATATAAACTTTACATTCTCTCAGGTCCTCATTGGCTATGAATTCTAACAACTAATTTATGACTTCCCTCTTCTGAAGATCTCACCTTACAAAACTACAAATCATGTGTTTCATTCCTTTGGAAGGTGCAGGATGGGCTGGATACATCCTCCTTCTGGGTATTGTTTCCTGTGCCCTGAGCTTCTCCCTCTTCCTTCCCTCATGCACTCGTTGATATCTGGGCTGTAACTGTGGGATCAAAAGTTATGACTTCCACAGATTTTCCAGATGTCGACATATTAGGCAAATGAATTCTTTGTGGGAATTCTTAACACTGTGGGAAGAGAAATCTTGGAAGCACAGCATGGTTGTAGCATAATTTCATCAAAGTAGTAAATATCGTGGGAACAATGTTTGATATTGGCCAAGCTCCACCAGAGGAGGTACACATTAGCCACAGACCAACCATAAGAAGTATAGAAAAATAAGGGAAATGTATGAATTAGTAAGAGGAATAGAGCAGAGAAGGAATGCCAAGAGATCCAGGCACATAAATAACATTAGTAATATTTTTTGCTGGCCTCTCTTTCTCTCTCTTATGAGTAAGTGTGTGTGTGTGTGTGTGTGTGTGTGTGTGTGTGATCTCTTGGCAGTTTTATAACCCTAGAAACATACTTACAACTGCTGTGGATATCACTCTGTATAAATAAAATGCTGATTGGCCAGTAGCCAGGCAGGAAGTATAGGCAGGACAGGCAGAGAAGAGAATTTTGGGAACAGGAAGGCTGAGTCAGAGAGACGCTGCCAGCTGCCGCCATGAGTACCAACATGTAAGATACTGGTAAGCCACGAGCCACATGGCAACTTATAGATTAATAGAAATGGGTTAATTTAAGATATAAGAAGAGTTAACAAGAAGCCTGCCACGGCCATACAGTTTGTAAACAATATAAATCTCTGTGTGTTTACTTGGGTGGGTCTGAGTGGCTGTGAGACTGGCGGGTGAGAGAGATTTTCTTGACTGTGGGCCAGGCAGGAAAACTCTAGCTACATACACACCATTCTGAGATGTTTATTTAACTTGTTCTTTATAATTTGAATAATTCACAATCACAACTTAGTCATTTTTACCACATTAATCTCATTGTCTTTCCTTCATATATATATGAATGAGTTATCCAGTTAAAAATGTTCCCTTTCTCTCAAGATATCAATAAATGGATGAGAAAGCTAAAGAGGATCACAGGCTTGTTTAGTACATTTTATTTGCCAGTAAGAAACTCTCTTATAAACTAACAGTTGTTGAAGATTATTAAGCAAATTTATTTATTTTTAGTTTTCCACTTTCAAAGTATCTAGCATATGCTAATATTCTCAACAAATTCTTACAACCTTGCTTCTTTCCTTTGCATCATTATTATTCCTTTTATCCAGTGACCTTAATAGGTCACACCTTAATCTAGCTTTCCAAATATTGTGAATCAACAACTGTTCATATAATGAATATTTTAGTCTCTGTATCATCTCCATTCAAAAGTTCTCATCTTCCCATGTTTCTAAATATATAAATACTTCAAACAACAGATGGCAAATGGCAGCACCAATGAGCACAGAAATCAATTCAATTCTTTTAAACATGAAATGGCCTTGGGGCGAGCATCAGAAAAACAGAAAAAGGAAAGCTTGGAAATTTTCAAATAAAAGAAAGGGCTCACTGTATTTTTTGTGCAGTTTGACATGCCTTTAATTGGGCAAATAAAATTGACACAATGAGAATCAGTTAAATTTTTAGTTCTGAATCAAGCTAAATAGGTCACATTGAGAGTGTCACTGGGGTCTAGGTTACCCGTTTTGGCTAAAAACAGTAAGTAGCAGAGTTTTGTGTTAACTGCTACTCATCTTCATTAAAATGGAGACAGAAGTATCGCTTTGCTTTTAGGAAACTCTGCAAAGTGTTATAATCAAACACAACAAGCAAGACTTTAGGCTTGAATGGCTCTGGGATGACATTTATTTTCTGAGGGCTTTTCAGTGTGCTTACAGATCTGTTGTGTCAGTATTCATTCATCCCACATGACTTTCTCCTTAGTATATGAGTATGTGTGATTGTGAGAAGTTTATAATAATGTACTTTAAATAGCTTCAGGTATTTTTTAAGATGTATGTAATTTTTTATATTAGGTGACAATTCAATACAATATTTGAATACATCTTAAAATTTGATTGCAATGTCCATTTTCTATCACAAAACAATTAACTTTCTACACTGTTTCTTTATACTACAATCTCCCAGGCAAAGGTAGGGGGTGGGGAGACATATTAAAAGCAAAGAGCATAGGAATAGAATTATATTTTTGTCCATGAGAATCACAGGTCACCAATTTTTGGCTTCATTCTTTGTTGTGACTCTGATTGTTCCATTTTCTAAATATTGTTTGAACTTTAAGATAATTATATTGCATCATCTACAGCTGTAAAGAAAGTTTCATAACAAGCACGTTCACTTAAAACATGTTGCATGCTAGTAGAGTTCAATGGTGTTGGCAACGTCGCACAGGGGCATGCATGCTCTGGGGGACTCTGGGTATAGAATGATCTTGGCTTAGTCAGGCCTTAGTAAGAGATGCAGATTAAAAGAATGAAAATATCCAACACTTAAATTTATGTCAAGTTGGAAAAGTTATCGAATGTAACAAATGGTTAAAAGCATCTGACAGCTACTGGGGAGAGGGAAAGCTTTCATTACATAGAGGATTCAGGAAGACCAACCATGCTAAAAAGTCCAGCAGTGGAAAGAAAGAAGACAAAGTCCACTAACAGAGACATTAGTGTGAAAAAAATCTCATTCATACAAGAGCTTCACTTACTACAAAACCTAAGAGGAGAAACTCAGTCTGGCCAGAGTGCTGTGGACAAAGAGAAGAAAAGGAAAACTTATGAGTAGGTATTGACTACATGGTTCGCCAGAGATTTTTATATGCGAAGTGAAAGAAGGGCTTGAAATAAAGAAAAATACATTAATTTTCTACTTTGTAACAAGTGACACCAAACCTAGAGTCTTATCTGAACCATATTTATCATCTAGAATCTCTGTAGTAAAAATCTAGCTCTACTTTCCCAAGGACCAGAGTATTTCCCAATGGCTCAGAGTATTTCCCGAGGCAGATATAGAGATAAGTGCTAAGGACACAGGCATCTTATGGGCTGACTTGACATCCATTTCTAAGTTGACTTTGTAGTTGTTGGCAGGATTAAGTTCCTTGTGGACTGTTGAATGGAAAGCTTCGGTTCTTCATTGAGTATTAGCTCAAGGCCGTCTTCAGTTACTTGCCACATCAGCCTGTCCATAAGGCAATTCATGGTGGCAACTTGCTTCATCAAAGACCATGATGGAGGACAGCCAGAGGAGATGAAACATGGCATAGGCTTTTTCATTGTAAGCTCATAAATAACATACTATTACTTTTGCCCTGTTCTGCTTCTGAGAAATCAATATATCCATGCAACTCTCAGGGGAGAAGAATTGCACAATGGTTTGACTATCAGCAGATGCGGTCTGCTGGGGATTTCTGGGATTCCTGTTAAAAAGCATCACTTGTTTGGTCACTTGGGAAGATTACTAATTCTTTGTGAAGAATGGTACATAAAGATCTGAAGTGAAGTCAGTTTGATCCGGTGATGAGTTAGAAGAAAGAATGCCAAACATCTGCCTTTAGTAACTGAGTTGATCATTATATTTCCTATAGATAATGTAAATAAGGATAAAACAAGTCTAGGATGAAAACAGATTAAGATATGTTCATTAAAAACAATATGTTATATATTTCTAAGTGTACTACATGCTTGCTTTCCAATATGATTTTCTTTAAAGGACCAGAACAAATGAGGAATCTAAAAATGCATGTGACGTCTCCTAAAATTAAATGTTTAAAAGTCCACATAAGGAAGACTAGATATATTTGTGTCTATATATCACTACAATATATTTCAGACTAGAATAAGAGTCTTAGAGTTTTATGATAATTTAATAGATATAAATTTTATTATTTTTTTCCATCAAAAAGTAAGTTTCCAAATTCTAGAAGTGTTCTATGGTGGTATTTTATTAGTACTGAAATGTGATTTTCATTGTATGTTAATAAATAAAGTTGCCTGGGGGTCAGAGCTATTAGAACCATAGCAAGAGCGTGGTGGTGGTGGTCATGGTGGTGGTGGTGGTGATGCATGCCTTTAATCCCAGCACTTTGTAGAAGAGCTAGGTAGATCTCTGTGTGTTCAGGGATACAGCCAGCATTGGAGACATACGCCTTTTAAGACCTGGAGGGTGGTACTTACAGGCAGTGACGAGGCAGTCATGTGTTTGGGTTTATAACCAATGAGAACGCAGAACAGAAAGACTATTTAAAGACAGACACACAGGAAGTAGCTCTCTTTCGGGGAAGCTAGGAGCACTGCAGGAGGTAAGATTTTAGCTCTGAGCTCTGACCTCTCGGCTTTCTCTTTTACATTGGTTCTGTGTTTCTTATTTTAATAAGACGGTTGGTTACATCTACAGTGTTCAAACAGGATTTTTGTTTTGTTTTGTTTTGTTGAGACAGAGTTTCTCTGTTTAGCTTTGCAACTTTCCTGGAACTCACTCTGTATCCCAGTCTGGCCTCGAACTCACAGAGATCCACTTGCCTCTGCCTCCCATGTGCTGGGATTAAAGGCTTGTGCCACCACCACCAGGCCCTCAAACAGGAATTTAAGAAATTAAAAGTTATTGGAATTTTGAATAAATAGAGACCAGATGGATTTATCTCTATTCACAAATCTTCTGTTCCTAGATCTACAGAACATTGCAGAATTGTAACAAGATGTTATTATATAATTGGGGCATTATTTACATTTGAACCTACCAGATGCTACGCTTACTCACAGTTTTAATTATAAATGAAATAATTGAATAATACAGGACTTTTATTCTTTCCTTCCTTTATACTGTGCCTCACATGTTAGGGACAAACATTGCAAATGGCATTTACAATGGCTGCATATCATTATGGCTTACAGTCATTGAGAAGACTGCTAACAGTTCCCCTACTGACAAATCCATCCTGGGCCAGTGATCCTTTCTGCACCAAGTTCACTTGAAAAATATTACTGAGGAATGGTAAGACTGTTTCCCAGAATGACATGGGTATAAAGGTCCAAAAAGTCTGTGCTCATGCAATTTGAGAAGGTGAGAATTTTGACATGAGCAATGGAATGTATTAGCACCACAGCTAGATAGTCTTACATCCTCATCTAAAATGTGAAGCAGGAATATACTGCCACAATGTATTTCTTTTTTGTAAGTAATTACCATTCAATTTCTATTTTATATGTGATTTCCAATAGAATGTGGCAAATATACACTCCACAATGAGATGTCTCTCCACTGTATTGCTTTTCAGTCATGGTATAGAAGATGCAAATGTCTTAAAAATGATATTTCTAGCAGATGAAGATCACATACTGTTCACTAATTTGCCATTTTTCATTTTACTCAACAATTTTTTATACCACGATTCTATGAAAAAGTTTTGTTCACCTGTCATTTGAGTGATTCACAGGCATATGGTGTTTTAGTGTGCCTGTGAATGGTTTTATGAATATAAACTACATTCCAGAAGTCAGGATATTGCCCAACTACTGTTGGGCTGCCAGCCTCAATAACTAACTTTATTTTTAGCTCTTTTCTTTCTCTTTTCTTCTCTTCTTTCTTTCTCTGTCTGCCTCTATCTGTCTCTCTTCCCAACTGTCCCTCCCTCCACCTTCTGCTATATGTATGTATGTGAATGCATGTGTGTATATGTGCATGTGTATGTGTATGTGTGCATGTGCATGTATGTGTGTATATGTAGGTACTTTCACCATGGAAGCCCTAGGAGGGCTTAGACTTCCTGCTCTGCCATTCTCCATCTTTCTTCTGAAACAAAGTCTCACTGAACACAGAGCTAACATGGTGTCCAGACATCTCAACCTTTCTCTTGGTTTTGCTGCCTCCCTCCCCAGATCTGAGCAGTAGACACATGTTTGGCCATTCCTAGCTCTTTACATGGGATCTGAGTTGATTGTCTAGAATGTTATTGATTGTGTAGAAAATGAGGAAGTACTCTGTAGCAGGAGGAGAAGCAGAACAAGCCACAGCTTCCTCACCTTGCCACTTCCTCAGGTGATCCTGTTTCCTCAGACTGGATGCCTCTCAGCTGAACTGTGCTGCTCAAAAGCCTAAAAGCTTAACCAGCTCTAGTTCCTGGTCCTCATGCTTTATATACCTTTCTGCTTTCTGCCATCACTTCCTGGGATTAAAGCCTCTTGTTACCATGCCTGGCTGTTTCCAGTATGGCCTTGAACTCACAGAGATCCGGATGGATCTCTGCCTCCCAAGTGATAGGATTAAAGGCATGTGTGCCACCATTTTCTGGCCTCTGCGTCTATCTAGTGGCTGTTCTGTTCTCTGACCCCAGATAAGTTTATTAGGGTGCACGATATTTTGGGGAACAAAATATCACCACAGTGCTTACTGTGCATTTTCCTATGATTCATTTCTCATAACTCCAACTAGTTATACAATCGGTCCTAACTTCAAGAGGTAGGCAAATGATCCCTTTCATGCTGCCTAGTAGTAGGAGTAAACCATACAGTACCAGCTGTTTTTTGCACTTTGTACATTTGGTGAGCCCTACTAACTAGTGCTACATGAGCCAGCCATACTTTAAATTGATATCCCCCTTGTATATTGGCCTTAGACTTACCAGCCATTTAGTACTCACCAGCCATTGTCTTCATATTACAAGATTTCCATGGTTTCTGGTGTTCTTGCTAAGAAGACTTCAACAAGATGCAAAAAAAAAAATGCTTTAGCAAGAAATGTTTGCTAGAATTATATAAAATTTATTTAATTAATATACCAGTGGATCTTCCGAGAGAGAAGATTAATCTGTACGTTCTCAGGTTACCTTTAAATGAGTCTATGTGTCATTTAGTTACATCATCCATCCATCTTCCCTCTGGCTGGTATAACACCTCTCCAATAGTAAGTATATGTCAGTTAGCTTGTGTCAGGATTGCTCCTAATGTTGTGATCCAGACATGAAATCTTATAAGCTGATCTCACAATTAGTCCTATGGTATCATGCTGACACAGAACTAAAATGAAACAGCAGAGTTTTCCCCTGAGTTCCCTTCAGCCACCACTTGTAGCTCACTCTAACATTTGCACACTGTATCATGAATACATGTTTGGAGATAGAAAACGTGAACCACGCTGAGGAGGAAATCCTAGAAAATACAATTCCAGGCTCTTTCTAGAGGATTCACAGAAGACACAGCATAAGCAGAGGTATCAAGAAGTCTATAGAAAATGAAACATCATCAGGAAAGTTGAATAACAGGTCTTAAATTTAAAAAAAAAAAAAGCAACTATACAAGGCAACATTCCTTAAGGCACCAATGTCCTGTGACTCCAAGTCTAATATTGTTTCTATCATTCCAGTGTGTGTCAGACTTTACAAAATTTAATTTTAATTCTACAATTATTGATTATTGTTATTTATGTTTTCCTTATATGACATGATTTAGTGCTTCCATGAATTTATTTTAAAAAGAAAATTAATGCTTAAAAGATAAAAGTCAGTACAAATTGAAGGAAGACCCGGGTCCCATTATCTTTAGATTTAGAGAGTAGAATCTTTGTACAGCAGATAATAACAAAAGGACATGACTTTGATCCCGAGGAAGCAAGAAAAGTACCAGCATGCAACAAGTAAAGCAAAGACATGTGTAGATTGCCACTGCTCTGTTGGAAACGAGAGACTGTCAATTAGTGAGAGAATAATCCTGGTGGGGAAGAGAATGGAAATGGATTGAAGTTTGGAACTGAGGTTGTGGCATGGTTATGGGTCTGTGTGAGACAGACTGGGTATGAGGAAGAAACACTGTTGAGGGGTAGACAGTTCCAGGGGAGGAAGAGATAAATGAGATAAAAGAGATATTTAAACCAAAATATCACCGAAACAAAGATAAATAAAACAAATAAAAGATAAAGGTAGAATACAAACCAGAATTGCATAAAGTCTGAAACATGGTACTGATATGATAAAAATAATATTGACCTTGTGATCAGAGGCCATACTTCAGTGGGGCACAAGGCTCCTTACCCAGCTTTCTCAGATATACCGCATTGTTCATGGACAAGACTCTATTGCCTCCACTTCCTTTTCTTGGACACCATTTCCCACAATCCTTTTCTTAATATAGCCTTGGTTTCTATCTGACAATAACAGTTCCTCCAGATCTGAGATGATTGTTAGGGGAGGCCAAAAATAATGGCTATGAGGTGAGTGACAAGAACAGATTGTGAATATCAGGACAGAGGAGACAGATATGATTGGAAAACATAGGTCACTCACTTGAAACAAGCCCTTGAATGAACAGTTTTCTTAGAATGGGGTGAAGTGAATTGACAAGGATATCACATAGCCTCCTTTATTTTCTTTAGCACTCTGTTAAGTCTTTTACAAACAAAATGTACCCTCAATGCTAAAAGAAATTTCCTGTAATACTTTTACTGGAAAAAAACATGGAAGAAATTCAGAACTTTTCAATTTTAAGAAATAATTTAAAGTGAGGAAAAGAAGAAGCAGTTTAAACACTGATACACAAATATGACAATTACCTTTATTCCTTCACAATAGAAATGTATTTATGAGCTTTTGTTCAATATATAGTGATCTCTTTTTACTTTTTTCCCCTTTATTTTTATTTTATTTTATGTTTTGCTAGCATGTGTGCCTGCATAGCCTGTGTATGTGTCTGGTGCCGGTGGAGACCAGAAGAGGTGTTGGATAAACTGGAACTGGAGTTAGAGATGGTTGTGAGTCCTCATGTGGGAGCTGGGAATCACACCCAGGTCCTCTGGAAGAGTAGCCAGTGCTCTTACCGGCTGAGCTTTCTCTTCAACCCTTCTTTTTACTTTTAAAATAAAAACTTTGTTATTTAATAGTATTGAATGTTATTTGGGAGGATGATTAGAGGAACTTTTCTGTGTTTTTATTTTGGTAGAAAGATGAGGTTAGGGATATAGCTTTGTGACAGTGTAACCGACCCACCCCCCTCCTCCCGGGCCTTAGGCCCAGATCTTAGCACACTGACTCCATGAAGGACATACCATTCAGACCATAAAACTCAGCAAAAAGATAGCAGCGCCTGCCAAAACAAAAACAAAGACTGAATCCATCAGTGTCCACAGTTCTGGGAAAAGTCTCTAAATGTACTAATCTCCCTTTGGGGCTTCTGTAGTTCTGCTTCTGGCTAACTGTTCTTGTTAACTGAAGTATGTTAATGCAGGATATAGTGTTTGTGCTTGAAAGCTCACCCGAGGAAGGCTCAGGGCTACACTGGGCTCTTGAAGACCCAGGGTAGCCATCAGCTCCTAATGAAGACTTTCTATTGGCTTAGACTTGTGTCTGAGCAGTCTTCTTTGATGGAGACACTGCCACAGTAGAATGCCTGGCCAAGAAGGCCCTAGTTTCAGCCCTCTGCCTTACAAAAGGCAGAGAGGCTGGAAAAGGACAAAGAAAGAGGAAGAAGGAGGCTCACGCTACAGTACAGCACTGTCAAGTGTCTTACAGGGTTGCTTAGCTGTGTGAAGACTGCAGCCATGTAGGCTGTGCAGTGCTTGGCTGCATCTCATCTTACCCTGAAAGGCACCTCCTTTGTTAGAAAGCTTGTCCTTTCAACAAAGGAAAGTCACTGGCTGGTAATCTAATCATTGAAAAAGAGCCTGGATTTTTCTGGCAACACAAAAGAGAAACAGTTTGGGGGAAAATACTTGCAACTAAGAGCTGGAGAGGAAGGGGAAAGAACTTTAAATAATTCCTACTCCAGCAGCGTCAGCTGGAACAATGCTCTACTAGCTGAAAAGAACCTGAGTGTGGTGGCGTCCTGTCACCAGCCCCAAGCACTGATCAGCCCAGAGTTCAAGAAGGGGAGGAAGCAAGTCTCGAAGATTCTTCTCTTTAAAGATATTTTTGGCTTTCCTGATGAAAGGATGAGATAGTTTGTTTTATTTTCTAGACCTGTTATATATTTAGAAATGAAAACAACAGCACAACAAATTTTTATTGCTCTGGAATAGGGCATGCCACATGTTTTTGTTGGATGTAATCAGGAAGTTAAGGACCTGATTAGATTGTTGTTGTTTTTTGTGTTTGTAGCTGCTTGTCTTGTTCACATTCTTTAAAAGCCAGATGTGTCAGGGAGCAATGTGGAAAGTTGCTACCCAAACACGCATGGCTGGCTTTTTAAAATGTAACCTGACTTCTATTAATAGGAACTGCATATTTATCCACATTTCTTAAATTAATAGCTTTCTGTAGACTTTACTCTGAAGAGGGCTATTGGTCCAGTTGGGGGCTGTCAACAGGAGAGTTTTACTCTTTTTTAGTTCTACAGACTGGAACTCCGTGATCAAGATTCTAACATTTGTGTTCCTGGCAAGGTGTCTATTCTCAGTTTACAAATGTCTGTCCCTGTGCTATAGGTTCATACAACCTTTCTGAACGTGTGCCTGTGAACTAATCTCTCTTTTTCTTTTTTTCATGTTTTATAAGGCTATCATGCATCTCAATCTTATGCTTAGAAAGTTATTTAATCTTTATTATTTTACCCTGAAAACTTTCAAATAGAGTCAGCTATAAGACTATATATATATATATATATATATATATATATATATATATATATATAGAGAGAGAGAGAGAGAGAGAGAGAGAGAGAAAGAGAGAGAGCAGAGTCTTAACAATGATGGATATGAAATATAATCTCCTTTAAAATATTATTATTTTATTTATTCTATGTGTGTATGTATGTGAGCATGCATGTGCCCAAGTATGAGATTATGGGATGCACAGGTCAGGGAACAGCTTGCAGCAGTTGACTAAGTCTCTCTGCCATGTGAGTTCCTGGGATTGGACTCAGGTTTTGAGGCTTGCCCACCTGTGCCTTTACCAATTGATCCGTCTTACCAACCTGTAATGTCTTGATACTGTGCTATTATAAATTCTGAAAGCAGCTTTAAAAGGAGCCTTCATACTGCATTTTACAGCCTTTGTTAAGTTTAAGAGACACAGCATCTTGCAATTAGGTTGCATTTACTAATGTTCCAATATACTTCCAGGCCAAACATTTCCTGCGATCCCTGGGACAAGAAACCTGTCATTAGACCTTGGCTGAGGAAAATGAGTCAGTGCATAGTGGACAGGCAGTGGGAATGATGTAAAATTTGAAGATGAGACATTCCAGCTCGACTCCCAGGGAGGTTCAATTAGAGGTTTGAGATATAGGACTCTCTCTTTAAAATCAGAAGTTGTATTTGGTAAAACCCCAGGGTTTCTCCTAGCTGTAGGAGTCTGTGTTTCTATGAAATCAAAATAAAATGGAGAGATAGGCAGTTAGTCAACACTAAATTAATAAAGCTTTTGACTTAAAATGTTGTTTTCCTGACTTATAGCTAATGGAATTCACCAGAAATGCTAAAGCTCTAGTGTCAAAGTCACTCATCTCAATTCTTTTGGCACAATTTAGTCTTATATGTGAGCTACTTCAGGAGAAAAAACACAGAAAGCAAAATTCCACCTCAAGTTTAATGGGAGAACATATCTGCTTTACTGTGGAGAGATCTGTATTTTCCCTCAGAAAAGAGAAATAAAATGTGATGACTGCAGATGGTTAAGAGGGTGGCTATAAATTCAGTGATTTATAAACAAGCATTGTGATGGGAATAAAACCCAAGGTCCTTATAGGGAAAGCCAGACATGCAACGATTTGTACATGCGCCACACATTATGGCTTGGTTTTTAAAAGAAGCTTATGGTGGTGCTGAGGGCTAGCCTGTAAAATGAGACATGAGATGTCTGGCAGATCTAAAGCACAAAGAACCCTCTGAGAGCATTTGTGTTTACACTTGCACAGAGATGGCTGTAAGCAGATCTCTCTAAACAAGGAGGAGCAATTTAGAAGGATTAAGGGATCTGAACTTAGTGGAGTGTGGGCCACAGCTTTCTCTCTTTCCAAAGCTCCGTGAACTTAAGCTCCTCATGGTGATAAACCTAGAACAAAGAGATTTTGAAAGTTCCGTTTACGGAATTTGCTTCCTATGGGATCTTGTTGCTTGTGACTTGACTTTGTAATGTTATTTCTTTTGTTATAGGAGGCTAATCTGTCTGATTATTTTCCATGTAGTAGCTAACAGTTTCAATGAGGTCACTCCCTAACATTGAGGAAGAGGCCATATAGATTTTCAGCCTGGCTTTTTTTGTTTGCATATGTTTGGAATATATCAGAAAATGTCTTTCAGTTGTAATTCATTCCTGTTTTGTCTCCACTCCAAGATAAACTTGGTTTTGGGGGGTAAATCATAACACAATGCTTAGTCACTTATGATTTATGTTGGACAGAAAAAAAAAACCATGACATTGCTAGAGCCTTCCTCTAATACTGCCATGAGGCTGACATAAGGCTGTTTTTCAGGTAAAACCACATAATTAGTCCTTTGCCTACTACTCTCTCTCAACTATAACCTCCTACTTCTTACATTCATGCCACGTTAGGGAGAAATTTCAGCAAGAAACATTTTATTGTGTGGGAAGAGCACATGTGTTTAGAGCTAACTTGGAGGGCATTTATTTATTTATTTATTTATTTATTTAGGACAATTGGTTAGTGAATGAGTTAGATTTCTGCTTGGTTAAATCATTTAGGTAAGGATGGGTGTGGGTGCAGGGCATGTAGATTGTAGCGTCCCCTAGGGGGGTCTCTGGTCTGGATGGGAGCTCCAGGCCGGGCAGGATGGGAGTGTATTTTAGGTAAGAATACTGTTAGAAGCATCACCTTTTTCATCAATATGAATTTTTCTGTGTTTCTCAAGCAGGCTCCAATGTCCTGGGCCCAAGTACTACTTAAGCCCGGTTTCCCAGATAGTTGGAAAAACAGTTAATCCATGTGAAGCATTGGTGTGCACAGAGACAAAGTACTGATTAGTGGATTCTGGGTGACAAGAAAATATACATGTAATCATCCACAAATTATAGAGTTTATTAATAGTATAACTGTACTCATATAATATATGCCAAATATTAATCATGATAATAGAAGCCACATAGTTATAATTATATTAACCATGTAATTTCTATGTAGAGATCACTCAGTGATCTGCTCTTTTAAAACAATTTTATCTGTTTAGTTTATTGCTTGTTTGCACTACTGAATATAGAAGCCTACAATAACCCCTGATTCATTTAGAACAATGATTCTCAACCTGTGAGTTGCAAACCCTTTGGGTTAAACAACTCTGTCACAGGGGTCACCTAAGACCATTGGAAAACACATATATTTACATATATCTTTATTATGGTTCACAACAGTAGCAAAATTACAATTACAAAGTAACATCAAAAATAATTTTATGGTGGGGGTCACCACAGTATAAGTAACTGTATGATTGGGTCACAGCATTAGGACAGTTGAGAACCACTGCTTTAGAATGTTGCAAACAAAAGTATTATATAGGATCAACTAGTCTAGTGACTCACTGCATCGTTACTCACTATATTAAAGAAATTTTCAAATGATTGCTTTTGCAATATATGGATCTAAAAATATATAAATTTACATATAAGATTTTACTAATATCTTTATTTCTTTTTAAATGTTTGAGAATTCTATACAGTTTATTTTTATCATATTGTTTTCTTCCCCCAACTCTTTCCAAATACTCTCCCTACCCACATATATTTTATTTCATATATTTTATTTCTCTTTAAAAACAAAGCCATTAAAAATCATGGAGTTCAGTTTGTGTTGGCCAAGTTCTCTGGATCATGGGGCCTGCTGATTTCTCTCTTGATCTTCTCTGTGTCCTTTTTCTTTGGTAAAGCCTCTGATGACTGGATTGCATTAAAGTTAACTTTCCATGCATACAAGATCTGTCTTAGGCAGTCAACTTATAATGAGAGAAGGTTTTCTTTAACACAGTTGCTTTTTGGTGTGTGGAAAGGCAAGCATATCATGGTGGGGAGAACGTGGTAGAGACAGGTCTCTTATTTCATGGTAGTCAGGGATCAGAAAAAAGACAACGAGTTTGGGGTCTTACAATCTGTGTCAGGAATGCATGCCCTTAGTAGACAGTTGAAAGCATTATGTCCAATCTCTTATGCTGTTTCCCTTACTTCTAATAATTCCACAAGCTGGAAATTCACCCTGTAACACACAGTAGTTTGGGGAAAGTGGTAAATGGAGGAAGCCTGGAGTGAAAATGTAAAGAGCCAATGAAATCCTCAGTGAATATTGACTTCAACACTGCTATGTCAAGGAGGAAAGACTCAGATCATGGGAAACTGCAAAGCCTTCCCCATGTGGATCAGGCTCAGAATTGGCAAAGCCTTTCTTTGATCCCAGCGCAATTATTAGCAGTGTATGCAAGGACTTGAAATCACAAGTTTCTCCTCCTAGATGTTTCCAGCTTTCCTACAGGTACTGACTCTTCCCCTCTGTGCCATACACTGTAAACAAGCTGAGGTTCCAGGTCACTGTGTGGTTGGTATGGCTCCCTCAGAGCTTGCACAGCCCACTGACCCAAGGTTTTCTGTGTCCCTGTGTTTGTCATTTCTTTACTCTGTCATTTCTGTATCTTCTCACCACCCCAGTCTGGTTTCCAGGTCTAAGCCCTATGGGCTGCCAGGGTATGGTGTAGGGGTGGTACATAGTCAAAACTGGAACTGATGATGCAAGAGATACTTATCAGGGATAGAGAAGTGCTCTGTGGTGGTAATCTAATTGTACTGAAATGTGATTTTGATTGTATGTTAATAAATAAAGTTGCCTGGGGGTCAGAGCTATTAGAGCCATAGCAAGAGTATGGCAGTGGTGGCACACGCCTTTAATCCCATAGATCTCTGTGTGTTCAGGGATATAGCCAGCATTGGAGACATATGCCTTTAAGACCTAGGGGGCTGTACATTCAGACAGTGACGAGGCAGTCACGTGTTTGGGTTTACAACCAATGAGAAGGCAGAACAATAATACTATAAAAAAGGCGTACAGACAGGAAATAGCTCTCTTTCGGGAAGCTGGGACACCGCAGGTGGAAGGGTGAGATTTTAGCTCTGAGCTCTGACCTCTCAGCTTTCTCTTTTACATTGTTTCTGTGTTTCTTATTTAATAAGACGGTTGGTTACATCTACAGTGCTCAGTGGTTTAGAAAGAACATTTATTGTTCTTTCAGAGGACACATGTTTTATTCTATACATTTACAAGGCAACTCTCAACTGTAACCCCAGTTTCAGAGGATCTGGTGCCTATTTCTGGCTTCTGTGGCCAATAGGCAAGCATATTGGGGACATAAATATATGCGGGCATTTAAGCATACGGATCATATAGATACAGCATAAACATTTAAAAAATAAGAAAAACTTAAATTTAATGGAATACTCCTGTATTAGTGATATTCTGTAGATCAATTCTAAGGTCTCTTGTTTTTAAAAACAATGGACAATGGGATTGTGCTTTAATTTTCACTTTATCATACTTTTGTTTGGCTCTCCAAGAAATGAAAAACGGGTAAAACGTGCGTGTGGTTTTTTTTCACTCCTTTCCCCTCTGAGTTGGTCACAACTTAAGAATTTATAGCCAATAAAATGATTTGATTCATCTATCCCACTTCTTTTGTATAATTAACAAAATTTCATTAATTTGTCAAATTAATGTATTCCCTATATGTCCCTGACAATCACCATTTCAATGTTCTCTACTAAGAAACAGCTTAATTAAAATGTGGGTTTGTGTGGATTATTAGGAAAACAGAAAGTGGTAAAACAATATAATTGGCATTTCTTTCTGTGGGATTTCAAGATTCCCATAGTCAGGTGAGATTATTATCTCCCCTATTCTTTCCTACATCTTGTCTTTCTTCCCATCTAGTCTTCAAGTATCAAAAAACATTTGCTTTCATGTTTTCAGAATGTTAATATTTAAAGACCCTTTAACAACCTAGATCACTGAGCCTCCCAAATGTTGGGTGTAGAAAACTCAAGATTTTTGGAATAGATGGACATTTTTTATGGTAAGGATTATATATATATATATATATATATATATATATATATATATATATATATATATATATATATATTTAACTTAATTTCACATATCAGCTATGGATTCCCCTGTCCTCCCTCCTCCCACCCCCAGCCCTCCCTCCCCAATCCATCCCCCATTCCCACCTCCTCCAAGGCAAGGATTTCTTGATCAAGCTGTCAGCATGAGTCAAATCATATCTAGCTTGAAAAATGAAAGTCTGAACATCTAACATTTAAACATAGTGAATAGCTTTAAAGTATTTCTCAGAGTGCCAGATAGGTGGGTTGGGTCTGATGTTTTCCCCAAGAAAGTTAAGGAATGGTTTAGAAACAATGGAAAGAACTAAACTGTGCTTTAGGACCAAGGCTAAGAAGCAACATTTCCCATTCACTAAATGCAGATTACATAGGATAGAAAGCTTGCTTCATGTCTTAGTGACTTTTCTACTGCTATTATAAAACACCATGACCAAGCAACTCACACACAAGAAAGCATTATTCTGAAGCGTATGATTTCAGAGGAGTAGAGATTATGATGGCAGAGCCAAGGCATGGCAGCAGCTAGCAGTTGAAGGCTCCCCTCTTGATTCACAATTTGGAGGCAGAAAGGGACGCTGGGGATGAGGGGATGACACAAGTCTTTTAAAACTGAAAGCCTGGCCCCATGACCCAGCTTTTCCAACATAGCCAAACTTCCCAAGTCTTTCTAAATAGTGACATCAACTGGAGACCAAGTACTTAAACATATGAAGCTATGGCAGCCATTCCCATCAAAGCACTAAACCATTAAAGGCTTTTTCTCTTGCTCAAGAACATTTCTTTGGGCAACTAATTCTGTGTCGACTTAGACTCTTGGAAAGTTAGTTACCAGTGCTGCTTGAGTAAGGAAAAATATGATTGGCGGGATCAGCAATGTGGACTCCTCGTAGACTCACATTTACAAGAAAAATGTATGCTTGAGGCAGGAAGCATGTTCCTGTAATCCCACCAATTGTGTGGCCGAGGCAGGTAGTTTGCCATGAGTTTGAGGCTTTCATCAAATAATGCACTCTTTAATGGGATATAGAGTGAGTCTAAGCATGTACTACAGAGCAAAACACATCTAAACAGAAAAGTATCTGAAAAGAAGGACAAGAAAAGGAAAGGAATAGGAGAGTGTGCATTAGTCTACCCAGCATATGGAGAATGAAGGTGACTCACGATCGCACCAGCCAAGGAACGATGCTCTGGCTCCTTGTTGACCTCCCCCTAATCTTCTAATGCTCAAAACCAGCAGTTTTTGGAATTAGGTGAGGGATCTAATAAGTTAAATGAGAAAGAAAATATGGAATCATGTCTGCCTATCATTTTGCATCTAAATTCACATGGAAAGTTTGCTGGAACTCTTAAGTGGCACTTGTGAGAAGGATGTCTCTAAGGGAAGAAAATCAAAATGATGATGATTGACATTGTGAGAGCTATGGTTTAAATGGTACCCTAAAATCTGTGTGCTGGTATTTCTAATTCCTCAATACAACAGTGTTGAAAGGCAAAACCTGTAAGGAGCAGCTAGGACACAAGGACTCTGCCTTGAGGAATGGATTAAGGTTGTCACAGAAGTGTATAATGAAAATAGTTTTGCAGTAAATAGATGACCTTTGGTCTTTCCATCTCCTCTCCTCTATGCTACTTGATTTCAGGCCTCTCACTGTCCTAATCAGAATTTAGCCCTTTGAATTTTGGTCTTTCTATCACTCAGAACTGTAGGAAATACATTTCCGTTCCTTATAAATTACACTGTTTCCGGTAGTTTGTTACAGCAGTATGAACTACAGTGAAAGTGGTAGTTAGAATTAGAATGAGCCTTATAGGCTCATATATTTGGTACTTGGTCTCCAGCTGGTGGAACTGTTTGGGAAGGATTAGGAGGTATGGCCTCATTGGAAGAAGTGTGTCACAAAGGGTTGAGTTTGAGATTTTAAGAGCCCATGCCATTCCCAATTAGCTAACATTCTCTCTACCTCTTTGTTTTGGATCAGAAGTAGGCTCTTAGCTACCTCTCCAGCATCATGCCCACCTTCCTGCTGCCATGCTTCCTGCCATGATGGTTATGGACTCTAGCCTTCTGAAATAATAAATCCCTAAATTAAATGCTTTCTTTTACAACATGCCTTGGTCACAGTGTTTTGTTAAAAAAAAAAAAGTAACCAAGACACTAAGACAGTGTGCATTCATTCTAATATTTAGACCAAGAATATACTTTTAATCCCATGGGGGAAAATGGATCATGCTGCTTTTATTTTAGATTTTAGAGTATTTGAAGAGATAATGGTATAGCTAATTTTCATCTAGTTGTAAAAAAGAATATAATTTTCTCTAACTAAAAAATACATGGAAAATAGAAACCCTTTTGGATATATTTCATGATTCACATTGTAACTGTACTAGTTATAGGATATGTTGCTTTGTCCTGTTAACGATTATTTCCTAGTATTGTATATGACATTAGAGGTGTATTATAATAACTCCTCCAAATAATACAAAGGATATTCTAAGTCAAAGGCAGATGTATTGTGTTCTGTACATGTCATTAATTTATAAGTCATTCAGTGTTTTGTTTTACACTTGAAATTTCATATTAATGTGAAACTTAAAATACACTTTTTCCAGGAATCTTTAATTACTTTTTTTTTGTTGTGTAGCTTGCATGCTTCATAATTTAAATGTTTCAAGTACTCACGTATATCCTGTTACAGAGCTGCCCCTCCTGTTTCTCACCTAACTGTATTTTGGCATCCCTACCCCCTTCTTGAATTTTTCCAGCTGTGCTCTTCACACTTGAATTTGAGAGGCCTGCTGCTGTTCAAGTTTCCCTTCATTGCTCTTACAGTCATTTGTGAATTCCACATCTTTCTATTTCATACTTTATCAATTTTCGTGTCAGTACTTTCATAGGTAAATTTGGGACAATAGAAATAGAAGTATTTGTTGTAACTACTTGCCTATCTGGAAATGTCTTGTCTATGTTCATAGATAGTTTGAATGGGGAGAGATTCCCTGCTCTATGAGAACAGCTGAGTTAGCTATGCCATCTTAATGAATGATCTACACATCTTGGTGATTTAACAAGAAAAATATCTTTTTTTTTTTTTAGCTGAATGTCAAATGCAGACTGGAAAAGGCGCTTTGTGTATTATAGTCCAATCAAGCTAAGTCATTACCTCAAATGCTCCTGTAATTAGCAATGCAGATAAAGGGGAACTCTGTAGAGAGGTTCTGAAAAGGCCCACCTGCAGGTGACATACATTACTTCGATTTATACATAATTGGCTAAGAAAGTCAAGTGGCCATATTTTTTTAATAAGCCAAGTGCAGTGAGCATGACACATTATGTACTTTCTACCCAGAGGTGACATAAAAGATTGCCACTCACACTTTACTGTCCAAATAGCCATTTTGTGCCAATAGCACACATGTGTCATTAACACGTATGGAATTACATGCATATGGAAGTGCAGTTTGACATCACAGGTTTAGTAGAGAATGAGATCATTCACGGGTAGTGACTTCAATATATATTACCCTGGGATTTCCAGCTCTCATTCCATTGTGTTTGACCATCTTGACTCTAAGGTGTTTTCCTGTTGGGATGCATCTATTGACAGGGGAGGAGTTTGGAAATTTTTTTTTTTTCTGTATCTGATGCTATAAAATTCATGATAATGTGGCTGTGAGTCTACTAAAATTTACTTTATGTTTGGTGTTAAATGGGACACAGAAGACCAAATATTATCCAAATTCAGAGTGCATTTTAAAATTATTTCTCTGATAGTTACCTTTTTTCATTTTCATGTATTCTTGCAATTGTGTTCATGTGAAGTAGAAACAGGTCATTCAGAACCATGTATGTGATATAAGAAGAATTCAATATGAAAGAAGAATTTATGTACTCAGATGAAGAAGAAGAGAGATCTACCTCAGAGGCAGTAACAGGCCCCAAAGAAGAGATAAAATATTAGGAAGCAGTTATATGGTCTTACTTTCTCAACCAGTCTACTGTGCTTTTTAACGTTTACCACCCTTTTCATGGAAATGTTTTAATTCTGATTTTAGAGTGGGTACAGGATTGAAAAAATATTATTTTAAAACTCAAATAAACAAGTATATAAATGTCAATTTTTTTATGGAACATAATTATCTTTAAGCATGAAAATCCAAGAATTGTGTTAAAGTTGTTTATTAGCTATGAACTGTGTGAACTGAGAATATTTCAATCTAAGTTTGTGCTAATAAGGATTCTCTAGAGGAAAAGAATTTATCTTTCTATATATCTTTTTCTGTCTGCCTATTGTCTGTCACTTTCTCTCTTATCTATCAATCTACCATATCTATCTATCTATCTATCTATCTATCTATCTATCTATCTATCTATCTATCTATCTATCTATCATCTAGCTAGCTAGCTATCAATCATCTATGTATCTATTTATCTACCCATCAATCATCTATTTCTCTGTCTACCTTATACATATAATATACCTACATATATTGCAAAGGGCTATTTATCTGTCTACCTTATACATATAATATACATACATATATTGCAAAGGGAATTTATTAGTTTAGCATCAAGATATGAGGCTGGATAGTCCAGCAATGGTGATTTGAATGATAGAGATACAGAAAACACAATAGCTTCTCAGTTCAGGAAGCTGACAGTCTGCAAAGCCCATTTTATTATGAAGGACTGGAAGCTCTCTAGAAAATGGCTGATGTGATTTTGTGTTGAAACCCTAAAGAAGTTGCAATATAATGTTCCCAGGCTATGTAAGCACCAACAGCCACACTTACTCAGGAAGTAAGGACCTTCCACATGATTTCTGGTTTCTGGATTCCTCTTCTCTAAATTTTATTTTATTTTATTTTATTTTATTTTATTTATTTATTTATTTATTTATTTATTTATGTATTTACTTATGTATGTATGTATGTATGTATGTATGTATTGAGACGGGGTTTCTCTGTGTGACCCTGGGTATACTGGAACTCACTCTGCAAAATAGGCTGCCTCGAACTCAGAGATGCTGGCCTACCTCTGCCTCCTGAGTGTTAGGATTAAAGTATGCACCCCCCTTAATGTTTATTCTTATCTGAACCCCTAGAATTCTAATGTTGCCACTCATATGAAGTTCCTACTCCACGTGTCAATCTTCTTATCTTTATTAGGTTCAGGAAACATAGAATAGAGCAAAATGCCAGAGATGTGTTGGAAAAATTTTTACACATACTTCTCTAGTGCTCCACATCTTCATCTAGTCACAATGATAATCAAGACCAGATAATCAAGACAGTATACTAAAGTGTAAGAAATTTTATTCCTTTATTAAGAAATCAAGAAATGATGGAGCCAAGGATGGTTTTACAAACTCAGTACTACCAGGAAGTACAGATCTCACGGAACATCTCATTTCATCGTCCATAGGAGGTATAGTTTCCTATTGGGTGTGTACTACATATAGTAATGCTACTACTTCTCTGGTTTGCTGCAGTAATAATGTGACAAAATAAAATGACAAATACATTTTCAAGGAATATAAATTATGAGCTTACTCCCAGGGTTTCTGCTTACAGGAAAAATTGGATCATTTGGCTGTATCATGTATTGCCCCAGACCAAATGAAACCCAACTTAATACAGTACCCTAGTGATGCTCGGATCTGATACATACATGAGAAACAGGATATGCATCCTTCATCTCTACTTCCTTTACCAGTGGCCACTTGTCAAGTCTTTTTCAGCATCAGTAAGGAGGTGTCATTTACCCCTTTGGGATCCATGGTTTTGCATAAATGTTAATATCAAAGTGCCAAATTCTATCGCACACTTCAGATGATAGAATTGAAAGAGGGTCCAGCTTCATTGTGTTCCAGGAATCAGTGCCAGGAATGAGAGCCAAGTACAGCTGGACTGAAATGAAGGAAATTCTATTCTTAGGGAAGCTTAGCAGCCACCAAGGTCCAGAGCACAGAGTTGAAAAGAGTGCCACAGACATGGTTGCAAAAGTTACATAACACATTTCTTCCAACATATTATCTCTGAGTTTTTGAATAATTTTCTGCCTTCCTGCTTGTATTTACTTAAAATGAATATAAGCAACAGCTTTTATTCTTCTTCCAGTTTAGAATTATAGAAGATAGATCAACCCGTAACGCAAGACTAGGTCAGTTAATACCACAGTGAGAAGTGGTGATCACCACACTGAGTAGTTATGCTGTACTTTATTCTATATGTTCATGTTAGAATTCATCCTATTCCAAGAAGTGCTGTTTTTTGTTTGCTTGTTTGTTTGTTTTTGAGCTTTTGCCTTTAACAAGAAAGGCAAGTGGACCTCTTGAGTATCTCAGACCAAGCAGATGCTGTAATCATCTTTATCACCTGCCTCTCAGCACCACTTACTAGGCTTCTTTCTGTTTTCTTCTCTTTCTTTGTGGTCATATTTGCCAGAAGCTTAAGAAATTAAATGGTTCATTTGCTACACACATCAGCGACAATCTTCAGAGGACAAAAGAAAGAAGTACATTTTACCCTAAAATTTCCATACATTTCTTTGTTGACTTTTGCTGTGTTGAGAGTAAGTCCTTTGTGGAGCAACATCAATAAATGTAATAAGCAATTTACTATCAGCAGTTTTGTATTTTGTATAAGGTAGTTTAGAGAAGGCAGGGGGAGAGAAAATCAGCATATACCAAAGTTGGTTTCCTGTGATTGGCAGAGTAATGCTCCCAGCAAACACATCCATGGGATGAACAGTGTGGCATCTGTGAATCTGTTACATTACATTGCAACAGAAATTGAGGCTGTATTTGTAGTGAAGGTTGCTAATTAGCTCACTTTAAATAGGGATTTCCTTTTCATGAATTGTCTTTGGGAGGCAATATCATTGGGGGCATATTCATTAGTCCCCACTCCTAAATGAGAAACTCTCGACAGCTTCTGAGGAGATTCTGAGGGAGGGAGAGTCTCTGTTCTTTAAGAATGTCTCTCCTGGTAAGTCAAACAGGCTTCAGTGGATTGCCTCAGAACGAGAAGTATGTGAACAGCACAGACTGGAGTTCAGAGGTTATTAAATTTTAAAAATTAACAATAAGTTAGGAGGGTAGAGTAATAAGGTTCAGCCTTGGAAGAGCTAAGAAGATCAGAGCCAGTATGATTAAAATACTTTGCATGAAATTATCAATGAATAAAATATTTATAAAAATAAATAAAGTGATGCTTACTGAGGAGACAGAGAGACACTGACAGAAACAGAGAGAGGGACATAGATGAGTGCATTTTCTTAAACTTGAGAGTAGCACTGAAATATGACAGCTACTATTTTTTGTAAAAGATAAAACTGACTCCAAGGAGACAATCAGAACAAGCATCTTATAAAGTTTCCAGGAGGGTTATAGAATACCAGAAGCAATGTCTGACACATGAGAAGTGACCACAAATGGGAACGGAGATGATCTCTTCAGAGTGCAGACAGCACAGTTTAGTCTATTATCTGAGACAGCACAGTTCCTTCAGTGTGCTTTAGAATACACCATCTCACTGCACTTCTCAGAGTTTGGAATCTGTATTCTGTTTACTTGGCATCAAATCCTGCTCCAGTTACTTTCTAACTGTGGAGGATTGCTACTTTAAGGCTTTCAGATACAGTAAATGTTGTTTTCATTTCTCTTGGTTATAGAATATATAAATATATGTCACACACATGTAACATGTGTGGCATATTTATATACATACAATTATGTATATGTCAGCATCTACTTAGGAAAGTGAACATTCAGATAAGTATTGTACTAACTTTTAATCGAACACAAAATGGGAGATCTGAGAAACCAAACAAGAGGTGTTGAGATGTCTCAGAGGACAACAGAATTAGGTAGCTGATATAATTTTTAAGGAAGGGCAATGTGGGAAGATTCTGGTCTGGCCCGTGTGGGGTGTTCCACGGGGAACACCAAGTCTGTATCCATGGAGACCTGATGATTTAAAGGAGATTACTGCTATCCAAAACCAACAGAAAGAGAAAAGTCTCAACTTCAGCTTTCCTGCTGCCCTCTAATCTCACACCAGCGCCTTCTCTTGGTTGAACTTGGCCAGATACCAGCTAAAGCAAGTACCTAGGGAATTGAACCCTGCTGTCAAATAGAGCAGGGTGACAGACAGGGGCAGACTTGTGAGCCAACAACAAATGCTTTGATGTATGGATGAAAGTCTATCCCTTAGTTGTTGCCTGTTTGTAGAGCTTGGGCATCTAAGCCCTGTGAAACATTTACATGGTAGTATATGTGTGATTGACACATGTTATGTATCCAATTGATGTTTGTTATTGCTTTAACTTCGCATAGCTAAAGTGATGGAAGCAATGGCTGAACCTTCCCCTGTCAGCTAGGAATTGTGAAAACTCCTAAATTTTCAAGTCTATTACCATTTCCTCTGGTGAGCTATAGAAGGTCCCAAAATGTTTGAAGTATGGACCAGGCAGAACTTGATGTTGGGGGCACCAAACTGACATAGGGTAACAAATTTATACACACCTTTTTTTTTTTTTTTTTTTTTTTTGCTTTGCTCAACTGTGTTGTTTTGCTTTGAATGCAGGTTAGTGAACTGTACAAATAACATTTAGATTATCCTTTGAAGAAAATTTAATAATAACAATAATAATAAATTTTTGACTGCCTCCTGATTTTATTTAAGAAACTAGTCTAGTATATTGTCGGAATGGAAAAATCTAAGGCCTTGTCAGGTGAAATACACATGTCAGCCATTGGTGGAATGTTTCATTTTTTATTATGTTACACATATGAGCTTAGTGCTTCCATTAAAGAAAAATCCTACTGTGGTGGCCATTGGTGTCACTGTACTTCCTTTGTTTATAAAATACTAGCTTTTTCATTTTTGAGAATCTCCTCATTTCAGATAACAGAAAGTTCTTTGTAGCAGGAATCTTAAAAGTTCTTATTAATAAAATCAAACCTAGGCCAGTTATTGGGGTGAATACTGGAAGGTCAGAGAGACAGAACAAGCCACAGCTATCTCACCTTGCCAGTTCCTCAGCTGGTCCTGTTTCCTCAGACTGGAAGCCTCTGAGTCCTCATCCAGAATGAATCTCAGCTGAATTGTGTTGCTCCAAAGCCTGAAAGCTTAACCAGCCAAATGCTTAACCAGCCACATGCTTAACCAGCCAAATGCTTCTTGTTTCTGGTCCTCACGCCTTATATATCTTTCTGCTTTCTACCACCACTCTCTGGGATTAAAGGCTTGCTTTCTGGGATCAAAGGCATGTGTCACCATGCTTGGCTGTTTCCAATGTGGCCTTGAACTCACAGAGATCCAGAGGGATTTCTGCCTCTGGAATGCTAGGATTAAAGGTGTGTGCTATCCCTGCCTAACTAGTGGCCTTTCTGTTCTCTGACTCCAGATAAGTTTATTAAGGTACACAATATTTTGGGGAACACAATACCACCACAGTTCTTGAATTTGTTCTCTGACTTCTCTCACCCTGTTCTTTAATTTCCACTGAGCTGCAAACCTAATAGCGTTACTCAATGGACATTATTTTCCCAAAGGAAACATCAGATCCAGAGTGTAGCACTCTTTGTGCTACCCTTACACATTTCGCTCTTGTAATTCATATCTTGATGAATAACATTATCTTCCCCTTTCCCAAATCAGAAATGATCCTAATGCTCCTTGCTTACTTCCTCTAGCTTCCTCCCTGATTCCAACTAAATAGTTACTTGCTGTGGATATCGCTCTATATAAATAAAACACTGGTGGCCAGTGACCAGACAGGAAGTATAGGCGGGACAAGGAGAGAGGAGAATTGGGGAAACAGGAAGAAGGGTGAGAGACACTGCAGCCACTGCCAGGACAAGCAGTATGTAAAGATGCCGGTAAGCCACAAGCAACGTGGCAAGGTATAGATTTATAGAAATGGGTTAATTTAAGATATAAGAACAGTTAACAAGAAGCCTGCCACGGCCATACAGTTTATAAGTAATATAAGCGTCTGAGTGATTATTTTATACGTGGATTGTGGGACTACGGGGCTTGGTGGAACCTGGAGGGAAGCCCTCCAGCAACAGTTACTAAGTGATAAGTTCATCCTATTAAAAAGCCTCTTATCTACTTCATAACCTTAGTCTAATAGCTGTTTTTTGTATGTTCATTTTGTTGTGTTATGTTTTATTTTGTCTCATGTTAACACTTGGCCATACGACTTTCTAAAGTTCCTATATGATTTCTGATTCTTGCCACATCTAGCTATCACTTGCAGTAAATCATATTTTTCATGCTTAAAAATATTTGTTGCCTATAAATTCAAATATAATTCCACCCCATATAGTGAATATGCAAGGTTGATGGAATCTGTCATCAGTCCTCTCTCTAGCATTAGACCTTGCGTGGACCTTCATGTCAGCAATATGAAAACAATATTAATGCTCCAGGTTAGCATCATTTCTGGAAGAATACCTTTTTAAAGTTTCAATTTTATGTGTATAATTTATTTTTCCTTTTAATATAGATGTGATCACAAAGTGGTCACTTCTGACTTATGCGTCTTAAGGGTTATTTAGCAGTATGTCCTTTCACTTAGTAAATTTAGGTCTCCATGTGCCTAGAACTGTAGTTTCCAATATGTCCTCTATGGACACATGTTTCTTGGAGAGAGAGAGGGAGAAGGAGAGGGAGAGGGAGAGGGAGAGAGAGACAGAGACAGAGACAGAGGATGAGGAGGATATAAAGGTATTTTTTTATTAGAAATTAGTTCCACTGATCCAATGAAGGGTGAGAATTCACACAATCAGCCATTTCCAAATGAAACATTCAAGAAATCCACTGCTATAGTTATAACCTAAGTTCAGAAACGAATGCTAGGGTTGCCAGTGGTGAGTTCCATCCTGACAGCAGAAGATGGATGTTCATCTCTAGTAGGCAAAGAGTGGATTGTCTGTTTACCTGCCTTCTTGTTTATTCAGGACCCTCAAAAGATTGAATGTTACCCATCCACATTGGGAAGGATGATATGTTTTATCACTTTACCAGTCCTTCCTGGAAAACCATTCACCCACCCACCCATCCATGCATGATGCTCAATTATACATAAGAGTACTTCATAACTGAGACCTCATCAAATGTCAAGTTGACACAAAACAGTAACCATCCCGGTGTAAATACAAAAATAATCTTTAAAGGGGGTCAATATGCATACTTCTGGAGAGAACAAAAGAATGGGGAAGGAGTGTCCATTCTTTGCCATAAACCTTCCTGTAGATGTTCTAGGGTTAACAAAAGGACATGTTCATGAGCAAACATATTAGTAAGCAAATTGTGTGCATATGTGTGCAGAAACCCTTTACAACTAGAGAGTCTGATAGTTGAATCAGGGCAGAATCAGCAGATCATGTCTATACGTGCCAGATTTAGCAGTTTTGGTAAAAGAGAGTGCTATCCTCAGGCTTTAGAAAGAATTCAGTTTTGCTTTCCAACGTCGCTTGGTAGGAAAATAAAATAAAAATATTTTGTTTATACTTTCGCAGTGACCAACTATGAACCAGAATTGGCATGACACATCTATAATCACAGCATTTTTTTTATCAAGCCGAAGACAAGAAGATGACAAATTCTAGGCACTCCTGGACTACATTGAGTTCATGAGTTCAAGGTCAGCCTGGGCAACTTAACAAGGACTGTGTGAAAACAAAAAGTAAAACAAAACAAAGCAAAGAAAAAGAACCTTCTCATGTAGCTCAATGAAGTGAAGCAAGCCCTGGATTAAAACTCAGAACCACAAAAACCAGAAGGAAATGTGACTTCTACAAGTTTCACAACTTATCATTTTGAAAGTTTTTAAATGTCTATCTAAATGACAAGGTAAGACCATAAATTTGTTCCCAGTTACCTATCATCAAGTAAGAAAAGTCAATGTGTGTGCTTTATGTGTGTGAGGCATTTTCATAAGACACTAATGAATTTCTTTGGTCTGTATTCACACAGGAAGGGAATGGACTCTCTCCCTCTCCTCCCTCCCTCCCCCTGTAGATATGGATGAAGTTAAAGCTCCAGAAAGAATAATTTGCTCTTCCTTGTATGTGTATCTTCGTGTGTGTGTGTGTGTGTGTGTGTGTGTGTGAAGGCCAGAGGTCAACACTGGTATTTTCCTTAACTGCTCTCCACCTTATTTTTTTTGACACAGGGCCTCTTACTGAACCTAGACCTCACTAATTTGGCTAGTCTGGTTGGGCATTTAGCCCCAGGGATCCCCCTCTCTACCTCTACTACCAGTGGTAGTGTTACAGTGGTAGGTTACACTGCATGCCTGGCTTTTATGTGCGTGCTGAGGTTCCGAATTCGGGTCTTCATGTCCACATTGTATAACCTTTCTAACTGACTCACCGCCTCAGTCTCAACATTTGTTTTCCACAGCTATACCGTAACAACTCTTACAAATAAGTGATTTTACCCACAGTCACCCTTTTTTAAGAGTGTGATGTTTATTTCATTGATAAAGATGTCATTATCAGATAATAATACCAAACTAAGTACCTTTCACATAATTCTTAAATGTTTTATTCTTTGAAAATGGATTAGATTTTCTTTCCATATACTAAAATTTAATTGGGGCCAAACTTAACAAACTAAGTGGAGAAGTGAAATAAACTAAACTAATGGAGAACTCACTTGGGAAATTTATTTTGCTAAATGTGTGATGGTATGTTTTGTGGTTAATAAATTTGCTTAGAAGATAATTCCCAAATACTCATTCACCCCTATATACTTGTTCAAAACCCCCAATTTCATACTATGGAACATGTACACAGCAGTACAGGATCACAGATGTCATGGTTTTTCATTAGAGAAACAATGTACCGGAGGCCCAGATTCTTTTTTTTTTTCTTTTTTTTTTTTTTTTTTTTTTCTCTTTTTTATTTACCTTGCCAAACTTTGGTAAAAGTTTGGTAAAAGTTTTGGTAAAAGAGAGTGCTATCCTCAGGCTTTAGAAAGAATTCAGTTTTGCTTTCCAACGTCGCTTGGTAGGAAAATAAAATAAAAATATTTTGTTTATACTTTCGCAGTGACCAACTACAGTGCTGTATTCTGGAGAGCAAACCCTGCTCATATGTGCTGTCCTCTACACTCATTAGCACAAAGTATTTTTGGGGCTTGTCACTCATCAATCAGGACAAGCTCACTGCTGTGAAAAATCCATTTGGACAGGCATAAAAATATTCTATGTTTTTCAACCAAAATTATCTTAAAATATTTGGAATGTATTATTATTTCCCCCTCAGTTGTATACATACCTTAAAAGGAAAGAAATTGTGTTCAAGAGAATATTTCTCAGCATCTGGGCCTCCCACTTACAGACAGTTTCCAAAGTTCTCCAAAGAAATAGCTTCTGTGCTGTTGGGTTTTAAGGCAAACTCTTAGTTTGTAAAGACATATAATTCCGTTTGTTCCTCAGAATGTGGCCACTTGACATGGAAGTGCCTCTAGATCCTCTCTCCTGCTTTATGCCTATAAGGTTAACCTTTTGGACTTATTCAAATGGATTATTGCTTTGTTGTTAGTGTGCTTTCTTTTTTAACATGCAGGGCATCTCATACCTTTTCACACGCTGGGATCACAACTAAACAAGTGTTGTACCACAAGGTACAGTTCTCGCCTGAGATAATTGCTGTAGACAGTAAAACTGAATGCATTTTCACATATAATCTGTAACAGTAAGGCAAAAATCCCTCTGACGGTGTCATTCTTAGTTCCTGCAGACAGCCAACCTTGGCCATGAACTACAACAGTGGCACTCCCCTTAGGCTCAAGGATACAGTCTTTTGATGTGGATTTTGAATTGGCCATACACTGTAGTCATAACATTTCAACTCCTAAAAGTCTTTCCCTCCCTCACTCCCTCCTTCCTCCAACCCCATTTCTCTGGAGAATCATGACTAGTATAGACTTATAAGACCTTTTATATTTTAACGGTATCTTGCTTCTGAAGAAACACATAAATCAAAAAAGACTTGGTAAGTCACCCAGGCATGATTGAACACTCCTTCAATCCTAGGATTTGAGAGGTAGAAACAGGCAGATCTTTGAAAGTTTGAGGTTAGCCTGGTCTACACAGCACATTCTAGGTTGGCAAGAACTGCATGGTGAGACTGTGCTTTCCCCAACTCCTTCTTCAAAGGCATCATAAGTAAACAATGAGGTATAAGGATAACTTATTGGGTATCTTCTAATATTTGATGTTTTACTTGGTGACTCAGAAATTATGTAGATTGATTTAGTTTATATCCTTTCCAATGCATATGCTCAACAACAAACATTGCATGAATTGCTGTTACATGTCAGAGATATGTTATCTGCAGTTTCCATGAGTAATTCTCTGGTGAAAAGATATGTACCTGAGTTGTCATGATAATCCTTACAAATAGCACTGGTCAAGCTTTAACTAATGACTGGGAACCATGCTATGGTTTTCTCACAGGTTGTTATTTACACTCCACAGAAATTCCATGAGAAGATGCTGCTACTACATTTTACAACTTTACAAATGGGCAAATAAGACTCACAGAAATTAAACAGTTTGTGTTCAAGTAGTTGGTTAGTATTAGAGCCAAGATTCTGAAGCCTCTGGGCCACTTTGATGTCGGCTGGGAGAGCGGGGACATAGGAGGAGGGCTAAGCCATTAAAGATGAATTGAGTTTTTGGTGAGATCATCTTTGATCTGAGCAGCTGGAGTAAAATGGGGAGGGCAGATTAACTAGTCAGGGGCTAAAAATGACTTTAATTTCTATACCATCTTATGGGATAAAAAGTGATGCAAACCTAGCTCAGAGACACATTTTATGATCTAATTTGGGTTTTATAAAATAACTCTGGCAGGAAGAGGGAGGAAAACTTGGAGAGAAACTGGACAGAATCACAAGTGGAGAAATTCACAGCCATCTGGGAAAAGTGGAGTACAGGCAGCACAGAGTCTGTGGGGCTGGGAGGAGGAGGAGACACTGGGTGAAGAGTCAGGTGTCCACGGTCACACACTGGCTTAGAAATATTCAAGAGAGAGAAGAACTTCAGAGGATTCCTATCATCCCTTACCATTTTAGAGCTTTATAATGTGGCCAGGGAATGATAAGGTCATGCTGTGACAGTGATTAGGGATAAAGTATAGTCTGCTGAGGGACAAAGGGACAAGATCACAGAAAACAAACCTATTTTACTTGGTGACCTCTGAAACTCAAAGCTTTTTATCTCTTTTGTGTTGACTATGTTCTGCTAAGAACTCCTGGGCATTGAGATGGAGAGGCCATTTGTCTGTTGCTTATATAAATGCAGACTTCAGAAAACAAAAGCCATGCTGGGCATCTGTGTGAGAATGATGGGAATTCTGGAGGTGGCTGTGGCATTTGAGAGAAAAGTGAGGCCAAGAAGGGAATGGAAAGAATGGAAGACCCCACAGCAGAGTCATGGTGTACTCAAATATTTAAGACTGGCAAAGAGAAAGAAGAAACGAAGAAGACAGAGCAAGAGTGAGAGCTCTCTGATATGTTTAATCGTGACCGAGTTATGAAAATAAAATGCAGTTAACAGACTGCTGATGCAGTAAGCTGGTTCAAAGAGAAATGATTGTAATTTCTGAAAAATGGAAGTAGACAGGATTCAGAGGGAAAGTGAAGGACTTACTATGCATGGGCAAGGATGCTATTCTTTCCTTCTGTATTTAAACTTGATTTAAATATTTAAAATGATGATAACTAGCCATGAGCACTTTACTAAATTTGCTTTTATCTTTGCTTTGAATCTTACCCCTGTGAATGATCATCTACTATATTGTCAGTATTGCCATTAATGACTGTATTGTCATTATTATGGCTCAACCTTAGAACAGCTTGCAGGGTTATGTTGGTTGTCTTTCAAGTTTTATTTCTATATACATAGTTAATAGTTCATTTTGGTGATGATAGAGTAGTCTGTCAGCCAACGTCTTTCCACCAAATTCATATAGATTCTTTTCACATGGAGCTGTTTCAATTGATAAAGAGCTTCTTTTTCTCTTAAATTTTTCCCAACTGCTCAGCACTTTGGAACCGCCACATGCACGAAACAAGTGACTTCTCTGACACTGGACAGTGAATGGCTGTACTTTCTCACACATTCTTGGTCCATGTGTTGTGCTTCCTTGGCAGGGCCCATGACCTACCAATGACTGTGGGAAATTCAATACATTGGAAAAAAAAAAAAAACACAAAGATGTTCATTATTCGTTAGTCTACACTCTACATTTTCCTTCTCTTCTCGTGGGATTGTTTCACAATGGGTAAATTTAGTGGTCAGAGTTCAACACAAATGCTTTTTGGCAGAGAAGCCCAACATACAGAAACTCCTTCAGCAGAGCTGGCTTTCACCCTGCTATTCACTAATAGGCACAGGAATCATGAACTTCCCTACATAATCGTAATATGTCAGCATTATAAAAGAAAGACTCCTTTGGCTCTACAAGACATTTCAGGTGAATCTACAGGTTGCTTATAAAATTTCTATATTTGAGAGATCAGAGATTGAACAAAATAATTTAACGAAAATAGCAGAAAGTGATATCCCAGTGTGCCAACTTCAGTTTTAGTATTTTACTATGGATATTGTTTTAGATTCATGCATTAGACGATTATAATCCATACTTGAATACCATGTATTAATGCTAATATGGTTTGGAATAGTAGAAAGTGTATTTTTATATTTAACAAAGTTAAGTTACAAAAGGAACCATCACTGAGGTTGTCCTCTCTTCCTCCCCCCCCCCGTCTCTCTCTCTCTCTCTCTCTCTCTCTCTCTCTCTCTCTCTCTCTCTCTCTCTCTCTCTGTGTCTGTCTGTCTGTCTGTCTACCTTTCTGTCTTTTCCTTTTATCTTTCCTTTTGTCTTTCTGTCTTGTCTTCCTTTCCCTCCCTCCCTCTTTCCCTCCCTCCTTTCTTTCTTTCTTTCTTTCTTTCTTTCTTTCTTTCTTTCTTTCTTTCTTTCTTTCTTTCTTTCTTCCTTCCTTCCTTCCTTCCTTCCTTCCTTCCTTCCTTCCTTCCTTCCTTCCTTCCTTCCTTCTTTCTTTCTTTCTTTCTTTCTTTCTTTCTTTCTTTCTTTCTTTCTTTCTTTCTTTCTTTCTTTCTATTTTACAAGAGTATAAAATGTTAAAGAATTAATGTCACGTCTACGTCTACTTTATACTGTATTTTTTCCTGTTGAATTCTTACAGATAATACCACACTAAGAATTTTGTGCGATATATCTTTGGTTTAAGATATAATTTCCTAGCACACAGGTGGGATAGGAAATCATTCTAACAAAATTCACTCTCAAGAGAAGTGTTGGGAACGGGATAGCATGAGATAATCTTTAAGGTCAAGGACATTGGAGATAAGAAGAAGGACTTAAGTTTTACGTTTTACTGGTTTATCAGGGAACCTTTCAAAGCTTTTCTCTCTTCATTTTCAAATTGCTGATGTGTTTCAAGCACTAGTGCCTGTCTAGGAAGTATTTAGTAAGTGGCAAGCTTTGTTCAAAATCAACATGGGACCTTAGCAGGAACTGTAGACTAGGATAGTTTCTGAGGGCAAAGGTAAAGTAGCTCATGGTTTATGTAAGATGATAGGGTAAGAGGCACAAAATAAAATTAAGAAAACCCAAGATTATCTGATGATGAGCAGAGAGTTGTATCAGAGTCCTGGTTGAAGGAATGATAAATACTGAGAATCTCTTGTTTTCTTCTCATGAGTGTGTTAACTGACCCAGGAGTATGGTAAATAGAATATGTGACACAGAGAAACAGACAGATGTAGTAAGGGAAGCAACTACCTCAAACATAACAAACTCATAGGTGCAGACAACTGACGAGTCCTTGGCAGTTGTAAGCTACACAAACATGGATCATGAGCATTATAATGGGTGTATGCTGAGATAATGCATTCACAGAGATAGCTTCTGAGATTACAATCCATATCAGGCCGCCTTGCCCTTAGAAGACACTGATGTTTAGTTTAATTCTTTGTTTGAAATTCTTAATAGTTGAATAAGAAATCCATGAATTTATTATCAAAGAGACCCATTGTAGCAGTACTAACTAGATACATGATTTTGACTGGGTTCTGCTCCAGGCTTCTACTGTACAGACCCCTGGAGACAATGTAAATGTTCTATTATTGCCCATGAGTTCCTTATGATAGGGAATTTCCTGGTCTAAAATATACCGTCATGACAAGGCCTAAAAACTCTGATTTGGTATCCCTTATTTGGGCAGGTGTATAGTCAGATGGTTATTTGGAGAGGTAAGTTCCATAAAATATGGTATCTTGTTTCCTGCTGTGAATATAACTCTCCTGCTGAGAGGGTATGTTTTTACAATGAAGTCGGATGTGGTAACAAGTGAACCAGCCTGATCTACAAGATGCTCACATGACTTGGCAGCTCTACTTAGCACACCAGTAGCACCTGTGTGACTAGTACAATTTTTATTTTAAAAGCTGGAAATGAAAAGATTAATTCTGGCTGAGTGGTCAGAAAAGCTTTTCTAAGTGCCAAAGCATGTTTCTTGCCATAGTTCACTTCTGGGTCAGCTTCCTATTAGCGGGAGAGAAAACATCTCAGCCTCTTAAATTCGCTGACTGGCTGAACAATTCATTGTCTGGCATTCTTACATGGCGTTTTCTTAAGAAACTTTTGAATAACTGCTACACCACATAAACAGGGCCTTTTCACCCTTTGCTTTGTTGTTTTGCTCGTTAGTTCTTGTGGATTGCAGAGACTGAGCCAAATAGCTCTGCACACTGAAGATTATTTTGCATGAACCAAAATTGTAGGTTTCCTCTCTATGTAGGCAAGAGCATTTCAGCCACAAGGAAATTAGGTTATGGCCACAGATCTATCACCAATATATAAGGGTCACACCAGAAATATGGAGATAAAAAGTAATCATAGTATGAAGTAGAGACACTCACAAATATGACTGTCAAAATAACTCAAAATGCAACTACTAATTTCTGTGGGACAATCAGAGTGTTTATACAAGAGAGACAGTAGGGCTGTTCTGAATTTGTTTTGTGAGTTTCCTTTATGTATCTCCCCTACTTTCTTCTCACTTACAAGAAATATCCTCTTGTGAAGAAAGAACAACTGCAACTAGATGCATTAGTTTTGAAGTAATTTTCATTTCTCCGCTTTCAATTTCTTTACATATTAGTTGAATGGACTTTGTAATCCCATTTAAGTGGTCCTTCATTGTGTTATTATAATAAGTCATCTTGACAACATCATGTAACCCAGGGCTGCAGAGGGTATAAAATTCAAAGTCTCTTGGACATTTTAACAATCAAGGTGATTAACATAAGACAAATTTTACATGGTTAAAGATGTTATCATCCTTGATAAAAATCTTAGCTGTTTTAATTTTTTTCATCTACTACAGACTAAAAGGACTTAATCCTGTCTCTATGATTTTAATGTATTCTTTATTGTATTTCATTCTATGTGGGATTTGTTTCCTAAGCAATGCTCTATACTATTTTACTGTTTTGTTACTATTACTCCAAAGGCATAAAGACAAAAACTTACATCACATTCCACCCTGTTTCTCTGGATTGCTATCATTCTGCTTTAATGAAGGTTAGTCCTCTTTCCCCAGGAAATGAGTTAAAATAATTTCAGATGACCAACTTGAAGAACACCCAAGTCAATCATTCTATGGATGGAAAGGAATAGAAACCACATTGATTTGCTAAAGCATGTGTTACAAATTGAATTAAATCCATCTCAAACTCCTATATTGAAGTCATGACCCCCTGTATTTGAAAATAAGGCTTTCACAGTGATAGAGCTAAAAACATAATGATGCAGTCTGAGCATAAATCCATTGTCACTGAGGATCTTCTACAAAAATAAAATGCAGACACACAGGAGGGAAAACATGTAAAGAGACACAAGAAGACAGCCATATGTAAGACAGGGAGAGAGATCTAGGGTCCTTTTCTTCTAGTTGTGGGAAACCAACCTTCTGAAACCTTGTTTGAACTTCTGGTGCTCACAACCATGAGGCAATGAGTTTACAATGTTTGCACCTCCCATTCTGTGCAATGGTTTTATGGCAGTCCAAAGAAAGTAATGTAGAATGCACTTATTATTTGGGACAGATCATGACTGCTCTTTTGTTTACCATTTTATTATTTTTGAGTAAATATTTCATTATGTTGAAATATCAGGTATTTTATAAGTAGATTCTCTTTTTGCATATAACTCTTTAGGTTGAGTAAGGGGGGGTGTATTGACCTCTACACGTGAAAATTTAAAATTCAGTTTAAATTTCTTAATTTTAAAAATGTGTATCATACTTGAATGGCAGTTAGATGTGTTTTCCGGTTTAGCATTTAAAGTATTTGTTTTATCATCAGTGAAAGGTATAAAAGGATCGGCCTAGAAATTAAATGTTGGGAATAAAGGCAGATAAAGCTTTCATAATTTATATAATACTTTCATTAATTAATAAATCTAAAGTGTGTGCTACAGCCTTCCACATAGGCCAGTCTGATGGTGACATTTTTACAGTTTAGGATTCTCCTTCCAAAATGACTACAGCTTTTGTCAAGTTGAAATAAAATTCGCCATGGTAGCCCCTAATATCACCATAATGCTCCATCCTCATGATCTCATACATCCTAAGTGCATCCCTACTTCCAAGTGGCCCTGACTCTAAATACAATCAGTGTACAAACATGGGGTTAAGCCCCCAACAACATGAATTTTGGGAGACACGTAGTTGACCATAATAAGGAATATTGATAGAGGACTCTTACTGGTCAAAGAGGCAGGAAGTATACATGCCTTCTTTCTCTCTCTTCTCCTTTGCCTACTGAATGTCAGTGCCTCAGCAAGCACCATTCTGAAGTCGGGGAAGCCTCTATTAGTTTGAATCCTTAGGCCAGAGGGTAAAGCAGATGGACTTTCTCAACAAATGCAGCCTTCGTGATGAGGCAAATTCATCTGACTGCTACTTAAGATCACCTTAACTACCGAGATTATAAAACTCACTTATCAGCTAGGATTACCCAATGTTGTGCAGAAACGGTGGCGAGCAGTGGTGCTGCTAACATAAAAGCCCCCAAATATACGACTCTGACTTCAAGGTCAGGCAGTGATCAAAGATAAAACTTACGAGGCTGAAAGAACTAAGCACTTGAATGGCAAAACATTTGGTAAAATTTGCCTGGGATACAATTGGATGCTTGTTTGTAAAGCTCATAAGGGAGAAGGCTTAGAAAAAAGAAAGACATTACTAGTTTTTGTAGCAAATTATTACAAGGAAAGAGAGAAGTTCAGGCAGTATTTGGTGTAACTGCGAACACACTCAGAGGAGAATAAAACTTCAGGAATGTGGGGCCTTTGGGGTCAGAGAAGCTTCCATCGCCAAAATGGGGAGAGATAAGGCCTAAAAAGCTTTTAGTCTCCAAGGCCCATTAACAATCAGTCCAGTGTCAGAGATCATACTGAGAGTGGATCCTCCTGTCCATCTGGTTGTAGTAGCAAAGATGTCACACAGACTTGAAAGGGTGAGCTTTCCTGCTAAAACCTCAGAGAATCAATCAGGTTTGACAGTCATATCTAGACAGGCTTTGGAATGTAATTATGGAAACATGGATTTAAAGATTCAGCATAAAGTTGCCAGGTTTAGCAAGCAAAAATAGAAGACATTCAGTTAAACTGAGATTCAGATAAGTAGTAAATATTGGCTCAGTAGGAGCATGTCTCTCTAACATATATTATGTAACTTAAAAGGTTGTATTTTGTTTACATCCGGAAGAGAGGATGCTTCTTCATCTACCCAAGACCTTCTCTTTCATGCTATCTGGCATTTCTTAGTCAGGGCAGTGTTGAAGGAGACTATCTGATGAAGAAGCAGTGAGTCCAAATCAATAATAAAGCACTCATTGAGTGTTAAGATTTTAGATTAGCAATTGGGCCCCTAAAATTGTTAAAGAAACTGGGTTGTGAAACCTGAGGATACTGGTGAAACATTGCTTTCTAATGTTCATGTGGGCTGTTTAAGGAACAGTTATCTAGAGGGAAGATAGAGGGTCTACAAAGAAGCATATTCCTCCCAACATCAGAATGAATGTGACCCCAATTACAGTCATGTGGTGTTTGCAGCCACTGGGGATTTTTCCATTTCTGTTTATGTTGTTGCTGGGTGTCCTATTTTTTCTACATTGTGGATGATGATAATTTTTAAGCTTTCCTTGTTCATCATTTTTATACTAAGTGAAGAGAAATGAGTTTAAGTATTGCTGCAACCTGGATTTCTAGTATTTTCTAGATCGTGAGGAATTTTAAGATAGAGATCTAGACTTTGGCCTGATCTAGTAACTATTGCAAGTTAAAGAGTTCCCTCCGAAAACTCAGGATTTTCTCGGAGGAAAAGATTCAAGCACAGAGACATTTGGAAGCTAGAAAGCTGATTATCACAGGAATCTGTCTCTCAAGTAATTTTTTTCTTACAGTGTAGGCAAGTCAGCAAATTTTTCTGTTAAGTTCCAAAGAATAAGTATTTGACACTTCACAAGAAGCAAAATAAGGGACATCCTGTAGGGACCTCAATAACAACCACTTAAAATCTAAAACACATTTTTAGCTTTCAGGCCACACAAAAAAAAGCAACAAGTTGGGCTTTACCCAAGCCTGGATTTTTTGACCCTTGGCATAAAAGGACTCTTGCTGCCTAGAGAATTTTACTTCTTGGTTCTTTGGTGGGTTAGGGAAGTCATATGACCAGCTCTTGACAATCGAATATGAACAGTGTGTCAGTCATGTCTACTTAGAACAAACACACTCATCAGGCTTTTTTTTTTTTTTTTTTTTTTTTTTTGGTCCATCACATGGTTTTCATGAAAAGACCACTTGCAAACAGTTAACAGTTTAAAATGAGGGCAGGTAGTCAGCTTGTTCCCAAAGAGAGGAAAGGTCAGCTGTTCATCACTGCAGGTAGTTTGTTTGAAAAGGCACAGTTCTATCATACTAAGCCAAAATGGAATCTTGTGTTTTACTCATTACTCTATCTTCCTTATTCCAATTAAACAATTGTCCATTTCATAAATTTGTTTGAATATCATGAATGAATGTTTAAATGTATGATTTCTCTAGAGTCTCAGCTTCCTGTCTGTTAAACAATTCTCCTCCCTAGGTTAAATCTGAGAGACTTAAGTCCATTATTTTTGTCACTAATTTTTGAGTCTATTTTCAGTTTAATAAGTTCATAGTATGTTTCCCGCAGAAGCTTTTCAAATGTACACATAATTGTACAGTTGTATCTTTTGTTTGCTTGTTTTATCATCTCTTTATTTTTATTTTTTAAATTCTTTTAACTTTTATTGATTCCTTGTGGTTTTCACATAATGCATCCTGATTACACTCATCTCCCCATCCCTTCACATCTTCCCTCTGCCCTTGTAATCTCCCCTGCAAAACAGTACAAAATTTAAAATGAAAACAAAACAACAAACAAACAACAATTAAAGAAAAAAGAAGAATTTTGTCTAGGAAGCTGTAGTGTGGCCTGGTGAATCAGCTTTCCCTTGAGTCCATTCATCTTTACTTGTAAGAAGTTCATTGCTATGAGTCCTTGGTTGGTCTGGTTCAAGGCCTCTGGCTTATGCTTATGCTAATGAGATAATGGGTTCTCTCTGGGGCTCCTCTTGGATATCCTGTTGTCCTGTGTTGTGGAGATTTTGCAGTTTTGGATCTGTAAGTTTGTCCCCTTCACATGCTCCAAGAGTCCATAGATGAGGTGGATGTTGGGGTGGGCTAATTAGCTTTCCCTCATTGTCACTACCCAGGCAGCAAGCTCTCTATCACTGCTTGGGGTAGCTCATCCAATGCAGCCTGAAGCAAGGAGTGGGGCCAGCTCTCCTGCCCTAAGCTCCTCACATCCAGGACACCCACATTCACACTGCCAGGGTCAGCTCTACTATTTTGCCTAGGTAAGGTACAGCACCCCCTGCCCTCATATGCCCCCTTATGGCAATTGGAACATTTATATCTTTTAAAAATATTTTAAAGTGTTTCACTATGAACAATAAAGGAGTTTATGAATGGTGAAAACATTTTAAATCTGTTTGGCTCTTCATTGTATGTATACCCTCATTATTGATAAGACAGTAACAATATTGGCATTTTTTAAAAATGAAAATATAAAGTTAATATGGCTAGAAAGATGATTTTCTTGTATTTTAAAATTAATACACTTGGATAGTCATTCATTTTGGAAAAAGAGAGGACACTCTTTGAAAGACATATTTTTCCAGTTTCTCTTTTTCTACTAATGAGAAATAAAATCTAAGTTCCCATTATGTGCAATAATGAAAGATTGTTTAAATCTAAGTTTGCAGGGCCCATAAGTGTACATGTGCTCAAGCATGTGCACACACACACACACACACACACACACACACACACACACACACAATGTAGATTTGTTCTGTCACCAGATAGAGCATAGGAAAAAGACTAGTCTCTTCAGTATATAGGGAAGGAAAGGTCCACAACTGAAGGTGTCTGACTACAGCATCTCCTATAATGTAGTGTTCCTTAGGCATTCTGTAACAACTAAAAGTCACTTTGCCTTCATAAAATCCAATGATGTGCCACAAGTGAGATTTTGTATGGGGGATATGTATGTTGTACATGCATACGTATATGCTTGTGTGTGTGTGTGTGTGTGTGTGTGTGTGTGTGTGTGTGTGTAGGTTTATGCTGGTGCCAGAGGTCAATGTAGGGTTTCTTCCTCAGTTGCTTCCCACATAATTTTTTGACATAGGGCTTCTCACCAAGCCTTCATCTCACTGATAAACCTAGATTGCCTGGTCAGCAAGACTGAAGAACCTTTCTGTCTCTGCTAGGATTACAGACTCACCCCCGGGTTGTAAATAATCACTGAGATTTCAAATTCACATTTGTGCAGAAAACAGTATTACCAACTGAGAAATCTTCCAGTCTTTACACTGATTAACTGATTAAAATTCAGTTAACTTTAAAAATGTATAACATACTTGAAGATGCACTCTGTATAGAATAAGTCATAGAATTGCAGTTAGGTATGTGTTTTCCAGTTTGGTGTTTGAAGTACTTATTTTTTTTTTTTTTTTTTTAATTTAATATTTATTTATTTATTTTTTTTTGGTTTTTTTATTATTATTATTATTTTATAACACCATTCAGTTCAACATAATAGCCACAGAATCCCCTGTTCTCCCCCTCTCGCCCACCCCTCCCCCCAGCCCACCCCCCATTCCCACCTCCTCCAGATCAAGGTCTCCCCCGAGGACCGGGGTTGACCTGGTAGACTCAGTCCAGGCAGGTCCATTCCCCCCTCCCAGACCGAGCCAAGTGTCCCTGCATAAGTCCCAGGATTCAAACAGCCAACTCATGCAACGAGCCCAGGACCTGGCACCAATGCACAGCTGCCTCTCAAACAGATCAAGCCAAATGACTGTCTCACCCGTTCAGGTGGCCTGATCCAGTTGGGGGCCCCTCAGCCTTTGGTTCATAGATCCTGTGCTTCCATTCATTTGGTTATTTGTCCCGGTGCTTTATCCAACCTTGGCTTCAACAATTCTCGCTTATATAAATCCTCTTCTTACTCACTAATTAGACTCCCAGTGCTCCACCAGGGGCCCAGCCGTGGATGTCTGCCTTCAGATTCCTCAGTCCTTGGATGGGGTTTATGGCACCACTATTTGGGTGTCTGGCCATCCCATCACCAGAGTAGGTCAGTTCCTGCCATCTCGCGACCATTGCCAGCAGTCTTTTGAGGGGGTATCTTTGTGAATCTCCGTGGGCCTCCCTAGCTCTCTGCTTCCTCCCCTTCTCACCTTCTCATGTGGTCTTCATTTACCATGGTCTCCTATTCCTTGTTCTCCCTCTCTTTTCTTGATCCAGCTAGGATCTCCCACTCTTTCCCTCGACTGTCGCCCTTCATTGTTGCCACTCATGACCAGGCTATTCATGTAGATCTTGTCCATTTCTCCGTGTCTTTTTTTGGGGTCCCGTTTTCCAGGTAGCCTCACTGGTGATGTGAGTAGCAGTCTAGTCATCCTTGTTCCACATCTAGCATCTTCCTATGAGTGAGTACATACCATATTTGTCTTTCTGAGTCTGGGTTACCTCACTCAGGATGATTTTTTCTAGATCCATCCATTTGCCTGCAAACCGTGTGATGTCATTGTTTTTCTCTGCTGAGTAGTATTCCATTGTGTATATGTGCCACAATTTATTTATCCATTCTTCAGTTGAAGGGCATCTAGGTTGTTTCCAGGTTTTGGCTATTACAAACAATGCTGATATGAACATAGCTGAGCAAGTGCTCTTGTGGTATGATTGAGCATTTCTTGGGTATATGCCCAGGAGTGGTATAGCTGGATCTTGGGGGAGATTGATTCCCAATTTTCTAAGAAAGCGCCATATTGATTTCCAAAGTGGTTGTACAAGCTTGCATTCCCACCAGCAGTGGAGGAGAGTTCCCCTAGTTCCACATCCTCTCCAGCATAAAGTGTCTTCAGTGTTTTTGATCTTAGCCACTCTGACAGGCGTAAGGTGGTATCTCAGAGTTGTCTTGATTTGCATTTCCCTGATGATTAGGGAAGTTGAGCAATTCCTTAAATGTCTTTCAGACATTTGGGATTCCTCTGTTGAGAATTCTCTGTTTAGTTCTAAAGCCCATTTCTCAATTGGACTGTTGGTCCTTTTGATGTCTAATTTCTTGAGTTCCTTATATATTCTGGATATCAGTCCTCTGTCAGATGTGGGGTTGGTGAAGATCTTTTCCCATTCTGTAAGCTGTCGCTTTGCCTTGTTGACCGTATCCTTTGCTCTACAAAAGCTTCTCAGTTTCAAGAGGTCCCATTGATTGATTGTTTGTCTCAGTGTCTGCGCTACTGGTGTTATATTTAGGAAGTGATCTCCTATGCCAAGGCGTTCAAGAGTATTTCCTACTTTTTCTTCTAGCAGGTTCAGAGTAGCTGGATTTATGTTGAGGTCTTTGATCCACTTGGACTTAAGTTTTGTGCACGCTGACAGATATGGATCTATTTGCAGCCTTCTACACGCTGATATCCAGTTATGCCAGCACCATTTGTTGAAGATGCTTTCTTTTTTCCATTGTACACTTTTGGCTTCTTTGTCAAAAATTATATGTCCATAGGTGTGTGGGTTAATGTCAGGGTCTTCAATTCGATTCCATTGGTCCACATGTCGGTTTTTATGCCAATACCAGGCTGTTTTTATTACTGTAGCTCTATAGTAGAGCTTGAAGTCGGGGATTGTGATGCCTCCAGAAGTTGTTTTATTGTACAGGTTTCTTTTAGCTATCCTGGGTTTTTTGTTTTTCCATATGAAGTTGAGTATTGTTCTTTCCAGATCTGTGAAGAATTGTGTTGGTAATTTGATGGGGATTGCATTGAATCTGTAAATTGCTTTTGGTAAGATTGCCATTTTTACTATGTTAACCCTGCCTATCCATGAGCATGGAAGATCTTTCCATTTTCTGAGATCTTCTTCAATTTCTTTTTTCAGGGACTTAAAGTTCTTGTCATATAGGTCCTTCACTTGCTTGGTTAGTGTTACCCCAAGGTATTTTATGTCATTTTTGGCTATTGTAAAGGGTGATGTATCTCTAATTGCCTTCTCAGCTTCTTTGTCCATTGTATATAGGAGGGCTACTGATTTTTTTGAGTTGATTTTGTATCCTGCTATGTTGCTGAAGGTGTTTATAAGCTTTATCAATTCCTGGGTGGAATCTTTGGGGTCACTCAAGTATACTATCATGTCGTCTGCAAATAGGGAAAGCTTGACTTCTTCCTTTCCAATTTGAATCCCCTTAATCTCCTTATGTTGTCTTATTGCTCTGGCTAGAACTTCAAGTACTATATTGAATAAGTATGGGGAGAGTGGACAGCCTTGTCTCGTTCCTGATTTTAGTGGAATTGCTTTGAGTTTCTCTCCATTTAATTTGATGTTGGCTGTTGGTTTGCTATATATTGCCTTTATTATGTTTAGGTATGTTCCCTGTATTCCTGATCGCTCCAAGACTTTTATCATGAAGGGGTGTTGGATTTTGTCAAATGCCTTTTCTGCATCTAGTGAGATGATCATGTGGTTTTTTTCTTTGAGTTTGTTTATATGGTGTATTACATTAATGGACTTTCGTATGTTGAACCACCCTTGCATCCCTGGGATGAAGCCTACTTGATCATGTTGGATAATTGTTCTGATGTGTTCTTGGAGTCTGTTTGCCAGTATTTTATTGAGTATTTTTGCATCAATGTTCATGAGGGAGATCGGTCTGTAGTTCTCTTTCTTTGTTGCATCCTTGTTTGGTTTAGGAATCAGGGTAATTGTAGCCTCATAGAAGGAGTTTGGTAATGTTCCTTCTGTTTCTATTATGTGGAACAATTTAGAGAGTATTGGTATTAACTCTTCTTTGAAGATCTGGTAGAATTCTGCGCTGAAACCATCTGGTCCTGGGCTTTTTTTGGTTGGGAGACCTTTAATGACTGTTTCTATTTCCTTAGGGGTTATTGGACTATTTAAATAGTTTATCTGGTCTTGATTAAACTTAGGTATGTGGTATCTATCCAGAAAAATGTCCATTTCTTTTAGGTTTTCCAGTTTTGTGGAGTAGAGGTTTTTGAAATATGACCTTATAATTCTCTGGATTTCCTCAATGTCTGTTGTTATGTCCCCCTTTTCATTTCTGATTTTGTTGATTTGGATTCTCTCTCTCTGTCTTTTGGTGAGTTTGGATAAGGGCTTGTCTATCTTGTTGATTTTCTCAAAGAACCAACTCTTTGTTTCATTAATTTTTTGTATTATTCTCTTAGTTTCTAATTTATTAATTTCACCTCTCACTTTGATAATTTCCTGGCGTCTATTCTTCCTGGGAGACTTTGCTTCTTCTTGTTCTAGAGCTTTCAGATGTGCTGTTAATTCACTAGTGTGCGATTTCTCCAACTTCTTTATGTGGGCATTTAGTGCTATGAATTTCCCTCTTAGCACTGCTTTCATAGTGTCCCATAAGTTTGGGTATGTGGTGTCTTCATTTTCATTGATCTCTAGGAAGTCTTTAATTTCTTTCTTTATTTCTTCCTTAACCCATTGGTGATTCAGTTGAGCATTATTCAGTTTCCATGAGGTTGTAGGTTTTCTGTAGTTTTTGTTGTTGTTGAAATCTAGCTTTAAACCATGGTGATCTGATAGAACACAGGAGGTTATTCTGATTGTTTTGTATCTGTTGAGATTTGCTTTGTGGCCAAGTATGTGGTCGATTTTAGAGAAAGTTCCATGGGGTGCTGAGAAGAAAGTATATTCTTTCTTGTTAGGATGGAATGTTCTATAGATATCTATTAGGTCCAATTGGGTCATGACATCGGTTAAGTCCTTTATTTCTCTGTTAAGTTTTGATTTGGGAGATCTGTCCAGTGGTGAAAGTGGGGTGTTGAGATCTCCCACTATTAATGTGTGGGGTTTTATATGTGGTTTAAGCTTTAGTAATGTTTCTTTTACATATGTGGGTGCCCTTATGTTTGGGGCATATATGTTCAGAATTGAAACTTCATCTTGGTCGATCTTTCCTGTGACGAGGATGTAATGTCCTTCTTGATCTCTTTTGATTGATTTTAGTTTGAAGTCTATTTTGTTGGATATCAGGATGGCTACCCCTGCTTGTTTCTTAAGACCATTTGATTGAAAAGTCTTTTCCCAGCCTTTTATTCTTAGGTAGTGTCTATCTTTGAATTTGAGATGTGTTTCTTGTATGCAGCAGAAGGATGGGTCCTGCTTTCGTATCCATTCTGTAAGTCTATGTCTTTTTATAGGTGAATTAAGTCCGTTGATATTAAGGGATATTAATGACCAGTGATTCTTCATCTCTGTTATTTTTGGTGGTAGTGTGTGTGTACTTCTCTTCTTTGGGGTTTACTGTTGTGGCTTTATCTATTGCCTGTGTTTTCAAGTGTGTATCTGACTTCCCTCGGTTGGAATTTTCCTTCTAGTGCTTTCTGTAGGGCTGGGTTTGTGGATAGGTATTGTTTAAATCTGGCTTTGTCTTCGAATGTCTTGTTCCTTCCGTCTATGATGATTGAAAGTTTTGCTGGGTATATTAGTCTGGGCTGACATCCATGGTCTCTTAGTGTCTGCATTACATCCGTCCAGGTCCTTCTGGCTTTCAAAGTCTCCATTGAGAAATCGGGTGTTATTCTGATGGGTTTACCTTTATAGGTCACTTGGCCTTTTTCCTTGGCTGCTCTTAATATTCTTTCTTTATTCTGTACATTTAGTTGTTTAATTATTATGTGTCGAGGGGACTTTTTTTGGGGGTCTAGTCTGTTTGGTGTTCTATAGGCTTCTTGTATCTTCATAGGCATTTCCTTCTTTAAGTTGGGAAAGTTTTCTTCTATAATTTTGTTGAATATATTTTCTGTGCCTTTGAGTTGGTATTCTTCACCTTCTTCTATCCCTATAATTCGTAAGTTTGGTCTTTTTATGGTGTCCCAGATTTCTTGGACATTTTGGTTCATGACTTTGTTGGCTTTAGTGTTTCCTTCGACTGATGGAACTATTTCTTCTACTGTATCTTCAATGCCAGAAATCCTCTCTTCCATCTCTTGCATTCTGTTGGTTATACTTGCATCCGAAGTTCCTGATCTTTTACTCAGGTTTTCTATTTCCAGCATTCCCTCTGTTTGTGTCTTTTTCATTTTTTCAATTTCCCTTTTCAGATCTTGGACTGTTTCCTTTGTTTGTTTCATTGCTTTTTCATGATTTTCTTTCAGTGCTTTATTGTTTTCTTCCAGGATTTTAATGTTTTCTTCCAGGACTTTATTGTTTTCTTGGAGGGCTTTATTGTTTTCTTCTAATTTGTTTGCCCTTTCCTCTAGTTGTTTACAGCGTTCTTCCAATTTTCTTGTCTTTTCCTCTACACAAGCCTCTACCTTCTTCATGAAGTTACTCATAAGGCTACTTTCTTCTGCTTCTTCCAATTTTTGGTGTTCAGGTCTAGATGTTGGAGGCGAGCTAGGTTCTGGTGATGCTGTATTGCTCTTCATTTTGCTGTATGTACTTCTGCTTTGACGTCTGCCCATCTCCTTGTGATTCCTTCTTGGTCTTATCAGTGGACTTGTTTCACAAAGAGCTGACAGACTCAGGAAGACTCTCTCTCTTGTCCAAAAGGGAGTTCTCTTGTCCAACTCTTTGGTCCAGAAGGGAAGTCAGGGGCAAGCTCTGGTCCAGAATGGCAGTCGGGGACAGGCTGGGAGCTCTGGTCCAGAAGGGAAGTTGTCGGGGCTGAAGTACTTATTTTATCATCACTGAAATGTAGGCCTACAAATAAATGTTGAGAATAAAGGTAGATAAGTCTTTCATAATTTATATAATACTTTATATAATAAAATTCAGATATGTAGAAATTATATCTATCAAATGATTAACAAATAATGCATTATTAAAATGGCAATAAAATTGAAACAAAATACTATCTGTTTGCTACCTCACTGGACTTTATTTGCCTAGAAAGTTCAGTTTTCAAGGCATTTTGGAGTTTGGTTTGTACATGACAGTACAGACTAACAGTTCTTAACATGTAGGGCATGATCCCTTTGGAGGTCAAATGACCCTTTCATAGGGGGTCACCTAAGACCATTGGAAAACACGGATATTTGCATTATGATTCATAACAGTGGCAAAATTATAGTTATGAAGTAGCATCAAAAATAGTTTTTTTTTTGGGGGGGCTTTGAAACAGGGTTTCTCTGTGTAGCTTTGCGCCTTTTCTGGATCTCGCTCTGTAGACCAGGCTGGCCTCGAACTTACAGAGATCCACCTGCCTCGGCCTCCCATGTGCTGGGATTAAAGGCATGCACCACCACCTGGTTGAGGGTCAGCAAAACATGAGGGATTAAAGGTTGTAGCATTAGGAAGGTTGAGAATCATTGGTATAGACAGATATCTACCTTATGCAAATTCAGGTAATTTTTGTTTATTTATTTATTTATTTATTTATTTATTTATGTCCTACTTGGGATCAAACAAAGGATCTTGTGCATATTAGGCACATACTTTACAACTGATCTATACTTACAGCTGTCTGTGAATTCAAATAGTATTTTTCATGTCTTATTTAACTTTTATAATGTTGTTATAATGTTTGTTCTATGAATTTGTTTATTCACTTGTTTGAAGGAGCATCTCTTGAATCCCAATCTGACTTCTAACCTCATATTTAGTCCAAGAGGACTTTCATTCAGCTCCTGATCCTCATGCTTCATCCTCCAGAGAACTGAGAGCAGAAACATGAGCTACCATGGTTGGCTACTAGTGTACCAGTTCATATGATTGCTTTTATAAAAATGTTGAAACATTTGTCAGATTACAGGAGATTTGATGTATGTCTAGTCTGCATGGTTCTTTGTTTTATATTTTCTTCGGTATTATATTTTGATGATATTGGAAACTGTTTTGACTCTAGGGTATTGTTGCCACAGAGGGCAATGTCCTACTTTTTACCAAAACAATAACATTCTTCTTAGGAATAATTAGACTCTGGTCAGCAAGTACCATTTTATTACTCATGCCATTAAAATAGCATAGAGAATGATCAATAGAATCCACCCAGGTTTGTTATAAATAGCCATGATCTTACACTGAAAATTTAATCTCATCTTCCCGGAATCCAAATCTTGTACCAATTTTCTCTAGGCTAGGAATGCACTTTTGTTTTGCTCCTGAGACGGGTGTGTGTGTGGAGGAATGTAATTAGTTTGTTCTTGGGTATATTGGAGTCTGTAGAATCAGCAAACATTTACTTTAGAAGGTCTAATAAATATATTTGGCTTTGGGGACCATACGGTCTTTGTCACAGCTCATCGGTTTTGTCTTCTTCACTCAAAAGCAGCCATAGAAATTAGGTAAACATGTAGGAATTGCCCTTTCCTAACAAATGCGTCATCCTTGATGAAGACCTTGTGTGTTTTCCAAGACAGACACTTCAGCAGCCCCGATAACAATGAAACAAAACAATTTGTTATTAGCTTGGCCATCATTGCAGTCCACTAGGCAAAAATAGTTCCTGAAAATATTCCTTTTTATCTCTGAGATTCCCATTAAAGCCACCAGCCACACACACTCATGGTAAACCATTTGTAATAAGAATATCTAAAGAAATCAGTAGCCAAAGTCAAAATGAGCAAAACAGTTTATTGTGCTTCCTTTGTTTTGTTTTCTTTCATTTTTCTGGATTTGTGTAGCCCTGTGGGACCGTGTAGGTCAGTGGTCTTCAAAATTTACATGTGTGAGAGTTTCTTGGAAGGCACATTAAACTAAAATTGCTGCATCCTGCCAAGATAGGTTCTAGTCTGGTTTGTCTGGCAGTATACCCATGTTTTCTTTACAGGTGTTATTCCTGATAGGTTGACCAACCTCCAGTGTGATCTACACACCCAAGAATATATAAGCAGTGCAAACTGAACCTGATGAATTTTTGAACAACAGGACACAAAGTTGGGTGGATAGGGAAAGGGGGTTGATATGGGAGAAGTTGGAGTAAGGGAATGAATATGATAAAAAAAATACATTGTATGACATCACAAAAGCAGTCAGAAAATAAATCAAATATAAGAGACTTTGTCAAGAAATATTTCAGTCAAATTCTCATATGCCCAAAGTAGAGAATTTTGAAATCAGAATAACTAAGGTGGTTATTCACATATAAAGGACCCACCATCAGGCTAAAATTGGCTTACTCAATGGAGGCCTGACAGGCCAGGCCACAGTGCAATGATATATCAGAAAGCTGGATAAACATGGCCATACTAGTAAATGAAATAAGGTTTGTATAGCAAGACTAATACTGCACAATCTTCCTTGTATGTGTACTCTTAAAAATGTTGAACTCAGAGAAACTGAAGAAATTGGTAGTGGGATTGTGGCTAAGAAAATGGAGTAATGCTGGTTACAGAATACACAAGTTCAGTTTGGAAAAGTGAACAAATTCTGGAGAACGAATATGCTGTAGGATAAGTATGAATAGCACTGTATAGTACACCTCAACTTTTCTCAAAGAGTGCATTGCAAATGCAATTGTCAAAGAAAGTTAAGTATGTATCGTGATAGGCATGCTTGTTAACATGATCCTAGTGCTATTTTATAGTGAGTACCCATTAAAACACATGTATGCCAAAACGTCACTGAAAATAATGATTGTTCCTCCATAATGCCAGTAGGGGAACCTCAGCAATAAATAAATGAATACATACATAGAAATAATTGTATTTAGAGGCAGATAAGTTGCCAGAGCCCCTGATCAGATGTTGTGAACCTTTACTTCAGTTTTAGCTCCTTTAGGTAAATGACATTTCACATTTATTTAAGCATTACCTCATAGGACTTTCCCTAGCTTTGATGGCACTATTGAGCATGATGCCCATTTTCTTATGGTTGGCATATGAAATGGTCTGCACAGGTACATGTGTTGATATGTTAGTGGTGGGAACTTTGAATGGGTGTCCTGGCTGCAGGAAACAAATCATGGAAAGATGTGTCTCTGTAGAGTGTGTTCTTCTTGGCCTCTTCCTGCAGGACTCCCTCTACCTTCTGAGCATGGCTTCATACTCTGAAGCCCCTCTACCAAGACAGGATGTCTTGCCTAATCATGGTAAACAGTTCAGCCAATTGATTATGGACTTAAATACCTCAGAAATATGAACCAAAATAATCTGCCATTCTTTAAAATTGTTTCTCTTAAATATTTTTACAATAATGAAAATTAGCATTGTTTAATATCCAGAAAACAATGTATTTACTAAAGGCTGTATCCGAAGCCTGCATTTTCTGTCTGAATATTTTTTGTCTACAGTCAGTTTAGCGAACAGGTATTGACTTTACCAGTCACTCTTCAGTAGAATTGCATGTAACATCAGAGTCAAGACAAAACAACAGTGTAGTACCGGGAATGAAAATGACAAATGAAATTAGAATTCACCTTGGAATTCCAGTCAGATATAAGAAAGTAGTGGTGTATTCTCAATGGTTAAAACCAATAGAAAATCAATGAGAATTCCAGAGCAGAGTCACATCATCTGCCTATTTGTGAAAACTTCTAAATGCAGAGAGAAAGTTTCTGTGTTTTCCTAACTTTGTTTTCCAAAGAGAAGAAGACAAGATTAGTATGACCACACACTTCTCACCCAAAGGGAACAGTAGGTTATTTCCTGGACTGAAAGTGATGGTGGCAACTTGGAGGGAAAAGACTGCTCTATTCTATTGCCTAGAATAATAAGTAGCTAGCAAGCAGGAGCAGTTTGTTACACTTGACATCTTTAAGAAGACAAGTTATTTCACAGTAATTGGATGCCTTTGGGATTCTTAGAAGCTTTTCAACAATTTCAGAAAATAATAAGCAATATTTATTTGAGTGGTTTCCTGGCTCATGCCCCATTGAAGACTTTCATTATTCTAATATTAGACTTGAATATCAGCTTAGAAATCACCAAGATTCTATTCATTTGTCTATCTATCTATCTATCTATCTATCTATCTATCTATCTATCTATCTATCTATCTATCTACATCGATAGATAGATAGATAGATTAAGATATATAAATAAATATAGATAAATATATATAAATTCTGCTACTATTCCATTGGGCTTTGCTTACTATTTTTCACGCTTTTTACATTGCCTTTTTAATGTGAATGTCATAAAAAATCAACCTTATCTATTCTGTTTACAAAACAAGAAGACAAAAAAAATACTTTTTGAGGCCACAATGTTAATGAAAATTGTCGTCCAAGATCAGTGTCTTAGTCACTGTCCTATCGCTATTTAGAGACACCATGGCCAAGGCAACTCTTACAAAAGAAAACATTTAAATGGGGTCTTGCTTACAGTTTCAGAGGGTTAGTTCATTATCATCATGGCAGGAAAGAGACAGGCTTGGCACTGGAGCAGTAGCTGAGAGCTTTGTATCCTGATCCCCAGGCAGAAGACAGAGAGAGACACACACTTTAGAACCCGGTGACACTCCTTGGCCAACAAGGTCTTACCTACCCCAACAAGGCCACCCTCCCATCCTTCCCAAACAATTCACTAACTGGGAACCAAACACGCAAATCTATGAGCCTGTGGGGGCCATTTTTCTGTAAGTCTACAGTGTGATGTCTACTCTGCGGCTTCATCCCAGTGTGGGGCATCCCTTTTAGATTTCTTTGTAGTACTGCCTTGTTCTGCTAAGCAAATGTATGCTTCAACTGTCTGTGTTTCTAGAATGAGTTCTTTCCTATTAGACAAAAAGAATGGAGGGGATTCTGTACCTGAAGGATTAAGGAAAAAAAAGAGAGAAAAAAGAATGTGCCACATCAGTTCTCTGTATAGCTCACTGTATGACGGAATCAATGCAGCCACCAAGCAGTGAACAGGACCTTCATGTGCCTCCTTCCAATGGTGACTTTTTTTCTAAACTTCAAGACATTTTTCTTCTAAATTTTAATTTGATTACTATTTCATTTCATTGGGCTTATTTTGGGAAAAATAGTCTTCTATTTCTGATTAAGTCAATATTCTTCAATTACAGAATTGCTTGAACAGTTTTAAAGCTATTTTGACACATCTGGTGGCTAATTATGTCATCTCTGACACTGTTTGAAAATGAGACTTATTATTTAAGTATATAAAGGCAATGGTTCAAAAGATGATTGTAAATGAAAGGACAGTTCATTATGCTCCTAAATCCAGAAGCACAGTCAGGTCAGACCTTGACTCATAAGGAGCACCAACCTTGGTCCAGAGGTACGGAAATCAAGAATGTATGGTCAACAGGCTTCATGGTGTTTTCTGTGAGGAGTGGGAAACAGGTTTGGGGAGGTTTAGTATCATTTCAGTGGCCTTTGGTGCACAGGTTTTGCATCTAGATATCTTTCATGTGAGTAGTAATAGTGGAGTAATAGTGGTCTTCTGTGAGAGTTCCAGAGAAGAGACACTTGGAATGTTGTGCCTAGACTGGTGAGTTTTCATATGACAGTGTCTTAAAGCAAGTAGACAATCCACCAAACCTTCATAGTTAATTAAGACCCAAGTCATTCAGAGTATGAAATATAGAATCATGTGGTCATGACAAAAATCTTTGCATTTGTTTGTATAGATTTTTTTCTACTTGTTATGAGTAGTTTTTTTCCTTTAATTGGAATATTTAGTATTTTCTGATTTTATATTGGGCATTGTGAAGTGAAAGATTTGATAGTCAGATTTGGATTCTGTTGTATTTCTTTAAAGAGCACAAGGTCTGTTATGATGGCCATTATTGGCTGACTAATTTGAACACATTGATGCCTGGTTTTAAATTTTGCTAGTGTAGATTTAGAACATTTTTCACTATAGGGAGATTTTGTACTCCAACTAGAGAACAAATTACTTTTTTCTGTATAGGATCATTGTTTTCCTTTAATGATGAATACAATGGACGCTTATAACACATCACAAACTGCCTTTGAACTGTGACCTACACTATTTTCTCATAAAATTAATAAGTGGAGTAAGGCATATCAACTATTTGCTTGGTCAACAGTATCATACCAATAATGAGATAATGCACTCAGTATCCCATGCTTGACTATAAACTTTCTAATGTATGTTTGGTCTCTTTATCCATCCCTGGCTGTCCTGGAACTCTATGAAGACAATAACTCAGAGATAGACCTGACTTTGTCTCTGGAGTGCTGGATTAAAGATATGCACTGTCAGGCTGGCCCCAAGTTCCCAATTTTTAGCTTCCAAAAATATATAGTATGTGTTATAAAAATTACACATTACATTACAAGGAATTGAGAGAAGTAGAATATAGAAATGTCTTTTAAAGCCTAACAAAGATCTGAATGCTTTGGTAATAGACTTGCTTCTAGCTCAGCTTTGTGTCCTTAATAAGGACACAATGGTGAAGACAACATAGTTGACTATAAAGAACTGTTCTTTGGAGACATACAGGTAATTAAACAGAACTAATAGAATTCTTCAGTACTCTGGTAATCTTTGAGTTGCTAGTCAAGGAAACTTTTAAAAAGAGTAAAAATGTGGGAATGGAGGGTGGACGGGGGGGGGTGCTGGGGGCAGGGAGGAGGGAGGACAGGGGAATCCATGGTTGATATGTAAAACAAGTTGAAAAATCTCTTAACAAAAAAAAATAATAAAATGAATAGTAAAGTTTTGTCACATGAGCAACATGACTGGGACAGGTGCTAAAAGTGATACAAAGTAGAGGAGAAACCCACACAGGAGAGTATGGATAGGTTTTATGCTAATCTACCATTTCATATAAAGATTTCAACACTGGTAGATTGTGCATTCCACAGGATTCTAGGAATATGTCCTCTATAATGTCTTGAGATAGTTGTACTTAATTCAGTATTTCCCTGAACTAGCCATTGTTTGGCTTAAATACATGTTTAAAAACAAAGCTCTACAAAGATTAGAGCATGAAAACAACTTGGCCACATGGTAGTGACTATTTATGAAATACAAAGCACAGGCATGAGTTACTTCTAACACATAGTGATTAGGAAGAATGCAATATGGCTCAGAAAAGTCTTAATACCTAGGCATGGGCCAGAAGACACTGCTCATCATATAATACAAGTAGGTGTGCATCATCAAGTCCTAAGAGCAATAGATTCTTCAAATGGTCTTCAATGGTGGAGCAACAGTGCAAGAAGTTCTAAAAGCTTGAAGTCTGAGGTCAAGTTATCATCAGGATTACTTTCTTCTGAGGACTATGGGAAAATGTGTTCTGTGCTTTTCTTCAGGTCTTGCAGATGTTTGTCTGTCTTGTGCCTCCATATTATGTTTTCCAAGTATGTATTCGTGTTCACATTTCATTTTCTGATAACATTACCAGTGACTCCTTTGCCAAGTGAGCTCTCTGTGAGATACTGAATGTAAGGACTTTAACTTATAGTTTCACTCAAGGTTCAAGGCATGTAAGCTTCTGAAGAGAGAGTAAGTATTGAAAAACTGTATTTTAGCTGGAGATTCTTAACTTTTGTAACTTCAGTTCATCTGAAAGGAAATAGCAGGAATACATATGAATAGAAGACAGGATCAACATTGCCCTTAACATTATATGGATTAGCTTTGGCAGGCTTGTGAAACAGAGAAACATCTTTCCCTGTTATGTTGGGAAATCATTTTGAAAGCACTCTCCACCCATCTTGATTTATAAACTTTCTAATTAAAAATGAAGTACAGGCTCATCCCTCCAGGGCCTAGTACTAGGTTATAGAATTACATATAATTATAATCTTTGTCTTGTTACCAACTAAAAGTGATGATAATTTTAATCATTCCTTTTAGCCTGTAAGTTAGGGTATGATTAAACAACATTCCATGAATAACTTGAGCACTATGGAATGAAATTTACCTCAGTAGGTTTGGCATCCTTTTGGTTACATGAGACTCTTCCAGATTCTTTTCTCAACAACAATATAATAGATGACCTTGATAGTCCCACTGTGAATATACTTAATTCTTTAGTCCTAAAACTAGTACTAATGAAAATTACAACCATGTTAAAAAATAGATACATTGCTCTTAGCTCTAAATACTGGTAATATGAAGAATTAAATTATGTTTTAGTGTTTTATAGCTCCATGATTAGGTGCTAATTTCTTTCTCTCTTGAATATGTTGAAAATCATTTTTCTTGCTCAGAGTGCTGCTTAAGAAATGAGGATTCCATTTTCAGGCAAGGTAGTCTATTCCGAATGTTTTCTAATCATGGGCTTCATTATGCTTTCTCACAGATGACTAGCTTTTTGAAAAAAAACAAACTATCTAACACATCCAGAGACTTAAGTGAACTTTCTTCTCAGAAGGAAAGACTAACTCACTGTATTTGATATGGTTATGAAATACTATAACTTAGGACTGCATATCCTTCTTTGGCCATTCAATACTGCACAGGCATGGGATCTCTGAGTCGGAGAAAAACTTGTCCTGGATCAGATAATTATCATTATACAAATTAATTATGATCTGGGAATAGTCAAAGAAAAGGTCAAAGTTCATGTCAACCATTAGAATGGGCACAAGGGGTTGAATAGAACAGGAAGGAAATAATCATTTATAGGGGAGTGCTGAGTAGATTTTCCCTGAAACAGAGGTCCCATAACTGATTATTTAGATCTTTCATAGATAATATATCAATTAATGTGTCAAGTAAAAGTTTCTTGAGGGATTCTATGCAGCAATAGCATTAGCAAATAAGACAGTGACCTAATGAAGGGACCTGAACAACAGAACATTCTGGTGTGGTTTTAGAGATGTGCTTACAACTAAAGAAATAAACAGCTGTTTTGTCATGGAAAGATAGGAGTCACAGATAAGCATAAAGCCAGGAAACTCAGAGGAGAGCAGATTTGACAGCATGGATATTTTAAATATGTGGTCAGCCAAGTTTCATTTATGGAATTAAATTGGAGTAAAGCTCAGAAGTAGTTTAGAGGGTAGCCGTGGGGATCGCTGCAAGATGAATATTCCAGAGAAGTAATGGATTACTAAAATGATCTAATCTGCCCAAAAGCTTGTTACAGTTTGTGGTGATACATTGTGTACCCGAATAAACCTGCCTGAGGATCAGAGGACTGAGTCAGCCACTAGATTAGAGATAGAAGTCAGGTAGTGGTGGCACACACTTTTAATCCTATCACTTAGGATCTCTGCGAGTTCAAGGCCATACTGGAAACAGAGCCAGGCAGTGGTGGCACACTCCTTTAATCACACTACTAGGAAGCACATACAACTTTAATCCCAGGAAGAGATGTCTGGGCAGAGAAAAGTATATAAGGTGTGAGGAAACAGGTACTCACTCTCTTTGGGCTGAGAATTTTGAAGAGGTAAGAACTAGTGGCTGGATGTTCTGCTTCTCCGATTTTTCAGCTTCCATCCTGTTATCTGGCTCTGGGTTTTTTCTTTCTCTTTTTTTATTGGGGGGGGGGGGTTCGAGACAGGGTTTCTCTGTGTAGCTTTGCGCCTTTCCTGGAACTCACTTGGTAGCCCAGGATGGCCTCGAACTCACAGAGATCCACCTGTCTCTGCCTCCCGAGTGCTGGGATTAAAGGCGTGTGCCACCACCGCCCGGCTTTTATATATATATATATATATATATATATATATATATATATATATATATATATATATATATATTAAAAGACCATGTAACATTTGAACAACCATTTAATCACGCTAACTTACATTTTACCTTTCTTTAAATAATTTACCATGGAATAGAAAGCTGGATGATGATTTTTTTAAACTTATAATCAGTTCATTAAACCTTTCTTAAACTCTCAAATTAAAATGAGCTTTGCTGTGCTAGTGCTAACACACCAGGTAGAAGAGCACAAGCACCCCAGCACACATTTACATTAACACCTGCAAAATAAAGGTGAATTATACCACACCTTTCATATAGTGGGGAATGTATTTCCACTTTCTAACAGAGGCTCAAAAAAAAGCAGTATGCTCTCCAATGAATATGGGATATGAAAAGATTATTTACTGGCAAAATTGGAGGCTGCAGATAGGGATGGTTTTAGTCATTATGTTTGTTCATAATGGTTAGCTGAATGGTTTGCCAGGCAATGGAGAAAGGATGTTTGTAGTTCCCCCATGTTTTCCTGAAGGCTACCACACACACAAGCTGTCAGAGTAGTTATAAACAAATAAGGTTTAAAAGGACTAACAGTGAAGTACATTGATCATTGAAGAGAGTCTGATTGAGATATCTGAGGAAATAAAAGCTTTGCTAGCTGCTGCAGTAACGTCTTGGGTCCTATTACATTCCTGTGAAGAAAGAGATGTCACTGTATCTCATGCATTCCTACAGTCACTGCCCAGGCAACTGTAGCTAGTTTGAGACAAATGTCAAAGTCTATTTTGATTTTCATTCTTGTTAATTCTATCCTCTCATATTTCTTTCTCTCGAATTCCACTAAAGCACCATTGTGAACTTTATATGTCCAAATGTCTGTCACTGAATCTGTGATTTCTAGAGAAATTTGATTTCAACCTCATAAGGTTAAAGATAGGAAGTGAGCATCATGGATTTTTTTCTTGTTGAACGTGCATGAACACTCATTTTTATTATACAGTGTTTCTTACAGGTTTGTTATTCCAGTAAATATCTCTTAAAAAGGAACTTAAATAGTATTTAGCATAAACTGTACCAAAGTTATAATTTAGCTATTTACTAATCACATTAAAATTGAGGAAATAATACAACTTGAAGTTTAGACCAATTTTTTTTTTTTTTTGATTTTTCGAGACAGGGTTTCTCTGTGTAGCTTTGCGCCTTTCCTGGGACTCACTTGGTAGGCCAGGCTGGCCTCAAACTCACAGAGATCCGCCTGCCTCTGCCTCCCGAGTGCTGGGATTAAAGGCGTGCGCCACCACCGCCCAGCTAGACCAATTCTTATTCAGTGATAAATATTTAGAATTCTTCTTTCTGACATCATGTATATTTTTACATATAAAACATAATTGATTATAAAATGCAAAATACAAAAACTCTATTTATGGATAGGCTGTAATCGCCAACTTCTTTTGGTTCATAGCTTCCTTACTTTCTTGGAAAATGTGTATCAAGTATTTAATGCCCAAATTGCTAGTAAATAATACTTACTAAAAAATCTATTGACCTGCAATGAATAAACCATAACGGATAACTAAAGTAAAATAAATCTTTTTATACGGTGAAAGAAACATCAGTCAAGTGGGAGAGTTTCAAGCTCTGACTTTCACTAACCAAAACTGCTCAACTGATGTCAAGATGAGAACCCAATTACCACGTTCCTGAAGAGCAGTCTGGATCCACAGGAGTTTCCTCATCAAAAAAAGTGCACTGGAACACAAGACTATAAACACCATTGCCCATTTCTCTTTCTTCATCTGCTTTTTCCCATTCTCCTCTCATTTATAATCCACCAGAAGGCCATTCTCACATCTCCCTTCAGATAGACCGAGCTGAAGTGATGTGTAGCATTGCTGTGTTTGAGACTTATCTGTCTCTAGAGAATAGAATGCAGGGTCATGTTACAAGGAATGTCCCATAAGATTGAAACAGTCTTGATTTCTGGGTTATCGAATGGAAAAAAAATGTGTTCAAGATAGTAACTGTGACCCAGTAAATTTTCAGTAAACAGCAAAGCATGAAATATTGAGTCACTTAGGCTATGCAGTGTTTTCCCACTGCAATATAATTCAGATTTTAAAATTGATTCAGGTAGAAACCTACAACAAAACAAAACAAAATAAAAACAAACAGCATTTCATGGATGGAAGGAGGGAATTAGTTTCTGATTAATGTAAAGCTTATAGAATATGGCATCAGAGGCTTCAAAATATGACATAAGAGTGTCCTACTCATGGCAGAATACATACCATGAGTATAATGTTTGTGTCACTTCTCTTCATACCTCAAGTCCTTGGTGCTGATGTGAAGAGGGCCAAGCAAATAGGAATACAGACTGAATTTGCACTCTAGCTAAAAGCCCCAAGTTTCAGAACTAAGTCTTCTTTAAAGAATGCAAACAGCTGCCTTGATCTTAACTTTCTTAGAGCGAATCATTTTCTTTACTTTGCTAGATAGCAAATAAATATCAACTGTGCTTGATAGAGGGACACTGCCCTTTTTAAAACTGTGTGCCTGTCATCCTTGACAAAAGGTTAGAAAAAAGGTATTCTTCCTTATAAAACCGCAGCAAATGCAAGAAGCCCTTGAGATTGTCTCCAACACTGCTCCTGCTTACTCTTTCAAAATCATCTTTCAGTTTTACTGAATCTTGCTTTTCTCTTGACTCTTCCAGCTAAATGCATATTCCTTCCTTCAACTTTGATAAATAAATTGCATGGAATCCTTCACAATTCAAGTTAGGAACCCTACAGTGAGAACAGTAAGTAGATCAGAGTGCATCAAAGTCAGGGCCTCATGCCTAAGAGGTTAAGTGCTACCCCCCTGAGCTTCACCTCCAGATCTTGGGTTTCTCTTTTTGGAAGGGGGTCTTGCTATATAGCCCAGGCAGGACCCAAACTCAGTCTTCCCAAAAGCCTGTGTTTCCCAAGGGCCGGGAATATAAACATAAATCACGACACCTAGCCTGGGGATAGTTTTGTTATAACATACTTTATATGATAATCAGTCTAATATACACATGCCATGGCTCCCATCATTATGGCTTTCAGCAGCTCACCTCAGTCAGCTTTTTGTTAATGCTGCTATCAGTGGGATTCACTGCTGTGGGTGCTGGAATCTACAGTACACATTCCTAGCTTTGCCTATTTTCTTATGTTTTTCAGTTGGGAGTTAGATATTTAAACCATTCCTTATAATGGAGAAATGGAAGCTTCTAGAACCTTTCCAAATAGAGCTAATAAATAAGGGGAGGAGTTAAAATTCAATCACCCTTATGTTTAATGATGTTAAAATCTGAGTTTTCATGATTTCATAATTTAAATGAATTTAAGATAAGATAATCGATATCGACCTGTAAATTCACAACTACTGAGAGAGAAAGAGACGGAGAGACAGACAGACAGACACAGAAAGCGACAGAGAAAGACAGACAGAGACTGAGAACTAAAGAGACAGTTTTTCTCATAGAGTTTATTTTAAAACAAGTATCCAATTTGGCTCAGCCAACTTCAGCCCTCCATTCTATTCTCAGTCCCCCTGGAGGGAATCCGCCTGGTCACCTCCAGTTATTGTTACTCTTTTGCTTCTTTCCTAGTTAGTAATTAATATTTATCAATAAATTTATAAACATACTAAACAAGAAATTAAGTTCAAAAACAGCAGTCAGTCTCTGGTTTCTAGAACAAATCCATTTATGTGATAACAATGTACAGGAGAATTTGGTAGGTCTTTGCAAATGCAAATTCATCTAGTGAGTTCTGTGAGATATTGACAGCTGAAGTCAGATTTTAGGATTCAAAATCATTTTGATTAGCTTAATAGAGATAATTTCTCTGTTTCTTTTATATTTATGAGATAATTGTCTCAGATACTTAACTCTTTCAATGCTCAAATCACCCAGAATCTTTTCATGGCCATTTTTTTTATTAATTAAAAATTTCCATTTATTTTATGTCCCAATTGCAGTTTTCCCTCCCTCTTCTCCTCCCCTCCCCTCCTCCCTTCTCCCCTCTACTCCCTCTCCAGCCCTGCCTCATCCTAGCCATTTTTTAAACTGCACACTGACAATAACTCCATCGCTCATGGACCATGTAGAAAAGGCATTTGGAGATTGTCTCCTGGTTGAATGGCTGATACCTTCACCCATCTCCTGATTTCTACATTCCTCATTCTGGCATGGTAACTCAAGCCTTCCAGCACATTGCCATTCTCTGAACCATTATAAATGGAGATAGCTTTATTTTAATGCAAGAAATTGTGTTTCCTTTGATGTCAGAAGTGCTGTTTAAGTCTGGCTGACTTTTAAAGTATGAGACTATTTTTTTTCTTGTAGGATTTGGCTTTCATTGCCTTTTTCCTTCATCAGATTCTTCTTCTGCCAAGTTCAGTTCAAGGTTTGCATGCTCAGGTTTTGGGGGGTTTGTTTCTCTGAGTGCAAATGGAGTTCAAGCTTCTTAAAATAGGGGAGATTATGGCTCCCTTCCCCCTTCCCTTTAAAAAATGCTATGGTTCAACACTATTTGATTTAGGTTAAAACTAAAAATAAGTCCTCCCCAGTTGTGACTAAACAAGGAAAAGTTCTCTGCAAGTGTGCTTTAAAAAAAATCATAATGGAGTGTAAAGGAAGCAGATGAAGAATGGGCTTTGCTTTTGAGATTTAACCTTGATAAAATATCCTCCTTTGGAAAATGGCTATAAGCCCAAACTCTCAATATTCTGGAGGTTGGATAGTCTCTATTAAAATCTGATTTCATTGTAAATTTAGTTATTTTTGTCAAAACATTAGATTTTTAATCATCTAATCTTTAAAGCAGGGTGTTGACTTGCATAAATACCTGAGAATGTAAATTACCAAGTAATATTGACCAAGGGATACAGGATATCATTTAGATATGAGGAGTGTTGGTGAAAAGTGAGTTTTTAATCTTCTGAAATTACTTTTTATTTCAATTTTAGTGGCTTCTCCTTCAAACCATGCCCAGATTTTACCTTTCTAGTTAACTCTTAACAACTTTGAAAAACCTGAAAATTGAATTAAACTTTGAAGGTGAGTTTCAGAATGCAAGCTAGAAACCAAATTATTTTCTTTCATAGAAATTGTGGTCAACTTGCCTTAAAACTGTCAAACCACGCTGTTAAAAACCAAGCTTTTCAGTGAGACTTGCAAGCTAGCAAAGGTCAATGGCTTAAATGCAGCTGACAACCAGTACAGACATTGACAGAATTCCACTATGAACACTTTTATCTGGGCCTGAAGTCCCCATGAGCCACTATAGTTGTATTTCCCAAGACAATCTATTTACCTTTTCTGGTCTCTGTGAGCTTTAGAATAGAAACACTAAATTCTGAAGTCAAATGTCTGAAGCCAGGTGTCCCAGCTTGTATCTGACTCATCTGGAGAAATGGTTTAAGCAGAGACTGCTGACATCTATGGTGCTGACATGGAAGGCCTGCAGTGGAGTGTGACAAAGTTCAGCGAGTTTTTTTTTTTTACCATGATGGCCCTTCCTTTTTCTTCCCCACAAACAACTTTAAAAGCCATTGATCTAAAAAAGTGATGGTCATTCTGGTGTTTGGTGTTAACTTCTATTTTATGAATGAGATTATGTTAATGAGTAAACGTGTGAGTCAACCTACTTCAGAGCAGGTTAGCTATGATAGTGGGCAGTAGCCAAAGCAACTAGAGTCTGGAGTCTTGCTTTTGTCTTCTGAAGGGAAAGTTATGCTGCTACTCACTAGCATTTGTCCTGTTGATAACATGTCTTCCTTTCCCCCAAATAGTAAAATAACTGCAATCTTTTATTAATCTAATTTTCTTTTTCCCAAAATAGTAAAACAACTTTAAATAACCCAATTTAAACTGTTGTAAAGTTGTGTCACCCTCAGTAAATATCAAAAACCATGTAGTAATGGAACAAAGTATCTGGGCTGTTCCTGATGGATTCATGTTGGGCAGGCTCTTATCCTGCTGTCAAAGGGTTGTTATTGCCTGGCACCCATGATGGCAAGATTTTCCTGGGTATTTTAGTCTCAGTGATATCTTTTAGATATATGCAACACTCAGCTGGGAGCTGTGACATTAAACTCTTTAGTGAGATACAGAGTCACAGCTTGGAGTCATTTCTCAACTCAGTCTTCTCTTTGAGACTTAAGAGCTTCAAGTCAATCAAAGAAGATTACTCCACACACCTTGCCAGCCATCAGCTTCCCAATGCCACACCTTTTCAGAGGCTACATGATACACTACATGGAGACTGATATGGTTTGTCTGGAGTTAATGTGTCCTGAAATCTCTTTTTATGTCTGCTTTCCATTTGTTTAACACTTTTGCTTTGGGGTAATGTGATGGAAGATAACTTTCAAATAAACTAACATCTCAATTTTACACTTTAAAAGTTTATTTTCTCTGGTGCTTTATCCAACCTTGGCTTCAACAATTCTCGCTCATATAAACCCTCTTCTTACTCACTAATTAGACTCCCAGTGCTCCACCAGGGGCCCAGCCGTGGATGTCTGCCTTCAGATTCCTCAGTCCTTGGATGGGGTTTATGGCACCACTATCTGGGTGTCTGGCCATCCCATCACCAGAGTAGGTCAGTTCCTGCCGTCTCGCGACCATTGCCAGCAGTCTTTTGAGGGGGTATCTTTGTGGATCTCCGTGGGCCTCCCTAGCTCTCTGCTTCCTCCCCTTCTCACCTTCTCATGTGGTCTTCATTTACCATGGTCTCCTATTCCTTGTTCTCCCTCTCTTTTCTTGATCCAGCTAGGATCTCCCACTCTTGGAAGCACAGGATCTATGAACCAAAGGCTGAGGGGCCCCCAACTGGATCAGGCCACCTGAACGGGTGAGACAGTCATTTGGCTTGATCTGTTTGGGAGGCAGCTGTGCATTGGTGCCAGGTCCTGGGCTCGTTGCATGAGTTGGCTGTTTGAATCCTGGGACTTATGCAGGGACACTTGGCTCGGTCTGGGAGGGGGGAATGGACCTGCCTGGACTGAGTCTACCAGGTCAACCCCGGTCCTCGGGGGAGACCTTGATCTGGAGGAGGTGGGAATGGGGGGTGGGCTGGGGGGAGGGGTGGGCGAGAGGGGGAGAACAGGGGATTCTGTGGCTATTATGTTGAACTGAATGGTGTTGTAAAATAATAATAATAATAATAATAATAATAATAATAATAATAATAATAAAAATACCAAAAAAAAGTTTATTTTCTCTTTTCTTTTCTTCCTTTCTTTTTTTTTTTTTTGGTGGGGAGTAAAGGAAAATTATTAGCAGGCTTTCATTAGGACAGCAGTGGAATTGTCTCTAAGCCTGTCTCTAATGGGCTCATTAATTTTACTTATTATTCTAGCCCTCATCAGGCTTAACTACAGTTCATTTAGTTTTTATATTCAGACAATTTATGCTTCATTATAATAGGAGACTGTGAGAATGTGGATAAATTAAATCCACAGTTCCATAATTAAGTGCATAGCACGTTAACCCTCTAGACAATAGTGCTCAGGAGCGGCGGCTCTGTCTCATTTCTCTTTGTCTCATACAGCAAAGAGTAAAAGGCTGTATATATTGCAGTATATACTTAATAAAGGTAGATCAAATTGAAATGGTTTGAAACTCCTACCACACTTTCTCAATTAGCCCTGTATTTTCATTTGGTTTAACCTTTATTGTTAAAGAGAAAAGATTCTTTATCTCAGGGGTTTCCTCAAATGGACTATGCAAAAAAATATATACCAATTTTTTAGCTTCATGCTATATTCAATTAGGGATAGCCTTTAATTCCAAAAGCTATTTTCAATTCCATTTGCTGTTTTCCTTACTACTACTACTATTAGTAGTAGTAGTAGTAGTATTTGTATTTATGGTTTCAAATTCTGTGCTAGTGTCTTTAATGAAAAATTCATTTAGAAAAAAAGGAACTGGCTTAGATTCTCTATTTCTTCCCCTTGCCCAATATTGTGCTAATTCTTTCATATTCCTATAGTTTGAATTACTGTTTAATGGACATCATCAAGCAGTCTAATCTGGAGCATATCTCAAGGCCCTTAAGGATATAAAATTATGATAAAATGACAAAGTAGTTAAAAAGATAAAGAGAATGTTATCCATTCACAGCCAGGACTGCTTGCATATGACTTGATTCTTCCTAGTGAGTCAGGGAGATGAGCTCTCTCGCATTCCTTTCATCTCCCCTGCCATACACAGTTTTTCTGAGTGTTCAGTACAAGTTTCCATGTTGCTGGGGAGCTTCTTTTCATGTCCCACCAACCCCGCCGTCCCACAACCCACATATAAAATAATCACTCAGACGCTTATGTTACTTATAAACTGTATGGCCGTGGCACGCTTCTTGCTAACTCTTCTTATATCTTAAATTAACCCATTTTTATAAATCTATACCTTGCCATGTGGCTCATGGCTTACCGGCATCTTTACATGTTGCTTGTCCTGGCGGTGGCTGGCAGTGTCTCCCCCTCCTTCTTCCTGTTCCCCTAATTTTCTTCTCTCCTTGTCCCTCCTATACTTCCTGCCTGGTCACTGGCCAATCAGTGTTTCATTTATATAGAGCGATATCCACAGCAGCTCCAAGTGTCTGTATGTTGTGCTTTAAAAGGTCTTGTGAGAAACTAGTTTCATTTTGTAGATAAGCCATCAAGGTGACCTTCAAATAATAGCATTGATATATGAGGAGGCTCCCCTACAAACCCAAGGCTTGAGCAGCTGACCTGTACTGCCTGCTTCTGTCTCTGAAACACTGCCATTCTTTTGTTGGCCTCATAGTGCATGGTATGGGGTTATAAAAGGACATTTTAATATAAGTATATAAGGTATTAAATGCACATCTGCCCTCATGTCACATCACTCTCCCCCATTTAGTTTCCTGTGATTTCCCTGGACAGTTTTATTTCTACTTTCATGTCATATATAGAGAAATAATTTTATGTAGACTTTTGTTTATGAAATCTGGGAATCACAAATGAGAGAAAATGTTTGTCTTTCAGAGACTGACTTTTCAACAATCCCTCTCCAGTTGCATCCATTTTCCTGTAGATATTGTAACTTTGTTCTCCCTTGTGGTTGAAAGAATAAAACCATCAGCAGGGTGGTGGTGGCGGCTGCACACGCCTTTGATCCCAGCACTCAGGAGGCAGAGCCAGGTGGATCTCTGTGAGTTTGAGGCCAGCCTGGGCTACCAAGTAAGTTCCAGGAAAGGTGAAAAGCTACAGAAAAACTCTGTTTTGAAAAACCAAAGAGAAAAGAAAAAAGAATAAAACCATCATTCTGTAAAAACAACAATAACTACAACAACAAAAGATACCATTATCCCCTCTTCATTTAAAACACAATTTTCTACATGAAGTGGGTGTAGGTTATCCTGTATGGTGGCTAGATTAAGCCCAAAATACTATTTCATGTGCAAATCCATATCTTATTCTATTTGCAGTACTGAGGATTGAATGAAGGGCTTCATGCATGTTAGAAAAGAATTTGAACTTTGAGCTACATTGCAGTCCCATAAACCTCTTTTTAATCATTTAATATCTAAAATATTGAAGAAACTGTAATGTTACTACATTCAATGACTTATGCTAACCCATGCATGTTTTACTTATACATGATACTTCACAAAGGGTTCATTTCTCCAGAGCCTTAGTCCAAAAAGGAAGGATGACAAACAGATGACCCAGGTATTTTCTGCTTTCTGCCCTTTCAATGACCAGGTCATATCGATTTCCTGGGCATCAGCTGACCCAGGTGTAACTCAATAGCCTCTATTTTAGAATTAGTGCTGGTGGCAGGACTTGGAAAGTCCTTTCACATTCAGTCCAGGTACTGTGCTGTACAACCTAGGGGTGCGACTCACACAAACTCATAGAAGTCTGACTTTTCTTCTGCTTTGTTCCACCCACAAGGCCTTGGTTTAACAATCCACTATGAGACTGTTAGGTAATCACACTGCCCCTGGGCTGACAGGATGGTATATTAATGAAATGATTTGTGCACTTTTCCACAAATGACCTAGAGAACAGAAGCCCATCAAGCATACCTAGTAGATTTGCTTTGTGTTTTTTTTAACCTCTTAATCCTTAAATGGAAGGGCTTTAGGGACTTCTCTGGAACTGAGCATGTACCTGCAGCCCTGGACATCACTTAGGCAGGGATTCCAGAACTAAAAACAGTATTTTTAAAACCTCATTAAATGCAACCACAGCTTTTGTTCTGTTTTGAAGAGTACAATCATTCACCCTCCCATGATACTACATCTAATGGACACACAAGCGCCCTATGGGTTAGCAGCTTAGGGTGTGACATGTAGAGGAGAATATTGGGGCTCTGATTGAACCCCAATCTGCACAGCTGCTAGCAATGAGGAGCTGTCTATGGAATTCAAAGTTCTTACCAGATTTGCCTCTGGGTGGCAAATTTCTTTTCCTTTTTTAAAGCACCCGATACCACCTTTCACTTCTCCACTTGATTTCGTGAAAGTCAGAAATTACAGCAGGAATTAAAGACTATAAACTCCTAATCGCTAGGATGGGGCCAGTAGACAGTTAATGGACTTTTCTGTAATTACTGAGCAGACTCTGATGATGAATTATTGAGTATTCTAGAATTTTATCTGAAGGGACAGGTATGGTCATAGGATCTTAAAATTCATCATTGTCACACGTGCGTCTGAGCAGCTGTGTGGAAGCATGCCTTCTACTCCTCCTGGCTCTATCTTTTGCCACTTAGCAGTCTGTCATGCATTGGACACCTATGTCTGACTTAACCTCCACTTGTTGTGGGATGTCTTTCTGTACACTGTGAATTTGTGTTGCTCTGATTGGTGGATAAATAAAGCTGCACTGGCCTATGGCAAGGCAGGATGGAGCCAGGTGGGAATATCCAAGGGAGAGAGTGAAAGGAGAAAGGAGAGGAAGAAGAGTCTCAGCTCCCAAAGGAGCAATAGGATGCTAAAAGACCGGTAATACCACTGCCATGTGGCAACTTATAGATTAATAAAAATGGGGTAAGTTATAAGAGCCAGCTACAAAGAATCCTGCCATAAGCCATACAGTTTGTAAATAATATTAAGCCTCTGAATGACTATTTTATAATGGCTGAGGGTCTTTGGGGCCAGGTGGGACCTGAAAAAACTTATGGCTACATGCACCCACACATGCTGAACTTCTATTATCCATTTGTGGGCTCAAAAAAAATCACTATCTGTATCTGGCATCCCTAGTGAAAATCACAGAGACTAGTATAGAGAAAATACATGTGTAGGGGGCAGTAAGATCCCTGTGGGCAAACTTTCACAGGTAAATGGGCAGTCACTGGGTAGAGTTTTCATAAAATGCATTCCCCATTTTCCTGTCTTATGGCTATTTCTGAAATTCAGAAATGAGTGTATTCTGTGTCAATGATACAGACTATGCTTTTTTTAAATTGTGGTAATAATTTATCATTTTCATTTGTTTCCTTGGTTTAATTAATTCTTCACATTTTCACCATTATTCTACTTCTTCCTTCAGTATTGATGTGGGAGTTTCAAAACTGGCTCTGTGTTTTCAGAACTGGGGCAAGACTTGTCATGTATACAGGAGGAAACCAAGTCTTATAGCTGTTAATTTGCTTTTCCATGGATAAAGATTGCAACATTTTCTTCTTTCAAGTTTATTTATCTTACTTTCTGTACAAACACTTACAATAAAGCCTCTCTGTTTTCAATACCAATTTAAACAATCCTATAATATTTCTATCCTTTACAACTCATGCTAATTAATTTGTTGAATCAGACTGATACTTTTCAGCTGTTTTGGTTTTCATCTCATAATTTCAAGATAGGATATACCCTCTCTTCATGTGAAACAACTTTCCCAGAAATAAGTAACTGATTTGGAATTTTTCTATTTTCCTGAGTTCTGAATATTGTGAAGATATCCCACAAAAGCTGATGGAGACTTTCATGTGAAGAGCAGCTGCGGTGTCTAGCCACTGCTGGGTTCCAGGGCAATGCTCTGTTCCATAAAGGTTTTACACACCATCTTATATACATAGTATAAGGGGTGTCTTGAGTGCCAGTTGTTTCTAGCTAGTTAAAGAGAACATGAGCATTTGATTTTATTAAACCTTTGGGCTCATTAAGCAAATATAAATGTTATAAATGAAGATGTCCTTTTTATGTTATATGAACAGCAGCAAGTAGGGCATATAGTACTAGTCCAACATAATTAATGTGGACCTTTGAAGATCAGAAGGCTAAATGTAAAAGACAGTACATAGGCTGGCAAGTGCTAACACTGTTGCAACTTAAACAGAAGAGAATTGAACTTCACAGTCTTTTTAGTTATAAGGTCCTTCTGTTAGATTTTTTTCATCTAGTTACTTGTTCTTGAAGACAGTATTAATATAAGTTTCAAAGAGTAATTATTTTTTGCTTCTTCTCTAGGGTCTTGTCTGATAAGTGAACTTCTCATTCCTCATCAAGGGAACTTTTCTTTGTAATATGCGGAGACTATTATAGAAAACTACAACTGATCAAAGCGCAGTTGTGGAGCCCAGTCCCAACAGATACATCTACAACACAACCTTGTAAGAAGATGGGGAGGGAAGATTGTAGGAGCCAGGAGATCAAGGAGTTATCTGTGAGACTGAATCTTCTATGAATGTCAGAAGCTACACTCATAAAGTCTCACCAACATGACTGCCCAGACAGGAGCTGAACGAGGATGACAGCAATAGACACGGTAAAGAATATAGGGTAAAGTTCACAAACCCTCAACTCTGCACAGCTCTATAGGCAGCTAAAGCATGCTGAACACAGGAGAAATAGTCTTTCCTAGGGAAGAACACACTAACTGGTTATCAAATACTAAAAGGTCAGCTCTGAAAGCATACATGCAATTAACATTATATAGACTAAACAGGTTATCCTTATTCATTTAAGAGGATTCATGTATACAAATATATACACATATATTTTATATATATATGCGTGTGTGTGTGTGTGTGTGTGTGTGTGTGTGTGTGTGTGTGTGATAACAATGAAAAACAAGTCCATGAATTTGAAAGAGAGCAAGGAAGGACATATGGGAAGATTTGGATGGGGAAAAAGGGGAAATGATATAATGATATTGCAATCTCAAAAAAAATTGAAGTAACATTTTTTTTTTTGAGTTTTTGAGATGAGGTTTCTCTGTATAGCCCTGGATATCCTGGAACTATGTGTAGACCAGGCCTGGAACTCAGAGATATGCCTGACTCTGCCTCCTGAGTGCTACTACTGCTCGCTTAAAGTAACATTTTTAATTGAACTAATCACTACCTGTTACTAGAAGGCAAGCTCTTATTCAAAGGGATATATGTCTGTTAGTAATTCAGTGGTCCTATTTTTTATTTACTTTAAAATGCCATTATTACTGAGTATTAACTTCTGTGTTTATTTTAATTATTGGATAACCATATCTTACATCTTTTATTATTTTCCTTTTATGGAATCAAGGTTAATTTTTCAACACAAAAACTTATATTTTCTTATCTCATATTTCTTGTCCCTCCTTTTCACAATAATTTCCTGACTAAACTTACATTGAACACAATTGTTATTTCAGATACAATATTTCAGTGACATTTATTAGCCATGCTTTAAAAAAATAGCCTCAGTATTTAAATATTTTAAAGGTTTATTTTATGTTTATTTATGTGTATATGTGTATGTACATGTGAAGTCTGCAGAGACCAGAGGACAGGTTCAGATTCCCTGGAGCTGGAGTTACTAGAGGTTATGAGGGGCCTGAAGAAGGTTGTAGGAACTGAACTTGGGTCCCCTGGAAGAGCAAAGGAGCTCTTACCTAACCAGCCACCTACCCCAATGTTTTAAATCTCAGTTTTCAAAAATTAAAGAGTATCAACATTAGAACCCTTTCTGTACAGGATTAATACCCACTCCTGTGAAGGAGGCGATAGTCCTCCTTAATATTGCCACTTTCATCTACTATTCCAGCCCCATTTCCTTCCTTAGGATCATGGAAATTTTGGTGTGTTATTTCTCTTAAATTCTGAGACCAAGGTTGCCAATCAAGGTCACTTTCTAATTTCAAATGTATTTTTATTAGTTATCTATAGTCACTAGTTCATTTAAGCAACTGACTGTAAAGGTAAAGTGTTGACAATTTGAATTCTCTGTGGAAAAAGAACACCCTTGGTTCAAATAAGCCTTAGTGTTTTAAGTAAGAGATCCCTGGTCTTCTAATATATTTAACTAGGTGTGGTACCTTTTGAGTTCCTAGGTTAAATTTCCTTGATATTCATGTATATGGAAAGCTCTTTTAAAATTAAACTTTCTGCCTGAAGTCATGTTGATGGCCATGGGGCCGTGCTGCCACCGGAAGCCAAGTTGATGTTCATGCTCAAAGGAAAAACTTAGACTCTTAGTTTAGCTTTTAATTGTAGGACAGTGTCTTATTCATGACTTCCTTTTTATAGAAACATGCTTTAACCATAACCAAACGCCATATGAACCTAAGGAGTACAGCCAGTGCCTTTGTATTATGTGATTTGTAATCATTATTAATTTTTTCAGTTCTTTCATAATATCATTTTGTTTATTACCAGTTGGGTTGTTTAAGTGATATCCCAACGTGTTCCACAATTTGCATTTGGTGCAATCTTTGTATCTCACAGGTAATTTAAACTTTTAGGCATCCTTTTCCAATTCATTCATGTTTGTAATCATTTGCTGAAAAAAAAATTAAAAAAAAATAATTTGCTTACATTGTGTAAAGTCCACACATTTCCAGTTAGAAATAGATGCTTGATCTAATTCAGCTTCCGTTCTTATGACCAGAATATCCTATAACTGAGCCTTTGTGTCCTCCATCAGGAGCTACATAACATATGGATGCTTGTTTTTTTTTAATGACTTTAAGTGCCATTGATAATAATTAATAAGTTTATTTATTGATCAACTTTTCAACATAACATTTTTATTTATTATCCAGGAATTTCACATCATGCACCTCATCACACTTACTTCCCAGTCCTTCCATGTCTGCCTGCCTTGTGACCGCTCCATGAAAAGTAAAAATGAAAATAAAAATAAAGAATAAAAAATTTAAAAAGAGGAAAAAACTCCAATTTGTGTCATTTATATACTAACTGGAGCATGGTCAAACTCTCAGTAGCCTGCCCCTTAAATAGAATAGCACAGAACACAGACCACTCACAAATCAACATATCTCCCTAACCCCTAGGCAGCAATGTCGGAGAGCAACCAAGGTTTCACCCAGCAGCACTGATTTTGCAGGTCCACGTGGCTCTCTCAGCTTCACCACATCCTGGGGCTGCATCATGGACCATATACACCAATAATGCCTCTAGTGGCATCCTAGACGATGGTGGTCCCTGGAAAAGGTCCAATCCAGAAAGCATCGAGAAAGTGAGTTGTTCCTCATCACCGGGTCAGTCTTTGCCCAGAGCAAGGGCGATCCTACAGCTGGGTGGCAGATTCAGGAGCTGAGTCTGTGTCTGTGTAAGCTCCAGGCTGCTGTACCCCACCCTGGGCAATGGCATGTCCTACTGTCAACCTCAACCCTCTGTCTTGTCAGCCCTCCCAGCCTTGCTATCCGGTCTCCAGTTCTGCCTCTCTGTTCTTCTTTCTTTCCCACTTCTCCATCACAGATTTTCTCACTGTAGTGGTGCCTGGCTGGCTCTACTAAACTGGCCTCAAGGTCTGGCTGGCTTCCACCACCTATGTATTTATTCATTTATTTGAGTGAACAAAATGATGATATTTTACTTACGTCATTCTTTTGGTTTTTGTTAGCCAGGGTGTTTTTACAAAGTTTCTCATAGCCCCTGATTTACTCTAGGCTAACTCATAAAGGAGAGACAGGTTAAACACTTATTTGCCTTGGATTCATGATAGGAGAGAATTGGTTGCTAGGCAGTCTCTAAACATGATAAACAACCATTTGTTTTAACATAAATAGCACTGTGAGCTCAGACTCTTCAGCACACTTCACACATTTAACTCTGGTTCAGTTTTTATATTATTATTCTCAATCTCTAAGGGGAGATTTTTGTTTCCATATGTCACTCCTTCCCCATTTGATCCTCCTGTTCCATGTCCCCCGACAACAGCTGTTTGCCCTTAAAATCTATTCTATTTCCTCTTCCCAGGGAGATCCATGTGTCCCCCCAGCTCCTCCACCTACACCCAACCTCTCTGGGTCTGTGGATTGTAGCTTGGTTATCTTTTACTTAATGGCTAATATCCACATATTAGCAAACATATACCATATTTAATTTTTTGGGTCTGGGCTACCTTATTCAGAATGATTTTTTTCCTAGTTCTATTATCCATTTACCTGCTAATTTCATGATATCATTTTTTAAGCTAAGTAATACTTCATTGTGTGAATGTGCCACATTATTTAATCTATTTATCTGTTGAGGGTCTTCTAGGTTGTTTCCAGGCTCTGGTTATTGTAAATAGAGCAACAAGGAACATGGTTGAGCAAGTGTCCTTGTGGTAGACTGAAGCATCCACTGATGCTGCTAAGGCTGTGGGCAAGGTCATCCCAGAGCTCAACCGGAAGCTCACTGGCAGGACCTTCTGTGTTCTTATTCTTAATATGTCCACAATGGATCTGAAATGCCACCTGGAGAAAACTGCCAAGTATTATGACATGAAGATGATGAAGAAGCAGGCTTCAGAGGGCCCAATTGAAGGCATTCAGAGCTACACTGAGGACCAAGTTGTCTTCTTCTACTTTAATAGTGACAACAAATCTTCCACCCTTGATGTTGGGGATCATATTGTTCCCAGTGACAACTTTATAAAACTCATTTCTTGGTATAACAATGTGAATACAGTTAGAGCAGCAGTTTGGTGGACCTCATAGCCTACATGGCTTTCAAGGAGTAAGAAGCCCTGGATCACCCATCCCAGCAAGAACATGAGAACAAGAAAGATACCCTCAGCTGCTGAGGAGTCCCTGTCCCAACTCATTTTCCAACCTTCATTTGTTCAAATTGTGAAGGGGATGAACCGTTCAGCAACCTAAAAGACCACAGAGAATGGCTTCTCTCAAAGACTCATTACCCACATCCAGGGAGATCAGTCATTTTGGGGCAAGTCTTCAAGATATTTGAATAATGTAGTACCATAATATCATCCTGACAGAATATTAAAAAATATGACTACTGTGTCAGATTTTAATCATAGTTTATATTCATAAGCTAAAATTAGTAAATATAGTTACATTTCTACTTTTCACTAAAGACAATCCATTATCTATTACAACTGTCAGGATATTTTTTTTTGACATGTGGCTGTTTAAATTGTAGTATAATAAGTGTAAGTGCTGACTGCTTTGTCAACATACCTCTTCATCATTTGCAGAAAGCCCTGACTTGAGTTGCTTTGTGTTGGTGCTGGCTTGCAAACTGCATCATTTTTTTAAAAATTTTGTTTAACATAGTATAATATGTTATGTTGTCCACATATTTTGCAACATATGCTGTGCTGATGACTTGACTATCTGCATTCATTCTTGAGGATTATGCAAGCACAACAATCATTATTTCGTGGAATATTTCAATGCATATTGCCATATTACAATAGCTGCTAGCTTACACTGTATTGGAAAATATTTTGGTGATGTATAGGACTTTTAGGTCCAAAGATACACTCTATTTTTACTACTTGACTGCATTTAGGAAAGATCTATGATATATGGCTGTATCAAAATGTGAAGCAATGATAAGGCAGCTCTTTAATAAATATTTCTTAAATGAAATAATAGATATAGTTGCCAGAGTTGATATATCACGTCAGGCATAGATGTGTGTTGTTAAAACATTAGATAAATGTTCATTTTAAAACTCTGTTAATAGAGTATGTTAATGTGTTGTTATACTCTAATCAGTCTCTCTTTAATGGATGGTACATACATTCCCTCAGTAGTTATAAGTATGGACTCATAAGACAAAGACCACTCTTCTCTCATGAAAAATGCTTGGCAAAGAAAGTTGTATTGCAACACCAGCAGCACCAGGCAGAGTCAGCTTATAGGGATGACTTCTCAACATTAGGTCACAAATCTGATCCCCTTGCCTCAAGGCAGAGCACTCCATTGGCTTCACTTTTGCTGAGTGTACCTCAAGAATCAAATCAAAACTAGACTTCTTGGGAGCACATTCTCACTCAGCTCTTCCAGCACCACTTCTTTCACACTCTAGCACATTTGATTTCCTTTTCCTAGAATCAATCCCCCATTCATTCACCATAGGGATCCAAAGGTCAGGCTCTGCTCATAGAACATTTGATAAAAAACAGCTGTTTTAAGGAGTGGCCCTAGGAGACACTCTCTTAGGATGAATTTCCCACTGGTTGTGACAATGGGAATTGCTTCACTGAGGGTGGATAGAGATTTTTGAGTATCTTTTTCCTTAGAATACTGTTCCCAACATTGATAAACTCTTTCATTCATGGTGATCTGAGAAAGAAAAGTAAGTGGAAGGGACATACCTACATTTGCAATGTGCCTGATAATTGAGAAGCATAGGGGCACAGTAATATAAAATCTGTGATGGTCGGTGATGGGAATCATGACTAAAAAGTGAAAATGATGAACTCATTGTTCTAGGGTACCAAAACCAAATGGCCTGTGAATGTTAGAGGGCTTCACTGGCAGTGTTTTAACTGCTCAGGTCTTTTTCTTTTTCTTTTTTTCTTTTTTCTTTTTTTGGTGTTTTCGAGACAGGGTTTCTCTGTGTAGCTTTGGAGCCTGTTCTGGAATTCTCTGTAGAGCAGGCTGGCCTTGAACTCACAGAGATCCATCTGGCTCTGCCTCCCAAGTTCTGGGATTAAAGCCATGCACCAACACTGCTGGGCCTGCTAAAGTCTTAATACCTAGTTAAATATCTGGATTAATCACAGCTGGATCCACTGTCCACTAAATGACAAATTAAAGGATTTTGTAAGGAAAGATAAATATTTGGAAGGGAAATGTCCTTGATGACTTTGAATGTCTAGAGCCTCCTTAGCCTACTGATCTGAACAACTGTTCACTTTCTCCCTTGTTGTAAACACTGTTCTACCCTACCTCTCTTTCTTAAAGATCATGCAAAGCTCTCATATGTCAAGTGGTACCTTACAAGACAATGATGCCTCATTAATCCACTGACATTACTCATAAAATTATGGTGGATGAGTGGCTTGTAAACCAAACATGTTTTTTTTTTCCCATAATGCTGTGGTGAAAAGTCCATACTCAAGGCACTAGAAGACTCAATGTCTGGTGACAGACCTTTTTTCATAGGCAGTTGTCTTCTTGCTCTCCTGTCAGGAAACAGTAAGGGTGGCCTTGAGGGCTCCTGTGCAGGAGCACAAATTTGTCTATAAGGGCTCCATCTCATAACCTGATCAACTTTCAGGGGTCTTGACTTCTGATACCATCATTTTGGGTATACAATTTGACCATGTGATCTTTGAATTGTATTTCCATTTAGATCACTTGCCTCTTCATGGATTGTACCAATTCTCTACTCGTCATACCGACTACCCAAATAGTATTCATCATCAGAGTCTTAACAACTCAATGGTTAAAATGTTTTAACTCATGTTAAAACAGTGGCCAGTGATCCAGTGGATGCTTTATGTTCAGAAGCCATTAGAAATCAGGATCAGAATCTGTTCCCATGTAATAATTAGAGGACTGTCTTGTCTCAAGGATATGTTAATTCTCCTGTGATATTGTAGAATACAAAACATGACTATTCCCCAGTAACTGACAGTTCTACAGTAACATGCTGTTGACTTAAGTGATGAGCAAGGAATTCATTTCTGGATACTTTGATAGGAATTGCACATTCCACAGGAGGGGAAACCAGCTCAAACATCATGGAGACTGTGGCATGGATATAATTTTTAGGAAATGTCCACAGCAAGCTGAACTCTCTCTCTCTGCAGTAAAGAAGAGGTTATTCAACTTTGCAAGTCCTTCCATTAAATCAGAACCACAGAGTTCAAAGACTTTGAGTATTTAGGCACATTGCTTTAATTCACTTATTTTTCATATTCATTATCCATTACTTATTATAACTATGTATGGTATTATTTATTATTTAAACAGTGCAAATTTAAATAATGTGGAATATCAGCAATTCTTAATAGGGCCCTCCAAAAATATATTTTCAGTCAGAAAAAAAGCAGTCTTGCCCACTAGGCCTTAAGGATTAGTTACTTTTCTAGTTGCTGTAACAAAACACTAGACAGAAACCAATGAACAAATGAATTTATTTTGGTTCATGGTTTCAGAGGTCTCACTCCATCATGACAAGGAAGGCATGACAACAGGTGTGGCCTTCAGTGGGAGTGAGATCATGGGACAACAGCTATTTGTATTATTAAGGACAAGAAAGCATTCTAGAACCAGAACCCATCTACAACCTCCAAAAGCCTATCCCTAATGCTCTAGTTTTGCCAATCAAGCTTGCATTTGGGAAAGGTACAACAGCTTCCCAAAATGACATCCCAAGCTTGGGAACAAACATTCAAAATGCAAGCCTGTGGTGACATTTCAAATCCAAGCCATAGCACCTTATAATGAAATAGGCTCTAGTGGTACTAGAAGTGTCTAATGGTTTGAAAGAAAATTAAAAGACATTACATATCACCTCGGGCAATTTCCAGAAAGAGCTTTGCAGTGACAATAGTTAGTGTCCTCAAAGAAGGGTATTCTACCTACAGGAAGGAAGCAAGCAGTATTAGAAGTAGAGTTTATGACATACTTGCAAGATCTATCATGGACAGAATCTATAATTACAGATGCCCATGTGGCCAGCATGAAATAGACGTGCTTAGAGACATTAAATACTGAGTTGTAGAGACAGATAGTTGGTGAAATTCAATTGGTGAATTTTAGCAAAATCACACTGAGAATAAGAGGCGAGAATATGGTATTATAACCTTTGCCCATTCCAGCTAAGAAAATGACATTCATATATGCAATCAGTATTTCAAATTCCAGTAAGCTACATGAGATAACTATTCTTGGGCTTAGGGCACCACTATTCTTTCTTCTTATCAATAGTTTTTAATAATGTCTATTCCTTTCATAGCATAACTCATAATAAATGCCTGTTCTATAATCTACAGAGCATAACCATAAATTCTCAACATTGGAAAAATTTTGCATGTGAAGTCTTTGCTTTGTTCCAGAAGCACTTCAGAGCTCTGAAAGAAGACAGAGGGTGAACGAACCATGAAACCTGAGAACTATTTCACAGCAAATGAGCCTCTATAAGCTATTCTGATAATTGGATTTCATTTTGTGATGATCACAAATGTGTTTGTGGTTGTTATTATCTAGTCCACTGAGTCCTTTTTAATTAACTCATTCTCTCTGTGCAAAAAGGAGAAAAGCAAATGAAAGTGGTAAATGGGCCATTAAAGCCAAAACTGGAAAAATTCTTTTAATTTTTATCTATTTAAACCACCAATTTAATCCCATGGTTAATTTAAATGTTTAAAAATAGAAACAGAAACTCAAATTGAGCACTTATCTTCAGTAAAGTTTTGCTTGTGTTGACTCTTCAGTGAAATAGCATCTAATTTAACTCACTCTATCACTGAGGAAGAAAATAACAGGAACTTAGAAAGTATACAAGTTGATTAGTAAGAACCTTTTTTAAAAAGTTTTATTTCCTTGGTGTCATAATTGATTATGCATTATTAAATATACCAATTTTAATTGATTAATGAAAATTATATCAATAAGTTGTATGATTACATAAATGTGTATTAATTGTTATACATTTGCCAACATAAGAAAAATATTTTCTAGAAACTTCCTTCCTGATGGCTAACTATCATACTGCTATGCAGGCTGAGAAAGTCATCAATTTTCTTACCTAAAAGCAGACTCTGTACATGACATACTGACCTGAGGAAAGGCAGGCTCACTAGTGAACAGTGGCATGACTGTTTTGAGGATAATCAATCACCTTTTTATTGGATCTGAGTTCTGCTTCACAGGAGAGAATGTCTGCTACTCTAAACTTCATATAAAGCCCATGGCCAGGGAATCATCAATCTCAGTGGGGAAAATCTGTTGTTGTTTTGTTCAATGTATGTGTTGTTGAACTGTATGCCCAAGAAAAATGTAGCATGCATGATTAAAACAGGTGTAATTATTTACCAAATATGTGTAATTATATATTTGTTTGGAGAACCTATGATACAGAATGACTACTGTATATAAATACAAATTATACATTTATAATTGGTGTATATATTCAAATTATATAATTATAAATCATAAAATAAGTATTTATTAAAAATAATAAAAATGGACTAAAATTTATAGTTTGCAAGCAACATGTTAGACATATGACTAGTAATATATTCAGATGTATTGTGTTTATGCATGTGCATATGTGTTTGTGTTTGTGTGTGTGTGTGTGTGTGTGTGCGCGCGCGTGCGCATGGTGATTGTTATGGTTGATCTTCGTTTTCAACTTGACCAGATTAAGAAATGTCTAGGATTGGTAAAATGCACCTCTTCATGTGAAAGGTGGAGAGGAGGCACTTCCAGAGAGGTTTGGCATGTGGCATAGGGAATGGAAGGGGAAGACCCAGTCCTCCTATGGGTAACCTTTTAAAACGAGCTGCCAGTCCAAATGGAAAGAAGCTGCAGGAAGACCCAGTGCATGTGTTCAACTTGCCTTTTCTTTTGAGTGAATTCATGTTTGTCTATTCCCATTTTCTTATAACATCAATGCCAGCTTCTTCAGCTCTTTCAATACCAACAATTCTCCCAGGGAGCTTTCAGGCTTTTAACACCAAATTGGAATTGCTGAGGAGTTCAGCTTCTTGAATGGGTCAGCTACCTAGGTCTCTTACAGTTTAGAGTGTAGACAGCTGTTGTTGGGTTATCCAACCCCTCTTATGTAAGTCCATCCAATAAATCCCCTCTATTAATACATATTATATTATAAACATACATTTTATTGGCTCTGTCTCTCTAGAGAATCTGGACATTGCAGGCATAATGAGATTTTCAGATTGAGTGGTTTGAGTCATGAGAGAAACTGATCTGACCCGAGGGTTGTTTAGGAAAGTGGAGCCTTGTGGTGTCGGGCCATTTTCAGAGAGGGTGAAAATGTTTTAGATTTAAGTCCAGGAAAAAGTCACAACTGGGAAGGTCAACCAGTTTTGTGGGTGGGTCATTACCTCCAGGAATTCAGTGTGTGTGAGGTCAAGATTCTGGGAGGTCTGTCTATGCAGGATATCCAGCCAACCAGTAGGTCTGCATGGGCAGGACCTTGGCTCTGGGTGGCATATGGAAAGGAAGACACAAATTATATGTCCAGGCATTGGTTTCCTATCACATGCATTGTGCCTCAGGGAATGAAGCCAGCTAACACAAGAAACAGGCTACAGAATGTAGCGACAACTCTTCAAATCCAAAGAGATTATGAAGGCATCTGGCCTGAGGGAGCAAGAAGCTAAATGGTGATGGTACACGGGTATCTCAAATCTGAAATCCAGAGGGATTTGTGGGGTGCCATGTCTGTTTCTATAAAGAGGAAGAAGTCTTTTGAAATCCCATGAGTCTTCAGAGGTGCGGAAAAGTTTCTACTCAGAACAAGCCTGAGGGATGCTCTGGTGCAGACAAAGGCATTCATCAGAAGAATCAAAACCAGGCAGGGACTGATATCTTTAGGCTCTCCTGCAGATTCCAAACTGTGAGTTTCATAACCTGATTCAGTCAAGCTGGAGAAAAGAGGATGGTCATACTGACACATCATAGATATATTTCACACATTCTGACATAGTGATTACATTAAGAAGAAGTAGTTACACATTGTGTAATGAGTTTTTTTTTCCTGTAATCTATGGGTCAAAGTTGGAAATCATGAAATCCCTACGATGATTTTGATTAGTCCATTTGACCCCAATCTCCTATGTTCTTGGTTTTAAATTCTTCTTCCTGCATGTATTTAGTATTGGTTCCTGATTTTAGAGTTTGTACAACAGTAAGGTAACTCTCCTTTGGTAGTAGGATGTATGTTCTTGAACTGTAGGGTTTGCTCTCTCCAGTTTATCCATATCATTGACTGAGCAGAAAAAGATCAAAGCCTTTTCCAATGCAGAGTGATCACACTGCTCTTTTCATGTTACTTGTTCTATTTCTTTTTAAAAAGTTGTTTTGATTATTTTTAATTACATGTATGTATGTGTATGTCTGCATGTGGATATATGAGTGTGGGTACAGATGTCCCAGGAGTTCAAAGGGATCTAATTCCTGTATCTGGAGTTATATATGGCTGTGGGAAGCCTAATGTGGATGTTAGGAACAGAACTCAGGTCTTCTGGAAGAGGTGGAAGTGCTCTAAACCACTGAGCCATTTTCATAATCCCAACTTGTTCTATTTTCAAAAATTTGTCACATGAAATTGGTACCCAATACCATGTAAACAACAGCTTGCTTAGGGGACTATTAAAGGAAGTGTACCATTTTTTAATTGAATTGCAGTCACAAACAAACGCTATTAGCATTTTAACTTTACTTGTACTCTGTGGACAACCATAACAAATGCATTTTCTTTTTAATTTGAGCTTTTAATTTTTTAAAAAGATTTATTTATTGTCATTTATATATATGGTGCTTTACCTGCATCTTTGTATGTCTGACATGTGCATGAAATGTCTGTAGAGGTCAGAAAGTATTGGATTACCTAGAACTGAAGTTATACCTAGTTGTGAGCAGCCGTGTGGTTTTAGGGGATGAACCTGATCCTCTGTGAGAACAGTAAGTACTTTTAGCCACTGAACTATTTTTCTGCACCCTAACATTTAATTCTTAACTTTATCTAGATCAGTGGTTTCAATCTTCCTAATACTGCCACCCTTTAGTACAGTTCCTTAGTGCAGTGATTCCCAACCATAAAATTATTTCATTGCTACTTCATACTCTTGTTACTGTGAAAAATCATAATGTAAATATCTGATATGCAGGACCCTTGCAAAAGGGTTGTTCAATCCCCAAAGGAGTCTTGGCCCACAAGTTGAGGACCACTGGGATGAATATCTTCTATCTATCTGTGTATCTCTCTCTCTCTCTCTCTCTCTCTCTCTCTCTCTCTCTCTCTGTCTTTTTTAATTGAATTGCAATCACAAATAAAGGTTATTAACATATTAACTTTAGTTGTATTTCTGTGAACAACTGTAACAAACATATTTTGTTTTTAATTTGAGCTTTTAATTCTCTTTTTTAAAAATTATTTATTGTCATTTATATGACATTATCATCTGTATCATCTATCTACCATCTATGTATCTATCTATCCCTATCATTCATTTATTTCATTGCTTGTGCTTTTGAGAACTTACACTATCACTGGTTCTTTATAACAAATTTAAGATGAATCAATAAAAAAACTAAGTTTATCATCTAGAGGATGAACATTTATCGCAGATATTTAATTTTTAGGGCTTTATTTTAATTCACATGTATTAGTGTCTTACCCGTGTGTATGTAAGTGTATCACATGTGTGTCTGGTGCTGATGGAGGTGGGGAAAAGTTGTCAGATCCCCTGAACTGGTGTTACAGGTCGTTCTGAACTAACGTATGTGTACTGGGAAAAACACAGGTCCTCTGCGAGAGCACCGAGTACTCTCAAACACTGAGCCATTTTTCTACCCCCATTGCAAAGTGCAGTTGTTTTAAAATGAGTAGGGATGCTAGTACTGCTTTGCAAGCTCATTCATCAAACCGAAAAAAAAAAAAAGACTACTGAACATGTTTGGTACACATTATCTCTCTTAATCTTCACATAAAGAATGATACATTTCAAACCCGAAAAAAAAAAAAAAGACTACTGAACATGTTTGGTACACATTATCTCTCTTAACCTTCACATAAAGAATGATACATTTCTAATCCCACACTCCTTAGGTGTGGTCTATTGGAGCATACCTTGAGCCATCCCATTTAATCCAGTTCTCCATAAAATCATGAAAAATTGTTTTTTGACAATAAAGAATGACATGTTAAGAATCTGTGAAATTTTGAGGTAATGTGGTACTTACTTTTATAAAAAAATTTTAATTCATTACAAGAAAACAAAAAGTTGATAATTTAGGAAAGGATTCAATCTATTTTCCTGTAGTATAATAAAAATAAATAATAATAACAACAATAATAAAAATTCAAAGCCCAAGTAAGAAAATAAGTCAATGAACTCGAGAAAGTGGAAAATGTCGACTCAAGAAGGTTAATTGTCAAGTTTTGGCTTGACGGCATTAAAAGTATCCATCTTAACTTCTCAGAAAGATCAGTTACATTTGGCTAAGGAATACAGATTCTGTAGCTTTTAAAGAACTTCATAGCAGTAGTTCATTATATAAGTGACTAATTTATAGGCTTTGAATGTGTTTTGCAGCCAATCTGTCATGCCTCAGGATGATTTTAGTTGGCATACCTGTGAACATTTAAAATTTTTATTTTACATTTAAAAGTTATTTCTTTTATTTTTGAGATTGTTAAATAATTGCATCATTTCTCCTTTCCCTTTCCTCCCTCCAACCCCTCCCATACAGCATTCCCTGCTCTCTTTCAAATTTGTGGCCTATTTTTTCACTTCATTTATTATTACATGCATATATATGTATATGCACGTACATGTATTTTCCCAAATATAACCTGCTCTGACCTTATACTGCAGCTTGTATGTGCGTTTTCAGTGCTAACCATTGGGTAAAGGGCTTGATGTGCAATCATAAGGACTTAAGTTCAGATTTTGAGCAGCCATGTAAAAGCCTCGTGTGTCAGTGTGTGCCTGTATAACCTGGGAAGACTCTAGACAATGGTGGCTCATGCCAAGTGTTGAAAAACAGTTACATTTATGACGATTGCTTTCAGAAGTTGATGGTGATCAGCTGGTCATGCTTGTATTTTATTTTATTTTTTAATTTCCTTCCCTTTTCCTTCCCGTGTAAGAGTGGTGATTGTGAAACCGAAGGCACCACATTACTCAGAGGGACATGTGGGGACTGTGGGCAGTCTTAAGTACAGACCGGGACTTACTCAGAGGGCAAACATTCTTTCCACATTGCAGGCTCAGGCAGTGACGGCTGCTGTGGTGGAGGAAACAGCCACGGCAGTGACTTTAATTCTGGAATCAACAAGATTGACCAGCAATGGGGAATTGACGCCAGTGTGAGTGCCAGTGTGAGTGAGAGCTCCTTGGGCTTCCAGGGAACAACTGAACGGAAAGGAGTGTGCAATGTTAAGACTGAACATAAGTTCTTGAGAGCAGCGTGCAATGATTGGAAGGAGTAGATTCTGAATTGTACCCTGCTCAGTTCGGGGCCCTAAGACTGAGGATGGATTCTGTAACGACTCAACACTGTTCTCTCTTCCCTGTAAAGAAAGCCCACTTCAGAGCATTATGAGGATGAATAAAACAATCCAGGCTAAGCACTTAGTTCAGTAAAAGTACTTGGTAAATATGTGCTCAGAAGGAAAATAAATACAAATTAAAACCCAAACCAAAAGCATATAAGAAAATGGACAACAGGCAGCTTTATCTTGCAGGCTTTAATGTGGAGAAACCGACTACAAGCTGTCACAACTGAAAGTATCTGCATGAATTTTGACGCTATGCACAGAACTAAGCTTTTATTTATTAAAACAAAACAAACAAACAAAAATTAAAAAACAAAGCAAAAGCAATTTTTTTTTTAAAAAAAAGAAGAACATGCTTTTTCCTAGTTTCTAAATGGAGCAGCAGGTCCCCTTAGACTTTGGCAATTGCTACTGGAGCCCACCAGTAGGGGTTTGCTGACCACACTTAAGATTTCTTAAGTTTTCATTTTCTGACTGTTTGTTGTTATTGTTGTATGTCTGTTTTGTCAGAATGTCTGTGAGCTTCATCTCTGAATATATTTTTTTTGTGACTAATACCAGATAACTTTACTTCTCAATATTTAAAAGAAAACAGCCTTTGTTTCCAGGAAATTACTGACAAGACACTAACTATGAAAACTTGCCCGAGCCTATTTGATAAACTGCTAACCAGAAATGGGAGAGTGTCAAAAGGAAAGAGAATGTGCCAGTTGCTCTAAAGCAGCAGTTCTCAACCTGCGGGGGTTAAAGGACCTTGTCACAGGGTCTCCTAAGATCACGGGAAAACACATTTACATCACAAGTCTTAAGAGCAGCAAAATTACAGTTATGAAGTGCAACAAAAATAATTTAGTGGTTGGGATTACCATAATGTGAACAGTTGTGTGGAAGGGTTACAGAATCAGGAAAGTTGAGAACCACAGGTCTAAAGGATGAAGCTGGGATTATGATATAGGGATAATATACAGGGAAAGTACCTGGGGTATGGAGAAAGGACTTTGCTTGGCACAAAATGCCAACACTGCTGTCCATGGGCAAGAGAAGAGACAGGTTAAGTACGTTGATTGATTTACATCCAGATGTATATGTAGACGAAGACATCAGTCATATCATATAAATGCATCACAACTATTCTTGCCAATTAAGTAAAAACTGTCATCCCTCACCCAGACATTAGTGGAATGTGGTTGACTGTAACTCAGTATCTGCAGACAAGGGAGATTTAACAAAGCCCTATGAGTATGAGTCCTTAGGAAACACAGCCTCACATTGAAATATGGACCACTTGGCCTGTGTACAGTAATCTCAATCTTCACTGTTTCTATTTTTACACTGTTTTGAGAATTTAGTTATGGTATTTCCATTGCTAAAATTTTCCATGAGCAAATCTGACATAAAAGTATATATTTTTACCTGATTGTTCAGTTTTAGTAAAATCACTTACTTAGAATCCCACATCCCAATATCCTCAACTCTCAAAAAGTGGTCACCATAGAACCTGCATCATTGCTCAGAGATATGAAATGCATTACTAAATGGAAAACATGTACGGCACTTCATGACACTCAGTGAACTCTGGATGAGTGTAATTTTGACCACAGAGACGTAGGCCATGAGTGGGGCACGCATGCTCGTGTTTCCTTACATGTTTCCCTATGAGCTTGCTATTAGATTGCAGCATTTATTTACTGTGGTCTCCTTTCCATCTTGTATGTATTTGTAAAGATGCACATTGGCTCTGGCTGCCAGCCACAACATCTGATTTTAATGCTTGAGGAAACAGGGATGTAACATTGAGAAGATAGATTAAAAAAAAAATTTCACAAATTAGATATACAAGAACTAGTGACTTCTGAATCAAATTAGGGAAGTTAATATATTTGGGATAAAAATAGCTAAATACACTCAAATATGGACATTTCTGAGTTAATCCTTTTAACTTGTCCTTCACCTAAAGCTACAGAAAGGAATAAGGAGACTAATTCAATTTTGATAGCCTGATTTTATGTGCTGTTTTAAATATAGTTTAATCATAGCTTGTTAAGGGCATCTGTAGTGAAATGGAGATTTGATTGGATTTGGGATTCAAATAATGCCTTTCAAAGTGTTGTCTGCAGGAAACTAGTTTATAGGATGTATGCAAGTGTACTGCGATCAGAGTCCTTTGGTGAAGTAAGTAGGGAAATGTAAAATTAACAGATTGTACTTTAAAACATATCTTTCCCTATTTATAGGATTTGACATTGAAAAAAATCACAAGTTTCTGTTTTCCATTTGCAAGATATCAAGAGCAGGATCTCATAATTGCACCTAATTTTCATGGAATAAAAAAATAATATGCATTAATGTCTGTGGAATGCATTCTTGATACCATGGATGATAGAATTCAATGTTTGTAAGATATGAACTTGAATTCAGGCATCATTTTCACATAGTGGTTATTTAGGCTTAGAAAAAACATAATTCATGTAGGAATTTGAAAATTTATCTGCTTACTAAAGGAATTATACTCTTAAAGTTGAATGTAGGTAGATAAATTAGTATTCATAATGAAGAAAAATATTGTTTATAGTGAAAGCATATTTTCTCTTTATTTCTTTTTTTATTATTAAGATTTTTTCCATTCATTTTACACACCAACCACAGATCCTCCCTCCTCCCTCTTCCTGCCTCCCAGCCTTCCGCTCCAACCCACGCCCCATTCCCACCTCCTCCAAGTCAAGGTCACCCATGGGGAGTGAGCAGAGCCTGATACCCTTTGAGGCAGGTCAAACCCCTTTCCCCACTGCACCAAGGCTACACAAGGTGTCACACCTCTGGTCTTTTTATGTATTGTGTAATATGTTTTATCAATGGATAAAGTAGCAAAAAGAACACAGACAAAGGAAATAAATCAGAGTGAGATTCAAATAATAGTAGAAAAACATTTAACACTTTATGATATTAAACCTTCAGTTAAGAGTAGATCCAATTATATAGGTAGTTTACATTTAACAAAAATGTTATCATGGTGGAAAGATGGTAGTTGTTTGAAATGGTAGGTGTCTGTAAATCTGATTAACACACACTGTATACTTGCATCAAACATCACATAAAACTCTCTTAATATGTATAATACTTATCTTTTGTCAATACAAGGTTGCAAGATGGCTCAGTCGGTAAGGTGTTTGCTGTGAAAGCATGAGGAGCAGAGTTCTGGTCCCCAACACCCCAGGAAAAGCTAAGCAGGAGACATGGGTCTGCTAACCTCTGCACTGTGCAGTGCAGGAGGCAGAGACAGGCAAATCTCTGGAGCTTGTTGACCATACAGTCCAGCCAACTGGTGAACTCTAGTTCAGTGAGAAAACTTGTCTCAAAAACTAAGGTGAAGATCTAAGAGAAGGATATTCAGCATGAACCTCTGGTCTCCATAAGCACATGTGTACACATACAAAATACACACACACACACACACACACACACACACACACACACACACTAAATCTATGAAACACTTGGAAAACTAGTGATTAAAAAAAAACAATTATTTCTTAAAAACAATAAGACATACAATAGGTACCAGCAACAGCATGGGATCCCCTGACATCTCTTCTCCTGCCTGTGGGAAGGTGAGATGACAGACCATTTTCGGGACTATTGGAGAGTACACATTCCCACTGAGCATAGGTATACCCCATGGCCTATAAATCCAGAAAGGTAAATTTTTCTAAAAACCTGGACTTGAAGACGATCAGAATTATTTGTAATAGTTCATTGTTATCAACCTGTTCAGAGAATCTGTATCTAATCTAAGAAAAAAACATACTTTATAAAACATTTTCTATTTTAGGTCTTTGTTTTAATTATACCTTATTTTACTTTTCTAGTGTAATATTCAAAATTGTGACTTTCTTCCCATTCTAAAGACTTTAAATTCTCTACATGTTTTTATTTCCAGATTTTAATATTGTGCAATAGATATTTTACTCATTGTTAATCTCCTTAAGTAATAGGTACACTTCCTGAGGCCAATATTATTCCCTTTTGTTCATTGATGTATTACCAACATCTACTCAGGTCAATGGCATAAAGCATTAATCCAATTAATCTATTAAAGAAAGCAATTAATTATCTAAATGTGTATCTGTGATATCTGCATAATATAAAAATTCTTTTCTTAAGCACCAAAGATAAGAAAGGAGTGTTATTATTTCATGAATTAAAGATCAAAACTTCAATCTTTCTAATGAGACAAGCAAGATGAAATAATACCGCCCAGAATAATTCCTTTTACAATTTAATAGTTTCTGGAAATGGGAATTATTTCACTGATGATGTTTTTATTACACATTTCCCTAATGTTGAAGACTAAAGATGTTTCTAAATTAGGGCTTAGGAGTGGTCATCTTTAGGGCAAAGGGAATATACTCGGTGAATGGGATAAATGATCTTTACAAAGAAAAAAAAAACATATTTTGATGCTGGAGAAACCAGTCTTAAGACTAGTAGGTTTTTTAGTACTGGGGCATTTCTTAACAATTTCCCGTTTTACTTGTATGGAGACGAACAGGGTGGTGGCCTTAGAGTGGCTTGTACAAAAACTGGCTGGTTACTCCAGCTGCTGTTGAGATCCATCAGAGACCTGGCAGGAAATGTGAATTTCCTCTCCTTTCATCCCATTTCTTCATCAACTTGTTTGCTTTGGAGCTTTGCACTGCACTCACTAGTACATGTTAACAAGTCCTTTAAATGGAACAAGTAGTAAGAAGAAAAACAGCAAGAGGGGAGGAAGGGGAGTCATTTGAAAAAGAGAAAAAGTGTTGAAGGCAAAACAGTAGGATGAAATTCCAAGGTTTTATGTGTGGATGATGCAAACAGAGGTTTGGTTAACTATAAAACCATGGAAGTAGCATGTTCCAAAAACCTATCATTTTCTTGAAATTCATTTTCCCCAATGAGAACTTTACTGAAGGTGAAGTAAAGTCATAATAAACATCATAATAAACCAGATGCAATTTACAAAGTTGTAGCTCCAACCTGGCTGTGAGGAGCACTGAAATGGGTGGGTTGCCAACATCGTCATAATTTTTATTTTCCTAAAAAAAATGATCTTGATGTTTCAAGCACTTAATTTCAGTAACCAAATGTACTGAAAGCTGCCAAACACTTGGTTTGTCTTATGTGGTTATCATTTAAATAAGCAGCTATTAATAAACACATGGACCCTTTCAATTTATTGGAATATAACTATGCATACGAAATAGTGTTTTGGTAAACCACATTTCACTGACCTGAGAGAGGTTACACAAGCAAACAAGAGTCTACCTCGATTTCACCATATACTCTGTACTTGTCAACTCCTAGAAGACCAAACCTTTATTCAAAGCCTTAGGCTAACTTTCCATTAATTGATTAATCAATTAATTAAAAACTTTTATTCATAACCTTCTTCATGCAAAACTCAATTCTAGGAACCTAAGGCATTTATCAATTAAAATGTTACTTACTGGTATAGTTTTATGTAATACAGTAATATTTTTTCAAATTTTAATTATTATTACACTTATTTATTTACTTATTGCGTGTGTGTGTGTGTGTGTGTGTGTGTGTGTGTGTGTATAAGTATACGAGCATACAAACACGTGTGGGTCATGGCATATATATGGAAGTAAGAGGACAATTTGCTGTAGTTAGCGCCCTCTTTCCATCATGTGTGTCCTGGATATTGAAATAAGGCCAACAGGTGTACCAAACACCGTACCCTACAGGTCCATCTTACCACTCTGCTATTATAGATTTTAGTGAATGATTCTAAAGGACATTTGTTTTCTTAATAGATCTATGAGTTCTTTGTCACTTTTGGGGCTTTGCTAACAGTTATGTGTTTTGTTTTGTTTATGTTTGTTTGATTCAACTTGACACAAGCTAGAGTTATCTGAAAAGAGGAACCTCAGTTCATTACATATCTCCATGAGATTGTTGTCTTTAGACAACTCTGTGTGGCATTTTTCTGATTAAAGATTGATGTGGGAAGTTCCAGCATGCTATGGATGAGGCCACTCATGGGCAAGTGGTGCTAAGTTATATAATAAAGCAAGCCGAACAAGCCATAGGAAATAAATCAATACGCAGTGTTCCTCTATGGCCTCTGTTTCAGGTCCTGCCTCTAGGTTCTTTGAGCTCCTACTCTGTTACCCCTTAGTTATGGATTGTAAGGTATAAGGTGAAATAAACACTTTCTTTCTCAAAGTACATTTGGTCATTATATTTATCAACCAATAGAAATCTAACTATGACAAGCAGGGTTCCTATGAGTTCTCTGAGTCTATGGGTACAAACAAATATTTATAAGGCAATCTAACATTATGTCATTTAGCTATACAAGTCTGGTAAGTTCCCCCTTACTAGCTATAAACTCACCAGGCTTGGACTTTGGGCTGGAATTACAGTGCCAGGCATGGATTCCCTATTGTGAAGTGAACCACAAGTCTAACCTGAGTATCAGAGTAGTTGGTGAATAACCCCCACCCCCAAATTGATGTGAACATTGTACAAGTGAGGCACTTTGTGCTTGACAGGAAGTTGGTACTCTCATTCATGAGTTCAGATCTGGGTAAGATGATTGAAGTCTTTTCTATCAGCTGTTGTCAACTTACAACACTATGAATCCTAACCAACAGGGAGTATACCCAGCTCAGTTTCTGTTTTATTTTTATTTTTTTATGTCTTGTAGTCAAGGCATGTGGTATATTCAGCAGCAGTTCTTAGTATCTGTTTCTTGTGAGTAACAATGAAGGATGGCAGACCCTGTCTCATTTTGAGACCATCGGGGGCCTACCATAACCAATTACTATTAAGGATGTCTTTTTGACAGACCTCAACAACATTAGAAAACACATTTTTATTTGTTTTGCTTTCTTTGACCATTTCAATGGCTATTGCTTAGATAAGTATAATCATAAAATTTCTCTGTGCCATGGTGTAGTGTAAGCATACCATCAGTTTTTTAGGTAGCTTAATGGTAGTAGTAACATTTCATAAAACTTGAAAAGGAGATTAGCTAATATCCCACAAGAAGAAAGGAGAAGAGTGGAGTAGGCAAAACGTAATCCCAAACCACTTTAGTAATATTTCAGTGATATCTAATAGTATAACTTGAAGTACATATAATTTCTTTAAAAATGTATTTCCTCTGCTTTAATTTCTGTTTATTACATAGACTTTTCCTTGTGATTTTAATGCATTTTAAGTGTTGTGATAGTCAACACGGACAAGAAAGAAAGAGTACCAGCAAACCTAAGTATATTAGAGAACATGAGCCAAAGCGTTGAGAATTTTCTAAGTTATATAAAGAAGGTGGGAAATTCTGGATCAGTGTAATCAGGTGGGATATAAATATGAATAGAGCCATGAATAGGAGACATAGTATGCTTCAAACTTTCTGTTAGCCACCTCATAAAACTTAGAAAGAATTACTAACTTTGATTTTAGTGATCTTTATTTGCTAAACGTGTACAAAGTATTTTCATCTCCATTCACAAGAAATATATAATATTTAAGAGATTTTCTTTATTTAAAAAATATGTTTTTCACCTCTTGTTTGGACCAGGCATGTTTCAAGGGCTCTTTGGCCATGTATGACTACTGACTATAGTATCGGACAATATAATGAAAGAGGTGATCATTTGTATTTGAGAAAAGCAGATATTTCACATTTGTATTGGTTATTTTTCCTGTCATTGTGATAAAATACTCTGACTAAAGCCACTTAGGGATGAAAGGGCTTATTTTGGTTTATAATTCCAGAGTGTAGTCCATCATGGCAGACAAATCCTAGCAACAGGGGTTTAAAATTTTGATCTCATGACATCCAGAATCAGGGAGTAGACACTGATGAATGTTAGGGCTTCATGTTCATCTATTCTTTTTCCTTTGTATTCAGTCCAGGAATCTGGCTCATGTGATGGTACCACTTATGTTTAGAGCAGGTCTTCCCATCTCATTAACCTAATCTAGAGAACCACTTGCTTTCTGACTTGCCCTTGTGCCATGGTGACTCAAAATCCTGTCAAAAATGACAATTGAGATTAACCATCACACTCACCGAGGCAGGAACTCTCAAACCAGGGCAGGAAATGTGTAAAGTGTCCTAAGGTCAGCCTGTGAGGAGCATCAATGAGAGAGAAACTCAGTAGAGGTTTCCTTGCCACCTTAAACCTAAGTAGCTCCCATCCTAAAACTCCTTTGTCTGTAACATACCCATGGTGTTTAATTTCCTCTCTGTGATGTGGCCCTATCCTCTGGAAGAGGTGGGGAGGTCCTAACTAAAGTTCTTTTTTGTTCCAGAAAAAATCAAATCATCAATGTGAGAATGTAAATACTAAGGAAAAGGCTCTCTGTTTTTCTTTTGAAGCTCTTACTGAAACCACTTTCCCAATCTCTGCCTTCCTGGCTGATCCTCACTTTCCCAGAGGCAAATTTACAAATGACGGGGAAACCTGTGAGGTCAGCTCATGTTTTCCTTGGCTTTTCGAGAATTTTTTTTTTCATCAGATACCTGGACTATATGCGTGAGTCTTGTTTTGGCAGAAAATCACGAAAAATTTGCATTGGACTTGAGGAAAACAAGAAAATCCGAGATGGAGAAATGTGTGGTGCCCTTGGTTTCCTTTGACACGGCATTCTAAGTTGGGACAAGCAAACCTTAATGTCACAGCTACAACCACAGACCTCTGACATTAACTTCAGAGAGGGCATATTTAAATATAGACCTGGGCAAGGACACAGTGCAACAAGAACTCATTTGGCTGTCCTTGGGGTAACCTACCCTTCCAGTGCTTTCCAATGAGGAAGCTCATAGCATAGTCTCTGACAACCGGGAACTGCCTACTCGGTTGTTCTCAGCTTTGTTTTGTAGATTTTTTTATTTGGTTTTCTTTCCATGTAATTATTACTATTTAGGATCTTCCTCTCTCTCCATCTTTTGAGAGAATTGATCTTCATTATGAGTATTTTTTTTTTCTGGTGTGATTTCTTGTAGCCATGAGAAAGCAATGTTCACCAAATCTTTGTGAAAGAAGCTCACACAAAAGTAACTAAATCGCTCTGCCTACTCTTTTCTTCCATGCTGAATCTGAATTGGAAGTGTGTGTGTGTGTGTGTGTGTGTGTGTGTGTGTGTGTGTGTGTGTGTGTGTGTTAATAGTTGGGTTAATTTATGAAGCTATTAACGGCATATTTGCTTTGCTGCCTTTCCTTGGCTCTTTAGAAGCTGAATTCTCCAAAGTACTTTTTAAAAACCCTCTTCCTTCCTCAAACCACACTGTGGATTTGGCTCTTATATGGACTTCCTATTCATTCCTTATTGCTGCTGAAGGAGAATGCTACCAATGAAGCGACTCTATGTTGTTTAAAGGCACTTCTTTGGTAGCAATCTCGTCTATAGAGATAATACCTTACTGTTTACAATATATGGAGGTCATACATCGTGAAATGAGAGTGTCTCTGAAGTCTGTGTTCATGCTCAGATCTCTAAAGGCAAGTGAGCTTCTGCTCACTTCCATTCTCCATAGGTTTACCCTTGTTTCTCTCCTGACTCAAGAAGCACAAGGATCTGGACTTTAAAATGGTCAAGTAGAAGTAACTAATTTTCTTTCCCCTGAGAGAAAAGTACTCATTGCCACCATGTCCCTTCCACACCTGTATAACTGTATTTCTATTTCAGGAGAAAATATAATGTTGGGAAATGCAAATATTCTTCTACTAACTGGCTACTGTGTAGATGTAGCAGTCTTATTAAATAAGAAGCACAGAGCTAAATGCAGAGTTAAAAGCCCAAGAGGTCAGAGCAGTAGCTGAGAGCTGATACTAAAAACCCTTTCTTACCCTTCACTGCCACTGCTGTCCTTCCCCTCAGAAAAAGATGTACTTCCTGTGTATCTGTCCTTTTATTGACTTTCTGTCCTGCCTTCTCATTGCTTGTAAACCCAACCACATGACTTCCTCGTCACTGCCTGTCTATACAGACCTCCAGGTCTTCTATGGTTGGAATTAAAGGCATGTATCCTTGAAAACACAGAGATCTGTCAGTCATGTGATTGGGGTTAAAGGTGTGCACCATCACTGCCTGGCTTCTAGTATGGTTTGCTATTAGCTCTGACTTCCAGGCAACTTTATTTATTAACATACAAATAAAATCACATTTCAGTACAAATAAAATAGTGCCCTTTTCTTCAAATGCAACTGAACAGGCAGTGGGCCAATGGCTTCTCATGTGCAGTGGAACAGCAGCTGGAACAGTTATTCTTGAAGAGTAACTAAGCTCACACCTCTCAATTGTAGACTGGCATTTAATAGAGGGATGTGGAGAAGAACAAGATGCGGAGATGAAGCCACACACGCACAGACAAGAAGAATGGACAGCTGAATTAAAAAAAAAATCTACAATTCCCAGAATTTAAAATCCTGAATCATGACATGACACTAGTGGAATTCAGGTGTTTTTGGTACATGGACTGCTCTCACCCAATGTGAGTTTGAACTGTTGACCTTGTGTACATCCTACTTCACAAATGATTCTGTCAGATATGCTAAGCCTATAGGCTGAAGATGATGCCCAACACTGTGGAGAAACCTCAGGTGACTATCCAGGCAGCTGGCTGTTTCTGTCAACTCACATTTTTTTTTTTTTTGGAAGCTGCTTGCATGCACTTCCTGTTTTTATTTTTTATTAGGTAATACTATTTCCTTCTTAGGTCTCTGAGGGAGTTGAAGATTAGTTAGTTATAGTTGAAGATTAGATAGTTATCGTTAAAGTTTAGATACTTAGAGTTTTCCTTGTTAAAAATTTTAGAAAAGAAACTCACTAAAGAGTAAGTGTATAAATTTGAAAGACATTATAAGATAGTTCTGTTAGTAAAATAAGTTAGGGTAGAAAGTGAATCAGGTACATTTTGGACTTACCAAAATAGGATAGATAATGGAATTATTTTCTCTGAATTTGTGAAATGCAAATGGGCTAGACATTGTTTAGGTATTTATTGCTTATATTTATGGTATATAGTTATTGTACTTTTGTATATCGTTTTTCTTTTTTCTTCTTTGTTTTGGTTTTTTTTTTTTTTTTGGTTTTTTTTTTTTCGAGACAGGGTTTCTCTTGTGTAGCTTTGTGCCTTTCCTGGAACTCACTTGGTAGCCCAGGCTGGCCTCGAACTCACAGAGATCTGCCTGGCTCTGCCTCCCTAGTGCTGGGATTAAAGGCGTGCGCCACCACCGCCCGGCTCATTTTTCTTATATTAGTTATAACGTTTTTCCTTTTTTCTTTTTTCTTTTTTTAATAGAAAGGGGGAAATACAGTGATGTTTTATTTGTACTGAAATGTGATTTTATTTGTATGTTAATAAATAAAGTTGCCTGGGGGTTAGAGCTAATAGCAAGCCATAGCAAGAGCCAGGCAGTGGTGGTGCACACCTTTAATTCAGATCACATGACAGACAGATCTCTGTGTGTTCAAGGATACAGCCAGCATAAAGACAAACACTTTCAATCTCAATTCCAACCATAGAAGACCTGGAGATCTATATAGATAGGCAGTGACGAGGAAGTCATGTGGTTGGGTTTACAAGCAATGAGAAGGCAGAACAGAAAGTCAATAAAAAGACAGATACAGATACACAGGAAGTAGGTCTCTTTCTGGGGGGGAAGGACGGCAGTGGCAGTGAATGGTAAGAAAGGTTTTTAGTATCAGTTCTTAGCTACTGCTCTGACCTCTTGGGCTTTTAACTCTGCATTTGGCTCTGTGTTTCTTATTTAATAAGACTGTTGCATCTACACTACTGAAAACAAAGGGTATGAGGACCTGCATTCTCTCATCCTCATTGGTTTCCACGCCTAAATATTTGTTATTAGAACCATGATACATACATTGCCATAGATCTTAGTTCTAGGGATACACTGCATGTAGGAGTAAAATCATTCAACGTCATGCACGCCAATATCTAGTTAAAGACTTACCTGTGTTTTTGAGGAGTTGTTGGAATAAAATGAAACTGCATCATGGAAAGAAACAATATATTTTAAGCAATCAATCTAGGCTCAAATGTCTTTCAGGAGGAATCTCTAAATACTCTGTTTTGTCTGTTTTTAACCTGTGGCTGTCCATACTTTGACTCATGGCAATATGTTGAGTTGGGCCATCATGAGTCATGATCCAAGTTTTATTCTTTTATACTTCTTAATCCTTATTTATTATCTACTTATAGGAAACCTTCCAAGGTATGGGTAGAAAATAAAAATTGATGTCACAAAAATGTGTGTAGATGACACAGCACCTTGGCTAAGTGTTTATATAACTGTTTATGTCCTCTAGAATTTGTTAGGTCAAATTTAAATGCAATTTTCACTGCATAACAGACAATGCTGTGTCAGACCTTAACTATGTCTGGTAGTTTGGATGATATGGAGCTGTTAATGGACACACCACACTGTAATTCATATTTTGATCCTTCATCTCTCACAGATTGCAATAGGGAACTGAATTTTAAATGGTGGCAAGTTTTGTTGGTTTGTTTTTATAATACAGCTTTATTCTTTCCTAAGTTTGTGCTGTGCTTTTATCTGTGCTTCTTCAGAGACTAAACAAAATGTTCTTATCTACCAAAAATACCTCCTGTGCCATGGGATATGCAAAGTAATTTGAGTAGAGGTAGAATTACTTGCATTATAGCCCCAACATTTTGTGTAAATACCCAGCTCTGGGACACATTAAAAGCTGAAAATCCTCTCCTACTCCCACTGTGTGGGATAAAACTTTTTCCCAACTGTGGTAAGAATTGTTTACAAAATGCAAAAGTCTACCTAGGTTACCAGCTGCCTACTTTCCATCATTTGATATGGGTTTTAGAATAAATAAAAAAATAAAACATGGTCTTTGTAATATCACTTTGATTGAAATATATGTACCACATTATAAAGGCTGTGAATGTGGTTAATTCTAGTTTGTTGTACTCTAAAGGAAAAAGAAATAAATGCTACTATGTCTGCATTGTGAAAGCAGGAAGATGTTTGTATCATTTAAGGGAACTCCCATTTCCTTCATCTAAAGATCAGGATATGTGCAACATGATGGTCAAGATTTTACAGCAAGTTAGAGCCAAAAATGATTCCCCGTTTATCTTTGGGGGACATTTTTATGGGACCCTGGCCATGGTACAAAAGGAATGTAATTCAGAGCCTGAATGAAGAGAGTTGGGGCATGAACTTGAAAATCGTGATCCCCATGACAAGAATAAGTCCATTTATTCATTCTGATAAGAGATGATAACTCATATTGTCTAAAACTTTGTGAAGAATCGCTGCTGTGAGTTCTTAAATTTCTCAGGCTCTACCCTCACTTCTGCTTTTTTTAAATTTTTTTTTATTTTTTATTTTATAACACCATTCAGTTCCACATAATAGCCACAGAATCTCATGCTCTCCTCCCCTTTCCCCTCCCCCCAGCCCACCCTCCCATTCCCACCTCCTCCAGATCAAGGTCTCCCCTGAGGACCGGGATTGACCTGATAGACTCAGTTCAGGCAGGTCCAGTCCCCACCTCCCAGATTGAGCCAAGCGTCCCTGCATAAGTCCCAGGATTCAAACAGCCAACTCATGCAACGAGCCCAGGACCCGGCACCACCGCCTAGCTGCCTCCCAAACAGATCAAGCCAAATGACTGTCTCACCCATTCAGAGGGCCTGACACAGTTGGGGGCCCCTCAGCCTTTGGTTCATAGTTCATGTGCTTCCGTTCATTTGGTTATTTGTCCCTGTGCTTTATCCAACCTTGGCTTCAACTATTCTCACTCGTATAAACCCTCCTCTTTCTCACTAATTAGACTCCCAGCGCTCCACCAGGGGCCCAGCTGTGGATGTCTGCATCCAGATTCCTCAGTCCTTGGATGGGGTTTATGGCACAACTATCAGGGTGTTGGGCCATTCCATCACCAGAGTAGGTCAGTCCTGGCCATCTCTCGACCATTGCCAGCAGTCTTTTGTGGGGGTATCTTTGTGGATCTCCGTGGGCCTCCCTAGCTCTCTGCTTCCTCCCCTTCTCATGTGGTCTTCATTTACCATGGTCTCCTATTCCTTGTTCTCCCTCTCTGTTCTTGATCCAGCTGGGATCTCCCGCTCTCTTTCCCTCGACTCTCGCCCTTCATTGGTCCCACTCATGTCCAGGCTGTTCATGTAGATCTCATCCATTTCTCCGTGTCTTTCTTGGGGTCCCATTTTCCAGGTAGCCTCACTGGTGATGTGAGTAGCAGTCCAGTCATCCTTGTTCCACATCTAGCATCTTCCTATGAGAGAGTACATACCATATTTGTCTTTCTGAGTCTGGGTTACCTCACTCAGGATAAAGATCTTCACCAACCCCACATGTGACAGAGGACTGATATCCAGAATATATAAGGAACTCAAGAAATTAGACATCAAAACGACCAATAGTCCAATTGAGAAATGGACTTTAGAACTAAACAGAGAATTCTCAACAGAGGAAACTCAAATGGCTGAAAGACATTTAAGGAATTGCTCAACATCCCTAATCGTCAGGGAAATGCAAATCAAAACAACTCTGAGATACCACCTTATGCCTGTCAGAATGGATAAGATCAAAAACACTGAAGACACTTTATGCTGGAGAGGATGTGGAACTAGGGGAACTCTCCTCCACTGTTGGTGGGAATGCAAGCTTGTACAACCACTTTGGAAATCAATATGGCGCTTTCTTAGAAAATTGGGAATCAATCTCCCTCAAGATCCAGCTATACCACTCCTGGGCATATACCCAAAAAATGCTCAATCATACCACAAGACCACTTGCTCAGCTATGTTCATATCAGCATCATTTGTAATAGCCAAAACCTGGAAACACCTAGATGCCCTTCAACTGAAGAATGGATAAATAAATTGTGGCACATATACACAATGAAATACTAGTCAGCAGAGAAAAACAATGACATCATGAGGTTTGCAGGCAAATGGATGGATCTAGAAAAAATCACTTCTGCTTTTTTTTTCATCAACCATGTAGGAAAAACTATGATGGATCAAACTGGAAAATATTATTCCTGGTAGGAGAAGTTATGATTCTTTATAGAGCCTGGGACTAGATAAGTGGGAAGCAGAAACCTGCCTGGAAGCAGGTCCTCAGGTTTTAGGCTCTGGAGGTCAGAATATGAGAAGAATGGCTTTCCTGACAGCTACCTCTTTAATGCCTTCTTGCTGCTGTTGCAAAATAACAGAGTGAGTCATTTAGTAGTAATGAATGTCAATTCCTTATAGTTCTGAAGGCTAGCTTGCTTAAGATTAGAGTCTTGTATACTGGGTGTAAGTAAAATGGAGGCAGAGGCAGGCGGATCTCTGTGAGTTCGAGGCCAGCCTGGTCTACAAAGTGAGTTCCAGGAAAAGCGCAAAGCTACACAGAAAAACCCTGTCTCGAAAAACCAAAAAAAAAAATTTGTTTTCTGTTGATACAGTACAACACAAGAGGCTGGGTGTTTTGTGAAAATGACAACAACAATCTATTTCCACTGCAGGAATTATGGGAGATAGAAACAATGTTGAGAAGACCTGCAAAGGAGATTACACAGTGAGCTCAGCAGGCCAGGCCTGTCAGGCGCTAGGCTTGCCTTTTTCAAGCTAGCCATTCTTGTGGTAATTGGCTATTCATATATATTTTATACATGTACGACATACCCAACTTCTTTATTTTTAAATTTTATTCTTAAAAAATTTTGTGTATGTCTACGATTCATCTATGACTCCCCATAACTTCTCAGAATCTCTATCCTAACTCCATATACTCTTTATAGAATTGTTTATTTATGTATTTATATATACATTGAGTCCAGTTAATGTTATTCTTATATCCATGGGCATAGGATCATCCACTGTAGCATAGGGAACTGTCAATGGCCACACTACTAAAAAAAAAAAAAAAAAAAAAAAAAGTGAATCTTATTCTCCCAGAAGCCATCAACTTTCAATATTTCTTCCGCTAAAGTTGGGATCTCACATCCCCTATCCTGAGATGTTCCATTAGCTTTGGAGTGTGTATATGTAGATCTCTGGTATGAACTGGTTTTTCCCTTAAGATCTACAGCTGAGCACTCACAGTTGCTCTCTCAACACTCTGGACAGTAATGTATCTCTGCACTAATCACAGAGTGAGTCATTTTGCAAGAAGAAGCTTCTGTGACCAAGGTTGGAAGCAGGGCAAATCCCTGGATGTGAACATAAATATTTAGAAGGCAGTTTGACAAAATGAGATTCGAAAAATACATTTGGATGCAGAGTTTCATTTTTTAAATCAAAATTTACCAAATCTAAGCAAGCAGACAAAAACTTTTGTGCTTTATTTGACTGATATAGTTCAAACTCATCTTTTTGAAGGTTGATTATTTTTTAGTCACTCTCTAGAAGAGGGTCATGAACTTTCTCACTACCTTTCATTAGAATCCATCCAGTAAAAAGTCTCTCCCATCTTAACACTACCATAATGTTGACTGATCTTCAGCCACATAGACTTTTCAGAGGACACACTAAAACCACAGCCAAACCACATCAAGCATTATTTTCTTGGGGAGCTGCTTTCTTGTGACACAGTCAACTTTCAAAGACCTCACTGCTTAATACCCTGACCCAGAGGATCAAGTTTAAGCATAAAAACTTTAAGGATATACAAGTATTTCAGATCCTAGCAGCGAAAATCAGGAAAATAACACATCTGTTTCATTTAAGGATACACACATGGGTGTCTATTTTTAGGTACTAAAATTTGCAAGTATGTTTTCCCTCATAGATTACAAATGCTTTGAGGCTCAGGAAACTATTATGAGTAACCTGTCCATTGCTTTTCTTTTTATTTATTTACTTACTTACTTATTTATTTATTTATTTATTTATTTTCCTTTTATTTTATTTTACAGTACCATTCAGTTCTACATATCAGCCACGGATTCCCTTGTTCTCCCCCCTGCTGCCCCCTTCTCCTTCTCCCAGCCCACCCCCCATTCCCACCTCCTCCAGGGCAAAGCCTCCCCCGAGGACTGAGATCAACCTGGTAGACTCAGTCCAGGCAGGTACAGTCCCTTCCTCCCAGACTGAGCCAAGGTCCCTGCATAAGCCCCAGGTTTCAAATAGCCAGCTCATGCAATGAGTACAGGACCTGGTCCCACTGCTGGATGCCTCCCAAACAGATCAAGCCAATCAACTGTCTCACCTATTCAGAGGGCCTGATCCAGTTGGGGGTCCTTCAGCCACTGGTTCAAGTTCATGTGTTTCCATTCGTTTGGCTATTTGTCCCTGTGCTTTATCCAACAATTCTTGCTCATACAAACCCTCCTCTTTCTCGCTAATTAGACTCCCGGAGCTCCACCCAGGGCCTAGCCATGGATCTCTGCATCCAGATCCCTCAGTCGTTGGATGGGGTTTCTAGCACGGCTCTTAGGGTGTTTGGCCATCCCTCACCAGAGTAGGTCAGTTTGGGCTGTCTCTCGACCATTGCCAGCAGTCTATTGTGGGGGTATCTTTGTGGATTTCTGGGGACCTCTCTAGCACTTTGTTTCTTCCTTTTCTCATGTGGTCTTCATTTACCATTGCTTTTCAAATGCCATAAGTAAGTACTGAATACAGGATATGAGAATCATGTATGAATAGAACAGGAGGCCTCTGGAAATCATCAGGAGGAGCATGTCATGGACTCTGATTTGGACTGGTTATGCCTGTGAGATGTTTTACATTAGAGCAAATTCTGAGATGGTGACCATAGTGGGATTCTTACAAGGAAGATTGTGCTTGATTTGATTTAGCAAAATGTTAAATTTTGATGAAAGAATTTTCAATGAAGTTGTAACTTTCATCTTTTCAAGTAGAAATATTGATTGATCAGGAATTGTGAGTCCTAGCTGAATTATATGCAAAGTATCACTATTAAAAAGTGATGTTAGATTCTACAGATAATTGGCAGCTTAGAAAAAGCCACCTGATCACTTAAATTTCTTCATCCTGAGAACAAAAAATTGTGTGTTTTCATTGTAACCATACAGTCAAACCATCAAATTAAACTCCAAGATGCCATTGCATGTGTGGGCAGGAAACTGCTATGATTGGCCAAGTTTCAGTTTTGAGCATCTGTGTACTCAAAACCATACCCAAAAGTATTTGATCACACCCTGTCTCCTCCCAAGACACCTCAGAGTCTGGATCATGGCAACAACTTTCTTCCCTGAATTTTAGCATGGAGCCTCTTTCCTAAAGTATCTGATTTACCAGTCTCCAAAAGCCTCTCCCCCACAGAAATAGTAGTAATTGTTTCCCAAGAGAACTGTCTCCCACATGTAGTAGTGGGAGAAGGCAGAGTTCTTTTATATAAAGGCTTAATTCTTTGGTTAAATAGACACCTTTGAACCTGGTGGTGGTAGCACACATCTTTATTCTCAGCACTCAGGAGGCAGAAGCAGGCAGACTGTGAGTTCGAGGCCCTCTTGGTCTACAAAGCAAGTTCCAGGACAGGCTCCAAAGCTACACAGAGAAACCCTGTCTCAAACCTCCCCACCCAAAATAATAGACACCTTTGAAACTTTAGTCATTCATTTCTGGTGTCCATATGTCTATTCTCTATCCATTCATCCATCCATCTGTTCATGTATGTGTGATTTAAGTATATATAAGTAAATATGTATAATATATACACAAATATATAAAAATAAATATATGAAGATGAATATGCAAATAAATATATGAAGATATAATATATAAATAAATACATAAATAAACATATGAGGATATATATGGCATATATATATATCTTCATAAAACAATATATGTATGTTTTCCCATGAATATGTTTTAAATATATCTCCTACAATTCTAACCTAACAAGCAAAAGGAAACAAAGTATGTTGCCTTTCTGATTCAGTACATATTTCAACTTGTTTATATACTCAAATTGCAGCTGCTGGGAAATAGAATGATCCATTAGCTAGTGAGAGGAAAACTGGAATCCACACTTCATTGTAACATTTTTCATTATGTAATACCACCTGGTCACTGGCAAAAATATAAACATAACTCAGCCTTTTACTTTTAAAATTCATTTTAAAACATGCTCTGGAACTCATGTGGTCTGAATTCTTTCTCCATAAATGCTCTCTGGTCCCTGCCCATCCCAGTTACATCACTGCCCTTGTGTCTAGCCCCTGCAGCAGGTTCTTGGGTAACTAACTATTCTACAAAAGAAAAACATTTCTGAAAAGTTTAAAGTTTTAGTGTTCTTTTAAAAAAAAATGCTTCTGACTGTAGCCTTCTGTCTCCAAGTGTTTTGCAGCCAGTTTTTATAATAAGACACATTTTAAACCTTTATTAAATAAAGTAAAAATAGATTTACAATCAAATTGAAGGTTTCTAATTCTGCAGCAAAGCCCTGACATCATCAAAATCCATAGTATCTTATAACCCTCTAATTGGTTAAATGCATTTGTTCTTTTTTTCTCGGTCTGTCTATTTCAGACCCCAGAACCACTCCAGGGACATGTTTTCCTAGATGAATATTCTATGTGATTAAGAATAAGCCCCAATGCCACCCCCCTTTGTTTAAAATTTGGTTTTCTGTATGTAAGATACCCATTTCCAGCTGAACTCTTTGTGGCTTAGATATTATTTATGCCTAAGGATTTGTGTGTTGGAAGATTTATGCTTGGGTTAATAGTATTAGAAAATAGTGTCATATCTTTTGGGAGTGGGAACTAATTAAAGGTCTTTAAGTCAACTGGAAATTTGTCCCTGGAAGAGGATGTGAGACAACACTCCCTTCCCTTCAGTGTAGTTCTTTTTATATAGAATCGCTTCCTCCCATGCCTACACCTGCCATGATGGAATTTACCGTGGGACCCCTTTTTATAGGTCAAACACATAGGTCTGGCCAATCTTGGTCTTCCAGCTTCTAAAACTGTATGTGACTTTTTTTTTCTTATAAGCATACCCAGTCTCTGGCATTTCATTATATCAATGAAAATTGGACTAATATACCTCTAGTTGGGTAATAGTAAGTAGTAAATGGAAAATTCCACAAACAAGTAAAGTGTAAATTTTAAATCATGTCCTGTTTTCAGTAGCCTGTTAAAATCTCCTATCATTTGTTTTTCTCTCATCCAAAATGTTAAACATTTATCCAGCAAATTCATCTGGGTATGGTGTCTCTGTGTTATTTATAGTAGCTGTCAGAGATATCAGATGGGCTTCTACAGCATCTCAGAATTTGTGCCCACATAACTACTATTTTATTAACTAGTGAACCCCAACACGCAAAAGAAGTCATGCTGATGATTTCATTACAGTACTGTGGTATCGTGAGTGTAATTGGCCCTCCTAAGCTCATAGGGAGGGACACTATTAGGAAATGAGTCTTTGTTGGAATATGTATGGCCTTGTTGGAGGAAGTATGCCACTATGGGAATGGGCTTTGAGGTCTTATATATGCTCAAGTGTCTCTGACACCCAGTGTCTCAATTCATTCTCTGTTGCCTTTGGACCAAGAAGTAAGAGCTCTCAACTCCTTCTCAAGCTCCATGTCTATTCACATGCACCATGACCCACCATGACCCATCATGACCCACCATGACCCACCATGACCCACCATGACCCACCATGACAATAATGGACTAAACCTCTGAACTATAAGTGAGCCACTCTAATTAAATATTTTCCTTTATAAAAGTTTTAATGGTCATGGGGGTCTCTTCACAGCAATAGAAACCCTAACTAAGACAGAAGTTGGCATCAGGGACTGGGTATTGCTGTAATAGGTCTGGCCATAATTTTTTTTGACAAAATATAGACCTTGAGAATGTGGATTAGAAAAGCAGTTGAGCACTTTAAGCGCTGCTAAATGAGCCATACTAGTAGAAGCATGGAAAACAGTGGTGCTAAGAGTGATTTGAATTGTGGGTGCCTAGCTCATGAAATTTCAGAGGAGAAGAATATTAATATGTGGCCTAGAGATTGTTCTTATGAACAATATGGCTGCTTTTTTCCTTTGTCTGAAAAGTCTGCCTGAGGCTAAAGTGAAAAGTTTTGGATTAATTTTGTTAGGAAAGAAAATCTCAAAATAGCCTGGTATTGACTGTCATATGGATTTTATGTTAACTCTAATGGATATTTACAATGAAAAGGCACAAGCTAAGAAAGGAAAAATACAAAATGTACAATTTGAGGAGAAAAAGAGCCCCAGCAAGTGGAATGGAGCTAAATCCTGTGTTTAAGGAGATAAGCAGATTAAAAAATGTAATAAAGGGAGTGGTGACCTCAGGACAAGATCCCACCAAGCCAAGTTTCCAATTTGTGAAAAGGAATTAAAGAAAAGTTTAGAGCTGGGTATGTTGGTGCATGACTTTAATTGCCTTTAATCCCAGCACTCCAGAGGCAGAGGCTAGCAGATCTTTGAGTTTGAGGCCTGCCTGATCTATAGATTAAGTCAGGACAGTCAAGTTCAGGCAGTAAAGGAAACTATCAAAACCAGAAAAATGGTGAAGATGTAATTAACAAGGGGGCCAACTTCCAGCCCCAGCAAGTAGCAGAACTTGGCAGCTTCAGCCATGTTGTTCTGGCTTTTAGGATAAAAGAGAAGAGTTATGGAATATTTCTCTGTGACTGAGGACAGCATGAAGTTGTGAAGATGGAGCCTGGATTGACTTGGAGACCCCCAGATTTTGGAGATGCCAGAGCTGTGGGATATCTGCTGAAGAGAGCTGATAACAGGCAGTGGAACCAGCCCAAAAGAAAGGAGTATGTGACAGTCAACAAAAGTCAAAGGAGTTGGAGATCTGAAGACAAAACTGACATCAGGCATCCAGATGCAGTTTTGGAGTTTGCCCAGCTGGTTTTCAGTTTTGATTTGGTCCAAATTTCCTAACTATGCTCCCTACCATGTGTCTTGGAGTGGTAATGTATATCCTGTGCCATTATATGTTGCAAGTATATGTTATGTTTTTTATTTTGACTTTATAGGGAATTTACAATTAAGAGATTGCCTGAATCTCAAAAGAGACCTTGTGCTTTGGACTTTTAAATATTGTTGAAACTGATAGACTATGGGGACTTTTGAATTTGGAATCAATGCATTTTGTATTATGATATTGTTACAAGCTCATGGTTGTCTAGGCAGTGGAATATGGTAGTTTAAATGTCATTGGCACCAATAAGCTCACAGGGAGTGGCAATATTAGGAGGTGTGGCTTTGTTGGAGTAGGTATGTTCTTATTGGAGGAAGTGTCTCATTGTGGAGACTGGCTCTGCCTGTATGCTGCCATGTCCCACCATGATGATAATGGATTAAACCTCTGAACTGTAAGCAAGCCACTCCAATTAAATGTTTTCTTTATAAATTGCCATGGTCATGCAGTATCTTCAAAGCAATAGAAACCCTAACTAAGACAAGTATGTCATAATTGTTCTATATCAATATTAGATACTCTTTTTTTTTTGAGACAGGGTTTCTCTTGTGCAGCTTTGCGCCTTTCCTGGAACTCACTTGGTAGCCCAGGCTGGCCTCAAACTCACAGAGATCTGCCTGCCTCTGCCTCCCGAGTGCTGGGATTAAAGGCGTGCGCCACCACCGCCGGGCCCTTCTTCTATTTTTTTTTTTATTTATTTTTTTTAGATACTCTTATTGATATCTTATTGAACTTAATTTATAATTAGGCTTTATCATAGGTACATAGGGTAGAATAATTATATGTGCAATTTATACAAGATTACATAAATACATTTTTATATAAATAAAGTTTTGCCTAGGAAATATAAATAACATGAAAAACCAGTAATTCCATGTAAAACTGAATACACAAATTTTGAACAAATCCCTCATAATATTAAAATGATTGTATTTTTGTGTTTTCACTAAATTTTACATTATTGCTACAATTTTCATATTTGTACAATTTCATGTATTAACAAATTTCCTCTAAAATTTATGTATTTTTATAAATAAATATTTAATTTGGGGCTCATGGTTCCAGGGAGTTAGAGTCAATAACCATCATAGTAAGGAGCATAACGGTAGGAAGGCCAGTCATCTCACTGGAGCTTACATCTTGATCCACAAGCAAGAGGCCAAGAGAGCTCATTGGAGATGGCACAGGCTTTTGCAGCCTCAAACTCCTTCTGCAGAGACTCACCTCCTTCAGCAAGGCCACACATCAGAATCCTTCCCAAACAGTTTCTCTGACCATAGACCATGAATTTAAACACATACTCCTCTGGAGACCATTCTCATTCAAACCACCACAGAATTCAAAAGATTACCTGCTGGAGTTGGAGGCTGGGGTTACAGGATGAGTCTGGAGGGAGGTTGGAAGGGAAGATTTGCATGATGAGTCAATTCACTGGAGGCGGGGCCAGAAAGGAGGGGGAAAGCTGCAACAGGTAGTCTACTACACAGAGAGGGGTGCGACTGCGGAACTGGATTTGGAGGAGAAGGGAGAGAGCTGGAGATCTACATGTAGGCTACTGGAATCTCTGGCCACAGTGGTCTGTGGGTTTCCAAGGGATGCCTGATGGTTTTGGTGGCTGAGGTAATGAGATTGGTAGGGTGAAAGAAGGCAGGAGGATTAGTTCTATATGATCCCGTGGAGATGGAAGTCCTAGTGAAAGGGGAGGCCGCACCAGGTGTTCTGCTACAAGGCTGGAGCAAGACTGGGAGATTGTATTTGGAGGTGAGGAGAAAGGTAAAATTTACTTCCTTGCTGCCCAGCCGGAGTGGCTTATAGATCCCCAAGGATTGTCTGTTGGAGTTTAATGCTGAGATAAAGTAATGAGTTGGGGGAAAGAAAGTTGGAGAGAAGGTCTCCTTCTCTGGGGGATACAGGGGGTGGGGGGAGAGAGAAAGGGGGGGCTTAAACAGGTGATCTGTTAAAGATCTGGATATGAGAATGGGGGATTAGGTTTGGAGAAGCAGAGGGAGAAGTGAAGATAGGCAGTTAGCCTATTGGCTTCCCTAGCTTGTGTGATTCTCCAAAATTTATATTGAAAATTAATGTTCAATATTGTACTATTGAAGGTTTGAGTTTCTCTCCTTAAAGATGTGTCTCATAAAATGTGGCAGGAGAGGACAAGCTGGACTCCTCCTTCCCTTCCACCCCTTCTCCTTTGCCATGTGTGGACAGTGTTTATCCATTTTCTTCCCTTGTACTGGAATTAAAATCAGGGTCTTGTGCATGCTGCAAAAGCAGTCCAGCACTGAGTTACTCCTTCAGGCAAAATTAATCATTTTTGTAACTTTCACTGACAATGTCTCCGCTTTTTTTCTTTTTTAAAATTATCATTGTGAGTGTGAGTGTGTGTGTGTGTGTGTGTGTGTGTGTGTGTGTGTGTGTGTATGTGTGTGTGTAGGGACCTGAAGAGTTCCATGTGTCTGGAGTTACCAAAGGCATTAAGCTACCAGACATGGACACTGGGAACTGAACTCAGGTTGTCTGGAAGAGCAGCATATGCTCTAACTGCTTATCTATCTTTTCAACCCCTAATTTATTATTGACTCTTTACTGTGGCATGACTTTTTATTGCCTTTGCTTTGGTGGCAAGTCTATTCAAGTGCCCCATAATCCTCTTGGACACTGGATGATTGTCCTTGTCCTTTCATTCAATATGCATTAATTTTAATAATATGCACATGTATATTAGAAGCAAATCACTGAGTTTAATTAACTTAACACAATCTCTATCAGGAAAAGTCTTCTTCTCTCCATATTCATCAAAAATATTCTCTGTAGTGAACATATGTGGACTACCTATTGATTACATTGGGTATAATTTGTAACTATTTAAACATTTTCAAGAATGCCATAGTTATTACCCTAATCTACCTACTTTCCTTTTGGTATGTTCCTTTATCTACTTCTAGAGATAGTAGAATATCTAATGTCTACAATGCATTCAGAGTACCAATTCTTGTTTCAACAATAAATATTTTTAAAGTTTTAAAAATTTTATTTGTTTTATCTATATGAGTGTTTTGCCTGGTGCCTGCAGAAGTCATAAGAGGGCATCAAAAACCCTGGAGCTGAAGTTACAGATGGATGTGAGATATCTCATGGGTGCTAGGAACTGAACCTTGATCCTCTGCAAGAATAGCAAATGCCCAGCCCCAATAATTATTATTTTACTTTGTCTATTAGTTTTCTCCCCAACATAAACCTTTATTATATGTACTATATAACATATAATATGACTACTTTATGACTATATACCATCTATCTATAGCTATTGATATAATCTATATATCTGTAAAATCTATCATCTATTATCAGTTTCCAACACATATGCACATGCATAAACATGTATACACACACACACACACACACACACACACACACACACACACAGTATCTCTGATAGGTTCTTTACATGCATACTCCTTAGATTTTATATGCTTAGAATTTACCTTTGTTAGTCACACTTGCCTTAAAAGCCTTCTCACGTGTGCCTAGTCTTACTGTTTTTTTTTTTTTTTTTTTTTTTTTTTTTTTTTTTTTTTTTTTTTTTTTTTTTTTTTTTTGACACAGGGTTTCTCTATAGCTTTGGAGCCTGTCCTGAAACTCACTCTGTAGACCGGGCTGTCCTCAAACTCACAGAGATTCACCTGTCTGTGCCTTCCAAGTGCTGGGATTAAAGGTGTGTGCCACCACTGTCCAGATAGTCCTATTTCTTTATCCTGACGTAATTGTGAATAACAATTTGAGTAAAGCCCCCCACACACACTGCTTTTCTCAAAGGTTAAGAGCTATGAGTGTAGGTTTATCTTCACACTCACAATTTCCTAACTGTTTGCTTCACGCAGTATGCACTAAGGTAAAGGAAATGAGTTTGTGTTCTCTACTTTTTCAGTAAGATGAGAGATTGACTGCATGGGACCTCTGCATCTAGACTTCTTTCTCTTCTGTTAGCTTTGATTAACTTGGAACTTCCATCATACATTTTTGTTTGTTTGTTTGTTTGTTTTGGTCCCAGTTTTATTTGTGGGTTTCCCAACATGTATTTCAATTCAACTCCACAGTTCTCTGAAACCACGGCACTTACAGAATTAGCATCGGACCAAACCCAGGCTTTCCAAAGGTACTTCTGATACTTAATGCACTCTATACACGTCACACACGCTCTTATCAAGGATGAGTGCTTGACAGAGAGTGAGAATTGACTACTGTTGCTCACAATGAAACTATGGTCTATGAGGGAAGCAATATTTCTTTTCTGAATTTGTTAATGTATTTAGAGCCCCAATAAGGTACATGACTTCTCTTTGGCATTGTATCTTCAAAGACCATTTACCAGAATTGTATTAAGTTTTTGGGAAAAGTGTCACATCACTGGGAACCTCAGCCACATCCTTTATCATCATAAGGTTTTTGCCAGTTACCCCTCCCTTGCTTCCCACATGTTTAGGTCTTGAAACCTTTGGATTGCTTCCCCTTCATTTGGCCTTCTCTTCTACAGGTTTCAAACATCTCCTGAGATGATACTCTACTCATGGCTCTAATCTCAACTTCTTAAACACTTCTGCATCTTAGGTCCAGTGCTTAGAACTCATATAATATAAAGCATCCATTTATTCAGGGATACATAGAAATGCAATATCAAATATTTTAAAAGTTAAAGTAGATGTATGTAATAAAATCCTAATTATCTCTTCATCTTGAAAAGAATAAAATATTCTTTTCTTTAAGTGAGTTTTATATAACAGCATGGATGCATATTGGAGTTATTCCCTTCTTTCCAAAATACGTGTAATACGGAGTTTATGTATTGTGCTTTAACATTAATTAATATTAAATTTAAATACATAACAGTTAATAAAATAATGAGTGTCCCCACCCTTAAGTTTGTGTTTGAGAACAGAGCCTGTGAAGAAGTTTCCCATGAAAGAATTGAATTCTTTTCTTTTGGGTTCACTGGATATGAAATTTGGATTGGTTATGATGTTACTCATGGCTTTTGTATTCACTCTGACCACATAGCTAAATATTTGGGGTTGTAATACTGCTAAGTTGTGCTATTACCCCTCTAAAAAGTGGGACTGAATGGAAATTAAACCTTTACAGAATCCACAATATTTAAGTAGATTAAATATCTAACTTGACTGACAAGGACAACTTCAAGTATTTCTTGTACTGAGTTCTTTTTGTCACAATCTCTGAGATGAGGGAACATTAGATTTTCCTCTATTCCACAGTCAGCATCAGAAAGTGGAACATGGATTCTTAGTGCTTGTGATTTTTAAATAAATATGAGATATAAAAATTAAATATTATCATGCAAGTACAGTTAATTTTATTGATTTACACTTAGGGGCAAGGAAAAACTATACTAAGAAAAAAAAACATTAACTTTGAGGAGGTATTTAATTTTAGGATAAAATTCACTTTTCCTGTTTGAAATATCCTGTATTTACCCTTTGGAAATAGTTATGTGTTATTGTTTTCCTTGAGAATACTTAAATCTTTTAAGTACCCTTCTTTATATTGAAAATTAATCACTGAGTGGCAGATACCTTGCCTTTACATGAGAATTTTGATAGAAAATTTGTATTGCCCTGGAATCTGTATTAATGTTGTGTAACTTGAGTTTACTAGAACACAAACATTGAGAACATCTCCTGGCCCTCCCCCACACGGAGACAAAAGTTGTTAGCTTTGCTAACACTATATAAATTTTCATCAGCACCCTGTTATTTTTGAATGGAATTTACATAAAAAATAATTGAGCATTTTACTAGAGTTTCAAATACTTTTTCTTCGTGTTAAAACAAAAATTCTATTTCCACATTACAAAGGTAGTACTATTTATCTATACACAAACTATTTTTTGTTCAAATATTTTATTGAATGTCTACTAAACAAAATATGCATGAAGCTAATGAAAGGAAGGAAGGAACACCATGTTTAGTTACCTTGAAATAAAAGAACACTTAGAAACTTAAATACTGCTCATTGGATAGGGGTAAAAACACTAATAGTCAACCCACAGTTTTTACTAAAAGAAATGATTGCTCAGGAGGCCTGATTACTCAGAAACATTACTGAATTTGAAACCAAAATAAATAAATAAATAGAAAGAACTATGAAAATAGCCAAGCCAAAGAAAAGTTGATATTGAAGTAGTTTCTCATGGTTCCCACCCATGAAATAGCTTTGTCATGATTTTCTATTGGCAAACATCTGATAAAGATTACAATGAGCTAAGTGGACTGACATTGTCAACCAGACTAACAATATTAGCCATTTCCTTTTAAAAGAGGCCGAATTGGGAAAACAACATAAGAGAAATTTAAAATCTCTAGCCTAATATTCCTAATAAATAGTAATTACAATATTTTTAGTCAGAGGACTAACTTCATAGAGTGCTTTTATGAGTACAAGTTACTGCCTTTTTGGAGAATGGAATTGAAACGTGAGCAGTACATAATGGTTTTTATTTCTCCTGACAGCTGTATGAGGTAGTTAAGAGCTTTTCTCAGCTGCATCTCAGACTTGTGAAATCTGAAGGGCAGAAAAGCCAATGACAAGCTCCACATTGTGCAACTGATGAGGGTGAAGCCTGCAGCGAACAGACTCAGGGGTTCTCTTCCCTGGGCATCTGGCTTACTCCCTGAAGTCTGGTGTCTGAAAGCAACTGGGAAAGGGATGGCTGTGTGTATTTGTGTGAAGGGGTGAGTCTTGACATTACATGATTCAAGTATATATTGGCACGGCATTAAGAAGAAATTAATTTTATTATGAGGATACCACTCAAGCAATAATTCATATTCTATACTTATTAAAATTACAGCCAGTACTCCATAAGAATTATGTTCTTGATGCTTGTATATTAATACCAACTTTTATTTTAATTTCTTAAAGAGGGTAGGCCTACTTAAAAAAGTTTACTAACTGCAAATTTGGTTCAAGGTAATTAAGATTAATTTAAATTTACTTTTCATCTTTTTGCCTATTTCTTATAATATGCTACATTAGATGAACAGAATCAAGTTAGTTAAGACTTCAACAGGTAGTAACTGAGAGGCATAGTATTTTAGTGATGTCTTAAATATCATTAAATGTGCAAATATGGAATAATGAAGTACAGTATTATAGAAAATGAATATTTATTTTTTCTACATTTATGATTCTTTAAGTTGAGTACTTCTCATTTTGATGTATATGTAACTCAAACTTTTTAGTGTAAAACATTTTCAAGATAGGATACTTACCTCCAAAAACTTAAATACATTTTATTTCTTAACATTAAGTCAGAAGAATTTATAAAATATACTAATGTACTAATTATTATAATTTTCTCATTCTTTTGACCAAAATACCTAGACCGAAATGAGAAGGCAAAGATGTACTTTGATCCCTGGTTTTAGAAGGTGTACTTCATCAGGCCTGAGAAGGCACAGATGTACCAGCAGATCCACCCATGGGGACAGGATTGTACAAGAAGATCCCACCCACGGAGACGGAATTGTATGTCAGAGTTAGCTTCTTACGTGTCTTCGGGACCAAGAAGCAGGAAGAGAGTGACAGGAAGGAGTTAGAGATAACACACCTCTAAGGACCTTATCGCCATGAGCGAATTCCTATGACCCAACTCTAGCTCCCAGAGGTTCACGACCCTCGGGGGACTGAGTGTTCAGACCTTGGCAGCAGGGGTGGGGGGTAGTTTTGTGCTTCTGTAAAAAGGCTAGAAAAAAAGAGAAACAAAGTTCTAAGTTCAGCAGTGTGATTGTATTTCCACCTGTGATCCCAAGTGTTTATTATGCTAGAAAGATGAGAAAAATTCCCATTTTCATGTGAGTAGCAGATCTCCTTCTGTTTTTTGTGCTTGTTCAAATTATTAAATATTTAAAAGTGTAAATATCTTCAGTATGTTATTGTGGAAATATATACCAACAGCAATATTCATGTAAAAAATTAAAGAAATTAAAACTATCTAAAATCTCCCAATTCATAAGAGACAGTACTGTTTTTATGTGTGTTTGGTAGGGATTGAACACTGTGTTGGTGCATGGTAAATGTGTATAATACTGCTGACCTGCATCCCCAGATTCATTGTACTCTATTAGAGAAACAATTTTTGACATTTTTGAATACATAAAAAGAGAACTGAAAACAAATGTAGATAATTCATAGAAACAGAATCACTTTTATCTCCTTTGTGTTTTTTTCAATTTCTATTTTTATTTTTTAAAATTTATGTGTATATGTGTATGTCTGTGAGTGTGTGCTGTATGTGTGACTGTGCCTCTAGAGGATAGAAGAGGGTGTAGGATTTCCTGGAGCTGAACTCACAGTCTACCATAAGCTGACTGACACAGGTACTAAACTTGAGTTCTTTATGCCCTGTGCTGTTATTTTTATATTTTACAAAACCAAATCAAAAGAATAAATGCACTTAAAAAAACAAAAAAGCAATGCAAAAGCCCCACAAAAATGAAAATCAAGAAAATAAAAAGCCAATAAGTCAAAACAAATGCCCAAATAAGGCAATAACTAAATAATAAATTCACACACACACACACACACACACACACACAAAAAAAAAAAAAAAAAAAAAAAAAAAAAAAAAAAAAAAAAAAAAAAAAAAACTTACCATGTAAGTTTAGTGTTGACCTACTGCTGGGCATGGGGCCTGCCCTGGTCTGTGGTTGATATACCCAGTGAGACACAATGGAGAAATGAAATTTCCTTTTGACAGGGAATTAATTTCAGGTGGCTTTTTTATTAGGAGTGGGACCTTATGTCTATGTCTGCCTTTTAGAGATGGGGGTACGTGTCCTGCCTGTCTTCTTGATTGTGTAGGTCATGCGTATGCTGTCACAGTCTCTGTGAGTTCATTTGTGCCTCAGTCCTGCTGTGCCTGGAAGATTCCTTTTGTGTATTTGTGAGTATCAGGCTTTCTCAGACGCCAGCCCCTAAGTCATGACACAGAGACTTATTATTGGTTATGAACGTTCGGCCTTATGCTTGTCCCACTAGCTCTTATAGCTCAATTTAACCTTTTTCTCTTCATCTGTTTTGCCTCAGGGCCTTTTACCTTTCTTTCCTTATGTATGTCCCACTTTTCCTGATTCTTTTTTCTGGCTGGGTGGTGGTTGCTTGCCTCACTGGCTTGCCCTGGGTGTCCTCCCACTCTTCTCTCCCTCGATCTCTCTTCTCTCTTGAGTCTAGATTCCTCCACTTTCTTATTCTCTCTGCCCACCAGCCATGCCTATCCCATTACTGCCTAGCTATTGACTGTTCAGGTTTTTATTAGACCCATCAGTGCCTTAGGCAGGCAAGGCAACACATCTTTACATCCTTAAACAAATGCAATGTAAATAATTGTAACACATCTTTACATCCTTAAATGCAGCATCAACAAATGTAAGACACATTTACATAGTTAAAGTAACATTCAACAACATAAACAAATGTAACATGTCTGTACATGGTTAAAGTAACATTCCCCAGCATTTCTCTCTTTTTGTTGTGCTTTGTTTTGTTTTGTTCTTATTGGCTTTTTAAAGTTATTTTTCATTTTATTTTATTATTTTTTTATATTTTGTTTGTCTTTAGAGAGTGAGAGAAAGGACATGAAGTTAAGTTAGTAGGGAAAGGGAAATATGTGGAAAAAACTGGGGATCAGAAATAATATTTTTTGTATAGGTCTTTTATTTCTTGAGATTATAATTCCATCATTTCCCCCTACCATTTCCTCCCTCCAAACCCTCCCACCACTTTTTGCTCTCTTTCAGATTCATTATCTCTTTTGAATTTTTTTTACATATATATATATATGTAACATATATTACATATATAATATTCTGAAATACAACTAGCATGGCATGATAATTTCAAGGCTGCAGTAGTAGCACACATACCTTGATGGTAATCAACAGCTCCCTAATTGGATTTGAGACCCACTCAACAGGAAGATAATCATCCCTGGTCCTCCAAACCCAGCCAACTACCCAGGGCTAGTACATTCTCAGACTTTTGAGGACCTACAACCACCACTTTACTAAACCTGCATAACCCCTAACAACAATCTAAAAATGCATCTTTATGGCCACAGATAAATGTAGTCCTTTCTTCTCAAAAATGAAAATTCTCTTTGCAACAGGGGAGATCACTACAGAAAACCTCAATCAATCAAAATGTAGTGTTGTAGAACCCAATCCCAACTGGTATTTCTGCAAAGGAAGCCTGAATCTAAGGATCAGGGAACATTTTGGAAGAGGGTACAGAACTATTGTAAAAGCAAGAAGATCAGGGAGTTTGCTTGAGAGTGTGTCTTAATATTTTTTAAAAACCCATAGTTTTGTAATTTTAAATATAACTAAGTTAAAGTATTACTTAGAACTGAGAGCCATTGTCTTTGAAAAAATGCTCTAATTATTTCTAGAAATTAAGTTTGATCAACTTTTAATGAATGTGTTCTTTTAAATGCTACTTATTTACATTTTATTGTTGTCTTTTTATTGAAATTTCTAAAAGATGGTCAATTTCATAATTGTCTCTCTGAAGTCTCCTGTATTAAATTAACAACAAATGTTTAAGAATTTCAGGCCTTTCAATTCAAAATCATGTTCTTGGGATGCTTAAACTTTAAGAAATTTGCTTAAAAATGGAAAGAATTCTGGGTATTTGTTTGGGTGATGTGGCCACTGACATATTTCATAACATCACTAAGTGCAGATTTCATTTGCTAGGATTTGGGGTTTTAGTGTTCCTTTTACCAGCTGCAGATGATAACTTCACAGCTACTCTGATGAGAGCTGTCTGAGTTGAGGTGGCATGCCAAGTGGACTGATTAATTACTCTGCAGTCAGATGAAAGGGAGCCCAAAGCACTCATTTGTAAGAACTCTGGAAAAAACTGAAATATACCTGATTTTTAACTATTACACATACTTCAGATGTCCATGTTGGATTTTCAACCCTCTCTCCCTTCCCACATGCATAAACACAGTTAAAGGCAAAGTGTATTATTAGTTTCAGAGATTATCCTTTAAAGAAGACTCATACTCAAGACCTGCCACCTTTGCAGCAACACCTGACCTCACCTTAGCTTGGTTAATTTCCCCAAAGCGGAACAGAGCCACCCCACACCAACAGTTTGCATTCATTGTTTGGATTTAACACTAAACATTCTATTTAGCTATTTTCATAAGAAATGCTGCTACTAAACCTTGTACTCTTTTATTGCTTTCTTAGACCTGCATAGTATTTTTTTCATAAAAGCTGTGTCAATATTAAGCATACGAAAAATTAAAACAAGGAGGTTGAGCTATGCATGCTTTCTTATTTGAAAACAGTTAATGTAACAAATATAAACTGAATTAGTTATAAGTTCTCATGAAAGCTATTACTCAAAAATAACAATAAAAAGAGTGTATTATATATTTGAAGAATTCTTCAATGAATTTAATGGAAGAGAACTAGAGGCTCCAATTGCTGTTGCATTTACTTTGTTAATTTGTTGTTTTTATTCAAGCATGTAAAGAAAACTCAGCATCATACCATCATATAAGTGGAAAAAATAAGCAATATTTAGTTGTACTTTCTGATAGTTGTGATACTATTCTTTGGTACCACAATTTAGATAAATTGAAGGTTGTTAAACATTATTCTCAGGGAAAAATATGGTTCAATGGATAGAGCACTTTTGAAAGGGTGAGGAGTAGAGTTCAAAGTCCCCAAATACTACTACAAGCTGGGTAGATGTAGCAGCTACCTATAATTCCACACATAGGAAACTAGCCACATTTGTCAGAATGAGTTCAGTGAGAGACCCTGCCTCAATAACCAAAGTGGAAGGTGACCGAAGAAGACACTGGCCCTAATCTCCGTCCTTGACACGCACATGTATGCACATGAGTGCACCCACACCAATATGTGAGCACACATACAAAAACACATACTTGTACTCAATAGATTATATGTGTGTGTGTGTGTACATATATATGATAGAAAGATAGATGATAGGTATAGATATAGATAGATGTAGATATAGATAGATGATACATATAGATAGTTGGTAGATGGACAATAGATATAGATGATGGATGACAGATAGATGACATAGATAGATGATAGATGATAGACAATAGACCTACATGATAGAGAGATGACAGAGATGATATAGACAGATGACATAGATAGATAATAGATAGATGATAGACAGAAACAGAGATACAAGCACATCTGTGAACATTTTTGGTTTGTTTTAAAAATCGCTGGATTCTGTGGCATAGAAAATGGCCCATTTTTCAAGTTCAACTTTGTCTCATCATACATTAGTCACATAAACAACATTAATTCACAGAGACAGGCAAAATTTCCAAGCATAGACCTTTTGTTTTATAGTATAAAAACCCAACAATTATTGATATTGATGCTGATATTGTCATTTGAAAAGTCATGTATTGGGAAAACATTGAGCTAACCAATAATCAATTCAAATTTACAAAGGTTCTAAATTTCACTTGAGAGACTGTATTTTAATAAACACCTTCTGCTATTTTAATTAGAATTGAAGACTCAATTTAGTTTTGAGAAAATGTCATGAATATTCTCTATTGATCAAGGCATTTTTCACTTATTATTTTAATAAAATCATTGTCAATAATGAAACAGCTGATTTGGTTCAAAATCAAGTATGACTTTATTTTATTTAAGATAACAATGATATAAAAATGGTAAAGTACTCTATATGTGTGTATTTTCTGTTTTACAGAATTAGAAAAAAAGGTGATTGGTTTAATGAAGTATAAACCAGGTATATTGGCTTATACTCCCAATCCCAGAACTTGAATATTAGTGAACAAGAATTTTTTTCGTTTTGGTTTTGTCTTTAATCTCTAAACTTTTTTTTTTTTACTACTTTTTGAGAATGTTGTATAATGAGTTTTGATTATATTTATCCTCTGTTCCCAACTCTTTCCAGATCCACCCCATTCCCTAGTCATCCAACTTTGTTTCTTTTTCCCTCTCACCATCAAGGCCAGTTTGTGCTTCCCACATAATTTTGTGTGTGTGGCCTTTCTTTACTGTGTGTAGTTGACATCTCAGGGGCTATGTCTTTAGAGAAAATGACTCTCCCTCTCCTAGCCCTTTACATTTGCCAGTAGTCCCAAATCAGAGGGAGGATCTTCATGCCTTACTCCCATCTCCATCCTCGGATTTTTTTGTCTATCTTGGCTTTGCATAGGTCATGTGTGAGTTTCTATGTACAGCCATCCTACAGTGTCTTTAAGACACTGATTTCTTGGAATAATTTCCCAGCTCTGGATCTTACACTCTCTTGCCCTCTTTTCCTCAATTATCCATGAGCCACTGAAGGAGGACAGGTGATACATATGTTCCATTTAGGAATGGACATTCAGCGATATTTTATTCTCTGCACTTTAGTCAGTTGTGTGGCTTTGCACTGATTATCATCTGCAAAGAGAAGCTTCTCTGATGAGGTTTAAGAGATGTCTTAATCTATGGATGTAATAATAAGTCATTAAGAATTGGTTTAATACTATGTGTGTGTAGTTGAATAAAAGTATTGGGTTATCTCCTAGAGTCTGTGGTCTCTTTAGCCAGAGGTTCTTAGCCTAATAATGATGGTGTCAGGTGTGTGTTTCATCTTTTGGATCAGGCCTTAAATTCAACTTTAAAATGATTGATTACTTCCATGACATTTATGCCACTATTGTACCAATGGGCATATTTCCTCAGGCCAGTTATTGTTGTAGTTTGTAACTTTCACATCTGAATGAGATTGATGTTTACTGTTCTTCTTTGGTAGCATGCATATCACTCTGTCTTAACAATACTTTTGGGTAATGCTCAAAGGTATGCAAACTAGTTTTATGTCAACTTGACAGAGGTTAGAGTTACTTTGGAAGAGGTAACCTCAGTTAAGAATGAATGCTCCCAACAGATCGGTCTGTGGGTAAGTCTGTAGCACAATTCCTGGCTTATGACAGATGTGGGTGGTCCTATATCACAAGGGGTGGTACCACCCTTGGGTGTATGATGTATCCTTGCTTGTCCAACTTTTCTTGATGATAGACTACACTGTTCAATGTGCTTGTAGCCATGCTTTATATCATAGCAAGAGAAACCCCAGTTAAGACAAAAGCTAAGTAAAGAACATGTTAAGAGATACAGGAGCTAGGCTTATTCTTGCTTGAGAACAGTACTTTGGTATCTGAATTCTACTCTTTATTTGTATACAAAGGAAGACAATAAGGAATGAAATGGGCTCTTCATCTGGGGAGACTTCACATAATATGTTGAAGGAGCAGCTTGAATGCTTTAATTCTGTTAATAGAAAAACCTTCCAGTGCTATGAATGATAACCAGTAGGGATGAAGCTTCCAAGTCACCTCCAGGCTGATTTCTCCATGTTCTATGACCCCAGTATGTGGTGTCTTCAGCAGATGGGTCTTACCATCATGTTCTCAAGATAACAAAGAGCACTGGTAGTAGCCTATATTGTTTGAGGGTCTTTGAGAACTCATTGGTCAGCCACTCCAAAAGAAGTTACCTACTCTTGAGACTGTCCTTTTATTCTTTTACTCCTTAATGTCTAGTGGAGGCATTGCTGCCCATTATAGGGTACCTCCAACTTTTCAGATGTATGTGCATAGATATTTTAGGATAGTGTGAAGTTGTGGGTTTCTTTGGAACATTTTTTAAAAGTATTTAATATTATTTATTCCTCTCAGTTTCCATTTCTATCCCATTGTTCCCTTTCTAGCAGGAGAATTCTTGTGATTGGGGCTAGCCTAGACTACACAGCAAGTTCCAGGCCATCCTGAGCAGATTGGTATAACACTATCTCTGAATGAAAGAAAATTAATACTACTACTAATAAAAGTAATATAAAATAAAATGTCATTAACTATATCACCATATGTGGTCTCAAACAAATACAGTTACTTTGTATATAATCTTTATAATTATTTCTTTACATTTTCTTACATACCAGTGGCATAACAAGGAAAACCAGAAGCTATTTAGTCAGAATAATAATATGTCTTCATCATTCTATCTGTGTTCATTTACAATTCTTAAACATCCATAATAATAAGTCTTCATCATTCTATCTGTGTTCATTTACAATTCTTAAACATCCAAGGGTCCTAATTTTTCCAACTTAAAATCTCGAATTCATTATACATTAGCCTACATTGTAGCATGTCTGGCAATTTCATAAAATATTAATTCTTACATGATATAACACCAAAAATTAAATGAATATATAAAATTTCTAACATAGAAGTATTTAATAAAAGAAATAATTAGTAAGATTAATAATGAATCCCAGAGACCAGAACAATCACCAGGTTCTTTGTCCCTGACTTTTCTGCCATTTGTGGTAGATAAAATAAAGGCAGATGAGTCTTATCTAAGGTTTGCCATTTTTTTTTCATTATTTTTAAGCAATATGCATTTTCTTTAGGAGCTTTTCTTTCAGTGTGAAATTAAATATGTCCTTATCATCTTGATCAAGAGAAAAATTCATTTCCCAGTGCCCAAAAAGAATAATTGCACCTTATTTTGAGTCTTGTAGACAGAGTACCTTTCTGAAAAAATTTTAGCCAATCATTTACTCGAGAGTTATTTGCAAAACAATCTGTTTGTATTTTGTTCTTTTTACTCTGCCACATGATCCTTTATTGTTTTGCCTTGAGCTAAAGTGTCAACGATTCTTTTATATTCTTTCTGATTCCAGAAGTTGCTTCAAACTGTATGTTTATGAATGTATAGACTTAAAATTTAACTTTTTGTTACTTTCAAACATGAGTAATGTATTTATATTACCTACTCTCTGTTTCTTCCTTATCCAATTCCTTCTATTTCTACTGCCTCCCTCTGAAATTCTTGACCTCCTCTTCTTCAGTTATTACTTTTATATATACAGATACATACATGTAACTTATTGATCCATTTACTGTAGTTCATGTGTGTGTGTGTGTGTGTGTGTGTGTGTGTGTGTGTGTGTGTGTGTGTTTACATCTGAGCAATTGGGATCGGATAAACTCTAAAGGGGTTTCCTAGAGGAATCTGATTCTCTGTCTCTCAGTATCCATTGATTGCCTTTCCACTTCATCTATTGGTAGGGCCTTGTGAGATTTTCCCTGACCCACACTGGCATGTCAACTGGCATTGCCATTGTGCAGGGCTTGCTTATGCATTCACACTGTTGAGATTTTACAGGTACAGCTCTTATTATCATGGGCCCATTATTTTGTGATGTTCTCTGAGACTTACATATAGGGGTTGTATCGTAGATGCAGCAATTGGCATTGAGTAACCAATGGTATTGGTTCTCAACTTTTTCACCAGTTGTGCATATCTGTAATAATCTCTGTCTGTGGCAGAATAAGCCTCTTTGATGAAGGGTAAGAACTATACTTGCATTTGAGTATAAGAGGGCAATCGTTTAGAATTATACTGGTTTAGGAGAATTGGAAAGGTTTATAGTGGTGGGCATAAATTCCCTCTTACTGAGTGAATCTTAAGTCCATTTAGACAGCTGTTTCTTATATATCTCATTGTCTTTTGTTGCTCTTCTCTGTGTGACTATAGAGACAAAGAAGATATAAGGGTCTTTGCACCCTGCCCCTTTTTCTTTGCTGTGTGTAGAGAAAATAAATTCTGAATCAATTCCACACGTTCCTTCTTATGTACGAAAGAGATGAAGGAGATGAAGTCTAGACAAAAGCATATTAGTCATCCAAGTGACATGAGCTTATGGGCTTAAAACGAGGATTGCTTTACAGTAACTAACCTTTCAAAAACAGACCCATCTTATGTGGTTGAGTCAGTAGGCATGTTTAAACCTTCCTAGCTGTGATTATAAGTTTTTAGTTCTATGTCATTGCTTGTGTATGTGAGAGACACTTTTCCTTGTTCTTTGTGGTGTCTGGTATTTTGTTTGTGCAGACATTTGCTCTTTGTTTCTTTTAAATCATACTTGAAGAGAAAGGGCACAAAATTTAAATGAGGTTTTCTCTTATAAGAGATGTTTTATTGAATATTTATGTGTATGTTTAACAACACCAACACCAACCAAAAAGTCTTAGCAATAAAGGGAAGATAATGTGTTTCTTTCTATTTCCTCACCTAAGAAGAAACTTCTTCCATTTCCAAAACAATGGCTTTAAGAAATATCAAAAGAGTAGATTAGAAACATAGGTAATCACCTTGCTGAGAATTTGGTTATGTAATACTGATGTGTGAGGAACCCAAATTCTAAAGTCTATAGGATTCAGTGATGCTTGGTAGTTTGTAATTTTTCTTTCCCCTTTTTGGAGAGCAGTAATCATGAAGGAATCATTTTATATCTTTTGCATATATTAGTCTATTTAATTCTGAAAGCATCACTATTATGTATATGTCTTTTTTACATATTTATTTATATATATGTGTGTGTAACTGTGTGTGTGTGTGTGTGTGTGTGTGTGTGTGTGTGTACACATGTGCGGTGTGCCTGTGAGAGGGGAGGTGGGTGGCTGTGGTGTGTGCCTGTGTGTATGGATATAGATGTGCCATAGTACAGATGTAAGATCAAAGGACACTGGCAGGAGTTGGTTCTCTCCTTCCACCACATGGGTTCCAGGGGTTAAACTCAGATCACCAGGTTGGTGTAACATGCCATTGTCAGCTGAGCCATCTTTCAGTTCTTATTATTTTCTTATAGGCATTTTTTAAAGAAGAGAAACATGAGGCACTATATGCGCATTCAACATGCCTAGGAACCCAGAGACGGTGCCAGAGTCAACCATTTCCTCTAGGTAGCTACTTATGAATATCTTTGGGATCCTATGCTTTTCATTTTTAGTGCTATACTGAGATTTCCTCAAAATTGATCATCATATAAGAAAGATAATGACAGAGAGAATCATGTTACTAATTTGGGGGATGAAAAGAGAAACTTATAGATATTTAAAAAGTAATAAAGAAGTCAGCAGAAGTGGGCGACAGGTAAGTCTGTAAGAATGGTGACAATGATCACAATGCATTGGATACATGTTTGAAACTAATAGAAGTTAAGTTAAAAATGCAAATAAGAAAAACCCATCAAAACTTTGTATTAGTTGATTAACAACTAAATAAAAAATGTAATAAATCCTTCTAAAATAAAAACCTATTATTAATTCCAAGAGGAGCCCAAATTAAATTTTCCTTTATATAGTTAAGAAATTGATTTTCCCACTCAAAACCTTGCAAAAAAAAAAAGATGAGATCCAGAGATCATGATAAATTCTTCCCAACAATTACAGAAACCAAAAGACAAAAACAAACAAGAAAATAAACTGTTTATTGCTTTTGAAAACTTTGCCCCTCAGGAAAGGCAACCTCTCTTACCAGTTCCCAACATTGCTCTGGAGATCTTTTATGTCAGAGGAGCAGCAAGAACAAAAGGAAGGGAAGAGACTTGTGAGTGAGGTATGAATCATAAGTTCAGACAATAACAGTGGGTGCCTGGAAAATTCAAAATCATTTCAAGTTAGAGTGGAATTGATGAGTGAATTAACGGTGGTAAAATATAATATCCATATTTAAGTCAGTTCTACTTCTATAAATTAACAGTGATCAAGCATAAAAAGGAAATAAAAGGAGACCGTTAAATACCCAACACACATCTAATAAATGATATGCAAGATTTCTACAATGAAGAGTATAAAGTCTTACTGAAGTCACTCAGGAGTCTGGGGCTCAGCTCGGCTGGTAGAATGCTTATTTAGTGTGCATGCTGCTCTGTGTTTCTTCCTCAGCACTGCATTAGGTGTGGTTATAAACATTGCAATCTCAGGATAGAGGGTGTAGAGTCAGGGAGACCAGAATTCCTGAGTTGTTTTCAGCTCCACAGTGAATTCAGTCCTAATATGAGATACAGACGATCCTGTCCTCCAAAAATAAATAAAAAAAAGTGAGGTTGATTAGAAAAGATCTAACTATACATAAAACACAATCCCTGCCTTGTACACTGAAGATGACTTTTTGTAACAACAATAACAATTATTGCACTATTATCTATTTGTCATCACTAATTAAAATACAAGAAGAGAAATCTCAAGTACATGTTAAAGGGCAGAAATCAAGAATTTCTAAAAACAAAAAAGATTGGGAGTATATAGTACTAGTTATTAAGACCCATTACACATACAAAGTAAATGTCCTGAATGGTGGTGTTAAGTTCTCTCCCATAGGCTCATATTCTGATGTTTAGTCTATCTAATGTTTTATGCTGATGGCTGTGGAGTCATTAGGAGGTAGACTCAAGTGTGATCACAAGGGGAGGGCCTTTATGTGTTATCAACCACTTCTTCTGGGTCTGCGTAGATGTGAGGTTCCTCCACCATAAACTCCTTTTACCATGTGAGGAGTAATTCTACTCTCTCTTCTCTGTCATGGATGGAAAACTCTCTGGAACCATGAGGTGAGATAAATAGCTCCAACCTCAAGTTCTTTCTGTCAACTACTTGGTAATCCTGAAGAAAAAGTAATGGATGAAGGTTAGTGAAAATTGAAAGGTATGTAGACATAGGCAAAAAGCAAATAGGGTCCAGAAACAATGGACTAAACTTTCTGAATCCTACCTCAAGGATGCACCTCAGTTGGCAGAACACCTTCCTAGCATGCATGAGTCCTCAGATTACATAATGAATTCCCCCTAGCACCACGTACACCAGGCCTAAAGATGCCTACCCATAGTACCACATGGGAGGTGGAGACAGGGGATGTAGGACTTGATGGCCACCTTGTGCTACACAGTGAGTTTGAGGCCATTCCCTGATATATGAGTCTTGGCTCAAAGTCCAATAAAAAAGAATAAATAAAAAAAGAATAGAAGAAAATAACAAAGTCTTTTATTTGTTAACCCTCAGGCAAAAATCAACAATGTACATAGCCCCCATACTTGGTAAGTGTATACTCTTGGATGTTCCCTGTTCTCACAGCTATCATTGTTGATTTTTATGGTAAAAGTAGAAAAAAATCTTCATTTCCTCTAACCTGTACCAGGTTTTTTCCCCCTATTACTATGACAAAATGCCTAGTAAAAACAGATTAAACAAGAAAGATTAATTTTTGCTTATGGTTTCAGTGGTTTTAATCCAAAGCCAATTGAATGCACTACTTTTTTTTTTTTTTGGTTTTTTTTTTATTATTATTATTATTATTTTATAACACTATTCAGTTCAACATAATAGCCACAGAATCCCCTGTTCTCCCCCTCTCGCCCACCCCTCCCCCCAGCCCACCCCCCATTCCCACCTCCTCCAGATCAAGGTCTCCCCCGAGGACCGGGGTTGACCTGGTAGACTCAGTCCAGGCAGGTCCATTCCCCCCTCCCAGACCGAGCCAAGTGTCCCTGCATAAGTCCCAGGATTCAAACAGCCAACTCATGCAACGAGCCCAGGACCTGGCACCAATGCACAGCTGCCTCCCAAACAGATCAAGCCAAATGACTGTCTCACCCGTTCAGGTGGCCTGATCCAGTTGGGGGCCCCTCAGCCTTTGGTTCATAGATCCTGTGCTTCCATTCATTTGGTTATTTGTCCCGGTGCTTTATCCAACCTTGGCTTCAACAATTCTCGCTCATATAAATCCTCTTCTTACTCACTAATTAGACTCCCAGTGCTCCACCAGGGGACCAGCCGTGGATGTCTGCCTTCAGATTCCTCAGTCCTTGGATGGGGTTTATGGCACCACTATTTGGGTGTCTGGCCATCCCATCACCAGAGTAGGTCAGTTCCTGCCGTCTCGCGACCATTGCCAGCAGTCTTTTGAGGGGGTATCTTTGTGGATCTTCGTGGGCCTCCCTAGCTCTCTGCTTCCTCCCCTTCTCACCTTCTCATGTGGTCTTCATTTACCATGGTCTCCTATTCCTTGTTCTCCCTCTCTTTTCTTGATCCAGCTAGGATCTCCCACACTTTCCCTCGACTGTCGCCCTTCATTGTTCCCACTCATGACCAGGCTATTCATGTAGATCTTGTCCATTTCTCCGTGTCTTTTTTTGGGGTCCCGTTTTCCAGGTAGCCTCACTGGTGATGTGAGTAGCAGTCTAGTCATCCTTGTTCCACATCTAGCATCTTCCTATGAGTGAGTACATACCATATTTGTCTTTCTGAGTCTGGGTTACCTCACTCAGGATGATTTTTTCTAGATCCATCCATTTGTCTGCAAACCGTGTGATGTCGTTGTTTTTCTCTGCTGAGTAGTATTCCATTGTGTATATGTGCCACAATTTATTTATCCATTCTTCAGTTGAAGGGCATCTAGGTTGTTTCCAGGTTTTGGCTATTACAAACAATGCTGATATGAACATAGCTGAGCAAGTGCTCTTGTGGTATGATTGAGCATTTCTTGGGTATATGCCCAGGAGTGGTATAGCTGGATCTTGGGGGAGATTGATTCCCAATTTTCTAAGAAAGCGCCATATTGATTTCCAAAGTGGTTGTACAAGCTTGCATTCCCACCAGCAGTGGAGGAGAGTTCCCCTAGTTCCACATCCTCTCCAGCATAAAGTGTCTTCAGTGTTTTTGATCTTAGCCACTCTGACAGGCGTAAGGTGGTATCTCAGAGTTGTCTTGATTTGCATTTCCCTGATGATTAGGGAAGTTGAGCAATTCCTTAAATGTCTTTCAGCCATTTGGAATTCCTCTGTTGAGAATTCTCTGTTTAGTTCTAAAGCCCATTTCTCAATTGGACTGTTGGTCCTTTTGATGTCTAATTTCTTGAGTTCCTTATATATTCTGGATATCAGTCCTCTGTCAGATGTGGGGTTGGTGAAGATCTTTTCCCATTCTGTAAGCTGTCGCTTTGCCTTGTTGACCGTATCCTTTGCTCTACAAAAGAATGCACTACTTTTTTAGGATTGTGACAAGGATGAAATGTCAGGGTAGGGACAAGTAGTAGAGAAAAGTTGTGAGATAAGCATGACTCACAGCCTTTAGAGGTCACATAAAAGAAACAAAATATTTATATGATGCCCCATATGTGGTTCAGAAAGCCTAAAATATTTACTATCTTGTTGTTTTAAAAAAATATTTTGTTATCCCAGACTCCCCATGGGAGGCCTTACCCCCTCTGAGAAGTGGATGGGTGGTGGGGTGAGGGGAAAATGGAGGTTGAGCAGGAGGAGGGGAAGGAGGTTAACTGTAGTTGGCATGTAAAATGTAAAAAAAAAAAAAACAAAAACAAAAAACCTTTTAAATAAAAAAAAGAAAAAAATTCTTATTGTTAAATTCAGAAAAGTCTGGGTTCATATTTTAGTCCATTCATTCACTAGGCTAGAATGCTGCTAACACTAACCTGATACCATATCGCAGAAATAAGGAGGTATGTGAGACCACCCAACTGAAACAAAATATATGCCCTGTTCTGCTTCCTCCAATGGCTCTTAGCTTTCCTACAGTCGCCAAGACAGCATCCTACAGAGGGAAGTGTGGCGAAGGTTAGATGAGAGGGGAATGGAACAACTTCTCAATAACCACAGTAAACTTACAAATTTTCCCCAAATCACTGTCCATGTAAACACAGAACACAGCCACATGGATCTATCAATGGCCTATTCTTTGTGTTTATTGCCACATGGACCCATTGCCTATTCTTTTCCAGAGCTTTAGAAAAGCTTGCATTTTACTTGATGTGGTATCTAGTGATATACCACTGTTCAGTCATATCACACAACACACGCACACACACACACACACACACACACACACACACACACCTGTTATAGAGCTATAAAAAGTAGATTTTTGTGCTTAAAACTTCAGTTTTCATGAATAAATTCCAGACTAGTAAATTATCATGCAAAAAAGTTGGCCCTGAAACTCATTTTCTAATTAGTGGTTTCTTTAATATTTGCCTGTAAATTTCAGATTGGGTCAAAATGAGAAACAAGGCAAATTGCTTAATGCATTACTTTGTTCCTGGGTTTTGATGCTACATTGGCTTTAGAACTGCCTGGCTATGTGCCCAGTAAAACACAATAGGTGAATTTTAATGGTCTGAAGGTCTCTTGGAAGTGGCCATTAAGAGCAGCCACTTTTATAAGTCCCATTGGCCTGAGTTTCTAGCAGTCTGCAAACCAGCCTGTTGGAACTCTGTAAAGAGTGAACACACTGTGGATATAAAGAAATATGGCCCATCGTGGATCAACTCAACTAAGACATTATTCGAAAACCACAGGAATGTCTCTTTTTCACATAATGAATGAGGTAGTGGGGGTGGTTGTAAGATATGTGACCCAAGAGGCCAGTGTTTCAATGCCACTGGCGCTCCTCAGAGCTCAAGGAAGTCAGGCACCACGCTACAGCTTCTTAAGTTTCTTCATCTAATACTTAGAGAAATTTGTATTTGATATTACTTAGAAGTTTCTGACTATAAAACTTGATTTTTTTTACTCATAAAAAATGTGAAATCAGACTTCTGATAAATATTTCTCTTTATAGAAGTGAAATAAATTACTATCAGTTTCACCTTTGTTCTATGGTCTTTGTGTAATGGTGAAAGAAGAGTTTCTTGTTAAAATTACGACTGTCTTGAGACTGGAAAGATGGCTCAATGGATAAAGCATTTGCTACATAAGCGTTGATACCAACTCTGAATTCCAAATGTTAATTCAAAGGTGGATACAAAGCTGGCTTTTAGACTGAGAATAAGGAGATGAGAGGTTAAGACAAAAGAATCCCCAGAAGCTGTAAAAGTAAGTGTGGCGTAGCAGTGGTGAGCAAGAGACCCTATGTTGTAACAAGTTGGAAAGTGAAGACCTACATGTGAGGTTGTCCTCTAATTTCCAGAACTGTCAAAGGACATATGTGCTAACACTCACACAGGAACATTCATAAAACACACACACACACACACACACACACACACACACACACACACACACACTGCATATATCATACATACATACACACAAACTTTTAAAAGACATGTTTTGAAAATTTAAAATTATTGTGATTAAATACTTATTTTGGTATGATGAGAGTGAAAATGAATGTCTAATTCATACTTGCTAAGATGTTGAACTGCAGTTAAATAAACATAGTAAGCTTAGTCTCTTCTGAAACCTGTCTTTCTACATTCCATCTGTCTTAAAGGACACTACTTCCCTCTGTGAGAAGCCAGAAGCTACAGAAAGGAGATAGATGAGTATATCAACTATGATGCTTGAGCCGTCACACCTGGGTTTTATGCAGAGCTACTCCAAGGCTTCCTGCATGGTGGAAAGCACTCTACTAAAAGAACTACATACAAAGCCCTGACCTCCAAAAAAATTGCATTGATATAAAAACTCATATATTACCATGTCTCTTGATCTTTGTGCACATTAATCTATGACAATACTTTATTAGAAACAAAATTATTATCCAACACCTAAAATAAAAAAGGTAACTTGTAGCTTAGATCCTAATGGCTCCCTCAGGGGAGGGGGTGAGAAGGTGCAGAGTCAAGGACACAGACACTGGGAGTCAGTTGAAGGAAAATAACGAACTCCTTTATTCACTAACAGCGAAGGTCTTATATACTCTCCTCCCAGCACCCAGTCTGTGTAGTTGTCCCTCATTGGCTGGGCATGATCAAGAACTCTGAAATTGATCAGGAACTCTGACAGTGACTGTTGCTAGGTGTTCAGGCAGACTCCACATGATCAGGAGGAACTCTGACAGATCCTTTTGCTAGGCCTTCAGATAGACTTCAGGTTTGCTCTGAAGGAGTAGATGATGTGTATGCTTTGGCAACTGGTCTGAGCCAATTTCCTTGACCCTATGGGCCTGTCCTACTGCAGTAATTATTCATTTTCTTATATTCCATTCAAGGGTCCAGAAGCCATTAAGTGAACACAATATAAATATCTAACAAGTTTTATAGAAACCTATAAAAACTTTTTTTTAGAGAACATCCTGAAATTTCATATTTAGCTGATTTATCAATGACATGAAATATACTTAGACACCAATGGTTCAATCGACTTTCCAAGTGTGACTTAAGTGAATATAGAAATGTTGTTCCTATCATAGTTTAATCATTTGTTGTCACAGGATGCAACAGGGCTAGTCATTGACATTATTTGAAATTAAACCAAAGAGTGAGGAAGGTCAGTAAAGGGCCATGCTGTAATTTTTCTTTTCTAGAACATTCAGGGAAGTGGCCCTTATGTGTGTAATAAATTGGTTTGACAAGATTTAAATTATGATTAATTATCTTAAAATGTGTATGTTTGGGTTACTATCTTAAAGACTGCTTCTAGTTTCCAAGAAGATGCTTATTACTGACAAATCCCCACTGTTCACATAAATCTTTTTAAAAACAGAAACATCAAAACTATATTTTATACAATTCCAAGATGTTTTGCATCTGCACAATATTTTCAGCAAGACCCATTCTGATGCTGCAAGAAATATAAAGTGATGACTTTTTTGTGCCAGTAGATTCAAGTGACTGCCAAGAATTCATTGGTGGGCTCACAAAGAGTGTTCTCCAAACTCCCCACCTACAGTGACTCATTCTTTGGTGGGGTTCATGCAGGGCGGAAAAAAAAATCTCAGCATTTGGAGGGTTCTTGAAGGAAAACATACTTTGAGTGTGGATGCCTGCTGTCCCACTGACAACCCTGAACTTGTAACAATTCTGTAATATGTGGTTAAGACATCTTGAACTCATTATTAGGAAATATGAAAAAAAATGGTATTGTTTCTGCTACATTTTCACTGATTTAAAAAATAAATGATGAACTATATGGTTGTGTATACTCTAATGATTTTTTGATAACTTTTTTTGGGGTAATCATTTTAAATGTCAAAAGAGATGACATCTATTTTAGTTTGGGGTAAGAATGGACATTATAATTTTTGTTTGTTTGTTTATTCTCTTGAGATAGGGCTTCTCTGTACAGCCTTGGCTGTCCGGGAACTAGCTCTGCAAACCAGGCTGGCCTTGAATTCACAGAGATCCACCTGCCTCTGCCCCCTGAGTGCTGGGATTAAAGGTGTGTTCTACTGTTGCCCAGCTAAGAATGGAAATTCTTAAGGGCTCTTTAGTCTATGAGCTTTATATGCATGGAAATCACACATAGAAAATTTAGGTTATAGAGTTAAGTATGCTAATATTCCACCACTTTCAATTTTTCATCCTGTTTCTGTCTGTCTGTCTGTCTCTGTCTCTCATTTTAAATCTAAATTATAAAGATAGTGATATTGTTTCCCATGAATGCCTGCCTTTGAGCAAAGCAGCAGGAAAGAAATGAATTGCTTCAATTTTGAGAAATATTGAGACATTTAACCCATTAATGAGGGAAGACTCTTCATGCTGTCAAAACCTCTCAGAGGTTCAACCTGTTAAAACTGTTTCAATTACCAACAAATAAATTAATGGTAACCAATATGAAAGTTTAGTAACACTAAAATATAAAATGCATATGGAGAATTAAAACAAAATGTAAAAGACTCATACTAATCAACCAAAATTTTTTAGATTAAATGAAGACTCATTCTCATTGAGGATCACTCCTCTATAACAGAGTCAGAGTGTTAATTACTTTAAAGTGTTAAGATACTTAACGCACTAATGGTTCATCTTGACTAAATAAACTGAGAATTGTCTTTAGAATACCTGTTTGTCTCAAATGAACACTCAGAATTGACCAAAATAGGCTATACTACAGGCCCTAAACTAGTCTCTATGAATTTTCAAACATCAAATTACTTGCATGTATATAATTTTATTCTGTGAACTTAAAATATTATTTCATGAACACAGTGAAATTAAAATGAAATCAATCAATAAAAACATTGATAAACATTTAAATATTGGGAAAATATTTGGAAATGCTTTTCTGGGTAATTCATGAGTTAGATGAAATTTCAGAAGAGAAATAGAAAATACCCTAGAACTGAATGAATTTAAAATAGATTATCTCAGTCTGTTTTGCAATGCTGTAATAGGATATCGTAAGCCATTCATCTATATCATATGCTAACTTGTTCCCTCACAGCTTGGAAGGTTAAGAAATCTAATATCCAATATCAAGTATCAGCATCTTCCAGAGCTTGAAGCTGGCTTCTTTACTGCATGTTGCCATGGAAGATGGAGGGAGGGGAAGGGAGAAGAAGGGGAAAAAGAGAGAGAAAGAGAAAGGAAGGGGCGGGAGAGTGGAAGGGAGGGAGAGGAAGAGTGGGGGAGAGAGGGAGGAAAATCGAGAGAGAAGAGGGAATGAGAAAGAGTCTATCTCTTTTATATTGACTCGATTTTGAAACAATGACATTAACCCATTTATGAGGCAAGAATCTTCACGTTGCCAAAACATCTCAGAGGTTCTGCCCATTAAAATTGTTTCAATGACCAACAAATAATTTACTGATAACCAAAATAAAAGTTTAGAGTAACATTAAAATATAAAATGCATATGGGGAACTAAAATAAAATGTAAAAGACTCATAAACAATTAAATTTACTTAGGTTAAATAAAGACTCACAGAGATTGGGAAACATACTTTATTTTTCTTCAGATCTTAAAAAACCAAAATATTTTAAGATATCAATTTTCCCCTAATTAGTGATACATACAACACAATGTAAATGGAGGCAGAGTTTTTCCATCCTGACTGCTTTGTTCCCAAATAAACACACAAAAGCTTATATTAATTACAAAATGCTTAGCCATTAGCTCAGGCTTATTATTAACTAGCTCTTACATTTAAAATAACCCATTGCTATTAGTCTATGTATTGCCATGTGGTCTGTGACTTTACCAGTCCTCTAGCATCTTCCTTCTTGGATAACTTGCTTGTGTCTCTCTGGACTCAGCCCTTCTTCATCCCAGTCCTCATTTGGATTGTCCTGCCTATATTTATCCTGCTTTGCTCTAGGCCAAACAGCTTTATGATTAACTAATGAGAGTCATACATGTTCACAGCATACAGAAGGATGATTCCACAGCAGCACAATACCAATTTAAAAACCGAGTGAGGTTTGGGGGACAAGGAAATATTTCTTTAACACAGAGAAACACGTTTAAATGAGCAATGGATAAGGGGATATGCACAGTACATAGTTTTCAGAATGGCAGTGATGCCCCAGTACTTGCACTAAACAAACTGAGAAAGGAACAGAAATGGCCTGGGATGACACACCACAGGATTTGTGATTTCTATTAATATACTGGAAAGATATGGCGAAAATATAACTAAGGGTGAAAATAGGGTTTTAGGTTGTGCAAGTGACAATAAATGTTTAATATATTCAGAAAGGGATATATATATATATATACACACACACACACACACACACACACACATTGGTGATTTATTTAATACAGAAACATTAGGATGGCTTTAAGACAGTAGAAGAGCTGAGAGTGGAGACTGGATTTGATGTATGTGAAGGATGTAAATATAGCATTTAGATTAGTTAGAAGTTACATGACTGAAGGGCGACTAAGGAATAGGAGGAAGCCAAGTGTGAGTTGTGCATTTCCAACTTCGGAAAAAATAAATATATCTGATATGAATAGACCATAAACCTTCACTTTATAATGATCCTTTCTTTTAGGTTTATTCTTTACCACAGACATATACAGTATCAACTGAAAATCAAGATCAGAAGAAATATTTGTAGCTTCCAAATATTTGGCAAAATAAAACTGCAACAAGAGTTCAATGGAGTATGTGCATGCTTTCATGGTAATTCTCTTGTTGTAGGCTAGAGTTATTCTTCATGAAAATTCTGAAGACTGGCTATACTTCTGATTTTTACAAAGAATATTGAGAACATTAACTTAAAGATTATAAAATACATTGGATTATAAATTGGCTGAGCTTCAGGATTATTTATTTCTGTATTCACACACATAATATTGTTGAATGAATTAATAAAGAAACAAATAAATGAATGAGAGAATTGTTTCAGAAATATCAATCAGTTGTTCAATATGACCAGAACAATTTAATGCCTACATAATATGGTAGTGTAATGATATCAGGAAAGTTTCAGTTCCGTTTGCTTGGCTATAATGTTTGGTTTTTCAGTCTAATATTCTGCTTTGTGAAATGCAGTTTAAGTTATATTAGGATAGAACTATTTTCTGTTCAATAAATATAAATATTATTTAAAATTTTTTGGAGATGAAGAGACGATCATGTATTTAGATTAGCTTTAGATAGGATCCATTTAAGAAACATGCTTGAAACTTACTGAGTTCTCACAGTACATGGCCTTCTTTACTGTCTCCCATCACCCCATGGCTTATTGGTGTCTGGCCCAGTCCCAAAACAATTCCAAATTCCAGTATCCAGAATTTTATGTGAAACTTACCTCAGACAAAGACTGCTTGTATTTTGTTCAATGATCACTTTCTTTCACAGCCTGGCACATAAAAGATGGAGACTTTTCTCCCTCCATTCCTGAATAATGGATTTTAAAACCACATTAGACATCTCCAACATAATATAAACTTAGGGAGTATGTAGCAGAATATCTTAGAAATTCCCTGCCAATAAAGCTTTTGCTTATTAACCCATGGTCCTCCCATGAGATATACTGGTAGTAAAACTAATTCAGCAAGCATTCTTTAACACTTGCCAGATAGCAAGAGCTACTTGCCTCCACACCAGTGACAGGTTGATAGCTGTATTTTGGAAATGTTTGTAGAAATCCAAGGGCTCAACTCAACATGATTTATTTACTTGGAAGTTCATTGACAGGAAGTGTGAGCCCCTTATCTGGCAGAAGACACAAGGGTGGGGGACTTTCCCTTCACTTAAATTGGTGCTTAATTCAGTCTGAAGGAAAATAACTGTAGAGCACAAATAACAAGGAATACATATATAGTCTACAAGGAAGGAATGCAAGGCTCTAACTGAAATGGACTTCATCTCAACATCAGTGGTGACATTTCATGGCTGTTCAAAGTCAAGGATGTGTTCTCTGAAATGGCTGGTTATTTTCTAGGGTTCATCATTTATATTTGCATTTTCTCATCTATATCCAAAGATACAAGCTTGCCTATCCTATCTGGATAATCTTCTCATGCTGTGAACCCTGAAATCATGTTTTATACTTAAAGATCTTCAATCACATAGCACCTTCATAGTACATTGGAGACATTCCTTAGGCATGGGGAGGAAGGCATGATTGTGCTTGAGTATGTTCTGTTCTTAGGCTGTCCATCAAAACACAGTTTCTTTAGTGACATTTTCACAGTTAATATGAAGTTAGGATAAAGAAAACACAGATAGTTTCTATCTTAACTATGATTACCATGCCATTATGACACTAAGACTACATGGACAGCTAGGAAACTGGCAAACTTCTACAGATTAGCTAGTATCATATATACCACAGCATACCACAGCCTAAGACAAGAAACCCACCCACAGGAGTGTCTCATGAACCAAGTCCAAGCCTACATTGGAAATCTAGTGTACAGAAGGTCTGTCCATTCCAGTCAATGATCCCATCAGTCATGCTGTGAGATATCCAAACTCGTTTTGTGTCATAGGTATAAGCTCAAGCTGAGAACCAGACATTGCAAATATTTGAATAGTTTCCAACATCAGATATTCTTGTTCATAGTAAAAGTAGATAAAAATGAGTATAGTAAAATCAGAATAGCAAAAAGACTTAGATATCTTTGGAAATTAGGAATAGACCAAAGTCAGAAAACTTTGAAAGTAAGAACCCTTCACTGCCTATGTAAAGAAGCAGGGTCATGCCGGGTGGTGGTGGTGCACATCTTTAATCCCAGCACTCGGGAGGCAGAGCCAGGTGGATCTCTGTGAGTTCAAGGCCAGCCTGGGCTACCAAGTGAGCTCCAGGAAAGGCACAAAGCTACACAGAGAAACCCTGTCTCTAAAAACCAAAAAAAAAAAAAAAAAAAAAAAAAAAAGAAGCAGGGTCACAGCTAAATAATATCTTAGTTCATTTTTTTTTTCTGTTTTATCTGTGTGGAGATCAGTGGATAACTCATCGGAATAGTTCCCTTTCTTCTACAATATGACTGTGTCTCTGCTGATGGAGAGGGGAGTTGTTTTCTGTGAAGGGAATCACTTGGTAGGTCTGGGGCTTCCAGGAAGAAAGAGAATGCAGGTAGGCAGACATTTCTGTCCTGAAAGGTCCGGTAGCTTAAAGGAAATTCTGTGAAGAACGCCACTAAACCAAGCATGACAAGCAAAGCTATAGACTTGGAGAGTGTATCCCAGGAAGCATAGAGAAAATAGAACCATTGTCTAAAAGAGAGACATATCCCCAAAGGCAAGCTTACATTCATTCAGACTGGCACACCCAAAGCTTGCATCTTAAACTACAAGAATTGAATTTGGCCTAGGGAAACTTAATTTGATTGCTAAGTAGTTGGGACTCACTTTCTGAGGTTAATCCCTGAGATCATGTGTATTCTTGCTACATTTAACAAACTATATTTTCCCAGGTTTTATGATTATAGAACTATTTCATAAAATCTCAAAAACGAAAGGGATGCCATAAAAGCTATGGGTTTCTCATGAGGAAAACTTTGAGAAATATACATAAAATATAATAATTATCTTTAGCTGGGGATTGTTTGTTCATTATTAACTCAAATACATAATCAGGGATCAGAAACATTCAGTGATATCCTAGAAAAGGAATTTTAAGATGTAAGTCTCATAGTAGGAAAAAATGCCTTTAAAAACCAACCACGTGTGGTCAAATGCCAATATGCAGTAAATATGTTGTTTTATAAATAAAGCTTCTGCTCAGAGGACTGGAGTTAACTACATTCCTTTTTTTTTTTTAAGGGGATCATCTCAAGAGCAAGTATTTAAGAGTTGTAAATGTTTAGTACATACTTACTTTTAGAAAGTCTTTTTAACTATAGTAATACCTTGCAGAGCACTTATCAGAGGACTGACCATAATTCACTCCGTTTTCATATTCACACCTTTCTCCGTTTTCATATTTTAATTTTATTAGTAATATTAACAGCTACTTTATTAGGCTTATGTGTGTACTAATTTTCCTCAGCTAAGACTTCTTAACTCCTACTCAAGTAACTTTGGACTTTTCTACTTCCGTTGGAAACATAAAATAGCAATATCAAGTAGAACATTTGCTCACTTTTAGGCAAAGGGTCCTAACTTTTACTGATGTGAGTTTCAAATTCAAAGATGAGATTTTCATTTCAAACAGTTGCTCTTTACCTATAACTAAGATGCTATTGTGTGTTGCCTTAGTGAAGTCTTTTGTCTTGGTCATGGTTCTAATCTGGTGCCAGGAGCTTCTAGTGGACTATTGTCTCCCATTAGCTCACCAGAACTTTTTCTCCCTCTTTGTCTTTCTTGATCTAACCCATGTCCTCTATCCCGAACTTGTTCTCTGACCTAGGTCATGATGTAAGAGCATAACTGAAATGTTTCTGTCACTGATTCTAGGCACCTCTTCTTTTTCTTACCTCACACCACTTCCTTGAATCCTGTAAAGATTGTTTTGACTGTTTTCATTCTAATATTTGTATAGCCTTAACACTCAACTGATACATTTGCTCAACAAAATTGACTAATGCATTTTCACTGGGCCATAGATTTGCTTCTGTCCAATGTGTAGGGATTCTTTTCATGGCACTCTGTGATGATATCAACTAGTTAGAAGTAAAGAAGGAATTCATTACCTGATAAAAAGCATGGGATAGTCTCCTGAAGAAAATTTTATAAGGCATTTCCTTATAAATTTCCTAATCATAGTGATTAACATTTTGATATCCACTATTCAATTGCAGCTGAATTCTTATGGAAGAACATATTTATGCAATCAATGGTGCAGTATTTTTTAAGTTCCTATAGGTCATAATGAAGGGCCAGAGACTCACTTTCAAGATCAGTAAGTAGCACACCAACCCAGAATAGTTAAAGTAATTAGCTGAGAATACCATCCCCTACTGGAAGAAAAGGTGGCTTAATTACTCAGGTATTTGTTTACTTGTTTTAAGAGTTGTGAAGCAACCTCGTAGATGTGAAAGTTGAATGAGAGGTCAAAACAATATACCAGTAGAAATAAAGTGATAATCTTTTCACTCTATGAAGAAAACAATACTCTTGGCTACTGACTAAAGATCCACATACCCAGAGTATAGTACTCTAAAATGTGTGTGTGTGTGTGTGTGTGTGTGTGTGTGTGTGTGTGTGTGCATGTGAGTGTGTGCATGAGTATGCGTGCAGAAGTGTATGCAAGTATGTGTGTGCATATTCCTATGTGCATATATTTGTGTTCCTGTATTTTTGCATGCAAAGCATATTTATCTGTCATTATGTGAGCATTATGTTGCAGATCTACTAAGGAAAATCATCCTAAAATAGTTTTGTTACCTAGCTGGATTCTCTTGTGGTCTCTTTAGATGATTTAAAATGAGCTTTATCAAGGATTCTACCAAACACATACTCAAGAACATATCAAGTTTCATAACACATTTGAATAGTTTTAAACCTCATGGATATCAACTTTTCTTAAATCTTATCAAAGCCCTTTGTTTAGCGATCAGATTTTGTAAATAAAGAACATTCATGATACATCCTTCTCTCACATGCATGATTTTCACATAAGTCATACATAGCTACAGTTTTATTTGGTTTAATTAAATTTACTTGAAAAAAAGTTTTCAAAATTCTGTCTTTACTCAATAAGAAACCATTTTATTTAAAGTGCCCAGCAATAAATCATCACAGATAAGGGAGACCCAAGAAGGCATTTAAGTGTAGTGTGGTTTTTTTGGACAGGATCTTGAGCAGAAAATGACATTACATGAAAATTAAGATTTGGGAAGCAGCCATGCTCACTGTCATACCACCAATGCCGCACTGCACTGTGCCTAAGAATGCCCTATCAACATCCAGCCACAGATGTTGGAGGGGCTCACGTGGCTTCAGCACTGTGCAGGTGGAGACAAGAGTCATTAAGACTTACTGACTGACCAGTCTAACTGAAGTGGTGGTGCAGCCCTAGTTCAGTGAGAGGTACTGTCTCAATGAAATAAGGCAGAGAAAAATAAGCCACTTTCCTTCTCTGGTCTCCACACATGTAACAGAAACATGTATGTGTACATTCACAACACACACACACACACACACACACACACACACAGACACACACACATGTCCATTGTACAGGTAAGGAACCTAAAACCATATGAAAAAGGGTCTATATTAGATTAAATCACTCACTAGTTTATTTTGTTTGTTTGTTTGGTTGGTTGGCTGGTTGGTTGGGTTTTAAGACATTATTTCTCTGTGTAGCTTTGGAGCCTGTCCTGGAACTTGCTCTGTAGCCCAGGCTGGTCTTGAACTCACAGAGATCTGCCTGCCTCTGCCTCCTGAGTGCTGGGATTAAAGGAGTGTGCCACCACCACCCAGCTTCACTCACTAGTTCTAAGACCCCAACCGTCTGGTTGTACTGTTCTCCCAGCTATCACCTTCTATAGATTTTCTGGGAGGTAAATTTTAGCTCATGATTGGCACTGTAATTTGGATGTGAGCATCTCACATTGTCCAGTGAGCTATCTGCTCAGTCTGCTAGAAGGTGGTAGAATCTTTAAAAAACAGTACCTAGTTCTGGTTTGCCTTTCTTAACTGTGGCCATCACCATGTCGCCCACGCCAGCAGCAGGAAGTCTGTTCAGTCGTCCCTTGATTCCCTTCACAGAGATGATATACAAATTTTTGGCTCCCGTATTGTCAGCACAGTTGAGGTCCATCCAGTGGTGGTAATTCGACAACGAAAGTCGTATCGAAGAAAAGATGGGGTGTTTCTTTATTTTGAAGACAATGCAGGGGTCATAGTAAACAATAAAGGCGAGATGAAAGGTTCTGCTATCACAGGTCCAGTCGCAAAGGAGTGTGCAGACTTGTGGCCCAGGATTGCATTCAATGCAGGCAGCATTGCATGATTCTCTGGTGTATTTGCAAAATATTCATTAAAAAGTCTTTGCTCAAAAAAAATAAAATAAAATAAAAAACAGTACCTAATACAAAGTCCTAAGGTAATTGGGAGTCCATAACATCAAAAGAAACTATAAGACTCTGACATCTTTCCTATTCTGTGGACCAGACACAGAGCCAAGGAGACCAGGAACCTTGCTTTTACTAAGTGTATCCTTCCTATTGCCTTCCAAAGCAGATGTCTCTAGTATGGAGCTTGAATTTTTGTGAACCATGAAACCATGTCATACCAAGGGAAGCAGAATCTTCTTCCTTACTGGCCTCTAAATACCATGTCCTGTTACTCAGGCACACAAAGTAACATATGGATTAACTGATTTTCTCATATGTTTTATGAAGGGATAGGCAGCAATGGAGGCTGTTAATGCCGACTTTCATGATTTCAGATGTCCATTGAGCACCAGCCCTTTTTTATCTGTATTAAAAACAGAAGGTTTTTTACTTATTGTTTTCACTTTCCTTTGACACAGAATTTTAAAGCAAAGTCATTAGAAGACTCCTGATGATGTTCTAACAAATTTGTGTGGTGAGGAGTGAAGAGTAGAATTGTTATAACCTTTGGTGCGTCTGAATCCCCTCATTATTGTATACATTTGAAAAGCAATATGAGAAATTTGTTAAGAAAATTCCCCAATGTTCTCACTGTGTTTTATTGTTCATGACAAAATTCTATTCATATGCATTAAACATTATCTCCAGTTTTCTACTTGCTTCCTGAAGAAAATAGAGAAACACTCATCGCTCAACCATTTTGGATATCGGTATAGATAGTAAAGAGCAGTAAGTACATCTGTTTCACACATCAGGGGGCCTCCATCAAGTTTATAAATAAGATCTACACCAGCTCCATTCAATTCCAAAGTCTGAATGGACCTTTTTATGTCCAGCATGAATGGAATAGCTTTGCCATGGGTGTGGTAGGAAACACTTACACAGCCTTGAAACACAAATTGTTAAAAGATTTCCTATCTCTGAATTGGCCTTGGTCTTTCTTTTCTTTTTTCTTTCTTTCTTTCTTTCTTTCTTTCTTTCTTTCTTTCTTTCTTTCTTTCTTTCTTTCTTTCTTTCTTTCTTTCTTTCTTTCTTTCTTTCTATATTTGCTTTCTCTATTTTTTTGCAGGGTGCACAAATCTTGATGGGTAAAAGTTAAGTTTATTTCTCTTTTTGGAATTTGTCTTCCTAGTAGTATCAAAGTGGATATTATCAATGTATGTTGAATACAAGTGTGTGTATATGTGCTTTATGATAGAAAGTTCTTCAGCTAAAGTTTTAGTTTAATTATATGGAAAAATATTTATAAAATTTTCACAAAGCATAAATACATAAAAAGATATTTTATTCTCTTATTTTTTTTTTTTTTGGTTATTTGAGACAGGGTTTCTCTGTGTAGCTTTGAGCCTTTCCTGGAACTTGCTTTGGAGACCAGGCTGGCCTCGAACTCACAGAGATCCGCCTGGCTCTGCCTCCAGAGTGCTGGGATTAAAGGCGTGTGCCACCACCGCCCGGCCTATTCTCTTAATTTTTAAAACTGACTTTAACAAAAATGTTTGGAAAATTATCCTCGAAAAAAGAATAGAATTCAGCAAGAGTGTGGGTATTTGTGTATGTGTTCCTTTGTATGTATGGTTTTACAAGTTTGAGAAAACAGGATCCAGAATTCTTTGATCTTGATTCATGTTTTAGTAATTAGAGTAGCAAAGCTTTAATTATATTCCCAGGATGAATAAATGATAGCAAAGTTAAAATATAAACTTGGAGATTATTCTGAGATTTGGAGTCTACTTCCTGCATTGCTAACATAATAAGCATATTTGTGTGAGAAAGTTCAGAGTTGAGGTGATTCACTACAGATAAGGCCATATTTAGTTTCTCTTCAAGTGTCTACCAGAATCAGATAATGTTTTCTATAAGAACAAATTGCTTATTAGTTTATTAGTGTTTAGTGTATATTATTGTTAGATTCATACTGTAGCAACAAACAATATTAGCTCTTGGACTTCAGGATCCCAGCAAAGCTTTAGAAAAAGGCATATTTTGATTAATTTTTCTATGTAGGACCCTTGATAATACTTCTGCTTGTGGGCTTTTAGATGTGAAAATAAGAGCTATGGGTACCACAGAAGGAACACAACTGCCCCAACAGCCTAGAAGCTTCTGAAATGGAATACGATGTTTTTTGACTCCTTGGGAAATGGATATTCATTTTCTGCTCAGGCTCATTTTTATTTATTTGCTTATCAACACAACACTATTTTACAGTAAAACATAATTGACTTCTTTGGTCATATTGTGTTGTGTGTTCTCTTTGCTGTTCTGTGTCTTTGGCTCCAATGGAAATTTGTGAGTCAGACACACTCTCATTTTAATGCAGGTTAATCTTTTTTTTTTTTTAAGTACCTCACTTTTCCTTTCTGGTGACTCAAGTAAAACAATGCTCCATCTGCTCTAAGTTAATTCCACAGTGATATTATGTAAGGGTAACCAAACATTGTCTGTACTTTGTAGATTTGTACCATTTTCTCTTGTAAACATACAACTAATGTTTTCATTGTAAAATATAGCACATGTGCAAATAATAATCCTTCAAAACACTTGCTGATTAATCAAAACTAACAGTTGAAATAGTTATGAATGTTTGGGAAACAATGGGAGGAGATGTGAAGCCCATGCCAAAAACACATGCTTCTACCGGTCACTGTGGATACCATGGGTTTACACTTAGTTTCCAATAAGGATCTCCAGATCTTGTAATGAAACAGAGTGATAGTTGAATCAATTACTAGTGAATGACTAGGTTCCCAGATGTAGTTATGCAAAGGGCATAAGGCAATTAGAAAAAATATTTGAATTTTTAGAAAGAATTAATGTTCCATGAAATATCCCTCCTTTTACAGTGTTAAGGCTCATAATTCATAAGTCTTTCACATATGCTGCGTATTTTCTGTGTTGAATTTTTAGTGCACCAGAAACAAATGGAGTTAGCTTGCATTAACATGGCTCCTTAAATATTATTACCCAACAGGACTATATGATGAAAACTAATCTTCCTTTTTACAGAGCATGTGGGCTTTATTCTATGGAAAGCAGCTGTGGCTAATTCAGTCACATCTAAGAGTAACTGCCACCTGTCAAATGTGTTAAGTACATCTATTCCTTTATAATAGGAATACTCGGTTGGTTGAATTGTTTTCTATTTACAGAAATACATGGCCTGATTTTTTTAAACCAATTTTATCAAAATTAAAATTTAGAATGTTATTTAATGGTTTTGTATCCATCAAATACAGAGAATTTCAAAGCAGAATTTTTTTATCTATTTCATAAGGCTAAAAGTATATAGGTGTTATGTGAGTAGAATATATATTTATCTTTCTAGATAGTATGCAAATTGACTAATTAAAAATTTTAAACTCACTTTTAATCTCTACTATATTTAAGAGCTAAGAAAGAAATCTAATTAGTCAATTATTCTGTAAATTACTAAAAGTATTGGCAATAGTAAATAGGCTATTAGTTGAAGTTGGAGAACACTTTCACTGTTAGTATCTATCTAGTCAATGTAACTTCCTTAAGGATCTATCATAGGATTTAATGAATATTTTAATTGTAGTGGAAAAATTTCCTTAAGTTCAATTTATTATTCATTCCAAGATCTTACTTCCATTGCCTGGTATCTTCTAGCCAACTGGTGGTCCACATTCACTCACGTTTCATGGGAAGTAGGAATCTAGCTTGTCACCTCTTAAAATAACTCCCTTAAGCCAAACTAAGAGATTTTTCTTAGTTAAGATATCACATGCATATAATTTTTGTTTATAATTTGATCAAATATTGTGTTTTAAAAATCATACATCATGAAGAATAGATTTAAAATGTACAATTCTGGAGCCAGGCAAGTGGCTTGTCTTGGGTACTTTAGGAATTTTGGAAGACCAAGGACACAGATTCATTTCCCACGAGCCCATGCCTCTTCTACAGTTCTGTAACTTATTCTAGCATACACAGCTAGAAAGTTGTGCATCTTTTCACTTGTGAACCTAGCATCCTGACGTCCAGAGAACAGAAAATAGTAGCAATGCAAATATGAATAATCTGTCTGTCTCACTTGAATCTTTTCATAAAACTTCTCATTCAACCCTGTCAACATCATATCTCTTTCTGCTCCTGAGACATTAAGGAGCAGATAAAGACTGATAAAGAAATAAGTCAGTGGTAAAACAATACAAGACAGGCAGTGTGGTTGGACCAGTGAAGGGATGTTTACCGAAGCTCGCTACTATAAATACGCAGCTGTAGTTTATTTCTGCCTGACGAATGAGCACTCAGTAATATTTGGCAATGATTCTACCCACTGTTGATGTCTTGGTAAGGCTTGTTCTCCTCACTTCTATGATAATGCATGGTTAAGCCTTCCCTAATAGATGTGAATCAGTGCAGCCCACCCAAAAGCTTAGGAGCTCCTGTATAGTGATCTTAACTCAGTCTCCTAAACCTTTCACTTGAGAAAAACTATAAATACAATGACCAACACAGATACTCCATGGACATTTAATAACCATGTGTTAATGAATAATTTCCATACATTCTACAAGACCTTGGCTTTGTTTTGAATTATTAAAAGGCTTGAAGAGAATGTATTTGAAACACAATCAGCCTCGGCATTTCTTAGTAATTCTAACATAAAAATATTCCGTTCAAGTGCAGTCCTTTCAATAGTCACTGAGGCAAAAAAAGATTAACATGGAAATGCCACTTTTACTTTATTTTGGAGAAAAAAAAGAAGCCTCATGGATAAACAGGAGTAAATCATTTAAATGTGTATTGATAAAACATATCTTTATGGGTTTTATGATATTTCCATTATTAAAAACATTAAATAATTGAATTATTTGTGGTTTCCTGCACTAGACCTGCACAAAATTTGGCCTTTTATCACTTAGTGAAGGAACGAGGAAGGATTCAGGGGGCTATACCATTCCTGCTGAGTAATTGACTATTAGTGGATTCTGAGGAAGATGCAGTCATGGACTTCAATGTGTTGTCAGAGGTGAGTCTATCATGTTCCAAGGGATAATTTAAAATCTGTGGTCATACAGAGGGTCCTGATGAAAGTCTGTGGGTCAGAAAACCAGACAAAAAGACATGAGTGATAAAGAAACTTGAACGGAGGAAAGTGGTAACTTTGTGGGAGGTATGACTAAGAGGGGGTGGGCATGAGAATACTCAAAATGCATTATATACTTGCATAAAACTGTCAAAGAAAAGAATAAAAATCAAAACAAATGAGTTAGACAGTACATTTTAAGCTTTAATGTGGCAACAATTTTGTATATCCTTTCACATACACTACAAGTTGTATATCAACACTCACAGTTAATGAATCACTGAAGAAGTAGCTTCAAAACAATTTTAGGAAATTAGTTTATTTTTTAGCAAAGTGCAGCATTATTCATTATAGGTTGGTGAGTGGCCCAAACAACATGCTTACAAAATTGATAGTACTGAAACTAATTTCAATATGATTTTAAAACAGTGGGTTTTATGCCACTGATCATGACGATGAAGGTCAGACTTAGTATATTCTGCAAACACAGGGTGATCCTGAAATAAAATAATCCAACAATTTGTTTGTCACATTTGTGTTTAAAATTTAGAAGTTTTAGTATTCTGTGAGTAAACAAATGTGTGGTTATTCTCAGTATGTATCAAGTTTAGTTGTGGGCAAAAAGCTTTTAGTCACATCTATAACATAAACTTACAGAAGTGTCAGTGATTTAGTAGCATGTATGTAGGACAGAGTATCTTGTTCACCAGAGGGATTTTTGATCCAATTGCTATTCATACTCTGCACACAAGCTTATGATATAATCCATTATTACATGGGACCAGTTCATAGACATTGTTTAGTCACCATGATAAATTATTTTGGCAAAAGTTTCAAAGTAGTAGCTATGAACCTTTTCTATTTTACAAGATTGACAAGGAGCTGAGGGAAATCAGCAGGATGGTATTTTGTTTTGGTCAGAAGAAAATCATTCTTACTTCACAGTGAGCACTCAGAACAAGACTTTTCCTTCTTGCCATCTCTTCATAATATGATGATGAATGCTCCCCCCCTCCAAAAAAAACCTGCAAACTGGAAACTGGAAAGAAAGGAAAGGATACTCGGTCTTTCTTTCTGTGATCAGTCATGGTGAGGCCAAATGACAACTCCCTGGGTGGAGAGGATGAGCATAGCCCTCCAAAGATCTGTTTTGGCCACACCACCCTCAGGAGCTAGCTCAGAAACAAGTTGGGATTTGTCACTTTGGGCAAAGTGAATGTCACAGTTTAGAAAGGAGACAAAGATTCTTACTTACTAGGGAACAAAGAGAGATGAGTGACAGAAGGCCTGGAGTGGAAAGCTGTATTTTTGCAGTGTTTTCTAAGGCAATTCATGAAAGCTCTGGATACAATAATTCATGTATTTCCTTTTTTCTCTGTGATAGTCTGACTTCAATGTATTTAAGTTCATCCAGAGCAGCAAAGTACAATGTGGGTGCTGATAATTCATTCAGGCAAGCAATTAGTTCTCAATGAGTTTGCTGCTAAAAATTGACAAATCACAGGCTAATTTTTTTGTATGTGTTTACACATATATTGCAAATACGTGAGCGTGTGTGTGTGTGTGTGTGTGTGTGTGTGTGTGTGTGTGTGTGTTAGTATTGCCTGAAGGCTGATATTTTGGGGGTATTTTCCTCAACTGCTTCTCACCTTATTTTTGGAGCAGCATCTGTCACTGAAACTGAATCTCATCAATTTAGCAAAACTTGTAGTCAATGAACTGCCATGAGATATCTTTCTCTATGCTGTGAATATGTGTTGCTCTCATTGGTTGATAAATAAAGCTGTTTGGCCAATGGCAAGGCAGAATAACGTTAGGCAATACATAAAAACTGAAAAGGGAGATGAAAAAGGGTGGAGTCAGGAGATACTGTGAGCTGCTGCCAGGAGAAGCAAGATGTGAAAGTACTGATAATCCACAAAGCCACATGGTAATGCATAGATTAATAATAATTGGCTGGGTTAAGTTGTAAGAACTAGCTAGCAAGAAGCCCGACCCATAGGCCATACAGTTTGTAAATACTATAAGCCTCTGTGTGTTTAATTGGGACCAAGCCACTAAAGGACACAGGTGGGAGAGATTTTTGTTGAATGCAGGGCCTGGGCAGAACCAAAGAAACTTCTGGCTACAATAAACTCCCAGGACCTGCCTTTCACCTTCCTGTGATGTGATTACAGACATATGCCACAATGCCTGGCTTTTACATGAGTTCTGGAGATGTAAATTCAGAGCTCCACACAACCTACAATCCCATTCTGAGAAACTGCTGTCTTTCTCTATTCTCTATTCTTGCTCTGTGGCTTTTCTTGGAGAGACATGAACATCAGTCTGTTACCATAGACAGGGCACTGACAACAGACCACAGAAATGATCCCACTAAAGACTAGATTGATGAACCAAGGAATTTATTGACCAGTACTAGGGTTACTGACAAGAATGTGGGTGAGGGGTTACTTACAGAAGCGTAAGTGACTCAAAGTCTCCGATGAGTCATCAAAGGTGCATCTTAAAGAGAGTCTCTTTTTTTTTTTTCAGATGCTCTACTACATTTATAAACAAGGGTAGGTGCCTTATGAAACTTGGAGCTTCCTAAGACTCCTGAGTCTTATAAGTTTCATTAGCTTCCTGAGTCTTCTGTAACTACCTCAATGAGGAAATGTTATTGAAAAATTATATCTTTCTGGGAGATCAACTTCCTAGTACCTCACAAAGAAACAGAAACTATAGGAGTGAAACTGCCTCAACTCCTCATTCTATAAAAAAAATATCTATTTACAACCTCTTTTTGAAACACTGTCTTATAGTGATGTTTTTACTTTTAAATTTTATTTTAATACTATCTCTTCCAGAGGAGTCATCCATCCTTTCAGTATCTAGTATTTAAGTCAATGTGTTTTACTATTACTTAGTAATTCAATGTTTGATATTCAAGTTCATCTTTTCCAGTTTCTTCCTTTCATCTGTATTTCAAAGTAATCTCATTCTTTTACATAATTATGCCCACAGTATGTTTGCCAACAAGACCTAACTGTGTGCAATTTGTTGGACTTTGTCTCGTAGCTCCATGCCTATATATTACAAAGATTTTTTTTTATCCTGATAGTTACCATATCTGTGTAACAAACACTAGTAGCTTACAGGATAAAAATCTTTTTTTAAATTTTTTTATAACTGTACTATTTCCATATAGTCCGAGGGCTCAATGTAGCATTATCACTATTTTATCATTTATCATTTCTTTCTGTTGTACTTTCTCTAATTTTGATGAATTATCTTACAAAAATGAAATTTGATTGCATCATTTTCTACTTTCTTGCTTTAAAAAGAAGTTATGGGGCCGACAAAATGGATCAGTGGCCTTTCCTGCCAAATCTGATGACTTGATTTCAGCTCCCAGGACTCATATCATTGATGGATAAGACTAATTCCTTTTTGTTGTCCTCTATCTTTATACTCCTGATGTGGTGTGTGAGTTAGTGTGTGTGTGTGTTCATTATAAACAGGGATTTATTTTAGATTTTCTTACATGGTGTGTGGGGCGGCTACCCACCAGCCCCACAGTTCCCCAGAGTTTTCTTGAGTGAGAACAGCAGGAAATATTACATAGAAGGATTTAGATTGTGGAGGTAAACAGTTAGAAAATACAGGCTAGCCTCTAGAGGGCCTGGAACCTATTCCAACAGGCCCTGGCTGTCTCTGCCCCAGTTATTTATACAACTGACAAAGGGTGGAGCAAAAGACCTAGCTACAGCATAGCCAAGTGAAGACCATCTCAGACACCTGCACTCAGGCCCGAGGTCCAATCATCCTCTCTATGCGGACCTGCTGGGTAAAGCCACAAGGAACCAGAAAATGGGCTCCCACAATAGTGTAGTGTAACTGTATAATCCAGTAATAACTGCTTCCTGGATGAAGAGAGAACTCTGTAGTTTCTCAGTCTAAGATTTTGGACACCTCAATTATTGTGATCCAGGTCTGGCATCCAGAAGTTTTCAAGAAATCACTGGTAGTCTACAGTGGAAGGCTGAAGGAGCTGGAGTCTAGTGTCTGTAGGGGATCATGGCAGCACAAATACATGCCCTCACTCACCAAGCAATAGAAAGGCAAGGCAAGATCATGCACACTGCTTCTCACTCAGGCCTCTTTATATCTGAAGGCTGCCATTGGAAGGTGATGCCAACATCCCAGGCAGATCTCCTCTCCATTAACCCTCCCTACTAACACTCTCACAGACATGCCCAGAGGTGTGTCTACTAAGTTATTCCAAACCCAGTCCATGTGACTATCACCACCATCCACGTCAAGCAAAATTCAAATCAACCTGAAAATGACCTTCAAGGATCATCATACTTATAGCATTGCTGCAAGAGGCTAAAACTTGATTGGTCTACTACAGAAGCTCTGTATCTTCAACAGCTGGAGTTATGAATGTGTGAGGAGGCAATGTCCTTCATAACGTTTTACCTATTTTGTCTTTTTATTCATGTATGTTTCATGTTCTAAATTTTAAGAAAAAGAGACAATCTAGAGAAGACAAAGCAGTTAATCCAACCAAGATTTTTCTTTTGGGGTTGGCAAATTAAGGTTACTTAAAGAGTGTTACTCAGTTCCATGGGGGCTCCTCAGCCATTGGATCACAGTTGATGAGTTTCCTCTAGTTTGGCTATTTGCTCTAGGTAAGTGAGACAGTTGATTAGCCTTAACTGTTTGGGAGTCCCCCAGGCAGTGGAGCCAGGACCTGTCCTTAGTGCATGAGCTGGCTTTTTGGAGCCTGGGGCCTATGCTGGAACACTTTGCTCAGCCTGGGTGTAGGGAGGAGGAGACTGGACCTGCCTAGGCTGAATCTACCAGGCTGGGCTGACTCCCCAGAGGAGACCTTGCCTTGGAGGTGGGAATGGGGGGTAGATTTGGGGGGAGAAGGCTTGGGGTGGGAGGAGGGAGGACAGGGGAATCTGTGGCTGATAAGTGAAATTAAGTTAATTATAAAATAAAAATATTAAATAAATAAAATAGTGTTACTCAAACATGATAATTATCTCTTAAGTAGCAGGGTATCCTGGGGTGGGTTGAACTGTTTGAGTTAAAAGAACATCTTTTCTAAAGCAACAGAGTTACTGGTTAGAAAAGATGTAGTGAAGTGTTGAGGTATTCATTATGCTCAAAGAATAACTTGACTAAGAGCCTTTCTTCCCATTAAAAGTACTGAGTGTAAGTTCAAAATTTACGCAGTTTTACTTAAGGTGTCTGCTAAACTTATTTACCTACCTTTTTCGTTTACCAACTTGACTACATAATCAAGTTATGTCAAATATGGGCAGCCCTCCATTTCTTTATGTCAAAGTATTTTTTGTTTGTTTTTATGAGAAATGATAATAATGATATGTTAGAAAGTAATGATGCATTTAAAATATTCCATAGACTTAGTAGATCATTCCAAACTGAAAAATATGGGGTACAATTTATCAAAATAGATAAATAGAAGCATATGCCAAAAGAAAAATATGAAACAAAACTGAACATAAAAAATGTGACAATCTGTAATATTCAACATGTTGAGAAATGATTCTCATATAAATAATAGCTGTTTCCTAAATGTAAAATGCTATAAATTCTGGGAAACTGAAATAAAGTAAAGGAAAAAATCAGAGTAAGGCATCAGAAGACAGGAAAAATATGCTTTGTCTTCATACAGTATCATCAAAGAGACAGTTATTTATTTAAGCTATATGGCTGCTTCAGGTGAGGATGAATCTATTGGAGAGTTTTTAATTCCAGGTGGACATGGAATCAAATCCAGGTAAATCCAAGTAGTATTTGATGTCAGTTCAGAATATATACAGAAAAGGAGGCAATGCCTATTTTTGAAGGTTTGAGTAGTTTTGTAAAATAATTGTAGAACCTCTGACTTAATTCAGAAGAAAAAAGCCCAGGCCATTTCACTTGCTTATCTGACTGAGTGCTACTGTGTTATAAAGTAATTCTGTTATAGGAATAGCTACAAGTGAGACTTTCCCAGGTCCACCTGGAATTGAAAACTCTGCATTAGATTCTTTGTCAATTATATGTATGTTGGATAGTTCCAAAAGATTGCCACATTTTTTTTTTATGTTCAGTTCTGTTTCATCTTATCTTCATATTTTTCTTTTGGCATTTCTTTCTCTTTATCTATTTTGATGTTATATATCTTTCAATTGAACTATTAAATTCAATTTTCTACTCAAACTTTCTATTGTATTTTTAATTCAGGTTTTTATTTCTGGTTCTAAAATGAACAATTGAATCATGTTTATATACATAAAATACATAGTTTTTAACAAAAATTATCCAGGTCCCTGCCACAAAGCCTGACTTTGAGCCCATGATTGAAGGAAAGGGCTGATTGTCCTCAGACTTCCAGGTTTCATGCTGTGGTTTGAAATTTTGAAATTAGGATTCCCCTCTCTTCAGTTTCCCAACATTTTGGGATTACAGATGCAGACCACCACACTTCACATACTAAACAGCATAAAGAATTTCAGCAATGATAAATTTGGAAGAAAAAAATTTCTGGTGTAGTAATATGTGTAGACAAGAATGATTCAAAGTCATAAAAGTGTTTTTTGCTTGTTTTTTTGTATAGCTTCTTTGCTGAAAAAATTACTGCATTACAAGTATAGTAATTAAACTGGAAAACTTTCATACATTCAGAATCCTCTCTCAAAGACTCACCAATACATGATTATTTAAATGATTAATAGGTACCATTCCTTCTAACATCACCAATTAATATTTATATTACTCTCTAAGTGAAATATTTCATGAACAGTGTAATGATTAATTTAGTATCTTTTAAAGACTTCTTTAGATTGGAATTCAAAGAGAAGCTCCTTGTAAATGGTATTCCTGTGTCCTACGTTTTGACTCTCACAATTTACATGTGGCAAAATAGTATAAGTAAGGATACTTTCTGAAATATTAACATATTTATTAATAAAAGTAATGTATCTTTTCAAAGTTGAGAAAGGCAAATTTGAACGAAGTAGTTGTATACACATTGAAATGAAGGATTTAGAAAATGCATAGGAATCCACTTGGATATTAACATGAGTTTACTCTTTCTGTGTATGAACTCTTAGAGTATCACTAAATCCTTCAGAAATCAACACCCCTGTAGAACGAAAACAGTATTGTTAGACTTACAATATTATGTATCCTGGAGTGAGTCTCCATGAAGCTCATGAAGCTGATTGATGACACTTAAAAAGTGCTTAATTCTTCATCTGTATTAATTTATAATGTGACTGTTAAAATGCATGGCTAGTGTGGAAGAGAAGAACCACAACGTAACAGTGATGGTTAATACTTATTGTAGACTGGATGCTATCTAGAATCACACATGAGACAAAGCTCTGTGAGTGACAGTCATTTGAGTGATTTTCTGATTAGGTTCAGAAAGAGACGTTTGATTTTTGCCTGTTTGCCATTGCATTGTCCTTCTGGAGAGCTCCTCTACTCAGGTGCTGCAGCTGCCAGTACTGTTGATGCTGGCACAATCCTCTGCTGCCATAAGAAAAAAGCTTCCGAAGCTTTCTAATGTAACTCGAAGAGCAGGGGCTCTCTAGGAATCTCTTTGGCATTTGTTGCCACCTGAGTCTGAAATGGTTAAAATTTTTGGAGTGTATAAGGTACTCAATGTTTCATTGGTAAATTTTAGAGCAAAGGTTTATAGTAAAGTACAGGAATCGGGTGCTCAGGCATAATTTGTTTTAACGACTTCTGAAATGGGCTTTGAAGAACACATTCAAAACCATATGAAAAGAAGCATGTAGTGGTGTTACTGCACTATTGCCAAGTCTTTGAAATTATACAGCGTTTTTCCATTTTAAGCAGCTTTGAATGTTAAATTTGAGGAGCTACATACATTATGTTAACATCTCATTAGTTAAGAAACACACATATGTCCATAGATACTAACTTAACATAAAATGACAGAGTTAACCTTACCTTTGTAAATGAAAATATGTGAATTTTAGATGTGGGTCTTAATTTCTACAAAACGTACACACGGTCAGTCCATCCCCTGCTTCTTTGTACTGTCATTTCATGTTAATGGCTTCTCCTTCATAGCACATGCAATAAAATATCAAAATTACACAATCATTAAACAATTTGATTCCTCTGATTTCAGATTTTTCAATTACTGAGTTTGGTTTTGATGTATGTATTGGTGTTTGGAGAGCTTCGGTGGGTGTTTTGACTTAGTGTGTTAAGTGAAGCACTTGCAGTGCCAAGTTCTGCTCCGAGTACCTAGAGCTTGCCGCGCTGAAGTGTAACCAACATTTTCCACCTTTCACTTTCTTTTTACTGTAAATTTTTTTCTTTAAAATACATTGAAGCCTTCAGTCATAGGTAAAATAAGTTGTCTCGTGATCTCTTGCCACATAGCGAAAGAATGTGGGAATGAAATCTCACTTTTTTTTTGGTCATGAATCTCCTCCTTCATGTCTCTAGATCCATGCATTCCATGTTCTTTCATTTTAGTATTAAGTTTGTATTAGACATGAAATCTCACACTATTCATCCTGTGTGCCTATGGGATCATTCCCTGTGGGAAATTCTAATTCCAGCATTGATTTTACAGTGAAAAAATCTGTATTTCCTGAAGGCTCCCTAAGCATTAGTCATAAAGGAAGGGGATTAAGAGATCTTTCACTTCCTGTGTTCATGTTAAAACTGAGAACTACAAAGCCGAAGTGCCCCCGGGAACTCATGGAACAAATGGACTGTAGGAGAAAAAGAAAGAAAGATGTGAATCTTGTGTGTTGGAGAGTTAGTGCACCTTTAAATCTCCTAGTACCTCTTTGAAATACATGCTTTCCATTTGACAAGTAAGGAAAGTGGATCTCAACTCCAAAGACGATGACTGTGAAAAGTATGGGCATTCCGATGAGGGGAAATGCAGACCACTTTTATTTTCCTTCTGTTCATATCTTTTCTAAGGAAAATTGTGTATGGAAAATAGCTTTGAAATCTATGAGAAGACAGACAAACATTACTGGAAATGAATGCACCCACTGACTTGTTCTGTCTTGATGTTACTGTCATTATTAGTGACCAATGGCTTGTCATTATAATGTCTTAGACACAAAGAACTTCCTAGATTGACATGCAAAAAAAGGTTCATCCATTTGTTTACAAAAGTAAAACTCTTACATCATAAGTCATAAATGATAGTTTACTTCATGGTAAAATCTGAATGTCCATGGTTCAAGAATCTGGATTCAAGTTACTCCATATATCACACTACAGCACAAGAACATGTGTCCTAAGCTTTGTAGTAATAGGGAAAAAAGAAATTGTAAATCAAGGTTTTTTTTTTTTTAATACAGAGTTGTGGATATCAGGTAGGTAGGGTAGATAAAGATATAAAATTTTCTGGTTATAGAAACTCTCTGATGTCATTCTTAGCATTTGGGTTGATGGAAGACAGTTGCCTGTTCATATATTACAAAAGAATTTACCTAAGAAATCAGGATGTTTGGTCAATCACAGAACTGGACAATGAATGACCATCAAGGAACAGACATAGCCCAAGGTGATTGACTTCTGTGTCTGCACCGTCTAATTCCACTGTCACAAACTTTCTGGTACAGCTTTCATTTTATTTGTATTTTTTTTTCTGGGAATTTCTGTTTACACATTCCCAAGTTTGTTTCTTTAATCCTAAAAGTCAAACAATTAAGACTAATATTCTGCTTTGCTTCGGGGAGTCTAGTCTTCCACTGGCATGTGAAGGGTCTGTGGCTGGTAGAGGAGAGAACAGAGCCAAAGACGTGTCAGAAACATAAATTCTGCCTCAAGTATTACCCATGACCAAAGGGCACAGCCAGTGTTGCCTTTGTGCTTTACGTGGCTTTGTGTCATGAGAGTGGAGAAGAAGCTGGATACACAGACAGAAGGCCAGCTACTCAGGAAAGCGCGCGACTCATTCTTTCTTCCCTTTCTCCTCCTCTGCTCTCTTGAATTATTTGTGGGCCTGCCTCTTTGTAAATATCAAATATTTCTCACTCAGATTCTTCAGCCCGTTTCTTCTTGCCTGTGTTTCTTTTCACACTCTAAAGCTAGGGAGTAATTAATGCCTTTGGCTCTTGGTACTTCAGCTCAGTGTCTGGCAACACCTAATCTCAATCCTGATGATTTCCATGATGTTTTGGCCTGGACGATGGTTATGTTTATGTGTGTCTGTGTCTGTCTCTCTGCGTGTAGGTGTGAACAAGCATGGGCACTCATTTTTAAGTGCTTTTCATTGAAAATATATTTTTCATACATTAGGTTCAAATTATGTTTTCTGCTTCCTTAACTCCTCCCAGATCCCTCCAACTCCCCACCCACCAAACCTACACCTTTGCTTTCCTTTTTAATTGAGACGCTTTTACTTTATGTAGAATTCAATGCCTACATGTTTGGTGGTTTTACAAAATGTCTACTCTGATGGTTAGGAGAATGTTTTCAGACCATTCACACATATTTTGTTCTTTCTTTCTATCTGTCTATCTATCTATCTATCTATCTATCTATCTATCTATCTATCTATCTATCATCTATCTATCTATCTATCTATCTATCTATCTATCTATCTATCTATCTATCTATCTCCTTCAGACACATTGATTCATAGTTGGAGCTCACAGTTCAGCAAAACACAAGGAGAAACCTAAGTGAGTGTGTAGATTCATAAATGCTCAAAAGCTTTGTAAAGCTTAAGAAGATTTTTTTCATGGAAAGTAGCATTTATAAAATTAAAAAAAATATATTTTGAGATCTCAAGAAGCATAGCATGTCTGTTTATTTCCATTTCTATGGTCCCCATATCACACATTTCAACTCCAATACAGTATTCCAAAACTACACACTCACTAAGGCCTCTCCTTGTGTTTTGCTGAACTGTGAATGCTGCCAAAATAACTTGAGTAAAGCATTTTATTGAGACTGTGTGAACACACCCAAGAAATATAGCATTCATGTGATTTCCTCCTTGTCTTGGAGGGCAGTGCCTTCCAAGACTACTTAACTTCTACCTCTCCCCTCCAAGGCGGTTGCTGGGGGATAAACAGATTTTCTGTTTATAGAATTGATTTCCAACAAGTTCTTCGAATAACTTAATTGTGTACCTGAAGATCTATGTCGTAATTCCTGTTTATTATTGCTAGACATGCATGTAAGCTTTTGAAATGGAGTTATTTTGTAGAAAATTAGTGCAAGTTCTACAGGATGTGAGAAATGTTATTTCCTTGGCAGAACTGTCTCCCTGTTGTTGAGTGCCTGGCACACACACTTTGCTATCAAATTCTATCATTCTCCCATGTGAAATATATCAGTCAGACATCAAATAAAACAATTTGGCTGAGGCAGCACATGGACTCAGGGAAAATAAAATCAGTTTCCGTGATCAATTATTTTTGAAAGGTCAATTTAAAATGTTCTGGCTTGGTTAACATTTTGAACTATTTTCTTTTTTAGGGGGGAGGCAGAATGCCCTACTTGGTTGATTTCAGTAAATAAATGAAGTTTCACTTTGTATAATTCAGACTCATTTTTATCCAGTTTAGTTTTCCTAAAATAAAATTTATACCCACAGCAAAAATTATATATATATATGTGTGTGTGTGTGTGTGTGTGTGTGTGTGTGTGTGTGTGTGTGTGTATTCCACTTTAAAAATAATATGCACCAATTTTAAAATAAATCTTTGACACAGTTTGCAAAGGCGGAGAAATTTTCAGATAAAATATAGAATGCTTAGTTAAATTGAATTTCAAATAAATACATACTATCTTTCCTTTGGGTGTACATATATGGGTATCTAGCATATGAATGTGTGTTTGCATGTTTATATGTGTGTGGGTACTTACACACCTACATGTGGAAGTTAAAATTGATGTTAGGTATCTTCCTTGATTCCGTTCAGTTTTAGATACAAAGGCAGAATCTCTCAGTTGAACGCAGAGCTTAGCCCCCTTGCTCTAGGAATCAACTGTTTCGGCCTCCCAGGTGGTAGGGATAGAAATCCTGCTGACATGTCTGTGATGCTGAGGATCTGAATTCTGGTCCTCACTCCTGTATGACAAGTGCTCTACCCACTGAGCAACCTCACTAGCTTATTTTTTTCTTTCTAAAACTATATCCAATATTTTAGTTAGGGCATTATTATGCTTACAAGAATTAATTTTTCAGAAGGTCCACCTTCTCTGAGCATCTTGCATTTAGACTATTGGGTAGATCTTTTATCAAATGAGAACCAATAAATGGCATAGGAGAAAGAATCAAGGTTGCACCGCCAGTGAAATTTAGAACCCCTTAGTTTTTTCTTTCCTTTTGGCAAGGAGAAAACACACAGAAGCAACTTAAGGGGAAATGGTTTATTCTATACCAGAGTTAAAGCATAAGGTCTATCACATGGAGAACCAAGGTGGCAGAAAGTTGATGCAATTGGTCATATCACATCCAAAGTTAGGAGCAGAGAGCAAGGCTTTTGGCTGTTCCACTCCTTTCTTTAGTTGCACAGTCCAGGATCCCAGCCAGGGAATGCTGCCCCCATCGTGGGAAGATGTTTCTGCCTCAACTAATGCAATCAAGATAATCTCTCTAAAACATTCCACAAGGTTCATTTCCCAGGTGACTCTAGATTCCTCCAGATTGATAATTAACACTAATGATCACATGTTTTTGAAACTTGGATTCTTACCTGCCATTACTGTAAAGGCGAGTAGAGAGTCAGATTCTGTGATTTCTCTGGGAATATTCTAAGGGATAGGCCAAAATTCTGCTTGAATTTTAGAGATAAAAAGAGACACAGAGATTAAGAAACTCTTCAAAGGGAGAAAATAGTGCAGCTCATTCTTTCCTTCTGATCAGCCTGTCTCCAAAGACCACACCCATCCACCACTACAGGTGCCACTGTCATAAAGGGCATTGTTAAAACCAGGAAACATTTCATTCACAAATCTCACCACTTACCAAGTCAGCCTGATGAGATTCTTTTTTAAAATAATGTATGTGAAATATATTGACATCAAAATATAAGCTATGGACAATAGACACATTATTTATTTTCCTTAAGCTTCTACTTGTGTTTGAGTTTTAGGCCAAGAATTACAAAAGATGATCTCTGATTAAGAAACTGAAGGGACATAATATTGAATCACTTATACTGCAATGCAATGGTCAACCATCAAACTGAAAACAAATGATCAGATATGGACCTTGTATCAGTTACTCACAGCTTAGAAAGGGGTATGAAACTTGCAGACACAGAGAACTTTGAATAATTTTGTTGTTAAATAACATAGATCATTCATGTTAATCTATATGTATTTCGTTAAATTTGTGTGTCTGTATTATAATGCATATTATTTTATCTATATTTATTCTGTTGTTACTTATATTTCATTTAGGTTTCTTAAGGGCCCCAGTGATATATCTCAACATATTTTCTATATCCTTTAAAACTCCCTATACATTAAAGTATCTGGTCAGATTTAGTTCATGTAACCCACCAAACATCACTATTTGGGGGAACATTTGTTTGTATTCTGTTTTTCCTTTTTTACATATAAGTAAACTGAAGATCGGCTGTTCTGAATCTTGCCATAATCTTAAATCTGATTGGTCTTTATCTGTACAAAGCCATGGAATTCATTCTAAAACTATGCTTACCCTCACCTCTAGAATTATAAAGAAGTTATTTTCTATGAAGCTTCAAATTAGCTTTAAGACTTTAAACTTTCTTATGTTTCTTATAGTTGGAGTAGTTATTTTAATAATCTCTCTGGTTTTAATTTTATCTTAATTTATTATAATCTTATGGTATGATAAAAGGAACATTATTTCAAATTTAAAGTATTGTAAAATTATTGAGGTATCTTTCATTTATGTTCTTATGGACACAAATTTTCAATACACTAAAAAAACAATTAAAATGCAGCATTTTTGAGTGACATCTTTGACATTGAGCTGTCCATTCCCACAGGGACAAGTCAAGTCCTGGTCATGAGGTGTTGTTAGTGCACGGTCACAAGGTCAGGCTAGCAGTATTACTGTAATGGCTTGCTAAAACATATTTATAGTACAGCATAAAAGGTGTACATTTGCAAAGTGCTGTTTAGCTTTTAAAATCAATTTCCTTTGAGCTAAGTCCATGGAATCTATCTTGTTATTTTCCACAGAGATAAGGTAATGAATGTTACTTCAGTCTTTTCACTGCCAATGAAATAATTTACAAGATGAGAGAAACTCTACCTCAAAAACAAACATAGAGTTTCTATGTTAGGTGATAGGCCAGAGGACTGAGCAAAAATTCTAACAAAATACAACAGATGAGTAGATTCATAATATCCAGAGTAATCTCAGGAACAAAAATTAAGAGACATCATACAACAGGGTCATTTTACTTCAATTTTCTCAGATCTTGTCATTACTCAGTAAAATAACCCCAGGTAATTACACTAAATATTGTTTTAAGTAATTATCTTTAAAATATCATACGTACATTTTAAGAAGTAAAATCAGATTATTACTATAAGGAAAGATGGCATATTGTGTCCTTCAGAATATTATTAGACAGTAAAACTTTCTTACATATTTATCTGTGCTTTGTACTTGACTTTTCTGGCAAAGTACCAAGAATGTACCATAACAATAACTCTCAATATACATGTGCTCAATATTTTTTCTTATGCACCTGCTAATGAAGATGGTTTGCTTGCCTTTTCTGTCTCCAATCTCAAGAGCCATTAGACTTTGCTTTTAGATGCCAAAGTTCCTTAGGTTTGTGCACTCAATTCCTTTCTGATTCCTCAAATAGCTTATAAATTCATATGGTGGAGACCAAAATTGTGTGAATATCAGTTAAATCTTATTTTGGTAAATATACCTATAATTACCAATTTAATGCATCCATTAAAACAACTATCAGTTTTCAGGGTTCCATTGTTCATTATTAATGGAAGCTACAAATTGATTTTCTGTAGTTTGTATAAAGCCATGAAATTTTATCTAATTCGTAAGTCAATTAAATGTATCCTCTAACAATATGTGACTGAAACTGAATTTCCAGTCAACATCTACTTCTAGGGACTGAGAAATTAAGGCTTGTCTTTTCCAGATGTCTTTCAGAAGGGACTTATTCTATCCACTCAGATTGTGATGATTCCTGACTCTAGGTGTCACATCTGTGATCCTACTGTGCTAGACATTTTGTTGAACACACTGAACATGTGGTTTCATGGTGGCCAAATGGCCAAGTTGCTTCACAAGAAAGGTTTTGTTGACTGGGAGTTACCAAGTAGATCTCACTATCCAGCCATTCCAATGATGTATACATGCTTACTTACCTTACTAATTACATCTGCTTAGAATGCATGAGATGATTTGTTTTGACCATGGAGTCTCACAATTAAAACTTCCTTTAGCACTCATTTTTTTTTGCATTTGATTTGGAAAACAAACATAACTTGTAGATAGCACTATTAAACAGCAACAGCCTTAGGAAACTAGAGGTTACACATTAATATTTATTATGCCTATGTGCAACACTGGAATCCAGTTTATGTTTTGCACTGTAAATCCCCAAATGTGTTATATTATTTCTGTCAACTTGGATTGCCAACATGAAGCCAATATAAGCTGGCTTTACAGGAGTTTACACATAATCTTTAACAGCTGCATGTGAAAAGAATTCAGGTTTCAAAGTTGGGAACTTTGTCTGAATTAGTAGGTAAAGAAATAAGAATCTGAAAGGAAGGATTAGGTGATGTAATTTCTTCTGTTTGATACTAAAACTCCATGACATTCTGTATTTGAGAAAAAATTTAAAAAATTGCTGATTTGCACATTTTTGAAACTGAGAAATGAGAATAACAGAATGAGTTTTATCATAATTTTTTATATCTTGTAAAACTAGTGCTACTTTTACATGCTTAACTCTACATAACAATAGGCTTACTTTCTCTCTGCTTTTTATTTCCCTCTATGTTTTACTACTCTAGGCATTAAATCAAGAATCTAATATGTTGAGGGAAAGGGTCACATATCAAAAGCTTCTTTCTTGAAGAAAATATTTGGTGGATTCCCACATGTCTATTGAAATAAAAAGTAAGGAATACTGTGCATGTATCACAATATTCTTTTCAAGACTTTGGCAGGAGGATTGTTTAAGTGTGCCTGTCTATCTTGAAAGCCAACTGTGACTTATGAAGAGAGAGAAAATATATCTTTAAATTACTTCATGCAAGGTTAGGAAGCTTTCAGGCTTAACTGTTCATGCTAATTAAAATGTTGTGTTTTTCAGCAAAATTTTTATGTTGCACTTTATTAGTTTGGTGTGGAAATACAAGGAATACCCTCACCTTATCTAACACTAACCAGGTCAGCCATTTGACATAGAAGTGCTTTTAAATATATGAAGACATAGTTGGAATTGACAGTGCTTGAAATATTATTGTGTTGTGAGTCTGCCAATATGGGAAGGTTTTGTATAGGGCACTTACAAGTTTGGCTTCACTTGACCGCTAAATTTCTGAACTCTGGAGACCAAACATCTGGGTTGAAAGTATGGGTCCAGCAAACACTAAGACTTTGAGTTTGTTGAGTTTGTCACAGAATTTTAGCTTCAGTTTTCTTTTGTACATAGAGTGAGGATGTGTGTGTGTGTGTGTGTGTTTTCAGTAGATTTAATAATCAAGTAAGATGTCCTTATAGTTTAAGCAAATACTACCCTGTGATGGAACTCTACCATGAACTGATTCCCTAAGGCAAGAAAAAACAGTGAAAAATAATATTTTGCCAGTGTATAGACTCATCCATTTGACAACTTGTTGCTATATAATACTGGAGTGTAAGCTTATGTTTGAATAATGTATATAAAATACAGTCTGCTGTTTCTGATTAGGCTAGATTCCCAATTGCTAATGGGCAGCTGTCTGGCTCTGGGTATAGGCATCCTTGTTCTCTAGCCTCCTCCTACATATTTCTCAAAGATGAAGCTTCACATAGTCAACAGCATGCCATGCCTTGCCATTTATATACTCTTGCCCATCATATAGGATGTCCTAGTCCATTCAGGCTGCTGTTATCAAACACAATATAGAAATGGTTGCTTATAGACACAAGGAAATGAAAAAAATACAATTTCTCACATGACTGAACGATAAGACGTCTAAAATTAAGGCACCAGGAAGTTTTGTGCTGGCTAACTGATTCATAGATGCTGTCTTCTTGATATGTGCTTACATTAAGAAAAAAGAAGCTAGACATCTCTCTGTAGCCTCTTTACAAGAACACAAATGGGAATCTTGGCCTCATGACACAATTGCTCTCTCAGAGTGTACATTTCAATATCATCACACTGCTACTGAGTTTCTACATATGCATTTTTGAGGGAGAAGAGTCATTCAGAATATGTTTAATTTATGTGTAGACTCAGATGGTAGGGATGCTATGGAAGGGTTGTCAGTAGATTCTGAGAGAAGGGCCAGAGGCATGTGGTCTCAATTGCCTTCAGAGCTGAGGTTGTACGTGTGGGGACTGAGGGAGAGGTTTGATTTGTAAATTAGTAGTAGTTTCTGAGTGTCTCTCTTTAATCTCACATTATAAGTTATGAGATATCTTCAATGTGAATGGCAGCCCCCTTAGGTGATCCAGATTCATGAAGAAGATAATCCAAGTCCTTGTGAGTGGTATTGCTAGGGTTGAACATCGTTGTTTACTCAGAGAATAACTTGCTCTATCTATTTGATAAAAGAAGTTGTGTTTTGGATAAACAAAGTCTATTTATTGATGGTGAGTTCATACCTCCACTCTAAATGTTCCTGTGCACTCAAGAAAGTGATGGCAAAGGTAGAAAGTTCCACTATACAACTAATTAATAGCATCCTAAGGAATGTCTGACTGATGCCATTAACATACTTCTTCATCTTCCTCCTAGTAGCTGTGATACTTATTTGATAAATCTCAATATCCATTGTTTTCCTCTATTTAAAGTATAAATGTTCTCCCATCATGGATACTCTACTTTAGGCATGGTCTGTGCCCATAAAATGTCTCAATATAGATGTCTGTCCTTGCTACAATTTATTATATTTACCTTTTCTCTTCTAAAATCAATCCAGTTGATCACCTCATAATATCACTGGAACTTTTTTAGTATTAGCTGTGGTCTCTATACCGGTAAGTCCCACGGTCCCCACTCCACCCTGTATGATTTGTCTTAACAGTAACATCTTATGCAGACACCACTTTTCACATTTGAATGTGTGTATTGTGTCTCAGGACTTCGCTAGACTCAATCTCATCAGTATCTTTTATGGTTGACTGCTCTGCTTTCTTTCTATTTCCCTAATCTGATCCTACAGGTTCCCAATCTAACCCTTTTTTTGTCCGTGTATTCACACTCACTCCTTTAGTAATCTAACCAAGACTAGCAATCTAAAAATTTCCCCATGCCACCTTGACTCCTAAAATTCTAACTCCAGAACATCATTCCTTTCTCCTGATCTATATTCTGGTTATCTCTCGCATGTTTTGTTTTGTTTGTTTGTTTTGATCTGATTTGATTTTAACTGGTGTGTGTGTGTGTGTGTGTGTGTGTGTGTGTGTGTGTGTGTGTGTACTTGTGTGTGTGCTGACGAGTTCCTGTAGAGGCTTGAGGCATCAGGTACCTGTGAAATATAAGATGCAGGCAGCTGTGGGCTTCTCAATTAAGGTATGGGAACTGAGCATAGGTCCTCTGCAAGGCAAGTACACACTCTCAATCATCTCTCCAGCTCTCCATGACTATTTAACTTCTGTGCTAAATGCATGAGAGGCATCTCAAACCTAACATGTTCAAGCGTCAGCTTTGTGTCATTCCCTCTGACTCCCTTTACTATAACCTACAAAACAAAACAAATGATAACAAAAAAAACTGTTTTTTTTCCAGTTGTTTAAACAAATAAACAAATCCAGGATTTATTTTCATCTTATTTTATTTATAGTTTGACTCAGATCTACCAGTGTTATCCTTAGGATCGCCTTTTAAATACAGCTGCTATCATCAAATAGATAACCTTTCTTACTGTCTTTCTAGTATAAGGGACCATTATCAATCCTGTGAGTTGTTGAAATATCCTCTTAAATAACTCCTGACTTCAGTAAATTGGGCCTCAGTAAATTGCTCTGTATTCAGAATAGACCCACTGAGTGACCCCTCTTAAATATGATTCAGATAATTCTGTTTCTCTTCTAAAAACATCCCAACTTCTTGTGATCTTACTTTGCACAAAAGCCTCATCCTTTTCAATGGCATCAAGATCCTTATTGAGACAGTTTTCTCTTACCTCTTTGACCTTGTAACCTTTGTGACTTCTCAGACTCACTCTGCTTTGCTCAGACTGGCTTCCTCAACACAGACACAGCCTTAACCCCCAGACTTGGCACTGCCTTGTTTCTTCTGCAGGATGCAGTTTCTCTGACCTCTTCACAAGGTTGCTGTCAGTACCGTATTTCAAAACCTGCCACACCATTTGCTTCCTTTTTCATTCTTCATTTTTCATTGTATTTGATACCTTCAATTCTCCAAAATATTTTATTGGTAGATGTTGTTTGTTTTCTTGCAATCCCACAGGAATCTCATCTCCATCATAGTAGAGATTTTTGTCTGCTTTTTATTATTATTATTATTATTATTATTATTATTATTATTATTATTCATCTATGTATTTTACATTTCTGCCACTGCATCCCCCATCCTCCCCTCTCAGAACTTCTTCCCAGTTCCTCACTCCTCCACCCCCTTATTCTCTCTTCTTCCTCCTCCATCCAGGAAAGGCACCTATGAGTCCCCTATGAGTGTCAATAAAACATTCATCTCAAGTTGCAGTAGGACTAGGCACCTCCTGTGTGTTAAGGTTGGGCAAGGTGACCCAGTCTGAGGAGAAGGATCCCAAAAGCCATTGAGAGAGTCAGAGACAGCCCCTACTCCTGCTGTTAGGAGTCCCGTTATAGGACCAAGCTACACAACTGTAACATACATAGAGAGTGCATAGGTCAGTCTCATGCAGGCTCCCTGGTTGTCAGGTCAGACTCTGCGAGCCCCTGAGCCTAGGTAAATTGATTGCATGAGTCTTCCTGTGGTGTCCTTGACCCCTCTGGTTCCTACACTTCTTTCTCTGTACATACAGTTACTCTAACTCTACCTGACATACAGTAGGTGTTTAAGAGTATGTAAATACATTAATATGCTGATATTTTTCATTAGTTCTATTGCTATTTGGAAATAGGCAGTACTCTTCTTCTTTTGGATTCTATACAGAAGGATATGTAACCAAACATTTGCAATCTCATTTTTTCATAAGCTGTGCTTTTTAATAACTAGATATTTAGTAATCTGTTCTAAAATGAATAGAATAGCTGTATTGAAAACAGAATTATTGTTTTATTATTGTTAGTGTGATACATTAGCTCTCTGTCTCCAAAAAATTCAAACTTTAGCAAATGTATTTTAAAAAGAATAAGATAGCCATGTGATGCCTTTAATCCCGTTAATCTGAGTTTGAGGCCCTTGCATACAAAGCAGGTTCCAGGACAGCCAGAGCAGTTATACAAAGAAAACTTGTGTTGAGAAACCAAAAACATAAAAAGAAGAAGAAGGAAAGGAAAAATATATTAATTTTTATGTGATTACATAGTTGGTAAGATTTGTTTAGTTACTGTACTTTAAAATACTTCCTGAAAGGCAAGGGAAATTCTACATTCAAAGATACTAGATGCCTCAGACTCTTACACATTAGTCTATAGAATACAACAAATACTATTATGCGTCCTAAGAGAATAATAAAATGTAAAAAAATTAAAGTAGAGGCTTGTAAAATTGTTGACCAGGTAAAGATACATTCCACTAAGCCAGATCAACTGAATTCCATCCCTAAGACCCATATGGTGGAAGGAGAAGCCCTATTCCTAGAAATAGTCCTCTGAAATCCATGTACCTGCTGTGAAACATGTGCCCATATACTCACACACATGCACACAAAGTCAATACTTTAAAATTGTGATTTCCTTTGAAAAATGAAAGTATTCTCACCACACCTGAAAGTAGGTTATATAGTATCTGCTTATATGAATATTATTAGTATATATGTGTGTGTGTGTATATTTTATATATGTGCACATATACATGCATATATATTATACATGTATACACACAAGTTTTAGGTTTACTTTTATCCTTATAGTTATATTGATAAATAAAATTGAGGAAAGCTAACCTCATTTCCAAAATTCCTCATGGCATACCTTGGCACCTTCAGCAGAATCATATGGATGATTTCTTTTGTCAGCATTTAAACTCAATGCTTACCTAACAACTTGTAATCTGTACAAATGTGTGCAAAAAGTGGTATTCTAGTCTCTCTTTGCTTTAACAAACCAATTTTAGTTTGATAGATTTTTCTTTTAATCATACCAAAAATAACCAATTTTTAAAGTACTCTTTTTTCTAGATGATATTTCACATTTGTATATTCCACGGTTTGATCTTTTTATTTTTAAATGAATTGTTTCATTTGAATGGCAACTCTAGTTTAATTCTACAGTTTTAAATAAGCAATCATTCATCTACTCATGAACCTCACCCAGAGTAGGTTGTGATTCTGTTTTAAAATAAATATTTTATTTTAATTAGTTAGTCAAATAAAATTTATTTTAATTAATTAAATAAACTTTAAATATTTATTTATATAAAATAAATGGATTCTGTGAACTACATGCATGCCTGATGTTCATGAAAGCTAAAAGAGGGCATTGGATCCTCTGAGAAAGGACTTACGGATGGTTATGAGCCACCATGGGGGTTCTGGAAATTCTACTTAAGTTCTTGGGAAGAGCAGCTAGTGACCTTACCTGCTGAGCCATTTCACCAGCCACCCTCCAAATGGATCTTTACCCATATTTGTTCACAGCTGAAACCTACATTGGGTGGTCTCCATAAATTTCTACAAAAGTGTGAGGCTCAAATAATAAACATAGGATACTCATATAAAAGATCAGAAGTTGACAGAGATATTTCCTCATTTTCACTGATGCTGTCATATATGTCTATAATAAGTAAGTGTGTATTGGACTATATGATAAGAGATTCACTATAAATCTCCACATGTAAATTATAAAATTTCCTAAAAACCTGGCCAAAGTTTCAAAGGCATTAATAAACATTGGGTGGCCTATATTCCAAGTAAGGTAAGAGGCTAATAGATGGATTCTGTAGACATGTTGACCTAGGCAGCAATCAAAAAGCAAGGCCCTCTTAGCATCTCACGTTGTCGTTCTTTTTCTACAATATGAGTCCTCTTCCCTTCCCACTATTGCTTCCTCTTTTGCATGCCACCTTCACAGGGAAATAATTATTTTCAGGTAGTGACTCTACAGGGCTGCTGTGTCTCCCAAAGAGGCCTCTTTTTTTGCGTGTATCTGCTACTTGGACATTTACTTTTTGCCTATGTGTTTATGTTTATTATTCCTCTGGAAATGATCCTTTTTCCATGTAGATGATGTGTTTTTTAATGATTAAGAACAAAGATGCAGTGCCTCAGAAATCAGAAAACTGGCACATAAGTAAACTAAGGAGTAAGAAGACAATGTCAAGGTCACCGTGTATGTCTGTGATGGCTGTACACCACATAGCTTTGAGAAGGTATGGACAGAGACAGCTGAAGTTAATGGTCAAGGAGAACTGAACACACACAGTTTCCAAGTCTTGCAGTATTTGGACTTTACACGCACACATTAGTCTTTGATTTATTCTTATCTCTACATATGGGGACAAAAATGAAAAAAAAAAAGTAAAATAACACTTGAACAAAAGCATTACAACAATACGTCCATGGTGGGAAAATCAGAAGAGGGACAGTATAAATTCAATTCATGCTGTGAGTTGTTAAAATTATCGAATCCCTGAAGAATAAGAAAAAAGGGGGAAAAAGTCCGAGAGCAATGACGGCGCTGGAAGTTTTGTGGGGAAGGAGATCATTTTTTCCCTAATAGTTCATGTCATTTTGAAACTGTGTGCATGATTTATGTAAGAGATAAAGCACAAACTGGAGGAAGGTGGGTTTAAATTGTACTAGGGATTTCTGCCAAGCAAAGCAGTGAGGAAATTCCATAGCCCCTCAGAGTTCTGGAGGCATTCCATTTGAATACATTGAAATCCAACAGACATGTTTCACTCTCAGAAGACAGTAATTAGGATAGTCTGCTGATAGACGCCTCTCTTGTTTGAGATGACAAGGCAAGCTTTAATCAGTGTAAATGTCCCTTTAAATTCCAAGTGAACCTACGTGAATCCACAAATATGAAAGTTGTGAATTTTTATTATTTCTGTTATCACATTGGCTTTACCTTCCTTTTTGATATTATAAGTCAGCTGCCTATAGTTTTTACTCTGGCTTCTCTTTGCTTTGGAGTTTCTCCAACCTGTTGTGCCTGAACAGAGTCTAGAAAAAGGACTAAATACAGATTGTTTACTTTGGCTCATGACTAGGAGGAAAGGGGGAGAGGAGTGAGCCAAGCAGGCAAGCATTATAGAGTAGATCTGCTGTGACTGTGAGCCCCTGGGTTTGGGTCCCGCTGGGTGCTTAACTTGGAAGCATGAATATTGTGCTTTGGAATTGTATACGCAAGAAGTTTCCCATCAAAGTGTCCACTAAAGGAAACAAGCTTTAATCCCCAGGCTCCTCTTTATCACTTACCAAAGGTGGCACAAAGGCAAAAGATGATAGTTGTGTGTCCCCCTGTAATGAGATGCTACCACATTTTCCTTAAGGCAAAGGTGGTGGTAGGCAAAGATTAGGGAAAAAGACCATCTATGTAGATAAGAAACTTTTTCTTAGGGGATTGAGAAAGGGAACATGTCTCTTTACTCAGCCTAACAAGATGAGGAATTATTTGAAATATATATAATGCACATATAGTCTATGTATTGTTGTTTTAATTTTCCATCATATGTGGTACTGTGCTGTACAGAGACTCTTTGACATAGGCATAGGTATTCTTATATAACCTTAGACAGGAAGTTGAAGGGAAAGTATGGCTATTATGTTCTTGGAATTTGGCTTCAGTCTTATGAAAAAAAAAAAACACTCGCAAACATCACAAAAGAAATATGGATCTGTGTATTTGCCATTTTAGTGCTTGAGAGATACTTCTAAACATGAATTGAAGAGTCACTTTTTTGACTCTCTTAATATACAATATTATTCCTTAGGGATAGTCCTTATCCTTCTTACAGAGCAAGGAACTGTGATCAAACTAAAATTTGAACATTTAACCCGAAGTTTTCTTGAGGGGCTGGCCTTAAGTACATGTATGCAATAGCACTCTTGTTTGCCCATTTTGTAGCCAATTGCTTCCTACACTACAATGTTTTCAGGTTGAAAAGTTCCTGTCCTATCACATAGGAAAATACCATGGACTGCAAAAACATATGACATGTTTATGAGTTTTTCTTTGAACTTTTATTTTTGTCCCGGGTAGCAATTTTTCAGATTACCTTCCTACCTCTGTTTCTATATATGGAAAAATATTTCTGTTTAAATTTTTATTTAAACATGAATTGAATTCAATTCACTTATAATTTTAGCTTATTAATTCTGTTCTTTTATACACTGTCAGTAGGTATGAAAACGCAAGATTCCTCACATTGTTTGCACTGAATGTATGTAGCTGGAGTTTTTTCTCCAGGTCCCGCCAAGCCCCGGAAGTCCCTTAGTCCACTTATAAAATAAACATATAGATGCTTGTATTATTTAAACTACTTTATTATTTAAACTACTTGGCCATTAGCTCAGACCTATCATTGTCTAGCTCTTACTCTTGTATTTAGCCCATTTCTATTAATCTATACTTTGCCACATGACTTATGGCTTACTGGTACCTTACATCTTCCTTGTCCTGGCTGCAGCTCAAGGCAGTCTTCCCCTCTGCCTTCCTGTTTCCTCAATTCTCTTCTCTCTTAGTTCTGCCTATACTACTTGTCTGGCTACTGGCCAATCAGTGTTTTATTTATACAGAGTGATATCCACAGCACTTCCCCTTTTCTTCCTTTGTAAAGTTGGGGCATCTGTCTTAGCCCACAGGGCTAGAGTCTCTCGGTCATTTTTTTTAGTGTCCTGTAGAATGTCTGGCAGTTTTCTCTGTGAAGCAGGAACCTGAAGGACCATTTGGTCAAGCAAAGTTCAGTGGTCACCTTTTTATGGGTCCTGTATGTCCAGTCGATCAAGCAGTCCAGGCAAGAACAGTTTCTTACACAAATGGCTATGTTTGCCAAGGCGAAGATAAACTCCATATGGAGTGTCTTCGATGCCCATTCTCCTCTCTGAAGTAAATTGGTGTTGCCAGGAGCAGACATGTCTTACTGGCCAGAAAGTCTAATTTTTAAAAAATATTTAAATGTCATATTCTGTAGATCTTTGAAGTGTTTGAATATTACCTATCTATCTGAAATATATCTATGTACACCTAGAAGACTTAACTTACATGGCTATGAGTATGATTATTATAGATTACTAATTATTAACCAATTTTTTAATTATCCATTACAATTTAAATGAGCTGTACAAACATAACAACTTAAACAAGAGTAGAAATATACACACAGTATAACAAAACTAACTTTAAGTTTGTATCAATAAACTAAAATCTATACCAATGTAAAACATTTTAAACAAGTTATTGCTCTTTAAAATAAGTTTAGCAATTTACCCTTTTATCCTATCATATGTATATCATATCCCCTTTTCTTCTTTAGAAAGAGATTTTGTATATAATCAACCTGTTTTAAATAAACAGGTTGGGACATAAAAATCTCTCAACCTTTTTTTTTTTTAATTTTTTTTAGCAATATTCCTGGGTTTAGAGAGGGAGTGAGTCAATTTCATCTCCAAAGCCAGCTTGGTATTTTTGGGAATTTGGGCGTAGCTTTTCTTACTACTTCTTGCTGGAAGGGGGGCGCTGTATCTTATGGGGACACAAAGAAAATTTTAGGATTATGGAGTAGTCCATGAGGATGTATCGTCGGAACCAGTTGCCTTGAATCGGTTCCGGATGTTAGATCATCTGGGCCTTGGTGTCATCAGAGACCTTTGAGGGGGTCTTGGCTGGTCAAACCTGTTGTATCTTAATCTAGAACAAATCCATAGCCTCTGGCTTTCTGTGGAAACAAAAACAGAGCCTCCTTTCCAAAGCAACATATCCTTATATGCAAATTTTGAAGCCAAGATAACTTTAAAATATACATTTTGGCATAACATAACAGCTTTTGCAATCAAATGTTTTTCATCAGTTACAAATATCAAAGAGAAAAAATCCAGATTCTCTGTGTGGTAGCCATCTTTATGTGGTTTATTTTTCATATTACCTTGAACCTATTGCTTTAAACTATGGCATTCTAAGACTGAAACGGCGCTGTGGCTGTTGGCTCCATCCACTTCAGCTTCCCAACATGGTGGTGGTACATTTTCTGCCAGCTCTGGGAGCCATCAACTCTCAGAAATAGTGGGTCTATGTTTCTGTAAAAGCAGTGTGTAGTCAACAAGAATGTAGCTCTCTAAGTTTCAGCTAAAGACTTCAGTAATTTGATCAAAAACTCATGGTGAAATATCTGAAATTACTTTAATCTAAATATTTTTGTCTCAATATTTCACATCATTTGTAAAAGATGCATTTAAAATTTCCTTTTTTATTGACTGTGCTACTTACAAAATTATTACAAGCTAATTTGTAAAGGGAATTCTTTTTCATTTAAACTTTTTATTTTGGGGGAATTTCATGTATGAATATTGTATTAGATCACCTCCAATCCAGATACATTTTATGTGTGGTTATTGGTTGATTGGATATAATCCACTTTATTTAAAGTTTTGAGTACTCTGTATCATTCATTTTCTTTTAGAAGCAATAAAAGTATTAATGGGAAGCTTGGCACAATCCATTTTTTTTAGTACATTAGCAACTGTTTTCTTTAAGTTGTGCCCAACCCTGGAGACATTTTTCCTAATCTGCTTCATGATAAAAATCTCCCTTTCTGAAGCCTTTTCAATTAAGTTATTCTACTCAGTTTTGCAAAACAATTTAGTAAAGTAATAAACATAATGCATTCTGCATATTCTGGATGGTGACCTAGACTGATATGTCTAGCAGTACATTGAGTAAAACAAGAAATATGACCTGACCTCATTTTTTCCTTTAGCCATTACTGTTGGCATATACATGAAGTCATTAAAGTCAATGGAACTCCAGATTTCTCTTACTTTTATTTAATACTTTCCTTTCTTATCCCATAGCATAGTGTTTATTCAATTAAACAAAACTTGCTGAGGAAACAGATGCATAATGGTTTATATGGAAAAATGGAGCATTAAAAGTATTTGAAAGTCACAGAAACAGAGCCAAGATCTAGACTTAGCCTTGTTATCATTATTCACATGTGAGTTGGCAACTAAGATGCAGAAACTGGACAGATTTACAGAGCTCAATGCTTTTCAAAGAATATTTGGGCAAAGTTAGGGGAGTTGATTCAGGTCCAACTCCTCAAAAATTGAAGGACACAAGATTTGATAAAACACCAAGAGCTGACACAGTCATTCTTTCTTCCATCTATGCAAGAACCCACTTCTCCCAAGGACTATGGAGACCCATCACATTGATAGGACCACACATTTTAGGCTATCTCTAAAGAAATAAGCTCATTTACTGAAGACATATTGTTATGATTTTCACAGAAGAACTGAGTGAAAGCTCAGCATCCTGTTTAGTTGATACTGAAATCCAAGCCCAGCACTGCAGCTGCACCTCTGCCCAGAGGTGATTTCTAAGACTCACATACAATCATGGTTGTATTTCATCCTTTTGATGATATTTCATTAAAATAACAGTTAGTGCTAAGTTATATTAATCCTGCAGGAAAAATGGGTGGGAGGAAAGCATAAAGATAAACTACTGAATCTATTCTATTGCAAAAAAAAATGGTCAGGTATTTGTGTTTCTAATCCAGGATGTTTTTAGCCATGAATCGTTGTATGTATTTGGTTGTCTGTTTCACTTAATAAAGTAACTCTCCTGCAAATAATCACATTTTCTTGCCTTTAATCTACTTTCACTCTTATTATAGTTATTGTTTACTACAAAAAGAATATTTACTGGTTTCATGTATTCATTTATGAATCATATTTGCTTGTAGGTAGTTACCTGGATCTCTCTAGCAATCATACTGTGAAATTGTATTAAGCAACATCCCAACTACTAAATTATTTCTTAGGACACAATGGATTGATTTTTCTACCAAGTTATTCCTAGAAATGGGCTAGATATTTTTTAGTTGTTGCCACAGAGAGCCCCTAAACTTTATAGTCTTCCACAATGTGATGGTAAGCTCCTACTTTTAAATAAACCACATGCTCAATGACATAGAGCATATAGATATCTAGCTGGTATTCAACTTGAAGATTCATCTCCAATGACTAGCTTTATAGTGCTACAAGGTCTAATATGTGCTACCAAAGGAGAAATAATCATCAATCTCACCAAATTACAAAGTCAGGGAATCACAATAATGATCTGTTTATGAGAAATATGTCTTCTGGTGTAATGGTAGTACAAATATTACGGGAATTGTTTGGATTTAAGGGCTGCTTCATGGAATGGAACCTACACCTGACACTGTTAATGAGGCCAAGAATATGATACTACATATGTCCAGGGCCCTCAGGGAACATCTCTTGCTATTATGCTGCTAAATGAACACAGAAAGAAAAAGACTCCTCATTTCATATTACTATATCCATAGATTATTGTATCCCTCATCCCTCATCAGAGAAGCCTCTTCCAGTAGATGGTAATCAGCACAGATACCCACAATTGGACAATGAGAAAGGAGTGAGAGATTTTAGGGCTCTCAGTCCTAAATGAGATGTCTTTATCACACCTCTCCCTCTCCTTGAAGCTCGGGAAACTATGAGGAAGAGGGAGCAGAAAAATTCTAGCAGCCAGGGTTGATATATGACTTCAAGGAAACAACATTTTCCAGACACAATAGGGAAGATACATATATTACCTCAAAAGAGATAGACAACAAACACAAGGTATGCACAATCTCAAGATAGACAAAATCTCAGCATGGAGAAGGAGAGCTAGATACAATGTCCCAGCCCTCACCAAGAAGCTATTCATAACTGGCAATTGCTGGCAGGGGGAACATCAGTTTTCTTCAGTTGTGTGACTTTGGATATATCAACCATACTTCAGTGGAAATCAACGCTCAAAAATATCCAACATAAATCAGAATCCATGTGCTTTGTTTGTATTCTGTTTCTTTAAAATAAAAACAAGTTCAGTGGATAAAGAGGTGGATGGATAGGGATCTTGTAGGTGTTGGGAGGGAGGAAAAAACATGATGAAAATATATTGAATGGAATTTTCAAAAAATCAACGAGAATTCATTAAAAAGGGATAATGAGGTCAAATAATGTGTTCTTATGTCGGTCTTATAATGTTGTGCACTTATTTTTGGTTAGGAAGCAAATGAAAGCAAGTGTACCACAAACACAGTTTGTATGAGTTGTCTTGATATAAGTATTATTTGACTTAGCTAAGCACATATCCTTAACATCATTGTTGATTTATTTTCATCGTGAAACAGCTAGTTGTTAGAAGCTAAAAGAACGTGTGGACAGTAAGGGAAGGAGATAGCTGGCAGAGTCTTCAGGTTTAACTGGTTGGGCCTTTACAAGGCTTCTAGTAAATTTTTAAATCCTTTGAGTCCTCCATAGACAAGCTCCAACTAATAATAAACTGAGTTTCAGACACACTAGTAACATGTAAGGAGACTCCTCTATTGAAAAGAAGGAATTCTAAACCAACTTTTAAGCTAGATAAAAACACATGTTTTTATTGTTGTAAGCTAGTGATTAAATTTTGCCAATAACATTTTTACTTGCATTTCACAAAGATGAAGGAAAATGTCGCTTCATTTGTTATTTAAAACCTTCATCAAGATGTTTAATGAACTATTCTATGCTGAAGATTGTGGTAGATGGCAAAAATTAAAGTCTCCTTCAAATGACTCTACTCTCAAATAATTTTGTTTTCAAAGGCCACATCTCTTGGGTAATGACTAATTTTCTCCTGATGATTAGTAATCACAATTATGTGGAATGGCGACTCTCAATGACTTTCTCCCTCTGAATGAAAGAACATATTTTGAAATTGGGACCCTGGGATGTTTATTTCTTCTAAATAGTTTTTTTTAAGGTGCAATATGTATATAAGATTACAAATCATTTCTTATGAGAAATTAACATAAGTGCAAGTATTTGTTTAATAATTTCTAATGTAATTAATTAGAACTTGAAATTTTATTTTCCAAAGATTTATTTTCTTCTCTCTCCCTCCCTCCCTCCCTCCCTCCTCCCCTCCCTCCCTCCCTCCCTCTCTCTCTCTCTCTCTCTCTCTCTCTCTCTCTCTCTCTGGTTTTCTCTGTATAGTTTTGGTGCCTGTCCTGGATCTCACTCTGTAGACCAGGCTCTCCTCGAACTCCAGAAATCCACCTGGCTCTGCTTCCCGAGTGCTGGGATTAAAGGCATGGGTCACCGTTGCCCAGCAACAATTCTATATTTTCATTTGAGTGTTTGGATGTTTGCATCAAACATTGGAAACTAGTGTCGATACTTTTATTTCCCTGTGGACTTATTATTTCATCCAGCTCTATGGTACTGTAAAGCGATATCTTGTGCTGTGCGCATTACATTAGCATTCTTATCACTTTCTGAGCCTTTGTGGCTACCCAAACTTTCAGCCAGTTTCCATGTAGGCAGAAGTCAGTTTCTGCATCTATTTTGAAATCTTGAATTCATCTGTGGTTAATAAAGAGATGCAAAAAGAAACCCAGGGAATTTGGAAATAACAACAGACTGAGAATACATCACTTTCCTTCCATGCTCCAGGCTCTATATGCTGTGAGACTAGTTACGAACTATGTGTTGTGAGCTTTGTGATACATTAGAAATTTTTTTTTTGGGGGGAAGCATTTATTTAGCTTATGCTTGCATATCATAATCAAAGTTCATAATCAAATAAGGTCAGCAGAGAACTCCAACAGGGTAGGACCCTGGAGGCAGGAGTTGATGCAAAGGCTCTGGAGAAGTGCTGCTTACTAGCTTACTCCCCATGGCTTGCTCTGCCTGGTTTCTTTCTTTCTTTTTATTACTCTTTATTAAGAAATTATCTACTCACTCCATATACCACCCACAGACCCCCCCTCCTCTCTCCTCCCTCCACCCACCTCCCAGCCCTCACTCCCAAGCCACTCCACATCCCCACATCCCCCAGATCAAGGTCTCCCACGGGGAGTCAGCAGAGCCCGGCACACTGAGGCTAGGAAGGTCCAAGCCCCATCCCACTACACCAAGGCTGTGCAAGGCATCACAACATAGGCACTGGATTCCAGGAAGCCTGCCCATGCACTAGGCATGGATCCCGATCCCCCTGCCTGGGAGCCCCCCAAACAGTTCGAGCCAAACAATCATCTTCCATATCCAGAGGACCTAGTCCAGTCCCATGGGGGCTCCACAGCCACCAGTCCACAGTTCATGGGCTTCCACTAGTGTGGCTTGTCATCTCTGCACGTTCTTCCATCATGATCTCGACATCCCTTGCCTGTAGAATCCCTCTTCTCTCTCTCTCTCATCAATTGGATTTCCAGAGCTCAGCCTGGTGCCTAGCCATGAGTCAATGCATCTGCTTCCATCAGTCACTGGTCAAAGGCTCTGTGATGACAGCTAGGTTATTCACTAGACTGGTCACCAGAGTAGACCAGTCCAGGTACCCTCTGGACCACTGCCAGCAGACCAAGGTGGGATCATTCTTGTGGATTCCTGAGAGCCTCCCCAGCACCCTGCCTATTCCTACTCCCATGATGTCCTCATCTATCATGGTATCTCCCTCTCTGCTCTCCCACTCTGTCCCTGTTCCAGCTTGACCCTCCCATTTCCCTATGTTCTCATCCCCCACCTCTCACCCTCTGACACCCCCCCACACCCAGTCCAACCATGCAGATCTCATCCACTTCTCCTTCAATGGGCCATCCATGTGTCCCTCCTAGGGTCTTTTCCTGTTATCTAGCCTCTCTGGAGCTATGGGTTGCAGTCTAGCCATCCCTTCCCTCACATCTAGTGTCCTCTTATGAGTGAGTACATACTATGTTTGTGCTTCTGAGTTGGGGTTACCTCACTCAAGATGGTATTTTCTAGCCCCATCCATTTGCCTGCAAATTTCATGATATCATTGTTTTTTACTTCTGAGTAGTACTCCATTGTGTATATGTGCCACATTTTCTTTATCCATTCTTCAGTTGAGGGGCATCTAGGTTATTTCCAGGTTCTTGCTTTTATGAATAATGCTGATATGAACATAGTTGAGCATGTGTTTTTGTGGTAAGATTGAGCATTCCTTGGGTATATGCCCAAGAGTGGTATAGCTAGGTCATGAGGAAGACTTATTCCCAATTTTCTGAGAAACCACCATACTGATTTCCAGAGTGGCTGTACAAGTTTGCATTCCCACCAACAGTAGAGGAGTGTTCTCCTTGCTCCACATCCTCTCCAACATAAGCTGTCTTCAGTGTTTTTGATCTTAGCCATCCTGACAGGAGTAAGATGGTATCTCAGAGTTGTTTTGATTTGCATTTCCCTGATGACTAAGGATGTTGAGCAATTCCTTAAATATCTTCCAGCCATTTGAGATTCTTCTGTTGGGAATTCCCTGTTATGCTCTGTAGCCCATTTTTTATTTGTTCAGTATTTTGAAGTCTAGCTTTTTGAGTTCTTTATATATTTTGGTGATTATCCCTCTGTCAGATGTGGGGGTGGTGAAGATCTTTTCCCATTCTGTAGGCTGTAGTTTGGTCTTATTGACCATGTCCTTTGCTCCACAAAAGCTTCTCAGTTTCAGGAGGTCTCATTTATTAATTGTCGCTCTCAGTGTCTGTGCTACTGGTGTTATATTTAGGAAGTGGTCTCCTGTGCCAATACGTTCTAGACTACTTTCTGCTTTCTCTTCTATCAAATTCAGTGTAACTGGACTTATGTTGAGGTCTTTGATCCACTTGGACTTGAGTTTTGTGCATGGTGACAGATATGGATCTATTTGCAATCTTCTGCATGTTGACATCCAGTTATACCAGCACCATTTGTTGAAGATGTTTCCTTTTTTTCATGGTACAGTTTTAGCTTCTTTGTTGAAAATCATATGTTCATAGGCATGTGGATTAATGGTATTTTCTAGTCCCATCCATTAAGGGTTTTCAACTCAATTCCATTGGTCCATGTGTAGGTTTTTATGCCAGTACCAAGCTGTTTTTATTACTATAGCTCTATAGTATAACTTGAGGTCAGGGATCCTGATGCCTCCAGAGGTTGCTTTATTATACAGGATTCTTTTAGCTATCCTAGGTTTTTTGTTTTTACATATAAAATTAAGTCTTGTTCTTTCCAAGTCTGTGAAGGATTTTGTTGGGAATTTGATGGGGAGCACATTGAATCTGTAGATTGCTTTTGGTAAGATTGACATTTTTACTATGTTAATTCTACCTATACATGAGCATGGAGATCTTTCCATTTTCTGATATCTTCTTTGATTTCTTTCTTCAGAGGCTTAAAGTTCGTATCATACAGGTTTTTCACTTGCTTAATTAGAGTTGCTATAAATGGCGCCCAATGTGTTGGCAAGAGTTTCCACCTAAAACCTGAGAAAAACGATTCTAAAACGGAGCTAAAAACAGTTCCTAGTTGTTTCTCTCAAGTTAGTGGCAGCCTGCGTGTTTGAGCTACTATGGCGGGTTTCTGGCGTATGCGCTCAACCTGCAGTATGGCTGGAATGAGGCCTCTGCAAGTGGCACATTAAGCTGCATGTTGGATTAAGCCTTTGCTAGTACAAAACAAAAAAAGAGGTTTCTGGGCTACACGCTGCTTTGATAGAAGCATAGATCCACTATTTCTGAGAGTTGATGGCTCCCAGAGCTGGTGGAAAAGGTACCACCGCCATGTTGGGAAGCTGAAGTGGGCAGAGTCAGCAGGCTTAAAAGGCTTCAGTTTAAAGCAATAGGCTCAAGGTAATATAAAAAATAAGCCATGTAAAGATGGCTACCACACAGAGAATCTGGATTATGTTCTCTTTGATATTCGTAACTGAAGAAAAACATTTGATCGCAAAAGCTGTTGCGTTATGCCAAAATGTATATTTTAAAGGTACCTTGACTTCAAAATTTGGATGTAAGGATATGTTGCTTTGGAAAAGAGGCTCTGCTTTTGTTTTTACAGAAAGCCAGAGGCTATGGATTTGTTCCAGATTAAGATACATCAGGTTTGACCAGCCAAGACCACCTGAAAGGTCTCTGATGACACCATGGCCCAGATGATCCAACATCCAGAATTGTTTCAAGGCAACTGGCTCAGATGATACAGTCTCATGGACTACTTCATGATCCTAAAATTTTCTTTGTGTCCCCATAAGATACAGCGCCCCCCTCCAGCAGGAAGTAGTAAGAGAAGCTACGCCCAAATTCCCAAATATACCAAGCTGGCTTTGGAGATGTGTAAAAGTTAAAACCTTCCTTTTAAAAACAGAAAAGAGAAAGTGCTGTGGAATGGTCTGTGTGTCAAATTGCTCTGATTGGTCAATAAATAAAACACTGATTGGCCAGTGGCCAGGCAGGAAGTAGGTGGGACAAGGAGAGAGGAGAATTCTGAGAAGTGTAAGGCTGAGGTAGAGAGACACTGCCAGCCACCGCCATGACCAACAGCATGTGAAGACGCCGGTAAGCCACCAGCCACATGGCAAGGTATAGATTTATGGAAATGGATTAATTTAAGCTATAAGAACAGTTAGCAAGAAGCCTGCCACGGCCATACAGTTTGTATGCAATATAAGTCTCTGTGTTTACTTGGTCAGGTCTGAGCGGCTTTCGGACTGGCGGGTGACAAAGATTTGTCCTGACTGTGGGAAGGCAGGAAAACTCTAGGTAGTTGCCTCAAGGTATTTTATATTATCTGTGGCTATTGTAAAGGGTAATGTTTCTATGATTTCTTTCTCAGCCCATTTATCATTTGTATATAGGAGGGTTACTAATTTTTTTTAGTTAATCTTATATCCTGCTACATTGCTGAAGATGTTTATAAGCTGTATGAGTTCCTTGGTCAAATTTTTGGGGTCACTTATGTATACTATCATGTCATCTGCAAATAGTGAAAGCTTTACTTCTTCCTCTACAATTTATAGCCCCTTGATCTCCTTTTGTTGTCTTATTGAACTAGTTAGAACTTCAAGTTCAGTACGGGGAGAGTGTACAGCCTTGTCTTGTCCCTGATTTTAGTAGAATCACTTTGAGTTTCTCTTCATTTAATTTGATGTTGGCTTTCGGCTTGCTGTCAATCACATTAGAAATTTAACACTGACAAGGTCATTTAACTTTTCTGGTAGAACATAGTTTCAAAGCTTACAAAATTTAAGAACAAAGCAATTTATCATTTTGTATTGTGGTTAAAAAAACATGAGACATGCCTTTAATATATTTATGTCTGTTGTATTAATAATGAAGGTGTATATCTAGAGTTTTTTGTTTTGTATATTTGAAACTTTATTCCCAGTGACTAGCAACTCCCTGTTTCCCACAGTTCATTTTTAATGCCTCTTGTACACCTGAATTTCATTTTTGACAATTTCAAATAAATTTTGAAAACAGCATTTTAATTCAATAATATTTACTTTATGAGTATATTTGTATATGACACTACTTGAGAAAAATTAAGAACTTAACCTTTCAAATTTTTTAAAACTCCAACAGCTGTTTCTTATTTAAAAAAAGATAGAGTGATGTGAAAACACAGGCAAAATGCAGTTATACCAGCAGTAGATGATGCAATGGACCCATTGGCAGCCCCAAACTCATGCCACTTGTAAACTCACTTGTCTAAACATTCTGTTTTAAGAACCTGGGACTTATGCAGGGATGCTTGGGCTCAATCTGGGAGGAGGAGACTGGACCTGCCTGGACTGAGTCTATCAGGTCGATCTCTGTCCTCGGGGGAGGCTTTGCTCTGGAGGAGGTGGGAATGGGGGGTGTGCTGGGGGGAAGGTGAGGGGGACAGGAAGGGGGAGAACAAGGGAATCTCTGGCTGTTATGTAGAACTGAATAGTATTGTAAAATAAAAAAAAAAAAGAATACTGTTTGCTTACAAAGTCATGGCCAGAGTTTATCATTTCATTTGTATTTCCTTAATCTAAGACAAAACGCATGTTATTGAGAATTTTAGAAAACTAATTACAGCAGGATTTCTATTGGGTAAAAATTACATTAAAGTATATTTTAACTTACATAAATGTATTGGAATGATCAATTTATGATAAAAATCAATCATGGTCCCTTCAGACACCTGTCACTTAAAAAAATGGCTTGAGAGGAAAGCCTCCTCACCTTTTATGCCAGTACACACACACACACATACACAGACACACACACACACACACACACACACACACACACACACACACACACACACAGAGAGAGAGAGAGAGAGAGAGAGAGAGAGAGAGATTATCATTTTTATTTCCATAACCTGAAACAACTACCTTTTGCTTTTTGCTTTCACAAAATGTAGATTAGTGTCTTTGAACCATCTAAAGTAGGCATAAGGAAAACAGTTAAAATGAGATGCAGACTAGTATCATGATGAAAAGCATACACCCAAGTGCCCAGTAGTCTCAATTGTAGTTAGAACTTGTACATTTCCTCACAATTTGGCTTACAGATACTCATTTAAGTTTTTTGTCTCTTAGGTTTCTCATCAGCACTCTGTAGATGTTGATGGCTGAATAATATGATGATAGATTAACAGAAATTTAACACTTAAAGCAGTTTCTAACCTTCAGTTAGTACTTACTCAGTGCATGATTTTCATCTGAAGTTAGATGATACTATCAATATGATAAGAAATGTACTTGGAGAGGAAAAAAAGGAATTCTTTTTCAGCATCGATTGTGTTAGATAGCTCCACCAGTATGGCAATCTTTGGGTTATTTACTCTCAAGTTTAATAAATTTGAAAAATGCCCCTCCAGGCAACATAGCAACATTTATTTATTTGTTTGTTTGTTTATTTACATCCTGACCTCAATTACCCCTCCCACCTTTTCTCCAGTCACCCCACTTCTTTCTGCCCACCTCTTCTGTTTCAGTTCAGAAAAAGGCAGGCCTCCTATGGATATTAGCCAAACATGGTATATCAAATTGCAGGAACACTAAGCACCTCCCCTCATACTAAGGCTGGACAAGGCAACCCAGTAGGAGGAATATGGTCCCCAAAGCCAGCAAAATAGTAAGAGACAACCTCTGCTTTCACTGTTAGGAGTCCCACAAGAAGACCAAGCCACACTACATCTGCCACATGTATTCAGCATGACTAGGTCCCATGCATGCTTCCTGGTTGTTGGTTCAGTCTCTGTGAACCTCTGTGACCTCAGGTTACTTGAGTCTGTGGGATTTCTTGTGGTGTCCTTAACCTCTGTGGCTCTAACAGTCTTTCTGCCCCCTTTTCCACTGGATTCCCAGAGGTATGCCTGATATTTGGCTGTGGGTCTCTTCATCTGTTTCCATCAGTTACTGGATGAAGCCTCTCTGATGATAGATGGGCTAGGCACCAGTCTGTGAGTATAGCAGTCAATCATTAGGCATTGTTACATTGACATTTGTTTTCTCCAGTCATATTTGGTCCTATTCTAGCTCTCTGGGCTATCCATCCTCTGGTTCTTGATGTCCCAGGCAGTGTCAGGTGAGGGCTCACTCTCATGGCATGGATCTCAGGCAGGACCAGTCATTGGCTGGAGATTCCTACATCTTTTTTACAACTAAATAGCTAGAGAGTCTCAAAGCAGAAATATTGTGTTAAGTGAAAAGAACTTAATGTAGTAATTCACATTTAATTTTTAGATATAATGCATGCAAGTAGTTGGAACAATAATAATATATGATATGGACTGCAGTCTAATTTGAAATTTGAGTCTCTGTCTAAATGCACTGCCATGATAAATAATGACATGATACACAGAATTATAATGAGGATGACAAATGTTCAGGAAAAATGTGAGTTCATGATCCTGTATGGTCTTCTTCTTCTCTTTTTTTTTTTTAACAACAAACTTGAGAAGTAGCTGGACCTAAGTTAAAAAAACAAAACAAAACAAAACAAAACAAAAAAACTAAAAGAAAGTCCTTAGTGTTGGCTTCACATGGAGAAAATACCAGATAAAGGCTCATAAACTGTAGCAGTCACCTCAACTGGTTTCACACATCGGTACCAAGACCAAGGGTTTCATGTAGAGTTCCTCTAATCAGAGTGGGGCTAATGATGAAAAGTGAGCTTTCTAAACTGTGTTATCTATTAATAGTTCATTGGAATACTGATGAATCCTTAGAGGAAATACTTTGAATAATTAGGAAGGCCTATTCGATTACCACTCATGTTAGCAAATTGGTAATTTACATGATTTCTTATAATAAGCCACCCTACTTGATATCTCAAGTCACCTAACATACAGAAGCTAGCCATCAACTCTTACTTGCTTAACACTTCCTGAACTCCAGATTCCATAGGCACAGTCCTTTTGTCCTAACTGACTCACTTCTGTGGAATTTTATTAAGTGCAATAATAGTATTTTCAGCAATAAACCCCATAAGGTTCCAAAGGAACTAGAGTTATATAATGACTTTCTCTTCCTAACAGAAACTCACTTCAACACTATTCGTTATCATTTCACTGACCATATACTCATTTAGTGACTATAACTTTTGCTTATTGGGAAGTTCTCTAAAGTCATTTTGGAGTCAAAACTGGAGGAAGTATAGTCAGGTCTCATAAGAGATAACAATGACCCAAGGAAGCCTGTCCCTTTTCACCTCTGAAGTTAAAGTCTCCTAGTGCTGCAATTTTCTCATAACATGAACCAGACATTTAGTTCATTTGCAGGGAGGACCGAGAATAACTGGACTAAAATTATTATTTTCTGAATGCATGTGATCTCCAGACCTAGCTTTCTTCACAGTCATAGTCTTCCAAGCTCTATTTGAAGCTAAAATTTTCAAGTAAGATATTCACTGTCATTAAATCAACCTTTTCAAGGTTTAATATCTTTCTATTAGAGTGAAGTCCTCAGGGGTATAGGCAATTACTTTAAGTTAGTAATATGTTGAGTAGAAAACCTTCACATAAATTATACCATGCAGTATCTCTTCCTTCCATGGGCATCTCTAAGATACACCGAAGACCAAGTCTTGATTTGGGATTCTCACACTAATGTGTTGTATTCCTACTTTGGTCATAATATCAATATTTGTAGCTGGAGTTTTCTCCCGTCCTGCCCAGTCCCACAGACCCCACAACTCCTTATTAAACAATCACTCAGAAGCTCATATTAATTAAAATGCTTGGCCTTTAGCTCAGGCCTACCACTGTCTATCTCCTACACTTAAATTCAGCTCATTTTTATTAATCTATACCTTGCCATGTGGCTCGTGGCTTACCAATAACTTACATCTTGCTACTCATCACAGCGGCTGGCAGCTTTTCTCTGCCTCATCCTTCCACTTCTCAGAATTCTCTTCTCTCCTTGTCCCACCTATACTATCCTTCCTACCTGGCTACTGGCCAATCAGCATTTTTATTTATCAATCAATCTTAGCAATGTATATTCACAGCACACAGGACATCCCACTGCAAATGTTTTTTATAATTTAATTAATTTTTTATTTTGTGTGTATGTGTTTATTTGATTTTTTAAGTACTTTTGGAGGCTACCAGGTACTATATGGTGTCTTCCTCTATTTTTTACTGCTTTATTTGACAGAGTCTTACCCTGATGTAGAGTTCATCAATTTGGCTAGACCTATTTACCAGCAAGCCTCAGGGATCCTCCTGTCTCTTTGTCTCCAGTTCTGGGAAACAAACACTCACCACTATGGCCAGCTTTTACAGGGGTCCTAGGAAACAAATTCAGGTCCTCACGCTTGTGCAGCAAGCACTTTACCAACCGAGCTATTTCCATACCAATCTTAATGCATCGTGTTCAATCTGTTCATCAATGCTTTTCCCAATGTGCTTTGTGGTCATTTGAAGTGTTGCTGGAGTTTTCTCCAATCCACCCAGCTCCTGTAGCCACTCAGACACAAGTAAACACACAGAGACTTATATTACTTATAAACTGTATAGCCATGGCAGGCTTCTTGCTGTCTACTTCTTTTATCTTAAATTAACCCATGTCTATTAATCTATAAGTAGCCACGTGGCTTGTGGCTTACTGATACTTTACATCTTACTTCTCATGGTGGCAGCGTCTGGCAGCATCTCCTGACTCAGCCTTCTGCTTCCCAGAATCTTCCTCTCTGCTTATCCCGCCTATACTATACTTCCTGCCTGGCTACTGGCCAATCAGCATTTTATTTATCAATCAATTGAGCAACACATTCACAGAATACAGAAAGACATCTCCAGCATTGAAGAAAAAGAACTGGGTCTTATTCTCCTGGCACATAGCAGAGTGTTTTTCACAAAGTAGATCCTCAAAATGTGACATTGACTAAATTTTCCATAGTGAGTCACTGAATCAATTATAACACTCAGTGCTCTGGTTAGATGGAAAAGAACTCTGTGTGATTTAAAGGGTCAGTTACAAGTAGGTATAACAGATGGATATGTTTATAGAGTGACATTTGATGTCATGCAACATAAACACTATGAATTTTTGTTTAGTCATCAAGGTCACTTTTCTGGGAAGACAAAAAGTGGGTAGGATGGGAAGGGTTTTTATTATTTTTCAATTAATTCATTGCTTTCAGTGCTGGAAATCGAACCCAGAACCTCATGCTTGGAAGGAAAATACTTTGCCTCCAAGCTAACTCTAGTTCAGTTGACTGGCAGGTTTAAATAAACTAATCAGTATTTTCAAATCTGTCTGCACAATTTGAAGTGTTTAGAAAACTGACAAAGTCTTCAAGCAAAGTTCCTAGGCACTTCCATTCATAAACAGGTTTCCTCATTTTACCTGTATTTAAAAAGAAATTAAGAAACAGAAATTAATAAAAGAAAGTGGAATTATTAAAATTTCATCAAACAGGATGAGAACAGAAGTCTAATTTCTTCCATGTGAATCTGTGCATATCTTACTCTTTACAGAAATGATACAAGAGGAAGTGAGACAGGTTACATGGTCCTTTCTGGGGAAGAAAAAGCTCTGAGCCCTAGGTTGCCTTTGTGCTCTGGTACAGCAAGCTTAGATCCAAGCCTGGGATGAAGAACTTGAGGTCTTAAATGGCTTTATTTTTTTCCAGTGTACAAAGCCATAAATTATGATCTTCTGTGCAATAAAATTTTAACAGTACTCTTTATAGGTTTCTCTAGAGTTTTCCCCACAGTTATGCCCTCTGTCAGTATCATGAGCTACCTTCCACCCATTCCTCCAGTTTCCCAAGCATGCTAAGACCAAAATATACAAACCTCCTACAATATCTCAGATGTGTGCTCAGTGTTTAATAAGAAGGAGATACTGTTTTTCTGTTTAGGTATAATTGAGTCATAGGTTTTAAGATTTATAATTCTCAAGGCTTGTTCCAAAAGAAGTAACAATTTCAGGAAAATAGAGTTGGCAGAATTGTGGGTCTGTATTCTGGAGTCTTAGGTTAAAGATGTAGCTATATTAACATGTGAACATTCCCATTCACATTACCAACGTAAACTTCTCATTTAGACAGTAAGAGGTTGAAGGTGGAGTGGTAAAGGATAGCCCCATGGCCCAATCCCCATAGCTTGTGAATATTAACTAATTTGGGAAAGGCAACATTGAAAGTATGAGTAAGTTAAAGATTTAGTATAAGAGACGATTGTGGGTCCTTTAAACAATAATTGCTCATTTTAAGAAACTTACAGAGGAGACACTGGCCACACAGAAGTGAAGGGTGTGGAGACAGAGCCAAGCTTGTGGTCCACTTCAAGCCATGAACTCTTAGTAGTACCTGACACAGAAAGAAGTGGTCCTAGATGGATCAACCTCCACCAAGGCTTCAGCTGTTTGACTTTTTTCTCTCTGTAACTGTGAATGAGCATATGTACACTGTTTCCTTATACTTGATGTGTGGTAAATTTCTGCAATCACTTAGGGAAAGTAATAAATCAGTAAACATTGGCATTTCTTTGAATTATTTAATCTCATAGATGTCTATAGCTTATTTGCAAGGTGACAAATTAATCTGTCTCATTCTTAATTTCCTTTGTCAGAATTTTATGAGATAAATGTTGGGGCTTTTGCTGTTGTGTTTTGTAAATGAACCCATTTTTTAGGGATAAGATGGAAGATTGGGCTGCTTAAATAATTGCTAAAAAATGACTTGGACATGACAGCAAATGATGCTCCAGGAAAAGATGTTGAAGAGAGCAGAGCTCTGGAACTTAGGTGTTCTTCAAATGGAAAACGAGGTGGACATTGTGGGCTAGTAATCATTAATACTTTTTGTACATTTTACTTAAAAAATTTGAGTTGAAATTCAAGGTATGTCTTTTTATGGCAAAGCTTATTGTATCTTGTTTTGTCCTGATTGGTTATTGTCTCTCAGAGGCATGCTCTTTCTGAAGGGAATGAAGGGGAAGTAGATCTTGGGTAAAGATGGGGAGTGGGAAGCTGAAAGAATGGAGAGAGGGGAAACTGTGATCAGGATACATTGTATGAGAGAATAATCTATTTTTAATTTTAAAAGAGATTAATAATATTCTAGATAAAAATGCAAACTCATAGTTAACCTATTTTCATACATATAAAAAGTTTTATAGATTGACATGAACCTCCAAGAGAATGAACCAAAAGAAAATGAAAATCCTGTTAAAATTTGTTTCCGATTATATTCAAGGAGCCAATGATTGGAGAGTTTGATCTACAGTTTTCATTGACTATCTTTGGTTTTTAATCTGAAAAAAAAAACATATGAAGCCTCCAAGGTAAAATCTAACATAGTGGTTGCTTAGCAATCACATTAGTTTTAGCTGATCATATTTAAAAGATACCATTCCAATGATTTTGTTTTCACAAACAGCTGTTTATTACCTAGCAACATGTACTTTTGGACTCTGTAAGTGGTTGATAATATATACATTTCCAGATGATGGCTATAACTTATTTTTGTAAATATATATATTTGAAATTATAATTACATCACCCCCCTTTTCCCTTGCTCCCTCTAACTCCTCCCATGTACCCCTTTGCTCTCTTTCAAATTCATGGCTTCTTTTTCTTTTACTGGATATATATCAGAGGTCAGCTGAGAGCTGAACAATTCTAAACCAGGAGGGATTCATGTAGAGTGCATTGGGAAACCAAGGCAAGCTATGAATCATAAATATATATGACATGTATTGCAGCCTTATGTCTATGAAGCCATCTTAAATATGCAATACACAAGAAAAACAATTATCCTTATAGAAAGGGTTAATAGTGGCTAGCTATAAATAGGGAAGGAATTGGAGAAGACTACATACCAACAACCTTCAAAACAATATCCATCTGACACATTGCTGCTTCTGTAGGTAAAAACAATCGACTTGACCTTTCAATTATTTTATTGAAAGCCTAGTATTGTTCTCTAGACATATCATTGGGTTTCTGCATTCAAATTGCCATGTTCTGCAGAAACTACTAACAGATTTGCCAGGATTCACTGATACATTGATAATAGTCTACGCTGCTATTAAATTCAGTATTCATATGTTCTGTTGGGTAGAGTGGCACTCTCCCTTTTCAGTATGGCACACAGCTTTGAATAGGTCTCCTCAAGAATCAATTACTAATGAAAGGCACATTTAAAAATCTAGTGAGTGGCCGGGTGGTGGTGGCACATGCCTTTAATCACAGCACTCAGGAGGCAGAGGCAGACATATCTCTGTGAGTTTGAGGCCAGCCTGGGCTACAGAGTGAGTTCCAGGAAAGGTGCAAAGCTACACAGAGAAACCCTGTCTTGAAAAACAAAACAAAACAAAAAATCCAGTGAGTGTACGAAGACTTCTGTTAAGTGATCAGATGATTTGTTTTATAGATAGCATGTAACAAGGCTTATTCTGATCCCAATTCCTGTGAGGCAGGTGTCCACACTCCTTGAGAGTGAGCTAGAGTCACAGAATCTTCTATGATTAATAAAATTCAGTAACTATAGCTTTTTGAGGCTAGCTTTGGGCCAATCATGCATTTATATTTGAAAAATTAAATGAAGAGCTATTTTCACAGTTCACACTTAGGTAAATCACTACATTGGAGGGTGAACATCAATCAAACTACAAGGGAAGTTCCCTTCCCCTTCTTCAGAGAATGCTGAAATGATTCAGTCCTAACTATTATCCTATCAGCATGTACTTGGCCATGGATACGTGAATACCCTACATGCATGTGCATATTATTTATGATGGCAAAAGTAGATAATTCTAAAAATATACAGAATCTCCTGACTACCACTGTGTACCCAGGAAAAGTTGAATAGATTTAGATAATCATCTCCATTAATGCAACAGAGTCAGATATGAGATGTGTTCAACCTGAAATTGAGGTAAACAATAGAAAATGAACTAAGGAAATTAATAATAATAATAATAATAATAATAAATACAAATTAATTTTTCTGTTAATAGCACTAGAAGAACAAGCATGGCATTTTTCTTAATGGACTACATGAAGTTTTCAAGACAAGAAGTAGAGAGCAATGCCATTCCTGCTTTTGGGAAACAGAGAAGCTGACTCAACTCCAAAGGTGTTTCACAAGAGAACAATTTTAAAAGAGCTCCTTCTCCCTATTCTGCTGCCATTCACAACAGCTTGATTAAAAAATGTACAGGGTTCAAGCCAGACAAATTCTAGGATGGACAATGGAAAGTGGATAAAAAGTCCAACCCCAAGCAAGAAGCTATTTGCAACTGATAGCTGCTAGGAAAGGGGAAATCGGTTTTGTTCACTGGAGCAACACTGGGTACACCAACTACACTCCAGGGTAGTCTGCATGTTCTGGAATAGTTGAATAATACAAAATGTTTCCTGTGGTGTGTGTGTGTGTGTGTGTGTGTGTGTGTGTGTGTGTGTGTGTGTGTGTGTGTGGTTTTGTTTTTGTTTTAAGAGAGAAAGTTTCGAGGCCAGCCTGGTCTACAGAGCGAGATCCAGGAAAGGCACAAAGCTACACAGAGAAACCCTGTCTCAAACAAACAAACAAACAAACAAACAAAATAAAGAGAAAGAACACAAAGTTTGATGGGTGGGTGGGGAATCTGGGAGGAATTGGGGGAGAGTATATGATCAAAATATATTATTTAAAATCTAAAAAATAAGATTAAAATGAAAGAAAGTTTGCAGAAAAATGTTAGCAAATCACCTCTGTCTCCATTTATATGTTATCTAATTTATCATAATCTGTAACTTCCTAATTATAGATCTCTAAAATTTATCAGAATGTCTGGATTTGAAGCCTCTCAGTAAGAAATGCAAGGAAAGAAATCATAGTCAAATTCTTAATCTGGGCTTGCCTTGTTTTAAAAAAAATCCTACATTAATTTATTTATGTTTGTAGATCATATGCATGTCATCATTGCATTCATGTGTTCATCAGGGGACAACTTGTAGGAGTTGGTCCTCTCATTTCATCATATGAGGGTTCTTTCCTTCCTCTGCATGAGTCCCAAAAGCTTGAACTCAGCCACTTGGATTGGAGACAAACACCCTGCATCTGAGCCCTATCTAAGGCTTCTTGATTGTCTTCTTAACTTCCCCCATTCTCACCCTCTTCCACTTACATCATCCTGCTCTGCTACCCTTTGCTCTCCATGTCTCCCTCCTTTGCTTCATTCCTTTTTCATTTTTTTCCCATTTCTTTCTCTTGGCAAAATTTCAACTGTCCTTCCATTTCTGGATATTTTACACATTGATGCTTTTACACATAGACTATGGTCTGCTGTTAGGCGGCAATTAAATTTATCTGCTAAAGACAAAAGGTGACTTGATAAGCATTGTTCAGAAGGGAAAACTAAGACCTCCTCCTCAGATAAGGCAACTTCAGACAAGAAACAAGGGCAAGGACGGTAACGAGCCCTGCCACTGCTCCTCCAAAGTGGTGCTTACGAGCTCGTTTATTCTAAGTTGTGGGAATTAGGTAACTATCAATAAATTCCACAAAGATTGTGTTAAACCATAAAAGACTTGGCATGTTTATACAAATTTAGCAGAGACACTGAAAATAAAATGCAGTGTATAACAGATAAAACATCATTTTAGGCAGGAAGATGCTCGTTGGAAATACATAGACACGACATTTTTATGTGTGGGAGGCATTTATAAAAGCAAGCATCTTCCAAGAGGCTGTGTTAGGAAAGGAAGGGCAAGGTCCGTGAAAATAGAAAGTCTGGAGGGAACAGAGGGATTGAGAGAGCATACACCAGGTGGGTGTGACAATTTCAGCGGATAGTCTATGAGATCATTTGTTCATCTGTAAAAATTTATGCTCACTGGGAAGGTTGGGGACTTCAAGATTTGAGTCTGTTGCTATAGGGAATCAAATACAAAATCAAAAATGAAGTTTGAATCATTTACCTTTCTGATGAAATCAATCAGTTAAAAGTAATTTTCCCCCTTAGGCATACACATTTATCCAGAAAAGAGGGAAGGATATAGTGAGTGAGAAATTTCCAGGGATGGAATTCTGGAAGGAAATGTGGACCCTGCTGGAGGCATTAGAGATACATTGCACAAACCTTTCAGTGAATTGTATATGAATGGTGTAACTGTTATTTAAAGAAAAACAACATCAGAAGGACATGATGGTCACGTGCAGCTAATTAGGTTTTCTGTGCAGATCAGAGGACCAGGAAATATTCCTGTTGAACCAGTGGCCAGAATCTCAAGGCTTGAAGAGAAGCAATTTTAAGAGACAGCACAAGAAGGTTGTGAAGTTTGACAGTCTTAAGAAGTCTGAGGCCTCAGTGTGAGAGAGACGATAGGAAAAGGACAAAATGAGGCTGTGAGCCTGGAGCTGTGAGAAGTAAAGCCCGGAGTAATAGGAAGGCAGGTTTCTTGAACTGCCCATACTCCAATCAGCATTTCTGTTACTGAAATATACATGCCTATGAATCACATACACTCCAGCTAACAACCTCAAGAACTTCACTGGTTCACCAGGTTAGGTTTGGGCAGAATCATTTCTTCAGTTCATCACCATTGCCCTGCTTGAGATGAATAGACATTAGTTCGCATATCCCCAGGAAAAGTTCACACAGCTTCCTGTGTTGAAATACTAGTTTAGTCAAAAAAGAAAAACAGACAAATTGGGAATACAATTTTCTAAGAGAGAAAATTTAAGGTGGGGTACATTTCTTAAGTTGTGTTTTAGGTCAAAGAGAAATGAGATCTCCAAACTTGATTTTTGAGACTGAGTATCAGGATCAATGGTGGAAATCATTAAGCAGAAAATTTTGATTAAAGCATAAAACCAGTTGGAATGGTTTCCTCTTGAATTCCATGTCATGGAAAGTGTTGACAATAGAATGTAATTCTTTCATATGATTTTGTTCACAGAACAGCAGAATAGGTGTGGTCAGGAAGTGTGTTAGAAATACAGACGTTGACTCTTCCTAAAACCTGAATTTTAATCATTTGCATTGTAATAGCATCTTCTTGTGACTATTAGATGACTTTTTTTTTTTTTACCACATTGATCTAGAAGATATTCTTTCACTGAGTAGATAGGTGAGCATACAATCTCTTAACAGTTTGTCATGTACTTTGACTTTGAAAGTAATTTTCTTCTTTATTTTTCTCTGATATTCAAACTCCAAAGGGAAATAAGACTGTTCAACATTGATGTTTGTATTATGTTTGGCTTTTGTGAGATTGTTTTGCTGTAGCATCACATCAGTGTTCATTTACACAGTGAGAACAGTGATGTCTTGCATTTCAAAATAGTGTTGTGCTTCACAAATGGTGTAACTAAAATATGCTAACAGTTGGTTGAGAACAGCATAAGTCATGGTATCTGAAATGTCCTGTTACTACCTAGCCAGTTCCAGATCCTTAGGTGACTATCAGTGTTGGGACTTCAGGTGTCACTGGATCATTTTCGCCAGTCAGAATTCACTTTTCTGGGCTGGTAGAATCTTACTTGTGATGGGCACACAGGCAGACTCAATGCTTTCTTATTTTACTTGTTTGGTTTTGTTTTTCCTTGCTTTTCTTGCACACTCTCCATTTGTTTTCTCATACTTTTATTATTGACATTGTCTAAATTCTAGAATTTTCCTTCTAAGAAAACTCCTCTCATTTGGATTTGAAAAACCTGTTAATTGTGGCAGTGATTCATCTATTAATAATAAAAGTACATTGATAAACTGTGGGAGTAATTATATTTTGTTGATGTTGAAAAACACATTCCTTTAGTTTTTTCCCTCCAAGTAGAAGGAATTTTTAATTAGCATAAACACAACACAGCTTCTCTGTAACAGAGAACTATCATAAAAATGAATAAGGCTTTGAGTTACAAACTTCTCGTGACCTGGTATTGTTCTGTATGTGCATAATAACTGGCTTGTATGAAAAATCTCCCCTGTCAGCAAAGGCATGTCACAGTTTACAATGCCTCCATTCCAAAGGGAGACTTATCACTACTTCAGAAAGATTTATGACAAGCAATACCCAAGAATTCTTGGTTTTATATAAAAAACCATGATAAAAATTTTGAAACTGTTTACTTCCTTGAGTTTGCAAGAGATTTACTCTTTGTGACTGGCAATGTGCTGGCGGCACAGCTGGAAGCCTGCCAGGTCCAATCAGATTCTGTCTAATAGTAACTCTATGATTGACAAAAGCCAAACAAAACACATGTCTATGTGGGCTCAAACATGAGAACACTACCAACAGCTGGTTTCTCTGTTTGCTTGACAACCTCAAACAAATTCTTTTTGTCTTAATTCATCACTCAGCCATTGTGTGAGACTTACCTGATCTTCTCATAGGTGACTGTCTAAAGTTTGAATATATTCTATATTAAAAAGTGACTTGGAGATTCATTTAAATATTATGGAAAAATAGTCAACATAATCCCTTATACCATATAGAAACATATGTGTATACTATATTATATATAAAATAATTATATATGAATATAGTATAAATATATTATATATAATAAATATAACTATATATATAACTATATATATAACTATATAACTATATATATATATTAACTATATATATATATATATACTTACATATATGGTACTTATTCATTCATTCATTCATTCATTTAGTTGAGATAACAATGTAGCCTACACTGGCCTCAAACCATGTATCTAGGTCTGGCTTTGAGCTTGTAATCTTCCGGCCTTCTTTTTCCAAGTTCTGGGATTACAGTTTTTTACTTCCACACACACCCAGCTCTGCAAAGATTTTTTTCTTTTTAATTTTGAAGATAAAAGAAACATATTTTGAAATCTTGTTGGTTAACTGGCATCCCTTTGGGTTCTGAAAATTTGAAGCATGTTCTTACTTATTTACAAATTGTACTTTTCCTGGGAATGATGACCCTTTTCTTGTTGTTTCTTAGGCAGTTTTGATGGCAAAAGTTCTCTCTTCTTTTTTTTAATTTAAATTATTTTATTTCATGTATATGCGTGTTCCTCCTAGACATATATCTGTGTACCATTCTCCATAGTTCCTAAAATGTGAAGAGGCCAAAATGAAAGGTATCAGATCCCTTGAGACTGGAGTTACAGATGTTTGTGTGCAACCATGTATTGTTGGGAATCAAAGTCGGGTCCCCTGAAAGAGCATCAAGTGCACTTAATGACTGAACCTCATCTCCAGCTTCAGTTCTCTCTTTTTTTCTAATCATATTTTAAGACTTACATTCTTTTCTCTTGGTTGTCGTCTGGAATTCTTGCATCCCGTACTTTCAGGGTGCTGAAACCCCACTCACCTCAGTGTATGTAACTCAGTCTTATACACTCCTTAACATTTTCACTCCTTGCCTGGTACACGCACCTTTTTGTCAAGTTTCATCACCTACAGCACAGTCATGTTTTCATACCTGCATTCGGTATGTTACCTTCCTAACTTCTCTGGTGGTGTCTCACCTAGAGATTCTCTCTTCCAGCTCACAGTCTTCAAAACATGAAAACTAATTCTGATTTCTCTATTCTTCTACTGCTGTGTCCAATCACATTTTTGCATTCTTTTATCATCTATTAATTATTTCATCTATGTTGTTCCTCATAAGGACTGAGAACTTTGTAGATATCACTTTCAAGAAAGGAAAGAAAGCTTTTGTTCATTCAATCCCTGTGAAGTACAATGGATGAAATGTTGGCAGAAATATGCATACTCTCACCTCTGAAAGGAGAAACCATGTATTTGAAATACATTTTTCCACCATTGACTGGGCATATCATAGCATCATTTTAAGACAAATTAAGCCATATCAATTAAAATGTGTAAAGATATCCCATTGGTCATATTCTTGAGGAGTGGCAATTCTCTTTCTAGAGAATGAAATGAGGAGAGTAAAAATCACAAGATACTATGATAAATCTGAACTCAAATAATGGCCACTTGTTCTGAGTTCCAGAAGCCCCAAGCATTTGACCAAGAACAACTAAATGGGAACTTTGGTTTACTTTGCTTCTTATAGGTTTTCCAAGAGACAGCAGGTAGACAGGCAGGACAGCAGTGGTCCTTCAATCCATGATTGAATAGACTTCAGCCAAGACATAGTAATACTGATATACAAGAGAAGACTTTTCAGGGATTCACCAGAAATCTAAATTTGGAAAACATGTATTGTGTTAATGCCACTTCAATTTATCTGTATTGCCACAATATTTCGGACTTGTTAAAACTAGTATGAACATGCTCATCAAAATATTAACCTTACTGGAGTTCTATGTTTCTCAAATCATTTATTTTGATGTTCACCCCAAGTATTGAAAGTAGCCATTATTTCTTCATTTTTATCAAAAAGCCTAAACCTAAAAAGTTTATGTAACCTTCTAAGTTTCCATGCAGTAGACTACTGTTTGTGTGTGATGTGTGCATGTGTGTGTGTGTCTTGTGCATGTACATATGTATGCTTGTGCATATGCGTGTGTGTGTTATATGCATGTTGTGTTTGTGATATATGTGTACTGAATGTGCATATGCGAGTGTGTGGCCGTATAGGCATGCTTAGAGGTCAGGAGATGATAATGATTGTCTTGTAGCACTGTCAACTTTACTGCCTTGTGGCAGGGTCTCTCACTAAACCTCGAGATAGGATCATGGCCAGCAAGCCACAGTGATCGCTTGTTCCTGCACCACATAGTACAGGGATTACAGGTTCCCATGCAGTTATGCTTCATTTTTATACATGGGTATGGGGGATTAGAACTCAGGTCCTTAGGAAATGATTCTCACAGCTGAGCTGTCTTGCCAGGTTGTAGAATCACATTTTAACAACATGGGAGATGCTGATAACTCAGGATTTCTTGGAACTCTTCTTCATCTCACAATGGCTTCCCTAAGAAATCACATCCTTCAATGCTCGTGACATACATCCTGCAGTAGCATGGATCTCTGAACTGGTAGCATAGTTTAAATGTAGTTTACAATATAGCACAAGTTTAACAACTGGAAGCTTCATGGTCTTAAAAATAATTGTTTTGTAATTTCTTACTAAACAAATGGTTGTTGCCTAGTTAAATTCCTCAGGCTGGTCTGTGCAACAGGGCAATCCTATTGACTGACTATAAGGATGATAGGTCTATTATTCTTCATAAGCCATTTAAGAACCGTTTCTGTTATTTCATGTGAAAAATTCTAATTAAAACACCACAGTTCTTAGTTTGAGTTCCTTTGATCTACAGCTAGACAACAAGAGTACTTACTAAGACATCCCATATGATCAAACCTTCGCAACTGTTACATTTTCTAGTTTCACAGCTCACTTGCTGATATCATTATTCTAGAGCAGTTTGTTTATTTTTAAGCAACTTGTATTTTGAAAATCTGAAAAGTATTAAATTTAATTTGCAAAGCTGAAAAAAGGACTATATTAAAGATATTGTTACAATCACAATGAGTAGTCCAATTGTATGTTCTATTAAAATGTCTCATGATGAGATAAACCATCATAATAGATAGGGGTAGGCCCTATGCTTGAGTGGTCATAGAAATACAGAAATCATGTTTTAGCTTCACAGTTCACAAGCCTGTGCATTTCTTTTCAAATAAAAGAAAATAACTTAGTATTATCTAATTTTGAGGGAGGCTTATGCATAGACCTTATCATTAGTGCCAGAATTTTCTTGACCTGAGACAAGATGCAAGTGAAAATGCAAACTATAAGTACAGACCTGATTGAGTATTATAGTAAAAAGGCAGAAAATGGCCATAATTTCGTTTCATCTCATAGATGACCCTGAACAAATATGTCTATCATAATATAAGTGTGATATAATTTGTGATTATAATGAATGCCATGAAGGAAATAAACTTGGTGCTGACAAAGCTGGGAACATGAATTTGCTGTTCTGTTACTTCTTCTCCATGTGAGAGTTGAAGACATGTCATTTCTCTACTATATGTAGACTAAGGATGATCAGGCCATACCATCAGGCAAAGATAAATATGCTTATCTACAATAAAAACAAATTCAAATTCCTCCCTCTGTAAGTCACAGTGAAATACTGAAAATTTCAGAGTTTTAAGAGAACATTTCTTGCACTTCTTGCAGTAAATGGAGCAAAATCATTTCTTCCTTCCTTCAAATAATCAGTCATCTCCATTATCACCAACCTCAATACCAACCACAACTTCAAAGGACTTTTAAAAATATGTGCCCAAAGGAATGTACCTATGGTGATTACAGGGTGTGGGGATGGCTAAAAGCTCCTTAAGACACTTGGCAGTTTGTAAAACACAGCTACAAACATTTTCCCAAAACCTTACAGCAAAGAGCTTCCATACAGATGGTTATCTGTTATCTTCTTTGTGGTTTACGAGTGTGCCAACTTTAACAGATGAATTGTTTGGCTTTTAAAGCAGCACTTCAGTTTGTTTAAAGTTAGAGAAACGACCTACATAGAGTCTAAAGCTATGTAGAAACGCAGAATATAATTTTAAGATAGTGTGAAATATGTACTCTAGTAGGCAAAATTCTTAATATGATAAATATTTATGGCTATATTGAATTTTTTTTTGCAAAACAAAATCATAAGCAAGTTGAGGAATATACAGAGTGCTGAAATGAAAAACAGCTAGAAACATTCATTATGACATTGCTTGTAACATTTTATACACTTCCAAGCAGCCTGGTATTTGGAGACTTTCTGGGGAATGCATGATGAAATAGTTCAAAGACCATATCAATGAATTATGGATTCTCCAAAGGAAAGATGAAATCCTTTGAATGTCATTGTGACACTTTCCTGACCATCTAAAGGGGAACTCGTGGCAGCAGATAGAAGGATCTTAGGAGTTCAGAACATTTTATCCCCTTGGAATTTCACCCTTCTTATTTTCCTCTTCTAGAAAATGAGTTTGTAAAAATTTCTTCATGTCTGCCCTTAAAGAATTTCTGAACTTGATTACCTTTCTGCATGTTTGTTAGCCAAAATTCAGCCTGATCTATACCTGCCTTATTACCAAAACTCCTAAAACTCTAAATCTTTATAGCACATATTTAACAAAACAGAATATATTACGATACTGCTGGAAAAATAATTTAAAAGTGTTTAGATCAATTGCATTAATTGGAAAGGCATAGAAAGCATATTGCCATGTTTGTTTCTTTACAATAAATAATTTGAGTCTATGGCTTCAACAGTGATTTATTTGTATGCATATCACAATCATTGAAGTGAGTGACAGACATTTTTGGAAATTCACTGTTGAACATATTCAGAATTAAAAACTGTTAACTCTAGAAAAAATAATTTAAAAGTGATTTTTTAATTAAATGCAAACTAAATTTTTGCAAAGATCTTCTGGTACTCTGAATATCCATTGCAGATATTTCCATTGAGTCCTTAAGGGGCAGTGGGAATAGGATCTACCCCTAGTGCATGAACTGACTTATTGGAGCCCATTACTTATGGTGGGACACATTGCACAGCCTCGATGCAGGGAAAGGACCTTGGACCTGCCTCACCTGAATCTACCAGCCCTTGCTGACTCCCCATGAGAGGATTTACCTTTTTGGAGGAGGTGGGAATGGGGGGGTGGAATGGGGAGGAAGACTTGTGGGGAGTGGGAGGAGGGCTGACAGGGAGATCCATGGCTGGTATGTAAAATGAATAAAGAATTTCTTAATAAAAATAGCAAAGAAAAAAAAAGAAAGAAATTGTCCTAGTTTCCAGATGAGTAGAAGACTTGAATTAAAAAATTACTTCTGTGAAATGAACAAAAGGGACTAGAAATATTTAAAATTTATAAGCATTAGGCATTAATAGTAACATTTTCATGAAGTATAAACAAAAGCTTAAATATGATTAAAGGGATTAATAAATTGCATATTCTTCACTCAGGGCATTCTATTCAGTAAATTACTTTTCCTATGTTGTAGCGATTTACTCATGTATTTAAAGTTAGGAGTGATTTTACAGCAATGGATAATTACTTGGGGTGAATTTGGTTTGCAGTCATAGCATCACTAATTGTCTAACTAATGAAGGCCTTGAAGGTGTTAGGTAAAAAGTGAAGACTGCACAAGTGCCACGCTCCTTTGGCTTTAAACTCCACAATTTGGAAACTGATTATGATAAACAAAAATTCTGGGAATTTGGGTGGTGTGGTTGGATAGCATTGCATTTGGCATCTCTCTGTTGTGATTCAGTGTGCTGCATTCCCACTATCATATCCAATAGCAGTAAATGTTAGTCATGAACATGAATATTAGCAATAGTTTTGTAAAGCAAAAAGTATTAGTATTAAAAACAAATTAGGTGATGGTCTTCAAAATTAGAGTTAAAAATCTAACTAGATTATTTAGTAGAGATAAACAAAATGTAGGAAATCTAAAGACAAAATGATTCAAATAATATTATAGAAAAACTCTGGAAAACATTGTTGGGTATTAAGACATAGAGTTAGAGAGAAAAAAAAAACTGCTTATGAACTGTAGCAAAGTACTTCAAGGAAAGGGGCTGTAATATTGCCCTAACCTAACAAGCTAGCTCATCTTCTAAAACCAGTATCCTTTGGGATCCTGGGGTTTAGGAAGCCAAGTTGAGAAGTGTAAAGAGATACTAGAAAATTTTGATGCAATAGCATGACAGTTCCTAATGTAATATAGTATAATCATTTTCACTCATTGATTTTCCCTTCCTTTTCCCACTGGAAGCTTTTTTCTCAACAAGTTACCCCCTTACAATTATGCTTTCCTTTGTGTGTGACCCACCGAGCTTAGAATTTCTTTCTTAAGCATGGAAGGAAAATTATTTACTGGAACAAGGGCAACTTATCAGTGATTATACCATTGAAGAAAATGTTATCCCTCCCCAACAATTGTCAATTTCCAATAAGCCCTCAGGGACAGGAGGCTCTTCATGGGACCCCCTCCTGCATCTATGGTGATATGATGAGAAGCTCAATCATGTATAGGTCTTGAGGAGATAACCACAGATGTTTTGAGTTTATGAATGCAATGGCTATTTGGCTATGTCATACTCAAAAGACTTTTTTTTTTTTGCAACACATATGTCCAACCTGTTGCTCTTACATTCTTTTCTTTCCTGTGTGTGTGTGTGTGTGTGTGTGTGTTGGGAGGGGGTCTCTCATTTAGAGCCTGCATATTCCAACATATTGAAAAATTACCCATTGCCTTCATAATTTCCCAACCCAGTACTGGTAACAGACACCCACTAGTAGGCCTGCCCAACACTTTAAAGTTCCTAGAAGTTCCTGCATCATTAGCTAATTCATTTTCTTTTAAAATCTGTTGTTTTTCATATATGCTACTCAGCAGTACATTAAAATATCTGTCTCATTGACTTAGAAGCATGTGGCCAATTAAGTCTAAACTTAACAAAATTTATTATGGGATGATTTTAATTCATAATAGCAAGTATTAGAATAAATATTCATTGCACAGTGATTAATCTGTCAGTTTTTATTTGTTTAAACTTTCATCATAGCTGGTACTATTATAATTTACTCAAACCAATATACATCATTTTTCTCTTTCTCAGTATTGAATTCTGGTAAAAAATTGATTTCATAATGCTATTTGTAAAAGGCCCTTAAAACTAGTTTTTTACAAAATCTCACTTTCAAAGATATTAAACTGCAACAGTTACTTACTACATTGTTTATAGTAATTAATTTTAATGCAATTATAGTGGAAGCTGCATGATTTTTAGAATGATGCATTTGTTTATTTTATATTTATATAATTTATATGTAATTTATTTATCTTGAATGATTTATAAGATATTTCACATATAATATTTCATTGAGCTTGTTAGTAAATGGTAGAATATCAGACAACAATGTAGTCAGTCACCCACTAACGTTAGTGAAAATATGTAATGTGGGTGAACTTTTTCAAGTTCTAAAAATCCACAAATACAAAATATAGGTTCAAAAATTCAGAATTTTTACTTTTATCTTATTCTATTGTTCTTTTCAAAATTATTCTGAAATATAGCAACAATCAAAAATTGGTAAAAAGCAAAATATGAACATCTACACATTAAGTACTCAATTCAAAAGGAAAAATATATAACTGAAATTGTCCTTGACTTTCACTTATACCTCTACTTGATTTATTCACTTGTATTTAATGAATATTTGGTTCTCACATCAATGCATCAAAACCTGCTTTTCTTCAATGTGTTGGGAGCATAGCACAAAGGTCCTTGGGCCCACAGATCTCCAGAAAAACCAGAAATGTTATTCACATAGAATTGTGGATTTCCAGTGGGAAAGATGAAAAAATCACATTCTTCTATCCAGAAAGCTGAGAACTGGAAATGATTAACTGCTTGGTGATTTGTATTATCTGTGGTGCCAGGCCATATCAAACTCCTACAACCAGGACCAGAGTTGGCTAGTAATCTAAATGACACTTAGAGCCAGAAGTTCCCCCAAAGTCCTATAATCAGAATTAGAAGTGGCTAATAGCCCCACTGATGTTTATGCTATTTGTATGACTGAGATCAGACCTCTACCCTTAGACCCTGAAGCTAGTACAAGTAGAATATCTCTGGAACCCATCTTCTTGGAAGAAATAACCTGTTGTTATATCTTGAGTTTCAATGTAATTATGCTTCCTTGTGCAATGGGGATTGTATTACCCCAGGAATCTTTTTCCAAATTATACTGGACTTAAATATCTTTAGGATAAACCAAGTGTTATTAGACTCCCCAAAGTCTGATTTGTATGCCCAGATCATGGAGACCCCCAAACACCACCATGAAGACTGAATCCCATATGTAAAAGCTAAGAGCCTTTATTTCAAGCTCAAGATTGGACTCCCCATCTGTCTGATGCTGTGGTGAGAGCAGAGAGCATCAATCCAGAGTGACTTAGGGTTTTTATCATAGTAGAAGTTGGGAGTAAGAGGATTTCCAGGGTTCAGGATCCTGATTGGCTGACATTTGTCCAGAGGTGTCTTGGTGAAAGGGGAATAAGTGTGTCCTGGGCTCAGGGATATCTGCTGATCTTATCTCATCTTATCTGATTGGAATGTTTGGAATGTCAGGTACTTTCTCTTTAGATACTGACTCATCTTATGGCTTTTCCTGGATCCACATGCTGTGTACCAGTAAACCAAAACTAAGCCCTGCTTTTTAGGTGGTTTTTATTAAGCCTATTAGGGCAGCTGTGTAGCTAAGCTGCACTGGGCCCCACATTCCCCTCTTCATAAGTACCAATGACAGGACTCAATTGTGAATCCTGTCTGTCCAGGAGTTCAAGGGTATTGGGACCTAAAAACCACTAGATAACAGATTTTTCTAGGGTAGTAGTAACATTTGCATCTATTGCCATTCTTAAGGCCCTGTAGCGCTGACTTTGAGTACAACCAGATTGTAATTGTGAATGATTTTTATAGAAATAATAATTTCTTAAGGGTATATAACACCTCTTTGGTTCTGCATAAAGAAGGTCAAGTATCTTACCTTATTGCAGAACTATTTTAGTTAATGAATCCATCAATTGACAATTCTGGGCCTATTTTCCTGGTACATGAATATGCATTATAATTAACCATTTTGTCCCCTAAAGCAGGAAATTTCATTTTGATTCAGCATTTCAACCTATTATGGGCAGGGAGCATAGGACGATGTTTTCTCTTCTGTAACTGCTTTCAGCTGACACTGGGGAGTTGTAGTCATGACCCTAAAAGGCTGAAAGGCTAATAAAAGGCTGGGCAATGGGGTATTTGTCAGAAGTATGTGGTTATCTGACCCATCAGTTGAGACAGGGAATGATCACATTGGCTGGGCTGGTCCACATCAGTTTTCAACAAGTCCAGAGCTCATACTCTACAACTGATACTTAGATGTGTCTGTCAACCAAGTGGAAACCTGTTGAGACAAGTTCAAACTAGGAAGAGAAGTTAAAATTTTGTACTTATTTGGAACTTTTAGACCCATAGTTTTAGGAATTGGGAAGGGCAGGAGTCCCAAGATCAGGAGAGAGAAAGGAATAGACAGTTGCGAAAAGCCTAGCCTGTATTTATCTGGAGTCCTTTTGACCTCTGTGAAATGGATCCACACATTATGATTTTTTGATCCCCTGAAGCCTATATGAATTCCTATTTTACAAAAGAACATAAAAGTTTTAGATATATTAGTATTACCAATCTGTACTGAAATCCATATCATATAAAAAGCAGGAAATTGGTATCTGTAAACCAGCAGGAATAGACTCATACCTTTGAATTATTAAAAAAAAAAACAGATTTGGCTTAGAAGGATGTATATTTTTCTTCTATCCAGAGACCCAAGTATGGATTGAACAGAGATGTCTGTTTTTAAGTTTATATTTAGAAAACAACCAAAAGAAATCTAAAATCTTGAGCTTGTGACCCAGACAGTAAGTAGTTATTTCTCTATTAACTTATCAGAACTCTATTAAAGTTAAACTCTAAACTTTCTAAATCTTGATATAACAATATCACAGGAGTGGAAAGAAATCTCCAAGAGGAAAGAAATATGAAGCATTTTCCATATCTTAAATCATTTAGTTAAACCTTTGTAACTTGTATTTACATCTCAAATCATTTTCTGAGCTTTTATAACCTTAGACCCTTTATATATCTCAGACCCTTGGAACATACATAGACTCTGATAGCCCAGACTTTTCTTAAATTATTTTTCAGATCTGTACTCAAATCTCCATGACCTACTTAAAATTTCAAATTACTTACTTTCTTTTCATCACCACTTAGGCCTTTTCATCCCCAGACTTTTATAACTTGCATTTATACACCATGAGTCACTTTAATCGACCCTAAAACATTCTTAGATCCTCACATCTTAAGCTTACATACCATCAAATAAACTTTACACCTTAAAACACCTTCTTTCTATCCGATTCACCAGGAGATACAGGTGGCTGGCCACTGATAGCGGCCACTGCAAAGTGAGTTCCTTTAAATAAAGGAATGGTGAAAGTTACATTGAAATCTTTCTGTGGATTAATCTCTTTTCTGAGTCTGGTAATGAGGTAAACTGTGTCTAGACCTAGTATTAGCTCCAGGAGAGTGAAGACTGTGACCTGAAGTTTACACAGAGAACTAAGAAGTCAGCTGAAGCCTTGGTTGCTGCTACTAAGCTAACAAAGCTACCACTAGCCTAGTCATCAAACAGTATCAGAGTTCTGAGAATGATAAAATTTACCTTAATTAGTGATTGAAAATGACAGAGACTTACTTGCTACCTACCTAGACAGCCACCCCAGGGTCCTCCATGGTTGTTGAAGGCAGAGGTCTCAAGGCAACATCAGTCTTTTGCTGCCAGGCTCCAAAAGATCCAACAGCTGTGAAGTAGGACCTTGTGACTGGGACCAGCCTACCTTTGTCTAGGCAACTCAAGGGAGTTGGTTCCCCAGTATCCTGTTGTCCAGGGTCTCAGAAAGACCTTGGCAGCAGTTGAGGTGAAAGGCTGCTTTTGCTTAGTGGCTGGTGTTGCCACATTTGAAGCAAGTTCTGGGTGGAGGTTCTTCTGTGCCTATCCATCTTCTTTGGAGGAAATAGGGGTGTTTCCTGGAGCTGGCATGTCTCTCTATCACATTCACAATTTTTTTTTGTTCTTCTTCCCCCCTTTTTTAGAGGTTTGGACCCTCTCTTTAGCCTCACCCTTGACAATACATAAATAACCTGCTAGATCTCAGCTTGTTCCATTTCATTGTGGCTGGTGCTCCTGGTGACTATCAACTGGAACTGGCATTTCCAAAACTGTTAAGGTCCACCATCACAACTGGACTCTTTTTGGAACTCCAGCCATGTCATACATTTGTAGCCCTCAGCTTTTCCCCATGATCCCCTCATATATTTAAAACCATTATCACCTGGGTGACTCTTAAATTACAAAGTTTAGCTGCCAGAGCAAAGTATATTCTTGTGTATAAAAACATTGAGGTGCAGCTTTAATGTCTTATTAAACAAGCATTGTTTTTAAATTCTATCTTTTATAAACCTTGTTTTCAGGACAGGACAGGGAATTATCATTCAAAAACATCCACCCCAATCCAAAATATCTTGAAGACTTGTTACCTCCTTAGTAGGCCCACTCCATATGGTCACCTTTAATCAAGATGGAGGTGAGATCATATGACATTCATCTTTTCTAACTTATCAAAGTTAGCTGCCAGACATGTGACTGCCCAAAGGTGGTGAAATCACATGACATCCACCTTCTCTAGCTCTAGCCAAATGGCAACCAGTCATGTGACTGAATAAAAATTGTGGCAATTCAAAATAAAATCATACCATATTGTTCCTTTAAATTTACCCATGCATAGATTTTTTTCATTATCAATTCCTAAGGTTACTAGTTTTAACTTTAACAGATTTTTAACCATATCGAACAAAATAAAATTATAAATCTCAAGGTACAGAATGTTCTTATAAACCAAGTCCCATTTTTTTTTTTTTTTTTTGGTTGTTCGGCTTTGCTTTCTTCTCTCTGTCACTGTGTCAGGAGGAAACTTTCAAATAAGCATGCCTGGATCTAGTGAAGGAAGAGCCATAATCCAACTCTAAAGCCAGCTTTCCAATAAAGAAGAACAACATAAAACAATTTTAACCTTATCTACATCAAAAAGACATATGAAATCCAGCTCACCCAAATCCAGTGACCAGAGCTCAGAGATAAATTCTGAGCCCTGACCACAAATGCAGCCACAGCAGTGGTGGGTGGTGACTGGCTGCTGTCAGCAGCAGAGACAGCAAAAATATCCAAGCCATTTCTGTTTCAGCTCCAAGCTTGCAACAAAACTTACGAACAGACCAGAAAACAGAGAGAAAACTTTCCACCAAAACAGGGAGACACAACTCTAGGGAGTAACAGACAAAGCTTTCATGGACACGTCAGGAAACACTTTCTCTAGAAATAGCTAACTTTGCAAAAGGCAAGCAAAACTTTCTCACAACTTGGGCCCCTATCTCTAAAGTCCTGAAGATGGTCCAGAGTCAATGTTATGGGAGTAGGAGTACTCTTAGTCTGTTACATATTGTTAGTGTCAATCTCATAAGTCAGAAAGAGGACAAACAACGCAACAACACAAGACAATGAACAGATAAACAGCCACCCTGGTGTTCAGAGGCAGAACTAAAACTAAGATGCCTGCCATTTCACAGGTGTGACCAGCACCATCTAAATACAGAAACCAGAGGGATCCAAATTCATAGAGAAGGGCCCTGGGACACAAATTAACCAGAGGAATCCAATCCTATACAGAAAGACCCTGGGACATCTCCTCAGGTACCCCACCTGATCATCCAGTTAGACCATCTACAGTCTCTAACTGGTTCCACTTAGAGAAGGATATCCAGACATGAAATGAAAGTAAACACAGAAAACTTAGCAGCTGGCTGAAGGTTCCATGCATGGTGGTACTGGTGGGCTTGGGGGATCCAAGACAAGCCTCCAAATGTTATGTCTAGATCACAGGGACCCCCCCTCAAAGACCACCATGGAGACCAGATCCCACGTGTAAAAGCAAAGAGCCTTTATTTCAAGCTTGAGCTTGGACTCTCCATTTGTCCAATGCAGTACTGAGAGAGGAGAGTGCCAAGCCTGGGCAGGGTAGGGTTTTTATCATAGTAGAGATTGGGCGTGAGGGGATTTCCAGGGTTCAGTACCTGGATTGGTTATCATCAATTAGTCTAGGGTTGTCTTGGCAAAAGGGGAGTGAGTGTCTGCTGGACACAGGGACATCTGGTAATCTTACCTAACAGTTGGAATGTTTGGAATGTCAAGTCCTTTCCTTTTAGATACTGGCCCATCCCTGGGTTGGTTCATCTTATGGCTTTTCCTGGATCCAGGAGCTGCCTGCCAGTAAACCAAAACTGATGAAGCCAATCTGCACTGAGTTTTCATTCTTATCTAGTCATGGGGTTCAACTCCCCTTACAACACCTGCAGGGACACCATCACTTATGTTTAAGTATCTCCTTCCTGTTTCTGTCCCCCTATCCTCCCCAGCCCTGCTCTGGGTTCAAAAATGGTTCCCTCTAGGTAAACAATCTCTTCTGGGTCATCTCTAAAAAGGGCACTAGAACCACTCAAGAGGGCACTGACAAGTAATAAAAAAGAAAACCAGGATAGCTGAACTCCAAGTAAGATCTGTAAACTGACTCTATTCTATCAGTGCATGACTGGTTTTGATAAGTGCATTGCAGTGATCTAATAAAAGGCTAAAAAGAAAAAGCATTTTATCTTGTATAATTATCCACGTAAAATATATATACTTAATTTTACAGATGAGTTTTAAACAGAATGAATCTGTTGCTGTAACAAGGTAAAGATAAATATTTTGAGCATCTTTTTCTTTCTTTCAAGTACTTTTCTGCTATTTCCTGCTTCTATTTTTGGCCAATGAGAATTTTTCAGGCCAAGCTAATAACTGTGTTGTGAAATATTTGCCTTTTTCCTTTTAAAAGTAAAAGAGTTTTGATTTTTCTTTTGTTTTGGTATATAGAAATTCTAATTTTTATATATAAAACTTGGGAGTTTTCTATAAATTTTAGAAACTCTTAATAATATTCCTGCTATTATCTTTCTATGTTTTCTTCCATCCTCCCAGTTCACTCCTCTTTTTTCTCTGCTACTCATGTCTGTCATGTCTGCTAGATTCTTCTTCACATTTCATGTGCATTGGAATTTCTGAGAAACATCTAGACCCTGGTCTCGATCTGTCTTAGTATTTATTCATCCAATATGTTCTGGTGTATTTCATATGTTTGCTTTGACTCTATCTAATGAGGTTTTATAATCTTAATAACTATGCATTTTATTTCTAGTACATTTTCATATACTGTTTTGTTTTCTCATGTTCTGGGCTTGTATATTCAATTGGTATTTACTCTTTTAACCACATGCATCTTTTAAAAACATATTGTACAGCTGAATATTTCAACTTGAACCCAATGCTGATCTAACTGTTGTGTATATATTATTTGCAGATATTTACTTTGAGATTCACAGTTTTTATTTGGAAATTTAACGTTGTAAACCTGTGCTTTGCTGAGCTTTATCACTTGAGATCTATTTCTAGGATTCAACTCTCCAAAAGAAATGTCCTCTAGTTTCTATCATACTAATTAGAGTTTTAACATCTTAGGATCCTTTAAGTTTGTGGGCAGGCCTTACTGGTGAGTGTTGTTCGAATCTTATATGGTCTTTTAATAAAAAACCCAGAAATATCAGGGTGAAAGCTCAAAGATCAGAGAAACAGAACAGCCAGCCACTAGTTCTTACCTCTAGAAAATTCTCAGTCTAAAGGGAGTAAGTCCCTGTATCCTCACACCTTATATACCTTTCTCTGCCTAGACATCACATCCTAAGATTAAAGGCATGTGTGCTTCCCAAGCAAAGGCATGAGATCTCAAGTGCTAGGATTAAAGGTGTGTGCTATCACTGCCTGGCTCTGTTTCTCTCATGTAGCCCAGTGTAGCCTTGAACTCACAAAGATCCATATGGATCTCTGCCTCCAGAGTGATAGAATTAAAGGTGTATGCTATCACTGCCTGACCTCTATCTCTAATCTAGTGGCTGGCTCTGTCCTCTGATCCTCAGGTAAGTTTATTAGGGTATACAATATATCACCACAGTTGAGAGCTTGCAGTCTATCATGGCCTGGCAGGTTTTTTTTTCCAAATCCCAACAACATGGAGACTCCCTCTCCCCCACCAAAACTTCCTGACTTTACGTTCCCTTATTTGGAGAATATCCCTGGACCTGGAGGACTGGCCTTATCTGAAATCTGTCTCTAAGTCTGGATGCCTGGTTTATCTCTAAGGTGACCCTTGACACAGGTCATTGCTGGAAGCCTCCCTGCTGCACAAATGGTAACTTGTGCTAGGAGCTTTGCTATTGGACCCTGCTGCCACATACAAAGCCTTATGATAGGCCTGTGCCACTTAATGCAAATTAGGGTTTGTCCCCAGGCTCCCCAATATCCTACATATTCTTTATACTCTGGAATAAAATTGTGCAGATTCACTGAAGTTTTCTACCGGAGGATTGTCTTCCTTGCCCTCACAGTCCTCTGAACCCTGTTCCCTACTTCTTCTCCCTCCACCCTCATGGACCAATGCAGTCAATAATCTCAAGGACAAAGAAGAGCCACACAAGTTAATTTGCTTGCTATGGATAACCCAGATAATACATCCACTTTAAAATCAAGTCTCCACTCTTTCTATGGATATATCTGTTTACAAAACATGTGGCATACATTGTTTTATTATTTGCAGTTGAAATTGAAGTATAGTGTTTTTCGTTGCCATTTTCTGTAAGCGAACATTTTTCTCATTTATGATTTCCCTAATGCTGCTCCTCTTTAAGTGGCTAGGGCTACTCATGAAAGCTTAACAGAAGGCCACATCTTGGTCTCCTACTCAGAACAATGCTACTGAATCTCAAATATTGTCTTACTTAACAACTTTAGTCCAGCTTTTTCTGGCTGAAGAAATATGCTCAGATATGAGCTAAAGATTACCTTAGTAAATTTAAAAGTAGTAATAATGCATGGGACTAAGAGTCACTCATAAAATGTGTGTACTATCACCCTCAGTTTCTATATACATACATGAATATGCACACATACTTAATGATGCAGACGACAGCTAAATAATAGAAACTCCCATGAATGATGTTGCATTGAATTTCACTGTGGGCACCCAAAATTATATATTATCTCAAACTTAACATTAACTTTTTATTATGCTTGTATTTCCTTGTATACTTTCATTTATATGTTCTTCTATCCATCCATTAACCTATTTTATGTTCTATGTAATTTAATGTAAATTATTAACATAACTACACTTTCCCTGCAATGCTCTAGAATGCCATTTTGGTTCACGCTTTTCCTTTCTATTATGTTACCATCAATGAATAAAAATTGTGAGTATATTTTGTGAGTTTTGATAAATGCATATAATATAGAATACTTTGCAAATTAGAACCATGTCTTTGTGTAGAAACTTTATGAAGACAATTTCTATCTCTTTTTTCATCAAATGTTAGTGCATGTGATCACAAAGCAAAGCTTTACATGCACTTTATGTGATGCGTGCATATCTATGTGTATTTGAGACTGAACCTACAGCCTTGCACATGCTAAGACACATTTTTTATTCTCACTTCAAACTTGCTTAGAACAGATTTGAGATTCCTCATGTAAGATAGTATGTTCCATAAATTAAAAAGCTTTATGTAGGCTTACATATGATGATGAATATTAAATGGAATTAGGGAGAAGGCTAACATGTAGGTCACATACAGAATTTTGCATCTATATAGTAAGAAATAATGCTGATTAGACCAACAGCAGAATGATGGAAATCTTATAATCACCTGTTACCATGGAAACCACTTCTCAAAAAAAAAAACCACAGAAGTTCTTTAGCCATGTTATATTTTCAAAAGCTAATGGTAAGTAAATTACATGTAAATATGTTGATCATAGTATTTATTTATTAATTCTTTAAGACTAAATCATAATTTTTAGAATGGAGAGTTTCCACAAGAGATGATGTCTTTTTGTAGCCATCTCATTTTACAGCATCCTTAGAGAATCTGTGGAAAAGCATCTTGGGTAGGCTCCTCACTGTTTTGGTAACCTTGGGCCTGACATCTGGGAGTCATAACGCATTTTTATTTTTGGGCTGTTTCTCATTGAAGTTTTTCCTCCAGCCTCACAAAAATGATTGGATCTCAAGCTTGAATTCTGAGAAAAGTGAGTATGGGTTTTGGCTATGATGCAAGGCTTGGAAACTGTGGTCTGTCTTGGGTTTCCTTCCCCAGAACAAATATTCTCTCAGTTTTAATAGGCAACAGTGATGCTCACCTCACCCTACATTTTGATTTGTTTCAGTGTACATCCCTGCAGATCTTCAGGATAGTAGATATGTGCTGTAATTTACTGAAGATACAGAGGATGAAATTATGTTAACAATTCATGATAGGTAAATTTTGGTTCTCTTGCAGCCATGCAGTGTTACCATGAACATAGCAGCTTAAATCATAAAAAAATGCCTTGCCTCACACATCCTGTGGTCCAGAAATGTGGGTAAGCTGGAACAAGTCCTTGAAGTAGGCTTCCCAAGACCACAATCAGCTTGTCAGCAGGGTGGGTCCCTGATGGTAAACTCTAGGGAAAAACCTGCTTCCTAGTTCATTCAAGTTGATGGCCAGATTCAGTTTCTGGGTTTCTAGGCCTAATGGCTCCACCTTTGCTGGCTTCAGCTGGGGGCAGCTTCTACTTCCAAAAGCTGTCTCACTTTGTTTTTTATCCTGCCTAGGAGAAACCTTCATTATCACGTACTAAACCGTGTGCCTCTTTCACTCTTTCTCCCCTTTCACAAATCACCACAGTACTCAATAGAACAAATCTTTGTGTGCCCCTTGTTTATAATAATGGCTTATGATTTTAGAACATTCTGTGATTTTTTTAAAATTTTGCTTAAATTTTATATCCATGCAGTCCAGTCATGAGTACATGCTTCTAAGCAGTGTTTAAGTGTTCCTTAATATATATTAATATATATTTATATATGTGTGTATGAAATATATATATATATATAGAGAGAGAGAGAGAAAATAGAAATAGAAATGGAAGAGAAGTATATCTGAAATTGCAATTTTAGTTTTCTTGAAAATCTCATGAGTTAATCCCCGTTATTGGCCATCTTTTCTGTGTTAGTAAGGACAATGATAGAATGCCAGAGTGAGATGTGATGGTGCACATCTGCAGTCTGAGGTAGGAAGGTGAGAACCTAAGGCCATCCTGGGCTACATGTCCGTGTTCTGTGTCCAAAATAAATTCACTATTCGGAAGTGACGAGATGGGGACTTGAACTTTGAGTTTTGTCACTTCATAGCCCATGCTTTTAAATACCATGATGCCAGTGTTCTACTTCCATTAGAAGCTGAACAATCAACAGGTTACTTGAGAGCCGCTGACACTCAGTGTCTTGTAACTGTCACTCTATGTCCTGTATTTACAGTAGTCTTTAATGTGATAGGAAATTAGAGAGTAGTGTGGTGCTAAAATATGCCTGCATATTTGCATATTAAATGTATGAGATGTGGCTTGAAAGGAACAAGAGGACAGTAGCATCTATCCCATTCTAAATGGACAGCCCTGAAAACATATATACAACTAGCCTCATACAGACCAAGCCGTTGTATTTTTGCTTTAGAAATATATACATATTTGCACGTAACAGCAACTAATGAGAAAAGCAAACATGAATATAAGAGAAAGTGATGAGTGGTATAGGGAAGGATTTGGAGGGAGGAGAAGGTAGGGAGAAATAATATAATTATGAAAGAACTCAAAAGACAAAAGAGATAAAAATAGTTCGACTTTCAGTCTTTGAAAAATGCTATAGACTGAAGTTACATGGTGAAACAACTCATTCATTGTGAGCTAGTGCATTGAATAGTAGAATGAAAGCTTTGGAAAATATCCTCTGCATTCCCTTTAAGAGCCCAAATGAGGACATTAATCTGTAATGCACAAACCATCAATAAAGTTTTCTATTGAAATGACATGTGTCTGGATTGAAAGTTTCACAATTTAGGAAAAAAGTTATAATGAAAATAACTTGTTGAGAATAATGAAAAACAGACAGCAGAATCTATGACATGCAGAAATTCAATTTATAATACTATATCTATTTAGAGGGTAGCAAAGGGAAGTGTTAGATTATTATTTTAATAGCATCGGTGTAAAATGTTCTAACATGCACATATGCACATGTAGTGAAAAACATACGGTATTTTTAAGCAAATCTAGTTCAATGAACAAAACATAATTCCATTTCTCTCCACTGTTCAATTTGAATCTCTTTTTTCTAAACTAAACTAATAACTCACTCTGGCAGGGTCATATGTTTACAACTCTAGAGTCAGCGCCTCTTTCTTACTGGCTAGCCATCTTCCTCCAATAAAGTCTGTATTGGCCATATTGGTGTCAAGAGGGTGGGACCCATAATGCAGCTTTTCTTTTCTTTTGATCTTCTTTTTTCTTGCAAATTTTTTGCCTTGTTGTTTAATTGCCCTAGTTGTGAATAATGTCTTTTGTGCCAACTGGTGTTGAGTACAGCAGACACATGCAGGCAATGAAACACCCAATCCCACAGACAAGCTGTACATCATGTCCACGTTGGATGCAGTGTTATGCAAGACAAAGTTCATAGACATGTTTTCCAGTGAGAGAGCCAGAAGAAATCTCTCTCCAGCAGGCCTGAAGCAGGATTAGGTTTGTACCTTCCAGTAGTTCCTGATAGAAAAAAGAAGACCTAAACCTTAACTGACTTACCGTAGTCCTTCAGTACGTACCCTGTAATGGCTAAAAATTAGGAACACCTAGCAGAATAGTACTTAAATTTCCACACCACTACCTTACAGCCATTTTGCCTCCTTTATGCCAGACTATATATATATATATATATATATATATATATATATATATATATATATATATATTCATATTGACTTATTTATGCTTGTCTAGTAGCCACAGGAATTAATGTATATGCCCATTGAAAAAGGGAGACCCTCTATTTCAAAGCCAAAAAAGAAAAAAAATTCAAGAAAACAAAAAATCAATTCATAAATCAAGAAAAAAGCATTGATCTGTGGTGTTAAATAGTACTTTAGAAAACTACCATACATAGTAGCCATTTTCTAATACTGAAATATTATATATTTGTACTTTATCATACTTTTTTACATCCTGGGTGGATGTGACATACAGCTTGTCCCTGGGATTAGATGCTCCATTGCCTACAAGGGTCTGCTGTACTCAACACAAGTTGGCACAAAAGACATTATTCACATAGGAAAATTAAAGAATAGTGTAGAAATTTGCAAAAAAAAAGTATAATATCAAAAGAAAAGAGAAAATACATATGAGTCTTAGGTCATGGAAATTGAAAAACTGCTTTAAAATTTGACTTAAAGTGGTTTTAAAATTTAAAGGAGCCCTCTGGCCCCTACGATCCTTCCTCCCTCTCTTCAACAGAATTCCCTAGACAGGTTTGATGCTTCGCTAAGGGTCTCTGCATAGTTCCCATCAATTGCAGGATGAAGACTCTGATGACAATTGGGCTAGGCACTAATCTATGAATATAGCAGAATACCACTAGGCATCCTTTCACTGACTTTTTATTGTTCTCCAGTAGTGTTTGGTTTTATCCTATGTCTCAAGGCCATCTAGCTTCTGTGTCCTAGCACTCTAAGAAGTACCAGGTATGACCTTACTGCCAAGGCATGTGTGGTGGTTTGAAAGAAAGTGGACTCCAAAGAGAGTGGCACTCTTAGGAGGTGTGGCCTTGTTGGAGTACGTGTGGTGCGTAGGAGGAAGTGTGTCACTGTGGAGGTGGGCTTTCAGGTATCACATACCCTCAAGATACCACCCAGTGTCTGAGACCACATCCTGTTGCCTGTGCAAGATGTAAGGACTCTCAGTTCCTGCTCCAGCACCATGCCTGCCTGCATTCTACCATGTTGCACTGTGATGATAATGGAATGAACGTCTGAAAATGTAAGCCACCCCAATTAAATGTTTTTCTTTATAAGAGTTGCCATTGTCATGTTTTCCCTTCACAGCAATAGAAACCCTATGATAGCATGGACCTCAGGCTGACAAGTCATTGGTTGGCCACTCACACAATCTCTGTACTACCCTTATGCCAGTACATCCCTTAGGCAAGACTGTAGATCAAAGGTTATGTGGCTGGGTTGATATTCCAATCCTTCCACTGGAAGTCTTGTCTATTCACAAGAGATGGTTGATTCAGGCTACATACTCAGCATCACAAGAAAACCCACATAATCAACTAATCTGGACTCAGAGAAATCCATAGAACCTGAACTGACAGCTAGGGACCCTGCATTGGACTGACCAAGGCCCTATGCATATATGAGACAGATATGTAGCTTGGTCTTCTTATGGAATTCCTAACAGAGGCTGAACTATCTCCATTCAGACAGCAGCCTTGAAGCTGTTTTGTATGCAGAACTCTGAGGAAACTGCAACAGAGGCAGTCTGAGTGGTTGGATCACCTGGGCTACTCTTTTTCATTTGTGTGTGGTCCCCTTGCTCTGTCTTGTAGTTTTTCTAGGTTTATTTCTTTTAACTATATCCAAGCTTTTCAGAGGGGTCTTTCTCAATCAAATCTGATCTTCTTTAACCTTGAATAAATCCACAGCCTTTCATTTTTTGTGGAAACAAAAGCACAACCTCTTCTCCAAAGTAATACATTTTTTGAGTTCCATTTTAAAGTTAAGGCATTCTTAAAGTTTCTAGTCTGGTTTATTTAAGTAGCCCCTTTCATAATTTTGTGTCTCCTAGGAGCTGTTGTTTGCTTATCAGCAACCAAAAAATTCAAACACAACGAAATAACATACAGGATCCAGACTCTGTTTATTTTCCATCTCTATGTGGCTTGTTTGTAGACGAATTTCTAATCAGTCTTATTAAATAAGAAACACAGAGCCACATACAGGGGTAATAGCGAAAGAGATCAGAGAAATAGCAAAGAGCCATGACCAGCCTCAGCTTACCACCTCACCATCACTTTCCCAGAAAGAGAGGTTCTTCCCATCTAACCTATATTTTTATTGCCTTCCTATTCTGCCTTCTCATTGGCTCTAAACCCAGCCACATCACTTCCTCATCACGGCTTCTCTATACACACCTCCAGGTCTCTATGGTTGGTACTGGGATTAAAGGCACGTGTCACCATGCTTGGCTGTGTCTTGACCACAGAGAGACTCTGCCTGCCATGTGAGCCTATTAAGGGTGTGGGCTACCACTGCCTGACTTCTATTTATGGCTTCACTATGACCTCTGATCTCCAGGCAAACTTACTTAACATATAAATAAAATATCACATTTCAGCACAGATAAAATATCACCACACTTGCTCTCTCTTTTTTATTATTATTTTACTCTTTCATTAAAGACTTAACTCTACTATTTTTAAACTTTTTTATATGACTGCCTATACCCATTTTTTTCCTAAAGCCTATGCACATTGTTAAACACACTATAACCTGTTTACAGTTTTTTTTCCATCTGAATCAACTTTACTGCATATCTGTAACCTTTTCTGTCTGCGTGAGCAAAATCTTAAACCACCATACAGCTTAGCTCATGGCACGCTGGTGGCTGGCTCTGCCCTGCTTGGTTCCTGAGTGCCTAGCTTCATGGTAGAGGTACCTATGGGAGACACATTTACTGCCTCACCTCTGGCAAGTTTCTGGCCCCATGCTGCTGTAGGCATTTTTAAGTAGTCTTATGCCACCAAGTAGCAAGCTGCCCACTGCTCATAAACCGCACTCAAGTGTTCCATAGGAGGGGTCTTAAAAGAGCCACAACTCTGTATGCCAACAACACTGAGCCTACCTGAGAAATTGTGGCCACCAAGAAGATATGTATGACTCTTTGCTCTAATCTTTTTTTAAAAGCTTTTTTAGGTCTTTGGTGGAAATACGTACCCCATGTTGGGCCCCGTTTTTAGGAAGATTTTTGTTTTGTCCCACCTGCCAGCTCCCAAATCACAATATGGAGACTTCTTATTAATTTGAAAGCTCAGCCAATAGCTTAGGCTTGTTCCTAACTAGCTCTTATAACTTAAATTAACCCATACGTTTATTGATCTACTTTCTACCATGTGGCTTTTACCCCTGTCCCATTGTGTGTGTCCCACTTGTTCTGCGTCTGTCTGGCTTCTTTGTCTCTCTTCCCTGGATTCTCTCTGTCCCCCAAATCCTGCCTAGCTGTTGGAAGTTTAGCTTTTCATTAAACCAATCACAGTGTCATATCTTCACACAGTATAAAGGAATATCCCACAACAGCTCACTGTCTCAGTTCATTTCATGTTGCCCTTGGAAGTAGATATAGGATTTTCAGCTCCTTCTCCAAAATCACCATGTCTGCTTGCATGCCGCCATATCCTGCCATGATGGATGGACTGAAACTCTGAAACTGTGAGCAGCCCCCTCAATTAAATGGTTTTATTTTTTATAAGAGTTGCCATGGTAATGGGTTTCTTCACAGCAATAGAAACCCTAAGACAGTCAGTTAATTGAAACCAGGTCTCATTTAAAGAGGCTGGCCTGAAACCCACTATTTAACTCAAGCTTACCTTAGACTCTTGATTCTCTTCCTGCCTTTATCCCTAGTGTGGGAGATTATAGGTACACGTCACTGTTATCAATAAAGATGCCCTATTTTACAAAGCTCATGAAAAAATATAACCAAGGTTATATACATATGTTCATTAGAAATAGAACATTATTTGTGTTCAGCCAAAGTTTTACTCCTGCTATTGTCCTTTCATCTCTCAGCTGTGAGCAAAAATGTGCTTTGGGTTCTGAATAGACTGTAAGCATTTCTTTGACCTTATTACTGAATCCCTAGCCCCCCACTTCTTATTCCTTTCAGTTAAGCATTCACTTGAGATTTCAACTTTGTTCATTTATAATGTCATATATATCTTAATATTTCTTTTACATTTTGGTTAGCTCTGTCTTACAGATATTTAATATTAATTACTGGGGTATTTTCTAGGCCCAGGAAAAGTCCATAACTTTGAACATCCCAATGCACCTACATATCTGTAGGTAGGATGGCTGATGCCTTTATGATTATAGGTGTCCACTAATTTGTTCTTCATATTTGACTTTCAGGTTGCTAATGGTTGAGTTAAGTAATTTAGGAAAGACCAACTTTAATTGCATAACTTAAATCTGCTAAAATTTTCATAAACACATTTTATAGCTTTGTTAGAATTGCTATCATAACATAATTGAGCATATTCCTAAGAAACGTATAATACTGAAAGTAGGTTTTCTATAAAAACCCACCAGAACATATTTTCCTTGTGATGTATCCCTGTTACCACCCTAATAAAAAGTAGAGTGAATGTTTGCTTTATCACTGAAAATATATTATCCATAATAACTGATCATATATAAAATTTTAAAATGCATAAATTGTAGCAATAATTTAAATATATGGTTCAATGTTTGTTATTGTTTTAAGTTATTAAATTATAAAAATAAACATGTCAAGGAAATATATTAAAACTATTTAATGTGGAACATGATTAATGCTGTAAGTGACCATAATTAATAGAATAAAAATATTGAAGAGAAATTGTACTGCTGTTTACCATTTCCTAGTTGATGTAACTAGTGGGTGTATGCTTTATAGGTCTATTTGTGGCTAATACAATATTTTTCACTTGATTGGATTTATGTTTTTGCTACTTAATTTAAAACATGGGTATTTATTCCTACTGGCTTAATGCAACGACTCTACTCAAGTTTTCTAATCCAAATAATTTTGAAATTTTAACTGTTTTTTGATACATTTGTAAGATGATGGTAACATCTCACTTTCATTTTCATTGTACTTTTTTTAATTTGTGATGAAAGAAAATGCCACATGATATAGGTAATCTTCTTATGGAGAATACACTGAATTGTGATATCTCTCTTGTGTGTCTGAGTGAATCATTATAAGAAATGATGCCAATCTAACATTGTTATAGTTAGTGCTGATTGTCACCTTGGTGTGATCTGTAATCACATAGAAGACAAGACAGCAGGTACATCTGTGAGGGACATATTATGTTAGTATAGCCTCTGAGCATGCCTCTGAGGGGATTATATTTATTAGGTTAATTGAAATGCCAAGAGACTCCTTAAAGGAGTCCAACAAACACATTTGGTCCTGGACTGCATAAAAAGAAAGAGTCTAACTAAACATACTCAGTCATCTTGTATCCATGTTTTATAGCAGCAGAGGCAAGTGGTCAACTGCCTCAGCTTCTTGCAGTTGATGTTCTCATCTTTATAGACTGTTGATCTGTGAGACAACACAAACACTTAATGGCTTACGTTGCTTTTGGGAAAGTATTTTATCAATCACAGCAACAGGACAAATGAATAAGATAAGCATAGTTGTGAAGGACAGTAAATCCAGCAACCAACTTCATAAAGTACAATGCATTGTAAGTCTCTAAAGATTTTTATTTTAATTGTTTGGGCTAAGTTCCAATAGCATATATATAGTTATTGCATATACATCCAGTGACATCATGGTAAGAGCTGCTTAAAGACTTTTCCTTTTCTGGGCCAGTGTGATGGCTCAGTCTGTAAAGCTCTTGCTACCAAGCCTGGTGACATAAGCTCAATCCTTGGAATTCTCATGGAGAAAGAAAGAAAGCAACTCACTACAAATTGTTCTCTGACCTCCACATATATATTATAATACCCTGACCCCCTCTAACCACACACACAAGCAAACACACACACACACACAAACACACACACACACACACACACACACACACACACACACACACACACACCAATAAATTAAAGAAGCAAATGTAAGTTAGTAATATTTCTCTTTCTGTCAGTAAACCCCTGTATTTACATATTGGAAAATATTTTCTTGCTGTCACAACTACTACTAATATCAATATTGAAAAACAGTGACTACAATGGTCTTGTAAGAACTGTGAGAAATTGGTTTGTATGATTGTCTGAAATATAATTCTCCTTATGCTGATGTTATGATAAGTATACTAATGCCTTTAAATAATTTTACCCAAGATGGCATGGGTTGCTAGATTTCTGAAGTGAATCACTTCTGGACGAGATCAGTTTCAGTATTTGTCAACATAAACGGATAAGCAATCTAAAAACACCTATTGAAAGTAAAACTGAAATATTCAGCGTGCCAGTTCACACTTATCTAAAATGAAGGATCAAACCAAGAAAAAAAAAAGCCCAACTTTGTATTAAATGGTTTATTGCTACATACAAATGTCTGAGAAGTATGAAACTTACCAAATAGTAACTAAATAGCAAAGAACAATGGCAGTGGGTGATTTTGTTTGGTGTTATGTGCATGTCTTTTTTATGTCTATTTATTGACTCCAACCAGAAAACACAAATCACCATCCTTTTGAAGTCACAATGTTTTCTCTTTGCTTCTAAGATGTTTGTGGGTTCTTTATTTCCTGAGCATTTATACACTAGCAAATGTATCATTTGTCAATACTTTCTGACACTCTGTAGGTTGTTTCTTCACACTGATATTAATTTGTTTTTGCTGTGTAGAAGCATTGCAATGTAATGTAAGCCCATTTGTCTTAATTTTGCTTTTGTTTTCTCTACTTTTGTATGTTGTTCAAAATATCAATGCCTATTTTTTTCTTGATGTTTCAAATTTTTTTTATTTTTCTGAGGACAAGCTGAATTGCAGATACCACTGTCAAACAGAATAAACACATATATACAGATTGCTGACCTAACATGACACACCCATGTAGCATATACACATAAGGACATATATATGTGTGTGAATTCATATAGACTTATGAAACATCTAAAATTAAAAGTACAATATGAAAAAAGCCTCAATCTAGGATTCACAAAGATACTTATTTAATTGTATTGAATATTGAGATTTTTCCTATATGTTTTCTTACAGCCTTGTCATTATGTTTTGCTTTAAAAGTCTGTTACCCATTTTGAGTGGATTTTTATAACTGGCAAAATCTTCCTCTCTCCCTCCTCTTTCTCTAATCTATTGACTCCTTTGAATGTAAATATATTGCTTTCTTACTACCATTTGTTAAAAAGATTGTATTTTCTATAATCCACACTGTTATACCTTTGCTGAAATTCAGCTGGCTATCAATGTAGGTGTTCTTCTGAGATTCAATATTGTTTCATTGGTATATATTTGCTTTAAAATCAATTCATGATTAAAAAGTGGTAAAAGACCTAAGAAAACATGTCCCCCATGCCAGTACTAATAGCTTCATACAACAACCTTCTGGATCTCCATGCAGGGACACCCCTGACACATGCTTGGCCTCTGTGGCATTTCTTAGTCACAGAGAAAGGTTCCATAATGCCTTTCTTTGATACTTGATTTTAAAGCAGGATCCATATGGCCCAAGCTGCCAAGTTCTACTGCTTTCTAGGGCTGAAACATGGCCCCCTTATTCAATTAAATCTTCAGTAGCTTTCTGTTTTTCATGGTTTCCTTCACTGCTTAAGCTTGGTTGTACTTGAATTTGCTCTTATAGACCAAGGTAGCTTCAAACTTAGAGATCTGCCAGCCTCTGTATCCTGAGTGCTAGGATTAAAAGCTTGCACCACCACACAAGGGCTCTAAGATTTTCTCTAATTCTTTTTCACAAGCTGGAAACTAAGCTGAGTATGATCTTGCCCTGAGAACACCACTCCCTTTATTCAATTTCTTAATTCATTTATCTCCTTAAACCTAGGATTTGACTCTGCTCCACTGCCCAGTGCCTCTTTTCTCAAACTGTACCTTTGTTTTTTTTTTTTTTTTTTTTTTTTTGGTTTTTCGAGACAGGGTTTCTCTGCGTAGTTTTGCGCCTTTCCTGGAGCTCACTTGGTAGCCCAGGCTGGCCTCGAACTCACAGCGATCCGCCTGGCTCTGCCTCCCAAGTGCTGGGATTAAAGGCGTGCGCCACCACCGCCCGGCTCAAACTGTACCTTTGTATTTGCTCAGCATTCTTTTCATTATAAATCTTCCTCAGAGTTAACACTAATAAACACACTGCTGGGCTGTTTTGAGATTTCCTCTGCCAATAGAATTAATCCAAATTTCTTCACTTTAGCCTCAGGCAGACTCTTTGAACAAGGGCAAAAAGCAGCCACATTCTTCTCCAAAATATCACAAGGATGAGCTCTAGGCTACATACTAATACTCTTCTCTGAAAACTCTTGATCCAAGCACCACAGTTCAAATAACTCTTAGCACCACTGTCTTTCATGCTCCTACTAGTATGGCCCATTAAGGATTGCTGAATGCATTCGACTGCTTACCTAATCCAAACCCTCAAAGTCCATATTATTCCAAACAAAATCATGGCCTGCCATATTACAACAATTCCACAATCCATAGTACCAATTTCAGTCTTAGTTAGCAATTCTAATGCTATGAAGAGACATTTAGTTGGGATGTCTTACATTTTCAGACATCCTTATCATCACGGTTCAACATGGTGGCATGCAAGCAGACAGGGTGCTGGAGAAGTAGCTGAGAGTCCTACATCTTGATTTCCATGCAATAGGAAGTGATGTGTCTCACTGGGAATGACTTGAGCATATATGAGACTTCAAAGCCCACCTCCACAGTGACACACTTCCTCCAACAATAGTATACCTACTCCAACAAGGCCACACCTCCTAATAGTGTAATTCCCTTTCATTATTTCACTTTTATGTGGAATATGAAAAATAGTTGGCCTCATAAGTTGAGAATGAAATGTTGGTTATCAGCAAATAGGGTGGGAAGTATGAGGCAATTGGTTAATGTGCACTAAGTTTTGGGTTAAAGAGATCAAGCAGTTGGTACTGGTTACCAACTATAAAGAAAATAATGTAGTGTTTCTTGTCAAAAGCTAGGGGAAAAAATTTTAATTGGCTTTTTACCATAAAAAAATGGACATTTCCAGTGAATGAAGGTATCACAGCAACAAGATAGATCATTGGCATGTACATTTTTGTTGTACAATTTAGAAATAACTAAAGTAAGTAACAAAACTGAAAAAGAATGGAATGTCATTTGAACTCATGATCTGAGACCCCAAGCTGATGTTTACTAATGAGTTTTCTTTTGTTCTAATTCCTCTTCACTTTCCTTTTCTTTTCTCCTCTCCACCCTCACAGTCCTTCTTTCTCTTATTTTGTCTTTTGCTTTGCTTTCCATTGTTTGTTTTTCCTTCCTTTTTTCTGTTAATATTTTTGAAATCTAAATTTCCACCCAAATATGGTATGAACAAATATTTCTATGAAGTCATCAGCCATTTGGGGATAGCAGTTGGAATGAACAAACCGGGCCTTCTACAACAGTCCATAAAGATTATCCATAAAGAGTGAAAGAGCAAGAAGAAATTGAAGATACCAAGGAGTCAAGGTCTTCTAGACATAACAGGGCTTGCATAGTCATAAACTCACAGAGACTATGGCAGTATCCACAGGGCCCACAGGGATCTGCATCAGAGGGAGTCCGCGAGATAAAAGGAGAAATGAACACACTCCCTCACCCTAATCCAGAAGCTATCTCCAATTGACAGCTACTCACAAATGAAAACTTAGCTTTCTCCAAGGGAATCTCACTGGCAAAACAAACCGTGCTTAAGAGTAGGCTCCACAGCCAACACCAAATGAATGCATTAACTGCTTTGGAGTTTCTTTGTCTTGTAAAGTTAAGCCAGGGCATTTGAATATATATTATAGCATCTGGTTTTGAGTTTTTTATTTGTTTGTTTGTTTTGTTTTTTGTTTTTCCAGACAGGGTTTCTCTGTGTAGTTTTGGTGCTTATCCTGGATCTCACTCTGTAGACCAGGCTGGCCTTGAACTCACAGAGATTCGCCTGGCTCTGCCTCCTGGGTGCTGGGATTAAAGGCGTGCACCACCACCACCTGGCCTGGTTTTGAGTTTTTATGGGATTCCTTTTTGTGCAAATATTTGTGTCTCTGCCTTTCCTTTCCTCTTTTTCTTGTTTGGTTGTTTGATCATATTCTGATTTGTTTGTTTTTTGTTCAATTTATTGTGTTTTATGTTATTATTATCCATTAGATGCCAGTTTGTCTCCTAATGAGACAGAGAGTAAGTGAATACAGACACAAGAGGAGGTGGGAAGGAACTGAGAGGAGTAGAGGAAAGAGAAACCATTATTAGAATATATTGTGTGAAAAATTATTGCCTTTTTTAAAGTTAAGAGTAACTGCTGTCATATAATAGTACATCCCTACCAAAGGTTCCTGCTTCCTCCACTTCTCTCAGCCTGCCACCTCCCATTTCCCTCAGCTCTAGTACCCTTTTCTCCTCTCAGAAAAGAACAAGCCTCCTAGAGACAACAACCAAACATGACAAAACAAGACACAATGAGACAAGGCAAAGAAAACCCCTCATACCAAGACTGGACGAGGTACCCCAAATGGAGGACAAGAGTCAGAGACACATATGCTCTGGCTGTTAGGAGTTCCACCAAAATACCAACCTAACAGGCATAACATACATACAGTGGGCCCGGTGAAGAGCCTGGCATGCCCAGAGCTTGCCACTTCAGGCTCTGTGAGCACCTAAGAGCTCTGCTTGGAGATTGGTTGGATAGCTCAGAGACCTAGGAGAGAATCAAACATGACTGGAAAAAAAAAAAAAACTCAATGAAATGATTCCTAATGATATTCTGCTGTACTCATAGATCAGTATCTTAAAAAGACTTCATCAGAGAGCCTTCCTTTGACAGCAGATGGGAGCAGGTGCAGAGACCCACAGCCAGACATTATGCCGAAATAGCATCTAAACATCTAAACATCTAAATCTCCATCTGGTTCTTCCCAGGAGCTCAGGGAACCCTGCAGAATAGGGAGAGGAAAGATTGTAGGAGTCAGAAGGGATGGAGGTACCAGAAAAACATGGCCTACCAAAAAATATTTTCAATACAAGAAAAACCCACATTATTCATCTACACTTAAATTTACCTTAAGATTTTTGCACATTTTATGATGATTAGGAAAATATCTTCATTTAAAAGAAATTAAAACTTTTTTAAACTATTAAAAACACTGGATTTTCACTTTTTTTCCATTTTATTTTTTCCTTCACTGGTTTAATCATCTTTCCATCCCCAAGAGGAAAATAATGCTTCCATGATCTGTTCCACAAAGTATAGTTCATCTCATGGAAGCACAACAATTAATTTTGAGAGAGTTATATATTTAAAAAATAGCTCAAATGGGGTCCTGTCAACACATACACTAAACTTAATTTTTGGGAATCCAGCCAACATGATAAACTGAGTCATCCCTTATCTGTGCTATGTCCCAGGAGAGTGTTACTAAATATGGTTAATAAATCTGTGATGGGGTAGTAATATGTAACTCCTTCCCACACTTCAGAAATGTATCTGCTTATCACTATGCAACTATTTTCAGATGTTACAATTAATGTGCAATAAGAATTTTAATCCTAAGATAAGTGAAATATCCAGGGAAGCTTAAACCCTTTCATTTTATGATCTATCTATCGTTACAACCCTTCTGATAAATTTTCTCAACCTTGGCAAGCTTTCATTTCATACTTTTTTTATAGTCAGTACTAATTAAAAAACCTAACTGGGTTCCTCAGTTTGAATTAGGTCTTCATAGCTCTATATTTCCTTTTTCATTTGCATGATCAAATTATTATTATTTTGCATTTGGAGAATTTAAATCTCAGGTAAGTTAATTCTCTACTGCTTTGCAAAAGTCTCACTAGATTGAAAACTTTCCCCAAAGTGTGGAAACCTTGTAGGTCACCCGTCCCCATTTACCATTTGTCTCTATTTTACTGAGGTTCAGTATGGCTCTACTTTAGTCTCTCTCATTTCTTCACGATATTCTCTAGATTGATCTTTCAGTGATGTAGCCAATAAATTCCTGAGGATTTCTGTCTTTTCTACACCAAGCACTATCCATTTGCTTGTTATCACTTATCAACAGAGCTTTCTCTCCAATACCACCTTTGTGGGAAATTTCATTGATATGTTATTCGTTCTCATCAAGCAAGCTGTTCTAGCAATGTACCCCATGGAGTACTGGCTAGCTCAGTATCTATAAATTTTGTGTTAGCTGTTTAACTCATTCAAAATCCACTTACCTATCAGCAGTGGAAAGTATCCACATGATGTCACCTTGTGATACTTCATTTATCAGTACTTTGAGTTAAAATGTACTGGAAAGACATCAAGGATGTGGGAAATTCCTTTCTGTTCAGCTTTCTGTGCTCGGTCTGTGTCTCAGACATTCTTTGCATTTCCTTTTCCTTTTCTTCTCACTTTAATTTCATACATGCTTTTTTTGGTCTTACAAAATCTAGCACAGAATTTGCTTTCATTCTTATAAGAGCAACTTAGCTTTGCCTAGACTGCAAATACATGCTAGTGTTCACAATATTTGGAGGAGAATTAGAAGGAACATTCAGGTAAGTTACTTAATATGCACTAATTAAATTACTGTGGCATTTTCAAAAAATAAGTTGTTATCATGTAAGTTAGGATTTATTTATAATTATGACTAAAATCCAAATAAGTCTTGCAGCTTCTTCTACTTATTAAGCTCAGTGATGGTGAATTTGTTTGTTTGTTTGTTTCTCAAGACAGGGTTTCTCTGTGTAACCTTAGTGCCTGTCCTGGCTCTCACTCTGTAGACCAGGCTGGCCTCAAACTCACAGAGATCTGCCTGGCTCTGCCTCTGGAATGCTGAAATGAAAGGTGTGCACCACCACCACCTGGCAAATGTTGAATTTTATTAATGGTTTTTGTTTTCAGAAGCAGAATAAACTGAACAGAGAAAAGACCCAGTAACTGTCTTTTGTTATTATGAACATAATCCTCACTTACAATCTTTGTATCAATTCTGAGAAATGGACAACAGTGATTTTCAAATTTATAAATGTTTTGACAATCTTCTTCCACAATGAGACTTGTGGTTTTGTTTTGTTTTGTTTGAATCCAGCCTGGCTCACTATGGCCTCAGACTTGTGGCAATCTTCCTGTGTCATCTTCCTGGCTATGGCCATCTCTAAAAGCACAAGCACGAGACACTGAGATTTTACTGTTTTGTACTATTTTCTTTTTGTATTCTTTGATGTCACTTTGTCTCTAGGATAGTCACAGGAAATTTTTCCTTCTTCATTTTCTCTGTCTCTGTCTCTCTCTCCTTCTCTTTCTGTGTATGTTTGTGAGTGTATGTGATTTCATTGCTTTGGACTTGAGTTTTTTAAAGAGATACACAGAGTATCACAATCTCAAGTAAATGTCCTAGACAAAGTGGCATGGCATGGTCACACTAGGGAAGCAGCTAAACCAAAAAATATTTTATATAAAAAGCTATTTCTAGGACTTTGTCTCCTTTCTATCTGATGCAGTACTTTCAGAAGATCGAAACTTTGCATACAGGTCTTGCCACATGTCATATTAAAACTAGAGAATATCTAAGATTGTTTTCCACCTGGTGAGAAATGGTAATACTGCTTTTGTAAGAAACAATTTCATCACCATTATTTTTCTAATAATGCAGCTACCCATGATACTAGGAAAAGTATACATAGAAAGAAGAATACATCTAAATTAAGCTCCAGTAATATTAGCTTTCACAGTCTATTATAGGACTACAAAATGTCACCTCATAATCCATCAAAATGTAGGTCAATTTCTTTTCTTGGGTATTTTTATTGGGTCAATTTCTTTTCTTTTCAGTTCCAATGTTGGCTTCCATGCATCAAACAATGGAAAGGACAGAGCAGCCTTCACCAAAGACTAAGAAACTCTGAGATTCTTTATCCAGAAATTGTAGTTAGCTATCATTTTTCATTCACAGTATATTTTAAAATGAAGACATGAATAGTTTTCTTATGAGTCATATCTAAGGACTTTCTCATTAATTTTTAAAGTTTGAAAGAAATCTCACAAAACTGAATTATATGCTAATTTGTATCTCTTGGCCAGAGTTGATGGGGTCAAGGTAAGAAGGTGGACTTTAAGATGAGTATAACCTTCAGGTAACAGCTTGAATGTTATTTTAAATAAAATTATGTATATCATATTGTCAAGAACAGAATCAAATATAATTACAATATATTAAAGTATACGGTTCATGAGGAAGAACAGTTTGTGAGCTGTGACCAATCAAATAGAAGGCAGACAGAGGAAGACCAACCACCAGGATTTGCAGGCTGGCTTGGGAAAGCAAATGAGGACAATTGTGTAACCTTGACAATGACTAGGGGTTCTATGATCCCTCAGGATAGCAGAGGACTGACTGCAGTCATTTATCACTTAACCTAATGATTATCAGGCACATTGACAATATATTTGTTGTGCTTTGTTTATATGACCTGATTGATTTGTATCTGCTCAGGGAATGATTAACCCTGTTCTTCTTTTTATTTCAACAGTATTTCTTTTTGGTTAAGTCTCAGTAAGATGAGACTACATCCAAATTTTACAATTGTTGCTAGAGTTTTCCTGCCTTGCCCACAGTCAGGACAAATCTCTGTCACCCGCCAGTCCCACAGCCGCTCAGACCCAACCAAGTAAACACAGAGACTTATATTGCTTACAAACTGTATGGCCGTGGCAGGCTTCTTGCTAACTCTTCTTTTATCTTAAATTAACCATTTCCATAAATCTATACCTTGCCACGTGGCTGGTGGCTTCCCGGTGACTTCACATGCTGCTGGTCATGGCGGCGGCTGCAGTCAGTCCTTCTGCCTTCCTGTCCTTTTATTTCTTCTCTCTGTTAGTCCCGCCTATCCTTCCTGCCTAGCCACAGCCAATCAGGTTTTATTTATTGATCAATCAGAACAGCTTGACATACAGACCATCCCCCAGCACAGCCAAGTGCAGACCATCTCAGACACCTGCACTCAGGTCCATGGTCCTAATCATCCTCTATGCGGACCTGCTGGGTAACGCCACAAAGAACCCAAGAAGGGCTCCCACAGGACATACAGAACATCCCACAGCATACAATTTTATTATAGGTAACACTGTGAATATTTTTATTGGAACTGGTATTCATGGAGATGTTCTTCTGTGTGAATTATGGTCATCGAAGGCATAGGCATTCATAGCACTGAACTTGTCAAGTATATGACCCTGACATGTACCATCTGAGGCAGGCGTTCCCCCGAAAGGTAGTTAATACTCTTACAAGGATTTAACTTACATAAACATTAATGTAATAATGTGAGGAGAATAAAAACCAAGGATAAAAATTACTTCTCATTCCTATGAGATGCAATCTCAACACAAACTCCATGCTATTCTGGCTTTTATAATCTTTTATGTCCCCTCTTCTGCAATAATCTGTGAGCCTTGGATGTGGAGGCTGTACTGTGAGATATTTTTTGTGACTGGGCTCCGAGACTCTGAATTACCATTGGTTATCATTTTCTTCATGTGCTGATCAAGAACAACAACAGCATTAGGCATGCTAATATGGACAGGGAAGACCAAGAGTCCTGAAGTCTACACAAAGAACTATAGGCAACTAAGGATCATTGTTGAGAGGGTGAAATAGTCATCTCCAAGAAAGAGCACATCAATGATCAGACTGAAAACATATATACAAGTAACATTATTTAGACTGAGGAGGTTGTACTTGTGTGTGTGTGTGTCTATATGTGCCTCTGTGTGTGCATATATATAATGAAGAAATGAATGAAAAGAAGTAATGAATTTGAAAGAGAGTAAGGAGGATTATATGGGAAGATGGAAGGGAAAAAATGAAAGGGATAAATAATCTCAAAAAATAAAAAAAATTAAAAGTGAATTCTCAGAGTCCAATAAAATTTAATCCTTCAAATTTGTGAAGGAAACTTCACTGACCTGCTAAAGGATTGTGTTTAGTAGTTAAGAACTTTTACATTTTAGATAATATTTCTTCACATATTGATCAAAAAATTTTCCCTGCCAATTTCAATCCAGTCTCATTGTGTTGTACAAGTAGAGTTCAGAGAACTGACTTGCTTTGAAATAATCTTGTAGATAAACTGAATACTCCATAATGTGTTACATAAAGATGACTTAAGGCAATACTCCAGGAAAAGCAGTGAAAAATAAAAGTAACTAGTTGAACCAAGGTACAAGCTCAATCATGGAGTCTGTTGTGGTGACTTTTTAAAATCTTTTTGTCAAGTCATCAAGTTTCAGATTTCAGGGCTTGGAAAAGTGGCTTTGTGAATGAATGTGGCAAGAATAAGTGTCTGTAAAGCAGAATGAGTCGATATGGATAGGAGAAGGAAGAAACATTTATGGAGTTTAACTCAGAAAATAATAGAACTCAACAATATTTGATTGGACTTTCTTTCTTGGGAATATAAGAAAAAATCTCAAAGGCCTGCCTGTTATTTACAGTCAAGGAGGAATGGAAGGAAGTGTGTGACTGAACAGTGTGATATTACTCTTGATGTTATTGATGTTTCTGTGAAGAAGTTCATACAGGTGCCACTCCCAAAAGTAAGTAATGGATGACATTCTTAAGCTCCAACAATGCTGAGCCCTGGCATAGCTCTCCTGTCACATTGTCAAAGATACTGAGTAGATTGGATGTTGCTAAGGAATTAGTGTCAATAGGAGGAGAAGTCATGTTTATTGATTCACTGCCTAGACAACAAGGTCATCAATATAAATGGTGGATTTCACAGCCACAAAAAACAAATTGGGTTCTGTTTGGTCAGTGATATTTTGCCTAGGTCAGTCTATTATAATTACTATAGTAGAAGATTAATTGATAACACATACCTAACACCTATAAAATCTAAGTAAAATTTCTGAAATATTAATTTAATGATAGCATAAAAAGTAGGTGTAAACTCTGATATATATATATATATATATATATATATATATATATAATAGAACTTAATGAAAAATCAAAGCTTACCATCATAATTTTATTTACATAAAAATTATTGGGATGGGTCTGATTTTCTCTGCTGCCTTTCTCTGTGACACAGGAGTATGTCCTATCAGTTAGTAACAGCACATAGAATTGTGCTAGTCCCATAAGAGCTTGTTTAGTATTATAGAGAAGACAGTAGCATTCTTCACATCAGCATAGTGAATACTCGTGGGATAAGACTGGGGAGGTGCTCGTGTCCTCTAATTATTGAAGAGGGGGAATAGAATCTTTATTTCTGATAGAGTCATTTTTAAAAGTTTATGTCTCATAATATGTTGTCTGTAGTGGTACATCAATTGATTCCTGCCAATCTCAAATTATCCTACTGATGAGCTTGAGCCAACTCATCAGTAGACAATGTTACAAGAAAAAGGAAAAAATAAGGCCTATGATTGCAGGACTGCAATGGAGAGAACTCAAGGATATTAAGTAGAGACGACTGCGGATGAAAAAAGAAGACTTACTTTTCACATTCGATAGCACAGTTAAACGCCATGGCTGACAATATTAGCATGTGTCAGAATGGCTACTTGAGAATATTTTGATTGTTCCTAATACAAAGAAATGATGAAAGTTTCAAGGAACAAATGTCAATTTCCCTAATCTTATCTTTATACACCACACACATGTACTAAAGTATGACTCAGACTTTCAATAATAAGTGTAATTATTCAGTATCAGTAAAAATAACAGGATTAATTTGCTTGTGCTTTTCAAGCATTGAAAATTTTTGTTTGAGTCTACATTTGGAAGAGACACATAATTTTTCCATGTATACATTTCTTTTTTAAAGTTGTAACTAAACAAATACATAAAGTGTCTCATTGTAGGTGTTTCACTGTGATCATCAAATAATTCTGGACTTCCAAACTTAAGGAATTTGATTTGAAAATTCATGGTGTATGTGCATGTATTTCTAATCATGTTTTCCTCAACACCTAGAAGCTCTAGCTGGGTGGAAAAACATGACATGTGTTGCCTTTATTTGCTAAAAATGAATTGTGCTCCACAAAGAAATGGAGGTGAAGGTGACCCAATGAAAATTTAAAAACTTTCAAACTCTACTTTTAAATGCTATCTATATGAAGAATGGACCCTGTAACACCAATCTTAAAAGGTCTTATTAATAAAAACCCAGAGCCAGATAGTGGGGTGAAAACTGAAAGATCAGAGGAATAGAACAAGCCAGACACAAGTTCCTACCACTAGGAAATTCTCAGCCCAAGAGAGCTACTTCCTTTGTACTCCTTATATACCTTTCTTTGCCCTGCTATCTCATTTCCTCTCTTCACCTAGCTCTATCACTTCCTCTTTCTGCCCAGCTCTATCACTTTCTGTTTGTCTCTTCAGAACTCTAGACCTTTATGGTTAACTAGTGAAGGAATAAAGGAGTGTGTCACCACACCTGGCTCCGTTCCCAGTGTAGCCTTGAACTCACAGAGATCTGGATGAATCTCTGCCTCCTGAATGCTAGGATTAAAGGCATGTGCTACCACTGCCTGACCTCTATATTTAATATAGTGGCTGCCTTTTTTTCTCTGATCCCCAGGCAAGCTTTATTGTTAGAGCACAAATAAAATATTGCCACAGGACCCAGTTCACTGATTGTCCCATAATCTATGGTTTTATGTTTAATTTTATTTCTGGGGGTGGCACTGCTACCTTATGGTAGATGTTTCATATAAGCTACATTAATTATCTGATTATTTGGGCTTTAAAATTATGTAAAATACTGTCTTAGCATATAGTTATTTTAATTGTAGTGAGATAGGATACATTTCAAACAATAGTAAACAAGGAGATTCATCACACAGAAAACAAGAAAAGATGAATGCATTTGGAGAAGACTTGGTTAATATTGGAACAAGTCTATGATCTGCTATTGATATTAGATACATGTAACATGTAATTATATTTTGCAGCTTTGTAGTCACAGTACAAATGAAGAAATAGAGCAATAGCCAAATAAATTATGCTCTTTCTAATCAACCACATGATTGATTAATGAGGTACAGTTCTTAGCCAATGACTGACAACCCAAGTTAATAGTCATTGCTTCACTGTCATCTCTGAAACAACCTCCAATAGGTTATTACTGGGTTGCACAAGGAAGGACTTAGAAAATTCTTTGGACTGTAATGATGAAGGTATCACCATATCATGATTTATATTGTATACATCTGTCTAGGGTACCAACTTTATGTTACTAACTTGAAATTTTTTTGATATTTGAGAACCAAATTTCACAAAATCAAAGTGATCATTATTGCATCCCACCTCCCTTAAGAGAAAGATGTGTGCTCTGTTCTCATATAAGCTCCTACTTATTCCACACCAGGAAGTTCTCAGTGGCTAAGCTACATCAAAAGCTATCATCCCCTCTTTCTTTGTCTGTTTCTTTGACAGTGTTGAGGACAAAGAAACACATAAACTCATCTTCAACTATAACAATGTGGAGATTCAAATAGCCTTGCTTTCTTCCCACAGTTGGAACCTAGAGAATAACAGCCTCAGTGCTGGTACCACTTAGGACTCTTGCTTCATTCTACAACAGGGATTATTAACAGATTCTCCAGTCAAGACAGAATAAAGTGCAGACTCTCTTAGGAAACTTTATATTTCTCTATGGAGACATTTAAATCTATTTTATTTAGTATCTGGACTGGTGTGAAGCAGAAATATTTATTTCTACTCTCAGTTCAATACATTGTTCATGAACTGTTTCACCAGCTGTAAAGTGAAAGAGCTTCATTGTTTTTTTTATTATTTTCCTCTAATTTAGATAATCTTTTTTAACTTTCTTGTCACAGTCTTGATCCTGGTTTATTCTTTTCTTTACTGATAATCAAGCTCCCTTCAGAGACTGTGAAAATCCTGTTATATATTAATGTAATTGAAGAACAAAACATGAATCATTCATGGCCCCAAATTCTAAGCTATTAAATTCAATTGTAATAGCTATTGTTCACATGAGTCTGAAATCCTCAAATAGATCCCTTTAAGTGCCATGTCTAAAGTGATCTCCAGTCATTGCCTTGGTGCTTAATTAGTGCAGGCAATACTGAAAGGATTCAGTAATGGGTGTTTGTAAATTTATTCATTCATATTTATATATAATAATGATTATTAAACAATGGAAGATTATGAATTTAAGAGGAAGATGATATGAGGGAACATCAGACTGGTAGGAGAGAAGGAAGAGAGAGATGATGTAATAATTATATTTAATTAAATAATATAATTCAATTGCTTCAAGATTCTGTAGGGAACAGAAAATTGAAGTTGATGTCAAAATCAGTTAGACTTTTATTTGGTGCAAAAAGAATGAGGTAGCAACATCTGTTAAATTCAAAGGGAAATGTATTGATCAATGTAAGATTTTGCAACATTCCCCAAACAAGCACATTCCTCAAGAGGAGAGAAAAGAGAATCTGCTTGTATGACTTTTCTTGAACAAAAAAGAAAAGAATAAGAACAAGCTGAAATCTTCTTATGATAACAAACATGTCACAAAAAATTAACTGGACTTGGTCCACGTTGTAGGAATTTGTAGATATAAAGACTTTCTTCTCTTCTCTGGCTCCACTGAATGTAGTTTGAAAATGTTGGATGTCAGAACAAAGAGAAAATAGTTGAAATGAACAGATTTCACTGTCTGGCACAGAGAGCTGAAGAAACCTACTGCTTCTGGTCTTTATATTTCAAACTTTTATTCTATGTTTACAATAGAATAGAAACGTCTATTTTTATTCAATACTACCACTGTGCATAGCAACTTTGAATCTTGTATTTTGTATCTCTGGTGTGAATTCAAAATGAACACACAATGGTAGAGCTCTTTATGCTTAGAATCATAACACTAATAGTGTTATACAATGTCACTGATAGGCCTCACTTTTCTTACCCCTCCCAAGATGTCATAAAGTTTTAGGCAGAGAAAAGGATGAGGTAATATATCTCATATGCCAATAGGATATTAATTTCTAAAGAATGCATCCCAAACATTTGAATGTTACAGAACACTTTCTAAGTTAACTCCCCAAAGGGTGTAACAAAATCCAAATGAGTCTGTAAAAGTCGTTTATGAAACATGCATTACATTCAGCTTGAGAAAATGCGGTTTTAGGAATGTTTTTGAGCACAGTGTGCAGACTCCACTTTCTCAATCTCTGTATTTGTCATGTACATCCACCTCTCGAAAGAAAATATTTCTAAGCTGAAAATTATATCATTTAGGTGGCTAGGTATTTGAACTTTTAAGTTTATTTCAACAAAGAAACACTTCAGACCCTTAACATCAACCAGCACGGCTTTCTTGGTCTTCCTATGAAGTCATGCTATGCAGACATAGTAGCTGAAGCCAAACTGAAGAGCCGAAAGGGTTGAAGAATCTTGACTCCAATAGACAAAGACATTTGATAACCGGCTATGTGCTTAGTTGCTTCTGGGCTTGGTTGTATTGTGCTTTCTTTTTCAATTTCGAGACAGAATGATTGCCATAAATTGTATATATAACCCATTAAGAAAATACAGGATAACAATGCTGAGAGTGGGATGCAGAGAAAGCGGTCTAGACTTCCCTGTCCTCTGCACAAATGAGCTGTAAGATAAATTCAATGCCATAAATTGTAATCAGAACTGACAAAGTCCAGGAGTGAATTATTTTCACATTATGACATTTCTCTGCGCAATGTTTCATCAGTGAGCAGTATGTTTTAATAGTTGTAGTTGAGGGGCATTTTCAATAATTGTTTCTGGCTTTGAAACTGGGAATGCCTCAAAGCTGGGCTAATTTACATTCTTAATCTCAAATCTACCCCTGGGGCCAGTTATCCTCTGAGTTCTTGTTATCAATGAAGTTCAGCAGTGAGGAGTTGATTGTGATAAATAGTGGAGCTCATCAAGGGTTCATCTTGAGATGCTGACTCAAGGTACAAGGAGTTGCTTGGAGAAAAAAGAAGTCCTAGACCAGCATCTCTACTAAGAGTCTCTACTCAATACTCTAGTCTCACAGCTTCCCTTAGGATGTAGTGAACAGATTCAAAATTATCTATGCACTCATGCAGATTATTCTTTCTTTGAAAAATTAGAGATTTCAGGTATTTCTACATTCAAATATGTATGATCAAGACTGAAGTAAAACTCAGTTGTTAGTGTAGAATGCTTGCCTAGCATACAGGAAGATCTCAGTTTGATCCCTAGAGCTACATAAACCAGGTATGGTGGTACATGCCTGAAATCGCACCACTGAGAAGGTAGAGACATGAAGATAAGGAAATTAGAGTTCACTCTCTGCTACACAGAAAGATTAAGGCCAGTCTGAGATATAATGGACATAAAAATAAATTAACAAAACCAAAACATAAATGACTATATGCAGTGTAAGTAAGTTCTTAGAATTAAAGAAACTATTTGGGGAAATAAAAAGGCAAAAAATAATTACATAAAAGTACCAACATCTGAAGATAGAATGTATTTGGATAGGTATAGTATAATATAAAGACTTGGACAAAGACTAAAGTTATGGAAATATGTTAATGTATCACTATAGTAGTAGCCATTTAAAAATATATTTGAGAAAGTGTTTCTCCATATAGACAATGTTGGCTTCTCACATATGATATGTCCTTACATGTGTGTGTTTGTGTGTGTGTATGAGTATATATATATATATATATATATATATATATATATATATATATATATATATTCATTGGCTTGGTATTCATATAATTTGTACATTAAACCCGCACTGATTATATGCTGTATATGGTAATGGTTTATGGATGCAGAGATCCATGGCCAGGCCCCCGTGGAGCTCTGGGAGTCCAATCGGCGAGAAAGAGGAGGGATGGTATGAGCAAGAGTTGTTGAGACCATGACTAGAAAAAACACAGGGACAAATAGCCAAACTAGTGGAAACACATGAACTATGAACCAATAGCTGAGGAACCCCCAACTGGAGCAGGCTCTCTGGATAAGTGAGACAGTTGATTAGCTTGAACTGTTTGGGAGGCCCCCAGGCAGTGGGACTGGGACCTGTCCTTAGTTCATGAGCTGGCTGTCTGGAGCCTGGGGCCTATGCAGAGACACTTTGCTCAGCCTGGGTGAGGGGAGGAGGGGACTAGACCTGCCTTGACTGAATCTACCAGGCTGAGCTGAATCCCCAGGGGAGTCCTTGCCCTGGAGGAGATGGGAATGGGGGGTGTGTTGGGGGGAGGGCAGTGGGGGGAGGGAGGACAGGGGAATCCTTGGCTGATACATAAAATTAAATTAAATTATAAAATAAAAAAAGGAAAAAAATAATGTAAATTAAGAAGTTTAGACTTAATATTTCTTCTTAAGTTCCTCTGGAAAACTTGATTGAACACTAGGTTAATTAATGTACAAATGTCCAACATATTATTGTGATAATAATTGTGAATGACTACCATTAGATGTATATATATATATATATATATATATATATATATATATATATATATATATATATGGAGAGAGAGGAAGAGAGAGAGAGAGACAGAGACGGAGACAGAGAGAGGAAGAATTTTTGAGGCTATCTACACACATAGCTGAAGTTGGCCTCAAACTTGTTATTTACTGCCCTTTACCTCCTAAATGCAGGGTGGTAGAAATGTGCTACCTCTTCCAGCTAACTATAGTTAAGTGATACATTTGCTTTCTGTACTAGACTTTAGGAAATTTAGAATGATGCATATGGCTGCTTCCTGGAAACTCAAAGATTTCATAGGCTTTTCTTTCTATAGTCAGTGTAAAAAATGAAAACTATTGTAGAGAAATGTTATGATTAGATGATGGAAAAATTCAACCATCAGGGCATGATGAGTTTAAAATGAAACTAAGACAATGACTAAAGCTACAGAAATGTGTAAATGTATCACTATGATAGTTATCTTTTAAATTTATTTCTTTATAGAATGTGATTCTCCACATAGTCAGTTATGGCTTCTTATGCATGAACCTCCTGACTCAGCTTTTCAAGGACTAGAATTACAGGAACGTGTCCCAAAGTCTGTAACAATTCCATGCAAATTCATGCAATGGTTTAAATATTGTTGATTTAACATATTCAGTAAAGCCTGAACTATATAATATTGGTGCATTTTTGAAATTAATTCATTTGTATGTGTGCATGTGCCTATATGCAATAAGGTTCACATGTATGGAGGTCTAAAGACAAGCTACAGGAGTTGATTCTCTTGTTCAACCATATGAATTCTTGGGAAAGAACTTAGGTTCTCAAGAGTGTCAGCAAGCATCTTTACCAAAGAGCCAACTTGCAAGCCTGTTATTGGTACTGTATCACTAATAATTTAATCAGCAAAGATGCAGATCCAATGAGGTTTAAAGATTTGGTCAAAATCACAGACATAGACAGCTACCATAAATTAAAATCTAAAGTTATGCACTCAGTCAATGGGCATGTGGCCACACTGGGTTGCCATATCCAGCCTTGATACAGGGGGAGAAGATTGGTCCTGCTTCAACTTGATGTGCCATGCTGTGTTGATGCCTGCCCCTTTCTTAAGGAGGCCAAGGAAGAGTGAATGGAAGGTGTAGAGGGGAGGCAGGGGAAGAGAACAAGAGGAGAGGAGGCAGAGGAAACTGCAATTGAGATGAAAAATAAATTTAAAAAAATTAATTGAAAAATAGTTCAAGGTCATGAAGAGCCTAGATGTAGTTGTGAGCATGGAAAAAGATATGAGAGTGATAAAACTGAGACTTGGTGAAGGATTAGTTTATTGCCATCTGGGACCATGCTAGGTTTACACCACTTCTAAATAATTGTTCCAGTGTTTCCATTTATTATATCCAATGTATATTTCTTTGTAAATTTTATCAATCACACCATAATATCTTTGTGACAAATCAACAATTGAAAAAGGTTGGTAAATAAATACAAATAGATCATTTGTAGCATGAGTTTTCTCCAGTCCTGCCAAGTCCCACAGACCACACAACTGCTTATAAAATAATCACTCAGAAGCTCATATTAATTAAACTGCTCAGTCATTATCTCAGGCCTACCATTGTCTAGCTCTTACACTTAAACTTAACCCATTTCTGTTTATATGTTGCCACATGTTCTGTGGCTTTACCTGTTGCCTTTACATGTTGTTCCCTGGATGGAAGGCTGGTGTCTCCCCCAGACTTCCACCTCCCAGCCTCTCTTCTCTGTTTGTCCTATACTTCCTGCCTGGCTACTGGCCAATCAGCATTTTATTTATCAATCAATAATAGCAACATATATTTGCGACATAGAGGACATCCCACAGCAACCATTAGAGTTCAAGCAACAATTTGGCAAATGAAAAAAAAAAAAGAAAATGAATTCCATATAGGTATCAACTTCTGTAGAGAAAATATCTCTGGACAGGCATAGTGTTCTTTATAAGGCTAAATTATTATGTGTATCCTGCTCTTACTGAGAAATAGTATTTGGAAGAAGACTTACTTGTCCTCTATTTCAGACACAAACATGCTTATCCTAATGTGTCCCCCAGACACATTAGGAGATGGAATACTTCTACTAACCCTGTGACAGAAAAAAAAAAAGATAGCAGCTAGAAAGTAGCAATGGAAGATGCTATTCAGTCCACAATGTGCAAGTGGTTGTGGAGGAAAGAAAAGCTGAAAGTTCAGACAGGAGTCTTATCCATGGTGAAAAAGCACAATTGGAGACTCCAGCTAACTACCTAAACTGCCCACGTTAGTTTCTGCTAGATGTTGTGAAAACTTGGATTTCTGGTGTCTCTGCATGTCACTGTTCAATCTTTTACTTGGAAATCTCACCAGTCTGGATACTCCCTGTGTGGGACTATCTCTCTCTCTCAAAACTTCAACTGGGCTGTCCTAAAGCATCTTCCCAGTTGACTCCTGCTAGATGTTTTGATTGCCTGATTTGATGTCATTTTGCTATCTTTCTGTCTGCTTGTCTGTCTGTGTATCTCTATTTGTTCTTTTATTTCAGCTGGCTATATATTTAACAAACCTGTTCATTCAAAAAAATTCATCAATAAGAAGTCATTCTACTGACTGTACAGGACAACAGAGGAATAATTTGTAAGTACTACACTCCTCTTTTGAAGAATTCCTATGAAACACCTTGGAAAGAAAATGGAGTTTGGCTACAAAAAATAATGCAAAACAAACAAAAAAGTTCCTACCAAACTAAAAAATTTAGACAGAGCAGAATATTCTTTCAGTTTTTTTGAAGCATGCTCATGAAAATTTGAAGATTCTGGATATCATTACTGCCCATGTACTGTTGTAAAAGATGTGGCCTGCATACATCTAATGGTAGCCATTCAAAATTATTATCACCTTAATATGTTGGCCATTTGTATATTAATTAAACTGGTGTTTGACTAAGTTTTCTATAAGAATAAAGATGAGTGAGCTTAAGAAGAGATATTAAGTTTAAACTTCTTAGTTCATATTACTAAGCTATTATCATAACATTATATAATCAGTGTGGGTTTAATGTACAAATTACATGAATACCAAGCCAATGAATGGATGAGGGAATATGTGAATGATGGGTGGATAACTGATATATTGGAAACACATGTCAGTTAAAAAAAAGAATTTATTCAAGTAAAAAATATCTAACTCCAATGGAAGCCACAATTCTAGAAGCCTTAAATTACAGAAAAGAAAATTAGGAAAAATATAAGATCAATTTGTACTCAAGTGAAGTAAAAGAAAATTTCAAATAATAGTTTAATCATTTAAGTTTAATCATTTCAATATGTCAGCTTAATGGAAATGCATGAAGAGATAATTAGTTACAGATCTAAGACCCCATCAATTTGTCCTTTCCTGGCTGCTTCTCAGAGGACCTGAAATAATTGTACTTCCATTCCAACTTAGTACTTGCCTTGGTAATGCTTAACCTTAAACATAATCAACCATTTAGCCAAGTTTTCTAAAAGCAATGCATATTCATTATAGAAAATGTATTTGTCTTATAAAACCACATGTTCCAGAAAGAGGAAGTTAATTCAAGCCGAGGCCAAATTTCCAACAGTTGTATTGCTGAAATCTTCTCCATTTCTCCAACTTCAATGAGTAAGACAAACATAATTAACTTTGGTTTGAGGATTTGGTCTCAATTAGCCATAGAACTCTGGTGTTCATTTGGAAGATACTCAAGAAAGCATTGTATTAGACACTATTGTGAGTTGTCCTGTGATGTGTTGTGTTCCTGACAAAACAAACAAACAAACAAACAAAAGGCAAGTTACATTATCTTCCAGGAGAATAAAAATAAACAGATGTGAAGCTATGGAAGAAATATGAGTGCCTAACAAAGTCTGAAACACATTCTAGCAACATTACATGACAGCTTCACCTAATGTTTATTTAATTTAGAAAATGTACATTGGGTTTTGCCTATAGATAAAGCACTCATTGTGCTATCTAAAATAAGCCACACTTTTCCTTTATCTACCTTTATAAATTCCAATATTTGTAAAATTATTGTAAAATAACTTGTAAAAACATACTAATGGCAATTTGACATATTTGGCATTTCCTTCAATGTAGCTGTGACTTGTATCCTATTAAAATTATTTATTAATGAAAATACAAATTATAATGCATGTTTCCTATAATATAAATAACATTATACCTGTGTACATATCTTATTTAAAAACCAAATTCCATTTCCTTTCTCCAAGAAGAAAATATTCTGTGAATAAGAGACATGATGGATATGCATATTTTTTTATTTATTGTCTTATTTGAAATTGGCAACATTTTATTAACTGAAACAGCCTCTGCAAAAGTATGTCAGTTTATATAAAAACTAGACAAAAAAGTCATGCCCAATGGCATGAATACTTTCTGAGTTAGAAAATGCACAGTCTATCTACAAAAGAAAAGTAAATGAAAACAGTCAAAATATCCTTGAAGAAGTTCAAATTTATGTATGTTATACACCAAAGAAGTTTAAGTAGGAATCCATTCTTTATTAAGTATACACACAATGTACATACAAGGTATTATACAATGATTTATAAATTCATGTCTACAGTCTATTGTAATTTTAGAGTAAAGATTTTGTGTTTTGTGGCTAAGCTGTCTTCAATGAAGGAAGCATCACAAAATGATGTTAAATCCACAGTTGCCAATAATACCCTTCCATGCACATGACCTACTTTTCTTAGGACAGACTCCAGTTTTTCCAAATTACTGTTGTTAGGATTTCTGAAGCAGTAAAATCCTTTCTGCATCCTGTCTGTGGACAAAAACAGAACTGAGCACATGAACATTGTTTGCTTTTTCCAAATTCAGCACTTGTAAAATAATTGGTGTGGAAGAAAGTAAATCAACACAATAATGGGGAAAGTTTAGAAGTGTGTGAATTTTCTGTATTTAAACATAAATTAATCAGTCTGAGTACTCAAGAGGATGAATCAGGAAGATCATAATTTCAGACACATCCTAGGCTATATGGAAATACCCTATAACAAAAAGAAAATAATGAACAAAGAGAATAGAAACACTACATTCTATATATTGTTTATACAATGATTGAAATTAGTCTTGCAAGGAGAGCTATGTTTTTAAATTTGAAAATTTACATATTCTGCAGGATACAAGTGATTGGAAGAGGGCTGTTCAATAAAAACACTTAATACCAGACATGGGAAACTTTTCTTTTGAGTTGTTCATCAGAGTAGTGCAAGAGACCAACCCCAAAAAATATACACTATTGTTTTTGCCATTGGTTGCCTTCCAGAGGTTGATAGTAAGTCACTGTTGCTCAAGACACCATGTGCTTCAGATTCAGGACCCAAAGGATTCAACCTGCCTCTAACCTGAAAGCCTCCTCCTTGACAACTAGTTTCCATTGCACTAGAAGTTACTTTGTAAGTTTCCAAAAGACAGAAACAACTAATAATCCTAGCTAGCAGTGATGTCTGTAAAGCATAACAATGTTCAACATGGAATGAAAGCCCCATGTGGGCAATAGTGGTGCTCATAAATTGGTGGTAACCAAGAGCTCTCTAAATGACATAAGACTTGCTCAACAGGAAGGAAATAATGTCTGATACTGGAAACAGCCAACTACCTAGGCTAGTACCTAGGTTATGGATCTTAGAGGAGAACCTACAACTGCCAATTTACTAAACCAGCACAATTCATAAATATATCCTAAATGTTTATCATTATGTCCATAGATAAGTGTATCTTTACTCCTCATCAAGAATTCTCTTTGCAACAAACAGAGACCATTACAGAAAACCAAAACTGGTATAACAGTAGAGAATAAGTAATTATAAATAAGATTCCTAGCCCTAGTTGTTATAGCTACAACACAACTCTTGCACCTAAGGCTGAGAGAAATTCATGGAAAAGTGGGAAGAAAGATTGTATAAACCAGAGAACCAGGAAATCTGTGAGATTGTATCTACTAAAAATGACAGCGAAGAGTCTTTACCCATGACATCACAACATAATGTCTAAACAAGACCTGAACAAGTACGACACCAATAGACAGCTAACATAGAAGGGGGGGATTTCATGAGGCTCCCTAGACAAAGAACTACAAGCAAATAAGAAAAGCTGAAAGGAAGAGAAAATGAATCAATAAATGGGAACACTAAGTAAAGAGGGTAAAGAGATTTAAGGTATACTTACAATTCTGAAACACACATTGAAAATTCAAATGTAAGATCTTTCCATTTTCTGACATCTTCTTCCATTTCTTTTTTCAGGGACTTAAAGTTCTTATCATACAGGTCCTTCACTTGCTTAGTTAGAGTTACCCCAAGGTATTTCATATCATTTGTGGCCATTGTAAAGGGTGATGTATCTCTGATTTCCTTCTTAGCCTGTTTGTCAATTGTGTATAGGAAGGCTACTGATTTTTTTGAGTTAATCTTGTTAAGCATGAATCTTAAAAGTTCTTATTAATAAAAACAAATCCGGGCTGGGTATTGGGGTGAACGCTGGAAGATCAGAGAAGCAGAACAAGCCACAGCCACCTCACCTTGCCAATTCCTCAGTTGATCCTGTTTCCACAGACTGGATGCCTCCCTATCCTCATCCAAATGAATCTTAGCTGAACTGCTGCTCAAAAGCCTAAAAGCCTAACCAGCCAAGTTTCTAGTTTCTGGTCTTCACTCCTTATATGTCTTTCTGCTTTCTGCCATCACTCCTTGGGATTAAAAGCTTGCTTTTTGGGATTAAAGGCATGAGTCACCATGCTTGGCTGTTTCCAGTATGGTTTTAAACTCACAGAGATTCAGAGGGAATTCTGCTTCTGGAATGCTAGGATTAAAGACATGAGTGCCACCACTTTCTAGCCTCTGTATCTAGTGGCTGTTCTGTACTCTGACCCCAGATAAGTTTATTAGGGTGCACAATATTTTGGGGAACACAGTACCACCACAATCTTGTATCCTGATACATTGCTGAAGATGTTTATAAGCTGTATGAGTTCCTTGGTCGAATTTTTGTGGTCACTCATATACTATCATGCCATCTGCAAATAGCGAAAGCTTGACTTCTTCCTTTCCAATTTGTATCCCCTTGATCTCCTTATGTTGTCTTATTGCTCTGGCTAGAACTTCAAGTACTATATTGAATAAGTATGGGAAGAGTGGTCATCCTTGCCTTGTTCCTGATTTTAGTGGAATCAATTTTGAGTTTCTCTCCATTTAATTTGATGTTGGCTGTTGGCTTGCTGTAGAATGCCTTTATTATGTTTAGGTATGTTCCCTGTATTCCTGATCACTCCAAGACTTTTATCATGAAGGGGTGTTGAATTTTGTCAAATGCCTTTTCTGCATCTAGTGAGATGATCATGTGTTTTTTTTTTCTTTCAGTTTGTTTATATGGTGTATTACATTGGTGGACTTTCATATGTTGAACCATCCTTGCATCCCTGGGATGAAGCCTACTTGATCATGGTGGATAATTGTTTTGATGTGTTCTTGTAGTCTGTTTGCCAGTATTTTATTGAGTATTTTTGCATCAATGTTCATTAGGGAGATTGGTCTGTAGTTCTTTTTCTTTGTTGCATCTTTGTTTGGCTTAGGAATCAGGGTAATTGTAGCCTCATAGAAGGAGTTTGGTAATGTTTCTTCTGTTTCTATTGTGTGGAACAATTTAAAGAGTATTGCTATTAACTCTTCTTTGAAGATCTGGTAGAATTCTGTGCTGAAACCATCTGGTCCTGGGCTTTTTTTGCTTGGGAGACTTTTAATGACTGATTCTATTTCCTTAGAGGTTATTGGACTATTTAAATAGTTTATCTGGTCTTGATTTAACTTAGGTATGTGGTACCTATGCAGAAAATTATCCATTTCTTTTAGATTTTCCAGTTTTGTGGAGTAGAGGTTTTTGAAGTATCACCTGATGATTTCTGTATTTCCTCAGTGTTAGTTGTTATGTCTCCCTTTTCATTTCTAATTTTGTTAATTTGGATGTTCTCTCTCTTCCTTTTGGTTAGTTTGGATAACAGAATAATAAGAATAATAATCAGGATGGATAATAATGTATAAAGTAAAGAAGGAAAATTTTCAATTGTAAGAATAATGAGAATTTAATGGAAATGAAAGAAAGAAATCCAATTTAATTGTACTTTCATTGCTCATATTAGTTCAACAAACTTTTTAATTTTAATTTAATTTTATTTTATTTTATTTTATTTTATTTTCCAGAGCTGAGGACCGAACCCAGGGCCTTGTGCTTGCTAGGCAAGTGCTCTACCACTGAGCTACACCCCCAACCCCTCAACAAACTTTCTTGTAAACTTCTGATGTGTGCCTACTGTCAGTCATGTTTAATGTTATATGTATATACTCTGGTGTCTTAACAAGAACCCTTTTTAAAATTCAACTTACCAAATAATCCTTACTGAAGGACAAAAGCACTTGATAAGCATAGGTAAGGCCCTGGGTTTCATTCTGAGAACTCTGAGCCTGCAAAAACAAAGAGAGACACAGTCAGAAAAAGAGAGTTTTCTTCGTTTGATCACCTCTATCCTTTATCAACTTGAGAGTATCTAAAAATACACCTAGAAGAAGAACTTTGTTATTTGTCTATAAGGGAAGTATCTAGATTAGTTTAATGGCAGTAAGAAAAGAAACCCTGAAATGGTGCAGCAGCATTCCAAGGCTTCGGTCCTGGGCTCAATGAAATAGGGATGCTAGCTGAGCATTGAAATTCATCCTTCTGTTCTTATTAATTGCTGAAAGGATGTGAATGTTGCCTTCTTCACATGAGGGACTGTACCCCCAAACTACAAGCCACAGTTAACCCTTCCTTCCTTGAACTGATGTTGTTAGGATATTTTATCACAGCAATAAAAAATAATGAAGGCCCTTGATTGCCACTGGCTGACCCTGTGTCTTTATAGTAAGTAAGCAGCTGTTATAGGAAACCATTTGCCTATTTCTCTTCAGGTCCCATTGCCCAAAATAAGTTTATACAATCACACTCACATGAAAATGAAAGTGAGGAGAGTGGTGTGAAGATCAAGGCAAGCTTAAAAATTTACTACAACTTTTATCTTTCATATTGTAGAGCCAGACTAATTTCCTCCAAAAAAAATAGCATTCTGTGGTGTCTACCAAAATATAGGCTTTGTCATTTCACTAATGATATGTCATCACAAAGAGTTTTAATGATTTAATGAAAGGCTAGATAGTTGTAGTTAGGGAGCTAGATATTAAGCATATATACAAGATTAAATAGCAAGGAAGAATATTTAGATGAAACTTCAGGGGGTTTGGGATAAAGCTAAGATATGTAATGCTGGATGTATTATTTATTCTCTGTAACTTGAATTCTCCATAGCTCCCGCAGTCCAATCACATGAGCTTTCTTTTGAACTTGTCAAGGTATATGAAAATCATGTTCTAGAGATAACTAAGATCAAACACTCTTTAAATTCTAAAATGACATTAAGGATTGAATTTCACAAATTTTTATAATTGCTTGATTTCTTCTAATAGTGACATAGCAAGCTAACATCATATTAAACCACTGTTCTCGAATAGTCTCTTCAGTGATGTGATTGCCGTTGTTTGATGAAGACAACATTTTCCCAAAGTCCACAAACAGACACTTAACAAACAAAATAGTCATTGTCATTAAAGTCTAAACCTGATCATAAATTTACAGTGTGAAACATTGATATTTTTCCTTTCTTATTAGTTCTTTGAGAATTCTTTTTTTATTATTTAAATTAATTTATTTTTATTTAAATTTTTATATATTAGGTTTTGATCAAATTTTCCCCCAACTCATCTCAGATCCCCCACCTCTTCACCCATCCAACTTCATATTCTCTCTATCTCAAAAATAAAATGGAAAGAACAACAAAACAAAACAAAAGAAAATCAAAACAGACAAGCAAATTAAAAAATAACCAGTAAGACAAAAAAAAAATACTAAAATGAAAAGTGTGTGCATACACACTTACACTCACTCACTCATACACCATCAATATGGAGTCTGTTTTGTCTTGACCAATTACTTCTCAGCATAGGGCCTACCCTGAAGTGTGGTTGATATTCTCAGTGGCACTCCATAGGAGAAACTGACCTTGCCCTATTCCAACAGATATCAATTGCAAATAGCTTCTTGGTTAGGGGTAGGACTTTTCATCCACTTACTTTCTTGTTTTATCTTTTCTTTTTTTTTTTTATTTATTTTACAATACTATTCAGTTCTACATAATAGCCACAGATTCCCTTGTTCTCTCCCTTCCTGGCCCCTCCCCTTCCCCCCAGCCCACCTCCCATTCCCACCTCCTCCAGATCAAGGTCTCCCCCGAGGACTGGGATCGACCTGATAGACTCAGTCCAGGCAGGTCCAGTCCCCTCCTCCCAGATTGAGCCAAGCGTCCCTGCATAAGTCCCAGGTTTCAAACAGCTAACTCCTGCAACGAGCCCAGGACCTGGTACCACTGCCTAGATGCCTCCCAAACAGATCAAGCCAATCGACTGTCTCACCTATTCAGAGGACCTGATCCAGTTGGGGGCCCCTCAGCCTTTGGTTCATAGTTCATGTGTTTCCATTCATTTGGTTATTAGGCATTCCACTTACTTTCTTAATGCTGAGATTTAGTCTGGTTTGGACCTGTGTGGCTCTTGTGCTTGCTCCCTCAATCTCTTTTAGTTCATATGTGCATCAGTCCTCTTGTGTCTGCAAGATACCATCTCCTAGGAGATATCCCCACCCAACTCTGCCCTAGTTGCTGGCCATCAGAGAAAACTCCTGCCACCAGGCTCCCACACCAATAACCTCCATTGGACCCTGCAAACTACATGACCCACACCATACCCCAATACCCATCTGGCTGTGTTTCCAGTAACTTTCTGAGACAAGGAATCTGCCAGTTCCCATTGGACCAATAGGTGAGTGGCTCCTCTTCCACCCAGAGAGTCCTGATTCTAGGACCCAGGCCCTGGGACACAGCCAGTCCCCAGGAACCCCCAAATAACTCTGCCCCAGTTGCCAGCCAGCAGGGAAAACTCTTGCAGGAATCCCCACACACGCACCAAAACCACCCATCAGAGCCTACAATATACATGTTCCATGCCCTGCCCAATACCCATCTGTCTGTGACCCCAGTAACTTTTTTGAGACAAGGAATCTGCCAGCTCCCATTGGACCAAGAGTGGCTTCTTGAGACAAGGAATCTGCCAGCTCTCAATGAACCAAGAGAGGCTTCCTGAGACACAGAATCCATCAGCTCTGACTGGAAAAAGAGCCCTAATAAGATCAAGAGCGGCACCCTGAGTCACAGAATCAGCTAACTTGGATTAGGCCAAGAGCAGCTCCCTGAGATACAGAATCTGTCTGCTCCAATTAGATCAAAAGCTAGGATTGGACCCAGAGGGGCCCCCTGAGACACAGACACAACAAGCACAGAGTGGACCAATAGCAGCTTACTCAGACACAGCCACCTCTTGCACCTATTAGAGGAAGAGATGGGCAGACGTCAGTACAAAAATACGTACAAAGACATAAAGAGAATTTAATATAATGACTTTGATTATATTCAATCTCCTCCCACCAACGCTTCCCAAATCCATCCTCCTTTGCTTCCCACACAATTTTGTCTTTTCCCCCCATCAAGGCCAATTTGTGTTATCCAAATAATCCTGAATGTGTGGCCTTAAACTAACATGATTGATTTATCAGGAGGCAACACTCTTGGAGAAAACTAACCTTTTATCCCCCATCAGCTAACAGTTATCACTAGCTCTTTGGCTTTGGTTGGAACTTCCTGACCAACTCACTTCTCCATGCTTTGATTTGGTTTGACTTGGGATTGCACAGTCTTCTCATATTGTCATAACAGCTGGAACTTTACATGTGAAGCTTCCCTGATGCATCCAGAAGGCACTGTGATTGTAAAAATACCTTTGACACAGCCAGGTTCTGCCCAGCCTGCTGAATAGTCTTGAATAGGGGATTGAGAAATAATAGGTATGTAGAACTGAATGGTATTGTAAAATAAAATAAAAGGAAAAAGAAAAAAGAAAAAAATATGCACACCAGATTTAAAAAAAAAAGAAAAGAGAAATAATAGGTATGAAAAATAGAGACCGTAGATGTAAAAGAAAAAGACAGAGACAGAATAGGTTCAAGACAGCTCTGAGTCAATATCACAGTTGCCCTGCTATGGTGATATTTTATTTGTACTGAAATGTGATTTTATTTGTATGTTAATAAATAAAGTTGCCTGGGGGTCAGGGCTAATAGCAAGCCATAGCAGAAGCTGGGTGGTGGTGGTACACGCCTTTAATCCCAGCACTTAGGAGGCAGAGCTAGTTAGATCTCTGTGTGTTCAAGGATACATCCAGCATGGAGACACACACCTTTATTCTCAATACCAACCATAGAAGACCTAGAGGTCTGTATAGATGGGCACTGATAAAGAGGTCATGTGGTTGGGTTTACAACCAATGAGAAGGCAGAACAGAAAGTATATATAAAGACAGATACACAGAATGTAGGTCTCTTGCTGAGGAGGATAGCAGTGGCAGTGAAGAGTAAGTTTGTTAGCTCTTAGCTATTGCTCTGACCTCTTGGACTTTCATCTTTGCATTGGCTCTGTGATTCTTATTTAATAAGAAGGTTACATCTACACCCTGCTTTTATTAGCCTTTTTATAACCAAAACAAGGGGGGCAAAAGACCTCCCCCTCTCAAGGACATCATGGTTCAAAGTACAAGCAAGTATAAACACCACCTTAACTCTCCAGGTACCTGGTAACCATGCCTTTGGCCATACATCCTGTTATCCAGCCTTAAGGGTTAAAGACAAAGCTTGAACTCTCTTACCTTGAGTCGGGATGGAAATCAAGCCACAAACTGGAGTCCTTTGTGGGTTCCCACAAATTCTTGGCTTTTTTTAAAAAAATACTTTTTAAAGGTCCCCTGGAGCTCTCAGATGACTATGCCTGTCATAGGTTGCCTTTTCAACCATCTAGTCTTACCCATAATTGGCACATGAATTCTATCATCCATGTCTTGTCTTAGGTTGAAAGGTGGTAAAAATGAACTTACCCATCTTTGACTATCAGCCTCTGGAAAATTTCAAGGGAGGGTGCAGAGTATAACTCTATTCAGCTCTGAATCAGACACCTGCTCCCATAGCTACAATACATCCTAATGAATAAATGATGACTATAATAAATGGAATGGCCTTTTAAAATTAGTTTAGGATGTCTACAGAAGTTTTAGCTGCATCAAAATCCAACTTTGCCTTTTTTAAAATCAGTAATCTCCTGATGCAACTGCATCGAATTTATGGACTCATTAGTATCATACCAAATTCCTCTCAGATTAACCCTAATCTTTTCTCATCCAGTAACACTTTCATAGTAAATAGAAGTGGCTAGAAGCATCAGCAGCTTAATACCATAATTCTAGTATGATTATTAATCATGACCATAATCTCCTTCCCTTCCCATACTGCAGGATGAAACATTGGAGGGTCAGAACATAGATTCAGTAACTCTCACTTCAACTCCTCTGTGAGAGTGCCAGCAGCTACAATATAATCAGGGCTGGCATTCCTCTGGTTCATACACTGCACCATCCACTCAGGCAGTCACCAAGCTCCATTTTCTTTCTGTAAAAAGACACAAACATGCCCTCCTCCCAATATCAAGACAGGGTCAGGGTCCTTCCATAATTCAGTGAAAGGATCCTTCCATTTCACCTGAGCAAAAGTCACTTGAGTTCCATCATGCCAAAATCTGCAGCAGATTGCTCATGGGCATCCATATTCAAATTTTTTTAAAAAAATAAATAAGGCATAATTCAATGCAATATGTGATGACTGAGGGTATAATGCCCCCTTTTTAATTATTTTTTTGAAGTTGCACCTTGAGACTACCTTGAAGATTATAAGGAATGCCAGTTTTGTGTTCAATTTTTCAATGAAAACAAAATTGATAAAATGCTTTACTAACATATTTGGAGTCATTATCAGTTTTTTAATATTTTTGGTGTCTCCATATGGGAAACCTTTCAGGCAATGAGCAATTACACGCTTGGTGGATTCTCCATATTGTGCACTGGCCATCAAACATCCTGAGTAAGTATCAATTGTCACAAGCACATATTTTAATTTGCCAAATTCCACAACATGAGTAACATCCTATAAATGATTAGGAAGAAGGCCTCAGGATTTAGCACTAAGTAAGGCACATGCAAATACTGTGGGCACACATCATATTGCTTTACAATCTGACAAGCAACTTCCCCGGTAAGGCCAAATTGTTTTCTTTAACTTTTGCTACTTTGGTGATGAAGGGCATGTGACTGTTGAGCCAGTTCTACTTGGGACAGGGTGACCATCTGTATTAACTTATCAGCTGATGCAGTATCATCAGCTAGGGGGCAGGAAGATTGGCATGAACTCTAATATGTCTCACAAAGCATCACACTTTCTTTGGTGGATGGCCTCTTGAATTTGCTGAAGCAGCATCCTAACCTGACCATTACTAGTCCCAATATAGGGATCATTCTATATAACTTGAAAGGCTCTAAAATTAAAATAACTATCAGTATAGAAATTAATGAATTATTTACAAAAAGCTGGAAAACCATAGTTGTGGCTTATAATTCTACTGTCTGAACTGATGCTGGAGCTGTTTGCACTACATAATCTTTACCATTAATAACATAAGCAGCTCTTCCATTGGAGGAACCATCAGTAAAAACCAGCATAGCATCTTTTATGGAATCTTTCACCATAACTTTAGTAAATATAAAGGAATGCATTTGGGCAAATTACAACAATTGATCAGCTGGAAAAAGATTATCAATTTGGTCCAAAAATTGAGCAAAAGCAATTGCCCAAGAATCATTATTTTGAAATAATCAATCAACTTGTTGTTTAGTATAAGGAACACTGATCACACTTTGTTCTCTACCAAAATATTGCCTAGATTCGATCTGGTTTTGTAACTACTGCTTCATAATAAGGGTTCAACGCTCAGGCTGGGGAGACAGGCAGTTGCAAACACAAAAATGTCCCATCTTGCTATAACACAGCTGTTCGAGTATGTCATGTAGAAAGCACATAGGTTTCCCATGGTTTCTCATAGTCAACATAGCATACTTGCTGATGTTGAATGGCATGCTCCACCTTAGCCAACACCTGTCCAGCAGCATCTGTAAGATACCAAGGGGAACTAGGATCATCATTTGCCTTAAGAATCTCACCAAGGGTCTCAAGATCTCCCAAAGACAGCTTCAAATCAGTCCACAGCCTTTGAATATCCCCCAATAATTTTTGAAAATCATTCAAAGTTTGCAAGCTGTCTATCCTAATTTCCAGTTTCTGAAGCTTCATTTCCTTAGGACACAAAATATGTCCCAAATACTGAAAAGGCAGCTGTCTTTGCATTTTCTCCACAACAATCACCAACCTTGCATGGGCAAAACCCTGCTGAAACTGTCCATATGTTGCAAGTATAACTCCTTTATTTTTATGGGCAAGCAAAATTTCATCCATATAATGAATAATATAAACTTGTAGAAATGGATCTAACTCGGTCACCATTCAGCCTAGAGTGCGGTTCGCCTCATGTCGCCCCTGGGAGCCCGGACTCTACCAAACATAAGTGACTCTGATGCAGCCTGTGCCCAGGCCACCATGTGTGCCTGTGTGTGTATGTGTGTGTGTGTGTGTGTGTGTGTGTGTGTGTGTGTGTGTGTGTGTGTATGTATGTGTGAGCAAGTATGCCAGTCAAGCCATCCTTCACAGTGAGAGTGTGGCCAAAGCTCTCCTGTCCAGAGGCCTGTGGCCCTCTCCTGAGATGGGACCTGCCTCTGCCACTGCTTTGCCCTAGGGAGCTTGGAGACAACCACCTCCTCTGTCAAAGCTTGGTCTCTCTGGAGCATCTTCCAGCCATTGAACACAGAAAACAGAGACTCTAGCTATGCTGACAGGACCCCTAGGCTGTTCTAATCCAGCCACTACAGTAGGAAAAGAAGAGCCCTTCTGAGAAGAGGAGACCTACAAAGACTCTAATTTTTGTCAAAGAAAAGCTACTAAATCTCTCAAGCCCTTCAGCTCATTCTTAGTCTAAGCACAAAGTTTCTGTTTCTCCAACTTAGATTTGTAGTCAGGATCGAACTGATCATCATCAAACAAGTTTAGAAAGGTGTCCTCATCTAGTGGCTCCAACAACTCCAGACCCAGTTCAGGGCTGCATTTTCAGTACTTCGGATCATTCACTCAAACTCACATCATTATTCGTTCAAACCCACACTACATACCCAGATGTTCACACTTTCAAACTACTTTCTCAGACCTAAAAAAAAAAAAAAAACATAAATTAAAACCTTCCTGACTTAGATATTTGCTGCAGCTCTAACTTTAGCTTATCTGGCTTTTAAAATATCTTTAAACAGCTGTCTACTCTTACCCTGTTTTTTATTTACAATTTACTCCTGAGTTACTCACTGCACTTACACTTTGGACATTCTGAGAGCTCCCTTCAAATTGCAATGTCCTTTACTGTATCCCCTGAATCCAGGTCCACTTTCTGGGGGCCATTTGTTGGGTCTCACCCAGCCTGTTGAGCAGTCTTGAATAGGGAAGGGAGTGAGGACTGAGAAATAATAGATATGAAAAATAGAGACATAGACATAAAAGATAAAGACAGAGACACAGAATGGTTCGGGAGGGCTCTGAATCAATGCAACAGTTGTCCTGAGTTTATTACTCACAGCCTTTTTATACTCAAAGCAAGTGGGGCAAAAGACCTCCCTCTCTCAAAGACATCATGGTTTAAGTTACAAACAAGTGTAAACACATCCTTAATTCTCAAGACATGTGATGGGCCTTTGGCCATACATCCTGTTATGTATTCTTGAGAAGTAACCACGCCTTTGACCAAACATCCTGTTATCCAGCCTTAAGGGCTAAAGACAAGCTTGAACTCTCTGACCTTGAGTCTGGATGGAAATCAAGCCACAAACTGGAGTCTTTTGTGGGCTCCCACAGACACTAAGCATTTTAAGTTTCAAATGGCTTATACATGTATTTTTTTTGTATTTCTGTAATGATTAAAAAATATGTCTAACTGCCATTTTGTCTGCTTATTTGTTTTATAAGATTGCAGCAGGAAAGTGGTTAGTTGAATAAAGATTCCTTTATGTTCCCTTCCTCCTGTCCTTAACTATTATGTTAGGCCCTTGATCTAGATACCCATGGAGCATATAGCAGAAGTTATGTGTGCCACCACGCTGTGAAACTTTTCTAGAAGGGGTGGTTCCCTCCCTTGCATGGCCTGCTTTTCTGGCTGATATTGGATCAGAGTGAGGTATTCTGGGATGGAGGGGTGATGGAATAAGTGGTGACAAATTACAAGGCTAGCAGCATAGGGGGAAATACTTCATTCTGAATGTGTTGCCCAAGATTGCAACGTGATTTGGATGTACACTTCAAGGCTGTTGAGCAAGTATCTCCTCATGTCTGTTTTCCACTACGCCAACCCACGTGCCTATTTTTTTCCTCACAATTCACAGAAAACTTTAAATCATGAAATCAATGTTTTCTTTTTATCAGGTTAAGGTTGGCACATCACATGTCCACTCCTCTTGTCACATTATCAGTGTTTCATGGATATTTATTGAAGGGAAAAAACATGTTAAAATAGAGTAACACTGATGTTTAAATTTTATCTGACCGGCTTAAAACATATGGCTTTTATGATTTTAGCCAACATCTAGTTTTCGTATTTCAAACCAAATAAAGTACTTCTCCCATGAGTCTTGGACAGAACATTTCCAGCTGTTTAAATGCTGCATAGCAAAGTCCTGACAGCTCTTAGAGCAGGAGTCAATGTTAGTTAACAACCCACGTGCATCCGCAACTATTTTATTTCATCACACTGACAACTCACGTTCCTTCTGCTCCTATTTCCTCTGCAATTAGTGCTGCTGTGTCTCAGAGCCATGCCTATAATTCCTTTTGAGTTGTTCACTATTAAATCCTCCTCAACATGGTCTAATTAGTTCTTAATAAATCCTCCAGAGCACTAAAGCATAGACACATTTCATTAGGATGTAATGGGAAAGAGGTAACACAACTTTCACTGCTGTAAACAAACCTTCCTCTTTACCCTCAATGATGCAGGTAAGTTTGATAAGTCCACTGTTCAGCTCCCCTTGGTACTCAAATTATATCCACTGTTTTCAACACACTCTATTTTACAATCATAAAAGGGAAGCTACAAGACAGGAAAAACTGCTCACAGGCCACAGTGTGGTCCCCAAGGTATCTTATATGAGACTAGCTGTTTCATGAATGTGTTCCGAGAAATACTTTCCTGGGGTCTTGACAAACCCTACTCTGATTTCCTTCATTAGTATTGGCCTGGTTTGGTCTTTAATTTGTTTGCCTGAAAGTAAATTATTAAGTTGTGGTAGCAAATAGATGATGAATATATTCTTATTTTAATCTTAGGTATGGTACATATCTTCACTCTGTTTGTGTCTCTATTGCCTTTTGAGAGAATTTTGCTATGACCAAAGAACCTTAGAAATTTTAGAACTTCAAGAAACATTAATGTCTAAAAAGTTAGATCCTTCTCTTTCAGAGGTTCTTCCACAGATGCTAGGAGACAAGCAAATAAAATTCCAGTCTATGCTGTTAGGATGTCAGGATGGCTTTGCCATCCTTTGATTAATGTCAAGGTGACTGAGTCTCTGCTTAGGAATAATAACATAAACAAACCCGCAGTGTGATCATGTACACTTTGGAATGATGTAGGTTCCTAATCTGAAAGCAAGAAGGTGAAGAAGTTTGAAGTTATATTCAGATCCCAAGACTTTTGGGTATGTAAGGCTGGAGATCTTAGCCAAGATCACAGGCATATAATATGCCATGTTCCTGATGATAATACATATACTACACCAAAGGGGAGCTGAGTACTATTTCAGAAGAATAGGAGAAAACATGTGGTTATTAGTACTTTCTGGATTTATTTCTTTCCACATTGACAATGAGGTTCAAACTCAGGGTTTTGTACATGCTAAGTAAGCAGTCTACCATCAAGCTACATCTCAAGACCCAAAAAACATTTCTTTAAATATTTCACATAGTCTCAAAAATTTCAATTATCTTGATTATTTATTTTAACGTTATTGTCATTTTAAGATGACAATTAAAATTTTAATTAACTAGATGTACCTATAGATATTATACATCTTTGTTTTAGGATACTAACAAAGATATATTCCTGTATATTGTGAGAAAAATAAGTCTACCACTTAGTTTGATTGTGACAACAGATACTTTCACATACTTATTTTTTGTGCTAAAAATTATAATTTATGTTCTTCTTTTCAACTGTACTTCAAAGTTTCTAAACCACTGAAGCACATTCAATGGTAAGGTCCTAAATGTGAATTATATGAAGTCAGCACGGTGTTCAAATTTGAAAAAAAAAAAAAAGATTACAAAGCATATAAGATGGTTTTAGTTTTTTCAAATTATAAAGAATGATCATATTTAATCCCCACTTTTATTTTTTCAGAGGTCTGGTAAATAATGTAAGTTTGATTTTAAGAAATGATTAGACTTGAATCATTTGAGAAGCAGGACATAATATTTCAGAAGATGAAAAACATCTTGGATAAAGGACTTGAAATGGGATTGAACTGGGATATTTGAGAGGTCCTGTAAGATGATTTGGGTAGAAGAGGAGGAGAACTCAGACCAAAGTAATAAGAGACAGAACATTAGGGAGATCCTACACACTTGAATCCATAGATACGACAGGACTTGGAATGTGGCTGGAAGTGGGGAAGTGAAAAAAAAATCTAGAATCAAAGAAGAAAAGAATGAACTTGGAGACAATGGAAGGAGACTATCCTAAAGGTTATAGCAGATGTAAGAAGATGTTTGCTCAGGCTTAATGAAGCAAACCAGAGGACAATGGATGCTCTGTGCCTGGATCACAATGTCTCTGAGGAGATGTGGCATTGGAGGAGGGTTGCTTCTCTCTTGAATTCACAGAAGTATAAACACATTCTCCTCAGAAGACAGAGGAGCAACATTATTTCACTATGAATGCACAGAATCTGGAATTCTTTGCAAGCAGAGAGGACTTCGCATTTTCACAATAGTGTGAGAAATTATATGGCTCATATGTTTAGAAGAATAATAACTACCACTGCAAAACACATAGAGGAACGCTACTATGTTTTCAGTAAGATGCTTTTCAATAGCACAAGCCTGAAATTTACATACTATTAATGGTATTTTCAGCCCATATGTCAAAATCATAGTAGAGGCTAGTAACATTCCTTAGGAAGTCTATTTTAACACCAGGTTGATGGCCAGGGTCAATTGGTTTTGCTTTTTTCCCCCACCATTTTGTAGTACTTATAGAATGCTGTTTCAAATTCAATTCAGTATCAATTTTAAAAAAATGCATCTAAAAGCAGAAATGCTGATCTTATTTTGCCTAATAGACAGTGTTGAACAAGCTCACAAGGAGAAAGCATGCTTTTTTACAGAAATGCTCTGATTTAGGTCAACTGTGCACGTGGGAGGGCCGCATCCTGCCGATTGTGAGTTTGTTGAAATCGTCAAGCCATTTTTCACATTTTTTTTATTGAAGTTTTTTCCCACTATTTGAAAACCCAATGGGACTGTGGTGGAACTGAGAAATGTAACCCATATGTTTTGGAACCTATTACAATTAAATCAGCAAATTACTATCCACCATGTTTTAAGCACTTAAAATGTATTTTATAAACACACATACCTACATAAGAAAATAGAGCAGAATTCAGAGGATTATTTTTTGGCTAAACATCTTACATCTAAACATTTAATTTCCTTTTAGCCTTGGATAGCATATTAGCCAAAAACACAATGCAGTGATTTTATGAGCAACGTTCAACTTTAACGCCATGAAATACAACTCACTGTTTAAAAGGAAAAATCTTTTGCTCATTGCTCACTTATCTGTCACTGATTCATTGTCCAAACATGTGTTCCTGTAATCAAACCCAGCTAAGGCAAGACAGTCAGATAACATGGGTATATTATCATTCTACTGACATCTATAATTTGTTTGTAAAAGGTATGAGCATTTGGTGTTTTACCTGCTAATTATAGCAACTAATAGTGAGTGTTTTGTCTTATCACACTTAAACTAGAAATATGTTTTATACTCTCACAGCAATACTTGAGACAAGTTGATCTTCCTTTTTTTTTTTTTTCTTCATTGAGTAGCACCAGCTAGTATCATCTCAGCAGCTTGTGTATGGATGGCATAGAGCTGGCAATTAAGGGAAAGTAATCCCCAGTTTGCTAGAAGAGGAATCTACATGTTAATTTGTCTTCATTCAGGACACTGCAGCAGCTGAGAAGGCTCTTCCCTTTTCTAGGGGCACCCCACATTGAGTGAGTCCTCCTATTGCTTTTAAATCCCCAAGGGGGTGCTTTCCTTTTCCCAGCTACACTTGGGATGCTGGAGCCTTCCTCTTCCTTTTCACTTGCTTGGCTAACATTTTCACAAATGTGCTTGACAGTGGGGCTTATTTACTCAAGCAACTTTAAAACTGATCACTACAGCAAATTACAAGCTGTTGAGCTAAAAAAGAGCATTATTTTATTCCTAAAGACACACATTTAGCTGCTGCAGAAGGAAAGAAACATTGCCTACACACTTTAGAAAATGCTAATTACTAAGGAAATGTCCTTAGAACTTCTATGTTTATTAACCTATGTGAGAAAATTTGCTACAACCCCTATTACTATAAACACAATTTGCATCTGTCCTCCTCAAAAACAGAGTTTTTAATTCCCAAGGAGCTTCCATTTTTATTCTCCTACTCTAGGAACATAAGATCTCATTTTTTCTGTATGGTGATATTTTATTTGTACTGAAATGTGATTTTAATTTTATGTTAATAAATAAAGTTGCCTTAGGGTCAGAGCTATTAGAGCCATAGCAAGAGCGTGGTGGTTAGAAGAGCTAGGTAGATTTCTGTGTGTTCAGGGATACAGCCAGTATTGGAGACATATGCCTTTAAGACCTGGAGGGCGGAACTTACAGGCAGTGATAAGGCAGTCATGTGGTTGGGTTTACAACCAACGAGAAGGCAGAACAGAAAGACTATTTAAAGACAGACAAACAGGAAGAAGCTCTCTCTCGGGGAAGCTAGGAGCACTGCAGGAGGTAAGATTTTTATCTCTGAGCTCTGACCTCTCGGCTTTCTCTTTTACATTGGCTCTGTGTTTCTTATTTTAATAAGACGATTGGTTACATCTACATTTCTGTCTCCATATTTACTGCTGATTCCACTGGAGGGGTAGATGCTTGCTATGCAAGAATGTAATTACAGATGTACTGCTGCTGCTGTATAGAGATAGCAGTCTATTTGTGAAAAAACAGAAGAAAGCCATATGTTTTAGATTCTTGAGTTGTGTATTATGAAATTATTTGCAGCCCCACCTTTCACTTTCACAGTGGGAAAATCACAGGGGATGTTTGCCCAAGCATGTAGTTTAAGTGAAGAAAAAATAAAGCTGAAGTGAACTAATAAATCTGGAAAGGTCCTCCATCAATGTCAAGACTAGCAGGCTCTGTGGAGATGGGGACTCTTAGCCTGACAAAGGGATCTGCAGTGAGACTCTTATAGGGATGCTTCAATCTTCCTGAACTTAAGCTTCTATATCTAATAGAAAAGTCGGACTGCTTGAAATATAGTGAGCATGCAATAAAGACTGTGAATATTTTTCTTCCTCTTCCAATCAAGCTACCTTATGTAAAATAACACTTCATTATCCTTTTTCATAAAAGGTTAATTACAATCAAAGTAAAGGTTATATGCAATATCTTGTTAACACCCTATAATTGCCAATTTTAGAATAAGATCCAATTATTAGAAGACTTGAGTAATTACCAAATGGATTATTTAGATACACTAAAATTCAGTGCATCAAAAGTTAGTGTATTAGTAAGCTTTCAAAGCATTACCAATAATATTCAGATGGTGGTCCAGTGAATACACTCTTTCATATTTGTTCAACTGAACTGAAAATTTATGTCCAAACAGAAACCACTCATAGCTGGGCGGTGATGGCGCACGCCTTTAATCCCAGCACTCAGGAGGCAGAGGCAGGAGGATCTCTGTGAGTTCAAGGCCAGCCTGGTCTCCAAAGTAAGTTCCAGGAAAGGCATAAAGCTACACAGAGAAACCCTGTCTCGAAAAACCAAAAAAAAAAAAGAAAAGAAAAGAAACCACTCGTGAATGCTTATATAGGTTTGCTGAGACTGAGAAGAGCAAATAAAATAGAAGCAAATTATGTCCTTGGGTAGGAGAAAAGATTAATGTTCACAAAATGGAACATTGTTCAGTGAAGTCACATACATTATGGACTACAGAGAAATTAAAGAATAGTGCTTTAGGGCAATTATAGATGAGGGATAAGTAGATAGACACAGCACAGGGGAATTTTAGGGAAGTAGAACTACTCTGCATGCTATGATACCATGTTACCCTAGTGCTAAACAGGCACAGTCACACAACTCTCATAATCTATATACCATAAGAGAATGAACCCTAATGTATCCTATGAATTTAGAAGAACTAATGAAATGTTAATACCAGATTATCAATTTTAATAAATTCATGTACTTTAACACGGGATGTAATTTATGGTGTGTTGTGTATGTGTGTGTGTGTGTGTGTGTGTGTGTACATCTGTGTCTGTGTGTATCTATACACTTACTAAGGAGTGTAAGGTAAGTTTCTATTTTCATTCAGTGTTGTGGTGAATCTAAAACTAAAACTATATATGGCAGACTCATACTTTTCTAAGGGGAGTATTTTAGTTGTTTTATAAAAATGAAATTAGCCTATTTTTCAAAATGAAGATCTACAAATTGGTCCAATATGCATAAATCAATAGTTTTTGAGGAAGCAGAAGAGATTTGATACTCCACCTTGGAGAGGCAAGAAAACATGTCATATGTTGTTATGAGCACATGGACAACATTAGAGTCATTTGGCTCAGTATTACAATAAGTTTATGGAGTCAACACGTTTGAGCAGAAACATAGCAAGGAACACAGTCCTCTATTCAACATGTTCCATGTGAGTCTATCTGGACAATAGAATGTTAGAGAAAGCCTGCCCTCAGAATACTATACTCTTGTATATGAGGTATCCCTTTTCACCTCATTCCGAGAGAATAGAACATAAGCTACTGGGAACTTACAATGCAGCAATTGGTTAGAAACAATATTTTTTCCATCTCCAGAGAACCAAAGGACAGATGATGATCTATGCTTTGAGAAAAAAAAAAAGGCAATCAAGATTTCTCAGTCTTAAGAAGGCTAAGAGTCATTCAAAACTCAATTTTAATGGCTCCTATATGATGGTCTTAACATTTTCTTGGTCTATAGTAATTGAAAGCTGCAGCATTCACACAGTTGTGTAGCTTGATCTGCTTAAGGGGCCCCCTGCCAGTAGGATCAGAATCCATCCCTGGTGCATGAGTGGGCTTTTGGAGCTCACTACCTATGATGGGACACCTCGAACAGCCTAAGGCAGTGGGAGGAGCTTGAACCTGCCTCCACTAAATGTATCTCCCCATGGGAGGCCTTACCTTCTTCTAGGAGGCAATGGGGGGAGGGGGAGGATGGAGGGGAGAGGGAGAGAAGAGGGGGATCTTTGAATGGTATGTAAAATGAATAAAAAAATTCTTAATAAAACATAACAAAGATAAAGCACATGACTATGTTGAACACTGAACTGATGATTTATGATAGGCAAACCCCAGTGTACAGTTTGATGACGTGGAAAGTACAGAAAAATGTCTTAAACTGAGAACCTGCTACCTATGAGACATTTTTATAAACACCTTATGTGTATTGGGAGCCATGGATGGATGAATGTAAAGGACTGAATGAAGTGAATGTCTTTTTGACAGAAGCTTTCTACAAGATAGAGCTATCGACAGTTGATGGCTGCAGAGGGAGGGAGAGCGATTCTGCTCTGGGTATGTGACTGCTGGAAGGATGCTCGTTCCATACTGGATATCTCATCAACTATGCCTGATGTGGGTAGGACTAACTGAACTCTGGGGTTCTTTTTTTTAATTGGCCATTCAGTTCTTTATTAGATCATCAGGTGTTTTAGACAGGCACAGTAATACAGATTCACAGAGTTAAACAAATGCAACATAAAAGAATGCAACACATCTTTGCATCATTAAACAAATGTTCCACAGCATAAACAAGTGTAACATATCTTAAAATGATGTTCTTCAACACCCACCACCATGTCTCACCCTATTTTTGGTTCCATGAGACCAATAGAGACCTTGTCAACTCTTAGTATGATTAGGTCAGGTAAATGGAGTCTGGAAACTCAAAGTCACCAAACTCACCCCAACACTTCAGAGTGTGCTATTTTTGTGACTGTGAAGAATGACAAATAGGGCAATAAAAGAAGAACAAGCAAGGGAAGTCTATTGAGAGCGAAACAGATCCATATGAATGACAATGAAAAGTTAGACCCAAAGCTGGAAGGACAAAGTAGGTGACATTAGAGAGAGGTAGAGGGAAGTTACGGTGAATAGATATGATCAAAATATATTGTATACATGTTTTTTTTCTTTTTATTTAGCCTATTTCTGTCTTTTATATTTACTAAACCTGAATGAACTCCAACTTAAACACATTGCTGCCTTTCTTCAGCTCCTGCCAATTCTACTTTCTGCTGAAAGACTCACACTCACAAGTGTTATTTTTGCCTTGTTTTTATGTGCTAAAATCTTCAGAGCATTTCCAGAAATAACAGTTAACTTTTGTCCATTCCACCTTTTATTTATTATACTTCTCTACATTCTGCCTTCCATGAAAAGAAGTTTCCTTCAGCCAATGAGGTGGCAGAGACTTTGCTACTTGTCTGCATGTGCCTCTGTTCAGTAGCTAGACTAATAGGAACCAAGCTCATGATGAAGATGCTGTGGTTATCTAAAACTGTACAAATGGCAACCTGAGGCTAGGGTGTTGAGACCCAGATAACACTCAGCAGTAGGAAATTCTACGCAATTATAATTTAAGAAGGCAGCCACTTAACTGTAAATAAACTCTACTGTGTTTCTCCTTATGTAGCTCCACACACCCCAGCTTTGTGAAGGAAGCTGGAGGGACACTTAATAGTCATTCATAAAGTTCCTAGGAATGCACTCATCTTTTTGTCACTCTCCACTTCCTTTGGCTTTTTGAGAACAGCTATATCCTTGGTTCAAGCTAGCCAGAAACTCCTGATGTAGTCCAGTATCTCACTTTTCTGGGTGCTGGGGCTATGGACATGCACAGTCAAACCTGACTAGATGTGTAATCACGTAAAAGGAAAATTATTAACAGTGAATTTACTTAAATTCACATTTGTATTTCAATTGGAATGCTGCTATAATTTCACAAAAACTAAATTTTATGTGGTATATGGCCAAACATATATTATCTGAAATATTAATTTTTGTAGTAATGTACACAATTAAATTTCAATCAGCATGTAGCATGTTATAAACCATCCTGATATTTTCAAACAAAATGTGTTTTTGTGATTCTCCTTCCCTACTTACCTCACACCTCCTTTTTATCTTCCCCCTAGAGTCAGCTTCCCCTCTACCCAGGTTCATTTACTTTTTCATGTCCCATATGTCCTTAGCTTGCCCCCATTCTATCCCATCATCTAAGTTTATACTCCCCCACTTTCTTGTCTAGAGTAATTTCAGACTTTACCCACACTTACACCAGCCTACAAATACACATAAATACATTATAGGCTCTGGTCAGCACATGAGGGAAAATGTCTTATCCCTGGAAGTTTTTAATTCAGGTTTAGGACATCATGGGAATCAATGACAACCAATATACGTTCTTTAATGGAAAATCTTCTCTTGAGATTAAGCCTCCTTCTAAATGCATGGAAAATGATGGACATACATGTAAGCTGGAGCAAAGTTAACTGAGTGACCCCCTTCCATAAGCCTGAGGGAATGTAATGGACAACTCACATTCAAGCGAGCAGTGAGACAAATAAACTATATCTTTGTATAAAAAGTAAATGTTTTAACAGCTTAAATTATCTGAAAAGTAAAACGCGCCACAAATAATTCCAGAATTGTTGATATTTTGTTTCATGATAATATTTGAGAGTATCATCTGGACACATCAATATTTGAAATGAGATCACAGTTGTGGTATGGCTTGAAATGAGACAATACACTGGCATGGATTTAAACTGTTACGATAACAGTTGAAATACTTTATATATCAAATTAATAAACCACTGCATTCTCATTGGTGGGACTGACTTTGTGGAAAGAGATTTATTTCCTATACTTTAGGCTTTTTTGTGAAAAAATTAAAAAACAAAATTTACAACAGTCTGGGATGGTTAATAAGGAATTGGTAACTGTTTACAAAGTGCTTACCTGTTAGCCACACAAACACATCTCTTTACGATCAGTGGGGACTGATTAGAAACTGGTGATGGAAAAACATCAACTCCATGTAAACAAAGAAAATGCTTGAGTTTTCACTGAAGAAAACTGAAATCATTCAATTTCTTGATGTTGAGTAACTGGAAAAGCTCAGATTCAAAAATTGACCCCACAGAAGGCAAATTGAAAGTATGTAAGAACATTCACAGTACTAAATTGAAAACCACATGTATGCTAGACTGTTTAATGTTAGAAAGTTCAGAATGCCATCACAAAGCCTCAGCTCCTAAGCTCATGTAGAGAGGGCAACAGAAATGCTTCAACATTTTCATCTGTTTAGCCATAATTTTGAATTTGCACAGGAAACAAAGTGACTATTTAGTGGCTATGTAATTTTCACCATCTATGAAGAAGTGTCTTATTTAGAACAGAAGACAGTCGCTGAGAGGCACATGCCCTTATAGTAAGTGTTTTGACTTCATTCTAATCGTTTTTCACTGTCACTGGTGGACAGCAAAAATTTCTGCCATAACTCCCAATCACTGTTAACCATAAAGAAAAATGAATAAAGAGCTCAATAAATCTGCAGGTGGAACTCCAGGGTTTAGACATCACCTAACTCTAAATCAGTTGATTTCAGGTGAGTTTTTTTCACCTTTGTAATTTTGAGTAGAAATTGTAAGTTTATTAGTTTACTTCTTTCATTCACTCTGTGAAAATGTTGAATAAAACAGTAGTTTTGCTTCTGCCTTGCTAACTGATGGTGAAGCTAAGGTGCATTGTCAGACTTAGATAAGAGGACAAAATTACACGACACAAGGACAAGAATGGCCATTTAGCTAATGATTCCAAATTGACTACACAATCTCTATACTTCTGCCTCTAACACATCTGGAGAGCTTCATTCAAGTTGACTTTAAATATTGATAGCTAGAAGCTAATAATTAATATTTAGTTCACAGAGGACTAAAATTCCTTTTTATGCTATTTGAGAGCAAGGTCTGAAAGTATTAAGAAACATAATAAATCAAATTTTGTTGATAATAGGATAAAATGCCTTGTTGCAAGGTAATACTCAATCATAACTTACAGTATTGAAGAATAAAGTTTAGAGATATTTTATACATTATAATACCCTAGGTTATCTCTAAGAAATCATAGTGACTCACATAAAGAAGAAGAGAAGAAGGTAAGATATAAGGAATGAAAGAAGGAAGAAGAAAAACTGGATGTACATAGTAAAAATGTTGAACCTGAGATTCAATACCACATTTTTCTTTTATGTAGAGAAAAATAGTATTGGTATAATGTCTTAAGCAAAATAAATATAGGTCTTGAATGCTGTATAGTCCCTACTCAGATTCAAACTTCAAGTTATGGTTTTTATTTATTTATTTATTTATTTATTTATTTATTTATTTATTTATTTTTTGTGTGTGTGTGTGAAGTACATCATTAATACAGTAAGGAACTTACATGAAGAATATATATTTTATTTGACAAGTAATAACTATGTTTATTAATTGGCTATTGGTAAATTAAATACAACTACTATTCAAGCTAAAAAGTAATCTGATGACTGAGAAGGTTGTATTTATGTTTTTAGAAATACATATTAATATATGAAGTGTTATACCAATATATTACTATTGTTATGTTAATATAACTGTTACATAAACACTGCTACATTAATATATTAATTGTCTCATATATACAAAACATATAATTAAAAAGAGATTATTAATTTTTTATTGTTAGTTTTTCTTTCTCCGTTTTTCATTTTATCACCCTTTTATTGAAAATAGATTTTTTCTCATATAATATATCCTATTATTTACCTTCCCTATACTCTTTCCAGTTCCTCTCCACCTTCCTGCCCATCCACATCCATGCCCTTCCTGTCTCTCATTAGAAAAAATGGAATAATAATAAAACAAAATATTAAAACATAAGAAGATAAAACAGAACTTACTCACTGTAATTGGACAAGGCAATGAATTTAAAAGGGAGCAAAGATGGGTACATGGGAAGGTTTGGAGGGAGCAAAAGGAAGGGTTAAATTGTGTAATGAAGTATGATCTAAAAAGTAAAAAAAAAAAAAAATTCAAAAAATGACCATTGTTTGTGGCCTAAAAAAATCCTACATGGCCCTTACAAACTTCCTCCAATTTATTCTTGTTCTGTCAGGGTTCTTCAGTGAAATGAACCTATGAGGTTGGAATACATGAGGCTGCAGTCTTCAGTTTAACTATTATATTACATCTGTGAGTACCACACAAAGGCTTCCAGATATCTAAATGAGATTAATTAATATGAGTAAGGGTAATCAACTTTTCTCCAACTCTTTTGATTTATATACTAATATCTAGATTGATATTTCAACAAACAGGTGGATCATTCAGTTATCTCACCATGTAAAAACCATAACATTTATTAAATTTCATATATATGCATACAATGTTATATATATATATATATATGTATATATATATATATATATATATATATATATATATATATATATATATATATATATACTGTGAGAGTCAAATCTAAGGTCTTACCATGCTAGAGAAGTACTTACCATTGAGATGTACCCTCAGTTCTGGACGTTTACTTTTAGATGAAAAGAAGTATATACAATATGTCTTGTTACTCTGTAACTTACATTTGAGTTTTAAATTTGAAGAGTCCATTGCTACATGAACAAGTGGATCAATGAATGTCAATATATTAATCTAACAAGTAATAACTGAGCCATAGTTCAGTGTATGCTTTTATAAATTGGCAATATGTTACTTTCAACATCAAATTAAGGAAGAAAATATTCACATTACATGACAGTATTGTGAATTTTATCTCTGTAATAAAAAACGGGCATTATGAAGGATATACTGCAAATTTTATGTTTTGCCATTAATCAAACCAAAGTTAATAGTACTAAAGATACTCATTTTACATTTACTCATCCTTTTATGAACTTCACCAAGTTTGCCAATGTTCATTCTTTCAATTTCATAGAAATTGTTTAATTTCTTTTTTTTTTTTTTTTTTTTTTTTTTTTGGTTTTTCGAGACAGGGTTTCTCTGTGTAGCTTTGCGCCTTTTCCTGGAGCTCACTTGGTAGCCCAGGCTGGCCTCGAACTCACAGAGATCCGCCTGGCTCTGCCTCCCGAGTGCTGGGATTAAAGGCGTGCGCCACCACCGCCCGGCTAAAGATTTTTTTTTTTTTTTTTTTTTTTTGGTTTTTCGAGACAGGGTTTCTCTGCGTAGCTTTGCGCCTTTCCTGGAGCTCACTTGGTAGCCCAGGCTGGCCTCGAACTCACAGAGATCCGCCTGGCTCTGCCTCCCGAGTGCTGGGATTAAAGGCGTGCGCCACCACCGCCCGGCTTTAATTTCTTATTATTGCTGTTTGGATTCAACTTCTGTGATTTCCACAAACATAACTTTGGTTAAGGCTAGACAGCTCAATGTCATGGGTCTGCCTTAATAATCATCTTATGCAACCTTTCACATATGATCAATGTCTTTGATGTAACACTGTCTGGAAGAAATCTCCCTAAAGGTATAAAAGATAGAATTAGCCGCACACAATTAAATCTCAATTGACAAGCGAATATCAGAAGTTAATCACACCATGGTTCTCTGAATAGATTCTAATAGAAGTTGTGATTAAGGGTGAGATCACTCATGAAAGTATGAGTTTTCTGGGAAGAAGGATGAGAGAAAGCAGTGAGTAATGCAATGATTTGACACGCGAGGAGGATTGAATGTCAATAGAAAACCACCAGAGCATGGAATCTTGAAAAGAATATGGGATCTTGAAATATTTGGCCATCAAAATTTTTGAAAGTAGATGACATGGTAAGATATGAGACTTTCCTGTGTCATTTGAGGAATGGATAGAGGGAAAACAAAGGGGAGTGAAAGAGTAACAAAGATTCTGCTACACACTCAGTTCCTTTTACTTTTCTGTGTGTTACATGACTCATCTGGTGTTTTTGGCTTTTCTTCATGTGACCCTTTCCCATTACTGGCCACATTCTTGTACGTGTCTATTTTGACTTTCAATATATGTCTTATAATGAAGATAATTGTTCTTTTAATGTAGTCACTCATATTACCACTCTGTAATGCTTACCTAGTTCTAAATGCATTTTACCACTACCGGGTCCTGAAATCTCAGCAATGACCAAATATGGTGGGGTTTCTGCCATTCATAGTAAATTCCTTTAATCATCTGTAGCAGCAGAGGCTGTATTAGTCAAGTGACCTGAAAGAACAACTAAACACCCAACCATGGTGTTTCCATCACTAAAGAATATGCATTTCTTGTTACACCTGCAGATGTTGGGGTCAGACAAAATCATATGTAATTTTCTATGTATTGATGTTTTGCATGTATATAGGTATATGTACCAAATATGTGTCTGGTGGCCTAGTGGGTCTGAAGAGGGCATTGGATCTCATAAAACTGGAGTTATGGATAATTGTGAGCTCCCATGTGGGTGCTGGGAAAGGAGCTCTGGCACTCTGCACAAGCACCGGTGCCCTTAACCACTGAGTAATCTCTTCAGCCTAATTTTCTTCAGCCTTAATAATTTATTAGAAATTGGGGTTTCTTTTTGTTCCTGAAATACCTATATGTATTTTATTTTCTGTCTGGAAGGCTGTCCACATCTTTTATCTTTCCTTAGTATTTGGCTTATTCATATCAGTGTCATAATCTACTATCTAAACATTTGTAGCATTATTTCTAACACATGTTAGGATTTCAAGAACATGGTCACTCATGTTCTTGAATAACATGATCTAGTAGACTTGGGCTAGTGGAGAACTCTCAGCTAAAGGTCTGGGCTATATGACAGTTATGTGTTATTCAGCAAAGATGTATTATAGAAAGTGACCCATTAGGTGATGCACTTTCTGGACATCATGACACAACCGCAAGGGAATGACTGACTACCTTTTGAAAGTTGTGAAGCAAAGAGACAGCAAAATGCCTGAGAGGAGAGAATAAGAGGGTGTGCCAGTCACGAGCCCCTTCCACCTCCTCGAAAGCCATTATTAGCTGAGTGTGTGTGCTCCCATGACACTGTAGGTTCCATCATGTCCAGCGCTGCAACCACTGCCATGAAGCTCTGTGTAGAATAAGGGCCATAAAACTAAACACTGCATGACCTATGAATGATGGTAAAATGGAGTACTTTTGGACCCAATTCAGATTTCAAAATCAATTTATCGCAAGGGCCAGGCATGTATTTTCAAAACGATGCCTTGCCTATCAGTTCATCAAATTTCACTGAGTTTCTCACACCCAGGAAAACTCCACATCTTTTGTTGCATTGCCACCCTGTTAACCTGCCTAGTTAAGCTCATCCAGGAGGTTTTAATGGAGCTGTGCTGCAATGTTGTGGCCACATGTGATGAAGGTCAGGAGCAAAGATATTCCATACAGACATGGCCTTCTACTGACTCCCACAGACAAGTTTACAATGAAGTGGTAGAAATTATGAGAGCAAGCATGCAACAAGTCTAAGGGTGAAGTAGGCTGTGTATTTGTATTTTTAATTTTCATTGGCAGTAGAAGAAATTCAGATCACTGGTTCTGGGAAGCAGCCTCAGAGGGAATGCAATCCTGTCTTTGCTCAGCAGCCTTTTTAGAATACAATTATGAGGGCTTCACAGAAACAGACTGTTTGATGGTTTTAGGCAACATAGTTATACTTTAAACTTCAGAGTTTGCATTTTTCCCCTGCTGAGTCTGTCAACTGGTTGGAATTTGTAATTTATGGTTATACAGCAATCCAAGGTTCTTTATCCTCAAGTGATCTTTTTCCCATGAAAACTTACATTGCATGATAAAACGCATCTGGGAGTGAATGGTGATGTCTCAGAATCATCATGCAAGGGTTCTAAGCATGCTCTTCATGTGACAACCTTGTAAAAGTTGTAAAGATCTTTCATAGTTTAAAATTACAGAGCTGAAAAGTAGGTGAACAAATTGTATACTAGTACTTTAGATATCTTACACAGCTATGGAATCTATATCCATACTTAAAAAAAACAACTTTTCTTTTTCTTTTTCTTTTTTTACTTAAGGCTTTTTGGATAAGTAGGAAAATACAGTATTACATTAAACTAGTATATCAGATTTAAAATAAATATGCATCATTTACTTGTACAGCCACTGCTATATAACTTCAGTGGAGTTCCTGCTCTATAAATGCTACCCAAGCAGCCACGGTTTTCATGACCCATTATTGGTGCAAAAATGGAAACTGGGAGTAAAATGGACATTGAATCCTTTGTATATGAGAAGGCACTTTGCCAGGTCAATGTAGAGGATGTTACAAAGGTATGTATTAAACATTTTAATAAATGTTTAATTTGTTAAACATTTCCAGGCTAAATTACAATGTTAATTCAGAATTATAATTATAACCTAGAAATGCAGACTCAAATATCTACCATAACTACGAAAAAGTATACCTGCCCACTTCAACTTTAAACTATCTTATTTCTAGCTTAAAGATGCTGATTACATCATGATAATACTAGTTTTTATCCACTGAAATGATTTCGTATGTAAGCACCATTCTTCCAAATTAGAGTATTTATAAGTAACAAAATGTGATTTTTACAAGAGGAATGAACTTTTATTGGATGAGCATTCCATATTTACATTTCTAAGATCTTATAAAAAATATCATATCATGTTTCTCTTTAGGACAAGTGTGCCATAAGGAAGCTGAGTTTATCTACACTTCTAATATGATTTGATCCTGCTGGAAGTCAGAAAATTTAGCTCTTCCATGTGTCTAGCCTGACCAGACAAATATGACCCATAGTTTCTTGCTCAACTTCTGATGTTGAAGCTAGCACAAGGGGAGTAGGGGCATTTGGAAAGACCATGAGCTATAATTATCTCTGCCTCACAGAAAATTAACAGAGATCCCAAGTCTGCTTTAAAAGTGAATATGCAAGATAATAGGATGGCATAGACTCTTGACATGTGTAACAAAGTACAGAATTAATATCCACACTTATTTTTTCTAAAGTATAGATAATCTTCATCACACATCACTAATGGTTTTGTTCTTCTGCTACTTGTAGTGAGAGTAGAGATGAAAAGTTAACTCAAGCCTTACTTCCTACCATGTGGCAATAACTATTAATTAGAGTAGGCAAGTTACCGCAAAATTAGTAATTCAGCTATCAGCAAGTAGAAAATGTGACTTTTCTGTGTCAAGGCTGATGCAGATATTCAATAGCCTCTCCCCTGTAGTGATCCAGAGTCTCAACTGTCTAGAATATTCTGCTGTCAATATTTCAGCCATTTGGGGAATCTTGAAGTTTTCTTCAGTTGGCTATCCAGTTAGAGGAAAGAAGCCCATTTTCAAAATGACCTACACTACATAAGTTTACTTTTCATCAGCTTTATCTATTTGCTCTGAAGTTCCCCAGCACTTTTAGCATTCTACTGAAATCCCCCAAAGAGGAAATAATTAGCAACAGAACAATAACTATCTCAAGAAAGAATACTGAGAAAAAGACATTTGGTATCACTGTGTAATTGTTATAATACAATGGATGTGGCTTTTGTTAGGGAGAAGGGTGTGCCATCTACACATCAGGGCACATTGTCATAAATTTCTTCTCTTTCCTTGATTTGTTGGTTTATTGTAAATGTATATTTTGTAACTTTAAAATGAAAATGCCTGGGAAAAATTTCATAAAAACAATAACAACACTAGAAAAAAGAAAAGGAAAATTCCTTCTCTAAGTCCATCTTTAGAAAGCATATAGGACTTGTTAATTTACTTACAGGCAATCAAGTGGTACATATCCAAACAATAACCTTTAAGAAAACACACATTTTTTTCTGGTAGAAAATTGCTTGCCATTGTATAAAAAAGTAATAAAATGGTTGTACCTGGTAGAGAATTTAACAAATTAGTTTTATGGTAAATATGTTATAGTCAGTGCTTAGCACATAATAATATGCATTCAATAAGTGGATCTATGCAGAAACATGTCACCTTGTCTTCTATAAATAAATACAATGTTTCTGTGCCCTGAATGTCAATGGTAATATTTCCTATAAAATTACAGTAACTTAGAAGACCTTTTACTTGAATTGGAGAAATATTTGATGCCCAATATATGATGCTCATTTACTGTGATGTTACTTACTGTACTTTCAAAACGGAAGTTTCACGTGCTAATTGTATCAATACTTAAATAATAGTGTGACAAACACTCATATTTTTATGGCAGAGTGTATCTTCTAAGATAGCTCATCTTTCCTGCGTTTGTCAATTTGTTTGAATGTGATATGTGATATTCTGCCTTCTCTATTCTTTCCCACCACAGAAGGGTAGATTGTGTGACCACCAAGAGAATATAGTTGAAATGATGCTGGGTGTGGCTCTGACATTTGATCATGAATGGTTAAGTCATCTTCATCTTCCTATCTTGACATGCTGTTGTCAGTCATCATTTCACAGAGTGCAAATTTGGCTTCTGAACTGGGTAAAAATAATGAATGTGAGAACAAACAAATACATGCATTCTAATTATAATAAACAAATTAAATATTGTCTTAAAATATTAATTTGAGTCATGTTGTATCATCAATAATCATTGTTATACTCTGAAAAAAAATTCTTGACATTTCAAATGCTTAACATTGTATTTATGACAGTGAATTGTAAACTGAACCCTTGAAGGAAGGTCATGAAAACATATCACAACCAATCCCATATGAATACACGCACACACACACATATATATATATACACATACATAGATAAACACACACACATACACACACACACACACACACACACACACACACACTTCCTTCTTGATAGAAATCAAAAGAACAAACTCATCATGTTTTGTTAGTACTGTGTGCCTGACATCACTCAAAGCTCTTCTAGTAGACTATGTCAAGCACAGCAGCTGCTGTGGATATAATGACTGTGTTACTCATGTTTTTAAGATATATTTAGATTTCATAGATATTAGATTGGTGACATGGATATATTAAGCTATTCTCATTTAAACTACTGTGACAAACATCCTGTCACATAGAATGATGACTTGTAAGAGGAAAGGTTTATTTAGGCTTGAAGATTCAGAAAGCTCAGTTCAGGGTAGGCTTGGCCAATTGTGTTCAGCTCTACTGAAAGGTAGAAACATCATGTCAGAACGATATGCCAGAGGAAGGCTGCTCACTCATCACACCTAGAATGTACAAGATTTCAGAGAACATTTTATAGTTTTATAACATTTACCAATTCTCTTGCATTGTTGTACTTGCTGGGTTTATGTCAACATGGCACAAGTTAGAGTCATCTGAGGGGAAGGAAACTTCATCAAGAAAATGCCTGTAGTCAAGTGACATAAACCTGGCTGAATAGACACAAAGCTAACTTTGATATATTCTTATATTTCCCATTTTTTACCTACTTTGATTTGGGTACTTCCTGTCACTGTCTCCAAAGCTCAGGAAGAGCACATTTGTACTATGTTTACTGCCTGCCTTTGCTTTCTAGAGCCAGGAGGTCTTCTTAAGTGGTCTAAAAAATGATTGTTTCTGATTCTAGAAGTCTCAGCACCCAAATGTAAAGACCATATACATTCCTTCCAAAAAAGGATGAAAGAATATTTGATTAATATTAGCTGCTGTTTGAATGGAATTTAAATGACTGGTTTAACTGAGCTAATAACATTGCAGACATTTAGGGAATACCCACTATCATGTCTGATGATCATCAGTTCCGTTTACTTATACAGACATTATTATAGATAAGAATAGATAAGTATATTATAGACAAGAATTCACTACCTACATCCATTCACGATGTATCCAGTAGCAACTATGAATGGCTCTATGGCATGCAGATCCAGAGCAGTACAGAGAAACCGTGGCTTGTTTTCATTGACCATGTTTTCATTTACAGAATTATTTATTTGTAGACACAATATTGCCGTCGATGAAAGAGACTCTGAGAGCACCGTTATTTTCATTATTTGTGAGTCCTGGTCACATAAGAATTCCTCATCCTAGCTATAGTTGTGGTTTTGCCTTGGCAGCTCTGTTGATCTTGGCTGGGCCACCTGCGTGGACTTTGGCTGACTGAAGGTTGGCATAGAACAGCCCAGTTCAGGACAAAAGGGCAGTAGCTACCAGGCCACCAGATCTCTTATTCTCTGGCACGTTTGTCTGGATGTTTCCACATAGCCTTGGAAACATTTTATAAGAATGTGCAGCACTTGAGACTGCAACAGAAAGCCAATACAGTATTGCATCTGCTCTAGTGTATGTGGGACTGTATGTCACAAGGGTAGGACATCTTCAAGGGAGAGAGGTAAATAAATTCTATCATTTTCAGAAGATTTTTGAAAAAGTTACATTGCAAGGGAATGTACCATGAAGGAAATGACTGTGTCTCAATTTATACACTGAATTTATTAGAGTACAGAACTAAGTTTTATATTGGGGATTTTCTTTTAAATTCTTTTAAAAATTCTATTCTCTCATACATTACATTGCAACCATAGTTTCTACTCACTTCACTCTTCCGAGTTTAGCCCCTACCTCCTGTCTCCCCAGCAACTCTTCCTAGGTTTCTTCCTTCCTTCCTTCCTTCCTTCCTTCCTTCCTTCCTTCCTTCCTTCCTTCCTTCCTTTCTTTCTTTCTTTCTTTCTTCCTTAAGAAGCAGGTCTCCCAGGGATATCCAAGGAACATGGCATAACAAGGTACAATAAGGGCACAAAACCTCATATCAAGGCTGGACACGGCAAGCCAGTAGAAGGAAATGATTCCCCAGTGCAGGCAAAAGAGTCAGAGATATCCCCTCCCTTTCACTGTTGGGAGTCCCACAAGAACACCAAGCTACACAACCATAAGGTATATGCAGAGGACCTACTCAGACCCATGCAGGGTCCCTGTTTGTTGCTTCAGTTTCTGTAAGACCCTATGAGCCCTGCTTAGTTGATTCTATGGGGTGTGCTCTCTTGGTGTCCTAAGCCCTCTGACTCCTACAATTCTCCCTCCCCCATTGTGAGTGGTCCCTAGGTCTGCCTGGTACTTGGCTGTGAGTATTTGCATCTGTTCCCATCAGTTTCTAGAGGATGCCCTGCTTTTGACAATTGGGCTAGGCACTGATCTATGAATATATCACAATAGTATTAGTGATCATTTCATTGATATTTTTAACCAGTTGTGTTTGATTCTATCATGGGTCTCTTGTCTGTCCTGCCTTTGGTTCCCAGCTGTCCAGGCAATGTCAGGCATGAGCTCCCTCTCGTGGCTTGGACCTCAAGTTGGATGTGTCATGGATTGGTCACTGTGCAGGCGCCTATTGCCCCAGCACATCTTTCAGTCAGAACAGATTGTAGGTTAAAGGTTTTTGGCTATGCTGATGTCCCATGTTTTGAATTCTTGTACATTTCATAATATGTTCAATGGTCATATTTAATATTGACAAATAGATACACTTACTAATGCTTGCTATTTCCTGGGTATTCATTCACATTCTAAATGAAATCCAAACAAAAATGTTCAATAATGTTCAAAGATAAACATAAAAAAATCTTTGAAAGACTGTGTATTCCATCCAATAACACAAAACCCACATTTTATTCTTCTGGTTAAATTCATTTTATTTGATGGCTGACCACAAAAAGCAAACACTGACACAACTGCAGGATTTGCAGTTCTTTTGAATAGTAACTAGAAACCATAGAAACAGAATTGAGGGATAACAGCTCGCCATGTGCTGCATGTTTATCATGCTGTTTCGCCCAATTGTCCCCACTGATTCATCCTCACCATACCTTAGGGCTCAAAGACTCAGCTATGCTCTGCATGAGACTCTGGCACCAGGCTTCTTTCATTATTTTCTTTGTTTGAAAGTGACTTGGATGGCAGGGAAAAGTGAATTGCATCAAAGGAGTTATCCAGAGTTTCATTAGGGTACATTTAGAAACTAATGTGACGAATAAAGCAAGAAAGACTGCAGTTTGTATTTAAGTATGTACTCAAAACAAAACTTTGCCTCATGTGATTGTGAGCCGTATGTGTGTAGGTCAAGGTGGCATAAATCAATATTATCTTTATACACAGATATTACATAAAGTATCTTTGAGATCATTAATGGCCCCAGGGCTGAATATGACTATGAACTTCTATTTATATTTTCTATTTGTATCTACATCTTCAACCTGTTTAACACAGTTAGACATTCTCACACTGCTGTTAATAGAAGCTCTATTTTTCACATTGGCATTTTTTTTATTTTATAGCCTCCAGGCTTATGTGTCTAAATGTCAGCTGTTTAACATTCTTGGGATTTCATCATGTGAAGGCCAATATTAACCAGTTCCAATTGTGCTAAAGTTATTCAGTCTGGGCAAGAATGGGAGGCATTTGGATAAGGTTGACAGATTAATCATTTTATAAAACAGCTTAATAAAGTCTTTACTACAGATATGATACTATAATTATTACCCATATTTACTCACCTGCTTATATAGATGGCAATGGCATCATTGAGGGGCAGTTACTATTTCTATTATTCAGCTAAAGTTGGATATTTCTTACTATTGTGAAAACAACAGGAAATACTTCTCGGAAAATACAGGATAGAAAGCCCGATACTACTTAATTTTGTACCAATCTCATGCCACATGGAAGATTCTTAAGAACAACAATATCTGTAATTATCATATGAGTGTTGATGTTAAGTATTTGCTTGGATTGAACAACTTATTATAGGAATAACAAAAAATTTTCAGAAGACAATGTTCGTAGAGACTTAGATAAACTATGAAGTGATGATGAGCTCTTGGAGATCTACAATTCAAATTTTACCACACAATGTTCAATAGTGAAAAAGGTCCTATGATCCATCATGGTATCCAGCCCCATGTGCAACCACAATGCATTTAAATGGTGGTAGATTTATGATAAAATTAAAAGTGACATTGAAATCAAAATAGCAACTTCTGTCCTATTATATTGGATGAATGAAGGAAGTTTTAAAAGGTTTCCATTTAAACTGAAATCATAATGTCAAGATGGATTAACATTGACATTAAGAGAGCAAGAGATGGTATAGAAGCCACAGGAAGAACACAGACTGATGTACAAAAAAAAAAAAAAAAAAAAAAAAAGTCAGTTTGGCAGCCCTGCAAACACTGAAAGTGCACACAGAATATAATGAGACAGGGGCAGAGACCAAAGTCTCTAAAGATTTTAGCCATTGAAAGGGTTGTGTAATTTCTCATAAGTAAAATCAAAAGCTATAGCATATGCTGTGCAAGGAAATTATCATGCCCTAATTTGGAATTTTGGAAAATCATGGTATTTGCTTTAGGAAAAAATTACTTTTATAACAAGAAGTTCAGGAAGCATTATTAGTCACCGTTCATGTGAGCAGTGTGGTGACTGAGACTGGAATGTGAAATGTTAGAAAAGTTTGAAGAGAGAGGTTTGTGTCATTTAAAAAGCCCAGAGATTTACCTGTGCATTAAAAGTGAAAGTGTAAGAAAAATAACAATGAAGATTGATCCATAAGCTTTGAGAAATACTAGAAAGATACTACTATCAGCAATCAAGGAAAGGATAAGTGGATGAGAGCTGATAAGGTGAAATTTACACACTTTGTATTAAATCATATTGCCACTCAGGCAAGTGGTAGACTCTTTTAAGGTTCATACAGGGGGGAGAGAGCAAGTTATAATAAATGCCTGTTCCATGGTTACATCACATTTAAAACATGTGATCAGAAGAATTTAGCAGCCAAAATGATAAATATAAAGAAGGGAGAAGAAGACACTGAGGAATTCAGTACTGAATTTTAGCAAAAATATTTCTGCTGATAAAATTACACTGCCTTAATTTTTCCAAATCACTACTAAAGGATATACTTCAATTAATATACATATATAAATGTCATTATAAGTTTACTGTGATATAAATGTAGTAGTGTTGCCATTTAATACTATAATTATATGTATATGTTGTCTTAGGATTTTCTATTGCTGTGAAGAGACCCCATGACCATGGGAACTCTTATACAACAAAAACATTTAATTGCTTACTGTTTCAGAGGCTTGGTTCATTATCATCATGATGGGGAGCAAGGCATTGGACACCAGATGTGGTCCTGGAGCTGAGAATGGTGTGCATCTTGCAGGCAACAGAAAATCTACTCACTGTCACACTGAAGGAAGCTTGACAAAAAGAGACCTTAAAGTATAGCATGAATCTTAAAAGTTCTTATTAATAAAATCAAACCTGGGGCCAGTTATTGGGGTGAAATGCTGGACGGTCAGAGAGACAGAACAAGCCACAGCTAACCTCACCTGGCCAACTTCTCAGCTGGTCTTGTTTCCTCAGACTGGAAGCCTCTGTGTCCTCATATCCGTATGGTTCTCAGTTGAACCTTGCTGCTCAAAACCTAAAAGCTTAAGCAGCCAAATGCTTAACCAGGCCAAATGCTTCTAGTTCCTGGTCTTCACACCTTATATACCTTTCTGCTATCTGCCATCACTCCCTGGGATTAAAGACTCGCTTTCTGGGATTAAAGGTGAGTCACCATGCTTGGCTGTATCCTTGAACAGATGGATTTCTGCCTCTGGAATGCTAGGATTAAAGGCGTGTGCTACCACTGCCTAACCTTTATGTTTAATATTGTGGCTGTTCTGTCTCTGACCCCAGATAAGTTTATTAGGGTGCACAATATTTTGGGGAACACAATACCACCACATCAAAGCCTGCCCCCACAGTGACACACTTCTTCCTCCAAAGGCTACACCTCCTAATAGTGCCACTCCCTTTCAGGGCCATTTTCTTTCAAACCACCACATATGTATAGCTCACATTATTAAATTTTCAATATTTTATACTAGATAAGGTCTTCCCACTTCCGAATTTCCCCTTTATGCCTATTTTTTTATGTCTAAAGAACTGTTGTACATGAACAGCAAGGCAGAATAAAAATTAATGGAATACATAGTAAAAATGTTTCCTTTGGCAAACTTACATTTTGCTCAGGACAGAAATTACTGAATTTGAATCTATCCAATAGAGGAAAAACAAATACATTTCCTTGTAAAATATGCAAAATGTTTTTACTATCATCTCATAAGAAATAATCATTTAGTAAAGCAAATAACTCCCATGTGGCTACAGTAAAGATAATTACTGTTAGTAGGATGTTAATTATAAATATGTTTCATTTGAATGTATACAGTAGGTAGAATATTTTTGTTTTTTAGAATCTCACATATGTATTCATTGAAATATTATCATACCTATGCTTATTTACCCACTCCAACTTCTCTTATAGCCCATCAAAGTGCCATCCTCTGAACTTCATGACATTATTTTAATGTAACCCACTAAGTGTCCAGTCAAAACTTCCCCTCTATTTGTGTATGTGGGGCCAAGCAGCACAGCAAAAGAAATCAGTGGGTGGCCATGTCCTTAATAAAGAATGAATCTCTGAGCTGGGCATGGCTCAACTCACCTTGAATCCCAGCATTCAGCAGGCAGAGCTGAATCAGTCTCTAAGAGTTCAAAGCCAACTGGTCTACATAGTGAGTTCTAAGACAACCGAGGTTACATAGAGAGACCTTGTCTCAAGCCAACAATGAATGAATCTCCTTCCCCCAGGAACTATCCTCTGATAATTACTTTTCAATATGGGGTGGGACCTGGGACATCTCTACCATCTATGCAGGAATTCAGGCTGACTGGATACTGTTTAGGTCATATGCAATGTGTTCATTGTTGTGTTAGGCCCCTTTCTTCTAGAAAACAGTATTTTACAGCATTTCTCCTCATCTGGTGAGTTTATCTTTAAAACAAAATATGCCTCTGTCCAACAATGAAGACCACCATTTAAAGCACAACAAGCAATACACATAAACATTTTATAAAAATACTAAAAGAGGAGGCGACTGAATTTTGACCAAAGATATTTGGAAGGTATGTTGCTCTGAATTTTAAAACCTATTCTTATTAACTGCAGTATTAAGGCAATGAGATGGTGGATTATACTAGACTTTGAAACTGTTATAAAAATAGAAACTGTTATATTTTACAGAGATACTTTAAGAACTTTACTGTTTAAATGATATAATGATTTTATTAATTCTTCAAGAATTTTATACAATGTATTTTGATCATATTCACCAGTAATTCCTACACTACTCAGATCCATTCCTTCTCCCATCTCCCCTTCACCCACCCCTCTCCACTTTCTTTTTCTTTATTTTTTAAGAAGCAATTATCTCATAACAAATATTCGGGTCCCCTGGCTCTTACAAGCTGTCCACAGCTTCTTCAACAATGTTCCCTGAGCCTTAGGAGTAGAGATTGTTGTTTAAATGTATTCACCAGGACCAGGTAGCCCACGGTCAATTGTTTTCTTATTTGGACCAGTTATTTAATGGTTTCCATCAGCTACAAAGAAGCTTCTTTGATAAGAAGAGATTTACACTTACCTGTGGACATAAGGATATGAATTTATAATGAAGTTAGAAACTATACTTGTTTAGGAAAATGGTTGTAGTTGATTTGCATATAAGTTTCATAGTCTCACCAGTCATGGGTGGTTGGCTAATTTTATAGTATCAGTTGTGAATTTGCTCCTATTCACTGAGCCTTAAATCCTAATAGGTGGCTGTTGGTGACCCCAAGAAAGAAATTATTGTACTTTTCTGAATATATTTCCCCTTTGGTCAATATTGTGGTTTGTAAGCATCCACAGGGATAGAACTATGGTTTGCTTTGCTGCCTTGGCATCTTACATATCTCCTGCTGATACTATAAAATCTACTCTTCTATTGCTGGTCTGATCCATATCAGTTCCTCCAATTCCTGTGTTACAAAGTTGGTGGCACCTTAACCTTTTTTTTCTAGAACACAGCTAAAGACTTGACGGCCGGGCGGTGGTGGCGCACGCCTTTAATCCCAGCACTCGGGAGGCAGAGCCAGGTGGATCTCTGTGAGTTCGAGGCCAGCCTGGGCTACCAAGTGAGTTCCAGGAAAGGCGCAAAGCTACACAGAGAAACCCTGTCTCGAAAAACCAAAAAAAAAAAAAAAAAAAAGACTTGACAATAACCTAAGCTATTTTAGTGACTCTTGGACTCTTCAAATCAATAACTTGAAAAAAATTTACTATGCCTAGAAATGGGGTTTTTGTTAGTCTATAGTTCGGGGGCAAAAGTTGTCACCCAAGTAGTGTCATTTCTATGGCGTTTTCAACTATTTGTAGTTTTATTTATCTCCCCTCCCCCCTCTGTGTTTTTCTCACTCATCTCACCCTAAATAAGTCTTGCCCATCTTAAAATAAGAAACAACTCAAACTGTAAGTGGGATTTATTTTTGTGGATAAGATTCTGTCCCAGGGCTCTTTGACAATAAAGAAGAGTATTGAAACAATTATCGGAGTTAGTATATCTTTTTATTTTATTTTATTTTATTTTATTTTATTTTATTTTATTTTATTTTATTTTATTTTATTTTATTTTACAATACTATTCAGTTCTACATAATAGCCACAGATTCCCTTGTTCTCTCCCTTCCTGTCCCCCTCCCCTTCCCCCCAGCCCACCCCCCATACCCACCTCCTCCAGATCAAGGTCTCCCCCAGGACTGGGATCGACCTGATAGATTCAGTCCAGGCAGGTCCAGTCCCCTCCTCTCAGATTGAGCCAAGTGTCCCTGCATAAGTCCCAGGTTTCAAACAGCTAACTCATGCAACGAGCCCAGGACCTGGTACCACTGCCTAGATGCTTCCCAAACAGATCAAGCCAATCAACTGTCTCACCTAGGGCCTGATCCAGTTGGGGGCCCCTCAGCCTTTGGTTCATAGTTCATGTGTTTCCATTCGTTTGGTTATTCGTCCCTGTGCTTTATCCAACCTTGGTTTCAACAATTGTCACTCATATAAACCCTCCTCTTTCTCACTAATTAGACTCCCAGTGCTCCACCCAGGGCCTAGCCATGGATGTCTGCATCCAGAATCCTCAGTCCTTGGATGGGGTTTATGGCACAACTATTAGGGTGTTTGGCCATCCCATCACCAGAGTAGGTCAGTCCTGGCTGTCTCTCCACCATTGCCAGCAGTCTTTTGTGGGGGTATCTTTGTGGATTTCTGTGGGCCTCTTTAGCTCTTTGTTTCTTCCTTTTCTCATGTGGTCTTCATTTATCATGGTCTCCTATTCCTTGTTCTCCCTCTCTTTTTTTGATCCAGCTAGGATCTCCCACTCTCTTTCCCTCGACCCTCACCCTTCATCGCTCCCACTCACGCCCAGGCTGTTCATGTAGATCTCATCAATTTCCCCGTGTCTTTCTTGGGGTCCCGTTTTCCTGGTAGCCTCACTGGTGATGTGACAGAGAATTCTCAACAGAGGAAACTCAAATGGCTGAAAGACATTTAAGGAATTGCTCAACATCCCTAATCATCAGGGAAATGCAAATCAAAACAAATCTGAGATACCACCTTACACCTGTCAGAATGGCTAAGATCAAAAACACTGAAGAAACTTTATGCTGGAGAGGATGTGGAACTAGGGGAACTCTCCTCCACTGCTGGTGGGAATGCAAGCTTGTACAACCACTTTGGAAATCAATGTGGCGCTTTCTTAGAAAATTGGGAATCAATCTCCCCCAAGATCCAGCTATACCACTCCTGGGCATATACCCAAGAAATGCTCAATCATACCACAAGAACACTTGCTCAGCTATGTTCATATCAGCATTGTTTGTAATAGCCAAAACCTGGAAACAACCTAGATGCCCTTCAACTGAAGAATGGATGAATAAATTGTGGCACATATACACAATGGAATACTACTCAGCAGAGAAAAACAATGACATCATAAGGTTTGCAGGCAAATGGATGGATCTAGAAAAAAATCACCCTGAGTGAGGTAACCCAGACTCAGAAAGACAAATATGGTATGTACTCACTCATAGGAGGATGCTAGATGTAGAACAAGGATGATTGGACTGCTACTCACATCACCACGGAGTTAGTATATCTTAAACATTATTTTTGGGATTTAAATTCAGAGACTTTGAGAACAAAACTAAGCTCCTGTAGGAAAATATATAATATTAGAGTAGGATTCATTTCAAGTTGACATGACTTCTGAATATAAAACATCTCTCCCATTTAGAATGTCTTTCTGAGCACTTCCATACCCATGTACCTAGATAATGAACTTTTCGTATGTTGTCATAAAAAACCCATTCTCTCCACTCCCCCAAAGCTGTGAGGTGGTGTGATTATGTGAGGGAATACCTTGGCTCAGCATTTGCAACCCTCAGAAAATGACTAGCCAATACTGATGCCACTAATGTCCATATTTCAGGGCATAATTTATGGTGGGAACAGTCAGTGACATTTTTGTCTGCAATGTGGAGGATTGCTGACAAATTCAATGAACCTCTCAATGTTTGAAGGTAGAAAAGTCCAGTTTTTTTTTCATGTGGTAGAATCCTGCCACAAATTCTAAGGTTGACATGAAATCTAACGAGGTTAGCAATTTTCTGAATGTTTGTTATCTTCCCTGTGTTCTTCAGTACTTGTTATATAGTAAACTACCTCCTTAGTACAGAGTGTTCCCTCTACTTTTCTGAAGAACTAGCCTGCCTAAGCAAATACTCATGTTGCCAATTACCAAAATTTAAAGTATTTCAGAAAAATTCTTTGATGTAATCCTCCTTCAAATCCTTTGGAAACTAGATTTATACACTGCTCAAGTGTGTAAACACAGAGTGGAATTAAATGGATGAAAGAGAAAATGAATTTCGTCACATGCTAGGTTGTTATCTTTAAAGAAATGCCTATGTTGGAATTCCTTCTCTAAACTCTGAATCATGAGATTCGGGATTGGTCAATCATATAATTCCTAATTCATGGTGTGGAAAGTGATAAGGACTTATGGAAAGTAAATTTAAATGGAGCAGTGAGTGTGTTGGGATATTCAATTGCCCAGATAGTTACCATCACTTCACCAAATTTTATGACTTTTCGTTTCTTTCTTCCATTTCTCTTCACTTAATACTTGCACTGTTTACTTCATGACAACATCTGCATTTTCAAGCACTGTTTAATTCTAGTAAGAAACTTGACAGAGATTTGATGTACAGGGATCCTGTACGTGCTATGTTAGTGTGCTGCACTGAATCTACATTTATAGCACTAATGATTTTAATGCATTACATTCATAATTATATTGCTAATTAAGTACAAGCTCCTTCTATCATTATAAATAACATATACATATTAAGAATGATAATAATTACAGTAACTCAAACATTATCCCAATTTCAAATTTTAGTTCAAAAGGAATGGCAGTAAAGATCATATTTAATAATACATTACTTAAAAACTCATGACTTCAAAAAATTCATGGCTACATCAAGTAATGCTATTCTTGTCTTAGATAATATAAAAAGGAGTTAATAGAATTTAGAGCATAAGATTGATATGGGATTTAAAATAAAGGCATAATCTACATGTCATTCATTACTTTACAGAGCTTGATGTGTATTAAAGAATAACTGATTTATCACAAGTCATCAATAACTCTTTTCAAGAAATTGACTCAATTTTAAACAAATTTGTAACTTCAAATACATGAACAATTAGTATGTAGATCCCAGACCAAGTTGTAATATATTCATTATACTATAGTCTATAAAATATATAGAAGTATGGAGAGTAGTGACAGGTAACACTACTTCTCTTTTCCATGCCTTCACAATTATTCTTCCCTAATGTTAAACTTGGATTGGCTGTCAACATAACACAGAAGTGTTATATACCCATCCATCCCTTACAAAACTTTAATATTAGGAGGAAAACTCAAGATTCACATTTGATTATTACTTTCTTGGTTTTTTTTTCACTTTTTCTTTCTATAAGTTCTTGATTTTCTTTCTCCCCTTTTCTTCATCTTGGAATAACTATGAAATTTTCAGTGTGGAACTCATTTCTAATTTTTTTATAGGATTATTACCAATTTAGAAGAAATAATGAAATCCTGGTGATGTACAATAATGTCTTATTCCTAGCAGGTACACCCTGAAATTCTAGAGACACAGTGTGATAGCTACAATGAATTTTGAAGTCCTGTCTAAAACATACACACCCACATAATTAAAGAACAATACACTAAAGGAGAAAAATGCTAGCAAAGTTCAAACCTAGATAGTTGTTATTTCTTATACATCTATCATTGTTTTATATTTGAGGTATTTTTATTATAAAATACTGAGAAAAACTGGCATGGACCCACTCATGATCAATGTTTTGTCAGCTTGACGAGGTTCCATTATTCAATGACATAAACAATAATTTAGGTATTGGTATGAAGATATTTCAGATATATTTGATGTTAACAATCACTTGAACTTATACAATGAATGTTGTGGATGGACATCATTCAATCAGTTAAAAGTCAAAAAAAAAAAAACCCATGTCTCCTTTAAACAAGAAAAATTCTACTGGTAGACTGAAAAACAACTTTTGTTCTGAAGTCCCAGTGTCCATTGTAAGGAGTACAAGATCTGCCCCGTGTACTTCGCACTTGCCTAGCCATCCTACACATGTGCTGAAGCAAATTCCTTGAGCTAAGTTATTTAGGTTAGACTGATATATTGACATACACCTGTAGTCCAGCATTTGAAAGATGAAGATAGGCTGATGAAGACTTCATTTAGTGCCAGCCTCAACTGCATAGTGAGTTCAGGACTAGCCTGGGTTACATGAAACCCCATATATGGACAAATAAAAACACCAAATTTATGAATGACATTTGCATTTACTCTAGTCTTCTTTCTGGAGCTTAATTAATACTGACCTCTGGGAGCTATGTGAATGCCTGTAAAGGCATGTGTGTAATTCACCACCATCCCCATTCCTCTTTGTGTGTCCACAGAGCGGCAAGGATTATTCCAAAGATTATCACAGTCAGACCTTGTCAGCCCAAGGTAAGGACAATTTCAGAGGACTCTGTAACTTCCCAAAAGCAAGAGCTGTGTGATTCCTTATCTTAGAAGCAGGCCATAACTGCTAACACATTAAAGGAAGTAACTATCCAATATGCTGTAAACTAAGTAAGGCCATTCTAATAAAATGCTTGCTGTAAGAACTAATGTTAACTTAGAATGTTTCATAACTTTATTGAACAAATTTTTTCAATGGTATTTTCTAACAGCCAATTAAAAGGAAGGCACGACTTATGGGTAGGAAGTTGTTTTAGTATATTTTGGAAAAAAATACACCTCCAGATTTACATGTTTTGTGAATGAGTTCATTGTTCAAATATGGGAAAACACAGACAATACTTGAACTCCCTAGGTGAGTGTTGTAATATAAGATCATTTTTTCATGATTTTAGCACAAGTTAAAATTTTTTTAGCCTGACAAATATATAAAACTTAATGTTCTTATATAACTCATACATCATTTATAGACATTAAGGAAGAAAATAAGTAGAAAATTAATTGTTCAGAATATAAAAGGACAATCATTAGCTCGTTAAATATTTCCAATATTTCCAACTTTACTCTCAAAGTACAAAAACAGCCAAAGGACAATAGAAGCAAAGTGTGTGTGTGTGTTTCACATGGTCAGGGTTCAGAGTGGGACTGGTAAATAGGATACAATAAAAAACAATTTTTTAACTTGGAAAATAACACTATTAACTATGTTTTACGTATATCATTTATATTTGGCATTACTAATCATAATCTCTTTTGATTTAATTTTGTGGGTAACTAAATTCTGTATTTGCCCCTTTACTGGCTGTTTGATAAACACTGTTACTTTGAGTGTACATTAAACAAAAATATGATTGGTTTATTTCAATGATACAAACACAAGCTGTTTATAAAGGAAACCTAACATTAGATGTTTTATAGTCACAGAACCAAATGAAACTTGAGGGACTAATTCATTGATCAAATGTCTACTTTGTCTAACATCCATGCATTGTAACCCACAGTTTTGGTTTTATTTGTTCACTCATAAATTTTCATGAGGGCATAAGACAAAATTCATTGAGTATAATCTTGGCGAATTTAACTGTACATGCATATGAAATGCCAAAATAAATAAAACTGTGTGATTTTGAAACCCACTACACAGAGAACAAAATGTGAAGGAAAGGCCATGCATGCAGAAAGTACAGACCAAGCAAAATGGTAGATTTTGCAACCAGAAGTTAGTTTTCTAGAAAAAGACATGTCTTGTAAATTTACTCAAGCTTAAAAGCTGGATAAATTCCTTTCTTTTAAAGTTCAGATGCTTAGGGAAGTATTTTCAAGTCAGAATCTATCAGACAGAACTAGTGTACTCAAAATATTCCAAACTGGGTGCATAATTGGTTTAATAACCTGTGCTTTTAAATGAACAATGGTTTGAAAAGTGACCAAATCTTTTATCATAAAGACCATGATGCATTAACTACTCAAAAGGATTTTTTTTTACAGCAAAGATAACTAAAGAAGAAAAAATATTCAAGGGGAGCCATTCTTGAAACAAAAAATAAGTCATGATACTCTTTCCATCACATGAAAACTTGATGCACATTTTCTTATTCAGATACTTGAAAGGAAAAGTGACTCTCAGTGTTTAATGTCCCCTGTCATTTTCTTCTCCCAAAGTTGGCCTGAGAAGTCCCTCCCTTGTGCTGCAGAACATGACTTTATCTCTAAAGCCTTGTCTCATGGGTGTGAGGATGAAGGAGTAATTGTTGAAGTCTGGAATCTTCTGGGTTCCCACCCTTGTGATTAACTCAGACAAGAAGGGATGTGGCAAGCACAGATCCTGGAAAAGTCAAGAGAGATAGAAAATGTGTTCTTGTTTTTCTCAACTGATTAAGCTAGAGCAGGGCCAAATAACCCTGCAGCTGGGAAGGGTGACCAGGAAAGCATCCCACAATGCTAGAGAAAAAAGCAGGAAAATCTCCATTTCCAAATACTCCTTTTAAAATTTAGAATATTCGGGTATTGTAAAGTGAATTTATTCTTAAGACTTTTCTTTTCTTGAGACAAGGTCCTAATATATAGCCCTAGTTTATCTGGGACTCACTACATAGAACAGGCTGCCTTCAAACATTCAGAGATCCACCTACTTCTGCCTTCCAAGTGCTGGAATTAGCAGTGTGCATCACCATGTGGTGGGCTCTAGTCTTAAAGATTTTACTTTATGAAGATATTTGCTATTTTTTAAAAATTAAATCCTATTATCTATTTCAGATTAAATTCATATGAACTCTCAGTGATTGTGACAGCATACAGAAACTTCATGTAAGTGTGATCTCAAATCAGACCAAATCCAAGTATGGAAAGGAGGGTGGGCATGAAATCTAACACAGAGCCAAAGATCTATTGGCAATTGATAGCTGCTGAGAAAGTGAAAGTTAATTTGGTTTTATTGTAATGTCTCAGGCAAGATGATCACACTCCAGTGGAAGGCCACACAGCTAAGAACATATGTGAAGAAGAAATTGTACTTAATGGAAGGAAAAAGTTAAAAAAAAAAAAACCCACAAAGTTATATGGATAGGGAAGGCGGAATGGATCTTGGAGAAGTCTGTAGGGGATGGACAGGAGCAAAACGCATTGTATAAAATTCTCAAAAAGCTAATAAAACTGAATTAAAGATAAAATAAGAAAAGAAAACAATAGAAGTGAGAATGTGATATGTAGCTGTTTCCATTTGAGTTGGACTTCACCATTGACTTCTTGAATCAGAGCTGTAGGGAGAGTCTCAGAATGCCTGATCTAATTATTGCCTTTCCTTCTTGGAGGAAGCATAAAAGATATTGAAACTTATGGGGTTCAGAAGCCTTCAGGATATTGTCAGGGGGCTCCTTGGCTCTACAAAGTTATATATGGAAAAACAATTGATCAGCATGGGATTCTTTCACAATGTAGATTTCTACAAAAAGCTCAGGGGTCTTCTAGGTGGTAGAGCTATATCTGAATTTACCAATGTGTACAGGAAACATTTCTTAAACACAGCTGCCCATCAATCATGATCCTGTATGAAACCATGATAACCACATTGGTTTACTGATCTGGATTTGCATGGAATCATTTTTTATCCTTGTAATTTCCTCTCTAACTTGAATGGGTAAACATTTCATAAGTATCCTGAGAAAAGTCACATGACATAATGAAAAATGAAGTAAAATCTGTAAATGATGTAAATATGGAGACATACTGCATAGAAGCTAATCTGAGCTGACTGAAAGCTAAAAAAGACATAGGGAAGGGGACAAAGTGCTATGTTTTTCATGATATATCCAATTCTCAAGATCTCTATTTTCTTGTTGTTTAGTTGGTTGGGTTTTTTTTTTCCACCAGAGAAGTAAAAATTAAACAGGTCTTAGGTGTGAGAGTGATTTGAGGTTACTAGACTTTAGGGTTCGAAAAACGATGTCATTAGGGTTTTACGAAAATAACTTGCTTAAGAACATGGAGAGAGCAGCTGAGGTTGAATAATAACCTGAATTCCTGCCAATCAGCAAGCTGATGAAACATTCCCTAGCAATGCTCAGCCTCCGGAGAATTGATACACCGAAAACAAATGGTGTAACCGACCAGAGTATGAGAGTTTGACTAGGCAGGTGGGGTGCAGGAATATGATGGGAAGGAATTAGATCCCAGAATAGAGTTTACATAAGATGACTGGCTACATCAGGCATGGCCATGAGTAAGAAGCCATAACAATGAGAGACTAACAGCAGCAAAGTATTAAGGGATTGGAACTTTTCTGCAAATTCCAAACTGTCCTCCATGTAACTAGTAAAATAACACAATAGAAACTTCTTTGAAACACGGTTGTGTAAAGGGCTGGGTGTATCCAAATACGTCATGTAATCTACAAAACATCTGTATATTGCTTGTATATTAACTTGAATTCTTGATAATCCTATGTGCTTTCATCTACTGTCTTTCTATCTGTAGCTATACATTAAAAGGTAGGTGTATTAGTCAGATTTACATTACTATAGTGAGAGATTCCAGATGTAATCGAGTTATGTAAAGCAAAACATTTTATTTTGGCTCACAGATTTCAAAATGTCATGTCCATGTTCCAGTAGTTATAGACCTGTGGTGAAATGATATGACAGAACAAAGCAAATCTCATTGTGGCTGGAAATAGGGAGTGAAGAGAAGATTTGAGGTCCATTTCTTTCAGAGTATGTTCCCAAAGGCTTAAAGGCTTCTCAGGAGGACCTCATCTTTAAGTTTCACCCCCACCCAATAGCACCTTTGGAAAACAGTCCTCTAAACTCATAAAATTTGGGGGTATTTCATATACAAACTGTAGCACTAGGCAGCAGGCTATTACCCCAAATTCCCAAGTTTCTATGTCATGGTGAAGAAAGATAATACATTTTTTCTTTTTATCAAGTAACTACTTCACTTTAATAGAAGAGTTCATTTTTTAATCACACGAAACTATATAAATAGCATGGAGAAACTTTTTCTCTTTTAGATAGTGAAAAATCTATGGTTAAAATTGAAAACTCATGACTTCAGCAAATTAAAGTGCCCAGTTTCAGTAATTGTACTTTCATTCTTTGTTCAAGGCAATGAGACTTCCTATTCCTCTGCCAGCTGTTAGACTCAAAAACACATCTGTCTAGCAGATAAAATAATTGGGGTTGGTTTCAGAATTTTTGTAATTCCATCTTGTTTCCAGTACCATAGGCTGCTTCTCATCCTGTGCATAAGTTACTTGTCTTGTTACTGACCATACAGGAGGCAACTTAAAGGAGAAAGGGCTTTGATATATGGAAATACAGTACACCATGGAAACATGGCAGCAGAAGCTGGTGGCCAGCTGGTTATATTATAGCTACACTCCACTGACATTGTAGCTACACTCCACCAGCAGAAACTGAACGTGATATGAGGTTGGCCTATAAAATCTCAAGACCTGCTCCATTTATCATTTCCTTCGGCCCTTCTCCACCCCTCAGAGATTCCATAGTCTTCCCACACAATTCCACCAGCTGTGACCAAATGTTCAAGCACATGAGCTCTTGGGGGAACATTTCACATTCAAGCCAATGCACTCCTTGATTTAGCTGAAAGGAGAGACGTGAGACATGAATGCAAATGTGAATGAAGATCTTTCCTTCTTGGCTGGCTCTGCAGCCACAACTCTAGCTAGTATCCTGTGCCCATCAAGTATTTAAAGCTTCTTTTGTATTTTGTATGTTTCTTGAGGGCTTGTTGGTTCAATGAAAGTGTAGCTTCCACGATGTGAGTGATTTGTCCCTGTGGCCCAGCCACTAGAATTTGGCATTTGCTTTGGTCACAAGTAGCCACTAGCTAATGAAAATGTATTTCTATGGGAGGACTTCAACTAGGTAGAGATCACTGTGACTGACCTCAGACTCCTGCCCTGTTGCCCACACGTATCACACCCAGCCCCTGAGAGGCACGCACTTTGACCTGTCTGTTTCCAGCTGGGAGCCCTGTGACTCCCCAGCTGCAGTTCTTCACTCTGCTGCCAAGGATGTTCTATCAGTCTTCCTTTGGTATGAGTCAGCACTGTGGTTCCCACTTGGGAGAACACGTGTCAAGCTGCTGGGTGTACGTATGAAATTCTCTCTCACTAGGTTAGGGCACCCCCAACCTTGTGAAAGGAGTACTAGAAATCTGGCAACCCTCCTCACAAAATTCCTATCCTATTGACCTTTAAATAATCTTCGCTCTTTGGATTCTTCAGTGTCTTTGCTTATTTATGGTTTAAGTTTAGATAAGCTTCTTGTGGAACTGGCAATTGAATTGCTGTTTGCATAAAAACAGTGGGACAGGCAGGAAAGATTTACCACCTAATCTGGGAAGTTACTACACTTAGGGACACACATATTACTGAAAGGCAGTGAAAATGCAGTCCAAAGAGAGAGCAAAAATGACCAGTTAAATAAAATGTGGAACCCTAAATTTCTACCTGTGTGCTGCTGGAAAGACAGAAGCACAAAGAACGTCTTTAACACTTCAGCTCTGAGTCTTGTGAATGATACCAGGGAGAGAGGCCACCCTACACAGCAACCCTGATCTTGAACCCAAGACACACAAATGGAAATAAAATGTATGTGTTTAATTAGCTATGGTATATTTTTTATGATTGTATGAGTGGAATAAAATAAAGCTTTTGTCTAAAATATGATATTTAATATCTGCTGCAGCATGACATTGAAAAAAAAACTTGAAACTCAGAGAAATAAAGTCCAAATCTTTTTTTCCCCTAATACTGTGCCTGCTCCTTTCCCCTATAATGGAATCCTAAAAGCAAATATTATCTCCTGGGTATTACAGTCCAAACATCAACAGTCTTTGAGACAGTGCTTTTTTACAGTCATTGGATTATGGATCCATGAATAGAAATATATTCATAATTTCATGAGAAGACTAATTCCAACCTCAAGGTGCTCTTCTCCTCTTGTCTTCCCTCTCCTCCTCTTCTGTTTTCCATCCCTCTTCTCTCTCTCCTCTTCTCCCCTCTCTACCTCACTTGCTCTCTTTGTTTCTCTCTATTTCAGATAGGGCACCCTGAGCCTTGTGCAAAAAAGGAAGAGAAATCTAGCAGCCCTTCCTACCCTCTGTCTTCATATGTGTCCTGGAGACGGTAGTTAGAGTCACAAGGACAGACGAAATACACAATTAGCTTACACCGTTTTTCTTTAATATGTCTTTTATTTAGTATGTAGGATTCATTTTCAATTTAACTTTGACTGTTTAACTGTTTATTAAATACATCTTTGCTCTTGTGTTTAATTGTCTGCTTTTATTTTATAATTCACATACAATTTCCAGAGATCATTCCATTTAATTACATTTGATGGCTTTTTCTATCATAACCCAGAGTTTAATAGGCACCTTGATGTGTCAAAACCATAACTGATGACATGAATGTCATGAGTTGTGACCACACAAGTGGTCAATCACAGTCTCATTCCCTTCACATGAACAAGCCATCATTACTCAGTAGTCTGCTTCATTTTAGTGTTTCTTGTTGTAGATCCTTGGTTTGTACCCTTGGCTCTCTGTAAATGGAAATGAACTTTGGAGATTAGAGACTGAAGGAGTCAAAAGAAAGGGTTGAATGTGGGATACAGATATCTCTAAGTATCAGTGATCCTTAAAACATGGGGATGGAGTGGGAGTATTTCTGTGATTTCTTAAGGGGCCAAGACTGTCACCTTAACCCTTTCAAACTTCTCTTTCCAGCTATGATATAAACCAGCACTCTTCAGTTCTTGCTAGATTTGAGTCCTAATGCATGTTCTTTGTCCAAACTTATTATAAGCACATGTTTAAATTAAATAAATTCTTTCCCTTTGTATGCTTCAGGGAGAATGAAAAATAACCTGGGAAAGCAGTTGGCCATATAAACTTTTTTCAAAAGCATTAATTCTCACTCATTTTCTCTGGTATCATGGGTAATTTCATGATGGTTTGGAGTGACTATATTTCTGCATATAGTAAATAAAGTTAAAAGGTACAACTTACTTAAATATGCATAGGAAATTGAATTTTAGTGGATTGTTTTTTGATGGAGAAACATCCTAGAATGGTTGTTTGAATCTAATGTTAATAAATAAAGACACATTTCTGGTATATTCTTTAAGTCTCTTGGAGAAACATGTATATTTGTTAAAAGATATAGAAATAGTGTAGTGGTGGTGAAGGCAACTACACAGTCTAACATTTATGTCCCTTATGAAATTCATTTATCCCTTCAATTTTTATTTACATTATCATTTACATGACATTTTTATTACATGTAGTGTGACTTAGGCAGCAACAATAACTTTTCAGGTGATAATCATATTTAGTGTGATGGTACACCATTTCTTTAGGTAAGGCAATTTTCTCAGCCTTGACATCTTCATTAGAATATAAAATAATCCAGCTTTGTTTAATTGTTTGTCTGAATATAATATACCACCCTCCATGTGAACATGTTTAATATGGTATATTTAACAATTCATTTTTAATAAAATTATGAAACTGTTGTATATCCTGCTCATTTTACTACATGTTAAATTTATTGTCCCTGTGATACATTTCACTTGAAAAGTGTTTTACACATATTTGTGTGTTTGTGTGCCTCTGTGTGTGTTTGTGCGTGCGTGTGTGTGTGTGTGTGTGTGTGTGTGTGTGTGTGTGTGTGCATGCACCCATATGCCATGGAGGAGGTGTAGAAGTCGGAAGATAACTTACAGGAATCAGTCCCTGCATTCGACCATGTTGATTCCAAACCTGATTAACCTCAGGTTTTCAGGCTTTGCAAAACCACTATTATTCACTGAGCTATGTAGCTTACACAATTTTACTTTAACATCTCTTTTATATAGTATGTAGGATCAATTTTCAATTTACTTTAATGGTTTAACTGTGTATAACTACATCCTTGTGCTTGCTTTTAATCATTCACATTTTATTTTATAATTCACACACAACGTCCAATGATCATTTGATTTAATTGCATTCAATGACCTTTGCTATTGTAACCTAGAGTTTAATAGGTGCCTTGATGTGTCGAAACTAGAACTGATGACACCAATGACCATGATTTCCAGTTATTATCTCAAAAGCATGTGTCTACTCAGCAGGATGTGGAAATATTTGCTTAGAGGTAAAAATCAGATCTTAAAACAACAGACGTTTGAGAGGAACTGTAAAATCCCTGACACAGATCCTGGAAAGGGGCTGACTGGACCCGTAGGAGAGATGGGGAAGTAGTCGTGAACTCACAGCTCTTTCGTGTGTGCAAAAGCCCCACTCGATCTCTTAATGTCACTCTCATTCTGTATTAATATTTCCCTGGTTTTGTAGATTGCAAAGATATAAATTTAGTATCCCATATGCATAAACAAATGGGATTCTCATACACTGTTCCATGATAAAGAAAATTTATTTTTCTGTTAATCTTGTAGTTAGTAGAAAGAACTAATAGTAGATAGCATATTTTGCTAAGGCCAGCATGCATGTATGGATTATGTAAATGAGCATGGAGGAGGAGAGGAAGGGCTGAAGGAAAACCTTTTAAAAACTGGGCGTCGTCTCATGGTCAACAGACTGTAAAGGATCTGTCCATGTTAAGTGCATAAAGATTGATTATACTCAAGGATGCTGTTCCCAAAATGATAGCTATGTAAGGTCATCCAAAAATGGTCAATAAAATCTGTGAGCTTGCCTATCTGCATCAGATTTCTCATCCTACTTGGACACTTCCACATTCTGTGAATAGGAAGATGCAGTAGGGAAGTTTTGAATTCTCCTCCCCACATTGTGATTCCCTAATGTGCCTGTGAAATGATCAGTTTTTTAAAACTTTTCCCACAGAACTTCCCAGACAGGAAGAAGACAAGTTGGACATGGGCAGATCTATATGGTAAACTATGATACTGTTATGACCTTACAGGAATCTGTTTCTAGCACTGACATCATCCTGCATCTGCCCTCTCCTTCTTTGCTACGGCTCTTTCCCCTTGGAGGGACCACATGCCTCAAGATGATCATCATTTCTCTCTTCTCACAGCTCTACAATGAATGGATAAGTTGTCAATTGCTGCATGGAGAGTCTCAGGCATTCAATGTCCATTGTAAAGTCATGATACTGAATGAAGAACATGTGTGGTTTCCTTGGTGCAATGGTGAGCAATCTGAGATCTGAATGAAGAACAATGTGTTCATGCTTAACATATCATAGTTTTGTATGAAAATACAAAAAGCAATATATACTTAAGAGAAACCTCAACCCAGGCAAACAAAACTATCTATAGACATTACATAATCTCTTTAAAAATAGTGAGCCCTGAAAACATACATATAAGTAACATTATGTAGACTGAGGTTAAATTTAGGAAAAAGTAGCATTATACAGACTCAGAAGGTTGAGTTTAAGAACATATATGTATACACATATATGCATATAACAACAGTTAGTGATAAAAGAGGCCATGAATTTGAAATAGAGCAAGGAGGATTATATATAAAGGTTTGGGGGAGGAAACAGAAAGAAAATTATGTAATTATATTATAATCTCAAAAATAAAATAATTAAAAATGTCATTAAAACAGATGATTGTTGCTGATAACAAAGAAAGAAAGAAAGTGTCTGGTAAGAAACCCAAGCTATATCTGGGTCTCCAACTGTATCCATTCTTTATTATATTCTTATCAGTGAACCCCTGTCCATCAACACAGGACAGATTGAGATTTGGTCTTAGCAGTGTCATTTTTGACCCCGCCTCACCTGCTTAACTTTATCTTGGGTCATTTATAGGAAACAATGAAAGACAGTTGTAAGTCATAAACTTAGACTGACTTCTTGAACAGTTGTTCAAACCAGATAGCTCTTTTTTACAACTTCTGGGCTAATCTAAGGCTCCCAGGATATGCTCATGTGTCCATTTGCGCTGTATATGGTTTGTGGCTATGACTGTGTACTTCACGTGCATCTCAAATGCAACATCTTGATGTTACTAATGCTCTCTCCGTGGGGTTTGTCCCCTCTGGACTGGTCTTGTGAAATGTTCTCACCAGTGAAATAGAGCAAAACACTGCTCCATGTGGGTTTCAATCCCAGGCTTCAGACAACCTTGAGCAAACCCATCTGCTCTTCTTAGACCTCAGGTGTCCCAGGGAAGCTTGCTTGGGATACTTCACAATGCCATGACATTCAGAGAAATCCAGAGCCCAGTCAATCCTGGGCTCACTCAGAAGTATTGCAGACAGAGGATAGCCTAAGACAGACCAGAGGTGCCTTTCTGTGCCCTGACTCTGTGACTGATCTACTCGGTTATTACCTAGATACCATGATGGTCTCAGGTACTGAGTAATCTATTAATTTGTTATGAAAACAAATGTTTGATATTTTTAGTCATTATGTTTTGAATAGTTGATGTGACCATATTTTCTTCATCAAATAAAGTTTTTTTGGAAATCTGAATCCATTGTTGAATGTGTTGTGATTTCTGACATCATCTTCCTGACCATCTGTTCTTCTAATACACTCCCATTTCTCACAGTCTACTTTTAACACTGTGATTCAATGAAGACTTTTCTATTCTATGACTGGAAGTTATGCTTGATTCTTGTGTCCACAATCTCTATATATATGTCTGATCTGCAGCATTTATCATATGATGCGGATGTGCCTTGTTGGAGGTTTCTAACATTTCTACTGATGGCAGGAACAGACACAGTTGCTTATTCACTGTGACTTCACCTCATAACCACAGTTCCAGAGCAGAAATTACTTGCTCCCATACAGTAACTAGCAACACCATTTGTCATAGGTCTTGAAAAACACCCTGCCTTCATGTTTTCTTTCAGAAGCTTCAACTGCCTTTACTTGTTTCTTCAAAAAAAAGCATGTTGTCATCTAGTCTCAAAACAGAGAAAGCAAAGAGAAGGAATATTTTAATATTTCAGCTAACCTCAGCAAGCAATGACTAGCAAGCATATTTTTTATCGTATTGTAGGAACAGATAGCTAAGGTAATAGATAAATGAGAGAAAATTAAGAATTTGTTTATTATATCAATATGTTCTGATAAAGAAAACACTCAAAGTCGTAGGGGATTTTGTACAAGAGATTCTTCCTTAAAAATAAGTTTTAAGTATGATGTGAGTCATCAAAAAATTAGCAATAAATGCATTTCAGTTATTTGAGGTTAGATATCTTTTTGTTCATATTTCTCTTTTTGGCCATGTTGTCGTTCACCATCTCAGGGGAATGAAAGCTCTTTGTTTTGTTGTTCAATTGTTTGCCATGTTGTTTGGATGCTGAGTTCTCTTGTGTTAATTTTCTGTCCCTAGTGATCATAATACAAGTCATGAGGTAGCAAAGTTTAAAAAGGTGATACCACTCCCTCTCTGTCCCAGTTTCTAAGGTATATATGGAAAGTTAAAATAAATAAAAAGTGAAATGCTAAAACTCTAAGGTGAAATCCAATAGTCTCATTTCTTAGAGCAAGCACCATTAATGTATGGGTAGGTAACCTTTCTGTGGTGATATTGTGTTCCCCAATATATTGTGTACCTTAATAAACTTACCTGGGGTCAGAGAACAGAACAGCCGCTAGATAGACATAGAGGCCAGAAAATGGTGGCACACACACACATCTTTAATCTTAGCATTCTGGAGGCAGAGATCTCTGTGAGTTCAAAGCCACATTGGAAACAACCAGGCATGGTGACACATGACTTTAATCCCAGGAAGTGATGGCAGGAATCAGAAAGGTATATAAGGCATGAGGACCTGGAACTAGAGTCTGATTAAGCTTTTAGGCTTTTGAGAAGCAGTTCCGCTGAGATTTATTTGGATGAGGACTCAGAGGCTTCCAGTCTAAGGAAACAAGACCAGCTGAGGAATTGATGAGGTGAGGTGGCTGTGGCTTGTTCTGCTTCTCTGACCTTCCAGCATTCACCCCAATACCTGACTTCAGGTTTGATTTTTATTAATAAGACCTGTTAAGATTCATGCTATATCTTTCATTATTTCTGTTTCTCTAGCTATTTTGTATCAGATTAGAGAAATCTATACTTGATATATTTAATGTGTCTTCCAGGAAGGATTAGTATGTAATTATTCCTTCACTAAGTTTCAAGTGTGAAATGATTTCATTTGTTTTCTGCTGTATGGTTTTCTATTATATTTTGTTTTTTCTTTAAACCATAACTCTGACATGAGAAGGAAGATGCTTTAGTCCACAGATCCCACATGCAATGCACAGAATTATGTGATGTCAGGATTTGGCTTGGAAATTAAACATGTAAACATAAATAGTTGGCATATTTCAGAAACACAAGTGAGATTTTCCGTTAGCTCTTTCATTTTATGAGTTGTGGTTTAACATTCTCACCACACTGCAAACATCTGAGCTTACAAAACAGGCATGGAATTGGCATACTGAATGAAAATACTGCCATGCTTCCAACATTTTTGTTAAACGTGTTAGGATGAAAATATTTTTCTTGGAAAAGCAAGATACATATCTTCTAGTGAATTTCAGTAACTCACACAGGAAATTTAAAAATATCCTTTTATATATTCACAAATGAGATGGCTCTAAGTATAATACAAACTTTTATCCAAGTTGATATGTTGGCACAAAGTCAGCGTTCTGAAGTATGTGCTCCCTGAACTATCCAGGAAAAGCATGGAACGTCTCTTCTCATCTTTGGTACATCATGTTTTATGCTAAGGATTTCTAGCCTTCCAGAGTGTGATTTGTCCTTGGCTATGCAAGGCTGTGCTCCTACATTTGTTCGAATTTGATTGTGATTTACATTAACAATGAACATGAGACACCCCACACTGCTGTGGATATCGTTCTATATAAATAAAACACTGATGGCCAGTGACCAGGCAGGAAGTAGGTGGCCAGGCAGGAAGTAGGTGGGACAAGGAGAGAGGAGAATTCGGGGAAGCGGAAGGCTGAGGGGAGAGACACTGCAGCCACCGCCATGACCAGCAGCATGTGAAGATGCCGGGAAGCCACCAGCCATGTGGCAAGGTATAGATTTATAGAAATGGGTTAATTTAAGATAAAAGAACAGTTAGCAAGAAGCCTGCCACGGCCATACAGTTTATAATTGATATAAGCGTCTGAGTGATTATTTTATAAGTGGATTGTGGGACTGCGGGGCTTGGGGAACCTGGAGAGAAGCCCTCCAGCTACACCACACCTAGGTAGATATGCAGATAACTCTTTCTTTTTTTTTTTTTTTTTCTATGTTACTTAAAATTTATTGAACATTTCCTATGCACAAAAAGTATGGAGAATAACTTCAGAGCATGGCAAGGTTTGACGATAAACTATTAAAAGAAAAACAGAATCAAATATGTAATACATGTCATAAATGTGATGCATGAGAGAAATCTTTCCTTAGTATTTAAGTTTTTACTTATGGCAATGAAATATTTCATATTTCAGTAAAGTGTTGTAAAATAACATTAGAATTTAGGCATTTGGCTACATAATGTATAGTAATTTTCATAGGTAGATATTCCTGGAAATGCTGTTTTATACCAAGAACAATCAATGTATTTCTTATGGATTCCTTATTTCTGGAAGCTTCCTTAAAAAAGTACATCCAGTACCAATTTAAAGATGTAGCTGTGAATCAGATAATCATTCTTTTTTTTTTTTTTCTTTTTTTTTCTTTTTATTATTATTATTATTATTATTATTATTATTATTATTTTACAGCACCATTCAGTTCAACATAATAGCCACAGAATCCCCTGTTCTCCCCCTCTCGCCCACCCCTCCCCCCAGCCCACCCCCCATTCCCACCTCCTCCAGATCAAGGTCTCCCCCGAGGACCGGGGTTGACCTGGTAGACTCAGTCCAGGCAGGTCCATTCCCCCCTCCCAGACCGAGCCAAGTGTCCCTGCATAAGTCCCAGGATTCAAACAGCCAACTCATGCAACGAGCCCAGGACCTGGCACCAATGCACAGCTGCCTCCCAAACAGATCAAGCCAACTGACTGTCTCACCCGTTCAGGTGGCCTGATCCAGTTGGGGGCCCCTCAGCCTTTGGTTCATAGATCCTGTGCTTCCATTCATTTGGTTATTTGTCCCTGTGCTTTATCCAACCTTGGCTTCAACAATTCTCGCTCATATAGATCCTCTTCTTACTCACTAATTAGACTCCCAGTGCTCCACCAGGGGACCAACGGTCCAATTGAGAAATGGGCTTTAGAACTAAACAGAGAATTCTCAACAGAGGAATCCCAAATGGCTGAAAGACATTTAAGGAATTGCTCAACTTCCCTAATCATCAGGGAAATGCAAATCAAGACAACTCTGAGATACCACCTTACGCCTGTCAGAGTGGCTAAGATCAAAAACACTGAAGACACTTTATGCTGGAGAGGATGTGGAACTAGGGGAACTCTCCTCCACTGCTGGTGGGAATGCAAGCTTGTACAACCACTTTGGAAATCAATATGACGCTTTCTTAGAAAATTGGGAATCAATCTCCCCCAAGATCCAGCTATACCACTCCTGGGCATATACCCAAGAAATGCTCAATCATACCACAAGAGCACTTGCTCAGCTATGTTCATATCAGCATTGTTTGTAATAGCCAAAACCTGGAAACAACCTAGATGCCCTTCAACTGAAGAATGGATAAATAAATTGTGGCACATATACACAATGGAATACTACTCAGCAGAGAAAAACAACGACATCACACGGTTTGCAGGCAAATGGATGGATCTAGAAAAAATCATCCTGAGTGAGGTAACCCAGACTCAGACAGACAAATATGGTATGTACTCACTCATAGGAAGATGCTAGATGTGGAACAAGGATGACTAGACTGCTACTCACATCACCAGTGAGGCTACCTGGAAAACGGGACCCCAAAAAAAGACACGGAGAAATGGACAAGATCTACATGAATAGCCTGGTCATGAGTGGGAACAATGAAGGGCGACAGTCGAGGGAAAGAGTGGGAGATCCTAGCTGGATCAAGAAAAGAGAGGGAGAACAAGGAATAGGAGACCATGGTAAATGAAGACCACATGAGAAGGTGAGAAGGGGAGGAAGCAGAGAGCTAGGGAGGCCCACGGAGATCCACAAAGATACCCCCTCAAAAGACTGCTGGCAATGGTCGCGAGACGGCAGGAACTGACCTACTCTGGTGATGGGATGGCCAGACACCCAAATAGTGGTGCCATAAACCCCATCCAAGGACTGAGGAATCTGAAGGCAGATAACTCTTTCAATTCACCAAACAAGAAAAAAAAAAGGGAGGGAGATAAATACAAAGACCCGTATAAATAGTATTCATGACTGATAAATAAGTTTAAAGAATTTAAATAGAAAAAAAAACTATTTTACTTACACAATGGAAGGAAATAGATCATAAGATGGTTCCCACTAGGGAAGAACAAGCTAATTCTCATTGTGGACTATGATGCTTAGTCATTGTTCCACATGAGTCAGTTAAGTTCTCAAGAAGCCCAAACTAAGAAGTTCTCATTTTAACCAAAATGAGTTAGTCTCCCAATGAAATGAGTCACCTGTTTCTCTCATGTGTGGAATTTGTATGGAAAAGAGGGATATGACAATAAGAGGGGAAGTTGTGTAGAAGTTGTATAGAAGAGTATAGAAGGGGAAAAAGATAGAAGAATTATAATATGATCAAACATAATGGAAATGTCAAAATGAAATTCGTTGTTTTTTAAAATTGATAATCATTTCAAAAAGCCCAGAGGCACTATTGATATTCCAGACATCTGTTCTACAAGAGGAAAAAAAATGTTTTAAGTTTAGTGAACAGAAACTTGAAATAAGAATGCAGTAAAAAGCAATTAAGTATTTCCATGGTTATGAATCACCATATGTAGATCATGTAAACCCCAGAGTGTATGTATTGATTTACTCCTCAGTTCAACATAAATTAAGATTAACTCTTTAAACTATAGAAACTAGATGATAATTTTTACTCATATTGTTTATGTAAGTTTTAAGTCTTAATGAGCACATGATGCACATATTTATGGAGTATTTATGTACATATTAATGGAGTACATACCATGGAAACTTTCAATATCATGGTTTTATTATCAGAAAATGTGATAGAACAGACTCTCTACCTTATAAAATGAACCAATCTCTTAGATGAAGGGAAGGCCAACTTTTAATCTGGGGTACACCTCAGGCTGGCAGCATATACAAACGACATGGAAGAAGAAAGCACTCACTTTGCCTCCTTGCTCCTGCTCTTACTAAAAGTCTATTCCTTAACAGGCATTAGAGCCTACATCTTTAGGGTTCTGGCATATACTCAAGACCAGCTCAGACATTCAGCCTTGTGGACTCAACAATTAGTGGATTCTTGGACCTTGTATTATTGGGAGACAATACAATTGTCTTGGAATAACTGGACCACAGACTGTAAGACATTCTAATAAACCTTCTTAGATATATCCATTCTCCTGATCTTGGAATGGCAAGTGAACATGGCTGTGAAGAGCATTGCTGGCCCTACACCACAAAATTCTTTCAGAAACTAAGTACATTAGAATGAAAATTTGCAACCTTGTATCTCAGGGAGTTGACCAGTACCCATTATGCTATGATAAGCAGAATGAGTATAAATGGTTAGTGCTAGTTTTGTCCTTTATTTGCATTGTGTCTATGGTAGATTCAACATTGAAGTAATAATCACAAAAAATGTTGGGACATTTGGGTGGAATATCAGATTCTGAGGAAAACAAAGTGCATCTCAGTATCAAACATGAAAACTGTAATAGAGCATGACAGGAGAGCATCACATTTCAACCATGGAGGAAAAACAGAATGGTGAAATGATGTTAAGTATAAGATATTAATAAGTACCTATGTATGACAAAAATGCTAATACAGTGCCATCTGTATCACTTTGTTTTCATAGGCTTTACAAGTGACACAACACACCTTTTTCATTCTCTCTCTCTTTTTTTTTTTACCTTTTTCATTCAATAGATGAAACAGATATCTGAAATTTTTTACCCATTGTTCTTGGTACCATTAATCAAATATAACAAAGCTGGCAGTCTTTTTTTGCTACAGAAAGAGAACTTAAATAAGTAATAAGTGATGTTATGCCCAGTAGTTGTCACAAGAAAGAGGGTGATGGGATGGTCATGAGTTTGAGGTCCCATGCCCTATATTTTAGAAGAAAAGAATTCCACCTTCTTAGACAGTTTGGTAAATCAAAAAAATAAAAGGCCAGTGCAGCATATTGTTTCCTCGCTGCTAGTTTTGACTTCTCAATGTTTTGTGTCCCTCTGCTACACTGCATCTTGCCTCAGGTACATATGGGGTCACGTTGAGTGGGGAAAATTCACAAATATGAAAATAAGAACAAATCAAAGTTTTGAATTAAAAAAAAAAGATGTGCTTTACCAGATTTGCGAGTTTCAATCCTCAATGTCTGCTGTTGTTTCTTTTGTGATGTATTGCGATGAGTTACATTTGATCTGTGTTAATACTTGAAAATGGAGCTCATCATAATTATCACCATTAAGTATTATACTTGGTAGTTAAAAACATAAAAACAGCAATGTAAACATATGAATACACAAAATAAGCTCAACCATAAATCCATGAACATACACATTCAAGAACACATGTAATTAAGAATGCATAAACAAAAACATATGCATACACAATTAGAGGTGTATATACACAGAAAAATATAGAAACATTTAAATATTTTTCCCACCATTCTTAAAGGAACAGAGAGACCCTGTGAATGAATATTTTGGCATTCTAGTGTAGGATCAGAGTTTGTTTCAATGTAGATCATAGTATTCTTAAACCTCACTCTACATCATTGGCACAGATAACTCTACCAATGTCTCTGCACCTTCCTTTGACCTTCTTGGTGGTCTAGAAACTTGAGCAGCTACTCTGTGCCTTTCCTTCAACTGAAAACTAATTTATTCCTCATTCTTATACCGTGTACTTGACAGATTCATATTTCCTGTGTCCCCCTATCCACTCTTAGTGATACTTGCATGGTTTCTTGTAAAGATTAGATATTGTATTAGTCAGGGTTCTCTAGAAGAGCAGAATGGATAGGAAGAATATCAATTAATTAATATTAAAAAGTGATGAACACACCAGTGCTAAATGGTCAGCCCTGAAACCATATATGTAAGTAACATTGTAGAGACTAAACAGGTTGTATTTGTATATTTAAGAGCACACACACACACACACACACACACACACACACACACACACACACACCAGTAATTAATGAAAAAAGCATGAGTTTCAAAGTGCAAGGAGATATTTAAAGAAGAGTTTGGAAAGAGGGAAGAAAGGGAAAGAAGAAATGATATAATTATAATTTCAAAAAGAAAAAAAATTTGACAAAGGAATCTTTTTAGATTGGCCAGCACAATCTAATTTGAGCAGTTCTAATAACTGTTTCACACTGTAGAGGCTGTATCTGGTAGCTATTTGTTTTATAAAGCTGAATGTCTCTAGAGCATTCATGGAGAACCAGAGGTCTTCAGTCCATGGCAGGTCACATCTGCTCAGTTCTGATTTCAGTAGAGGATAGCAGTAGTGGAGCAGCCACAACAACAGTATTGACTCCCTTGGGAGTAAGAGATGCAGGCAAACAGGCAGAAGGGAGAGCTTTTCCTATGTCTTCCTTTGACCCAGACCATCAGAAGATGTCACCAACTCTACAAGAGGGTCATTCAATTTCAGTCAATTTATCCAAGAAATTGCCTTGTAAACCCACAAAAGGCATGTCTTTTAGTTGACACCAAATCCAGTCTAGACAAAAATGAAGATCCACCATCAGAGATATGTAGATGCCTGTCCTGGTTTCAGCTATTCTTGCTTAAACAAGGTGCATAAGTGTATCCCACATTATTCTATTAGTCTTGAAAACTAGATTTGACAACATTTTGAATACATTTATAAATGAATGAATAGAACCCTTTAAAGTATAAGCTCAAAAGTTTAGTAATTTTTTATATGAGCAAAAACATGAATATTGATAGTCATCAGATTATAAAGTCTATTGGTATTAGTAAATTCTCCAAATAATTTATTGGATAACTTAATAATTTTTTTCAGCAGACATAACCCTATGAATGAAAATATATGGTTAAAAATTGAAAGTATCTTGGGATTGTTTGTATGGTATAAAGGTATCTAGGATGGCTTCTAATTATTCAGAGGTTTATTATGACACCCAAGATATCTCCTCCTGAACTAGGGAAGAGAACTGAAAACAATAAATGCCAATGTCATAATTAGATTATACGGAATGACAAATTTCAAGGACTTTTGTACATGAAATAACTGTCTCAAACTAGTTGAAAAAATCCAAAGGAGGTCACCTTGGTGGGCCTCATCAAACCCTCTGAAAGTGCTCAGGAAGGTCAGACTTGCTCTCTCACTGGTCTTAGTAAAGGAACCACTATGAGTTATCTAGCTAGAAAGATACTAAATTTTCAATGACCCTATGAACCATCCTAGTTGATACCCTTATTTCAGCTTATAAGACCCTAAAGAACAGAGGTAACTCATACCATCTTAGATTTGATCCATGGAAACTGCCGGATAAAATATGTCCATTCTATTCAGCTGATACATTTGGAGTAATTTGTTTAATAGCAAAAGAAACTGAGGTAGAATATAGAAATGTAGAAAACAAAGAGAACATGAAGAGAGGAAGAAGCTCCCCACCCTGGGATTGCATTTGCTTTTCCTGCTAAAAATCTGAAGTACAACTGGCCAAGAAGAAAAGAGGGTAAATGAGGACAGAAGCATGGTGGTAACTGGAATCACAGTACTGTATACATATAGAAATGAAAATATCACAATGAACCCCATTACTTCAAATGCTTACAAATAACAAAAATACACATAGATTCCAGTGCTGTGGTTAAAAAACAAACAAAAATTCACCAATTTTCATCTAGGTTTACTTAATAAAATTCTTTGCCTTTGACTTTATCATGTGCAAAGATGTCCGCCATAGACATTCTGCATCAACCAGTCCTCCAGTTGTGTGAAGACCAATTCCAGTAACAACATTATACAATTATATATGATTGACTTGTATAAACACTACAAAATAATGTTATCACAAGTAAATATATATATATATATATATATATATATGTGTGTGTGTGTGTGTGTGTGTGTGTGTGTGTCCATATTGTAAAATATGTTGTTATACATGTAAATATACATATGGCTGTTTTTCTTCTCCTAACTTCTTTTGTAATTGATCAAGCCAGAAAATAAGAGATTGTGATACCAAAAAGTTCCAGAAGAAGAGGATTTTCAGGGTAAGTTTTCTTAGTAATTACTTCTCACTTTTCTGCTGCAGTTGAGACTCTCATCTAATGAAATTTAAATACATTATTAACCTTGTATATACACGTAAGTATACATACATAACACATTACACACGAACAATGCACACACACACACATACAAACAACATGTAAATATATGAACATATAGAAAATGGAAGCAGAAAGTAAATATGTGACATTAAATTGAAAGGATGCACACACATATGTATGTATTTAACATATATATGTGTATTTAAATCTAGATGTAGTCATAAAATAAAACCACAATATTTATGTTCTTGAGTTTGGTTTATTTTGTATAACATGATGACCTATATTTCCATCTACTTACTTCATAAATACCATAATTTAATTGTTTTTTGCAGCTCAGTAAAATTCCTTTGTGTATATATAGCACTTAATCATTACTTTGAGGACAAACCTCTAGACTGGTTTTTTATCTTAGCTGTTATGAATAGAAAATAAATAAACATGGTTGTGGAAGTACCTCTGTGGAATAATGACTTAGTATCCTTGATACTTCTATGTACGAGTTTTATAAGGGTGTCTCCTAGTGGGTATGTTAGTTGTCTGAGGTATCACCATACTCATTGCCACATCAGCTGCACACGTTTAATTACCATCAGCAGCACACAAGCATTCATCGTTCTTCATTTCCCAGTCAGCCCTTTCGAGCACTATCCTAATGGCCATTTGGTTTAAGCTGAGAAGAAACCTGGTTGTAATTGTAATTTTTCTGATGGCTAAAGACATTGGACAACTATTCAAGTACTTATTGGCCATGTTAACTTATTTATTTGAAAAGTATCTGCCTACTTAGCTCATCGTATTGATGAGATTCATTGTGAGGGGGCAGGTGCTTAATAATTAGAGGTCTTTATAGAGTTGAGACATTAATTCCTGTAGCTTGCATAGTTGAAATGCATTTGGTCTCATTCTATGGGCTATTCCTTCATGCTGCTGCTTGTTTTCCATGTCAACTCTAATTTAATAAAATACCATTCATCAGTTCTTGGGATTATTCGCTATGCCACTGGAGTCCTTTTCCACAAGACCTCTTTTATCTCTGTTTAAATCTTCAAGTATTTTGTCCATGTTGTCTATAATTTTAAGGTCTATATCAAACTCTTTGATCCATTTTTAGTGTGTATTTACTTGAAATGAAAGGTAATTCTTTTAGAAATGGAAATCCAGCTTTCCCAAAAACTTTGGTTGGAGTTTCTCTCTGTTTCTCCATCCAATGTTTGCTTCTGACATCATTGTCAAAAATTAGGTGGTTATAGCTATGTAAATTTATTTGTGAGTCCTCTAATACATCCCCTTGTTCTAAACATCTCTTTATGCCATTATCATGGTGTGTAACCGGGGCTGTATGGTATAATTTTAAGTCAGATATTGTTATAACTCTTACAGGGTTCTTTTTGCTTAGGATTGTTTGGGCTGTGTGTGGAGTTTTGTGGTTCTCTATTAACTCTAAGATTATTTTGTTTCTATAGCTATGAACAGTATCATGGGGCTTTAATGAGGATTCTACTGAGCCTGTAGATTGACTTTGGTAACACAGCCATTTTCACAGTACTAAATTATGTCAATTCAGAAGCATGGAAGGGTTGTTCAAAGTCCTATGTCTTCTTCAATTAATTATTAGTGTCTCACACTTTCATTGCAGATGTCTTTCATTTCTTTGGTTAGATTCATCCCTAGGTATTTTATTTGTTTACTTTTTAAATTATTTGAGAGATTGTTTCTTGATTTATTTCTTTGAATGTTTGTTACAGAAAAGCTACCATTTAGCTTTGTACTTTGCTGAAAGTGCTCCTGAGATCTTAGAGTGTTTTGGAAGCCTCTGACTTTGTCCTTAATGGCAAGGGTATTCTAAAGAAGCTTTCATAATGAGATAAACACACTGATCTGTTCTACAAATATATAAAGCTGAAGAATATTCTAAAAGCAGGTGAAAACATAGGCATAAATTCTGCTTTTTAACAGTGAGTTGAGTGAGCAGAGCAGCATGCTCTTGATGAGATACAATCTGGCTTGTGCTTTGCTCTCTTGTTGGGAGTTATGTAGGCAGCATCCTTTGGGCCCACACTGGAGTAAAACATACAGAGAAGAGAAGTTGGGAACCAGAGGTTAAAGTTTAATTGCCCTGTTAGTACATTTGAAGGCCACCACACATATCATTGATTCTTATTACCTATTCCAAGATGCCATACCGAATTTTTGCTTTGTTTTACTGACCCCAAGTGCTTCCAGTTACAAAGCTTATCCACAAACCCTTTTAGATTAAGAGAATTCACATGTCACTATGATCAACTGCAAAGAATTTGTGACCATACTTACAAAAGATTCACTGGGTATGTGTAAGTGCGTGTTGGTGTATATGTGAAATGTGTATGGAAAAAAAAACACAAGTAGATAGAGAAGTTGGATACTGTGGGGAACAAGTTGAAATTTGAGATGCTCCAGTGCATAGGATAAAGAGGAATGGTCTGTTTTACTCTTTCACTGTTTGTACTGTTTAAATTTGTGAATTGACTTGGATGAAATGGAGGTAACTTACGGGAAGTTGGGATCAACTTTATGTATTAAACCCATTCTGCCCATTGCAAGGACTTAAAATATTTGATTTGAAAGACAAAAGAATTCACGTGCAAAAATCTAACAGAAAGCATTTGTTTTTAGTCTTTTTTAAAAGTCACATAGTTTCTGTCCCAAAATGTGATTGCCCTGACATTACAATATAAAACGGTACTGCGTGTACATTTTGTTCAAGCCAATAGATTAACTCAGCGATTTTAATGACCTGTCTGCTGCAAGATCTTTCTTAATTTTTGTCTAAATGGGAAAAAATAACTCTGTACCCGTGTTTTCTTGACTTGATGTTCCACAGCATGCAGCCCTGCAGAGCAGATGTGTTCCTGTTTGCATGTAAAAGGCTTCTGCTACAGTTTTGTAATCCAGTATGTCGTGTTTTCCAAATAGACTTGTTCAAGTCATTAGACTGAAATTTGCTAATTTGCCAAGATAAATATTTATTTTCAAATGCCAAAAGTTTGAGTCTTTCTGTGACTGATTCTTGCTGTCACTCCTACAGTGTGAGGACAAACGTCAAGGCCCCAACTGTCTACAATGCTGCTCTATTTTTTTTTCAAATATTTCAAGGTTAAATGTGATCATTTCCATCATTTTTCCATTGCCCAATGGGACTATTATTCTTTTACAAAATGCCTATTAGTGAAGACTTTGGGAATTCAGAACAATTTTTATTTTCTGCTTATCTTCCAGGGGCCATGAGATCAGAATCCAGATGCTCTGACTCAGTCCTGTGCAGAATCCTGGTAAAAGAGACTTGTGATCCAACATGGAAGCAAAAGAAGGACAGGGAAAGATGTGCCTGGAAGACAGACATACCAGCACAGAACTTTTAAAATACATTCTGATAGAGGGAAAAGACGGAGAAATGTTAGGGACTCTTAGCACAAGAAATATAGTTTTAAAATAAGCAAAACATGGTGTCACATTGAAATAAGAGTAAAAAGGTTGTTGAGAAAACAGATTACCTTGTTTTCTGCATGTGGACAAGTTCATCTGAGGTATAGTACAGACAGATTGTAGAAGTCATTCTCCTCAGTGTGGGTCACGCTTAGCCTTCCTTCTTCACTCATTGTTAAGATTTTTGAGTCTCATTCTTCCCGTTTCTGTGATTTTTTTCTCTCCCTTCATTTAATCAAATGAAGATATTTAAAGATAACTTCGTTGAATCTGTTTTTACTTATTTTCTTTGTTTCTCTGAACCTAAAACAATATTTATAAACGTTGAGCCAATATTCCAAGACAAAAAGAAAATGTGGTGCATGTTTTAATTTTTGAACAATTAGTAACACTATTGCTGAAACACTACCATGTTTTCTGATTGAGTGCTGTAGATGTAACCATCTTATTAAATAAGAAACACAGAGCCAATAACAGAGATGAAAGCCAAGAGGTCAGAGCAATAGCTAAGAGCTAACAACCTTACCCTTCACTGTCGCTGTACCTCTCTGAAAGAGACCTACTTCCTGTGTCTGGTTTTTTTTTTTTTTTTAATAGAGTTTCTGTTCTGCCTTCTCATTGGTTGTAAACCAACCACATGACCTCTTAGTCACTGCCTGTCTGTACAGACCTCAGGTCTTCTATGGTTGGTATTGAGATTAAAGGTGTGTGTCTCCAATGCTGGCTGTATCCTTGAACACACAGAGATCTACAAAGCTCTGCCTACCAAGTGCTGGCATTAAAGGCGTGCACCACTACCACCCAGCTTTCACTATGGTTTGCTAATAGCTCTGACCCCCAGGCAACTTTATTTATTAACATACAAATCACACTTCAGTACAAATAAAATATCACTATAGAGTTCCTTTTTTCCATCTTCTTGCTCATTCTACCCACTGTATTTGTAGTCCATCATACTACTCAGGATTTCCCCAAATACCCTCTTGGGAAATGAATCTTGAATATGTGACCCAATACATAATTTGAAACTAACTCAATTGTTTCATTAAAAAAAATGCTTCAAGAAAATTTCAAAGTTAGGCTCCAATCATATGCTAGCCATGTCTTATAAGAAAAGCACATTTGTACATTTACATAAAAATTTATATTTAAAATTATATATATATATAAAATATGGTTTTTCAAGACAGGATTTCTCTGTGTAGCTTTGTGCCTTTCCTGGAACTCCCTCTGTATCCCCATTATTTTAAACCCTTTAGCTTTAACTATTGCAAATTTCTATCCTTAAAAGACATTGAGTAAAGAACAAACAACTCTCCTGTTGCATCCACAAACACCAGCATTGCTGTCTACCTTAGAATGCTGAGTCACAGCCTGCAGGTAGTGCAGATGCACACTGTACCATTTTCTTTCCCAGACTTGAATGGTCCAGTACTTCTAGCTCTTTCTTAGCAGAGGGATCATTACTCATGATGACCCTGGAGCAGACAAGCATGATGCCAGGGCCACTGGGCACAGCTGGCTTTTGCACTGAAGGTCTGCTTTGTAGAATGCCTAACTCTCTCATGGAAGGAGCCCTCTCATGATATTCACACACAGTGTACATGGTAGATACAGTATTGGATTTGATGTGTCACTTATATTTATTTTCAGTATATATTCTCTTTTTGAAACTAATGGACTTGAGGTACAATTCTTCAGGTAGATAAACTAACAAGGTAGACTTTGCTGTGGAAAACATCTGCATGATAGCCTGAGATTAAGCTTAAACCTCTCTTCCTTATGTAATCACCCTATCCTAGATTTTGGAATAGCTTTAGTAATCATCTATGTTTGCTATATATAAACCGAGTGATGAACACCCTTTACAGTATCTTTAATAAGTTCTCATCCAATCTCTATTTGATATAGAATCAAAGATCCTTGACTATATGTAGTAACCATTTTCCATAATCTGATATCTCAGGAAAACTTCAAAGCCAGTTTCCCTCATCTGACTCAGGAAGCTAACAGTTTCGTGTGTGTGTGTGTGTGTGTGTGTGTGTGTGTGTGTGTGTGTGTGTGTGTGTTATCTCTAAGATAATATACATATTTTCTTTGAAGATGTTTAATAGTATAATTTAAAGTTTTACATATTCTACCCATGAAAATCCAGTGATATCCAAATTAGCTTATTTATTTATATTGGAATTGTGTGTATTATAATTTGTCCTCCTGTTGTTATGTGTGATTCTTGGGTGTTTCTGTTTTGCAGAAGTAGTCTTTGCATGCTTCCATGAATCTGCAGTGCTATGTGAATGTGGTGTTAAGCCCACTATTATCCAGAATGTGTATTTTCAGTTCCCTTGACAACTGCACAGTTGATAGGATTTTTGTAAATTTTGACTGTTCAATCTAATTCTATGAAACAGAATTAATGAGTGAGGGATCCAATCCCCTATTCTCTAAACTGTCTTTATCATGAAGAATTTCTAAGCGTGGTTTTTCTAATTCTTTGTAATTATTTTTTTTTAATTTCACATTTTTCAATGCTTATGTCAGTAGCAGCTCTCACAGATGGGCCCCCTGGACTATGTATACTTCTTTATCATAGTTCCACAAATCCACAGTCGAGTCCTAAATTTGACTTCAAGTATGTAATTGTAACATTCTCTTTGTTAATAGGATGGAATTCCTATACTAATTAATGAATTATAAAATTATATGCATTCAATACTATTACAATAAAATAAATTATATCATCAGCCATCTCATTTTTCATGACATTTTAAAAATTAACATATAATGTAATAGTTTCTTTATGAAATTGAACACATAAGGGGGTCCTCACTGAACCTCCTTCCCTTCTCTCTCTCTCTCTCTCTCTCTCTCTCTCTCTCTCTCTCTCTCTCTCTCTCTCTCTCTCTCTCCCTGGCCCTCTCCTCCCTCAGTTGCTCCCTTTCTGCTTTCATATCACATATACTATTGACACCATTTATCACCTCAAGGTGGCCTGGGAACACAGACTGGTTTCTGCAAATTCCATGTTCCAACGTATCAATGGTTTAATTAAGATTTCTAAAAATATAATAGAGAAAATAGTAAGTAAGACATCTTTCAAAATACATTGGTGGGAACATTGGATAGGTAAGTTAGAGCAAGGCTGGAAAATTTCTAATAGAGTCCTCAGAAACTTTCGGATAGCGGTCTTAAATTTTGGTTGGTATACACAGTCCAGTGGTCTTGATTATGTTCCAAATTATTTCACCTGACAGTCACAAGGGTTTTAGATCAAACACATCCATGAGTAGGCAAGGAATGGCTTAAAGTCAGCTGAAGATAATTCAAGATAAATTGTAGTTAGCCTTGGGACCTACAAAATTACAACCTCCTCAGTCATCACAGTTCTCATCAGTCAGTCAGCTTTGTGGAAGGATTAGTTGGAGGTGCAGCTTCATTCTGGGAATTATCACTCACTGTATTCTATTGTCATGTAGAATCCAGGAGTGCAATCAGCGAAAAAGAGGAGGGATTGTGTGAGCAAGAGCTGTTGAGACCATAATTGGAAAAAGCGCAAGGACAAATAGCCAAACTAGTGGAAGCACATGAACTATGAACCAATAGCTGATAAACCCCCAACTGGATCAGGCCCTCTGGATAAGTGAGACAGTCGATTAGCTTGAACTGTTTTGTTTTTTCTTATCCATTTCAGATCTCATTTCTCTTTATGATTATTGACTTATTTTACAATCTACATCCACACAGAGACCCCAAACAAATGCAGTCATAAAATTAAATATTCCAATCAATTAATGGGCCAATGAGATGAATAGACAGAAGCACAAATGACCACTGGATATTTTCAAACATGTATTTAGCCATTAAACAGGAACTAACGTTGCTTTGAGGTTCCATCCCACTGTAGTTAGAATGGCCGTCATCAAGACAATAACAAAAGCAGGTAAAAATGTGGGAAAAGAGGAAGAATTCTTCACTGCATCTCAGGAATGTTAGAAACTGGTACAGGCATGAGGAACACCATTATGAAAGTTGCTCAAAGCACTAAATGTAATATTTCTATGTAACACATCTATTTCTCCCTGAGCATACAATAAATGAGTGCTAGTCTCACTAACTGCCTTTATTTAATCAGTGAGCAACCATCTTCCATTTTTATAAATCTCATATAAAAGGGGCACTGTTCCTATTTATTCCACTAAAGAAAAATTAGAGAAATAAAGGCAAGGCAAAATATGTAGCTTTACGTACATACACATTAATATGTAGACATTATTATTAATAGCCATTTGTCTGCCTCCAATTTTTCATTGATCTAAATTCTACTGGTATTTGCATAGGGTGTTGTCACTTTTGTTTTTTAGCTCTAGTAGAAAGTAGAAAGACTGAAAGTGTAGTTCACACTTAAGCTCAATGTATACATGAAAGTTTGGCAACGATTTGTTTTGAAATTGGATAATTGAAATTCTAGTAAATATACTTTTATGAATAAGTATGTTGTAAATAAGTGTTTGTGGACTAGACAGATAGGCATCTTATAAAAAGATGCTTATTATTTCTCTGTGTGTAGTTGTGTGTGTGTGTGTGTGTGTGTGTGTGTGTGTGTGTGTGTGTGTGTGTCTATGCCTCTCTGTCTGAGCATATGCACATGCACAGGTGCACACAGAAAGCAGAATGAGGTCTTGGATACACCAAAGCTGGAGTAACAATTGTAAGCTGCCCAAAATGGGTGCCGAGAAATAAATGGAATTTCTAGAGGATCAGCAAGTGTTATTAAATGCAACCATGGACAGTTGCCTGGAAAATGCAATTATAGTACAAACAGCATTTCTGGAAGTCCTATTTTTCAAAAGATGTGCACATACTTTGTATGCCTTGTATTTTCTTTATGTTTAGTATGCAGGACCCTAAACAGTACCCTTTAATTAAATGTGAAATGAAACTAAGATACTTTTAAGAAAGAAAAACTCAAGAGATTACAAAATATTCAAATAAAAGCATCCTAGATAAATCATTCTCCAGGAAACTGGCAACAACAAATTGAACAATAAAAATATATTTGTCTCATGATCCTAAAATAGTTAGTAGCAATTTTATTTTTAGAAATAATAACAGGATCCATTGTTAACAATGCCATACTGCTTTATTCTTTTCATTATTGACTTTATTCCTTAACATGCCTCACTAAGAAAGTTAGTCTCATTTTCTTCTCTATCCCAGTTTAATATGAGAGAGGAACCATGTTGAAAAATATGTATGTACACTCTATCTGATTGATCCATTGTATTAATGCTATGTATGTCCATATGGCTTGGATGCTGTTGACTTTACAGAGTTTGAGATAACTTAAGCAGACAGTCATCATATCTTTCCTCCCCCTGGTCATAATGGCTTTCAGACATTCATACTACCCAATACAATGGCATTGAGACTCACTTGCTGGACTTCGAACAACAGTAGGGAAAAGTTATCTTTTCTGATTAAGATGCTATGATATAGAATGTGCTTCTAAATTATTTTCAATATCTTTTGTCACCAGATATTGAAAGCCTCCCTGCATATGTTAGAAAACTGAAAAATTGCCCGACGAAGATTCAAGATAGAGACTAAAATTTATGAGGAGACTTTTGAAGTTTGTCCTCCTATTACCAGCCATATAAATTCCACTTCTTTACTCATGTTTGGATTTGCTTATTTTCTTAAAATTGTTAGAGTTGGATGTCTACACATGGTGATAGAGAAGGCTTAATTATATCACATTTAAATGGGAAACTCCAGAATTACTTGCAGCTGTGATACACATCAGAAAATACAGTATTATAGTTTGAAGGCCATTTGGGGCCCCTAATCCTAAGGCCTATAAATGTGATCTCAGGCCCCATAGAGTAAGAGTTTTTTTCCTAATAGATTTCTCACTCCGGGAGCCCGTGTCTCCACCTGGGTCAATGCAGTCTTTAAACAAGCACATCAGGGACTTCGGAAGAAGGTTCAGAGACTCCCAAGCCAGACCTGACCTGAATGCCCTTTCCCTGAGGACAAGCTTTCACAGTATAAGAAGGTGCCATACAAGTTTCCAAAGGAAGAAGGTAACCAACAGTTTTATGCAGCTGTGATGTCTATGAATCCTATCAGTGACCCATATAGCATGATGACCTCACAGGTGCAGCAGTCCTGTACACACCATGGCAGTAACCAGCAGCTTTCTAATTGGACCCACCCACCATGCTCAATGAAAGAGACAGCATGCCTAGTACTGGGAAAACAGCTAACTAATCAGGGCTCATGAAATTATGGTTATTGGGGGAGAATCTCCAACTACTAATTTAATACACCAGTATAATTACTAACAGCAACAAGCTATAAACATTTGTCCTTATACCCACAGTGTCTTCATTTGTCACCAGGGGAACTTTACATCAGAAGGGGACCAATACAGAAAACTACAATCAACCAAAACACAGAGTGGTGGAGCTCAGTAGCAATGGCTACATCTACAAAACACTCCCAAACCTAAGGCTCAGAGAACATCACAGAAGAAGGAGTGGGATGATTGCAAGAACAAGAAGATCAGGGTCTTTGCTATGGGGTTGCATCTTACAGTAACACCAGTAGTTGTCTTAACAACATGACCTTCCAGTCATGAGCTGAACAAGGGCCATATCAATGAACATGTCAAACTGGATAGGGAAAACCCAATGATGTCTCAACCCTACACAGAGAACTATAGGCAACTGAGTAATGATGGGAAAGAGAGAGGTGGTCCTCTCCAGGAAAAAGTATATCAATTGGTTGTCTAGTTCCAAATGGTCATTCCTGAGAATATATAACACCATATGAATATGTAACATCATATGGACTCAACAGGTTATATAAAGGAGGTATATATATATACCTCCTTTTATATATATATGGTATGTATATGAAAATACATATATGTATGCAATAACAATGAAAAAAGAAACTACGAGTTTGAAAGAGATTGGATAGGGGAATATGGAATGATTTTCAGGGAAGAAACAGAAAGGAAATATGATATAATTAAACTATAATCTAAAAACTAATAAAAAATGACAAATGAAGAAAAAAGACCAACACAGTCAACAAGTCACCATATACCTATCAAAAGAAAATAGAATTCCAAATGTCATCACATTTTATTTACAGATCTGGCAAAAAAAAAAAGGAAAACTATCATCTACATTAATGGAAATTGGAGACAGAAAGGCTGGGAACAGTACATTCTCCCACCACTGAATAGTAAATTGTAAGGAAGCATGGAAATTTTATGGTAGTTGATGTAAAATGCTGACATTTTGAAATAAAAATCATCATGTTCCAGATTTCAGAAAAACTCATGCTCAATATTTTATAACCACAGGTAGATGCAAACGTGAGCACTGTCGGGCCCAAACTCTACTGTATTATACTTACGAGGATTTGTTTCATGTGCAGCAGTTATCAGTCCTATATCTCTAAGCCCTAGAGCCAACACTGGAGATGGCTCTGTGAGATTTTGGTGTAGATTCTCAGGTATTTATTGCTATCATTGTAAAGTGTTTGGAAACTTCAACTATTTCAAAAGTAACATTATTATTATTATTATTATTATTATTATTATTATTATTATTATTGTGATATGTGTGTGTGCCTGTGCCCACAATCTCAGAATTCAGGAAGGTGAGGCATAGAAGTCGTAGGTTTCAAACCAATGTGGGTGACCAAGTAAGACCCCATCTCAAACACTACAAGGCAAACTAACGATACTGATTCTTTCAATCTCTCTGTGCATTTTATAGTAAAAGAATTATCTGTTAGTGTAGTCAGTATTAATAGTAATATATGCCTTATTTTCCATTGAAATTAATACATTGCATTTAAAATATCTTCCAAAGAAAAGTACATTCAGGATTTCTGCTTTGCTTTAATAACAGCATTTCTTCACATACTGTTTTAATACCATTTTGAAATGATCAGGAGTCCTGCTCTAATTTCATAAGAAAAGAAATGGATATGAAGTTGGTTAAGAGACTTATTCAGGTTCTGCAAATACAATGAAGGTCAGTCTCTTTAATCTTTACCAAACTGGCCTAGCCTTCTAACTTTGATTCAGAACACTTTTGGCATGTCTTCTAAGAATGAGTTTTGGAGAAATGTAAAGGTTTGCTAGAATTATAATATACTCAGATTTTCTTTTTTTTCTAGAAATTATAGCATAGGAAAGAAATGACTTCTAGAGAATTATCAATAAAATTAGAATTTTTGAAAATGTCAAAACCCCTCCTTTGTATTAATTTGATTTTCAAACCACACTATAGTGTAGTATTCTATTTGCAAGGTTGAATATAAGAATCAGCAGCTAACACATGAAAATCCACATATTTTTAATGTAATTTGAATTTAATAGAATTATATCACTTCCTCCTTTCTTTTTTTTTGTCTCCAATCTATCCCAAGCATTCTCACCCCATCAAACCCCTTTCATGTGCTATTCCAAAGATTATAGCTTCCTTTTCTTGGTTATTATTGTTACTTACATATCTTTCTATATGGATAAGCACAAATAAATGAATACAAAACTAAAAAAAAAATCCAGATAAAAGAAAGCATAGAGACCAGGTTAGTCATCAGCACCCCTCCATGGCCTCTGCATCAGCTGCTGCCTCCAGGTTCCTGCCCTGTAAGAGTTCCTTTTCTACCTTCTTTTAATGATTGACTATGATGTGAAAGTGTAAGCCAAGTCAATCCTTCTCTCCCTTCCAAAAAGTTATTATTTCTAATACCTGAAAGATTGATATTGCATTTAAAAATGCTTAACTAAATATACATTATAAAATTACAGTAAATGTGATAATTCACCCATAAAGTCATATAACAATCAAAGTTTTCTGAATGTATGAGAGACTGGACAATTAAAACATGCAACAGAATATCTAGAATGTAAAAGAGAAAATATGGATAGACTAACTGAACAATAGAATCCAATTTAAGTAAGCAAATGAAAAAAGAATTAGAAATGAAATTTTAAAAAAATTGAAGTTTTTGTTTTCCCATTTGTTATTCTGAATGAAATTTTAAAAGTAATCTTAAAGCATAGAAAAATACATTGCTAAACATTTTATGGAGTAATTTTCTTCTTTTTATATACTTTAGTTTTTACATACCTTTAAAGACAGGTCCAATTTAAGGTAAATTAAAAAGAAAACAATAGGAGATCTTACACTGGTAGCAGGCTATTTGAAACTATTGTAACTAAAACTATATTGACAAGAATACTGTCATTTTCAAATGGCATGCCCACCAGGCAGAAAAAGGCATTTGACAAATTCTGGGTCAAGTATAATCTGGGACAAACAATAATGTTTCTGCTTACAGGGAGATGAACAGTTTTATGAAATGAAACCAGAAGAGTAACAGTGACTTAAAGCTCATGCTTAAAGTAATTAGCAGTTGTGTAATATTTTTCTGTCTTGGATTAAGGATATTTTGACATAATACTACAATTCAGATCACATGATTCTGAATTTCTTGTGTTGAAATAAGATAATTATTGGCTTTGAAAAGGCCTTGGGGTTGTTTTCCAACAACTAGTGCACAATAATAGGAAAACTGTATAAATGAAGAAATAGATGGGGAGGAAAAATGCAAACACAAATGACTAACATAGTGAGTGAACCTCATGGAAACCTGCAGTTAGCCACGCATCTAAATAAAGTCTAAATGAAGCCTTGAGTGCTTACTTAAAGACTAATTTTTGTCTGCCTGTATTTGTTTTAATGGGGGGCGGCGTAAGAGTCTTCCTAAACTTCCTATGCTGTCTTCAAACTCAGCATCCTCCACTGCCTTATGAGTGTGTGATTACTTGCATATACCACTGTATCAAGCCTCCACTTAAACACTTCTCATATATTTAAAATAAAAACCCAAATGATAATTTATTTACAAAGAATAACTGTTAAGGAAGGTGGCATCAATTAATATGGATTTTAATTTGTAAAACATAAGATCATTCCTTTTAAATGTAAATGCTGTAAAAATGTCATAATTTGACATCCATGTCAGATGATGTTTTTCGAGGAGTCTATCCTCTTTTGTTACTATTGTAGTTATTGGTAGGGTTTTTTTTCTGCCATTTGCTTGTTCTCTTTATATTTTGTGAAGGATCTCAGAAACAAGTTCCAATCAAACCTCTCTGCCTCTACTGCCGAATGCAGGCAGTACATGCACAAAAGCACCACACCAGCCTGGGATCTGTCCTTGTTTCCTCTGAAAAGAGATGGCTTTCAGGTTCTACTTCCTGAGGTGACAATGTCATTTTCTCAATCCCCTCAACACAAACGAGGAAAAAATCTAAAGAAAAGTCTTAAAAAGAGTTATGGCTTTAGGCTGGTGAGATGTCTCAGCTGATAAAGGCTCTAGCTGCCAATATTGTCAAGCTAAGTTCAGTCTCTGAGGCCCATATGGTGATGTAAAACACCCAACCCCCACCATGCTGTCCTCTGATGTTCACATGCACACTATGATACACACATGTTCCCATGCATGTGCGCACACACACACACACACACACACACACACACACACACACACACACAAAACAATTGATAGAAGGCGTTATGAACCCTACCGGAGGAGAAAAGTAATTGATATTATCCAACTATGAACACTGAGATCTACAAAATGACCTGCTTGGTAGACATGCACATTGTTGCTATAATGACACAAATATCATGGAAGTATAGCCAATAACTTTCTTATTGGATATAAGGCCTAATCTGCAATATACAGCTTATCTTATTATTCATAGATTAGTGCCTTTCTCAAACTTTGTCAGCCAATCTTCTGTCTATAGCAGTAGGTAAAACAGAGACCCACAAATTGAAAGATTGCAGAGGAGACATCAGCCCTAAATGAGACAACTGTACCACACCCAGTGCTCCTAAGCCTCAGGGATCATTACAGAAGAAGAAAAAAATAGTGTAAGAGTTCAAGGGTATGGTTGATGACTACCAGGAAACAGTATGCTTCGGACAAAACAGGAAAGCTGTAAATAAATAGTAGTTGTGACAGTGTGCATAAGACCTGCACGGTGTCAAGCCATGGAGAGAGGTGATACGAATGAGGTCCATGCCCAGTTTAGAGCTATTGGCAACTGACAGCTTCTTGGAGAGAGAGGATCTCTCTCTTTCTTTAAGGGAATGGACACTGGTAAGTCTACCATACTCCTGTGGATGCTCGCATACCAGAGTATAGGGCAGCACAAACCATTCTTGATGGGTTCAAACAGTAGCAACAATAAGAAAATAGACGCCAGGTAGTGGTGGCACACGCGTTTAATCCCAGCTCTCAGGAGGCAGAGGCAGGCAGATCTCTGTGAGTTCAAAGAGCCAGCCTGGTCTACAAAGTGAGTGCCAGGAAAGGCACAAAGCTACACAGAGAAACCCTGTCTTGAAACAAAACAAAACAAAATAACAATAAGAAAAGAGGACACAAAGTTGAATGTGTAGGGCCCTAGATCTTGGAAGACCTAAGGAAAGGAGATAAGGAGATAGATATGATCAAAATACACTGTTTGAAATACTCAAAGAACAAAGAAAACACAACAACAAAGGAAATAATGAAAAAATAAATTACCAAAAACAAAAATTCAAACAAACAACAAGAGAAACAAACAAACAAAAACAAAAAACCAAACCCAGGCACAGTGTGGCACTCCTTTAATCCCAGCTCTTGGGAGGCAGAGGAAGGCTGATCTACATGAGTTTGAGGCCAGCCTGGTCTATATAGTACATTTCATGACAGACAAGGCTACACAGAGAAACCCTGTCTAGAAAAAAAACTAACACAAAGAAAAAATAATTTAGAAAGAAACAGTTTTGCAGCAACTTTGCCACATTAGTAAAATCAAGAATGAAACATTATTACATCAATCAATACTGAGCAAAACCTTATTTTTGTCTTAAATATGCATTGATCATTTTATACTTTTAAAATATAAGACTATATCTGATGATTACTTCATATTTTAATCACTTCCTATTTTAAATGCTTGAAGTAATTTTCATTTTATTGATTATATCATTTTATATTCTTCTATAAATTAGAATAGCTGTACTTTAATAAAGGCTGCAGAGTCCCTGATTTTAAGACCATTCTGCATTTAAAATGAGGTGTCTAGGTGCTGGCTTTGTGGGCTGTTAACTTAAGTAAGACATACACCACAAAGATAACATCAACTTTAGTGTTTAGTGAGGGTCTCACAGTAATCAACATTATTGAGCTTAAAGTCAGACGTCTCTACGGATTCCATATAAATATCATCTGCTTTAAATAAATTTGTTTATTTAGATTTAACATGTAGTTATACATATTTATGGGATACCATGTTGTGTTTTGACATTAGTGTGTGTTGTGGAATGAGTAGATCAAAGTAATTAATATAGTCTCTTGATTCATATACTTTTTCTATCAGTTGACAGCACTTCACATAACTTACTAGTGATGTTTAAACACAGATTGCATAAATTGTTGCCATCATTAAATATATGACATCTCCTAAACTTATTTTTTCTAGAATAAGTGAAATTTTAAATCTTTTTCCCCCTACCTCCATCTCATTATTGTGAAACCGAAGAGTACTTTTCTTGGATTTTAAGTAATGTGGGGCCGAACCCGCTGAGAGACATTTTGCAAGTTCTGGGGAAGAGATTGCCCAAGTCAGCAACTACCCTGTTCCCGAAGTTCTTATGGCATAATTAGCGGAAATGTTGTATTCTCTGGAGAGAGGATGGGTGAAGAAGAGCTTAAGAATTTAGTTGGTATTTTATTAAATCAATTTTTCTTTATGGTTGGGATTTATATCAGCTTGGCCAGGCTTATTATCTATGTTTTTTTAATATTGTGTGAAAAATGTATATCTTTTTTCTAACATGAGCAGGTCCTGTATTCTTCCAATAAAGATAAGGAACCTTGCAATGTTGCAAGATGAAATAGAGAGAAGAGAATTCATTACATTGTCCACTTGGGGAACACATTCTGAGGGCCATCGAATCTCTTTTTCAAGACAGACTTACTGAAACTTTGGTGTCCATTGACAGTCAACTTTCCACTGCCTAGTGTCTTCTGGGTATGAAGAATCATCTATACTTTACAATACACTCTGGATATCCACATGATACAGTGTTGAATGTGCATATATACAAACCCACATAGAGTCTGCCCGTCTCAAAAACAGTAATGTACTATTCAACCAGCCATATCAGGGCACTGACTAAGACTTACCTGAGCCCTGTGAGTTCTGCTAAGACCTTCCTAAGATGAGGAGCATGTGCTTATATGCTTCTGTCTTTTCACAACCCTTTAACTCAGAGATTACTTGGCTTTTCATAATTCTTTTAACTTCACTGAGTTTTAAGATGTTCATCCTCAATGCTTGTCCACTACTTAAACAATTCATTTCCCTCCCAATCCCTGAGAACTTTCACGTGTTTTCTCATAGTTTTCATATTTTCATTCCATGTTCATACATTCAAGTAACATTTGTAAAATTTCTTTAATTTCTCCTCATAAATGCAAGCCTTCATTGCCTTATTTATTCTTAGGAGTGCTTTCTGAACTTTACCAAGCCAATTTGACCAAGTTCTGTTATGAATCCAGACTGTCAGTAGCAAAGTGTGTGCTTTGCCATTTTTCTTGGCATTCACAGGCTTCCTCCTAGTTGCAAAACAGCCCGGTACATGCTCTCTTTCCCCTGATCTTTGCCAGCCTACAAATTCCAGATGTGGTTAGCTGATGATCCAGGAGCTGCAGGAACAGTGTGGCATATGCTTTGGGTCTCATTCAGGATTTGGGTAATGTTGAGACTGAACTGCCACACTGGGCACACCAACACCCTGGTTCTATTGACTTCTCACAAAGTGTCTCAATCATCTTAATATTATTGAGGGAGCTAGAATAATTCTTCATCAGACTCTTTGAATCAAAATATGTTCAAAGTGTTTTATTTTTCATTGTATGTTTTCAGAACTCTGATTTTACTGGTGTAATGTGACTTATAAGCATCTTCATTACAGACTTATGTAAACTAGAAGAAGGTGTTTCTCAGGAGAACAGACAAAAATATGCAGATTTTGTGTAATAATACCTGTTGATAAATTCAAGTAGGAATGATGCTTTGCCCCGTATAGATGGGAGTGGTGCCCATAGACCCTGCCTTGACAAAGAGGAACTATTAATAGCAGGTAATGCCTGTTGACACAGAATCACTGTTTTTTGGGAGACATGGCCAATGGTACATTGGATATGATAAGTATACATTGTGTACATGTATGAAAATTTCAAGGTATAAACAAATCTTATTAAAAACCAAAGGAACTATCAAGTTATTAGTACATTTTCCCCTCTTCTTCTTATATTTTTGTTTTGAGATGGGTCAGTAGTTAAGGCATCTTGTGCTGTCCCAACTCTGATTCCTAGCATCCAAACTGAATGATCCATAGCCACCTGTAGCTCCAGTTACAAAATATCTGGTGCCTTCTTCTGACCACCCCCCCATGAGCATCTACACTTACATCACACACACACACACACACACACACACACACACACACCACACATACACACACACACACACACACACACACACACACACACACACGAGAATCTTTTAATTAGTTCTTGAGAATTGCATACTGTGTATTTTGATCATATACTTTCCCCTCTACCAACTCCTCCCTGCTTTCTCCCATCTCGCTATTTACCCAACTTCATGTTCTTTCTTTCTCAAGAAAGTAATTAATGGAGCCTGATATGTGTTGGCAACTATGGCTGAGAAGGGAGTTTACTCTGGAGTGTGGTTGATAAACCTAGTGTCACTCCATTGAAGGAAAAACTGATTTTCTCTCTCCCAGAAACTTTTTGGGTAGAGGTGAGACTTTGCACATACTCCCCTTCCTTCTGGCAGATATTTTTTCTAACTTGATCTTATACAGGTTATTATGTATGCTGTTCCCACCATTATAAGTTCATATACGCACCCACCCTGTTGTATCTTGAAAATGCTATATCCCCAAAGTTAAGGACCATCTCTGGCTCTTAGAATCTTTCTACCCACATGCTCCATGTAGATATCTGAAACTTGAAGAGAGACATATGCTATAGAAAATCTATTAAGAGCTGAAAACCCCAAAGTATCTCACTCTCTGTAAGTTGTCTAAGTATGGATCTCTGTGTTAGTTGCTATCTACTGCAAAAGGAGGTTCTCTGAAAATGGATGGGCAATGCACTACCCCATTGGTATGATGATATGTCACTAGAAGTTCTTTTATTGATATCTTCATTTAGCAGAATAATAATAGTAGATATTAACCTAGTCCCTTGACTTATCTAATCACACATTCTTGGCCTCATTAATCATGCAAATTATGGGTTTCATCTCATGGGATATGTGTTAAATGCAAGCGAGGAATGTTTGGTTATTCCTGTATCATTTATTCCACCATTGCACCACTGGATATGCCTTGTAAGCAGAATGTTATTGTAGCTTATATGATTCAAAGTTGGGTGAAATTGATAATTATTTTTCCTCCTCTAATATCATTTATAGAATTTCTCAACACTACGAATGCTTGCAGTAGTAGCGAAAGTATGTATATTGTGCCTTCAGTCTTAAGCTTTTGCTGTCAAATTGTGAAGGGTAACCAATAGCATTGATAGTAGTCTATGATGTTTGATGGCTCTATGATCAACAACTCAAAAGGATGTAAACCATTCCTAGTACTACAGGCTTTATTTGGTAGCATATGATGACTAGTTGGGGTATTCCCTCTTCTATTATATGTTAATGTCATTTAAAACGTGTGTGTGCATGCACACACACACACACATACACACAGACATATACACACATTTGCGTGTATTGGAAAGCTTCTATAGTAGTGGGCTTTTCAAAAGGCCTTTAGTTTTAGTCATCCGTGCCCAGATTCAGTCCTTGACCTTGTCCTCCCACCCCTGCACTCCTAATCCTCTTGTTCTAATTCTGTTTCCAAACCCTTTAATCCTCTTGTCCAATCTTCCCTCAGTTTCTTATAACACTATATATACTAATTCCCCTACCTGAGAAGATTCCTTTCCTCTCCTATGGTCCTTTAATAGCTACCTAACATCTGTGGTAGCTATTAAAGCTATATTCTAAATGGAACTTACTCATTTAAAGCAAAATGAAATTTTGAAATTCACAGACAAATGGATGGAGCTGGAAACAATTATACTGAGTGTAGTAACCCAGATCCAGAAAGACAAACACTGCATGTTTTCTCTTATAAACGTTAGCTTTTAAAGAAACCTGAAAACCCCTCTAATTTAACAAGAGAGAAGAAATATCCTTCATATTGTTTTCATTTATTGAATACACAAACTTGCCATTTAGCCAAAGGACTATAAATGAAGAGAAATAAGGAATAGGAAGAGTGTAGGATGCTGATATATATGTTGTAGATAATATAATTGTGCAACACTTTATTACTGGGAATATTTAACAAATGTATTGTTAGGAAAAGTGGTCAATGTAAAAAGGTGAGAAAGCATTTCTACACTAAGTTGGTTGTGACATTATTAAATTGCTTTTGCAATGAATTCTTAAGGATCCATTCTCATATATGTTTTCTGACATTCACAAAAATATTGCTATGTAGTAAATGACTGCACTTGTTCATGCTAGATTTAGTTTAGGATTTAAGGGGGCCTAGTTTATTCTGAATTGTAGGCCCAAAACTCAGGTACTTGATCACATTGTAATCACCATTCCTTAGGCTGAAATACTAAACACGTGTCTGTGCATGTGTGTGACAACATTCAACTCTCAGCCCTCATTAGCTTGCTGGTTCTTCTGTCACATAGTAACATGGAATGAATGTTGAAATCTAGATGAAAATCTGGGTGTTAGGAATGGGTTGTGCCCTACTTGATGCACTGGGGAGCAATTCGTACTTTTAAGCCAAATTCCCTTCTTTGTGGGTTAGATGTGAGGTTCATAACTCCTCGTTCCACGAGATGAAAAACTGGCCACATTTCCCAGACCACTCTTCTCAGTATTTATGTGTGGCCACTTGAAACGTTGAACAAGCAAAAGCTTGTTGAGGTTGAACCTTTGTCACATTTTGAAGGCCTATGATTGAAATCCTCTGGTATTAGCCAGAGCAAATTCTCTTCTTCATAAAGCCCACGTGATATACTGACTTTATTCAGATATTTTCTGTATTTTAAGGTATATCACAGGCTTATATTACATCTGCAAAGTCCATTTTGGTCATGTGCTATTAACTAGTCACAAGCTCTAGAATTCTTACATGGATATTTTAGATTTTAAGCAAACTATTATGTGTCCTCCCCCTTCCCCCCCTCCTTTACTAGACTGTCATAAATGTGACTATGCCTGGTAAGTGAATAATAGAAATTTTCTTTATCCTTTTAAATGTTGTTCTTACTATATTTACCAAATCAAGGAATCACAACACTAACTAGCCGGTTCTGTGTGCCTGTAAGCATCTGGTTCTATGCCTGGTCTATGGGAGGGATGCACATTTTCAATCCAGCTTTTAATTCAGAGGAACCATTGCACATCCTGCCTCTTATCAACCCGCCTCAAGTCCCTGAGACCTAGTTAGGGCTGTCATTCTAAGGGAGGGGTAGGGGAAGAGAGATAAGAACACAGGGGAGGTACCAACAGAGGAAGGAAGCTGGGTACATTCCTTTGCAAGCCCAGCATGTGGGAAACAGCTGGGAGCTTGAATTTAACCTTTGTCATTCCTGGCACTGAAAAAGCACATCCAGTTCACAGATTAAGGATTCCGAAATGGAACTTTCATAAAATTATGGCAATAAAAACATTAAAAAAGTGCTTCATAATGAAGTACGAGATTAGTTATGATACAGCTCACACTGCTAACACTCATTCTATTCTCATGTGCTAAGGAAGAAAACCTTAGAATGCCAGATGACCTCTTGGAGGAACAATTATCTCCCCAAAAGAAAGGGAAGATTATACTGTGTCTGAGAACAGAATTTTCATTTATCTCTTTCTACTGCTTCTTCGATATAAGAGAGAAAAGCATTTGAGTAGGAACACCCATTAAAAACATATGTACCAATACAATATGTGGAGACCTGAAAATCAGATGCCTATCTATTTATAAAATTATACTTAAGAAAAGTTTCAGAATTGGGTATGTCTTATCATCTGATTACAGTGTGGATGTAGCATCATTATTGGTAAACTGACCAATATTTCCAGTATTGGTGGTAGATAATGTGCTCAGTGATCCAGACAGAATGCTTAAATTCATTTTATCTTTCCCCAGTCAGAAATAAGTAGAAAATGGGTAGAAACTTGGTTGTCACCATTACTATCTTTCTTAGTTGCTGTAAAATGTTAGTTTTTAAAATCTATAATTCTTTTACATGAAATGTTTGTGTTGTACTACTTCCCAGTTTGTTCATTTTTCAATAATATACAGAAGAATAATCTCACATTAATATCTACTTTGGCTGTGTCACATTAGTTTTAGTACATTTGTCTCTAAGTAAACTTTCAGTGTTGTGCTATGAGTAAAACAAGACTATTAATAATAATAGAGATTATAATTATTGGTTCATCTTTAAATCTTCTCTTGTCAGTTCTGCATTTCTCTGTCATTTATTGTTTAACAAAAACAATCCAAAGAATCACTGAAATCCTCATCAAAATTTGAAGTGAATTCTTCACAAAATTTTTTTAAAAAATCTTAAAATTCATATGGGAACACAAAAGACTCCAGGTAGCTGGAAGAATCTTGGGTGATAAAACCACTGGAGAAATTATCTTACTTCAATTTACACTATAGAAACATAGTAGTAAAAACAGTATGGTAGTGCCATAAAAATATACATGTTGATCAATGGAATAGAATCAGAGATAATAATTCACTCACTTACAGTCACCTTATTTTTAATAAAGATGCCAAAACATATGTCAGAGAAAAGACATTTTTTAACAAATGATATTGTTGGAAAACTGCATTTCTATGTACAGAAAATGAAAACTGAACCTTCCGTCTCACTCTACACACAAATCAGTTCCAAATGGATCAAAAATCTGAATCCTATACCAGAAACTCTAAAACTTTTAGAAGAAAGAATGTAGAGTATAATTGAGAATATTGGCTCATGTAAGGACATTCCAAATAAGATTCTGGTCACCTAGGAAATAAAACCAGTAAATAACAAGTAGGACTTCGTGAAAATAAATAGTTTTTATACTTAAGAAGAGTGTTTACCAACTGAAGAGGCTGCTTACAGAAAAAGAAAAAAAACTATTTTCCAGCTGTACATCTGACACAGTATTAATTTATAGAACACATAAAGAACAACAATAAAAACAAAAAACAAACTCCAAGCATGAAGAATACAAATAATTGATTTAAAAAGCTGCCTATGTATTTTAGGAAGCTTCGGTAGCAGTAAATTTCCACAAAGAGTTAAAAGGAATTGCTATAGCATGTGGTTGCAATATCCCTACTAGACACCACTGGCTAACAAAATTCCCATTCCTAGGGATGAATTACCTCTTTTGGAGTTGTGGGCCAGTGAAGTCCCATAGACCACAAATGTTAAAAGTTATTGCCATTAAATTTACCTTGACACAAAGAATATATTGTTGATAACATGGTTTGCTTTAGTCACAGAAAAAGAATAACCAAGCTGGTATGCAACTGGAAGTTTTATGCCTACTGGTAAGCTTCATAGTGTTGATAGGTGCTAAACATGCTATCAGAAGAGCAAGATAATCATCAGTTTCATACACATGTGAACCACAATTAGGACTGGCCTGGCAAAATATGTTTACTGGTGTTGTAGTAGCCTGAATAGCTTGAAAGTGACCAACCATTTGCTGGTTGAATTTAAGGCTTTTTACACAGGATGAAGCTCAAACCTGGCATCTTTACTGGAAACAAGAATCTCTTTCTAGAAAGGTCACAGTCTCTAGAGAAGACCTCACTACTCTTATTCTGCTGATTGGACAGAATGTTATACTGACTCCTAACAGCTTATTATTATAATCATGGGTTAATTTCTCAACCCTCATCATTGAAGCTCCTTTCTGCAGTAGATTATGGTTAAAACAGACCAAGAACTTGCCATGGTGCAAGGAATAAAATTCCATAGAGTGTTTATAGAGTGTTTATCCCTAAATGGAATATATATATATATATATATATATATATATATACCCCTCTTCCAAGACTAGCTTGCATAGTTTCTGAAGGTGTTATCTAGGCAGCTGAGGACTAATAGTCACCCATAGCCTTACTCAGCTGTGAACCAGGTGAACTACCAAAAAAGCTGTTTTGGCAAAACATGGCAATGGGTACACCTGTGCTATGAACATAATTGGTTTTACCAATCACTTTCTTGCTGGATTGAAGGCCTCCTTCACAAAAGGAAGCATATGCCTCTTAGTGTAAATCAGGGCAAGATCCCATACTTAGGGACTTTTCATGGCCAAAGGATGAATCTATCACTATTATTCATCTAAATGGACATAGTATCATCCTGCCATCTAAATTCATATCTCTCTTACCATAGATTAGTGTAGCTCTCAAAATTCTTTAGAGAAGTTTCCTTGTGCATTGGACTGTGTCAGTGAACTTCTCAGCTGGATATTGGTCATCTGTATCAACTCACTACCTCCAAAGCTCCTGACTCATCTGGAAAAGAAGACAGGAAGATTGTAAAAACTAGTAATCAGGAAGAACTAGAGTGAAATGTCTTTAGAACATGACAAGACCACTGTACTCATGAGCTTATGGTATTTGTAATTTGTGGCACAAGATAAAATCAGTCGACATTTTAGCATGGTTTGGGAGGCATTCTTGAGCTTCCAACCCTAACAAAGGAGCTATAAACAATTAACTGATGGATCCAAAGAGAAGAAGAAAATTTTTTTAAGGTTAATGGTAAGTGGGTTATGCTCTAGTGGATGGAACTGCACCCAGAAGTAAATAGGTAGAACAAATTCAAATTGATGGTTTAAAAAACAAAGGACATGGATATGGGGATAAGGGAGGGGAGGTTATATATGTTATGAATTAGAGAAAGAAGAAGTGGAAGTTGAATATAATAATCAAAATACACTGTATAGAATCCTCAAAGGATTGATAAAATTATTATACTGAAAATAATTTCAAAGTAGAGAAACATTGTTTCTGGATAAAAGCTATTACTAGAACATGCCATGCTCACACTGACTTTCTTGGTTGTACAGACTGCAGACAGCAGCTCATGGAGCTTCTTAATCATAATTCCATGGACCAATGATCATAATAAACTTTCTTTTGCATATCTTTCTATGAATCTTATCTGCTCTGTTTCTCTGCAGAACTCTGACTAATACAGTGTGTCTGCCACAAGTTTCTTCATACATATTCACTTTGCATTGTTCATGCAGACTGGGCTTTTCCAATGAACTTGATGATTTAAAAAATTCATTGTTCTGACATTACAGTGGCTAAAATTTTACCCAGTTTCCACAGATTCAAGGCCAAGAAAAATCTCTTTTCTCAGTAAATTATTTGGATCACTGAGCAGCTTAGGGGGTGCAGGCCTGCTGGATTGCCATTGGTTTCCCTACTAGTCATATTTCTATAATTAGGTTAATATGCATTTTTAATGGAGGCAAGTCAAATGAAATACAGCAAAATCAGGAAGGAAAGTTGGCTTATGTTTTGTCATTAACTCATATGATCTTAACATTCATACTATAAAGTAAATCAATGTTTGGGCATGCTGTCAGAAATACTGACAAGCAACCAGTCTAACAAAACAGAAATCTACACATACAATTATCTGTACCATCATTAAAGGGATTAAGTGAGGGTTTCTATCTTAAGGCCTAATTTACAGAGAGAAGAATTTAGAATCTTCCAAGAATGTAATCCGTGGAGTGAAAGCATATAGTTTCACTTGAACTAATTCTCAATAACAAGCAGCAAACATATCTAAGACTTAATAACAAAAGTGAGGTTGATATGAAAATCAGAGCTGTCTCACGTAGACAGATAAAACTGGGCCTTGGGACGAGGCTACACATGACAATAGCTAAGTCATTGAGAACCCAAAGACTTCTCCCCTTGTCTAGTATCTCCACATCATTCTGTCTTTTTTTTTGTCAGATGAAAAGCCTTTCTTATCTTGCCAAAAACTTGCAAATAAAATTGACAACTTGGAATACTTTTGCAGTTTTATTCTCCTATTTATTGTCTTTTCTCTTGGAGGATTGCTGCTATTCCCGCCTTGGGGCAGCTTCCCTCCTGGCTTGTTTTCTTCATCTCAGATCCTGTCATGCAAATCAGAATGTTTATGTCTCCAATAAATTCATTTTGCTTCCCCATAATCTGGAATTTTCTTGCTTATATGATTTGACAGAACATAAATTGCTCATACTATGCCACAAGAATAAACAAACACATGAGTAAGTAGCAAACTACACTAACAATAAACACAAATTTCCTTTGGCTCCTCATCTTCCTCCACCTACTACCTCACTCTCATCTTCATAGTAAATTCTTCAAATAAGCATGTTTTGCTGGCAGCAAGTTTGATTTAAGTGTCATGTGGGTTTTCCTCTCCACTATCCCACTAAAAATGCTACTGTCAACATTTTCACAGATTCCCATCATGCCAAAAGGAAATCTTGCTCCTTGCTTCACCCCACTTCCTAGCAGTTTCCACATCTTTCCTCTTAAAAACATTTTGTATCTGACTTCCAGGAAATTCCAGTCACCTGGCTTTTCACGGATCTCATTTGCTTTTCTTTCTCAGACTCCTTTGCAATATTCTCATCTTTTAGTAAAGCTTCAGTGATGGAGTGCCACAGGAAATATAGCTGATCCATTTTTCTTTCTCATCTACTCTTCATATATGATTCCATGGCTTCAAAGATCCCAATACGTGCCCTAACAAACTCCAGCATTCATCTGTCCTTTGGATGTATTCATTGTGTCTGACATTGTAACCTTGACCATTGTGACTTAAAGGTAAGGACACTTCACTTCCCTCATCCAGTAACCTGTGCCCTCATTCATTTCTATTCCAGTGAAAACTTGGTGTATTTAGAGGTACTAAAGGCATAAAATTCTATGCAAATAGTTTCTGACTTCACAAGTCCAATCATCATCATGTCCCATTTAAATTGTCTTCAAAATGTCACAGATTTTCACAGTACTAAATGTCTTCTTAGTTATCTCCCTAGATTTAGTGACCAATACTTTTAACCAGGATTTTTGTAATAATCCCTGCATGGTTATTTCTTATGCTTACAAATTTATTTTTAAATAAACTTTAGTATAAAATTGCAAACAAATCAAAAGTATTTTGTCTCTAAAGTACGTGAGAGTTTTATATAATTTAGGTGTTCAGGGAGAAGATTCAGTGGGTGAAGGCATGAATTGTACAAGCATGGAAACTAATCACAGATTCTCAGAACCCACATTACAAAAGGCCGTGGGGGCTGTGTTTCAGATCCAAAAACTCCAGCACCTCATAGACATAAATAGGAGAATCATTAGGGCTTATTGGCCAGCTAGTATAACTGAAAATGCAAACTCTATGCTTAGTGAGACACTCTATCTCAAGAGAATACAACAGAGTAATAGAGAAAGACCTTTTCCAGCCTCTGAACATGAGTAGGAGAATATGTACATCCACACATATACACATATAACACATGCACATATAACACATATATACACTATAAAATAAACAAGCATTTAAATGAATAAAACATAATCCAAGTGACTAACATCTAATCTTTAAATCCTGATATAGGCTTTTTTTGTCCCTCCCTAGTCAGCTGTTAAATTTTCAATCTTTTAATATCCTCAATGTTCTCATTACATCCCAGCTATTTCCGTTTCCTATTTTTCTGCTGTATCCTCTATCACTCTATGTTATTATATTTGACACTTGACATTCATAAGGATATCCAATTCAATTTAATATAATTTGGATACTTAAAAATACTAGTTAAAAGATGCATAGTTAAAGAAAAAGAGTAAAAATTAAAATCAATTTGGATATTTTAATAGTAAATATATATTTTAACAATATATATTCATATGTGCACATATAATTTATTTATTTTCATAAACTTCAATGAACCTTAAATAATTTCATTTTAGTATTTAATATTTTTTCCTTTTATTTTATTTTACAACACCATTAAGTTCTACATAACAGCCACAGATTCCCTTGTTCTCCCCCTTCCTGCCCCCTCCCCTTCCCCCCAGGCTATCCCCCATTCCCACCTCCTCCAGGGCAAAGCCTCCCCCACAGACTGAGATCAACCTGGTAGACTCAGTCCAGGCAGGTCCAGTCCCCTCCTCCCAGATTGAGACAAGCGACCCTGCATAAGCCCCAGGTTTCAAACAGCTAACTCATGCAATGAGCACAGGACCTGGTACCACTGCCTAGATGCCTCCCAAACAGTTCAATGAACCTTAAATAATTTCACTTTAGTATTTAATAATTTTTACAATCATAATGAAACTAAAATGGATTCTTGGCTTTCAGAATATCACCAAAAGCAAAATGGGAACAATAAAAGGCATTAATAAAATTCATTATTTCCCCAGTGTTCTTCTATTCCTTAAGTTCAGAAAAAAAGAATGGTTAGATGATTGTGATAATGAATAATATATAGATAAGATAGGTGGCTAGATATATAGATATGATATGGTAGGTAAATACAGATCATAAATAGAAGCCATATGATGAATTAACTCTTTTGATATAGAAGTGGGAAACTCAAGGATTTTATTGAATATTCTAGAAACAAGGAAAGTGCACAGTTCAGTTCAAACCTGACCACTAAGATCTAAAATCCAGGACAGTTAGTGGTTTTTATGACTAGTCTGAAATCCATCAGGCTTCAGACACAAACAACCCAATTTTTGAAATTGTGGCTCGAGCAGAGAAAGACAGACGTCTCAGATGAAGTAATCTGAGGAGAAACTTTTTACTCAAAGTATCTGCGATGTTTATCTCGTACTGATTGAGTCTGTTCCACTCTGATTAAAGAGGACAATCTGCCTTATTATTTCCAGTGTTCATCATCAAAAAACAGACTTACAGACAGGACAGAAGAATATCTGTCTAAATGTCAGCCACCAGGACCCAGTCATATTGACATATGAATCAGCTAGAATTCATTCTTCACACAATATCCAGGTTTCCTCTGAAAAAAAAAATAGGCTGATTTTCTTCCAGTAATACACATCCAAATTAACCTTTCAAAGTGTTAAGAAAAACATCTCAATCACTTCTGCTAATTCACAAACTCCTTACACACTAGCACCTGGCTACTGGCATGATGTCATTTCCATCTCCCTACTTCTTATACACTAGCTAGATTTCTGTCTCCTTCCTGAATGATAATTTCCTTAGTATAATTTTCTCTGAGTCATCTAAATGATGGGATCTTTTCTTTTGTTCATGTTTCAATATTCACAAGCTACCACTTCAAAAGGACCCTTTCTGACCATTTATCTAACTAGTACCCAGGTCATCTTGCTCCATTCTTTGCTGTTTATAATTTATTTCCTATCACTTAGCTACGCAAGTAGGAATGATTGTGATGAGGAGAGCCAGAAGCAATCTTCATCAAAATTTCCTTAGAGGAAAAGTACATAAGAGGAAAAAAAAATGTCACCTAAAACTTATTAATAATGTATATTTCTGTTTTACTCTTATATAGACAAATTATTCCATGGTGTTAGAATGACTAATTCAGGAGAATTGAAAATCACTACCACTTTTAAAAGGATCAACCTAACCACGAGCCTTTAAATCATGAACTACTGAAGGCAATAAATCATTCTTCCTCTCTACTCCATCTACACTTCCCCTGTGGCAGGTGAGTGTGTGTGTGTGTGTGTGTGTGTGTGTGTGTGTGTGTGTGTGTGTGTGTGTGTGTTTGTGTGTGTGTGTGTGTGTGTGTGTGATGTGATGTGAACTAATTTCACCTTTTGTTTACAACAAAGCTATTCTTTCCATATTCACGGGACATGGTAGTTCTAAACAAGAAAGGAAAAAAAAATCAATCCACTGTATCCCATGTGATTTCTTGAGGTTAAAACTAATTTGAAAATCCATGCATTGACACAGCTAAAATACACAATATTTTATACAGCTATACAAAACAAGATATAAAATGATATATAAAAAGGAACATGGGCTCACCATAACTCCAGTGGTACATGGCTCAGCCCTTGTCATCTCTTTTCAGAAGTTGTTGAAAATATTTTCTAACTCATTTGTTAATCACTTGAGTGCAAGACAAAAATTAGTGTACGTCAGGAAACAAACTACAAATGGCTTTTAAATAACTTGTTCTCACATATATAGTTAGAAATTCTAACTCTAGTGATCTAATAACCCCACAGCACCCTGTACCCAAATGATGACCTTTCTCCAAAGCCCACGTCATCAATAATATCGGTCTGAAGGCTCTAGTCCTAGTAGTTTCAGACTCTAGGTCACTGTAATTACTGTTACAGGGCCACCAATGCTCGACTCTATGTATACCTAGCCCATAACCAATGCCTCCAGGCAGCAAGTTGTCAAAAGTCAGAATGACTTCTCCTTTCATTTTCTCAGTTGTGCTGGAAACATATTACCTCTTTTATCTTGAAATTCTTCAGTGAACAGCAACTCAAGAACCTAGAAGTCCAATCATGAAATAGAGATGATTGGAGGGGATCAGATCTATAAGTCTAACCTCAGTAGCTTTTAATTTTAATTGAGCAATTGATGCTTTAAGTAAATGGGCCAGAGATAAAAGATGAAAACTGTCCTTCACCACAGTGGGCTATGCATGTTGTCCATCTAGACTGTTTACATCAATTTCAGAGGCTGATTATCTCCTTACTCCAACTACCTGAGAAGAAATATTTAATAGTGTTTTGTGATTATTAATACATTTGCAGACATGCAGAACAGGCAAAGTAGATGAGGGTATTTGAAGTGTTCCATATCGCTCTTATCATAGGAAAATTTTAACATTGAAAAACTATTACTTTATGAAATTTTAATATTCATATGCATTTTTAATATTTAACAATTTGGCTATGCTTGCAAATTCCCAACCACTTCCATTTCCCAAGCTCTGTTCGCACCAGGGAATGAATGTGCCTGTATCCACACCCTTCAACCCTGGCTGTGAAAGTCAGAGAATAGTTAGAGGTAACAGCTAATTTGGAGGAAAATTTTAGCCACTTCCTATGAAACCATTCAATTAGCAAAGAAAGGCAGCTTTGGCGTCATTGATTGTGCCTTGACCTAGTGACAGCCCATGAAGCAGAGGAAGGGCAAACCCTATCAGTAGCTTAGCAACCAGCACATTTTCCTTCCACTTAAGGTGAGCTTCTATTCAGCAGCAGTTCCGGCACTGTTGACGTCCATCTGGCTGAGCAGCTTCCTTCCTCTTCTCAAAGAGGAAGACCCTATAATTATGTGCTTACCCATGATCTAGATGTCAGGGATTAAACTTCTAAAAGCAATATCTCTTCTAGTTGACTGTGTTCCAACAAGTGAGCACAGTCCCTGAATTAGAGCCCCTGTAAAATGCTACATGGTCACAAGCCCTTTATTCTCTCTCTATGACGCTTGTAGTCTCTTTTCTAAAGTGTGTCTCCTGTTCAGATAGCTGCAGTGGTAAGACAGGGAAGTGAAAAAGAAGTAATAGAAATGCACAAATGTAATCATATTACCTAGTAGTTTTGTTCACCAGGACAGAAAACATATGGGCAACATTTTTATAATCCTTCTGGTGACTTGAATTTAAGGCAACATTTGAAGATAAATGGTTGGTTTTAATAGTCTACTGATAATTATTATCTTACAATAAAATTAAAATAACATCGGTTTTAAGTAAGTCTTAAAACAAGTTAAGACAAATAAATTTAATGAATTTTTATTTTGCTGAAAATGACAGTACTAGAAACACTATGCCATTTGGTTTTCAAAAATCCTATATACATTTGAGATTTTTGTGTTATAAGTAGAAAAATGGTTTCTATTTGGGGGGATTATAATATAATTGCAACGTTTTTCCCTTCAAATTCCTGGCTCCCCTTCTCCACTAATTGTATTGCATACATATGTAAAATATATGAAACCTCTATTTGATGGTAGCAGGTTTTTAATTGTACCCTGATCTTAAACATATTCTAATCATAGCCAAATGACTTTGCTAGCAACTCACAGAAGATAAATGATTTCTTTAGAATATTGACTTGCATGCATGAAAATAGAGATAAAGTTAGTTTGTTCTCCATGTGTAATGAGCTGATCATTCCTGAAATGTCTCCCATTTATGGATCCTGACTCTAAAAACTAGACAATCAACTCTTTGCTAATAAATATGACATGCAGGATAGATAGGCATTGTTTAACTCTGGTTTTTAACACTATTCATATGGTGAACTATAGGAGCAAATTCACATCAGGTTATTTTTATCAAACGTTCCATGAGACTTAAAAAAAAGTGAATGTTTAGCTCTGCATTCTTCAATACATATATCTTTGTTTATTAAAGTTTTTTTCCTCTACATGAAACATGTATGGTATTTTACACACAGTCTGATTGCTCTACAGCAAGCTCTGCTTTATTTTTTTTTTATGTCACTATCTCAAAGAACAAGTGTGAGGTGAGGAAAACTGAAACTGGAAATGATGTGTAAATGGTGGATTGCTGATAAGCTGTGCAGCTCATGTACAATTTACTGACATTATGAATGTGTTTTTAGGAAGGAAGGAAAAAGAGAATCAGGGCACTTTGGTGCAGCTGGACAGCACAGCTAGAGAAGAGAATACAGATGACTACAAGAGCTGGATACTGCACACAAAAACTCTGCAAGGGTACCCAACTTGTTTGTATTCAGATGCACATTTAAATCTATTCCCAAACCTCCAGGAACACAAACTATTATCTGTTCTCAACTATAAGGCTGGACTTTAAGGACAATAAAGTGCTCATAAAGCAGTTAACAGTCATAGTTTCTATCATGTTCTTCCATTGTTCCTTTCAGAGTTTCCTTATCCTTGGACAATGCTTGGGAATGTATGGGCTGTATTGTATGTAGTGCCTTACTTGGATAACTCATGCTGTTATCTACTGGTGATATATTCACAGTAGATTTATAGCTGTTTAGCTGCTACTGCTGTGAAAAGGCCACTTCAGATTAACACTTGGAGCAGAAGCAGCATGAAATACACTGGTAGATGCTGGAGATTAAGAACGCAGTCCTTGCCCTTATTTGAACAAGCAACCTTTACTGTTTCTAGAGTATAGACTGTTTTAATACCACTTTTCTTTGAACTCATAAGGTTTTAAGCACAAACTGGCTAGTGCCCACATTTTGATGCATCCCTTTAATGGAACTTATGGGTTTCTTTAACATATGTGTGTGGCTAGGGGATGGTTCCCAGTGATTCAGTTCAATAGAAGTCTGAGTGTGTCAGAGGAGGTATTTTATCAATACAGCTAAGTTTATAATTAATTCATATTCAGTACAGGGAATGACCCTAAACAATCTGTAGGGAACATGTGAACCAGCTCAATGGCCTTGGGGTGCAGCTGTGAATCTCTAGAGATGAGGAAATTTTGTCTGTGATGAGTAGCTTCACACCAAGCACTCTAGTCTTCCTTTCAATGTGGTCAGTCTGCAGATTTTGGAATTTGGAATTTGCTATCTCTCTCTCTCTCTCTCTCTCTCTCTCTCTCTCTCTCTCTCTCTCTCTCTCTCTCTCTCTCTCTCTCTCTCTCTTCCTTGCCTTTGTTTTTTACCTTGTTCCCTAGTTATGTTTTTCTAGTTGAATCATGCTTCCTAGCCACACTCCCACTCTTCCTCTCTTTGAATCACACAGTGCCTGAAATTGTTTAAAGAGTATCAAGTTTCAGCAGGTTTGCAATCTGTCACAACTTGTCCTCAGACCTCTTCCTCATGTCCTATAAATGCATCAGGATCCCACTTTCTAGATCCCACTTTGATACATATCACATGCTCATAAATCCTTGCAAAGATATTACCTGAAGTGTAACAAAAATAGTATTATTCAAAAGAAGCTGGAATTTAGCCAAGAATTATTAACTACACAAGAGCCAACTTTCTAAGGAATTCTACAAAAGCAACAAGATGATACAGGCAAGTTTCATATTTTTAGTAGTAGCCAATACTTCTGTATAGATGAATATGGAATTAATTATATTTCCCTTTTGATTTGAAGCTATTTCGTTGAGTAATGGAAACTGAAGCTGAGGTTTAGTGTTTTAAATTGAAATGTTCCATGTGGTAAACATTTTATTGAAATATGACCAGCTACTGCTGTGAAAGTTTATTGATTTCTCTCCAAAGTCCATAATAGGTCTCAGCAATGATCATTAACAAAGTAAATGACATTTTTTTTTTTGTAAATTTTATGAGCATTCAAACTACGGAATGACAGAATTCAGAGTATCTTAAATTTAGTCGACCAGTTTAACATTCTTAAGTAATTTGTAAGTTGAAACCTGTATTTAGAAATATATTTTAATGTGATATAATACTTTTGTTTATTTAATATAAAATTCATGCCTCACTTTCTGTGGGACTTCAAGGGGTTAAGGGGTCGTGATTTGGGGAAAGTGTCAGCCAGTCCATGGTGTGTCTAATATAGCTGATATAACCTTAGGAAAATCTATAATCCAAAGACAATCAAGGTGTAGCTCTAACCATCCCCAGGACTCATAGTGTGAGAATCAGTGTGCAGGGTAGACATATGTCCATTGAATCAATTACTATAAATGAGACCACCAATGTTCATTAACAGCCTTTCAGTAATTTCGTATATGCAGAGTGTTTCTGAGAATGAGAACTTCTGCAAGTTTGTATTATAGCAGACTGGAAGTCAAAAAATAATGTTCTGATTGTGAGAAGCAAAATTGAGTTTGTTTTTATTTTTTGATAACGATTTCATAATACATTTGGAAAAACATCTGCTTAGTTATCGGTCAATAAATGTAATGTTGAAGGCCTTGAAACTATAGCCAAACATTCCAATACTTTTAAGTCCTGTTTTTGTTGTTGTTGTTTGTTTGTTTGTTTTCTGTTGAGAACTCTACATGTGATACTTGGAAAACTCTGCTTTGATACTTGGAAAAATACTTTGGCTTCAAACAAGAGGCCCAGTTATTAGATGAAATGGTTCAGATCTGGGTATTGTCACAATGGAAAAAAGTAGGCCCTCCAATTTCTCACTGTGGCAAAGCCAGGGTTTTGGACATGATGTTCTCTCATTTTGAAGGAACATATTTTAAGCAGTAGAAAAGAAAATTCAGTTCCAGATCATTGAAAAAAATTTATGTTTTATTTTATGTATAAAATATTAATACCCAATTGATGTTAGAACTCATGGACAGGTTTGTTCTGTTGTTTCTGATTGGTCAGAGGAGAAATTTGCCTTTCATAACTTTTAGAGTAAAAGATAGGTTTTTGGAATTTAAATTGTTGAAACATAGACTAAATATAAGAACAATTTCCTCATATATATTTTTCTTTGATTTATAGACAATTTTTATAATTTTGATAAATTAATCTGGAAATTATTGATTATGGGTAACATAAAGAGAAAAGATGAAAAATATAATTTATTCTAATACCTTCTGTAAATTTAAAAGACCAGGATTCTCATAGCGTTAAGAAAAGAAAATAAGTAAGAAGTCACATAGTTACTTGCAAGCTCTTAGTATTTAGTGTGACACTTTTTGTAAGAGTATAATACAGTAGCACATTCAATGTATATATATATATAAAATTAATAAATAATTAATATATAATATTAATATATCAGTTTCTATAATTTTAAAAATAGTACTCAATTTTGGGTGCCAATTTCTTAAATACCAATAGTTAAAGAAGTTACTTGAATATCTAATTCCTAGTGCTTAATATAAGATATAGTTCTAAGAAATTTATATATATATATATATATATATATATATATATATATATAAATTTGTAGCACTTTAACCTCTAACTTGAGATATCCACTCCCTGTTTCCTAAAGCTTCCGGGTCTTTCAGAGAAAATATGCTAGACAATATGTATGACACCAGTCACACTAAGTTTAGTACGCAACTGCTAGTAATCTCAGAAGAGCTTCCTGGAAGAAACACATTTTAGTTGTGAACTATACTAATCATAAAACAGCTGCAACTTAGTAGTTCCTGTAAGGATTTTGCATTCTAATTAAAAACCTGATGACTCAGACCTTTGTTTCCATCCAAAAGATTTCTCAGTACAAAAGAAGTTAGAAATAGATGATGAATTGTCCACTGAAATTCACCATTGTTACTGTGGAAGTGTTAGATAAGTACAGAAAAAAAAATGATTGCATTTTAAATGTCTACCTATGGTATAGGAGACTAATTTTGTCCCGAGACTGAACACTTGACTCAGAAACTATTCTTTCTTGACAAGCATATTGCTCAGCCAATTCAGGTGGTAGAAAAGAAAGTTCCTTTGGCAGAGAGTTCAAAGGATATTTTTCTAAGCCACACCAAGCAACAATGCAATATCTAGTACCTGAAGAAGCTTCTCATGAGAAAGAAGTGTCTATCATTCTGAAAGTATGAACAAGATATTCCCTCGGGTCAAGGCAAAGACTATGAGTGATTGAATTGCAGTAACACTCAAGTGTAGAAGAAGAGAGAATGGAGAGCTAATGATAGTTAGCAAATTGTTTCACTTTTCCTATGAAAGAAAAACAAATTCAGGAAATTACCTGGAGTCTTCAGCCTTTGATAGAACTTTATTACGAAAAGAAATTTAAATTTACAGAAAATGTCATAGAGTCAAGTCTTTCATGAAAGCTGATAGCTAATTTGAAAGAACTCTAATGCATAATGTTATTTTTTTTATTTCTAGTAGGTATCAGTTGAAATCTAGACTGTAGTTATCTAGATTTGTAGATAGCTGTAAATGCTTTACTTGAGCTTACACTTCTATATTGAATTGTTCTTATTTTTATCAGCACTTATTTTAATTCAGAAGAGACTCTTTCGGAACTTCTAGTGACTTGTCACATGTCACAGAGCAGGAGACCCAGTTCCTGGCACCCTAACCAGTCAAATCAATTCTATCACACCCTCGCTTTCTCTAGACTGGGTAAACAGCATAGAGTCTCTTTTGGTTTTCTTATCTCCTTGGGAAATTAAAGAATAATTAAATTCAACTTAACTTCATTAAAAGCTTTAGGAAACTTTAAACTTAAGTAAGATAATGAAGATATCAGCACGACTGTCTGGATTTTCTTGTTTATTTGCTAATCACTAAAATATATATTTTGTTGCAAAATGTTACTTCACAGTTTTATACCAAAAGCTAAAATTGTAAGTGTTCTTGATAAGGAATATTAATATATTCATGTTATTTGAAAATAGATAACAGGCCAGAGTAAATAGTAGAAACGAACTTAGGAATGAAGTAAAATTTCAGGTTCAGCCAGGAATCCACACCCTTCCATTGTACTAGAGATTCATGAATCAAGGAGCATCACTCATCCCCAGGTGTGAACCTGCCTGAACTGGCTTAAGATTTTTATCATTAAAGAAATTCTCACTTATGAGTAAGATGAATTATATAGCTCCAAGAAACCTATCATGAATTATTTTCTCTTGTGGACAACTTTCTAAAATGTGTATTTTTCTAAAGAATGTTTTGTCAGTTCAAAACTCAGAAATTTATCATTACTTATATTACCTCAGTTAATACAAATAACACAAGGTATCTCCATAGAGAGCATGAGATTTAAGGCTCAAAGATCTTCAATTCTACATAAACGTATATGCCTGTGGTAATAAGAAAAAGTTAATGATCCCTCAAATGGCCATAATTATTAGAAGTCTCATTTGAGGATTTGTGTGAAGGAAAACAACATAAATACAAAATATTTATCACAGTATTATCTAACAAATAACAGATATTATAGGTTTAAAAGTGCTTCTGAGGTCCTATAACTAAAATTTAAACTGTATTCAATTGTGTCACTCAAAGAAACACTGCTTCTTTCTAACAACCTAGAGAAAAGCCCTAAGTTTTGAACATATGCCTATTTGGTTGAGCATATAGCATCTTTCAAATATGATTGTCTAAGCCTAGGCTTTGTTCTTTAAATCTGTCTATATATATTGTAGAATTTGATACATAAGCCCAGTGTTTGTAATGTCCCAAATAATCTTCTGTTTATGTGCCTCAAAATATTGAACAGTGTTAGTGCTTTGTTATATACACACCATTCTTAATAATTTTATTTTTAATTTATACATAATTTTCCAGGATTCTACAATAACGTCAAGTGTTAAACACAATGTGTGTGATTTCAACTCCCTCACTCCTATTTACTCTTGGTTCTATATATATTCCTGCATTTGACTTCCAGATGAACATCCAATTTTAACTCCTTTCAGGTCACTCAGATCTTACTTGTCTTGGCCATTGTCCTCTTCATAGACTGCAAAATAAAATGCAGCATGGATTCTAAGTCCTATAGAGTTGGGTGCTGTGTTAGTCACCTTCAAATGTGACTAACATGTTGTCTTGGATATTATGAAAGCCTTAATAATGTAGTAAATATTATTCATTTGACTAAGCAAATAATTGACACTAAAATGTGAATAAATTTTTTTTACATGGAAGTTGGAACATCTGTTAATATTTTAGTAGTGAAATATATATTAGAAACAAAGTCCTGATGGACCAATCATGATTTCTTAATGATCCATGCTATAGCTGAAATGTTCCCTAACTGGTGCTAAAATAGTACCTAGACTGCAGTTAAAATAGTATCTTTTTTTAAATTTAATTTAATTTTACATATCAGCCATGGATTCCCTTGTTCTCCCCCCTCCCCCCTGCTTTACCCCTAGCCCACTCCCCATTCCCATCTCCTCCAGGGCAAAAACTCCCCTGGGGATTGAGTTCAACCTGGTAGATTCAGTCCAGGCAAGTCCAGTTCCCTCCTGCCAGGCTGAGCCAAGTGTCCCTGTATAAGCCCCAGGTTCCAAACAGCCAGCTCATGCACTGAGGACAGGTCCCCGTCCCAGTGCCTGGATGCCTCCCAAACAGATCAAGCTAATCAACTGTCTCACTTATCCAGAGGGCCTGATCCAGTTGGGGGCTCCTCAGCTATTGTTTAATAGTTCATGTGTTTCCATTCATTTGGCTAATTGTCCCTGTGCTTTTCCCAATCTTGGTCTTAACAATTCTCACTCATACAAACCCTCCTCTTCTTCACCAATTGGACTCCTGGAACTCTACCTGGGGCCTGGCCAAGGATCACTGCATCCGGTTCCCTCAGTCATTGGATGAGGTTTCTAGCACAACAATTAGGGTGTTTGGCCATCCTAGCACCAGAGTAGGTCAGTTCAGGATTTCTCTCGACCATTGCCAGTAGTCTATTATGGAGGTATCTTTGTGGATGTCTGTGGACCTCTCTAGCACTTTGCTTCTTCCTATTCTCATGTGGTCTTCATTTATCATGGTCTGTTTCCTTGTTCTCCCTCTCTGTTCTTGATCCAGCTGGGATCTCCTGCTCCCCTGAGCTCTCTTTCCCTCGACCCTTGCCCTTCATTACCCCTACTCACGTCCAGGTTGTTCATGTAGATCTCATCCATTTCTCTGTCATTGGGCAATCCCTGTGTCTATCTTGGGGTCCTGCTTTCTAGGTAGCCTCCCTGGAGTTGTGAGTAGGAGTCTAGTCATCTTTGTTTTATATCTACAATCCTCCTATGAGTGAGTACATACCATGTTTGCCTTTCTGAGTCTTGGTTACCTCACTCAGGATGATTTTTTTCTAGATCCATCCATTTGCTGCAAACCTCATGATGTCATGATGTTTTACTCTGCTAGGTAGTATTCCATTGTGTATATATGTACCACATTTTATTTATCCATTCTTCAGGTGAAGGGCATCTAGGTTGTTTCCAGGTTCTGGCTATTACAAACAATGCTGATATGAACATAGCTGAGCAAGTACCTTTGTGATATCATTGAGCATTCCTTGGGTATATGCCAAGAGTGGTATAGCTGGATCTTGGGGAAGATTGATTCCCAATTTTCTAAGAAAGCACCATATTGATTTCCAAAGTGGTTGTACAAGCTTGCATTCCCACCAGCAGTGGAGGAGAGTTCCCCTAACTCCACATCCTCTCCAGCATAAGGTGTCTTCAGTGTTTTTGATCTTACCCATTCTGATAGGTGTAAGGTGGTATCTCAGAGTCGTTTTAATTTGCATTTCCCTGATGATTAAGGATGTCGAGCAATTCCTTAGATGTCTTTCAGCCATTTGAGCTTCCTCTGTTGAGAATTCTGTTTAGTTCAATAGCCCATTTCTTTTTTTTTTTTTTTTTGGTTTTTCGAGACAGGGTTTCTCTGCGTAGCTTTGTGCCTTTCCTGGAGCTCACTTGGTAGCCCAGGCTGGCCTCGAACTCACAGAGATCCACCTGGCTCTGCCTCCCGAGTGCTGGGATTAAAGGCGTGCGCCACCACCGCCCGGCTCACAATAGCCCATTTCTTAATTGGACTGTTGGGCATTTTGATGTCTAATTTCTTGAGTTCTTTATATATTCTGGATATCAGTCCTCTGTCAGATGTGGGGTTGGTGAAGACCTTTTCCTCTTTATTCTGTAGGGTGTTGCTTTGCCTTGTTGACCATATCCTTTGCTTTACAAAAGCTTCTCAGTTTCAAGAGGTCCCATTGTTTAATTGTTTCTCTCAGTGTCTGTGCTACTGGTGTCATATTTAGGAAGTGATCTCTTATGCCAATGTGTTCAAGACTACTTCCTACTTTCTCTTCTATCAGGTTCAGAGTAACTGGATTTATGTTGAGGTCTTTGATCCACTTGGACTTAAGTTTTGTGTACAGTGACAGATATTTGCAGCCTTCTACCTGATGATATCCAGTTATGCCAGCACCATTTGTTGAAGATGCTTTCTTTTTTCTATTGTAAAATTTTGGCTTCTTTGTCAAAAATTATATGTTCATAGATGTGCGGGTTAATGTCAGGGTCTTCAATTCGATTCCACTGGTCCACATGTCAGTTTTTATGCCAGTACCAAGCTGTTTTTATTATTGTAGCTCTATAGTAGAGCTTGTGGTCAGGGGTCATGATGCCTCCAGATGTTGCTTAATTGTACAGGATTCTTTTGGCTATCCTGGATTTTTTGTTTTCCATATGTATTGGGGAAATTATATGGGCCAATCCACGTAGTTAAAAGGAAGATTTATTTATTGGGTGACTTACAATTGAAGGAATAGATAGGTTACGGGGGTCTGGGGAAGGTGTATCGCAATCCAGCGGTGTTCTCTGGAGCTCTGCTCAGTCAACCTCCACCATCCAGGGTCCCGGAACAGAGAGAGCGCTTGCCCATCCAGGTCTCGGGTCTCCAGATGCCTCCCTTGGCCCTGCCTCGTAGGTGTGACAGTTGCCAGAGTCTCAATGGGGGTTGGAACTTCCAGAACCAAGCTGGAATAGCTACCCACTACACATATGAAGTTGAGTATTATTCTTTCCAGGTCTGTGAAGAATTGTGTTGGTATTTGATGGGGATTGCATTGAATCTGTAGATTGCTTTTGGTAAGATTGCCATTTTTACTATGTTAATCCTGCCTATCCATGAGCATGGGAGATCTTTCCATTTTCTGACATCTTCTTCAATTTCTTTTGTCAGGGACTTAAAGTTCTTGTCATATAGGTCCTTCACTTGCTTGGTTACTGTTACTCCAAGGTATTTTATATCATTTGTGGCTATTGTAAATGGTGATGTATCTCTGATTTCCTTCACAGCCTGTTTGTCAATTGTATATAGGAGGAGCACAGGACCCATCTTTCTGCTGCATACAAGAAGCACTCCTCAAATTCAAAGATAGACACTACCTAAGAATAAAAGGCTGGAATAGTATCTTAACTGTAGTTGAAAGAGTATACTTCTATTGAAGATAGTAACTGACAATACATACCAAATATCCTTCATCAAGGATCAACCTTACATCTGGTATGAGAGAAGAACAAATTATATCTTTGGATATCAATAATGCTGCAATTCTGATTTTAGAACCTCTTTCCTCTATTTTAAGAACTTTTTATTTGTAAAGATATGGATGGTTGCTTAGGTGGTAGAGAATGAAATTTCAAAGGACAGTAGCTGTTTGTACCAGAGGAACAGGTGGACATAGGAAGAATTTCTCACGTTCTTGTATCTATGTGTGTGTTCAGCACACTAACCACATAAGACTATCTACATTACAAGTTATTTCAGATCAGGTTTAGAGCACCTGGCATGAATTGTGTCTTATGGAGCAAGCCTCAAATCCAATCAGAGACAGTTGGTAATCCTCATCACAGAGATGCCAATACTGAAACCAATGGGTATATCTTGCCTAGCAGGTTTGTACTGCACCTCCCAGGATTCACAGCTGCATAAGATTTAATGAGTATTCTTCCCAGGAGGCTGTGTATCACCTTCTGGCATTATATATGGTATCTAGCCGCGAAGGAGCTACCAGTTAACAATCCCAACTTTGTTTTTCTATATCCTATACCAAGGTGTGTGATGTCTTCAACAATGAAAACTTAGTTCTAGTGAACACTCAGAGCAACTACAATGTAACCATCTGCCTTGTTTGCAGAATAGGGGGAAACATTCTGATGAATCTTGAAATCTCTCTTTCTCAACTGGCCATTAAAATCATCATTTCTAAATGTGAAAGATAATTATTTTAAAAATTGTACTTTTCATATTTTTTAAACATTTTTCTTGAATACCTTGTTGCTAATGAGGTAATGAGATCATAAAACTTCCATAAATTATCCAAAGTATGTTTCTATGAAGCTAAATGCAATATAGATATCAACAATAGCAAAACACTAAGCAGAATAACAAAACATACTTCAGAACTTATATAATGCTTTAATTAATAGTCTAACCTGAGGTGTCTAACTCAGTCAGGTGTCCAACCTGAGAAATATTTCATAACTTATTATTATGGCTTCAAAGAGGCAAGTATAAATTTTGACTTTTAGCTCATTCATTCTGGTATTATTAGAAAGACCACTAGAAGGGAAAATACCCAAAAGTATCTAATATCTATATCAGAAAAATATAAAATTATCAATCACAACTTATGATCCAGTATTAATTTTACCCTTTCAAGAAAACCATTTCCTGATGCTTAAGTTTCCACTAACTGTACACCTGAAAGCCAAGACTAAAGATGGCCTCCTTCAATAGTTAGTTGGCTCAGATTTTTCATTACTGTACAGAACCTTTGAAGTAAGAGGAAATTGTGCCCTCTGGGTGACCTCTGTGTTTGGGTAAATTACCTTCTTTCTGTGTGAATTCTCAAGTATGCATATAAATAGGAATGTACGTGAACTTGAGAAGACATTATTGGCACTCTGTGTTTTTCATACAAGCTGTGTATGCCTGAGGCAAAACATCTAGCTGTATTTCATACTAAAGTTAATAGAATTTTATGAAATATTTTCATGATATGCCTTTAAATATTTTTTCAATACAGCAGGGAAATACTGCTGACCATTTAAATATTTCTTTCTGAAACAGAGCCAGCATCTGGCATTTAGCTTGTGAAATGAATCCTGTCTCTTTCCAGATGTCTCTTTCGAGTGGCTGCCATTCACCTCTGATTAGTATGCACCTTTGTGATTTGAGTCAAGATGAGATCCATGGTCAGGATTTCCAGTTCCCCAAATATGAGCATTTGTAAGTTGTCCCTAAAATATAAATATCATAACACCAAAACTCGCAGCAAAATCAAACAACAAATGATTGATGTTCTGAGTTTATTTTCGATAGTAGTGCTGTGGTTGTTTATAGAATCAAGATATTCAACAAAGGCAGCACACTGTCTTAAGTGTATATCACATGTCTTAAAAATCACTTAGTCTTCTTTGAATTTATGCTTACTGCATATGGGACAGACCAAAAATAATATACCTTTAGGTAATTTTAGTATTTTTGTAAAATCCTATAAAAGTTTAGTTTAATATTAAATTTTCTGAGTAACTATGTATAACATAAAAATCATAACACTGGTTATTTTACTAGTGATAGTTTGTTATATTCACTACAAAAATAAGATTTCTTCTTGGTCTTTTTAACTTTGTGGCACTTTTTGATCTGATTTATTATATTCCATAGTTATGAACTTCTGAACAACATTATGATTGACAAATCATGAAATTGAATATTATTAATGTTGGCAGCAATGTTGACTCCAGAAAATTCTCAGTACAGGCAATTACAATGGACTTTAGCTTTTCACTTCTAAATCAGTTTTTCCTTCATTAGTTTGATGCTAAAGATTTTTGGTTTACAAATGTCCCAACATATTGTATACCTCTACATTTAATGTCTGAATTTCAATTTATTCCATTGTGACTATTGTGATATCTTCTTAGTGCTATGAGAAAATTATAAAACCTGTAAGGACATCTTCTTATTTTTAAAATATTCTTGTTAAATATAACCTTTGATTTTTCAAGTGGATTGGAAGATGCAGATTATAAGAAGACAAATTATATGAATGGAAGAAGCAATGTATATTAGCACCCACACAAATACACTTGAGTGGAAATATACATTCATTCACATTTCAAATTTTCTGCATCCAGTGAGTGATATAAAACTCCACTTACCGAATGTGGCTTTAAACTAAGGTACCACAAGTGCCACCAAAGTCCATCCCAGGACCAAATAGTTACCTGGTTTTAAAGTTGATTTTAAAGTTGCTTCATCAAGGCATCCTTGAGCATTTAGATTTTGTTCATCAAACCTCTTTTTTTGATGAATTATTTGACCTTGGGTACTTCAGGCAAACAACTATTCTCCCTATATGATTTCCTTCTGTCCTTGTAGTTAAAAAAGTGTGGCAGTCTCTCACCTAAATTTTATTACAACTCTCAGCCAAGATATTACTAGTGACACTACCCATTTCCTATTTATCAACAGATAAATACTGATTGAACAAAAGTGAAATTCCTCATTATTTGAAATTGAGTGAGAATGATTTAGTGTTGTTCAACTGTGCTTACAGACAGAGAGAGAGAGAGGAGAAAGAGAGAGAGAGAGAGAGAGAGAGAGAGAGAGAGAGAGAGAGAGAGAGAGAGAGAGAGAGACGTTGGCTCCTCTGCCCTTTGTTCTGAGGTCAACATTATGGATGTATTTCATGTGCATTGGGAGAGAGGGCTTAATATCACCATGTATCAATATTAGCAATGGGAATGGAGAGAGCCCCAGTGTACACTGGGGGTGGGAGTTTAGGCAGTCGTATGAAATCTTAGTAGCTGCTTTTGAAATACAAAGATTTGAAATTAATATGACATTAAATTGTAATGAAACAAACTGAACACTGATATACAGGCCTTTTTTTGGTGTTGAGCAAGTGATTTCCATCCTAGAAGCTCCTATCACAAACAGTGCATTCATAAAAAAAAACAACTGCATAAAAATACAGAATATAAAAATGCAGACACTTAGCAGTGTCTATGGTGCCTGAGTTGGCTGATATTCAAAAATAAAACACAAAACAACCAGAATGAAAATTGCCCTTAGAAAATCTGCTTTAATTATTTCAGTCAGACAATGTGGTATCCAAGGACCTAGTCTCATGATCAGGTTTGTCTCCTGAATGCTGGTAATGAAGAATCCCTACCTGCAATGCTGGGTTAGTGTGAAGCATTAGAATGAAGGCAGGTGGATACTGGCATAGATAAAAATGAATAGCAGGTATTAGAGGGCAAAAATATATGTGACTGGAAGTGATGATTAGGATCATTTAGTTTTAGCTTAGTGTTTTGAGACTCCTAAAAGTGGGAGTAGTTAGGAGTCTTCTATAATCTAAATGTTTGAAGAAAACTATAAAGTCTTGGGTGTTATAATAAATTTTGCTGTCATAAAATATGTCTACTGCATGGCTGATAAGAAACAAAGAATTTCCATCGCATCTGAGGTGCCTTTTATCCAATACTCAGTACCAGAATGGAAAATACAAATTCCATGCAACCGGGGGGGGGGTAGTGGAGAAAGTCACTTACACAGTTTCTGGACTGTCTTCCAAAATGATAAAAACACCGTTAATATCTCAGTTTCATATAATTTAATACATTATATATTGGTAGGTATCATTATACAGATAAGTTTAAAAAATTCCATACATAGGCAAGATGCGAGAAGATGAAAAACCACACAGACATATGTGTGGGTAACAACAATTAATGAAAAGAGAGAACTATGAACCAATAGCTGAGGAGCCCCCAACTGGATCAGGCCTCTGGATAAGTGAGACAGTTGATTAGCTTCAACTGTTTGGGAGGTACCCAGGCAGTGGGACCAGGACCTGTCCTTAGTGCATGAGTTGGCTGTTTAGAACCTGGGGCTTATGCAGGGACACTTTGCTCAGCCTGGGAGAAGGGGACTGGACCTGCCTGGACTGAGTCTACCAGGTTGAGCCAAATCCCCAGGGGAGTCTTTGCCCTGGAGGAGATGAGAATGGGGGGTGGGCTAGAGGGAAAGGGGGTGGGAGGGGGGAGGACAGTGGAATCCATGGCTGATATGTAAAATTAAGTTAACTTATAAAATAAAAATTAAAAACGAAGAAAAGAGAAGCCATTAATTTGAAAGGGAGAAAGGAGAGGTATATAGGAAGGTTGGAGGAAGAAAGGAAAGGAGGTGTTGTAGTTATACTATAATCTCAAAAATAAAAAATAATTTTAATAAATATTTTTATTTTATAATTAATTTAATTTTACATATAAGCCACGGATTCCCTTGTCCACCCTCCTCCCACCCCCCAGCCTCCCCCCCATCTACTCCCCATTCCCATCTCCTCCAAGGCAAGGTCTCCCCTGGGGATTCAGCCCTGCCTAGTAGATTCACTGGAGGCAGGTCCAGTCCCTTCCTCCCTGCACGAAGACTGAGCAAAGTGTCTCAGCATAGGCCCTAGGTTCCAAAAAGCCAGCTCATGCACCAAAGAAATAACTTTAACTTAAAAAGTACACAGAATTTTTGAGAAATATTTTAGGAGATATTAGTAGTCACATTAAACTTTGACACATTTTGGTAGCAATTACAGGGTCCACTGATACTCTTCTTAACTCCTGCGAGGTTTATTGTGTGATTCTCCTCATAACAAGTCAATTCACACAAACTCAGCTCACAGTATTTCTGACTGAGTGTATATAAGACCAACAGAAAGTCTTCATATGTGGTGATATTTTGTGTACCCTAATAAACTTGCCTGAGGATCAGAGGATAGAACCAGCCACTAGATTAGACATAGAGGTCAGGCAATGGTGGCACATATCCTTAATCCTATCACAGAGGAGGTAGAGATCCATCTGGATCTCTGTGAGTTCAAGGTCACACTGGAAACAGAGCCAGGCAGTAGTGGCACATACCTTTAATTCCAGCACTAGGAAGCACACATGCCTTAATCTCAAAAAGTGATATCTGGGCAGAGAAAGGTATATAGGGCATGAGGAAACAGAAACCCACTCTCTTTAGGCTGAGGATCTCATGGAGGTAAAAACTAGTGGCTGGCTGCTCTGCTTCTCTGATCTCTCAGCTTTCACCCTGGTATCTGGCTCTGGGTTTTTTATTAAAAGACCATCTAAGATTCGAACAACATTAATTACTCTCACACTGAGCACTCTACTCTACTGAGCACAATTCATTGCATGATGGGCACAGTTCATAGAATCATTATGAAGAGATAGATAGATAGATAGATAGATAGATAGATAGATAGATAGATAGATAGATAGATGAAAGATAGATAGATATAGATATATGTAGGAAATCAAAACTAAGATGTAACACACATGAAGTGACTTTAGCATTGTCAAACTTTCATACTAGGGAGGGGGATCCATAAGAAATCAAAAGACAAAATCAAAAAGGCAAATTATATATAACATGGAAAATGGTAAATACTTTGGGAAATAGAAATGACAAAGGACATTTGATATAAGGGGGTGAAGGGAGGGAGAATCAATTTCAAGTAGGGTTCCTTGTAGACCATTAAGCAATAACAAATATCATGTCCTGTCAAATGCATTTTTGCTACTGAAATATATGGTGAAGAAAATGGTCTAAGTACATTGTTGATATTCCAGCCAGAGAGGCAATAATCTTTATTATGTAATGCATCATGCACTAGAGATGTCACAGGGGAGAGAATTTTCAAAACGGGCTCTTCTGAACACTAATATAGATGTGAGTGTTTTTTATAAAGTGGTATTTGCTCTACAGAACTCATGCAGTTGCTCAGCAGAATACTGCAGAATATCGATCTTCCAGCAGCTCCTGCTTTCTGACTTCATTATAGAGATCCATCTATCTCATGAAGCAGGAGGGAGAATGGGAGTGAGTGGGTGAAGGAGGTCAGCATAATAAATAACTAGTTCCCGATTTGGCTTCTCTCTGGAATCAGGTACTCTTGAATACTGGGGCCATTTTCTACCTGGCTGGTACACTGAGGCATCCATCAGCTATTTATTGTAATAAAGGGGAAAGTACTCATCCTGCAGTTAGATCGCCCTTGTGAAGCTGCTCCTGCAATGAATTGCTTCCTCAGCACTTCTTATATAGTGCTCTTACACAGTAGCTAAGCTGTTCACATGGGGTCTCATGCTCAAGCTGAAGGTGAAAAGGAGACACATACAAAGCAGGCCTGAGACAATGCAACAAGAACTGTAAAACTGAGAGATGATGCTGTAGGGTCATTGACCTCAGTGGTGGGGAAGGGTCGGTGGAGACTATGGTGGCTGAGGATCTGATGCAGTGCCCAAGAAGGGAAATTCCTAGCAGATACTAATTAACTGACTACTTTTAACAATCCTATGCTTCAAACATGATTTCTTCCCCAGGTTAACATGAGCAATAAAACATTGAGACTGTGCAGTCAAAGATTCAAAGGCAGGTTCAGTGCCTACAGAACCAAGCTTCTCTAAGTACCAATCTTACTTCCTGAATAAAAACTGCTCTATATTTATAGAGTAAAAATTTCTTTCTGTTTTTTTTTGTTTGTTTTTTTGAGACAGAGTTTCTCCATGTAGTTGTAGTGCTGTCCTGGATCTCACTCTGTAGTCCAGGCTGGCCTCGAACTCACAGAGATCCACCTGGCTCTGCCTCCTGAGTGCTGGGATTAAAGGTGTGTGCCACCACCACACAGCTGTGTAAAAATTTCTTAAACCATTTAATAATTCCTTGAGTAAATCATGACTTCTAATATTGCTCTATTGTCCTTGTTACAAAACCTAAACAAAGTGAAAATTTAGTCATCTTTAATATTGACAGAAAAATAGTGAACATAGTAAAGGGTACAAAAAAGTTGTATAAATGAAAATACCTATGGAGAAATTATTTGCTATTTTAGGTACTCTCAAGAAAACGTTTATGTAAGTAATTTTCCCTAACATTTTGTGTATGTCTCTCTGTCTCTTTCTCTCTCCTGTGTGTGTGTGTGTGTGTGTGTGTGTGTGTGTGTCCCATAGCATATATATGATATGATCAGCAAGTTAGAATTATCTTTCTCCTTCTATCACTTGGGTTATTGAGATGGAACTGAAGTCAACAAGCTTAATAGCCAATGTCTGCAGCCACTGATGTGCACACAAGTTTCTATACAGAATTCTTACTCTGTTAATAAACAGACTGAATCAAACATTTGGAATTAGAGTGGCATCTCATTACATAACCATTACAAATAACTATTCCATTATTCTGCCTGGGTGGACAATGTCACCCCCCAGAAGATATGGATAATTAAATAACAATCACAATGAAAAGCATGCCTTTGCCCTTGATTATTCTCTATAAGTCCATGGTAAGATCCTTTTGCTGAAGACATCACACACTTTAGCTGTAGGACATTGAGAAAACAATCTCAAAACCACCAAGAACCTTCCTCTTTTGCCAGCCAGCTGCCATAGTACTTGAAGGCACCATGCAGGTTGTTGGAACAGAAAAAAAAAAAAGGTCTTAACCAGAACTGGATAGAGCACACTGCAATATCAACCTGCCAGGAGAGATGTGCCCACTGGTATAATAGTGACCCAACTGTTATGGAGTAACCAACCACTTTTTGATTGCATTTCAGGTGTATTCCAAGAAATTTCATATCTAATACTGTAATTCTGGTCAAATGCCCATGGCTAGGGAGGCCATAGCCACTAATACAGAGCTGGTTATTGTTACCTTGTTAAGTGGTCTTGTGGTCAAAATGCCTTCTAAATATTTATTATACCCATAGTCCTGGGATACTCTTAACCTTGGTCAGAGAAGCTTCTTTTTGCAGTGGGCAGCAGTTAATGGACAAATACATAACTGATCAAAGTATTGAAAATAAGAGACTGAATTTTCAGACTTAAGTGGAGTATCTGTATCATCAAACCCTCTGCCACTCCCACTTAGATTTGGGGAACATCATAGAACAGGAAGCATGGTGTAAGAGACAGAAAATGGGGAGGGCTGCTGTACCAGGCTGTTTTCTTGGCATGTAATAGCTATCATACTCCTGAACTCCGAGTAGCTGTAGTCATCAGTACAAACCCTGCACAGGACCAAACCAGTCAAAACTCTGCTAGAGATGTGTACATGATTTCCAGGCCCCAACCTTTCCTAAGGGACCACTGGCAGTTGATAGTTACTTTTGTCTGGTGATGGTCATTGTTTTTGAGGATTTGCTTACGGATAGGATCCCTGTGCTCTTCTGACATGTAAGCTTCCAAGAGCTTACATGTAAGAACTAAATAGCATTAAATGATTAAACACAAATATCTATTATTTACATTAAATTAACTGGATTATGTCTCTTAGTTTCTGTAAGGTTGCAGGAGACTGGGGCTGTGTGCAGAAGGGCATTTGAATGTTTCTGAGACTAGAATCATTTCTTTCTACAGAGTAATCTTTACAACTAAAAATTATTTGTTACTTCAATTACTCAAAAGTTATTTTTGTCAGTTTTGTAGAAAAAGTTCTCCTAATATCTATTCATCCTAGGAGTCTATCATAATCATCATATTGTAATAGGAAGAGAGAATGTTGAATTGTTTTGTGAATTAAATAATTGAAAGTATATGATCTATTAGAGATGATAGCTTTTGCTATTTTTACACATTGTGTAGAGTTTACTATAATTGCCTTTAGTTAATTATAGCTATTTTATGTCTATTCATATATGCTGACTTAGTGACCAAGTTATAAATGTATTGTCTGTCTCCAAGAGGTTCTGGGCATTCTGCTAGGCAGAAATAAATCTTAAGGCTTGTTTCCTGTGAGCCGGATCCTGTGCTATTGCTGAGCTATGAAAAGCTTTTACTTCCTCTAGTGGCTGATCCTGTTGATTAAAAAATGAGATAACGTTTCTGTTGGATTATTAACTAGTAGTTATGGGGGTAAATGTGTGTCTATGTGGCAACTGAAATCATCCTCTTATTCTTAAACTAATCTTTTAACAACTGCATAGGATTTTACTGACGTGAAGAAGAGAGATGGTAACTGGCTGTTATATGAGGGGCTGGGTAGATGGCTCAAAGGCGAAGAGTATTTGTTGCTCTTGCAGAGGACCTGCATTCAGTTTCCAGCCCTTACACAGTCATTACCACTGCCCAAACTCCAGTTTCAGGGAACCTGGTGCCCTTGTATGTCTTCCACAGACACCAAGCACACAAATGGTGTGCACATATACATGCAGGCAAAATGCACATTCACATAAACAAAAATAAATAAATATTTTTAAAAATTGAAAAGTAATGTGATAGACACTAAAGTTCTTCATGTAGTATAACGTATCTTTTCTACTTCTCTGTAGTTCAGATGCATTACCATGTGTTTGGAATTCATCCTCACAGTGTCCTGAAGAGTATGGTTTCACATATGCACTCAACTTGTGTTTGTTAAGGAAACAATTATCTTACCAGATTAAATCATGATAACTAAGAGATTGTGGTACTAAGACACAAATGAGAAATAGCTCCAAATAACTCAAGATTTCAAGAAAACACAGCTGCATATATCAAAATTAATTAATGGCCAAAGTGGCACACATTTTTCAAAATGGGGTGACGAAAGTCAACTACACACTTGAGAGGAAATGGCAGGGAAGATAGATTCTTGTTTCAGAACCTTTACAAACAATAGATTCCAATTTGATTAAAGACTTAAATGTAAAAAACTAAAACCATATGCAAACTAGCACACTTTGCTAAAATTGATGCCAAGGACTAAGATGAGAAAGGGTTATTATAGTGCAACAGACTTGAATGTTTAGAAAGGTCTGCTTGTTGTATCAAACTAAACTATGTAGGGAGGCAAAAGTCAAGTCTGAGAGTAATTCTGCAAAGAGAAAAATAAATTGTAAGTAATTTACTATATATTAAAGACTTTTACAGATTAAAAGTAAAATTAAAGTACTCTAATATAGTGGCTCAAGAATGCCAACTACAAATACAAACCAAAGAGGAAATATTAAAATTTAATTATTATAAATTATCAGTATTGTTTTGAATCCCAGTATTTCACTATATATGTACACACACACACACACACACACACACACACACACACACACACACACACACATATACATATATTTGTATCTATTCTCTTTTTCTTCCTAAAATGTGAACCACATTCCAATTTAAATTGACTAAGAAACTTGAATGTTTTTACACACACACACACACACACACACACACACACACATATATATATGTAATTTTTCAATATTGAGGTCACCAAAAAGTAAAGCATTTTCCATTGTTAGTGAAAGCAAAAGCAAGGACAAAGGAGTATTCAAGGGCAACTCAAGTTAATGAGGGAATAAATTGTTTCAATTTTCAAGTTAATGAGGGAATAAATTGTTCCAACTTTCAAGTTAATGAGGAAATAAATTGTTTTAATAGTTCTTAATCACAGAAAATTGTGGTCTGTAAAATAAGAATTTTAAGGACATATTGACATAGAACCATGTCCCCTACAAGTTTTAAGATGAAAAACAGTAATAAGGTGGCCACAGGATTATACTAGTGTGTGTTTGTCTAGTGCTGCTATAATCATAGGCTGGATACTTTATAGAATGTAGGAATTCATTATCTCATGCTTTGGGGAGGATGAGCTGTCTAAGAAGGTTCTGGAGAGTTAGTTGGACTATGGAGAGACCACTGTACTGGCGTGACATATTGCCTACAGCATCTGCTGGAGAAGAGAAGCCCTGTGCAACCACAGACAAGCAGTGGAGAAGCACATGGTGGAAGCTTCTCTGTCAAGACTTTTTAGAATAGCAATTAATCTACGAGTGAAGGTAGAGTCCTCAAAACCATATCCCAGTTTATAAAATGAGAGATCTCACTTCTCTTATATTAGGGAGTGTTTCAAAGCCATAGATATGGGCATAAGGGGCACATTCATATCAGAGAAATTATGGAATTCTGTTTTTATAGCCAATATAGAAGTTTATAGACAATATAAGACAGGGGATTAATAAATGGTCTTTCATACTGTATAATATGTGATATATAATTATGTATATATCTATATATTTATGTTATGTCTACACGTGTCCATATGTGCCTTAGTTAGCATTTATATTGCTGTGAAGAGACACCATGACCACAGCAACTCTCATAAGGAAAAGATTTGATTGGGGTGGCTCACATACAGTTTCAGTTCAATCTATTGTCATCATGGTGGGAGCATGATTGCATCTAAGACATGGTTATAGGGAATTAGCTGAAAGTCCTACATCTTGGAGGCAACAGGAAATTGACTGAGACACTGGGTGGTATCCTGAGCATAGGAAGCCTCAAAACCTGGCCCCACATCAACATATTTTCTCTAACAAGGCCATTCCCACTCCCACAAAGGCACACCTCCTGATAGTGTCAGTGCCTGTGAGATTTTATCGGCCACTTACATTTAAACTATCACATTCCCCTCCCTAGCCCCTATAAGCTTTTAACAATACCATAATGTAAAATGTGTTTAGTCCGACTTCAAAAGTCCCCATAGTCTATCACAGTCTGAACAATATTTAAAATTTCAAAGTTAAAAGTCTCTTCTGAGATTCATACCATCTCTTAATTGTAATGCTCTGTGATTAAAATCAAACAGCAGATACATACTTCTAACATATACTGGCACAGTGTATATATTGCCTATCCAAAACATAGGAAAGAGAACATACTGGGGAAATACTGGATCAAATCAAGACCAAAAACCAGCTGGGCAAACTCCAAATTCTGAATTTCCATGTATGATGTCAAAACACTCTTCATATCTCCAAATCTGTTCAGATTTCTTGATTGCAACACACATCTTATCAGCTCTCCTTAGCAAGTATCTTACGGCTGTGGAATCTCTAACATCTTGGGGTCTCCAAGGCAATCCAGGTTTCAACTTCACAGCTTCACACAATGTCCTCTCTCCATTTAGAGGCACTCCTGACAAATGCCTGGCCTCAGTAGCTTTCCTTAGTCTCAGGAGCAAATTCCATAGGCCCTTTCTTCTATCCTTAACTCTAGAAACACATGGCCAAAGCTACCGAGATCTGCTGCTTAATGGGGCCAGAACATGGCCCCCTTGTTTAATTACATCTTCACCAACTTTCTGTCCTTTACTGCCTAAGCTTGTCTGTCCTGAAACTGGATCTCTAGACCAGGCTGGCTTCTAACTCAGAGATCTGCCAGCCTCTGTCTCCAAGTTCTGGGATTAAAGGTGTATATCACCACACCTAGCTCTAATATTTTCTTAAGTTCCTTTTTCCAAGTTGGAACTTAGCTGCATGGGATCTTGTCCTAAGGTCACCACTTTCTCTATTCCATTTCTTAATCTGTTTATCTCCCTGAACACAGGACTTAGGTCCATTCCACTTCCTGGTGCTCATTTTCTTCTCATACTTTACATTTTATAATTTATCCTTCTCAGCTTGTGACTTTTCATCATAGATCTTCTTTAGAACTACTACTAATAATCAGACAACAGAGTCTATACTAGGCTATTTTAAGATTACCTCTGCCAACAAAATGAATCCCAAACTCTTCATTTTAGCCTCAGGCAAACTCTTTGGACAAGGGTAAAAGGCAACTATTTATTTTAAACCAAAATATCACAAGATTTCTAGGCAACATACTAAAAGTCTTCTCCTATGAATCCTTTTGAATGAGACTCCCACAGTTCAAATAATTCTTAGAACCACTGTCTTTCATGCTTCTACTAGTATCACCTATACACAGAGCTTAAAACATTCTACTGCTCTCATAACCGAAAAATACCAAAGTCCAAATTCCTCCAAACAAAAACATCTTCAGACCTAACAAAATAATACCCCAGCCCCTGGTACCAGCTTCTTTCTTAGTTGGGTTTCAATTGTTGTGAAGAGATACCATGACTACAGAAATAAATAAGAAAAACATTTAATTGGGATGGCTCATCTACAGTTTCAGAGGTTTAGTCCATTATCATCATGGCAGGGAGCATGATGGCATGCAGGCAGACATAGTGATGGAGAAGTAGTGGAGAGTCGTACATCTTGCAGGCAACAGGAAATCAAGTGAGATATTGGGTAGTCTCCTGAGCATAAGAAACCTCATAATCCACCCCCATAGTGACACACCTCCTCCAACAAGGCCAGACCCACTCCAACAAAGCAACAACTCCCAAAAGTGCCACTCCCTATGAGCATATTAGGTGCCAATTACATTCAAACTACCACTGTGTATCTATGAATATATATGTATATTTGTATGTATAGATGCAAATCTATCTATATGTATATTTATATAATAGATGTATATGTATATATATACATATATACTCTACCTTTTTCTCTTTTCATCATTCCTATTTCTTTATCATTTTCTTTCATGGTCAGTTTACAAGTTCACAAGATAAATCATCAAATTCTTTTCCATGTTTCACATCACCAAGATCAAATGTATTGTGTACATACCTTGAAACTGACTAACTCATAGTAAAATCACGAGTAGTTGTTCTCACTTTTACAGATCTGCTGAAGTTCAGGGTCAAAATACATTCAGTTCAGTAATGATGACTGCTTTGTATGCCATGAACAGCACAGGACCCCAATTGCCTGGCTAAGCATGAGAAATATCTTATTGTCAACTGGGTCGCTCCTTCTCACTAAGGATTAGCAGTTGTTACCACACAAAGAAATTGAGTCCTAATTCTTTGCCAGTCCCACAAAAGGATAAATTCCATCTGATACACTGTCAGAATCAGGTTGAGTAACATTAGTCTTGTTCCTCACATAAAGACAATTTTTTTTTCTTCTTGGCTTCACTAATAATTAAGACAGATCACCATATATGTATCTGGTTTTAAACAGGATTTGATTTGAACCAACACTTGCCCATTGAGGGTTTTATTTCATCAATTAATACCCCATTTTCTCTAAAGTATAATGCATATGGAAAAATAGTATAAGAAGTAGGAAAATATGTGAACCATACCATCTGCTCTCTCTTCTTATGGATTTATCCTCTTTATTAAAGTTACACCTGAAATAATAGTTTTAATTTGGAAAAAATAATGTATTTGTTAGTTCTGTTTACTGTAATTTAGTTTATTTTAGAAGCAAATCAATACATGAGCAATATGTGTGCCTTAATTTTATTAAAATATGGTTATTTTCTAAACATATAGGTATTACATGTAGAACACTAAAATAATTCCAGATAGAAAGTTAGATCCTAAATTATCTTGAATATAATCCTACTTATAACTGAATAATATTTTGTTATTTAACCTCTCTTTCTATGAAACCAAGTGCACATTCAAAGTAGAAGGCAGCAATCTGCATAAAAGTGTATCTATGCAATAGCTAAGCCAACGCACTCATCTGAGTAGGAAAAAATTAACATCAGAAGAACTGCTCATCGCTAAGTATTTTTATTAAGACTTATTTTATTTTTGAAAATTTCATATTTATTCAAAACATTTTACTTTCTTTTAATTTCCAAAAATAAAATGTACCATACCACTTTGATATACCAGGAACATATTGTGTACACTATAACAAACTTTAGAACTTTTCTTACTCAGAAATTTAGTTCCCTATATAGGCTGAGTATGCTCAGTCTTAGATGTTTTACCTGTGTGGTATTCAAATAAGGAAGACTAAAACACCACAGCTAAAAGAACTGTGCTAGGAATTTTTTTGCTAGGAATAATTAAATCTAAAGTTCACTAAAAAAAAAATCTAGAGCAAACTCAAAAAAAAAAAAAAAACAGCTTGACAATCCATTATCTGTAATGAATTTTACCATAGTAATTATGAGTATGTTTTTCAATATCAGGAGTAAAATGAACGAAAATGACCTACTTGCCCTTTGGGATATTAAATAAATACCCACTTTAGAACTATTATTTCAATCAACTACCCAAATACATACATATACTTTTCAAAGACAAGATGAAAAGTGTAACTTTTTTTTCATTGTGTCTGGCAAACATTGTTGCATAATCATATTCCCAGTTCCTCATTTTTTGTGTTTACATTACTGTGTCCATTCATAATTTTGTAAGACTCTAAGGTTGACTTTGGCACATGTCCTTCAATGTTGGTTTTTCATTTTTCCAAAGTCTGCAAAGCCATCTGGAAAATGAGCAAACCCACAGATTTGTAGGGACTTTCTGGTTTATGAAATTAGGAATAGCCACAGTGAGAAACTGTAAGTCAACTTTATGAGTTAAAAATCTCAGCTATTTGCCAATTTACTTAATTTTAAGTATTCTTCATTTCTAAGCCAACTCTTCATTTTATTTAGTGTTTGTCCAATTACCTGAACGTGTTAGCCTATTTCACATAGAGTGACAAATGTGTGAAGGAAGTGAGGTTTTGACATACATAAGTAATGTGTTTATTTTCAAGTTCTTCACAGGCAAAGCACAATCTACCAATCACTCTACTAGGCATTAACATGCTAAATTTGAATTTCTCATCTTTTCACCCAACCAAACACTTCCTTCTACATTAATAATTGTACTTTATTCCCAAAAGGACACTTTAGTTCTACCCTTCCCTGCTTTTTGGCTTGTTCTTAATTCTACTTGTAAATATTCTACTTGTAAATAGAATACCTTACCCAAACCACACTCTGTGGTGATATTGTGTTCCCCAAAATATTGTGCACCCTAATAAATTTATCTGGGGTCAAAGAGCAGAACAGCCACTAGATACAGAGGCTAGAAAATGGTGGCACACACACCTTTAATCCTATCACTTGGGAGGCAAAGATCCATCCGGATCTCTGTGAGTTCAAGGCCACACCGGAAACAGCCAGGCATGGTAACAAGAACCTTTAATCCCAGGAAGTGATGGCAGAAAGCAGAAAAGTATATAAGTTGTGAGGACCAGGAACTAGAGCTAGTTAAGCTTTGAGGCTTTTGAGCAGCACCGTTCAGCTAAGAGGCATCTAGTCTGAGGAAACAGAACCAGCTGAGGAATTGGCAAGGTGAGGTGGCTGTGACTTGTTCTGCTTCTCTGATTTTCCAGCGTTCACCCCCAATACCTGGCCTCAGGTTTGATTTTATTAATAAGAACTTTTAAGATTCGTGCTACAACATTCCAATATTTGATAATTGTAGTTCTTCTGCTGTCACCTCCTAATCTTGACTCTTCATACTCAGACACCTATCCTGCTCTGAATATAGACATTCAAGTCCTCTCCTCTTGTCTTAGTGATGTCTTCTTACCTGGCCAGTTTCATCCTTCTCCAGACTCCATTTCCTCCCAGCACTCAAACATCATCAGTGGTAACATTGCAGCCTGCAGTTCCAGATGTACTTTGGTCAGCATCCTTTGCTACCCATAAATGAAGAAGGACATATTGAGGCAGCCTAAGACACTAACACTACAGCACCACGACATTAACATAGATTCCTTCCATTCTCCTGGAATCATCCTTCCAAATACTCACCACCATACTTTTTTTCAAGTCAAGACTAACACTGGACTTAGCTGAAATTGATTGCTAGAGAGGTTTGGTGAACAGGTGTTTGAATGTCTCAGTTTGGGAAATGATCTGTCAGTTTTCAGTGTGCCAACTTTGGAATCTTTCTGAGAAAGCATAATGACTTTGTCTATTTATATTTATATATATTTTCAGTAGTTTTTCTCAACACCAAAAGTACAAAGCTACCAGCCCCTGGCACATACTTTGACCAGTAAACACTGCTTCCTTTGAGCTTGCTCTTTGTAAATGCCATTATTCTACCAGTTGGAAAGACACTCATTCCTGTGTGATGTTACGGTACTTGAAGGAGAGAGTGGATCTCCCACAGACTACATTTGTCTTCCAAATATCTTATGTCCTCCTCTTGCCACACTCTGCTCTAATGATACCATTTGCCCTGTTAGTGTTTTGTATTGAATAAGACTTCTCACCAGGCGTGGAGGGGTGTGGAGGCCTTTAATAAAAGAGGCAGGTAGATCTCTGAGTTTGAGGCCAGCCTGGTGTACAGAGTGAGATACAGAAAAGACAATGCTACACAGAGAAACTGTCTTGAAAAAAACCAAAAAACAAAACAAAAAGGACCTCATAGTATAAAGCCATTAAGTAATTATTTTATGGGAATATGCTGTTGACAAAAATATCTTTCTTAAATGATACAAATTAAACATAATTTATCAATTTCAATATACGAAATAATAAAGTATACTCCCATTAATGTCCTGTGGTACATACTCTTAATCCAAAGGTCAACTAGAACAACTAGATGGCCAGTGGAATATTTGGCAACTGTCCTTTCCTTTGGGGAGCTGCCTCATTCGGTGAGTTGGTTTTCTCCCTGTGTGTTCTCTTTCTTCCTCCTTGCTTTCTTTCATGCAATTACTAGAAAACATGGTTAAGAATAATTACTTTTTATAATGAGTGATCTGAAAATTTAAAAGAGAAAAATTCAAAGCATTTAGTGAGAAGAATTAGATCATATTTGGATAAGAATGGATTATTCTAAGTTGAGGAGATAGGTCCCTTGGTAATGGCTTGAAACTTAAGTATGAGGACCTGAGTGCAATCCAGTAGAACTCGTATAGAAAATCCATTAGTGTTCGCTTAAAATCCTAGTCCTGGGTAGGCAGAGATGGGAGGCTACCTGGAGCTTCCTAAGCAGCCAGCAGAGTGAAACTGGTAATCTTTTGGCTCAGTGTGACTGTCTTAAAAAAAGAAGACAGAGATTAACAAAGATACTTGATTTCTATCTCCGAATTCCATACGTAGGTACACATTTGTACATGTGTTATTCATGTGCACACAGGAGTGTGTACATGGATACACACACACATACACACAAGAACAGATGACTTTATGTTAGACTCTGATTGTCCTTACCATCAATTAGATGAGAATTTAACAGCCTGGTCAGCAGATTCATTCCATGTAGTCACCAGATGTAAGAATTTTCTTTGTATTTGCACTATTAACACAACTATAAGTTAAAGTTCTTGGTCCCTGAACCTACCTTCTGAGGATGATGAAAATTAATAATTGCTGTCTGTAAAGCAATATTAATGAAGAGTTCATTTTAAAATAGTCTGAAAGTACAAGCAATCAATTAATGGCTTTCAATCCTGACTCTCTGTGCTCACAGAGAGAAATAACCCTGATATAATTATACTTCATCTCCTGTCTTTACCTCTTGCATTTGAGTCACAGATGATTTTTCAAGTTTTTCTCCATTCATCAGGATTCTTCACAAATTATGGAAAAATATTTCACTTCCATCCTCTGCAATTCTCCAATTTTGAAATAAAACTTTAAATTAATCTTGAACTTTAAAAAGAACTGCATGCATATCTGTATAATTGTAATGTTGAGACATTTCCAAATATATTTACTTCATAGAGTGTAAGTGCTATGTTTAATGATGATTTTACATTTTTGTTTTAGTAAGCTTGTACAATTTTAAAGTTTTTAGGTTTCCTAATATCGTATACTCTACAAAGTAGTGATCTGTTGATTTACAAACAAATCTATTTATACCTGCTGTTGGAAAGAGAAAATGTGTATGTTTAACTAAGAGAACAATTGTTTGGCCTTGACTGAAAGAAGTAGCCATATAAGATTTGAATGTGTGGCAGGAGGAGAGTGGTTCGTAATAGTGAGGGAAAAGGTAGATAGGTAGTGTTGTTGGACCTAATCTTATCAAAAAGAAGGGAGTAGGCCCTAATTTTGACATGGTGTGAAAGGAAAGTCAGAGCCTCTGATGTTGCATTGAGTGATAAAAACGTGGGAAAGGGAAATCAATTTTAACTAGTTCATGAAATAGTTTTTCAGCTCCCACAAAGAGTCTCCTTGACTGCCCCACCCTCTGACCGCCTCATTACTACCTCTGGTAATTTTCCACATTGCTGGGTTTTAAAGCATGTACCTCTGCCTGCCTGTCTTTGACAGTCTAGAATTTTCCCTATCATTGACGATTCCCACGAAAAAGTAAATGGAAGGAATTAAAAGTCAGAGTTCAGCCAATTCCTCTTAAACTCTCTTGCCTGTCTTTTGTTTATTTTTCAGAACCACTCAGATTCCACTTTAGTTCTGGAAAGAAGTGCTTCTTGATTTTCATGAATAGATTATACTGTATTGATAACATAGGTGTACAGTGTGGTGTGTTCAGTTAAATATTGTTCTATTCATTTGGAAAGTAACTCAAGTTGGCTGCGGCTCACTTGGCATCTTGACTGCTCCCAGCTTCTATACTGCATGATACTCCAGTATCTTTTCATCTAATTCGGTAAAAAGCAACATCAGTGACTCTCTGTTAAAAGCTCAAAGTGATGTGCTAATTGTTCAGTTTTCACTTTGCGTTTGTAACTGATTTAAGCCAGAGAGAAGTATTACAGGGTTCATATTATAGATGAGGTTTATAATGTATTACCACAATTTATTTTTAAAACTGAAGATTTAACTTTTGTTGATACGATAGTTTTTATTTTTATGGAGTCACTAAAGCTAATGACTCACTACTAATTAAATTTTTAGATATTTAATTATTCCATTCTGTTTCAAATTCTGCTTCCTTTCTCTGCTTTAGCTAGTAATTTATTCTTCCTAAATGATTAAGCAAACATAATAATTTAAGAGCACTTTTCTGATTTTATTAATGAATACAATCTGTTCCAAAATTATAGTAGCTGTCAATAATATATTACTGCACATGTTTCTTAATATTTTTGGGAAAAATAACTTGTATGTTGTTTTCTTTTGGAAAATATTTTTTCCTGGGAGGATTTAATTGCATTCAGAAATCATTCAGAGATTAAAAATGGTGCAAATTAAAAACAAACCCTCTTCTGATTTGAGTCACTTTATAATATATACATGAAAAACTGCTGTTAATTACACTTAGAGAGTGAGTTGGAATGGGGGGGTTAACTCCCTCTGCAGGGGACAGAGGCTCCATTCATGCTTTTCTGCACTATTAGTTAGTGCTTGCTTTTCTTTACATTGCTCAGCCCACAGAATCTCAGTAACATAGTGATCTTGAATCAGCTCCTTCCAATTATAGTTTGCGAGCTTCTCATATTAGAGACACACTGTTCACTACTTCAACGTCATGTATTTAGCTGCAAATATTCTAACAAGTAAGATATATCTTGTTGTCTTTCTTTGCCAGAACCATAACATAAGCATCTTTTCTGTTTTCCTTCTAATTCTTTTTGTTTATTATTCAGTGTCTTTTAATACCACACAAGGTGTTATATTCACTGCCATGTGGGTGCTGAGAAATTGAGCCCAGGTCCTCTGGAAGAACAGCCAGTGCTTTTAACCACTGAGCCATCTCTCTTCCCTCTTAATTCAATGATATGTTCTATGGAGTATGTGGTAGGTGAGGATTTGGGTGTGGATTATATTTAGGATTAATCCTCAAAACCCAGAGCTAGATATATATTATAGGTGTTTGAGAAATCACTGCTGGAAAATAACAATGTTAATGTTGCAAAATCATGCTATCTGTTTTTAATTCCGACACTGACAGTCAATGGAAAAATTTACACTCAATCCGATAAAGAACAGTGACCTTTTTGAAAAATAATTCTCTAATATTTGCACAATTTTCTGTTATTAACTGCTAGATAACCATCTACATACCACTACAGCAAGTGCCAACCTGACATTTCTCAGCAGATACAAACAAGATAAAGAAGTAAGAGTACCAAACTCTGCACTATCTACCATCTCTGAAATATTTTTCTGTTGCAAGCGTCCAAGGGATTATGTGGAGTCTGACAGAGGACAATATTCAAGAGATCAAAACATCTAGAGGAGGTACATTTGGAGTCTACATTGGATCCCTTGCCAGACATAATAACCTTAGACACTATAACCATTAAGGGAAAATTGTGTTTTTACTTTACATTTTTAGATTTCAAGAATATCCTTTACCCATCAAAAGGAACAAATCCATTCATAGTATGATGTGTTTGTGTGACAGCACATCATAATCTATACATTTACCATTTCAACTAAAATTTCCTTCCATCATATCTCATTGTCTAAGAAATAACAGTATCAAAAGAAGTATATTATTAATATATTACAATCATTTACTAAACAAGTGAAAATAGATGTAACATATCATTAAATTGGAGTTCTTAGAGTCTATTTTAAATCACCTTCAAATATGAAAGGTGTTTAATTGTTGCTTCTATCTCAATCATAACAGCATTTACATAAGATAAGCAATAGAACACAGTATTCTTCACTACTAAAATATATTTTCTTGTGACTGTTGTATATTGGGACTCATATGTCCTTTATTAATAAAAATCAACACAAGATCCAGGTAGTAGAATGACCATGTCATAGCTTTAGCTACTTTCAAAATCCTGATGTTTGGACCCACTGAAAGCTTTAAAAAATATTTTTAAAAAGACTCAAGTTGCCATTCTTTTGTGTCCTTTATGCTACCCTCTAAATCCAAGAAGTTCAGAACTTTAATCTCCTACACTACCTTTGACTATAAGAGAAATCAGTGAACTTAGAAAATTTAAAACCTAAAAACATAAATTAAAAAGCTGATTTTTGAAAGGATAAATAAAATTGATAGGTATCTAACAAGACCAATATGTAAATTAACTATTCAAAATTCCTCAATATAAACCAGACCATTAATAAGATTTTTTTAAGTCAAAGAATAGAATTTATTGTTCTGGAATATTGTTGTCCAATATTCAATATTCATTAATAATACATCTCTTACAAAAACAGGAGAGTGAATTTAAAGAACATTTGCCCTCATATGTCTTCCATAAGGTCAGCGATGGAAGTTTTAACTTGATACTAGAAATACTTATATAGTTAGTTAAGTAACAGTGGGCCTTTGGGGACCCATGTATATAACATGAATTGCTTAATGGTCTTATTAATAGAAAGCCCTGGTTCAGATATTGGAGTGAAAGATGAAAGATCAGAGAAACAGAGCAAGCCAGCCACAAGGTCTTACCTCTATCAAATCCTCAGCTGAAAGAGAGTAAGTTCCTGTTTCCTCATGCCTTATATACCTTTCTCTGCCCAGACATCACTTCCTGGGATTAAAGGTATGATTCTTCCCAAGCAAAGACATGAGATTTCAAGTGCCAGGATTAAAGGTGTGTACCACTATGCCTAAACAATATATCACTACACGTGTTAGGTTTAGGAAAGGGAATGAGGCAAAGAGGTATATAGTAAAAGAAAGGTGGGAAAGTGCTCGTTAAGTCAGCATTGAAACCCTACAGGCAGCTGTCTAGGCCATCAATCATGCTATGGAGGTAACTATAGTGATCTAACACATGCTTGAGTAAGTATCATTAACCAAACATAAGTTTATCACTCCTAGCCACCTTCTTGTTAAGGGGGATGATTTGGAAATCACAGACATTTGTGATCTCTTTGTAAGTATTCTACATGAAAAAAGTCTTTAAATTGAGGAATACTTTCCCTCCTGTCAACCAATGCCAACTCTAACCAAAACAACCTACACTCAGAATCATTAACCAGCTATGCATAATGTATCTCCATTAGCCTTCATTACAGCCTGTTCTCTTAGCACAGGACCTACCTTGCAAGTCAGCTATTGAAACTTGGATGTCAGTCAAACCCCAGCTATGCTAGCTATGGATTCTGGCTTTGCTTATCAAGAATGTATCATCCTGATCCAACAATTTTCCAAAGGAATTCTGGGGTGAGACTAAGAAACAGGAAAAAGTTTTTCTCCCAAAGTAAACAAATAGTTTCATGCTAGAAAGGCACGTTATAAATTTAATATTGTTTCATGGAAGAAGTATATGTTCAGAGAATATGACTAAATCTATGTTGACTGGGCTACTGAATGAGAAGGTGTTCCCATTACATATTGTAGTTCCTGCCTTCCCAGATTAGTATAGAGTTGTTGTAAAAGGAAGACTCACACCACAGTTGTTCTACAGTGATTCTTTCGCATGGTTTCTTTCTAATACATAATTCATATGGACCTCGCATATTTTGAATTTTGAGACAGAAATGATCTGTACATAACAATCAACTGATGGCAACCAACTGCTAAGAAATTAAGATACAGGCTTACTTCGGAAACCAGTTTAACTTTATTTGTATGCCTAAATCTCACAAAATGTACAGTATTGTGAAAAGAGCGAAGGGCTCTGTACATTTAAGGACATAAAAGTTAAGCATTTGACATTAGCTGGAAGCAAAATAGTTGTGAAGATTAAGGTTATTTTGCTGGAAAGAGAAAGTAGAAAAGAAGATAATACTGAAAGATGAAAACAAGGCCAGGCCAATGAGCCAAACACTGCTTGGATCTTTCTTTTTTGTTTAATAGATTCTTCACTCACACGATATATCCCAACTACAGTTTCCCCTCACTCCACTCCTTCCAGCTCTCATTATCTCCCCTCTCCCTCAGACCCACTCCTCCTCCATTTCCCTTCAGAACAGATGAGACTTGCAAGGGACAGCAATCAACCAGACAGAATAGGATATAAAATGCAAGGGAAAAACCCTTATATCAAGGCTGAACATGGCAATCCAATAGGAGAAAAGGAGTCTCAAGAGTGGGTAAAAGTGTCATAAATGCACTCACTCCCACTGTTAGGTGTCCCACAAAAACACCAAGCTAACAGCCACAACATATGTTCAAAGGGCTTGGTACAAACCCATGTAGAGCTCCATGCTTGCCACTTCAGCCTTGGTGAGTCCATATGAGCCCTGATTACTTGATTCAGAGAGTCATGTTCTCTCGGTGTCCCCCATCCCTTCTGACTCCCACAGTCTTTCCTCCCCTTGTTCTGTTGGGTTCCCATCTTTTACCACAACTGCATTTTAGAATCTGGCAAGAAATGGAAGCAGTGGTCCCCTCAATTTGGAGCTGTATCAAAATGTTTAACTAATTACCCCCAGCTTACAAATGTCAAAATAATTTATTGAATATACATACACAAAATAAAAAGTAAGCACATTTAATTCAAATATCTTGGATTGTTTTTAATAACTTAATGTTAACATTAATCAAGTAGAAAAATTAGTAAGTAGAAATTGATCCTCAAAAGAGGTCAATATTAACTGCTATTTTATAAATAAATCAATATCATGCCCCCACACACATTTAATGGTAGTCACCCTATAGAGCAGGCAATGCTCTACCCAGAAGCCATAGGCTACCAAAAAATGAAAGCCCAGTATGAGGTATTGCTGTGGGATGGTCTCTCTGAACACTGTGAATATATATTGCTCTCATTGGTTGATAAATAAATCTATTTTGTCAATAACAAGGCAGAATAAGGTTAGGCAGTACATTCAAAGTGAAGACAGAGAAGAAGAAGGGTGAAGTCAGAGAAGATGCCATCCAGCTACCCAAGGAACAAGATGCCAGCAGACTGGTAATTCCATCCATAGCCATGTGGTAAAATATAGATTAATAGAAATGGGGTAATTTAAGATGTAAGAGCTAACTAGTAATAAGCATGAGCCATAGACCAAACAGTTTGTAATTAATATTAAGCCTTTGAATGATTATTTTAAAAGCAGCTGTGGAACTGCGGGACCCAGAAGGGACAGAAAAAAGTGTCCAGCTACATTTGCCACCCAGCATGGGTCATGGACCCATGACACTGAAATTAAGAGTCTCATGCTCTACCCACCGAGCTAGCCAGGCTTATTTAGACAGAAAAGGGGGAATGTAGTGGGAATGCTTTCCACCCATGACCTTGGGCTATCTGGCCTGATAGAGGTTCTGCTTCTTATCTGCCTACATGACTACTTAAATGAGAGGAGAAAGGGGCCCATGCTCTCTTGGGTGGTTAAGACTGGATCCGGCTGTGTGAAGCAGCATGTGACCCATCCCCAGCTTTCTATGGACTCTGCAACTGGATTTACTTACCTGTATCAGTGAGTCTGTTTTCTCAATAGAACCCCTTAATAAATTTTATATATATACATATACATTATATATATATATATATATATATATATATATATATATATATATCCCATTGAAGCTCTCATTACAAGGTGTAAGATATTCTCTGTTGACTAGTGATTTCGGAGATGTCCAAAATAATTCGGGTTATTGGCATTGATCCTAATTTGGCATAAGAAAATGAAGGTAAGATCCCATGTTGAAGGCATCACATGCTTTTGTTACAGGATGTAGAGAAATCAATCTAGTATTGATTGAAATACCTTCCCCATTAGTTAAACGCCATAGAATCAAAAAGTGTTGCAGAGCTGCTGGTGGAGAAATTCTATCACTAGTCTTACCCAGTAGTGAATCACGTAAACTACAAAAATGACTGACCTAGTAAGATACAAGACATGCAGTTGTAGAATAAACCAATAAAGATAACCAGTAGCTTTCTTATTTGACTTAGTGCCTTCACCATAATGGAACTCATATTTCATACTATAAACCTGACTCAGAACTAGTAGCTGAGAGGTCACAGACAACTCTAGTACTATATTGCTCAAGGGACATAATATCAAACTTATAAATGCTTATAAAACTTACTCATACTTACATTTATACCCACAGTGCAACTCTAAACCCTCATGATGAAAGTTTTGTTACGCAGTGGGTAGCAGTTAACACAGAGACTCATGATTAATCAAAGTATAGTGCATACTTGATTTAGTAGTGCTCAGCTCTAAATAGGACTTCTATATGAGCCTGATATAAGGTTTGGGGGATATAGGAGAAAAGAAGAGGTTGAATGTCTGTAAGAGGCAGAGGCTAAGGAACATTGTTCTGGAATCACTACTGTCTTGTGAACATGACAAGCATGTACCAATCGGAAATTTACAGCAGCTATGGTTTTGAATACAAGACCTTTACAAGATCAAGCCAATAAATGCTACAACATGGAGAGGGAAGGGGTCCACAAGGCCAGACTTATAGCTGTTGGCAATTGATGGCTTCTGGGGAAGAGAGAGTCTATTATTTTCTGGGGTATGACCCATGATTGTTTGCCTATGCTCCAGTTGCTGGTGCCCTTACTTACGTGCATATGGCTATTGCTAACTGAATTCAGCAGGTTTTTAGAAAAAAGAGAAGACATGAAATTAGAAGTGGGTATAGGAGCAGTTGTATGGGAGGAGTTGGAATGAGGATCTGAGGAAAATATTATCTAAATGCATCATAATAATGCATAAAATTACCAAGAATAAATTTTAATAACACATTTTGAAATTTTTCAGATGGTTGCATTTGTTGTGCTGGACTGATGAAACTATGATTTGAAAAGGCCCAGGGAAAGGAAATTACTAATTACATTTTGAAAGTTTTCCAGTGGCAAATGCAGGCCACTCATGTTATCAAAGAATAATAATATGGTTCAGTGCTCTGTGATGGCTCCTCATAAAATGGCTAAAGGTCCTTGGAATAGAATCTGTAAAGCACTCCTCTTTAAGAAAAGATTGGGGAAGAGTTAGGGGATCCTGATGTGCGGTCTTGCCTCTTAATGATTTATTTTCTTGAATATGTTCTTGAAGAAATGGCATTATTTCCATGCATCTTTGGTTTTGGTTTTCCAATGACTTTTATAATTTTATGGTCATACTGATTATATTAAATCTTCCCAGGATCTGTATAATGTTATTAGGCATGTGCTGAATCTTTGCTAAAGGAAGAAAAACACAATTTTCTTCAGAAATGAGGATTAGCAGGGAGATGGGAACCACAGGGAATATAACCAAATATTTCTCAGATGATACAAATTTTATTTTAAATGCCATCAATAGTTACTCACTTATCTTGAGTGATTGTTTGAAGTCTTAAATACATGAAGTCTAAACATGTCCAAATTAGTAATTGGAAGATGAGCAATATTTTGCAGTCTCTTTCTATAAGCACTGGAGATAATTGGTATTTATAAAATTCTTCACAACCTACTGAATTCAAATGAAAGTATGTCATGAATTCTTTGTGTGTTTGTGTGTATGTATGTGCATTGATTCTTTGAAAGGTACCAGGTAAATATAATTGACATATAAACAAAAGTAAACTTTCAAGAAACTTGTGGACATCTTTCAAATATTCCTAATACTAACACGAACTTGGCATTCTCATCTTTTTTCATAATCTGTTGCGCTTTTTTGGTAGTAACAGAATTATTTTAAGAAGCTTGGAACCTGAAAAGAAAATGATGTAAACTGTTGATGATTGACAATGAATGAAATAGTTGATCTAAAACAAATAGTGCTAGAAATCTAAAATGTGACTCCTTCCTCCAGCCCTTTGATTTTAGAATGTGTCTGAAGTGATAACACACTGATGTCTTTAGTTCCAAATATTAGCTAATTAAATGGAAATGATTTAGTATTCATGGTTTTGGTGTTCAAGAGGTTGGCACATCTTTGACAGGTGAGGCAGCGCTGGTGGGGTGGATGTTCCTGATCAGTATCTCTCTCAGGAAGACATAACAAGTGATAAATATGAAACACTTTCGGAAGACCTGACTCAGCTCCACGTAGCTCAAAAGAATTTCTTCGTGTGCTCCACAACACACCACCCAGCTACCATCAAAATATTTATTGAATGCAGAATGTGACATTTCATTGTTATGAAAATGTGTTATTTTTATATAGTATTATAGAATAATGACCCTTCAAAGAAAAGTGAGATTCAAAAGTAAATTCAAAAATTCAGAACGTTTATTTTTAAACTTAATTCTCCAGATTGTTATTTACAAAACTAGCAAATCATGTAAAAATAAATACCCTTTTGTAAGAAAGTATCATGCTAGAGACAAAATGCTATAATTATATAGTTATTAGTAGTGATCTCATAAACACACACACACACACACACACACACATACACAAAATACAACCCAATGTAGTTGCTGGAGAAAGATTGAAAGATGTAGCTCCAACAATATCTAATAATGTTGCTTTTCATACTCACTTGTACTAATAATCTTGGGTCAGTAATTGTAAAGTAATACAGATTTTCTAGCTCCTTAAAATTTATTTCTCAAATAATAACCATAAAAAATGTCAAACATAGGGAAAATAATTAGGCTCCATAGACAAGCAATGCTCTGATCAACTCTAGGAATTGAGGAAGGTATTGTTTTCATGACTGTATGAAGTATTTAGAAAAAACTATGCTTTAGGACACTGACAACCTACTTTAGAATGTATTTTTCAAGCAACCTCCAGTGTAATTTTTATTCCATAGAGTGTAGTAGGGAATTACTACATTACCTGGCTGGTAATGTAATAGTCTGTCCAGGTGAAAATCAAGAAGTATTTTATATGAAAAGTGATGTGAACAATTTAGTTCATTAAGTTGTTTCCCTTGAGTGTCTGTGAAGAATCATAGCTCTCATATTGAAATGCCTCACTTAAAAAAATTCAGTTTGTACTACTATTCTATAAGAAGTGAACTGAAGAATCTCACCAAAATTATCTTTAATCGAGGTTAAAGAATTTTAGCCTGAGACAGTTTATTCAAAGCATTTTATAACAAGACTATTTAGTCATGTTTATTAGTTTGCTAGGGCTTCAATAAGAAATACTGTAAACAGGGTTTCCTACATGTATTCACTTACAGTAACTGAAAAATGGAGGACTTATTAGTGTGAGTCATCTTTCTGAGTTGCATATTGCTGCGTTCTGTTTGTCCTCTCATGGACACAGAGAAGAACTAGCCTTTTTTAAGAACACAAGCCTTATCAGTTCAAAGCTCTAACCATATCATGTATTTGAACCCTAGTTACTACCAAATACAAAAAAAGGTTTGGGGTAAGGGCTTCTATCCGTAAGCTTTGTCAGAGATGGGATTCTGTTCACAGCATTGCATTGTTGATCTACTCAAACTTCATGACCTTATCACATACAAAATGCAGTCATTCTTTGCTTGTTCCAACATCAACTGTAAACTCTAAAGTCTTGAGGCACAAAAAATCAGTTTTCTTTGGCTTAGTATCACTTCCTCTCAACTATCTCCACCCTGTGTCTGAGGTGGGAGTGGCAAGGAAGAAAATCTCTGATTGCTAGAGGCCCAGTTCCTCCTGCTCCTTGAAGATCACACATTACAGTACCATAGCTTTATTGCAGAATTATAAAGCTCTAAAGCCTAGTTTCATTCCATCCTTCCACTTCAGTAATTCTAAATGTCAATGTCTCTCTGGATATAATGACATCTCTTTTCTTGAGATGGCTGCTTCAACTGATGAATTACAACTGTGTTCTTTTTATCAGATATCATTCATTGTGTCTTCACAACAAGCTCAGAAGTTCACTATAAAATACAAAGGATTGGGGTATTAGATAGCATGAATGCATTCTCTCGCATCTGTGTAATCCAGAAGTCCAAGATCAAATAGCATTTAACTCAACTCCTGATTTTGTAGTTGTTTTCTCAGTATTTTCTCTCATGGAGATGGGAGCAGAGCCCTCTAGTGTCTTTTATTATGATGACACTAATCCTATGAGATCAACCTCTGTGTTAAGACTTCAATTTACAGATCTTAAGAGGGAATAATTCAGCTCATAATATCATGTCTCTGTGTAGACACAACACTTCTATTTTTTTATGCATGGCTTGATGTTTAATCCTATCACAATCACTAACACACCACTGAGCTGTTCAACCTTACATGATTCTCAGAAGACCTCATCTTGTACATCTCAGAACTGTTTCCTTGGCACAAAGTGGAGAGTGTAGTCATGTTTTAACTATCTGTTACATTCCATCCCCCTCTACAGTGTATTAATTTTCCCACATATCTGCTTTGCACATGGTTTCTTGCTGAATGGGCCTCCTCTGTCTGCTCACAATGATTCTTAAACACAAGAATTCTAAAAAAGCCAAGGAACCTTTCCTGACTACCTGTCTCCCTTATGTACTTTAAAAAGCTCACAAATTAGGTTACCTTGGTGTATTTCTGGCTACTGAAGTAAACTTCTGTTAGATAACTAATATTCATTCTGTTGTTGAATGAGTACCTGTTGCGTGGTTATCCAATGCAATGCAACCAGCTGCCTCAAAAACTGCTGCCATACCTTCCCCACTATGATGGACTATTTCCTTAAGATGATTTTGATGGATATTTTGTCAGAGTAATGAGAAATATAACTAAAGTAGATAATCAGGAACAATATGTGGGGGTGTCACTGTAATCAACCTGAAAATGTGGGCTTTAGGCTTCTAGAACAGGCTTGTGGGAAGAGTGAGGAAGAATTTGAAGCTACAATTGTGCCACGAATAAACTTTCCTTTTAACTACGTGGAGTGTAGTTTCACCAATAATTGATTATTTGGAGATGTGTGGCATGGTCTCAGATCCTGCCAGGAGGTCCTAGCAAATCATTGTATGAAGCTGTGCAAGTGAAGTCTGTGTAGAAACAGAGACCCCAAGTTATTAGACATGCCAGGATCAGGCATATATATTGAGTTAAGCTACAGGTGTAGATTTGAACTGGGCTTAAATGAGAAGCTGTGTGTGATGCAGGCAACATTGTCGGAGAGGTGAAACTAGCGGAGTCTGTGAAGCTACGGTGATTCCATCATGAATCCTAGACGGGAGGCAAAGAGCTGCAGGAATTAAGGTTTTCAATCTTAGGTTTCAATCTTGCTTTGATCCAGTCTTGACTTGCTATGCTTCCATTCCTCCCTGTTGGAATGAGAACGTCTATTTTTATGCCATTGGATGTTAGAAGGATGTATGATTGGTTGATGCTATAGAGCTTCACAGATAACAGTTGGTCTGTCTCTGAAGAGCCTCTACACTTTACTTTTGCACAGTGTTGGAATACTAAAGATTGTGGGGACTGAGCACATTTTGTATACAGAACACATTTGCATAATAAATTGACTATGAACCTACGGAGACAAAAGGTGGAAGGTTATTCTTAAAACTGATGTTTGGCTGTCAGGATGTGATTGTTAATTTGGGAGATTCTAGAATCATGTATTAGAGGTGGAGTGGGGGGGAATTGGAGGGGTTGGGAGAAGGAAGTGATATATTTTAATTTTAAAATTTAATAAAAAAAACCCAATAAAAATAGACATAAAAATCACAAACATAATCTGCATCAGAAGAATACAAACTCACAGAATATATAAGAGTACCCATTCTTTGAGCTCTGTAAATTACAGTTCTTCAGTCTTTGGTGACTTGAACCACAGCTCTCCACTGATGATTTCCCATAGGCTAGCTTTTGTCACTGCTGTTTTCTGCATCACGGGTATAGACATCCTTTACAACCAATTTGGTATAAAGGTTTAATGCTGCAGCTGTTTATTTCCCTAGATTCAGGTGAACTATTCATACAGAAAGGAAAATATTTTTGTCATCGTAATATTAGCAAAAAAGTATTTAGAATACTTCTACAGCCATCAACAATATTAAAAAAAACAATTGTCATTTTTCTGATATAAACATGAACAAGGCAACTTTATTTGGAGTATGCTGCGCTTCTAATATTATATTTATTGATAATCTTTGGATTGAGAATTCTATTATACATCTGACTATCCTAATATTCGAGTGTATTTGAATAATCATTGTGTCTGTACCAAAGTATTTAAAAACAAAGACATCATCACCCACTATTACTTGATATAAAATCACATATTAACTAACTTTTGGATTTGATTTGTCAAGCCTAATGTGATTCTGGATTCTACCGCCTTAAGGGAACCATCTGGCACGTTCTTTATACATTGTTACTCTGTTCATTTTATTTTCTGTTCCACCTGTGCCAGTCATTACAGTCGTTGCAAATGATATTAAACTCAACAAAAACCAGCTTGACCAGATAAATTCCATTTAGATAACTATGACCTGATCAATTACTCAGACAATGGAATTTCCTCTGTAGTATTCATAGGAAGGTAAAAACTACATAACTGAAAAGATTGAATCAGTCAAACTAATCAGGGAGCACTTTTTTTGGTAAAGGAGAATTTGATCCAAAAGTTAAATAGGAATGGATATTTCCTGTGGATTAATGACATATGCAGGAGAGTTATTTTGAAGTTTAGAGATGGAGTAAAAACGTGTTAATTTAAGGGTAAAATTTCTGAATCTATTTGTCAAATCTGACAAAGGATTTCAACTTTTCATGTGCAATTAATACCTACTAAGAAAAGAAAAACCAGTTTTCTCCAATGAAGTATCATTTGGTATGCCAATCATATTCCATGCCCAGGAGTCACTGGACAACAGAAAATGCACTCCATGTTTCTCTATCCACTTTTGTTTTGGGCTGTTTTGTTTCGGCATGTTATTTTTAGTCTTAATTCATTTTCATTTTTTTGATTTTTTTTGAGAGAGAGAGGGAGAGAAAAAACATGAAGTTAGTTGTGTAGAAAGGTAGAACAGATCTGAAAGAAGCTGGAGGAGGGGGAAATGTTCAAAATATATGAAAAAATGAAACAAAATCTGTAAAAAATGAATTTCAAGTTTTCATGTGAAAAGCATTGATAGTAATGTTAATTTGTCATTAGGAAATACTCCTTAGTGTTTTAGCTTTTTAATGACCTAAAACATGTTAGCAGAGCTGTGAGATCATCAGATCTTATTTGGACCACATCGGATGCAGAAAGAACATGTGGCAATATTGAAAGAGTAGAGCCCATTTTTCTTATGCAAAAATGTCTGTGGTGAGGCCGTGAGAAGATATGCACACATTCTGCTCCTGATCCCACCATAGTTATCCTTTGAGAAGATTTTGAGAAGTTCCTGGAATTACTTCTATTATAGAAGTGATGAAACAATAGGATCTTCATAGCAAGGAAAGGAAAACACAAAATATTCTAATGCCTAAGGCATGGGGAAATTTGAGCAATGTGCTCGTCTTAGTCTTTTTTGTCTGACACTAAGAGAATACCATGCATGGAGATTTACTCTCTCTGATTCTGAAAGATGGGGACTCTCAAGGCTATGTTCTGCAGAGTCTTTTGTGCTGCACTCCCCCAGTCTAGGAGGCAGAAAGGTAAAAGAGCAAAAAGGTGAAAGGGAACCAAACACTCTCACAACATACCTTCTCATGGTGACATTAATCCATTAATGAAGGCAGAGACTGCATAGCCTAATTGCCTCATACACATCACACTTTTCAACACTGTTCCACTGAGCTGAAATTCCCAACATGTGAACTCTGGGTGACACATTAAAATCTCAGCATTACACATGCAAATTGATCATGTAAAATAGTTATTGAAAACAATCTGTATCTCAATAAAACCTTTGGCTCAGAAATAGAGACAGAGAAATGGAGAAATAAACAGAGAGAAGTGGCCAATAAGTATGAGATCATTAAGTTATACATCTAAAAATGACTTTAAGAAACTCTGCATACAATAATAGAAAGTATGGATTGTGATTTTCCCCATTATTTTTTATCATTCCTAAAATTTATCACAGAGACTTTGTAGCATTACAAATTAAGAAAAGTCAATCTCCAATGACTATGCTAAATTTAGTTACTGAATTTCCATCTCTTCCTAAAAGTATGAAGAGAAGAAATAACAGGAACTTCATGCCATATGTTACCAGTTTATGAACATTTGGAAAGATGTATTTTATTTGAACTGTCTTTTACAATGGAACAAAAAGAAATGTCAGTTATGTACATGTCAACACATTGTAAATCTATGATGTTGACACAGTGCCACATGAGAATACAAGAAGCTATAATGTCATAACAGCCATTAGGAGAAAGTGGGAGAAAATATAACGTCAAATTTAGGCAGAACTGTACTATAAGTCTGCCTCTGGCCTGATTTAATATTTGCAACTGGAAGAGATAACATATGGTTAGAAGATCATGGAGGATGATGTCACTGTTTAAATCTTCTGCCAACATCTCTCATGTTGTAAACAGAATGGTCAAATAATTGTACCAAAAAAGAGAAACAAATAAATATGTTATGCTAACCAAGAGAAAATTAATAGGTGTATAAAGGTTTATATTGTCTAGATTATAAATTACATGTTTCTCCAAAAATAAGTATATATATTTAGAGTATTCAATCCAAAGACTGAAAATACACCAGGCACATACTTGAAAATCATAAAAATATAATTAATTATCATATTCAGTAATATTTAGTACAACTAAATATAGACCCATCTGCTATTTTCCTTTGTAGGAGGGAAGGTTGTATCACTGGAAATGCTAGTAGTTCCTCAAGGAAGGGATGTCCACAGTCATCCCCCATCTTAATAGTACACAGTGTGGACACATTGTATTAGGGGCCCCAGGGACTCATGTGTTCCATGTTTAGTACAGCTTTGGGGGTGGTCTGGAAAGGAAGATGTGTGACCTACTTGGTGGAAGGAGGTCACTGAGGGGTTGTGACATTGCATATCATACCTAGTTCCCAAACTCTTTTTTCCCTTTGCTTGTTTCCAAGGATACTCTTGCCATATACCCTGATGGTTGTTTGTAAGAAGACTTGGCATTTAAACAATCCAGTCAGGTGGAGGTTTTCACTGATCCACACTGAAGCTTCTTCTTGAAAGTCATTAGTATCCTCTGACCACAACACATTGGAAGGATGTCCAGATACTTCAGATTTTATAACATTAAATAAGGAAGATGATAAGTTATCTAGACCATTTAGTGTGCTTGAACATTTTGACAAGTTTTGACAAGACATTTGACAAGAAATGATCCTGTGAGACCCAACCTTCCCTGAGGATATATGTCTGGGGTTTACATGTTACTTGGTTTAAAAAATACCAAAAAAAGAATATTAACTTCATGTTAAATTTTTGCTATAATAACTTTTTATCACTTTTCTTATTTAATTTTTAAGTCTGCAACATGTAAGCAATTGGGTTTCTTTATTTTATAGATGTCAGGTCTGCTTTTCAAGCCTTGGGCAGTAGAAGCTGTCTGGTACTGGAGGCAAACACTAGGACAACCACAGGAGGAAAACATAGGCAGGTTCAACATTGCTGTGCTCCCATTTATGACTCCATCAGGCTTGAAAATATTACTGCTGCAGCTGAACCAGCTGAAATCACCATATCAGTATGCTTATGGAACTGTGGAAGTTGCTAATTAAAAAGGTTCCCCCATGTCAAATTTTCTTTGTGTCAAACACTGTTTTTTTCTACAGCCCTTGAGGATGGTCAAGGAGACTCTGATTCTTCTACTGATGTCAAAAGATGACTTCAGAGTAGCTACTGACAACTGGATAGAGTTTATTCCAGTCCTGAAAACTACAACAGTCATGGCAGCTCCTCCAACTGCTGCATTGCTTGGCAATACTGTGTGTTAGTCAAGACTACTCCCAATAGCCTACAAAGGTAAAAGTAGAGTTTTCTTTAGGTATAAGAACTTCAGATAACCCCACACAAAGATGTTTGGAGGACCCTCAATCACAACCACACTAGACCTACTCAGTCTTCAGTCTGAGTTTTAAGTAACACCTCTCTCACCATGGCATTATTTCACATGAATGGCTATGCTGCTCTCACACTACATGGAACACTTCAGAAGATTTGTCATTATCCTTTGGTCCTAGTGATGTACCTAACAAATGCCTTATCAAAATGTTTAATACTTATTTGTGATTCTTGTCATAGGAACAGTGAACTGAGTTGGTAACTCAAATAAAATATTTTGCCTCTTAATTCCAAGTACAACTGGAATGGGTAGATAGAAGGCAGCTGAGGATCTCCGGAGAGCTACTAGCAGTGAAGATTTTGGACAGCAAGACTGAAAGTGCACAGAAGTTGAGAGAGTGAAGAATGCTGAAATTGAAAGAGCAAAATGGTATAAAAAGGCAAAAAAATGCAGACAAATCTGCAAATCTGGCCATAAGATCAGTCCCTACAAGCCACCAAGTTACCACATCTGACTAACTAGGAGCTTTAACCTTTACAATTAAGTCTTTGTGCCTCTAGTGTAGAATTGTAACAAAGAGAGCACAGAGTGTCCTGTCACTCAAAACTCAGAGCTTTAACACTATTTATCAAGAGCTGAACCACTGGAAGGTAAAGCCAGAGCACCAGGAGCTGGAGATGGAAAATTAAGCTCTTATTTGATGCTGACCAAAAGTGCACTTATTGCTTATTAGCAAATGATATGTTTGCATTTGTACTTTGCCATGTGAGAGAACAAAAGAACTTCAGCTCATTAATAGCAAATTTGGAATGTAGATTTCAGATATAGATTAAACTCAGACATACATTGAATGAATCTAGATTTGAATCACCATTATAAATTCTTACCTGGTTTCCAAATTATTGGCTTGACATACAAATTTGGTCTTGAACATTTGCACTTCTATTTTTTTTCAAATTCTCCCCTCTTCCTCGTTTCCTCCTGATATGTATATGTATATATACATATATACACACATATCACATATATGTATATATGTATGAACACATATGTAAAGTTTAGCATATACATATATATGTACACACATGCACATATATCATATATATATATATATATATATATATATATATATATATAATTTTCCAGTTAACCTATTTTATACACTAAGTATGAACCTATTGAAGGGCTAAGTTATATGACTTCTCTTCATAAACCATGAACAAATGTGCAATCACTCCTGATAAGGTACTCAGAAGAAACTAAAAGGATCACAGCTAAGTCTTGCTTAATGAGCCAATGAGTTTATTAGGGTTACTTACTGGGGCATGAGTGAGGTATTATTCTCAGGAACATTGTAACTCAAAGGACACTTCATTACCAAAAAAAGCCCATCCAAGAATGGGTGAAGATTCATAAAATATGCATCCCTGGAGCTCTGCACAACATGCATACATCCTGTGACAATAAATGTTCTCTCACACCATCTGTTTATGTCTCATATCATTGCATTGGACTTTGTGAATTCTGTCACTTTCATGAAATTCTGAACTTTCACTGGCTCCTTGAATCCTATGGGTCTTTCTCTTCCTTCCATGAGAGCATGCTTTAATTCAGAGGAAAGTACTACAAAATATCCCGACCCTTCCTTGAGCTCTTAAATTTATTCTGCCCCCTTTTCCATGATGCTACCCAAACCTTGGAAGGAGTGATATTAATGCTTTTTTATTTTATTCTTTGTATGACGGAACATTGGGTGATCACCAAGCAAGGATCTTGACTGGCTGAATCTCAGCAATTACCAGTCTCTCCAACAAAGGTTTTACAGAAACAGTAGACTATGGGTACAACCATAAATGTTTAAAATCTAATTTAACAAGAATACTATCTCCAGTTAACAAAGGAGTATAAAAAATGCTTTCCAACTCTAGTCTATGACTTTCTAGGTCACAGATTTTTGCTTTGGTTTATGGTACCATAAATACTTTCCTTTCTGTGGAATAAGTCTTAGATTTAACTGGAAAGCAGTTGGTTTCACTCAGAATACCCAGGCCTTTAATATACTATAGATCTTTAATATGACCATGGACACATTTGTCCTAGCTGGTTGCCATGCATCTCATAAGCCAGTCTTTGAGAGGCTCTTTCATTGATCATTTCAAAGTGTCAAATCAAACACTTCAAAGTATTCTATGAATGTCATGACTTCCTTAATGGACCATATAAAGGCAACATCTGCATGCTGAATCATGGATTTCCCCCTTTTTAGTCTAATAATTTTATTGATTCTTTGAGAATGTCATAGACCATACTTGATCATCTTCACCCTATCTCCTCACATAGCCACCTTCCTAACTGTGAATTGGCTTTTCTTCCCCTTGTGGAGTATTGTTTGTTATGCCTAACTACTCTTGCATGTGGGACCTACCCTGGAGTAGGTGTGACCTACCAAGGATCATGTCATTAAAGAAAGCTGACTCTTCTTATCTCAGCAGCTATCAAATTTCACTAGCTCCTCAGATAGTACTGAGATTTTTGTCTGGTTCTAGCTTATGCAAACCTTTTATATTCTTTCACAATCACTCTGAGTTCATATGTGTAACTACCCTGTTGTGTCTGGAAAACATTGTATCCTTGAAATCATCTCTATCTCTGGCTTTTACAATCTTTCTTTTCCCATTTCCAAGAAGATCTCTGAGTCTTGGTGTGTGACATGTACATCCCACTTATGTCTGACTACTCCACATTTTCTTATTCTCTACACCTCTGCCAATTGGTGTCTGTATATTAACTGCTACATACTGTAAGAAGAAGCTCCTCTGAGGATAGTGTTCTGTGGATTAAATAGCAAGTCATCAGGATTCATTAGAATGTTTTTGTCTACTTAGCACAAAAATATTAGAGTCTTTCTCAAGGGCAATAACTTGTCATGCTATAGGTTCTTTGACCAGTTGACAGTGCCATGGATGAAATTGTTGGATATAGGTCCAATTAAAACACGGTTGGTTACTCCTATAACAATGGTCCCACTATTACACTCATAGGGATATCTTGTCAGACCATTCATTGTTCTAGTTTTAAGGGTTCACAGTTGGGGGAGATTGATGATTAATTTTCTGCTTATAGCATGTATGCATGCATAGCACCTTCCAGTGCATGAAAGCTAGTCAGGAATAATAAAGCATCTATGTGTGGACCACCTTCATTTCTGAAAGTTTCATGAGTCCAGTATATGGCATATTCAATAATAGGTTCTTATTATCAAGCTCTAGAGAGTAACCAAGACCATTAACAGTAGCATGTAATATTTGTTATTCTATGGAAAGCCATTGGTTAACAACTCACAAAGAGATGGCTCATTTCTGCTGCCCAGGGTTTTATTTTGTAGTATTGTTTGATTCTTTTATCAGCTCACTTTTTTTTTTTATTCCAGGGGGAGATCATTCTTGAGCAAAGATCTAACTTGTAATTGTTCTCTTTTGTATTCTGGCAGCGGTAAAAAAGTACAAGCCAATACTTGCTTCTCACCACACCTTTTGTTCTACTTTTCCTGCCAAATTCAAGGGTAATACAAAAAGCAGAATTCACATTTCTGATTTTTTTTCCCATTGTAGTACCCATTATTTGGGTAATTTTTTTCTGGCATAAATGAGCTTAATTTGAGTGTCATTTTGGCCATAGGAAAGTACACATGACTTCAGATATAACTGCTTCTAATCTGGTCCTCCATGTGTGTACTTTTAGGGATTACAATATGTTTGTTAGTCCACTAGCAATTCTGAGGTTATCTGTATAACTTGCCATAAATCTCACTCATCAAGAAGGCATGACACATAACGAAAGATATCCACTCCAGGAGTCTGCCCAAGAATACTCCACTCTCAGTTTGGCTTTGATTTCTTGTCTTATCACTAATCACAAGGACCATATGACTGCCACTACAGTAATGACATCATTAAATACCACACTAAGCTATATCTTATCTAGCAGGTAATGTCTCCGGTCACCATTTTTAAAAATCAGGTGCTTTCCCACTTTCTCTTTATTAACTGATCAGCTGTGAATCAGTGGCAATTGTTAATTTGCAGGTAAAAATTTCCCTCACTTTTTCTCTCACATCTCATGTTAGTCCATCAGCATATTCTTTTTTCTGTACTTTCATCATATGTTCAGGCTGGTTGCGATCTCCCTTGCTTATCATCTTCCAGAGAGGTCCTTGTTGTGATTCACCGCTTCTGTGCATGTTCAGCTTATCTCCCATTTTTCCTGCCATCTGTACTCCACAAACCTGAATGAATGCTGTTTTTAGATACACTTCAATCATAGCAATCCCATTACCAAAACCCAATGGCGACTTTATATTTCACTTCAATAAAAATATATATTATCCTAAAATGAGAGCTCAACACAATCTAGTTTCCAGTTTTTGCTTGGATTTCATTATCTAATCTGCTCCTCTTTATATTAGAATGCAAACTTTTCCCTCCTCACTGTGCATACTTTGCTAAGCCAAGGGATCCTTGTGTTTTTTCTTCCTTTTATGAAGAAAATTCCCCCTTTCAAATATTTGTACATTTCAATCTTTCTATTAATATCTAAATTCAAATAATATTTCTCCAAAAAGAAATTGCAATATTGAAGACAGTGGAAAATGTTGAAATTTATTTTCAGCACAATCCACAAGAAAAATGGGAGACAAGTAGTAGATTAATCAAATATAACTTACAATTAAGGGAGAGAAAGAAAGACAGAGTATATGTAAAGAAAGAGGGAGATGGGGAAGAAGGGGTGTTAATAGAATAACTACCTCTGAATATTTAATATTTAAATCTACTTCAAAGTGGAAATTTTAAAAATATTAGTGTATATGAAATAATTTAAGAGTACAAATTGGTAGTTATTTTAAATTGTTAAAAAAAATTTTCCTCATGTTATTTCTCCATCATTTTGATAGGCCAATCCTTGATAGAACATGTCATTTGATTATCACAAGATGGTGAATTGATTGGGTGGGCTGACCTTAGAATTTCAACCCTCAAAACTGCGAGCTACATAAACCTTGTTTTCTTTATGAATTACCCAGCCTTATGTACTTTGTTACAGCAAAGGACAAATTTAAACACATACAAGCTCATGGCTCTTGTTTGTGAGAGGTGACTGGCAAGAGTTTACTCAACAAACATGTTTTTGGTATAACTGTTGTCCTATATGCATGTATCCTGATGGCCTTTGCCTCCTGAGTGAAGATACACAAGCAGTATTTCGAGCATGTGACAAGAAAACTGCCAGGGATTCTTTTTCCCTTTCTTCCTTTTCAACCACTTCTCCTCACACTCAGCATTTCGTTTAGCACACATCATCATGGGTCTCTGGTATGTTTCCTTGGTGAGCTGACCTATAACAACAGTAAATAAAGTAGATGAGACGAATTGTATTATTCTATGTCAAGTATTATATGTGGATTCTTTTCCTCTTTGTTTTGAGGAAGTATTGTAATCCTGTATTGAGGAAGTACAACAAAACAAAATGCTTTATTGTGTAGGGTTTTCCTAAATAGGTATGCTAAGAAATCAGTTTTCTGAAATACACATAATTTATATTATTCCTTTATCCTATTATCCTATTCATTCCTAACATCCTGTTTAGGATGTTAAAATGTCATGCTCTAGGTCATTTAGGAAGGGATTTTAGTCTTTGCTACTCTGAAGGCCTTAAATTCAAACTGAAGGTGTTTTGTTAAACCACAACATGGAGGGCTTACATAGTATAAGAGCAGGTTAAGTGTAAGCTTGATTCTTTCTTCCTGTGCCTACAGTGCTATCAGTCCCATCATAAGTTTCCTAATGTCATGACTTATTTAATTCTACTTATATTAAAATGTAATGTAGGAAGCTCTGTTAACTTGAAACACAAAAAAATGCTTTGTATTATTAAGCCATTTTAGAGAGATTGGGTTAAAAAAATCATTTGGCAGCTTTAAATAAAGTAAAAGCTGATATAAAACTTGACTGTGCAAGTTGAAAATACGGACTAATGAAAGAAAATTGGTATTGGATGGAAAATTTACTTCTTTTCCTAAAGTTTTTTTTCAGAAGTACAAGTCATGAGAATTTTGGAGAATCACAACAATGTTCTGGAGAGATGAATACTTGCACAGCAGTAGGTAGCACTTGATAAACTATAACTCACTCCACGTAAGACAGTCCATATTATACGCTATATTCCCCTGACAGTTAGGATGGGGAATATTTTGGAATTTTCTAAATTTCCTTGAAAATTATTTTATTCCTAAAGTTTTTCATATCAAGTGCAGCCACCCTTGCCATATGCTTCCAGGAACCAGTCACTCAGTTTTATTCTGGCTGCTGAGAAAGATGTTCTTGACAATTAGATCTTATAGGCACCTGACAAGCTCGTTATTTCAATGAGGAATCTGAAGTTCTGAATCCTAGTTCTGAATTTTACCAATAACAACAAATACAAAGCAGGGCTAATGCCAATGCTGAGCCTCGTCCTGTGTGTCCCGAGTTGTTCTGGCATTCACATCTTGCCTCATCTATTGTTTCTCTTTGAAAGAAGCATGTGGTGTTGGGTCAAAAACTGTGAAGGCCTTACTCTAAGTGGAAGAAATGAGTATGAACTAAATTCTGAGAACAAAGTGCATTGTGTTTAGATTAGAAATCTGTAACAACTGACTCCCACTCAGGCACAGTGGCTGTGCAGATTTGTGAGCTAAAATGTTTACATGTTGGAATCACCTCCTCCACCCTGGGTAGGTGTGACTCTAGAGTGTTTATTTGCAGGCTTTCCACTTTAAAGTGCACAGAGATAAAGCAACATCCACCAAGAATCTGGCCGGGATTTGTTGTTGTTTTATATTGCTTCAATTTTTTTTTACTATCACTTTAGGTTTGAAGGCCAATTTGTTGTTCTTTCTATCCTGTTCAATTTAAGACAACCAGGGAAGCTTCTCTGAGTCAATTCCCACTGAGACAGACAACGTATAATGAAATAGAAACCTCTCTCCCACTATGTAAAACAGGCTGATCACTAGTGAATGGAAAAGAGTGACCTCCTGATTACTCATAACTTGTCTGGATTTCTGGGAATGAATGAAAGTATTATTTGGCATTTAGTGATATTATTTTATTCATTTTAATATTTCACACTTCAATATAAATAAATAATATTTTAGGAATTATAAATCTCATTTTATTTTGAAAGAGTATAGAACATTATATTTTTACGTGAAAACCTTTTGAGGATGTCACACTTGAGTATTATTTACATAATTCCCACATTTCTTCCCTCAACTTCTTTAGTGTTCCCTCAACTCCCTATTAAATAAAATCTATGATCTCTTTCCTTATTATTGTTACACACACACACACACACACACACACATGCACACACACACACACACACACACACACACACACGTATATATAATACAAACTGGTGAGTACATTTAGTGTTGCTTGTAATCATAGGTATTTAGAACTTGGTACTGAGTTACCTATCTGGGGGCTCATGCTTAGAGGAGACTGATTCTCTCTCTACAACTATTACTTGCCTGTAGATCCAGTGATGAGGGCCTTGTGAAGTGTCTTCCTTCCATGTTGGAATATCATTCGGCATCAGTATTGAACATATGTTGTATATACATGACCATACTGTTGAAACTTCATGACTGTGGCTCCCTGTCATATAAAAAACACTGTCTCACAAAAGAGACAGCTCATTTTAATTGTTGGAGAGGACAGTTTTCAGTTGGACTGAACAATCTGTCTTTTGTATCTTTGAATAATTTTATTTCCTCAATCCCTTTGTAATTTTTATATTTATGGGTTGCTCACTAAAGCCATGACTAATGATGTCATTCACCTCCAGTCTGATTCAGCATTAATAATCAGTGTGACTTATGTTTATTAGAGGGAATTCCATTTCCTTTATCAACTACTCCTATAATTTCAGTGTTGTTCTATTATAAACATCCAATAGACTCTAAGGTTCTTTGGGTTATTCTGCAGCAGTGGCCAAATGCCTTCATACTTGGATGTGTTTATTGTTTAGAAGACAAACTACACACTGAAAATCTACACCCAATGCTTAAATGAAAATGTACATTCCAAATACAGTGACAATTATGTGGGGTCTAAAATGCCATGTTACTCATTCCTGCCTCAAGAGTTAACACTCATCAGTCTACCCTTTGGAACTCATTATATTAGGTCACCAGGAAAGAAAGTATAAGGAATTTTTGTTTATTAAAATAAGGAAAAAGGAAAGATTTCTTTTTCTCTACTAGATAAAGCCTTCAAAATTCTTAAGGTATCATCTTCATTGGTTGGAAAATATAATTCAAATATTCAGATATATTTTCCTACCTAAGTGTATATAAAGATGATGGAACTAAAAGTATTCTCATTTATGAAATTTAATAAAATAAACACTACATGTAAGTCTTATCACAAGATTATTCTTTTTAGAATCAAAAACTTACATTTATTTAACAACTATAGGATAGATATTTTTAAAATTTTTACAGTCTCTCAGTTTGTTGCAAAAATTTTTGACTCAAAAACTTATCTTTCATGGCTGTATTCTGTATTATTTAGCAAAAGACAGCAGAGCTAGTGAATATATAACTTATTTAGAACAATGATAATGTGAAACAGCTCAGGAGATTGATATTAAATAGAATGTGTTTAACTTTTGTAAAGGAAAGGAGAAACATTTGATTTCATTGTCTAATTTGCTCATGATATTTTTTTTTCAGACAGGGTTCCAGCATGTAGACTAGGCTGGCCTCAAACTAACCATCCTCCTACCTCTGTCTCCTGAGTGCTGGCAAGAAATGTGTGTGTTCCCATGTGTAGCTTTTCATGATATTAATATTTTCTAAAACTCTCCTCAGGCTCTTTAGGAAAATACTCTTATTAGCCACCTTTCTTAGCACATAAAACAAACACAAATCTTGGTACGTTCCTAATCTAATGCAAACATGTTCAAAGCCAAATTATACTCAAGTGCCTGCTATATTTGGATCTCAGAATGTTAGCCAAATACGTGCTCTTCCTTCAGTGTGTATGCTCTACAGCCAAGTGTCAGCAAAATGTTTCATTGCACTGAAGGACCTGCCTTGAAGACTCATTTTGCTAATGAACACATGCTCTATAAAAAGCTCATTTTATGTACCTAAGTGTCATGGACAAAATTACTATGATAATATAAAATGTCACCAAGTCACAGAATATACTTTTGTACTAAAGCCATGTTTTTAATCTTACACTGATATTAGATGTCAGAGAGAAAAATATCCCCTTCCAAATGTTGAGATAAAGTAGATATATGTGTGAAGCTTATAACATGCCTGTTGCTTTTATTACTAAAACTTCTGGTTGAAATAAAGTATTATGGTTTCAAAAGAACAAAGAAATATCAACCGAGAGTCTTTTGCTTGTTGCTTTTGTAAAATTTTATTCTTACTTGGACCTGCATGCTGTTTCCCTTTTTCTTTTTATTGAAAATAGATTCTTTTCTCATGCAATATACCCTGACTATAGTTTCCCCTCCCTCTATTCTTCCCAGTTCCTCCCCACCTCCACTCCTCTCTGGATCCACTCCCTTTCTGTCTCTCATTAGAAAAGAACAGACTTCTAAGATGAAACATGACAAAATACAATATAGTAAGATGAAGCAAAAGCTATCATATCAAGTTAGACATAGCAACCCCACAGGAGGAAAAGGCATGAGAGCAGGTGCAAGAGTCAGAGACCCTCTCACGTTCCATGGACAGAAGCCCCATAAAACTACTAAACTAATCGCTATGGTATATACACAGAGGAGCTGATAAGGACACATGTAGTGTCTATGCTTCAATCTCTGTGAGCTTCTATATGCCTTGCAGGCAGAACAGAATGAAGGTCATGGGTTTTGTGGTGGCTGGTGTCCACATTTCTGTTTCGGTAGCCTGATGAAGTAGGTGAACCCCTGGGACCTCATGGTCCAAGCATCCTCTATGCAGCTATAGACAAGGAAACCTATCTCAAAAGTCGTGGCACATGCTTTCAATTCCAACAGAGCTTTCAGGTGCAAACCAAAGGTTGAGGGGCCCCCAACTGGATCAGGCCCTCTGAATAGGCGAGACAGTTGATTGGCTTGATCTGTTTGGGAGGCATCTAGGCAGTGGTACCGGGCCCTGGGCTCATTGTATGAGTTAGCTGTTTGAAACCTGGGACTTATGCAGGGACGCTTGGCTCAATCTGGGAGGAGGGGACTGGACCTGCCTGGACTGAGTCTACCAGGTTGATCTCAGTGCTAGAGGGAGGCTTTGCTCTGGAGGAAATGGGAATGAGGGATGGGCTGGGGGGAAGGGGAGGAAGGCAGGAAGGGCGAGAACAAGGGAATCTGTGGCTGTTATGTAGAACTGAATGGTATTGTGAAATAAAATAATAAAAAATAATGTGATTCAGGAAGTAACTCAGATAAGAACTGGTGGTTAAGTTAAAAAAAAAAAATCCAACAGAGGCAGAGGCTCTGTGATGCTGTGGGATGGTCTGTATGTCAAATTGCTCTGATTGGTCAATAGATAAAACACTGATTGGCCAGTGGCCAGGCAGGAAGTAGGTGGGACGAGGAAAGAGGAGAGTTCTGGGAAGCAGAAGGCTGAGACAGAGACACTGCAGCCACCGCCATGACAAGCAGCATGTGAAGACGCTGGTAAGCCACCAGCCATGTTGCAAGGTATAGATTTATGGAAATGGATTAATTTAAGATATAAGAACAGTTAGCAAGAAGCCTGCCACGGCCATACAGTTTGTAAACAATATAAGTCTCTGTGTTTACTTGGTTGGGTCTGAGCAGCTGTGGAACTGGCGGGTGACAAAGATTTGTCCTTATTGTGGGCAAGGCAGGAAAACTCTAGCTACACTGTGATCTCAAGGCCAGTCTAATCTACACAGTGAGTTTCAGGCTAGCCAGGGCTGCATAGTGAGACCCTCCTTATAACCACTGTTTAATGTAGTCCTTACTCCTCATAAATAAAGCTTATTTTTGTAAAAGAGACCATTACAGAAAAGCACAAACAATCAAAAATCAGGGTTATAAAGCCCAGTCTACAGAACAACTCCTAAATCTATGGCTCAGAGAACATTATGGAATAGGTAATTGAAATAATGCAAATAATGCGGATCAGGGAGTTTGCCATGAGATTGTGTCTCCTAGTAATCTCAGAATCTACACCCATAATGTAGTCTGGCCAACATGACTGCTGAAATAGGAACTTACCAGGATAACAATAGACCTGCTACCTTGGATGGGAGCATGTTTATGAGACCTCAGCTCTACATAAAGAACTACAGACAAAGAATACTGAGAAGGAGAAATAGTCTTTCAGGAAAAAGCACACCAATTGGTTTTCTAATGCCAAATGGCCAGCCTTGAAAGCAAACATTCAAGTAACATAATACAGATTGAGCGGGCTGTATTTAAGATTTGTGTATACACATGTAACAGTAATTTATGAAAAACAAGGCCTTGAAGTTGAAAGAGAGCAGATAGTGATATGTGAAAGTGTTTGGAGGGAGGAAATGGAACAGGGAAATGACATAATTATATTATAATCCCAAGGAATAAAATAAGTAATAGTAAAAGAAAATAATAAAGAGTACTGATGCTTTACTAAGTACAAAATGCATGAAACAAAAATTGAATGCCATTTTCATGGTTAGCTAAACATATTGCTAATGATTATTTAAAATTGCCACTATCCAGTGAGAATCCATTGGAGAGAACTCATTTTTTGTTTGTGAAAGTTTATCAATTGGAGAGAGCTTCTGGGTTAGGGATGGGGACATGTGTCCACTTCTCTTAATTCTGGGATCCCATTTGGTTCTAGACCCATGCATGCCCTGTGCATTCTGCCAGTCTCTGTGAGTTCATATGTGTGTTGGTTCTGCAGCCTTTAAAAGTCCTTGTTTCACACAGGCAATGGTGGCATACACCTTTAATTTCAACACTTAGGAAGCAGAGGCAGGTGGATCTATGAGTTCAAGATCATTCTGGTCTACAGAGTGAGTTCCAGGACAGCCAGGGCTACACAGAGAAACCTTGTCTCAAAACAACAACAATAATAATGAATGAATGAATGAATGAGTGAATGAATGAATGAATAAAATAAAAGGCCTTGTTTCTTCAATGTTCTCCATCCCAATTGGTTCTCATAATTATTCTACCACTCCTTCAGGAGGATTTCCTGAGCCCCGAGGAGAGGGATTTGATGGAGACACCCCATTTAGGACTTAGTTTTTTTTTAAAGGAGTCTCATTAGATCTACAAACCTTACTTAAGGCCAGGCTCCATGCCTAGCCATAGATGGCTAACACAGAACAAACTCAGTGACATAAGTGGAGGGTTTTGTGTCATAATGCTTTGTCAGGGTGTTTGTTGGTGGGTTGGGTTGATGATGGCTTTTACCTTACCTTACCTTTTTGTCTTTGTGTGTATATTATGGTTTTGGGTTTTATGTTTTTATGGGATTTCTATATGTTCGCAAGTGTGTCTCTAAATCTATGTGTGTTTCCTGTGCTTTCCTTTGACTCTTTGCCTTCTGTTTGTTTTTATAATATCTTATCTTATTTTATTATTATTACAGTTTAGAGGCCTATTTGTACTCTAATGATGGGGGAAAAGATAATGGATTTGGGTGCATAGAAAACAGAGAGGGTCTGGGAAGAGTTGTGGGAGAAATCATAATCAAAATATGTTGTATAAAAATCTATTTTAACTTTAAAAAATCAACATTAAGAACTAAAATAAAACTGTTATCTTTTCATTAATTTATTTTAACTGCTATAGTCTTCAAATAAGAGTTTTCAAGTATAAAATTTAAAATAACCTTTCTTTTGGATTTATTTTTTTATTTTAATTTTTAATTTTTAACAAGGAGCACAATGCATGCTTAGTACAATTCATAAACATTCAACTAAGGCTCACAAATTAAAGACATAGATTTTCTACTTTATATACTCTTATAAACTATAGAACATTAAAATACCAGTAATCTGGCTGGGTGGAGGTAGTGCATGCCTTTAATCCCAGCACTCGGGAGGTAGAGGCAGGCGGATCTCTGTGAGTTCGAGGCCAGCGTGGTCTAGAGTGAGATCCAGGACAGGCTCCAAAACTACACAGAGAAACTCATTCTCCAAAACAAACAAACAAACAAAAATACCAGTAATCTGCCACTAATTGTTTTTTTTATATATTTGGGATTATAATTACATCATTTTCTCTTCACTTTCATCCCTCCAAACTCTCCTATATAGCCTTCCTTGCTCTTTTTCAAATTCATGGCCTTTTTCCATTAATTGTTATCACATGCATGTATGTATGAATATACATATTTATTTAAAGTCTAATCTCCTTAGTCTGTATAATGTTACTCATGTATGTTTTCAGGTTTGGCCATTTAGTATGGGGCAACCAATTGGTGTGCTCTTCAATCACTTTTTCAGCATCCTTTAATTGCATTATTTTAATGGTATGATGTTTGAGAAAATTGATTATTTATTATGAAACCAGTACAAATAAGTCTTCCATGAATTTACCCAGCTTAGATTGACAACATATAGAATCACACAAAAAAATGTGAAAATGGAACTTTGGTGCATTTATGTTAAGAAGACAATAGACTTACCGGGATAGCATGTAGTCTATCAGTAGTCTTTCCATGTTATACAAAGCCTCAGTTTGCATCTTCCTGGTGTTTGCTGATGTTTATTGGTTATGTACTCTGGGGATGGATGCTATGGAGATGGTATGCAATTCTCCACTTACTATGAGTAAATTGTCTCAGTGTCTATTCCTGGTGTTAATGTCAACCACTGGCTAAACCTATTTCTAAGGTTCTTGAATTAGTCACTATATTTCCTTAGCACTTTCAAAATTTTTGTGTGAAAACATGAAAATTAATCTGAGACTAAGCAAGAGTGTGTTTTCTACTTAAATGTTTTCCTGATGAATTCAGTATACATGAATAGGTTATTTTTCTATACATCAGTTGTGATTTTTTTCTTATTTCCATCATTTCTAGTTATTAATCAGGGTTGTTTGTATAGAAAGGATATGTCTTCTCCTTTATTGTTAATTTAACTTTTAAATACCAATACGTAATCATAGATGATTGACTCACTGTGAACTCTATTGATACTATGGAATTTTATTAGATCAGCTTTTCTTAATTGGCTCATGTAGTTTTCCATATGCTCCCATCTTTGTTTGTTTTAAGGACTTCTTTAACTTCTAACATGACAAGATATTCCATACTTCTTATATATTTTTGTTGCCCAACTCTGGTATATCTCAGCACTTCAAGAAGTCTTGATTCCTCATCTTGGAAAAAGAAATAAACATTTTTTTTCTTTAGAAATAAAGAATTGGTTTCCCACTCTCATGTCTTCAGGGCTAGCGTACCAGCACCCTTGCCAACAGGGGCATCTCAACTGTGCTGCTCAGAGGAGGTGCAGGACTTGCTCTCCCAAGTGCTGCAGACAGTGAGGAAAGCTGCTCCCACTCCCCCCCCATATTCAATGTGGTTGCATGGTGAGGGAAATATGCCCTCCTCCCCTAACCCTTTGCCACCTGCCTCAGGTGGGAAAGCGAACCTTGGGGACATGAGAATGGAAGAGATGGCCTAGGCCCTCACCAAGTACAGCAATTGGGAGAGTGTGCCCTGCACCTCACCTGGGAAAAATAGCAGAGCTGGCCCTGGTAGTATGAGTGCAGTGCAAGTGAACTGGACCTCAGGGTGTAAGAGCTGGATGGGACCAGGCCCCTCTCCTTGCTGTCTGCTTCATTGGGTGAGCTAGCTGGGGCAGTGCTGGCGAGCTTGCCCCGGTGGTGACAATGAGGGAAGCTGGCAGGCTAACCAACTCAGGTACCATCCAGGGCCAGAACCAGGGCTAAGTTAGCCCACTCCATCATCCACCTCATTTATGAACTGCTGGAGCATATAAAGGGGCTGGACCTGCAAATGCAAATCCCCAGGATCTCCATGACACAAGACAACAATATGATATCCAAAAGGAGCCCCAATGAGGACCCAGTATCTATAGTGTGGCCTAAGCCAGAAGCCTTGAAGCAGACCAAGGATTCATTGCAGTGAACACTTACAAGCAAAGATGCATGGATTGATGAGTATATTTTATGACTCACTGAGCCACACTACAGCTTTCGTGCACAGATTTGTTTGTTGGTTTTATGGGGTTGTTGTCGCTTTGTTTAGTTTTACTTTATTTTTTTTTAGAGAGGTTACAAGAGCAGAGGACAGAAACAAGTGAATGGAGAGATGAGTGGAATTGGGATGCATGATGTCAAATCCACAAAGAATCAATAAAAAAGTTAAGAAAAAAAAGAAATACAGACTTGGGTTCCAAGTGTACTTATTGTTCACGGTATACTATGACTTTTAGTGACTCTCTTTGGATGAAGATGGGAAAATTATGAACCTGATTTATGCCCCCTATAGAGTTCTCTTTCATAATTACATGAAAACAGAATCATGACATTTGTAAATGTTTGAATCTAGATTTTTTTATCTTCAAAGGCACTTGTTTCATGCATGTTATGACTTGGCTCTACCATCTATTTTGTTTATTAAAACTATTATTTCCTTTACTAAAATTTTATAAAGAAAACTTTCAGTCCAAAATCTTGAATTTGATTTCAACTTTTATATATAAAGGTTCTAGTGTGACTCAAATTTAAAATATGCAGCATTTGTGAAGTTTCATTCTAGTGCATAGGAAGAGAAACTTCATTGCTCTGTCTAGTCTAATCTTTTATTAGCATATTATACTAGTTAAATTGGCATTGGAAACTGGAGTTTAAGGGTGAGTAGAGTGAAAGTACAACTATGTATTAAAATGCACCATTCTCATGCCCAAAGAAATGTACACCAATGTGTATTGAGTAAGAACAAATTTGAAAGCATATCACATGGGAAAGTGAAGATATATTTTTCAGGCAAATTTTGTTGCCAACACAGTAGGATACATTTAAATACTAGAGACTGAGTTCATACCTCAGTGTAATCCCAGGACCTCTTGTTTAAATTTCTTCACTGGTAAAATGAGATGACAATATATACATCACAAAAGTCATTTTGATAATTGAGTAAGTTCTGATTTTTAAGATACATAGCATAGTTCTTTTGGTTTTTCTTTAAAATCTTTAGTGGGCATTTTTTTATTGAAAATAGATTTTTTTCATATATATATTCTGATTATGGTTCCCCTCTTCCAACTCCTCATGGAACATCACCCAAATTCACACAATCATCTAAAAATGATTAAATAGAAGCAAACAAACCAGTCTAGGATCAAAACCAAACAAGTGAACAAAAAAGGCCAAGGAACATGCAGAAGAAACATATATAAATGCAGAGAAAGACACAGAAATTTGTTAAAATCACAAAACCAGAGACTGTAATATGTAAGGAAAAGGCCTGTAAGGTTATAAATGTGCCTAAAGCAAACAAACTCCAAAAATATCATTGAGTTAATTTTGTGTTGACCATCTACCACTGGGCATGGGACCTATGATGAAGCACAGTTTGTATACCCAGGGAGACTCCTTTGGAGAAAATTAATTTTTCCTTTGTGAGCAGTTATCAATTGAAGATGGCTTCTAGTTAGGGATGGGGCCTTCTGTCTGCTTCTGATGTCAGCATTGGGACTCCATCTGGCTGTTCCAAACAGTTCCATGAGGACAGGGATTTGATAGAGATTCCTCATATAACATTGAGTGCTCCAAGGTCTTTCACTTTTTGCCCATCGTCAATTTATGGGTCTCTATTTGTTCCCATATACTTCAGGAAGAAGCCTCTTTTATGATGGCTGAGCAAGACAGTGATAAATGAGTATAGCACAATGTTGTTAGAGGTCATTTTGTTGCTATGTTTCTTTAGCAGAATAGTAGTATTTGGTTTTCCCCAGGTTCCTAGCCTATCTAGTCTCAGGTTCTTGGTCACCCAAACAGTATTGGGGATGGGTTGCATCTATAGAGTGGGCCTTATTTGGTTGATTATTCACATAACCTTTGTGCTAGTATTGCACCACTGTATCTTGCTAGCAAGATGCCATTGTAGACCAAAGGGTTTGTAACTGGGTTGGTGTTTACCTTTCTCCTCTAGTAGAATGCAGAGTACCTTCCAATATCATGAACACTAGTCGGTAAAGTAGAAGGCTCAAGTAGGCACCAACTCAACCTCACCGTGTTCAGTGAGTTATGTAGGTGTTTTCAGCAATCTTTGCATCTTATTATCGGTTTATGAAGAGCAACTAATAGCCTTGGCAATAGCCTGGATTGGTTGTGGGTTTCCACAAGGCCCCTTTGAACAATTCAATTGTTTGTAACCTAATCCTGGTACTGAGGTTTCATATAGTGGTAAGAGAATGTCTATTTGGGGCTTTTTCTCCCCAGTGTTGGGTAACTTTATATATACATACGTGTGTGTGTGTGTGTGTGTGTGTGTGTGTGTGTGTGTGTGTGTGTGTAGTTTTAGTTTTCCATATGACCCCTCAAATGACCCTAAGTTGTAGCTGTCCCTCTCAACATTCCCTCTCTTACCTTCCTCTTCCATCCTCCTCCCCATTTGGTCCTCCAGTTCTACACACCCCTCCATTCATAACTATCAATTCTATTTCCTCTTCCTAGGGAAACTCTTCCCTCATCCCTAGTCCCTTACTCTATGACTAACCTCTATATTTATGTGGATTGGAGCCTGTTTATTAAAGACTTAATGGTTAACATCCACATATAAGTGAATAAATGCCATATTTTAGAATAGTTCTTGACATACAGTGTGATTAAATATATGAATGTATTCCTTTGAATTCTCTGAAAATATCTTCTTCTCCTCCTAAATATACATATTTATTATGTATGACTTAAAGAAGGGAATAAATCCTAAGTAGGAGCTGTTGACTGGGATGGAACATGATTATTCAAAGTTACCCCATTTAATGTAATGACTGATATGACTCTAAACTATGAAAACAGAAGTTTTCTGTTATGACATTTTGAAGTGCAGGGTCATAAGAGGTTACCCCAAGGAGGAAAGTGTTGCTGTAGAAACATTTAAAAGCTGCTTATGACAGATTTTACAATAAATCCTGAAACAACATGACTACTTAGGAGAGAATTGATGAATTTCAAACCTCTGTGAACATGGTCAAGATTTTAGAAATGTTTTCCTGAAGGTAACCAAGATTGTGGAATAGTTGTACATGTGAGACCAAAGAGACCCACAAAATGCCAAAATTGGAGCATTAAAATATAAGCAATGGTAGCCGGGCGGTGGTGGCGCACGCCTTTAATCCCAGCACTTGGGAGGCAGAGCCAGGCGGATCTCTGTGAGTTTGAGGCCAGCCTGGGCTACCAAGTGAGCTCCAGGAAAGGCGCAAAGCTACACAGAGAAACCCTGTCTCGAAAAACCAAAATGTATATATATATATATGTATATATATATATACATATATATATATATGCAATGGATATCATTACGTAGAGTGTTTTATTGATGAGATTGCAACAGAATGATGTGTGCTAGAAAAACAGGACAGGAAGTAAGATAGAAATCAAGAATCAAAGGAAACATTAACATTTCTTCTGTCAGTTTTGTGCAAATTGATGTTTCACACATACAAAGTGGATGTAGAACCAGAAATATATATAGTATGTATTCTGTGTTCGAGTTGATATTTTTAGAGTTCTGAACACTGAGGTAAGATATGAGTTCAAAAACTTGGCATTAATTGTCATATATAAAAGGAGAAGGGAATGCTTAGCTGTGCAAGATGTCATGTATTCCTGATAGAAGAAGCAATGCACACATATACAAAGATACATGTAAACTCACATGCATGTGCATGACCTGACCTGTATCTACTACATATTCCTTGAGCAAAGAGAGTTAGCTGTTCTTTCACTGAGCCTTATCTTCTTTAATGAACAGAAATCCCTCAGAAACAATGAACTCAAATGGACCTTTCCCTCCCTTAAACCATTCTTCCAGGAATTCTGTTAGAGTGACAAGAAAAGTAATTAATGTATCAATATAGGACTCCCCCTGCTACTATCTGCTTCAGATTAGAGAAGGTATCATTACTGTTACAAAGATTTATAAGCAAGTATTATCCATGGAAGAAGAAAATAAAGTCTACTTCCTTATGCAACTATGGGAGTTATTTTTGTCCCATTCATCTCACTGAAGGCACAATAATAATAATTTTAACAAAGAGATTTAAGAAACCTTCTGCCCAGGCTATACAGTGAGTACTAATTATAATGTTCCCTATGGATGCAATTGTGAAAGATACACTGTAATTTTTTTATATCTCTGTACAGTGCCCTCAACTTCCTGATCAACTGTATAATTTACAATATCCTATTTTCTATAGTTTCTTCATTGCCATACATGACAATAGCAGAGGTTTTTATTTATTTTTGAGACAGGGTCTCACTCTAAATGTAAGGATTGTCTCAAGCTCATAGCAATACTTCTGTCTAAGACTCCAAAGTGGTGAGACAGTAGACCTGCATGGTCATACTCAACAGCAGAGTTGAAATTTTACTTCAAAATTTTCTAATTTAAAATCTTATACTTTTAAAACTTTTCTCAGATTAACAAAATAATTGGAGTCTATATTCTAGAGCTGTTCTCAACCTTTTATGTGGTTCAGGTAATATCTAAAAATCCTCCAGTTTTTTATCCATCAATAGTTTTAGAAAGGACATCTCTATTGAGCATCCATTTAATCCTCTTCACATCTTCATTTCCTCTAGGTCAAAAATCTGAGGTTGGGTATCTCAAAGCTGTGAAGAGATGTTTTAATAACTATGTGAAGAACATGATCTGTCAGTGTGATATCCTGACGTTGACCTTGGTCACTTGTCTAATGTTGTGCTAAACAGGATTCTCCATAGTAAAGATACTCTCTGTCTTTGAGCTTTTTCTGATTCTTTTGAAGAATTCACTATTCATGTCCCATACTTGAGTGAGGATTGCCTTGGTCATACAGAATTCTATAAAGCAGAGTAATTTCTTTTCCCTTATTTATCTAGTCACACATTACCATCCATATGGTATTTTTTATTAAGATTTAGAGTATGATCCAGTAGTTCTTTTTTATTTTGATATCCAAATTGTCTACACATTGAACATTTGGAACTTTTTCAGTTGCTTCATGTCTTTCTGATAAACTCCTATTAATATGGGTTTGCATTTTCTTCCTTTTTAAACTTGAGCACTGCTTCTACCATGAATTCCAAATCCAGATCCATATCATATGCTTGCTCTATTTTTAAAAACTATTAAGTCATGTTCACTCTATATTTTAAAAGATGGTATTTCATACATGAAATTTATTTGAGTATATAATAACTTGAAAATATCAAACAATTCTGGTTCTGTTTTCTGGGTAATTGTTATATCAATGATTTTTCTTAATCTCCTGTTACAAATTTATTTAATTCCATTAAAAGTCAAATATACTCAGGTACACAGAAGGAAATAAAAATCAAATGAATATAACAATGGTAACTTCATATAACAGTGACCCTCATGTAGATGGATGAAATATAAAGGCTATTTTGAATAAATTTAAAGTATCTTTTGCTTGTCAATGTGTCAAGGGGTGGTGTCCTTTAGGTACACACACCATGGCACTTCCAGGGCATGAGCAGATATGTTATCACAAAAGTTAAAACACGTTGATTTTCTGCCAAAAATATGTGCACTTGCAGATTAGCCTAACTGTGCATTTGAGAGTTCACCTCCTATAAATGTGCATTCCATTCTGAGTGTTGTGACTAGAAATGGATATGTGTGAGAACAAGCCCAGAAAAACACTGAGCATGCTAGCTTGTCAGTATCATACCTCCTGAGTCTGCTCTAAAGAAAATATCTCCTTGGATGAGAACGTTTTGTTCATGACCTCTCTGCTGAGAATGTGAATATGTCTGCTGCAGCTCAAATGTTTAATGCTGACACTGTGCCTTGCTGAGGTTCTAGGGAAACAAAGCAACTTATGTGTTGCTCAATTGATTTTAAACTTTTTGATGAAGGACAAAGGTTTTGGTTTTGTTTCAGTCAAAGGAAATTTATATCTCAAGTTCTTAATTACCAAACTTATGATCTCCTGTGTGTAAGCTGCCTCTAAAGGTGTCTTAAAAAACAGAATCAAGGACCACAAAGATCTCTGTCAATGTGTTGTGAGAACACATGAGCAAAGTTAGAAATTGGCACATGAGCATAAATGAGTCAAGTGGCTAACTAATAGAATGTGAAAGAAAACCTGTAGTGGCATTAGGACTGGAATGTACAAGGGTTATGAGGGTGACTAGTGGCCATACTAAACAGAGGAACCAAAACAGGCATCTCTGAGATGCTGAGATTTGAGCAAATTGGAAATACAGAAATTCACTAATTATGTAAAGAAACATTATTCCCAAATCTGTTTTACCATGATACTCTTCTCCTTTATTCAAAAGAAAAAGTATAGTGAATGCTAAAATTCCTCCTAGTATACTGTACAAACCTACTAAGGTGGCCTCTAACATTTTATGTTTCAACCTTCCCTACTCCAAACTATGTTTTCCTTTCTTTGCCAGAATTCCTCTCATCCCCATTCACCCATGCTATATCATAGCTCAGCTCCAAGGTCTCAATTTCAGTACTATTCTATCAAAACAAGTTTCCCTTAGATAACTCTGCTCTTCTCAAGCTAAAGTCCAGAACATTCCATTTCCATTAGTTGAGAGGTAGGTAGGAGTACTTATAAGAAGTTAGGTCTCAAAAACGCGATGAGGTAAAATAGAGTGTCATATATACAGAAAAATGTTGAAAATAAGTATGACAAATCATATTTTAAAATTGTCTGATTGCATCTTTACATGTCCTAAATCTAAAAAATAATGGAGCATTCAATGATTCAGTGACAAAAGAAAATACTGTAGTCCTTAAAGAATCTGAGAGAGTCAATACTAAACACTATGAGAATCTGTTTAGGATATTTAGTTACTAGACATGATGATGAAAGAAAAATAAAAAATCTTCAGTTTGTTATTTCTCTGTTTATTACTCATGTATGATTGGATAGACCACACTTGTGACAGTGTGAGTCTGTTTTGATAAATCAGTGTATGGTCTTATTTTTATATACTTGAAAGAGGCTTTCATCAGTTTTTGATATTAAAATTTATCATTTTTTTCTCCTAACTTTCTAAATATGGTGAAGAAATTAGGTCCATATGGACTTAATTAAGTTCAAAATGTTTAGAATTTATTTTAGACTTGAAGCAACCAACCCATTAAACATGTCAATAATCATGATTAGACAAAAGAATTTGAGAACCTGCTGCATTCTTCACATAAGAGAAACATAAAGGTTAATGTATATATCCCTTGTACAAACTGAGTGAACAGTGACATATGATTCTCTAATGAAAGTGTATGACAAATAATTTTGTAGAGAAATATGAGTTCTGCACACACACACACACACACACACACACACACACACACATACACAGGACCTATTTATAGCTGTGAATCTAGGAGACATAATCTGTAGGATTAATAACTGACATTCCCATCATGCCAACTCAACTGAATGAAATCCTGGTTTAATTCCATCACTGTAGCTGTGGATGAGAAATGGTAAAATTTCTTTAGAATTTGTTTGTTACTCAGTGTTGTATAAGAAAAATCATATCTTGGAGAAATGCAAAGTAAGGGCCAGTGAGATGGTTCAGTGAGTAAGACAGCTGCCCTTCAATCTCCTCGACTACCAAAGCAGGTGCACACCCAAACACACACACACACACACACACACACACACACACACACACACACACACACTAATAATAATAATAATAAATGAAATGTAGTGTGATTTAAAATAACTTTTAAAACAGCAACTTATAAGGTACTCACCAAAAAGTTAGTTTTTCTGGTGGAGGCCATCAATAAAATAAGTGGAGGTTAAAATATATACTCACTTTAGGACAACGCAAATCAGACTTGTATCATTAAATCTTGCATTTTGTTCCTGTGTGCCTTTTTGTGGTTAACTTTATTCTTTTCCCATAATTTTTCAAAGGACATAAACATGCAGAAAGAAGATTCTGATTGGTCATATGCCTGAATTCAACCAGTCTCACTCATGACAGAACACAGGTTTGTTTCTGTTTTTGTTTTCCAGTTACTGGCTTCTTATATTGATGGGTTTACTTGGTCAATAGTCCCTAATATGCAAACAAACTATGGACCTTGACCTAAGGAAACCATTGCATTGAATACCTTGGCAGTATTCCAATGGAAACTACCTTTACAGGAGCTACACAATGGAGAGTCACATGGGCAGTAATGAGAAGACAACACACAGAGATCAGTGCAGAAAATGGGGAGATTTGTTCACTAGCCAGCCAATACCAGATAATAATGAGTAAAGGAAACAAGCGTGAACCCCAGAGGCCACTGCTAAGGATCATATTCTCTCTAAATTATGTTGAAACCCTAATCCCCATCATTATAGGATCTGGAGATGGAGGTGGAGGTGGCATCATTGCACCATGCCAATAGGGTCCTTATGATAGATTATGCTTTTACACAGATAATAAAGATTCCCCCCTCTCCTTGTACATATGAAAATATAGCGGGAAGAGCCTTAATCAGAATATAACCCCACTAGCTCACGATCTTGAATCTGAACCTTTCAGAACAATGGGGAATAAATGCTGTTTAAGGTATAAAATCTATGGTAGTATGCTACCGTAGTAAAACCTGAAGAAGGCCATATCTGACTAATGAGGTCTCTTGTGTTTTAAGGTACGAGTTTCTCATTGGATTAGGTGCCCTGATAGGAAGGTGTGGGAGACAATATAGTGTACATAGTATCCAAGGTGTTTGACTTGAGTTGGGCCAGTACCAAACAGTGGACCAATGATACTCCATATAGACAGAACAAAGAGAATTAGAGCCCACAGTATGCTTTGTTCATTTCTGAAAGGATTGAGCATTTGACTTATTACTAGTGACTATGGATTCATGAGATTTTAACCCAGTACTCCCAATCTGTCTAGGATTCTTTGCACTCTCCCTGAGTCCAGAGGTCTTGCTTTATACCTCTCCCCATATCTCATCATACAACAAGCAATGGTTGTAGTGTCAGCTTCTTATGTTGCCATGAATTAGTCAATAGTATCTCTTCTGTGGTGGGAGTATTAGCCACACCAGTAGTCAAGGCAAATCTATCTGATTCCAATAAGAATCTGGCTTCCCCCAGTGAGTACCAGGAGAAATAGAAAATCTACATTAGACATAGGAGTATTTTGATCACTGAGGTGACATATAGCCAGTAAGAGACAGAATTCAAGAAGGGAGTAGTTATCTTTTCCTCTTTACCAACTAATTCTACAATGGGTCATCTTGAGTAAAGTTTTTTCGCTAGATTTATTTTTTCTCTCCAGCTCAGTAACATGATATCCTGTGTTTGAATTGTCCCTCCCTTCCTTTTTGACCTAATATTTCACCCATCACTAAAGCCTGTACAAGCTTAGGGTCTATTTTCTAGTGGCATTTTAACTCATTACTGCACAGAGCATAGCCAGGTGTGCAACCAAAATATTGTGCTCATCTCACTGATGTCAGAGGGAGCATATGTCCATGTCCAATTATCTTGATTACTTCCTTGAGTCTTTCTTAGAAGTAGTTAAAATTTCTTCTCTTGAATATCTCTGTCAATTAGATGCTCATCTGAATTTGCAGCTGCTGTAATAAGAACTGCTATCTCCAGGCCCACCAACTGGCACATTCCATCTATGACAGGAATTCTTGGCATGTGGAATATAAAACACCAGCCAAGGGCAAAGCTGAATATCCCACAGTGGTGTGTGATGGAACAAATGCAAGCATTTGCTTTATTCTTCCTGACAAATGGGAAACTAGAAATCATGTTTTTGTGTAGTCTCTTGCCAAAATTAGTAGATGCTGGCTTCTGCAAAAGCTTGAACCTGTATGAGAACTGACTAAGTGTGCTGAATAAACCATGAGCATCTTAGAAATTTAAGAACATGTAAGTGAAACATAGTTCTCCAAGGATTCACATTCACCAAGAACCTAAACAAAATGTCATATAATTTTAAAAAGGACCAATTCCATTATAACTGATTAGGCATTGTAATATAGACACTGGCTCCAGGGGTCATATAAGAAGCAGAAAAAAAAAACAGAGATGGGAGTTGTTTCCAAAGAAGTTAAGGGATGCTAAGAATCATGAGAAAATAGAGGAAACAAGAAAGTAGACTCTTCTAGAATTTTTGGAAGAAGCTTGGCCCTGCAAAGAACCTGATTTCAGAATCAGGCTTCCCAAACTGAACAGAATAGGTATTTTTAACTCACTTGATTTGTAGTGCTTTGTTACTGCAGAGCTAAGAAACAGTAGAAAAAAAAAAGCCTCAGTTAATGAGCCCTCATTAACTGTTAATGAGCAACTGCTAACATGCCAGTGGACTAAGAGATTCAAGTATAAGGAAGAATGCAGGAGGGTGAGTACACAACATGGAAGGTTGGGATCAAGTCACTAAGAGAGCCAAGTATAAGGAAGAAGGCAGGAAGGTGAGTACACAACCTGGAAGGTTGGTATCAAGTCACATCTTCATTTCATTTCACATTTGCATTTATGTAGTTACTAGAAGTGGCAGCTGTCCCTTCGTATTTGTTGTCACATCTTCTCAAAATATTTTACAAGAGCTGAATTCTTCATGATGCTAAATATACTAAATTACATAATGCAGGAAGTAATATATTCTTCAGGGATAACATGTAATTGTATTTAAACTAAGAATTTAGACCAAATGCCCAAATTATTGCCATTCTACTAGAATGTCTGCTAAATTCTAAAAATAATGGCAACAAACATTCTTGATAAAGGATATAAAGAAACCAAAGTGGAATTGAGCTGGATTCTTCTCTTCTTTGGCTAGCTTTCATAATGCCAGGAAGTAATATGCAAAAAGTTGGAAAAGAAAAATCATAAATGCTTACATCCAGATGTAAATCCTGCATGCTACAAGATTGAACTGTCTGAGATGATATGCCCACTGGTACAATAGTGAGATGGATATTAAACAAATAATCAACTTCTTCTTCATTGGTTTTGAGATGGACTCCATGGAAGGGAATACATTTTTTAGCACTGCAGATCTGGTCAAAAGCCTATGAGTAAGGTAGTCACAGGCCCTATGAGAAACAAACCACTCATATTTCACCAAGGTAACATACAGTAAGACTACCTTCCAAATACTCATGTTTATAACAATAGAGTAGCACAGTTGTCAGCCCTGGTCAGAGAAGCCTCTTTTGGAAAAGTGAGATGGTCAAAGTAGGGGTGCATAATGGTGAAGATAAGTGCTGAGATAAGTGATGGCTGAGGACTCCACCACAAATGTAACCTATATGTCACCCCTTCTAAGACCCTGGGAGGACTTCAGGCTCTAAAAGATGGTAGGAGTGCAGTAAGATGCTTTCTGCTGAATAACAATCATAACACACGACTATGACTGCCTGTGTGGAGCCTAAAATATAATGAATGGATGGGTATTGAATACACAAATGAAAAATATAAAGAAGTAATAGTAGTAGGTTCAACCCTAAGGCCTGTGAGCCACTCAGCCATGGGTTAACCCCAGACCTGCAGTACAAGATGTTTCCTTTAGAAAGCTTTCTGGAGTCTGGGGCCTATGCTGGGACACTTTGCTCAGCCTGGGTGAAGGGAGGAGGGGACTGGACCTGCCTCGACTGAATCTACGAGGCTGAGCTGAATCCCCAGGGAAGTCCTTGCCCTGGAAGAGATGGGAATGGGGGGTGGGTTGGAGGGAGGGTGGGGGGCCAGGAGGAGGGAGGACCAGGGAATCCATAGCTGATATGTAAAATTAAATTAAATTATAAAATTAAAAAATAATAAAAGATTCATAATGCTATTGTATTGATGAATTTTCTTGCTATACCAGTCAATGGGTAAGACTGTTAAAGACCTGTTTTTTTTCCCCACCAGCCTTCTAGTACTATGAGAGCTAGTCAGAAGGGAGTAAGCTTTGTGGTTAGTACTGACATGATTTCTCCAGGTCCTGTGATGAATACATGTGTTATTTTAAGCGACAGGGTCTTATCATTAGGATTAATGGGAAACGAAGACATGGTATGAACCTGCCCTTAAAATTCATTTGAGTATCCATAGATTATGCCGCTCCCAAATCTCATCAGAGATACTACTTTTTACTGTGGATGACAGTTAAAGTAAAAGATCATAACTGGCTAAAGCTCGGAGAATAAGGGACGGGCCAAAGTGCAGACGCTAAGTGACTATGGTACACTAAGGCTCAAACTGGACATATGTATTACACCTCCTGTTCAAGGCTCAGGGTCAGTCATGGGAGAAGATACATAAAGACTGTGAGGGCCAGAGGTAGGAAAGAAGAGGCACACAGCGTAACTTTTGTACAGGATAGGACAGCTGCACCTATAAACACACAGTTGTCTGTGTTTGTCAAAAGCTCATGCAAACCAGGATTCTCTCATGGGGAAGAAGGGCATCATAAATCCCAACCCTAATGGAGGGGCTATGGACAATTGACAGCTTCCAGGAGAGGAAGAGGCAGTTTACTTTAAGGATATGTGACTCCCAATAGGTTTGTCTTCACATTCCAGGAAACAGCCCCATGCCCAGCAGTGCATGGGCAGCACACAATGGAGTCAACGGGTGATGAGATTAAAGAAAGAGACCAAAGTTGCAGATGGGGGTCGGGAGGTCACTTCAATATTGGAATGTTTAATGAGAAAAATAAGAGTTATATATGTTAAAAATACACTGAATGGCCGGGCAGTGGTGGCACATGCCTTTAATCTCAGCACTTGGGAGACAGAGCCAGGCAGATCTCCGTGAGTTCGAGGCCAGCCTGGTGTACCAAGTGAGTTCCAGGAAAGGCACAAAGCTACACAGAGAAACCCTGTCTCGAATAAAAAAACAAAACAAAAAATACATTGAATGAAATGCTCAAAGAATCAGTATTTTTTAAAACAATAGGATGAGAGAAGAAAGGAAAGAGGAAAACAGGAAATGAAGGAGGAAAGAAGAAGGAAAGGAGGGCATGAGTAAGGGAGAGAACTAAGTAGGACAGAGAGTGTTGTCCGGAGTGGGAGGAGAGGAGAGGGTGGAGTGAGGGAATGTGGTCACGGTGCAGTGCTTGCCGCTATAATGCTGACAATTTTAAAAGGGGGCAAGCCTCAGTGAAACATTTCACTATTAGGATACGAATTTGTACTGTATAAAGCTGATAATAGAAAAAGAAAGAAAGAAAGAAAGAAAGAAAGAAAGAAAGAAAGAAAGAAAGAAAGAAAGAAAGAAAGAAAGAAAGAAAGAAAGAAAGAAAAGAAAAAATGGTAATAGAAAAGAAGCTTAAAGTAAGCAATACAAGATTATACCAGTACTGGTGGCAGATTAATAACAGAATTTCATCTCATTTCCAGGATTGCTGCTATGCTAATTAAAGGTTGAATCTAGAAATTAAGAGAAAAAAAACAATGTATTTTCTTTTACCTCATTTTTCTTTTTAATTATACTTCTCTAATAGAATACATCCCAACCTCAGACGCCACTCCCTACACTCCTCCCAGTTCCTCCCACCTTCCTTCTCCCCTATATCAACTGTTTCTTCTCCATTTTCCTTCATCAAAGAGCAGGCCTTCCAGGAATACCAACCAAACAGAGCATAACCAAATATAATAAGACTAGGCACAAATCTTCACAGCAAGGCTGGACAAGGCAACCCAGGAGGAGGAAAAGGGTCCCAAGAGCAGGCAAAATAGTCAGAGACACTCCTACTCCCATAATTAGGAATCACACATAACCCCAAGCTAAAAACCACAACATATATGTAAAGAACCTAGCACAGACCCATGCAGGCTCCATGATTGCTACTTCAGTCTCTGTGAGCCCCTATGAACCCTGCTTAGTTGATGGTGTGGGCTGTGTTCCCTTGTTGTGCTCCTCCCCTCTGGCTCATGCAATCCTTCCTCCCCATCTTCTGAGAGGCTCCCAGAGCTCATCCTAATGTTACCTGTGAGTCTCTGTGTCTACTCCTATCAGCTGCTGGAAGAAGCCCCTCTAATGAAGATTGAGCTAGGCACTGCTATATGAATACAGCAGAATATCATTAGGAATCATTTTATTGAATTAATTGCTTTTACTTTTCCTTTCTGCCAATGGTGTTTGGTTCTACCATATGTTTCTGGACCATCCACCTTATGGTTCCTGTCCATCAAGGCCATGTTGGGCATGGGCCTCAAGTTAGACCAGTTGTAAGCATAAAGCTGCTTCTAAAACCTTCTACTACCTGGTTCTATATATCTCTTTAATTCTAAAATTCCTCCTATAGGTGTGAGGTATCTTACTCATATAAACAACTGTAAGTAAATGTAACATGAATTTCCAAAGCTCTTATTAATAAAAACAAACCCAGAGCCAGGTATTGGGGTGAACACTGAATGGTCAGAGAAACAGAGCAAGCCAGCCAACCTCACCTCGCCAATTCCTCAGCTGATCTTGTTTCCTCAAACTGGAAGCCTCTGAGTCCTCATTTAAATGGATCTGAGATGAACTGCTGCTAAAAGCTAAAAGCTTAAAAAGGCTCTAGTTCCTGGTCCTCATACCTTATATACCTTTCTGCTTCCTGCCATTACTTCCTGGATTAAAGGCATGTGTCACCATGCCTAGCTGTTTCCAGTGTGGCTTTGAACTCACAGAGATCCAGATGAATCTCTGCCTCCTGAATGCTAGGATTAAAGGCATGTGCTACCACTGCCTAAATCTATGCTTAATATAGTGGCTGTTCTGTTCTCTGACACCAGATAACTTTATTAGGGTGCACAATATATTGGGGGACACAATATCACCACAAGTAAATATTGAAAATATTTATTAATTAGAAGCCTAATGTTCTATTTCTTGGTTAACTTATGTTTTTACAGCTCATAGAACTTAAACTTTCCTGATTGCAGAAAGTTTTTAAAAACTCTATTTTTTTTAATTGGACTGTGCAGATGCAGTGAGTCATCAACAATGGAATAACAGTCTGGTTGGTCCTGTTCAATGATAACAGCATTTTTTTTATTTAGGATACATTCACTTGCCTAACTCTATGAAGAAGACTCTGAGAATCTCAACTATTTCATTATAAAGTCAAATTGTCTCCTAGATGTAAAAACATCAACAAAACAACACAAGTTGTGCAAGCACAAATCCTAATATCATTGAGGAATAAATGATAGAACCTCAAGTGTGTGAATATGTTTCATTCACAGTTGTATGCCTTCTGTCTATCCATCTGACAAAAGTATCATATAGACATTACCTACATTTTCCTATTATAAACAATTATCAATTGCAAATATCTTCTTGATTAGGAATGGGACTTTCTGTCTGTTTCCTTTTATCTATGCTGAGGTTCTGTCTGGTTTGAACATGTGCACATTGTGTGTGTGTGTGTGTGTGTGTGTGTGTGTGTGTGTGTGTGTAGTCATAGTTTCTGAATTTATATGTGCATCAGTCCTGTGGTGTCTGGAAGATCCTGTTTCCTTGGACTCACCCAAAAGCTCTGGGTCTTCTTACCTTTCTTCTCTTCTTCTGTATAGTTACTGAGCCTTGAGGGGAGGTGTTTGAAAAAGACATCTCAATGAGGGCTGAGTAGAAATGAGCTTACTTATAAATGGGCATCTCCACACAATTAAAGGAGCCATTTGGTCCCCTTTCAAACAACCGACATGTTGGAAGTTTTCAGTCTATTGATCAATAATACAGTTCTTCATTGTTGTTCTTTATTGTGATGATGTTTACTTTTTGAATTAAGACTTCACACATATCAGAATGTCTGCATGCACTCACTATATATCTCAGGATGACACTGAATTCCCGATCTTCTTGCCTATACTTCCCACTTGCTTGTATTACAAAAAAAAGGACCACCATGCCTAACATGTGTTGCTGAGGATTGAACACCAGGGTTTCTGTATGCTAGACAAGCACTCTACCAACTGATCTACATCTCCAGCCAAGACTTGGCCTTACTCTAATAATAAAAAGCCCTTATACTTTACCTTGTTAAGATGAAATTGCCTGGCCAGAGCATAGAAAAATGGGTCTTTGAGTCCTGATATTAGCATGTAGTGGGTAGCCATTCCAGCTTGGATCTGGAAGTTCCAACCCCCATTGAGACTTTGGCAACTGTCACGCCTATGAGGCGGGGCGAGGGGAGGAGCTGGAAACCCGAGAGCTGGATGGGTGAGTGCTCTCTCTGTGCGCGCTCTCTGTGCCTGGACCCTGGACGGTGGAGGTTGACTGTGCAGAGCTCCAGAGAACACCGCTGTATTGCGATACACCTTCCCCAGACACCCCCCACAACCTATTTATTCCTTCATTTGTAAGTCATCCACTAAATAAATCTTCCTTTTAACTACGTGGAGTGGCCTTTATAATTTTCCCCAATATTAGCATGTGTATATGTCAGGGAGATTTAGCAGTTTCTCCATATAGCTCACTAAAAATCAATATAAGATACGTGTCCGTGCGTGCATGAGTGCATTGGGGAGGTATGGGTGAATGACATATGTTGTTAAGGGCTTGAGTATAAATTTCTAAAACCAAAAGTAAGATCAAAGCTACACCACACACACAAGCCAGACTTAACAGAGCTGCTCTTTAGTAGTGCTGTGCTGTTTCTCTTTTCCTTGGAGATTCTTTCTTTCCAAGCCCTTCACTCCTGCCACATTTCTGTTACAATTTTCACTCCTAGAATCATGGGACTTCTTTAGTCATGAATCATTATTTCAAAGATGAGGTAATTTTTCAAGAATGACTTCCAGAGCAGTTTTGCTTCAGTGCCCACTGTTGAATCATTAACACAAGGTTAAGCATTTTACATTTTATGTCCTCCTCATCTCCACACTTGGGGAGCCTGTGAGAAATTACCTATTGTCAAAAGGAATGCAATTTTGACTGTAATAATATCCAACCTTAATAACAAACTAAGAGAAATTCATTTTCATAAATGAGGACAGGTAGAGAATATAAAGAAATCTTTAAGTTAAGGTGGCAAGCAGAATTCTTGTATAGATCAAAATTTTAACATAAATGTAAAAATAAAGGACAATCATAAATATTTCTCTTCAGTGTCTGCTAAAATTTTTCTCCAAAAATGGAAGTCAAACTTACATCAAAAAACTTTATTTCATGTCTAATTAGTACAAATGAAATATAAACATTTCCAATAACTTGAAATATAACAGTAAAAGTGGGATTGCCATTAATTTTTCAAATGAAATGGTGATTTTCTGATAAAATTGCATTGGGTAATGTCAAAGCTACAGAGAACTTTTGAATTATGTTGAAAAGATAAGAAACCCAGTCAACAAACACAACTGAGGCTCTTGCCTTGCCTCTGACTACTCAAAGCATTAGACAGTTGTTAAAATAAAACATAATATTTTAGCATAAGATAAAGATCAGAGGAGAAAAGAAATGGTTTACTACATGGATAAAAGATGAAAAGATAAAAAGTAGGAAGGTATCAACCAAATAATAGGATATAAAAATACCTGGATTCATCACATGGTACAGACAAGACTCAGATGGAAATAAACAAATAGAGATAGATGGATGGTTAGATAGATAGATGATAGATAGATAGATAGATAGATAGATAGATAGATAGATAGATAGATAGATAGATGGCAGATATATAGATAATTAGTATAGAGAAATAGACTGAACTGGAGAGAGGGTAAATCCCTACATGACAATGCATGATTTATTTATAATTGCTTGTTGATAAGGTAACCTACCATCATGGCACACACATATAGTAACAGATGAATCCAAACATCTGCACTTAGGGGTAGCTGATTTATGGCTTTCAAAGCTAGAGTAGTATTTTACCTCAGTTTCTAAAGTCCAAATCCACAGCAGGGTGAATGACATGAGAACCAATATTCTCTGTGCTTGCGGTAGGTTCCACTACAGGACCAGCACTCCATAGTTATAAGATAGTCCTAAGTCAGAACTGCTGATGCCCTGACAATCTTATTTTCTAGAAACAGATAATTACCACCCTGTAAAGTAAGATAATTTCCATTCAGAAAGAGACAGGGAAAAATTCCAGGAAAACCCATGCCTAGATTACTGATGCATTATAGAACACAGTATGTTAAGTCTGGTTCTGGATTCTTCCAAGAAATTTGATCATGTTGAAAGAAGAGACTGCATGCTGAAGTAGGGCATAGGTTCGTAGAGGTGGTACTAAATTTTTGTTTGGAAGTGTGTTGATTATATATATTGTCTGAAGAATTCAACTGAGCAAGAGATATGTAAAATGTGATAATATTATTTAGATGGAGACCAAAATGCACAAGTTGAAGGGAGAATGAACTCAAGTCCTGCCTATCTTCCAGGGAGGTTACTCCAGGTACCATGGTAAGGGCCACAGGGGTGAAAATAAAGATGGAAAGAGGGACCCAAGCAACTATAACTCAAACAAAACCTTGCTATTCCTCTCATAACTCTGCTTTATATGTTTCGAATATTTTCTCCAGGTATAATTTAGGGTACTAGATGCTTCATCAAAATTACTTAGTGGGTGCTTACATTATTCAAAACATTAAGTTTTCTGTGTATAGGTTTTACCAAATGGAATGGAATTTTATATTTTATCTTAGAAATTTTGAAAAATTGCACACAAAAACATATAAGTCAAACTAAATATTTCTGAATGAGTCAGTCAGTGTTTCTGTGATACTACTAAAGTTTCACAGTATCCACTATGGAAAATATGTCTTGTTTTCTGACTCACATACAAGCCTTTCTTATAGAGAGGCACTCCTTGCTGGGACACATTGCATGTAGGTGGTATCTTACTTAACCATGCTGGTTTGGACTCACCTGCTATTTTGTGCTCAGTGCATGAGTTGGCTGTTTGAAACCTGGGGCTTATTCAGGGACGCTTGGCTCAGTCTGGGAGGAGGGGACTGAACCTGCCTGGACTGAGTCTACCAGGTTGATCTCAGTCCTCGGGGGAGGCTTTGCCCTGGAGGAGCTGGGAATGGGGGGTCAGATGGGGGAAGGGGAGGGGGCAGGAGGGGGGAGAACAAGGGAATCCGTGGCTGATATGTAGAACTGAATGGTATTGTAAAATAAAATAAAAGGAAAAAAAAAGAATAACAAAAAAAAGCAGTGTAAGCAAATCATAAAGCACAAGCTAGTAAGTAGCACTCTTTAATGGCATCTGCATCAGAGGAACCTCCAGGTTCCTGTCCTGTTTGAGTTTCTGTCCTGACTTCCTTCAGTAGTGAACAGTGATATGGAAGTATGAGCCAAATATACACTTTGCTTCTCAAAAAAAAAAAAAAAAAAAAAAAAAAGAACTCCCAGTTATGAGGTGTTTTACACATCCGTAGTTCATATAAAAGGTAAAGGCAAAATCTGGATGCATTTGATGGGTATGCCTCACCTACCTGGAGCATGTAACTGTGAGTCACTCAACAGTGAAACTCTTAAATCTGTGACACATTTTTAATGACACATCTTCATAGCAGAGCACAATGGGATCTTTGAGAGAGTAGCATTTATAATGGAGTCAATTCCAATGGAGATTATTATTTGGTTGTGATTGTGAGCATACACCTTGGGAAAATAAATACTAAATATACACACATGTATGATTATCCAAGTTTATAAAATCAGAGTATGTATAAGAACATATATGCATTTCATTTTGTAGTTCTTAAAAGTTTCATACTAAATTATTTGAAAGAATGTTAATTACCCATCCACAAAAGTTACTTCCATTCAGTTTCATTTTTTATTATGCGTTGTAACAGGCTTATGAAATAAGAGGTTACTTCAGCATTTCTGTGCATACTTAGTTTTTTATCCCTCTCTTCTACTCATTCTTATCCTGCCACTGCCCCCCATTTAGATCATTTTCATCCCAGTATTCCTCGTCTCTGTGTCTATTTGTGAAGTGTGCGTCTGCCTCTCTTCCCTCCCTCTGATGTTCCACTTTTATCTTTCTGGCTTAATCACCACATAATGTTAAGCATGGATCTGTAAAAATTTTGTAACTAGGATCCATAAATAAAACGGAAAATGCAGCATTTGTCTTTCTGGGCCTTGGTCACCTCACTCGGGATATTATTTTCTAGGTCTACCCATTTCTTGCAAATATTAATCTTCTTTACTCTTGAATAAAATTCCATTATGTATGTGTACTATTTTTTCATCATCCATTCTCTAGGTTTGTTTTACAGTCTTTCTGTTGTGGCCAGAACCTCCAATGAACATTAAATTGCAGGTATTTATGATTTAAAATATGGAGCCACTTGGCTATTTGCTAGGAGTGGTATAGCTGAATCGGGGTTGTGTACCTCCTTACCACTCCCTGGCCTAAAGGACTTCTTGATGAAAGCCTAGCTCAGAAATACCATCTCCTTATTATCATTAGTCAAAAGTTTTGAGCTAATCCAAACGGAGGAAAACATTAACTCTTACTTTTGATGAGGAAAAACAGTAAAGTAACACAGAAACAGACAGAATTGTTTTTAGTCACTCATACTTTGCAGTATACTAAACATATTATCAATAAATAAAAGACTAGTATTTGTTAAATAAATGCAATCTCTTAGATACATGTAAGAAAAATCATAGCAAGATAACTCTAAATTAATGTTCTTCCTACTCTCTTCTAGCTGTTTCTATTGTAAGCAGTCATCTTCGATGCATCAGAATGAGGCTCTATCTGCTAGAGAACATTAAGCTCTGATGAACTGAGATCTGAGTCTGGGGCTGTGAAGAAGGCAATTAATGGATAAATTTGAAGTTGGGCTTCTCTAATGCAAGTTTTATATGTCAAATATATACTTTTCTGAAAGAAGAAAAACATCCACCAGGAGATAGAACTCTAGCTATGGTGGGACAATATCTCAAGGAAATTAATTAAATAAGAGCAGAAAGGCAATAACCAATTTCTATCAAGAATTCAACTGCCCAGGGCTAAGGGAGCCTCTGCCACTGGAACACCAAACAATTGCCTTAAATATGTGGATAAGAAGTAAAAATACAGTGGTTATTTTTCTTTAACTTCCCCAAGTGACTTACCAAAGACACTAATGTTAATTAATCTCAATACCCAAGGAAAATAATTTCAACTGAAGCCTTAAACTTGGCCACAATATCCAAATATGGCTCATCCAATGCATATATCTGTGTTGCATGCACAGAAGATTCTAAATTGCACAGATTTTCAAAAACATATAAGGCATTTAAATATTAAATAGCAAAATTACCTTTGCCTTTGGAAAAGTAACTCTATATTTAGCTATCTCTTTTTTATTTGCAAATTGTATAGCTTAAGCTATGGATGGGAAAACATCAGCAAAATCAAGATTAAGAGGGAACAAATTGGGATTAGATAGATAATCCACATTTCTCAATCTAGAGATAAGGGAAAAACTTTAGTCATAGACTATTAAAGAATATATTCCAAGATAGACTGCTGACATTATTTCAACTTTATCAAATAATGCACAGGAAAGACAAGATACAATAAAATCACTCGATTGTCAGAATGACTGAGTCTGTATTACTTCTGGCAGAATATTGTCAACACATTCATTAATATTAAGGTATTAATTGGTATCTTTTAATTTTTAATATCAGGCAAATAAAAAACAAATTCAAATATTTCTCCCAATCACAAATGAATTTTTATACTCCTATCTAAGATTAAATTTAATTTTTTGTTTTGTTATCTATGTGTACTTTAGCATTCAAATTTACTAAAATGTGACATTAATAGGAGAGAAATCATAGTCAATTCCATGTTATTGTGAGAATTTCTTGAGTTCATCTCTTTCTTTGAGGTTGGCTGTAGATTTATGGCTTGGTTTGCAGTTTTCCATAACTAGTTTCAGTATTTACAAAATGCCAAGTAAGAGAAGCATACCAAGGAAGTTTTAACAGCTTAAAACAATTAAAAAATGGAGGCCTTGAACTTGAAAGAAAATAAGAGGTAGTTCATGGAAAAGGTTGGAGAGAGGAAAGGAAAAGGAGAAAATAATGTAATTATATTTTAATTTCAACAATATTCTTAAAATTTAGGATGAGTCAGTGCAAATGAATTTTTCTTTGAATAAAGCATGGATTTAAAGTATATAATGAATAAATGAACAGATACACAACATTTTGAGTCAGGAGAAGCTTTCATTTTCTTGAGAGCTATTTTTTAAAATGAAAGACTAACTATCTAAAGAATATTTTCTCATCATAATCAGAAATGTTTAATTTTTAGAAGTATTTTTATTATCAAAAAAGTATCCTCTGCTTGCTGCATCATTATTCCTATGTGACAGAGGCATTATGCTCAGAACTATTTTCTTTAATGATGACTTTCATTTTCTTCTGGAAACTACTTTACAATTGGGATTTTCAGAGGTACTAATGTGTTCCTAGTCTTTGGTAATTCTCAAAAATAAAATACCAATATTAAGAAATATCCTCTAGTGAGTGGTAGATTCTCGGATATGTGAAAGTCCATAAAATGTGGAATGTCAGCCGTCAAACTCTGTGCCACATCCTGTTTGAGCGACAGCCACATTGCCCATCAGTCTTCGTTCATTTTCTGTCACTGTGATGAAACACCCTGACAAAAGTAACCAAAATGACAAAGGGTTTATTAATCTCAATTAGTCTCATGGCTCCAGGTTAGTGTTCATCATAACTGGATAGTTACAGCATTGAATGCTTAGGAGAGCTGGTCATGATACCTCCATGGTTGAGAAGCAGGGAGCTACTGATGAGTGAATGTGTGCTACAGGTGTTCAACATGGTCTCTCCATTTAATGCAGTCCAGGATTCCAACCAGGGAATGGGTACCAAACAGAGTGTGAGGATCTTTCCACTTCAATTAGCCAAATCAAGAAAATTCTATACAGGCGTTCATGAATACCCATGTCCCAGTGATTATAGATTCTTTTAAGGGGACAAAAAGAAAAAAAAAAAACACCAGCACACCATTTCCATAATGAGATTAAGTACCTTCCCAGATACCAGAGCTTGTATTTATTATTTATTATCTGAATCAATTCCTTGGATTTCTAGAGCACATTTCATCACTATCTCACTGCAATCTTGTTCAGTGCTTAGCAATGAAAAATAAGTTAAATTTAAATGATAAAAACAGATGTTTATAATGTCAAAATAAATAGTAACAATATTTACTCAAAATTTATATTTTAAAAATAAAAGTTTATATTTCATAATTTAAAAAAGACACTTAGATACAAATTTATTTTTACATTTATTACCATTCACTCCCTTACTGATAATGTTAATAGTTATAATACATTTATTCAGATTATATATTTTTGTGTACATATATACACATATATATATGAAAAGTAAATATCATCCCTTATTTTCACTACACAAATTGCATTGTATATATAGCATCAGAACTTTTTATTATGTATACAAATTACCCTTTGTATACTTTAACATCTAAAGTTTGCATTGATTAAAATATTTTATTTCATCATATTTAGTGAATAGCATACTTATGTAAATAATATAAGATCATATTTATCTATGCAGATACCATTTCATGTATAATATAAATTTTAAACAGTTATTTTTAGTGCATAATTTATGCCTAGATCTTTATTAGGATGAAAACAAAGAAACAAGCAAAATACTATAATAAAAACAATATAGTATATTTGTAGGGCAAACACCTAAAAACAGAGTTGAGTTTTCACAGTTCATATATGTGTTCATTTCAGTGATTATTATCATTAACCTTCATATGGTTTCACCAAATTATTCTCTAGTTTGCAACCACACTCTCAAATGATTTTAGTGTTGAACATCTTGTCCCTTGTTAAACTATCAAAGTAAAAAAAAAAGTTAACATTAGTTATTGTTTTTCATATAGAAATGACAACCAACTAAAATTCAGAGTTGTGAAGATCAGTCGCAAAGGATACATATACAATACAACTCCTTCACCTAAGGCCCAGGGAGCACTAGTGAAGAGGTAGCAGAAAAAATTAAAATAGCCAGAGGAATATGGAGTTTGGTGTGAGATTGTGTGTCCTAAGAATGTAAGAAGCTACACACATAAAGTCTCACTAAAATGACTTCTGAACAAGGGTGATTCTTGGAGACTTCACTCTGAAGACTTCTGACAAGACACATTAGTAAAGAAGAATAATTGGCAGAAGATACTCCTTAGTATTAGGAGCCTAGACTTCTAGAGACAGGTGGGGACAATTTGCAATGAATGATGTTGACTTATGTTGATATATGTGGCAAGAGCTTGAGAATAAACAATGAATGCAGTAGATGCAACAACTAGATAAGGGACGAATGAAGGAGTGAGTGAATGAATGATGACCCAGTTACCTTTAGTAATACATTTGCTCAAGCAATACTTCAACTTCCATAGAAGAAAGGAGAAACAAGAAGTAAGATAATTGGACAAAGTATTTTTAATTATTTTAGACTTAGATTTTCTCACGTGTGTGTTTCTGTATTCTCTCTCTCTCTCACTGTGTGTGTATGTGTGTGAGCATATGATGAGTGTGTGTATATGTGTGTGTGCATGTGTGTGTGTATCATGGTGCAAAGATGATTGTAGAGTGTAGAGACCAGAAGAGGACATTGGGTCACCTTGAGCCACCTGGCAATGGTGCTGAGAACTAAACTCCAGTTCTCTAGAAGATCAGCAAGCACTCTTAACTACTGAGCCATCTCTAGAGCCCTTAAGATTTTTTTTTATCAACATTACTTACAGAAAGGCCACTTTTTAATGATAAAAGTATATATAATAGTGTGATGCATGTAAACTATCTAGTGAAAGGAATATAATAACCTGATTGAATCTATTCAGTGGCAAACTCAAGAAGAGCATGGGGGAATTTTTTCAGACCTCTCTTTTACCACAGTCTCTATTTGTAGCCTCCCCCATGCCTTTCAGTTACCCTAACTAATCCCCTAATATGTGTAGGCCATTTTCAGTCACTATCTACATGTAGCTTCAAGATCAGCTAGAAGTCTCCTCCTCAAAGCAGATCACCAAGCCTGCATTTCTGACAGAGCACATTTGAGGTCTGTATTGAAGATTGACATGACTTCCTGAGAGAGATGCTTGGCTTCATCTCAACCACCTAAAGTTTGTGCTGAGATTTGCATGGAGACTGAACAAAGACACTTCTCTTGTGCATCACTAGTGTTTTAGGATGCAAAACAGTGCTGTTTACATAGAAAAAGCTTTTATTTGTCTGTGTTTGAGACAGGGTCTCACCATACATTCCAGACTATCTCAGAAATGACATTCCAGTCTAAACTGTCCTCAAACTCATGACCATCTTTCTGCCTCATTATCCCAGGTGGTAGAATTCCTAGCCTTTGGCTGGCAGGCCCTGTTTGCACTGTCAGTTATAACATTCCCTTATTTAAGCACCTACTGAATGGAGCTCTGTATCTTGGGCATCTGGCTGTGTAGCTGAAGCAAAGGTTTGAAAATGCTATAAACCGAAGGCCCATATCCAACCGTGGGAAAGAACATCTGCTTCTTTTCTCTTCTTGCCTCAGCAACAGCACAGGGGCCTCGATGGGGACGTGGTGCTGAATCAAGAGCTCTGAGAGTGACTTTCAGTCATCTACTGACTGTTTCATGTGTTGTCAATATTTATGCCTTTCCCACAACCAGTTCCGAGAAGCATTACCCTCCTGCGTTAAGAATGAGCAACCCAATTCCTTGATCTGCCTCAGCAGTGTTTAACCTTGTTTCTCTCTCAGGCTGTCTGAGCCCACACAAGCTCACAGCAATCCATCTAGGCCGGAAACTCTGCACATTGTGGGCCAGAGTATTTGGAATTGATTCAGCTGAACCTAGATCCAACTTGATTTGTCTTCAAACTCCCAGCACACATTTCCCTGGACAACCTGATCCGCAGTCTCCCAGTGCCTTGGCTCTGAGGACATTTTCATTTGGGATTTGTAAAAAGTAAAAATATTTTTTTTCTTCATTTTGGCATCAAGAACATTAAATTTCATGATTTTTACTGAAGAAAAACTGTTAATTTTCCCAGGCTTTGTGCACTGTGAATTTTCCTCTGTGGCTATCTGGTTATAATATTTTTTCCCAGAGTTGTCTTTCTCTTGGCAAGATTTACCTGGATATGAATTTCCTGAACATGGGTGGAAAGGGTAAAGCAATAAGAATTCGCATTGCTGACCTCTGTGTGGCCGCCTCCTTCGAAGGCGCTTGCCTTGACTTGGTGTGCTAAGACTCTAGGGTTTACAGGAAAACTCCCTGTCTGTTGCTGATGTTGCTGGGAGCCAGCGGTTATGAACTTGTGGCCCAACCGCAGGGAACTTCTGAGTGAGAGCTCAGACTCCACCCGACTGAGTGACCTCAGGAAAGTTACCGAACATGGGCCTGTCCCTCATTTTCCGGGTGTAATACAGGAAAAAAATAATATTTGCTTATTTGAGTCAAACCAACATGGTCCCCTTTCTGGTATATTTTCTCCCTGGGAAGGCCCAGAATTTGAAAGAACATCTGCCATACAATAAAGATGAATGTGCATCCACTACGTGAATGTATGAACAGATAAATGAAAGTTCAATATTAGATACATTGTAGACCAATTATTCCTGAACTTATTAAAGTTGAATTAGAACCATAAAAGAAAACAAAATGAGTATCAAAATTACAGTAGAAATCCTTCTTAAATCTTTGGCTACCTTTGTTTCAAAGATATTTTACAATAATATGGAGAATCTACAGAATTTATGTGGAAGAATGCTGTTCCCTATGCATTCACAGCCTTTATGATTCAAGGGCAGTTAATATGCTTGTAGTAATCTGCATCACTTCAAATAAATTGCTACAGAATAGAAATTTATTTTAAAAATACATATTATATGCAGGGAAATTATTAATTAAGGCAAATATTATCCATTTATGATGAAATTATTGTAAAAATTATCCCATTATGAAAATAGGAAATTTTATTAAATTTTATTAAAAGTGGTATAATGTGCATCAGTAGAGTAACTCAACATACTATTAAAATTTATTTTGTGACAAATTAGTTTTACTCATATTTTGAAATATTCTAAAAATTAAAATGATTAACATTGTCTCACTTTATCCTATAGTTAGACACAGTATGTTCCTGAAAGCTTCAGATCCAATTTGTTCAGAGATGTGGCAACCCTTTCCAAAGCCTCCATGAACAGAGGAAATGGGCTAACAGTAGATTAATATACTGTGTGTGAATTCTTTAAGTTTGTGATCACACAATACTTCCCTGTTGCCATGGAATCCATGAGCTCAAAAAAGATTGATTTGTAATCTTGGGTCAAGGTATTCAATTTGAGAAAACAATTCCTTAGTAGGGCAAGTAAAACTGTGTGATGAACTTTAACTTCCACCTTACGTGTAAAGCATCTTTCTAGAGAAAATAACTTTTCAAAGTCCTTTGTAGCATTTAGGGAGTTTTCTTTCTAAGCCATTATCCCATGAAGGTCGGGGGTAATCCTGCCAAAACTATAACTTCTTGGCTAAGTAAATTCTTGGTGCCTTCTACAGAAAGATTTGAGTTTCCATATCAATGAAATATTTTCCATGATACTATACAATGGAAATCTACTTGTCAAGTGTATTTGGAGAGTATAGTATGCTAGGTTCCTCTCCAATAAGATTTTGTGTGAAATCAGTTTGGGAAGACAGAAATGGGTGTCTTGTGACCGTGGTTATGGTAAGAAAAGAAAGCCCCATGGCATCCCAGACTGTGGTACTTTTCCAAAATATAGCTAAATTTCCTGTGTGGTAATGACTCCTTGAACATAACCTGTTTTGTTTGGTTTTGTTTTTCTGAAAGAAAAACATTCTACAATTGAGTAATAGCTGACAGCCACTTAAGCAAAAGAAAGAAATGCCTGACATTATTTGCATCAATTTCCATATAAATAACAATATCAAAGTAAAGGGAGCTCAGGCAGTGGTTATGCAAATATAGAAGTTGTGGCAATAGATAATTAGTTCTCAGAAAGTCCTTTAGTTTCAAAAAACTTTCCACTATCATCACGCCATGGAAATTCTCCTAATACAAACAGGAGTCACAGCAAGCTCAGACATCAATCTAACTTAGAATCTAATTTCACGAAAGTGCAGGATTGGAAGAAGCACGGTTGGGATAGAACCATCAAATTGACAGAAGTCACAATGAACTCACTCCGTAAAAAGAACCCTGATTGAAGAACCTAGGAAAGGAGCTGTTCTGGACCTGCAACATCTCAATAGTCAGTGCATCTGTGACCAGAAATGTAGCTGACAGAATGGGAAATGCAGCCATTTTTTAAAAATTTGTTTCAACATAGGTGTCAACTAGGTGTTGATAGTATTGTGTCAAGAACCTTTCTCTGTAAATGTACACTCTGATTTCTGTGCAATGGAAACAAAAATTGAAAAGGTCAATTTAGGAATGGGTAGAATCAATGATGGTTCATATTTCATCCCTTAACAACTACATCAGGATTTCTAGGAAGTACCTGATAAAGTTAACTGATAGGTGCTTTGTCTCTGGAATCCTCTGTCAGCACATGACTACATTAATTTTGCTGGTAAGTTCGACATTTTTCAGTTGTTTTTCTAGCTGTTAACAGAAAAACAAATAATCATAAGCCTCTTCTAACATCTCAGTGACAGGGTTCAGTTTTAAATATTCCCTGGTCATTTTAAACAATATTTTTGAATCTCAGATTTCGTCTATATATATATAGTTAATTTAGTGTGAATGAAATAAACTGCTGTTTTTTGGTGTTACTAAATTGGATGCATATTAACTCCTCTCTATGTCATTCTCTCTTATGTGAGATGAAGAGCTCAGTTTCCCCCTGTGGAGATCTTGAATGACAACATTGTGCTAAAAGAAGTATGTTATATATAATTATTTCAATTAAGACTTTTTATGCAGACTTACTCATTATTTTTTTAATTTTCCCAGAGATTGCATTTTTTCTAGAGTAGTTGTTATTCAAATAAAGTTTATAAGCTGTGGAATAAAAATATTTTAGGTGTTAGTAACTTTGAATGTACATATTACGCTTATAGGCAGAGACTCACTAATACATGAATCTGAGACAATGTTTCTGCAGTTCTTATTGTGAATAAAATAAGTGAATGTGTGCAAGGTATGAGCTCAAAACCACTCAAGCTACTACAAAAACTGCAAGCAGCAAATCCTAAACAAGTACTCTATATTCCTCTCTTCCAGATGTGCCAAAGGTTTTTATTACTTTCATTTGCATGTTTTTTAAGGTGTGTGTGTGTGTGTGCGCGCGCACATGTGTGCCCATGTGCACATGCACACACGTGCTGGGTGCATGTGTGGATGTGGATGTAGCAGTACACATATGGAAGTCATAGGACAACCTTTAAGACTCAGTTCATCTCTCTCCATAAACTATATGTGTCCCTTGGTTCCAACTCAGATCATCAGGATTATTTACAAGCACTTTTCCCAGCTCAGACATTTCATTGGCCACCAAAATATTGCAATATTAGATTATCAGAAAAATTAGGTTTCACCATTGTACTTGATTTAGTTAACAAATAAGAGCAAAAATGACATATAACTGACCCTGGAAATGTAAAAGTAAGTATTTTGTTCACTAAGCCCTCTGTCTTCATCAGTCAGACATAGAAAGAACCTACCACAGTGAAATTCCCTTTATCATGGAACCAAGACTAGCCCTCTATCAAAGCAATGTGAGTGTTGAGGGTCTACCAAGAATATACTTTTCTGTTTCAGACTACTAAGACTAGGAGTGATTTTAGTAATTCAACATACCCTTGCCTATGCTAACTGATCTAACTGCCATATTCATGAATGGTCTGCTTAGCCTTTCTTCTCATATCATAGAAACAAATTCTTTGGACTACTGAATTGTTACAAGGGTCTTTTAATATGTAATGACCTATATACGAGAGATGTAGTAAAAGTATCCAGTCACATCTTTTTTTTTTTAATAGTAGCAAAGGCTAAATCCACCACATAGCAGCAGCATAATGTGCCACTTGTAGATGCCTCATTCCAGCCATACTGCAGGTCAAGCACAAATGCCAGGAACCCGTCAGTAGCTCAAACCTGCGTTCTGCAGTGTCTAGCTGCCCTTATGAGACATGAAGCAGGAGCCTGGTTTTGCCTCTGTTTAGAATTGCTTATTAAATATTCTCAGGTTTAAGGTTGGGGGCCATTTGTAGCTGGAGAATTTTCTCTCCGTGTCCTGCCAAGCCCCAGCAGTCTAACAGCCCACTTATAAAATAAACATACAGAAGCTTATTTTAATTAAACTGTTTGAGTTGATCTTGTATCCTGCTATGTTACTGGAAGTGTTTATAAGCTTTATCAGTTCCTGGGTGGAATCTTTGGGGTCACTCAAGTATACTATCATGTCATCTGCAAATAGGGAAAGCTTGACTTCTTCCTTTCCAATTTGTATCCCCTTAATCTCCTTATGTTGTCTTATTGCTCTGGCTAGAACTTCCATAAGAGCACTTGCTCAGCTATGTTCATATCAGCATTGTTTGTAGTAGCCAAAACCTGGAAACAACCTAGATGCCCTTCAACTGAAGAATGGATAAATAAATTGTGGCACATATACACAATGGAATACTACTCAGCAGGGAAAACAATGACATCATGAGGTTTGTAGGCAAATTGATGGACCTAGAAAAAATCATCCTGAGTGAGGTAACCCAGACTCAGAAAGACAAATATGGTATGTACTCACTCATAGGAGAATGCTAGATGTGGAACAAGGATGACTGGACTGCTACTCACATCACCAGTGAGGCTACCTAGAAAACAGGACCCCAAGAAAGACACGGAGAAATGGATGAGATCTACATGAACAGCCTGGACATGAGTGGGAGCAATGAAGGGCGAGGGTGATGAATAATTGCTGATTGGCCAGTAGCCAGGCAAGAAGTATAGTATAGGCAGGATAAGCAGAGAGAAGAATTCTGGGAAGTGGAAGGCTGAGTCAGGAGATGCTGCCAGCCACCACCATGAGAAACAAGATGTAAAGTACCAGTAATCCACAAGCTACGTGGCAACTTAGAGATTAATAGAAATGGGTTAATGTAAGATATAAGAACTAGATAGCAAGAAGCCTGCCACGGCCATACAGTTTATAATTAATATAAGTCTCTGTGTGTTTACTTGGGTCTGAGCTGCTGCAGGAGCTGTGTAGACAAAGGAAAACTTCAGCTACAACTGTAATTTTTACAACATAAAAGACAATGTAAAGCAAATGTTATATATTCTCATTCTCCTATGCCCCATATAAACATGAACCCCTAACTCTGTTTTATTCATCAGTGAAGCCAGTGTTCCCAGAGAAATATAGTGGGTACACCTTTAATCTGAGCACTTGGAAACCTCTGGCTTGATTATTACAAGGGGTCTACATAGGAAGACCATGCCCAGAAATAAAAATAACAACAATATAAGAACAAAAATGAACCCTTCCAAATGGTGTTCCAACAGGAGCCATTGAACAAAATAATTGGAGGTAGTAACACTAGACAGATCCAGTTCTGAGGTTAAAATTTCGTATGGCTCATGATTCATCTACCCAAAATGTCCTGTAATAAAAGTAAAGTAACACTGTGCCACAATTTTACTGCCAATTCTTCAGTGAATTTATCAGGTTTTGACATTCACTTAGATGCATATTTTTAGATAAATAAAAATGCTGCATCACTGGAATTACTACATTATTTTCAATTATGTGCTATTAGAATTATATGTTGGTCAGTATTCTCTTCTCATAATGTAATGAAGTACCTGAAAATACACACACACACACACACACACACACACACACACACACACACACGCACACGCACACGCACACGCACACGCACATGCATAGGGGGCAAGGGAGAAAGAAAGGGAGAGCAGGTAAGGCTGATTTGGGGTAAAAATATAAATTATAATTTCAAGGGGCCTCAGATCTAATATTTTAGACACTTTGAGATTGATTGTATATATCTATCAACTTCAGTAAGTTGTTATAATATGACTTCATATAATATGAAGTTCAGATGTATCCATGAGGAAGGCAGCAACAGTTTCAGAGAAGACAATGACTGATTGGGGCACAGGGGTTTATACTTATTCATTATAGTAATTGCGGAGTTCTCACACAGACTGTGGGATTTGAGAGAGAACAAGCCATGATAACAGTGAGGAATAGTCACTCCTTTGGGATGCCCCCTTGCTCCACTGTCTTGTGAGCATGGGTCTCTCCATCTATCCTTGTTTCCCTTTCTCTTTTATTTTAGTGCTTTGGGATATAAACTTTTGATGTTGTATCATACTTTTTTTTTCATCTTTTTGGTTTTGTTTTGCCCTCATCTCTGCAGAGAGTACAGAAACTCTACTCTATGTCTTTTATTCATAAGATATTTGCTTCTTCTTGATCACCCATTATTAAAATTCTGAGGTTTGGTGTTTTTCTAGCAGGATAAGCCTTTTAAGTAGAAATAGTTTTGAAGTAGTTTTCCATTCAAATCCATTCTGCAGTTCATTTTTAAAAGACTTTGCGATCTCCTGCCAAGATAGTTACATTTTAGTATGGACAACAACAAATCCAATAGATAGGATAGCATGGAAGGGGAGAAATCAAATTGCACTTAGCCTCTAAACAAAGAATACAGGCAAATAATGAGTGCTGAGATAGGGAGAATTAGTCTCTATTGGTTATCCCCTATTGTTTATCTGAAACCAAGCATTAAGCAATAAAGTGATGTGTTCACAAATACTAAACAGATGCACAAAAGAAATGAAACTAAAACATGTTTATAAAGGTCAATCATTTTATAATTTGGAATACTCTCAAGTCTCAGTTTTAGGCTAAAGACATAACAATATTTTTAATAACATTTTATTTATAAAACTATTATAAAGTAGAACAGAATTGTCTAAACTCCTGTGCCTAGATTACTCTACTTTTAATACCTGTGCTTTTTAGCATTAACTGTTAACTTGACAGATCTACAATCCTCTAGAAATTTTTTCTGTAGCATGATGTCTGTATTAGCATCCCACATTTAGTAAGTTGTGAATTATGTTATAGTTCATTGAGAGTGTTATACACACACACACACACACACACACACACACACACACACACACACACACTATTCTAAATTCTCCATGACTGTGCTATCTTTTTTTCTATTTACTAGGTCATTTATAACACTATGAATTCATGGATATTTATTTTATTTTGTGTTATAAGACAGTTATCCTCATAGGCAGCATATGTCTATTTTAAATTAGTGTATTTTGAATTTTAGAATTGCATTTGGTTTACAGGAAATGTCAGAAGAATCAGAAAACCAGCACCGACGTTTGTCTTCTCAGCTGTTTCTCTATTTTTTGTAATGCACATTCTGTGGGTTCTGACACATAAATAATGACATGTACCCATTGTTGCAGTATGACACAGAGAAGTTTCACTGTCCTCCCCAGTAAATCATTTAGTCATCACTATATTCCTTTTGTATGCCTCTCAGCCTTCCTCCAATGACTAATTTTAAGAACTATTTTAATATATAAAATAATAGGTTTCATTATATCATTTCATACTTTTATATTGTTGTACATTGCTCATGTTTGCCACTCACTTCTTCTCCATCACTTTTCTCCCACATATTAGTACTCTACCTATCCAAATATCTTCACCCCATCTCTGTGTGTGCATTGTATATACACATACATGGTGTTAAATATATATATATATACTTCATATGAGAGAAAATAAATATTTTATTGTATGTCGTTTCATTTGTTTTCTCACAAATAAAGCTTGCCTTGAGATCAGAGAAGCAAAGGACTAGCCACTAGTGACTTCTTATCTCTCCGGATCATCTGACCGAATGGGAGCCAAGATCTTAATTGATTATGGTGGATGATTTTTTTTTATGTGTTCTTGAATTCAGTTTGCTAGAATTTTATTGAGTATTTTTATATCAGTGTTCATGAGGGGGATTGGTCTGTAATTCTCTTTCCTAGTTGCTTCTTTATGTGGTTTGGGATTCAGAGTAAATGTAGCCTTGTAAAAAAAAATTGCAAGTGTTCCTTCTGTTTCTGTTGTTCAGAACAATTTCAGGAGTATTGGTATTAGCTCTTCTTTGAAGTTCTGTTAGAATTCTTTGCTAAAACCATCTAGCCTTGGGCTTTTTTGGTTGGGAAATTTTTGACGATTGCTTCTGTTTCCTTCAGGGTTATAGGCCAATTTAAATTGTTTATCTGATCTTGATTTAATTTTGGTATGTGGTAACTATCTAAAAAATTGTCCATTTCTTTTACATTTTCCAATTTTGTGGAGTACAGGTTTTCAAAGTATGAGCTAATGATTCTCTGGATTTTCTCAGTGTCTGTTATTATGCCCCCCTTTTCATTTCTGATTTTTTTCCATCACAGGCAATTTATTTTGTTCTATTCATTCACAGTTAATACAGAAAATACTTGGAAACATTTCCATATAATGTTTGACACAGAAATCATCAAATAGAAGTATACAATGTTGACAGGAGGCAGTACATTTATAATTTATAACCCCAAATGTATTTATAAATTAGAAATGGAAAGATCTACAAATGAAATTATGAAGGTTCACCAAAGTCATTTAATCTGTCAGTTTCTCATTCATTTTTATGTCTTAATAATATTCTATTGTATGAATAAGCCACATTTTATTTCTCTCCAGTATTTGACAGCTATTTGAGTTGTTTTAACTTTTTTTTTTTTTTGAAGGTTCACCAAAGTCATTTAATCTGTCAGTTTCTCATTCATTTTATGTCTTAATAATATTCTATTGTATGAATAAGGCACATTTTATATCTCTCCAGTATTTGATAACTATTTGAGTTGTTTTAACTTTTTTACTATTAGCAACACACTGCTGTAAACCTTCATGTACATGTTTCATAGGTGCACATTTTCAGTAGTTTGAGGATATATTCCTAAGGGTAGAATTGTTGAGTAATAGAGTAACAATGTTTTACATTTTGACCAACCACCAAACTGTTTTGCCAAAGTGGCACACCATTTTACAATCTCACCAAATCCTTGTTTTTAAGGCTCTGGTTTTTGTACAAAAGCATTCAATCCTTCTGTCAGACCAAACCAGGAAAAGTAAGCTATAGTTCAGAGCTGTTCTATTCCATTTACTATGCAAAGCCATTCTTGGCGTTTGCAACTCTCAGCCCTTTTGAGTATTCTTGCAGTGTTCACATTTTCCTCCACCACTTTTTTTTTTCTTCTTTTTTTTTCTGGTTTATTTCTATCTATTACAAATGTATAAAATTCCTCCATCAACGCTGCTGATAGCAGCAGAACCTTGAGAAATATACCTTTGGTTTGTCTCAGAAAAGGAACACATATTGCACTGTAAAGTTTATAAAATTGGCGCAAAACATTGTGATAATGTTACAATACCAGTTTTAAGAGTTCAGTGACTAATGGGGAGCCAATGGGATACATGCAGAACTGTAAAAGCGATCTCACTTAGCCAGCTGTACATGTAGACTGTAAATCTACATTCAGATCATTTCAGAACTAAGACTATCATCTCAGTTTATCTGTTGAGGTCAACCAGGAAACCCTAGAATATACCTTGATTTTTGCAAAAAACAAAATAGGGGGAGGGGTTTCTTCAGCATTTCAGTCCACGAGTAACAGTATCCTAACAGGCAAAGTGTTCTCTCACTGTCAACATAGAATGAACTGCTGCTGGAGGTCAACTTGGGCTTTAATTTGCATTAGCACTTACATGCATAGTAGTCCAAGTTGTTGACCTCATGACTTTAAAAAGTAACTCTAAAAAAGTAAAATGGCCCTTCTTGGAAGACTAAAGAAAGACATCCAGCCACAGTTGTAAAAAGTCTCATCAAAACAATATACCCTTTTATGAATTATGCCTCAGTTAAAAAAAAAAAGTAGCCCCAAATAAGAAGCAGCTCTGAAAAAGAAAATATAACTTAAGATATTTGAAAGATATTTGAAAAAAAACAAAGTGAATACAGGTTCAAAAATAATTAAGATACATTTTCTTAAGGCTACCTAGAATTAGGCTTTAAAGAATTCTACCATTTCAAGTTTACCACTAGTTACTAGATACCTATTTACAAACAAGATGTTCACCATTTTTGTTCCTTTATCAAGAGAAAAATCTACCTTCAGACTATGAGGGTGGTGATGGGGAGGGACTAGAAAACAAGATTCAAACAATCCCATGCAAATATCACATTTTTCAAATGGAAGAACTCCAAACTGCACTAGAAGTTCCAATCACTAAGACACTTTCCATTGAAATGATTTAAGTACAACTACATGGCACCAAGGTTTAGGCCTAATATAGGCCTGACAACCAAGTCCTTGTTTTCTGGAAGAAAGGCCTCAAAAGTCCCACTCAATTCCACATAACAATACTTCAAAGATCAATTAGGTTTTCCTTTCCTTAATATTTTTTGTTTTTGACTTCTAATCTTAAAGACTAGATTAAAACTTAGCTCATTTCCCAGAAGGCATTGCTTCCCTTTGCTCTATGAAAGAGTCCACCAAGACCTCTTCCTCCAAACCATCTAGGCCCCAGCCTCCAGCCTGTGCTTGTGATGCATCTTTCTCAACATCCTGAAAAGGTAATGTAGGTAAAATATGCTCATAAACATTAAAACTAGTTCTTAGAAAGACGTAACTAGCTTTATAATTTAAGTTTTAAAACATAAATACTTGCAGCTTAATCTGCACTGACAATGATTGTTGAAGCCTAGAATTCAACATTTACAAATTCTCATTCACACACACAAAACACACTATTATCACACAACTTGTGTCTTGAGAGAATCTTCTGCTTTTTAAATCTTTGGCCTCCCAGTCAATCCCAAGTTCAACCAACTTTTCTGAGTTCTGGTAGTTACCTGGACCACTGAGGCATTGCCACAAGACTTCTTCTCTTTTGAAACATCCTTTTTCTCTAGATATTAGGATAGCTACACCAGCTTGTTTCTTCTGTGGTATATGTTGGTGTGGGATTATCTATTGCTTGATTTTTCATGGATGTGTTTAGCTTCTTTAGGTTGAATTTTCCCTTCTAGTGCTTTCTGTAGGGCTAGGTTTGTAGACAGGTATTGATTAAATCTGGTTTTATCCTGGAATATTTTGTTTACTCCTCCTATGGTGATTAAGAGTTTTGCTGGGTATAATAGTCTAGGTTGGCATCCGTGGTCTCTTAGTGTCTGCATGAGATTTGTCCATGATCTTCTAGCTTTCATAGTCTCTATTGAGTAGTCTGGTGTTATTCTGATGGGTTTACCGTTATATGTTACCTGGTCTTTTTCCTTTGCGGCTCTTAATATTTTTTCTTTGTTCTGTGTGTTTAGTGTTTTGATTATTATGTGGCGAGGGGACTTTTTTTTTGGATCCAGCCTATTCGGTGTTCTGTAAGCTTCTTTTATCTTCATAGGTATTTCTTTCTTTAGGTTAGGAAAGTTTTCTTCTATGATTTTGTTGAATATATTTTCTGTGCCTTTGAGTTGGTATTCTTCTCCTTCTTCTATCCCTATTATTCTTAGGTTTGGTCTTTTCATGGTGTCCCAAATTTCCTGGATGTTTTGTGTTACAACTTTTTTGTCTTTAGTGTTTTCTTTGACTGACAATCTATTTTCTCTATTGTGTCTTCAGTGTCAAAGATTCTCTGTTCCATCTCTTGCAATCGGTTGGTTATGCTTGTTTCTGTAGTTCCTGTTCCTGTTGTCAGGATTTCTATTTCCAGCATTCCCTCAGCATGTGTTTTCTTTATTGTCTCAAATTCATTTTTCAGATCTTGGAATGTTTCTTTCATCTGTTTAATTGCTTTTTCTTGGCTTGATTTGATTTCTTCCCATTTTTTGTTCGTTTTTGCTTCCATTTCTTTAAGGGAGTTTTTTATTTCCTCTTTAATGGAGTTTTTCATTTCCTCTTTAAGGGAAGTTTTTATTTCCTCTTTAAGAGAGTTTTTCATTTCCTCTTTAAGGAAAGTTTTTTTTCCTCTTTAAGGTAGTTTTTCATTTCCTCTTTAAGGAAAGTTTTTATTTCCTCATTGAAGGAATGTTTTATTTCTTCTTTAAGGGCCTCTATCATCTTCTTAAAATCATTTTTAGGGTTGATCTCTTCTGTTTCTTCTGTCATGGTATGTTTAGGTCTTGCAGGTGTAGAATCACTAGGTTCTGATGTTGCCATATAGGTCTTTATGTTGTTGCCTGTATTTTTGCACTGGCGTCTATTCATCTTTTCCTCTGTGGGGTGCAGGTGGTGTCTGTGTCTGAGAGTGCCTCTCTTGTTCTAATTTTTAGTCTTGGTTTAGTAGGGGTTCTTGGTTAAATTGGTGCTATTGGGCTGTTTCTTCAGGGACAGCTGATTTCAGTCGGTGAATTATATACTTATGATTCTGGTGATCTGGTTTAGTGGCTGGGTAGCGCCTTCTTCTGTGTTCCCAGGTCACGTTTTGTTCATTTGTCAACTCCTCAGCTGATCTTGTTTCTTCAGACTTCAAACTGTAGGTATCTGAATCCTCTCCCAGATGGGTTTCAGCTGAGCAGGGTAGTCTCACCAACACCTCCAAGTTGTTGGGTTTCACAGGATCAGCAGTTGGGCCCTGGGTTGTCCCCAGAAGGAGTGCCCAGACTCGCCCTGGTTCCAACCCACGGAGATAGCCTCTTCCCCAGGTGTTGGGGCTAGGGGTGTCCCCGTTCCAAGCTGCGTCCGCCCCTCTCGGTCCCTGGGCCTGTCCACCCCTGCGGCCTGCCGCCACAGGCCCACCTGTGTCCACTTGTCTCCGCCGCTGGGCCTATATGTCCCTGTCAGCTGCCGCTGGGTCTGTCTGCCTCTGCAGGCGGCCAACGGGCCTGTATGTCTCTGCTGGCTGCCACTGCGGGCCTACCTTCCTCTGCTTGTCATTGCTATGGGGCCCATCCACCTCTGCGGGCTGCCACCGGGCCTGTATGTCTCTGCCGGTTGCCGCTGGGCCTGTACGTCCCTGTCAGCCACTGCCACCGGGCCCTTCCACCTCTGCGAGTTGCCGACCTGCGTCTGCCTGTCTCTGCTGCTGCGTGGCCTGCTTACTTTTGTGGGCCGCCGCCAGGCCTGAATGTCTCTGTCGGCCGCCGCAGCAGGGCCCATCCACCTCCGTCTGCTTATCTCCGGCGCAGGGCCCGTCCACCTCTGTGGGCCGCCGCTGGGCCTGAATGTCTCCGTCAGCTGCTGCCGGGCCTAAATGTCCCTGTTGGCCGCTGCTTCCGGACCCGTCTACCTCCGCGGGCCGCTGCCACAGGCCTACCTGCGTCAGCTTGTCTCCCCTGATTTTATTTATTTGGAAATTATCTCTCTGCTTTTTGATTAGTTTGCATAAAGGTTTGTCTATCTTGTTGATTTTCTCAAAGAACCAACTTTTTATTTCATTGATTCTTTGTATCATTGTCTTTGTTTCTATTTTGTTGATTTCAGCCCTCAATTTGATTATTTCCTGTTGTATACTCCTCCTAGGTGTATTCTCTTGGTTATGCTGGCCTCTGTAGTTTCTGTTCGTTTACTCTGATTTTCCTTTTCCTGAATTCCCTCAGTTTGTGTTTTCTTTATTGTGTCTATTTAAATTTTCAGGTCTTGAACTGTTTTCTTCACCTGTTTTATTGCTCTTTCTTGGGTTTCTTGACTTTCTTTAAGAGATTTCCTGATTTCGTCCAGTTTTTTGTTTTTTTTTTTCCCCCTCTATTTCTTTAAGCAAAATTTTCATTTCCTCTTTTAGAGACTCTATCATCTTCATAAAGTTGTTTTTAAGGTCATTTTCTTCTGGATCGTCTGCTTTGGGATGTTCAGGTCTTGCTGTTATTGGATCACTAGGTTCTGGTGGTGCCATATTGCTCTTTATGTTGTTTAATGTGTTCTACCCATTTCTTCCTTTAATCTGTACAAGTAGAATTCCTGGTTGCTCTTCTTCCAATTGGTGCATATGGGGCCTGTGGCTCCTGTGGTTGTTCTTCTTCCCAATTGGTGTAGGAGCAGCATGTGGCTCTGGTGGTCTCCGGTTCTGCAGAGTATAGTTGGCCAGGTCGGGGGAAGGAGAGGGGAAAGGAGGCTGCACTGCCTGGAGGTCTGGGGGCTACAGGACTGGACTGACCAGTGCCGAGATCTGGGCCTTATCTGTTCTTAATCTGTGTATATAGTTGGTGGTGGTGGTAGTGGAGGGGCCTATGGCTCTAGAGGTCTCTGGTGCTATAGGGATTGGTTGGCAAAGGGCGGGGAAGCTGCTGCAGGGTCTCTAGGGCTGCACTGCCTGTGGTGGAGGGTGCCACCAAATGTGCCCTTGGTACCTAAGGGCTAGAGAACTGGGCCTTACCTGTTCCCAATCGGTGCAGGGGCGGGGGTGCTCTAGCTTTTAAGTTCTTCATTGGAAAATTAGCTCTTATTCCGATAAACCTACCTTTATGTGACTTCATTTACTTGCAGCCTTCAATATCCTTCTCTGTTCTGTACATGCGGTATTTGACTATTGACTGACAGAAAGTTTTTGTCTGGTCCTATCTATTTGGTTTTCTGTATGCCTCTAGCACTTTGAAAGGCATCTTTTCCTTAGATTTGGAAATGTTTCTTTTGTGCTCTTGACCTGGATTTCTTCTATAGGTACCATTCATGTCTGGCCCTTTGTAATGTTCCACAGTTCCTGATCTTCTATTCTTGGATTCCTATACAATTATTGTCTTCTTTCTCTGAATGATTAAATTCCTCAACCTTGACTTTAAGTGCTGATAATCTTTTCTGTTTGATCCATTTTATTGGTGAGGCTCTCCATTGAGCTTTTTATTCGACTTTCTCAATTTTTCATTTCAAATTTTATTTCTGTTAGGATTGTCTTCAGGAATTTGATATACTTACTAATTCTATTTTAATACCTTTAATCGTTTTGACATCATCAACAATCTGTGCTTTCTTGGTCTTATCTCTAGCATTTATTCATATCCTCCTTGAATTCCTTGAACATACACACACACACACACACAAACACATACACACACACACACACACACACACACACACACACACACACACATATATATATATATATATATATATATATATATATAAAATTGTCATTTTGAAGTCATTATCTTATGTGAATTTAAGTTGTTTTCCCACTGGGAACATTACTATGAAAATATCAACATGGGATACTGTTTGTGTTTTTGTGATGGGACAAGGGTATCTGTAGTCAGACGGTTGGTAGTATCTTTTGGTATGGTTATAAGCCTAACCTTGTTGCATGTGAATTTAGATATACATTTGCTGCTACTTTAACTTGTCAAGTTTTACATGAACTGAGATTCAGTCTTAGGGCCATTCAATGAACAGAGTACCAGAAATGGTCCTAGCTCAGCTGGAATTAAATGAAGCCTAGGAGTACATGAATGAACCATCCATAGAGCCAGCAGAATTTTCCTATACATCCTCAAAAGGCTGTGTTTAGAGGTCATGGCTCTATCAAGAGTCCTGAGGTGATAGGGACTGGGTTATGATTGGGGGGTCAGTATTATCTGTGGGAGATGAGGATGGTTTTTTGGTACTTAGGTGATGGGAGCTGAAAATATGGTGGTTGTAGGACCATGTATGAGAGATGTGTATGGCTCTGTGAAGTTTCCAAGAGGTAGGGTCTAAGTCCATAGCCATATGAATCTATTATTATGAAATGTGTTATATCAAGGGAGTTGGATTTAAGAAATTCAGCTTCATCTAATAAATATGCATTTCATCCATACACTTAATAGATGAAAAAGATTTTTAATGATAAGTATTTTTTAAATTTTTACTGACAATCCATTCTTTCTAAAGCATTCAATTTGATAAATAAATTCAAAATGAACCTCTGAATACTACTTTCCATATAAAGTTAAAAAAAAACTAAATTGACTCAAGTCCCATGCTCATGGGTCACTTGTTTATCCTACTCGTAAAGTGCTTTCATGTGACTTTAGAAACCTGCCTTTGTCATTGCATTTAAGCTTTCCTTTAAGGGGCAGATTCTGTGAAAATTTATGATTTGGAGGAGCAAAGTTCATAGGCAGGACATACTTAAGCTGTAAACAGGGCTCTTTTATGAATAGAAAAAATTCTAGACACATTTTTAACCTACATTGTACTTAGTCAAACCACGATCCTTCTAATAAAGGCACAATTTCAAACACTACTCGGGGTCCAGTAGGATTCTTATCTGTAACTGTACATGAGAGCTTTCAAAAACATCAGGAAAGAATATCATAAAGATGCCTCCTGCTACACATGATGTCAGTCATCTTAAAATCATTGTTGAAGATCAATGTGCATTTGGTTTTCTTGCATGCAAGGTTGTTAATTTAACTCCCAGAAGCATTATAGAAAAATGAAAGAAAAATGTCATCTCTAACTATTGATTCTTATTTCTATTCCCCAATTAACTTTGTCAATTTTAAACATTAGCTGTTGTACATAGATTTTATGTGGTACAAAGTTTTGTCAATTTAGGCTTGCACTTTCTTTTCATCCTGCCTCATAGGATGTCCAAATACAGTCTCTTTAAGCCACAGCCTAGTTCCTATGCCTGTTCATGGCTAAAGAAATTGGGTAAAACTAAGTTTATTTTATTTTACTTTCTTTTAATTATTTCTTTTACTTTTGCAATTATAATTGTTTCATTTCCTCCCTCCAAATCCTCCCATATAACCTTCCTCACTCCTTTTCAAAGTCATAGACCATTTTTCACTAATTATTTTACTTTTTATTTAAATTAAAATTTTAATTGTGTTAAGCTCCCATGATATTTCAATACATGTATGTATTGTGTGATATTTAAGTAGAGTAAATCCATTTGTCTCCTCCTCCCTTCATTACATCTTCACCATGAAACCTTCTAGAATCCCACATCACAGTGTTTGGAAAGGTAAAGTCCCATTTCAGCCTCCAAAAGATTCCTATCTCTTGTTCTCTTTTTTGTAAATTTTTTTCTCTGGTTCTGTAATTAATACATTTATGGACTGTTGGTATGTGGACTAATGCAAGGCCTAATTTGACTAGAGAGAATTATTCATAGTCATTTCAAACAAAGTATAGAGCAAAAGTCCTTGTTGCACTTTGTAGCAATCCCTACACTAAACATTTAGGAGACATCTATTTTAAGATTATAAAAAAAATGGCCCAACAAAATCCAATCAATAAAATAAATTGATCATCTCATTTTCAAGAGAATTCTGAGACTTGTATTTGAGGATAATGCTCTGCTTTAGCTCATTAAACCATTAGGATTTTTCATACACCATAATGAAATGTTTACTAAGGCTGTTCTCTTTCCACAGACAAGATGAAAACAGCATTAATGAAATTTCTGTTATCATGTATTGTACTGAGAAAATTACAACTAAGATCAGTATTCACCATAATTTCAGTCCAAATCCAGGAAACTAATTTCCAAGTTCACCAGAGAGGACAGGAATTGTACCTGAAACATTTGCTTTGGTCAGCTCTCAACTGTGCTCTGTGGTACTGCCTACATACTATTAGTCCCTCTCTTTGAAAGGTAGAAGTGGAGACCAAGAATTATAATGAAACAGGCAGAAGGGGGCTTGCAGCTCATTACTACTTAGATTCATAAAGTTGACCTAGTGGTAAGGAATAATTTAATTTAACAGCACCTTCTATTTTATGCATTGCCTTTTGTCTCACAGATGGCCTGAGGTACTCTGCTTCTGATTGGCTAAGCATCAAGGAGTGGTTTGTGGGCCTATCAGGAAACTCTCACTTTCCTAAAAGGCTGACTTTGACTCTGCTTATAAGGGAAAAACAACACAGGACCCTGCAACAAAGCTGAACATCAACTCACAGACGTTAAGACATAATGGCTGGTGAACTAGAAAGCTGCAAGCTTATGTGTAACAAAATGCACACAGTAGAATGTAAGCACGTTTACTTTCTAAGACAAAGAATGCATAGTGACCATCAAATCTGGATAGAACACGCAGAAAAAGTTGTTCTCATCCTTCTACTGAAGAAGGCACATCACACATTTGCAGCTCAGCTATAGAAACATAAAGACATACAGATGAGAGCTTGGGTCTTTAGTCAATTTAATTGTTTTTAGAAGGAATTCATCTTTTGTCTACAGATTGGCCTACAGTGAAGAAGAATAATGCTGGTTTAGGAGGATTGAAAAAGAGAATGCAAGTTAACTCCTACATGTCAACAACCATTGGAAAAAAAACTCAAATTAATCAAATCTTTTGTTGAGCATAGGTAAGAATTTGCCTACTGCTTGCTGTGTGTCTATGCTGCTTCTGAGAATTCCTGTGATGATCAAGTTTCCTGTTTCCTTTACTGATGAGCCTCACCTAGGCTGACAGAATCACCTCTCAGAAAGATGCTTGAGCAAACCTTTCTGAGCTTTGAACAACTAAAATGTTTCCATTCTGATGTTGATTTGTGTGGAATGTGGGGCTATTTAGATGAAAAGTGTAATTAAATAAAGTCAGATAAAAGCATGGTACTCAAAAAAATGGTTATTAAAACATTTTAAAAGCCATATTCTTCAGGTCTTTGAAGTGTTTGAATTCTACATATCTACCTGAAATATATCTCTGTATGACCTTGAAAACCTCAGTAACATGACTATAAGTTTGCTATTATAGATAATTATTAATCTGTATTTCTTAATTATATATTACATTTTTAAATGAGCTGTATAAACATAATAACCTAAACAAGAGTGGAAATATACATACAGTATAACAAAATTAACTTTAAACTTGTATCAATACACTAAAATCTATATTAATGTAAAATATGTAAGAATAATAGTTGTCTTTTGGATTAAAGTAGATTTAAGGATCCACCCTTTTATCTTATTATTTCTATATCTTCCCTTTTATTTTATTCAGAACAAGACCCCTGAATCTAATCTCCTTTGTTGAGTTTTTTTTTCCTGACCATTATCCATAACAACTTGTAACCAGCTCCCCTAAATGATTACAAAAATTCACAATTTATTTTTGGGAATGTGGGCATAGTTCTCTAGACTACTTCCTGTTGATTGGGAATGTTGCTAATCTTCGGGGAACCCTGAGAAAATTTAGGACTATGGCCAAGTCATGACTGGAGTATTATATGAGGCTGTATTATCTCAACCAGCAGCCTTGAAGCTGTTCTGGATGCAGAACTCAGAGGATACTGCAACAGAGGAGCTCTGAAATGTTGGATTATCTGGGTCATCTGTTCCCATTAGAGATTTTTCAGAGCATCTTCCTGGATCAAACTTGATTTTTCTTAACCCAGAATGAATCCCGAGCCTCTCATTTCCTGTGGAAATAAAAACAGAACCTCTTTCCCCAAAATGACATCTTTTGACTTAAATTTTGAAAGTATCCACACTCTGTGTATTTTCCATCTTTATGTGGCTTATTATATTTTTATTACTCTATTCCTGTCTTAAAGACTTTATTTGGGCACCAGATGAAGCATGAATCTACTTGATCTTTGTCAATCAAAATTTGGAGTAAGTAATAAATATTGGGGTAAGAACCTGAAACATCAGAGAACCAGGAGCAGCTGTCAGTTGCTTCCTTCCATTTCTGTTCCTCTCTCTAAAAGGGCTTAGATCCTTTCTTAGCCCCACCTCACCATTTCCTGTCTCCTCTCTCTTTGCAGTCCTCCAAACCTCTATGGTCAGCTAGTGGCTAGCTCCACCTTCTGACTCCAAGCAAGCTTTATTTGTCAAAACACAATCAAAATATTACATAACATTGAGCTATTATAGAAATGTGTCCACCATCTTGAGTTACACAGCATTTTGTTTAATCTGTGGCTGGCAATAGTGTTACTACCAGGGTTACTTAGTTTAGTTTATCCCATCTGTCCTGGCTAGTCATCAAATCCTGGCAACAGAAAAAAAAAAACTGTAAAGAACCAAATTTTTTAAAGTGATACTTACCAAGAGAGAGTACTCTGTCAGAGAAGTGTGATGACTGTGTGGGTCAGTCATTCAGACTACTTGATGGGGACCTCAGCTCTTTGGATAAGAGTATTTCTGATTGACTGTGATGGTGTTGCCAATTAGATTGGTAACAGAATGGGTACATAGAATCAAGCAGAGGGGCTTGAACTGTGAATATGAATATTATATTATCAGTTGAGTCTGAGTCTGTACAAAACCTTTTTACTTGACTTCCTAACAGAGTTTGACACAAAACATCTCCTGTTCTTGGACTTGTGACATCAGTTCTCCTGTTTTCCAGGTCTTCTGACTCACTTTGGAACTGCAAGGCAATCTTGTGATACCCACCCCCTCTCAGTTCTTTCTAAATCTTATTTTCTTTTCAAATAAATATGAAGAAACATTTCAAACATTTCAGCTCAAAAATTCTTTCCATACTGTTAATCATAAACACACTTAAATGATGGCATTGCCTCTTGTGCCTTGGTGAGATATGTGAATTCAGAAGTGAGAGTTTGTGAGGTCTCATGATCACATGACCCAGTTACTTAGACTGCTTGGATGTGATTTGTCTTCAGTGAAACTCACATTGAACTTTGCTTGTTGAAGTATCCGTGTTGGGAGAGGGAGCCTTTAGCAAGTGTTAATGTATTTCTCATGAGACTACATTAGTCATTAGTTCTCATAGGTATGCTTGATCAAGTATCATCTCCCCTCTGGTTTCCATATACAGTACTGTGCTATTATCACATGTTCTTCTACTGTGTGATGCTATCTGCCTTGTTTGCTACAGCTGGAGGCCCTCATCAGATGATACCAAAGCTCAACATTCTTGCTTTCAGAAATGTGACCTAAGTAAACTTATTTTCTTTGTAGAGTCCCTCAGTGTCCTGCAGTCTGTTATAGTAATGAAGGACAGATAAAAGTAGTCACTTGCATCTGAGTCCATTTTCGGTAATTTGGAATATTCTTATAAGGGAATGTTGCATGTTCTTTTCAATGGTTGTTACCTCACTTGTGCTCTAGAGACAATTTATTCTTGCAAAATCACTGTTGCTATGAGGATTTCTCTCTTTCCCAAATCTATATATGTTCATAGTAACCATTTTCTTGGCTGTTAAGTCATTATGCTACTTTATGCATAGTAAACATAAACAGACTTTACCTTGTCTACTGCTCTCTACAAAATGTTCCTCTGGTTCTTTTAACAGCAGTAGTTCTTTGAAATTGGTCATTCATTTGTGGTTTTAATTCTAGTTGCTGTTTAGTCCCAATATATTTATTATAATATAGTTTAATTTCATTAAATTAATTTATTTAAATTTCATTTACTCTTTAATTTAAAACTGTGTTTCACATATCATTGGAGAAAAAAAGTCTTAATGCAGGTACAGTGAAGTCACCAACAACATCCTTACAGTCAATAAATAAAAATGTTCAAATATGCCTTATTTAAAAGAGAAATGGTATTTATAATACTGATCTCCAGTGCATCAAATCACTAATTCCTCTTTTTTCACATATACAGCTTAATCCCAGACCAGGACTTCTATTTAATTACCTATAAGTTTTCTAATTTGTTTGTCCAATTAGCATCCAAGATTGTCTTTAACTAACTCCAATGTCCTCTCTAGGTGTGTGCCTCTTGCCCCTTTCCTGTTCATACTACATTCTCTTTATGACTCAGATACACCTTTTCCCAACTTTTACTAATATTTTGACCTGTATGGCTACAGCTATTTCCCTAAATTCTACCAGATATACAGAAGATTTTCAAAGAATAATTGTTAAATAAATATAGGAATTAATAAACAAAAAATAAGAAAATGAAGCTGACTTTAGAATATGATTAAAAGATTGAATGAAATAAGTTTTTATAATAAATTCAATATTAATGTCACCGTGACACTGGTAATAGTTAAAATTAACAAGAAGACGATTGCTTACAGAAAGAATGAAAATTGAGAGGAATCCAGAACTAAATTCTGTAGAATGATAAAAATCAATTATTGATAGCAATGCCTGGAAAACAAAAAGTCAAAACAGAGACACAAAATGAAAAGAATATGATTGCAGTTGAAAAGATTAAGAATGAGATTGCAAAACAGTACTGTTCCAGGCCCAAGAGACTGTTAGATAAGGACTTAGATTGGCTGAAAGGGGGACTATTGCAGAGCTTAGCTAATTGAAACAGGTTTACAGGAATGATCGGGGAAGAAGCCAAGTTACAACAAATAGAGGATTTAGTAGAAAAAAACAGAGTAAATTATGTGCATAAACAATAGGTTTATTGCTATCGCCCATTAGAGAAAGAAATGGCAGAGAGATACAGTGGTACATGGAACAGAATGTGTACAATGTTCTCCACTGATACTGAGGACATGTACATATGCTCAGGAAATTGACTCACAGTTCAGAAACATTGTTCATGTTTGTAAATGATTCTTGATGAGATGAAGTTTAAAAAAAAAATCTCCTCTAATCTGAAAGGTCTAAATATGGTAAGACACCACGAATTTCCTCTGTACCTAGTATACTGGTACATGCTTGTAGTCCCAGCACTGGGGAAGGTAGGCCAAGAGGAAGGTAAATTGCAGACATGCCTGGGCTACAGAGTGTTATTAAAGGTAAGGAAATGCATACGTACTGAGAAAGCACTCAGATAGCTAACTGACTGAAACCAGCTCTTCACTCAGATTAAAAGCAAAGTACAAGTATGCTTTCAGGGTTGGGGATTTAGCTCAGTGGTAGAGCACTTGCCTAGCAAGTGCAAGGCCCTGGGTTCAGTCCTCAGATCTGAAAAAAAAAGACAAAATAACAAGTATGCTTTGACAGGAGTGCAGAGGGTCAGCAGCACACCGTGTAGAAACAGTACAAACTCACACCACTTTGGGATGGCCAATTCAAAATTAAGAAACAGTTTATAAATATTAGGACTTAAAATTTTAACTGAAATTTTGAAAAACTCTGTTGGCAGACTTGACAATAACATTTGAGTGTTTGCTCTTTGCTCGTTTTGGCAAAGCCCTGACCAATTATTTACTAATGCAATTCTTTCTCATCCATCATGCTTCTCTCTTCTCATCCTGCAGACTTCTCCCTCAGACCATTAGTCTCATACCATATCCAGTAACTGTAGGGAGGGTTGTCACTTACTGGGAAGCACATAGTTCCCAAACGCCTTTTTTTAGGGAAACCTTTTGCTTCAAATGAATAATAATTTTCATATTCTGAGGGCATTCTGCTGCTGGTAATCATAACTACAAAAAAGTAAGGCATTTTATCATTATAAATTGCATGTTGAGATATATTTTCACATTTGTATATCTCCACACTTTAAAAACATTCTTTTAGTTTTCAGAATATTAATTAGGATGCACAAAATGAGAAAAAATCCAGGCATGATGGTGTTCACCATTACTTCTTGCACTTGGAGGCAGATGGAGCTGGTATCCTGTGAGAAAGGCCAGCTTGGTTTACATAGTGAGTTCTAGGCCAGTCAGGGCTACATATTGAGACCCTGTCTAAAAAAAATAACAATTCACAGACCTAGAGAGGTTAGGTAACAAGGAGGGATCAAAGGGGGTACATATGGATCTACTTGGAAAGGGGAAATGGGATAGATTTCATGGGTAGACTGGGGGTAGGTGGGGATAGCAACAGGAGGAACCAGGCAAAGGAAGAGAAAGGGATGGACAGAGAAAGTACTAGGAGAGATGATTATAATTTGGAGGCATTTGGAAAATTAGTGCAATGGAAACTTCCTAAAAATCTTTGAGTGTAACCACAGTGAAGTCTCCTAGTAATGAGGAGTACTGACTCTGACCCAGCCATCTTTTGTAACCAGGCAAGGCTTCCAGTAGTTGGACTTGGACATAACATAAACTCAAAACTTTCAACCTACAATTTGTCTTGCTGGCAAGATGTGCTGGGAGTAATGGTGGCATCGAATTTGTGGGAATAACCAATGACTGGTCCAACTTCAGACCCATGTCATGGAAAGTAGCCCACACCTGACACTGCCTGGATGACCAGGACCCAGAGGCGGGATAGCCCAAAGACCTATGATAGACCCAAACATGACTGGAAAAAAAGTCAATGAAATTATTCCTATGATATTATGCTGTACTCATAGACTCGAGCATATCCCAATCATCATTAGAGAGACTTCATCCTACAACTGATGGGAACAGATGCAGAGACCCACAGCTAAACATTAGGAGGAGCTGAGAGAACCCCACAGAAGAGGGGGAGAAATGATTGTAGAAGCCAGAGTTTGAGGATACCATGAGAACATACCCCACATAATCAACTAGGCAGGGCTCATAGGGACTCACACAGAATGAATTGACACTCATGAAGCCTACATAGGTCTGTGCTAGTTCCTCTGCATGTATGTTATGATTGTTAGCTTGATGTTCTTGTGGGACTCCTAACAGTGGGACTTCGGGGGGCGGGTGTGTCTCTGACTCTTTTCCTTGTTCTTGGGACCCCTTTCCTCCTACTGAGTTGCCTAGTCCAGCCTTGATATGAGGGTTTGTGCCTAGTCTTATTGTAATTTGTTTTAATGGTGTTTGGTTGATATTCCTGAAAGACCTTCTCTTTTCTAAAAGGAAACAGAGGAGGAGTGGATCTGAGTGAGAGTGGAGGTAAGGTGGGGGGCAAGGACTAGGAGGAGAACAGGGAAGGGAAACTGTAGTCTGGATATAACATATGAAGGAAGAATAAATGAATAATACTAAAATAAAGAAAAAAGTAAAGGAGACAATCACTTATCCACTGATCTATAGTGGTAATGAGGGGCTTGTAATTTTACATTTGTGTGTCAGTGAAAGTGTTTTCAAGTTTTAGGAGTTTGAGATCCTTCCTTTTTTCCAGTTGTACAGTTTAATACTAAAACCCACAAAGGAGACACTGAGAAAGAAATCTTGAGAAGCAAGCTTGAAATAAAGACAGGAAAAACATAGCGCATCTGTGCTGGAATCCCAGTATACTAGCTGAAGACCTGGGACCACTACCATACTACAAACAAAATGTGAAAATAATCTTTCCCACAAATATGGATTTATAAATGATCGGCCCTCCTATTACTGACTTGATTTCTGACTCATCTGCTTTCCAGCATGAAAATACCATGAGGCAGTGAGAATTCCTTTTTCTTTTCTGCCTAGCTCCTTTCACTTGGGATGGTGCCATCTTGTTATTTACCTAAACAATAGCGTTTATCAGAAGTGTATCTCTGCTCACTGAAACATGCATTTTATTGTAAAGATATGCTGGTTTGCTTCCATATTCACCACTCAATGCATACTTGATTTGCTTCCAAAATTTTTGACAATGTTTTCATTAGGATTTTACCATGATGTATCAACTAGTCCATTTTCTGTTGCCTTAGCAGAATACCAGAGAGATGGCTAATTTATAAAGAAATGTATTTCTCACCGTTTTGAGGCCGGGGAAGTGTAATATGAAGGTGTTAACATCAGGGGAGGGCCTTTTGCCTGTGCCTCAAAACAGTGGGAGGCAAAAGCATCAGAGCCAAGACAGCCTAAGAGAGAAGACAGACAAAAGAGGGCCAGCTCACTTCTAAAACATGCCCACTGTTGTCATAACAAACAAACTCCCACAATAACCACATTAGTATATTACTCCTGAAAGATACCAACGCAGAGCATTATTGCATTGTAAGTTTTCTGTAGTACGGGGGCCTAAATACAAAACTAGCAACAAAGCGGTCACATGATAATTTAAATAAGGAAATTTTAATCCATTCCCCTTGCCCCCGCCCCCCCAAAAATAAATAGGTACCAACAGAATTGATTTAAGTGGGAACTGATGAATTAAAGGCAAAGAGAACTTTCAAAGTAAAGAAGTAATAGCAGACATAAGAACCATCTTTACTTCACGGGCCCGTTTTCTTACCTTCCCAGGATTGGGACTCTGATTCACTGGAGGGGGAATATTCATGGCTCGGGAAGCCATGGGAAGGTCAAGACATTTGGTCAAGACACGGCAGTAGTCCTGAAAACTAAATCCACTAACACTGAGGAAGAATTGCAGGGTTCTGCAGATTTGTTCTTGAACACAGTTCATTGGGCTCTTGTATGTCTTTTATTTTCCATATATGTCTTAGAATGAACTTGTCTATGCAAATGAAGAATGCTAACATTTTAATGGGAAAAATGTTCATCTATAGGCCAATTTACCCAAAAATGCCACATTAGCAATGCAGAGTCTCATGATAGGAATAAAGAGTGCTGTTTTAACTTTCAGAAGCAGTCTATATTTATAATGAAATAAATCTGAATTATAATGAGTGAACAGAATTCAGATTTCATTAACTCCAACAATATATAGATTGTAAAATGATTGCCAAAGCAAGTCAGAAGAAGTATGTTGGAGAAAATCAAAAGAAATATACATATAATATTTTTTATTTAAGAAGCTGAAAAATCCAACTGTGTAAGAATTGAATAACTGATTTTGAAATAGAAATGAAAGCCCCTTGTAGGAAATTTACACTCATGCACTCAGGGCAAAGAGTACTTTCTCATCTAAAGGAACTAGATCTAGATGCTCAGTATAATTCACACAAGACAAATTCATCTTCACTATAGAGCCTTTTAAAAAATAATTTATACTTATGTAAGGTGATGAAGAGATTTAGAAAATTTAGAAATTCTGCTAATTGCCATATCATCTTGGATAGATTGTAGATGAAATTCTAAATGGTCTTATTAAATAAGAAACAAGCCAAATAAAGACTTAAAAGCCCAGAGAAAAGAGCGGTAGCTAAGAGCTAAGACCACCTTATCTTACCACTTGCTGCCATCCTTCCCCTGAGACAGAGACCTTCTTCCTGTGTCCTGTCTTTTTATTGCCTTTCTGCCCTGCCTTCTCGTTAGTTCTAAACCCAACCACATGACTTCCTCATCACTGCCTATCTATACAGACCTCCAGGTCTCTATGGTTGGTACTGGGATTAAAAGTGTGTGTCACCATGCTCACTGTGTCCTTAAACACACAGAGACTTTGCCTGCCATGTGATCTGATTAAGGGCATGTGCTACCACTGCCAGACTTCTTAATGGCTTGCTCTCAGCTCTGATCCCTAGGCAACTTTATTTATTAATATACAAATAAAATCACATTTTAGCACAAATAAAATATCACGATAACAGATATCTTAAGTGACAATTGGCGTATTTCTATTCATCAGATGGGCTATCTTAAGAGGGCCATTTTGGTTACCATCAGTGCATCATGGAGAACAATTTTCTGTTTGAGAAAAAAGTGTGTGTGTGTGTGTGTGTGTGTGTGTGTGTGTGTGTGCACAAAATAGAACCAGACACAAACATAACTTATTCCACTTCCCTAGCTGAACGCTTTTCACTGTCAAAATGATTTTAACAATAACATTGAATGAAGCCATTCACCTGAGATTTGTTAAGAGCCATGGTATGCATTTACCTGCCATGAAAAAAAGTCTTCTTTTTACAAAAACCTGAAAAGCATGGAAGAGTATTTCCTTCTGCACAGCTGGAAAAGCTCTGTAGCTCGTCTACATTTCCTGGTGTATGCCTTCTGGGTGCAAGCAGAAAATAAATGAAAACAAAAATAGAATAAAACACCTTGTTACAAATGAACATCAACCTCATACATTGGTTTCATAACAGATATTAAACAGATTTCAGCAGAATATGAAAATACTCAATTAAATAATGTGATCAGAAACCCCAAACTTGTTTGAAGTGAAGTTTTATTTACTAGGTTCAGCAAAAATGGTTTAGATGTCTATTAGGTTCTTATGCTATGAGTGTATAGTCGTGTGTGTGTGTGTGTGTGTGTGTGTGTGTGTGTGTGTGTGTGTGTGTAAATTGTGCATATATGAACAAGATGTGTGCAAAATTCTGTGCTTGAATATGGTCACAGAAATGTCTGAACACATGTGTAGAAGTCAGAGACAACCTTGCGTTTTGGCTCTCACCTTTTACCTTGTTAGACATGGGGTGGCTTTGTAATTATGCTGCTGCATATTTCAGATTAGGTAACCGGGAGATTCAGGGATTATTCTGCATTCACACCTCATTCTCCCATAAAAGAATTGAGATACTTCCAATGTGCATCCAGATATTTTGTGAGTTATGAGATTTGAACTCAACTCCTCAAACTTGTAGCAAGTGATTTTACCTACCAAATTGTCTCCCTGTCATAGGTCTATAGTTTTTTTATGGATAAACCCTTGAATAGCAACAATTTATGGAAACTCTACTATCAACAAGCAGAAGAGTCCGCTTTCTCAGAATTTTAACACATCTTGAACAACAACCTCCCTTGAAAGGAATCCTGATTTCTGTAGTGGTTATATTCATGATCATTTCCTCAAAAAGGTTAAAAGAAATTAACCTAGATATGTTTTATCCAAAATGTTAACATATAAAAGATTAGTAATTGGTCATTGAGGGAATTGAGTCATGCTACATTTTCTTTTATCTTTTCTAAAAGTTAGAGTGTTTAAAACCTCAGGAAGTTTTATTTTAGTATAGGGAAGCAAAAGTGCCATTTCACAGTAAAAGCAAATATCAGAGCTGCATTAAAGTTGATTGCACTCACTGTGTTCTGAGAAACTGCAAAAGAGCTGCTCTGGCCTCAAAAATATTTAATAAATTATAAAGAAAACATATAACTCAAGTGTTAATTTTACTCACATCTCCCAATGCCAGTTTCTAACAGTAAATTATCACTTAGTCTATACTGCAGATTTCCCTTCTTTTCATATAGAACTTTCAGGAAAATATTTTATACAACAAATGTTTAAGCCACTGGTGAAAAATGAAAGATGAAGGTTCAGGGTTTACATCCTTCCCTCCAAATACTGTGAGACTGAACAAAATTATTTTAAGGTGTTTAAGTCCTAAACATGGTTCTGGAGTGCAGGAGTTACAGGGTTTATAGGTTAAGTAATACCCTGTTCATGCACTACACTAACTCTGAGGACTTTGTACCATAAGGGACAAGTATTGAATGAATGGAACAACTGAACAGAGCAAGCATAATAAAAAAAAAAAACACCTAAGATCACAGCTCTGAAAGAGTCAGCAACCCCAGTTCTGCATCCAGAGGGAACAGCGTTGAGTGGACATAGGCCAAGAGAACAAAGTGACCCTAGAATCCAAATGTTAAGTTTCTACAGAAGACTTGATACTCTCCTTACTACCCAGCTATACAAATAGACAGGCATTCATTTATGCACTGTTTGCTGACTTCTTGCCACTTATCCAGCCTCCAAATCAAGGCTTCACATGACTCTAGACATGTAGATCTTCTATTCTGTATACTCTCTTTTTATTATTTAGACTTTTTATCAACTGAAAACCTTCTATTGATGACTTACAATTTTCAAACATTTTTGGACTTCTGTTTTCTTCCACAAGATATAATATTTTGCAACCCTTGGAATTTAGCCATGTGTTGGGAGCTCCCTTCCTGCCAAATACTCTGAGTTCTAATCTTTGTCCATCTATGTTCTCGTCAAACTTCAGAACTCAACCTTATTTATCTCTTAAAGGTTTGCTTAGTCCTTTGTTCAAAATAGTATCTATGAAGGCACAGGATGTATCTGTCATATCACTTTGTAATTATCTTGTATATTTAGTTCTTTATCTATAACTTCCCCCCAAAACCCAAGCTGTAATTGAACAGTAACATATTTATGTTATGAAACTGAGATGCTAACAGATACATGCTATGAGTTTACTAAATAACTTTAATAAAGAAATAGGTAGTGACTATTCCGAAAACTAGAATTTGCCTAGTTATCAAAGGCTTAGGAAGGGCTGAAAGGCAAATAAAATTATAAGTATAGAAAATTCCTCATGCTACATGAGATTATTTAAAAATGTTTCACAAAACTGATGAACAACCTGAGTTATAAAATTAAACTGAAACTAAATTTTAAGATGGAAATGTTATGATAACAGAATAATTCAAATGAGCACTATAGCCGGGCAGTTGTGGCACACGCCTTTAATCCCAGCACTTGGGAGGCAGAAGCAGGAGGATCTCTGTGAGTTCGAGGCCAGCCTGGGCTACCAAGTGAGCTCCAGGAAAGGCACAAAGCTACACAAAGAAACCCTGACTCAAAAAAACAAAAACAAAAACAAAAATCAAATGAGCACTATATATCTCCCAAATATATAGGTACAATAATCATATTCAACTACTTGACATAATCTATTATTTTTAGTGTGCATGAGTCAGGGAAATGGTAAAAGAAAGGGTTTGTGAATAATTATCCATATTTTTCATAAATATTAGTATTTTAAATGATAATATTTATTAAATGTATCTAGTTAATGCTTAGGATGAATTCAACTTAAGTTATGTTTTAAAAATATTGGTTAGCCGGGCGGTGGTGGCGCACGCCTTTAATCCCAGCACTCGGGAGGCAGAGCCAGGCGGATCTCTGTGAGTTCGAGGCCAGCCTGGGCTACCAAGTGAGCTCCAGGAAAGGCACAAAGCTACACAGAGAAACCCTGTCTCGAAAAAATCAACCAAAAAAAAAATATTGGTTAGAAATTATATGTACATAACAACAATTAATATAAAAAGAGATCATGAATCTGAAAAAGAATAAGAAAGACTGTATAGAAAATATAAGAGAGTAGAAGGGAAATAAAAAGTACAAGGGGGCATTCTTTTAAATATCTGAACAGCATTCTATAAAACATTTCTATAAAAAGTAGAAAATTCCATATAACTTAAAAGTCTATATTTTGTGACTACCACTTTGAAGACATTTTAGCATAAGAATATGCTCAATATTTTGAACCTGAAATAAGGTGAAAAAAGAGGCTCATATTTGTTTAGTCCTTACTCATACTTGACTCACATCGATCTTATTCCTTCATCTTTGTAGACACAAGAACTTTCAGAAATAAAAATTGCTGTAAAAAAAATTCCAAGCCTATTATGGTTAAATATGTGGGTTAAGCTAAACTTAAGATGCAGTTTTTTTTCCCTTGACTATTTTATTTGCTTTTGACATAAAGGTTTCCATGTAAAAATGTATATTTTATAAGTATGCATTTAAAAGTTTATGTATGGTTATACATTTGCATGATTATTTTCTTTTTGTGCCATTTATGTTTTAATGCATAGCCACAGGGCATGTAGGTTCATGTGTATTTTGGGTAACATGCACATATATGTATCTGAGTACAAATTTAAGTAGGCCTTTAATCAATGTATTTGGGAAACATGGGATGGTGAAAGTAAAACATGGCACAGTAAACACAACCTTTCATACTTTCTGTCAAGAACTTTCCCCCACTGTCATGAGTGAGAAAAGGTGATTAAAAGCTAGAGTTAAAAGAACACAGTTTTTCAGTGAATTAAAAAACATTACCTTGGACAATGAGATTTATTCATTGTGAGACACAGATGGTTATCTGAGAAGATAATTTTGGGTTTAGCGAAGGGAAATTTTTTCCAAAGATTTTGACTTTTTATTAATGCCAACTCAGATTTGGAGAAACAGAACAAACAGCATTATGCAATTTTAATTCTTTCCTCCTCCATTCATAAATAACATTTCTTCCATTTGAGCACAGCCTCCAAACACAGGCTTCAAAGATCCTTGCTCTGTCAACAAAGGACATTTTTTTTTCAGAAGTGCTAGTTAAATTATATTGAAACTTAAGAGTATTTCAGTGCATTGCCTCAGAATTTTACTAAAAACAAAATTGAAAAGGACACTTATTTTTCCTTTTTGGAGGCACCTTCTGATCATGATGAGGCTTCAGGAATCATCCTTCAAGACAACTTCAGCTTCAGTGATAACTACTGAGAAAACTTAAGCTACTTGTTTTTGAAATGTGCACAGGTGAACTTTATCTCACTAGATAATATCTTTCCAAGAGTCTTGATATTAAATTTGATTCTGATGGTGATCAATCATTTTCAGTGGCCCTAAGAACAACCTTCAAATCTGAAATTAAGATATAAAGCAAATACAGCAAGTCTGTAAAAATGTTCTTTAGGCAGTATACTCACAAGCCTTCGTGGCTATTTTGGGTGTTATTTGTCTTATAGAGAAATCACACTATTGAAAATAATATCCAGACACTAGGAGATAATAATTCAGTATAATTCATCTGGTGAAGTGGCAGATACGTATTATCCTTTGAGTGGATATAGGGGTTGGAATCAAATCTAGAAAAAAAAAACCTCAACAAATGATAAAAATTCTCTATTTAGTTCCATTTCTTGTCTTTTAAGGAAATTGAATAGTGAGCATGGGAGATCTGTCCCCATTACCCATCTTTCTTGTGGCGGCATGCTTGGGGAAGAGCTGCTCTCCTCCCCCACACCCATCAATGTCTGGGGCAGGTAAGGGAGCTGGCCCTATGGTCATAAGAGTAGGAGAGCTATCACTGATCCCCACTAGCTGCAACACTAGGGAGAGCAGGCCCTGCACCTTGCCAGGGGAGCACAAATAGAGCCAACTCTGTTAGTACAGGTGTGGGTGAGCCAGACCCAAAGTTGTAAGTATGGGAAAGCTATCCCTGTTTCCTATCTGGTGTGCCAACCCTACAGCTGCCCAGACCCAGACCCAAGGTTATGACTTGGCCCACTGTATCATCCACCTTATTGATAATCTGCTGAAGCATATGAAGGGATCTGGCCTGCAGACCCAAAGCTGCAGGATCTCCATAACACAGGGCAATAACAGGATATCCAAGGGCCCAATAACAGTAGGATAATAAAAACCAGAGGCCTCAAACCAGACCAATGACTGTTTGCAATGAACACTTGCAAGTAAAAATATATGAAAAAAGGAAAAACATGACTCACTGTGTCACATTACATTCTATGATGAGATTTTAAGATTTTTCCCTTCTTTTCTTTTTTTCTCTCAAATTTTGTTTTATTTGTAGGGTGTGCGGGGACAGAAGGCAGATGTGAAGGGACAGGGAGAGAAATGAATGGGATCAAGAAACATGATGTAAAACACATATATAATAAATAGATACATAGATAGAAAATAGATAGAAACAAAGATAGATAGATAGATAGATAGATAGATAGATAGATAGATAGATAGATAGATGGAAAAAAGAAACAAATTGAATAGTAAAATATCTTAGTATTTCTATTTTAGGGATGTTTTTGAGACGTTTTCTGCTCTCTTTTTAAAATTTTTGTTTATTTGCTTATTCTATCCATCTATCTGTCATCTATCTTTCCATCTATCTAATCTATCTATCTGTATGTATGGTGTGTGTGTGTGTGTGTGTGTGTGTGTGTGTGTGTGTGTGTGTGTGTGTTTGCATTCTTTGCTATCAGAGGACAACTTTCAGGAGTCAATACTCATCTTCCACTTGTACTTAATACTCCAGTGTAGCTGGACCACAAGCTTCTTGGTTATTCTCCTGTTTCCCTCTCCCATATCTCCATAAAAGTCCTGGGATTTCCAATGTGCACTGGGTTCTAGGGTTCCAGATTCATGGATCCCAGGAACTTAACTCTGGTCATCAGTCTCAAGCAGTGAGTACTTTTGTCTGCTTAGCCATCTTGCTTCTGTCTTTTTAGGGATCTAATATGTAAATAAAACTTGAGAAACTTAACACATGTATAACATTACATACAATATTAAAACACAATTCACATTATCCTTATTATGAGTCAATAATATTTTGAAGTCTTGTGCTCTTAGAAACATACTTTGTGTGATAACTTGAATAATATTCAAAATTTGTAGCAAGTATTTTACTTTAACTTTATAACCATAGCTTTAAAGCTGAAACAGTAAATAATCATGTTTTTATACACTGGTTTAATAAAACACCAATTGACCAGTAGCCAGGTAGGAAGCATAGGCTGGATAAGCAGACAAGGAGAATTCTGGAAGGAGGAAGATTGAATGAGGAGATGCCAGCCTGCCCTCCAGGGAGCAGCCTGTCATGGCACAGGTAAAGCCATGGAAAACATGGTGACATATAGATTAACAGAGATGGGTTGAGTTTAAGTATAAGAGCTAGTCAGTAGTAAGCCTGAGCTAATGGCCAAGCATTTTCCCCATTTTTTTTATTAAGAAATTTTCTACTCATCCTACATACCACCCACAGATCCCACCTCCTCTCTCCTACCATTCCCCAGCCCTCCCTCTCAAGCCAGCCCCCATCCCCACATCCTCCTAATCAAGGTCTTCCATGGGGATTCAGCACAGCCCGGCACATGGAGCCAAGGCAGGTCCACTTTTAATTAACATAAGCCTCTGTGTGTTTACTTGGGTTTGAGCGGTTGTGGACTGGGTTGAACACAGGAAAACTTCTGGCTACAGAAGACTATTTCCATCAATCTCAGCATTCCTTAGTTGTTTGTAGTTCTTTATTTAGGGCTGAGGCCTCATGGGCTTGCCCCTTCCACATTAGTATTCCTATCCTTATCCATGCCATGTTTAGGCAGCAATGTTGGAGAATTTTCATTAATCTCTGACATTTCTAGGAGTCACAATCTCCCTGTTTTCTGATTCTTACAATCGTTCCCCCCTCCTCTCCTCCAATGATCCCTGAGCCCTAAGTGCAGGAGTTGTATTGTTGGTATATCAGTTGGGACTGGGTTCCATAACTCTGAAGTTTGATTGGTTGTGATTTTCTGTGATGGTCCCTTTCCATTGCAAAGAGAATGTTAGATGATGGATAAAAACTATATTTCTTCATGGATATAAAGACAAATTATTTAGAATACATTAAGGGATTTATTGTAGTTTAGTAATGTGGTCACTAGATGTTCTCCTCCAAGATCCATGAATTTACTTCATGATGTCACACATAACAGATCTCAAATGTCTACTGGAAAACTTCTAGAAATCATAAGCAATTTCAGCAATGTGGTAATATACAGAATCCATTTGCAAAAGTCAAGGGAAAAAGATCACAAACAATTTCCATTCACAATAGTCTGAAAGAAAATGCATTATCTAGGAATAAAACTAACCAGGAGGTTAAGGATCTCTACAATGAAAACTTTAAATCTCTAAAAGAGATACACATATTAGAAAGTGAAAGACAACTAATGCTCACCTGCTGGTAGAAATAATATTTTGAAAATGACTATCTTACCAAAAGCCATTTATAGATTCAATGCAGTTCCAGATGAAATCCCTATTATATTTTTCATAGAAACAGAAAAACTAACCTCAAATTCATATCAAATCAAAAGACCCCAGATAACTAAAGCAATATTTAGTTAAAAACAATAATGCTAGAGGGATTATCATTCCAGATCTTAAAATATATTTCAGACCCATAGTCATAATCACAAAATGGTACAGGCACAAAAGCAGACATGTAGACCACTGGAACAAAATCAAAGACCTAAACATGAATCCATGTAACTACATTTATTTAATATTTGATGAAAAATGTCAAAATCAAATGTCCGAAAACAGCAAGCCTCTTCAACAAAGGATGATGAGAAAATTGGATGTCCACATGTAGAAGAATGAAACTATAGCAATATCTATCACCTTTAACAAAAAGTAACTCAAAACAGAAGAAACATAGTTAGTACCCACATTACATAGGCATAGGAAAGGATTTCCTGAATAGGAAAATAGGAAATAGGACTCCATTTGCCCCAGGATTAAGTTTACTACTTGTACTCTTTAAAAAGATTCATGCAGACATGCAGAGAGTTTTTCATCCTCTGACCATGTGATAACACAACAAAACTATGAACCAGAACAAGTTCTTCTAACTGGTAACACACTAAGTTGATCACTGATCACAAGGTTTACTATCACTTGACTGTGAAAAATAGAGATTTCTCATTTATTATTTAGGAGCTAATCTTTTTTTTTTTTTAATTCAGCTACAGAATCTTGAAAGATCTCAGAAAAGCTCCTAGATAGTGCATTCATGCAAAGAACAGAATTTCATGGACTTAATGACATTACCTGGAATTTGTCTATCTTCTACATTTCATTGTCTGAGACAGTCAACTGGCTCAAGGGAAAATAAAATCCCTTCACTAATTATTGGAAAAGTATCCTAGGATTTGTGGCCATATTTGTAACCACAGATGTTGTTTTCTGTTCACAAAGTACCTTTACCCATTTCCATGTCCCACAAAAAGTGTCATGTCATTACAAGATTGAAAGTCATTATTCAGATTCTCGGTCAAAGCAAATTCTAGATACCAATGATAGATTCTAAACCCAGAAGAGAAATGACGGCTCACCACGCCAACAGCCGATGATGAAGGACAGGGCAGAGGAAAAGGTCTATCATAAACCCTGTTTTTAATTTAACACAGTTCACTTACTAAATTTCTAAGGAAACTATCAGGTTTGTATCTTAATGAAGGGCATTATAAATGGAATATTAGGTATGTAACCCCTATAAATAATATATTTATCAACAAAATCAATTCATTATCAAGTGGACTTCAGTGTTTCAAAGTCTGAAAGGAAGGTAATATGAAATAAATTCAATTTCCCAGAAATAAGAAGAGGAAAACAAGTGCTAGATCATCAAATATTTAGAGTTATTGCCAGCAGATTAAATGATATTAAATACGTGTGGGGAAGATGAGAACTTGCTGAAACATGAACTGTGTCCTTGGGGTTATTAAAACAGCAGTGACTAATTGCCAGTTAACTTCACGGAAATAAGCAAACAGTTAAAGTACTGATCTTAGACACCTTACCTCATAAATGAAAATTCAAGATCAGGAAAAATTCCCTGATCTTGAATATTATAACTATCTCAACTTTTGCCCAAATGGAAAATAATACTATCTGATGTTCCTGGAAGAATGAACAGATAAGTGCTCATTAGACATAGCACAGCCTCTTCAGCAGAGAAAGCCTCTGATCTGGAAACCAATATAATATTTAAAGTCTGAACAGGAAATGAAAAGAAAGCCATTCTTCATCTCCAGAAATTATAACAAAAAGAAATAGTGCAGTTATGTTGACCAGATCAGCTGAATCTTTCCTTTAACAAGTTGAACAACTACTGAGAGCAGAAAGGAAGGAAATAAAGGAAAACAAAAGCCCACAAATATTCTCTTAGTGTAGCTTTTGGATGCCAAGTGTTTGAATGAAATCAGTCCCATCCCTATGCTGGGCTAAACTCTGAAGTCCACACTTTTTGTTTCTTTATTTTAAAACTAAAAGGAGGAATTTTTTTTGACAGTATCAAGGCTTTGAGTTTCTGGCCCATTTCCACACTTCACATTGTGCCAACACTAAGCTTTCAACCTTTCTTGAAGGCTTGATTACAGCTATTCATTTTCAGGTGGTGATTTGCTCCACAGGAGACCTCATGCTTGTATTCTGTTTCTGATAATATGCCCACTAAGCAATGAATTGGAATTCCCAGGAAACAACTGACTCCTAAAATTTTAGATAGTCCTTCCTGGAAGTGACCTGGCTAAAGGAGATGAGAGGGGAATTCCCTGAGAGTGCTCAGGAATTTCCACTACCTTCTTGTATGTATTTTGGGAAACACAAAACTTCTGACAGCAATTCAGGCTAAGTATGCCAGTGGAGACAATTATGATGCATTGAATACAAAACAGGGCAATGTTGTATGTGTCTTGTGACCTGAGCAATCTGGATAAAAATTCAGAAATTATTTGATTTTGTGTGTGTACATACATTTATATTATCTATCTATGTCATCTAGCCTCCTCTTGCCCAGGAAAACTTTACATGTTTGAGAACAGAGATTAATCTGTTCAGTTTTCTATTGGGAGATATTCATCACTTGAAAATGAACTATGATTGAGAGAAACAAGATATTCCTAAAAGAAAACTGTTTAAATGAAAGTAAAGGAAACTGATTCCTCATCCATACCTAAGAAATTTAAAATTATCCTCTTATAAGGTGGATGGTTTACATCTAAATAACTTCAAACTAATATTTAGATTTATATTCTGGGTTTTCTGGTGATGAATAACTTATAAGTAGCTGTAAACATTAATAAACCGATGATTAGATCAATACAATGCCTATTAAGGAATACAGTTCTCTCATGAAGGAATATTCTATGTTGTGAATATAACAAGATTTACTATTTTATATACTTTTAACCAAATTATATCAATACGCTAAAACATTTATGAATAAAGATAATGAAGGCACAAATATTTAATGAAGTCCTTTTTAGAATGTGTCTCACTAAGTAGCAAAACCCAGTCCAGTGGGGACTTCACAGCCACTAGTCTACAATTCATGGGCTTCCACTAGTGTGGCCGTCATCTCTGCACTTCTTCCCATCATGATCGACATTCTCCACCTGCAGAATCCCTCCTCTCATTCATCGATTAGATTCCCAGAGCTCAGCCTGGTGACTGGCCATGGATCTCTGCATCTGCCTCCATCAGTCACTGGACAAAGGCTCTGTGATGATAGGGTATTCGCTAGACCGGTCACCAGACTAGGCCCTCTGGATACTGAAGATGGTTGTTTGCCTCGAACTGTTTGGGGAACACCCAGGCAGAGGCATCAGGTTTTATCCCTGGTGCATGGGCAGTAGTTTGGGAATCCGGTGCCTGCGGTGTGGTGCCTTGTGCAGCCTTGGTACACTGGGAAGAGTCTTGGACCTGCCTAGGCTCAGTGTGCCTGGCTCTGCTGATACCCCATGGGAGACCTTGATTTGGGGGATGTGGGGATGTGGGGTGGCTTGGGAGGGAGGTCTGGGAGATGGGAGGACGGAGGACGGAGGAACTGTGGGTGGTATGTTGGGTGAGTAGAAAATTTAATAAAGAAAAATGGAGGGCGGGGATTAGCAAAAACCCCATACTAAATACCCAGGGTTTTCACTTCTTAAGATTTTATAGGCAATTATATTGAAGATTTTCAAGACAATCTCAAAAACTAATGTTGATAAACAGTATTTACATACTACACCATAGAGGATATATATTGACAAAAAATATCCTCCCCCCAGGCCACTGTCTAGACCACAGGAAACCTGGTTGATCAACAGGCATATGGGACATCACAAGGTTCCAGCTCCCAAGTTTCCATATTCCTGTAGCCAACCGCTACACACAGTGAGTCACAGCCGATTGCAGCCCTACTGACAGCATGCAGACTGTTTAGACAGTGGTGGATCTGATCTCAAATCAGGCCAAAGCAACATCAAACAGCTCAAGGGAATGGTTTGTCTTTTATGCAGTGGAATTTCTGCACTTACCAGAATCCAGAAATCTTCGCCAGAGAAAGAAAATTCTAGAATTTTAGAAATAAACAACCTTTCATGACTCAGTTTGCTTTGAAAAAGACATCTTTGAATTAACAGATTCAATCCATACAGTTACAGATCATCATATCCATGAAAGTGTTCAGGTCTCTGGCCATAAAAATGAGATATGTGACTAAAATAGATGAATGACAATGATCTATCTCTAATGAGACTAAAGGGGGAACAAGTTGCATAACTAACCATTGACCATTGTTTTAGTCTATAGATGCACAAATGTACACAATTTTATTTGATCCCTATGCATTTCTTAGAAAATATTACTTATGCTCATATTTCTTAGGAAAATTGAAAGCATTTCAATCAACTATTCCAAGATAAAAAAATAGTAAGTCCAGTTAGGAAAATCTAAATCAAATACAGACATGTTGGACTGAGAGTAAAAAATTACTGCAATTGTGTCTCCTTGCTACTACATTCACTTTGGGGAACTGTAGCTCTCACCCATGTGGATTACACATTTGGAATAACTTATTTTAACATGATGTTATGCCCATTGCAAGTGACTGGGTCATGAAACCACATGGCTCTAGCCAGATTGTGGGAACTTGCTTAAGCTCAGTTGGTGCATATGACTCACTTAGCCAGGTTCAAGTGAAAGAAATGTGTTGGAGAAGGTGGAAGGGGTACATTTTAATGTTATTTTTTTTTCAGTTTTCTTTCTGTCTTGTATTGATGTAGTCTATAGCAGAAACTACTAGGAAGGCTTACATCACAGTTATGTTGTTTTTATTAAGTTCAGCTATACATAAACCTTTAAGTTAGTTATAAGTAATCATTATAGAGAGAACTATAATGAATTAGTCCTTTCCATGATTTCTGTGTTTATAATGTCAGCTCCTCACTCTATACAGAAGGTTCACTTTTTCTTCTGCGTAGTTCTTAGGCCTACTCTGTTGCTGACTAAGATTTCTGATTTAATTTTATCCAAAAATATGCTTAGTTTAATTTCATTATTGTTCTTGCTGCATAGAACTTTGGTTTGGCAATTTTATTAGGATTTCTTTTGTCTCAAAATTAGAAAGTTTCCGTAAGGTTGGTTTGTTTTGTTTTGTTTTGTTTTTTCCCAGAAACTCTGTTTATAAATCACCTACTAGGAAACTCTTGCTTTTGTGTACATTACTCCAATTTTCTCCTATTTCCCAGATGTGGACTCTATCTGATTCTCAGTCTTTGATGCATCCTGTCACTTTGTCTCACTTCTACTTGATATTTACAAAGCAACTTTGATCTGAAAATATATGTTTCTACCATTCAGTCTGGGAATTTTTAAACCTAATTGATTGTGTTAGTTAACTTTTTATCTCTGTGACAAATATCTCAGAAAAGCAAAGGAGGAAGTAATTATTTTGAGTCAAGGTGTGAGAGTTTTTAGTACCTGTCAGCTGATCCCTTACTTTGGACTTGAGGTGAAGCTAAGCATCATTGTGGGAGTCTGTGGTGAAGCAGAGCTGCTCACCTCATGGAAGATAAGAAGCAAAGACAGGATGCGGCAAGGGGCCAGGGGCAACTTCCAAATCACATCCATGAGCTCCAATGTCCCACACCTTCCATTGTCTCCTAAATTAATCACTAACTGGAGACAAAACCATTAACACAGGAGCAAATGGACGACACTGAAAATTTAAGCCATAATTTATTGCATTATGTTATCGAACATTTTGTCTCTAGTTCTTTCCTTTACACAATTACGCATATGTTGGACTCTTTCAGATCTTCTGACCTGTTCACAAGTTACTCTTTCTTAAACCTATCAGTTTCTGGAATTCTAAACCTAATGATTGTATTAGTTGTATTAGTTAACCTTTCATTATTTTGAGTCAAGGTATAAGAGTTTTTAGAACCTGGTCAGCTGGTCCCTTATTTTGGACTATAGACAACTTTTATTGACTTATACTTATTTTCTTTATTCTATTTAGCAATTAACCTCATATAATATTTGTTATTTTGTTTCAGAAACCTTACACTTCAGTTGTACAATAACAAATTAGTTCAGTAGTACTGCTTCCATTTCATTTGCCATACATTTTCTATCAGGAGCAGTATCCAGAATGAAGTAGAGAAAGTATCAAGATAATATATGTGAAAGGAACATGGAGGCAAAAAAAGGATCATTTCACATGAGGAGGTAAACTATTTTTGAATTTTTTTTTTTTTTTGCTATGCTCTGACCTATGAGAACTTTGGGACAATTTTGATTTCTTAGTAATATGTTATGGACAAGCTATGGTGCTCTTGTTACTAGGTAACATAGTTCACTAACATAACTATTGTTGGTTCTTGGAAACTAGCCACATTATGAGCTCATGCTCAATTATCTAATTCCTAAAGAATCTTAATTAAAAGTGAACTTTAGGGAGTGCTACATAGATATAGTTAATGTCATCATGAATAGTTGAAATGAATTTACTGCTATCATAACATTAGGAAAAGTTGCAGAAAAAGTAACCCTGAGAGGTGGAGAAATGGTAATAAGGCTAACTGATGTTCATGTAATGAAATCTCACTTAGAGATATTTTAAGGCAGTTGAGAAAGCATATTTTAGCTGCTCCTTGTGAAAGAGAGAAAGCTGAGATTAGGTTGACATATATTTGAAGTTGCTTGAGGAATTCTAACTATTGAAATACTTAATAAAATAAGTAAAACCACAGCATGGTTTAATACAAAAACAATTTCAACTTTTAGATATGCTGATAATGTTCTAGAATAATACATAATAATTCATACTCACATTCTTTCACTTGGGCTATATATAAACATGCAAATGAACAGTATTTCTCCTACCTAATGATCTCACTTTCCTCAGCCTGGAAGGGAGCCACCTTTCTTTGCAGTCTCATGGGATATTTCAAAGTTTGTGGGCTAAAGTCTCTTTGCAATGTACTTCAGGTATGGAAAAATACCTTCAATGCACATCCAGGATCTGGTTAAAGACTCTGGAAAGCTCAAAGCATTTAGCAGAAACAGTATTGTATTGTGAATTCATTGACTGTTTCAAATAATGACAATTCAAAATTTTACACTTCAAGAATGCATACCATAGCATAATCGAACGCTGAAACACAGAAAACAAAGGGCTGGAGAGATGACTCAGTAGTTAAGATCCTTGGCCATTTTCTATAGGACCTGGGTTCAAATCAGAGGATCTACGTGGAAGCTTACAGCAATTTGTAACTCCAGGCTATCTGATGCTGTATTCTGCCTTTTGTGAACACATGGCATGCACATGGTACACAAACGTACATGTAGCCAAAGCAAATTTACATAAAACAAACAAACAAAAAACAAAAAGACATGCAGTAGAAATAAATGAATAAAACTTTATAGACAGGAAAGTGTATCACATCAAGCTAGTTACCAATTGTTTTACATTGAAACTTTATTTTTCTTTATGACTTTAAGTTTTGCTTCCCTTTTCTTTATCTCCCTCAAATGCCACAGATATTCTACCTTCTTTTCTGTTCTCTGACCTACAGTGCAATGAAGAATGATTCCTAGTTTTTGCCATTAGTTTCAAATAAAATGTGGAATAATCCTTCAGAGTCAAGCTTATTGCACAGCAAAAAGTTAAAGTTTGTCTCAACTCGTATTACAACTCCAAAAGGTTTTGTTTGTGAGGCAAGGGAAGTTTCACCATCTTCTGATAAAATTTGTTTTTCTTTAATTAAAGCTAGGGTGAGGGGCTCCAATCCAAATTCCTGAGTCAAAATGAGTTGACTCCTAAGTTGGAGCAACTGTATCTGTGATTTGCAAACAGTACTGATAGCATCTAGAAATATATTCACTATTAATGTTTTCTTCTATTAAAAAAAAGCTATTCGCCTATACTAAATCACCTTAAAACAGTTCCGGTTTGATCAGTCACTTTGCTTACGTTATGAGTGTATGCAAGATGGATACTTGCTTAGCCAATATTGCACTGAGGATGCATACATTATATAGAAATGTACATAGAGATGTTGTTTCGAAGCACTATTGGTGAAATTTTCAAACTTCTTTATTTGGAGAAAGTAGAACAAACAGGTCCTAGTAGCGATGAAAAATAATTGGGTATGAGGATAAGATTTAGAATGTAGAAAGGAAGTTTTCTGGTTTGGCAAAGTGACAGTAGATGATTCTTTTTGAGGACCCATCACAGTACTAGCACCAGGAATCTGCGGAGGATTCCAGTAACATCCATGATTGCTCTCCTGCTCAGTGGGCCTTAAGTCCAATTAATTAGACAATTGTTGGTGACCACCAACATGTAAACGGCATTTATTGAACATTTATGTATATCTTGCTATGATGGTTGTTTTGTGGTTGATATTGCAGCTGGTAAGACTGTTTTTCTCATTTGGCACTTTGCATATTACTATCTGGATCCAAGAAGCTACACTGCAGGTGAGAAGCATTCCTGTTATATCTAGCTCAAATCATCTAAGTCCTGTATCCCAAGGGTGAGATAGCTCTAGAAATAGGGGCTCACCCTCAAACCCTGAGAGGCGACAAAGGGTTACAACAATAATTCATATAAAGTGTAGCTACCATCTCTCATCAAAGAGGTCTTCTTTTCAAAAATGGAGACCATTACAGAAAACAATAACTGGACACAATGTAGAGATCAACAGATCATGGAGAGCTAAGCCCCAACAAATAGATCTACACCATATCTTCTTCATCTGTGGCTCAGAGAACATTGCAGAAGAGGGTGGAAAGATTGTAAGAGTCAGAACTTCACAGAGTCTGTCATGACACAGTCTGTTCCGGAAAATGGCTACTTAAACAAGACTGGAATGATAGCAATATCCATTGACACTTTAACATGATAGGAGGGGAAATTCACTGGGTACCTCACCTAGACAGAGAACTACAGCAAGCTAATGACAGTGGACAATGAGCGAGAGGCTGAAGAGAAAGTAACTGGGTAGGAATTGGGAAAGGGAATGGAGGAGCGAAAATGATATAATTCCATTTTAATTAAAAACATCACAATCATTAATTTGGATCATTTCTGAAGAACTTTGCTTCTTCAGATTTTAGTTCTGTGCTCATCCTACATTACTTAAGCTGTGTTCCTAGCATACTCTTCTAAAGCCTCATCCTTGAGCATGACCTTATCAAGGAAGAGAGTGATTGAAACATTAGCACCAAAGGCATACAGGGTGGGATCTCACAGGGAAGAAGGTTTCTACTTCCAAGCAAGGGGGCAGGATGTAAAGGTAGCACATTACCATCATAACTTTGATAACAGGAAGATAATTCTTTTCGAAAACAAGTAAAAGGGACTAAAACTAATGAAGTAAATCATAATGAAGTTACAGAAAAATTAAAAGATTTTGTGCACAAATTCTGTAAATGATACAAAAATTATTTTGTAAATGTGTTTTTGTTTCATCGAGGTCCTTGTTGTAAAATATTTACTTCCTGTATGTCTTCAGATAACTGTAAACAAACTAGAACATTATTTCTTGTTTTTTTAGTCTATTTTACACAAAGATCTGATAGTTCTTTAATATAACAATTTAAACTGGCAAGACAGGACTGATTTTCCTAGATAATTAAATCTAAAACCTCATTAAATTATATCAGACACTTAATATTAGAAAAATATATTAATGTGAGGCATAATGCCTAAAGAAAAAAGTCTGAAGTGTGCCAGTATTTTAATGCCACATTTAAATTTTGTTAGATCATATTAAAGTAGATTGTTAGAACAAATCAAGCTAGAATAATTAATGAGTTCCAAGTCACATATATTAGTCTACCCAGCACACTCTCTCTTTCTCCCTTCCTTCCTTCATTTATTTTTTATTCTATAGTTTTCTATGCTTCACCAAAATCTGCTGGATTTATATCCTATTATGCTGTTACAAAGGGAAAAATATGAGTACTTGAAGATTCTTCGTTATCGTAGAACACCAAAAACAGCATTTCTCTCTTATTTCAGAGAAAACGAGCTATTGAAAAGAGCTATTATGCTACTTTCTAGTCACTTTCACATAGAATTAGTGTATTGGTTGCAATGATCATAAAAAGAGGCAGAGCCGCTGAAGCTGTAAGTAATTCAACATGTTGCCTATAGACAGCCTCAAGGTCTCTGTTTTAGGATGCTTAGTGTCTCAGGGGTGGATAGATGAAGGACATAAATACAAGAAACAGAGTAAAACCAAAAGTGAGATGTCACATCACACATCAGCATCTTAAATTTATACCATCATCCAACAGAAGGTTGGAGTTCCATCTTACTTCTCGGCACTGATGGAGGGGAATTCCTCTTGATTACTTAAAAGAATTATGTCCTGGGGTTGAGGTCACTTAAAAACTGTAAGTGGAAGACACCTTCCACCCCTGCAGAAGTGGAGACTGAAAACTTGGGCAAGTCTAGTTTTCTCTAGCTGTTAATCCAATTCTGCCCTATTGCTACTACAGTTATAATTAGATCCTGTTGAGCCAGAAATATCATTGTGGAATTTACAGAAATCAATAAATGGCATACCTAGTTTAAAATTGCAGTCTTTAATCTCAAAAAATTATTACCAAAGAAAACAGGAAGTAATATATTTGTGTGGTTAGAAACTTAATCTGATACTCAACCTTCATCAAAACATAATTAAGTAATACAAGATGAGCTTGTCACCATATAGATATATGAACCAAAGGAAGAACTGAAGTTTTTATGGGTAGGGAGGTAAAATTGCAGAAGGCTGAGAGAGGTAGGAGGACAAGGGTGGGCACTGGGTGAAGGAAGAACTTCTCCTGCATCCTTGAAGCAGGTCCAATGTCAGAAGAACTAGAATTATTGTTCCCATCCTATTACCCCTGTGAGTACCTGAAAAGCATGCACACCATCTCCAGCCTCAGTTGTTCAAAACTGAAAAGAGATCCAATATTTTGAATACATGAGAGTGCTTGTTGTCCTGACTATTTTATAAATACAGAGTTAGTAGTGTTAATGTCATAGGTCCATTGATTTCAACCAAATCTGGAATATAGTGATAAGAAGAAAAACTAACTGATCTACAGCCATTTATAAACTGTAGAGAGAGCCTCACTCTGATTATTTCTGGTAAACAAGCTAGAATATTTCCATTGTCCCAATGTGGGTATAATGGATAACAAGGAAATATTAAAACAAAAACATTCAAACTGTATGAAAAACCTCCCTCCTAGAATTAGCTTTAACAAATATCTGGCTGACTTTCTAAAGTAGGAACTACACACTGATGTATTCTCATTGAAAATCAGTAACTATGCTTACAAATTTCAATTAAACCATTGTCTTACTTTTCCTCTTCATCTCTCTACAGCCTTGGGTAGGGATTTTAATGCTTGCCCTCTTGTTTCTTTATCTACACTTTTCTGTCTTAATTATATCTTCCTTTATTATTCCTATTCTTTCACTCATGAGTTCTTTATTCTCATACTTGTACCCATTACATGGGATATAATAGAGCCCTTTCCAATCTAATGTAGAGAACCACACTGGCCACTTTTCATAACTAGATGGCTGCCATCACATAGACACCATTTGGCAAGACAAATCTTTAAAGTTCTTCAAAATTCACTTACTTTAGTACTCCAATTTATTATTGTTGTTAATTACTGTCAATATTAAAAGTAAGCAATTTAGCTATAGGCAAGTTTAACCTATGAAGCAGAAAACAGATTACTGTTTATCTGGAATAGGCTCTATGGTCAAAAGACTAATGGAAGGACCAAGTCAGCTTTTTACAGGTAATAGAAACATCTACATTTCATATGCCTCCCCCAATTCCTCTAATGTTCACCCACCTTCCTACCCACCCAACTTTGCACTTTTTTTTCATTTTTAACGCATTAAGCCCAATTTATACTACACATATACTCTTGGGTATTTGATCTTCCATAGAGTGTGGTCAACTTATTGGGGTAACACCCTTAAAGAAAACTGACTCCCCTCTCTCAGCACCTATCAATCACCAATAGCTCCTCTGCTAGGGGCAACCCACAACCTCTAAATACTCTAATCATTATTTTTCCCTGAAGCAATATCCTATTCCTTGGACCATCTTTCCTTCCATCACATTCTCCTCTGGGTCTTGTCTAAATGTCTGTTCTCTGTTGTCATATGTCCAGAATAAATTTCCACTCGTCTCTCAGTTTTGTTTTTCATCTGACATTTTGTCATGAGTTTCTCATTTCAACCCTATTTGTTTGCCTGTGTATATTACTAATTTGTTTTGGAATTCTCTATGGTTGAATACAGTCAACTATTTTGTCTGTTTATTCCAATATGCAGCTTCTCAGCACTAGTTTGAAACACAGATGTCAATTCAAGCCATGGTCTCTTTAGGCAAGCAGCTTAGTCCTGCTTGGAAACTCTGGTGTAGAGAATCCAGCTCTCCCTGATATGAGATCATTGGTCTAGCACAGGAGTAGCTGATGTGACAATAATGGATGGCCTAAAATTGGTATATTCCAACCATCTTCTACTTAATCTACTAAATCTATAGCCAACTACTTTGCATTAAAACCAATTTTTCAGCCCCCATTATGATGAAAGGCAATTTTACCCATTTGTCCTTTTGAGAAATTTTGTGTCAGCTTTTTCATTCTTCATCTGTCACTATGTCCATAGACTCTAAATATAGATTGTGATCTCTGTTTACCTTTTATGAGTTTAAGTTTGAATTATACAAATTGCCTCTGGTCTGTATGCAGACTTGACCTACATTCACCATGAAAAATGTTTGTAAAGCAGGAGAGATTATATTTCATGACTGGGAAAATCATACAGTGACTATCCACCTAACCATTTCTAGAACATTATAGATTATGAGGTGAGCTTCCCAGATTGAAAACACTTCTCCTCATGAAAACTTAGGCAATATTATTCTTTCATCACTGCCTAAGAAAAAGCCCTAGTCTATGTATTTATGTATATATAGCACACGCTAAAGTCAATGAAGTAATATGGATGTTTCTTCCTAAATGCCCAGGTGGACAATTTAGGGGCTTCTATACATTTTTAGACTAAAAATATATGTATACATTTATAAGAGAAGATTTTGGGGTACACTTTGGAGTCAAAGTGGAGCCACTGGAATGAAAATAATTATTCTTATGAAGAGACCTAGATGGCATTCACTGCAAGATAAATTTCTCTTATAAATGAAGAATATAAGAGGTGGTGAAAGAACTGTGACATCCTAAAATAGAATAAGACTCAGTGGCACTTATATTTTGCCAAGAAGAGCTCAAATTGTTTTACATATATTTGCTACTTTTATTTTTAGTTTTAATTTTTAGTTTTTCCAGAAAAGGTCTCTTTGTGTAGCCTTGGCTTTCCTGGAACTTACTCTATAGACCTGGCTCACTTCAAACTCACAGAGATCCACCTGCCTCTGTCTCCCAAGTGCTGGGATTAAAAGGCATGTATCACCACAAACTGGCAATATACTTGCTACATTTAAGTCTCCACACAATAGAAAAAATTTTATCACTTTATCTTTATCCATGAAGAAACACAGCTATATAGGCAGATGAAGCAGCTTGCCAAGGAAACACAGCTATAAAAACAGACAAATTTAAAAGCTCAAACAGCAAACTCTAGTTTCTTTTTTATGTTTCATCACTTTCCAGCACTGTGTGACCAGAAGAGAACACAATGTAGAATACTCTAAAATGTAACATCCAGGTACTAGGTGATTAACATACAAACAGAAAAATGAGTTCCCAGAATATTACTCCCTGGTGTATCCATAACAGATTTAATACAACCGCTAAAACAGCCAAGCCAAGAAACTCAGCCCTGGAGGTCAGGCTAGGCTGGTGGCAAGCCAAGAAATGGGCAAAGGAATGTTGAGCATCAGAGTTGAGTGAGTTTGCATTGAGAGATTCTAAGGAGGAAGGACCAAAGCCTGGTCAAGGTTTACAGGTTGGGGCACAGATCACAGGGGTCAAAACAGGCCAGTGAGCAACAGGAAAGAATCTCATCCAAGGAAAGAATCATGAGACGTGTGTTCCATTTTTATCTGCCAAGATGATGAAGGTGGGTGTTCATTTACACAGGAATTTACGCAGGACCATAGAAAACAGAGGTTTCTGGGTCTGGGAAAAACCAATGGGTTTAAACAGCTGCTCTATTTGGAGAATTTAATTAATTTTTAATCGAATATTCCCTAGTTTGAGAAGCTTTTCTAGACTGGGAAGACTGGCCAACAACATCTCTCCAGAGCAAGGTAGAGAAATGGCATAGAAAAGAGTGTAGAGAGTCCATACCTCCTGGAGATACCCGGTGTCCTATTAGGAGTCTAGAAGCAAGAACTGGAGATTTGCTCTTTAAAAGCCATGAGAGCTTAAACAAGTGAGCTACCATCTGTAAGAAAAAATGAAGCAATATATTGAAAATAAATTAAAAAAAAATATTCACCAGGCCAACTTCAAAGTTTCTTAGTAAGTAGAATAGATTGATTCCTTAACTGAGTTTCTGCTTCATGTGTACAAGAGCGATTTAAGAATTCACTGACATTTTTCAGCCCAAGCAGGCATCACTCTTGGAAGATTAATTTTGGGTTTGATGTAGATATTCTTCTGATTGACACATCAATCTATGCATCTGCCTTCAGGATGGATAATTTGAAACTTGTGCTAAACTCACAAGTTAGAGAGTTTCTCATTTTCTGAAGAGTGAGGTACAAAATCAGAGTAATAGAGGAGTTGTTGCAATATAAAATGAGTCTTCAAAGTCAATTCTTCATGTAGACATTCAGATTTCTTAACAGCTTGTGTTATTCATGAACATATGTTGGAAAGATTCTCAAGTTTTATAGCAGGATTTAGTTAAATACAGTCTATGATAGTCTCCATGAGTACACTTCTGCAAAGAATCTGCTCCGTCAGAATATTACAACATTCTGAGGCTAAGAAGGAGAAATGAGGACTTAACAGCCACTGCCTACTCAGAGACTGTCAGCTAAGCACAAGCATTCATGTCACTGAAATTCTCAGGCCCATTATTGAGAGCAAGCAAATGGTGTTTGTATAAATACAGATAAATAACACCACAGAATGGGCTAAGAGGAGAAAAGAGGATGATCATATACAGCAGGGGTTCTTGAAGGTCTCACATCAGATCTTCTGTACCCAACTTCTCCAGGGAAACAGATCATCACAACAGAATAAACTGTTCTGTATTCTTGTATGATTGTAACAGGTTTCTGCAGAGTCATCCAGCCTCCCTAGCAGCCAATCCTCTTGCAGCTATGTGGATATAAAATTCTTCAGAGAGCTTCTCTTTCCCTGGTACTTCCATCCAGTGTGAATGCTTTGATTTCCATGCTGTTAATTTTCTCGATATGCAAAAATATTCATTGTTTTAGACTGAGTACAAGCTGGTACATTCTGATAAGGAACATGGCAGAGATATGTGGCTTTCTGTTTATTACAGTGGATAGCTGAGCCCTCTTGTACTTCTTCATGACATGTGCTCTCCCAAATACCTGAGTGAACATTTGATCAAGAGAAATTAGTAACAAAAGGCAGAAAATGACTTGATATCCATTTACATGTAGTCTTATTCTCTTTTAAGTCCTAGAAACAGTTGGATTTCAGTATTTGTAAACAACTAAAAATTGAACATCTAATAGTCCAGTGGCCACTGACAAGCTTGAAAATCCAGGTTCAAACTGTACTTTGCATCCTCAATTTTATAACCCTTCTGCTCATTATCTCTCTGTCAAAATATATAGAAATAGAGTGACTGAATATTTTTTCATTTATTCTTCCAGTTCACTGCTTACATTTTATTAGATACCATTATTATGAGATGCAATTGTATTAGTTTGTGTAGCTCTAGTTGACCAAATTTGGCAAAGAATGTAACATATTATATAAATATATTTTCTCCTTAATGAATTTTACAATTTATGATGTTTTATTTTTTTCCTCATGTGCTGTCTTATTTTGATTTCCTAGAACAAACACTGCCATAATTGTAATGGATTAGCATTGACTTATGTGGCTCCTGGCAAAGCTGAGACAATGTTTCTTTAGGATGTTTTCCCAAGAGTGGAACTATGAACACTTGGGTCTTCTCATTCACAGCTTCATGAGATGATGCCAAATTCCTTTCAAAAAAATGTTAGTAGTGAACTCTCTGTCTTGTGTGAGTTCTCATTATACATTGTCCTTGCCAAAACTTCATGTTTAGGGACTTGTTATATTTTGCCAATCTGGTGGGTGTTAAATGGTATCTCTTTGTGGTATTAATTGGAATTTCCCTCATTACAAAAGACAATGAAATGTTTTCAAGTTATGAGTGGTTCACTGAGACGATCCATTTCTGCATATTACCAATGAGTACATTAAGGTACAGAATGGTGAGAGTTTTAAATCCTGAATAACATTGACTTAAATTTGTAATCCTGAATACACTATGAACATTATTAATTGTTACTTCATAATATTGAGGGTGTGATGTTAACAGACACACAGAAATTACTCTTTAGGCTTATCTACTTGTTATTTGTAAAATAAATCTTTGATATTCTTTGTTACATTTTGGTAAATCCATAAAGTGTATACACTGTGTTTAAATCATATCTAAGTCCAATGGGAGCCTTCAACTCATTCAAGACCCCCACATCACTCTCTTAATTTCATATTCTCTTCTTTTTTAAAGTAATTTTTATTTCTTTTTCAAATGACTCACTACGTTCAACTAGCACTGCTAATACTAGGATTCATGCATGGTCAACCACTGGAGTGTAGACAACTTATTATGTGCTACACTCCTGAGAACCCTGAACATCCCTCTCTCAGCTGCCATCTTTTAACAACGCAAAAATAACTCTTACCATTTTAACAAGGCATATCTTATCATCCTGTCTAGAATGTACATTGCAAAGGTCAAAATAGGCAATAGATATGAAGTGAATTTGAAGGCTTTAAAAATACTTGCCAAAAAGCCATCAAAAAATGTTACAGATTGTGTTGATACTTCCATTACTCTTGCTATTTTGGAATATTTAAAGAGGAAATTTAAAATGATATGGACACTTGGGGAACCATATTTCAAATATTAAGTTTGCCTTAAAGGTAGAACCAATCTGCCAATAAGAATTTAAAACATGTTGGGAAAAGTGTGGAAAGACGTCATTGCTTATTTTCATTTTTGATGGGAATGCAAGCTGTAGAGCAACTGTGAGAACATCTTGGGGGTTCCATTTAAGAAGTTACAGTAGTATCAGTATACTATATTCAACAGTACATTAATACTAATTACCCATATAGCCTTTGAAATAATCAAACTTATATTAGCTACAATGAGTTTCTTCATGTAGTACATATCATAGTTCTGTGAAAATCAAATGAAACAGGTTTTCTAGACATCCACATTTTTATGTTTCTATAACACATGATGTGGAAATGAGACAGAACAGTATTATCATTATTTAAAGTGCCAAGAGACTTTTTAGTTAGTTTGCTAACTTTATACTATACATATTTGGAAATTAAATATTCTGTATGTTTTTTAAACTGCATATAGTAAATTGTGTACAAGTTCCCTAAGGATGATAAAACTCATTTTAATTAGTTAACTCATAGAATTGTGAGTTTAACATTAGTAAGCTGACCATTTAAGTTTGTTTTACTACTATAAGTTTTGAGCTAGAACTATACCTTGTTCATTGCTTAAATATTTTCCTTAAAGAATCTAATACTTCAAAATAGAACTTTATATTCAGGGTATATGCCAGTCCTCAAGCCTGAACTATGTTAATGTTGGGAAACAATGCTGCACACCTCATACCAGCAAAAATGTCCTCATATCCATGAAGAGATGCTGATTGGATCCTAACAGTCGGCCCATACCATACCACTGGCATCATTCATTACTATAAACTTGCCAACGGCGTCGTAGGTGGTTAGACATGGGAACAGCCACATCTCTCCATCCCCCTCTCTTTCATTACTTTGCTTCTTTTGGCCTGTGTCGTTGTATTTATGGCATTTATATATTTTTTAATACTTTATATTCAAATAGAGGTTAAAAGCAGCATCTCTCATGAAAGAGGCTAGAGACAAATGTAGGATTCTTCCCAGAACGATGGGAGTTTTAGATAAGATGACTGGGTTTCATTTTCAGTACATTTTTTTTTTCAAGGCACAGTTTCTCAGTGTAGTTTTAATGCCTGTCCTGGATCATGCTCTGTAGGCCAGCCTGGCCCAAACTCACAGAGATCCGCCTGCCTCTGCCTCCCAAGTGCTGGGATTAAAGGCGTGCACCATCACTGCCTGGCTCATTACATATTTTGTAACTATCTCTTTTGCACAGACTTACTTCACTCAAAGGTAGCTTCCAACATAAAAAGTATCATGTTCAGCAATAGTGATTATTCAATTGGTAGCTAAATCTTATGCATTTTAATAAGAATGATTATTTCATATCAAAATTAATTCCTTATAAAGCCATTAAAAGGCAGTAAAACACAAATATGCATTATTATACACTGATTTCATTTTTTCACTTGATTAAGAATTTCATTTATTTGGATGTGGTTATGGATTCTGTCAGGTAAAATTAAGTTCCTAGGTTTTAGATTTTATCATTTTGATAAAAGAATCTCAGGTATTATGCAAACAAAAATACAGAGAGGAATATCATGCTTCATTCTTGAAGGAAAGACTCTCTGCCACTCAAATTAGCTTATTATATTACAGAATAAGTTGAAGTTGTATAATTCTGTTTCTTTATTAACTGAGTGCACTCACATCTGCATTGAATCTATATATTGAAAAAGACTGTCTACCAATTGTTGGGGAAAATTTACTTCATTGTTTGTTGGCCCATGGGAATTTTTCTTCTGAGAATGACTTGCTCTAGCCATTGGAACAAACATAGGCAAAAATCACCTGGAAATGGAGCCCACTTCTCTTGCTTTAGGGAATCTTTCTTTGACCATGGGCATGATCAAGGCCAGGCTCTTAGAAACTTCTCCATTTCTGAATGAGAAGCTCCAAGGAGAAAAACATTCAATAGTCCTATGCAGCTATAAGGCATATGAACCACAAAAATAATTGTCCCAGAAAGATATCCTCAATGACAAAATAGTAGTATCTTTATACTGGGTAGGTAAGGTTACCAAAAATCTGTCTAATTAGCTCTGAAACCAGATCAATAGGAGAGAATCCATGTCTTGTACTATAAACCTAGACAACATCCTGTGCTTAGAGAAGTCATAAACCCTAGAGGCAATCATACTACTGCCACTTTACTATAGCAATATAATTTCTAACTGTATTATACTTATCTTTATACCTACATATAAATGTAGTTCTCCTTACTTCTCAAAAAATAAACTTTTTTTTTGCAACATATACTGACTATTTGAGAGTTCTAAAACTGATGAAAATGCATGGAACAAATGCATGGCTCTGTGGTGTGCAACCTGGATTGATACACCTACAGTGCAATCACTGCTTCCACATAATCACTTGATACAGTATGTAAAATAAACCAAGCATTAGTTATTACCAAGTTTGATGACTATTGAGTTAATCATCTTTATGATATGTGTATTATAGGTCCATTCAATGTTTTCCCTCAACATTTATAACAGGTGCATATTTTTTTTTAATTGAAGGCTGAAGGAAAGTCACAGAAGATGGGCAGAATGGTTGTAAGAACCAAAGGACCACAATGCCTGTTGTAGAGAGCATCTTCAAGACAGAACAGATAAGCTATACCCAGAAAACCTCAACAATATGGTTCCCAAACAAGAGTTGCACAATGAAAATACAAGTTGCTGTACTGACATGGATAGAAGAAATTTCATGAGGCTCTACCCCTATATAAAGAGATAAAAAACATTAATGGCTGATGACCGAGGGAGTATTAGTTTTCTCCAGGGATAAGTCCCTTGATAGGTTTTTCTAATCCCAAATGGTCAGTCCCTAAGCACATCTACATACAATAACATTAAATGGATCCAGTAAGCCACATATACAAATAATGAGACACATACTGTAACAATAATTAAATAAAAGGTCATGAATGTGAGAAAAGAGTGGGGTCATGAGAAGAGCTGGAATGATAAAAGGGAAGATAGAAATGATAAATACAGTATTCATTTATGAAATATTCAAATATAAAAAATCAAGAATAGTAAGAGGAAAACAGTACATTTTCTTTTCTGTGGCATTGCTATCCCCAATGGTGGAACAATTAAACTTCTCATATAAACTAAAATATTACAGTAAGATAAACAAATACTATTGCTATCATGGAAGATTTCATTAATCTTAGGATCTTTTGGTCCTTTAAATGACTAAAGGAAAGCCCAGTTGGATTTTCACTAGGTCTTAAACCTGAGTTTGATTACTTCAGAATAGTTTGTTCAAAGTTCTGTGCTAAAGCTGGTGTGGAATCAGTTTCCACTCTTCACAGCAGAGGAAGTATTTGAATGACACATGTGGCCTCAGGATGTCTCCTTGAACAGGAAGTGGCAATTCCAGTCACTCGATACACCCTATTGCCTGTTGCAGCATGCCACTTTGCCTGGTTTATGGCTTCCTTTTCACTTACCAGCAGCTTTACCTCCAATAATAATCATTGTCAAGGATGACTACCCATGGAACTTTATACAAAAGGAAACTCACATTACATGGGAAACATTAAAGTCGGAACATGGAAAGTCCATGTTTCCCCTGCTTTGCATTTTTACATAACAAGTAATATTAATACACATCATCGTGATTGCTGTATTCAAGAAGCTATGAACCGGAAGCTATATGTACCTGTCCACAAACAACCTGTGTTTGTGTCCACCAAACAACAGGTGTTGGTAAGGGGGGAGGTCATTGGGAGAGATCGTCAAAACAATCCCTAGATTTTATTGTATTCTATTCTAATAACTCTCATTGAAAATAAAGTTATAGTTAAGAGAAACCAGGTTACACTATCAGATACCATTTTATAATGACTTTAGAATGATTATACTTATAATTAGTGCCTTAGTGTTTCTAAGATAGACACCATAACCAAAAGGATCTTAGGGAAGAAAGGGCTTGTTTTCCCTTGCTCTTATCTGCTCAGGTCATACTCCATCACTGAAGGAAGTCAGGACAAGAACGAGAGGCAGGAACTGATACAGAAGGCATAGAGGAATGATGCTTATTGGCTTGCTCATCATGTCGTGCTCAGCCTGCTGTATGATACATACAGTTCAGGACCGCCTGGTCAGGTATGGCACCACTCACAGTGAGCTGGGCCCTCCCACATCAATCATTAATAAAGAATATGCCCCAAACTTGCCTACATGCCAGTATTCAGGTGGTATTTTCTTCATGGAAGTTTTCTTCTCTCAGATGACTCTAGCATATGTCAAGTTGATAAAAATCTAGACAGCATAATTAGACATGAGTTTTCAGAATTTTCTAACTGGATGTGTGTTTATATTATATTATAAAAAAGAAAACAATTGAAGGTGTTTAAAATAGCATTTGAAAACTGATGAAGACGTCTATAAAGTTTATTTCCACAGGAAGAAAAAGGATAATAATTTTGATGGAGACATTCTATTTAGGACTAAGTGTTCCAAAGTCTCTCACTCTTTACACATTGTCCAGCTGTGAGTCTCTGTATTTGTTCCCATCTATTGAAGGAAGAAGCTTCTCAGATGATGCAAGACACTGATCTATGAGTGTAGCAGAATATTGTTAGGAGTCATTTTATCACCATGTGCCCTTAGCAGAACAATAGTATTTGGTTTTCCCTTAGGTTCATGCTCTATGTAGTCTCACGTTCTTGGCCACCCACATAGTGTTGGAGCTGGATTGCATCTCATGAAGAGGGCATTAAATCCAATCAGATATTAGTTTTTTACTCCCACAAGCTTTGAGTTACTATTGCCCTAGAGCCAGAGGGGACAGAGGACACCAAGGAAATAAGGCCTTTTACAAACTGCAGATCCAACACACACACAAACTCACAGAGACTATCACACATGCACAGAGCCTGTATGTGTCTGGGCCACAGGTGGCCAAAGTGCTGAGGGGAAGTGGACACAATCCTGTGTCATTAGCCAAGAAGTTATCTTCTGTGGATAAGTGCTCACAAGTGAAAAAAATAGTTTCTCCAGCAGTCTCGATTGGTGCACAAACCACTCTTAAAAGCAGGACCCTTGCTCAGCAATATGTGACCAACACGAAGTCAACTCAGTAGCATTTTTGGAAGATTATATGAGATTCACTGTAACAACAAAGAGAAAACAGCATTTCTGGTGGTCCGTGACAATGTTATGACTTCACAGTTTAGTTGGCTATGGAGCATTCACTGAAATTGGTATGATAACCTAGAAGGACATCCCTCTGCAATCATAGGTTCCTGGAAACTACTCTATTCTTAAACATTGTTTGATTATAGACTATGATTTCTTTTATATTTTACACTAGTTTTTTTATATGTTAGACCATAATATAATTACAGTAATTCTTCCTAGAAACCTTCCCATATAACCTCACATGCACTCCTTCAAAAGTATTATGGCCTCTTTCACTAATTGTTATTGCATGCATAGGGAAGAATGGAGAGAAGGTAAATACAGAAGAATGAGGTAGATAGATAAAAAGAACAATAAAGATGCCTTTAAAAATCACCAAGAAACCATTTACTTAAGGAAAATCTGCAGTACATGTAATTATGTGTATACATACACATGTACATATGCATCATTAAACATACAGTTTTAATGAAGTCTTCTCATCTGGGTTGATGGTGCTCCCTCCAAGAGCCAAAGTCCACCCAGCAAACCCAAAAGCAGACGATAGTTATTTGACAGCACTGTTGAAAAAGTCCCCCAAAATACAGGCTATTGCTCTGCCCTTGGTTACCCACAGGTGGAAGGTAAGTTCCTATTGCTGAAGACATCCTCTTGCTGAAGACACGATGTACTGCAGGTCCTAAGCTGGACCTAATCTAAATGACCCCTCCCTGAGGACTAGCTTTAATGGTAGCAGAAGGCACCATGAAAGCTTCCAAAAGAGGGATGAAACCATCCAACTATGATATCTTTGAATTGTATATAGTCCAATTTCTAGAATAATAGAAGGAGTTAATGTTGGAAATGGTCATATATTCCTTTGGAAATACATATTTAAATAAATTTCTTTTAAAATGTCCCTCCTTTTCAAGTCAACTGCTGTTTTCCAGGTTGGGGGAGAATTTTTAAAAATGAGAAAGACTTTTGTGGCTTTGAGAATAACTGGGGAGCAGCGTGTGGTTCGCTACTTTCTCACAGAAATGACATCTGAAAATAAAACTTCCATTGAAACTGTTTTTCTGCTAAGAAATAAATTAATGATAAGTGGATAAAGATTATTTATTTATTTAACAGCTGCAGTTTCCCCTCCCTCCTCTCCTCCCAGTTCCTCCTGCACCCCCCTCCATTCCCATCCCCCAAACCACTCCTCCTGATTTTGGTTTAGGAAAAGGCAGGTCTCCAAGAGATATCAACAAAACATGGCATATCAAGTTGCAGTAAGACTACGCACCCACCCACCCCCATGTATTAAGGCTAGGCAAGGTGACCCAGTATGAGGAGCATGGTCCCAAAAGCCCGTAAAAGAGTTGGAGAGAGCCCCTGCTCCCAGTGTTAGGAGTCCCACAAGAAGACCAAGCTACACAACTGTCACATATATGCAGAGAGCCTAGGTCAGTCAGTCCCATGCATGATCCCTGGTTGTTGGTTCAGTCTCTGTGAGCTCCTGTTATCTCAGGTTAGTTGATTCTTGTGGTGTCCTTGACCTCTCTGGCTCCTACAATCCTTTCTCCCTGCCTTCTGCAGGATTCCCAGAGTTCTGCCTAATATTTGGCTGTGAATCTCTACATGTGTTTCCATCAGTTGCTGAATGAAGTCTCTCTGAAGACAATTGGACTAGGCAGGCACCAATCTATGAGTACATCAGAATATCCTTAGGCATCACTACATTGACTTTTCCCTCTCCAGTCTTGTTAGGTTCTATCCCAGGTCTCTGGGTCATCTAGTCTGTGGATCCTAGTATAACAGGCAGTGTCAGGGGTGGGCTCACTCTCCTGCCATGGGTTTTGGAATAGACCAGTTATTGGTTGGCCATTCTCCCAATTTCTAGGCCACCCTTATCCCAGTACATCTCATAGATAGGACAGACTCTAGGTCAAAGTTTACTTTGATGGGTTTATTTCTTTATGTTTCACCTACAATATTAAAACAACCTAAGAGATGTTTTCTTTTATTTCTAGCAATTGTAACATTTATTTAATGGATAAATATATGTATATTTTTTATTTTAAAGACTAAGCAACACAGAAAATTTTAGATTGTTAGTTATATGCACATCATGATCATTCACATTTGGTGTATTTAACAAGGTACAATGTTATAAGTCACAATTAATATAAACTTTGAGCAATCAAATAGAGTCAGTGCCTGCCCTTTAAAGCTCCTGCATCAGATATAGAGAAAAAGAAGCAGAATGAGCAAATTGTCAATTTCACTTTATTTTCAGGCTTCTCCACCAGTGCCATCACATATTAGCTAGACAATTCTGCTACCAGGAGTATTATAAAATGGATGTTGTGGCTTCAGTGTGCTCATCTGGATGTTCTCTTTAAAGAAAGGAAATTGAGAATGTTAGAGTTTGAGCTATTTCTCTGTCTCTTTCCTCTGTACACAACCCCTGGCTTGGCACATAGGCTGTGGTTTTAGAAACTTGGAAAGATAGCTTATCTATTGATAATATTTAGTCTAAGAAGTTATCCTAGTGGGAGGGTAAGCTAGCCTGGCTAGCTCTAAGCAGATGGCCATTTGGAATTCCTTCAAAAGTCCTGACATCTAGCACCACCATTTACATATCTAGCTTCAAAATATCCCACATTTAAGTACAAAGCCACAAATCATAAAATGGTACAGTAGGTGTCTTAGTCAACTCACTCTCAGGCCACAGAGAGGGATATTTCATTGCACCATCACTTGCTAACCAGTTTATTATTTTCTTGCCCTGTAGGTCAGTTTTTCCTGCTCCTTTAGCCCTGGTAGCCCATGCTTCTGCTAATTTTCCTTGCCAAAAGCCTTCACTGTGGTTTGCTGGCCTTCAAGTGCAGTCCTGCCCCCTGGATAGAGTTCCACAGTTGCCTTCCCAACTGTGAAGTCCACACAGGTTATGAAGAATCGAGAATCTGTAATATAAAATGAACCAGTGCGTTCTCTTTCTCCTATGTCCCCTCAAGTCTCTTATTTTCTTCTTCCTTCTATAGTTACTTAGAAACAACCCAAACAAATAACCAGAAAATATTAAAAGAAAGCTCTTGTATGGTGAGATTGTGTTCCTCAAAATATTGTGCACCCTAATAAACTTATCTGGGGTCAGAGAACAGAACAGCCACTAAATATAGAGGCCAGAAAATGGTGGCACATACGTCTTTAATCCTATCACTTGGGAGGTAAAGATCTCTGTGAGTTTAAAACCACACTGGAAACAGTCAGGCATGGTGACTCATGCCTTTAATCCTAGGAAGTGAGTCTTTAATCCCAGGAAGTGATGGCAGAGAGCAGAAAGGTATATAAGTCGTGAAGACCAGTAAGTAGAGCAGGTTAAGCTTTTAGGCTTTTGAGCAACTGTTCAGTTGAGATCTGTTTGGATATGAGGACACAGAGGCTTCTAGTCTGAGGAAACGGGATCAGCTGAGGAACTGGAAAGGTGAGGTGGCTGTGGCTTGTTCTGCTTCTCTGATCTTCCAGCATTCACCCCAATAATCAGCTCCAGGTTTGTTCTTATTAATAAGACCATTTAAGATTCATGCTACACTCTGGTTCATTACAGAACAAAGAGAATATGCATATTTTCAAAATCCAGTTTCATATCCATTTTGTTGACAATGACACAGTCTAGTAACAAAACCATTCAGACAAGATCAGTTTGCTTTTAATTCACTTGTTAATTAAGATTTATAAAGTTGGTACTACTGAAACATGAAATTTGAAAAATAATTACACAGTATTAAATAGTTCATGCTTATTCAAAACTAAAATATTATTTCTAAGAATTTAATAATAAACATAAAGCCACTGAATTTCATAAATTATACTAAAATATTAGTATTATTTTAGTAGCTCCTTTTTACAACTTAAAGAAACAACAACATCTACCATTGATAAGCTTTGTTTTGAACCAGAAAGACACATATTAATCTTTTCATAACATTTTACACTATTTCTATCTCTCTCCCACAAAGACCCCATGCCCCCACAAAGAAAAGCTTTTGTTAGGGACAAGAGAACACACACACATACACACACACACACACATGCACGCACGCACGCACGCACACACACACGCACACATATCTTTGTATGTAATAAATAATTTATTATTACTTTCTTAATGACATTTAATGGGTATTTTATACTTTAATTGGAGAAAATTCTTAACATAATTTTCCAATCACCTACTTTTTTTCTATTTAAATACAAATGACTGTGAATTGGCTAATATGAGAGCAATGCATCTGGAGTGCAGAGTTGCATGTTCAGTGATCAAAGAACAGAAGACAGAGCCAAGTAATCCTGAGCTTCTACAATCTTTGCTTTTGTGGGTTTAAATAAACCTCCTCTAAGTCTTGAGGGTAGAGTAGCAATCTCATGTCTATGTTATCTTCCCATTAATGGTGCTTCCACCAAGAAAGCACAGCACATCTGCTGAAACACAAATTCCAAGATCACCCTTGGAAGACTTAGATAAAGTGTATCCAAGATGAGGTAACAGAATGTGACTACAGGACCAGGGAATAGGGCAGAGGTGGAAAGTTCAGATGCCCAGGGCAGGCTCTGTCCTGCAGCTTTAAAGGATCATCAGATTGGACTCATGGAAGAAACAACAACATCTGCCATTGATAAGTTTGTTTTGAGCCAGAGACATGGAATAACGAGACATGGAATAACATCTTTTCTTAATAATTTACACTATTTATTTTTCTCTCCCTCTCCTCCCACCTAAAAAAAAGGGACAGGGAAAACACACACACACACACACACACACACACACACACACACACACACACACACGAGAGAGAGAGAGAGAGAGAGAGAGAGAGAGAGAGAGAGAGAGAGAGAGAGAGAGAGAGAGAGAGAGTCATACACAGCAAGGCACACACAGAGAAAGACTGTCTGAAAAGCAGAGAGAATACTTGGGAAGACCCCATTACTCTTTGAGGGTTGGGGCTCTTTAGGGTTTTTCCCCAGTTAGGGTTGGTCATTTTGAACAAAGATGCTGGTGGGGACAATATTTGGTGTAAAAAGAATTCCTGCTTTGGTCTTAAATTTTTTGGATTGGTCCAGGCTGGACAGGGGAGGCTCTACTGGCCAGAGTAAAAGTTCTTCAGGCCTTTGTTTTAATCTGTCAGGCTTTTGGGTCAGGTCAAGGAAGGTGAAGAAGAAGGCAGCCATTTTGGAATTTTACCACATTTATTATTGTATTAGGGATTTATGGGTACATATGTTCTAACTGTTTCTGGGCTGTTTAAATGAGTGATGTAAAAGGGGCACCACTAAGAGTGCTTCTGAGGAGGGTCAGTGTAAGAGAACATGATAAAACATAAGACGGCCCTGTGATGATGACATACATACTTGACATCCTATGTGAGTGAGGCAGGATCTGTAACAGGTTTTAACGGCACCATTTAGAGAACTTAAACCTTCCTTCCTATGAAGTTGTTTGTTTTTAACTAAAGAATGCAAATGTGGCTATGAATACTTCATAATTTCTGACTAAAAATCAAGCACTTACAACCCCAGCCCCACCCACCCACCTACACACACACACACACACACACACACACACACACACATACACACACTGATTCCTGAAACTTGGGGTTGGGAGTTATATTGTAGATATACCTAATGGGACTGGGCTCTACAACTCTGTAATTCTGATTGGTTGTGGCTTTCTTTTATGGACTCTGTCTGTTACAGAGAGAAGTTTTCTTGGTGAGGGGTGACGACTACACTTACCTGTGGATATACGGACAAATATTTGGAATAAGCTCATAATGCCTCCTCACCGAACACAAAGAACTGCAGGCGACTAAGGTGCTGAGAGTGGGAGAAATGGTCTTCCCCAGGGATAAGTACATCAATTGATTATTTAATATCAAATGACCAGCACCCAAAACATATATATATATGTGTGTGTGTGTGTATACAAGTAACATTATTTAGAAATACATATTTACATGTCTCTGTGTGTGCAATAACAATAACAAATGAAGCTGTGAATTTGAAAGAAAGCAAGGGGGTATATGAGAGAGTTTGAAGGGAGAAAGGGGAAAGAGAAAACAATGAAAACATAATCTCAAAATATAATTAAAAACAATAGAATAAAAATTTAAAAAGTTATAAATGAAATATCCTTTTAAACAAATATATTGGCTATATGACCAAACACATTGGTCACTGGTAGTATGCTTTGGTCTAATGCTTCCTACACACACACACACACACACACACACACACACACACACACACACACACACACTTTCCCTTTTGAGTCTTAGGAATAGAGTAACCTATTCTCATATTTTTCACATCTGTCTAGTCTGGAGAATGTAGTTTTATACCACAGCACATTTTTAGAATTCAGGCAGTGATAGGTTCAACAAATAAATAAATAATAATTAAAATAAAAGTAGACAAATGCTGTGGATGATTGATTGATAAATAAAAACGCTGATGGCCAGTAGCCAGGCAGGAAGTATAGGCAGGACAAAGAAAGAGGAGAAGTCTGGGAAGTGAAAGCCTGAGGCAGAGAGATGCTGCCAGTCACTGCCATGAGGAGCAGGATGTAAAAAGTACCGGTAAACCACAAGCCATGTGGCAAGGTATAGATTAATAGAAATGGGCTGAGTTTAAGTGTAAGAGCTACACAGTGGTAGGCCTGAACTAAAGGCTGAGCAGTTTAATTAATATGAGCTTCTGAGTGATTATTTTATAAGCGGTTGTGGGATCCATGGAGCTGGGCTGGACTGGAGAACACTCTAGCTACAGATAATTGGTTAAAACAAGCACATATGACTTTAAACATATATGAACATTGATTACATAAAAGTAAGTTTTACATATGAAAAATAAAGAATTATTTAATAAAACACTTTTGAGATTATATATACTGGAAGTCATTATGCAAATTTGGAATGTAGAAGTGAACAAAAACCCTTGTGAATGTCATGTTTAATCAAGAATTTACATTTAAAACAAGAATGATTAAATATGTTTTCATAAAATAAAATACTTTATAGGAGAAAATGAAATAAAGAAAATGAAAAGAATATGTACATGTATTGAAATATCACAGTGTCATATATATATATATATATATATATATATATATCATTATATGCTAATAAAACTAAAAATTGAGAAGAAAATGAGTCAAAATTTCATATTTATCCTTTAAAAAGTTAAAACAATGCCAATTTAGATAAAATATAATCATTGTAATATACCATCAGTAAAAAACTTAATAAAATTATTTATATTATTATTATTATTTTGAAGACTCACGGATTTCACACACATAGCACATTTTATCTCAGACAAGCACCATTTCAAAGTGAATGATGGACATTTCTAGCTTTTGGACACATTCAGAACAGTGTTTCCCTTACTCCACATCCTCTCCAACATAGGCTGTCATCAGTGTTTTTGATCTTAGCTTTTCTGACAGGTATAATATGATATCTCAGAGTCAATTTGATTTGCATTTCCCTGATGGCTAAAGATGTTATGCAATTCCTTAAATGTCTTGGCCATTTGAGATTCTTCTGTTGAGAATTCTCTGTTTAGATGTGTACCCCCCAGAGAAGCTAGGTAACAAGAAAGACCCTAAGAGGGACATGTACGGATTGCCCTAGAAAGGGGAAATAGACAGGATCTCTTGGGTAAACTGGGAGAGGGGAGAGCATGAGGGATGGATCTGAGTTGGGGGAGAGATGGAGAGGGAGAGGAATGAAAGAGATACCTTGATAGAGGGAGCCATTATGGGGCTAGGGGGAAACCTGGTGCTAGGCAAATTCCCAGGAATCCACAAGGATGAACCCAGCTAACACTCCTAGCAATAGTGGAGAGGGTCCCTGAACTGGCCTTCCCCTGTAATCAGATCGATGACTACTCTAATTGTGATCACAGGACCTTCATCCAGTAACTGATGGAAGCAAATGCAGAGATCCCACAGCTAAGCACTGATGGGAATATTATTCTGTATGCTGTAAAGGTGTGTTGCTCTGATTTGGTTGATAAATAAATGCTGATTGACCAGTAGCCAGACAGGAAGTACGATATAAGCAGGACAAGCAGAAAGGAGAATTCTGGGAGAGGAAGGCTGAGTGAAAAGATGCCAGCCAACCGTCCAGGGAACCGCATATAATGGCACACAAGTAAAGCCACGGAAAACGTGACGACATATAGATCAACAGAAATGGGCTGAGTGTAAGTGTAAGAACTAGTCAGTAGTTAGCCTGAGCTAATGGCTGAGCAGTTTTAATTAACATAAGCCTCCAGCGTGTTTACTTGGAAGATGTGAGTGGGAGAGATCTGTGCAGACCACTGGCAGGCTGGGACACAGGAAATCTTTCAGCTACAAAGCACTGCTTGGGGCTCCTGGAGTCAAGCTGAAGTGAGGGAGGTGGGATTACAAAAGCAAGCGAGGTCAAGATCATGGTGGGGAAAACCACAGAGACAGCCGATTTGAGCTAGTTCCGGGGAGCTCATGGACTGTGGACAGACAGCTGGGGAACCTGCACGGGACCGAACTAGGCCGTCTGAATATGAGTGAGAGTGGTGTGGCTTGAGCTGTTTGCGGGGCCCCTGATAGTGGGACCAGAATTTATCCCTGGTGCATGAATTGGCCTTTTGGAGTCTATTCCCTATGGAGAGCCTTGCTGAGCCTGGATACAGGGGGTTGGGGCTTGGTCTTGCCTCAACTTGATGTGTCAGACTTTGTTTACTCCCCATGGGAGGCCTTACTCTCTCTGAGGAGTGGATGAGGGATTGGGTGGTGGCAAGGTGGGGGGTGAGCAGGAGGTGGAGAGGGAGGGGGAACTATGGTTGATATGTAAAATGAAAAAAAGGGGACATACAAAAAAATACCCAAGTTAAATAATAAATACTCATGGAACAAACCCTGGGCCTTAGAGGTGATGAGGTGCAGACACCTCAGATTTCTCCTCAAAAATAATTTTATAGAGGTGTTGTAGTACATAAAATAATCTCCGTATTCAGTGGGTAAAATTCATCAGGGCTATATTAATTTGGATTGTATAATCATTACCATAATCTAATTTCTGAGCATTTTTATCACCTCCAAAAGAAACCTTCTGTCTGTTAGTAGTTTCTCCCCATTGCCCTTCCAAAGTTCCTTACTGCAAGACAAAGACAAATTTAATCAATATTCATTTTTAGGATTTCTCTATTCTGGGAGTTTTATACAAAAATATAATACATCAAAAGCAACATTAATTGTCTTGTTTGAATTAATAGGTTTCTCAAGGCTCATCCATGTCATGGTATATATCACTAGTTCATTTATTTTTGTTGGCACATAATATTCCATTTTATAAACATAGAATATTTCATTATTTAGTGGTAGATACAAGCTGCTTCCTTAGGAATACTTTCATGCAGTTTTCACACATGGGACTGCAGGCATGCACATAAAATTCCTGTTGGATATATGTTTTATGGATTTTTTGGCCATATATCTGGAAGTGGTTCTTTTGGGCTCATACATAAACATTATGTTCATGACTTTGTTGAAATGCCCAATTTTATTCTAAGTATGGCTGCCCTGCCTCAATGTATTGAGGTCCATGACACCTTCACATCATCCTGACACTTATTAACTGACGTAAATGGGCCTAGAAATCCTTGTGGCATCCCTATTTACCACTGAAGCTGGGATTGACAATGAATTGATCTGTTTTCCAATGTCAAGTTCACTCTTGACCTTTATGGAGAAAGGTAAGTGTTCTAACTTCAACTACTTAGATTGAGATTTTGGAGATGCTTCAATGTTACCTAGCACAATCACCCCACTTTCAGCCCCTGAGAATAGGGACCATGAAACACAGACATGTTATAGACAAACTTTCCTAACACAGGTAGTTATGGATAATTGTGCTCTGGAGAACGTATCTTGGTTTTAGGATGTTTTCTGTGGTCATTAATTCATGCTGTAACTATGCTCATTCCTTTACAATGCAAACGTCACCTCCAAGTACAGCCATAGTTCCCAACACCTGACTCATCTTCCAAGGCAATCTCTCTGTGCACTGAGAAATTGTTCTAAGCATCATGGTTTCCTTTACCTTGTGGGAAATATGGGAAAGGATCCTTTTAAGGTGCCCTTAAGGTATCAAGTAAGGATGTGTTAGATCATGGGAATACAGTGAATTTAGTACATTCTTAGTCATCGTGAGGGAATCATGCCCCAAATGACTTCTTATGGGAAGTGGTTACCCAGTGTGACATAATGCCACAGTGAGGGGATTAGATGATTAATACAAAGCCATGTGTGAAGCATAAATTCCAGCCTGTGACTCACTTTTCTGCAAGAACCTATAAACTAGTGGAGGAATTTGATCTGAAATTAACCTTTTAGTGTAAACCTAGATTATCCATCTCCAATATAAAGCATCCCAGCAAAAGCATGTGTTAATTCTAGGCAAAACATATTCATACAATCTCAGAACTTGGGCAGGGGAGACAACCAGTAATCTGTAGCTTGCTGGTTGGCCTGTCTCACTGAATTGAACTCTAGGTTCAATGAGGAACCCAGTCTCAAAAATAACAAATATTATACCTGTCCTCCAACAGCCCCCAGAGACAAGTGCTTGCCACACAAGCACATCCACCCACACATAGGTATGCACATACATACCAACACCTACATGCACACACATACAGATATTTGTCATTTGTATTAATATATGAGTATTACAAAATCAAGAAAATGTATTTTTCTTTTGGATAATTGTACATTGCACACATATACAGATATATAAATTCTGAATAAATTGTATCTTAGAGTGTCTACAAGATTTGAAATGACGTATTAGTTATTTATGATAAATTAATTATGCTGTGGTTTTAAGAAGCTGGATTCTGCTGTAGAAGTGCGGGATGATGGACGTTTGTGGTCCAAGGTTTCCCCCTGGTGGCCATGACACCATCAACATAACCACGACAGGAGATGAAGAAAGTGCTCTTCTGAAGCTGTTGTTCACAAGTAACTTTAAAATAAAAGCACGGTGGTAGCGAGCGGTCTTGGGGGAGCAATGTGCTGTAGCACCCAAGGCATCTTGTCACCAGAGCTACCTGTGACTTGTTAAGACAATATATTTCTCTTCCCATTGGAGGAGGTACTAATGATATGGCCTCATGAGAAATCCTAAAACAGTTGCTCAAGATGCTGTTCGCCAGTTTTTTGTTGAATGAATGTGGCAACAAATGAATATGGCAACAAACATTCTAACTAAATTAAAGTCAGGACCTGAAAAAGTCTGTCTTTTGTGATGTAATTTGTCTTCATGAAATTAATGTGAGTCATTTTATTCCATTGTTTCCTGAGAAGTAGTTATCAACTTAAATCCTGTACTTTTGTGAAAAATGATTCAACAAATATTATCATTATTTTAAAGCGTGGCCTTAAGGTATGATGTCATCTGGAAAGCATAAAGACTCTTTAAGGTCTGTTCCAAAGCCCTTAAAAAAAAAGGCCTTTAACAAACTTCTTATAGGTTCGCGGTACAAGAATTTGAAAGAATCTTTGATGTTTGAACTTTTGGTGGCTGGATAAGAATCGTGATAAAAAAGATTAAAAAAGAAACCTGTTTCATTTGCTCAAGGATCTCACCACTCCTCTCTTTGGAGGATGGCAGGTGACGGCCACTCACATTAATCCACATCAGTGAAGAGTGGGACAAAACCTTATCCACTCACTGTCATTTACCTAGAGGATATTCATGCAGTATACATTTTTGCAAAAACTGTTCACTGAAAATAAAACAGCACTTAAAAACCTGACTTTTTTTGCCGTTCACAGAATTAAAATTCAGGGATAATTTGATGAATTCTAGGAGTGAAATGGATGCTAAGTATTATGTTATCTATATCCATTTTTTTTTAAACTTACAACTTAGAAAATAGGTGCGGGTTATTTTAAATAAGATGAATTGAAGCGGAGCCACTAACAGTGTGCATCCTAGTGCAACCTTCCTATACCTGCATCCAGACTGTCCTTATGCCTTTTCTCCATGTGTGCACTGATAAAACCTCCAGTCTCAAGTTCTCTCTCTCTCTCTCTCTCTCTCTCTCTCTCTCTCTCTCTCTCTCTCTCTCTCTCTCTCTCCTCTCCATCTCTCCTTCCCTCCTCCTCCTCCTCAGTTCTTTCACTGAAGGCTATCATCATCCATGTTTAAATATACGCTAACTTCTAACGTGACAAGCACAACTGAACCTCCCGCCTTGAGCAGACATCCTTCACAGCACTTCCCTCTTTTCACACCCTCTTTATTACCACATGCTTTGCAAAACCTTGTCCCCTGACTGACTCTATACCCATCTCCCAAGCACTCCTAACTGACATGGCCTTTCCTGTGGCCCCTGCCTGCTCGAGCCACCCATGACTTTTCTGAACGTCTGTATCCAGTAGCAGTTTTCAGCTGGTCCCTCCGGTGACATCCTGGCTGCACACAACACTGACAGGTCATCCCCGTTCCCTTTGAAAAGGCTCTATTCACAACCCCTGTCCTTCCCCGCACTTGTTTTCCCTGTGCTTCTTCTGATTGGGGGTTAATTTCCCATTTCTTTCTCTTTGTGATGGAGACTGTTAACAAAGTGTTCAGAGCTTGTGCCTGGGCTTTCTTTTGCATTCTACTTTCTCTTCTTGGCATGTTCAATCGTACACATGATTCTTTTTTTTACTACTGACTCTAGGTTCACAGTCCCTCCTCTTCTTCAGAACAGACATGAGGCTGGAGTGTTTGACAGCTCCATGATAACATTCATGCTCCACTCGTACTGAACAACCTTTAATAGATTCTTGCTGTTTCTGGTTAAAGAACAGAATATTTCCATGTGCTCTGCAAGACCTTGCAGAATGTGTTCACTACTGACCCTTGAGGAACTTGCTTTCTTGTACTGTATCACCTCCACGACAACTTTGTTATCTGTTCTCTTTTCTCCAAGGCTTTTCCTAGAAGCTAAATTCCTACTTCTGTTTCAGAGTTCAGCTCTAACGACACCTCATTAGGAAAGGTGTGTTAATTCTTTGGAACAGGTTATAAATTCTTGGGCAACTGTTATCCATTACAATTGTTCTAGTTGTGAATGAATCTGTCAGCATCATGGTACAGACTTTTTCGCAGACTATTATTTTGCCCAACCCCAGATATTATTATCCCACACTTAAAAATCTGTATGGAATGAATGAAATGCAGTTTTGGCATTTATTACCCAGAAAAGCATATTCATAGCAGTCTGACACCAATGATATCAAGTCTCAGTTAAAGGACCATTTACCTTGATTCAAAATTGTATTCATACAACAAATGACTAGCTTTTCTATAAGAAATAGTAAAAAGAAATGTATAGTTAATGGCATGAAATCTTTAATTTGTCATACTGCTTGGTTATTGATATCTTGACAAAAGCCTTGATATATCTGAGAAGAATGAATCACAATGGAGAAAACGCCTCTATAGTCCATCCTGGAGGTAAGTCTGTGGGGCATTTCATTAATTAGCTACTGATATGGGAGGTCCCAGCCCATTGGGTGTTGTGTTGCCCCTAGGCACAGTCCTGCAAGTGTACAAGAAATCATACAGGGTAGGCCATGTAAATAGTACTCCTCCATGGCTTCCTCTTCATTTTCTAGCACCAGATTTCTGCCTTGGGTTCCTGCCCTGACTTTCTTTGATGATGGACTGTGATGTAAGATAAAATAAACCTCTTCCTTTACAAACTGTTGTTGGTTATGGTGGATTATCACAGCCAGAGAAACCTTAACTAAGAGTCTTGTTAAAACAACTGATATGAGAGGGTAGGAATTTGTTGTAGTTCGAAAGTTAAATTTCCCCATACATTTATGTGTTTGACTGAAAAGTCCTCAGCTGTCTAGGAGGGTTTCAGAACCACGAGGCAATGGACCCTCACTGAAGTGAGTAGGTCACTGGGGGCGGCTATTGAGACTTTTTTAAACAGCCCTGCTATGACTTCTCTGCCCACTCCTACGTCTTCTCTGCCGTGATGGGTTGCATCACTGTGGAACTTTAGACCACAATAAACCCAATCCCTTTTGTCAGGATATTTTTATCACTGAAAAAAGAAAGCAACTAAGACTGTTCTACTCTATTCAGGATAAAAAAGATCACAAAAGCAAATTTTGCTATTTTAAGAGGGAAAAAAATCATCAGCGCAGACATAGGGAAGTAGAATCTTTGCATATTGCTGATGGAAATGAACATGGTCTGATCACTGTGCGAAAAGTTATGATGATCTCTCTAGCTCAAGCCATGGCATTACTGTATGGTATACTCAAAATTATTGAAATCAATAACTAGAAGAGATATTCATACAACAACATTCAAAGTACCATTGTTTGCACTAGCAAAAATGAGAACAATCTGAATATCCAGAATGTGATATGATGTGTATGATAAAATACTACTAATTTCTGAAAAGAAATGACATTTTCACATATTAAAACAGAGATAAACTGAGGCTGAAGAGATAGCTTAAGAACACCAGCTGCTCTTCCAGAGAACCCAGGTTTGATTCCCAATGCTCACACTAAAGTTCACAATTATCATTAAATCCAATTCCAGGGCATACAATCCCCTATTGTGGTCTCCAAAAGCAACAGTCATACAAGTGGTGCACAGACATATATGTAGGCAAAACACTCATATACATAAATTCTTTTGTTAACTTAAGAAACAAATAAATCTTGAACACATTGTGATAAATGAAATGCACAGTTTATTGTCAAATGATAATGTTTCCACGCAATTATTCCTTTTGATGTGAACAACATATTACTCTAGAGAAGTTATTATGTGTTTTCTCATTTATCCATTTATTTTTATTTCTGAGTATGCTTTCAAATTTCTATTTCACTCAAGAGAACATAATTAAGATTCCATCAGTTTCCCCACATCTGGCCAGTGGAGCCCTTTAAAGCCTGGCCTCTATGCCTGCATGACATGTTCCCACCTGCTTTTGAATATTCCATATTTTCTTGCCAAACATAACATTCCTTCATGTACTTCTGCTAACCCAGCCCTAAAACTAGTTATTTTTCTCCAGGAAACTTGATTCCTTCCAATGGATGTTAATATGACTTTGAAACCAAGACCAGTTCTAAGTGTATTTGCTGCTAACAGAGGAACAAGATCTTGGTTCCAATAATAAACAAATCTAGGAAATATGCGTACACACTGACACATGCAAATGTGGTTTTATCAGTACTTATTTCCCTGTTGGTTTCTACATAACAAAAGCTAAAAGTTCCCATTATTATTCCAAATGCCATAAAGACCTGAGGTAATATTTTATTTGTGCTTTGATAAATAAAGCTTGCTTAGAGATCAGGGGGGAAAGGCCAGGCATTTTAAGTAAACAAAGTCAGGCAGCACATGCTCTTAATTCAATCACTTAGCAGGCAGGGTCTGTGTGTTCAAGGCCATACTAGGGAACAGAGCCAAGCGTGGTGACACAAGCCTTTAATACCAGTACCTACCATGGAGACCTGGAGGTCTGTACAGACAGGCAGTGACTAGGAAGTGAGGTAGCTGGGCTAAGAGCCAATGAGAGGGCAGAAAATCAAGGCATATAAAGGCATGTTTAAACAGGAAATAGCTCATATTTGGAAGCTGCTGAGTTGGTGAAGTAAAGTTAGCTGTGGCTCTCCATATTCCCCTGATCTCTAAGGCTTTCACCTCTATATTTGGCTCCCTGTTTTTTATTTAATAAGACCACTTAGAAATTCGTCTACAAAACCCCACAACATACACTGTTTCCTTTCCCTTTCCATACTGTAACCTCACTTCTTTAGTGGTAATAACTGTAGATGCTACTGTTATTCATGGCTACCGCACCGTATTTTCTGGCATTTCTGCCCTGCTTCAGCTGGCTGCAGCTCCAGGTCCTCTCACAATGTTCCTCTGCATCCCAACTTCCTTGCACTAGCCTCTGCCCTCAGTGCTAAGTCCCTCTCTCAGAGCCTAACCCCTAACAGAACAGATCTCCTTTCTCATTCAGGGACACCTAATAGCTGTACTGATCACTTATTCATATAAGAAGGAAGTTGGGAAAGAAAGGAACCGAGAAGGAAAACAGGGAGAAATGGAGAAAAGGAGAAACAGAAACAGGAATGCTTGAGCCCACACTCTTACCACTGCCTCATGTAGAAAGTAAAACTATAACGCAGCTTTTATCTTTGTGTGTGCGTGTTCTTTGTCTGCAGCTCCAACATTGAAAGGTTAGTCTGATTTAAAAAGGAATGAGATTTTTTATAGGCCCATGATGATTGCTGTGTATAGAAAAGTTTCCATCTAAATATATGAGAACATTAAAATCCAGATTATTTGAAAGATGCATATTGCCTAATGTTATACTTTGCAACTAAGAGATGAATGTGGAGACTAGGAATGATAGTAAAATTATAATATAATATAAAAATGATAGTATAAACAGTAGTTATGGAAGTTCATCCCCACCCTCAGCTAAGCTGTCCACATGTCAGTTATGCAACGCTTCCTATGGCAATACAACCCTCTGGTGTGAGGTCCTTGTTGGTTTTCAGGGCTAGTTTGGGAATGCAGGGTCTCCAGAATAATAGTATAATTGGCAGATGTGAACTTTTTTCCTTATCTTTATTTAAAAGATAATATTTTGGGTTTCAAAGTCTTTATAATGTTATGCAAGCCCTTATTTTTGTGTTATTCCACTGAAGATGATATATTCTCAAGGATGGATCCAACATAAATATTCTACTCTGGTATGGCATTTAGCAACCACAATGAACTTGAACAGCAATATTTAAGAACTGATAGAAAAAAAAATACATCAATAGACTATTCTGAGGAAAAATACACGTACTTCAAGGGGATCTTTTAATAGCATTGAGTAGTACATTTTAAAATTCAGATTTTTACCAACTATAATTTCTGAATTTTTGCCTAGGTTTTTAATCTACAATTTCTTACATTGAAACAAACATTAAAAGCATTATTAAGAGATTAAATTTGGAGGAAATCATTTAATTATTTTTAAAAGCTACACAAGCCATGATTTATATCCCCCTCCCTAGTAATACCTTCAGTATGAAAACACTGTTTTGCTAGTAGCTTATTATTTTTAGTGGTCATGGTTTTTCCTGTCTCTCTTTTTAAATACTGTGAGAACACTTGACCTACCCACTGTTCTGGCACATCTTTAATCTACTGTTTCTTTGCTGACTGTGTGCAGAGTGATGCATACACACCAAATGACTAGCTCTCCTTGCAGTAAACTAGTTCTCTTTTACTTTGCACAGCTGAAACTTTAGAGTCACTGAGTAGCAACTCCGCATTTCTTTCTTTCCACAAAACTATAAAGCTACTGCTTTTTATCTCTGTAAATTTGATTACTCTAGGTACACATATGGTGTCTTTACAGGACTGTCTTGTCTTGTTTAGTATCATGTACTCCAGGCTTATTGAAATTGATGCATGCCACAATTTCCTTTTTGATTCTAAACACTATCCAATTCTATGTGTAGATTATGCTTCTTTATCCATCTCTCAATAGATACTTAGTTTGTTTTCATAACATATTAAATTAATAGCATCCCTATACTATAATTAAAAAGAAGAAAATACACTAAAGCAATATTCTTGCCTGCTTGTGTTCCCAATCAATTTATATATCTCATATAAGTAATTTGTTTGTTTTGCATTATGTATCACACAAAATTAAATTAATACCATAACAAGAAACAAAAATATTATAAATTTGGTGATATTAACTAAAACATTTTGAAGTAAGTATTGCACAAGATTCTGAACTTTCTATTTGTTCTAATTATTTTTAAAACAAGACTAGAAATGGCATTTCATATACAATTTTAAAATCAGTTAAATGATTAAATTACACTTTTGCCAGCAGATATTAAATGAACTCAACTTTCATATGCCTAAAAGTATATATATATATATATATATATATATATATATATATATATATATATATCATGGTTATTGTAGTCAATACATTTATATATTGTTTTCTTTTTAAAAATGTTTACAAAACTTATCTCTGAGTTATGAGACCTTTTTGTACTGGTTGTGTTTGACCTAAGTAACAATGGAATTTCTCTTTGTAACACTTATGGATTTTATGAGTGTTTAATAGCAAACTTAAGACACCTAAAAATGATATAACATTTGTATAAACACCCTAGGTTACTTGCTGTTTTTCAGTCCCAGGCTTCTCTTCAGAATGATCATGAAGGCTGAGTAACAGAAAACTGATGGGTAGCTGTGGTCTACTTTCATGCCATCTAAAAGTTGTCACTGTGAATAGTCAACCAAATATCCAGTCATCATTTTGTATTAAGTTTTCACTTACTAAACATTTATGTTTCTGTAAGTATCTGTAGTGAGCTGGTCTGAGTCAGCTAACCCATTTTGTATTAATAATAAATTGTTGGAAAATGTAACATTTTCATCCCATTCTCTCCAGAATAGGTCTTATCCACTGCCTACATCCTGAATGAAAGCACTGTTGACTTAGAGTTCATGAAGGGGGAAGGAGATTCTTTCCTTATTCCATCAATAACTATTTTAAATTCATCTTCTGTTTCCCAAGGAATTATGTGACAGGAATAGCATTTTACTAACTCATGGAAAGTCTATTTAAGCTGCATCCAAAGACATCTTCATTAACTAAAAATACTAGACACCTAATGCTTTGAGCTTAGTTAATCTATCTGGCTGGAAGAACACTGCTGCAAGTGGACAAGGTGAGAAAGATGCCCTTGACTTCTTTTGTGGTTTGGGAGAAGCCCAAGTTCAGTACTGAACTCAGGAAAACTGACTGGATACGTTAATGAATAATTGTCTTCATAGATCTATTAGGATGTGTGCAAAAAGGACCACGAGTACTCCTCTCCAGGTGTTGTTCCCACTATTTCCTCACTTATATTTCTCCCCCCTTCAATGAATGCAACAGTGTTGTTTGGGGTATTGTCCTGTGATGGTTGTTGTATCTGAGGAAGAAGGTAATAGTTCAAGGTCAATTTTATCTGGCAGTCATCTAACAGTAGAGTGTCCTCAGAGACATGCTGGAGGCCTCTGAGAAATATCACATAGAAACACAGTACACTGAATCTAAAGAGTTGTTACTATGATGTTAAAGAACCATTTACCTGAAATATTTTTAAAACTCCCTTAGAAATTAAAGTATAAAGACAATAGCAAAGGAGAAACACTTGTATAACAGACCAGAGATATGAGACAATTAATTTTTATTTTTTAAATTATTATACTTCTCTGTTTATTTCACTCATACTAAATTCAAACTGAATTCAAAGTAGGCCTAAGTTTCCTCTTAAAAAATGTTGATATTCAGTGAGGACCATACTAATCTGTGGGTATAAGGACAAATATCTATATAGTTATATAGTTATCATAGTTAGAGATTATGCTGGTTCAGTTAAATGGGAGTTTCAAGTTCTCCGTCAAGATTGATGACTTCATCAGCCCTGGGTGTTTACTAAATACTGGGTATGATTTCATATTGTTGAGCAGGCCTTACCTCTAACTGGAGAGATGTGGATTATGTAGCCAGAGGCTTTAGTGCATCCTGCCTGGTCCCGCAGCTGCTTATAAAATAATCACTTAGAGGGTTATATTAATTATAAATGTTTGGCCAATGGCTCAGGCTTATTACTAACTAGCTTTTTCAACTTAAATTAACTTATTTCTATTAATTTATATTTTGCCAGGTGGCTGTGGCATTATAGACTTCTGGCATCTTGCTCCTTGGGTGTCTGAATAGCCTCTCTCGGCTCCACCCTTCTTTCGCCCCCTATTCAATTTAGCTTTTCCACCTAGCAATATTATCCCCTGCCATAGGCCAAAGCAGCTTTATTCATCAACCAATAAAAGCAACACATATTCACAGCATACAGAATGACATCCTTCATCAGGGTATCCAAGTTACATATGCCACTGTGCTCCTGTTGGATTTTCATGACATGCTGGCCATTATTGTGGTTCATACACATCATAGCTGGACACAGTCTTCCCCAAGGAAGAACATACCAATTTGTTTTTCAACACTGAGTGGTTATCCCTGAAAATAGACCTAGAAGTAACATTATACAGACTGAGCAGATTGTATTTAGGAATATATATATATATATATATATATATATATATATATATATATATAGCAACAAATGCAAAAACAGATCATGAATATGAAATAGAGCAAGTAGGGGTACATGGGAGTCTTTGGAGGGAGAAAAGGGAAGGGGGAAATGACATTACTATATCAAAAAAATTTAAAAGAATAGCATGAATATTTCTCAAAATATTTGATAGAATCAAAACAAAAAGTGTTGATGTACTAAATCTTGGATTCTGCAGCTCTAATTCATTACACTTATGTAACTGAGCATTGCTCTTCTATTTTTAGATACCATATGATGCATCTGAAAATAGATTTTACCTACATGGCCAATGCATTTGAAAAATTTGACAGAAAGTTGAAATGAAGATGATTGGAATCGCTCCATATTTGTCAAGATATTTTGAGGCAAGTTAGTGAAAAAGACAGAGGATTTCTCTGTAACAAAATTGTATTTCCTTTTAAAGAGTTGTATGTGGAAGCCATATTTAGAACCTTGGTGACTAACTTTCATAAGTTCCTCATTTGGCTGCCTTGGCCTTGTTCTGAACAAGAAAGTCTGAATCTCGGAACTCCTAATATTTCTCTCTTCTTTTATTGAATCCTTGAGTGAAAAGAATAGTTTGAGGTGGCTGCTTCTTCTGAGTGAAAGGGGTAAATCTGTTGTTTATTTGTTTGTTAATTAGATATTGCTTTCACAACTCAAGTTTCCCACTCAAGTGCAGAGTATGAATACTTAATTTTTCTCATCTTCATAGACAGCAGTATGGAAAGACCTCTCTCTTGAAGTGGCTGGAACCAATTGAATCCACAGGGTCAAGCTTGCAGCCAACCATGTCAATGTCCAGATACAGAGATATGTGAAATTAGTATAACTGAAACATCTTAGCAAATAGTCAAGTACCTATAAGGTGCTCTTGCAAAAAATTTCTCAATCATATTCTCACAAAGAATTATCTGTTCTGTTTTCCACTTAGCTTGTGAAAGTTTAAAATTAAAAGTGAGATTGTTTATTATTTTAGATTATATTGCTGATAGAATGATAAGTTGGCTGTTATGCCAATATAGTATACAGTGGCTGCTGAAATTGTTTGATGTGAGTGCTCCTAATTTTCTTAATAAACTTCTCTGCCTTGTGGGATAAATCAACTATTATTTATATTGCTCTCAGGTGCTCAGAAACTTTGTCATGATTCATTTGGAGATTTTACTTTTTAAAGATCTCCTCAAGAAGAAAAGGAAAGAGATGAGGAAAGTATAAGTCATTGAACTGAAGATAAGACTAATAGAAGTAACTGCATATCTTAGAGAATAAGAAGAGGAGAATGGGCTATATAATAGTTCTTTTTTTACATCTCTGATTTTCAAAGTACTAAGTGAATGTACATGAGCAGTTTGCTAAATGGGTAACATCCCATAAAGGACACAAATACGTCTATATAGTTTTATTCTTAATGCTAGAGTTACCTATAACAAATGGGAACCTCGAGAAGGTCAACAGAAATATTTTTTTGTACTTTCCTTGGGAGGACCTGAGGTCCCCAAGAGAAGGTATGTGCATGCTTTTAAAAAATGGCATTGTATTTCTATGGAAAGGCAAAAACTGACTGATGGACTCATTATCAGAAACAGATATCCATAACAGGTGGTGACTAATGACAACAACTAGAACATGGTGGCCACGGAAAGTGACCTTAGTTTCTCTTAAGTATAAATGGCATCAGGAAAGGGTTTATTTGGCAGATGTAAGGGCTGAAGGATTTGGTATGGTGCAGTGCCCTTTAACATGTAACAGGCCAGATCATGATGGGGAAAATCTACAGAGACAACTGAATCAAGCTCTTGGGAACTCAGGAAGTTTAGATTGACATATGTTGAGCCTTCCTGGGACCTGAGTAGGCCCTCTGCATATGGGAGACAGTTGTGTAGCTTGGTCTCAGAAGGGCCCCTGGCAGTGGGATCAGGATCGATCCCTGGTGCATAAGCTGGCTTTTTGGAGCCCATTCCCTATGGTGGGACACCTTGCTCAGCCTTGATGCATGAGGGAGGGGCTTGGTCCTGCCTCAACAGAATGTACCAAGCTTTACTGACCCCTCATGGGAGGCCTTACCCTTCTGGAAGAGGGGATGGTGGTTTGGGGAAAGGAGGCTGGGGGGAAGAGAAGGAGGGATGAGAGGGAGAGCTTTGATTGGTATGTAAAATGAATAAAAAATTTCTTAAATAAAAAATTAAATTAAATATAACAGATGTGAAATTATGCTTATTATTCAAATGTGTCAAAGTAATGTATTTTCTTTATTTCCAGGGATGAATTCAATTTTTGACTTGCTTCTGTCTGCCTGTTACGAATTCATTAAATGAACTCACTGTAGACCTCTGTTCTTTTCCCAACATCCCTAGATGAAATCAGCCTGGCTCATGTTTTTGTGTCAGCTTGTCCCTCTACTCCCCCAGTCCTTGACCCAAACCTGCAGGTTCACAAGTCTTTAGCCTGTCAAGGAAAGGACACATTATCCTAGTTGGTTTGAGCCTATTGGTGATAGGATGGGAGAGGTCTGTTTCTCATCCTTCTCTTTTTGGCAAGAATAGTAACTGGAACTTGCCTGTTGGTACATATTTGGTTCCCCAGCAACACCTTGGCATTGCCTCTGAAGTTCCAGGCTCTTGGTAGGATAGTTGCAACATGAATATCATATATTCTTATTGACTCAAAACAACAACAAAAATTTATTTTTCTTGTGGGTTTGCAAAGTCAAATTGGGCCATCCATCTACAGGGTGATCAGACTGGCCCTAAAGGAAACAGGACCCAGAAGCAAACTTGAGTCTGCTCTGCTCATGGTTGATGGCAAAAATCCAGGAGACCAGAAACACATTGTCTCTGACCCACTCATGTTTTTCCCCATATTTCAGTACTAAACAAGTCAAAAATCCATTGTAATGCCTAGGAAGATGGCTCTGAGTAAAGGATTTACATTATAGACACAAGGACCTGAGTTCATGACCCTGAACTTTCATAAAGAATTTTGTGTGGTATTGCCCAGTTGTAATTCTAGTGTGGGAGATATGAAAACAGGCAGATTTCTGGCTCTGTAACCAGGCAGCCTGACCATAGAGCAAGTTACAGGCCAATGAAAAATAATGTCTCAAAATACAATTGGTAACATTCCTGAAGAATGAAATCCAAAACTGTCCCCTGGCATCCATATAAACCTTCACACAAATGTGCACACACAAACATGGACCACACACAAAAAAACACACACACAAACAAACAAACAAAATACCAAAAACAAAATATTGATGCAATATCCAAAGTACTTCTGGAGAAATGGAGCAAGGGGTGGTAGGACTAAACAAATGATAAAATGTGATCAAGCTCTGTCAACAAGTTCCTCTTGAAATTCATATCCAAATATAAATAAAAGCAAGGATCAGAAAATTATATGACATATCAAAACACCATTTTTCTTGAAAAATTAGATAACTTAGAGATATTGACGGGGCTCTATGCCAAACAATAGACTTCTAAGTAGCCAAATCGAGTGGTAAATATGTTCTCTTTTAATAAGAATTCTCCAAAGAGATTCAACCAATAGATCACAAATGATTTATAGAAAATCAACAGATGATAGTAGATAGGTAAGATGGAGAGATGATAAATAGATAGATGATAGATAGATAGATAGATAGATAGATAGATAGATAGATAGATAGATAGTAGATAGATGAGAGATAGTAAGATAGTAAGATAGATGGATGGATGAATAAATGGATAGATGCATGGATGGATAAAACATAGAGGAAAGGTAGATATATAAATACATGGACAGAGATAGGCCAGTATAGGTGGAGACAGAGATCGAGTTCTATCAGAGGAGGTATTTTTTAGGGACTTGGCTCACATGATTATGGGAGGACCAATCAGTACAATAATATACTTTCTGCCCACTTGAGAACACAGGGAACTCTTAAGAGTATCTCCTTCTACTTCTAAAGGCTCAGAAACAATGAAGCTAATATTACTTACTATAAAGCCTGAGAGAAGTACTGGGAGGTAGATGGACAGAGATATTCTTTGCAAAGTGAACCCTAAAGAATTTAGACTTTAGGTGCTTAAGAGCAGAAAGAGTGCGTCCCAACTCCAAAGGAGAGTGAGAATGTGAGCAAGTTTTCCTTTCCTCTGCCTCTGTGCTCAGCCTGGCTCCACAGTCAGTTACATTGGTGCCTACATAATGGTGAAAACTGACTTCTTTTTTTAAAATTATTTCATTGACTTAGTCTCTTTCAGAATCACTTTTCTAATATCTCAATGAGGTTGGTAATAAAAATTAACCATCCCACCTACCCAGAAATCTAGGCCCAGTAAATGTAACCTGTAGCCTTAGTTTTCCTGCCTTGCCCACAGTCAGGACATATCTTTTTCACCTGCCAGTCCCACAGCCACTCAGACCCGACCAAGTAAACACAGAGACTTATATTGCTTACAAAGTGGCAGGCTTCTTGCGAACTGTTCTTATAGCTTAAATTAATCCATTTCCATAAATCTATACCTTGCCATGTGGCTCGTGGCTTACCGGCATCTTCACATGCTGCTTGTCTTGGCAGCGGCTGGCAGTGACTCCTTCTGCCTTCCTGTTCTTTCTTTCATCCTCTCTGTTAGTCCTGCCTATACTTCCTGCCTAGCCACTGGCCAATCAGTGTTTTATTTATTGACGAATCAGAGCAACACATTTGCCATACAGAACATCCCATAGCAGTAACCTTTCTGTTTAATTAAGGAAGTACTATGTAGGCATCACTGAAATAAAAGAATCTAGGATAGGACAGCACCTGTCAATAGGCATTTCTAAATTCTCAACATTCCTCCACATGGTTCTGATACCCTTTGTCTTTGGGAAAGAAACAAGACATGAAGAACATACGTCTTTTCTCCCAGACTTTCTTCCCTTGATTATTTGGAAGTGTTCACTACATGTTGAAATTTTGATACACAGGTAGTATCCTTCTAAGATCGCTCAACTCACCACCCAGCAGGTCTATGCTGGTAAAATTTTTTTCATGCCTAGATAAGCATCTATCAGGGAGAGGACACAATGGTATAGCACCAGTTTTCTGATGGAAGACAGACACATCTGTTAGGAGACTTATCCAAACTGTTTTCAAACACATGGGAGCAGTGATGAAATACCAATTCACTATGTGTGTATGTGTTATGTGTGCATGTGCTCATACATACACAGAGAGGTGTATGTGTGTTTGGGGGGAGAGCGACCTCATTTGTCTTATGTGGAGCAGTGTGCACTTTGTTTTTAAAGTCAGGGTCTCTCACTGAACCAGGAGCATGCCAGTTCAGCTTGACTGGCCATCAAGTTATCTCCATTCCTAGTGCTAGAGTCATTGACCTGCACTATTGCACTAAGCTTTTTAACTATGGGTTTCAGGGATTGAACTCAAATCACCATGCTTTTGTGGCAAGCACTTTACATATTATGCTACAGTCCCAATCCACAGGTTCACATTCAATTTAATAACCCTCAAGAGCAGAGAGAGTTTTCACTGCAATGCCATCTATCTGCCTTTTTCTGCTCACAGAGTTTGTTCTAGGGCTAGGGAATCAAATGTGTCATCTACACAGTGTCTTCATAGTATAGTATGTCATCTACACAGTGTCTTCATAACACTATACAACACCTCATAGTTCATAGAAGATTGTAACATTTTCAATTTCAGCTTTAATATTTGGAAATTTTCCTATCATGATACTAACAAATTTTGCTTTTATTGTTACTTTTCCAAGTCTAAGCATAAAACTATATTCAAGAGAAATAGATAGGATTCATTTCTTATCCATGTAGCATCCGGAATCCTTCCATTTAGAAGCTACACATACTTCCTTCATTTGTGTATTATTTTTCCACTTTTCAAATGTTTCTTGACTGTCAAATAGTGTTGGTAAGACAGGATAGTCCAACATGATCAAGATAATAACACATACTGATTTTGATGATTTATTTTCTCTAATTAAATATTTTCTTTCAATGATTGTAAGAATTTTAAATGTATAATATATTTTTGTAACTGTCACATACTTGCAATTAAGGAAATAACAAAATTACCTTCAGCTAGCATAACATATTTACTATTGGTATATTAAAATATCTGCAATAATTAAAGCATAGTGCAATGTATAAAACAAGATATAGGAGTTCCTTGCTGTGTTCTTCTTGAGCTAGTGGTGCTATATATGAAATACTGAAAGATATTAATAGGAGAGATTCTAGTAAATTTGTCCAATAATGTATATACTCCTTTTCTTTATTTTCTTTTTATATCTGTTTTTCTGCTTTATTCATTGGGCTTCATTTTCCACCCCCAAGAAATAATTATGTGGGTTACAGTCTCAGTAATTATATTTGTAAATAATGCCACTAAATCCAGTTTTGAAAATATTTTTGTTGAGACTTTATCCTTGTGCTATAAATCCCATTGTTTCCACACTAGTTTCCACAGGGACTATATCAGTTTGTACTCATACCCACAATGAATAGGTTTTCCTGTTACCATGCATCATCAGCCGCATGAACTTATTTATTTTTGATCTTGGCCATTCTGACTTGGGTAAGATGAAATCTCAAAGTTGTTTTAAATTTCATTTCCCTGCAGGCTAAGAATGTTAACATAACATTTTAAAATTGTTTCTCAGCCATTTTTATGACATCCTTTGAAAACTCTACTATTGGATTACTTTTATTGGATGGATGGTTCAGTTTATAAAAAGGAGCCTATACCTAGCATTAGATTGTTATCAATGAAAGGAGAAGTGGGGCAGTGAGAGATAAATAATGCACATGATAAGATAATACAGAAAAGAAAATCCAGTCTCCATTTCTATTGCACTTAACAATCACTGGTCCTGTGCTCATCACTTAATTCAATATTAAGTTCATTTAAGCCTTTTGTGATCTATGTTCCAACCAGTTTGCTAGGGGAACTTACTTCCATATACACAATGTTACACTGTAGCTAGAATTTTCCTGCCTTGCTCACAGTCAGGACAAATCTTGGTCACCCACCAGTCCCACAGCCACTCAGACCCAACCAAGTAAACACAGAGACTTATATTGCTTACAAACTGTATGGCCGTGGCAGGCTTCTTGCGAACTGTTCTTATAGCTTAAATTAATCCATTTCCATAAACCTATACCTTGCCATGTGGCTTATGGCTTACCGGCATCTTCACATGCTGCTTGTCCTGGCGGCGGCTGGCAGTGACTCCTTCTGCCTTCCTGTTCTTTCTTTTATCCTCTCTGTGAGTCCCGCCTATACTTCCTACCTAGCCACGGGCCAATCAGTGTTTTATTTATTGACGAATCAGAGCAACACATTTGCCATACAGAACATCCCACAGCATTACTACCTCAACTTCTCCTTTTATTTAATAGAGTCCATTCCTCTTCTAAGAATTTTAATCTATTTGTAGATTGCCTCAACTTTATTTGTTATTTTAGCTTCAAATTGCTAGGATGACAGTTTTTCCAAGGAGTTTCAGTGGAGAGGATACAAAGATAAAACTCAGAGAACACTGAGGTACAAAAGCTTGCAATTGAGATAAAGGAAATAAATGAGTGACAATGTTTTATTACATGAAGTTTAAACATTGTTTTCCAAATTTATCAAAAAAGAAAAACTTACTTTATCATAGGAAAAGTAAAAATACAGATCTTTTTCATGGCTGTGAAATAGCTTAGTTTGTAGAGTGCTTGTCAAACATGCTGGAAGTTCTGGGTTAAAAACCTCAGCACACCATAGAACAGAGTATGTGCAAACTGGAGAGGAAAAGGGTGTGATTAAAAGTTCCAGGCCATTTTTCTGATACACAGCAAGTTTGAGATTAGACAAAGATACATGGAACCCTTTCTCAGTAAATATAATAATAATAATAATAATAATAATAATAATAATAATAATAAATATATAGGATTTTAAGTAAGAAAAGTAGTTTACCCAATGAAATTAAATATTTTGAATCTTTGCTGGATTGTAATATGCTTTAAAAACCAATTATTCTAAAATTTAAGTGACTTTGATTATTATCAAAATATTACTGTTAACTATTTTTATAAATATTAGATTAACAATGCAAAATATTTTTATTAATTTTTCTCTGAAAATTTAATGCAGTGTGCTTTGAGCATATCACCCCCAACATCTCTTGCTAGCATCATCTCTACTCTTCCATGCCAATCCTTCTCTACTTTGAGATTTTTTTCTTATTTCTTCTTTTCTCTATTAAGTCTAGTTTTTTTTTGCCTAGCCAGTCTTGGGTTTCTGGCCTGACATGGTGTTTGGTCAGGCTATCAGAAGTCACATCATTAAATAAAACTGATACTCCTTCTCCCAGTAGCTCTCAAATTCCAATAGCTCTTCAGCTAGTGATGGGACTGTGTGTCTACTCTGTACTAAGACATTTCTGGGATGGAACTTGAAAAGACCTTAAACATCCTCTTACAGTCACTGTGAGCTAATATTTGCATCTACCCTGTTATGTATGGGGGATAAAACTGTTCCCTTGATATTATCTACTACCTCTGGGTCTTGTAGTATTTCTGCCTTCCTGTCTTCCACTAAGATCTTTGAAACTTGAAGGGAAGAGTGTTATACGAATGCCTAATAAACACTAAATTTGATAATTTGGGGAGTCCCTGTGTTGATGTCCATCTGGTGAAAAGAAAAGTTCTTTTGATGAGACATGAGAAATGTTCTGATTCATGGATATAACAATGGGCCATTAGAAAACATTTTAATATATGTCTAGTTAGTAGATTAATAGTATTGAGTTTTCCCCTATGACCTATCTAGCTAAGGGTTCTTCACCCTTTCAATAGTGACAGGCATGGCTTTTTCAGGGAGAAGGAATTTGATCAAAGTAGAATGTGGTTGATTACTCTCATAACATTTGTTTCACTTTTGTATAAGTGGGCTCAAGTTATCTATCTAGGCAGTCTTTGTTGTAATTTGAAGAATCCTCAGCTGAGTAAGCGTGGGGCTTATCTCTTCTCCAGTAGCTTTTATATCACATTCCAGCATCCTGAACCAGGAGGAATGATGTTTCCATATTCTTAATGCTTCCATATACTACAACTCAAGTGTCTGGTTTCTCAGCAATAAGGTCTTATTGTCAATATCTGGAGTGGGGGTAGAGGGTCACAGAGAGGAGTATTGGAACTGTGGAAATTGTTTGTTGTTTTCAATAAGAAGTGTATATATGCTGATGATGGGAACTGCCACTTCCAGGCTCCCTTTCTCATTATTAAAGATAATTTAGGAAATGCCACTTTATATACTTAAGACATATTGAGATTATTGAGCTTTGAATTGTATTTTAATCAAAATGGCCCATTATTAGTATGCCACTCTCCTGAAATGCTTAGGTTCCATGTCTTAGTTATGCAGGTAGAAGGCTTAAGAAAATGTACAGAGCTATGAGAAAAGAAATGAACTAATATTATTCATATTTATTATCATTTATTTTTATTATATTGCTTTTTATTTTACCAATTGCTTTATTCTGGATTCAAAAATTCAGTCTTATTCCTTTTCTACCTTATTATTTATGTATATGAATAAGAAATATGTTTCAATTATTTATTTTACAAAAGCTAGTTTTATGTACTTCCTTTGAAATCAACATAACTGCCTTATCTCCTGTTAAGCCAATATCCTTGGATTTAATGAAAACTTGTCAGAACATGCACTCAAGAATTTAGCATTTAATAACACTATAAATTTTCTTCTGGTACTAATTCTACTTTTGATATGTTATAATAAATCAAATTTGTGTTCTTTTCCATTAAACCAGATAAAGCAAAGAAATTATAAGTACAGAGAACTGAAGAACTTTAAATTATCTTTATATTTCTATGTCTTGATTTTAGACAATGGTGTTGACTATAGGCTTCAATACAGAAAAAAATGAATTTTTCTCAAGAGTGGTTTATCCTTAAGTCACTATGAGGTTTCTTACTCTGTTATCTTGAGAGTTTTGATTTAGAAGAGTTCACATCCAAAAAATGGAATTCTCTTAAATTTTACTATTTGTAGCACATTTATCGACAGATATGAAATCATGTAACAATATTTGACTGTTCTTTCATATGATAATCTTCAAGACAATCACCTTCTCTTGTAGCTCTGCTGTATACTTACATTCTTTTATAAACTTCTTATCATCTCCAGTTATTGAAATATAGCCTAGCCCTTGTCTTTTCTTCTATAATTTGTGTATTCTCAGTTCTTTCAAGTGATCTTCATATGATCTTTTAATGTCCTGACTATGGGTGGCTGTGATGACTGTACAAATGAGCTCTATGTTATCAGAGTATTGGACTGAATGTCATTTAAGAGATAGAAATAGTGTAATTCCTCTCATCTCCATTATTTAAGTAACTATACCATTCCCTAATATAAAACAGAGAAGAAGAATGAATGATCACACTAAGCTTATATTTCAGTAAGACATAGAAGGGAATTTTAGTGGTATGACTTCACTGAAATATCCCTAACTCTGTGATCTTCTTATGTACACAAATATAAACCAAAGCTGCATTGCCCTTACAGTTGAACACATCATAATTTCCAAGATAAGGACATACAACAGTAGAAATTTGCTGAATATCTGAACTAAAAGTTAACAGGAAAAGTTAACCACACCTTGTAAAGAAGGAATGCTTAATCAAAATTAGATTGATGCATTGTTTTCCTCTGTCCTGGTCTGAGACTAGGCTTTCATTTTGGTTGGATAGTTCTTCAGTTGTTTTATTTCCTATTTATCTATGGAACAGCTGATTCTGAACACTTTGAGTTTTTGAAAGTGATGATTGTGAAACAGAAAATTAATATCCAGGAGATACACGATGGAACTACGAAATTTGAGTTATTGTTTGACTCTACCTTCAGAGCAGACAATTTTATTGTTTGTTGATAATCACTTCAGTTGGATTTGAATTAAGCAATGTTTACACAAGTTCTTATTCTAAGATATTGACTTTCCAGACACCCTGGCTCCAAGAACCCAAATTATGCTACCAAAAGTTATAAAAGACTCTTCATTACAGCTATATATTAGTAGCCCACATAAAAACAACTCTTCTATAAATATGGATTTAGACCGTACTTTGGTTGATTATATTTGTTGTGTCTCAGCAAAAGCATTGTGTGTGTGGTCTTGGTTTTGGTCAAGCATTTACTAAAAAGATGTTGAAAGCAAAGCACTGTGTTGTAAACACTTCTGAGAATTACTAAAGTTTACTATAGCATTTATATCTGAAAGATTCGTAAGTGGTATACCTTTGGTGTGAGATATTTCAGATATGGACACAAGTAGTGATACAGCTTCACATGTTCCAATAGATTCCCATGTTTCCATGAGACATTGGATAGGGATGATACTATTTATAGTATTAGTTCTTTCATTGAAGGCTGCTAAAGCCCCTTAGCCCAGATTTTCTGGAAAAAAAAAATCCTGTTATAGGAAATGAGTAGTGGGAAAGTGTAGGTTTGATGTAGCAGAGGAGAGGAATTTTTTTTCTGGTGCTTGGCTCATTCCCCATACCTAGGCATAGAAATGATTATGCAGAGTAAACACAGCTACAGTTACTTTTGGTTCCAAGTTTTCTGTGTGGCCATTCTCTTTTCATAGATTCATAGTAACACTAAATATTGAGACAATGGGTTGCCTCCAAGTAGCACCTAATTATCTATACCCACTCAGGGATATATATTTTTTAATTAACTTTTTGTAGATAGGTCTTACTATGTAGCTCAGGTTGGCCGTTCTCCTTTCAAGTACTTTGATTATAGGTATGTGTAGTTATGTGATCTATGTGTGCCCTAATAAAATTTGCCTGAAGATCAGAGCACAGAATAAGCAACAAGATTAAATATAGATGCCAGACAGTGGTGGCACACACCTGTAATCCTAGCATTTAGGAGGCAAAGATACTGGATTACATAAAATTGACTCAGTCTAAAAGAGAAATAAAGGCCAGGCAGTGGTGGCACACACCTTTAATCCCAGTGCTTGGGAGTCACAAGCCCTTAATCCCAGCACTTGAGATCTCACACCTTTAATCCCAGTATTTGGGGAGCACACAAGCCATTAATCCCAGCACTAGGAAGGAAGTGATGGCTGGGTGGAGAAAGATACATAAGGCTTGAAGAGACAGGAACTAAAAGCTTTCTTCCTGGAGAACTTTTTAGGCTGAGGAGTCCTAGAGGTAAGATGTTCCTTTGTCTCTCTGATCTTCAGGCAAATTTTATTAGGGTACACAATATATAACCATACTTGTGCTCACATTTTTCTGTTTAATCAAACAAAGTCCATACATCCTAAAGGGAAAAATGTATCTAGTAGAATCAACAGAAAGAAAAAGGTTGCAATTTCATCTTGGAATACAAATAGATCTCAGGTTTGATCAAGAACCTTACACTACTGCAATGTCTGTTTTTGAATGAAGGTCATGAACCCAGTGATGGTTACATCCCACTGCCCACAGTAGCTGTTTTTGATATATTACATATTACTAAAATGCCTGAGTCATCATTTTGAATATCATATGTTATATTTGCACAGAGAGGTTATGGAGCTTTAATCAGATATGGAACCAAGGGAGAAACAGTGCTAATAAAACCTTCTTTGCTATCATTGATCCATATCACAGACACCAGTGCATAAATGTTTGCATCCATTCCACTCTTCAGTCCTTCAGCAGTGTGTAGTCATCTGGAATAGATAATCAATTCATTTACTTAATAATAAACGATGACATATTTTCACTAAAATATCATAAGTCAGAATTCAGTCACTGTTTAGGAAACAAGATGGATTAGCTACTTCAATGAAAATAGGTGTGACGTGTAGCAGAAGGTGTCATTTACACACTTGAATAATAGCAAAAGATGACAAGTGGCACAGTAAAGTAGCATTATTTATCTGTAGAGATCCTTTAAATTATGTTGAGTACAATACTGTTAATTGTTGCATAGTAACATTTTATTTAAATTGAAATACCCTCTCCTGAAGGGGTTTGGGGGACTTACTAGTCTCAGAAAGCTATGAAAATTTACAAGATTCCTAAAGTGGGTGAAGCTTAACAGATTCATGAAGCCACTCCCTGAAGTTGTATAAGCAGTAAAGAACTTCTTAGTAGAGGACACTCTGGTGAGGCACCACACAGACTGGGCCTAGAACAGCATTTACTCAGCTTTGTTAGTTACCCTTGCCAGGGCAAACTTTTCACTTATTCACCTGGGTTCCTCTTGTTCCTAATTTTAAGTCCACTAAACTTACTGATTCATCCACCTAGACTTGCGTAGAGTTATTTATTTAGTCTGTCATTGGCCTGCTATTTTTAGTGACCAGAGACATTTTTCCATGTCCCTCAAGGAAAAGTCACACAATAGAATCCTAAAATTAGATTCCCAATACCTCTTTCTAAAAGGAAGGGCTCATAGTCAATAGCCTCTTTTCCTTGATTCGCAGGATGGCTAGCAACTCTTTTACTTTCTGGTCCTTCCTAATTAGTAACAATATAACAATACACCAATTGTCTATATCTCTTAGCTGCCTTTTGATCTGGCCCAGGAGGCTTTTGTTCCATAATGAATTTATACCCAAAAGTGTCCAAAATGTCCTGGAAGCAGTTCTATCTTTTTCTAGGTTCTTCAAAAAGAAAGAGCTGTTACAGATCTAGAGCCAAGGCAAATTTTAGACAAGGCCAAAATTTGAAAAACTTATAATCAGCACTATTTTGATCAAAGAAAACACTTCACAAAGAAAGCACAGACAACTAAAACATTCTCCACACCAAGTTATTTAATTTAATACAAATATCAGCATCAAGAAATAGTCATAGGCTCTAAAGCTCAGGAACTAGAACAGCTTAGGACACCTTTATCTGCTCTGTTAGGTTTAGGCGGAGTTTTTCATCAAAAATTGCTTTAAGAATCAAATATTAATTTCATATTGATTCCATCACCAGGATATTATTTATAAGTTCACCATGACTTCTATCCAAAAACCATAGGCTGAGAAATGAACTGTTTCATGGCTCTGGATATTGGTGAGTTTGGATCCTCCTGAAGGCTATGAGTGTCTACCTCTTATAGGTGTCTCCTCTACACAGGTTCTAGGGTTTATTGGGGGCTCTGAGGATCAATCTGGTATATGACTCTCTTCTACCTAGGTTCTCTGGTGTGCTGTGGGTTGTGAAGGTATGCCTCTTTTATCTAGTATCCTGGAGTCTCTTGTCTATGTTTGATACCCTGTGCTTATAATACATCATCTTTCATCCCACATAATATTCAACGCACATGTTTACGTCCAAACCTCTCTGTCTTATGAGGACATTCTTCATATTGGCTTACAAGCCCACTCTATTTCCTAATAAATTAATACTCTGTGCCAGTATTTCAAAATTCAATAGGCAATATAACCCAACCTAATAATGAATAGTATGTGATATTATATTATGTGTACATATATAGTTTATGCTTTAGTGAATAGTTTATTTTCAGTGATATGTACTAAATCATATATACTAAATCATAATCTGGCAACTCAGGAAAAATAACTCATTCTGTGTCAGTATTAGCACCTATAGCATCAAAATCCACAAGTTCTGTTTGCATCTCATATTAAGGTTCCCTTCTCTCATGGCTTACACCCCATCCTTCAAAAATTGATTCTGACGGATTTTCTTTTTTTTAATTAAAATTTTTTTAAATTCATTTTACATACCAATCAAAGATCCCCCTCTTCCCTCCTCCCACCCCTCCAGCCTCCCCCTCCCAACCCATCACCCATTCCCTCCTACAAAAAGGTAAGGCCTCCCATAGGGAAGTACATTTAGTAGAGGCAGGTCCACGCCCCTCCCCCTGCCTCTAGGCTGTGCGAGGTGTCCCAGACCCTGATGGATTTTCAAAGCAAAGAGGAGGGTTTCACCATCTTCTGCTTTAAAGCCTATTTGTATATTTGGCTTACATATTATTCATATTTTTGTTTATCTTTGGGTTTCTTCTTTGAAGACTTTCCAGCCATGAAGAATGTTGTGGGATAACAAGGGAAAGCCCAAATGAAAGGAAACTAGTGGTTTGGCAATTTAAAATCATTTAGAAATAGCCTTACTGAAACATCCTTCCACTGCCATGTTCTGACTTGTTTTCATATCCTTCATTATCTCAGGAGAAGCCTGCAGCTACTTAGCTGTGAAGTCTAGCTATCATAAGGAAGACAGCACAGAGATGCTTTTACTTTAGGGTGCTGTGCATTTGCTGATCATGGGGTAATTAAAACCCAAACTCAGCTCATATTGTAGATAGCCAGTCAGAGGAGAGAAGGGAACAGGGAAACAGTGCCCTTATGTTTTTATCTGATAATGAGGACTTCGTTTCCATGGCAGTTGTGAGATCACATCCACAGTAATGGACTGTTAGACCAGAATTTGACATCTATGCAAACTTCTGACAGTCTTTCCTTTCATTAGACCCTTTTAAATGCTCCATTGAAGACATGGTGATTTAGGCTGGAGCAGGGGGGAGAGTGAGGGATGGAGAGCAGATAGAGCTTGGTTGAAATGAAATGGTGGCCAAATTATCAGATTTCTTGTTGAGAATATTAGCAGTGCTTATCCTGTGAACAAATAATAACAATGATCCAAGCCACATAAACACACAGTAAAACTAAAGGTCTTTCAAGTGGAAGAAGTTCTTCTACTTGATATAGTTTGGAATTTATGAAATAGATGTTACTATGTCTGAGGTATACTGATGTATTTGTATATTTGTATATATAGATTATAGATTGATGAATAGATAGATAGATAGATAGATATGATAAATTTTGGATGAAAAATAGATACACAATAATAAAAAAATATCATGTAAAGTTATCACAAATCGTAGATTATTCCCTGCTTCTCTTAGGAAGAATTTGGTCTCCTAATTGTTGTTTCTCCAAAGTGCTTCTAATAGTTTTGTTGTCTGAAAAGTTTTTCCAGGGGACATTCAACACATTCCCCCAAGGAAGGGAACTCACAGCAAACTGAAATAACAATTATACTAGAGTCAAACTTGCTGAACCAATGAATCATTATTGTGGTTCCTAATGGGGTATGAGTGAGCAGCTACTCACAGAAGCAGGGATGACCTTAGAAAGAACAGTTAACATCACTGAAAAGCAAGACCAACACAGTTGACAACTGAAAAGCTGCATCTCTGGTGCCCTCGGCACTTCTTGCTGTTAATTTGGTGAGTCCTGGAGATATCCTCTCTCCAGAGTCTCCTCCCAGCAGTTCTTTACTGCCTCCATATAAAACCAGAGAGGGTCAGTCATGAGTCTTCCTCGTTTCAGCTTTCTCAGACACATGACATTTGTTTGCCCCCCTCTGTCTCATGAGCCTTTTTCCTGGAGAAAATATTTGATCCAGAAGGAACTGAGATGTAATACTGCTTCTTCTGCAGATTTTGTTAAGTATCCTTTGTTGACTATTGGACATTAATTCCAACAACACCACACTATGCAGCCATGGAACTCATTTCTTTCATTGATTTTTCTCTTTGAAGATTAAACTTCAGTTGGCTATAGAAAAAAAGCCAAGGCCGGGCGTTGGTGGCGCACGCCTTTAATCCCAGCACTCGGGAGGCAGAGCCAGGCGGATCTCTGTGAGTTCGAGGCCAGCCTGGGCTACCAAGTGAGCTCTAGGAAAGGCGCAAAGCTACACAGAGAAACCCTGTCTCGAAAAACCAAAAAAAAAAAAAAAAAAAAAAAAAAGAAAAAAAGCCAAAACAAAAACAAACAAACAAAAAAACAGTATTTCCTCCACCTTGTACAACTGGCTCAAAATTACATACATAGTCTGAATGACTCCCATCAGGTTTAGGCTAAGTTGTAGAAATGGAAAATCTATGAAGCCATTAATGTATAAAATTACTATATTCTTTGATTTTTAGTCTCTGCTATTTTCACATAAATGACCATCTAATCTCAGGCTGATTACTAATTTCAATAGACTTCTTTACCCCAAGCTGAGTCATTGAATAAAATTTACACCCCTGGTTCTCCTTGCATCATCATAGCTGATAGTTTTGTCATTTGGAAGAAAGAAAAGAAACAAAAATTAACCCTGATATTTTGTGGTAGTGTGGCTTTAAATTTCTGACATATCCCAAAACTGTGTTGATACTGCTTCCACAAAGTACAGTTTGCTTCTCAAAAACACTCCTGCTCACCTGTCTGCCTTATTTTTTAGTCTCAATTTCTCCTGTTTTGTTTTTATTTTACTTTATTCTAAATATCTTCTTCCTGTGTTTTACTGCTGTTTAAAATTTAATAGCATATCTCAATTTTCTGGCTGAAACACTTGTACCTTGTGTTCATCATTGCCATTCTTGATGTGTTCTGCCTATATGGAAAGCTAACTTTAGGATGTCACAATTCATTCATTAGAGATGAATTTCCTTCCATTAGACCTTATTGGTACTTCCTATAGCCGTCTATCCTGAGAAGTACATATTTTATTATTTTCCAACTAACCATCTACATCAGGCTCCAGTCCCCTAGCAGGACCCTGGACTAGGCAAATTCTAAGTTTTACTGCCCATTCATTTAAGTTTATTTGTCTTGGTCTTATCATGGTGGTTTACAAGATAGTTCACACAGACTTAGGTAAACTAATTTAGGGGTGTGTGTGTGTGTGTGTGTGTGTGTGTGTGTGTGTGTGTGTGTAAACGCACATATATCTGCCTGTGAATATGTGTATATGCCTAATACATTTTTAAGTAAGTCATTCAAGAATGATTAAGTTTTCTACTTTAGTTAGCTTTAGCTCCATGAGTTTATTTTCATTGCATCTGCACTTGAAACAGCCTAAGTTTCTTCTGTAATTTTCAAATTAAATTATATTTTATTAGTTGAAACCATGATATCTCCCTCTGTTTGTTTACATTATTAATGTCGGTCTTCAAAGAGATCTCGAGCCATTAATTACAGTTGAGGCATGCAGATTGGGCCACCCATGCAATTGTTTGTTTCCTCAACCATATTACTTTGCTACTGTAAAAATGAGAGCCAAATTATTCTTATCCCAGACTAGAAGATTGCAGAGCATCATGTGAGGTTAGCATGATAGATCAAAGGGATCTACTGGATGTGTTATTGTTCATTTCAAATTACAAAACCAATAGTTTGTACTGTGGCTTTCACTGTTCTTGGTAGGTGAGCTGATTAAAAAGTATACAGCACCAGTGTGGTTCTCCATAAGATTTCATTCTGGGTAAGTGAAAAGAATGAACCTTTCCTTTGTGAATGTTTCAAAAAGTTGTTTCAAAAATCTTATACTAAAACCGAAAATATATATACTTGTTCATGATCCACACTGTTCAGTAAAGTCTTTGTTTGATCTCTCTCCCTTTTTAAAAAAATCCCATGCTGTGATAGTTTGAATGTAATGGGCTCCCATAAACTCATAGGGAATGGCCTTATTAGGAGATGTGGCACTGTTGGAGGTATGGCCTTGTTGGAGGAAGTATGTCACTGTGGAGATGGGCTTTGAGGTCTCATATGTGCTCAAGCCACACCCAATATCTCAGTTAGCTTCCTGTTGCCTACAGATCAAACATATGAGAACTCTCAGCTCCTTCTCCAGCATCAGATGGTCTGGCTGCATACCACCATGTCCAGCCATGATGATAATGGACTAAACCTCTGATACTATAATTCAGCCCCAATTAAACATGATTGCTGTAGTCATGGTAACTCTTCACAGCAATAGAAACCCTAACTAAGACATATGCCTATACATCCATCATTGTCATAAGTGTCTGAAGTTATCTATTGTCCCCCAATTGTAACTCACACAATAAATCACATGACTTTTTTCTCTACTTGTAGCCCTGTTAATTTCTCTCTGGAATATGTCCTCTTGTGCTCTTTGTCCACCAGTGTTACTCACCTTATGGATACATGAATAAATGACACTTCCTAAGGAGAAGCCATAGACCTCCCTTCTTAAATCTTTTTTTTTTTTTTTTTTTTTTGGTTTTTTGAGACAGGGTTTCTCTTTGTAGCTTTGCGCCTTTCCTGGATCTTGCTTTGTAGACCAGGTTGGCCTCGAACTCACAGAGATCTGCCTGCCTCTGCCTCTCAAGTGCTGGGATTTAAGGCATGTGCCACCACCGCCGGGCCATCCTTCTTTAAATCTTATCCACATGTTTCTTTTTTCCTTTTTCTTTTTTCTTTTTCTTTTTTTTTTGTTTTTTTGTTTTTTTGTTTTTTTGTTTTGGGGGCAGAATCTTTCTGCAGATTCATTATGGCTTTGAATTTACAGCAGTCCCCTGATCTCAGTAACCTGACTGTATGGACATTTTGTTTGGGCTTTGTTTGCTTGTTTTATTTTTATTTTATTTTGCTGTTGCTCAAGGGTTAGCCCTGGGCCTCCTGTGTTCTAATCCAATATTCCATTGTGGCCTCAATCTCATGCTTTAGCTGTTTTGCTCTCTACTCACACATTCTGCGTTGCCTTATCATATGCTTTAGCAGTTTACCTTTTCCAAGAGTCTATTTTTCCTCAAAACACATCATAATGTGTGATTAACTTTATTACTCTCTTAAATCACATTATATATTTTCTACCCTAGAACAAAAGTCCCATGACAACAAATCTATTTGTTTTGAGACCTCTGGTATCAAAAGGGAAACTTTGTTTCACAACTGAGAGAAGACCAGGCTAAGCCAAAATGTGGGAGGATAATGACTCAGGTGAAGACATATTGAGAAAATATGAGGAGTATCTTTCTCCCTAATAAGCCATGGAACCAAAAAAACTCAAATCCCCATCTCTAGGGACAGTTTCTAGTAAATGCTTTCTACTGGGCATGCTCACTGACGTCTGCATTCTCTCCCTTTAGAAAGCATAATTTTGCAGCTCCCTTTTCTTTCCAGCCCCGTCAGGAAGCCTGCATATCCATCTCAGTATCTAACCCCTATTTCCAACAGACTGTTGTTACTTTTTTTGGTTTTTCGAGACAGGGTTTCTCTGTGTAGCTTTGCGCCTTTCCTGGAACTCACTTGATAGCCCAGGCTGGCCTGGAACTCACAGAGATCCTCATGGCTCTGCCTCCCGAGTGCTGGGATTAAAGGCATGCGCCACCACCGCCCAGCTGCAAGTTAAGTCTTCTTACAACAACATCCATTTTTAGAATCCGTGGAGCTATGGTACTCAAATGAGAAGGTTCCCTGATGGCTCAGGAGACAGATATACAACAATTTCTAGCCATATAGCTCAGAGTAACAGCTCCATCTAATGACAAAGCTTGTTCTTCTCTAAAATGAGGCTTGGCACTCATCCTGATATCCCAGCTCTGGGTTGTGGAACAAGACTTTACCATGAAACAACTAATATTGTACTTTACACCATTCTTTATTGTTTGCTAAACTGTTGTACAAATTAGGGGACTTAAGGCATTACAATATTTCTATAAAAAGAAGTAGTCTGAAAACAGAGAAGAGAAAAGAAATAAGGTAACCTAATTGTTACTACTCTCAGATAATTATAGAAATTTTAGAAATATCTAGTCCAATGGCATTCCTTAAACTCCAGTAAACACACATGAGAATTCTCACTCTACTGTTCAATGAAAATTCTTTCCTACAATGTAGTAAAAACCAAACCAACACAAATCTAAGTTTTCTAAAATTAATTCTGATAATTATTACATTTTTTTCATTCATCATATACCTTTAAGTTTTCTCCCACCATTAATATATATATATATATATATATATATATATATATATATATATATATTTCTTGTAAAGTACATGATAATGATAATTAAGGACCCTTATAAAATATTAACAGTTATGTGTAAACACAATTTAGAAATAAATAATGCTGTCCTTATGGATTATTTCTTCCCCATCTCTTTGTAGGTATGATTGGTCTCCTCTCTATTGCTGCCTCCACCACTGCAAACTTTCCTTTCTACCCATGACAATACAATATTTTAGTGGGCTACAATAGCTAGCACAGCTATCGCTATTACTTTGCTGAAATTACAAGTTTTTTCCAACAATGATAACTCATGGATGGACTAATGGGATTTCACAAGGCTATTTATGGCTGGAAAAGGCTATAAAAGTATGGAGGAAGTCCTCTAATGAAAATTAATGATTCCATGTGACTACAAGTTGACACATACTAGTCATCTGATGCATTTTCTATTTTTGAAATAGAATATCAAAATTTCCATGACAGTGTCATAGTATGTACAACATGACAGGTTAATTTTTTTTTATAATAAACAGGGAGATAACTGTAAAAACAAAAACTATCAAATGACAATTCTATTTAGCTTCACATTAAGTGAGTAATTTATAGTTTCAAAAAGAAATCAAATTTTACATTTTAAGCACAAATAAATATTTTTTAAACAAACCATAGGAGACAAAATTTGATGGAAACATGGCAATGAATTCTTAGACAGGACATGAGACCAGGGTAAGCACAGCAAAACCAGAAGATGGGATGCTGTAAAAGTTAAAAACTTTGTGATGTCAAAGTCAAGATTTACAGGATGAAAACACAACTACTAATTATGCATGTGGTTGGGAGTTATATGCAAAACATATAAACAATTTCTATAATGTGCCAAAAATAGGCAGATAATTCAACTTCAGCAAAAATCAACAGGCAAACCAAAACAGTCTCATACTAGTGTAAGAAAAAGTTGAATCATTACAAGGATAATCAACATATGTCATTTGACAAACCAAGTAGTCTGGCAGCCTATAGATCCCTGTTCTGCTTTATATGAGAGCCTAATATTAGTGTCCTTATTTTGATCGTTAGTCCCATCCAATGGAATATCAATAAATGCTGATAAATCATATGCCAACAAGTCATAGAAATCCCAAGAGAGTATCTGTTACATTTTATACAGGTGCTGAAGGAGTGGTCTCCAGAGTAGACTAGCATATATAGAGGTGAGGTTAGGCTCACATGCACTGCTTTGCAAGGACATTGAACATCAGAAGCCATTGAAGGATTTCTCAAGGCAGAGTTGAGGATAGGCATGAAGAGAGTACAAGGATACTTTGTGTACAAATGAGTAAGCTATACAGTACTTTCCTTATCGTTTACCACAAATCTATGCATATTGTTAGAATTATTTTCTATAATAAATGACAGGCTATAATAAGAAAAACTAATAAGTGAAATGCAGAGATGGCTTAGCAAATACTGTTCTTGGAGAGGACCTAAGGTCAGTTCCCAGTACCACATCAAACAGTTCACAACTGCTTTATCTCTAGCTCCAAGGAGAACCTAGCCTCTCTGGCTTCTGTGGGCACCAGGACTCATGTGCACATGCCCACACATAGACTCACACACATACACATAATAAAAAGTGATAAAAATACATCTTTAAAAATTGAAAAATCAATTCTATGTGTTGCAAAAACTGAAGGGCAAAGCACTATTTAAACTCACTGACTAAAATTCCCACATTAAAGTTATGATCATGATGACATAAGCAGTGGAACAGTAACAATGATTTAGTTTCCTCAGAAACCTCTGACTGATTACAATAGTTCTAGATTCCTTTTTTTTTAAAATTTATGCTTTGATTAAAAGTAACCTCTTGCTGGTTGAAGCCAACATGATTTGCTCTTTGTTTTGGAAGCAATGTTAAATTCCATCTTAATGCATGTCTAACTGGTAAACCTGTGTCAAATAATATCCATAGTTTTTTAAAGTAATATGTATTCTCTTACATGTTGATATAGGGTGTATGCACATTAACACATTCAATGTTAATGGTATATACACATTGTTTTCTTTTAAAATAATTTTGTCGTAGAGCCATGGTAGTCTTCCACTGTGGTTATGGATTAACATTCTTAGAACTTTGTCATTTTTTTTTTCTATTTATTCTGAAGTTCTGTAACTAGGTGCTTACAAGATTGGGTGCTTTTTTGTGTGAAGTTTTTTATAGCAACTACATTTTTTTCATAGCAAAAGACTATAATGCATTGATAATAAATTGTCAAACACTATGTAGTGCTTCTCATAGACAAGCAGGAATGCCTTATAAGTAATTATTGAGTACTCTAAATAAACATCAATGTGTTCTGTTATTAAAAAAAATAAAGTCACTTTAAAAACAAAGATGCTGATCACTTCCATTTCAATGATTTTAAAATTCTGGAATTCATATATTCTGAAGTTGTATGAATAACTTAGCCCATTTTTATAACAATTGATTTTATATTTAGTTTCTTTTCATTTTTCTTTATTTCTTTCTACTTTAGTTTTCCTTTCTTTTTTCTATTTCTTCTTCTCCTCCTTCTCCTCTTCCTACTCTTCCTTCTCCTTCATCTTTGTCTTTTGAGACAGTGTCTCCCTGTGTAGCCCTGGCTGTCCTGGAATTTACTACATATATCAAGATGGGCTTGAACTTACAGAATACCACCCTGCCTCCTTATTGATGAGGTTAAAGCATGTGTCACCAACAGAAGCTCGTGAGATACAGTTGCATCCTTATAAATACTCTATAGTGCTCCTTCCTTTCTCTGTCACAAGTTTAAAATATCATTATTTTCTGTATATAGTGAAATTCTTTTCCCTTTCAGATTTACTTGAGCATATATATATAAAATGTAATAACTAAAGATATTTCCCAAGAGTTATACATTTCCTTTGAAATGAAAACACAGCATTTAAGACACTAGATCTAACATGAAACCAATAGAGAACTTAATTGCTCTTATGTGTTTCATAGCATTGGAATATATCATAACTACACTTTATCATCATCTAACCTTTCTGCATTTGTTACTATTAATATTGAGCATCATTTACAGGTATTTAGTAACAAACAAACAGATGTTATATTTTCCACATGCTTCCAGCTAAAATGCAATCTTTATTGAGAAAGGAAAGGCCCCCTCCAGCTTAAAATCCTTCTTTGGCTTGGCCTGTTTGGAAATGGGTCAAGACTTTTAGAATGTGTGATGGCACATACAATAGAGCTCTGTCACATAAGTATGACTCAGGGGTTGATAGTCTCTGAAAATTGCTTTGGATACTTGTGTTCTCATTAGGATCCGAGTTATTTTTATAATTTCCTACAGGAAAAATTCAGGACAGCACAGGGTTCAAAAGGAAGGCCAGGAAGAAAAGACACGGAGGTTATTTGTTGAGTTAAGTCCTGTGAAATTGTCTCTCTGGCACCATGCTATTTTAAGGACTGGACTGTTATTGTTGAAAGGAGATCATATTAAATTAAAAAAAAAACATGATACTGAAAAGATTTTATCATGTGCTAAAATTATTTCATAGGAATAGTCTCATCTATACAGTTAGGAAAATAAACATTAAAAAATTAAGAATGTACATTTTAAAACATGATTGTTCTATTGAGAAAAGTAATTACAAAGTAACATACAAGTTTGTTAATTACGAATAATACTCTGAGTAATTTGGCTTTGCATCCTAGGTACTTTTCAAGCACAGGTCAATCAATTTGAGGTAGGGAAGCGGTTGTCAAAGTGGTCTGCAAGTGAGACCACACAGGAGATGCTCGGCATAACTAGAATGAACAGACGACATTGCCAAATTCCACAGGGCCAGTCTGCTATCAATATTTCATAATCCAAACATGATCTCAGGACTGAGAGTGAGCACATGTTAACTACACTCTTCATAATGGCTGTGTTGTAGTCTCAACTCCTTGCACTCCTTGAAAAAAAACGACACAGGCTCAGAGTAGGAAGGGACATGCTGTCCCAACAACAATAAGAATGGAAGTTGAGTGGTGTGTCACTTCCTGAATTTTCTTGAACTCATCTTTATCTTTGCAGTTTACCTCATTTCCCTTCCTAGATTAGAACAAAATTCAAAATGTATTTATAGTTTTATTCAGCTAAAATTAAATCAAAAGAAAGGTCAAGTTATCTGTGGTGCCTTGTGCATTCTTCTGCCTTTAAACTGTAATCACAACCTTCCCCATAAAGGACATTGCAGTGGACTTGTTATCAACTTTTTCTCCAAAGAGAAGCTTAGCATGTGTATAAGAAACACATTTTAGGATGATTTAGAAGGTGTGGTACATTACACTGTGAAGTCAGATACTCTGTCAAAATAGAAACACATTGAACTTTATGAAAAGTTCCTTGAAACAAATTGTGATGATAAATGCCAACTCAGACATCCAAAACAAAGATTTCTCTGTAGAAATGTATGTTTTACTTGCAAAGGCGATCTGATTATCTTTTCTATAAGAGAAAAACCAATGATAAGAATCATAACTGAAGTTTTTTTGCTGAATCTTTGTTATTGTCACACTGAAAAATCTGTAAGGATTAGTTAACATCTGTGAACTTATTCAATTAAAAATGGCAACAGAAACTGAACTTGTATAGCATGAATCTTAAAAGGTCTTATTAATAAAATCAAACCCGGATCCAGGTATTGAGGTGAATGCTGAAAGATCAGAGAAACACAACAAGCCCCAGCTAACCTCACCTCACCAATTTCCCAGCCAATCCTGTTTCTTCAAACTGAAAGCCTCTGAGTCCTCACCCAAATGGATCTCAACTGAACTGCTGCTCAAAAGCCTAAAAGCTTAAAAAGACCTAAAACCCTCTAGTTCCTGGTCCTCACACTTCATATACCTTTCTGCTTCCTGCCATCACTTCCTGGGATTAAAGGTCTTTCCCAAGCAAGACATAAGATATCAAGTACTGGGATTAAAGGTGTGTGTCACCATGTCTGACTGTTTCCAGTGTGGTTTTGAACTCAGAGAAATGTGGAAGGATCTTTGCCTCTAGAATGCTAGGATTAAAGATGTGTGTGCCATCATTTTCTGGCCTCTATGTCTATCTAGTGGCTTTTCTGTTCTCTGACCCCCAGATAAGTTTATTGGGGTGCACAAACTTGGAGTTTCTATAGGTTGGTGTGGCAACTTCCCCCTGAGTTGATACATTACTCTTTCATATATGAAATTGCTTAGGAAATGTGTTCAGCCACATGTCCTCCAGTTTGTTGCACTCACCCCAAAATGCTGAGGGTTGATGTATAATGAAGGGCTGTAATGATCCATACATTTCAGATCAATCCCAATACCCAATGAGCATGGCCTGAAATTATTAGAGAACATTAAATGAGAAAGAACATCAGAATTACAGAAGAAGGTCATCCTGGCTTCTTTGTAGGTAGCAAAAAGTTATTTAATTATGACAAAGAAATAACAGTAAAAACAAATAGCATATTAAATATAGTTTGTGACTCAATATTTAGTTGTGTTTCCCAGAATCATTGTGAAAAGACACCAACTTTTAAAATATGAACTATGGTAGTGAAGTAGATAGAAAAATTTGATGAAATATTTAAATAAGAGTGGTGATATAGTCAGAAATGGTAAAATTTTGAATAGTGAATTGTTCAAAAGTAAAATGAAACTTGTTCAATTTTGCTTTAGTGAGTTCTAGGTTATAGAAAGAACTTTACTAAAATACCACATAGGTAGTTGGAAACACAAAACCAGAGTTCTTTAGTTTTAACACCAAGGAGCAGATATACACACTTGGAAAAGAGATGTAGTGTGTGTGTGTGTGTGTGTGTGTGTGTGTGTGTGTGTGTGTGTGTGTTGAGAGAGAAAATAGATGAGTGTAGGACTAGTCAAAACTTTGAAAGTAGTGGATTGACAGATCAAGAATGAACTCATGACAAACTCTGGAAATGCAATAGACAAATGTGCTCAGTGACATCAAGATACCAAAAACATCCACATGTAAGATTCTTTTCAACAGCATCTTCTGAGCTTAAAGCAGATTCTAGACTATAAAGCTCAAGATGAGCCTCTCTTGGATGTTATGGGTTGGGTATGAGGGACAGAAACTGAGGTTAAGGGTAAAAAGGGGCTGCATTTGGCAGGATAACTTTGAAGAAAGAAAATACCATTATAGAATTAAGGCATAAATAAGGAAGAGTGGGTGTTTTTAAAAGGTTTTGGCATGAAGAAGACTAGAATGTCATTCAAAAGTGTTGTATCATTGTATGGTGATCACTGAAAGTCAAACAGACTGGAGCCTCATACATGCTAGAAGATGCTTTACCCTAACATCCCTCTATCTGTTTAAATTCTAGACCCATTAGTAACAAAACACTCCCTTCCTTCTCCTCCATGAGATTTCATTATCTAAGAGCAGAAGCTTGCAGAATTTCAGGACTCCTAGACAGGCTTTGTCAGAAACTGCTAACTGTCCTCTGTATGCTTTTAAAGAGAACCACTTACAAACTACTGCCTGTTTTCCGGGCTCATTCATTCCCCAGCTAATGATTTACTAACCATCAAAACCTGCCTGCACCTCCCATTTCCTCCTCCATCACAAAAAAATGCATAAAGCCCTTGTCTCTCACTGCAGTACTGGTTTGTACTTTCTTGAGAGTTTTCCGGTGCAGACTAATGAAACTCTATTCTATGATGCATTTTCCACTCTGTCTACTTCCAGTTCATTCCAGATAACTTTTGGAGAGGAAGGGGAATGCTTTCACCCCAACAACTATTCTCAGTGTAGAGAAACACCCAACATCTTGACGGACAGAAAAAGAAACTCACCTTTAATATGGAGAAGCAACATACAGGGGCAGGGGGAAATGATCAAGTAAATGGGATTTTTTTTTTCCTTCAGAAAAAAAGCTTTCTTTACTCCTTCCTGTCTTTCAGGGCTAGGACCAACTCTCCATAGCCAGGCAATTACTCATCACTACTTCTTCACTCTGGTCTAGCCTGGGCTCATGTTGTACACATGCTTGGTTGACCTCCAGAGCTCCAGTCTAGAGGACTTCCTTAGCAACCTCACTCTCTGCTTCTCTTGTCAGTGGGTCAGCTGTGTTTCCCACCACATTTCTGCTTCTGTTCTTTCTAAAATCTGTCTTGAAACATTTAGATTGAATTATATATTAGTCATCTTTGACTATGTCTCTGGTAGGTAAAAAAAATAATAAAGAACATTGCAGTTTACAACAGACCACAACTGTCAATTTCTATTTAGTAAAGGAAAATGAGGAAAGGTAAGGCCAAAGGATATAAGGATATGACCAGTTGTCTCAGTGAAAGGGGAAAATGTACAGTAGTCAAATTAGTGAAAAATCTTGTTCCCTGCTTAAGAATTTTATCATGGAAAGTCTAAGATTCATTTTTAATAAAAGAACTGAATATGCTAATTTTTACCATTGCTTAGTAACTTTGCCCACGAGTGTGATCCGAGATACAAGGTTTAAAGGCAGATGACCAAAAAACAGAGTTAAATACAGGTGTAAAATTCAGATCACTGGTGGTTAAGTGTAAGTAAGTAACATTCTTTAAGTTAATTACAAAGGAAGCCTTCTAATTTTACTGATTTTGGGATTAGGGAGGGGAAAAGAGGCAATGATACAGAATACTGATGTATGATGTTCATTTATACTAGAGCAGTGGGGGCAGAAACAGAAAGAGAGAAATTAAACTATCAGCAAGAACATATGAGAAAATATTAAATATTTGATCAAAACCCACCACCACCAGACTATCATATTGAACTGAGAATAAAATTATTGAATTTGGGGGAATATTGTCACATACATTTAGTAACTAATTAATAATACAGCTTTTAAAAATATATTACAGGAAGAAGACTGAGGGAATTTTCTACTGTAATAGAAAAAGGAGGTAGTGGTTTCCAGGAGAAAAAATGACTTATTAGACTTTCCACAATAGGCTACTGCCCTTATTAATCTTACTATAGCATTCAGTTACTGGCAGGTAGTTCATTAATGACCTGGCATTTAAGATGAATGCTTTGTACTTTAAACAAACAATTGCAGATTCTTTGGCACACAGTAAGAATACCTGTTAAATGATAAACATCTTATTGTAGAAATGTGATAATTTCTAAACCCCTTGATTTCTTTATCTAATTATTTTTGTATCTATTGGAAATAGTATGCTATCTACATTTTTCTGTAACTAGTAAATTTTCCTTTTGAGAATTTGTCTTAAGCATTTAATGAAGAATTTTATTTGCAAGAAAAATAAAGTACAAAGTTATATTCAAAGATATTACAGTAGTGTATTATAGAATCATTGACTAGCTTTAATATAATCTATTTTTTGTTCATGATTGCTTCTTCAAACAGAATATATTTCAGTGTAGATATATGCATCACAGGGTGAAAAAAATTTACCTGTGTTATCTGTAGCTTAGGACATTAAACAATGTATGGAATATGAGGTGTTCAATAAACTCTACTCAATAAATTAATGCACTAATAAGTTAGTGCAAATCAAAAAAATGTGTGGACAAGACCAAATGTCATTATGCTGGTTAGATTTTTTTCAACTTGACAGAAGCAAGAGTATTCTCAAGAGAGAGAACCTTATTTGAGAAAATGCCTCCATAAGATTGGTGTAGATGAACAGTGTTATTAAATAAGAAACACAGAGCCAAGTGTAGAGTTAAAGGCCCAAGAAGTCAGAGCAGTAGCTCAGAGCTGAGACTTAAAACCACCTTTCTTACCTTTCGCTGCAGCTGTCATCCTGTGAGAGCTACTTCCTGTGTATCTGTCTTTTTATTGACTTTCTGTTCTGCCTTCTGATTGGTTGTAAACCCAACCACATGACCTCCTCATCACTGCCTGTCTATACAGACCTCCAGGTCTTCTATGGTTGGTATTGAGATTAAAGGCATGTGTCTCCATGCTGGCTGTATCCTTGAACACACAGAGATCTGCCTGTCATGTGATCTGGATTAAAGGTGTGCCACCACCACCACTGCCCGGCTTCTGCTATGGCTTGCTATTAGCTCTGACCCCTAGGCAACTTTATTTATTAGCATACAAACAAAATCATATTTCAGCACAAATAAAATATCACCATAGATTGGCCTGTAGACTTGCCTGTGAGGAATTTTCTTGATTAATGATTGACATGGAAGGGCACATCCCATTGAGGGGTGATGTCAAATATGGACAGGTGGTTCTGAGTTGCATAAAGAAAGTAATCAGAGCCATGAAGAACAAGTTAGTAAATTTCGTTCTTCCATGGTCTCTGCTTTAGATCCTTCTTGGAGTTTCCTGCCCTGCTTGAGTGCCTGGCTTGGCTTCCCTTACTGATCAACTGTGAGCAGAATGTATAAGCCAAATAAATCCGTTCCTCCCCAACTTGTTGTTGGTCATAATGTTCACTATACTAATAGAAAACAAACTAAAACAGTCACTTATTATATAAAATTATACATTATGTTCAGCATACTATGCTTACTTTATTAGTGTTTTTACTATTGTTTTAAACATCAAGCAGTTAAAATTAGAAAGGCATGGGGTGAAATATATGTTTAAGGGGTCATAAATAGATTACTTGAATTCTACTAAAAGAGGAATGTTCATCAATGTAGCATTATTTATTTGATTAAAAGCTTGGGAAATAGATTTTTTTAGTCCTAAAAGTAAAAATTAATTGTGTACAAACAATTAACAACAAGAAAATAAGCAAAATAACCTCACCAGAATTCTCCTGCAATTTCAACTTCCATCCAGGAGCCTGGCATATGTGATCAGAGAGGATTATCTTATAAATTGTGGCAAATCACGTGCTCAACTTAGGTAGAAAAACCAAGATGCTCAAGGAAATGATGCACACTTCTATGTTGGGATTTAAAGTTTCCTACTTAAGCTCGTGCTATCCTGGCTCTCTATGACTTTTTCAGAGTATGCCATAGTCATGTGAGGCAGCCTGTGATGATTTGTGGTTAGGAAAAGAAAAAAAAGTCTCCTTGACACTTCATTGAAAGTAGGTCACACATCCCCAGAGGCTTAGATAAATCCAAATTAAATAATGGCATTTTGCTATACCTACCAATTCTTCTTTAACAGAAGACAAAAATAATTACTTCAACCATGTTTCTAAATTTTTAGAAAGCAACTATGTGCCTACAGACTTGAGCGGAAGTAGAAAGTGGATTTGAAGTCTCCAAATACTCCACGAAGTGAGAAATAAATGCAGAGGCCAATAATAAAGGCATAAATATCCTTCTGAACCTCCACTAACCATATGGTTAAGGACTAGCATTCAGGTGTCATGAAATGAAAGGGATATATACTATTAAGAAGCTTCCAAAATAGCATCTTATGTCATGAAAAGGTGTTAAGGGTTTTTATTCAAAGGATTTTTTCCCACTGACTAAAGGAAATTTGGCCTGAGTAATGTGTGTATGACGTGAACTTTAATAAGAAGAATGAGGAGATTTTAGCCTGAGTTATGTATTCAAGTAGTTGTAACCAATACCAGCTAAGAATGTCTGCATTTCCTCACATGTGTCTTCAGTTACATTCTGCATGTCAGATGAAAATGAGGTTGCTAGCTGAATAGAAAAGTTGCTTTTCTTTGCCATGATCTCAACATGCTTTTTAGTATTCCTAGTCCTGATCGATTGTGATAGATTCTAGGAAGAGACTCAAATAGCTCTTCTGGTAAAGAAAATGGTCCCAGGGCTAAGTGTAAATGCACTGCCACAAACCACAGAGCCATGCTGCACACTGACTCAGAAGCTATTCATTTTATCCACACCCTCATTTTCTCTTTATACTTCCTCTTTCCTATTCTACCTCCCTCCCTCCCTCCCCCTCTCCCTCCCTCCCTCCCTCCCTCCCTCCCTCCCTTCCTCCCTCCCTCCCCCCTTCCAAACTTCTCTCTGCCCCTCCAATTCTCCCTTCCATACCATTACCCTTTATCTTCTGATATTCTGAAGCAAGGTATCACTACATATGTCAGGCTGTCACTAAATACAGTAACTTCCTGCCTCGACTTCACAGACTCTGGGATGGCAGGTGTGTGCACCTGTTTCATCTCCTCTTTAAACTTTTACCGAATGATTTAAGGGGAAATTATACAAAAAGAGCTGATGAAAATTTGTCTGTTTTCACAGAATGAAGTTAGCATGTGCTCCAGTGATGCTGGATTGTGAGACTTTAAAAAAAAACTGATGCAATTCTTTTCCCACATTCAGCCTTTACACAGAGGTACAGTAACCACAAATGACTTTAACAATCAGAATGTTTCAAGCACTTCACTCAGGAATGAAATCACAGCTCTGACACAGAGAATGTTTTTAAACCCCCGTGGCTACTTAAACTCCAGTGACCTTAAAAATCTTTAAAAAAAATGAACAAATGAAATCCTGAGTTTTTATACTAGAAGATAACTTAAAAGTCCCAGTGCTAGGACCTTATCTTGAAAACAGTAAAGCCAGTAAATAGCAGAAGAGTTATGCCACCAGCCCTGATTTTGTACCTGTCAGCTCCTTCACTGTGCATCTTGGAGGGATAACTGCAACTCCAAAGAATGTTTTACATTTAAAATATTCAAACAGAGGCCAAGTTCCTGCTCTAACAATTTAATTGATTGTTACAAAATGGTGAGGGGGTTCATTTTCTTGAATCCTAGAGTGTGAACAAAGAACTTGCCCACACCTTCCTAGTAGCAGTTGCTAATAATCCCTTTGAAGTTAAGTCTCCATGAAAGAGCAATGTAAAAATCCTTTTTATAACTGGAAATGCATCAGACTTGCTTCTCAGCAACTCCTTAGCCAAATTCCAGTAAATCTCATATTATTTGGCTCATTTTTCTTAAACCTGCTGTGATTTAATTCTGTTTCAATCCTATCCAAATTACTACTCTTGAATTTTTTTGCTTAGCAAAACCTTTTATAAGCTATATTATCAGTGCTTGTCAAAACTGCATGTGTGAGTATGAAAAAAAATCATTGTAAAACTAATACTCCCCCTACTAATTCAATTACTGTGGAATTTGGTTGTATGTGTGAAAAGATCATTTAGGTCCAAGTATGGGGAGACTGCTAAGGTAGGGAAACTTGGTGAGGATTTTCATTTTGTGGTTATTTTAATTTAAAGTTCAAAATGAGTTCAGCAGATTAGAATCCCAGATTATGGATACTACCTCCTTTTATTGCTAAGAAGAAAAATTAACTCACTGAATTCTTTCAGGAGCCTCCCTCCTAGGTAATGTAGCTACAAGCTGTGGGCAAACTCTTTCTTAGCTTATTTTATTAATAGTGAAAAATAAATCAATGATTCATCAGAGAGTTTATTTCTTCCTGCACATCCAGAGTGTTTCTAATGTGAGGCCACATTTGAGGTGATTTTCCAAATAGTGAGCAACATTAGCCCATTGGTCCGTGTCTGATCACTGGTCTTGTTCTCTCAGCCATCCATTAGTGTTAGTTCATAAGCATTTATACAGACCAGATATGTAGGATGCAGTATAAAACACAAGGGGGAAAACCCCACATGTGCATGCCATGAATGAACACTGGATTAAATCTCCATTCAAGACACCTGTTTGTAGTCAGTTATTCATTTTTAAATACCATTATATTTGTTCATGATTTATAAACACTACTGTTGTATACTCTCAAGAGAAATGCATTTGAGTGAGAGGCTTCCATTTCTAAATTGGACCTAAGTTTCATATGAGAGTAGTAACAATTTGAGGGGACTTTGGAGATGGCTGAGCATGTGAAGATGTTCACTGCGAAATCTCTGGATCCTCCAAATAAACTGGGTATGATAGTTAATCTGCCTATAACACAAGATGCTATGAAGGGCAGAAACCAGAGAGTTACAGGGGCTTGATGGCTGCCAGCCTAGTTCCAGGTTCAAGGACAGACCCTTTCTCAAGGAAATAACATGGACAGTGGCAGAGGAGGACACTGGCCATCTTTGGCTGCTATCCATGCTTTCACTGTGATGTTTGTGTATCTAAACAGATACATCTGCTTCCAGCACACATATACAAAACCAACACATACACCTACACATACTGACTAGCTCACTACCTCACTAACTACAAACACTCCAAAAACATTATTCTTTATTTAACTGATTCTAGAATATTTTAAAGTTGCTTTTCAAGAAACTAATAGTTCAACAGTAGCTTGTTAACAAAGGCTAGATATGATAGGCTGAGAAGCACTCTGTAAGACTGATTTGGGGAAATGAAAAAAAATGGTTCAAAGTTAATAAAAAGAACTCCCAGATGCTGTTGACAGGAATGCAAAATAGTGTAGCCACTTTGGAAATCAGTCTGAATGTTTCTCAAGGAATTAGAAACAGAATCATCATATCACTTAGCTATGCTATTCCTAGGCATACACAAGGACTTGATATCTTACTACAGAGATGCTTCTATATTCATTCTCACTGATACTGTACTCACAATCGCAAGGGATTGAAATTAACCTAGACGGACATCAACTAACTTATATAAACATGGGTCAACCCCATATAGGTAGTATACCCCATAGTGAACTAACCCTCCTACATCAGTTAGCAGTCAAAAAAATTCCCCACAAATATGGTCAAAAGCCAGACTGATCTAGACAATTCCTCAAGTGAGATTACTCATCCCAAGTGGGTCAAGTTGAAATTAAAACTAACTAGGATCCTGAAGAAGCCACACATTATACTAAGCAATAGAAATATATTTACTATATATTATTACACTGAGAAAAAAGTAAATATGTGTGCTGTATGAGACACCACGTATCAGTCAATCAGTTATTTAAACACAGCAGTGTTAATATAAAGAGCTAAAAGAGTGGAATTAAGCTTGCTCTTACCACAGACACACCTAAGGGAGAATATTAGAAAGCAATGACTGTATTAACTTCATTGACTATAGTAATCATTAAACTGCAAACACGAGCCAATAAGTCATGCTGACCACATTAAATATATACAACGAGAATAAAGTTAAGCATTTATGACTTTCTGCTTCCTGACTATGGCACAATATAACAATCTACTTTGTGATTATGCAGCTATGCTCACCTGTCCATGGCATAATTTATTTCTTCCTAAACTGGTAGCTAGGCTAAGCTTTTCATTCCATAAGTAAATAAATATATAATGATTACTCATTAGACATAAAGAACTGAAGACAGTAGAGAACTTAAATATAGACAAAAATTGTGGGAGAAAGTTGAATCCAAGAGCTGGGGTGCCACAGGGAAGCCTTTGAAATTATTAAAACACAAAGCTCCAGAGACATGGAACTCAGATCTCTGAGAAAAGGGCAACAGTTGGCTTTTGCATGTTTCTGTGAAAATAAGAAGGAAGGAACAAATTATTTTAATAGAAACAGGGAGCAAAAATGGGAACAGAAACCAAATAGGAAAGAAACTGTGGTTCTCCTCGGAACCTTGCTCTCTAGTTTCTTCAATGTGAGCCCCTATTGGCAAGCTTGAGCAACGAGTCTGCAAGGACCAGGAGGTTCACAGTAGCCCCAGCTCAGTATCCCAGAGCAGAACATAGAGAAGAGATTATTTACAAATAAATCCTGCATAATAAAGAAGGAAGAGAAAAAAAGGGAAGATACATTGCTTTCAAATATTTGAGAGTACAAGAGAAAGCAGATAAAAAAGAAATGATGATCAGTAAAAGTAGTTATCAATGGCCATTTCTTATATTCACTGTTCTTTGCAGAGCGAGAGGGGGTAGAAATGCATATGGCCAAGACATTGGGCAATTGAGGAAACCAACCACAGAATGGATTGAGGTAACCAACTGAGGTAACCAACCACGGGACACAAATAATTTATCAGTGTATTTCTAATACCTGATTATGTTGCCAAAATATAAATTCACTAAGACATGAAAATCACTGTCAAACCTGGGGTCTGCAGCCTACACCCTTAACTGCCTTCTAATTTCATCAGCTTGGCCAAAATGAGAAATGCTGAGGTATTGTCCTCATGATTTTGGGAACATGAGAGCTGACAATTGCAAAATTTGTCTATTGTAGGTTTAAGCCCTTTATAATCTAGAGATACAAATCTTGGGTTGTTGAGATGGCTGAGCTGGTAAAGTGCATTCTGTGGAAGTCTTAGGAGCAGAGTTAAAACCCCACAAGTAAATTTAAAGACCATATGGGAGTGATGGTCCACCTATATTCTCAGCATGACACAGAGACAGAAATTTTTCAGTATAAGCTGGTTTGTCAATGGTAGCCCAATCTGAAAAACTCCAGAATCAGGTAAAGACCTTCCATCAGTACACCAGAGATGCATGGAGGAAGACACCCGACATTAATCAAGGACCTCCACTGGCATCAGGGCACCTTCCAACACACATGAGCCAACATGCATCCACACAGTCATTATTATTATTGTTGTTGTTGTTAATGTATTCATTTATTTTACATCCTGATTGCAGTTTCTCCTCCCTCCTCTCCTCCCATTATTTTCCCCAACTCCCTCTCCCCCTAGTCCACTCCTCCCCTGTTTCTGTTCAGAAAGAGGCATGCCTCCCCAGGGTGTCAACAAAGCATGGCATATCAAGTTGAGGTAGGACTAATCTCCTCCCTTATATTAAGGCTGGTCAAGGCAACTCAGTATGAGGAATATGTTCCTGAAAGCCAAACAAAGCATTAGGGATAGGCCTTGCTCCCACAACTAGGAGTCCCACAGGTAGATCATGCTACACAATTGTCATACATATGGCCCTAGCTTGGTCCCATGCGGGTTCCCTAGCTGTCAGTCCAGAGCCTGTGAGCTTCTGTGAGTCTAGGTTAGTTGTTTCTGTGGGTTCCCTTGTGATGACCATGACACCAGCTCATACAATCCTTCCTCCCTCTCTTCAACAGGATTACCTGAGCTCTGCAGAGTGCTTGGCTGTGGATCTCTGCATCTATTTCCATCAGCCACTGGATTAAGGCTCTCTAATGACAATTGGGGTTGTTACCATTCTGATTACAGGAGATGGTCAGTTCAGGTTACATCTCTAGTATTGCTAGGAGTCTTAGCTGGGGTCATCCTTGTAGATTTGTGGGAGTTTCCCTTGCACCAGGATTCTACCTGACCCCAAAATGCACCCCCAATCAAGATGCCTCTTTCGCTACTCTCCCCTTCCTCCCATCCTCTCAAGCCAATTCCCCATGTTCCCATCCCTTCCAGCCCCCAGTCTACCCAAGAGATCTCTTCTAGTTCTCCTTCCCAGGGAAATCCCTGTCCCCCTTTGGGCACTCCTTGCTACCTAACCTCTCTGGGGGTAGTACTTTTTATATATTTAAATCAAAGAACATTTAATAAGGGCTTGTTAAATGTAATAATTAAGTTATTTAAAATACATTGACTAGAAAAAAATTACAGGGAACAGAAACAGAATAGCAAGCAGAAGCTAAAGAGGGGATGGAGGGAGATCAGAAGTAGGTATGACTAAAGAGAGCCCAGGTTGGAGTGTCCTGCATGGGACATTATAGGAGTAAGTGCACTAATTTATACACATGATAAAAGTGCCCAGAACTGAAGGCAAAAGACACATGCACACACACACACACACACACACACACACACACACACACACACACACACTCACTCACTCACACACACAAGCATATAAAACAGGCAAACTATGAGTAAGGACTAGGAAAGTGAATTTCATCTTGTTTGGGATCTTCTATAATTCTCATTCAGTGAGTTACCACTTTATGAAGACTGTTGATGATGTAGAGATCTCTCTGGATTGTTTATCATGTCTTTATGTGAATCTACAGTCACATAGAAATGAACAAATGAAAAAGAGAGAAAAATGTCACTAACTCAGAAAAAAAACATCAATTGATATATTTCAGGCACTGTCCATGGGCCTTTTAAAGTTAATATTTATGACTAAATTAATTGGAAATTTGGAAAGAAAACTTACTCTCTCAGGTATATATAGTTTGAATCCTATATTAATTAGTATTATAAGGAGTAGAAAAATACTGCTTATCTAGCATAATTTCTGTTTGTTGATGGGGACAGCTAGTTTGTTTGCTACACATGGACATCACAATCACTCATGCTTAAAAACAGGCAAGTTGTTATTATTAGTGTTCTCTATATAAGCTATGTGTTCTATTTCTTAGTATTTTCCTACACAGTTAAAATACCAAGCATACATTGACTCTTTTCCCAGCCTGAGGTTTATATAATTCAAAAATTCTTTCTATTTCCTTTTTTTGAGTTTATTTTAAAAGTTACTCTTTATACAAATACAGAATGAAATAAAACTGGTTTAAGAAGAGTTCCATTCACATATTCTTGCATATACCTATACTCATATACACATTTACTTATTGGAAACATTTGCTGTTTAAAATTTTGGTGAATCGAAACATTTGAAAACACTACTGTAATTGGACTGTTGGGCATTTTGATGTCTAATTTCTTGAGTTCTTTATATATTCTGGATATCAGTCCTCTGTCAGATGTGGGGTTGGTGAAGACCTTTTCCCATTCTGTAGGCTGCTGCTTTGCCTTGTTGACCATATCCTTTGCTCTACAAAAGCTTCTCAGTTTCAATAGGTCCCATTGATTGATTGTTTTTCTCAGTGTCTGTGCTACTGGTGTTATATTTAGGAAGTGATCTCCTATGCCAATGCATTCAAGACTACTTCCTACTTTCTCTTCTAGCAGGTTCAGAGTAGCTGGATTTATGTTGAGGTCCTTGATCCACTTAGACTTAAGTTTTGTGCACAGTGACAGATATGGATATATTTGCAGAACAGAGAATTCTCAAGAGAGGAAACTCAAATGACTGAAAGGAATTTAAGGAATTGCTCAATATCCCTAATCATCAGGGAAATGCAAATCAAACTGTCTCTGAGATACCACCTTACACCTGTCAGAATGGCAAAGATCAAAAACACTGAAGACACCTTATGTTGGAGAGGATGTGGAGCTAGGGGCACTCTCCTCCACTGCTGGTGGGAATGCAAGCTTATACAACCACTTTGGAAATCAATATGGCACTTTCTTCGAAAATTGGGAGTCAATCTCCCCCAAAATCCAGCTATACCACTCTTGGGCATATACCTAAGGAATGCTCAATCATACTACAAGGGCAGTTGCTCAGCTATGTTCATATCAGCATTGTTTGTAATAGCCAGAACCTGGAAACAACCTAGATTCCCTTCAACTGAAGAATGGATAAATAAAATGTGGTACATATACACAATGGAATACTACTCAGCAGAGAAAAACATCATGAGGTTTGCAAGCAAATGGATGGATCTAGAAAAAAAATCATCCTGAGTGAGGTAACCTAGACTCAGAAAGACAAACATGGTATGTACTCACTCATAGGAGGATAGTAGATATAAAACAAAGATGACTAGACTCCTACTGACAACTCCAGGGAGGCTACCTAGAAAAAGGACCCCAAGAAAGACACAGGGATTGCCCAAAGACAGGGAAATGAATGAGATCTACATGAATAACCTGGATGTGAGTGGGGATAATGAAGGGCAAGGGTCAAGAGAAAGAGAGCTTAGAAGAGTGGGAGATCCCAGCTGGATCAAGAACAGAGAGGGAGAACAAGGAACAAGGGACCATGATAAATGAAGACCACATGAGAAAAGGAAAAAGCCAGGTCCTAGAGAGGTCCACAGAAATCCACAAAGATACCTCCATAATAGACTACTGGCAATGGTTGAGAGACAGTCCGAACTGACCTACTCTGGTGATAGGATGGCCAAACACCCTAATTGTTGTGCTAGAAACCTCATTCAATGACTGAGAGAATCGGATGCAGAGATCCATGGCCAGGCCCCAGGTGGAGCTCCAGGAGTCCAATTCGCGAGAAAGAGGAGGATTTGTATGAGCGAGAGCTATTGAGACCAAGGTTGGAAAAAGCACAGGGACAAATAGCCAAACTAATGGAAACACATGAACTATGAACCAATAGCTGAGGAGCCCCCAACTGGATCAGACCCTCTGGATAATTGAGACAGTTGATTAGCTTGATCTGTTTGGGAGGCATCCAGGCAGTGAGACCGGGACCTGTCCTCAGTGCATGTGCTGGCTCTTTGGAACCTGGGGCTTATACAGGGACACTTGGCTCAGCCTGGGAGGAAGGAACTGGACCTGCCTGGACTGAATCTCCCAAGTTGAACTCAATCCTCAGGGGAATCTTTGCCATGGAGGAGATGGGAATGGGGGGGTGGGATGGGAGGAAGGGAAGAGGGGCGGGAGGGGGGAGAACAAGGGAACCCGTGGCTGATATGTAAAATTTAATTAAATTATAAAATAAAATTTTAAAAATTTAAAAAAAGAAAATTCTACTGTGTGTTATTGAAAAGAAATAGAAATACCATACCTGTGTAAATGGATGTTTCTCTCTTGCCCGCCAGTTCCCAAATAACCAATCAGAAACTTAATATTACCTATAAATGCTCAATCAATAGCTTAGGCTTGTTAGTAGCTCACTCTTACACTTAAATTAACTTATATTTCTATTTATGCTTTGCCACATAGCTCATGGCTTGTTACCTCATTTTTGACACATCCTGCTTGCATGGCAGCTCTCTGGAGTCTCTTCTGACTCTGCCCTCCTTCTTCCCATTATTCTCAGTTTGGCTTCCCCATCTAACTTCCTGCCCAGCTACCAGCATGTCAGCTTTTTGTTAACCAATGAGAGTAATATGTATTCATAGTGTAAAAAAAGTTTGTTCCACAGCACATACTAGAAGGGATATTTGTTGTCATTCAATATTCTGTACTAATAAAGCCACCAATCTTCTCTATACATGAAATCATTTTTTCAAATTTTATAGTAAACATGTTTAAATTGATTTACAAATAAAAATGTGATAAGAATACAGTAGAATAAACATTTTTTTAAAAAAAGTCTTCTTCCCACTCCAAAACAATAAATGAACATAATAGGGTCACACTTTTGTGAAAGCACAATTTAAACCTTTGTGTAGGTTCCCCTAGTAAGATCTCTATGTGTCCTTTCTTCTGAGAAGGCATTGCTTTGGAAATCATGACATGCTACTTGCCCTCTGCAGACAATAAAATCTTCTCCATTCTTATTTTTACAGAGGGCATTTGAGAATTGAACTCACCACACAATTTTAAATGGAAGTCACAAAAATTATTTTCAGGATTTAAAATGGCAAACAGAAACACCTCTTGGCATGTCCAGCTTGAAACAGATAATTTTAGCTCAAAATAAAAGGAAAATCACTTTGAATATACATTAATATAGGAGTGGTCCCTAAAAATGCCTGCCTCACTTAGCAGACAACCAATTCTTAACCTTGGGTTCAGCTCCGAAGGGATGCATGAGGCTTCATAAATTTCTGTTGGAGGAGAAAAACCAAAGTTTCCTTGAGATTAGGGCTCAGCAACTTCACTTATTTATGCTAAGAGATAGAAAAACTTTACTGTTGGACCATGGTACCTCTGTTGGAACAACTCAGCTTTTCCACATCACAGGAAACTGATGAGAGAGAATGTATGCAAAGGAATGTGGTTGTGTTGCCAAAAGGCTTTATTTGCAGAAATATGCAGTCAATTAATTTGCCCCCAAATAAGAACAGCGTTTTTTTAGTATTTTTTTCTTTTTCTTTAAAAATGCTTTGCTGGTACCTTTCTGAAAAATCATCATGACTCTTCTACTTAGAAATAAAAAGAAGCCAAAGCAGAATCAGAAAACAGTAGGAAAGTATATACATATTTATCTTTTTGATATGGGAAATGTTATCTGAGAAACATGAATGTGTATTGATAGCTAACTCATCCCATAGTGGTTCAAGTGGCTCAACTCACAGAGAGAGACGTGTTTGCTTGACACTTGATATAGTCAAGTAGTGTTGACTAACTCTCCATTTAGGGAAATACTCTTGTGCATTTGGCCAAAATGTGTGTAAAAACTCTTAGGGAACTTGTTAAAATGCAGATTTTGACAACTCCAATTTGATCTAGACCTCTACTAGCAAATTCCCACATGATGATCTCCAAACTAATGGCATAGAAACACACTTTCAATACCAAAGAAATCTAGTAATCTGAAATAGATTCTAATTTCTGAGATTAATAATAAACTTCCAGAGTTGAAAAATTACAGATAAATATTTCTTGGAGATTTAAGAAACTAATTTCTTAGCGTAATGTTAGTAAATTATACCTTTTCAGTTTGTCTGTAAATTTAATCTTACTTAAATATTCTTTATCACTCTAAATATTAGGAAAGCTCTTGCTATTTTACAACAGTTATTTTACAAAATGAAGTTATTTAATTAGGGTATTTTATGTATAAGCTAATATTGTAAATTAATCACAGGATATTTTAATTTGTGTCATGCATATTTTTCAGTTACTCTCATAATAGCAAAACAGTAGAAATATGTGGGGTGCTCCACATAAGCTGACCTCATCTATAGGAGTTCCTCTCTCCTGCTGTTGATAGGTATCGCAACACTGATGCAGAGCCAGGATGGATTTCTGAGACCAAAGCTGCTATAAACATGTTTTTCATTACCTCATTTCACTAATATTGATAGTAAATTATACAGGGATTGCAGGTAATAAAGGGCCTGCACACAACCTAGGGATCTGTACTTTGGAATTCAATAACTCACACTATCTATGCATCAATCCCATTTATTTCAAATCTCCTGAAAGCACATGAAAACTACATTGGGAAATCCACCTTCCATTTGGGCCACCTCTGATAGAAGGACTTGGGAGGAAATCAGAGAGGTGACAGTTGAAAGAAGACTCTGAGGGAAACTGCAGCCTTGCTCCATGTGGAGAGCACAACCTCAGAGAAAGATCCACCCTTTTGCTTGCAGACTCCGCATTCTCACAGACATCCTCAGAGCAGCTGTCCCAGGCAGCTGGCTCCCAGGAGCCTCCAGGCCATGGTAAAACAGCAGTGCCTTTTTTTCCACAAGAAGAAAAGGCCTGTGTCTGTGCCCCAAGCACTTTACCACATGGTCTTTTTGGTTGAGAAAACGGGTTTTAAAAAAGGAAAATCAATCCAAAATCACAGATTTTTCCTTACTTTCTTTCTTTCTTTTTTTTTCTTTACTTACTTTTGAATATTTCCTCAACATTGAATAAGCCTTAAGAAAATACATTTCTGAAGTGATCTGTATTTCTTCATTTAGGGGGAATAAAAAGGGCTGGTCAGCTATTTCTTTAAAATATTTTCATGGGCATCAGTAATCTCAAAAAGATGATGACTACTCCTGAAGAACATTAGAAATATTTTCATGAGAATTCAGGAAGCAAATGTCAAAAGAAATTGGCAGCGACAGAGTTGGGGGACCAGTTCCTTAGGGAAAGTTGCTAATCAGCCAGAGGACCTAGGTTCCATCACCAGAAAAACTGTAACAACCTGAGCATGGCAGGACATGTCTGCCATTCCAGCATTGGGAAGGCTGAGGCAAATGGATCCTTTGGGCTCACTGGACAGCCAGGTTAGCCTAATCAGGTGAATCTCTAACTCATGAGAGACCTTGCCTGAAAAACAAATAAAATAATGGACCCTGAGAAATACACACACAAACACACACACACACACACACACACACACACACACACACACACACACACACTCATGCACAAATATACAAAACAGATTGTAAAATTAATACTATGGGACAACCTACCTATTACCTTTGGGACAAGGCTGGAAAAAAGGCCCTCTATCCTAGAGTGCCTCTAAAACAGAAACTTACAGAAATTCATGAAAATTCAATTCACTCATTCTTGTGTACCAGTATCCAAAATACATGATCATTTTCAATATAAAAAAATCTTTTATTTTTATCCTTAGTCATTTAATAATTTCAAACACCATATCATTATGAATCTATATTGTTAGTGCAGATTCTTCAGAATAATATAATTTGAATGTTGAAAACCTCTATAAATAGATGTTTATTTCAGCCTGGGGATCATTTCAAGGACATCAATTTTTATGATTGTGTGTGTGTATGGGTGTGGGTATAAGTGTATGTGTGTTGGAAACAAATTTGCTGTATTCCTGAATTTTGCATATGTGGGAACTGTTGATCAAAAAAGGGCTATGAGCACACAGCTATTTATATACAAATGTAAATATGTAGTCTTTTTTCTTGAAGATCTAAATATGTACTGAAAGTTAGAGTTGTCACAAGAAGCATGAAATATTTCTTACTTTAAAAAAATCTCTGGCCGGGCGGTGGTGGCGCACGCCTTTAATCCCAGCACTTGGGAGGCAGAGGCAGGCGGATCTCTGTGAGTTCGAGGCCAGCCTGGTCTCCAAAGCGAGTTCCAGGAAAGGCACAAAGCTACACAGAGAAACCCTGTCTCGGAAAAAAAAATCTCTGAATAATTTTGTCCCTTTATTACAATTTGACTAGAAGTATTTATTTATTCATTTATTTGTCTATCTGTCTATCTCTATCTATCTATCTATCTATCTATCTATCTAATTATTTACTTAATGTGGTACTATTCTATTTGTGCTGAAATGTGGTGATGTTTTATTTGTGCTTTAATAAATAAAGTTTGCCTGGAGATCAGAGGAAATAGCAAGCCATTTTAAGTAATCAAAGAAGTCAGGCAGAAGGCAGCGGTAACACACACCCTTAATCCCATCACTTAGCAGGCAATATCTGTGTGTGTTCAAGGCCACACTAGCAAACAGAGCCAAGCATGGTGACATATACCTTTAATGCCAGTACCAACCACAGAGTTCTGGAGGCCTGTACAGACAGGAAGTGACAGAGCTGGCGAGGAAGAGGAGGTAATGTAGCTAGACAGAGAGCAAATCAGATGTCAGAACAGCAAGCCATATAAGCCTAGGTAGACAGGAAGTTGCTCTCTTTGGAAGCTGCCGAGTTGGTGAGGTGAGGTTGGCTGGTGGCTTTCCCTAGTTCCCTGATCTCTCTAAGGCTTTCAGCCCTATATTTGGCTCTGTGTTTTTTATTTAATAAGACCATTTAGAAATTTGCCTACAAGTTATTTATTTATTTACTGTGAATCAAGAGAGATAGCTGAGCAAACAGTGCCTCTGCTACAGGAATCTCAGGAGGAAGGGGCTTATTTCCCATGAACAGAACCTTCCAGATTTTTATGAAGTTCTCAAACAGGCATATGCTTTGGGGATCGTCCTCACCCCAAACATGATACTCCACTCTTCTCTCACATGAGCAACAGAAGTATCCAATATGTTTGATCCCACAGCTCCACTCTAAGGATGGAGAACATAGCATTCTATTCTATTCTGGTCAAACCCCCTCACGTGAGTCTGGCTAAATGTACTTAGTTTCATATCATCAACATTCATCAATATCCTTCATAATTTGTTAGAATTAAATGAAATCTATTATTTTCACCTTAGAAATATCTATTGAATATAAGTCCTAATCCAATAAAATAATATGTCTAAAATTTTACATGTTTGTCTGAAGTTCCACCCATTAAAGCCTGATAGGCAACTCTTATTCACTTTGACTATATAGTCACTGATTTGTCTGTGATGTCTCTCATTCTGCATGTGATCATTTATTCCAGCCTTTTCTCTCCCACATTCAGGTTCTATATCACTGAAGGTAAAGCTTTTCCTCCTGTTTTATATTTCCGAAGAAGTGATGCATGACTTACAGAGACCTCTCCATGAGATAGAATGTCAGGGAATTTTGAGTAGATAGAATGGTTGATTTGATATTAAAAGTTTCATTTGGGAAGACAGAGTGTGAAAGGCAGCAGGAATAGGATGGCATGAGGTTGAGGCAGTTAGTTCCATAGAACATACTGGAATCTCTCCCCCACTGTAGCCAGGGATCTATGGCTTATGTAGAATATGAACATACTTTCTAGACCTGGGTTGCCAGGGAGAGGGTGGCAACACTGTCATTTACTAGGTAGCTGCTTCTTCCTGTATCAAGCAAGGCTCTCTTGTAAACAGAACATTGTGAAGCCTTAGTGTCTATAAAGCATTTGATAAAACCTGATGTGGGAGACTTGCTGTACCTGTATGCTACCCTCAGCATTCTAAATCTGCCTTCTCACTGTATAATATAAGAGAAGAAACAAATGCCTCAAAGCTAAAGATAAGCATTCACTAGGGAATCTGACCTTAATCTACAGAGATTGGCACTATCATGACAGAGCTCCAAGGAAGCCTCAAGGAACACAGTAATTTAAATGTATTTTAATAACATAATATACTTTTATTATAAAATCATAAAAATATGATTTTGATATTATTATAATTAATAATAATAATATACAAAGCAAAAAACCGAATTTACCTTTGTTATAGATACATAGATATTAATTAATTATGAACTTTGAGTATTCCTTGCCAAGCATTTTTTTTCTGCATTGCTGTGAGTATAGGCTTTTCTATTTAATGTTATTTAACTTTTTACTAATTATTTCTGGATTTCACATCATATATCTTGAACTCACTCCTCTCCCAGTCTCTTTGTATCTGCCCTCTGCCCTTGCAACCTCCCCACCAACATAAAACAAAAATAATTTAAAAGAAAAGAAAAAACAAGAAAATAAAAATCTTGTCATGGAAGCTGTAGTGTGACACACTGAGTCACACAGTAATCCCTTAGGTCCATATGTCCTGACTAAAAGTGTTCATTGCAATGAGTCATTGTTCTGGTTAGAGCTACACTATCAATACTGGGCCCTCACTGGGACTCCTCTTGGATAACCTGTTGTTGTCTTATATCATAAAGATCCTGCAACTTTTGGTCTGCAGGATCAACCCTTTCATGTGCTCTAGCAGATCATAGATGTGGTGGATGTTGCAATGGGCCAACTTATAGTCTTGGTTCTGGTCCTGGGTGGTAGCTGGGTTGGTCAGTCTACCAGCTCTCCCTCATCCTCACTACCAGGGTGGGCGCTCCCTCATCACCCCAGCTAGTTCACCCTATGCCGTAAGCAACAAGGGGTGGGGCCAGTTTTCTTGCTTTCAAGCTCTTGGAGCCAGCTCACATATACCTACACCATGAGAGTCAGGTCTACTGAGTTTCCAAGGAGAGGCAAAGGGGCTAGGCAGGGCCAACTCCCCCACTTAACACAGGTGGTGAGGAGCAGGTCGGGGGGAAGAACATCACCCATCGCTCACACCACCACACGGCAGAGGAGGGCTGGGGCAGAACTCTCATGCTCATATTTCAGGGCCAGTTCACCCACACCTTCACCAAAGAGGGTCCACTCTACTGTGCTGCCCTGGTGAGGTGCAGGGCCTGCTCTTCTGAGTGCTGTAGCTGGATGAGGGGCAGTGCCAGCGCTCCCACTGCCACAGGTGGTGAGGGGTGGTGGGGTGGTGGGGTGGTGGGGGTGGATCACATGTCCCCCTCACACATGCCACCATATGTTAGATGAGAGGCGGGACCTGATCTCCCATGCTCACATTCTTGGGGCGAGCTCATCCTTGACCCTGACAACAAGGTCAGCACCACTATGCTGCCCAGCCGAGTTGCAGGGCCTGATCTCCCTAGTGCCGGAGATGGTCAAGGGCACAGTCAGCTCTCCTGTCTGCTGCAGATGGCAAGAGGTGAGGGAGGGAAGGCATCTTTCCTTCACCCACACCCACACCACCACGTGGCATAGGAGGGAGCTAGATCAACTCCCCCACTCTCATGCCCTCAGGGCCAACTCACCCTTACCCCCTCACAACAACAGGATCAGCTCTGTCATACTGCTCAGACCAGGGGTGTTACCTTGAGTGCTGTGCCAGGTTTTGGAGTCAGTGAGGGGAGGGGCCACCTCTGTACAGCCCTATCCTCTTGGCCTCCAGTGGTAACAGGAGCCATGGACATCAAAACAGACCATGACTGCGGCAGGGCCATGAACACAGACACGACTCTTGGCAGTAACCTGGGCCCAGATATCACAGTGACCTGAGAGGACAAGCAGGCCACCCACCTGAGCCCCCTCCTCACCACCTCCACCTTTTTGGATCCGCTTCTCTCCACAAGACACAGACCATGTTGTCTCTTGCATACCTATATTTGCTCACCACAACAGAGCTCGACAGTCTGACACCACAAGGCACTGGAAAGGCTCCTGTTGTCTCCTTCCAGCCCAGGGCAGAGAGTTGAGAATATGTGTGTGTTTCTTTCTGTGTGTGTGTGTGTGTGTGTGTGTGTGTGTGTGTGTGTGTGTGTGTGCACATGATGTGGAAGCCTGATGCCGGCTTTCTTCCTATAGCACTCCACTTTATTCTTTGTGGCAAGGTCTCTTGCTGAGCCCAAAGCAAAGTAGATCCTGCTAGTCTAGCTTACCTAGTACTGCCTTCTCTCTGCTTCCTAAAAACTGTGGCCACTACAAAGGTACAACTTTTACATAAGTGACATTTACATACATTGGAAATCTGAAATCTGATCCTCTTGTGTGACTAGCACTTTATCTACTGAGCCATGACCCTGGACTTTTTTCTTTTTTTTAAGATTTACATTTTGTATCTAGCTAGCTATTTTTTTGTGTGTGTGTGTGTATGTGTATGATAAATGTAAGTGGGCACCCACAGAGTCCTGAAGATGTCAGAAATCCTGAACCTAAAGTTACAATTGTTTCTGAACTGACTGAGATGACTGTCTAGAACTGAACTTGGATATGCTGGAAGATAAGGAAGTGCTTTTAATCACGCAGCCATCTCTACACCTAGTAATGTTTTTAATAGAAATTTATTCTCTACATGTTGAGCAGGCTGTTTTGATTTTGTTTTTCAGGGTGGCATGTGATTCCAAGGGTGATCTGTTATGTGTCCAAGCACATTATCATGCATGATTTTTTTCTAAGTCACCATTTACTTTTTCTCTATTAAAAATTAGGATGATAACTATGTTTCTTCAATTTATTTATATATTTATTTCCCAAAGAATAAAAATTATTTGGCAAATGAGACAAACTAAAACATAAATTAACACAGCACTGACCAGTATCTAAGTTACTGCTTTGCCTCCAGTCTCCTCTGAGAGTCTGTCTGTTCTTCAGCTGGGTTGATTTCTCCATTATACTGACCCAGCTTCCTAAAAGCTAGCTCTGGAATACAATCTAGGAGTCGATCCTCTGCTGGAGTCACATTATATTTTTAGAAATTGTTACATGCTCCTGCTGGGCTTCAGACAAAGAACGGGACTGGTGTTGTTTTCTCAACTCTCATTTGGAGCATCAGACAATTCTACCCTTGGAAGGTTTCAGTTCTCACTGTATTGAAACTTCAGGGAAACATCTAAGAAAACCTAGTTCGATTCAGATATTGATGCTTATCTGCCCCGAGTGAAATACAAGCCCCACTGTCATTTCGTGGCAATTCTATTTAAAGGGAGCAGACAGTTGAAAGCAACAGATCTTTCAGAACCTACTACTGTGAATGCTGACAGATTCTATTGCAGGCAGAGAGTCACATGAGTCTCATCTCATATGAAGACAAACAAGCCAAGTTCTAGGGCAGAGGCAAACAAAGCTAGACCTCGATCTTTGTTTGATGAGTATTTCTCTTTCTCTCCTTTTAAGTTAAAACATGAAATAAATCCATGAATCTCCATGAATTATTTTACAGAAATTCCCAAACAAATCAACCAAATTAGTCATTAAGTGAAAAAAGTACTGTGCTGTTATGTAATAGTCAAAATAACTTGCTCTACTGAAGTCTAATACTTTCATATGTCAAAGCACTGTTGTTTGTGTTTTATGAGCTTGGTTTCTAAGCTTTTTGAAAGTACACATTCTACGGCTTTGTAAACAGTCCCATTTTCAGAGAGCATAATAACTTTTACTTTTACACTATATATCCAAACACATAAAATTATTATTTATTTCTGTGGTAAGAACACCTTAATGTTTAACCAAGGGACTCTTAAAAGTAAATTGATGAAAAAAGCCTGGATTTATTTTAATAATTTGATTTTCACTAAAGCTCCTTTTGCATGAGTCTCTGGCATAAAACATTCTTCAAGAGTGACTTAGCCCAGCTGCTTGCTGGGTGAAGCAAAGGACAGCAGTTACCTAATAGGAAAAATCCATTGTACATACACTAAGGTGTTGGCCCTCTCAAAGATCCCAATTCAGAAAAATAAAGTAAATAAGGAAAACTTACTCAAAGGAGGAAAATCCATCTTACCCTTGTGTTTCAAATCTGCTGCTGAACTCTCTAAGTCATGGGCAGCAGTGTGGGTGCAGTAAGTTCTAGATAAGTCTTTATGAGATCTGAGTTCTAATCTTGTTACCTTTCACCCCCACCACCTGACTTGATGGGATTCCAAATCCTCATCTATAAAGTGAAGGGTTGAATATTTGCCTTTCCTAACTCAGTCACTGTGAGGATAAAAGAGGAAAACAGATGTTAGCTTCCCCAGGGTAATATATAAAATAGTGCAGATATTAATACTAATTCTCCTTGGCCTTTGAACGGGTCAAAAGCTCCTCAGACATGCTTTGAAAGGAAGAAGTTCTTTCTCTGAAGGCTAAAACTTTCCAAATAAGTGACTCATTCTAAGGTTTTGTACCTGAGATGTAACCTACCATCAGAGATAATAGAAAAACCAAACACCAGTTACATTTTACCAACACCTAAGGGGAAATTTGAACTTTTCTCTATCAGTTTCATGTACATTTGTTTTTATTCTTCACACACACACACACACACACAGAAAGAGAGAGAGAGAGAGAGAGAGAGAGAGAGAGAGAGAGAGAGAGAGAGAGAGAGAGAGAGAGAGAGAGGAATGTTTCCTTCAACGTTCTCTTAATGCCCAGATCAACAGCTGCAACCTCATATTCTTCTTCTCCTTGAAAGATCATTCCTTCCTCTTTGATTTTTCTCTCTTCTGCCAACTTGTACACATACTGCTGTCATTTTCATTGTTAAACAACTTTTATTGGCACTGCCAGTCTCCTGTGTCCAAGTAGTTGTTTCAGCTTTTGTTTTTAAAAGCTAAATCTTTTAGCTTTTAATGAAATCTTTTAGCGTTAAAGAAATACAAACACACACACACACACACACACACACATACACACACACACACACACAAAACAAACAAACAAACAAGCAAACAAACAAACCTCCCACATCACCAGAAACATTTGTCAGCCTTGCTTGGTGTGCAAACATGGATGACATTGAGAGCTGTTATTTTAAAAGTGAAACAAACACACAACAACAAAAAACCTGACATATTAGAAGTTGGGAAAGACACAACTGCCTCAGCCTCACAACCTATAGAATATCAGTGATGAGCTCCACTTGGTTAATTTGTCTCAGGGGTCATGACTTGATGATTGCTTAAATTGTCAGGAATTATTAAATCAACCAACTAGCTGTTACTTTATATTGGCATAGAGAACCTGGTTTGCATCCAAAGGTCAAAAGTAAGAAAGCATTGAGGAGGATAGTATGACTTCTAAAGGGGCAGAGTAGTATGATTTACTCTGGCTGTTCTCTGGGCAGCATGATGTCATGACTTCAGCACAGCCTAATGTGCACAAAACATTTATTTTTCTAAATTTAGAAAATCTATATTAGTCTTGGTATGAAGCATGATGTCATTATCCTCCCAGAAGCAGATTGAAAGTTTCCAACCACTTCTAAGCACCCCAGAAAAAAACTGTCCAGTTAGTTATTTGTAGTTTGACAACTACACACATTTCTGTGTTTTATACACTTTAACACAAGCATATTACAAAATATACTTAAATAGAAAGTGATAATTGCATGAGAGCAACTGACATTCATTCTGGCAGGGCATGGGTGCTAATTCTATGTAAGGTCTTTCTCAGTTCAACCCATACAATTCTTAGTGTGGAAAAGCTGTGAAAGTACTTGATGCATTTTATTTTCCTTAAAATACTAAAATTTTGCTGTTACCTTAACCAATGTACCATTTCTGAACTACACCCCCGAGGAAGTTGCTTAGGCTCCCTGCACTTATTTTCTTGCTGCTGTTTCTTCATTATTTCCATATTCACACACTGTCCTGGAGACCTGCTCTGTGGTTACCAGAAAGGCTGCTATGAAATGCTACATTAGGAACTTTGTAAGAAAGGCTGCAATAGTAGAATCAGCAAATGTGGTTTGATGTTAAGATTGATTTGTTATCTAGAAGACCTAGTACATATACCAAGTGACTGACCCCTAGTTAGTTCTGAAATAACTCAGTGAGTTGTCATATTTAAGCTAAGACTCTATCAAGAATGTACATTGTTAAAAATTTTTAAAAAGGTGTCTAACAAATATAAAGCTTTAGGTAAAGAAAAAATTATATGCAGATTAGTGTGTGTGTGTGTGTGTGTGTGTGTGTGTGTAGGAATGTATAGTTTACCTTAGTCATAAGAAACCCTCTAGATCAGGCCATAGGAAAGAAAAAGGGACAGAAATGGGACTGGAGAGATAGTTCAATGGTTAAAGTACTTACCAATAAGAGGATGTGAGTCCAGATCTCCAGAATCCATGTAAATGCTGGGTGGGCTGGTAGGTCAACTGTATTCTAGTCTTGGAGAACAGACAAAGGGCTACCTGGGAGCAGCAGACTAGCTCTAGGCTCAATTATGTAAGCCTCCCTTAAAAGAATGGAGGGGAAGAGAAAGTGAATAGGATTGCCAATATCAGTCACACCTTTACATGCATGTACACAGACATACACAGACACATAGACACACACACACACACACACACACACACACACACACACACACACACACGTGCCCACTTGCTGTGCACACACATATGAATAGAACAAGAAAGAAAAAAGTGAGGGACATATACATTTATATCTTAAAATATAAGCAGTAGGCAGCCAGTTTTCTACAGCACCATCTTCTCCTAGTAGGCTTTCTATTACTGAAGTTGTCCACACATGCTTTTGACAGTCTCAACCCTTCTCATTCAGGGGATTTGATGCCTTAGCCAAATTCATTGTCATGAAGTCACATCCTGGCCTTTCTGTGTCTTTATGTTCATAAGGATTTGGAAGCTTGAAAACTATATTCAGTACACTGCCCCGCAAAGGATGGTTAAATGGTCTTCTTGAAGACAATTGCTAGAAATTCCACATGTAAGTAAGGACTATGATATTATGGTTGTATTTCTCTCTGGCAGGACAAGAGTTGGGAATTGTGGTGCTGGAATCATTGTTAGGTTCAGTAGTAGTTACAGGTCATTCCAATCTGGCAGCCATGAGGATGCTGACAGAAACTTCAGTGGTGGCACACTTAGCTCAGAGGCAAAGGGCCTAACTGCAGTGATGGAGAACAACTCCCTAATCACCATAAAAAATTTTTTTTATTTATTTATGTGTATGAGGGGGTGTGCCTGCTTATCTGTTTGCATGTGCATCATATGTATCGAGGAGACTATGGAAACATGAAAAGAGGGTACAATCCATGGACATGTGCTAACTGTAATTGTGAACCCGTAGATGCTGGAAACCAAATCTGGGTCTTCTGCAAGAACAGTAAACGCTGTTTACCACTGAACCTTCTTTCTAGCCCCAAGTGAAAGACTTACCAGTTGTTTGCTTTATCAGCCCCTCTGCCACTGTTCTAACTCAATAGCTATATAAAATAACTTTCCTTAAAATATCCAGAATGCTGCACACAGCCAGTGAATTACTAACTGTTTCTAAGGAAACTAGCCCAGTTTTATGCTATTTAATTACTTGTAAAATAATATATTAAGAAGTATTTTGAGTGTGATTGGGAATTTTATCTCTATTGAAAAAAAAAGCAATCTCTTTACATTTAAAAAGAAAATTCACCTTTCCTTTAGGTCATTACATTCCAACACTGAACTGCTGAAAGATAAATGCTGCTGTTTTTTTTTTTTCTTCCTTCGCCTTAATACAGGAGACAGTGCTTAGTGGTACTATAGCATGATGTGGCATGCTTTGTTGATACCTATGGGAGGCCTGGCCCCTTTCTGAACAGAAACAGAGGAGGAATGGATTGAGGGGGCAGAAGAGAGGTGAGAGAGGGAGTGGGAGGAGAGGAGGAAGGGGAAACTGTGGTGAGGATGTAAAATAAACACATGAATTTAATTTCAAAAATAAGTGTGAAGTGTATATTGAAAAGAAAGAGAAAGAAAGGCAAGAAGGAAGAAGGAAGAAGGAAAGGAAGGAAGGAAGGAAGGAAGGAAGGAAGGAAGGAAGGAAGGAAGGAAGGAAAGGAAGAAAGGAAATAAGGAAAGATAATGGGCTCCAGAAAAGCAGCTCATGCACCAGGGAAAAATCCTGATCCCACTGTCAGGCTTTGATGACTCTCTATGGCAGGCCTTACCCTTTTAGAGGAGGGATAGAGAGTGGGTTAGGGGTGGGGAGGAAACCTCTGGTTGGTATGTTAAATGAATAAAAATATTTTTTAAATAAAAAAAGAAAGAAAGAAAGAAAAACAAAACATCCCAATTTTCTAAATGACTGTTTCCCTTACCAAGTTTCTTATTTCTGGCGTCAACACCTCTACTCTCTTGGTCATTGGTGATGGCTAATCTTGGTTGTCAACTTAACTCCATCTGGACTCAACCAAACTGAAGCAACTGGGCAAGTCTGGAAGGGCTTTCCTTCATTGGATCATTTGAAGTGGGAAGAACCAGGGTAAATCTGGCCCATGCCCTTTGGTGGCAGCCTACATACAAAGTACACGGGAGGAGGGAAGCTTCTGTTTTTTGCTTGCTTGCCCTCATTCTCACTGGCAAGTTCATCTGTCCTGCTGCTGAGGGTGTCCTTCACTGGTATTAGAATCTACTTCTGGATTCCAACTGGAGAGCAACTGAGATATTCAGTCTTATGGACTGAAAAACTATCAGATTTTTTACCTATCCATCAAGAGATATAAGCTGTTGTATTGGCCAGACCACAGCCTATAAGCCACACTAATAGATCCCCTTTAAATTTATTCAATCTATCAGTTCTGTTCCTCCAGGGAACTATCTCTAGGACTCTGTAAGCATTGCATCCTCTGCTATAGTCAAACTCTACTTCTGATTCTACCATACATGTGAACTATTCTCAATTCCCTGATTTTCATACCTCTTTATGTCAACATGTTCTATTAACTTTTAACCTGAAAATAAATATACTTCATTAACCCATTCAATCAATACTCCAACTTTTCCATCTTCTTCAGTCACTGCCAAATTTCAGGAAAAAATAACTTTGTACCCTTAACCTAATTCTCCAGTGTCCTATTTCTTATTTGATATTCACTCTGGCAAGTGTTCATGAAGCCTCAGATGGCAAGCATCAATCTTTTTTTATGTGCAGATTTTCTTAAGCCTCCTCACAAAGGTTGACTTGCCTAGATCATTCATCAGTGAATCCTTCTTTCACCTCTAACCTGTCACAACGCCATGTCCATTTCTTTACAGACTGTAAATTCAGTGGCAATATAATAAATTGACATAAAATAATTTATTAGATTAACCATCAGTTGGCTTTACTTTGGTTTTATTTTGTACACTGAAAGATAATGATAGAATACAATATTTAGGTGGCTTAATATATTTTACACTATCACATATTAATATAACACAAGTATTACCCAGATCTTACATATCTCAGAAAGGTCCTATCCTAAGGGAAGGTTTGCTTGTCTGTGATACAGCTGCGAAGTGGTAGTACCTTTGGAAAGTGACCCCCTAATAAAAAGAACCTAGGTCATTAGAGTTGTATCCTTACAAAGGAGCTTGGCCCAGTTTTTTGGTTTGTTTTGTTTTGTTTTTATATACACTTTGCCATGGTGTTCAGTTGCATTACAGATCCAAAAATATCACAGCCAGTAGACCATAGTCTGAAACCTGGTGGCAAAATAAATCTTTCCCTTTGCTGTCTTCCTTAGTTATTTGTCACAATGGAATGATGACTAACAAATTAACATATATTAACAGTATTAATAATACCAATTCTCATAAAACTAGCCTATTAACTGAAATGTTTTCACAAGTGTATGTCACTGATGTTGCAAGAAAAAGTAAAATGAAGCCATAAAATGGGTCAAGAAAGATGTTTACATGGTCATATAATCTGAACCACTTAGGGAATAAACATAAATGTTCCAGTTTCTTGAATGTCAGACTGTCTTCTTACTCATAGGAATTAGGTCAAGTTGATGCTGTGGGGCTAGTGTCTACCTCATGACTAAATTCCTTACAAACTGATGCTATAAAGTCTACTTAGTCAAGATTTTGACTGTTTTTATTCAGCCACATGTGAGAAGCTTATGATGACTAAAATATATACTCATTTTATTCTAATGTTCTTATTTTAGTGATAAATTGCCTTGAATATATATGAAAGGAATAAATTGGTAGTTTAAAACTGAGTATTTAGTTGTTTACTTAAAAGACTTGGGAATTTGAATTTAATTCCATGCATTTCTTTCAGGACACATGAAGAAGGGTAGAATTTAGGTTATTGAAAATTGAAATGTGTTGCCAATTAACACCACCATTTGATGAGACAGAGAGTATAGTCATGTGAGACAGGTACTTTATATGTCTCCCTATACATGTTAAAAAGATGTTAATGCAGAGATGTGAATAGTGATGTACAGCCATAGACCTAATACTTGAGTGGATGTAGGAAGATCATGAGTTCAAGGTCATCCCCACTAGACAGAGAGACAGAAGCAAGCCTGTGCTACACAAGACTCTTTTTTCCACAAACAAAACAAAGTTAGAACAAAACTGTGTGATGATACAGAAAACACAGGTTTGTCAACCATTTTTGCCTAAAAATTATGTTCCTTAGTTTTCTATGCCTCTAAGACCATCATTCTGCTGTCATTGTCTGTGAATTCTCTAATGTTTTACTTAATCACTTTCACCTGCATATGCCAGTATTTCAACAACTTACCAAGACACAAGAAGATGACTAAATGTGTTGTTCCACTGAAAACATTTCACAATGACTATTATGTCCCAAATTTTTGTGAACCAGCTCTACTAAAGTACACCTTCAAGTAACACAGGATTTGCAATGCATTTGTAGAACATATAGAGCATTTTGTGGGAGTGAATTTACTATTAATAACTATGATTTTTTTAGACACATTGAGAGACTTGCAGGGATGAAGCCATGGTTATCACTTAATATTATTGGCAAAGCAGTATTCATCAATACTTCTCAAAGGTTAGCTGTATAACAGAGAGTTTTCAATTATCAAATGTGTCAACTGTGAGATGTGTTTTCTAGACATATAGTTATGAAGGGCATGAGACTCTTCGTTATCTTAATTTAGGGTCTCTATATCTAGAGAAGGAATGATTCATGGATCCTTTATTTGGTTAATCTTGAAATCAAATAGAAATGAACTGATTCAATATAGTAAGAAAGGGAAGCAAGAATTCAATAAAACTTAGATGGCTGAGCTGGATACTATTGTGGATAAATGGGGCCTATCTGGGATTATATCTTTGAGAAATTCTACACGATATACCTCAGAATTATGCAACTGAAGAGTGGAGGACTTTCTTCTAAGTTTGAAGGCCCATATTAGTGGAGTTTTTCTCCAAAAAGCTCTAGCTAGGAATTTGGGATAAGCTAAGTGAGTAAAAGCGTTACTTTGCTAGCACAAAGCTCTGAATTCGAATCCTTAGCAGTTATTCTGCCTGCCTATAACTCCAGCACCTCAAAACAGAGAAAGATAGATACAGTTAGCTCTCTGATCAGCAACCTTGTCTGAAATTATGAGTTTCATGAGAGATCATGCTTCAGTGCAAAAAAACAGAAAGCAAGAATAGGAACAAAATGTTTTGCTCTGACCTCCAAATGTATACAAAAGGATGCACAAACTAACACAATGATATCCACACACTACACACACACACACACACACACACACACACACACACGCTTCAGAGAAAACATGAGGGAAGCTGAGCAACTAGACCAGTAATCCTAGCACTCAGAGTTAGATAAAGATCATCATCTCAAGTTCTAGACATGCCTGGGCTACAAAATGACTTTAAGTCAAGCTTTTCAATTTAATTTTACAAAACAAAAGGATAAATAGGGGTTGGAGATTTAGCTCAGTGGTAGAGCCTAGCAAGCACAAGGCCCTGGTTTCGGTCCTCAGCTCTGGAAAAAAAAAAGAGTATAAAGAGGGCTATTACTATAGTTCAGTGGTAAAACCTCTTCTTTAAGAAGCACTTTATCACACACACACACACACACACACACACACACAAAAAAGAAAGAAAGAAAGAAGAAGCACTATATTCAGTTCCCAGTACTACAGACAACATCAACAGAAGACTTGGAGGCAGAGACATCTGGACTATCAAGCTGATACAATGTAGAGACAGAACCCATGAAATCTCATGCAAATTGCCCCATGAGCATCATGGAATCTGATGGACTAAGAGAAGTTGTCGCAAGGTATGAATGGTAATCTAGGCTACAAATTACATTTATTTATAGAGTCATTAGTTTCCTACAGAAAGGACTCTCTTTACATGTGCCAGAATTCTTGGATCCTGACCATCTGAAGCAAGAGACTTAGTGTATAGTGTTTGAAGCATGTTTTTGTTAAAACATCTTAATCATACAGGTTAATGGTATTCACTGGATTGTTTCTATTCATGCATGTAAAGAAAATGAATAAGAATGATTTTCTCAGATGACTCATCAATAGAGATGCATATAAACTCTGACATCAAAAGAAATAAGTAATGAGTAAATTTGATACTTGTTAATTTAATGTGATAAAAAATAGTCACTACATTGTGAATATTAATAAACAAAACAGCTCTCCTCTTCTACTCCCAAGTTTAAAATGACATTATAGGAAGCCTAAATTATATATACATATATGAGGCAAGCAAAATGATGTCATTCATCATTAATACAATTGTAGGGTTTTGAAGTGTTTTTAGTGTGTCATAGTGAACAGTAATAAGAATTACAAGCGAATTCTCATTTGGTGGCATAAATCATTTCATAAAACCAATTTCGAGCAGGAAAACCTTGACATTGGTCTTTACCCAGACCCTGAGCCAAATGGACTTTAGAAAGACATACATAGACTCACAGTACATTTTTCATTTTTTTTTTTATCCAAAGCTCCTCTTTAGCTGAAGTTAATCACTTTGTTTGAATGAAATAGTTTATTAGGGTGGACAGTGACATCTTATGCTCAAAGCATGGGGTATTTTTATATAAAGACAGAACTTAGATTTTCCAGGATGCCCAAAACAAAATTCTTTTTTTGAGATTAAGTATGTGGAAAAATAAATTTGAGGAAAACTGAGAATAGGAAATGGAAGTGGTGTTCCCCAGGGAGAAGCACCCCAATAAGTGTTCTCATGCCAAAATATCAGCCCTGAAAACATACATGTGAATAGCAATATGTGGGCTGAACAGGTTAAATTTAGGAATATACACACATTTCAGTATACATACATGTGTTCATTAGTAAAAGAAGAGGCTATAAATTTGAAAGAGAGCAGAGAGATATGTATGGAATGCTTTAAATGGAGGAAAGGGAAGGAATAAATGTAATTAAATTATAATCTCAAAAATAAAATTAAAAAATATGTGGATCACCACATAGTCCATGTTTTAATGAATTTTAAATATTAGCATTTTGTTAGATTAAATTCTCTATGTGTATTTTTTGTTATCATTTAGAAAATTTACTTTTAATATTGATGTAAATAAATATATACAAAGTTTTTAATTCTAATAAAATGTTAGACACAACATCTTACTTTCCAACTTCTTTTAAAGCTCAAAATAAGTTCAGATGATATATCAATAGACTCATATATTTCCATACCTATACATGCTAGATTTGATAAATGATTTAAATCATGCAGTATACAATAATTTCCATTTTCCATGGGAAAGACAATTAAAATTCTTTTCATTTCTGTTATTTATTCTAATGAATTTAGATACTAAATACATTTCTGTCACTAAAAAATTAACATTAGAAAGAAGCATTCTTTAGCTACTATTTAATTTTTGTTTAAAATGTCTTACTACATTTATTTATTTTGTGGTTGTCTCTGTGTGTGAGTGTGTGTGTGTGTGTGTGTGTGTGTGTGTGTGTGTGTGTGTGTATGTGTGTGTACTCTGCTTATGTGTATGTACATGTGTACCATGGTTAATGTGTAGAGTTGAGAGGATAACTTTTGGGAATCATTGTAGATGTAACCAACCGTCTTATTAAATAAGAAACACAGAACCAATGTAAAAGAGAAAGCCAAGAGATCAGAGCTCAGAGCTAAAATCTCACCCTTCCTCCTACGGTGGTCCTAGCTTCCCGAAAGAGAGCTATTTCCTGTGTGTCTGTCTTTTCATAGTATTTTGTTCTGCCTTCTCATTGGTTTTAAACCCAAACACGTGACTGCCTCATCACTGTCTGTATGTACAGCCCTCTAGGTCTTTTTTTTTTTTTTTTTTTTTTTTTTGTTTTTGTTTTTGTTTTTTCGAGACAGGGTTTCTCTGTGTAGCTTTGCGCCTTTCCTGGAACTCACTTGGTAGCCCAGGCTGGCCTCGAACTCACAGAGATCCGCCTGCCTCTGCCTCCCGAGTGCTGGGATTAAAGGCGTGCGCCACCACCGCCCGGCTCAGCCCTCTAGGTCTTAAAGGCATATGTCTCCAATGCTGGCTGTTGTAGCTAGAGTTTTCCAGCCTTGCCCACAGTCAGGACAAATCTTTGTCACCCGCCAGTCCCACAGCCGCTCAGGCCCAACCAAGTAAACACAGAGACTTATATTGCTTACAAACTGTATGGCCGTGGCAGGCTTCTTGCTAACTCTTCTTTTATCTTAAATTAACCATTTCCATAAATCTATACCTTGCCACGTGGCTGGTGGCTTACCGGCGTCTTCACATGCTGCTGGTCATGGCGGCGGCTGCAGTGTCTCTCTGCCTCAGCCTTCCGCTTCCCAGACTTCTCCTCTCTCCTTGTCCCACCTACTTCCTGCCTGGCCACTGGCCAATCAGTGTTTTATTTATTGACCAATCAGAGCAATTTGACATACAGACCGTCCCACAGCAGGCTGTATCCCTGAACACACAGAGATCTATGGGATTAAAGGCATGCACCGCCGTCGCCACCACCATGCTCTGTCTATGGCTCTAATAGCTCTGACCCCCGGGGCAACTTTATTTATTAACATACAATTAAAATCACATTTCAGGACAATTAGAATACCACCACAAATCATTTCTCTCTTTCCACCATGTAGTTCTTGGGAATAAAACTCACATTATCAGGTATAATAGCAAATGCTGTTATCTGCTGAGCCATTTCACACTGGTCCCCGGATTGTTTTTATTTATGACACTTATGCAACAACAAGTTGTTTTACAGGAGTCCCTTTACGTTCCTGTTGTATACATGTGAGTGGCCAGCTGATAGATTTGGGGAAGTGACTAAATCCCAAGTCCTCTACCCTGATTGATGGATTTATTGCTTGATGGATCCATATTCTGATGATATTATGGGGAATTGGGATGTCTCTGTGGTCATTATCTTGCCCTGGATCACTCTGACATTCTCTCCTTCTATTTAAAAATAACTGATACCTCACTTTAAATTGTCTCCAGAATTTTATAATCATGCACAAATACTATAATAATAAATTCAACATGTTTCACTGACTTCAGTGCTAGTTACCGGTAGTCTGAAAAAAGAACTTCATCTGACTAGTGGGAAAGGAGACACTCTGGGAACAGCATGTACACACACACACACACACACACACACACACACACACACACACACACGCACACATGCACACACACACACACATGCGCACATACACACACATGCACACACACACACATGCGCACACACACAACACGCTCACACAAAATAAAATATTTCTTGGAACACAAGCATAATGTTTTATGATTTCTTTTCCTTTCTACTGCCTCTCTTCATCCCCAAAACTAATAATGTTATTAATTGCTATCTCTACCTATATATTTATGAGAAGTTGATTAAGAACTTGGTTTTCTGTAAATCATTTCCTACCATGGCACATGATGTCTGCCATTCTTGAAGACTAAGCAATTCTTATTCTACCTCTGTACACCATATAACACCTAAGGATATGCTTCTGTGCCCCAAGTCCTGAGTGCCTGAACAACAGCTGAGCCTGCATCAGGCACTCAGAGTTTAAGGAATCATTGCACAGTTAAGGTCACAAATTAAAAATATCCTGTTTACATTTAAATATTTTCACATTAAAACTACCCACCTATCAGGAACGCAGTGAACCTAAAGCCAAGATTATCTTTATTCTTTATATTGTTTTATTTTTCCTGAAGATTTCTCTGTGTGATTCCATACATGACTAGAAGTATTTAGCTGCGTTCTTTCCCAAAGATGTTGGAAGGAACTTGATGCAATTTGAGAAAGGTGCCTTCTTGTCATAGGTAACCAGGTATTTTCAGTGTTGAAAAAATTGATTCTAAAAAGTATGAGAAGAAAATTAAATTAACTCATGGTAGTGTTGATAAATATTGTGTCAAATTCTTTTATTTAATTTTAAGATTAAAACCAAAATATGCTTAAGGATAAAAGCTTATTTTGGCTCAGAAACTGATGAACGCTACTGCAATGTAAAAATCATGCTTTGCTCTGTTTCTTGTCTTTGGCCGCACAACAACAGTTTGCAGAAGTACTTGCAAGGGTCCATTTTTTTTTTTTAATATGAGGTCACTCCTCAGTTCAACAAACTAAATTTAATGCATTAACCAGTATTTGACTTTTAATGCCTAAATATACAGGAGCGTTCTCAGTCACCGAACACTAAATATTAACATTTGGAACAAATTTCCCCACACATAATTTAGAGCTAGAAAAAAATAAAAGCAGTTTTATATTTAACATCATTCAATCAATGTCCAGTAATCTGTTTGCTTGGGAAAAAAAATGGATTTTGAGAGTTATTTAATGCAGTAATCTGCATTTAGTTGAAAATTCCCATATTAATTGGTAAACATATGAAATCCAAATTGTTAATAAGTAGATTATGATCATTTAATTCCCTGATTTATACTTTAAAGTAACTATACTTAACTGGAATATTAGGATCTAAAAGGTCAGCTCTAGAGTAAAAGGATAGCCCACATTCCTTTTATACTTTGTCTACACTTAGCATAAACTTGAAAATCATCTCTTTGAATTTGGATCTATGGAGGGCCAACAGTGCTCTCAGAAGTAAGACTGGTATACATCAAAGAACTTAAACACACTTGGACACAGCACATACACTGACAATTTTAAGTGAAAATGATGACAGACACAAGGGTTCAGTAAGCTAAGTTGTAAGCTTATATTATTGACTATATTATAAAGCATCAGTTTTATTATTGGTGCCTTTGCTATGGAATTTTCCTATAGCACTTAGTGACAAAAAAATCACAATTTATTTGAGCCATGTGGAACACTGGGGAGTTCTTATGTAAGTGCTATAATTTGTATTTTTAGGATAGGCTATTATGTCTCATAATAATCAATGAGACTTGCTACTTGATCTGCAGTTTGAGAGCCCATCAAATTATGGATTATGTAGTGAAAGAGTCTATTATGTAACAAATCAATTTAATGATAAATTAACTATCAAAACCCCCAGCAGTGTAAACATTTTTAATAATTCTTTTATTTTTAGATTTTTAAATTATATTTATGCAATTATAATATAATATGTAATTACACATAAATAATTATGTAATTACATATTCTCTAATTCTTCCCTCAAAATTTTCACAAATATGCCTCCTTTCTCCTTTGCTAATTCATGGCCTCTGTTTCATTAACCATTGTTACATATGTATATGAATTTACACTTATATCTGTAAGTAAATAAATATAAACTTCTGGGTCACTATAATGTTACTTTTATGTGTATTTTCAAGGATGACCATCATGTATTGGTTGGCCAAATTAACCAAATTAAATAGGAATTCTTTATAGCCTGCTTATATTATCTCTGATAGATGGCATATCTCTACTATTGATCTACTCAGACAGTAAATTTGTTTCTTCTGACAGGTTACTCTTTCTTTCTAAATCAATCCTTTTTCTTACTTAGGGGGTCTTTTATTTCAGAAATAATCCTTGCCATTTCTAACATCATATTTACTGTCACAGAAAGTCTGAAAATTTAACTAATGGACATTAAATGAGCATTGGTTAGCAATCTATAGTATATTCAGCAATTGGAAGAAGTCCTCAGTGGATGAAATAGAAAATTAAAGACAATGCACAGCCCTTGGCTAATAACACAATCCCACAGTGACACTGCAATAGAGAAGGAAATCTTTTGAGAAATGACAGAATCCCAAAAATGGTTAGAATTTTGTTTGTACATTTCTTCTCTACCTGTACTTCAAAACTGATGTAATGACCAAAAATAGCACAGAAAGAAAGTTGGCTTCATATAAAGCAGCAGTTGAAAGGGAGATTTTACAGCATATTTATTAAAACTAAGAGAATGAGTACATGCTGAATAGTTCTACTTAGAAATTAATAGACAGATCGGCTTCTGTGTCTTGGAAGCAAATGTCTTGAGTTAATTTGACATGACATGAATTGTACTGACAGTTAATTCAGCAATGGAGCATCCATCTTTTAAAGATTACTCCACATTGGCACCTTCATAGTCACTTGGCAAAGCTCTTCTAAATGTCCTTGGCTCAAAGAAGTTTTACAATAAATTTCCAAGCCAATGCCGGCAGAATCTTGGCTTTTGTGTGGTCAGCCTCAGCCCACTTAAGGGTATGTGTTATAATGAGCAAACATAGTATATTAGTAATTCAAGTTTTTTTTCTGTCAACCAAACCCAAGTTTTTAATTCAACTTTTTGTAAATGTACATTTATATAAACATTTTTACAAAAAATAACAAGAGAATAACCTATATTAAAATTTTTACAAATTTAAAAACTAATATTAAATGACTTTACTTTGGAGGGTGGGATTCTTTACTTGTAAGTTTTCAGGGGAAAAATCTTTCCATTAATATGTGTTACTAAATTAGAAATATGCTGAGTATATTTTGTGAGATTAATTTCTTAGTCTTGATAGTTATTATATTTAATGTTATCCTTTCTTTATATTCTTTTCCTATATCCTTGACTTTCATTCGTTTTTTGATTCATATTACTTTTTGGAGGCTGTAATTTAATTCATCTTTTTTTTTTAGTTTTGTGGGAGTTGTTAGTGATGTTGTTATTGTTTAGACAAAGTAATGCTTTGTAGCCCATGTTGGCCTGAAAGTCATTGTGTAGCTACAGTTAGCTTCAAATTCCTGGCAATTCTTGTCTTCAGCATCATACATGTAGGGATTACAATTTTTTTCAGCCACTTGTCTCTAAATGTTGTGTTTATATCAACTGATGTTATATATACAATATTAAATGCAAATTCAGAAATGGATGGCACAGTTAAACATCTAAATATAAATTAAATTAAATGTCTAAATTATTGTTTTCTATCACTAAGGTAGTATGGATAAATAAATAAAGGTGGGTTTTTATGCTTCTGAGTGTAAATACTGAGATTAACACTCAGAGCCCATGATGCTGAAGAAAAGCAAAGCTATCCCAAATCAACTGTTCACTACTAGAGGACATTCAATGAAGAGCTAATTTTACAGTGGATTTTGATCAGTTCCTGAAAGAGATAGCCTATAGTTCCTAGGGATAGTCTGCTTTCATACATATGAATTTGTTGGGTGGATTACAAACATACGATGTTCACAACATACATGTTTTACTGTGACAACAATGTTTAAGTCTAGGTCTGTGTCATACTGTAACAATTTGTCCTCTGTTAGACCACAGCAAGATTGAATACTGAGTAGCTCAGGTGAGTCAAAGGAGCTCCAATTATAAAAGGTGGATCCCCAATAAAAAAAATTGGCCACAATTATTGTTTTATCTTTGGCACAGTGGCTGCACCTGAATCTACCGCTGTTTCACCAATGATTGTGGCTCCACAGTTAGTGGCCCACATCTCTGGTAGTGGTCCAGCAGGTCTTTACATCTTGCCAGATCCACCTCCTGCCCTTGCCAACAAATGTAGATTTAACTAAATCTCTATCATTCTGTTTATCAATAAGACTCAGGAGTCAGAGGATGGGGCAAAACCTGCTAGCCCTGAGAGGTAGAGGAGCTCCAAAGAGAGCTTCCTTCCCCTCCACCAAACAAAAAAACAAACAAACAAAAAACCCCACCAAAGTCAAAGTCTCTCCCTACTACTTCTTGAATATCTCTCTGTCCTCCAGATGCCCTCTGACTCTCTCTGGTTACTTTCTGTCAGTTAGTTGCTAGATCTGCCTCCTAATCCAACATTGATTTTATTTAATTAATGCAAACGCAAACTCAGATTTCACAGTGTTATCATATATCCCACAACATTTCCCCCTATTTGTTTAAATACAAAGGAAAGGTTTTAACTCTAAACCATTTAGTTATAACAGTAAAACTATATACAATAAGAACAATTATCAATTAAGAATTACATTAACAATGTCTAGTCCATCTGTATTTTATAACTTTGGAGAAAATGTTCTATTATGTATCCTATCTGGGTAAGTCCAAAATTTTGTACTTAAATCACTTTCTATCATAAATTGTACTACCAACGTAAAAATATCTTTTTAGAACTTAAAATCTTTTCATACATAAACAACTTAATCTTTAATGTTTCTCAACCTTTATAAACTTTACATCTCTTTTGTTGATTTATTTTTTTAATTTGGTGAAAAAAACACCTGTGAAACTATAAACGATCTAGTTTTTAGCCCCATCAGAGACCTGAAAAGGACAAAATATTTCCTAAGTAAACAGAAATGGCAGAGCAAGCAATTTCCAGAACTATAGAAATGAGAGATGTAGCTGGCCACCAGGACAGTCACCCAAGTTTCCTCTGCAATATTGGGTTTCCATCTTTGGCCTACAGGCCCAGAATATCTGATAGACTTTTCTATGACACAGCAAATTTTGAAGGATGTACTATCTAGTCTTGGTAAAGTTCAGCAGTTGACTTCCTTTGAATCCTGCTTATCCAATTTGGACAGTACACTGTCAGCAATTGAAGCAAGGGTGGTTTCTTGTGCAGTGGCTAGTTCTACCACATTTAAAGCTAACTCCATATGGAGGCTTTTTGATTCCCATCATTTTCTCTGAAGTATATTGGTGCTGCCAGGAGCAGGTATATCTCACTGTCATGAAAATCCTTATGTTATTAAAACATATTACATGCCATATTATGCAGATTTCTGAAGTCTTTGAAGACCACCTATCTAAAATGTATCTCCAATTGACCTTGAAAATATACCTAACATGTCTACAAGTTTGGTTGTTACAGATGACTAACTACTAACTTATATTTCTTAATTATCCTAAATAGTTTGTAATAGTATCTTTCAAGTACTAAAAATTTACATTACATTTTTTAATGAGCTGCATAGGTACAATGCCTTAAACAAGAGTAGAAACAAATATGCAGTACGAAAAATAACCTTAAATTTGTATCAAGATACAAAAATCTGTACCAATGTAAAAATATAGGAGACTGGTAGTGCTTTTTAATTTAAAAGTAGATTCAAAAACTTATCCTTTTGTCCTGTTATTCCTATACTCCCTCCTTTTTATTTACTAGATAAAAGAGAAAGGATAGAGGAATGAAAACAAAAGAAATCCCTTAATCCAGCCTTCTTTGTTTAGTTTCCTCCCTGACCATTGCCAATAACAACTTGCAACTAACCCTTCTAAATTATGACAAACATCCATAACCAACTGAAAGACCAAAAATCATCAACATCACCTCTTGGGAATGTAGACTCCATATTCTTAAAATTACTGCCTGTTGTCTGGGGGTGACACTATCTTTAGGGTACCCTGAGAAAATTGGGATTATGGTCAAATCCTGGGAGAGCTAGCTGTGTCATTTGTTGTCTAGTCTCTGAGTGATGGGAAACTGCAGGGCTTAACTCACACCCCTTGCTAGAGTAGTCCGTGATGTTGGAGCAACTCACGTAGCAGCTTTAAAGTTGTCCTGATCAATTTTTAGTATGAAACTGATCTTTGGGTTGTTTTTGTCAGCTTAATGGCAATACCACAATACAGGAGAACTTGTCATTGTGGGCCCCCATCATCCTTTTGGAGAACTTAAATGTTGCTGTTAGGAATGGTCATGGTTCACTTTAGAAGACTCTAGCTGGAACTTCAAGTACTATATCATGTGTATATAGGAGAGCTACTTTTTTTTTTTTTAAGCTAATCTTGTATCCCGCTACATTACTTAAGGTATTTATCAGCCGTAAGAGTTCCCCAGTAGAATTTTTAGGTTCACTTATTTACTGTATCTTATTGTCTACAAATAGCAAAAGTTTGGCTTCTTTCTTCCCAGTTTGTATCCCCTTGATCTCCTTTTATCGTCTTGTTGCTCTAGCTAGAACTTTGAGTACTATATTGAACAGATATGAGGAGAGTGGACAGTCTTGTCTTGTTCCTGATTTTAGTGAAATCGCTTTGAGTTTCTCTCCATTTAATTTGATGTTGGCTGTCAGCTTGCTGTAAATTGCCTTTATTATTTTTAGGTGTGTTCCTTGTATTCTCGATCTCTCCAAGACCTTTATCATGAAGAGCTGTTGGATTTGGTGAAGGCTTTTTCAGCATCTAATGAAATGGTCATGTGGTTTTCTTCTTTCATTTTGTTTATATGATGTATTACATTGACAGATTTTTATATGTTGAACCATCCTTGCTTGCCTAGGATGAAGCCTACTTGATCCTGGTGGATAATTTTTTGATGTGTTCTTGGATTTGATTTGCCAGTATTTTATTGAGCATTTTTGCATCAATGTTCATGAGGTAGATTGATATGTAATTCTCTTTCTTTATTGCATCCTTGTGTGGTTTGAGTATCAGGGTAACTGCAGCCTCATAAAAAGTTTGGCAATGTTCCTTCTGTTTCAATTGTGTGGAATAAATTGAAGAGTATTAGTATTAGCTTTTCATTGAAATTTTCATAGAATTCTGCACTGAAACCATTCAGTCCTGAGCTTTTTAGTTGGGAGTCTTTTAATGACTGTTTCTATTTCCTTAGGGATTATAGACCTATTTAAATTGTTTATCTGGTCATGATTGAACTTTGGTATGTGGTACCTCTCCAGAAAAGTCAATTTCTTTAAAATTTTCCAGTTTTATGGAGTACAGGTTTTTGAAATATGACCTGATTATTCTCTGTATTTCTGCATTGTCTATTGTTATGTCCCCCTTTTTATTTCGGATTTTGTTAATTTGGATGCGCTCTCTCTCTGCCTTTTTGTTATATTGGATAAGGGTTTGTCTATCTTGTTGATTTTCTCAAAGAACCACCTCTTTGTTTCATTGATTCTTTGTATTATTGTCTTCATCTCTATTTTATTGATTTCAGCCCTCAGTTGATGAATAATCTATTCCTGGAATCTATTCCTCCTGGGTGAGTTTTCTTCCTTTTGTTCAGAGCTTTCAGGTGTGCTGTTAAGTTGCTACTGTGAGATTTCTCCAACTTCCTTATGTGGGCATTTAGTGCTATGAATTTTCCTCTTAGTACTGCTTTCATAGTGTCCCATAAATTTGAATATGTCGTACATTCATTTTCATTGGATTCTAGAAAGTCTCTGATTTCTTTCATTTCTTCCTTGACCCATTGCTGATTCAGTTGAGCATTATTCAGTTTGCATAAGATTGTAGACTTTCTGTAATTTTTGTTGCTGTTGAAATCTAACTTTAAGCCATGGTGGTCCAATAAAATACAGGAGGTTATTTCAAATTTTTGTAACTGTTGAGATTTGCTTTTTAACCAAGTATGTGGTCAATTTTAGAGAAGGTTCCATGGTGTCCTGAGATGAAGGTATATTCTTTTGTGTTAGGGTGGAATGTTCTACAGATACTCAAGTCCATTTGAGTCATAACATCTGTTAGATCCCTTATTTGTCGGTTAAGTTTCTGTCTGGCAGACCTGTCCATTAGTGAGAGTGGGTGTTGAAGTCTCCCACTACTAGTGTGTGGGGTTTGATGTGCAATTTAAGCTTCAGTATTTTTTATTTTATGTATGTGAATGCCTTTGTATTGGGGTCATAAATGTTGAGAATTGAGACTTCATCTTGATGGATTTTTCTTGTGATGAATATGTAATGTATTTCCAGATCTCTTTTGATTGATTTTAGTTTGAAGTCTTTTTTGTTAAATATTAGAATATCTAGAACAACTTGCTTCTTAAGTCCATTTGATGGGAAAGTCTTTTCCCAACCTTTTGCTCTGAGGTAGTGTTTATCTTTGAAGTTAAGGTGTATTTCTGGTATACAGCAGAAGGATGGATCAAGCTTTTGTATCCATTGTTAGCATGTGTCTTTTAATAGGTGGATTGTGTCCATTAATATTAAGGGATATTAATAACTAGTGATTGTTAATTCCTGATATTTTTATGGTACTGTGTGTGTGTGTGTGTGTGTGTGTGTGTGTGTGTGTGTGTGTGTATGTGTGTGTGTGTTTCCCTTCTTTGGTATTTGCTGCTGTGGGGTTATCTATTGCTTGTGTTTTTGTGAGGACATCTAACTTCCTTAGGTTGGAGTTTTCCTTCTATTGCGATCTTTTGAGATGGATTTGTGGATAGGTATTGTTTAAATCTGTTTTTTTCTTGGAATATCTTGTGTACTCTAGGATGTTTGAAAGTTTTGCTGGGTAGAGTAGTCTAGGCTAGCATACATGGTCTCTTAGTGTCTGCAAAATGTCTGCCCAGGACCTTCTGGCTTTCAGAGTCTCCATTGAGAAGTAGGGTGTTTTTCTGATAGGCCTGCCTTTATAAGTCACTTGGACTTTTTCCTTTGCTGCTCTTCATATTCTTTCTTCATTCTGTATGTTTAGTGGTTTAATTATTATATTGTGAGAGGACTTTTTGTAGGGGAGAATCTAGTTTATTTGGTGTTCTGCAAGCTTCTTGTATGTTCATAGGTATTTTCTTCTGTAAGTTGGGAAAATTTTCTTCTATGATATTTTGAGTATATTTTCTGTGCCTTTCAGTTGGTATTCTTCTCCTTCTTCTATTCCTATTATTCTTAGGTTTGGCCTTTTCTTGGCATCCTGGACTTCCTGGACATTTTGTGTTATGACTTTGTTGGATTTAGTATTTCTTTTTGATTGATGAGTCTATTTCCTCTATTGTATTCTCTACACCAGAGATTCTCTCTTCCCATCTCTTGTATTCTGTTGGTTATGCTTGCACCTGTAGTTCCTGTTCATTTACTCAGATTCTCCATTTCCAATATTCCCTTGGTTTGTGTCTTCTTCATTGCTTCTATTTCAGTTTTCAGGTCTTGAACTGTTTCCTTCACCTGCTTTTTCTTGGCTTTCTTTAAGGAATTTATTTATTCATCTTTCTCTCCAACAGGTTAAAGAGATATCTGTCTAAGGGAGATGCTTTTGGTCTGATCTTGAGGATTTTTATAGTAATCTGTAAATATAGTTTGTTATTTTTTAAAATGAAAACATAGCAATTAGAATCTGTATCTGGATTTTGTCTCAGGGTGGTGTGATAAAAGGAATATGCCACCACCACCTTGTTTACTATAACTCTGTAATTTAAAAAAAACAACTGACTTATAGATATCCTTCTTTACTGTGATTAAATGCATGGGCTATCATTCTTCTGCTCAATTTTTTAATCTCAGCTCCAAATCATTCTAACTGTTAGATATTTAGAAAACAGGCTTGAATTGTAGCAACCCCTTGAATTTATTTAAAACCCTTTGAATCTCTTAATAGAATTTTTAATACCAAACAACAAAAATATCCTTCTTATTTGACAAGAAAACCCAAAAGTTTATGTCCAAGATAGTATGAGCCATATACCAATCTACAGTCTAACAATCAATTATATAATTAAGACACATGGTATACAAAACCTCATTTTTTCTTTTCATGCCAGAAAGGCAATTATACCTTTTTAAATCATCTTTAAAATATATTATATTTTTAGATCTTATCAAATGAAAGGCATTTCTTAGTCTTATAAATTAGTTTGGATTGAATGACCAAGCTGTTTAATGTACTATCACCTCTCCTGATCAAGAGGCCTCTCATGTTTTAATCTAATCTTTATTAAACTTGATGGTATCCATACCATTTCTTCTCCTTTGGAAACAAGAGCAAATCTTCTCCAATGTGACACATTTTGATTTCAATTCTGAGGTCAACATATCTTTAAAATATACAGGCTGACTCTATTCATAAGTTTCTACTGTTCAGTGTCTCTCCACATCCATTGTTCCATTTTCATGGAAATTTAAATTTGGAAATTTAAAATTGGAAAGTTGATAAATACTGTGTAATTTATCTCAGGGGGTCTTTATTAACCCTTTCTGTGTATTAAGCATACCTTTTAGAGTTCAATTAGCTCTCTCTGTTACTGCTCGCCCTATAGGATTGTGTGGTATACCTGTAATATGCTTTATGTTGTAAAATGCAAAAAAACTGTTTCATTTTACTAGAGATGTATGCTGGAGCACCATCAGTCTTAATTTGTACAGATATCCCCATAATGGCCATGACTTCTAATAAGTGTGTAATTACAGAACCAACCTTTTGAGAATGTAAAGAAGTTATTCATTGAAATTATAAATATATATGTATATAATGGTGCATATGTTTTAATTTTCTAAACTCTGCAAAATTAAACACATCTATTTACTAAATTTCATTTATTTGAGTACCCTTTACATTACTACCTCTAGGTTATGGAGTTTGATTATCCAAAGAACAAGTAGAACACTTCCTTATAATTGCCTTTTCTTGTTGCTATGTGATAAAAATATTTTTCTTCAAACCTTTGCTATTCACATGGTGTTTCTTACAAAATTACAAGGCTTCTATAACATTTCCTATTAATAGCTGATAAATGTCATCATTACCTTGTGGCAGAGGGGCATGGTAGACATGTATGAGATCTGATATGTATTATATACAATAGATGGTTTCTACTTTTGATTACTTTTTATAATTGAATAAATAAAAATTCTGAATCACCTTGAATAAGTTCAGCAGTCTCAATATGTAAAACAACTCTTTCTGCATTTTGAAAGTTAGTAACTATAATAAGAGTTTCTGAAAAATCTAGTAATACCATGAAAATAACATATAATTCTGACTTTTTAACTTAAATCACAAAGTAGTAATCAACTTTACTTATGTTTCCTGATTTATTTGCATCATCATAAAATGTAGAAACCTCAGAAATTCGTGTCCCTTTTACTATATGAGGGAGAATCCAACTAGTTCATTTTATAAACTCAAGTTTCTTGCTTTTGAGATATTCATTGCTAATCTCTCTCAAAACATTACTACACGCTTTATGCCAATGTTAATTTTCTGCCTATAATAAGGAAATTTCAGCATTACTAGAAGATATGATAATTTCTGCTGGGTCTATTCTGACTAATTGATAAAGTCACAATTTTCCATTCAGAATCAGTTCAGAAACCCTTTCTACATAGGTGCTTAACTTTTCACTCTGTTTGTGCACTACAAATAACTATTCTAAAATGTTATCTATTCTCTACACAAGAATTCCCATAGCAAAATAAGTACAAAGGAGAATGACTAGGATACAATCAAACTCTGGATACAAGTTTCCCACATGTGCTCCCTGTAATTTCTTTTCTACTAGAGCCAGTTCACTCTCAGCCTCATCTGAAAATTTTCTTGGATTATTTAAGTCCTTATCACCTGTAAGGGTTAAAATAAATTACATAGCTCTTGAGAAGCTAATCAAATTTTGGGCCATAGTCAGATAATATCTCCCAACTTTTTTTGAAAATGATTAAGAGTTCACAATTGGTCTCTTCTGTATTTTCTGTGGTTTTTGATAATACTTTTAATATTTTTCTCAGAAGTATTCTTTAATTTCTCATTTGTTTCTGAGATTGGAAGAATGTTAATCTGTGCATTCCATTGCTGCAACAAATCACATCCCCATAAATTCATAGCTATGTTAACCACATATGACTTTAATTTTCCTATCTCTGCTTCTGGCCCTATACACATAATTTTCCCTGAGATAAAGTTACACTCCCTATACGTGGTACACTTACTTTCTAAAAAGGCTAACTTGGATTTTAGTGAAATTATTGCTACATCTGTTCCTAGGTCTACTAAACCTTCAATTTCAGTGCCATTTATTTGTATTTTTAGCTTTGGTCTCTGATCATGTATAGCAATTTTTTGAAATACTTGTTTTCTAGTCTGTTGTAAACTTTTTCTTTTATCTTCTGAAGCTGTTCTATTCTTGATCACATCCAGAGCCAGGGCACTGTGGTTTTTAACAACAGACATTAATGATTTTAATTGCTCTGTGGATGAGTTTCTCTGATGCTGGCAGGGAATGATTGAATCAAGTTTGATACTGGGGCCTGCAGGAGACCCCCTAAGGCATTTTCTAATGGCAAAGAGTTACCTTGTCTGTCCCTGTTGATCTGCATTCATTAGTCCAGTGCTGGCCTTCACCATACCTTCTGCATATTCCAGAAGGCTGGTGCTTTCTGTTTGGATTATCTTTAGGAAAAACAAAAACAAAAACAAAAACATTGTTTCTAGAAATACCTTACCTAGAATCCCTTTATATATATATATATATATATATATATATATATATATATATATATATATATATATAAAATTTTATTTTATTTTATAATACTATTCAGTTCTACATAACAGCCACAGATTCCCTTGTTCTCCCTCTTCCTGTCCCCCTCCCCTTCCCCCCAGCCCACCCCCCATTCCCACCACTTCCAGATCAAGGCCACTCCCGAGAACTGAGATCGACCTGATAGTCTCAGTCCAGGCAGGTCCAGTCCCCTCCTCCCAGATTGACCAAGTCCCTTTTCAAATGACCCTGCTTACCACAACTAAAACATCTGACATCTTGATTTTTCTTAAAATTTCTAGAAACTGCTTCTTCCATCAAATCATTGTAAGCATGATATTCAATATCAGCCATATTTCTAATCAATTCATCTATTGGTACTAATATTCTCTTTAAAGGCCTAATCACCCTTTTATATTCTGATTTAGCATTTTAAAAAGCCAAAGATGCAATTAATATTTCTCTGACTTCTGGATCTAGTAGTATTCTATTTAGACCTGAGTTCAATCTGTGTAAAAAAAAAAAATCAGTGAATGCTTCTTTTGGACCTTGAATAATCTTCATAATTTACTCAGACCTCTTTCCTTATTTTCCAGCCTTGTCCCAAGCATTTAAGGCTGCTAAACAACATGAGGCCAAAGTATGGTCATCAAATTCAAACTGTCTTTACAACTCAGCATATTGGCCTTTACCTAGAAGGTGATCTTGGGAAATATTAATGCCTCTAGCCATATTTCATTGTTGTATGACCCTGGCATCCTCTGTCCACCATGTTCACCATAAGTGCCTATAGTTTTAAGAGAAAAAAATTTTCAGTGTACATTTCACAAGATAAAAGCCATGCTACTTTCTGAACATCATCTGTATATATAAGAACACATTGGCTTCCATGTTTTAGTTCAGATGCTGTAGGACTTGGGCATTTGCTGCGGGGTTTATGGTTGGACATTGTGCCTTTTGACTGTGAAGATGTTTATCATCTCTTTTTTCTTTTTTTTTTCCTCAGTGAGATGTAACAGATGAAAAAGAACTAAGATGTTCTTAAGTAGACAACATAATTCCTACTTCACATGACTCATTCTCTATGTTCTGTGCCCTTGTGCTTTGAATATGTGACAATGTAATATAAAAGTTCTGAACAAACATAAATTTAAAAGTCATTTGGCGATGTTTCTATTACTATAATTGTACCTTCCAATCCAATTCCTCCTCCTGTCCTAACTTCATGGAAATAAATCAGTGAGTATGTAATTTTTAAATGTGTGGCATAAAACCCCTTTTCTGTGATAACTAATGATTTTGAAATCTGGGGTTTTTAATTTGTTTAAAATTAAAAGCATAGTCTTAAGTTTTGGCAAAGTAAATGAGCACTTATCCAGTAGTTTTTTCTCTTATTTTTGAGATTATTATTTTTGGTTCCATACCATTCTTATAAATATTCATAGTTTTAAAGTAAAAATTATTTCAAAACCCATGCTGAAGACTTGGAGCTTTGTGTATATATCCATCCATGTCTCTTTTTGTTGTTGTTATTGTTTCTAGAAAAGTTGGCTCTTCTTAGATTGCCATAAAAAAGTGTGATATTCTTTGTGGTTCACAAATAACAGAAATGTATTTAAACAGAAACACATTTTTCATACTTGTGGAGGCTCACTTCCAGAGATCAGTATTCTAGCTTCCCCAGTTTCCAGGAGAACCCCTTCTGATATATACACTTTCATCTTAAAAATTCACATGGCACAAGAAAGGTCAGACTTCATAGGATCCCTCATCTCATTAGGAGTTGGACACTAATCTATTTAAGGCCCTAATACCATCAGATTAAGTGGGTTCTGAACTGCAGTATGTGAATTTATGATGACACAATATTGTAATATCTAAAGAATAGGAGGTAAAAATCTAAAATAAGTAATTTTTCCATGAACTATAAACTGAGCACCATGACTGTTTTAAAATAAACTGCATACAAAAAGGGTACTAGCCTCATTAATCCACCCAGGGCTATCAGAAGAAGGGATTTATAAAATATCCTGCAAGGTACAAATTTCACGCCTTCATGATAATGGCTGGAACTTTCAAACTGTTCTGTGAAGAAGCACAGATTAATAAAGCTAGACAAAAGAGGATGGAAGAAGAAAAAACAAAGAAAAGTTTGCCTGAATAAAAACCAAACACGGGTTGGGGATTTAGCTCAGTGGTAGAGCGCTTGCCTAGCAAGCACAAGGCTCTGGGTTCGGTCCTCAGCTCTGGAAAAAAAAGAAAAAGAAAAACCAGAAACAAGAGCATATTAATACTGGGTGGTGGTGGCGCACGCCTTTAATCTCAGCACTCGGGAGGCAGAGCCAGGCGGATCTCTGTGAGTTTGAGGCCAGCGTGGGCTACCAAGTGAGCTCCAGGAAAGGCACAAAGCTACGCAGAGAAACCCTGTCTCGAAAAACAAAACAAACAAACAACAACAAAAAAAGCAAACACATTTTATTTTTAGATTTCCCCCAATGTGTCAAATAAGCATACAATTGGTTCATGAGATGGTAAAATTCCTCAAATGGCATCCCAAAGTAAGGAAAACACCATTTACATCTAACTTAGTTGAAGATACACTTTGGATTTCTTTTAGAAAAGTAGATTCTATCATCTTTTGTCTTCCATCAACATGTCAGAATGTTTGTACCCAGAAATGACATGTAAATCTACATTTTCAACAAAAAATGAAGACAATCAGGAGACTTCCACACTGCAATATTGTAAAACCAAACATCTGGTCTACATAGTATGATTCCCTCCATTATTTAAGCCTATTCCATTGTAATCTGCAAAAAGATTTTAAGAAAAATTTTAAAAGGGTTAGCAATTTCAAAAATATTCCCCAAATGAATTCAGTTTTTATGAAAAACAGAGTAAAGTCTAAGTATTAAGATGAATACCAAAGCTTTACAACAAGAAAGAGAGTGTTTTAATTCATAGTCCTTTTAATCATGCATCATTTTCGTCTTTCCGATAATACAATCAGTGAAGGACCAATGAAACCATGCTAAGAACTTCTGATAATCTTATGATCACAGTTACACAAACTGTGAGGTGGTAGGGATATAACTTTGATGTAAGTTTTTACAAACAAGATGAGATAAAAGGAGAAGATATGAAAGTTTTAACTGAAGATGTATTTAGTGGTTAAGTTCTTATCTTGCATGTAGAAAATCTAGTTTCAATCCTCAGTGCACATATGCATAACCATTGAACAAAAGAGATGGGGGAGAAAGCAAGAGAGAAAGTTAGAAAAAGAAGGGGAAGAAGAAAGAATGGAATAAAGGAAGGAAGGATGAAGGAGGAAGGAAGGATTGATTTCCTTAAGATGACTGCATGCTTGCTGTTAATTTTAAATTCTATCATTGTTCAGAAGCTACAGAACAACAAAGAACCTTTTGTAGTAAATCTGCATCTCAGGAAGTTGCAGGGCAAGGACCTGGACCTAAAAGTTGAGTAATATTAATTACATATTGCAAAAACAAAAAGGAAACCACCAAAATAGCCAGTGCCCTGCTATTAAGGGCAGAACATCAAATGCAGCATTATCTCTGTGTGGTAAGGACTCAGCAGTTGTCACTGAGCCTCTTCTGTTGTAACATGGGATTTCATACAGTATTATACTTCAGTAGCACTTCATCAACACTTCCTTTTCAGTAAACCCAATTTCTTTCTTATAAGATGCCCACTCTGGTGAGCGGAAAAAAAATAGTAATAATAATAACATGGTGTTTAGATGTTTGGCATGGCCTGACATATTTCTAAAAGTCAGTTTTTCAGAGAATAAAGTTCACTGTCACAATATGATGTGTTAAACATCTCTGCTTTGAACTCAGATACATCCATTTTTCATTAGAGAATGTTAGACTGGGTGAAAGGGCTCAAATTTTAAGCTTATTTACATTTGAAAGCCTTAATATGGACTATACAACTTTGTTTTTCATTTTTGTATGTTTTTATCATTTTGTGGTATAAGGTCCCTTTCTAAAGAAGAACAGTAACAGTTTAATTACTGATTGAACATCAAGTATTTTAGGGTCTGGATTGTTAAGGAAAAGTTCTAGTTTCTTATATTGAAGAGCAGCACATAGTTCTAGTTTTATTATCTGTCTATCTATCTATTTATCTATCTATCTATCTATCTATCTATCTACTATTTATCTATCCACCCATAATCATCATTATCATTACCACCACCATCATCATCAATCTTTATATCCATCCATATGCTGAGGAAACATAACAATTCTTTAACTGGGTGACTGCCCCAATCCATTGAGTAATCTTTAAGAGCCTCATCTTCACAGAAGCAAAAAACTAACATGTGACCCTTTATATACTGAAGCTGAAAACAATTCACTTTACCTGAAATTTGTGGGATCTAGTTTTAATGAACAACAGAAAAAGAAACTAAATTTTGGCATAAAGTTTCTTGTCACAGGGACAGATGCTTTTATGTCCTGATATCTTGTATGTATACAATTATTACAATTAGATGACAGGTATGTGTCTCTTCTTAGTATTATTGCAAAGAATACATATCAGGAAGCCAGAATGAAAAAAAGCATTGTACATGCAAGTATTTTTGATGCATTGAGTTATTCTAAGAAGAAGATTATATATATATTCCTATGTTCCCCAAAGTTATACACTGGAGTAGATTGGCCCAATTATTTGTTATTATACAATATTTACAGCAAATGGGAATAATGCAATCCTAGTAGTAATGACTGAAAGACATTTGAGTGTCATTATTCAGTAACTCTTTTGTCATTGTATAGGATATTGGGATGGAACAAAGGATGTCAAAATTTTATATGAAGGAAGTTTTGAGAAACTTCCACAGGTCTATCCATAATGCAACTGTATCACTTCTAAGTTAGAGAATAAGCAACATTGAACTAAAATTTTATGAAAATAGGAAGTGAATGCAGAAATGAGTGTACCTTGGGAATTTACGTATTTCACATTACTGTGCTTGGTGTTGTAATCTGACTCCTGATCTTCCTTATTCTTTATACCCTTGTTACTACAGTGCACCTTGGAGCATACCTAGGTGAGGAGGAACTCAAAGCAAGCAAGATTTCATCCTGAGTTTGATACAGATTTGTATCAAATCTCATTCTCTTAGCTGCCAGACTGTGACATGTGTAGTCTCTTATTTTAGTTCTGTTTTAGCTTCTCATGGATCACTTTTTGGTAGTTCTAGGGCCAGAACCAAAGACCTTCCTTAACAAGTCAAGCACTCTATGACTGTAAAGCAGTCTTAGCTTCTCTTAGAGGTATAGAAAGAAATTTTAAAATGGTTTTAAACAGCCTGTATTTAAAAATGATCAGTAAATGCTTATTTATTTCTTTAAGTTTTTTTTTTCATTTTACATACTAATCCCAGTTCCCCCTCCCTGCCCGTCTTCCACCCACTACCCTCCACATCCTCCAGTCCTACCTTCCATCCACTCCTTAGAGAGGGTAAGGCCTCCCTTGTGGAGTCAACAAAGTCTGGCATACTAAGTTGAGTCAGGACCAAGCCCCTCCCCCCGTGTCAAGGCTGAGCAAGGTAACCCACTCTAGGGAATGTGTTCCAAACTCCCAGACTTCAGTTGAAGAGAGGGAGGAGGGATCACAGGAGCCAGTGAGGTCAAGATCATGATGGGGAAAACCACAGAGACAGCTGACACGAGATAGTGAGAGCTCAAGGACTCTGGTCTGCCAACTGGGGAACATGCATGGGACCAAACCAATCTCTCTGAATGTTTATGACAGTTATGTGGCTATATTTGTTTGGGGAACAGTGGGCCCAGGACTTATTCCAGATTAGTAAAAGTTTTGATGATGGACTGTAGATATTATGTAGTTGTGAAGATGAATGCTTCCAGTTATAACTTATAGCTGTTACATTCAGGCCTAATCAGTATCTCCAAGTTTGCAAAACTAATCTCTCTCTCTCTCTCTCTCTCTCTCTCTCTCTCTCTCTCTCTCTCTCTCTCTCTCTCTCTCTCTCTCTGTCTCTCTCTCTCCCTCTCTCTCTCTCTGTCTCTGTCTCCATGACAAGAAATAATAACTAGATATTCTGGAAGTTGGAAGCTAACAAAGCTAAAAGACAACTCATTTTCTTCTGAGATTGGCCCAAAAATATGTACAATAAGATGATATTCCTATATTTTTTAATTTGTATCATAAATATAGTTACTGAATTTTAATTTAAATTAGCTAATATTAAATCATAAAGATAATATATATCAAAGAACAATATTGAGATTATGAAGCCTCAATCTAATATATTTGGCTGATCCTTAAACAAATTTGAGACATGACAGTATCTGTATAATTAGAAATACACTCTTTCACATTTGAGTAGAAAGTTATACTCACTGAAGCATCCAGTAAATTGCATTGAGAGGAACAGAATACTGTCTGGCATCTGACTGATGTTGAATAATATTTTTTGTTCCTCGTATTCGGCTTTTTAAGATTTGTAGTAGAGAGTGGAAATATTTTGGTACCAATAAGATAGTAATTCATTTATTAATGTTACGTTTGTTTCATGTAAACAAAAGTTCATGCTGTACTTTTCCAAAATAAATGTCATTACCATTTGCTTGGTGAGTGTTCACATGGTGGAGCATGGAGTTTAAAAGAATGAATTTAGGGGCTTAATCTTCTTGATTTTTTAGACTGTATCCTTTATTGACATGGAATGGTTATGGCCATTATACACTTGTAGAATTTGTGTTCTGAAAATTAGATGAATTCATACCTTACTCACCATTGGCAGCTGTTGGGATACAATGTCTCAGTTGTGAACAGTTACCATCATTAGTATTAATGTTATTATTAAATAAGACTAATTTTCCCCTCAATACAGATTGAGAGATATTCTAGCCCACAAAAAAGAACAAATTAATCACAGGTAAAAAACAAAACCTACATCATAGTACACGGTTCAGCCTCAGTTTAATGCCCCAATTCTCTTTGATATTATTCTATTTTCTCCCTTGTTCAGAGATCCAGGCTCCAAAAAACTGATTAAAGTTCATGCCACTGTCAGACAATTGTGTTCACATGCCTGCTAGTCTTCCTTTTTTAAATAAATCAAATTCATGACAAGGTTGATAGCAGACCTCTTGTCCATTGGTAAATGACAGAGCCATCATTATTTTGTTAAAGCTTGGGAGAAAATTCTGATTACTAGTGTTTCTGGCCAAATTTTGTTCATGTCTGCCCACTGAATTTGTTTGGATACCAGAAAATTATGGAGTGTATGATTCTAATTAGGATAAGAGATTAAACCCTAAGAGCCAGGCTTCAGCAAAAACCCTGCTATAAAACAACATTAGAAATCATCCTTTTAACCAACCCAATGAAATTTGCTTAGTCATTAGGACTCCAAGTGAGTTTTCAGACCTTGAGACAAAACACTGTGCCAAGAAATATCATCAGGAGACTGGGGAAGATGCCAACCCATTTAATGATGGATTTTTTTTTACTTACTTAGTCATCTAACTCAACTCTTCTGTTTCACATCTTCATACATTAGAGAGTCTTGTCTTAATATCACTCTGATATTGTTACCAGAATTAAATCATGTCAGGCTATTCCTCCCAGTTCTAATGTTTAGTTTATTTTTTCTTCCATTTGTGTATAATTTCCATGGCAACATGGGCATGGTGAATGTGTTCTGTCAATCCACACCTCTCCATGTACCACAGTTTGTTGCCCTTTAATCCACATTGCTGAGTTTTGTTGTTCGTCATCAACTAGCCAAAAACTACCTTCATCATCATGGATATTAATGGTAAAGCTATAGTCTTTCAATCTACAAAATATACAGAATCTCCTTTCATGAGATTTTATGTATACAAGAAGGGATAAGACACCCTGTGCACCCAGCTTGCCAGGACCTCGTCTGCAGTGGGCAGAGTACCAAGGCAGCTGTGTACTCTGGCATGAAAGCAGAGGAACAGATGCCGAGCAAGGTACAGAACAACTTCTTCAGCTTCTGTGGTCTTCACCGGGGCAGCTGTGGTCCTTTTTCTGGTCCAGGCTAATTTTTTTTGTATTGCTTTTTAAAGAATTTTTTTTATCATGAGCCTACCTATGAGGAACTCTAATATTGCCTCTAATTAGGAGTATAACAAAACAATTTTCTATTGGTTTTTTTGAAGGTATTTATTTATTTGTTCTTTGAGAAACCTTGCTTTCAAAGACTTTAGAAAGATCTCACACAGTATATTTCTTTCTGTTTCTGTCTTGCTCCTGTGAGTTTCTTCTAGATCTCATATATCAAAGTCTTGATGGCTACCTTGGGAGAGAATGTTCAAGTCCACATGGCTTTATTCTTTGGCTCAAATGCAAAATGCTGAAATCTTTTTTTTTTTTTTTTTTTTGGTTTTTCCGAGACAGGGTTTCTCTGTGTAGCTTTGCGCCTTTCCTGGAACTCACTTGGTAGCCCAGGCTGGCCTCGAACTCACAGAGATCCGCCTGCCTCTGCCTCCCGAGTGCTGGGATTAAAGGCGTGCGCCACCACCGCCCGGCAAAATGCTGAAATCTTAACATACACCCCAACATGAAAAGAGGTAGCTGTAATAATAGGGATAGTCTTCACTATCTCACAAGAGAGGAAGTTCATGTATACATACAAAGCAGAGCTTCCCACATTTGGAGTGGTTCATGTGTTCTTCCTACAATATATAGACAAAGGGAAGGATGATTCAGGTCAATTTCAGTTTGGTGTAGAAAAAGATAAAATGATACTTACGAGTAGGTCCATTCTAAGTAGAGATGCCATAGATGGAGGATTGCCTTCCTTTGCAAATATAGGGGTAGTTCACCTTAAATCTGAACAGACAGAGAGTAAATTCATTCAGGATGGTTCTTCTATGATCTATTCATTCCACTTGAGGACTATCAAAGATAAATGAAAGTTTTAACTTGTGTTTATGACTTGGTGTTTGGTTTAATGATACGATCACATATATAGTATTTTTGTTTTCCTGGGCTGCCATGAAAATGGAAATAAAATTGGATTCTGAGTGCCTTAGCACATATATTGGCTATTTATACATTGTATTTTGATGACTGCCTGTTCCTTTCACTAGCCCATTTATTATCTGGATTTTTAGCATTGATATTTACTATTTTGAGTTATTTACACACTCTGGATACTAGTCCTCTGTCAAACATAGGTAGAAATGCAATTTAGTCTAAATACTAAGTAAATCAGTATGACAGTTCCTCAAAAAACTAAAAATAGAACTATCACATGGCACAGATACAACTTTGATAAGGTCTAGAGGACTCTAAGTAAATAATATCTGTGAAATACTTGCATATCTATGTATACTTTGATAATATTTATACTAGTCAAGTTATGAAATAAGCCTAAAAGTCCATCAACAGATAAATGTATAAAGACAATATAATGCATATAGACAATAGAGATTTATTCTTTGACAAAATAATGAAATTATTGTTAGCAAGAAAATGGTTGCAACTTGAAATAATGATATAAGTCAAAGCCAGAAGACAATATCACATTTCCTTCTTGTTTATCATCTATCAATACAAACTATAAAGATGGAAAAATTAATGAGCATGATTAGAAAAGGAGGGAGCTGTGGTGAATATGGTTAAACTACTAGTAATACTTAAATGAACATTTCTTTGTCAGCCTCATGATTATTACAATGAATATACATTATTAAATTAATTTGAAACCCAACATTTAGTCTCTTATAGTTGTATAGGCCACAATATCCCAAAATCAAGGTGTTAGAGGATCATTTCAGTTGAAAAGTTATCTTCTCTTGTCTCTTAAAGTCTGAATCATTCTAGAAATTGTTTGGCTTGTGAAAGCCTAAGTTCAGTCTCTCCCTGTATGCAAGTGGCCTCGTCCTGTAACATTGTCTTTTGTATAACTGCTATTGAAAACCAAACCATTGAACCATCTCTCTATTCCCTGTTGTTGACTTCCTCTTGTATAATTCTGGTATTTTTAAGGTGTGCACTGAACCAACTATCACTATTATATCCCATTATTTTTACTGAGACATAATTCATATACCACAAAATGTATACTTTGTTTGTAGTTTATTCTCAAGTTTATGCTACAATCAACATCCTAATCACAGAATATGTTTATAACATTGAAAAAATTATGTACTGTAGAATCTTAAAAACTATAAAAGTGCCATTTGATGGGAGAGGGAAGAAAAATTTTAAGGGAGGGGAAATGTAGACTATGATGATAAAGAAGGGAAGAGGAGGGATAAAAGGAATGAGGTTTAAGCAAAGTGAAAGATGGGAGAGTAGAGAAGGGGGAAGAGAAGGATTAATAACACTAAGGATGTTTGTTGTCAGCTGCTCCTCTGACAGACTAGATGATGAGTGAGTTTCCAGGGAATCTTCTGTCTCTGTTACCCATCTTGCAATATGAATCCTAGGATTGCAGAATGTCCAGATATTCATATTAATTAACTTAATTTGAATTAATCCACAAATTGAGTTATGCTCAACTCCAAAGTCATAGGATGTCAAAGAAAAATCCAGGGGTCCCAGGTGTGCTATAATTCCTAGAGATTTGTTGGTCAGTGGTGTCTCCTAGACTGAGCAAAATACAGGGCATTTTTATCGCTCTTGCTTGCCCACCTGAACTTGATGATAAGACTGTATTGCTGAAGACATCATATATATTAGTCATAGAACTTGGAGAAATCAAGTTGGTACTAACCATGAAGCTCCCTCCCCACCATCTGTCTTTTCAGAGTACTGGCAAGCATTATATAGGCTGCAACAGAAAATTAAAAATCATCAACAGTTCCACACGACTGTGAACTCTGTACACTACAATAGTGGTGAGATATGCCAATTGGATGCCATAATGGAACACATGTTGCAAGGGTAAACATCCTCTTTCTGATTGATATAAGACAAGTTTCATGGGAGAAAACATATGTCTGCACTGTTAATGTGACCAGGAACTCAGAGTTGAGAAGGTCATGGGCTCCATGGGTGAACTTACTATTATCCTACTAACTAAACATATTAGCAAACTGCCTTTTAATATGATGGTGGTTTCCTAAGATTATATTGCCTAGTAATAGAGTAGTCAGCTTTTTATAATTATAATCTATCATGCTCAAATTACAACATCAATATATTTCTTAAAATATAGTCCCACCAGGAGACTCATAACTGTATGTGTGAAGTTGTATCTAATTACATTGATGATTTACATATCCCTAATGTTAGTTTTGCTCAGTATCTTTCCTGTGTTTCTTTCTATTTATATATTTTCTTTGGAGTAGTGCCTATGATGTTCTTTGCTATATTTTAATTGTGTAGTCTTTTTAATTCAATTATAAGAATCCTTTACTTTCCAAATGTTCTTATTATATATAAATGGAAATACTGTCTTTCATATCATAGATTTTTTTCAATTTCTTAATGATATACTACATAAATTCAATTCTTTTTTTAATGTTGGAAGAAGCTTCTTTTACCTAATGTTGTCTTGCATTGCCTTTGTTTTAGGGACCACATTTTGCAAGTCAATATAATAAATTGTCTTCATAATTTTATAAAGAATTTCATACTTTCAGTTCTTAAATTTAGGCTCTTGGCAGGTTAATTTTATGTATTCTTATATAATGTGTAAAGCTTGTCTATTGTCTAATCACCTTCGTTTTCATATGGAAATCTATATGCTTGTACCAGCACATGTATTGAAAAGATTTTCTTTTCTATTGGATTGTCTTGACACATCTTCCCCTTAATTATTTGTAGACTTTCACTTCCACACAATACAATGTATTTATTTACAAAAATGCAAATTAATTTCAAGATTCTAGATTCTACAATATTTATTCAGTTATAAATCAGTCCCATGTCATACTTGTAGTGAGCTTTTAAAAGGAAGTGAATTTCCCAACTTTATTAGAATTTCCAAGATGAAAGTGAGGTATTCTCCTTAACTTTTAAATCCATTATAGATATTAGGAGGAACTTGGTGCTTGCTTCTCTTTATTTTCATTTTGTGAGCATAGGTATTTTGCCTGCACTGGGTCTCCTGGAAGTAGAATTATAGATGGTTTTGAGCTGCTATTAGGTGCTGGGAACTGAATCCTATAAGACAAATTGCTAAACAGTCTTATTAATGAAAAACCTGGAGCCAGATATTGGGGTAAAAGATCAGAGGAATAGGACAAGTCATAGACAACCTCACTTTACCAACTCCTCAGCCTCCAAAACGAGCTGCTTCCTGTATACTCGTGCCTATATTCTTTCTGTGCCCTGCCATCTCACTTCCTCTCTCGGCCCAGCAACATCACTTTCCCCTTTATGCCCAGCTTTATCACTTCCTATCTGTCTGTACAGACCTCCAGACCTCTACGGTTAACTACTGCTGGGATTAAAGGCCAGTGCCACCAAGGCTGGTTCTGTTGTCAGTGTGGCTCTGAACTCACAGAGATCCAGATGAATCTCTGCCTCTCAAATGCTAGGGTTAAAGGTGTGTGCTACCACTGTCTGACTTCTTCGTTTAATATGGTGGCTGGCTATTTCATCTAATCTCCAGAAAAGCTTTATTGGGGGTACACAAATAAAATATCACCACAGAATCCTAGTTCTCTGTATGATGTGGGTTTTGATTGATGCTCTTCATCAAATTGTGCAAGTTTTCAGCTATTTTTCAACTGATGTTTCTCCAAATTCTCTCTCTCTCTCTCTCTCTCTCTCTCTCTCTCTCTCTCTCTCTCTCTCTCTCTCTCTTCTCTCTCTCTCTGTGTGTGTGTGTGTGTTTCTCTTCTACTGTCTTTCTCTCCATTTCTTTAGAAACTTGCAATATATATATTTTGGCACACTCTATGACACTCTTCAGTCTGATCATTTTTCTTCATTTACTTTTCATCTTTCTTAGATTGTATGATCTCATTGATTTATCATCAAATTGGCTGATCATTAGCCTGCCCATGTCTATTAAGTCCTTCTAATGGGTTTCAACTAAATTATTATCCTTATTAATTCACATATATATACATGTATATATACATACATATGTAAATGAGAAAGGAAAATGAGCTGGTGGGGGTCTAGGAGAAGGGGACGCAAAACAAGAGAAAAAAATATCTCTTAACTCTGGAGGATAGAAAATAAAGTTTTTGTACAGTACCCAAGGCCACAAACACAGTGCTGGCAGTACCTACAGTGAGCTATGTTCCACCCACATCTTCAATCATCAGTCAAGAAAATGCCCCACAGGTTTGCCCACAGGTCAATCTGGTAGGGATATTTTTCTCAATTGAGATTCCTTCCCAAATGACTCTAGCCTATGTCAAGTTAATATTAAAACTGTCATAGTCAATATGTAAGGCCCCTTTTATTCTTGAACATACTTGAATTTCTAGTGTGTATGTGTGTGTGTGTGTGTGTGTGTGTGTGTGTGTGCGTGTGAGAGAGAGACAGAGACAGAGAGAGACAGAGAGAGGCAAAGAGAAACAGAATTGCAATAAAAAGTGTACCTAAGATAACTGAGTATTGAAATTAAAATTCTGCTTCCATGGAAACCCTAACAAATTCAACTAAATATTAGTTATTGCCAAGCACATATTTTTGAAACTTTCTCTATTCAAATAAACAAGTAGTAAACTTCTAATAGAGCAAACTATAATTATTTGTTAACTGTACCTTGCCAGAAGTCTTACTGGCTGCCTCTGTAGTCTCATCCAGTTTTCTTTTGGTAACCAAAACCGTCAAAATTCTTTGGTGTGTAAGACAGTGATATGGTCTTCTAAACTTGAAAGATATGTTTGCAATTAATTAGTATAATATATGATTACATTTGAAGTAAAATTACATTACTTTTATTTTTGTGTTTTAATTCACACTGGCTTTATGTCAATATTACCTTCCACATCCCTAATTTTTTTTAGTTGCAGATTTGAATAATAGTGCTTTGGAATGTATCTTGAAAATAAAATAAAATGAGTCACGACATCTTTCCTTGGAGTGGAATTTATGAGAATCACGGAACAAAAGGTGAATTAGTGTGTATTTTCATGTAGGCTCTAAATAATTAAGAAAAACTGAAAAAAATAAACACAAAGTTGATTAGCTTGTGTTTATATTTGTTGGTTGCTTCAGTACTTGGTATAGAATGATATATATTATTAAATCAAGTGAATCTTTGACTCCATCCATATAAAAGCAGTAAAATTGGTCCTGGTTACTATGCAATTTATCATACACAGATTACTGATTGATAATAAGAAACAAAATCACTGTTTTTTGTTTTGTTTTGTTTTTTGTTTTTGCTTTGGAGTGAGGCCTCAACAGATAAATATTACAAGGTTTTCTAAGGTAGAAGAATGTTCATTTTCACATTCCATGGAAATTCTCTCTCTCTCTCTCTCTCTCTCTCTCTCTCTCTCTCTCTCTCTCTCTCTCTCTCTCTCTAGTCTTTTCACCTAAATGTTGTGCAGATGCTGTTCTTCAAGGCAAACATTATAACACTGGGTAGGAGTGCAGTGTGATTTGTAGTTCGAGAGACTGAACTCTCAGTAAAAGCAAAATGAGCATATTAGAATTTGTCCCCTGAAAGAAGATTGGGTCAGTCAGCAAATAGATGAGGAAACATTAAGTTAATGAAATTTTTTTCTGAATGCATCTACCAAGAGTGTAAGTGAAGAAGCCAAGATGATCAGACAGAGAAATTAAGATGGTTGAAAATCTGCTTGGATATCAAGGGTTATCAGATACTGAGAAAGAGAATTTTGGGCTAAATTAACTCAATGGGGTCCCTTAACTAAAGCTAGATATTGTAAAAAAAAAAAAAAAAAAAAAAAAAAAAAAAAAAAAAAAAAAAAAGTATACAAATGGGACCAGAAGAAGACTCAGAGGCTTGATTAAAGACTGTCCAATAAATGAGTCATTTCCTACTGTGATATTTTTGTCCAAAGATATGCAAAAAAAAATACAAGAATTAAGAAATTTCAATCCATGATTCTTTATAGTTTGTATAGAAAGCACCTGTTCCCAAAAGGTTATTTTCTGAAGTGTTGGGCCAAACTGGTGAAGCTATGCAGGGGTAATTCATTCATGCTAATGATAGATAAACAGGGCAACAGGAGGTGGTGCCTAATTACACAAAGTATGTCACAGGGTACTTGTCTTTGAAGGGTTTATATGCTTCCTTAGTCTTTCTTCTCTCACTCCTTCTACTGCCCAGTGCCCCTGGGGTGAGTAAATCCCTCTGCCTTGCCTCACCATGATAGTGAGTGGAAACCAAAGTCAAACGTTTTTCTCTGTAAATTACTTAAGGTACTCTGTCACAATGATGTAAAATCCAAAATTTAAGAAGCATATTATTTGCAAATTTGTAGTATTGATCATTTAATAACCCCAGAGCAACTTCATAATATGATAAACTGTATTGGCATGTCTAAACACAACTTTTAGAACTCTGAAGATGGATTAAGTATTAGAAGGAAGAGAGAGAGGGATGGAATAAAGGGAAGAAATAGGGATGAAGAAAGAGGACAGAAGTTAAAGATAAAGTGAGAAGATGAGAGAAAACAACAAAAAGAAAAAAGAGAAGGAAGGAAGGAAGGAGAGATAGGGATTGAATAAAATATGGACATTTATGTGATTTTTTAAAACTGAAATATTGAAACTTCCAAATTTCATTTGGAAATGTCCTTTCCAAATTACTGACTTCCATCCATGCAAACCTGGGCCCAGTTGTATACATCTGTGAGATCTTATTTTTGTACATAGACACAGTCATTGAAAAATAAAGTACAAGTAAGTAAATCCTCTGTATGTTAAAATTCGTTGTTGTTCAGAAGCAGACCTTCCCCTTATGTACAGGAAACTTGTGGCTTTGTGTTTATGCAGAGAAATACATGTATTCTTAGCAAAATTGTGGGGACCCACAGAGGCTCCCTGGTAAGACTTTACTCAAGGTCAGAGAATCTGAGCTTGCTTTACTCTGGAGGGCTGCATAATGGGATGATTCTGCTACAGGCATGGCTACCAGGTATTTTAAAGATTCTTCACTTGGATATATGTTGTGCCTTGATTTTGAAAGTGGGAGGTCTTTTGCCTTTCCCTTTGGCATTATATAAAAAGCCTTTAGGAATAAACCTCGAGGTGGCTGGATATTAACCCAGAGCCCTCCAAAAGGTATCCTGTGTCTCTTTCTTTTCCTGTCTTTGCCCTATATTTCTATCTAATGCTTCCTCATTCCTCTTTTCTTCCCCCAAAAAAACCTTTCACCAGGTTGGAGATGGACTCCAACACAAAATGGAAAAACAAAAACAAACAATAACACATGCATAGAGAGCCAAGAAAAAAACTAAATCAACCAATTATAGTGAACAGGTAGAGAGAATTTTTAACTACTTGGCACTACATTATTGAAATCTATTTCTAGCACTTGAAAGCAAAGATATCTGTTAGCAACAACTTTTAATATAATAGGGACTGGTTCTTGTAAATTACATATTAATCTGTCATGTTAAAATTGAAATCAAATAAGCATTATGAGTCCTAAATAGAAAATATTCAAATACATTGCCATAAAAATAACTGTTTTTCCCTGCCAGTATAAAATCAAATAACTATCCACATGGTTCATATATTCAATTCTACATCAGGATGTAAAGAATAATAATTTTCCTAAGTTATTTAAAACCATCAAACAACAGGCACTTTGGGTCATAGTAGACAAATTTAATACAGGTCTATTTTACTTAAATTGCATTTTCTACCTCATCATTTAGTTATCTGAAGTTACACAAAGGAAAGGAAATTACTCTGTTTTAGGAGTGTTTGTTTGTTTCTTGATACAGTGTTGCTCAGTGTAGTCCTGGCTGCCCTGGAATTCACTTTGCATAACAGACTGGCTTCCAATTCACAGAGATCCATCTGCCTCTGCCTCCTGGGTGCTGAGATTAAAGGTGTGCACCACCACTGCCCAGCAAGTTATTACTCTGTTTTGTTAATTTGACTTAACTGAATCAACAATACTTTCAATGATAACAGGAGAGAGAACCCTGCCAGACAGTGCAGGACTGGTAACATGAAAGGACCATGTCTGTTCCATGTCCTTGCTGATTAATTATCTGTTGGACACAGGCTGGAATGCTGGATGTGTTTAAGGGCATTGATTCCTTCTCTTGTTTCTTGTTTAATCTTTCTTCTCCTTTTGCTTAGCAACTGAATAAGCATATCTGCCTGGAAGCTAAATATGATCCAGTACTTTGGTTTCAAGGCAGGCTGCAAAGTCCAGTCAAACCAATTCAATGTAAAGTTGCAAAGACACCTTGAAGGTGGGCCAAATGGAACAAACAACTCATTTCCCCATCTTAGTGACTTTTTCGTTGCTGTGAGAAAGACATCATGTCCAAGGCAACTTATACAAGAAATAGCTTATTTTGGACTTTGAGTTTCAGAGGGTAAGTCATGACCATTATGGCAGGAAGCATGGTAGCAGACAGGCAGTCATGGCTTCTGGAACCATAGGTGAGAGCTTATGTCTTTATCCCTAAGCAGAAGACAGAAAGCAGCAACTTGGAATGGTGTAGACTTCTGAATCTTCAAAACCCATCCCCAGTGACACATCTCCTTCATCAAGGCCACACATATTAAACCTTCCCCAAAAGTTCCATCAACTGGGGACAAAATATTCAAACACAGGGACCTACGGGGGCCATTCTCATTCCAACTGTAACACCCCTTATCTCAACCTCAATAAAGATTTATTAACCCTTGCATAGAGACCTTCAACCACAGAGCTTCCTTTCAACCCACCCCCATGCTATACCAGAATTTTGCTTGCTTCCTTTCTCTTATGGTCTCTGTGTAATAAGACTTTCTAAAATCACCCCTCTTTTGTGTATCAAATCCATTCTTTGAGTAATTGAGACAAATAACCAAGAAGTCACCAGCTTGGTGATGAAGAAAGAGAAACTGGCTAGTCAGACATAAGTAAGGGACCTCCAAAGTAGTAGTTATGGGAGGAGATTGCTTCTCCATCAAGAGAGCTCCTGAATAAACATCTTTCCTAGGGCCATTTCAGAGGATGTAAATAAAACTCCAGTCCGAACACACATTCCTTATGGAAAACTGCTGTGGAACTGGATCTCTAGGTTTTTATACTGGAATTGGCTTACTGCCCTTACCAGCATCAGTCCATTTAAGGAATGATTTTAGGACTTCCTCATCAGATGGAGAAATGTTACAGCAGCATTGAAGGCCAGGGCTCTCCAGTTAAAACCTCCCAGCCAAAATAATGGTATCCACTTCTGCCTCAAGACAGGCCATTGTTTCCTTCCCTTAATGGGTAATCCAACTGAATATCCAGCTGCCCAATGAAGGGACTGCACCTCAGGAAATCACAGATTTGAGAACTAGTGTTTGGCCAGCTCCATAATTGCTTAGTTGCTGTGGGATGGTCTGTATGTCAAATTGCTCTCTGATTGGTCAATAAATAAAACACTGATTGGCCAGTGGCCAGGCAGAAAGTATAGGCGGGACTAACAGAGAACAGAGAAAACATGAAGGCAGAGGGAGTCACTGCATGACAAGCAGCATGTGAAGATGCCGGTAAGCCATGAGCAACATGGCAAGGTATAGATTTATGGAAATGGATTAATTTAACCTATAAGAACAGTTAGAAAGAAGCCTGCCATGGCCATACAGTTTGTAAGCAATATAAGTCTCTGTGTTTACTTGGTTGGGTCTGAGGAGCTGTGGGACTGGTGGGTGACAGAGATTTGTCCTGACTGTGGGCAAGGCAGGAAAACTCTAGCTACACTTAATTTCAACATTTAAAAAGTTATTGGAACATTTCTTCATGCCACATGCTTCTAGGTGATTTGATATTTAGGATGTATAGTGGTTTGAAGAACATTGTCCTACCTCTTTCACCTTGAAAGCATAATCTGTGTGGTGATGATGTGTTCCCCAATATATTGTGCACCCTAATAAATTTATCTGGGGTCAGAGAACAGAACAGCCACTAGACAGACATAGTGACCAGAAAATGGTGGCACTCACACCTTAAATTCTAGCATTCCAGAAGCAGAGATCCACCTGGATCTCTGTTAGTTCAAGGCCACACTGGAAACAGCAAGGCATAGTGATTCATGCCTTTAATCCCAGGAAGTGATGGCAGGAAGCAGAAAGGTATTTAAGGTGTGAGGATGAGGAACTAGAGCCTGGTTAAGCTTTTAGGCTTTTGAGCAGCAGTTCACCTGAGATCAATTCGGATGAGGACACAGAGGCTTCCAGTCTGAGGAAACAGCCAGAAATATCAGGAAGGAATTGTCAAGGTGAGGTAGCTGTGGCTTGTTCTTCTCTGTTCTTTCAGCATTCACTGCAATACCTGGCTCCAGGCTTGATTTTATTAATGAAACCTTCTAACAATTCATGCTACAGATCTGTTTGCTTGAAGTTACAGAAGAGAGTCAAAGATACTGGAAAGGTATAAAGAAAACTTTTGCAAGGTCCTTTTCTCAACCAACTGCTGTACTTTTGATTCACAAACAAAAATATTCAACTTATCCCTGAGAAGAGGGATTTAACGGAGACATCCCATTCAGGGAACCCTGCAGAAGAGGAGGTCGGAAGATTGTAAGAGCCACTGAGGATGGAAAACATCAAGAAAACAAATGCCTTCTGGACACAACAGGACTGATGTGTATATGAACTCATGGAGATTGTGGCAGCATGCGTAGAGCCTGAAAATTTCTAAGCCACATGGGGTTCTTAGCACTGTATGCCTAAGTTTACAGAGTTTGCATTCCAGAGAAGCAATAATGAAATCTTAAGACAGTCAGAATATAAAGCAATACAAAAAGAAATAGTATTTGCCCAGAGTAAAAAGCCACAGAAAGAAAGTAATTTGTTCACAAATGTCAGTTGGCTGATGGTGTAACTAACTATGGCAGGACAATACCTTCTTCCATGCAGGCCTGGTCTGGTCAGTAGCTTACCAAGGAGGACATAGGCAGAAGGTGTAAGTTCATGTCAAGGGTAAAATTGTGACATCATATATTGCATTGTATTCTATGTCTTTGCTGATGAGAAATATTTGAGAATTTTTTACAATTTAAATAAATTTATGAGGTCTATAAAAGTTTAGGTAATGAACATTTTAGATTTTCTGAGTCACATTGTATCTATCACCTCTAACACAATAAATATTTTATAAATGAAATGTCAGTGGCCAGGATGGGTAATGTGAACAGTGACCTCTCACTCCTGCCACCATGTTGTTTTCACCATAAGGGACTGGTATAGCCATAAACTACAAGCCAGAACACATCATTTCCTTCATCAAGTTACCTGTAAAAATGCATTTCATCACAGTAACAAGAGGAGTAACTAATACAGTGGTGTTGCCACAATATTTTGTTTTTTTTTTAATGCTGATCCAGTGTATAATGATGTTGACCCTATTAGCCTAACTCACATTCATTTAACTAATCATATGAATACTTTGTCTAATCAGAAATGTAAAAGTTGTGTTTCACTGGTGAAATTCGGTACACTTGCCAGCATTAAAACTGCTACCAGGATGCATTGTATGAGAGAAGAATCTATTTTCTATTTTTAAAAAAACTTACTTCAGTTGAAAATCTGCATGTAAGCATGCTTTCTGGTTATGCCCTGGGCTAATCATACCATATTTTACAACAAATTTCTATTTTCTAGGATCACTCAAAAGTGCAATCAATGTTTCAAAAACACAGGTTATTTGCCACAAGTAAAGGCCTCGGGAAGCTCAGTGACTATTCTAAATGACTTACTCATAAATAAAACTACAGAAGAGGAAGTTTACCAGTCAACTTCAGCCATGAGAGAAACACAGCAAGCAGTTGTCTGTGGGCTGACAATTTTGTCATTGTTAATGTCATTGTCTTCAACAAAACTCTAACTTCATTTAATTTCAGAAAATGGATGTTGATTGTCCTTAAATCCTATTAATATATTTAAAGGCTGCATTCACAGTATCATTAAAAATTCTATAGATTTTAATAAGAAAATTTCAATATATAATGTTTTTCTATTATAAAAGCAATTTACATAGCCTTATTCACTGAAATAAAATGGAAAAATATATATCATCATATAAATTTCTCTTGCTTAAATTAAATACTGTAGTAGCCAGTACCAAGGGCCTCTGTAATCTGACATAATAGCCAAAGGAGAGTAACTCTTGAAAAATTTTCTTCTTCCTAGTGTTCTCAGATACTGATGTGCTGAACAAAAAGACTCTCAAATTATTAAATAAATCTTTTTGAAACAAGAGAGAGAAATAATATCTTTAGCCACCAAATACACTCTTGAATGCTATGAATTTGTGAGTAGGCAGGTTTTTCTTTGTTTTTATCTCCCAAAGTAGTTAAAGTTTCTCTGTAAAAGTAAAAAGTATCCCAGTTATCACAACTATAAACCCAGAGGACACCCATGCCAATATTCTGTAGAAATATTTTAACTTTCTGTGCCATTTGCAGATTCAGACTGGTAAAAGTGACTGAAAAATAGTGAACAATAACAAAGGGAAGGTATATTTGCAAAAATGCACCACTTGTTCATTATATTACTAAGTATTTGTAAAGAAAATGGTAACGTGATAACTACTATATGTTGTCTGTGGTCTTTCTTGGGTATGATGACTCAGGAAGGTAGCTACAAAGAATGTATGCATAGAATCAGTACAATGATGGATACTTTCCATATTTATCTATGAGTAAACCTTCCCAGAAACTAGGGGAGTTGGCAAAAGTCAAAAGGAAGTAGAGTCATACATAAAAGTATCAAAACTTAAGTTTGATGCCTTTTTCCCCAAAACTTAGATACATAGTATTTGAATTTTCTAAACAGGTATTAAAAAGCCCAGATTTTTAAACCCTGTTTGAAATTTCTGATTCACAGTGGGTGCATCTTTGCAAACAAGAACATGACAGACAGAGGACACAGTATTTTCACTCCCATTTATATTCTGAGTTGACTTCATTTTGTAACTAATTTTAAATTATCAGTAGGTTATGTATTCAGTGATTATGTTTTGGTTTAATGTGCTTTTATTTTTACCCTCAATCTACACCATATTAATACTTTTTGTAAAATTAATCAGGTTTTAATGAGCAAACTCAACAAGAATTTTCATGTAACACTGAACAATGACTATCACTGTCCTTATAATTCTCACTTCCCGGTCATGAGGCATCCCTTTGTGGCTATCATAATTGGTATAATGAATTTCCTAAAATAAATGGAAGTCTAATTTGATCCAGTGCCCATGAACAATCCAAGCATTCACATTTAAACCACTGACCTGATTTGAAGACGAATCATGCCAAAATGAAGTCATGCTTTTCTGTAAAGTGTGGTCACTCAGTACAGGGTTTGAATGGTTTGTTCTGAGGGCTCTGAATTGGGGATTTCCAGTAACAAAGACACACAATCTGAGCTCACAACTCCAGACACCTAGACTTACTTTCAATAAAAGAAACTTGAGATGGAAAGAAAATCTGAGTCATCAACCAGTTCAGTGATTGTCAGTGAGTGGAAAACTTGCTGAAATCCTTGACCATGGGCTGGGTAGAGACTCACAGTTTTCTCCAGGTGACAGCTTTCAGGATTTGAATACAACCTGTAATTGGGTAAGAATCATTATATCAGTATGTCTAACATCTAAATCTCAGACCCTCATGCCAGGCAATTTCTGACGAAGCACATGCATGGATATACATACTTCATTATAACCTTCACCACTATTTCAAACCTGTATCAAGTAGCTTTGCCATTTCTACAGCAGTTAACTGTTTTAACACCATGAAAATATATCATGATTTGTTTTCTATAATAAAAGCTCCTATATTCACGGTGTTGATGTTTTGCTTGTTGGATTTCATTATAGACCTTCAAAATAAAGGGTATCTAATATGATAAAACACTGGAACTCTGACTCTGTGAATGTACATAAAGAGAGATGTAACATATAATCAAATGGGAAATTTTTTAAATAGATTAATTTTATTAAATAGATTAATTCCAGCTTAAGTATGATCTACACGGCTTAATGTAAAGAATATGACATTAAAAATTGCCTTTAACTGCAGATGTCACATTTGTCCACCAAAAACTTGGCAGCAGATAAAATACAGTTTATGAATGCCAATTATATAAGCATGAAATATGAGAATTTGCTTATTGTTTTATTTTGCAATAAAACTTTCACATGTCTTTAAGCAGCCATAATTTTTACAATAACTTCAAAACTTAGATTATGAAATTTGATATTGTTTATGACACTCCAGGACATCTAAGAAAGGAAAAGATTCAGTGAAAAGTTGAAATGGAGTTAGGAATAAATATAAGTACCAAGTGTAATACTTTTTTTTCTTTTTAGATACTAAGTCCACATTTTATACTTTCTTTGCTTAAATTAACCTTTTTTAAAAGAAAAGACTGAATACTTATGTACCCTTAAATTAGATAATCTAGATAAAATGACAGATTCCTGTCACATATAAATTCCACAGTGTGATTGAGGAATTAATAAAAAAAATTTACTTATCCTCTAACAAGGAAATTATTTCAACTAGTAAAACAAACTCCTGCATAAAGAAAACCCTAGAAACAAATGTCTTTGCAGTAGAATTTTACTGAATATTTGAAAAAGAGAATTTCTTCTGGTCCTGCTCAGTGTCCTTCAAAAATAGAAGAGCATCCCCTTTAAGTAACAATGTGATGTCAGCATTATTCTTACACCCAAACTAGATACAGACACAGAGAATAAAACTGTAAGCTCTTAGGGTTTCTTTCAACTCTGATGCAGAAAATTTTCTCTTTGTAATAGATGGTGATTAAAATAGAGAGCCACTATCAGTTAAAATGTAGTGAATAAGACACATCAGAGTGCTCAGCTCTAAATGGAGTATATATGTCACACCCCTACCACAAGACTTGAAGGTCACCATGGAAGTAGGACAAAGGAATGTGAGAGCCATAAGTACCAAACATATGCAGTGAAATGGTATTTTCTGTGTTGTTGCAGGCATGAACTCAAAGAGACTATGCCTATATGCTCATGACATGTACAGGAACATATCAGCAAAAATTCCAGCATGGAAGAAGTGATGGCCCATAGAGTACCACTCCTAGGCAAAACGCTATCTGAAATTGATGTCTGATAGAGGATTTAGATCCAATCTTCTTCAGGAATGAAATACTGGAGAAGTTATATATCCTTAATGTATGGTCTGACTTTCATGCACATATAGGAAGCATTAAATGGATTCAGTAGGTTTTTAAATGAAACACATAAAGTTGAGAGGAAAATGTGGAGAGTAGAGAAAGAACTGGAAGGGAAAGCTCAGGGGTGGATTTGATCAGAACACATAATATACATTTATGAAATAGTCAATAATGAAAAATTTAAATAATAGACAAGTATTATTTATGAGCATAAATTAAAAGGTATAAATTGAGTCATTTTAGAATACCATGTAAAAAAATTGAGACATATGAATAAATTTAACCCAAATAATAGAAATCACTGCATTCTATAAAACATCCCTGAAAGAGGGAAAGGCCTAAACAAATGAATCAGAAAGACAGAATTGCTGATTCCATTGATGCCTAAGGATATCTATTGATTAAATGCAATTACTCCCAAAATTTCTGCAGTATTTGAACAAAACAGAAAAATATAACATTACTTATATTCCTAAGGAATTGCAAAGTACACCAAACAGATGAGACAATCATGAAAAAGAATACTTCTCAATTCCTACAAAGAGACTCAACCAAAACTAATCCTGGCATATGGATAGAATATTGTGGTAGTTTGTGGTCTTGTAAATCAACAAAATAATAACCAATGAGTTGCAATAAAGGAAAGAAATACAGACAACTGGAGTAAAATTGGGGTCTCAGAAAAGAATGGTATGTCCAAGAAGAATTCACTCTAGACTAGGGCAGCAAGTAGACTTACTGGAAGAAGTGACAGTTCTTCAGCAATGGTGCAGACACAAGAGAATTTCCACAAGCAATTGCTTTTCACAACCTTACACATTACCTGAAAATGAGTTGATGTCTTAAATATAAGAAGTAAGTCCACAAATCTCTCAAGAAATATATTGTAAGTCTTCCTGGTTTGGGATTAGGTATTGATTGACATGACACACAAAACATGACTATGAAAGACAATCAAAGTGAAGTTTATCAACATTAAAGTATTTTGTACATCAAATACACTATTGAGATAATAAAATACCCACAGAATGAAAAATATATTCAAATATGTCATATAATTTTAATAATCAAAATATGTGAATATGAAGAATATCCACAGATCAACACAAATAACATTATTAAAATACTGACAACAGAATTGAATGGATTCTTCTCCAAAGAACAATGAATTATCCTTAAACATAAAATACATTCGTCACCATTAGTTATAAACTAAAAAACAAATCAAGGGTAAATGATATGCTAACTCATTCCTACCAAGATGACAGGAATTAGGGAAAAATAAGGAAAACAACAAGTACTGGTGAGAATAAAGTGCAATTGAATGTTCAAAAAATTAACTCCAGACACAGCTGGTGAAAATGCCAAATGCTAAAAGTACACTAGAAAGTAGCTTACAGGTATCACAAATATTTATTATAGAATGATCCTGTTTTGTTCATATCCTACTAACCCCTTTTCTAGATTAACACTTAAATAATTAACAATGAGGCTCAAGTACATACCTGACTCATGGTCTTCATAACAGCCAAATGCTGGAGGCATGCTAAGTTTTAACCCTGAAATGACTGGATCAGTAATATATGCTACTTATATACATTGAGACATTACTTAAAAAAAAAAATGAAGCTCATATGGATGCTATGTGAAAACCTTATGCAAAGTGAAATAAGCTAAACTTAAATGGTCTCGCTAATATAAAGTATCTCAAATGAAGAAATTTACACAGACAGGAAATGTATTGGAGATTTGAATTCCCTCACCGTGCTGGTTAAGTTTAATATACTACTGCTCTATCTCACCACAGACCTATAACAATAGAGCTGTGTTTTCAGGGACTAATCTCTCTGGATCTGTGAGCCTGAATAAATCTTTTACTTTAAAATTGATTTTCTTGGGTACTTTGGTGTGTGTAATAAAATATTGATACTAATTTCATTTTGAGTTTCTCTTAGAATAAGGTTATTCACTCCTTCTCCACTTTCTTTAAGTAAATTATCTTGTAGTTTAGGGAGTTTTATTTTTATCTTTACAGTATGACATTTCTAAAAGTATGTTTGTGTTTGTTTTGTAAAGTGTTTATTTTTCACAGTGCTGTGAGTTAATTCAGTCGTCAGTTTGTTTGCTATTATTAACTTTGGAAGTTTCTTCATCATGCTTACATAAAATATTTTCTTTTCTCATTATACTTCCACCTCTCTTTAATTCCAATTACACTTCTAAGAAATGTTTTAATGTCCTGTAGTTCCTCAAAATATGGTTTATTTTAATATTATTCTTTTAAAAATGTCCTGTAAAAATTGTCACATAACACATATATATGTTTAATCATACATACATACTTCCAGACCTTTAGGCCTTGGAAAGATAAATTTTAAAGATTTATGGAAGACATGTGAGGAAATTACTTCTACAGCACACAAAAGCACTTTCTTTAAACCTTCTTAGTCTTTTCCTGTCTTCCCCAAGGGAACATATCTATGGTACCTGCTATCCTCATGATGTCTCCCATATCATCTTACCACTACTTTATTCACTCTGAACTTCTTGAATTAATAACTCTTCCAAACATGTTGTTATGAAAATTTTCTTCTCCATACTAAGCTTGTATGTCTGCCTAACACACAAGCTATTTTCTAATCAGAAACATAAAATGTTGGTAAGAATCATCTCTCATTAGCTGTAGCCAACAATATTTATAGTGTAGAAAAGAATATTAGTTTGTCTATTTATATAAACATTTTCCACCACAGTATCTAGTAATTGAAGGGTATAACCTTGGCTTCTTGGAAGCAATGAGAAACAAAGTGCTTCGAAGCAGGAAGTTAACATAAGTATGGTGAACATGTCTAAAGTACAACAATCTACACTCTCTATAAGTTAAGTATACTGTTTGTTTTAAGCTTAAGCTATTTTCAGTAAAAATAGTTTATTTAGATAGATAAAGCCCAGCATAAGTTAAGGGCCATATATATAGGGAGGTATGGTAATATACTGTGTACCCTAATAAATTTTGCCTGAAGATCAGAAGACAGAACAAGCCACTAGATTAAACATTGAGGACAGACAGTGGTGGCACACACCTTTAATCCTAGCACTTATGAGGCAGAGATCCATTTGTATCTCTGTGAGTTCAAAGCCACCCTTGACTACATGAGATTGACTCAGTCTAGGAAAGAAAGAGAGCCAGGCAGTGGTGGTACACACCTTTAATCCCAGGAAGTGATATGGCAGGGTGCAGAAAGGCATATAAGGCATGAGGAGACAGGAACTAAAGGCTTTTTTTGGTTGAAGCCCTTTTGACTGTAGCAATTTCGGGCTGAGGAGTTGGGGAGGTAAGAGGTGGTGGCTGTGGCTTTCTCTGCTTCTTTGTCTTTCAGCATTTACCTCAATATTTGGCTCTGGGTTTTTTATTATAAGACCATTTAGCAATTTGTATTACAGGGAAGCTAATCAACATTTTTATCATTGAACTAAAAGATGAGAGAAGAGTTACAGTAGAGCTGTACTATAACAGCAAATCAAGTGGTATCTACCAGAATGATAGAAATGGATTTTATCCAGAGCTCTAATACATAAAGCAATAAAGAGGGATTTAAACCAAAAACACAACTATTGAAAGAGACTAAGATATAAAAATCCAGAGTGAGTCAGAGGAAATGAACCAGAGATAGAAGTTACAGAAATGGTAACATCCAATACAGAGACAAATAGTTGTATTGTAAAACTTAGAATTCACTAAATGATAATCAATTAAAATTAAGTCAAAGAGGCAAATTCAGATGCTGTGGAGAAATTTGCAATGTATTTATTTCATCTTCATCCAGATGGGGTTTAATTACAATTTCTGGAGATCATTCAAACATGCACATTCTGATTGTGTCCTTTCAGTGTGAGAGCATTCACACAGGTCCCCAGAAGCACATCTCATAGTAGCCAGTGGATTCAATGACTTCTCAGCACGTGGTCCCACAACCACATGGGCAAAAACAGAACTATTCTAAAGTAAGCAGAAAGCATACTTCATTTCTTGAAATGTAATGTCTCAAAACTAGATACTCGTGCTTGACTGTTGAAAGATTTATGTTTCCATGGGTATGTTTGCATTCATATACACATATGCATTGTGTTAATGTATGCATGTGAGTGCATACATTCTCATTTGTTAATGAGAAGTTTATGTCATATTCTTCCTTCATCCTGGCCTGTAAATAGTTTCTTTATATTACTCACAGTAATGAGATTAAAGCTGTGGATGATAAAAAATAAACTGAATCTCTCTCTAAATTGTTGCTCCAGTTTTATTTCTTTATATTTATTTTGTGCATAAGGTTCATAAGGAGGCTTCATGGAGCAAAGAAAGGATCTTTTAAATATTGATGTATGCTAAAGTGAAAATGTAAAGGGAGGATGGAAGCTGAGTGGGAAGGAAAAAAGGCGCACCAAGTGTTTATGACATTTTTACTTATTAATTGGCATTTATCTAGAGATGACACAGAAACTACCCATGGCAGCCTTAGTCAGCTTTCTAAGTCTGTGATAAATGACCTGACCTTAAGCGACTTGCTGAGAAGAGGTATTATTTGGCTTACATGTTCCAATCACAGTCCACTGTCGAGGGAAAGCAAGGCAGCAATCTTGAGACTGGAACTGACAGAGAGATAGTGGAGAGACATTGCTTGTTGGCTTGATTCCCATGCCTTACTCACCTGGTTTTCTTATACAACCCAGGGCTACCTGTCCAGGGGTGACACTACTCACAGTGGACTGTGCCATGACACACCATTCATAAGTCAAGAAAATGTCCCATGGGCTTTCATAGTGGTCAGTGTGATTGAGGCATTTTGTGAGTTGAGATCCCCTCTTCCCAGGTCACACTAGATTGCGTCCAGCTGGTGACAACAACAACAAACATAACTAGTACAATTTACCTCTTGTATACATGGCACATAAATACAGCATCATTAAACCACAAACTTTCCTTTCTGATTATCTCTCTGATTCTAGGTTAACATCACAATATAAAACAGTATCAAGTTTTTGATCTTAACATCTTAACACTTTAAAAGTCCAAGTTCTGTTTAAACATCGGACACCTCCTTAGATGTCCAAAGTCTTCTCACCTGTGGCCTCCAATAAAAAAAAAATTAAGTTTTGTATTTTTATGGTTTATTCCAAGAGAAAATAACCAGGGCCCTAATATCTGAGATCTGGAATTCCTGATCTTCTGGGGTCCGAAGAGAATAAGCAGCCCCACTTCTTTGACTTTGCCGTCCATAGAGCAAACAGCTTGTTCAGTCCTTTCAGGCCAACACCACCCCACACTTTCTCTTGTCCTTGGTAGTCATCACACTCTCCTCATATTTCCAATATGCTGGAGTCTTCACTGTAACTGAGGATGCACTTTTGCCCATGGCCTCTTCTAGCCATTCATAATGTCAAGTCTCAGTTGTTCTCAATGACCCCCTCAATCCTGAAGTTTCCATGTTTTCAAAACCATTACTATGTGAGAGACTTCTTCATATTACTAAACTTAGCTACCAACTTTAGATGTAGTCTTAGCTCTCTTGGACCAGAGCTCTATATTCAGACCCTGAGGAAATACCTCCCAAAAGATTACAATTTAATGATGCTGGTCTTTTCTAATTTTTTTGGCCCCAGATAACCAGGGTCGATTTTCCTACAACAGCAAATGTTTCACTTCAGTGGTTTAGGTCTCTCATTAATCAGAGGGGTTATTTTAGGTCCAGATGATCAGACAACATACTTTAATTAAAAATATCACACAAATGACCCTGATTAGTCTTTGATGCCCTCTGAAACTTCGTAAGGCAGGCCTCCATCACATATAATTCACTCAGAATTCTTATCTCCCAACATTGAAGAGATAACCTCTAGTCAACAATTTTTCAAGCCCCAAATTCAAATGCTTTGGCAATCCTCCTGATGTGATCTGTCAAAACAATGATCTTGGTACCACTTTCTGTTTTAGTTAGCTTTGTACTATGATAATAAACACTACATCCATTAAGCAACATGGGGAAGAAAGCATTTTCACATCTCAATCAATGTCAATTATTTCTCCAAGCCAAGACATGAACCTAGATGCAGGAACTAAAATAGAAAGCATGGAGTAATGCCATTTACCACTTTGCTCCCATAGCTTACTTAGTAAGCTTTCTTGTATAAATTGGGACCAACTATCCAGGGGTGACCTTCCTCACAATGAGAGTATTCCTTCCACGTTAATCATTAATAAATTACATCATCAATCTTGCCTACAAGACAATCTGATGGAGACATTTCTCTATTGAGATTCCTTCTTCCCAGTGGACCCTAATTTGTGTCAAGTTGACAATAAAACTAACCAATACAATATCTTTATGACAACAGTAGTTTTGCAAAGTTGAGTAAAGTAACCATCAATGTTGAATTATTAGAGGTCCATAGAACCACAAGCAAAAGGGACTAATCAACCACATGCTCAAAACTTCATGATTCACTGGGTTCACAAGTTGTATTTAGTCACAGCAGTATTCCTAGTCTTGATAAGAATTTTCTATGCTTAGTAACTGCATACAGTTCTACCAAATAAAATATTTGATTAAAAAAGACAAGTAGGGTTTATTTGAGCTACTAGCCAGAAGCAAGGCAGAACTGAAGCATATTGAAGAGGCTGCCAACCTCATGTTAGACAGAAAGATAGAGTTGCTCTTGAGGCTAGATTTGACAAAGACATTATCCTTACCAACTGTCTTAGTTAGGATTTCTACCACTGTGAAGAGACACCATGACAACAGCAACTCTTATGAAGAAAAACATTTAATTTAGGTGGCTTACACTTTCAGAGGTACAGTCCATTGCCATCATGGTAAGACATGGCTGTGTGCTGGCAGACATGGTGCTGGAGAGGTAGCTGAGAGTTCTACATCTGGCAGGCAAAAGGTAGTGAACTGTGACACTGGCAGTATCTTGAGCAAAAGAGATGTCAAAGCTCACCCCCACAGTGGCCTACAACAAGGTCACCTATTCCAACAAAGCCATACCTCCTCATGGTGCCACGCCATGAGATCATGGGGTCAATTACATCCAAACTACTATATTCCACTCCCTTGTCCTTATGAGCTTTTATTAATATCATATTGTAAAATATATTTAGTCCAACTTCAAAAGTCCCCATAGTCTATCATAGTCTCAACAATATTTTAAAGTCCAAAGTTCAAGGTTTCTTCTGAGATTTATGTACTCTCTTAACTGTAAAATAAAAATTTAAAAAAAAAATAGATCACATACTTTTAACATATAACAGCACAGGATATACATTACTGTTCCAAAACGTAGGGAAGGGAGCATAGTGAGGAAATACCATATCAAAACAAGATTGGAAACCAGCTAGGCAAACTGTAAACTCTGCATCTCCATGTCTAATGTCAAAATGCTCTTGAGATCTCCAACTCTGTTCAGTTTTGATGACTGCAACATACTTCTTTCTCTTGGTCTGGTTCCATTCCCTGTTAGCAGCTCTCCTGAGCAGGTGTCCCATGGCTCTGGAATCTCTAACATCTTGGGGCTCCAAGACAACCTAGGCTGCAACTTCACAGCTTCACACAATGGCCTCTCTAGCTCTCCGTTTAGGGACACTCCTGACAGATGCCTGGCCTCAATGACTTTCCTTAGTCTCTGGAGAGAATTCCATACCCCCTTTCTTCTATTCTTAACTTCAGAACCACATGGCCAAAGCTTCCAAGATCTGCTGCTTCCTGGTGCTCTCACAGTGTCCTCTTGTTCAATCACATCTTCACCAGCTTTCTTTTCTTCATTGCCTAAGCTTCTCTGTCCTGAAACTGGATCTCTAGACAAGGCTGGCTTCAAACTCAGAGATCTACCAGCCTCTGCCTTGTCATTCCTGGGATTAAAGGTGAGCAGTACCACACTCAACTCTTAAGTTTTTCTTTAGTTCTTTTTCACAAGTTGGAAATTTATCTTTTCCTGAGGTCACCACCCACTTTATTCCATATTTTAATCTGTTTATCTCCTTAAACACAGGACTTAGCTCCATTTCACTTCCTGAAGCTTTTTTCTCCTCAAAATTTACATTTTGTAATTTATCCTTTTCAGCCTTATCCTTTTCATTATAAATGTTCATTAGAGTTACCACTAATAACAGAGTCTACGGTAGGCTGTTTTGGAATCTCCTCTGTAACAGAAGTAATCCAAAACTCTTCACTTTAGCCTCAGACAAACTCCTTGGACAAGGTCAAAAGGCAGTCACTTTCTTCACTAAAACATCACAAGAATGATCTCTAGGCAACATACTAAGACTCTTCTCCTCTGAAACATATTGAGTGACCCCACTCCTGGTTCAAATGACTCTTAGCACCACTGTCTTCCATAGTTCTACTAGTATGGTCCATTAAGCAGTGCTTAAAGCTTTTCACTGCTTTCCTAAACCAAAGTAACAAAGTCCAAATTCCTTTGAATAAAACCTTGGTCAGACCTATCACAGAATACCCCAGTCCCTGGGACCAAGTTCTGTCTTAGTTAGGTTTTCTATTACTGTGAAAAGATACTATGACTGAGGCAATTCTTACATAGGAAAATATTTAATTGAGCTTAAGGCTTACAGTTTCAGAGGTCCAGTCCATTATCATCATGGTGGAACATGGTGGTGTTCAGGCAGATATGGTGCTGGAAAGGTAGTTGAGAGTTCTGTATCTTGCAGGCAACAGGAAGTGGACTATGACTCTGGGCAGAATCTTGTGCAAAAAAGACCTCAAAGCCCACCTCCACAGTGACACACTTCCTCCAACAAGACCACACCTACTCCAACACAGCCACACCTCCTAATAGTGCCACTTCCTATAACCTTATGGAGGCCAACTACATTCAAAGTACCACACCTAATAAGGCAACTCTATGTAGTTAAAAAGGAGGGTTATTTGGGGGGGTAACTTACAGCCAGTAAATGGGTTGGTTACAGGATTTGGGAGAGGTGAGGTACAGTCCAGCAGGGTTGTCTGGAGAACTCTGACTTGGTCTTCTATCCAGCATCCAGAATCATGAGGAACCAAGAGTCTTGGCACATCTGGATATCTGGTCTTAGGGGCTCCCATCTTGGCGCCACCCTAGGGGCAGGTCATAGGTAGGCATAGCAGTTACCAGAAGCCTCACTAGGGGTAGTACTTCCAAGTCAAAGGTGGAACAGCTACCCATTACACACACCAACCTACTTCCTCTATGTCTCTCACCTCTAATAACACATTCAGCAATGATGTAATGATCACATCTCAGAAGCACCCTCAGTTGAAGAGCAGTTCTCCCAGATACAAGATGTATAAGTACTTCCAAACAACATTCAGATATTTCTCACCTATCAAGTTTGATTCCTTTAGTCTAGATCTAGGGAAAAAAAAGTCTTCTAGTTTTGCTTAAAGAAAACACTTTAGTGTATATTTTAAAAAAGAAACTACTCAATTTAGCTATAGTGTCCCTATTATATACATGTCTATTTGATGTTTTCCAGTGTGCTCTAGAGTATACTTTATAAAGTCTTTATATGATGGCATTTGCTTATAAATACAAGAGAAGCCTAAAAGCTTACTTTCAACATTTTTACTCTCTTCATTTTGTGGTTGATTGTGACCTAAATAATTTCCCTGAAATGAGTCAGGTTCCTTCCAAACAGTTTGGCATCCTCAATACTCCATATAGGCTACTGAGGTGGACTTGTTCATATCCTTGTCTACTGCCAATGTACTTTGTCATAAAAATGAATCACAGATTTTCTTTGGCCAGTAATAATAGATTCAATATAAATGTAATACTGCAAATTTCACTATATTCAGCTAAGAACCTTATCATCACATCTTCTCTCAAGAACCATGTATAAATAAATCATGGGAAGAATGGGGATTTAAATATTAATTGAAAATGCAGCAATCAAAAACGATATCTAATAAAATCTTGGCCCAGTATTTCAGTTTCATTCAGCTAGCTAGTGTGCATACCAGGGTTAATCATAATGAAATCAATACCCCCCAAAGCAAGAACAAGCTCATTTTTCTTGTTCCTGAGTAATGGAGGCTCCAAGTTGACACAGATGGTAATAATGAGGAGGCAAGTTCTTAAAGCTGCCAACTGCGTCATCCTGACCTCTTTCAACACACCTCATCTGAAACGATAACTATAATTCCTGTCTTACATTATACTCTACAGCAGCACCACACATCTTTAAAAAGTATTAAGGAAACTGTTCAGAGAGCATTATTGGAAAATGAAAGAGGGCAACTATTCTGGTCAAACAAATAATGAGTTTTCATACTTCCCAGCAGTTTCCTAAAATCCCACCTAAAGTCAAAGGTTTTAAGAAGTAAAGGATAGAAATTCCTGATGGCCATCTGGAATGGGCTGGAGGAGAGTTCCTTGTTAGTGACATAAAGAATGCAACCTTGAGCTGATCAGGAAATTTTGCTGCTGGCTAGATTTCATAGCACTACATAGGCCTCAGGGAAGCATCAGCGGTATTTTAAAGCACTGGATCCTAATTGCTAAAAGATGAACTTGCCAAGCAAGATGTCCACTTGTGCAATTGTGTTGAGGCTGGTTATGGTGGTAACCAACCATTGGATTGATTGGATTTGAGACCTGCACCACAGAAGGGAAGAATTCCATACCTGTACTGTAAGTACGACCAAATTCATGGCTAGGAAATTATAGGTCCCAGGGAAGAACCAACATGTAGACCAATGAAATAGAATTGAAGACCCTGACACTAATCCAAATACCTATGAACACTTGATTTTTGACAAAGAAGCCAAAAGTGTACAATGGAAAAGAGAAAGCATCTTCAACAAATGGTGATGGCATAACTGGATGTCAACATGTAGAAGATTGCAAATAGATCCATATCTATCGTCATGTACAAAACTCAAGTCCAAGTGGATCAAAGGCCTCAACATAAATCCAGTTAAACTGGACCAGACAGAAGAGAAAGTGGGAAGTAGCCGTGAATGCATTGGTACTGGAGATTACTTCCTAAATATAACACCAGTAGCACAGATGCTAAGAGCAACAATTAATAAAAAGGACCTCCTGAAACTGAGAAGCTTCTGTAAGGCAAAGGACATGGTAAATAAGACAAAATGGCTGCATACAGAATGGGAAAAGATCTTCACTAACCCCACTTCTGACAGAGGGTTGATCTCCAAAATATATAAAGAACTCAAGAAACTAGGCACCAAAATGCCAAACAATCCAATTAAAAAATGGGCTACAGATCTAAACAGAATTTTCAGGAGAAGAATCTCAAATGGCCAAAAGACATTTAAGGAATTGCTCAACATCCTTAGTTATCAGGGAAATGCAAATCAAAATGACTCTGAGATGCCATTTTATACCTGACAAAGGAAAATCAGACTACAGCCCACAGCTCCAGAGAAACAAGTAACAAGGAGGACCCTAGGAAGGATGCATGTATCACCTTGAGAAGGGGAAACAGATGAGATCTCCATGAGTAAACTGGGATTGGGATGTGTGAGGACGATAGTGGGGATGGGATGGGGGGGTGAGAACATGAGGGAATGGGACGGTTGAGCTGGGAGAGGGAAGGAGCAGGATAGCAATGAAAGAGATATCTCGATAAAGGGGGGCATTAAGGGGTAAGAGGTGGTATGGAAATTTCCAGGAATCCACAAGGATGACCCCACCTAGACTACTAGCAATAGTAGAGAGGGTGCCTGAACTGGCCTACCCTGGTAATCAGGTTGGTGAACACCTTAACTTTTAACATAGAGCTTTCAACCAGTAACTGATGGAAGCAGATACAGAGCTCCACAACCAAACATCGGGCCTAACTCTGGAACTCCAATCAAAGAGGGGGAATATGGATTATATGAACAAGGGGAGGGGGTCAGGATCATGATGGAGACATCTACAGAGACACATGAACCAAGCTTGTGGGAACTCACCAACTTTAGACTGACAACTGTGGAACCTACATGGGACCAGACTAGGCCCTTTACATAAGGTAGACAGTTGTATAGCTTGGTCTCTTTGAGGGACCCCGAGGAGTGGGATGGGGATCTATCCCTGGTGCATGAGCTGACTTTTTGGAGCCCATTACCTATGGAGGGATGCCTTGCTCAGCCTTGATGTAGAGGAAGAGGGGCTTGGTCCTTCCTTAGCTGAATGTACCAGGCTTTGCCGAATCTCCATGGGGTGCCTTACCCTTTTGGAGGGGATGAGGAGAGGAGGTTGGGGGAGTGGGAGGAGGGAGGAGGGGCCATCTGTGGTTGGTATGTAATATGAATAAAAAAATTAAATGAAAAAATAATTAAGAAAAAGATATAAAGACAAATGAGATAATTTGGAAATTCATTGAAAGAAGTTTCAAAAAGTACATATGTTTAACATCTTATTTTTAACCTGTAAAAATTCAGTTACACAAGGAATATTCCCAGCCTGTTAAGGAACTGGTATCCAATAAAGCATTAAATTCATAATAATAATTCTTCAATCAATTCCCATGACTCTATGGCCAAGAGATCCAGTAAACAGAAAGCACCAACCTAATCATACCCTAGATTTTCCGCCAAAGAATATCTTGATAAGATGGATTAGTTTAGCACAGATGCAACAATCAATCACTTCAAAGTGTCTGCGAACCAATATTTTTGCTACTAAGAACATCATGAAGGACTGGGGGTAAGGAGAGATGGAGGAGTAGAGGACTAGTAGTTACTGAAACAAAATCCCAAGCAAGTAAACCTTTCTTCACAAATATCTGTGTGTGTGTGTGTGTGTGTGTGTGTGTGTGTGTGTGTGTACATGTGCAAGTATGCACACTCACATATATTTCTATTATATATATATATATGAGCCCAGAGTATAAATGTATTTATTTCAACATGTATATAAATATACATAGGCCTGTGGGCCTAACTGGATTGTGTGTTATTAAAATTTGCTTCTGGAAATGTGCTTTCAGAAATAAAAGCGTGGGATATTCCTCAGCTAGAATTTCCCTTGACCAGCTAATGGTTGCTGAGTCAGCTGTCCAAAGAGCCACAGTCTTTCCACTTCTAGGAAACAGCATCAGGTCAACAAGTTACTTGTTTGCGCTCTGTTTGTTTTCTCAGTTCTGGGCATCCTTTGATCTTGAGTGAGCTCAAACTTATTTGGAATGAAATGGAAACAGCTCTCTGCTTCCTCATCTCTAATCAGGAGCGTCTCTGTTGTAATTAGAAGCAAAAAGACAGGCCAGTGTGCCCTGGAGTCAGAGGACAGGCAGTCCTGCCATGGGAGGTGCAGTTGGAGACTCTGGTGGAAAGCAGGCCATGAGAAGAACACTGGGCTCCATTCTCTAGAAAAACAGTGTAAGGTTCTCTCCACTCTAAACTACAGCACACCCTTTCCTCCTGAGTTTCTGTCACTTTTCTTCCGACACTGGTAATTCTTCCACCACTGCCTTCATTTCCCATGGGTATTGTAAGCTGCTGACACTTTTTCCAGAGAAAAACTTTCATTATAATCCTTTACTCAACCTGCTGAGTTAAGCACAAACATTTGTGAAAAAAAAAAAAAACTATGTAAAACCTGGGTGTCATATATAAAAAATATTAATGATTTTTCATTTGGATCAAATTATAGAGGTTATGCATCATTTTTATTGTTTGTTTTTCTGTACTACAAATGCTAGAGATTAGAAATAGCAACTATTATTTTGAAATAGAAAGTGTATTACTAAAACCATGTATTCTCTGTGCAAGATTTCATATGAAGGGCCGGTAGTTTCAAGATGATGAAGACTTTCATTTTTGAGCTCTGCTATATTTCCTTAGGAAAAAGTAAGATTTGGAATGACTAACTTCTCATAAACCATGGAGAGACATGCTTTGTCATACTGACTAGTTATGGTGGGGTGGGGGTTATGTGCTTCCCTCATTTTGATTTCTTCAGAGAATTTTTCTTTTTAATCGAACTATATACGGGTGCTATAAAATTATGTCTCTTTCTTTATAGTGTTTAGTGTTGCTTCTATTTCCTAAGATATATATACCTAGGTAAGATTCCAAGATTTTTCCCATGTACAATAATTCTATTTTCCTGAACAGAAACCATGACTGAGAAGCGTTCACATTCTAAAATTAACCACGGGCAGAGAAGAGGTGAGGCAAAAATTCAGCACACCCGTTTGTTATGCACCAGGGAAACTCAAGAGACAGTTACTCCGTGACATTTCTGTTCCAGTTCAGTCTTTCATTACTTTGTTAAACTACCATCTCCTGTTTTAGAGACTGTGCAGGCACACGCCTACATTTAGAACTAGTGTGTATCTAGTGGTCAAGTAATCATTCATCCAAGTTCTAATAAATTTTCTCCCTAACCTTCTGTACAAACAATTTTGGAGCTTGAATTTTTTTTTATTGTTTGTATGATAAAAACATCGAAATGACTTTTGAAATTTAAAATAGCCAGCTATATCTGTCTGAAGTTGTAGTAGGCAGGTGGTAGGATTTCTTACTCCATTTTTTTCCATGTTATTTAGAACACAGATTGTGGCGTATCGATCCTTGCATCTACTTACCCATAGTACCATCATGTCCAGCCATTTGGAGAATATGAACACAATGAAACTCATAAGAAAATATTACATTCATTGGTCAAATGTGCAGCTTGGCTGAGGACAGAGCATATATATTTAAAAATCAGCATGATAACTGTGAATTTGGTGGACACTGAAAAGCTGCAATTCTAGAAGAGTTTATGGACTATTATTACTTGTATTTCTTCTTACCATTTCTGTCACTGACCCTAATACACATGTGTATTTATTCAAGCTCTTGATTTTGTGTTTTTCCAAACATTTTCTTCACTTATCATAATTTTTAAGTCAAACTTGACTTGGGATTAGAATTTCTGTTTATAAAACTATTATGAAATCACCACTGACCAAGAAAACAGCCTAGTGTGTATGAACAGAATAGTATATAACCTTTCTATATAACCCTACATGTAACAAGTAAATAAACAAACAAGGCAGAGCTATTCTTTCAAGTGAGATATATTATTATATTATTATAGACAATTAAGATAGTCATACCTTTGGCTCCTTAAATCTTTGATTGCTACATAATATCTCTGCTCCTAGTATATTTCTTTTCTCTGAGACCTACTTTGATGTACTTTTAGCTACTTCAGATTTCATTTCCTTATCTATGACAAGTAGACAATGAAGGACACAAATAGCTAATCATCTTATTAAAGGATGTTTGTCTAGAAAACAAACATTGTTTTCTATCTGCTCATAACCATTTATATTGTAGTTTAATTTATAAATGTTTATAACAATCTAAGACTTTTTACAGTTATTTATTTGTATGTGTATGCAGGGGTGCAACTGGGTGTATGTGAAGGCTGAGTATAACTTGTAGGTGTTGGTTCTTGGGAATAAGGTCAGGTTGTTAAAGTTGTGTAAGGACCTTTACTTCCTGAGCCATTTCACTGGCTTCAACAACCTAAGATAGCTTTATAACTTAAAAATAATTCTCAAGATTGAGCCATTTCTACAGATTACCTAGCAGTTAGGTTTAAGAAATGCTCCAAGAACCAGTGTATGGGAAATGTCAAGATTGACTCTTCTCTTAGCCTTTAACAATACCATTCTAGAAAAATGTAGCAGCTATCTACCTCCCTACGTTGTTCTTGCAATTTCATCCTTAACTAGCCTCAACCCTACAAAAAGAATTATAGGTGACTTAAGAAATCTGGGACTGGGTGATGTAGCTCTCCCTAAGGAAGAGCACGCCTACTGACTTTCCACTTCCAAATGGTCATCCCTGAAAATATTCTTGCAGATATCATTATATGGACTGAACAGGTTATATTTAGGAACACACACACATTAACAATTAGTGAAAAAAGAGGCTGTGAATTTGAGGGAGAGTGGGGAGGGATATATGGGTAGGTTTGGAGGGAGGGACAAATAGCCAAATGAATGGAAACACATGAACTATGAACCAAAGGCTGAGGGGCCCCCAACTGGATCAGGCCCTCTGAATAGGTGAGACAGTCGATTGGCTTGATCTGTTTGGGAGGCATCTAGGCAGTGGTACCAGGTCCTGCGCTCGTTGCATGAGTTAGCTGTTTGAAACCTGGGACTTATGCAGGGACGCTTGGCTCAATCTGGGAGGAGGGGACTGGACCTGCCTGGACTGAGTCTATCAGGTCCAATCCAGTCCTCGGGGGAGACCTTGATCTGGAGGTGGTGGGAATGGGGGGTGTGCTGGGGGAAGGGGAGGGGGGCAGGAAGGGAGAGAACAGGGGAATCTGTGACTATTATGTAGAACTGAATAGTATTGTAAAATAAATAAAAAAAATGCTGAAAACAGAAAAAAAAATTATAAATCAAAAAAAGGACAAAATGAAGGCCCTGTGCCTTGAAGAAAACACAGGAAAGGATACTAGAAGGCTTTAATTCTTAACCTTCATCCTCATCCATACTTCTGATCATCCACCTGAAAGTACTAGGAATTCACTTGATCACATATTCATGCAAGAAAATTAGATGGTACAACGCCAGCTAAGCCATCCCAATTCAGGCTTCATTAGCAGGGAACCAGCACTCAGAACAAAGAGAAGGCCCATGGGTTCTTTTTGCTTTCATCGTGTACCAGATTTTTTTGTCACTGAAAGAAAGAGAACCCAAATGGTGAAGATAATGGCATAAGCTTGACACCGTGCATGAAAATGAAATTGTCAAGAGGGGGAAAAAATCAGAATGATATTGACAAAGTTCATTACCAAGTCATTCAGACTAATGAAGAAACAGAGTGCCATTCAAGTTATCTTCCACAGAAAAAGGATGACCTTGGGTTATGTGACTCAGAAGGCCAAGCGCAGTCTTGCTCTGTTCTTGTGCCAAACCCAGGAATTGTGCCTATACTGGAAGCACGGAGCACATTTTTCTGGTCACCTAAACTCATGCCAAGAGAAGGAAGCAAAGATGGATCAAAAGAACAATATGAGCATACATAAAGAGGACAACTCCTATAATTATGAGCATTGCCTTCAAGGGGCTCTCTCAAGAAGCTGTGTGTGCAGGTAGCTAGGACTTATACCAGGTAATTATGGTGTTTCATATACTGACAAATATTGAAGTCTGAAAGGAAATTGTGGAGAACCACTTGTCACTAGGAGTGCATCCATATATTGAGTTAAAAAACAATTCAAATAAGCTCCAAAAGCTTCTATATCCACTTTGATGGTTGAACAAACAGGATTTTTCTCTGTTTAAAAATTCTACTTGGGAAAATGTGCACCTATGAAACATGTACATGAAGGTTTACCGCAGTGTGTTGTTAATAGTAAAAAAGTTAAAACAACTCAAATAGCTATCAAATACTGGAGAGAAATAAAATGTGGCTTATTCATACAATAGAATATTATTAAGACATAAAAATGAATGAGAAACTGACAGATTAAATGACTTTGGTGAACCTTAAAAAAAAAAATTCTACTTGGGAACATAGCTTTTTTTCTGTTTGCTGTTGCACTGAACATTTTAAAATTCTCCTTTCTATTTCTGCAAATATCCTCCAGAGTTAAACATGTGGGAGAAGAGCATTTAGTGCAATATTGCAACGAACCAGCGAATGATTCAGTAGAAAGCACAAACCATATATGGTGTTGGAAATCAGGGTGTAGGCATAGCACACAGAGGAAGAAGAATCTTCTCTATGTCTCTGTAAACTCATCATTCTGTTCTGTGCTCAGAGAATTGGAGCAGCCACGAGTACAGCACAACTCTCATGCATTTCCCAATAAGAAAAATGGTTTAATAAAACTGAAAGAACTAATTCTCCTTTCAGTACAATGTTTGAATAAGCACTTTCACCATAAAAAGATCTTGTGTTCTGTTCCATGTAATACCAAAAACAGAACAAATTTGGGCAAAGACATCAGATCAGCATTTCTTTTTTGACAAAATTTAGTTTGGATTTAGAAAAATTAGGCTGGTTTCATGTAAAAAGAATAGCATTTTTTCCCAGGAAAACATTATTCCTGAACTTCCTCAACCCTCAACCCTCCTCCCTGGACTTCCGGCTCTTGCAGTCTTTATGCCCTCTCTTCAGCAACGACCTCTGATCCTTACTTGTGGAAGTGTTTTATACATGTATCCACTGGGACTAGGCTCTATAATTCTGCATTGTGATTGGTTGTTATACCCACATCTCTTAAAGAACTTTTTCATTGGCAATACCTTCTTCTTCTAAATTCTAATACGCTCCCTTAGTGCTGCTCTTGACACGAGTTCTGGTAATTGTTTCAGTGCTCTTAGCCCAGTTTTTCTTGCAATTCCACTGTAAACAGTCTATCTTTTCTTAATATTTTTGCCAATAAGCTTTCTTGAAATGACCTTAGTTTGAGAGAATCATTTGCTTCTTCCTGTAACATGACGAGTTAATTAAGAACAAAGATGCAATCTCCAGCTTACCATCAGGCATCTCCTTTAGGGTAACACTGGTATTCCCTTGAAAGATGGAACAGTAATGATGTATTGAATTTTGTACCACAAGCTGTATTCAAGAATGTTATAGGAGTACCTCCTGGTGTGTTAGAAAGGACTTAGAATTTGTATTAAGATATGATATATTTGAAATTATAATTTGACTTAACAGCTTGTGGGGCTTAGTTCTTTCTCATTTCCCCATCAATCGCAAAGAAATGAGAGTTATCATTTCATTGCAGATGACCATATCAATGTGTTAAACATTTAAATAGCTTTAAAGAGAATAGGATATTCATTAGATCTAACATAATTTATTTCACTTGATATCTATGTATTTTGTAGGTAGCTCTAGCTTCAACTATATAAGGAAAGGATCTGAACTTGTTTGCTCATTTTGGGGTTAATATTGCACCAATTTAAATACTTCCTCCTAGAGATCAATTTACAAAGCATTGAAATCCTTTAAACTGGAGTTACATAATCCTGGTTTCCGTTCTTCTTACCTAGTATTTGTCATGTGACTATGTACCATTGCATGTAAAGCAGAATACTTAGAGCACTCAGTTTTGATGACATCAGAACTAATATTCTGAAACCCAAATTTTGATTTATATGTGATGTTAATGTGCATTGTTACATAATTAGATATAATTAAAATTAAATAGCTTTAAAAGTTAGCAATATTTTACTATGAAATCACTACTAATGAAAGAGTTGCCCGGATTATATCTTCTGCTACTTACTTTTGATGAACTTAAGTCAGTACACCCCAAACATTGTGGATTAGCTACTTTTCTAGTTGTTGTAATAGAACACACCACAGAAAACTATTTAAAGGAGGAAGGATTTATTTTGTTTCATAACTTAAAAGGGCTCAGTCTATCATAGCATAAAAACATGGTGGAGCTCATGGTAGCAGCAGGTGTACACAGATTCACATCTGGGAAGACAGAGAAGCAGAAGGCAGGGGATACCTCACACACTTTTCATTCAGTCATGGCCTCCAGTTCTTACAGTGGAGATACCCACATTCAGTATAGATCTTCCTCAGTGAAACCTCTCTGGAGCCCCTCTCAGAACTACCCAGGGATAAATCTCTTATGATATTCCAAATCCAGTCAAATTGACAATGACTAGTCATCACATTCACAATCGATTATCTTGGCTTTGTTGCCTTCTATAAATATTTTCATCAACTTGAGAACTATAGAGTATTTATGAACACATTTTTTTCCAAGAGAGTATTTCTCTATGAAGCTTTGGAGCCTATCGTGGAACTTGCTCTGTAGACCAGGCTGGCCTAGAACTCACAGAGATTTGCTTGCCTCTGTCTTCCGAACGCTGGGATTAAAGGTGTTCACCACCACCACCGTGCAGCCAATGAATACAGTTTAAATCTATTTATAAGAATAAAGTAATTCTGAGCATTATTCAATGGAACAATTTCATTACTATTATAAAAGTATTAGTATAGATTCCATGTTATATTACATTTTATTTCATAAAAGAATAAGTTTATGATATGACAGTAAGAGACAGATTTTATAAAAATAAAATATTTACATGATTAGAAATAGTTACATTAATAAGTATATATCTTTGACCTAAGTAACTATGACTGAAGATAAATATAAAAAGTTATTTTATTTATAATACTAATGACTACAGAGTTTGCTCATCATAAATGTGATATCATCATCTCATCCACTCAGCAATTTATGTCAAATCCAATATCTGTATAACTGTGGCAAGAAGCAGTTCTTAGGGAAAGACAATCCCAAGAGGAATACTCTCTCTCTCTTTTTTAAGACAGGGTTTCTCTGTATAGCCTTTGCTGTCCTGAAACTCACTCTGTAGACCAGGCTGACTTCAAACTCAGAAATTTACGTGCCTCTGCCTCCCAAGTGCTGAGAATAAAGTTATGTACCACCATTGTCCTAGGAGATATAGTTTTTTTTTAAAAGACATTTTTTCAATATAGTAGAAGTTCTTGAAACCATTAAAAACTTACTGTCTTCTTTCAGAAATATTTGGGTGGGTAGAAGCATATGTATACCCATATGGCAAAAAGTCCTTTTTAGGCATGCTATACAACATCAAAAATAATTCTGAGAAGTAACACAGCCTCTTTGAGAGATCCCTTGTCTAGCAAACAATGAAAAGTGTCTTTGACTTTTTTGAGTAATCACTTTAATTACAGCATCTATAAATAACTATTTTAATCCATTTTGTGACATTTACTTTTGAGAGATAAAATGGAGTCATATGTTCTGAAAATATACTCTTATGCTTTACAATAATTTATGCTTTGTAGGGTGGTAAATGAATATTGCTCACATATGATAGTCACTGGGTTTGTTGAATCACTCCTGAACATCAACCTTGTGACCAATATGTAGTCAAAATCTTCATTGATATACAACCAACCTAAGCACAAATACATTGTTTTGTTAATAAATATTTGTTTATAATACTTGTTCAACTACTTAACATGGCCAAATATAAAATTTAAGACTCAACGTTGAAAACTAACATTGATTGGCCAGAAGGTGTCCCTCAAAGGCCAGAGAGACAAAACAGCATCTAATGTAGATTTAATTTTCCTACAAACTGGAAATAAGGAGTGCATATATAGAGACAGACAAGGAAGGGATGATCAAAGGTTTTTACAGATTTCAAAAGAGTCATTTCAAGCTCGGAACACATTGTCTCAAGAAAACTTATGACAGAAAAAAAGAGAATTCTAGCTGTATACATTATTTCCAGTTAATTCGGAAATTACAGAAGTTTCCTCACAGACGATTGCTCTGCAGCTTTCGGGAACCGAACAGTTTGGCCTAGCACTATTCTGTGAAGCGGTTGAATTTCCTCTTCACAAATCCCTGGCCTGTCAGTAGTCAGGGGGCACAGGTGTGGAGTGCAGATGGTGTTTTCAACCTTTCTCAACTGTTGGAGGAGCACAGAAGGCCTCTTCCCAGCACAATATACCATGCAATGTATATTGATTTCCAAAGTGGTTATACAAGCTTGCATTCCCACCCGCAGTGGAGGGGAGTTCCCCTAGTTCCACATCCTCTCCAGCATAAAGTGTCTTCAGTGTTTTTGATCTTAGCCATTCTGACAGGTGTAAGGTAGTATCTCAGAGTTGTTTTGATTTGCATTTCCCTGATGATTATGGATGTTGAGCAATTCCTTAAATGTCTTTCAGCCATTTGAGTTTCCTCTGTTGAGAATTCTCTGTTTAGTTCTATAGCCCATTTCTTAATTGGATTGTTGGTTGTTTTGATGTCTAATTTCTTAAGTTCCTTATATATTCTGGATATCAGTCCTCTGTCAGATGTGGGGTTGATGAAGACCTTTTCCCATTCTGTAGGCTGTCACGTTGCCTTGTTGACTGTATCCTTTGCTTTACAAAAGCTTCTCAGTTTCAAGAGGTCCATTGATTGTTTCTTTCAGTGTCTGTGCTACTGGGGTTATATTTAGGAAGTGATCTCCTATGCCAGTGCGTTCAAGACTACTTCCTACTTTCTCTTCTAGCAGGTTCAGAGTAGCTGGATTTATGTTGAGGTCCTTGATCCACTTGGACTTAAGTTTTGTGCACAGTGACAGATATGGATCTATTTGCAGCCTTCTACATGTTGATATCATGTTATGCCAGCACCATTTGTTGAAGATGCTTTCTTTTTTCCATTGTACACTTTTGGCTTCTTTGTCGAAAATTATATGTTCATAGGTGTGCGGGTTAATGTCAGGGTCTTCATTTCGATTTCATTGGTCCACATGTCAGTTTTTATGCCAATACCAAGCTGTTTTTATTACTGTAGCTCTATAGTAGAGCTTGAAGTCAGGGATCGTGATGCCTCCAGAGGTTGTTTTATTGTACAAGATTCTTTTGGCTATCCTGGGTTTTTTGTTTTTCCATATGAAGTTGAGTATTATTCTTTCCAGGTCTGTGAAGAATTGTGTTGGTATTTTGATGGGGATTGCATTGAATCTGTAGATTGCTTTTGGTAAAATTGCCATTTTTACTATGTTGGTCCTGCCTATCCATGAGCATGGGAGATCTTTCCATTTTCTGACATCTTCTTCAACTTCTTTTTTCAGGAACTTAAAGTTCTTGTCATATAGGTCCTTCATGTGCTTTGTTAGTATTGCCCCAAGGTATTTTATATCATTTGTGACTATTGTAAAGGGTGATGTATCTCTGATTTCCTTCTCAGCTTCTTTGTCCATTGTATATAGGAGGGCTACTGTTTTTTTGTTTGTTTGTTTGTTTTTGTTTTTGTTTTTTTGTTTTTGAGTAAATCTTGTATCCTGCTATGTTGCTGAAGGTGTTTATAAGCTGTATCAGTTCCTTGGTGGAATCTTTGGGGTCACTCAAGTATACTATCATGTCATCTGCAAACAGGGAAAGCTTGACTTTTTCCTTTCCAATTTGTATTCCCTTAATCCCTTATGTTTTCTTATTGCTCTGGCTAGAACTTCAAGTACTATATTGAATAAGTATGGGGAGAGTGGACAGCCTTGCCTCATTCCTGATTTAAGTGGAATTCCTCTGAGTTTCTCTCCATTTAATTTGATGTCAGCTGTTGGCTTGCTGTAAATTGCCTTTATTATGTTTAGGTATGTTCCCTGTATTCCTGAGCACTCCAAGACTTTTATCATGAAGGGGTGTTGGATTTTGTCAAATGCCTTTTCTGTATCTCTGCATCTAGTGAGATGATCATGTGGTTTATTTCTTTGAGTTTGTTTATATGGTGTATTACATTGACGGACTTTCATATGTTGAACCACCCTTGCATCCCTGGGATGAAGCCTACTTGATCATGGTGGATAATTGTTCTGATGTGTTCTTGGAGTCTGTTTGCCAGTATTTTATTGAGTAATTTTGCATCAATGTTCATGAGGGAGATCAGTCTGTATTTCTCTTTCTTTGTTGTATCCTTGTTTGGTTTAGGAACCAGAGTAATTGTAGCCTCATAGAACGAGTTTGGTAATGTTCCTTCTGTTTCTATTGTGTGGAACAATTTAGAGAGTATTGGTATTAACTCTTCTTAGAAGATCTGGTAGAATTCTGTGCTGAAACCATCTGGTCCTGGGCTCTTTTTGGTAGGGAGACCTTTAATGACTGTTTCTATTTCCTTAGGGGTTATTGAACTATTTAAATTGTTTATCTGGTCTTGATTTAACTTAGGTATGTGGTATCTATCCAGAAAATTATCCATTTCTTTCAGGTTTTCCAGTTTTGTGGAGTAGAGGTTTTTGAAATATGACCTGATGATTCTCTGGATTTCCTCAATGTCTGTTTTTATGCCCCCCTTTTCATTTCTGATTTTGTTGATTTGGATTCTCTCTCTCTCTCTCTCTGCCTTTTGGTTAGTTTGGATAAGGGCTTTCTGTTGATTTTCTCAAAGAAGCAACTCTTTGTTTCATTAATTTTTTGTATTGTTCTCTTTGTTTCTATTTTATTGATTTCACCTCTCACTTTGATAATTTCCTGGTGTCTATTCTTCCTGGGAGACTTTGCTTCTTCTTGTTCTAGGGCTTTCAGGTGTGCTGTTAAGTCACTAGTGTAAGATTTCTCCAACTTTTTTATGTGGGCATTTAGTGCTATGAATTTCCCTCTTAGCACTGCTTTCATAGTGTCCCATAAGTTTGGGTATGTAGTGTCTTCATTTTCATTGATCTCTAGGAAGTCTTTAATTTCTTTCTTTATTTTTTCCTTAACCCATTGGTGATTCAGTTGAGCATTATTCAGTTTCCATGAGATTGTAGGTTTTCTGTAGTTTTTGTTGTTGTTGAAATCTAACTTTAAACCGTGGTGGTCTGATAGAACACAGGAGGTTATTCCATTTGTTTTGTATCTATTGAGATTTGCTTTGTGGCCAAGTATGTGGTTGATTTTAGAGAAGGTTCCATGGGGTGCTGAGAAGAAGGTATATTCTTTTTTGTTAGGATGGAATGTTCTGTAGTTATCTATTAGGTCCATTTGGGTCATGGCATCAGTTAAGTCCTTTATTTCTCTGTTAAGTTTCAATTTGGGAGATCTGTCCAGTGGTGAAAGTGGGGTGTTGAAATCTCCCACTATTAATGTGTGGGGTTTTATATATGGTTTAAGCTTTAGTAATGTTTCTTTTACATATGTGGGTACCCTTGTGTTTGGGGCATAAATGTTCAGAATTGAAACTTCATCTTGGTGGATCTTTCTTGTAATGAGTATGTAATGACCTTCTTGATCTCTTTTGATTGATTTTAGTTTGAAGTCTATTTTGCTGGATATCAGAATGGCTATACCCGCTTGTTTCTTAAGACCATTTGATTGGAAAGTCTTTTCCCAGACTTTTATTCTTAGGTAGTGTCTGTCTTTAAATTTGAGATGTGTTTCTTGTATGCAGCAGAAAGATGGGTCCTGCTTTAGTATCCATTCTGTAAGCCTATGTCTTTTTATAGGTGAATTAAGTCCATTGATATTAAGGGATATTAATTACCAGTGATTGCTCATCCCTGTTATTTTTTGATGGTAGTGTGTGTGTGCACTTCTCTTCTTTGGGGTTTACTGCTGTGGCTTTATCTATTGCCTGTGTTTTCGAGGGTGTATCTGACTTCCTTTGGTTGGAATTTTTCTTCTAGTGCTTTCTGTAGGGCTGTGTTTGTGGATAAGTATTGTTTAAACCTGGTTTTGTCTTGGTTATACTTGCACCTGAAGTTCCCGATTATTTACTCAGATTTTCTATTTCCAGCATTCCCTCTATTTGTTTATTCTTCATTTTTTCTATTTCCCTTTTCAGGTCTTGGACTGTTTCCTTCATTTGTTTCATTGCTTTTTCATGATTTTTCTTTCAGTACTTTATTGTTTTCTTCCAGGACTTTATTGTTTTTTTCTACTTTATTTGTCCTTTCCTCTAGTAGTTTATAGTGTTCTTCCCATTTTTTGTCTTTTCCCCTACACAAGCCTCTACCTTCTTCATGATGTTATTCATAAGGCTGTTTTCTTCTGCTTCTTCCAATTTTTGATGTTGAGGTCTAGATGTTGGAGGAGGGCTAGGTTCTGGTGATGCTGTATTGCTCTTCATTTTGTTGTATGTACTTCTGCCTTGACGTCTGCCCATCTCCTTGTGGTTTGTTCTTGGTCTTATCAGCACACGTGGTTCAGACAGAGCTGACAGATTCAGGAAGTCTCTCTCTCTTGTCCAGATGGGAGCTCTCTTGTCCAAATGGGAACTCCAGGGCAGGATGGAAGCTCTTGTCCAGACAGGAAGTCCAGGCAAGTTGGGAGCTTTTGTCCAGAAAGGAAGTCTGGGCCAGGATAGGAGCTCTCTCTCTGATCCAGAAGGAAAGTCCGGGGCAGGATGGGAGCTGGGGGCCGGTCTCTAAGTCTCAGGAAGTGGCTGGGGTCTCGGGACCCCATAGGTGTGGGGGCAGGATGTGGAGTATGCATGGTCTGCCAGGCGTCTTGGAGAAGGGGATCCTTCTCGGTGGGGCTAGAAGAGAACCTGCCCAATGGCCAGAACCTGGGGCCAAGTTGGGCATGTCTTCCCCTAGTGGCTGATGCCCAAAGATGGGGTCCCGGCTGAGCCTGGATACTCACCTCTGGTCCAGAAGGGAAGTCCCAGATTAGAATATTTTTAATATGTGTACTCTATAATCCAAAAAAAATTAGAATCTTATGTGTTTTAAATATTTTTTAAATGAATGTTTGAATTCTTTCCTCTAGTTGAAAACAATTCTTCAGAGAGATCTGATTAAAACTACTCAGATTGAGGCGAATTAAATGACGTCATCACAGATTACAAAGTATGTGCACAATGACCATAAGACCTGGGGATAATATATTTAAGTGAGCATTTAAGTTCTAACAAGCATGTGGTTCTTGGATCAAGAGTATGATTTCTGAAAGTCATGTTAAACTCATTTCAGGGCTTGGGATAGGACTCAAAGTTACAATGATATTATTGCATTCAAAAGGAAATACTGTTAGGACCATGAATTTATCACTAATAAGAATATAACACAGACACACACAGTAATCAGTTTCTTAGAATGTTATAGGCATGTCAGAAGAAAATATTATATTCTTGGAAGAAATAGCAGACAAATGTGCTTCACCTAAATGTAGAAAAAAATCCTTAAGATTCCAAAAGTTGAATGTGAAGGAATGTGATTATTAATTTGAGTAGATGCTAGGTAAGAAATTCTATCCTTAAAAGCATAATAAAGAGTAATAAACACACAGAGATAAAACTTGGAAAGGATGCCTTTTTAAACCTTAAAACTAACCTCTAAGTTAGGAAACAAAAAGATGAGTTGATGTGTATATAAAGCACAGTAGGGAAAATATGCTAAAGCATGAAAAGAAAATGTCATGTGACGAAACTTGATCAATATCCTACGATGCTGGAGGAACGTAATTTGGCATAAAGCTATTTTGAAAAACATTGTGCCTGATCCTGTCATTTTGAGAATATGCATGTCTCTAATCCAGGAGGTTCACTGCTGGGTATGCTCTGAGCAATGTTCCTGTTCACGATGTACTGGGGATGTTTTGGTAATGACTGTTATATAACAAAGCACCTGTGAGCTTAGTGATCTGAATCAACATTCACTTCATCAGATACATTCTTCCCCAGGTCAGGGATTCAGACAAAGCCCACCAGGGATTCCACTGTGGCGAACAGCATCACTAAATTGATGCTGTGATGCTCTGCTGGTGGTTGGACTCATTTGCTTATATACTGATAAACTAATAGGGACTCCTGAATGCTGGCTTCTGATTTTCAGTACCCTCTGCCTTCATTTAATCTCAGAGGCTTTTGAGGAGGATCTTTCAGTAAGATAGTTAAACCTTCCTGTCTTGATAGAAAGACCACACTGTATTTTATGTACCCTGGGACCAAGTAAGAGCCTGCAAATCCTTTTGAGTAGTATATGAAACTATCATATTGTTTACTTGCCTTGTGTTGGTTACCACAATCACAGCAACAGTCAGACTCAAGTTGAGAAGATGCAATCTAAATTGTCCACCTGAAGGTTGTCAAAGAATCTATGCACATGTCTCAGGCACAGAATGTTCATTGTTTATAATGTCAACTGACATTTGATTGCATCTACTAAAATCTATCAAAATCCATCTATCACTAGTCCCTGGTGACCAGTCTTTTACTTACTGTATCTGTGATTTAAATTTTAATTTGACACAAAAGTGAGATCATTTAGTACCTAATTCTTGCTTATTTTACTAGCAATGTGTAGCTGGAGTTTTCTTCAGTTCTCCCCAGCACCACAGACCCTGCAACCACTTATAAAATAATCACTCAGAAACTTAAATTAATTAAACTGCTGGGCCATTAACTCAGGCCTACCACTGACTAGCTCTTACAGTTAACTCAGCCCATTTCTGTTAATCTATATGTCACCACATGTTCCGTGGCTTTACCTGCTGCCTTTATATGTTGCTCCCTGGACTGCAGGCTGGCATCTCCCCCAGCTTTCACCTCCCAGCCTCTCCTCTTTGTTTGTCCCGCCTATCCTATACTTCCTGCCTGGCTACTGGCCAAACAGTGTTTTATTTATCAATCAATCATAGCAACATATATTTACAACATATAGGACACCCCACAGCAACAACTTAGCTCATTATATGTGAAGTTGTCTTATTTTATAAGACTAAAAAGCATTTTGTTGTCTCTGTGGTAGTTAATGTCAACTCAACAGAATATAAGAATTACCTGAGAGACAGAGCTCTGGGCACACATAGTGGGTATCTTGATTGCACTGAGGTAGTAAAATCTACCCTGCAAGGGAGGTTTCATTTCCTCTCTGGGATATTGGACTATATAAGTAGAGAAGAGCAGGCAGTAAGCAGCAAGCATTCATTGCTTCCTTTTCCTGATTATGAATGTGTTATGACCAGCTACTTCAAGCTCCTGCCACCTTAACACACCCATTATGATGGACTGAACTGCAGAGATTTACTTTAAACTCCTCCTTTCAGGATATTTTATCACAGCAATAGGATAAGAAGCTCAAACTTATCATGTTAACTGTTAACAGGAAGTAGACTTGAGTCCACAGCTTGACTACTGTAAATAGTGCTGCAACAAACATCATTCTGAATTTCCCCAGGTGCATGAAATGGCTTTTGGGAGTACATTCCCTAAGGTGGGATACCTTGCTCAGCCTTGGCACAGCAAGGAGGGACTGGGTCCTGCTTCAACTTAGTATGCCAGACTTTGTTAACTCCTCAAGGGAGGCTTTACCCTCTCTGAGGAGTGTATGGGGGTGGGATAGGGAGAGGTGGAGGAGGCAGAAAAAGGGTGAGAACCAGGATCAGTATGTAAAATGAAAAAAACTGTGGTGGCGCACGCCTTTAATCCCAGCACTCAGGAGGCAGAGCCAGGCGGATCTCTGTGAATTCGAGGCCAGCCTGGGCTACAGAGTGAGTTCCAGGAAAGGCGCAAAGCTACACAGAGAAACCCTGTCTCAAAAAACCAAAAAAAAAAAAAAAAAAAAAATAGGCCGGGCGGTGGTGGCACACGCCTCTAATCCCAACACTTGGGAGGCAGATCTCTGTGTTCGAGGCCAGGCTGGGTTACAGAGTGAGTTCCAGGAAAGGCGCAAAGCTACACAGAGAAACCCTGTCTCAAAAAACTGAAAAACCAAAAAAAAGTAAACAAATATAAATAAATAAATAAATAAATAAATAAATAAATAAATAAATAAATAAGTAAATTAGTAAATAAGTAAGAAAGTAAGCAAAATAAAAACATCATCCTGATTGCATTTCCTTCAGACATAGAATAATAGAATTGTTGGATCATATGACAGTTTTATTTTTTTAATCACAAAGAATCCCTACAATAAATGTTTTCCAAAAATGTAAAGGTCTCTCTTCACTGTCAATTTGACTGAATATATAAGGACCTGGGAGATTGAGGCACATTTGTACTGGTGCATGGGAGAGCATTTCTAGAAGTGGTCAACATATATAAAAGATCCATCCCTGAAAGTGGGTTGTGCAATCACATGGACCAGGGGGTGAGGAGAAAATATCTGGATTCTGGCACTCACCTGTCTCTGCTTCCTGGTCAGTCATAGTATGAACCTCACTTGTCCACCATGCTTTCCCTGACATGATAAACTGACATGATCCTCACTGAAGCTGAGGACCAGAATATGTCTGTTCTCTCTTAGGGGTCCTCTCAGTAGGAGTTGAGAGTGACATAATACAGTAAAGAATAGTGCTCCTTATTACCCCATCCTCAGCAGTAGCTTCTAACCTTACTGGGCATATCATTCTGAGCAATGGGGCATTTTGCCTCACTAACTGTTTTTAGTATCTGATGAATTCGAGTGTTAGTAAAATGCTTTTTGTATTCTCAGCAGTCATTTTATGTCTTTTTTGTAGAAATATCAATTCTGATCTTTTGACCATTTTTAATGTTTTTGTTTGTACCCTAATGAGTTGTTTCATTTCCTTTTGGATTTTTGGATATTAACCTCAGATCATACACATGCTTTGAGAGATTCTTTCCAGAAAATGGCTCCAGCTGCTCTGATGCTTCATCCTATTTTTCTAACTCCCTAGCTATCTCTGTTCCACTTCTTTTACCCTATGTTCTTGACATCTGCTGTTAGAACTTTTCTCTCAAATAACAATGATGATTTTCCATTGTTATTTGATGGTTCAATGTTATATGGTGGTTTCATAGATAACTATCTGGTACAACATGTCTTATGAATTTAATTTTAGTAATTAAAACAATGAGGTCATCAGAGTCAAGGTGATGAGGACATTGTCTTGAGATACTCAGAAATGAAGGACTCAAGAAATAATAGTGGTCTATAGTTACTATTTAAAATTGATGTTAATTATTAACTATAGGATATTCTAGCCAAAAAACAGAAACCTATTTTTGTTCAAATATAGTTTGAAACAGATAAATTAACCTTCTAATAGTAAAATACTTCATCCACCAGGCTGTTTTCTTGGAAATCTGGAGGTCTATAATGTGTCTTGGCAGTCAACAAGGTCTTGCATAACCATGTACTGATGAGTTAAAGTGTAAATGTAAATAAATGAAAAACATACGGATTATATTTTCTTTGACACACATGTGAAAACTTTGAGAGAAAACACATGTTGCACATATGCTGTGGATTCAGCAGATGGGGAAGTATGAACAAAATATCCTGCAGCAGTTCCCGAAACCCACAAAATTCACAAGAAAAAGGTTTCCAGACAAAAAGAAACAGAAAACAAACCAAAAGAGAAAAATAACAAGTAAAACATGTCCATAATTATCAATATTTAGCCCATGCAACTTGTTTGCTTGAGAATAAAATAAATTTGTTTATGAAATAAATCGCTTTAAGTCAACCATAACCTTACTAGTTTAATTAAATAATGGTATGTATCTTGTTCCTAAAATGCATTAAACTCCAATATGGGATCATCTAATTAACAGGGAACAGTGTCAGCAAATATTTCTGAATACTCACACAAACAAACAAAGGGGAAGCTTTATTTAGCCATCCTTTATTTTCTGTAATAATAACTTCTATGCAGGACACTAGCCAGTTGTATGTATTTTTTAATGTCTTTATATTCTTGATAGAACTGGAGTCCATATCATGACATCTGTTTAACAGACACAGAGGCTGTGAAGACAACAACAGTCCCCAAAACTGTACAGCAGTAAGAAAGACATGAAATATTTTATATCAAACAAGAACCTGAATGTAACTAATTACATGAATGTTAACTTATAGCCAGAAAAATATATTTCATTTCCCTATTTCCTGACAAAATAAGAGGCAGATGGATATTGTCACATGAGAGCAAACTCACCAAAATGGTCTTCACTATAGCATTAGTGATAATAAATTAATTTGAATGTAAACAATCAAGTGGGACAGAGTGTCCTGCCAGAAGCTACAAAAACACATTTCAGAGCAATGAAGTAGAAAGTGTTCAGGAAAGTCCTAAGGAAATAATAATCTTTATATTCAGAGATGTCTATACTGTAAAAAAAAAAGGATTTTCCTAGTGTGAAGTACGTGGTTAGGATGTGTTAATGACCAAGAATCTTTGTATTAGCTCTATCCAGTTAATTATTGTTACTGTTGATATTTCATAAAGATAGCTTGGGAGAAAGAAATTAGAAAATGAATGGTTATGGTAAACCACATCATAAATCTAGGTCACTTCAAGAACACAAAACAGATTCAGACACCTTCCCAAATGAAAATAAATTCTTGGAATCACTCCTAGCCTTTCTAAGCAAGGGTCATCAATCTTTGGAAATATGGAGTGAGATTTGAGATTGAATAGTCATTAGGGGGGGAGTTAAGTTAATAGTAAGTATAATATCATAAATGTAGAACTAGGCATCCATAACATGGAATCTGGAGGTCAACATTTTCATCGTATACTTCCTAAAAGTTAGACAGTATAACATTCTGGAAGATATAGTTAAGTAATCATAAACTAGCCATTCCAAACTGGTTTCAAAAATAATTATCATTTTAAGATTATCCTTAAAAAGCAACATCTTATAGATGGCAAGATACTTCAATAGTTAAGAGCACTGGCTGTTCTTCCAGAGAATACAGGTTTGAATCCCAGCACCAATATGGCAGTTGACAACCATCAGTAACTCTAGTTCTGAGGAATCTGACACCCTCTTCTAGCACCCTTGAGATACAGGCACACACATGGTGTACAGATACCTGCAGATTTCACAGTGAAAAGAAAGTATTCCTACCCAAACTGAATATATATTTTGTCATTTGTCTATTCAACAGTATCTATTATGGAATGACAACCCAACATTGAGCAAGTGGACCTTGGTTTTTTTTAACTAAAACTAGAATTAATCTTTATGAATTGGGCATTCAAAAAGCTCTGTGCAAAAAACATTGGATCTCACTTATTTTTATCAATCACAATGTCTGGCATGAAATGGAGGATCTTAGAGCACTGGGTCAGTGGCTGGGCAAGTGACATTGTGAAAGACCCTAGCCCTTCAGGCTTACACCCTCAAGCCTCAGGAAAAGAGAAACTTCAAGCACCAGGAAATGAGAAACTAAAACTCTAGTTCCAAGGGCAACCTGACTTAGCCATTGTTCAATCTCCCCTGCAACCATATAACAATGTAAAAAAGATTTCTGTTAAGAAATGTGCTCAACTGTGACTGGGATAGTTGCAGGTGTTCCAGGAAGGACCACCATGACCTATGTGTAAACTCCACTCCCGCCTTGATACCCGCCCCCTTGAGGTTTCAAGAAGAATGTACCTGTTGACGTAACTGTAGCCCCTCTGTGATCACTCTGTGATCAGACCATGATCTTGTGAAACGAAATTGTATGGGAATTGTAATCTTGTGGGGTTTGTGGGTTTTTCCTTTAAAAACCCCCATGTGGCTGCAGTAAGATGCGGCTCTTGCTCTTAGGAGCAGAGTTTGCCCTTCTATATAGAAGCTTAATAAAATCCTCATGCTGTTGCATCAACTGGACTGGAGTCTGGGTTCTTGGGGCGCCCACTCGAGACCCCCAGATTTTGGGGTCCAACAATTGGAGAACTGATCTGGAACAGTTTTCATCTGCTCCTCCTTTATGTCTTATTCTCTTTTCCAACTTTTAGACCAGCGGCTGCTACTTCACAGTTTGAATAAATTGACTTAACAAGATATCACATGAACAATTTTCTTAAAAAGAGACTGCAGTGTATGATATAGAAAAATATATTCTAAACATCCATATGGCATGAGAATTAAGTTAGGAAATACCTGAACAATTGGCTTTCCCCAAGAGAAAATGATTGCATCATAAGCTGCAAATGTTTTGGTTTTTGACATGTGTATAGCACCAACATGCTCTAGACAAAATGAATGTCAATGTTGTTTCCACAGTAAAGACACCTAGCCCTGGGGGAAGTTGGAAGCCTACTATTGTCTAAAAGGAACAATAATTCAAATTCAGTTTGAAATCCTTGATCTTGAGCTCTAAACATATACTTAGGCTTTTCCCAAAACTATCATCCTGAGAAGTTTTGCTGCCATGAGCAAGTATCTGCGTTTGTAATTCTTTCTCACTGAGGAAAATCAAACCTGAGAAGAGACCTCACTTGTATACTGATATTATTTCCAGGTATTCGATGGTATCTTATTTAACTCAACTCTTTCATTTTGTTCATGAAAGTACAAGTGACAATGAGAAAATAAATTCTACTAAACAACAGTTTACTCATAATTATTACAAGTAAGAGCATTTCACAACCAATAATAAAAAATGTAACAAAATATATTTTCCTCTAACCTGTTGCCAGCAAGTTTATTACAGGAATTCACTGAAAAAGTTTCCTGTTAAAAAGGTGAGTTTTTTTTAACAGTCATCTCTCTTTTCATAATCCTGTTCAAATATTTTCAGGTGGGCATTTCTCACTAGTGGTAGTACTTGGTTAGAACAACAACAACAACAACAACAAACCATTAGAATGGAATAATCCCCCATTACTACTTACAAAAAATAATTAACTCCAATATAAAGCTGAAGCTATAAAACTTATATAAGAGATTATAGGAGGAATGTTTCATGACTCGAGACCTTAGCAAGAACTTAAGTGATTTGGAAATCAAGTACAGACAACAAATTGAAAATAAACCACGGAATTTTATCAACAGACAAAATTTTTATGAAACAAAAGAGACAATAGTACAAGTACAGTAGCACAGTCTACAATACTAGAGAAAATATTTAGAATCACCTCTGACAAGAAGCTAAAATCCCAAATATATAGTGTTCTCAGTGAACACAAGAAGAAACATATATTTAAATGGACATTAGCAATAAACAGACACAAAAATGGGCAACAGGGATGTGAGTACATGTTCACAATCACAAACCAGAAGGAAAATGTAAATTAAAACAATAGATATTACTTCAATCCAGTTACAATGGACATTATCAAAAAAGGCTATTTTTACCCAGCAGTGAGATAAATAAAAATTACTGTAGTGAAAAGTACTGTGCAAAATGTCAGGTTCTCCATGCATCATATTATCCAACAAGCATAATGTTTACATACACAAAGGAAATGGAATCAGTCCACTTGAAAGACTTCAGCACTTCCACAATATAGAAACAACAAAAGTATCCATCAACTGGTAAATGGATAAAGAAAATTTGGCATGTGTAAACAACGGAATATTATTCAAACTTACAAAATGAAGTTTTATGATTTCTGATAACATGGATGAAATTTGAGAACACTGTGTTAGTGACATTAACCAGACATTGAAATACAAGTATTGCATATCATTATGCATGTAGAATTTTAAAAAGTTGATTTTAAAAAAATTCAGCATAGAATAGTTATGAACAGTATGTAGAAATTAGATAAGGGGATTAGAAAAGATTGGACAATGCATACTATATTACAGGTAATATTAAAATCTCATGCTATATTGTATAGTAGAGTATCTACTATATAATATAGTATAATATAATATATAAAACAATATATAATGATAAAAATATTTGAAAAACTTAGAAGAAAAGATTTCATTTGTTCTCAACACAAAAGTGATAAATATTTGAGGAGATGGATAAGTTTACCCCAATTTTAACATTTCCAAATGTAAATATTTATTAAATAATAATACTGGCTCACAAATGACCATAAGCATTATATCTCAATTAAAATCAATAAAATTACAATTTCATGTTTGAAAAGCAAGTATAAAGATACACACACAGGCTAACTGAATTTACAATTCCATTATACTTTATATTCAGTCCAATCTTAATTCCGTTTCAAATGTTAATAAATTAGGATGTAATCATGAACCTAGAGTGAATTATTCAATGATTTCATGATGAAACTTTGTTACCTGCAGGAACCAGGGAGCTGGCCTGGCCTAGCTGCCTTAAGAAGCATATGTCATAGGATTTTTGGGTTAGAGTCCATAGCTCCTGGGGCACCATGTACCTTCCAGTTCCTGAGAGACTGATACACTCCCCGAGGAGATGAAACATTTAGGTTAGGCCATTTTGTGTTTCTCTGTTTGTTTCCTTAGTAGTCAAGGAAGCTTGGAAGCTTGACAGGACAACTGGTCTCAGACATTAATCTTGTGTACCCTGTATGTCTTGCACACTTAACTGTATCCTGCAACTCTATTGAGCCTAGAAATTGCCATTATACTCTGTTTCTGACAAAGGTATAAAAAGTTTGATTGCTCTTAATAAAATTGTCATAGTTTGCATTGCTGTGACCACTCCAACCCCAGCCTGGTTTCATTCCTTGTGGCTGTATCAGGTGGCCTTGTGTGAGTCAGCATGGGTGCTTCCAACCCTCAATGTAAAAATTTCTCTCATATGTAATGTACAGCTGCTATACATATTAAATTACATATACAAGGTAATTGTTTCCCCCATGACAAGTACAAATGACTATGCTTGTCATTTTTCTTGCTTTTTTTATCACATCTACCCAAATGGTAGAATATGGAAAGAGTTTCAATGATAGTCTTTGCTATCAATGATATTTTCTTTATCCCATGAAGCTACTACACTGGTCTTGCTGAGTTATCTTTCTGAGTGTAAGTATCTTTGATATACTTCATTATATATACATCATTTCAGCATTCAGTAATGCTACACTTCCACAAATATGTTAACTTGGATATTTTACCCATTGTAAGGGTAAAGACATATTAATATTTTTTTAATATTTGAATCACCTTAAAAACTGTTAGATACAACTTTCAATAACATAATTTGATATGGCAAAGGAAAATAATATGATTAACAAATTAAATCATAGCTTCATTTAGTTTTACAAACAAAAGATTATTAAACTTCAGCTAACTCAGCTTGGTAAATAAAGAGAAGATACAATGTTTAGGGACATGCTTACATCCTGAAATGTATCAATATGTCAAAGATGATCTCTTTAGGCATGAAGCAGTTTTTCTCTAAGGATAAAGCAAACACAAATGATTAGTATCTATTTCATCATGAAACTGTATATAAATAAATAATATCTTATCAATGGATTAGAAGGCACATGAGGTTGATGCATGGATAACTAGAGGAAAGAAATGTGCATGTGTGGGTGGGTCTAGAGCCTCTTGTTTCTAATTCATTTGGAGATGATGACGTCAATAATAGAGTGGGAGAGGGCTTCAGGCTGACTTGTATAGCACCCTGACGGTGGAGAAACCTGAAGACACTTCTATGAGACCTTTGAAGAGCTGAGGACAGAGCGTGTGCAGGTCTCATTCATACAATCACAGCTACTGTCAGTTCATGTGTGCAGTAGCACTTTCGAGTCCAGAAAGCACTGTTTTGCTGAAATCAAACTACTGCTAACTCTTAAAACCTGTTGAACCCTCCTCTGAGATGATTGCTGAGTACTGGGTAAAAGGGGTATGCTACAGATGGCCCAGCTAGAGGCGAGTGCCCATGCTCCTATAGATGACTGCCTACCCACGCACATACTGGACTTGGTGAATTATTTTTAATTATGTGAGAGCACATGAAGTTAGGGAACACTATGGGGAGTAGGTTAGGGAAAGAATTATAGTGGGGGGGAATCAGGATAGATTTAATAATTTACTTTAAAAAAACATTTAAAATTATATAAACTATTAACAAGAACTGATACAAAGGCTTTTGTGAATAAGTGAAGTTGAAGAAAATGAGGAGAAAATGCCCAAAAGAAAGACATCTTTGAAACTACCAGATGGGAAGAAATTCTGAAGAACACTTGTGGGAAGAAGATAGCTGAAGAGTGTGCTTAATGAAGGATTTCACTGCCACAGCAAGGGGGGGAAGCAATAGTGACAGTCACCTCCAAAGGAGCACCTGAGACATTAGAGTATGCAAGACTATTCCCAGGTACCTGGGAGAATAGATTCTAGACACTGAAAGGGTTTCTTCATTTTTTTTTATATTTTCTATTGTAATAAATCTATTTTTTTCTTCTTGCTTTAATCGCATTGCTGTGGACTGGTCACAGAACATTAAGGCAATTCCAGTAGAAAGCATACTGAAGTTTCCGATGTTGTAGACTCTTCCTCGGTAGACATGCAGGAAACAGATTCTCAGAGCTAAGTCTTGCAGGGTAAGTGGAACTAATAATGAGTATTCATAAGAAATCCAGCAGCGACAAGTTGCCTAATGCAGGAGCAAATAATTTTTACTCAGAAAATTAGTTTAAATGAAAACAATCTAACTGAACTGTGAAAGTAGGGACATACTTTTATAGATTTTATAAGTGTTTGTGGTTATTCTGTCAACTTAAGAGAGATTATTTTCATGTCTATAGTTGACCTTCTCTAGTATGTATTTCCTTCATAGACACAGATATTTCTATAAGTAATAGATATCACATTCATTTGTATTTAATATATAATTAAAAAGAAAACTAAGTTACTGGTTGACACGTTTCAGCTTCTCATCTGGGAGAAATTCTGCATGCCAGAAATCTACTGGGAATAGTGGAATGGGCTTCCGTTCAGATGAAAATAAAATTCACAATGAAATCACTTCCTGACATCTTCCAGTTACAACCTCTATTTGAGGAAAGAAAGTTAGACAATCTCTTTTGAACACATTTTTCTCTCCACTTAAGATTTAAAGCTGGCAAACCAGAGAGCTGGTAAAATCCTGAATCAATACTCCTTCTGTGCTGGGGCTGTTTTCTCACATAAGTACTCACTAATGGTCCCATTAAAGTTGCGTTGAAAAACTCTTTCTTGGTGAATCCTCCAAAAATATGTCATTGAAGCTTTCATACACAAGAAGATGCAAAATACGTATCTGATCCACTCATACTAGAACCTATGATTTCTCAATGGTGAGTGAGATAGATGGTCACATGTAGTAAAGATTTGTAAGCTTTCCATAAGTCTCCTGCCTTTATCATTGTAGGAAACTAAATATTTATTTTGTATTAATTCCAGATGATTCCATATGTAAGTAAGGATATGCAGATACATACTTACATTATATGACCTTGACCTGAAGCTTCATAATCATTCAAATACAAAGATTCTGTGCAAAACGTACACTAGGCTATCTGCTTTCTTTACCAGTTGTCATTTAATTGTTCATTTTTATGGGTGTAATGTGATAATTTTCACACACATGTACAAGCAATAGTGATCAAATTTTAATTCTCTTTGCCTTTAATGTGTGATTTCTTTGTCCTGGGACCCAAACAACTCCTTTTTTCTAATGATTTATGAGATGTATTATAAATTTTAAAATACAGTCACTCTATCATATAATAGAACAGTTTAACTTCTTTCAACAATATAAATATATTTTGCCACCAATTATCAAAATCATTCATCAGGCTAGGCAATGATTTTTTTAGTAAAACCATGAAACACGGACAAAGGAAAAGTAGATTAATCAATCAGCTTGCAACAAATTATGAATCTTCCCTACAGCAAAGGAAATACTTAGGAAAGTAACAAGACAGTATGCAAGATGAAAAAAAAATATTTTCAAGTCATTCAATCAGCAAAGTACCAATGGTCAGTTATAGAAATAACACAAATTCAACAGAAAAGTGACCAACTAAATAAGCATTTCTCAAAAATCTACACACAAACTGCCAAGAAATTCACAAAATATGCACACCATCACTAGTCATCAGAGAAATGCAAGTCAAGATCATAAGGGTATTGTATATCAACTCACCATATTCATCAGAATTACAACCAAAAGGCAAAAGTAGCCAACACTGTCAGGATACAGAGGAAGAACTCACACACAAGGTTAAAGGCAATATAACTTAGCAAAACCACTATGGGGAAATAACGCAGAGGTTCTTCAAAGAATAAAACCAGTACTATCATATGATCCCTCTGTCACACTAATTGGTGTGTATATAAAGGAAACTACAATAATATATTAGGGAGATAGCTCAACATCCGTGTTTATTGCAGCAATAGTCAAACATGCAAAATTTAGAATGAACGAAGGTATATACTAACACATGAATCAAAATACAAAAAAAAATGTGGGTTATAGAAACAATGAGATATTATTTAGCAGTAACAACAAAAATCCTGACTTTTATGATAACACACAGAACTGAAGGTTGTCTTTCTAAGTAAGACACATTCTCACAATTTAGAAACTAAAATAGTTGAAGTCATAGATGGAAAAATTAGAATAGAATATCAAGATAGAAATATGAGGTTAGGATTCCCAGGATTGTAGAGGTGTAGAAACTAAAAACTGTGTAGCACTGGTTGATAAACATATCAAAGCTGTTTAATACAGTCTCCCTACCTATATGTTAAAGAAGGGCATTCATGATATTTTTCCTAAAGTGAAAATAGTCACCACAATAACTTCCAGACATGCAAAAGTGAAACAACGCTAACTCACTATTCCAATAAATGTGACATATAATATTTAGCCTTTATAACTAGTGGGTGCTTGTTACTGCATTTCACATGCTTTCAAATGTTTACTATGTTGCTATCTTGTCTTGTATTGGAAGCAACTTTCTTCCTTATGTTGACATAGCATATGGCATTTAGAAAATGATTCTTTTTCTTTTTTTTTTTTTCCTTTTGAGACAGGGATTCTCTGTATAGCTTTGGAGCCTGTCCTGGATCTCTCGCTGTAGCCCAGGCTGGATTTGAACTTACAGAGATCCTCCTAGCTCTGCCTCCCCAGTACTGGGATTAAAGACGTGCACCACCACCACCCAGCTAAAAGATGATTCTTTCATACAATTAAAATTTTAAGGGTTCTTAAATTATTAGGCTTCCAATGTTGTTCATAATATAATAGGAATACAACTCAATTTCCATTCATTTATGAGAGCACATGGAGCTGAGTAAAAAAGTATTTATTTAGTTCTGGCCAAATATTTCCTTATAATTTCTATTCTTTGCTTTTCCCTGTAGATATATACAACTGAGGTTTGACTTTCTAAGTGCTGTATAAGCCAAACCATATTAAATGTTCAGAGCAGAACCTGTTAATTTCTTCCCAATGCCTTGCATAACATTAAGATACTCAACAATAAGGATACATATTAGATCCAATTCATTTAATTTCACTATGATTTATAACAAAGCATGTGGGGAGCCAAGGAAGCCTTGAGCAAATGTGTGTAGATTAGATGAAGTCCTGAGTGAATGTGTGTTGTTCACATGGTAGTACACACACTGCCATGTCAAAGACCAATGGCTCTGACCCATAGGAAACTGTCACAACTTCTTCATGGGGGTCAGACTGGGAATTGGCAAAGTTTTTCCCCTTGTCTGGGTCTGAATGTTAATAGTGTGTTTACAAATGTTTGGCCATGTATAAAAAACCCATTAACTGAAGGTTCTTCCTCCCAGATATTTATATCCTGTGACTGCCCCATACAGAGTGCTCCTACAAAGACAACTTAGCTATTCTCCTTGGTGGTGGACACAATAAATGCAGTGAGGTTCTGGATTCTTGTAGTAGTTGGTACCGATTCATCAGGGAGTGCAGAGTCCATATGACCCCAGCATGTCTCTGTATGCGTCAGTTCCTTCTCTATTCCTCTTCTGACCCCAGTCAGTATTCTGAGACCAAGCCATACTGGATATGTAAAGGTGTTTAAACTCTCTGCTTTGGTTTTCTTAGCATAAGATGGATTTAAGAGTAGAGATCTAGTAGCAATGAGAGGGATTAATACAGAGAGAGATCTATATTAATAACAACATATAAGATACTCCCAAAATGCCTAACTACCACACTTCCTTTAGTCACTATTTTGAGACTTAAGGAGTCCTTCATGCTATCTGTGCTAGTCTACCAAGTTCTCTGCTAATACATGTCAGAAGCAATCTCATTATTCTGATTTTGACCAATCTCATTATCCTGATTTAGCCTATCATCACTACTGTAATCGGCATCTCAATTTGCATTGTACCTCAAATTGTTCACCTCTAAATTAGCATGTGTACAACTATGGCCGTTAGTTGTAGCCTTCTGAAATCATTTTGGAGATATAAACTGCTTGTCCAGAACATCAGTTTCTTACTCCTACTGAATTAAGGTCACTGTGTAAGTTGGCATGAAAGCTACCTTATTATTTGGTCCAAACTTTTAATTTTATTATCTATAACTATTGATGAAATGGCTTGTTTTGTGTTAATCATGATGGAACTATAAGCAAAAGTGTGTGTGTGTGTGTGTGTGTGTGTGTGTGTGTGTGTGTGTGTGTGTGTCTGTACTTTCCAGGTTTAAAAGAACTTTCCTATAATTCACATAATTCACATTCATGAACTCTGTAGTTACTATAACATTCTTCCACAATCTACCTCTGTTTGCAAGCTACCTCTGTTTAGCATATATGATTCTCTATACAAAAGGTATTTTAGATCCTCTAGAACTAATGAAAGAATGTAAAATACAATATAAAGCTTGGAAAATAACTCTACAATAAAGTTGCTTTTGATGCTGCTAAAATAGTGAAAAGTGGATAGAAATAATTATATGCATGTTTTTGTGTATACAATAAAATATTTTAAAACAAAGTCATATTTTTATCAAGTATGCAATAATTAGACCTTAACTTAAATGAGACTTTGCTTCATGTTCTTTAAATAAATAGTTATTTTGATATAAAGTATCAATTCTCTGACAAAAAAGCACAATAAGCTATAAAGCTATTTCCCCTATTACAGGGGAGGACAAGCAAGAAACTTGATTCAGTTCTTGTGAAAGACTTAACGAGGGAAAAAAACAGAGAATGGAAATCCTTAATCAGACCTTCAAACAAAAAAGTCCTTTGAACATAATGAAATAAGCAATTTCCTTCCCTCTTGGGGAAACACCATTTCAATCTTCAAGAATTTCCGATTTAGTCCTTGACCTTTTCAATGAGGTCATCACCAAAGGAAATGTCTTATTTCAAGAGAAACTGTAGACATTAGAAATTCTAGAGAGTTTGACTACAGACCATGTTAGATCCTATTGGTCTGAAGAATGTAACGGTTGTTTGCTGAAGAAATCACTTCCCATAGTCTTTCACAGTTCTCATATATATTATGTAAGTTTATAGTCATATCCCGAGCAAAGGTCCTCCATTCAAGTATAACATTTCAATTACTTTTGTGATTGATTATTTCCAGAAGTAATAATTTATTGACTGAGAATTGTCTAATTTAGAAGGATTTCTCTGTCTTAGAAATTTAAGCTGTTAAAAGAAACATAGTTGTTGAGGTAAAAAAACATTTGGTTCAAAACATTTCAATTCAATTCACTGTGAGGCTTTACCAAATTAAAATCAGGCACTTGCATAAATCTATGCATGTCTGTAAAATAATTTATTCAAGCTCCTTTTAAAATGTGAGCACATATAGGTAGCTTTAATGTTATCATTTCTAGCATTACTTTACCACTTTATGACTGGGATTAATGTACTGTGTCTAAGGGCAAAGATGGGAATTAATTTAAGATATGTGCATAATGAAGAATAGCAAATAAGGTAAGTATTTAAGTATGATAAGACATAATCTATGCCATAAAAATAATGGTTATAAAGGTTTTAAACCAAACATAACCTGGAGACCAGAGAATTATATTTTAAAATTCCTTCAGCTCCTTTATTCTAATATTAAATAGCAACTTCAATAAACATTAGAGTTAATTGGTGGTTGGCTACTCATTAAGTTATGAATAATATTTCTGTATAAAAATTGAATGGTTTGATATGAAAATTTGTGAGTGAGAAAGTAGTCTGTGTTTGTATAAAGTGACAGAAGAGGTCAAACAAGGCAATGGTTTCTGTTAAATACCACCCTAGGCCCCACCCAATGCTAAACTGTGGGGGATGCAAATGATACACTCTACCTGTAAGATGTTATACTTCATTGCTCATGAGTCTTGTCTCTGACCCATAGTATCCATGGACAGTTTATCTCAGTTCTAACATTTATCATTTCTACTTTTTAGCCACAAACATGCTCCAAGGAATGGACATTTTTCAGAAGGAGAATCCTGGATCTTGGACAATGATATGCACTCTAGGAGAAAAACTGAATTTTAAGTACAAAACACAAAAACTTTTGAATAATATTATGGCAGACACCTATCTCCTTCAAATCCAATACCACACCACCAGGTCATCATCACTTCTGGTTGTCCTATCTTTCAGGGACAAATACAACACTATCAAAGTTATTGTCCGTAGGCTACTAACTTCTAAGCCCCACAAATCCCACTGGTGAAACCATGTTTTTTATTCAATCAAATAAACAGTATTTTCATTGATAATGGTTAGCTTAAATCTTGGCAAGGAACCTAATCCTTTCCAATTATATTTTAGTTAAAAAAAAAGTGCTCAGATGTTCCACCCTAATGAAAAAAATAATAATAAAAGCTACACAAAGGAAACATTCTTTGTTGCTGAAAGCTATTCTATGTGCATGCAATGACAGGAAACGGTAAGGCAATCTTGCCATTTTAAGTGATATACAGTGGTACACAGCCTGAGGACAACGGAAGGAAACATGAAAATTTGTTAAGGATCATAGGGCATTGTTGAGTCTTGATTTTTAAACAAACAGATGAGGGAAAAAAAGGTGTAAGCATAAGCTGAGGTTTTTGCTGGCATGGGCAAACACATTTTAACTAATATGCTAGCTATTAAACTGGTAACCTTTGGAGGAAGGCTGCCAAAGCTACATTTCTGAACACTTTACATATACATCAGTTCATTTAGCATTGCAACTACTGAAGGGGGAAAATGTACCTGATGACAAATAAAGAATAATCTGTACTTGTTAAGTACAATCAATGTTTTTAAATTTGATGGGAAAGGTTTCAATTACATGGCATTGCTTACTAAAATTGCCATAGGTATTAGCACAGCTGTCAGGGGAATCATTATGCCGAAACAACTGACTTTTCTTGCTTTTCACTTGAAAACTGCAAAAACCTATCTACCAAAATGATCAAGTTGTGTATTACTGTAGGTAATGATAGTCTTTTCCAAAGAATCAAATAAATTTATATTTAATTGGAATACTAAGTTAATCCAGGAATATTTATACTTTTTTTAAATTTGTCTTTGCTTTTCCAAGACAATATAATTTGAAAACTACCTAAAAAGTTTATTAATTCCAATCAAATTCATAAAATATGTATAAAATAAAAACATGAGTTTTTCTTATGTTTGTAATTGGATACAATTTATAGTTTTCTAAGTTCTACACAGTAGCTTTCTCTGCATTCATCATGGCACTGAAACATTTAAGACTGGTAGTTTCTTGAGAACATTTGAGTGGTAGCTAAAGTTTTAATTTTTTATATGGGTAAATGAAAGCTTTTGAATGCTCATTGCTGGTTTATAATGAATAAACTATCCAATATAATGTCTTTACCTGCCATTGTCCTTACTCACTCATCTGTATCAGTACCTGTACACAACTAAGATACAACATATAGTATGTCTGAAATGTGAGACTTCCCTGGGTTCTGAAGGAAGCGATTTACTGGGAATTTCCAATGTAGACTCTCTCAGAGCTCAGGGAACCCCATGGAAGAGGAGGCAGAACAATTTTAACAGATAGAGGGGATGGAGGACACCAGGAGAACAAGACCCTCTGAATCAATAAAGAAGGTGCATGTGAGCACAGAGACTGAAGCAGTAAACACGGGGCCTATGCGAGCCTATTCTAGGTCTCCTGTTTATATATTACAGCTGTTAGCCTAGTATTTTTATGTAATCCTGACTCTGAGAATGAGTGGGTCTCTGACCCTCTTGCCTGCTCTTGGGACTCTTTTTCTTCTGTTGGGTTGCTATGTCCAACTTCTATATTTTATTTTGTCATGTTTGGTTGATATCTCTTAGAAGCCTGTTCATTTCTAATGAGAGGCAGAAAGGGACTGGATCAGAAGGGGAGGGAAGGTGGGAGGGAACTAGGAGGAGTAGAGGTAGGGAAAATTATACAGCATATATTTTATGAGAAAATAATTTATTTTCAATAATAAACAAACAAATACATGAAAATTTTAAACAGAAAAGAAATATGGGACTTCCAAGAAAATCCTCTATGTAGATGCATTATCTGTTCCCTAGGCCACTGACATGCAATTTCACACTGTAAACAAAAAGAGCAGGTTTCTGTACTATATACTATATACTGTATACTGTATACTGTATACTGTATACTATATACTCTGTATACTGTATAGAAAAGAATAGAATGATAAAGCTAAGCTTGGGACATCCAAGATTTTTCTGTATTATGATTTAATATTCTTTTAGACATATGACCTTGAAAAAGAACAAGTTAATTCTTCTGAAATTTAGCATCATTACCTGAGTTTTTACTGATAATATTTCTCTACTAAACTTAAAAAAACGAATTTAAAAGATGAGTTCAAATAAGCAGGACTACCTCAAGATGGGACTTTGTGTGGTAAAGACATTTCCCTCTCCCATAAGTGGTACTTGTTAGTTCTGAAGGCTTTCTATTTTGTTTTCCTTTGTGACCCAGAAAACACATTAGACAAGGAATCACACCTCATACGCAGGGTTATCCTTTCTGAAATACATGGGTCTCAGCTTCATGCAGGAACTAGGACTTTAATTTACAATGAGATGTCTTTTATCAGATAACGTATTTTTTTTAAAAATTGCTTACAAGAATGGATGTTTGTACAAGATATCTGAGAGCCTTATAGGAAGTTTCCAAGGCTTTTCCCAAGACAGTAAAGGACAGTTCTCCAATGTTGAATGTAATGTGGACTATTGACTGAAGGATGCAAAGTGGTAAAATGAGTCACTGTCAGGCACAAGGAAAACATGAACAGTGAAAAAAAATTCAGGTAAGGTGAGCAACATCAGAGTTTAACTGTTAGTGTCAAACACTAAATTGATCTTACAGAAAACCAAGTGATAGTAATAATGGCTGGCATAGATTATTTTAAAGTGCTACAAGAGAGTGTTCTTTTCTCATGTGACAGTATTTATTTAGGATTTGAGGGTGGTGGATTAGGATAGAAAATGCACCATATTCCTGAAGAAATGAGCATACACTGAATGGAAATTTAGCTTGAAAATAGGGTAAGATTTCAGATATTTGTAGCAAAATGCTAAGTGTGTCATTGTCTAGTCGATAGAAATAAGCAATTATTTTGGGGATTTTTTTGGATTCATTTTGAAACCTCAAGAATATGTTTGTCTCTACCAAACTTCCTGAACATGTAACTATCTGATGGAATAGCAAAACCATGATGAAATGTAAGCAAATCATCAACTCCCCCATGCATAACAAGTAAAAAATAATAATAAATAAGGTACAGCTGTTCAAAATAATTTCACTAGAATTGCAGAATGGAAAACTCAAAGAATGGCTCAGACTTCATTTTTTCCACAATGCTATACTATTCTTAGAAAAAATTATTAAACAAGAGTTACAAGCAATTTGAATGTTGATACACACATGTGCAGAGTGGTACACAGGGTGGGGGGAAATTCTGAGGAGTAAATGTCTAGACAGATCTTTCTGTGAAGTAAAAATGGATCTTAGAAACAGCACTTTAAAAATAATGAACAGTGATAAGTAAGTGCACAAACAAATCACATTGTCATATTAAAATAAATCATAATACAAGAGAAAAGATATGGAGAGACAAAAATCTCCACATTTGTAAACTTTAACGTGTTTTTAAATGTACAGAGCAACTAATTTATTTTGATGTAATCAGTGGTGAAAGTAATGCCATCAGCCATCAGCAAAGCTATTAACAAGAGTCATGTGCTGTGTAAAGCTGTTGGACAGAGTTTAAAGGATCAGAATGTTCGAGGATATTAAAAAAAAAATGGCATGGTCCCAGTTGCTTTTGTAAGGGATTTTAAATTAAAGCAGCAAAGCTTCTAAAGCATCATACAATGGGTAGAACGAACTCCAAGCTAATTAACTTGAATTCTTGTTTAGTTGTACAGCTTTGCAGTAATCTTTCATGGAGTTCATGAAGAGAGGATTACCTGACCTTGAGATATATTTGGAGAATGGGGTAAGTGGAGGCTAAGGCAACCATCTGAAACAAGTGGCCTGTCCAGGCATGTCTGAGTCTAGTGCCTACTTCTAGACTAGGGTTTTATCTTGGTATAGAATTTAGTCCTCTGTACACATAGCTGTATTAAAGACACACATAGGAATGAATGTACATGGATTTATGTCATAAGAAGATGGATTAATATTTCTTACCCAGAGTAAAGTATAAAAATATTTATAACATTTAACTAAGACTTTCAAGTCACTTTTTATAACAAAGACGCAGGACTTGGGCTGTATCTCTGTGTTAGAGGGCTTGCTTGCACAATATGTAAGAGGCATTGGGCTCTACTCTCAATGCTGGAAAAGGAATCTGCAGAGAGAAATACAAGAAGTACTTGCTATGTATTTTTAACTGTGATTTCAGTTATAGTAGTAAAATATCTCAATAATCTCAATTTAAATTATATGATAGTACATATTAATTGTACAAAATAATGATAGTATTTCAATATTTTATTTTATGGAGGGTTTTTTTACCCCTTTGAGAGAATATCTTATTATGCAGTAATGACTAATCTGCCTTCACTACCATAGTCTAAGCTAGCATCATTGCTCTGGTTTACCCATGATCTTTAGGTGTTGAGATCCTGCTATTGAAGACACAACGCATTTTGGTTGCAGGACATAGACAAATTAATCTTGAATTGATCAGTAAGTTCTCTGATGAGTTGCTTTCATTGTACAAGAAAATGTTATGCAGAGGAAGAAACATCAATAGTCTTATCTGTTAAATGGGCCACATTCTACAGTACCAGTCTGTGAGACAAGATGTGCCTGCTGGTACAGTAGTGACATGATGGTTATTGCTGTAAACAACCACATTCTGATTGTATTTGAGACCTGCCACACATGAAAGAATTCATATCTAGTACTACAATATAAGGATAGCCAAAGCTCATGGTTAGGGAAGTCACTGACCCTACAAGGAAATATGTTGTTGTTCTTATAAATGATCATGTTGTCAAAGCACCTACTCAATATTTTTCTTTATGTTCACAGAATAGTTCTATTCTCAATGTTGGTCAGAGAAGCTCTTTTTTATAATAATGGCTGGTGGTTAATGATGAAAACTGGTCACCATGCTGAGAATAAGTGCTTGTAAATACTCAGCTTTACATGGGAAACCTATATCTACCTCCTTTCCCCACAAGGCTCAAGAAACATTATAGAAGAGGGGAAGGATGAACATAGGAGCTGAAAGTTGGGGAGGAGTGCAGTAAAGCGCTTAACTCTAGATACGGCATGGCTCTGTCACACATGAACTCATAGAAGTGATTACAGGTATGGGAGGTGCACAAGATCAACCAGTTCGAATTCTAGCATAATTGGGGTAGGTGATTACTAGGTACCACTCTTTACTGAGGAGCAGTTGGCAGTAAATAGCTGCTTAGGAAGATATAACCATTCTTTGCAGCTGTGCTGGGCAGTTTCATGTCAACACGACACAAGCTAAAGTCATCTGAAAGGAGGAAAACTCATTTAAAGAAATGCCTCCAAGTATAGTAGAGCTGACCCTGTTGGTGGAGGTGTGGGTTAGCCAGCTCTGATGTGAGCATGCGAGAGCGGTCCCAATTATTCATCTGTCGTGTGGTGGCATGGGCATGAGAGAGATGCCCTCCCCTTCCCCCATCAATGGCTGAGGCAGGTGGAATTACTAGCCCTGAGGTCATGTGAGTGGGAGAGAGCTGTCCATGTGTGTGGAGTTTCCCACGCCAGTAGCCACTTCCAAATTTCCACACAGAGGCTTATATTAATTGTAAATGTTCAGCTGATAGCTCAGGCTTTTAACTAGTTAATTCTTACATTTAAATTAACCCATATTTCTTATCTATGCTCTGTCATGTGGCTTCTGGCTTGTTGCCTCATTTTCTACATGTCCTGCTTCCTTAGTGCCTGGCTGGCATGTCCTCTGACTCCACCCTTCTTCCCATCATTCACCTACTTTAGTTGTCCCACCTATAATTCCTGCCTGGCTTCCGGCCAATGAACTTCTAATTAAACTAATCCAAGTGACAAATCTTCACAATATACAAAAGGATTATTCTACAACATGTCACTATCACTCATCAGCTGCAGCACTCGGGAGAATGGCCCCTACATTTCACCTGGGCAACACAGGAGAGCTTGCCTTGAAGACAGAGGTGTAGGAGAACTAACCCTGAGGATGTGAAAGCCAGAGAAATGGCCTTACCCATTACTCATAGCTTCAAGGGGTGGAATAGCCAGGACAATGATGGAGAGCCACCCTGGTGGCAAAGACAGGGGAGAGCTGGCTAGCTGACCAACCCAGCAGCTACCCAGGCCTAAACCCAGAGTTATGTGTTAGCCCACCCCAACATCCATCCTATTTGTGATCTAATGAAAGGGTGGTGGTGGTAAAGTCCTGCAGACCCAGGGCTGCTGGATCTCCATGACACAGGTCAGCAACAGGATATCCAGGGAGAATCCCAGTGAGGGCCCAGCATTGATGGTGCAGTAGAGACCATGGGCCTTGAACCAGACCAGTGATTCTTTGTGATAAATGCCTGCATGTAAAAATGTATAGATAAAGGGGTTTACTGCCTGACCCACTGTGTGACACTGCCGTTTCCATGGTGAGATTTCCCCCTTCTTACTTCTTCTTTTACTTTTTTTCCTTAAATTTTATTTTGTTTATTTCTATGGGGAAGGGAGATGGGTGAATTCAGGGAGGCAAGGTGTGAAACACACAAAGAATAAAAAAAAAAGAATTTTTTTTTTAAAGGAAGAAAAAAAATGCCTTTCTAAGAGCAATCTCTTGGCAAGTCTATAAGGCATTTTCTTAACTGGTGATTGATGGGGGAGGGCCGAGCCCAAGGTGTGTGGTTTGATCTCTGGGCTGGTGGTCCTGGGTGCTATAAGAAAGCAGGCTGAACAACCCACAAAGAGCAAGCCAATAAGCAGCACCCCTCCATGGCCCCTGTATCAACTCTTGCCTCCAAGCTCCTGTGCTGCCTGAGTTCCTATACTGACTTACTTCAGTGAGGGACTATGATGTGGAAAATGTAAGCCAAATAAATCCTTCTCTCCCCAAGATGCTTTGGTTATGGTGTTTCATCACAGCTGTAGTAACCCTTATTAGGACAGAGGGTATGGCTAATGATAGACTTCCTATGCTCTACTGGATGGCTCCGCACCCATGAACTTGTGGGTAGCACTAATTAAATCTAGCAAATTATCCAAAAGAAAAGAGATGGGGGGAGGGAGGGAGAACGGAAGAGGGAGGGAGAGAAGAAGAAAGGAAGGGGAAGAAAAATGGTACTAGAAGGAAAGGTATGAGGGGCAATATGGAAGGCAGTTAGAGCATTTCAGTAAGGGTATAATGACCATATTTCATTGTATACAGACATGAAATCCTTAAAAAACAAAGAAAGGGCCACTGGAAAAAATAAATGTTTTCTGGATTCATAGATTCCATATTTCAGTGTTGATATAAAATAAATGTATAAAAATTAAAAGAACACCAAAGTAACAATAAGAAAATTATTAAAATTACATTTTTTCATTTTCATAGTTGTGAAGCCATTTATGTCTGTACTGCTAAAAAAGGGGTGATAGCATATGAAAATCAATTCTTTAATGAACTGTAATATAATTGCAAAACCTAGACTAGAAGACAAGTTAAATTTTGTGCATTATTCAAAGTAAATACAGCTTAGTTAAGTTTTACCAATAATATATGGGGAAATTGTAATAAATTGGGAAGTGTAATTGATTAACACTATAAAATTCTGCCAATATAGAGCAATAACAAGCATTTTTTATTATAGACACCAAATAAAACAAAATAAATATTTATGAGCCATTAACTTCTATAATATACAATATATTATGGCAGTTTTAATAAAGAAAAAATAAGAATAAGGTTTATAAAAAGTGATGGTTTTGTAAAAAATGATTTCATGTAAATAGAACTCCAGTCAATTTATAGACATTTACAAATATAGCATTCTTATTTGTGGTCTATTTCAAAATAAAATTCATAAAAATAAATAGGGAGTATACATCTAGTCACAAAAAAGTAGAATATATAATAGCAAAATAGATAACTCACAATAGAAAAGGCTATAGTAAAAATCATCTATGGAAATTTTAAAAACATTAAAATTATGGAGCATCATTAGGAGAAAGTAAATATATAAAAACAAAATACTTTATACTTTCTACTGATTGACGGCTGCATAGCAAGATATTAATACAAAATAATTTTTAAATTAATTTCAAATCAATCTAAAGCCATTTAATCTGGGTCATTTTGTCACTTACATGTTATGCTCTTATAAGTCTCTATATTCAGTCCCCAAGACAAAAATTAATGAATGAAAAAAAATGTTAAATAATTCAAACCAAAACTTAAATCCACATAAAATTGCTGCAAAATAAGAGAAAGAAAAGATACTTGAAGATTAGTATTTTATAAAGGATATAGCCATGGTACGAGAAGAGATGAAGCACCAAGTGACGGAATGACAGACAGACTGATTAAGTCCCTCTTTCGCTTTTTCCTTGATATATGTAATCTTGGAGGATAGTATTACAATGAGGAAAAAAGCATTGTTCCATAGATGAGGTTGTATGAGCAATTTATATTTCCATATAAGTAAAGATATAATTGATATATAATTTGGATTAATTCAAAAACCTTAAAACTGATTGGAAACAGTAAAGCCCAGAATTAAATCTCTCCCACACTACTAGCTGCTTTGCTAACATACATACACAAATTGCATCTAACATACTAGAATGTGAGTGGAGTATAGCGCAAAGATGAACAAATGAATTAATGGCCAACCATGATTCTTTGCAGAAGAAATAAAAATGCAGTGGTCTAACAAATACCATCACTTCCTCTTGGCATCAAAGCCCTAAATGAAAGGAAAGCAATCCCTTGGTGTTTCCATGGAGACTCAGATTTATTGTTGAGTTTACAAACATAGTGGAGTCATTGATAATGAGAAGAGAAGGTCATATGATCTTCCATTATCATTCCACCCAGGTCATATGCAATCCACAAAATAGGGCTAATTATATTCATTACCATAGATTGTGAGGGCCCTACATTTAAGTATGAAAAGTAAGTCTACTCAGTACCAGAACAGCTCTGACAGTGCTGTGAACCAAAGAACTTTCTCAGGTCCTTTAGCCTGCTGTAAGAGATCTAGCTACTTATAACAGGTGTGCTTTAACAAGATTGAATTATTGCTCATGGACTATAAATTAAATTATGCAGCATTCATTCCTACCCCTAACAGAGCTCAGGACAAAAATTTGAATGCAGATTTTTTTACTTTTTTTTTGGTTTTTCGAGACAGGGTTTCTCTGTGTAGATTTGCGCCTTTCCTGAAACTCACTTGGTAGCCCAGGTTGGCCTCGAACTCACAGAGATCCACCTACCTCTGCCTCCCAAGTGCTGGGATTAAAGGTGTGTGCCACCACCGCCCAGCCTGAATGCAGATTTTTAGGACAGGTTTTGAAGTCATGGGGGGTTAGGATCGATGTAAAGCATTTTATCTGTCTAGTGGCCATATGTAACCATGTGTAAACAAGTCATTTTTAGTCTAAGAACATCTGTAAAATATCAAATACATGAATTCTATTATTGCCGCGCATGTCGAGCATCACAGAGAAGTCAATGCTGTCTGCATCGCATGGTTTTCAAATTAGTAAGTTTTTTTGATTAAAATGAAAATGTGTCATTGCCATTTAGAGAGGTTCTATTGCAGCTTATGGAAATAGTGTTTTAACATTCACCCAAACTATTGTTTAAAGCTTTTAAAATTACCAGGAAATGTACCAACTGTAAGTCAAGGTCATTGCTGTTAGCTTTTTCCTCATTTATTCTTTCTTGAGTTTAAATCTTCACAAAAGTAAAGGAAAAGATAATGTCAAACAGACCAAACACAACCTGATCAGGGAAACATGCCCAGAGACTAGATGAATGTTCTATTTCCATAACTACATAGAAAGGTCTTGATTATATGGCAAATTCTTCAGTTTAAGCTCTTTTTCTTGTGTATGATTTTATCTTCATTATAACATAAGCAGTATAAATAAATGAGCTACAAGACTTACTCCAATTGAGGACCATTGTTCACCAAATCATGAAGAGTCTTTTGAATGGCTTTCAATGGTAAATTGTAGACAATGGTGCATTTAAAATTACAATTCTTAATTTGACTTCCTTAGAAAGAAAGAAAATTAACAAAAGGGAAAATATTTTTTAAATCAAATGATTGCCAAAGTCTCCAAAATCTAGTGTTAGGTGCTTTATTTGTATTGTACCAAATAATAATGCAATGGCTTGTGAAGAATGTTTTATTTCTATTTTAGATGATCAAATTCTTATCTACCTTTCGATGGGCTTTGCCATCTTGAGACCCAACACATCATATAAGAGGCATAAAATGTTAAAGTTAGAGACATGTAAAGTTAGACAAAAACTACTGAATCCCCTACAGCTGGGGATAATTACAAAAAAGGGGGGTGTTGCCAGAAATAAAAGGAAGTTGTGTAGACATAGTTTTCTCTAGCCAGGCTTTGGAAGATCCATGGAGTAAGAAGATATTTTAGGGCCCACCCCTTTGTCTGCAGTTCCATAGACTCTAACAGGAGAAACTCCAATGAACTGAACGTCATGAGGAACAGTGGAAATACTCAGTGTTTCTCAGTGATTTTTGTTAATGAAACAGAATTAACTCTAATGTTTGAGAAACTAATCATTTTGAAAGTTCCCATGTATTTTCAAGTCAATCTTTAAGCTTAAGTGTGACACATAAAGTCCCAGAGCTGTCAACCTAAATGACTAAATGTCTACATCCCTTTCTATCTATTTTCTATGCTGACATGCTATCATCACCAAAGATTGCTGCTTTCTGCATAGTACTTTACTCATTTTACTTGCATAAAAATATTCACCTAGGTTATGTTAATGAAATTATGTCTCCATGAAAATGAAGTGCTTACCAAGGTTTTACACAGAACAAAGAGTGATGTGAGAAATGACAGAGATTTCTTTTTTTTTTTCTTTTTGATCTGCCTCTAGTGAATGTACCAGGCTCTGCTGACACCACATGGGAGGGCTTACCTTCTTGTATGAGGGAATGGGGGAGTAGGTTGGGGAGGGGAGGCTGGAGGTACAGGAGGAGGGAAGAGGGAGATCAGTGATGGGTATGTAAAATGAATATAAAATCTCTTAATAAAGAAAAAAGATAGATGGATTTCTAATGATTGTATTTGCAAAGTCAGAGTCCTTAACTTGTCTTTCTAATACAATTCAAGACTGCCTTGTGTTTCCTTCCCTCTTTCCTCCATATGTTGTGTGTGTGTGTGTGTGTGTGTGTGTGTGTGTGTGTGTGTGTGTGTGTCATATGCACATGTGTGTAACCATGCCAGTACCTATGCAGGCCCAGAGGTCTCTATGGATATCTTTCCCTATCACTGTTCAACTTGCTTTCTGAGAGAGGACTTCTCACTGAACCTGTAGCTCATCATCTAGTCATGGAGGCTAGCTGGGTGGCAATGCCCTGAGATCCTCCTGTCTATGGTAGCTCAGTGCTGAGCCTGTGGATATATTCCATCATAGTCACCCTTTTCTGTGGATGTGGGGTCTTAGTCTTAGGTTTTTATGCTTGTGTTGCATTTTATTTGAGGAGCTATCTCCTAACACCTTGAGGGTTTGTTTGTTTGTTTGTTTTGTTCATTTCTTTGCATTGAGGGGTTTTATTTATTTAATTATTTATTTGGATGGTTGAAATTTTCTGTGGATTGGGAACACTATGCATTAGATGCCATCTGTACTTCAGTCATCCAACAGAACATCTCACCAATCAACTGAAAATAACCTGTATCCTTTGCATTGCTGTTTGAATATTATATAACCACTGAGAAAACTCATCATAAATGGAGGAAAACTGCCTCAATATAACTGTTTACATAAATATTTATTTTTGAAGATTTGGGGGGAATTAAAATTGACTTCTGAAGTCAGCTTATATTTATGCAGGTGAGAATGTGCTTGCCATCTATACATTAAATTGTTGATATATAGTATATGTTAAATAAACAAGATCACATTCATTGATAGGGTGTAGGTAGAGTTTGCTTTTCTCTACAGTTTCCTAGGGATTAATGAATATTTACATGTCTATGATTATGAGTAAGAAAAGGAAAGGAAGGATTTTGTGATGTTTCCATTTTGAATTTTACCATCTTCTTGTTCTCTTTTGCCTCTTATATGGTGTTATCTCCTGTTTTTATGGACTTTTTCCTTTTTCCTATGCTTCCTGCTAACTTCCTGTGTTGACAACAAGCCTAATGTAAGTAAATTGGTTACAACAACTCTGGGTTTGGTCCCAGAATTTGGCACCAAAACATGAGTTTTGCAACTCTGGGAAAGGTGTCCTGACTACCTAGGGAGTCAGGCAACACCTTGAGCTGTTTTGCACAGCTCTGATGGCTGGAACTGCAAGGAGACAGTTCAGCCCTGGAGAGTGAGGTATCCCGGACACCTCGAGCTGCTCAGAACAACAGCTCTGCCCTGAAGGTGTCCTGGACACCTGAAACTGTTTAGCACAGCTCTGACAGCTGGAACTGCAAAGAAGCAGCCCAACCCTGGAAGGGAAATTTTTCTGACGTCTCGGGAAAGTCGGGCCTGGAACTGCTTCAGCAAGGAAGGGTATCCTGACTGTTTTTGAAAGTCAAGGTATACCTGGTGTAATGGGGGATGGTCTTGCCACAGAATATAGCAATCCTTCTCCTCTCCTGGAGAGCCACTACAGCTGAGCTTTATGCAGCCCCCACTTAAGAAGGCTTCCTAGCAGAGCTCTGCTTCTTGGGCCTAAGATGTTGCTTCTTTTGCTTCACTCTGCAAAAGGGGAAACCACTGCAGAAACTAGCAATCTCCTGGCTCTGGAGAAAAGTGTTATTTTTCAGCTCTTTCTTGCTCTGTGACTGAGGGACTTCTCAGCAAAGATCTTCTGTTCAGCTCCTGCTTGCTCTGCTTTTTCAGCTTTCCCTTGTTTTGTCTACTGAGGGATATCTCAGCAAGGATCTTCTTGATACCAGTGAATGAAGTTCTTCACACCCAAAACTCTTTTGAGAAAGAGATTTATTTGGGAAGGAGGAGACCAGGAGAGTAGCTTCCTCTACCAGGGTGGAGAGAACAGCCATTTTCTAACTGACTAGGAAGGACAGTCTACACAGAATGTCTTGGGGGTGGAGTCAACCAGGGTTGACTTGGGGCCAGGGTTCTAGTGTCCTACTCTGTGATTGGTTGGTTTCACAGGTCAGTTGACCAGGGGCAGAGATGGTTCTGATCTGACTGAGCCAAACTGTGTGTCTTTCTGCCCTGATCTGAACCATCTTTCCCTAGTTCTGGGCTTCAACATCAGGGTGCTTTTCTTTAGCCAGCCCCTTTCCTCTTCCCCTAGGCCTGATGCATGTGCTGTGTTAAGATGAGTGTAAATTGTAAATTCTTGGTACAGTGAACTGTTCACATATGATCTTAAGATACTGAACTTAACACCTATTAAAATGCTTCATCATGAGAGATGAAACAACTACTTAATTCTGTACCTTTAAATTGTCAGAATATTTGAAAAGAGATACTTTATACATTTTTAATTAAAATGCAATGAAATCATTTTCCTCCTTCCCTTTCCTTCCTCCAGCCCCTCCGAAGTCCTCCCATTCAAATTTTTCTGTGGTGATATTTTATTTGTGCTGAAATGTGGTGATATTTTATTTGTATGTTAATAAATAAACTTTGCCTGGAGGTCAGAGGTAATAGCAAGCCATTAACACAAAAGTCAGGCAGTGGTAGCACATGCCCTTAATCTGATCACTTGGCAGGCAGGGTGTCTGTGTGTTCATGGACACACTAGGGAACAGCCAACCATGGTGACACATGCCTTTAATCCCAGTACCAACCATAGAGACCTGGAGGTCTGTACAGACAGGCAGTGACAAGGAAGTGAGGTAGCTGGTCTAAGAGCCAATAGGAGGGCAGAACAGCAAGGCAATAAAAGTGCAGGTTAGACAGGAAGTAGCCCCTTTTGGTAGCTCAAGAGGTAAGGTTAGAGAGGTAAGGTGGGTGACTATCACCATTTCCCTGATCTCTAAGGCTTTCACCCCTATATTTGGCCCCATGTTTCTTATTTAATAAAACCATTTAGAAATTCGTCTACAGTTCTCCTTGCTTCCTGATGCTCAAATTGATAGCCTGCCTTTCTTTGATTGTTATAGAGAAACATTTTATTAGAGTCTAAATAAAATTGCTTTTAGAAGTCAAATGTTCTAATTCCCAAAATAGGCTATATTACATTTCAATTTATTAAAAATATTTGGGAACAAAAGATTTACTATATTCTTCTTAGAGCAGAACTGTAAGTTTTCAAAATCATGCCCAGATATGTTTAGAGCAACTATATTTTTCTCCATAACTTATTTTTAAAAATAGCTACATTGCATAGTTTCAAACCAAGATGGTGAAATCTAGTCTGCCTTTACTTCTGTAAACAAGCATTATTTAAGAAAACTCATTCAATATAGATCTGTTATAGTCTATATCTAAAACCTAGATTAAAACAAGTATCTCTCACTCTACTTTCCAAAGAAGGTAACAACTGAACATGGAGGTTATTCTATTTAAAGTTTTTCATGTGACATTGTAACTCTGAACACAGCTCACTATCGGGAAAGTTTCTTCTTGTCCAGAGTAGGAAGTATTCATCTCTGACACATGCATGGCAAAGGTTCCAGGTTGCACAACAGCACAAGCCTCTGCCAATTCCTGGGCACAGGACTCCTGAGGAGTCTATGTTTTCCATGGAACTTGGCTTACTCTGTGGTCTGTAAAACCATATAGTCCGGAGTAAATGTACCCATCATTAAAGAGCAATTCAGACTTCAGGTAATCGCTAGTCACCCAGGATATTCCCTCATCATGACCATTTTTTCAAACCAGGAAGCTCATATCCTTTTGGAGCAACCTCATTACTAATATTACTTTTAAAGTTTCATTGTCTTATGCTGTGGATATCACTCTATATAAATAAAACACTGATGGCCAGTGGCCAGGCAGGAAGTAGGTGGGACAAGGAGAGAGGAGAATTCTGGGAAGCAGAAGTCTGAGAGGGAGAGAGACTGCAGCCACAGCCAGGACAAGCAGCATGTGAAGACGTTGGTAAGCCACCAGCCACGTGGCAAGGTATAGATTTATAAAAATGGGTTAATTTAAGATATAAGAACAGTTAGCAAGAAGCCTGCCATGGCCATACAGTTTATAAGTGATATAAGCGTCTGAGTGATTATTTTATATGTGGATTGTGGGACTGCGGGGCTTGGGGAACCTGGAGAAAAGCTCTCCAGCAACAAATGGCACCCAACGGCTTGAGTTTCCACCTTAAACCTAAAAATATTTAATAACCAATTCTAAACAGAGCCAAAACCAGGTTCCTGCTTCTTGTCTCATACGGCAGCTAGACACCGCAAAATGCGGGTTTGAACACTGGCGGGTTCCTGGCGTGTGCGTTTGACCATCAGTATGGCGGAAATGAGGCGTCTGCCAGCGGCACATTAAGCTGTGTGGTAGATTTAGTCTTTACTAGTATTAAAAAAAAAAAAAAAAAAAAGAAGAAGTTTCTGGACTACACGCTGCTTTGACAAAAGCTTAGACCTACTATTTCTGAGAATTGATGGCTCCTCAAGCTGGCAGAAAATGTACCACCACCATGTTGGGAAGCTGAAGTGGGCGGAGCCAGCAGCCACAGCGCTGTTTCAGTCTTAGAATGGTGCAGCTTAAAGCAATAGGCTCGAGGTAATATAAAACATAAGCCACGTAAAGATGGCTACCACACAAAAAATCTGGATTATGTTCTCTTTGATATTCGTAACTGAAGAAAAACATTTGATTACAAAAGCTGTTGAGTTATGCCAAAATGTATATTTTAAAGGTACCTTCACTTAAAAATTTGGATTTAAGGATGTGTTGCTTTGGAAAAGAGATTCTGCTTTTGTTTCCACAGAAAGCCAGAGGCTATGGATTTGTTCCAGATTAAGATACATCAGGTTTGACCAGCCAAGACCCCCTGAAAGATCTCCGATGACACCATGGCCCAGATGATCCAACATCCAGAACAGTTTCAAGACAACTGGTTCACACAATTCAGCCTCAAGGACTACCCCATAGGCCTAAAATTTTCTTTGCGTCCCCATAAGACACAGCGCCCCCCTCCAGCAGGAAGTAGTAAGAGATGCTACGCCCAAATTCCCAAATATACCAAGCTGGCTTTAGAGGTGGAATTGGCTCACTCCCCCTCTAAACCCAGACATATTGCTTTAAAAAAAATGGTTAAGAGATTCTTGTGTCCCAAATCAGAAGAGCCCTCTGGTGTGGGACAGAGAAAAACCAATATTTTTATTTAAAACAGGTTGATTATAAATGTGATCTCTTTCTAAAAAAGAAAAGGGGATATGATATAGATATATAGGAGAATATGGAGATGATAAGATAAAAGGGTAGATTAATGAACCTACTTTTAAAGAACAACTTGCTTAAAATGTTTTACATTGATATAGATTTTAGATTATGTTTAAAATGTTTTACATTGGTATAAATTTTAGTTTATTGATACATACTTGAAGTTAATTTTGTTATACTATATATATATATATATATATATATATATATATATATATATATATATATATATATATATTTCTATTCTTGTTTGAGGTATTGTTTATGTAACTCATTTAAAATTGTAATGGATAATTAAAAATAGATTAATAATTAGTCATCTATGATAATCATATTTGTAGTCATGTTAGTTAAGTCTTCTAGGTATACATAGATATATTTCAGATAGATAGGTAATCTTCAAACACTTCATAGACCTAGAGAATATGGCATTTAAATAACTTAAAATTCTGTTGATATGAGACACAATTGCTCCTGGCTGCACCAATTGATCCCGAGAGAATGTTGGGCTTCTAAGACATTTCCATTTGGAAGTTTGTCTTCTTGGCACAAAATGGCCTACTGGGCAAAGAACTGCCCTTGCCTTGATGGATGACAGTACAAATATAATGTTGTCCTTTCTAGACAAGCGGGACTCAAGGAAAGTGACCACTGTACTCTGCCAAGACAGGGTAAGATGGTCTTTCAGAATTCCTGCTTCTAAAAATGGTCTGTCAGATACTCTAGGCCTGTAGCCAATTTGAATGCACCAACAATGCTGAGAAACATTAGGTTACTGTCCAGGCTGCCAGCTGTCTTGGTCTACTCTTGCAAGATTCCCGAAAGTTGCTTGCATCCATCTACCATTTCTCAGGTACCATTATGTTCCTTCTCAGGTCTTTGATGTGGTTGAAAACTAGATAGTTGTAATTTCCTCAGTTATGATAAAAGATAATTTAGATATAAAACCTTAAACTCACAAATATAAGATAGATAGGACATCTTCTTTAATATTGTAACTGTAATTCTTGCTCGATAATTGTTTTGTTATATGTAATTTTACCATGTTAAAGTTAAAGCCTTATTTTTTAAAAAAAGAAGAAAAGGGGAAATGCTGTGGATATCACTCTATATAAATAAAACACTGATGGCCAGTGGCCAGGCAGGAAGTAGGTGGGACAAGGAGAGAGGAGAATTCTGGGAAGTGGAAGTCTGAGAGGGAGAGAGACTGCAGCCACAGCCAGGACAAGCAGCATGTGAAGACATTGGTAAGCCACCAGCCACGTGGCAAGGTATAGATTTATAAAAATGGGTTAATTTAAGATATAAGAACAGTTAGCAAGAAGCCTGCCATGGCCATACAGTTTATAAGTGATATAAGCGTCTGAGTGATTATTTTTATATGTGGATTGTGGGACTGCGGGGCTTGGGGAACCTGGAGAGAAGCTCTCCAGCAACAGTCTTATATCTTTGAATTTTCTATATTTAGTCTTCCATCTTGGACAGCTATTTTCAGTCAAATTCAAGTAACTAAAAGAATGCTCACATATCTTTCAAAAAGTATCAGCTTCTCTGTATTATTTTTTATTAAAACTTTATTATAAAGAACTTGCAAATAAAAAACATTAAACAGAGAAAGCGACAATACTTAAAGTTGATACATCTCCTGGAACTTGTATAAAGTTACAAAGCCAAACAGAATAGCATCTGACCAAAGAAAACCCAATTTAATTTGAATATTTATGAGTTACATTCACGGGTACAACTATTTCATAATTTTAGATAAAACTATACTAATTGGTTTATTTATAAAAATAATAATGGTAATTATCATTCTGAAATTTATTATTTTATTCTGAAATTAAATTTATCTCTTATAGAGTTACTTACAAAATTCATATAAAATAGGATATTTATAAAAATATATTAAGCTATATGACACTATTTATTAGAGGAAGATGGAGACAGAAAGTGGCAGTGGTAATAACTGAGCCAGAAAGATTTTATCTTTTTTTGTATTTTTAAAAACATTATTCTGTAAAAGCTTCATACATGTAAACAATGTATTTTGGTCCTATACAATTCCCCAGTCCCTCCCACCAACTCCAGTGAGGCTCCTCCACATATCTTTCTCCCAATTTCATGTACTTTTTCTTTAAATAACTCACTGGATCTAATGAGTGATGATCATTAGCATGTGTGTAGAATCATCTAATGGGACTGCTAGTCTAATAACCACCTCCCAAAGAAAAATTATTCTCTCTTCCCCAACAGACACCAAATGCCAACAGTTCCTCAGTTAGGGGTAGGGCCTCCTGAGATAATTCCTGTCTGTACTGGAATAATTCATTAGCTTGACCATGTATAAGTCTTGTAGAGGAACAGACGCTCTAAGTTCGTGTGTGCAACAGCCTTATCCAGTCCAGAAAACTGCATTTCACCACACTCCTCCCCATCTTCTGGATCCTGGGCCTTCTGGGAGGATACTGATATAGACAACACTCCATCAACAGGTGAGCAGAGAGTCTTTTTTTCTCTGTATCTTGAATAGCTAGGAGTTTCTGCAATGACTGCTATCCACTGCTATAGGATGCTTCTTTGACAAAGGTGCAGAGCCATACCAATCTATGGACAATTTGACAACCTGAACATTAAGCAAAACAACGAAAATCAGCTCTCCCCTTGGACATGGGACTTTGCCAGCCTTGGGTTTTGATGTAGTTTACAGTTCCAGACATGAATTCCTCTCCTGTAGAGTAGGACTCATATCTAACAAGGAGAGAGGTCATTTGCCCAGTAAACTCTCTTGCTATTATTGCATCAGTGGGCACATTTCGCCTGACAGGTTCACATTGTGATATACCGAGTCCAGCAGACTATGAAGCATCTCTCAGCACTATGAATTCTGTCCAGCAGAGAGGAAAACTCCTAGTCAGTCAAATTTAATTTCTTTATGTTCTACAACCAAAGTGTGTGATGTCTTCAATAATGAGATTGTATGGTGGTCAACTGAGGGCATTGATAATTGCATGTCTCCTTTTGGGTACTCTTGATACCTCTTTGACCAGTAATTCATAGTTAGGTAACACATGCATGACAGTGAGAGTTTTTAGATAAAACTATTTATCATGTTTCCTTTGAGTAGCACTGTTCATGCATCTGGTCTCCCAACCTTCAAACTCTTTCTTGGTTAAAATGTATTTTAAATTACCATACAAATTAATAAAATTTTATAATTCTTCTTCACACATTCTTATTTTTGGTTACTCTGTCCCTATACCTCCTTTCCCCTAGTGTCTTGTGCCTGTCTGTGCTGCTTTGAATAAGAACATTTCCCACAGGCTCATAAATTTGAATGCTTAGTCACCAGAGACTGGAACTATCTGAAAGAATTAAAAAGATTAGAAGGTGTGGCTTGATAGAGGATATGTGTCACTGGGGTGTGAGGTTTAAGGTTTAAAAAAGTCCATGCCATGACCAGAATTGTTCTCTCTGCCTCGGGATGTATATGTAGCTCTCAGCTACTGCTCCAGAAGCTGCCTACATGCAGCCATCCTCCCCATTTTGATGATGACGGACTAAAAGTCTGAAACTATAAGGAAGCCCCCAATTAAATGCTTTCTTTTATAAGAGTTGCCTTGCTCATGGTGTCTCTTCACAGCAACAGGACAGAGATTAAAACACTATCTCCTCTTAACCTCTCCAGTTTCCAGAATTCTACTATGTATTCTTTCACATCCCATGTATTCTACTATCCCTTTATTATATTTATTACTTGAGTGGCAACATTATAGTCTCCATGCAGTTTCTTCATACACACTTCTGTAGTCAGACATGTCTCTCCCACCTACCAGTTCCCAAACAACCACTCAGAGGCTTAATATTATTTATAAATACTCAGCCAATTATTCAGGCTTCTTAATAGCTAACTCTTACACTTAAATTAACCCACATTTCTTATCCATGCTTCACCATGTAGCTCATGGCTTGTCACCTCATTTTCTATACATCCTGCTTCCTCAGCAGCTGGCCAGCATCTCCTCTGACTCCACCTTTTGTCAAGAAGTGTCTCAGCAATGGTGTGTGGGTTCACATGGATCCATGGAAAGAAAACTCAGAAGCACCTTAAGAATGAATTTAGCCTTTCTCAGCTGCAGAAGGATCCAGTCTCAAAGGACTGAAGCATTTTTCCTTCACCCAGGGCATTTTTATTTTTCTCAATATTTACAATTTAGCCAGTTGATTTCCATATGCTCAAAACAACCTGAAAGGAGTTCCCAAAAATACAATGCCAAATGCAAATTCCTCAATTCATCAGGAACCATATTTTTCAGGGTTTCCTGAACCAAGATTTGCATAGGCCTTTGTATCCTTGGGAGACTCAGAGACAAGATTCACATAGGGCAACAAGAGAAACAAAAGGTATCAGTTAAACAAAAGATAGATGAGGGATAGATGTTACTCTCTGGAGTCAGGCCAGGAGGAGCTCAGCAGGAATGCTGCCACCACCCTTCCTCATCCCATCATTCTCAGTTTGGCTTGCCTGCCTCACTTTGTCCTGTTCAGTTATTGACCAGTCAGCTTGTTTATTAAACCAGTCATAGCAGCACAATTTTCACTTATATTCTACTATGCTCCCTGCCTTAAATCCCTTCAGCAATAATGGCAAAGAGCCAGAAACAGGCTGAATCTTACTTGCTTGTTAATGACCCAAGAATTACCAGTATTCCTCTGGAAGCAGGATCTTGATAGAACATCTTTTTGTTTTGTTTTGTTTTGTTTTTGTTTTTCGAGACAGGGTTTCTCTGTGCAGTTTTGTGCCTTTCCTGGAACTCACTTGGTAGACCAGGCTGGCCTCAAACTCACAGAGATCGGCCTGCCTCTGCCTCCCCGAGTGCTGGGACTAAAGGTGTGCGCCGCCACCACCACCCGGCAATAGAACATCTTATCAAGATTAAGGGCTGAAGAGGGAAGTGTATACTAAAATTCTGTGCATTATTTAAAGATTACATCACATAATATAAAAACCTAAAGCTTGAATTTTTTAATATTATCTCAACAGATGTAAAAGAAATGTCCCTTAAAGAATAATAGTATTTATAGTAATAATGGTAGTAAATTGTAGAATAATGACATTTCATTGATGTACCTTCATCTGAGAAAATGCTAGAGGATGATAACTCAGGGCAAGAAAGCATATACTGTTGTAGGATATTATTAAAAGATATGTTACATTTATTTAGGCTGTGAAACATTTGTTTAATGATGCAAAAATGTGTTACATGCATTTATGTTACATTTATTTAACTCTGTGAAGCTGTGTTACTTTGCCCTATCTAAAACACCTGACTGATCTAATAAAGAGCTTAACAGTCAATAGCAAGGCAGAAGAAAGGATAGTTAGGGCTGGCAGGCAAAGAGAATAAATAGAGGGAGAAAAGGAGAGAAGAAAAGATCAAGGATTGAAAGAGGAGGAGAGGAAGACTTCAGAGGCCAGCCACCCAGCCACACAGCAAGACGTGGAAAAAGAGGTAAAGAAAGGTATACAGAAATAGAGAATGATAAGAGCCCAGAAGCAAAAGATAAACAGGATAAATTAAGGTTTAAAAAAAAAGCTGGCTAGAAACAAGCCAAGCTAAGGCTACACATCCATACGAAAGAATAAGCCTCCATGTAATTTATTTGGGAGCTGAGTAGCAAACCCAATAAAGAGAAGAGCCAATAGAGAAAAAAAAAAAAAAAAAAAAAAAAACAACCACAATATACTTTCTTTGCTTAAACATACATAGAATACTGATAACATATTAGGCTAAAATACAAATAATAAAGAATTAGCTAAGCCCTAGACAGACTAATGAGTATTTAATCATTTGCTACCCTAAGTTGTAGATTCAGACTTTCATAGTGCTTATTTCACCTAATTTGCATAAGCTGTGCACAATGGGAATAAATTAACCTCTTCTCATAAAAAGAAAAGGAAACATTTGAATATCCTACCAAGTCACAAAACTAACATTAAATTGTGGAACTTGGCACCTAGAGAAATAGCTCAGTGATTGAAAGCATCAGCAGTTCTTGCATAAAACCTGGGGTCAGTTCCCAGCTCCCACATGGTGCCTCACAGTTATCTGTAACTCCAGTTTTTGAGGATATCTGATGTCTGTACTCCATGGGCACATGTACACAACACATGTAATTCATATGTGTGTATACACACTCAGGTATACATATATACAGATAAAATAAAATTAATACATGTTTTAAAAATCATATTTTTATTTTTATTACGTATTTTATCGTAATTTTATTTTGTATTTCTTCAAATACAAAAACTTACTGCATTTTTAGTATTATTTATCATCTGACGTAGAAGAGGTTTGCATGATCTGTGAGATGATTTGAACAGGACACACACCCATGACAAGAACTCTATCTTTTATCTATAGGCATATAGAAACATGTATGTTTGGTCTTTTTTTCCCCCAAAATGGTTACCAACACAAAATGCAAATAAACCCAACCACATAGTTACTTAAATTTAGTGAAAAGGAAAGATGAAAAAGAAAACATAAGTCAAATTTTTGCAAGTTTCTCACAATTTAAATCATGGATATGAATCCTGCCCTTACTTTGTTATTGAGCAAGAAATGCAATTTGAAAAACAATGTGTTTACTATTGATTTGTAAGTAATCGGATTAGAATGGAGACCATTGAGAGTGTTGTAGCTTGTAATTATTTTCACTAAACTACAGCTGTGATATTTACCCTGGAAATCTATATGCTATATTTGATCTAGATCACATTAATGTCAGAATTACAAGTGGGTAATTTACAACGTAAGTAATTCACTCAAATGGTGTTTTACCTTCTAACTCCAAGTTCACTTTAGCCATGTTCTTCTTTATCACGGCAATAGAAACCCAACTAAGACAACTGGTGAGAAGAACTTTGAGTCCATTTTCTTCAATAATATAAAAGAGTTGTGCTGACTAGTGATTTTCTGTTTATGGATTCTAAAGTTAAGAAATGGAATTTTAGCTCCCCCCTGTTATACTGTTGAATTCTTTCCAGTCCAGAATCACAGGGGAATAATAAGACAGTTATGGGAGCTTATGAAGCCATCGTATGTAAGTTAGCACTGGAATTTCAAAACAGTTTTAAAGGTGATTTTTGATGAGCAATATGCTATAATACAACTTCTAAATTCTACATGGGATGTAATACCTTCTGCAAAAAATCTTCAAGTTGCCACAGTAAGGTAAAAATACTGCTTTATTTTAGAAAAAAATTTTTGGAGAAATAACCTAGTTGGAGTTTTATGAAAAAGTCCTATACAATAGTATTTCTGTTCGGACTCTCTCATATTCTTTTTGTGGATGTTTTGAAGTAAGTGAGCAGGTTAATGTAAACATTATGATTTGGATGTTTCTGGAAAGGTGGAAAAAAGCAGTGACGTAAGATGTCTCTATGTAAATAGGTTTTTCTATTTTTCAAGCCAGATATAGCTTTTGAATCAACACATGGAACAAAAATCTACAGTCTAGACCTTGGAAAGAAGAAACATATGTGTAAATGAATTCTTTGTCATATAAGTTTGTTGACCAAGTATTTTATGTTTCTAATCCTACTAAAATATTAATGTCATCTTTTATTCAAATGGATTAGATGAGTGACATTTATTTATAGTTATCACAGGAAACAGAATTATTCCATAAAGGCAATGCTGGGAAACATGAGTTTAAATGAGAGAAGAGACGAACTTTGGAGCAAGTCACTCTGTTTTCCTGTGAAACACAGGTCATTCTAAGTTGAAGACTGATTCTCACTTGCAGCTTAGAAAATAAACTACAATCATGGAATTGTTCCAGTACTTTCTTATGTTGCAGTTAAACATCATTCTTCAAGCCCAGATGTGAATTAAATTCCCCAGGTGGCTTCCATCCATTTATCTTGTTTAAGCTTTCTGTATAATTCTTGATCTTTTGATATATGATCTTAGATTATATTAATCTGCCATTTCTGTTTACTACAATAATAGAAGGGCTTCAGTTACCTTCTAGCCAATTCATGAAACATTCATAAACCATTTATCTATCCATAGTTGATTTTACAAGTTAATCATTTGGAATCAGAGCTTCAGGTAAAAGCCCTTGTAAGTAATAGTCTTTACCTACAGTAGACATTTAATGCACTCACATCTAGACTCTAGCAAGAAGGACAGAATTATTCCAGAAATAAAGAGAAAAAAAGGCATGAAGACATCTCAGAAAGGATAGTCCTTGGAATGTCTAGATATTATTAAAACAAAATACTACCTGATAGAACAGTCAGCAAAATGAAATGCTAAAATCCATCTCCTAACATTCCACATAACAATTTTAATCCAGGTCTCAACACACTGGACTGAAACTCATCAAAAACACCTAAGCTAAGCAGTAGAAATAAGTATGCATTGCCAGGAAATAAGAACACATGTCTGACTCCCTGTAGGTTAGATTGAATGTGTGCTGGTGCATGCTCTTCTGGTTTTATCTTGGAAGCACTGCTGATATCATTGCTTGAGGGCAGTCCTGAGTGTGAATGAGAATGGCCATTTCACACCACTGTCTCCCATAGGCCTGTCATCTGGCAAACAGATAGGAATGACAACTGACAGCTAGCTTTGCAAAAACAGCAATAACCAGTCACTGCCTGTCAGTCCCACATGTAGTGGTCACCTGCTACTGGAGATGCAGTCTATAGCCGTTGCTTTGTGATAACATTTGTACCTGAAGTACAGCTAGCTGTCTTGTCTAGTGGGGAGACTGCTAAATAATGTTCATATACAGTGAGGAGAAAAAAGACTGAATAGATTGCAAGTGACAAGTTGAGAAGAATAGAGTCGCTTTTTTAAAATTTTAGATGTTATTTATTTTTATGTACATCTCATTGTAGAAAATTATGGTTTACATTATACTTTATAAATATATATCATGAACTTTTCTCATATTCATCTCATTACTCAATCCAGTCCTATTCCAATCTCCTGCTACCCCCTTTTCTTTCCAGAGTCTCCCTTCTACATCCATGACATTTATAAGTATGTAGGTATACATATTTTATTTATTTTTGCATTTCCTTTCTTCTTGTATTTAAAAGGGATTTTTCATACAAAATATCCTGATTACAGTTTCTCTTCTCTCTACTCCTCCCCACCTCCACTCCCATGCAGATCTATTCCCTTTGTGTATCTCATTAGTAAAGAAAGCATCTAAAATATGATAAAATAAAATATAGGATGATAAAACAAATTAGAATAAACCAAAACAAACAAACAGAAGGAAAAGAACCGAAGAAAAGACACAAGGAACAAATATGGAGGCAGACATTGTTTGTTACCCCCAATGAGACTGCCTTGAAGAAAACTAAATTTTCATTTGAAAGTGGTTATCAAATGGAGATTTCTTCTACTTTAGGGATGAGGGTGTGTGTACACCTCTTCTCTCAGCTCTAGGACCACTTATAGTCTGAACAGGCTCTGTTCATGCTTCCTCAGTCTCTGTGAGTTCAATTGTTTATCAGTCCTATTGTATTTTAAAAGGCCCCATTTCCTTTGCATCCTCCATGCTCTCTGGCTCTTACATTCTTTCTGCCTCCTCTTTCTAAGGATTCCCTGAGCTCTAAGGAGGGAGTTGTTGGTGAAGTCATCCTGTTTAGGGTTGAGTGTTCAAACATCTTCCACTCTTCGCATATTTTCTGGCTGTGGGTCTCTTTATTTGTTCCCATCTGCTTCACAAGGAAGCTTTGATGATGGCCGAGCATGGCACTCATATAGGAGAAACAAACTGTCAACATCAACTTAAATGGAGAGAAACTAACAGCAATTTCACTAAAATCAAGGAGAAGACAAGGTTGTCTACTCTCTCCATATGTATTCAATATAGTATTGGAAGTCATAGCTAGATCAATAAGAGAACTAAAGAAGATTAAGAGAATACATGCTAGGAAGAGTCTAAGAATCTTTATTTGCAGATGATATCATTGTACACATAATTGACCCTAAAATTTTCACCAGGAAACACCTACAGCTGATAAACACTTACAGCAATGCTGTGCAATGTCTTCCTATATGCTGTGAATATGGGTTGTTATGATTGGTTGATAAATAAAGCTGCATTGGCCTATGGAAAAGCAGCTTAGAGGCAGGTGGGAAATCCAAGCAGAAATATGGGGGTGGAAAGGAGAAAGGAGAGAGAAGAGAGACACCAGCTGCTACCAAAGGAGCAGCAAGATGCGACTAGACCAATAATGCCAAGGCCACATGGCGACTTATAGGTTAATACAAATGGATTAAGTTAGAAGAGCTAGCTAGCAATAAGCCTGCCATAGGCCATACAATTGGTGATTAATATAAGCCTCGGAATGATTATGTTATAAGCAGCTGCAAGACTGCGGGTGAGAGAGATTCGTCTGGATCGCGGGTGCTGGGTGGGACCCAAGAAACTTCCAGCTACACAGCAAAGTAGCAGGATACAAAATTAACTCACAAAAAATAGTAGCCTTCCTATACATAGATGACAAATGGTCAGATAAAGAAATTAGGAAAGTAACACCCTTTATAACAGCCTCAAAAATATATATAATATCTTGGGGTAATTCAAATCAAGCAAGTGAAAGATTTGTCTGATAAAACATTAAGACACTGAAGAAATTGAAGAAGATATCAGAAGATGGAAGGATCTCCCTTGCTCAGGGACTGGTAGGATGAATAGAGTAAAAATGACCATCCTACCAAAAGCAGTCTACAGATTAAATGTAATATCCATCAAAATCCCAACACAATTCTTCAATGCATTTTGAAAGGACAATTTCCAGATACACAGGGGAACATAAAAAGTTTTGCTTTTTGTTGAAGTCTTGCAAAAACTGTTTCACTGGCCTGTGCTTCCATGAATGATAAAATACAAGTGATGTTTAAAAACATTCATGCCTGATTTTTACAAACAAAGCTAAGGGCAGTAAGAAGGTTCAAGTGATACAGTTAGAATTTAACAAAAAGTGTCTTTACCAGAAAAAAGTAGGTGAGAATCAAATTCATACTATACTTTCCCATAAATAGGAATAATTGGAGAATAATTGAGCTTCAACTCAACAACATATTGGATTAATGAAGAAAATATAAGCCAGAGCTTCAGGCATTGGTTTCAATGTATATATAGTTGCTTTAATTTTATCCCTTAATTTACTGATTGGCCATCTGGGGATGAAGTGCTGCACAGTGGCAAGACTATAAATGTATATTTTAAAGATTTTTTTCTTTTATCTTCCAATATTAGTCATGAAAATTACCAAAATTGATCTGAAATTCATACCTCCTTGGTTCATTCAGTTCAAAGAGAGATGATTACAAAATTAGTAAGTAGTCATAATCAAATCATGAATGTATTAAACATTGTACTTGAAAAATAGAAATAGCAGGTTTATTAGCTAGGGAATATTTCAAATAAAATTAGACACAGCATAGATAGGAAATTTGTTTAAATTTATCATTTGTCATAAATGCAAACAGTAAAGCAGCAAAGTTTATTTGCAGGTCAGTTTTCTCTTTATAAGAGAAAAGGTAAAGAGATCTGAAAGTCTAACTAATTTCAAATGTGAATATTTGCAGGTAACTGTTTATTATAAATTTTAGCATGTAAAGTCTGGTGAATATGACAAAGCAAACACATTTCTTCTAGTGTATGCTGAGAGCACCAGTGAACTCTGACCTCCAGATGAATTGTTTACAAGCAAAACTGTGTCTATCACTAGAGCGATCACACTAGAGCGATCACATTAGAAAATGCTCCCTGAATTTTTTCAAATGGCATTTAAGCTCATTGACATCAAACATCAAGGTTTGTTTTTGAATTTTTTTATTACAGAAAAAGAGATAAGTCAGGAAATTAGAAAACCAATCCTACAGCATATCTTAATAAAAGAGTTTTAATTAAACTGTGTCATAGGAGCCTAGTATTTAATTAATATGTATAAGTAGAAAAGTTTATTGTCTCACAATGTTCAGAATCAGCATGTAGGTGTAATATTGTTCACTGTCACTTCTTTTAACTTGAAAATTTTCCTTGGGCTTTTTTTAAAATATTTTTCTCATTAATAGGTGACTTTCTCTTGCTGCCATAATGCAGAAACTTCTATATGGTGAATATGTCATTGATCCTGGCTTTCAGAGCCTGCCTCAAGATCTAGATCAAAGTCAAATTTTAATGAAGCATCATTTTCAAAAACTACAAATATACATAACACTCACCTACTGAAAAAAAGCATGAAATTCTGCATTGGCCAAGAATGTGTGTGTGTGTGTGTGTGTGTGTGTGTGTGTGTGTGTGTGTGTATGTGTGTGTGTGTGTGTGTGTGTGTGTGCAGTTTTCCTAAATGTATGTAGTACAGTGGAGGAAACATTTAGTTCTTAAAATGTTAATTTTAATGTTTATATATTGAACTGTCATTGTTTGTTTCCTCAACCATACCGAAAATAGTTCATCTTGTCAAAATATAGGCATTCATGCAAAACTGTTCCATAAATTGCTTCTGAGTGAGAAACACCCGTACTCTCTGGAAGTCTCCTGTGGGTAGTTAGTCTTGTGTGAAGGACATGCAAGCCCACAGTATCATTTTCTCTGGCTATCTTTCCACTTTCATTTTCCAGTATGTGACAAACAGTAAGTATTAAGACTTGTTTTCAGATGCTTTTGTCAGCTATGGCTTCCAAAAGTTTATTTAAAATAGTAAGTCAAGCTGAGGATCAGCCTTTTGGCCTTTTCATGTTGTTGAGCATGGAGTGGACTTTATGCCCCTCCACCACTTCATTCCCCTAGGACCAGGACAGAGCATTCCCTGGACCGGGATTTGGTTGCCTGTTGACAACCACTTCACTGATTGTCACACATCTGTGTCCTTGCAATCTGGAATTTCACCTTCATTATGTAACACTAAGTATTTCTTTTCAAAACTCTGAACATTTCTTTTTTCTGTCCTTTTCCCTTTATTTCTTTACATTTTCTTATTAATTCCCGAGATTGGTATTGCTGAATATATTTGACAGCTTATACTTCTAGATAACACTAATAGGAACATTAGCAGAAATAGCTTTGAATATTCGTAGTTCATCTCCCAGCTCAATCAACGACTTGACTGTTTTGCAGGATTTGCTTAAATACCTCAGCATTTACACATTCATCTATGAACTGCATTGTTGATGGTTCCTGTACAAATATATTCAAATGAAGAGATTTAAAATTGTGCACCTTTTCACTTGCAATTTGTCACTATTACTAGCCAATCAGGTGGCCCCTCACATTTCATATTCTACTGACTAAAATGTGTATCATTCATGTCTTTGCCACAGTAACAAATCCCTGAGAGAAACAGTTTACAGGAATGGCTGTTAATTTTTACTGATGGTTTAGGAGCTTTTGGTACATGGTCTATTAGGTGTTTTTTTTTGTTTTGTTTTGTTTTTTTTTTTTTTGGTTCCTGACTGGAACAAGGCAGAAAACCATAGTAGGAGAGCATAAGAGATCCAGATTGCTCACCTCATAGCAGCCAAGAAGCAGAGAGTGGAAGGTAGGAAGCCAAGACCTGACATATCTTTACATTATAGCACTTTAGTGACCTACTTCTTCCAACTAGACCCACTTCCCAATAATAGCTTATTAGGAAGCCATCCAGGGAGTCATTTATTGATTAGGTCAAAGTCCATGGAATCAAATTGATTCTCAATAACATCACCAACTGGAGACATAACATTTATTACAGGAGTCCATCTGAGAAACACTTCATATCCAAAAGAAGCACATTGTGTGTGAGCTAAAGAGACTTCAGCTTATTATGCCAAGGCTATATACAATCAGTCTATTAAAAGCCAAGTCAAGCCATGATTTTTTTAAAACCTCCACCCCCATATTAAATTGAAGTCCAAGAATGATTATATCTGTAACTATGCCCTGGTCAACGTTTTTATCCTGTCAATCATTTCAAAATCATTGACCCTGTGAGATGGAAATTCAATAAGGTTCCCCTTCTAGGCTGAGAATTTAATAATTTCTAATCTACATTCCCAGCCTAGACAAAGGTATTATACCAGTGATCCACATGGAAAGGTACTTTTAGGACATGCTAGTGACAGCTTATACACAAAAGTCAGTCTCTTTCCAAATGTCATGTCCATTAGTATCTTATATCAGAATCACAAGTGAAATGAACCACTGTAACCTAGTATTTTAAAAGGCTGTGTTGAAGGAGTAGAGAGGCTTAAATTAATTTTCCCTGTTCCCATCCAGTAGGCTTTTACTCAATAGGATTTCCTATAATTCTATCTTAATCCATGTCTCTGTGGATGAACCAAACAGACCACAACATGGGGGAGCCTGCCAAAGTGGCTCTAAGCCAACAACCCTCTCTACCCTTTGAGAAGGAAGCCTGCTTAATGATGGGACAGTGATCCAAATCTGAGAGGAAAGTGCTGGGGAAGGCAAACACTCATTATGTGCTGCAAAGATCTGTTTGTTTAGCCATGTGCAAATATTGCCCTAAAATGGTAACTTAGTTAGCACATGTTACACATTTGCTAGATCTATTCATTTTACAAAATTAGTGTTGAGGATAAATCATGTCAGGGCAACATCTTTCTGTGTAAACAACATTAATCCACTGTGAGCTGCACTAATTTCCATTGAAGTTTATATTAATACGCTGGAGGAGTTTCTTTGCTATTCTTGTTGCTAATGATTAGATATAAGCAGAGATCATGTAGGAAACATAAATGCTAAGAAAAAAATCAATAAATATATTTGTGCAGTTATGACGTGGATAGATAGCACTGTGATTTTTGAGAAGTTAATAGACTCTGTGATACCAGCTAGACCAAAATGTCCTTTACTTCAAGGCCCCTATAGCACACGTTCTCTAAAGAGAACATGGTTCAGCCTTTCTGAGGAAATAAAACAATCTCATTTTGTCACTTTTGTTTAAAGGGCAAATGTCTTCTGCAGATTTACTCCAATGAAAAATAAATGTCCAGTAAGGACTTGGAGCCTAGAGAGTGAGGCAAAGCTCAGAGAGTTTGTCTGCATCCTCCAAGACTGCTCTGGGGACTCAGCAAACACCCCCAGAAGAACCAGAACCGCTTCCTTCATTTCCCAAACCATCATCTTCCACTCCCCTGCAGACTCTGACTTCTGAGATGTTCAACAGCCATATAGTAATCAGCATGAGACTGATATCTGAAAATACCTAGATGAAAAGATATTTATTAGGTGAATATTGGTCCTAATAAATATTACTCATAATCTATATGATATAATGTCCAAGGTGAATTCTTATCTTAACAGGATTCATAAATACAAACTTTGGAGGGTTTAGTCATTAAATTTATTTGGCTATAAATATCATGGCTACCAAAGTCACCTGGGCTTTTATTTTATAGTGAATAGATAAATTGATATTGGTATCAGATTGTCTAGACAGAATGTAAGGAAATTAGTATACTAGATTCACTTTGATCTTTTCTACATGGGTCTTAGTTGAGATGGGAATGAATACAATGAATGAATAATATTTATTTCTATATCATATCTAGGAGTTTTCATTCACCAAAGAATGTTTTATCTCTTCTGAATAAGTTCTCAAGAATCTATTAAAGAGCACTACAAGCAGTTACTCACTTACCAAGGAAACTAAAATTTTTACACTATGTCAATGAGACACTTTCACATCATAAAATACAAGCATATTATAGAAATGCATTATTAAAGAAAAACAATTAAGTTTTCTAGCCATGATGGCTTATAAATGCGATATCAGTTGGAGTTTGAGGCAGGAAGAATGCCGCAAGTTCAAGGCTATTCCATGCAACAGGCTATTTCTCAAAAAACAAAAAAAAAAAATCAAACAATAAAGAAAAATATTGAACAACTTGTGGTATCATTTAGCCTGTACTGTCTCCCTCTTCGCCATCTCTGAAACACATGCCCTTTAAAGAGACATCTGTCTACTGCTTAAGAACAAATAAAATGATATCACTTTATCCCTGTCACCCACAGTGTAAATATCCTCTTCAGTTTTGCTTTTAACACTTTCATACTGATATCACAAGGAAATTTTACTTAAGACCCAAACCTTTTTTGGAGGGATTACACAAATACAGCTGTACACAGAAATTCTAATAAATATGTTTAAACCCAAGCTAACAAATGCCAAACTTTAATAGAGGCATCATAATATGTTCTATACTATGGGATGCTTCAGGCAAAATCTCATGTGAGTTTTCCTCAAGTCCACTTCCCATCTCATTCCCTAATACATATTCCTGGACCATTTTAAGGAATTACGTTGTTTTCTACCCATCCCTCACCAACTACCTGGATCCTTCACTCATAAGCTCTTGTTTTTCACTCCCCGTGCTGGTATACCCAACTTTCCAGCCACTGAAGCTAACGAAGCCATTCTTCCTGGCCAATGTCTTGAACCAAAGTGTTATGACAAATTAATTCACGCTAAGCTGTTAATGAGTAGAAAGGGATTAGAATGTCCTTCTCTCCCATAATTTATAAAGCTGTGTACTCCAATGAGAAATGAACTAACACAGACAGAGGGATAATTTTGGCTTCAAGCACTCTTCGATATCCTTAATATTTATAGGATTGATAACAGTGACTAGTATGTTACTCTGAGTTATTCTTCATAAAAAGAGTAAATATATATTAGACAGATTAATTTTATAGTATATATATGCAAAGAAGAGGAGGGAGGGAGGAGAGAGAGAGAGAGAGAGAGAGAGAGAGAGAGAGAGAGAGAGAGAGAGAGAGAGAGAGAGAGAGAAGCTGAAAATTAGTTCACATGCATTTAGGGAATAGTAAGACAAAGTGAAGGACTGGAAACACAAAAGTCAGTGCTATAGTTTGAGTATAAAAGCAAGCTGCTGGAAAATTACCTTCTGCATAAGGAAAGCCACTATTTTTCTCTTAAGGCTGCCAATAAGTTGCCTGGGATTCACTCACATGGCTGGAAATGGCAGGCATCTGCTTCACTCAAAGTCCTTTGATTTAAATCTAATCTCATCTAAAACTCATCTTTATGCCATGTCTAAATCTTTAACCAAAACAAAGCTATCATAGCTTAGCCAAGTTGATACCCAAAAATAACCAACACACCTGGGAACACATAAGGACATCCTATTTTATAAATCAAAATAATTTCAAATGATTACTATGGTAATATATCTATGAATATTATTGTATTTTATCATGCAACTTGACAGAGAATGAACCCTTCCCAGTACAGGATTTTAGAGAATGGCAGACTATGAAGAAGTATGCTTATTCTGCACATGATGGGGAACTCTGTCTATCCTCACACAACTTGATGAGTAGTACTACAGGGTCTGATTGGATCAGTAATTCAAGAATATAATGATGAACTACAAATTTGCAGATTTGGAAGGTAACATTGTATTTTATTACTAAGCAATTAAAAGTTTGAATTTCAGAGGCAAATACTTAGAATTAGGGAATAGGGGAATGTTTTCTAAACGAGAGGCCAGATTGTAATCTCAGGTAAAGGCTAATAAATTCCTGATGTCCAATTTCCCCATGGATGTTATGGTGCCTCCACTCTTCTTTAAGAAAAATAAAAAACCACTGAAGCCTTCTTCTCTTCAGTGAGCACAGTAGGTGAGTGAGCTCCTTTATGCGGCTCTGTTGTTATTTATTCATCTGATGACCCAAATTTGATCTCCTGAGCATGTGTAATGGTAGAAGAAGAAAGCTGACTTTTCCAGTCCTCTGACCTCCACATGTGTGCCCTCATGCATATAAAACATACACATATATGTGTGCACATACACACAAAAAAAATAAAATTTTTAAAACTCTCCAGGAAAAATACATCTAACAAAAATAAAAATTAGTTTTCTTGAATCTTTGGGAAGCAAATCCTGGTGCCCTTGACCCTGGAAATAGTAGTAGAAGCAATATTACTGATGAGTATAGGACCTTGCCACATTCATCTGAACATTTTATGGTATGTTGAAGAATAAGAAATGAAACCCACATACTAATGAACACTGATCTTTTAGGGTCCTGGGACAATGTCTGGCAGGAGGGAGGGGTGATGTGTTATTTCCTAGAAGCAACCAAACCTCAGAAGGAAAGGTAATGCAGGGTTTGGATTTGGATCCTAGTAGAGAACTTCAATGTTTCTGAACTAATGTTCTTGAATGCATCCAGGATCATCAGGTCCCTACCCAGTCTTCATCAACAGCTGGCTAAGACTCATGACTTACACTGGTAGACACAGGCTCTCCATAGCCCAGGCTGTGGTTTGTTTTACTGGAGAAGTGGTTTGGTTGCTCGTTGACATGGCATTTGAGTCTTGTGAGAGGAAGATGAAATAAGCATGACTAGTTTACGGATTGATAAAAAGTGGAATGAATGGAACTTTAACAAAAGAAAGCAATGGAGTACATTGTAGAATACCATTTTCCAACTGCAGTTATTGCTTTCACTCAAGTCCTCCATACAACCCCTGTCTGAAATATCAGTACAGAAGCCCCGTTGATTTTATCCTTTTGACTCAGTTTCAAAAAATAAAGAAACGTAACAGACAAAAATGTATCCAGTCACAAGTTTCTAGCAATAATAATGATACATTTTTGTAGCTAGAGTTTTCCTAAATGGCGCCCAACGGCTCGAGTTTCCACCTTAAACCTTAGAATGTTTAATAACCAATTCTAAACATAGCCAAAACCAGGTTCCTGCTTCTTGTCTCATAGGAGCAGCTAGACACCGCAAAACGCGGGTTTGAACACTGGCGGGTTCCTGGCGTGTGCGTTTGACCAGCAGTATGGCGGTAATGAGGTGTCTGCCAGTGGCACATTACGCTGTGTGATAGATTTAGTCTTTACTAGTGTTAAAAAAAAAAAAAAAAAAGAAAGAAAGAAAGAAAAAAAAAGAGGTTTCTGGGCTACACGCTGCTTTGATAAAAGCGTAGACCTACTATTTATGAGACTTGATGACTCCCAGAGCTGGAGAAAACGTACCACTGCCATGTTGAAAAGCTGAAGTGGGTGGAGCCAGCAGCCATAGCACTGTTTCAGGCTTAGAAGGCTACAGTCAATAAGACTGATTCACATGAAATAGTTTATAATACATGTAAAAATGTATGTAGGCTTAAAAGACAAAAAAATATACCATTATATAAACAAATAGTATCTAAAAATAAATTGTTTAAAAAAAAACAGTAAAGGTAATAAGCCACATAAAGATGGCTATCACACAGAAAATCTGGATTATGTTGTCTTTGATATTCCTAACTAAAGAAAAACATTTGATTGTAAAAGCTGACCAGTTATGCCAAAATGTAAATTTTAAAGGTACCTTGACTTCAAAATTTGGATATAAGGATATGTTACTTTGGAAAAGAGGTTCTGCTTTTGTTTCCACAGAAAGCCAAAGGCTATGGATTTGTTCCAGATTAAGATACATCAGGTTTGACCAGTCAAGACCCCCTGAAAGGTCTTTGATGACCTTTGGCCCAGATGATCCAACATCCAGAACGGTTTCAAGGCAACTGGCTCCCACAATACAGCCTCAAAGACTACCCCATAGGCCTAAAATTTTCTTTGCATCCCCATAAGATACAGTGCCCCCCTCCAGCAGGAAGTAGTAAGAGATGCTATGCCCAAATTCCCAAATATACCAAGCTGGCTTTAGAGGTGGAATTGACTCACTCCCCCTCTAAACCCAGACATATTGCTTTAAAAAAATGGTTAAGAGATTCTTGTGTCCCAAATCAGAAGAGCCCTCTGGTGTGGAACAGAGAAAAACCAATATTTTTATTTAAAACAGCTTATTATAAATGTGATCTCTTTCTAAAAAACAAAAGGGGATATGATATAGATATATAGGAGGATATAGAGATGATAAGATAAAAGGGTAGATTAATGAACCTACTTTTAAAAAACAACTTTTTTAAAATGTAAAACATTGGTATAGATTTTAGTTTATGTTTAAAATGTTTCACATTGGTATAAATTTTAGTTTATTGATACAAACTTGAAGTTAATTTTGTTATACTCTCTCTCTCTCTCTATATATATATATATATTCTTGTTTGAGGTATTATGTTTAACTCATTTAAAATTGTAATGGATAATTAAAAATAGATTAATAATTAGTCATCTATGATAATCATTTGTAGCCATGTTAGTTAAGTCTTCTAGGTATACATAGATATATTTCAGATAGATAGGTAATCTTCAAACACTTCATATACCTAGAGAATATGGCATTTAAATAACTTAGAATTCTCTTGACGTGAGACACAATTGCTCCTGGCTGCACCAATTTGATCTGAGAGAATGTTAGGCTTCTAAGACATTTCCATTTGGAAGTCTGTCTTCTTGGCACAAAATGGCCTACTGGGCAAAGAACTGCCCTTGCCTTGATGGCTGACAGTACAAATGCAATGCTGTCCTTTCTGGACAAGCGGGACACAAGGAAAGTGACCACTGTACTCTGCCAAGACAGAGTAAGATGGTCTTTCAGAATTCCTGCTTCTGAAAATGGTCTGTCAGATACTCTCTCTCTGTGCGCTCTCTCTGTGCCAGGACGCTGAACGTTGGAGGTGGATTGAACAGAGCTCCAGAGAACACCGATGGATTGCGACACACCTTTCCCAGACCCTGCAACCTACCTTTCACTTAATTTGTGAGTTATGCCATTAAATAAATATCCTTCTAACTACGTGGAGTGGCCAAAATAATTTCTCCAATACATTTTCATAGACTCTTTGATCACTTGGATATATAGTAATAAACATAACCAAGAGGCTATATGCAATTTTTTGCCATATGTTTACTTCTTTTCATATATTGGTTCAGCTAGGATTTAATGACAGATTTAAAAGCAATGATTTCATGGTTATCATTTTAGGGGGAAATGCTGTGAGTTGGAAAATTGAGTGGAAAAGATAAACATCTAAAAATAATAATAGAGACAAAATATCCATTATTAGTAAACAAGTTTCAAGGAAGAAACTTATGTCAACAGGAAAAGAGAACACTGCTAAAAAAACTTTGTGGGGTAAAAATAAAGTCCTGCATTTGAGTATCTGATGGCCAGTGAACATCACCACAGAGACATTAGAAGTGGCTTAGGGGAGATAAGGCAGAGTTCCAATTTAGACACATGAAAACCAGGCAGAAAATAAGCCAGGACAATTAAACTCAGGCTAGACAAGGCAAGAGCTACATTACAAAGACCAGGAAGAGGTCCAAAATAAAATATGATTAGAGTTATATGACTCATAAGATAAGTATGTGATGCATATGGTTATAGATGATTCTAATAATAGCACAATATTCTAGACTTTCTCCAAGCCCCTTATCCAAACTTTTTCAAATCCTCCCACAAATTAATTCCAATGACTTATTAGCTATGTGACCAAATTTATTCCTAGTAACAATGTCATTCTTGTTACAAATTTTTCAGTATCAGTTATTGAGACAGACAAGCATATGGAATATATTAGTAACCATATTTTATTTGTATTATGCCTACCCCCTATTCTAATAATGAATTTGGTATACCAGTCCCTTTACCTGAATTTATTATGCATACATACTGTCTTTGATTAAGGCACCTAGAAACCTTACAACCTCAAGATGTTTGGATACAAACATCTTGCTCTGAACAATGGAACAGGTTTCATATCCTTTGAAAGCAAATCAAAATTTGACTTTATGCCCAAGTATATTCTCAAAGTAACTGGTACAAAGAATGGGAGAGCTGATACAGCCCAAACTAGTTTTAGGCACATGCACGGTAAAGTAAAAACTGTCCCCATTGAATTTTTAGGAAGAATCCACTACTTTCCATTGCATGCCTATCATAATTGGGTGTGCATGTAATTAAATTCAAATGTATTATGGAACTAGGCATTCTTGGTAAGCAAAATGTTGTGTGATATAAACCTGCCAATAAAAATATAGAAACATCCAGAGTACACTTGCAGTAACCAAAGCCTTCCTTGTCTTGAACTCTAGAGCAAACCCTAAAAGGAATTCCTTGATAAATATCAAGGTTCTAGGGTATTTTAACACATATGGACTGCTGCAGACTTTCAGTGTATTTGATTTTTTTCTGTTGTTTTGTTTTAAATAGAGTTCCCTACAGTTTTTATAAATCTGTAGGAGGTTTATTTCAATTTCTTTAGTAAGAGGCCAATATTCTCAAAACACCCCATCCTAGCCACTGTTAACATTACTTTTTTTCTACTGTGACAGAAAAACTGCTATACAGAACTTAAAAAAAGGAAAAGTTCATTTGAGTTCACAGTCTTCAGAGGGTTCAGTTGCTCATAGTAGGGGAAGTGTGGTAAGGCAGAGACATCCGGGAAAGAAGAACACCACAGAAAGGAATACAGGAAGAGGTCTGGGTCAGTGTGGCTTTTCACCCAGTTTTACTTCCTCCAACTAGGCTTCATATGCTACCTCTCACTTAGTCCCAAATGTTATTATATTATTACCATACCAAAAGATTAACCCATTTCATGAGGTCAGATGTGATTGTCTCTAAATGCCTTTGCAGATACCCCAGAGTTGTGTTTTATTGGTACAGGGACTTCTTAATCCAATCACGTTGTAAATTAAGATTAACATTTAACCTATAAAATAATTTTCAATCATTAGTAGATTGGTTTGCAGAAACAAGGGATTGATGGAGAATATTACATATCTTAGGAGTTCATTGAAGAATTCTAGCCCTCTCTGACTTAGAAAATCCAAAGTATAAATTTAGTTGCAATCAAGAAATTAACACTAAATGCAAAAATAACAAAAAGTAGCACAAACAAAAACAACTAACATTTTACCAATCACAAAGCATTAGATAAGAGTTCACTCTCATCACGTAATATTATGTTACTAATTCACCACTTCAGATGGCACAGGTCAGGAAAAAATCCACATAAAGGATAAGATGACATCTGTGTTCTGTCCAAGTAGTTCTTTCAGTAATCCTGCTACCTGAACCCAGAGGAGAAGGAACTTCCTCCATGGCTTCCAGAACTCTCCACTAATCCTTTAATTAAAGTGAATGAGGGAGATGTGGCAAGGGAGAAGGACACAGTAAAGAATACATCTCTCTCATGCATTTGTACAACATCAGTCAGGCTGCATATCTCACTAGGGGCTGTGTATTCATTACAGGGAGTCTAAGCCATTTGAGTCAGGTGGGCATTGTCAGCTTTCACAGTTAACTCTCTTCATATGCTTGATGTCAGTTTGACAAAATACATCATTTAGAAGGGAAATGGTAGGGATCCCAATACAAGTTGAAGCATCTTAGAAATTTTAAAGAGTAGCTTTCTTTTAGCCTTAGTTTTATGTAATGATAAAGTTCTGGTGTTTCTGGAAGTTGTTAGAAAGACTATTTATGTTTGTCTCAATAAAAGAAGTATCATTCAATATAGTCACAAAAGTGCTCTCTTGATAATAATGTATAACAATATTAGTCATATATTATGCAAAAATAAACTTTAACAGAGCCTTAAGATGAACAGATATCCCTATCTCCACAATGACAGAGAAGAGTCATAAATGCTTTTTATTTTATCTTAATTTTTAACATAATTCTTTATTAATTCTTTGGGAATTCCACATCTATAATTCACCCCAATCCCACTCATCTCTCAGTCCATCCATATCCATCCCTCATTCCTGCAGCATCCCCCCAAAATTAATTAAAAACAAAACAAAGAAACAAACACAAAACCCCACCTCACTCCCCTGTCTTTCCAACACCTCTTCATTCATCCTAGCAGTATCAAAAGCTTCAGCGTGTCATGCAGTATACATTTTTGTTCAGTCAGACTATTCACAAAATGTTCATTACAACGAGTCACTGGTTGGGTTCAATGTCTGGCACACCATAACCAAAACTCCTCTTAGATATCCTACTGTTGTCCGAAGTCATGGAGAGCCTGCAGGTATTGTTCTGTAGGACCAGTCCTTTCATACACTCCAGTAGGTCTAGAAGGGGTAGACGTTAGGGTGGGCAAATCCAAGGCTCAGGATAGGGGTCTGGGTGGTAGCTGAGCTGGTAGGTCCAGGCCACTGGGACTGCCCCCCTCAGGTAAGGGGTAGAGTCAGCTCTCCTAGGCCCATACTTTTGGAGCAAGGACTCCCACATCTGTGGTGACAGATGGGGCCATCTCTCCCAAGTGTAGGGGTTGGGGGTCAGCTCTCCCGTGGCGGGTTGGGGCCAGCTCTCATGATAGACCCCAGCAAGGGAGAGGGCCAGCTATCCCAGGGCCAGTAAGGTGGGAGAGGTTCAGCATGGCCCTTGGATTTCAACAGGCATGGTTCCTATTACCCCCCATGATAACTTGAGCCATGGACATCATCACAGACCTCAACTGCAGCAGGAACAAGGACCTAGACATGCCCTCAGCAGCAGCTCAAGCCTAGATGTCACCACAGCCCAGCTGGTAGCACAGGCCACCCAGATCAGTAAGGCCCTGCTTTCTGGGAAGGAGGAAGCATCTGGGTGCTTTCTCTGCCTCTCTGAGCTAGCAGGCTTCCACCCCAGCATATGGCTTGCTAGCCTTTATTGATAAAAACAGAATAATAGAGTCTTAGTTAAATACAGTTGGCACTCCACACATGGCACAACCACATTGACAGAGAAATCATGCCAGCAGCAGTCAAACTGAGAAGACATCAGATTTAGTAAGACACCTGGGAAGTCCTCAAGGAGAGGGTTGAATAATATTAAAAAGGAAAATCTTTCCCACATTAAGGATGGGAAATATCATAACACAGGGTGTTAGCACCCTATATAGTGCTACTTTAGTGGCTTGAAAATAGGAGCAGAAAATGAAAAGATAAATGACTTAATTGAGATTGACATAATACTGATTATAAGTACTATCAATCTGATAATTCATATTTTATCCTTAATAGCTATAGTACATTTTGGTGCCAAATATGAAAAGTGTCCTGATAAGACACAAGATTTAGAAAGCCTTATAAATGAAAATAAGAAAAATGCTCAGACACAGAAGAATTTAGACAAAATCCTACTGCACCACCACATAATAAAACTGAAGAGGAGCAGGCCGAGGTTGTTATAAAACCAACCTTAGTTTATCCAGTTATTATACAAGAACTACATATAACCTCCAAGGTTATAAAGAAGGTAAATGGAATGCTATAGGAATACTAGATTTGAGGAAGGGGTCATGTCATATGGTATACATATACCCTAGGTGAAGCAGGCATTAAATTCATGAGTACCTCAGAATTACCTGCCCAAACTGGAAAGATTTGGCAATAGCAGTATTGGAAGCTGGTCCTAAGTTACAATGGAGAACATGGTTGAAAGAAGAAGTGAGGGCCATTAAACAACAAAATAGGGCTAGAGGTATTGTTATTTCCCAAGATCAGTTTCTAGGTGAGGACCATTATGCTGAATTGCAAAGGCAGATTGATTTTCACAGTCATACCTTGGCCTTATGTCATTTAGCAGCTTTGAGTGCTTGGGATGATGTTTAAGAATTGGAAATGAGATCTGAGTCATTTATTAAAATTATACAAGGCCCAAAAGAAGCCTTCACTGACTTTCTTTTGCAAAGATTGACTTCAGCTGTAAATAGAATTCTATCAGATTCAAGAGTCAGACAAATATTAATTGAAACTTTGGCTTTAGAAAATGCTAATTCAGAATGCAAAAAAGGGATTAGGCCTTTAAAGGCAAGATCAGCACCAACAGATGAGTTGATCAGAAATACATCTGATATTTTATGCTACTTTGATAGGAGAAGTGATTTCCAGACATTTGAAGAGAAATCAAAGTGTCAGATGTTTTAATTATGGTAAGCAAGGTCATCTGAAAAAGGATTGTAGTCAAGGTGTTCCTAAACAATATTTTTTATAGAGATATTCAAAACCGGTGTGGCAAAAGCTGGAATTGGATTAATGAATGCATGTTGTATGAATACTAAAAGGGTCTTTTAATAAACAAATATCGTACCAGATATTTGGGTAAATGCTGAAAGATCAGAGAGACAAAGGAACAAGTTACTGCCATGTCTTACCTCTAGGATTCCTCAGCCTGAAAAGCCATAGCCAATAGGCCTCTAGCCAAATGAGCTTCCTCAGCTGAAAAAGGCTTCTAGTTCCTGTCTCCTCATACCTTATATACCTTTCTCCACCCAGCCATTAAAGGCATGTGTGCTTCCTAAGTACTGGGATTAAAGGTGTGTGCCATCAGTGTCTGGCTCTTTTGCCCTCCTGAGCCTCATAGCATCAGATTGGCCTGTGTATTCTTCAGGTAGGCTGGACCACAAGGACTCAAGCTTCCCCATGGTACCTTTCACCCTCTTTAGCCACATGGCATCAGATGGGTCTCTGTATGCTTCAGACGGGTGGGACCATGAGGACTCAGGATGCCCCATGGGTGTCTTTCACCTGCCTGTGCTGCATGGCATTAGATGGGCCTTGGATGCTTAAGGCAGGCTGGACAATGAGATCTCAGGCTGTGCCTTAGTTGTCTTTCACCTGACTGTGCCACGTGGCATCTTGAGAGCCTGTGAATGCTTCAGACAGGCTGGACCATGAAGACCCAGGCTGCCCCATTGGTGTCTTTCTCCCACCCCTGAGCCACCAGCATAGATGTGAATGAGTCTACCTGGAGGCCTTTGAGCCAGGTGTCTTTAATGAGTCATTGTAATCATCTGATATAATTCTAGGCTGCAATTTTCATTGAGAAGAAAACAAGACTTCCTAAAGACAAGCACTCAGAGCATAGTGGCATGGTTATAGTCCATGGTGGTTTCTTTATATTTCACAAGGAACTGTGATAAAGGAGCTTAAAGGCTTCAAACACAAGTAAATGATAATGGGAATGAGATATTTCTTACACTGATTTGATCATTACACATTGCTTGTGGGTGTGACATTACTGCATGAGACTCTGTAAATATGCAGAATTATTGCAAGTTAGGGAAAAGGGTAAGAAGCTTGATTTAAATATCACCACCTATGATACTGCACTGAAATAACACTGAACATAACCTGTGTGATCTGTTTTAAGCCTTTGGCTTCAAAGTATCTCTCTTCCCTACATGGCCACAACTCAGGCCAAAAATTAATCTGACTGTCCATCCTTTTGACATTGGAACATTATCACCTACAAAGTCCATACCCCAGAAGAACACAGTGAAGGTATAAACATTGGACTAAGGACTCTCTTGGTGTTGTAAGTTTCTGATTTGGTGTTTAGGTTTATTGACAACTACCCTGAGGTGTGTGCAGGCAAACCTGCTGCATCAGCTCCAGTTTAACTTGGGAAAGCCAGCAATGCTCTACATACAGATTTTCTGCAACCAGGCCCTCTGAATCAAATCACTGACTAGGCTCCAATACAATCCTTATATTTCTGGACACCCAAATAAACAACATTCTATGATTTTTCTCTGCTAGATGAGGTCAGGCAACAGAGTTATGGGTATGAAGAAGTATATGAAGTCAGTAGAACTGACCAAACCTACCAAGTGGATCTACTGACAACTATGTGCTTTCCAATCCCTTTCCTCACCCACCAACAGGACACAAAGGACTCTCAAGTGCCTATAAGAGCAGATAATAGAACAAGAGGATGGGTTCTCCAGCAAACACAGGAAGACTTCTCATTGATCAGAACTTCATTTTTGAACTTCCTGCAAACACTGAAGGATATCTTTGAAGCCACTAGAATATTGTGGGTTGTCTGTTATAGAAGTCAGCAGGACAGCCCACTGCTATTGCAAATGTGCTTCATTTATACCCACATAACCATCACCATCTGACATGGTCTCTATTTGCCTTTCACATCCCCCCTGTATCCTCTGTCCAGAACAAGGGTCAACCAATTGCAGCCCATGATCCGTATCTACCCTAAATCCTGTTTTCATTTAGTTTTTTTTTTTTTTGTGGGAATACAATCACTACCATTCACTTCAGTTCTTTGTGGGGTAAAGACTGACTTCATGCAACAAAAGCTGAGTTCAGTACTTATAAAATACGTATTATTTGGCAGTTGAAAGAATAAAATGCATACTAGTTTCTGCATTAGAATATAAAGTTAGAAAATGTAAAGTCTTTGTCTCCTTAGTTTTCTGTTAGAAGCTCAGTTTCAGAATAGCACCTGTCATGTTGTGGGTGCCTATTGAACATGTGCTTAATGTATAAGTGAATCTATATAAAAATGAGTTAATCAGTGTTAAGTAGATTAAAAACAAAAAATGCAATGAACTTGTGAATGTCACCTTATATGGAAAAACACAGATAAAAGTCACTGCACATGCAATGAAATTTAATGTCTTGATGTTCTTCCTCTTGGTGAAGATCACCCAGGACTATCTAGACAGGCCTTCATGACAATCACAGGTATCCATATGAGAAGGAAGAAAGACATCCAAAAGTGGAGATGGAATAAAAACACTGGGGCAGAGATGACTGATGAGGCCACAAGCCAAAAATATCAGCATTCATCAGGAATCAGAGAAACAAAGGGAAAAAAGCCTTCCCAGAACACCCAACCTGCCATATTCCATGATATCTGCTTTAGTGATGTTAATTTTTGATGTCCAGCCTGAATTTCAGAATTTCAAGAGAATAAATTTCAGCTGTGTAAGTTACTGAGGTTTCAATCCCAATTAAAATCCTAAGATTTTTCTCAAAATGTTTATAGAAAAGTTACTTTGTGTGTCATCATTACTTCTAATGACTGACCAATTATCACTACATATAGCTTAATATCATAAGGAAAAGGTATTTTTGCATTTCTTTACCAATCCTTAATTCATACCAAGTACTTCTTGATTTATAGTTTTCCTCTTCATGTGTGAAACTAAATATATTTGGCGAGGTTATCTTTATATTGGCACTTCAGAAATTAGTGGCTAAACACTTTACTTTGAGCTATGATACACATCAGCCAGGAACAATTCTTACATTTTCTTTAACATATTTAATAATTTTCTGGACTGCGACATTTTATGGTCATAAATTACTTTCCTATAATCAAACATGGTTGGTATTGAAAAATAATAGAGCTAAATGTTTTCAAGGTGAAAATAAACTTGCAGAGAAATTTTCTTCTTCAGCTGAGTGATATTTACAGAAGGACATTCCCATCCACTTCTGAGGACTTCCCTGATTCCCTAGAAGCCTGTAAGAGCATGTCTTACTTGGAAATAAAGACTTATAGCTGAATAATCAGCTGAGCTTGGCAAAATGAAGAGCTGGTCCATCCCAATCACATGAGTTGTGTCATCAATCTTCCAGTACAGGCTCAGAGGCACCACCCCGGTTCCGTACTTCGTGTTCTCTAAATAAAGAACCTCATTTTGACAGTAATCAGCCTCCCAGTGTCATTTTGGTTCATCAGTTCTAGTAATGTGCCTATCAATGAAGAAATGATACAGTCATTCTTGAGAAGAAAACATATATAACTATGAACTTCAGATTCCAGGGAAATAGTATGGGAACTAAGATAACAGACTCTCAGTCAGCTCATGGGCAGGTTATTCCTGCATAGGGAATCAGTTTGTCCAGCCATGATGGTCATTTTAGCTGGTGCCTTTATTGAACACTGGCTGTGCTATCCAAATGACACAGAAATGGACAAATGGCAGAAATCTTCCCAAACAACAAATGGATCCCTGGTTGCCATCTTCAATTTCCTACCCAACGCTGAGTAAATTTCCAGATTTCCATGTTATTAATTAATTAATTTATTTTACATCCCAACCACAGTTTCCCCTCCCTCGTCTCCTCCCATTCCTCTCATCCCCCCATCCTCTCTTTTTCTGTTTCTGTTCAGAAAATGACAGGCCTCCCATGAGTATCAACAAAGCATGACATATCAAGTTGCAGTAAGACTAAGCACCTCTCTTTATATTTAGGCTGGGCAGGGCCTAATATGAAGTATGAAGAATAAGTTCCCAAGAGCCAACCAAAGCAGTAGGGACAGGACAGGTTACCATTGTTAGGAGTCCCATAAATAGATCAACTACACATCTGTCACATATATGTAGAAGTCTTAGGTCAGTCCCGTGCAGGCTCCCTGGTGGTTGGTTCAGACTGTGAGTTCCTTTTAGTCAGGTTAGTTGTTTCTTTGTGTTTTCTTGTTATGTCCTTGGCTCCTACAATTCTTCCCCCCTCTCTTCAGCATGATTCTCTGAGCTTGACCTAATGTTTGACTGTGGGTCTTTTCATCTGTTTCCATCAGTTACTGGATGAAGGCTTTCTGATGATAATTGCTGTAGTCACCAATCCGATCACAAGAGATGGCCAATTCAGGCTGCTTCTCCACTATTGCTAGGAGTCCTAGCTGTAGGAGTCACTCTTGTAGATTTGTAGAAAATGGAACTCCATTTCATCAAGTTTCTGCCTGACCCTGAAAAGCCCCTGCTTTCCAGTCATCTCTTTCACCCATCCCCCAACCTGATCCCTAAAGTTCCTGTCACCATCCACCCCCAAGCATTGTTCTATTTTACACTGTTTTCAGAATATCTCCCTATGATATTCAGTTTCCTAGTCACAACTTAATAATTATGGTGCTATTGTGAACTCTACTTTCATGTAGGTTTGTTAATAACCATGATAGTTGTAGTTCATCATTTAAGTCTTATGTTAGATTTTTGTGTTCTTCATGTATTTTCACTAGTGTAATCATAAAAGTAAATATGAAGATGGGTAATTCCTATCATGAACTCCGTGAGAAGTTTACTGGTCAAACTGTATTCTAATAATGAAATAATTACTGGGTTGTGTGCTAAAGTGTCTTACGACATTCATTTCTTAAAACACAGTGATGACTACAGTACTGAGAAGTGGTAACATTAAGGAGGTGACTGAATAGCAGTGGCAAACTCTTCATAGGTGTAATTAGTAATTTGGTAATAATGATTTTAAAAAGCATAAGGCATAGATTTCTCTTCTTATGTTCCATCTGCCACATTAGGTCCAGTGTGCCTCACACTTCCAAAAGAGGTAGCAACAAAATTCCATCTTTGAAACAAAAAAACACTCATAAGAAGCCAATCCTGTCGCCCTTGTATCTGAGAATACCCAATATCCGAAATTGTGAGAAATAAATTTCGCTGTATATAAATTACCCAGTACCAGGTTTTCTGGTATAACAATATTCACTATAAAATCTGGGGGGAAAAAGTATAAGTAATTCCATTATCTTTATAAAACAAACCTTCTTTATTCTAATAAGAATGATAGAAATTAATATAGAGATATCCTACTGGTGAAGTTTCAAAAAACTGTTGGAATCATCCATATTCTTGTGGAGCTAACACTGTAATAGGACAAATAGATGAACAGGCATCATAGTAGCATATGAAATAGTCATTGACAGTTTTACTCAGATAGGAATCCTGTGAACGACAGTAACAACTGGCATAGCAAACATGGCCCATGGTTGCATTAGTGGTACAGTGTTAGAGGGGTAAGCAACCACATTCTGACTAAATTGAAAGCCTGCCATACAAAAAAAGCTCACTTGGCACTGTAAATATGACCAGGAACTCGCGATTTAGGAGCTCGCAGATTCCAGAGATGATTATTTACTTTATGAATCCTTCCTTACAGCAGTTGAATATCCTGTTCTTTCCATGCACCCTTACTCTTTCTAGAGTTTTAGTGCCATTCTTGTTTAGCCCTGCCCCTTCAAATCCAAATAAAAATAACCGATTTTAACCAAACCACACCAAGATGACATTTGGAATTTATAGGAATTTGGTAGAGCAAAGTAGCTCTGCTACCTTCTAGGAAGTGATCGGGAGATCCTGGGTTGATATTAACTTATACGAATGTCCATTAATTCAATATGAATTTCAGGCTTATGCAAAATGGCATCAAAATAACTAACAAATGGCTTTATATCTTTGAGTTCCAAATAAACACCAACTTAATTAATGTTTAGCCTGTGGGTATTGTGCTTACCACAAATAAATCTTATTAGGAGCTTTGCTTCAATCTTTTTCTAAGCATTTTGAGAACCTTGGTATGTATCATTATGACACAGTTGTTTTGACATGATAAGATTTCTCTTATAGCATCAAGATATTCTCCAAACTTTAGTAATATTGCAAATTTCACAAAATAAAATATATATCACTGTTATAAAAAGTTGTTTTTTAATAAAATTGACTTCTAATTTTCTGCCACATAACAAACAACAGCAGAAAAAAACAGTAAAATTACAGTGTATAAATCTAAGCTTTGTAATTGAGATATATAATATACTACTTTTTTGTTTTTGTTTGTTTTTAAAGACAGAGTTTCTCTGTGTGACAGCCCTGGCTGTCCTGGAAGTGACTTTGTAGACCAGGCTGGCGTTGAACTCACAGAGATCTGCCTAACTCTGATCTGCCTAATTCCAGAGTGCTGGGATGAAAGGTATGAACCACCATCACCCAGTTAATATACTACTTTTGTACTAATGGCTTGGTTAACTTATAAGCTACAAAATATTTTCTAACAACCATTTACTCTGTGTTATGGTGACATGGTATATATATATATATATATATATATATATATATATATATATATGTATGTATGTATTTACTTTGTATTATGTATAATGGTAACAAAATATCCAAAAAAATTTCAACTTAAAAGAAGAAGAGATTACTTTGACTTAAGAGTTTGATAGGATGCAGTTTGTCCTAGAGGAGGAGGCATGGATGCAGGTGACTCCTTATTCCCCTATATCTTAGTAAAACAGAAAGCAGAGAGCAGATGGACATGGGACTGGACTATAAACCCTCAAGGCCGGTCTCATGGGAAGCTACTTTTTCAAAGAAGAATCTACCTGCTTTAGGTTCCCCAGCCTGCTGAAACAGTGTCACCAGCACGGCACCAAATGTCCCATGAACCTACGGGGGACATTGTACACTCAAGCCACCCTACATTAATGTGCATACCTTGCGCTTCTTTCACCAAGGTTTCTTCATTTGTATCTGCTACAGTCCCACTGTAGGGCAGAAGAGGGTTAGAACGTTGCTTGACTTTTTGCATTATTAAGTTTGCCAGAATCTTCATTTTATATGTGGATATGACTTGCCTGGTTATAATATTCTTGAGAAATACTTTGGTTTTCCCTGTAGAATTTTGTAAACATTGTCCTATTTTCTTCTGGCACATCATTTTTCCACGGAGACATTTGATACTGGACAGATTTATCCTCTGTAAAATTTTGGATAGCTGGTAAATTCCTTTTTATCCTTGAAATTCAATCACTTTAACAGATTGTCATGAATTGGTTTTTCTAATGAATTTTTGAGAATTGTATGCCTCTAGATTTATGCGTATTATTTGTAATTTAATAATTCTTCCTGCTATTGTTTAACAATTTTGAACTCCACTTGTTGATTTTTTTATTTTAGGTATGTCAATTACCTATATCTTTAATAAACATCTTGATTATAGTAGGGGTGTGAACTGGCATGTGATAATGTGATTTGTTCTGTTACTCCTTTCATTTCATGAACATCCACCCCTTGCTATCTGTATGCCCTGTCTAATCTGCCTCCTGTGGTTGCTGCTACATTAGCTCCACCATGGAGCTACTTTGTTTTGTTTGCTTAACTTCATCATTTGATTCTATTCATTTCCACTTTTAGTTATCTCATATTTGATTTCTTCTGCTATGAAAAAAATCACATATTCCATGATTTCCTAAAAGAAAAAAAAACAGTTGTAAAAATATTAACTATTTTCAATGTTTGCTTTCAAATGACTTCTACACTTTCTTTGTTTTTTGTCTGTCTTAATTTTGCACTTAAAATTTTGAATATATGACATGAGTCAATCATTGCATGTGTAGTCAAACAGTACATGTATATAACATGTTTAATGTTGCCTATTTTAAACTTTATTTTTTCTGATATAGTGTAGATTTTATTCATAAATGTAAGTAAAATTGAATTGATAAGGAGAGAGGTAATATATAATTATGGAAATATTCAAGAAACAACAAAAACATAGATGGATGAAGGCACAAAGAATGAATAACAGCTAATTTTTCTGTAATTTTTTATCTGTAATAAAATTTTAAAACATTAAAAAGAATAAGTACAATGTATTTCTAAATATTCCAAGGATGGTAGATAGCTATCCAAACGTATCTATAATTACTTTAAGTGTGTGAATGATCTATATAGTAACTTTAAAGCAATATTACCTTGATGGATACTGATTAAACTTATATTGCCTATGAGAAACCCACCTAGCTACTCAGCTTAATAAGCCCTCCATACAACTTCCCACATAATGGTTAGATGACTCAGTTGGTAAAATGCTTGCTTATCACACATAAGAAAACAAAATAAAGTTCCCTAAACTCATATGAAGAGTTACATGTACCCAGCTTGGAATCTATAATCCATATGCAGGGGAGTGATAGTTAAAAGTTTCCCTAGGACTAATTAGCAATCAGTTAGCCAAACAGTGAGCTACAGGTTCAGTGGGAGACTCTTCCTCAGAAACTGGAGAAAAGTTCAGGATGATATCCAACACTAACTTCTACACTTGTATGTGTGCACACACACACTCGAGCATGTGTATGTACACACACACAAGAGTAATTAAAATACTTCACAATCTGGAGAATCCAGACTAATTTCAAACAAAACAGAATTCAGAATAAAGGAGCATTTCCCAGAGACAATGATATGTTATAATGGTTAGATAATTCTGTAAGGAGAGACTAATATTAAAATTAAATATAGTATTTTTCACTTGATATTCACCCAATAACCTCAAGGAAATTTATTCAATATGAAAAAGCATCAAAGTGAAATAGACAAAGTACAATTATAGGTGGGGAACTCAAAATTCCTTTCAACTAAAATTCCAAATATTTGGAAATTGAAATGCACAAGTTAAATTATCATAAAGGTCAAAGAATTTCCAAAGAAGCCTTTAAAATATCTTTGAAATAATTGGAAATGAAATTTACAAAATTTGGCATACTTAGAAATGAATTTATAATATTAAATTCATGCTAGAAAAAAAGAGCAATGTACAGAACATTCTAAAACCACACCTTAAAAAAACAGAGAAATCAAAACAAATTCTGCAAACAATGTAAAGGAAAAAAGGTTAAAAACAAAGTACAGAACATATGAAATTTTAAAGTAGAAAACTAAGAAAAGCCCAAAGCTAACATTTGAAATGCAAATACTATTGATAAAACTTTAGCATGAGTAGCCAAGTCAAAGAAAAGAGCAGACAAAAATTATCAGCATTTGAAATAAGCATCATCAGTACTCTCTCCATGAACAATGAAAAAGATATTAAAGAAATATTATTGATTCCTCTGACATGGTATGAATGTGTTCTCAAAAGTTCAAGTGTTAGAAATTTAACCCATAAACCAATCGTGTTGAGAGATGGATTAAAGCTCCTCCTTCTTATGTAGTTTCAAAGAGCTGGATAGTCTTCTTTTTGTATCCTGGGACCATGTAGAAAGCCATGTACTTCAGAGCAATAAATGAGGATGTCTGGAAGAAGTGCAACTGAGTACATGGAGAACATGTCCCCATTCTCCTGTAATCAACATCTCCCAGCAGTTAAAAAAAATCTTGGTTTTTAACTTATGTTATAATTCAATGAGTTACAGAATTAGAATCTGCACCTGGTTTTAAGCACCTCTGATCATGCAGCTCCAAGGACTAAAACCCCATCACAGCATATATGAAAGATTACAAGAAAGACACTGAAGTTCCTTGTTGGATGCATTGGATTCATTGCACTCCAAACACTTAGGAGCTCTTTTGGAAATATCAACAAACTCCTATCTAAAATTATTTTTTAGAAATGCAAATAGTCAGCATAACACTAGAAGGAAATGGTGGTTCAGGATACATACTACCCAACTCAAACACTGACTATTATGTTAAGACTGATATTCACAAACCAAAGATACGTGGAACAGACTAAAGAATACAGAAAAAGAGGCATACAAATAGAGTCAGTTAACCAAAGGACAAAAAAAACTCAATAGGGAATACAGGGAAGAAGGAAGTATAACTGCAGATCACCTCTCCATCCTCTCCTTCAAATCCAATGCCTCAGATCTGTAACAGACTATCTACTGTGGCTTCCCCTTGCTCCCTAACCCCATCTCGAATGGAGCACCCAGATCCCCTTCTAAGCTTCCCTTGCCCCACTCATGATTTTATCCTGTGCCCAATTCCACCAGGAACTTCCTGGAAACCTGTAGGCTACTCCACCAGGGAAGCAGATAGCCAAACTGGGGATTTTCCCATCTCTCTAGCAGGCCACCTGCTATGTCCTCCTCCTTCTGCTCTCACCAAGATCTTTCTCTTCCAACTTTCCTCCCCACGCATCCTGTTGTCCCAGTCCTTAACTCTAGCAGGCATTGCCTGGAAACCCTCCAGCCAAGCCTACCAGATAAGCAATCAGAGAAGCTTTCTGCTACAGCAGATGGGAGCAAATACAGAGCAGTCAGACATTATGGGGAGAGGGAGAGAACTTCAAACACTCAGACCTAAGTGGGATGCAAATGAGATGAACACCAAAAAACAAGATAGCCTGAATCAATAGGATCAATGCACACATGAACTGACAGAGACTGGGGCAGTATGCACAGGGCCCGCACAAGTGTGCAACAGATGGGGTCCTAGAACTGAAAAGAGAAATGGACATGTGCCTCCATCCATAATCCAGAAGCTATCTTTTGCATGACTACTTGCAAATTAAAATTTATCTCCAAGGGAGTCTCACTGGGGAAGCAAAGTACTCTTAAGCATAGGCTGTATGCCAAGCAGTAGATGAAAATGAGAAAATGAGTTCAATGGCATTGGGGGGTGGCTTTGTTTCATAATGTCATGTGAGAGTTCTCTTTTGACCCTACAGATCATATATATATATATATATATATATATATATATATATATATATATATATATATATAGTTATAGTTATAGTTATAGTTATAGTTAATATATATATATATATATGTATATGTATGTATAGATAATGGCTTCCAGTTTCATGTTTTTATTGGATTCATGAGTGTGCAAATGAGTGGAGCTCTGTGTCTATATGTGTTTCTTGTACCTTTTATTGAGCTCTTTCCTTCTGTTTGTTGTATCCTATTCCAATGAGTTAGTTTTTCTTATATTATACTGTATTATATTATATTATATTATAATCCCTAAAAGTCTGTTTGTTTTCTAATGAGGGACAGAAAAGTGGTTTATACAGATAGTAGGAAAATTGAGGAGGAATTGGAGGATTACAGGGATGGAAACCTGTAATGAGGCTATATGATATGAGGAAAAAGCTATTTCAACAAAAGAAAAAAGTGGAGAAATAATTGCTTTTGCAGTAAATACTGTCACGATGATTGGATCTCAGCTAAAGACACAGATGCACAAGCACATGTTGCAGAATATTTGTTTACACAATATGAAGATGTGTCATTGTGATGGGTTTAATAAAGAGCTGAATGGCCAATAGTTAGGCAGGAGAGAATAGGGAGGATTTCTGGGGCAAGAGAGAACTCTGGGAAGAAGAGAGGTGGAGAGGCACTAGTGAGACATGAAGCAAGTTGGACATAGGGTACAGAGGAGAGCTAACTAAGCCACATGGCAGAACATAGATTGAAAAATATGGATTAATTAAGTTACAAGAGCTAGTTGGGAACAAGTTTAAGCTGAAGCCCAAGATTTCATAATTAATAGTAAGTTTCTGTGTCGTTATTTGTGGGCCATGAAAGTCCAGTGAGAAAGCTTGCTACACTTGGCATCCATCATGTGGCATGACCACACAGAAGTCACACCAGCCTGTGCTGCCACAGTCACTGTCTGGGTCTCTCTGTGAGCAACACTCACAACCATCAGCTGCTTATCTCTGAGATTCCAGGAAGTGGGCTCAGCAATTTCCCAGAGCTGAGGTGGTTAACATGGGCTGAAGTGGTTAAAAAAAATGGCTCCTGACAGTACCTGCCAGCTGGCATTAGGCTAGGCTCTCAGGGAAAGGGGAAGGGGTCACAGACAGCTGCCAGAGCCAAGTGGCAGAGGGACTAGCCACCACCTAACAGTTTAAAATTTGTTTCGGGCTGCAGACATGCAAAAAGTCAGGTCTCAACCCAGGAAAACCTTTAAACAGGTACATATATTTAAATGTGCTTCAGTGCAGAAGAAAAACAAAAATGAGTATATGCTGTGGGATGTCTTTCTGTATGCTGTGAATAAGTGTTGCTCCCGTTGGTTAATAAATAAAACTGTATTGGCCTATGGCAGGGAAAAATGGAGCCAGGTGGGAAATCCAAGCGAGATAGAGAGATGAGAAAGGCAGAGTCGGGGCAGATGTTGTGAGCTGCCACCAGGAGAAGCAAGATGTGAGAGAACAGGAAATGCCACGAAGCCATGTGGCAAAACATAGATTAATAGAAATGGGTTTAATTAAGTTATAAGACCTAGTTAATAATGAGCCTGAGCCATAGGCTTTACAGTTTGTACTTTACTGGAAACTTGGTTTACTTGGTTTACTTGGTGGCTGTGGGAACAGGTGGGACACAGGAAAATTTTCAGCTACAGGTATAGACAATCAGTAAAAAGTAGTTTGAAAATAATCAAGTCCTTAAAGAGAGAGTAAACTAATATAAAAGGAAAAAGTCAAGTAAAGAAGGGAAATACACAGGGTGTCTGAATCCTATATGGTGATTTGTTGACTTTAATTTTTTAAATGCTAATGAACAGATCAGTAGCTGCAGAGAGTCTTTGGATTAATGAAACTGCTAAATTAAACCACCATGCATGTCTTAAAAATGTTTTAAGAATATAAATGAGAAAACGTGTTGCATTGGGTAAAAAGGTTTTGCTTTTGTTCCCACAAGAAACAAAAAGCTATGGATTCCTTCAAAATTAATAAAGACCAGATATGACTGGAGGATACCTCCTGAAAATCTTGGCTACAGGCATGAAGGGGAAAAAAAAACAAGAAAAATTACAAGACAAGTGATGTTTGTGTTCATCCCTTGACTTGGGAATAGTTCTGAGACTGGATGAGACATGATAAATCTTGTTAGCTACAGGGTCCTCATGACTTAATATTACATGTCATTCTTTCAAATGGCAAGGATAGAGATTTGTATTACAATTTGGTTATGTAGTCAAAAGGACTTACTTGCTCAAATATAAAACAAAGAAACATCTTTTGCTGACTTGGGCACACCACACATTCCAGATTTGTGTTAATACGCATATATATTACCTTTAAAACTTTGTGTGTTTTCAGAAAAAAGGTACCAGACACCAATGAAGAGAAGTAGCACAGGTGATCCAGCCTTTCAGTATGCCTCTGTTGCATTGTCCTCAAAATTCTTCCAGAGTAACTTCAAAGCTTCTAGCTGATATGGTCCAGCTTCACAGATTATACCAGCCAGGACTTCAGATAAGCTTTTCCATCACACAGAGATTAAACAAAAAATAATACAGCTGGCTCTCCCAGGAATTAACCATTATTCTGATTTTCTCAGGGTCTCCTAAATATGTCATCATCTACAGACAACAGGAAGCAGTCTAGAGAACATGATATCCACATTCCCAAGAAGTGGGGTGGGTGAGTTTTTTGGTCATTTAGTGGGTTATGAATGTTTTTCATCATTTAATGGGGTTGGTTATAAATTATTACTGATCAGGGTAAGGGAGAAAACTAAACAAGGGAGGTTGGATTCAAAGATCTCTTTCTGAAAATAAAAAAAGGGGATATAGGAATGACAGGATAAAAAGGTAGATTATTGAATCTACTTTTAAACTAAAAATCAACTCTTAATCTCAAATACTTTACATTGATATGGATTTTTATATAATGATACAAATTTAGGGTTACTTTTGTTATACCGTATATATGTTTCTACTCTTGTTTAATGAATTGTATGAATGCACCTCACTTAAGAATGTAATATACGTTTCTAGTCCTTGAAAGTTATTATTACAAACTATTTAGGATAATTAAGAAATGCATGTTAGTAGTCATCTATAACAATTAAACTTATAGTCACATTAATATGTTTTCAAGGTCAAATAGAGATATTTTAAATAGATAAGTAGTCTTCAAACACTTCAGAAATCTATAGAATATGATATTTAAGGTGTTTTAATAACATAAGGCTTTTTATGACAGTGAGACACATCTGCTCCTGGCAACACCAATTTACTTCCAAAAAGTATGATGGGCATTGAAGAACCTCCTTATGTGACCCATCCAGGAGGCCAGGTTATTAGGTAAGACTCGAGGAGGCTCCTCCTAAAAAATCAATGGGGGCGAGAGAGAAAGGAGACCAAGCACGTTAAAGAAAACAGAGTCAGTCTGAGTTGCATCAAGGTCTCCTTTATTGCAAGGGGAAGCAGGTTTATATATGCTGGTAGACAGGAGAAATGAATAGGGCAAAGGGGCGGGGATGAAAGTTTGAAGAATAGAAGAATAGGGTCCGGGTGAGGTCTCTTTGAAGAATAGAGTCAGGGTGAAGTCTTTTTGGTCCACTGCTTGTGCAACTGACCAACCGAACATACTCCAGGAAGTTAATCTAAAAGTATATTAATCTAAAGGTACATTTTGTGGTTTTTTCCAGGAGTTATTGTTTTTTGTAACTTAGTAACGGTTGCCCAGGGTGTATATACATCAGATCATCCAAGCAAGAAAGGTCAGAGCACAGTCATCCAACTTTAGGCTCCCAACACATATGGAGTTTGGGTTCATTCTGGCAAAGTTAGCCACTGGGAAAGAAACTTCCCTTGCCTCAACTGCTGGCAGTATGCTGTCCAAATTTGACAAACAGGACAAAAAAACTGCTGAACTTTATGAAGACAAGATAGGATAGTCGTTTGAAATTCCTGCTTCACCAAAAGGTCTAGCTGATATTCTAGGCCTGAAGGACAAAGATGGATGCCCCAATGTTGCAAAGGAACTTTGGTGTGACTGTCTAGGCAGCCAGTTGTTTTGGTCATTTCTATAGAGTTAGAAGTTGCTTTCTCTTCACTTCCTGTTTACTCAGGTAATATTATATCCTTCTCAGGTTTCTTATGGTGTTAAAGAATATATAGTTATTGTTTTACTGTTTTCCTTGTTACCAATTTCAGAAAAGAAACTCACAAAAGAAGTTGAAAATGCATAAGATTGAGATATATAAAAGTTTAAACTATTTATCTATCTAAGAAAATGCTTTAAGGTCTAAAAAAGATAGTTTTAGGATGGTAATACAAGTTATGATAGAAAGTGGTTTAGGTATAAAACTTTGGACTCAGCAAGATAGAATAGATAATAGAGTATTTTTCTCCAAATTTGCTAAATATATGTGGACTGGACATTGTGAATATAATTCTTATCTAATAGTTGTTCTTGTTATATATAGTCTTACTATGTTAGAGTTAAACCATTTCCTTTTTATTTAGACAAGAAGAGGGAAATGTTGCAGAATATTTGTTTATACTGTGTGAAGATGTGTCACTGTGATTGGTTTAATAAAGAACTGAATGGCCAATAGCTAATCAGGAGAGAATAGGTGGGATTTCTGAGGAGAGAGAGAACCCTGGGAAGAAGAAAGGTGGAAAGATACCAGGGAGATATGAAGCAAGTTGAATATATGGTACAGAGAAGAGATAGCTGAGTCATGTAGCAGAATGTAGATTAAATATATGGGTTATTTTAGTTATTAGAGCTAACTGGGGACAAGCCTAAGCTCAAGACCAAGGTTTCATAATTAATAGTAAGTCTCTGTGTCATTATTTGAAGGCTGGTGGTCCAAGAAAGTCAAGAAAGTCTGATAAGAAAGCTTACTATAAGCATGAATATTTACAGATGATAGATAGATAGGTAGATAGATAGATAGATAGATAGATAGATAGATAGATAGATAAATAGATAGATAGATAGAGTCATATACACAAACATATACATACCACACAAACTGTGTACTTTCTCAAAAAAATCAATGCAATATTATAAATATAGTAGAAAATCTATGTGACCATCACATTTGACAGTAAGGCCCCAGATATTATTACAAAAAAACATTGTCTGTAAACTAAAATAATAGAAGGGATGATACTAAAATCAAAACTTTTACTCCTAAGAGGATTCAAAGCAAAATTATCATCTGGGATAATTTCAAGACATATCTGATAAATTGTTTGAATTCAAAGTATATAATAAATTTTGAAAACATAAGAAGAAAACAACCCAATTAAAAAGTTGGCAAAAGATCTGAACAGTCACTGTATCAACAAAGATATACAAATAGAAATATGCATATGGAAAGACTTCAACCTCATTTGTTACTAGGGAACTGTAAATTTAAACCAGCAAAGAAACCCCAGTGGCCAAAAGTCCCTAACTAAGCAGCAAAATAAATAAAGTAATATTGGCTTATAAACCAAAATGTAAAACAAATATCCATGAGCCCACACAGATATAAATAAATAAATGAGCAAATATAGAAATGGGGATGAAGAAACAAAGAACCCATTCAAAAGAGTTTTAAATTCCCCCTTCATAGTCACATGTGGCCTTCCAAAAGACATGACAACTGAATGTGATATCATATCCTGAGTATAGCATATAAAAGAAATAGTTCAATGGGTATGAAATTTGGGTGATAATGACACATTGTCATCTATAATTTATCCAACATACCATAGCATATAAGCCTTTGATCACAGAGAAATCTAGAGTTATAGTGTCTCAGAAATTTCTTAGTTCATTTCCTATAGCTGTCACCAAGTTCCCAAGGTTAGATTATATATATATATATATATATATATATATATATATATATATATATATATGGCTGTATTTCTGCTTATAGATTGTGAAGTGTAAATGGAAGTTTTTGTCCAGCAAGCAACTCCCAAATACCCAGCAGCCACTTCCCAAATTACCATACAGAGGCTTATATTAATTATAAATGTTTGGTCAATAGTTCAAGCTTATTAGTTATTATTAACTAGCTTTTTTATTTAAATTAAGCCATTCCTATTAATCTATTTATTGCTACATGGTTCATAGCTTACTGGTCCTCCAGCATCCTGCTTCTTAAGTAACTTGTGGTGTCTCACCCAAGCCAGTCCTCTTCCTGAGTCCTAGCTTGATTCTTATGCCTAACTTTATCCTGGCCAAAACAACTTTATTATCGAGCTGGGCGGTGGTGGCACACGCCTTTAATCCCAGCACTCAGGAGGCAGGGACAGGTGGATCTCTGTGAGTTTGAGGCCAGCCTGGTCTCCAAAGCGAGTTCCAGGAAAGGTGCAAAGCTACACAGAGAAACCCGGTCTCGAAAAACCAAAAAAAAAAAAAAAAAAAAAAAAAAAAAAGAACAACTTTATTATCAACCAATGAAAGAAATACATATTCACAGTGTACAGAAGGATCATCCCATAGCAGGGCACTATTATTTGGTAATTATATCAGAAGAGGGCTTATGCTGTATCACAACACGGTAGATAGCATGCCAGTAGAATGGTATATAAGACATATCAAAACGCAAGAAAAATTTGAGAGGCCAGACTCACTCTCCTCTTAATACTTCCCACTCAGTGAGAACTACCCAGGTTCTTGATAAATACATTATTCTCTTCCATATGTTTCACTCATTTTCTAATCATCTTTAAAGGGTCCCCCACCTCAATATAATTCATGGTAGATCAAGATTCTAGCACATGAGCCTTGAGATTACAAACTACGTCCAAAGACAGCAGGAGCATGTTTTCTTCACACATTTTCTGCACCTCTACATCCCTTTTAAGATAAGGTTTATCTTAGTAAAATTCAGTGATGGTGAATAAAACCTACAGAACATAAAGAAGGTGTCATATTTTTCTATGTGTCAATCATCTACAATGTATATCGAGCCTAAAAATGTGCTTAGCTTCAGGGACCAATTATACCTCAAGTACAAATAATAAAGCCAAGAGAATAGTCATGTTCTTCATTACTTAGTACCATTCACACATGCTTCTCTTTAATAGATGGATTAAACATCAGTTTCTTTTCTGCTTACTCAGCCTCAGGTAGAAAGGATACTTAATATGTCATATTATAAATTTCACAAGAAGGTAATAAAATGACTTTATATGGATACATTAGTTTACTTAAAATCAAGCTATAAACTATTATTATGAATTTGAAGTTTCTTTATTAAGAGCTTTTTTTATTCATTTCTATATAGAAGATTTGAACAGCCTTTCTGTAGTGCCTGTGGGAAGCTGAGACATTTGGGTCCAAGATATGCAGTGATATTCGGGGGATTTCAGGAATTCAAGCTTTGTTAATTATATGCTATTTGTAAAGAAGTGTACACAAATGTTTACTTGTGATTCCTGATTCTACAATAGTGTTGATTATTCATAAGTGACATAGAAAGAATTAAGTAAGATAACAGATATAAACCCTATAAAAATGTTATCTAATGCATCTATATCTATACATACCCATGAGACATACATGGTTATATATGTTTATATATTTATATGTATACAATCTTCATGGCTTTATGTACTTGTATGTGAAAAAAATCCATTTTAAAATCAATCTCAGAAATCATGAGTGGGTCATTTAACCACGTTCTTTGTTACTGTTGTTAGTAGAATATTGTTATGTGCATCTTGAGGAAAGTTATTACCTACCTTCTGTCTGGTCTACAATTATTTTGTCCTGTTTTCATGTCTTTTTAAATTGATTCTGGATTGATTCTACTGTTCTCTCACATTTAGTTATACCAGGTGTCATACTGCATGTTGTCTACATTTCAGTAAATTTCTCCTTTCTCTGAGCTCATATTCAAAGCTGTCATAGACTAGTGGCCAGAATATATCCTACTTATTAACATTCTCATTTTTGTTATTTCACAAACACACATACACACACACACGCACACGCACACACACACATGTACACACGCACACACGTGTGCGCACACACACACGGGTATATGTATGTGTATATGTATGTATGTATTCATATATACATGTATATTTCTTTTCCTTATGAAATGTGGGTCTTGCCCACGTCCTGTCTCTTTCTCTTCCTTCACTATTGTCCTCTTCTCTCCCCTCTCCCCAATAAACTTCCGACATGGACTCTGTTGTATGGTGTGACCCTTCCTACCATTTTTAAATTACAACAAATATAACCTGTTGAGTACATAAAATGTATGTTGTCAGGGCTGGCTGTTTGGAACCTGAAAATCAATTGGTGTACTCATCTCTGGGTAGGACCACCTCTCCTGCTCCCAGCATTCCTTGGTTGACTTAGTTCTTTGTGTAGTGTTGAGGCCTCACAGGATTTTTTCTGTACATCTGGAGTGTGTGATGGTGTTCTTGTTTGGCTCACTAAAAGATACAATCTCACAGCAAAGTCCCTGATCCTCCAGCTCTTAAAATCATTCTGGCCTCTCCTCTGTAATGTTCCCTTGCCTCAAGTGTGGAAGTGTTTTCAGCTGTATCTATTGGGACTGGCCTCCACAACTTTAAATTGCTGTGGTTTTGTATAATGGTCTCCATCTATTGCAAAGAGATTTTTTTTAATGATGGGTGAAGTGATATTTACCTGTGAGTATAAGGACAAATATTTATAGATTATTGTTAGGGACTATGTTAGTTTAGTACATTAGTGGTTGCAGAATCTCATCCAATAACCATGATTTCACTAGCACTGACTTGTTATGTATATTTCCAGAACTAGGCATGGCGTCCTTCTTATTGATCAGGTCTTAATTACAATTAGAGAGCCATTGGTTGCTGTCAAGAATGTGTACCACTAGTGCACTCAAAAGGTTAACATGGGATGCTGGTTGTTGATGTTCATAAGCTTGATAGCTGATGGTATTGTTGGTTGCCTTCCTGATTTGAAAGTATACATGATGCCTTCTAGTACCAAGAAAGGTAGTCCTCATTAACAGAACATTCAGGATTTTTTTTTAGTCAGGGGCCAATGGGCTCTATTTCTGAAGTGTACGCTGTCTTCTTCATAATAAGGACTTATTTTCCACCACTGCTAAGTAACCAAGGGCAACAGAAATAGGCTGTATGTTTTGGGGTCTCTTAGACCTCTCTGGCCACAACCCAAAAAGAAGACTTCTCATGTCTGGTATTTTGGTTTTTGTTAGGTGGTTTTTGGCTCTTGGAAGGAGTTCTGTTGACCCAGATATCATTCTTTCCTAAGAGTCCACACATAAACAATTTTCAGTTAATTCTAAAATCAGGGTAACCATTATTTTATTTCAATGATAATTGACAATCACACAGGATCTGAGTCATTCATTATAAGAGTTCATTCAAAATTATCAACATAAATGGGAATAAATTATTGTGTAATAAATAAGAGTGGAAGTAAGAAAAACCAGAAATAACATTTTTGTCATTAAATTTATGTGGTCAGAATATTTATCTTAATATTACTTTAGTGAAAAAAGAAAAAGTAAGGCAAATAGAGAGACTCCATATTTATGAATCACCATCCTTTGTTTTTAGATTAGTTGGGGTTAACTGTGTTTGCTTATCTGAAAGTAGATGATGTGCTGGCAATTGACAATAGCAATTTTATTTCTGAAACCTCAAATATTTTATTTTTTCAGATGTGGCTGTTCAAACAATTTCCAAAAGAGCAAGACTAAAATAGTGAACCTTAAAAAAAAAATCCCATTACTCCTCTAGACTTGGATTGGTGCTAGCCAGTCAAGGAAAATATCTAATTTCTTCAAGGAAAAAGACTTCATATTTCCTTTGTAACATCTCTGCTGCCATAGTTACCAAATGCTCTCATTTTTTTCCCTAACAATAACATCACCAACTAGATACACAGAGCTTACCAAAGTAAATGGTTTATTGGGGAAAGTTACAAAGCAGAGGGATCTGCCTCTAATGAAGTTCAAAAACTTGAAATTGAAGGATGTTTATTCATAAACATACCTGAGTCAAATTTAGATGCCTTTTTTTGAGCAAGAATGTGGGAGAAATAAAAAAAATAAAACAATGAACGTCATTCAGCCACAACAATACCACTATGAAAATGGCTAAAGTGAGGATTTGGGCAGAGGTATTCTTCTCCAGCCCAAAGTATATGAAAACTCCCATAAGGAATGACATGCCTACAAGACTGGCTCCTCCTTCCAGACCACTTGAAATTAGAACATCCACACCTAAACACACACACACACATACACACACACACACACACACACACACACACACACACACACACACACATACACACACACAATATGAATGAAGAAAAGCATTAAATAGCTTATTTATTATGGATTTTGTTAAAGTTGAACAGACTTTAACAGACTTGATTTTGAATGAAGCAGTATTCTGACAATAAACAATGAGATCATGTAGTTGGAGCATTCACATTTAAAATAAAGCTGTGCTAGCTGTAGAAATAAAAATTGGCTCAATATTCATTTGTTCCTAATCTTTCTGTCACATTAATCTTTCTTAACAATTGTTAAAATTCAAACATGTACATTTGAATGAGTACAATATTCCTAAGAAATATATGACCAATGTAGTAATTATAAACACATTTATGAAATAATTCAGTTAATTAAATAAGTTATAAAAAGCTTCAAGCTACATATAGGACTTGTAAGGACTCTTTCCAATGAGGGCTTAACATCCTCCTGAACTGAGGAAATGTGCTTTCCTACTGGACTCTGTATTTCAAACAAGTTCATGTGCTATCCTATATGGTACACCAGAAGGTATAAAATCATCAACCTACAATGTGTCATGTCTTCACAAATTACTAAATGGTCGTGATGTGTTCAATTTGTTTTTAGACTATACTCTCAATACTATTTTAGATATAAGTGTTTCAAAATTACTTCATATAAATATTACTTTCAGTATACAGAAAAAAATAAGAACAAATGCAATCATTTCAAAATAAACTGTTCAGGTATAGCATTACTGTGTTTGACAAAACAAAAGCAAAAATCTGGCCCCTTGTAACTTGCCTTTGGAAGAATTTATTGATGTAAGCAAAAGTTGTATAAAGAAGGAAAGTTCTCTATTATTTCATTCTCCAGAAAGTTATATGCAACTTGTGAATCTTTGTGTGTGTGTGTGTGTGTGTGTGTGTGTGTGTGTGTGTGTGTGTGTGTGTGTGTTTCCCACTCTCAGCTTTTTTAGTTGTCTGTCATTTGAGGATTGAGGCCTCATGAGCTTGCCTCAATTCATGTTAGCATGTCAATAAGTGTTGTGCTTGTTCAGTTCATGTTTAGGCTGCCATATTGGTGAGACATCATAGATGTAGCTTTTGATATTTCTAAGAGGCACAATCTCAAAGAAAACTTCCTATTCCTCTGGATCCTATAATCTTCTCATCCCATAATCCATTACTGTGAAGTAGCTCCTCAAGAAACATTAACTTGTCAAACCCAACCTGCAAAATGAAACCAAAGGAACATTTATAAAATATGTATCTAATTGTGTGACTCTAAGTTTTAGTATTGCCCAAACATTATTGCATGGAGAAAAAAATCCTGAGTTCCTTAGATTGAACTTTATGAACTTGTATCATTTTCTGCTTATATGGCAAAATGTTCCTTTAATCTACAAACTCATAATTTGCCGTGTATCTTATTTCACATTTTTAAATTTTGAGTGTTTTATATAATGTGCTTTTATACAATGTATTAAGATCACTTAACTCTTACCAAATCTATTTCCTTCCTTTTCCACCTTTTGCTACCTAAAAATTGTGGGATGTGTCGCTTTTCACTAGACAGTGGTCAATTACCAGGGGTTATACTCAGAGAAAATTGGCCTATTCTTCTCCAGTAGCTAAGAATTTGTCAATAGCTTCTTGGTTGCCCTGAATCATTGGAGGATGAAATGTGCTATAAATGTTCCTTTTACAGGTGGACAGTCTATAATCTCTAATCCTCTGTATCTTTGTCACTTGGGGGTCTCTGTGTTGATCATCATCTATTACAATCAGGAGTTTCTCTAATGAGGACTGAGAAATGCCTGTTCTGTTGGCATGATGATAGGTCATTAGGAGTTGGTTTAATACTCTGCCAGTTAACAAATTAATACTAGTATATCTTTGCCTTCTTTCCTTGTATTTTAATAACATATTAATTATTCATAATTATAGGCTAACAAATTTCATTGTAACATTCACAAATGTATGCAATATATTTTGATCATATTAACGCCCAATTTTCCTATATGGTCTCCTCTCACTCCTAATAACTCTCTTCCTAACTAATCCTTCTCTCTCTCTTCTCTCTCTCTCTCTCTCTCTCTCTCTCTCTCTCTCTCTCTCTCTCTCTCTCTCTCTCTGCATGTGTGTACATACTGAAAAAATTATTTCATTAGGATTTTACAGGAGCATGGACACCTTATTAATGGCTATGCCACTGAAGAAATCTCTCTTTCTCCCTCAAGCAACAGCTAACCACTACCTGTGTATACATCCTCAGAAGGAAATGAGGTCTTATAAGTAGGGGAGGCCTCTCCTCTCATACCAGGATATTGAGGGCTCTGATCTTATGAGAATATTGCTTATTAATCACAGCTGTTCTGAGTTCAAAGGTGACATCTGGAATTTTTGTTGTGCCTGGAAGACAGTGTGCCACAATATCCACCCTATTTGTGGCTCTGACAGTCATCCTTCCCTCTATTACACTATGTTCCCTGGGGCTTGGAGTGGGTATGGATATCCCAGTTATGAGTGATCCCTTAACATTCACTTATTCTCAGCACTTTGACCAGTTCTGGGTCTCTGTAGTTAACTACTCCTCATTGGAAAAAGAAGCATTTTTGCCCGACGATGACAGCAGCACTGACCTAAAGGAATAAACATAATTATTTACAAGGCATTTTGATGGGAAGATTGTGTGCATTTAGCAAAACAACAAGAGCAGTTTTTCTGCTACCGACTATGAACCTCCCAACCCATGCTGTTGACCAAGTGTGACCTATCAGGGACAACTCCCTGCTGTGCATCAAGCCTCCCACCTGATCACAAGGAAGGAAGTCAAGTCCATAACAAACTTTTCCAACTGTACCTGTGGGCTTATCTCACCATGCCATTTGGGTTTTTGTTGTTGTCGTTGTTGTTGTTTATTTGTTTTTTTGACTCGTTTTGTTTTTCACACATCTTGGGTAAAACTATGGATGGCAATTCCCCCATTAGCCTTTATAACATCCTTTGATACTGTGAGTACTAGCCAGCAAGGAGAAAAATCCCAGCTCAGATCCAGCTTGAGTTCTCTATTCTATGACAAATGCATGTGGAGCCTTCAACAAAAGGGTGCTAGTATCCATTTCTGGTGGGCAGCCAACAACAGTGACAATTGCCTATATTGTCTCCAAGTTCTCAAAGGTCTTTCCATCTGACAACTTGTAAACTTACAGGAGTGCATCCCATTTCTGGCACTGAATTTTGTATTTAGCAATCTACGATTTCAAAACTTGGGACATAGGAAACAGCCATAAGAAAATCTGACCCTTGGTAAGCTAATTAAAAAATAATATTAAAAAGCAGAAGTCTGATGCTACAGAGCCTATGTGGGTGAAAGAACCAGGTACCCCAATGCACCTTAGCAAGCACCTCTTGTCTTATATCAAAGTGATTCAAACTTCTTTCTTCCTTCCAAGGTAATTCCAATGATTCGCATGGTCCAGAGTCCCATTCTCTGTCTTCCTGAAGAACTAGCAATGCTTTAGGATAAGCTCACCTCTAACTTTGTGTATGAATGTTCCTTCACTTCCCATTCCTAAGTGATGTTTCCTCTACTAGTTCCATAGTTATGTCTTACAGCAGTTTTATTATGAGGAGGGCATAATTGAAGCAAATGGCATGATTGACTGAAAACCTACAGTATCTCAAAAACTCTTCCAAATGATCTATGTCCCATGCTTTCCTGAATTCTCACAATCACGGCATTTTAGACACGGTGATTTCACTCACAGAACTGAAGCATTATACCAGATTAGCACATAGCCAAGCAAATTTTTCATCCAAACACCTCCTGAGTCCAAATCTTTACAAATAAACCTAGAGCACCCTTTTTCCAGTTGTCTGAATTGCAGTTTTCTTACCATATAATAGTTCGTTATTACAATTTGACAAAAGTTCAGATTCTTTAACGGCTGAGTCTGCATTAAGCTTTTCAGGTTTGTGAGATGCTATTTTGCAACACTTGGGGTGAGTCATTTTAGTATTTATCTGTTTGTCAGAAGTGTTTGCAAACATGGCATGGATTAATCATTACTGACCAGCACCATTAATACCAATCAGACATTTCCCCAAACCACCTTAAATGTTGAACTTACAAAACTGGCAGTGATAGATAGAATGAGCAGCCGAGACAAGTTTACTTTATGATCTCTGCATGACATCTAGTGGTCGGAGTTGGAATATTTAAGAAAATGATCTTGGGCAGTGCCGGCCCAGGGAGAAAGCCCACATTGGTTTGGAGTCCTCCTTCTCAACATCAAAGGAAGAGTGGCATGGAGAGCTCTCGTTCCAAAAGCTGAGCAGAGCTTGATCATTTTTATTTTCCATTCTATGTGTCAGAGCATAGCAAAATGCCTTTGTGTTAAGCAATCTGTGTTCACTGGGGCTTGTGAAACTTTATGTGCCTGTAGCTAACCCTCACTTCTGATGGCTATGGCTCTGGTAATCATTATCACATGCAAAAATGAACAAATCATTTCAGTTTTGATTCTCAGACTCCGTGCCACAACCAACCCTTTGTGGTTACAACGAGACATTAGGTAACCTCTATGCACATATTAACATCAATGACAGTATTTTATATTTTTACAAAATGTTTGTGTACATCTGTTTTGATCTTTCTAAAACGTTATATACAAGCAATTTCTAAGTTTTGAGTCCCTGCTCTTTGATTTTTCTGATATAAGGTTTGGAATGTGCTTCCAGAAAGTTTGAGTCAGCTTACATGACTGACAATACAAAGCAGCACATGACGTGCCTGTGTCCAAGTAAATGGCACAACCAGTGTTGTCGGAAGCAGCAGAGGACCCGAAGTCCAAGAGTCATAGACAAGGTTCCAGAAAAAAAGGAACTTGAACTAAATTTCTGCCCTTGAGCCCATGTTCCTATAAAGAGACCTGAGGCTTCCCACTGTGTCTCCTCCTGATTCCATCTTCCACCCAACAGAATGATGTAACCTCTATTTCATGTGAAGATCAACCCTGCATGCACAAAATTAATATTCATTTTAATTAAAAATACATAAGGAAGTATTTAGATAAAAAACTGTCCCTAATATGCACAAAGAGAAATTAAATGACTATCAAAGTTTATTATCACATCAAATATCCCCCCAAGAGACTCTGAAAGGCAGTCATAAATTCATAAATATTTTCTTGCAATCTTTGCTACTTACCTTTCATATTTATAACATATGGATGGAAGAGAACTGTGAAATCTGGCAATTACAATAGAGATTACTTTTAAAATTTTTACCTTCAGAGCTTATTTTCTGGAAATTTAAAAAGATTATGTATGTATGTATGACCTATGTGAGTATTTGTTCACCACATGTATGCAAGAGTCTTTGGAGGCAAAAAGAGAACCTCGGATCACCTGGAGCCAGAGTTGAGATGGGTGCTATGAAGGGAACCCAACTGAGTTTCTCTACAAGGGCTGCTCATAACCTCTGAGATATCTCTCAGGCCCCCTACCTGAGCTTAGAGGGCCACATCTTATGTTATCTTTTTTATTTTATTTATTTTGGGTTGTAGGTAGTGATCACACCATGGCAAGTATGTGGAGATCATAGGACAACTTGCTCGAGTTGGTTCTCTCCTTCCATCGTGTGAGTCCCAGTTTTCAAACTCAGGTTATCAGTCTTGGCAGAAAGCACCATCCCACCATGCCTAAACACCACCCTTTAATTTTCTTTTATCCTAAATATTTTTTTTTACTGTGACATAAGTAAAATTACACATTGTGTTTCCTCAATTCAGGTTTTTTTAATATAAATGAAAACACTATGAATATTACTAGAATCACAATAACTTTGCCGTGAGAGAAAGTCAGTGATAATTCTTTAGATTTTCTGGGACTATTGCTTAAGATTGTGGTATCAGCAAACCTGAAATTCACCTCTGGGATAAAGAGTAAAAGAAGCAATCACTCTGCAAAGGCTCAAAGAGGACTTTTGTTGAAGAGGTGGGTTTTCTGTGGTCTTTGAAGTGGGTTCTTGTTAAATCTAGGGGCTGTGTGATGAATGAGCTAGAAGAGAGATTGCTGACAGATCAGAAGTGCACAGTGGTTGTTTTGTCCTTTGCTTTGAGAAGGTTGATGATTATTAAGCTCTCTACCTAGTGGTCTTTGTTCCTAACCCAAGTATTCACTATAAAGAGACAAGTAGTAAAGGCATGTGTGGTTGCCACTAAAATTGACTCTCTCCTATCCTTCCATATGTTTTTTACCCCTATGATGTGTGTATTAGTCACTGAAATAAATTATGAGAAGGAGTTTGGCATTTGTGTAGGTTTTAACATAAAAGAATGGACAGGCAAACAGACCAAAACAGAAATGTGTGTTTACTGATATGATTCAGAAGGGCTCAACTTTTGCCTTCTTGGGATCATTTAGTTTTAAAAGGCAGTCTCTGCCTCTCTGTTACTTATCAGCATGAGATAGCTGACCGATTTAAGTGCTGATCTTATGCAAGGTTGGCACGTCCACCCTTGATATTTAACAGACCTGAACTGAACAAAGCACATTCAGTTTGACTCATTTTAAATATCTGGTCACTTTTTAACTCCATGTAAACTTTCTGGTTAAACCTTATTTCAAATAGTGAAATAATTATAGTCTTAATGTACTACTGTCTGATTTAGGACAGTTTCTCTTGACGGGCTAGAATGATGGCTCAGTGGTTAAGAACACTAGCTACTCTTCCAGAGGACATGATTCAATTCCCAGCACTCACATGGTAGCAAATAACTCTCTGTAATTCCAGTCCTAGATGCCAACGCCCTCTTCTGGTCTCCATAATCACTACATACATGTGCTACATAGAAATACATGCAGGCCAAACACCCCCACACACAACAAAAATAAATAGAACCTTGAAAAATGTATTGGTTACCCTACAAAGGAAACACATTTGCTATTAATGGATTATACACTTAGTAGAAATATGTGATACAATCTTAAATTTGAGCCAAGCAATTATATGATGTGGAATTGGTCTCCATGCTGCTTGAAGTTTTAGCTCCTCTTCCTTTCTTTTATTGTTACTTTGTAAAATTTCCTTGTTCTCTCAAGTAGCCAGGATTGGTAAGTATCCAGTAGCAACTAGCTGCCAGCAATGTCATCAGCATTTTGAGCTTCCTACTCTTTAAAATTGACTGTGGTAACTTGTTAGTCATATCAACCAAGCTCAATGTTGTCTTCAATATTTGTTCTTTGTTCTTTGTCTTGATACTCTATCCTATAGAGTTTCCTTTAATGTCTGCTCCACTTTTTCCACTGTATTAACAATAAAATTTTAATTTTAAATGTGTTATATAATAAACCTTAAATCTCTAGCTATTTTTTACTAATATGTAATTTAGAACATGCTGAAAATGCAGTTGCATAAAATCTAATATATTGTGAAAACAAAATCACCTATGTCCCAATGTGTTCCCCTTGTGCAACGATGACATGGTTAGGCTGAACCAGTGCTTGCATTTAGCTTATTTGACATTGAACAATTGATTTGGGATATAATAATGTATCAATAGGAATTTAATGAGGAGGAGCTGTAGAGACTTCTTAACAGTTAAGAACGCACACTGTCCTTTCATGGGATTTGGGTTTTGTTCTCAACACCAAATCAGATGGCTCACAACTGCCTATAACTCATGTTCCAGGAGACCCTACACAATCTTCTGGCCTCAATGGGCATTACATTCATGTACCCAATCCCCCTTCACAAACATGTAAATAGACATAATTAAAATAACACTTGCATGTATAGTTTTCATTGGAAATACTCTAAATTACTCAAAATGATTTGGTTTGGCCTACTAAATAAAACCTCCAGCAGAGCCTACTATAACATATCAGTTATTAGTACCTATGCTTCCAGAATATTAAAAATTCAGGGACTAAGATATGGCTCAATAGTAGAGCATGAGCTTAGCATTCTCCACGCTACAAGTTCAATCTCTAGTGCACATGTATGAAGCCCCAACCACACAGACACAGTTCCAACTTATACAATGACTATAGTATGAGCCAGATTAAAGATTCATGTTGCAAATACTCACTATTTAATGGTCCATGCCTCTCTTTCCTTGGACTTGCCCAATCTTGGAGCCCAGAGTCATGAAGACGACTGCGTACCTTTCCTGTCCTTGACCTCTTTACCTCTCTGCTGCATAAGCCAATCTTGTTTTACTCTACTCTTTCATATCATACTTCTTGACCACAGCTTCCTCTCCCTCCACTTCTCCTGGCACACGCCTCCATCTTTCCTCTCCCCCATATATTCTTAAGTAAGTTCCAGAATAGCGCATGTGGGAGTAAGAAGGATAGAGTTATATGTTGGGGACATTGGGAAGATAGTGTCATCTTTCCTTTCACTTAGCGATTTGAAAGTGGTCTTATCCTCTAGGGGAATATTAGTGACGGTCCTGAAAGATCATCCGGGACCTTTCAACAAATGTTCTTCGAAGCAGGCCACTAGAATTCAACCCAACTCTACCTCTATTTTCAGTTTTTTTCCCCCTGTCTTAAGAAACTTTTGGTCAAATCTATTTTAGAGTAACACAAGCCAGTATATTACACCTCTGAGAAATCATCACTAAAAATAAAATATGGCTTGTTTTATCCTTGCTCAGAAAGCCACAATATACTCAGTGTCTCCAGAAATCAGGGGTCAAATCAAAGGCCTGGAGATTGGAGTCTTTCTTTCATTTTCCTGAAATTTTCCTCATTATTTGACTGAAGCTAAAGGGAAAATTCCATTTTCCTTTTGTTTACATGAGAAGATGGAGGAAAAGGATGACAAGCAAACTATATTTATTCAAAGCAAAGTATTCCTAATTTTCTCTTGTCCTTTTTATTATGCAATACTTAACATACAAAGATAGCATCAGAACAGCCATTTCCACTAAAGTCTTGGATGGATAGTCTACACATTATTTCTAGAATGATGGGAGTGAGAAGCATGTGAGTCATTGCAGAGGTTTTTCTAGTTCATCTTGGTGCTTAGATGAGGAGAGTGGACAGCACAGACAATGACGTTTTCTGGAGCCCACTTGTAAAGCTATCAAGGCTTGTGTGTTCATGATTATATACAGATATGGTGTGGCTGTATAAGCCTGTAACCTTCCTATGATAAAGGATATTTTATGTGTCCTCACCTTCTTTGAGTCTGTGGGCAGTAATTCCTCATGCAAAGGGGTAGAATTAGCCATGATTTAAGGTATTTCTAAAGTTATCCTCAATAATGACTGGCAATCTTCCAGCTGGAGCAGATCAAAGTAATGATGATCTAGACCCTGTACTATCAGCTATGGCTGTTGATGGATAATGCTTCCCAGGCCAGAACCGTATCTGCAGGCTAAGTTATGGGAACCACAGACTGAAACTGAACAGTGGAAAAATGTAGTTAATTCCATAGAGCAGACAAGTGCTATAATGGCTGATATTTTCATACAAGACAGTGCTTCAGAAACAGAAGGCCTGCGGAGGGTCACCTCATATGGAAAAATGTTCTCCTTCCGGGTTTGACATTCACAAAATTTAAAAATGCTTCACATGCAGAAATCCAATGTATTCTTTCTGTTCTATCTTTAATAGATGATATTCTTGGAATTTTTAAATAAAAATGGAAAAGATGAACAATTAAAACATAAGCATCATATTTTTCAGATTAAAATCTATAATTTTCCTGTTTCAAGTGAATGTTTACATAGACTCCATTACTGTCTTTTCAAATCTGATTTAATAACCAGCTTTTGTCTAAGACACTAAACATAATGAAAACTAAAGACTAATTGTTCTTTCCTTGGCCTTCTTTAAAAATTATGATGTAAGCCAGGCGGTGGTGGCACACGCACACCTATAATCTCAGCACTCGGGAGGCAGAGACAGGTGGATATCTGTGAGTTTGAGGCCAGCCTGGGCTACCAAGTGAGATCTAGGAAAGGCACAAAGCTACACAGAGAAACCCTGTCTCGAAAAACCAAAATAAATAAATAAATAAATAATAAAAATTATGATGTGTGTTAACACAAGTTATTTGGGATTTTACTATCGGATTTCTGGATATTGACATTTACATAACAGTTTTGTAAGAAGTCTTTTGTTTGATAAGAGAATCATGATAGTTAACCAAGCTTAATATTTTTGACTCTCAAAGGAAATTAAAACATGTGAGTTAATTAAGTTTGCTGCTAATATATTATTTCTGAAAGAATAGTTTTGTGTGATGCTACTACCTATTGCTGTATTGCTTATAAATAAAAACAATCTCTGGCTCGGTGGTGGTGGTGCATGCCTTTAATCTCAGCACTTGGGAGGCAGAACCAGGCAGAACTCTATGCTCAAGGCCAGCCTGGTCTACAGAGCAAGATCCACGATAGGCACCAAAATAACACAGAGAAACCCTGTCTTGAAGAAACAAAACAAACAAACAAACAAACAAACAAAAAAACCTCTGAAAAGCAAAATATAGCTTTCCATACACTGTTTAATAGATTCTAAATTCTTGGTGCATGTTAGGTTTTCTACCACTGTGAAGAAACACCACTACCTGGAAGAACATTTAATTGAGGTGGTTTACATTTTCAGAGGTTTAGTTCATTGTCATTGTGGTGTGACATAGTGGTCTGCAGGCACACATGGTACTAGAGAAGGAGATGAGAGTACTACATCTTGACCCACAGGCAACAAGTAGTTGTCTGTCTGCCCTACTAGGTGTAGCTTGAGCATAAGAGATCTCAAATTCTGCCCCCACACAACAAGGTCACACCAACTCCAACAAGGCCATAAGTCCTAATAGCGCCACTCCCCAAGAGCTAATGGGGGCCAATTACATTCAAACTACCACAGTGTATATTAGTGTAAGACATTTTTTTGCAAAATGAGGAGTCTTTGTACAATGTACAAGTGCTGTATTTTTGTTGTAATTTGCATCAATATTTCTGGTTCAGTTTTTTTTCAACACAGGGCCTTGTCCATGCTAGGTGATTGCTGCATTACTATTTCTGATTCCTAGAAGAGAATGCAAACTTGCAATAGTTTCAGATTCAGCATCGAGATATTTAAGTTTTTCCAAACAGCACTGTAAAAAATCATATCATATAAACAATGCAAATCCCTCTGCTACTTTATGCTAGTCATTTTTTTTTTCATTTCAGAAAGTAAAATACAACTCAGAGGAGATTATAAGATGGGAAAGTGATGCAATGGGAACAACACATACCTTCAAAATATGCTAAGAAATGTAACATAATCTGGGAGGAGCCACATACTGTATGACTCTGTCTAAAGACAAAACTACGGTGTCTGAATGCAGACTGTGGGAACTTAGACTTACAGAAAAGGGAACTCTGGGAAATATGGTGGTTTTTATTTGGGCTGAAGAAGATCTGATCCAAAATGGTACTGAAGAAGATCTGATCCAAAATGGTACTGCAGGTATTTTGATTCCTTCACAGGATTTTCCTGTACAGGGAGGTTAATCCATTAGCACACACTGTCATAGTTTAAGAAGTGGGTTTTGAATAAGGACTGTAGATTTGGTGCTGACTTCAAGGGTCCTAAAATATGTCCTTCAGTACCACACAAGCAGGACAAGCATGCCTAGGGAAATCTGCCATTATACAAGCACTCCAACTTTTTTCTTTTTTTGGCACATAGAAAATGCTTCACTAAAATATCTCCCACTAAAATGGCACTTAGTTCTAAAAGTTTTATCCTTCGTTTAAAAAAAAATATGACCTATGACCAAAAGATACAGTATTTCTCTATCACTGAGCACATGCTTAATACTCGCTTAGATCTGATGCATGTTCTCTCTCCCCTGATTGTCTTATGTGATATTCCTTGCTTGGGATGAGATGAGGGAAAGAAGGAAGGCTTATATTTAAACAAGCAAGATTTAATAACAAATCAATGATTTCCTAAAACTTGCACACATTAGATGTCTGACCTATGAACTGTCTTATTTAAGAGCATTGTGCTCATATGTTCATGTGAATATGGATTGATTTTGCAAGTCCTTGAAAGCTTACTCCTCTCTAGGGAGCTACATTTTGGCCTTGAGTAAGAGATTTGGGGATGTCATTAACAATGCAGTCTTTTTCTGATAACTACTTCAGGTGTTCTGGTCTAGTAAAAGACAACCCAAGGGAGATGCAATCATCATGGTGTGCTTTATGCATGCAGTAAAATTCTGTTGGAGTTTGAGATCTTAGCAAAATACCACTTCCTGTTTTTGAGGGAAAAATGGCATAAAAAGTCATATAAAAAGACTCATAAGGCTCTTGGACATCAAATAACTCTTACAAAACACAGTTTTAATGAATTAAGTGTAAATGAATCAGAAACATGTGGGTTGAATTTCAGTTGAAATACCCATGGGCTTAAAAATTAAAAAAAAAAAGAATTGCTTGGCAAACAGTCATGTGCATTTTACTGAGCTCAAGTCTTTTGGGAAAAAAAGAAAGAAAGAAAAAGAGAACAGCCTTGATTTGGTTGACTGAATTAAAAAAATATTGATGTAGACTTTATTTATTTGTTTTAAAATTCTATAAAAGTCATATTGAAAGTATAATTTTTTTTCCTTGGGTGCATGATTCATTTATGTTAGAGTATTTTTCAAGTATAGTAACATTTTGATTTACCAGAACCCTAAGTAATAGTTGTCTTTTCAAGAGAAAAATTCACAGCCAAAGGAAAAAACTAAAAAACAACAGTTCAATTCAAGTTCATTAGAACTGAGGTAAAGAAATCACAGTGGTCATTCAGTTCACTAAGAAGATTCTAAATCCAAAAGCACAGTGAACCTAGTTAACTAACCACTGGGCAAAATCCTAGAAAAACAGCCAGGCAGGGGCCAGAGCTCCAAAGATAAAGAAACTAGAAATAAGTGGAAAAACCTGTGCTTTGAGAAAAAGATTTGAGATAAGAAATGACTTACAAGAAAAAATATAAACACAGAGGTTGAAACGCTGTAAAGGATGGTTGAAGGCAGTTAACTTAGGAAGCAGGGGCATCAGGAGTTGGAAGACTGGAAAAGAGAAAAGCAGAGAAACTAGTAATGGTCAAAATAATACCTTTCTATGAATATAGATGTTAATCTAGATATAAACATGAGTTAACCTACCAGCTTCTGCATAGATGAAGCTATAATATGATTCTTTATACCTAGGAATAGCTTAGGTTTAGGTATAGTGGAACACTGAATTATAGATTCAAAGTGCTTATTATATGGCTATTTGCTTAAATATAACACATTTACATTCATATTAGATATATTCATAATTTGGAGGCGTGAATAATTTAAATTGTGAGACCCTGGAAGACTGGGATAACTACATTTCTGACAGAGGAAAGTGCATTTTAGCAGAAATAAAAAAAAATCACATAGTAAAGAGCAGAGTTAGAATATCACCCTTTTCAAGTCTAGGGTAAAAGAAAACCCATGTTCCTTTGACTGTTCTAACTAAACTACATGTTTAGTTTGTTCTTTTCCCCATCACTGTTAAATTAATGAACAACTTCATTTAGAAACAAAGTTAGTCTATAAAGACTCTCTAAAAGTCATTTGTCCCCAGACAAACTAATAGTACTAATAATTTGTAGATATTCAACTCTCTTACAGGAAAGGTTAGTAAGAGTTTGGAATTCAGAGCTAAAAAAAATCTCCTGATTATCCATTTATTAGTTGATGGACATTTAGGCTGTTTCCATTTCATAGCTATGGGAACACAGCAGCAGTAAGTATGGATAAGAAAGTGTCTCATTAGAAGGGTATACAATCTTTACATAATGTTAATCCGTCTACTGAATAAAACTGGAAGTCCAAAAATATTTCTGAAATGACATTTCTCCTTTATTTATTCAACATAAACAAAAGGGAATGAAAACTTCTACTATTTTTTCAAGAAAAGTACGAAGTTTGGTTTTAAGACTATTGCTACTACTTGCAAATATATGAGCCCATGTCATCATTCATATCATTAGTTGTATCTCAGATTTCAAGTTTTCTATGTGTTTATATGTCCTACATCCAACATGAGTAGTTTTCACCAATGGAGTCTTTCTATCTAGTTACAGAAAGCAGTTAAAACAAACAGTGATAGCCTGTGCTGTTTTTATAATTTGCCTTTGAGGTTCTAAGATCAATATAACTTATACATAAAACTAGTGGATTTCCAGAAAGCTTCTTCATGTATCCATAGTTTGGCTTATCCAGTCATGGCCCTCTCCTCTTGCCAATCTTTGCATCCTTAACCCAAGCGTATGCACCTCTCAATTCATGTCTCCCATGCTCTACTATGACCTATAATTGAAATTTTTTTCTTTTCCATCTCTGCTTGATAGTTTTATGTCAACTTGACACAAACTACAGTCTTCTGAGAGGAAGAAATGTCAACTGAGAAAATGTCTCCATGAGAGCAGGCTACGGGCAAGCCAATAGAGCATTTTACTAATTAGTGATTGATGTAGAAAGGCCCAGCTAATTGTGAGTGATCCTCCACTTGGGCTGGTGGTCCTACATTCTATAAGAAAGTAGGCTGAACAAGTCATGAAGTGCAAGCCAGTAAGCAGCACTCCTCCATGACTTCTGTAACATTTCGTGCCTCCATGTTCCTGCCCTGTTTGTGTTCCTGACCTAACATCCTTCAACAATGGAATCATATGTGGAAGTGTAAGCCAAATAAAGCCTTTCCTACCCATTTCTTTTGCTTCCTAAGTAGGACAACATCTACCCTTCCTTTTTGGTAAACCTTCCTCCAGTACCTCATTCCCCTACATGCTTGAACCTTTCTTCTCCTTGAATTCTTCCTTCCCACTTTCATTCATCTGTATTTTACTATCTGCTTTCTTTGAGGCACTGTCCATGGGGTCATTTGTAGTTTGTTTGATTTCCTGTGTACTCCAATTTAAGCATAGGGAAGATCTCAAATCCATATATGAGAGAGAATATAAGGTGCATGTCTTCTTGTACTTGTGTATCCTCATTATAATCTTTCCATCTCCATCCATTTACTTGTAAATTTCATGGTTTTGTTTTTCTTTACAGATGATTAATATTCCATTGTGTCGATGGATCACATTTTCCTATCTATTCACCACTGGATGGACACCTTGATTGACCCCATCTCCTAAGTGTTCTGAACTGGGCTGCAATAAATATGGATATATCCTTGTGCTCATTATGAATGATGTTTAAATTATAACATTCATGTTATAGGTGAATGCATTTAAATCATGAAAGAAACATAACATTATTAGTGAATATATGTGCACATATGTATGTGTGTGTTTATGTTAGGGTTGAAAATATGGTTAACAATTCAAATTAAAATGGTGTCAGGTGTATTCATTCAGACTTGTAATCATAGCTCTCAGGAGGTTAAGGCTAGAAAATTAATCTGAGTGTATGATTATTATTGGGTACAGTAGTGAGTTTTTGATAGCCTGAGCTGCAGAATGAGACTCTTATTATTAAAAATAAAAACCAAAATAGAATTATTCTATGTGGATATTTCATGTACGCTCACCTCTCATTTTCTTTATTCAAAATTGCGTTCTGAAAAAATTTCAATTCTTTTGGTACAACAGGAATGGAACCAAATCTCAATTGTATGCAAATTCCTGATATTCTCCCTTAAGCATCAGGGACAGTTCATCTGAAAAGTGCATCTCAACTTACCTCAGAGCTTTTTAAGAACTTGATCCTTAAGAACACCTGTTGGTAACATTGCTTGCTGTTCTCTCTGCTGTATTTTCTCTCTTTTGGATGCTGTTTCACCCAGCTGCTGCTGATTAGAAAAACAAAGCAAATCCTTCTCATGGATGCTGGTCTCTGAAGAAAGTCATAGGAAACACAGAGCCAAAGTACACTATAAGCCTTTTTGTTTTAACCCAGGGGGCCCACTACACTATACTCCCCTTGACTGCAAAACCACAGGAATGTATTCATATCACTAACCACAAGAGAGGACTTTGTGTATGAATTTGGGGAGATCATGAGCAGAATATGAATCCTTATTTTTTTCAAAAAATTTTAAAAGTCATATGTATTTGAAACAGGGCATTAAAAGATTATCAGCCATAGAAAATGAATAATAGGGTAAGTAATAAGGGATGAGACCTTTCCTGGAAGTTACTATTTTTAGCAAAAGAGATTTTTTAATTCTATACACAAATGATTATATACAATAGAGAACAGACCAATGCAAGAATTCAAAAGCATACATAAACTGTAGAACTAGGTGAGCCCAAGTCTGCAAATAATTATTAACTTGTGTTTTAGAATGTTACATATGCATTTATTTATGTGTGCTTAATATATTTAATATGTATAACATTCAAACAATAATTAAGAACATTAAACTTGTTTTATTGTTTAAATGTTTATAAAATGAGCTATGGAATGTAGATGTAACCAACCGTCTTATTAAATAAGAAACACAGAACCAATGCAAAGAAGAAAGCCAAGAGATCAGAGCTAAGAGCCTTACCCATCTGCTGCAGCTAACCTCTTCAGGCAAGAGACCTACTTCCTGTGTTTTTGTCTTTATATAGACTTTCTGTTCTGCCTTCTCCTTGGTTAGAAACCCAACCACATGACTGCCTTGTCATTGCCTGTATGTACAGCCCTCCAGGTCTTCTATGGTATTGAGATTAAAGGCATGTGTCTCCAATGCTGGCTGTATCCTTGAACACACAGAGATTTACCTAGCTTTGCCTACCAAGTGCCGGGATTAAAGGCTTGCACTACCACTGCCCAGCTTTTGCTGTGGCTCTAATAGCTCTGACCCCAGGCAACTTTATTTATTAACATACAAATCACATTTTAGTACAAATAAAATATCACTTTAATGGAAGCACAAACAGAAGGCATTTCCAGAATCTTAATTACTTTTAAAGGAACTAAATTTATGTTTATCTTAGTACTATAATATGCTTCTTATGCTTTCCTTTGTGTCTTACAGTAAAGATTTCTCAAACATGGCAAATATTTTGTGCTAAATGAAATATGTATAATAGTTCATATTCATAAACATTTCTCAGGACTAGAGACAAAGTTCAATGGGTTAAATGTTTGATGTCCAAGTTTGAGGACTTGAGTTTGTATCTCCAGAACCCATGCATAGGTGGAATATACCTGTAGCCTTAGTGCCATCATAGTCAAAATGGGAGCTCTGGAGCTCATGAAGCAACCTCATCTCAAAAAAACATATTTGGAGAGTGACAAAGAAATATAGTTGAAGCTAATCTCTAGCTTTCCATCTGTTCATGCACAGCTGAAGCAGATGGACACACACACACACACACACACACAAACACACATGTGCACAAATCTCCAACTAAAACCTAAAATTTCTTAGTTTTAAGATTCAAGATGTAACTTTGAAATACCTCTCAGATCTTATTATTCTTCTGTCTCTATAAACACTTCCCACTACTGAACTTTGTAATGTTTCCAAAATGAACCAAGAAATTTCCCCAAAAAATGAAAGTCTATTTAATAGTAATAATAATATAGTAGTGCTTTCTTTTCTAAGGTGTTAAATTTTATGACTTTGGTTATTTATACCCACCCACAAACCAAAAACATTAACTAGAAAACTCTAGAAACATAAAATAATCATGTTTTAAGTTGTATGCCATTCTGCATGGTGAGATAACACCTTTCTAAATCATATTTGTTTTCTCAGGATGTGGACCAGTTATCCATTCAACATTTCCATGCCCCATATGTTTTTCACGCATTAATCATTCAGTATCAATCACAATGCTATATGCAAATAATTTTCATTTTAGTTAATAATAGACTCAAAGTAGAAAAGCAATCATATTGGCAATTTAGATATGCCTTGAAGCTGTGAAGCAGGCCATTGGAGTTGTAAGATAAGAACACAAAAACATGCCTTAAGAAAGCATACTCAGCAGGGCAGCAGTAATGCATACCTTTAATCCCAGCACTTGGGAGGCAGAGCCAGGCAGATCTCTGTGAGTTCGAGGACAGCCTGGTCTACAGAGCGAGATCCAGGACAGGCACCAAAACTACACAGACAAACCTTGTCTTGAAAAAAAAGAAAGAAATCAAGCATATTCATATACTTACTATATCTCTTGTCCTATCTTATTATGAATCACTATGATATCTTACTGTGCCTAGTGCATAAATAAAACTATCATAATTATGCATATATGTAAATAAAAGTGTAGGTGATTTAACTTATAAGAGCTAGTTGGGAACAAGCTTAAGCTAAGGTCAAGCTTTCATAATTAATAAGAAGTTTCTATGTCATTATTTAGGGGTTAGTGGTGCAAAGAAAGTCCAAAAAGAAAGACTTGCTACACTGGACAATCAATGAGAGGCCTAATTATACAATGCATTCTGATCATCTTTACCTACTCCCCTCCCACTCTTCCTGTATCTACTCTCCTTACGCGTACCTTCATATTCACTCATCTTCAAGGTTTTGTTTTCTTTTTCTCCCCCCATCAAGTCCAGGTTGTTTTCTTCAACGAGTCTTGAGAGTGGGGCTCACCCTGGTTTGTGGTTGACCTCAAACCAGGGGTTCCTTCATTAAAGAAACTGACTCTCCTTCTCCCAGAAGCTATCAAATGCCAGTACAACTTCAACTAGTGTTGCAATCTCATACCTACCTTTCTCCCTCCTTGCTGTGATTTTTGTCTGGCTGGAGCTTATACCGGCCCCTTCCATGCTGTCACAATTGCTCTGAGTTCATATGTGCATCTTCCCTATGTGGAAAACACTGTTTCCTTGATGTTATCTGTAGCTGAAAGTTTTCCTGGTCCTGTCTGGCTCCCATGGCCCTGCAGTCCACAGCCACTCAGACCCAAGTAAACACACAGAGGCTTATATTAATTAAACTGCTCAGCCATTAGCTCAGGCCTACCACTGACTAGCTCTTGCACTTAAACTCAGCCCATTTCTGTTAATCTGTATGTTACCACATGTTCCGTAGACTTACCTGTGTGCCATTACATGCTGCTCCCTGGATGACAGGCTGGCATCTCCTCATTCTGCCTTCCTCTTCCCAGAATTTTCCTTGTTTGTTTATCCCGCGTATACTTCCTGCCTGGCTTCAAGACAGCTCTATTATTTATTTCCTCATATAAAAATACAGCAGATCAGATTATGATGTCTCTAACCACATAGAATGCTTATCAATGTTAAAAGTGAGTTAATAATCTTTGTTTTCTTCTTTAATCAGGCCCTCTGATACCTTACATTTACTTAAAACACTATGGTGTAAGTAATATAAAAATAGCTGCTTTTTAAAGATGAGGAAGTTAATGATCCACAGAGGTTAAATATCAAAGCTTTCCAAAATTGTATAGTTAATATATAGCAAAGCTTAATATGGGCTTGAACCTGATGACATTCTGATATTACAGCCTTTTGATGTACCTTCAGAATCATCCAGTAGTAGAAGAAAAAAGCCCTTTCCAGTTGTATAGGTCATTTTAAGCAGAATTTCAAATAGCATCACAATCTGGCTCTTCCATATTAGAATACAACACCCTTGTGGCAAACTTTAGCCTCCAAGAATTTGGGTGATAGGAGTTGTAGGAGAGCTTCTCTTGAGAAGATTTCTTGCTGATAAGTTGGTGCCATGCAGGAGGCTGTTCAGCACATCACAGGAAGTTCAGTAAAGTATATTAAAATGTTTCTAAACAACTTGCCTAAATATTAGTCACAGAGAAATGGGAGAGAAGGCTAGAAGGCAGCATGTTCTCCGTTTTCCCAAAGTGATGAAAGGATCTAAGAGTCTCTTTGTCATCCATGTGGTTAGAGACATCATAATCTGATCTGCTGTATCATTTGGATGTGTCAACTCCCCACAGATGTCAGGGAGAGTGTTTGGATCCTGATAAGACAGTTACTGGTTTAGTATGGGCTACCCAAGTCAAAATCAAATCTCTTCCATGTTTGAAGCAAATATTGGAACAACATGAGAGAAACAGTGTACCTATAAAGATCAGGGACATGACAATGTGACTCCAGGACAAGATATCATAAAAGGAGCCTTTTGCAGTAGGAATAACATAAATAAAGAAGATCAAGTGTTTACAATGGTTCTTTGAGGAAAGAGAGAGGATTCTTCTGTTGGCACTACATGAAACTGATTTTAATCACTGTAATGGGGGACTTAGATGCTTTGTGAAAAGAATATTCTATAATAGAACATTTACAGGGAAAATTGTTAGTTTTTTTTTCTTTGTGACTAGAAAGTCACATAAAAAGAAAACTCAAGTAATATGGTGGCCTCGGGATAATTGCCATTTGATGAAAGAAAAGGTGGGTGTCAGACAGAGCTGTTCAGTGGATGAGCTGACACCCATCAAGTTTAGTTTGCTGCAGCACTGTCTCCTGTTGTAAGGTACCAAAATTCAAAGATGTAACCACAAAATAAATATTAAAAAAATCTCTAACAATCACACTAGTACTGCACCTTGATGAAAGCAAAATGTTGAGTCAGCTTGAAAATAAATCTATTCCTCTATAATTTATTTTTTCCACACTACTACCCCAAAATTTTCTGTGAGTTTGAAATATTTCTTTATTGAACTTATATTCTGTCAAAGGAGTATTATATAAGAAATATGAGCAGATAATTATGAGTAATATATAACTGATTTTTGACATTGATGTTCTACATTTTAAGATAGCATAATCATTCCTAATAGGTAAGCAGTTAATTTACTACTTATTACATCTACAATTATGTAAATATATAGTCTGCTATATCTAAAACTAATAAGGCAAGAAAGCCCTCATCAGAATCAAACAAATCTACATAATTTTTAATCTCTTTATATTATCTTAAATTATATATGTTTAATAGCAAGTGAGAGAGTGATTGTGTACATGTGTGTATGTGCATGTGTACAGATGTGTGTACATGCATCCTTGAAAGCAGGAAGAACTGGATTGCCTGGTGTGGGTTGTGGGCCTCCTGGCATGGATGCTAAGAACAGAAGTCATATTCTCAGCAAGATTAGAATGAGCTTTTAACCCCTGATGCATCACACCAGTCTCCAACACTACATAAATAAACAATAAAAAGAACAGCAAGAAACAAACATAAAAATAATATTCTTGGTTTAGGTGTCCTAAACTTAGCATTTCCTATAAGATCTTTATCAGGTCATCTGAATCAAATGGACCTAATTTCTGCATTAACTGGACTCAATTGGATAATAGAATTTGTCGTTTGAAATTCAAAGACCCAGACAATTATAAAGCAATGTCCTAGTTACTTTGTATCTTTATTTATTTATTTATTCATTCATTCATTCATTCATTCATTCATTCATTCATTCATCTTTATCAGAACTCATACAGCCCAGGCTGGCCTTGAACTTTCTGTGTAGCCCAGGATCACCTTTAACTGCCAATCTTCCTGCTTCTACCTCAATAGTGATGGGATTATAGATGTGTATCACACTAGAGTAATAGGAATATGTAGCCAAATTTCTAAGCAGTCTTATTAACTAAAAAACATGGAGCCAAATATAGGGGTGAAAGCCTCAGAGATCAGGGAAATAGTGAGAGCCACCAGCTAACCTTAACTCACCATGCTGTAACTTCCAAAGAGCTACTTCCTGTCTACCCACACCTTTATTGCCTTTCTATTCTGCTCTTTCATTGGCTCTTAGCCTAGCTACCTCAATTCCTTGTCACTGCCTATCTGGCTACACCGCCCTCCAGGTCTCTATAGTTGGTCCTGCGATTAAAGGCATGTATCACTATGATTTGCTGTGCCCTACTGTGTCCTTGAACACACAGAGAACCTGCCTGCCAAGTGATCAGATTAAGGGAGGGTGTGTGCTACCACTGCCTAACTTTTGAGTTAATAGCTTGCTATTTCCTCTGATCTCCAGGTAAACTTTATTTATTAACATACAAATAAAATATAGCTGCAGGAATGAACTACACTAGAGTGTTGAGGTCATAGGTGTGAACCACACTGCAGTGATAAGGTCACAGGTGTGAACCATGCTAGAGTGGTGGGGTAACAGGTGTGAACCACACTACAGGTTTATGTACTGCTACTGAGTAACCCCCACCCCAGGCTTCAGGTGTACTAGGTAGGCCAGAAATCAAATGAGCTCTATTCCCATCTTCTCCTTCAATCTTGAACAAAAAATATTAATTGCATTGTTTAGAAAATTATAATTAATTTTAAGCCTTATATTTAAATAGATTTCCAAAAGTTTCTAATTATAAAAGGCAGCTTACATATTACATGTAAAGTATAAGTATAAAGGAATTGGAATAAATGTTGTAGAATACTATTTTAAGATATGTTACATTTGTTTACACTGTGGAGTATTGTTTAATGATGCAAAGATGTGTTGCATTATTTTATTTGTTTAACTCTGTGAAGCTGTGTTACTTTGCCTGTCTAAAACACTTGATGGTCAAATAAAGAGCTAAATGGCCAATCGCAAGGCAGGAGAAAGGATAGGTGGGACTGGCAGGCAGAGGGAATAAATAGAAGGAGAAATCTGGGTGAAAAGAAAAGAAAGAACAAGAGAACAAGGAGTGGAGGCAAGGGGCCTGTGGTGGTATTGTGTTCCCCAGAATATTGTGCACCCTAATAAACTTATCTGGGGTGAGAGACAGAATAGCCACTAGATACAAAGGCTAGAAAATGGTGGTGCTCACACCTTTAATCCTAGCATTCCTGAGACAGAAATCCCTCTGGATCTCTGTGAGTTCAAGGCCTCATTGGAAACACCAGGCATGGAGATTTACACCTTTAATGCCAAGAAGTGAGCCTTTAATCCCAGGAAGTGATGGCAAACACAGAAAGATATATAAGGCGTGAAGACCAGAAACTAGAAGCCTTTGGCTGGTTAAGGTTTCAGGGTTTGGAGCAGCAGTTCAGCTGAGATTCATTCTGGATGAGGACTCAAAGGTTTCCAGCCTGAGGAAACAGGATCAGCTGAGGAACTGGTGAAGTGAGGTGACTGTGGCCTGTTCTGTCTCTCTGATCTTCCAGCGTTCACCCCAATACCTGGCTTAGGTTTGATTTTATTAATAAGAACTTTTAAGATTCATGCTAAAGGGCCAGCTACCCAACTACACAAACAGCAATGGAGAAAGAAAGAAAGAAATATTATAAAGAAATAGAAAAAGGTAAAAGCCCAGAGGCAAAAGGTAGATGTGATAATTTAAAGTTAAGAAAAGTTGATTAGAAACAAGCCATGCTAAGGTCAGGCATTTATACATAATATTAAGCCTCCATGTGCAATTTATTTGGAAGCTGAGTGGCAGGGCCCCCAAAAGAGCAAGAAAACAACCAACAACAATAAATTCCAACACTTTTACTTCTGTGTTCTTATAGGAAGAAAGACTTTCATTTCTGTGCCCAGACTCTTTGCCATCAATTAAGAAAATAACTTACCAGTCCTACCAAGAAATGAACCTCATCAGATCATGACAGTTAAACTTCTGAGTAGAGTACTAAACCAATAGTCAACACATCCTGAAAAGAGATCTGGAGATGAAGGCAGAGCAGAAGGAAAGGGAACTGCTGAGACAGGGCTCAAGCAAACACAGCTCTGCTTCCAATTCATTTTCATAAAATCAACAAGTATAGTAGACTGCAGGGTTCCAGAGACAGCCTAGAGAATGCTCCTTCTTGGAAACAGAAACTGACTAGATACCAAGCTCACTTTCTTCCTAACTTGTATACTTGTCAATGAGAATGAAGTTGGGTCATGGGAGGTAACTTATCTCTCTGACATTATTGTATTTTCACAGTGAAGGCCATTTTATGGGAATTTATATTTCATGATGCAGAAGATTTATATTATTCCAATGAATGAGATAATCACATATAAATGAGCTCACTTCATGTATATAGGTTTGAGTCAATGATTTAGAACTTAAACTGAGTTATTTATTTGTCTTACAAAAGTTATAGTACAAGAAATGTGTTAAGAAGCTGTAACAAATATGGGGGATTCAAATGATCACCTATTATAACTTACACATCATAACTTTTGGGTTTTATAATTCTACATTAGAAATTATCAATAGCCATTTTAATGGACTGAACATACATAACCTAAAATATTAATACCACATAATTAGTGAGATATAATCTAAAATTTTGTGATATTGTACCTTCTCATTAAGGTGAGAAAAATGTTCACGGAATTAGAAGGGAATGTGCTCCTTTCTTGGGCAGCCAAACCCTTTACTTTAAGTAGAATATTTCCCATGAAGGGATTATTTATGCAAATGCATAATTATTATGGTTCTGAAATTTGCCATGCCATTAGAACTAATTCACAAGCAGTTTCTTCAATCTATAATTTACCATTATATGGATGATATCTTACTGGCTGATTCAGACACAAAAAACTTTAGAAAAAGTATTTAATGAAGTAAAGAGAAATATGACTTGTTGGAGATTACAAACTGCTCCTGAAAAAAATACACATAAGAAGATTCTATTAAGGAGGGTTTATATGAGCGAGAATTGTTGGGACCAAGGTTGGATAAAGCACAGGGACAAATAGCCAAACGAATGGAAACACATGAACTATGAACCAAAGGCTGAGGGGCCCCCAACTGGATCAGGCCCTCTGAATAGGTGAGACAGTTGATTGGCTTGATCTGTTTGGGAGGCATGTAGGCAGTGGTACCAGGTCCTGGGCTCGCTGCATGAGATAGCTGTTTGAAACCTGGGACTTATACAGGGACGCTTGGCTCAGTCTGGGAGGAGGGGACTGGACCTGCTTGGACTGAGTCTATCAGGTCAATCTCAGTCCTCAGGGGTGGCCTTGATCTGGAGGTGGTGGGAATGGGGGGTGGGCTAGGGGGAAGGGGAGGGGGGCAGGAAGGGAGAAAACAAGGGAATCTGTGACTGTTATGTAGAACTGAATAGTATTGTAAAATAAAAGAAAAAAAAAGAAGATTCTATTAATTATTTAGGATATAATATAGGTTTTCAGAAAATTCAAACAGAAAGTACAAATCAAGAGAGATAAATTATAAACTCTTAATGGTTTTCAAAAATTACTGAGAGATATTAACTGTCTGTGGTCCACAATTGAATGAACTACTCAAGAACTAAGTAATTTATTTCAAATCTTACAAGGTGATAAGGATTTAAATAGTCCAAGAAAACTATCAGATGAGGCTGAGAGAGAATTGGCTCTGGTAGAAAAGAAATTACAGGATATACATGTAGATTGCTTAGATCATGAGCTTGATTGTATCCTAGTCATTCTGCCTACTACTCATTCTCCTAGAGGAATTCTTATGCAGAGAGAATATAACTATCTTAGAGGGGACATATTTACCACACAAACAGAGTAAAACAATAAACATTGATGTAGAAAAGTTTTCTAAACTGATCCTGAAAGGAAAATTGAGACTTTGTCAATTAGCAGGAATAGATCCAACAGAAATTGTGGTACTTTTTACTAATGGGAGCTAGGTTGTGGAATGTGGTAGTTTGAATTAAAATGGCCCAAAAAGGGAGTGGCACTATTAAGAAGTGTGGCCTTGTTGGAGGACATGTGTTACTGTAGAGGTGGGCTTGGTGTCTCATATATGCTCAAGCCAAACCCAGTGACAGTCTAGTTCCTGCTGCCTATATACAACATGTAGCAGCTCCTTCTCCAGCACCATGTCTGTCTGCATGCTGCCATGCTCCATGCCATGATGATAAAAGACTAAACCTCTGAAACTCTAAGCAGTAACCTCAAATAAATATTTTTCTTTATAAGAGTTATTGTGGTCATATTGTTTCTTCACAGCAATAGAAAACCTAAATAAGACACTCTTGTTTCTTGCTTATGACTGGGCTTAGCTTTAATTGTTTTGACAGCTAAGCAGAAATTTCACACACACACACACACACACACACACACACACAAAATACCAAACATAACATCTAGCTTCATTGGATTTAAAACTAATTAGGGAGAATTATTTGGGCTATTAATTTTAATATAAAAATATGAACACAAACTTAACTTTCAAAGGATTTACTTAGAGCATATCGTGACCCAATTTAGACTGCAGAAATTTACAAAGCCTCTCGTAGTTTCTCTGTGAGGAGAAATATGGCAATGAGATATAATTTGGTAAAAGGAAACACAAAGTGGTCTAGCTTATGTCCATGGGTTGTTTTATGTACTCCACATAAACATTTTGTAATGCATTTGTGTGGAGACATCTTCTTATTTGTTATTGCTATTCTGGTATTTTAAATAAAAAATATTGGAGAATGCATGTTTGTTACTCATACTGCATTGTTATAACTCACACCAAATAATAGCCACTGCGTAAAATCTTTAGAATGTGTTATAAAATGTGAACTTTTATTGAGCAGAATTAATTGATCATTGTCAGATTTCATGATTGGCGAAAAAACAGAGCTTTTGTTTCTTTGGTTATATATTTTTCCTTGATTGTCTAATGAAAACAGGGTACTAAAATCTACTAAAATTTTAAGTCAAATAATTTAATAGGTGAACTTAATTTCATGACAAGAAGTACAGGAGAAAATAAAAGAACCACTAATATTATTATATAAACACATATCTAAGAAGGTAATTAGAGTTTTGCTGATGATGGTTTCCATATTTTTATCCTGCAAAAAAATATATGAATTTAGAGCTCTTCAAGCAAAATCCAACTTTCAGATCTCCTAAGGGATAAAAATTCATTAAAAGAACAATGATGTTTCATTTGATGATCAGCACAGATGGAAGTGTCTAAGACTAGCAGGGCAATAAATTGTTTAAGAGCTGAATTAGATTGTAGAATCTCAACAGAAACTATGAAACACACACACACACACACACACACTCCCCAGCCATATACATTAATTTTCTAAATGTCTTTCCTTGATTATAAACATGCTGAAGGCAAACTCGGCAGTGACTGCCATGCTGCGTTCTTTGCCTCTCATCTCATCCTTCTTCTTTGTGCAGCCACCACCCCAAAGGCTCTTCTGAAAGAATCCCACCCTCTGTGAAGTATAGGTTTCATTTATACTTTCAGTGTTCCTTAAGATGCTTTATACTTCATGCTTCTGACTGTACTGTACTTGCTATCTTCATGGTTTTTTTTTCTGTCTTTCTCAAAGCTATAGGACAGCAGGACTATATCTTATTAATGTCTGAATCCCATTGCTGCTGTGGGATGATGTATATGCCAAATTACTCTGATTGGTCAATAAATAAAACACTGATTGGCCAGTGGCTAGGCAGGAAGTATAGGCGGGACTAACAGAGAAGAAAAAAAAGAACGAACAGGAAGGTGGGAGGAGACACTGCCATATGCCGCCATGACAAGAAGCATGTGAAGACGCTGGTAAGCCACAAGCCACGTGGCAAGGTATAGATTTATGGAAATGGATTAATTTAAGATATTAGAACATAACAAGACCCCAGCCACTGCCATACAGTTTGTAAGCAATATAAGTCTCTGTGTTTACTTGGTTGGGTCTGAGCGGCTGTGGGACTGGCAGGTGATAGAGATTTGTCCTGATTGTGGGCAAGGCAGGAAAACTCTAGCTACACATTGCTGTATCTTGTCCTGAGGAACTCCCAGACACCAAAACCAAGTATGTAAATTATTGAAGCAGTAAGGAAATGTGAAAATAATATTATTGCTGAGGTAGCTCGTCCATTTTCAGAAAAAAAAAGATATTTGCTAAATTGAAAGACTAACAACCAAAACAACTTAATTCTATGGTTTTCACCTTTTTATTTACAAATGCTTCCAGGAAAATTGCTCTCTTCAGAGCTCAGGGAACCCCAAGGAAAAGGAGGTTGAAAGTGTGAGAGCCAGAGAAGATGGAGGACACCAGGAGAACAAGGCCCTCTAAATCAACTGAGCAAAGCTCATAAGAACTCACAGGGACTGGAGCAGCAACCACAGGTCCTACACAGGTCCGCAACAGGTCCTCTGCATATATATTATAGCTTTCAGATAACTACTTTTATGGGATATCCAAGTATGTGAATAAGTGGGTCTCTGATTTTTTTAATTTAATTTAATTTTATTTTACAATACAATTAAGTTCTACATATCAGCCATGGATTCCCTTGTTCTCCCCCCTCCCGCAACCCTCCCCTTCCCCCAGCTCACCCCCCATTCCCACCTCCTCCAGAGCAAAGCCTCCCCAAAGGACTGAGATCAACCTGGTAGACTCAGTCCAGGCAGGTCCAGTCCCCTCCTCCCAGGCCGAGCCAAGTGACCCTGCATAAGGCCCAGGTTTCAAACAGCCAACTCATGCAATGAGCACAGGGCCTGGTCCCACTGCGTGGATGCCTCCCAAACAGATCAAGCCAATCAACTGTCTCACCCATTCAGAGGGCCTGATCCAGTTGGGGGCCCCTCAGCCTTTGGTTAATAGTTCATGTGTTTCCATTCGTTTGGCTATTTGTCCCTGTGCTTTATCCAACATTGTTCTCAACAATTCTCGCTCATATAAACCCTCCTCTTTCTCACTAATTGGACTCCCGGAGCTCCACCCGGGGCCTAGCCATGGATCTCTGCATCCAGATACCTCAGTCATTGGATAGGGTTTCTAGCACAACAATTAGGGTGTTTGGTCATCCCATCACCAGAGTAGGTCAGTTTGAACTGTCTCTCGACCATTGTCAGCAGTCTTTTGTGGGGGCATCTTTGTGGATTTCTGTGGGCCTCTCTAGCACTTTGCTTCTTCCTATTCTCATGTGGTCTTCATTTACCATGGTCTCCTATTCCTTGTTCTCCCTCTCTGTTCTTGATCCAGCTGGGATCTCCTGCTCCCCCAAGCTCCCTTTCCCTTGACCCTCGCCCTTCATTCCCCCCACTCATGTCCAGGTTGTTCATGTAGATTTCATCCATTTCTTCATCATTGGGTGATCTCTGTGTCTCTGTCTTTTGGTTAGTTTGGATAAGGGCTTGTCTATCTTGTTGATTTTCTCAAAGAACCAACTCTTTGTTTCATTAATTTTTTGTATTGTTCTCTTTGTTTCTATTTTATTGTTTTCACCTCTCACTTTGATAATTTCCTGGCATCTAGTCTTCCTTGAAGACTTTGCTTCTTCTTGTTCTAGAGCTTTCAGGTGTGCTGTTAAGTCACTAGTGTGAGATTTCTCCAACTTCTTTATGTGGGCTTTTAGTGCTATGAATTTCCCTCTTAGCACCGCTTTCATAGTGTCCCGTAAGTTTGGGTATGTGGTGTCTTCATTTTCGTTGATCTCAAGGAAGTCTTTAATTTCTTTCTTTATTTCTTCCTTAACCCATTGGTGATTCAGTTGATCATTATTCAGTTTCCATGAGATTGTAGGTTTTTTGTAGTTTTTGTTGTTGTTGAAATCTAACTTTAAACCATGGTGGTCTGATAGAACATAGGAGGTTATTCCAATTGTTTTGTATCTGTTGAGATTTGTTTTGTGACCAAGTATGTGGTTGATTTTAGAGAAGGTTCCATGGGGTGCTGAGAAGAAGGTATATTCTTTTTTGTTAGGATGGAATGTTCTGTAGATATCTTTTAGGTCCATTTGAGTCATGACATCAGTTAACTCCTTTATTTCTCTGTTAAGTTTCGATTTGGGAGATCTGTCCAGTGGTGAAAGTGGGGTGTTGAGGTCTCCCACTATTAATATGTGGGGTTTTATATGTGGTTTGAGCTTTAGTAATGTTTCTTTTACATATGTGGGTGCCCTTGTGTTTGGGGCATAAATGTTCAGAATTGAAACTTCATCTTGGTGGATCTTTCCTGTGATGAGTATGTAATGCCCTTCTTGATCTCTTTTGATTGATTTTAGTTTGAAGTCTACTTTGCTGGATATCAGGATGGCTACACCCACTTGTTTCTTAAGACCGTTTAATTGGAAAGTCATTTCCCAGCCTTTAATTCTTAGGTAGTGTCTATCTTTGAATTTGAGATGTGTTTCTTGTATGCAGCAGAAAGATGGGTCCTGCTTTCGTATCCATTCTGTAAGCCTATGTCTTTTTATAGGTGAATTAAGTCTGTTGATATTAAGGGATATTAATTACCAGTGATTGTTCATTCCTGTTATTTTTTGGAGGTAGTGTGTGTGTACTTCTCTTCTTTGGGGTTTACTGCTGTGGCTTTATCTGCTGCCTGTGTTTTTGAGGGTGTATCTGACTTCCTTCGGTTGGAATTTTCCTTCTACTGCTTTCTGTAGGGCTGGGTTTGTGGATAAGTATTGTTTAAATCTGGCTTTGTCTTGGAATGTCTTGTTCACTCTGTCTATGATGATTGAAAGTTTTGCTGGGTATATTAGTCTAGGCTGGCATCCATGGTCTCTTAATGTGTGCATTACATCTGTCCAGGTCCTTCTGGCTTTCAAAGTCTCCATTGAGAAATCGGGTGTTATTCTGATGGGTTTGCCTTTATAAGTCACTTGGCCTTTTCCCTTAGCTGCTCTTAATATTCTTTATTCTGTACGTTTGTTGTTTAATTATTATGTGGCGAGGGGACTTTTTGGGGGGTCTAGTCTGTTTGGTGTTCTACAGGCTTCTTGTTTCTTCATAGGCATTTCCTTCTTTAAGTTGGGAAAGTTTTCTTCTATAATTTTGTTGAATATATTTTCTGTGCCTTTGAGTTGGTATTCTTCTCTTTCTTCTATCCCAATTATTTGTAGGTTTGGTCTTTTCATGGTGTCCCATTTTTCTTGGACATTTTGGGTCATGACTTTGTTGGCTTTAGTGTTTTCTTTGACTAATGAATCTATTTCTTCTACCGTATCTTCAATGCCAGAGATCCTCTCTTCCATCTCTTGCATTCTGTTGGTTATACTTGCATCTGAAGTTCCCAATCATTTACTCAGATTTTCTATTTCCAGCATTCCCTCTGTTTGTATCTTCTTCATTTTTTCTATTTCCCTTTTCAGGTCTTGGACTGTTTCCTTCATTTGTTTCATTGCTTTTTCATGATTTTCTTTCAGTGCTTTATTGTTTTCTTCCAGGACTTTATTGTTATTCTTCTACTTTATTTGTCCTTTCCTCTAGTTTTTTTATAGCGTTCTTCCCATTTTTTGTCTTTTCTTCTATACAAATCTCTATCTTCTTCATGATGTTATTCATAAGGCTGTTTTCTTCTGCTTCTTCCAATTTTTGATGTTCAGGTCTAGATGTTGGAGGAGGGCTAGGTTCTGGTGATGCTGTATTGCTCTTTATTTTGTTGTATGTACTTCTGCCTTGACATCTGCCCATCTCCTTGTGGTTTGTTCTTGGTCTTATCAGCACACTTGGTTCAGACAGAGCTGACAGATTCAGGAACTCTCTCTCTCTTGTCCAGATAGGAGCTCTCTTGTCCAAATGGGAACTCCAGGGCAGGATGGGCACTCTTGTCCAGAAGGGAAGTCCAGGGCAAGATGGGAGCTGGGGGCCAGTCTCTAAGTCTCAGCAAGTGGCTGGGGTCTAGGGAGGATGGGTGTGGGGTCAGGGCGTGGAGATTGCAGGGTCTGCCAGGGGTCTTGGAGAAGGGGATCCTTCCCAGTAGGGCTAGAAGGTAACCTACCAGGTGGCCAGAACCTGGGGCCAAGTTGGGCAGGTCTTCCCCAGAGTGGCTGATGCCCAGGGATGGGGTGTCTATGCTGAGCTCGGGCACTCACCTCTGGTCCAGAAGGGAAGTCCCGGGTCTCTGATTTTTGTGGCTTCTCTTAGCTTCTTTTACTTCTGTTGGTCTGCCTTGTCCAACCTCTATGTAATGGTTTTTATTTTACGTTATTAGTTGTATTTTGTTGTTTTATCTTAGAAGCCTGTTCTTGTCCAACAAGAGACAGAAAGGGTGTATATGCAGATGAGAGGGAAGGTGGGGAGGAATCTGTAGGCATAGAGGGAGGAGAAACTGTAATCAGGGTATATTGAGTGAGAAAAGAGTCTATTTTCAGTAAACAGGAAAAATGAAATTTAACTGTATGAATAAAGGAGATACTTACAGTGAGGTAAATGTTGCTTATGATTCACTTATATAATTAGATAAAAAGCAGAGAAAATTTTCATTGTACTCATCCAGCCAGTTAATGTATGAAAATGATATTAAGTTACTGTCTTATTTAGAATTTCTATTGCTGTGAAGATACGCCATGGTCACAGCAACTCTGATGAAGGAAAAACTTTAATTGGGAGTGGCTTACAGTTGAGAGGTTTAGTCTATTGTCCTCTTGTCAGGAAGCAGGCAACATGCAGGTGTACATGGCACTGGAAAAGGAACTGAGAGTTCTACATCTTGTTTGGCAGGCAGCAGGAAAAGAATGCCCCGCTGGGCCTGGCTTGAGCATCTGAGACCTCAAAGGCCACACCCAGTGACACACTTCCTCCAACGATGCCACACCTACTACACCAAAGACATAGTGCCACTCCCAATGAGCCTTGTGGGGCCATTTTCTTTCAAACCATGATAATTATATATAATATGCATATTATATATAAATTAAAATATTATGGGGAAATTACCATATTCCAATAAAAACAGGATATGTGGAAAGGGCAACACTTATTCATTGCTTTTGGAAGTGTACACTGATATAGCCTCTACAGAAATAGTTATGAAAATTTCTCAAAAAGATTAAAATTGATCTATCACAAAAATCTAGCTGTACTGAACTTATCTTGGGCATATACCCAAAGGACTCAATATCTTACTTTAAAAATATTTGTTCATCCATGTTTATTGATTCACTATTCATAATAACCAGAAATTGGAAAGAGCCTAGATACCTACCATCTGAGAATTAGATAATAAAAATATGGCACATTTATATACTGGAATATTATTCAGTTGTTAAGAAAAATGAAATGATTAAATTTGAAGGTTAATGGATGGAGCTGGAATTAAATCATCCTGAGTGAGGTTGCTCAGACTGAGGGTGACATATATTGCATGCTTTCTTTTATGAGTGGGTGTTAGCTTTTAAACTTTAGATATATGTATCTCATTTAGAATAACCACAGAAATTAGGTAGCACAAAGGGATGAATTTTGGTGACAGAACATTCCAAAAGAGGCGGGGATTGAATGTAGTGAAACAAAAGGATAAAGAAGAAACTAAAATAGGAAGATTAAATGGAGACTGGCATAGTAGGAAGTATTAGGGAGCATCTAACACCATGCAGAAACCTACTACTGTAGAATCATCCTAAAGTACTTAAAAGGACTTCAAATGGAGTTACTCTATAATGGAGAAAATACTCTAACTAGACATCATATGTTACAAAGTAAACCCCTCCCAGTACCTAGAATGTATTACACCTTGCTGAGTATTTGAGCATAGGGATACCATAAACACCCTTAAACATTATAGCCTGTTGTCAAGGCTACTGGTTACCCTCCTCAACCTAACAGTAAGGTCCTATTGCTGAAGACAATACTTGCTATTTCCTAAAACATCGAGAAATGGAGCTGACACCCACAAAAAGCACCACCTCCTCCTAGTAGTGTTTATAGTGCTGGAAGGTATTCTGCATTGTACCAGAGATGAAAGCAAACATCATTCTAACTATCTGCCGATCCTGTGACATACAACAGTGACCTGACTAAAAGATACATTGGTGCAATGGTGGTACAAATATTATGGTAGCAATCAATCATATTTTGATAGGATTTACATTCCACTCTACAAAATGGAACTCAGAGTTGACTCTGTAAATTAGACCATGAATCTGAGACTAGAAGGGTCATAGGTCTTGGTTAAAAAGAAAAAAGAAAAGAAAAACCTACTACTATTATTCTAAGTAAAAACAAAGAAAAAAATAGAAAACAAATAATTCAACCAATTTGATTCATGAATTTCTGCAAATCATTCAGGTGTAAAACAGCATTATGATATTTGAAAACACTAATTTTTCAAACATTTGATTAATGTTTGTTTCTGTAACTTCTAATTTTGTATCAGATTTAAAAAGTGCTACATGTGACTTTTTCTGACTTAGCAGAAGCCAAAATTCCATAAGTTGATTTTAACTTTTAGTGGACAGGAAGGGACTTTTATTTCCCAAGAGTGTATTTGCTGACTTTATCAGAAGTACAAAGGAAAATGTTCTTTAAGGGAAAGGACCAGATCTCAAGTGTACCAAGATTTCAAGCATCATTATAAGAAAAGATACCTCATGTTCAAGGTTCTCAGATATGGAAGTTGGCTTGTTAATTTGTTTGTTTGCTTTCCTAGAGGAGTATCCTGGTTGCTTTTTTTCCCTACAGGAGTATCCTGACTGTACATCCTTTGATAATGTGGAGCAGATTACATGCACCAGTATATAGTTAGGTGAAAATGAAATCACCATTGCAGATGTTTTATGTCTCCTAAGACCAAGTACAATGGATTCATCAAGCTATATGTTTACACACACATGCACATACTCACATGCACATGCACACGCATGCACACACACACACACACACACACACACACACACACACACAAATTGTACACATACATAGAATATCTTTGCTTCTGGAGTTCCTAGATCTTTCTCTATAATTGTGCCATCAAACTACTTTCTATTACATTGATAAATCATGGAGACTCTCAATAGCTGTGGGAAAGAGTGTGTGTGTGTGTGCATTCATGTGCATGCTTAGGTCTATGTTATTTACACATCTGTATTTTTCTGTTACAATCACATTTACTTATATTGAAGTGAGTGGTTCATCATCTTGCTCTATGAATTTTTCTTGACAATTAGTGTTCTTTTCCTGTGCTATTTGACATTCTTTTGGGCAAATCACTTATTATTTCGAGAAAACTATAAAAAATTCAAATTGTAAATCAAACTCACAAAAAGAAATAATTTTCTTATCAAATCTTACATATAACTACAAGGGTGAGAATAAACACGATCTATCTGAAACGCAAGGCCTGGCTGGGGTACCCATGCAGGCCTTCCTATAGTTGTCATTGTGAACCTCCCTACATAATTAAATAAGAAGTCATGGTAAAATATAATGCCATATGCTTGGTTTTCACACTTAAAGGTACTGTTTAACCTACTATTTAATACATAAATGTGTTGTTTTTAATAAAGTACTAATTATAAACATCTAGAAAGGAAATGAGTGTGTGTCTAGCAATGTTGCTCCAGTCCTTGGAAGAACAATTCATGATGTAAATTTGGTATGACTAGAATGTTTCCAGATTTTTCCAATACAAATATTTTCTGTATGAACAAATTAAAAACTCTTCTAAAATTATGTTTAGTCACAGGATGTATATATTTATGTTATCTTAAACACAAGTTTAAGAGAAAAAATAAAATGGCAGTGAATGATTCTATCATTAACAGTAATTATGTGTATGTGAGATTGTGTTTTAACTCTTTTTTAGCTGAAGCATGACTAACTGATTCATCATGAGCTGAATGAGACAATGAGTCTGGTTACATTGGAAATCTCCATCCTTCACTCAAAACAGGATCAGAAATAATGTTTCCTATATGAAGGCTCAAATGCTGAGTAGGATTTTGCTGAAGTGGTCTGCTTCTCAACACTTTCTAAAAGACTTTATTGAAATTATTATACAGAAGAGAATCCAAACTGTGTTTCTTGGAAAAAAAAACAGAGTATAAAATAAGCATCATGAATGGAGAATTGAAGAATTTTGATAACTTCACTTAACCTTTAGTAGATTCATCCTAGAGCTAATTAGGTCTCCTTAAGTTCTGCTTGATCCAGTGGCTGTGGGGAAAAAACAAAAAATGGTTTCATTAATCAGTCACTTGAGATTAGTTGATGATGATAAAATGACGCTCACTCAAGAAAATTTGCTTACATTATTCCAGTTGTATATATTATGCATAATATAGTTAAGGAATGAAACATGTGAAGAAAAGGTTCCACAAGAATAAATATGCTGGCAGTGGAATTCATTGGTAATTTAAATTCCATTTTATAAAATGTCTGTTAATTTCCAGGGACTGTAAATTAACATTATAATTTTAAAGCATAATTCATTGAGTGTTGAGTTACAACTTTTGGCAGAGTCAATCGTATTATTTCAGATATTATTTTTCTGAAAAGCCATTATTAAGTTACACTTCCACAAGGCTGACCCAATAGCTAATGGTAACCTTATAATCTTCATTATTGTTTATCTAAATTCCATGGTTCAAGGAACTTAGAAGAAGCTCTGGCTTCTAAAACTTTAAATATCAACAAGGATATGAAACAGCTAAAAGTCAGTGGCTTATCTTCATACCAGTTATATGATTTAAAATACCTAAAACATTCCAAATTGTGTTCTAGAGAGTGCCAATTATTGCACACAGGCACAGCACCATATTATCATTTATTTAATATGTGAAAATACAACTTAAGGATTTTATATACAGCAAACATATTAAGGAAAGCCTCTGCTAAAAGTGCTGTGTAACTCTGAAAGCTGGAGTTCCTTCAAGAACCATCAAGAGAAACAAGGTGAGAAATGATGACGCATTGTATGGACTGATGGAATTCTTCTGGATTAATTGCATTAATATGAGAAAATTTAGAGAAGTCTCTATGGATTAGTCAAAATAGCAAGTAATCTGAGTACCTACCAACTAGTTTTACTTCTCTGTGAATAATAATATAGTTCTTGGCATATGGCCCTGTTAAACTGTAGGTATGTCTTCCACACATTAACATTATTTCTGAACAATGTGGAAGAAAACAGTGATAAAAGCTTATAATTGAAGTTAAGAACTTCTTAACTTCATGAAAGCTCATCTGTATTGGAACTGAAAGTAAGCTTTTAGTGAAAGAATCAACATAATGCTCGTTACACATTTTCTTTCACAACTCAAAGGCTTTCCTATAGGATGTATCCATGTACCAAGTGATAAGGACAATACAAGCTTTATTTTCCCATACTTTATATTAAAAATTGTGTGAGTCTATGTTCAATGAAATATAGCTTTGGTAGTGACACTTATCCTGACTTCCATGGCTGTGATTCTAGTGAACAGCCTATTAAGGAGAAAGGAATATAAGACAAATCTTTGGGAAGCTTAACATTAACTTTTCTGTTTTTTGTAGAGAACTAAAAATAAACCTGAAGTATAATGTTTAACTCACCCCTAATATGAAAATCAAATTTTCATAGCCACAAACTTTTAAAACCTGATTAATTAAGTTATAGCCTGAGATATTCTTGAAGAAATTCCTAATGCATCTTATACATAAGATTTTTACATGTCATTAATACTACTTCAGTATTTACAAAAATACATAAGATTTATTTTCTTCCAGTTAACTATTGTATTTTTCAAATGCCTTGATACATGGATTTATACTTATACTGTTTTTTACTTATTAGAGCATCCAAGTCTTATATCTGACCAAAATACAATCACCATTCTGCTCTATATGATGGTTTATTGTTTTTATCAAACAAATTCATTCTCAAAACAAATATGTTACTCTTTGTGGAAGTTAAAATTTAAATATTAATATAGCAATTGAACCTCATAGTCAAGGTAAGCAATTCTTAGTTTCCAACCTATACTCCACATAGACAATGTTTGATCCCATTGTTGTAAACCAGTCTCATTATTATTTGAAGAAAACAAAGTCGCCATTCTGTGTTCATTGTCATAGTGTACACTTGTAGGCTGTGCTGTCTGACTTGTATGCCATATGAGATATTCTGTTACATTTTTGACAGATGACATACTGATGATAGATGATTGATAGATGATAGATAGATAGATAGATAGATAGATAGATAGATAGATAGATAGATAGATAGATAAATGATGGATGGATGGATAGTTGGATAGATAGATAGATGATGGATGGATGGATGGATAGATAGATAGATAGACAGATGACAGATAATAAATCGATGCTATAATATAGTAATAATATCAGGCTTTTGTTCATAAACTTAATCTAGCTCCTTCAAAAGGAAGATTTTCTGTGCTATTTATTAAACCCCCAAACTAGACTCATATTGCCCAACTATTTCTAGCTTCCTGAGTAAACAGTTGAAGAGAAGCCCATATCAAACAGCAGACACGAGTTTTAGCCTGCTGAAAAGACTTGCCAAAACTTGAAAACATTGATCGTTTCTAAAACTGGTGGTCAGAGATAGCCATGTTCTTCTAAAGCATTTGGGGAACAAAACTAAGCACAAAATTTGAAAAAATATAAAAGGAAGAAAACCAATACCCCAATCTTATGTGAAGAAATCCTAATTAAAGGGATAAAGATGATTTGTGAAATTTTTGAGTCAGGGAAGTTTAGTAAGAAACAGATTTCATCTCATCTTAAGAGAGATGAAGGAAAGACCCAAGGAGTTGAAATATATTTGGTTAATGGATCTGGGTTCATTCTTAGACCACTGTGACACTGGGATCAAATGTGTACAATGGCTTAATATTCCTCCCACACTTGTGCAATTCATAGTGTGGTGAATTGGAAATTTTCAAATAATTTATTCTAAGATTAATGGGTAAAAGTCTGATAGACTTATTTGGCAAATGTTTAAAATCTAAGATACCACAAAGTTTGATATCATGCTGAAATATTTAGAAGGTGTTTGTAGGAGAGTTTTGTGAAAATAATAAACAGTGTTTTATTAATATCCATTTTTGAAAGTATTCATTAGCTTATAATTTCAAGTACTCTGACACAGGAAATACGTAATAGCAGCAGCTGCAATCTACTGAATATGACCATGACCTGTCAGTCTGTGAGACTCTTGAGGAATGTGCCATCTCATTTAACTCTTGGAACATACAATGTCAATTGTTGATCCTCTGCTTTACATCTATGTAAGGAAAATGTAGTAAGTTCACAAGTTAGATGCTGTATAAAATAAGAAAGGTATGTGTTTAAGACAACCAGAATGGTTGTCTTTCTGGGTTTTAATGACTGCATCATCTTTAGTTCTAAGCTACAAAATGAAGTGCATTTGGTATACAACATTACCATCTTAATTTGATTAAAGCAAATGGAAACACCATTTTTTTTTCTAAAAAAAAACTGTTTCTCTTGGGAATTTTGTTTGTTTGATTACATAATAACTTGGTAAATGTCACCAGGTTGTCATTGATGGATTTAAAACATATAGCTTAATGCATTTAAAATATGCAATGCCCACAATCCATAAGTAATACATAATTAAAACAATACTTAAAAGTAGCCTTTGAAGCTTTTTAATTATGCTTTTACAATTAAGAAAATTTTGTAGGATGTGTTACTTCATTTAAATCCCTTGCTATTTAAATTATGTCTTTTTAGGAGGACAAAGAATGCAGGCAACATCTCCTGTAATAATCTACACAAAAGTGAATGTACTGCACAGGAATTCTTGAGTGGACAGAAATACTTACTTATGATATTTTAATTTGTATAGTATGTACAGTCTAAGTTAATGACTGATGTGGGTGGGCATTTATCTCTAATTATTTTTGTTTTAATGTAGTTCCTAATAGTTATCAGGTTTTATAACTAACCCTGCTATTTATCAAGTGGTGGAAGTTTACTATTATATTTTATAAGTTAGTTTAAAGTTTTTCAAATATATTTTCATCTAGGAACTATGTGTTTGGAACCTTTGCAGTTTCCTAAGTAATACATGAATAAATGTTTTTCAGAATCCCAATTATTTCCTTTTGATATATATGCTAGAACCTGAATGACTTTGTCAAATGATTTATGTCACTTTACACCTGCACTTGTTATAGCTGTCTAAACTTTACTCTTTTTAAATTGTGCCCTTGAGTTTAATATAAGGAACTGTTATTTTATTTATTGCTGAACTTTATTTATTTCTACTCATGTACAGGTCACCCTACCCCCTTCCATTACCATTTTTACCATGGAACTCGATGGAATCTTATCATATATTTTTTATTAAATATATATCATACTTAACAGAAGTCTTCACAATCTCGCACACCTTTACAATTCCTTTATATTTTACATTTTGTGAATGAGGTTTGTGAAATGACTCAGAGAGTAAAGTGATTTTCCAACCAACTTGAAGACCAGAGTCTGACCCTTACTAAGGAGATAACACAGAACTGACTTCCACATGTTGCCTTCTGACCTCCACTTACACACTATGGCATTGGCGCTCAATCTCTCTCTCTCTCTCTCTCTCTCTCTCTCTCTCTCTCTCTCTCTCTCTCTCTCTCTCTCTCTCTCTCTCTCCCTCCCTCCCTCCCTCCCTCCCTCCCTCCCTCTCTCTCTCTCTCTCTCTCTCTCTCTCTCTCTCTCTCTCTCTCTCTCTCTCTCACACACACACACACACACACACACACATACACACACACTAAATTCATATAAGCCTTTGCTGTTTAGAGCTTTTTCTCTTGGTGCTTCCTTGGCTGTTTCTTGTGCAGAAAGTTTCTGCAGACCCAAAGCTTGCATTCTCTCAAGGTTATTGTAGTTTAAATGTTTTTAAAGCCTAATCCAAAACAACCCAAGTGTAATTCATCTTGTTGATGTGTGGCCCGGACCTGATTTGATTTGATTTCCTCAGTCATTTTTCAAGCATAGCTTGCTTAATGAGAAATGCCTGGCTCAGGCTCCAGTGCTGTTTACAATCACATACTAAGAATTTAAAGAGACAGAGGCTGCCTATGGATTTTTCAACGTCTTCCAGAATGTTTCTGGCAAAGTCAGTTCTGTGCAGATTTATCTCAATGAAGACCTCATTTTCTCTATTGCTGCCACAAAGGTGTAAATCAATCCATAGCACACTTTGAAAATATTTAGAGTTCTAACAAATACCTTCAATATAGTATCTTTCAGTGCCTTCAATTTTAAAGATGAATGATTCTTTCAAGAATTTCATATGGATCATTTATATATCATACAGTTTTACTTATCACATGAGTTTGATTTGTGTACATATATTTTCTTCTCACTCATTGCTTACACAGGAAATGTATCAGAATTCTCTGGGTTTTTTCCCCTAACTTGCAACTAATCATGATTGGTGATTTTGATCTATTTTAATTACCTATCTTGAAATTTCTAATAAAAATTAACATTTATTTTTACTAAAGCCATTATTTTTCAATATTGAAATGCTCTGTCAAAGGAAATATTCTTTGTTCCTTTTGGAAATACTAAATAGGAATGGCTTTATCACTTCATAATTTCATATATCAATAGTTGTTGATTTCATAAAGTAATACTTAACCATATTTTAAAAGTAACTTACAGGGCTGGAAAGATGATTCAGTGGTTAAGAGCATTGGCCCACCTTTCAAAGGATCTGGGTTTGATTCCCAGCATCATGTATCTGCAGTCCCAGGGGATCTGATGGACACTGCATGTTTGTGGTATAGAGATACATACTCAGGCAAAACACTCATGCACACAAAATAAATGGGGAAAAGATAACTTTATAGTGTTCTACATTTTCTTTTGTTTTGCATTGTTTTGTAATGAAAAGAAACATTAACATAGCTTATATTTGCTTTGAGTGTCTTTCAAAGTGATCAAATTGGTTTTCTTTTAGAATTGCTAGTATGTTATTATAGTAACAAATCTAGTATTCTAAATAAAATTTCAGGCATTAGCTCTACAAAAATAATGGACAAATTTTTCAATATAGGGTTTGATGTAATTTGACAAATTTATCAAGCTCTAACATTCACCCCACCCTGTCATATTCTGCACCTGGATACTGCTGAAGTTCCTGAAATACAATACCAATGGGTCTACCTTATGTATGCTTTTATGATTATTTCCTCTCTGCAGCACGATATAAGTCCGTTTTTATGCTTTCACAGGACCTTTTGATTTTAAAATATGTTTAACTTTGATTATTAACCCTCCACTAGAGAATACTTCTTTTTTTGTTTCTAGTCTTTTACTATTTTGTATAAAGCTAATATATACCTTATGTTCAAATCCTTTTTTAGAATTAAATGTTTATTGCAAAGCCGTATGTTAACTTTATAAGCAATGAATATATCTTTTAATAATTAAATGCACTAATTTCTACCCCAACAAGATAATGTATGAAGGTCATACTTGCTCCACATCCCAGCCCATACTCGAAATCATCAGTCCATTCAGTGTTTAGCACTGAAATGGACAAAAATGGCTCTGCAAGTTGCTATGTTAGTACTTTGTTTGGAAGAACATCTACAGTACATATAATAACCTCAGGAAAGAATTTCGAGAAGAGAGATTGTGGTGATATTGTGTTCCCCAAAATATTGTGCACCCTAATAAACTTATCTGGGATCAGAGAATAAAACAGCCACTAGATACAGAGGCTAGAAAATGGTGGCACTCACGCCTTTAATCCTAGCCTTCTATAGGCAGAAATCTGTCTGGATCTCGGTGAGTTCAAGGCCACACTGGAAACAGCCAGGCATGGTGACTCACGCGTTTAATCCCAGAAAGCCAGCCTTTAATCCCAGGGAGTGATGGCAGAAAGCAGAAAGGTATACAAGGCGTGAGGACCAGAAACTAGAAGCTTTTAGCTGGTTAAGCTTCAGGCTTTTGAGCAGCAGTTCAGCTGAGAGCCATTGGGATGAGGACACAGAAGCTTCCAGTCTGAGGAAACAGGATCAGCTGAGGAACTGTGGAGGTGAGGAAGCTGTGGCTTGTTCTGCTTCTCTGATCTTCCAGCATTCACCCCAATAACTGGCCTCAGGTTTGATTTTATTAATAAGACTCTTTAAGATTCATGCTACAAGAGATATCCAAGAAAATTCCTTAGAGAAATAAAATCATGGAGAAGTGTGGGTCATCTTCCCTCCACACAGTAAGAACTCTTCAAGTGTTCTCATAAAATGGTTTCACTAGCATTTCTGCTTAGAAGACTGAAGAATGGGTCTGTGGATTGTGCTTCTGTTGGTACGTGTTTGTGAATGTGACTGAACATATTCAAAACTATAATTATTTCAAAATGTTTTTAATAACTTCCGTTACATTTCCCAAAAAATATGAAAATTTAACTCTAGATTGACAGTGGTGTTTAAATAATATCATCTCAGACACAACAGGAATAACTCCAAGGTTACAATATTTTCCTGGAATTTATGAAGTAGAATTTGAGAATTCTTGACAACATAACAAGCAGATGGAGCCTGCTGTGACTTATTCTCAAGTCAACTGTCTGGTAATAAGTAGAAGCTGCCTGTATTTACTCCACTGTAGAAGCCTGGCATATGTTTAAGTGTTTGGAAACCTGCATCTATGTCAGAGTTACTAAAATGGATTAGTGATCTGAACTTAATGCTGATTACATTATCTGAAGCATCTCATGGTGACATTTTACTAATTTTTCTAGGGGGAAACATGTAAGACGAATTGCTAAACAGTTTTATTAATAAAAACCCAGAGCCAGATATTGGGGTAAAAAACTGAGAGATTGGAAAAGCAGAAAGAAGCCAGCCATGTTCTTACTGCTTGGAGATCCTCAACCAGAGAGCTACTTCCTGTATACCAACACCAATATGCCTTTCTGTTCTGCATCTCATTTCCTCTCTCCGCTCAGATACATCACTTTCTGTCAGTCTGCACAGACCTCCAGACCTCTATGGTTGGTGCTGGTATTAAAGGCAAGTGCCACCATGCCTGGCTCCCTTCCCAGTGTGGCCTTGAACTCACAGAAATCCAAATGGATCTCTGCCTCCCAAATGCTAGGATTAAAGGCATGTGTTACCACTGCCTGACCTCTACATTTATTATAGTGGCTGGCTTTTTCCTCTGATCCTTAGATAAAATTTATTAGGGTGCAAAATATATTGGGGGACATAATATGTCACCACAGAAATGAGTACTTTTGTTCATTGGTCCTCTTCAGTGATTCTAAATGCAGAATTTACTTGTTCAGGTATATGGTAATCAATAATAATAAAGTCTCTTTAAAATTCAATATTCTGAAATTGGACAAAAACCCTTTCCAGACCCAAAGGGCATTTTGGTGTGATAGTGTGACTGACACCTTTGGTGTCAGCAAATGTAGTTTACAACTGAAGAGGACCTTGTATTTAAATAATCTCATTCTTAACACAATAAGGGAAATCAAGAGATTTGTTGTATAATGATGAAAGGAAAACTTTCAACTCAGTCAAAGGAAATCTTCTTCCAAAACACATTAAATAATAAGAACCTAAAATGAGGACTCTATAAAGCTGGCATATGATATGATTATAAATGAACCTGAAATTTCCCTAAAGTACATTCTTTATGTTGCTGTTCAGAATTACAAAAGTATTAAAATAAAGTATGCTGAGAGGAAATTCCCTTCATCCGTCTTGGCAGTTCAGGTTGAAGTAATAGCTCACAGGGGAATAATCTCAAAATGCCTGATTTTGTATGGATGAAAATTCAGGAAATACGTCAAGCTTGTCATTCAAAGGTCTCCTCATTAAAATAATTTCACTTAATGAAAATCTTGCATACTTAAAATTCAGAGAATGAATAATATTGGTCCTAGAATCTGAATGTTATATCCTGCAAACTGCTGTGGGATAATGCTTTTGTACAATGGTTTAATAAAATGCTGATTGGCTAGTAGCCAGGAATGAAGTATAGGCAGGGTGAGCAGATGAGAATTCTGGAAGAGGAAGGGCTGAGTCAGGAGTTGCCAGCCAGACACGGAGGAAGCAAGATGACAAGGCAGAACTGAGAAAAGATACCAAGCCACATGGCTAAACATATATAAGAATCATGGGTTAATTAAAGTGTAAGAGCTAGTCAGTAATAAGCTTGAGCTAATGACCAAGCAGTTATAATTAATATAAGCTTCTGAGTGATTATTTTGTAAGTGGGCCACAGGGGTTGGCAGGATCAGAGAAAAACTTGTGACTACAGCACACACAGAGAGGGGGGTGGAGGAGAGAAGAAAATGAGGAGGAGAAAAAGGAGGAGGAGGAAGAAGAAGAAGAGGAAGAAGAAGAAGAAGAAGAAGAAGAAGAAGAAGAAGAAGAAGAAGAAGAAGAAGAAGAAGAAGAAGAAGAAGAAGAAGAAGAAGAACTATTATACATAATTGTAAGGGGTGTGGGCATCAGAATATGTATAGAGAAGAGAAACACTAAAATGTATACATGAAAAATAGATTGATTTTTGTTCCCTGCCAAGAACAATAAGAAAGTACCCTTTTACTCAGCAAGATAGAGAATGCAAAGATCAAATGAAGATAATTATATTGGAATTTAGTAAAATAAGACGTGAGGGTGGATGATACATTTAGGTATGCAAGTTGCACTTAGAGTAGAGGAAATTACTTACATATTGCAAATAAGTGCCTAGATATGTTGAATAAGTATTAAAATTGTGGAACATTTGTGTGGAAATGACATGTGTTTCAACTGAACTGATAACATGCTAAGGAAAGTAGAAAGCACAAATAAAATAAATATAAAGAAAGCTAATTGGAAAAGAAAAATAGCCATAAATATATCCTCTAACACACTAAATGGAGAACAAAATCATGTGGTCTTCCCCACAGAAAGAAAATTTATAATACACAAACTAATCTTATTATCCTTCTGTCTCTAGAATCTGCACATAGCAGGTGTCTCAAGATATTTATGAAACGATTCAATGTAAAATAATTCTCATCATAGGATTTCACTGTTCTTGAAGATGGGAAAATTGACTCCTCAAGGAATAAGGTAATCAGCAATCCAAGCTCACTTGGAACTTCTCTAAAGAAACATGCTAATGACTCCAGGGTTGGAAGAAAGTTGAGAAATGATGAGAATAACACTAAGTTGAGCAGATGTGGCCATTGCACCTTGTTGGAAAAGTTTTAACAACAACTTTAATTTGGGCATGACAGGTAGAAAATACAAGCAGTGGAGATGATAATGGCTCATAGCATTGCTGTGCAGAAACCTGGATATCAGTCCATTTCAAGACTGTAGATGATGTGAGTGCCTTGGCCTTCTGGCTATAATTAAAAGAATGTGAAATTATAAATAAGCTTCAGATTTAAAGCACAGAAGAACTGTAGAGTCTAGGGTTAAGATTTCAAACAAGCAAACAAAAGAACAAAAGCTGGTCTTGTTAGGAGAATAGACAGAAAAATTTAACCACCCAAGAAGAGGGGCTGAAAGATTATGAGAATTAGAGGACCAGAAAGTCTGATGAGATTGCTAAAAATAAGATGGAAACTACACCCATGATACCCAAACCATACAGCTGCCTTAACAAGATTGAACAATGATAAAAACTAATAGACATGCTAATATGGAAGGGAAAATTTCAAGGGGCTCCACCCATAGACGAAGAGCTATAGGCACCTAACCAGTTTTCAGAGGGATAATTGGTCTTCTCCAAAGATGAGCCTCTAAATGGTTATATACTACTACCAAGTGCTCAGTCATAAAATCATATATTTGCAAGAAACACAAAAGAGACTCAGAAATCAGTACGCATGTATTATGCACACACGTACATATATAGATATACGTATATATGTTAAAGTAATAAGAAAAGGGGCAGTAAATGAGAAAAGGGGTAAGGGGAGCATGGGGGAGTTTCAAAGGGGAGGACATGGGAGGAGTCAGAGGGACACAAGGGGAAGATGATGTAATTATGTTAACTGAGATTTTAAGTTCCTTATGAAAAAGCGTTTCATTTGTATCTCTTGGAAGAGTCTAAGGGCCAAATTTTGTCCTGCTGTTGTGTTCCTGCGATATGATGAGTCTTTGCGCCACTGTCCTTCGATGAGGACCAGTTCTTTATCCCTTCTTCTGTCTTTGCTGTGCTGTTCAGACACCACATGGTTATTATTAATCCACCTTCAATTTTTCTAATTTGTTTCTGTCTTCTAAAAGTTAAATTTATTTTTAAATGGCACACAAAGATATGTAAAGTCTGTCTGTGAAGTACAGCATAATCTGATGATTCCTATATACACTATATAATGTTTAATTGGGGTTAAATATATTTACCTTCCTAAGCATTTGCCGTTTGATGAAAACGTTGCAAATCCTCTCTTCCAAGTTGTTGAAATGTATAACATCTTTTTGTTTTCTATGATCTCTTACTTTGTGTTTGAACACAAAACTTCCTCTTCATGTCCTACTATCACTTCCTACTCATTGCAATATTTTCCCACTCCTTCAGCTCCCTACTCTTCCTAGTCATTACCAACTATCATCTCACTTACAGTTTCTGTAAAATAAATGTTTTGTATTGTACATGTGAGTGTGATTATGAAATAATCACCTATTCTTACATGACATATTCTATTTCATATGATAATCTCTGGTCCCATTAAGGTTGTCAATAATTAGACAATAGTATTTTTTAGAGCTGGAGGAGGATATAGTGATGCCAACTCACCCTAGAATCAAAAACTTGACTCTACTAGTACCTTTGTCTTAGCATCCCAGCCTTCAGAAATATGAGAAATTTCTATCTGTAAGCCATTATCTAGTATTTCTATAGCATCCTGAACTAAAACCACTGTGAAAGATAACAACAATAATAATAATAGTAATAATAATAATATCAATTATCTACCAGATGATCATAGACAATAACTGTGATAACAACTTGCCTTTATCAACCATGTTTCTCTTCTCCATGAGAAAAAGCATAAGATAAATGTTATCTCTACACTCAGATATTATTTATGATATAAAACAAATACTAGAATTTAGGCATGGGCCTATGACCAACTTATAGGCCCATTGGAGTATATGCCAAGTTAAGCTTCCACCTTATGACAGATGTCCTTAAGGAAAAAGTGTGCCACCCTCATTCAGGTTTTCTCTCCTCTCTTGTTCAGATTGAAAACTGGAGGGAAGTTTCAGCATCCTGATGAGTCAAATCATTAGATGAATACAAGAAACATGGGCTTCTTCTGAGACCTGAATGTAACTGTAAAAAGATGAAGCATCTGCTATCATGTAACTCTAATCACAGTCACATTTCTGCAAATATTCAAACTCATATCCTAACAAATGTAGGAAAGAAGATAGCATGGTGACAATGGTTAAGTTTCTTATAACTTTAGCCTAACCTACCTATATGATCTATCTGATAAGTCAATACAATGGTTGCTTGACTTATTTCAAAGAAAATAACTAAGAAAACAACAGAACAGTTTTTCAATTGCTTTGCAGATTTTAAACATTGATATTTTTTCTTGTTTTTCAAACCATAAAAATGGCATTCATAGAAGTTTCTGGTGTTTTGTTTTTGTGACAATTCGCATTAAACTTGGGTTCCTTCCATGTAAGATACCCAGCTACTACTCAAGAACTCTTGACACAAGTTGATTCAACATTGTAATTGAAGTGAAATTTAAATAAACATCTTTCAAATGTATCATTGTATTCCTTTAATGCTAAGGGAACTCAGAAAATTTTCAAGATGGCTAAATGTGAATGAACTGGTACAGAGGGCAGTCTATTGCTGTACTAGACAAGTGATGACTTTGAGTTGACGCCTATGTGTTTACACAACCATTTCACACATACTACCATGGTCTGCTTTGAATATATACATGCCAGTAAAAACATAAAGAAATAAATGATTTGATATTCACAAGGTAAAGGAATAATTGTGTCTGGTCATCCACTAAGTGAAACTCCATGTGAGGTCACACATTATCCTAATACTTGAGGTATCTGTTTTTGGTAAAGAATGCAACTACTTCAGATCTGATGCAAATATACTAATGTATGTTTTAAGCTCCTGCAATAAACTTCAAAATCTAAACTTTGGGGTTTTCATCTCTATAGCTGGGCTTTCAAATATTGAGTAGTTTAATGGCATAATATGACTTCAAAGAGTTTGATTTTTCAATGTAACTATAAATCATGGGACCTTATGCATACAAACTGAGTGAAAAATCCATTTAATTTCATCATTAGTTTTTAATTTTATTTATGTGTATGTTTATGTGTTTTGCATATATATGTATGTATGTGTGTGTATATATATATATATGTTGGTAGATGACCAGAAGATGGTATTGGATGCCCCCTGGAATGGTGTTCTTAATGGTTGTGAGCCATGTGTTATTGGTGACAGATTCCCAACCATCAAGTTCATACATTCTGCAAAAAAACAAAAACCTGAGGTGATGATCCATCATTCCAAACTCTACTGTTCATTTTATTCATGATATATATTCTTAGTATATTTGGCATGTTTCACAATAGTAGTTTATCATGAAAGTGCACATCTTTTATATATTGTGACTGTTATTCCAATAACACATTGTGTTTAAACAACAATTTGCTTATTTTTTGTTTTCACTTACCAGGATTTTGAAAAATCAATGAAGCCATTCTGTAGCTAGCATCATTTCCTTTTTCCTGTCACTTTGTAATGTTCAAGAGGGTTATTCATCTCCAAATTGACCTAGTCATGCATATTTCCCCTTCTCCTTCATGTCAGAAGACCAGGATTCCACACAAGATGGCAGTCATCAGAATTTCTTATATGATAAATGGCTTTGGAGATGAGTATACCAACAGAGGTGACAGGAAGAGTAAAGGTATGCAGCATTACTGTTGCCATATGCTAATTAGCAAACTCAGTCAACGAGACACACCTCTCCCTCAAAGAAGAAAAGTGAATGACTTATATGCAGTTGCGTGTGTAAGTCAGATTTTAACTATGGCACACATATGAAGAAACTGCATATATTTATAAATCAGAGAACAGAGAATAAACTTCTAAGTGAACATTCCAAAATATGGCTCCAATAATATATTATTATCAAGATGCCTTTAAAATGTCAACAATGAGGAAGTTTATTAAACCTGATGATAAAGGAAAGTTTTTAAAGAGATTGTCAATTTTCTTCATTCATTTTATTATTTCCTCATTTATTCATTCATGGCATGAATATGTCTTGATGTACTATCATGAGTCTCTAGGGCTTTTATTAAGCAAAGTAACTGTAACCACAAAGAGGCAAATATTTCCTTTTTTTCTTCATGGTGTTTACAATTTAATAGCACAGATTGCCCTCTCTTTAAAAATCATTTGACTAGAGTCCTGGTAATGAAGACAACAGTGTTTGTATAATTTGTAAATTATAAAAAAAAAAACTATATTCAACAGAGATTAATGTAACATAAAATAATTAAGTAAAGTGCATAGATGCATTCAGTTATTTAATCAAATAAGCATAATTTAGGGCTTTGTTGTATCCCTAGTTCATTCTAAATCTTTAGGCCAATGCGTAAACCATGTTCTAACAAAAACAGATGCTTCCCAGCACACAGGGCCACTCCATCTGCTCTTGAAGCTCCACATGGGAATGTCTTCTTATTGCTTACCAGCCCATCCCTGGTTCCAAGAAAACATGAGCCTCTTAAAACAAAGTTGAAAATCTAGTGGCTTGCAAGTCAGCTGGCAGTGTTTCTGCATTTTTAAGCAAGCTTGGATATCAGGGGGAGCTTAGTGTTCACTCTGAAACTGACCCCTCTGAGCCAAGTTCGGAGTAGTGTGAGTTATCAAACCTGACAGCCTTTTGGCAAGTCTTTGAAGACTCTCAGACCAGGCTCCTTTCCAAGCTCAGCTGGGAACAATTAGGATAAATAATAGTTCTTGCAATGGCTAGTTCTTACTATGCCTTTTATACATATTTAGTGTGCAATAATGGAATTTATGGCTTATCTATAGCACACTATCCATTCAGAAGAAAATAGAATCAGAATGAAAGGTGAGACTGCCTTCAGAGTCACAAATCTGGGTTTGGGAGGGAAGCATCAAAAACGTACTTAGAAAGTCCTTACTCTTAAGATTTTTCTGAAACATAATTAAACAAAGAAACAAAGAACTATAAAAATATATTTCTCCCAAATCATACACCAACACCAAAAAAATATTTCGAAAATCTTGTTCAAACACACCACATACACGACACACATACATACACACAATCAAGGAGTTGTGACCACCCTCAGCAACCAAAAGTGTCTGATAGTATGTGATGTAGATTTCCAAAGCTAAGGCAAATATGGGTCATACACACACAGTGCAGGTGCACAACCAGTTGAAGGCAATGAATGGAGGCACAGAGGAGAACAACAGTAGATGCAAAGCTTCCATATCATGAATAAATCTTCATTCAGCACTGCTAAGCTCCTGACTTCATGTCGACTCCATTTTGCTTTTATTGGTTGTTTTACTTTATTTGTCCCAATGATAAAGAAAAGCAACTATCTCATAGTTGAAATACGAAACTTGGCCTATTTAAAAAAAATAAGGCTTTGACCCGATTAGTTGCCACTTAGGGTCATTAAACTATCATAACACCTCATCAGTGATTTTGTCAGTTGGACATTCCTATACTTTTAATGAGAAATACTTGTTGTTAATAATTTTGCCTGAGTTTTTAAATCAAGTAGCAAATGATATTTATTCAAAGTTCTGTACATAGATATCTTTTATACATATGAATAATTGGTTTGTGTGTGTTTTTCCAGATACATTTTACCCATAATACAAATATCTTTGTTGATTTAAAATGATAATCAAAAGGTTTAAAGTTTTAGAGAAGTCATTTACATTTCTATACATCCAAACAGCCCTTTGATGACATGTGAGTGATCTGGTTGTAACATCTATCAGTGCTTTAATTTCCAAGGTTATGTCTGCTCATCTGTCTAGATAAGGGTAGTGCCTTTTCTTATTTTCCATGGGTATCCTCTCAAATGCACATACTTTGTTGAAGAAGATGATGTCATCTGAAGGAGAAGTATCAGCCTTTGGTTAAATGTCTACAAAGTAGCTGTATACCCTTGTTATAGCCTATAAGTAAGCCCTTGAGGTCCAAGTACTCCACTGAATAGAATTGTTGTTTGTGCTGTTCATGAAGTGCTCTGGAGCACTGATTCTGTAATATCCTTGTACTAGCTAAAGGTAAGATGAGTTTTACACATGCTGTCTTAGGGTTTTCTATTACTGTGAAGAGACACCATTACCCTGGCAACAATTATAAGAAAAAACATTTAATTGAGGGGGCTTGTTTACAGTTTCAGAGGTTCAATCCATTATCATCATGGCAGAGAGCATGACAACAGGCAGGCAGGCGTGGTGCTGGAGAAATAGCTGAGAGTTCTAAGTCTTACAGGCAAGAAGAAGTCGACTGAGACACTGGATGGTATTCTTAGAATAAGAAATTTCAAAGTCTGCCCCACAGTGACATGCTTCCTCCAACAAGGCCATAACCATTCTTTAGCCTTCATTCTCCTGAAAGACAAAATCAAAACCTTCCCCCAACTCTAACTTGTTTCATTGCTTTGGAACAAAATTAGCAGGACCTCATGGAAGGAGTACATGAATGACAAAAGTTGTTCACCTTGTGAAATCTGAGAAGCAGAGAGAGAAGCAGGTAAGGGCCAGGAAAAAGATATACCATTCACCCTCAGTGACCTACTCCCTCCAGTTTCTACCACATCTTGATAATACTATCAACTCATGATCTTCCATGGATTACTTCACTGATGAGGTTAGGGACCTCATAATCTAACCACTTCCCCAGCAATTAGAAGTCAATCTTCAACATGTATGCTCAACTTCCATCCTCAAAGTGGTCTATTTGTTTCTTACACAAAATCTGGCAATGTTATGTTCTAGGAATCATTCAACATATCCATATTTTGGGCAGAATGGAAAATCAAGCATTTCTGTGCTTTTTAAGAGTACATTGTGAATCCCCATGGGAGGCCTTACCCTCTCTGAGGACTGGATGGGCGTGGGGTGGAAAGAGTTGGGTGGGAATGAAAGGAGGGGAGGGAGTGATAACTGTGGTTGGTATGAAACATGAAAAAAAACATTTTAAATAAAAAAAATTTAAAAGAAAAAACATACACACACACCTCCAAATAGTGCCACTACTATGAGATGATGGGGCCCAATGACATTCAAACTGCCACACATGACTTCTGCTTATCCAGGTCTCAAGTTAAAGCAAGAGGACTATGTGCTCTGTCTACCTCAACCTTTACATTTATGTAGCTATTAGAGCTGAAATTGGATTCTTAAGAGTGCTAGTAGCTTAAAACAAATTCAATATCTGAAGTGATTAGGTACATGTAGAGTTCTTTTCATTATTTTTCAATACAAAGAATTTAAATATAGTGACTTTTTAGTCCATAAATCTTTGAAGACAAAATATCACATTACATGCTCAAATTACTTTGCATATCATTTTTTCCATTACTAATTTTAAGCAAAATTAGGATAACATAAAAGGCAACATTTAGATTTCATTTTGTTGAACTCAATGAATATTCACAGACCTAAAATATGTGGACATATAGATATGTTTGAAATATAGATAAACACAAAAGATAAAAAGCTGGTGGTTTTCATAGAAGATTAAGGAACTTAGTGAAGAGATTTCACTACACCTTATATACTCTTATGTCCTTAGGATTATTAACAAGTATTCTCACTATGCATCAATCTCAATAGAAAATTAATAAGCAACCTCACAAAATAGCCAATTTACAAATAAGCAGTTTTAACTAACAGTTGTCAGATCAAGGAAAAGGGAAAGTTGATCTTGGGCTATGTTTATAGCATCTTTGTTCTTTACATTTCCAATCTGGAAACAGACCCAAAACTGCTAAATAGCTGAATAAAGAAACAAATCATACTATATTCATATAATGAAATATTACTGCACTATTAAAAACTGATTACATGTGCAAATATTAGATAGGTAAATTATGAAACACTATGACGAATGAAGCACAAAGTAGACAAATTGAATTGTTATATATGTATAAATTGCTACAGGAGAAAAACTAAATTTTAAAAAATTAAATCATATCAATGCCACAAGAAAATATATAGAGATTTGGGGTGGGTGAAGATCTTTTCCCATTCTACAAGCTGTTATTTTGTCCAACTTATCATGTCCTTTGTCTTACAGAAGCTTCTCAGTTTCAGGAGGTCCCATTTATTAATTGTTGCTCTCAGTGTCTGTGCTACTGGTCTTATATTTAGGAAGTGGTCTCCAGTGTCAGTGACTTCAAGGCTACTTCCTACTTTCTCTTCTGTCAGATTCAGTGTAAATGGATTTATGTTGAGCTCTTTGACACACTTGGACTTGAATTTTGTGCATGGAGATAGATATGGATCTATTTGAAATGTTCTACATACTGACATCCAATTATGCCAGCCCCATTTGTTGAAGACATTATACATACAGTTTTGGCTTCTTTGTCAAAAATCAGGTGTTCATATGTGTGTGGATTAATGTCAGGGACTTCAATTTCATTCCATTGGTCCACATGTCTGTTTTTGCACCAATACCAAGCTGTATTTATTGCTATATTTCTGTAGTAGAGCTTGAGGTCAGGGATGGTGATGGATGCCTACAGAAATTGCTTTATTGTACAGGATTGTTTTAGTTATTCTGGGTTTTTTTATTTTTCCATATGAATTGGAGTATTATTCATTCCAGGTCTGTGAAGAACTTTGTTGGAATTTTGATGGGGATTGCATTGAATCTGTAGACTGCTTTTGGTAAGATTGCCATTTTTACTATGTTAATCTTACCTATCCAAGAGCATGGGAGATCTTTCCATTTTCTGATATCTGTTTCAATTTCCTTCTTCAGAGATTTAAAGTTCTTGTCATACAGGTCTTTCACTTGCTTAGAGTTACCACAAGGTATTTTATATTATTTGTGGCTATTGTAAAGGGTGGTGTTTCTCTGATTTCTTTTCTTGACCCATTTATAATTTGTATATAAAAGAGCTACTGATATTTTAGAGTTAATCTTGTATCCTGCCACATTACTGAAGGTGTTTATCAGCTATAGGAGTTCCCTGGTAGAATTTTGGGGGTCACTTATGTATACTATCATATCATCTGCAAATAGCGAAAGTTTGACTTCTTACTTTCCAATTTTTATCTCCTTGATCTCATTTTGCTGTCTTATTGCTCTAGCTAGAACTTCGAGTACTATATTGAATAAATATGGGGAGAGAGAACAGCCTTGTCATGTTCTTGATTTTAGTTGAATCACTTTGAGTTTCTCTCCATTTAATTTGATGTTGGCTGTCAGCCTGCCATAAATTGCCTTTATTATGTTTAGGTATATTCCTTGTATTCCTGATCTTTCTCAGACCTTTATCATGAAGGAGTGTTGGATTTTTGTCAAAAGCTTTTTCAGCATCTAATGAGATGATCCAGCAGTCCAGTGAAAGAGAGAAAAGAGGGATTCTATGAGCAAGGGTCATCAAGATCATGATTGGGAAAGCTACAGAAACAACCAAACCAAACTAGTGGGAACTCATGAAATTTAGACCAACACCTGTGGAGCCTCCACAGGATTAGACTAGGCCCTTTGCATAAGCAAGACAGTTGTGTAGCTTGATCTGCTTAAGGGCCCTCCTGGCAATGGAATCAGGATCCATCCCTGGTGCATGAGCTGGTTTTTTGGAGCCCACTACCTGTGGTGGGACACCTTGCACAGCCTTGATGGAGGAGGAGAGGCTTGGACCTGTCTCTACTGAATGTACCAGGCTGTGCTGAGTCCCCATGGGGAGCCTTACCTTCTTGTAGGAGGGAATGGGGTGTGGGGAGAAAGGCTGAAGAGGTGGGAGGAGGGAAGAGGGGGTCTGTGATTGGTATGTAGAATGAATAAAAATTTCCTTAATAAAAAAAGGATTTAGACTTCTCTCATGATTTCCTCCCACCTTGTATTATTTCCATTTTTGTATTTTAATCTTATATTCTAATGTGAGAGTTTAAGAAGAGATAACTGTAAGAAAAGCAATAATGAACATTAAAACCATATGTACATTAAATATTGGTTAGCATCTTTGTGATTTTATTATATCATAGTGTTTGTAGCAATCATACAAATTCATCAGGACCTTCTGGCAGTATTTAGTTTTCTAAAGCTATAAAAAGAGAAACTATAACACACAAATATAATGGGTTTGTATAATTTATTATTCTAAATATTGATGTTTGAGATGATTTCAGTGGGAAGTTTTTAAACATACAGCAACTTATTCTTGTATATTTTTCAATGAATAAGTCTTGAAGAGATGAAGACAGTTCCATATTATTTTATCTTTCTAGTATAAATACACGTATTTCAGTGAAATACAAATATTTCAGTGAAAGACAAAACAATGTATAAATATAGCATATGTGTAAGTTGTTGCTAGTAAACACAGAAATTTTGAGAGCTGAATCCTTAAAATTACAATGCTGCCTATTTTAAATAAGTCAGTCCTGGAATATGAATTAGTGTTAAAGCATATGCCTTCTTTGTTACCGCTTCTCTATTTCCAATGAGTTCCTTTTCTTTGAGTAGTTAATATAGCACTTGGAAACTATTTTCCAAGTGTCAAAATCAAACATTTTGCCCGGCTTTGAAGTTAGCACATGCTCACACTGTTCTGCAACATTAGTTCTATGACTAACTCCTGAGTGAAGTTATCATGAGGTTTTGACTACAATATAAAAATATCAACTTGTAACAATTCCCACATCAAACGGCCTACTTTCATGTCAGAGACTGGTGTTCTTTGATGTCTCTGTGTACTTCTGAACTAATAGTAGAGACCAAAGAATATATGAATAGTAATGGCCCCCATCTCTGTTATGTTCTGTAATATCACTATGTAAAATATAAAGGAAGAGATTTAATGAAAAGAGGTTACGGTTGTACGTGTGTGTGTGTGTGTGTGTGTGTGTGTGTGTGTGTGTGTGTGTGTGTGTATGTGTGTGTCTGTGTGTGTGTCTGTGTGGGTACATGCACACACATACCTGTACATGCATGCACAGGCAGGAGATGGATGCCAGATATATTTCTGTTTCTCTTTCTAGACAAGTTCTCTTGCATTAGCTGGCCAGCAAGACCCAGGGATCCTCCTGTCCCTATCCCCTAATCAGCAGAGTCAGCTTAACTTATGGGTTATGGGAATCAAATTCACATTCTTATGCTTGCCTGCTAAACACTTTACCCCTGAGCCCTCTCCCCAACCCCAATGGGAGACTGTTTTGATTTCGTTATTTTATATTGGAAAAGAAAGGATCCATATTTCTCCATTCAGATTTTAAAATGTAAATGTAAGCAGGGAGTGAAAAATCACACAATTATCACAGTAGTAGCATCATTTGTTTATATCTGGCTGGAAATTCATAATAAGTACTAAGAATCCATTTCACAAACACTGACATTACCAACTGTGGAAGCCTAGATGTTGTTTAGAATTTGAAGGCACATAATTAGGATTGTTTTATTTATAACAGTTAAACAGTGAAAAATCCCATTGCACATGGAAAGGGCAGAAACCTGCCAGGATTTGCTTCATTTAGAGAGAGGTGAAACAACAGAAAAGTGATTGGAGATCTATTTTTTTTCATTGATAATGTCTTATAGTGTTAATAATCAACTTAATACATTTGATGTTTAAAGATCATGAAATATCACTTTCAAAATACATCTAGTCACTATGTGGGCTTGTTATTCTCCAGATTTACATAACAAATACATTGCATCTTACTGTAAAATGATGATAGATAAATGTTACAAAATCAAATGTAACCCATCCTAAAAACACCTAAATAAAATACATAAACAATATCTATCACAGTTTTTATAAGTGAAACCAAATCCCTAGTATCAATTTTCAGAGAAAAGAACAAGTATACCTTAATAATTAGTTAGTAATATGATCACCAATTACTGATTGGTATTAACGAGAAGGAAACTTTGAGTTATATAGAACTACATTAAAATCATTCAAATAAGATTTATTTGGAAATGATCAATAAAAAGCATTGATGGTAATTATGTTGATATACAATTATGTATCAGAGGTCTTCCAAATATCACTTAATAATTTTAAAAAGTCTTATTAGTAGACATTATTTGCATTTTGTTCTGTGTACCATAAAATATTCAAAATTTTTCCTCTTCTGATTTAAATCCCATCCATTCTTTACACTAGCAAGGGAAGCAAGTACGTAACTGGTCATTTTTATTTCTCTCTTTCTCTCCTCAAAATCCAATCCCCTAGTCTCACTCTGTAGCAGAGCACCTCCCCTACCCCCATTTCCTTAAGATCACACAGATCTTCCCGCTAAACCTTACTCATCTCATTATCCCAGCCCCCAAATCCAGCATCAGCCATGATCAAGTAGAATTCCTTCCACTGATGCAGGGATAGTTTAACATACATAAATGAATAAATATAATGCAGCATATGAACAAACTACAATAAAAATATATGATAATTTCATTAGACACATAAAAAACCTTTGAAAATATCCAACATGTCTTCATGATAAAAGTTCTGGAGATTAGGGATTCACAGGACATACCACAACAGGATAAAGACAGTTTATTTCAAGCCCATAGCCAGCAACAATGTAAATGGAGAGAAACTCAAAGCAATTCCACTATAATTAGGAACAAGGAAAGTTTGTCCACTCTCTCCATACCTATTCAATATAGTACTGGATGTCTTCTAGAACAATAGACAAGTGAAGGAGATCAAGGTGATACAAGGTAGAATGGAGGAAGCAAAAGTACCTTTATTTTCATCAAAGTAGATGAATACAAAATTAATTCACAAAGACAGTAGCATTCCTCTGTGGAAATGACAGACTGAGAAGAAACGAGGTTAAATACCTTTCACAATAGCCTTAAATAATAACTATCTTGGGGGTAATTCTAACCAATCAATTGAAAGAATTGTGTGATTAAGACATTGAAGAAAGAATTTGGAAAAGATATTATAAGATGAAAATATCTCCCATGCTCATGGATCCATAGGTTTAACAGAGTAAAAATGAGAATCCTACCAAAAGCTATTTACAAATTCAATGAAATCCACGTCAAACTTTCAACACAATTCTTCATAAATCTCAAAAAGACAACTCTAAACCTTATATGAAAGCTCAAAATAGCCAGAAGAAACAAAATAATCCTGAATATGTTGGAGATATACCCCTCAAATTGTACTATAGAGCTACAGGAATAAAAACATCAGGGTATTAAATGGAATGTATTGAAGAACCAAACATAAATCTACACAATTATTGACATCTAATTTTTTATTTAAAAATACAGAAATATACACTGGAGAAAAAGACACCATCATCAACAAATCATTCTTATTAAACTGCATGGCTGTATGTAGAAGAATCCAAATAGATCCATGCTTATCTTATTTCAAATCTCAACTCTAAATGGATCAAAGACCTCAACATAAAACCAAATACAGTGAACTTGATAGAAGACAAATGGGAAATAGCCTTGATTGTATTGGCACAGGAAGCAACTTTCTGAATAGAACACCATTAGTACAGGCACTAAGCTCAGTAATTAATAAATGAGACCTCATGAGACTGAAAAGCTTCTCTACAGGAAAGGACACCATTTTCACACAAAATAGCACCCTACAGGATGGGAACAGATTTTTACCAACAGAGGACTGATATTCAAAATATATAAAGAATTAAAAATTTCTGTATATCAAGAAAACAGCTCAATTAAAACATGGAGTACAGACCTAAAGAGAATTCTCAAAAGTGAAAATTGAAATGGCTAATAAATGCTTAAAAAATGTTCTATATCCTTAGTCATCAAGAAAATTAAAAAACAAAATTAGGACTTCATCTTACACCTGTAGGACTGGCTAAGATCAACAAAACAAGTGAGAGCTTATGCTGGTAAGTATGTGAATTAAGGGGAATATTCATTTATTGTTGGAAATACAAACTTGTACAACCACCATGGAAATAAATGTAGAGTTTCCTAAGGAAGAGGAGAATTGATCTACTTCAAGATTTAGCTATACCAGCACACACACACACACACACACACACACACACACACACACACACACACACATTAAACTACCAAATAATGAGGTAGTCAGAGACCCAGCTAGACATCTCTTTTCATCACATGAAGCTTCCAATACCAGTAATGGGTTATATTTAATTGAGTTGTTGTCCAAAGGTGTCCAATTGGAACCCCCAAACAACCCAGGTTGTTGCCAAGACTATAGGTTGCTTTCCATAAACACACAGCGAAGCATATTGCAGAAGATAAAGCCTACACTACTCATTGAATGTGAAGAAGTTGAGCTGGTGTCTACATAGTGCCCTCAGTCCTGTGTGCTAGCATCTAGCATCTTTTGTACAGGAAGGTAGCCTGTATGCCCACAAAAGAGAAACGTAAGCAAGCACCAGCCCAGCTAAAAACTCTGATCTACAATGGTGTCTTGCCTGCAGGCTGTGATAGTGCAATGTTGGCACAAAACTTGTGGGAGTAACCAACCAATATCTGATATGACTTAAGCCCCATTTCACAAGATAAACCCTTACCCAACACAGCTTGGGTGACCAAGAGCCTCAGGAAAGAGCGCACCAACTAGCTATTTAGTACCAAATGATCAGCCCTGAAAACATACATACAAAGAACCTTATGCATATTGAGCAGGCTGCATTTATGTGCTTGCTTGACTCTCCTCTTTTCCATTCTTTACCCTCTTTCCTTCCTCCTCTTCATTTATTCCTCCCATTCCAGTCTCCATATCCCTCATAACTGTATATGCTATTTTCCCTGTTTAGATAGAATAAATAGAATATAATTCAGTTCTTAGCCAACAGAGCCCCATGGAAATCTCCAAATACTCATGCTATTGCCAAGACTATTTGGTGCTTACCACAAGTTGATGGCAAGACCCTATTGCTGAAGACAACATGGAGAAGTTGAGCTAGTGCATAACTAGAGCCTTCACCCCAGCAGTCTAGTGCTCATGGTACTCTAAGGTACCCTGCACGCTACCAAAGGAAAAAGGTAAATGCCAACCCAGCTATATAGTGGTATTTGCTCTGCCCATGACCTTGGGCTATAGGGCCTGGGGGAGGCAGTGCCTCTTGCCATTGTATATGACACCTTAAAAGGAAAGGGAGAAGGGTCATGAGTCCCTTCTCCCTACTGCCTGGTTCCTGGTGTGATCAAACAGCCAGGTAGATTCGCTCCTGGTCAGATCAGAGGATGAATTCAGCTGTCTACTCCATTCTGTATTCATGAGTGTATTTCCTCAATTTACCCTAATAAATTTCCCTAATACTCCTTAAGCAGACTCCCATAGATTTATTGCATTACAGCTACAAACTCTTTGACAAACATTGGTGACCTGCCTGCAAGATTTGTTGCTGCAATAGTGGCACAAAAGTCCTGTAAGTAACCAGTCACTATCCAGTTGGAATTGAAGCAAACTCCATGAGATGGAACTCATGACCAACACTGCTTGGATGACCAAGAATCAGAGAATAAATAGGCCATGGGACCATAGGAAAACCAAAATTTGTTTGGGTTTTTGTTGTTGTTGTTGTTTGTTTGTTTTAGGGGAGATTGTTTTGTTGTTGTTTTTACTAATGGAATGTAGCAATAAAATGACTCCTAACAACACTTTGCTATATCCAAATATCAGTGTTTCACTCAGTCATCATAAGAGAAGCTACTTCCTGCAGTATATAGCAACTAATATAGAGGCCCACAACAAGACAAGGTGCAAAGAGTGAGAAATCTTGAAACACTCAGTCCTAAATGGGATTTCTTCATCAATTCTCTTGCCTCAGGACTTGGGGAACTATAGTGAAGAAGAGTCAGAATGATTGTATGAGACAGAGTACATGGATGCTATTGAGGAATCACTGGCTTCCAGACACAACAAGATTGATGCACATATGGATTCCTACAGACTATGGCAGCATGCACAGCACCTGCACTTGTCTAAGCCAGATACTGGGATTAGGAAAAAGATACAAGTTCTCATCTCTAACCAAGAAGCTATCTCCATTTGACAACTGCTCACAAAGGAAAAACCAATATTCTCTTAGAGCATCTTACTGGGTATGGAAACCACACTTAAGGGCAGGCTCCATATCAAGTAGTAGGTGACCCACACAAAATGAATTCAATGGTATTTTTGGAGAATTTTTTGGCTCATATGCTTAGTTTGGGCTTTTTTTTTAACCTTAATGGACTTTTTATTGTATCTTAGGGTTTCTGACTTGTGTTTTGTGTGAATTTTGTTGTGCTCTGTGTGTGTGTGTGTGTATGTGTGTGTATGTGCTTCTCATGTTTTCTCTTCTATATTTTTCTTGATTTATTTTTTATTCTGTGTTTTTGTTTGTTTCTTTGTTTGGTTTTGTCTGCTTGTTTCCTGGACTGAGAAAAAGATAACATAAAGTTGGATGGGTGGGGAGTGTTCATGGAGGCACATATATCCAAGCATAGGGAATGATAAAGCTGAAAAAACTTCCAGACCCAGAGCCAGGCGTGGCTTCCTAGTGCCACTGTCTCAGCAGATTTGTGAGAGCTCACTGTGGGTCAGTTTTGGCCTTTAAAGACTTAACTCACACAGTCGGAGAGCTACACAGAAAGCCAGGTCCAGACTGGGAAAACCTCTGAACAGGTACAGTATGCTTGAAAATGTGCTTAGGTGGTAAAAAAAAAATAAGAAAATGGATGTAGACAGTCATAGGAAAAAAATAGTTTGAAAATAAGAAAGTGAAGTTCATAAAGAGAGAGTAAAGTAATGTAAAATAAAGCCACATAAGGATGGAAATATCATAACACAGGATGTTTGGACCCTATACAGTACTTAAACTTCAAACTTTTTAAATGCCATTGAACAAAACACAACAGCTACTGAGAGACACTGGACTATGGGGAAAAAAACTGTTGAATTAAACCAGCCTAAAAATTTTAAGGCTATCTTAACTTCAGAACAGAAGTAGGGATATGTGTTACACTGGAGAAGATGTTTTGTCTTTGTTTCCACATGAAAGAAAAGGCTATGGATTCCTTCAAAACTAATAAAGATCCGATTTGATCAGAGAAGACCTCCTGAAAACCTTGACTTCAGACATGAAGAAGGAAACCAAGAAAAACTATAAGACAGGTGACTTATTTGCTGATCCCTCTACATGGAAACAGCTATGGTACTAGATGAGACATAATAAATCTCAGTGACTACAGAGTTCTCATGGAGATTCCTATTACAGTTTGGTTATACAGTCCAAACAAACTTATAAGGTTAACAGAAGCCTTTTACCTACTCAAATATACAACAGAAAAATCATCTTAGCTCATTTGTGTACACCACATATTCCATACTCATGTTAATGTAGATACATATGTTACCTTTAAAAGTTTGCATGTTTTCGGAGAAAAAGGACCAGACACCAATGAAGAGAAGTAGTCCAGATGATCTAGCCTCTCAGGATGTGTCTGCTGCTGTTTCCTCAAAACTCTTAATCCAGATAACTTCAAAGCTGCTGGCTGAGATGGCTCAGCCTTACAGACTACTCCAACCAAAACTTCACATGAACTCTACACTTTCCCATCACACAGAGCCTGGACAACAAATGAAAAAGCTGGCTCCCCCAGGACTGGACCATAATCCCAATTTTCTCAGGGTCCCTTAAAGATGCCATCACCCCCAGACAACAGAAAAGCATTTTGAGAACATGATGCCCACATTCCAAAGAGGTGGGATGGATGTGTTTTGGTTGTTCAGAGGGTTACCTATGTTTGTTATCATGTAGGGGGTTAGTTGCAAGTTGTTATTGGTCATGGTCATGGAAAAAAACAAGCAAAGGAGGTCAGATTCAGGGATCTCTTCTGAAAAGAAAAAAGCAAGGGTATAGGAATGATATGATAAAAGGGTAGATTATTGAATCTACTTTTAAACTAAAAATCAGCTACTAGTCTCAAATATTTTACACTGGTACAAATTTTTGTATATTGATACAAATTTAAGGTTATTTTTGTTACAACATACTATAAGGTATTATACCTATACAGCTAATTTAAAATTTTAATGTTCTAATCCTTAAGAACTACTATTCCAAAGTGCTTAGGATAATTAAGAAATGCAGGTTAGTAGCTAGTCATTTATAACATTCAAAATCATAGTCATGTTAGGTATGTTTTTAAAGTTAAACAGAGATATATTTTAGATGAACAGGTGGTCTTCAAACACTTCAGAGATCTGCAGAATACAGCATTTAAGATGTTTTAATAACATAAGGCTTCCCATGACAGTGAGATATGTCCACACCTGGCAGCACTAATCTATTTCAAAGATGACAGGCATCAAAGAACCTCCATATGGAGTTTGCTTCAAATATGCCAAGGCTAGCCACTGGGGAAGAAACTTCCCTTGACATTACTGCTGACAGTATGCTGTTCAAATTGACTAAGTAGCACACAAAGGAGTTGACTACAGAACTTTGTCAAGGCAAGGCAGACCAGTCCTTCAAAATTCCTGCTTCACAGAAAAGTCTTTCAGATATTCTGTGTCTGTAGGCTAAAGATAGATTCTACAATGTTGCAGAGGAACCTTGAGTGGCTGTCCAGGTAGCCAACTGTCTCTGTCATTTTTATACTTTTGGAAGTTGCTTGCATGCATTTCCTTTTTACTCATGTAATATTTTATCCATCTCAGGCCTCTGATGGTGTTGAAGACTAGATAGTTATAGTTTTACTATTTTCTTTGATACTAAATTCAAAAAGGAAACTCACAAAATACATGTAAATTTTATAAAGATTGAGTAACATAAAAGCTAAAGTTGTTTTTCTAAGAAAATGTTTTATGTCTAAAATGATAATTTTAGGTTGGCTGTTAAATTATGATAAGTATTTTAGGAGCAAAACTTTGAACTCACCAAGATAGGATATATAATAGAATACTTTATTTGAATTTGTCAAATATAAATGGACTGGACATAACTGGACATGGTGAATGTAATTCTTACCTGATAGCTTTTCTTATTATATATAGTTTTACAGTGTTAAGAGTTAAAACCTTTCACTTTTATCTAGATAAATAGTGGGAAATGTTGCAGGATATTTGATCACACTGTCTGAAGATGTGGCACTATTTCACATCACCTGCCTAAGGTACCTTCTAATTGGATTAATAAAGAGCTGAATGGCCAATAGCCAGGCAAGAGAGGATAGACAGGACTTCTGGGCAGAAATAGGATCTCTGGGAAGAATCTGAGGCAGGAGGAACTTGAATGTACTGTACTGAGGAGAGGTAACAAGCTGTGTGGCAGAATATAGATTAGTATGAATGGGTTAATTCGAGTTCAGAGCTAGTTGGGAATAAGCCTAAGCTAAATCCAAGCTTTCATAATTAATAAAAAGTCTCTGTGTCATTATTCAGGAATTGGTGGTCCAAAGAAGGACCTGATATAGATAAGGGAGGGGAAAATGTGATCAGAATATACTGCTTGAAAAAAATATGATTTCAATTTAAAAAAAGAGGGTTTTTTCATTAAAAAATGTTGTACATAGAAAAATGTCAGGTTGGTTCAATGCATAGTGTAATATTATAAATTATATTAAGATTGCAGAGGCTGGAGGAGCCTCCTATTATTCTTCTGATTAGAGAATAATAAAATGAAAAACTAGAAGCTTGCCAAAACTAGGTATATGACTGTGGCAAAATTTTTTGCCCTAACATGCATTCATTCACTTAATCATTAAGCAAAATATTTCTGCATACAAGCTCTCTAAATTTGATCCTAAACATATAATTTTACTACATAAGCTTTAATCAAAATAAAATTCATATATCAAAATAGTGAATGCCAAAGAAAATTATTTGAAATGTTCCCTAATTAACATGTGCTAAGAAGGAGCATAAAACAGTGTCATGCATCTTGAGAGATCTTCAGACAAGAACCACTATTTAGGACACTGGTTGTTTAGATTACACACTTCACCTTAGACAATTCACTAAAGCTGGTCCTACCAAAGTTAACATGTCCAGTAACAGAAAAAAATATTACTCAACTGTTGTACTACCCAATCCCCACATGAGTTTTATTTCTAAATTAGCATTTTAAAGTGATTTACTCACCCCCATTGATTTCTCTTTCAAATATTTCTTCCTTTTGTATTATAAGGAACAATCAGCCAGTGGAAATTTTTGCAAAACTCTTGGCTTTGGGCGCTAAGCTAATAGCAGATGTCCATTTCCTCACTGCAGAGGAAACAAATGTTTCTCTTTGGATAGGTTTTCTTATTAAATAAACGTTAGTCATTGAAATCTATGTTTAGATTGGGCTGTGGGCACACCATCAAGTTAAATAGATGTTTGCTGAAATATTCATTTTATTTTGCTGATTCAGAAACACATAAATTATTGTGTGAATTCAATAACAATCACCATTATTATCTTTAAAAAGATTATTTTCTCAAAGGTGGTAATTCTAAGGTTTGACTTTTTTTTTTTGGCTTCTAGAGCAAATGTGATTCTTATAAAAGTTAGTTAAGCTATCTGCATTTTTATCCTGTTTTTCTGAATGGATTTGGATCTTTTTTAACTTTTGGGTGACAATCATGATCACATTTCACTTAAATCTATCCAAAGAGCACCCCAGGGCCAACACAATCCATAATTATTACTTAATGGGAAATAAAAACAAGGAACTTAGTTGTGAACATTCATACATATATTTTGGGCAACCGGCTCTTCCCTGGCTTCAGTTTCCTGTGCATAAAATGATGAGTTAGCATAAAATCTCTCCAGCTAATCTCTCCAAAGTCTCTCCAGCTTTAAATTTCTAGAACTCAATGGCCCCAGTTTTGAAGGCTCACTCAACTTTTAATTTAGCACAGATGTACTCTGGTCCAGTATCAACACCAATAAACATTAGCATTGAGAAACATCTAATAGGAAACTGCATGCTCTTCATGTTTATAGTAGAGATTGGTGTAAATAGAGGCACAATTTAATTTTCATTTGATAGAACCAGATTCCTCCAAACCATTCCTTTTATCACTAATTACATGCAAGGTTGGAGTTCCTAAGTCCAGTTTATCGTGTCTGTTCTTTTCTGTTCTTGTTTTTATCTCATAATCCATTGTATATGGAAGAGTGAAAGGGATTGAGTTCAGGAAACACTGGTTTAATAAGCCTCATAGCCTCCATTCTCAGAAATCCTGCAAAAGGCTGGGAAGCACATGATAAGAAGAGGTCAATGTTGTTACAAGATCAAAATAAAATGGCCTGTGACTAATCCTGCTCCTTTGCTCTCAATGTGTTTTTCCCACTTTATTTTTATTGATAAATCCCATCAGGGGAACATATTTTTAGCCACAGAGTAATAAAGTGAATTAAACCAAACTTTCCAATTCCTCTGAAAAAGGATTAAACATGCCAACCTCTTGTCCTGAGACTCAGCTATGGGTAATAAGAATTTAGGGCAAGTCTGCTGGAGAACTCTATGGCTGATGTAGACTCATCAACAGCCAGAACCACAATAACTGGCAACACCTCTGCCCTTTGCTTGTTTTAATACTTAGATCTGGACCATCATTCCACTATCATAAAGACCAAGCACAACACAGACATAAGGAAGTTTTGATTTATTGAATGGTCGCATCAAAATCTTAAAATATTAACAGTGATTAGCCTCTGGATGGCTGGTTGTCTAAGAGCAAATCAATGTCTGTTTGCTGTAGATGAACTTCAATGCTGCCTGGGTCTTCCCTTCAGAACTGAAGTATATATTCACCCAAATTCTCAGAACAGAATTGAGTTGCAATGCTTATCTGTTGATCCTTGTCTTCAAATTATTACTTCAGGAGGAAAGCTTCCTCACTGAAGAGCACACCCCTTCAAGGCTGACATAAATCGATGAAGAACAGGGAATCTCTCATCAAAATTCTAACTCTAAAAGTCTTCCCAAACTGCAGGGCTTCTCATCACTTTGACTAAGTCTGGTAATATATTGTGAACCCCAGTAAAGCTTATCTGAGGATCAGAGGACACAGCCAGCCACTAGATTAGACACAGAGGTCAGGTAGTAGTGGCACACATCCTTAATCCTATCACTCAGGAGACAGAGATCCAGATGGATCTGGCACTGGTAGTACACACTTTTAATCCCAGTACTGGGAAGTACACCTGCCTTTAATCCCAGGAAGTGACGGCAGAGTGGAGAAAGGTATGTAAGGCAAAAGGAAAGAGAATCTAAAGCAGTTCAGCTGAGATTCTTTGGGGTGAGGACTCAGAGGTTTTCAATCTGAGGAAACAGGATCAACTGAGGAGTTGGTGAGGTGAGGTTAACTGTGGCTTGCTCTGCTTCTCTGACCTTTCAGCTTTCACTCCGATATCTCTCTCTGGGTTTTTATTAAAAGACCATCTTAGATTTGAACAACAACTAAGTCCTTGCTATAAAAATGATCTCAGCTCAACTCTCTGTGTAACCAGAATTTGTAGCCTGGTTGGTTTGCCTGAAGGTGGTGCTTCTGAGAATACTGTGAAATCTTTAGACATTTGACTGTCTCAGATCAGCTCTAAACAGAAATGATAATGTTGTTTAAGCTAGTGTTAAACTTCAGGTTCAGCCGACCCCCTTTATTTTCAGTTCTAGGTGTAACAGAAAAACTAGAAGAAATTTCTCTGTCACAGTTTCTTTAAGATTCATTTCTTCTGCAAGTTTTTCCAACTTGGGCACACCATTTCTCTCTCCTTGTTAAAAAGCAAGCAAGCAAATAAACAAACAAACAAGAAAAACCATTTTATTTTTCCTTAAATTTAATATATCATGCCTGCCTGACCTTTAGCATATCTGGACTTTCAGTATCACTATTCTTGATTATGGATTATTATTAAATATAGTAAGTACTACTTGAATACAGCATTTCAGCAACACTGCAGTGGCCCTGAAGCCAAGAAAGCTATGAAATGATGGACAGGCAGTTAACATATACAGTGTGGAAGTACTAGACTGTGAAACAATTCATGTTTCCAATATAAGGGATCCAAGTATCACAGAATTTCCCTGAATTACTAAAAAAGATGCACATATTGCAACTTATACATTATTTTCTATTCAACATTTTGAGACCAAAGCTGGATGATGGTAATTGAAATCTCCCCAACACTAAATTTATTCCTCATTTACTCATGAGAATCTAAGCTGGTTGTGACACACCCTTATGATAGCTGTACCAGTACAAACAGCTGTAAAAGAACGAATTTTGAGATAGAATTGGAAATTGTAGTTCTCTAATGGGGATTAGATTCAAATCAAGACCTAGTCACTTATTCAGACTTGTAAATTTAACCAAAATACTTAAGCCTCAATAACTGCCATTATCTTCAAAAGTGTTAGTTGGATGACTAATGTCTTTAATTTTATTCTATTATTTATTTATTTTCACAACTTCATTATTTATCTAAACTTTATTTTATTATATTCAATTATTTTTACTTATTCTATTCTTTATTGAAGAGTATAATAAGCACACATGTTACATAGCGGTACATATATTCATTTATTAGTTAATTTTCATGGATTTAATAAGGAACATGTGAATAACATTTAATATGTACAATTCTTTTCATAAGTAGTAGCTATACAAATTTAGATTTGTTTAACTGAAATTACATAAGCCTAAAGTATTAATTCAAGCCACAAGCACCTCAAAGCCTATTTGGTACAAATAACAATCTATATGCATTGTCTTTTTTCTTTTTGGTTTATTATAATATATGTGTATTTTGAGTATAGTGTGTGTGTGTGTGTGTGTGTGTGTGTGTGTGTGTGTGTGTGTGTGGTCTAAGGTCTTCAGTGGGATTTATGAAAGAGTCAGAATAGAAAGACTAGCTAGGTGATCTAGGAATGGTGAGAGTATGGGCATTCAGAGCTGCCCTTCATCTTCAGTTGAGAGTCACGGACCCCAGTTCAATTGTGACACATGGGCAGTGTCCTTGGACAGATAATATTGCAAACATACTGCTTCCACTAAAGAGGATCAGAAGTGAACCCTTTATGGAGAAACCTTTCTCCAAATTTTGTCAGGCATTTAATTCCTTTTTGCGTGGTTATTTTATTTTTAGCATGAACTATAAGGTCAAAAAGCACATGCTGGGTTCCACATCTACAGATTTGTGGCATTTAGAATGGGTTCAGTCACTATTTACTTGCCTTGTAGCAGCTTGGCATTTAGTTTCTGCTCAAAATCTTGCTTCACTACTAATGCTAAAGAAATCATTCTTTCAGCTGGGCAGTGGTGGCATGTGCCTTTAATCACAGCATTTGGGAGGCAGAGGCAGGCAGATCTCTATCAATTTGAGTCCAGCCTGGAGCTCCAAGACAGCTAGGGCTGTTACACAGAGAAACCCTGTTTTAAAAAAAGCAAGAAGAAAGAAAGAACGGAAGGAAGGAAGGAAGGAAGGAAGGAAGGAAGGAAGGAAGGAAGGAAGGAAGGAAGGAAGGAAGGAAGGAAGAAATCATTCTTTTTCTGATAGATTGTCCACGTACCCCAAAAACATTTGAGCTGTTGGTGACAATGAAAGAGTACTTATCTAGCATGCAAGTGTAGTCCTGAGTTCAATCCTAGATGCACAAAAAGACAAAATAAACATCTTTTTGTAAAGGAAAATAATGACAAAATCCCAGTAGGTCAATATTCACATTGGAGTACCTCTTAGAACACATGCAAGAAGCTTCATAACTATGCCTTACAGATGTACTGCTAACAAGGAAAGAGCAAACTGGTATGGTGAGGCTTCTTCACAATCCTTGGCATGCCTCAGTCACTGTGTAATTTTCTTGTGAAACGCACAAAAAAAACTGTATCTTGTGTAAGAACCCATGGTGTGGTAGAGAATGTATTTACTAAAACCTTATATGGTGTGAGAACTAGGAGATCAGAAGGCCAGAAGAGTCCATCAAGGTTCTAGGTTCTGTCAGGACTGCAAGTCCTTGAGGAGCATCAACTCCCAAGCAGACTGGTATGCAATTGGGCTTCAGAACTATCTTGTAGCAGGAATCTTAAAAGTTCTTATTGATAAAATCAAACCCGAGGCCAGTTATTGGAGTCAATGCTGGTAGATCAGAGAGACAGAATAAGCCACAGCTGTCTCACCTTGCCAATTCCTCAGTTGGTCTTGTTTCTTGAGACTGGAGGCCTCTGAGTCGTCATCCAGAATGGGTCTCAGATGAACTGCTGCTCCAAAGCCTGAAAGCTTAACCAGCCGAATGCTTAACCAGCCACATGCTTAACCAGCCACATGCTTAACCAGCCAAATGCTGCTAGTTTCTGGTCCTCACGCCTTATATATCTTTCTGCTTTCTACCACCACTCTCTGGGATTAAAGGCTGGCTTTCTGGGATTAAAGGCGTGTGTCACCATGCTTGGCTGTTTCCAATGTGGCCTTGAACTCACAGAGATCCAGAGGGATTTCTGTCTCTGGAATGCTAGGATTAAAGGCGTGTGCTATCACTGCCTAACTAGTGGCTTTTCTGTTCTCTGACCCCAGATAAGTTTATTAAGGTACACGATATTTTGTGGAACACAATACCACCACACTATCTCTTGCAAATTGGCTCACAGTATGTTTTATTTGGCACTTGTGCTATAGAAAATATAGCACCAACATTTAAAACAGAGACATTCACATAAAAATCCATCTTTTTGGTCTCTGCTGAAAAATAAATTGGATCATCGGGCACCACTGAGTTCGTACTCCTGTATAACAGCAATCAGCTGGAATCATGATGCAGCTATCTGTACTCTCCATTTGACATAGTTCCCACCACTCCTGAGTATCCTACAGTCCTGCCTCAAAGTGTCACTTGAGATTTAGCAATACACTTTCCCTATAATTTAACCTTGCCGAGAAATAACCTATGCAGAAAAATATTATTATCAAAATCAGGATACAACAAATAGGAGAGGTGCTAAGATTGAAAAAAATAAAGGAAAACATTTCTTAATCTGGTGAACATAATAATCATATTTAATTTGTAGTATCTGCTTGGTCCTTCAGGAGAAAAACTTGGCTTCTGTTTGGCCTTTCACAAAAAAAAATATTATTTTATCAAAGGATGGCTTTCGAAAGCCATGTGATATTGACCTTGAAATAAAACTTGATGTAAGTGCTCAACTACAGATGAATGGATGGGTGGGTGGATAGAGGGGGACACATGATGGATGCATAGAGAGATAGAAGGTTAAGTACATCTAAATCTAAAAATATCTATGACCAGTTCATTTGTTACATCACATAAATCACTCATATTTTGAGGGAGGCTGACTTCTAAGTGAAAGACTTCTACATTTTAAATCCAACTAGACTATTGATAATTCTCTACCTGTTGACAGTATGTAAACTTTGATATTTTCAAAATATGTCTCTTGTAATATCACATGAGAGACTTTGAGGCACATGTCTTGAGACTTTATGTTTGATCTTGTCTTCTTCATTTTACTTAATTACTTGAAAAGTCATTTTATTTATTTTTAGTTTTTGACGTTATAATTATATCCATTTCTCATTTCCTTTCCTCCTCCCAAATTCTCACATGGATTCCTCCTTGCTCTCTTTCAAATTCATGACCTCTATTTTTATCAATTGTTGTTGCATGCATACATAGATACACTCACACGTACGCACACGCGCACACGCTCACACACACACGTACCTAATACAGTAATATAACCTGCTTAGTCTGTGAAATATTAACTTTATGTATGTTTTCAGAGCTGACCACTTGGATTAAAGAACCAGTTGTTGTGTTCTTCCCTGGGGAAGACTATTTCTCCCAGCCTCAGAATTCCTTAGACACCTATATTTCTTTGTGTAGGGTCAAAGCTTCCTAGGCTTTCTTCCTACCCCATGATCCATACTTTGTTGTCCTTGTACAGCTCACATGTAGTCTATCATCTGATGATACTTTATAGGTTTATCTTCTTATCTAGAGCTAATGAACAAATTGATAATTTGTGAAAAAAATAAAAATACCATTGTTGAAAGAAGGCCACCAACTTAATTTCACCATCTATTTTAGAATACTATCCACACTAGAGTTTCAGTTTATAACACATGAAAGACTGAGATAAAGACATCAGTGCATGCAAGGGGAGAGATAACATTTGTTTTAAAATTTTGAGAAAAATCTTACATTGCCAAATAATTTTAAAGTATATATACGAAAATAAAGACTGCTACACATTTAACACATGTTCGTGTCAGATCTTCCCCGCTTTTATTTTCTTTTGCTAGTGCCACAAATAAATGTGTTTATGTGCACTTTGATTAGTAGTATGTCTGAATAAGTGCATGTCTTGTATGAACTTGGTATGCATGTCTATAGGTCTGTGTGTGTTGTATGTGTGTATTGGCATATGTTATGGTTTGAATATGAAAAACCCAGTCGATTCATGTGGTGACTGTTTGGTGCCCTGATTACAAGGTTTTATGAGGTGGGGGTTACTGGAAATTTAGAAGGGGGAGCTACAGGTTACTCTGAGGTATCCCTGAGTACTTTGTCTTGCCATTTATCCTTCCTGTCTGTCATCTTTGCTTTCTGGAAGTCATGAGGCAAGTAGATGGCTACAGAGCCCATCTCTATGATGCTTCTGTCTTTCTGTGTATCTGAACTAAGTAGAGCCAGCCAAGTAACGAAACTCATCCATTAAACCTAAAAAAACTAAGACCAGGTCAACTATAAAGGCCAGTGTCTCTGTCATATGATATGATGAAAGAATTCAGTGGGTGTGTGTCTATTAGAAATGCTGAGCCAAAGTAAATTTCCGCTCCTTTAAATTGTTGTCTCTGATACATGAGTCACGGGTCTGACTGTCTTGCTATGTTTCTATATGTGTGGTGGTTTCTTTGTGTGTGGTGGCCTACTAGAACCAGTGTTTCTTTGTGGGAATTGTTATCTGTGAGAGTAGAACCAGGAAATAAGCAGAAATAATGAGCTGAGAGCAGGTTTGATGATGAATAAATAAATTCTGGACCAACCAAACTGCTAAAATGATATGAAAGTCACACATATATTAACTTTAAAATACTATTAGGTCAAGAATAATCATGTTGATTAATTTTGTAATTCTAAAGGGTAGAAACACCAGAAAAGGATGAAACTTCAACACGAGAAGTACGGTTTTTACTAAGACATCGTCTATCAACCTCTCACCTAAAGAAATAAAGTGAATATCTCAGTGGAATTCTCTACAATCATTTCCCTTTGAATGTCCACTATTCATTTTAAACTCAGTGATTCAGTGATATGCAAAAGTCTTCCATCACTAGGAACTTATCATTGTGTTAAAGTGAAAGGCAAGAAAACTATTTGTTCCTCAACCTTTTAGGTCTGGATCATCAAGGACTGTCACAATAAATGATATCTACTCTTATTTAAAGGAATACTCTTATTTGGGAGACTGTTCTACATGCATGTGCACACACACACACACACACACACACACACACACACACACACACACACCAAACAAAAAACCCCAACAACAAACTTAGGTGTAAGAGTCTGCCTCACCTCGTCTCCTAGTATAATTAGGCCAACCAGTCCAGGACACTGAGCAATACAGAGACCAGCAATGGTTTCAGAATTTTCAAAGGACAACACAGTAGTATTACAAATTGTCTAAAAGAACTGTACTATCTAGAATTGATTCCTCCTTGTCCACCTTATTAATCTATTTTCTGAGCCTCATAAGTATATTGTGTCTTTCCCAGTATAATTCTTACCTTCATTGCTAATATAATCATAGTTAATATGTTTTGCTTGTCCTAATAAATTGATTATATGAGAAAAATAGAGCACTTTATAAAATTTAGTACAAATTCATTAACTTATATGAATTAAACCATAGTGGGCTGCCATGGTTCTCATGGTTCACTCATCCTCTATTCTACATTATAATCAGAAGATGTGAGGAGTGTGGAATCCATGCGGTAATTTAATGTTTGATAAAAAAAAATAGTTGCAATGCTCAGAAGATCAAACATTGGTATTCCAGGATGCTGTCTTCAATCAGACAGTTACAGTGATTGAAAGAGAGGATGGGTTAGATGGAGAAACAATTTTTATGTATATGTTCCTTGCTGGTCTTGGGCTTCTGGTTGTTGTTGGCCTTCGTCAGCTCCTAGAATCTAGAAAGCACAAGAGACCCATACAGAAAGTAGAAATGGGCACGTCAAGTCAAAATGATGTTGACATGAGCTGGATTCCTCAGGAAACTTTGAATCAGATCAATAAAGCTTCTCCAAGAAGGCTTCCCAGGAAGCGGGCACAGAAGAGATCGGTGGGATCTGATGAGTAAATGTTCTTTGTGCAACAATTCAGTCTGTGCTTCCCCTGTCCTAATGTTTTTTGGCCTGATGGGAATTAGTGCAGGGAAGCCATATCACCATAGAAGGCAACTACTGCTTATGTGTGGACTGAGCAATCAGAGTCTGTGGCGATAATATTGTGAAAATGCACTGCATTCCTTTTTCTAAAGTAACAAATTTTTTTTGGTTTTGTTTTTTTTAAACATTAAACTGTGTGGGTGTGAATGTCAAAAAAAGACGGTTGGTTACATCTACCCATTGGGATCACAATATAGATATTTATTCTCATTCACAGGACTTAGACTATAGACACAAGAGAAAAAGAAAAGGAAACTTGATTTTTTTCTAAAGCACTACAAGTATTTAGACAAGTTATTGTTTCCCTTATGAATTTTATTGTATATTCAGTTTTCCACAGTGAAACAGTCTGATTGCTATTTGTTCTGTGTTCTATGTTGTTTTTGTTGGGGGACAGGTTTGTTTACTTGCTGGCTTATTTGGCTTTTGAAACATGTGGTTTCACTCTGTAGAGCAGGCTGTCCTCAAACTCACTAGATAGCTCAGGCTGACACACAAACTTACCAATCATCCTCCTGAAGCCTTCCAAGCTGTGGGATAACCGATATGTACATTGTGCTTGGCTCTCATTGGAGCATTTCCTTGCCAAATCTTTTCATTTGCTGCATCTAAAGTGATAACAGAGCACTTGAAACCAGGTCCTTAATCATCTACTTAATTATTTACTCTTAAATAGTACAGCATCCTTCTAAAGTTTCGGACTGCTCTTGATATCAAGACCCAAGTTATACTATATAAGTCACTTTCATTTAAAAATTTTTCAAAAATATAGAGATTTTTAATAATAAATCATTAAATGAATTGTGATCTTTCATTGTAGCAAGTTGTCTCGGTGCTCACTATAATAATTCTTCTCTCTTACAAACATCATTTTATTACTGTTCCACTGCATGATCTGAGAATGAGGATGTAAAAGAAGATTTTCCCCTCAGGTCTTGTCCCCAGTGCTTAAGAAATTTTATAGAAATTGAATATAATGAAACGAAAAGTATATTGCTGGTTATCAGTTGACTCTAAAACCCACATGAAATGAGGAAGTAGACGATAAAGAGGAAAACTTAGAATTTAGAATGACATGTTCTGAACTCACATTCCAATTTCACTAAAAAAAAATTCATTGTGGCACATAAGTAAACATGGTTTGAGTGGTGGCTCTGTTTGTTTGTGTAACTTTTCATCCATATGTGAAGTTGAAGAAAATCAAATGAAAGTATTTATGAGCTTAAATATTTCACAGGCTATTATAGTACCTTAATTAAAAGTAATTTAGAAGGTTATCATATGGAACATGCAGAAGTATTGAAAGGAGAATAAATCATGTTAATATTCTGAAAATATCATTCCAAATGAAAACTTCCCTTAATTAAATATCAACTTACGCATGTCACATTGTACATTATCACTCCCAAAGGGAGTCACAGTCACTCCCATATAAAAACAGTAGAAGACACATTAGAAGTGCCAGAATTTCCTGTTCTCAGACTGCTGAATGTTTTCTTAAGATAACTTGACACATATTATGAGGATTAATAGTAATGCCACAGAGCAGGCAGTTGGGGTTGTCTAGTCTATGAACAGTGTGAATTTTGAGACAATACTGAGTCTGCTCCTGGGAGGAGGTTAGACAGAGTGAGTTGTTGAATGTAACAGAGTATCCTCCACTTCTTTCAAGGATATTGCAAAGAAAGGGGTACTGTTGAGTATGGAATAGTAGATTTTTGTGTTGATTTTCAATATACTATGTGATTATGTGGTCGTTTGCTATGGCAAAATAAAAGAAACTAGTAGATATTCATACCTAGACACAAGAAACTGATCTAAAAAAAATACCACAAAAGTGTCCAAGCAGTGCTCGAATGGACAAGAATGGAGTCTGAAAGAATCCTTCAAAGTATGTTGGAATATGCTTGGATTGCCTTGGGGAAGCACTGTCCATAAGAAGGCAAATTTGACAGTTCTGCCCCAGGTAATGGCGTTGTTAATGACACAGAGTACCTTAGAGAACTCCTAATGAATTTGTGTAGCTTCTTCATAAGCCTGATGTGATGGACATAAAATGCTACAAAAGGAAACAGAGACTGTAGATTTGAAACACAAAAGAAAAGCAACTTGTTACAGGGTGGCGACCATCTGGCAGGATGGCCTCCTGCTCTAGAGAGACCAATCTGTATACTGTAGTGAACTGAGAGGGTAAGCAAGGGGTCAAAGAAGAAGAAATAACCTGATTTCCATTCCTACTTCTAATAAACTCAAAGACTGAGATAAACTTAGAAGTGCACAAGCCAAAAATAACAATTATAGAATTTCTTAGTATATCTAGGTCTTTGGTTTGTTTTTGTTTGTTTGTTTTGTTTTGTTTTACTAGAAATAGAACATTTGTAAAATTCAAAGTCTCCTCTAGTAAGTAGAGGCAGGAAAATCATAAGAAAAAGCATAATAGATTGTTTCAGGGTTTGACATAGGAGAGACAATTTAAATAACAAAATAAATGTAATCCCACTCAATTGTTCTTGAAAGTCACTGTTCATTCAAATAAAATACAAAATTCATGGTTCATCTCAAATCAATAAACATTTCTGATAGATTAAGGACTAAATATATTTGTAGAGTTTAGATAGCAGAAATGTTTTCTTAAATATATCAGGACCAAAAACCTGGTATTAGATTTGAGAATAAGACAAACTTTAAATTAGGGCCAGGTGTGGACACTTGAAAGTATTGGATTTATGAATCTATATTAAAAAGTGATCATATCCCAATTAAAAAAGGCAAAATCCCAAATTCATGACTGTTTGGAAAATATGTTTAAATATAAGATATATGTCTATGTAAATACACAAAATTATTATTATTTTTCATAAAATTTTAAAGTGCAATATCAAAAAAGAAATGTATGTTTTCAAAATTGTTAAATATGTTGATTGTAGACTTGACCAACTTTTCTAGAATACAATGTGAAAAATGTGTCTGAAAATATGGATGACACATTGGCATTTATAATGTGATATCATTTATGAGAACTTAATGAGCTTTTAAAGAATTTTTGGACAAATGGAAAAAATAAATTTCACTGCTGTTCAGTTGATAATAAAAAAAGAAAACCAAAATAAGATAAGAAACTCATCTTCACTAATAATGAGCAAAAAAAAATTATGGTACATTAATGAAATAGGATTTTATGAATATTTACAATATAGATATACAAAGATAGTGTCGTTCTTAAAATGCCTACTCTGTGCATGTATGTGTATGTGTGTGTGTGTGTACATCTGTGAAATCTAACTATTCATATAAACAAGCCTGAAATTCTGCATTCTAGCTTATATTAGAATTTCTCTCTAAGAGAAAGGGAGTAAAATTATGGAATTTGTGTTACTCAAATTGTTTTCAGTTAGCATGTGTTAGCATAAAACATTAAGGGTATTTCCATATTACAGATAATCTTAGACAAGCCATCACTATTCTCTAAATTTCATGCATCTCTAAAGTTCTATTTACATTACTGGGAGAGAAAAGTAATAGTTTTACTGAGCTGTATTCCCTTTCTGCTGCCAAATATGCTCCATGGTGTAATAAAATAGTAGCATAAATGTCATGAGTGTAACCAATCACTTTCTGATGGAATTTATGCCTGATACTGTTACCTGGGATAAAACCTCTTGACTGACTAGGTCATATGCTGTAGGCGAGAATCCAATATTATAATTTTGTGAAATGGATATAACATTAAACTATCCCCTAAACTATTCTTTTTATACCCATGAATTAGTGTGTCTCTCAACCCTAATTAGAGAATTTCTTTTTGCAGTAGATGGCAATTAATACAGATTTCCACCACCAGCTGACATGCAGAGAAGAGGAGCTTGTGAAGTGCTCAGCTCTAAGTGGGATATCTCTCACATCTCTAAAGCACAAGGCTCAAGGATGGTATCAGGAAAGGGCAAGAAAGAGTTTAAGAGACAGAAGTAGTGGGCATTGGCAAGGAAACAGTGTTTTCTGGGCATGGCAGGGCTGTTGCACTCATGACATCACAGTGGCTGTGAATGCAGTGCAAGACCTGCACGAGTTCAAGTCACCCAAAACCTTAGCATGGACCAGGGCGGGGCTCATGAAGCCCCTCCATTGTCTGAGGCACCACTAGCAATTGATAACAGCAGGGGAAGGTGAGTAAGCTTCCCTCCTGGATGTGGCCCCTTGATGGCTACCCCTGCTTCAGTAGATGTCCCTACACGCATACACATAGAGGCAACACTGAGTGAGAACTCAGTAAATTTGGAAGAAGAGCAGCATGTGAAGCTGGGAGGAAAAGTGCTGGTGGGTAGGAGATGAATGAGGTAGAAGGGAAACGGTGTGGTTTGATCAAAGCACCTCAGCTGCAAGCATGGCATTTGCAAACAAGTTTTAAAATTAGTAAAATCTGAGTTTAATTTAAAAAAATAACTACATATTTTAACTTTTACCTATTTTATTTAGCTCTCAAATAACTCAAAGGAATGCAAATATTGTTAATTATTTCTCTATAAAGTTAACCCTTTGGAAAATTAATGAGTCCATCTAACTCTAACTTTGTTTTGTTTTGTTTGCTTATTGTAGCAGAGTTTCTCTGTATAGCCTGGTTGTTCAAGAACTCCTTCTGTAGACCAGGCTGAACTCAAACTCAGAGATCATCCTGCTTCTGCCTCCTAAAGTGCTGGGATTAAAGGCGTACACCACCATGCAAGGCTGTAACTCTCATTAATTTTAACTAAATGTTAAATCCCCTTCTCCAAGCCCCCCAGGAGCCCCTGCAATCTCCATGCCCTGCCCCCACGCCCATCTGCCCAAGACCCCAGCTACTTCCTGAGACTTAGAGACCGGCCCCCAGCTCCCATCCTACCCCAGACTTCCCTTCTGGATCAGAGGTGAGTATCTGGGCCCAGCCCAGACCACATCCCTGGGCACCAGCCACTCTGGGGAAGACCTGCTCAACTTGGCCCCTGGTTCTAGCCACCGGGCAGGTCCCCTTCTAGCTCCACCGGGAAGGATCCCCTTCTCCAAGCCTTCCGGCAGCCCCTGCAATCTCCACGCCCTGCCCCCACGGCCATCCACCGGAGACCCCAGCCACTTCCTGGGACTTAGAGACTGGCCCCCAGCTCCCATCCTGCCCTGGACTTCCCTTCTGGACCAGAGAAGGCTCCCATCCTGCCCTGGACTTCCCTTCTGGACAAGAGCTCACATCCTGACCTGGACTTCCCTTCTGGACAAGAGCACACATCCTGCCCCGGACTTCCCTTCTGGACAAGAGCGCCCATCCTACCCCGGACTTCCTGTCTGGACAAAAGCTACCATCCTGCCCCAGACTTCCCATCCAGATAAGAGCTTCCATCCTGCCCCGGAGTTCCCATTTGGACAAGAGAGCTTCCATCTGGACAAGAGAGAGAGACTTCCTGAATCTGTCAGCTCTGTCTGAACCAAGTGCACTGATAAGACCAAGAACAAACCACAAGGAGATGGGCAGACGTCAAGGCAGAAGTACATACAACAAAATGAAGAGCAATACAGCATCACCAGAACCTAGCCCGCCTCCAACATCTATACCTGAACATCAAAAATCGGAAGAAGCAGAAGTTAACTAAATGTTTTAAGTCAATTCCACTTGATACTTTAAACTTAGTAAAATCCTCAAGGCTGAGGAGGTCAAAGACCTTAAGAGGTACCTTATTACAGCAGTTTAGCCAAATTAACATGGCGTTAAAATGAGGTCTAAATGTGCATGTTTGTAACCATAGACAAAAACTACTCTTATTCAGAGAAGTGTCTCTTTTCAGTGACTGGCAGTGAACTCAGGGACTCATGGCTTGTTCAAGACCCTGAGTTTGAATCTCCAGAATCCATATAAAAACTCAAAGTGTATAATTCCAGGGCTCCTAGGAGTATTTAGGAGGTAGTAATAGTTGAATCTCCAGAAATAGCTCAGAGGCTCCTAGCTTGGCATACATTCAAGGAAACAAACAAATAGATGCTGTCTCCAAGCACAGTAGAGAGTAAGGACTGACCTGTGCTTGCACACCTTGCCATGTGCATGCCCCCCACACACATGCACACACACACACACACACACACACACACACACACACACACACACATTCATGCATGAACACAAAAACACACATGCACACATGCACACACATGCACACATGCACACACATGCACACACACACACACACACACACACACACACACAGAGACATTCACTCACTCACACATAAAACCCAAACAGCAGAGGAGCTAATGTCCACCTCTACCTACATTTTTTTCTATAACACTCTGTTAACTAGAATTTCACTTCCAGGGTTAACAGTTTTGTTTGTTTGCTTCACCTTTTTTTAAATCTTCAACTCAGACTTTGATATAGGAGTTGATATTAGCTCCCACTGGGAGAGGAGGAGAAAACAAAATTATATGACTTCTCATATATGGTTAAACTGAGTAACTGACACTGGTGAATCACTGATAGCCTATAAATGAAATGACTCGATTATCAGTCATTGATCAAGATATACAGAGTAATTTATAGAATATTCTGGCAGTAAAGTTGACTCATGAAATTTTTACAGTTAATAGGTATCCATTTCTTGTGTTTAAACAACTGTTAGTGGAGATGGGTTATTCAACTAAAGGAAGCCTGGTAAGTTAGAATCTGTGTCTCGCAGAGCTGTGAAAGCAAGGGTTGTCTGTCTCCAGAGGTAGAGGTAATATATGGAAATTCTACATTACAACACAAAATTAATAGCTAAGTTGCAATCCTTGACTTTGAAAGTTTTGAGAATGATGAAGAAAGGTATTTAAATAGCCTCATTATGTAGTCTCAGTTCCAGTTCCACAGCGAGTGATTTACCTAGATCACACTTATAAACATGTGCTACATTTCTGGGCATATTGTTGCTTCCATGGACTCATAGTCTGTGGTGGTATTCTAATTGTACTGAAATGTGATTTTGATTGTATGTTAATAGATAAAGTTACCCGGGGGTCAGAGCTATTAGAGCCATAGCAAGAGTGTGGCGGTGGTGGCACATGCCTTTAATCCCATAGATCTCTGTGTGTTCAGGGATACAGCCAGCATTGGAGACATATGCCTTTAAGACCTGGGGGGCTGTACATACAGACAGTGACGAGGCAGTCACGTGTTTGGGTTTATAACCAATGAGAAGGCAGAACAAAATACTATAAAAAGACAGACAGACAGGATATAACTCCCTTTCGGGAAGCTGGGACACCTCAGGAGGAAGGGTGAGATTTTAGCTCTGAGCTCTGACCTCTTGGCTTTCTCTTTTACATTGGTTCTGTGTTTCTTATTTAATAAGATGGTTGGATACATCTACAATAGTCTTTGTACATGTAACTCTTATTGGTAAAATGCTACTCTTTGGTAGCTCTTCCAACCCTACTTAGCAGCTCTGCTGGAGCTAATCAGAAATTTAAAACATATTTTCAAATATAAATCATGTTTCTGCGTGTGTGGAAAGCTCATGCCATGCAATCTCTGTGTTTTTTTAAGAGTCAGAAAATGTGACCAAGTCACAGTGTATGTTTGTGTTGTGTGTACATACCATGTTCTTACCGCAAAATCACAAGGCTATAAATAACACAGAGGACTAATTAGTCAACTGAATTAAAGACAGGTAAACTAAAGGGAGAATTTATTTTTGAGAGAAAATGTGTAAACAGTAAGATTCTTGAGGTTAGATGCTTTGGCCAATTTTATTACCATCTTAATTAACTGTCCTTTGGTGTTACTCCAAAAGAGAACAATTTGTTCAACAGAATTTGTTTTGGCCTGATATGTGAATTGTCATAAAATCTTCATAAGAATCAGGCTGTAAACAGGAACTGACACAAATTATCAATCATCTTTTTTATTGCAACTGGAGGCAATAAAAAACTCATCAGCAAAGCTGTATCTTTGTGTAGAAATGGAGTGTGTGTATTGTGCATGTGCATGTGTGGGGGTGTGCACATGCACAAGTATGCATCTGTTTTGTTACATGTACACATAGAAGCCAAAGGTCAACCTCAAGTGTCCTTGCCCAGGAAGCCATCACACTGTTTTTACTTGAAACCCACAGATGAAGCTAAACTTCTGGCTACCCAGCCCCAAGGATCCTCCTGTCTCTATCTCCCCAGTGCTGCAATTAGAGGCACATGCCATCATGCCTGTTTGTTTTATACAGGTTTTGGGGATCAAACTAAGGTCCATATGTATAGTGCAGTGGTTTGAAAAAAAAAAAAAGATGGCCCCCATCGGAGTGGCACTATTAGGAAGTGTGGCCTTGTTGGAGCAGGTGTGGCTTCGTTGGAGAAAGTATGTCACTGTGGAGACAGACACTTTGAGGTCTCCTATGCTCAAACTATGCCAGTGGTCACAGTTTGCTGCCTGTTGCCTGTGGATCAAGAATGTAGAACTCTCAGCTCCTTCTCCAGCACCATGTCTGCCTGCATGCTGCCATAAGGACAATGGACTGAATCTCTGAACCTGTAAGCAAGCCCAAATTAAGTGTTTTCCTTTTTAAGAGTTGCTGTGGTCACTAGTAGAAACCCATGAACTGTGGACTAATACCTGTGGAACCTCCCATAGGACTGGACTAGGCCCTCTGCATACACAAGATAGTAGTTTAGCTTGAACTGTTTGGGGGCCCCCAGGCAGGGTGATCGAGATCTGTCCCTGGTGCATGGGCGGCCTTTGTGGAGCCCATTGCCTAAGGTGTGACACCTTGCACAGCCTTGGTGCAGGAGGGAGGGGCTTGGACCTGCCTCAGCTGAGTGTGCCAGGCTCTGCTGACTCCCCATGGGAGACCTTGACTTGGGAGAGGTGGGAATGGAGGGTGAGTTTGGGGGAAGCCTGGGGCATGGGAAAAGGGAGGAAGGGGGAATCTGTAGTTGGTATGTAAACTGAAAAGAAAATTTCTTAATAATAATAAAAAAGAGTTGCTGTGGTCATGGTGTCTTTTCACAGCAATAGAACACTGACTAACACATACAGCAAGCACATTATTGAGTAAGTCATCTTCCCAGCCCCAAATTTATTAATACAGTAATATTGACTCTTTTGGTTTTATTAATGTAGGGCATTATAGTAGTTGACTTGGATTCATTCAATTTATTAATTCTATTTTAACCATTTTTATTGTCCAATGATTATATGGCTCACATTTCAAAAACAACGCTTGAAATGGGTAATTGATACATGTATCGGTTGGGAACACCTCCATCATTCCAAGCATTACACTAATTTCACTCTTGGATTTATTATCTGTTTCTAAGATCTCTCCAATATTTAAAGAATGAGAAATTGAAAAAAATATCTTTATTAAATAAAGAGAAATGGTTTTATCTGAATGTTTCAGTTGTCAAATAGACTTATTGCTGTTGAGAAAGATGATATTTATTCCAATATCTTTTAAAATCATGAATTGAAAATATCTCATGTTTTTCCTTGATTACTATCATGGACAAGAGAATTATTTGAATTCATACCATGGGGTACTTTTTGGACAAATGCACCCCAGTAACAACTCAATCAAGAATTTCCAACAAAATCAACACCACAGGTCAAAATTTTTAAATCATTTAAAAAACAATATCAAATTACTTTTCTTTTTTTTTTTTTTTTTTTTCTTGGTTTTTTCGAGACAGGGTTTCTCTGTGCAGCTTTGCGCCTTTCCTGGAGCTCACTTGGTAGCCCAGGCTGGCCTCGAACTCACAAAGATCCGCCTGTCTCTGCCTCCCGAGTGCTGGGATTAAAGGCGTGCGCCACCACGCCCGGCTCAAATTACTTTTCTTAGGAATACTCATTTGAATACAAGCCAGACCTTAAACATGATGTAATATTTAGACATTAGGAGCAACAAAAACTCAGTGCTCTTATTTTCTTAAGTCTACTTGGGAAACTGTAAGGGAATACCACTGAATGGATAGCTTTGAGACAAAACAAAAACTGACTTATCACTGTTATGGAAGATGAGAATCTAAATCAAAAATGCCAAGAGATTCAATGTCTAAACAAAGCTCTTTTCAGATTCACAGGTGGTTTCATCTGACTTCATCTTCACCATGGAGAAACTCTCTTCTATAAGGATTCAGGTCCCAGCCTCAAAACTTCCATCCTTGTTGCCTAATCACCTCCACCATCTTTCATGAGTACTTTCCTCAACACTGAAATGTTCCCTCCTGGAGAAAAAGAAGGATGATTTGAGAAATATTCAAAACTAACAAAGTTCATAAAGTCACTGAATTTTTCAAAGTTCCTGTAGCACTTCCTTGGCGGTAAAAATCTGCTGGGGAGATGAGGTTCCCAGATGAGTCGAACTGACTTAAGGTTCTACAGGGAGCTCCAGAATACAGTTTTCAAGATTTATCACCCATGCTTAGGTGGGCTTTTCATTGATTCAGCTACCTTTGACTCATCCATACTCCTCTAAATAGCTCCTCATCAATATTTTTTTGTAAATAACTCCCAACATTCATTCACAAACCTAGGCGATAGTAGAATCCTTTCACTGATCTGTCATTGGTTCCCTCTGTAGTGTGGACAGAAATTTGTTGATGTCTCCCCTGGAAAATCCATGCAGCACCATTAGATTGGAAATAGTTTTGCCCATGTTAATTTCTAAGGGGAACAGATAATCAAGCAGAGTAGTGAGACTTATGGATTGAACATCTCAGGTTTAGAAAGTGTTTGAATAACAAAGTATGAAAACAACACTCTTTAAAACATTGTATGCTAACTTTATTTCAAGTTTTCTAAAGTTTGTCTAGGCTTAGGAGAACATATAGAAAAGTTATATATGTTTTACAGAAATGTTTACTTTCATGCACTGCAAATACCAAATGGTAAAGCTAAACTGTAACCACATGTACATAAACTGAATCAATACATTTGTAGGTAAACTACTTTAACTCTTGCACAATAGAGAGCAACAAAGACACACAGATCTGGCCCTATGTTCTAACACTAATTATTATGAATAAAACCATATCAAAACTGAGTTTTAACATATAAAGAGTGCATTTCTTCCAGATTCAAAAATCTTTCAAAATACATTGAACTTAGTGAAGGCTGTTGAATATTTTTCTATATACTACCCATTTCCTACTCTTCTATAATAAGCTAATGAAGTCTTCTTAGTTTCCCTAAAATGTAGGGTATCAAAAATAAAATAAAATAAATGGTTTTGGCACACAACTTTAATCCCAGAACCCCAGAATTTAATCCCAGCACTCCAGAGGCAGAAGTAGGTGGATCTCTGTGAGTTTGAGTCTAGCTTGATCAAAAAAGTGAGTTCAAGAACAGCCAGGGCTACAAAGTGGAACCCTGTCTCAAAAAAAATACAAACAAACAACAAAGAAGTAGGATATCATTTAAAGTGACAGAATAATGTAACAAATGAAAGTCTATGAAGTAACTTTAATACTGTTTTACCCTAAATAAAATAAATTTTCCTTTTGTTTTATAGCACAAATACAAAAAAAAAAGAAAAGAAAGAAAGGAAAAAGAATGAAAAAAGGAGAATGAACATTATGGGTACTGTGACTAGCTTACATTTTCAATTTTAAATGTCTTCATTTTTAAATTTTTCATAAGTATATAAAGTTATATATGATCCCATTATTCCTTCCTTGGCCTCCTCCCTCAATTCTCTCCATATTCCCTCAACTTCATGAGTTTGGTTATTTTTTTTATAACACATTGAGTCCAGTTAGACTGCCTGTACATGGATGGATGTGGCACCATCCATGAACGCATGGGAAACCTACCAGCAGTCTGGGATCAACAATGTATTAAGGGACGCAATGGGAATAACACATTCACAAATACAGAATGAAGTGGTGCTGCTACCTCTTCGTCCATCAGGGAAGGATGGGGAAAGCTCCAGACCAGGTCACCAAGCCGTGATGTCAGGAAACTTTCCATATCCAAGAGAACATGCGACCCTCCTCCTCAGTTCTTATCCAGTCACATACCCAAAGAAGACCATGCCCATAGGGCTAGTCACCCAAATACAATTGGCTAAACAGATTGAATTCCCAAAACAATTCTCAATAAAGAATGACTATTCCTTTCTCAGGCAACTGTCCACTGCCACTAACTTCTCACATCCGCTCCTCAGTATTGAGTGGGACCTAGAGCTCATCTGCCCTTTAAGCTTGGGTTCTGGCTTAACTGATCTTGAGTAGGTCTTCTGAAAATAGAAACAGAGTCTGTGTATTCAAGAGTTCACGGTGTGTGTACTGAAGATGCTAGAAGAGGAGAGGTGGGGGTATCTAAGCCCTTCGGAGCCCAGAAGATCACAATCCCATATATTGGGCAATGACCTGTTTACAACCACAATTGGGCAAAATAACAGTAGCCAGCTATACCCTATACCTCATGACCTCCTCAGTCATGAGCCTTTAATCTGGGTTACAGTGCCATACATAAAATTCCCTCCTGGGCACAGACTTCAAATCCAATCCCAAAATAACTACTTTCTCCATAATAGTCATATCACTGTTGCACTAGTAGATACATTTTGGGTGGCATGTTGGTATTGCAGTATGCAAGGTCCACTGTAGGTAAAACTATGGCTTTCTTTTCTCCTCTAACAGCCTGCATATCACCTTCTGGAGACAACGGCTCTCTGCCATTTTGTACAAACTTTGCATCAAAAAGGGAATAGTAACTATTTTACAAAAGAGAAATTTAATTGTAGAATGTTAGTTGTTTCTCACCCCCCAAAAAAACCACCATAGAACATAAAACATGATACTAATATTTTTGTCTATAATATACCACCTTTGAAGAATTTAGTAAATGTTTCACAGACTGATTAATCTTCTATTTTTAATCATGGTCTCTAAAGGAGGTGAATCCTACCTTTTGTATCTTTAATAAATGTGATTTCCTTTCATGATAACATGTTTAAATGGTTCTCAAAACTAAAAAGTTTCAACACAGCTAAGCTTGTATATCATAACACCAAATATTTGGAGGTTATAAAATGTGACAAATCACCAATCCCAGACCATGTCAACAATGTTAGTTTTGGGAGGCAATCATGTTGCTGTAGTATTCTCTTGAGTGATGAAATTGAAGCGTAGTATAGATACAAGGAGGGCATGTGGTCATTATCCCAACTTGCTTTAGTGAGTTGTTCGAAGTACCAGGGACTAGATGTTTTATTTGGTTCCCAAATTTCTGGCATACTTCGTTGGCTGGAGCTGTTTTGTTTAAGGAGATAACATGCACATCTGGAAGTAAGATGAGCATCAGTGAATAACACAAGGGCACAGTTTCTGGCACCAAATAATTCTTATCAGCTCTGGTGGGAGCTTATTTTGAAATAGTATCATTTAGAAAGACAATCCCCAACACTAAAGTCATTGGACATACCACTATTAAAATTAAAATAAGATATTCCACATACATTATATTTCAATTATATTTTATACTTATCCCAAATAATTGTTTCACTTCATGTCACATTGTTTCAGTTCCATATTCAAACATAAAACAAGGCAAAATTGACAAAGAACAAAAACATAAACAGGACCTCTTTTTGGATAAGCAGTGTCTTATCTTAATGGTGACCATTCTGAACATGAGTGTATGTGTGTGCTTGTAAAATATCAGTTAATGACCTTCTGTCTCTATTTTAGTGAAAATAAAGACATGTCATGTCTTTCATTCAGTCTTAAAACAAGTATTTTCTGGGAAAACATTAAGGTCAAACTTAAACTCAGTTTATTGTGACTGATAAGAAAGGTTAAGGCTTTAGAGTCACAGAGCTAATAAGAAATAAGACATATTAACATCCAAGCTATACCAGTCAAAATACTTGGTTAGAATTTACTGAAATAAATGTCTTTAGTTCAAGAATGCACACTTCCATTGAGGTGGTGACACTTCTCTAAGAGAAATTCATACAAATTTTATATGATTGCAAAAAGCAAATGCATTTGGTTATTTTATTTTAGGTTGCTATTTTGATTAGAATGTATATGTAAGGTGATCCTTCTTATACAAAGAATTATAATAAGCCATTACCTTATATCTATTGTCTGAGTCTCAAATTCTGCAAGAGATTTTAAATTAAACTAAAACATATCATCCAAAAAGCAAATATGTAGAGCAACACCAAGCAAGTCTTAATATTTTAACCTTATGCAAAAAAATAAAAGTAGTTCCAATACATGACTTATGACTTCACGTACAAGGAAAAACTGATCATCATGTATTTGGAAAAAGAGGATGATAACTGAAACTTTCTTAGTAGCTTCATTTTCCCTAGAATTCTGAAACAATACTCACCAGTTATTTGAGCCTTGGGTTCATGATATTTTATGGTAACCTTTGAAAACTAACACATGATTTATCACTTCCCTTAGCAAACTCCTCCTCTTTCCTACAATATTAGGGGTACAGGATGACAATGAATACAGGAGAGACATGTTCCTCCTCCCCAAACAGTAACAACAAAGGTGGTACCTACTTCTCGGGACAAGAATAGGCCAAGCATTACTACAGAAAGGGAGTCCAAATAACTGTGGAGCTGTTGTTTACCTACCAGCTATGAACAATTACATCTGTGCTACTGAACAGTGAACGATTTTTTAAGTGAACTGCTCTGATTTGCTATTCAAGTCTTTCCACTAAAACATGTCTGATGATTCTGATATTGTGTAATTAACTACTTGCCCCTATTTTCAAGAATAAGTGCATACACTCGTGTACAGTAGCAGTGATGTCTTAGAACCTGCTATATAAATCATAAATTATGTAGCCTTCAAGGTACATAGCAGAAGATAATTTCAGAGCTGAGTGCTGGTATTTCTGTATTGGGTTTTTAATCCAAATTTTTTCTCATCAGTATAAGTATGTCCAATGAACTCACTTTGAAACTAATTAATATTATAATTGTGCTTTTTCTCCTCTTCCTACTCCTCTTCCTCCTGCTCCTCCTCCTCCTTCTTCTTCTCAGTAAGAAACATAACATAATATGAGGTGCATCCCCTGAGCAAGCTATTTGCTCTCAAGAAGAATCCCTTGAATCCTGTACTTACATTTATTACGAGGTAGGGTGAGCAGTCACAAGAAAGAGGTCATGAAATATAACATTATGACAGGTCTAAGATCTAACTTAAATCTCTACTCTGAGCAGGTTTTCAGGGTTTGGGGCTAAGGAAAAAAATGATATTGACACAAAATGATACTAAATATCTTGCTGAAATATTACAAACCAAGAACCTTCAGGCAAGTAAGATAGTTCATCATATAAAGTTACTCACTGCCAAGCCTGACTGCCTGAGTTCAAACTGTGGAAGCTACAAAGGAGAAGGAAAGAACCAATGCCTGAAGTTTGTCTCCTGACCTCCAGACATATGCGTGTGAGTACGTACACACATACACACACACACACACACACACACACACACACACACACACACACACACACCGAATAAATAAATATATATTGAAAAAGAGCTGTCTTAACTCTGAAGAATTTTCAATGCAATAGGTCAAGCTGTATGATAATTTCACCCACATTTTTATCCAAAGGAGTTTGAATTTAAAAGAAGAAATGCCATTCTTGAGATGATTAAAGAGAGAAACACAGAAAAGACAGTCTCATCTTTCCCTTACCCGAAGCCTAGTGAGAATAATTCAAAAGGACAACTCAGTGCTCTGAAGTAGTGTTTTGTACAAGTGGAATGCAAGGTCAATTGATGTTAGGATCTGGCTACACTATCTGCAGGGTAGGGAGACTGGCTGACAGCTGTTGACGGATGAGCCAAAAGGAGGTGGTTGATCAAGGGAAGTTGGCACCCCCACTTTGTCATTGTTAAAGTGTATGTGTGTGTGTGTGTGTGTGTGTGTGTGTGTGTGTGTGTGTGTGTGTGTGTGAATGACCATACAAGTGTCCACAACGGTTGCTCAGAATACAAACAGACTGGAATAAAGAGAGACTAGAAATCAACTTGGATGTGTACAGGCTGAGACTGAGATAAATAAGGATTGAGGGGAGAGGAAACACCTCCTTCAAAGGTGAGGGGTGAAAGAAGAAAGTGTTCACCAGGAAAAGAGGCCAGTTTCAAACGGATTTGAGGCAAAAAGCGCTCCTTCAATAACCCCAAGACAAATATTATGGGCAAGAAACCTGTGCTATCAAAAGTAGTAAAAGCTAGTAGAATAACAAAGTAAGAAATAAAAATGAGTCAATCACCTGTCAATAGTGATGCTGGCTTCCTGTCCCTTCAGAAGCAGGTCAGAACACTGGTGAGGGTGAGCCCTTCTGAACACATCTTCTTTTTCTTAACATCGCTAGGAACTGAGCACTTTAATAACTGATTACAAATTTATCATTACTTCAGAATATTTATATCTCAGGTAACATCAAGGATAAATCCCATATAATATGAATATGCAAGGTAAGAAGAAAAAGTGATAAAAATGCAGGCCTAATTGTTCTATTTCCATAGAAGGAATTGCTATTCAGTCTAACACAATATACTACTTTATACTCTACATTGCTATGAAAAAATACATAAATAATTTAATGGAAAACAATCTAGCTTGACTTAGAATTTCAAAGGTTTTATTTTTTTATTACTGTTCTTGTTTGGTCCACGTTCAACTGGTCCCACTTACATTAAAGCCTATGGTGATGCAGAGACATGGAGGAATGGGCTGCTGCAGGAAAACTGCTTACAGCATGACAGCCAGGAAGCAGAGAGAACACTCCTATGCTAATAGCTTCCTTTTTCTTCTCAATTTATTCCATTCAGACCACAACTTACTGGATGGCATGGCCCATTTTTAGCTGGTATTTATCAGTTACTTTCTCACATGCCAGTCATCTCTAGAAAGACCCCCCCAAAAAAAAAACAACCTTTTCATAATTGTATTGTACCAATCTTCCAAGCATATTAAAACTCATAAAATTGCTGATTGATTGCTGTTGGATGTTCTGTATGTCCTGTGGGAGCCCATTCTTGGGTTCCTCATGGCTTTACCCAACAGGTCCTCATAGAGGATGATTAGGACCACAAGCCTGAGTGCAGGTGTCTGAGATGGTCTGCATTTGGCTGTGCTGGGGAATGGAATGTATGTCAAGTTGCTCTAATTGGTCAATAAATAAAACACTGATTGGTCCGTGGCTAAGCAGGAAGTATAGGCGGGACTAACAGAGAAGAGAAATAAAAGAACAGGAAGGCAAAAGGAGACTGCCTGCAGCAGCCGCCAGGACAAGGAAGATGTAAAGTACCGGTAAGCCCCAAGCCGCGTGGCAGGGTATAGATTTGTGGAAATGGATTAATTTAAGATATAAGAACAGTTAGCAAGAAGCCTGCCACAGCCATGCAGTTTGTAAGCAAAATAGGTCTCTGTGTTTACTTGGTTGGGTCTGAGCAGCTGTGGCACTGGCAGGTGACAAAGATTTATCCTGATTGTGGGCAAGGCAGGAAAATATGAGCTACAATTGATGTTAATCATCACAGCCTCCGTATTTGGGCTTTACTCTCAAAAACAGCAGAAGGGATACAATCTTATAAGTGTCATTGAACATATAGTTCTTAACAAAATGATGTCACTCCAGCACTAAACCTGAAAAATAGATTTGTTACAATATTTAACAATGAATTTTGTTCTATTATGTTCTCAATTTTAGAAAGATGCGTTATTCACTGTAGCTCAAAATTATGCTTTATAATTTTATATAAAAATTATATTCCGTAACTGTTTAATGTTAAGAACAATTAATAAAGGTCACTTTAAAATTTAGTTTAATTCCAGAGAGTCAGGCTCCCTTAAAATGTACATTTTAAACAATTTTAGAAGATAAAGCATAGCAAAAAAGTGGAGAGATTTTACTCTGCTGTGTGACTTTAAGCCATTTCTTAAACATGTACTCCATTTTTTCATCATACAGTAATATCATAATAATAATCATCATAATAATCATCATCTGTTTAGAGAATTAATGTATCCATATAGGTAGCATATTTGCAATAAGGCATTTTGCACAAAAGTTCTGGGGAAGTATCAGGTAGCACAATGACTGCTCTTATATGTCTTATGTAGCTGCATGCTATACTAGAATAATGCATATATTGCTAGTGGAGAGTACTTACATGCTTAGTGCTGTGTTTCTACGTGAGATTTTCATGAAGCATGGGCAAAGCTAATGAATCGGAGACTACAATTTGTATAATTGTGTACCATTTTAGGTGCAGTATTTCTTGAGTAACTTGTCAACTAAAACAAAAATATTTCCCGACAGGATGAGAGCAGTTCAGATGAAATTAAAATAGTGTGTGTGTGAATTAGACAGCAATAACAGAGGGCTTGACAGCCAAGTGTGTTAGTGTGTTAAGGATGCAATGTAGTATTATCTCAGTAGGCAAAATTATTAAATACTAGACAAATAGAATAATTCAAGTTGACAATGTCTGTTAAGTATTTTTAAATGATCTCTAAGTTATTTCTCTTATAAAAAAGATACCGTTTAAATTAAATTGTTGAAGAGGCTACAAACAAATTGAAAAGTTAATTTGTATTGAAATTTATTAATGAACTCAATTTAACTTTTTAAATGTTTTTTGTGATGATTATATAATCACATCATCTATACACACACACACACACACACACACACACACACACACACACACACACTTCACTTTCAAAACTTGTCACCCTATTCAAAATTCATGGCCTCTTTTTTTAATTGTATGTACATATATATTTATGTGTTTGTATATATTTGTAAATATACCCTGTTCAGTCTGTATAACACTACTTGTATGTATGTTCTCATGGTTGACCATTGGTGTGCTGGTCTGAAAGAAAAGAGATTTGGATTAATTCTGTTGGCAGAGCACAGCCTCTGCCTAGTGTAGACTCTGTCATGTAGTTATTAGTGTTAACTCTAATGAAGATATGTAATGAAAAGGAGGAAGCTGAGCAAGGAAAAATATAAAATTTATAATTTGAAGAGAAAAGGAGCACCAGGAACTGGAATTGAGCTAAGTCCTGTTATATGGAGATAAAAAGATTAAGAAATTGATTAAGGGGGGTGGTGACCTCAGGACAAGATCCCACCCAACTAAATTTCCTAATTGTGGGAAGGAATTAAAGAAAACCTTAGAACTAATATGGTGGGGCATACCTTTAATCACAGTACTCGAGAGACAGAGGCAGGTTAATCTCTGAGTTCAAGGCCAGTCTACAGATCAAATTTCAGAAAAGACAAGCTTAGGAAGTGAAGGAAACCATGGAAAACAGAAAGGTGGTGAAGATTTAATTGAACGAGGGGATCATATTCCATTCCCAGCTAGCAGCAGACCTTGGCAGCTTTGACCATGTGGTTCTGGCTTTAGAGTCAAGGATGGAAGTGAAGGGTTATAGAATCTTCCTTTGAGACTAAGAAAAAGTGCTGAGGGCAGGCATGTGTCAGGGTGTCTCTGAATGAGGGCTTAGAGAGTCAATTGCATGAAGCTGTGAAGGTGAAGCCAGGATTGCCTTGGATACCCCACAATTTTGGAGATTCCAGAGAAGTGGGATACTTGCTGAGTAAAGCTGCAAACAGGGTGGATTCACCCCAAGAGAGAGAAGTATGCTGCAGTCAACAAAACTGAAAAGAGTTGGAAATCTGAAGAGCATGCTGACCTCAGACATGGCAATACAGAGTTTAGAGTTTGCCCAGCTGGTTTTCAGTCTTGCTTTGGTCCAGTGTTGCCTTATTATCCTTCCTTTGCTCCATTTTTGAATAGTAATGTATTTCCTGTGCTGTTATATGTCATAAGTACATGATCTGCTTTTTTATTTTGATTTTATAGGGGATTATAATTAAGAGATTGTATGAATCTCATAAAAAAACATTGAATTTTAGACTTTTAAGTAAGTTCGATACTGTTATGGATTATTGGAGACTTTTGACTGAATGCATTTTTGTATTATGATATGGCTACCAGCATTTTAGGAGCCAAGGAGTGAAATGTGGTGGTTTGAAAGAAAATGGCCCCCAAAGGAACTAGCACTATTAGGAGGTGTCGCTTTGACAGAGTAGCTGTGGCCATGTTGGAGGCAGTGCATCACTGTGTGAACAGGCTCTGAGGTCTCATATATACTTAAGCCACACTCAGAGTCTCAGACCACTTCCTATTGCCTGTGAGTCAAGATGTCAAGATGTAGGACTCTCAGCTACTTCTCCAGCACTATGTCTGCCTGAATGCTGCCTTGCTTCCTGCCATGACAATAGTGGACTAAACCCCTGAAACTGTAATTGACCCATCATAATCAAATGTTTTCCTGTATAAGAGTTGCATTGTTCATGGTATCTTTTCACAGCAATAGAAACCCCAACTAAGACAGTTTTGTTATTGGATAACCAATTGGTATTATCTTCCTTGGAATATAGACGCAAGATTAGAAAATTATATGTATATTTATCAATAAATATAAATTGTTGCAATGAGTAAGACCACAAATTCAATATAATAAGCCTCTTGTTTGACATAAAAAGATAATTTGAAAACCCAAAAAGTACTCTGTACTTAAAAATATTGATATATGCATAAGTTAACAAGTACACTTAGTTTTCTTCTTCTTTAAGTAATTAATTTTTCACATAATACTAAACTTTTATAACATATAATTCCTTAACCTTACTATAACAGCAACAGTTTTAGTAGCATGGTCTGGTTATTAGAAGTTTGGATTGTGGTTCAGTATTTCCTTGTGACCTAATTTTCAAAGTGTAGGAGAATGCTCAAAATCTTTAAAATATTGTTGTTTTGATAATGGTTGTCTCTGCTTTATGTGGAAAGGAATCAACAGGTTATGAAAATGAAAAGCATGATCACCCAACCTCAACCATCTCTGTTCTGCTCACAGAATCACTCAGAGAAGCAAAACATGGAACACATTTCTTACCAAATAGCTGCTATCATCTGTATACTCATGTTCTACACAAATCATATTTGAAACCCATAAGGCAATAGTGTTAGGAGAGAGTTGTAGATAGAAATTATTAAAGGGAAATCAGTCTTTCCTGTAAACCTCTGTGTTTATTGTTTGCCAGATAATTATGGTTTTTTTTTAAATTCTACTTCCCTTTATTGACAAATCAATATGCTTTGCCCTAGTGCATGTCGCTTGCACTGTCCTGCTCCTGTCTCTTGGAGTTTAGCTAATGAGTTCCTCAGGGCTAAGTGACAGATAAGTAGACAGATAAGTACAACATATGGCACTGTCCTAATTTCTTTAGGATTTTTTGCTAAAGCTGTACTAAAAGAAGTTCTGTATTCCCTGATGTGATGACAGGTGTACAAGAGTCAAACATTTCTCACCACCACCTGTGACATACCGATGAGACAATAAACACACACACACAGACACACACATCTCTCTCTCTCCCTCTCCCTCCCTCTCTCTCTCTATCTCTATCTATCTATCTATCTATCTATCTATCTATCTATCTATCTATCTATCTATCTATCTATCTATCACACACACACACACACACACACACACACACACAAGTGAGAGTCAGGAACTGAGACACCAAAAGACAAAAATCAATCGAAGACTTGGATCTCCCAAATACATGACCCATTTTCAGTTTTCCTTCAGCTGTAGCTGGAGGGCTTCTCTCCAGGTTCCCCAAGCCCCACAGTCCCACAATCCACTTATAAAATAATCACTCAGACGCTTATATCACTTATAAACTGTATGGCCGTGGCAGGCTTCTTGCTAACTGTTCTTTTATCTTAAATTAACCCATTTCTATAAATCTATACCTTGCCACGTGGCTGGTGGCTTACCAGAGTCTTCACATGCTGCTTCTCCTGGCAGTGGCTGCAGTGTCTCTCCCCTCAGCCTTCCGATTCCCAGAATTCTCCTCTCTCCTTGTCCCACCTACTTCCTGCCTGGTCACTGGCCATCAGTGTTTTATTTATATAGAGTAATATCCACAGCATTCAGCACTTGAGCCTGGTGAGGCAGATTTCTCACACTATCCCTTCATATCTTCCTCATTTTGCTCACCTGTACTTCAAGTTCCATGAGAAATCCATTTACTAGTGGCTAAAGGCAAAATTAATCAATTACCATGTGCAACCAATATTATTCAATACGGTTTTTTTCTCATACTAAAAATAAGAAAAATACGTTTTTTAAAAAAATTGAAAGATTTTTTCCCCTTTTATATTTGAAAATGAACAACATATCTTTGGATGATAATAGTTTCCTAAGGTTTTCAGTGTGCAGCTGGATTTCAGAACATGATGTAATTTTCCTTCAGGTAATTACATTTTAGCTAATTCATGGATATCAAGAGGAGAGTATTTTTTGCCTGATAATTATTTCTGTAGAAATCACTTTATGGCTTTTTTTCATCCTTTGTTTAATTTGTAAGAAAAATCCTATGATTTCTTAATGTTAAAAAGCACTCAAATTATTTTCAAATATTTGAAATTGGCAAAATATAGAAAGAATTTTGCCAGACAAATTTAACTTGGGATTTTTAACGTGTGTGATTTGATGGAAACTCAATCCATATGTTTCTCATTCATTTACAATTAGGTGACAAAAATGTGATTTTTATAAGAGTTTGATATCCATAATTTTGAAAATCGCACAATAAATTTTTTTTTCTGCAGAAAAATTGAGAGGAAACCTATCTCAATAATATTAGTTTTGTATCTTCTCATTCTGTTTTTAAAAACTATCACATGCTGTATTAAAAGAATCAACTGCTAAAGCACTTGAATGACAGAAATGATGGCAGAGAAAGGAGCCATCCGAAGGAGACTGTACAATGTCAAGCAGGGAGGAAAAGATGTGGGAATATTGTATAACAGTATTCCTTGTTTAGGTAACAGCCAAATGACAGCCCCATAAGCAATTTCCCTACAGGACCAAAAGGTGTAGGTTCTTAATATGGAACAGGAGACATCCCCACTTCAACCAGGAAACAAGGAGCAGAGACTAGAACTCTGGATGGTGCTTGTCTGTCACCAGCAGGCATCTTCTCTGTGAACTGACTCTCTCCTTCCATAGTATGACTGAGTCTTACAGCTGAACTCAAATGATCAGGGCCCTCAATCATCACCAGCATCAAATGAACTGTTACCATATTTAAGCTGATGACCTCATAGCCTACCTCCTCAGGACCACTCTCTTTCTTTCAATAAGATTGAAAAATATAAGAAAGTTATCTGTCAAATAAATATGGTGGGGGTCTGATATATCTCATATCTGTATTAAATCTTTCACTGAATAAGGAAGCATTTATACCATTTGAAAATATGTTCTTTGTTATTTCTTTCTATTCTGTACATAAAATGTCATTACTGCTCAAACATGCTTTTTAGAAGCTCATATGATTTTTTTCTGCTTGGTACTTTGAGCCTGTGACTGCTATGTCAAAAAATACCAGAAAAGTTACAAGTTGTTACTCAAAGTTCACAGAGAAAAAACTCATCTTGCACATATTTCATTGTAGCTGTTGTTTTGGAATATATTGCTGGAATATTTCCTACATTGAACATTTCCTGTAATAAACAATGGCAAAGTGTGTAGGTGTCTGTGAGTATATTTGTATGCCCCTGATCTCTGTCTAATTAATAGTAAATGATAATATTACCTACCAATTACATACTGAGGTTCTAGTCCTAACATGTGGGACTCAGAATTTCTAAATCGAGCAAGAGCTAGAAGATCGTGTGATATGTATTAACATATATGCAAGGAACTCGCCTAAGTCACTTCCATCTCCATTTTACTGGTCAGATTTAGATAAACAATGTGCTGAAAGCATTACCTGTCCAATAGTTTGCTGTTCTAGTCAACATAAATGAGCCTGTTTTCGATTCCATCTTTTGTCATCATTGCATAAGATCAAAACCCAACTCATCAAGAATATGCAGTGTTCTATAAAAGGCTTGGATCCCCACCCCCATACTTAGTCTAATGACCTACTAACTAAAATGGGAAGTTGTGTTTATCACTACCTGACATTGGGTAAATCACACATGAAGGAAACCTAGTCAGGAATGACCAAAATAGGAGAGACACAAAGTTTCTGTGGGGTGAAATTCTCAAATCTCACTGAGTAGGCAATTTGAAAGCAATTTATTTCGCTTGAGGGGATCCTTGCTTGGGTATTTCCCTAACTCTGGGGGAATTTTCTTTCATGTATGTTTTCCTAAATCACTAGTTCCAAGAAGGTATTGTTAGCTTTTTAACCTACCATTCATGTACTCTCCTGTTCACATATTTGGATAATGAAAATTTTTTGAGTGACCTCTGTTTTCCAATAACATCATTTGACTCTTCTTTTAGTTGTCAAACAGAAAAATGTGCTAAACCATTAAAGCCAAAATCTCCATAGGATCTAATCTATGTATCAGTCCTACTTCATACCAGGAATCATACCAATAATTCTTTCTTTGATTTAAATATCAACAGCAATCAATTTCCCTATTTACATTACTATGCCAATGCCTAAATCTATGCATTCAAACAATAGTGTCTACTAGGATGCTTTCTGTACAATATTAGAAAAACAACACCCAAGGCCCTTTATTCAGCTGTGAGTTTTAGTAAACATTTATATTTTAGCTGTGGTTTTTCTTTCATTCCATGTTTATCCAATATAAGAATTACATGAATTTATTATCAAAGTTTTTTATAATCTCACCCTTCAGTGTTAGAAATCTAATTCTGCAAAAGGTGAAATTTCTTTCCATTATGATCATAAGTATTTTCAAACATATTTTCTTTAATTAGGTGGTCCGACAGGCCACTTATAAAATAAACAAACAGACGCTTATATTACTTACAAACTGTACGGCCATGGCAGGCTTCTTGCTAACTGTTCTTATAGCTTAAATTAATCCATTTCCATAAATCTATACCTTGCCACGTGGCTAGTGGCTTACTGGCATCTTCACATGCTTCTTGTCATGGCGGTGGCTGGCAGTGGCTCCCTCTGTCTTCCTGTTCCCTCCTTTCTCCTCTCTGTTAGTCCCGCCTATACTTCCTGCCTGGCCACTGGCCAATCATTGTTTTATTTATTGACCAATCAGAGCATTTTCCATACAGACCATCCCACAGCAATTAGGTATCAAGTGTCATTAATACCCATTGCCATATAGCCATGCTTTCATTTCAACTGTTCTCAGACTATTTTATGCTACAATTAACTAAAGATCTGGGTATTGCTAAATGTCTTCATGTAACAAAACATTAATGATCACCATTGCAATTTCTAATATCTGAGTTTTCACAGTGCTGAACTCTGAAAACTATAGGTGAGAGACAAGAAGTGCCAGCGGATTTAATAGTGACACGACTGTTACAAGAAAGCAACTACTTTGTGATTGAGTTTGTGATTGCACAATGGGAAGGAAGTCGTGTTTCACACTGTTAACCGGGTCAAAAGCACATGGTTAGGAATGTTATAGTCTCTAGGGTAGAATGTACTGTTATCTTGCTAAATGGTCATGTCACCAAATTGCACTCTAAATATTTATGTTTATATTAATATACATGGGCAGCACACAATCTTCATGAGAAAAAGCTGCTTTTTTGGCAGTGGGTATTAGTCAAGTGAGAGACTCATTAAGTAGTCAAAGTGCTGAGAATACATTACTAGGAATAAGTGACTCATCCCTAAATGGGATATCTGTATCACCCCTTTATCAAACCTATGCCCACCCATCACTAAGGCTCAGGAAATACAACAAAAGAAGAGGCAGAAAGAATGTAAAGAGGCAGAGGATGTGGAAGAATACTGTGCAATGCCGTCTTTGGGATGCACATAACTGCTGCATTCATGAACTCACAGAAACTGTGGTTACATGCAAAAGATCAAGCCAGGCTAAACCCCAGCACAGATGGAGAAGATGATCATTAGGACAAACCCTTAACAGAGGAGATACTGGTAATTAACAGCTGCTGTTAGAAGGAGAATCATTCTTCTTTGGGGGGTGTGGCCACTGGTAGATTGCCCATGCTCCAGTGAATAACCCTAAATCCATGCACATACAGTCAGCACAAATTGTACTTCATAAGTTATTAAAAACAGAAGATGTTATGATACAGGGGAGGGCTATGTGAGGGATATCCAGAGGGACATAGAGATAGATATAAGGGGTGAATGTGATAATATTTTGTTATGTACATATATTAAATTCTCAAATAGTGTTTTAAAATATTAAACATTTTAAGTACTGCCACATTGAATTTTACTCCAATAAAAGTATTTAAATTATTGGAAAGAAAGAAACCAGACCATAGCAATAGCAAACACAGTTCAGCATCTCACTAGTTTTAATGCAATATAATTTTATTTCTATTTTGTCTGCCAAATGCAAGGACCTGGGTATTTGAGCTTTCTTAAGAGCTCTTTCCTACCTACTGACACAGTGGCAGGCTAGTTCTAAACTGTATCTGGCCTTTGAGGTCACTACTGGAATGGCAGAGATAATTAAAGCATCTCTGGTGTTCTTTCTTAGGGCTTGGAGCTGAAAGCCTTTTCAAAATTTTTCACATATCTTCTGTCAGAACTGAGACAAATGGAATTAAGAGCTACTTAAGCTGGGGTTCCAGTTCCCTTTCTATCACTGTGATAAAGCACTCCAACCAAACATTACTTGTGTGGGGGGGGGGGATTTTTCGACTAACACTACCAGATTTCAATCCATCTTTGAGGGAAGTCAAAGCAGGAACTTGGAGGAATAAGGCCTGCTGGTTCATTCTCTGGCAGCCTGTAGGCTTACATGTAGCTACCTGTTTTTTTACAGCTCAGCACCACCTGTCTTGGGACAATACAGCCCACAGTGGACTGATCACACTGCACCAATCAATAACTAAGACAATTCCAACAGACACACCCATAGGACGTCTGATCTAGGAAGTTCCTCTCAGATGAAGGCTGCTTCAAATTGAAAATCAAAGCTAATTAAAGCAGCAGGCATTAACAATCCTTTTTGTGCCTCCAAAGATGAAATAGGATCGTAAACAGAGTGCTTTGTCTGAAATAAGACCAAGAATGCCTAATAAAATTCTGTTGATTTAACTAAATCTGTTTGATATTTGAACTTTAAAACTAGAATTCTACCAACTATCTTTTAAGGGCATAAAATTTCAGTTTTACACATGTCTCTTTGTAAGCCAAAAGTAAGGACTTTGTTAAGATCGTGTTACACATACAAGAGGCTGCTATGCACAATCTTGAGCTACGTGGATGAGATCTCGATAATTCTTGGGAGTTCTCCATCCAATAGATAAATGTGTGAGTGAAGATGTGAATCCAGAGACATATGCTTCTATAGATTCATTGACAGACTTCTACAAGTGTTGCCAGGGACGACTGTTCAAATACTCCCTCATTGCCTAGTGAAAGAGAAAGTAGTTTCATGATACTGGGTTAATATATTTTATCAAGAGCTTAATGGGAAGACTACACTTGATGAGGTTGAGAGATTGGTACATTATTTCTTTTAATACATCATTAACTCAGAGAGAAAGATCATATTACTCAAGCACCAAGATTGTGAGGAACAATAGAGAACAAATGGATTTGCTCTTCTCCTTAGCAAATATTCTTACTTTAAATAAAATGATCATCCACTGGCTTAAATAGTTATCAAGAAGAAATCAATATAGAAAATCAAGCAATGTTATTAAGAAGATTGACACAGAAAGTACCAAGAAAGATCAGGCTATCTCAGTTACCTCCTACAAATGACCATCATGCTGCAAATAATGCTGTCTGCATAGCATGTTAACTTTCTAATGCTGTTGCATTAAATGAAATTCTATCAAGAGCTTTAGTATGTGATAGTGGATATCTGATTTTAGGCATCTAGATATGGGCTGCATTCTTCTTATTTTCTCTGCCTCTAATATCTGCCACTTACAAAGAATTAGATATGTGTTTATTTTCCTCACCCTACATTACTCAATAGTAATGTGTAACATTTTTAACTCACAGTATTTCAATTGAAAAATTTAGTAATAATATAAAATTTGTTAATTTTTTTAGACGTTTAATTGCATCTGACCATGTTCTGTCTTCAGGAAGAATTTCTGAAGCCCAAAGTCACCACAAAAAACATCACGAAGTCTGAAGTATTTCAAGACAGCCAAGTTCTGCTATTTTTCTCGTTAAAGTTTTGTGAGGTGAAGTTGGCCTAACACAGCTATTTCCAGAGATGGGGAATTGGCAGATAGGATGCACACTAGCATTTTACTAATGAAATACTAAACTAGCTCAAGTGTTTGGAAAGTACACAATGTGTGTTTGTGTATCATTATCTGTTAATGGCCTTGAGCAGCCTAATTGGAAACTACAAATGACTTTCACAACATAAGGAGTAAATAGTTTTCTTAAACCACATGTGTGACATTGCAGAAATTGTTCAGGCTAGACAGTTTTCTCCTGTCCAAAATATGAACAATTAAGAAGTATAAGAATATGGCATTTAAGAAATAAAATGGAAAAAATCTGTGGATGTTAGTAACTAAACATTAAAATCTGCATAATTATAACTTGTTTTTCATGTATCCAGGAGAATGAAAGGAAAAGAAAGTAACTTACTTGTGCCCTTTTCATTCAATATCTGACTTAAAGTACAAATTAAAGCTTCTACGTAGGAAAGGGCCCTTTACAGTAGTTTTTAATACAATTTTTTTTTTTTTTTTTTTTGGTTTTTCGAGACAGGGTTTCTCTGTGTAGCTTTGCGCCTTTCCTGGGACTCACTTGGTAGTCCAGGTTGGCCTCGAACTCACAGAGATCCACCTGGCTCTGCCTCCCGAGTGCTGGGATTAAAGGCGTGCGCCACCACCGCCCGGCCTTTTAATACAATTTTTAAAATTTATAAAAGTATCCTTAGAAGGTGTATGTGTGTGACAATACAGAAAAAATTTAAATCATTTTTGAAAGACATTGATCTTTGTTCAACTCGTAACTAGGACCAGAGAGATAGATCACCAGCACAGTGCTTCCTGTACAAACATTAGGACTTTAGTTCAATTCCCAAAACTTGCACAAAAAGAGACAGGTATATTACAATCCTAGAATTCAAAATGGGAAGTTTCCCAAGAGTTGCTGGCCTGATTGTCTAGTTTAATTGATCATCTCCAAGTTCAGTGAAAGATTCTGTCTCAAAAAGGGGGTGGAAGAAGGTGAGGGTTACTTAGGGAAGACACCTGAATTCATCCTCTGGCCTCCATATGCATTGCACATGCACATACATATGCACACACAAACAGATACATGTACAGTCATACTGAGTGAGGTCACCTAGAAGCAGAATAACAAGAACTACATGTTCTCTATAGATGTACATTTAAAGTGGAGTGCCCACAGATGTCAGGAAATTTGTCAGGAACCACGAGGAGGATTTTTCATGGGAGTGTAGAACAGGGGTGCTATCAAGAAGGAAATAATTGAGCAAGAAGGTTAAATAGGATGAGGGTGGCAGGACAGGGTAGGCATTGAAAAAAAAAAAAAAACACTTCTAGCCAGGCAGTAGTGGTGCACGCCTTTAATCCCAGCACTCAGGAGGCAGAGCCAGGTGGATCTCTGTGAGTTAGAGGTCAACCTGGTCTACAGAGTGAGATCTAGGACAAGCACCAAAACTACACTGAGAAATCCTGTCTCAAAAAAAAAAAACTAATGCTAGAGAAGCTTCCCAAAATATGTGCATAAATTGTGCATAAATATATAGAGAGAAGGTGTGAATGGAGTTACCTTTTAACAAGGGAGCAATGCCTCTCCCAGGCACTATAGGCTATTGGATAAAAGCCCTAATGCCAGGTATGGGTTACCCTTTTACAAGCTGGTCAGTGAAGTTCAATACAGCTCCAAAAATGACAGTCTATTGCCACTGCTCTTGGATACCTTTAAGAAATTGATGGTAAGATTCTGTTGCTAAAGATATCACACAGAGCATGGAGAAAATAAGCTATTATTAAGGTGAAAGGTTCATTGTAACTCAAGCTGTAATTACTGAAACACAAAATTAGAGTAAGAACACAAATAGAAGAAAAAATAAATGATTGTACTCAGCACACACCTTACAATAACGACTTTAAATAGTAATTACTCAACTCTCTGCTGGCTAGCTTTCATAGTTCTGGAAGATGTTGTATGCTATTGGGGAAAATATTCAACAGTTTTATCCAGCATTTAACACTGGGAGCTACAATAACAACTTGCCTGGCAAAATACACCCAATGGTGCAATATTGGCACACATATTAGGGGAGAATCTAACAACATTCTTATCTGAGTTAAGCCCTGCTCTACAAGAAAAAGCTCATGCCCATCACAACTATCTGAGACAAAAACCTGTGGCTGATTAGGTAATAGGGCCTAAAGGAAAATCTACCACTATTACTCTGCTAAATGGATATAGTATTAAACTAATTCTTCATGTTTTACAGATATGTACTCATGCCCAGACATAAAATAAGTCAATGTGCAGAGAATAAGAGAATATTGAACGTTCAACCCTTATTTGGCACATCTATATCACACCCTTTCCTCCCAATGCTCAGAGATCTCTCTGGGAAACAAAGCAACTGTAATTTAAGAGACAAAGTTAGTGGATGACATGACAGGCCTGTTGCACACATGAACTCACAGAACCAGATACACAGTACCTGCTCAAGATCAAGACTCCAAAATTCCAGCATGGATCGGGGAGATGCTTATGAAGCCCCACCTCCCCCTAGGTGAAAGCCCATTGGCTACTGGAGGAGAAAGAGAGTGAGTTTTCTTCAGGGACAAAACTCACACGTGACTGCCATGCTCCAGTAAATGATTACACACGCACGCACGCACACCATACCTCTAAAGTAAATTACAAATTGTGGAAAATACCTTTTACTTCTGTGTTTTATGACCAGAAAATAGTGCAAAAAAGGGGATTTTCTGCTTACATATACTGTGTTCAGACTGTGAATTCTTCATTTTTCAAGGAAAATTTGATGGAAGAATGCAATGGAAGCATGATAAGCATGCTAGAAAGTGTTTTTTTTTTTAGGTTGTTTATCATTCTTAGTCATTGGGAAAATACAAAGAAGACTATTTTAAGATTTTGTCTTACTCCATTTGGAATGATTGAGTCAGAAAATAAAGGCAGCAAATACCATTGAGAATAAGGGTAGAAGTGAACCTTCAGACACTGCAGGAGAGCATGCAAAAAGATGCAAGCCAGTATAGAAATAAGTATGGAGATGCCTCCAAAACAAACAAAAAAACATAAACATATCTACAATTTGATTGAGCTATTACATTCCTGAGTATATACACAAACTCTTTCTGACAAGACTACATAGGCACATATCCACAACAGCTAGGATTTAGAAACAGCTTGGATGTCCATGAACTGATTTATAGATAATGAAAATGTGGTACCTATACACAGTGGAATTTTATTAGCTTAAAGGAAAAATGAACTCATGAAATTTTCATGTAAATAGCTGGAACTGGAAAACATACAGATTGAAATAACATAGGCTCAGAAAGACATATAACACATATTTTCACTCATACGTGAATACTAGTAATGAATCCTTAGATAAATGTGTCTAGTTTGGAATACCTCTAAGATCTAGGAAACAGTGTCATGGGTGATGAAGAGGAACAAGGACATTAAAGCCCCATTAAGAGAAGGAGAATGCAAGTGATATGAAAGAGAGCAGAGTAATAATGAGGAAGGAGTTTGAGACAGAAAGATAGATGGGTGGTAGAGTTGACAATGGAGTTCAGGGCATCATAACTAAAGTAAGGATATTTGAAAAGGCCATGTGGAAAGTTACTATTTTATAATCTTCCTATATATACATACATAATTACTTACATAATATATACATGAGTGTTTAATTGAAGTTATTGTCAGCAGGACATAATACTCATGTTGGAAACCATAGGTTGCCAAATAAAATACCTAGTGTGCAAAGAGTGGAAAGAGAATATAATTTCTAACAAATTGTCCTCTGACTTACGACATGTACTGCCATATATACATGGAGATATAAAAGAACCTTCACTGCCTGATGATGGTAGTTTATGCATTTCCCTATAGTTTTGTATAGTTGACTTTTGCTGAAGAGGTATGAGATTATTTTTTATGTTGGAGCACAGAAAAGTTGTGTAATTCCAAAATCGACAACTAACTTGTTTTATGATTTTTCCTAGGTTTCATAATTTTAATGATAGAAAATTTTTAAAACTTTTTCATCTTTTACAGAAAGTAATTGTGAGAATGAGATGATACATTTGACAGAAGCCTGGAAATTTGTAAAATGTTGGTCTGATATAAATTATTATATTTGAAACAGTTAATTTTATAAATTCCACTTAAAATTTTGCTAGGAAAAATAATGGCTGCAAAATATTTAATGCTAACTTCTGCTGTTGGCCATCAACAATTATTTGGTAATAGACACTGTTGTGGGTTGAACAGAAAATGTCCCCCACAGCCTCATGTATTTGAACACTTGATCCTTAGTAGGTGGTGCTGTTTAGAAAGACTATGAAATCTTTAGGAGGGGGAGCCTTGATGTGGGAAGTATGCTACTGGAGGTGAGTTTGGAGGTTTATGCTCCAATCTCACTTCTGAATGGATGATGTGATTATCCAACATCCTGATTCTCCCACCATTCCTTCCCTACCTGTGTCCATGCCGTCCCCTCCAGGATGGACTCCATGTCTCTGGAGCAATAAACCAGAAATATACCCTTTATCTCTTAACTTGTTTTTTTTTGTTAGGATATTTTATCACAGTAACATATAAAGAACTCAAGAAACTAGACATCAAAATACCTAACAGTCCAATTAAAAAATGGGCTATAGAGCTAAACAGAGAATTCTCAAAAGAAGAATCTCAAATGGCTGAGAGACATTTAAGGAATTGTTCAATATCCTTAGTCAGCAGGGAAATGCAAAGCAAAACTGTAGCATGAATCTTAAAAGTTCTTATCAATAAAATCAAACCTGAGGCCAGTTATTGGGGTGAATGCTGGAAGATCAGAGAAGCAGAACAAGCCACAGCTACCTCAGATCACCAGTTCCTCAGCTGATCCTGTTTCCTCAGACTGGATGCCTCTGAGTCCTCATCCAGAATAAATCTCAGCTGAACTGTGCTGCTTGAAAGTCTGAATGCTTAACCAGCCAAATGCTGCTAGTTTCTGGTCTTTACACCTTATATATCTTTCTGCCTTCTACCATCACTCCCTGGGATTAAAGGCTCACATTCTGGGATTAAAGGCTTGTGTCACCATGCCTGGCTGTTTCCAAAGTGTCCTTGAACTCACAGAGATTCAGAGGGATTTCTGCCTCTGGAATGCTAGGATTAAAGGCATGTGCTACCACTGCCTATCCTCTATGTTTAATATTGTGGCTGTTTTCTTCTCTGACCCCAGATAAGTTTATTAGCATGCACAATATTTTGGGAAACACAATACCACCACACAAAACAACTCTGAAATACCACCTTATACCTGTCAGAATTGCTAAGATCAAAATCACTGAAGACAACTTATGTTGGAGAGGATGTGGAGAAAGAGGAACACTTCTATACTGTTGGTGGGAATGCAAACTTGTACAGCCACTTTGGAAATCAGTATGGCAGTTTCTCAGAAAATTGGGAATCAATCTTCCTCAAGACCCAGCTATACTATTCTTGGGCATATACCCAAGGAATGCTCATTCATACCACAAGGACACATGCTCAACTATATTCATTGCAGCACTATTTGTAATAGCCAGAACCTGAAAATAACCTAGATGCCCCTCAACTGAAGAATGGATAAAGAAAATGTGGTACATATACAAAATGGAGTACTACTCAGCAGAGAAAAACAAAGACATCATGAGGTTTTCAGGCAAATGGGTGGAACTAGAAAATGTCCTGAGTGAGGTAATCCAGACTCAGAAAGACAAACATGGTATGTAGTCACTCATAAGTGGATACTAGATGTAAAGCAAAGGATAAACAGACTGCAATCCACAGCTCCAGGGAGACTACCTAGTAAGGAGGACCCTAGAATAGACACAGGGATGACTCAGCGATGGAGAAATGGATGAGATCTATGTGAGAAAACTCGGGGTGGGGGTAATGAAGGTCAAGGAATTGGGGAAAGAGAGCTTAGGGGAGCAGGAGGTTCTTTTGAGCTGGATCAGGAATAGAGTGGGAGAACAAGGAAAGAGATACCATGATAAATGAAGGCACCATGGGAATAGGGAGAAGCAAAGTGCTAGGGAGGTCCCCAGGAATCCACAAAGATGACTCCACCTTAGACTAGTGGCAATGGTTGAGAGGGTGCCTGAGCTGACCTACTCCAGTGATCAGATGGCAGAATACTGTAACTGACATCATAGAACCATCATCCAGTGACTGATGGAACCAGATACAGAGATCCAAAGCTGGGTCCCAGGCAGAGCTCCAGAAGTACAATTGACAAAGAGAGAGGAGGGATTCCATGAGCAAGAGATGTCAAGATCATGTTTGGAAAAATTACAAAGACAACTAGCAAAACTATTGGAAACACGTGAATAGTGGACCAATATCCTAGGAGCCCCCATGGTACTGGACTAGGCCCTCTGGATAAGCAAGACAGTTGTTTAGCTTGAACTGTTTAGGGGGCCCTCAGGCAGTGGGATTGGGATCTGTCCCTAATGTATGAGTCTGCTTTTTGGAATCTAGTGCCTATGGTGAGACAATTTGCACAGCCTTGGTGCAGGAAGGAGGGGCTTGAACCTGCCTCAACTGAATGTACCAGGCTCTGCTGACTCCCCATGGGAGACCTTGCCTTGGAGGAAGTAGAAATGGGGGGTAGGTTGGGAGAGAAGACTGGGGGTTGGGAAGAGAGAAGACAGGGGAATCTGTGGTTGATATGTAAAATGAATAGAAAATCACTTAATTAAAAAAAAGAAAGTTTTTTAAAGAATTCACAGTAAAAAAAAAACAAAAGACAAATACATTGATATCAAGTACATTGCTCAGTCAACATAAAAGAGGCATTATTAATTCATGCTCATGAAATTGATTTTTCTGTCTTTGTCTTGGTTATCCTAAGAACAATTATGTATGAGGTAATATTTCAGAATTATAGAAGAGCAATGTAAGGATTTCAAGACTTCCTTTTTTAGGCCCATTTTTTAGACTCTAATATTTCTATTATATAAATACCTCCTTAGTCATAATAGATCATAATCACAATGCTAGTTTTATATTCTGTAATAAATACCATATGAGAAAACAGGACATGTCTAAAATAAAACTCTTCTCAAGGAATGATTTCTAGACTACTCTTTTGAAATCATGCTTCAATATTTATCCATATGTTTTAGAGAAAACTTTGGAACATCCATTAAAATCCCTGGGAAAGTCACCTAATCTCAGATATGCTGAGCTAAGCTTCTGAGTTTGCCAATTATATTAAATCATAATTAGTTAAAATAACAGAGCTCTAGTGATTTGGCAGGGTTCAGAGACCCAAAAAATTTTGAAATAATAAAAATGGAAATTAAACTTTAGCATGGTTCTCAAATTATAACAATGAATTTCCAGCTACATGTTTAGTTTTCATTATAGTTGAGATGTTAGCTGCTCTGCATGGTGACTTTAGTAAATAAACTCCTAAGATTAGAGTTTTGAAAACTCTGGGTCACACTTACTATCTTATAATAAATCTATCTGATGAAGGAATTAAATTTAGTGGATATTATATAATCATATACATATATACATCTAAATAGCTTTCTTTAACTTCTAGCATATTATGTCTTAAATTTATATTCCTTCTCATATTGTGCATTGTACATGCAGAGAAAGTTTGATTTCAGCCTTTGATTCTCTAGTTCTAAAAGAAAATGTGTCCAATCATTCATTATAATTCCAAATGTAAATAATTTGAATAAATCTATTTCATATTTGTTATGTCCTGAAAGTTTTACAAATATTACTGAATTTTATCTTCATATTTCTTGAAATATATCTAAGAAATATTCATTGCTTTAAATTATCGTTATGGTAAGGTCAAATAAACATCACTATTAGATATATACTTCAAATCAATGTCATTAATATTATAAAATTTTTAAATTGCCATGACTGAGTGAGACAGAAAGATCAGTTTTTATGAACGTTTGTCATTTAATCATGTTTATCTGAGCTCAGATTCCAGCATTTGCATATTGCAAATGTCTCTAACTCAGTTCTGAGGGAACCAAGACCCTCTGCCTGAGTACAAGTCCTGACACTCACTCGGATACACAAACACAATAAACAAAAACAAACACACATAGACATTAACTCTTTAAAAACTTGTAAAACATTTTAGCAAATAAACATAGTTAACATTTTAGGACAATAGTTTCAAATAACTCTGAGGATCAACCTAAGGCACAATTATAGAAAGAAGATAAAATATATGACAAAGATAAAGCATAATGCAGGAGGATACAGAAAAAGAGAGAATGAATCATCCTTGCATTTATTTTGAGATGTCAATAACAGTAAAGTGTTCATGTGTGTTTGCAATTGTTGCTGCAATTAATTAAAATAAATTCAGTATCAAGCATTTCTGGAGATACACTAGTTCCCACGGGGCTAGTATTAAGGTGTGTGCCTATTGTCCTCTCTGAAGAACTCAAAAGAATGTTTTCCTTCTGTATCTGAAGGTGTTACATAGTGCTAGGTCTTAACAAAGCCACACAACTTGCTTTCATCCTCCCTTTACATCTTGACTCTGACCTTGCCTCTACTCCCTCATAAAAACACCCATCCTTTTTGCCCTTTTTAATTGAAAAAAAATTATACAATATATTCTGATCACATATACTCCCTCCCTCAAATTATCCAAAGTATTCCCCATCTCCATAGATGTCCAACTCCATGCTCTTTGTGTTCTCTATGACATGTTCTTAATGTTATGTTAAATTCAGGGCATTCATTAAAAAGCCTAGGATTACTGTTTTTATAAGGGTCTCCTCTATCAATGCTCATCTCCATTCATTAAGGCAAAATCCCACCAAAAGATTAAAAAGAACATTTATCATAACACTGAGCCTACTTAGACATACCAGAATAATATCCCCTTCTCAAGATTTTTTATTTAATTGTATCTTCAAACTCTCTTTGAATTTATCAATATATTCCAAGTTTCCAAGATTAAGACATGGACATCTTTGCTTGTTTAGTAGTCTACCTACACAACTGTATAACCATAAGGTAAATACATATTAAACTTCCCAAGATTTTCTCTCAAAAAAAAATCACATAAAAACACCCATAAATATGCAATGGCTCAAACATACCACACATGGTCCCTCTCTTAAAAATAAACTCCTACTTGTAAGAACCAGAGGATCAGGGAGTTTTCTGTGAGATTATGCCTCCTAGTAATATCAAAAGGTACACCCATAAAGTCTCACCAACATGACTTCCCAAATGTGAGCTGAACAAGGATAACACCAATGAACATGCCAAAGTGAACTTGGAAAGTCCAAAAAGATTCAGCCATACACAAAGGGCTAGGTAACTGAGAAAATTTGGGAGTGGGAGAGGTAGCATTATACAGGGAAGAACACATCTATTAGTTGTCCAGAGCCAAATGGTCAGCCCTGAAAAAAACGTGTGTGTGTGTGTGTGTGTGTGTGTGTGTGTGTGTGTGTGTGTGTGTGTGTAACATTACTCAGACTGATCAGGTTGTATTTAGAAATATAATATATACGTATATACAATATAGGAATTTTGCATATAGGAATGTGCATAATAACATTATTTGTTATTGCATATATAGTGCAATATATATATATATATATATATATATATATATATATAGTTGTAATACATATGCAATATATATAAATATATAAATCTTCAGTAACAATGAAGATGCCATGAACTTAAAGGAGAGCAGGGAGGGATATATTAGAGGGTGTTGAGTAGGGGGGAAGAGAAGGAAAAAAAGTAATCATATTATAATCACAATGAAGAAATAATAAACTTCTTGCTCTTATTTGAAAGATAAAGAAAATTGCCAAGTCAGATCTGCAGCCATGTTTTAAGGACTCTTTGCCCATCGGACATGGTTTCATAACATGGGTCCCATACCTCAGCCAACCTAACGCTTCTACTTTCGTCTCAGTTCCAGTCACCAGGGCACTTGCTAGAACACATCACATCCTTCTGTTCATAGTTTATTCCGGATTTTCTTGTTTTGACAAGTATTGAAAAACAAATAATTTCCATTTTTCTGTACCAAAGATTGCTAAATCTGGTTCAGACTTTCACGTGGTTAGGACATTCTTCTAGAAAAATTTCTAAGCAAAAATTTAAAAGCAACCTTTTTTCCCTTTCTTCTAATTTCATAAGATCTTATAATCACTAACTTCTTTATCAAGGCAACTAAGCTGTGACATTCTACATGCTCAATATCAGTGATGAATCACAAGTTTCACTGGGTTATTTTCATTGTTAAAATGTTAAGTCTGCAGCAGGGCCCATGTGTCTGTCTTGTATTTGTTCACATATTTTCGTGTCTTGCCGAATGAGTCATAACAGATTGATTGCCTTAACAATCTCAGTTCTTGTGGGCTTCACAGTCTACCTTTGCTTCTCATTCATGTAATGGTCTTCAGCACATTAACACTGCTAAAAGTGGACTTGTGGTTGCAGACAGCTATAATAAGCACCATCAACTGGGTGGTTCAGATCATAGAAATGTATTTACTCAACATCCTGGATGTTAGAAGCCCAAGATCAAAGGTCATCCTCATCCACTCCTGATGAGAAGTCTCTTCTTGGCTTACAGATGGCTATGACTCAGTGTGACATTTGTGATGGAGAAAGTTCCTATTTTATTTCTCATAAGGTGACCAACCCTATCAAACTGGAGTCTAGCCATAGACCTCACCCAACCTTAATCACTTCCAAAGCCTTATCTTCAAATGCAATCACTCTGAAGGCAAAGGTCTCAATGAGTGAACTGTGGACAGATACAGTTCAGTTCAGAAAGATATGCTGCAGTAGCCTGCATTCTAGTGTCCTAATGTGTCATCTTTCTCAGAATGTCTAAATCCTTTACTGCATCTTCATTAGTACCTGTCAACTATAAAGGTGAAGTGCTATAGGTTGGTTAGAAAAGTCTAGATCTTTCCTGAAAGGATTATCACTCCCACCCACATTCCAGAATTCAGTCTTATGACCACAATTAAGGTCAACAGACTGCAACGGTCGAGGGAAAGAGAGTGGGAGATCCCAGCTGGATCAAGAAAAGAGAGGGAGAACAAGGAATAGGAGACCATGGTAAATGAAGACCACATGAGAAGGGGAGGAAGCAGAGAGCTAGGGAGGCCCACGGAGATCCACAAAGATACCCCCGCAAAAGACTGCTGGCAATGGTCGAGAGACGGCAGGAACTGACCTACTCTGGTGATGGGATGGCCAGACACCCTGATAGTTGTGCCATAAACCCCATCCAAGGACTGAGGAATCTGGATGCAGACATCCATGGCTGGGCCCCTGGTGGAGCACTGGGAGTCTAATTAGTGAGAAAGAAGAGGGTTTATATGAGCGAGAATTGTTGAAGCCAAGGTTGAATAAAGCACAGGGACAAATAACCAAATGATCTATGAACCAAAGGCTGAGGGGCCCCCAACTGGATCAGGCCCCCTGAATGGGTGAGACAGTCATTTGGCTTGATCTGTTTGGGAGGCAGCTGTGCGTTGGTGCCGGGTCCTGGGCTCGTTGCATGAGTTGACTGTTTGAATCCTGGGACTTATGCAGGGACACTTGGCTCGGTCTGGGAGGGGGGGAATGGACCTGCCTGGACTGAGTCTACCAGGTCGATTCCGGTCCTCGGGGGAGACCTTGATCTGGAGGAGGTGGGAATGGGGGGTGGGCTGGGGGGACGGGGAGGGGGGCGAGAAGGGGAGAACAGGGGAATCTGTGGCTATTAGGTTGAACTGAATGGTGTTGTAAAATAAAAAAAAGTTAAAAAAAAAAGAAAATTCTAATATAGAAATGAACTCAGATAGAGAAATGACAGTGAATATCAGTGTAAAAGCAACTTACATTTCTATAACTAGTCCTACCTAAAGACATATGTTAATAAATTCACTGTAAACACTATTGGAAGTACAAGAAAGAAAAGAGTTGAGAAAATTAATAAATATAAAAACAGTAAAATCAACTGAATTTCTTTGCTCTACCAATGAAAAGGAAAGGAACTATAAGAAAAGTCCATTTGTGAATGAAAAGCCAGGCTATTGGGAGCTGACTCAGTCAGTAAACATGCTTGTTAGTGAAGTACGGAGACCTGAATTAGAATCCCCAGAACCTACACACAAAGCTAGGTGTGGCTGAAGCTTAACTGTGACAAGGTGGTGTGGTGTACAGGAGACGATTTGGGGTTTGCTAGCCAACACCAGTAACACCAGTTTATCACCATAGTGATAAACCTTGTCTCAAAAGAATAGGGTGGAGGATGCTAGACCAAGTCACCTTATGCTCTCCAGTGACCTCTACATGCATATGCCCCCGCACACATACACCATACACACAAAGAATGCAAAACTAAGAAAGTCTTTTGGAATGAACTTAATGAAGGAAATTAACTATTAATTTAGTAAATTCAGAGACACTGCATACCTGTGGCATGAAGCAGGAGAGGTTAAACATAACAGCTTAAGTCCTCAATAAAAAGAATCCTCGAATAAAACTGAATTGTGAGGAAATGTATATTAAATAGGATAGAAGAGGTGAAACAGACAATGAGCCAACATCTCAAGAATTTGTGGGAGATCAGTTTCCCAACTAAAATGTACTGCATTGGAAGAAAAGAGAATTTCCTGGGATGGAAGAGACTTACAGAAACCAACAATACTTGGGAAGCTTAAGAAAATTTTAGATCACCGAGGGTTAACTGAAACATTTCTTAATTCTCAAAACCTTGGCAAAGAAAAGGGTGGTTCAAAAAGGAGGTCTTTATCTGACAGTGAATATGATGATAACAAATCAGAAGAGTAAAGAAAGGCTGCTGGCAACGATACTTGGCCAGGGAAAGGGCCATTGCCAGAGACAGCAGGGAGCATTGCTGTTCTCCAAGAGATGGAACGATTCAGGGGTAGACCAGTTGGCCTCATCAAACGAAACAAATGGAAGTGCCATCAAATTATAACTGTTTTAGGAGCTTTAATGTTATTATTGTTGTTGCTTGAGATGTTTCTCAGTTTGTTGTCCAAGATATCCTGGATCTTACTATATAGCCCTAGTTAGCTTCAAACTCACAAGGATCCTAATGCCTCCTGAATGATAATAAGGCATTCAGAAGATGAATTTTGGTAATTATTTTCATATATATATATATATACATATATATATATGAAATATATTATTTATACACTGAAATATATATATATGAAACATATATATTTATACACTGGATGGTGTGTTTGCAAAACCTGGGTCTTGGGTTTTGACTTATTAACATGAAATAATAACTACTTTCTAATGAAAATAAAATTTCATGTGTTGATTTTTAAAATAATATTGGGAGAATTATGGATATTTTCATTGTTCTGCTCAATAACTTGGGTTACTTTGGGCAGTTTAATGTCTTTTGCAGTATCCTTAAAATACAAATAAAATATATACTCAAAATGAGTAGTCTGAAATGAAAATACAAAGGTGATTTTATTTATAATAGCAACAAAAATATAAACACTTAGGAATAAATCTCTAAAAGAAGTATATAATATGTATTGTAAAATTTACTGACCTATGGTTGAAGGAGACATTTAAACAATTAGAAAAACAGCCCTTGTTTGTGGTTCAGAAGGCAACATTACAAAATGGTAATACAGCCTGTGATAGAGATTTTTAATTTTCAACTTGATGAAACTATAAATCACTTGGGAAATGAGTCTCAGTGACAAATAGTCTAGATAAGGTTGCCCTGTGGGTCTGTTTATGGATTATCTGGATTGCTTTAATTTTTGGTGGAATGCATACCCTGAAAATGAGCAAATCCACTGTGTGGGTTTGGCACTATACAGTGTAAAAGAGAAAGCTAGCTGAGCACTAAACATGCTTGCACTTATTTCTGTTCTTGATTCTAGATGTGATGTGACTGCCTTCTTCAAGCTACTGTAGCTATAACTCTTTGCCATGACAGACTGCATTTGCAAGCTAAAATAAACTCTCCCTAAGTTGACTTTTATCAGAGCAACAGAAATGAAATTAGAATATGTTCCAAACTGATCTTGAGATTGCATACAATGTCTGTAAAAAGCCAGTTGACTTCTTTGCAGAGGGTATATGCTGAATGTGATTGGTACTTGCCTGTAATCCCAGTGCTTGGGAGTATTTTGAATTTGAGGCCAGCCCAATCTATGTAACAACTTTTAGGTTAGGCTGGGCTACATAGCAAGACCTTATGTTCAGTCCAATGACCAGTTAATTGGAATGATTTGGCCCAATGGGTATGGTCTTCTCTGAAGATAGGTGATCCCTTAAGAACCCATGGGGGAATGGTCACACTCTCTCTTTGGCTGGTTGGAGCAGACAACAAGGGGCAGAGAAGCTTGGCTTGTAGTTTGGTTCCTGTTTTCCTTGGGCGGAAAGAGAGGACAGCAACAGCTGGATCAGCAGTAGCATCAACCTTTTTCTGTGTCGTGAGTGTGCCTTAGTGATTTCACCTATTAATAAACCTAACCTGATACCAGACTTCTATATCTTGTTATAACCTTATGCCATAAATAATTACATGTCAATATGAAAATTCATATAGAAATTCTAAATCATCTAAAATTATCTTCAAAAACAAAGTTTCTAAAAATCTCACATCACAATCTGAATACATACTACAAAGCTGTGGAAATCCAGACTGGTGCTGGCATAGGACAGACAAGACATTAACAAAACCAGACTAAGCACCCAAATAGAAGCCTTTGCAATTGAATAATCATATTTCACCCAGGGTATAAAAATATTCCAATGCAGGAAATAATAATAATTTCAACCAATGCTGACAGCATAGAAAGATGTTAACATGCAAGAAAATGGCTGAGAATATCTCCATGTTACACACACAAACATTAAGTCAAAGCTAAAACTATGTCATCAATAGAAGAAAATATACATATTTATTCTTCTTGTATCTGACACCCATATGAGAAAAAATAGTTAAAAATGTAATTTTAAGATTATTAAAATTGAAACTGTGTGGTGTCAAAGAACACAATCAAGAAAATGAAAACAGGGATTGGAGACAGAGGTTAAGAGAACATACTTCTATTTTGGAGGACCAATGTTTGGTTTCCAACATCCTTGTGGTGGCCTACAACCATTTGTAACTCCAGTTTCTGACCTCTTTCTCACATCCACAGACATCAGGCACAAATGTGGTGCACAAGCATGCATACAGGCAAACACTCAGACACATAAAACAAAAATAAACAAACCTTTTAAAGAAAAAATAAAGCAAAAGCTACCAGAGGGATACAGTAACAGCAAATCATACATGTATTTCAGAATATGTAAACCCACTTCCCAGTTCATGCTATGTAGCCGGAATTATGCTGGTATCACTAAACATAAGCATTACAAACCTATATTCAATAACTCTTAGAGATATAAATAAAAATAATCTCTTGCTGGAGGTGAAAATGACTAGAATGATGTACTGGGGGTTAAAAGAATTGTACATTGGCAAAATGAGGGGCTCTAGGACAATGAAAGGCAGGTACCAGCAAAAACGTAGAAGAGGGACAGCTAGAGCACAAAGCTGGCTAGAGTTTAAAATGCTTCTGCATCTCTAGAAAGTAGTTTGGCAATTCTTCAAAGTGCAAAACTAACCACACAGTCTATCAACTCCAATCATAAAAGTCCATCCCCAAAAAGAAATGAAAACACATGTCCGAAGACATGTGACCTAATGTACACAGTGGCTTTGGCATTATTCATCAGGGTGCAACCCTGAGATTAGCACAGATGTTCACCAACTAGTGAATGGATGAACAAAACCAGATATGCACATGAGACAAAAGACTACTTGGCGACAGTGGGGACTGATGGACCAGTTCATGGCACAATGTGGTTGAACCTGGAAAATGTTATGCTAAATGAAAGAGGCCACTCAGGAAATATGACGTATTCCTGGGTACCATAAACATATATAATACACAGATAAGGAATTCCACAGAGACAGAACCTGGATTAGTGGCTGCCTACCATTCAGGGGATGAAGTGAGTGAAGAATAGAGTATGACCAATAGATAAAAGGCTGATTTGGGGGAGATGAGACTATTATACTTACAATTTATATATCCATACCAAAAAAAAAAACCAGATTGAAAGAGAATAGTCTGGAAAAAACTTAGTCTTCCACTTGATAATAATGGGGTAAACTTCATGATTAAGGAGTTTATTATATAAGTCAGGAAGAGCTGGTTCATGTACAAGTCAGAGATCCAACCCTATGTTAGACCCATGTGTATTAGTAAGTCAATGAGATTACTTCATCAATATTGCTTAGCTTTTCACTTGTTTGTAAATACAACTATAGAAAATTCATATTATTTATAAGTATCAATTTATGTATAAATAAGTTTAGCAATCAGTAGAGCAAGAAGTAGTGTGCTTTTAGTGCACACAATTTAGTAAACATTTATATTTGAACTTACCATATAGATGGCATTTCATACCACTTCATATACTTTCCTCAAAAATACTATGCTCAAAAATTGCATATGATATTTTTATGTTCTATGTAAGGAAGCAGAGTCAGTCTAATTCCATGATTCATCCAAAACCATCCTGTGATGTTTCGGTGGGTGGGTTTACGGATGGAGGGAATGTGTCTGGACATTACTCCTTGAGACCTCTATTTGTTCTTTTGTGAGTTTGTTGCATTTTATGTAGTTATGTCTTCTAGGTCCTTGCCATTCCAGATGGGATCTTAAATGAGCAAGTTGAACCAATGTGTGGCAGGCTACAAAAGGGATAAATCATGCTATTCTCCTTCCTCTGCTTCATGTGGCTGTAGCTTTCCTCCACAGCTCCAACTGCGTCTGAAGGTACCTCTGGGATTCCCAGCCATGAGGCCAACATGATTCTGTCTCTGGTAACACCTATTCTGGTTAACCATTCAGTCTATAGGCAATAACATCTCTCTGCTCATTCCCAAAGAACTTCAGTCTATTCTTCTAATCAATTACTATATCAAGCAACTTCCATTTTAATAATTTTAAGACATTTTAGATTTCTGTCTAGATGCTAATTGCAATTTCAAATGTTCAATGGTGATTTCATCCGTAAAATTATTAATCCCAACCCAATTTTGTTATTCATTGAATGTTTTACACCATTGACTATTTCCATTCATTGTCTAGAATGAGTCATAGTTGTTTGATGGTCCTTTGTATACTATTGACATAAATTATATTTGTTAAATGTACTTGTATTGCCTACATTTGAATTCCAAATATTTGCCAATAGGGTCTTTTGAGTACCATATGATAACACAATGAAGAAATGACCAAAGGAGCAGTTGAGATGAAAATAGCAGGATAGAAGTCTGCACTGCCTCTGAAGACTTTTGTGGCCTCAACTACCTGCATCTCCAGCTGTGGTTCAATAGGGAAGCATTCATCTGACACTGAAATCTTTAGGAAATAGTGTGAGCTTAGACCATGTGTGGGATGCCAAGAGTTCCTGATACATAAACAGAAGTTAAAAACTGGAGTTTTAGAGCACTAAAAATTTGGAAAACAATGAAAAAGATTTATTTGTCATTATTGTGGCTATGCAACTATTTATTGTGGATTACAAAATCTTAAAAGCATTTTATAAGTATATGTGCATATATAGTGTATATGTGTGGCTGTGAGCTATATACACAAATAGATCATTATATCATACAATTTGAATATATTTTTCTAAGATCTTTAGATTTTATACTTCAGAAATGTCAAGCAAAGCAATGAGCCCAGAATTTATTGTTTAAGAGATGCATGTGTTTATAATTTACTTACTGGTTTTTAAGTTCATTTTTTTCCTAGTGATGACAGAGTTTTGTTGTGTAGTCCAGGCTGGCCTCAAACTCATTATTCTTTTGCATGGCCATGCTGATTACTTTTTAACTAATACATGAAAACATACAAAATGTGATATAAACAGGACAATGTATTATATTCCTCAATATACATTGTGTAAGGTTTAAATCAGGTTAGATACATTGTCTTAAACATTTCCTATTTCTTCAAGTTTGTAATTTTCAAAGTTCTTACTTTCAACTCTGAAAATGCAAAAATTATACTGGATCAGGCGATCTTGCCTAGCAGTAACCCATTATCCAGTAACCCTAACCTCTTTCTGCTCCCCACTTGCCCAGGCCTCCAGTCACAACCACTATACTCTCAATTGCTTTGAGATCAAATGTTTCAGATTGTACATATAAATATAAGATCATGAGCTACTTGGAATTTTGTTCTTGTTTTGGTTGTTATTGTTTGTGTTTGGCTTATTTCACTTAACACAATCTTTGGTTAAAACCATCTTGTCACTTATAACTGTTCGTTTTTATGGCTAAATAGTATTCTGTGTGGGTATTACATCTTCTTTATCCACAAGTCAATTCATAAGCCCTTAGATTGTATTGATTTCTTCCTTACAAACAGTTCATGTCAAAGTATTTGTAAAGAAACAATTAATATAAAATTAGTGATGAAACATGTTAAAGCATCGCAAGTGAAAGGAGGTGTGCTGCTTTTGATCTTTTGCAATCCTAGGTGCTTCAGATGAGCTGAAAACTCTGGGAAACATAGCAGAGATTATATAACCTTATTCTTATATATTCTTCCTAAATAAACTGCATTAGCACACAATGATTCTGATTGGGATACTTTTAATGCCCTGATTTCTGTTCCTCTTTCAAACCATTTGTAAAGACCTTTATATAACCATCAGAGACAATCATTAATACATGCATGTGGTGGTATTTTGTTCCCCAAAATATTGTGCACCCTAATAAACTTATCTGGGGTCAGAGACAGAACAGCCACTAGATACAAAGGCTAGAAAATGGTGGCACTCACACCTTTAATCCTAGCATTTCAGTAGGAATCCCTCTGGATCTCTGTGAGTTCAAGGCCATATTGGAAACAGCCAGACATGGTGACACTTGCTTCTAATCCCAGAAAGCGAGCCTTTAATCCCAGGGAATGATGGTAGAAAGGAAAGACATATAAGGTGTGAAGACCAGAAACAAGAAGCATTTTGGCCTGGTTAAGCATTTGGCTGGTTAAGCTTTCAGGCTTCTAGCAGCACAGTTCAGCTGAGACCCATTTGGATAATACTCAGAAGCTTCCAGTCTGAGGAAAGAAAATCAGCTGAGAGATTGGCCAGGTGAGGTTAGCTGCGGCTTGTTCTGTCTCTCTGATCTTCCAGTGTTCACCCCAATACTTGGCCTCAGGTTTGATTTTATTAATAAGAACTTTTAAGATTCCTGCTACACATGCACACATAGACACACAATACTGGAGGATGTACCTGAAGAAGGGTACATTTCTCTAAGGCTACAGAGAAAGAAAACAGGCAGGGCAGAGTTTGCAGAGCAAGTCTACAGATAGAATCAAACAAATTCTGTTCTTCCTCTCAGATGCACACATAAATGCAAACAATTAAGGAAGGGGAAAGAATCAAAGTAATTACAGAATCTTCCCCAAAATGCATATTTAAAGCAATTTCAACATTTAAATGACAAAGAATTTAGCAGTAAATAAGACACTAAAAAATAAATTATTCATGTGAGACAGCTACAGCTGACTTCCACATTGTTGAAGAAAATGTATTCTTCTGCTTCATTCCAACTATACATTATTTTAAAAAGCATGTCACAGAACTCAGCCAAAATAGAACTTGAGGGAACATTATGTAAAAATCACTTCTTGTTTCAATTCTCTCAAAATCCCGGAGCCCCATATCAAGTAGAGACTCCATATGAGGGATGATGTTCAGAGCAATGTTTAAAGCACAAGCATTTGCTGTAATAATGGTCATTCTTTATTCACCTTTCATAACATCCTATTGTAATTCCCCCACCATGCTTGTGCTGAGCCATAACAAGGCTCTGTCAGTGATCCAACAAATGTGCAGGAGTTGGAGTCCATGTGGAATTCAAGATGTTAATATTTCCTTTCTGACCAAATGAACTCCACATGTTTTCTGCTGCGACGAATCTCCTTCCTGTGGAATTAGGCATGGTCTGACTCATTCTTTATTTTTCGAGCACAACAATTTAATCCAGAGTAGTCCTCATTTCACATAGCCTTGGGCTCTTGGTCCATCTATGTGTGTTGGCTTCACTGCTGAGCTTCACAGCAAAGGTGTGGAATTATAAGAGAAAGAGCTCTCAGCATCCATGTTCGCCATGTTCGGGGTAAAGGGCCTTGGCCAGTGGCCTCATCAAAAAAGGCTCTAGGTAGCATGAGTCTGGAGAGAAACAATTGCTATGATATCTATGATTTGTAGGTTTGATGAAATACTCCAGAACAGAACTTTAAGACTTACAAAAGTAATTTCCTGTACATTAGACTTGGTCCTTACATATGGTATGGTTAAATATAAACAACAAGAAAGTGGAACTCCAGTTTGAAGATAAGGAGATGTTCGTGCAGCAGACAACACAGCAAAGATTCAAAGCCAGTGCTTCAGATCCACAGTTGATGCTTTAAAATGACCCATCTTCATTATTGCTTTTCAAAGCAGCTTGTTGCAGAGGACACTAGAGCACTGATCTCTTTAAGTTATGAACCAAAGTTCTGAAAACTGAAATGTTTGATAAGTCTAAAAAGTTTAGACAGCAACAGTTTTATCTACTTCCAACTCAGATCTCAGTTTCCTTGGTCATGAACCTATCATTGTTTCCATCATTCAGTTCATTCACTTAAGGAACTTAGCTGAAGCCCATCTCAGAAATCTATAGACCTTATAAGTAGTGGGAAAATATGGCAGAAGGGAGACAATTGAGAGACATGTATTTGAAGGACAGAATCGTGCACTGATTATTTTTGCAGCCATCTTTTCTAACACAGTATCTCAAACATGGTGATCCTAAGTATTTAATGGCATTCAACGAATGGCTAACTGGTTAGAGGATTTAAGAACCATTTATTGATTTTCCATTTGTTTTTATAGTAAAAAATTTTACTGTGAGTGTATAATGATATTTCCCAGTCAGTTGGGAGAATGTTCAACTGAACTTGAAGGACAAGCTTGCTGAACAGCAAAAAGAAAGAATTCCTCTGGTCAGAGAAGCAGCACATGTTGTTGGCAAATGACAGACCTCTTGATACAGCCAGGGCACAGAGGATTAAGGATAAGGTGGCAGCTGAGTAGGTAACAGGAATGTGGCCTACAAGCTGCCTATGTTTCTCTATGTCACAAGCAATCACTTAAGATGCCTGACGGTGCATGACTTGACTATACCTACATATTGAAAAGTTTGTGTGCCAGATAGTGGAAGGGTAAGGAATGTCTGGGTGGAAAAATTTAGGAAAAACTGCAGGTCTGAACTCAGGTCAATGGCTTTAGTGATTGAGAGGCTCCTCAAGATGTCTTCATATGGTCCCATACCAAAGAATAGCCTAGTAGATTTATGATTTTGTTTTTATCAAATATAACAAAACAAATTTGAATGAGAGGGAAGCTAGCAAAAGATTAAAATGAATAATTAATCCTGATAAATAAACCAATACTATGGGAAAATATTCCTACACTGTCTCTAGATGACATTAAGGAAGAACTTAGAGGTACCTAAAATCAGAATAAAAGCACCAGATCCCTGAGTGGGTAAGGTACGAGGACACCAGAAATAAATATTTTCATGGACATGTTCCTGTTTGCTGGCCTGGGAGGAGAGCTCTCTGGTACACTTGATTGCAAAGAAAACAAACAGGCACTGAGCACCACTGTGTACTTTCTCATGTAGATAATGTTCTAAGTACTAAATGATACTCATGATTTATATAATTAGAAGTAAGTTTGAAAAAAATGTTCAATTACTTAAAAGATCATCCTGACATATGAATATTTCATATATTTGTTCACATTCTAAAATATTTATAGTTTTAAGGAAGTCAGATGAAACAAAATCTAAAACACACAAATAAATCATACGTTAACTTTTCAACACTTTTTAAAATCAAAATTCTTATCTAGGTTTATATATTTCCATCTTGTGGCTGTGATTATTGTTCAGCGCCCTATAGCAGCCTTAAAACTATGCTCTAGGACCGGAACCTGCCTTAACTTAATGTACCAGGCTCTCCTGACACCCCATAGGAGACATTGCCTTGGAAGAGGTGGAAATGGGGGTGGGGGTTGGGGAAAATGCTGAGGGGCAGGAGGAGGGTGGAGAGGGGAATCTGTGGTTGGTATGTAAAATGAATAGAAAATCTCTTAATAATAATAAGAAAGAGAAAAAACTACTCTCTAAATGCCTTTCAGTTGAGTTTTATGCTTCCAATAATGATGAAGTTTACAGACATTGAAAAGGAAGCGCTGTTGGAACTAAACCAAACAAATAAATAAAGATCCCTTTTATTATTTTATCACATGATGGCTATACCATATCTATTTCTGCAAGCCACAGCTTCACTTGGAACGACTCAGGGGATGTGATTTCCACTTTTTTACCAATTTTGATCCTCTGATAATGTGACTATACCAGATGTTCATCCCTCATTCAGTTCTTGATCTGATTCCCTTCAGTGATAGACTCTTACCAAGGAGTGTAAGCTGAAAAAACCCTTTGGTACCACACAAGATTGATAAGTATTTCATTACAGCAATATAAAACAGATGAATATAGGATTGAATCCCTAGCTAGTGACCAGTTAATGTACCTTAGACCAGAGGAAATCTGAGATGTCTGATACTCTGGAGTTCATAAAATCTGTCTACCTGAAATAGGAACACAGGTACAAGGAGGCCTACAAGTACCTCTTGGCTTTGTGGTCTGATATCTGTCTTCTGACTGCACACCTTACTCCAGTAAAAATGTATCACATTCTCAGGACTGGATTGTTCCTTTTGCTCTGATTTCTGCCTATGAAGATATTTCAAATATGAGCTATTTCCTTAAAGAGGCAGAGATATATTAAGTCATAAGGCCATGCATTTGAAAAAAGAAATCAATTAGTTGGGCTTAATAAGATCTTAATCTAAAAGCATAGGACCTTATAGCTTATATGTTTCCAAAAAATGATTATAAATAAGTCTGAAAAAAAGAACAATATTGTTTCTTTTGTTGTCGAAGGACTTCTGTAAAACATGACTTCAAATGAACAGGGCAGCTATGACCCCTTTATACTGAGTCCCATGGTATCCAGTGATAGAAACATTTGTTCCAAGGCAGCTACCATAAAGGGCACAATGAAAGACAGAAATTCCATGTGCACTACTGATTGCAGATTGCACTTGTAAGCATTCATTGAGACAACTTTGAGTGTATGTGCTAAAAGCCCAAATATTAAGATTAAATATGGTTGTCAAGCTGATAACTAAAGATATGATATGCTTCATTATCTTTTTATCATTTCATTATTGGGTTCCAAAAAGCACAGGATTGCAGACCTAACTCCAGTTATTATCTAAGAAATTACAATCTACATATCTTTACCTGATCTTTAATCAATAAATTTAATTGTCCTATATCATTAGTTCAATTCTAATAAACTTCCTCAATCTTTGTAGGGTATTCAAAAATAATATAGTCAATATAGAAACAAGAATCTTCAGATCCTCTAATCTTCCTTTCTTTTTTATTTCATTAGAATTGCCCAGATACAGACCAGATTAACTGATTAAAACTAGCAATCTTTTCGACTACAATAAAGAACAGTGCTTGAAACTTTATTCGCTCCTCTTGGCTACATGAGTTGTTAATGTTGCTGTGTCCAATAATGATTAAGTCTGCACAACTGAAGGCATGATGTAGACTGTTTCTCTATTTTTATAATCTGTGTGTGTTATATGTCTGTATCTGCTTGTCTGTATGTGCGCTCTATGCATGCAGTGCCTGTGAAAGCCAGAGGGGGCATCAGATCCTGTAGTACAGTACTCACAGGTAGATGTGAGCCACTCAATTTGGGTGCTGGGAACCAAACATGGTTCTTCTACAAGAGCAGCAAGTGCTCTTAGTCAATGAGCCATCTCTCCAGCCCCTAGGCTAGCTTTTAAAAGTGGATTTATTATTTTAAATACATTATAATTATATAAAAATATGTGCTTTGAGCATGGTATCCAAATACCTCACTAACTTCCTTCCCTTTGTTAGACCTCTTTATTGTCCTAGACAGTTTAATTTCTACTTTCATGTCATCTGTTTGTATATGAGTTTATGTCTATATAAAATCTGTAATCCACAAATAAACATACAGTATTTGTCTTTATGAGATTGTCTTAATATGATTATCTGCAATTATGCCCTTTTTCCTGAAAATAATGTAAGTCTCCTTTAAGACTGAAAACTGTGTGTATGTCTGTGTATGTGTATGATTGTGTGTCAGTGTGTGTGTCTGTGTATGTGTCTGTGTGTGTCTCTGGGTGTGTCTGTGTCTTTATCTGTGTATATGTGTGTATTTGTTCACTTCTGTGTGTGTATGTGTGTGTATGTGGTCCACATTTCCTCTTTATCCCCTCTCCTGATAAATCTCTAGGTTGGTTTCATAACTTTGCTAGGTAGCTGCTGTGAATTGGGCTTCGTGGGAACTATTACCAAGGTCTCTCTGAGATTCCTTCATGGGGCATCTTTCAGGTAAACATTTATTTGGATCATACAGTAGTTCTTTTAATTTTCTAAAGAATTGCCATACTGATTTCCATAATGGAGGACTAGTTTTATTCTCGATTAGTCAGAAATCAGCCTTCCATACTACAATACTTACAGAGATAAATTTTTAAACACATCGTAAGAAATTGCCCAGTCTGGAAACGAAGCTTTTTGACACCACACATGCCAAACAATAACCTGACAAAAAAGATGCTCACTGATATTTATAATATAATTATTACAATATAATATAAATTTTCTTAATACAAAGCTAAAATGTAATTTCTTTTCATATGGCCCTGGCTTGTCTCCTTTGAAGTTCTTGATTTCTTGCCTTTCCTCTTCCTTCTTTCATCTTGCTCCAAGTATTTTTTCTGTAAATAAACATGACAAAAGGGACACATTACTTAGGACAAGGCTTTCAGTTGACGCTGCTTGCATGACAGTCATAGACCAGAATGTCTCATGATGAAGAACATCCGAATTGCTGTCATGTCCAGAACGGATGTTAAGTCACATGAGATGATGCTGGCTCAGGAGGACAAATACTAGGATTCCCCTGTGTCCTTAGGCTAGCTATGAGGCTGTGATACTCTGCCAACAGATGTCTTTAAGGTTGGCAGCAAATCTATTTTAATCCCCAGCCTGAAACTTCAATACCATAGAAATGTAACCTCTTCAGTTTCTCAGAGCATTAACTTCCCCATCTCTAAAGCAAGATTAATACATTTTAAGGTAGCATAAGCTCATTACCACTGTGAAAACTGTAAACGTCAGAGAAAGTTTGTTCAGATTTTGGGGGGGGGGGTTTGTTCATTTTGTTTTTATGACAGTTCTGTCATCATCTCTTGAAAAGTGTACTTCTGTGTGCAAGCAATGGAAAGACAAGAGCTCTGTCCTCAGATGGTAAGTCTCACATGGATGGAGACTTAATTTAGCTGATTACTAGCATCTCATTAAATACTTTAAGGTATGTGAAATATATTTTCAACTTTTCTCTTTAAATTTTTTAATTGTATGTGTGTATGCCTGAGCAAATTTTATGTGTGCTACTTGCATGTAAAGGCCTATGGATGCTGGAAGAGGACAGTAGAACTAGAATTACAGATGATTATGAGCTGCAATGTGAGTATATGGGCTTGTGAGTATGGGACCTGAATAAGAGCAGTAAGTGCTCTCCAGACTCCAAAGTAGAAAATTTTGAAGATGTCCTGATCATTTCCCAAACAATCATGACTCTCTTCCTATCTGGTTGTCAAGTAAGGCATCTTAAGAAAAAACAGATCAGGAATGTAGATGTATATACATATGGTAAAGGCTGTTCTATTCTTCATCTTTGAGCCCTCATTGGATGGTAAATTGAAGCCTCTGGTTTTGCCTTTAAGTCAGAAAGGCATCCCTTAAACACTGTACTCAGATTAAGAACTTCACGTTTTAAATATTAAAAATATAAGGCTGTGGTGGTACACTTGAATAAAAGGAAACCATTTGCTTGAGTCTTTTCACTTAACCCAGCACAGCATGAGAGGAGAAAAGCCATTAAAGTTTAAGAGGTAACTCTGCAACTGAGCGGTGGTGGTGCATGCCTTTAATTCCAGCACTCGGGAGGCAGAGCCAGGCAGCTCTCTGTGAGTTCAAGGTCAGCCTGGTCTAGAGAGCGAGAGCCAGGATAGGCACCATACAGAGAAACCATGTACAGAAAAGGAGTGGCATTGGGGGTTACCAAACCTGAACTTCTCATTTTGAAACAAATAACAGTGATTTCAAACACTAGGAAGACCCAGTAGCAGTCATATTTGAGTAGTATCTCCGAACTTATACAACCAGACTAATTTCCTTCCTTGGATGTAAGATGGGGAGAGAGAAAGCATTTGGGAGAGATAGGTGAGCATGTGTAAGTCATAGTTGGAGAAAGTGGCTATAAGTCATGGCCCTAGAAGCATCTGATGCTGGAATAATTCATTAGCTGCTAAACTCACACCACTTTATATGAGCTCTACTACATGACAAAAATTCATTTTTGTTGAATAATACTAAAACCAAAGTAAACTGTGTGTTGAAGTTCAGTATAGGCGTCAACTGGGAAGAGTTTTAGATGCTGTCTGGAATAGCAGAGAACTAAATTTGACAAGCACACAAACTAATATCATGACATATGTGGAAAGTGAGCTCATAAGAAAATGCAAGATACAAAAAAAAAAGAAAATGCAAGATACACTAAGAATTAATGATAGATATTCAGAAAATGAAACATTCCAGATAGTTACAAAAGAAGTAATGGCATTGTCTTCATAGATTTGGACCTGAGGTGATTAAATGGAATAGTTCTGAGTTGTAGGGGTCCAGCAAGGAACGAGATAAATAGAATTTTTATTTTCAGAAATGGCCAGGTATCTGAGCAGTGGTCATAAATCCAGAGATATACCACTCAGTGTTATGTTGAGGAAACTTTCCTCAGTAAACTTAAGACATTCACACAAATTTCCCTGAACTAACTACATTTTTATGCTTTCCCTCCACCATCAAATCTTCGTCCTTACCAATCCCTGAGCCTCTGTGCCTTGTTCTGCTTTTCATCTGCAGAGAACAAGTGACAAGAAGGGCTGGCCTCGGAGTTCCAATTCCCTTTCACCAACCCCAGACATTTAAGTCTGTAAACATCACTAGGCATCCCTCTGGAGAACAAAAGCTCTCTGTGGACCAGACTTTGATCGTACCTCTGTTACGGGGCTGAGCACTTTAGAAGATCCTAGTTCAGGTACTCAACTGACCATCAGCACATGATGAGAGATGGCAAAAGTCCAATATTGAGATTATTTTTTCCAGTGATTTATTTGCAGAGTTGATTCCACCTCTACAGCCTCTGGCACTGGGAGACTACAGAGCTCAGTTTCCTTTGCTAAAGAGAAAAGCACAAAAGGACAAGGAATGATTGTGATGGTTTTAATGATAAAGTCCCCCAAATCTCAGGTGTATGAATACTTGGTCCCCAGGTGGTGGTAGTGTTTGGGGAGATTTAGTAGGTATGGCCTTCACTCTGTAAAAAGTATATCTTTGGGGAAGGGGACCTTAGAGGTTGAAAAATCCTAGCACTGTTTTTAGCTTGCTCTGAGCTTCCTGTTATAGCCATCATGCCTGCTTCTTCTTGCTGCCATGCTTTCCTACCATGACAGCCTCTGATCTGTGTAAGGAAATAAACCCTTCCTTCTACAAGTTGCCTTGGTCATGGTAACTTATCACAACAATAGAAAAGTAAACTAATACAGTGGTGTACCTGTTCACACTCGTGCCACCACCTCTCAGAAAGCAAGGAGATAAGGTTTTGATCACTATACTGGTGACAGAATGCAGTCATGACTACTATGAGTATCTAGACTTATTAATACAGCATCATTCCAAATTACTCACTATTCAGGTAAGGTAGTGGCTTAGTTAGAGTTTCTATTGCCATGATAAAATACCATGGCCAAAAGCAGCTTGAGAAGGAATAGGTTTATCTCATCAGGCAACTCTCAGGTCATGCTCCAGCACTGAGAGAAATCGGAGCAAAAATTCAAGGCCAAAACCTGGGGCCAGGAACTGATGAAGAAGCCATTGTGTAGTGATACATACTGGATTACTCTTCATGGCTTGCTCAACCTGATCTCTTATACAACATAGGACCACCTAACCAGAGGTGGCACCTAGTGATCTGGGTCCTCCTACATCAATCATTAATCAGGAAAATACACCGCAGACTTGCTTATAAGCAATCTGATGGAGACATTGAAGTCCTTCTTCCCAGATAACTCTAGCTTGTGTTGGTTTTTTTAAAGGCAGATTATTATGCAAATGAGTAGAAATAAGCAACATAGAGCACTCAGGTTGTACACACTGCATATATTCCATCAACTACTTGTTTTGGTATCAGTTTAATTTAACTAGAGAAGTTCTGAGTGCTAATACTGATTGTAAGGAACTCAATGTCTGTGGAACTCCTTAAGAGTCAAAGCAAGTAGATGATGAGAGCCATTATTTTACTGGTATATATACCCATTCTGAACATAATCCATTCTTTCACTGTTGCAGCAAACAACCAATAATTTACATCTCCAATTTCATCTCTCTTCTTCCCACTGAACTAAACAGGTTTGTAAAGTTGTTCTCTGTTCTGAAGCCTGAATTAATTCATCTTTTTACTGATTGAGTTTCACCACCATGCTGTTGGTAGGAATATGAATTGGCCCAGCCATTGTGGAAATCAGTATAGAAGTTCCTCAAAAAAATCAAAAACACCCAACATAAAATTCTTCTTTGTGTGTCCTAGATGCAAGGAAGATTTTAAAGTGTGCATAAAGGGAGATATTTGTCTACCCATGTATACCACAGTACCACTTAAAATAAGCAAATTAAAGAATGACCCTAGATGTTAAATAATTGATAAATATATGAAAATAAATGTGGTATGTATTTTTAAGGGTGTACTGTTCAGCCATAAAGAACAAAATGTTGTTTACAGGAAGATGAATGAGACTAGAGATCATTATGAGATCCAGTAAGATAAACCAGAATCAAAGACAAGTATTACATTTGTCTTCTCATATAGAATCTGGGGGAAAAATGGAGACATGAAAGGAGAAGTGAAATGTCAGGGAAGAGTAAAAGGATGGTGAGGAAGCTGACTCGATAAGGAAGGGTGAATATTATTAAAATATTTGTGTGCATGTGTTAGAATGGAACAGTCAACCTAGGTATGGGGTCACATGCCTCTAATGCCACCCCTCCAGAGGTTGATGCAGGAAGACTGTTCCATTTTAGGCCACCATAACTGTACAGTGAAAATGTCTTTAAAAAACTGAGAAAATTTGGAAGGGAAACCCAGTAACTTGTAGATTCAAAATACACTAATATGGTGGATTATGTTTCTATTATTGTTGATATCCAACTTTAATCCATGATGGCCAGATAGGGCTAGGGTGTTATTTCTTCTTTTTTTTATTTGTTAAGACTTTTTTCCCCAGTATGTGATCAATTTTGTAGAAGTTTAAAGCAGTTGTGAACCAGCTCATGCTATTTTTTCATTTGGTTTCCACTTGAGCACTCAGACTCTCTCTTTCTCTCCCCCCTTCTCTCACACACACATAAATAAATAAATAAATAAATAAATAAATAAATAAATAAATAAATAAATAAATAAATAAATAAATAAAAGAAGTTTTTAGGATCCCCAAATGGTAGTATTAGGGTAACCACATACATACTTTGGCCAGTGAGATTTAAGCTTTAAGATCATTGAATGTGGCTTTGTATAAAGCCAACACAAAAGGCGGGCTCATCTGCCATTTGCACTGAACCCTTTGAGTTTAGACCCCTCTCTCTTCCCTTAGAGTGCCCCCAGGCTATGCTGAAGGAAAGATTTTGGGAATAACTGACCAGAAATCTAAAGCTGGTCATTTCACAGACTAGCCTTGAGCACTGCACCTCCAGGCTTTAGTGATGCTAGTGAAAGGGATACAACTTCCATTTCAGCTTCTTCTTATCAATTGCTACATCCACATGCCAAGCAAGCTTTTGATAGAAGCTTATTCTGGTTCATTTAGAATATCTTCTTCATCCTTGATTTATATGTAAAATTTACATAAATTATGAAACAATGTTCTGTCATTACTTCCTATCATGATTCAGTCTTTCAGCATTTAATTTTTTCAGATATGGTGCATAGTTTTAACAGAATTCATTCAAGCAAAAATAAATAATCTTTTTTTTTAATGTCAATTTGAGAGAAAATGTTTGTGTGTTGTTAAATATTTAATGGTGACTATAAGTAATACAGAGAACTTCTGCTTTTCTGTTTCAATTTCTAAACATAAACATTAGTACTTAGTGGTGTTTCCTTTGGGGAGATGGAGTGGATGAGAGGGAAGACATGAAACCACTCATTTACACAGGGATCATGGAGTGATGACTCCAACATGGGGAGGGGACAGAGTGAAGCACAAAAAATTCAAGGAGGCACCACAGAGTTGTGGGATGGTCTGTATGTCAAATTACTCTGATTGGTCAATAAATAAAACACTGATTGGCCAGTGGCCAGGCAGGAAGTACAGGCGGGACTAACAGAGAGAATTGGGACTGGAAGGCAGAGAGAGTCACTGCCAGCCGCCGCCAGGAGAAGCTGTATGTGAAGATGCCGGTAAGCCACGAGCAACATGGCAAGGTATAGATTTATGGGAATGGATTAATTTAAGCTATAAGAACAGTTAGCAAGAAGCCTGCCACGGCCATACAGTTTGTAAGCAATATAAGTCTCTGTGTTTACTTGGTTGGGTCTGAGCAGCTGTATGACTAGCAGGTGACAAAGATTTGTCCTGACTGTGGGCCAGGCAGGAAAACTCAAGCTGCAAAAGTGTGTCATTTTCAATCTTCAAGCCCTTGCTTCAAAGAGCCTGATCATTGTGATTCAAGCACTGTAAAATATGACTTATCCCTTGTCAAAAGACAGCCTCAGAAAAGATATCAAACCAGCAGTAATACTAATTTGATGGTCTCATTCTTCAAGTGCTTTCTGGAAAGATGTGGAACACAAATTGGAAATACTCCCCTGTCCTATGTATTCTTACCCATGAAGTGCTACTCAACATTATAGGCAATTAGTTACAAATATATATGAACCCTCCCTTTCCTTCATCCAGATTATCTCAAAACCTCCATTCTCAAAATAGATAACTTATTTTTCTTTTATTCCTATTGGTACATAAATATAACAACACTCATACATATGCACAAATCCATAACTAGAACCTGATGAGTTCATTGTGTGTGGATATTTCAGAGCTGAGCACTCTGTACTGGGTAACCAATTAAAACAATATAGACTATTGTCATTGCCTTTGGTTGTGTTTCAGAGGTGGAAAATAAGTCCCTACTGCTAAATACGGTGCACATTTAGAACACAGGACTTGGGCAATTCCAGTTGACTCTAACTTGAAATTCTGCATTCTAGCTTTCATAGCAATGGTAATTACTACACACGCCACCAAAGGAGAGAAGCAATTAATAGTCTACCCAGCTGGGACATCAATGAATGACAACAGTGACCAGCAAGGCAAGATAGCACTAAATGTAAAATGGTGTCGCTTGTGTTGTGGTAACCAGCATCTCCCTAATTGGACTTAAGACCCACTCAGCAGAAGAGAAATCATGCTAGAAATCATAGAACATTTCAAGTCACTAAGTCCGAACTAGGAATCAGAAATATTCGTGAGCGAATGCATCTGTCCCTCCAGGTTTTTCCTACAAAATTGTTTCTTAGACCAAAGTTTTCAAAATCATCAGTAGTTTTCTACTATATAGGAAGAAAAACAAGCCAAAGAGCTATGAAACAAACATGTAAGAAAGGCAATGTCAACAATATATATTGAGTATAAAACATACACAGTGAAATAAAAAAGAGCAATCTACGAGTAATTATTTAGGTATATGTTATATTAGAAGACAATACATGAGAAGAACAATAATATATACGAGTCAATTTAAAAGGAAATATGCAAATTAAGCTTATCTCAACAAACATTTGTCAAATGCAGTCCCAGAATATAATAAGTAACAGGCAACTATTTCATAAATGTTACAATATGGAATTTAGGTGTAATTAAGATTTATGACAATCTCCTAGCCATGTGGTTTTATTTTGTGCACATGTGGATTTGTCAACAAGTGGAATAGCAATACATTTTCCTTCAAATTAGAAGCAAGCTATGTAATGGTTTTGTTGTCCAGGGATATCCTTCTATATACTCGACTCTCTAAAGACACTACTGGGCCTCTGGGAAATTTAGGAAAATATACATTCCACAGCCTTGCACAGTGTCATTTTGCTTGTTGCTATTCACCACCTATTTGTTTTTATTCAGATAATTGTTGAAATTTCCTTCCCATGCAAAATGTTTGTACCTTTTATGATACCATGTGACTGCATCCCAGTTAAATTTTCCCTATAAATTTAAATCTCTCCCTCTTTCTCTCTTCCTCTTCTCTCTTCTCTCTCTCCTCTCTTTTCTTTCTTCTCTCTCTCTCTCTCTCTCTCTCTCTCTCTCTCTCTCTCTCTCTCTCCAGGTTATAAATTTCCAGTTGCATTGCATAGTTAATAATTCCTTGCTGTCATGTTACATTTTAATCATCAAAAGATCCCACTTTGGGGGCTGGAGGGATGGCTCAGAGGTTAAGAGCACTGACTGCTCTTCCAGAGGTCCTGAGTTCAATTTCCAGCAACCACATGGTGGCACACAACCACCTGTAATGAGATCTGGTACCCTCTTCTGTATACATAATAAATAAAAATCTTTAAAAAAAAAAGATCCCACTTTGGATTAGTGGTGTCTTTTTTAAGGATGTAGCCTATCTTACTTATGCTAAGTGGCCAATCAATAGGAAATTTGTTTAAATTGTTTAAATGGTTTCATGTTAAATTATATATTTTAAATTATAATCTGAAAGATCAAAGTGGCAGATAATGCTGCTTCCCTGACACATATTTACTTCCTTGTCTTTCTTTCTACATGTATTTGAGTTCTCAAAGTTCCTGTCTTGAATTATAATTGACTCTCTGTAAGATGATAGCACTCACACAATCCCAAACATCCTTTAGGAGTTGTATACTTTGAGTATACTAATAGACTCAAAAAGATTGGGAAGAATTGTTAACTTTCGGTCAACAGGACATGAAGTATTTTGAAATGGTGAAGAACTCTCCTGTCCATATAGCCAGAAGGCTCTCCACTGAAAAATTCTGGTCCAACACTGCTGTCCAGGCCCCCCTCCCAGAATCTCCTACTTTCATGTGGCCACAGTACTCAGTACAAATCAGACTTCTACAGGAACATATGGAGAGGTTTTCAGAAAGGTCTTTGCTCCTAATGAAAGCCAACAACCACATAAGTCACCATCATGTTTCACTTGTTTCTTCGTTGAACTCTATCTGTGCCCAGGGGTACTGTAGGGGCCCTGAACTTTTTAATAAGTGGAACCAATGCCATTCTTTGTTTTCTCTGGTGAAGAGAGGAGAATAAAATTCTTTTATTAAGAATAACCAAATTGACAATTCACTTTCTTACTGCTAAATCAATGCACTAATATGTTTATTCTATTAACCCCATTAAAAGTATTCTCATGTATTAACACTAATGCTTAGTTGAGTAAATCTGTCCTGCATTTCCTTTTGTGTCTTAGGCATATGCTTTCCATGGAGATACATGAACACTTCTAAAAGTTCATTATTACCAATAGAAGGCACTTAGTAGTATGAACAGACATATGTCCTGCAAATACAGTGTGCAACAACAACACGGTATGTAATAGGGAAGAAAACTAAGACTATTTGGAAATTTACTTTGCAAGCTTTAAAAAGAACTGACTTGGTGTTTAGTGGCAGTTTCTCTAGTCATTCATAAGATTTTCTATGGAAGATAATATGTTCTATCTTCCTCACTTAATCCTCAACTGCAAGCCAAGGTCTGGAATAAGAGCATTGTTGAAGGATTCTTGAAATGGATTCCAATATATCTAATTGGGATCTCTAGAAACAAACAATGAAAAATTGGAATAGTACTACGGACTTCCACAAAATAATCCCTCAAGTACAGAAAAACAGCTCTAGTGCTTTCTTAAGACTCTTTCTTCCTGGCAGAGCATATCTTTTTAAACTCCATGTTGTTTGGAAGCTCATCTCCAGATGTGTCCTCGCATGCCAGAGGCATGCATGAAACAAAGTCTGGATACTATTTTTCTTGCTGTAAGCATTTTGCTGTATTTAGTATAGCTGAATATCACACTTTATGATAGAGTATCAGGTAGAAAAACTACATCTGAATAATCTTGTGTATGTTACAATTAGGCTATTTGAATGATGGTGCAAGTCTGTGGCCAAAGACTGCAAGAGAGTGGTAAGCAATTAACATTGTGTAATGGGGATGTCATTATGTTGTTATGGTGAATTTTATTCAAACTGATTTTACTAAAGCATTGTGGCTAAGGTAAAAACAAGTTCTCCGTGTTTGGCAGCAACTTCATATTATCAATTCATATGTAGTTTTCTAGCAACCACTTAAACCCATTTGTCTTTAACAAGTACAATGTCCTTAGCTCACCTCTTTCCACATCTGGATTTATAAGCTGATGTTTATGGTGATATTTTATTTGTAGTGAAATGTGATTTTAATTTTATATTAATAAATAAAGTTGCCCTGGGGTCAGAGCTATTAGAGCCATAGTAAGAGCGTGGTGGTTAGAAGAGCTAGGTAGATTTCTGTGTGTTCAGGGATACAGCCAGTATTGGAGACATACGCCTTTAAGACCTGGAGGGCGGTACTTACAGGCAGTGATGAGGCAGTCATGTGGTTGGGTTTACAACCAATGAGAAGGCAGAACAGAAAGATTATTTAAACAGGGACACAGGAAGTACCTCCCTCTCTCGGGGAAGCTAGGAGCACTGCAGGAGGTAAGATTTTATCTCTGAGCTCTGACCTCTCGGCTTTCTCTTTTACCTTGGCTCTGTGTTTCTTATTTTAATAAGACGATTGGTTACATCTACAGATGTTTATAAACTAGAATAGGATTTTATATCTGAAGTTTAAGTTTGATGTATCTGTTATGATATTGCACATGGGGACACACACACACACACACACACACACACACACACACACACACACCGCACTAGCTGGACCAGGGTGTCCCACGTGTGGGGGAAAACATGCTGGGCAGATGCAGTGGCGGGCAGCGGTGGATGGAAAGTCATTCACACCCCAGGCACTGCATCCATGTGGAGATAGTTTATTATAACAGAGAGATGGAAAGAAAGATAGGGAAAAGCAGAAAGAAGAGAGAGGAAGAGAGGGTAGGGGATCGAGCATGCACACCTCATGGGGATGGAGAGAAAAGAGAGCGGAAGAGAGAGAGGAATGGGAGGGGTTTTCCCTTAAAATGAGGCTTGTATGTGAGGATACAGGGTGGCACCAAGGGGTGGGATTTAAAGGGGCAGCTCAGAATATTAACAATTACAAATAGTGTCACAATGATATTAAATATGTGGATTTCTTTGCACTATGCTAACCTAGTCTGCTTTAGGTATTCCGGGAGTAAGATAGCTAGATCATGTAGTAATCCTTTTAGGTTTTGGGTTTTTTTGTTTTGTTTTTTTGTTTTGTTTTGTTTTGTTTTAGGATTCTTGTGTTATAGCTCTAAAGGAAGGGCTTCCCCAGTTGAAGTGTTATAGCTCTGAGGGGAAAGATCCTGGCAGTCAGGAGCCAAGGAATACCACAAAGTCGCATTGCACAATAAACCTCACATAAGAGATTTATTTGGAAAGACACAAGACAGTGGCTGCCTCTACTCAGGTAAGAAGTAGCTGCAAACTGAGCAGGAGACAGGCTTATATATGGTTTCTTAGTGAGTAGCTTTCAAGGGTGGAGATTTCCTGGGTGGGTATTGGTGGAATTTCAAGCCCAGAGATTGGTAGGATTTCTAACTCAGGGATTGGTGGGTGTTCAGGCAGAGGGATTGGTGGGTTTGGGTATGTTTTAAAATCCAAAAGTGGGCTGGGACATTTTACCTTAAAATCTCCATACAGATTTCTCATTTGAAATTTACTGAGAACCCCATGTATGCATAAATTAAATCAATGAAGTATAATGATATTCATGCCCCATCTAACTCCACCACCACCCCAATACTTTCCTCTCCTAACATCATCTCCATTTCTTTTTTTTTCCTCATAACCCACTATGTCCAATTTGTGCTGACCATATCTGTACGGGACTGGGGCAACATACCTAAATTCCTAAAGATTAATTCTCCCCTCCAGCAGCTATCAACTGCCAGTAGTTCCTCAACTAGACACGAGGCCTCATGAGTTACTCTCTAAACCACAGCCCAGTTTTGACTGGATTGATCTTGTTTAGATCAGGTGCAACCAGCTCTAAATCTAAATCACAGATGCTGTGAGTTCATTATTGTTGTAGCCATTCAATGCCAGGAAGACCATATTTCACAGCATTCCTCACCTTAAAGTTCTTGCAGTCTTTCTTCTTTCCCTTCCTCAGTCTTCCCTGTGTCTTGACAAGACAATGGGGAATAAGTATGTGGTGAAGATGTTCCATTTAGGGCCCAGCAATTATAGTCAGTTATTTTTAATACCTTGATCAGTTATGAGTTTCTGACTTGACCATTGCCCACCGCAGATAAATGCTTTTCTGATAAAGGCTGTAAATAGCTGAAGTCTGAGGTATAAACATTTAGAAGATTGTTTAACAGCATGACTATGTAGCAAAACAATTTTAGATTATATATTCTGCTCCTGGGCTTTAGACAAGATTTACAGTAGTCACCATAGATTCCTTTCATAGAGCAGGCTGCAAATATGGTCAGAAAGTGGTTGGTTACCACAGAACCATCATGCCACTATTACAAAGTGAGGACCCCTAACAGGTCAGTATTATATGATGCATGTTCAAGCACTGGGTAAAATCAGTGGGCCTATCTATACTGATTGCCAAAATAATTATGATGGGACTGTTGCAATGTATGCTGTGAATATGTTGCTCTGACTGGTTGATAAATAAAATCTGATTGGCCAGTAGCCAGGCAGGAAGTATAGGCAGGAAGTATAGGCAGAGAGGGAGAATTCTGGGAGAGGAAGGCTGAGTCAGTAGACGCCAGCCCACCATCCAGGGAGCAGCATGTAATGGCACACAGGTAAAGCCACAGAACACATGGTAACATATAGATTAACAGAAATGGTCTAAGTTTAAATGTAAGAGCTAGTCAGTGGTAAGCCTGAGCTAATGGCTGAGCAGTTTTAATTAATATAAGCTTTTGAGTGATTATTTTATAAGTGGCTGCAGGGTCTGTGGGGCTGGGCAGGAACAGAGAAAACTTCAGCTACATAATTACTCTGTTTTGGATCGCTGCCAATAGTATATATATATGGGTTCTCTTTCTTCCAAACCCCCAAACTCTCACCAGCATTGTCTTGACTGCTGTTTGTTTATGTAATAATGATTTTACAGTGATGGGATGGAATCTCACTATAGTTTTAATTTTAAATCCCCTGATATATATGATGTTGAATAATTTTCATATGTTTATTGGCCATTTTTATTTCCTTTAAAAACAATCTGTTCATTATCCCATTAACTACACGGATTTTTTTAGTTTGATGTTTTTACTTTTTGAGTTCTTTACAGATTTTGGTTATCCATCCTCTGTCAGATATAAAAGTAGCAAAGCTTTTCTACCACTTTAGGGTGTACATTTATATGGTGGAGTGTGTTGTTTCTTTTTCCTGTGCAGAACTTTTTATTTTTATACAGCTCCATTTGTCAATCATTAGAGTTGCTTGTTGTGCTGTGGATAACCTTTTCAGAAAGTCTTTGCTTATGCATATATCTTAAAGTGGTTTACAAAGGTTTTCCTTCATCAGTTTCAGATTTTCATGTCTTACATGAAGGTAGTGTGTAGCATGAATCTGAAAGGTTCTTATTAATAAAATCAAACCTGTAAGCCAGGTATTGGGGTGAAGCTGGAAGATCAGAGATACAGAACAGGCCACAGCTAACCTCACCTGGCCAACTTCTCAGCTGGTCTTGTTTCCTCAGACTGGAAGCTTCTGTGTCCTCATCCCAATGGCACTCAGCTGAACTGTGCTGTTAGAAAGCCTGAAAGCTTAAACAGCCAAATGCTTAACCACCCAAATGCTTAGCCAGGTCAAATGCTTCTAGTTTCTGGTCCTCACGCCTTATATACCTTTCTACTTTCTACCACCACTCCCTGGAATTAAAGGCTTGCTTTCTGGGATTAAAGGCGTGATGAGTCACCATGCCTGGCTGTATCCTTGAACACATGGATTTCTGCCTCTGGAATGCTAGGATTTAAAGGCATGTGCTACCACTGCCTATCCTTTATGTTTAATATTGTGGCTGTTCTGTCTCTGACCCCAGATAGGTTTATTAGCATGCACAATATTTTGGGGAATACAATACCACAGTAGTGGGTCCATTTTGAGTTAATATACTCACAAACTGAAGGATTAGGTTCTATTTTTGTTCTTCTACTTGTTGGTATTTAATTTCCCCAGCAACCATTTGTGAAAGAGACTACCTTAACTCAAAGTTGTGGTTTTGCTAGTGTTTTATTATGCTTGTTTCTAAGCCTCCCCGCCCCTGATTTGCTTTCCTACATGTTTGTTTTTGTGCTATGCCATTTTAGATATTGTGGTTCTGTAGTATAACTTGAAGTATGAAGCTGTTTACTTTGAACATTGTTCATTTTGTTCAAGATTGTTTTGGCTCTTTCAGCTTAGGGTGGTGGCAGTAGTTATATTTTCTTCTTCCCTATATATTTCAAGATTATTTTCTGTGACTAAAGTAATTTAAATTTTGGTGGAGATTGTATTGAATCCGGGGTTGGCATTTGTCCATACAAATAATCTCACACTTATAATTTTGTCCATTCATTAGCAAGGTTTTTCTTTCTACCTTCTAGCTTTCATTAACTATTGTTCTTCACTAAAATTTTTCATTGTGGAAGTCTTTCACTTCTATGGCTAGGTTTTGTCATGGGGTGTATTGTTTCTCTTATATTTTTGGTTGTGAGCCTAGCCTTTAATGGCTAAGCCATCTCTCCTGCCTTTATTATTTCTCAGAAATTACTGTGCACAAGATTGTTTTTCTTATTTATTTTCTTAGTATGTCCATAATTTGTACATAGGAAAGCTACTGATTCTGACTTTTGTATGTAAAATTTGTTAGCTGATATTTACTGAATGTGTTCATCAGTTCTAAGGGTTTTATGATGGATTCTTTAATATCTCTTATGAATATGACCACACCACCTGCAAATAGGGATAAATTGACTTCTTGATTTCCCATTTTTATTCCTTTTACTTTTTTCTTCTGTCTTATTGTTAACTAAGACTTCAGGAATTTTACTGAATAAGAGTGGAGAATATAGCAACCCTGTCCCATTCCTAATATTCATTGAAATGATTTGAGGGGTTTTTTTTCCATTTACTATAATAATGGCTAAAAGTCCATTATCCATTGCCTTCCCTAGGTTGAGTTTTTCTCCTTCTCTTCCTAATATCTTCAAGGATATTTTATCATGAAAAAAGGTGAGATTTGTCAAAGGTCTTATCTGCATCTGTTGAGATAATCATATAGTTCTTCTCCATTAATTCTATTTATGTACTGTACTATATTTATTGATGTTATATATTGGGCCACTTCTGACTTGAAGCCAACTTGGTCACAGTGAATGATACGTTAATGTGTTGTTGAACTCATTCTGCCAGTATTTCATTAAGAACTTTTGCATCACATTCACCAGGGAGATTAGTTTATAATTTTCTTTTTTTGCCAGAACTGGTTTGATTTTCTCTCATATGTTCTAGTGTATTGTGTTTTCATTTTTGTGCAATTACGTGGATTCTTAAATTTCCAACCTGATTTCTTCAATGACCTTTTCATTTTCAATCTCCTTAAGTTTGCATATTTTCTGTAGATTTTTTTGCTCTTGATTTCCACTTTTATTCTTTTTCAGCATACAGACTACAAATAAGTATTTCAATTACCTTGTGTTTGATAACACTTATTATGCATCAGATTTTAGAGAAACTTCCAGAGTGTGATGATGCAGCATTTTCACTCAGTGCCTATTAAGTCAAGTTGATACATTCTGTCATTTAGCTGGTGTTTCATAGTGATGTCTCTGTGGCTGTCTCTTTGTTCTAAACAGTGAATGAAACTCTCTGTGGTTGTTTTAACCCAGCACTTGGAGCTGAATACTATCTCTTTGGGCTAAGAAGTCTCTCTCCTGTCCTACTTCCTAAACTTTCCTTTTCTTTGTAACTGAACACAGTCTCTCCACCATCACCCACTGTGTAGGATGCCATTTCCCAGTTCCTTCCTGTTTTCTTTCTTAGAGATTGTAGCAGTCTGTGGTTGTATATCCATCATCTTCTTCTCCCTGGAAATTATCTGATTAATTTAGCAAATAACAAGATATACTTTCATGGTTGTTATATCAGTCAACTAACACATAGATATAACAACAATAATATAATAATATGGTCCCTTTTGTTCAATTACAAAAGAAAAGTGCAAACTTTTTGCACTGGTTTTCTATATTTGATTCACATAAAAACACATTATTCTTTTAAATAAATGTTCCAGTACCTCTTCTGCAGGATATTTTGACTCAATAAACCTGGACTTGGCATCAGAAATCTGCATTTGTCATAGGGAATCCCTTGATTTTTTTTCCCTCATAAATTTTCCTTAGACCACACTTCTGTAAAACATTGGTGATTACATATTGCAAACAAAGGAAACAGAATGTACTGATTTTATCCAGAAAAATACAATGCAGACATATAAGGAATGCAATGTCAACAGCATTTATTGGGTACATACCAAACATAGCTAAATGGAGACCAACAACCTAGCAGGGGATATATTATTTTATGCTATGTGGTGAGACAACAAGAGACTCAATCCTGAAGATGTGGCAGTTAGTATGAAAAGTGAAACGATATGCTTCTAAACTTGGCTCAGTAGACTTCGTTGAACACCATCATAATACTGGATTCAAGTGTAATGAAGATGCTTGACAACATCCTCAGAATGTGATTTTTTTATTCCCCTGTACATATGCATGTGTCAACAGCTGTCATGGTAATTTATTTGCCTTAGAATTATAAACAAGTTAGGTAATAGTTTGATGGACACACATAAGCTTTTAAGTGAAATGCTTGAGTCTTTAAAGGTACTGTTTACAACTAGGATTTTTCTACATCTAGAAATGTGTGTGTGTGTGTGTGTGTGTGTGTGTGTGTGTGTGTGTGTGAAGAGAGAGAGTTATGATATATTGTATAACATATAATTATAAATAATATATATATGTATGTTATATATTATTAACCCTATCCCCCCTTAATAAAACTCTCAACGTGGGTTTCATTGTATTTCGTGGTCCCTTCTCAAGCCCAATAAGTAACAACTGCAGAAAAGACTTGCTGTAAGAGATAAGGAGATTAGTGGCATTAAGGAGAAGCCTTCACTGCACTGGAATAAAGTACCCTCAGCAAAAGACTCCACCCTGCCCAACGTGTTGGCAAGAGTTTCTACCTAAAACCTGAGAAAAGATTCTAAAATGGAGCTAAAAACAGCTTCCTAATTGTCTCTCTCAAATGAGTGGCAGCTGCTGGTTTGAGTTACTGGCAGGTTCCTAGCGTGCGAGCTCAATCTGCAGTATGGCGGGAATGAGGCCTCTACAAATGGCACATTAAGCTGGGCCTCTGCAAGTGGCACATTAAGCTGTATGGTGGATTTAGCCTTTTCTAGTACAAAACAAAAAAAGAGGTTTCTGGGCTACACACCGCTTTGATAAAAGCATAGACCCAGGATGGCTCCCAGAGCTGGTGGAAAACATACCACCGCCATTTTGAGAAGCTGAAGTGGGCGGAGCCAGCAGCCACAGCGCCGTTTCAGGCTCAGAAGGCTGCAGTTTAAAGCAATAGGCTCAAGATAATATAAAAAACAAGCCACATGAAGATGGCTACCACACAGAGAATCTGGATTATGTTCTCTTTGATATTTTTTTTTTCTTTTTGGTCTTTCGAGACAGGGTTTCTCTGTGTAGCTTTGCGCCTTTCCTGGAACTCACTTGGTAGCCCAGGCTGGCCTCGAACTCACAGAGATCCGCCTGCCTCTGCCTTCCGAGTGCTAGGATTAAAGGCGTGCGCTGCTGCTGCTGCTGCTGCTGCTGCTGCTGCTGCTGCTGCTGCCGCTGCTGCCGCTGCTGCTGCCGCTGCCGCCGCCGCCGCCACCACCACCACCACCACCCCCACCCGGCTCTCTTTGATATTTGTAACTAAAGAAAAACATTTGATTGCAAAAGCTGTTGAGTTATGCCAAAATGTGTGTTTTAAAGGTACCTTGACTTCGAAATTTGGATATAAGGATATGTTGCTTTGGAAAAGAGGCTCTGCTTTTGTTTCTACAGAAAGCCAGAGGCTATGGATTTGTTCCAGATTAAGATACATCAGGTTTCACCAGCCAAGACCCCCTGAAAGGTCTCCGATGACACCATGGCCCAGATGATCCAACATCCAGAATCGTTTCAAGGCAACTGGCTCAGACGATACAGCCTCATGGACTACTCCATGATCCTTAAATTTTCTTTGTGTCCCCATAAGATACAGCGCCCCCCCTCCAGCAGGGAAGTAGTAAGAGAAGCTACGCCCAAATTCCCAAATATACCAAGCTGGCTTTGGAGATGTGTAAAAGTTAAAACCTTCCTTTTTAAAAAAAGAAAAGGGGAAGTGCTGTGGGATGGTCTGTATGTCAAGTTGCTGTGATTGGTCAATAAATAAAACACTGATTGGCCAGTGGCCAGGCAGGAAGTAGGTGGGACAAGGAGAGAGGAGGATTCTGGGAAGCGGAAGGCTGAGGCAGAGAGACCCTGCGAGCCACCGCCATGGCCAGCAGCATGTGAAGACGCCGGTAAGCCACCAGCCATGTGGCAAGGTATAGATTTATAGAAATGGATTAATTTAAGCAATAAGAACAGTTAGTAAGAAGCCTGCCACGGCCATACAGTTTGTAAGCAATATAAGTCTCTGTGTTTACTTGGTTGGGTCTGAGCGGCTGTGGGACTGGCAGGTGATAAAGATTTGTCCTGACTGTGGGCAAGGCAGGAAAACTCTAGCTACACCACCCAGTTAAGCTTCTTACTTATATAAAAGAGTCTAATCAGTTTTCTGCTCCTTAAACAGTAACTGAATCGTAATGTGTAGAGGTCACAACTTATGTAAATCACCAGAGAAACCAGAATAGGTAAACACAGAGACATTTTCTTCAAGGAAAGGATATGATATCTATTCACTTGGGAGTCTAGTGTGGATGTTCTCTGACAACCTGGTGACCTTTTACCTATTCTATGGAGCCAGCCTTCACCTGAATCCCCCCAAATCCCGAGCATTGTTTAAGGCCTAATCCTGAGCTTTGTCGCTCAGTCAATAGAACCCATTCTTATGAAAGAGGTCCCATGGACTTTGCATTCTCAGTCAGCAAAACCGATCCCTTATGTTTGTTGTATATCCTGTCTCCCTAGGCCATTATCCTGAACACTGTCTCTCTGTCAATAAGAACCCATTTTTTTTATTTTATGTTTTTTATTTTATAATTTAATTTAATTGTACATATCAGCCACGGATTCCCTTGTTCTCCTCGCTACCATTCCTGTCCACCTTCCTCCCAGACCACCCCCCATTCCCATCTACTACAGGGCAAAGACTCCCCTAGGGATTGAGATCAACCTGGTAGATTCAGTCTAGGCAGGTCTAGTCCCCTCCTTCCAGGCTAGCTGCGCTCCCTTGCTAGAACCTCCAAACAAGTTCTCAAAAACCCAATCTTACTGTAATTTACTAAAGAGATGTATGTTCCAAGTGAGTTTAGTTGTAGACATGCCTAATAATTTGTACTGATAATTGTCATATGAAAACTTTTCTCCAAAGTTTCATTGTGCTTGAATGTGTAAGAAAAACAAGCCAGTTGGTCAGACTCTTTGACCCAGCGTGGACTAAAGTCATGCTGACCCAAGTTTCATTCTTTGTATTTTGTTTGTTTGTTTCTCTGTGTAGCCCTAGCTGTCCTAGAACTCATTCTCACTCTGTAGACAAGGCTGGCCTTGATCTCAGAGATCTGCCTGCCTCTGCCTCCAAGTACTGGGATTAAAGGCATGTGGCACCACCACTGGACTCCAAGTTTCATTCTTAACCTCAATCAGATAATTTCCCAGCCAGCTGTGACACTTGCAGAGACTCCCCATAAAAAAGCTGCTGCTGATGTGATTCAACGAGGCCAGGGTCTACCCCAAGGTGGAAGTCAAACTGGGCAGTCTTGCTTAAGTTATGGTGGCTTTATAGTCATGAAAGATATGAAGTAAACAAGTTGTAGAATTTTCCTTCATGGCTTCAGAGAGCCACCAATGCCAGTGTGTGGCAAGGGAGTGACCCCCCTGAAAAAAAAAAAAAAAATGAAAGGCCATTGTATGAAGCTGAATTTGAAGCCTAGGATACCATGAAGATGCCAAGATTCGGCAATGCCACAACTATGGGACGTGTGACAAGGAGAACAAGATACAGGGAATAGAGCCAGCCCAAGAGAGACATGTTATAGGCAGTAAAGCTGGAAGGTCAGAGCCGTCAAAGCCCTTTGACAAAGAACATTAACCTACAGGACTTGATGTGTTTCACTGCTGGGTTTCAGTTTTGCTTGGGTCCAGTATTTTCCCACTGTTGTCCCGATTCTTTCCTTTGAAAACTTTAATATTTATGCTGTGCCATTATATGTTGGAGCCACTTAATTTACGTTTGCATTTGTAAAAATATTACAATGAAGAGATTTCCTTAAGTCTCAAAAGAGACTTTAGACTTTGGAATTTTAAATATGAAAGCCTGCGGAGACTTTTGAAGTTTGACTGACTTTTGCATCATCATATGCCCATAAAACTTTGGAGTCCAGCAGGTAAAATGTTGTGGTTTGAATGAGAAATGTTCACCGTGGTCTCGGGAACTTGAACATTTCACCCATAGAAGGTGTCACTGTTTAAGGAGAATTAGCTGGTGTGGCCTTGCCACAGGAAGTATGTTGTTGGAGGTAATTTTTAGGAGCCATGTCTACCAATTTCTCTCATTCTTTCCACTCCATTATAAACTCTAACCCTCTGGAACTATAAGCAAAAATAAACTCTTCCATCCATAAGTTACCTTGGTCATGGTTTATCACAGTAACAGAAAAGACAAAAAGATACCACCAAAGGTGAGAAAGAACACAACTTATTAAAAACCTAAATAACCAGGAACTTTTAGAACAGATTCCAGTGAAATTTGGTAGATTAATTGAGAATATATGAAACAACCTCTGACCTTCCCATCCTGGAAAATCTAGAAGAAATAGACTAAATTGTAGACACATATGAGTTACAAATATAAAATAGGAGAATATAAAAATGTTCACCAACTCCAGGTTCTTGCCTCCATGTACCTGCCTTGGGTTCCTTCCCTGACTTTCCTAGATGATGAACTACAAGCTGTAAAATGAAACACATCCTTTTCTTCCCCTAGTTAGTTTTGGACATGCTGTTTACCATAGGAATAGAAACCGTAATTCAGACAGGTGGAAAGGAAAGGGTATTGGGGTATATGTGATACATGAACACAAAACAAAAGGATGAGGAGATCAGCAAGAAGAAAAGAGTGAGTATGGAGGAGGGCAGTGGGCAAAGAGGAGAAACTAGACGAAGTATGCCACATATGTAAGAATATGCAATGATGAAAGCTATTAAAAACATTAAAACTAAGTACAAAAGATATCTAAAAACAGCTGGAATTTGCTCAAAGTCCTGTTTCTTGGAACTGTGATACTAAATGCTCTGCAGGTGAATAGTCTAGAAGTCGGAACACAAGCATAACCAGATTGTATCCATCACTGCCAGCCCTCTACAATTCCAGGAGCAAGAATGAAGCAAAGACAATTCAACCCTCCTTTGTTAAATTCTCTTTCTCTACCATAAATACAAAGAGGTTCTCTCCTCTTCTGTATTTCTGTCTCTCTCTTCCTTCTCTCTCTGTGTCTCTCTGTCTCTGTTTCTCTGTCTCCCTCCTTCTGCTCCCCCCCTCTGTCTTCTTGCCCCCTCTCTCCATCTTCACCATGTGATCTTCCATCCCTTCCTCTTATTCCTCATCTCTTCTTAGACTCTCTGTTGCAGCTATCTACAAGACTGAGCTCACAAGTTCCACATAGGCAGCAAATGGGCTGATCTGAATCTGTAACCATAAGTGACAAATGGGCTGAGCTGAGTCCATAGCCATCTGAACGATCCCAGTAGAAACACTGGAGCACCAGTCTTCAACTTCTGTACTTTGCCAGTAACTGCTGCACTGTTATTCAATTACTATTAAAGGCCTCGAAGCAACATGTACACTATTAAATTACAGCACTATTGGAGATATTGAAACATATTCAAGTTTTAACTTGGCATTGCTTAGTGTCCAGGATATAAAAAGTATTTTAAGTAGAAATGCATTAATTTTTTATATGTGTAATTCTATCACAGGTATTTCATCAAGTCAAATTTGTGTCAGCTAAAATGTGTTATTTGATTTAGGTTGTATACAGTTTCATTAAACTGATATATTTCATAGGAATTATAATTGGGAAAGAAGATCTGAGTATTAAAATTTTAAATAGAAAAATAATATAATCCATGGATAGTGTTCAAAATATTTTTAATATAATTTTGGGAGCTTGTAATTTTATATAATGCCAGAATAATAAGGTATTGTTACATGAAATTGTATATAGAGGAAGTTCATACTCTGATATCCTAAATATTATTTGTTATACATTATGCAGAGATACTTTATTTATATAAGCCCTTTTTCCTAAGAAGTAACTACAATCAGATATTTTCTTCTGAAATGTTATTTCTACTTTCCCCCCTTCCTTTCAAAATTAATATATCACTTTGTTCTAGAAAGAGTTCTAGAACAATTCTTTGTGCCTTGCATAATTGGGCATGAAGAGAAATTATTATTGAAACTCCATTAAAAGAATCAAATGTCATCTACACTTCCTCTCAGACTTCTTTAGACAGTGCAATCAGCATTCCCTGGGGAAAAGGTTGAGAAAGTAAGCTGTTACATAAATGTCCAAATTCAAAAGGGAAAATCAATGAATAATGTTGTCTGTTTTTGACAATTATCCCTGATGCATGTCATGTTCTCGCTGCTAGTTTCGTCTTGCATTTACTCATACTTGAAAAGTAAAGCTGATTAACAATGCATGGAATCTGCTAGTGCATATGAACACACTTATGAGTGCATGAATATGCACACAAGTGATGTATGCTACAATGTTTTTAGTTCTTAGTTCAGGTCGTAGAGTGTAAACAAATAAGAAAACTTGATTCACAGCTCTCAGATCAGAGTGGTATTTATATTTATTTTTCTTTTTATATGTCAATACTGTTCTGTCTCTGTACAAAATGCATTTTTATGCAAAAGAAATTAAATCAGAGAAAAAAAGTAAGCATATTCTGTTACAAGCAGTATTAGAAAAAAATAAAAACAGAAAAATACAGCAGTTTCTGGAAACATTTCTGCAACCTTGCCAAAAAAAAAAAATAGTAGGACTATGTCATGTATGTACTTGAACTGTTTGTTCTCAAGCTCACTTTAGGAATGGAATTGTGGCCAATGTCTCAGAATTGGGCCCTGGGGACTCTGCTCACTCTCTTGTCCAATAAAAATATGAAAAATGATGGACACTTTTCACATGTCCTTCCAAAAATGACATACTTTAGTTTTGTGCTTACTGAGCCTAAGGATTTGAGATAGAATGAAGTCAGAAGTAAGGAAGTCTTGAAAAAAATTAGTGGAATTCTTCATAACCTAATAAAGTACTTTACATAAATTGTATTTCTCTTTGCCATGTAATATAATCAAATACCTATATACATATGCATGTGTGTGATTGTGTGCATGATTCAGAAAGCATCATGAAAATACATTTAAGCTTTTAGGAAACTGGATGATATATATATATCACATATACATATATAATTGTTAGAGTGGCCCAGGTGATACCGTTTTTAATGATAAGTGACTGACTATATACATAATGGCTATCTCTCTTTTTTTTTTTTTTTTCCCCGAGACAGGGTTTCTCTGTGTAGCTTTGTGCCTTTCCTGGAACTCCCTTTGGAGACCAGGCTGGCCTCGAACTCACAGAGATCCTCCTGGCTCTGCCTCCTGAGTGCTGGGATTAAAGGCGTGTGCCACCATAGCCCGGTCATAATGGCTATCTCATAATCAAAACTTTTGTTATTACAACACGCGATAATTTCTAGTTATAATTCTGTTACTGTGATAAAATGCTCTGACCCAAAGCAACTTAGAGCACATGGCATTTTTTATGTGCCTTACAACTCACAGGATATATAGTCCTTCATTTAGGGAAATTATGGCAAGAACTCAAGCAAGAACTTGAAGTAGAAACAATGGATAAATACTGCTTGCTGATTCACCTGATCTCACACTCAAGTAGCTTTTTTTATATAGCCCAGGACCATCTTCCCAGAGAATGGTGCTCCCCATTGAGAACTTGTCACATTAGTTAACAATCAAGACAACATACACAGACATGTCTGCAGGACAGTTTCATCTAGACAATCCTTTTTATCAAGACTTTCTGCTCAGACAACCCTAGCCTGTACCAAGTTGACAGGTGATGCTAAGAAAGGAGAGAAATCATCCATGGTTTATCAAATTCTCAAAGGTCCACATTCCAAGAACCTCCATACGCCAGTCATTTGTACATAGCAGTGGAACGAACAACAGAAGTGAATTTCACTGGCTTCTCGTCTCTTGTGTCTTCACTAGCCTGACAGCCTCTCTGTCCTTACATGCTCCCTGACAGCCATACTGAACTATCACCTTAAAATTTTCATCCTTCCCATTGTTACACTTCTTTTGAGTTCTCCTTCTTTCTTTCTTATTCTATTGCATTTGTAGATAATACCTTCTTTTATATTCTGTTGTGTGTTTGGTTCACACTGAGAGTAAAATATTTTGTGAAATTCCCCTAGCTCTCTTTCTTTCCCCTCCCCACTTTGGAACATTGAGCCATTTTTCTTCTTCCTTGGTGCCTAGTAAAAACCACTAATTTGTGTGTGTGTTCAGTGAGCAAGACCGTTGGTACCTTCACTTTTCATTCCTCTACAGTTGGCGTTTTGTACAGTACATGTCATGAGGTAGGTATTCAGATGACTGAATGTCAGATTTATTTGATTAATATATGAAAACTTCTTGTCTACATTCTTTGAATGTGCAACTTAATCCAAGCACTTTTATGCCCAAATCAATATTATTATTGTATTAGTCATTAATTACTGTGGTGGTTTGATAAGAACGGTCCCCATAGCCTCATATATTTTAAATGCTTTGCCCCAGTTCATGCAATAGTTTGGCAAGGATTAGGGGGTGTGGCTTTGTGGGAAGAGGTGTGTCATTGAGAGTGGACATTGAGGTTTCAAAACCGCACACCATTCAGCTCTCCCTTTCTGCTTCGTGGTTGTTGCCTCGTTATGTCACCTTTTGGCTACTGTCCCAGCTGTCTGACTGCTTGCTGTTGTTCTCTGCTCTGACAGTCATGGACTCACCCTCCGAAACTGTCAGCAACCCCTCAAATAAGTTCTTTCTTTTATGAGTTTCCTTGGATACAACAATATAAAAGTAACTAAGACAGTTGCTCCTATGGCATTTCAGTTAACTTACACTATTTATCTCCCTGTTCACATTTGATTTTTTAATAATAGCCCAAATTGTTCTTTTAATAGTGACAATTATCAAGAAAATAATTTAATTCAGTGTCTTTCTAAACCGCCAGCCAGTAAAACTTTATTGTGTGCCCAATTAGTTTCAATTGGTCCTTATCGACCTGATCCTCATTTTTCTTGCTATGTTCTGCCTCAGAAAAGATCTCGTTTGTTTACTTCCTCCATCAGCATTGGAACTCAAATCTCACCTCCCTAAATGGGACACATTTTCAATAGAGAATGTAGAACAATTGGATGACAAACAGAAATTTTATTGATCGCATCATGATCCCATAAGGCAAGAGCTCGATGAGCTTGATAGAACAATATCAAGGTCTAAAGCTTCAGTGAACTAATCAAGTGGAAGAAGTAATCTTCTAGGTTAGAATATTGTATCCCATAGAGTGTGTTAAGTAACAAAGTAACCCTCAATATATGAATTTATTACTCATGTAATCAGAAGATATCAGACAAGGTGCTACAATATGATCACAAGATTAAGTCTTCTTACAACTCCCAAAATAATTCACAAGAATTTTTACTCCTAACAACCACACTTTGAGGGCATAGTCCCAAAAGAAGCAACACTTCCATCAGAACACACAGTGATATGCTATTTTATTAAAGGTGGGGCATTCTTCATATGACTCAAGGCACAGTGACAATGAGTTCCTGCTACCCCACTGGAACAAGTAGATCTATGAGTGGAACCCAAGAGATTTCCTGACATGCTTCTTGATACATTCTTACCAAGACTCCTGGGCAATAGACATGCTAACAACACAATGAAAAGGGGACAATGGCTGTAGACCATTTAGAATCAGTTCAGCACCTACAGAACAACACTCATCTGAGGTGCTGGCAGAGGTAAAATAAAATGGCCCAGGTAATGGGGAAAGTAGCTATTACTCAAATTAGGCATGATGACTCATATCAGAAAAGGGAGCTGAAGCAGAAAGTGTTATGTTAATTATTCATTTTCTACTTTCTATTTTCCTTCTCTTCAACACCTTTTCGGAAAACCCTGGGATTTCCCTTTCAAGTTCCTCATGAATATAAAAGAAGGGGCTCTTTCATCATGTAACATCAGTAGGGTTCAGATAATGGGAATTCCCATAGATTGTGAGAAGGGAAAAGAATGAGATAAAGTATACATCTCCCTGGGTCCCTTCTCGGGGTTGATGACTCTATCTCTCTACCAAAGGCTGGTTTCTTTTAGCCATTCTTTTCTGTGGCTGGATTAATGCCCATAAAGGTCTTGTGGTATAGGAATTGCCCAGGTTTACTGGCCCCTGTACGGTATTCATTCCTAAGTTGATTTCCTTGAATGTGATTGGTTTCACTGAATCTGGAAACAACTATCATTGACTAATTCTTTAATATTACCTCTGTTAAAAAGTAAAATAAGAGAAGAAAGGGATAAAACCTGGTACATAGTTACCCACATCCATGAATTGCATTATGTAACACATCTATCAAATTTTCTTTTTTATATTAAGAAAAAAAGAGAAAATAATTTTATGTCCTTTGTTTTATATTAAACAGCCTATTTCCAACATACTTTTTTGAAAGAGAACAAAGATAGCTTACCTAAAGTTAAGTAAACCCATGATATTGCTGATATTGGTGGGGAAAAAACAGGCAATACTGTAAATATAAATTTAAAAGATAAGAACAATGTAGGGGTTGAGAGAAGTCAGACTTGGATTAACTGAGTCACACCTGAGTTTGTCAAGTGGTGAAGGTCTCAGAAGTCAAGATGCTGTCAGTGATGGAAAGGAAAAAACAAAATAAACAGCACTAAGTCTGGACTTCCTAGCATTAGAGAGCTTGGGAGAGTTCAGATGACTTAAAGGTCCATGTAGGAGGCTATCAAGACACCCAGTCCCCACTCCCGCTTGCTGTGTACACAGAAGCTCACTTACCTGAGTCCCAGCTGCTGCTCTTCCCTGTATTCTGAGCATAAATTCCTCTTAGGGGTCCCACAGTAGCTGGAGCATCAGTGGAAAGGAGAGGCAGAATCATGAAGAGTAGCTCAGGATCTCCTCAGAGAGTTAGATATTTCTGGAAACAAACCATTCCAAGCACTCCACACTCACAACAGAGCCACATTGTGCTCACTGCCTGTTTGGCTTGCTGACTGCTAATCTGAAGAGAAGCCTGCCTGATCCCTGAGCTGGCTCACAGTGGAGGAACTCTTTAAACTGGGCATACAAATTCCATGGCAAACCCTGTAGGCAAAAGTATAAATTAGTTGTTAATTCACAAATATGAGAAGGTTGTGAGACTGAACAACCATAAAATCTTAGAGAAATCAGGCAACTCAGAGAGAGAAAAAAATCCAAAAATACAAATTTATTTTTAATTCATGTAATCTCAGAAAGAGCCAAGGGGTATTGCATTCCTAAACTAAATCAGGCTGCCACTTAAAATAAGCAGTTAAGGAAAAAAAGAAAATTCCTTAGAAATTAAAATGTTATTGTCAGAATTATCACATGAATTAGAGTAAAAACTATTAATCATAGATTAATAATCTGAAAGAAAAAGATAAATATTCTAATGTTTTTCTGTCATCTTAGCAGCTGCACAGGAATCTACTGATATTTTAATTATCAACTGTGGCCCCATAGTCCCTCAGTCAGCACCCCACTGGCCACTCAGGCCATGGCCTGCAGGGCCTTCAGTGGCCCTTCTGCCATGGCTGCAATATAGAGGTTTAAAACAATTCTCTATCGTGCTATTTACCAACAAAGACTTGGAAATCCAATATAAAAATCTGCTAAATTAGAGAAGTCAAGAAGTAACCTGCTTGTCATTATTGAGGTTCATAGTTGTCACAGCTGGGTAGGATTATTGGTCCCTTGACAGCTTGGAGAGAACCTCCTTGTATTCTAAAAGCTAAACTTCAGAAAGGAGGATTTTAGACATCATATTCTTCCTCATACTGCTGTACTTTGAAAAGATTGCAAATCTAAGAAAGTACAATGAATTTTAAATTCTAGGTGCAACCTTTTTTATTTAAGTATGAAAACAAAATTTTAGAAGAAATATAGACTATGATGTTTTACTGTCCATGAGTCTCTTCTGCAAAAATAAAAATATCATAACCTAGAGAGACAAAAGACCAAGTAGGGAAGAATGTATGGATCTGAGAGTGACCTCACTGAATGGTCTCCTGGAACACAAGCCCAGGTGGCTTGAACATGAGGAATTCAGACACTTGTGAATTTTAATGTTAAAGATACCTACTGCTTCTATTTAACCACAAAATCAAATAAAAATCCAGAAATAACTTATGCAAGCATATGGTTCAAATATATTTGTTTAAAAAAAAAAACACTTCATTTCTAAGTAACCAAACGACTGAAAGGAAACAATCAATTTACCATTGAACTGTAAGATACTGAGCGGAAAACATGCACCCAAAATTAACCAGGATATCTTCTGCATGTTAAGCAACTTGAAATGCTATTACATTTATTGATTTGTTTGTCTGTGGGGTCTGTGTTTTTTTTTTTTCCTGTGGGTAGAAAGAAAGGTTTATTCAAACTGTCAAGGCTATTTCTGGGGGGAGGGGTGAGCAGAGAGAATAGCAAAAAAAAGTGGGGAGAACCTGCCAATTTTAAAGACATAGATTGTGGTGGGAAGGATCCTGTGAGCTGGAACAGCCTGGGAGTTAGAATAGTGGGAGGTGGGTACATGACCCAGGATAGTCTGAGGAGTTAGATATGCTATGGACATGTCTGAGTTAATAAAGAACTAGATGCCTCATTGCGGAGGCAGTTGACTGGAGGGGCTGATAAGGGAAATAAGGGTGGTGGTGGTGGTGGTGGTGGTGGTGGTGGTACACACCTTTAATACCAGCACAATGGAGGCAGAGGCAGGCAGATCTCTGTGAGTTTGAGGTCAACCTGGTCTACAGAGCGAGATCCAGGACAGGCACCAAAACTACCCAGAGAAACCCTGTCTCGAAAAACAAACAAACAAACAAACAAAAAAGATAGAATGTGTTTATGGGGAGAAGGAAGTGCAAAATTACCATGGCATACATTTGGAAGAGGACAGCATTTAGAAGTTGGTTTCTTCCTTCTAACACATGACTAGAAGGGATCAAATACAGGTCAACAACCTTGGTGCAAAGTACCTTTAGAACCCTCTTGTCAGCCCTTAAGTAATTTAATTTTCTCAACAGTCTTGAGATAAATGACATGATAAAATTAACTCAAAATGCAATTACCTTCCTTCTCCAATCTCCAGTTATAAAGGAAGTAAGACTCAGTGCCCTAAGGGACAATATGTGAAGTATGTAATTGGAAGATTCCTGGCTCTATGTTTAAATATATTAAGTACCCATCTATCAGGATTTCCAAATGATTCCTCATTCAAGTAAAAGGTTGAATTAGTAATTTATTTTCTCATTTCCATATTGAACAAATATTTATAATATTCTTATGGGTGATGAAGCATATTCAGAATACAAAGAAATATAAAAATATATCTATCTGTATATAAATTAGAAGAAAACCTGCCAGATTTTCTGGACATTCTGGAAAGAAAAAGGCATGATTGGAATCAAGACTCTTTTTCCTGGGATATCTTGTCTGCTCAGTATTGTTTCAGATGGTTTTGACTGTTTGATTATAGTAATTCAAAATTAGTCTTCTATATATTTCCAGGAGAACACTAAAATCCTAAACTATATTTAGACAATGGGCATACTTCACTGTTTGATCCTTTGATGAAAGACAATATGACTGACATAATGAAAGTTTCAGTATTCTATGATGGTGTTTCATTTGGTCTTTCTTATTTTAAATAATGCATGAGAAAAGAAAACCTGAGAGAGTGATGAGCCTACAACATTGAAGACATTCATACAGGTACAGAGACAGAAAGAGAAAGATATAGAAGGCAATCAAGGTCATGTGACGGTGAATTACATACTCAATGAAAACCTTTTAGAGAAGGAAGAAATTGAGAAACATTGTGTGATACTTACAAACTCAACCTGTAATCTACCATGGGAATTTCACCATTTGACCTTTGAGAAGCTTCAAGTTCCCACATCTATAATAGGTGATTGAGATATTTAAAAATTAACTAAATCGTGTGATTCAACCTCGTCCCGTAGTATTAGTCAATGCAACAAATGACATAGATATTATTATAGAAACATTAATTCCCAGAAATGGCATGCTTACAAAAAGTGACTCAGTTAATTAATTTCTGTGAATGATGAGGTTTAAGGGATTCAGTAAGCATGAACAGGAAAAACATGAGAGTCAGTAAAATATTAACAGCAGTGTTAGACCAGGAATGACAATTTTAACACTGTTTCATGCTTCATTAATCTGTTACATTTTCTGTCCACAAATCTAGTAACCAGTTCAAAACCTTGATCACACTCTGGAATAACACATTACAAATATGAGAGTTGTGATCTCTTTTGTGTCAATAGGCAACACAGAATATCTAAAGAAGCAGATATCACAAAGAAGAATGGCCCCTTGAGCAGACAGATACGTAGTGTAAGTGTAGTAGGTTTTCACCTTCATTCTTTACTGGGAAGTTCTCCATTCATGGTTTAATTGCTTTATATAAAGAGCTTGAATAACAGTTGAAGTACCACAGACATTTTAAAACACATGAGCATGTATATATTTCCTCTGAGAAGTCTGTAGGAAACAGCTTATTTGTTCAAATAAGGTATGTAACAGTTTACAACACAACAAGCTGCCATTAAAACAAATTTAACCCAGCACTTGGGAGGTAGAGGCAGGCAGATCTCTGAGTTTGGGGGCAGCCTGGTCTACAGACCTAGTTCCAGAGGAGCCGGCCTACACTGTCTTGAAGCCCCCCCACACACAAAATAAGACAGATTTGATGTGTCTCATGCATCATCTCCATACATTAATAAGAGAGCGCTACTGTTATTCTAGCACTCCCCAGATTGGTAGGTGAGGACTTAGGAGATGCTGGACTTGTCAAGATCTCACAGAAGGACAGGATCCAAAGCCTGAGATTTGAAACGATATACCATCCTAGAATGAGTTCTTGTACATCACCAAAAAGTTCACAACTTAACAAGACTGTCCTATTAAGACATAGTACACATAAATATACATATACAGAGATACCTATGTGAACACATAAAAGAAAATTGAATTGAGATAATTATAACTAAATAGTAGGGTTATAAGTATTCCTCTAATTGTTGACTTTGCCCTTTCCTATCCAATTGTAAATCTCTAAAATGGACATTTATTGTTTTGAAAATTGGGTTAGATGGACATTGCAATCAATCTCTCCTAATTTAATAAATACCTTTGGATACAATTGTATAATGATGTCAATATAAGATTATAATAGTAAGAAACACAGTTTATATTTGTACCAATAAGTCTAATTAGTTTTTCAAGTACTTAGGGATTATTGAGAAATTTTCTGTTTTTAGAAACATTGCCCCTAAGTAGATTCTGTACTTAAGAATTTTGTTCTCACCCTGGGAATATCATTCAAACAACTATTCCTGATTGTTTAGTAAGTCAGAGTTCTCAAAAGTATCCAGTTGTTTTGAGATTCAAGTATGATAGGTATTTTAAACTTAACTACTTCACAGAATCAATGTAACAGATACAACAATAACCATTTATAATATATGACATCTATCACAGAAACAATTAATGACATTTTTATTTTATTCTACATATGTCTTTAATTCACTGATGTCTCTAAATGCAGCAGTTGAAGCTCTGTGCTCACCCCCCACCCTCCCTGTAGAAATTCTGCTTTGCTGACACCCACTACCCTTGGATGGTGCCATCCGACAATTATTTTTCCCCAATATCTTGTTTCATTTATAGCTGCTATTTGAATCATAACCCTTAACTAGTTTCTGCATTAACATTTAAAAATGACAAAAAGCTACTTCTTTGAAAAAAATGTTGAAAAACTTTAGTACTAAACAATTCAAACAATTTCCATCTCTTTTAAGTTTGAACAAGACAGGTAGAAATATTGGAGAAAAGAAAATAAAATCAGAGGACCCACACATCAATTGATTTACAATATTTCTGAATGTTCTGGTTTTTGTTTTTTGTTGTTGTTGTTGTTGTTGTTTGTTTGTTTTTTAAGGTAAAGGTGGTGGATGACTCCAAGGAAAGAGTACCAGGGGATTGATACACACATGAACCCACACGGACTGACAGAACACCAAAGACCTCCACAGGTTCAAACTAGACAAAAACTCAACAATAAAAGGGAAATTAGCCACAAAATCCCACCCCTAACCAAGAAACTATTTGTAACTGATACATAGTTGGAAAAGGAAAATCTGTTTCTTTGATAGAGTGTCACTGTTTATCCCAACCACACTCCAGAGCAAGCCCCAAAGCCAAAAGTAGTTATACAACACAGATTCCATGTTAGCTTGTGTAATTTTTATTTTGCTTTGGTAATTTTTTGTTTTATTTGGTTTTGTTTGTTTTGATTTTCATTTTTTATGTGTGAAAGAACATAAAGGCCGGGCAGTGGTGGCTCATGCCTTTAATCCCAGCACTCAGGAGGCAGAGCCAGGCAGATCTTTGTGAGTTCAAGGCCAGCCTGGGCTACAGAGCGAGATCCAGGAAAGGCACAAAGCTACACAGAGAAACCCTGTCTCGAAAAACCAAAAAAAGAAAAAGAAAAAGAACATAAAGTTGGGTGGGTAGTAAGGTAGGGGGAATCTAGAAGGAGCGAGGGGAGGGGAAATAATATTATCAAATATATGAAATTCTTAATTAAAAATTAATTGATTATATATATATATACATACAAAAAATTAGTGTCTCCCATGTCTATGATAATAAAGATTGAATTTTAAATGCTAAAGACCTGAAGTAGTAGATATAATGAAATATTGAAAACTGTTCATTTAAAAAACACTCTGAAACAAGTGTGCATCCTTTAAGCTTGACTTTTCAGACATTGTGCCCATGGTAAAAAAAACTAGGTTCAGATTATATTATCAAAGTAAATATCATAAAATAGAAATACTTTCAGTGAACATGGACATATAGAGTCATTTAATATATTGTATAAAATATAACTAAAGTAATTTTAAAATCAAATGCAACAGAATTATGATTTACAGATGTGATTTGTTTACTAATAGGATGAACTTATTAATTATATCTCTTTCACAGATAAGGATTCAGATTTTACTTAATTCAAAAGATACATAAAGTTACAACTTGGTAAGTATTTGAAAATAAATTCAGACATAGTAAGAGTAAACTCTGGAATGGAACTTTCCTAAGCTAGCATATTCACGTGGAATTAAAACGGACCATCTGGACCTAAGATCAGTGTTCAATCCACATGACTTCAACAGATTACAGATCTTAAGAAGACTTAACTTGCTTCCAATTGGCTTAGTAGTTTTAAAAACAAAATCCTCAAAACTATTCTGATACACCTACCATTAAAATAATTGGCTTTATTCCATGAACAGTATTTTGCACACAGAAAATGTTCTATGAATATCTAATACATCATGGTAATTACAATGTATTTCTTAACCAGATGAAAATCAAACACAGCCTTTGAATCTTCCAGTCGTTTATCTTAAAATCCTTTAACTGAAACAGCTAGGGATCCTAATGACCTTCAAAGGTCAATAACGCTACTCAAAAGTTTTCCTCTTTAAAAATTTCAGTATCTTTTATGTTTTTAATTGGTAGGGGGGATGGACATGTCATGGTGTGCTAGTGGAGGTCAGAGAACAATTGTCAGGAGTCAGTTCTCTACTTTGACCATGTGGCTTCCAAGAGTCAAACTTCGTTCCCCAGGCTTGGCAGCAAGTGTCTTAACCCACTGGGTCATGTCACCAACCCTCACTTTTTACTCTTTAAGCAATATTTCCATAAGTGAAAATTTCTGTGTAATAAATGTTATAAAGTTCAACATTCAGAAGAAATTAATATACCTATCCTGTCCATGTTCTCAGCCTATTTTCTCTGAAAATAAACCTCAGAGTAAATGAATATATTCAGTGGTAGGGTAGGAAGGACGCCAGTTACTTTTGTTTATGAATCCTCATTATGAGAATAAAACTGGGTCTAAACATCTTTCTTGTTCTATTGCAAATAGAAACCAGAAGGCCTGAGTGAGAAGAGTGCACGTAAGGGAAGTGGGGGGAAAGATGTAGCGAGAAATGATCAGAACAAAAGTGTACATCTCTCCAGATGCTGTAAGAAAGGGCCATGGCTCACATGGTCTGCTGCATTTCACCATAAATTGAGGAGTCCTTCATATAGAGTACATATGTTCTGAAATGCCAGGGAGTGCATTAAGATATCTTGGCTCTAACTAGAGTCTCTGTAAATGTCAGCACATTTATCATACTGCTTAGGCGCCACGCTACTTAAATCCACAGCAAAGGATTTATCTCTTTCCATTTTGTTTCGGGTCAAAGGCTTCCCCCAAACCACTGCCCCAAGTTTCAAGTTACTTTGTTTTTCTCAGTCTTAACCAACATATCAGACTCCAGGGCCTCTTGGGAAAAATAATCTAAATTAAATTAATTAATGATTTATAGAATGTAAACTCATTAAGTTTATTGATGATTGTATCATTAAAGACCAATCTGGGTAAAAGAAAAACACACACAGTAAAATTTGGTTTTGAGGAAGTATAAAAATGAGCTACCTTCTTAAAGCATTCCATAGCTTATTAGAAGTATGACAAAATAAATAAATGGCAACATGATGATAAAGGCAATTTTAAAATGCATTTATACTTTCCAAGCTTTTAGGAAATCTACTACTATAGCATGTTTTGAACAAAAGATTGTGTGCATCACTCATTTCATATATAGCATATTTATTGCTACAGTTATTGAATGTTTTCACATTGGTGAAGTTTATTTTCTGTTGATTATTTAAGCTACTATTGAATTTGTTAAAATTATAATCAATATAATTTAACAGAGGCAAGTAATTTTCATCTAGATCACAAGCCAATGTTGTGAGGCCGAGTAAAAGAAAGAATTCTCTTCTATCTAAATTTAAAAATGTAGCATCAATAGTGTAAGGAAAATCTCTTAATTAGCAATGATTCGTTTTTATTTATTTAGGAGTATTTTGATATAGGCACAAAATGGCTAATAATTACCTTAAAATTTCTGAGTGAATGGAATTTCAAGTATGAAAATCTTTCTCAAGTCCCATTAGTAAAGCATACACCATAAATTTATTTACTAAAAAAAGCAAAATAGTTAAGAAAACTAAAATCTGTATGTAAGGCAAGACCATATGTCAAAATCAGACCCAAATCCCTATGGTAGGTGATGACCAGAAATGGTTGGTGTGGTGATGTCTGTAAGGGCTCTAGGCTGTTAGGTGGTAAGTCATCATCAAATCTCCCATTTGTAAGCATGTGGAATGCTAAATCATGGAGTGACCTTTAGAAGTCAAAATCAGTAATACATACAGAGGAAAGAAGGTGCTATATTTATTTATAAGTGGATGTGTGTGGACACTCTCATGTCACCATTTAACAGGATACATGCACGTTCTAAACTTACTTTTTTATTGTTTCATAAAGAAAAACTGAAGGCTGATTTTATGGTGTTTTGGAAAAGGTTAGCCACACCACAAATGCTTGTTAACTGAAATTATATTTTACATTTTACCATCAGACAATATCCATTCATTGGAATACATTTCATGCATAATTCCACTCCAGCAAATTCTATATGCTAAACTAAGTAATTCCCTCAAAAACTTAGCTGCTTCTCCCTCATCTAATGCATGGCTCTCTTGCATGGCCCTTGCTTCCTATTTCAAATCTAGGGTCCGTGTTCTCATTATCATGAGCTTTTTCTACTACATGATGATGTGTTATTATGAGTTTGATTTTTTTCCCACAATGGATTGGACTTTTTACTTTCCCAGAAATAAAGATAGCATGGCAAAGAATAGGCGGGGGAAGGGAATTCAGTTATCCTCTCTGCCTCCCATGCTTGTTTCTTTCTTGTTATGACACACACAGCCAAACTGTCTTCTGGAATGTTTTCATTCAAAGCAGTACTGTGCTGTAGACACCCTGATATATCCCAGAGCATACTTTGAGTCTCTGGTGCCTCCTTTGTTTAGCACACTACACAGATGTGCTGCTTTGCATGATTGATTCTCAAGTCTACAATTTTGTATTGACTTCTGCAAAAGAGGGGTATAACTTTACTGGCTATGTTTTTAAATAACAATAAGGCAAAAAAATCTCTAGATTCAGATGTTATTATATCCAGAGCAGACTGTCATGTAAGATGATTAACTTAAATGAATTGCATGCTGAAATATTTTTTTAAATGAAGGTACCAGAAATTGAATACCAGACATATCTTCGTTTATGGGCACCACCTTTGTGGTCCTCAGGAACAAACTTTTTAATGCATGCAATACTATAAATGTAATAATTGTCATGTATATAACATTCAGATGGAGAATTTATGTTCTATCATTTAATAGTGCTGTGGCCTGTATGCAAGTGTTCAAAATCATTAGTAAATAAGAGAGGCAGGAATTTCCATTCTCATAAAGCTTAAGTTTTGCACCCCACCTGTGTGTAGTCAACCCAAGGTACCATAGCAAACCAGCTATGAGATATCTAACCAGCGAAGTCCAGTTCATTCATCGTTGTCCCTGACACAAGCACCTACAACATAGCACTGACTGAACTAAAATGAAAGTCAGATTGATTTTTAAAATCTTATGTTATGACAAAGAAATACACTGCAAATTTGAGTCTCTATCTAGCTTAACCTTCTCCCCATATTCTTTTTCCTGACTTAATTACTTAAACATGGGGACTTAAGATGCCAGCAATTGATATACTATCCAAAACCTTAGTATTAAAATGCCTCTAACTATACATTTTTAAAGTCTATCATTCAAATTCATGATAATCCATACCTGCTTGTGTTGATAAGCACATAATTGTTTTTCCTCTTTGTGAATAATAGACAACAAATTATATTCGTGAAAATGCATATAAATCAGAATTAAACAAACAGAACAGATATCAAGATTGTCCACCACTTACAACATTTAAGTATTTAATAGTAGTTGTTATATATTTATCTATTGATTATTTATAGTTCTGTGTACTAAACTATGTTCCTTGTCCAGGCTGGCCAAGATTCCTACCAAGGAGCAACACGTTTAAACTTTAATTTTTTTTATTATAAAACATGAACATACCATCCATGTAGTGCAATAATAGCATCTTGATCTCAGGAGTAATCAGCTTTTCTAAAGCAGTATTTCAAAGAAAGTAAAACTTTATTATAACTTGCAAGAGATGACGGCAAAATTGTAAATGTAGGGTGGACATGAGAAATGGCCACAGAAATGGTAAATTGAGAGCGGTACATCATTTCAAAGTGTTCAAACTGAAAAGAGAATGAATATCTTCATGACTCCAAGCATGTTTTGGGATCCAAATAACCAATCCATTTCAATTAAACCACAGCAATGGCTCATTCCAGGTAACAATGTATTATGTCCTGCAAGGAGCCGGCAGCAACAGCAGTTGCCTTACTTTGTGAACTCCATGAAACAAAAAGTTCTCTATGACAAATGTTATGACCAGTCTTGCTCCAGAGAAAAATCAATTCTGAATGCAAAGACATGATTGTGTGAGGATTATTGTTTGTGGGTTGTTGCATTTGAATAGGATATAAGCTGGTGTAATATAATAAAATTATATTAAAATAATATATTGTTAAAAATATATTTTAGTATGCTTTTTGCAAAATATTTAGTTGTTATCTGGAGACCTGAGGTTTGAAGTGAATAAAAGGGGCCCAAAGCTTATGACAGTTAAGTCACATTCTTCAGGGATTAAAAAGATAGGGTTCAGAAAAAAGTTTCATGCTGCCAAAATGAGACAGAAAAAAATAGACTAATGAAGTGAAATTGTAAATTTTAGCAAGGCTAAGAAAATTTTATAAATAATGTGAGTTTACAAACAATAGCTAAATGTGTTCATTAAAGTTAGACTTATGCGTAAGGAGTTAATCTTATATATCATCATTTGTCTTCTCTGTGTATACAGTTTTTCAGGAATCCAGGGTGAAAATCAATAAAGTCTGTTAATAAGCAGGATAAAGAAAACATTGAACCAATCTTCTCAGGATTTATAACTGTGGGAATTAGCTTTAGAAGTTGGCGGTGTCGTTGTTCAGCTCCTAGACAGACTTGAGAGCTTAATTATTAACCATAAAGTCCATTTATAGAATTTCACAAACATGGTCATTCCTGAGAGCTCCAGGCTGTTTATCATCCTGCTCTCAGAGTTGACAAGGTCATGCAGAATTCCCAAGTGGAGACAGAACATAACCTCCAGGTCCAAATTCCCCAGGTTGGAGTGAAGGTACACTGGCCTGGGAAAATGATAAGGAGCCAGCTGGGTGCTTTATCTTTCCCAGATCCTGCAAAACATCCCTTTGAAGGCTGTTTCACCTCTGCGCAATCCCACCCCCATTCCATTAGCAACTGTTCAGTTATCTCAACAGCTTCTCCTGGGTTAAGTGAATTTGCTTCGGGGTCCTGAAAGGAAACCAGGCCCTTACAAGTTGCTAATGTGTGCGTACTAACTCACGACCAGGGCATTTATAAACTCACTTGTAAAGTTTACTGGGGTCCTTCATGTCCTTCATTGCTATTGCATTCCATGGTGAGCCACATACTACAGTGCTCCCATGTTTTCATTCTGTAATCATGAACATCTGTGACAGCATCAGAGCCAAAATAAACAGCATGAAACAGATGATGCTCTAGGATTATGCTAAACAATTTTTAAACAGGTTCAGATTTATGTCCAAGGACGTACAAAGGATCTACATACACTAATTCTTGTTTGCAAAAGAGAGAGAGAGAGAAAGAGAGAGATCATCATTACAGCTAAATTATTCTTCAATAAATAAATGATTTCTGCACCAACCAAGGAGCCTGGTTTCTCATTAAGTTTCAATATATCGCCGGCAGTGTTTTTATTTTTTGTCTCTAAGATGAAAGCCCATCTGTTTTAGTGAAGAAAGCTCTGAAAATGTTTGGTGATCACTGCTATCAGTTTGCTCCTGGCTCGAAGAAAGCCCTGGTCATCTCTGTCATGGTTACTGTCCAGCTTTGTGTGCACAAAACAAAGTTCATAAACTCATGGAAAGGGCAACAGAAGGCTGGCTCTTCCCATTGTGTTGCAGAATAAAGCAATCCAGACAGAAGTGAGGACTGAACCACCATGTTTAAAGTGTACTTTTTCTGATAAAAGTGATTACACTGGGTTTTATTCAAGATTAGTTTATTTTTCTTTCTTCTTTCCCCTCGAAACTGTTCTGTCCTTTGAGGGTTTTGTTGGTTTGAATTTGTTTGTTAGTCTGTTTTTCTATTTATTTATTTGTTTGTTTGTTTGTTTACTTACTTACTTACATATTTTATGTCCTGGCCACTGTTTTCTCTATCTCCTCTCCTCTCAATCCCTTCCCCCATTCCCCCTCTGCCCCACCTCCCAATCCACTACTCCTCCATTTCTGTTCAGGAAAAGGCAGGCCTCCCATGGATATCAGCAAAACACGGCATATCAAATTGCAGTAAGACTAAGCAGCTCCCAATGTATTAAGGCTGGGCAAGGTGGCATCCTCTGGTTTTAGATGTGCTTTCCAGTAGTAGCATGTAGTTAGAATTTTATTCCATTGTCTACTCAAAAATTCTTTGCCTTCAATGAGAATCAATTTGACTATAGTTTATTATCAGTCATTTAGGTTTTTTTTTTCCTCATTTCTAGAAATTTGATTGTTTTCTAAGACAGGTATGCTATTGAATCACTCACCCTTGTTTTACATTTCTTGTTTCTTTCAGGTTTTCAAAAGCCTCCTTTGCTTTTTATTTCTATCAGAGTATAACTACTTTTTGCTGTCTCGAATCATGTAACTTGCACCCTGTGATGATTAGCATTTATTGTTTATTCTTGACCTGCTGGCCCTTGTTCATTGCATTTGGTTTTCTTTTGTATTCTGGGACTTTAGAGGGACAAGCTTGTTAATATAAGAACATTCATGAAGTTCTTTCAGAATTAGATGAAATTACCTTCAGGACGAAGTTGGCTTTCTTTCTGGGGACAATGTCAGTTTGAAAACACGTCATATTAAGTTGATAGTTTGAGGATATTGGGAGGTTTGGGGGTCTTTGCAGGAGTCACAGGTGCTGCACTCTTAAGAAGTATTTACCGTCGTTTTGTGGGGTGTAAGTTGTTCTCCAGTTCTACTGGATTAGCAGAGCATTATAAAGCAGGTCTGCACCTTGAATATTGCCATCTCTAAGGCATGCACAAGGGCCAGCTTGCTTTCTGCCACAGATTGAAGCAGCATTCAGTCCTCAGCAGACACCAAGTAGACACCAGTGCTGTAAGCTAAGGATTCTCACTGTCTACAGCTAGGGGCCGCAAAAGCCAATTTGCATTTATGTAAACTATGTGGTCTCTTGGTGGTAGAAAGTGGAGCCAAACAATCTGTCTCTTCTTTTTTTTTTTTTTTTTTTTTAGTGAAGAGTTTTATTTGATGGGAGTGGGGAGGATAGATAGAGAAAGAGGGAAAGGAAGAGGTAGAGAGAAAAGGGTGAGGGGTGCACACCTTGTGGAAAGAAAGCAGAAGAAGAGGAATCTATACCTTCTTGATGACCAAACTAATGATAGGTGAGCCTGTAACGTATTCCTCATTCCAGAGCTCTGGCTTCTGTCCCAATATCTAAGACCACCACAATTGAAGCCCAGATCTATTTAGCCAAAGCCTTGCAGGCATGTGTTTGTAGTTTTGACCAAAATACCCAAGATATTAACTATAGAAAGGAAAGATTTATTTTAGCTTTTGATTCCAGAAGACTCACTCTCTAGTCTTTGGCCCTGCCTGCTCTAGATCATGGCAGAGCAGACTATCATGACAGCAGGACCATGTGGCAAGGGCTACTCCCTACTTGTGATCCACAAGAAGTGAGAGCAAGAAGCACAGAGGTGGAGGAAGCCCTGGAAAAGATATACTTTCTCACCCTCGGAACGTACTTCCTCAATCAAGCCGTACATCTTATAGTTACCAGAACCCTCCTAAATAGAAATGCCAGCTATGGGAACATAAGTACTAAATACTAATAAGTTTACTTAGCTTTCTTTTCTTTTATTCTTTCCATGCCGCCCAGCTTGACTCCAGCTCCTGGGCTCAACCAATGTTGCTCCCTCTGTTTCCTGGACACTAGTTCTACAGGATTCTGACACCATGCCTGGCTTAGTTAGCAGTGACATCATAATCACAATCCTACTATTGCTATTAGTCATATGCCAAGGACACATACCATCTCATTTAATCATCAAACCCTACAAAATGAATCATTTTCCAGAAAAACAATTGCGAGCATAGAAAAGGTAAATTGCATAAAGTCACACATTTAATCAGTAAGTGTCATAAATAAAAATACCCCTTGATATCATGACTTAAGCCCACCATCTTTATTGTAAGACTTTATATGTAGATATTAGCTTCCGTAGAGCAGTTGTTTAAAACATGGGAGGGTAGCAAACACGTAGCTAATGGTGACAACGTTTGATGTTCCCCAAAAGCCAAGTAAATATGTCTGTATTTCCATTTTGTCATGAAACCATTCTTTGGTTAAGAAATGGGTTAGCCTCTTCAAACGTTAAGCCTCCAGAAACTTCACAAATTTTACATTTACAATCAGAAACATACATGGCCAGGTCACTACAGTAATATGAAGCTCTTTTTTAAATTTTAACAATTTTAGTAATTAATCTGTGTTTCCACTTTACTATTTTATAAATAGAGATTTGTTCTTAAAGGTTTTATGGTTTATGGAAGATCATGCAATGAACAATCCCAAAGGAACTCTTATGAAGCAAATTCACCTGTTACGTACAAAGGAAGAACTCTGAGTTATCAGTTCAATAGAATAACAGTTGCATAGGGGAAGCATGGGTGAACTGCTATTAATTTTAGCCAGAAAAAAAAAAACATTACACATCATGGACAAGATAATGAGATATAATACTGTTATTATATTTATAAATATAACAACCTGTAAGGTATTAACATTAATTAAAACACATGTACATGCATAATTAAAAAAGAAATTGCCTCAAGAATTTGACACCTACCAAAAACACTCATTCTTTTAAGGGATAAGAAAAGTGTAAAGGAAGTATAAAAGTTCAATCAAATTTTCCAAACTTTCCCCAAATCCTAAAATACCAAGATATTTGAATTACTCTTTGCCATTTGGCTAACAATGAATTGGAATTACTTTGAAATCAGTTGTTGTCAACAAACTCATTAGTTTCCCAAGAATTGGTCAATTGTTTCTTTTTTAGAAACACATTAATAAAGTTGACTGAAAGGAGTTGGATTGGGATCATGTTGACTGAAATAACTGTTGTTTTCCTTGAAATGTTATGGACCAGATCCAGAAAAACAACCTTAAGTCACTCTTTCCAGTTATAACAAACCTACACATTTTTGAGGTTTCTGGAGGTGGAGTCATGGTCTTCATGCAAAGAAGGTGCTCTTACCCTGAGCTCTACCCTATTTCTTAAATACTAAATTTTAAATTACCCTACACCCGCTAAGTCCATAGTGTAACTTCTGGGTGTGCACTGTTTTCCTTTCAGTTCTAGAACTTCCTCTTTGGACTTCAGCAGCTTTGTTAAGTAGTATGTTTACCTTAAAAATGAACACTGCAGGGCATAGAGGGATGGGTCAACAGCTAAGAGTACTTTCTGATTTTACAGAAGAATTTGGTTTGGTTCCTGGAACACACATGGCAGCTGACTGTAACTCCAGTTGTAGGATGTCTAACACATTCTTCTGGCTTCCGTGAGCACCAGATATACCTATGATGCACATATAGATACATAGGCACTCACACATACACATAAAAAAATCTTCAGGCTGGGCGGTGGTGGCACACGCCTTTAATCCCAGCACTCAGGAGGCAGAGCCAGGCGGATCTCTGTGAGTTCGAGGCCAGCCTAGGCTACCAAGTCAGTTCCAGGAAAGGCGCAAAGCTGCACAGAGAAACCAGGAAAGGCGCAAAGCTACACAGAGAAACCCTGTCTCGAAAAACCAAAAAAAAAAAAAAAAAAAAACTTCAAAAATAAATGAATAAATACCAAGGTATACCTATGAACACAAAATCCAATTTTGATTAAAAATAAACAAACAAACAAAAAAATATAGGCTGGTGAGATGACTGAACAAGGACATGTATGTACCTTCCACCAAGTCTGAGAACTCAAGGTAGACCTCTGATACTCACATGGAGGAAGGAGAGAATAGACTCACATATGTAGTCCTCTGGCCTCCACTTACAGTCCTTGTACTTGTACACAGATATAAACAATACTTACAATAATAGTAATAATAACTTTAAAATATTACTTTAAAACAGCTTTTTAAAGTAAATGTGTTATTTCAGAAAACTAAGTAGCCAATATTATAGCTTTTATTAAGAAAAAGTCACAAACCTAGTAGGAATCCTTTGAAAGAGCAACTTCTGATGATAAACCAAATTCTCTCAAAAGATAGTTTAATTTTCTCCTAGTCTCAAGAATATTAAGAAAAATCTATGTTTTGAGTTTTGCTGTTTGGTACTTTTTAATAAGGAAGTTACCAAATGACTTAGATTCATTCTCATTGGGATGTCTATCTATCTGTATCTATCTATCTCTGTCTCTCTCTGTGTGTACATATCTGAGTCTGTATGCATGTCTCTGTGTACACACATGTGTGTATGCATGTGTTGATTCAAAACTGGGTAATAGTGAGATTCTCTGAGATCCAGCAAAAATGACACTGCTGTGGTTTTATCCTGGCCAAAAAAAAAAAAAAAAAAATAGCAGTGATTCTAAACTCACCACTAAGAATAATAGTTCTTTAGTCTTCCTTTTAATTTCTAGTAACTGAAGTAGGAAAATACATTTTTGTTTTTTCATTCTATTTCTGTTAGGACAATGCAGTATCATTTCTCAACTGCAGGTTTTTAAGAGAGATAGAGAAGGCCAGTGAGGTGAAGTCATGAGACTTGCTTTATGTGGTATGGTCTCAGAACTCTATGGAACTAGTGAGCTGTAACACATGATGCCCCAGGACAGTCTTTAGACTAGTGATTGTTAAACAACCATCATTAGCTCTGTCTCTTAGGTTCATGAACTCATATTAACCTACATATACTATAAAGAGTTTCAAAATATAGACTGTAAAAATCACACACAGAAATGTGGAAAAATTGTTTTCATTGTGACTTTCCCTACCAGCATCTTTTGACTGTACCACTCTGTACCTGCTCAGAATCATTTCAAATTTTTCATCATCTTCACAAACACCAAAGCCTATACATCTTTCATAATCAATATTAACTTACTTTTCTTATCTTCAAATCAGTGTCTACTTGCTCAAGACCATCACATCTATAACTGTGAAACTATCATGAATATACACAACATTGCATAAGAAAAGACAAATGAAGAAAGATAGTGATTAAAATATTAAACTTTTGGTCATAAAACAATGGTGCATCCAAGAAAATCTTTTTAGGAAAGAGACACAGGTTAAATCTCTTTTTTAAATTTGAGTGAGATGTTGACTGGACATTCATAATGTAACCTAAGTGGATTAGAAATACTAATTTTATATTTTAAAAGTTTAACCAGTTATCTCCATGCAGAGTCCAAAACTGCACCAATGTACGTATTCTAGACGTCAATGTTTCATGAACACCTTTTGTTCACCAGTCTTTTAGCATTTTGTTGACATTGTTTTGTTTTTCCTTTAGATAGGGTCTAGTTCTCGAGCACTGGCTAAACTTGATCTTTAAAAATCCTTCTACCTAATATTCCAGCACTGTAAGAATGTAGAAACAGACTACCTTGCCTGCTTAAGCTCCTTGAGACATCTTATTTCATCTGGAGAAATACCTCTATGCCTGACCAGCTGTTCTTTAGCTGCTTAGTCCTAACCTTAATTAAGACTTCACAGGAAGTTTGTCAATTTGTTCAAGTGAAGCTATGCCACCCCTGCGTTATGAGGGGCTCTATGCAGGAGGTTCATTATGGTCATGCTCAGACCAGTGGTCTTACCACTTACTTATCTTGACCCACAGAAGTTTCAGACAAATCTAACCTGCTCTTTTCCAGGAAGGTGATGACAAATAAAAAAGATAGAGGACTTAGAAAATGTTGAAGACTTCTCCAACATGGTTTCCATGGTGTTGTGAGAAGACTAGGTGAACAAAACCATTGAAAAAGCAAATGAGGAATATAATTTATTAGGTTCCATGACAAAACAAAGGGAAACAAAGTCAAGAAAAAGAAAACATACAAAGTGGACAGCATGATTGGTGGTAAACTCTAGCTGACTTGCTCACTGTTGAAGAAGGATATGTCCATGGAAAGACACCTTTGACATTATAAAAGAGGAATGTTGAGATTTAGGGGGTCAAACAAGAAGTAATAGCACTTAATCTGCTCAGAGCTAATGTCTTACAGACAGAGGAATTAGATAGAAGGAGAAGGTGTGAAGTTTGGTATTCCCTTTACTGATACTAAACTTCATGGAGAACACAAGTTTGGATGTGGGAGAGAGAGAAGACTATATACCACAGTTGTTCAGCCACATGCCTTACCCTCTAGGGCGAGCCTTTTGATAAGAAGGGAGTGCAAATCAGACCTTGCTTCCTGTGAGCACACAATGACTTCCAGTGGAGGGGGCTGAATCCCTCATCCCTACTGACTTACAGTTTACCTTCCTCCTTTTAGAAAAGGAGGGAGTCAGGGTGTAGAAAAGGGCAAACTATTAACAGACAATGTAATGACTAGGTGACTCTATTATAAAGACACGATAAAAGCAAAATAAAAATGTGATTGGGTGAACAGGATGCTAGTTGGGGAGGTGACTCTGCCTATGTATATGTGTGATGTGTTTTGTGTTTATGTGTGTACATTTTCACGTTTACAATACATGTGCCATGACCCATGAAGGTCAGAGAGCCGTCTCTGCTGAAAGATCTCACCTTGTCTCTTATTTCTCTTTTCCCCCAGTTCCTTTTTTTCTGGCTTTACCCTTTTCTTTGAATAATACATTCTTGACTCTAATTGTTAGGTATCATTGCAAATGAATAAAATGAAAAACTCTGGTGAGTTTCACTTGAATTACACATGTTATTTATACACTGACTTCCACCTATTATAGGTATATTTAAGTAGAAGTTTAATAGTTTGATTCTTCGTGACTTTTTCAGACAACTTGTTATTTTATCTTCCTTCCTTCTTCTGTGTCTATCTTTTTCTATCCTCTTTAACTGGGGACCTCTCTTTTTTTCCCATTTCTACATTCAGATCCCTCCAATAGCAAAGGACTACCTCATGAAAACCCTAACACCAGGCACGAGAAGCTCACTCTTGAGTTGTTGGTAAAGATTATCCAAAAGACTCCCAAAATGTTACAGGCTATTGCTATTGTACTTGGTTGACCTCCAGAGATGAAGGGTAAGCCTCTACTGCTGAAGATGTACTTCAGACACGGGGCCTAGAGGAACCAAGCTGTATCTAATCTGAAGACTTCCTCCAAAGAGATTAGCTTTTATGGTACCAGAAGGTTCCATGCAAGATTGTGAAGGAGGGAAGGAAGCAACCAACAGTTATATGCAGCTATGATGCCTACAAACCACAGCAATGACCATGGCATGAGAACCAGAAGGCTACAGTGGTGGCACAAATATCTTGGTGGTAATCGACATCCCTCTTAGTGGCTTAGGACTGGCTCAACAAGAAGGAAATGGTCTTCCCCACAGAAGAGCCTCCCAAGTGGTGATCTATTAGCTCCTCAGCCAGTAGTAAGAGTTCATACCCATCATCCCATCTCTATTCTGAGATTTTATCTGGCTAGAACTAATACAGATATTATACATATTGTCACAACTGCTATGAGATCATATGTACAGTTGCCCTGAAGTACCTGGAAAATAATCTTTCCTTGATGTTATTTGTCTATTTCTGTCTCTTGTAATTTTTCCACCCACTCTTCTGCAAGACTCTGAGCCTTGGATGAAATAGGTGTGATAGGTGTGTTCCTTTTAAGGCTGAGCACTCCACGGTCTCTTATTCTCTGCATGATGACCAGTTGGGAGTTTGTGTTAGTTGCCATCCATTGCAAGGAGATGCTTCTATGATGGGAGCTGAAAGATACTCTGATCCAACTGTAAAGCCATAAGTCATTGTTTTAATGTCATGTTCATTTAGCAGAATAATAATATTGGGTTCTCCCCTAGGTTCTAGGGCATACCTAACTGTGGTATTGTATTCCCCCAAATATTGTGCATGATAATAAACTTATCTGGGGTCAGAGACAGAACAGCCACAATATTAAACATAAAGGATAGGCAGTGGTAGCACACGCCTTTAATCCTAGCATTCCAGAGGCAGAAATCCATGTGTTCAAGGATACAGCCAAGCATGGTAACTCATCACGCCTTTAATCCCAGAAAGCGAGCCTTTAATCCCAGGGAGTGATGGTAGAAGGCAGAAAGGTATATAAGGCGTGGGGACCAGAAACTAGAAGCATTTGGCTGGGTAAGCATTTGGCTGGTTAAGCTTTCAGGCTTCTAGCAGCAGTTCAGCTGAGACCCATTCTGGATGAGGACTCAGAGGCCTCCAGTCTGAGGAAACAAGATCAGCTGAGGATCCAACAAGGTGAGGTAGCTGTGGCTTGTTCTGGCTCTCTGATTTTCCATCGTTCTTATTAATAAGTCTCATTAAGAATCCTGCTACACCTAACCACAAATTATTGGCCTCATTGTAAGTGTTGGATATTGGTTCCATTGCATGGAGTTTGTACTACACATCCAATCAGAAAGTGGGTCGTTACTCCTAAAACACTTGTGCTACTACTGTGCCACTGAGTAAGTACATCTTCTCATGCCAGTCATTGTTGTATTCACACAGTTCACAGCTGGATGGTATTGAGGTTTATTTTTCTCCTCCAGCAATGTGCATAGCACCTTGAAAGCTAACCAGTGGTCATGAGGCTTCCAAGTGAATATCAGTTTGATTTCTAGGTAGGAAGACTTAGTATAATGTGGGTACTGCATTCTATGAGCTGAGTTTTGGATTGAATAAAAACCAGAGAGAGAGAGAGCTAAACAAAGAATTAATTACTCTCTGCTTATTGACAATGGATGTTATGTGACCAGCAGTCTAGAATATCTTCTGCTACAACTTCTCCATAATGATGGACTGGAACCTGAAGCTATATGTTGTAATAAACCCTTTCTCCCTTAAGTAGCTGTTATCAGAGTGTTTTATCACAGCAACCAGAAAAGTAACTAAAACATATGGAATGCACTTGTAATCACAAAGCATGTGCTGTTGTTTGTTTGTGAACTCTTACACCAAGCACACTCAGAAAGTACAGTCTGTTTTTCTGCATGATCACGGAACTGATCTTTTTGATACTTACAATTGCTGACATACTAATTGCATAACAAATAAACAGACATTAGAAGCAGAAATTACTCCAGATTTTGCAACACAGACTCTCAAATTTTATGTAACACTAGTGAATGTGTTCAGCAAAGTGATAGAATGGAAATATTGGCTGTGATTAAGTAAAATAAATGGTTTTTTAAATTATATCTTCTTTTCTAAAAATATTTTCAAATTATTTTATTAATGCATGCATATGAGTTATTTTGCCATATGCATGTGGTGGTATGTATGTGCACCACATGCATGCCTGGTGGCTGAGGAGATGAGACGAGGGGTTTGGATTCCCTGCGACTGTAGTTACAAACAGTTGTGAGCCACCTTTTGGGTTCTGAAAATTAAACTTAGGCTCTCTATAATAGCAATAAGTACTATTAATCCCCGAGCAAAATCTCTACCCCCAAATATTTTCTTTTTTAAAGCTTCAATTTATGTTGTGAATTAAATGACTGAACAGGTAACAAACACTTAAAAGGAAGTGGAGTGTTATGATTTGATTGTGAAATGCCCCACATCAGCTCACGTGTTGGTACACTTAGTTCACAGCTGATGGCAACGTTTAGGGAAGTCATAGAAGTTAAAGGAGATGAAGCCTCACTGGAGAAAGTGGGTTAACTGGGGGTGGGCCGTGCAGCTTTATAGACAGACCCTACTTCCCATTCATTCTGCTTCCTGTGTACAATCTGATCAGCCAGCCCCTGGCCTTTCCTCTCTACACAACAACAGGACATAGAACATCTCCACCGCCCTTAAAACTTCTCCATGACTCTTTTCAAGCAACGTCATCCCTGTACTGTGATCACTAGAAAGCACTGGCCTGTGTTTTAAAACTTGAAAGGTTTATCTCTTCTAGAATGGCATGTGCATAGAAAAACACAGCATGTGCCATCGTGCTTCTGGGACCTATTCATGTTCCTGCATGTGTCAATCCTTTCTGTGCACATGTAAACACTGTAGTGGACTAAGTTAATATTGCTTCTTTTTTTTTCTTCTTTAGAAGGCTTACATGCAACCCAGGCTGGCCTCACATTAACTATATAAGTGATGGTGAGTTTGTTCTTAGCACATTTCTACAAAGTGTGATTAAATGAACCCTTCTCACAACTTCCCATTTAAAGTTGAACTGTCTTCCTGCCTTATCTTTCTGAGTGCTGAGATTACAGGCATACAGCATTTTGCTTGGCTTCTACAGAGTTAGCAAATCCAGGGCTCCCTACTCCTAGCTAAATGACTTGCCAAGCCCATCATACATTTTCTAATTTTCTACTTATGCACACAAAGATAATAAGAAATATATGAGATATTTAATTTTTTTAAATGGTTCCCATTGCAACTCATAGTGACTGAATTAGTTATTTGTCTCAATGGTATGATAAAATGCCCAACCAAAGCATATTAAGAGACAAAGGATATATTTTGGCTTGTGGTTCCAGGGTACATCCCACTGTGGCAGAGATGATACTTTGTAACTCAAGGCAGCTGGGTATATAGTAACTGTAGTCAATAAGCAGAGGGATATGAATGCTTTTGCTCAAGTAACTTTCTCCTTTTCATACAGTGTTGGATCTCAGCCTAGGATATGATGTTTCTAACTTTCAGAGTGAGTCTTAACACCTCAAATGACCCATCTGGGATATTCCTTCACTTCATCTAAATAATCCCTCAGGGTGCACAGGGCTCGTAAGAGATTCCAGATCCTGTCAAGTTGACACCAACCATCACACATCTCTTAATTCAAATTAATTGATTCTGATTCTGTTAAGTCACTAATAAGAGAAATAAGAAGAAGCTGCAACTGAAACAGTTTTTAAGACACATCAATTAGAAAAAGCAATACTACCTAGAGGAAATGGAGAATTTATAAACAAGTAAGAAAAGGAAATATATAGTTGAAAAGTAGAAAACTTGAAGAAGAAAAAAAAACAACAACAACATGAAATACGGGAACATATGGCCAGCAAACTTGTAGAAAATGATCAACATAATTAATAAAAAAATCAAAATCAAACCAACTATGAAGGGAAATCCTAGAACACACACAAGAAGGTTGAGAGGTAAAACGGTCAATCTCTAGGGTAATTAAAAGTATGGAAAACCAGAACTCTTGTGTTACTAATGAAAGTGTTAACTGGTACAATGGCTTCGGGGAAAGCTTGATGTTATATTTTTTTATATCCTGATCCTGGCACATTCACTATGCTTATCACATTTAAGAATTTTAAATAGCATTTCTATGGCTCATTTATTTCATAAATACCTAACCAAAATGAGGCTTGCATCCATGGGAATAAACAAATGAGAATTTTTACAGCAGCTGTGTTCATAATGAAGAAAATTAAAAGCAACTCAAATATCTATAAATAGTAGAATATGTACAACATGCACAGATGGAGCTATACATTGATAGGGCAGAAAGAGATGAAACCTTTTTAATTCATTTCCCTGAAGCAGCTGATGAGAAAGATTGGATCGTTACTGAGTAGAGTGTTATGGATTTACGCAGACATAATATTGTCAGGTCTAAAAAACAAAACTGCGTGTATGATAAGCATATGAAACTCAAAAAACATGTGTTGTTCTGACTGGCTGTTACATAGTTGTAGCCACGTGTAAAACTTTCCCAGAGAATTCTTTACATGTTTTTGCACTTAAGTGCAAAACATCTCAACTAATAAACCTCATTGGAAGCCACAGTTAATTCTATTATCTCTTTAAACAGTCTGAAAATGAACATCATGGTTTGGGGTGGAAGGAAATTTAAGTATAAGTTTGGAATTCACAAGTCCATCTTGTTAAGCTTAATCAACCGCAATGGGTTCTCCTATACTGCAATTAACAGCATGTTTTTAAGATAGCTTGACTCTGAATATGAAACTGTAGGAAAGGCTAATTTGCTCAAACTTTATGAGAAACATAGTACTAAGAGATAGTACCCTGTAGCTCACACCTGTTAACCAGCACCCAGAGGCTGAGGAAAGAGAACTGCTGTGAGTCCAAGTCCTTAGACTATATGGAGAGATGTTGTCTGAAATAAATATGTGCTAAGGAAAGCATATGGAAACAATTATAAGTAAAAATAAAATTTAAACATGCTTTTTATGAGTAAATAGTTGCATAATCATCCACTGATTCTGTTGTACCAACAGATGCAAATCTATACCTTTTGTTTACTATAACTGAAAACATTTCACATTTATTTTAGAATTGGGCATAGTTAATACAATACGATCATTAAGTAAACTGTAGAAGGTACAAATGTTGTTAAATAATTTTCATTCCTGATGCTATATGAAACAGATGCTGTGGGGTGTCCTGTATGTTGTGAATAAATAAAATGCTGATCGGCCACTAGCCAGGAAGGAAGTATAGGATAGACGGGATAAACAGAGAGAAGAAGCTGGGAGGTAGGAGTCTGGAGGAGACACCAGCCTGCCGTCCAGGGAGCATCACGTAAAGGCGGCAGGTAAAGCCACAGAACACATGGTGACATATAGATTAACAGAAATGGGCTGAGTATAAGAGTAAGAGCTAGACAATGGTAGGCCTGAGCTAATGGCCAAGCAGTTTAAATAATATAAGCGTCTGTATGTTTATTTTCTAAGTGGGCTATGGGACTGCCGGGCTTGGCAGGACCCGGAGAGAAAAACTCTATCTAGCTACAAACAGATACACTCTAAATGAGAAGACAATTTGGGGGTTATTTTTTATGTTTTTACCTAAAATAGACACATGTATTAAATCTGTTTTAATTCATTCATTATAAACAGTGTACGGTATTGCATGTACTCAAAATCATAGGGCACAATAATGGGACAAGTCTACCCTCTCAGACTTACTGTATGAAGACACAGAAATGTCATCGGAACATACTGATGAAATCAGGTCAGGAATACAAACCCTATGCCAAAGTCTATAAAACACAGCTCTAGCCCCAAGGAACTTGAAAATGTAGCCACACGGTAAAACTTATACCAACATTAAAAACAAAGCTTACATTACCTTCTCTAAAACATTTAATTCATAGTAACTGAAGGTCAAGTATCCCATATTACAAAGTTGGCATAATCACTTCATTGCAAAGATTCCTATTTTCCTTTAAGTGTTTATATTTATGTATATATACACGATGCTAAATAATCCAAATGAAAGACACGAGAAAGATGGGGTTTGCCATATTTTTTCTAAATGCCAGGGCTCCTCGGGAAATTCCTGATAATGATTTCAAGCTTGAAAGGGCTTTCCATAGCATGCCGGGGCCACTATGGGCGAGCCACATATCAGGAGTTCAGAAACATCTTGAACCTTTATTGTCAGACATAACCCAGATCCCTCCCCGTCTGCTTTGCTTCACCGTGATCACTCACTTTCTAGGTTACATGCCCTCCGTAGAAACCATAAACAGATCATATATTACATGATAATGATTCCTCCTGGATGATAACACTGAAAGAAACCTATTTGCTTGTTAGACGTACTCCAGAAGGTGGAAAATTCAAAATGTAAGCAATAACTCAACTAGGAAATGAGTTCAATGTAAATTTTAAACATTTACTTAGGACACCTGGGATATATTTCCATGCAATATTTTTTCTGAACTTATCTTTGTAACATAATATTAACTAAGGTTGAAGGATGCAAGCAATATATTTTTCAAACTGTATTTGATAGCACCCAAGAAGCACTGTGGGAAGGGCCAGAACAAACGAAGCCCTTCAAGGACTTCTTCTATCAGTTCTCGTGATTTTAATTTGTCTTTTGTGTTAAAATGTGATTTTTATGGTACAAATGTCAAGGAACATCTTACTGATGAGCCCTGTCTTTTCCAAAAATAATAATTTCAGAAGCATTCTTTGGATCATAAATACTGAAATCTGGACTCTGAGGCCTTACAGTTCATCCACTTGAGAACTTTTTGTGATAATCAGGATGATGTGGTACAGTGGGTTTATGCTAGTTTTCTGTATTAATGTCAACAGTATCTTCGACCTCAGTCATTAAACACATAATGAAGGACAATGCTGGGACTGGGGAAATGGATTTGTGAGCACCATGCTTGCTGCACAAGTATAAAGGCCTGATTTCAATCCCTAGGAGCTGTATAAAAATAGTGAATGTCGTGGAGCATGTTTGAAATCCTATTTCTTGGCAGGGGAGACAAACAGATGCCCAAGATAGCTGGCTAGACAGGCTACCCTACTTGGGAAGACCCAGCCCAGCCAGAGTCTCTGCATTCAAAGAAATAAAAGAGATGAACAGTCTCAAAAATGACTCCCAAGATTGACCTCTGGCCTCATGTATACACTCCACACATTTACTTTCACACATAGGAATGCACAAGCACACATGCAAAAAAATGAAAAGGGCATTATCACTACATTTAGATAGATAGATAGATAGATAGATAGATAGATAGATAGATAGATAGATAGATAGATAGATAGATAGATGATAGATAGATGATAGATAGATAGATAGATAGATAGATAGATAGATAGATAGATAGATAGATAGATAGATAGATAGAACCAAAATGAACTTTTCTCTTTATTAAGTTCATTATCTCAGGCACTTGTCATCGTGATAGGAAGCTACCTCACTATTGTCTCCCTTCTTCATACTATACTACTTCTACTATCAGTTACAATCATGTCTAAAATTTTGATCAAAACCTCTGCAGATAGCATAATGAACCTTTGGTTATGGTGGTTCAAGCACTCCCTTAATATCTAATAATTCATCAACTTTATCTTTCATGCTCATCATCTTCCAGCTGTTCTGAGACACCAAGATCATCCCTGTCCTCCAATAATGACAACAGCAAAAACAACAAACCAGCCAACAAAGGGTCATCCCATTTAACACGTGGAGGCACTAACAGAAGTGATTGGGCTATGCAGAGGGCGAAAGAGGATAGGGCCTCACACATGGAGCATGATCATCCCCGTTATTCAGAGGATGTGGAAAACCCCTTCATTAGAGCAAAAGCGTCATTCTCATATGAGAAAAATTGGGAAATTGATTCCTAATGTCTTTGTCTTCCTCATAATGACATCCAAAAAAGCATCATCTAAAAGCCAAGAAGGGACTTTCTAAGTGGAATTTTTATGCAAGACCCAAAAAATTTGGAAGAATTTCTGGGTGACATCCAGAGCCTGTATGAGCACAGGGAAGGATAGCTTAATAAGAAGCCAGTTTTCTCTGTGTTTACAACTTTCTCCAGTAGAACTGCATCACTTGGTTAAGTGAAGGTAGTAAAGTAAAGGTGGGAGGAACAGGTATATGTTCACAACCCCTTATCCATGAATGTAAACCCCAAAATGTCTTAAAAATTGTATCTTCTTTTAATTCTTTTTGGCTACAAACCAATGGCCTGACATGAATTTATCTATATTGTATGTTTATTCAAACTAGGGTAAATATGCTATGACTTGTGGTATAAATCTATTGAGTTGAAATATGGGTACTACATTGGACTGCACTAGAGTTGTTACATGCATTTTGAAAATTTGAATTCAGGATCATGTTTGGTTTAAGGGCTATTCATACACAATTATACATTAAATATAAGCATCATTCAATTTGGAATTTGAGCAAATATCTTAATTTTTCATAAGTTTCAAATCCTCAGAAATGATGCTACACATATATTGAAAATTGAAACGTAACACAGAAAGTCAGTCGGCATTGCATGGACACCCGGGTAAACAAACCTCACTCCTTCCTAAGTACCCACCTCCTCAGGGCACAGTAAAGACCTACAGCTGCTGGCCAGGGCAACACCTTCTCCTGGACCTCTCTTTCCTTTTGAGACTTACAGATCCTAGACCACTCCCCACCAAGGATACTTCAGTCCATGTCGTACAGAGACCCAGATAGACTATTGACACTCTGCTTCTCAACACCCTTTGATTTAGATTACCCCAAAGCATGGTAGATGCTTACCAGTTATCATTACCTCCTATCAGCACCTGGCTCCCCCTTTGGAACTCACCAGTTCCTAACATGCTCCCCACAAAGGACTCTAAAGCCATTACACAAGGCTGAGAGACCCGGGCCATACTCTCCATTTGGGACTCCTTGGAGCTCTGCCAGCTCCCTGACTAGGAACTCCATTTGTGCCATCCAGCTTTGAGACACAGAACTAGTCCATAAGCCAGGGAAAACTTGGTTCACACTCCTTGACCAAACTGCTGAAGGCATATGATTGTAGGTGACAAGCAGAAGACCTGAGCTAGAGGCTGTATCCCTACCAGATAGAGGAAATAGAGATCCCAGTCATGCTATAAGTTATATAAACACCTCTACTGAAGAAAAAGAAAAAAGAAATACTCAACCAACAAACTAATACCAGGTGCACAAATCTCAACACATAAATAAAACCAACAGAAAAAAAAATGACACATCTTACACACAAAACAATACAAATCTCATAGTAATGGCTCCTATTGAAAATTACGTGGAAAAATTCCCAGACAAAATTCAAAAGGATTATTATAACTATGATCAAGCAATTCAAAGAAGACAAATAGATTAATTAAATGAGAAAGCCAATCCAATATATTCAAATACAGCTTAATTTTAAAAAGAAAACTCAAAATGAAATCATCCCATAAATGAAAAGCCCAATGAACCAGTTAAAAACCTCATTGGAAAGCATTGCTTGGAGAATGGAGCATAGCAAAACCAGGGAGCCTGGGATGCAAGACAGTATACAGGAACTGGGTCAGTCAGCAAATAACAGTGAGAAAAATTTTAAAGTATATGAACAGAACATTGAAGAGTTTAGGGGATACAGTGAAAAGACTTAAACCACAGTTATGGGCAGAGAAGAGGGAGAAACCATAGCAAAGGCATAGAGAACATCTATCTTCATTAAAAGCACAGAAGAAAACTCCTCAAATCTGGAAAAAGAGATATCATCCATATATAAGTTTCCCTTGAGATATTATAATTAAAGCATTTAAAACAAGAAATGAAAAAGGGTATTACAAGCTGCAAGAGAGAAATGTCAAGTCATTTGTAAAGTCAGGTTCATCAGAATAACACTGAATTATTCAATAGAAATCTTGAAATCCAGAAGAAGGTTCTGGAAGGATATATTCTACGTCCTAAAAGACCACAACTGTCAACCCAGATTGTCACAGCCAGAAAAACCATCAGATTATAAGAATAAATAGCCGGGCAGTGGTGGCGCACGCCTTTAATCCCAGCACTCAGGAGGCAGAGCCAGGTGGATCTCTATGAGTTCGAGGCCAGCCTTGGCTACCAAGTGAGTTCCAGGAAAGGCACAAAGCTACACAGAGAAACCCTGTCTCAAAAAACAAAAAAAAAGACTATAAGAATAAATAAAGTCTTTCTATAATAAGAAGAGATGAACAGAATCTATCTACGACTACTAAGCCAGCCCTACAGAAAATACTGGAAGGAATAAGTCAATATGAAAAGGGTGAACATGATCAGGAAGTTCTGGGAAACAAATAAACAATGACAGAATAAGTAATCAAAAGAAATCTGAGAAAAAAAATCAACAAAATTATGGGAATGGAAACACACTTTTATAACTACTGAATATTAATGGTCTCTATTTCCCTATTAAAAAGACACAGACTAACAAAGCTTAGATTATAAAAAAAAAAGTTATATCTTTTTGCTGCTTCCCAGAAACACGTAACATATAATACTATCTTTTTTGAAATGTAAATGTATATTTTGTGCATTATTTGTTGGAAGACTATAATTTTGGTGGGGTTTTTTTGTAATCTTTCACAAACTGTGGTATGTATTTTTTATTGCTAATGAAACTTGCCCTTGAGTTAACTATCCTGGGTTAACTAGTCAAGCATTTGGTTAATATTCTGTGATATTGTGCAAGAAATCTGTTTCAGGATTTGATGAAGTGTTTCTTTATACCATTTACAGATACTTCTGTAAACTCATAAAAAACACTGAATTAGCAAATGCTGAAGTCTGCTTTTATACCAAACAAGTTAAATATCCAAAAATTATTTACTCGTTGCCCTCAGCATTGTCTCTAATACATAGGTTTTTCACTCAACGGCCTCTTACAACTACTCTATAGATAGCAGAGAAAAGTTATATCTGTAACACTAACATTAAGCAAGTATATTTAAATTATTCCACTATCTGCTGCCTCAAGATACAACTGCTTCCCCTGAAAATTTAGTTTTAATGAAGCTAGCATTTCAAAATATGTCTCCAAAGAACTATAGGCTTTCTGAGAGCAGGAGAAATAGTCTTTCCCAGTGAAAAACACATCAATTCTTATGCAATGCCAAATGGTCAGTCCTGAAAACATACATACATACATACATACATACATACATACATACATACATACATGTCATAATGTACAGACTGGGAAGTTTGTATTCACATATATTACACATATGTATAAACTCTCTCTCTCTCTCTCTCTCTCTCTCTCTCTCTCTGTGTGTGTGTGTGTGTGTGTGTGTGTGTGTGTAATATGTAAGTAACAACAATTCATTTTTTAAAAAAAGGCCATGAATTGAAAAAAAATGAGGAAGGTTATATAGGAGGGTTTGAAGGGATGGAAATGAGTTATAGTGTAATAAACAAGTTATATTGAAATTAAAATGTGTCTTGTAGAACAGGCTAAGAATTGAATATTTTTTCAGACCCAATGAAAAAGATGATAAATGTCTTTGGATTTCAAGCCCTCAACAACATTGTGCACTGTACCGTTTTAAATGGATTGTTCCTCACAAACCCATGAATTTAGCCTCTTTCTTTCCTGACAAGTGCGATGCTTTGATTTAGATGTCAAGAATCCACAATCAACAATCACCCAGGAAGAGAGTCTCAATGAGGAATTGTTTGGACTGAGTTAGCCAGTTGGCATTCCTGTGAGAGATTTTTCTCTTTTTTAACATTTATTTTTTACTTCATTACTTTTAATTTATGTGTATGTGTGTCTCTCTGTGCCGGCAGGTATGAGTGTGAGGGGTGGAAGGGTGCCTCAGGATGCCAGAAGGTGGTATTGTAGCCTTTGAAGCTGATGTTAGCAGCAGTTTTATGGGATATTCAAAATGGGTGTTAGGAACTGAACTCAGTCCTCTGGAACAACAGCAAGCTCTCTTCATCGTTGATCCATCTCTAATGCCACAGGGAGATTTTCTTAATTGGATTAGTTGAGGTAGGAAGACTGACCCTGACCATGAGTGACTCCATGTCCTGGGCTGGTCCCTAAACTGTGCAATAGTAGTGACAGATGCTCACATTCTATCAGCCTCAAATATAATTCCAAATTATTTCTCAAATCAGGTTCTCATTTCCATTTCATCCACCATGCCCTTCAGTCTTCTTTTCCCCACTTCTAATCTATGTCAATAGCTTGTTACAAATTGGTGAAACAACTTGATGTCTCAGAGCCATGTTCCCTGGAGGGCCAGGGACAGCCAACCTTCTTCTTCCTCTCATTTTCCAAAGATTTCTATACTCCCCTTTTTACTGAGAGTCAGACACTCGCTGTTCTCCAAACACATCTTCCATTAAAGACTAAATTATTTAGTAGTGGTCATGGACAATATATTTGACCTTCAGATGCTTGAGTTTTCACATCTGTAAGGAGATTGTTGCAATAGTCTTAGAATAATAAGCACAGACCCGGTCCTCTGCTCTGCTCTGCTTGCTTTTTCAGTTGTAAAATGGGAAAGTACCTTTAAAATCTAAGTCCCAGTGATTTACAACATGAGACTCGCTAGAATTTATATTGGATTTCAGATCAAGGCTTGGCAGTGTTAATCTTGGCCATTCATGCATTTTCACTCCTCATTTCCAAGCTCACAACAGTGCTCATGGATAGAAAGGCTGTCAGACCCTAGAGCTCCAGATAAGTGGGATACACCACATCATGCTCTAGTCATGCATGAGGCATTCAAGATCCCTAATTGATCATCAGCTTCCAGAATTAGATTCTGAGATAAAACCTTTCATGTTTTAAAGATAGAGAAGGGATATGCTTAGTGATTCTTTTAAGAAATGCCTAGTAAATCTCCTTGGTAAATTCTTTTGGTTTGTGCTGTTCTAAAAGGAAATCATTATAAAGGACTGGAATGGCTCAGTGGTTCAGATATTGGCTGCTCTTCCAGAAAACCAAAAGTTTGATTCCCAGCACCCACATGGCAGCTCACAACTGTCTTTAGAGTCCAGTTCCAGGAGCTCAAACCACCTCCTCTGGCTTCCACAGTCCCCAAGCATGCATATGGTACACAGACATGCATTCAATCAAAACATCCATATGCATATAAAATAACTTGAAAACATACTTTTAAGTAAACCATTATGAGCTCTATGGGCATGCCAGTTAAACATGAGTAAAAATTTTCTTTCTGTGGGTTTTAGAAGCTAGGCATATCACTCTAAGTTACTTGTAATCCAAGTTTTTTCTCCATCTCTAAAGTTTTCTTTCCCTCTCACCTCTATTGTTTTCTCTAAATCGGGCAATTTCTGCAACAAAAGCAGATCTATTTAGATATAAGACAGATTGACCCAGAAGCTGAGACTGCCAAACAGCTCTTCATTGAGTTTGCTTTTCATCACTGTTCTAAGTACCTCCTTATCTATCTTTCTGACGAAGATAAGGGGTGCTCTGGACCCATGGATGAGGTAACACTGCTGCTTAGGAACAATATGCTAGAAGCACTGGCAAGTCTGCGGGACAATCCATCAGTAAATCCAGACAGACTTCCCCAGGCTTGCTGTGATAAGAATGGAAGTTCGTTTGGTGCAGTGGAACAAGCGAAGGCTGGCCTCCCTTGGCACACTGAGCTGTGACCTTTCGACCTTGAACATAGGCAGAATGAGAAACAGAAGAAATGCTCTTGGCGGTTTTCCAGTAATAACTTATTTAAGGGTATGCTTAATTTGGGATGTTTTTTGCTGTATTTATTTACTTGGCAAGGCTCTGACTTCCATAAAAGCAGAAGCCAGCCCCTCTGCCAGCACACATTTGATGGATTGTCTGTCTATAGTACAGCATTCTAAGCATCAGCACTTTTGGTCAGGTTGGGCAGAAGATTAAAAAAAAAATCTAGATTTAGAAGTCATTGTTGCATTGTTATATGAGAGAGCCGTGCCAGCCTCTAAAGATATAAATAGTAAAGAAATGGAGGCCAGAAGGCCAGGAGTAAAGGGCCATCAAAGTGAAGCCCTGTCAGTGAGGTGCTGCAGCTATTTACGGGAAGGACTAGACCACTTAGAAACAGGCCAAGGACAAGTCAGAGTGATTCAAGCAACTGTTTTTACTTTATCAGAAAGAGGTTTTCCCATGGGCTGAGGATGCACCTCAGTAGCAGATCACATGGCTAGAAGGAGTCCCGTTTTCCTTCTATCAGTCAAAGCCTATGTGAAAACCATTACAAGTTAGGGGAAACCTTACCCCTTGCATTGGTTTCTGCTAGTGATGTCTTTGGTTTTCCTGATAGAATACAACTCTCGAAACATCAAATAGGAAGCAGTGATGCCTAGCTCGTGGTGTTTTGGCAGAGTATAAATTTGCAAGGATCATCCAACAACTCCTCCTTCCTGGGTCTGTACTTATTTTGACTGCGAAGGAGATTTTTATTGAAATTGTCATATTTCTTTTTAAATTTTTCATGATATTTTTAATCCTGTGGCTACAACCTGCTCTGTACCTGAGAGGTTTCATACCACAAATAGTGAAAAACCCAGATTCCTACATAAAATCACACACACACATACCCACACACAAACACAGAGAAAGAGACAGAGACAGAAAGAGACTGACACAGAGACAAAGACATGGATGCATGCATGCACTATGCTCATGTCCACACACATATGATCAATTAAATGCTAAGTGGGAAAGATAAACATCATACAGAAAAAAAAATTGTGATAATGTCTCACCATGTGGCATAGACTAACTTAGACCTTGCTGTGTAGATCAGAGGAAATTCCCTACCATGTCTGTGGCAGGATCTCCTAAAGAAACTGTAAAGAAAAGTATCAAAACTACAAACATACCACAAAGAATGATAACTTCCTACACCAAACCTTAGTCGATGAATCTTAACAAAGTTTCAAGGCAGATGATAATATGGCAAATGTTTAAAATTTCTCAAAATATTAAATAAATAATATGCAATTCTATGAATAAACAAGAAAATAAAAATGTTCCTGGGGAGAAAACATAAAAGGTAAAAATCATGAAAAGAAGAAACAAGGAAAGGTATCAAACACATAGAAAAGACATCTAAAACCATTGATCATTACTCGTGAGCTAAATCAAAACAGAATGCTACTTAACACTTGTTCTATACTTTATCACAGCATAGAGAGCTATATGATATTGTATGCTGGAGGAAATTCAAGTATATGGAACACTTCCTGTTGTTGATGAGAAAAGTCATGTTGAAGATCAAATCTCTTGGGGCTGGAGAGAAGGCTCAGCAGTTAAGAACAATGGCTGCTCTTCCAGAGAACCAGGGTTCAATTCCCAGTGCCCTCATGGCATCTTACAATTTCAAATGATCTGACACCCTCACACAGATAGACATGCAGGCAAAACACCAATCAATGCTCATAAAATGAAAATAAATTATTTTTAAAAAAACACCTGTCTCAAACAAACAAACAACAAAAAAGATCAAATCTCTCCTATGTATGAGTTGGATGAAAAAGTCAGCATTACTGTAAGATCAGCAGTTCTTCTGTGAGACAGATCAAACTTCCTCTTACTCAGGGGCTCAGGAAAATATGTGGGATGTTCAGGGCAATGTGAGGGTTTATAGCACTGAGCAAGTCTACCACCCAGAGAATAGCCAGGTGAATGCAGTGTGCAGTATCACTCAGTGGTTAGAAGGAATGGATTCTTTGTTCTCAAACAACATGGTTGACTCCTACTTTTCTTTTGTTTTTTCTTGGTTTTCCAATACAGGGTTTCTCTGTGTAGTTTTGGTGCCTGTCCTGGATCTCGCTCTGTAGACCAGGCTGGCCTTGAAATATGTCTGGCTCTGCCTCCCAAGTCCTGGGATTAAAGGTGTGCTCCACTACTGCGCAGCAAATCTTACTTTTCTAATGAAGCAAAGTTGAAGTTTTCTTTAAAAAAAAAATAAAACAAAATAAAAAAAAACAGAATTTAAGGCAGATTTAACTATAAGAATTGGGAGGGAGATGAATGTCAGATAAGGACAGCACCACATACCCTAGAATGGATAAGGCAGAGTCCACCCATTAGTTGAATCATAAAACAGAGTGGGTATGCTTTTGTGAGAGAGAGAGTGTGTGTAATTGTGTGACTGTGGGACTGCATGTCTGTGTATGTACCCACTTGCTCTTGCGAATAGATAAGTGGACATATGTGTGAATCTATGCAAAGGAACCATCTACTTTTTAAAAACATTTGCTTTTAGACTAATTATTTCACTAGCCTGTAGCTCAAATAGGCTAGACTGACTGGCCAGTGAGTCCTGAGTTATAAGCCACAAGCATGTTCCACCACACCCAGTGTCTATGGAAGTTCAAAGAATCTGGCTCAGTGATGCATGCTTTCAGGGCAAGCCCTCTACTGACTGAGCCATCTCCTCCACCAAAGCCATAATTTCAATAAAAATGTATATGTTACTTTGAATAGAAAACATTTTAGAAGTTAAAAGCACACCTGCATGAAGTATGTCTATTTTTTTTTCAGAAACACACAAAAAGTGCACATAATACACATTTGGAAGGCTGTCTGTGGGAACTAGAGCTCTGACTAAAGGAATAGATCATGGATCTAAATAGATAAATGGATTAATATCAAAAATAAACAGGAGCAGGGTAAAATGTGAAGAAAATCACACATTTAAGAAAGTCATATAGAAAATATGTTTTCTCTTTGGGTGACTCATTTTGGCTTTATGTTTGTAGATTGTGAGAGCCTCCAAGATTCCAGTGTAGCATTTACATAAACCAGAACCTCTTTGGCAGCTTGTCATTTGGAACACAGTCACTCCCTTATCTTATCCTGTGTATTATGCCTTCATAGAATTCAGACATCAACAACAGAAGCAAGAAGACAGTGGGACAGGGTTGTTAACACTGGAGAGGAAAGTTAACTATGTTGACTAATTAGTGCTTTATAAATACAGAAACAGCTGGGGGAATTGCTCAGTAAGAGTTTGCTATACAAGCCAGGAACAAACCTGAGTTTGATCTCCAAAACCTATGTGAAAAAGCCAGGTGCAATGGTGGGCAGTTTCAATCTCAGTACCAGAGAGGTGGAGACAGGAAAATTCCTGGTGTTCACTGGCCATCTAGCCTATCCTAATAAGCAAATTCCATGCCAATAAGAAGCTTTGTCTCAAAAATAAGGTATACAGTGTTCCTGGGGAATAGCACATGAGACTGTCATTTACCTTCATTCACGTTCATGTACACTGCACAAAAATGCACACACACAGACATACACCCAAAGAAACCCCTATGGAAAAACACGAAGCATACTATCATCTGGAATGTTCTATTTTTACTACATTAATTTTTTTTCAAATTTAATTTTTTATTCATTCTTTGTGGATTTCACATCACCCACCTTGATCCCACTCATCTCCCCATCCCTTCCCATCCACCCTCTATGATTACAACTGCCCTCCAGGATAAAATAAGATAAAATTTAAAAGAAAGGAGAAAAGGAAAGAAATCTCATTGTGAAAGCTGTAATGTAACACATTGAGTCACACAGGTCTTTAGTCCATATGTTGTTACTTGCAAGTGTTCATTGTAATGAGTCATTGGTCTGGTTTGAGGTTTCTGACTTTTGCTACATCATCAATACTGGGCCCTCCCTGGGGCTCCTCTTGGATATCTTGTGTCATGTTGTCTTGTGTCCTGGAGATCCTATCACTTTGGATCTGCAGGACCAACCCCTTCACATGCTCCAGCAGATCATAGATGAGGCAGATGATGGGATGGGCCAACTCATAGCTCTGGTTCTGGGTCTGGGTGGTTGCCCCCACCAGCTCTCCTTCATCCTCAACACTAGGGTAAGCTCTCCTTTACTGCCCTGACTGGTTCATCCTGTGTAGTAAACATCAAGGGGCAGGTCAATTCTATTCTCATGTCCTCTGGGTCAGCTCACCCCCATTTACACCCCCAGTGCCAGCTCTTCTGTGTTGTGTAGTGGAGGTGTGGGGGCCACTCTGTTTAGTGCAGCAACTGATGAAAGGCAGGCAGATTTAGAACGAGGGAGAGTGAGCCCTACACTTCACCAGGGTAACATAGTAGAGCTGACCCCACTGATGGAGGTATGGGTAAGCTGGCCTTGAGAATGTAAGTATGTGAGACTGAGGCCCACCCCTCACCTAGGCAGCACAGTGGAGCTGACCATATGGAAGGGCCATGTTTTCCCATGCTCACATTCTTGGGGCCGGCTCACCTGCATCCCTGTCAGTCTAGTGCTGCAGCTGATGAAAGGCGGGGCAATCTCTCTCACTCTAGTGACCTCAGGGACAGCTCTCTTACCTACCACAAACCTTGAGGGGCACGGAGGGGGGAGGCCTCTCCCTTGCCCACACCACCATATGGCCCAAGGGGTGGGCCTCAGTCTCACATACTCACGTTCTTGAGGCCAGCTTACCCATACCTCCTTCAGAGGGGGAGGGGGGGTCAGCTCTACTATGCTGCCCTGGAGAAGTGTAGAGCTCACTCTCCCTAGTTCTGACTCAGGTAAGGGGCAAAGTCAGTCCTCTTGTCTACCACAGGTGGCAAGGGACATGGGAAGGGAAAGGCATCTTTCCCTCTCCCTCACCTCCACATGGAAGACAAGGGGTCAGCTCTCCCACTCTCACAACCTCAGGGTAAGCTCACCTATGCCCCCCCCCCCAGCAAGGTTGCCACTACTGCAGTGCCCAGGTGAGGTGCAGGACATGCTCTCCTGAATGCTATAGGCAGCAAGGGGCAAAGGGAAAAGGGGGGTGGGGAACATCTCTCCCTTGCCCATGCTGCATGATAGATGAGAACTGGTGTTAACTTTCCCACACTTATGCCCTTGGGGTTGGCTACCTTGCAACATTATCAGCAGGGTCAACTCTACCAAGCCGCCTAGGTGAGGTGCCAGGTCTGCTTCCCTGGGTCCTGCAGACAGTGAGATGCTGGGCCAGCTCACCAGTTCTCCTGAGCTCAGGGCCAGCTTTCCCACCTGCCAGGGGTGGTGAGGATGGACGGGGGAGGGGAGAAGATGTTCCTATTGTTCACACCACCATATGGCAGATGTGGGACAGGGCCAGATCTCCCATGTTCACATTCTCGGGGCCAGCTCACCGGCATCCCTGTCAACAGAGTCAGCTCCACTGTGCTGCCTAGGTGAGGTGCAGAGCCCGCTCTCCCTGGCGCTTCAGTTGGTGAGGGGCTAGGTCAGCTCTCTTGTCTGCCACAGGTAGTAGTAAGGCAAGGAGGGAAAGACATCTTTCCCTTGCCCTCGCTATCACATGGCAGACAAGGGGGCATTGACTGGACCTTTTCTCCCACCTACATGTCCTAAGGGCCAGCCTGCCCCAGCCCTCACCAACAGGGTCAGCTCTGTCATGCTGCCCAGGTGAGGTACAAGACCCACTAACTCTCTCCAGTACTGCAGGTAGGACCAATTCTCCCTAGTGTTGCACCAGTAAGGGGCAGATCTAATCCTGTGCAGCCCTATCCTCTAGGCCCTCAGGGGTAATAGGAGCCAAGGACATCAACACAAACCATGGCTGCAACAGGCCCACAGGTGCAGACATGGCCCTTGGCCATAGCTCTAGCCTGAAGAGCACCTTGGCCCCAGGTGGCAAGTAGGGTACCCACCTCAGCCTGCTCCTCACTGCCTTCACCTCTTTAGATCTGCCTCTCTCCACAGGACATCAACCATTCTATCTCTCTCTTTCTTCCACAGCCCACCATATATTTGCTCACCATAATTTGCCCAGGCACCAGGCAGGCTCATGGGTGAATTCTTCCCACCTCAAGTCTAGGGACTTAGGGTGGAGCTGTGCTGGTCTTCTAGGCCTAGAAACCCCAAGCAGTTCATAGATGAATTCTGTCCAGCTTTCTTCATTATCAGATGTGTACCATGAGTCTCTCTCTAGTCAACAGATTCAGTCATTGATGGCCTACTAATAAAAATTATTGTGGGGTGGTAGAAAGTAGGAGATAGGCCTACTTAGAGGAATTAGGTCAATGCTCTATAATGATATACCTTGTACCCAGTGCCCAACATATGCAATCTTGGCTTCTTAGCCACCCATCATCAGAAATATCTTCTATATATAATTATAGTCACTTAACATTTCAGTGGAGGGCAGGCTCTGTCCATGATGGTCGTATCATAAGATTATAACAGAGTTAAAAATTCCTATGCCTAATAGCATCTTTTTTCATTTATTTATTGATTTGTTTGTTTGTTTATTACTTGAATGCTCTGTCTTCATGCACACCTGCACACCAGAAGAGGGCACCAGATCTCATTACAGATGGTTGTGAGCCACAATGTGGTTGCTGGGAATTACACTCAGGACCTCTGGAAGAGCAGCCAGTGCTCTTAACTACCGAGCCATCTCACCAGCCCCTAACTAACAGCATCTTCCACTGAGATATCTCACTGCTCATCTACTCATGGTGACACTGTACTTCCTGTCATGCAAAGCTATGGTGCATACAATTCTGTGTAGCATGCAATGCCTGATAATGATAACAAAGGATTATGTTACTGGTTTGTATATTTACTACAATAAACACTTCATTATCATCTTAAAAGTGTTTTCTTACTCTATGGAACAAAACAGAACAACACAAAAGAGTGCTTTAAACACACTGTGAATAGCAGCATCCATGCATCTCCTGCTCATTAAAGACTCAGATTTCACTAAGAGAACTCATTGAAGAAATGATATATAATCATCTAGGTTTGCCTAAGTGTACTATATAATTTTCTCTGTGTAGATATTGCTTAACAGCAATAGGAGACACATGACTGCAATTAATTTTGAAGATATGCCCTAAGATACATATTGAGGGAGTCAAAGTTTTATCCACTCCTTATTCTTCTATACAAAAGATAGTCTTTAAATTGATTTTGAAGCTAATTGGTATGGTTTAACTGTGAATTTCCAAAACAATCCCCATTAAAATCCCAACACAATTCTTTACAGAGCTTGAAAGAATAAGACTCAACTTCCTATGGAAAAACAAAAAACCCAGGGTAACTAAATTAATCCTGTACAATAAAAGAACTTCTGGATGATGATGAGATCACTATCCCAAATTTCAAGCTCTACTATAGGCTATAACAATAAATCCCACATGTTATTGGCATAAAAACAGACAGATGGATTAATGGAATTGAATTGAAGACCCAGATGTAAATACACACACCTATGGACACCTGATTTTTTCACAAAGAAGACAAAATTATACAATGGAAAAAAAGAAAAATATCTTCAACAAATGGTACTGGTATAACTGGATGTTGCCATTTAGAAGAATGCAAATAGATCCATATCTATCACCCTGCATAAAATTCAAGTCTAAGTGGATCAAAGACCTCAACATTAATTCAGATACACTGAACTTGATAGAGGAAAAAGTGTAGAACCGCCTTGAACACATTGTAACAGGAGACAACTTCCTGAATATAAGACCAATAGTGCAGACACTAAGATTGACAATTAATTAATGGGACCTCATGAAACTGAAAAGCTTCTGTAAGGCAAAGGATGTTGTCAATAGGACAAAATGGCAGCCTACAAAATGGAAAAAGTTCCTTACCAACCCCACATCTGACAGAAGACTGATTTCAAAAATTTATAAATAACTCAAGAAGCTAGACATTAAAAAATAATAATCCAATTAAAAATTTGGGTACATATCTAAACAGAGAATTCTCAACAGAAGAATCTCAAATGGCCAAGAAACACTGAAAGAAATGTGCAACATCCTCAACCATCAGGTAAATGAAAATCAAAATGACTCTGATATTCCACCTTACACATGTCAGAATGACTAAGATCAAAAACACAAGTGACAGCTCATGATGGAGAGGATGTGGAACAGAGGGAATACAATTCCATTGCTCATAGGAGTGTAAAATTGTGCAGCCATTTTGGAAATCAATATGGTGGTTTCACAGAAAATTGAGAATCAATCTACCTCAAAACCCAGCTATGTATACCACTCTTAGGCATATACCCAAAGGATGCTCAATCTTACCACAAGGACACTCATTCAACTATATTCATAGCAGCTTAATTCATAACAGCCAGAACCTGGAAACAAGCTAGATGTCTCTCAACTGACAAATGGATAAAGAAATATGGTACATTTATGCAGTGGAATATTACTTGGCAATTAAAAACAATGACATCATGAAATTTGAAGGCAAATAGATGGAACTAGAAAAAAAATCATCCTGAGTGTGGTAATGCAGACACAAAAAGAGAAAGTGGAGAACAGCCTTGAACACATTGTAACAGGAGACAACTTCCTGAATATAAGACCAATAGCACAGACACTAAGATTGACAATTAATAAATGCGACCTCATGAAACTGAAAAGCTTCTGTAAGGTAAAGGATATACTCACTTATAAAAGGATATTAGCTATAAAGGACAACTGTGCTACAATCCACAGTCCCAGAGAGGCCAAGTAACAAGGAGGGCTTAAAGGAGCCACTCAGATCTCCTTGGGAAGGGGAAATAGAAGAGAATTTGTGGATGGACTGGGGTGTGTGAGGATGGAAACATGAGGGATCCCGTGGGGTGGGGGAAAAGATTACTGAAAGAGCCAACTGGAAAGGGGATCATTCCAGGGTCAGGTAGAAACCTGGTGGTACAAGGAAACTCCCAGGAATCTACAAGGATGACCCCAGCTAAGACACCTAGCAATTGTAGATATGCAGCCTGAACTGGTCACCTCCTGTGACAAGGTGAGACTGTCAGTGGAGGGATTGGGACACCAACTTAGCCACATAACCTTTGACCGATAGTCTGTCTGGTCTATGGGATGTGCTTGGGAAAGGGTGACACTGAGATTGTGGGAGTGGCCAATCAATTACTGGTCCAGCCTGAGACCTATGGCCACCCCTGACACTGCCTAGAACACCAGGACCCAGAGGCTGGATGGTCCAAAGACCTATAATAAAACCAAAAACAACTGAAAAAAAATGTCAATGCAATGATGCCTAACGATATTCTGCTATACTCGTAGACTGGTGCCTAGCCCTATAGTCATCAGAGAGGCTTTATACAGCAACTGGTGGAAACAGATGCAGAGACCCAGAGTCAAATATTAGGCCAAGCTTCCGGAATCCTGCTGAAGAGTGGGAGGAAGGATTATAGAAGCCAGAGGGGTCAAGGACATCACAAGAAAACACACATAATCAATTAAGTTGGACTCATAGGAGCACACAGAGACTGAACCAGTAACCAGGGAGCCTGCATGGAACAGACCTAGTCCCTCTGTTTATATCTGACAGTTGTATAGCTTTGTCTTCTTGTGGGACTCCTAACAGTGGGAACAGGGGCTGTCTCTGACACTTTTGCTGGCTTTGGGGATCCTATTCCTCATATAGGGTTGCCTTGCCTAGCCATAACACAAGGTGAGGTGCTTAGTCTTACTACAACCTGGTATGCCATATTTCATCAATAGCCAAAGCCTGCCCTTTTATAAATAGAAACAGAGAGGGAATGCATGGGTAGGGGAGGAACTGGGAGGAGAGGAGGGAGGGGAAACTGTGGTCAGGTTGTATAATTAATTAATTATAGTTATAATATCTATTTATATTATATTTAATATATTTAATTATAATTATAATATATTTATATTATAATAATTAATTACTTAATTAAATGTGACTTTCACCCACAAGTACTTGTGTTTGAATGTGTGGTTCACAAGTGATGGCGCTATTTTAAAAGGTTGTAGAATCTTTGGAGGCAGGCTCTGGCTGGAGAAAGTGGATCATAGGTTGGAAGTTGGGTGAAGCAGTCACTGAGAGTTATAGTCTAATCTGGATTTCAGTTCAACCTCTCTGATTCCCCATCTTCCCAGATACTAAAAATAAGCCACATGATAATCTCCTAAGGCCATGAGAAAAGCCACCCACTGCCATGCCTTCCCCACTACAATGGAATCTGGCTCCTGAAGTGTAAACTAGAAAAAAAAATAATAAAAACCCTTCTTTCTTTAGGTTGCTTCTCTGAGGTATTTTTGTGAAAGAAACAGAGAATATCTAGCAAGTACATTATTGAATTATGCATTTTATTTGATGACTGTTCTTTATTCATGCATTTTATTGTTTGAAAATGTCATACACACATACTTGTGTGTGAGAGTGTGCATGTGTGTGTGTGTGTTTTGATCAAATGCACCCATGTTACTTCTCCAATTCCTTCCCTAAATGCACCCTCCCACTTCTCCCTTCCAATTTTATATGCTTTATTTTTAAATCCACTGAGTCCACTTAGTGCTGCCTATATGTGAACAGATGTAGGATACTCTACAGAAGCATGGGTAATCTTTCTGGGTGTGCAACATTAAGAAAAACTGACTGTCCCTCTCCCAAGCATTATTAACTGCCAGTAACTTCTCAGCTATGGGTGGGATTTCATAAGTACCACCTCCATTAATGCTAGGATTTGGGCTGGCTTGATTGTGTATAGATCTTTGAATGCAATCACAGCTACTGTGAGTTCATGTGTAAAACAGCCTTGTCATGTCCAGCAAATACTGTTACACAGCACTAGTCCATCTGACTCTTACTGCCTATTGACTCCCTCTTCATAATGATCATTGAGCCTTAGAGGGAGAGATGTGATATAGCTGAACTATTAAAGCCTAGCACTCCACAGTCTATAGTCTCTGCAGAGTGAACAGTTGTGGGTCTCTGTGTCAATGCCCACCAGCTGCAAAAAGAAATTTTTCTGATAAGGGTTGAGATATTCAATATCCATGGGTATAACAATAGGAACTTAGGGGCCAGTTTATTACTGTGTCCAGTTACCAATATAACTGTATTTAGTCTACCTCTAGGGCTGAAGGCCTAGCTATCCATGGGTTTTATAATGATCTTAGGAAGATACCAAAATATAGAAAACCCTCCCACATAACAAAACATTAGGATTAATATTATAAAAATAGTCATCCTGCCAAAAGCAATCTACAGGTTAAGTGCAATCCCAATCAATATCTCAATGCACTTCTCCACAGAAATTGAAGAAAAAAATTCCCAAATTAATATGGAAACATGAAAGATACAAGACAGCCAAAACAATTCTGAATAATAAAAAGTTTGGAAGGGAGTTATATTACAGAGTTGTAGTGATAACAACAGCATGGGACTGGATAAAAACACACACTGATCAGTGGAATAGAGTGCGGACAACCATGTAAATCCATGGTCCTATTGACTCCTGCTTTTGAAAAACAGCAAAATAATATACACTGAGAGAAAGACAACAATAATCCTTGTATTTGGAGTAGGTATTTACATTTCTGTAGATTGTAATTTTCAGAATGTTTCTAAGCTCTTGTATCATTTGGCTGCAGAATGTGATACAATCACTTCTTCAATGAACAGGGAATATCACAAACCAAGACATCTCACTCCCAATTCCCTCCTTTATTAAAGGATACTCATTCAATAACAATTAATCTTCACTCCCATTTCCATTCTTAACCTCTGTGGTGGCTCTTGTGAGCACTGTTGATGTGGTTACCTCAAGATTCTGTGGTATACAATGGGTTCTTTTTTGGTGTCCTTTGTGGTTTTCTGAGTTCCTTGTGAATTAACTTGGACACCCAGATGGCATATCTTGATATTCGATAGAGATCCCTGTGGTACCATTCAGATACAATCTATAGCCAATGAAAGTCTTTATTTCATCTCACTGAGATTACACTCAGGTATTTGGGTCTTAAGTATATCCCTGACCATTTAGACCAAGGGGCTTTCAAAGGCAAAAAAAAAAAAATCACACCCTTGTATCTTGATCAGCAGCTACAGTGAAGGGGCAGGGGTTGGAGCAAGCAAGCAGTTTAACAGAAGTTAAGATAATCAGTTAACTGGACAGGGAGGTTTTATATAAGCAATTTAACAGATGGTAATATAAGTTAGCTGAGGCATCTTGTCCTCAGGTCCTAGCAAAGAGTTGGGTAATTTTCAGAATTCTCTATCAAGGAGATCCAGTTATAGTTGAACCTGAAACGGCCTCAGCAAGAGCACAGGATGGAGAAACCTCTGCACCACCTTGCCTGTCATAGTACCTTCTTCTTCTTCTTCTTCTTCTTCTTCTTCTTCTTCTTCTTCTTCTTCTTCTTCTTCTCCTCCTCCTCCTCCTCCTCCTCCTCCTCCTCCTCCTCCTCCTCCTCCTCCTTCTTCTTCTTCTTCTTAAGAAGCAACGTTCTGGGACTTAGTTATCTATATATGCTGCCATTTTTCTCCATAATGTAAGAAGATAAACATAGAAAAGAGGTAGTGTATGAAAAGGTGAAACTGTAATCAGATCATCAGAACTAGTGTCAGTTGAAATATTCTGCAAACCTGCAAACCTCACAGATACGGCTATATCCACTTATATAGACATATATCAATGCATACATAATTATATACACATATACACATACAGACGTGTACATAGTGGAATCCCAGTGCCCAACCCTGAACTGTGACCTTACTTGGAAATAGGTCATGATGGATGTGATTAGTTAAAATGAAGTCATACTAGATGAGAATAGGATTGCTATCTAATATGACTGCTACCCTTGGGGGGGGGAGGGAGATCACCCTGTTAAAACAAAGAACAAGACATGAGCTTTCTATAAAAACGTCAGCAGGGACTGGGGGGATGAATGTACCAGTCAAGGAATGACACGAACTGTTAGACTTCAGCAGAAACCAAAAGAGCAGTACAGAGTAGATTCTCCAAAAGTGCAAAGTGGAGCCAGCTGTGATGATCTTGTACTTTTTGGATTTCAGAACTGAAATAGTAAATAATTTCTGTTGCTTAACACACCAAGTTCCTTGCTCCTTCTCACTATGGGACCATAGGAAACTAATACTCTAGCTCATAACAAGAAAGCAGGAGGCAGAGACATTGTTATTGAATTAATAAATTATTTATTTATATAGACAGAAAGACTGATGGCAGTGTGAAGATTAAGTTGAAATATGCACAGTAGGCTGTGGTTCTGTGTTTAATGTTCCAATGAAATGCCATCATTATGAAGAGCAAATATGTATCTTCTCTGTAAAACATACTTTCCATGCCATAAACTCTAAGTTCCACATCATTGTAATTTCTTCACAGTAGCTTATTTGATTTCCTTTAGCATTAAAATCCTCAGTAGTGGATAGGATATTCTTTATTATGACTATAGCATATAACTAGAAAGAGAGAAAAAAAGAAAGAAAAGAATGAAAGAAGGAAGGAAGGAGATAGAGATAGAGAGAGAAAGGTGGAGGAAGGAAAAAGAAAAAGTAGAAAAATAAACCAAAATGTTGGTAACTTCTCAGATGTCCTAGCTATCTCATTCTAACTGTGCTTTAATATATATAACATTGTATACACACATATATGTATGTACATATGTATACCTATAAATACATACATGAGTATCTATTCTCAACTATTTGGTGCAAATAGCATTAATCTATATAATACAGTACAATTTGACTATCAATAGAGCACATGTAACATTCACTTTCTGTGTATTTGAACTGAATCTCATAGCCTTCTTCCATACTTTAAACTTTCTGCTGGTTTAAGAAATCTGTGAATTCATTAACATGCAGAATTGTGTAGTTATTTCCCATCTATTCTTCCCACAGCCTGTTCTGATGGGCAGCCCTTAGTGACAATAGTGCAATTGCTAACATCCTTGATGTTTCACTGTGGGCCAATCTCTGTGCTAACCATTATTATATTGGACAGTAAACTCAACAGGTTTGATTGGCATATACATGAGTTTTTTCCAGGGCTTAATGCATAGGCACTAAACCACCATTTCTATCAATATTGAATTGGAGCCATTTCAAACAGCACAATTGATACCAGATTAAATATTTTTAATATTTCGATGTTTTGAGGTGGTTAAGAATACCAGACAGTTTGTGATTCCAAGGTAGTGTTTGTTTTGCTTTACAGACATAGTCTGGCTTTTACTTCAACAACTGTGAGACTTGGAATTCTCCTGAGCACTAAACTCATTTCGCAATGTACAAGTGCCAATAGCTGGCAGTCATAGAGTTTTAAATTGATATTAAAATACACTTATCAGTTTGGATCAAAAATCATTAAGTGTAAGAAAAATGTGTATACATTTCCCCTTTTCTGGAAGAGCTTGTATTTGTCACACTTAGAAGGCAATTAAATTACACCCAAATTGATTTTTTTCTAAGATTCAAAAAATACTTTGGGAATGCTTCATTTGGTACTGCACAGATGTGTCAAAGAAACACATGTGTTAAAGGATAAAGGATCCTGAAATTGACACACGTTCAAAGGAATTGTTTTACTAGTCTATATCAGAATATTGTCATAAAATAATTCACCTCTAGATATTTAGCCATAAGTGAATTTTGCCTCTGAGAATCACATGAACAAATACATATTGGTGAATAAATAAATATTGATGGTCAAGTTTGTGTATAGGTACAAATTAAGTTATAGGACACATTTCAGCCGTTTTTCTATGGCTTGTCTGGCACTCTCCTGCTTGCTTAACTATATGTAGCTGAAGTTATCCTGTTCCTGCCTGGCTCCTGTGGCCCTCAGACCCAAACAAACACACAGAGACTTATATTATTTATAAACTGTATGGCCTAATGGCTCAGGCTTCTTGCTAGCTGTTCTTATATCTTAAACTAACCCATTTCTATAAATCTATACCTTACCACGAGGCTCGTGGCTTACCGGTACTTTACATCCTGCTTCCCATGGCAGTAGCTGGCAGCAACTCTCTGCCTCTGCCTTCCACCTCCCAGAATTCTCCTCCTCCTTGTCTTGCCTACACTATCCTTCCTGCCTGGCTACTGGCCAATCAGCGTTTTATTTATCAATCAATCATAACAACATGTGTTTACAGCATACAGGACATCCCACAGCACCTATATACCTCTTGAATGTCAATTAGATAAATAAGACAACAGGAAGTCAGTCATCTTCATGACTAGTGGAGTTTGTTAGATAAATATTTGTTAGTTCAATATTTTGATAGATATACATTTGTTTCCTAGGTTATAAAAGTGGTTTATAATTGTATTTAGTTCTCATGCAATCCTTTCTCCCCACCAATGAGAAAGCAGTGAAGGCTGGAGTATTTTCAGCCAGTTAAGAAGTGAAAGACCTGGATAGTAAATGTGGTTTAGGTCTTATTGATATGGTCTTTAAACATCACATGTTCTAGTCTTCGCACTCAAGGTAGCTACCAAAACACAATGCTAAGTGTCTTAGGGTTCCTATTGCTGTGAAGACACAACATGACCATGGCAACTCTTATAAAGGAAAACATTTCATTGCCATGGCTAACTTACAGTTCAGAGGTTCAGTCCATTATCATCATTATGGGACATGGCAGCAGGCAGGCAGACATAGTGCTGGCTACATCTTAGTCAGTTGGCAACAAGAAGTGGACTCAGTGTCACACTGGGGGAAGCTTGAATGAAAGAAACCTCAAAGGCCGCCGCCACAGTGACACACTTCCTCCAACAAGGCCACACCTACTTGAACAAAACCACACCTCCTAATAGTGCCCCTCCCTATGAGCTTATGGGGTCAATTACATTCAAATCACCACACTAAGTTTTGTTCATTTTTTAAAGATCTGGGATTTGAACCCAGATATACCTAACTACATCTCCAAAGTGTGTACAATTATTTCTTAATTCAAAACCAAATAGAGGCTGGAGAGATGGTTCGGTAAGTAAAAGCACTGGCTCTGCAAGCATAATGACCTGAGTTGAAATCTCCATCTGGCCATGACCACATGCCTGTAACCAGGAGGAGAGAGGCAGATCCTAAGATCCTGAGAGCTCCTTGGTCAACTAACCAAGCTAAAAGGGTCGGTTTCTGTTCCAGTGAGAGACCATGATTCAAGGCAATAAGAAAAAAAAAATCCTTTTTTTTTTTTTTTTTTCCAGACAGGTTTTCTCTATGTAGTTTTGGTTCCTGTCCTAGATCTCTCTCCCTAGACCAGGCTGGCCTCGAACTCATACAGATCTGCCTGGCTCTGCCTCCTGAGTGCTGGGATTAAAGATATACATCACCACAGCCTGGTGACAAGAAATCTTTTAACTGATTTTTTAAAAAAATCAATTTCTCAGAGCCAGAGAGATGGCTCAGCAGTTAAGAGCACTGGCTGCTCCTTCAAAGAACCTCAGTTCAATTCCTAGGTCTTATGTGGTGGCTCATAACCATCTACAACAACATTTCCAGGGGATCTGGCCTCTGAAGGCACTAGGCAGGCATGTGGTGTACAGACACACATACAGCCAGAACACCCATACAGATAAAATAATTTTAAAAAATTAAAAATCAAATTCTCAGCAAGGTATGCTGGCACAACATATATATATATATATATATATATATATATATATATATATATATATATATATATATATATAAAGAACCCTCATTTATATACAACAAATACACACACACACAAACACACATACATACACACACATACACATAAGGAAATAAAACTCAAAATATTTTGGAAATCTTTGGCTCTGAACATTTTAATGCCTGGATTCTCACAACTATAAACCAAAGCTCTTCAAATCAGACAAAATTATCTCTTACACATTGTTTCCCTTCTCTCAGTTTCTTCTGTGATTTGTGAAGTCTACAAAACACACAGTCACCCTGAGAGGGGTCCATGGATACTAGGGGGAAAGAGGAAGCCAAATTATTTTTATCTAAAATATACATGACAGTTGACATCCTGTTTGTTTCCTCTGCTGACTTTTATTAAATTGAAATACAAAAATACTTTTTGTATGACTGTAAAAACATTTGGCACAAAGGGCAGTAAGAATGGGAGTCACCAGTCGCCTGATAGATTGAGTCACAGAAAATGGCTCGGGAAACCACCTGTGTTCCAGTGGCAAATATGGATCAAATTATGAAACAGTGGGGGAATGCTGATTCTCATGTTAACTAACGGCAAGAGGGAGCATTGATGTACCTCTTCCCATCCCACCTATGATTCTGCATTTTGAAATGTAAGGAGTTTGAAACAGTAAAATAATAGAGTACTCCTTGCTCTTTTAAGTGATGTGATTGAAAGGACTTAAGGTAAAATTTGCATGGAAATTTAAAACAATCCTTGAAGTCATAATGGCCTTTACCATGAGGTGTGCACTTAATTAAATCCTTATGATTTTAACAAAAGTTAGCAAGAAAAGTAAATTCTTTAATGACTTGTTCCTAAGCATCTATAAAATTAAGAAGAAATTTTTTTTAAAAAAGCAGAAAATAACAGCAACAGATCAGCCAGAGATCCATCTCAGTGTGGAGAGATGCTCTAAAAAAATTGGGAATCCAGAAAGTAATGAGCCTTATTTTTCCCTCAGTATGCAAGGATGACTGCCTCTCAAAACAAGCCCAAGAACTACTCGTGTTCTACGGGCAAGTTTGTGATTTAGGGAACCAAAGACATCCGTAGATGGTGGCAGGTTTATTCAGTCAAACTATACATTCAAAGATGGAGAAGATCAGAGTGGAAGAAACACAATGCCAACATAAGGTGGTGTGGTGGTATTGTGTTCCCCAAAATATTGTGTACTCTAATAAATTTATCTGGGGTCAGAGAACAGACAGCCACTAAATACAAAGGCTAGAAAATGGTGGCACTCACACCTTTAATCCTAGTGTTCCAGAGATAGAAATCCCTCTGGATCTCTGTGAGTTCAAGGCCACATTGGAAATAGCCAAGCATGGTGACACACACCTTTAATCCCAGAAAGCCAGCCTTTAATCCCAGGGAGTGGTGGTAGAAAGCAGAAAGATATATAAGGCGTGAGGACCAGAAACTAGAAGCATTTGGCTGGTTAAGCATGTGGCTGGTTAAGCTTCAGGCTTTTGAGCAGTAATTCAGCTGAGACCCATTCCGGATGAGGACTCAGAGGCCTCCAGTCTGAGGAGACAAGACCAGCTGAGGATCTGGCGAGGTGAGATAGCTGTGGCTTGTTCTGTCTCTCTGATCTACCAGCATGGACCCCAAAAACTCGCCTCAGGTTTGATTTTATTAATAAGAACTTTTAAGATTCCTGCTACAAGGTGGGGTAGAAATATGCAGATAAATGCAGAATGTTCTTGTTTTGGGTGACTAGGAAGTACATTAATTAAACAAGGGTGTGGTCATCTATCAATGTACTTGGACTCTTAATTGAAATCTCAAGAAAGATGTGTCCTTAAAAGTTTGAGGGAGGCCTTGTGGTCTAAAGACAATCAGTATTGGTAGGGCTGGCATATGCTGTTAGGAAGTGTAAATAAGTCTCTGAGGAGGGAATAGCTGTATTACAGGATTCTAGCTAGAATCTTGTTAAGGAATGGGTATCAGGGGACTAGCCTGAGTACTCCTGTAGCAACTTGAAAGCCCTGATTAGTAATCACTCTGACTCATCCCTGTACTGGCACCGTACTGTAGCTGGTTTGAGGAAGAAGAGAAGAGCCATGACTACAAAGCATGGCTTCCAAAACCAGGGAAGCCATCACCCTATGTAGAGGATAATACCACTGGAAACTAAGGCAAGAAAGATAGTGGGACAAGAGCTGTATGACAAAGATAGTCCAGGAGCAGAGGAGATAATGACTGAGACCTCCAGGAATAACTCGTTTTTTCAAGGTCACAGTACGTTGTCTTAAGATTTCATGACATTGAATTTATTATATAATATAAAATCTACAGTAATAAATCAGATAAGTAATATATGATGGTGTAATAACACAGACATACATTTGCAACTATTTTTATCACTGGTTATCAATTCTTGTAAAATAATTAAATGGCCAGTGAGTATTAAAACTAATTAGTGGAAACAACTAGAAGTTAATTGAAGATCAATATAGAGTCAAATATTCGAAATATTAGACATTTTAAACTATGAACTAAGTTGACCTTTAAGAAAACAAGCCTCATACTGTCAAAGTTTATACCAAAGACAACTCATGTAGAAAAATGCCAATAATAGAATTCTCACTTTTGTGGAAGGTTGAATTGGGTCAGTAATGACAGAAGAAAAAGGAAAAGAAATTCAAAATATATAGTTCCTGCCATGTGCTGAGTACTTTCCATTTCCTGATGGGAAACATTCTTTTCCTAGTTTTACCAATATCAGCTAAGGCATAGAAAGTGGAAAGTTTTTTGTCAAATCCATTACTGCCAGTCAGACACAATTTTCTTTCTCTTCTGTCTTAATTCCAAAGTCCCTCACATTTCATCTACATACACAGCATCCCATAATAAAGAATGCAATTCCCAGTGTTCTTTGTAACTTCCACCAAGCTCTAGCCAATCTCTAAGAGGGAATGTTAGAGAGAAAGAGATGTTTCAATGGTTAAGCAAGCTTGCTGCTCTTGCAGAGGCTGCAAGATGGGTTCCCAGTACCCATGTCAGGTGACTCACAGCCATCTGTACCTTCACACTTATTTATACTCAGCACTTGTGACCACTGGTTCATTGTTATTTCAATATAAAGAATGTGTATGTGTGTCTGCACACACACACACACACACACACACACACACACACACACACACATGTATATATGTCAGCAACCTCCACAGCAAATGTCTGTGCTGAAATTCTTAATTTTAAGGTGATAAGGGTATTCAATCAGGCCCCTTTCCACTTCCCATGTCACTGTAACTTTCCTTTTCTAACTACTCTTCCTCAGGGTTTTTTTTTTTTTCAGTCTTCTGGGGGTTTTCCTAAGGTGCTAATATGGTCTTTTGACATCTTCCTAAAAATCATGCAACAAAATACAATACAACCAAGTTGATGGGTATCACTTCTCTACAAGATCCTACCAAAGGAGACTGTAGGATACTGTCCCCTTTCCACCTTTGCTACAGACCAATGGTAGGACTCCATCTGGCAGTAAACAAGGTTCTTCAATTTAGCATATACAGAGGAGTAGTCCTTACATTATCCATGTAAATGGTTAGGAAAGTGTTCCTTTCCTAATAGAACCTTGAGGTGAGATGACATCCCAACATTTTGACTGAGATTGGTGAGGGATCCTGAAGAAAAGGAGTAAATCAGCTCTACCTAGCTATATAACTGACGAGAGAGAAAGACAAAGGTTCTGTTTCAAGCTACTAATTTTTGGGATAGTTTCATGGCAATAAATAAATAGCATTACTAGTAACTCTCTAAAGTATTTGATTATTTAAATCTCTTGGCTATAACATGCCATCTTGTGTTCCTGAATTTCTGATTGAAAATGTCATCTAAGTAAAGTCTGTATTTCTGTCAGCTGGCAGAAGGTGTGCCCAATATCTGTAAGGAAAAGAGGTAAAAGAATATAAACAAATGAAATGTACTGTATTTATCTCTTCTGCCTTGGAAAAGTAATTGTATATTAAATAAAAACATGGTAAATAAAAGTATCACTTCAAAAATTCTATACTCCTTATTTTAGTCCAAATAAAAACAAATATTTAAAACACTACCCAAGAGAGTTACATAACCCAAAATTATACAAACAGACATTCTGAGGCACAGTCTCAACAATACCCTATTTGAGAGTTAAATGAGCCAAAAAATAGCTGAGCTAGTAAAGATGCTTACCTCCAAGACTAAGGACCTAGTTTGACCATCAGAGACTACATAGTAGAAGAAAACCTACTCCATAAGATTTCTTCTGACCTCTACATGCGTGCAATGTACAACTACACCCACATATATACTTCACATAGAAATGGATGATGGATAATAACAATGGTGAAGATATAAAGAAGATAGATAGATGATAGATAGATAGATAGATAGATAGATAGATAGATAGATAGAGATGGTAGGCAGATAGATAGATAAATAGAAAAAAATGAAAAAATGTGTGAAGTTACATTTGCCACATTTATTTCAGACCAGCTATCTTCAAATTCAGAGATTACCAACAACATACTTGAGTGCAGTAATTCTCTAAGAAGACGTAGGTTAGGTAGAATGGTCATATTTAACTAAGTTGTCACAGACCATGGATACAAAGATAAGCAGCCATATGGAGGACGTGGAACCCTAGGATTTGGAAAAAGAAAAAAAAAAAGAGACCAACCCAAGCATGACTTTCATGCTGTACTTTCTGCAGTGAGCAGCAGAATCTCTTGACTCTGACATAGAAGCATCACACCTCTGATAACACTCAGGCAATAGTAGCATGCTACCTTGTGTTCAGTTTAAATCTCAAATATCAGGTCTTCCATCATCACTAACTCTAGTTAGTACAATTCCAGCCATTAACCAAATAAAACATAATCTCTGAGTTCATGAAGATTGGATTTGAATTGGAGTTTTGGACATCATGCTTAAATCTTATTTATTTATATGGATATATAGACAATGCACTTCTTTTTACTCACTTCTAACTCGCTCTGCAGCAGATTTTCTGCAGACCAACCCATTGATAAAAGCAAATCTTTTAAAAGTCATTAATGGCTTCAAGTCAACCAGTCTAATAACTTATGCTAATTTTCATCTTATTTGATCTTGACAAAAAACATGTTGCTCTTTCGGTTCTTAAAATCTCAGCTAACCCAGGAAATGCTTAGAGGCTTCAAGGAAATCAGTACTATAATTTCATGCTTTTGAAGTCTAATTCACTACAACTGGTATTAATAAAAGCATATATCGATGCATGTGTTTTGATGTCAATTTAGGTGTGAAAAGTAACTGTAAATAACAGATTCTTCTTCCCTATGTTATTTTAGATTTGGGTTAGATAAGTGAGGTACTTACTTGAGTGAAAGAGCCAAAGATCTTAGAAGACTGTGATGGGAAGACTATTCTTTCTACTGTTAATACCAAACTACAGCAGCTTCAAGTCAACCATTAAGCTCTACTAATTTGTCTAATTCAAATGACCTCTTATTTAAAATCCTAATTCCTTGACCAGACTTATAAACATTCAGGAACTTGACTCCAGTTTTGGTCTGACTAGCCATGAATGGTTTTCATGGTTAGAGAATGCCCTCCTCTTGACTTTTACATTTTCCATGTCTGTAAACTTAAATGTCTATCAATAATCCCTTCTACCCAGAATATTTGTGTTGCTCTTGTTTTAGATGTCCCTCATTGGTATTTATGCAATACTAAAAATTCAATGACTTTCCTTAGAAGATAGGTCATATTCAAGGATTGCAAGTTGGACATTCTTTTAAATAATCTTTAGAACTAAAGGCGAGGGACTGATTCAAGAATATGTGTGTATCTCTGAGATATTTACAAATAAAATATATCACTGAGAGAGAACTACACATATAATAAACTAACATGTAATCCTAAGAGTGTTCTACAACAGTCATAGACTCAGCCTTATGCTACAGTGTGAACAATGCCTCCCCTCTCACTTAAATGTATATGGTGAAACCAATACTCCAGGACTGTATTGTAGTCTATAGAAAGTTATTATGGCTAATTTGGTGCATAATTATAAACAGCTAATCTGATAGAACTATTACCAATGTCTTTGCCTAGAAAGAAGACAGATTCTTTTTTTTTCTCTCTTCCTATCATGTGAAGAATGTCCTCAAATGAAGAGATCCCTCACCAGACCCTAGCAATGCAAGAACACTGGTCTCACCCATTTGAGTACTTTCAGATTATTGAGCTCTCACACAGTAATGGATCCTTCCTTATTCTATCTTACTACTTAAGTTTTTAGAGCTTTAAATATTCTTTATGGAGAACAGAAACAAAATATAAGTCCAATTCAATTTTTATCTCCTAGGACTCAATAGTTTACAAACTGTCCAGAAACAGCATTTTCTAGTCCCCCAACTTCCTACACAATAATACTAAGAAAAGGTAGTTCAAATCTGGACCACTTCATTGTTGCTTCTACTTAGCTCAAACTGTCTGCGCTCCGCTCCCTTCTACACATTAAAACTCATGGGTGTATTCATTTCTTTTCATTATCAATAAGTAAATACAACATGTACTGAATTAAAATTCATCTAACATTTTCTTTATAAGATAAAATAATTTTCATATTCTAAGAGATCATTTATTATGTATTGAGAATTAAAATTTCTCTCTAAAAAAGTTTTCATTTTAAAAATATTAACCAGTTCTTTTATTTTCATAGGTCTCATTATCTTTGATTTTATTTACCTATCATATTTTCATTTATTTATTTATCCATTTATTATTTGAGACCTGTTTTGTGTGGCCAAGCATGGTATTAAATTTGCTCAGTAGATGAGGACCAAAAAAGTCCTGGGATTACAAGTTATGCATTTTCACCACGTCATTAATTATGGTGACATAGAAAAACTAATTAATTAAATTTCCAACAGAATTCTAATTTATAGACCAATTCCTGGCAACCTCTCTTGCTTTCTTTCCTCTGTCGGCTGTGACTTCACACTCTGTACTTTACTTTCACACCCTGGCTCACTCATCAGCACCTCCTCAGGACAGAATGTCCTTTGCATAGACCTGCCACATAAATTTTCTACCCTTGGTTTGCTGGTTTCCTGCATACTAATATATCAATCACAAATCTTTATAGCAAAACTGTGAAAATAAGTTCATAGTCCAAGAAATCTAGATATTGTTTGCTCAGTTTATATCAAATTATATGGACTAGTGTTGATATTAAACAATTAGTCAGTGGAGTGTGACATATCATCATAGGCCTTCCTTAGCACCAAATACCCTTCTTTCCACTGCACTCTTCTGGCCATGAGATTCCATGCTTCCTCACTTTCAGACTTCCCACATGCAACCTTCTGTGTCTGGAATCCACTACATTTATCCATTTCATCCTTGCCCTCTCCAGTGTATTTCAAAAAAAAAATGATACTTTGAGCTCTAGAGATTCTATCTCCTCCCTGGTACACTACGTGACCCAATCTGGACAACTTCTCTAAACCTTCATGCTTCATCAAAAAAAAAAAAATCTGACTTATGTTTACTGGTTCTCTTACCTGTTTGTATATTGTTTGTAGTCTTTTGGAAAGGTATACTAAACATGAACAGGATAGGGACATAAAAGTTTTCTTTACTCTTTAGGGAAATCCAATTCTTTTAAGTAAAGAAATATTAAATGTTTACTAAATGAAGTACTGCATTATTGAAGGATGATGAGTTCACTAAGTCATAAATGTCTGTGGAAGGAATTCCACTGCTTTTAAATTACCCTAATCCTGCACATGAGAAAGCCATGTGGACAATGCAGTATGTAACTAACGCCAACAAGAATCATAATTCATACCTACAGTTTCTGTTCTATCATCAGAACAGCTGTTCCTTGTCTCTCAAATCATTCATTTACTTCTTTGTCCTGTATGTTTATATTTTTTCAATAGTTAATTTTTCATTCTTTGTGAATTGAAGTTAGCCTTATCTTGTCCACAGAGTGATATTTCCCTTATACTTAATTTCTGTTTGTCTCAGATTTGATAATTTGATTATACTTTGCTTTTACTTTTTTACATGTAGATGAAACTAGTGTATACCATCATCCACATATAAATATTTGCATATCTGGACATCTTAATTTGATTACAATTTTTTAAGAGATAGATTATAGACTGTCTCTGAATTCTTAACAACATTGTAGATAATATTTTGCATATAATGGGCATCATACTTGAATGATTGAATCATATACTGAATTGCATTTTCATATCGACACTCAAATACTAAAAATTATGTTATTAGCCTTTGTCAAATTTCCTGAAGGCAATTGTGTAGCCTTGAATACTTTTCAGTCAATTGCATATTGAATATCCCTAGTGGCTTGAGTCAATTAACTCTATTACTGGCATAACCAAAACAGATTCAAGGATATAACTATTACACCGGAATAACTGGACTCATTAAAGACACTGTTCTTCTCTTTAGCCTTTACCATGAAGCAAGCCGGAAAGCACCACGTAGTACTTAAAGTCAAGGAGCTGATATTCACTGTGCTGGACAGACTGCAAGGTTGTCTGGGTTGTATCCAAGAAGTACGAATTCGTGCCTAGATCATGGAATCAGGACACCGGGGTTGTGCTTCTGTGTCCAACATTTAGTAAAATCAAATAGAATGAAGCATTGAAATATGAAATTCAATGGTTCAGCTAAATCAATGTTCAAGTTGGCAATTTGTTCTATGCAGCCTGTTCAGAATTGAGGAATTTGAAATTGTCTAGACCATACTTCAGACAGTGAGCCACAAATTCCAACTTAGGGGCGATTCTGTGGTTGCATAACTGAAATAAATTTCTTCTCCCAGAGTCAAAGAAGAAAAGTATTATAATAATAAATATCTATTAATGTCAGAACTCATCATATAAGTTTACCCATAACCATATATTGTGACAGACACCCAGATGCAAAGGGTACTAAAACCTGTAAGTGCAATCCCACAGAGTACTTAAAACAACTAATTAACAGGTATATTTATTTATTTATTATATTTATTATATAATTTATTATTATATTTATTATTATATTTATTATACAGCCATGGTTAATCAACTATATACCAACTCTTAAATGCTGCATTAAACTGAAAATAATATTAGTTTACCAAGAGTAGTCATATTTGCTTATCGAATTATTATTTTTACAAATGAATGACAACTTAGTCTAAAAATAGGCACCCATAATTTTATATATAATATATAAGGGTATATATTATATATATAATTCTATGAAGATGATGCAAAGAATGTACTAATTTCTTTTTTAATATTATTATTTTATTATATTATATCACATGAACAGTTAAAATAATTCTTTTATGTAACTCATTAAATATAGTTACCTTTAATAAGTCAGAAAAGAGTATGCCCATGACATTAAGTGTTATATTCAGATTACTTTACCACAACAGTTCGAAAAAGTGCCACAGAATTAGTAAGACCTGACTAAAAAATAAAAAGTATATTGAAGCATTATTTTCCAGTAGAAGAACACATCATTGGGATTCTTCTTGCTTTGCTAAGAAAAAAATTGTAAACAATAATTTACCCAAAGAAGTAAGCTCAAATTGCATATATATGTGCAAAATGTATATATTATATATATTATAAAATATATTTTATATATGAATTTTGTACACATACATTTATATATATAAAGGTCTATGTGAATAATTGAATTTTGTTAGACTATGCTAATAAACTATGCTGTAATTCAATGACAAATTGAATGAAATTATTTTACTACCCTTTTCAACATGAAGTAGTCTGATTACATGACCATGTATATTTGAAGCTGTACATGGAATAGGCAAAGAAAACATAATATTTTCTCTATGATATTGACTATATTTATTTAATTTCTCAAAATCGCACCACAGAAGGAAACACTGTCTTCAATGACCTTTTTTCCCCATTTACTTTCAATAGTAGAACAGTTAGGACAGAGTCTCCTTCCAAGAAGCATTACTTAATGACTTTTAAAAATAGAAAGAAAAAATAACTGTCTAGTAAGAATTGTTTGCTAATATGCAGTGTGCATTAGAAAAAAAATAATGCTGAAATGTTGAGTAAAAGTCTTAGTACACCCATTATTAGAACATGAACTGTAAGTTCCCATTCAAAAAACAATTTTGTTCCTTTCACTCAAGAGGAAAATTGTTGCAGTTGAAGACTCTGGTAAATTGACAGTTATGAAACAAAAATACTGACATGCTAAACTTATTAATAGGATTAGTTTATTTCATTTTATTAGAGTAAGGAAAATATAATTGTAAATTATCTGAGATTGTGGCCATATGTTATTGATCAAAACTTCATTGGACACTGGATGATATGGAAGCTAATTTCAAAGTTTCGTCAGGCTAAACCCAGCCATTCCTTTCCTCCTTCCTTTTTGGTTCCTAGACAATTTTCCAAGAACAAAAGATTTCAGAAGAAAAGTTCTGGGTTCATTTCTAGGCTTTAATTTTTATAATCTTGAGCAAATGACTTATTTCTCTGAAGGTAACTTCTCTTCTACTAAGAACTAATTTATTCACATTGTAAATAATGTATTTATAAGAACTGCGACCTGTTGCAAGCAAACAGAATCTATTCCTAGTCTCCAAACAGTTCCTGTCAATATGGAACTTCTGGAGTCTGGCCTTTGTTCTCCATGTTCATATTAGCTTTCAGGTGTTCTCAGCTCTGACAGCTCTAGCATTGTGTACAGCATTCTCACTAATTTATCCACATTTTTCAAATTCCTCCCACAAACCCATTTCATATGCTTTCTAACCACAATTTTAAAATCTCTTAAATGCACCCTCCTTGGCCTCAATATGAAGCATACTCCCTTTCCAGCCAAACTGAATATTGTAACATTTTTTCTGTTCTGCTTCTTTGATCCTGATTTACATGTAAATTTGGCCAAATATGGACAGTTATAACCTCACTACTGCCAGAATACTATGATTTCTTGACATTTCCTATGACAAAGTCATTAGTTTGTTGCCTTCAAACTCTGCCTCACTCAAATTCAAAGGACACAAACAAAATGTTGGTAAGTTCATTGCCATAATTTAATGAAAATGGTGCCTAGTATTTGAGGAGACTAAGAATTGTTATTTGCATTCAAAACCCTGTAAGTCTGGCTTTTATTCCCTACAATGACATACGTGTTGGGTGCTCTGAGCCCCCAAAAGTGTTAGCTTTGCTTATAGCATTCCAAACCTTTTCTCACTATCTTCTCCAAACTTTTCAAACTCCCTCCTCAAACTCCTGTCTAAGGTTTTTGATGCATAGCCCCACTTTTTGTTACCAAATTTTGTAGTAACTTATGTTACTGTAGAACCACAACTAAGTAACAGAACTTAAAGAAGAAAATTTGGCTCGTATTGAAAGGTTTCATTGTAAGCTAGGCTGTCTAATTTAGGCCCAATAATAGCTAACTTTGATTATCATCTTGACATAACCAAGAATCAGAGGAGAAAAGAATTTCAAGGACAGGTTGTTCCTATCGAATTGGCCTGTAGGAATATCTGTGGGAGGCCATATTAAGCTAATTAATGTGCAAAACCACAACCAACTATGGTGGTACCATCCCCTAAACAGGTGGTCCTGAACTGTGTTAAAGTGGAGAAATCAAGCTGAGTGTAAGAAAGCAAGCAACCAACCAAAGCTATATGCATGCATTTCTCTCTGCTCTTGACTTCTGATGTGTTATGACTAGAGTTTGAAGTTTCTATCTTGATTTTGCAACAGTAATGAACTTTAACCAGAACTGTAAGATGAAATAACCTCCTTTTGCTCCCAAATAGTTTTTTGTGTGGCTGTTTCATCATAGCAACAGATAGCAAACTAGGACAGGTCTATAACAAGGCAGAGACATAATGATAGAAAGATGTAGGACATAGTGAAAGAAAATGGTTGCACTTTGTGGTAGCTGGGAAGCAGAGAGACAGGAACAATAGACAAGCATATCTGCAAAGGCATGTCACCAGTGGCTTAACTTTCTCCAACAAGACCCTACTTTCTGATATCTCATTCCACTATTAATTCACCAATGGGTTGGCTTACAAACAAAATTAGTGTCATTTTAATCCAGAAATCTCTTCACATTGCCTTTGGGACTAACCTCTCAATGAATGGGTCATTTGAGACCTACTTTATATGCCTGGTGTTCACAGAGGTCAGATGAGAATTTCAGATCCCCTAGAACTTAAGTTATGGATGATTGTGAATCACTATGAAGGAACTGAACCCAAGTTATCTGCCAAAGCATTATTTCTAACTGCTGTGCTATCTTTCCAGCCCCGATTTTTTTCTATTCTTTTAAATGTTACTTTAGTATTTCTGATTCCTTAGTTTCCATGAATTATTAGTAGCTTCTTAGTTGGGTTCTGGAGTTTGTGCCTAATTCCACTCTCCAAGCTGGAATTCTGTCTTGTGTGTGCTGTCCCAATTGCTGTGAATTCATATATGAATGCCCTGTTCTGTCCAGAAAGCATTGTTACTTCATAGTCATCTACCATCCCTGACATTTATAATCTCCCCACCACTTCTTCCACAATGGTTTCCAAACCTTGGGAGGATGGGTGTGATATAAATGTCTTACTTTGGCGCACGTATTTCATTGTCTTGTATACTCTGTAACTTGACAAGTTATGTGCCTCTATGTTAACTGCTATATACTGCAAAAGAAAGCCTCTCTGATGAGGGCTGACAGATACACTAATCAATAAGTATTGGGAGCTATTAGAATTATTAGAGAGCATTATAAGTCATTCAAGTCTGTTTAATATTATGTCCGTTTAGGAGACTAATAGTAGTCTGTTCTCCCCTAGGACCTATAACCTCTCTAGCCATAGGTTCTCGGGCCAATAGTGGTCCCAAGTATGGGTTTCAACTTGCAGATCAGACCCCAACTCTAATCAGAAAGTGGTTGGTTATTCTCATCCCACTATTTCTTGTCAGAATGATGATTGTTGTAACTCACAGAGTATCAGACTTTTTGTACATAGAAAACACAACAAAGAATGTAGACTTTAGAAAAAAATTCAGGGACAGAAAGAGCAAAAACAAAACTTTATGGAAGCAGAACTTGATAAATACAATATTCAGAATATGATATAAAATTCATATTCATATTTTAAAAAGTAATAACTTATTTTAAAAAATGAGAATATATTTCCTATCCACAAGAGATTAAAAAAGAAAAAGAACCAACAGGACATGTAGTTGAGGAAACCCAGATGCTGGATTTATTAGATTCACTTATCTATTCAAAATATGTATAAAGATGTGAAATGAGCCTGGTAGTGCAAACCTGTGGCCCCCAGTTACTCAGAGGACTGAAGCCATAAGACCTCAAATCCCAGCCCACTTGGATTAAAGAGAAACTCCAAGGCAAGTCTGAAGGACTTAATAAGACGTTGTGTGAAAAATTATAAGTAGACAAAGGTAATGAGGGTACCACTCAGTGGTGGAATACTTGCTTAGCATGTTTAAGCCCTTTGTACTACACACACACACACACACACACACACACACACACACAAAGGAAAGCTCATTAAAAATAAAATAATGCTTAAGAACAGTGTTTCAATGAAATGACAAATTAAGAAAAGAAATTTGAGAGGCAAGAATGAAAATTAAAATATGAAATATTAGCCGGGCGTTGGTGGCGCACGCCTTTAATCCCAGCACTCGGGAGGCAGAGCCAGGCGGATCTCTGTGAGTTCGAGGCCAGCCTGGGCTACCAAGTGAGCTCCAGGAAAGGCGCAAAGCTACACAGAGAAACCCTGTCTCGAAAAACCAAAAAAATAAAAAATAAAAAAATAAAATAAAATATGAAATATTACTACATAAGCACAATGACATATTTATCTTAGCAATAAAAAGACAGGGGGTTCATATCTAGACTAGAAAATAAAACTAAACAATAAGAAATCAAACAAGGCAATCAGTAAATGAGCAAATGAAATGAAAAGCCATTAAAAGATGAAATACAAATATCCAGTAAGCTTATTTAAAAAATGTCCAGTTTCACTAACCTCCAGAGAAATAAAAGCCAAACGTACACTAAGATTCCATCATACCCTAGTCAGAATAGTAGCCATGAAGGAAACAAATTTAAAAGGCTGGAAAATGCCAAAGGTTCCTGGAGATAAGAGGTGTCTGTATCTTGTTCCTTTGTCTCTCTGATTGTTCAGCATTTACCCCAATATCTGGTACTGGGTTTTTTAGTACAAGACCTTTTAACATTCGTGTTACAGATAAAGCTATGGACAAAATGTTTTCGGCAGCACTATTCACAATAGTTAAGCTGTGAAATAAGTACAGGTGCCTGGTAACAACTGAATATACAAAAAAATAGAATATATATACACAGTGCAATTTTTCAGCCACAAAAAAAATTGATGTTATTTGCAAGAAAATGTATACAACTCAATATAATCTTATTAAATGAGCTTACACAGTCTTACAAAGTCATTATAATGCTTTCCCTTGGTTATAATTGTACATATTATAAGATGCATAAAGTCATATATGTTACATGAAAATAGAAGGAAAACAATGAAAGGAATCAAAGAAAATCCATGGTAAGATAGAAGAGCATGAGAGAATATGATTACTATACAATATATAATTACATGAAAAATTAAATAATAAAACAGTTGTACTAAGCACAATATCCAAGATTCATCCATTTTGTCATATAGTAAAATCCCTTCCTTGTAGTTGTATGGTATACTTCTCAGGTGGCATAAATATTCCATATCACTTCTGCCTAATCACTTGTCGATGCAAATATATGTTGTTTCCATATTTTGGCTATTATGAATATTGATACAGAAACATAAGGTTACTGGAACCTTCTTAAAATCTTGATTTTAATTCATTGGATAAACCTTAAAGAGTGGGGTTGCTGTGTTATGCAGTAATGATAATTTTAAGTTTTGAATAACTGAGGTATGGCTTTGTATAGTTGCTAAAAGATTCTGTACTCCCATCAATAGTGTAGAAATTATCCCACTTCTGCTTCTTTGTGCCAAAATAATATATCATTTTTTTTCACTAGCCATCTTGAAAAGGATGATAGTTCATCATGATTTTCATTCCTGTTCCTCTGAAAACTATTGATGCCAAACATGGTTTTGATAGATTTGTTAGCCACTGGTATGTCATCATTGGCAATTTATTTTTCTGAGACCATTGTAATGAGTTTTTAGATTTATTGTTTTTACTTGTTTTTTATTACTAGTCTTTAGTTATTTACATACTTTATTGATTAACCCCTATTCTGGTATATAACTTGAAATGTATGTCCTTTTTTGTTATTATTCTTATCTCTCATTGCAAAGAACTGAAAGCATTGGGATCCTTACCTTGTTCCTAGTCTTAGAAGAAAGATTCCAGTTATACTGGTGAGTATAACAATAAGTTTAGGCTTGTAATATTAGGGCTCTATTATGTTAAGGTAACTTCTTCCAATTCCTATTTTGTTGAAAAATTATTTTATCATGAAATTTAATTAAGTATTGTCAGGAATTTTTGTTAAATTGATTGATACAATCAGATTTTTAAACTTCTATTTTGCTAATGCAGCATATTATCTCATTTTTCACATGTTGAAATGTACTTGTATTCCAGGAATAACTCTCCCTTAGTCATAGTGTATGATCCCTCTAGTGGTCTGGTGTGGTGATATTTTATTTGTGCAGAAATGTGGTGATATTTTATTTGTGCTTTAATAACGTTTGCCTGGAGATCAGAGGAAATAGCAAGCCATTTTAAGTAAACAAAGAAGTCAGGCAGTGTAGCACACGCCCTTAATCCTATCACTTAGCAGGCAGGATCTCTGTGTGTTCAAGGCCACACTAGGGAACAGAGCCAAGTGTGGTGACACATGCCTTTCTTCCCAGTACCAACCATAGAGGCCTGGAGGTCTGTGCAGACAGTCAAACAGTGACAGAGCTGCATAGGAAGAGGAAGTGAGGTAGTTGGACTAAGACAGCCAATGAGAAAACAGCAGGACAGCAAGGCAATAAAGGTGTGGGTAGATGGAAGTAACACATATTTGGAAGCTGCAGAGTTAGTAAGGTAAGGTTGGTGGCTCTCCCTATTTCCTGATAAGGCTTTCACCCCTATATTTGGCTTCTTATTTTTTATTTAATAAGACCTTTAAAGACTCATGCTATAGTCTGGTAGCTTTTTTGCTTTTGTTTTTGGTTTGTGTTTTGTTGTTTGTTTGTTTGTTGGTTGGTTGGTTTGTTTTCTCTTGCTAATATTTTGTTGAGGATCTTAAATTAAAATTCATGGGAAAAAAGTGGTAATTTTTTTGCTGTAGTGTCGGAGTTGGTGTGACTATAATGCTAGCCTTGTAAAGTGAGTGTGGAAGTGTTTTCTCCATGTTTTCTGAAAGAAATTGAAAAGGATTGACTTGAATTTCCCTTTAAATGTTTGGTTGAATTCAAAAGTGAAGCAAGTCAGGCTGGAGAGACAGCTCAGTGGTTAAGAGCACTGACTGTTCTTCCAGAAGACCCAGGTTCAGTTCCCAGCGCCCACACATCAGCTTACAACTGTCTGTAATTCCAGTTCCAGGGGACCTGACAACCATGGCAAAACACCAATGCATGAAAAACAAAAATCCAAAAAATCAAAATGTCTTTGATCCCAGCACTTGGGAGGCAGAGGCAGGGGATCTCTGTGAGTTAGAGGCTAGCCTGATCTACAGAGTGAGTTCCAGGACAGCCAGGATGGTTTCACAGAGAAACCCTGTCTCAAAAAACAAAAAACAAACAAAAAAAAGTCAAGTAAGTCATCATGGATTTTATTCCATTGAGAGGTTTGTATTACTAACGCAAGTCCATATTACCTAAAGATCTTTCAGACTTTCTAGTTCTTCATTATTTAGACTGTGAAAGTTATGTTTTTAGAATTATTCATCTATTCCTCTAGGTTGTCTAATGTGTGGATGTATAATATAGTTTATTGTATTCCCCTGAACCTTTAATTCCCATGGTTTCTGTTGTAATATCTCTTTGATTTTATTGATTTCAACCTTTATTCCTTCCTTTTGTCTCCTTGTTGGCTCCTTTTTTTAAAATTTCACATGCAGTTTTTTTTATATTTTTTTAATTTTATTTTACAATACTATTCAGTTCTACATAATAGCCACAGATTCCCTTGTTCTCTCCCTTCCTGTCCCCTCCCCTTCCCCCCCAGCCCACCCTCCATTTCCATCTCCTCCAGATCAAGGTCTCCTCCAAGGACTGGGATCGACCTGATAGACTCAGTCCAGGCAGGTCCAGTCTCCTCCTCCCAGATTGAGCCAAGCGTCCCTGCATAAGTCCCAGGTTTCAAACAGCTAACTCATGCAATGAGCCCAGGACCTGGTACCACTGCCTAGATGCCTCCAAAACAGAACAAGCCAATCAACTGTCTCACCTATTCAGAAGGCCTGATCGAGTTGGGGGCCCCTCAGCCTTTGGTTCATAGTTCATGTGTTTCCATTCGTTTGGTTATTTGCCCCTGTGCTTTATCCAACCTTGGTTTCAACAATTCTCGCTCATATAAACCCTCCTCTTTCTCACTAATTAGACTCCCAGCGCTCCACCAGGGGCCTAGCCGTGGATGTCTGCATCCAGATTCCTCAGTTCTTGGATGGGGTTTCTGGCACAACTATTAGGGTATTTGGCCATCCCATCACAAGAGTAGGTCAGTCCCAGCTGTCTCTCAACCATTGCCAGCAGTCTTTTGTGGGGGTATCTTTGTGGATTTCTGTGGGCCTCTTTAGCTCTTTGTTTCTTCCTTTTCTCATGTGGTCTTCATTTACCATGGTCTCCTATTCCTTGTTCTCCCTCTCTGTTCTTGATCCAGCTGGGATCCCCCAACCTCTTTCCCTCGACCCTTGCCCTTCATTGCTCCCACTCATGTCCAGGCTGTTCATGTAGATCTCAGCCATTTCTCCATGTCTTTCTTGGGGTCCTGTTTTCCAGGTAGCCTCACTGGTGATGTGAGTAGCAGTCCAGTCATCCTTGTTGCACATCTAGCATCCTCCTATGAGTGAGTACATACCATATTTGTCTTTCTGAGTCTGGGTTACCTCACTCAGGATGATTTTTTTCTAGATCCATCCATTTGCCTGCAAACCTCATGATGTCATTGTTTTTCTCTGCTGAGTAGTATTCCATTGTGTATATGTGCCACAATTTATTTATCCATTCTTCAGTTGAAGGGCATCTAGGTTGTTTCCAGGTTTTGGCTATTACAAACAATGCTGATATGAACATAGCTGAGCAAGTGCTCTTGTGGTATGATTGAGCATTTCTTGGGTATATGCCCAGGAGTGGTATAGCTGGATCTTGGGTGAGATTGATTCCCAATTTTCTAAGAAAGCGCCATATTGATTTCCAAAGTGGTTGTACAAGCTTGCATTCCCCCCAGCAGTGGAGGAGAGTTCCCCTAGTTCCACATCCTCTCCAGCATAAAGTGTCTTCAGTGTTTTTGATCTTAGCCATTCTGACAGGCATAAGGTGGTATCTCAGAGTTGTTTTGATTTGCATTTCCTTGATGATTAGGGATGTTGAGCAATTCCTTAAATGTCTTTCAGCCATTTGAGTTTCCTCTGTTGAGAATTCTCTGTTTAGTTCTAAAGCCCATTTCTCAATTGGACTGCTAGTCGTTTTGATGTCTAATTTTTTGAGTTCCTTATATATTCTGGATATCAGTCCTTTGTCAGATGTGGGGTTGGTGAAGATCTTTTCCCATTCTGTAGGCTGTCACTTTGCCTTGTTGACCATATCCTTTGCTCTACAAAAGCTTCTCAGTTTCAAGAGGTCCCATTGATTGATTGTTTCTCTCAGTGTCTGTGCTACTGGTGTTATATTTAGGAAGTGATCTCCTATGCCAATACATTCAAGACTCCTTCCTACTTTCTCTTCTAGCAGGTTCAGAGTAGCTGGATTTATGTTGAGGTCCTTGATCCACTTGGACTTAAGTTTTGTGCACAGTGACAGATATGGATCTATTTGCAGCCTTCTACACGTTGATATCCAGTTATGCCAGCACCATTTGTTAAAGATGCTTTCTTTTTTCCATTGTATCCTTTTGGCTTCTTTGTCAAAAATTATATGTTCATAGGTATGTGGGTTAATGTCAGGATCTTCAATTCGATTCCATTGGTCCACATGTCAGTTTTTATGCCAGTACCAAGCTGTTTTTATTACTGTAGCTCTATAGTAGAGCTTGAAGTCAGGGATTGTGATGCCTCCAGAAGTTGTTTTATTGTACAGGATTCTTTTGGCTGTCCTGGGTTTTTTGTTTTTCCATATGAAGTTGAGTATTGTTCTTTCCAGGTCTGTGAAGAATTGTGTTGGTATTTTGATGGGGATTGCATTGAATCTATAGATTGGTTTTGGAAAAATTGCCATTTTTACTATGTTGGTCCTGCCTATCCATGAGCATGGGAGATCTTTCCACTTTCTGACATCTTCAATTTCTTTTTTCAGGGACTTAAAGTTCTTGTCATATAGGTCCTTCACTTGCTTGGCTAGTGTTACCCCAAGGTATTTTATGTCATTTGTGGCTATTGTAAAGGGTGATGTATCTCTAATTGCCTTCTCAGCTTCTTTGTTTATTGTATATAGGAGGGCTACTGATTTTTTTGACTTGATCTTGTATCCTGCTTTGTTGCTGAAGGTGTTTATAAGCTTTATCAGTTCCTGGGTGGAATCTTTGGGGTCACTCAAGTATACTATAATGTCATCTGCAAATATGGAAAGCTTGACTTCTTCCTTTCCAATTTGTATCCCCTTAATCTCCTTATGTTGTCTTATTGCTCTGGCTAGAATTTCGAGTACTATATTGAATAAGTATGGGGAGAGGACATCCTTGCCTCGTTCCTGATTTTAGTGGAATTGCTTTGAGTTTCTCTCCATTTAATTTGATGTTGGCTGTTGGCTTGCTGTAAATTGCCTTTATTATGTTTAGGTATGTTCCCTGTATTCCTGATCGCTCCAAGACTTTTATCATGAAGGGGTGTTGGATTTTGTCAAATGCCTTTTCTGCATCTAGTGAGATGATCATGTGGTTTTTTTTTTTTGAGTTTGTTTATATGGTGTATTACATTGATGGACTTTCGTATGTTGAACCACCCTTGCATCCCTGGGATGAAGCCTACTTGATCATGGTGGATAATTGTTCTGATGTGTTCTTGGAGTCTGCTTGCCAGTATTTTATTGAGTATTTTTGCATCAATGTTCATGAGGGAGATCAGTCTGTAGTTCTCTTTCTTTATTGTATCCTTGTTTGGTTTAGGAATCAGGGTAATTATAGCCTCATAGAAGGAGTTTGGAAATGTTCCTTCTGTTTCTATTATGTGGAACAATTTAGAGAGTATTGGTATTAACTCTTCTTTGAAGATCTGGTAGAATTCTGCGCTGAAACCATCTGGTCCTGGGCTTTTATTGGTTGGGAGACTTTTAATGACTGTTTCTATTTCCTTAGGGGTTATTGGACTACTTAAATAGTTTATCTGGTCTTGATTTAACTTAGGTATGTGGTACCTATCCAGAAAAATGTCCATTTCTTTTAGATTTTCCAGTTTTGTAGAGTAGAGGTTTTTGAAATATGACCTGATAATTCTCTGGATTTCCTCAATGTCTGTTGTTATGTCCCCCTTTTCATTTCTGATTTTGTTGATTTGGATTCTCTCTCTCTATCTTCTGGTTAGTTTGGATAAGGGCTTGTCTATCTTGTTGATTTTCTCAAAGAACCAACTCTTCGTTTCATTAATTTTTTGTATTATTCTCTTAGTTTCTATTTTATTAATTTCACCTCTCACTTTGATAATTTCCTGGCATCTATTCTTCCTGGGAGACTTTGCTTCTTCTTGTTCTAGAGCGTTCAGGTGTGCTGTCAAGTCACTAGTGTGAGATTTCTCCAACTTCTTTATGTGGGCATTTAGTACTATGAATTTCCCTCTTAGCACTGCTTTCATGGTGTCCCATAAGTTTGGGTATGTGGTGTCTTCATTTTCATTGATCTCTAGGAAGTCTATAATTTTTTTCTTTATTTCTTCCTTAACCCATTGATGATTCAGTTGAGCATTTTTCAGTTTCCATGAGATTGTAAGTTTTCTGTAGTTTTTGTTGTTGTTGAAATCTAGCTTTAAACCATGGTGGTCTGAAAGAACACAGGAGGTTATTCCAATTGTTTTGTATCTGTTGAGATTTGCTTTGTGGCCAAGTATGTGGTTGATTTTAGAGAAAGTTCCATGGGGTGCTGAGAAGAAGGTAAATTCTTTTTTGTTAGGATGGAATGTTCTGTAGATATCTATTAGGTCCAATTGGGTCATGACATCAGTTAAGTCCCTTATTTCTCTGTTAAGTTTTGATTTGGGACATCTGTCCAGTGGTGAAAGTGGGGTGTTGAGATCTCCCGCTAGTAATGTGTGGGGTTTTATATGTGGTTTAAGCTTTAGTAATGTTTCTTTTACATATATGGTTGCCCTTGTGTTTGGGGCATAAATGTTCAGAATTGAAACTTCATCTTGGTGGATCTTTCCTGTGATGAGTATGTAATGCCCTTCTTGATCTCTTTTGATTGATTTTAGTTTGAAGTCTATTTTGTTGGATATCAGGATGGCTAAACCCGCTTGTTTCTTAAGACCATTTGATTGGAAAGTCTTTTCCCAGCCTTTTATCTATCTTTGAATTTGAGATGTGTTTCTTGTATGCAGCAGAAAGATGGGTCCTGCTTTTGTATCCATTCTGTAAGCCTATGTCTTTTTATAGGTGAATTAATTCCGTTGATATTAAGGGATATTAATGACCAGTGATTGTTCATCCCTGTTATTTTTGGTGGTAGTGTGTGTGTACTTCTCTTCTTTGGGGTTTACTGCTGTGGCTTTATCTATTGTCTGTGTTTTCGAGTGTGTATCTGACTTCCTTCAGTTGGAATTTTCCTTCTAGTGCTTTCTGTAGGGCTGGGTTTGTGGATAGGTATTGTTTAAAACTGGCTTTGTCTTGGAATGTCTTGTTCCTTCCGTCTATGATGATTGAAAGTTTTGCTGGGTATATTAGTGTGGGCTGACATCCATGGTCTCTTAGTGTCTGCATTACATCTGTCCAGGTCCTTCTGGCTTTCAAAGTCTCCATTGAGAAATTGGGTGTTATTCTGGTGGGTTTGCCTTTATAGGTCACTTGGCCTTTTCCCTTTGCTGCTCTTAATATTCTTTCTTTATTCTGTACATTTAGTTGTTTAATTATTATGTGTCGAGGGGACTTTTTTGGGGGGTCTACTCTGTTTGGTGTTCTATAGGCTTCTTGTATCTTCATAGGCATTTCCTTCTTTAAGTTGGAAAAGTTTTCTTCTGTGATTTTGTTGAATATATTTTCTGTTCCTTTGAGTTGATATTCTTCACCTTCTTCTATCCCTATAATTCGTAGGTTTGGTCTTTTCATGGTGTCCCAAATTTCTTGGACATTTTGGTTCATGACTTTGTTGGCTTTAGTGTTTCCTTCGACTGATGAAACTATTTCTTCTACTTTATCTTCAATGCCAGAGATCCTCTCTTCCATCTCTTGCATTCTGTTGGTTATACTTGCATCTGAAGTTCCCGATCTTTTACTCAGATTTTCTGTTTCCAGCATTCCCTCTGTTTGTGTCTTCTTTATTTTTTCTATTTCCCTTTTCAGGTCTTGGACTGTTTCCTTTATTTGTTTCATTGCTTTTTCATGATTTTCTTTCAGTACTTTATCGTTTTCTTCCAGGACTTCATTGTTTTCTTCCAGGGCTTTATTGTTTTCTTCTAATTTGTTTGCCCTTTCCTCTAGTTTTTACAGCGTTCTTCCCATTTTTTTTTTTTTTTGTCTTTTCCTCTACACAAGTCTCTACCTTCTTCATGATATTATTCATAAGGCTGTTTTCTTCTGCTTCTTCCAATTTTTGATGTTCAGGTCTAGATGTTGTAGGCAGGCTAGGTTCTAGTGATGCTGTATTGCTCTTCATTTTGTTGTATGAACTTCTGCCTTGACGTCTGCCCATCTCCTTGTGGTTCGTTCTTGGTCTTATCAGTGTACTTGGTTCAGAAAGAGCTGACAGATTCAGGAAGTCTCTCTCTCTTGTCGAGATGGGAGCTCTCTTGTCCAAATGGGAACTCCGGGGCAGGATGGAAGCTCTTATCTGGACCGGAAGTCTGGGGCAGGATGGGAGCTTTTTTCCAGACAGGAAGTCCGGGGTAGGATGTGAGCTCTTATCCAGAAGGGAAGTCCAGGGCAAGATGGGAGCCCTCTCTGGCCCAGAAGGGAAGTCAGGGGCAGTGTTGGCTCTTTTTTTCTTTCTTTCGTCTGATTAACAGTTTGGGACTTTGGATTGTCCTTTCAAACAGACAACTCTAGGTTGTGTTTAGCTTTTCTTTGTGTTTCAGTTCTTCTGTTTTCTATCTTCCTATTCTAACATTTTCTTACCCTGTCCATTTCGTACACTGTCAATTTTGTGCTTCCTAGTCCCATGGGTATCAAGTTAGGTTTTCCAGTTTCTGTGTGTTTGTTGCTATGGATTCCATTCCTGATGTTACTTTCCTTTTCATTTGCATAATGCTTCTGTGCCTTTTAATAGCATGAAAGGCCATATACTAATGTTGTACAGTTGTGAATCTGTCGGAAGCTATAAATTGTTTGAATATATTTCTGTCCTTTCTCCCCCATTCTCCTCTGAATTCTTTCATAGTGTGTATGGAATCATCTGCTTGAATCCATGTCATCTCTAAGTCTCTTAATAAAACTTTTATAGTTTCATTTTTTGTTCTTTTTAGCCCTTCCCACCAACTTAATTGTTCACTATGTTTCTAGCCTTACATTATTTCTTCTGTGTTTTTTGTAATAACTATAATAAATTTTTTAGTTCAATTATTATATTTTTCAACTCTAAAGTCATTTTAATATATATATTAATTTTCATTGACACAAAGTAATTAAACATGGTTATGTAGTACAGTGTAATAATTATTATGTGTATATGCTGTTTAATGATCATATCAGATACTTATTATGTATCATTTATTTCCTTTGAGATGATTTGGAGTCATCTATATTAGTTATTTTGGAGTATGCAATCAATTATTTCAGATAACTGTAGTTATCTACTATCCTGTAGAAAGTTGGAAGTTGTTCTTCTTATCAGCTCCACCCTAGTGCCTATTTAACAATCTTCTTTCCAAACATTCTGAGGATTACACTTATCTGTGGTATAAGGATAGGTATTTAGAATGTAGTTATGGATCGTGCTGGTTTAGTAAAGCAGTGGTTGTAGGTTCTCCTCCATGACCTATGACTTCATCAGCCCTAGATAATTGGCTAGATTTCCAGGAACAGGCATGATCCTCTTGTTTAGAGGATCTTTTTATTTTTTTAATTCATCTGTTTATTTTGCATCTTGGCCACAGCCTCCCCACTCCATCCTCCCCTTCCTGTCTCTCTCCCCCATCCCCTCCACTCACCTTGCAATCTCCTCCTACTCCATCTCCATCCAGGAAAGGGCAGGTCTCCTATGAGTATCAATAAAACATAGCATATCAAGTTGCAGTAAGACTGAGCACCTCCGTGGCAAAGTGACCCAGTATGAGAAGTAGGGTCCCAAAAGCCAGTAAAAAAGTTAGAGACAGCCCCTGTTCCCACTGTTAGGAGTCCTGTAAGAGGGCCAAGCTATACAACTGTAACATACATACAGAGTTCTTAGGTCAATCTCATGCAGGCTCCTTGGTTGTTGGTTCTGCACAGAGGAATCTCCCAGGAGTCTATGGAGAGGATCCGAGCTTAGATGTAGCTAGAGTTTTCCTGCCTGGCCCACAGTCAGGATAAATCTCTCTCACCCTCCAGTCCCACAGCTGCTCAGACCCAACCAAGTAAATACAGAGACTTATATTGCTTACAAACTGTATGGCCATGGCAGGTTCTTGCTAACTGTTCTTATAGCTTAAGTTAATCCATTTCTATAAATCTATACCTTGCCACGTGGCTCGTGGCTTACTGGCGTCTTCACATGCTGCTTGTCATGGTGGCGGCTGGCAGTGTCTCTGATTCAGCCTTCCTCTTTCCAGAATTTTTCTCCTCCTTGTCCCACCTATACTTCCTCCTGCTTGACTATTGGCCAATCAGTGTTTTTTTACTAACCAATCAGAGCAACACATTTGCCATACAGAACATCCCACAGCACTTAGATGCCAAGCAATAGTGGATAAGTAGCTGTCTCCTCTGGCCAGATTGGTGCCTCAGAGAGGGAATCTTAAGTCCAAGTAGAGAACTGCTGTTTACCACCAAGGTACACATGCTCCTACAGCACCCCTAAAGATTATTGTGTGATGATGGTCATTGTCCTGGTCTATAGGAATATAGCTAGGTAAGACTATCAGTGGCTTCCCTTTTTGGAAGCTTGCATGATGCCTTGCAGTACCATGAAAGCTAGTCCCTGGGTAGGAGCCTTTTATGTCAGAACTAGAAACCTTCTCCATGCTCTGAGAACTAATAGTATAAACTAAACTTCCTTCCTTAATCAATCTTTTAATTTCCAAAAGTAAGTAAATGCATGAGAATTGCTTTTTTTGTCCCTTAATGGCTGACTTAACATGTTTCCCAGTTCAATCTGTGTATCTGCAAATAACAATATGTAATATTTTTAATTGCTGAATAATACCAACTTGTGTATATAAGTAAATATACCATATTTCGTTATTCATTCATCCATCAATGAAAAATAAGTTTATCCAATATATAGATAGTTGTAAAGAGTGCTACAATTAATAGAAGAATTTAAGTATCTCTAACACACTAATTTTAAATCCTTTGGGTTTGTATATCAAGTACTGTGATTACTAAAGTTTATGATAATTATATCTCTAGCTTTTTGAAAGGAATAGTGATATTGCCTTACAAAATGGCCATACTAAGTGTGCGTTCTCAGAGTGGATGTGTGAGCACCTCCATTTCCCCACATCTACACCATGCAGAGATATTCTGGCTTTCTGAGGACAGCCATTCTAAATATGAGAAGCTATCTTGTGGTTTCAATTTGCATTTCTGTAAGGATTAGCAATTGCCAACACGGCCTTGGCTCCTCTGGAAGAGCAGCACGCACTCTTAACCTCTGTGTCTCTCTCCAGCTCCAATTTATTATTTTAATTTTATTTATACCTTCTTGGTTTATTATTTTTTCACAAAAGTGACTTCTCAGTTTTTTCTTTCTAACATTGTTCTAACTTCCTGTTAAGGGATAATTGTAGATGACTGCATTGAGTTTGGGGCTCTTGAGTCCTATCCTCTCCCTTTTCTTAGTCTTGGCACCTACTGACTGTATTTTTGCATTCTGTTGGAAATATTCATAGTTGCTGTCGTAAGGAGTGGCAGTATTTAAAACCTTAGTATTTCTGACTTGTTTTATTTGGGCTTCTTCTGCAGGGATCAAAACTATGGTACTTTGAAGGAGGGTGTGGTGGAGGTAAAGGTAAAATTTCAGATCAACTTAAGTTCCATTAACACTCAAGGGACAGAAAGGATCATTTTTATTATTGAATATGGGTTGGGGGCGTTCTATTTCACCACTGATCACTAGCATATATTATTCTGGTGAGAAAGAGTAAGTGGGCTTTATTACTTTTTCTGGTATGTCCTTTATAATAAAACTGCAGAGGAGAATGTGGACAATGATGAAAATCCTAATTCTCCTCTGGGCTTTCCCTGGCAACCTTGTAAAGAAAATGGCAGTGTTATCTTCATTGCTGGATGAGCGTGAAAGCTCAAGCTTTTGAGGTGGTAATCCCTAACACCACTGTGGCTTTCCTGGCACCATTAGAAAGAAAGTAGGGTACTTCTCTTTACTGCTGGGTGGGTATGAAAGCTCAAATTCCCTTAGAAGTAATCCTTGATGCTAGTAAAGGTGCCAGGGCAGCTGATCAGCCTTAGCAGGAATGAAAATTACAGGTTCTGCTGAGCTTTCTCTGGTATCCCTCTTTTGTAAAAGTTTGGAGGACATTTTTACTTACGAGTAAGGCAAGAATGGAAGTCAAACCTTCCTACTTAGCCTTTGCCTACTAGAGTAGGGGCTAAGCACCACCATTATCTCTGGTATTTGGCCAGAGAATAGCAGACATTATACAAAAGTTTTCTTGTAAATACAGATACTATGATTTTTTGAGGATTTCTGAGGATTCTAACCCCCTTTATTTCTAAGTCTCATATACATGCAAGACAGAAGATTACGAGAACTCTCCACCGTGTCATTTTTAAGTCTAAATCTTAGCTAATCTGGCTTCTCCTCTGCACCTTGCAACCTTCTTGTGTGTATTTTGTAAATAGTGCCCTGGTTTTCGATTGTATTTCATAGAAATATGTCTACTCTGTCTGTCAGGAATATTTCTTTGAAAAATACTGATTTAAAAAAAATCATTCCTGGAGAAAGAAAATAACTAAATTTATACACAGTCGCACATATGTGATTTAAAATAAGGACATGAAGACAAAGAAATGATCTATGCAAGTATAAAAAGGATGGGATGGTTTTCCTAACATACTGTGATCACACAACAGAAATAAAAATTTTAAAAATCAGCCTAAGCTACTGTGATTCCAAATGCAAAAGTTGCCTCACTCTTTACCTCCAGATTCTGTACTCCTTCTTCAATTCTATCAGGAACATTCAAATTCCAGGTGTCACTTATCAACATTGGCCTATTACTCAAGAGATATTCAGTAATGATCTGTTTGTTCTGTGTTGATTTCATCTGCTTCAAGAGCTGTTCACACTGCTTCTAGTTTTTTCAATCAAGAAAAAGAAATATAAAAACCATTCCTGTAATATTGTGAATATGGAAATACATGAAACCAAAGTATCTTGTACAGATGCTAAATAGATCTTAAGGGAGTATGAAATTATCACTCTATTTTAAATCTTGAAATGTCTAATGATTGCTGCTATGGAGCTGGGCTAAACAATCTGTTCATGATGCGTGATGCTCCATGCTTTATTTCAGGAGTAGGATATGTGTTAAGTGAGATAGAAAAAAAATACCTTAAATGTATTTGCTCAGGTAAAAATAGACCCATTATAATGAAGAACAGACTTCATAGTAACTAGCTGCCACATAACAATCAAAGCTGGGGCCTGAAGAGATGGCTCAGTGGTTAAGGGCACTGGCTACTCTTGCAGAGGTCCTGAGTTCAATTCCCATCAACCACATGGTGACTCTCAACCACCTGTAATAAGATTTGGTGCCTTCTTCTGGTCTGCAGACATACATGCAGACAGAACACTGTATACATAATAAATAAATAAATAAATAAATAAATAAATAAATCTTTTTTTAAAAAATCAAAGCTGAGGCATCTCCCTATTGAACTACGAAGCTTTTTTTAATACGAATAATAACTTGTTAACATTTAGCTTCATATCCAAAGAAATGTGAAACTTTTCCTTCCTGTCCAAAGTCCACTAATTAAAAAATAACTGCATTGGCATTTTTAAGCATTTCTTTTACTACTGCAAACTTGCTTTAAGTAAGCGTTTGGCAGACCCAAAGCACATGGCCACAGCTTCAAGGATTTGTTCAGTAGATGTCATTACTACTTCAAAATGATGAGCATAATCCTTTAGTAAACAAAATGAGTTGCCACCATTACTTTTCTAATATAGACATGGTAAGGAGGGGGTCTGAAGCACACAGACTTAAGGCTAATTTTAGTGACCTAGGGACCAAAAAAACAAAGCCAAATTCTTCCACAAAAGAAGGCTAAAAATCAAAACTGTTTCTAATGTTAAAATGTGTCATGGAAAATGTCTAGAAAGTCTTTCAATAATTACTTTTGTTGATAATTTTATATGACTCTAATTATAAGACTGAACTAAAGCACAGAACTTTTCATTTAGTTAGTCCCTTGAGTGATATTGTGTGGTTTTCAAAACCACAGCTATAAGAAAAGGGAACCATTGGTATTTGTATTAGTATATTGTTCAACTTTATTCCATTACTAAAGACTAAATTTTGATAAAGTAGCATGTCATAATACAGTCACTATAGAAAGATACAAACTTAGGTTTGAACCACTGCCAGTGGCATAAGGTACCTTCTGAATCCTATTTTCCTTGGTAGTAAATTAAAGTAAGAGTGATTTAAAAAAAACAACTTGAAGTAGTTCTCAGGAAAACTCCAAAGACAGACAATAAATAAAAAATAAAAAATAAATAAATAAATAAATAAATAAAATACTTTTTTGAAAAGGTAAATTCACACCAAAGTAATAAAACTTTATAGAGCATATTATGTGCTTTACAGAGAATATTATGTGCTCATTCATTAAGCTAAAAGACAATCTGATGGTCTTTATTTGGAAATGAAAAGGCTTTGTATGTTGGTATAATACGGACCAAGGAAAGACTGTAGAAGGTTCACGGAGTGCCTGTTTTCATGTTTCTTAGAAACAGTGGCCCAAGAGAGATACAAGCTAAGATGTGAATAATGCGAGTGATGTGGTTGTGAACATGAAAGTTGTCAGGGAGCCAGACACTTCTGCATCTTGCACACCAAGTTACTGATCTGTGAGGGCCTCTCTTAGGCGTGAAGAAGCTGCAAGGCCCACAGCTCTTTCAGCTCTTGCCAGTTCCTGTACTTCGGCCTCCAGTGCGCATGCTCCATGTGAGAGTATTCCCTTACAACAAGGCAAGCATGCCATAACACTGGAAAGGGGCCACAAACCACAGCTCCAGCTCTTGCATAATGGTTCTCTCTTGCCCTTGCTGATTCCATTTTGATTTCTTTGAAGCTTTATGTCTAACTTTTCTTTTCCTGGTTGCAAAACATATGGCAGCTTCAGTCTTAATACCAAGCTCAGTGGCGACAGCATTCTGTAAATTTCCTCACCAGTTCCCATGACCATCTATGGCTTCAGCCAGACAATGTTTTCTAATCTTTAGAAGCTCCATTTCTCTAATTGAATGTGAACTCGTGTGTTATGATAAAGTAAAGAGAAATATGAAAAGAAAGACAATAATATATCAAGAAAATAATGAGTCTAACCACTTAAGGAAGTTTTGAATCATTATCCCAAGATGAGAGCTGTGGAAGCCAGAAAGTAAGAAGAATTATCTAAACCAAAATGACATGAGTTTCAACAGAAAGATTACAGGCAAGAGGATTCTATAGAGTAGATAGCACGACCAAGAATGAAGAAAAAAATCCAGTATCTGTAAAACCATAAATGAACAAAGGGATTAATTAGAACATCCAATTAAAATAAACTTCCACATGAGCAGTAATAGTGCACATTTTAAATACCTTCTCTAAATTAGACTAGGAAGCAATGATGTCCCATAGGCAAAATTGAATCTATTTTAGGCAACAAGTAGAATGAGCAAACAGATACAAACTGAAATCTACCAAAACTGCCAAAATTCATTACACTCTGAAAATTCATACCTTAGACACTTGCTCTTCTATACTCCTGTATAGACAGCTGTCTGTACTAGAACCGCTTTGCCCAGAGGTGGTTCTAATTGAGACCCATGTTTTTCTAATCCAGCTAAACTGGTTCCTTTCAGATTTTCATAGTTATTATCTCACGACCAAAATTTCATAACTTTCTTAAGCTGTTCAGTCTATTAAAGTCTAAGCAATAAAAAACAATTTATCATTGTTTTTCTATGATCCTTGGGTTTTTAGATTTCATTGAAGGTGACTCAGAGAACTTCATGAAACAAATAATCACACATTTTGCCCACATTCATGTGGCAACCCTGAACCTAGTGTGATTGGGTTTGAAATGAGTCTTTAAAGAAAAATGAATTATAGCAGGGAAAAAAAAGTGAGGTCCTTATAGAGTATGATTGATGTCATTCTGAAAGAGACACCAGGGAATAGGGAGCAAAGCCTTTGTTTTCCACTAGGGAAAGGTCGTATGAGGAGAAAGCAATAAGAAGACCATCTGCAATCCAGGAAGAAATCCTCTCCAGAAGTTGAGTCCTATGAATATGTGTGTGTGTGTGTGTGTGTGTGTGTGTGTGTGTGTGTGTGTGTGTGTAAATCTGAACCTTTGAGATCCACTGCCTCTATCAAAATCACATACCCTTAATTTCATTTCTTTTTCTTCCCAAGGACAACACAATTATCACATATCCCTTTGCTTTCTCTTCCTCTATACCTTTTCTATAATTTTTCTGGATTAGACTTGTCTGTATCCATAGATGGATACACCTTTGGATATACCTTTGTCTGTATCCAGAGATGCTCACCAGTTTTCTGACTGTGGTGAGGTAGGCTTGTGTTTTGGCTTCAACCTGCATCAGAGCCCTTGACTCTGGTGGGTCAGCCTTGTCAAAGCCAGCTGAGTTCCTGCTTCCTATTTCTGTGACTCACAAGCAGTAGGGTAGAATAGGGAGAATGTGCGGAGTCCAGTTGCCATGGTGGTTTTATGAAAAGCCATGCAGAAAGGAACCTATATGGTTATCTCCATGGACAACTGTGTGAATTGTGAGTGGCATCTGCTTTGAGATGTAACCATAACCCAAGCACTGTCATGTCATATACAAATATTCTTAGCTCTATTTTGTTTTTCTTGTTTTTCTTTCCACTTCTTCATGAAAGACATCCAAAAACTGATCTTCGGTGAAAAACAAGATTAAAGTCAAGCAGAATATTGTTTTGGCAAAACATACTGAACTGATAAAGAACTAATTAGTAAATTTGATCTCAGGCCTTGGGACTTTTTTTTTCAAATGTTTTCATTTTTGTCCATAATTTAAAATGAACTTCTCTTTTATTTTGAAACATGTGCTTCCTTTGGAGAAAGCTCTGGCGGTATGCAAAGGAGTAAGTTATATCTAAATTATGTAAATGTGCTCAACATGAATTGTGCATAACTGGTTTTTCACTCCTAATGTTATAAAATCTGGCAAATATACTTCAGGATGATATCAAGCTTTAAACAGAAATGTGGCAGCCTAAAGCTGGATTGAATTCTAAAAGTACCTCACTATCTCATGCTTGAGAATTTATGTAATATAAAACCAAATCACAGTACCTATAAACACATTCTGCCTCATTTATCTGTGCTCTGTCACATCTTTGGGGGTGTTTCATGCAACAATGGGCTGCCATTTACTCGCAGATTCAATGAGAAGCTGAGGATGGCCCAATTGGAATGGAAGACACGTTCTTCAAAGTCTAAAAACCTGATGAGAGATGTTATCATAAAGAAAATAAATAACCACAGATGAGTGCAGCCTTCACTCCTCAGTAAGGAAACTTCCCTTTGCAACAGAGAGACCATTACAGAAAACCACAACCAATCAGAACACAGATTTGTGGAGCCCAGTCCCCGTGGATATATTTACAGTACATCTCCTGCACCTAAAACTCTGGGAACACTGAGGAGGGAGATGGGGACTGATTGTAAAAGCCAGAGGATCAGAGAGTTTTTTGTGAGACTGTGTGTCCTTGTGATTTCAGAAGCTACATTCATTACATTCATAAAGTCTCATAAACATGACTACCTAAATATGAGCTGAACAAGGACAACAACAGACATGCTAAAGTGAGTGAGAAAAAGGTCATGAGGCCTCAACTCTACACAAGGAACTACAGAGAACTAAAGAATGCTGAGAGTGGGGGAAAATAGTCTTCACTGGGGAAGAGCACACCAACTGGATATCCAATACCAAATGGTCTGCCCTGAAAACGTGCATACAAGTAATAATATAGAGACTGAGCAGGTTATATATTACAAGGTGTGTGTGTGTGTGTGTGTGTGTGTGTGTGTGTGTGTGTGTGTAGAACAACAATTAATGACAGAAAAGCCACAAATTTGAAGGAGAGTGAGGAGGGATACATTGGAGGGTTGTGGGAGGAAAAGGAAGAACGAAATTAAATAATTTTATTACCATCTGAAAAAAGAGAAGAGAAATAAAGCCATTTATTCCTATAAAATTTGACCATGCTATTGGAATAAATAAAATCATATCATATTAAGTATTGATCTCTGTGAAAGTGGAGACTTTGTTCCAATTTAGTGTGAAGTCAAGACATGTCTCCTTTACACCTGAAGCACTAACAGCAAAGCTGACTCCATTTTGGTCCATCTATCTCCCCGCTGCATAAGCGTTTTCCCATCATCCACTTGTTGGACATTCTACCAAGGAGATTTTCCTCTGAGTAAGACACGTTAGGCCATGGTTTCTGTACCATCAACATTAATAAATAATTACCCTCAATGGATTTTAAATAGCAACTTTCCCTGAAAAGAGAAGAAAAAGTTCAACAGGCTTTAGCTGAATTTTGTGACATTAAAGACACTTCTTTTTGGCACTTCAACCTTATATAAAGCTATTATGAACACACACACAAAAAGGAAATAAATAAATAGAACATTCCATGACAGGTGGTATGATCTCAATGAATTCTGACATGCTTCCTCCTCCAAATCTACTCCTCAAAATGGCAAAACAGAAAACTGGTTCACATGAGCAGAAAGTACCTTTTCTTATAAAGAAAAGGAAGGAAGGGAGGAAGGAAGGAAGGAAGGGAGGGAGGGAGGGAGGGACGGAGGGAGGGAGGGAGGGAGGGAGGGAGGAAGAGAGGGAGGAAGGAAGCGAGGGAGGAAGGAAGGAAAGAAGAAGGGAAGGAAGGTAGAAAACTCCACGTAATGCTTCTTTGTAATATATCGTATAGTGGGCAATTTAAATCTACCTTTCTGGTATTCTGGACATCTTTACTGATATAAATTATGCACTGATGAACCTAAATCTATTGAAGTTTATTAATTTTACTTTATCTGATTGCTAACAGTTTTTAACAATCCCATTAGTTCTGTAAAACTGTGAGGGGCTAGGAACTGAGAATGGAAATGATCTTATGAGGATGTGGAGGTATTTATGAATGAAGGTTATCAAATGGAAAGGCCCTTCTCTCCAAGCAGTAAGAACTTACAGAAACATCTGAAACTCTCAAGTGGGACCCCAGAAGGTGGTATCATCTCTCCTAGCTAAAATATCACTCTCTTCACCCATTTTAACTTTGGGATAGGAACACAATTACTTTGGGAACTTTAAGATAACATTACAGGGAGTGTAATAAAATATATATTGTGGAGGCTAGAGAGATGAAGAACACTTGTTCTGTGAGCATGAGAGCCTAAGTTTGAATCAGCTGCACCCATGTAAGACTCTAGGTATGGCTGTGTGTGCCTGCTACCTCAACATTGGGTAGAGACAGATTTTGAGAGCTTACTGACCAGTCAGGCTAGCTGCAAGAGTAAAGTTCAGATTCAGTGAGAGACCCTTTGCCAAGGAAATAAACCATAGAGTGATTGAAGAAGACAACTGTGTCCTCCTCTGGTATTCATATGCACATATATCCAGACACATGTATCCTCACACACTCACCTACCCATGTGCATGTACCAAACACATATACCACACACATACAACATACCCCATAAACAAACAAATAAAAACATGTATTGTGAAGAGCTCATTTTGCTAGTGTTTTGAAGCTTGCATAAAGAAAATTAAAAGTATTTAATGACTGTATTTTCTTAAATGCCTTTTGTATTAATAAGCCTCTGGTCTTTTAGTGAATCCATTTTATAATCACTGAATTTTGCTTTGCAGTGCATTTGATTATCGGTTCTAATATTTAAATTTAGAAGCAGAGGATAATTTGCAGAAGTCATCTCCTGCTAACGTGACCAGTTTCCAGAGTAGAATAGAATACATCTGCTTTCTGTTAACCATACTGTCTGTAATTTGATGTGAAGGCGAAGAGACTGGGAGCTGTCATGCTGATTCCTCTGACCTTTGGAAGCCAAACGAATACCCACTACCCAGAGAAGGGGAAACTTAATGAGCTGGATGTTCCCAGGAGTTATATGAACTATATCTACATGTCTGCTGATAACCGTGACTGAAATTGAATCTTAACCCAACCCTTTGGCCTCTTGTCCTTCCAGGAGACTTTGCTGGCCTGAGGAATGTCAATTCCCAGCACTTTCAGAATGAAGCAATTATGAGTGTTCTTTTTTGTTTTTATTGTTTTGTTTTCATTTAAAATGTTTTAATTAAAATCTAATCATCACTTCCTCTATCTCCTTTCAACTCTCCAAACCCTAATATATATAAATATATTATATATACATGTTATATAATATATAAATGTATATGATATACAAGCAACGTGTGTGTGTGTGTGTGTGTGTGTGTGTGTGTGTGTGTGTGTGTGTACAGAAATACAACCCATGGAATTTGTTTAGTGTAGGAGATTTCAGGTTTGTATTTGTATTTGTATTGGATAACCAGTTAGGGGCATCATCCCTGGAGAGGCTAATTCTCCCTCTCTTGCCTATAGTCATCTATAGTTTTTTGTCTAGTGGTGGAACCCCTGAGATTTCCTACTTCTTTATTAATGTGTTTATTGAGACTGTCATTGTTTGGGTCTTGTTAAAACAGTCATATTGTTGAAGTATCATGGCTGTAACTTTTCTGTCAGTTCTAGAAGTCATGGTCTCACAGCAGATAGTCTGGTTCTCTGGCTCTTACCATCTTTCTGCCTCCTCTTTTGTGATTCTCCCTGAACTTTAGCTTCAGGAGCTGTGCTGTATCTGTTGGGGTTGTGTTTCCAGTGATCTGTTTATCTGTGAATTATGATCAGGTATACTTTTCTATAATGATGTCTGTCTACTGCAAAGCTTCTATGATGTAGGATGAGAACTACACTTATCAGCGGGCAGATGTTTTAGAATACAGTTAGGAATCATGCCTGGCTTCTAAAGTGGTACCAGTAGGCTCTCTTCCAAGATCCATGACCTCACTAGTCCTGGAGAGTTGGCGGGATTTCCAGTACCAAGCATGATTTCCCTCTCCCTGAGTATACTTTAAATCCAATTATACAGAAGTTGGTTACCATCAAGATGTGAGTGCCACTACTGCATCTGTAGGGTTAACTTGACATGGTGGTCAGCATTGTGGTTCATAGATGTCACAGCTAGATAGGACTATGGATTGCTTCCCTCTTTTGGCAACTTTCATAGTACTTTCTGGTACTAAGAAAGCAAGTCCACAGGAAGGAGAACTTCAGGTTAGATTCAACTAGAATCTGAACCTAAGAGTATCTTCAGCGACTGGGATTTACTGTCAGCCTCTGGGAGAAAGCCAAGGGCAACAAGAATAGCCTGCATTATTTTGGGATTTACCTGAACTTCCTTGACCAATAACCTGAAAGAAGGTTTTTCATGCCTGGTACTGGAGTTTTTGTTAGTTATTGAGTTCAGAAATACAGTCCTGTTGATAGCATCTACGTTTATTGTTCTGCTATTGGACATTTGTCTTTTTATAAGCATTCATAATGGAAATAGAATGGAAGATGTTCACAGCTATTCAACAGCAGGAGTTATAGCTGTCCAAGTTCCACTAACCTCAAGGTACTTATTCTCACAAATTTTTACAATTTCAAACAAGTAAATATTTCAGAGGTGGCAGGGCTTCATAAAACTTTTATTACCTTAACACTTTCGGATAAGTTTCGGTAAATATTCTTGTGTCATGCCTATCAACACTGACCTCAGGTCAGAAATTCTTAAATACTGACAACTGAGAGTATACAGCCGTCACGTAGATATTTTATCCCTAATCATCAGTATTACATTTCTTTTATTTTAAAGTTTTTTTTTTTTAATTTCAGGAAACCTGATGTTAACATAGATTAGCTTGCACACAAAATCTCAACTGAAGTGATACTCTGAACGATGTCTGCTAGAAATGTGAATGTTAAAACAATTTCAAAACTTGCACTTTAAAAAGCACTCACTGTTAAATTACAAGAATTCACTAAAGGATTATTAGTAGCTTATAAAAGATATAGCAAAAATAAAAATAGTCACTAAAATTTTTAATTTTTTAAATTTAAGCCAAAACCCAGCACAGGAGGCTTTTTCTCATATGCATCCATTGCTTCCTACCCTATGATATTGCAATGAAATGTTGAGGGCATGTAGCACTTCTACAGATGCTATTAGTACATCCTAGCTACTTTTTGGCAATTTTTCTAAATTTTGAGCAAAATGAAAGTCAAGGGATTTTGAAGTTTCTCCTCCGCCACCTTGCATTCTGAAGCATCAGGGCAGCTATTTGCTTCTGGGAAACCACCAAGAAGTTCTTGCCAACAAGAAAGTTGTAACTCTGAATCAAGATTCTAGAATGATCCTAGGCTCCTCCCCTGCATCATTATTTCCAAGTTTTCATGAATCAATCACAGATACTTGTAACTTAATATGTTCCTATGCCAGAGTAAGGATTCATTCCTCAGGATTTTTACTAAGGTTTTTAAAGAAAAATAAAAAAGAAAAAACTTGAATTGAAACCTTATGTGATTCTGTTTTTTTTTTAAGTTTTCTTAAATATTTTAACTGAATGGATAATTGATACAAGAAAATATAGATATTGTAGTTTACATTTTAATCAAATAAAAACAATGACAAAGGGCAAGCTTATATTTTTAAATCCTTCTTGCTTTTATAAATTGATGAAACCTCTGTGTGTGTGTGTGTGTGTGTGTGTGTGTGTGTGTGTGTGTGTGTGTGTTGAACTCAGAAAACTAGGGAAAACAAAGCTCCAAAGTTCCCTAAAATAAAATAACCCATTAATAACAAAGAATTCTTATGAGCCTAGTTGAACATCAGTAACTAACACCACAAACCTACTTCAGCTCTGGAAACACAATATGTAGTTCCAAGGCTACTAACATATTGCATCTTCACAGTGCTTGTCCTCAATGCCTTTATGCTTTTCCCCCCTTGACATGGAGATTGCTGAACTTTTTGTATCATTCTGTTCCTCCTGAGTACTTCATCTTGAAGGTCATGGGAGAACTACATCAGAAATGTATAAATATAGTAATTGGGGTGGCAGAGAGAAAGTGATTGTGATGTTGGTCAGGTTCTTAAAGACCTCGTTCCCTTGCCTTCCAGAAGGAATTTAACTTACCAAAAAATGATTGATGCACTATGGCCCCTCTGAGGAAATGGAAAATGTGAACAGTGTGCTACTGCCATCTTGTGTCTAACCAGAGTACCTCTGCTTCTGCGGAATGCTTGTTGGAGTGGGGAATTCAGAAACGCTCTGATGCCAGCCAGCAGGCTTCTGAGGTCAGAAGGGAGAAGGGCGAACTTCAAAGTGTGGGTACCATGAAGCAGCATTAGAACCTCAGAAGACAGGGTCTTCTTTAAGTCACCAGGGTGTCAACGATTAAAGATCTGTTCTCCATGGATTTATACTCTGAGATTATTCTTTTATTGCTTAGAACAGAAATTCGAAGTCAGGGGAAAGCAACAAATAAAGGCAAGGGAGTATCACTGTCTCATTAGAAACGGGGGATAATTTTCAAATGTTAGAGCCATGATGTTTTCTCTGAGTTGTTGGGGGGTATTTATCCAATATGGTCAATTCTTTAAAACTTTCTGTTTTGGATACTTTGATTTAGAAAAAAAATAAAACCATAAACACTTTTAAAATGCTGCTATTCATTACATAAAATCAAGAGCATTTTCAGCATTATGACTGATAATTGTCAAGCCAAATTGCTGAGGGAGGGTTGCTGTTATACATAAATATTCAAACAAGTGACTTTAGTTCTTAGCTATTCTCAAAATCTAAGCAATGTAAGATTAATCACGAATATTAGAAAGAACATAGGAATGTCCCAGTGTTAACCTGCCAACCCAGCATGAACTTTTGGTATCCTCAGCATGCCAAGTACATGAGACAGAATTCCTCCACTCTGGAGGAATAAATAAGTGTGTCCTGGACCTCAGGGTAGCTACAAACTATTGTATTACTTTGTAACTCACTACTGAGTGACAAAATTATCTCAGCCATAGAGGCAATACCAGATATTGTAGGAGTATTTCCAGCTATCCCCAATTTTTTATGACAGAAAGAATCTGAAGTAATCTTTTTGGTTGAAGGGAGATGTTGAGAACTGGTCTTGGATCTGAGTTTGAATTAGGTGGACAGTGATGAGGTGGTTTTCAGGGCAGGCACCACCCACTGATGCTTCTGCCTGGCATCAAGACGCTCATCTGCAGAGGGAGAATTGGGCCTCTGCTATTATTTTGACTCCTATTATCTGAATCAATCTATTTTTGCTTTTAGACTTGGATCCCACTGTTAGCTTCCTTTATGGCAGGCTTTACAAACACATCTATAGGAAGATGCACGGGTTTTCAGCCTGATTGTGACCCACTCAGATTCTTCCCCCTAGCAAGAGCCTCTGAAGTCAGGACCCTATACCTGTTCTTTTTGCCAATCCTTGCCAGAGAGCAGGCTAACACGCAGAACTGGCACAGATGCCAGGGACCTGCATTGTTCTGGGTTTGCCCATCTGATACTCCTGTCTCAAAGGAAGATCTGCAGGAACAGAGAGAACTTTGGAAAGCCAAACTTCCTTCGATTTCATGCTTCTTGACCAGTTAAAACAAGGCACAAAAGCAGAAAAATGAGTAATCAAACCATAATGATCTCAATATCTTTCATTTCGGACAATGGAAAACTGATTGGCTACATGAACCCCACCCCTACCACCAGATTTACTTAGGAGTCATAGAAGCAGGAAAAGACCTCAAAAGGCCCTGTGTGTCCAGCTTCCTTCCTGCTTTGTGCACCTCTTGTTTCCAGGGCCACCAGACACTGAAGCACAGATGATCCCTTTGGCAGTGGCTCCTTTCCTTTCCTTCCTAGACCCTCTGTACTCTTCCGGGATACCTGGCTCCTCTCTTTCCATCACAGTCTCTTTCTTCTCATTAACTGGATGGGAATGGACGTAGTACCTGCTTTGTTCTTACAGTGATCTCATATTAATTTGGGACATCCTTCCATTGGCATGGTTCCCAAGGAATTTTGAGACACTAATAGCACTATCATGTTTGGCTAAGTGAGAAGCCCTTCACTTAGTCCTTACCTTATATGAGTTGACGGAATGGTAGCCTTGCCCCTCACTGATGTCTGCCATAAATTGAACATCTAAAGAATTGTTCTATGAATGCAAATCAAAACGACTCTGAGATACCACCTTACACCTGTTAGAATGGCTAAGATCAAAAACACCAATGACAACCAATGTTGGAGAGGATGTAGAGCAAAGGGAACACTCCTCCACTGTTGGTGGGAATGTAAACTTGTACAACCACTGTGGAAATCAGTATGGCGGTTTCTCAGAAAATTAGGAATCGAACTACCTCAAGACCCAGCCACCCCACTCTTGGGCATATACCCAAAGAATGCTGATACATACCATAAAGATACATGCTCAGCTATGTTCATAGCAGCACTATTTGTAATAGCCAGAACCTGGAAACAACCTAGATGCCCATCAACGGAAGAATGGATGAAAAAAATGTGGTACATATACACAATGGAGTACTACTCAGCAGAGAAAAACAATGAAAGCATGAAATTTACAGGCAAATGGATGGAACTAGAAAAAATCATCCTGAGTGAGGTAACCCAAACCCAGAAAGACAGTTATGGTATGTTCTCACTCATTAGTGGATTCTAGATATAAAATGAACAATCAGACCACAACCCATAGAACCATAGAGGCTATATATATAGCATGGAGGTCCCTAGGACGACTGTGGCATATAATAAATTTCAGTTTTACTCAATTATTGAAAAAAATAGCCAAATGAATGGAAACACATGAACTATGAACCAAAGGCTGAGGGGCTCCCAGCTGGATCAGGCCCTCTGAATAGGTGAGACAGGTGATTGGCTTGATCAGTTTGGGAGGCATCTAGGCAGTGGGACCAAGTCCTGTGCTCATTCCATGAGTTGGCTGTTTGAAACCAGGAACTTATGCAGGGACACTTGGCTTAGTCTGGGAGGAAGGGACTGGACCTCCCTGGACTGAGTCTACCAAGTTGATCACAGTCCTCGGGGGAGGACTTGTCCTGGAGGAGGTGGGAATGGAGGGTGAGCTGGGGGTAAGGGGAGGGCGTGGGAGAGAATAGGGGAACCCATGGCTGATATGTAGAACTGAATGGTATTGTAAAATAAAAAATATATATCACAAAAAAAAAAAACAAAAAAAAAAAAAAGAATTGTTCTATGTCCAATGTCCCATGGTCAGGATCAAATAAGTACAGGCAGTTTCATTACTTTCTGGCTCTAGGTAAGATCCCTGCTCATGGAAATCATGTTGAAGTGGTTAAAATAGCCTTTGCCTTCACTCTACAGAAATGTTCTGTACCTATTTCACATTTAAAAAACTATCAGACTTTTTTAAATTATCAGACTTCTAAATTCATTATTTTTCTTTATCTTGAGCATTTCATACATGTATACTTTGAAATCTCATCATACATATACCATTTTCCCCATGTAGTGTCCTCCCACCAACTCCCTCTCTTAACCTCATGTCTTTTTTGTTTTTGTTTTTGTTTTTTTCAGTACTCACTAAATACAATTAGTGCTGCCCATATGTGCATGGGTATGAGAATCTCCTCTGGAGCATGGGAAACTACCAATAGCTACAACCACAGAGAAGAGTGATTCTCCTTCCTAGAGCAAGCATCAACTGCCAGTAGCTCCCCAGTAAGGGGTGGGGTCTGAAAATCAACTCCCCCAAATGTGCTAGAATTATTAATTTACGCTCTGCAAGTCTCGTGCATTTAATTGTAGCTGCTATGAGTCCATGTGTGCAATGGCTATTTCATGTCCAAAAGATATTCTGTGACATCAATCTCCATTCTCCAGCTCTTACATTCTGTCTTGTCTTCCACAATGTTCCTGAGCCCTGGTGGTGACAGGGTTAGTACAGACATCCCATTTAGAGCTGAGCAGAGTCTTTTATTCTCAGTACTTTGACCAATTATGCATCTCTCCATTAACAGATCCCCACTAAAAGAAGAAGCTTCTCTGACCAAGGTTGAAAGCATTTTAGGTCTATGGATATAAACATAAATATTTAAAAGGCAGTTTGGCAATATGATTATTTAGAAAACAGCATCAATACGTCTTCCTCTAGGACTTTGCTTCAGAGTACTACAAAGATTAGTCTGCATCATGAAGTAGTTTGATACAGTCAATATATGAAATGGCCTCCAAAGGCAATGCATTAAAGGCAGGGCTCCCATATTGGTATGAGATTTTTAAGAAATGTCATGAGTTGGGAAGTCTCCTGGCCATTAGGAGCATTCCCACAAAGGAGATTAAGAAACCCACTCCCTTCCCGACTCCTTTTATATCTTGACCATAAGGCAAATAGCTTTGCTGTGCTTCCTCAGGGCATGCCATAATCAATGAGACCATCCAATCACAGACTAACTAACACTTCCAAAACTGTGAGTCAAAAAAACCCATTTCTTTTTATAAACTGAATAGCTAGGGAAATTGTTATAGCAATAATAATTAACACATATAAATCCTTTCTTGCGAACATTGCCTGCACATTACCCAGGTAAAAGCACACTTCTATATAAAGATCTTGGTAAATTTCCTTCAGTACTCACAAGTTGACAGTGGATTCAATTACTTTTAAAGCTTTACAAATGCAATCATGCTTTATACTACTGACATTGGAATTTACCCTATTGCTGAGTAAACTTCAAGAATAGAGTTTAGAAATTTTAGGTGCTCCTTTAGAACATTAAGACAGAATTTCTCATATAAAAATACTTTCCTCTCTGCAAATACCATAATAAAATTATGGTAATGAGATATGTAAACATATAAAATAAAAATAGGTCTTGAAATCCATAGCAGTGGAAACCTTAGTGGCTATAAAATAATACTGCTGAGGTTAATTCCAACTTCTGAATATTTGATCAGAAACATTTGTTCTTTTCCTATTCATTATGCATATTATTTGCTATCATGGTTATCAACTTTGGATAAAATTGAATTTGTTAACAGGACTTTTTTGTGGAAAGTTGGACCACATTGTGGGAGTGTGAGAGCTACAGAATCCCAAGATGAGATAAAGAGGGAGGTCCAAAGGTCACTAGGGTTATCACTCTCAAGAACGAATATGGGTCTTGGGAGACTGAGTTGATGTGAACACGTGCACTAGACTCTTGAGCCTATTGCCTGCTTTGAGAAATGGCTTTTCCTGTTGTGCACACTCCTAATGCAAAGTCATAAATCCCTCTGTTCATACCCAGCTTACATTAGAAATACGTGTTGGAGATTCCAGAACTGTGAATTAGGTAAACCTCTTCTTGATAAAGTCAGCTTGCCTCAAGTATTCAAGCTTACATGCTTGAATTAACACTAAACAGTTAGTTGACTTCTGCCTGGTATATAAATGCTTGAAATGCACAAGAAATGCTTTAAAATCAGAAATCAATCTTTCAAAAATTACAGATTTATTCTAAATTGTACCCAGGTATATTATTTTAAATTTACCCAAACTTTAATTGTATGTTTTCAAAAAGAACAACAACAATGTACATGCTATGAGATAGGGTCAGGAGGCCTCAACCCTCCACAAAGAACTACAGGCAACTAACAGATACTAAGCATGGGGAGAAATAGTCTTCCCCAGGAAAGAACAAACAATGGGGTCTCCAAGACCAAATGGTCAGCCCTGAAAACATACATACAAGCAACATTCTAGAGACTGAGAAGATAGTACATATGTCTGATTAATGAAAAAAGAGCATGCATTTGAAAAAGAGCGAGGAGGCACATAGAAGAGAGTGTTTGGGGAAAAAAAGGGAAGAGGACATGATATAATTATATTATAATCTCAAAAATAAATAATAAAAAATAAATTGAAGCATTTCTTATGTTCCCTTCCTCAAACATCTTCTAATCTTGCATTTTCCTGAGATATTAACATCAAATGTAATTTTTGTTTCTTAAGAATCATATTAACTTGGAATTGCATAATACACTGGACTTACCAGGCATACTTGGGAAACATATTTTCATTTGTATTTGGGGTCCAAGGCTTTCAATTCCAACTTGATTATTAGCTTCGATTGAGACATAGGAGTGTCATATCACTTTTTAAAAAAATAACAACAACAACAACAAAAAATGGAATTTTGTTTGATCATAGCCTCCGGAATTTAGTGTGGCTCAATACTGAGTGGAATCTTGGATTATGCTCATTAAAAGCTGGAAGATAAAATGACCAACAAGAGAGCTAACAGAAAGCAGACTCTGCCGTATGGCTTCTAGTTGATTGCCCTTTGAAGCTCAGTGAGAGAGGTCTGAGGTAGCTCAGCCATCTCTTTCGTCATCAGAGATTCATTTAGGAAGATAGCAGAAACCCTGAATATGATGTGTTGGACACAATGCATGAAGTCCAAACCAACCTGTGGAAAACGAAAGATCTTGCAAATGGGTCCCTGGGGTATTGAGCATCTTTTCAAAGGAGCCCATCACAGGATAAAGCCACAAGAGTTCTTCCCATCAACAAAGAGTTTCATAAGTAAGAGCTTATGCCAAAGTTACTCATCTACTCCAGTTCTGGTTAACCCTTTAGCCCCTATTCAAACATCAACATTTGTTTAGAAATTGTTCACATAAAATTAATCCACTCAACGAGAAGAAAGACTGTTTTTAAAGGCTTTCAGTCCCTGGCCTGTTACCAACATATTCAATAATTGTTTGTGGGTTTGTTCTTTAGTTTTTCCTTTTTAAATTTTTGCAATTTTGTATTTTGCAAACCTCTGTGAATATTTACTTCATCCTGAACTTAAAATGTTAAAAGTACATAATAAAATTTAAGTTCAATATTTATTTGGTTAAAATTGACTGAGGTTCAGAAACTATTTTACACTGTGAATGGTAACTATTTAAAAAAAAAGAAAAACTCAGAAATATCAATGAACCTAACCTAGTGTGTTTTTTTCATGAACTACCTTGATAATAACAGATATTATTATTTTATTTTAGAGAAAGGCCCAGTCCTATGAATAACCACAGTAGGAGGAGAAGAATGATACTTCCACTGTGATGATCAAAATCTTGATGAACACCGTTTTAGCACCAACCATGAGTTGTCATCACAGATAAGTGGCTCATTTTAAATACAAATGATACTATTTATTGGCATTGAACTAAATGATTAAGTTCCTACCTAGAGGGAATGCATGAACACATTATAGTAAATTATCTTAAAATAGAGTGTGATATGAGTCAAAACAATTTGAGATATAAATAATTAGGAATGATGTCCCATGTGGTAGTTCTGTTCCCTGTTTACCCTATGGAGTCCTGTGTGCATAGGAACTGCTAGGGGTACAATGTAATGGCCTGTGAAGTCCTGAACTTTCATGTTCAGTCACTGAGCAGAACATCGGAGTTGAGATGATGGGAATGAGCACGGAACAGAAGCAGAGAACAGCGCACAGAAGAGGGGAAACTCAAGAAGAAATCAAACAAGAGGTTATGATTATACCAGTGTGCATTTCACTCGCTGACTCCATTTGACTTTTCCTCGGGACTTTTGCAAATCATCTGCGGAGCTGCCTTGGGTTAAGCTTTGTAGTTTCAACAGAAATCCGAACACCAGTCTTCTCTTTAATGGCTAGCAGTTTAAGGCTACAAGGGACCATCGACTTTGCCATCCTTGGATCAAAACGTGTTCTCTCTCTCTCAAGAAAATTACTTTTAAGAGCTTTAAATCGAGCACCTTTCACCAACTTAATTCTTTGAAAATGTTAGAAAAACAAGACTTTTTCTTTTCTTTTCTTCAAACTTGCTCTGAACTGACTTGAATTTTCCCACCCAGGGAGCAATTAAGGAAAGATTCTTGTTGCCAAACTTTCGTGGCTGAATTTCTCAAGCATGACCTAGGTTAAAGTTACTTCAGTCCTGAGATGATGGCTTTTTTTTTTTTTTTTTTTTACTTATTTATAGGTTTCACATTTTGGTTTCATCTCTGTTGGGAAAGTGGTTATGGGGGTGGGGGAGGGGAAGCATCAAACTCTCTCTGATTTTTCTTACAGCACATGGTCTCCCAATGGTGATGCTGACACTTTAAGAAGAAAATGCTGACAGCTAGGGTAGGGAGTCCAAAGAAATAAATTAACACCCTTGACTTGTGTTCAAAGCTATGATTTCATAGGAGTGTGAAAATGATTATTCCATAGGAGGACAAGAGCTCACTATGGTGAATGACTTAATAACCCCCAACAAATACTTGAAGTTGTTTTATTAAAATGGTGACCTGCTGTTCTGCTTCTTCTAAAGACAGAAGATAGAATGAGAAAAGAAAAGCACAATCTATATGGTATCAGAAGGATGGATATCACTTAGAAATTCCAGATTTCCAAATCATGGTGGTCATTAGGAAAGGAAATCAGTTGTTAAAACAAAAATTGCCAATGGACTCCTTTTAGGAGAAAAGAATCACCGGGGTTAGAGATCAGTCTTTTTATTGAAAGAAAAGTATTCTTGATGAATTGGGTCTTCCATGCTGGCAGCTAGCATGCTTTATGGGAACTATGTTGAAGATACTAAAGTTGATCTCTATTGCTGGGGAGGAATATGCTTGTCTTTCACTTGTTTCTATACAAAAGAATTCCATATCCCCCACATTTATATCAGTGTCAAGAAACAAATGAGTTCACATTTGACATTTGTCAAATAATGTATATTATGATTTATAATAAAATTCACATGCCATCTGTCAGTGTTCACCATGCTTCTGAGGTTGCATGTGCTCTGTGTCTCCTGGAATCATTTGGAGTCGTAGCTTACTTCTCAACCACAGCCTTGTCCCTGACCTTGTTCTGTCCCCTGCTTCCACTCTCCTTTGTCATTCAGCACCACTTATGGTACATGTGTGACCATCAGAGTCAGAGAAGTGGCATTCTCTAGTAGCCCCTCTGAGAGACTGTGAGTGTTCAAGAAAGGCACCTCTTACCCCAATGGCACGCCAGTTACCATGGAGAGCCCCCTTCCACACTCCTTTTTGGAAAGAAGAATGAAGCTTTCCAACTCATTTCCAATCAATTGCAGCTCATTTCATGACTTGCACTCTGGGTAAAGCTATAAAATCAGATATCCACTCCAAAGATATGGTGTAGGCATTAACTTTGGACTGATTTCGAGTGCTATATTCTTAACTTCTTGCCTCATTTCCCCTACTGTTCCATCAAAGAATTTAAAGGATTTTTCTAAAGACAATAAAGCTGAAAGTAATGGAAAGAAAACTTGGCCAGATAAAAAGAAAATAAGTATTCAATATTAAAATCCTGTGAAAAGGAAGGAGTTACATTAAATAGCAATTACAGTGCAATAAGGAAATGATACCAAGGCTGGTAATCTCATCATGATTTGGGGAAATTATGTAGCCGAACAGCAGAGGCAAAGCTTTGGAGTCAGCACAGAGCTACCAAGGTATTAATGTCTGCGGGATGACAGAGACAAAGACCAATAATGTGGAGATCTATGGGATAACCATTGCTGGGATCTCATTCCTCTCTTCTAGCCCTTGTTTTCCAAATGTAAGCTCTTCCTGGAATGTCTGAAGACCATGTGGTAGACAAAAAGCATGAAATCATATATTTACTCAATTATTTTCATGAACCCCTAATGGGGTTGAGGTACTAAACAATATAGGCAAGGGATAAAAGATTTAACAACTTCCATCACTTGTTAAAAACTAGTTGTGATTCCACTGGTGAGTTCTCAGTCAATCCTGCTGAAGTCCCAAACCAAACCAGCATAAAACTAGAGATGTTTATGTGTGCTGTGTCTCTACCTTGTACACTGGTATTTATCCAGCTGATTTAAATCTTTCCTGAATTTCCTCTTTCTTTTCCTTTTCTTTCTTTCTCCTTTGCTCCTGATCTTTCATTCATTCTCTCTGTTTGCCTGTCCTCCAGAAGGGAAAGAAATATTTTCATCCATGTTTGTGTTACACCACAAGCAACTAATAAATTTGATTGACAGGAAAAAAAAACGGAAGGGTTAAGCAGTCATTCTTAAGGCAAGAGACAGTGAGTGAAGGAAGGGATGAAGAGCAGAAGAAGGAAGAAAGGAGGGAGTGAAGGAAGAAAGGAGGAAGGGAAGGAGGAAAGGAGAGAGGGAGGGAAGGAGGAAAGGAGGGAGGGAGGGAAAGAGGGAGGGAAGGAGGGAGGAAGGAAGAAAGGAAGGAAGGAAGGAAGGAAGGAAGGAAGGAAGGAAGGAAGGAAGGAAGGAAGGAAGGAAGGAAGGAAGGAAGGACAAATGGAGGGAAGAGGGAAGAAAAGAAGGAAATTACTCAGTTGCAAATGAGCCTGTTTTATAGGGTTTCTGGGTGGGTTTCAGTATTGTACTGTATGTTTTCTGTTAAGAACTAGTGTTATTGCGATTATCGGGTGTGTTATTATTTCACTCATTTCAGAAATAGTATTGTGTGAGTTCACCTTGTTACTATTTGTAACTGTTGAGTTCCCACATGACTCTAGGGTGAAATACTGGGGGTCTAACTGTCTAATCCTCAAAGAGAATCTGAGTGATGGTAATAAAGCATCAATTGCTTCTCTTTTCCATGCTTGCTCTTCCCCAAGGATACACTTACCTCCATTTCCTACGCTTTTTACCTCTCAGCATGTTTTTCATGTTTTCTTAAGGAGACTTTCCTAATTCATATGGTTTTAATATTAAATTTCTAAACCTGTTTTTGAAATGAAGCTAGTTTACAAAACAAGGAAAAAAAAAAAAAAAACGTGTGCTGAGGAAGCTGGTGGCGGACATGTTGGTAGATGAAGTAAGTTTTTTTCAACATGGAACTCCACAATTTGGTATCTAGGGACAGACAAGTGATTCTAATAAATTTTGCAACTCCATCCAGTTCATGTGGAATATTGATTTAACTTTTGGATGTTCCTCCATGTAACTAATAATAACCCTTGGTTCATAAAGCAAGATGAAAACAGGAAACAGAAGAAAACAATATCCAGTATCTGTGATTATAATTGGTTTAGAGGATAGTTAAGGCCATATGTTTGAATTTTTGTCAAGGTTAAAATATGAAAAAATTATTTATGAAAGAAAAAGAGGAATATTTCCTGATAGTTGGCATTATTATTTCTACATACTGGAAGAGGAAGCACTTGCTTACTCTATTGTAATTTGTTTTTAGCAAATTTATTTTGACTTCTAGTAAATAACCAAAATGCAAACAGTTGAGTGTTCTTATTTTTCCTAAGAGATCAATTAGAGTTACAACACACACACACACACACAGAGAGAGAGAGAGAGAGAGAGAGAGAGAGAGAGAGAGAGAAGCTATTAGCTTACAGAGATGAAACAATTCTTAGCCCACCTCCTCAGAGATAGTGTAAAACCTAGTATTTTTCTGAAGCCATACAAGAATATACAGTTGGTTTCTATTTATTTATTAAATAGGCTTGTCCAGGGAAAGAAAAGAACTTCCATCATTGCTTTCTCTCAAATTGGGTGAATTTTAAATGCAGTTTGTATTCATCAGCTCACTTTTGGCTCCAGATTGACATGTGACAACATGGCTTTGTGATCCTTGTTTTACTTCTCACATTGCTTCTTCCAGATCAGCTCTCTGAATCTCACAGTAATTCCAGAAGGAGATCGACACCATCCACATAGCAAACAAGACAGTGCATTTTATTTTCTTTCAATAACAATAACAATAAAAGGCCCCTAAATGTGTATGTGCAAGATGCTAAGATAGATGTTAGAAAATCAAGTCAAACATTGGAAAACTTGCTGCTTTGAAATGTTTCTCTAGTTATTTTGTTTTGGTATGCTTTTCTTTCACATGAGACATCTGGGTTTGTTTGTTTTTTATTCATAGAAAGAACTACGTTAAAGAACAGTGGTTGCAGAGAAGATGATATATTTAGGTGTCAGAAGGAGCAGGAACCAGAGTCATGAAATTATCAAGGTCGTGTTAGAGATAAACACAGAATAACATAGATGCTTGCGTAAGAACTACCCATGTCCAGCTGAGGCATTTCAACTGTTTCTCAAACCTTCAGATCTCAGTCTTGTTCGTACAATACAGACGAATGAATCAGAAAGCTAATTCATCTTCAACTGCTTTTTAGTTCAGGGACTGCTATCCTAAGTTGAGGATCTATCCACTGTTGAGTACATGAACAATTTAATTATTTGCATGTTTTCTCAACACACATTCTGCTGGGATTGGATACCGGTTTACTAGATTTTGATCATAACCTCATCCCCTCAACTCAGATCATATAACAATTCTCTTTGTAAGTTTGGGGGTACATTCATATTATTGGACTTTGGAAATATTCTGGTTTTCATTTTCACCTTGGTGTCAAGTTTTCCTCTTTTCCATGTTCTCACTGGCAGTCGTCACTTTTCTGTGATGACTTTGATGTTACCCACTATAAGTGAGATGATATTTCATTGTGAATTTTTGTATTTCCTTTCCTATGAGTGCTGTTGAACACTTTATCATCTACTTTCTAACCCTGCATTTGAGAAATTTCTAATCAGAGCCAGGCCTGACAGCAGGCACCTGTAATCCCGGCATCTGGGAAGTGGAGGTAGAAGGATCAGTAGTTCATGGGCCAATGTGATCTACATAATGAGGTCTAAATTGTTTATTTATAATAATAAATAAAAATAAATGTGTGTCAAGGTTAATTTCCATTATGACTAGATCACTTGATTTTTGTTCAAAATTATTACACATGATATATATACATATATCACACACATATATGTATCACTGTATACCACAAATACATATGTAAATATCATCATATGTAAACTGAAGATGATTTTCATAAGTAAAGAAAGGAGTAAAAAGCCAATTTAAGTTTGTTTAAAGGAGAACAAAAGTTGAGAATGCATACTGTGGAAAGAAAATGAGCTGACCAGAGTGCTGAGGATATATGGTCAGCATTTCTAGATGGACAAACTCTGTGTGACACAGTGAGACTACATCTTAGTCACATACTTCTTTCTCTTCTATTGACATCATTCAGATTCACTAGAATCATGTTCTCATCATAGAACAGTGTTTTAAGGGCAATACCAAATGCCACGCAATGTCTGTTTTCATAAAAAATCTAAAGACCTGACTCTGAATTGTCCATCCTGGTGTGAAATTATTTCTAATTCATTTGTAATAATGACCTTAGCAATTTGGAAGTGATATTTGTTGTTACCATCAAAATCAAGAGATGGCAAAGATTGGAAGAGAAACCTGTTGTCATAGCTCAGCATCTCATTCAAAGGATTGGCCAACAGTCCCATCTCCAAGAGATGATATGGCCATGTTTACTTCCTGGCCTTGTTACCAGCATTTCCACTCTTTTGAATGTTCTACTGGTTCACAATGATGTAAATTTACACACCAGGGGTTGCATGTAAAAACAAATATATGAGCATCTTCCATTCACCCACTGAAGGGCAAGGTCCCTTCCTGAATGTGTGCTTCCTATTTCTATCCAATAAAAGGAGTAAGAAGTAGAAAGACCCATTAAATCATATTGACAAGTCTTTTTCTTCATTTTCAATTGTTGTCAAGTAAAAGTGCCCAATGTAGGGCATCTCCAAGGACAAAGGTAAGGAACACCTCTGGAATTTGTAGAGATATTCAGCAAGCCAACCAGTTTAAGAGTCTACAATTCAGGATTAAAAGTAGAGAAAGAAAATAGCAGTGTTTATCACTGCTGTTTCTTTCTCTTAGAATCAACAAACACAATGGCACTGAATATGGAGAAAAGGGTAGTTAGGGGTGTTTTGTTTTCTTTTTCTAAAACTGAAAGAGTCATCCTATTCATTCTCTGTCTCTGTCTCTGTCTCTCCCTATGTCTCTGTGTCTCTGTGTCTCTCTGTGTCTCTCTGTCTCTCTTTCTCTCTCTGTCTCTCTCTCTCTGTCTCTCTGTCTCTCTCTCCCTCTCTCTCCTTTTTCCTCCTCTCTCCTTGTGTGTGTGTAGGGGGGATGAACCAGAGGAAAATCTTAGCCTCTACATCTGACAACCCTGCTGTGCTGTGCTAATGAGCACTAATGTTTTTCACATATGTTGTCCATGAGTGAACTACTTCACAATTGTTCCATCACAGGAAAAAATGTTCAAGTTTATGTCATGTTGGATCCTAGATAGCTTGTAGTAAATAGTCGGCTGCTCTGTTCAGCATCACACCTATTATCAGAATGCTGGTGACATATTTCTTATGATTAAAAGTCATTTCTTTTTTACAACACAATGTAAGAGATCATGAGTCAGGTTGAGGGGGACAAACCATCTTCCACTGCAATAGTTATATACATTCCCTATACTCATGGGCTAGCATGTACTGTATGCTTTAGAATCTACAACAGAAGGAAAATCTTCCATCTAGTTCTGTGAAGATAGTTTACCGATGTTGGAGTTCTGTTCAAAGTCTCAGGATGCTGCTCTGGAAAATGTTAAAGTATCAAAAAGAAACTCACAGAGACTCTATTAAATCCAAAACAAATAAACATTCATATAAGTGTGCCAGGTTTCTTAGCGTTAATACCATCAAGTAATCAATAGTATCCTCACTTCTAACTCCTAATTCCATCTAAGGGAGTCACCTGCAGCCTCAATGCTACAGCTGTGATGGGAGTTAGGGCCTGTGGTGGCTGCTGAGCCTTGGCTGTCTTAGTGCCACCAGGAGGGTTTTCAGGAGTACCTACACTACAGAACCCTCGCTCAGGGATTCTGACTTAATTGGCCTGGAGTGAAGCCAGACATTGGTATTTTTAATAGTTCCCTAGGAGATTCTAATGGGCAGCTGCTGAGCAAAAGCTCATTTAGGCTGAGTCTTAAATGAATTATAAGTGTATTATATATTATAATTGCCTATAACACTTTACTAGAGACTTTCATCAAATTTTAGAAGAAAAGCCATCTGTTTGAAAATAAAAAAAAAAAATTGTAAAAAAAAACTATGAGTGTAGCTTGGTGCTAGATACCAGCCTCAGTCTCTAATATGAAACATAGAGGTGTGGGAAAGGAAAGAAGAAAAATGATGGAGGAAGGAAGGGAAGAAGAAACTTTTAAGTGTTCTGTACCAGAAGGTGGGCTATCTCACTACTTTCTTTAATGTGTTCTGCCTATCCTAGTGATCAAGAACCTTGTCATAAAGGTGCATATGAGAAATATTAGTGTGATGGTTAAGATAATGGTGTTTATCTTTGTGGCTTCAAATTCTTACTATGATGTTTAGTGATGATCTTAGTGAATTACTTAGTGCCTCCTTTCTGCACTTTCTCCCAGTGGAGGGTTAACAGCTATAGTTGAAAGGACTGAATGCCTCAACAGACATGAAGTACTCACATTGGTTCCTGGCCCAAGGGAAGCTTTACATAAGTAAAGTGATATATTATTAATGTATTATGTCATTAGTTGATTTCATCATTGTAGAACATGAAAGAGCATACTTATACGTGCCTGGATAGTATCCCTTACTACACAACTATGCAATGCACTCTCTGTTATATGTATAGCTTGTCAATGACTAAACTGTCCTTGCACAATGAAAAGCTGTATTGACTATTACCACCCCTAAGATGTCACTGACTGAAAAGTAAGTACAAAAAGCGAAACTCAAAGTGGCTAATATGCAAATGGAATCCTTCGCACAAAGGCTGGCTTCCTCTCTCGACTGCAGCTCTCCCATTCAGTCCTCTTTGCACGTCTTAGACATCAGCCACATGAATCACTCTTTCATGGAAAGGCTCGGTGTTTTTGTTTGCCAGTATCGGAAAGTTGGTTCAATATAATTATGTGTTTACTAACAGCACTGTTGTAATACTATGAAAACTATAGTCTTCCGAGGTTTTGTGTGCTTCTATAGCAGTTAGGATGCTATTTGGAGCATAAACAGCAAGCAAGGCTGAAATTTAAATTTCCATTTGTACAATAACAAAACTGACATAATGTGGATTCAAAGTGGCAGGAAACAGAGAAAACAATGAAAAGGGCTTTTGTGTAAACATGAGCATCTCTAACTATTGACTTCATTATTTGACAAACACCAATGGAAACTCTCTGTCATACACCATCAGTCTAGCTTGGATTTTGCACATGGTTGATCCTCATATAGTTATAGACTTTTACTTCCTTCAATGTGTCAGAATGAAGATTTAGAACAGGTGAAGAAACAGAAAGAAAAAAATCCCTCCTGCTGTTTAAAAAAAAAAATAAGACTGCTCTACTCATGAGTAGACAGACATGAAGAAAGTTGACTTAACTTCCCTTTGTTCTGGGTTAACTTGACTTAATCCACTCCATTTGGGTCCTTAGTCATGCTGGAAAATGCTCAGTTCATTAGAACAAGATACTGCAAACTTGGGGTCTATAAATATGTAATATATCTACTTTTAGGCATTGTGGATCTGTTAGAAATACTTGATTCTGATGCTATAATAAGAAGTAGCCATCAACAATACACAAACAAATTGTATTTGATGTGGCTAGCTGAAAAAATATCAATACAAAAATACCAGATATGGATGACTGGGACCTGTAATCATTGCCTTACATGGCAAAAGAAATATTAAGTAAGTGAAAAGTCTTAAAGTATATATATATATATTACTCTGGGCACCTAAGTGAGTGCTAAAATAACCCCAACTACCCTCAAAAAAAGATACAGAGGATTATTTTATAAAAATTTTATGGTCCATTTTCTATTGATTTCTGCTTTAATTCTACTGTGCCTAGAAAGATATTTTCTATATATTTAATATTTTTCAAGATGTATTTAATGACCCATACACACATAGGAGATTTTATTTATTCATAGCTACTGGTCTGGATATGTTCTGAATATGTGCTGGGTCTTTTAGGTTTGTAGTTTAGACATGTTTTCTGTTTCTTTACTCATCCTCTGACTAGCTGGTTGTCCATTATTGGAAATGGTGTGCTGATATCTCCAACTATTACTACATGGCTAGTTCTTTATCCCCAATTCTCTCAGAACTATACAAAGCAGAAGGAGAACTCATATACTAGTAAAAAAGAAACAAAATGGACTAAAATATCACCGAGGAAATTGTAAACACTCATTATTGATAATACTATGTTAAAATTATTAAGAAATAAAATCAGGAAGATATTTATATAGAAATATGAGATTAAATTTTTATTAAATTTCTTCTTTGGTATTTTTTTACATATGTGCAATGCATTCTAATTACAGTCACCCTAACCCTCCTTGTCTCCTACCCAACCATACCAATACCCTCATTCTCTATAATATTCCTTTTTGTATTCATGTGTTTGTATTTTATTTTGAAATCCAATGAATTTGAGCAGAGCTTTCTGAATAATCACAGTTTGGAACTCTCCAATACATCCTTATGGGCTCACTAACGGATATACAATATATAGCAATGACTCCTCATTCTCAGAATCTGTAAGTGGTCAGTAGTTCTGGACAAGGGAACTCAGGGCCCCTTGAGACCTTCTTCCATTGTATGGTTGGCTGTTCATTGGCCCATTATTGTATAAGCCCAATTAGGCAAGCATAGTTATATTGCATTCATGTTGAATGGCTGCATCATGCCTAGTAGAATGCATTTCTAAGCCCTTCTTCCTATATTTTGGATCTTACATTCTTTTCATCCCTTCTGTAGTGTTCTTAGAGGGAGTAGTAGAAATGTCTTATTTATGATTGTCATATGTGAAAATTAACTCAAACAACATTAGTATATTCCTTCCTTGGACCTATTGCCTCACAGGCACAGAAATTTTTAACCAGAATTTGCAGTAGCCGAAATAGGTTCCCTCTTGTGATAAAGGCCTGATGTACAATCAGAAAGTAATTGGTTCCCCCATAACAATTGTGTCATTATTAAACAATTGAGTATGTATTGCCTGCCAGGTTTGTATTATAGTTCATAGAATTTACAGTTGGATAAGACCACTAGTATCTTTTATCCTCCAGCAGCCTGAATCTTAATCTAGATAAAGTTTCAACTAACTGAAAAAGAACATACAACTTCAATAATAAAATGATAAAACATAACACATATATATTTAATTGAAACAAAAGCACAAATAACTGATAATCAATATATTAAAACTTCTTATTTTAATTCTAATCATAGAAAATAAATTTAATTGACCAGGCTCTTGTAAACATTGAAAAATAATTTTTTGATACTATTTGGGATCATATGGAAAAGCTAGTACTATCATTCACAATATAGCTTTATTCAAAATTTTCAGTTTTATAAATTTTCCCTAACTGTAAGTATAAACTAAGATTTATACATATAATTTATTTGTTTAGTCTTTGTACAAGTGGAAAACTGGAATCTGAAGGTCCAGAAATGATGAATTGCCTTAAAATCACCTAAAAATAGTTAGATGATAATAGCTATGTAGTTACTGCATGCTGTTACAGACATGTATTTATTTACATGGGAAGATATTAAGTAAACTATGAAAGAGAAGAGGCAAACTGGGAGCTAAAGGTTTAAGGGGATGAGGGAACAGAAGATGAGGGAAGGAGGGACAGGGCTAGGTTAACCAAAGTTAAGATCATATGAAGAAGCCTTACAAAACCGAGCAGTGTGTAAACTAATTATCTTAGGGTTTCTATTGCTGCAAAGAGACACCGTGACCACAGCAACTCTTATAGAGGAAAACATTTAACTGGGTGGCTTACAGTACAGAGGTTCCATCCACTATTATCACAGTGAGACAAGGCAGTGTGCAGGCAGACATGGTGTTGGAGAAGGAGCTGAGAGTCAGTCATACATCTTAATAGCAGGTAACAAGTGGCCTGAATATCACACTGAGCAAAGCTGAGCAAAGGAGACCTCAAAGTCCATTTCCACAGTGACAATTTCTCCAAGGCCATATCTACTCCTACTCACAGTGCTACTCCCACATAAGCTTATGGGGACCAATTACTTCTAACTACCACACTAATTAAAACAATGTTTTTAGGAGGATTTTGAAGAGAAATACCTCACATTAGTGAACAATGTTACTCTGAGAAGACATGGTTTACTTAATGAGAATCTCACTTCCAGGCACAGATGACCTCCTTGTCAGCTATTAGCCAGAGAAGCCACCAAAACAACACAGGCTATTTCTGCCACTCTTGGTTACCCTTCTATTGCGGAAGATAATACACACTTTAGATGCAGCATTCAGAGAAATCAGTTTTTTACTGAACATTGAAATTCTCCTTGCTGTCCAGTTTCATAGTTCTGGAAGATGCTATGGAAGTGGCTGAGGGATAAAAGTCATCAGCCATCTTACCCAACACCGAACCTTGCATGCCATGAGCCGACATGGCAACAAGATGTGTCCACTCTTGCAATAGTGACAAGTCTGTTTACGGAAGTAACCAGCTACTCCTTTGATTGGATTTGTGGCCTAGTTCACAGGAAGAAATTCACAGTTGGTACTGCACACATGTTAAATACCCATGACTAGGGAAGTCATAAGTTCTAGGGGATAACCTACAGAGGATGGTTTTCTAAGTGCTCATGTTATCAAACTGCCTTCTATATATTTATTTTTGTGTAACTAGATCAGTGCTGCTCCTGACTTTGGTCAGTGGAGCCTCTTACTGCAGTGAGCCCCAGTTAATTCAGAGATGTATTACTCTGTTATTATTGTAACTCAATGGGCTGAGACTATGTGACTGTGGGTGCTCAGCTCTAGATTGAACAGCTTGATTTCCAATTTCCTGAGTGGTTTGGGGCCTTGAAACATGACCAGAGATGGTGAAAAAAATGAAGAAAGGACAGACACACAGGTACACATACAGAAAAACAGGGTCAGGTGGTTTGGGCTCTGATGGAGCCTCACCTACTATACAATGACCTGGAACCTCAGCATATTTATCATGTCTAGCACAGGGAGAAGACTTAGTAGTCTCAGCAGGAGGTCTCCTTAGGCGAGCAGTCTCAGACAGTAAATATCCAGGAGGAAGAAGCTGCAGTTTCTAGTTTTGCATACAGTGTGGCCAGTTGTTTGTAAACACTCAGACTTGCTCTCACTGTCAATATTCACACTCAAACCAGAGGTAGGGTTTGCCATCTTTCTGAGACTCATCTACTTGCTTGGGGAGGGGAGTGCCAAATTTTTATGGATGAGGCAAATGGGTCCTTGACAAGGCCCTGCCCATGTCAACAATATGCATCCACTCAGAACTTCATCCACTCTTCACACACACTCTCTGGGCTCCCTCCACTTCTCATGTTTGTCAACCACCCAGCCCCTGAGCCAAGGCTCAGGGAACACCATAGAAGAAGAGGCAGAAAGAATGTAAGAGCAAGAGGATGGAGAGCAGTGGTGTGGAATATTTTCCTTGACTTCACATGGCAGCGGCACACATGAACTCATAGCAGCTGTGATTACCCATACAAAGCCTGCACGAGACCATGTCAGTTAAAAATTAAGAATATGGCTACTGGTCAATTCCCAATGCCCCCATGGTTGACCCCACACTATGTACATATGCACACTGCTGTTTGACTCACAGAATAAATAAATAGATTATAAAAAAGAAATGCATGATGTTGTTAAGGAAATGTGATGGGGAATCCTGGGGATGGCTGGAGAGAGGGAGAGATGATCAAGGTATGTTGTGTGCGTGTATTGAAATTTCAAGGAATAAAAATAAGCTTGTATATATGAAAACGGGCATATTTGTACGAATAGAATTTGTATGATGTTTCAAAGCACAGTACATAATTGTTTCTGTGTTGCAGAATTTAAAATCTTATGTATGTGTGTATGGGATTTTCTGTATGTTAAAATTGTTTGCTCTCAAGTGAGATTTGTCAATTTTCTTATCAGAGGTAAGTTAGTTTTAATGCAGGTACAGCATTTCTTCAGACTCAGTCCTCAGCCTAAACTGAAAACATGAAGGATGTTTATATTGGTAGGTGGTAATCTGATGTACATAAAAAAGTAGGAAAGGTTGGAAATAACATTTATCTAAATTCCTTTATGAGAAAAAGATAATGTACTGCATGAGACTCCTTCAAAGTTTATTAGGTAATTATGAGCCTAAAAAAGTAAAGACTCAATGCTGCAAAGTTTTAGAGATGAGGTTTTAAAGATTCATTAAAAGGAGATAAGCACAGGAAGCTTCCAAGTTAAACTCTGAGTACCCTGGATCTTATAACTCAATAGATCCACTCATCGTAAGTCATAGACTCCCTCAAAACTGCAGAAGACAGGTGGAAAATGTAGGTAGGCCGCGGTAAAGAGATTTAAAATTACCAATATTTCCAGGTTTATTTAACGAAGCATTAGTTTTCAGAATAAGAAAAACAAAAATAAAATGCAAACTCATATGGTGATATTTTATTTGTACTGAAATGTGATTTTAATTTTATGTTAATAAATAAAGTTGCCATGGAGTCAGAGCTATTAGAGCCATAGCAAGAGCGTGATGGTTAGAAGAGCTAGGTAGATTTCTGTGTGTTCAGGGATACAGCCAGTATTGGAGACATATGCCTTTAAGACCTAGAGGGCGGTACTTACAGGCAGTGATGAGGTAGTCATGTGGTTGGGTTTACAACCAATGAGAAGGCAGAACAGAAAGACTATTTAAACACAGACAAACAGGAAGTAGCTCTCTCGGGGAAGCTAGGAGCACTGCAGGAGGTAAGATTTTATCTCTGAGCTCTGACCTCTCGGCTTTCTCTTTTACATTGGCTCTGTGTTTCTTATTTTAAAAAGACGATTGGTTACATCTACAAACTCACACTGAATCTTTGGTTTGATCAGGAAATAGAAGTGTCAGTAACAAGTATTGGTAATCATGGGATATTTAAAGACAATTTTGTTTAGACTGACAATTACACATGTCTATCAGTAGCTGGGGATGATCGTACAGGACTCTATACTCAACACACACATACAGAGAGAGAGAGAGACAGACAGACAGACAGACAGACAGAGACAGAGAGAGAGGGAGGGAGGGAGAGAGAGAAAAGGGGAGGGAGGGAAGGAGGGAGGGAGGGAGGCTGGGGGAGAGAGAAAGAGAATAGAAATATCTTAAATGGTACCTGGAAATTGGAGTTTGAGAACTGGCAATTTGGCTCAGCAGGAAAAGGTATTTGACAACAAGCCTGAAAGCCTGAGTTCAGTCCCTAGAATGTAAATGGTAGATGAGAAAACTGACTACACCATTTTGACTATAAATGTATAGATGTCACTTAACAAAAAGAAATCAGAAAGGGGAGCTAGAGAGGACAGAATGTACAGTAGAGAAAAGATGTCTTTGTTGGATGGATATGCTTTGAAAACTTGGAGAAAATTCACAAATGGTCATCAATTTGGATGAAATTACAAACTATAGGATGAGATGAAATCCATAGAATATATAAAGTAATAAGACATCACAGCACACTGGGGTTACCCACAGACACACACACACACACACACACACACACACACACACACAGGACTCAGGAAAGATCAGAAAGGACAGCAGAGAGTTGGAAGGAAACTTGGGGATATATAAAACCAAGCAAGTCAACCTGAGATATTTCAAGATTGACAGGGTAGGTCTGTTGAATTTAATAGCATAGAGCTCAAGGATGACTCTGATCGGAACAGCCTCTGAAAAGATGGGACCTGAAAGTCACATAAGGTGTTGCATCCTGCTGCTTTAACATTCACCATGCATCTCCTACTTTATTACATGCCACTCAGAAGGTGACTTAATTCTGTATTCTTCTCCCTTGCGTAATTATCTAAACATGTGTAGATGTACTGGTTAAAAAAATGTAGTCATATTCTTGTGGCATAATCCTAAAAATCATTTTTCTTTTTTGTGCTGTCTTCTCTTCAATGCAATATTGGCTTTTGTTTGCCTAAAGGGAAAGTCAAATTGCAATCCATTGGTCATCCTTCAATACCGTTTTCTGCCACTATATAACTCAATTACATATTATACAGATATACAGAGAAGATTTGATGCTGTTATCCATGTATAGTCTTAACTAGATGGAATTTAATAACAAATATTTTCTCAGTCTTATTTTTTTATCCACTTGAGCCTCACAGGAAAAAAAAAAGAAGTTAACTGATAAAACCCAAATCCATTGTTTTTAAGTAAATGTATACTCTGCTAAGTGCGAGTTTCTGCCACTGCTTAACCCATTCTCCTATCGAATGGCCTTAAACTTGTTCCCAATCAAAGGCAGGATTATTAATGATATTAAGATATTAATACTATATAATTATCTTTCCTTTTATTTAACTATTTGTTTTCTATAATTTTATTTCTATAAAATAATTCTGGGGCTAGAAGATAGTTCAGTGTTTAAAAACATTATTGTTCTTCCAGAAGACCAGCAACCCATGTGGCAGCTCACAACTCTCTATAACTCCAGTTCCAGAAGATCCAATGTCCTCTTCTGGACTCTTTGGGCACCAGACATGCACATGGTGTACACACATATATCAGAGAAAAAGACTCACACACAAAATAAAATTTAAAAAAATTAAAACCTATTCTTACAAATGTTATACATCTATTTTAATTTCAGTATGTTTATGCTGGCTAGTTCTTTGCCCACCAGGAACAAGCTAGAACCTCCTAGGAAGAGTGGATGCCAGTTGAGGATTTGCATCAATCATATTGGCCTATAGAGAAGTATATGGGGCATTTTCTTGGTTAATGGTTGATGTGGGAAAGCCCAGACCACGGTTGGTGGTGCCACACCCAGGCAGGTAGTCATGGATGGTAGAAAAGAAAGAAGTAAATGAATCATAAGAAGCAATCCATTAGACAGCATTCCTTCATGGCCTCTGAAACGTTCATGGGAACTGAAACGTTCCCGCCTGAATGTTCTACCTTCGAGTTCCTGCCCTAACTTCAATCAATGCTGGTCTATAAACTGTAAGCAAAAGTAAACCCCCTCCTCCCTAAGTAACTTTTGCTTGTGATCTTTATCACAGCAACAGAGAGGAAAACAGGCAAATTCATTTATTCTCAGGATAAATGTATACATATATATGTACAATATATTAATGTATATAAAATATATGTATATTTTACAGAAATTACAATTTGGTCATCATTAGAAAAATTAGCTCAAAGATAAGCCTTAAAATATTATATTTGGCTAAAGTAATTGTACAGTTCATTAGGAAACAGACATCACCATGCTCTACACAAGCCACTATTCACATATTAATATATGTATTATATATAGATACATATACATATATCTGGCTCAGAGCTATCTTCTAAAATATGTTGATAAATATAGACAAATTATCTTGTGACAAAAAGAGAAATTTGTGTTCCCACCGAGTACATAACAGTACCAAAGCCATTGCCCAACTTTCAAGTACTGCCTGAAATAGATAGGGTCTACTATTAGATAAAGTCTACTACCCTTAACCAAGACACCATTAACTTTATTTTCCAGGGAAACTGATGTTTAATGATAGTAAACTACTCATTTCTTGTATTTAAATTATTGTTCCCTTTATTTTAATGTTCAAGTCTTCCCAAACTCAAAATTTGAATTGGTAAAACTGATTTGGATAATCCTTGGGCCTTTGTAATATACTGGCTAAGATTCTTTGGGTTCCTTTTTTTTCTGTTTTTGTTGTCCTCGTTATCATTAATCAATAAATGTTCAGAGAGGTAACTAAGGAACTCGTATCACAGTTCATTGGATAGCAGCAAATTCTTGTTAAATAAATTCATATGCTACTGAAGAATCTTTTCCATTTTCCAACATCTCTCAAATCTGCACCAGTCATTTCCTTTCAAAACATAAAAATAACATGTAATATTGAGTTGGAATTCAAAAATATTGAGCATAATTTAAAAATGTCTGGAATCAAATAGAAAAAAATCCAGTTTCTACTAAATGTTATCCCAGGCCTTGTTTTACAAAGTGTCAGCTTGTTCCCCAGCTTTTATGTTGTATCCAAACCAAGATACAATTTTGTAATTTTTCTATTACCTGTATGACTAAAGCATGGTCCATGCCTTCCTTGAATCTTGGGCACCAAATATGAATGCCCAGTGGCTACATTTCCTTTAGTACACCCACTAGATGAACTCCGCAGAACAGTTTATGTTCTAAGGAGTTCTAAGCGAAGTTACTTGACAGCCATTCAGAACACACATAAACTCTGTGAAGGCATGAACTTTTTGCCTTTCTGGTCATTTTTTGTTCTGCTCCTTCAGGATGGAGGATCTGGAAACTTTTCTTTGCTCAGGCAAATGCTCTGGTACCTAAAGGAAACAGAGAACCTATTTACATATGTAATGTGATTCTTTGGTTAAATCAGAGTAATTTAATCATCACAATCTGGTTTTAGGAAATTTTTGTTTTACAGAAATTACAATTTGGTGATCATTAGAAAAATTAGCACAAAGATAAACATTAAAATATTAGATTTGGGTAAAGTAATTATACAATCATTAGGAAACAGACATCACCACGCTCCACACAAGCTCACTATTCACATATTAAAGGGTTTTTTAGGTCCATGGATGACATCATGCTAGGCCTCATTTAAAAAGAGTAATGGCTTATTGAAAACCATGTGGATTCCTGCTACACTATTCGCATTGTACTAATTTAATATCATCCATCCATTGATGGTGCTGACATTTTAGACAATCTGAAAGAAGAAGCAAGTGATGCAGGTGTGATGTAAATTCACTCCATCAAGATGACAACTAATTTGCATTAAAACATTGAAACAGTTTTGTATCATTTATTTCCAAGTCTTATGAAAACAGACAGCATTGCAGATAACCTGAAAAAATGCTTTTGAATGGTTGAGGGAAAATGTTAAGACTTACAGAGTGTGTCTTGCTTTTCTATTTCTAGAGCATTTCTCTTTGCTAACCAAGGAACTTCTTTTTAAGGTGACAAAATGCATCAAACACCATTTTTCTCTTCTAGAAGCTTCTAGACACTATGGTTCAGAAATATTGAACATGATTAAACTCTTTTCATGAGGACTAAAGGGAAGCTAAATGTGACCAAATGAATAGTCCCAGTCTCACAAAAATAAAGGGAGGGAAGTCTTAAAATGAATATTTAGACATTGAAGCTAAGTCCAATATGCTATGCATGGGTCTTCCTAATTCTTCCATCTCTTTGGTAAGGCCAACTCTACCATATTCAATCACAATTTTTATAAGCAATTAACTAAATGTTCTTTTCTTAGTAATTTGTCCATGCATCTGTGGGGTGTGTGTATGTGTGTGTGCACGTGCATGGGCAAGCACATGCATGAACCCACCCACAAAACTTGTATATAGGGTTGTGAAACTGATTCTACATGACAATAATACAATCATCTGAAGGATGAAAATTCTACTGCTCATTTATGTGGTCTATTTGAGGTCAAATAATCAGATCAGCCACACTTTGCCACAACTTAGGTAGCAACACTAAGTTACATAAACATGATTACCTTTTTAAACCAAAAACAGCTACGTTGATATTAGTTGGGTTTCTATTGCTGTGAAGAGAAGACATGACCACAGCAAATCTTATAAAAGAAAACATTTAATCGGGGCTGACTTACAGTTTCAGAGGTTTAGTCTATTACCTTCATGGCATCATGCAGGCAAACATGGTGCTGTAGAATGAGCAGAAAAGTTCTACATCTTGATCTGCAGGCAACAGGAAGTGAACTGTCATACTGGGCATGGCTTGAGCACATATGAGACCTCAAAGCCTGCTTCCACAGTGACACACTTCCTTCAGTAAGGCTACAGCTACTTCAACAAGGCCACACCTCTTATAGTGACACTCCCTATGGACTTATGGGGCCCATTTTCATTAAAACCACCACAGTTGGTTCTCTTAAAAAATATCATTAATAGACACTATGAAAGGCCATCACATCACATACCAATAATGATGTCAGTACTCAAAATAATGTTAATAAATACTTCATTTCTGGTCTCCCTCAAATTATCTTCATACATTTGTGTTTTCTCAATGTTTACCCTGTTGATTTCAAATACTGATCATATCCTATCTGCACTGGAATCTTGTCAGATAACTTGAGCATTTGTATGATTTTTCTGTTTTTATAGACTACAAAATTTATACACCAGAGAATTTAAATGATTTGTCTAGATTCACAAAGCCAATAATGATATGAAGACATTTTTCTTCTAAGATTTCAAAAGCGCGCACACACCCATGTGCATGTTCACATGCATTCAGATACCTGTGGAAACCAGAAGAAGTGTCTGAACCTCTGAAACTTGTATTAATAGAAGGTTGGAAACTGCCTAGTGTGGGTGCTGGGAACAAAACTTGGGTCCTTTGGAAAAGCAACAAGTGCTTTGAATCAGAGTCATCTCTCTAGTCTCATATGGTGATATTTAAGAAGACATTTCAATTTTAAGAGCATTTAGTGCATTTGCTATTTATATTTTGTCATACTAAGAAAATACATATAGTTTCTTAAAATAACAATGTAGATCATATTTCCTTTTTTGGCCTATTGTTAGTCACTTAATAACCAATTGGCAAATACAATTATACATAATGGTAAGTTTTAAGTGAATTGTGAACATTCCAGAAAGCATGTAAAGAAAATAATCCTATTCTAATTAGCACACAATTTAGACTGATTTCTACCATAAAATTTATATTATCAGTCATTGCACATTTGTATCCTTGTAATACAGTGTTGTGTTAAGAATAAACAGAGAGTTTGCTAGCATGTCCAAAATACATATAAAAATTTATGTTGGCTGAGAACTTATATCATTTCAGAACATTGTCACAGGTTTATAAACCTACAGAACAAGGAAAATTCAATACTAATGAAATAAAGTATTGACATTGTATAGGCAGGAATTCTTTGGGAGAAAAATATAAAATTTTACTTGATTTTCAGGAAGTTCAAACTCACTTGCTTGAGGCATTCCAATATTGAGAAATTGGTAATAAACAAGGATCTACAGATGAATCTGAAGGAATTACTAGTGGCACCTTAGAACAATAAAGGGAAAGGGCTGGAGAGTGGCTTACAGACCCATTTCAAAAAGAACAAGTTAAAATTCTGTTCTGCTCTCTAGAACCTTTCAGCACTTGGTTCACGTTTACCTTCCTTATTTCTGTGGTCACTCAAGGTTATATACTCATATCTGAATATTTGGAGCTAGTAAGATGACTACCTAAACAAGACCTGGACAAGAATAACAACAATAGACATTTTGACTTGTAAAAGGGCAATCTCACAGTGTGTGCATATGTGTGTGTGTGTGTGTGTGTGTGTGTGTGTGTGTGTGTGTGTGTGTGTGTTATAGTGTGTTACAGTTCTATGAATTAGCATTGTTGACTTGTTTAGATAAGGAAACTGAAGCTCAGGGAAACTTTTCTGGGGTCACACAAAACCAGAAGTGGTGGATATGGATTAAATCCAGGTTTTGTTTCTCTTTTGATTGCATGAATTCTATTTTATCATCTCTACTCTTAAATACCACGCTTCTCACCTGTCTTTCTGAGCTCTTGGGACTTATCCCTCCTTCCTTATACCTCCTGGTGTTCCCAGAGTGTGATGCTCTGAAGGAAAAGTTTTGTAATAGATAATCTGCAGACTTAAAAACTGCCCCAAGCTATGATGTTGATACTTTTGAGTAAGAAATGCTTACTATTCTGAAGCAAGTAGATGATGGGTAAACCACATGAAAACCTTACTTCCTTTAGAACTTGAAGGAACAAATTAAATGTTGGAAGGGAACTAAGGTAAAGTGCCATCTACTTCATACAGTGTTTTACACAACACTGGGCTACATGATACAAACAGATTGGGAAAGTACTTATTGTCAACCTGAAATAAAGTTAGGGAGGAACCTGCTCTGATTCTCCCAAGCTCTGTTATTTTGAAGTGAGCAATGAAGTAAAAGCAAGAGAGATGGTATCTGTCATGCATCTTTTATTATGGTCTCTTTGAAGACCAAGACACTGAAATAGAATCAGAGAGACCTGAGGTCTGTGAAGATAAAACCAATAGGTGGTTACAATACAAATGGAAACACACAGACTTGCAAATTAGTTTTGCAGAAAGGTTCAAGTTTTCCTATTTCCTTGGCAACCCAAGAAGGTTATGATATTAACAGCTTAGACATCTGCATCTTTACAGCCATCTTCTCCTTTAGAAAAGGGGACAAATGTTCAGGTGCCACCATGGCCAGTATATAGTACTCCTTAGCTATACCAAGGGAACATACAGAAATAAAGGTTTAAAACCTAAACTACTTTGAAACTAATATCTAAAAGTGATTTTTTTCTTTCTTTTTTATGAAGAAGTCCAAGTTAACTGCAGGCATTCCCTGAGATTGCTACATTATGGGTGTTTTGAGCTCTCAGGCTAATCATTACATGTTATCTTCATATTATTAAAAGTTCTTTATTACTATTAATCTTAGAGTGAACTTGGCACTTGATTAGGGATACAATCCTTTTCACTACCTAGAGAACATTGGCAAGAATATCAAGAAATAACTAAAGACCAGCCAGATTTCAAATGATACAAAGCAACCATTTCCCACACTAGAACGATTTCAGTCTGTCAGAGGGGAAAAAAGTTAACTATCTAAAGTCAAAATGAGAAATACAAGTGACATGATGTAATGAACATTAAGTAACACTGAGCATCTTGATCAGTCCCCTGCTTTCTCTGCTTTCTGGAAACCTTTGAAAATGGGAGAAGTGAACTCTGAATTTTTAGTATTCATAACCCCTCAGGACACAATGAGCCAGGATTTCTCTGCTCCATAAAAGTCTAGGGTTTTGTTCCCCAAAGGTTAGGTTATACTGTAACAGTGTCAGAATTATTCATACCTTGATAAGTACAAGCCAAGGAAGAATTTTTGCGGGTGTTGTGGTAATGAAATACTGACACTTTTGAACATTAGTAGGAAAAGGAGTCCAGAGTCACCTTGAGCTAAACAGCAAGCAAGATCAAAGCCAGCCTGGGCCAGGCAGTGGTGGCATGCACACACCTTTAATCCCATCATCCCAGCACTCTGGAGGCAGAGCCAGGCAGATCTCTGTGAGTTCCAGGCCAGCCTGGTCTACAGAGCAAAATCCAGGACAGGCACCAAAAACTACACAGAGAAACCCTGGCTCGAAAAACAAAACAAGCTAGCCTTTTCTGCAGAAGACCATGTCGAAGAGGAGGAGGAGGAGGGGAAGGAAATTTTTATATTTAATAAATTACATTTGTTTCTATATGTGGTATAAGATAAAATATCTGAAAGGTAGAAAAGGTAAATTAAATGGAAGTTTGCTGTAATGGTATGTTCTTAATGCTATTCATTACTTTTCTTGGGGAGATGAAAATGAACATCTTGGATAAGAAGATGTTTATTTCATACCAGATATAGCACAACAGCTAAAGAAATGATCCACCCAAATCCACCTTGATGAACCAATGAATTTACTGGTATTTCCTTAGAGTAGAATAGTGGATAAGGAGACAGCCACAGGAGTTTGAGTGACTCAAAAACAGCTCCATCACCAAAAGCCACTAATCATGGGTACAACCTCACAAAGGCTCCATCATGTACCCCTCCTTCAGTTAATCTTATATGCCCCATGTACTTTAACACTCCCAAGATCATGTTTATCTGATAAAGACGAAAGATTTATTGTTGGAATCCCAGTTGTGGATCCTGTGATCCTTCCTCTCTTCTGTTTTCACTAGGGAGCATTAAGTTGCCACCGTCAATAGAGACCTGGTTATCACTGTATTCTCTTTATTCTGTTGCCATGGCTATGGAGCCACACACTCTGTAGGTCACCACTACAACTTCTAATTCACGATGGCCAGTGGCCACATTGTGCCTATGTCTGAAAAATGCCACTTTTCTCTCTCACTACCACCCTCACTGTAATTGGACACTTACACCCTTCCTTATCCTTCTACAATGTTCTCTAAGCCTTTGGAGTGTTTGCTATTTGTTTGATCCTTTATGTGTATAATGTGGCCACCAATGCCACAGCAGCAGTCACGAATTCTTAGAAGTTTGATTATAACCCTCTCTCAGTTACCTTATCCCAATGGAAAGGAGCCTTTCTCTACATACAAGACAGTGCCAGTAATCTAAGGGGCTATACACAAATATTCAGAAAGGCAATTGACAGGCACATTGCATTTATTTGACAGCCTCTGCCCTTGAGTCTATGATTCCCACCTGGCCATATGGAAGTAACCCATCCCTGGTACTGGAATTTTGTTCAGTAATTGTTAAACCTGCTGGATGTGCCTGTTCTACCCATGCAGGATATCGTTCCTCAAACTATCTGACATCTCTTTCTACTGCTATTTTCAGATGCTCTCTGCAAATCTATAAAATTTGCAGAAGTTAGTAATTTATATGCTATGCAACCTGTTATAGAGAATGGACAGACTCTGAAAACCCATCACCCTCTATTCCAAGTAAATGACAATTGGCTTGGAATTTGGCTGCTAGCAAATTACAAAATCTCTCATAGTAACTATGGTTACTTTCACAAGACAAAGCCAGCCAAAACTTCCCCATAGATGAGGCAGGCTTTCCCAGGCTCACACCTAAGGAGCTATCAGCAGGAATTAGCTGTGGAAGAAGAGAAAATCATTCTTCTTCGGGGATTTGGCCTTTGGTAGATTGTTGACCATGATCCACTGGATGGCCCAACATCTGTGCACATATGAGAAACACTAAATGGACTTGGTAAGTTATTTTTATAATAAAAGAAGAAGAAAAGGACAGGTCTCCCATGAGCATCAACAAAGCATGGCATATCAAGTTGCAATAAAACTAAGCACCTCCCCATGTATTAAGGCTGGGAAGGGCAACCTAGTATGAGGAATAGGGTCCCAAGGGCCTGTAGAAGAGTCGAAGACAGCACCTGTTTCCACTGTTAAGAGTCCCACAAAAGGACCAAGATACACAACTGTAGCATATTCTACAGTTGTGTTTGCATATATACATACATATACATATGCATGTATGTGTATATGCAAAGTGCCTACTGCAGTCTCATGTAGACTCCTCAGTTATTGGTTCAGTATCTGTGAGCCCCTATGAGCCCAGGTTAGTTGAATCTGTGAGTTTTATTGAGGCATCCTTGAGAGCCCTGGCTCCTATGATGAAGGAGGAAGAGACTGGGGAATGGAAATAGAGGGGGGATAGGCGAGGGACTAGAAGGAGAGGACGGGGGAGAAACTGTGGCCAGGATATAAAATAAATAAATACATAAATAAATCTATTTAAAAAATACAAAATACTGCATTTTGAGTAAAATGTTTACTTTTTTTTAATAAAGAAGATATGGAGTTTGGATGTGGATGTATAGAGAGTGATATAGAGGGAGTTAGAAGGGATAAGTAGTCGGGATATGATCCTATGTCATTTTATACATGTGAAATTCTCAAAGAATAAAAACATCAAAAAAGTCACTAAATAGATAAATAGTAAGATTTAGTACAGTGTATAAAATATGAAAAGATCCCATCACTTGTACCAATTTTCCTGTCAAAGGAACAGCATTTGATACATTGACGTGGATCTCCATGTACCATCCTGTCTCCTCATCCTGAGGCACTATCATGGCATACCACCTCATCACAAGTATTTAGTATGAAGCTTATACTATTACGTCTGACTAAAGGTCACAGCCGCAGCCTGACACTCTCAGAGCTGGTTCCAAGGGCTTAAAGGGTTCTGGGATTGCACTGTGGCTATGGTCTCTCCACTGTGCCTCCTGCTTCTCAGATGGCTACATATGACTTATGAAGGGCCTCAGGCTGATTAAACAATTTCCACATGTACTTCAGTATACTTTCATTAAATAAAGGAATGTACATAGCACCATCTGGGAGGATAATGGCATATTCCTATAACAAGTTCATCCTTGGGCTGATTTTGTAATTCTTTAGCTCTTCATCCATCCTTAGTTATCCACAGTCCCTCATGATGTTGGGAATTGCAACAAAGCATCCACCAAAGCCCAAATACTCTGCACATTAGCATGGAACCAATTTAATTCGCAATTAAATGTGAGTTGAAAGTAGTTGTCTATGGCCCAGTAGGGATCATTAGTATTCTCCTGTGCTTCCTATCTTTGGTAAAATACTGTACATGAAATACTTAAAGCTTTCCAAAGACATGCAAGTATAGTCTCTTTCTTTGGGTTGACCCCTCCTTAGACACTTTTACACAAGTCTTGTCACATTTTAAATGGCCCAGAAGAGCCTCTTTATCTGCTTCTCCTTTCTCTCATCTCTTATTTCTTCAGCACTCTACAAACCCAACTGACTTGCCATTTATAGTTACATTGATTTGCTGAAGTCTCTTTCATCTAATAAGATCATATCCCTCCATGTGGCTCATCAAAGCCACTAAAACTCCATACCATCCCTGAAGTCCCTGCTGAATCAGCATTTTCTTAGCTCTTTAGTAGGCATGTCATATTCAGACTAGTTAATTTGGTATACAACAGCAGCTCAATCATGAATAGTTCCTGATTCTTTATCATTTCTACTGTATTCTCACTAAGATTGGGCTACTGTTCTGTGGAAGCACAGCTAACTTAAGAGTTCCCTCCCAAACTTTACTTTCAGGAATTGCAGTGTATACACCAGTTAATTGGTAGGCTCTCTTGATAGACTCCATTCATTAAGGAGGAACATCAATATATACTGCATAGAATAAGTGACCCCACCAAAATTTCCTCCAAAGGTTGTCTACACTGATTTTCCATATGTATAGACATCTCAACCTTGGCCCTGTCAACCATAGGAATAATTATGTAGTTTTCACTACAGCAAAAATGCAGACCATTCTATTCCACATGGGAAAATGGGATTGCCACTGTGGATATTCCTCCTCAGATGGAACAGCCTCTGGTATGTCTTCCTACCCACAGAAGGGATCAAGACTGTTCTTCCAAAATTCACATGCTTCTGTCATGCCCTACAGTTGTACACCAATTCATTGTGTTTCTGTTTTCTTGGGGATACAGGAACAAATGCTAATTAACCTTAGATACGGTACGAACAAACTAAAGAAAGAATCCCTCCCAAGTCCAACTTAGCAAACTAATAAAGTTATTGGACTTACTTACACAGAAATGAATAATTTATAAAAAATGTGGTGGTATTAAAAGTACCCCAACTGCTGAAAGTCACATATATCACTGGTAACACTCTAAATCTACATCATGGAACCCCACCTTCAGTTAACCTTCTGCCTCCTATGTACCCTAACACTTCTCAACATCATGTGAATCCAGAGGTGGACAGACAAGAGACGTGGCTAACATTTCAGTAGAGGGTCCTGTGGTCCTTCCAATTCTCTTCTTCTAAGGAGTACATTTCCTATTACTATAGATCTAAGCATCATTATATAGTTCTAGTTCTTCTGTTGCTATGACTATGGAGCCAAGCATTCTTTATGTACCATAGCAACTCCTATTCCATGATGGTTAATGGTCATATCATGTCTATACTCTTATAACATTGATTTTTTCCATTAAAAAATACTATGGTTGTCTCTGTAAAAGTGGCACGATGTTCTTTTTTCACTATATTCCCTCCTTTCTCTTAAAAAGGGAGATATGAGAGCCTTCATCCAGTAACTGATGGAAGCAGATGCAGAGATCCATAGCCATGCACCAGGCTGAACTCTGGGAGCCCAGTCGAAGAAAGGGAGGAGGGATAATATGAGCAAGGGGTATCAAGATCATGATGGGGAAATCAACAGAAATGATTGAACCAAGCTCATGAGAACTCACAAACTCTGGACTGACAGCAGTAGAGTCTGCATGGGACTGAACTAGGCCCTCAGCATGTGTAGACAGTTGTGCAGCTTCATCTGTTTAAAGGACCCCTGGCAGTGGGATTGGGATCTATCCCTGGTTTATGAGCTGGCTTTTTGGAGTCCATTCCCTATGGTGAGAGCCTTGCTCAGCCTTGATGCGGGGTGGGGAGGGCTTGGTCCTGCCTCAACTGAATGTACCAGGCTTTGTTGACTCCCCATGGGAGAGGCCTTACCAATTTGGAGGAGTAGATGGAGAGTAGAGAGGAAGGCAGGGGTAGGAGTGGGAGGAGGAGAAGTAACTGTGGTTGGAATGTAAAAAAAAAATTTAAATGAAAAAAAAAAGGAGATATGAGGTGGAAGGGAGATGGCTAATTTTGAGTGATTTAACAAGTGCATCCCTTATGGAGGCAACTCACACTCATACTTAGTGTCACAACTTGGTTTTACTTTTTTTTTTTTTTGCTTTCTCCAAAATAAACTTCATATAGAAAATTGTTTTTGAAAAATCAAACATCAGGGATTGGACTTACTAAATAAATCATATATAAAAGCTGTCAGAGTTAACATGAATGAGGATTGCTAAAATCATAACAAACATTGTTGAACAACAGAAACTCATCCACTTTATTAATAAGCCCGGATACTCCCTCTAATAAGGAACCCAGGCAATGAAAATAACGCAGTCCCTTTGGAGAGTAAAGATAACCCTTCTCTGCCTCTTTGAGCCTTTTGTTGCTAGCTCTGCTCACTGACATATGGCCATGACTTTCTTAGTACATTTCCATATTGCTTCTTGTATATCTATGTAATACTCTGTGAATCTAATGATTCATAATTAGATTTGGAACAGACCAGCATAACCTAAGATAATTATCTCCTTCTAAATTAAGAACTTTAATTTAATTACATCTTCAAAACTCCTTCCAAGTAAAACAAAACTTACACTCTCAGAGTTAAAGTACATAGATATAGTTGTGGAGGAGGGGAACACAAGTCTAACCAACTATAAGGTTTATATCTCAAATAAATATTCTTTAATAAACATTATGGTATTGTATGTATATAAATCATCAGCTTTTATACAGATCATTGTCTCCAAATGATAAATTAAGATTACAAAAATAGTTATTACTTCTTATTAGGTTATATTGGATTTGCTAGTATAATGCTGCTTGCAGAACCGGAATGTGATGTATGTTTCTACTGAAAAAGAAGTATTACCAGAGCAACAAAAGATTTTCTTCAAATAACTGCCAAGGCAGAATCTATGAACTTCGACTTGATAAAGCTTAGAAACAATGACTATTATGGTTCAATATGGTGGACTTGATTGAGTGTTTCCTATGATTTTTCACAATAATCTGCTAACTAGTTTAACAGCCATTACTGTACAGATTCTCCCTTGTCATCAGATTTCTGTACTCCTTTTTAACTAAACTCTACTTCTCTTTTCTGCATCCATCATTTTATAAGGGAAATAATTCCACCAATTCAGCTGGGAAAACCCTAACCTCATCCTTACTAGCAAGTGAATCAGAAATAGGTATAGAAACACAATTATGCCCAATAACTTTTGAGGGGGTCTGATGAAGATGTTAGTGAAACAAAGTTTCCTTACAGGATGTAATGAGCTTGTCAAGTCTGCTGTGTAGAGCACAAAATGCTGAAATGGCTCTCACTGTAGATGCTAAAAGCTCAAGGTAATGGTGTGAGTATGGTTTCATTCTCCTGAGACTCTCTCCTTAGCTTATGAACAGCCATAATCTCTTTGTGTCTTATACACACTTTCTCTGCTCAGGTTTGTCCTAGATATTTACTTATGAATGTTTCTTTGGTCTGTTTTCTGCCCTGTAACATAATATCATACATAGGCTGTGTAATTTATAATTGTAGATTATTTTGCCAATGGACCTGGAAACTAGGACATCAATGAGCATGTCATATACTCAGTGGGGTCTATATTAATGACTTTTTCACTGATATGATAAAACACATGACAAGAGAAACTTAAGGGTTCATTTGGGCACCTGGTTTGAGGATATAATCTGTCGTGGTGGGGAAGGTATTGTAGCAATCTCAGATTTAGCCACTGGTTAATCCCCACGTTTTAACTAAGAATTAGAACATATGGCTATAGACTATTGGAGATACTGAGAAATAAAATGAAAGGTGTATGAACAGAAGATAACACTGAAAACAAAATATCTTGGTTCATAAGAAATGATGGAGTGAAATTAGAGAGAGTAAAAAAAGAGGGCCAGCGATATCATAAGATCCAGAAACAAAAGGACCTAGAAGGAGAGAAGGAAAATGGTCCACAAACTGCCAGCAAGTGAGGATGTCCAAGGCATGAAAAACAGTCAGTGACAAATGATTGAGCTTACAAAGCTTTAAGAGACACGGCTGACTTCCTCACACACCCTGAAACAAGAAGCGAACCGAACTGGATAGACCACTGAACTAAATTATCTTAACAAAGTGTTATTGTGTATATGTAATCATTACCACATGGAGAAGAAGCCACGTTCTTGAAGGAATGGATCAGTTTACTAATTGCTAAGCTCTTCTGCTTGCTAATTATCTTGCGGGCTATGGGAGTTTACATGATCTGGATAAATGTCCCCCAGAGGCTCATGTGTTAAATGCTTGGTCTCTAAGACAGTGGTACTGGGAAGTAGTGGACATTTAGGATGTGGGCCTTATGGAAAGTCGTTAGGATTGAGGAAGCATACTCTATGGGGACCTGTTGCTAAATGGTTTGTGAAATGAGCAGTCAGTCCTACTGTTCACTCTCAACTACGGCCAGTTGTACCCCTAACAGAGGCCCAGTTTCTCAGTGAGAGAAACCAAGTTTAGACTGGAGCTTCCTGAACTATGAGCTAGATAAGCCCTGTCCCTTCTAAGTTAATTACTGCCAGTATCTCACTGTAGTGATGAGAAGCTCACGAACACAGGTGTAAGGCTTCTATGCAGTACAGCAGGTACAAGACTACTACACCATGGAGCTTCTTGCTGCCAAGACTGGCAGGTGTCTTACATCCACTGGCTTACAAGGCTGCTGTTCACCATATAAGGCAGAGAAGGCTAGAGCTGAGCCTCAGGCCCACAAGACAAATAGTTGCTACTATGTAATCTCCTCTTCCATCTCTTAAAAATAAATTATCTATCTAAATCACTATTTTGCTATATTAAAAACTGAGCCCCAAACAGGATGCATGAAAGGAAATTATTTCTCAATATCAAGAAACTTTGTGAACTACAGATAATAAAACATTTGACAAATCATATGTAGAGTTAATTAACAAAATTACAAAATCTAGTGAATACTCAAGATATGCATATGCCCATACATATATATGCATGTATATATAATATATATGTAAAGACTTCCACTCTACGTCATAGTCATATACATGATAACTATATGTGTGTGTGTGTGTATTGAGAGTCCTATGCCATTATTGATTTCATTTTCTAACATGTCATTATCTTTCTCCCGTTCCTCTAAAAATAACCCTTAATATACTAAGCATGGCAGCTAAATATTTTGCTATAAAACTGTTCCCCTAAATACAGTATACTTCATTTGTAGGAGTATTCTTTAGCCTCCAAAATCTTGAAACCCTAAATTTGATAAAATATATAAGATGATCTTGCTATGCCCAGGTTGTTAAGCATAATGTTTTTCATGATTGGCTTGGGATTTTGTCTTAGTTTGAATCTTTATTGCTGTGAAGAGACATCATGACCACAGCAACTCTTGTAGGGAAAGCATTTAATTGAGGAGACTCACTTACAGTTTCAGAGGTTCAGTCCATTATCATCATGGCCAAGAGTATGATGGCATACAGGTAGATGTGGTCCTGGAAGAACTGAGAGTCCTACATCTAGCAGGCAACAGAAGTTGATTGTCACATTGAGGAAAGGTTAAGCAAAAGAGACCTCAAAGCCCACCCCCACAGTGACACACGTTCTCCAACAAGGCCACACCTCCTAATAATGCTACTCCCTTTGGGGGCCATCTTCTTTCAAACCACCACAGAGTAGAATTTATATTGATAATGACTTTGTGTAATTATCTAGTTATACTAATACCCTCACAAAGTCCTTTTAGACACAGTATTTGTGGGGGTGTCTCTGTGACCATCAAGGTCAGCAGGGTGTCTATTCATGAGGTAAGAAGGAGCTCCAGTTCAGCATGACTCAATAGCTGGTGTTGGTTCAAACTTCAAAAGTCTGAACTTTAAAAACCAGGCAGTTTATTTTAGGCAATTTAAGAACAACAAAATTTAGAACAAAAGTTTCCTGGTGATAATTAATTCAATCCTGTGTATACAATAAAGCTTAAAAATAAAACTTATTTACATTGGAACTTATTTTGAAGTATGTGTGACCTCTTCCATAAAGATAGGTTCTATAGATTGACCTATATATGACATCTTAAGCATCTGGGAGGGGATCTGGTGTGGTTGTGGTCATACAGAGAGTGCAAAGTTCATCAGGTTTTAACCACCTTTCCTCCCATTTCTAAAATGACATCTCCCATATAGATGGGTTCTGTTGCCTGAGGAACAATGATCAAGATAAGGGTCAAGGGAGGCTGAGATAAACATAGATTCTGGGAGAGCCAGGTGGGGCTTGGCAATGAAGATAGCACAGAGGTCACGGGGATATAAAACAACATCCATTCACAGCGTTATGGGTAATAAACAAGTTATACATCTTTTCCTTTGAAGAGGCAACCCTAGATGTTGAACATTCCTGGTTTCCCTAGTACTGATCTGTGAGTACAGGACCTCTGTGCCCCCAACAAGTATTTCTCTATCATCTTTTAAAACTATTTTTATAAACTTCATACAAACTTATATATGACTTATTAAAATATTTTCATAAATACATTTTGATCATTTACAACCCCCCAATTCCTCCTATATCTTATTCCATAGAAGAACTCAGCTTTTGATACAAAAAGACAAAACTATAATATTCTCCAGCATTTTCCATTTCCTTTCTTTCTTTCTTCCTTTCTTTTTCTTTTTTTTTTTTTCAAAACAGGGTTTCTCTGTGTAGCTTTAGATCCTGTCCTGGAACTTGCTTTGTAGACCAGGCTGGCCTTGAACTCACAGAGATCCACCTGCCTCTACCTCCCAAGTGCTGGGATCAAAGACGTGCACCATCACCACCCAGTGCATTTTCTTGTCTACTTGATTTAGAGCAGTGACTACTGAGCACTGAGGGATTACTTCCTGAAGAGGGTGTTCAGCCATCTCACCTACAAAAATAATGCATTTTCTTGGAATCTTCTTACATTAGCTTGGGAATGTGCTAAAGAATATAAATGTGATTGTTTACCCACTATTATTTACACAATGATCTCTTATTTTCAGCAAATGTTGAAGCAATTGAAAATTAAAAATTCTAAAGCTGGAAGATCAAATGTCAGGCAAGAGAGGGTGGTGTCAGGCCCTTCATAAGCCAACAAACTTTCATCATGTCAGAAGTCTGAGGAAAGATATTTTGCACTTAATATCTTTGTGGTTAGTATTATTCTTCAATAAATTTCTCCAAAATTTATTTCTCCAGAATTAAGTAATCAAATTACAAGAGGCAAAACCTGGATTGTAAGTTAACCATTACATAATTCATTTATCCGTTGTTGGGCAAATATTTCTTGACTTCATCTGCTTGGTAGAATTTACTAATGATATTTTGCAAGATGTAGATTAAATATAACTGAGCCATTCAGCAAGATATATATTCATGTTTGGATGTATGAATATAATTAAAACAAGAAAGGCCTAGATACTTTCCTAAATTCAGGAAGAAGATGAAGGAAGTTAAGTATTTGACTGAATTATTGTCATGCAACAAAACTGTATAATAAATGACATGCTTTATATATCAGTTTGTGTACATACACACGCAAATAAAACCTAATATTTTCCTGAGACTTCCAGCCTTTCAAATCAAGAAACTACCATTTGGAATTTCCTACAGAGTGATTTTCTTCTCTATACATCTTAATCATTTTTTACTAGGTCACTAAGTGATAAGAGGAAATCTAAGCTGATTCTACTAACACAAACTCTGTTTGTGTGGCTGCTTGAGTAGGCAGATAGAAGGTAGATAAGAAGATAACAGATAGAGAGGTACATATAGATAACAGATGACCAAAGAAATTACCTAAATGTAAAACGGAGTAAATGCCACAAACTCAAGTCTATAACCAAGTAATTTCTATAATAATAAGTGCCTTTAGAGGGTGCCTGAGCTGGTCTACCTCAATAATCAGATTACCCTAACTGTCATCATAGAGCCCTCATCAAGTAATTGATGGAAGCAGATGCAGAGATCCACACACATGTCTTTATAGGACATTGACCCACCTTTATGAATCCTGGATCACCTGGTCACACCATATATTGGCAGCTGCAGGACAAAGGCGCTTTAAAGCTGCCAGTCTAAATACAGACTATTATTTACCTCTAGATTCTTAAATATTGAGCCTTAAATATAAATAAATTGATGCAATTCCAGATCCTTTTGATGAACATTTCAAGCACTAGGTCAAGCTCCAGAAGTTCAACTGAAGAGAGGGAAGAGGGATTCTATGAGCAAGGGGCATCAAGATCATGATGGGGAAACATACAGAGACAACCAAACCAAGCTAGTGGGAACTCATGGGACCAACAGCTGTAGAGCCTCCATGAGACTGGACGAGGCCATCTGCATAAGTGAAACAGTTGTGTAGCTTGATATGCTTAAGTAGCCCCTGGCAGTAGGATCAGGATCCATCCCTGGTGCATGAGCTGACATTTTGGAGCCTATTACCTATGGTGGGACACCTTGCACAGCCTTGATGCAGGGAAAGGAGTTTGGACCTGCCTCAACTGAATGTACCAGGCTTTGCTGACTTCCCATGGAAGGCCTTACCTTTTCAGAGGAGGGAATGGGGAGTGGTTGTGGGGGAAAGCTGGGGAGATGCAGGAGGAGAGAAGAGGGAGTAATCTGTGGTTAGTATGTAAAAATGAATAAAAAATTTCTTAATTAAAAAAGAGTATCTATGGCAAAAAAAAAGTCCCTTTAAGGAAAAATATCAAGATTATTTAACACATTGTGAACACATTGTTCAAGGACTTTTCACTTAGCATCATACACTCTGCACTTCTTAACATCTTCTCCTGAACTACAATTTGGGTGAACATCTATTGACTAATTGGGAATAACAAATCCACAGTCTTTGAAGGCATTCACTATTTCACCGTACCCATAACACATAAAATGCTCCTGACTAAATGACTACACAGAGTAGAGGAGTAAAGAGACATGGGCTTACTCAACATTTAAGCCTTTTCTATCTTGTTTTCAATGTCAGAGCAGTCAGTGTTCAGATTTAGACGGTCACGGTACACTGTCTAAATTTGGTACACAGGACCAAATTTGACTCAAAGAGAAGAAGTACAGAAGAGGGAATTATTGTGTCCTGTACAGAGGAGTCCTCTGGTTTCACATTCTGCCTCTTGAATCTACCCACAATCCTAGTGGGAAGAAGCCCATCTAATCAAGTCCTCCTTCTCATCCTGTCCCTTTGTGATACATAGTTTAAGAAACACTCCTTTTGTTTCTTGTTAGTTTGGAGTATTCCTCGGAGCCTCCCAACTATTCATGTAGTAAGTCACACTGTTGTTACTCAATGACACCATTCTGAAAAGGTCACCATGTTATTCCTGCATAAATTTCCCACAAAAACTGATCCATATCTTGATTACTGCTGGTTTATACTATTCTCTGGTCATTCACACTGCAATAATTTAGAACTCTTCAATAGTAGAGATTTCTTTTTCTCATATTACTGTAAACTGGGGTAGCTTTTAGAGATATGAAAGTGATTTGGTGCTTACTCTTTAAAATCCATCTGCTTTCTCTACAGATCCTCAGTCAAGATTGTAGTACAGACATAAGACCAGCTTCTTACCAATTTTCTTGTCAACTTAGAACAGTTGGCTATATAACATAACAAGATGGACACTTCTACCTCCTATAATAAAGTAAGCATAGTAGAAATAAGACAAACAAGATGGTTGCAGTGGCAAAGAGCCTATCTTTTTCCTAGATAAATGTCATAACCATATTCACTCTACTGAGTCAAAACTTCTATCAACATCAAAACAATACATGCACAAAATTGATTCTTCAAAGCACTTTGAGAAATCATAGCTAATTAAAAATGAAAAGAGATCTCTTTTTAAAATGGCCTTAGAATGCAAGATATACATTTTAGTACATAATATATGTATATATTTTACTCACTATCTTATCAGGTATTATTGAATACTATATTATTTGTAACATAATTTACATGACATTCATAATATCATGAGTCATTCCAATTTTGTGAAAGAAAATATCAAAGGGGCAATTATTGTGCAGGTTAAAACTATCTTTGAACAAATTATAAAATCAAGTTAGCCATGGATATAACATATTTTTATATACAATATAGATATATATTCAGTAATACATATTTAAAATAGAAGTCATTGTAATAGGTAATAAAATTGTAATTACAAGCTTGGAGTGAAGATTTGCACAGATGGAGATCAAGGAACAAAATCACAATTGGGTAGGGTGAATAGGTCCAAGAAACTTGTTGAAAGTTATTGTGACTGTAGCTGATAATATATTATATACTGAATGCTATTGAGAACAGATTTTGTGTTCCACCAGATCCATAAGGAAAACACATATGGGAAAAGATATATATCTAGAGATAAAGAAGTATCTGTTTTATGCTATTTTTCTCTCAATATGTATTTCTTACATTATATAATTGCTTTGGTATGAGAGTCCTCTTACACAAATTAAAATAAACTTAAATTAAATGTTTTGAAACCATGAGAAAAAGAAAGGAATCTTTTTTGGATCAAATCATGGCTTATTTTGAAGTTATTATTTTTTTCAGGGCATTTAAAATATTGTATCTGGAAAACAGCGATAAGAGAATGAGATCAATAAATCACATATGCATGAAGGATCTATGGTTACTGCTTTCTTTGTGGGAGTAATGCACTAGAGAGTTGAAAACATGGAATACTAAAACAAAAGCAGCCACTCACAAGTAACTCTGTTGTTGAATCAGGGAAATAAAAAATTAAGTAATGGAAAAGTAACCCAGTTCAAGATGAAGAAAATAAACATTCCCCAGGACAAATACAGAGACACACTTGCGTTTTTAATTTGTTAGCATGGGAAAATCCATCCTTAGTTCTCCTATATAGACAGGTACATTAGTTTACTGCTGCTGTTCTTAGGATTTGTTGCAAGCTTAGTGACTTTGATTTATGTGCTGATAGTTCTAATGTTCCAGGGTCCAAAACGAGTTTCACCAGAGTAAAATCAAAGTGTTGGCAAAGACCCTGGCTTCTTGATGGTCCCAAAGGAGAAGAACCTAGTCATTTTATCTCTCAAGTTTCAAAAAGTTACTCATATTCCTTATACTGCTATTTTTTCACCATCAGAGCCAGAGGCATAACATTACATTGTCTCTCAGACTTTGACGCTCCTACTCCCTCACAATAGCCCCTGTGATTACATTGGTCTCATCTGAAGAAATCAAAGTAATTTTCCCATCTCAAGACATTCAACTTGATCAAATATCCAAATCCTTTTTACCATGAAAATTAACATCTTCATGGGTATTGGGAACTAGGACATGGGCATCTCTGGGTGGTGAGGATTATTCTCTTACCGTAATTGCGCATGGACATTTCCATGTGGTTAAAGAAAGATACTTCCTATTTTGCAACTACTAATTATGTTGCCTCTAAAATTTTTTGTTCTATATTCCATGCAAGATGGTTTTTAGATGGAAAGAGTTCACAAAGATAATGTATTTTATTCTAGAAATGTTCTTGCACTCTGATAAAAAAATTAAGTTGAAAGTAGAATCTATGTGTTCTGTGGCCCAAAAGTGACACACTTCATAAAAGCAAATAAGTACAAGAAAATCCTAGGACCCAAAAATAAAATTAGCCACAGCAAACCCACCTGAACCATAGTAAAACAATCTGGACATAAACTAAATGTAAAATGAAAATGGAAAATTCTGACTTGTATATATTTGATCTCTCAGGTGAAATAAAAGAAGCAATAAATATCACACAGAGAATTTAAAAGTAGATTCAGTCAAAAGTCATGTGGATTTAGGAAATTATCTTGTCAGGTAAAGTAAATTTTATATGGAGATGGATACCCACGATACATCCAAACAGAAGAAAAGTCTCTAGAAGAAATGCAACTAGAAATATGTTTCTCCTATTACTGTTGTAATCAGTTGAAGAATGTCTGACCTAAACAAAATCCCTGCTAATTCCACACAATCTTCTTTAGACATTATCTTTAGACATGATAATGTATGGAGGTCACAAATCAGCGTGAGATAATCATGCAAAGATAGGAATATTGTACTCCAAACTTGGATTAGAAGTAGCAAGTTACTGTGGTAGATACCTATTAATGCATACAAATTATTCCAATATTTAGTGACATATTGGAATTTTTAATCATGTACTTTCTATGGGTCAAGAATATAGAAGCAACTTGGCTAAGCATGTCCACAACCAAGGTGTCAGACACTGATTTGAGATGGCTACAGTTTTCTAGAAGCTCAGTTACATAGCTGTTGGCACAGCTTAAACAACATGTTCTGCAGTGGTCTTTCTTGAGCTTCTCAAAACAATTTGCAAAAATGATTTCTCACAGTATGAGCCATCCAAGCAGAGCTAAAACACATCCAAAATGTAAGTCATAGTTTCGTATAGACTAATCTCAGAAGTGACATCCCATAACCTTTATCATATTCTACTTATTAATAGTGAGGCAATATATCCCAGCCTATTCTCACTGATCAGCAATCAAATATTAGTATAAATACCAGGGTATGGAGAATATTGATAATTTGTTTAGAGGATGGGATGGTGACTGCAATCTTGTGAAAACTATGCTCTGCTTTCCCTCTGATGAGGAGTTAGGTTACTCATATTTTGATATTTCGTCATTTAAAAGCTATGTTTTAAAAATTAATGCTTAAATCTATCAAAAATATACAATTGGAGATGCTAAGGTGATAAAATTTAAAACTTGATGTTAATCACTAATGTGCTGTTGCCTTGAGAAGAGGATCCAACATGTCTGCTACATCCAAGTTGAGGTTCTTTCCGCATGAGTTCTAGAAAATGAAGTTCCTCTCCTTCCCTGAGATTATACTTTAAACAACTGAATTTTATTCTTGAAAGAGACATCCTTAAGTTGTGGGAGATACATGTATTCACAGCCGTTGAGTAATATCTTTGCACAACTGCTCTGAGACATGGTTGTCCAGGACCCATAGTCAGGTTTGACTGGAACACACAGTAAATACTTTGGGTTGCCTTAACCTTTCTCAAACACTTGGATGAGAGGGTTGTGGATAGTCAGCCCAACCTGGGAATCAGATTTCCATTTGGGAACTATGTCAGAGTTTTAAGTTTTGTAATGTGGAGAAAGGAATGGATGAAATCATGTTGATAGACTTTAGTTTTTACAATCTAGGGTTGAATCTTCATCCAGATGAAGGGCTATGAGGACCATTGCTGGAGTCTGATTAGGGGGAGAATAGCATCATGTCTATTTCATCTGATTTAGAGCCATTCATTCTTTACAGAGTCCTCATTCACCAAACATAGTAACATACAACTCCAAGCATACCTCAGTCATTTCTGGGGAAGACAGGCATCCTTTTATGTACTCAGCTCTTCACTGGTGACTAGACTCCCTAGGCTAATTTATGAGCTTCTTCTTTACTCCCAGCTTGGCTCGTGGTGTGCCTCCATGACTCTTGGTCTCCCCCAAAGTAGAATTGGTTCATCTGCCAACTTGGCTGAATGAAGAAGCCAGCTGGCTCTGAGAACTGTTTGGGGGACCAGGGAGAGCCCAGAGCACAGTTCTTCCAGAGCCAGCCAGGCAAGCCCCAGAAAAGCAGCCAGAAATTTATGAATATTTCCAGAGCTGGCCAGCTATGCCCGGCATCTGTGCTCCAGAGCCGGAGACCTTCAAGCCTCGTTCCAAACCCACAGAGCCAGCTCCTACCCTGCCATGTCACTTCCATTTTCTGTCTTCTTCTGATACTGTTACAGGTCCATGTCTGGCTGCTTGTGACAGAAAGAAGGAGTTTCTCTAGCATATAGAGTTCAGCATGCTTTTCAAGCCAGGAGGCCCTTGTTACCAATACTGGATTCACTAGCATTCAGTTTGATACTGTGGAAAGAGTACACATGTAGGCAAACATCAACTCAGGACGAAATGTAGTGCTTGATGTCATCACTTCATTTCCATTCTTTTTGATGTTGATATTTCTATTTTCTATGACATATCTTACAACACCTGAGTTCATCTTTTCTTTTAAGATTTCCAAATATTTACAGAAAGCCGTTTCTTTACGAAAATAAACAGATTTTGTGACTTTTAAAAATAAACTTGGGAACAAAATGACTTTAACAGGGAACAATAACAATGTTGAAGCATTTACCTTTAAAACATTTAATTGGTAAGCAGAAATCATCTATATTAAAGCTGTACAATGTGATGGCTTGATATACATCAAAGAATTGCCATAGTCAAAATAACACCAACACACTTACCTCCTCTGTAATTCTAATTGTGTATTGCTAGGACACTGAGAATCAGCTCCTGGAGCACATTACAAGTAAGCAATAAATACAGAATCATCCATGATACACATCCGGGTTGTGTTTTAGATCCTGGAGCTTAGTCATCTTAGAACCAAAACTTGTGTATTTGATCAGCATCTCCCCATTTCCTTCACATCCCAGCTCTTGACACCTGCCCATCTAGACGCTCAAGCCTCATTGCAAACCACAGGGCCAGCTTCTAAGCACTATTTCCCAACAACACCTGAGATGTGGTCCCAGGTATTATCTCCAAGGTGCAATTTCCTCATCTTTGAACAATATGCTAATATTTTGCCTCTTTTGGTGTTGATGTGGGTAAAAAAAATGAAATAAACTACAGGAAACACCTTCTACAGTATCTGCTCTAGGACAAATGGGAAAATCATATTTATTTCTCTTCAGAAAGAGGTCATTAATCTTTTGTTCTATGAGTTTGCTCTGAAAGAAGCAAAACACTGAAATCTTTGCATACCTTAATATCAAAACTGTCACCTTGGGATATCTTTGCAAATCAAATTGTGAGCATCTCTGATTTTTGTGGTAAGGAGGGGGGTGCTTCTCTTTGACACTCATCCGGGTTATGTATTAGATCCCTGAGGGTGGTCATCTCATAACCAAAAACTTTTATCTGTGATCAGAACTCCCCATTTCTGGAATGAGCAACTTAGCCTAAAATTGCAGTTCTCAATTAATGGAACTAACAAGCACTTGGTAGTAGGAAGAGAAATTGCTTTCACTATTAATATTATAAGATTTAGTGACACCTGAGTGAGATTTATTAAGTGCCTATTCTTCCCAGGGTATCTGGTGTCATTAATTCCTTTTATTCGCCTTTGTCTTGGGACTGGTTTATGTTTACTACACCTCCAAACACAATGAATAAAAGGAAACTTTAGAATCAATTAAGCCTGTTCAACATCATGTATAGGACATGGTCTGAAAGTGAGTGAGGGAATGAATGAGTAGTGAAGTACTTTGTATAAAAAGAGGAAGGGCACCAAATAACTTGGGAATGGAGCAAAGAGCAAATGAAGAAATGCCAGGTCCAATTCAGGAAGCAAGATTAGACAAACCAGGCTCAAGCACATGGTTTATGTATCAGAGCAAATGACAACACACTTCCTCATTTAGCAATTAATTGTGTTCTGTCTTTGGCTCTCTACTGCCAGGCAAAAGGCTCTGCCAAATTTTTCAGAAAAATTTTCTATGCCCCTTACATCTACTTCTTCACTGTCTACTTCCACCTTTGCCCCTGTAATTTGATTTCGACTCCAACAATGTGCAAAGTGCCTGCTCTTGTAAAGGTCACCAATGACTTTAAGATTGACATATCAGGCAACTTTCTTGCAGATTGTAATTTATAAAACTCAAGTACACTGGCTTTCTTTTAACATTTTTTAAAGCATTGACCTCTATCGCTGAGCCATAGGCTTTATTTTGGCTTCTCTCTTCTTCCTGACCATTACTCTTTTGCCTGCTTCTCTTCCCCAGAAATAATTATATGTATTACTGAAATATAAATGTCTGTCTTTCTGTGCTTTTTTCATACACAGAATTTGTGCCTTGGAATGTAGCAGTTGCCTAAAATTACCCAGGCCTTATCAAATAATGTTTCTCGAAGGCTACTTGGGTCTATGCCTTGTCCCCACAACAGTGTAGTAGATATTCACATCATGCTTTCCTTTTCTACATGAATATCACTTCTACACTCAGACCTAACATCCTTTGCACATTCGCTTGCTGTCCTCAACCCTTTAGCCAGTGTGGAATTCCCAGGGTAAATAAGAATGGGCTGGAGTGATTGAGACGGTCTCATCTTGTGCCCACTCTTTTGCAGAAGCCTGTCTCCACCTAGAATGACCTTTCTTTAATGTCTATGATGCTCCATTTAATGTTCTTATGGTGTGATTCCTACCTTAGTTAAGGCAAATGTGTCTCTTTTTTTCTGATTAGAGTTGACTTTGAAGTTCTGTCTCCCTTTTCATATTGCAGAGACACTGGAATGACAGTAATTGCTTCTCTCTTTCCTCTTCCTCCAACATCCAAAATAATTTCTGACCCATGACATCCAATCAAAATCTCTTCATTCCATGACAAATGACTCAAGTACACCAGGCAGATTTCCAACCAACCTTTCTCAAGAGTTCTTGTCTTCTATGTGCAAATTATTCTGTGTCATGTCCAGTTCTCCTAATCTTAAACCTGATGTATTCAATTCTCAAACATTACTACATCTCAGAATAGAGTTCTTGCCGATTATTGTTCATTCCCTTAAAAGTTGCCATTAAGATGTGTGTCTTCATGACTAAAGAGATGGCAGAACAGTTAAAGGCAATTGCTGATCATACAGAAGACCCAGTCTACTTCCAAATAGCCACATAATGGTTCACAACCAGCCTTAATTCCAGGTTCAGAGAAATGAAGCCTTTTACTGATCTCCTCAGGCACCAGGAAAACACACAATGAACATACATACTCACAGGTGTAACACTAACATATGAAATAAATAAATCTAAATAGAAAAATTAAAGACATGTGTCTCTTGTTTCTCAGTGTTTCAATGAACTCCTTGAATGGTGGCCCCTTGCCCTAGAGTTCATATAAGAGCAGATACTCAGATTGAGACATATTGGTACAGTGATTTTGAATGTGATTTTTCCCTCCCTCACCCTCCTCAACTCTGAGCCAGCTGAGATCCCAGAATAACTTTCTCATAGCAAGCATTCATGGCTGTTATCTTGATTTGAGATGACCAAGGTTAGGGCCCAGACTCATTAAATATGTTAGGCATTCAAGAAAAGTGACTGGACACACGGAGAATAAGGTAGCAATGGAGAAGACAATATTGGGGGCTTATTTCACAAATTCTTGCCCTATTATGGAAAGAGGATGGTGTCTTGGATGTTCTCAGTATCTCTTCACAGGAATCCTGTTCCGTTATGTACTACGAGATGACCAGATGAAAGGAAGGACAACAATGAGCAACGCCAAGTCCAGTTACGTGACTAAACTGTTGAACAGACATCCACATCCAAAGCCCTGGGGTAACTTGCCCTGGTGCATCTTTTGTGAACACATCTGCTTCCTAGCAGTGTAACAGATGAGAGCACCAATCACACAGAGAGAGTTGCTTCAGCCCATGTTAAAGGTTGGTGATAATTACCAGACTAAACAAATCACTGAAATATGTTCCTATCTCCAGTGTGGGAGAAATACTTATGAGTAACTTGGGAATTGAGTTTCAATATAATAAGTATCAGGATAACTAATAACAAATGATTAAGCTACAACTCTTCTTTTAAAGGGTTTGGGGTTTTTTTTTTAATTTACTTCAGGCCAAGTCAGATAAATTTTGAGGACACATATTTGAGTCCTTCTGAAATGTTCTTTCGTTATTTGAGGAAGCAAATGAAATGAAGCCCAGGTATCAAAATGAACATATGCAATGTAGGTGGGAAATTACTACAAAGATTTTAAGAACCTTTTCATTTGCAAAGAAAAGGATATTTGCTATATTACATTAAAAAAGGAAATAGTTAAGAAGAAAACTGATCTATTTACTAGCCAATGAAAAGCAAGAAGGAAGGGGAGGAAGGAAGAGATACAGGTATAGAGGAAGGAAAGGAGGAAGGGAAGGGAAGGAGAAAGGGACAGAGGAAGGGGTAAGAGGGGGGAGGAAGGAAGGAAAGGAAGAAGGGAGGGAGGGAGGGAACAAGAAGAAAGGACAGGATGAAAGTGAACCTTAAACTGACTTCCATAGTCTAACTGACAATAATTTGTAATAAAAGCTATCTGTAGCTTCAACTCCAGTAAAAGTGGTGGGAAGTAAGATTAAGACAAAAATGTCTCAAAGCTTTAGTGTCCTTTATAACAATCCAAGAGACATGAAAAGTAAAAGCTGCACTTTCATAGGGAAGGTTTCACTTTGAGACTTTCGTCTCTGTCCTTTCCATAACCTGTACAATGTGGTTTTCCTAGGGCTATTTTTCCTGGCTGAGAGGCATGCTAGCAAGAATAGAATTGGAAAAATAAAAGGTGGTGGAGCAGACTCATTATATCACAAGTAATTTCAAATGGAAGAAAAATACTGATTCCACATCTCATCTTGAAAAGAGAATGGATTTAATGATCGGGTTCATCAACTTTCCCTTCATGTCAACAGTTAACCAAAGATTTCTGTGTGGGAGTAACCGAACATTTTCCAACTAAAAAATTTCTCCTTCATAGAAAATAATGGTGACTGCAATACGCAAAGAAATGTGACTTCTTCATCTCTTATCATATTGGATTTCATATTTCACTGAAACATTCAATAACCCTAATGACTATTCAGGATACTTGAACTAAAGAACTACATAGGTTGATTTTACTATTGCTGGGACTAAATATCTAACAAGAAATAACTCAAGGAAGGAAAACTGTATTCTCACGTACAGTTTGAGGAAATAGTCTATCATGGTGATGAATTCATGGTGGCAAGATGAATGTGCAGTCTTATGCACATCCAGACAGAACAAGAAGCAGAGAGGCTGTGAACAGAAGCAGGGCTGAATATTCACAATCCTCAAGGTCCACTTTACAGTGGTTCACTTCCTCCAACTAAGGCCCACCTCCTAAAAGTTCCAAACTTCCCAAAAGAGGGGCCACTCACTGGGAGTCAAGACTTTATATGCACTTGAGAGGATAATTTACATCCACACCATAACAGTTACTTTACCTCATGCTGACTAACATGTATATTCTTCCCACTTTCATCTACCGAATTTAAGTAATTCCATCTTGCCTCTAATAAAGCAAGCATGCCAATATTTCTAAATCTGTTTACTAGTTATACTTATTTAAAATAATTTGATTTTCACTCTAGTGATGTTTAGCTAAAATACCTTCTTTATTCATCAAAGTCCATTTGGCTAAAAGAACTGAGAGTAACTCCGTGTGAATGTTGCCCTCTACACTGTTTACTCTTATATCTCTGAAATATTCAGGGATACAATTTGTAGGGTTTTTTTTCTCATGGGCCAACATAGAAGCAAGTGTCTGTACAACAAAGTAAGTAAAATATGTATTTAATAGAAAGAGAATTGCCAAATATGTAGCAATCATTCAGTGAATGTTAGATGTTATCATAATTTCTCTACTACATCTACTTTTATCATATGTGTCTCTTATGTTTCTATAAACTTGTTTCTATATATTTCATTTCTGGTTGCCAACTAGAATTCTCAAGTTTGGGTTTAAAAATACTAGTCACACGATACCATAACCCACCCATCTTCTGGTTGTGATTTTCATCAATAAACACTGTTTTAGAAGAAAGTTTTCTGTTTTCATTTATTTCTTTTAACCCTACCCTTTATAGTTTCCAGAGGGGAAAAAACAAACAGGAAATAGACTCAGTTTAAAATGCAGAAAATTGTGCAGCTGCGTTTAAAGCATCACTGCCAGAGGTACTGTAGAACTGCTGCAGAAGGTCAGCTTCCTCAAGAGCAGGTCAGAAAACCTGAGGGATAAGCATGACTCCATTTTTCTTCTCACTGCAATGTTCTCAGGTATAAGCCACTGCTCCAACTCCTCAACATATTTCCCATGTTGAAGATATAGGAGCTATAAATTATTACAGTTGGAGTAGGACATTTCCAGGCAACCTCAAAAAAAAGCAAAGGTTAATGGCCACGTTCTTTTTATTAGGCAGGGTTCTCTAGAGGAACACAACTGTTATAATGAATCTATATATATTAAAAGGAGACTTATCAGTGTGGCTTATGGGTTATGGTCTAGATTGTTCAGCAGTGTCAAGTTTCCTGATGGGAACACCAATAATCCAGCAGCTTTTTACACTGTGAGGCTGGACGTCTCACCTGTTCTTCAGTCTGCCCAGAATCCTGAAGAAGTAGAGACAAATGCTTCAGTAGCAGGAAAGATGAACTTGCCAGTGATCGTGGTAGCAAACAACAAAAGCTGCCTTCTTCAACGACCTTATATCTGGACTCCCCAAAATTAAAATGGGTCCTCTCTCCTCAAAAGAGCTAATCATGAAAATTATGCCTCACAGGTGTGCCCAGCTGCTTGGGTTTTAGTTGAATGCAGACGTCTCCGTGTTGAGAACTAAGATTAGCCGTCACATTCTTCTTTCAGAGCAAGGAGGTGAGAACTCAAAATTGCTGATCCCAAACCAAGATCTGTCTGAACCACTGTATCTTCCATGCGCCAGACCTACTTACTGCCTGACACAATTGCCACCAGCATTTGCAGCCTTCCTTGTTGTTAGTTAATTTGGCAACCACTGTGGCAAATATCAGAAGAAGACAACATATTGGAGAAATGATTTATTGCAACTCACATCTCCAGAAGTTTGCACTCATACCTAGTTAACTGGCTTTACTGTTTCTGAACCTATAATAAGGAAGGACATCCTGTGAGAAGAATGTGGTAGAGCTGAGCTGCTCACTTCATGTAGGCAAAACCCCAAGAGACAGGAAGCAAAGTATGTCTCTGTAGCATACCGCCCCCCATGACCTATTCCTTCATACTACAAATCAATTGAGGGAATAGCTCATTGATTAGATAAGCGCTGAGGAACCCAAGCACCCCACCCCACCCCTAGTTGGGGTTCAAGTTTTCAATCCATTAAGCTTTTGGAGACACACTTCATATCCAAATGGTAATACTGACCAATAGAGATTTGCATATGCTGTATCACTCGTAATATTATCAGCATTAAGACTAATGATGTGTAAGAAACTCATTTGAAGGTTTTTGTTTATTTTATTTTTTTTATTTTGAGATAAAAATCTAGTTATATAAGCCTAGATTACCTTGAGCCAGCTATGTAGCCAAAGTTCGCTTTGAACTTCTTAACCTCTTTCCTCCATCTCCAAAATGACAGAATTATAGTTATGAGCTAGTATGCTTGCCAATGTGTGAACTTTTTTGATTAGCTAGGAGAAGGGTATTACACAAGATTTTACTAGCTTCTAGTGGCGTCATGTACTTGCTCCTCTTGTGGATGCTGTAAGCCTTAAGTAGTTCTTCCTCATTGGCTTCAATCACTTTCTTTTTGTGCTGATGATATTTGCTCCCACAGTGAGTGTTACTGTAGCACCCATGATAGCAGACACATAATAAATGATCCAGAAGTCATTTCCTGCCTAAACCACCTCTTGTAACTCCAGGCAACAATGGTCATGAAATAAACTGCCCATCCCATATGCCCAGGGACTGAAAGAATTCAGGGTGGGCCTGATGGAAATTACATCCAGGACCTAAGAGAAATCTAATATGCTCAGCCTCCAGTTTCCTTTCCTTTGGTTTACATGGGAACTGTGTTTGTAATGGAGTTTTGGGTGAGCCAGCTGTGGCCAGAATCCCCATTGCCTGTTCCCTCCCAGTGCCATGAACTCCTTTTCCTAACATTTTTCCAAGTCACACTGTATGCTTTGATATTATTTTTAATTAATTTCAGTCTTTCAATATTAAATTTCAGATAGCACGAAGGGAAAGGCCATGCTTATGTGTTTGGTTTGGTTTGGTTTGGGTGGGCTGGTTTGAGTTCATTCATTCATTTTGCTCATGATCCATGTCCACTCTATCTACCAATGCTTTACAGTGAAGTGGGTTATTTAAAGATTGACTAATTAATTCATTAATTATGTTTTGATGCTCTTTTAAGATTCCTTGGGTGAGACTATTTTCCAATATTCACTCAGTTTTCTTTATCTTAGCCCTGTGCTTTCAAGGAAACATCTTACATTGGGAGCTTTTAATATATTTCTTCTTACACACAGAAATCCCATCAAACCCCAAAACCAGACACTATAATAGATGCGCAAATGACTTGTAGGGAAGATAACAAAACAGCATTATAAGACAGAGAACCTACAAAAATGCCACTGAGTTCTTTTGTGTTGGCCATCTACTTCTGGGCCTAGGGTCCATCCATAAGAGTAGTTTGTATACCCAGTGAGATTCCACTGGAGAAAACTAGTTTTTTATTTGTGAGTGGTTCAAAGTGAATTTGTCTTCATATTCCCAATCACAGCCACCACTTCAAACACTAGGACACAACTTTTGTATTTTTGTTAAAGAAACCCCATGTTTACTACATTTTTTGCCTACTATACGGTTTCCTCTTATTTATGAGCTCCAGTCTTATGCAGTGGAGGAAGTCATGTGGGAGGAATCACTCTTTCAATTTATGCATAGGATAGCTTTCAGGATCATCTTTTCTTTCTCAAAGGTGCAAGTTTATGTCACATTTATTCCAATAACTCTTCTATTTCTCCTCTCACCTCTCTGTCTTTCTGCCCAAAGCCAAGGAAGCAAAGGTGAAAACTTATGGTTCTTCAAGTAGCTTAGCAAATGGAATACATACACAGACACAAACTACACTGTTATGAGATGATTGCTAATATGGAGCTGTACCAAGTGCTATCACATTGGAGGAGACATACCCAGATCCACCAAAAGATATCAGGTGAACATCAGTAGAAAAAGAGAAAAGCCTTTAAGAATATTAACTTGGATGATACGTATGCATTTATTATGCAGACAGGAAAAGATGTTATAAGGAGAGAAAATAGAAAACCAGGTGTGGTTGCATGCAACACTCCATGACTCCAACTCAGAGGCTGATGTAGGAAGATCATGGGTTTGAGACAAGCCTGGGAAACTTAGTGAGACCCTAGCTCAGAATATTTTTATTTTCAAGGGGGGCTAGATTGTATCTCAGTGGTAGAGTACTTCTCTAGCATACAGAAGATCCTGTACCTCAATAGAGAAAGGAAAGAAAGAAGTGAGGAGGGAGTGGCAGAGAAGGAGAAGAGGATTAAAAGAGAAGGGAAGATAAGAAAGAGAAGAGGGTCAGATAATAGGACTAATGTAGTGCTGGGGAGAGTGCATAAAGTGTTTATAATAGAGTTTAACAGAGGTTTTGAGGTTTAAATATCAAAATACAATAGCAGGAAAGTATCAGTGTAATGACTGATCTTCTCTGTCAAGTTCACTGGGTTTGAAGTCACCTAGGAGATACAACTCTAGGTACATCTGTTAGGGCAATGCCAGGACGGTATATCTGAGAAGGGAAGATCCACCTTGAATGTGAGCAACACCATCCCCTAGGCTAGGATTTTAAAAAAAAATAGAAAAGGAGAAAGCTAGCTGAGCACCAGCATTCATCCCTGGCTGACCATGACATAATATGAGCAGCTCCCTCACACTCATGACATCATAGCTAAGACTATTCTCAATGCCACATCTACCTGTGCAGCTAAAATCTAAAAACCTTTCCTTCCTGATAGACTCAGTCCAGGCAGGTCCAGTCCCCTCCTCCCAGATTGAGCCAAGCGTCCCTGCATAAGTCCCAGGTTTCAAACAGCTAACTCATGCAACGAGCCCAGGACTGGTACCACTGCCTAGATGCCTCCCAAACAGATCAAGCCAATCAACTGTCTCACCTATTCAGAGGGCCTGATCCAGTTGGGGGCCCCTCAGCCTTTGGTTCATAGTTCATGTGTTTCCATTCGTTTGACTATTTGTCCCTGTGCTTTATCCAAGCTTGGTTTCAACAATTCTTGCTCATATAAACCCTCCTCTTTCTCACTAATTAGACTCCCAGTGCTCCACCCGGGGCCTAGCCATGGTTGTCTGCATCCAGATTCCTCAGTCCTTGGATGGGGTTTCTGGCACAACTATTAGGGTGTTTGGCCATCCCATCACCAGAGTAGGTCAGTCCCAGCTGTCTCTCGACCATTGCCAGCAATCTTTTGTGTGGGTGTCTTTGTGGATTTCTGTGGGCCTCTTTAGCACTTTGATCTCAGTCCTCGGGGGCGACCTTGATCTGGAGGAGGTGGGAATTGGGGGTGGGCTGGGGGAAGGGGAGGGGGGCAGGAAGGGAGAGAACAAGGGAATTTGTGGCTGTTATGTGGAACTGAATAGTATTGTAAAATAAAGTAAAAAATTTAAAAAAAAAAGAAAGAATAATTCTAAAAAAAAAATAAACAACCTTTCCTTCATTCCTTTAGTTGCTCCTCACAGGGTATTTTGTCATCTTAACAAGAGGAGTAACTAGTACAGTCAGCTTTCCAATACTGCAACAAAAACACCTCCCAAGATGAACTTTTAAAGAATTACATTTGGCTCATGTTTTGGGCAGTTTCAGTTGAAAGGTGGTTGGCCCCATTGTTTTGGGGGTACATGGCAAGTCAGCAGCATATCGTGGCAGGAGTGGGTGATGGAGGAAAACATGCACCCCATGTCGGAGACTGAAATGAACTATGACCCTTCAATTCCCCTTAAAGGTATGCTCATGGTTAACATCAAAGCCCCCACAGGTCCCTGTCTCTTAGAAGTTTTACTGATTTACAATAGCACTAAGTTAATTACCAATCCTTTAATATACATCCATGTGTAGGGCATTCTGGGTCCAAACTGGAACAAAACAGCTTATCAGAGTCTGGTGAGTAATTTCTATTCTATTTATGGGTAATTGTGGGTCATTTTATATTTTGTGGTAAGAAAGAATTCCTATGGACAGCGAAACTAGCCAAGAAACGATAATATTAAAACCAGAGTAAGTTATGCAATAGTCAAATAGAGTTAAGGGTTAAGCTGGGGAGTTGCTGCTACAGCAGATCTGCTGGAGAAGCCAACAGTGAGCAGTCACAGTAGCAAGACTTGATAATGGAGTTGATGATTCTGGGACAAATTGGAGGTACTGATTAGGATAATAGAAAAGTGGCGAAAGGTAGAGATATCCAGATGGAAACAGAGAGCTGTCTTTGGAGCTCAAGCAAAAGGGGGAATTTAGAGAAATAATTTAAGACTCATAGTAATTGAATGCAATTCAGAAATTGAAAATACCCTTGCAAGCAACATAAATATGACTAAAGAATAAAAGCACTAGTGGACCGTCCTACTTGAAGTGCAGGCTGAAGAAGATGAGCTATGAAGAACACTGACAGGTAGTCAGGAAGATAGAACAGTTGCACCTAAAGATGAAATTTGGAAGATAGGGAAATAAATAAACTGTCATAAAGAGTCAGGAAAGCAAAATAAGTGTTTCCGTTGTTGATGACCTCTCCTCTTGGGAGGGCACTGAAGATGATATCTAGAAAGACACTCGCCAGTGCGGTGGCATGTGAATTCAAAGCACAACAGTAAGAAATACCATTAAAAGATGAGTAACAGATCTGTCTAGACAAGAGTTAGATGAGGAAGCATGTCAGGAGTCCTTCCCACTAAACATGAATAAAACAAACTTTACAAAGACTGACGATAGCATCGATAGGTAGCAGGCCAAAGATACAGGAAGAAAGAATGAACTTGTACTAAGATTCCCCAAGGAATTGAGAAGTGTAAAGCAGAACACAGGAGGTAGCGTTGACTTTAGATCACGATGAATATGCCCTTGCTAAAAGTGAGTGTGAAGAAGATAAAGAAAATGAAAAAGCATTCACTTTCAACAGGCCTTATTTTCTGACAAAGACAAATGCAAAGATAGCAGGGGAGTGGGAGAGACAGAGGTTTGGAATCACTGCCTGGTGGGGGTTGGTGCCTGGAACAGAAACAGCCAGGGCTGAGAAAAAAAGAAAGTTGTTGTGAGTTCATACCTTATGACACTAGATGACCTTAACACAGTGTGAGATGTCTGGCCTCAGAAGATATCAGTTCCAGACTGGAGTGGGGTCAGAGGTGGACAAGAGCTGGCTCTATCCTGCAAAAGAAGTGCGGGTAAGAAAAGGAGATTCACATGAGTAAGTAAGGCATGGAAGCTCCATATTCATGAAAAATTGCCCACAGGAGGAATGGAGACTTAGTAACATTTCTGAACTGCCTTATTTCTGTTAACTTTACTTTACTACATTAATAGGACTCATCTTATCAGACCCAGCTTTTTTTATTTGTGTCATGCTACAGAGCAAGCCTTCTTGCTCCCAGGAAATATTTCTCCTGGGAAAGTATGAAAGGAATCTATGTGTTCTGAGCTGCCCTAGCCTGGACACATAGTTGGCCCTGTGTCCAAAATCAAGAGGATTTTCAGATGTTTCTATAAGGCGGAGAGACAGACACATGTGTATCTAAAAACTGTTCCTATAATAGAACAATCACACATAGTTCTCTTACTACAGGCTACAACTCTTCTGAGAATCCTGTAAATATTAGTTAATTGAGTTCCCAAAACAACTCCCTGAAGTGAAGGTTGTTATCTTTACCCAGAGGATGGAGAAGCTGCAATCTAAAGAACTTATGTCTCTTGTCTACAGGAAAAGAGGATGTAAGACATGAGGAGGTACCTGAATCTGCTTAACTCATCCCCCAAATCCAGATCCTTATCCACCATGCTAAGCTCCTTTAATAAGAAAACAGGTCCAAATAATGGGATGCTGCAGATGAATTTTTTAGGTCATCTGAATTCTCTACTCATATCATCAAAGTTTTAAATATGGTTAGCAATTGAATAGTTACAATTTTGTTGCCTTCCTTTAAGACTGGACACAAGGGAGTGCTATAGCATAAAGGTGGTTGTTTTAATCAGTGAAAGTGTTTTTTCTTCATTCTGAAACACCCATATTTTTTTTTATTTCAATGAGTCATGATGCTGATGGGATTGCTGGAGGTCAGCCCTATTACAGATCCCTGTGTTTCCAAAGCAGGTGTCTGTAGATGTGGTCATAGTGACCTTTGTTTATTTTGTGAGTCTTTTGGTATTAGTAGGAGATATTATACTCTTGGTCGATAGTCTACCTGGCAAAGTATCATATATGCAGAGATTTCTTGGAAGTATACATGTCTAGGTATAAAATAAGATATTCCTTACCCTTAGCCACTTATACATACATGAGTATACAAGTAGCTGTTCCCAGTCGGATTTTCCCATTGTCCTATATGTGTGCATCTGCATCTGGAAATAATTAGCCTGTGTGTAAAATTCAAAGACATGTGTCCTTAGCTAATGGGTTGCTCTGCCTTCACCAAAACCATTTGAGGTTTGGGAAGTTTTATACTTTAACCACTGAGCCAAAATCTGACCACAGCTTCTAAAATGTCAGCCTCTTTAATCAAAAGATAAGGCATTATGTTGATCCATAGTCTTTGGATTTTAAGTCTAAACAGGAGGATATGTGGATTAGTTGATTATTACATACTTCTGACTTGGCCATCTTTTTAATCACTACATACAAAGGCACAGAACTCAAAAATGTTGTTTCTTAGTAACCAACTTGTAAGAAAGGAAATGAAGGTTTTTTTAGATTTATTTTTTATTTATGTGTGTGCAGGTGTGCGTGCATGCATGTCAGTGTGTGTGTACCACAGAGACTAGATAGTGTGTTGTGTCCTCTTGAGCTGAAATTATAAGTGGTTGTGAACTTCCTAATATAGTAATCAAACTCAACTATTCTAGAAGAGTAGCAAGTGCTCTTAAACACTGAGTCACCTCTCCAGATCGCAAGAAATGAGTTTTTAATACAAATGAAATTTTAGGAATGTGTCAAATAATGAAGACAGAAGTTTGATAATGAAACTAGTCTTAATTTCAAAGATGTTATTTTGTATGATATTAGAAAATATGAAATATTAATAAAATTTTAAATTAAACTTGGATATAAAAAGTATCCAAGACACAAAAGTATTGTAGTTTTATCATTGCATTACTGAAGAATGATGCACATAGTTCTAAGGACATATGTGACCTTGTGTTTATGCCCCCTGTACATATGTGTTTTTTGCCACATATGTTTTGATAACACTATTTAGGGATTACTTGTAACTCCAGAATAGCAACAAGAATCTCACTAGTAAGGGTTAATGGCTTGAGTGTAATAATTTACTTTATGTAGTCACTCATTCACACAATTAAAAGTTATTCACTGATCATCTACAATGTACCTTTATTAGCCCTGAATGTCCACTCTACCAAGCATGACATGTAATTGCATATGAGATTACATGATCTTTGGAAGCGTAAGTGCAAAGGGCTATAGCAACAAACACAAAGTAGAATTTACTTGAAGGTCACATAGAATTTGCACACTTACAAAAGACAGTTTAAGGGGAAACGTTGTTTGCTTGAGAAAAAGCTCTATGCCAGACTAATTTTAGCCTCCCTTTCATTCTGTGTGCATGTTTGCCTCTTCCACTAAGGTTAGTTCTTAATTCTGATTACTACATGCTCTTTCTAAGATGCTGGGCAGCAGTTCTGTTCCAAAAGTAGCCCAGTAAATCTACCACATCACCATGATCAGTTACAAATAGGGAGGTGGGTCTAAAAGCCCATAGCCACTATATAGCTGAGTAAATTACACATATTCGGTATACATCAAACATTTTCATTGGGCTAAGTCAATTTGAAAAGTATTTAAAGGGCATTGAAAATATACTTATCAGAGAGAAAAATCTAAGTCTTTTACATTCTTCAGTCACTTTTACCAGTAACAAAAAACACGATGAAACACCCATATTTATCTTATAAATTGTTGGTCTGCTTTCTAGACTGGTGACCAGGGGGAACAAAAAGAAACATAAAAAGCTTATCATTTAATATCCACAAGGAATTTGGGTTGAGAAATATTCTAGGGTAGGCAAAATTGTTCAGAAGGTAAAAGTTGTCACTCAAACCCAATGACTTGAGTTCGATTCCAGGAACCTGCAATGGAAGGAGAGACATAACTCTCTAGAGTTGTCCTCTAATCTTGACATATGCACTGCACTCAGACATATCACACACACACACACACACACACACACACACACACACACACACACACATCAAATAAAAATAACTAATAATAACAATAAATATAAATGAATATGTAAGAATATTCTAATTTACTCAAAGCCTACCAAACTCACTCAATTCTCATTGTTCATGCCAGCTGCTACTAAGATTATCTTTCTCGTTCTAGACATGGGTGATGTCATCAACCAGCTTGGAGGACAGGCGTTGGCTTTCTAAAGGTACCCTAACTCTGTGGCTTTTCACCTGGTCGATCCTATTAGCACCTCACACCAGTCATGAAGATGAAACATCCAGCTTGCTGAACTCTGGATGGCTGAACTGATGGAACTGTCCAGCTATTTTGGCCAGGAAGACATGAACTCAGGCTTCCCCCATAAACACCAATTCCCATGGAAACCAAACCAGGATACAGAGTATGCTCATTTTATTTTAAGCCCAGTGATCCTCATGAGCCTTTTCCTGTGTCAGTCTGGCTTCTCCAAGCCAATACTTTGCTTCATGGCTGGCAATTGTTTGAGCCATCTCTTCAACCAAACGCAGACAGAACTTGCTTTGAATAGGCTCCAAGGAGTTTTCCATGGAGAACTTAATGTCTTTTGAACTGTCTGCTTACTCAGACTTTATAACCCTTTGTAAAGACAGAAAGGGGAAACTGCACTGTTACTATCAAGTTCGTTGAGTATTTTCTATTTTAATAATTCCACATTCTTCTTTCTCCACAGGGTATCTGGAACTTGAAATTTTATATCTACTTTTTAAGACCATTTCAAGAAAACCAATGAATTATATCCTAGTGAAACACACAATGACTTTTGCTTTTCTTTAAAATTCAGAGCATTATGAATTGGTCAAAGACATTTTATTGTTAGAAATCATAATCTGATTTGAAAGTTGAGATTTGAGTACAGTAGGTCTTCTCATACTTAATGAATGTGTAATTAGAAGTATGAATTCAAATTGGTAATATCACACACTAATAAAAGTGCAGGAGATGTTTGTGATTCAAAGGTCTGTATCTTTAATTTCTTGCTCATGTATTAGTAAAAAAATCAACTCAACACAAGACTAAATTATACTGTTTACTAAGAAAATGCAGATTTAACATAGAGAATATGTTGCTTATAAAAGCACTGGAAAGTCTCAAGGAACAGCTTCCAAGCTCTGGACCTGGAGTGACTTCACAATCAATCAAAGCTAACCCATGAAATCTGCCACTGGAACTGCGATTGTGCAGAGAACCTCCACACAAACGTGGTTCCTCTTACCATCCGAGAAGCTAAAGAACTGAGAACTGTAGTTTTGACATTAGAAAACCAGATAAAAAAAGACCACCACCTCTGCTCCTGCATCTTGGATGCTGGGAGCTAGAGAATGGACAGAGGAACACCCAGTGAAGAAGACCTCCCACGTTTGTGATCCCACTAGCCCCATGGTTCTCAACCTATGGGTCACAACCCCTTAGGGGTTTGAATGATCTTTTCACAGCAGTTACCGGAGACCATCGGAAAACACAGATACTTACACTACAACTAATAACAGTAGCAAAATCACAGTTATGAAGTAGCAATGAAAACAATTTCATTGTTGGGCGTCACCACATGAGGAACTGTATTAAAGGGTTGCAGCATTAAGAAGGTTGGGAATCACTGCACTCGCAGAAATAATAGTTAATTTATCCTTCCCAAATATCTGTGAGTTGGTCTAATGGGTAATTTTCAGCACTTTTAAACCCCAGTGTCAGGAAATTGTGGAAGATGTGATTAACAGTGTTTGAAGATTTTCACCAGTGGTTAGTAGAAATTCTAAGTATACATGGTATGTAAATAAACAATATATAAACTATATCTATTTTATCTGGAGATTGGCTTATACTCATTTTCCTAATATAAAATTATACAGTATACATAGCCTATTCACACCTTCCTACATATTTTAAATCATGTCTAGATTACTAATGCCTAATACATTATAAATGCTTAAATACTTAAAATTATAAATGAGTTAAGAGACTACTGACAAGAAAAATATCTGTACATGTTTAATATAGATAAAGCTTTATTTTCTATCTACATGCAGTTGGATGGCTCCATGGATATAGAATATATGTACATGGGGAGTCAATTATAATTTTTCACATCCATATATATTATACACACATGCACATGCACACACATGCGTACACACACATACATGCACACATCTTGCACTGCTTCAATCCTAATACCACCAATTCATTTTCAGACTCAAATATTATACAATAGCTCAACTTACATGTCTTCAAGAAGAAAGTCAATGATTCCCCAGTAGTAATATACACATCTTGAATTATTTTATTGTCTTACTATTCAACTTGACTTAAATGTTTAGGTTTGCCCTAAAGTTGTATTAGCTCAGCCTCCAAATTTTATTGTTTCATAGAACAATCAAACTTCATACACAATTAAGAATCATGAAGTGAAGTTGTCTTTTAATATGTCCATCTTATGAATGTATATCATTCATAGTAAAAATAACTGAGGGCTCAAAGCAATAAGCTACTTTATGATGTGGCTTAGTGGTTTTATTTCTGCCTTTTCATCAAATCAAGGAACCACAACACAAGTCTAAAGAATTAGCCTCTGTTTCTTATTAAATCTGCATTGCTTAGATGCACAGCAAGTGAGGGAAGACTTACTGCTAATTCATGTAAGCACTATTTTAATGGGCACTTTACATAATGAAATCTATAAGAATATCAGCAAATGATAAAAGAAATTTAAAATGTTTCCATTTGAAATACAGTCTGTAAATGTTTCCATTCACATTCCCCTTGTTTATTTGTTTTTTATTCTGTACACCCAGGAAATAAAACAAAATCTATACAGTAATTATCAAAGGATTATTACAGATTTAACTAAACCGTGTTCAAGCTGTAACATTGGTCTCAAAATTGTTAGTCATTCATCTTTAAAGTTACTTTTTAAACTAATAAATGCATTTGTTACTTACTGAAAATTGATTCAACAATGAACTTTTGGTCTTTATTAACTACTCATCTCTAATTTGTTTCCTTCAAACCTTCCCATTTCTTTTTTTTTTAATTTAAGAAAAATTTTCCACTCATTCTACATATCAACCACAGATCCCCCTCCTGTCCCTCCTCCCATTCCTTGTCAGCTTCCCTCCCAACCCCACCCTCCAGACCCTCCTGCAAAAGGGTAAGGACTCCCATGGGGAGTCAACAAATCCTGGTGCATTCAGTTGAAGCAGAACCAAGCCTCTCACTGCCGCTGAACAAAGCATCCCACCATAGATAATGGGCTCCAGAAAACCACCTCATGCACCAGGGGTAGGTCCTGATCCACTGCCAGGGACTGCTTAAACAGGTTAAGCTATACAACTGTCTTCTGTATGCAGAGAGCCTAGTCTGGTCCCATGCAGGTTCCACAGCTGTCAGTCTAAAGTTTGTGAATTCCTACAAGCTTGGTTCAGTTGTCTCTGTAGATTTCCTCATCATGATCTTGACCCCCCCCCTTACTCATATAATCCCTCTGCCCTCTCTTCAACTGGCCTCCTGGAGGGTGCCTGAACTGGCCTACCCCAGTAATCAGATTGGTGAATACCTTAACTGTCATCATAGAGCCTTCATCCAGTAACTGATGGAAGCAGATAAAGAGATCTACAGCCAAACACCTTCCCACTTCTTAATCTACAATCAAATAATGCTTAGAAAGACCTTTAGATCTTATTCATCTAATACAATTCTTTATATGATTAATAAAATGTTACTTGTCTCATAAGAACAACTGCATAATTTATTATGTCTTGATGAAATGCACATATAATGTTTATAAGGAGGAATATATCTGTATATTTGTGATTTTTAAATTATTTTATTTTATGTACATAAATGTTTTTCCTACATGTATGCATGTGCACCACATGCCTGCCTGGTGCTCATGGAGGCCAGTAGAGAGCATCAAATCTCCTGAAGTAGGGTTACAGACAGATGGTTGTAAGCTACCATGGGGTGCTGGGAACTGAACCCAGATCCTCTGGAAGAACAAGTACTTTTAACCACTGAGCTATCTCTTCAGGTCCTGTATATTCGTGTTTTACTTTCTTCTATGGTTTGGATCTTGAATGTCTCATTGGTTTGAAGCCTGGTTTTAGCCTATACTGCTGTTGCTAAGTGATAGAATCTTTTAAAGATGAAGCCTCCTACTCGAAACTTAGATCATTGAGGGTATATACCTGCAAGAGAGATTGAAGTATCTGTCAGTCCATATGTCTTTTCATCTTTCTTTCATGACCATAATGAGGCAATCTTCCTTTGCCCTACTTCCTACCATGACACATCATTTACCACTACATGTTCAAAGTAACAGGGCCAAGTGGCCATCAACTGAAACTTTGAAATCATAAGTCAAAGTAAAGCTTTCTTAGTTGTAAGTTGATTATTTCAAGCATTTTGTTAGATTGGTGGAATACTCACAGTTTCTACCTAAAGTTTTCTGTAATGGCACAAATTATTCTTAAGTATGTACATATAGTTATACATAAATTATATAATAATTATATAATAATTTTGGTGATTATTCTAAGCCCTTACCTGTACAGTCCTTGGTACAGGGAACTGTGGAAAATACATTTAATCTGTGACAGTTGACTATAGTCAGAGCACAGAGAAATTCATCTTGGCCCTGAGCTTATCATTTCAGTCAAAATACTTGAACCAACTTTATTTTGTGAATCACAATATAGCTATGAGTAAGTTGAAGAAAACATTGAACGCTGAAGAGTGAACACATTTCCTTTGTCTACATTTAAAGGAAGCACAGACCATGTTCACATCAGCAAAGTATCTCTGCTGTCTACTCATTCATTTATTTAAGAAGAAGCAAGGCTTAATATTATACTTGGAAGGAGAAACAGCATACTTATGTCTCTCTGCCTTTTCTTAGTTCATTGAGGAAGTATGGGGCTGCAAAAGAAAGTGAATTTTCATCTACACTATTTTTTTCTGTTAAAAAATAAATCTTGTCTCTCGTTAGTTAGACAAGGTTTCCAAGCTACTGACACAAGTATGGTAATTACTTTATTAGCTTTTAAGTGTTTTGTCTTCTTAGTTCAATCGAGACTTAGTCAGTTAAAGGTGGTTTATTAACTGAGCCCCACTGTGTCCAGCAAAAATTGAATCTTAAATTCCATACAAGCTTCTTAGCCTCCCAAGAAACCTCAGATTAACGTCAACAAATTATTTCAACTCCAAATTTCTTTCTGTGTTACTCAACTCCACATTACTATTAACAAAATAGTGTAGTAAACTAATTTATAAAGAGAGAAGACAAAAAAGTATTTTAAGTTCTGGAGTCATCAGTCCTATTGAGCAGTCCATTGCTTGGGCCTCTGGTGAACATTCTAGACAGCAATGACAGAGAGTATGTGTCTTCTCAAACCATTCAAACTGTGAGCCTGGTAGCAGAAAGAGAATGAGTTGAGTCCCACCATACTTTGGGGAGCATGACTACAGTGACCTAAAGACTTTCCATAAGGCCTCACATCCTAAAGTTCTAGAGCATTTTTCAGTAGCATTGCCCAAAGGCCAACCCTTTAAAATGTGACTCTTTAGAGGATAGCACCCATATTTAGACCACAGAATATGCATATTAACCAAAAGAGCAAGACCAACATAAAGGTCTTCTTTCAGTGTATACATGCTTTTACATGCAGAGGTTTTACTGTAGAGATAGAGGTAGAAAAACAAGACTAGTCACCAGAAATTAATAACATAGCAACCAATATGTGTGAACTCTTATTAGAATTCAATATATACATGAACATATGTTTCTTCATTCAAAGCTGCTCGGATTGGAACAATAGATCACATATTTGCTATTGTTATAGGTTGTTCTCTAATAAAAAGTAGATAAAAGTTTGACTTACAGCGTTTATTCATTTCAGAGTTGGGTCCTTACTTTGCCTAAAGTTTAGGAATAATGGATAGTGGACTTTTTTGCTTTCTATTTTCATTTAATGAAAAATGAGCTGTAATAGAAATTTCAGTAATTTTACAGGTCATTTATCAATTTTACCAGCCAGTTTGTTAACTCAATCATGCAAATGAATAGGTAAAATTTGTTAGGAGATGGTCACAAATTCATACTGTGTTTTGTGCTGAGACACAGCCTCAGAATTTATATTAACTTTTCATCCCATTCCTATCCATGCAATGTATACAGAAAATGTCTAAATGTCCCCAGGGCCAAAACCAAAACCTATTTAAATTGGAAAAAATGCATATATATATATATATATATATATATATATATATATATATATATGCATACAAATACACATTCATATATATGTATTCGCATATATATACAGAGAGAGAGAGACTAATATACTGTGGTTATAGACGAGTTAAAATATATTTTGCAACCACATAGGGGAAGAAGAAGGTAGTAAGCACTAAGTTAGTGCACAGGAGCCTGGGACAAGCTTCTTCTTGGTGAAGTCAGATCTGGGCAGAATTCCAAGGTGGCCCATGATTGTAACAGATCTGGGCCCAAGGAAGACAATGAGCTACTTATTTCCAGGAGACTATTGTGCTTCACTCTGAATAAATGACCAACTGTCAATATGAAACAAACTTGGGCTTCAAGAGCCCTCTACTACCAGAATAACTGCAACCATCAACCTCAAACTCAAAGAAAACCTGCAACCAAGTCACCATTTAGTGGTAAAGTAGTAAGAGTAACCACAGTCTCAAAAAAGAATAACAGATTGCTTAAATTTTCTGGAAAGGTTGGCACAAGCAAAGCCAGATTACAAAAACTGAAATACATAATGATTCAATGTGCAAAAGATTTTATGTGCCAATAAATGTCATTAGTTTTCAGGGTGTCTTGGCCTTACCAGTCAAATAAAATAAGTCACCAGAAATTAACAACATAGCAACCAATATGTGTGAACTCTTAGACATAGACTTCAATATAATCATCTTTTTAAAAAAAACTCAGTTAACATCAAGGAAATACACAGAAATAATTAAATAATCTATCTGAGAAATTTAATAGAGATGTCAAGTAATTTTCAAGTATTAAAGAGAAATCCTTGAGCTGGGAAAGTATATAAAGTAAAACTGAAAGTGAATTTAAACCCTTAGTATTATAAGATCAAACAAGGAGAAAAGGAGCTCAAAGCCTATTTGAAAGAGCACAGAGAAGAAAGGGGAAAGTAAAAAGATGGGGGGAAATGAGGAAAACTAATGAGAACTTCAGGACAACTATAAAAGAGTAAATATTTAGATTACTGAAGTTCAAGAGGGACTAGAGGATGACAATTTTATTCAAATGGGTACATTTTTGAAACTACCCAATTCTAGAGGATACAAATATCTAGATATATAGATATCAAATATTACCATTTATAGTCAGCTCAGTTACATCTAAGACTTATAAACAAAGGCCAAATTCTCAAAGTAGCAGGAGAAAAAATAATATATAAAAGGCTATCAGTTGAAGGGACAGAAAATATGTCATCATAAACCTTAAAGTCCTTAAGAAAACAACATGAAAGAGGATATACTAAAACTTAAAATGTCAGAATATCTATACACATTTAAAATGCTCTAATATTATAAAACTGAGGTATAAAAGTCTTTGTTATTCTGTAACTATTTAAAAAATTTTAATAAAAATATGATTACAACATCTCTCCCCTTTTCTTTCTCCAACCCCTCTCATGTCCTGTCCTCTTTCTCCCTCTGGAAATCATAGCCATTTGTACTTCAGTTATTATTGTTATATACAAACATGCACATGTACACACTCACACACACACTATATATATATATATATATATATATATATATATATATATATATATATATATAATCTGTTTAGTCTGTCTAGTGTTACTTGTACATATATGAGTTCAGAGCTGAGCACTTGGTATTAAGGCAACAAATGAAGGGACTCATCCTTGGGGAGGACTATTTCTCCTAATTCATCATTCCTTGCTCATCTGTAATCCTTTGTCTGTAGGATTTCTCCAATCTGTGTCAGCATATCTATTGATGTTGTACTTCTTCAGGTCTTATCTAGACATCCATGTTATTGTAGTAGCTTGGGTGAAGTTTCCCTGTCATTTCTAAGAGACACAATCTCACAGTAGCTTTCCTGGTCCTCTGGCTCCTGTAGTCTTTCTGCCCCCTCTTCTACAATGTTCTCTGACCCTTATGTACAGAAGAAACTTCTCTTTGCAACAGAAGGAGAGCATTATGAAAAACCACCACCAATCAAAAAACAGATAACAAATAATCATGAGGTACCCAGGCCAAATCAATACATCTCCAACACAACCCCTGCAACTGAGGTATAAAACATTTTTATCTCTGCCTGGTGAGATGGTTCAGAAAATAAAAGTATTTGCTGTGAAATCCTAATTATCTTAATGTGTAGCCTAGAACCTACATGAAGTTGGGAGGAGAGAACCTACTCCACAAACTTGGTTTTTGGCCTCAACACATGTACAATTGCTCATATACTCTAAATATAACCCATTCCTGATATTTTCATACACAGCATGGAAACCTCACATACAAAGTAAATCATAACAAATCTAATAATGAGAGAGGAACAACCAAGAAAGTGTTCTTTTTAGTTTTTTCATTTAATTTTTAAATTTTATTTTATTTTTATGTAACAGTTTCACATATTCCTAGAGAATTTTATATATGTACATAATTTATTTTGCTCATATCCACCAATCAAAATCCCACCTCCCTCTCCTGCCAGATTCAGCCACACCACATACAGCTCCCAACCTCATGCCCTCTTTTGTAATAATCCATGGAGTCCAGTTAGAAATTCCTGTGTGTGCATGAGAATAAGGACATCCACGAGAGGATAGGAAGCCTACTAGAGGCTACAGCCCTGAAGAAAACTGGTTCTCCTCCCCACCATGGCTGCCAATAGCATCTCTTAGCTAGATCTTATCTAGTCAACCACAACTGTTCTAATTTGTGGTTATAACAGCCCTTCATTTCCAGCATTTCCTGTTTCACAGCAGTCCTCTCTGACTTCTGGCTCTTTCTCAGTTTTCTACTCCTCTCCCATGATGTCCCCTAGGCTTTCGGGAGAGGGAGTGTGATATAGATGTCCCATTTATGACTGACCACTCCGCAGACACTCATTGTCTCCACCAAGTATTCTTCTAAATTATATCTATGCCCACACAAACTTCACTCTGCAAGTGAATTAGACCATAACATGCTGAAAAGGTGAAATTCTAAGAAAATGTGGCTAAGGATTTGAAAGCAAAGTGTCTCTTCTGCCTTGACTATTTTCCTTGGGATGTTGGATCCTGACTTTCTAGGGGTTGCAATTTGGAAAAAACAAACAAACACCTTTTATGAAAGTATCTAAAATGGTGTCACATCAGAATGTCGAGTATGGTCCGGGAGTCAGGGGGAAGAAAGGAGTGGTGACTAGAGAAACAGGTGATGCTCTGCACCCAAGGAGCCTTTATTGTAGAAAGGCAACAGCAAGCAATGAAGCAACATGTTTACAAACTAGGGGAAACTACCACATGGAAAAGACAGGTCTGAGACACACGTACAAGAACAATGTGAGAGAGGAGCTCTGGAATATGACCAGGGACCATATGGACAAGACCTGATCTTCGGGCCACTATCATCAATGTTACAGACCGTGACTTTCATTCCCTGATGAAAAGAAAGCATATTGGAACACAAAATTTATCATTCTTAGTCTGTTATGCAGCAATAGCAAACAAATATTAATATAATCCAGGTGAATAAACATAAAAACAACCCCTACGGCCCACTTATTCCTGGCGAGCTGCGCCCACAATTTGTAGACAACCTCATACATGGCACAATTTTAAAATGTTATAGCCAGAGTTCCTACTAGTCATGACACTAGAAGACAGTGGTCTCTTGTCTTTGGATCTAAGCGACCTACAATATATTAAAGAGACCATTGGATAAGGAAAGGATGTTTATTTCAGAGAAGGCTACCAGCCAGCTAGCTGTGCACTGTGCAAAAGAAAAACTGGAGACTCCTGTGTGTTTCTGATAACAAGAAAATGGCCTGCTTAGGAGATCTGTGCTTTCCTTTTGCTGGGAAAAGACCTGGTGGTAGGAAACTGGGACAGTGAACAGTGAAATGGGCTACACATGAGTCTTTGTTTCCCTCAAAACCCTTCTGTTGACGTACATTCAGTTTAATTTGTCCCCTCAGTGAAGTCAGAGTGGGATAAAGCTATATCATAATTCTCAGCACCAGGAAAACTAGTACATACTGTGAGTAACCCAGTCTTTTAAACAGATGTTATTTTCTGAGTCTCGAAACATATTTAACTTCCTGGACAGAATAACATATACAAATCTTCATCTTCTAAACTGCAGTGTTTAGGCTTTTTAAAATGTTTAAAGAAATGTTAAAATCGTTTTAAAAACAATATGCCAAACTAATCTCTTCAACCCACAGTGCTTAGAGATGCTTCTGTATCACCAAGTCACCTTTAAAAATGCCTTGGAAGGAAAAATAAACAGAAGAAACTTCAGAACGCATGTACTGGAGTAGCTTCAGATTTCTCTGTAATCATCTTAACAATTATATCAAAGTTCAGCATGCCAGACAACATTATTTTAACCCCTTCCTTCCTGAGAAGACAGATAAACCAATGAATATGTGCATGCACTCAGAGGATCTACACCACTGACTATTGTCCAGGGAAGAGAAGAAACTCAAGGGATCTTCAACCACCCTCCAATACAATTCAGAGATAGTAGAAATAGCTAGGGAAAAGTCATTTAGGCATTATATTTAGAGATGAGTAGGAGTTTTCTCAGGTGTGAGGGCACACATGTGACCTGAAACAGAATTTCCTGCCATTCCCAACCTCTTAGCATGGGACACATAGAAGGCAAGAATTCACTACCCAAATATCTATGATAAAAGCAAAAGGTGTCTTTTAAGTGATAGGAAAATACAAATATAGCTCCCAGCCTGCCCCGGACTTCCCTTCTGGACCAGAGGTGAGTCCCTGGGTCCAGCCCGGACCCCATCCCTGGGCACCAGCCACTGCAAGGAGACCTGCACAGCTTGGTGCTGGGTTCTGGCCACCGGACAGCTCCCCTTCTAGCCCCACCGGGAGGGATCGCCTTTTCCAAGCCCCCCGACAGCCCATGCAGTCTCCGCGCCCTGCCCCCACGCCCATCTGCCCGAGACTCCGGCCACTTCCTGAGACTTAGAGACCGGCCCCCAGCTCCCAGCCTGCCCCCGACTTCCCTTCTGGACCAGAGGTGAGTCCCCGGGTCCAGCCCGGACCCCATCCCTGGGCACCAGCCACCGCGGGGAGGCCTGCACAGCTTGGCGCTGGGTTCTGGCCACCGGACAGCTCCCCTTCTAGCCCCACCGGGAGGGATCCCCTTTTCCAAGCCCCCCGACAGCCCCTGCAGTCTCCGCGCCCTGCCCCCACGCCCATCTGCCCAAGACTCCAGCCACTTCCTGAGACTTAGAGACCGGCCCCCAGCTCCCAGCCTGTCCCCGACTGCCATTCTGGACCAGAGCTTGCCCCTGACTTCCCTTCTGGACCAAAGAGTTGGACAAGAGAACTCCCTTTTGGACAAGAGAGTCTTCCTGAGTCTGTCAGCTCTTTGTGAAACAAGTACACTGATAAGACCAAGAAGGAACCACAAGGAGATGGGCAGACGTCAAGGCAGAAGTACATACAGCAAAATGAAGAGCAATACAGCATCACCAGAACCTAGCTCGCCTCCAACATCTAGACCTGAACACCAAAAATTGGAAGAAGCAGAAGAAAGTAGCCTTATGAGTAACTTCATGAAGAAGGTAGAGGCTTGTGTAGAGGAAAAGACAAGAAAATTGGAAGAACGCTGTAAACAACTAGAGGAAAGGGCAAACAAATTAGAAGAAAACAATAAAGCCCTCCAAGAAAACAATAAAGTCCTGGAAGAAAACATTAAAGTCCTGGAAGAAAACAATAAAGCACTGAAAGAAAATCATGAAAAAGCAATGAAACAAACAAAGGAAACAGTCCAAGAACTGAAAAGGGAAATTGAAAAAATAAAAAAGACACAAACAGAGGGAATGCTGGAAATAGAAAACCTGAGTAAAAGATCAGGAACTTCGGATGCAAGTATAACCAACAGAATACAAGAGATGGAAGAGAGGATTTCTGGCATTGAAGATACAGTAGAAGAAATAGTTCCATCAGTCGAAGGAAACACTAAAGCCAACAAAGTCATGAACCAAAATGTCCAAGAAATCTGGGACACCATAAAAAGACCAAACTTACGAATTATAGGGATAGAAGAAGGTGAAGAATACCAACTCAAAGGCACAGAAAATATATTCAACAAAATTATAGAAGAAAACTTTCCCAACTTAAAGAAGGAATGCCTATGAAGATACAAGAAGCCTATAGAACACCAAACAGACTAGACCCCCAAAAAAGTCACCTCGACACATAATAATTAAACAACTAAATGTACAGAATAAAGAAAGAATATTAAGAGCAGCCAAGGAAAAAGGCCAAGTGACCTATAAAGGTAAACCCATCAGAATAACACCCGATTTCTCAATGGAGACTTTGAAAGCCAGAAGGACCTGGACAGATGTAATGCAGACACTAAGAGACCATGGATGTCAGCCCAGACTAATATACCCAGCAAAACTTTCAATCATCATAGATGGAAAGAACAAGACATTCGAAGACAAAGCCAGATTTAAACAATACCTATCCACAAACCCAGCCCTACAGAAAGCACTAGAAGGAAAATTCCAACCGAGGGAAGTCAGATACACACTTGAAAACACAGGCAATAGATAAAGCCACAACAGTAAACCCCAAAGAAGAGAAGTACACACACTCTACCACCAAAAATAACAGGGATGAAGAATCACTGGTCATTAATATCCCTTAATATCAACGGACTTAACTCACCTATAAAAAGACATAGACTTACAGAATGGATACGAAAGCAGGACCCATCTTTCTGCTGCATACAAGAAACACATCTCAAATTCAAAGATAGACACTACCTAAGAATAAAAGGCTGGGAAAAGACTTTTCAATCAAATGGTCTTAAGAAACAAGCAGGGGTAGCCATCCTGATATCCAACAAAATAGACTTCAAACTAAAATCAATCAAAAGAGATCAAGAAGGACATTACATCCTCGTCACAGGAAAGATCCACCAAGATGAAGTTTCAATTCTGAACATATATGCCCCAAACACAAGGGCACCCACATATGTAAAAGAAACATTACTAAAGCTTAAACCACATATAAAACCCCACACATTACTAGCGGGAGATCTCAACACCCCACTTTCACCACTGGACAGATCTCCCAAATCGAAACTTAACAGAGAAATAAAGGACTTAACTGATGTCATGAACCAATTGGACCTAATAGATATCTACAGAACATTCCATCCTAACAAGAAAGAATATACTTTCTTCTCAGCACCCCATGGAACTTTCTCTAAAATCGACCATATACTTGGCCACAAAGCAAATCTCAACAGATACAAAACAATCAGAATAACCTCCTGTGTTCTATCAGATCACCATGGTTTAAAGCTAGATTTCAACAACAACAAAAACTACAGAAAACCTACAACCTCATGGAAACTGAATAATGCTCAACTGAATCACCAATGGGTTAAGGAAGAAATAAAGAAAGAAATTAAAGACTTCCTAGAGATCAATGAAAATGAAGACACCACATACCCAAACTTATGGGACACTATGAAAGCAGTGTTAAGAGGGAAATTCATAGCACTAAATGCCCACATAAAGAAGTTGGAGAAATCGCACACTAGTGAATTAACAGCACATCTGAAAGCTCTAGAACAAGAAGAAGCAAAGTCTCCCAGGAAGAATAGACACCAGGAAATTATCAAAGTGAGAGGTGAAATTAATAAATTAGAAACTAAGAGAATAATCCAAAAAATTAATGAAACAAAGAGTTGGTTCTTTGAGAAAATCAACAAGATAGACAAGCCCTTATCCAAACTAACCAAAAGACAGAGAGAGAGAATCCAAATCAACAAAATCAGAAATGAAAAGGGGGACATAACAACAGACATTGAGGAAATCCAGAGAATTATAAGGTCATATTTCAAAAACCTCTACTCCACAAAACTGGAAAACCTAAAAGAAATGGACATTTTTCTGGATAGATACCACATACCTAAGTTCAATCAACACCAGATAAACTATTTAAATAGTCCAATAACCCCTAAGGAAATAGAAACAGTCATTAAAGGTCTCCCAACCAAAAAAAGCCCAGGACCAGATGGTTTCAGCGCAGAATTCTACCAGATCTTCAAAGAAGAGTTAATACCAATACTCTCTAAATTGTTCCACATAATAGAAACAGAAGGAACATTACCAAACTCCTTCTATGAGGCTACAATTACCCTGATTCCTAAACCAAACAAGGATGCAACAAAGAAAGAGAACTACAGACCGATCTCCCTCATGAACATTGATGCAAAAATACTCAATAAAATACTGGCAAACAGACTCCAAGAACACATCAGAACAATTATCCACCATGATCAAGTAGGCTTCATCCCAGGGATGCAAGGGTGGTTCAACATACGAAAGTCCATCAATGTAATACACCATATAAACAAACTCAAAGAAAAAAACCACATGATCATCTCACTAGATGCAGAAAAGGCATTTGACAAAATCCAACACCCCTTCATGATAAAAGTCTTGGAGCGATCAGGAATACAGGGAACATACCTAAACATAATAAAGGCAATATATAGCAAACCAACAGCCAACATCAAATTAAATGGAGAGAAACTCAAAGCAATTCCACTCAAATCAGGAACGAGACAAGGCTGTCCACTCTCCCCATACTTATTCAATATAGTACTTGAAGTTCTAGCCAGAGCAATAAGACAACATAAGGAGATTAAGGGGATTCAAATTGGAAAGGAAGAAGTCAAGCTTTCCCTATTTGCAGACGACATGATAGTATACTTGAGTGACCCCAAAGATTCCACCCAGGAATTGATAAAGCTTATAAACACCTTCAGCAACATAGCAGGATACAAGATCAACTCAAAAAAATCAGTAGCCCTCCTATATACAATGGACAAAGAAGCTGAGAAGGCAATTAGAGATACATCACCCTTTACAATAGCCAAAAATGACATAAAATACCTTGGGGTAACACTAACCAAGCAAGTGAAGGACCTATATGACAAGAACTTTAAGTCCCTGAAAAAAGAAATTGAAGAAGATCTCAGAAAATGGAAAGATCTCCCATGCTCATGGATAGGCAGGGTTAACATAGTAAAAATGGCAATCTTACCAAAAGCAATTTACAGATTCAATGCAATCCCCATCAAAATACCAACACAATTCTTCACAGATCTGGAAAGAACAATACTCAACTTCATATGGAAAAACAAAAAACCCAGGATAGCTAAAAGAAACCTGTACAATAAAACAACTTCTGGAGGCATCACAATCCCCGACTTCAAGCTCTACTATAGAGCTACAGTAATAAAAACAGCCTGGTATTGGCATAAAAACTGACATGTGGACCAATGGAATCGAATTGAAGACCCTGACATTAACCCACACACCTATGGACATATAATTTTTGACAAAGAAGCCAAAAGTATACAATGGAAAAAAGAAAGCATCTTCAACAAATGGTGCTGGCATAACTGGATATCAGCGTGTAGAAGGATGCAAATAGATCCATATCTGTCAACGTGCACAAAACTTAAGTCCAAGTGGATCAAAGACCTCAACATAAATCCAGCTACTCTGAACCTGCTAGAAGAGAAAGTAGGAAATAGTCTTGAACGCCTTGGCATAGGAGATCACTTCCTAAATATAACACCAGTAGCACAGACACTGAGACAAACAATCAATCAATGGGACCTCTTGAAACTGAGAAGCTTTTGTAGAGCAAAGGATACGGTCAACAAGGCAAAGCGACAGCCTACAGAATGGGAAAAGATCTTCACCAACCCCACATCTGACAGAGGACTGATATCCAGAATATATAAGGAACTCAAGAAATTAGACATCAAAAGGACCAATAGTCCAATTGAGAAATGGGCTTTAGAACTAAACAGAGAATTCTCAACAGAGGAATCCCAAATGGCTGAAAGACATTTAAGGAATTGCTCAACTTCCCTAATCATCAGGGAAATGCAAATCAAGACAACTCTGAGATACCACCTTATGCCTGTCAGAGTGGCTAAGATCAAAAACACTGAAGACACTTTATGCTGGAGAGGATGTGGAACTAGGGGAACTCTCCTCCACTGCTGGTGGAAATGCAAGCTTGTACAACCACTCTGGAAATCAATATGGCGCTTTCTTAGAAAATTGGGAATCAATCTCCCCCAAGATCCAGCTATACCACTCCTGGGCATATACCCAAGAAATGCTCAATCATACCACAAGAGCACTTGCTCAGCTATGTTCATATCAGCATTGTTTGTAATAGCCAATACCTGGAAACAACCTAGATGCCCTTCAACTGAAGAATGGATAAATAAATTGTGGCACATATACACAATGGAATACTACTCAGCAGAGAAAAACAATGACATCACATGGTTTGCAGGCAAATGGATGGATCTAGAAAAAATCATCCTGAGTGAGGTAACCCAGACTCAGAAAGACAAATATGGTATGTACTCACTCATAGGAAGATGCTAGATGTGGAACAAGGATGACTAGACTGCTACTCACATCACCAGTGAGGCTACCTGGAAAACGGGACCCCAAAAAAAGACACGGAGAAATGGACGAGATCTACATGAATAGCCTGGTCATGAGTGGGAACAATGAAGGGCGACAGTCGAGGGAAAGAGTGGGAGATCCTAACTGGATCAAGAAAAGAGAGAGAGAACAAGGAATAGGAGACCATGGTAAATGAAGACCACATGAGAAGGGGAGAAGGGGAGGAAGCAGAGAGCTAGGGAGGCCCACGGAGATCCACAAAGATACCCCCTCAAAAGACTGCTGGCAATGGTCACGAGACGGCAGGAACTGATCTACTCTGGTGATGGGATGGCCAGACACCCAGATAGTGGTGCCATAAACCCCATCCAAGGACTGAGGAATCTGAAGGCAGACATCCACGGCTGGGCCCCTGGTGGAGCACTGGAAGTCTAATTAGTGAGTAAGAAGAGGGTTTATATGAGCGAGAATTGTTGAAACCAAGGTTGGATAAAGCACCGGGACAAATAACCAAATGAATGGAAGCACAGGATCTATGAACCAAAGGCTGAGGGGCCCCCAACTGGATCAGGCCCCCTGAACGGGTGAGACAGTCATTTGGCTTGATCTGTTTGGGAGGCAGCTATGCATTGGTGCCAGGTCCTGGGCTCGTTGCATAAGTTGGCTGTTTGAATCCTGGGACTTATGCAGGGTCACTTGGCTCGGTCTGGGAGGGGGGAATGGACCTGCCTGGACTGAGTCTACCAGGTCAACCCCGGTCCTTGGGGGAGACCTTGATCTGGAGGAGGTGGGAATGGGGTGTGGGCTAGGGGGAGGGGTGGGCGAGAGGGGGAGAACAGGGGATTCTGTGGCTATTATGTTGAACTGAATGGTGTTGTAAAATAATAATAATAATAATAAAAAAAATAAATAAAAAAAAATACAAATATATGGAGATTTAAATGACAAAAGATAAAAGCAAATTTACAGAATGTTTTTGTTGAAGAAATTCAGAATATAATGTGAATGAGTAAAATATATTGTCATACTTTTAAATATATTTAAAATTATTGTACAATAATTTTAAAACAGATTACTTTAGTGAAGATATATTTTAAAGATGAAAGTATTTATCCTGTGTGTCTTACAAATAAAGGCTGCCCAAAGCTTTTGCCCATACTCTTCTTATACCTGAAATTATGTCAATATTGTATTCTTTATTATGCAAACAATTGCATCTATATAACTCTTCCCTCCTTTGTCCACTTCTCAGCACACTAACATTTATTGATCAAGGCTCAGCAATCATTTCCTGAATGCTGCTATAAGCATTAATAGAAAAATTTGACTGAGCCAAGATTTCTGACCACTCCAAGTAGAGAAAACCTGAGACAAACAATTTCCTATTTCTCAGATCGTACTTTTGCAACTGACATTCCTACCAATAAGTCAATGGACAGTGAAAATGTGGCACATACACATAAGGGAATATTATTTAGCTATAAAAAATAAAATCATGAAAATTTCAGGGAAATGAATGGGCTCTCTTTATTAAGAGAGGTGACCCAAAGAACCATGTGTTCTTTCTCCTCACATAGAGATCATAGTCTATAATATATACTACACATAAGAAAACAGAATGAGAGTACAGCATTATATCTAGAGCGGGAGACCAAGAAAGGGTAAAATTAGGTTAGGAGGAATGACAGAATGCAGACATAAGGACACGTAAGTCAGGAAAAACGAATATAAAGATATTTCCTTCTTGTTTCAACTCCGATGTAGTTTATTTTTCTTTTTGTGATGGAGACATGACAAAAAGTAACACCTCAAGCAAAATTCTTTTGACTCAAAATGGCCATCCTAACGGCATAGTTCACTGAGATGTCTGGATTCTGGGAATGGGCATGTGTTGGTTCCCTTAAAGTTGCTTTGTGATGCTTTCATTTGTGAGTTTATTACAATAGGGTGACTTTTTAAAAAATTATCTATCAAAATATCAATAATGAGTTCTTCCTAGGTAGAGAAATAGAAGGTTACCTTAGGTTAGTTGAGGGGTTTTTTTAATAGTTTTTTTAAAGAACAGCTATTGCTTTGAAATAATAATAATAAATACCTCACTTAAAAGAACTAAGTAGCATAGCCCAGGACAACACAAAAGATTGAGAACTAGCAATATCATGGTGTGAGCTAGCATCAGAATGTTGAGACTAAGTAAAATGGGGAAGGGTACAGCTAGGCACTCTGACACAAGATAGTGAACCTGTGAAAGACAGAGGCAGGATAAACATTTGGGAAAATTATTTTGGTGGTATAAAAATAGTTTTTGCCAATAAGAACTGCATGTTTCTGTTAAATATTAAGTGATTATGTAAATGAACTACAAAATGTTAGAGAATTTAGCTTGCTGTGGTTAATCTGTTCAACAATACACAGAGAGAGAGAGGTGGTAATCACTTAATAATCTCAGGGCATGAAAGATTCTTTGAAGATCAAAGTAAGGTCACCGAATATTAGGGAGGTTTCAGACAATTTAATGCAACAGATTCAGATTATTAAAGGTGAAACTCGGAATTTAGAGGTGGGAAAGGAGAAGCAGAAGCATGAGTGAAAAGGAAAAGTCATCTAAAAGCAGCCAGCTATGTGAGACTTCAGGAAAATATCTAATGAACAAAAGGAGAAGCAACAATCAACGAAAAAACTCTTGACAATTCCCTATGGGGCAGGTGCTACACAGGCCAAAGAGCCCAAGAAAATGGCTACCATCTCCCTTTGGTCAGCAATTTCTAATTAGTTGGTGTCATGGCCAAGGGCACCAGGCACAGCACTGAAACCTACCAGTCCTAAGTCAGAAGCGGGAAAATGGAAAAAAAAAAGTATTAAAAATATATTAATTTGAGTAGGATGCCAAGGATGAAGCCAGGAACACAGGTCACAGCTAAAAGCAACTCAGCTGACGGGAGAAAGCTTGGAAGAGCTGAGTCACCAGTGAAGGAATAAAAGACAAGGACAAGCCACGGAACATCGTGAGTCAGTCATCCTCAGGAAAATGAGCACACAGCCTTTCCATGCAAGAGCTTTCCTTTAGAGGGTTTCAGTGCTGGGGCCGTCAAACCCTGCATCAGCGGTGATGTATAATATTGAGGCTGCTTCCTGACCATTGAGATTTTGATGGGAATGAGACTCCAGTGGAATTATTTCTAAAAGTGCTTAGATCCTACCAGAGAGCAAGGAGGGTTAGATATTACTCCAATTGTGACCATGTGATAAGGAAGCAATTTGAAAAGGCAGATGGGCCCAGGCATCAGAAGATTAGAAATAAATAAATCGTCAGTCCCTAAAGATTGTTTAGGTGAGAAGAATGACATCATCTAGGATAAATCATGCAGAAAAGGAAGGATTTTCAACTGTGCTATTCTGCTTCACTGCATTTTAAATATCTAACTTAATTTTAGTATAGTAATATTTCAAAATCACATGGCCTCATCAAATGTATGTGTTACAAATGGTATGATAAGGCAAAATTAAAACAATCAGTCACAAAAAAAGAATGTCCATTCCAAGAACTGTCAATTGCTTCTTAAATTATCAATTATATATTCTTGTTTGCATATATGTTGCAGCAAGTTTGAGAGACACTAAGAAAACCACATTTAACAGGATACATTTCTTCAGATCTAATGCCATTTTAATTTCTGAGAATGGTATGATCTATTTTTAGTCTTCTCCTAGAATGTCTGGCCCTGCACAATTTGTCCTTGAAATGTCTACTGGCATCTTCCTGTATGGCCTGTACTCATTTACTTACCATTGGGAAGACTTTGTTTTCATTTGCTGTTGTATACTGAAGAAACCAAGCAACCTGGCTGCTGGTCCTGTTCACCAATCAAGATAGTTTGAAGCTAAGTAGATGTCTGGGACAGAATCTACCATGTCTCCCACTTGGTAACCTCTTATTACATAAGAAAATGTTCCACACATAATATACTTACATAAATGTTTTCTGTGGGGAGAACAATGTCTTACTTTCAGGATTCCGAAGGCCAACTCTGGCTCTTTCCATCTTGTAATTATTATTTTCAAATTGTACTTTTTGGTAAGACATAGAAACCCACATTTTAAAAACTGTTCCCTTTTTAAATTAATATAATATTTTAATTCATTGGGACTTTCATATATGCATACAGTATGTTTTGATCATATTCAACCCCTACCACTTCTCCTAGCTCCTCCCAAATTCATCCCTTCCCCGTGTTACAGTAGCATTCAAGGCTCACTAAGGCAATGCTATTGCTTCTTGGAGAAAAGAATGGAACCTACCTCATGGTGGAGACATGTCATTGTCTCCTCCCATTAGAGTTAATGCAGTTGGGCCAGTCAATCATGTGGCCGAGCGACCACACCTTGGGAAGGTAGATCTAGTTTAAGCTGTGCTAAAAAAAAAAAAAAAAAAAAAAAAAAAGTGGGAGAAATAATTAGTCCTTTAATTAGACATTGTACTAATCCTCCCCAGGATTCCCACCTCCTACTGCAGTCCCCACTAGCTATCATGAGTCCCTTCCCCCGAAGCCAATGACTATCAATAATTCCTCTGCTGGGTTCAGGGGGTCGGGAGATGAGAACTTCCTCCTTTTATTGTGGAATGCTGACTGGCTTGACTTTATGCAAGTCTTGTGTAGCTAACCACAGCTACTATGAGTACACAAAGGCAGCAGACCCGTCAGGCCCAAGAGACACTTTTAGTCTGGCCCTCCCCTACCTCTGACTCTTCCAGTCTTTCAGCCCTGCTTCTGCAATGGCCCCTGATCCTTGGGAAGAAAGAAGGAACATGAGAGGAGAAGGGGAGACTATTTGGAACAAAGAGGGTTGGTGGGAGAGTCAGGGATATGAGAAAGCATATAGGAGGATGAATGTACTAAGCATTGTGTATAATATTATCCCCCCCCAAAAAAACAAAACTTTTCACTTAGAAAGTATTGAGTACAGCTAAAACACTTTTTTGATATGTTTCTACATTAAAATCAAGGTCAATAAATAGAATTCATATAATCTTACATTGACATAGAGATAGGGTATCATTGAACTTGAAAACTCATAGTATCCAGCTCCATAAGTGTTTGACTGGAGCAGCTCCTTCATGCATCTCTAATTCCTGTAACATGTAGAAATTCCCCCCGGCTGTTACTTTTCAATGCATCTCATAAATGTCTTATGTAACTGATTCATTCCCACTGTTAGTTATGATTTCCCATCTACCACATCTGACTATAAAACCGTAACTGGGAAATGAAGAAAAAGGGCTGGATACAATGTTTATGATACAAATATGGAGTCATCGTTGACCTAACTGCAGATTCTGAGTGTATTTTATGTTACTCGGAGAATTAAAAGCATGGCCTTGACGCAGAAGGACAATAAATCAAACACATGAAATTTTGACTTCATTCTTCATTTTATATTCATTTTACCAGGGTTCTAAAAGAAATTCCCATATTTTAACTACAGTTCATGGAGACACAAAATCTAAATATAGTTTTTATCACTTACTCTGGTTGTTAAAGCATCACAGTTAAATAGTAAAGTCATATGCTAGAAGATGTTGACACTTTTACAGGACTTCTAAGGATGTTATTGATCAGTTAGTGTTTTTGTTTTCCTTTGTTTTGTGGTATTTTTTATTGTTTTTAATATTTTGTCTGGTTATATGTCCCTTAGAAAAACTGTCAGCATCTATAGCAGAGACTTAAATGGAACAATACATTAAAAATAGAATTTGAATCTATTGACTGAAAAGTAATCAGTGTTTTTCTTTTTAAAGGGGAATAAATAGAACATATACAAGATTCAGTTAGAAATTGATCTATGTATCTTGAAAGCTAGGGGAAATACCAGAACCATAATATCCATATATTTTGCAAACACAACCTAGTTATTTGAGTTAGTTCAAGTTCCTGATTTATAGATCATTATAAACAATTGGGCAAAAGCAACAGGCTTCTGGAGCCTCTTCAAAAGGATGATGCAAATAGCAGTGAAAAAATTAATAAGCAACAGATGCCTATATGAGCATTTTGTGCAACTGGCTGTGAGTACAGCGTGTGCTGTTTTGTTCATGTCGTGGTCTTTTCACACATGCACCGTTTATAACTAGACGTATCCTACAAAATTCACAGTCACAAAGAGGCTTGGAACTTATCCAAGGTAGTGTTAACAGAATTAAAAAAGATACACACCCACAGTGGAAAAATGTCTTTTCTCTCAGCTATATATCCCATTTCCTCTTCCCCCCAAAACATACAACTTGTGGAAAAGTACAAAAAAATAAAGTGATGGCTTTCCAGGATTGTTCTTCTGGAATAATTTAATGGGCAAATCAGTTCCATCCAATGGCTCATTTTTTGTTTCAAACTATTTCTGTTTTATGCATTGAGGGGCTTATTTCAGACAGAAAACTTCTGATTGACACTGACTTGGCAATGGCTCCATTCTCTACATACTTCAATGTCTTCCACATCCAGCTACTTATACAGAAGCAGTAAAGAATGAAGATGCAGCTTGGACTGAGAAGATAAGGGGATTGAATGTGCTCATAGCCATCTTTAAAAAAATAAAGACAAGGTGTAGAATTGCCTTGCTCCCTTCCTTTATTGTTATCCCACAGTGGGTGGCTATTTGAGCCATGCCCTGAACCACTGTTCCTAGTGAGGTAGCAGGTAGCTGATACATTTGCCTATGACCTTGAGGTACATGCCACTAGGGCATGAATGCTGAGGACCCCTTAAGACCTGGAATGTACATAAGCTCCCTCTCTTCACTACCTGGTAGTTTTGAATACTGGCATGGACCAGGGCAGAGCTCACCAGAGAACCACATTGGACCATGCTCACCCTTCCAGGATCATGTGACAAATTCCTTTATTCTGTCTTGTGAGACAGAATAATAATAATAATATTAACCCCCAAATAAATTCCTTTGATCATTAAGTAGGATCCATGGATTGATAGCAATATAATCCCATTATTATCCCTTTATTCTTCACTTGTAAATGCAATAAAGGTACAGCAAATGTCTTCTGGGTTCCAGGAACCTGGAATAGATGGTACAAGAGCAAGGATGAGATCCATAGCTTCTGGTTTCATAGACTTGGTGACTTATTGACTAAAAGTTTAAGATTATATTTAAATTAGTTTTGATCCCCAGCTATTGATCTAGTCTAGTTGAATAGTGAATATTGAATAATCATTGAATGTGCTCCTTCAAATAGATAGACCTCATTTACTCCACATACATTTATTCCTATCATGTCTGATCATACCAGAACCATTATTGCGAACACACAGAAAATACAGGAGAAAACTGTTCTCACTGTAACAAACTAAGCAAAAGAGCTATACATATGGCCTTGGAGAGATTACCAGTTTTACCTAATAGAGCTGGTACAGTGTCCATACAGGAAATGGCATTTAATTTCTCTCCTAAGGGACAAATATGCATTTCTTAGCCAGTCAAAAATAAAAATGCTGTTTGTGGAAGCAACAAGATCACATTTTTTTAAAGTATAGACTCTCTCTCTCTCTCTCTCTCTCTTGTCTCTCGCTTTCTCTCTCTCTTGCTTTTTCTCTCTCACTTTCTCTCTTCTCTCTCTCTCTCTCTCTCTCTCTCTCTCTCTCTCTCACACACACACACACACACACACACACACACACACACACACACACACAAAGGTGGGGGATGTACAATCCCTCACAATCAATCATAGCTATAAAATCTGAGAACAGGAGCATTTACTGGTAAGCATTACATCCACTGGGAAACCACTTTCCATGAACATGAATTTATGCTTTTTACTGGTATAGATATTAGAGAAATAGGAAACTAGAAGTTGGGAGAATGAAGTAACAAGAAAAGAAGGGGAAAGGAAATAAAATAGTAGGAGAGAGAAATAGGGGTGTTGATTAAATAAATAAGATTGAGAGAAGCCTTGCAACTGAGTTCCCAACATATGGGTAGAAATATCCCTGGGGCTGAAAGTTGATGTGGAGAGATCACTGAATAATCCTAATTAATCTTATTAATAAAAGCCATTAGTCAGATATGGGGGTAAAAGCTGAAAGATCAGAGAAGCAGGGCAGCAGTCACCAGAGAGTTCTCATCTCTTTCAATCTTCAGACAAAAAGAGCTGAGATCCTGTCTCCAGCCACCTTATATTCCTGTCTCCACCTCCCAGTTGTGCTAGGATCAAAGACATGACCCTCCCAAGTGCTGGAATCAAAGGTGTGAGCCTTCCAAGTGCTGGGATTAAAGGTGTGAGCCTCCCAAGTGTTGGGATTATTAAAGGTGTAAGCCACTACTGCCTGGCCTCTATGGTTAACTAGTGACTAGCTCTGCCCTCTGATCACCAGGCAAACTTTGTCAGAACACAAAATATCACACAACAGATCACTTTGCTGTGCATCCATTATGTTCAGAATTAACACTATTGAGCCTTACACTGTGAAAGAATTAAAGACCACCTGTTTTCTCAGACTGTATGTATTAATATAAGAAATAATACTTTTTAATATTTATTTATTTTATGGATATGAGTGACCTGTCTTCATGCACACCAGAAGAGGAAATCAGATCCCATAACAGATGGTTGTGAGCTCCATGTGGGTGCTGGGAATTGAATTCAGGACCTCTAGAAGAGTAGCCAGTGCTCTTAACCACTGAGCCATTTCTTCAGCCCAAGAAATAACACTTTAAGAAAGTAAATTCAAGTTATTCATAGAAAGGTTCCAAAACTATAAGTGATGTATAGACACAAGGAACCTTTGAAACTGTGTGCTCACAGCATCAAATTTATATTACTAATTTATAAACAATATTTATAATACAGAGAAAGAAGACAATGAAAAGGTGGTTCTGGTGATCACAGATTATAAATGAATATGTACCCAATCTATGTATTGACCCAAAAGAGTGCATAGGTGGCATCAGTATTCTCAATGTATTACGGGCTATTTACATAATTTTATGTCAATAAACATAATCTATACTCAAAAGAATTTTGCTACTGTCAAGATCTAACATCTACAATCTTATTTCTACCCATTGGATTATAAAATTTTCATTTCAAAGCTTTTAGAAATCTATCTTTAAATATAAAAAATGGATAATTCCATTATATTCAGCTAACACCAAATGTATTTGTTTATACTCATAGATATGACCTTAAGAGAGCTGCAGAAGACAAGCTTGGAAAATTGAAACCAAAGAGTTGCAAAGTATATTTGTCACTTAATAAGAAGCCAAGAAAAAAATCTTAGATATGTTTGTATATAAAATAGTAATTGCTTGAATAGGAGACTTGGTTTGCCTTTTTTCTTCTTTTCAGGGTTATTTTCCCCTCCTTGTCTTCTTAAAAATATTGAGAGACATTCTAGAAACATTATGGAAAATTTAACTTTTATTGAGAACACATGTCCTAAGTACCATAGCATGAATCCTCCAATATGGAGGATAATCTACATTTGGACTCCTGCAAAAGCAGGAACTATTTTTAACTACATCTATCTCTTGGTAAGCTAATAGAAATTAGATAATCTTGACAAAAGTTCAAGGTCTCATTTATGAAACATAGTACCAAAAATACTTGCTACACAGAAAGAAAACAGCTACAATCTGGCCTTGCCCAGGAACCATATGTAAGCCATATCCAGTAGCTTCTTGGAGCCTAAAAGGCTCAAAGTCACCCTAGATCAATTAATGCCATGTTGATGTCTTCTCCAAATTCTCTGATTTGTTTCATAACCATGGAACATATGTTAACAGAATGTTTAAAAAGCCTTTTAAAATTAATTTTTAGATTAGTACACAAAGCCATAGATTTCAATGGGCCATTTTTTGAATCTGCTTCGTGATACTTTGTTCTCATTCACTCCCCTCCCCCTCTGACTTCTTTTACACTCCTTTGGTGTCTTCTTTTTGTCCCTTTTCCATTGCTAACTTCACCAAAATTTGTACTAATGTGACTTATTTTTTTAAAATTTTCCCTCATATCTCAGAAAGCAAATAGAATGCAGTGTTCTGATACTTGAACAGTAAAAAAAAAAATGAACATCAAAATTAAGGTGATTTAGGTAAAATTTATTAACAATGATTTCTAAAGGCATGAGTGAAGCCAACAATAGCAACAAAAATAAGAGCAAATTCTTTGGGGATCTGGAGAAGTGGCTCAATCACAAGACTACTTATTGTAAAAGTATGAGTATCTGGTGCATGAGCAGGCTTTTTGGAACCCACTACATATGATGGGACACCTCTCACAGCCTTGAGGCAGGGGGCGGGGCTTGGACTTGCCTTTACTAAATGTATCTCCCCATGGGAGGCCTTATCTTCTTGTAGGAGGAAATGGGTGGTGGGTTGGGAGGGGGAGGCTAGAGGGGTGGGAGGAGGGAAGATCTTTGATTGGTATGTAAAATGAATAAAAAATTCTTAATAAAAAAATATCTAAAAAGTATGTATGAGGACCTGAGTTAAATTTGCAGGTAGATATGAGGCTATAGAAATTGCTCAGAAAGGATAACCAGACTAAAACCCACAGCTCCAAGAAAGCTAGCTAACAAGGAGAACCCTAAGAGGAACACATAGATAGCCAAGCAAAGGAGAAATAAATGAGATCTACGTGAGCAAACTGGGGTAAGGGGGGCACGGTAATGGAGGGCAAGGAATGAGGGATGAGAACATAAGGAAATGTTCGAGCTGGAACAGGGACAGAGTGAAAGAGCAAGGAAAGAGATACCATGATAAATGAAGACATCATGGTAATAGGTAGAAACAGGGTACTAGGAAAGTCCCCAGGAATCCACAGGGATGACCCCACCTTAGATTACTAGGAATAGTCGAGAGGGTGCCTGAACTGATCTACTCTGGTAACCAGATTAGTGAACACCCTAACTGTCATCATAGAGCCTTTATCCAGTTTCTGATGGAAGCAGATGCAGAGATTCACAGACAGGCAACAGGATGAGCTCCAGGAGTCTGATTGAGGAGAGAGAGGAGGGATCCTATAAGCAAGGGACATCGAGATCATGATGGGAAAAGAAATGGCCAGCCAAACTAGTGGAAACCCATGAACTGTGGACCAATAGCTGTGGAGCCCCCATGGGACTGGACTAGCCCTCTGGATAGGCAAGACAGTTGTTTAGCTTGAACTGTTTGGGGAGGGGGCTACACAGGGGGATAGGAATCTGTCCTAGGTGCATGAGTGGGCTTTTTGGAGCCTAGTGCCTAAGGTGTGACACCTTGTACAGCCTTAGTACAGAGGGTAAGGGTTTGGACCTGCCTCAAATGAATGCACCAGGCTTTGCTGACTCTCCATGGCAAAACTCGACGTGGAGGAGTTGTGAATAGGGAGAGGGTTGGGGGAAAGGCTGGGGGTGGTAAGAGGGAGGAGGGGGAATCTGTGGTTGGTGTGTAAAATAAATAGAAAAATTCTTAATAATAATAATAATAATAATAATAATAATAATAATAATAAAGAAATTGCTCAGTTGTTAAGAGTATGTAATGCTTTTCCAGAGAACCTGAGTTCAGCTACTTTCACTCACATCCATGACATAACCACCTCAAGATCCCAAGGATACCTGACTCATACACTCATACACCCATACACATACACACACACACACACACACACACACACACACACACACACACACACGAAAGAAACTTTTCCTTCAAACCTGATAGACAATTAGACATTTTTTGCTGATATTTTAATTTTGTCTCCTCTAAAACTTATGCTCAAATTTAATTGCAGTTTTCAGTAGTATTAATAGTTGAATCTTTAAGAAATGAAGGCAGTATGAGTCCTCTACCCAGATAAGCAGAAACGATGCTGTGAAGAGAGGGTCAGTTGTGGCTCCTCTCCCTTCTGCCTTCTACCATGACCTGACTCATCAACAAAGCCCCGGAAGATGCCAGCTCCTCAGTTTTGGACTTCCCAAGCTCTAAAATGGTTCACTAACTAAATTATAATTGTTGTGATCTACCCCGTATCTAGTATTCTGACATAGCAGCATAAAACGGAGAGAGTTCTCACTTAATGTCTGAGGTACACAGAGATGGATTCTGATAGCAAATGGCAGGAAGAAGCCTTCCACGTGTTTATATGAAGTGAGCAGACATAGCTCTATTCATTACAATCAGTCAGAATGTCCTGTTAGACATGGGTGTGAAAGATACATTGTCATGTTCTTAGCACTTCATTGGAAACACTGCACCAGACTTCCCTGAAGGAAGAATAAACAGAGGAAAGTGTGACAATAACATCACTCTTATAAAGCACCACCAACACAAGATGAAACAGAAGTCCAGGACTGTCCTGAACAGTGCCTACTGTCTTCTCCTGTCCATCAACATTAATTCTATATTGAGACCAGTAAAAAAATCGGGTAAGAGTATTTTCATTTTATATTTAGAATATACATTTTATAGGTTTCATTTTATATTTATATGTATCAGTATCTGTGAGCATAAATTTTAGCCTTCATGGTTGCCAAGGTAAGAGAACTTCTTAGCCAATGGAATGATAGAACCAAGACTCATGGTTTGACTTTCCTAAGTACTTAAAAGGACTGATGAACATTTTAAAATGCTTGCTTAACTGCTAAGGGTACAACTCAGTGGTAGAGGACATGCTTAGAATACACAGATGTTGTGTTCAGTCTCCAGCAACACACACACAGAAGCATAAGTGTGTAGTGGGTAGCCATTCCAGCTTGGATCTGGAAGTTCCAAGCCCCTTTGATACTCTGGCAACTGTCACGCCTACGAGGCAGGGTCAGGGGAGGCGCCTGGGGACCCGAGAGCTGGATGGGCCAGTGCTCTCTCTGTGCCGGACGCTGAACGGTGGAGGTGGACTGTACAGAGCTCCAGAGAACACCGCTGGATTGTGATACACCTTTCCCAGACCCTGCGACCTACCTATTACTTAATTTGCACACATCATGGGTGATTGGCTTAGCTCAGCAAGTCGTCATTAAAACAAAGAGTGACCCAAGGAAGCAAATCTGAAAAGAATATGTACATTTTGTAGAAACTTTCCTTTAGTAAATTTACAACTTAATACACATTGCTTTGGACATAATGAAAATAAATCAATACGTGTGGTCAGATTATTTCCTGCACCAATGATATGTTAGAGAAAAACATGAATTTATCTCTTACTTGCTTTTAGAGTTTCACTGATCCATTTAGCATTATGTGTTTGGTCACATGATTTATGGAACAATTAATTTCATCTAATGTTGAAAATAGATTTAAATTGGTAAATGAATATTAGACAAAAACCTGAAAGAAACCTTTCTTTAAAGATTATTAGCTGAGTCAGCTTCCTTATCTCTTCTTTTTCCATATTTCTCCTGTATACAGCACTTCTACACAAATACTGATAGCAATCCCGGCTGGATACTATAGCTGTCCGAAATCAGAAAACATCTGCAAGACAGCATTTTCAAAATCAGCATTTCCTCCTAGTACTTGAAATTTGTACAAAATCAATAGAAATCTAACATAATACAACTCTGTCCTGCTGAAGCCAATTTTGGTCCCTTCTTAGTGGTTTCGGTCACAGCTACTCCAGGGATTCTGGGACTTCTCAGAGAGCTGCCCTCACAAGTCAAAGATCATCAGCTGCAGATAGATGATAAGCCCTAAGACACAAAGACAGTCCACCAGAGATAGACGTTTCTTCCTTGTTTGAACATCTTTTGAGTGTATCGTCTCATTTTTAATTCATTTCAGGTTTGCAGATTTGCAGACTGACTTCCTGGAGGAAAGGCATGACACTTGAATCACTGGGAACTGATTCACTTCATTTCAAGAAACCCAAAGACCTGGTTGTGAAATGCAATCCTTTCAAAACTGACCTACACTCACAGAATATTTAACACGATCCGTGCACTGATAGTAGCAGTTTTATGTGGACTGTTGCATGCCAATGAAATTTCTCGGATTACCATTTTTAAAGAGTTCTCCCATGTGCGTCAATGGCAAGAGATTCATTTTCCAAACCGGTACCGTTTCCTTGGTGAGTCAGTCTCGCAAAGCTTATATTGCCGTCATTGTTTGTATTACAAAATAACCCTAAAGTGAGAAGAAACACCACATATAGTCTCTAGGAAGTTCCTAGCTGAAAAAGCCATTTCGAGTGCTTTGCCTTCTGAAGTGATGCTTTATATCACCTAGGGCCAACACCGTGCAAACATATAGAATACACTGGATCAGAAAACACAATCATAAAACCCAGGAAAACCCATACATTGGGAAATATTCAGGTGGGTAACAAAGAAAATAAACTTGAACACAATCAGAATTTGGTGTGTTGTGTTTTTCGAATCATGTGGCATTATTTAGCACTCTAGAGGCAGTTTTTCTTTTGTTCATTGTGATTCCTTGAGTGTCAACAGATACTGCTTGGCCTTCTCCACACGCTTAATGCTGAGTTAGTGCTTAGCTTCCAAACCACATACACAAACCATTTTTCCCTTAGGAAGTGCTCATCTGGTGGCTTAATAAAAAGCCTTTAATAGCTGGAAAGAACAATATTGTTTGCTTATTTTCAATGTAGAGCTATTTTAGGCTTATATAAAATACCTCTGGCAGCATCATTCAAAGGATGGATGAAGAAATGAAAGAGTTAGGGATGAAATCACCCCACCACTGTGTAATTCCTGTCTACCTTGTCACTGTGCCACGCAGTGATGCAGAAGATGTAAAAGCGAAATGACAGTAGAGAGTGAAGCACAGGCACAGGTGACCAGCTCTTACAGCATGCCGACTGTTCATCTTAAGGGTGAGTTTCCATTGGACACAATGAACAGCCACCAAACTTTCCTGAGGTAAAGACAATTGACTGATGGTTCTGATCAATTCACATGATTTCTGTAATAGTAGAGCAAGGAACTGAGGGGATGAATCACAGCCATAGCCCCAGTGATGGTGACAGTAATAGTTTCTGAGTGTTCACTATGCTCTGGCCACTCAGCTAAGCACCATGTGCGTCATATCCTTACCTTCACAGCACACCTTTTGTTTTTTACCAGATACAGAAAACGAAGCTTAAGAAAGTCATCCAAATTGACAGGGATAATAGATCATGGAGTCGATAGAAAGAGTCTGTTACCCTCCTTAATTCCAATACCCTGTTCTTAACACACAATGCTATTTCCATATTTGAAAAAAAAGGAAGTTAAATCAGATGACAAGGAAATGTCTTTCAAACTTTGGAGGCCACATCAAAACTCAGAGCAAGATGAATGCTGGGGTTGTGCTCACTTTCTCATCCTTATGCAATCAGGGCCCACAGGATGATGGATGCTACCCACATTCAGGGAAGACCTATCGTCTTCAGGTTATCCTGTCTGAAAACACCCATAAAGACATGCTTGAAGGTACATCTCCTGTGTGGTTTCAATTCCAGATAGGTTGACAATGAAGATTAATCATAGCAAGAACCACTAGGAAAATCAAGAAATTGCAATTTTTAATATCCTAGTTTTCATTCATCTTGACTTCACAATGTTATATCAATGTTATATTATTGTCAATGGGATGTTAAATATTTAAAAGAATATCTACCATTGTTGAAAAGATAACACAATAACAAAACTATATAAACTAGTAAGGTTTGACCAGTGGGGCTTTACATACATAAACTATGACCTTCCTGTCCATAAATGAGTGATAAAGTCATTAAGAATAATCTAACCAAAAATAACTTGGTCCCTACGTTCATCTGACCCAGTGTTTCTCTGCCATTGACTGAGTCACAATTTTGCATGGTTTCAAACATGAATGAAACTTAGGAAGTGTGATGCTTTAAAAGAAAATGGCCCCCAAGGAGAGTGGCACTATTGTTAGAGAAGCCAGAGCCACGGGATACCTGCTGAGGAGAGCTGCTAACAGGGAGTGGAATCAGCCCAAGAGAAAGAAGTGTGTTGCACTCAACAAAGCTGAAAGGGGTTGGAGATCTGAAGAGCTTTTTTATATCTGATATGGGGATACAGAGTTTGGAGTTTGCTCAGCTGGTTTTCAGTCATGCTGTGGTCCAGTATTTCCTTACTATGATCCCTTCCCTACATTTTGGAATGGTAATTTATATCCTGTGTCATTATATGTTGGAAATATGTGATCTGTTGTTTTTTTTTTTTAAAAAAAGGGGATTATAGTTAAGAGATTGCAGGAATCTCAGAAGAGACTTTGAACTTTGGACTTTTAAACATTGTTGACACTGTGATAGATAATGAGGACTTTTAAAGTTGGACTGAATGCATTTTTGCATTATGGTTTGGCTTCAAGCCTTTGAGGGCCAGGGAGTGGAATGTGGTGGTTTGAAAGAAAATGGCAAAACTCTGAAGGGAGTGGCACTATTAGGAGTTGTGGCCTTGTTGAAGAAGGTATGGATTTGTTGGAGGAAGTGTATCACTGTGGGCCTTTGAGAACTCTTTTGCTCAAGCTTTGTTCAGTGTGACAGTCAGTCCACTTTCTGCTGCCTTCTAATCAAGACGTGGCCAGCACCATGTCTGTCTGCATGCTACCACGCTCCCTGCCATGATGATAATGGACTAAAACTCTGAAATGTAAGCTGCCACCTTAATTAAATGCTTTATAAGAGTTGCCATGGTCACGGTGTCTCTTCACAGTCATAGAAACCCTAAGATAGGAGATATTCTTTGATTAAAGAAAACACATATCATCATGTCTTGTGCCCTGGGGGGGCACAATTTCCCCATCAGTGCCATGATTCAAAGCAGATGATATTGGCCCATAGGAGCATCTCTTGTTGATCTTTTTAACCACTGGATTAAGGCATCCAATAGCATAATTTGTTCTATTGCAGCTAAGAAACGTGTTGCCAGTGCTATTGCATTTCCATTTTTAAGATAAGAAGGGCAAGAGGTTGACATTAACCCTGAACTTTATTGAATTAATTCTCTCCTTTCCTTCATTTTAAGAAATTTGCCTCTATGTGATTCCTAACTCCAGATCTTCAGGTATGAATACATATCCTGGAGTAACCGTAGAAATCAGGGAAGTGAAAAGGGCTGATAGCCAGAGTAGAGAGTTTGGGGAGCAATAGAGAGAATAGTTCAGTGCAAGTCATTTGATAGAGTAAATGAGGGAAAGAGCTTCTCTAAATAGGAAAGGGACAGGGAGATAAATAACGATGATAGACACATACATACACACACACACACACACACACACACACACACAAAATTCAGGGTCTACAAGATGATGCAGTGTAGCATGAATCTTAAATAGGTACTTATTAATAAAATCAAACCTGAGGCCAGTTATTGGGGTGAATGCTGGAAGATCAGAGAAGCAGAACAAGCCACAGCTGCCTCACCTCGCCAGTTCCTCAGCTGATCCTGTTTCCTCAGACTGGAAGCCTCTGAGTCCTTATCCAAATGAATCTCAGCTGAACTGCTTCTCGAAAGCCAGAATGCTTAACCAGCTAAAAGGTTCTAGTTTCTGGTCTTCATGCCTTATATACCTTTCTGCTTTCTGCCCTCACTTCCTGGGATTAAAGACTCACTTTCTGGGATTAAAGGTGTGAGTCACCATGCCTGGCTGTTTCCTATGTGGCCTTGAACTCACAGAGATCCAGACGGATTTCTGCCTCTGGAGTGCTAGGATTAAAGGCGTGTGTGCCACCATTTTCTGGCCTCTGTATCAAGTGGCTGTTCTGTTGTCTGACCCCAGATAAGTTTATTAGGGTGCACAATATTTTGGGGAACACAATACCACCACAATGTAGTAGGGAACAAAGTCTGAAAACCTGAGTTCAACCCTGGGCTCCAAACAAAGGAAGGAGAGAACTGACCCCCAGCAGTCACCCTCCTACCTTTTCAGGAGTGCAGTGCCGCACACACTAGGTAAATTAAATGCAATTTTTAAAAATTGAAAACAATCTGTCTTCCTTTCTGTGCAAGCAGTAATTTGGAGAAAAAAATCAACACTTTTTTTTTTTGATACAAAGACACCAGCCAAGAAGAATGACCATAATCCAAGAACATCTTGCCACAGGCTTCCTGGATCCAAGTTGCCCCAAAATTGTCTTCTCTCTTTATACCTCAGTCTCCTAGGTTTATGTCATCCTTTGCTCATGCTGAGGAACCTGACTTTCTAGACTTTTTCAGACTATTGACCAAATAAAGTAGGGAGCTCCAATGAGGGGACATGAGTACTTTATTTTTGAGGTAAAATAGCAAGATCTTACTAGAGGATACAGGGCCTTTCAGTTTCATGTCATTAGAATGCAAACTGAGTTGTTGAAATACCCCATACCCACTTTTTCATTTAAAAAAAAAAAACCTTAAAAAAGTAGATATTCATAGTAATACAGTAACTGCTGAAAACACTTCACCTTTTGCCACCATGTCACTTTGATTCATTGGATTCTTCCCACTTATAATAATACTCATCCCATATTTTCAAATACCAAAATGTTTAGCTCCTGGAGCCCCTTCAGGAAGCTGTAAGTCACTGTGCACTTAGCAGTTTATATCCATTATATTTATTCCACATTTTATTTTTTGTGTGTGTAACAGTTCTATTAGAGTAGACACATGGTTACACAAATAATAACAAGTAAAAGAGTCCATGAAAACACAAGCCACAAATCGTTCTTCAACCCCATTATTTCACATTGAAAGTAACACTCTTGGAAAGAAAATCCCCATTTGCACACAGCAAACAGTGTAATTAGCCTCCACTTTGATTTCCTTGCTGGTGATGCAGCCCTTCTCCTTTCCACGCAAAGCCACACATTGTCATGAATGGATATTTGCATAATGGATTGGAAAAGCACATAATCCAAACATCTGGACTCTTCCACATATGGCTCATTAGCTACAAAAGCCAATGAGAACTCCAAGTTGATGCAATTAAATGTGACTGGAAAAAATACATGCCTCTCACATTTTCAGTTATCCATATGTATATGGTTGGCAGACAATTCAATATAGTCACAGGAATTATGAGAAAGTGAAGCTTTCTATAGCCTGGTCTGTTAACCATCAATGTGCTACTTCCTGGAAACAGGGGGGGGGTGGGGTAAGGGAGCATGAGTAGTTCTGGGCTGCCAGCCACTGCTGCACATTGCCATAGTGAGAGAATATCTAATACATAAATAAATTCAGTCAAGTATCAGGATTTCATGTCTGTTCTGCATGAGGGTCAGGATTGGCTTTGATATAAAAATGGTACAGAATGATAAGAAAAGGGTCTTTATCCAGCTTTTCTTAACTTGCAAGGAGACAAAACAGGTGATTTCTGGTAACTCCTTTTCATCGCTCTCATCTTACACCAGCCTGCAAAGTGTGTGGCCTGCCCAGAGTCAAAGCAAGAACATAGCTCATTAGCCTTAAGGACTGGGCAAGCCTGCCTGGAATGGGAGCCAACAGCTAGGAAAGGCAATGAGCAGCAGGCGCTGGCTCTTCAGCTTTCACTCCTGCTTTTCCAGTGCTGACCTGTGCATCCTAAAGACACAATAGTCCCTCCCTGCCCTGGGATGGCCTTTCCCTTTCACAGCTCAGAGGACAACGGAGTTTTGGAAAAAGGAGGGAAGTGCCTTCTACATGCCTTGCTCAGTAACTGTTACAAAGGAAGAGAATATACTCACCCGCCTTGATTTGGTCTTCTGCTCTGGAAAGAACAGAGAAACAGAATGAGCCACAGCCAACCTCCACCTCGACAACTCCTCAGCTCATTTTGTTTCCTCAGACTGAAAGTCTCCAAGTCCTCACCTGAATAGATCTCAGCTGAACTGCTGCAAAAAGCCTAAAAGGTATGTAAGATGTGAAGACCAGGAACTAGAGGCTTTTCTTCTATCCTAACTCGAGAACCACATTGTCGAAGCTGCCAAGTTCTGCTGCATGGGAGGGCTGTAATATAGCCCCCTCATTTAATTAAATCTTTGTCAGCTTTCTGTTTTTCACTGCCTGAGCTTGGCTATCCTAAAACAGGATCTGTACACCAGGCTAGCCTCAACTCAGAAATCTGCCAGCCTCTTCCTTCTGAGTGCTGGGATTAAAGGCATGCACCACCACACCCAACTCTAAGCTTTTCTTTAATTCTTTTTCACAGGGTTAGAAATTTAGCTGGGCAGGATCTTGGTCTGAGGTCACCACTCCCTTTATTCCATTTCTTAATCTGTTTATCTTCTTGAATACAAGACTTAGCTCCATTCTACTTCCTGGTGCTCCCTTTCTCCTCAAATATTTTTCCTTGTTCTACTTGCTCCTTTTCATTATATGTCTTCATTAGAGTTAACACTATTAGCCACACAACATAGTCTACACTAGGCTGTTTTGTTGCAGGATATTTGATCACAAGAAATCTAAAGATTGTGTTATTTACTGAAAAAAAAAACTGTTTCCACTTGTGTGGCTCACCACTACCATACACCTTTAATCCAAGAGCTTTCTGTTTGAATACTATAAACAGAATTAAATATAATCAACCATAAGTCAAGAGGTAGAGCAAGCAACCGGTTGATAGGAAACATATCATAGAGAGTAAGAGGGAGTCAGGAGGATGGATAGAGAGACACTCAGAAAGTAGAAGGAGGGACACTGAGTTTGAGGAGTCGTTTAAGACAGTGTAGGAGAAAGGCTTTTTCTGGGATTTTGGTGGAGGAGGAAGCAGTTACATGTTTTCTCTGCCTCTCTGAACTAGCATGCTTTCACCCTAGAATCTATCTCCTTAGTCTTTATTGGTAAAATTGAACTATAGAAACTTAGTCAAAAACATTTGGTATCCAATGTGGGGCACAACCACAGGGACAGAGAAATCACAACAGCTGTAGAAAAACTGAGAAGTCATCAGATTTGTTAGACATCCACGAAGTCCTCAATGAGAGAGTTAAGTAATATTAAAAGAAAAAATCTGTCCCATGTTAAGGATGGGAAATGTCATAATGCTGGGCATTAGGACCACAGATACTGCTAATTTATATGGCTTAAAAATAGAAGCAGAAAATGAAAAAATAAATGACTTAACTGAAACTGAAATAATATAGATTATAATTATTATCAGTCTGGTAATTCATCTTTTACCTTTAATAGCCATAGTGGTATTTTGTGGCAAATATGAAAAGTGGAATGACAAGACACAAGCCTTAGAAAGACTTGTAAATGAAAGTAAGAAAAATACACAGACACAGACAGAGGAAATTAGGCAAGAACCTACCATGTCACTGCATGATGTAAATGAAGAGAGGCAGTCCAAGGTTGTTAAAAAAAAAAAGCCTTAATTTATCCAGTTAATATACAAGAACTACTAGCAGGCTATAGACATCCCCAAGGTCATCAAGAAGTTAAATGGAATCCATTAAAAATATTAGACTTGAAAATATTTAAGGAAGCAATTATTTTATATAGTATGCATTCACCCTACATGAAGTACATATTAAATTCATGGCCAACTCAGGACAAAGTTATTCCCCAAAACTGGAAAGATTTGGCAACAGCAACATTAGAGCAGCTCTTCATTTACAATGGCAAACACGATAGGAAAATAGGAAGCTGGGACCATAGAACAACACAACAGGGCTAGAGGTATTAATATTTCCCAAGATCAGTTGCGAGGAGAGGCCAATATGTTAAGTTGCAAAAGCAGCTTGAATTTGATGATCACACCTTGGTGCTATGTTGTTTAGCAGCTTTAAATGCTTGGGACAAGGTTGAAGAATCAGAAAAGAGGTCTGAGTCATTTACTGAAATTATATAAGGCCCAAAAGAAGAATCACTGATTTTTTTTTTTGGCTGAGATTGACTTCATCTATAAATAGAATGGTATCAGATTCAGAAATCAAATATTAATCAAATATTTGGCTTTTGAAAATACTAATTAGAATGCAAAGGGGTGATTAGGCTTTTAAAGTCAAGATCAGAACCAATAGATGAATAAATAAATAAATAAATGAATGAATGAATGAATGAATGAATGAATGAAAATATGGCTGATATTGCATCTCATGTTTATGATGTTACTCTGATAGGAGAAGTAGTTTCTAACAGTATTAAGAAAAATCAAAATGTCAAATGTTTTAATTGTGGTAAGCAAGGTCATTTGAATGTCTTGTAGGCAAGACATTCCTATAAACTGTCCTTTCTAGAGATAATCCAAACGGAAGGACCCAGGCTTCTGGAGTATACAGAAGATGTGGCAAAGGCCAGCATTAGACTAATGGATACAGATCAACAAGGGACAGGCAAGGTACCCCTTTGCCATTGGGAAACATCCCAAAGGATCTCTCACAGGCCCCCAATAACAAATTTGATTCAACCATTCTCTTTCAACATCAGAGAAACTCATCCACAAGGCAATTAAAACATTTAATGTCTGTTGTTAAAAACAACACTGCTATGGGTGTTATCAAGGTCATAACAGCTCCATCAGATAAAAAATCAAGAGAGACCAAAAAAAAAAAAAAAAAAAAAAACCAAGTATTTTGGCAAACTGTAAAAATTTGTAATTTGTAAAAAAAAAAAAAAAAAAAAAAAAAAAAAAAAAAAAAGAAATTGTAAAAATACAAATGAATGGCATTGCAACTGAAAGTTTAATGGATACAGGAGCATATGCAACAATAATTTCACCAAAATCTTGGCATCCAGATTAGCCTATTCAGGAGGTAAATATATAGCTTCTAGGAACTGGAACTTTATCTCAGAAAATTCAAGAAGGGTTGAGTGTATAGGGCCAGAAAGACAAATAATAAAATTAAAGCCATATGTGGCTAATATAGCCATGAATCTGGGGATGTGATTTGTTGCAGCAATGGAAAAACACAGATTAAAATTCCTCTAATCTCAGAAACAAATCATCAAATAATGCTTCTAAGAAAACTATTAAAAGGTATTATGAAGAACAGTCACAGACCATTCAGGTTGTACATAAGCAGGACACAGCAGCTATTGATCTTTCAAAGGTAGTAACAGCCCTATCTTCAAAATGGTTAACTGACTCACAGTTCATGTGTTTCCACTAGTTTGACTAGTTGTCTCTGTACTTTTTCCAATCATGGTCTTGATATCTCTTGCTCATATGATCCCTCCTGTCTCTCATCAATTGGATCCCTGGAGCTCCACCTGGGGCTTGGCCATGGATCTCTGCATCTGCTTCCATCAGTCACTGGATGAGGGTTCTATCATGACATTTAGGCCATCCAATGACCAGAGGAGGTCAGTTGGATTTAAATAATAACTTCTGGTATGCTAGAATATTCATAGATGATAATTTATTGTATATTTAGGAAACAAAAAAAAGAGTTTTGAATGCTTTCCACCATAGAAGAATGATAAATGTCTGAGAAAATGGATAAATAGACCATGACTTAAACATTAGGTAATGATTACATGCATTAAAACATCACATGACACATACTAAATATGTATGTTAAATATTTAATGTCAGTCAATATATTTAGAAAAATGAATAAAACATAGGTTAAAATGCAAAAAAAAAAAAATGGTTAACTGACAAACCTGTCTGGGTGGAACAATGGTCTTTGACACCAGAAAAATTATACACACTAGAACAATTAGTATAGGTGCAGCTAAATGTTCAACATATTGAAGATTAGATCATCCTTGAAATTCTCCTATATTTGTCATTTAAAAATAATCTGGAAAATGCAAGTGTTAACAGACTTAAGAGCCATAAATGAGGTGATTCAGTCAATGGGCACTTGACAGTCTGCAATTCCCTTGCCTTCTTTATTACTTAACAGATGGGTTATTATAGTGATTGATTTAAAAGACTGCTTTTTTATTATACCTTTACAAGAACAGGATAAAGAAAAAAATTGCCTTCACAGTGCCTACTTATAATACTCAATCTGTTAAAAGGTATAAGTGGAGAGTTTTTCCACAAAGAATGTTAAACAATCCCACCTTGTATCAATATTTTGTACAACAACTGGAGGCAGAGGCAGGCATATCTTTGTGAGTTCGAGGCCAGCCTGGGCTACCAAGTGAGTTCCAGGAAAGGCGCAAAGCTACACAGAGAAACCCTGTCTCGAAAAACCAAAAAAAAAAAAAAAAAAATTGTAAACAGTTTCCTCAATCCAAAATGTATCATTATATGAATGATATCTTACTGACTGATTCAGATACAGATACCTCAGGAAAAAAAAAGTCTGATAAATTAAAAAGAATTTTGCCTTGCTGAGGATAGCAAATTGCTCCTGAAAAAAAAATACAAAGAGGAGATTCTATTACTTATCTTGGATATAAGATAGGTTTACAGAAAATTCAACCACAGATAAATAAGAATCAGGAAATATCAATTATAAGTTCTTAATGATTTTCAAAAATTGCTGGGATATATTAATTGGCTGTGGCCCACAATTGGTTAACTATGCAAGAGCTAAGTAATTTATTTCAAACCTTACAAGATAATAAGGACTCAAATTACAAGATAATAAGGACCCAAGAAAATTATCAGCTGAAGCTGATAATTGGCTTTGGTAGAAAAAAAATTATAGGATGTACATGTGGATCTCTTGGATCCACCACTTGATTGAATTTTAGCTATTTTGCCTTTACTCATAGTCCCATAAGAATTTTTATGCAGAGAGAAAATAATATCTTAAAATTGATATTTTTAGCACATGAACAAAGTAAAAAGTTAAAGACCTATGTAGAAAAGGTTTCTGAACTGATTCTGAAAGGAAAAATGAAACTTTGCCAATTAACAGAAATAGTCAGCAGAAATTGTGGTACCTTTTACTAATGCTGAAATAGTCTCATTACTGACAGAAAGTGAACATTGGCAAAGAGCTTGCAGTATTATTTTGGGGGGGAGGGGGAGAGATTAGCAACATTTATTCCAAAAGCAAAAGATATCAGTTTATAAAAAGACCTAATTGGATTCTCCCTCATATAGTAAAAGGGACACCAATTTCTGGAGCTCTTACATTTTATACTGATGCAAATAAATCAGAACAAGTGGGTTATAAGTCAGGAAAAATAAGTAAAGTGGCTCAAAGCCTTTATGATTCAGTTCAAAACTCAGAGCTGTATACCATTCTTATGGTATTATAGATTTTCCTGGATCTCTTAATATAGTTACTGACTCTCAGTATACAGAAAGTGTTGTTTTACATATTGAAACTGCAGAACTTAGCTCAAATAATTCAGAATTAACTTTGCTATTTATTAAACTACAAGTAATCAGAAATAGAAATTACCCATTGTATGTAATATGTATCAGATCCCATATGGGTCTACCAGGCCCTCTAGCATAAGGTAATGATGAAATTGATCAGCAATTAATAGGAAATGTGCTAGAAGCATCATAATTTCATAAAACACCATGCTAACAGCAAATGTTTGAAGAAATATTTTTTCTATCACTTGGCAATAAGCCAAGGAAATTATAAAGAAATGTCCTGCTTGTTCTTTGTATAACAAACTCCATTGTGTGCAGGAAGCAACCCAAAAGGTACCCCAAGAAATGAAATTTGGCAAATGGATGCATTTCATTTTGCAGAATTTTGAAAATTAAAGTATGTGTGCCATACTAAATGCAGGATTGCAATTGGCAACTGCTTTAAGTTCTCAAAAGGCTAATTCTGTGATTACAAATTTATTAGAAGTTATGGTTATTATGAGGATACTTGTACAAATTGAGACTGATGATGCTCCATCATATCTCTCTAGTAAAATGAAACAGGTTTTTGCATATCACAATATAAAGAGTATTACAGGTATACTACACTATCCTACAGGACAAACAGATATAGAAAGATCTAATTGCCCTTCAAAAGATGTGCTCAACAAATAGAAGGAAATAATAAAGCCCCCCCCATCCCAGGGATAGATTGCACAATGCTTTATTAACTTTAAAGTTTTTAAATGCTAATGAGAAAAGAACAGTAGTTGAGGAGAAACACTGGATAGAAGAAAGTTAAATCAGCCTGTATATTTAAAAGAGGGGTTAACCTCAGAATGGAAACCTGGATATGTGTTACATTGAGGAAGAGGTTTTTCCTTTATTTCCAAAGGTGAAAAAAAGCTGTGGATACCATTGAGATTGATGATTAGATTTGAGCAAGAGAGACTCTTGAATAAAGAGGGGCAATAGTGCATCAGACAGTCATTCAATCTCAACTAACTTATAAAGACTAACAAATGCCTTTCATTTGATTTGAAAAAAATAAAACTAAAAAATAATATTTTTGAATAATTTACCAAATTCACACTTGCCTTACTGGCATGAAATAAAAAAAAAAAAGGTATCTTTTCTGTTTGATATTTAAAAACACAGCTAAGAAATTGAAAAGAAGTTTATTTTAAGTAAATTCAATGAGTTACTAAAGTTCAAATTTGTTTTCTAAATCTCTAAGAGTTGGAGTGATATAGAGCTAAGATAAAATATTTGAGCAGGGTATGATAGACCATGACTTTAATGCCAGCAGAGACAGGTAGACCTCCATAAATTAGTTGTTTTCTAAATTCTAGAGTTACAGTGAACAAGATGTTGGTGAGGCATGCCTTTAATCCCACTACCCAGGGGCAAAACTCAGATACAGCTTCTAATTGGTATGGTTCCACACTAGAAAAATCACATACCATATTTACAGATTATTATAAAAATCCTTTTACAGGCTTCCTAGAAAGGCAGCTGATTCCCAATGGGACAGGAATGAAGAGCAGCTTTGCAACTGCCAGTAAGCCCTAATCTGTGCATGCAACCCTAACCAATATTGAACCAAATGATACTATATTTATGGATGAATTGGCAACTGGGGACTCTTCATAAAATTAAAAGGAGCTCACCAACATTTTTTCTGTTGGCTTCTGTTGCAAATGTTTTCCATACACAGAGAATAAATATTCTTTCTTTGGAAAACAAATCCAGACATTTTACAAGGCATGGAGAACCTTATATACTCAGTCATTGCCAACCACCCTATAGTAAAAAGGGCACCCTTCACTATGATGGCTTAGATCTGTTCAAAGGTGGACTCCTTCACAGGTTTGGGCATGGAAGAAAAGGTATTACAGTGGAAATGGTACCTTTCTGAATTACTTCAAGACCAAGATGTGGTAGTAAAAATGTCTTGCCTTCTCATGCCGAGGAAATAGCTCAGTTGCCTATTCTAATCCTCATCCCTAAACCACTCACCCCTCCCCCAAAAGAGGCAGCTTTAGAACTGTGGGGACTAATGAAATGGTCACCAAATTTGACTAACAAATTATTTATTGATGGTTTATCAACCACTGATAGAACCAAAACTAAATGAAAAGTGGCAGCCTACAGACAAAGAGATGGAATGGCTATCACTGAGGAAGGAACCAACAAATCAGAACAACACGCTAAAGTAACAGCAGCACTGTTGGTGATAAGACAAACATAAGGAAGGCCAAAGGAAAATCTATATCTTCTCCAATTCTCCATGCATGTGCAATGGTATAGATACATGGTCATCAAAATGGAAAATTACTAACTGACAGATAAATGGCAAAGATATCTTGTCATGGGAAGCATGAATGGAAATGGCAAAACCTAGCAAAACTTAGCAAAGACATCAAATTTTATGCATCTCATACAGGCAAGACAGATAAGACATCTGGAAATATTGAAATAGTGGACAAATTGGCATCAAGTTTAATTAAGAGTAGAATAGTAAAATTTTCCAGGGAACAAATGTTATTTATTTGTTGGTGTTATTTACGGGGCATGAGAAAACACTAGATATGGTGGAAACCACTATAAGAGTTTCTATTAGGGAAGTGAAAGGGTGGGGGTGGGTAGGCCTACCAAAAAGAAAGGTGCAGGAGGGCGGGAGGAGGGGGTCGTGTGCTACCTCTAGTAAGAAAGAGAGAGAGAGCAGGGAGCAGTTAGAATCTGCTCTTATAGATCACCTCACACATGCTTATATGGGCTGACATAGCTATGCCACACATGCGCATAGATTACATGATCACACTGTGTGCAGGTTACGTGACCATGCTGTGCACAGATTACATAGGACATAAGGCCCTGGAGTGACTTAAGCATTTTGCTTGATTGCTGACAGCAAACACACAGTCATGTGACTCCAGAAGTGGCTAGGTATAATAGAAACAAATTCAGAATAAATTATCAAAAATGATAGATTATACATTTGAAAAACTTGAAAATTTACCCCAACACCAAAAAAAAGGGGGAGAGTGGGGGGAGATGGGGGGTGGAGAGCCAAATTAAACCAGGACAACCCTATGAGAATACCTACTAGAAAGAATCCATAGCCAGACAGTGGTTCACACCTTTAATCCCAGTACTGGAGAGGCAGAGGCAAGTATATAAGATTACAATGATTTAAATTTATTAGCTGCATGCAAAGGCAGGCTGAAATTCAACATAATTGTGCTTTGTGATCTGAAAATAAATACACTTAAACCTTGAATTTATATATAAGGAGAAAGGAGAATATAGGTATATTTGTCCACATGTATTAAGGTATATTTAGTTTGAAATTTTCAAAAGAATTTTTTCAATTGAAAGATAATACTTGTTGCCAAAAATCATTTTGCCCCAAGAAAGATATAACCTGCCAAAAAAGGAACACCCCCAGATTTAGGGTTGTGACAGAGTTTTGCTTTTATCTTTCCAGGAGAATAAAAGTAACCAACTAAGAAATGTGGAGACCACTGGACAAGCGAAACATCTGAAGAAAAAGGACATATCACCAGGAGAAAATGTCCCAAGAAAAAGAGTAAATTGGACCAGTTGTATAACTCATCTCCAGCTGACTAGCCTGAAATTCTGGTTCAGAGCCCCAGGCTAGGAGGAGCACAATGCCACCGTCTTACCCAAGGGACTAACCTTTCTCACTGGACAACCATGAGATGTTCTGCATAGACAGAGGGCACCTTAGGGCTGACTGATATTTTCCACCTCGCCAGGATCAGCAATAAGCTGTCAAACACCACCCAAACATTAGCTTCAGACTACAAACTGCTCAGGATGTTGAAATTGCTGAGTTTATATGAGACTGACATGAGCATTTTACAGAACTTTGACCTCAAAAATACTTAATCCTAAAACTGCCAAATACAACCAAGCTAGACATTGTGGAAAGCTTGGCAGGAATAGCTTCATTGTTGTGAATAGTTTTACTGTGTTCAAGTTAAAACCTTCCTTTTACTTAGACAAAAAAAAAGGGGGGATGTTGCAGGATATTTGATCACACTGTGAACCCTGAGATTGCATTATTTATGGAAAACCCTGTTTTTAGTTGTGGTATGGCTCAGCCCTAGCACACACCTTTTATCCAAGAGCTTTCTGTTTGAATATTGTAAACAGGATTAAATAAAGTCAACCATAGGTCAAGAGGTGGAGCAGGCAACCAGTTGACAGGAAAAAAAAAAAAAACATAGAGAATAAGAAGAAGTCAGGAGGATGGGTAGAGAGATGCGTAAGAAGTGGAAGGGAGGGACATTGAGTTTGAGGAGTTTTGTTTGAGAAAGAATTTTGTAGGAGAAAGGCTTTTTTTCTGGGATGATGTCAAAGGAGGAAGCAGCTGGGCACTCTCTCTGCCTCTCTGAGCTAGCAGGCTTTCACCCCAGCATCTGGCTCGCGAGTCTTTTATTGGTAAAATCAAACTATAGAGACTTAATCAAAACCAACACTGTTTTGAGATTTCCTCTGCCTTGGGAATTAATCCAAAACTCTTCACTTTAGCTTCAGGCAAACTTTTTGGACAAGGGCAAAAAAATAGCCAAAATATTCTTGACCAAAATATCACAAGAACAATCTCTAGGCCATATATTGATGTTCTCCTCTAAAACCTCTTGAGCCAGCTTCCCACAGTTCATCAAACCACATTCGGCACCACTGTCTTCCATGTTCCTACTAATAGCACTTAAAGTGTTCAACTGCTTTTCTAATCCATAGTCCCCAAGTCCATATTCCTTCAAACAAAAACATGATCTGACCTATGCATGACAGCAATACTGCACACCCTGGTACCAACTTCTGTCCTCATTGTGGTGTCTACAGCCATGAGAGAGACACTCTGACCACAGCAAATGTTACAACGGAAAATATTTAATCGTGGTGGATCGCTTACATTTCAGAGATTCAGTCCATTATTATCATGGTGGAGCATGGCAGCATGCAGGCAGACATGGTGCTGGAGAGGCAGCTGCTACATGTTAATATTCAGGCAACATAAAGTAGATTGTCTCACTACATGTGGCTTGAGCATATATAAGACCTCAAAGCCACCTCCACAGTGACACGCTTTCTCCAAAAAGACCACACCCACTCAAAGCCACGCCTCCTAATAGTGACACTCCCTCTGAATTTACGGGAGTGAATTACACTCAAACTAGCACAGATGGGATTCTGCAATCTATTGTAAATGTTCCCGGTGACTATTGTGCACCCTTTCTACTGAAACCTGAAAATACTTAGATTCCTTCTAAGTATTTCTAAGTCTTTGAAATATGATAGCCTGGAAATGAAGAAGTCCCTGTGTGGATTGCTTCCCTGTATGTATGGCCTAAGTTGAGTAGTCACCCATGTAGAGATTTTTATATAAAGATCATGTGGGTTAACCAGACCATCAGGAATTGAGATCACACTGACTTGAAGAGTTATTGACTCTGGCATATGGCATAGGTTTCAATCTGAGGCCAGAATTTATGGACTGCTTAAACATACATTTTTAACTTCTAGGAACTCAATGTTTTCATGGTAACAAACACAGTTGGAAGCCTGAAAGGGCTTAATAAATTTGGTAGCCTTGGCAATGGATACAGATGATTACCTTAAATGATGTAGAACATAAGAGGACTGTTACTAATTGTGGAGAATTCAAAGTGAAAGAATATAGCTGTTGACTGCATTTGAGTAGAATCTAAAATTAATAAATTGGTGAGAAATGCTCTAGCCACCATCATATTGAGCAAAAAAATAACAATTGTTAACTATCAAATTTTTCTTTCTAATTGAGAGAATGTTTAAGTAATCTCAGAACACGTCCCCTCAGAACAAGCCATCGTTGTCTTATAAAGACAATGTCTTTGCTACCAGAAACCATATTTATTTATTCATTTAGGTCTTTTCATATTATTTAATTCCTCTTGAGTTAACACTAAACATGGTCATTGTGATCAGTGAGTCTTTGTAAAGTAGCATGATTGCTTGTACCTAGACATGGTAGTAAAAACCTCCAAATGAAATTCCTTGACTAGAAGTGGTCTCTTACAATGGGGTAATGATTACAAGTTCTTGCTTCACAGGGAGAAATGAAATCCCATTCAGCTTTTACTTCTATATGGTTGAATGCTGGAACTCCAGAAAAAGATTCCTGTCAAAAGGACATAAAGTCTCTCCATTTGACACCTGGAGATTTAATTCTGAGAGCTAGCATGGCAGTCTGCTAAGATCTGACTCAATCAACGCATTGGTTTCATCACTTGATTTGGTAATGACGGTGATTACCAAAGGGATAAAAAATTGGAACAACCAAGGAAAACCCACATGGATGTTGTTAAACTCATTTGTTATAGTGTATATAGAATAAATAAAAATTAAAGTTGGATATGCTCACAGAACTTCACATTGATATAAATATACTTTTGTTCTTCCCTTAAAATATATAATTAAATGATTTAAAAAAGGTAAAAAGTGAATATAAGGTATATTATGCTGATAGAAATGCTGGCCTTTGGTCTTATAATTTTGATTCATTTTCTTTTTTCCAGTGAGTGTTATTAACTATTTATATGGGCCTAATGCCAAATATAATATTAGTAACTCAAAGAGTCATAGTACAGCCATGTCTTTGCTTCACATAAATTCAGACTTAATAGAAAGAAGTAAACATGACCTAATAATTTTAAGGCAGTCTAGCATAATTGTTACAGCACCAGAATGGCATTTGCATATATAAATACATATTTGGGGTTCAGTATATTGGCTGAATTTATCTTACCAGAATAAGGGATAATGGTTTAATAGCATTATGGTGATATTTTATTTGTGCTGAAATGTGATTTTATTTGTATGTTAATAAATAAAGTTGCCTGGGGGTCAGAGCTAGTAGCATTTAGCAGAAGTCTGGCACTGGTAGCACATGCCTTTAATCTGATCACATGGCAGGTAAAGTCCCTTTGTGTTCAAGGACACAGTCAGCATAGTGACACACGCCTTTAATTCCAGTACCAACCTCAGAGACCTGGAGGTCTGTATAGACAGGCAGTGACAAGGAAGTCATGTGGTTGGGTTTAGAACCAATGAGAAGGAAGAACAGAAAGGCAATAAAAAGACGGGTCACACGGGAGAAGGTCTCTTTCTCTCAGGGGAAGGACGGTGGTGACTGGTAAGCTAAAGACTATTCACTAGTGCTCTGACTTCTTGGGCTTTTAACTCTTTATTTGGCTCTGTGTTTTTTATTTAATAAGACCATTTAGAATTACATCTATAAAGCATACACTATGGAAACTTGGGGTGACAGTTCACACCAACTAATCCAACACAATGTACTCAGAGCCCAGGGGCTGACTAGAGGGGCCAGACAAATGAAGAAAAGCATTAAAAAGCAGGGCTAAGCAGAAATGGAGAAGCCATCATGGCCCTTCACAAAACAAAAACAATTCACATGGACTATCTTCTAATGAATAACAAAAAAAAATCACTCAATAAAAGTAGAAAATATAAAACTTTCCATGAAAAGAAGAAATATTTGTTGAAAATGAAAGCAATCATATGACCATAAACCAACACAAAACTTAAAATTCCATTTTACAGAATCACAAGCTCTTCTTGCTTAGGTCATAGGCAGCTGTGATAATTCAAAATCACAAAGACACTAAACAGAAAGAAGTCTAACTAGGTCAGAGATGTAGGTCACTAATCATCTGATGCTTTCTTAACGTTCTGAGGACTAATCCTTCCAGTATGTGGAATTTGGGGATTGTCTTTTCTGCTAATTTTAGCATAACAGAAAAGTAAAAATAAAGCAAACCTTTGAAACTAAGAGGTGGTATGGAATAGTGGACATTTCAGTAGGTTTGGCCATTCATCCGTAGATTCACTGATGTAACAAACCATCAATATTGACTAATATTTTACAAATAATGACAATATTCTTTCAGTAAAGTACACATCAGTGGATGTTGTACCAGCTCCTTTGACTACTGTCCTTCCCACTTCCCAATATAAGGTACTCAGTGTGGCAAACAGAGTCTAGAGAATCACCTTGCCAGTTAACCAGAGAGAAAGACATTATGCCTTAGAAAAGGGAATGTTGTTAACTCAAAATGAGTACATATATATATATATATATATATATATATATATATATATATATTAAAGTTTTGAAATTATAATATAATTTCATTCCTCCCTTCACTTTCCTCCCTCCAAGCCCTCCCATATATCCCTGCTTTCTCCCTTTCAAATTCATGGCCTCTCATTTCATTAATTGTTATTGTATGTATGATTAGATAGAAAGATAGATAGATGCATAGATAGATAGATTGATTGATTGATAGATAGATAGATGATAGATAGATAGATAGATAGATAGATAGATAGATAGATAGATGATAGATAGATGATAGATAGATAGATAGATAGATAGATAGATAGATAGATAGATAGATAGATAGATAGATATTTGTAAAAATAACCTGCCCAGTCAGTATAATTTTACTTGTATGTATGTTTTCAGGAAAGACCATTTAGCACTGGATTCAATTTTTTTTAATCTTCACATTCCAGAATGTGCTGTCATTTTGACTTTTTAGAATTTTGTACTATGTGCTCTAAAAGGCTTCCCATTCATAACGACCTTAATTACCACGACGATATGTTGTGCTAGCTTTATAAAATGTGATGTCTTCAATTTTAGGACACTGTGTTAAAGTATGTCAGATTAGCTATAATGTAGCATGAAAAATAAAATATAACTGTATATTCTTAGATAATTACTTTAGGTTTTGCCTCATCTGTGTGTGTGTGTTGCTTACTATTCCACATAGAAGGTGTTGAGTGTTAAATTTAAGCAATAGAAAAGACATTATGATCATGAGGAAATAAGTTTCAGAAACCTTTTAAATGTATTGTTCTGAAGTTCCAGAATTGCTGTGGGATGATCGGTATGTCAAATTGCTCTGATTGGTCAATAAATAAAACACTGATTGGCCAGTGGCCAGGCGGGAAGTATAGGCGGGACTAACAGAGAGGAGAATTCTGGAAAGTGGAAGGCAGGGAGAGACACTGCCAGCCGCAGCCATGACACGCAGCATGTGAAGACACTGGTAAGCCACGAGCCATGTGGCAAGGTATAGATTTATGGAAATGGATTAATTTAAGCTAGAAGAACAGTTAGCAAGAAGCCTGCCACAGCCATACAGTTTGTAAGAAATATAAGTCTCTGTGTTTCCTTGGTTGGATCTTAGTGACTGTGGAACTGGCAGGTGACAGAGATTTGTCCTGACTGTGGGCAAGGCATGAAAACTCTAGCTACACAGAATAGCCTTTGGTTTGGCTCTGCTGCTGGAGAACTTTAGACATGTATAAGAAATCTGTGTAGCACTCATCTGTGCACTGACTCACCATCAGACCGGCATTTAAAGTCCCTCTGTGAAGAAGTTAGCTATTACTACAAGTTAAATTATTTTTCCAGTTGGATCACTATAGTCAAGATTTGGTTTATGATTCAATATCCTTCAATGCAATTAATTTAACAAAGAAATTATCAAGCTTAATTCTTCCCTTAGTAATATAACAAGTTTACATACTACAACTTGACCTCTCTAAATAACAGGAAATAATAATAAAATATTATGTGTACATTTATATATCTTCAAAAGTACTAAACAACTACTAAACTGTTAGTGTTAGAGTCTTAGAAAATAAAAGGAAAGAAATTAAGCCTTAAAAATGAATTTGTCTAACCTCCTAACCATTGTTTGGCAGATCTTAAGTGATGCAAGAAAGAAACCTAACTGAAGAAAGTAAGTCATTTTAGAAGATAGGAAGAAATTTTAACTTTCTCATGGGGTTGGGGACAATAACAAAAAGATTAACTTCTTGAAGTCCTTTGGAAGTCTTTAATCAAAGGTCATAATACATGCTGAGAAATGGACCTGCTTTCTAAAACTAAAATTCAGCTTCAAACCAGTTCGTTCCTACTATAGATTAAGACAATCTTTAACTACTCTAACTCTGCCAAAAGAAAGACTAAATTCTCCTGGAGTACGGGAACAGTAGCCAGACCCTCAAATGATCTTGACCATATACAGAATGTATGATATCCAGTAATAAATTATCAGATATACAAAGGAAATTTACCAAAGGATTGAAAGAAAAGACAAATCATACGGTATTTAAAACGAGTTAATAGAGATAATCTTTACAGTAGTTACAATGCATCAGATTAATAAAGTTAATACAATGGATGACAAGATACATTTTAGACATGCCCCATTGGAATGAGTGGCATTGTCTCAGTTCTACCTGGTAGTACTAGAAGCATGAGACCAGCTTCAGGACCAGTCTTAGAAAAATGAAGGACTGGACTGAAGATATTAACAAACTGCTTAACACTAGTCTACCTAGAACAGAGAATTCCTAAGTTGGATGGTAGATAAAGAGGAAACAACACTGAAAATAATCTACCATGGTTTAGCAGGTGAATTGCTGCATTGGAAAGAAGGAATACAGTGACTGGATGGGAGCACATTCTGGTGTGTCTGTAATGTTCTACCACTTTGAAATGAATGTTTCTTATGAGGAAAACAACTTACAATATCATACATATAAGAATCAATGAAGCTTGTGATTTGTGTACAGTGTTGGTTACCTTTCCAATAACATAATCAAGATGTAAGATAATCAATATATAATAAAGAAAATTTTCTGTTTAGAGGTTTCTGTTCGCCGTCAAGAGGACCCATCACTTTTATGACACACAACACGGCTTATGTTATTGTCAGTGAGCGGAAGGGGCAGAACATCATGGAAAAAGTCTTTATTAGATTCTGCTGGGAGCTCCTGTAAAAACCAAAAATGTGGGGGCTGGAGAGATGGCTCAGAAATTAAGAGCACCAACTGCTCTTCCAGAGGTCCTGAGTTCAATTCCCAGCACCCACATGATGGCTCACAACCATCTGTAATGAGATCTGGCGCCCACTTCTGGGTACATAATAAATAAATAAATCTTTTTAAAAAATGTGAAAGTTACATATTGACAATATATAATACCACAGAGCACATTCCCCCAACCCAAAAGGAAAATAAAAAGAAGGGAACTGAGAAAAAGCAAGACCAAATACCAACAGAGTAAACATCCAGGATGTCTGGCATCCTAGAATGCTGTGGCAGGATGAAGGCTCCTCGGGGCCTCAGCTATCAGGTCCATATAGCTAGCAGTGTCGGTTGCTTCCTCCCTTTGGCTAGCTTTATGCACTGCCTACAGCTACTTCAAGCAGAGGGTCCATGGTTCTGGAATGTTTAGCTTTCTTGGTTCCCACTTCAGCTGCCGTCTCTACCACAGCTTCATCAATCTCCCACACAGAAGCTGCTAACAGTAATGACAAGCCCTGCCATACAATTCTTGGCCACTCAAGTTTTCCTCTGAAATTGGGTGAAACCCTCCATGACCTCATAACTCTTGCATTCTACATGCTGAACACGGACAAGGCCAAGGTCTGCCATCAGCATGAGCTTTGCTTTGTGACTTCGGCTGAGGGAGTATTTGTCAAGTCAGATCTATTCTTATTCACCAGAACAACTGACCCCTGAGCATCTGAGATAGTAGGATTATAATCACCTTTTCCAACTTGAAAAACTATAGCAGTATAAGAGATTAACAAACAATAATTCAATAACTGAAAACTTGATCCACTATATAGTTAGTAAACTATGGCCTATGAAGGAAATTGAAATCACAGCCTACAGATTTAAAAATCGAGCTCTGTAAGCCCAGTAATGTAACTTTTTCATTTTTGGAAGAGCAATGGAAAGTATGGAGGACCTTGTTTCCTTGGTGTCTTCCATCCCCATTGGCTCTTACGCTCTTCCTGCCTCCTCTTTCCCGGAGTTCCCTGAGCCCTGAGGGAAAGAATTTGTTGAAGACATCTTTTTCTTAGGACTGAGAGTTGCAAGGTCTCTCACTCTGTGTACATTGTCCAGAGTGGGCCTATGTGTTTGTTCTCATCTGATGCAAGAGGAGGCTTCCCTGATGATGACTGAGCAAGGCACTGATACATGGGTATAGCAGAATGTCATTAGGAATAGCTTTATTGCTGTTTTCATATAGCAGAATAGCAGTAGGTATTTCTTGTGCTTTTCCTTTGGCTCCCTTTTTCTGGTTTGTTTTGGGTTTTTTTTTCCTATTCTATTTTGTTTATTTTTATTTTATCTTGTTTTATTGTTGTTGTGTAGATGCCTCTTTGTATTCTAATGAGAGAGAGAGAGAGAATGGGTGCTGTGGATGTTCTGTATGTCCTGTGGGAGCCCGTTCTTGGGTTCCCCATGGCTTTACCCAGCAGGTCCGCATAGAGGATGATTAGGACCATGGGCCTGAGTGCAGGTGTCTGAGATGGTCTGCACTTGGCTGTGCTGTGGAATGGTCTGTATGTGAAGTTGCTCTGATTGGTCAATAAATAAAACACTGATTGGCCAGTGGCTAGGCAGGAAGTATAGGCGGGACTAACAGAGGAGAAATAAAAGAACAGGAAGGCAGAAGGAGACGCTGCCAGCCACTGCCAGGACAAGCAGCATGTAAAGATGCCGGTAAGCCACGAGCCACATGGCAGGGTATAGATTTGTAGAAATGGATTAATTTAAGATATACGAACAGTTAGCAAGAAGCCTGCCATGGCCATACAGTTTGTAAGCAATATAAGTCTCTGTGTTTACTTGGTTGGGTCTGAGCGGCTGTGGGACTGGCGGGTGACAGAGATTTGTCCTGACTGTGGGCAAGGCAGGAAAACTCTAGCTACAAATGGGTGTGGATTTTGGTGGGTGGGCAGGTGAGGAAGAGCTGGGAAGAGCTGGAGAGGGAAAAACTGTAGTCAAAATACATTATGTGAAAAAAATTTATTTTGATTTTTAAAAATGTGATATTAAAAAAGTGGGCAGGGATACTGAAGAGATGGCTCAGCAGTTAAGAGCACCTGCTGTTCTTGCAGAGGACCAAAGTTCCCTTCCCAGCATGCCCAGGGGACAGTGCACAAACTCCTATGATTCCAGTTACAAGGGATTCAATGCCATTTCTAACCTCTGTAGGCACTCACACACATGGGAGCCTATACATGCAAAGACATATACATACACATTTATACACACATATATACCTCAATAAAAAAATAAAACTTCTAGAAGCAAAAAGAAGAATATATGTAAGGAACTTTTTACTACCATGCCATTTACAGATGAGTTTACCTAATTTGACATCAATCTTTGCTACTTTTCCTTCAGTACATAAAAAGAGAAAAGGAAAGAATCCTTGGAAAATGCTAGAAACCATATGTAATTTTTTTTGTTTATGCATACCTGTCTAGGTCATAAGAAACCAGAAATTTAGCCAAATACCAATCTATATGTCAGTGACAGTATTTTTAGGGGGAAAAACACTTAAATCAGTAGAATTTAGGCAAAGAAAATTATCTTTTGTAATTTGGTGAACTTCTTCCAATCAGTTGAAGGCCTTAACAGAAAGGAAGCCAAGGTCCACTGAGTCAGAGAGCCCTGCTGGACAGCATTCACACTCAAGCTATAACATCTCATCTTCCTGAATCTCCATCATGCTTCTCTATCCTATACATTTTAGACTTTCTAGTCTCCATAAGCCTTAAAATGATATATAGTAAATAAACCAATGAAGATTATTATAATGTTAGGGCCCTACTTTGATGTGTACATCAAAGTATCATGTTATATTACTTAAGCATATAAAATGTTCATAATGAGCATGTAGCTCACAAAGGGGACACCAAATGTAGCTAATTATAACCCCAAAAGCAGGAAAAATTATAAGTTTTCTGGATTTGTGACAAGCAGTAAAACTAACTGCAGAGAGAATATTAATCACTGTTTTCCAATAATTTCAAGAATTCAAGATGAAATTGAGAGACTTGGAGTTTTTGATATTTATCTTTATTTTATGTATTTGGGTGCTTTGCCTGAATAAATATCTATGCATCATGTACCTGCCTAGTGACCACAGAGGCCAGAAAGGGCATTTGATACTCTGGAACAGAAGTTACAGATAGTTGTGAGCAACCACAAAGATGGTGGGACTTGAACCCAAATCTTTTGGAAGAACACCCACTACTCTTAACTCCTGAGGTATCTCTCCATCCCTGAGACTTTGCATTTAATACCCCAAGTACAAAGTCCAAATAAAGAGAAGCAGATAAATCCTTTTAATGTTCTCTTAGTTTCTTCTCTACTGCTATGATAAAATATACTGGCAAGGGCAATATAAAAGAGAAAGGATTTTTTGGACTAAAGACCAAGGCAGTCTGTGGGTTGATTCATCCCTAACAGGCTTGAGGGCCAACTGGCCCAAACCAGTAAAATAGATACCTTCTGAGAGCTAACTTGGGTCTGCCTAAGGGCCTTAGCAACAGCAGCTGAGACATGATCTGGAGATGACCTGGACCAATGAGAGGCAGCCATGTCACACCAGCAGATGCATATTCATCAGACATTCCCCCAGAGTGGGGTGGAGGGTATATAAGGCTTGCCTCTTCCTGAATAAACTGAGCTTGTTGTTTCAACACTCTCCCAGAGTCTGTGTCATTGACTCTGCATCTACTTGGCCCCCTTCCCCAAAGAGGAAAACAGCACAGGACCCTGCCACAGCAGTCTATCATAAAAAGTTCAAGAGACAATAACTTGAAGCAGCCGGTCACATTACATCCACAAGAACAGAGACCAACAATTTAATGCATCCATGCTAGTATTCAGCTTCTTTTTTGTTTTTTGTTTTTTTTTTTTTCTTTTTTATTCAGTTTAGAACTCCAAGCCCAGGGAATGATATGAGTCATCCCACATCAATTGACATAATTATAATAACCTCTCACAGGCATTGACACAGGTTAACCTTAATCAAGACAATCTCTCATAAGTATGCCCAGGGGTTTGCTTCCTAAATATCAAGTTGACAATACTATCACAGATGTACATAAAGATTCATAATAAGAACTTATAATTCTTTTTAAATAAGTCATTGATAAACTCCCTATGTAACAAGTTCATTCAGTTTTTTCATTTTTAAGAAAAAACTCAAATAAAAAGTGAAGAACTAAGTGAATGTGTGTTTCCTTGTAAATTAAATACACATCATACAATCATTTTTGAAGAAGTATTCAAATTTGGGGTATAAGGGTACTTTAAATATTCAAATAATTCAGTATGAAAAGACTAAGTCATGTTGGCATTTATCTTTTGCTGTATGGTTACTGTTGATTGTCAGCTTGACAGAAACAGAGGAAGTGAGTCTCTGAGCTTGCCTGTGAGAAATTACCTTGATTTGACCACTTGACCATTTCCTACCTGGAATGCCAACCTATATAAATGGAGGGAGAGCTAAATAGAAGCAGGCATTCATTGCTCTCTGTTTCCTGATTGTGGATATAATGTCATCAGTTGCTTAAGCAACTCCTGCTGCTGTGATTCCCCCAACATGATGACATATAACCTATAACTGTAGTGGGAAAAAAAACTCTTATCCCTCACATAGCTTTTGTCAAGGCATTTTATCACAGAAAATGAAAACAAAATCCTAAGACACTATGGAAGAAGAATAATATTAGACCATGCATAATTTTTCATAATAAACCCATTCATATAAAAGATTTCACATAAAAACACTTCTGATGAATGTGTGCCAGGTAACTGCTGATTTTTTAAAACCACACTGAGCACATTTTTCATTAGGTATACAAATACAACAAATTAAAAATGGATTTATCATCTAGATTAATCATTTGAGAACTGAAATATTAATAATGCAGATTAATCATTTTGGTAACTAAAATATTAATAATACATAAACTCACCACATCAAAATAAATTGAGAAATTGAGTTTGGGAGCGAAGTTATCTGCAATGTTATTTTTTCTCTTATAAAATAATGACTTGCAAGATGTTCAAGCAAAAAAGTTATAATTCCCAGGCATTTATTTAATGAAAATCCTAACTCAACAACTAAAAATGAAGAAACATCATTATCTAGACATACTTGAAATGTACTTTTCTCTCTTTTTTTCAACTTGACTTATCATAGTAGCATTATTCATAATTAGGAAGTAGGAAAATATTTTATTGCAAGTTTCCAAAGTGCACATATCGCTATATTAAAACACATACATCTAAAGTTAGACCTTGTCTTCCAAAGTCAAGTACCCATCACAAATGGCAGAGCCCCCTGAGACTCCCGAGTCTTTGTAAAGGAAAGATGGAAGCAGGAAACAAAATAGCCTTCAGAGAATCCCAGAACAGCTCCATCCTGTACACACATTCTCAGGTTAATGACAACATAAGACTTTCTGAATTAAAAAGGAAGATTTTAAACAGTCTCATATCACTCAGCACTATGGGAAGTAAACATACAGGAAAGTACCTCTGCATTACTTGTCAGAATTCTTGTGCCCTTGCCTAACGACAAGCTGGAAAACACTGTTAAGCTTTCAGAGTGGTTGAGAAGAAACTTTCCTCAGCTGAGGGGATAGCTTCAGAGACAGAAATAACACTATAAGAGTCACATTGTCTTGCACAGAGGAATGAGTGTTATATCAAGCTCTTTATTGGTGGTAACTTCACAGATAGTGTGGTTTGAGGAGTACAGTATAGACCCAGCTGTCCTCAGATTTCAGAGTCCCCTTGTACTCAGCTCTGTCACTCATCAAATGAATCCCAGCCTCTTTGCATCGGGCTTCATAACTTTCTCTTCAGTACAGCCAATGGGAAAGCTACAGATGACATGACAGTGAAAAGAAGAGGAGAACCTGGGTAATCAATCTCTTCTCCTCTCTGTATTGGGCAGAATATCCCATAGAGCTGACATTTCTACTTGGGGATTGTGGTTTGAATTTTTCTTTCTTTCTTTTTTTTTTTGGGGGGGGGTGGCAGGCATTTTTGAGGTGGGCATTTGAGACAAGATTTCTCTGTGTAATAGCTCTAGCTGTCCTGGAACTCACTTTGTAAACCAGGCTGGCCTTGAGCTCACAGAGATCTGCCTGCCTCTGCCTCCAGAATGCTGGGATTAAAGGCTTGCAACACTGCTGCCCAGCATGGTTTGAATGTCTAATGCTACCCATGGTCCTTGGAGTCTAGTAAAACTGCCAGTCGATACTTTTACTTGATACCCAGTATGAAGTTTCTCAGTTCATTTAGTTTTACAGCTATTACATCATTGATGTAATTACTCCTTATGAATGAAATATTCTTGGTTTTATCATATGTGGTGGTTTGAAAGTAAAATGGCCTCCAAAGGGAGTGACATCATTAGGAGGTGTGGCCTGTTGGAGTAGATATGGTCTTGTTGGAGGAAGTGTGTCACTGTGGAAGTAGGCTTTGAGGTCTCACATATGTTCAAGATACTACCCAGTGTCTGAGACCACTTCCTGTTGCCTCTGCAAGATGTAGGACTCTCAAGTTACTTCTCCAATACCATGTCTGCCTGCATGATACCTTGTCTCCTGTCATGATGATAACGGACTAAACCTCTGAACTCTAAGTGAGCCACCACAATTAAATGATTTCCTTTATAAGAGTTGCTTTGATCATGGTGTCTCTTCACAGCAGTGGACACTCTAAGATATCATACAAAGTAATTTCTATTTTTCCTGACTAATATGATAGAAAGTTGTACTTGCTTACAGTTTTAGAGGGTTAGTCTATGATCATCTTGGCAGGAAGTATGGCAGCAGGCAGGCATCACGCTAGAGAAGTAGCTAAGAACTTTACATCCTAATCTACAGACAGCAGGCAGAAAGAGAGAGACACTGGACCTGGTTTAGGCTTTTGAAACCTCACAGCCTACCCATGGTGACACATTTCTTCAGCAAGGCTACACCAACTTCAACATCAACACACTTCCTAATCATTTTTTAACTGAATAATTGTTCTCTAATCCAACAAGAATTCCTTTTCTCATAGACATTTATGCAAATAGGAGCATTCGCCAGACTACTGTAAGTTATTGTATCTGCCTTAGCTCACAGAGCACACTACAAAACTCACTTTGTACTAGACACTCAATAAATAAAAGACACTAAATAGAAAATATAATAGTTAAGGCAAGCCTGATATACATTTAGGATGTGATAAGCAGCAGTATTGTTATCCTTTGATCCAAAATAGTTTTTACTTGATTCATATGTTATTTATTGAATGCATGAGTGACGGGTCTCAAATATAAGAAATTCTTATTTTTTTAAACAAATGCCTAATTTACTTTATGTGTGTGTGTATGTGTGTGTGTGTAATTTTTTTATTTAAAAAAGATTTTTTTCCTTTTACATACCAACCCCTGTTCCCCCTCCCTCCTCTTCTCCCATTCTCCCCACCTATCCCATTCCATCCCCATTCCCTCCTCATAGAGAGTAAGGCCTCCCTTGGGTAATCAACACAGGCTGTTATACCATGTTGGGACCAGTCATAGCCCCTCTCTCCTGCATCAAGGCTGAGTAAGGCATTGCACCATAGGAAATGGGGTCTAAAAAGCCAGTTTGTGTTCCCAGGGTAAGTCCTGGTCCCATTGCCAGGGGACCCACAAACACATGAAGCCACGCAACTTTCACTCCCAGCGACACACCTCCTCGAACAGGGTCACACCTCCCAGTTCTCTCCAAACAGATCCACCAACTAGAGACCAAGTATTCAAACCTGTGAGCCTCTGAGGCTGTTCTCATTACTCTCACAACTCTAAAATTGGACCTCCTCATTTCTCTCCCTCCGCCATTCTTTTCCCGTCAGGATATTTGTCTCAATCTCGTAAGTGGACTTTACATTTTGAAAAAGTCAGCAAGGGAAATGTCTTAAAAACCACTCCAGCTTTTGTCAGCATCCCAATATGCATCTCATTCCCTTGTCATGAGAGGACGGTCAGTTCCGAATGGAAGAAAGACAAACCATTTCAACACACAGTTTTCCTCCCACAGAGAAAACTATCTCCGTTCAAAGTTCATCCTGAGAAAGGTGAAGCCAAGCCTCTATCTGGAACTGGGTTCTTTGGAATAGAAACTGCCACATTCTGGAGCCAGCTGAGTCAATTGCTTAAGTCTCTCTAAGCCCTGAGAGGGTAAGCCTGGGTGTGCAACTCACTTTTTGCCCTCCTATATGTGCTATCTCTTCTTGAAATTCCTTTCCAATCATGCTGGCTACACTCAAACAATGGAGCTATTTAGTACTTGCGTCAGTGTTTCTAGAGTGCCTGTCATGTGCCGCACACTTCTCTAAGCATTGATAATGAAAGCCATCAAAATGAATCTGTTTCCATGCTCGTTATAGAATAGCGATAAGTAGAAACTACAGCAGTAGGTAAGTAACATACATGGTATCACCTTTAGGAAGAAGTTTTCATCAGAAAGAGGATCCTCTTGAAATATTACCTGATAAAAAACGTGTTCAGTTGGGAGGAGAGAGGTTTTACACTGAATGAGAAGAGGCTTCACCTAGATAGGTTTATGTGTATGGTGTCTGTGTCTGTGTGTCAGTGTATGTGGGTGTATGTGTATGTGGTGTGTTTGTGTATGTGTGTGTATATGTGTCTATGTATGTGTGTTATATGTGTGTTTCTCTGTGTATGTATGATGTATCTCTCTGTGTGTGTGTATGCCTGTGTATGTGTGTATGTGTGTGTTGTATGTGTGTTTCTCTGTGTATGTATGATGTATCTATGTGTGTATGTGTATGCCTGTGTATGTGGTATGTGTTTCTGTGTATGTGCATGATGTGGGGGGAGTGTGTATGTGTATGTGATATGTGTGTATTTCTCTGTATGTGTGATGTGTCTGTGTGTATGTGCCGTGTATCTGTGTATGTGGTGTGTGTGTGTGTGTGTGTGTGTATGTGGTGTGTGTGTGTATGTGGTGTGTGTGTTGCTTTTGTCATTGTTAGGGTAGTGGTTGTGGTGTTTGGTTTTGGGGGTTGTTTTGTGTTTGTTTTGTATAATCATGTGACACAGAGAGTGGGGGTAAATAACTCCCTGCATTTTTTTAAAAGTAAAAAAAAAGTGTTTTCACACATGACACCATCACTGTCTTTTCACTACTATCCTAAAAACGTCCTTTCAACTTCTCGTGCCAAAAAGCCAGCATACTGCATGCTACATATTCACCTGCTTTTCATTACTATAAAAAATAAAAAATCTCTCCGGCATGGTGGCCTTTAATACCAATACTCAAGAGGCAGCAGATCTCTGTGAGATCAACCAGATTTGTCTACAAAGTGAGTTCCAGGCCAAGCAGGGGTACAAAGTGAGATCTTATCCCAACAAAACAAACAAAAATACCTAAGACAGGAACTTTAAGAGGTTTATTCAGCTTACAGTTTGGGGTGACATCACCCTGGCAAAGCCCGTCACAGACTCTGAGGAGCTCTCCTGAGCTGCCACAGGTCACGGTAAGTGCAGTGGTGGGAGTGAGTTCAAGAAGGAGAGATTGAGTCCCACACTGCTGCCACAAAGACCCAGCCGGAGATTGGAAGGTCTGGCTCTGCCGGAAGTAGATGGACAAGTCTACTCCCTTCTCTTTTATAAGTTTCAATAATATTCCATGACTTCGTCTCCCACACAAGAACATGTACTTTTGTCTTTGCACTAATGTGAGTGTGTGTGCATGCACACACACACACACACACACACACACACACGAAAGAGAGATAGAGTCACTCTATCTTGTGACACCTGTTTGGAAACATCATACCCAGTAATTCTACCTGCAGAAGATAGAAAGTTGAACACTTTGCCCACTGAGACATGAGATGGGAAAGGCTGACCTAATTTAACACTCCAAACTAACCTAAGTATTCAGGTATATCTGGTTTACTTTAGAATACCTTCCCTAGAAAAAGGACTAACCATGTAGCGCTTCACAGGCTATGATTATGAGTATACATTTTTTCACTGGCTCTAGTTTACATCCTTTAGAAACCATTTCACAAATGGGAAACTGTTTGAGTCAAACCAGATGTAAGTATCTTATTCTTTTGCAGTCTGCTATGCTTCTGAAATGACTGAGTTTCATGTCTTGACTTGAAAGTCAAATGACCTGACTTTAAGTCAGCTCTTCGGAGACTGCTCTTACCAGAGGCTTTTGGAGAATAGCCAGTAGTCTTTTGAAAAAGATTTCACCTTTTTCTCTGAAAATTACATCATGTTTTACAGTTATTAAGTACAAAAATTTAGAAGCATGAATGTCCCATGCCTATATGCCCTCTCTCTCTCTCTCTCTCTCTCTCTCTCTCTCTCTCTCTCTCTCTCTCTCTCTCTTCTCTTAGTTTCTTACTTTACTGCAGTTTATATGGACCTATAATAACAGGCCAGCTTGGGAATGATGCCCGCCTCAACATTAACAGAAACATGAGGAGCAAGTTTCCACTATCACATACATTACTTTCAGGGTATGTAAGCTTCCAGTGTGGTTGGCATATGAGAAGCAAATAACAGTTTTCCAGATTCGAGTGGAAATACCACCCTTGCCTAAGCATTGTCTTTTTGGTTTTGTAGTACAAGATTCACCCAGATTTGGAAAACAAATGGATTTGTAATTGAAGGCTTTCCTCCGGGGGAATAGCCTGGTGTTATCCAACCTGTTTTGAAAGGCCCATCTCTAACAGGAAGGATCAAGTCATAAGTGGTCAAATATTAACCCAATGACAGGTTGCATATTTTACCCAAGCATCAAGGCAATAAACCTCTATAGTGATATCTTCTGGATTCACTTCCGATGTACATTGTACACAGAGAGGGAAAAAAAGTAATGTTTCTTTATACGGAGTTGACTTCAAGAGAATGTTCATACTGCCAAACTGTTTCCAACCTCGGTCAGAGAAACTTATTTTAAATGCATGGGGAGCATTTAATGAAGAGACTCAGAGCTGGTCAAAGAATTAAGAATAAAAGACTTTAAGTGCTCAGTCCTAAATGGATCATTTTTATCACCCTCCTCACCAAGGCTCAGGTTATACTGCCTAGGAGAAGGCAGAAAGAACATAAGAGAGAGGAGTGACGTGAAATCCTACTTTCTGGTTATGGCATGGCTATTGTACTTATAAACTTGCAGTTGTAGTTATCTACACAAGGCCTGCACAAGATCAAGCCTGCCAAAATTACAGCATAGAGAGGGAACTCACACAGTTCCACCCATAACTGAGGTGCTATTAGTAGCGGGTAGTTTCTGGGAGAGGGAAATTATTCTACTTCAGAGGTGTCCATGAGTACATTACCCATGTTCCAGTGGATGGCCCCATACTCAAGCACATATGGACAGCATTAAATGGACTTAGTGTTTCAGAGAGAGAGAGAGAGAGAGAGAGAAAGGGAGACAAGTCAGGGAAGATTCAGGAAGTTAAGGAAGATGGGAGTGTGATCATCTTCATTGTATGAATGTATAAAATTTTCAAAGAATAAATTAACATATTGTAGTAAACACAGTTAAACACAGAAAATAATGACAGACATTAAAACAGACAAACCTGCCGGGCGGTGGGGGCGCACGCCTTTAATCCCAGCACTCGGGAGGCAGAGGCAGGCGGATCTCTGTGAGTTCGAGGCCAGCCTGGGCTACAGAGTGAGTTCCAGGAAGGCACTAAAGCTACAAAGAGAAACCCTGTCTTGAAAAAAAAAATAGACAAACCTATGAGGAGAATTTTCTTTTAGATCCAGGACAAAATACACACTTTAAAGGTATTAAATGAAGTCATTTTGGCCTTCTATTTATTTTGCTCCTTTGTGAAGTTTAGGGAAGGAAGAGAGGCAGAGACCTGTTGCCTGTAGATTGACTTGGAAAGCCCTGGATGAGCTGTGAGTGACTTGTCAATGTATTATTGATAACTCTGTATCCATAGTCAAGCTACAGACCTACACTATGCAGATATTGACCATATCCACTCAATATCTACTAATTTCCAATGCCTCAGAAAGCTTCATTTATCATCTCAACCACCCTTTGCTCACCAAGTATCAATGGGTTTCTGCTTCTCTTGGGGAAAAATAATTTAGCAGAAGTAAATGGGTTTTTCCTCCAATACAGAGCATGAAAGTGACAAGTTTTTGACTGGCTTACTCAAAAATTAAAGCTTTCTCTACTCCTATAACCTGGAACAACAAAGTTAATGTTTTTTTGGGTATTTGCTGTAGCATTCACTACTGCCATTTTTCCTGTGATTCTCAATGTCTACAAATTTCATAGACCATTACAAATTAAAATTCCTTAGTTTCTCATTTTTCAATTATTGATCAAAATAGAAAGATCTGTTTATGGGGTAGATGACTCCAGAGGTTTTTTTAAAAAAGAAAAGTAAATCTTACAGCTTATAAAGAGATAAGAAATGTCTCTATTTTGGGTTAGATGGGCCCCAAAAGATTTACTGATATTCTAACCCCAGTTCTTCATAATGTGACCTTAATTGCAAATATGAATTGTGTACACACACACACATCTGCATGCATCTGTGTGTTGTTGGGGGCCAGACTTTGCCACAGGACTCCATTACAACTTTATATTATTTTTATGCTGGGTTTTACTATATTATCCAAGGATATCTTGAACATTTGAGCTCAAGTGATCCCTCTGCCTTAGCCTCCCTCCTCACAGTGGCAGGGTGTTTCTACGATGGATGTACCTACAAACCAAGGCATACCAAAATCTGCCTGGAAACCACAGGTAATTTAAAAACAGATGAAGCAGGGTTACCTCACAGGTTCAGAGGGAAATTGTTCCTGAAAATCATTGATTTTTGGAGTCCCAGGCTCTAGCTCTATGGGACAGTAAGATTCTTCCACAGTGGATTGTATCCTGGAACTGTACACCAAATTCAATCCTTCCTCCCTTAAGCTGTGTTTGTCAGGATATTTTATCATAGTAACAGGAGGAGGAACTAAGGTACCACTCTCATAATGACAACAGCAACAAAATGCCAATATACACAGCACACTGTCCACATGGGCTGAAGCTGCAACTGAAGGATTCTTATCAGCTGCTTCTTTCCAGTATATAAATAGCACACATTGTCGGTCTAATACAGACATAGAACTAGAAAAATCTGAGTCATTGTTGTATATAATCCAAATGCCCACCTGTCCTCCAAATTCTTGAGCCATATCCAAGACTTTATTGAACACTGATCAAGTCAAGCCATTAAGTCCTCGCTTCTAACTTCTGCAGCCATTAGAGCAGTTTCTGCAGATGAAGGATTTCAAACTATACTCTAAAAGAAAATCTATGACAGAAAAGCATCTGCTTCATAGATTAGAGGACTTGCCAAAACAAATGATCACATGTGAGTTTATTTGGGATCTTTCTTTGTGGGGACAGCAAGTTGGGACAGCCAACATGATCTACTTGTTAAGATGAACACTCCAAAGAGCTTTACTCTGGGAGAGAATGAGTTTGGCACACCAACAGTTGATTATAGTAACATAGTTTGCAAGCAAACTAAAAGGTAGGAGGAAAAAAACTTCTGGAAATACCATCTTCCACTACCCTCCCCCATACATACACAGCCAAGATGCCTCCCACTTTTAACACAGGAAACATTTGTGGGATGAATGTAGATCTGGAAGCATGGGCTGTTGTTACTGGAACAGCTACATTTGAAATAAATTAGAAGTTAAGGTCACAGATGCCTTTGTCCCATGTGTTTCAGCTTGTTGTTTTTTAAGACCTAACTCAAAAACTGCAGGTTCCCTGATTTCTCCTTTCTCTAAATTTCAATTCTGATGATTTTGAATCAATTATTTTTATTTCATTGGCATTCTATAGTGTGTGTGTGTGTGTGTGTGTGTGTGTGTGTGTGTGTGTGTCTTGGAGAAATAGTCTCTCTAGAAATTGAGCCTTAAGTCCTAACATTAAAACTTGACTATTTGTAGATTAGTTATATTATTTTAAATAATATGATTGACACAGTATGTAAAACTTGAAGGTCTAATAATAAATTTTAATATGACTTATTTCAGCTGAAATAGTCTACCAGCATCAACCACATCCTGGCTGAACTCAGCCAAGTCAGGAGAGATCTTTATTCTGTTAGCCCTTGATACCTAACAGCAGCCTCAAGACACATTATTATTTTCAGAACTTTTCTTATCAAGAGCTTGACCACTGCTCAAATATACACTCCCTGTCTCACCTTCATTTCCCCATAAAACTTAATATCATTCAGTGTGGAAGAGACTTTCTCACCATAAAAGAAGCTTCTAAGCCACAAAGTTAGCCCTCCTGTATAAATGCAGGCTTGTGACTAAATGTTATCTTATTCCATGCTCTCCAGACAACTGAAATAAAGCAGAGAAAATTTTATCAGCTCAAACTAAATTATGTTCCTACTTTACCCCATTCCAATGGACTCAGCCTGAAACACCACCTTTCCCTTTGTTAGAATATGTGCTACATCATTACTTAGACCAGTACCATCCTCTCTTCCCTGTCATTCTCCTTCTCCTCTTCCTACTCCATTCTTCCTTCTTTCTAATCCAAAACTGTCCATTTAACACTTTCAGAAATGTTATGTGTTTTGTGAACTTGCTGGCATTGATTCATACCACTAATCAGTCATTCCTTCTCTTCAAACTTGATGAAATCATAATGATTCATAAGCTTTGCTTGGAAAGACTGTGGAACACACTCTTGTAGAGTCAATCAGCTATTATATTACCCAAATAAATGGGTTTAAAAATAATAGAATAGCTGTATCCCTACATAAATCTAATATGTCAGTGACTTACATAAGATTTTGATCATATTTGGCACAAGGAAAAGTGATCCAGCATAAATCCATAAAGCTTTGGAACTAATGGGTTCTTTGCTCCTGGATGTGAGTAGGAATCCAGTAGCCACTTGCTTTGACTAAAAGGTGAGGCTTTGTATCTTCAAATTCCATAAAACCAATAGCCATACAGAAGTTTGAAAAGAACCAGAATGAATAATCCTGAAGGAAGAGGAATCTGAAGTAAAATAGTAAATAGTCGGGTCTAGAGAAAAGATTGAAAGGATTCATGGGAAAGAGATGGAATGTTAACCACAGTCCAGGACCACAGGAAGCAGAGAGGTAAATAACAAGAGTCTTCTGAGGGCTAAAGGAAAACTTGGACTAATTCAATCTCTTCTTTTACCAATAATAAAACCGAGCAATAAAAATTCAGTGTTCCAATTTGGTTTACTCCCAACATTACAAAGAGAGATTCTCTACCATATATTGTATACCAAGGGCAGAGCACACCACTGGAAAGATTTGATGGTTATAGGGCTCATTATGAAAGCTTAGGTTTTCTCTAGATTTGATGAAAACCATAAGTAGTTAAATTAGCCTCAATAAGTTTACTCTATATTTACTTTTTTTTAATTTGTGTTAAAATGTAATACTCATGCATTATTTATGGAGTCCAACATAGACCTCAGTATGTGGAAGGCATGTAACTCAGACCTATATTTTTTACAGAGGTTTTTTGCTGAATAGAAAATTTGCATATCACATATACAATGGATTTTCTGTCGCTTGTTTAAAAGTGACACTGGAAACCCTGTCAGTTCCACATTGTGAAGATGGTACCACCAATAGAAGGGGTCACAATTTCAGTTTCTTTCTAACAGCACTCAAGTACAAAATTAATTCTTCTCACCCAGTTTCTCCCTTGTTCATAACTTGGCATAAAAGTTGACAAAGTTTTTTTTAATGTCCCAGGAACATCTTTGAGCAGGGAACATAGTGTATCATACAAAATGTCACATTGACTCCATTCTAACTGGAAACCACGCATTCCTAACACTTCTTCAAGTCCCATTTTCCCTTTGATAGGGACATGTTCAAAATTTACAGTCCACTAGAGACCACAAATTTGCTCTGATGACATTCTGTGAGTGAAAAAAATGTCCTTATAGACATGATTCTAGAGTTCTTACAGAGCCAAAATTCTCATCCTTAGAAACTTGTCAGCACCCAGGCTGTTAGTAACCAGGCAACCATGAGATAAAACAGGAGGCTGGTCATTGGGCAGCAAAGAAAGGATGTTATGAATGTAAGAATCAGAAAAATAAACCAGCCTTATGATCTAGTTGTCTAGGCACCCTTCTCTCTCTGTAGCGCCAACTAAGCAAAAGATTCATGAATGAGATGAGTGAATTCACCACCTTCTGGATTCCTGTCCTTTTCTGTTCTCTTGATGACCAATGACCATTCCAGATGTGCCATCTCTGTCCTGGACAAGATTGGAAATAGTGTTGCTATGCCCATGGTCACACAGCTCTCTCTGCTCAAAGCAGCACATCACCTTATTAGAATAAAGGTATTCTTTAATATATATTATTTGAAAATGCAAGTAACAGAGCCACACACAGCGTGCTCACCCTGCCCAAGGCTCTTTTTGTCTTCAAAGAAGAGCTTGCTGGTTCATTGGCTTGAATTTGTAATGCTGAGATATAGACTGGCATGTCTAGAATCTCAAGGGTCATCTCAGAATTTCAGAAACACCTCCAGGTGAACCATCCCTGTGAGTAGATTCCTTCAGCTCTGAGGTGGACTCAGAATAGTGGAAGCCACGTGGCTTTAGGCTTAGGCCACAGGAACGCTAGTTCTATCCACCAAAGTGAAAGCAAATTGCTTTACATCTCCTCCTCTAACTCATCTGAGAAATAGAGATTCAGAATTCCAGCTCAGAGCCCTTTCAAAGAAGCCTTTAGACTAACATTGTAAAAACATTTTACAAACACCAGTCACCTTAACTATCAAATTTATTTTCTTGACTCATGTCAATCACTGAGGAAATACCTCGTACCAATTCGAACTCTTCAGAGGTCCCTGTCAACATGGGCATTGGTGAGCTTTTTCTGTAAATTAACATATAGAATTTGCAGTCTGTTTTCTAGCAACTAGAAAACTCTGACATAGAAAGACAGTATGCAAAGAAATAGACTAATAAATCTACCTGTGGATCACAGAAATCCTGGCCCTGTTCTATAGGACAAAGTACCAAAATGGAATATATGTTTATTACAAATCCGAACAGGCCAAGATATCTATTTTGAAACTAACCATTCATTTCCCCACTTCTAGAAGACGTGTACTTTCCAATACCTCTTTCTGTATCTTTGACACTAACTACCCTAAAAATAATTTATTTAGCAGGTAACTACAAAGCAAGGTGCTATAACTTATTAGAGTAGTGTCATATAGTCTTCACTATATGGTTCCACGGGTTTGCTGGATGACCCAGGTGATGTCAAGACTCCATTGATGATCCTGGGGAGGAGATAGCTTACTCAACATCTCCCTTGAATATTATTTCCGGGCAAATGATAAGGGATAAGTCTCTAGTAGAAAGATACAACCATGCATTATTTCTTATCCCCCCCCCCAAAAAAACCTAGACTATAGCTTTCCTATTTCAGAGTGCTCTCACCCCTACCGTAGATCAGCATACTCACTGCCCATTTGGCTGCCAGATGCTGCTCATGCTGCCTGACTCTGTAGCCACCACAGAAGGATTTCTTTTGTTAGTTTTAACTCTAACTTAGAAGAGTTGGACCCACCAAGAAATATTAAAGGACAAAAAAAATCCCAATTCAATTTATTTGTGAGGATACCCTACCTAGGAATAAGTAGCTTTAAGCCAGTGTGCCTACTTTGACAGGCCCAAATGAGCACAATTAATTTCTGGCATGGCCTTTATTATGTCCTTTTCTATCCATCCATACACTGGTTTCTGGTACAATGTGTTATATAATGCCTTCTAGAAATTAAAAAAAAAAACTACTAAAAATAAATAAATTTTAAAGCACCCTGGTCTCGGCATTTTGTCTCATACAAGCCCAAGTGATACTCCTTTTCACTCATTGTCACCTCCCTATTGAAGACTCTTGAAGATGTGGCTAGGTGCTGAACTGGAGGATAGTTCATACAGTCCAGGTCCTTCATTAAGGTATCTCTTTACCAGTAAGATGGAGAGCCGTGGTTATAACTCCTTGACTCCCAACTCCTTTATATTAGGCTTCTTTGACTCTGTAAGTCCAACACCTCTCCAGATAATCCTCCTCTCTATGTTCACTGCTGCTACACCAGACTTCTCATCTATCAGGGAGAACATCATTTGAACTTATGTCTCTTGCTTCCTGGTTTTCTGTGCTTTGGTGCCTGCTCCAATATGATATGAAATGTCAGGCTCTCTTTGTTTTGGTCTGCATGTGGCCTAGGGTACAGGATCATTCAGATAGGCTGAAAGGCTTATTAAAGTACTGGTTCCTGAGCTCTAGCTTTGAAAAATATTGGATTACAAACACTGGGTGTGAGACTGAAAAAATTGCTTTTCATAAGTTAACTTTTCTTTCCTGCCTATGCATTTCCATGTACACTGTGTATTAATAACCACTGGCTTAAAAATAAAAATCCACTCCCCATAGCTGGCCTCTACCTATTATTCCACATTCCAAATATTCTATATAGGAATATATTCCATTACTATATAGAGTCAAAGTGGTCAACTCAGTGGATTTTTCTGACCTTGTATATCTGGGGAACATGCGATAGAATAGGTTGCCATGGTAGCTGAATGTTTCTCCAGATTTTGTCTGGAAGCATAAACCAACGTTCTCAAGGGTGCTATTTGTTTCCATGATGTTAGAGGGGATATTTTCCTCCCACAAGCCTAGGCACCAGTCTGCCCACCCCATGCCTGCACACAACCTCCTATGAATGGTTGGAAGGAGGCTAAGGGAGGGTGTAGAGTTCAAGTCATGAACTCTGTCCTCCTGAGCTGCATCAGTGGCAGCCAGTGATATATCTGATGCTATATCGGGAAGAATCATTGAAAAGAAAGCATAGAAGCCGGGCAGTGGTGGTGCATGTCTTTAATCCCAGTACTCAGGAGACAGAGCCAGGTGGATCTCTGTGAGTTTGAGGCCAGCCTGGTCTACAGAGTGAGATCCAGGACAGGCTCCAAAGCTACACAGAGAAACCTTGTCTCAGGAAAACAGAAAGAAAGAAAGAAAGAAAGAAAGAAAGAAAGAAAGAAAGAAAGAAAGAAAGAAAGAAAGAAAGAAAGAAAGAAAGAGGGAGAGAGGGAGGGAGGGAGGGAGGGAGGGAGGGAGGGAGGAAGGAAGGAAGGAAGGAAGGAAGGAAGGAAGGAAGGAAGGAAGGAAGGAAGGAAGGGAGAGATAGAGAGAAAGGAAGGAAGAGAGAGAGAAAGGAAGGAAGGGAGGAAGAAAGAAAGAAAGAAAGAAAGAAAGAAAGAAAGAAAGAAAGAAAGAAAGAAAGAAAGGAAGGAAGGAAGGAAGGAAGGAAGGAAGGAAGGAAGGAAGGAAGGAAGGAAGGAAGAAAGAAAGAAAGAAAGAAAGAAAGAAAGAAAGAAAGAAAGAAAGAAAGAAAGAGAAAGAAAGAAAGAAAGAAAGAAAGAAAGAAAGAAAGAAAGAAAGAAAGAAAGAAAGAAAGAAAGAAAGAAAGAAAGAAAGAAAGAAAGAAAGAAAGAAAGAAAGAAAGGAAGGAAGAAAGGAAGAAAGGAAGAAAAAGAGAGAGAGAAAGAAAGAAAAGAAGGCATAGAGTCAGGGTCTGCATCTCTAGGAACTAGGCTAGTGATTCTTTAAAGAAATATCTGCTGAATGAATGAATAAATTAATAATAAAAATTGAATTAAGATATGCATAAATAATCCAGACTCAGGAAGGGAGTGAGCTGCATTGTTTGAAAGGCATTTTTGTTATGCACAGACATACTTTCTCACAAAATAATTCAAATCTGCTTCTTGGTATGCTCTTTGGGAACAAGATCCTGGCAAAGTGCTGAGTCTAAGAAGTAGCACGGATTATGCTCTTTCTGCAATTATGCCTTGGCGAGTTTGCTATTAACGAAAGCAAATAAGTAGCAGCCCTGTAACACATTTATTATCTCTATCATTGAAGTTAGGACAAACCTCTAACATAACAGTTCGCCTCAATCATTGTTGGAGACAAGCAGAACATTCTTTAGAAGCATATGGGCATGTGGGTGTGGGTCTGTGGTGCACACATAGTACTGGGGAAGGACCATAGAGGCCTGGAAAAAGTCATGCTTGCAAGCTCAGAAAGCAAATTGCACCTATTTCAGCAAATTGGAAATTGATGGTGTGTAAATCTGAAATCCTAGCAGTGGCTATTATTTCCACACAGGCTATTATTAACTGGTAATATTTTCTCTAGTAAACATTCAGTTGCCCATGGCAACTGGAGTTGTGTCATATAGACACGAGGGCTCCTGGCTTTACCCAGGAACACGAATAGTGTTTTAAATCAATTTTTAAAAAATGCGAAAAAGTTTGCCAAAAACAATATTTTTGGGATAGTAAACTCAGTTTTTACTTGAGATAAGGAAGAAAACTCTACTGAAGTCATGATGGATGGATTTTCACAAGCCTTCATATCTAGTTTCTGCCAGACAAGCAAGAAGTACCCTTCCTCTCACCAAAACACAGCACTGCTCTGAACTATGAACGAAGTCCTACACCTCTTCTCAGGAACTCACTAACAACATGAGCTGTTTCTTCTAAATCTTCTAATTTCAACATCTTCCTTCACTGCTTCTCCCAGTCAATATTTCTAGATAAACATTAGTATAAATATACAGCATGCATGTAAGTAAATGCACAAATTATAACAACAAGGCTCAAACTAAATTAAAGTGGGCATGCTTCTTATAACAACTACACATCTGAGAATAAGTGTATTCTTGGTTGATTTGGGTCTTCTGATTTACCTAAAAAATAAAATTTCCTGTTTTCCCCTAATGTAGAGGACCATATTAATTTTCTTTCTGTGTTAAATTTATATATGACTTTTATCCATGGATTTCCAATGCTAAAATTTACCTGAGATGTCTATGAGTCTCGGGGTTCTACGTTATGATGCAGAAGTCAGTGGATTTCATGGGCAGCTGAATGTTAAAGGACCACTAACTGAGCAGTTCCAACAATACACATTCGCTTTCTTGAAGTAATAAGGGCCAGAAATCTAAGACAGTGGCATGAACAGGATTGTTTTGTGTCTGAGGCTGTGCCTCCCTTCTGGTCTCTGGTGATTGGTTGAAGTTTCTTGTCTTAGATCTTCCCATCTTCTATATTCATGCTTTTATGAAGTGTGCATCTATTTTTATCACACTGTCCTTTTAAAGAAGATATTGATCATGTTGGATTAAGGATCACCTCCATTCCATTTTGATTTCTTCTTGACTACATATATACATGTGAGGTTCCTCTCTGCAGTTCTGGAAATTAGAACTCCAGTATATGGATGTGGAAGGGGCCATGATTCAAGTCATAATGAATGTCAGAACACATTTGGTTGGATGCAGATTATTACAGTGTATTAATTCATCCTGCCAATGCTGGATTGTTGATTATCCATCGAAGGAGGAAAGAAGATGAAGGCTGCCTTTACTGTTGCTCATTTTCTCTTTTTAGACTCCCCAGTGCCTGTCTTCATCTGTTATTTTCTCTCACAGGTTCTAGAAGGTTGAATTGACTTAGCAACTCACACAACACTATGATATTTATTAAGTTAGTATTTGGAACCTACTCTCTTCCCCAAGCTTCCCTTTAGAAAAAGATTCCAGAAGACCATTAAACTCTTAGTGAATCTTCAAATTAAGCTCCAGGGTATAGGGAATATTAATGGGAGGCTCAACATGGAAGTTCTTCCCAAATCAAACAAAATATGCTTAAGGAAATGCTAGTTGTACAGCCTGACCCAGATATTACATGGATATTGATATAATAGAAAAAATATAATATTACCATCATCTATTGAAACAATGATGTTGTATACATACAAAAAAATATCCATCTCAAATATAAGCAACATAGAGGAACAAAAATTTACTTTGCAGGTCTGAGAGTCTACTGTAAGTTGGCTGAGGCAAGCTGGACTTCTCAATAATCTTTAGGAATAAACAAAATAATACACATAAAATACCTATGACCTAACACACTAATGCAGAGCAACCCACAGATAATTGTTGCTGCTATTATTTCACTATTAAACATTTTTAACAAGGCACATTCTATAGTAAGAACCAGAGACAATATACAGTGCCAATTATAAAGCAACATGATGAAAAATTCACATAGAATATGAGAGAAAACAATGTAACATAGTTTGTGGACTGGGAACAATGCCATGACACGATGACCATTTCTTTAGAGCTGCTTCTTCTTTAAGAATAAGAAGCCTAAAGAAAGACTTTCTTCGTTTTCCATTGAAAGGATCTTCTGGGCCACAAATTCATATTGCTATGTTGATTTTGTAGCTGAAAAACTGGGGCACATGGAAATTTTGTGATTTTACTGTCAACTTGGAGTCAGTAAGATAAGCTATTGCTAGAATCCACTCTTTCCCTATGAGCGTGGCTCACTGATTGAGTCAACTGACTTCACTCCTTTCTTTGCTTTGATGATCATAGCCTGATTGGAAAGTTACACTCTATAATTTCACAGTGATTACATGGCCCTGAGGATCATTTTGTAAGTAAACGTTTTGAAACCAAAGATAATCATTGTTATACAACCATAACCCTTTTTCTTATGCCATATTCTCCACCAAGAATTTACCCAAGCTAAAGTTACACCTCATAGTCTCAATAGCTGGCGGTCAGCTCAGTTCTACATTGCTGCATCCCCAACACCGCTGGACTCTCTGAAGTTGACCTCTCGGATAACCTCTGTCCTTGTCCCAGAAGCAAATACACAAGAAGCTGTCATGGTGCTCTTAGCACGAGTGTTAGCAAACATGGTCCCTTAACATGAATTAGAGCAAAGGCCTTGCGCAGCAGTGAAATATCTGTTTCAGCAATATGCCACTGATTTCTAGACATCAGCCCTTCTCTCTCCTGAGAAACCTTGTAATCACTATCCCAGCTTATTTTCAGGGCCATCTCCTGCTTCATGAATTCATACTCTATATTAGTAACTCAGACCCAACCCTGTCTAAAAATGTCAAAGGGCCATTCACAGTTTGGGCTTTCCTTAGTTTTCTATTGACAAATATAGCAATAGGCTATAGTGGTAAATATATTAATAGAGTCTCTTGTTTTAAGTAACACACAATTCCTGCTTTATTTCAAATATTTCTGAAATTTTTACAGAGTATTGAAAATTTAGAGTATGCCTCCCTCTATGGACCATATGATGAATGAATCCCAATAATGATACACTCTATGATCACTTTAATAGCAAGGCCATGATTTTCTTACCAAAATATGTACATGTACACATAGACACACACACACACACACACACACACACACACACACACACACACACACACACACTATTTTATTTTGTGTGAATGTGTATGCACATGAATGCTCCAGTATACATGTGGAGATCAGAGAACAGCTAGTGCACATGTATTATCTTCTACCACATGAGTCCCAGGGAACAACTGTGATCGAGATTGGTGGCAAGCATCTTTACACACTGACCACCACACCAGCTCCACACATGACAGTCTTAAAGGAAGACTGCCTCGGAGGAAAATCATATAATTACCTCTTTAAATAAGGAATGTCTATATTAACAAAACCAATCAATTGATCCCTACTACAATTTTGAAATTCAGACGCAACATAAGCCCAGAGGGGGAAAAACTTAATTATTCAGCTATAATACCCTGATAAAAATAGGAAGTCTATTGTTTTTGCTCTATATATTTACTTTACATTATCTATTTACATTATTACATATTTTGCTTGGTTCCTACCCTCTTCAAATAATGATCTCTAGATTTCTCTCCTGTGAAGTATGGTTATACTCTCTGGCAATACTTCTGTGCTGCCTTTGTCTAAATAACTTGGACTAGTAGCAAATTCACCACTTGTCAGCACACCAAAGTAGGAGTTCTCACAGCATCTCCAAAGCCACTCTCCCTAAGCAACACAGGGAACAGAAGCATGTGAACAAATTACATCCTGTGTTTAGGCTTTCTCATGTTACGACTAAATCAGATAGCCAACTCTAACTAATAATACCTTTACTAAGTCTATTATTTAAAAAATAAATGATTGTGAAGCAAAGTATGTTTTCACAGATTAGCATGCAAACTCAGAACAGATCTGCTTCCATATTTCTGTACAGATCAGTTCCCTCATTTGAATATCTGAGGATACCTCAAGTACATTAACAATGGTAAGTATATTATTGTCTTCAAGTATAACAGACAACAGTGATGACTTCAGCAGAATAAGCCAGAAACTTCATTCTTAAGTGGAAAACTCATATTGAGGTTCAAGATTGATTTTATCTTTCATCTCAGGGAATACCACAGCCACAAATTCGTTCTATGATATATAAACTGTGTGTCAGTTACACAGACTGAGATAAGACTAGATGTGGCTCTTATCTTCATTTTACAAATGAGTAGCCAGTTTTTGTAAGATCTTCATTAGCAGACCATAGGAAAAGGAAAGTAAAGACATGTGCTTTGTCTCTGGCATCACAAAATTGCAAGGCTTACAGAATTAGCATTGTTCTATGACCAATGCCATATGAAACTGCTGGGTCTTGTGATTCAAGTTATTTTATTCTTCATCATTAGTCTGTGTCTAAATTAAAAATTAAGTCAGTTGATCAGGTGATGAGTCTTTAATATATCACTCAAGGACATACTGAAACTAGAGAAGTAAACTTCCTGTGGCATAGCTGTTATCAATTACAGTGACTACTTAATTCTTCATTTTATAGGCACAAATATGGCCACAGCTGTATGCACTATAACGAGTGCATGGCCATCTCCCGTCTGAACGAAGCCACAGTGAAATACGGATGACCAGCATTAAAATGATGGCACATGCGTTGTTATTGATAGAGACTAAAGTATTCAGATTTAACTACAGCCAACCGATAACTTCCCTTAGCGTGGATCCACTTTGTCATTTTTTTTAAATATTTAGGCACAGTAGCTCTGCCACTGAATAAACTAGAAAATGTTGTTTCTAGTAGCTTTTTGATTCCATAGCCTAGAGATGCCAATTAGGAAAAGCCACTGACTTCTGTTTTTCAGTCTTCAAACTTATCTTGTATTTGATATGAAAACTAGAAGATATTATTTATGCTGGACCAAACTCCATTTGCTTTTTAGATTGTTCCACTGCACGAGGTTTTGATTTTATAAATTCTTTATTTTGTTGGGTACTTTACAAGTATATCACTCCGATTTCACACATATCTATTTTAGGGGGTATTTGAATGCTTACTTTCTTATTGATAATTTGCTTGTGACCATAAGCCAAGTGTTCAATACTCTTCAATACATAAGTACACACACACACATCAAACTGTGGGTCATGACCCCTTTGAGGGTTGAATGACCCTTTCACAGAGGTTACATATCAGATATCCTCCATATCAGACATTTACATTATCATTCATAGCAGTGGCAAAGTTACAGTTATGAAGTAGCAACAAAATAATTCTATGGTAAGGCAAGGTATACTCCTGGTAGAAAAACAAGAACAGCAGTCATTGTGCTCCCTAGAGAAGGCTGTTGTCTCAAAGGAGCACAACTTTGAGGGTACAGAACTCATATTTCTTGGGACCGTGATTATCCATGGTCTAGATCATTGGTACCATAATAGCCTTGACTCACCCTCTGGAAAAAAATGTTCCTATTAAGTTAGATTTTTATTACTAAAGCTGTGATGTTAAAGAAGTTTAAATCGGTTACTTTCTTGGGTACCAATTGTGTGTTACATTTCACATGTCTCACTGCTATTAGTCCTTACCAGCACTGTTCTGGTGGGTATTATCATCCTGATGTTTTATAGATGGAGAAAAATTACCTCAGGAGATTGGAAACTTTCCCCTAAGCTGAATAATGCACATATGATCCTACCTGTGCCTTCTACTGTTTGGAAACTGAGCCTGGAAATTGAGAAACCTCCATGGCCACATTATCAGTCAGTGCAGTACAGGGGGAAGGACAGCCCAGCACAGCCTGTGACTCTTCATGCTCTGGTCTGTTCATCCTTCCCAGAGTCAAGAACAAAGAGCAAATGTTTCTGACACTTATAATCACCTTCAGCATTTGACAATAAATTATATTGATTGGCTACCAATTTTCTAGAGTCATGACTTAGAGCATTGGGGTTTTTTGATAATTCATAAGGTGTTTAGAGCTTGGATTTATTCAATCTCTGTCATTCATTTCTCAAGATTCTACCTCACTCTTCTGTGGTCATGTGGTTAAAAAAACTCATCTGGAACACATAACACCGATGTCTACTTTCCTCTTTAATCCATTTTCACTCTTCATTATAAAAGCAAAACTTTGGGACATTGTAATGCTTTTTACGGTCTTCATTGTTTTGAGAGAACAAATGATAGCCATTTCCATATTCACATTTCCCAATAAACTTGTCATCAAACATTTTCAGAAAACCCTCATTAATCTTAGTTCTGTCCTCCATGCAGATGAAGAGGCCTTGAAGCAATTGGAGTGTGCTTCTTAAGAGTCAAGAACAAAACTGGAATTAATTCAGTTTCAAAATGCTTAAGATGTCTCTCAGTAATTTCTAGTCATTTGTGTTACTAGGGAATAAGTCTTTTCTGAAGATGGGAAGAGAAGGAGAACCTAGAAGTAGAACAAAATAAGATAGCAGCATCACTTCACGCAGACAGGAAAAATACAATCCTGTGCTCGTTTGTGTCTGGTGGATACTGCCTTGAACATTCTGTAGGGACAAAAACAAAACAATGTTGGGAATCAAATCAAAAGTCGTGTCTTTCTGTGTGTGGGGATGCAGGTCGGAGTGTTTTGCCTTCAAATGGGCAAACCAGCCTGTAGTTTCTTTCATTAGAAACCTGCTTTGGCATGGATTGCACTTACAAACTTCTGGATAGACTGCTTAGGTGGGATTTCTGAACTGGTTCCTGGAAATATAATCTCAGTCAGCCCCTGATTTCCTGTGTAATCTTGAGACCTTCATCTCTCCACTCCATTTCCTCAGCAGTAACATTATTCAAAAAATAAAAATTTATTTTGAGAGAGAGGTCAATAGGAGGTGAAGAGGGCAAAAGAAGAAATATAATAAATGGCTTTTTCAGATTCATTATGCAGATTGCCTGAGTATCTCATCAAGTCTACACAAGCACACACTTTGAATTCTTAAAAGTGAGCAAGAAAGAAGAGTTCATTAAAAGCTTTCAACATTAAGAATGTTGAAGTTTTAAAAAATATTTTTAAATATTAAAAATATCTAAAGATACTGACATGTTTAATGACTTACATATTATGTATATAAACATCCCATATTATCCCATTCATATGCATAAATTTTGTGTTTTTTTCTATCAGTTAAAAATGAATCTAAATTTAAGAATTCAATTAAAATGAAAAAAATTGGAAAAGAAACAAAACACTTTGTAAGTACATGTTTCAAAACATTCCAAAGTCATTGTGGTTCTTGTTTAAACCTAGACTCTGAATAGATACAGAATGTAGGAGAACAGTATTTGTTTCTACATATCCAGGAGCCGTTCACCCATGAAAACCACTGAACAATCAGCTTGTAAGTAGCAGAGGATGACGTCAATCAGGTCAACTTTCCTTTTTAAAGATTTATTTATTTTTTATTTTATGTGTATGTTTGTCTGCCTGCATGTATGTGCACCACACCCATGCCCAGTACCTGCCGAGGTCAGAAGAGAGCATTGGATCTCTTAGCTCTAGAGTTATAAACAGTTGTGAGTGGCCATCTCTGTGAAAGGCATGGGTGCTGGGCCCTCTGCAAGGGCAGTAAGTGCCCTAAACTGCTGAGACATAGCTCCCGCTCCCAGACTGACTTCCTTAATGTGAAAGAAACCGTGTTTTTTTTAACACTGAGAGACTTATCTAGACCTTCTGAAACATATAAAATTTTAACCGTATATCTGAACCATGCAATAAGAATTTCTAAAAAAAAAAAAAAAAAACCACACAGCACCATAGATAACCTTGGAGAGCAGCCAAGATTTATCTGATTGTTTGGGAAGTTACAAAGCATAGACTGACCACTCACTGTAATTTTTGTCTTTGTTTTTTTATTTATATTTATTTTTTATTTTTAAAAGTTAAGTAAATAGAAATGTGTCTGTATTTATTTCTAACAATAATAGTTAAAGAAGAGACTAAATCTAGGAGGGGGTAGAAAATAGACAGGGGAGGGGAAAAAGGGAGGAAAGAGAGGTGAAATGGTGTAATTTAGTTTTAGGTAAATAAAAACTTAAGTCTGAATTGACAGTTTGTTGTCTTTGTGTTGAATGTGGTCACAAAATTTATTCTATATTTCAAAAAACTCCAATGACTTTATTTCTATTGTAAAATATTGTCGATTACAAATATCTTCTGCTGGCTCAATGTTTCTTCCCCTCACACTGTTGACATTTTGTGTCATATAATTCTTTGTTTTGGAGCTTTCCTCCGTGTGGTAGATGTAGCAGCATCTACAGCCATGACGCGGGAGACATCTATAGTACAACTTCTCACCCCACCTGTGGCAACCAGCTAGTTTTCTTTCCCGCTGTTGCCAAGATGCCTTGGAGGGAAAACTCTGCTCCAGCTGACAGTCACTCCTCCATTTGAAAGAATCACAAATAGATTAAATTGCATGAAGGACCTTTGGCCTGTCTAGCTGACTCTGGTTTAGATTTCGCACGTCATAGAGCGATCCTGGTGAACTTCTCTGGTGTGCTCATGAAGGGCTTCTCCCTACTGTTTCCTCCAACTGATGGTGTCCCCAGGCTGATGCCTACGCCATTCTTACAACTCTCACTGTTGCTGATTCACTCCGCCACCTCCAAGGACACCCTGGAGGCACCAGAGTGAAGCTTCTCTTTCCCTGGACTCTAGGAGCATTCACCCCACGTGAGGTTCATTTTAGGGAATAAACAGCTGGGGGCTTTCAAAGTCAGGCGTCACCATGCCCTTGGCTCCAAGGCTTTATGGACGAATAAAGAGAGGAAGTTGACTTCACATTGAGGTAACTTGTATTTAATCTCTTATAATGGTTTTGCATTTATCATACTCGTTCCCTAGTCATTGAGTAACTGTGAGTTACTTTGGACAGATTTTATAAATCTCTGAGAGAAACATATGCACATCTTAAAAGTCAAGGTGGCACATAAACTCACCCGTAAGATCCAAATTATTTATAAGAAGTGAGAAGAGAAATGAGGAAGCACTAAACCTGGATTGGCAAAAGCTAAATAGTAACCTAATAAATGTAAATGCATAGTTATCATAATTAGAAAATCAAGTTTTCCCCAGCAGAAAAGAAGCTAGCGCAGTTAAAATTGGAATTGTGGGTGCTGTTTACAGTCTGTAACTATTTTGCCTGATTTATACCAATCTGCAACACCATTTTCATCATGGACAGAAGCTTCTGAGCATTCCAGAGAGCCACAGACATTTTCGTCTCCTATCTTAGATAAACAAACTGGGATTTCGTGACATTTTTTTGTTTGGATTTTTTTGTGCCCAAATTAGTATGAGCAGGTATAATTATTGACAAGTGCTTTCTTATAGATATCAAAGCAATTATCTCCATGCTACAGATAAGAATCCAACAAAGAAAGAAGCAGTCACATACTCAAAGTTAATAAACGACAGTTCTCAGACTTGTACACAGATATGTTGGTTCTGGGCTGAGTACAATTTATAATACAGCCTGGCTACTTCCTGACCATCCTTCAGTGACAGGTATGGTTTTAAGAAGTGTGTGTGGCGGGGCGGTGGTGGCGCACGCCTTTAATCCCAGCACTTGGGAGGCAGAGCCAGGCGGATCTCTGTGAGTTCGAGGCCAGCCTGGGCTACCAAGTAAGCTCTAGGAAAGGCGCAAAGCTACGCAGAGAAACCCTGTCTCAAAAAAAAAAAAAAAAAAAAAGAAGTGTGTATGTGTGTGTGTGTGTGTGTGTGTGTGTGTGTGTGTGTGTGTGTAACTGTATGTCTGTGTCCGTATGTGTATGTGTGTCTGTGTGTGTGCATGTTAGGGTTCAAAGGGAGATAAGAGAAGGTGTGGTGGAGAGAATATTCTGAATCTATTATATACATGTCTTTTTTGTTAAGTTGTCAAAGAACAAATGATAAAATGTGATTTTTCAGATCATTTGTGAAAGAATGCAAATAAAATAATGATTTTGAAATGAAAAAAAAAAGAACGTCGAATATTCTAAGTTAATCAACTACTGGCAGCGGCTTGTTAATCTGCTGCTTGGTACATCTCAGAACAAAGGTATGGGAACTCTGCCCTACTGCACAAGAGCTAACTGATCCAACTTTTCTTATCTCTTCCTCTAAAGGTCAAATAGAGTAGAATCAGTACCACTCATGCTCAGCTGTGAACATCGTGTTCACTTTTATATTCCATTCTGGCAAATACTGTGAATACCTGTCATTTCTCTTCCTGTCCTCGCCCTTCCCAAGGACCTAATAAAAAGGGAGGGGACAGGTAGGGTTTTCCCTTTGCACAAATCAGTTTCCTGGAGGTTTCCATTGTTTCGACAGGGAACAGTCTACTAACAAGCAATTGATATCTTGAAATTATCAACTTTTCAAAGAAATTTCCAAATCCTTCCTGATAAATATAAATCATTTTCCAGATATATTAAGGAAAACAGGCACACCCCTATCTACTTGTTCCTTTATAGAAGAACAGTGAAATTGTCATCTCTTTTGATACAAAATTTTCCATCCAATATAAATGACAATTGTTTGATATATTGTCCACTATAACTAGGACAATACCAGGACAAAACACTCTTAGTGTTGCATACATTTCATATCTGAATATAATTCTCATTCCTTCATTGCTGCTTATTTGTGGAAAATTAAGTCCAGGTAAGTTATCATAAATACAATAATTTGAAAAGTTTTCTAATAAAATTACCAGTAAGCTAGGCAGGAGAACTAGAGAAGACGGAATGTAGAAAACTAAAAAACTTGAAACTACAATTCATCTCTGAGCAGAACTGAACTTCATAAAAAAAAAAAACAGTCAAAAACTAAACTTAGAGTTTTCCCTTATGAATATTTGAATATAATATCTATTGTCCTTAAATATGACTGTATCTATAGCTGCCTCAGCATTTCAATCCCACATGTTGCCTTCCCGAAGTCTGGGCTTCTTGCCTGGCTCCTGCACATCTAAAATGCAACTTGACATCTTTGTTCAAATGTTTCCAAAGTGTTAGAACCTCACATGTTCAAATCAAAGTAACTCTCTGATAACCAGAAAAAAAAATGAATGAAACAAACACCTGAAATTCCTAAATAAGAGATGTGTTGTGTCTACTCACATTCATTACCAAGTGGATGTAATAAAATAGCATAAAGTACTTTTTTGAAAAAAAAAAAGATAGAATGAGGGACTGTAGACATGGTTTGGCTATTAGGAGTACCGTTTGCTCTTCCAGAGGACCTGGGTTCAATTGTGAACACCCATGTGGCTGCTTATGTCACCTGTAACTCCAGTCCTAGGATATCCAACCCTTACTCCTGGCCTCCACAGGGCACTAGACATACACAGGATGTGTAGACATGCAAGCAAAGAACTCATACATACAACATTCATTTGAAAGTGTGCTTTTAAATTAAATGAACTACAAAGGGATAGGGATACTAACATTTTAATATTTTTAGAGCATTACTTGTTTCTTTGTTTTTCCTAATGTCATGGGTAGTTGCTCAGTTAAAACAAAGACATTAAAGGCCTTTATTGTTATTCCTATAACACTATTTTCCTCTGAAATACTACCGAGTCGCCTTCCACCTGTCTCCTTCCCATCCTTAGTCCCACACTTCTTTTTTATCCCCTTTTGTTTCACTTCATTATTTAGTAATTTTAAAGATCAACTAATAAAAAGAGATGTGGTCAGTGACCTATGTAGATTTGCTTTCTTTTCTTTTCTTTTACATGCTGGAGCTTGAACCTGTGTAATCTCAGCAAGCTACTCGAGCACTGGCTTATATCCACAGCCCCTTCTCCCACCTCCTCCTTTTTTTTTTCAGTCAAGACCTTACCAAGCTGCCCAGGCTGGCATTGCATTGGTGATTCTCCAGCTTTGTTTCTTTGAATTACAAACCTGTGCTACCAGACAATGTTTAAATATATTTCTTTACCATAAACAAATGTGAGTTACTTGAGCCATAGAACACAGGAAAATCAAGATGATATGAACAGGGATGCTTCATCTCCACTGGCTCACTTTCAGAGTGCAGGAAGAATCTATCTAAGCTGTTGGAAAAGAAATCATTGGTCATATCCAGTTGTGAATTGTGTGAGATCAAATAATAACTTCCTTGGCAAGATAAACCCATTGGTGTGATAGTGGCATAAAGTCATGGGAGTAACCAAGCTCTTTTGGGTTGGATTAAAGGCCCCATTCCACAAAATGGAACCCATACCTGGCATGGTTACTAGACGCAATAATCTGTGGCTATACAGGTAAAAAGGTCCTATGGGAGGGATCCTAATACTATTATTCTGCTTATGAGACAGAGTATTAAACTCACCCCTGACTGCTTTTCATTATTCTCAGATTATTGCATCTCCCAACTCTCATTGGAGAAGCTTCTTTTATCAGTACAGAGAATTTAACACAAAGGTTCACAACTGGTCACCACTCAGAGAAAAGGAGGCATCCATACCACACACTCCTCCAAAGACTCAGAAGAGGAGGCAGAAGGATTGTAAGAGGCGAAAGCTGTGGATGACTACAACAAAACTGTTTTCTGGACACAACAGGGCAGTTGCACACACAAATTCACAGGACACACCGGGGCAGTTGCACACATGAATTCATAGGACACTACGGGGCAGTTGCACACATGAATTTACAGGACACAACGGGCAGTTGCACACATGAATTCACAGGACACAACGGGGTGGTTGCACACACAAATTCACAGGACACAACAGAGCAGTTGCACACATGAATTCACAGGACACAACAGGACGGTTGCACACAGGAATTCACAATGGTTGTGGCAGCTTTCACCAACCTACACTAGATAAAGCCAGACAAAGTCCCACATGGAGGAGGAAGGTAACCAACAGAAGCTGGGAGAGTGAGAGAGTTAGTTTTCTCTATGCGTGTGGCTCCTGATAGGTCTAACACACTCCAGCGGATGGCCTCGTTCACCCAAAAGTATTTGGGTAGCACTAATGGGACTTAATGGATTTTTATTTTAAGAAGAAAAATGAATAAGAGTACAAAGCTGTATGGGTATAGAATGAGGGGATCTTCAAGAAGGTCTGGTAGGTGGATGAATATGGTCAAGATACAATCTATAGCATTCACAAAAAAAAACAATTTTTTATAAAACAGAATAATATACCAAAATAATTGGTGTTTCTGCAAGTGGCTTTATTTTATAAGTAGGTCTGTAGTTTCTGTCTCCTAGGAGATAGTTCAGAGACATTATTTACTTTCATACCTACTTTTAATACTTTAATAATGATGTTAATAATCTACATTTGTAGCACTACCCACCCATAATATTATCTCTAAAGCACTGGAGTGCAGAATCATTCTGTACTTACAATTCTGATACTTACATCCCTACCTAATAACTTAATCTGAATGAGACTTCTGAATCTTGAAGCAATCCTTTTCACAAATTCTATTTTAGAAAGAGCTATGTAGCCTGTGGTGTGTCCATTCCATAAATGTGATGAAATGTGTAAAGCCTTACCAACAAGAAAGAGGCTTATTAGTCACACTGTACTGTTCGTCTGCAGGGCATTACATCATGAGTCATTTAGAGGAAAGGGTTGGGTTTCCTCTTGAATTCATTACAGCATGAAAGGTAACGTTTAGAAGGTAGAGTACACAAAACAAGATTGTACCTCTCAGGTAGAAGAACGTTTCCCATGAGAAAGTGCACTTTCTACTTAAAAAGAGACAGTATTCTTTTGGTATTTAATCATGAATAAGTGACTGGAAATTTCTGAGCTCATTCATAAAATATTCAGAATAGCTAAAGGGAGAAAAAAAGAGCAAAGCAAATAAAAATCGTAGAAATTAGGAATACAGTAAGGAAGGACAAATGCACTTAAAGAAATGGTATAGAGCCTAGAAACTGAGCCTAGAAATTTTTCTAGCTGAGTGAAGATATAATTGAAGCACTTTTTTTAAACAAACACTAAACAGATAAAATTGATTATTTCTCTCTCGTCCTCATCTTACATCTCACCAGCTTAAAAACTAAGAATTCCTGGTACATGTATGCCTAGTTAAATATTAAGACACTTTAAATTAAATTTAGTGCAATTGCATTACGCCAAACTATACTTAAGCTAAAAACCCTTCACCTCTTACAAATATTAAATCTAAAAAGAGGAAGAGATGGCAATGATCAAGTAATAAAAATTATGTCATTATTGGGCTCCCAAACAATGGCTATTGCTTCATTTCCTCAATGCAAATATGAAACCCTTACATATTTGATATGTTTTTATGAAATCAGTGGAATGATGTATGGGACAACACTCAAAATCTCAGTTGATATCATTGACCATGAGGAACATTGGAGAGGATTTGAGGATATTTAGCCTGGAAATAAGAACAATCAGATGAACAAACTCAATTCCATCAAACACTTCCAGACTGGTGGATCATAGAAATGATTCTGGATATTCAGTACAAGTGTGTTGTGTGTGTGTGTGTGTGTGTGTGTGTGTGTGTGTGTGTGTGTGTGTGTGTGTGTGTGTATACAGAGAGAGAGAGAGAGAGAGAGAGAGAGAGAGAGAGAGAGAGAGAGAGACTAACAGCTGCTATAAAACAGTAAAACATACTTGAGGCTTACTGAAAGACATTTCTAGTAGAGCATTGGAAGCTTTGAGCCTCCAACAGTAGAAACATCCATGCATGAGTTAGAAGACATTATGCTGGTGAGGTGAAGGAGAACGTTCAAGTGTCTTAATATTTAACTAGGCATACATGTACCAGTTCATTGGCAACTGAGCCATAGGAGCTACACAGTCCTTGCCAAAGTCAAGAATCTAGTAGGTGAAACATGTGGAGTTTTGTAGCTAGAGTTTTCCTGCCTTTCCCACAGTCAGGCCAAATCTTTGTCACCCGCCAGTCCCACAGCCGCTCAGACCCAACCAAGTAAACAGAGAGACTTATATTGCATACAAACTGTATGGCCATGGCAGGCTTCTTGCTAACTGTTCTTATAGCTTAAATTAATCCATTTCCATAAATCTATACCTTGCCATGTGGCTGGTGGCTTACCGGCGTCTTCACATGCTGCTGGTCATGGCAGTGGCTGGCAGTGTCTCTCTGCCTCAGCCTTCTGCTTCCCAGAATTCTCCTCTCTCCTTGTCCCACCTACTTCCTGCCTGGCCACTGGCCATTCAGTGTTTTATTTATTGACCAATCAGAGCAATTTGACATACAGACCATCCCACAGCAGAGTTTATATTTTCAATGCTCTCTCCTTGAGTATCAAAAGTACCCTAAGCATGCTTTCCCAGAGCTGTAAGTTCTTCTCACAAGGGCAGCGTTCCTACCCTTTCATCACCCGCACTACAACGGGAAAGTAAGAAAGCAAAAGTGTCAGCCGTGAGCATGACAGGAACTTTAATCAGCCCAAGTGAAAAAGCACACTGGAGGAAGAGCTAGGGGAGACAAAGAGAGGAACAGGTGCTATGCTTCTGGTCTTGCACACAATGAAGAAATAGGTTGTGTGGTCTGTGCTTAACCACATTCACATGGCCTATGGTGTGGGAATCTTCATATTTAGCTCTAAGTATCTATAACATAGAGCAACAAAAATGATTATCAAGGTAGTTTGTTATAATCATGAACTATGCACCCCTTAATTAAATAGATTGCATAAAATCTAGTTAACTCATGTCAAAACCTTTATTTCACTAACCATGTTCTCACTGTAGTGTTTCACTGTGTTCACTATGAACTACCCAGAGAAGTTCCTTGATATCAGATCCTGGCTTTTTAGGAAACAATCTGGGTGTGCTGTGAACACAATGCTAAGATAGAAAAATGTTCTAAAGAAGTTTGGCAACATGCAGCCTTTTCCTAGGAGATCCAAAATTGGAGTAAATTCTTTATTATCAAATCCAAGGCATGTCCAATAGTAAATCAAAAGGACATAAACTTATGCAAAAATCTCATTGAGGTATGCTTTCACTAGGAGGTAAACATGAACATAAATATAACCAAGGCTGGCATATTGTAGTATAGGGAACCAATTTCCCATCTTGCTGACTCTTACCTCCAAACACACACACACACACACACACACACACACGCACGCACGCACGCACGCACGCACGCACGCACGCACGCAGGCGCACATGCATGCGGGTGCGCACACACACACACACCTCATATTTAAGTTCCATCCATCATCAATCTGAGAACTTTCTTATCAATAAATGTCTACCATAACTTTTTAAAAATTCTTCTCTCATCTGTTACATCCCCACCACCATTTCCTCTTCCTCCCCATCCTCTCTCTCCCCTCTGCCCCACCTCTCCTATGCCTCAGATCCATACCCCCTCTATCTACCCTCAGAAAAGAGCAGGCCTTTTGTTAACTTTTAATAATTTTGATTATTCATTCAATGTGGTATGTGTGTACGTGGGTGTATATGCATGGGCAGATTCATGCCATGATATACCTGTGGAGGTCAGAGGACAACTTGTAAGAATCTGTTCTCTTCTACCATATGAGTCCCTAAGACGGAACTTTGTTCATCAGTCTTGGCAGCAGGCAACTTGATGCACTGAGCCATCTCTCTGGCCCAAAAAAAATGTTATTTATATCGCGCGCGCTCACACACACACACACACACACACACACACACACGAAATTAATTTTAAGTATCATTTCTTAAATTGGCATTTAATTTTAAATAGTTGAAAGGACATTTTTAGATAAATATGGTAATGAACTTAAGCTGAGGCTTGCCTGCAAAGCTGAGAACCATCCATTGCTTTTCAAACATCTCGTCAGAAATGGAAACTCATGAAATCTGAAGTTTTTGAAGGATTAAAAAAAAAGCCATCCTATTATAAAAATAGCAGTTTTCATTTCTCCATTCTTCCATGTTTTTCCACTAGAACCTACTAATATAATTGCCGGGGCTATAAATCATTTCAACAGAAGGCAAACAAGTAGAAAGAAACCAAACATATTCAACAGACTGGAAACCATAAACTAAACAGGAAGTTCAAACTAAAAATTTGAACTTATAAGATAATAACAGTTATTTGTATTTTATTCAAATCAGAAAAGAATTTGCTTCAGCTTCCATGGAGTCTAGAAGAAATTGGAGAGCTGCAACTTTGTCTCTTTTCCTGGTGGCTTCAAAAAGAATAAGAAGGAAAAATGTTTGAAGCCACAAAGAGCACAATAAAAATAAAATTACAATATATAAACATACTTTTCTAAAAGGAATTTTGAACCCCTATGAAACACATTGAATGATGGATTCTCTTTATTTTCTTATCAATTTAATATCCTTTGGATTAAAATAAAACTTTCAAAGACAATTTTCAGGTTTTAACACTTCAAGGACACTAATGAATCCAATTTTCTTTGGAAGGAACTTGGGAAATACTACAAACCAGAAATTTGAGAGTATTTAACTATTTCTAGAATTTTAGAGTTGGGGAGAACTTCAGAGCCCAAGAAGCTCAATGTTTCTCAAACTGTGCTTCATCTTAAGATATGCCCCATGACAAACGTCCCTTTCCAAGGGTTGATGGAGAAGCAGGCTTTAAAGATCACTTACTGAGGACTGTCTAACAGAGAGAAGGGATGGAGGAAGAGGAGGAGGTAGGGAAGGAAAGTCACTTGAGATAGGATGTAGCACAGTTGATAGAGTGCTTGCCTGCCATGCACACACAACACCCAGGGCCTCATCCTCCAAAACTATGTGAAGCAGACATGGTGATCTCCTGGGATGGCTGTAGCTGTTACTGGCTGTAGCTGTTACTGCCCTATTACACTTTGAGAGACTACTGCTACCTCAGAAAGCTCAGCAATGAACTTTTATGCAGGTGCCTAGAGCCAAGCCATTGTGAAAACATTGCCATATTTCTGAACCAACCAACGAACAGCCAAGGACTTGATACTCATCCTCTCTGTACCCCTCCAGGATCTGGAATATGCTAGAGGCATTTTTCATAGCTACAGCTGGTGTTTGTTCCTACTAGTCAATGACAGGCTGACCAGGCACTAACTGGATGAAGTTCACTGCCACAGACAATGCTGGGCCCGGGTTGGAGGCTCTTAATCAACCTATGTGACTAACTGTGGAAAACAGTCACAGATCAGGCATTTCTTCATTTCCACTCTTTCCTCGAACTCAATCATGGGTCCACTTTTAGAGAAACACTGATCTCCTTCAGTCTCTCAATTTTGCAAAGGAGAAAATTGAGGAACCAAAGGGTTGAAGTAACTTACTTGAAGTCAGATAGCTGAAAAGAACCCAACATGGGTTGAAAATTCTGTCTTTCTCAGTGCCAAAGGTCATGCCTGGTTGGAATTTCCTCAAATGAAGCAGTGTTGAGCCCACCTCTTGCAGAGTGGTGAAAGCCTATAGTGCCTGTGCATGCGGTCAGTTAAACTCCTTAACTCGTGGCCAAAAGAAATCACGGCTACCTCGTTATCTTTGGATCCGTCTTGAAACATTTTCATCTGGGTTCTAGAGATAGTCTATGAAATGTTTATTCTATCTAAAATCTTTAAAGCATGCTGTCTAGAATACCTGACTGGAAATAAAAATCTGAGCTAGTGGCTTGATTAATGTCACATAGCTGCCTTGGGACGAGTCCAAGACCGGAGCCGGACTCTCTTTCCTCTCCATGGTCTTTTCAGTGGTACTCCTTCCTCCAAGCCACGCTTGTTTTTTGAAGGTAGTGTCCATGTGAACCACAGGTTTAACACAACTCGAGCTGCTCCATGACCAGGCTGCTGACTGACTACAAATTTGCTTTTCTTGAGAACAAGGTGTGAATAACCTCTGGGGGGAAAGGGGGAGCTGGAGCCCGGTGGGAAACCTGCAAGGGCCTGCTGTAGGGTTTGAGGAAACTGCCCCCTGCCGAGATGCAGACATGTGGTTTTTTTTGAAAGACACTGGAACTGTTAAAAGTTCCCTGAGGTTCCGTGACGTGTAAAGAAGGCTTGCAGAAATCTTGGTACGTGGAAACAAAACGCTTTGCCATATGCCTTCTTAAAAAAAACTTTTTTCCAGCTGCAGTGAAATTCGTTTTAACAACTGAGTCTTCAGCCCTGACGCCCTCGGCATCCCGCTACTTCGGGATGGCCCTAGGGTGTATCTGTTACAGACTGAAGGATCTCTAGTGAGAACCTGGGGAGCTGTAATCCCTGTATCTCTCCCCCAAGCCCCACAAACCACCAGTGCACAGTAGTTACCGCTTTGTTACCAGATAAGGTTACAGAAGGGATCAGGGAGGTGTCTGTGACTCGGATTAAGGACAAAGTAATTGCTGAAACATTGACACAGAAGGGTTTTTGCAAAGGAAGCACACCGTCACGTTGCAATGATGATTTTTTTTTGATCCAATTTAAAAAAAAAAAAAAAAAGGAACTGCCCTCAATAAATCATCTTCCTAATGGAAATGACAGAATTATCTCCCAGGAGGACAGCACAGCCCTCACCTCCCTCCCTCAGAAGGGGAGTAGGAAGGAAATGGAGACACAGCATCCTTGAAGGATCTAAGGCTTCCTGGACATTTGTTCCCCTCTGTCCGTGGAAGTCACTTCGAACAGTTTTTAAGCTCATTGTTCATACACACAAGATAAGATCCTTTTCAAACATTATACGGTATCTTTGTTAAATTAAAACAAAAAGCTGTTTCTATGGTTGGTCACAAGGAAAAATAGCACTAGCACGTACCTTAAAAAAGGGAAGTTGTGAATCTCCATAAATTGCCTTTTTTATTACCAATGCTAAAAGATAAATGCAAAAGGACTAGTCAGTAACGGCAGGAGTTTTTGGAGAAGGCTGAACATGTTTATCTTCCCTTGTCTGTGTTATTCTTTTCAGAAACATTCTATGTACTTATAATTGAATTATTACACGCTGGCGATTTAAAAATCACTTAACTCCGTAACATATAACCTTCAGGGAGGGCTTTACTGCACGTCAGCTCAGCTTCTGGAGCTGACTATAAACATGTGGGTGATTCAAGATTGTAAAACCAGGCCCATAACATTCATCTCCTTTGTGTTACTCTCAATTAAGAATTTGTAATGAACTTTGTGTAACTTTTGGCAAGAGCAACTTCCATTCATTCTTTTTCTAAATGAATCCATTAGAACTCAAGGTTTCTTTTCTATTCCAACCCGTAGGAAGTTGCCACTCCCCACCCAGCTCCTGACTTCTGAGAAATTCTAGCTCAGGTCACCAGGGAGTGAAAGGCCAATTTTAAGAAAGAGCCATGTATATAGTAAGTCTTTTTTTTTTTTAATGTGGAGAAAATATCATTTGACTAAAGCTAGGTATAAGGCGGTAAGGCCACGGTTTTATAAAATTCAGCCTAAACATTTAGTCAGATCCTTTGAAACTTTTCCCCATGACGAAAGTACATCATTTTTTCCAATTTGGGCATGGGTAGCAAAGTGATTGGGGGCACTGACCCAAAAACATAGGGGTTTTTTGTTGTTGTGCTACAACAAATTAATAAATTAGAGAAAATCTTTTTTAAAAGGAACTCACAGTGAGTAGCCCATTTCAATAGGGATGGAGGGACCAAAGTTGTTACATATTTTCTCCTTACTCTTTGTTCTTCCCTAAATATTTCTGTGAAGATCCCAGGTATCTCTAGGAACGGAACGTTTCAAGCTGCCATTACAGTTGCTACATTTTTCCATCTAAACAGCTTCACGAAGCCAAAATTTTCTTTCATGTTTCAACCAAACAACATATTGTAATAAATCAAACAGAAAAACAAAAAAAAGAGATTAGAAAAGTATAATATAATACTGACATTTTCTTACTGTTTTTGAAAAATATATCTTTCACAGAAATGTGTTTTTATTTACTTCTACTTTTTACAATTTCACACATGAGAGCTACATTTTCACTATTTCCACTTCTCCTTCTTCCCATCAACCTCTTCCAAAGTCTGCCTCCCACCATCATCATTCTCTCTGGAATCCGTTATCTCCTCTTGTACAATTATTATTGTTACCTATATATAGCATGCCAAGTCCATCTAGTGTTGCTTGTTAGTACACATGTTTAGAGCTCACCACTTATGATTGGATAATGTATCAGGGGATTATCTCCAGAGAAAACAAATTCTCCCTCTCAGTGGCCTTGAAAACTTGTAGTCTTCCTCAAGGAGTGGCAACTTGTAAAATGTCCTTCATCCACATGGGAACGTCAAATGGTGTGGTCTTTATGCTTGTCTTGTGTAGGCAACCATATAGTTGAGATGCAGCTTCCCTGTCTTATCCAGAAGACACTACTAGTAAATGTCCTTGTCATCTGCCTCTTACCATCTTTCTAACCATTTTGTAAAAACATCAGTATTTTTATTGCTTGCTTGTGACTATTATTTGAAATGTGCTCTTGTTTTAATTTCCAACATAGTATATATACATATGTATATATCCAACTCAAGCAAGAGTTCTTGGGGCTCCTCAATCTTCTCATATAAATGAGGTCTAAAACCAAAAATCTGAGAATTGCTGAAGCAGAGAAATCCCTTTTCAGGCTTTACTTACAATCTTTCTATCAAGGAACAGAATTTCTGTACAATCCTTGAAAACATTTCTCTAAAACTTTGAGACTCACTTGATTTAGAAACAAAGTGTAAAGGTATTTACAGCCTCTATTCCCGTTGTAGATGACAGGCAGAAAGGAACATCAGAAGACACTGTTCTTGTGTAATAATAAGCAGGTCTGAACTACAAATGTTAACAGCCTTACCCTTGGAGAGGGAGCAAATCAGGCCAAGAGAAGTTCAGGAACACACATATTTATATTTCTGAATTTTATTTGATGAATATTTTATCCATCTTACATGGAGATTCTGATTTGGACTAAATATAAACAATTCTATTCACCCTCTAAGGAGCTTCACACATGCACAATCATGTATCAAATACTGTAAAAGGAAACTCCATGCTCCAATTACTCACATCTACCTACGGCATTGTTTATGTTACATCACTTACTATAAATTTGTCTTGTCCTTTTCCCCCCAAAGTCAAGATAAACCATACCTTCTCCTTGTAAGACCTCATTGAGGAAACCCCATGAAAGAAACAGATTGTGCAAATTACGTGAATGATCTTCCTCTCCTTTTTTAACATTATAACAAAGCTTTGTAGTTTATGATACACCTATGAGCATGTCTGGGACAGCATTTCCAAAGAGGTTTAACTGAGATGGGAAGACCCAACCAGGATATACACGGTACCATACTGTGAGCTGGAATGTGGCATTGATTAAAAAGGGTGAAAAGGAAGAAAGCAGACTGAGAATGTGCATTCATCTCTCTCTAATTCATGACTGAAAATGCAGTGTGACCAGCTGCCTTAAGTTTCTGCTGCCACAGCTAGTATCTCTCTCAGCATCATGCATTCCCCACCATGATAGACTCTACCGTTCAAACTGGGAACCAAATAAACTCGTCCTTTCTTAAGTCCTTTTACCAGGCATTATGTCTCAACAAAGAAAAGAGTGACTGATTTATAGTTTTCTTCAACAACAACAAAAAAAAAACTGTTTTTTCTGTTTCCCTTGAAATTTTGTCAGTGTGTGATGTAAGTTACTTTATCTGGTGTCTCCCTCCCTTCCTCCTTCGGTCCTCTTTCCCTTCAAAAGAACAAAACCTGAATATTACTGGATGGACAAGAGGTCAAGTGGCACACAGCCTAGTCATCCCAGTTTGGACCATTCTAGATATGCCAGTTCCAGCCATCCCAAGTTTCAACAGAGATATATGAATACGCCCAAAAAATACGTGTGTTACTGACCCAAATAAGAACAGCCAAGCCCAGCTATAAACTTTAGAGGCATCATAAGTAAGCTCTATTTTAAACCACTAAATGCTAGGCTTCTTTGGCATGCAGCACTATTTTGACAATAACTACTTTCCTCCTCCTTTACTCTCCCCAGAGAAGTGACTATGAATTTGCCATGAGTTCTACAGATTTACACATTGTGTGGTCCTATATAGTGAACTCATATTTCTGAACTCCTTTTTCATTTGGCTTAATAAATATTTGATTAGCACATGGACCAAATGGAATGTTTAAGTTTCAACACAAAGAGAAATTCTGCAAAACTGTTAATGCTTTACCCATTCCCACATGAAAATAAAAGTGCACTTATCTCTAAGAACTAAATTTGCCTTTTATATATTCCCCACAAAGTTTAATCTCCAAGAATCTCAAATCTCAATGGGTATGGTGAACTTAGAACCGGACTGTGGCAGCTTGATCTACCAAAATAAAACACTTTGACACTTCTATCACTGAAATTCTAGAACTCTGAACTATGTATGCTCTTTTCATCATTTTTGTTATTCCTATGATTTTTGGAAACTCTTCAAAAAGAAAGTGAATCACTTTGCTATAAAAATCCTGGCTCCTCCTCTGGGATGGACCCCAGTGTTGGCTAGAGTGAATGTTCCCCCAATGCATGATCATCTTGGCATCATGTGCTCCTTGGCCCCTCGAGATGGGTAATTTGTCCTCCAGTATTCCTCTCCTTTCCTTTTACTCCTTTTCGTTCATCTGTCTTCTTCATACCCTAAATGTCTAAGTAAAATTTTGTTGCTTAGGACAAAAGTTAATAGGACAATTACTTATATGTATCTATTTCAGAGATCGGTCAAATCTATTGACGTTGTTTCCCAAGCTATTGGATACTAAATAAAAATTATTTTCCTTCTTTACATATAAATTCATTTCAACTATGATTACTAATACTAAGAAAAAAACAGAGGGAATCCAATAGAGTACTAAAATGTACTTGATTTGTGGTATTTAAAAGGTCTTTTGCCAACGTTCTAATTTCTATCTACTTGCAATAAAAAAATGTATAATATTTAAAGAAAAATGAATAAGAAAAGTGTTCATTTCAGTCACTCTTAATCCACGGCTTAACAATAAAATTTTAGAAGAAATCTGGAGAGAGTGTCCTACTCAGACATACAGGATTAGAAATAAAAGGTTGTGGCAGGAATCTTAAAAATTCTTATTAATGAAATTAAACCCGGAGCCAAGTATTGGGGTGAACACTGGAAGATCAGAGAGCCACAGCTTCCTCACCTGGCCAGCTTCTCAGCTGGTCTTGTTTCTTCAGACTGGATGCCTCTGAGTTCTCATCCAGAATGAATCTCAGCTAAACTGTGATACTCGAAAGCCTGAAAGCTTAACCAGCCAAAATGCTTCTAGTTTCTGGTCCTCACGCCTTATATACCTTTCTGCTTTCTACCATCACTCCCTGGGATTAAAGGCTCACTTTCTGGGATTAAAGGCGTAAATCACCATGCTTGGCTGTATCCTTGAACAGATGGATTTCTGCCTCTGGAATGCTAGGATTAAAGGTGTGTGCTTCCACTGCCTATCCTAAGTATCTAGTGGCTTTTCTGTTCTCTGACCCCAGATAAGTTAATTAGCGTACACAATATTTTGGGGAACACAATACCACCACAAAAGGTAAAGTACATTTATTTTGTATTTGCATTCCTTTTGTTTCTTTTTCTTGTGTTATTACTTTAACTAAGACTTCAAACACCATATTTAGTAAGACTATCAAGAGTGGATAGAAGTACACAATGATGTTGATACATCTGGGTTGTTTTCATGTAAACATTGCATTGTTACATAACAAATTGCTACCAAATCCACAGATCATAAGACCTAGATGGTTTGGGTAGATCTTTTTGAGCCTATCAAAAGATGGACATCGTGGAGCCTCTAATGTGGGTATTTTCTTAGGTGTGTGCTTTTTCTCCCCAGTACTGGAAGTGATCGGTTGTTGGAAAATGTATTTCTTTATAGCTGCAATGCTGAGACCTTGCTTTTGATGGCTGAATCTGAAGGACACTCTCTTGTCACCTTGGATAAACCACTTATCATTTCCTGCCAGGAAGTACTCTCTACAATGTGGTTGTTTTCTCTTTGCAAGGTCAATGGAATAGCCTTGTTTTAAATGACACTTCAAACATCTGGCTTTCCTAAAGATACTTTCACAAGTCATTCTTTCCATGTATTACTTGCTAAGTTATGTTAATTAGTTTATGATTAATTTTAAAGATTTATTCTAAAAGAGAATATATAGAAAAAAGATGAAAGTGATATAATAAAATTGAAGAAATTGAGGCAAAAAAAACCCACAAGTATTTGGAATAATACTAAGGTAAAAGTTATATCTTAAAGTTCTGTTTACATAATTGTTCCATAATTGGAATCTAAGATTTCCACTGTATAAAACAGAGTAGGTAACACCCATTCCCTCAGAAATGCTTATTTTTGGTTTTTCAAGACAGGGTTTCTCCATGTAGTTTTGGTGCCTGTCCTGGATCTTGCTCTGTAGAACAGGTTGGCCTTGAACTCACGGAGATCTGCCTGGCTCTGCCTCCCAAGTGCTGGGACTAAAGGTGTGCACCACCACCATCCCAGAAATGCTTATTTTCAAATAGAGAAACCTAAGAATTTTCTCTCCTGAGTTCTCAAGAGAAGAGCACCATGTATGTAGTAAGCAACATCCAAACCATGTCCCTTAAACAAATCTGAAAACATCATAAATTATTTAAAGAAATTTCATTAACAAATATGTGGTCTAATTTATCATGGACTAATTATGAAATTTAAAATATTTCCAAAAGTATATTAATCATTAATTCTATATTCAGTATGATCGCTATTCTTTTCAACTTTGTAGGATTTAAAAATGGCATGGAAATAAACCTATAGGCATATTTCTGAGGGATTATCTACATTAGGTAAATAGAGATGCAAATAGAGATGGAAGACTTACCATAAAAGTGAGTGGTACTATTCCATTGGCTGGAAGTCATGGACTGCATAAACAGAAGAAAGCAAATTGAGCAAGCATTCATTACTCTCTACTTCCTGACCATAGACATGATCAGCTGCCTCTTACCCATGTTGACATGTCTTCCCTGCCATCTTCCCTACTATGATGGAATGTATATCACCTAAACTGGATATCAGAAGAAACCTTGTTTATTAACTTTTTTGACAGTATTTCATCACAAGAGAAGTAACTAACATAGTTTTTATTAACGTAGATTTCTTTTAATCAACACTATATGACAAAGAATTTAATTATATTATCTGACTTAAATCTGAAATGATATAATACATGTAAAAAATAGCTGATCATTATTCTTTGACAATCAAATCAAATCATAAGGAGACTGACATTACCTTGACAAAATGAGGAGCCTATTCATCGGGCATATGATTAAAATCAGATGGGAAAGGACATACATGCACAGTAGATAAATGATCATATGACCCAATGAATCAGTCCAAACAAAGAACCATCCTAGTATGCTCTTAGCAACCAAATCATTCCTTCTCTTCAATCCCATAAAGAACTCCCTCAAAATAATCAGGGTCCTTGGGTATCTTCATTCATGTGGTCTGGTACTCCCATGAAGTATATTCTGATCTTTTGTATTCTTTGTTTTCAATAAAGTTTGCTTGCTACTTTTGCAAATGTGTGTGAGCTTTATTTTCATTCTTCGAGGCCAAGAACTTGGAAACACTAGACCCTAATCCCTGGCAAAAATAAGAAAGAAAATGAAACCAAGAAAAGGATATCAGATCATTAGACCACAGCGCAGATAATATGTTGACAATCACAGTGACAGTTGAAAGACATGAGAAGGGGAAAATAGAAATAAAATAGGGAATCACTATTTTCAAATTCCTGTGAGTCAGATCCACAATGGTGAGGAGTTTAGAATACAGAAGGCTAAGAACTGAGAGCAGAGTGTTGAGAAGATGCCAATATAAACTCACCTCTTTTTTAAAAAAAAGCTATAAATTGAAATTTAGTGATGTGTCCTTTGATGTTTCCTATTCACTAATGTCAGCTGCTTAGTAGGACTAGTTGGTTTGAAAACAGTGGCCAACAAACCGTGCACAGACTGGGTGCCACCTAACTCACTGTGTCAAGATAATGGATCTCTTCACATTAAGACTTTGTCATCAACAATGATGACTAATGGCTGACAAGGGAGATGAAAAGCTAAATACGAAGGAAAACTTTTAGTGTGGTCCCGCTGACTGACCATAGTTTCAAAATAGCATTGACATGCTGACAGTAAAAGGGAGAAAAGGAGAAAAGAGAACGTAGCTGAAATTTCCAAGAGAAATATCATTTTAGATTGTTCATCTTTTAAAGGATGTTTACAATGGTCCTTTTAACAGCAACTTTTATTTCCATTGTGGTTACTAATGCATCTGAGTCACTATACATTTTTCTCTAATGTTATGTATAAATGTTCAGTGGAGAAATAAATTACTCTGATAAATGAAGACCTATGTCAAAAGAATTTCAAGAAGCATCAGCCCTCAAGACCACCCAGAAATCTGCTTAATATTAATAGACTGGACATACATTGACCTACAAGGAATCCATTTTCATGCAACTCCATTTTCCAAGAGTGCTTTGTGGCAACTGCTGGTTGGCCCCTATACCAGAAGTGAAATCCTGTGTTACTTGCATTCTTCATCTATCCTTCAAATTATGACATTTTATGGCACGTTTCTACTAACAGTTGCAAGAATTTGGGAATTTAAGGGCATGTTGTTTTCTTGAAATGCTAGGTCTGACACTGACTATGGTGGGAAAAACAGTGTGTCTTGCTGATATGTCAGCCCCAATACAAGCCTCTTGATGACACAATGCTTGGATAAGGTCCACAACGTAAAACCCAGCAGTCAAGAATATGTTCTCAAGATCCCTGAAAGAGCACAAGTGAGTCAACTTGGAAGAAAATGAAGGACAGCTTCCTATCAGAATGAATGAGTGTGACAGCTAAATGTCAAGCAATGAGTCTGACAGTCTACAAATATGTCACTCTGTGCTAAGCATCTTATGAACATTATTACCATAATTCACTTTTAACACTCGTAGTGTCTCAGAAATTCCCATGGTAAAATTTTAGTCATAGTTTCTTAAAATGTTACCCCATTTGTAGTAGTTAAGATTTCTGTGCGTGCAATTAGTTAAGATAAAGACATACTAGTATGAGGTAGGTTCTAATCCAATATAGCTAGTTGTTGTCTTCGTAAAAAGGGGATATTTGAACATAGGAAAACACATAGGGAGAACTCATGAACTTTAAAATTAGAAAGACGTGCGTTCAAAACAAGAAACACAAAATATCAGAAAACCACCAGAAACTGGAAAGGGCATAAGATACGTTCTCTCACGGAGACCTCAAAGAGGGTAACCCTACTGGAACTTTGACCTTAAACTTCACGGCTCCGTAACTGTGAACCAACACATTTCTATTATTTACATCACCCAGTTTGTGACACTTTACAGTGATCTGAAGTGGGGAGAAGGAAGTCTCAGTGAAATTTTGCCTATAAAAACAGTATAGTTAGCAGTAAGGAAGGGAAATGAATGAAATATAGCCATACATGTATATAAAAACACCATGAAACTTGTATGACAGCCTAAAGGATTAAGTTAAAATTATTACTATAGCAATTTTTAAAACAGTATATTTAGTTTATAAACTATGGCCTCATGCTGTCTAATTTAAACAAAATAGTGTATGCTCTTTGTCATGCACAGCAGTTAAAGTAGCCATCAAGGCATTTAACATGATCAAAAGCATGAGCTTGGAGTCAGACACCCTGAGCTCTTAACAGTTCTGCCTGTTTCTGATGCTTTTATTCCCTTAACCTGGTAGATCTAAAACTTAATCCGGGCAGATAGCAACAGAATTGAGTTGAATTGTAGGATGATCTTTTTCTATTGCATTGCTTGGAAATAAAGTTTCCTTGCTATTTTGCATATCTATGTGGGCTTTTAATTCATGTCCTTGAGTCACAGACCAAGAACTTGAAAACACTGTACCCCAACTATTGCTTCTAATCAGAAAGGAATTGGTATCAATTAGAGAAATAGTATGAGGGGAAAACAAACACACATACACACATTTTGGTGACCATAGATGAAGTACTCTGTGCAGTGTGTTGAGACAAGATAGTACAAACATTGCTTTCCCATCAAGCATGCCATCTCTGCTTCTCACAGTACTTACAAAAATCTGGATGCTCAACTCTTCCAGGTCTAGAAAAGCCAGAATATATGGCATCAAAAGTTTAAATTCTTTCTTTTAGAAAAACTAGCTTGTGCCTCCCACCAAAATTCCAAAAGTGAGAATTCCCCTAGTCATAGGAAGTAACTTTCAGTGCTCAGTGTCAGGAAAGAATAACCAAAGTCTGAAAATTCAAATTAAGAATGTTGTTGTGTGCTATGCTAATATGAGATTGTAATACCATTTAATACAGTAAGTTTGTAAATTTTCTCATTGGAGTTTATCATGTTTATGTTTTAGACATTCTGCTTTTACAGTAGTAAGGAAAATGAAGGAAATTAGAATAAGCAACCAAGAGACCATTAAAGACCATGTCATTGCAATAATCTCATGGACCATGGTGATGGTTGCAAGGAAAAGATCAGATTTTAAGAGGTAGAATGGGCACTTGAGACATCCAGGCTGAAGAACAAGGAAAAGTCTGCAAATGCCACAGACTCCCAACTTAGACAGCTGGGTTTTGTAGGTATTATCAGCAAGCTAAGAACAAAAAATGAGGGTCAGTGGGATGAATTCATATAGACTCTGAGAATTTAGGGAATGTTCTTCCAATAATCCCTGGACCTCACAAGTGTGTTTTCACTATATTTCAGGGGATGTCAGGTATGCATCATGCCTACTGGGCTCTGCCTTCAGTTATCTATCGACTGGCAAACCCACCAGGCTCCAGTTCTACACCCTGCTTTTTATTAAATTAAATGGGTCACAAAACAAAAAAAAATGTGAATGAGGGGGAAAATTTTACAGGGAAGAGAGGATGGATGGTAATAAGGGGAAATGGTAATCAGAATGCATTAGATACATGAATGAAATCGTCAAAAATGGTTTAACTAATAAAAACATTTTCTGAAAAGTAACAATTCATTCCCTTCCTTTTGAGTATGGACTGAACATAATGGCTTTCATTATACAAACAGAATGCCACAGACATCCCCAGGCTAAATTAGAAAAGAAAATTCAATTTCAACATAATTCATTTTGGGGAAATCAATGCTTAAAACACAGGAACCACACTGTAAAAGGACTAAGTAACCCAATGGAAAGGCCATATATCAACCACAGACCCCTACAGAAGTCCCAGCCAGAAGCCAGCATTACGTGCCAGGCACACCAATGAGCCAGCCAACAGATAATTCTATTCCCCAGACTTTGGGTTGACCCAAGAGATGTCAACTAGAGCAGTGACGTTCATATCCACAAGCCTCCCCTAGATTGCAGAAATCTGAGTATGTTAAATGCCATTGCTTTAAGCCGCAAGGTTTTTGAGTGATTTGTTACTTAACAACAGGTTAGTGGAAAATAAGGACAACCAAAGACTCCCTTACTGAACAAAGGGAGTTTTGTAGCAATATCTCAGACCTGTTGGCTGGCTGACTTAAATGACAGTACCATGAACAAGTATGCATACACACTTGACTATTGAAAAAATTCTAAAGAGATGACCAAGAAAATAAGCAGGAATACCATCAAAAGATACAGAAAATTTAAGAGGCATAACCCAATGACCTAACCTGGGATTTGGCCCAAGTGTTAGGCTTGACAGGTTCTTTCCAAATCAGTGCCATGGAACCTTTAATGAGTAGCCTAGATCAAGACTACAGCTACCCAACGACCTCTGGGTGAAATGGAACACCACTAAAAATGATTAATCAAGTGAATTTTTAACTAGAAAGTTTATCTTGTAATTCATTTTTCTCAGAGTGCTTTTCAATACAAATATAAGCCATATTAATTGACTTCCAAGAGTGTGAATAACGGCATATAAATTACTATAGTTCACTTAACATTCATTCTGAAGTTCAAGATAAGATGGATTCTGGAGTTTGGTAAATCAATGTCTCTGCCCCCAGATCTGAATGTGGGGATTGAAAATCTGTCACTGGGGTAATACTTGTGTAAGTCCAGAGACAGTGCTCAGAGTAAAGAGAAAAGAGAGGCTGCATCTAGGATCATGGGATGGTAGATTCATGATATTTGGTAAGGTAGGTATGAGTAGAGAGGGATGTGGCAAGTTATATGAGTACATGTGAGTTTGTACAAACAAAATTAAAGGCAAAACTAGACACAGAAGAGAGTAAGAGCATCCAGCTTCATCTCTTTGCGGAGACATTTGCTTTCCCCTAAACTACATGCTCCAGGGACTCTGACTCATTTACACTGAATTTAACTTGTGATTTTCTTCCAAAACACCATAAATGGGCCACTTGAAGATATTTTCCTAGAATGTCCTCAGGAAAATGTTTTGGAATGAATAAAAAGAAGACAGCAACTCAAAAGATCTCAGACTCAGAAGTCATGTCTACCTCTAGTGAGTAACACATGAGCTTGTGTCATGCTCTTTGTGACCATTTCAAGAGCTCAAAGATGGAGATATGATGTATACCTGTATTGGTTTGCAGCTTAAGTAAGGTGATAGTTGTGAAAGAATTGCCACAAAACAGGGTTCCACAAAAGATTAGTTCAGTAAGGCCAATTTCCCCAGAACACATAATTCTCCTCTAGTTAACACTGCATGACAGTTCTGGGGCAGCATTCCCCTCCCCATGAGGTCTTGGTCCAGTCCCCAAGCACATCTGAGTTGCTCTCTCTAGGCTGTGCTAGCTCCTTAACCATGTGGTCTTGGATTCGTATGATTATATGGCTATCTACCTTTTGTAGACTTGGGACTTTATTGATTCCTTATGTGTTTTGTACCTTCAGAATGATCATCTGGGAATTCTTGTTTTGCAATAAAGGCATCCATAAACATGCCATTGATAAAAATTAGTGTGTGCTACTTGAGAGGATTGAAATGTGGATTACTTAAGTGTTTGGAAATGATTTCAACTGTGTTGCAGAGGCCATCTCTCTCCCTCATCTGGCTCCCACTTGCCCAGTTGTCACCCTTATTTGATTTATGGACATGCCCTGCTCTTCCCTGTGACCTTGCTTCTCATGTTCTCTCAAGTCAGTTTGTTTTTGTGAAACTCTACCTTATTGGTGAAATGTGACCCATGGGTACTACTAAGTACTGTTGAAACTTATGAAACTACAAAATACATACCACCCAAAGGGATAGCAGCAACTGCTGTGAAATTTTCCGTTTAGACTTACACTTACATTACATTCAAAAGGAGATAAAGGAATGTTAAGAACTGAAGAAATCATCATCCCCAGGGAAGAGCCCCCAATGGTCATCTGATACCAAGTGGTCAGCCCTGAAATCATCTACATACAGATGACATTATACAGACTGAGCATGTTGTACTTATATATTTAGGATGATATAATTTAGTATGTTGTGTGCATCTGGAGATTCAGCCATTCCTTTTGGATTTTTCCATTTCATGGAATATTGCTTTACTTAAAGTATATCTTTATGATTTTCTGAATTTGATTTGTATTGATTGTAATTTCTCCTGTTTTGTTTCTAATTTTACTAATTTTGTCTCCTGTCTCTTTCTTTTGATTAATTTGACCGAGGGATTGTCAACCTTGTTTATTTTTTTAAAAAAAGCAAGTCTTTATTTCATGAATTCTTTGGGTTTTTGTTGTTGTTGTTTCTACTTGGTTAATTTCAGCCCTGTTAATTATCTCTTCCCAAACACTGTTTTTATAAGTCCTTGGTTCTCTTTTTCCAAGAATTTCAGGTGTATTATCATATTATTGACTTGAGAGCTCTCGACTTTTTTGATATAGGTGTTTGATTGCTATAATCCTTCCTCTTTGAACTACCTTAATTGTGTCTCTTAGATTTTGCAATGTATTTTTATTTCAATTGATTATTTTTATTTCATTCTTGAATTCTGTAGATTTTCTTTTAAATTTCCTTCTTGATTGTTTTAGTGACCCAATTATCACTCAGTAGTATATTGTTTAGTCTCTGTAAATTTGTGTATTTTCTGTAGTGTTAACTGCTGTTGATATCCAGCTTTTTTTTATTATGACCAGATAAAATACAGGACACTATTTCTATTTTCCTACATTGGTTGAGACTTGCTTTGTGTCCTAATATGTGACCACTTTTAGAAAAAATTCTGTGGGCTTCTGAGAAGAATGTATATTCTTTAGTGTTTATGTGGGATGTTCTGTAGATATATGGTATAGGTCCATTTGATTCATGATATAATTTAACTCCAGTGTTTCTCTGTTATGTCCAGATGGCCTGTCTAATGGTATGAGAAGAGTGAAGTCATTCACTATCCCTGTGTCGACTTATTCTTTGTTTTCACATTTAATAGTATTTCTGTTATAAAATTAGGTATATCTATAGGGTGTATATATATTTTAAAACTATATCTTCTTGGTATATTGTTCTTATGAAGATTGTGAAGTGATTTTCCTGATCTCTTTTGACTATTTCTGATGTGAAGTATGTTTTGTTAGATGTTAGAATACTGTGTCTGCTCATTTCCTAGTTCTATTTGCTTAAAATGTCTTTCTTCATCCTTTTGTCCTAAGGTAGCTGTCTATAATTGATGCTCATATGTGTCTGTTGGAGGGAGCAAAAAGATAAATCATGTTTTCTAATTCAATTAACTTGTCTCTCTTGGGTTTTCTTTTGGTTATTTTGGGGTCAAGAAGGGGGAGAGAATTAATTGGGACTATTAATACTCAGGTATTATTAAAATATGTATGTTAATTCCTGTCTTTTGTTTATTTTGTGATGTTTTCTGTGCTCTTTTTTGTGAACTGCCCTATTATTTTTTTATTCCCTGTGACCACTTGGGTCTTTTACATTTTCTTCAGACTTAAATTATATAGGCTTATGTCCCTTCTTGCTGCTTAAGTCTCACTTTAACTATAGCAGTATCCACCTGTTTCTGAAGTCTTACTATTTTTCCCTTTCAACCAAATTTTATTAAATGTCATTGTCTCATTTCTCACAACCTCATCTTTCATTCACATGAATCCTATTAAGACATCAAAAGACATTAAGCTAACCATATTGATTTTGTTGACATCCAAAAAAGTCTCATCTGTAGGCAGAATTTTCTTCCCTGCCAGTCAGCTCCCAAACAACCACACAGAGACTAGTTATTATTTATAAATGCTTGGCTAATAGCTTAGGCTTGTTACTAACTAGCTCTTACATCTTAAATCAACCCATATTTTTTTAGTTATGTTCTACCACGTGACTTGGTACCTTTCCTCAGCATGCTCATCTTGCTTCTCCTCTCATCTCCTGGTTACTATTCCTTTCTTCATCCCAGCACTCTCTCTCTATCCATCCTATTGGCCATTTAGTTTTTTTTTTTTTTTTTGGTTTTTCGAGACAGGGTTTCTCTGTGTAGCTTTGTGCCTTTCCTGGAGCTCACTTGGTAGCCCAGGCTGGCCTCGAACTCACAGAGATCCGCCTGCCTCCGCCTCCCGGGTGCTGGGATTAAAGGCGTGCGCCACCAACGCCCGGCCCATTTAGTTTTTTATGAAACCAATGACAACAAAAATCTTCACAGTGTACAAAAAGTTTATTCCTCAACACTTATCATAGATTTTGATACACTCAAATGTTTAAAAAGTCATAATAAAAATATTATGAACCCCAGATAGTGACTAATTCTGTGAACATATAAATCAACTATAAACTGCACAAAATGTACAAAACAGACTAATAAATTACAGTATGATTTCAAATTAAAAAATTATTCTCATGTAAACCAGCATAATTGCAATTAAAAGTTTTAAATAGTCATGAAAACAATGAGATTGCAGGCATAGCTCCTGGTAATAAAGAATAAAAAGACTTTATCACTGAGCCCAAACTTGCTCTGTCCACCCAATTCTTAATACTGACAGATCCCCAGACCCCATCCATTTGGCCCAAACTTTTGTTATATGCTGGTTTCTGACAGACAGCAAAGTCATTCCTGTGCTTTGGGTCTGGGTTCCCACTATCCTCCCAGGCCACGGTGTTGTTAGATAATTGGTCTCTGGACCCTGAACATTTGACCCGAACATCCATTCTCCCCAGCTTCCAATGCTTTCTAATAAATGGTCTACCATCTCTGAGCACTGAACTCAAAATTCTGCTGTCATGCTAGCTCCTGGTGATGACAAGTAAAGTGTCCCTAGATTGTTGGCTAAGGCAGCAGCCCAAACTTCCACAGTTCTGCCAGCTCTTGGTAAGCAGTGTCCAGAATATCACCCACACTTCTTCCCACAGTGCCTGGTATGCAGTGTCCAGAATATCACCCACACTTCTACTCAACCAACTACTTCCAGATGCATAAGTCCCAAGGAAGCAACAAAAACAAGAAAATCCAGAACAGCATGTCTCCTCTATAAATTACTAATATTTTATCTACTTTTGTGAGTATTATAGGGTCTGATGCCTAAGTCATTGATTGTTGTATTTAATAACTTTGCTCTAAAAGCAGAAATCTAATCACAAATAGCCTTTTCAAATTACTTATATTCCTCTATTTTTTTAAAAATACTGCTTTAATTTATTCTTTTAATTTTTTTAGATATATAGCATGTATTTTGATCTCATCCAAGCCTACCACCTTCATCTAATGCCCACCTCAACCCCCTACCCATATCTCCCCTAATTTTATATCCTTTTGTTGTTTTTCATACCCTATGTCAAAATAATGAAGATCATATGTACAAACTATATCCCCAAAGAAAAATGGCCCCCTTTCCCTCAACAACCATCAACTGCCAATAGCTTCTCAGCTGGCCATGCAGTCTTGGGATCCTCTCCATGATCCATGATACAATTATGAGTGACTTGATCTTATGCAGGTCTTATGTCCACAACTACAGATGTTGTAAATTGATGTGTGCATCAGTAAAGTCGCATGCCACAGATCTCCTCCCCACATTCCTATTTTTATAGTCTTGCTGCCCACTTTTCTGAGATATTCCCTGAGGCTTAGAATGGGGTAGGTTGATATAGATGACTTGTCTCCAGCTGAGCACTCATTGTCAATTCATCTCAGCTCTTTGTCCAATTATGAGTCTCTTCACTAGCCACTACCTGTTGAAAAAATAAGGTTCTCTGACCAAGGTTCAGAGCAGCATAAATCTCTATTAAGAAAGTAGCTTGACAAAGTACCATTTATTAAAACATCAGTAGAGTTCTCCCTATGTCCTATGATTTCCTCAGGCAAGACTGTTTGACCACATTTACAGTACCAGACATGAATTATTCCTCTGAAGTAGGACTCAAGTCCAGTCATAAAGCAGTTGGTTACCCTCACAAACATCACACCACTACTACACCAGTAGGCACAATTAGTATGACAGGTTGGTGTTGCAGCATAGATGGCCCAGCCCTGGGTAAGATGTTGATGTTCTTTTCTTCCTCAGCAGCCTGCAGAGGGTTTTCCAGCATCAAGAAGCTGACAGCTTCCTGGTCAGTTTGATATTGATCTCCAAATGTACGACAACCGAAGTGTGTAGTTTCTTCAGTAACAAGGTTTTACCATGGAGTTATAGAGTTATGGAGAGCAACAAAGATCAATGACAGTAGGCTACATTGTTTTGTTATCTCTGCTGCCTCCCTGAAAAAGATTTTAGGAAGATATCCTGTGCCTAGCAGTGATATTTTCATTATATAAGCTGTGTTCCCAGGAGCAGTATTGTCCATCCATGCAGGATACCTTTGATTAAACTCCCCTTTAGTGTACAAAAGTTTTTAATTATCTTACAGACTAGTGGATTTCCACAATTCTTCTCCATACATCCATAGCTTTGATTAACTTTCTCTCTGCCCCTGCTTTCCTTTAGACCTCCAGCCCCAACCTCACTTGAACCTTTAACTGGGAGAATCCCTCCCCTGTTCTTTCATGTCACCTGTGTCCTCTGATCCCCTCCAAGCATATTTTTACTTGTATTGCAATATTCTATGTTTCGGTATACATTTTTGGACTGTATGCTCCTAACTTAGTCTACTTTTATTTGTTATAAGATTATTTCACATAACAAAAAAAATCCTCTAAAAAAAAATAACCCAATCTTTGGGAACAAAGATACTTTGTTTATACACTAGGATCAGGTCTCACCTAGTCCACTGATGCCTCATTCCATTCACACTGCTAGAATCAACCGATGGGCTGGTAATGCAGCTCAGTTGTCTAGCATGCATTATACCTTAGCTTTGACTCCTAGCACTCCATGAGATGAGTGTTTATGGTACACCTCAATAATCCCAGGACTCAGGAGGTGAGGGAAAGACCAGAAATTAAAAAAAAAAACTGCAAAAATTCCTCAAAGTTCTAAAAGTTGTAAGAAATAAATCTTACAAGTACCCACAGATTTGAGGAATCTTACTATGCCCATAATCTAATCATCCCTCACTGCTACTCCATACTGTCACCTTAGGGATTAGAATTTCAACATAAATGTGGAAAAACACAAACATTTAAACCATAGCAATGAATCGCTAGGGATTGAATACTTGGGTCCCTTTATACAGTCTATCAAGTGTGAATGTTTTCTCTTTGGTAGCATCCTAGGCCACTGCTGTGAATTGGATCCAGTAAGAAATTTCTAATAAGAGAAAACTAAAAGTCCTAGATCTCCTAGAAGATGAAGAGTTAAAAAAAAAGAGCAACTTCCATGGAAATATGAAATTTTAGAGTTCTTATATTAATAGCAACATTCTGTGAACAGTTGGATTTTGGAATTTGTTTCCAAAGTTGGATCCAGGAATTTGTTTGTACATATTCTACAATTTTATAAATATGTGTGTATGTATATGATCATATATAATTTATATATGATTTCTAAACATTTATATTTATGATTTCTAAATAGACAAAGCATATATATTTATATATTTATATTTGATTTATATATTTCTATATATAATTATATATATGCTTATATAATATGATTTCTGAATATATATATATTATATATATATGATTTCTGAAAAGACCCAGGCTGAGTAGTTGAAGATGAGGTATATACAGAACTCCCATGAATGTGACAGAAAATGATAATGAGTAGTTAATTAGAGATCTGTCGTGGCATCATATCTATTCTTTACGTCTACCTTTTTTTAAGTTTCATTTTTTTATTAATTCAATTTATTCATTTATTTTTACATCCCAACAACATTTTCTCCTCCTTTCTTCCTATTCCCTTCCCCACCTCCCCTTGAGCACCACCACCCCCAATTTACTCTTTCTCTGTTTCTATTCAGAAAGGGGAAGGCCTCCCATGGGTATCAACAAAGTATGGCTTATAAAGTTGAGGTAGGATTAAGCTCCTCCCCCTCTATTAAGGCTGGGCAAGGAAACCCAGTATGAGGAATAAGTTCCCAAGAGCCAGTCAAAGCATTAAGGACAATCCCTGCTCCCTCTCTTAGGAGTCCCACAAGTAGATCAAGCCACACAACTGCCACTCACATGTAGAGGTCCTAGGTCGGTCCCATGCAGGCTCCCTGGTTGTTGGTCCAGACTCTGTGAGCTCCTATGAGCTCAAGTTAGTTGTTTCTATGGGTTCCCTTGTGATGTCCTTGACACCCCTGCCTCACATAATCCTCTTTAATAGATTTCTATGCCATGGGGAATCCAGAGCTTTGTGTGTGATCCTACAGTCATAGCAAGAAATAGTTAGAAATTACTAAAAATATGTAGTGATAATGATCATTTTGATAGGCATTATTTTAAAGATAGAAGATATATTTTCAATTCTTTCTGTAAAATTGCATGAGGTTGGAAAAAGTGGAATTACTAATGGTTTTTATTTCCTCTTGTGAGCTTTTCTATATCTTTAAATTAAAGCATTAAATTAATGTCCTTAGGCAGATAAATGTAGCATGAGAAGGGTAATAAAAATATGCCATTTCTACCTTCCTATTTCACCACACAAAGTTCTATTCTGAGAGCAGGGCCACCAAACTTTATTACTCTTTTTATGGCATTAACTAGGTATAAAATATGCAATGAAATACATATTATATAATACATACAGCAGTTCTACTTTTCTGTAACTTTACCCTCATCAGCTTAGCCATCCTCTGAAAACACTGAATGGAAAATTTCACAAATGACCAATTCACAAAGTTTAGATTGCCTGTTCTTCAGAGATGTATGTGGAAATCCTATGCTATTTCATTCCATTCCGCCTCGGCTATGAATACACTACTGTTCAGGGTATCTGTGCTTTGTATACTACCTGCTCCTTAGTCACTCAGTAGCCATCTCAGTCTCCAGATACTTGTCACAACAACACAGTTCTGCATCCAAGAAGCCTTTGTGTTACTTATTAATATCCCTAAAACATGAGCAATGGCACCTGTAGTGGGTAGCCATTCCAGCTTGGTTCTGGAAGTTCCAACTCCCATTGAGACTCTGGCAACTGTCACACCTACGAGGCGGGGCGAGGGGAGGCGCCTGGGGACCCGAGAGCTGGATGGGCCAGCGCTCACTCTGGGCGCTCTCTCGGTGCCAGAACACTGACCGGTGCAGATTGACTGTGCAGAGCTCCGGAGAACACCGCTGGACGGCATTACACCTTCCCCAGACCCTGCGACCTACCCATTACTTAATTTGTGAGTTACGCCATTTAATAAATATCCTTTTAACTACGTGGAGTAGCCAAAAGGTGCCCCAGGCGCCTCCCCTCGCCCCGCCTCGTAGGTGTGACAGTTGCCAGAGTCTCAATGGGGGTTGGAACTTCCAGAACCAAGCTGGAATGGCTACCCACTACAGGCACCAGAAATTTTATCTCAATAATTTTGTTTTAATGTTAGTCATTATTATTATTAATATTTTACTGAGACCAGTTTATGAATTAAATTTTATCATTGGTAGATCTGTGAAGAAAAAAATAGTTTATATTTCGTATATCCACTGTGGTATTAGTATGTATTCCCCCATAAATAACTGATAACTACTTCTACATATTATATTTTTATAATTTTATGTAACCATATACAATGTCTTATTACCAAACATATTATGTAATATTATATGTGTTATAAATTATTTATAATTCTATTTTATTATTGCATTTTATGCAATCACTTTTCTTATGTCAATAATAACCCTTACAAGTTTCAGTATCTTACATATCAAAATACATGTATTTCTAATGACTTGGATAAATAAGTTTGCTTCTATTGGAAAATAAAACTTTAGTTTGGATGAATTGAAATTTTTGCTTTATCTCATATGGACAAAAACTCACTACACAAAATAAATGTGGTCTTCCCTTTAAAATGTTTCAAGACAAATATTTGGCAGTGATGTCTTAATGCTGTATAGACACCAAATTATACAGGGCTCTGTTGGATGGGCCAGAGTACTTGGAATATTTAAGTAAATCAGGGTCAATGTGACCCCTTAAGTCCTCAGTTCTGTAGAAAGTGGCTAGGAAGATTTTGTAAAAAGTCAGGTAAGTGACTATAGACAAAAAGAGAAGTGGATTATGTCAAAACTGAAATTAATCTAACCAGACTGCAGAAGATCACTTGTGACATTGAAAACATGCAAAAGGAGACCTTGTCAGCTTAGTTTATGGCAGTTTCGTTAAATAATTAAAATGACTTACAAGTGATCATATGGCATTAATAGTTTCCAATGTAATTTTTCCATCATCCATTAACTTGTTGATTTTTCCATGAAGTGAAATGTGGTTCAAAAAGCATCCAGAATATCACTGGTAACATCAAGAAACCCAAGGCTCTTTGTCACATGAATGAAACTTGCTTCTGCATCATCATGAAAGTATAAAAAGCTGAAGACTATTAAATAGGTAAAATCCAGAGAGAAGGAAAACAGAACTAAACCTCCTCTGGAGACTGTGTTTAAGTGATCTTAAGACAGTTGTGAACGTGGGGAAGGTACTAGAGTAAAAAGAAAAGAAAGCAAAGGTTTCAGAACTTTGAATAGCTTGTCCCTGCCTGGATCTGAAGTGTCCCTCTGGATCTCATATTTAGAACATTTGGTTTTCAGTTGCTGGCCCTGTTTGGGGAGTCTCCAGAATCTTCCCGTGGCCACTGTCTACTGCCCGCCCCCACCACTTCACCTTCTCATCTATGATGGATTGCAGCTCTCTGAAGCCATAAGGCAAAGTTCACCTTTCCTCCCTGCACTCTGTCAGGCAAGCTTGTCACAGTGATGTGTATATAACTAGTATATAACAAAAACGGGAATCATTTCTTCTCTATTGTGTGCATGAACATGATAACTGATGCCAAATTTGTAATAAAACAATGAAATTCGATGAGCCATTGATTATTGATAGCATTACGTAAATGTAAAATGAATGAATTTTCATTATGTTGTATAAATACAATAAATGGTGAGTTTGAGTGTGGTAGCTGAAAGCAAAGAAAGTAACCGGGATATTTCTTTTCATTTCTGTGATAATGCTGTTCACTAAGCTCACATTTAATAGCATATCTTCTTCCAAGGGCAAAAACTTACTATGCTGTTACCTCACTCTAACTTCCTTTTGTTCCTTCTGTCCCATACAAGACAACCCCATTCCTCTCCATAAAGATGGATATCTGTGACAGGATAAGTCAAGGAGTATCCAGCACCAGATCCCTAGGTCATGGATTTTTCAACTTCTAAGAGAAAAACAAAAGTTCAGGAATGTGTCCCTGCACTGCTCTGGATCAGAGGTTCAAGACGGGGGCCAGTATAAACACTTAGTGAAAACTCACAATATGTCAAGACATCTTAGAGATACAAATGATAAAAAGCACATACAACACATGAATAAAATGCATCTCCTGTCTACAAATGGACCTGTGGTCCAGTGTGTGCACAGGAATGTGTGATAATTCACAGATATTTTGATTAGTTTGGTTTTTTTTAGTTTTAGGCAGTTTCATATAGACAATGACCTTCAGTTCTTCTCACCTTCTACTACTCAGTCTCATCCCCACTCCTTCTCCCACTGAAACTTTCTCTTTCCCAATAAGTCCCCTTCCTACTGTGTGTGTGTGTGTGTGTGTGTGTGTGTGTGTGTGTGTGTGTGTGTGTGTGTGTGTGTTTGTGTCCTACTGAATTTAAATAGTTGCCTGTATGAGCATGAGATGTTATTTACTGGCAACTTATCAGTGCTACAACACTAAACTGAAACCTTTCCCTCCAGGTATCACTAACAATAGCTGCTCACAAATATTCCCAAACACAATTACTTTATATCTAGCAGCCCAGTAAAGATGATCCATAAAATTAAATATCAAGAATATTTAGCCGGGCAGCGATGGCGCATGCCTTTAATCACAGCACTGGGGAGGTAGAGCCAAGTGGATCTCTGTGAATTCTGGGCCAGCCTGGTCTACAGAGCAAGATCCAGGACAGGCACCAAAACTATACAGAGAAACCCTGTCTCAAAAAACCAAAAAAAATAGAGAGAGAATTTTTGCTGTGGTTTCAGCTCAAGTATAATTTACACTAAATAAATAAGTAGTTTTTAAGAATATGGTTCAATTAATTTTTGTAAATATATTCATCCACAAAAACACCACCAAGTGAATACACATAAAATGTTCATCATCCTAGAGGCTTATTTATGGCTTCCCCCCTCCATCTCAATTTAGAAACAACTACTACCTTGATTTCTGTCATGCAATACAGAACAACCCATATTCTCATTAGTCTGAAATACCATTTACTCTGAATAGTTTCTGAATTACCTCCATGTCATTCATGCATCAGCAATTTGTTCCTTTTTTAATTGAGCAGTACCAATTTTATAGTTCACAAATTTTATCATTCGGGCACAAAATGAAATGACTCACGCATTGATGGCTATCTGGGTTATTTTCCTGTTTAAGTTTATTGTGACCAGACCTACAGTGAACATTGATATAGAAATCTTTTCACTTGTAAGTTCTCATTTCTCTTGTATAAGTGAGTAAAAGAAATGCCTAAGTTGTCTAGTAAACTTAGGATTTTTTTATTTTTTAAACTTTTTAATTAAAAATTCATACAGTGGCCGGGCGGTGGTGGTGCACGCCTTTAATCCCAGCACTCGGGAGGCAGAGCCAGGTGGATCTCTGTGAGTTCGAGGCCAGCCTGGGCTACAGAGTGAGACCCAGGACAGGCGCAAAGCTACACAGAGAAACCCTGTCTCGAAAAACCAAAAAAAAAAAAAAAAAATTCATACAGTGTATTCTGATGACATTTTCCCCTCCCCTCTATCTACTCCCAGGACCTCCCTACCTTTCCAAACATCCAACTCCATGCCTTCTTTCTCGCTTTCTTTAGAAAAACAAGTAAGTTTTTAAAAGCAAACAAAAAATAAAAATAAATTAATTAAAAATTTAAAACAGGAAGTGAGTTCCAGGAAAGGCGCAAAGCTACACAGAGAAAACCTGTCTCGAAAAACCAAACAAAAAAAAAAAGAAAGAAAGAAAGAAAACACAAAAAAAAAATAAAAGCACAAAATTGGAAACTATAATATATGTTCAAAAGATCAGTGACTTAAATTTTTATGTTATAAGAAATTACTCCTCTGTCCACCATACCTAAGTTTTAGTTGTCCCATATCCCAGGCCACAGCACTCAGAGTTTTTGAAATTTTACCCACTCTACTGAGTAGAGCAACCTCTACTCTCAAAACTCTCAAAGTGTTTTCCAACGCTGATGAGACTGGTCACTTTCCCATGAGCCTCCTGGCTAGTTGTATGTTTTCTCTTGTGAAATAGCTCTTTTTGCTCTGCCTTTCCATATTTTAAAGTTGGTTTATCTTTTATTAGTAGTATTTGGAGTTTTTAAAATATCATTGATTAAGACTTTTATGGATATACATATCTTAATATTTTGCTATGTTTATGGATTTTCCTTTTGTCTATTAACAACATCTTTGATAAATTAGTTTTTATAAAGTAAAGCTATTTTTTTCTTTTATGCTTTTTCTCTTACTTAGGAAGTTTTTGTTGGCCTTATGATGGTGCAGATGTTTTCTAGGGCTTCCTTTTATTGTCTTATAGATTTATTTTTACTTTTTGTTCTGTGACTCTTCCCAAGTTAATTTCTTTTCAGAATCTATTTGCCCTTGAAAATTAAGAAACACTGCCACAGACAGGCAGGCATTTTCACTGACATAAAACAGCATCATGTGCAGTTATAACAACAGGAAGGGATGAGTTAACACCGTTTTCTCTTGACATCAAAACAAGCTAAGGTCAGAAGGTCCTGACCTCTCACCCTGATCATTAAGCTTCTTTCCATGGCAGACCTATGGTGGAACCATGGTTTTCTGGGTAGATTCTTTTTATCACCAGAAACTCCACTTTTAAGCTCTTCATTCCTCAACACTAAGGTTGCCAGGTACAATTCAGGTCAGTGGGTTATATTCGAATTTCAGTAAGAAAGGAGAGACTTAATAAAGTTGATTCTCATGTTATAAGTAACCCTACTTATGCATCATTATATAATGCCTCATTGTATTTTATGACAATATAAATTTAATAATCTTAAATAAAAACAATATTATTAATATTACATTAAATTATTATATTAAATATAACATTGTTATAACACATGCTCCAAATATTCCATGAAATAAATTTATACTAAAAAAACACCCTTGTTACCAAACTGGAATGCAAATGTAACTGTACAACATGTGTTCTTGTCTGCTGTATCTGGGAATTTGTCCTACATCCAACATTATTAAACCCTCTAAATCCTAGGTCATCAATATTTTCTCAGTCAGTCCTTGTCTGTTTTCGAGAAAAAGACCCTTGAAGAAGATACCTTATTTATACACCATTTCAGTAGGCACCTAATTAGCTCATCAACTGTAATTACAATGCCTTTCACCATTTGTTAAAAGCAAAGTAATTTCAAACACAATTTTCATCATATCTTATGCATTCAATTCCTCTTCTTGCTTTTAGGATAAAGTCTAAACTCCTAAACTTGTCGATCATCACTGCTGACTTATCTTGCCAGCTTCTCTCTAAGCAGTCAGGATCTTGCACACTCCATACACTCTTCCACTATGAAGAAACTTTCCATCAAAAAAGTCCAAACTCTGCCCTTTGGTTCTAACATACACACATGAATTTTCTTTCAGCTGATCATATAAATCTCACTAATCCTTCTGGTATGCCTTGGTCTGTTCACTGTCAGATATATTCCTGCTTTGTTCTGATTCAGCTCTCCACAAAATCATGTGGCCTTCATCCTGCACATGGGGATGACTGAACATCTGAGAGTTGACTCTGGACAGAAGAGATTGGTAGTCCTTGCAAGTCACACATATTCATAACTTTGGAGACAAAGACCCTGCAGGCCACAAGAGTCAGACTAGAGCTACCCTCACACTTGAGCAGAGTGGTCAATCAGGGATTATAGGAAGCAGGCATTACAGTGTGAGTAGATAAGATAGCATCAAGATTCAAAGGAAGAATGTAGATAACTTGTTTAAATTATGTGGGCTGCCAGAGTTCTGAACTCCCGACTCAGGTGTAAGCAGACACTATTCTTAATCCCCTTGATAAGAAGACTTTTAGGCTTAGGGAGCTTATGGGGAGCAGTTAAGAATGTGCATTTGTTACTTTTCTCTCTGCTGTGGTCAAATATCAACAAGAAGTAACTTAAGGGAAGAATTTACTCTAGCTCCTGATTGGAGGGTACACTCTATCATGGCAGGGAAGTATGGATGCAAGATTGGCTTTGGGCTGTGGTGGCAAAAGTGTGCAGCTGCCTACTCAGATCTAGTGATGTCAGGAAGCAGAATGCTGGAGCACCGCTGTATTTCTCCTTTATCAGTCCAGGACTCCACCATATGGGATGGCACTGCCTATATTCTGGTTAAGTGTTCTCCCTTTGACTGACTCTTTGGAACTTCTCTCATAGATAGGCCCAAAGATGTGCCTCACTAATGCACTACATGCTTCTTAGTTTAATCAACTAGAAACTGATGATTAGTCATCACAGAAGAGAAATGATGTTTGAATACTCCCTCGGTTTTACCAGATATCAATGCTGCACAACATTCCGGGCCTTGGTCCAGGCATAATGTCACTGCAAACAGAGGTATAAGAATGTGTACCTGTTCATGCCTCCTTCTTGGGATATCCAGAAGAGATTCGACACACTTCTCCCCTAAATTTAGAATTGTAGTGAAATGTAAGGTCAGAATCATTGTTCAAGATTTGGGAACTGGAAAAAAAGATCTGCTTAGTGGATTTATTGGGTCTAGGGGCCCTGGTTCCACTACACTGCGACTCTTGAGTGTGTTTTCAGTGATTAGGATACTTTAAATTCAGTAGAATTGGAGATCAAGTGTTAGAAAGCCAACAGTCATGCAAATGGTTCTTCCCACAGAAGCATAATGAATTTTGTTGGCAGTAGTCTTGATTCTCATGTTATAAATAACCCTACTTATGCATCATTATATAATACCTCATTGTATTTTATGACAATATACTGCCCAATTTTGCATTGTCTCATAACATTCATTTGGAAAATCTAGATATAAATTGTTATATAAATATGTAACTATATATATATATATATATATATTTAAAGTACATAGAATCTACATGTCCTTGTGATTATCCTTTGAACTTGTTTGAACATCTCATGTTTTTCTCAACAATTAATGTATGTGTTTAATGGTTAACTTGATTGCCAACTTCACAGGATCTAGAATCAGCTGGGAGACAAGCTCCTGGGATAGCCTGAGAGAGATTATCCAGATTAGATAGCTTAAGGTAAGAAGACCCACCTTCACTAGACAGGCTGAGTCCTGAACTGAATGAAAAGGCAAAATCAAGTTGAGCGTTAGCATTGGTCTTTCACAACTTCCTGACTACAGGTGCAATGTGACCAGCCACCTGAAGCATTTTTGACCATGATGAACTGCACCTTTGAACTGTGAGCCAAGATCAACCCTTCCTTGAATTGCCTTTGCCCAGGATTTTGTCGCAACAATGAGAAAAGTCACTAATACAGTTTAGTAACTTGTTAATGCATGTATATGTTTTCATGAGTATGGTGATTATTTTTCTTTCTGAAAATTATGCTCCAGTAAACATGATTTAAAATAAACCACAACTTAAAGTAAACCATTTCAGGACATGCAATAAAAGTATACTTGCATAAGGCAATAAAGGCAAGTAGTACTTAATACTTCGTTTTAAAATACACCTTTATAAATTTGTACATTTAAATTATAAATTCTTAAGAGAGAAACATTAAGTATACCACAACACAGATGAAACTGAACAGAGAAGTAATTTTTAGTGAAAATTATACATCTTTGTTAGTCTGAATTAACAGTAAGAACATTAGCCTTGCTCCAGTTCCTTGCTGGGTAATGCTGAAAAATTTTACCATGGGGAATAGAAAGGCCTGGTTTTGTTTTCCTTCACCTGCATGGCTTGGCTATTGACTATGGTGAGTAAACTTTCTTTGCAAAGGCTCAACTCCCATGCTCTCCTTACTTTGAAAGTAGCTTAAGTCATGCCTATAACTTTCAAGTGTCATTCTGACTGACAAAGCATAAAAGAAACAAGACAGCAAGGTTCCTTGCACAAACAAATGGTTGCTAGACCACTGTTCTGAACTTCTAAGAGATGGAGAAATCTGACAGCAGGCAAAAACAAATTTTCTTGCCAAAAGCAAACATCACCATTTTCTGAATACACTTTCTACATAACTCGTCTCCTCACGTTATGCAGTTGTAACATAAATGAACTTGGTGGGAAGCAGAGCCTACAGGGTACACCTGGGCAGAAAAGGTCCTCCAAGAAAAGTAAGCCACTCCCTGTTGGAGAACTACGGAAAGGAAGACCCTAGAACAGCATCCACTTGGCTTATGCTGGCCCATTCCCATCCCACCACCTCAGGGCAGGGAGCAGCTCTGTATAGGGCTCTGCCACGTCAGGTGGTTCTGAAAAGGAATGTTACCCAGGGGAAGGGTTAGGATGGGCAGGGAAGAACTCTCCAGCAGGCTACTTGCTGAATCTTGCTTAGCATCCCCACCCAGTTCAGCACATATGACAGCATTCCCTGGCTCCCGGTACATCATCTTACCCACTCTTAGCAAGTGCAGCTGGCCTTGCTACAGCATACATCCCTAATAGGGTAAAGAAATCTATGGCATGTAACACAAGAGCTTTCCTTGTTCCTTGCAAAACCAGTGAGAAGAAAATGGCACCAAAACCTCGCCATGACATTGGCCTTCTCCATGAAACTTCCTGCAACCCAACAATCAACAATTATCAACCCACAAAACTATTCAGTATCTTGGAACATTTGTTGCTGTCACCTTTATCTGCTTTGTGCAAGGAAGTTCTAATCCTGCTATGATTTCTGGATTTCTAAAACGTGAATTCAGAAGGAAATAATGCCTCTTTCTTCTCCATTTCTGGTCTGGCCTAAATCAAACATGTTCTTGAGTAAATGAAAGTTTAATAATACTTTTACCATACCCCAGCCCCCAATATGAGTACTGTCTTCCCCTGGTATCCATGAGTCTTATGTGTAAATATCTTGCCTGCTCATACCAAGAAAAGTCTTTCTATGAAACAGACTCATTGCACCATGATTACTGTAAACTCAAGCCTCGTGAGACAGAACACAACATAATATTAGTCACACGAAAGGAATTGTTATGCATACATAGGCATCCAAGGACAAAAGAGGCCTAGGGTTCACTGGGAGCAGCTCCACAGGACTCAAAAAAGCTACAGATGGTTGAGTCTCAACTGTGCATGCCCCACTTCCACCGTAACTGAGGGACTCTGGAATGCAATAATCCTGACCCACATATGTCAAGTGCAATAACAATTTTGAAAGAAGGAAGAAGGGAACAAAGTTCATGCTATCCAGGACATACTCCCTGACTCACTCTGCTACATTCCTTTCAAAGGACATAAACAAGTCCTGGTCTATTCCAGGTAGGTCTTATCTATCACTGGCCATTATATTCCCTGAGCATTCTACAGTTGTTCTAGAGAACTTTGAGAAAGAAGGAGATAAATGATCAGACCTAGGCTACCTGGAGACTGCAATTTTTTTATTCCATAAAAATACAAAGAAAAAAACAGAGCTTAGTGAGCTTAGAAAATTCACGACAGGGAGCTTGTATGGCTGATGCAGCAAGAAAAAGGTGGAGGATAATTTTAAATGACCTAAAATCACTATTAACAATACAAAGTAGATCAATCCCTTCCTAAAATCAAGACAATATTTGAAAAATATGTAAGTTATATTTGTCTTGTTTTTACGCCTTTTCTTTTACAAGAATAACTAGAAGCACATTATCCAAACTCACTAAAAAAAGAGGCAAAATCACTTAAGTGGTTACTCTACCAGTGGGGAATTCACGTATTGCTGAGTGTAATAGAAACTGGAATAGCAAAAGGCTGAGCTATCAGGTTTTCTGTTTGGGGACCACTCAGCTCATGTAATTTAAACTAAAGTTGACACTTTAAATGAATTTATTGGTCTCACTTTGTTCCAGGACCAGACAGTAGTCCAGCTCACACACATGGACATCTTTGGGATTATATTACTTATTCCAAAGGGACATATTAATATCACATTTTTTTCTTAGATGGTGATCTTCCCAAGGCCACTTCTTTGATTTGATGTCATGTTGTAATTTGAAACTGAAATTTCCTCTTAAGTTACCTGGGGAATCAAGTACATTTTAACAGAAAAAATGGCATTCAGAAAATGCACTGTGGCCTTCAGGGTGAGAATTCTACGGGAAAATTTAGGCTTCAAGCTTCTGCAGACAGCATGTCAAAGTATTCAGTCCTGGAGCAAAACAGTCAGTGCAAGAATAAAGTCTTCCCAAAGCATTAAAAAATTCAGATTAAGACTGTAAGGAAGATGATGAATTTGGAAATATTGGGAGAAAATACCAAAGCCTTTCACATAAAATACTTTATTTTGTTGACCAAGAGATACATGTGTCATCCTATTTTCTAATCAGTAGTGGCTAGGGTCTTCTCTTAACATAGTTGCCATTGTCTAAATATGAATGAACACTTTTCCTGATGCTATTTTAAAAATCTCAGTGAATAAATGATTTAAGATAGTATGAATCCTAGTGGCTATCTGAAAACTGTCTTTTGATACTGGTTCATAAGATAAAGAGTACACACATAAAGTCTAGAGAATAGATGTCATTGGAAGAGAATGTGAGACAAAGGAACATTCTTGGGTAATAAGACTACACTGTAGTGAGAGAAGACATTGGCAAGCACTTTCTCCCAGAAGAGATTCATATCCACAACATTCAAAGAACTCAAAACACAAACACAAAGAATCCTATTTATAAAGGGGCAAATAATAGGTACTTCTCAAAAGAATACACACAAATTTCCAAAGGTATATAAAAAATATATATGATTGATTATTGGGAACATGCAAGTCAAAAGAACACTGAGATACCATTTTTTTTCCTGCTTAGAATAACTGTTATCAAAAAGAAACAAAGCAACAAATGCTAGTGAGGATGTAAATAAAGTTATTCATAGGAATTTGGTTAGTACAGTCACTGTGACAAACAGTACAGAATTTCCTCAGAAACTGCCATGAAAGCTACTATGTAATCCAGCAACCCCACTATTAAATTAACACATTATACCAGGAGTGCTGTTCAAAGAGTGATTTCTAGTGTCTGTTTATCACATAGGACTGTGGTGTATAGCAACTGATTATAGAAGTCAAAGAAGCCATCAAAGAGAATTTGGAATTACCCCACCACGGGGAAAAAAAGTGACCAATATCTGAGATTATTCATTCAATAAGTACCCCAATTATTGTGTCCATATTGTGGACACATCCTACAATGTTATATTTCATCTCATACACATATACAATTATGTGTCGTTTTGAAATAAAATATTTTCAAATATTATAAAAGTAAGTGATAACAATCATTCTAAAAAGGGGAAGAGACGTGATGTACTGTCAACATTCTTGGTGACATGAATGATATTGTGGGTAAACAAAAAAGACTCCCGAGTTAAAAAGTTTATCTGAAGAGTTGCTTACCATATGAAGGCATCTCAAAGAGTATTTGCCAACAACTTCTATGAATAAATTTCTTCAAAAATTAACATCTTATACAGCTAAAAATTACATAAGGAAAAGCAAATTCCTCGATATAGACTACCTATTTAAAATACTATAAAATGAAAATTTTAGAATGAAAGTATTTGGTTTGATGAGATGGCCCATTATTGTGGTAAATTTGCCTGCCCTACAAGTTTGACAACCTTAGTTCAATTCTCAGAACCCATATAAAGTTAAGAGAGAATCGACTCACTAAGTTGTCCTCTGACCTCCATATGTAGTGTGGCACACATGTACACACACACACACACACACACACACACACACACACACACACACTTAGTAATAAATAACTTTTAAAATAGAATAAAAATATGGCATCATTACATGATGTGATGGGCATAGGTTTTTATTAGCAGCAGTGCATGTACTAATGGGGATGTGTCGACTGAATGTTGGACAAATGACATCCAATGGCTCTAGACCATTGGGCACAGCAACAAGACTCAAGCCAGAAAACCCTCCAGTATTTCCTGATTTCCCTTCATCCAAAGCATTTGCCCACAGAAATAGCCCTTATTTCCCTCTGCTGACGACTAAGTGAGCAAATCATGGGTGGCTAATAAGATCAGAATTGAAAGAGACTGTTGGAAGAAAATTCTAGCATCAAAAGGGACATTTTAGTCACCTCCTGGACCTGTCATCTCAAATTCTGAACACATCAAAGGGTCTTAATAATTTCAAAAATTACTCTGACTTCATATCTGGAAGTCTTGCTAAGAAAGCTGTGTTTAGCTGGGCAGTGGTGGTGCATGCCTTAAATCCCAGCACTTGGAAGGCAGAGGCAGGTGGATCTCTGTGAGTTGGAGGCCAGCCTGGTCTACAGAGCGAGATCCAGGACAGGCTCCAAAGCTACACAGAGAAACCTTGTCTCGATAAAAGAAAAAGGAAGCTGTGTTTTCACCACAGTCATACTATTCTTAACAACTTCTATGACCACTGTCTTCTTTTGCAAGACAAAAATAATGTGCATTATAGGAAAATATTGACTGGTCAAAACTTTGGGCACTGTGTGGTGCCTTCTTTTTTATAATTTACACTCAAAAGCCCCAGTGAATTTTCTGAACACCAAAGTTAGAATTAATTGTTCCTCCCTACTAATTTGTTTTTAGTCACCTTGATAGGCTTGTTACATTTCTTTTCCTTCTTAATAAGCAAAAGTTCATATATGAGTCATATTTTTCCACTAATGTCTTGGTAATATTTATTGAACAGATACTAAAAGTCACATCCTAAACTGCTTGTTTGTATTATAATAGCTTCATACCAATTTATGGAGTAAATTCTCCTACAGATGAAATCTTTTACAGATGAAAATGCAAGCTCATGGAAGTAAAATGATTTTCGCAAGGTCGTCTGCTAAGGAGATGATCTGAAATTCAAACCAATATTCACAGCTCCACAGCTTCCTGTTTGCACCATCCATGCTGTCCCCTGTTCCCCCTGATGCTTTCCATGGAGTATATACTTGCTGTCAGTGAGTGGTGCTGTTTATGTACTGTTATCTCACTACCATCCTTATATCAGCTATAAAATATGGATATGGTAATTATAGATGTGGTATATTAGCTAATTTGCTTTAAAATCAAAAATGCAATCTTTAGTGGTACTGAAAGTAATGTGACAAATTGCTAGAACATTCATCACTAGCAGGTGACCTACAAAGTTAATCTACCACATGTGCAAACTTGACTTTCCCTGTGGAGTAAGCTATTCTTCCTTCCTCTCCACAAGCTCCCAATTGTGGTTACTAGTGGGTATGTCAAGCCCCACTACTTAACAATTTACTGTTGGCCTTCATTTGATGACATTTACAACTTTTTAATTTTAAAAAGTCCTTTATTTACAATCATATTCCTTTACCTAATATATAAAAATATTCAAAAATTTCAAAATGCATACTGCCCAGAAACTCTTCTAACTCGAACACTTAAATGGCTCAAATTTTGTTGACGACCAGAGTCACCCTTAGAGGTGACTCATTTGCTTGTAGAGATTAGACATGGTCTTCTTTGGTGTTCTCCATGTGCAGGAAAGAACCTGGGAGTATTTAGCAACAGAACAAGGAAAGGGTGATGTCGCAACACAACTCGCATGCCAACTCCAGCTGGGGCTGGCAGAAAAGCCAAGACTATTAAATGCAGGGGTGTTCTCTCTCCCTCCCTAATGAGCATCTGAGATTAATATAAGCTCTTGAAAGGCTGAGGGTTCACAGATTTCAAAATACAGCCCCCAACATCTTTGAAAGGTGGACTCATAGATTATGTGCAAATAAAATTCTCACATTGTTAAAAGGGACTCTCTGCTTTCTTGATGCAGTACTTAGACAAGGTTGAAAAATTCAAGAAGAGGGATAAATGTGTGCCCTGCTGGGTCCCATGGAACTGCTTGCTTCGCCTGCTTCTAACCTGTATGGGAGACGGTGGCCCTCACTGCACAGACCTTGTGCAAGGAAGCAATCATTGGTGAGGCTCCACATAGGGATATGACTCTGCTCTGTAATAAATCCATCCGGATGATTTCTCTGACCCAACAATCCTGATTGAGACAAGACAACTAAGAGTTTGCCTTCTCACACAGTAGGTAATGAGAGGTAAACAAGAGTTCTACCCCGTCAGATAAGATGATTATAGTCAATTTGTTTGACTGAATTTCATGGAGAAACCCAACTCTGACGTTCTCAAATTGGTAGATAACGGCAATGTTGGGAAATGTATAAAAATCAGTAGCACAAAATGCTGTGAAGTGTGAAATCAAGAGTTATAGAGAAGAAAAGAGCTAATGGAAGGAAGAGCACAGTATTCATCAAGCCTGAAATTTGTGAGCAGTAAGAGTAATAGGATGGGAGCCCGAGTCCCAGAAGAGTATCATGTTCTCATTGCTAAGAGAAAGAGATGTCCTGTCTATTGCCGGTGCTGCATAAGATGGCTCCATTCACAAATCCAGGCAGTTACCATGAATGAAAACACCACAGTTGATCCTGGGCTGAAGTAAACCTGTCAGGAAGGTGATTTTAGCTTCTTTATATCCATTTTTCTCCTAATTTTTTACTGTTGTTTTATTTTAATTTTTAGTGTTATTTCATTTTACTTTAGGTTATCAAAGACAATTGTTTTGGCTAGCAAAAGGGTTTTGCACTTGTTGGAAAATAAAGATAATTTCTTCTACAATTATGAATGACTACCAAGTGCCTAGATCTACCTTAACTGAATCAAGGAAATTCTTACTGTAATTACAACTTTAATACTTGAGAAAAAATGAAATAATTATTTTATGTTCTTTTCTTCTTTTTACTCAATGTTTATTTTGAAATTTTTTAAATTTTTTCAAAAATAATGGAAGCCTTGTATCATGAACATTACATTTTGGCCACCCAAACTCACCAGATGTCAAAATTCTACCACACTGGAAATTATTTTGAAGTCAATAATGTGTCAACACAAAAGACATCAGCACAGTGGTACACACCTGTCATCCAGGCAATCAGGAGGCAGAGGCAGGCAAGTGTCTGTGGTTGATTTTGAGGCCAGTCTGATCTTACATAGCAAGTTCCAAGCCAGCCAAGGCTACATAGAGAGATCCTGTCTCAAAGAAACAAATCAAATAATGATTATTGCTATAGATAATATGTGCCTACATAATACATGATTCTTCTGTGTAGATAAGGACATCATCATCTTTCTACACAATCATAATGTCTGCATAATGTTATTATTCACTTAAGAACTCAACACAATAGCCATTCCATGTGTATTAATAAATACAAAGGTATACAAAGAAATATATATGAGATTAAACACATGTCTAATCCAATACACATTCATATATACACATGTCAGCATACTCACATATTTACAGATTCCACATTGGCAAATGCAACAAACTGGACATTGACAGTATTTGAATCAATGCATCTGTACTGACTTCTTTGTACAGATTATTTTTTCCATCATTACTTCGATGAGCTAATATAACAAACATTTTCATAAAATTTACATTAGGTATTGAAATCAAAGGAGGGCATATGTAAGTTAGATACCATATTTCATATCAGCCTTGAGCATTTGCAAATTTAGGTATTCAGGGGTCCAGGGACCAATCCTCTGCTGGTGCTGGACAGATGAGTCAAGGATTAAGAGTGCTGAATGTCCAAGCACAAGCACCTGAGTTCAGATTCCCATGCAAATGTAATAAGCTGAGTGTTCTGCAAACACCTGTAACTCCAGCACAGATGGATCCAATGCCCTTTTCTGGCCTCTCCATGCACACACTCTCATAGATAGATAGATAGATAGATAGATAGATAGATAGATAGATAGATAGATAGATAGATAGATAGATAGAGATAGATAGATTATAGATAGATAATCTTACAGAAGTAATGGAATATGAATTCTCTTTCACAAGATCTAATCAGCATTTGTTTATATTGGAGTAAATCTACAATAGTAAGAAAAGTATTCCATGCCTCATCTGAATTGGATAGTTGGTACTTCTGACCATAATCAAATAGAAGGGTTAAAAGAAATTATAGTATAAACCACCCTGCATAATTTTCTAAAAAAAAAAATTCTAAAAACCTAACTAACAACCACATTATCTTGATTGAGCTATAATTTCTCAGGCATGAGAAGCCACCATATTCATGTGCCTATAATTAGAATTATTTGCTTAAACCACCAGTGCCTGATCTTTTGAAAACCATGACCACAATAACCACTCATGGTCAGTTTCAGCAAGCAGAGACCAATATGACCATTCCTGAAAGGCAGAAACCAGAAAGCTCTACCATGGCTCTAATAACTGGACTTCTCTCTGTACAGTGCTTCCCCCTACAAGCCCAAGTCTTTCATTGTTCTTCATGCAGATGTCTTGCAATGAGCTGGTGCTTCTTATTAGCCTTTCTTTGGCTGTGGCACTAAGTGGTGGAGTACATGCTGAGTTTACTTGAGGCTTGGGTTTAATTTCCATCACCACTAAAAAGAAAAAGTAAATGATTAGAAAGCAACAGTTAGAATCATCTGCCTTCATTTTAAATCAGGTTACTTAGGATGCACATATGGCTTGGTACTAGTCCAGTTTGCTTTTAATTGTTGTCATACATTGTTAGGACTTTGCTGGTTAGTTTTTGTCAACTTGACACAAACCTAGACCTATCCCAGAAGAAAGAATATTAACTGAGAAAATGCCTCTGTAAGATTCGCCTTTTGGTAAGCCTATAGGCTATTTTCTTGATTCATGCTTGATGTGGAAGTACTGCAGGTTCCCGCTTTGAGTTCCTACCCAAGCTTTCATTCATGATAGACTACAACTATAGGCTGAAATAAACCCTTTCTTTCCCAAGTTGCTCTTGGTTATGGTATTTGTCACAGAAATGAAAACCCTAAGACAATAACCAAAAGAAACTTGGGAAGGAAAGGATTGATTTGGCTTACAAGTCTCAGTCATGGTTCAATATCAAAGGAAGCCAGGGCAGGAACTCCAGCAGGAACCTAGAGACAGGAACTGAAGGAGAGGCCCTAGAGCAGTGGTTCTCAACCTTCCTAATGTTGCGACCCTTGAATACAGCTCCTCATGTTGTGGTGACCTCTAACCATAAGATTATTTTGTTTCTAATTCATAACTGTAATTTAATACTCTTATGAGTCATAATGTAAATATTTTTGGAGATGCATATTTGGCAAAACATGTCATCTCAAACATGTTGGGATCCACTGGCATAGAGGAATGTTGTTTTCTTGCTTGATACCAGTGGCTTGCTCAGTCTGTTTTCTTATATTAACTGGAACCACCTGCCCAGGGGTATCACTGCCCATAGTGAAATGGGCCCTCTCACATCGATCAATAATCAAGTAAATGACCACAGACCAATCCGATAGAGGCCATTTTTCAATAGAGGTTTCCTCTTCCCAGGTGACCCTAATTGACAAGCCTATCCATAGTTCCAGGCATTCATTCTGAATATTGGGACATGCTCTTTACAGAGAGAAGGGAAATGCTGTATAACAAATAAATCAGGCACTGTGTTCATTAGCTTTCTCATTGCTTTGATAAAATACCTGGGGGAAAAAGAAGATTTGGTTGGGCTCACAGTTTCAAAGTTTCAGTCTAAAGTCAACCAGATCCAATTTAGGGTAACTTGAGGGAAAACAGAATTTGGTAAAGGAATATATGCTATAGGAAACTTGCTCATGTTATGGTAGAGAGAGAGAGAGAGAGAGAGAGAGAGAGAGAGAGAGAGAGAGAGAGAGAGAGAGAGAGAGAGAATAAGAAGAGACAAGAACAAGAACCAAAATGTATTCTTCAAAGGCATGCCCTAGCAACACAATTTTTCCTACTAGCTTCACTCTTCACCACAACTGCCAGTGGTCTGTCACCACAACTGCCAGTGGTCTGTATAAATTTTGAATATATCCTTGGTTTAAACCATTTATTAGATGAGAGCCCTCATGATCTAAGGATTCTTGGAAACATATTGTGGACATACCCAAAGGTATGCTTTACTAATCTCTTAGGCATCACATTAGTTCATTTGTATTGTGATAAGACACCGTGACCAAGGCAACTTAGAAAACAAAGAGTTTATTTCAGATTATGGTTCCAGGGAGTTAGAGTTCACGATGGGGGAGTGGAGGCATGAGAACTGGAATACCAGCTGAAAGCACACAGCTGAACTCTAAGTAAGAAGCAGAGACGGCAATGGGAATGACAAATGGCGTTGACACCTCAAAGCCCACCTCCAGTGACGTCAATCCCCCAAGGCCACATGCCCTGCGCTTCTCAAACAGCACCAACAACAAGGAACCAAGTGTTCAGATGCTAGAGACGATGGGGTCATCTCATGGAAACCAACACACACATCTCTAAACACGAACAAGGTGATAATCAAACACACTAAATCCCCCCAAATCCTTATTTTATTATATTAAATTATGAAGTATAATACATCATTCCCTGAACTGCATAGTGATATGTGGTGTTATGTACCGAGTGTCATAAGTGAAAGTGAGAGTACTTCAAACCACTGCCAAGTTATTGAAGCTCAGATTGAAATGTTCATTGTATTATAATTCCTTATAAGAAGTTTGTCTCATTTTTTTCCTGTTTGGAACAATTATGTATCATTTTAGGTTTTGTTTACTATAGTAAATGTAACGAGCTTACACAAAAGATAATATGATTTAATCTTGGTAGCTAGAAGATCTTAATTTTAAATGGAGAAATGTTAAGAAATCACTGTATATAATATTTTATCAAAATTATAAACTTACATACATATGTTCCATATTGCAAATGAAGAAATAACTGCATGGATGTCCAGATATGGTGGCTTTCAATGGTAACATATAACTAAAATTAAATCCCAGATACATTAATATTGAGAATTACTATAATACCTAGCAGATAGTCTCATTGTATTTTTTGTTGTCATTAATGAATCTGTTTGCTTTCTACTCCATCATCACTAAACTTGAAAAAAAATTAATGTCCAGACCATCACTCCCACAGCATTTGACTCTGCAAGATCCATAGGAAAAGAAATTCCTTCAACAAAATGAGCTGTAGTTGACAAAAGGAATAAAGTAGCCCATACATGGGCCTCACAAAAGCTTCAGAGTCAATGTGTCACTTATGCTGAGTCACGCAGTATACGAACCAATGAAGGACAAAGTTTGAACAACAAATCCTTCTTGTATTCCTAGAAATGCCAGGAGCCTGTTACGATAAAAGTAGAGGAGAAGAGGGGAGGGACAACAGTAGTGAGTGTGATCTCAGTTGACTTGACACACCTCTGCATGTGTCTGAGGGCATTTGCAGAAAGCTCTAGCTGAAGAGGAGAGACCCACATTGAACATGGGTAGCAGAACCCAGTGGACTAAGGTCCTAGACTGAATACACGGAAGAAAGCAAGTGAAACACTAGTTAGTATTCCTTGCTCTCTGATTCTTGAATTAAGACGCAATGTGACCAGCCACCTCACTCCTGCTTCTTGTTTCTTCCCTGCTGTGGTGGGATGTCTTCTACAAAAACATATGCTGAAATCCTTTGTGGCTAGGTAGTCAAGCATTTATTGTTGTTACAACAATAAGAAAAGTAAGTAATACTTCCACGCTGTAAAATAGTTTCTAAGTCATGTTAAATATTTTCTACTTTATCCAGTAGAAAAGTGACAACTATTAGAGTTTAGTGATTTAGAGATACAGTCGGATGCTTTCTATGCCAGATTTTAGGGAAGAGCTGAGGCACAACAGATGTTGGAAGCAGGAAGCCACTTTGGTTTCTGTCTCAATGCTCTATTGGATGAACTCCAAGCCTAGAGGTGCTGAAAGAAATAAGGAAGAAAGTCCTGACTTGAAAAAACTTTTGAGAGGAAGAATTACAAAGAATTATACCAGTCATATGCGGGGGTGCTAACCCAAAAAAAAACCAGAAGGGATTTTTTTTTTCTGAAATATTAAGTTCTTTTAAAAAAAAAAAAAAGGTATTTTTGTTGTGATCTACATTCACGTGTATGAATCCTAAAGCAAATCACAGTCATTGCTTTTCTAAGACCCCACCTCCATGAATCCACTAGCTCATCTCTAGTGCTCCAATTATAGAGATTTTTACTGAGAATGGATTGCAATTACAGCCTGGAGAGAGAATAATAATCAAGAGTTAAATTAACCTTCAGGAATAAAAGTCCAGGTGGTGTTAGGAAAATGTGAGTCACATCTAGAAGCAAGCCGTCTGACCCCAACAAGATAAAAGAACTCTTAGGTGGGTGGCAATGTTGACAGATGTTAAGAAAGGAACAGCTGGAGTCATCCGCCCATCGTCTCATCAGCATATTGAAGAAATCACAGCAGGACAGAGTGAACCTCATGCAGTACATCTGAGCAGTGACAGAGGACACCCCCAGACTCCCTCACACACTTTCTTGAATACTGTTTACTCTTTCGGTGATTTGTGTGCCCATTTTCTTCCAGCAGCCACCCTCTGGCACTATTATTTGACAGATGTGTGAAACTCAGACTTAAACAGCTGAGCTTTCCCTTAAAGCCCTGATACTCTTATTTGAATAACTGCCTTGGAAGGTTCATGGAACCCATTTGGCCACAGGCCTCTCAGGAATTGGCAAGTACTAACTAAGTAAGGATTTCTTGCCCCAGTAAAGAAAGCCTAGCACCTCGGGTCTCCATGGAGGCAAAGTAAGATTCAATACCAGAGCTTCTCTGCAAATCCATGCTATTGCTCACATATGACTGACCATGAAAATTGCCTCAAAACTTGCGTCTAGAAAACCCGATCTAAGTCAGCTTTATTAGCATCACTTTCAAACATTCCCCCGTATTGGTCCCTTTCTTTGTTATTATAATGAAACATCTAAAACAGGCTGTTTATTTTACTCACAGTTTGGAGATTCAAAAGAAGAGTATAAGCATCAGCTGGATTCTTGTGAGAACCTTGCAGCCAATGGTGTCACAATGACCAGAGCAGATGCTGAAGGGAGAAATCACATGAAGAATAAAACCACAAGAAGCTGAATCCCACAACCTTTAACACAAATTTCTAAATGATCTTATAATAAAAATCCTGGAGCCAGATATTGGGATAAATGCTGACAGATCAGAGAGACAAAGGAACAAGCCACAGCTACTTCTCACCTCGCCAACTCCACGAATCTTCTCACTGAATGTCTCTGAGTCCTCAGCCGAAAGAAGTCCAGCTGAAGGGCTCCTGTCTCCTCAGGTCTTATATACCTTTCTCTGCCCAGCCATTCCACCTCCTTCCTAGTACTGGGATTAAAGGCATGTGTGCTTCCCAAATACTGGAAACAAAGGCATGAGATCTCAAGTGCTGGGATTAAAGGTGTGTGATTCCCAAGTACTGGGATTAAAGGTATGTGCCACCACTGCCTGGCCTTTATGTTTAATCTACTAGTTTGTTCTGTCCTCTGATCTTCAGGCAAATTTTATTAGAGTACAGCAAAATATCACCACAGCAACCCCTTCAGAGGGCATGTCTCCAATGATCTAAGGACCCCACCCATAAGCTCCACCTCCTAAAGATCCAGCACCTCCCACTTCCCCAATGAGGACCTAGCTTTCAACTCATGATCTCTGGGGTGAGGATAGGGGGGACACATTCAAACCAAACTGCAATCACGACAGCCCCTTTCCTTATTTTATAGTGACATAGAAAGTTCACAGACAACTTGTTCGTGACACAGAAAAGGACAATGTTGATTTTGAAGAGGCAACTTACAGAGTCTCTGTATTCCAAAATATCATGGCTGGGTTTTTGTTTATTTGTTTTACTGGGGAAATGCATACCCACAATTGTGTATGTTTGCTTGTTTGTTTGTTTGTTTTTCAAGAAAACATCAGATAAGAGCTTTAGATGGCCAAGAACATTAGTTGTCTTATTCACATGGATCTCTGTCTTGCATTTCTGCTTCACACTTTAATGACTACAGGCCATAAAGGGTTCCTGTTTTCTTACTATTTGTTCTCTGAATGACCTCCATGCTGTACTATCGCTTCGTTCAGCTGGTATCAGCACTTTCAAAAACTGTACTTTGTCTTTTGGCTTAGAGGTGCTATCTTCACAGGTTCTGACCCAGTTCACTCTAAAATATGTGTCTACCAAGGATGATGCAGAGCTTTGCAGAGGCCTGTCTGAACTTGAAATGTACCAAGCTCTATGGCCAGCTACCACACCAGAGAAGACAGCTATTAGCCTTAATGAAAGTTGTGGGTAACAGACCAAAGAAGCTCCCCGGGTCTAATCTCTACTTTCTGGGTCTGCTCAAGGTTACATCTGGTTTTGGTGCCAGGTTTGAGATTAGCATCAGGGTATCCAGACTCTCAGTCTACTCTCTTTAATATCCAACAAGAATTTTTTTTTCTCCTTCTATTCAAAGAGGCCCTTCAAGTTTCTGCCTGTGACACTGGTGGTTTTACCACTCCCTTTATGGGAAAGAGAGATGGAAACCTTCCAGGTGAGTCACAGTTTATCTTTTCATTTAGCAAATACCTAGAGGGGCAGAAGTTGGAAATGTCCATTTCATAGCATGCTGACCAGTGAATGACCTAATATACAAATTCCCAGCAAGGAATGGAATATTAGAAGGCATACATACTTGAGATTATAAAATGGAAACTGTTTATATAGCATTGCAGTTACCTGAGCAACAGAATTTTTTATTGTAAAAACAAGAACACTATATTGTTTTCTTTATGACTGAAATATCTCAAAAATAAATTAATAAGCATTAACTAATTTAAATAATTTTATTATATTTTTATGGTGTTTTCCCTGCATGTATATCTGTGTAAGGGTGTCAGATCCTCTGGATTGGAGTTACAGACAGATGTGAGCTGCCATGTGGGTGCTGAGAATTGAATTTGGGTCTTCTGGAAGAGCAGTCAGTGCTCTTAACCACTAAGCCATCTCTCCAGCCCCTTAAATATTTATATTATTCCAAGTACTAATAGTTTCTGGACTTTGAACAATTATTTTATTAATAACAAAGTTATTATACATAATAACAATCAAAATAAATAATACTTTTTATTCTTTAAGTAAATTTGATAGAAAGTAAAATATTACATTTAAATTTTGGCAGATTTTTAATTAATAGAATCAGGGTTCAGGAAAGAAAACAGCATATTATTAGTCATAGATTATTATGAGAACATATTTGTAGAGCTCTCGAATTATTTTTTGAAAAGCTAAATATTAAAATTAATAGATTGAGTAATGGCAAGGAGTGATGGTTCATTGGATAAAGTACTTAGCATGTAAGTGTGCATACCTAAGCTAAGGTCCCCAGAACAGACATGAGAACAAATAAGGTAGTGGAAGTCTTTCAAGTCCTTTTATGGTGAGATGGGAAATGGAGACAGAAAGATCCTTAAAAGCCTGCATGCCAGCATACATAACAGTGAACAAGGGACCCTGTCTCAAACAAGATACAAGGTGAGGACTGACACAAGAGGAGGTTCTCTGTGTGCATGTGTTGGCATGTGCACACCTGTACTCACATATACACATAAGAACACATGCACACATGTGCACACAAAAAGCCTGAGTAAAGTACATTGACCTCATCTCTGTGGGCAAGCATTACTTATTAGTTAAAACTACTTTGAGACTTCATCTTACCCCAGTCAAAATAGCTAAGATTAAGGAATGACTATAACAAAAGGCTGATCCTCCTCAAACAAAGAACCATTTATTCCTCCTGATAGCATACTCTAGACCATCAGTTTTCTTCTGATCTTTAGACTAGACAAAAATATCAACTCTTTCTGGGCCTCATTCTTACAGATTGTAGATGCTGAACATTGCCAGTTTCAATAATCATGAGGCAAATTCCTTATAATTCTTTTTGTGCACATATGTATGCACATACACACACATACATGCTGTTGGATGTATTTCTCTGAAGAATTCTAATACAAGCACTTATTGTGTGCTAAGAATTATAAATTTCATGACAGAGACACAAGAAATGTATTATCCTATCCATTTTAAAGATAAAAAAGTACAACCAAGGTAAGTTTTAATGTCTTAGTCCAAGGACTATGTGATAAAGACTATGTCCACGGTTCAAATACAAGCCTATATTACTCTCAAAGCCTACATCCAACATTTACTTTCCTATCTCCCAAAACACTCACACTTTGGTAATGCAGTGGACTGGTCAGAAGTGAAGACTTCGTCAATACACCAGAAGCATGCTGGGCTCCAGACACTTATTCTTGGGCCTGACTGACTTCTTTCTTGAATAGGACTGTGCTAAACAGAGACCACATCCCAGAATTCTGTATTTCTGCTCATCCTTCAACAACTATATATATATATATATATATATATATATATATATATATATATATATATATATATAGTTACTGTCCAGTTCTTGATCTGCACTTGCTCCTGGCTCTTCAGTGCCTCTATTGAGGCAAGTCAAGGTTTCCATTTAGTAACCAGAAACTTTGCAAAGCACCTCCTTGGTGTGTGACATGGTGCACTGACGTGTTTCCATATACTAGATCTCAATGGGCTTGACGGTACACTGATATTTATGGTAAGTTACACATACAATGGGGGAGGAAAGATTATTTCACTATGCTTATTTCACTATGCAGAGGTCTCATTCTGAAGAACTGTCTTTAAAGTCAAGGAGGTGGATGTCTGCATCAGAGATGGAGTGGGGAATGGAGCTGAGAATGATGCTCACGTCATTCCCCAGTTCTCTCAACTTGGCTATTTTTAAGTCAAATGACTTGAAATGTGTCAAGTATTCTTGTTTTAATTAAGAATAATGGCCATAGACACTGGGAAGTTTGGGGAGGTTATGTCTGCTTGTTTGCTTGCTTGCTTGCTCATTTGAGGGGTTTTTATTGTTTTATTTTAACTAAGCCATGTTTTCAGCTCTTTAAGCACAATTAAATACATCCAATTAAATGCATCCAGAAGCTTTTGTTCAATCACAAAACATTTTTCATCATCATAATGGACAGTCCAATTTTTCCTTTGTTCAGATTTTTAATACTTACAGACATATGCATACATGTTCGGCACGTGCATATCCTTGTGAGATAATGTAGGCACCATGCACATTTGTGATTGTTATGTGTGTATGTCATGTGTGAAAATGTTTGTCTCAATGTGATTTGAATGGAAAGTTCTGTGTAGTTTACAGATAAATGCCATAACTGTGTTTCTATTTCAAGAGTATTCATATAGAACAACAGCACCATCACTGGGACTTCAAATAACAGAAAAGACAATGGAGAGGGTTTACAAGGCAATAGTGATGTGCTATAAGTGGAGGCTTAGACAAGGAAAAATATTGCATACCATAGAACTGTGAGGAAACTGTCCTGTAGAATTCACCATCTTGCAAAACACGCAGCGATGACTAGAGAGATACTCGGGGGTTATTCACAGTAGACTGGAGGTTGAGGTTTAAGCTTTCTATGTGAAAGATATAATTAGCTTAACACTACTGAGAGTATAAAGTGGTGCAGCCACCATAGAAATCAGTATAAAATTATTTTTTAAAAAAAAAAAGCCAGTAGAATTACAATCACCATCTGACCCAGCTATAACACTCCAGCACATATCTGCAAAGGACTCTATCCTACCACAGAGACACAGTCATGTTCATCGCTGCTATGTTGACAGTAGCAAAGAAATGGGATAGATCTAAATGTCCAACAGGCAATAAATGGATTTTCAAAGGTGGTTTGTATGCACTGTTAAATTTTATTCATCTACAAAGAAAAATAAAATTATGACATTTGCAGGAAAATGGATAAAACTGGAAATTATTATGTTAAGTGAGGTAACAGACTCACAAAGACAAAATCCCCATGTTTTCTCTCATTTTCATAAAACCAGAAAGTGGAATAAGGAATATTAAGAGAAGGGAAGATGTGGTGGGGAGAAGCAGAGGGGGAAAAATAGAGAGAATACTATAGGGGGAAATGGGGCTATCAGGACGAGGGTGTGTGTGTGTGTGTGTGTGTGTGTGTGTGTGTGTGTGTGTGTATGAAATAGGGGGACTTGTGCATATGAAAATACCACCGTGAAACCTATTACTTTGTATGCTAATTTTTTTAAATTACAAAAAAGAAAAAAAGACCACGAGCACTTTTTCAAGAACAATATTGTAAGAAATGTGTTTTAGGAACATTAGTGTCATTTTCATAAGTAGAAAAGAGATGAGCCAGGCTTCCTGACATCCAAAACTTCACAGATGCATGAAGACATTGGACTCTGCTCATCCTTACTCAGTCAGCAGGCTTGTACATGGAAAGAAAAGTGAGGGCTGCTGATACCATCCACAAATTCATGACAGAATGAAAAATTTAAGACTATAAATATAGAAAGAGAAGAAGAGATGCTACAAGCACTAAAAGGTAGATTAGTGTGGTTTTATGTAAGAGATATGAGGGAAATCATTAGGATATTACCAATTTGCCTCCTACCTCAGTGTTTTCACACATAACAGTTTTGACCTAATTTGCTCCATGTTTCCAATTCCAAATAGCTAAACATTTGGTGATGCTGTAAACAGAACTGAATAACAAATCTGTAGCACCAGGCAACTGAAGAACAGGTAAGCTCAGTTATAGACAGGCCATATTTGAGCAGAAGACAGAGTATTCAAATGCAAATACATAGAACTCAGCTGCACCTACCTATGGAGACGCTGAAGGAAAAGGAAGATCTGGGTCGATATATAAGCTGACAGTATTTTGTAGCATGTGTTCATCTTCCAGTTATTAAAAATTCACTGTAGGGTACATATCAACTGCATTTGATAATTTTCATCAAAGTTTTTATTTTTACTCTTGTCCAAATAAACTAAAAGTTCCTATTTGCTTCAAAGTTGTATTTTTGAAAAATAGAAAGAAAAAAAATAGAGTTTGAAATGTAAGCAATGTCTCCTAATCTAAAGCAAAGCACTCCTCCACTGATGAAGCTGATGACTAGTGTCAACAATTTTACTGTAAAACATGATAATAAAACTGAATTTTGCTTAGAGAGGATGGCAGCTTAGCTTTCCTCCAGAGATCAAGAGCACTGCAGTGTCTTCTTCAATGGTGAGAGTTTTTCAGAAGACCCAACACTCTAATGATTGTTTCTATTGGAAGGCCCCACTAAAGGTAACCACGAGGAATGGCAACATCACAGCACCTATTGCTGAAGTCACCACATATTTGAAATCAGAAATGATCTGGAAGCTTCATCCCTACCGGCTAGTTTTCATAGTGCTAGAAATTACAATGTATGCTACTAGAGTAGAAAAGCAGTCATTAATCATACCTGTATGTGAACCCCACAAACTTCAACAATGACTGGCCCGGCAAGAGACGTCCACTGTTGTGATAGTGGCACAAACATCATGGGAGTAACCAACCACTTTCTAGCTGGATTTAAGTACTGCTTCACAAGATGAAACCCATGCCAATCACCATTATTGGACCAAGATAATGTGGCTAAATAGATCATAGAATATAGTATAGAAATTACCACTGTTTTTTCCTAAATGGATACAGTCCTAAACCAACTCCTAATAGCTTGTCTATATCCATAGGTCAATACATCTTTCAACCCTACTCCTAGAAGCTTGTATTTGCAGGCAAATAGTAATTAACACAAAGACCCACGAACTAGCCAAGATGCAAATAATATGAGGGTGAAGACTGTCCAGCCCTAAAAGGAACACAGATACTGTTCCTTTTAGGAACAACACCTCCCGCTAAGGCCCATGAACCTTTGTGAGAAAGGAGGCTGGAAAATAAGAGCCAGAGAACACAGATGACTACAAGAAAACACTGTCTTCTGGAAACAGTAGGGCAAATGCACAGATAAACCCACAGTGATTGTGACAGCATGCACATTACCTGTGAAAGCCCAAGCCAGATCAAATCCCATCATGGAGAAGGAAGTGGGACACACAATCCATACCTGTCCATGGAGCTACTGACAATGTTTAGCTGAAAAGGAGAGAGACAGTTTTAGCTAAGAGTGTAACCTTTAGTTATGTCAACCACGTTCCCATGAGACCACGCATGCAAGAATATTGGGGCAGCACAAATTGACTTTGGAGGCTTTAAAAAGGTGTAGGGTTCACATAGTCGGGTGAGAAGAAGAGGAAGTAGGTCTAGGAAGAATTGGGGAAGAGGAGATGAATATAACCCAGACACCTTGTACAAAAATGCTCAAAGAGCAAATAAAATATTCTAAAAGCCCCATTGAGTCAGTAGTTGATGATGGAAAAAAGGTGCTCTCTCTCTCCTCCTCTTTCTCTCTCTCTATCTCTCTCTCTCTCCTTCCCTCTCTCCCCTTCCTCTTTTACCCCTTTCCTCTCACAGAATTATATGAGTATTATATATATATATATATATATATATACATACATACATATATGCATGCATATATATGTGTATATGTATATATACATGCTCTAAGCATGCCAGATAATTATCTCAGAAAAGATTCATTACACACTGGTTATAAACTTTAAACCATTTAACTGCTGTTGTTATTTATGTATATAAATATCTTGTATACTAAATTTATATTTTATTTATAACTTGATTTTTTTTAATTTCCACTATGGTCCTTTTATGCTTTTTTTTTTTTTTTAACTTTTGGCTAAGGAGAATCATTTTGGTTAAGATTGTTACTTATAATTCATTTTACTGGTTTTCACATCCAGGGGAAAAATATTGAAATGTGTCCATCACACATTTCATAATTTAACAAAACCTCAAAATAAAAGTTTTCCAGAAATTTTCAGAACAAAAAATATAATCAAATCGCATAAAGCAAAGCCAAGATTTCCACTGGAGTCATCACCATTTTCTTGGGCTGTCAGGCTATTAAGAAAAACATGATAGGCAATTTGTAAAACTAAACGACATGTTTTTCAGAGGAAAAAGTCCATGTATAAATTAGATTACAGTGATATTTCGCTAACATACAATCCCCTAGGACTCGGGATTTAATAGATGCCATCTGATTTAAGACCCATCTGAGGAGTGTGTTCTCCAAACTAGCATCAGTGACTCCATGAAGCATGTGGCACAGCCTCACCTAGAGAGACACTCACAGAAGTCTCACGGACTCTATAAAGCAGCTTTGAGTTTCAAACATATTGTAGGACTTGAAGAGATGATCAGTCTTGTGAACATTACTTTTTCAGTGAGGTCTTCTTCCACCACACATGGTACTCGTAATCCTTTCCTAACTTTTGGGAGTTTCTTCAAACTCATGTCTGAGAACATCCTTCCTGTGTGCAAGGACAAAACTCCTCAGATGTAGATTGCTCAGCGTGGCCAGCTTTCAGGGAAATATCCTCTCCTTCCTCATGTAAAACCGGCTTAGTTCTTACGCAAAGTGATTTCATTCTGGGGGATTTTAGAAAGATGTGTATGTGTCTCATGACCCAAAATTGAGTACAGAGATAAAGGGAGGAAAGAGGGTGCAAAGGTATTAATACAATCATCTCTCTCTCCTCCCTCCCTCCTGCTCTCTACCTTAACCTTCCCCCATTTTTCTTTTTCTTCTATCTCTCTGTGAACTCCCTCTGTGACAATGAGAAGCATGAGCATGCCCCCACCATCAGCAGCAGCACCAACAAGAGTACAGAAAAACAGGAGCAGATTAGGGACTAAACGTATAGTAAAGTCTTGCCAAAAAAAACAATGATGTAAGAACTTTTATTTTCCCTGTCACTATTCCAAAAGCAAAAGCAATGATACATTTTGAAAGACTTTTTAAAGATTTTTTTTAATTGCTTGCACCTGTGGTGGGGTATGTGCACAAGAGTATCAGTATCCATGGAGGCCCAGATTAGATGCCTTAGAGCTGGAGCAACAGGAAATTATGAACTGCCAGGCATGAGCACTGAGAACAGAGCTCAGTCCTCTGGAAGAGCAGTACACATGAGCCATCTTTCCAGGCCTGTACACTGTCTGGCTTTGTGTTTAAATTTTGCTCTGGAACATGTAGTGTAAAATTCTTGGACTCATAACCCACCTAGTATGCAATGTCATGTCTTCCTGCCTTCTGCAGAGCTGGGATTTTATTCAATAATGCATCACAATTAGGTTCAGATGGAAAGGTTTAACAATTAGAGCTTTTTGTCTTTCTTTCATTCTTCCTTCCTTCCTTCCTTTCTTTCTTTCTTTCTTTCTTTTTTTGTTGTTGTTGTTGTTGTTTTCGAGACAGGGTTTCTTTGTGTAGTTTTGGTGCCTGTCCTGGATCTCACTCTGTAGACCAGGCTGGCCTCGAACTCACAGAGATCCGCCTGACTCTTACTTGTGCTATCTAGCACCCAAAATATTGCTTTCCAAAGTGGGGCACATACATCACATCTCACTGGAGAATGAGAACAGGTTTTAGAACTTATGTTGGTTCTTATACCAAAATGGAAAGAATAGTCATAACTAATACTTGAAGCGTGACATAAATGGAATTTTCACTAGGTCCATGTATCAGCTGTCATCATCATGCAGTCTTCTGAGGGGATATTTTGTAATGAACAGATTGGCAGTGAAATTGTCACTCATCAGATCATTTTTAGCAGATTGCGATCAAATGGATTGAATTATCTAGACACATTTTTTTGAATTATCACCAAAAACATAACCTTGAAAGATTCATGGGGACAGAAGATGGGGCTAATCATACAAGAAATAAGAAAATGGAGTGAGAAAATTTCTTCTACTTAGAAACAAATGCTTTATCAAGTATATCATGAGATTTTTTTTAATTTTTCCATTAGCCATAACAATAAAAAAATCAGTTTATGCGTGGATTACATCCAGGAGAACTGAGAACATTTTTTTCCTCAAATGGATTAACTTAAAACAAGTTTTAAAAACCATTGTAACGAAAATTCACATTTTATGAAAAGTGTTACAATAGTAAGATATTAATTGTTGTAAGGATCTGTTGAGTTCTTCTAAATACTACTACCTACAAAATTCCCTCTAAAACTTCCCTGATCCACAACCATGCAGTTTGAACATGGAATTTTCCTGTGCTGGGACATTGGCCTATGCTACTGTGGAAAAGCTGAGAATTATCATAAAATAATTTCTTTCAGCGAGTTGGATTCCGTGCACTTGTAACTTCTTTTTCTTGGTCACTCAAATATTTTCCAAGGTGAATATTAGCAGTTCCACTCAAAGGATAACTCTAATATTCATTTTAACTCTAATTTCTTGGCTTGGGGCAGTTTCTAGTTTGCTCTTCAGTTCTTCGTACATAAAACATCAGTCACAGTTGGATCTAACCAGAGTGGCAGTCAGTTAAATAATAAGTACAAACAGAACAAGACAGGTAAGTTCTTGTTCTCAAAGTTTAGAGTCCACTGGAGCAGCCACAGACAATTAGCTTGCAATAAAATAAGTAAGGAAGGAAAATATAAAGTAGATATAGAAGATACAGAAAAGTATATAGTCACAGGGCAGAAGCACGACTTGGTGGCTAACTGGGATTGGGACCAGAATAGCCCAGTTAAGAATGTTACATTCATCTAGGACTTGTCAGGCAGAGATACAGCTGAGAGAAATGAGCCTGAGGTGGGAAACAGTTTAGCACAGAGAAACATGAGCGAGTCTGGTGGGACAAGGACGGAGACAAGGGAGCAGAGCAGTATAGAAAGGGGCTGGAGTAGCAACAGGGATGAAGTTGTGTGTTTTCTATCACATGCTAACAGTGCATTGATGTCATAGTGAGTACCGTTAACTGTGCCATGCAGATGCTAGCATCCTCACTGCCTCTCTTTCACATCCCATAACCGTTACTGCGTCTTCCAACACTCAATCCTTGATACAAGTTCTAGAGTTTGCTGCCACAAGTTCCAACAGTGGGTGTCCCTTCCACCTGTCTGTCTCTGTCTCTGTCTTTGTCTCTCTCTCTCTCTCTCTCTCTCTCTCTCTCTCTCTCTCTCTCTCTCTCTCTCTCTCTCTCTCTTCTCTCTCTCTCTCCCACTCCCATCTTCTCCAAAGAATTTAATCTTTGCCATACAGAAGTCTATAAAACTCATTTTTTCCACAATCCAAAAGATCTCTCGATTCTTGTCTCTCTAGCAGGCCTTCATGAACCATTTCCTTATTGAATGATGGGGTAAAACAACATTTCTAAAGTCTTAAATTTAAAGTGTAAGCTATTTCTGGAAATGACAAAATTGGAATGCCTACCCAGCATCTAATATTCTGGTATTTGGAATTCAAAAACAGGAAAAGTAAAAATCATGGGGTATCAAACAACTTCATAGTTTGAGCAGTGCAGTAAGTTTACTGAAATTAGTTTTACATGAAATGGCATTCAGGAATTTCAAAGCCCCCATAGTCTTTCTCTCTGCCACTTCACTTTTCAAAATAAAATGTTCAGAATTCCATGACATGCAATCCTATATTCACAAAAACAGAAATTTTTTCTTTGCTTGAACTTTGTACAAGACTTTGCAGACCTATTTTCTTTCTATTACTCTGCACTTACTCCTTGATTAATGGCACATACATGTTGACACAGAGTTCACGGTTTACTGAATACTTCTAAGTACCTTCCAATGGAAATAAGGATTTGTGTTAAAATTGAACTTGGAATCTTGTTTTGAATTGATTATTGAGGCAAAGTGAAGTTCATCAGCTAAATAACATCGACTCCAAGGTGAACCACATTCAATGTGTATTTTGGATTGAACTATTTTTTTTTCGAATAATTACTACGGAAATAGATATTGGTGAAAAACTAGTTTTTAAGATGCAAAAAAGCCAATGAAATACTGCCCCAGCAGCCCTCCTGGAACTTGCTGAGAATACCTGTCCTCAGGTACTTAAAATCTTTGACAGTACAATGCTGCACATCTCCCTAAAGGTTAGAAATATACTTAACACTTACTAGAATAGTACAGAAAAGCAGGCTTGACTGCTTATATTTTATGAGCTTACTAACTTGTGGTGGGGTATGTAATGTATTCTGGATGATAGAGAGTGAATTGTATCCATCCAAAAATATTACAGTGAAAGTTAATATCCAGCTCCATAGACTATGATATTAGGTGACAGCTGTTTATCAGGAGGGATAAAGTTAAATTGGAGCTATTAGAGTGGTCCCAAACCCAACATAACTGATTCACTTGTAGGAGCATACACACAGAGAGACGATAATGGAAAGACAGCTACAAACTGGGGAGAAAGTCCTAGAAGATTCTCCACAGCCCTCAAAAGAAATCAGCCTGTGGAACAACTTGATTTCAGCCTCCTCCTAGGAGAACTCAGGGAAATTACACCGTCCTTGTCCATGAGGTAGGACAGTGTTACAGTTGCCCTAAGAGTTTGTGTAGATTAGAGACAGCTCATATAACTTAAGGGTTTTTGAGAAGTTACATTCTGGCTACACACTTCTAAGGGCATTTTAAGAGTAAATATTCTAACCTGGAACAAGGTCACTGAAATTGGAAATTGAAGCCGAATCAAACTTATGACCATTCTATAAATTGACTCCCTTTTGCTAAATCAGAAGACTCAGATAAAAGGCATCTGCAAAGTGCCTGTCTATTCACCCACTGGTACTTCTCTGAGGAACACTAAAAAGAACTCATAAAAGAGCTCTTTTGCTTCCTTACCACTGGCTACCAATAAATCCATCATCTTATCCAGGTTCTTCTTTAATAGACATTCTTTTGGAAACTTTTGCTCATTCTGTGTACAGAATTCATCTTCATTACAAAAGAGCAGAGTAAAAGAACTACCAACACAATGCTTTCTTTTCTCTCCCATTGTCAACAGTAATTAATGATCTTATTAAAGTAATGTGGTTTTCATTTGAGTTTGGGTTGCTAAGGACTAAGGGTAACATTCAAATCAATATAACATCAAGGAACTACTATTCCCACAAACCATAATCCGAGATAAACACCATATGACTCAGTCTGCGAAAATGTCTCTTAAAACTCTAATGCCAGTTTTCAGTGCCAAGCCAATGCCAACGGCTCAGACTTGTGAGCAAGCAAAACTAGAGTCTATTAAACTCAGAAGGATTTTGTCTTTTTGTCAAAACAGTTTTTAATTTACCTTGGTGGGTATATTAACATGACCCTTCTAAAAGAAAGATGTAATTCAACAACAACAAAAAATGTTTATTCCTAGTTTAATGGAAGTATCAGGGAACATTATTTTAGGATCAAACCTTAGATTTTAGAAAAGATTTACACTAAAGTCAATCACAGGAATTTTGAACGCCAAACTCAAGTAGCCTCCTACATCTACTAAAATATTCCATCATCTTATCCATAAAATTTCCTATTTTATACAAATCCAAATCAACCATCTTTCATAAGGCATAAAAATCATATTTCTGTTTGTGTCTGAATCCTTACTTCTCATCATCTGTTCATCTGTGGGGCTTTGTATTTACCTCTGTTCACTGCCATGGAGAAGGCTCTCTGTGTGAGGCTGAAAATAGCCTTAGTCTGTGGATACAAACATAGATGTTTAGAAGATTTGAGTGTATGTTAATTTAGCTATGTAGCAGTCTTTCTCAGCTTTCTCCTAGGACTAAAGACCTCTTCAGTCATGGGTTTTATATGGGGTTTACAATAGTAGGTGCTTGTTCATTTGTTTGTTTGTTTGGTATGGTCCTCAAATTTAATCAGAGAATGGTTGGTTACATCCATAAGAATCATGCCACTGTTGTACCAATGAACACATCTTGCCTGGCAGGTTAGTATTATAGGTCATAAAGTTCACAACTAGGTAAAACTATTGATACCCTTACCCAACTCCCTTACCCTAGTAGCCTCCATAGTTCCTTCCAGTACTGAGACCTAGTCAACACAGAGAACGTATCCAGCTCAGTGTCAGCTTGATTTACCACATGGAGCATCCAAGGTGTATGGTGTCTTCAACAACCCAGAGAAATAACAAGAGCCTATATTGTTTGGGGAGATTATAAGGTCTCCCTGACCAGTAACTCCTACAGAGAAAGCTTGCACCTGATACTGGGTTTGTGTTTAGTAATCTATTGCTTCTACAACTGACATTATTTGTTTAGTGGCTCAGTTGCCTCTAAGACTGGAGAAAACTCCTTTGCTAGCTCATTTTAGTATCCCTTAGAGAAGTACCAGTGGGTGGTGATATGGATGCCTTGCAAATGCCTTCTATTTGAGTCTTGTGATTTAGCAAAAGGAGTCAATTTACAGAATGTCCATAAATTTGATTTGGCTTTAGTTTCCAATTTCAATGACCCTTGTGCCAATTTATAATGCTTATTAGAAGAATCTATATTATATGACTTCATTTACATAAGATTCTAGACGAAACAAAATTACCCTGTCATCAGTGAAATTAGCCATGTGGGGTATCTGCTCATGCTTTTTATTGTATTACCGGAGAGTAGATTTTTGAGTGGTTTACTTATATCTTCTTCATTTTGATTAGCTCTTCCCACCTCTTGATTCCTCATTTCCCCCATACCTCTTCCCCTCTCTCTTTTGAACATTTCACCCCCAATACATCCCTCCACTATGTGCTACTATGCCCCCTCCCTTACAGTAGCCTGTTGTGGAATAATCTTTGTGTACACCGTGGAGATGTGTCATTCTGATTGGTTTAATAAAAAGCTGAAAATCTAATAGTTAGGCAGGATGTCCAGGCACAGAGGACACTGGGACAAAGAAGGGCGGAGATGCCAGGGATGTGGAACAAGCAGCATGGGCATTACAAAGTAAAGGTAACCAAGCCACATAAAAGAACATCGAGTAAAAGTTATGTGTTAATTTAAGTTAATTTAAGAGCTAGTTAGAAACAAGCCTAAGCTATTGGCCAAGATTTAATAATAAGTCTCTGTGTCATTACTGGGGAGCTAACAGTCCCAATGAGAAAGTTCATCTATAGTAGCCCCCATTCCCCACATTCCCTTTCTACCTTCCTAATTTCTGAAAGTGCTCCAACTTAAACACACATATATAAAGAGTTGGAGTTAGAAGTGGTAAATACTCACTAGGGACCATGAAGTATGAAGTAATGTAGCATTGATTCTAAACAGACTTCAAGAAATTTCAGACCCAAAACAGAGACTAAATGTTAATTTCAAAGGAACTGTAGATAATAAATCAATTAAAACAAATACAAAAATGATAACAAATCAGTGAGGCAAGCCACAGACTGAATATTCATTTTCAAAAAGGATTTATATGGTGGTAAACAAATGTTACAAATTCATAATAAGAGAGTTCAATAGAGAAATGGGCAAATATTTAATCAAACAAAAACAGATGCAAGAATTATGTGAAAAAAATGTTCAAGCTCACTAATCAGGAAAAAAAGCATATTAAAACAATGTAAGAGACCACTTCAAACACACTCACATACTTCTTGCATGATCTAATAATTCTTCTACTTGGCAAATACTACAATATGTAAGAATCACAGCATAAGCACAATATATATGTTTATACACATAGAAATGCTTGTCCATGAATGTTAGCTTTTATTCATAAGAGGTAAAAAAAAAAAAACTACCAACAGCACAAATGCATACCAGCAGGTGATAGATAAGCCCATTAAAGCTTCTCAATACAATTCTGGTCATTATTGAAAATGAATGGACAATTGATGAGTAAGCCCATGTGGATTCATCTCAGTAATGTTAAGCTGAGCAAAAGAATCTAAGAGCAAGAGTTCATACTGTATGACTCCACTTGCGCAAGATTCTTTTTTTATTAAGAAATTTTTCATTCATTCCACATACCAATCACAGATCCCCTCTCCCCCCTCCTCCCTACTCCCGCTCCAGCCCCCAGCCTTCCCCCCCAAGGCCCACCCCTCATGCCCCCTTCTGAAAAGGTATGGCCTCCCATGGGGAGTCAGCAAAGCCCAGCACATTTAGCTGAGGCAGGTCCATGGAAACAAACTCAACCTGCAACAGAATCAGAATTTCTGTTGGCTGAAACTTACAGAGCAGGAGGCTGGTTGCAAAGGAGAATATGGAAAATATCTGGCATGATGGGAACGTTACATACGTGGTTTAAGATGGGAATGTTACATACGTGGTTACCTAAGTGAACATATTTATAAAAAATTAATGAGGGGCTAGAGAGGTAGGTGAAGGGAGGAAAGTTTTTGTGCATGCACAAGAGCCTTAACTTGGATCCACAGCATCTAAGAAACTGAGCACAGCAACTTATACCTATAACCCCATGCTGTAAGGCAGGGCATAGGCAGGCAGATACCCAGAACCAGCTGCAACAGAAAGTTCAAGGTTCAATGAGAGACCTTGTCTCAAAAAAGTAAGGTGGATCAAGGCCTTATAGATCTCAGTCAGTGCCCTGTGCTACCACCCATATCCCTGGTGATATCCAGGCCCAAGATGCAGCCAAGGGCCATGTCTGAGTCTATGGCCCTGCCACAGCCAGGGTCTGTGTTGATGTCCATGGCTCCTGTTACCACTGAAGGCCGTGCAGATGCCTGGGGTCTGGGCTGCCACCTGAGGTCATGTTTGTGTCCAAGAGCCATGCTAATCTGATCTGAGTGCCCTGCACTGCCACCTGAGGGCATGGTGACATCTGGGTCTGGGCTACTGCCAAGGAGCATGTCTGTGTCCATGGTCCTACCACAGCTGATGTCTGTGTTCATGTCCATGGCCCATGTTGCCACCAAAGGCCACATGGATGCCCGGGTTCTGGGCTGCCATCTGAGGCCATCATGCCTGTGTCTGAGGGCCACATTGCCACTGAGGCCATACCAATCTGAGTGGCCTCCACCACCACCCAGGGCCATGGTGGCATCTGGTCCTGTCTTAGTTAGGGTTTTTATTGCTATGGAGAGACACCATGACCACGGCAACTCTTATAAAGAAAACATTTGACTGCAATGGCTTGCTTAGAGTTTCAGAGGCTCAGAACATCATCATCGTGATGGGGAGTATGGCAGAGGTGGTGCTGGAGCTGAGAGCATTACATCTTGCATGCAACAGGAAATCAACTGAGACACTGAGTGTAGGAAACCTCAAAGCCTGCCCCCACAGTGACACACTTTCTTCCAACAAGGCCACACCTCCTAATTGTGCCACTCCCTATGAAATTATGGGGGCCAATGACATTTGAACTACCACAGCCCCCAAGCTGCTGCTGGGGAACACATCTGGGTTTATGGTCCTGCTACAGCTGAGGTCTGCATTGATGTCCATTGTCTGTGTTAACACGGGGGCGCATGTGAACCATGAATGTTGAATTCTGAGGGTTGTGCTGAGCTGGTCCCACCCCTCTCTGACCCTGAGAGAACCCAGATCTCATGGGAGATCTGGCCCTGCTCCTAAAAGGAGAGCTAGACACTACACTTGGGAAAACTGGCCCCATCCTTCACCATGGGTTTGGGAGAGCTGCCTCCACCCCTCACCTGAGGGGGATGGTCCCAGTGGCCTGGACTGGTCAGCTCAGCTACCACCCAGGCACCTATTCAGGGCTCTGAGTTGGCCCACCCCAACATCTGCCCCATCTATGACCTACTGGAGCATGGGAACAGTTCTGGCCCTGTGGAACCATAGGCACAGGATCTCCATAACTCGAGGGCAACAGCAGGATATTGGAGAGGAGTTTTGGGAAGGGTCCAGTATTGGTGGTGTGCCAGAAGCCAGATGCCTTGAACCTGACCAACAACTCATTACACAATGAACATTTGCAAGTAAACCTGTTTGGAAAAAAGGGTCTACTGTGTGACACGCTACAGCTCCTAATGCCACCAACACAAATGAAGAGGTGATGGAAAGGCAGGAAAGATAGAGTAGCAAAGTGTGCTTTTGTTCATTTGTTTGTGTGTGGTGGTGGTATTTTGCTTTTGTTGTTTTGTATTGTTTTATTTTGTGGTTTGTTCATTTAAATGTTTTTTATCTTATTTTTATTTCTTTTTAAATTTTCTTTGAGGGGAGAATGCTACAAGGGTGAAGGGTAGATACAGAGGAAGTGGACAATGAGTGGGATTGGGGTGTATGATGTGAAATTCCCAAAGAATCAATTTTAAAAAAACTGTTCAAAAAAATAATAATGAGGACCTCATCCAAGAAGCTTTCTTCTGCAGCAGAAGTTGGTTTAAGTAGAGATTCACATCTGGCCAAAAGTGCAGGGTATGAGTGACTGGGAAGTCTTTGTCCATAAATGGGCTATCTATATCATGCCCCAAGGTTCAGGGAACATCAAAAAAAAAAAAAAAAAAAGAGTGGACAGAAAGATTTTACTGGCCAGAGGTGGAAGAAGATTGCTTCAAAATGATATCTTCTGGAAGTAACAGAGAGGTGGCACTTGTGAACTCCCACTTGCTGTGGTTGCCTGCACAAGACCTGCACAAGATCAAGGCAATAGATAGTCCAGCATGGGTGAAGGGGAGGTTCACATGGTCCCACCCTCAGCTGAGGTACTAACTATTGGTTGAGGGAAGGAGAGTCAGTTTTCTTCAGCAGTGTGGTCCACTGTAGGTAAGCCATGCTCCAGTTGATGACATCCACACCCAAGCACACATGAGCAGCTCTGATTGGACTTGGATGGTTGTTAAAAAGCAGACATGAAGTTTAAAGTGGAGTAAGGAGGTCTAAGAAGAGATGGAGGGAAGAGCAAGGGTGGATGTGATCTAAATACACGGTACATGTATGAAGGTACCAAGAACAAAAACTTTTAAGTAATGTGGAGAAGCAATTGAGGAAGATACCCAAAATCAAACTCTGATCTCCACATACACACGTGGGCAAGCATACACACACACACACACACACACACACACACACACACACACACACACACACACGCATGCACGCGCATGTCTCAGAGAGACAGAGAATTATTGAACTACACACTTAAAACATCTGTATTTTCTCACATAAATTGTACTTAAAGAAAGTTTACTTTAAAATACTCTCTAAATAATATATTTACCATAGTAGTCCATAACTATCCTCCAAATATAACTGTCTATACCATTTCAGCTTTCCTAAGCTTCAGTAACCTGCTGGGTAGCATAACACAGTTGGAAACAGTTATTGGAAAGTTTTCTTCCAGTAGAATAGTTTTTAAGAATAAAGTAAGTCAGGTACAATCCATACATCCCCTTACTGAGTAACATCTGTGCACATATATGTAGAGAATACCATTCATATATAAACACACATATACATTACATGTACATATAGATGTAGATGTATAGGTAGATTATAAAAAACTTACTTTCTTATTATTTGACATACTAACTTATTGGCGCACGTAATTTAAAATGTCCCAAAATTTAGTATTTTTACTTCATAAAGATATAGTATTAATTTTTCTCTTCAAATGTTGTAACTTGGGAATTATTTATTGTTATCATAAAAGTATTATTATAAAGAAGACCAATTTTGGTTCTTATTACATTCTCATTGCTTCAGATAAGAGCACAAATTGTTTTCCCAACTGTCCTGTTGCTTAGATCAAGTGTTATGTACTGCTATTGATTTCCACAGAATCCCAAGAAACATTTGTCTCATATTATTATCCTTGTGCTCAGCATTAAGTAATTACTGTCATCATTTATTGGGCATCATTTACTGAGCATTACTGGGCATCAGCCATAAATAAATCTGAGCACATTAGTTAAAGTTGCAGTTCCCAACCTTGTTTGTTGTTCCCTCTTTCATAAGACCTAGCAAGTATAAATCTTTTAGGGCCTATATTTGTAGCTAGACTTTTCCTAATCTTCCTTACATCTGCTGACTGTCAAGATGAGCCAAGTCTGAGAAAGAGAGGCATAATGTGAGAAACTATAGAGTTTACCTCAGAGACTCAGCAGATGGTTTCCAAAGGTCTTTGATATATTTAATGTACTTTGAATTCATAAGATTTCTCTCACTCCCACACATCTCCTCCTTCCCTCCCTCCATTTATCCATTCCCTCTTTCCCATCTCCCTGGTAATTAGAGAGGAGGAGGTAGGTGGAAAAATTATAACCAGAGAGACAGCTTTTGTAGCCAAGGCTTAAGTCACTATGAAATTGTCTTGTGTTATAAATAAGTGTGCCTAGGTCCATTATTCTCAGGCAACCATGTCTATATTGCTCAGAGACTTCAACCCAGGGCCCTGAAATCCATATACCATATATAATTAGTCATATGCATTTCTGAAACAAAGATCCCAAGGTAAGCAAAGGTGTTCATGGATGTGGGGTATAGAGCTGATAGTCAACTATCAGGGCTACACAAAACACATATGAGAGTGGGCTTCAGGCTGGGTGACAAATCCAACAGACAGCTCATTTAATGAGGCATTTTTAAAAATCTACATTCTTAGAACCTTAAAGACAAGACTCAGATCTGATCCAGCAATAACCACAGCTGTCAAAGTGAGGTGAGAACCCCATCTTCTGAACCTCCTGTCCTTTGAAGATTGCTTGTTTCCATACATCTACAGTCTACTGGCATCCAGGTTTGCCTGAGAGTCCAGAAGGCCCAAAGGTGCACAGTGCCCCCAACAAAACAAATCAGAAGGCCCATTAGTTATGGTCAATACAGCTTAATTTCTTCAATACCCCCTTTCTTCAATGTCCTATGCTTGATTTCATTAATTAAAGAAACAGGTAAGGAGAGAACTGCCTTGGAAATAATTTTTGGGCTTTCTTAAACCTTCTACAGCTAATAAATCATTCTCTACTCTTTTAGAACAAGTATTGTATACTATTATTTTAATGATGTTTTAAATGAAATGTCTCCGGCAATTGTTACCCAGCCGTTTCCTTCTCGGCCACCCTTTCTTAGAGTTTTGTATTCATCCCACTGTGAACACATTGCACTTGATTAGAAATCCGTAACCCTGACTGGAATTTGATCTTGAAGGCTTGTGGGGTTTTTCTCTTTGATTCCTGAAAAGAGAGGCAATGAAGAAAAGTGGGGTCTTGCACCCACTCCCCGTAATAGTGGAAACCGATCTAGAGCTGGCAGGAGACATACACTCTTCAGGCCTGACTCCCTGGTCACACACTGTCACTGTGGCTTCTGGATAAACTGCTGCTAGCTGTTCAGAACCTCCTCTTTGAAAGCTTCTCTCTGTCAGTGAGTAGTACTGATTCTGGAGTCAGCTCATGGAGATCAATATGTACCGGGAAGACACAGACTTAAAAATCATAGCAAGGCTTTCAAAGGCTTTAGACAGGGGTTTCATCTCAATCCTAAAACCTCAAAGCTGAGAATATATGTCTATACAGGCTGACACTAGAAGTCTGACAGATTAAAAGGAGTCCTCAGCTTGAAGCAGCTGTTAATCAAAGATGCCTGACCATGCAGAGCTTCCTAAGAAGGTCTGAGAAATTGTTAGAAATCTCTGTCCAGATTATCAATAGTTTTCTATTTTTAATGTTAGAAAATACTTCTATCCTGACAAGTGTGATTCTTCAGACTCATCATACCAACATAAATAAGAAGTAAGAAGACTTGAGTGATCCTACAAATGCCTCCTCCTGTGAACCAGAACCATGGCTCACACTAAGGATAACCGAAGTTGGAGCCAGACATATCAGGCTACTCCTTTAATCCCAGCACTTAGAAGACAGAGACAGATGGAATTCTGTAAGTTCGAGGCCAGCCTGTTCTTCATAGCAAGGACAACCAGTGCAAACAGAGAGAGAGAGAGAGAGAGAGAGAGAGAGAGAGAGAGAGAGAGAGAGAGAGAGAGAGAGAGACCCCCTTTAAACACACACATTTAAAAAAGCAAACAACAACAGAAATAACAAAATTAATAATCAAGAGAATCAAACAGTAAATGATTTTTATTGCTGCTTTCCTATTGATCTGTTCATTTAATTAGCTTCGTTATTCTAAAATCTGACCACGCCGTCTTGTGGCTTTCCAGACTTGAAATGCAGTGCAGTTTAATAATTAGATGCAACACTAAGTAACGCTTCCACACTATCCAATTAGTCAGCACATTTGCTTAACTGTGGCTTGGCCAGTATTCCCCAGAACATTAAGTCCATACTTTCTGGGCAATCTAAATTAGTGATGTTAATTGTACTGACTTATTTGTGGTTTATATCATAATTATATGTGCTTTAATGTGTTAAAAATGATTACAAGAGAAACTCAAACTATGGCATCATAGACTGTTCCTCCTGATCCTAAACCTGTCTCCTGCTGTCATTAAGAGCTCCACTGATACAAGATCCCCATCTAGCCGTAAGTATCTTCAGAAGAATGGCCTTCATCTTAGAACCATTCAAGAATGGAAGAATAAAGTATCTCAGTGGGCAATTCATCAGCAGGCAGCTAACTCCAAAGGGCAAGCTGCTATAGTAATACACCTTCAAAGTATCTTCAGCTTTTGTTTCAGCAAAAACATTTTGGAGAAAACTGAGTATATCTGAGGGGCTCCTGTCCTCCACTGTAACCTTCTGAGTATGTGCTCTGTGATCTTGGGTTGACCATGCACAAAAATACGTCTGCCATCTTTCCTACTTGATGTCTGACCTTAAGCTGAGCATGCTTAGGAATGATGTGTTGAACTGGGCATGCTTGAAAACTTACTTATCCATAAATCATTTTTCTATATAAACACATATGGCCTCCTCAAAATCTCCATGCTTCCTTTGTTCGGGGGAGCATTGTTTGAAAATAACTCTTGAAAATAACTACAAAATATTTTCTTTCCAAAGAAAATGTGTATACCCCTCTGCCCATGTTCTGTGGAGGGCATTGGCAGAGTTTAAATACTCAGAACTGATGAAGGGTAATTTTGATTATTATCTAAGCTCTCCATCTTCCTGATTATAGACTGACTTTCCAGAGAGACTAGCTGGTTCAACCTTAGGGAAATGTTTTTTCCTAAAAATACCATACCAGGAAATATAGACTGTTTTAAAAAGATTATCTGTGTAACTAGCTGAGGTATATATATGTGTGGGTATGGGTGTGTGTGTGTATGTGTGTGTGTGTGTGTGTGTGTGTGTGTGTGTGTGTGTGTGTGTGTGTAATCAATGTATATATTTCACTAGAGCTAAATAGAACATTTATAAAGGTAGAGGGTATGTGTGTTCTGTAGCAAATGTATAAGTAAGCAGAAGTGAATTAGTTAATTCTCAATTTAAAAAATCTAGTTATTTTAACTCAGTAACAAACTAGTTATTTAGTTAAAATAACTAAGCCAACTGGATTTTTCCTACTATTACAATGTTGGTTGGTCCCTCAGAATTCACTAGCTCAAAAATTTCCAAGCCTTGCTGATTGCCAGGTCACTTTTAAAATACATATTCCAAGCCCCACCCAAATTCAGTGGTCTGGGAAGAAAGCCAGGAATATATGCAGTAAAAACCATAACAAATTTATATATGGCATTCAATGTGTTCAGCACAAATTCCATCAAGTAAGGGAACCAGAGAGAAAGAAGTACAGCATATGCACGTCGTCGTATGAAACTATAACATATATACATATCAATTTGACACAAACTGAATATGAAATGTGGATTTCTGATCTCACATGGGTCTTCTGATTAAACAGTAAAGACATTTTATGTATCCCATACTTTTAAGGCAAGGGCTTAGAGATGTTTGTAAAGAAACCAGAGCATGGCTTAACCCAGGTAGTATCAATCTCCTCCTCATCAGATTGTTAGGTCATATTATACACATCAGACCTTTAGCACTGAAGGAACAAACACTGTGTGTGTGTGTGTGTGTGTGTGTGTGTGTGTGTGTGTGTGTGTGTGTGTGTGTGTGTGTGTGTGTGTGTGTGTGTAAAATCAGTGTATATGTTTCACTAGAGCTAAATAGAACATTTATAAAGGTAGAGAGTGGGCTGAAAAAGACACGTGAAGAGTCTATGTTTAAAAGCATCACACTTGTTGACTAGCGGTGGTCAACTGATCTTGGGAAATAGTCTCTGAATCCATGGCTTCTAAAACTTTATATAAATCCATGTAAATCCCCTGAGGGTCTTCTTACATTGTTGATTGTAGTTCAAGATATCTAAAATGAACCAAAGAATCTGAAGTCCTAATAAGTCTAGGAATGAAAGATGACCTGAACATGATCTTTAAGGTGTCTCCTTCTTTTAATTTGTGTGAATAAGACTGTAGTTAAAAGTGGGCTTTCTTCTACTAGGTATGGTGACCTATCTCTGTAAGTACTAGCACTTGGGAGAATGAAGCTAAATAATGACTGAGTTCAAGGTCAACCTGGGATACACAGCATGTTTTCATGCCAATCTGTCTAAAATTGTGGGATATTTTGCATCCTAATCTCCAACTAACTTCTATTAAGCAGAAATGAATTAGGTAATCCTTCTTGATAACAATGAATGATTAGTTTTGTTTTTACAAACTGTTCTCTAGGATGGCTTATGTTCAGTGGAAAGCTGTGTGGGGCAGGGCAAAACCCGAAACAGAACATGTTTTCCTTCGCTGTTATGTCAGCGTTACTTGCTTTCTTCTGCTGTCCTCACAGCAACATGGAAATTGAACAAATTTGTTCTTGTAGCATTGGCTTACAAGGAAGGAAGTTATATTTAGAAAATGTCTGAGTACCTGCCTCTGGCTCTTCTAGGATCTGCTGTATGTTTTGGGCTTTCCCCATGACAGTAGCTAACAGAAAGTCAAAATAAGTATTGTTTTGGCAGCAAGTGTCTACTTGATGAATCACCAGAGGAAGGAGCAGGGCTGCAGGGAGGAAAGGGGATGCAGTCCTGACAGGCTTTTTCTTGATGAAGACAGTCTATTTCAACTGTCAGCACACCACAAAAGAAAATTTAGCCAGAGTCCCATTTCTCTCCATTCCTATGGCTCCTGGCATAATCGCCACTTTGTTTGACCCATTTTTAGTAATTCACTGCATTTTGGTAGCAGTATCATCTGAACCCTAATTATGGCATATTTACATATTAGATGGAGCTGTGGAGAGTGGCATCACTGTGTAAGGAGATTTGCTTCCAGTGGCCTGAGAAGAATCTGAATCTGTGTGCTGGCAGGATTCAGTCTCTCTAAGGGTGAAAGGTTAGGAATGCAGCTTTCAACCATCAAAAAAGCACCATTTAGGAGCAAGGATGCTCAAGAGTTACTTCATCTTTAAAGAATACCACTTACAAATGACAATCCGCAAATGAGATTTTCAAATCCTACTATGGCAGAAAGTCTTACATTCAAAGCACAGAGATCCCTTCCCTTGGTCTGTTTACTCTCCAAATCACAGCAAGGTTTTCGGGAACAGAAGAGTCTGACCAGGAGAGCCATTAAATCAGTGGATGGACAGGAGCCATGTCTGCAAAGGCAGCAGGGCACATTCCTGTGCATTTAAAACATCTAACTCTATGTTTAAAACACCTAAGACAAAAAAAAAAAAAAAAAAAAAAAAAAGAAAGTGCACGCACACACAAGCGTGTCTGCACACAAACAAAATGAAGTTCTGTAGCTAGAGTTTTCCTGCTTTGCCCACAGTCAGGACAAATCTCTGTCACCTGCCAGTCCCACAGCCGCTCTGACCCAACCAAGTAAACACAGAGACTTATATTGTTTACAAACTGTATGGCTGTGGCAGGCTTCTTGCTAACTGTTCTTCTAGCTTAAATTAATCCATTTCCATAAATCTATACCTTGCCACGTGGCTCGTGGCTTACCGGCATCTTTACATGCTGCTTGTCCTGGAGGTGGCTGGCAGTGACTTCTTTTGCCTTCCTGTTCTTTCTTTTCTCCTCTCTGTTAGTCCCACCTATACTTCCTGCCTGGCCACTGGTCAATCAGTGTTTTATTTATTAACCAATCAGAGCAATTTGACATACAGACCATCCCACAGCAGAGTTCAATTTGTGTTGGCCAACAATTCCTGGATATGAGGCCTGTCCCAGTATGGCTGATATACCTAGTGGGTAGAGAGGTGGGAAGGATCTGGGAGAAGTTGGGTGATGGCAAAGAATGTGATCAAAATATATTGTACAAAAAAAATGTTTTAATTAAAAAATATTAACTGATGGAAGAATGGGGCATTTTTACATTGAGGAGTCAAAATGTTGTTACTTCATTAGCAGAGGCCAGTTTTTAAGATTCTATATGATTATAATCTATAATAAAGGTCTGTTTGTCATCTCTAAACTATAATTGCCAAGACTACAGCTCTAACTTTTAGAGTTCAAAGACCGCTTTTGAGAATGTCATAGAAACATTGGATCATTTTCCCAGAGCAGAAATTCCCTAGAGACCTTTTATCCTCAACTTCTGTAACCAAGGTATAAAATTCACTCTAAGCAATATGAGTATTATCTGAGCCATTCCAAAGACAGATGTATTTTTCTAAGTACTTGACACTCGGCCTTAAATAAACAGCCTTTACCCTTAGACTAGTACAGCTTGAGGACCTCGTCAAAGAAAATTCTTTTTGTAGTACACAGTGGTTAACACAAAAGCTCAAACTGGTTGATGTTCAGAGACTAGGTATCTGTGGAGTACTCAGCCATAAGTGGGACATCTGTATCACACCCTCCCCCACAAGGCTTGGAACATCCCAGGAGAGGAAGTAGGAAGATTGTAAGAGCCAGGGTTTGGGGAGGACTTGATAGAAGGAGTGTCTCTTGGGCATGAAAGAATCACTGCATTCATGACGTCACAGCAGCTGTGGTTGCCTGCATGACACCAGAACAAAATCAAGCAAGTCAGCATTCTACCATGCAGTACAGGAGGGTCTCATGAACCCCTACCCCAGGCTGAGGAGCCCTTGACAGCTGATGACTGCTGGGAAAAGTAAAGTCTGTTTTCTTCAGGGATGTGGCCCCTGGTAGGTTGACCATGCCCCAATGGGTAGCACTACACCCATGCCTGTATGGGCAGCACAAATTGGATTCGGTGAAATATGTAAAAATTAGATGACATGAAGTTGGATAAGGGCAGGAGAGGGGGAATTGTATCCAGGAGTAGTTGGGTGGATGAATGGAAGGGTGAGTATGATCAAAATGCACTGTATGTATGTATGAAATTCTCTAAAGCAGTAATAAAAGCATTATATTTTTTTTAAAAAAAGAAGCCCAGAATTTCATTTCACCTCACAAAACTGTCTGCCATCCACCCCACACTCCAGAGGAAAAAAAAAAAGAAAGAAAAAAAACCCATGAGGGCGGTAACAGGAATAACCTACTGTGAGGTTCTGATAGCCAGGAGCTTCCTGTGCAGGGCCAATGGAACAGGCTTCAGTTATCTCAGACAATTCATTTGGTGCCAGCTACTGGGGCCGGTTAATTGTTCTGCGTTTCCATGCTCAGGAACTCCTCCCCGCTGACTGGCTGCCTGTGGCGTCACTGCCATTCTGAATCATGCAAATGAGGATGTCACATCCTCTGACTCAGGAGGCTTTACTTCATTGACAATTATTTTAAGATTTGCAAACAGAGAGTCGATCTCTGGTTAGGTCAGACCCCTTTAACACATCACTTTTCCTTTTCTCACAGAGACCCAGAAGATGCTGAAACAGGCAGCCACATGTGGGCACAGAGGATCTTTTCATCTGACTCTGAAAGGCGCACTCACTTACCGGCAGGGAAGTTCTCCTCTGCTGCTAGGAGTCTGTGATCACCAGCCTTGCCAAATTTGGCACAGCAACAAAAGGCTCATTTCTACGTATACTTTGCTCCCCGGTTTCCCTAAGGAAAGGGCGAGTCAGGATATGCACACACAGCGCACGGACCTGAAATAGCCTGTTTAAGTAGCTCAGATGCTATTAAGTGAAGTTCTCTGGGTTTCTGCATCAATTGCCAGTATCTATTAAGCACTAGTTAGGCAGCCTTTTAGAGGTCAACTATCTGTGTATTCTTTTATTTTATATTGAAAGGCAGTGTGTATACCATCCATAAAAACAAGCACTAGGAATGTCAGTGAAGTCCCATTACACTGGTACTGTTACACACTAGCTATGTGGTCCTAAGTAATTCACTGAACCTCTCTGAGCCTCAACTTATCCATTTGTACTATGAGTTTATAACAGCACCTCTCTCATAGACTTACCTGGGAGAATTACATTGATCCAAGACCTGCAAAGTAGCTACACAAGTACATGGTGGGTGTGAAGCATTGTGAGATATATATATATCAAGTACCACATGGTGATCAACTGTTTGTACTATATAAGGTACATGCAAAGCATTCTTTAAATTTAGAGTTAAATCTTAAAGATTCGTGTATTGTTGATCGTTTGCAGAACAAGATTTGAGAGCTTGGTACTGTAGTTAGAAGTGTCAGTCACTTGCAATGACAACAAAGCTGCATCCATGAAACCTCAACCACCTGGACAATCCCAGCACCAGCAGACATGCCAACACAGATGGGAAAATCTCGTGCAGACAACCAACCACTGAGAGAGGGAGAATTGTCTTCCCCAGGGATGAACCCCCTCATGGGCAGCCCTAGAAATACACGCATGCAGGCAGCACTAGTTAAGCAGGATGTGTTTATATGTATATGTAACAACAAAAGTTAAAAGGGAGAGGCCTTAAATTTGGGAGAGAGCAGGGGCATATGAGAGAAGTGGGAGAGGGGACACGGAGTAGGGAAATGATGGAATTATATTTTAGTTAAATGAAAAAAAATCAGTCAAGTTTTTAAAAAAACTCATCATTTATTTGACTTTGCAACTCAAACCTCTCATCTGTCACGCAGTAACCATTTTTTTTCTAGTTTTCTAATTTCTATGTGAGGTTTTAATGCCACTAAGTCAAATCAAGTGAAACACTTTGTTCACAAGGATAAAGTCTACAAGTAATTCGCCCTAACTACCAAGAATTGACAGCAGTCTAAGTATACACAAAATATGAAATACAGACAACAAGCATATGATCCCATAACAGCACACTACACCACTGTGTGTTAAGCATGGTTCTACACTCTTCCTTCTTAAAACGACAATTTTGATCCTTATCACCACACCAGGAAGTAGGTACTTCCACGTGGACACACATTCCTTGAGACAGTAGAGGCCTTACTGTTACTAACTTGAAGGCTCAGATTTGATCCCAGGCTCTGAGGACATTCATCCAGGGTTACCCAACAGAACTTTCCACAATAATTCTCTCTTTGGTATTCCAAAAGATAACCATGAGGTACATGTGTCTTTTAAGCCCTTGGATGTGGTAATGTGCCTGAAAAACTTAAGATTTTATGCTTTACCTGGGTTAACTCTATTTTAATTTAAGTAGTGTGTGTGTGTGAGACATATGAGGTTATACATGCACTGTGTGCCTATGTAGAAGTTAGAAGATGGCATTGGGTGGACTCCTTTATCACTATCCACTATTCCTTTGGAAAAGGTCTCCCTCAGAACCTGGGGCTCAGTTTCTAGTCTATGCTGGAATTCAATAAGCCCCAGTCACTCTCTTGTCTCTGCCCCACTCAGAGCTGGGGTTAAAAATGTGGAGAGACACCTTCCAGGTATGTGGATGCTGGGATCTGAATGCCAATCTTCACAATGGTGCAGCCAGCTCTTGTAACCATCACACCATCTTTCCTGCCCCTGATTTAACTCACCACATAGGATGCCACAGCCTATGCTGTGGATAACCCCTCTGTATGCTGTGAATATATTTTATTACTATTGGTTAATAAAGAAACTGCATTGGCCTATAGCAAGGCAGGATAGGGCCAGGCAGGAAATCCAAGCAGAGATACAGGGAGAAGGATAGAGTCAGGGATGTCAGCCACCCATCAAGGAAGCAAGATGTATAGAAAATGAGGCAACAAGCCATGAACCATGTGGCAAACCATAGATAAGAAATATGGGTTAATTTAAATGTGAGAGCTAACTAGTAATAAGCCTGAGCCATTGGCCCAACATTTATAATTAATATAAGCCTCTGAGTGATTATTTTAAAAGTGGCTTTGGGGCAGAAAAGCCTCTGGTTATAAGACTATGCTGCTATGTTACAGAACTTCCCTAAAGGGGCTGGTGCCACCTAAGAAACTTGCAGAAATACTCAGCCAGCACTGCTCTTGCTCCGCACATGACTATTTTGATTCCAGGCCTTTTATTCAGTATATTGATCATTCTTTTCTCCTTAAAAATGGTCCTTTGTCAAGTATGAATTACCTCCACCACATTCTACCCGCAAAGGTCCATTGCTCAACTTTTACCTATCAGGACGGTCGTCAATGCCTGCCCCTGTCAAACATACAGCCACATGTGGACAGTTTTCTTCTGCACATGTTTACAACATGTTCCTTTAGATCGTGCAGGGGTGCTATTCTTTTTCTCCTTTGCAGAACTAGAAAATGCTTCACTGTTGTCTGAACTGAAAAATGGAGCCTTGGTGAACACAGCCAGAAACCATGACCCTGTCTATATAAATGCCAGCAATCTCAGCTTTCTTGTGATCTGTTATTTATGATTTTATTTTTCTTCCATTTCATAAAATTAAGCTCCATGGATGAGCCTGGATTATAAATGGACATTCCTCTCCTTTCTAGCGTCTACTCTCTCCTACACTCCTGTTATTTGTCAGGTATGATCTGTTCAAGTTCAGAGAGACTCAAAGAAATAAATTGTCTAAAGGGAAAAGTGGGCTTTCTTTTTTACTCTGAGTTAAATCTATTTTGCAATAAAAACTAATTTCTGTTTCATAGTGTCCCCCCCTTGAGCTTTATTGTTTTATTCGATCTTTATTGTTTTATTCGATTTAAACACCCTCCCCTATAATCAGTCCGAGACTATAACTGACATTTTTATTCAAGTCCCTAGTACAGTGTCACTTGTGTTCTTCATTTCTAAAACCCCAACTTCAAAATCGCTACTGGAATCATTTTGCTAGGAAACACTTGAAAGAAATCCCACGGATAAACTGAAAACCAAAAATGAAGTTTTAAAGTATGACATCATCGTTGTCTTATAGTGCTGAAAAAGCTGAAGCTGGTCTGACAGACAGCTGGGTAGTTCATGTGCTAATCTCTCTGCAAGTCACTTCCTTTCTTTGTTCTCAGACTGGAATTCCAGGCAGAATAGTCACATCACTTTCTGTATGTTGGCTGACTGAGGCTTGCCACAGTTTTATGGAGAAGATAGACATTTGTTGTGTGTTTATCTTACTCTCCTTTTAATATTAGGGTGGGTAACCCTGGGGGATTTTAATTTCTCTTATTTGAATTGGACTCTCTTCTCACACACTTTCATATCTTTGAAGATTTCGAAAATTATCACTTGTGTGACTTATGCAATCCAACAAATCAAATGGATTAACAGATCAGTGTTGATAGATTTTTGATTTATTAATGCAATAGATAGTAATTGCCTTGACCAGGCAGAAACAAATTTGTACTTAATTTTACGAGTGTGTAGATTCGTGTACATGCACATTCCTTGGCATAGATGTAGAGGTCAGCAGACAACTTGAGGGAGTCTATACTTTTCTTCTACCATGTGGGTCCCAAAGATCAAACTCAGGTCATCTGTTGGGCTTGGCAGCAGGTGCCTTTACCTAACGAGTTATCCCACCAACCCAGAGAAAAAGAGAAAAAAAAGATTTTGATTATTAAACTTGTGTTTCTTTCAGGAAATCTGAAAAAAAAAATCACTCACTATTAAGCGTTTGTAATCTAGCCACATGAATGCTTCACTTCTCTATCTAAGGCTAACAAAAGACTTTCAGTCAAAAATCACATTACAGCTCAAATATATGGACAGCTGAAGAGCTCCCCAGTGAGTGGGTTTATATGGTCAGACAGGCAGATATTTTAGAATAAATTAAGAAAATTATCCAGGAAGCCAAGTCAAATGAAATCAACATGTGTGAATTCAGAACTGTGAAACGCTAAGACACCAGTTTGGCCGGGTGGTGGTGGTGCACGCCTTTAATCCCAGCATTCGGGAGGCAGAGCCAGGCAGATCTCTATGAGTTTGAGGCCAGCCTGAACAACAGAGCAAGATCCAGGACAGGAACCAAAACTATATTGAGAAACCCTGTCTCAAAAAACCAAAAAAAAAGAAAAAATACCAGTTTGATCCTCAGATATTTTAATGAAACAATGATAGTTAAATTAACAGTTGTTATAAAATAAAAGCCTCTCATTCCTTGTTTATTAACTCAATAAAACCTATATCAATTAAAAAGCAACTCATGCCGAGTGGTGGTGGTGCACACCTTTAATCCCAGCACTCAGGAGGCAGAGGCAGGCGGATCTCTGTGAGTTCCAGGCTAGTCTGGTCTACAAAGTGAGTTCCAGGAAAGGCACAAAGCTACACAGAGAAACCCTGTCTCAAAAAACAAACAAACAAATAAAAACAAAAAACAGGGGTTGGGGATTTAGCTCAGTGGTAGAAGGCTTGCCTAGCAAGCTCAAGGCCCTTGGTTCGGTCCTCAGCTCCGGAAAAAAAGAAAAAACAAAAACAAAAAACAAAAAACAAAAAAAGCAACTCATTATGAAAGAGAAAAATAAAACTCACAGAAAGTACAGCCATGGAAAAAGGAGGATCAATTTAAGAAGCTTTAATGGCTGAAAGGGTTTTATTTCATGAAGGATTAGAAGGGGGAAATTTTCTAGCTTGACCAAAAACAAAATAGAAGTTATTAAAATGTTTTTGTATTTACTAAATATGCTTAACAGCATAATAATAAATAATTAATCCTTGTTCTAGAGCCAAGGCACTGAAGAAGAATGTAGAGTGTGGACCAACTCAGTTCATCACATGCTAATCTAACACTCTCAGTTTTAGTGCCAAGTAATGGCCTTGCCCTTATGAAGCTGATATTTCTTCAGTTCAAGAATCAAAGTACACAAGGAATCAGATGGTAACAGGAAATAGTAATTGGTCAAACAACAAAATGTATCATAAAAATAAAAATAATAGAAAGCAGAGAAGTAAAGTCTAGAAATACCTAGGAAGTCTTGGTAGCAGAGATAAAATCTGAAGATAGCAAAATTGTTAAACCAAAAATAGTTTGTAAATGTGGTAAACTATATCAGTTTATCTACATATGATCTATGTGGCTACTAGGCATAATTTACAATGCCTGTTTTCAACAGTTTATTGTTAGGATAATTGAGAAAATAGTTGTTCTAATCATGTTCTCTATGCTGGGATTCAGATGAAAACCCTGATTAAGCTGCTTTACCCATTATTTCTTGGGCTCAGAATTCTAGTTGTTATAAATCTGTCAAAACTCAACCAACTAGGAGCCAGCAAGCCACCACAAAGGTATGCTAGGAGCAGAGCCAGGTGCAGTATTAGGAAAGCAACAGAGTTGAGACGAACAAGAAGGCAAGGCTGTGCCGTGGCACTGAAAGCATGACCCTATAAGGAAACTAGGACCTAGCGCAAATTCACTCCAGTTATACAAGGACAAAGGTAAGAGAAACTCTGTCCTGGGGATATGGTAAATAATAATGTTTAAATGAATTAATAGATACAGATGGATGCAAATTAGGTCATGGGAACACGAGATATTAGCCTGCCTTTCTGTGAGACCCTTATGAGCTGGAACTAGAAAATGAAAAAGTAGCAGAAATAAAGATAAAGTGCTTCCCTCCAACTTCTTATACTACCCAAGGGAAAGATGGAGATCCTTGGGATGGACATGGCTCAGAACAGGAGGCCTCCACCTACAAGTCCTTCATGAGACCACAGAATTCACAAGAGCACTGAAAACAATTCCAGTGAAGAGCATCCAGTCCTCCAGCAAGAGAACTGTTTATATAGTGATCCAATAAGTTTGGGGAAGGGTTCTGTCAACATGTAGATCTTGAAAACAATTGGAATGGAGACAAGGTGAGATTAAGGTTATCACAAACTCATGAAAACATATCTACTCTAAATGTAACCAGGCGTCTCTGAAATCCATGCTTTTCTCAGATGTCTAAATGATTGAAAAGTTTTGTAATACCACTACCATCACCTCAGCCACCACTTGAAGGTACTTCAGGGAGCCCCTATGTGAGTTTTAAGAAAAAAGAAAAACCAATCCGGTAGGACTTAGCACCCATCGGATGTTTATTTTATGCCTGGCCCAGGTCTACGTGACATAGTTCATCTCTAGCACTCAGCCTTTTGTTTGGGGAACACCCGTCTCTGGAGGGCATGCCAGCATCTGCCCGGCTTTCCTTCTGGAGATGGAGCAGTCACAAAGCCCAACAAATCTAAAAATCCCCATTTTCTGATGCACTCAGAAGGATACTAAAGAAGTAATAAAATTCACCTCTGAATCCCAGATATGTTTTAAAGAGTTGCAAAGAAATATGCTGGCAAGAAGAAAAACTGAGCAATAGTATCTCATTATTACTTTTCTTTTTTGTCTCCTTTTACTAACACAGTCTCTCAAAGGGATAAAAGAGCTCCCCCTTCTCCCATTTCCACTTCAGATAGACTCATGTTTTGAAAAGGCTGCCCTCTCCTCCAACACAGTGCCAAGGGGAAGCCCATGGCTTTTGTATGTCAAGCTCACAAAGATAGGAATCCTGTAAAGCAAGGGCAGGTGGTGGTTTGAACTGAAAAGAAGTGGTGAGTCAACTCCTGGGCTGGATATTTTGTGTTAACCAAAGCCAGCTGGGATAAATCTCTACTGCAAACAGAACTGCATTTCCTTGCACACAAGTCAAAGCCACCAGGACCTCTGAGGAAAGATTGGTAACAAGGCTTGAGGCTGACCTCTGAAAAGAGGTCTAACCAAGAGCACTGAGTCCTCCACTTTCTCACAGAAGAGTCATCTGCCAACAGTAGGCTCTTCTGAATTGACAACGGTGGGCAGAAACCAGAGGATCTTATCCCAACCCCATAGATTAAGAAAGCTCTTAGCCATTAAAAAAGCCCTGGGGTGAAGTAGATGATTACCAACCAAAGACATGTTTGAATATTCTCTAAACCCTGGAGGACATGAACTATAACATGTTCACTTAGAAAAATAGGATACACATAAGTGAAGTAAAGATATATCAATTACCTTTCTTCAGTTTCTATTACATGGGGCTGAAGTTGAATCCAAAAGCAAACAGCCATATCCAGAACAGCCACTTCCCTCTCAATTCTACAGTTTTGTTACTAGCCTAAGCTTAACCTCCTACATCTCATCTATGAGGATAAAGTCTCCCTATGAGACAGAAAAAAATTACCTTCAAGTAGATTTTTGATGTGTCTAACATATCACGTAAATGAATAGATATGAATTCATGAGTAGATACCTACAGGGTTCAAGCTCTTACAATGGACCTTAAAAGAAATATAATGAAGATATAGATCTCCATACATATTGGTAATGGGGCCATCTTGAGGAGGTGAAGATAACCCCAAAATCTCAATGAAAAAGACATTAATAATTTGTGTAGAACAATAGATCCAATGTTTGTGTCTCCACACTATCCCAAAATTTAATGTTTTATTAATATTACTAGTATTGCCTATGATTTCTTTAGATCATATTAATCTTCCCATTCATCCCCCTGATTAATCCCACATCCACTCCCCACAGCAATCCCAGCTTTGTGTCCTCTTTTTTAATAACCCACTAAGTCTAAATTGTGCTGCTCTTATGTTCTGCTCATGGGAATAGAGCCTTCTGCTGGAATGTGATTGGCCAACTAGGGAACCCCACCCTTAAAGAAAAATGATTCTCCCTCCTCCAAAGCAATCAACTGCCAACAGCTCCTCAGCTGAAGTTGAGCCTCATGAAAGCCTTTCCCTCCACGGTAGAATGCTGACTGTCTTGATCCAATGTAGGTCTTGTGCAGGCAACCACAGCCGATGACTTCATGGGTGTAGGAGTCCTGGCATGTCCAGAAGACAGTTTTCATTCTGATCCTCCCCAACCTCAGGCTCTTACAATTTTACCAAATCCTCTTGGGCGATGCTCCCTGGGCCTTAACGGACTGGTTTATGACTGAGTACTTCATACAACTCCCTAAACTTTGACCAGTGATGAGTTTCCAAATTTTCATGTTGAAGTCTTTACCCTTAACATAATGGTGTTAGAATTTTAAGAGTTAAGATCCTTCATGGATGGTGTTTACATCTTGATAAAAGACATCACAATAAGATCTCTTGCTCTCTACAGTGAAAAACACAGTGAGAAGATTGTCATCTACAAGCAAGCAGGGCTTTACCAGAGACCAAATCTGCTGATATTTTGATTTTGGATTTCTCAGTCCCTGGAACTGTTAGAAATAAATTTCTGTTGTAATAATCTACTCAACTTATCATAGTTTCTTGTAATTACATAAGCAGATTAAGACACTAATTCACATAACTATCAGTAGGATCATCAAGAGCCTCTGTCCCGAGTAATGATTCGAGAATGTGGTCTCCTCCTATCTGGTGTTACTGTGTTTGAAGATTTCATCCTCCTCTACATTAAGCCAGTGATAAGGACTTGAAGAATTGCATATAAGCTCCCATGGATCATGACTTAAAGGTCTTATGTAGTATCTTCATTCTTGTTTGAGTTGAGGCATATGAAATCAACAACATCTCTTTCATATTAAAATTAAGTCTAAGAAATGTGGACTCAAGAATTAGTGGAAATTCATTTAGGAGCTGCCTTGCCCATCTCATGTCCCAGGATATAGAATCAAAACTCTTTCACCCTGCCTCATCATTGCACATTTAGAAAATCAAAGGAGACAATATTAAACACTGACTACTTTCCAACAGTCCAAAAGAATCAGTATCTTACTTCTTTCTGTGAAATTTAACTACTAGAAATGTTTTGGTGGATCAGTTCCTATCTTCATAATCACAAAGAACTGAGTTGGTTTTTGGTCGAAATGACCAAGTAATTCAAGATCCTGGAAATTTTGGCTCCCAAGAATGGTACAAATACTGCCTTGCTCCATAGTTTTTGCTAGTGTACTAAGTACTTGGCACTTGAACTCAGAGCCTCTCCAAGTTGAGATCATTGTTTTAGATCTTGGAGAGGTTGTTCTAATTAGCCAAACCAGGTATCTGAAGGCTCCTTGGATCAATGCACATACCCTTAAGGTGGGAGTGTCCTCATCAAGAATGTTATGAAGTCTTTTCCTCGTCTACCTGCCTCTCCTTTCTTTGGAAACCTGAGAAGGGGCTCTCTGAGGTCACACAGATAACAAAACTTAAGCACAGTACTTTTAGAGACAGGCACAAGTATCTAAGTCTTTATAAAAATGGACACAAATTTCAATGGTAGGAGTTTAAAAGATTATTTTACAGTGTGAAATCCCAGTGTTCTGTATAAAACAGGATTTTTTTTAATCTCTATGTTATCTTTATAATAGGGGAAGCATAAAGATGACTATAAAGAAAAAGTATTAATTCCTCCAACTCTATAACTTCTTCACCCCAGTTAAAATTGCATGTACTCCTAAACAAGAAGCCAAGTTATTCATTTCAAAATATCCTGAAGGATAGCATGCTCTGTCTCCATTTACTGTAGGAGATTAGAGAGAGGGGTTATCAAGAGGCAGCTATCCTTTTCTTAACCTCTCTACAGAAGAGAAGATATTATCCTTTTCCTACAAAGGACTGTTACAAGAAACTCTGTTATAACGTTTGAGGAGTTTCCAGTTATCTTTTCCTATATAACTATCACAAAATTTAGTGGCTCAAAATAACCATATCAATAGTTCTGTTGGTTCATAGGTTAAGCTGAATGATATTATTTAGTTTTTCTCATGTAGTCTCAGAGAGGTAGCTGGCTCTAGAAATCTCTGAAAGTTCATGGGCCAGGTGTGCAACATATCTCATTCCTATGACTAGGAGTTATACTAACAGTTGGCTAGGAGCTCATCTAAGGTTGTCAATCATGGCGCTTGAATTTCACTTGTCCATGATGCTTGGTATTTCTACATCATTGAGTAGCAAGTCTAAGCAGGACTGATAAAAAGTGTTAGCCCTCAGACAGAAGCTACTTCTCACAAACTAGACTTAGATATCCTACTTATTTTCTAATTCATTCTATTGGCCACATAGGCTATCCTATATCCAAGAGAAGAGTTAGAAAGTGGATATAATCGTGTTACAGAGGACATTAAGAGTAAAAGATATTGAAGGGGCTATATTTGGGAAATATAACCTGAAATGTGGCACAGATCTTGTTTCTTTGCTGCCACCAAGGGAACTTAGAAGAAAATTCAAAAGGCCCCCAATATCTTGAGCAAGGGCTACCACAGGCCAAAAAGATGATAAAGTATCACAAGGGAAATTCTCAACAATCAGCCATAATTCTACCCAAGCCCACCTCCTGTGGCTTACTGTGCCTTGGTGTTATAACAGGAAAGGAAAGGCTGGGAGCATAAGTGACCTAAAAGAATTCCTCAGGTATAAGACTTGGTGATAATAGAAGCACACCTCGCATACCTGCCATATGGAGTGATTAGACACGATAACTATATACATACTACAACAAACTGACAGCAAAGCCAGTCTCTCTACCCCATCCCTTTCTGCTCAGGTTTGGTGTGCATTGAGTATTGCCCAAAATATCCACACAAAGAGGAAAAGAATTTTGAATAAAAAAGCTGAGCCTCCCCTTCTTCACTACCGGGTTCCCCAAAACTGAGCAGAAAAACATTGTACAGGGCAATAGTTCCTGAATGTGACTGAATGGAATATTTACTCTATGAAGAAAGGAAGGCTCTTAATCACGACTGGCCAATGATGAATGGACCAACAGAAGGTGAAATACCCTTAAACCATCTTATACATTCACCTTATCTCTGTGCTTCCTCTCCATCAACCCTAGGCCCTAAAGAGCTAAGAACTTGAAAAATTATGGTAACATACTTAAAAATAATTCATCCCACATTTGGACATTATGAAGGGCCTCAGATTACTCAAGAAAGCTTACTATATGTAAATTCTTTTTGATAAAACACTTGGTGTTTTATCCAATAAAAAAATAGACTTTGAGACCTTGTTTACCAAAAGTAATCTACAGATTCAGTGCAATCTCCATCAAGATTCCAATACAATTTTTTATTATTTTTGTTTTTTATTTTTTTGCATTTTACATACCAACCACAGTTCTCCCTCCCCCTGTCATTCCCCCCCACCTCCCATGGGAAGTCAACAAAGTCTAGCACATCAAGTTAAGGCAGGCCCAAGCCCCTCACCCACTGCATCAAGGCTGAGCAAAGTATTCCACCATAGGGAGTGGGCTCCAAAAAGCCAGTTCATGCACCAGGGATAAATCCAAGTCCCAAGCCAGGGGCTCCACAAACAGACCAAGCCACGCAACTGTCACCTACATTAAGAGGCCCTGATTTGGTCCCCTGTAAGTTCCCCATCCATCCATCCAGAGTCCTTGAGCTCCCACTAGCTCAGGTCAACTGTCTCTGCCAACACAACTCTTTACAGACCTTGCAAGGACAATTCTCAATTTCATATGGAAAAGCAAAAACATCCATGATAGCTAAAACAATCTTAAACAATAAAAGAATACTCGGAGGTATCACCATTCCCAATTGCAAGTTGTACTACAGAGAAATCATAATACAATCCATAGAGTATTTGGCATAAAAACAGACACGCTGATCAATGGAATCAAACTGAAGACTCAGACAAAACTCCAGAAGCATATGGACACCTGAATATTTATAAAGAAGCCAGAAATATACACTGGTTAAAAACAAAGCATCTTCAACACATGGTGCTGGTCAAACTGGAGCTCTGCATGTAGAAGAAGGCAAATAGATCCATACTTATCACCCTGAACAAAACCCAAGTCCAAGTGACTCAAAGGCCTCAACATAAAACTGAACCTGATAGAAGGGAAAGTGGAGAATATCACTGAACACATTGACACAGGAGACAACTTCCTGAACAGAATATCAATAGCACTGGCACTAAGACCAAAATTTAATAAAGGGGGCCTCATGAAACTGAAAAGCTTCTGAAAAGGCACAGGACACCATCAACAGAGCAAAATGGAAACTTACATAAAGGGAAAAGATTTTTACAAACTCCATGTGCAACAGAGGAATAATACACAAAATATATCAAGAACTCAAGAAACTAGATATCAAAAACCTAAATATCTAATTTAAAATGGAGTACAGATCTAAAATTCTCAATAGAAATAACTGAGAAATACTTAAAGAAATGTTAAACATCCTTAGCCATCAAGGAAATGCAAATCAAACAGCACTGCGATTTCATCTTACACCTGTCAGAATAGCTAAGATCAATAACACAAATGACAGCTTATGCTGGAGAGGATGTGCAGCAAGGGAGACACTCTTCTATTGCTGGTGGGAGTTCAAATTAGTACAGCCACTATGGAAATCAATATTTCAGTTCCTTAGAACATTAAGAATTGACCTACCTCAGACCCAGCTATACCACCCTTGTGTATATACCGAAAGGGCACTCCAACCTACAACACACTTGCTCAACCGTATTCATTGTGGCTTTATTCATGAAAGCCAGAAACTGGAAACAACCTAGATGTCCCTCAACAGAAGAGTGGATAAAGAAGTTGTGGTACATTTACACAATGGAGTTTTACTCAGCTGTTGAAAACAATGACATCGTGAAATTTGCAGGCAAATGGATACAACTAGGAAAAAAACATCCTGAATAAAGTAACACCCACACAGTTCATTGGACATAGAGAAATTGAGCTGGTGCCTACATGGAACTTTCACCCTACATTCTAGTCTCTTTGGCGAGGAAAGGTACTCTGCAGGCTACCAAAAGAGAAATGTGGACACCAGCCACAATGCCTTTGACTTGCTATCTGTCCTCCCTCCATATATGCTAGGGCAATGGTGGCACAGAACTTGTGGGAGTAGTCCACCAATGTCTAATTTGACCTAAGGGTCACTCCACAAGAAGCTCACACCCAACACTGCTTGGGAAACCAAGAACCAGAGACTAGATAGCCCAGAGACTTATGGGAAAACCAAACACTGCTGATCTGGGAAAAAACATGTATATCAATAAATGATTCCTAATGATATTCTGCTATACTCATAGATCAGTGCCTTATCCAGTCATCATCAAAGAGGCTTCCTCCAGCAGCAGATGGGAACAGATGCAAAAACCCACAGTCAGACATTACATGGAAAGAGAGTTTAAATGAGAAGTCCCCATCAAATCCCTCTTCTCAGAGGAGAAGGCATGAAGAGTGTAAGAACCAAATAGGGTGGAGGACACCAGCACAAGGTCTTCAGAATCAGCTAAGCAAGTTGCATATAAGTTCACAAAAGACTGAAACAGCAAGCGCAGGGCCTGTGTGGTTCTACACCAGGTCCTCTGAATATATATTATAGCTATTAGCTTAGTGTTTTTATGTGATGCCTGACTGCAAGTGGCTGTCTGACTTCTGTGCTTGCTCTTGGGACTCTTCTCCTCCTGGTGGGTTGCCATGCCCAACTGCAATGCGATAGTGTTTGCTTCATCTTATTACATTTTATTTTGTCATGTTTGGTTGTTATCTCTTAGAAGCCTGTTCTTTTCTAATGAGAGACAGAAAGGTAGAGAAGGAGAGGTGGGGAAGAACCAGAAGTAGTAAAAGAATGGTGTCTTAGAGTTTCTATTGCTATGAAGAGACAACTGCGACCATGACAACTCTAAGTTTTCTTCAATTCCTTTTCATAAATTGGAAGCTTAGTTGGGTAGGGTCTTGCCCTGAGGCCACCACTCCCTTTATTCCATTTAACATTCAGTTCTTCCTTACTCTATTTGACTCCTTGAACACAGGATTTAGCTCCCTTCCACTTCCTTGTACCCCTTTTCTCTTCAATCTGTACATTTTGTATTTTCACTTGCTCACTTGCTCCTTTTCATTGTAAATCTTCATTAGCGTTAACACTAATAACCACACCACGGAGTCTGTATAGCTGTTTTGAGATTTCCTCTGCCAAAAGAGTTAATTCAAATCTCTTAACTTTAACCTTAGGCAGACAAGGGCAAAAAGGAGCTACATTCTTCACCAGAATATCACAAGAATGACCTTTAGGCAAAATTCTTTATCCTCTGAAATCTCTTAAGCCAGGCCCCCACAGTTCAAATCAACCACAACACCACTGTCTTCCATGCTCCTACTAGTATGGCCCATTAAGCCCTACTTAAAGCATTAAACTGTTTTTCAAATACAAACTCCACCAAAGTCCACATTCCTCCAAACAAAAGCATGGGTGGGCCTATCACAGCCAATGTTGCAAGAATCCTAAAAGGCCTTGTAATAAAAAAAAAAAAAAAAACAGAGCTAGGTATCAAGGTGAAAGCTGAAAGATCAGAGAAGCACATGCCATAAGCCTCAGCCACAACTTCTTACCTCACCAACTCCTCAGCCTGAAAGAGTTCCTCTCTCCTCCTGCTTTATATTCCTTTCTCTGCCCAGCCATATCACTTTCTGTCTCAATTTTCCTAGTGCTGGGATTAAAGGTGTGTGCTACCTCTGCCTGGCTCTGTTTCTCCTTTAGACTGAATTAAGCTCCTGTAGCCCAGTGTGGCCTTGAACTCACAGAAATCCAGATGGATCTCTGCCTCTGCCTCTCAAATGCTAGGTTTAAAGGTGTATTCCACTACTGCCTGACCTCTATGGATAACTGTGGCTGATTCTGTCCTCTGACCTTCAGGCGAGTTTTGTTTCTTAGATTATAAACAATATATTACCACAAGTCACATCCCAGTCCCTGGTACCAACTTCTGTATTAGTTAGGGCTCCTATTGCTGTGAAGAGATACAGTGACCACAGTAACTCTATTTGTAAAGGAAAACATTTAACTGGGTGGCTTGGAGTTTCAGAGGTTTAGTGCATTATCATCATAGCAGGACATGGTGCTGGAGAAGAAGCTGAAAATTCTACAATTTGATCTGCAGGCAGCAGAAGGAATCTGTGTCCCACTGACCATACTTCAGCTTATAAGCCCTCAAAGCCCACCTCCACAGTGACAAATTTCCTCCAAAAAGGCTACACCTACTCCAGAAGACCACACTTCCTAATAGTGCCATTCCCTGTGAGCAAAGCATTCAAATGCATGAGTCTATGGAGGCTGTACCTATTCAAAACACCAGATATAGTAAACTATAATCCAAATACATTGTAGGAGAAAATAAGCAATTTTCTATAAAGAGAAAAATAAGACTCAATTCCTGGCCTAGAGATAATTCTACTGTCAAAAACTACATGAAAATACGTAGTGCTTTGGATTCGAGGAATACCAATTTCATCCTGTGAGTACAGCTGTGTAATCATATATAAATACCTTTCCCTTACACAAATCTGTCAGATCCCTAAAAGCAAGGCTCAAGTCTGTTTTGCTCACTAGCAAATTTTTCTCTAGTACCCAACATGGTGCTTGTCAGAGAGAAGAAGCTCAGTATTTATTCAATCAATGAATTGTTGTGTTGGATTGATAAGTCAAAGAAACAGAATTCTAAAGATCAAAGAGACTTTTCAGATAGGTAGCTCAATCTTGAATTCCATATCAGGGTTCTGAATCCCATAGATATTAAAGAACGCCCCCACTATGCTGGTGGATGTCAGTGGCAAACATGACTCTGGGGATTCCCTGCCTCACTATTGCGCCACTTAAGATCACTGATAACCTGATGGACTGAATCTGTCTCCAAGATCACATCAGCAATACTTACTTGTTTTTGCCTTCTCCACGCAAAATTTAACTAGCTTACATAAAGAGATTTATAAGTTGATCACAATTTCCACAAAAAAAAAGCTAACTTTATACAGAAAAAAGGAACTAGAATAGAAGGGAGAGAGGTCATTTTCTCACCTGGTTCAGTGATCAGTGTGTATGTGTGTGTGTGGGGGGGGGGGGTGTGTGTATGTGTGTGTGTGTGTGTTCCATGCACATCTATGAATAAAATCTTTACCTATTTATTCACTCAACAATATTATTGAATATTTATTGCATGACAGAAACATTTTTAAATATCAAGGAACAATACAAGTAAGGAAAAAAACCCTTTTTCATGGCAATATTACATCTCACGTGAGGGACAAGAGACTTTCTGGCAGTAATGAGTAGGTGAACATAAAGCAGTTTGATGCCTGCATGGAGTTAACTGCTGGGAAAGAGTCTCCTTGGAAATGAGGAGTAAGGTGACTCTTGACAGACTCTAAACCTGAATCTTATGATGCTAAGCCCAAAAAAATATTATTCTAGGTGACAGGTATAGTCGGAAGATTTCCTGTGTCCCGCCTGGCCCACAGTTGGGAGAAATCTCTCACCCACAGTGCCTCAGCCTTTTATAAAATAATCTCTCAGAAGCTTATATTAATTATAACTGGCCATTAGCTCAGACGTATTACTAACTAGCTCTTACACTTAAATTAACCCATAATTATTTTTGTTTAGCCATGTGGCTTGGTACCTTTTCTCAGTTCTGCCTTGTCATTTTGCTTCCTCTTTATCTGGTTGCAACTCCTGACTCAGCCCTTCCTCTTCCCAGAATTCTCCTCCTCTGCTTGCCATGTCTATACTTCCTGCCTGGCTACTGGCCAATCAGCATTTTTTATTTATCAACCAATCAGAGCAACACATATTCACAGCATACAGACCAACATCCCACAGCAGACAGGAACAGCAAATTCAAAAGAAGTAGTGCGTTAAGACTTGAGGAAAGTGAAGGAACAGAACATTGTAATAATAATAAACTATTAAAGTGCATGGCATGTTTGAAAACAAGTAATTCTGATGTGATCCACGCATCCATGAGATCAGGATGAAAACCGAGGCTGGGGTCTGGGAAATGATATTTGATAGTCTAGACTTGATTATTCAGATATTGAGAAATCAGAAATCAAGAAATGTGTTAGATTGGATGACTGCAGAGAATAGATTTAAGCATAAAGAAATAAGGAGTTTGGACAAAAGGCACCGCAGTGTTGTAGTTAATACTGTATTTACTTTGGATATGAAAAGAAAGGAAGAACATGTCAGAAGCAGAATCCTAATGGGTATAGTGATCAATCAGAGATAGGAATTGAGAGAAGGGTCAAATCAGAAAACATGGTTTCCAAATGCAATGAGGAAGAATGAGGTACCAATAGTAGATATGGGGAGGAGCAGTGAGCAATGGTGTGAGAAGAGCTTAGCTGGGGATGTATTTAGAAGACAGTTGAGGTTCCCAAGCTGGTAGAACATATGTATATGTATGGTGGTTTTTAGATTGGTTTTACATATCAGAGGCTGGATAGTCTTACTTAATAAGGCTAGAAAGGTGCTGAAAATACTAGCTGCCCAATCCAAGAAACTAGAAACTTCAGAACAAGAGGGAAAAAGACATAACCAAGTCTAAGCATGAAAGCCTAGAAGCCCCTGGCCTCACTACTATGAGTCCATGTTCCCTAGCAAAGAACCTGAAATTCAATTGTCTACAACTGTCAACAGCAGGAAAACAATATACTCTTAAGAAAGAGAAAACATACACAGCTGTATAAGGCCCTCTGTTCTTTATTTTTCACTCTACCCAGATCCCCAAACTATGGAATGGCATCATTCATGTGAGCAGGTCTTTTTTTCTGGTCAATTTATTTCTGGAAATACTCTCAAAGATATAGCCAGAAGTATGTTTTACCAGTTTTCTAAGTGTCAACTCAATTGAGTTGACAACTAAGTTCAACTGTCATTATTGGGCACATCTGCCACAAAGCCAGAAAGTGTAAAATGGCCGAATAATAGGTGTTGAAGATTAGTTGCAAGGGTTGACAACACATCTCTGTATGTCACGGGCATCTGATAAGAACTGAGTCATAGAGGTGAATGAAGCTACTCACAAGGTGAAGGGGACTTTAAGAAACAAAGGGTTGAATGAAAGAACCTGAGGAATTCAAGTAGAAGTGCACTTTGAGAAATGATTGTATTTAAGAGTTAAGAAAAAAAAATAGCCAATAAAGGAAACAAAAGACAAGTGAAAGAAGTAGAAGGGATTATCCAGGAGTCAGTAGTGACTGGGAGCGTGCAGGGGCAGGGAGTCAAGAATGTGAAAACTACTGTCATGAGGCGAAGAGGCTGTGCTGGAGTTATGCTCTATGGATTGAGGACATCTGTATTCAGGACATGGTTGAACCTACTTTGTTGTTCTAAAACAGAGTATAAATCGTGCAGATCAAAATGCAACATTTTCTAAGCAATAAAATCTTCCCAGCTGTCAAATACTAGTACCTTAAAAACTTAATAGGACGCTGCTTCACAGTTAGGGGCATTCTTTTACCTCCCAGAGTTGATGCTAAGTATACATGGATCATCTAGCAATTTAATAAATCACTGTACTTTTCAGTTTAGCCATAATAAAATATACTAGAAGAGTTATTTCAAGCCATAAGAATTATAAAAAAAAACTATTCTGTGTGGAATTTAGTTTTTAAGGAAATAAATAAGATAGTAGTCAGTTTAAAATAGGGCATTTGGAGCAAAATAGGAAATGGCAAACATGGTTTAAGTATTGTTAATGTAAATTAGTGGTATTTAATTTTCATCCATTGTTTCTTAAATAGATAATCATCAATGGGAGAGCTTTCTTACAGATTGAACTAAGTCCAATCAAAATTAATTCATATGTGTTTCATTTTTGTCTATGCTATATAATTACCAAATTGAAAGACTATGGTGCACAGAACATTATCACAAAGGTCAGACCATGATTTTCAAAACACATCCATTTTCTTAAAATCTCTCTTACATCAGTCCTCTCAAAGGATCTCTGCTAACGTCATTACAGAGAAATAGAACATGAAGTCTGCTCTGCAGCTAGTTTGCTATTATTTTGCACAAGAGAAAATATGAACTGAGAATTTAGAGAAAATAATTAGGTGAGATGAAGAAAGAAAACATCAAAATATGAAAATCTAGTAAAACAACCAAATCCAAACAGTCCACAGTATGTCTAACAAAGCAAAGGACAGAGAACTAAATAATTGCATTCCTCCATTTAAGACCTTGAATTTAAGTTGAATAGCCATGTCTCTGGGGTTGTTTCACTACATTTCTTCTATTACATCAGAGCTTGTTACTATTTCAGGTTATCCATGCCATATTTTTGGTATAAATAGTGTTTTCTAGCTTTATAAAAAAAATAATAAATGTTAGTAATTCTCAGTAACGCTATTGGTTACCTGCCCAACAATATCCCTTCTTATCTTATATTTCCTGCTAGAACCCTAACTTATCCAGGTTTTTGCCCTAAATTCTATGCTATGGATACCCTACATTAGACTAATCCAATCTTAGATATGTCATTGCCCATCAAAAGGTATATAAGTCCCTGTCTGTCCCATGGCCAAAGCTGACCTAATCAGATCAACCAAGAGGCTCATATTGGGTCTCCCTCACTCCTCCTACACATGAACAGGAAAGCAGAAAGTCTCTCTTGTCACAAAGAGCCATCTTATCTAAATAAGATGAATTTGTCTTATGATAAAGAAAATATATAAAATGCCTGAATTCTTGATGATTCTGTAGAGATGATCTTCAAAATATCTGAATCACATCCCTTTAAATGACAGAAATGAAAGGAGATAACAGTCTCCAGTGTGTAAGGCCATTTGAGTTGGAATCACTATTACAGCCTCTTAAGTGATAGCATAACTCACCTACTCTTTAAAATGGCATTATTTGCTTTACTCTTCTCTCCCAGTTTTAAGATGCATATTTCTAGCATGTTTGAGAAGTCAGAGACCCATTAAGGACAAATGACGTGCCAAATACAACCTAATCAAAATGATTAAAACTTCATGGGCCTGCCATAGCAAGGATACATGGTTTCTTTTCAGTTACACCATGCCCTCCCTCATGGTGCTGGCTACATATTTTTAGTCTCATGATCAAAGAGATTCAGCATGTTTAAGTGTAAAACTTTCTCTGTTTTCTCACAATCCTCTGGTGTTCCCTACTACAGTCACTATAGTTACTTCTCACCTGTATTATCCTCTGCTGAGTCTCCTGCTCATGTCTCTAAAACAAATACTTGCCACAGAAAACAGAAGAACTTTCCTAAAATCAAATTAGTGCTGAATATCCAACAGTGTCTTCCATCATTCTTGGAAGAAAACCCAAGCTTCTGCCAAAGGTGTGTCAACCTGCCATACACCCTAACATTGACCAACAATTTTCCTTGCCTCATTCTAATGGTATGCAGTCTCTTTTCTCTTCCTCAGAGGTATCAGCTCATATTCTAAGATCTTCACTGTCTTCTGAAAGGTACATCCCCTTAACTTTTACGTGGTTTATATCTTTGAATTCAGATCTTACTTCAAATGAAACTTTTCATATGGGCCTTGTAGATGTAACCAACCATCTTATTAAATAAGAAACAGAACCAATGCAAAGAAGAAAGCCAAGAGGTCAGAGCTAAGAGCTAAAACCTTATCCTTCCTCCTGCAGTGGTCCTACCTCTCCAAACCAGAGCTACTTCCTGTGTGTCTATCTTTTTATAGTGTTTCTGTTCTGCCTTCTCATTGGTTGTAAACCCAACCACATGACCGCCTCATCACAGCCTGTCTGTATAGACCTCCAGGTTTTCTATTGATTGGTATTGAGATTAAAGGCATGTGTATCCAATACTGGCTGTATGCCTGAACACACAGAGACTTACCTAGCTCTGCCTACCAAGTGCTGGGATTACAAGCATATGCCACCACTGTCCTGCTTTCCTATGGCTTGCTAATAGCTCTGACCCCCGGGCAACTTTATTTATTAACAACATACAAATAACATTTGAATACAAATAAAATATCACCATAGGGCCTTCTTAAATCACCTAAGCTCAAACAAATCCTCAGCCAGCTAATCTCACTTCTGCACATCCTTTTTCGTTTGTTCATTTCAACTGTCCAAATGAATGAAAGTGTCCCTGTTTCTGAAGGTATCTTAGGCTCTGATAAATATATTTCTCAGCACCTCTTTCGCTCATACTCTAAAGACTTTAGAAATCCCACATATTGCTTACAATGGGTCTAATGCATCTGCTAATTGAAGAATTTGGTCATTTTAAAAAGAAACTAATTTTGAAGCAAGTAGGTTCATTATCTGACCCCACACTCAGAGAAATGTTTATGTCTCTTAATTTCTTTCATAGTTTTCTCCAGAATCATTTTTTCTGCTCATTCACTCACTTTGGAAAGAAAAGGAAGTCAAACTCAAGTTTGACTTCACATAAACAAGGGCCTTTTGGTGATGGAATGTTCCCAAAAGAGAAAGATTAATAAAGCTATTTTTTTGCCAGCATCCCAAGTCAAGAAAGGTATGCAGATCATTTCTGAGCAGAGACTTTCTTAAGCACTATTTATGTGCCCAAGTCTCTGCATGTAGAACAAACACAGAATACACATTGTGACATGCTTCTGTCAGAATCCCTTACTGACCAAACAAAACACTGGACATTGGATCAGGTTTCTTGAACTAGTAAAGGAAATCCACTTGTTATGCACTGTGTTAATACAAATGCTGAACTTTTAGAAAAGTTTTTTAGTACATTATGTCCACTTGTCAGGTAAGCTGTTCTTCACAACATGATTAATATAAATATTTGCCAGCCTAGGATTCTTTATGCCATGGATATCAAATGCTAAACATTTAAACCAACTTTGACCTATGTACTTATCTCTTTTTTGCAAAGTATGAGATGTGCACTCAATGACATCCTTGTTTTCTCTCAGCACCTAACTCATGCATAAATGTCCATAATTAGCTTGCAGCAAATTTTCACCTAGAAGCTAATTTACTTTGAATTTAAACATTTCCCTCCACCAAAATAAAAAAGTTTAGGAAGAAAAGTTACATGTGTTCTCAAGTTGTGCTTTGTAGCCATACCACAGAGAAATCTTTTCCTCTTATATCTTTTTCTTCTTTTCTACTCTTGAAGAATGATCGATTACTTATCATTCCTCTATTTTTCTCTTCTGTTTTTCTCCAATTTTATGAGTATAATAATGTAATGTCTTGATTTGGAATTTGTTTTTGACAAACCAAATGTGGGATTCAAAATATGAACAAATGAGAGAGAGCTGTGTGGTCAGCTGCATGAGGCAATTGGTTGTGGCCATGATTATATATAAATGCATAAAAATTGCCAGTGGTTAGGAAGAGTGAATTTGACTCTAAGTGGTTTTTAGAATAATCCATTTAAATTCATCAAGGATGATGGGGGATAAATACATTTGCTTGTCCATGTCCATTCCAATTAAAAATTCTCAGGAGTCAGGAAGTAGCTCAGGCCAATGAAAAGAACATTGGAAATTTGAAAATCAGACAAATATTAGCTCAGGAATTTTTACCATCCAGTGACTTCTGCCAGGTTGCTTATTCCCCCTGGTTCTTGAATTAGATATGCAAGCTCTGAGTCATGGTAAACCCAGTAAGAATTGGCTCTACTTGTAACTCCTAGTACAGGAAGCTCCAGTCATACAATAATGAATCCTCAGTGGATGTTTTTGGAATAAAATTAGATTGAATACTATACCCATACTCTAAAGCATGAGTTTCTATATAAGGAACTATTATAATTAGCAGAACTTTTGCCAATTTTAGATTCTTCTAAGCTTGAGACTGCTTCTAATTTCTTAACTACATTTCTGCTATCCTGCTCTTCACTACTTGGTGTGGTGGGATAGTGATACATGCCTGAAGTCTGCTTAAATGTATCAAAGGAAAGACTTTATATTCAATCTGAGTGTAGTCAGAAAGACTAAGGCAATGTCAGCATTGTGGGAAAGTGGATGGAATTGAGAAAATCAAGCCATACAGCTCTGAGAAGATGTAGCAGTGAAGACATGAGTGATGTTAGCTGGAAATTTTCCTAATAAAGAAAGAATAAACTATTTATCCCTGGGGAATCAAACTGACCAAGTTCATGAGATGGACCTTGCAGAAAAACCTACAGGTCACATTCTTTGCCACAACCTAGAGAAAACATGGTCTGGGGCAATTCCAGAAAGTGCCAGAGCCTAGTACAGAAGTTTCCAGGGAAGTCTAGAAAACAACCAGATCGAACTGTGGCCTTGCAAGGATAATACCTTACATTTCACATAAGCATTACAAATCTCACTAAATTTCCTCTCAGAGGCAAAATTTAACCCAGTACCACAGAAGGAAATGGATATAGGGAAACTTGGTCCTGTGCCTAGAATAGCCAGTGTATATTCTTAACCTGTTAATTCTCACTCAGCACTCATTCTACACATAACTGTCTTTGATTTTCCAATAAGGATAATGACAGCACCTTATTTATACCAAGGCTAATATAATTATTTCTCACACAAAACTCAAGGCAGTTTCATCATCTGCCACGAAGAAGAAATAACCAAATTCCATGTGCCTCTGTTAGTTTTCATCATCTAAAAAATACCTAGTCCAAGGACTGCAGTGTCAGGAGAGTCTAGGATTACATTCTCATGCTCTTACTTCATCATTATGTAATTCCTGTAAGCTGTGTAATTTTCTGATTGTTAGTTCTTTAGAAGGAAAATGTCCCTTGAACAAGGGAATCTGTGGCTGATATGTAAAATTAAATTAAATTATAAAATAAAAAAATACACAACCACAAAAAAAGAAGGAAAATGTCTACTTCTAAGACTACTGAGACAGTTGCCAATGATTGTGGTGAGATATTGTGTCCCCCAAAATATTGTGTACCCTAATAAAATTTATCTGGAGTCAGAGAACAGAACAGCCACTAGATTAGACATAAAGGCCAGACAGTGGTGGAACACACATTTAATCCTAGCATTCTGGAGGCAGAGATCCATCTGGATCTCTGTGAGTTCAAGGCCACACTGGGAACAGAGCTAGGTGTAATGGTACACACCTCTAATCCCAGCACTTGAGATCTCATGTCTTGCTTGGGAAAGATGCACACCTTTAATCCCAGGAAGTGATGGCAGAAAGCAGAAAGGTATATAAGGCGTGAGGACCAGGAACTAGAGGCTTTTAAGCTTCTAGGCTTTTTAGCAGCAGTTCAGCAGTTCAGCAGAGACGCTTTTGGGTAAAGACTCAGAGGCTTTCAGTTTGAGGAAATATGATCAGCTGAGGAGTTGGCAAGGTGAGGTTGGCTGTGGCTTGTTCTGTCTCTGTGATCATTCAGTATACACCCCAATATTTGGCTGAGGTTTTTTTTTTATTAATAAGACCATTTAAGATTCATCTTAGAAATGATATTACATTGATAGGTCACAGTAAGTGTTCAGCAAATGTTTGTGTTTATCAGTATTCACTTTAATGAGTATAGATAAACATTTTGATGACAACTTTTTATCTTTTTCTTTCTTTTTTGGAGGATATTCTATGTAAAAATACAAAATAGTCATTAACAGACAAGGGTTGGCAATGCAGTTGATGAGAAGGGAAGGAAAAAGACCCAAGTTACACAAAGTTTATATAACATGCCACTAACAGTAGCCAGTTAACAATCTACCCAAAAAAGCAAAAGTCCTTCAGTATCTACATGATGCCAAGAGTGACTTCAGGGAGAAATTAGCCTTATCCCTTGCAGAGATCAAACCCAAATTTTGGAGCTTGAATACTATGACTTTGTGTAAGAGGACAGAAATTCCAACTCAATTATTCTAAAAAAAATAAATAAATAAATGAAACACACACACACAAACATATTAACACTGGAAAGCTAACACAACACCATGGAAATTATAACTGAAAAAAGAAAACAGACAAACAGAAAAGAGAGAACATGTGGGATATAGCTCTGCATATTTTGGATAATTATTCTTTCATTTAGACAAAACATGGTAGAGTTTTTAGATATTTCTACTACAACACATCCATCCATATGATACAATATTCCTAAACCAGCTGGCAATCCCAAATCCCAACCACAAGAAATGACTAAGCTCAACAACCATCTCCCTTAACCATAAGTGATGTTATCTTGGGCCAAGCTTCTTAGATAGCTTCCTAGGTTCCTGGATTGAAACGGCCCTTCTGCCCTAGGGATGTTAACTGTGTAACATATAAACTAGGAGAAGAAAAATATGCAAGTGAATTGAATTAACTCATAAGTAACTCAAATTTTTATAGAGACTTGAGGACAATGACTTACTGACTGATAACTCTGAGTTTAACCATTCTTTTCTTCATGTATAGAATCCTAGAAATCAAATGGATGTACCATGTATAGATCATATGGATGGAGTTCTGCTTATTTCAGCACAGTATTGATCTCTAGCACCAAAACAAAAAAAACACAGAGCAAAATGATATTAAAGACATATAATTATTGTACGTAGTTTTATAGCCAGAGGACTAATCAGAGAATAGCTGGATCTTCTACAGATCATCGGGAAAATAGGCAGCTCAACTTAGCTTTAGGCTGTCTCGAGGGATATAAAAATTACTCAAAACTCAGTTTACCCAAAATTGATTATCAAATTCTGCATTCTGTAGGTTTTTAAATCAGTTTGAGGATTTTATGTTTTGTTTCGTTTGTTGTTTTCAGTACTATGCTTTGAACCTAGAGCCTTAAGCAATACCAGACAAGTGCTCTACCAGTGATCTACATCCACAGCCCTATTTTTACTTTATTTTTAAGCAGGAGCTCATTAAGTTGCCCTGGCTAGCCATAAACTCATCCTGTGTTATGATTTGAATAAGAAATCTCCCCCATAGGCTCATGTATTTGAACACATGGTGTCCAGGTGGTGGCACTGTTTTGGGGACATTATGAAAGTTTTAGTATATAGAGCTCTGCTGAATGAGTATAGCACTGGTTTGGGGGGAGCAGGTAGTGTTGAGAGTTTATAACCATATTCCACTTCTAGTTCCCTTATTCTGCTTCCTGTGTGTGGATAAAGACATGATTCCTCAGCTTCTTTCTGCTGCGACTACTCCTACCTGCTGTCATGGCTCCTTCTCCATCATGAACTCTCTGGAACTATAAGCTCAAATAAACTCTTTATCCTGTAAGCTGGTGTTGGTCATTGTACTGCCAAAGCAATAGAAAGGTAACTAATATACTCTATGACTCAAGATGCCCTTAAATTTATCATTCTCCTGCCTCTACTACCCAAGTAGCTGAGTTTACAAGCCTCAACCACCAGGTCCAGCCCATGTCCATTTTAGTTAACAATTTTGATACACTTTTTGAAATATTATTCCACTTATACTTTATCAGCAACTTTATCATTGTCTAAGACATTTTTAATGTGAAAAAATGGAAATGATCTCAAGAAAATGTAGAAACCAAAAATTCTTTCAATACAGAAGTGTCTTTTAAATTCATATATTCTGAATTTAACACTGAAGTAAGAAAGCAAAAATATGAGATGGGTTGGATTTGAAAATGGTAAGAATATTTTTAACTAAACATAAATAGGTAATGAAACATCTCAAGCTGAACTCCAAGGATAACATTTATCATAATCCACCAGTTGAATTACTCATATCTTTATATATAATCTTGGCCTCTGGCAATGTAATCCTCTCACCTGAATGATCAGCAGTATTGCCTTGCCCATGGTGTTTGGCTTTGAAACATAAATTTTAAAATTACTGTATGTGGTTACACATATGTGAAAGCACATTAAAAGATACTGGCATTTTGATTGTTTTAGCATTGAATTTAAATTGTTTTGGAAAAAATTGAAATATTGAAGGATATGCCATCCTATTAACTTATATCTTACTAATGTTTCCATAATAATATATTGAGTTTTGTATGCCTTTTGACAGATGTTTTTCTTAGTTGATACACATTGTGATGAGTTCCTTTTTAACATTCAAATGTTTAATTTGCTCTACATGATGCATAAGGTAAAAATAATTGAGTTGAAATAGACCTTTGAAACACTCACAATTTTGATAATTTATTAATAAGTTCTTAAATTCTTCCTAAAATTTGCTATTGTCATTTAATAATTATAATTTTGCTCATTTCTTTTTAATTTTTGTAGATTTTATCTAATTTTGCTAAGTAAGATCTTCACTAATGTGTTGAACACTGAAAAATAACTTTGATCTCACCTCAAAAGAAAAGTTCTTGGGGCTAGACAGATGGCTCAGCAGTTAATAGCACTGACTGCTCTTCCAAAGGACCCAGGTTCAATTCCAGGTACCTACATGGCAGCTTACAACTGTCTGTAACTCCAAAATCTGACACCCTCACACAGACATACATGCTAGCAAAACACTAATGCACATAAAATAAAAAAATAAATAAGTTTTTTAAAAAAGATCTTACTGTGGTGATATTTTGAACACATAAAATTTGCCTGCAGATCAGAGGACAGAACAAGCCACTAGATTAAACATAGAGGCCAAGCAGTGGTGCTACACACCTTTAGTCCTAGCACTCGAGAGGCAAAGGCAGAGATCTGTCTGGATTTCTGTGAGTTCAAGGCCATACTGGGCCACATGAGATTAATCCAGTTTAAAAGAGAAACAGAGCCAGGAAGTGGTGGCACACACCTTTAATTCCAGCACTAGGAAGGTTGAGTCAGGAAGTGATATGGCTGGGCAGAGAAAGGAATATAAGGTGGGAGGAGATAGGAACTCTGACTCTTTCAGGATGAGGAGTTGGTGAGGTAAAGGTGGTGGCTGTGACTTGCTCTGCTTCTCTGATCTTTCAGCTTTCACCCTTATATCTGGCTCCAGGTTTTTATTATAAGACCATTTAGGATTCATGCAACATCTTACAATGTTGAACTTTAAAAAAATGTTTACTTTTGGTAAATAACTTTATTTGGATTGAAATTGTTTTCTTCAATCTATACTAATAATTTTCAATCATAAGCTTTCCCAATTGTTTACAATTATCATTTATATTTATAATATTATAACAGGGAAATATATTTAAAGTATGACTATGGTGAATTATTTCCAATAATATATTTATAGTCTTGAAATATAAAACAGTCATTATTCATTATACAATGTATTGTTAGCTTTGGCTAGAACAGTGGGTTTTTTTGTTTAGAACAGTGATTCTCAACCTTCCTAATGTTGTTACCTTTTAATACAGTTCTTCATGTTGTGGTGACCCCCAACCATAAAATTAATTTCATTGCTACTTCATAACTGCAATTTGCTACTATTACAAGTAGTAATGTAAACATCTGTGTTTTCCTGATGGTCTTAGGCAACCCCTATGAAAGAGCCATTTGGCCAAAAAAGGGTTGCAAGCCACAGGTTAAGAATTGCTGGTTTAGGAGTTTTAGACAATTATCATATGGAAGCACCCTACACTTCTTTATTATTTCTTCAACTGCAGAATCAATATTTGTAGAACTTGTGGGTGGAGAAATGGCTCATTGGTTAAAAGCTCTTGCAGGGGTACCACTTTTAATTCCCAGTACCCACATGGCAGTTCACTTCCATCTGTAACTTCAGTTTCAGAGGACCGAAAGCCCTCTTCTGATCTCTCTGTCCTCCAAGCATGCATGTGATACCCATACATTCTTACAAAACACTCATACATATAAGTTAAAATAAATTAACTTGTTTAAAAAAGATATGCAGAAACTGATGAGCGAGTATCGAGGGAATTTGTGAATGATTTCCATTAAGCCTTTTTAAAACAAGTGAATAGCTGTTAAGAGAGACAGAATTAGTCTTCTCCAGGGATGAGCATCCGGATTAATTATCTAATCCCAAGTGGTCAGCCCTAACAAATATACATATTAGCAATTAAAAAAATGGGTGCAGGTGTGCGTGCGTGCGTGCGTGTGTGTGTGTGCATGTGTGTGTGTGTGTGTGCGTGTGTGCGTGCGTGTTTGTGTGTGGTGCGTAACAATACTTAAGAAGAGATCATGAGTATGAGAGAAAGTTAGGGGGACATAGAAGAGTTGGAGGGGGAAAGGGCAGGGTAGAAATGATGTAATACAGCACTCATGAATGACATTATCAAAAATGTTTAATGTTTTAAAAAATGTGATAAAAATAGTAAGGAATTCATGTGGGACTATAGATATCTTTGAATGAAGAAAGACATTTATGAATCAGTTATTTAATAATTTTAATAGAATAACAAAGTGGGTAATCATATAGTCTCTTTTTGGAGGTCAGATTTAGTAATTTTTATGGAATATAACTGTCATCCAAATTTTCAAGTTTACTGATTTGGGCTGGTTCAAAGTGTTGTCTTAACATTTCTGTGCCCACTACTCAGCACTTTCTCACATTTTCTTTACTCTTTACTGCTGTTTACTTTTGTGCCGCTCATGTTTTTCTCCAGATCCATTTTCATTGAGGCCTACCAACTTTATGTGCTAAGATAATTAGCTCTTGTCCTTGTCTTCTACATTACATTTGTTCTCTCATGAATTTTATTCACTTATGGTTTTATACTTTCACTATCAACCATATGTGTGTACCCTTATCCACCACAAAAAAAAAAAAAGGAATTAGAAAATGACGAAGTTGAAACTAGAAAAACAATTAGCTTTATGTCCTCCTTCAGTTCTTGAGTCCCTTATCTGCATCACATAATTCCTCTTATCTACTGTTACTGTTTCTTGGTCCTCTTCCTAAATGTCATACAATCCCCACACTTCATTCAAGCTGTCATACAATCCCCACACTTCATTCAAGCTGTCATACAATTCCCACACTTCGAGCTGGAAACCTGGCACGCTCTTTCTCCACCCTTTATGACCCTCCCACTTTCTCTTGCACCGGAACTCACCAGAGGTTAGAAGAAAAAAATCAACCGAGCAAGAAGCGTAATCCGAGAATCTTTAGTACTTAGAACAACTAGCAGTTTCTTGTATCTAGATGAGAGGAATGGTGTAAAATATCTAAATATGCAAGAAAGTAGCAGAATACATAAAGAACGTGACTCAAAGGTACAACTTTGTCAAGTGTTTGTATACTTTCATTGAAGACAGTGGTAGCGAGACCTAATTTCCTATCAAAGAAATTAATCAAGTGCAATGATGAATGCACACACTGTAGTGTGATAACGTGAGCTCGGGGTTCTCAAACCTGATGTTTTAGAGGTGCCAGAAATCAGGGATTGGGGGTGGGGAGGAAGGGAATGTAAGCTTCCAATTTCAAAATGCTAGCTCAGAACTACTCTAAGTGTTGCAAAAGTCAAATAAGGCTCTTCTGTGAACCAAAGCCAGCCTGTAGGCCGAGTTTGGGGGTTCTGTGGCACAGCATGTGGACCACAGGGGATTCATGGTAACAGCATGCTATGGATCTCAGGGGTCCTTGCCCAGGGCCTACAGGGAAGAACACTAGTTCAACACTGCAGGATAACCCTTATCTTAATACAGCTTTGGTTCCTGGAGATGAGCTGTTCGTTGCCCCACTCACCCACCCTGTGTTTGCCACAGCAGACAGGAAGGTAAGCAGCCTAACCCAACACTGGCAGCCACTAGTATGATCACTCACTTCAATCTGGGCTTCATCTAAAGGAACGTTTTGAGGGAAGTAAATTGTACAAATCAAACATACAATAATTATTCTGTGGGTTTGGCATTTCCTTCAAGAGAGTTGGCATTCCTTTGGTTTCACTGGGAGAGCAGCAGTCCATCATCCAGGCTTCTAGTAAGATATGCAATTACTAACAGTCTAGTCAAAGCATTCATATGTATGCAAATATATAGATACATATATACACGAATATATGAACATGTATCTACATTGTAATATAATACAATCTCACAGGAAACCCTGTAACTCTGAGCAAAATCAAAATAGGTATACTGCAAAATAAAATGCACATGCATTCAAACTAGAACTTAGAAGTTTTAGAATCTGTGTTGCCCAGTCTTTTGGTTGGTTCTTTGATGCTTGACTCTTTCATTTGTGCATTAAAAAAAAAAAACCTCTTTTTTCCATATGGAAGCTTTATGCATATTCCCAAACCACACAGAATAGACATTTTGATTTATAAGCAAAAGACTTGTGATCTCTACAAAACTTTTGTAATTTTTCTTTGGACTCAGATGAAGCCATAAATAAATATGCATACATGCATTATATAAATTGTGTCATATGTTTTTGAGTGTTTACTTTCTCTTACTCATCAGCAGTAAAACCACAACATAGGCCTATGGTTTGAAGAGCTATGAGCAATGTGTTTCACCAGATCCAATAATTCTGTCTCTTCTTCCTTTAACTCTCTTCAGTTCAAGCAAGTGTATCACATGAACTGCATGTATTGCAGTTTTGTTCTGATAAAATAGGGACATTTTGGAAACCAGACATCATAGCTTTTTGCTCACAAAACTTTGCCTTTTAAATCTTTAATTTCTATGAGCTAAAAACATGTATTACTAGAAATATAGTCAGATAAATCTTTAGGGCTTTTCCTATTACAGTCTATTAGTTTTGTATTAAGTCTACATTTATAAATTTGTAGAAAATCCTGTGTGCCTCAGTTTTTAATAACAGTTTCATGGTGAAATCTTCAGAGAAAAAAAACCAACTAGCATCAGATTACAATAGAATTTACTAGCATTAAATGTAAAATTTTTTATAGCTTCAAAGGTAATTTCAGCTCTGAAGACTACTCAAAATTTTGAAATTAATATTTATGATAGTAACAAATGTATTTCTTATTACATATTAAACATTTAAATTCAAGGTACAGAGTTATTGAATCAAATTGTATCTCCTCTTCAAGATGTTAATAATATTTTTGAAGAGGCTTAAGTAATTCATTAAAAACATTTTAAGTTTGGTTTTTAACCTTCTTCAAATATTTTACCTCAGATTTATAAATCTGGGTGCATCACTGTCCAACTAAAAGCAAATTTTGAAATCATCTAGCAATTTATTCCTAGAATATAAATTTATAAATTCAAGTGGCACTCTGCTTACAATGGTTATTAAGATGTGTAGCTTCATAATGATATAAGATGTACAGGTATACAACAGGACTTGCATTTGAAATTGGACTGAATCCTTCATGTGACTACAGTGATATTAATGTTGTATACCAAATCAGTTGCACCATAGTACCTAAATATTTGGTCGAATATTTTACTTCAGTGTTTCTGGGAAGTTGTTTTGGGATGAAATTAATACTTAAATTGACAAGTTCTGAATACAGTAGACTGACCTCCATGAAGTGATAGGCCTCATCCAATTAGCTGAAGGCCTTCAGAGAGCAAAGATCAGCTTCCTCAAAAGTAAGAAACTCTGCAGCCAACTGACTTTGGGCTTCATATGAATGGCTAATTCTTTGTCCTGGAGTAGACCACTCGGGCACATGAACTAGAACATTAGTTTTCCTACATTACAAGCAAACCATGAAGTTTTTTATTATTATTATTTACCACAATTATTTGAAATCTCTCTTGTTTATAGGGAGGCTGCTCTTGTGTTACTTTTAGGTGCTTAACTTAAAGTGAGGCCTATCACTTCATGAGTATGATTCTTCTTCACTCAAATCTCAACAATGTAAGTGTCAATCTTATCCCAAAAAAAGTATATACAGAAAGACGCTTCTGAAGACTCAGGAAGTAAATAAAACTTTTAAGTTCCAGGAAATTCTTGAAATATAGGAGGTTCCTAAAGCTACTCTTTAAAGTTATATAAGTAGTAACAGTTCCTAGAGAGGTCTGGAGAAACAAATAAGACTGGAAAATGTTTGCCTTAGAAGCATAAAGACTTGGGTTCTAGCCTCAGAACCCATATTTTAAAAGCCAGGTATAATGGTATGTATTTATGATCCTAGTACCAAAAAATCAGAGACAGACAGGTCACTGCAGTTGCTGGCCAGCCAGGACTCCAGGTCATGAGAAATCCTAGATGATAGATAGATAGATAGATAGATAGATAGATAGATAGATAGATAGATAGATAGATAGATAGATAGATCGATAGATAGATAGATAGATAGATAACGAGATATGTAGATAGACACATACATAGATACATAGAACACACGGATAGATACAAAGATACATAGATAAATAAATAAACAAGCGAAGTGGATGGCTGTGGTAACTCAAATGAAAAAAAAATCCTTGATATTTGAACACTCGGTCACCAGTTGGTGGCATTGATTGGGTGGTTTAGAAGGAGCATCAGCTGGAAGTGGGCTTTGAAAGCCTGAAGATTGTAACACTTCCAGTTCACTCTCTCTGTTTCATAATTTTTGTTTTAAGATGTGAGATCTCAGCTTCCTGCTCCTGGTGCCATGCCTGCCACTTGTTGCCATGCCTCCCCGCCATGACAGACTCTTATCCTCTGAAACGATAAGTCAAAATAAACTCTTTCTTCCATAAGTCATGTCTGATCATGTGTTTTATCACAGCAATGGAAAAGTAACTGATAGAATGGCCTTCCTAAGGAATGGCATGCAAGGCTATGCTGTTAGCCTCTGGCCTCCATGTGCATGTATATGCATTTAAAAAGAAATGGGGGAAAAGAAAAAAAATAGTTAAATTAAGAAGGCTGGCCAGCTGGCCAAACTGTCTGCCAGTTCTGCAGGTAGCTAGCTGCCATGGAGACTGGTTTTATGAGTCATTCCCCATACGTGGATAAGCTCTTTGGGCATTCAACTATAAGTAACCCTCCATTCGTACTATATACTGGAGATTGTGCAGGGTAGTTTTTTGTCCATTTGACACAAGTAGGGCCTTCTGGGAAGAGGGAACCTCAATAAAGAAAATGCCCCCATTAGGTTGAACTAAAGGCAAGTCTGTGCAGTATTTTCTCACTTAGTGGTTGATGTAGGAGGTAACAGGCCACTGCCAGTAGTGCCATCTCTGGGAAGTGGCCCTGGGTTTTATAAGGAAACAAACCGAGCAAGACAGAAACAAGCCAGTAAGCAGCACTCCTCCATGGCTTTTTGCTTGAGTTCCTGCCTCCAGGTTCCTGCCTTGCTTGAGTTCCTGCTTTAGATTCCCTCAATGATGGACTGTAATTGGAATATGGAAGTGTAGGCCAAAGAAACCCTTTCCTCCCCAAGGTGTTTTTGGTCATGGCCTTTATCACAGCAACAGAAAGATAGGTAAAACATCAACCCAGGTGAACTCAAGGACTCCATAAGATAGATAGGTAGAATTATTTCTATAGTCTATCATTAGTGCCCTTCTGGGGCAAACAGAAATCTGTTCCTGTCTCACCAGGAAAAGTCATATATATATAGAAAAGCTTACTGGTTTCATCATGGTGTTCCCTGGTGTCTCTGAATGTTTGAGTGTGTTCCCATTTGTCTGGACTTTAAAAGAAAGCAGATTGGAAACTAATTTCTTCTTATTCTGCCTCCCATTTTTTAATGTTTAGAAAAATGTGACTTCAGTGAAGAATTTGTAGTGTATTTTGTATGTTTAATTGTCATTGCCCCTTCAGACTATAATTTTAAAGTTGTTTAACATAGTTGTATGCTCGAATAATTTTTGTTGTGAAATTAAGACCAGAAACAAATTGAGGTTGTTAGTATGTGTCTTTGAATACTGACCAAGAAAACAAGACAGAATCCACTTTTGGGGGTATTGTCTTCTTGGTAATGGTAAATAGCTAGACTGAGGAACAACTGTGTCAATAAGAATACTGTTTTACACTGTGTTGAATAGAAACATAAAATGATAGTGTCTGAAGACAAATGGGACTCTGTCCTCTAAAAGTTCATTAAAAGCAAAGGGCAGATTGTCCTATAGATTTATGGTATATTTTCCTAGATTGGAACAGAAATAGAGCAGTAAATAGCCTAGAACTTGCCTTTGAGGAACAAGACCCCTCTCAATATACATTAAATTCTATCTATTCACTCATGTAACAATAACTTGTATGCAGGAAAGACCAAGATATATCGTTTCTCGTTCCCACCCTGTCTTTTGGGTCTACAATGTAGAAGGAAAGTGAGAGAAATAAACTCACTGATTTTTTTTTTAATATCATGGTTATAAGTAAGAAAGGTTAAGTGTTTTGCATTAGTTTTTCAGTTTTTAGGAATCATTTCTTTGAAGCCAAATGAAAACAGAGCTAGCTCCTCCAGGGCCATCTGTGATGAGTAGGGATGAAAGTGCAAAGATACCTCTTTTCTCTTTGTCTCCAAAGCAGGAAGTTCTGAGAGGTATTGCCTGTGCTGCTCTGAGCTCCCAGTTTAAGCACCAGTTTCCCCAGGGGGTAACAACTCCATTAAATAACTTCATATTCATTTATCACCTTCCACATTTCACTGCTTTGGTCATGGTCATTCATTCATGCTAACTGGAATCATGTCTTAATAAATTACCCCCAATGACTTAAAAAAAAAGAATCATTTCTTCAATAAGGATAAACCATGAAGTATGGACACCCAGTAGAGTTTAGAATCATGTTCAAATGTTGTCTCTATCACCTAGGCCCAAACATTTTGTCATAAAAGAAGGTAACCATGGAAGTGTACCTCATTTGACAGAGTATTGCTCTAGCATGCACACAGCTCTGGGTTCAATCAACAGCGCTATGTGAAGCAGGTATGGTAAAACATGCATGTAATCCCGATACTCCAGACGTGGAAGTTAGAAGCCAGCCTGAGCTACATGAGATTGTATCTAAAAAAGGGGGTGAAGGAAAAGGAGGGGGATCATAATTTCCCTGGAGGCTTATTATTAGAATTAAAGATAATATTATATATAATGCCTCAGAGTAGGACTAGATTATATTGTTTAATACAGTTTTTAAGTTACTCCTTCACCCTGTACAAATATTTGTCAATACCATGAACCTATTGAGTAGATTAAAAATATATCATTTGGATGGATTATGTTATAACCAAGTCCTTTACCAAAAAATTATAAATAAAAAAAAACACTTTCAGATTTTTGGTCAAAGTGAAAGGAAAAAACATAATTTTTTTCTAACAAAAACTTTGAAAAGAAGCAGAAGTCTAGATGTGAAGAAACAAATACTGTAGCAGGTTTTCCTTGTTCTGGTTTCTTTTCTGTTAAGATAAAGCACTGACCGAAACAAATGTGGAAGAGAAAGGGGTTTATTTGACTCATATTTCCATGTCACAATCCCTCAGTGAGGAGAGTCAGGGAAGGAATTGGAGATGGGCACATGGTGAGAGGACTCTTGCTATTCCATGCAGTTTTACCTACAACCTGGAAACTCACTCACAGGAAAGGAAGTATAGACGGAACCATGGAGGAAGATGCTTGCTACTACTAGCAAGGTCACTCCCAAACTCATGCTTACCTAGATGGCCTATAGTCTGGGACTACCAGCCCAGGGAATGTTGCTGCCTATAGAGAGCTAGGTTCTCCTACATCGATTAGCAATGAGAACAATCCCCCACAGGCATGGCCATAGGCCCACGTGATCTAGGGAATTTATCAATTGAGTCTTTATGATCAGATGATTATAGGCTGTGTCAAGTTGACAGTTCAGGCTAACCAGGACAGTCCTTCAACATCAGGAATGGGTTTTTCACACACTGTAACTCAGAAATATGGAGCCTTTCTGCTGTAGGTAAGATGGGACAACTTCATTTTCTAGTGGTAATGTTTTTGTTGTTTCTTTATAGAGGTATTAAATACAACTTTTAAAAATATTCTAAAGGCAACATTTAAGGAAATCAAGAGAATGGATTCTGAAGTCAAATCTCTAAATGATGAGCTTAATCGCTTGTGCCTAGTCAATTCCAGTTTTTCATAAACTTAAGACAATGGTAGTTCAGAATTCAAAGAGTTGTTTGAAGAAATAAAATAATACATGGACGGTATTTAACATGTTATCTGACATGTATTAACAACTGTCAAATATCAGCTATTATTACTGCTTACAAAAAATACTTAATGGGAATAATTTTAAATCTTGAAAGTATTTGAGGATGTTTGGATGTGAAATATTGACTAAAAAGACTCATCTGTTACAGGGCTTCTCCTTAGCTGCTGTTAGTATTGTTGGTAATTTGATCATGGGCAAGCTAACCTCATCAGCAGACTAATCCATTGTGAAGAGTGAAAGAATATGATCAAAGTATATTATAAATAAATATGTATAATTCTAGAAAATATAAAAATGAGGAAGGATCTAGTAGAATTTCTGGGGTCAGTGCTGGCATTCATTTCAACAGTATTGAGTATTTCTCATGAGTCTCTAGTTCTCATGAAAGGATTATTAATCAAACACTGAATCTGTCTGTGTAGGGTAGAGCAAACCTCAGCACTTGAAAGACAGAGGGAGGAGAAAGATCTCTGTGAGTTCCAGGCCAGTCTGGTCTACATAATAAGAACCTGTCTCAAAGAAGGAGATAGGATCTCTCATAGAACCCGGAGCTCACCAATACTCTGGTCTCTCTTCCAGTCCCAGGTATTATAGACATGCACCACCACATACAGCATTTGTACATAAATGCTGGGTATCTTAACATGGGTCAAAAAATAAAGGGAAGAATAGTAAAGAAAGAAACCCAGTGTTGACTACTGGCCTCCACACATACATGAGCATGGAAACCTGAACATACATATATAGCACATATGCATGTGAACACACACACACACACACACACACACACACACACACACACGCATGCATGTGCATGAGAGAGGGTGGAGGGAGTGTGATGGTATTGTGTTGCCCAAAATATTGTGCACCCTAATAAACTTATCTGGGGTCAGAGATAAAACAGCCACTAGATACAAAGGCTAGAAAATGGTGGCACTCACACTTTTAATCCTAGCATTCCAGAGGTAGAAATCCCTCTGGATCTCTGTGAGTTCAAGGCCACATTGGAAACAGCCAGGCATGGTGGTGACTCACACATTTAATCCCAGAAAGTGAGCCTTTAATCCCATGGAGTGAGGCAGAAAGCAGAAAGATATACAAGGCGTGAGGACCAGAAACTAGAAGCATTTGGCCTGGTTAAGCATTTGGCTGGTTAAGCTTATAGGCTTTGAGCAGCACAGTTCAGCTGAGACCCATTCGGACGAGGAGACAGAAGCTTCCAGTCTGAGGAAACAGGATCAACTGAGGAATTGGCAAGGTGAGGTGGCTGTGGCTTGTTCTACTTCTCTGATTTTCCAGCATTCACCCGAATAACTGGCCTCAGGTTTGACTTTATAAATAATACCATTTAAGATTCCTGCCACAAGAGAGGAGGACTGACTTTGACCTGACTTCTTACCCTCCTTAACTGCCTGTCTCACCCACCCCCGCCAGTCACCATGGCCCCTGACCAGAGCATGCCAGTGCTATTTGGAATTTTAGCCTCCAAAACTTGAACTTTGGTTTCAGAAATTTGTTTATAAACTTCTTCACATTTTTAAAGTTAGATAATTTGAGTATTTTATTAAAATAACAAAAAGGGATTCATATGCCTTCTCACAGTAATTCTCATTTAATAAACTTGAAAATAAGACCTAGGAGCTACTTTTCCCCATCTCACCAGGAATCACATCCTGCACCAAGTCTTCAGAGTTCCTTGGGTCAGAGCCAGATATTTCTATAACTGCTGCTTTTCTTGTCCTGACGTGCCACCCCCACCGCCTTCACCCACCAGTCCCCCACCTTCGTTCACTCACACCCAACCCCCCCACCCCCAACCCTCTCTCAAGAAGGCAGAATCATGCAATGGCACCATCTCCACTTGTAGACAGGACAGAAGATTGAAATGGGCTCCTGAGGGACTGAGTCATTACATCCTGGCTCTTCTCTATTCCATGCCTCCACATTTCTGATATTGTTTTCAGACCTTGCTGATAAATTTATCATCGTGTTAACTAACAGTAGATTTAGCCATGAGTGATGGTTTGAATCATTACTTCCTGGCTCTTTTCTATTCCATGCCTCCATATTTCTGTTATTGTTTTCAGTTCTTCCTGATAAATTTATCATCATGTTAATAGTAGATTTAGTCATTGAGTGATGGTTTATACTGATAACTTGGAAGGTCAAGAATCAACAAACCGACAAAGCCTGAGAACACCTCACTGAGCCCATGCATTCATTACTCTCTGCTTCTTGGCTATGGATGTGCTATGACTGGCCTCCTCACATTCATGCAACCAGAATGTTCCTGCCATGATGCAGTATTATGAGCCAGAATAAATCTTTCCTCCTTTAGTTTGCTTAGGTCAGGGTATGTGATCCCAGCAACAAAAAAAGTAACAAATGTACTATGTAACCTACTTTAGCCAATGAAACATGGATGGAAATAAGAATGAAGTCACTCTAAACTTACACTATGATCCCACTTTCCCTCTTGAATTTGTTGAAAAAATCTTCCCCTAGTAGCTTCTGCTATACTACTCATCATATGCTGAGAGGCTGAGGTTCAAGGAACTAATTGCACTCAAGATCCTCCTTCAAACAGGTACTGACTAGATCAACCAGTCTCCCTCTGAAATCCATGGGCATGAGAGGATACTGTCCACTACTATAGATGTTGAGATGATTTGTTACTCACTGAAAGTTAATTCATTCAGGACCACTACTCACTATCTAAGAATTTCTAATTTTATATCTCCCATTCCAATAACATTTGGCTAGAAGCAGTGGGAACTCATGCTTCTTATAAAGAAATTGGGCTCAAACTTTAAAGTTCTTTTGTATTTTTATGAACTATTAAGAATATGTATACCTAGCCAGGCAGTGATGGTGCATGCCTTTAATCCTGGCACTGGGGAGAAAGGACCAGGCAGATCTCTGTGAATTTGAGGCCAGCCTGGTCTACAGAGAGAGATCCAGGACTGGCACTAAAACTACACAGAGAAACCCTTTCTGGAAAAACCAAAAAGAAAGAAAGAGACAAAGGAAGAAATAAGGAAGGAAGGAAGGAAGGAAGGAAGGAGGGAGGGAGGGAGGGAGGGAGGGAGGGAGGGAGGGAGGGAGGGAGAGAGAGAAAGAGAGAAAGAAAGAAAGAAAGAAAGAAAGAAAGAAAGAAAGAAAGAAAGAAAGAAAGAAAGAAAGAAAGAAAGAAAGAAAGAAAGAGAGAAAGAGAGAAAGAAAGAAAGAAAAGAATATGTATACCATCGGTGGCCCAGCTGTTAAGAGCACTGGCTTCTCTGGTAGAGGACCCAGATTCAGCTCCCAGCACCAAGATGGTAGCTCACATCTATCTGTAACTCCAGTTCCAGGGCATCCTATAGCTTCTTTGACCTCCCCAAGTACTACATACATACAGTGCACAGACAGACAGACAGACAAAGCACTCATAATATATCATATATATATATATATAAAATTAGGAAACCTTTTCATCTCAATTTATACTAGGCCATTTATTTAAATATGGCTGGAGATTTGTGCATAAATGCAGACAAGTAAAAGAAGAGGGAAAACATGAATATTTACGCTGTGGATGATTGATTGGTAAATAAAACACTGATTGGCCAGTAGCTAGGCAGGAAGTATAGGCGGGACTAGCAGAGAAGAGAATTCTAGGAAGTGGAAGGGAAGGCTGAGGCAGAGAAGACGCTGCCAGCCACCGCCGTGAATAGCAACATGTAAGATACTGGTAAGCTACGAGCTATGTGGCAAGGTACAGATTTATAGAAATTGGTTAATTTAAGATAGAAGAACTAGATAACAAAAAGCCTGCCACGGCCATACAGTTTGTAAGCAATATAAGTCTCTGTGTGTTTACTTGGTTGGGTCTGAGCAACTGCGGGACTGGTGGGTGAGAGAGATTTGTCCTGACCATGGGCCAGGCAGGACTGGAGAAAACTCTAGCTACATATTTAGGTCACACAACAGCATCACTTTTTGTCAAAACAGAAACAGATTGTTGTGCAGAATCCAGAAATTCTGGTGGAAACACTCTGTAGTCAAAGCATGTTTTCCATTAACTTAAATACTGTGTTAACCTCAGTCGAAAATATGTTTTCTTAAACTGAATCCAGAATTTATAGTTTTGCAAAATCATGTCTGCCTGCACTCTAAATGTGCAAAAGATCTGATGCCAATGGCTTGGTCCCACGTGACATTAAAAACGCCTCTCAGGTTTTATTTCGTGAAAGGAAAATGAAAACAACTTAGAGGAGTGTGTACTCTTTCACTTAACTAAGGCCTGTAGCCACATGTGCTATCTTTCAGAGCTCTGGACAGCACTTTCCTGCCTTGATGCTGTGTCCTGCCTTGAAGTTATATGAATATGATTTCTCCCTGTTCAAACCTTTATGAAGAACACACACGTCGGTAGGTTCCATCATCCCAAGGCTCTCAGTAGCTAACCTTGCATGGCAGTGATCTTTCTAAACTAGTGACTCTATGACATGTCACTGATGATCTGTACTATTAGAAAGAGACATGATAGGCTACAGTTTAGGGCTATCTTTCCCTTCTGGATGTTAAGCACCCTATTGTGGAGGCTAGAGATGTGCTATATATAGTAGAAAAGAGCCTGTGTGGAGGAACTCTGCTTTAGAGACGATGGCCAGTATTTAGTCTTGCCTGTGATTTGTGTACCGCACCTGTACTTCATCTTGCCTTTTAGCAGGCCAAATAGATGAGGACACTGTTAGTCACATCTTGGGAAGCACATGAGAGCTGACGGCAGAGGCAATGAAACAGGGGTGGAAGGAAGAAGGAAAGGAAATATCCAATGTGCTAGTGCCAGCACACATCTTCCCTTTTTAGGCAAACTCTCCCATTGGATACTGGAAAAGGAATAAACCCAGCCTTGGAGGTAAATAAAAAGCAAACTTTTGTCCGCTCACTCTAAAATCTACCCTGTAAAGGACTAGATGAAGTTATTCCCCAGCCTGAAGAACTGTGACGGCCAATAGCGGTCTGTATAACTGGCAGTGGGAGTGTGGGGTGAATTGCCTACTGCTTAGCACATGTTGAGATGACTCAGAGTGCTTAATGCAATTTTCCAACATGCTGAGCTCAAGATAGCAACATCAGAGACATCACCTTTCCATAAATCTCCTTTACACTTTTAGTCACTAGGATGTTTGGCTTCTTTAATTAAATCTGACTGTTGCTTCCACCATCCAAACATAATCGTCTGAACCAGTAATTGTCTGAATCATTTCCACTCTTTGGAAATGTTGGTTTCCATGTCACACATAAATGCTGCCACAGAGCTAATATTCATGATGTTGTTTACAAAACCTTTAAGCCAATATATGGCCTCTCCTATTATTTCACTGGAAAACAGAGAATTACAAAGTCTGCAACTTATTCTACAATAGAGCAGAACTCTAGGCCCCAGGAGTCATATGACTAGTCATACCCACTTTGAAAGTGTACACTTTTTTGAACAGCAGAGCACATATGGTATAAATAGGCCTTCATGCAAAGTAAATGCCCCAGGATGAAGCATAAGCTCAAATTGTGGCCATCTTATTCCTCCAGTTCTCTCTCGTAATTTAAATCAATATATAGATAAATAAATGAATAAATAAATAAATAAATAAATAAATAAATAAATAAATAAATAAATAAATAAATAAATCGTGAAACTTTCTCAGTTTAAGTCCTGTCCTTGTCTTCCCCTGTCTTTTTCCCACCCTCTGTCTCACTCAGATGATCAGTTGTCAATATGCCACTCTATAAAGACTGTTGTTGTATGTCATCAGGGTGCCACATTTCCCATAGGAGTTTACAGAGATGGAGAAAATGGTAGTTGCCATCATACTTCCCACCAACCAAATGGCATACCATTACATGGAGAATTTTGTCTTCTGTAATCAAGAAAACTGTTAAAATGAATCCTCAAGTAGAAAACAGATGCACATCTACTGCCTGGTCAGAAGTGTGCAAAACTTTTATTGTGGCAGATTGAAGGAGAATGGCCCCCTTTGGCTCATGTGTTTGAGTGCTTGGTCCCCAGTTATTAGAACTGTTTGAGAAGGATTAAAAGGTGCGGCCTTATTGGAGTAGGTGTGGCCTAGTTGGAGGTATGTGACTGGGGTTGAGTTTAGAAGTTTCAAAAGCTCAGTCATGCCCAGTGTCTCTCTCTTTCTGCCCGGTGCCTACAGATCAGGATCTAGCCCTCAGCTATTTATCCATCACCATGTCTGCCTGCTTGCCTGCCATCATCACACTGCCTGCATGATAATGATGGAATAACCCTCGGAAGCTGTAAGCAAGACCCCAATTAAAAATTTTTCGTATAAGCTGACGTGGTCATGGTGTTTCTTCACAGTAAAAGAACAGCAAATAAGACATTTAGATAGTGCATGCAAGTTTTGGACAAGAGCTTAATTCTCTAACAAAAAAAAGGAGAGATGAGTCCTCTTTGATGTGGTCCTCTGCTGATTCTTCATGTAATGCTCAGTCTCTCTCACCTAATAAAATGAAAATCTAACATTTAAAGGTGGTAGTTTAAAGTAATGTCTATTAGATATCCTGCAGGTTCACTCACCTGGGTTTCCACTCTCCCATTTCTCTACATTTGCTTTAATTAAATAAGTCAGAAGTGCAAAGCTCTACTCACAGTTGTCAACTAAGTCTCTACCTGTCTTAATCTCCCAATTGCCAATTCAACTACGCAAAGAAAAATCTCTGCTATGTAACTATTTAGCTATGGCTTTCCTATTCCCCTTTGTACATAAATAAAGGAAAGAAAGAAAAAAGACAAGGAGAAGGAGGCAAGTAAAGAGAAGACAAGACACTCACTCTAGAAAAATATGTGCCTAGTGTTTAACTCATCACTTAAAATATCTTAAAGAGATCATTCACAACTATTTCTCCTATCAGAAATTTTTCTGGCATTATTTCTGTTTCCATGATTGGAAGGTGTCTTAGTGTTCTATTGCTGTGAAGAGACACCATGACCTTTGCAATTCTTATAAAAGAAAGCATTTAACTAGGGCTTGCTTACCGTTCCAGAGGTCTAGTCCATCATACTCATGGCAGAGACACGGCAGCATGCAGGCAGACATGGTAGCTGAGAATTCTCCATCTGGATTCTACATCCTCTGGCAGCAGAAAGAGAAGAGAGCCATTGAGTCTGGTTTGAGCCTTTGAAACCTCAAAGGTCACCCCTAGTGACACACTTCCTCAAACAAAACACACCTACTCCAACAAGGCCACACCTCCTAATCCATCCCAACTAGTGACACTCCCTGATGACTAAAATTTCAAACATATGAGCCTATGGGAGTCATTCAAACTACCACATTCTGCTGCCTAGCCCCCATAGGCATATACCATATTATAATACAAAAATGCATTCAGTCCAGCATCAAAAGTTCACATAGTCTATCACACTCTCAACACTGTTTAAAATTCCAAAACTCAAAGTCTCTTCTGAGACTCAAGGCAATCTCTTAGCTTTAAACTCCTGCAAAATCAAAATCAAAAAGCAGATCATATACTTTCAATATATAGTGACATAGAACATACATTACCATTCCAAGAGAGGAGAAGGAGCATAGTGAGGAAATACTGGGTTAAAGTAAGACCAAAAACGAGCAATGTAAACTCACAACACTGCATCTCCATGTCTGATGTCAAAGCTTTCTTCAGATCTCCAACTCAGTTCCCCTTTGTTAACTGCAACACACTCTCTTGAGCTGGTTCCACATCTAGTCTGCAGTTCTCCTTGGCAGGTATTTCCTAACATCTTGGGGTCTCCAATAAAATCCAGACTTTACTTTCACAGCTTCATACAATAGCCTCTCTGGGATCCATACAGGAATATCCCTGCTCCATGCCTGGGCTCAGTAGGTTTCCTTAGTCATAGAAGGGGATTCCAGAACCCTTTCATGTATCCTCCACTTTAAAGCCAGAACGATGTGACTGAAGCTGCCAAGTTCTTGTATTTTCTGGGGCTGAAAATTGACCCCTCTTTCAATTATACTTGCACCAGCTTTCTGTCCATGATTTCCTTTGCTGCTTAAGCTTTTCTTTAATTCCTTTTCATAAGTTGGAAGCTTGGCTAGGTGAGAGCTTGTCCTGAGATCATCACTCCCTTTATACCACTTAGCTTTGGCATTTTATCTCCTTGAGTACTGGATTTAACTTTATTACAATTCCTGGTGGTCCTTTCCTCCTCACACTGCACACTTTGTATTTTTCCTTGCTCAGTTTGTCTTTTTTTTATTATAGATCTGCATAAAAGTCACCACTAATAACCACATGACACAGTCAATACCAGGCTCTCTTGAAATTTCCTCTGCCAAAATCATTAATTCAAAACTCTTCAGTTTAGCCGCAGGCAGATATTTTGAACAAAGGAGGAAAGCAGCCACATTCTTTGGCAAAGTATCACAAGAATGGTCTCTGGGTCACTTACTTATGTTCTTCTCCTCTGAAACTGCTTGAGCTGGGCAGTTATAACCTACATTGCTCTCAGAACCACTGTCTTCCATGCTCCTACTAGTATGGACCATGTAAGCCCCATGTAAGTCATTCCATTAAGCCCCACATAAATCATTTAACTGCTTTCTTAATCCAAAGTCCCAAAGCCCACATGCTGCCAACATGCAGGATGGTCAGACCTATGGCAGTAATACCCTGCTTCCTGCTACCAACATCTGTCTTAGTCAGTGTTCTGTTGCTGTGAAGAAGCGCCATGACCATGGGAACTCTTATAAAAGAAAATGTTTAATTAAGGCTTTCTTACAGTTTCAGAGGTTTAGTCCATTATCTTTATGGCAGGGAGCATGGCAGCTTGCAGGCAGACATGATAGCTGAGAGTTCTATATCTGGATCCTCTGGCAACAAGAAGAGAAAAGAGCCACTGGGCCTAGATTAGGCTTTTGAAACCTCAGAGCCTACACCCAGTGACATACTTGCTCCTATAAGAACACATCTACTCCAAAAGGCAACACCTCCTAATCCCTCCCAAGCAGTTCTACTCCCTGGTGACAAAACAGTCAAACACAGGAGCCTAAAAGGGCCATTCTTATTCAAACCACCACAGAAAGGGATTGAGATCCACTTTGTCACTCCAAAATTAGAGAATAGGTTTGCACAGAGGTACCCATAACATTATTTTTCCCTTGTTTCAGCTGATTTTCAATTCAGGGCATTTATCTCCTAACATCTTACTATAATAAGTTAATTGTTAATACTTTGATGAATTCAAGAATTTCAACTGTGTGTTAGCCATTTTTTTCATTGCTGTGATAAAATACCTGGCAGGCAGTAACTTGAGGGAGAAAGTGTTTACTTTGACTTACAGGTCAAGGGAATATAGTTCATCATGGTGGGGCTGGCAGTAGCAGAAGGCAGCTGATCAGGTTGCATCTGCAGGAAGCAGAGAACATTTATTGCCAGTGCCCAGCTTGCTTTCTCCTTTTTATACAGCCCAGGACCCCCAGCCAATGAAATAGTACTACCCACATTTATGGTGGGTCTTCCCCTTCAATTAAGCTCATCTAGAAACTCCCTCATAGACATGCCCAGAGGTTTGTTTCTATGACAGCACAATCTTGTCAAACTGACAATAAAGCGTAACCTTCATATATACTACTATAAAAATCTCCATTAAAGCTCAAGTGTTGGCACTGAGTTGGGCCCATAAGTGGCCTCCTTAAGATGGTTCCTGAAGTCTTTTCCTAAGAACATAACCGTTTCTGAGGCTTCCTTGAAATCTGCTCTGACAAGGTGCTCCAGGCTGAGTTTATAGAGATCTACGCTGCCCCAAAATTTAGAATCAGCCATTTTCCTAAATACCTCCTGGTTTCTTTTACTAGGAAATAATATTTCAATTCTGCACTCTGTATACAACCCGAATGGGTGATATTTTTAAAACTGAGACAGGCTTGCTTTAACAATATGAGAAAGTGACACCACCATGACTCAGCTGAAGATAGTGTAAACAATGATACTAGAATATGATGATTGGACCTGGCAGGCAAAACTAATGCATTCTACTCTTTGAACACAACCTATGAATAGCAATGAGATGTCATCAGAGATAGCTAGAGTTGTTTTTGATGTCTTTTGAAATTTTCATAATGTCAGACAATGTGCATTTTCACTAATGAAGTTTTAAATTGGCCAAAAAAAAAGTGTGTCTTTTCAAGTTTCCAATTTTATGATAAAGGGTACATGAAGTTTTAAAATCTTACTCATGATATAATTTAAGAACAAATTTCCTGTTGCTCTCCTCTCAATCTTCCCAAACAATTTAATTCAAGAATGTAACAAATTGTCTGTATATGGAAGCTTAAGAACTGAAATTATAGTCGCTACTTGAAACCAACTTTGAATTGGAGCACTATCACCCATTTTACTCACATCATCACTGATCTCTAAGATTTCTTTCACCTTTGAGTGTTGTGAGGTTCCATATATATTATCAATGTGTTTCAGGAAACATTTGAGTGACCATTATTCCAAATACCTAGTAGATGCTAGGGGATGGTATGAAAAGGGGGGAAATTAGGAGTAAAGCCAAATAATTTCCTTCAAGAATATAATTACAATGTACAGAAATGTAATTCTGACCAAGCAAGCTAGTACACAGTTGTAATCCCAGAACTTGGGAGACTGAAAATTCTGGGCTAGTCTTGGGTTAGGGACTAACAAGACTCAGAGAGGATGGAGTGAAGGAAGGATAGACAGAAGAATGGAGGCGGGGGTGGGGGTGGGGTGGGATGGGGAGGATGGAAGGAGAGAGGGGAGGAAAAGAGAGAGTGAGATAGCTCAATAATTAAATAAAATATGGAGGTGTATCCAATGATTGAAAACCATATGATAGAAATCCTTGTGTACTTATTATGTGTACTTTTCTATAGGACAAGTAAATGAAAGATACAGGATATAGGATAGAATTCTTATAATTAAAATATAAGTATTATAAAAACAGCCAGAGACATCTTAAAAAGAGATAAAATCAAATGTCAACAGTATTTTAATCCTTTTTGAGTGTTTTATTACAGTATTTTAATAAACTTTTTGATGCTTATAAGTTTCTGCTTTTAATTAAATATATTTAAATCCATATGCTGTTCTACATGGAGGCTGGTACATAAGTGTTACAGCAGTATTGTTCAATGTAATCCAAAAGTAAAAACACCTAAACATGAAATGACCGATAATAGCTAAACACAATTCAGAACATTTCAAAAGGGAATGGACTATCATTTTACAATAAAATGAAGAACTGATACACACCAAAGCATGATAAACTTTGAAAACATTAAGCTGAATGAGAGAGGCTAACTACTGATGACTTCTTGCTGGATGTTTGCATCTGTAGGGTGAGCCCAGAATTGGCAAATCCATAGAGGCTGGAAGTAGAATGGTCTTTTGCCAGGGACTCAGGGAAGGGAGGAAGGGGTGTGGCTACTAATAAGTACTGGTGTTCTTTGTGGGTTGATGAGAATGTTCTGGAATTAGATAGTGGTAATGGTTGCACAACTTTATAAAATTACTAAAAACCATTGACATGTATATTTTGAAAGAAGATTTTTGTGGTCTTGAATTACATGTCTAGTAAAAATGAACTATATATTTATGTATGTATAATATGAACCCTGACAGTTCATTCAAAAAGTATTTAGTTTTTGTAAAGCACTATAAAAATGAACAGTTGAGGGTAGATAGGAACACCTTGATAAAGAAAGTGGTATTTGCAAAGGTACTTAGGCATAGAGGCATGTTACTCTCCACCCAAGTTTTATCAAGGAGAGCAAGTTACTAAAGCTAATGCCATCACAGCAATAAAAATTTGGCTGCCACTTTTAACCAAACAAGAATTTTCCTTTAAGACAAACAAATGTGAATTTGAAATTTTCTACCAAATATTGAGTATTGATAAGCCTTCAAGAGAACACAGAATTTTACATCTATTTCTTAACCAAAATCTCTGATTCTCCTTCAACATGTTGATTCTCCAGCAGTAATGCTGAAAGGATACCAGCTGGGCAAGCCACAGCCTGTCGAAGGTAAGAACATTTTTATCTTTCAGGGATCACATCATTTTGCATTCTCAGGACGTGCAGAAAAACACGTCTTCTTCCTTGTGTTAAACAGAGAGAGCCCTCATCGGCCCAGCTGGTTTACATAACATCTCTCACTCTGAGCACAGCAGTAACGTGTCTCCAATCTCATCCATCAGAAATCACATACATCAATCATCTTTCATACACTGTCAGAAAGTATGAAGGCCTTATTTGTTATTACTCAATGTTTAGCTGAATTAACATTCAATGTGGATTTTACACTTCTGCATTTGTAAAATCAAAGAGAGTTTTGTTTTCAAAATATTTTCAGAAAAATGCAACAACTTAAAGATTTATTTACTAACCCAACAATAGTGACTGTCATAAACGAAGGATGAATAATTGTCAGATATTTTATACTTAGCCAAATGACGGGATTAGTGTTCAAAGGCAGGGTACTTCTTGTAATCACTGGCCTGGCCAGCATTTTTGGGACACTTGCATTTCTCAAAAGCATTGGACGTTTACATCAAGTACATTATGTACTTTGTTTTCTCTCTTTCCTCTATTTTTTCAGTAGCTAAAATATATCCTTACCATCGATCATTGAAGTTTTGCAGGAAAATCCTATCGATCTCTATGACATCATCTTGTTGATATAAAACATGAATCACCTTCAAATATTCTATGAAGTATAAGGGAATAAAACAATGAAGGAGGGTACAGGGCATCTCCCAGTACAGCATTACAAGGCCTTCAATACATCATAAGCCTTCCATTAAAATTCTCTAAAAACTCCCTCAATCACTTCTGGTTAGTCTTAAACCTTTAGTGTGGAACGCAGAAGTTACCATCTGGCTTCTGTCTTGCTTTCCCATCCTTTCTCTCTTCCACTTTACTTGACACACTCTGAAGTGCAGCGATATTTTAACCTCTCAAATGTTCAGTTCTCTCCCCTTCCCACCCACCCTCCCTCAACCTATTCACATTTTCACCTATCACTTCACAGGTCCTCAAGTAATTTCTACTTTGCTTTTCTTTTAAGACAAGGTCTTGGTTCTTGAGAGATGGCTCAGTGATTAGGAGTACTTGTTACTGCACAGGACCTGGGTTCAATTCCCAGCACCCACATGACAGCTTATAATCATCCATTACTCCATCTCAGTAGGGATCCAATGCCTTCTTCTGACCTCCATGGGCTGTATAGCATACACATGCTATACAGCCATACATAAAGTACATAAATTGAAAAAATGGTGTAAGACAGAATCTCATGATGTAGACCAGGCAGCTAGCTTGTCTTCCTCCTGCCTCAGCCTTCAGTATGTAGCTTAATTTCTACTTCTCTAAACCTCAAAATTATAAAACATTGTTCAATTCTCTCCTTCTCACCAGGATCATTTAGGTCTGAAGCCAACACTGTAATGACTTTTCTTGACTTTCTTCTGCCTAAGACATTTCCCAATGAATTGTGTGCTTACTAGTTTTAATGAATAAATAATTAGCCAGTGAACATACATAAAATAGTTTGTCTTGGTCAACCCTGGCTATTATGACAAAGAACCACAGATACACCTAAAAACAAGAGGAATTACTGTTCATGGCTACAAAGACTAAAAGTCCCAGATCAGAGCAGATTCACGATCTGGTGAAGACCTGCTCCCTGGTCTGGTAAACAGAGTCTTCTCACTGCTGTATCCTTCTGTGGTTGAAAAAGGCAAAACAGGCTTCCTGGGCTCTTTGTAAAGAAAACACTAATGCATCCCTGAGTGCTGAGCTTTCGTAATCTAACCTTCTCCCAAAACCTCACCTCTTAGTACTATTGCAGTTGTAGTAAGGATTGGGTATTGGTGCCGGAGTCTGGGAGAGATACAAGCCTGCCAACCACAGTTTCAGTGAGAGCCTGAGCTCTTGAGGAAAATACATTTGAATCACTGATGAACTACTTATTTACTGTAGGCTGGTTTTAAGACATTTATTATGTGTGTCTTAACCTCTTTAGCGAATGGAGGTTGTGTAAAACAGAGTCTCTCTGTGTAGCTGTCCTGGAACTCCCTATGTAGGTCAGGCTGGCCTGAAACTCATAGAGATCCACCTTTCTCTACCTCCTCACTCCACATTCACCTTTTTTGTTTTCTTAACTTCCTTTTAATTTGATTTCCTCATTTACAAATTAGAAATAATTATTTCATAGCTTTAAATAGACTACAATACAAACTCAGTCAAGATGCTACTGAGCACATTGTATTGCACTAGGGGATGCTGACATTGCAGTTAGAATTATTAGAATTACTAGAATTATAGCCATGTGGCAGGAACATAGACTCGGTTCTATGTCTTTCAAGAAACCTTTTTCTTTCATTTCAAAAATGTTTGAAAATAAAAACAGTGAAGACTAACTGTAAAACAGTGAAATTAATTCAATAAACCATTCAAAGCTGTAAATAAGACCCAAAAATGCACTATCATAAAAGATAAGGTGGAAGTAGTCCAGAGTTGAGAAAAACTGACTGCCTCCACTTCATCTTCTAGCAGCTCTTCAGCCAGCTATCTAAGAAAGATGCCAAACAAGTTTATTTTAAGCCAAGCACTGAATCATGTTTTCTTGGTTTTGGTTTGGTTTTTTTCTTGTTAAAACAGGTTTTCAACTATGTTGTCCATGCTGGCCTCCAATTCATGATCCTCCTGTCTCAGCATTGCTGGATTGCAGGTGTGTATTGCTGTGTCCAGAAAAACCCATCACTGAATCACGAACACTTATACCAATATCCTCTTGGCTGGAGAATGAGAACCTACAGCTAATTTACCAGAAGTTATGTTACTCCATGATTTTTCTACATATTTTTTAAACAAATCAACCAAAATATTAGAATCTGAGTGAATTTTCTATCTCTGAAATGCTTACCACCCATTGGCACACACATTTTTATGTATTATTATTGTGGAAGGAGGCCTTCAGTATTATTCCTCTAACCACAGAAGAAAATCTAAATTTTAGCTTACAGTTAAAATGAACCTTTAATGAAATTGCTCATGACTGCCTCTGTGCATTTTTGCAACCATAACAAAACTCTTTAAACTGAGTAGTAGAAATTATTCCTCATGGTTTTGGGGTACTGAGAGACCTAAGATTTCTCATATCCATTCTCTGGCAAAGACTTGATTCTTGGTTCACAAACAGAGCCTTATGGTTGTGTCTTCCTCCTGGGAGTAGAAAAGCAAACCGTCTGGCTAGTTCTGCCAATCCTATTCATGAGTGGAGTACACACTCTGTTGACAAGACCAGAGCATTCACAACTTTGCCTCCCTGTCCTGGATGGTTTTGTGTATCAACTTGACATAAGCTAGAGTCATTAGAAAGGAAGAAGCCTCAGCTAAGGAAAGGCCTCCATGAGATCCAGCTACAAGGCATTTATTTTCTCAATTAGTGATCAGTGGGGCAGGGCCTAACTCGTGGTAGGTGGTGTCATCCCTGGGTTAGCAGTCCTGGCTTCTATAGAAAAGCCAACTGAGCAAATCATATGAAGCAAGTCAGTAAGCAGCACCCCTCCATGGCCTCTGCATCAGCTCCTGACTCCAGGTTCCTCTTCTGTTTGAGTTCCTATCATGACTTCCTTCAGTGATGAACTGTGATATGGAAGTGTAAGCCAAATAAACCCTTTCCTCCACAAATTACTTTTGGTCATGGTGTTTTGTTGCAGCAATAGAAACCTTAAGACACTCCCCAAATCACTGACCTAAAATATGATCACATTGAGTTTTAGACTACAACTGATAAATTTGGGAAAATACACATATCCAAACAATAGCAATGACCAATCTAGTTCTAGCCATGCCTGTATTTTACCATCAGAGAAGTGAGAATATTCAAACAATAGGCACAGTCCTATGAGTAATGTTGGAACTTTTTTAATGTCAGAGATCTTTAATCTTCAGAGATAAAAACTCTTGCAATTGGTCTAAGGAAAATGATGTTAATTGCTTTACAATAATGCATGCATGCTATCTGTCTATCTGTCTGTCTGTGTGAAGACGTACTTACAAGGATCCTAGAGTAGACTAAATAACTTTTTTCAAAATTTTGCTGCCCTCCATACCTCCTGCCTAGCATAACAGAGATTATGACACTCCTTTTGTCAACATCAGGCTTGGCCACGTGACTTATTACAGCCAATGAAATACGATTCAAAGTGGCAGAGGTAGCTACTGAACAAAATTCAGAAGCTTTTTGTACAGTTCTGGCATTACTTAATGTTCTGTGTCAATTAGAATAAAGAAAACGGGAGGGGGAGAGAAAAAGGGCTGGAGAGATGGCTCAGCCGTTAAAGGCTAGGCTCACAAGCAAAAATAGAATAAAGAAAACATGGAAGGGAGCTATTGCCTTGCCACACTCAATGTATAACATAGTAATAACTACTTCTCTGCTACTAAAATCACCTGAGATTTTTAGGATGATTTAACACTGTATCATGACATAGCTTAAACTAACTGATCAAGACAACATTTCATAGTCCCTGTAAACCCTTACCAGAAAAGCTCCTGTTTGCAGCAGATGGTGATTAAAACAGAGACCCACCACTGACCAAAGTACAGAGAATAAGACTGCAGAATAATAACACCTAAAAGATAAGGCTATATTGTACTCCTTCCTCTGAAGGTTTGGGGATCATTGCAGAAGAAAGCCAGAGTGGTAGATGACTACAAGAAATAGTGTCTTTAGGACACAGCTGGACAGCTGCACCTGGGAAATCACAGCATTTGGGTAGTATGCACAAAATCACTGCAAGACCAAATCTCAACATGGAGAAGGAAATTGGGCATGAAGTCCCACACCTAGCAGAAGAGCTATTAGCAATTGTTAGTTGCTGGGAAAGGAGGAGTCAATTTTCTCAAAGATTGAAGATGTTATAAAGTTGACCAGTGTCCAGTGGAAGGCCACACATCCAAGAATATTTGAGTACAATAAGTTGGCCTTTATGAGGTAGGGAGGGGAGACACAAAATTGAGTGCAAAAGAAAAGAAGTGGGTTTTGGAATAGTTAGGGGAAAGAGGATGAATATGATTAACTTCATTATAACTTTAACATTTTAATGACATTCCTCTTTCTTTAAACTCCAGGAAACAATTCTTAATGTTTATACTAACCATGTATCTAATACAGAATTTACTCTAGTGCTATCACTGAATAAGCAACAATCTTAAAGCAGATGACATGGCATGGTTATCATAAAAATCAGTGCCATGGGGAATGTAAGGCAAAAACAAATACCAAGTTATATCAGGCCCAGTGATGTAATTGTACTATGAAGCACTTGCTATCTAAATGGAAGCATGCATTAATCAGATCTCAGATAAGCTGAACTCAGAAGAATATGCTTACTCACCAGGAATATGCTTACTCTGGGGCTACAAACATTCTTTTAAAATGATTTCTCAACGCTGAAAGAAACATAGGGTGTCAAAAGTCACTGAATGGTCACCACAGAATTTCCCCAAACACAATGAAAGTAAACCAGATGACCATGACAGAAGGAACAGTGTGGGTGACCCTGTGATAACATTTAGGAGAAATAGTAAATACATTGAAATTGCCAAAGATGTTAAAGATTATAAGTTGAACCAAAATTTATAGCTACTTGTTTCAGTCTACTGAGCTTAAACATCCTTAGAAGAAATATTAATACAGAAAAAAATGAAACCATAATTTTTAAGTGTCATTGACTTTGGAGGCTTGAGAAATGTAAAGCCCTGCTCTTCACTCATGAAAAAGTATGGTATTCTGTTCTGTGCAGCAAAATGAATGAGAATATATGACATCGTGTTAGGTTAAATAATCCTGACACAGAAAGACTGATGTTGTATATTCTCATTCATAAATAGGCAGGGTTTTTGTTTGTTTTAGTTTCTTGGGAATTTCACACAATGTATCTTGGTCATGTTCACCTCTTCCTCCAGCTTCCCTAGACAGACCCCCTTTCCAAATCTACCCAAGTTCATGTCGACTTATTTTCACCTATAAAGTCCAACTTGTGCTGCCCATATATTCTTGGATAGGTTTTTTCCTATCATTTTGATCTGGAGCATGATCAACTTACAAGGAGCAACGTTTTTCAAGAAAACTGACTCCCCTCTCCCAGCAGCTATAAATTGCCAATAACTCTTCAACTAGGAGTGGGGTTTTGTGCCCAACTTCCTGATCTCTCTGCCAAGATTTGATCTGTCTTGAGTGTGCACAGATGTGTGTGTGTGTGTGTGTGTGTGTGTGTGTGTGTGTGTGTGTGTTGTGACAAACACTGGGTGCTCATATGTGGAACTGTCTTGCTGTGTCCCAAGACACAGTTTCTTTGTAATCGTCTACAACCTCTTGCTCTTACAGTTTTTCCATCCCCTCCTCTGCAATGATCCTTGAGCCTTGGGAAGAAGAAGTGTGGTATAGATATCCCATTTAGAACTGATCATTCCACACTCACTTATTCTCTCTTCGTTGGCCAGTTACAAGTCTTTGTGTTCATTGCCACCAATTACGAATAGAAAGCTCTGATGATGGCTGAAGGATACGTTAATCTATGGATATAACATAAGACACAAAGAGTTGTTTTAACACGATGTCTGTTTAGCAGAGCACTAGTGGTTGATTGTCCCTTAGGGCCTACAACATGTATACCCTTAGGTTCTTGGCCCAACAATTGTGCCAAATATGGGTTTCATTTTATGGAGTGGGACTCAAATCCAATCAGAAGCTGGTGGTTAACTTTCATGATGTTGGTGCCGCTCTTGCACCTGTGGGCGTGACTTCCCCAGCCAGGAGTTACTGTAATTCATGGAGTTCACAACTGGGTAAAATTGATAAGTACTTTCTTACCTGGCGACAGGCATGCATAGAACCTTCTAACACTATGAAAGCTAGCCTGTGGAGACAAAATGTAGTGCAATTCTTTAAAAAAAAAAATATGATGTGACTATAGACTATTACTCGAGATGTACAGTGGGAAAGGGGGTTGGATTTGGTCTGTCTATGCTAAATTCAGGCATATCACATTAGATCCTGCTAATATGTACAATGAGTACAATGCACTGCAGTAAACAATTTTTTAAACTATTTATTAAATTTAGGACACATCTTTTTGGTTAAAAAAAAACATTCGGTGAAAGGAAGAATGCTAGAGCAACAATCATTAAAAGGAATGGGTGCTAAAGGCAACAGTCAATAAAAGATGAATGTTAAAGGCAATAATCAATAAAAGGATAAGCAATAAAGGCAACAGTCAATAAAAGGATGGAGTACTAACAGCGATGGTCAATAAAAGGATGAGTGCCCAAAGCAGCCATGTAAGTTGTGCCTTATCCATTCTTAAGGACTAGTTTGCAAGCATAGACATGTCTGTCCTCTTTTCAACTCTGAGACTGTTCCACTGGGCAGGAACAGATGGTTCTGATAGGCTCCTTGTCATGCCCAGTGAAACAGGACCTGTAAACACTCTATTTATGTGCCAAGAATCCTCACCCAAATTGATTTCATACAAATTTGCCATTAAACCACTAAAATATCTATCATGTTCTCCACAGCTCATAGAGTTGTTCCATAAAATCTAATGAGCGTATTTTCTTTCCCTGAAGACATCTAATCATGTCATAGCCAACTTCTGTTCCATGAGATAGAAAGCTGCAGTAACTACAGTCTCTGGGCAATTGAAGAGCTGGTTGTCCCAGGGCCCTCTACCTCTCTATTCTTTCCAATAAGGAATACGCCTCTTGTTTCTTCCCTCCAAGGAACTGATGTGACCTCCAGTGTACAGCAGTATGTAGCAGTACCCTCCCTGCCTCCCTCCCCACTGTGTTCTCATCATTGTAGTTAAAGTGTGCCTACTGTTATCATCATATTCAATGGTAGTTAATATGACTGCTTTCGGAGAACACACTTTTATTTTTAAGCACTCACAAAAAATATTTTTATTTCCCCTGCCTCTGCAAAAAAAAAAAAAAAAAAGTTTACCTGCAGGATCTCTAGCAAGATAAAGATAATGTTTAGAAAAAGGAATAAAAATAAGCATTGTTGGCTGTTGCTGGAGGGCTTCTCTCCAGCTTCCACCAAGCCCTGCAGTCCCACAATCCATAATCACTCAGATGCTTATAATACTTATAAACTGTATGGCCGTGGCAGGCTTCTTGCTAACTGTTCTTTTATCTTAAATTAACCCATTTTTATAAATCTATACCTTGCCACGTGGCTGGTGGCTTACCGGTGTCTTTACATGCTGCTTGTCCTGGCAGTGGCTGCAGTGTCTCTCCCCTTCTTCTTGTTTCCCCAATTCTCCTCTCTCCTTGTTCCGCCTCTACTTCCTGTTTGGTCACTCGCCATCAGTGTTTTATTTATATAGAATGATATCCACAGCAGTTGGCTTAATTTTCTTCCCCCCCCTCCTTCATTTTTGGTTTTATTTTTTAATTTCATACAATATGTTTTAAATATACTCTTTCTCCTTACCCAACTCCTACAAGATCCTACCCACCCATTCAGGTTCTTTCTCTCTCTCTCTCTCTCTCTCTCTCTCTCTCTCTCTCTCTCTCTCTCTCTCTCTCTCTCTCAAAAGAAAAAAATCAAAACAAAGTAGAGGAAGAGAAGAAAAGAACGAGGAGGAGGAAGATTCATAAGTATTCTAATCATGTTTTCTATCTCTGTGATGAAACACCATGCCCGAAAGGAAGTAGGGGAGGAAAAGGTTTATTGATTTGATTCTCTCATACTACTGTTCATCACTGAAGGAAGACAGGACAGAACTCGAACCAGGAAGGAACCTGGAGGCAGGAACTGATACAGAGTGCTACTTACTGGCTTGTTCACCATGGCTTGTTCAGCCTGCTTTCTTATAGAACCTAGGACCAGAAGCCCAGGAATAGCACCACCCATAATGGGCTGGGCCAGTCATCCCCATCCATCATTAATTAAGAAAATGCCCAACAGGCTTGTCTACAGCCCCATCTTAATTGAGGCTCCTTTCTCTCAGATAACTTTAGCTTCTATCAACTTGACACAAAAATATCCAGTACAATAAGACAAAAAAATAACAAAACAAAACAAAAAGTCTACAAAAAGTATGGATTACACTTTGTGTTGGCCAACCACTCTTGGGCATGGGGGTCTTCCCTAAAGTGTAGTTGATACATCCAGTGACATTCCACTGAAGAAAACTGACAGTCCATTTCCAAGTAGGTATAAATGCCAAATACCTTCTTGGTTAGGGGTGAGATTTTGTGTATTCCTCCCCTTTTCAGTGCTAGTATTTTGTCTAGTTTGAACCTGTTCGCGTTCAAAGCATGCTGTCACACTCTTTGTGAGTTCATATGTATATCAGTCCTGTTGAGTCTATAAGGTACTGTTTCCTTGGAATCATCTACCACCTGTGGCTCTTACAATCTTATAGCCTCTTCTTCTCCAGAGATGCCTGAGCCTTGAATCCAGGAGTCTGATTTAAAAAAAAAAAAAAAATCCCATTTAGGGCTGAATTTTCCAATGTGCTTCACTCTCTCCAAATTGTCCAGTTGTGAATCTCTTTGTTGAGCACTGTCTACTGCAAGAAGAAGCTTCTCTGATGAGAGTTGAATGATGTTCTGATCTATGGGTATAGCAATATGCCACTAGGAGTCATTTTATTGCTATGTTCCTTTAGTAGAATAATAGTAGTGGGTTTTCCCTTAGTCCCATAACCTGTCTAGTCTCAGGTTCTTGGCCACTTTATCAATGTCAGATATGGGTTCCATGTCATGGTGAGGGCCTTAAACACAATCAAAAGGTATTTGGTTGCTCCCATAACATTTGTAACACTATTGCACCAGCATATCTTGAAGACAGGTCTCCGTTGTAGGTCACAAGGTTTGGAGCTGGGTAATATTGATGGCTACCTTTTCCTCCAGTTGTGTGCAAAATACCTTACAGCACCATGAAGCTTCTGATTGGTCACAAGATGGACCTCTTTATGTATGATGACGTAAGTTAAGTATTGTTTTCAGCAATAGGGTCTTACCATCAAGCTAGGCAGAATAACCAATAGGCTTGACAGTAAAGTGTGATGTTTCAGAAGGATCCATGGAACTCCTTTGTCAAATGACTCAACAAGATGTAATCCATTCCTGGCACTGGAGGTTTTACTTAGTAGCATGAAATGTCTGGTTGGAGTATTGTCTCCTCCATTATATAGCAACTCCAGTAAAGCTTAAGAGTGAAGCCAACCACATTAAATACCAGTGTGTAAGGCATCATCTTAAAGGTCTCACATTGTATTTCTAACATTGTCCTTAAAATAATGTTCAGAGAAATTGCTATATACACCAGTTTGTAGAATGAGAAACTCATATGAAAAATTTAAGTGTTGAGTATGATAGTGCACATCTGTAAATAAAACACTTGGGAAGCTGAGGCAAGAAGGACCTCAGGTGGGAGGCCAGCCTGGTCTACATATTGTGAGCCTGTCAAAAATAAAAATAAAAATAAGATGCACTATAATTATCTCATATATCTTGTAGCTGGGGAGGAAGCCAGAGCCCAGCCCTCCTGACATAAGCTCTCTTGCTGTGTCCATGGCTCCAAACCAAAGGCAGCACGTCACCTCTTATCTTATCTTCCCATTCTCATCATTTTATCAGTCCCTTCTTGCTCAGAAAAGAACACTGTTCTTTACAGAAGTACATTCACCCTATATGAAATGTCCTGGATGCCCTGATTCAGAGTTAGTCACAGAAAGGAAAAAAAAAAAACATGCAATAACATTCTGTTGAGTGGGATGCTGCATGCTTTGCTTGGTATTTTAGCAGCATTCTCTTCAGTCAGGACACAAGCACTTCATCCAGTTTTCAGGAGTCTGGGTTTTTTGATCATGGCAAATGCCAACTGATGTCAGGGCCCTATAACACAATGCCTGAGGAGATGATTGAACTAATGTGTCTGATGGTAAGCATTGAAGACCCAGATCCCATCATGTACAAACACCATTTAAGAGGTCAAGTTCTTAAGTCTTTCTTTTGCCTTGGACATTGTTAAATTGGCTGAATCTTCTTAGGTCAGTACAGGGAAGTAAAATATAGTTCAAGAAAGCTGCCTTATAGCATGTACAGGGCCTGCACAGGTCCAAGCCAGATGGAGTCGCAGTGCTGAGAGGGGCAGTGGACACAAGCCCCCATCCCTAATGCAGAAGCTTTCTCCAAGTATCAACCCCTCAAAAAGGAAATACTAGTTTTGCCAATAGAGTAAATTCTCAATTTAAAATTCTGATATTGGATATGCCACTATACATAATCCACATAAGTTAAAGTTCTTTGGAGTCTCTAATAGCTTTTGAGACTGTAAAGGGATACCCAGGTCAAAAAAACCCTGAGAAATCCAGGATGTTTTTGAGAATGTAAATTGGATCTGTGTATGTGATTACCTTCTTCTTCAAAGGGACTCACTTTGTTTCACTGTTTATATTCATCTTAGCTAAGTCAAAAATTGAAAACATGGCATTGTTTTAGATACTTTGTAAGTTGTTTTAGTGTGTGTGTGTGTGTGTGTGTGTGTGTGTGTGTGTGTGTGTGTGTGTGTGTAAATGGATGTCACATATATTCATGTCTTCTGGGGCCAGTAGAAGGCATTGAATCCCCAGGAGCTGAAGTTACAGGTAGTTGTGAGCCACCGGGTCTGGGTGCAGGAACTGAACTCGGGTTCTAGGAGAATAGCAAGCACTTTTAATCAGACAGCCATCTCTCCAGCCTCCTATTTTAAATGTTTTTAAAATGTATTTAATGTATGACTTAATAGAAGCCAGCCAGACTCATAAGAAACTTACCTCCTAGTAAATAAACTTTTCTTCCTACAATTAGTCAAGTCTCACCTCTCCATAAATCATGCTACTATTTTAAATTTATGTGTGGAGAGTCACTGAAGATCTTTTTTTATTGAGTCCTCCTGTCATAAATCTCTCCTTACTCTCCCTTCTCAGTACATTTTGCCTTCTACACAATGTTACTCAGGTGATATGTCAATGATATAATTTATCTTAGAACTTCCATCAAGTTGTTTTTGGATCACAACAAGAGCAGAGAAAAATGAATACATGCTCCTCTACTGTTCATCCTACTTTCTCTACCCTTATGCAACTCAAAACCCAAACCCAGGGAACAGTGCCACTAACATTTGACTGGGTCTTCTCATGTCTGTTAACATATTCACTACAATTTCCCATAGACATGCTCACAGCCAACCTGATCTAGATAATCATTCACTGAGACCCACTCCCAAGGTGATTCTAAATCACATCAAGGTGACAGTGGACACCAACCATCACAAGTGTCAATGTTCTCAACAGTTGTTTTGACCACAGGAAATGGTGTGGGAATCATGACACAGTTTTGACTATACTGGCCCTTTGAAAAGCTACAAGGATCATTTTGAGCATCAACAGGGAGTAAATTATACACATGATGCTGTATAAGGAATTATGCTGATTCCTTCTCGGACCTGGGTTCCTAAGCAATTTCTACCATTGCAGTTCAAGGAAGGTACAACTGAACTGAAGGAAGTCTGAAGAAGTTGGCTAAAATGCTTCAGGAAACGACAGTACTTCTCAAAGGACAACACTAAAAGAAAGCTGAAGGAGCAAGAGTGGGCACCCTTGAAGTCATTTAATAAGGGTACCAACCCCAATCATGAGGACTCTTATTTCATGGCCTACTCACTTCCGAAAGTCATGAACAGCACAAAGAAGGGTAGAATTCTGGGATGTGTCCCTTAAATGTCTTGAGGTAGCTTTTTTGAAGAACATCAATATCTGCTATTAATGCAATGCTCCTTCCAGCTATCGGATCATCCATTTCCCTAAATCTTTTTTACCTACATGCAATGGGCCCCCTTGATCCAAAGTTTTATTTTTCAACAGTTTCAATGCCTTGTGGTCAATAAAGATTGAAAAAATATTGAGTGACAATTTTCATAAATATTCCAGATGTTTTTGATTGTGCACTATTTTTGAGCTCACTGTTCCATCCCACCCAGTGCATGAATCATGTCTTTGTCTCTCACATCCGTACCAATGTGTGTACTTGCCTGTAGGTCACACCGGAGGCCCCAGGCTTATCACACAGATTGTATCCCAGTGCTGGTGTTCTGGTCACTCCTGTTAGCCCTGCTTCCTGCCAAGTTCCCCCTGCATGATGCTCTTAAGAATCGGTCTGCAGGAATCAGGGCTGAAAGCATAGGAAACCAGGGTAGGAGGGTGGGGTTAGAGGAAAAGCTTCCCCAGTGAAGGCCATTTGAAAATAAAAGTCCGGGGATACCTGCAGAGAAGGCACAGAAGATAGACAAGGAAGGGGGAAAAGAATTTTTAAAAGCATTACTTTTGAAAGTTGTAAAGGCTTTAATTTCCTTGGAAGCTCATTTTGGTTTCAGTCCTGTGTTCTTTTGACCACGATACTGCCCAAGACCTGACCGCACCAGTCAAGGCTGTATAAACATTCCTCATGTGAGCTCATCCAATAATACCTTTGGGATGCCTTGGTAAAACACCTAGTGTTCCTATTTAATATTCCCACATTACCACATGGCACTCTTCGGTAGAAACTGGTTAAATCAAACTCCTTGGAGAACCTTCTGAGTTAGGTAATTAGAGCACAAGGAAGAATCTGTCATCAGAGGCCTTTCACTAAGTTAATTACAAATAAAACCAACACAGAGTGGTTAGAAGTAGAGATTAAGATTTCACTCACTTGGACTTTGGATAATAATGACTTAAACTCCTGGACTGCATTGGTAACCTGCTGGAAATGTGATTTGAAAACAGAAAAAGCAGCCAATGAGTAGTCAGATTTTGCTCTTGAAAGTAATTTGAAGTAACACAAGTTCACCAAACTTCACCTCCCTTCCTTTCAAAATGGTGTTTGGGACAGGATGGGGTGGATGAGAAAAAGGACCACTATACTTTTCTCAAGATACTTTCTCATGTTTGTTGGCGACATGTCATCTAAAGACTTTTTGACTTGGCCAATGTTCATGCTGACTCATTTTTTAAAAAATCAAGTAATTCAGGAAACGCTTTACTTTCTGATGTAACCAACACTGAGAGTCGGGGAAAGGGATAGTAATGAAAACGCAATAGAAAATAACCCAAGGACTGGGTAAGGCAGCTCAGGCCTGTAATCCCAGATCCCTGAAACTGAAACAAGAGGATCATCTTGAGGTCAAAAGTAGAAGAAGAAAGAGGAGGAGAGGGATCATCCAAGGACAGTGAGCACACTCTGATGAACATGCAAGAAAAAACAATGAACCATCCGTTTCTTTCTCCTGTTTGTTAGGGCTCAAAGAACCCTGCCTCCATGTGTACACTTCACATAAAATACTTGGGCAGTATTTTTAAGACTCCAGAAAATACATTCCTAAAATAAAATCCCACCTAAGTTCTTCATTAAACAGGCTTTTACATCACATCATTCATGAGAAACCTTTTTTCACTGTGTAGTTAAATGCCTCCTATTTTCTACCGCAGGTTTTATAACACTCCCCCTCTGCTGGGATTTTACATGCTGGAACCTGTTGGACTCAAGAGCATTGTTATTGTTTCACTTTACTCCTTCTACATCCACTATAAATTCTAGGCCCCGATTTTTAATATGGCTCACTGTTAAAATATATTAGCTAGAAACTACATTTAATTTTTTAAAATGCAGATCTCTGTAACACTCCCATCTGGTCATACACTCTTTTCCTTTCCAGATACCCTGACCGCTTAATTGTTTGAAGGCAGAAGAAGGAACTTTCAGTATAGTACATGATGAAGGAATAAGAAAATAGTCTATGGATGAGGGTGCAGAGTACAAAGTGCACTGCAGATACCATCACTGTCTTTGCAATTTGAGATGTTTGCAGCTTTCTGCCTGAGGTCCCCTCCAGCTGCTGGAGCACCCTGGCCCAGGAGCAGATCATGCTAGTCCAAGCCAGAAGCCCTGGGGAAGTTGAAGATCCTTGGCATAGTCTTCAACCACTCACTGACTGACATCTAGGGCTATCTTAGTTCAGACAGCTAGAACAGATTGCAGAGAACAGATAGTTTAAAGAGCATGTAAGCATCTGTCACAGCTCCGGAGGCTAGAAGTCTCAGCTCAGAGTGCTGTTATGACCAAGTTCTGGGAGATTGCCACCTTCTTCTGTCCTCATGTGGCAGAAAGAGAATGAGTTGTCTGGGCTCCCTATGATAAGAACACTAATTTTATTTCTGGGGGGCTCTCCCTCCTAACCTCACCTCATCGGAGATTAAATGTCAATACAAGAATGGAAAGGTTGCTACAATGTCTATAATGTCCTATAATGTCTGCAACAAAGGACAATGTCTACAGAATCTTAGTCTTCAACTGTAATAGCTCTGAAGTTTTTCAACAGAGTGATACCCAGCTATCACCTCCCATCCTAGATCTCTTGAGCTCAATAAGGAGCTTGACTCCTTATCTCAGATTTCGATTCTCTGGAACACAGCTTCAGTTGGAGGGTACGCTCACTGACATTTACTCATAAGAAAAAATGTCAAAAGCGTTGTTGAAAACTCTCAGTCTAGAGGAGGACATACTATGAACAATTTTAAGTCTAGCCCCTCTGCTATAAACTCATGCTAAAATGAGGCAGCTTAGAAATTTTCTTGGACATTCAGAAGTGTTGAGACGGTACAGAACAAGTGTAAAAACACATGCTTAAAGTTACCTCAGATATATTGTTCACTGTCTTACATGCGTTATCTATTTATGTCTGTATCCAGCTAAGAAAACCAAAGCCAAGGAAGGCTCAAGCAACCTTCTCTGCAGGATTGACAGACCCGGAAGTTACTCTTAATTCCAGCTTAAGCTGACAATCCCTGCTCACCTTATACCACACCACAGAATAAACTCACAATATTTACAGAGTTTTGTTAGTATTAAGAGGCAGCCTTTTTTTTCTATTTCTCAGTATTTTTATATGTTTACAATTGTCTTGATAACACTTTAGTTAAATACTGGATGAATCTTTCTCAGCTTTGTCTTCTTTACTTTTTGTATTGTCAATTGATGCGCAATGATTATACATATTTATAGGGTACACTATAATAATTCAATACTTGTATTCAATGGAAATGATAAGATCAGGGTAATTAGCATATTCATTATCTCAAATATTTACCATGTCTTTGTATTGAAGACAATGACCATCCTCTCCACTATCCATTTTGAAATACACAATTCATTGATGCAACCATAGTTGTCTTACTGCATAATAAGCATCACAACATTAAAAACTACTTGTCCTTCCCTACACACACTTGTGCCCACTGAAGATCTTCTTTTGGTCTGCTTTTCTCCCCATTAATAGTCACTAACACCTTTCTATTTCTATGAGATGGACTTTTTTTTATTAAGAGATTTTCTATTCATTTTACATACTAACCACAGATCCCCTGTCCTCCCTCTTCCCGTCCCTCAGCCTTGCCCCTCCCAACTCACCCCCCCCCATTCCCACCTCCTCCAAGGCAAGGTCTCCCATGGGGAGTCAGCAGAGCCTGGTGCATTCAATTGAGGCAGGTCCAAGTCCCTCCTCCCTGCACCAAGGCTGTGCAAAGTATCTCACCATAGGCACTAGGGACAGGTCCCAATCCCACCACCTGGGGGCCCCCTATACAGTTCAAGCTAAACAACTGTCTTGCCTATGCAGAGGGCCTAGTGCAATTCCATGGGGACTCCACAGCTATTGGTCCACAGTTCATGCATTTCCACTAGTTTGGCTGGCCGTCTCTGTATGTTTTCCCATCATGATCTCGATGGCCCTTGCTCATAGAATCCCTCTCTCTACACGAGCAAATTGGGGGGGGGGAGGTAATGGAGGGCAAGGGATAGGGAATGAGAGCTTAGAGGGGTGGGAGATTCAAGCTGGAACAGGAACAGAGTGGGAGAGCAAGGAAAAAGATACCATGATAAATGAAGACACCATGGGAATAGGGAGAAGTAGAGTGCTAGGGAGGTTCTCAGGAATCCACAAGGATGACTCCACCATAGACTACTGGCAATAATCGAGAGGGCACCTGAGCTGGCCTACTCTGGTGATTGGATGGCGGAATACCTAACTGTCATCATAGAACCCTCATCCAGTGACTGATGGAAGCAGATACAGAGATTCATGGCAGGGCTCCAGTACAATCTCCAGGAGTCCAAGAGATTGATTTTTTCTAAGCTTCATCTTATCCAGACTCTAATTGCTTGATGTCTTAGCACCTTCCCACCTTAGTTGATCTTCCTGTGACATCACATTATAGCATCCCATGAGTTTTTCCTGTTCTTTGTCTGTGTTCTTCACTAACTTTTACAAATTTGGAAAAACCCATCCATAGGGCCTTGTCAATTTTGTTCAAAATATAAATATGATGCTTGCTTCAGTAGTACATCTACTAAAAATCAAAAGGATACAGGGAAGATTAGGATGCCACATCTCTCAATGATGACATGCATTCATGAAGCATTTCATATATTTAAGAAAAGAGTGGGGGTTAGTGATCAAAGAGCAGAGAATAAGTTTCAGTGGTGTCTCAGACACATATTGAACATCTATATCACATCTTCCACCACAAGGCTCAAGGGCCATCATGACAGAGGGTGTGGAAAGATGATAAATGCCAGAGGTTGAGAAGGGAGCAAAGCAGTTTCTGCTGCACATGATGGGACTCCAGCACTCATGAACTCACAGCAGCTGTGAGTGCCTGCACAGAATCAAAACAGTCAACATTCTAGCATGGAGTGGAAAGGGGCTCATGAGCCATCACTGTGATCTCAATCACTATTGACAGCTGATTGCTTCTGGGGGGAGGAAGAGTCATTTTCTTCAAGCCTCTGGTAGGCCTGCCTCACTCCAGTGGATGGCGCTACACCAGGAGTATAGATGGGCAGCACAAATTAGATTTGATGGGTTATATTTTTTTAATCAAGGGAGAACTAAGTGGGGGGGGATAGTGAAGTGGGAGTGTGAATGGATGAGCAAATTACATTATATGAAATTCTTAAAAGAATTTGCCGGGCGGTGGTGGCGCACGCCTTTAATCCCAGCACTCGGGAGGCAGAGGCAGGTGGATCTCTGTGAGTTCGAGGCCAGCCTGGACTACCAAGGGAGTCCCAGGAAAGGCGCAAAGCTACACAGAGAAACCCTGTCTCGAAAAACCAAAAAAAAAAAAAAAAAAAAAAAAGAATTAATAAGAATATTATACACTGTCTTAAAAATTGAAGGGAATGGGAAGAAGGAAGAGGGAGAAGAGGAATAGGTTATGAGGCAAAGGGGTGAGGAACAATCAAAACCATCTGAAAATGCCGTAAGGAAAATAGTAAATTAGAATGCTAATCTTTAAAAATATTAATACACAAATATGGCTTCTTCTTGTGTATGGAAACTTTCAGAATAGGATGGGATGAGATTAAAATGAGGCTGAATCATATATAAAATAAACCTTAGGAAAAGCCTACTCTGGCTAAAAGGGAAACAAGAATACTTCCAAGGAAAAGAACAAACCTGACTCAGAGAATTTCTACAGTGAAATGGGACTGGTTCCCATAAGAACAGCAAGTCCCATCCCTGCTTTATAAAAAAGGAAAAAGAAAGTGCTGTGTTTGCAAAGGTTTCCGTGGAGAGAGCAGACTTACGTGGTAACAGAACCACTGGACATTTTAAATGTGCTCCAGCTTTCTTGATAAACTAAGAACCACTTGCAATGCATACATACATGCTCGCTTGCTTCAAACAGGAAATGGTCTGACTAGAGACAAAGAGTTCGGTCTCAGTGAATTTAGAAAATTGGGTCAACTTGATTAATGATGAGATTAGCGATCACTAGATGAAAATATCAAAACTCCTTGCATAATCTGCTGCTGGTTGTGCAAGCTGAGGTGTGAGCCAGCAATTGTCTTCACTCAAATCCTGTATCTTCATCTCAAAATAATATGCTTAGGATCTACAGAACAAATTCACAAGAAAAGACAACTGTGGGTACCCCAGTCTCATTCCCCAGAATCCCTGGCCTTTGCAGTTCGCTCATGGCTAGTGCTGGCTCTCAGTGATATGTCCCCACTTATCTATCCCTGACTGTGGGGAACTTGAACTTCAAAGTCAGCATTCTCTGAGATCCTTTGCTTTTGCCTTGTCCCAAGCGTGAGCCTTGTTCCTTCTCTGGATTCCACTGTTTATGGCTGACTGTGCCCAGGAAAACCTCAAGAAACCCCACCTGGCTTATTCCACTCCCAGGGAGAGTGGCTCTCTGCTTCTGACCATCATGGGGCTCCAAGAACCCAAGTAGTTTCACAACTGCCCACCCAAGTCCACTGGAGGCATTTCTGAAAATGAAAATGCTGTCAAAAAAGTACACAGTACAGCTGATCCTCATTATTCACAGATATGCCTATTCGCTAACATTTATTTGTAACTTCAAAACCAAGACTCTCAGTTGCTTTCCTGGCCATTCATAGAAATGCACAGTGCAGCAGATCCCAGCTGAGGTCAAACAAGGCAACATTCTGTCTCCCTTTTTCACTCTCTTATTGTAAAACAAGTGTCCTTTTACAAGTCCTCTCACTGCCCTGTTTTATATCTGTGGGCTTCCTGTTGATGATTTCCACGGTTAAAAGGATCCAAGCAAAGTGCTGAAGTCTTGTCTATATATATATTAGAAAAGTTTCATTTGACCGTAAATTATAGCACTGTTGGTTGTGAGTTTAATAGTGGTGGATAAGAACTACATTTAGGTGTCTACACTGAAACATGCACAAAATAACATTATGTTGGTGTCATATTATGGCTAGAGGCTCACAGAAACCTAATCGTACATTTCCCCTAGGAACTATGGTTTAATATTTGCTAATTCGATGCCTATAACAGTTATGTAACTACTGAGAATGATGAGAACTGACTATAATTTAGTCACACTAAGGTCCTGAAGGAATGAGATACACAACGGTCAGGAATGTGGAAAACAAAGGCTCGTTAAAGTGAGCTTCAATTTGAGAACCAGACAGGCCCAGAGAGGAGGGAAAACTTCACTGGGGGTAGAGGAACAGCAGGCACCAGCTTCTAATTACCCTCATGCGAGTGTGTGTGTGTGTGTGCATGTGTGTGAGTGAGTGCCTGTGTGTGTGCATGTGTGTAAGTGCCTGTATGCATGCATGCATGTGTGTGAGTGAGTGCCTGTGTGCATGCATGCATGTGTGTGAGTGAGTGGCTGTGTGCATGCATGCATGTGTGTGAGTCAGTGGCTGTGTGCACGTGTGCATGTGTGTGATTGAGTGCCTGTGTGTGTGTGTGTGTGTGTGTGTGTGTGTGTGTGTGTGTGTGTGTGATTTTGAGGTTAGATCTTGCTATGTAGCCCAGGCTGTCCTCCTGCCTCCGGCCTCTGGGTGCTGGGATTGTAGACTTTCTTGAGTCCAGCGCTGTTTCAAGGTTACTAATACCACTAAATATTCAAATAGCAAGGCCACATAAACTAAAAGGGTGAACGAGACATTCTTTCACAACGTTAGTCTTAAACATTTTATGGTCTAGTTCTGCAACTCTGGGTACTATACCCATCAGGTTGATGTAGTACTGAGCCCTTAAAGATGGTCAGCCCAGATTTAGATGATCTCTAAGAATCAAAGTATACCCAGTGCCAGACACAGCAGCATAACATTAGTTTGAAATTGTTTATCAATAGTTTCGTATTAGCTGCATGCCAAGGTGTTTTTAATGTGGTGGCCTGCATTAAAATGTATCATTAAAGTTGAGGCCATTGTTATTTTCCACATTTTGAAATGTGACTATTAGAAATGTTCAAAGGGAACATGCAGTTTGCACTGTGTTTGTACTAGACAGTGTTGATCTGGAGTGAGTGGGGGCATAAGCGTCTACAGTGAGAACGTGGATGACTTCCACTGCTATGTGACGGCAAACACTTACGCTCTACTTATTCGGAGGCCTGCATTGTTCCAATACATTACAGATACTAACCTGACTTGATCCTCACTAAAATCCTTCCAGATGGACCCTGTTGCTTATTCCCATTTTATAGCTGAGAAAACTGAGGCCAAAAAAAAAGACTAAATGAATTATGTAAAGTCACACCAGATTTGATCCACAAACTAGATCATATTCTTAACTCTTACACACGTGCGTGCCCACGTGTACTTAAATACGAGTGTCAATTTGATGGAATCATCGATCACTTGAAATTAAATTTGTCAGTAAAAGAAAATGTAGCTCGTGTCTTTAGTTTTGTCCACTGGATATATAAACAGGCACTCTGTAAATGACAAAGACTAACTTCTCAACATTCTTTAACAAAACCTGGCCAAAAATGAATCACCATGTTTGTGGGTAGAAGGCAGAGGCCTAAAACTAGAGTAGAAACAAGGTCAGAGGTAGGAGGAAGAGGAAATTCGTGAAAAATAATGATAGTAAAAGAGACAAGAAGTCAAGAGCGATGGAAACTATCTTAGGCGTGTAAGGGAAAGCTGGAGGGGGTGAGAAATGAATGTGACAAAAACAGATTGTATACACACATGAAATTTGTTTTTAAAAACAGTTAAAGGGAAATTCCAGAACGCTTTGTGGCAAACAAAAATTTAAAAAAAATTAATGAGAAATAATAATACTATATAGTCTTAAATTTTCAGACGAACTAAGCATTTGTAGGTAAATGAAGAACCAAAATGTCAAGAATAGAAATCTTACGGAAAGGGCAGAAAATTGCTGAATGAATGAACTACACAATTACAAATTAAACTGCCTGAAACGTCTATATAAAGCAGCTTGTTTGTTCTAAAAGTCACGTGAAAACTTTCTGAATGAGCTGTTTGCAATTGAAGAGTAACAATCATTTCCTTGTACCAGTGCAGGGATGCAGGTCTCATTCCTGTGCTGTGCCTAGTAAGGGCAGCATCCAGGAGAGGGGAGAGAGAAGGTCAGCTCCTTCTTAGGCCCAAGGGCTCTGCATCTCCAGGTCTCTCTAGGCCAGCCAGACTCCAGTACAGCACTCTGACAGCCATTAGTCTGCCTGTACTGCACATGCGCAACTCAGCCATCTCCTGGGTTGCTCACAGCAGGGGCCGAGCCAAGTCACTGTCCTGGAGTCAAAAAACTATCTCCGGTTGCTTCAGGGATCTCTGCCCATGGCAAAACCTCCACAGGCCCCATTTCTAAAGGAGGAGGACAAAATAGAGATTTATTTACACAGGGGTTAAAAATGCTAGCAACAGGACTGAACTCCAGTCTCTGCAACTTGTAGCTTAATGCTTCAGCCTCGTTTCCCATGGTATACTCCTGAATACGTAAATACAACCTGATCAATCTGCATACGGTTACTTGTATTGTTTTCAGAGCTGACCACTTGGTACTGGCTGACCAGTGAGTACGTTCCTCCCTGGAGGAGAGTATTTCTCCACTCTCAGGGTTCTTTAATTGCCTGTAGTTCTTTGCACACAGATGAGGCCTCCTGGAGAGTCCCCTATCCACTCCGAAATGACGGTTGCTGTTGTACTTGTTCAGTTCATGTTTAGGCAGTCACGTTGGCGAGACTTCCTGGGTGTAGCTTCTGAAAATACTAAGAGACACAATCTCACATGTAAGAGTCAAAAAAAAAATTTTTATTTTTTAACACTTAGGTCAGCGGTTCTCAACCTTCCTAATGCTGTGACCCTTTAATACTGTTCCTCATGTCGTGGTGACTCCAACCCTAAGATTATTTTTCGATGCTACTTCAAAACTAATTTTGCTACTGTGGTGAATGGTAATGTAAGTATCTGTGTTTTCCAATGGTTTTAGGCAACCCTGTGGAAGGGCCATTCAATCCCCCAAAGTGGGTGGCCACCTACAGGTTGAGAACCACTGGACTAGATGATAATTAAGTTTCTTTGCAGCCTAACCATTCTCATATGCCGATAGCCCTGCCTTTCCCTGAGTGTCTCTTCTGCTGGTCCGAGTCTGCTTCTTATTAAAGTACTGCAACTTGGTGGTTAGGGAAGAATTTATCCGGAAACTCTGAACATCAAACAGCAGACTAACTGGTACCAATGTCTCGGTGAAGACGACATGTAAGAAAGGTCACCTTCGTGTGCAGAGGGAATGAATGAGTACATGCTTGCTGGTGACCACATATGTCAAGGGACCATCCAAGAGGGACCAGACGCTCATCTCCTTCTCCAAGCCCTCTGGCTCTGGACTTAATAACTTCCAGAAGTTATTAACATGCTTATTAATTTTCTCTCATTTTGGTTTTCTCTGGTTATGACTATAAACATAACCTTGTTCAAAGTTGAAGGCTGGATAACTTTTAACATTTTCTCACTGCCAGAGCTTCTGCCTTACACAATTCTCTATAAATTAAAGCTTTGTTTATAAGACTCATTCCATTGAGGCAAAATATAATATGCAAATTAGACATTTTAGAATCCTACAGCTAAGTAAAGAAGATAATACTCAAACCCTAAGTAGACATTTACATAATAACATTGCTAGGCCCAAGGACCTTTAATGAAAGTCGAGGGGGTAAGCTTGCTTACTTCCTATTAGCTCTAAAATAGAGCAGGAGTCTTATTTGCTTCTCCAAATAAAGATCAACTAAAAAATAAAAAAAAAATTGAAAAAAAAAAACAGACACTATAGTTGAGTTCTTTTATAGTTCCTGGTTGTAACAAGAGAGCAGCAGAAAATTTCATAAGAAGGAAAAAATGTTTTGTGAGAAGTTACAGTTATTCCAGCAGAATTGCCCTAAATATTTCAGTTTATTATGTCTCTCCGCATTCACGTCCTGGCTTCCTACAGATTTACTTCTTTGTAACGCATGCTGCTTTTTAAGATTAATTTCTTCAAGTCTGATTTTTCTCAAATTTTTTTTATGTATGCTCAGCAGGGAAAGCCAAGTTGATACTTTCGGTCATTCTATATTGAATAATGAATCACCTGGCTGTTACTAAAGCCAATTTACAATACACACAGGTGCTGTTGGATTGAAATTAATTGTATTTGAGAAAGTAACCTATGGCACACATCTCAGCTTGGATGCAGAACCTAAGATAGAATTTCATACAGTCGTTTCTTGACAGATGACATCAAAAAAAAAAAAGTAGGGCAATGAGAGAAGTGGGAGTGGACTGAGAGTGGAAGAGAGATTAGCTAAGGAGGTGCTGTAGACATACGTGTGAAAATAATGTATCACGAAGACAAGACCAAAGGGACTCAAAAGTCGGGGGCGGTGGCCGAAATCAGGACTTAGAAATATTATGGGGTCTCCCTAAAGTGTAGGCATGCACTGACTGCGCTTCCCATTTCTCTTCAAGGGGTTGTGCTTACCCAGAAATCTGTGACCATAGAACTCTTAAGTATGTCTTCAGTGGATAAATACTTGGGTTTTCCTAAATCCATGATGTAGAATGCAGGATGGGAGGCCAGAGACCACTGGGGGTAGAAAGCATTAGTTTTGAAACAATGGACCCCATCCAAATGTCATGAGCCAGCTTGAATTCTGGTGAGCCTAATGATTTTGAAAAATATCTGTTAGAACAGCTCTTCATGGGAAAACCACAAGTAGGACTGGATCTGTTGTATTTTATAAAATCCAAATGCCATTTTTCTCTTCTAAATACTTATTTAGCAGAATATAAAATAGAAGCAAGGGGAGAGATTGGGATGTTGTACATTAACCTTCTCAAGCTGCCATGTCACGGTGTCCTGTTATATCCCTCTTGAAAGGGATCAGTGTCAGAAAGTCCAGGGAGAGGCCACCACACATGACAGGTTATTCATAGTGTCCATTTCTGGACCGTGCATGAAAGACATCCGGAAAGAGTCAAGCATTAGAACCGGGTGTGCACTGGTTCATTTTCACTGATCTGAGACACAGTAAAGAGTGCTGAAATGCATGTCTCCTTGCTAATGTCTTCTGAAGGGTATGGAAGTATTCAAGAATATTGCTAGACTCACTGCTTCTCCCTAAAGGTATGCCACTCTGATCAGAGAAAGATCTTCTCTGAAACTCACCTCAAAGTTCAGCATTTGTGCAACACACACACACACACACACACACACACACACACTCATACACACATTAACACACACACACACACACACACACACACACACACACACACACACACTTCTCATACACTGACTTCATAAGACATTGAAACTTCCTTACAAAGATTTTGGTTATCACTGGGGAAATGCTGATAGGAGCACATGACAGAGTCAAGTCAGGAGCTTTTTAAGTTTTTGGACTTGTAAAGGGACTTCAGAGCTCATAATTCTCAGCCAAGTCCTAGAGCAGTGCAGAGAAAGTGTGTATATGCATGTTTACAATAGCAGAGGGACTAGGGAAGCCATGACGTGACCAGAGCTTATCCTGGATCCCTTGCTTACAGTGATCCCCACAGTAACGCTCTAAGGGAACCAAAGTGTCAAGAGAGATTTCCTGGTGGGGCTTATGATACAAGGGGTGGTGAATGACACCTCTAGGAAGCATGGTAGAGGGTAAAATGTCATCTTTTTGTTAAATATAGGCCAGGCCAGAGAAGGTCCATACATCTGAGGGACGTGGTGCCAAAACTGAACACAAAAACTAGCCAAACCTACCCAAAGACAATAGTTACCTCATTTCCACGTAACAACAAAAGCCTTCAGCAGATTAATAATACCTGTGAGTTTATTTTGTTTAAGAAATGGAGTCTCTTGTTGAAGCCAAGGTTGGATAAAGCACAGGGACAAATAACCAAATGAATGGAAGCACAGGATCTATGAACCAAAGGCTGAGGGGCCCCCAACTGGATCAGGCCCCCTGAACGGGTGAGACAGTCTTTTGGCTTGATCTGTTTGGGAGGCAGCTGTGCGTTGGTGCCGGGTCCTGGGCTCGTTGCATGAGTTGGCTGTTTGAATCCTGGGACTTATGCAGGGACGCTTGGCTCGGTCTGGGAGGGGGGGACTGGACCTGGCTGGACTGAGTCTACCAGGTCAACCCCGGTCCTCGGGGGAGACCTTGATTTGGAGGAGGTGGGAATGGGGGGTGGGCGGAGGGTAGGGGGAGGGGGGCGAAAGGGGGAATCTGTGGCTATTATGTTAAACTGAATGGTGTTGTGAAATAAAAAAAAAATAGCAAAAATAAATTAATTAATTAATTAAAAAAAAAAGAAGAAGAAGAAAAGAAATTGAGTCTCTCACTATGATGCCCAAAATGGCTATGGGTTTCAGTGTGTTCAGACAGCAGCATGTGGCAAGGTCAAGTCAGCGGCCTTGGAAGACTGTGAATTTGCCGTAGAGGTGGCCCACCACAACAGACAGGGAGGCAGTTCTGATGAGACAGGTGGGCCTTCCCTGCCCACTCCAGCAGAGAAATATCCCGTTCCCACCATGAGACTCCTTGGGGAGAAAAGAAATGTTTTAACACAGTGGGAGGTGGGAGGGATGATAAGGCATCGTGGGGCCTGAAAATGAAACCCATCATATACAGTGTATGGAACTTCAAATAATATAAATAAGCAAATAAATAAAAAGAACATTGCCCCAGGAGGTGTAGAGGATGGCTTACACCAACACACTTGCTTACACCCCACCAGGTGGGTAAGTGTGCCTAGAATGAATGAGGGCCTCCTGCAGAGGAGCCTTTGCTAACAAAGACAGAGGGAGATTCCCTCCAAACTGGAAGAAATATCAGGGCGAGAAGTGAAAGATCCCTAATAGAAATCCCTGTTTACACCATAAAGTCTCACTTTTATAGACATTGAAGCTTAGAGAAATTAAGCAGCCCAAGGTCACTCAGAAACTATGTGATGGTACCAGATCTATAAATAAGTTCTCAATTCCTGGAAAGGTGCCATATTCTGTATTATAATTATACTGTCCCAGCTATGTGACAAAGGTACCAACCACTGCCAACACAGATACCTCATTTCAGGAATGATGCTCCCTGGTGCCTTCCATGTCCTTAAATATCCCTCAAATCTGGAGTTTTATGAGAGTGATTAAAATAAAAATAAAATCCACACCCAGCTTAGAAATGATCCATCAAAGGAGCCAACTGCCAGCTGCTCAGGGAGGCTATGGACACCTCATCACTATGTGACCCATGCTTTCCCAAGAGTTGCCAAGAGCTTGTGGCCCATGAGGAAGTGGTGACATGCAGCTGAGGTTTATCCAGGTGACTGGGTGGGCTAAAATCCTAATAGGAAGAACCAACATTGCTTTGCACTTGAAACAAGATCACTGCTTTTAACAAAGTACTCCATCTCTCTGCCCTTCTGTCCTTCCGCAAAGGCTACATTGAAGATGGCGAGACCTAGCTTCCCCCTGCCTGTAGGGTCCAGGGTCTATACAATGGATACTTCTAATCCATTGGATTAGAAGATCCCTGGAATCTTTGTCTCTTTGTGTCTACCTTTGTCACTAAGGAAACAGGAAAAAGAATAGTATGGTCGTAGGTGCACTGTCGTATTTAATGTCATTTATTCTATGATATTTGAGTGTCTGTTTTGTGCCTCGCTCTGTGGTATCTACTGAGGGTCAGAGAATAAAATAGGAGACCTACATGCTGGGAGTACAGGGTTTCTTGTGGGGGACAAGGATATCAACATTTAATACTTTGAATATATGGAAACTGAAATTCACAAAGTCAAGGTCCCTGTGCAGCATCATTCAAGGTACAGTTGAGGCATTCACCTTGTATTCTGTTCCACAGGGTGACTGTTCATTTCAGAACACAAAATAGGTTGGATGTGTCTGAATAAGAGACCCAAGATTGTAAAGCAGCCTCCCAAGTTCATTGAAGATTGTTTAGACTCACGTGTGGGGACACATTGCATATATTTAGAAATATGTATTTAAACGATGACAACATAAGGACACCACTGAGATGTTTTCATCTGCAATTTTTACATTTGTCATCTACCACAGTGTGTCTGCTTTTGACCATAATCAGAAGCTTGACAAGACCACTAATTTATTTTTCACATATTTAAAATCTGCAGCCATATTTACAACAGCAGAAAGTTAGGTTAGAATTCACCCCAAGATCTTCATCATAAAATGTCGTGATGCTGCTTCCACTTTGACCGGAGGAGCAGTGAGGAGTTCCATGTGGCCTGTGTAGTAATCCTAACCACAGTGGTGCCACAGCTCCACTCAGCTCTGTGACACATCTCCTCTTTATTCTCGGGGAATAGCTTCCAAGATTCCCCGTGGACACCAGAAAACACAGATAATGCTGAACCCTACAGATACTATAAAAAGTACTCTTTTCTCCTATACATATACACCCATGATAACATTTAATTTGTCAATTGGTCATTGTATTCATGATACAGTGAGATTAACAATAATATAAATTTTAACAACCTTTGGACATAATTTTTCCTCTTTCCTTAATGATAGTAAGCTATGGTTTCTCTTTGGCATATACAACAGCACTACCATTATGCTTTGAACCCACTCTTAAATGAAATCAGGATTACCAGGGCACAGCACTCTGCTATCACAACAGATAATCTGATAACAAAGACATCTACTGGTTAACTATGGGAGGGTAGTACAGATACTGTTGGATACACTAGACAAATATATAATTCACATTCCTCGTAGGACAAAGCAGGACAGCGCGAGATTTCAAAGTGCTATGCAGTCAGCACACAATTTCCAATTTATTATTGATGGAATTCTTAAGTATTATGGCTGGAAGCAGTTGACTGTGGGTAACTGCAATAGCAGAGAGAAAAGCTGTATAGAAGGGAGAACCACTGTAGAATCTGAGGATCTCATCGAAATGACATTTTATCAGTAGGCAGAGAAAAGCTCCATATCCTAAAAATGGTCACTTTCAGCTTTCTTTTTCTTTTTTTACATTTTACTTTATTTAAAATTTCTTTTTCATTTTACATACCAACCATAATTCCCCCTCCCTCACCTTTTCCTGCTCTCCCCCCACCACCACCACTTCACCCCCCATTCACTCCTAAAGCATTTGCCTGAGTTCCTGGGGTTCCGTTGAAGAGAAAGAGGAGGGATTATAGGAGCAAGTGGTGTGGGGAGGTCAAGGTCATGATAAGGAAAAACCACAGAGACAGCTGACCCAAGCTAATGGGAGCTCAGGGACTCTGGACTGACAGCTGGGGAGCCTGCATGGGACCTAACTAGGCCCTCTGAATGGGGGTGACAGTTGTGTGGCTTGATCTGTTTGTGGGGCTCCTGTAGGAGGGACCAGGACATATCCCAGGTACATGAACTGGCTTCTTGGAGCCCATTTTCTATGGTGGGATGCCTTACTCAGCCTTGATGCAGGGGTAAGGGGCTTGGTCCTGTCCCAACTTGGTATGCCAGACTGTATTGACTACCCAAGGGAGGCCTGACTTTCAGCTTTCTAAAAGTAACTGCATGTGCTCAGCATTGTGTGAAGACACCAGAAGTATGGTGGATGTTCTGAAAGATAAGCTCCGGAGTAGTTAGATGCTTCTGTGTATCCAATGTCGTTCGGTTAGGAGGCTCTGCTTCTGGAGACTGCCCACTTGTGAACAGGGGCGCCTCAGCTTTGCTCCACGCTGTTTTAGTTGTCTAGTGCTGGGGATGAACCACTGTGAACTCAGTATCTTAACATAGAACTCATTTCTCCCTGTACAGTTCCCCAAGTCAGAAGTCTATCCCCATGCGATAGGCAAGGGCATCTCTACGCTGTTATCACTAGGCTAAAATCAAGGTGTCAGTGTGAGCCTGAAGGCTGTGAGGGAATAAAAACCTGTTTCCGGTCTTTTTCTTTGCAAAATTGCAGGGCCCAAGTATCTATTTCCTTCCTAGCTGTGATCCAGAGGCCATTCTGCAGAGGACACCCACATTTGCTACCACAAGCCCCATCTCTCCCCAAGCCAGACAGAGCACTCAACTCCTTCTGATCTTCAACTGTCTCCACCTCTGACCTCTAGACCTTCTAGACTGAAATGGGTCATGTGACCAAGTAAGGCCCAGCTGGAACACTTCCCTATCTTAAAGTAGGTTTTTAGTTCAGTATTTAGTTCAGTGGCTGCTGAACTAATTTGGAAAGTTAACTAAACCCACAGATCCCTCTAATCACACAGTATAACATAAGCACAAGTCACAGGAGACTTCCAGAGTGAGGATCATTCTGGGATATTACAGCATTCTCCTTCAGCAGACTCCCAGATTTGACCTTGTTGCAGTTAGGTGTGGCCTTGTGGGAGGGAGTGTATGACTGAGGGTGGGCCTCCAGGTTTCAAAAGCTCCTGCCAGACCTAGAGTCTCTCTCCCTCCCCCCTCCCCTCTCCCCCCCTCCCCCCTTCCGCCGCCACTGTGGATCAGGATGTAGAACTCTCAGCTACTTCTCCTGTGCTACGACTGTCTGTGTACAGCCATGCTCCCTGCCATGATGATAAAGGACCAAGTTTCTAAGACTGTAAGCAACCCCCCCCCCTCAATTAAGTACTTGCCTTTATAAGAGTGGCCTTGGTCATAGTTTCTCTTCACAGTGATAGAACAGATAGAACACTGACTAAGCAACCCTGGCTCAGAAGATTAAAAGAATACATGAATAAATAAGGTAAAGAACAACTGAGAAAGACATTGATCTTGACCTTTGGCCTACACATACACATGTACAGTCAAGAACACACACACACATTTTAAAACTGACATATTTACTTCTAATTATTGATATTCCAGCGTTCGCGAATGTGTCAGTATTTACCTAAGTCTGAAAAGTTCTTTGTCTTCTTCCACATATAAAATTTAGGAGCTGATTTATTTATTTACTTGCTTACTTATTTATTTTACATCCTAACCAGTTTCCCCTCCCTCCTCTCCTCCCAGTCCCTCCCCCCACCTCCTGTCTGCTCACCTCCATCTACTCCTCCTTTGTTTCTATTCAAAAAAGGGAAGGTTTCCCATGGATAGCAATAAAACATAGCAGATCAAGTTGTAGTAAGACTAAAAGGAGCTGATTTTATAAGCATTTTTTTCATAACTGAGAAATAAAGGAAGAAACTTGTTTAAAGACAAAATAGTTAATAAAAGAGGAAAAATCCCTGTATTCAGTGAAGTTTTACACATTTATCATTAAAAAATTTTTGAGGTTTTGAGGCATGGCCCAAGAAAACAAGATTTCAAAAACCTACCTTCTTTTATATATATATTTGAGGTATAGAAAGAATGGCCTGCTTGTATTTAATTTTTTTCACACATTAATTACTTCACAAAAGGTTTAAAAAGATAAAAAAGAAAGATGCGCCACTGTGGCATTCCCCAGCCTCCTTGGAGATCCATACTAAACATAGAATGAGACGCTGTAGGGGCTGTACTGCCTTTGAAAATTCTCTCTGACCCTGAGGATGCATGCCTTTCTGCACATGGCACTGTGTTGCTCTCACAGCTCAGATAAACATCATGGTCTGGCTTCACCGAGTTCTCCGTAATTTTGTAAGCCTGAGTCTACCAGAACTCACTGAAGTTTCCATTGGTGAGCCAAGTCTACCCAATAATATACCCTGAGAATCCCAAAAGGGTAAGAGATCCTCTCCCGAGACCAACACAGCAAAGAGCAGGTTAGGGACAGCACCAGAAAATGGCTTCTATGGTGTTCTCTGCTGTGGCCTTGCTGGGGGACTTGAGCATTATCCCTTAGCTCCTTCAGACCACATTCAGGCCGTTGCTGTGGGTGGAGGGCTAAGAACAGCAATAGTTTGAGGGCAAATGTGGGACCCTTTTATGTTGGTCTTTTGTCACCTTGCATTTATGTATTTGGTGTTGAAGTAGACCTGGACATGATCAGCTTTCATTTTTTTTGCAAAACTATTAGCTTAGCTGGTGGTCTGTATTATTTCCACATTTAAGCCATAAAGCCATGTTTTTTTTTTCTTTCCTTTTTTTTTTTAATGACTTTCTTACAGTTAAGTTTGTTGCCAGGTCTCCCAAAAAGACAGCTGAAGTCCATTAAATATGTTGATCGCTGTGATTCGGAGAAGGTGTTGGCAAACTTGTGAGCAGGGTGTGATGATGCTGAGGACTGATGTTCTAACAATGTAAGGATGAAACAAGATAAAGGGAAGGAAAGAGAAGTGAGTGTTAATGTGCATGCATCCTTTTCCTGCTATGGATAAAACCAGAATGAGTCATTAAGGGGCACATTCTCAGCAGCCAAGAGGTGCTCTCAGGTGGATTTCTATAAGCTTGAGGCCAGCCTGATCTGTGTAGCAAGTTCCAATTCAGTCAAGTCTACATAAGAGAGCCTGTCTTAAGACAGGCGGGAAGGAAGAAAGGAAGGAAGGAAAGAAAGAAGGAAGGAAGGGAGAGGGAGGAAGAGAAGGAAGGGAGAGGGAGGAAGGGAGGGAGGGAAGGAAGGAAGGAAGGAGTCAGGTGGTGGTGGCGGCGGCGCACGCCTTTAATTCCAGCGCAGAGGCAGGCGGATCTCTGTGAGTTTGAGCCCAGCCTGGTCTACAAAGCGAGTTCCAGGAAAGGCACAAGGCTACACAGAGAAACCCTGTCTCGAGAAAAAAAAAAAAAAAGGAAGGGAGGGAGAGAGGAGAAAGAAAGAAAGAAAGAAAGAAAGAAAGAAAGAAAGAAAGAAAGAAAGAAAGAAAGAAAGAAAGAAAGAAAGAAAGAAGGAGGGAGGGAGGGAGGGAGGGAGGGAGGGAGGGAGGGAGGGAGGGAGGGAGGGAGGGAAAGAAAGAAAGAAAGAAAGAAAGAAAGAAAGAAAGAAAGAAAGAAAGAAAGAAAGAAAGAAAGAAAGAGAAATTACTTACCAGTCACTCTCCAGAGCTGTTTACCCAGAACTTTCTATGATAATAGAAATATTCTATGTAAAATTCTACAAAATTAAGAATTCAGTTTCTCAGTTATAACTGACAATACCTTAAAGACTCAATAGCCACATGTGGCCAGTGTCCACCCAACTCTACAGCACAGTCTGAGACCTATGAAAGAAGTTTGGGTGTGCAGTGAAAATATACTCCCAAGGTTTTCCAAACATGGGTGGAAATGGGTAGTGTTTCTCAAAAGACCTCTATGAAACACATGCAAAAGGCTCACTTTGTACTACTTGGAGGACTTTTTCCCCTCTTTCCATCAAGTTTCAATCAATAATTAAGCAAGTGAGCAGTACCTTATCCCAACACCTTGAGCAAATTCTCAGGTGCCCTCCCCTGTTGTGGACTTTGAACAAGCTGTCCATAGACAGGACTGTGTCTAAGAACCTAGTGTATGTTTTCCACTTAGGATCCTTTGTGCAGTGTATTTGCATGGAAATTCCCCTACATAAAGCCTACCTCTATCTCAGCAACCACATTTTCTAAAACTGTTCCATAAGACCGCTTTCTTCATTTGCTTCTCTTTCTGCAACCCAAGCCACGCAGTAAGATTTCTAAGCTAGCCAGAAAGATGAAAACGAAGTCCTTTATTGCAGAGGTCCACCTCCAGAATGTCTTTATTTTCCACAAAGCAAAGTTTCCGATGATTACTAGTCAAAACCTGGGGACCAATCACTGATTTATGCCTTTTTTTTTTTTTACTCAGTTGGGTATTGTAGTTCAAATGTAAATAACAGAGGTAATCTATAGGTTAATCTGTGCAAGTTCAAATCCCATTTGAAATTTGAAGGGATTTGTGCCAAAGGTCCCCTTCACTGACCTCGTCTTCATGTTACAATGTTTCACAAGCAGATAAGCTTAGAATCAAGGCAGACCAACAGCTGTCCAGTTTCACCTTCCATCTCTATCTGCCCTGAGGTCTATGGGGTCGGGAGGGGGTGTGGGGGGCACTATCCTGGAAAAGATCTGCTTCATTCTTCCAGAGTCTGATGCCAACTAGATGGGCTGAAAAGAGACTAGCAAGTCAATCTCTCTCTCAAAAAAAAAAAAAAAAAGATAATAATATTTATACAAAGCCAAACAGGGACTGAGGAAGATGGGCCAGTGGGTAAAACGCCCACTTCACAAGCTTGTGGACCACATTAGAAGCTTGGCACAACTGCAGGTGCCCATAATGCCAACACTAGGGGCAGAGGTGGGCACATCCTGGGGGCTTGATGGTCAGTCAATCGACTTGAAAAGATGAGCACCAGATTGAGTGAGAGACCCTGCCTCAAAAGCTAGGCTGGAGAAGGCTGGTAGGACAGCATGGCAGTTGAGGGTGCATCCTGCTCTTGCAGAGGACCTGAGCTTAGTCCCCAGCACCCACAGAGGGTAACGATCTCCTGGAACTCCAGCTCCAAGATATCTGACACCCTCTTCTGACCTCTGCATATGTTCGCGCATGCACAGACCTACACATAAATAACTAAAAATGAAACCTTTTTCAAAATTAAAAAAAAAATGATAATAACAAGGTAGAAAGTGATTTTGGAAGACATCCTGACATCGGTCTCTGGCCTCCACATGTGTCCACATGGGCATGCACACCCTCATACACACTTGGAACACAAGAATACCACACACACACACACACACACACACACACACACACACACACACACACAGAAAGAGAGAGAGTCCAAGAATCCAGAATTAACCATGAGCCTTACGTACGCCTTGAGAAAGCCCTTGGGATCTCATTCTTCAGGTCTTTGTGGTCAAGCTTACTCACTCATCATTATTATTCAAACCTGGACTATCACCAGCCAAGGATTAGACATTGGCAAGTGGCTATCAGTGAACTTCATCTGTAATTACCTCCTAAAGGACCTGACTCTCAACACATGACTTTTCTGAGAATCGTTAACTGTGTTTTGTTAGACACAGGCCATGGTTTTAAAGGTACCTACACTTTATGTCTAGCACAGTGACAGCAGGTTTTACTCCCTGTGTCGGCTTGTCTATGTGACATGCACACATCACCTGGACAGCGTCAGCCCCTCTCCATTGCTGGACCAGCTCCAATGTGAGCACAACTCCAAGTCTCAACCCTTATTTCTAAGGTTGAACCCAAGCCATCTGAACCACATGAGACCAAATAAGACAGAATGAAGCATGCCTAAGCCAAAATGATGATTAGGCCTATCTCCAATGGCAAGCTCAGGATAAGGTTCCCTGTTTCAGCCCAACTCAACAGTTTATCTCTTAAAAACAAAGAAAGGAGGCACAAAGTCGTGTCTGAGGCATACAGAAGGCCACAGACTTAACTTTTCAAAAATACGAAAGAGGAAACCTATCTTTGAAAGAGTTCAACGCTACATACTACAGCAAGATGGAAAATAAGGCTAGGTTGCAAGCAGATACCAGCAAACTATGAAATAAGTCACCTGTATTTGCAGATTATGTTTCAAGGGGTCATACTGTGAGTGAGTGTGTGTGTGTGTGTGTGTGTGTGTGTGTGTGTTCTGCCAATGACTGCTCTTTCAGGGTACAATTCAAGCACTGGGTAGCTGTGACAGAGACCATGAAGCTCATAAAACCGGAAAGATTTAGTGCCTGGGCCTGTCCAGAAAGCCTACTGGCCTCTGGTTTAGAGCTACATTTTGCTGAAAACAGTAATTATCAAGTTCCTGAAAGCCCCTGTTTTGAACTGTTTCCTGCTATCTTGTACAGAGCGGCTGCATCCAGGCCTTAGTCAGGAGGACAGTCAGGAGGATGTCCCAGTCCCGTCACTCCTTGCCACAATTTCTGAGAATCGTTACTCCTTTGTCGACATTTGGTAAACACATCTTTAGAAACTTGAAAGGAGGTTAGGAACATCTCTGAGGTTGGATTTCAAAATCTGTGTCAGTCTGACACTGGGATTCTGCACACGCTGGTAGCCTGAGACATTCTGTGTCTGCTCAGGGGCTCCTCAAAGGGAGGCCGCTGCCTGGTACTTAGCAGCACAGCCGTAGGAGTGAACTTGAAAACTCAGGCATGATCGCTTTTCCAAGTTTTCACCATAAATAATCATTTTCTAAAATGTTCCAGTAACTTACCCACTAGGAAAAAAAAAAAAAAAAAAAAGCGATGATGCCACTGTGGTTTTGGGACATGTGCAGTGCATTACTGCCCTCTGCAGCCTGTCCCGCTCAGGCAGCATGCTGGCACCCCTGTGACCTCTGGAGACATGCGCCTGTTCCACAGAGGGAGAAGAGCTTTGCTAGCGCAACAGGAAAAGAAAGGTTGAGACCAAGACGTTCCCTTCGGTCAGAGCTGTACATCTTCCCCACACATGTGACCGCTCTCGGGTCTGTCCTATTCCCTGAGAGCTTTCTGGACGCTCACAGTGGCACGAGATACTAAAATGGATTGTTGTGCTGTGCCTGCTAGACATGCAACAGTGCCGTCTAAACATGCCACGATGAGGCGGTTATTCCACACGCAAATATAATCACCCTCATCAAATGTCCTACCAGCTAAGGGACTAAGGGTAGTGAGTCCTCGAAGCCAGGAAAGCCAGGGGTTTTTTTTGGGGGGTGGAGGGGAGGAAGGGCAGATTTTGGTCAATTTGGAAGATTAACAAATCTACTGGGAGGTGCTTATTCGCTTCCGCAGCTCGGACACTAAAACTGAGATGACTCAGACCAGCACATCCCCACACAGGATGGCATGCACACGACTCAGGAGTTCGTGGTCAACAGCTAGACAGGAACCATAGGTGCTGGAGCAGCCATGACAGAGGACAACGGACTGGGTGACCCGGACAACAGAGGCTGGTTTCTCGCCATGCTGGAGGCCGGCCCTCCAAGATCAAGGTTGATTTCCTGGGAGGCCTCTCTCCCGGGCTTATGGGTAGCCACGTTCTCAGTGTTCTTCAGAGTCTTTCCTCTGTACCTACTGGGTGCTAAACCCTTCTTCTGAGACCGCCAGGCAGTGGGGTCTCCATGGTGAGGCCATTATTATTGTCACTTGAATCTCCTCATGTACCCTCAATAACTTCCCCAGAGACCCTAACTCCACTAATTACAAATATAGTTATATTCAACATAACAATCGGACCAGGGTCGGGAGGACACGGTTCAGGCCACAAAAAGCAATGAAAAGTTGGATAAGATATCTCTTTCTGTTGTTTGTGCCCAAACTTAACAGAGCATGAAAAGGTTTTTAGGACATCAGGATGTCAGGAAAGAAAAGCATAGAGATGGAGACGGGGGAGGGAGGAAAAGCTTGATGGGCAACGGGACTCGACGGGTGTCCAATAAGGGAGTTCACTGAGCTAAGACATTCACTCCACTCTGTCAGGAAACTAGAAGAGGGCTTATGAAATGGGAGGGAGAGGGTGATGGAGTTCGTGTGGTGAGAAAGCAGAATGCAAGGACCTGCTGGGGAGACATGGAGGAAGTCAGTCAGGGTGGGGAGCAGATGGACGCCATGATACGTTTGTAGAAAGATTCCCATGACAAAACTCAGCACTTGGCAGGCCAATCTGAAATTTTAGTTAAAATAAAAGAAAAAGAAAAGAAATTCGCTCCATCTGTGTTACTAGGAGGAAGGGGAAGTCTGAACAGAAGATGGTAGGAGCAGGGACGTGCAAATCCCTGTAAGAACATCCATCTTTGCCCACTGCTTCTGCAGCATGCCAATGATGCTTTGAAGCCACAGTGTCCTCAAGGCCACAGAATGTCCTGTAACTCTGATGTTGTGGAAGAATGGGACGGGGAGTCAATCCCAGTCAACATCACCCCAGATGTGTTCCTTCACATCTGCACTAGACGAGCTAACCATGCTGGGAAAGACGGAAGGAGTGACTTCATAGTCGCTGGACACAGGTAACAGCCCATTGCCGAGCACTTTCTGAGCAGTGTGTAAGGAAGAAGAGAACCCAGAGCTATTTCTCATGTCCTCTCCACTCGCCTAAAAAAGGGGTGCTGTGCCCAGGAGACTGGACCCCTCAGCCTTTCCTGCCAGCGCCAGGTGGGGATTTCTGCATGAATTTATTCCTTCTTAATACACTGAGCAACACACACTTGTTATAATCCCTCCCATGTGTGAGGTTTATGCCAGGGATTTTACAGATATTATTTTATTTTATAGCAACCTTCAAAACTCCTCTAAGCAATCTTAGACAGAATGGTCACTATATGTAAATCTTGTTTTGTTTTGTTGAGATAGGTCCCTTGAAGCCCAGGTTGGTCTCAACTTCATGACGTGGCTGAGGCTAACTTTGGATCCCTGTCCCTGTATCTAGCTCACCACATGGTTCGCTGCCTTTAGAAAATCTCCTGGACTGCAAGCCAAAAAGACTAAATTACAAACCAAACACAAAAATTTGTCTCGAGATTCCATAGCAGCCGATACAGTCTAACAATGAGAACATTTTACTTCCTTTCACATGCAGATTAGTTGTTTTGGGTTTTGCTGATTATTTCAAATCACAAAATTCATAGCATGAATAATTCAAAAATTTAGACTTTCGTCGGCCCCCAAAGAACTGTAGTATTAACTTAAGCAGTCACTGTTGGCAAAATGTGTTCTTCATTAATGAAGAAATTCAAGAACAGAATCATGGCCCCTTTAAGCGTGATGCCAACACACAGGAACAGAATAGGCATGATTTTGGTGCACCTTAAGAGGTGAAACCTGGTAGTAAGTAGCGCACACCTTTAATCCCAGCACTTGGGAGGCAGAGTCAGGAGGGTCTCTGTGAGTTCGAGCCCAGCCTGGCCTACAGAGCAAGTTCTAGGACAGCCAAGGGTTCACAGAGAAACCTGTATTGGGGGGGAAAAAAAAAAAAAAAAAAAGGTTACAGGGTGGACCCAACTTACAGCATTTGATGGTGCGATAGTGCCATCTGGTGGCCCATCTGAAGCATGTCAATTTACTTGGAGACTACAACTCCTAACCACACTCCTAGAATCCTTTCATTAGTTCTATGCACTCACTCCCTAGCAGACACAAAGATTTGAAGGTGTAGACAGTACAGACTCTCAGATTAGTGGTTCAAATTACCCAAGGAGCTTACTTCTCCGAATATGGATGTGGGGCAGGGATAAAAGACTCAGGCCTGCCCCACTGTTTAGAGTACTCCACTCTGACCTTCTGGCTATGCTACCACACCCATTAAGAGGTCACCCTGCTGTCCCGGCTGCCTGTCCTCTGTGTCACCTCATCACCAGTTCCACTTCATCCAGCACCCATGCAATGCTCTTTTATCTGAGGTCTTAATAGTAACAGCAGAGTGCTTTATTATTCTATGAGATATTCGTATTTGATCAGGTGCCCAATCTATCACAACCCACATTTTCTCAGCAAGAATCATAATGAAAGGAATTTTAAGCCCATGGGTAACTTTCAAGTCCTTATCCTAGCTGGCCACAAGAACAGCAGTGTGTTTTTCCAATGCTGGATCTCCACTGCCACCCTCAGGAAGCTTGTGGTAAAGGCACTTCCCAAGTGGCTGGCATTTAGCTTAACTGTGTTTCACAAAATCCATGGTGTTTTCTTTGTAACTCAATCAAATTACAGGGAGATTAAAACAGTTAATGCTCATATCTATATTGTAGATATGTAATAAAGGCTTATTACGCTTTAGATATGATACATACATAATTAAACTAAATGGTGATCAGAACTACGTACTCATCCTACACTGAGTAGAGCTGATATTCACATGGAGCTTTTTATGTGGAGGGGGATTCTGTGTGTTTTGTCACTGTTAACATGTTCTTTTAGCCAGGCAGTGGTGGTGCACGCCTTTAATCCCAGCACTTGGGAGGCAGAGCCAGGCGGATCTCTCTGAGTTTGAGGCCAGCCTGGACTACAGAGCAAGTTCCAGGAAAGGTGCAAATCTACACAGAGAAACCCTGCCTGGGGGGGGGGGGGTGAATGTTCTTTTAAATTACCTTCAAAACTCTTATTTATTTCACGGGGGAAGAAGTTGAAGTCCTTGAAGGTCAGCTGGTCTGAAGCCACACACACGTGACAGCTTGGCCTTGTGACAGCTGACCTCAGAGTCAATGTTCCCGGCACTGGGCGAATCCTGCCTTCCCAGTAAGTTAGCAGATAACAAGGAAGCACGACGACGATGTGGACGATGTGTGGTAACAGTTAGGACAACCTGTGTCCATTCAACAAACACTGCTGGTCTGGGGACAGCAAGGTGGCTCCGAGTGTTAGAAGTGCTTGTGTGGAGGCATGGTGACCTGAGTTCAGTCCCTGAAACCCACAGGCAGTGAGACAACTCCCAAGAGTTGTCCTCTGACCTCTACACATCTGCCTTCTCTCTCTCTCTCTCTCTCTCTCTCTCTCTCTCTCTCTCTCTCTCTCTCTCTCTCTCTCTCTTACACACACACACACACACACACACACACATGCACAAAAAAAAAAAAAACTAAATAAAGAATACCTTAAATTGCTAGGTCCCTGAAAAGGCAGATATCAATAAGACAGGAAAGATCTTTTCCCGTTACAGTATGTGCTGATAGGGAGGGGCTGTTTTGTACTAAGCAGTCTGAGGAGAGATGAAATTAAACTCTGGCTAATCTAAATAAATATTTAATCTGCTCATGTGATGATCTGTGGAGAACATTCCAGAAGGAAATGAAGAGCTGGTGCAAAAGCCCTGAGAGTAGAGGCATCTGGCTGCCTGGAGAGCACAGATCACGCTCATCAGAGAAAACAGAAAGAGGCAGAAGGGAGTTCTGGGGACAAACACCGCCACAACACAGGGGCCGCAAAAATCCAGACCATGGGGGGGTTGATATTAGGTAGGTGTAGCAGACCAGCCCCCCCCCACTTATTTACCCCAGGAACTCTTGAGAAGTGAGGGATGAGCGACTTAGTTCGAAATAGAGGGGGAGAGAGAAAACACAGGATAGACTCGGATGGGCCTGAATCCTTATCCACCGGCCCAGAACTTTATTCCGCAGGTCTATTTATAAGAATGCCAAGGGGTGGAGCAAAAGACCTCCCCCTTGCTAGTTACAGTCACCTGGTACCCAGGCCCGTGGTCCAGTCAACCTCTTATGCAGTTCTGCTGGGTACAACCATGAGGAAACCTGGTGGGCTCCGACAAGTGGGAAGAAAGTCTTTCGAAGGTTTAAAGCCTAGAGAGGAAAAGGTCATTCTGCTGCCACCATAGAGGCAGGACGTACTGGAGAGGTCACGAATACTTGTAGTAGAGGAGAGAGAGAAGATGGTGGTCTTGAGCAGCAGGAAAGGGAGGGCCCAGCTAGAGGGCCCAAGGCATGACGTATAAGGTACAGATGCAACCGAAGGGGCCACTAATGAAAGAAGAGGAGATTGGCTGGGATGCCTGGCTACAGGAGGCTCCTCTGGCCTGGGGGGATCCCGAGCTGTACATGAGACCCAAAGTGGACTTCAGGATCTTGGTAATGGCTTGGCTACTCCTGTCATTGAAATTCACCAAGGACCCACATTCCCATGTGGCAAAAATGTAGACATGGGACTCTAAAGGCTCAGTGACTCTAACTATAATTTGCACCACTGGCCGATAGGTAATTATAGGAACATGCATTAAAATTAACTTGAATGATCTTGTATAGAAAAATGGAGGAAGCTGTACTCAGCTCTCAGAGGAACTATCCAGTGGCAAAGAGGAAGGTATATTAAAGAGTTACACTTCTTACCCCATTGCTGGTTAGAAATGAATTTTCATGCTAGGCAATTCTGAAAGCTGTGCAGTCAACATTACCCTTCATCACTGAAGTACCATTCTATTTGTGGGTTTGTATGTCTTAACGAATATTGTTGACTAAACTGAGGTCATTTGTGTGTGAGTGTGTGTGTGTGTGTGTGTGTGTGTGTGTGTGTGTGTGTGTGTGTGTACCCCAGCACACATATGGAGAACAAAGGGTCAACCTCAAAGTGACATTCCTCACCTTCCATCTTGTTTAAAGCTGTTCACCACTGTGTACACCAGGATGACTACCCTGTGACCTTCCAGGGATTGTTCTGTCTCGACCTCCATTCCTGACATAGAGGCACTGGTTACAGATGTCCATTATTGCACTGGTTTTTACAAGGATTCTGGGGCTAACTCAAGTCTTCACACTTGTGTGTCAAGAGCTTTACTCAGTGAGCCATCTCCCAAGCCTTGAAGTCAGGTTTTTGTTTAATAATGACATTCTTCTTTGAACCAGTTTCTACCAGGTATTGAATCTGTTGGGCGGAATGCTGATTTTTCTGATTATTGTTAGAAAGGTCATGTGAGTTTTGAGAGTTACTTATGTAATATGTTATTTTTTAAGATTTGTTTTTTTTTTATTTTATGTGTAGGAGTGTTTTCCCCATGTTCGTGTATGTCCCTAATATGCCTCCTGCCTGAGGAGGGCAGAAGTGGTTGTCAGATTTTTGGACCTGAAGTCACAGATAAGTGTGAGACACCTTGTGGGTGCTGGGAACCAAATCTGTACCCTCTTCAAGAGCAGCAGGTGCTCTTAACCACTGAGCCTTCTCTCCAGCCCTACAATCCATTTGGTGGTGGTTTGTTGTTATTGTTTTTGTTGTTTGCTTGCTTGTTTGTTTGTTGTTTGTGGCTGTTGCTGTAGTTTGCTACTGTTGTTTTTAAGAAGATCCCAAGAAGTCAAAAATTGTGAATGCAGCACATATGAGCTGCAACAACAGAAATGGAAAAAGATGTTTCATCTTCTGGGAAAGCAAGCACAGTTATCCCCTCCACAGAGCTAACCGGCACTTAAGATTCCAGCCCCTTTCCACTGTCAACAAGAGGCTGTAAGCATGGGGACTAGCACTGCCCTCTTCTCAGAACCTTTAGAGAATTTCTACTCTCTAGTTCATTTCCTCCAAAGACTTGAGGACAGCTGAATTGTTTATGTTGCCCCAAACCACCAGGACACATGCTCCAGTAAATGATTGCTATTCAAGCAAATGGTTCTACACTTTCCTGTGTTTCCTCCCTTGTCTGCTGCTCATTGTCTGTAGGGGGACAGATTGCCCTCAATCCCCCTTCACGTTTTCTTTTTTCCATACAATGTGTTTTTCTAGTTTGCCAAATTGTAACTGTATTTTATTGAAAATAAATTTGTTGCATATAATATCTCCTGATTACGGTTTCTCCTTTCTCTACTCTTCTCAGCTCCTCCCCACCTCCCCTTCCACTCCCTTTCTGTCTTTCATTAGAAAACAAACAAGCTTCTAAGGTACAATAATATAATATAATATAATATAATATAATTAATATAATATAATTAATATAATACAATTAATAAAAATAGAACAAAAACTAACACATCAGAATAGGACAGAACAACCGACAGAAGGGAAAGAACCCATGGAAAGACAAAAGAAGTGGACATATAAATGCAGACACACACTTATTTGCACACTCAGGATTCCCATAAAAACACTAAACTGGAAGTCATAATATATACACAAACAACCTAAAATTAAAATACAAAATAAGATTTTTAGAAGCCCTGATAAGACATTATGAGACAAGGAACCTCCAATGAGTCCATTGAGTTCGTCATCTGTTGGCCATCTACTGTTGGGCATGCAGCCTACCCTTAAGAGTAGTTTGTTTTCCCAGTGAGACTCCCTTGAGAACACTAGGTTTTCATTTGTAAGTAGTTATCAATTAGAGACAGCTTCTGGGTTAGGGATGGGGACATGTGTCCACTTCTCCTTTCAGCTCCAGGCCCCCATCTCGTGCAGACCCATGCAGGCTCTCTGCATGCTGCCTCAATCTCTGTGAGTTCTTGTGTGCTTCAGTCCTGCCTAGTTCTTATTTCCTTGGTGTCTTCCATCCCATTGGCTCCTACAACCTCCCTGCCCCCTCTTCTGCAAGGTTCCCTGAGCCCTGAAGAGAGAGATGAAGACTCCTGTTTCAGATTAGTGTTCCAAGGTCTCTTACTCTCTACATATTGTCCAGTTATGGGTCTCTGTATTTGTTCTCACCTGCTGCAGAGGAGGCTTCTCTGATGATGGCTGAGCAAGGCACTGATCTATGAGTATATCAGAATGTCATTAGGAGTTATTTTATTGCTACTCTCCTTTTGTAGAACAGTAGTGTTTGGTTTTCCACTAGGTCCCTGAGCTATCTAGTATCAAGTTCTCAGTAACACAGAAAGCATCGTGTATAGGTCCCATACAAAGCTGGTGGTGAGAGTGAGGAGCTAAATTTGGAGGAGAGAAGGAACAGATGAAGAGCTACAGTTAGTCTACCCACTTTCCTGGCCTGTGTGGCACATGAGTTACCAGGAAATCCAATGTATTTTGATCATATTTATTCTTCTCTTCCAACTCCTCCCAGATCCTACCCAACTCCCTACCTATCCAACTTTATGCGCTCTCTCGCTCTCTCTCTCTCTCTCTCTCTCTCTCTCTCTCTCTCTCTCTCTCTCCTATAAAAACAAAAAGCAAAATGAACAAATAAATAATAAAAGTCAGAAAATTCCAAAAAAAAAAAAAACATGGAATCCATTTTGGGTTGGTCAACCCCTAGTTGTGAGGCCTGCTTTGGTGTGTGGTTGAAACAGCCAGTGACACTCTATTAATGAAAACAAATTTTCTCTTTACCAGCAGGTATGAATTGCAAATAACTCCTTAGTTAGGGGTGGGACTTTGTGCCCCCTTCCCCTTCTCCATGCTGGGATTTTGTCTGGTTTGAACCTGAGCAGGTCTTATGCACACCATCGTAGCTCCTGTGAATTTATTTGTGTATCAGCCCTGTGGTGTCTTGAAGAAAACTGTTTCCTTGGAGTCATCGACCACTTCTAGCTCTTCTTGCTGCCTTAATAAATGTCACTGCATTATAAACATCATACATTCTGTGGTCTTCATTTAAGATATTATCAGACTCTGTGGAGGTGGCGCCTTAGATTCCTAAAGTACACATCAAGTTAGCTAACTCTTTTTTTTTTTTTTTTGGTTTTTTTATTATTATTATTATTATTATTATTTTACAACACCATTCAGTTCAACATAATAGCCACAGAATCCCCTGTTCTCCCCCTCTCGCCCACCCCTTCCCCCATCCCACCCCCCATTCCCACCTCCTCCAGATCAAGGTCTCCCCCGAGGACCGGGGTTGACCTGGTAGACTCAGTCCAGGCAGGTCCATTCCCCCCTCCCAGACCGAGCCAAGTGTCCCTGCATAAGTCCCAGGATTCAAACAGCCAACTCATGCAACGAGCCCAGGACCTGGCACCAATGCACAGCTGCCTCCCAAACAGATCAAGCCAAATGACTGAAGTTAGCTAACTCTTAATGGATGGCATTTGGATCTTCTAGCTTGCTCTACTTTTTAACAAAAACATATTGTAGAAATTTAATCATTGGACAATAATTTGAATTACCAACCCTTTAATAGTCCTTAGAACCCTAAACTGTGAGTCTACACCTCTATCACAAACAAGACAGCGGGTAACAGTGGTAGAATGTCTACCTAGAATGTGTAAGGCCCTGGATTCTGTGACAAGTGCTAAGGGAGGAAATGGTTCTCATCTCAATAATTCACATAATAACTTATAGATAGATACTATGATTATTAATCTTGATGAGATAAAACTGAGATGTGGAAAGTTAAAATAACTTCCTCTAGCTCAGAGGATATGGAATGCCTGCCTCGAGATCCGATTTCTCAGATGACTGTGTTAAGCACAAACCTTTTAGATTTGGCACCCACAGCCAAGATTCCATTCCATACATTAGAAGATAACATCGCAGAGAAGTCAAGTGATATTTCTAGGTTGATACAACTCCCTGGTGCCTGAGCTAAGACAAGATATGGCTTAACCTATATTTTTAAAAAATGAAAGGAGGGATTTTTGACAATAGAAGTGAGACTAACTATTATGTTACACAATCCTTCAGCCAGCTCTTCCAATCCCACATGTTCAGAGACTTCAAAGAGTATTAAGACACATTAATTCAGTCCATGACAACTGAGAATCCTGAGGTGTCCTTCATCTAATGCATCTAAGAGTGGATGACATCCTACCAAATTGATGAGCTCTTCTTAAATGATCTGAAAAGAAGCAGCTATCATTTTGGATATTGTTGTTCAAAGCATCTCTGCTGAACTTAGAATGATCAAAGAGGGGAAAGATTAATGTGCTCTTACATGAATTACTGTGGAAAGAGTGGCCTGCTTTGTTTTTCTTTTTTTTTTTTTTTCTGGAAGTCAGGTAGGCAAAAGAAATGTTACAAATAAAAATTAAATTAAAACACTAATTTGTAATATCCATGCTTTGCTCAAACTATCACACACACACACACACACACACACACACACACACACACACACACAAATATTTGTTTAAAGAGGAAGAAAGAAAGTTTAGTTCACAGAAAGGAAACCAAAGAAAAAAATGAACAGCATGAAAGTCCTTTGCTGGGGTAAGAACCATTTGGTTAGTCTCTGGCTTGTGATTGTTTTAATATCTACAATTCAGTTGTTACATTTGTAAGCATTGTAGCTTGGATGGAAAGGTATCCTGGCAGTTAGGAACCAAGGAATACCACAAAGTCACAGTAAGAGTAGCAGCTTAACAGCCCTGCTCCAGGAAAAGGTTTCCCCAATGCAAGTGTAACAGCTCTGCCCCTGCAGGGGAAATTTCTCCAGGGAAGTTGTTATAGCTCTGCTCAGGTTCCCTGGAGTCAAACAACTCTGTTCCACGAGGGGAACATTTCCCCAGTGAAAGTGTTACGGCTCTGTTCTTCCAGGCTCTGGTAAAAGTTGCTATAGCTGAGCTCCACTTGGCAAAAGTGTCACACCTTACAACAAAACTCACTCAAGAGATTTACTGGGAAGGAAGAATCCAGGAGGGTAGATGCCTCAAGGGTGAGAAGCAGAAGCAAAGTGAACAGGGTACCAAGCTTATACAGGGTTTATTGGGGAGGAGGAACTTTCCAGGGTAGCTTGGGATTGGTGGATTTTTGTGGCCTGATTCTGGGGCAAGCTTGGGGATTGGTAAGATTTCAAGCCCTGGTCCTGGGGTCAAGTCAGGGTCAGGGTGTTTTCTTCCTTGACCCTTTTCACCCTACAATATTAAAGCTCTAAACCCAACTTTTTTTTATTTTATTTTATTTTATTTTATTTTATTTTATTTTATTTTATTTTATTTTACAATACTATTCAGTTCTACATAATAGCCACAGATTCCCTTGTTCTCTCCCTTCCTGGCCCTTTCCCCTTCCCCCCAGCCCACCCTCCATTCCCACCTCCTCCAGGTCAAGGTCTCCCCCGAGGACTGGGATCGACCTGGTAGACTCAGTCCAGGCAGGTTCAGTCCCCTCCTCCCAGATTGAGCCAAGCATCCCTACATAAGTCCCAGGTTTCAAACAGCTATCTCATGCAACGAGCCCAGGACCTGGTACCACTACTTAGATGCCTCCCAAACATATCAAGCCAATCAACTATCTCACCTATTCAGAGGGCCTGATCCAGTTGAGGGCCCCTCAGCCTTTGGTTCATAGTTCATGTGTTTCCATTCGTTTGGCTATTTGTCCCTGTGCTTTATCCAACCTTGGTTTCAACAATTCTCGCTCATATAAACCCTCCTCTTTCTCACTAATTAGACTCCCAGCGCTCCACCCGGGGCCTAGCCATGGATGTCTACATCCAGATTCCTCAGTCCTTGGATGGGGTTTCTGGAACAACTGTTAGGGTGTTTGGCCATCCCATCACCAGAGTAGGTCAGTCCCAGCTGTCTCTCGACCATTGCCAGCAGTCTATTGTGGGGGTATCTTTGTGGATTTCTGTGGGCCTGTTTAGCTCTTTGTTTCTTCCTTTTCTCATGTGGTCTTCATTTACCATGGTCTCCTATTCCTTGTTCTCCCTCTCTGTTCTTGATCCAGCTAGGATCTCCCGCTCTCTTTCCCTCGACCCTCGCCCTTCATTGCTCCCACTCATGTCCAGGCTGTTCATGTAGATCTCATCCATTTCTCCGTGTCTTTTTTGGGGTCCCGTTTTCCAGGTAGCCTCACTGGTGATGTGAGTAGCAGTCCAGTCATCCTTGTTCCACATCTAGCATCTTCCTATGAGTGAGTACATACCATATTTGTCTTTCTGAGTCTGGGTTACCTCACTCAGGATGATTTTTTCTAGATCCATCCATTTGTCTGCAAACCTCATGATGTCATTGTTTTTCTCTGCTGAGTAGTATTCCATTGTATATATGTGCCACAATTTATTTATCCATTCTTCAGTTGAAGGGCATCTAGGTTGTTTCCAGGTTTTGGCAATTACAAACAATGCTGATATGAACATAGCTGAGCAAGTGCTCTTGTGGTACGATTGAGCATTTCTTGGGTATATGCCCAGGAGTGGTATAGCTGGATCTTGGGGGAGATTGATTCCCAATTTTCTAAGAAAGCACCATATTGATGTCTAAAGTGGTTGTACAAGCTTGCATTCCCACCAGCAGTGGAGGAGAGTTCCCCTAGTTCCACACCCTCTCCAGCATAAAGTGTCTTCAGTGTTTTTGATCTTAGCCATTCTGACAGGCGTAAGGTGGTATCTCAGAGTTGTCTAAACCCAACTTTTAATCTATCTGTTTTTAGTTCTTGTTTGCCAGTTGTAATTATTAATCCTTATTGTCAGTTTGATGAGATTTATAATTGCCTAGGAAACAAACCTCTGAGTGTGTGTGAGGATGTTTCCATGCAAGTCTAACTGAGACGGGAATATGCTTTCTGTGGTGTGCAGGTGGCACCACTCTGGGAGCTGGGGTTCTCTCTTAGTGATGCAGGGAAGACAAACTTTAAAACTAGCAAGTGTGGCTTTCTGTTTCCTGGCTGTGTGATAACCACCTCACACTCCTGCTGCCATATCTTCCCTGACTGGATGGACAGTACCTTCAAACTATGAGCCCAAGTAAACCCTTCCTTTCTTAGGCTGCTTTGGGGGGGGAATTATATCGTAGCAATAAAGAGGGGAACTAATTTACTTTCACCGCCTAGTTGGCCCCAAAGAAAACAAAAATGCCTGTTCTTAAAGAAAATCAAAATAGTCAGGGGTAGCATCATTACTCTTATTGTCTTATAAACCTAACAGCTGCCACTCAGTTAGCAAGACTGTGCTGGGCTTAACATTGCCTATATCATGAAATCCTTATAAAAATGTCTTGGTTTAGGTATGGAAGCCTGGCTTTCAACATAGTTCCTACACATAGAAATGTCCTACAGTAAGGCTGAAACTTCTTCCATAGTTATTTCTTTAAAAATCATTATTCTTATAGTGTACATGCATGTTTTCTTCCTCCATCCTATGACAAATAATGCCTCAATTACACCCTGCTATTCATATGATTATGCTGTATACATCAGCTCGAGATAGACCTCCCCTGGCTATTGACTCAGGGTGTCAAGAGTATGCAAAGCCCTGGATTCATCTCAAGAGAGCAGGGATCGCTCTCCACTTTGTCTTTTACTGATCAAATGTCCTTAGGCAAGTCGCTTCACAAGTCCTCATCTGACTTAGAGAAAAGAAGTAATCTCTTTATGTGTTCCAGAGGTCATAGAAGAAAATATAAAACAAAATTCAAAAACCAAAAAGCACTATCAGATGGAAGGAGCTGCTGTTACAATGCAAAGCACATAACCAGCAATAGCCTATTGGTATAGCACCTGTGGTGGTTTGAAAGAAAATGGCCCCCCCAAAGGGTGTGTCACTATTAGGAGGTGTGGCCTTGTTGGAGTAGGTGTGGTCTTGTTAGGGGAAGTGTGTCACTGTGGTGGTGGGCAATAGAAACCCTAAGAGAGAACCACAAGTCATGACAGAGGCCTATAGATGCAGGATAGGCATAAACAGCTTAGCCCTGTGTGTTGGAACATTTCCTTCTCCATTCATGATGCATGCCTCTGCAGCCTGGTAGTCATAGCAGTGACTCCACAGCTTAATAAATGGCTCTTTAGCATGAAATGGACAGTTCCTCAGTTTTTCCTGAGTCTTGAGTAACTGCCCATGGGCAGGATAGTCCCTCCAATACCTGCAACATTCATCTCCAATCCCCAAAATCCTTATGAAAGCAGAAAGATTAACATTCTCAGCACTATTAGAGAAATGGTACAACTTGCAGTATCCTGGAACCTAAAGAGAAAATGCTGTTCATTAACTCATAAGTATTAAATTAGCCTTTAAAGGATAGGGGGGATGGTGTGTCTGGTAAAGACCACAAGAACAAGTTCAGATTCCCAAAACCCATATAAAACCTGGATAAGGTGACATCCCATCTGGAATCCCAGCAACAAGGAATCCCCAGAGCAAGCTGCTTAGCCAAACTACCTGAAACTAGAACTCCAATTTGGCAAGAGATTTTATCTAGATATATAAGGTAGAAACTAGCTTCCACGTGCTTGCATGTGTGCACACACACAGAGGCATCACACACACACATGACCCCACATTCATATCCCACATAGTCTTTGAGACTGGTGATTTGAATTCCAGGCATTAACTTTCCCTGGGGCAGTGCCTCATGAATAAACACATAATGTGATGAGAGCCACCTTAAATGGAACAGTGCTGACCACATAATTTGATGAGAGCCACCTTAAATGGAATAGTGCTGACCACGTAATGTGACTAGAACCACCTTAAATGGAATAGTGCAGACCACATAATGTGACTAGAGCCACCTTAAATGGAATAGTGCTGGCTTCATTACTTGCTGTGACATCAAACACCTGGCAGAAAACAACTCAAAAGAGCAAGGATTTATTTCGGCTTAAAGGTATAGTTCTTCATGGTGGGGAAGGCTTGGACTCCAGAGCAGTTGTAGCAGCAGCAGCATGAGGCTACTGCTTACATTTAGTTGGCCAGAAAGCAGAGAGGAAGAATACTGGTGATCACCTTGCTTTGCTCCTTCTCCATTTTTATTCATTCCCAGCACCAGTCCATAGCATGGCACTGCCCACACTCAAAGTGGGTGTTTTCCTTTCAGTTACCCACCCTGGAAACAACCTTACAGGTATACCAAGAGGTGTGCCTCCAAAACATCCTAAGTTCCCCTGATGCAATCCAGCTAAGAAGGAAAATTAACCATCATAAGCACTATTTTGGAAAGAGATTTTATTTATTCCATACAGTTTTATGAAATCTTTTCTACCTATCTACTATATTTGTTTAGAAAGAGACAGTCCTTCTAAACACACACACACACACACACACACACACACACACACACACACACACACACACACTTCTTCCGTTTACTTATATTTCCCTTTTACCGAAGTTTTAAAAGTTAGTGAAATTCAAGAGATTACTGGTGTTTTTTTAATGTAATGCAAAAAATAAAATGATGCTTGTTCTTCATTTGTATTGTTTTAGATAAAATATAACATTTATCGAAAGAAAGCAGTAGGCCTCCTCTAGAATTTTTTAAGATCACTCAGTACATTTTCAGTAGAGTTCTACCCACTACCAAATGAACTCAAAAGAAGAAATTCGATCAAAAGTCAATCAGTTGCTTGTCCCTCCTCCAGTAGCGGACAATAAATGCATAGATGCATCTGACGACGTTCCAGTGAGCTGGTGAAAAAGGCAATGCTTCTGAGCTTGGCAGAGCCTACCTCCTGCCTTGTAAATGTCAGCATGGGTCCGTGTGAGCATCTGACGCTGCTCACTAGCACATACCAAAGGCCAGGAATTTGGCAGACTCTGGCTGATTCCAATGCCTAAAAATATTCTGTTTTATCAAAGTCTATTCTGATGCCTTTTAGCATGTGGAGAAAATGCTAGAACAGCAAGATCTTCAGGAAATGGAAAGTCTGATATGCTTTCCAAAAAATTCCAAGTGACACAACTTCATTGTGCAAGAAGTAACCCTTCAGCCTCGGTTCTTGTTGCTCGACTATTTTTATCTCCGTGGACCTTTTTTGTGGACTTTTCATTTATTTATAAGCCATATAAGGTGATTTCTTTTCTCTCATGTCTAAACACTTATCAAATGTAATTTGATTCCATAGATTATTATGGAGAATATACTATATACAAGGTGCTTAGTGAGCCCCACTTGTAGCAACTAAAGTTAAGGACTGTCCGATCATTACAACAGCGTTCATGAGTGGTCTCTAAAATCAAGACATTTAAATAAACATGTATGCACTATTTGGGAAAAAAAGAGAAAATAGGGGAATGGGGAGAATATGACCAAAGTACATATGTTATAATAAACTTATTATTTTGTACACTAAAAGCAAGAATAGAAATTCGTGTAGAAAAAAAAAAAAAAACCCAAGAGAAGTTCTGGCTTTTGCTTCTTCACCAGGGCCTGCAGACAAACTTTGTTATTGCAGTAGAAAATGAACCATTCAAGTACACACTCCCAGTGCCTGCCCACCCAGTGGCCATCTAATGTCCCAACCAAGCTGGGCCTGGACGACAGCTCCAGCTAGTCACTAATCCATTTAAAATTCTTTTAACTTCCAGTCTTCCCAGTTGCACTTTCCTATGCAAAAGAAACATATTTCTTCTTCCCTTGTCTCTCTTTAGTCATTCACTTTTATTCCAGACAAACCTTTTAAATGTGTCCTTTCTGCTTGATTCTGTGTACTGAAAACAGTCTCTGCAAACCATCCATTCCAGTCGGAAGGCAGAGGCTCCTATATTTTTATTCTTTAACTCACACTTGATGCCCCCCTGCCACTGCAAAAGTACTTTCTACATCATTTCACTCGACTCTTCAAAGGATTGGGTAGGACAGATGTCACATAAATTATCACATTAATTAGGGTTCTAAGCAAATAGAAAGATCAATACAACTAAAGCGTGTTCATTAAGTGGGGAAAAAACTGATGGACATGAGGCTGGATAGCTATACATTCTGGACATCCTAGCAATCTAATATAGATGAGGGAGGATGTGGAAAGAAAGCCAAGGAAACAAGAGAACAGGAGAGGCATGAGGAATGATTAAGAATGAGTTGTACTACGTGATCAGTTTGGGTTGGACAAAGCAATCCAATTCTTTTGTTTGTTTTTTGTTTTTGTAGAGAATGCATATATTTCTCTTATTTTTCTTTTTTATTAACATTTTTTCCTTTGTTTTACATACAGACCACAGTTTCTCCTGCCTAGATAACAAAGAGAGCCCAAAGAGGGATGCACTGGTTTCCCCGGGAAGGGGAACTAGAAGAGATCTCTTAGAGCAATCCAATTCCTATATTCAAGGTCTAGACATTAGGAAAAGAATATAGTTACAGCCAAGAAGTCAGTGTATAGAGGAGCCTGGGAAAGACAGAGAGGACGCTGGCAACCACACTCACTCCCTCATCATGGAGAACCAAGCAGGCTGGCAGCAGGTGACAGAAAGGAAATCTGTAGGCACTGAGGGCACAGCCCTGGCAAATGAGCTCTGTAAAGTAGGGGGAAACTTTTAGAAAAGGGCACTGGAAAAAAAAGAGGAAAAGACTAAAAATAGAAAGTCTTAGTAGGCAGTCAAGAAAAATAAAATCTTTGTACCCTTGTTAATGTGTGAGTTGCATTGAATTAAATTCTTTGTAACATTTCCTGTCACACTCAACCCTCAGGCATGAAAATTACATGTCAAATCTCTCCACTGTAGGTCACCTAAAAATAGGTTCCAGGTATTAGGGAAAGAGCTGGCCAATAGGCAAGATCTGAGAGGCTTGTGGGTCCAGAAATGCTACACATTTAGATCCAGAAAGCACACAGGCCAGCAGCTGTGTCCAAGTGGGGGAGCATGGACGCCTAGTGGGGCCCCTCCCGGGCTGCCAGGCCCTGCGGAGCTCTTGTTCTTCTAGCAGCTGAGAAGCTGCCACAACTGGACCTCAAAATGAAACTGGCACATCAGTGAGTAGGTGTCCTCTGATGTCGCTTTGAGCCCCAAAGTCCTAGGATCCAGGCCAGCTTCCTGACATGCAACCTACGAATTCGCACAAGTCCCTGTGTTAATGACAGATCCTGCACATGGTTCAAGCTCTGCTACTGCTATATTGAAGTGCTTGTGAATGTTTATTTGCTTCTTTATTTCTTTGTCTATCTGTCTTTCTATCTGTCTTGTTTGTTCAGAGCCTGGTATTTTCATCACATACTGGCCATCACAAATCACATAGCTGAGCCGGGTGGTGGTGGCACACACCTTTAATCCCAGCACTCAGAGGCAGAGGCAGGCAGATCTCTGTGAGTTCGAGGCCAGCCTGGTCTACAGAGTGAGTTCCAGGACAGGCACCAAAACTACACAGAGAAACCCTGTCTCGAAAAAACAAAAAATAAATAAATAAATAAATAAATAAATAAATAAATAAATAAATAAATAAAAATTTAAAAAAATTTTAAAAAATCACATAGCTGGTTCTTCAGGGAATCTGTTGCTTCACAGAGATGTGAGTATGATCTGAGATCACACAGGACAGCTTCATTTATAGGTTTATTCCCTCATTGTACAAATTACCATACAAAATACAGAATTCACAACACAGCAATTGAGAGAGCACAGGACTCTTCTCTTGACTACAAAAGATAGTAGACTGCAAGTACAACTCCCCATTTTCTGGACGAGAGTGCTGACAAAAAGAAAATCCTTGTGCATGGATTGGGGGTGGAGTGGTTGTATATGGTTGAAGCTGCAGTTAAGCTTCATGCTGCATTCCTAGAATCCATACAAGGAATGAAATTCTAGGTCCCCATCGATTTCTCAAATCAGCATGCTGTTCTGTTTTGTCCCATTATGTTCCATTCAGTTTTGTTTTGTTTTGTATTGGTTTTGTTTTGTATTGTTTTGTTTTGTCTTAAGATAGTCTCTCATTGTGTATCCTTGGCCTGGAACTCATTATGTAGACCAGGCTAGCCTGGAACTCACAAGAGATCTATCTGCCTCCTCCTCCCTATCGCTGGGATTAAAGGCGTAGGCCACTGTACCTAGCTTCCACAAACTTTTTTTGTAAACCTCCTTCCCATAAGGGGCAAGAAAGGAAATATTTTTAGATTTTTGTAATTCACACTCTTGACTGGAGCTGTTAAGCTCTTTCATGGTAAGGAGAAGGCAGACATAGGCAGTATGCAAAAGAATAAGCATGCTCACATACCAATGCAACTTTAACTCTACACCTGAGCACATACCAACACAGCTTTAACTTTGCACCTGAGCACCACATACTGAGGATATTAACACTAAAAAGAATGTTTCATCTGACATGAGACTCCAGAGATTTTCAAATTATTTTGATAGTATGGCTGACAACAAAATAGATCCAATACTGCATAATGTATTCATCTACCATGTTTTTTTTTCCTGTTCCCTTTAGTATGGGACAGTTACTGTGTAACGTCTTAGTCTCCTGTCTGTTTCTATGATAAAATATGCTGACAGAAAACAACTCAGGAGAGAAAGAGTTTATACTTTTGCTCACAGTCCTGGGTTAGAAACCATAAGTATGGAGAAGTCACAGCAACAACAGCCATTTAAATAGAGATTATCTAAAATATTTACTCTGTAGCCTTTTATAAGGAGGGTTTGTTTTATTTTTATATGTACGGATGTTTTGCCTGCGTGGATATCTGTGCACCACCTTGTGCTACCATCAGATTCCCTGGAACTAAAGATACAGACAGTTCTAAGCCTCATGTTAGTACTCTGACCGAAACCCAGGGCCTCTGAAGAGCAGCCAATGTGTTCAGCTACGAACCATCTCTCCAGCTCCAAGCGTTTGCTTAGAATATAAGTTGATGAAAGCCTTAAATTCCATGAGTTTGGTATTTCCCATATGGACTCTACAAAAACATTATAAAACTTAATTGAAACTTTAAAGTTTCTTTTCCTCTTTCCCCCTGAAACAGTTGCAGATTGATATTTTCCCCAATTCTATTAATTTATTACTGTCTTCACTGCTCTATTTTTTTTACCTTAAATTTTATATATTACTAATGCTAGTGATTTTATTCAGGGCTCTGTTCAGTTTGTTGGGTCTTGCTGTATAGCCCAGTGAATGACTGTGTTTTGGATACTGTAATGTTCAGTAAGTATAAAGCAGTTTGGGTTTATTAAGTCAGTCTCTCTAAACCACCTATGTCCTTCAAGAACCAGGCCATAAAGCAGGTGTGGGGGCACACACTCGTTACTCCAGTACTGGGGGAAAGAGGCTAAAACGTGAGATCCTTGAGATCAAGTCCAATCCAAGCTTCACAGCAACTTGGCAGCTAACCTGGGCTACGCAGCTAGATGATAACCAGCAAGAAACTGGGGTTCTTGGTATAATATGCCTCAAGGAACTGAGGTTCACACACAGTTCAGGTCAGAGTGCAACCCCTGCTGACATTTTGATTACAGTTTTATGAATCCAAGGACCATAAGACCCAGCTAAGCCATGCCCTACAGAAACTGTGGGAGAATATAGATGTGAGTGGGGTGGGGGGAAGAGCCATCTGTTTGGGTCTTTACTTTTTTTCATTGTACTTCTATATTTGTGCTCATACCTCAAAAATCTATCTCAACAAAAGAAAGATAGAACTGTAGAGATGACTCAGTGGTTAAGAGCGCTCACTGCTCCTGCAGGAGACCTGAGTTTGGTTCCCAGCACCCACTCCAGGTGGCTCACTGCCATCTGTACCGGCAGCGCCAGGGAGCCCAATGCCTTGGGCTTCCTCGGGCACTTGCATTCACATGAACATACCCACAGGCAGACACAGACGCATAACTAAAGATAATAAAAAAATAAAGCTTTTCTTTAAAAAGAGAAAGAAGGGAGGGAGGATCAGCATTAGTGTCCAAGAGAATATTGAGCTGAACAAGAATGACACCATTACACAAGCCAAAATGGGCAGGGAAAAGCCCACAAAGGCCTTAATGCTACACAAAGAAGTATAGACAACTAAGGAATGCTGAGGACTGGAGAAATCATCTTCCTAAAGGGAAGAACACATTGGTTATCTGATACCAAAAGGTCAGCTCTGAAAACATACATAGGAATCACATAATACAGACTGAGCAGGTTATAATTAGGAATATGTGTGTGTGTGTGTGTGTGTGTGTGTGTGTATGCATGAAACAAAAATTAATTTAAAAAAGCCAAAAATTTGAAAGAGGGTAAGAAAAGGGTATAAGGGATGGTTTGGAGGGAGGAAAGGGAAGGAAGACATGTTGTTATTATGTTATAATCTCAATGTTTTTAATTTTAAGAAAAAAATAAATGAAAAAATAAAAATTTGGGACCTTACCTCCACTTTCCTCAAACTTGAACATCTGAAGGACTTACAGAAAGCTGAAATTGTAAGTGATATCTAGATTAAGAGTCATGAGCTGAAGCCCTCAAAGGGGGTGGGCATGCCATGAAAAACAAACTGTGTTCTTGAAAACTTGGTAAGTTCAGAGGACACTAGAGTGGTATCTTTCCCTTCCTGAAATTCATCGTGCCCAACACCTTGAGAGGCATGGGTGCTTTGATTTGACTTCCTAGCATGGTCCCCAGTCTGGTGGCCTGGTGTGAGTAATTCTCTCACAGGGCCCCTCAGTCACTTCAGTTCCTCAGTACACCCTGCCCAGAATCCTGCTTTTTCTTCATCTCAGCCTCCAGTCTGTTATCCAGATGTTCCCCCTAAAGATACAACGCAATGAATGAGAGTGTAAACAAAGTGTAGGAAAGAGAGAGAGGAAGGTCCATGTGATCGATCTCTGAGGTACAGGGATCTCTCACACTCTGAGAGTGACCTCCTCACAGAAATGCTGCTCCTCCACTCAAATAGCACATGCTTCTCTCGACTTGATCTTTGAGCTCTTATGTGTATAAAAAGGGGTCATGCCATGAGACCACTGGAGGCTGGGGAAGCAGAGGGGAGTGTGGTCACACTCTCTGCAAAGGATGATGCTTACTTCTTCCCACACAGACACGTCTGGAGAAAGTGTGAGATTTCTTCTATGTGAAACCCATCATACAGCGTGCAGCTGCTCAGAGAATATCCACCCTGCTTCTGTCTACTTAATTTCATGGAGTGTCTGTAAAGCTAGAAGGTTTCTAAGTGCCCCTAGTCTGGAAACAGTATAGAGCCCCACTTCTATACAGATTCCTTCCAAACTCAGAGAACCTTAGGTTTTCCTTTCCTTTTTTCCCAATTTTAGTCCAAGAAGTAGCCTTCTCCCTATGGTCAGCCTGCCTAGATAACAGAAGGAGGAAGAGAAGCTTCTCCTCCATCTCATTTGGGGCACAATCTGTGAACTATCTCACAGATCCAAAGTCCCACCAGCATCTTGATGAATGAAGGCCATTGCTGTGCAGTTCCATTATGAACTGAATTGCATCCACCTAAGAGTTGTATGCTGAAGCTGACTTTATTTGGGCAAAGGTCTTTAAGAAGATAGTTAACAAATGAGGTCACAAGGAAAGGAACAGAATCCAAGAGCAATTGGGTTGTACAAATAATAAGAGCTACCTGATGGGAGCATACACAGAGAAAGAAAAGGCCAGGTAAGGGAAAAGAAAGCCAGAATGGTGAACTGTACAGGTACATGCACAGAGAAAGAGAAGACTATGAGAGGGAAAAGAGAGAATTGGTGAACTGTATGCCAAGGAAAGAGGATTCAGAAGGAACGTATAGCCTCCACACAGTGACAGGAAAAAGAAATAACAAAAAGGAAAAGTTAGGATTTAAACCATTTTGTGTGCCGTCTTTTTGTTACGGAAGCCCTAATAGACTGACACAGGTCCAGCTGCATTTCATGTGCCAGAAAGGATCCTGACTGTCTCAGGAACAGAGACAAGATGCCTCCAGACCTTAGTTATCTAAAGCCCACTGGGAACAAACAGTAAGTTCCAAAGCAAGACTGTCTCTGTCTTGTAGCTTCCAACATTGCCCTTGGGGAATTTTTAGTACTTGCCCAATTGTAAATGTTTTAGGCAGCTCTGTCAGTAAGCTGGCATGAAGCTTGGAGCTCATCCTTCATTTGACTCACATGGAGGACATCACTTTGTTCTCTCCTCCATGTGAAGGTCAAGGGTCCCATTAAGCCTTCAACAAGACAGAATGAAGCAGGAAGCTTGGCACCTTACTGTCAGGACACCCACCTTGAGACTCTGCTGTCTTTTCAATGGCAGGCGGACATTTCCTAACATAAGCGAGGCCATGAGTTCCTGTGGAGATGATGATGCAAATTCATTACAGATATTTTAATCCCTCCAATTTTGAGTATCCCCTATTAGAAGAGATCATCTTGTCTCCTACTTGTTTGTAATAACTGAAACGGGAAACCTGTGAGCTCCAAAATCTTCCCCACCGAGCATACGAACTACAGGATTTCTTCTCCTAAGTGGAAAAGTCCTTGTAGGTACTAAAGTTATCTTGCTCAAGCTCTAGTCGTCCAGTTCCAGGAATGACAATTCGGAGCTTTCTAACACTTACAGTCTTCTGTTTAGAGTTACTTCTAAACAGACGTCCTTTGAGCAGTGGTTTCACTAAGTGAGTTGCCTATAAATGTCACAGCCTCTGCCTTTGGACTAATGGGTTGCATTATTATTAGATTTGGATAATCAGAGTCATCCCCCAGCAACCTGAGCACATTGAAATGCTGCTTCTAAAGGCACAGTAAGGATATCCATCATTGAATCTGTCCTTAGGGAGCACCATGAATGGGTGGTCTGTATTTTTCTCCCTAGAACAAGGGTTTGCGATGCAGGAGACCTCAGGTGAGGATTGAGCTCCTCCACCCTCATGCAGGTCTCATGCCCCATTCACAGATGGACTCAGCCACAGTCTACTCTGCTCATGGTTGGTGGGGGGAAATACCTTTCTGGTAGGCTTTTTCTTCTTACCTCAACCCCCTACCCATCTAGTCCCTTTAAACCTCTGTATTTCCCTTCTCCTTGTGTTTTGTTTTTGTCTTCCATTTATTCCATTTCATGCATTTCTAATTTAGGGTGAAGTATCTGAGGACACTGAGACCTTTCCAGAACCAAGACTGAACTCTTAGGGAAGCCTGTTGTTAATGTTCTGTATCTCTGCTTCTCCACTCATCAAATCGCCCTTCAGTTACTCCAGCCATGACTCAGGATGGAGAAATAAGACAAACAAAACAGAAACACAGCTCTGGCTGTCTAGAATTTATAGAGCACTTACTGCATACCAGACGTTGTAGGCATTCGTCAAGAACTACGCTGGTGACTCCTCTCAAACAATTCTTTTCTTCCCACTTTACAGGTAAGGGTACTGAGACAACAGGACCACACAGCCAGCAAGTGGCAGCCCAGGCTGGAATCCTAGTTCCAGCTCATTGCTATGTCTACCACCACAGGACTCTGCAAATAGGCACCATGGCAGCCAAGCACCATAATGCAAAAATCTCTAGAGTTACGATTTCAGAAGAGAGGACATGATTGTAGAACAACATTTGATATTTTCCTGTTAATCTAAGGCAGATATTCTCAACTAAGGATGACTTTTCTTCTAAGAGGTATTTGACAATGTCTGGAGATATTTGAGCTTTTTACAACTGGACATGGGCCTCTACTGACATCTGCTGGGGAGAAGCCAGGGATGCTTCTCAGAATCCTGCAGTAGAGAAGCTCCCCCAACAGAGTTACCAAGCCCAGAATGACCACATGCTAAGATACACACAGTAGCACTAAGGTTTGACCTGGTTGTTCCCTAATGCCCACCTGGTTCTTCATGAATTTTTATTATCTATATCCATTTTAATAATCTTTTTTATGCCACTTTTTTTTTTTTTTTTTTTTTAGTAAGACCCTGAGTCCTTTAAGGAAACAGAGTGTAGTTAAAAGAGAAAGTGGCTTTCAAAGAATCTCTTGAGTAAGTGAGTACCTTGTTTGGCACAACATGTTCCCAGAACACTATTTTGAGAACAGTGACCCAGCAGCCAACTGTCTGGCATTCACTCATCCATCACTATCAGAGTTGGTACTTCCTGAAATCCCGCCTGTCCCCAGTAAGTGCTCAAGGGTAGAAAGAGTGGTTACCAGGGAACATGCCTTTGCAGTGAGAAAGCAAAAGAAAATCACAACAGACCCGTAACCTGATGCCAGCCTGAAGAGTTCCTCATGCACCATAAGTCAAAGAAAGCATCATCAGTTCCAGCCTACTCATGGGGCATGTTCTCTGTGGTTTGCAGGCATGGAGGAGACACTACACAGAAAAGGCAAGTCTGTGGTTTGAGAAATCAAAACTCAATTAGTCAGAAGATAAATGCCATGGGTTTCAGTAATATATTTAGGTCCCGACGGCCTATAGCGAGCAAGTTCTGAAGTTAAGGGGCACAGCAACTTGGCAGAGAGTATCACAGTTTACATCACAGAACCAACACACAAACACTGTAAAAATAGCATCAACCCCAGAAAACGTCTTAACTGCCTTTACATTATTCATCTATGGAGAAAACAGTTTGTGAAGAGTGGTTTTTGGCTGGTGTCTGGTTTGGGCAGCTCATCCCTCTGTCTTATCACCATTAATCATCACATCTGTTTCTCTCAAAAGCATTCCAGGCTTTATTATCCAATTCTCAGTAAAGTTTATTTATCCCTTTGAATGTTCTGGACTGTTCCATGTCAAAGGAACGTGCAGAGTGAGCTGTCATTACTGTGTCATCGTTTTTAAGTTATAATGCTTGGATAATTTTTACTAGTGTATTTCTTTGATCCTGGGATATCTTGTATTGATCTTCTCAGACTCCTAAATTCTTATCATTCAAGGCTTAACATAGATTCAGCTCCCACATCAGCCTGTCACTGCAATGATTAATGCAAAGAAGGGTCACCTCTAGGGAAATCCCAGCCACAATACTCTGCAAAAACAAGGGGAGGACTCGGGCTCTCCAGTCAGGCTTAGTTTTGTTTCCCTGTGGCCTGATACCTGTTGCCCTGTAGCATGAAAATACCTCCCAGACTGCAGTTCCTGGCTAGAATTATGTTTGCACCTCTGGAGAATGATACAAATCTTTCTGAAGCTGTGAGCTTATTTACATATAATGGGGAAATAGGTAGAATTTTAAAGTAGCCTGTAGGTAAATTTTATGAAATTGAGTCAGGGGTGGAGGGGAAGCCTCAAGAAAAAAAGAAAAATGTATGTCTTGAGGAGATCAAATTGTCACAGCATTAAAGAATACATCTAGATATTCAGACCCAGCGGCAGCCCGATATTCAGACCCAGCGGCAGCCCGCAGAGACATTCAGGCCCAGCGGCGGCCCACAGAAGTAGACGGGCCCAGCGATGGCCCGCTGAGGTAAACGGGCCCGGCGGCAGCGGCCGACAGGGACATTCAGGCCTGGCAGCACCCGGCAGAGACATTCAGGCCCAGCGGCGGCCCACAGAGGTAGACAGGCCCGGCGGCAGAGACAAGCAGACGCAGGTAGGCCTGCGGCGGCGGCCCGCGGAGATAGACGGGCCCAGCAGCAGCCCGCTGAGGTAGACGGGCCCAGCGGCGGCAGCCGACAGAGATATTCAGGCCCGGCGGCAGCCGGCAGAGACATTCAGGCCCAGCGGCGGTCCACAGAGGTAGACAGGCCCGGCGGCGAAGAAAAGCAGACGCAGGTAGGCCTGTGGCAGCGGCCTGTGGAGGAAGACGGGCCCAGCGGCAGCCCGCTGAGGTAGACGTGCAGTGGCCGACAGGGACATTCAGGCCCGGTAGCGGCCCCCAGAGGCAGACAGACCCAGCGGCAGCTGACAGGGACATACAGGCCCGGCGGCGGACCGCAGAGGTAAACAGGCCCAGGGACGGAGACAAGCAGACACAGCTTGGAACAGGGACGCCCCTAACCCCAACATCTGGGGAAGAAGCTATCTCCGTGGGTCAGAACCAGAACGAATCTGAACACTCCGTCTGAGGACAACCCAGGGCCCAGCTGCTGATCCTGTGAAACCCAACAACTTGGAGGTGTTGGTGAGACTACCCTGCTCAGCTGAAACCCATCTGGGAGAGGATTCAGATGCCTACAGTTTAAAGTCTGAAGAAACAAGATCAGCTGAGGAGTTGACAAATGAACAAAAAGTGACCTGAGAACACAGAAGAAGGCGCTACCCAGACACCAAACCAGATCACCAGAATCATAAGTATATAATTCACCGATCGAAATCAGCTGCCCCTGAAGAAATAGCCCAAAAGCACCAATTTAACCAAGAACCCCTACTAAACCAAGACTAAAAATTAGAACAAGAGAGGCACTCTCAGACACAGACACCACCTGCACCTCACAGAGGAAGAGATGAGTAGGCGCCAGTGCAAAAATACAGGCAACAACATAAAGACCTATATGGCAACATCAGAACCTAGTGATTCTACACCTGCAAGACCTAAACATACCATGACAGAAGAAACAGAAGAAATCAACCCTAAAAATGACATTAAGAAGATGATAGAGGCCCTTAAAGAAGAAATAAAACATTCCCTCAATGAGGAAATAAAAACTTTCCTTAAAGAGGAATTGAAAAACTACCTTAAAGAGGAAATAAAAACTTTCCTTAAAGAGGAAATAAAAAACTCCCTTAAAGAGGAAATAAAAACTTCCCTTAAAGAGGAAATGAAAAACTCCATTAAAGAGGAAATAAAAAACTCCCTTAAAGAAATGGGAGAAAAAACGAACAAAAAATGGGAAGAAATCAAAGAAAGCCAAGAAAAAGCAATTAAACAGATGAAAGAAACATTCCAAGATCTGAAAAATGAATTTGAGACAATAAAGAAAACACATGCTGAGGGAATGCTGGAAATAGAAATCCTGACAAAACGAACAGGAACTACAGAAACAAGCATAACCAACCGATTGCAAGAGATGGAACAGAGAATCTCTGACGCTGAAGACACGATAGAGAAAATAGATTCGTCAGTCAAAGAAAACAATAAAGACAAAAAAGTCCTAACACAAAACGTCCAGGAAATTTGGGACACCATGAAAAGACCAAACCTAAGAATAATAGGGATAGAAGAAGGAGAAGAATACCAACTCAAAGGCACAGAAAATATATTCAACAAAATCATAGAAGAAAACTTTCCTAACCTAAAGAAAGAAATACCTATGAAGATACAAGAAGCTTACAGAACACCGAATAGGCTGGATCCAAAAAAAAAGTCCCCTCGCCACATAATAATCAAAACACTAAACACACAGAATAAAGAAAAAATATTAAGAGCTGCAAAGGAAAAGGACCAAGTAACATATAAAGGCAAACCCATCAGAATAACACCAGACTACTCAATAGAGACTATGAAAGATAGAAGATCATGGACAAACCTCATGCAGACACTAAGAGACCATGGATGCCAACCCAGACTATTATACCCAGCAAAACTCTTAATCACCATAGGCGGAGTAAACAAAATATTCCAGGATAAAACCAGATTTAATCAATACCTGTCCACAAACCCAGCCCTACAGAAAGCACTAGAAGGGAAAATTCAACCCAAAGAAGCTAAACACATCCATGAAAAATCAAGCAATAGATAATCCTACACCAACATACACCACAGAAGGACAACACAACACAACCAAAAAAATAACAGGAATTAACAATCACTGGTCATTAATATCCATCAATATCAATGGTCTCAACTCACCTATAAAAAGACACAGGCTAACAGAATGGATTAGAAAACAGGACCCATCCATATGCTGCATACAAGAAACACACCTTAACTCCAAAGACAGACACTACCTCCGAGTAAAGGGCTGGGAAAAGGTTTTCCAAGCAAATGGACCTAAGAAACAAGCTGGTGTAGCTATCCTAATATCTAATAAAATAGACTTCAAACTAAAATCAATCAAAAGAGACCAGGATGGACATTACATATTCATCACAGGAAAAATCCACCAAGATGAAGTCTCGATTCTAAACATTTATGCTCCAAATACAAAAGCACCCACATTCATAAAAGAAACACTACTAAAGTTTAAAACGCACATCAAACCCCACACATTAGTAGTGGGAGATTTTAATACACCACTCTCACCAAAAGATAGATCTACCAGACTGAAACTTAACAAAGAAATAAAGGACCTAACAGATGTTATGACTCAAATGGACCTAATAGATATCTACAGAATATTCCATCCTAACACAAAAGAATATACCTTCTTCTCAGCACCCCATGGAACCTTCTCAAAAATTGACCACATGCTTGGACACAAAACAAATCTCAACAGATACAAAAAAATTGGAATAACCTCCTGTATTTTATCAGACCACCAAGCCTTAAAGTTAGAACTCAATAACAACAAAAATTATAGAAAACCCACAAACTCATGGAAACTGAATAATACCCACCTGAAACATCAATGGGTCAAGGAAGAAATAAAGACAGAAATTAAAGAGTTCCTAGAATTCAATGAAAATGAAAGTACAACATACCCAAACTTATGGGACACTATGAAAGCAGTGCTAAGAGGAAAATTCATAGCTCTAAATGCACACATAAAGAAGATGGAGCAATCCCATACCAATGAATTAACAGCACAACTGAAAGCTCTAGAACAAAAAGAAACAAACTCACCCAGGAGAAATAGACGCCAGGAAATAATCAAATTGAGGGCTGAAATCAACGAAATAGAAAACAAGAGAACAATACAAAAAATCAATGAAACAAAGAGTTGGTTCTTTGAAAAAATCAACAAGATAGACAAACCACTAGCCAAATTAACCAAAAGGCAAAGAGAGAACACCCAAATTCACAAAATCAGAAATGAAAAGGGAGACATAACAACAGACAATGAGGAAATCCAGAGAATCATCAGATCATACTTCAAAAACCTGTACTCCACAAAAATGGAAAACCAGGAAGAAATGGACAATTTTCTGGATAAATACCAAATACCAAAATTAAATCAAGACCAGATAAACCATTTAAATAGACCAATAACCCCTAAAGAAATAGAAACAGTCATCAAAAGTCTCCCAACTAAAAAAAGCCCAGGACCAGATGGTTTCAGTGCAGAATTCTACCTGACTTTCAAAGAAGAACTAATACCAATCCTCTTCAAAGTGTTCCACACAATAGAAACAGAAGGAACACTACCAAACTCTTTTTATGAGGCTACAATTACCCTGATACCCAAACCACACAAAGATGCAACAAAGAAAGAGAACTACAGACCAATCTCCCTCATGAACATTGATGCAAAAATACTCAACAAAATATTGGCAAACCGAATCCAAGAATACATCAAAACAATCATCCATCACGACCAAGTAGGATTCATCCCAGGGATGCAAGGATGGTTCAACATACGGAAATCAGTCAATGTAATACACCATATAAACAAACTGAAAGAAAAAAACCACATGATCATCTCCCTAGATGCTGAAAAAGCCTTTGACAAAATCCAACACCCCTTCATGATAAAGGTCTTAGAAAGAATAGGAATACAAGGAACATTTCTAAACATAATAAAAGCAATTTATAGCAAGCCAACAGCAAACATCAAATTAAATGGAGAGAAACTCAAAGCGATACCACTAAATTCAGGAACAAGACAAGGCTGTCCACTCTCCCCATATTTATTCAATATAGTACTAGAAGTTCTAGCTAGAGCAATAAGACAACAAAAGGAGATCAAAGGGATACAAATTGGCAAGGAAGAAGTCAAACTTTCACTATTTGCAGATGATATGATAGTATACATAAGTGACCCCAAAAACTCTACCAGGGAACTTCTACAGCTGATAAACTCCTTCAGTAAAGTGGCAGGATACAAGATCAACTCAAAAAAATCAGTAGCCCTCCTATACACAAATGATAAAAGGGCTGAGAAAGAAGTCAGAGAAACATCACCCTTTACAATAGCCACAAATAATATAAAATACCTTGGGATAACACTAACTAAACAAGTGAAAGACCTTTTTGATAAGAACTTTAAATCTCTAAAGAAAGAAATTGAAGAAGATATCAGAAAATGGAAGGATCTCCCATGCTCATGGATAGGTAGGATTAACATAGTAAAAATGGCAATCTTACCAAAAGTAATCTACAGATTCAATGCAATCCCCATCAAAATCCCAACACAATTCTTCACAGACTTGGAAAGAAAAATACTCAACTTTATATGGAAAAACAAAAGACCCAGGATAGCTAAAAGAATCCTATACGATAAAGCAACCCTTGGAGGCATCACCATCCCGGACCTCAAACTCTACTATAGAGCTATAGTAATAAAAACAGCTTGGTACTGGTATAAAAACCGACATACGGACCAATGGAATCGAATTGAAGACCCTGACATTAATCCATGCACATATGAACACCTGGTTTTTGACAAAGGAGCCAAAACTATACAATGGAACAAAGAAAGTATCTTCAACAAATGGTGCTGGCATAACTGGATGTCAATATGTAAAAGATTACAAATAGATCCATATCTGTCACCATGCACAAAACTCAAGTCCAAGTGGATCAAAGACCTAAACATAAATCCAGTTACACTAAACTTAATAGAAAAGAAGATAGGAAGCACTCTTGAACGCATTGGCACTGGAGACCATTTCCTAAATAAAACACCGACAGCACAGACCCTGAGCACAACCATTAATAAATGGGACCTCTCAAAACTGAGAAGCTTTTGCAGGGCAAAAGACACAGTCAATAAGACAAAAAGACAGCCAACAGATTGGGAAAAGATCTTCACCAACCCCACATCTGACAGAGGATTGATCTCCACAATATATAAAGAACTCAAGAAACTAGACATCAAAGCTCTGAACAGTCCAATTAAAAAATGGGCTAAAGAGCTAAACAGAGAATTCACAAAACAAGAACTACAAATGGCTGAAAGACATTTAAAGAAATGCTCAACATCCTTAATCATCAGAGAAATGCAAATCAAAACGACTCTGAGATACCACCTTACACCTGTTAGAATGGCTAAGATCAAAAACACCAATGACAACCAATGTTGGAGAGGATGTGGAGCAAAGGGAACACTCCTCCACTGTTGGTGGGAATGTAAACTTGTACAACCACTATGGAAATCAGTATGGCGGTTTCTCAGAAAATTAGGAATCAAACTACCTCAAGACCCAGCCATCCCACTCTTGGGCATATACCCAAAGAATGCTGATACATACCATAAAGATACATGCTCAGCTATGTTCATAGCAGCACTATTTGTAATAGCCAGAACCTGGAAACAACCTAGATGCCCATCAACGGAAGAATGGATGAAAAAAATGTGGTACATATACACAATGGAGTACTACTCAGCAGAGAAAAACAATGAAAGCATGAAATTTGCAGGCAAATGGATGGAACTAGAAAAAATCATCCTGAGTGAGGTAACCCAAACCCAGAAAGACAGTTATGGTATGTACTCACTCATTGGTGGATTCTAGATATAAAATGAACAATCAGACCACAACCCATAGAACCATAGAGGCTATATATATAGCATGGAGGTCCCTAGGACGACTGTGGCATATAATAAATTTCAGTTTTACTCAATTATTAAAAAAAAAATAGCCAAATGAATGGAAACACATGAACTATGAACCAAAGACTGAGGGGCTCCCAGCTGGATCAGGCCCTCTGAATAGGTGAGACAGTTGATTGGCTTGATCAGTTTGGGAGGCATCTAGGCAGTGGGACCAAGTCCTGTGCTCATTCCATGAGTTGGCTGTTTGAAACCAGGAACTTATGCAGGGACACTTGGCTCAGTCTGAGAGGAAGGGACTGGACCTCCCTGGACTGAGTTTACCAAGTCGATCACAGTCCTCGGGGGAGGACTTGTCCTGGAGGAGGTGGGAATGGAGGGTGGGCTGGGGGTAAGGGGAGGGCGTGGGAGGGGGGAGAATAGGGGAACCCATGGCTGATATGTAGAACTGAATGGTATTGTAAAATAAAAAATATATATCACAAAAAAAAACAATAAAAAAAAAAAAGAATACATCTAAAAGAAGGGTGCTTCTAAATATAAATCAACATAAAATTACCCAAAAAAAGTGATTTCAAATAAATTTTCATTCTAAAGAAAACTCTCCAAGTAAAAATAACACTTTTGTTTTTGAACATGACCTTCAGAAGCCCTTGCCACCCTTTATTCAAAGAATAAATACATTTTTTCATTTTAAAAGCATCCTGATCCTTGGAATGTGGTTCAGTGGTAGAACACTTGCCGGCTTAGTTACGGTTTCTATTGCTGTCCCAAAACACCAAGACCAGAAACAACTTGGGAAGAAAAGAGTTTATTTCCTTTTACAACCTGTAGCCCATTATCCAGGAAGTCTGGGCAAGAACTCAAGACAAAAACCTGGAAGAAGGAGCTGATGCAGAAGCCACAAAGGGGTGCTGCTTACTGGCTTGTTTCCCATAGCTTTCCCAGCCTGCTTTCCTATGGCACCCAGGACGACCCTCAGTAAGCTGGGCCTTCCAACTTCAATTATTAATTAGGAAAATGCCCTACATATTTGCCTACATGTGATGATGATATATTGTGTCCCCCAATATATTGTGTACCCTAATAAAATTTATCTGAATTTTTGTTTTGTTTTGTTTTGTTTTTCGAGACAGGGTTTCTCTGTATAAGTACCATGGCTGTCCTGGAACTCGCTTTGTAAACCAGGCTGGCCTCGACTACCTGGGGTCAGAAGACAGAACAGCCACTAGATTAGACATAGAGGTTAAATAGTGGTAGCACACGCCTTTAATCTTAGCATTCAGGAGACAAAGATCTGTGTGGATCTCTGTGAGTTCAAGGCCACACTGGGAACAGAGCCAGGCATGGTGGTACACATCTTTAATCCCAGCACTTGAGATCTCATGTCTTTGCTTGGGAAGGACACATGCTTTTAATCCCAGAAAGTGATGGCAGGAAGCAGGAAGGTATGAGGCATGAGGACCAGAAACTAGAGGCTTTTAACAGCAGTTCAGCTGAGATCCCTTCCAGGTGAGAACTCAGAGGCTTTCAGTCTGAGAAAAACAGGATTGGCTGAGGAGTTGGCAAGGTGAAGTTGGTTGTGGCTTGTTCTGTCTCTGATCTTTCAGATAAGTTTGATTAGAGTACACAATATATTGGGGGACACAATATATCACCACACCTACATGCAAATATTTTTCTCAGTTGAGCATCCTTCCCAAATGACTCTAGCTTGTGTCAAGTTAACAAAAAACTAGCCATGACACTTGCCTAGCGTGAGACTCTGAGTTCAATCCCAAGGAGAAAAAAAGCTAAGGAGAGAGGAAGACATGGAGAAAAGGAGGGAAGGAAGGAAGAGAGACAGGCCTTGATATGAAGAGAAGAAAAACAGAGCCCAGTCCTTGTGAAGGAGGAGAAAATGGCCAACTTTTATAATGAGACCAACTTTTGTAGGCATTTTCTGAAATAGTCTACAAATAGTGATACAATTAATGAAACTCCAAAGTTGACATTACATATCAGCCATATTTCTGAAATAGTAATTTGAAAATCTTCAAGGGGTGGGAGGGTTATGCAGTAAAACAGTTCAGTGGCTAAAGCCATTTGCTGTCAAGCCTGACACCCTAAATTTGATCCCTAGGACCTACATGGTGGAAGCAGAGAACAAATTCTGGCAAGTTGCCTCTGACCTCTGCCCACTATTTATGCATATATATTTATATATATGTAATTTTAAAAAAAGAGAAATCTAGACAGAAGATCAGTAGAAAGAGTAGAATTGAGTAGACTAGGCATAAATATAAATACATAAAGAAACAAAATACATTAAAATTTTGGAAGTTTACAGAAATGTATATTAATATATCTGTAACACACAAGCAATAGTAAGAAAAAGTACAATACAGAGAGTTTCTTCCAGCACTGGAAAACAGTATGATATCATAGCCGTGATGCTGATAGTGACAAGCCATGGTCTCACCCAGACTTTCCTGTTTTAAATTGTGTGTGTGTGCGTTTGTATGTCTGTGAGTATGCACATATTTGTGCCTCTCTGTGTATATGTGTGTGTGCTTGTATATGTGTGTATATGTATGTGCATGTGTGTGTGTGCAGGCATGTCCGTGTGTGTGTGTGTGTGTGTGTGTATGTGTATGCATGTGTGTGTGTGTGTGTGTGTGTGTGTGTGTGTGTGTGTGTGTGCGGCACTGCATGGTTTTGTGATCTGGATGTGTATATATACTACCACAGTCTGGACACTGAAGAGCCTCCATACCACAAGTGTCAATCATGTTGCTTTGTAACTTCAGACTCTATTACCACACCCCAGCCACTGACAACCAGCCTATTTTTAATTCTAAACTTTCATAATTTCTAAAATCTTATATAAGTGAATTGTGTAATATGCAACTCTTTGGAACTGGCTTGTTTCACTCAGTATGACCCCTTGGAGATTCAATCTTCCATTTCATTCTGCTGAGTAGCATTCCATGGCACAGCTACCCCATGCATACACCATTCACCTGAGGAAAGACATCTGATTCATGCTTGGGCTACTATAAGCAAAGCTCCCATAAATATTCATCAACAGGTTTTTGTTTGAAAACATGTTTTCATTTCTTTGCCACAAATGTCCAAAAGTGCAGTTGCTGAGTTTCATGGGTAATTGCAGGGCTCATTTTATAAGAAACCACTGTGCCGGTATCTTCAGAGTGGCTGCACCATTTCACATCACCACAAGTTACTGAGGATAGTTAAGAATCCAAATCCTTGCCAGAATCTGATATTGTCACCGTGCTTTGGCTCTCCTTGTGAGTATGGAGTGGAGTTCCACTGTGGTTTCAGCTGGCATTTTCCTAATGGTTACGATGGACATTTTCTCATAGGCTTGCTTATTTGTGATCTTTACGCATACTTCACAAAAACGCTTGTTCAGTCTTTTCCTCTAGTCACATGTTAAAAGCGCCTTATGTGTTCCAGATACAAACCTGTGTTTTATAGTTGCCTTGTGTTCTGGTTTGTCCTCTGTTGTGGTAATAGACACCATGACCAAAATCAACTTGGGAAGGAAAGAGTTTGTTTCATTTTATAGGTGATAGATAGCCTGTCATGAAGAGAAGCCTGGGCAGGAATTCAAGTCAGACACTTAAAGTAGATGTCATGAGGGAATGCTGCTTAGTAGCTCACCTGCCTATGGATGGCACCGCCCGCAGTAGGCTGTCCCACCTACACCAATCAAAAAATGCACCCACAGACATGTCCACTAGCCAATCCGATGGAGGCAATTCTTCCAAGACGTGTCAAGTTGACAACAACATTAGCCATCACACCTTCTAACTATTTCCTTCCAAACCATCATTTGCTTTTTTTTTTTTGTCCTCTTGTCATAAATACTGTAGATCCAAACCTCTTAAACTCCCTGGGGTCTAATTTACCGTTTTCCTTTTATGTAAAATGCTTTACTATCCAAAATAACAACTCTCTGAAAGATATGACTAGCAATTAGGATATTCCAAGGATATAGGATATTCCAAGGAAGAGAAAGACAAACAAACTTAAAATAATTAAAAACAAAATCCTTCATAGGTTGCTTCCTAGGAGCAAAGGTCAATCTTCTTGGGCAAATGCAGGGTATAACTCACCTGGTCCAGATATACTTTATAGTGTAATTTCATTAAAGTCAAACGTCAAAGTTGCTCAAACACCAATGCCAACATTGATCGCTTTCTTCTTTGACATTTTTAAGGTCTAACTCTATCGGATAATGTTACACATTATCCACAGTTTTCTCTGGAAAAACCCTCAAAGACATGCACCCCTAAAAAAGTATAGAAGTACTAATTTCTCAGGACTTCTTATACAAGTCACCCTGATTTTATGTATGCCTTATTTGATCTGGGAAGTCTGTAAAATCTTCTAACACTCAGGAATATTTTTTATACTTTTTGGTCAAGCTTTCTTTGCAGCCTTCCATGCTTGTTGTAGGCACATAGTTCCAGGCAGCAAACTCCCATGAAGAGACTCTGCTTCCGTCTTACTCCTTGGTAAACATCTCTTCTACTTTAGAGTGATATGGCACATCAGAAGCAGGAGTTCTAAGCTCTGGTTCCCGTTTCATCACTCAGGTGAATTGTGTCTCCAGAGCTGTCTCTTCACACTGGCATCTTAGATCTTATTCTCACAAGGTAAGGTTGGGAGGAATAACTTATGTTGTTTTTTTATGTTTTACTAAGAATGAGGTACTGTTATCATTCACACATTATCTATAGGAACATGTAGTTATCCTTATTAAAAGTTAATCAAATTTGTGATACCCTGGACCTACAGAATCAGAAGAGGCCACAGCATCCTGCAATGGTCTGGGAAATTACCTTTTTCACATTTATCAGAACCCCAGGGAATACAAAGGCTCCAGAGACCGTGGCTCCCAGGCTCTGCTTCCCTCCCACAGCACTGGGTGGACATGGTAAAGTCTCTGAGAACTCCACCTTTCCACTCAGAACACCTGTGTCAGTGGCTTCCTCCATAAGTAGTCTTTTATTTTTTGTGTCCTGTCACTTAATTGCTAGTCTTACATATATACCTCATGATAGATTTATATCTACTGGTGTGTTGCACAGTTAAGTCTTAGGGCTACATTTTTTTAAACTACAAAAAAAAGGAAACTTGGTGCTATAAAGATCTTACTCTTTTCTTATTAACAAAATATAAGAGTAGGTTTGATCTAGAATTTCCTTATAAGAGGAGCCTGAACTCAGGTCCAGGCAGTTCAATACATGCTACCTAAAGTAGTTGGACACTAATCCCAGCATTTCGGAGTTAGAGGCAGGAAGATTCTCTGTTGAATTGCAAATTTAAGGCCAGCTTCAGCTACATGAGATCGTGTCTAAATAATTAAATACATGCATACAAAAATATGTAAATAACACCAAATGAATTGACAATGTTGTTTTCTATAAAGCAGCCAAATAAAAATTTCAAAATATAATATGTTTAAACATTGTGTAGCATATACAATTTAAATTACAAAAGGAACAAGAAAAACAGTCAAAGAGTAGTCTTTATTGCTTTTGGGATTGTCGAGATCAAAATGGTATAGATGAGACCCACAAATAAAATAACTCAAAATCACTGAGGACCAAGATCTCAACAAAGAATGTCTAGAAACGGAAAAAAAAATGAAGAACTGAGTAAAATCACAGGGTCTGGATTACAAGCAGGTCATTACAACCTCTCTGCAATAACCATCACTTTCCAGTGGAAGGGGAAAAGATGGTTGGAAAAGGAAGAAATGCATTGTGTTCTCAAAAATATCTGAGCAAGAAGGAAGACCACTATGGTATCCAGGAAGATGCATCACTGTCTGAAGTGGAAATGGAAAGAGGAGGAGAGAAAACTTGTTTTTATTAGATGGCTGCATGGGCCAGACTTGCAGAGATGGATACACATGCCTGATGTAAATAGCAGCCTTTGTGGCAGATATTACTGATTCTATAATATGAAATTCAGTAATATTTTCTGTGTGTTTTTGAGACAGGGTTTCTCCATGTAGCTCTGGATGACCTGGAATTCGCTTTGTAGACCAGGCTGGCCTTAAATTCACAGAGATCCACCTGACTCTGCCTTCCAAGTGCTGGGATTAAAGGCATGCACCACCATGCCCAGTTAGAAAATCAGTAATAATTTAATAGATGTTTCTTATGTGCCAAGAACTATAATAAAGTCTAGAATATGGGCAGAATAGCATGCTGAACAAGAAGCAAATGTCAATCTCTCTTGACAAATATCAAAAGAAAAATACATATTGATGGTTTGTATCAAGTGGGAATATTCATAGGCCTGAGAGCATGGCTCTCACCATTAACTTTTTATTATTGTTTTTTAAGTTAGCATATAAAATAATAGGCTTCATTATGGCATATGTACATATACATACATGTACATGTGTGTACAAATATATATATATATATATATATATATATATATATATATATATATGTACTTTGAGTTCACCCCCTCCCCTACTACCTACCCTCATCCTCCCTGCCCCTCTAGCCCCTCCTGCTGGTCATTTTCCTCCACCCACAAGCAAACCTCCCTTCTGCTTTCATGTCTTATGTATTCCAGTACCTCCTCCTCTTCCTCCCTGCCTCCCCCTTATAATCTGTTCTCCCTCTCATAGACTACTTTCTACTTTTGTCATCAACACACACACACACACACACACACACACACACACACACACACACACACACACAGTGTTTGTCTCCCTGAGTTGGGCTTATTTCATTTAACGTAATGATCTCCGTTGCCATCCATTTTCCAACCAATGTAATGATTTCATTTTTCTTAACTAGATACAATCCTTTTACATATAGACATCCTGTTTTCTTGATCCATCCATCTGTTGGCAGATAGCTCAGCTTGTTTTATCTCTTAGCTATTTGAATAGAGCAGCGGTAAGCACTGATATGCAAGTGTGGTCATTCAATGAGCTTAGTAGCCATTATACAATCATCAGTGTTGTGGCTGTCCTCACAGACATTATCTTACAAGGAAGTAGACTTTGAGTAAATAATTATATAATCTGTAAATCCATGCATGAGGAGAGTTATAGAAATGAAGGGCCTAGCATAAACTGGAGGCCAGGATCTAAGATGGTACTATTTCAATAAAAGCATCCCTGATCGGGGGAATGAAGAAGAAGACTGAAGGATGAGAGAGCAAGGGGAGGTTATCAAAGTTCAGGGGGCATGTGCGTGTATAAATGGACACAGGGATGATAGCAGAGAACAGCCCCGGAAAGGGGAAGAGTAAGCAAGCATGCTAATAAACGCATAGGAATTCAAAAGCACCGAACATTCCAGAAGCAAGAGAAAATCATGGCCCTGGAAAAGAAGACTCAGTGGGGAAGAGGGCTCTTCAGCCACATGAGCTTACTTAACAGAGACGGATCTGTTCTCCATGTTCTGCCAAGGACCAGCTTCATAGCCTGTGAGGCCAAAGCCCAGGCCAAACCATGAAATCTACCAAGGCAGTGATGCCACACTGTCAGCGTCTTGGAAAACAACACACTAGCTCTTTTACACCAGAGATGGTGTGCTATAGTTCTCCACATGGCTTTGAACTGTGTCCAAGCTTCTTTTGTGGTTGATCAGCTTATCAGCATGTAGACAGAGCGATTCTTTATGTTGATTTCTGGCAGACACTTTGAATGACTCATTTTGGTGAGTATCTAAATATCCACTTGTTTCTGGCATTCTAAATGTTAGCCAAAAGCTTACCTTTTTAACCAAAACCAATGTTGTAACTGATCACATTTAGTTCTTGGCTTCTAAATCCCACTCAATAGGATTGTTGCAGCAAACAGGGCTGGCCTAGGTCATTGCTTCTGTGCCTTTTATATTAACATTCTTAAAGTGGTAACTGGTAACATAATTGAAGTCAACCTCTCTGATGGGTTGGTGTTAAGCCATAATAAGATTTTATACAGTATCACTTGTGTGATCTGAGCCAAATTCTTTAAGAAAAGCTTGTGAAAATCTTGAACTCGGGCTTTTCTTTCTTCACCCTAAAACGTCTGAACATAAGTCTGAGAAATAAGTTGTCATGTCTGATGAGTACAATCTTCATTTCCGCAGCTAATTCCAGAAGCAGATGTGACCTGCAGCACGTTTCAGAACTTCCTCACATTTGCCAACCAGCCCATGCTCAACAATGGAAAAGGAAGTTCAAAGTTGACAACCAGTCTCCAAACTTTGAACTTATAAGTAAAACTCCCAGCACCTTCTCACTAAAGTATCTTTTTGGTTAAGTAGTTCATGACTTTGACCAAATACCTAACAAGAAGCAACTTGAGGAATCAAGGGTTTATTTTTGTTCATAGTCTGAGGGGACACAATCTGCCATGGCAGAGAAGAAATGACACCAGGAAGAAGTAGCAGCTGTTTGCACAGCATCTGCAAAGAGTGAAGATGAAATGGGCCCAGGTTGTAAGACCTCAGCAACACACACACACTCTCTCTATATATATATCACACACACACACACACACACACACACACACACACACACACACAGGAACACACACACATGCACACACATGCATGAACACATTCACACAGAAAACACATGGATTAAATGAATAATTACAATCTCACAAACAAGAGCAAGTCTACACATACTTGCTTCAGCATTTAACAAACCATTCTGCAAAACCACTCTGGATAAACATGGGCTAAAATGAACAGGGATTCTGTTGGTGCTAAAAAGACAACCACAGTGACTGAAACAGAGGGTTTGGAACCAGACAAGACTACAGTCACTAAATTATTCACTCAAAGGTGGGAGCTCCAATGATAGTCTACTCTGGGAAGATCATAGAAGGATCTAGATGAGGACTACTTGTTATTGTTTTTTTAACTATTGAATTAATATCACCTAGCACTGTTAATTCACTGCCTTTTTACATTCAGCTCAAAAAACTCAGGTTTTAATTTAGGATTATTTTTGTTTTGTTTTGTTTTTAATTCTTGATATAAGGTCTCACTATGTGGTCCAATTAACCTTAACCTCCTGACCCTCTTGCCTCAGCAACCCTAGGTCTGGGATGTCTGGGATGACAGGCATGCATCACCATACTTGGCTAATAGTTGTGTTTTTAGCGACTTAACAAATCTGGTTATCTTATGACTACTTTGTGCCTAATCACTTTAGAATACATTTACATCAGTGAAAGGACTCTGGTAACTTGAAGGGGTGAATTACATCATAAAACATCTCTACAATCATTTTGAATCCCTACTTTCAAAACAAAAATTGGAAATATGATTCCATTTTCTTATGATAAACACCTGCAATACACAAGGACATTTTTCCAAATCATGATCTCAGTTCCCCTACACATCAAAGCACCCTCAGCTTAGGCTTTGCAGTGGGAGTGTTAGTGCTATAAAAAGTGTTTCATATTATTCAAAGAACATTTAAATCAGGGATCACACACTTGTCAAGCATCTTGTAAACAGCCATGGGGATTCCAGAGTTCAGATATTTTGCTGGTCCTTTATTTTCTAGACATTGTGTGATGGTTCCGGAAGAACAATTTCCATCATTGAGCTCAACCTTGGCTGCATGGTACTCGTACCTCAGATGCCTTTTCAAAATATCAATTCCCAGACTGTACTAAACACCCATCAAATCAAAGTCTGTGTGGGTAGAAATTTGGCATCTGTCTCTTAAAAAATTCAAGACTCTGGCCAGGGAGGCAGAAAGGCTAACTACAGATCTTCACTCTCCCTCCTTTCCTCCAAATCCAATCCCTCAGTCTCCACCCCTAAGCTCTGTGGCAGACCATCTGCTGCAGCCTCCCTTCTCTCCCTGCCTCCATCTCCAATGGTTCACACAGATCTCACCCTCCAAATTTCTTTTCCAACTCATTGCTTTATCCAGCCCCCAACTCCCCCAGCCATTCTCCTGAAAATATGCTCAACAAAAGCATAGAAAAAAAATTCCCCAGCCTAAAGAAGGAGATGCTATCAAGGTGCAAGCTTACAGCCCACCAAATAGACTGGACCAAAAAAGAAATTCCCCTGGGCACATAATAACCAAAACATTAAGCACACAGAACAAAGAAAGAATATTAAAAGCTACAAGGAAAAAATCACATACAAGGGCAGACCTATTTGATTAACACCCGACTTCTCATTAGAGACTCTAAAGGCCAGAAGGATCTGGACAGATGTGCTGCAGACTCAGAGACCACAGATACCAACCCAGCTACTACATCAAACAAAATTAAGAAAGGGAAATAGAATAGTTACTGATGAGTGAGGAGGGACTAGAATGAGGGGATCAAGGGGAGAAGGGGGAGGAAGAAGGCAGCAAGAGAGGGAATATGGGGAGAGACAGGTAAAATTAAGGGCCTTTTGAGAGGCAGTATAGAAACCTAATACAGTAGAATCTTCCTAGAATATTCACATGTATGAAAGCCATCTAAATTAAATCACCAAATAATGGGGGATACAGAGCACCACCTGGATATCTCTTATCACCGAATGATGCTTTAAGTATCAGGAATAGGTTACATATAATTGAATTGTGTCCAAAGGAGCCTCATGGGAACCTCCAAACAACTCAGACTGTTGCAAAGACTGTAGGTAGTAACTGACGGCAAGTTACTATTGCTTGAAAACACCTTTACAACTCATTGGACAGGGGAAGTCAATCTGGTGCCTACCTAGTGCCTTTACCCCTACAGACTAGTATTCATGGTATTGGAAGGTACTCTGCGTGCTACCAAAGAAGAAAGATAAGCATCCCTAGAAACACTTTGATCTACAATGGTATCCTGCATGCAAGATAAGCTAATACAATGGTACACAAAGCTTGTGTGAGTAACCAACCAATATCTGATTTGAGTTAAAGTCCACTGAGCAAAATGGAACCCATACCCAACACACTTCTTGGGTAACCAAGAACCTAAGACTAGATAGCTTACGGTCCTAAGAGAAAACCAAATAGTATTTTTCTATGATAAGAACATAGCAATAAAATGACTCCTGATGACATTTTGCTATACTCATAGATCAGTGCCTTGCTCAGTCGGCATTAGAGAAGCTTTCTCCTGCAGTAGATGGAAACAAATACAGAGACCCACAACCAGATAATATGCAGAGAGAGCAAGAGAGACTTTGGAACACTCAGTCCTAAATGGTATGTATCTGTCAAATCCCTCCTCTTAGGGCTCAGGGAACCCAGCAGAAGAGGAAGCAGTAAGAACGTAAGAGCCAGAGGGGATGGAAAAACACCAAAGAAACCATAATCAAAATATATGATGTGAGAATCCACAGGGTTTGATTTGATAAACACATGAACTCACAGAGACTGAGGCAGCATACACAGAGCCCGCAAGGGTCTGCAGAGAAAGGAGAAGTGGACACATGTTCTGTCCTTAACCCAGAAGCTATCTTCAACTGATAACCATTTACAGATGAAAATCTAGTGTTCTCCAAGGAAGTGTTGCTGGGGAAACAAACTGCTCTTAAGGCCAGTAGTAGATGGCTAACAGAAAACAAACTCAATGGCATCTTTGGAGGTTCCTTGTTTCATAATGTCATATCAGAAGTTTTTAATCTTTTTAATTTTAATTTCAGATATAGATATATTGATATATAACTTTTCTATTGTTTTATCCTAAAGGTCCTTTTTGTATATATTATGACTTCCTATTTAGTGTTTCTATGGGACACCTGAGTGTGTGAACAAGTGGATCTCTGCATCCATATCTGTTTCTTTTCCCTTTTGGGGGGCTCTTTTCCTTCTGTTCGTTTTGTTCTATTCTGATTTTGTTCTATCATTTATATTATATTATTATCCCTTAGAATAATGTTTGCTTTCTAATGAGAGACAGAAAGGGAGAAGATCCAATGGAAGGGGAAGTGGGGAGGAACTGGGAGGAGTAGAGGGAGAGGAAACCATAATCTGAATATATTATGTGAGAAAAAATATCCATTCTCAATAACAGGAAAAAGAAACTTTTCCTACAAGACTAGGTCACCGGTTGAATTGGAACTTCATACTATAGTTTGAAAGAGTTGCTCTAATCTATAGAAGAGTAAAGTTCTGTAACAAATTTTAAACTGAGGAAACAATAGTTGGCTTATTTAGCAGTAGCACACAGTAGGCCCTTATTTGAATCCCTGATGCCACATAAAGGAGAAGGAACCACAAAACCAAGCTTTCTTTTAAAATTCCATAATTAAATTTAATACTTTGTATGCTAATCATATAAAATTAATTAATTAACTAAAATAAAAATAAAACAAGTTGCCTGGCACATAAGAGGTCCTCGTGATAGCAGAGGGTAGTTAGTACCAGCAAGGGTAGAAGCTTCAGGATGAGCTAGAAATGAAGGTCTGAGAGTCACTTTTCAGGTATATTCGTCGTGGCTCTGCCTTTGACATGTCAACCATTGTTCTACTGTAAATTTTCTTAACAGTAAATTTTATTTCATGGTGGTCTTCAAAAAAAAAACCCAGCAAAATGGTGGTCAATAAACTGCAATAATGATGGCAAAAAAAAAAAAAGATTGATTATACCCTTGTGGGGTTTAAATGGGAAATATACTCTATAGACTCAGCTGTTCGAATTCTTGGTCCTCACTTACTGTCATTATTTGGAAAGGTCATGGGGAAACCTGGCCAGATGAAGGTCAGTAGGATGGGCTCTGAAAGTTCCCAGCCTCAGCTCTCCTTTGCTTGGCTCTCTCTGCTTCATTCTTGCTGATGTAGATGTGATCCCTCAGCTTTCTGCTGTAGATGCTTGCTGCCATACCTTCCCTGCTGTTATGGACTGTCCCCCTGGAACCATGTGCCAGAATAAACTTTTTTCATAAGTTGCTTTTGGTCACTGTGTTTTTTTTTTCAGAGCAAAAGAAAGGTAACTAATATAGCCCTCAAGGTTGAAAATGATTGACAGACATTGACTCTCCTCTTCTCCCATACAATAGTGTGTTTTTAGTTCCATTTTAGATACGAAATGAACAAAAAGCCACCTGCTACCTATGAGGCAGTGGGACACTGACCCTCCTTGGCCACCATTGTCTATATTGTATTCCCTCCAGGGAGGTGGATAAGGAGTCACAAAAATTAGTATAATTCAAAACAAGTACTGAGATGAGTGTTCAGTGTTTCCTCTTCCAACTAGATTCCCCTTACAGTCCTCCATGTCTTTCTGTTAGCCTTTGCTGCTCTTTCTAGATCCTTTCAGCATTAACTCTCAGTGCCCAAGCAAATTACCTTCACCTGTGGGGCACCTAGGCATCAGGCATCAGCATCTCTGAAAAAAATCAGCACACAAGAGAACCATAGCACCTTAATATATGAAGGAGAGGAGACACAGCACATGTAAAGCAGCCCGGATTTATAATTTCAGCCTTTGCCTAACATTTAAAAAAAAAAATTAAGGAAAGAAAGAAAGAAAGAAAGAAAGAAAGAAAGAAAGAAAGAAAGAAAGAAAGAAAGAAAGAAAGAAAGAAAGAAAGAAAAAGAAAGCATTTTCACAATGTTTGGGAATTCTGTTTTCCTTGAATTTTTTAACTCCACCTTAGTTTTTCTCCCCTGTGGCATACACATTTATTCATATGCATTTGAGTGTTTTAGCTGCTGTCATATTTAAAGGGAAGCAAAACCTGTCTTAAAATAATGGTCTCTGAGCAATCGTTTCCTAGAGTAAACATTACTGAAAGGATTGGCATTCCCTCACCGATGAGCCAAGACTACCATCTAGTGGCAACTACCTTTGAATTGAAAATGTGAAGTGTCAGCTTTAAGTGTCTGGTGAGTTCCAAGACATAGTTGCCTAAAGCAAAATCCATGTGTTTATTGTAAAAGGAGCTTTGTACTTTCAAATTGTGTGAGGAAATATTCCCTAAAATAAATTGTTGTTATTAAGCTGAGCTTCTAAAAGAAAAATCGATTTCTTGGTTCTGTTCAATATTTTGGTTTTGCTTAATTCGGGGGTTAAATGGCTGATAAGATGAAATTGTTGTGATGAAATACATAGTTTGGAGCCGAAGAGATGCCTCAGTGGCTACCAGCACATAATGTTCATGCAAAAGACCCAAGTTGTGTTCCAAGCACCCACATCAGGCAGCTTACAATTGCTTATAACCAGCTCCAAGGGATCCAAGGCCATATCCTGGCCTCCACAAGCACCTACACACACACACACACACACACACACACACACACACACACACACACACACACTTAAAAATAAAACGAAGGGAAGAAATAATATGTTTACATGTACCCAAAGTGAAATATTTAGTGACAAAACCTTAGTGTGTAATGAGTTTAAATGATGACCCTTAAAAAGATGTGTCCACATACCAAGCCCTAAAACTTCTGAGTGTGACCTTTGTGGTAAAGGGGTCTCTATCTGTGTAATTTAGTTAGGAAACTTGAAGCCAGTTCATAGTCTGAATTCAGGGACATGTACCCTTCAAGTGAGACAAGGAGGAGAGAAGACTTGGGAGAAGATGCAAGACTCTTGGTCACATGGACAAAGCAGTAGAGACTAGAAGTGGGAAGGGACAAGGTTTAAGTCTGCCCTGGAGCCTCAGAGCAAACGCCATCCTGCTAGCACCTTGGTTTCAGATTTCTGGCCTACAGAACCTTGAGAGAATAAATTATCACTGTCGTAAGACCTCCAGTTACTGGTAATTCATTATGGAAGACCTCAGAAACAAGCACAATCTATTCTTTCTTTTTCAGCATCCTCATGTTTGGAAATGACTCAGATACTTGCAAGCTTTCAAACAAACACGTGTAAACCTATTGAACTATAATTGACAACAAAAAAATGTTTCATGGTCTACACACTATTTGTGAAGGTATTTGGATGTCAAATGTTTCACTTAACATGTTTTCCACAAAAATAGCTAAAACAGAATGTTATTCAACTAACATTCCCCTTTCTAGGGTTGAAAGTGAAGCAATACGAGTTTTATATGAATATGGGTACATGTAATTAGAATCGCTCAGATGTCAGGTGTAGTCAGGAAAACATCGCAAACTCAATAGGAATGTTCATGAGCTGCCCATGAGATGAGATATTTGGAAGCTATGTGGACACTAAAAGCAACAGTGTCAGTACAATTGAATGGAGGCATTCATAAAAATGTTGTTTGCATCAGCAGATAGTAACTAAATATTTGGGAACTGGAAGGAGGGAAATGTACAAACAATCAAAAGCAGCTAAGTCCTTCCAGGATGTGTGGAATCCACACGTCATATCACAGGTTTGGGTTCTCCAAATAAAGCATAATGGAGTCTGTTTCAAATTATTCAGAGACTTCAGAGTCCACAAGTAACCACAGAAGAGCAATGGATCAGCCAACAGGAGCCTCTGTTGTATGTCTGACATTGTAGGGGCTGTTTGTCCTCTAGGGAAATGGGGTTTCTATGTAATGTAGGATTCAAGTAAAATGGGGGTTCTGTTATGCCCACAAGTAAGTCATGTATTGATAGATGCAATGTATTGATAGAACTTTGGAACTTGAGAGTTTGCAACTGAGTGTCTCTGAACTCCACACCTGATGATGGAGCACCCTGATGTGCCCAAGGGTTAGGTTCTCATAACTTCCACAATAAACATACCCACCTATGATATTACATGAACTTATAAGTTACCTGGGAACACAGAGTGCCTAGACAAAGAATGCACATGGAGGGGAGATTACTGCCTTTATTGAATTCACTCCATATCTCTAATTCACCTAATTTTTAGCATTTTAGACACAAGAAGAAAAGAGAACAAGACTTGCTCTGACAGTGATGGCTTTCACTGGTGACGGTGACATAGCTTGGTGGAAGGCCCGCCTAGCATACCAGAGGCCCTAGGTTTGATCCCTGTCACTGCCTGTAATCCTAGCCACACCAGATGTGGAAGCTAGAGGTTCAGGGCTTCAATCTCATCCTCCACCTCAACCAGCTGGAGGCCAGCTGGACGGCATTAGACTCCGTCTCAACATAACAATAGTTGGATTGTTTCTGATAGCAATGGCTCTGATTTTTTAAATTCATGGAAGCAAAGTTGCTTCTTCTCCCTCAAGAGCTGCTATGGCTTGGTTCACAAATGTCCTCCACTATTTCTAGGTAGAAGACACTATCATAACTGGTGACACATTGAGTATGGGGAAATGTCAGGAGGATCCTAGTGGGAAAAATAAGTAATTGGTTTGGAATGTTTTTATTATGGTAATTTTGTTTTTAATTTGGATTTAGGTTGGGCTTGGGTGGCTTTTCGTGGTGCTGGGGTTGAATCCAGGACCTTGACAATGTTAAGCAAGTGCTCTGCCACTGTGTTACTTCATAGCCCAAAAGCAAGTCACTGGGAGATGCATGTCCTTTAACGGTATGTTGGGACCTTGGACTGACTCTGAGTATCTGTCTCCTTGACTTCTTCCTCCCTGTTTCTCAACTCTAATGAGTTCAGCAGCCTTCCCTGCTCATGATGTTCCACAGACCCAGAAGTGACACAGGCCAGTGGCCATGGACAGAAATCTCTGAACCTGTATGTCAAAATCAGCCTTTCCTCCTGCCTAGCTGACCATCTCACAAGTCTTGTTACATTGATGGAAATCTAACACAGCCATGAAGCCAGCCAAAGAATCCTCAGACTATGTGAAGAATCTGCCCCCAAAGTCATATAACCAATAAAGAAAGCCTTCTTGTGCACAGCCTGTGATGCCTCCTGGTTAATGGGGGAATGCTGCCTAATAAGGGCCTCAAGTAAGACTCTCTTTAATGAACTGATCACTAGCCAAGTGCCTCCCTAATCCCATTCCAGCTGACTTCACTGGATATTCATAAATGACTAGAACTTGTCTCTTCATCCTTTCAACTATAACACTCAGCATTGTGATAATCTGTAACAAGATGCAAAATAAATATTTATAGATGAACAGATAGAAGGTATAAGAAAAGGGTGAAGAGTTTGTGAGGGGGGACAACAAGGAACATTTTGGAAGTGTTTTCCATTGACATATTTAAGAATCACTCACTGGTAAGTATCTCAACCATGCTGATCTATAAAATACTTAAAGGATACCAGGGCTCAACAAATACAAACTACTTATAGTTTGAGCTTCAAATGAGCTCTTGGTAACCAGATGCTAATCAAAAAGATAATCTAATTCAGGACTTTTTAATGTTCAGACATGTGATGAAAATTAATCATACTCAAGTAATAGTGAAGATTTGGCCTGAGAGTGATGGAAATAAGAGAAATGTGAGCTGGGAAGAAATGAGTAGCACTTTGCTGAAAGGTTTATTGGTGGTTTGCTTGTATATTAAAACCAATCATGAACACACTTCAATCTCAATTTTAGTGACTGAAGTTTTCTTAGGGTTATTTAATTTACTTATTTTTTTTTTCATCCTGAGTTTTCTTGGTGGCACCTAAGTATTTCTGAGGCCATTAACTGGTCTCTCTGACAGCCTCTAGGGCCAAAAAATCTCTTTCTCCTAGTAGACATGAGAAGCTGCCAAACTGCCTTAGATCTTAGATAATGAGATGTTCTTGTTTCATGCTCCTCTTGCAAAAAAAATCACCCATGGCAATCTGAAGGCACTAGCCCTGCACCCATGGCCATCCTCACTGTTGAGTGCCTACTGTATCCCTGTTCTGGCCTCACTGTTGAGTGCCTACTGTGTGCCTCACTGTTGAATGCTCACTGTTCCCCGGTTCTGAAGAGACAATGTATGGGCAAGATACAAGCAATGATGTGCACAGGGAAATCAGCAAAGGTTTCAAAATGATTTTATAAAGAAAAAGAAATAAACTTAGATGCATAAGAATCCCACTGTATGACATCATGAAATTTCCAGCCAAAGGAATAGAACTGGAAAAAAAATCATCCTGAGTGAGGTAACCCAAACTCAGAAAGACAAACATGGTATATACTCACTTATAAGTGGCTATTAGCTGTAAAGTAAAAGATAATCATGCTACTATCCACAGACCCAGAGAGGCTAAGTAACAAGGAGGGAGGGCTCAAGGGGGGACACAAGGATCTCCCTGGGAAAGGGAAATAGATTTCAATGGTAGACTGGCAGAAGATAGAGTTGGGAATAGGAGGGATCAGGTAGAGGAAGGTGGAGGTAGAAAATATTGGGAAAAACCACTGGAATTTCAGGGCATTTCGAGGTGAAATGAAAACCAAATGCAATGGAAACTCCATGGGATCTACAAGAGTAACCCTAGAAAAGACTCCTAGTAATGAGGGACTTGGAACCTGAACCAGACATCTTCTGTAACCAGGCAAGCCCTCAAATAGAGGGATTGGGACACCAACCCAGACACAAAATCTTTGACCCACAGTTTGTCCTGCCTGCAACTCTGAGACCAGAGCCTAGCATAATTGTCATCAAACAGACCAGAGAGACTTCATCCAGCAGCTGATGGGAACCACTGCAGAGCCCCACAGCCAAATATTAGGTGGAGCCTGGAAAATCCTGCTGAGGAGGGGTAGGAAGGGTCAGAGGAACTAGAGGAGTCAGAAACACCATGAGAACACAGCCCCAGGACTCAAGGGGGCTCTACAGGGAGCCTGTAGAGGTCTGACCTAAGTCCTCTGCATCTATGTTATGGCTGAGTAGCTTGGTGTTCTTGTGGAATTCCTAACAGTGGGAGTGGGGATGGTCACTGACTCTTTAGCCTACTTGTGGGACACTTTTCCTCCTATTGGGTTGCTTCATCCAGCCTTGATGTGATGGTATGTGCCTGGTCTTATTGTAGCTTGTTATGCTTTGTGTGGTTGATGTTCCTGGGAGGCCTGCTCTTTCTGAGGGGAGCTGGAGAGGGAGTGGATCTGGGGGAGAAGGGATGTGGGGGAAAAGGCAGGGGAGGGGAGGGAGGGGAGACTGCTGTTGGGATGTAATATATGAGAAGAATTTAAAAAAAAAAAGAATCCGTTGTAAATGTTGAAGTGTGGAGGGAAATAATAAACCAAAAGCTTGCAATAGACATAAGAGGATTAATCTTAACTTCACAATAAGTTTTAAAAAAGGCCCATTTTTTAAAAAAAAGTAAATGAACATGTATACAACAAATAGACATTCCCAGTGGTTTCCTGCAGAAAAAACAAGGGTTTCTGGAATGCATGTGCTCAATGGACCTACTAAAAAGCTTAACAGTACAAAGAGTCCCTAGTTTATAATGTTTTGACATGCAATTTATCTTTTATGGTAGTATGAATGTGGCATGCATTTAATGGACAATATAATTGAAATTTCTGTTTTGATTTTGTTTCCCAGCCTAGCAATGTATAGCATGATCCTCTGTTGATGCTTGGTGTGAGGAAAAACAACAGATTCTTCGCAATCTGCTGTGTTGCCGGTATCTTTGGTATTGTTATGTTTCCATATGCCATCCTGTCTACAAAGTACCCATCTGTGGTTTCTACTTCTGGCATATTAAACACATTTTCAGCTTCCTATGAATTTATCAGGAAGCCACTCCATTATAAACCAAGGAATCTCTGTATTTGAAATTGATACTGGCTGTCAAGAGCTAGCCTATTCTAAGGATCCTTCAACAAAGCAAGTGGCCCGGTTTTGCAGAAGGCTTCGCTTGGGTTCTTTCCTCATGGTTCATCAGTTATCAACTGCCCTCTGTCCAGGCTTCTCTGTCTATGTAGTACAGAAGGGTATTTGAACATGGTGTTTGAAATCACTGCCCTCCTGCCTTTTGATCTCTTTTGGATAAACTGCAAAGCAATTACCATAAATAGAGTGGCAGGCAAGTACAGAACCTACTATAGTTCGGGTGTGTTTGAGTGTATCCCCCAGGATCCATGTGTTGGAAGCCTGGCCCCAGTGTTGCAAGGCCAAGAAATGGCAGGACCTTGAAGGGTGGAGACTGGTGGGAGTTAGCTGGCAAGGTCTTAGGCACTGTCCTCAGTGAGATTAAGGTTGCTCTCCAGTGACATTTAATTATCTCCTGAGAGGAAGTTATTACAAATGAGTGAGCCTGACTCCATAGTCCCTTACTCTCCTCCTCACTGTCCAGCTTCTGTCTTGCCATAAGATCTCTCCTTTTCTCCCAGACATCACCATGATGAGACATACACAGAGGGGCTTTACCCAAGCAAGCTCCATGCTGTTGCTGTTGCCTCCAAAACTGTGAGTGAAGTAAATTCCTTTTCCTTTGTGTTTTGTATGGAGGTTTGGGGAAAGTGTGTGTGTGTGTGTGTGTGTGTGTGTGTGTGTGTGTGTGTGTGTGTGTGTGTGTGTGTGTGTGTCTGTGTCTGTGTGTGTGTCTGTGTGTGTGTCTGTGTGTGCCTGACACGTGCAAAGGAATGTCAGAAGTCAGCTTTATGTGCCTTTCCTTGAGAGTCATCCATCTTGGTTTTTTTTTTTTTTTTTTTTTTTTTTTGGTTTTTCGAGACAAGGTTTCTCTGTGTAGCTTTGCGCCTTTCCTGGAGCTCACTTGGTAGCCCAGGCTGGCCTCGAACTCACAGAGATCCGCCTGGCTCTGCCTCCCGAGTGCTGGGATTAAAGGCGTGCGCCACCACCGCCCAGCTCCATCTTGGTTTTTAAGACAAGGTCTCTCCCTGAAACCTGAGGTTTCTAACTTGGCTAGGCTACTTGGCCATCAAGCCCCAAAGATCCACCTATCTCCATCTCCCCAGCACTGAAATTATAAGCATATACCACTTCTCCCCCACTTTTTACATGGGTTCTGAGAGTTGAATTCGGGTCCTCTTCCTTGTGAAGCTAGCCCTTTACTGACTGAGCCACCCTCCCAGCCCCATAAGATTCTCATTCTTTAGAAATACTTAACCTCCAGCATTTTGTCATAGCAATATTTCTGTGTCTTTCACATGGAAGCACTGTGGGTTTGGACAATTTAACCCACAGTCTGAATCTCACTTTCCAGTTCAATAACATAGAGATAGTAAAATTACCCACCTCTTGAGCCGCTGGGAGGATAACAGGAGATAACTGTGTTCAGCAGTCCTCACATACTACAGTAAGATGGTAACAGCTGAATGTGTGACTGTATTTTGTTATCATTGTTCTATTTATCAGCAGTGAAGCATGGAACTCTACAGCCTGAGTAGAAACCAAACTAAGGGGTCTCCAGCCATTTGCTTTGTTGTTGTTCTTGTTGTTGTTGTTTATTTGTTTTTCCTATTGATCGCTGTCCCCTTTGACAACCTGGTAGGGGGCGGGGAATGATAGTAACAGAGTTGTCAATCATCGGAGACTAATTGAACTCATGGTCATGGTTACATTAGGGACAGTCCCACTAGTATCAGACACAGTAGTAACTGCAGTGTAGCTAATGATTTCTGGATGGTGATGGCACATCTAAGAACTTAGATGACAAGATACAGACTCTCATCACAGATTACTTCTGTGTTTATCTGTCTCTGTGGTGACCTCCCTCACTGACTTCTCATTCATAAAACTGTGTAGACACAGGGCTCATGGTTTCTTGAAAACTATGAAAGTCATTACTTGAAACATTTCCTTTTGAAAAGAAGAAGAAGAGGAGGAGGAGGAAGAAGAAGAGGAGAAGAAGAAGAAGAAGAAGAAGAAGAAGAAGAAGAAGAAGAAGAAGAAGAAGAAGAAGAAGAAGAAGAAGAAGAAGAAGAAGAAGAAACCCTTGCAGTATTTTGATAACCAAACTAGCGTTTCATTCCTGAAGGTTTGGAAAGGCCCCAGGAGATTTTCAAAACTGCTCTCTGTGTGAGTATTCTTTATTTAGCTTCTCATTTCTCTGCCTGAATCTTTACTTATACGAAACTATCTTGATCACGTAATAGTAACCAGGTATACTACTTTACATGGCCATATTTAGAATATTTTTTTTTATGATCTTGATTTCCTGGTGTTCTGTGTGATGCAGTAATGGAAAGCCCAGCTTTGAACAGAGAGATGGGCACATTTTATTTCCCCAAGTAATAGTGATAGTAATGGCATTGTTCACTTCCCTTGTAAGCTCCAGCATGTACTTCAACACTTGACTCTGCTTTGTCTGTTTAAAGCACACTGTGTTGCAGGATCCGAGATGCATTTTCCAAGGCAGGACAACTCCTACTGGCTGCACCCAATGGACCAGACCTACAATAGATGGGGAAATTAAACCCACACTGCTAAGGGATTCTCTTGCTTCCAAGACAGCCTTTTTGTTTTGAAAGTGCAGCACCTAAAAACTCACCAGCTTGATTCATTCTATGCTGACACACAGGCGAGCACAAACTACGTAATTCTAGATCTCTTAGTATCCTGAAAACCAACCCAGCCACTATAAGGTCCAGTAAAAAACAAAATCTAATACAATATTTACAATGAAGTGCAGGCGGGACATCAAATCTCCCTGTTCAGAGTGTTCCCAGATCATGCACTGTGTCTATCTTCATTTTTTCTGGTCTTGACCTGAATCCTCTATAATAATATAATAGTAAGTGTATACGCTGATGGTCATCTATGTTCATATATATGTATAATATGAATATGTCATTAGTATATAAACAAGTGTCTATGCAATCATTCCACACCCCCAGGGTCCCCAAGGTATACTAAAATCCTTCAATGCTCAAGCCCCTTCTCTATAGCATAGTATTTATTTTGTATATGCATTGTACATATTTTAGATGACTTAGAATATCTTATACACTGTAGATGCTGTCTACATAGATGAATTTTTTAAGGAATAGTGGCAAGAACCTATATAAATACAAACCAATAGAATAATAATTTTGTCTTGTTTTGCTTTGGTTTTCTATGTAGGTCTCATTATGAACCCCCAGCTGGCCTGGAACTCATTATATAGACCAGCTTGGCCCTGAACTCAGCGAGATCTGCCAGTCTCTGCCTCCTGAGTGCTGGGATTATTGTGCCACCACACCTGACTAATTTTAACTGAGAAAATAACATGAAACTTGAATTTCAGTGTTCATGAATAAAACTTGATACCTGTTCAAAACCAAGTCTGTACACATTCAATCAGATGCAATTTTATGCAAAGAATTTCCTGCATTTGGTTTAATCTGCAGATACAGAATAAAAATATGTGAATACAATGAATGGAATATATATATATATATATATATATCATAAACCTATGTGCATACATGTACCTATAAGTACCTATATGCTATACATGTATGAATGTATCTATATAGATAATACATTTATATTTGTAATGTTTGTTTACATATAGTAATGTGATTTATGTTATATATGGAATAGGTGTTTATATGTGACATGTCTTATATATGTTATATGTAATGTGTAGTATGATTTCTTTTTATTTTTTATTGATAAAAACTTATTTTCATACAGTATCTCTGATCACAGTTTCCCCTCCCTCATCTCCTCCCAGATCCTCCCATCTTCTCACCTTTCCAATTTCATAACTTCTTTCTCTCTCAAGAAAACAGAGGTAAATAAAAAAATGAACAAGGATAAAAACAAAATGAACAAATTAACAAACAAAAAAGAAAAGAAAGAAAAAAATTAAACAAAGGTAGAACATGAGAAATGCAGACACTCATACATACACACACACATAGACACAAACCCATAAAAACAAAATATCAGAAACTGTAATATACAAGCAAAAGATGAGTAATGTTTTAAAAAAATGCTTTGGGAAAATGGGAACAAAAAAATCTCCAAAATACTCTGTTTTCTTTTTGTGTTGGCCATCTACCCCTGGGCATGGGCCTTGCCCTTAAGTACAGCTTATATACCCAGGGAGACTCCCTTAGAAAACTTTTTTTTTTCTTTTTGAGTGGTTATCAGTTGGAGATAGCTTCTTGGTTGGGGGTCGATGCTCATGTCAACTTTCTCCATCTCAACACTGGGACCCCTATTTGGTTTGTACCTACGTAGGCCCTGTGCATGCTGTCACAGTCTGTGTTAGTTCATATGTCCATAAGTCCTGTCTAGAAAACATTCTTTCTTTAGTACCATCCATCCCCTCTGGATTTCAGAATCTTTCTCCCTCTTCTGCATAGTTCCCTCAGCCCTGAGGGGAGGTGTTTGCTGAAGACATCTCCTTTGGGGCTGAGTGCTCCAAGGTCTCTCACTCTCTGTATAGTGTCTAGTTGTGGGTCTTTGTATTTGTTCCCATCTACTGCATGAGGAAGCTTCTCTGATGATGGCTGATTAAGACGCTGATCTATTGACATAGCAGAATGTCATTAGGAGTTATTTTATTACTGTGTTCAGTTAACATAAAAGTAGTATTTTGTTTCTCTTAGGCCCGTGGACTATCTGGCCTGATTCTTGGCCACCCAAGCAGTGTTGGGCATGGGTTTCATTTCACGGAGTCGGCCTTAAATCCAATTAAATAGTAGTTGGTGACTCCCATAACCTTTGTGTCACTGCTATAGCAGGGAGTCATACATGGGTCATCTTGGTAAATTGAAAAGTTTGTAGCAGGGTTGGTATTTACCTTTCTCCTCTGGAAGTGTCCACAATCCTTCCCAGTACCAGGAACACTAGTCAGTAGGGGAGAAGGCTCTAGGTAGGCACCAGATAGACTTCTCTGTGTTCAATGAGCTCTGTCAATGTTCTCTTCAGCAATAGGGCCTAAACATCAGTTTATGGAGAACAACCGACAGCCTTGGCAATAGCATGAGTTGTTTTGGAGTTTCCATGGGGCCCCTTTGGCCAACAATATAGTATGTTTTCTATGTATAATATGCATATGTATTTATCATAAGTTTGAATATGTATACACACACACACACACACACACACACACACACACACACACACACACGCTTGAACTTCTGACCTTCCTGACTCCATTCCCAAGTGCAAGATTTCAGGCATGGGCTGAATATATGGTGCCTGGGATGTAAGCCCAAACCTTTGGTGCATGCTAAGGCAGCACTATAACACCTGGGCTACACCCCCAGCTCAATAGTAGAGGATTGTGAGACCTCTAAAAGTTGAGGAAAAGTCCTAAATAATCTCTGACTTCCATAGTAACACTTCAACATGCAAATTTCCCTCCACAGGCTCACACACACACACACACACACACACACACACACACACACACACACCAAGCAAATAAATAAAAATTTAAGTCACCAAATTATACATGTATGTATGCTATTGTTATCATTATTATTCAGACACAAATGTGACTGCCTGCCCTTGTTGTGGGGTGTCCACAAGAGAAGACCATTAAGACATGGATTTAAGCCAATAGAAAGTCTTTATTAGCCAATTGGCAACTACACTGGGTGTTCAGGATCCCAGTGTAGCACTAAGCCTTTCTCAGGGTAAGCTTTCCAGCACAAAAGCTATGTTCTGGGTTGACATACTTCAGTTAACAAGGACAGTTAGCCAGAAGCCGAACTACAGAAGCCAAAAAACAAAGTTAGTACATTTAGAGACTTTCCCAGAACTATGGGCTTTGATGGATTAAGTTTGGCAGGTGGTGCTGTCTACGTGCTGAGTTTTACAGCCTGAATGGTAGTTCCATCATGGAGTCAGTTGTGCTAAGGTCTGGAGACCTGTTACACCTTGAACCCATGCTACTCTAGGGCATGGACTATTATCTTTCCCCTCATCCCTTCCCTCAGTGCTTCAATCTATATTGAAAACACTTTCATAATTAGTCCCACCTCTGCCCATACTGACTTGTCCTGAAATTCTTCTCTGCAGGGAAATAGGTCCTGCAGATGGGTTTCTCCACACTGCTACAACATTGAGCTGCATCTCCAGTTGTCACTGACAATAGCATTTAAGTTTAAGTAGAGATGCACTGTTTAAAAACAAAAAGCACAAAACAAGGCTTGAACATTTTGTAACTCGAAATAAAGATAAGAACAGCCAGATACTTTTTTTAAATCTGTCAGCAGAGTAATTCCAGTAATCAGCCTGAATATATCATGCAATGAAATGCTAAGACTGTTTTTAAAGGTAACACGTACCCCATTACGATGATCTATTATCCTGTGGTGAAAAGACCATGGTGCTTAGTAGGCCAATGGGTCACAAGCAAAATACAAAATGTTGTATTACTCAGAACACTTGGAAACATGGGAAGAACAACCCTGCTTCCTTTTTCAAGTGTGACACATGACAGAGGCACATGCCCTCCATCCTCGTACATTTAATAGGAAACGGGTTAGAATTAAGCCAAAATTCATTGAATGCCAAGTACACAAAGACCCCATCTGGCACTAATTTACCATTTGTAGCTCATGTTTCTCAGAGAACCTTGACAGCTTAGATACACAGAGAGCTGGGTTGTTCTGTGTATAGAATCCCTGGCCTTGTTTGTGAAACCCCTTACAGATTTAAGCTAGATTGAGACCTGGTTATCTGTTTTAACAAAATATTTTTCTCATTGCAATACTATAAAATACTTTCTCATTGTCTCTGCCTTACAGAAGCACTAAAATTTAAACAATTTGTCAGGGACCTCCAAAGATGCATGGCCAAGCTGGATGTTCACTGTCAAGTATATGGTCTCCAAAGCTAATGTTATCACTGAGTCAGGCCACAACTCCACAAGACACCTTTCACATTTCAATGTTTCTCTACCAACAATAAGAGCCTCAGCTGGGCATGTTGGCATGTACTTCTATCACGTGTCACACCTGTAGTCCCAGTACTCAGGAAGCAGAGACAGGGAAGATCACTGCAAGTTTGAGGCCAGTATGATCTACATAACTAGTACCAAGCTAACCTGGACTACACAAAGAGATCATGTCTTTAAAAAAGAAGTAGAAGAGAAGGAAGAGAGAAAAAAGTTTCAATCCCCAGTTCATAGCATACTAGCTCTCCTCTATGCTTTTTCCCTTCCTGCATCCTGTTCCCCCAAACCAGCATGGCCTCTTCAATTACTTTACTGGTTGGTGTCTAGTTCCATGGCTATTACTGTGGTAAAGCACCTTAACAAAACAACTTTGAGTGGAAAGGGGTGTGCTTGGCTTACAGTTCCAGGTGACATTTTAGGAAAATCAAGGCAGGAACTTGAAACAATTAGTCACATACTGTCAAGAACAGAGAGAAAAGAATGCATGCATGCTTGTGTTCAGCTGCTTTTCTCAGTCATATACTGCTTAAGACCTCATCTATGAAATAATGAGGCTCACATTCTGGGTGACTCTTCTCACCTCATTTAATCCAGCTAAGGAAAATCCCTCACAGAGAGGCCCTCAGGCCAACCTGGTCTAGGAATTCCTTCTTTGAGACTCTTCCCTGGTGGCATTAGATTGAGTTAGCAATTAAAATCATCACAGTATATTATAATTTTCTCAGTAGCTCAAGCGCAACAGTGAACTAATGGATGCCATGTTCTATTTGCTAGCTGCTTTCAGCCATATCTCCTTAAAGTACACAAAGTTGTTTCAAACCAAAATATTTGGGAATCGTAATTAGCCATAACTCATCGAGGCAACTTGTCAAGAGCTTGAAGGCTGCTGCTGGCTGAACTGTTTCTCAAACAAAACAAAGAGTCTGGGGACAGGAATCTCTCAGCTGGGTAATATCACCACAGATACTTCTGCTTGGCTTTACATTCTCTTGTTTAGAAGTTCTGCTTCCTTATCTCTGAAGCGCATGTATTTATAGGTGCTGTGTGCTTCTGAAGCATGCCACTGTGAGGAATGAAGTGGCACTTAAGCAAAACTTTGACAGAAAGTTGAAATTGAGGCTGTCCAAGAACTCAACAGTACATAGTGTTTCAGCCCACTCTCCAGCGGTTTGGTGAGCTCTTGCCTCTTGGTTGTTTCTGAGTGTACACATCACTATGTACTGAGGCGTCGTGTCTGTTTTCCCAAAATCCAGAAGCATGAGTCAGCTATTCAGCTATGATCTACAAATTTGGTAAAGTACTGTGTCATGGAATCCAAGGCCCATTTCCAGGAATCACTTCTCCAGGGCCCCCAGACTCACGGTCACAGCCAGAGCGGAGTACAAGCCCCTGAATTTCTCCACATTGACTTTCTGGGGAAATGTCAGGGATCCTGTGCGATCATTTACTCAGTGTGGAGGTGCAAAGCCACAGCTTGATGAATGTAGTATGATAGTTAATATAAAATGTTAAATGCCATATGGAACAGGACCGTAATTTAACAATATCCTTGCTTAGTTAATAAAGGTACTTTATCTTCCCCCTGTACTTGTTTTATATCTCACTGCACAAAGCTATGGAGTTTACAGCTTCATACTAAAATGTAAGAAGATGTTTAGAAACATCTTCGCAGTCAAATGACAATATCCTTTTAACTCAGGGAACCTGATGGGGAAATGATGCAGGAGATTGTCACAGATTAAAAATTATGTACCCCAAAAACTGTATACTTAAGTCCTAACCTCCATTAACTCACAATACAAGCTTATTTTAAAGTGTTGGGTCCGGGTAATCATACTTAAGATGAGGTTGTTCTAGAGCGGGATGGACCCTTGAATAATATGACTGGTGGTCATATAAAAGGGGGAGAGATGTTGGGGGACGTTGCTCAATGGTAGACTACTTGTCTGACACAAACGGCGCTCTGGCTTCAATCCTCAGGACTACAAAAACTTTTTTAATTTAATAAAATTTCAAAAAAAATGGGGGAAATTTAGAAACAGACATGGACAAGCACAGAAGACAGTAGGTGAAAACAGGCAGAAATGTAATTTACTGCTATTACATGAAGGAAGATGATTTTTAATTAGCCTTACGTCCTATGACCTCACTGAACTTGCTATGCGCTTTTGTGATTGTGCAAAAGATGCTTTAGGAATGTAGATAACCACAGCGCTTATGATTGAGGCATCTTTATATCTTCCTTTCTGATCTTGATATTTTAACAAGAAGCATTTTAATGATTCAAATTAAAATGTTTTTAACTAAGAGAATGGTTTATTAATTTTCATGTGAGATAACTCATTTTTTTCAATACACTCAAGAACACCAAACTAAAACTTTTTGAATTTTACAAATTAATGTGCAAAGGATTGGGTTTCATTACAAGACTTTCATACACGATTTGTTTGTGTTCTCTTCCACTGTCTACTTCATCGTTCCCTGACCTCATTTTACCCTTCTACTCTGAGCAGCCTCTTCTGTCTCCACATTACTTGTGTTGTATTGCTCTCTTCTCCCATTCTACAATATCTCTTTTTCCTCTCACAATCCCTTTTCATGACCTCTCGCATGCACATACATATATCCATTAAGAGTTAATATCCACAAGTTAGAGAGAATATGTAATATTTGTCTGAGTCTGTTACTTTACTTAATGTAATGCTTTTCAAATCCATCCATTTTCATGTTCTATACATATTTACATAAACTTAAATTTCATTGTGTGCGTCAGCAACATGGCTTCACCGGATGATGCTTGCCTCCTGACCTGACTGACCTGAGTTCAATCCTCAGAACTCACATAATAGAAGGAGCAATTTGACTCCTTCAAATTGTCCTCTAACCTCTATATATGTGCTGTGGCATGTACATATACACAAGCACACATACATAAGCAATTAATTAATTAAATTTAAATTCTACCATGTATATAAAACACACTTTCAAGACAGGATATCATCATGTACCCCAAACCACTCTGAGGCAACCCTCTTAACTCAGAATTGCTAGGATCACAGATGTGAGTCACCATGCCCAGCTACAATTAAAACATGCTTTGCATTCAGCAAATTCTATCTAATTCTCTTGCTAGTTTTTGTTTAAAGAGTGGTGGTAGAGCAGAATAAGATTTTATTTTTGAAGAATTGTGCTAGAGGAATTCACAGTAACATTTTGGAGTCAACTGCTGTGGGATGGTCTGTATGTTAAATTGCTCTGCTTGATCAATAAATAAAACACTGATTGGCCAGTGGCCAGGCAGGAAGTATAGGCGGGACTAACAGAGAGGAGAATTGAGGGAACAGGAAGGCGTAGGAAGACACTGCCAGACACCACCATGACAAGTATGAAGACACCGGTAAGCCACGAGGCAAAGTATAGATTTATAGAAATGGATTAATTTAAGATGTAAGAACTAGATAGCTAGAAGTCTGAACCATTAGTCCAAACAGTTTAAATAATATAATCGTCTGTGTGTTTATTTTATAAGTGGGCTGTCAGATTGCCAGGCTTGGTGAGACCTGGAGAGAAGATCTCCAGCTACACAGTCAACCTACACAATGTATCTTTAAAAGATGGGTAGAATTGTTGAAGAAAATCTTTTTGGATATAAAATGTCTAAACTAGCCTTTGAAGAAAGTTTGATGTGGTTAAGTTAGGAGAGATACAGGACCAGAGCAAGGACAGGCACAAAGGTAGAGATGACCAAAGCATGGGACAAGTATGCACAGATAAAAGTTTCATGAGAAATACTGACAGCTAATAACATAGTGTCCCAAACAGCCAAAAACTGGCTTCATGCTCTGCTTTAAGGTTTTTACATAGTCAAGTGTCACAAGAAAAAACATTCCAAGATCACAAAGAGTCCGTGACCTCTGAAAGAAGATAGCCCAAACTGGTGGGTGCATGTGAAGGCTGGACAGTTTTCCCACCTATGAACACTTTGTGGTTTTGTTTGGTTGAGCTTGTTTACATAGCCAAAGAGATGTCCTTGAAGTCATACTGATAATTTCATTTAAATGCCACAACTGCAAGACCTCATCATATCATATGTTACAAAAATTACTTAATACATGTCAAATACACTTTTAATATTCTTAACTCAGTGTAAGTCTTGCTGTGTGTATTAAATTGTTATTGAATAGCAACAGAAAAGAACTTGAATTCTAATAGTTTGATGATTCGGTATATTTTTGCTGCAAACTCATCAGGAAGCTGTTAAAGCATATAATACACAAGAGGTTGGATCTACCATGAGTGCTACTAAAAGGGAGTTTCAGCTTTAAAATACTCTGGGGTGGTGGGGACTAAAAAAAAAATACTCTGAGAATGCTTTCAAAGAATGAGTGGTATTAGATCCGAGCCTTATAGGATTAACAACAACAATCTGGTTATGCCGCCTTGAATCTTATCATTACTTTGGTCTTTCACATGATTCAGCTGCCTATCACTGCAAATGGAGACACATGAGTCTTCTCCACTATTTTCTCAAATCCATACTCATGCCTCAATCTGAGAGAATTAGCCTGGGAGGTTGCTAAGGAGGCTCAAGTGAATAATGCAAAGTGTTAGCATTTCTGCCCTACAAGGCTGGACAGAACATAGAGGAACAGTGTTGTGATAGTCTCCTTTCAAAAACTCTGTTTAGCCCCTTTCTATGCTCCACATTCTGCCGGTCCTTCTTTTAATCGTATCTGCTGCCTCATGGAAACCAGTAAGCCCCACAGCTCATCTTCTGGAGAGCCATTTGTCCAGAGTCCAAATAACATTGTGTAAGCCGTTGTGGGTGGAAAGGTGGAAGAGTACTCATGTGGAGACATTTTCACTAAACCCAAGATTAATCCCCTTACATGAAAAGAATAGGTTACGCAATACATACCAAAGAGTGTTCCAGTGAACAAGCCAAGAACAAACAAAACATCCAGGCGTGTGTACAGTACTTCATGAAATTCCAACTCAAGGGGAATCCACGGAGTGAGCAGAGATTTGAAAAAGGATTCTCTGGAGGAACTTTACTCCAGACCCTGCAAGTACATCTCTTCTCTAGATGTACTCGACTGCATGTGCCTGACTCTGTGTGCTGACTCCCTCATGAGAATTACTTGGGAGTTAGTGCCATTGTTTGGTGAATCTTTGATTCTCTGGTATGTAATATGAGATCAACTACATAGGAGGATTTCCATTAACAAATAGAAAGCTACGATGAAGACTGAAAAGTATCTTTCACATCTTTCGCTGGCTACTTAATGTTCTCATGTATACACTGTTTGGTTACTTCAAACACCACATATCTTATTTAGGAAGAAATTCTGTGGAGATAAAAACAGCAGAAAGATAGAACTAGAGATTTGGGGAAATTAGTCCACAAGTATTTATCGTCTAGCTAAAGATATTAATGGTATTGGATCACTGTAGATATTAAAGCTTGTAAACACTTGATGCTACTGAATGATAATATAAGGGAAATCCCAGGTTTATCTCATATTTACGTACATGTGTCTCTACATACTAATTAATGCCTAAAGCATTAATGAAGAACTCTTGTATAACATTAGAGAAACCAGCCTTAATATTATACATCCCAGGGGCTCAGGAGAGAGAACTACTAATGGCAAGGACTATTTTCAGGAAATAGAATCTAAGTACACCGAGCTCTATAGTCACTTGCTTTAATTCCTCTGGCATAACATCCTATATACACAGCTTCAGTTCTGTTCTCATGTCTAGCTCCTTTCTTGCCTGATTTCTCTCTGTTTATCTACTGCTCCCCCTTAAGTTCTATCTTTTTTTTTTATTATTTTTTAAGATGTATTTATTTATTATGTATACAGTGTTCTGCCTGCATGGATGCTTGCACTCCAGAAGAGGGCACCAGATCTCATTATAGATGGTTGTAGCCATCATGTGGTTGCTGGGAAATGAACTCATGACCTCTGGAAGAACAGCCAGTGCTCTTAACCTCTGAGTCACCTCTCCAGCCCTTAAGTTCTATCTTAATTCTCTCATCTGAATTCTGCCTCACCTAGGTCCGTTTTACCTTGTTCTTATCCAGCGAGGACTTTCCCATCTGACTCTTCCTCATCTTCCATCTCGTTCCTCTAGTCCTCTCTTTTTGCCCTTCAATCTAGTTCTTCCCCATCTCAGTTTGTTCCTCTCAAGTTCTTACCCATCCATTTTTTCCATTCTCTTTTCTCTTCTCTGTCCTTCACATGCCCTGGAAGTCCCGGAATAAAAAGGGAGGGTCCGAGCTAAATTGTGTAAAGCTATTTACTTAACATCCACCTCACCTAGGTGGTGTCTCCTTGTGGAATTTACCTTAAGTCAGGAGACTTGTATGTGGCCTGCTATCACTGTTAGTCATTGAAAGTTGGGCGCCCACCTGAGTGGTGTCTCCTGTTAGTCCTTGAAAGTGGCTAAGGGAGATATCTGATTCCAGAGAAAGCCTTTCCTGAGGCTGTTCTCCAAATGCCTGGAATGTGTATGTCCAGAGAGTGATCAGTCCACACTGTTAGCCCTTCTAAAGGAAAAGTCAATTGGGAAAACTATGAAGGCACACATGATTTTCATAACAGAAGACAGTTGATATATAACAAGCCAAATAACACCAAAAATTCCTTGGAATTTGGCTTCCTCTGGAGAAAATCCTTGATCCCTCCAGGTAGTGACTTTGCCATAACCAGCTGAGTTTTTATGATATATTCCTGCGGCCTGCATCAAAGCACACTTTGTATGTGTCTGTTGAGGATGTTTTGAGACAATTAACTGATGAGGAAAGATCTGCCCTAAATGTAGGTGCATCATCCTGTGGGTTGGAGGCAGGGGTTAGATAAAAAGGGGAAAGAGAGGGAATCGGCTGAGTGCTAGCATTCCCCTTTGTTTCCTAATCTGTCCAGATGGTAATAAGCGCCCCCGCCCATCAGATTTAAGCCTCCCCTGCAGCCTTGCCTTTCGCACCATGATGGACTGATCAAACAGACCCTTCCTCTGTTAAGCTGCTTCTGGTCAGGTATGTGGTCGCAGCAATGAGAAAAGTAGATAAAACATACCCTTTACAGGACATTGAGTGGAAAATGGATGGAATTTGTGAACGTTACCTTCAGCGAAGTCAGACACAGAAAGACAACCACCACACGTTCTCTGTCACGTGTGAATTTTTTTAAGTAGAACATATTGGGCAATGATGAATTACAATAGGCTGGGAAATATGGAGAGAGTACAGTAGGAGGTGGAGTAAGGCACTCAAACACAGTGCATAGCAAGTTCTAGTGTCTACAGGACAGTGGGGGTGCCATGAGCTTTTAAAATCTATCTGTTATTTATAAATAACCAGAAGAAGGGCTTTTCAAGTCTCTGACCATGATGGTATGACAAGAAAAAGGAAGTGTAAACTACATGGGTTGAGCTATCACACCCATTAATGTGCAATTATTTTAGTCCATTAAAATTTTTCGAAAGACGTTTAGGAGGATGAAATGTTAATTACTCTGATTTGACTGTTATGTATTGTTTATGTGTATAAAGATATTGCACTATACCCCATCAATTTGTACAATTAAAATATTGGAAAAAAATAGAAAACGTTCTGGAAAATGGCAATGAATCATAGAAAAAATAAACCTGACCCAAAAAGAAGGAGGAATCCTCCTTCCATCGCTCCTCTTGCCTAGCAGAGCCTTCCTTCCCTCCAAAAACCACAGCAGGTCAACTGCAATGGCCATAATCAGTATCCTCAGGCTGGTGACAATGTCATAGATGAGTGACAGCCAAAAACTATCAAGCATCTGAAAAGCAACACCATGAAAGAACGGCACCAAGTCCACCCAGCTGAACAACCCTGCATCTGAGAAAACAACTGAATGAACAACAGGGCAGGAGAGCTCTTTCTTTAGCTGTTTCAGATTCCCCACATAGCCAGCTCTTACAGCCTTAGCTGATACACAGCTGTAATCTTTAATTAATGTACTCTTCCATGCCCCTGGCCCAGAGTAATGCATGCGTGTTTTTTATGTATGCTATGATAATCATTTTCTGAAAACAGAAAATAGGCTGAAAGCAGCCTTATAAAATGAGTATCCACCATAAATGCCAAAAACACCATTCAGATATTGCAGTGTTTGATCTTTGTTATCTGAGTCAGTTAGGGTCTGTGGGAGTCAGTAAGTTAAGCCCTTGTAAAACTCTGTTAGGGGTTTCTACAAAGTGTCACTCTTTTCTTCCCACGTCATGCTTTCTATGCTGCTCAATGAGGAACAGCAGGAGCCCTCTGTTAGGACCTGTGGAAGACACAGGGAGAGCAAAGTAAAGAATCCAAGTCTGGGGTTGCTCTCCATTAAATGACACCAAGTGAAAGTGCTTTGATTTTGTTCCTTAATACAACATGGATGCGTTATTGGCAACTTTGAGTTTATTATTAAAGCATTAAAACCAAAGCAAGCATCCACATACACATATGCAAACAAAAATTTAAAAAAGAATGATCAAATTGCAAGTAGAGCGAATAAAAGAAGCATAGCAAATATGTCCACACTATGCTATTCAATGAAAAAGAAAACCCCACATATTTACAGGGAGTGAGTGTGAGAGGGTAGGTACTAATATTGGGAATTTAATAAATATATATAATCTCGACAGCAGCTCGGAGTGCTAGAAGATGTTGGAGTGCCATATGTAATATCCTAAAGAAAAACCAGCATTGAACTAAGAACCTTATTCTCATTTAAATTTCAAACACAAAATAAAGACATTTTCAGATATCAAGGATGCAGATCTTCACCTTTTCTAAAATAATTTTTCAAGGATGCTTCCCAAAACACAAAACTAATGTCAATGAAAAGAGGTAGAATGCAATAAATTGTGAAATGGAAAGAAAAAAGTGGCTCTATCAAAAGTCAATAAACTTTTTATTGTTTGCTTGTTTGTTGAGACTGGAGCTCATGTAACCCCACTGGCCTCAAACTTACAATGTAATAGAAGATGATCCTCAACTCCTTACATCCACCTCTAAAGTGCTGGGATTCCAGGTATGCACTACCATGCCCATTTTATTGGTATGAAGACTCAAACTCAGAGTTTCACACAAGCACTTTACCAAGTGAGTGATTTTCCCAGGCACATATTTTCTAAGATAGATTTTATTATTTACTTAATGTGTGTGTGTTTCAGTGGAAGTGCCCATGGAGGCCAGAAGAGGCCGTAAGATCTCCTGGAGCTGGAGTTACAGGTGACTGTGAGCCTCCCAATGTTGGTTCTGGGAACTAAACTCAAGTCCTCTGAAAGATCAGTATGTGCACTTAACCATTAAACTATCTCTCCAGCCCATGCTTCATAGTTTTAGTAATCATCTATAATCAAGATCATAAATTCATTCAATATGACAGGTTATATCTAAAATAAGAGCATACTGCTCTTGCCTAGAAGTAATGTTTATTCAATAACTAGACTCAAAATCGAAAAACAAACTTAAACATTCAATTGTAAGAAATACATACTTTGCAAGAGTCATTAAAGAAAGGAAATAAGTAATCTTATTAAAATTAGTAATTATACCAAGTAGCTGCTAATAGATGTTTGGCAGACTGAGGAAGTGAATTGCTGAAAGCATAAGGGAGCAAAGATCTTTCTCATCTTTCTCTTTCATCCCTTGAACTTTTGTGTTCAGAGACCCACAAGACAGCGATTAAACACATAGGTGGGGTTCAAGTCCCAGATTCCCATTGCCTGAATGCACGATGTTAGCCATGGTACATACACGCTTGGAGCAATGGTTTGTCCACTGCTACAGTGTAATGCCTCCTTGTAAAATCACTGTGTAGCTAACTATTTAAAAGATAAATCTCTCTTGGAAACTATCCGTCTATGGCTATGGATAGAGGTCGAGTCAAGTCAAGAGGGGCCCCCCATGCCCAAAGCCCTTATGTTTTACTATCGTTGATGTTTCCATCCTCTCTCAGTTCCTGCACTCTCTCCTTAAGAATTCTCAGCCAATCCAAATTCTGTGATAGTTGTAGGGAGATGGCACCCTCAAGCACACATACAGGCAGGCAAAACACCAATGCTCATAAAATAAAAATAAATAAAAAATTTTTGAAAAAGTTGATTTTGGGTAGGTTGGCCTGCCATCCGTATTTGTTATATTGTTTTAAATTTTCCTTCTACATGTCACCTCATTACTATTTCCAAGCCTAAGTACTGTGGATTCTCTATAATCAGTTATTAATGTCTTAGTTACCCTCAGTAAGTGAATACTTGAAGAAACTGGGAATTCTCAAAGCTCTGGTAGTCACTCAAAAAAAAAAAAAAAGCCAGAAAATAGCAGGGTGTAGAAAAGCCTCAAGTAAAACTATATGGGTATTGTCAGTACCCATGACATAAGGATACACAAAGTCTTTTGTGTTGCAGAGTCAAAAGCGTCATTTGAGCTAAATAGCAACTATTTAGCTAAGGGGGAAAAGAAAAAAAAAAGCTCCAGTCATTTAGATCCATGCCATTCATATGCTGAAAAGTATTTTATATGCTTGGTATATGAAGAATTTCAGGTTCTTAAATTTAAAATACAGTAAAAGTCACATAACCAAAATATAATTCACACATATGAATATTTGTTGCAAGTTCTTAAATTTTAAATACAGCAAATGTCACATAACCAAAATATAATTCACACATGAGAGCATTTGTTCAGTCATTTATCTTATAGAATTTCCTTTTAGTTAGTGAATATTAAAGAAACCAAGTAGAGGCTTTTTAGCCTTCCATGGTCTCTAATAATTTTTTTCTTTTTCCTTGTGCTGGGAACACAACCCAGGACCTCAGACTTGCTAGGCAATCACTCTTCCACTGGGCTAAATCCCCAGCCCACCACTGGTTTATTTAAAAAGGCCATGGCAGGTCCCTGATTGCATTAGTTACTTTTCTATTGCTGGAGTAATACACCATGATCCTGACAACTTAAGGAGGAAACAATTTATATGGGCTTTTGGTTCCAGTGGGTTAAACGTAGTCCATGATGGGGAAGCAGCAGGCAGCAGGTAAGCACAAAGATGAGCTTTGCAACCTCAGAGCCCAAGCAAGCCCCAGGGACATTTTTCCTCCAACAAGGCCATACATCCCAAACCTACCCAGCTACACCACCAACTGGGGAACAAATACAGAAGCAGCTGAGCCTCTGAGAGACATCTTCATTCAAACAACCACACTGACTATTCTGATTCCAGGTTCAGTCTTGACAGCAACCCTGTCTTGAAAAATAACAGTGAAGAATGAGTGAGAAAAGCACTAGATGCTGTTCACTCTGTGTCTTCTATACACATATGCACACACTTAAACACACATGAATATGAACATGTACACACACACACATCAAAGAGGAACAAAAACAACAAACAACAATTTAGAAAGAATAATAAGATTATGTCTGTAATACCACTTGACCATCACAAGCATTTTTTTTTTTAACCATGTAAAGATTAGTGGCAGAATCCTGAAGAGGCTGAAAGAGGATGAGGGGAACACTAAAAATTCTCTTCCAAGTTTCCACAGACTCTACAATCCCAAGAGTTTCCACTGTGTGCCCTTCAGTCTCTAATGGTAATACCCACAGCCCTGGCATTTGCTTGCTGCTGAAACATTACTAGTGGTTCAATCTTCAATAAATTTCAATATGATCAGTGTATTCAAGTTCAAGTCTGAGAAGGGTTTTTCACAGATTGCCAAGTTTTTTAAGACCTTGTCCATCTCCATTTGATATGTGGAACATAGATTAATAATTTAGTTATTTTTAATATCTCCTTCTTTGGTGTTAGGTAATAGAGAGAGAGACAGAGAGACAGAGAGATTAACATAAATATAAGAATAACTGAAAGGGGGACATGGAAGAGCAGCTGTACCAACAGAGAGCTCTTTTATCCAATTATCTGTTCCTTTTCCCAGGCATTTCTTCCTACAGCAGCACTCCAGTCATCAGATTGGCCACACTTGGAAAAGTCCTTTTTCTACTTGATCCTAGCGTAACCAGTGGGTTTAGAAGCCTGGGGGAAGTATCACATGCCTCATGAGAGAAAGTTTTCTTTTTTTTTTTTTCCTTCATTTCCTTGGCCCTTACAAATTTACCTAATGGCATTGGCCCAAATTAAGCAGAAAACAAGGTAATATTGTTTTGATTATTCAGCAATTGTCTTCTGAGGCTTATATTAAAAGAAGCAGAATTTAAATCAGAAATCATGGGAACTAGTAATTTGCTTTAAAATGCCAGATTTTCTTGGCTCACGTTATAAAAAGATATTATAAGGGACCAAGTGCAGCAGGAATTTTATAGGTTTGTGAAATAAAATATGTGAGGAATTTCTCTAGTTTATTTCCCTAAAATGAACCACACCATAAAAGTGGTTCCAGTGCACTTTATATACATACGAATGTCCCTGAGCCCTCATAATTGTTGGGTTGTTAGACTGGCTTTCCTGTGAAACAGCCCAGGAATTCCAGCTGGAACCTTTCCTGTCCTCAGTTGTTCCTGAAGGTCTGACTTAGTCATCTAAGCTGAGCTGCTGGTAATTTGCATCCACAAAACTTGGTCCCATAGGGATTCAACATAGCTGACTTTTGGGGAAGCCGATTACAGTTTGGGCAAATTTTCTCAACTATGCCATTACACCTGGCAGCCAACCCCAGGAAATAACATCTGCTCGATTTCCATGGCCCTCACCCCCTAACGTGTTTGTGGACTGCTGGCTGACAACTGTTACATGTTTGTAGTACAGATAGTACTCTGAATTCGGGTTTAAGTCGGTTCAGGCTCTCTCATGTGGCTGGAATGTTGGCATGGCTCAGAAAACAAAAGTCAACTTAACAACAAAAAAAAAGTTAGTTCCTCCAAAAAAGATGGCTATGGGGCCTGATAAATATGCACGGGGCAATGATGCTGACTCCACTAAGTGACTGCTAAAGGACTCTCGGTGTCTTGGACTTCCAGCCTTTGTCTGCAGACAGGGTGGGCCTTGTTAAAATGCCAACGTGATGGTTTTGTCTCCCAAGGCTTGCTTTTCTGAAGTGACTTCGTCAGCAGGGAAGTTCAACAGTGCCCCTGAGCTCTTGTTTCTGGGGCCGTGATAACACTTAGCAAGCTCAATGGATCATTGTCTGCAGACTTGAAATCTAGAAATTAGGCTCTAGGAGAACACACACACACACACACACACACACACACACACACACACACACACACACACACACAAAGTAAGATCATTGATTTGGGTATCTCAATGCACTCTGCTAACTTCTTCTGACTGGCTTTTTCCAAGTTTGCACTAAGACTGTCTCCATTGACCCACTGCAGAAACTGAAACCTGAAAACTACATTACAAGTGAACTGGAAATGTGGTGTTATCTACCTTCTGTTGGGACGTTCCCTGAGAGAAGAAGCATCCGGGCTCTGTACAAAGGTATCAAGAGCTCTTCCATTACCTCATCTAAGTCAGGCTTCACTGAAGCACAGATCAATTTAAAAGTTGCCCCCCACCCACCCACCAAATCCAGGAACTGTACTCTAAGTGCTAATACCACTATAAATTGATAGGAAAAACATCAGTAAGCTCTGTCCACACGCATTTATTAAGTACCTCTCTTATGCCAGGCCCTCTACCAAGCCAAACTACATGTCATAGTTAGTCTTGTCAAGTTTACAGGATTTAGATTCATCTAGGGGGAAAAAAAAAACCTAGGTGAGTCTATGGGGGAGCTTCCAGAGACAACCCAGTGGAACTGTGGGTAGCAGCATCCCATGGGCTGGGGGTCTGGGCTGGACGAAAAGAAGAGAATCAAGTGAGCAGCAGTACTCATCCTCCTCTGCTTTCTGACCGCCTATGCAATGTGACAGCCTGCGGCACATTCCCGCTGCCCTGACGTCCCTGCTCTGCCTAATGAACCCTCAAACTGTGAGCCAAAACCAACCCCAGCTTTCCTTGAGACGCTTGTGAAGTGTTCCGTCACAGCCATAAGAAAAGAAACCAGGCTGTAGAGATGGCCCGGTGGTTGAGAGCACTAGCTGCTCTTGCAGAGGACCCAGGTTTGATTCCCATCTGTAATGATGATCCAACCATCCAGTCCTAGGGGATCCAATGCCCTCTTCTGACCTTCTCCGGCACCAGACATGAACGTGGTGCACATGCATACACAAAAGCAAACCATTCATATTCATAAAATAATAAAGTAAGTCAATCTAAAAAATATAATAACACGGGGCTGGAGAGATGGCTTAGAGGTTAAGAGCACCGACTGCTCTTCCAGAGGTCCTGAGTTCAATTCCCAGCACCCACATGGTGGCTCACAACCATCTATAATGAGATCTGGCGCCCTCTTCTGTATACATAATAAATAAATAAATCTTTAAAAAAAAATAATAATAATAATAATAACACAAAGCAAAATAAATAAATAGCAGAACTGGATATTTCTGAAGGTGGTTGGAACTGCCAAATAACTCTGTTGGAGCCCTCAAGCAAGCTTGTGTAATAAGTAGATTCCTCACCCCAGATCTAGCTAACCAGATGGAAGGGTGGCAAGTAGCTGCACTTCTTACGATTCCCCGATACCACTTTCAGCTAGTGCTTGAAAACTAGTTCTAATCTCAAACTGGCTTCACGTTTGAACCATCCAGTAAATTTAAAAGCTCCAATGACCTGGCACCACAGCAGACCAACTACCTCAGACCCTCAAGAAGAGAAGGTCTGGTGAGTTCTTGTTGTTGCTTGCTGCGTGTGGGTTTTGTTGGTTGGTTAGTTTTTGTTTTAAGAACTTTAGGTGACCCTAAGACACATCCAAGACTGAGAACCACAGTCTTGGGCTATAAATACCGAAGGCATTCAAGAAAGAAGAATATCTGCAGTGGTCAGAGCCTACATTTGCTGTCCTCTTGTACCTTGAAGAAGACATTATGTTCTCTTTGGAAAGCCTGAGTGTGGGTGTTATTATTAATAAAATGGCATATTTACACAGCATCCATCCAAGATGTAGAATATTTTTATGGATATCTCTTAATCTCGTTTATCATCAATTCATCCCCTGAGATGTAATTAGAGGAAGATTTTATTACTGCCCAAATTGCAGAGCAAACAAACAGCATTTTTCCTGAGGATACACGGCAAGTTCATTCTACAAATCAAACTCCACTGAGTTTCTTCCCAGAGCAAGAAAGGAATCTTTGGACAGTCCTGGTTGAAATGTGCACTCCTGGATGCTGAAGATTATTCATTGTACCATTGACACCACTATCTCTCATAGCTGCAGTGTTCTTTGGGGTCTTTTTCTTTGGGTTGTAAGGGAGGTAGATGAAGGGCCTATTTCCCCACTTCTTTGTAAGGCAGCAAGGCTGAGCACATGAATGGGCATGCTCAACTAAGATCTTCATTCATCCACTGCTGAGATTTAAGACCATTGCCTGGTAAACTCCTCTGTTCAGCGCCCTGCTAGAAAAGCTTTATTAGAAATGGAAGCAAAACTGCCCTTTGAAGAGCTGCACAGACAGAGTTCAAGGTTGAGGGGGAACCGCCAAAATGAACAGGAAGTAAGACAACCACCATCAAAATCAGTAGACTCAGCTTTAGGCTTCCGAGTGAGACTGAGAAGGCATGATGCAGGATCTAGGTCCATGGTTCTCTATCTGCGTGGGCATCAGAACCACCCAAGAGGACATTTTAAAGCACAGATCACTGCCCCGACAACAGTTTCTGATTAGTAAGTCTAGAGAGGGGCTTTAGAATTTGTGTTTCCAGCACATTCTTATATACTGATGTGGTTGATCTCAGGATCACACTTAGGTCCTGGGTGGGTGCTAGGCAGATTTGCATTTGAGCACAGGAAGCAACTGGAGGGTATTATCTCCAAACCAGATAGCTAGAAGCAAGCTACGTTAGGTGAAGATTCACGATGAGGCCTAAATATAAAATTCAAAAGGTTCAGAGTGAATCTGAACTAACATAGAACTCCAGCTAGGAAGAGCTGGAATATGACAGAGAAAAACAGAAAACAATTTTAATCAGAAAGATGCATGGCTAAGACCTTTCTATTAGCTGTAGGTGAAAGGTATGTCTTAGCCTTAGAAACAAAGTAAAATTCCGTATATGAACAAATATCCACTGGAGAGCTACTGAATCAACAACTCTTCAAGATCCCCAGGCAAGGATAAAAGGAGGGTACTCAGCCATACTGATTTTCCCAAACTTTTCTAACTGTGGCACTGTTAATCAAGAGCCTGGGAAATTCAGGGGCTGAAGAGATGACTCAATGGTTAAGAGCACTGTCTGATGATAGACAAGGACATCATGGGAACAGGAAGAGGCAGGGTGCTGTAAAGGCTCTCAGGAATCCACAAGGATGACCCCACCTTGGTCTGCTGGCAGTGGTCCAGAGGGTACCTGGACTGGTCTACTCTGATGAATAACCTAGGTGTCATCATAGAGCCTTTGTCCAGTGACTGATGGAGGCAGATGCAGAGATCCATGGCCAGGCACCAGGCTGAGCTCTGGGAATCCAATCGATGAGAGAGAGGAGGGATTCTGCAGGTGGGGGACGTCGAGATCATGATGGGAGGACGTGCAGAGATGACCGGCCACACTAGTGGAAGTCCATGAACTGTGGACTGGTGGCTGTGGAGCCCCCCATGGGACTGGACTAGGCCTTCTGGATACGGAAGATGGTTGTTTGGCTCGAACTGTTTGGGGGGCACCCAGGCAGGGGATCGGGATCTATCCCTGGTACATGGGTAGGCTTTTGGGAATACATGCCTGTGGTGTGACGCCCTAAGCAGCCTTGGTGAAGTGGGAAGGGGCTTGGACCTGCCTAGGCTCTGCTGACTCCCCATGGGAGACCTTGATTTGGGGGATGTGAGGATGTGGAGTGGCTTGGGAGGAAGGGCTGGGAGGTGGGAGGAAAGAGGAGGGAGGATCTGCAGGTGGTATGTGGAGTGAGTAGAAAATTTCTTAATAAAGAAAAATGGAGCCAAGTGGTGATGGCGCATGTCTGTAATCCCAGCACTCGGGAGGCAGAGGCAGGTGGATCTCTGTGAGTTCGAGACCAGCCTGGTCTACAGAGCTAGTCCAGGACAGGCTCCAAAGCTACAGAGAAATCCTGTCTCGAGAGAAAAAAAAAGAAAAAGAAAAAAGAAAAATGAAAAAAAAAAAGAGCACTGGCTACTCTTCCAGAGGACCTGGGTTCAATTCCCAGGAGCCACATGGCAGCTCACAACTGTCTGTAACTCCAGTTCCAGGGCTTCTGAGACCCTCACCCAGACATCATGCAGGCAAAACACCAGTGAACAAAAAATAAAAATGAATTATATATACATGCATATATATTTTTTTAAGTGCCTGGGAAATTCACTTCTAGCCATCTATTCACCTCCAACATGGTCTTGGGAGACTGAAACCTATATCCACCTTCATCGTCTGGTCTTGTGGCTCCACCATAAAGGAGGGGAGTATGAATGGGAAGAGAAGGATCCAGCTAAAGAGAGATGGAGAGCCAGGGCACTTGTTACAACATATGGCCTTCAAGAGAAAGGAACAGGGTGCCCAGAAATATGGCCTGTAATACAAAGTGTATTTGCTTTAAATGGGCAAAACATGTTAAACTACTCCCCAGGCCTGCAGTTTTTCTAAACTCCCCAAAGTGGAATAGTTCAGTACAAACAGAACAAGCCAGACACCCCGTAAATGGAAGTGGCCCTCACTGCCTTTTGACAATCATCACACACACTTAAGATCTCATTAAGTGTAGCCTTAAAGGACCCTGATACACACATCCCAGCCAGGGGGACAATAATATTTGTAAATATTAGCAGAATATCCCATAGCCTTTTGGTTTCCCCATAAAAAATAATAATAAGCTATATAGAATGGACATACATTTCAAAATGATTAAAAAACTAAGGAGTGTTTGGATATGAGGAGTCTTCTCTTGGAATGCAGATTCTTTAGTGCCATAGGATAGCATGCCAGAAGCTTCTCAAGTTTCTCCCATGGACAAATATCAGTTATTATGCAACAGGAAGAAGTGCATGCAGGCAACTATTGATAATTAAGGCAGCCTTTCAAGGTGTCCTTTTCGAAAGTCATTCATATAGTGTCTCAATCTTATTTTTTAGGACTTGGCTTTAAGTATTTATAATTTGATGGGCACTAATATTCAGTAAATGGGTATAATTCAATTTGTGGGGACAGAAGAGAATACAACATGATGTCATGACTTTGTAAACCCTAGATGCTTGGAGATTAAAAGTTAGAAAACAGAACAGTATCACCTTTCAGATGGTGGTTGGCCACCGATCTCTCCATGCCAAGAATGGTTAGACTCATGTCCCACAGATGCCTATATTAAATGTCACTTTCCCTATCTGTGAAGAAGACAGGAAACTAAGGAAATGCTGCTTAGTCCAGACCCTTTTTTTTTTAATGTAATGTGTATACTAAAGCTGTTTACTTTTAGAACATCTTATTTACAAGTGAGCAGACTTAATTTAATAACAAACTGCTAAAGAGAACTTATTATGTTTTATTTGGTTTTGCTTTATGGACCATATATTTATATAGTACTCTCACACTGTAAAACAACCATTCCTACGGGTAAGGCTTTTGGGTTACAGTTTTTCATCATAACCCAGTAGAGGGTGCAGACACTGGGCATTTTTCCCTGGAGTCATTGCCTAATTATCAGAGTTAGACTTCAGTATCCTTCCCTGGCAAAGATGCAAGATCTCACATCGTAGGACAAACACTCTGGAGTCTTACAAAGAAGCACAGTCAAGCTTCAGGATGTGGTGACCGTGATCAGATCACAAGACGAGGCTGGCAGAGGAAACGACAATCAGGATTTGTCTTGTGTGTGCCCATGCCACCTGGGGTCTCCCTTTCCTGTTCTCTCTGTCCTATCTCTGACTCACCAAGTGTATCAGTTACCACTGATGTAAATAATTAGTAATGAAAGCCAGAAGGAAAATCACTGGAGTGCATTCTTGGACACAAATTTTATGGCAGTAATAAAATAAATGATTCATTGAGTTGAGGACACACTCTATTACAAGGAATTTATATAAATTGGGTAAAAAAACTGTTCTGAACTCAATACATTGCAGGAATTAAAACTTTTCTAAAACACCATGTTCCCATAGAAACCATTAACTTACCTAGTCTTGTTTTATGCATGACAATATTAATACCCTGGATTCTTAGCCTGTCTCACTTACACTTCATTAGAAGATGAAACATATAAGTATTGAACTACCTATAGATGGCTATGCCAAGAATAACTATTCATTTACTGATCCACACAATTAAGCAGCAGCTATGAATTCAGAGGCTGGTTTCAAGGAACTCATGCTAAGGTTCTGCTCCTATTTTCTGAGTGACAACCACATGTGAGGTATTGAGCTAAAGGTATTTTAATTCATGAAGGTGTTTGCCATGCAGTGGGTATTGGACTGGTTACTTCAATAGGTTTCCTCTTCTGATATTCATGACAACTTCATCAATATACATTTGGATTTGACACATAGGAAATAGAGACTCAGAAAACTTATGTAATTCATCCAAATTACGCTATATGCCAAGATTTAATATTGGCCTTCAAGCTGCAGTTCCAGGCTATTTCTAATATGTGATGTTTTCTGTCTTAAGTTCACACCTTAGTTCTTCTGCTCCATAAGGGATATAAAAAGCAGGTTTTGGTTGGGAAGATATAAAGGGGAAAAATGAAAGCACAAAGAGTTTGAGCTAACTTTGCCCATGGGTCAAGAGCTCAACTTACCCCATGTCACACAGCCATGAGCTCCAAATACAGCATCACATCTTTTCAAGCCTGATAGCATGGTGGCCAAAGTCAACCACTAATGACCTGAGAGCAGTGACCTACACAGACAGGTGTGATAGCTCCTAGCAGGGGTATATGTATATTTTCAATATATTTTGAAACAACTCTTAGAACATATCTAAGACTATTCTATTTTCATTCTCTTGCTATGGTAAAAGCCTATTACCAAAAGGCAGCTTATGGAAGAAACGGTTTATTTGACTTACAATTCCAAGTTATAGTTCATCATTTCAGGAACTCAAGCAGTTTACCACATTACATTCACAGTCAAGAACAGAGAGAGAATAAATACATCGATGCTTATTTGCTTGCTTCACTGTTATAAAGTTCAGGGTCCAGCCTAGGGGTGCCACCATGAACTGCATCTTCCTACATCAATTAACAATCAAGACTGTCCTGCATAGTCATGCCCACAGGTCAAACTGATCTATATATTTCATCATTAAGACTCTTCCCAGATGACTCTGCATTGTATCAGGCTGATCATTAAAACTAACCAATAAAAAGTTCATGAGTGATTTACCAAGTGCAGTCCAGAACTTTAACTATAAAGGAAATCAATGATTTCCTACCTGAACCAGTATGAATCAAACTATACCTTCCTTGGATCTAAAATTTTACAATTTTTCACTTGATAAATTTTTTATTTCATGCTCTATTTATTTAATGTGTATGGGTGTTTTGACTGTATATCTGTGCACCACATACGTGCTTGGTGCCTGCGGACGCCCAGAAGAGGGTGTTAGATCCCCTGGGACTGAAGTTACAGACAGCTGTGAGTCATCAATGTGGGTGATGGGAATGAACCCAAGACTTCTGGAAGAGCATCCAGTGCTATTAACCCAGGGGGCATCTTTTCAGCCCAACTTGGTGAAATTCTTAACTTCATTTTACTTAATTTGTGGGAAGTAGTAACTACACACGAATTAAGTAGCAGGACATGTTCTGGGGCTTGACTATCAGGGTTCATATGCTGGCTCCGCTGCTTCCAGCAACAGAAATGTAAGCAATACTCCACTGAATATTCTAGTTTCGTTTCTGTGGCCATGATAAAAATATCCATATAAAAGCAATTTACAGGAGAATGATTTTATTTCAGCTTACAACTCCAGTCTATCCTTGTGAGGAAGTGAAGATGGGAACCTGAAAGGCAGAAAGAAATGAATGCTTACTTGCTCACTTGCTTATTTGATTGCTTGTGCTCAGCTTGACTCCTCTACTCATATAGTTCAGGATTCCTTGCCTAGGGAATTGTGCCACCTATTGTGGGCTGGGTCTTCCCCCATCAGTTAACTTAATTAAGACAATCCCTTACAGACATGTCCACATGTCCCCCACTAACCCAATATGAATAATCTGTGTTGACTCTCTTCCCAGGTGGTTCTAAGTTGTGGAAAGCTGAAAATTAAAGATGACTGTCACAATGGACTTCATTTACTTCACCCTTAATATGAGCAGTAAGTGGTTAGGGAAAAAATGACAACATTCTAAATGCCAAATAAATATCTGATTTTTCAAAAAAGATCCAACTATATGCACAAATATGAATCGATGTGTTTCCCCCAATTTTCTTGGTTTATAACCATTAGTATCCATGTATTAGATGTTCTATGTTTGCACAGATATGTATATACATGTCATTTCATCACAAATTGAGCATGAATGAATGTTTCTCTTTTTTCCCAAATACAAGCACACTTCACAACATTCCTCTGTTTAAAATATTTTGAATAGTTCTATATTGGCATGTACAAATTTGTCACAGTCCTCTATAAATGGTTCATAGTATTCCATTATATGGATAGACCATGAATTATTTAACTACAACCCAAATGACATATGTTTGTCACAGGGACAGGCATGGAAGATTGGAGCTGCCATTGCTTCTTCACTATTTGCTTAACTGATTCATTGCCTTCTATCTAAAATATAAGGCAATGGTGCTATTTACATGGATTCTAAATAATTTCCTTGGATAATTTTTCTTGGACCATCATAAATGTGGAGTATGAGTCTCTTCTCATTAATCATCCTACTGCAAAACAAAGAAAAATTCAGATTGGCCATTCTGCTATTGACAAGTGGCTGCATATATTGAGATGACTATCTTTGTAAATGACATTATTCCATAATAGTTGCTAGCTTGGGCATTGGCTCATAGATGTAAGGTCTGAATTCTGTCATTTTCTCATTGTTTTTAAGTAGATGACTGTGAATGTTAATCTCAATTGTCAAGTGATGAGGTCTAGAACCATCTCAGAGATGAACCTCTGTGCATGCCTGTGGGGGATTATTTGATTAGGTAATTGAGATTAAAAAAAAAAAGCCACCCACTATGAGTGGCCACATTCTCTAGACTGTGTTAAAAAGAGGAAGTAAGTTGAGCACAACCCTTATTCCCTGCTTTTTGAATGTAGACACCATGTGACTTGTCCCCTCCTGTTTCTGTGACCATGACTTTCCTATCACAATGGACTGTACCCTGGAACCGTGTGTCAAAATAAACTCTTTCTCCCTCAAATTGCTTTTGTTGAGGTGTTTCGTCCCAACAACTAAAGAGTGACAAGGAGAATCACTGAACTTCTGTTACGCTTCAACTGTCTAATGAGCCTATCAACGACCTCTTACTGCACAGGAAAGAGTTAACTCCACAGGCCTTAATTACTCAAATCTTACACATTCCCAAGATGGGCTTGTGTTCATGGCCTGTGGCCAGTTCCTGAACACTGAACTGTTGGAATGTCCTGAGAACTAAGGGTGTTTTGTACACTGGGAGCCTTGAGCCAAACTGTACTGGTTTGTCTGGACAGTTCTGCAGACAATGTGATTGATGGTAAATACGTACTTGCCTGCGAGACGTCTGGAGCTTTGATGGCTACGGTCAGTCTATGTGAAAGGCCTTCAGTGAGCAAACATGGACTGGTAGGTTCAGGCGAGCTTCCTGCAAGCAATAGTGTGTGTGTGTGTGTGTGTGTGTGTGTGTGTGTGTGTGTGTGTGTGTGTGTGTGAGATCATCTCAGCTCATTGTCAAGGGCATAAGCAATTGCACATTGTGCAATCCCACAGAGGGAAGACTTCAGCCCTGGAATTTCGTGTCATGTAGACATGTGCCTTCTCCTTCAATGATTCTGTGGTGTATCTTTTTACTGTCCTCAACTAAAACTGAATTGCTCCTGAGTCATGTGAGCCTTTATAGGGAATCCCTGTAGCCTGAGAGATGACTGACATGCTGTTTCAAAGGGTGACTGAAGATCAAATGACAGTGTTGAGGAAAACAACCATTTGATGACACTTGCTAAGACAAGCAGACTTTCTTCAGGACTTGCTGCGAGGTAGAGGAGTCACAGCTACAGAGGTTTGACAGAGGAGGAAACTAGGCTCACTCTGAATATAGAATAAACAAGTGTAGTTAATGGCTAAGGTATGAATGGTGGTCAGTGATGGAAAACTCCTGAGAAGAATCATCACGGTAAAGGATATTCTGTCCGAACTGCCCTAACAGAATCCTTGCTGAAACAAACTAGGGTGATCTGACATCACTTGTGGGATGATGAAGGATAAGGAACAGTCAGATATGAAGGGTGACTAGATTATAAAGAAGTTTTAATAGAGGAGTTTTGTTAAACTCACTTAGTAAGTGTCCTTAGCTATAGCCAAATTTTATAAGAAAATGCCAGGTGGACCTAGAAATTTCAAAAGCCTGACGGATATTTGGCCAAGCAAACTATTTCTGTTGGTGTACAAAATGCTCAACACAATGTCTGAGCCAAGAGTTATTAATATCACAATTGGCAGTAACCTGCATGGCTTTGGGATTGACCAGACTGGGTTGATGGGGCGTGAAGAAATGACAGGCACATGTACAGACAAGCTGAGGCTGGCTGGGCTGTACACCCTGGTGAAGATGCTCCAGCAGCCCAGAAACTCAGCATGTTCATTGTAGACAGCTGAACAAAAATATGGGTGGCTATTTAATCTTGATAGATCTCTGTAGGAGAGCAATCTCAGACGGTCAAAGGAGGAAGTTGTGATTGATACTTTCTGCACATATTGTCAACATCCTTACCAAGGGGAAGGCCTTGCCATTCCTGTGAGACTGACCTAACTATTTCTATGGGTCTGAGGTTTTGTGCTCCCTTGACATGGCTATGCTCATGTCATGAATGTTCATGCATACACAAGTACAATACATTCACTCCCCACAACAGACTATTATAAAAAGTACTACTCAGACTATTTACATTATTAATAAGTAGTTGAGATGATTTTTTTCTTCCTTGTTCTTCCTTAAGCATTTATTTACCTCCCTTGTCCTTTGTATATCTAGCTACCTTACACCGAATGCATGAACTGAAATTCCAACTTCCAAGAGTATCAATAGGTGTATTGAAATAACTGAATTTTCACTAGCCATCAACACAAGAGCATTGGTGTCTCCTGCCTTGCCTTCCTGGTGTCTCAAGAGGATGCAACATGATGGTATCTGACAAGTATTGACCTATCTGCTTGCAGAATCTGGCTTGCTCAGCAACAATGTTCCCGGTTCTAGATGAGTCTTAATTGGACTAAGCCAGTGCCATGGTGGTTTCTTTTCCTTTTGCAAACGATTGACTTCAAAGTGTCATATGACCCAGTGGTTATGAATGATGAGACACAGGCAAAATGTCTCCATGAGCAACAGGAAAGGATTTTACCCCAACCCCCAATTTTATACAATTACTTTTCTTGCTGCTGTGACAAAATCCTTCACAAAAGCAACTTAAGAAAGACATAGTGACTAGAGAGATGACTTGAGAGTTGAGCACAAAGTTCTCTTCTAGAGACCTGAGTTTGGTTCCTAGCACTCATGTTTGGTGGTTTACAATCTCCCATAACTCTAGCTCCAGGGGGATTTAATGCCTCTGGCCTGGATTCATGTGCACCTGAACTCATTTGCACAAAGCCCACATGCAGACACACACACATACACATAATTAAAAAGTAAATAAGTTTTTTTTTAAAGGAAGGGTTTATTCTGGCTCACAGGTTGAGGGTAGAGTCCTTCTTTTTGTGAAAGGCATGGCAGTAAGGGGTGTGAAGCAATTGGTCATGTGACATACTTCCTCTAGCAACTTGCACGCTCCTAACCTCCCCCACAAACGAGCAAGCAACCATGGACCAAGTGTTTGAATACCTGAGCCTATGGTAACATTTCTCATTCAAATTACCACAAGGACCTATAGTTTTCTATTCTTCTTTCCACCTAGAGGGGAGACTATGTATAAAAGGACCCTCACCAAACCCAACCATCCTGGGGCCATGATCTCAAACTTTTAGTTACTAGAACTAGGAACCAAATCCCTGTCATTTATGCACCACCACCCCCACAGCTTATAGTTCCTTGGTAGAGCAATCTGAATTGCATGAGACATCTACTGAAGCCACATAAAGAAAAGACTTGTGCTAAAAATAATATCATATAGGAAGGCCTTTTAAACTGGCACACACCTTTAATCCCAGCACTCAGAAGGCAAAGGCAGGCAGATCTCTGTTAAATTTGAGACCAGTTTGGTCTATATAGTGAGTTTCAGGATAGCCAGAGCTACACAGAAACACGTTGTCTCAAAAATCATGTGTGTGTGTGTGTGTGTGTGTGTGTGTGTGTGTGTGTGTGTGTGTGTGTGTGTACACACATATATACACACACACTTTTAGTTCAGAAGCTTTACAAAATTAAAATCAACATTTTACAGTAACCAGACAATTCACCATGCAAGTAAATCATATTAAATTTGGTCATCTATTATCATAGGTTCAAAATCTATAAAACAAAAGGTAAAGGGGGGAGAGAGGGGAGTGGGGATCCACAATCATAATGGGAGACCTTACCAAACCTCTCTCAGTATCTAATGGAATAGATAGGAAAAGAGAACAATCAGTAGGGGCTCAGAGGATTGAACAAGACCACGACCAATGCAAAGTAAAAGGTAATGCATGTCCATATTGACCCAAACTTATTCCAAGAAATAGGATGGGAAGTAGTGGTTGGGGAAAGACAACAAAATAAGTTGAGGTATCCTAAATCATTTGTCCGTAAGAGGAGAAATATGGGCACCGAAAAGTATAAATATTAAATATACAAAAATAAAGCAATCACAAAAATAAATTATGATGACTACAAATTTAAAAATGGAATGTTATATTAATCAGCTTATCGGCACTATAACAAATACATGAGATAAACAACTTACATAGAGCAGTGCTTTGTTTTGGCTCATGGTCAGCTGATCCTTGCTTTTGGCTCTATATCAAGACAACACACCATAACTGGAGGGTGTGGTGGAGCAAAATTCTTCACCTCATGGCCAAGGAGAAAAAGACAGTGAGGAGAGGTGGACAGACCACATTCTTCTTCCAGAGACAAGCCCCCAGCAACCTAAATGCCATCACATGGTCCCAATTCTTAAAGATTCCAACTTCCAACATCCCTGGAGACCAACCTTCTAATACAAGCCTTTGGGAAACATTTCATATGCAAACTACAGAAAATATATAGCGTTTAAGCCTAGAGAAGAAAATGTATCCAACTGAAAGCAGGAAACTGGAGTTGGAAAGATGACTCAGCCTTTAGGAGCACTGGCTACTCTTCCAGAGGACTCGGGTTTGATTCCCAGTCCCCTCCAGCAACTTGTACCTCAAACAGGGCCACTAGTCGGAGACAAGGTGTTTGAATACCTGAGCCTAGACATTTCTTACTCAACCACCACAAGAACCTATAGCAGCGTCTAAGAACCAGCTGTAACCCCGGTGTCACGGCGTCCAACACCCTCTTTGGTTCTCCACAGGCATGCAAGAGGTGCACAGATAGATACACATGTAGGCAAAACACATCAAACAAAACAATGAAAATGGGAAGTGGAAACAATAGTGAGAAATGTCCCCACTTACAAACAGAACCAAACCAGATGGCTCTCCTCACCATTTCTGCTGAATTTCCAAGAGATTGCTTCTTTCCCATCATCATCCCTGGCACTGTGTGAGATTTTTTTTTTTTTTTTGGTTTTTCCGAGACAGGGTTTCACTGTGTAGCTTTGTGCCTTTCCTGGATCTTGCTCAGTAGACCAGGCTGGCCTCGAACTCACAGAGATCCACCTGGCTCTGCCTGTGTGAGATTTTAACAGGCTACTTTGTCATTCTAAGCTTTGGTTTCTTCTCTGGACAGTGCAGTTGTTATTGTAAATGAGGTGCCTACCTTGGTAGAAAGGATTTAATATACACCATCTGCTAGTTTCCTATTCCAACTACTTAAACTAGTATGTTAATGTTGCTCCAACTACTAGTACTCATATATGATTATAGTATCCTGAGTCCCTCACTCCAGCTAATGTGGGGACAAGGATAAGTTGATTGGTATTCTAAATTGACTTATGTAAATACATAAAAAGAAGTCTTAGAAGCAAGGAGAAAGTTTCTTAGGAAAATGAAAACCATCCTAAGAAGTTTGAATTAGAGTTAGGAATGTGGCTCAGTTGATACAGTGCTTGCCCTAGAGTTGACAAAGCCCTGGGCTCTATCCCCAGCACCACATAAAACCAGGCATGGTCGTAAATGCCTGTAACCCAGCACAAGGGAAGTGGAGGCAGGAGGATCAGGAATTCAAAGGCATCCTCAGTGAGTACAGTGAGTTTGTGTACATCCTGGGCTACGTGAGACTCTGTCTCAAATAATGGTTGCAGTAACAAAAGTGTAATGTAATTAATTGTTAAGTTAAATGAGCAATCTCATTGATAGATCATGCTGCATTAACTACAAAACATGACAGATTTGAGTGTAAGTTAAATTCTTATCCAGTTAGAATACATTGAAAAGAATTACAGGCTGGCAGGAGCTCACTCCTGTCAGGGATTTATGGGAAGAGTGTCCCTAACTAGTTGCCCAGGCAAAGCACCTATACCCTTGCCATTACTTAGAGAAAATCCCAATGGGAGGTTTAGCTTTGTACATAGTTAGTGTGCAAGAAATATTTATTTATCAATTCTCAGTTTCAGAGTTTCAATCACTCATCGATTAAGTCATTGGTGGCTTATCACTCTTCCTCGGATTTCAATGTAGACCTGGGCAACTAGTTAGGGACACTCTTCCCATAAATCCCTGACAGGAGTGAGCTCCTGCCAGCTTGTAATTCTTTTCAATGTATTCTGACTGGATAAGAATTTAACTTACACTCAAATCTGTCATGTTTTGTAGAACTGGACTGTATAGTCACACTAGCATTCTTTTTCCCAAACATATTGCAATGAATTCAGGCATTTTTAGCCCCAGTACGTTTCTAGACTTTTTAGTGACCAAAAGACCCCTGTGTCTTTGTTGAGAATGGTTACAAAGCCAATTTCCTTCTGGTTTAAAGTTCATTCTGTTAAGCAAGAGCTTTTATAGTCTCAGGATCATGTTCATAAGCAAGTCCGTTTGGAAAGGTTTGAAAATGTAGACCCAGTTCTACATTTTCCTCTCCTAGTTTACTTCAAAAAGAAAATAGCACAAATTAGTCAATGCTTTACAGTGGGAAGGAACAGACCTTAGGAAGTGGTTCAGAGAGATATTTTAGTTCTCTTGCTTTATTGTTTCAGTTAATCATTTGACCCCTTTGTGACCTTCCTTTCCTTAGGGAAATGTTCTGAGTTTGATCTGGTGTCTTTAAAGTTATTTTACTGTGAAAAATACTTTCGGGTATTTATGAATTTACAAAATGTTCTTAACCTCTGAGGAAAAAAATAGATGGGTTGGAGAAAATTAAAACAAGCCCCAATGACTGAGTGCATGTTTTGAAATCCCTCAAGTACAGGAAGAATGTAGGTGGAAGAAAAAAAAACAGTCAAACTCAGGCAAGAATCTAGAGAAATCTCTGAAGATGTCAAAAAAGTAATTTTACATGAATCATTGTGTGTTTGTGTTTCTTCCAAAGGAGAGGAAGCGTTGTAGGAAAACATGAAAAAAGAAATGTTACCAAAATTCAGTGTTCAGCAAGAATAGCAGCGAGTCTGCCTGGACTGTCAACAAGTTCACCATCCAATGGTAAAGCAATCCCATGTCAATCAAGGAGAAAGGGACCATGCTAGATGCTGAGCTTGTAAAGAAGCATGAGCAAGGTGGCATGGGTGACACAGGCCTATCATCCCAACCCTGGGGAAGCTGAGGCAAGAGGGTCTTGAAGCCAAGGCCAACCTCAGCTATAGACCCAGGGCTCCATAGCGGGACTCTATGGAAAGAGAGGCAGGTCAAGAAAAGGGGGGTGTGGAGAAGGGGGGTGTGGTCAAGGGAGAGAGAAGTGAGGAGAACCCTGTGTGGTGTGCATGCCTGTAATGCTGGGACTCAGTGGGTAAAGGCCGGAGGATGAGTAGTTCAAGATCATCTTTAGCTATATAGCAAGTTCATGGACAACCTAGGGTATGTGAGACCATGTCTCAACAAAGAAAGAAAATAAAGAGAAGGGGGAAGAGGGGAGGAAGAAAAGGGAGAAGAAGGAAGGAAGGGAGGAAGGAGATACATGTGAACCAGACAGGATTCTTGCCTATATGAGCTACTTTAGGTGATGAAACCAGGTAAAAGGTGAAAAACCCTGCTGAAACACGCAGACTATAAAAATTTTCAAGTCATAGGGAGGTAAACTCTACTCTTGTTCAAAGCCTTCCTATCCCTGAGAGTCGCCTTAGTTCTACAGCTAGTTCAGAATCCATAAAGCTTTCTAGTCCATAGTCACTCATACCTCCAGTGAGACACTGTTACAAACACCTCTCTGTACACAATATGTTCTAGAAACATGTAAGCAATGTACTTGCCCTCAAGAAGGCAAGCTAGCAACCAGAGACAGAAGAACATAACAACTAAGATAACAGATTTCAGAGCCAGAGGACTCTGGGATAAATCCAGGATCCCATCACTGGACGATTTTAAAAATTTTAACCCTCAGTTTCTCCATATGTAAACTGAGACTACCAGTAGTCTACCTTGTAGAACCGTAGGAATCAAATGAGACAAACAACTGCACTCAGGACAGTAGGGCACAGATGACCAGCATATGACCAGCCTTGCCTATATGTGTATTAGTAACGTTTCACATGACAGAACCCTGACAGAATCAGCTTACGGAGGAAGGGTTTGTTTAGGCTCATGATCTGAGCATGGTCTGTCGCGGCTGGAGAGGTACAGAGGATCAAGAGCTTGAGCAGGAGCTTCCGGAGGCTTGTGCTGTTGCATCCACAGTCAGGAAGCAGAGAAAGATGAATTCTAGTGCTTAAAGGGCTTCCTCCTTTTCTCCCCCCTCTTATTCAGCCCAGGACCCCACCCCATAGTATGCTATAGCCCACATTCAGGGTGTGTCTTCTCTCTTCATTTAATCCTTAATGAACGCCCCCCCCCCCCCAACATACCCAGAGGTGTGTTCCCTGGGAGAGTCTAGTTCCAGTCAGGTTGACTGTAAAGGTTGTCACAGTAAGTGCGACACTGAGACAGAGGGTTCCTAAATTCCTGCTCTCTGTCAGACACCACTCTGGTCCTAGACCCCAGTCATGAACTGGGCAAGAAACAACACCCTCAGGTTTGCACAAATATCACATGTCCAATCAATTTTCTATCCGATTTTTTTCTAAACATGAAGTTTTAGGCTTCATGGAGCCTCCCCTTCTCTTCTCCACCAGAAACTAAACATCATTTGCATGTCTATGGCACCTTGTGCAAAACAGAACCTAGGAATTTGTGAGGAAACTATGAAAAGTAGGAGAAGAAAGGCATGCTTGGAAAATCTTGTACTCCTGGGCAAAGAAAACAACAATTATGTGAAAAAGCCTATTGTATGCTGCTAAGACGGTCTTTTGGAACCTAGTCATTTAACATTTCTTAAAAGTCAGCTCTTGAGTGGTTTAAAATAGAACAGATTCCACAGAGTTTCCACCCGAGTGCACCACACTTTTCGTGTGTGATGCAGGAATGTAAGGCAAGCAGCTCATGCCTGGAGTGTGATGCTCAGCCAGGTGAGTCCAGACCACCTTGAGTTATGGGCCTTTGGGTCCAGATTGTCTGACTGCCAGTTGGAAGCTTTGGCTCTACTCCTCGGCCTTAGATGCCCAGAGGGTAACCACTGGCCAGAGTGCCTGCAGGAGGCCAGGGAGCCCTAGGCCTCCTAGCTGAGTCTCGCTCCTCTAAGACTTGAGTTACAGCTGGAACACCAGTTCCACCAGCACACCCAGCAATTCAGGATGTGTCCACTTTCCAATAAACGACTTTTTTAAAAAGTTCCCCATTAGCTTTCAATCTAACTGTAAAGATGTATTTAATTCACAGGAAACAAGTGGAAACTATAACTTCACAGAGTTGGGTAACTTCCTTAGTGACAAGATTTGAGAAGTGTGGAGAAATTTAGAGGGAGCTTGCAGGAGGCTTGGTTTCAACTTTGATTAAGTAGCTTATTGAACTTCAACAAAGGAACTAATTTCTTTGGGCCCCAATTTACGTATCTATAAAGTGGGTATATAAATTGTGTGTGTTTAAATAAAGGTGCCCTCTATTAGTTTTACTTTTTATTTAAAAAAAAATCATCCATGGCCGGGCGGTGGTGGCGCACGCCTTTAATCCCAGCACTCGGGAGGCAGAGCCAGGCGGATCTCTGTGAGTTCGAGGCCAGCCTGGGCTACCAAGTGAGCTCCAGGAAAGGCACAAAGCTACGCAGAGAAACCCTGTCTCGAAAAAACCAAAAAAAAAAAAAAAAAAAAAAAAAATCATCCATCATATGCCTACCTCTTTCATAGACTGTTTCACGGAACAGCCTAGTGAGATGCTGTGTTAGTCCATCTGGTGCCATGACAAGTGCTTGAAGCTGAGTAATTTATGAAGAAAAGACTTTTCTCATGGGTTTGAGCTGAAGAGTCTAAGGTCAAGGTGTTTGTATGTGGTGCCTAGTAATGGTCTTCTTCCCTGTCCTCATGTCAGAAGTCAGAAGGTTCAGAGGAAAAATGGCTTCCCTCAACCCCATCTACAATAGTACCATTCATTCATGAGGGCAGAACCCTGGTGTCCTAAACACCTCCCAGAGTGCCCCCCTCCCAAAACTTTTGCAGTGGGGTTAAGTTCCCAACACCTGAGCTGGACACAGGACATGTTCAGATCACTGCAGGTATTAACACAGGATAGTGAGGAAATAAAGGTGAAGGGAGCCCATTTGTTTCCCCCAATGGCTAAGCTACAGAGCAAGGTGTGATCTAGGAGGGTCTCCTGACGCTGTCACATCTTCTTCCTACCAAACCCCACTGCCTTTAATTTGCTAGAATGAGAGCACCTCTGTGTCTGAGAAAGATAAGTCTTACAGTAAAAGTACATTGCCTACTTGAACCCTGGACTAAAATACTTTGTCATTTATGTATACAATAACTCCTCTATTTTTACAGTTCTCAGAGCAGTGGTTCAAAAGCATTGAGTTTTACATGGAGAAGGTATCTGAATTTCATTTTACAGACCAGATTTGTTCATAAGAATAGTCTTCTCTACCCATTCCCCATTAATGGTGGAGAAATGCAACCAGAACATAGGGTTATGTAGATCTGACCTAACACATTAAATTCCCTAAGACTGTTAGACAAATCAGTCATTACAGCAGTCACATCTAAGACACACACAGAAGGAAGGAAGCCCCCTTCATAACTACTTCTGATTGATTTATGGGTAAAGACCTATCCCATGGCTAGCTCACCCATAGACTTGTTATTGGGACATAGTAAAATCAACAAATCTCTACTCATTAAGACAGAATGGCTATTTTTAAAATCTGCAAATGCAAAAAATAAGACAGCTGGTAGCCAGTGAAAAACAGAGAAGACACTGGCTGCACCAAGCTTTCAATGTAGGATACATTCTAAAACTCTAAAAGATCCAAGACGAGTCTCAGATTCAAAATCACTTCCATGTCCTGTTTCACTTTTTATATATTGTTCAACTAAGAATCCTGGATTTCTTCCAAAGCGATATGACTATGTTGATGTGTTATCTGATATAATTATTGCAATAAATGCCTCTTCTATACAACCAAATGAGCAGAACGAAGTCCTGAACAAGTGTTAGTCTCTATACTGTGATTCCTGTCTGTCAAATGATGCTTAAAAGAGTGGGGACTGGATATTTGACCTGCTGATTCCAAGGCCCGATCAACAGGTGCTGCATGCCACTGCCCATTGTTCTTTCGGCTGGGCCAATGGGTATAAGTGTAGCCATTAGGATTCAGTGAGGCTTACCGAGAAAAGAATCTAGTACCCTGGCTCCATGTGATAAATACCATGACTGGAAGCAACTTTGGATGGAAGGAAAGGGTTATTTCAGCTTTCAACTCTCAGGTCATACTCCATCATTGAGGGAAGTCAAGGGAGGAACTCAAGGAGGGAACTGAAGTAGAAGCCATGGAAGAATGCTGCTTATGGGTTTGCTGTTCCTGGCTTGCTCAATTTGTTTTCTTACACACCCCAAGACCACCTGTCCACGGACTGTACCACTCGCAATAGGTTGGGCCATCCTCATCAGTCATTAATCAAGAAAATACCCCCACTAGCTTACCTACAGACTGACCTTATGGATTCATTTTTCTCAGTTAAGGTTCCCTCCTCTCAGATGATTCTAGCTAGTGTCAAAAACTACCCAGCACATATCACAACTTACCTCACAGAAAAGGTCATGATCCACATATTCTAGCACTGAGTCTTAAGTATTTGACTTTAATAAATTCATAATTCTTATAACAGTATTAAGTTCATTTTTTTTTTCGAGACAGGGTTTCTTTGTGTAGCTTTGCACCTTTCCTGCAACTCACTTGGTAGCCCAGGCTGGCCTCGAACTCACAGAGATCCGCCTGGCTCTGCCTCCCGAGTGCTGGGATTAAAGGTGTGCTGCGCCGCCACCGCCGCCGCCGCCGCCGCCGCCACCACCACCACCCAGCTTAAGTTCAATTTTTTAATGTAATACAATGACAGAAATACATGGTGTCAGTTATGAGTACAGGCAATGAATGTTCTCAGGGTGCAGCCAGCCAGCCTCTCTTTGGAGAGACTTCTCTGCCTACCCAGTGAAGGCTGCCTAGGAAAAGTTGAGCCAAGGGTTTCTAACCTCTGCCTTACTCAAGGTGCTTGATTGGGATTATTTTGTTTCCATGGATGGTAATGAGTTCTGTGTGCCTTGGAAAAGAAGAAATCACTTGCTATTTCCTAGACTGGCTCTCAGTAATCTCACACCGGTTAGGTTGTCAGTGGCTTTCAGAAATCCTTGTTCACATATTTAAATGTAATGTTAGCATTTCCTTCATTGGCTCATTAACTGCCCTTGGTACAGGTTAACCAATGCCCCCAAAGAGGTCTCCAGTTGCTATATAAGAGTGATGAGCAATTCACACCCTGCACCTCAGCCAACAAAAACGTTGTGCCTTTTTACAAGCAGCTGAAGTCCCAGAAGGCCACGCAGTTCATGGCATGATATATGTAGAAGAACAATTAAAAAAAAAAAAAAAAAAAAAAAAAAAAAAAAAACTTTTATAGCCCTGAGGAAGCTAACAAGTCCCAGAAGTGCCTGAGGCAGGTAAGCTGGTGTGTCCTCACATAGCCTCATGCCTTAGCAGCTTCAGGAGACCAGATGTACAGTGCCTGGCCTGCAGACTTCAAAACAGTCCTAGATTTGAGACAAGCACATTCAGGTTTTCTGAGAAATCAGGGCAGTTGTTTTGAAGCACAAAGGCTAAGTGAGTTTAATGGACAGCAAGTTTCTTTAGCCTTGAAAAGCCAAAAAAAAAAAAAAGTACATTCTGCTGCCCATTTGTTAAGAAATAGATGGGCTGGAAAGATGGCTCAAAGGTTAAGAACACTGGCTGCTCTTCTAAAGGTCCTGAGTTCAATTCCCAGCAACCACATGGTGGCTTACAACCATCCATAATGAGGTCTGGTGCCCTCTGGCCTACAGGCATACATGCAGGCAGAACACTGTATACATAATAAATTAATTAATTTTTAAAAGGCATGTTGACAGAAGTCTAATCAGGATGTTAGTGTCTGACAGCTGACTTCCATCCAGTGACATCACCCTTTGAAAAGGCACCTGTGCTTCCCTGTATGTGTACCACAATGATACATGTGCACAGGGTGTTGTCAGGAAGTGGGAATCTTTTCAGAGATTGCCCTTTCATTACAGACCAGCCCAGGAGGTCAACACTGACACCAAATAGATGTTGCGTGTGCAGCACCCACAATATGGAAAAGATTGCAATGGAGGAGGAAGAGGGGGAGAATTGTTGCCACTAAAAGGATCATTTGTAGCATATGCTCACTGAAGGTATGAAGTTTGTACAATTCCCCCCCTCTTCCCTCTCCCCCCTCCCCCCTCTCCCCCCCTCCCCCCCCCCCGCTCCTCCCCCTCTTTCTTATTGCTATGACAAAATCCCACAGAAACAACTTCAGGGAGGAAGGGTTCATCTGGCCTCACTGTTTCAGACAGTTGCAGGTCCACTGTGGCTGAGAAGGCAAGGTAGAGTGTTCAGTTCACTGAGCTACAGTGGCAATGAGCTACAGCAACCGTTGAGATCATTGTGGTCCAGGAAGCAGAGAGGGAGGACCAAACCAGGGCCTGCCTTTAACCTTCATAGGCCTGCTCCCCAATGCCCTACTTCTGCCATCCAGGCTCACCTCCTACAGGATTCATAGCAACCCCCTCAAAACAGAACCAGCAGCCAGAGTACCAGCACCCAAAATTCAAGTCTGTAGGACAGTTCAGACTCAAACCATTCAAACAGATATGGATATATATTTTGTTTGAGCATATATGTGTGTGTGTGATATAAATTTATTCTTTTCCCACACCAAATGTTAAGATAATCCCCATCCAAAATGTAATTCCTTCAAATCCTCTTTATAGTCCTAAAAATTTCTTGATCATATAAACAGATACTACTTTATGTCTAACAATGGACACTGGCCTGAAATAATAACTGGATTGCAAAAGACATGTATTTCCTCAGCACGGAAAGACGTGATACCCAGAAGCCTTTGTGAGAAGACAAAGGCATCTAAACTGATTCAAAACTACCCTGGCAGCCTGTGAATAAAAGGGCAGGTGCCCAAGCCAGCCTACCGGTCGTACTCCGGAACCATACAGAGAAGGACTGTCTGGGCAGCTCTGATTTAATCACCTCTCTGACAGCACACGCTGTTCCCATCCAGATACACTTGTGTTAATGAATCCAGAAGTCCCTGGCTTTCACTAATGACCCTCAGTTGGGATATTTTATCCAGCAATCTTCCTCTGTTTTTTAATTCTATGCCTTGCCTGTGAGAATTCCTATGCCAGAGGAAAAAATATGGTTTTGATTTTGCAAAGAAACATTACCTAAATTAATGTTTTCTTAGTAACAATGTCTTCATTTTACAGACCACCTTTCCATCCTGGGGGGAAAAGAGAGCAACAAAACACGTGCAGAGATCACCTTCCTCTACCACAGAAAGCCTTGCCTTCCTCTCATCCAAAACTGCCACCTCTCCACTGCCAAAAGCATTTCTCACAATCCCTTAGGCTTTCCCTCTGGGTCTTTAATTCTCAAATTCTGGCTTAACAGCCACAGTTTAACTTGAGATTTGTAGAGATCAGACTCTAAGAGGATATGAAGGTTTTAAAATGGAGACACTCATTTTAAAATCCTTACAATGTTCTTAAATACATCCATTAATTTCACTGATAAGGCCACTAGTCAATCATTAGTTGATGATAACTGATATGGAATTAATATATATATATGTATATATATATATATATTATATCATACACAGAATCATGTATTCAAAGTAAGCCTGTCCAGTAGGAACACAGCATGCATATTTATATTTTCTCATAACTACATTAAAAAGTAAAAAGAAATGGAAAATAATATCTTATTTAACTCAAGCTAGTATTATTTCAACATGTTCTCAATATTTTAGTATTACTAATGAAATATTTTGTATTCTTCACAAAAATCTCATCCTTGTAGCATATCCCATGACCTTCCATCAGCTTGTCTTGCACTCAGAAGAGCCAGGCAGAGAAAACCAAGTACACCTTGGGGGTGCTGTGTCAAAGTAGAAACTATTTTAAATAAAATCAACAATAGTGGCTGGAGAGATGACTCCTTTTTCAGAGGACCCAAGTTCAGTTTCCAGCATCCATATGATTGATGCAGCTTACAACCACCTTTACCTCCAGTGCCAGGTGATCTGATGCCCTCTCCTGGCCTCCTTAGGTACCTGCACACATGTGGCATTCACACAGAGAGACACATACACATAAATTAAAAAAAAAAAAATCTTATGCTGGGTGTGGTGATGCATGCCTTTAATACCAGCTCTCTGGAGGCAGAGACAGGCAGATCTCTGTGAATTCAAGGCCAGTCTGGTCAATAAAGCGAGTTCCAGAACAGCCAGAGCTGTTACATAGAGAAACCCTGTCTCGGCAAAAGAACAACAACAACAAAAAATTTTTAAAAACAACAAACAACTCAACAAATACTTGCTATTATGAGAAAAGCAGTGCTCAGCTTAGATTATTCATACCTTAAACTGTAAATCCACTTTATATAATATATATATGTATAGACAGACAGATAGATAGATAGATAGATAGATAGATAGATAGATAGATAGATAGATAGATAGATAGATAGATATAGATATAGATATATTTTACTGAAACATGATAGTTATGCTTATAGACTATTCTATGGTGATTCAATACATGTATACAAGGAGTGTCGTTCAATGTAATAACTATTTCGATCTCTTCAACTGTTAGTCATTTTCATGTGCTGGGAGTTTTGTGCCATGTTAGTCATTCTTAAATATGTGTGTTCTGCCGATAGTTCTGCTGCGCTGAAGAAGCAGCCGGAGTGGAGAGACTGCTCAGTGGTTAGAGTACTTGCTGTACAGTCATGAGGGCTGGAGTTTGGATCCCAGCACCCACACAACAATGTAGGCATCTAACACATGCACACCTGTAACCCCTGGCTCCACGGAGGTCAGAGACAGGAGGACCACCGGGGCTGACAGGCTTCTAGCCCCGCTGAGAAAACATGAGCCCTAGCTTCAGGGGAAGATCCTGCCTCAAGGTGGGGATGAGTGTGCAAACATTCTTACAATGAAAAAGATTTAGAGAGAACAGTAACCAGAAGTCCTCGCTCTGGGTTTTGACGCCCTTACCCACCCATATCCTTGCCCTTCTTGGGTCTTCATGAGCACTACTCCATTTTCTTCAGCAGCTCCTGACTGCGCGTGTGACGGGCTGCTTCGTGTTGCTGCTAGCCTTGAATTTCCTGCTCTGATGTGCTGCAGCCGGGAACTGCGTGCCAATGTAAACGCTTCCTCCTCTGAGACGCTTTCTCAGAGTATTGCCACCGCAACTGGAAGGAGATTAGAGTGCGAGTGAGTGAGAACACGTGGTGTTTTTCTGTACCTGGCGTATTTCATTTATATAATTACCTCCAGACCCGTCCACCCTGCTAAAAATGACAATTCCATTATCTATATGACCTAGTAGTATTCTGTTGTATGGATATCTTTTTCTTTATTTACTCATTCACTGGATCTTGGGTGAGTCCATATTATATCCGGTACAAATATTGCTGCAATGAATGTGAGTCTGCAAGTGTCTTGACAGGATAATAATTTCATCTACTGTGCACATAAACCCAGTGTAAAATTGCTAGACCATGTGGTAGTTCTTTTTTGTTTTTAAAGCTAACTCCATATTAAAACAACAGCTATTTCTAATATTTCTCTTCATTATCACATCAAGATGAACAACTATTAGTTTGGCTTCCAAAGTAAGTGGCTCCATTGGATTATTGCTTTTTAATTAACTGTCTGATATGCTGAGGGTCTGTGTATTCAGAAAGAGATGACTGAAGCAATAATTCTAATTCTAAAGCATGCTTTGCTGACTTACCTGGACTGTCATCTGAAACCCCACTGCCCCTGTCATGAGGTTCGAGTTCCTGTTTCTGATATTTGGGAGGGTATATTTGAAAGTGCGTGCTTCCCAGATGCAGAGATCCACAGCCAAGCACTGGGCCAAGCTCTTGGCTTTGCCCTCTGATTTCCAGGCAAGCTTCATTTGTTAGATCATAAACAAAAATATCACCACATTTCCCCCTTTTTTGCCTAAAATTTAAAAAAATGTTATAACTAATATAAGAAAAACTATATATAATAAGTACAATAACTATATACAAATACATACATCATATGCATAAATATGGCAATAAATACATCAACAATGTCTAGTCCATTTGCATTTGACAAATTCAGAGAAAATACCCCATTATCTATCCTATCTTGGTGAGTCAAAATTCTTATAGCTTTCTATCCTAACTTGCATTACCACCCAAAACTATCTTTTGATGTCTCTCAACTTTATACACTTTACACTTCTTTAGTCTGGTAAACAAGGAGAACTATAACTATATAACTATCTAAGTCTTCAACTCCTTCAGAGACCTGAGAAGGAAATAATATTAACTGAGTAAGCAGGAGTGCAAGCAAGCAACCTCCAAAAAAAAAATGTGAGAAATGACAGAAACAGCTAGCTGCCTGGACAGTCACCAAAGGTTCCTCTGCAATGTTGGGGCATCCCTCTTTGGCGGTCACTCTCTTTTGTGTCCTACTTGCCCAATTTGGGCAGCATATTGTCAGCAGTCAAGGCAAAGGTAATTTCCTGCCCAGTGGCTAACTTTTGCCACAAAGAAGGTAAACTCCATATGGAGTTTTCAATGCCCCTCATCTTCTCTGAAGTAGATTGGTGCTGCCAGGAGCAGACATCTCATTGTCCAACAAACAAACAAACAAAACAAAAACAAACAAATAAAAACACCTTATGTTATTAAAACATCTTAAATGCCATATTCTGTAGATCTCTGAAGTGCTTGAAGAGAACTTGTCTATCTAAAATATATCTCTGTTTGACCTTGAAAACATACCTAATATGACTACAAGTTCAATTGTAATAGGTGACTAACTACTAACCTGCATTTCTTTATTATCCTAAATAGTTTGTAATAATAACTTTCAAGGACTAGCAATTTGCATTACATTGTTAAATGAGATGTATAGGTACAATTCCTTGAACAAGATTAGAAATGTATGTACAGTATGTTCCAACAAAAATAATCTCAAATTTGTATCAATATACAAAATTTGTATACAATATACAAAAGTCCAATCCAATGTAAAATATTTACTAGTAGTTGCTTTTTAAACGTAGATTCAATATTTTATCTTTTTATCTTATCATATCTATATCCCCTTTTTTTCTTTTCAGAATAGATTCAATAATCTACCCTTTTATCCTATCATTTCTTTTTTTTTTTTTTTTTTTTTTTTTGGTTTTTCGAGACAGGGTTTCTCTGTGTAGCTTTGCGCCTTTCCTGGAACTCACTTGGTAGCCCAGGCTGGCCTCGAACTCACAGAGATCCACCTGGCTCTGCCTCCCGAGTGCTGGGATTAAAGGCGTGCGCCACCACCGCCCGGCTTTATCCTATCATTTCTATATCCCCCTTTTTTCTTTTCAAAACAAGAACCCTGAATCTAAACCTTTTTGTTCAGCTTTTTTCCTGATCATTACCAATAACAACTTGTAACCAACCACCGTAAACAATGACAAATATCCATAACCCACTGAACAACCAAAAACCACCCACCCCACCTCTTGGGAATATGGGCCTTGTGTTCTTAAATTTACTTCCTGATGTCTAGGGGCAAAGGCCTCTTTAAGGGATCCTGAAAAGAAAAATTTGGGTTAATTGTCAAGTCCTGGGAGAGGCAGCTGTATCATTTGTTGTCCAGTCTCTGTATAATGGGAAAATGCAGGGCTTATCTCAAGTCCTGGCTAGAGTAGTCTGTGAGGCTGGATCTCAGCTAGCCATCTCAAAATTGTCCTGTGCAGTTTGTAGTCCAAAGCCGATCTTTGGGTGGCATTTGTCAGCTTAGTCATAGTCCATGTGGAAGCATCGTTGTGGGGCCCCTTCATCCTTTTGGAGACTTTAAAGGTCGCTGTGAGGCATGGTCATGGTTCATTGCGGAAAACTTAAACATTTTAAATGTCATATGCAGCAGATCTCAAAGAGGTTAAAGGATCAATATTTGTTATGTACATCCAGAGTACAAAAACTTAATTCCTAGTTATCTGATAGAGACTCAAACCTGAAATTATGTATAGGAAGCTGGGTGAAGCCTTGTTCTAGAAATAGTTAGTACTCCATATGACCACTAATATCATGACAAAAAGTTTAAAATATGTATATATATAAATCTTATAAATTTTGAGGTAATAGTTATACCTTATGTAAAAGTTTCAAAGAGTCAAAATAAAACCAAAGAATTATGAGATTAGTGGCAATAAAATAGTCCCTAATTTTTTGTTTTTCTTCTGTCTCATATCAGGTGGCTCTTCTGATCTGAGACAGAGATTTTGGTTTTTACTTTAACAAGCATGCTTGAGTGTATAGAAGGAGAGTGCTGTGGGATGGTCTTTGAAGTCTGTATGCTATGAATATGTGTGGCTACCGTTGGTTAATAAAGAAGCTGCTTTGGTCTATGGCAAGACAGGTTATAGCCAGGTGGAAAATCCAAACAAAGATACAGGGAGAAGGAAGGCAGAGTCATGGTAAATGCTGGGATCCACTGGAGGAGCAAGATGTAATAGAACATGAGTAAAGCCATGAGACATGTGGTGATACATAGATTAATAGACATGGGCTAATTTAAGATGTTAGAGCTAGCTAGCAATAAGCCTAAGCCATAGACCAAACAGTTTGTAATTAATATTAAGCCTCTGAATAATTATTTTATAAGCTGCTGTGGGGCCAAGCAGGACAGAGAAAAGCTTCTGGCTACAGCTTATTCCTCTGGTTCTCTGAATGTGGTCTCCATGTGCAACATCCAAAGGGCATTTGATACCCAACACATAGTGATAACCCACAGCTCCAAAGACAGGAGGATTCAAAATGTAGCTGTGAAGCTGAACAATTATAACCTTAAGACAATGTCTAGAGAGATTATGTGTGGCCTGTTCAATTGTTTTCAGATAGGACCTTCCTACAGTAAGCTGGCATAGAACTAATTTTGTAGCCCAGGCTCAACACAAAACTTTCGGTGACCTTTCTCCTCAGCCTCCTGAATTCTGGGATTATGGACATGAGCCACTGTGCCTGGCTGTCAGATTGTGTTTTCTTGAATGATATCTGTAAGGATAAACGAAATGACTAAGTAATAAGATAACTTTCTTACCTAGTTTTACTTTTGAAGACATTTCTCGTTTTCTTAAAAACAAAATAGTTTTACAAGCAGGTAAAGATTCATTTAATGATTTATGAACTAAAATATCCCTGTGCTAAAAAGAAGATGATAGGTACCCATGGAAATCATTTTCATGAAAAGTCAATTTCAGAAAAATCATGAATTCCACACATCATTTTTCTAAAGAGAAGGTGAGGTCATTAACCGTGGTGATTAAAGGTCAGTCACAGGGCCTGCTGATGCTTTGTTCCGACAAAAACAATGTAATTATGAAAATTACTGTGAATTTTAGTGATTTAACATTACAGCACAAGCACCATTAAAGCGTATTAACCTTCCAATAATTTCAAGAAATTGAAATGAAATCTGCTTGGCAATGACTGGACATTTTGACACCAATGAAAATATTTTATGTAGTTACCTAAGTGATAAAAAGAAATGTTTTATTTTTAAAAAATCTCCAAAAGGAGCTCTAACTAGGAAAAACAATCATAATTAGCAAGATTTCATGCAGGGTGCAGGAGCCAAAGACAACATTTTAGGCCAGCCAAAAGTGACATCATCTGGTCCTAAGTTCCTAAGGTCTGACCACCTGCAGAGATCTTTAGAATCCGTTTAAAGAATTAATTTTCCATGTATGAACCACTGAGAGTCTCTCGCTTTTATGTGACTTTCTATGGTGCCAACGGGAGCTGAATGCATGCTTCAGCTTTGTAGACAGCTGCTCCTTCAGAGCAGAAGCCAATGTGTCCCTGCAGGTACCATCTGCCGGTCCATTATTTCTGAATATATTAAGAAGCCCAGATTTGAGTTCTAAAATGGAATATGTACAAAGCAATATATTCAAGATGGAGCTCTAAAATGATGCAGTGGATGTGAATCCATCTTGACAATCCCAGGGGATGATACAAAAAAAAAAAATGGTACATCCTTCTTGATGTATGAGGGGATAGAAGTTCAGTGCATATTACAGCAGTATTTTAATGATGTTGCTGGCTCCTTGCTCTGGGAATTGTGAATAGAGGTACTACATCATCTGTGCACATGTGAGTGTAGGCATTTTTTTAATGCCTTTAAGTAAATAGTAAGGAACATTATTACTAGGTCACAGTAAAATTCAGTTTTGTAAGAAATTGCAGAGCCGCCGGGCGGTGGTGGCGCACGCCTTTAATCCCAGCACTTGGGAGGCAGAGCCAGGCGGATCTCTGTAAGTTCGAGGTCAGACTGGGCTACCAAATGAGTTCCAGGAAAAGGCACAAAGCTACACAGAGAAACCCTGTCTCGAAAAAACCAAAAAAAAAAAAAAAAAAAAAAAAGAAAAAGAAAAAAGAAAAAAAAAGAAAAAAGAAAAAAAGAAATTGCAGAGCCATGTTCCAAATGGAACACGTATCCTCACCGTCGCCATTGTTCTCATTTTGTTCATCATTAAATGTGTAATGGTATCTATGATGGTTAATCTTATTTGCCAACTTGACTAGATCTGGAAGAAACTAAGAGATAACTGCTAAGCCCACCTGTGTGGGATTATCTTGGTCAGGTTATCCGAAGTGGGAAGAGTCACCCAAAATGTGGGTGGAACTTTCTGGTAGCAGCCCAGATAGTAGGAGGAGTGATAAAAAGCTTTATGTTTGCTCCATTGCCCCTGTGTGTCACTAGCAAGTCCTACCCTGTTGCCTCTGCTGCTCCTACATTCCCTCATTGATATCAGAACCCAGCTCTCCAGATTAGACTGCTGAGGAATCCAGTCTCTCGAGCCAAGCAGCTACTGGGTTCTCAGTCTTTCAGGTATGAAGAAAGATATTAGACTAACCTGACTGTACTGTGTCAGCCAATCTAATAAGGATTTTAATATACATTCATTCTATTAGTTCTTTGCTCTAAAAAACCCTGACTGATAATGTCTTGTGGTTGGCTTAATTTGCAATTTTAATGACATATGAAAATGTCTTTCATATGCTTGCCATCTGTACATTTTTCTTAATATGCTATCTCTTTAGGTCATTTGTACATTTTCCTTTTGGAGGGTATTGTAGCAGTTTTTAATATTTTTTCAATATTTGAGATTTGAAGGAAGAAGTTTCTGTCCCACCAGTAACTCTCAAATACCCAGCAACCGCTTCCCAAATAATTGATTTGGAAGCTTAATATTACTTATAAATACTCAGGCTCATTAGCTCAGGCTTATTACTGACTGGCTCTTACACTTAAATTAACCCACAATTCTTATCTATGTTTAGCCACATGGCTTGGTACAACTTTCTCATCTTGCTTCCTCTGCATCCTGACTCCACCCTTCTCCTTCCCAGCATTCTCAGTTTGGCTTTCCTGCCTAACTTCCTGCTCAGCGACCAGCTAGCCTATCAGCTTTTTATTAACCAATGAGAGTAATCCATATTCATGTGTAGAAAAGGATTATTCCACAACAGAGATTATAATATTCCTCCCTCCAAACCCTCTCATGTACCCCTCCCCACTGTCTTTCATTCGTGGCCTCTTTTTTTCATTGTTATTGCATATACATATGTATATACATATATATCCCTAACTATAACTGTTTAGTCAGTATAATGCTGCCTGTATGTATTTTTTCAGGGCTGACCATTTAGCACTGAGCAACCTGATGTCCCTGGAAAGGCCATCTCTCCTACTCCTAGCTTCCCTTAGTTAACTTTAGGTCTTTGTTTAGCGTGGAGGCTTCATGGGCTTTCTAGGTCTATTTTCACATGTCCATTGGTGTCATCCTTGTTCAGCTCACATTTGGGCAGTCGTGTTGGTAAGACTTTATGGGTGTAGCTTCTGATGTTACTAGGAGACACAATCACACACAAACACCCTGATCCTCAAGCTGTTATGATCTTTCTAGCCCCTCTTCTGAAATGGTCCCTGAACATTAGGTGCAAGAGTGTTTTGTAGCTGTATCTTTTGGGACTGGGTTCCACAACTCTGCATTCTGATTGGTTGTGTTTTTCTGTAGTGGTCTCCATCTGTTGCAAACAGAAATTTCCTTGATGAGGGGTAAAGGCTACACTTATCTGTGGGTATAAGGGCAAATGTTTATAGATTGTTGTTAGAGATTATATGGATTAGTAAACTAGAAGTTGTAGATTCTTCTCCAATATCCACGGCATCATTAGCACTGAGTGGTTTGATAGGTAGTAGCAGGCATTATTTCCCTCTTATTGAACAGGTCTTAAGTCTAACTAGAGAGCTGCTAGTTACCATCAAGGTATGGGTGCCACTACTTCATCCTTAGGGTTAACAAATATGCACATTTTTCAATCATGTTGGTCTTTAGTGTTGACTTTGAGTTCTTTTGTACATTTTGGCTAGCAGTCCTCTATCAGACATGTCTTTGAAAGTCTTTTCTTCCAGTCTGTATCACAGTGTTTTGAGCATTATGATCAACCTTAAGGAGGTGTTGAGATATGACTTTACAGAGACAAAAAACACTCTGAAAGAATCTTATGATTGTAAATGTTTGGAACCAAACTTCAAGGAGCACAGAAAAATATCCTGATTTTAATTCTTATATTATTTCAGTTCTAAACTTAAGCAGATTTAACTAGAGTGCCTACAGACCCTTTCTATTAAGAGATGGAATTTTGTTAGGGTTGGTGCAACTCCTTGATATCATGAATAGAGCTGAATGCAACTTGTGATTTCTACTAAAATATAAGCCAAGCTAAGGTGGAAGAAGAACTATTTTTACCAGAAAGGGGGGAAGAGGTATTATGTCATGCTAAAATAGTCTTGCACCAAAGCCCTCCTCAGATTAGAAATAAACCTTATTATACCTTGCTATTGGACTCTGATGCCTCTGAGAAAACTTAAATCTGACTATGAAGAGTACAACCCTTAACCGTAGTTAATGGATGACTGGTACATGATCTTAAGACCGTAGCACTCAAAACCATGACCAGTGATGGAACCAAATACCCTTACAATAATCAATTTTAAACTTCTTGGAAATATGGCATGACTGCAACAAACCAGAAAATGCAGAAGTCAACAGCACCGGGGGCAGTTTTCCTGCACTCATGGAGTCCCATTTCTAGTTGGTGTAAGCTAACAGGAATTCATTACGAGATAGCCAGGGGGTAAGACAGCCAGCTTTGAGAGGTCCAAAGACCAGCTTTGGGCCGAGCTTCCAAGAGTACCTCCTAGAGCCACATTGCACAACTGAGCTTCTGGCCCTGTCATGGTCCAAAAACTGGGGCATCAAGAACCCACCGCTACCGCTGATGGCTCCAGACCCAGGCCATCCAAGCCACCACTTTTACAGCCACAAAAGGCAGGAGCTGTGCCCGGTCCACACACTGGAGGAGCTGAACATTGCACACAGTCCTTGCAGGAAAACCAACTCTACTTGCCAGTAAAAATAGCAGAGTCAACAGAAGTCAGCCTGTATCTCAGTGTTCCACTCATGTGGCTGTAAAGGACTGGTGAGACCTAAGTCACCTCTAATTTTATATTTCCCCAGAGCCTTGGGGAAATATAAAATAATGGTTTTAACATCTCCAGCCTCAGTAATTTCATAAGGCAGGATAAAGAGAAGATTAAAAAAAAAATACCAAGTGAAGTGAGAATATCACACCCACATGAGGAAGAGAGAAGTGAGGATGGGCTGTCAGAGGAGAACTTGGACATGATTTCAGAACTCCAAATGTGGACCCCGTGGACATAGGAGTTGGAGAGGGTCCCAAAGAAACCAGAGCAGTCACCTGTGGTTGTATTGTGTTCCCTGAAATATTGTGCACTCTAATAAACTTATCTGGGGTCAGACAACAGGACAGCCACAATATTAAACATAGAGGATAGGCAGTGGTAGCACACGCCTTTAATCCTAGCATTCCAGAGGCAGAAATCCCTCTGGATCTCTGTGAGTTCAAGGCCACATTGGGAACAGCCAGGCATGGTGACTCACGCCTTTAATCTCAAGAGGTGACAGCAGATAGCAGAAAGGTATATAAGGCATGAAGACCAGGAACTAGAAGCATTTGGCTGGTTAAGCATTCAGGCTTTCGAGCAGCACAGTTCAGCTGAGATCCATTTGGATGAGGACTCAGAGGCTTTCAGTTGGAGGTAACAGGATTAGCTGAGGAATTGGCTAGGTGAGGTAGCTGTGGCTTGTTCTGGTTCTCTGATCTTCCAGCATTCACCGCAATAACTGGCCTCAGGTTTAATTTTATTAATAAAAACTTCTAAGACTCATGCTACAGTCACCAGAGTGACTGATCCCATCAGCACCAAATTTGTCAGAAGCTTGACTCCCAAATCCCCAGACTAGAAAACTGAGAACAAGCACCATGCTCAGATAGGTACTATATACTCTGAAAAGCTTGCAGGGCAGGACAAGACTCCATCTTCTAAAATCATAAGAGCTGTGCAGGGATGTAGCTCAGTGCTACAGTACTTACCTAGCATTCACAAGGCCCTGAGTTTAATCCCCAGCACTGAAAAAAAAAACAAAAAAAAACAGGTCATGGTGGGATATACCTGCAATCCTGGTGTCCAGCAGGTGAAGTCAGGAAAATGAGAAGTTCAAGGTCATCCTCAGCTACATAGCAAGCTTGAGGCCATCCTGGGCTACATGAGACCTTGTCTCAAAAAGAAATAAAAATAATAAAAAAATTAGGGGCTAGAAATATAGTTTGTAGGGAGGTTCAATGCCCAACACTAAGAACATTAAAAAAAACAAGAAAGCCAGTCATGGTAATGCACGCCTTTCATCCCAGCATTTGGGAAGGAGGGAGAGGCAGGGGGATTTCTATGAGTTAGAGGCCAGCTTGGTCTACATAGTAAGTTCCAGGCCAGCCAAGGCTATAGAGTGATACCCTGTCTCAATACTGCCCCCCCACCAAAAAGGGCAAGTAAGCACAAAAGTACAGACATGTCACAAAGGAATTCCCATGATGGACACATGAACTTATGCTTAACCTCAATCAGTGATCAGATCAATTCAATCTAAAACAAATTTCTAACAATATCAAATCAAATAATAAATCTGCCACCAAGAGAGGACAGGAGTATAAATAAATATGATTAGTTTGTAGAGAAATAGGGCAATGCCCAGAAAAACTAAAAAATGTATGTAAACTAATTGATCTCACACCAGGAATTGTGCATACCATAGCAGAAGAAACTTAAGGAAGTTATTCGTGAGAATCCTAACAGACAAACCTGGGAGAAAGTCAATGTTTGTCAACAAGCATTTATCCATTCCAGATAGAAGTACCGCATATAGTAAAGTGCTGTATAGTGGCTAAAATCACTGAGTCGGCGTTACACGTAGATTAATACGTCAGCCTTGAGGCTGCAGATATGCTCAGCGTAAGAGTACTTCTTGCTTTTCCAGAAAAGCCACATTCGGCTCCCAGCACCCACATGAGGCAGATCACAACCTCCTGAAATTCCAGTTCAGGGGATTTTCTGGCCTCCTTGTGCATCCATACACTCATGGAATACATCCACACAAACACATACGTATGTACATAAACAAATGAACAAACAAAACAATTAAAACCCCCAAGTTTTATAAATTTTGAGTGAAAAAGGAATTGAAAAACAATATATGCAGGGCTGGAGATACAAGATCCAACACCGTTACACAGACATACATGCAGGCAAAACACCAATGCACATTTAAAATTATACATATATATATGCAACCTCTTACAGGTTATACAACTTTTAAAATACACTTTATCTAAACTTTTTACTTATAAATATATGAATGCAAAAGTACAAAAGAATGGGTTAAATGATTACACACTATATATCCCTAAGAATTTTCCAAGAAATTCAGGTCAGGGATGGGAAAGATGGCTCAGCAGTTAAAAGCACTTGCTGTTCCTGCAAAGTAACCAAGTTCAGCTCCCACTACTCAATGGGGCTGACAGCTGCCTGTAATTTCAGTTCCAGAGGATCCAACACCTTTTTCTACCCTCCTTGGGCACTGCATACACAAATGCACAGACATACATACAGGCAAAACACCCATTCACATAAAATACATGTGTGTGCGCGCGCGCGCGCGCGTGTGTGTGTGTGTGTGTGTGTGTGTGTGTGTGTGTGTTTAATTCAGGGTGTTGGAGAGATGTCTCGGTGGTTAAGCACACTGATTGCTCTTGCAAAGGATCCAGTTTTGATTTCCAGCACACACATGGTGGTTCACAATCATCCACAACTTCAGTTCCATGGGATTCCAGTGACTTACTCCAGCACTCACATGGTTCACATATATACACACAGGCAAAACAATAATGCACATAAAAATATAATAAATAAGTTAAACAAAACCTGAAACCTTAAAAAAAATTCAGTCCAGAAAGATGGCTCAGCAATTAAGAGCACCTGTTGCTCTTCCAGAGGACCCAGGTTTGATTCTAAGCACCCATACAACAGCTCACCATTGTCTGTAACTCTAGTTCCTAAGAACTGGATGCCTTCTGGCCTCTTCAGGAACTGCACACATACAGACACACATGCAGGTAAATCCCTCCTATACATAAAAATAAATAAACCTTTAAGAAAAGTCCAGGTCACAAAATATAGTAAGTTGAGTACAGAAAAGAACAGCCATCTCTTTTTATTTCTTGTATTTAAAAGGTATTTAAAGGATGTATGTGAAAATACTAATAGTCAATCCCAATGGCACATGGCACTTTTAAAAATATTTCTGTATTTTTTAGGTCTGTTTGTGCATGTGTGTGCCACCATCCCCGCAGAGGTCAGAGGACAACTTGTAGGACTAGGTTCTCTGCTTCCCCTATGTGGGTTCCAGGGACCCAACGCAGATGCTCGGCTTGGCAGTGCCCATCTTTTACCTGCTGGGCCATCTTGCCATCCTCGTTTCTGTATTTTTATTTTTAAAGTTTAAACTTTAAAAAACTAGAGTATGATGTTTAATTAACAAATTGTAGAAATTGGCTTCAAAAAAGTGCAAAAACACTTCAAGAATGTAACCTATAGAAAATGTCCCAAATGCCAGCAATACATCCATTAGGAAAGGCACTAAGGGAAGCCAGTTTGGGGTGGAGTCCCAGCAAACGTTTCAGAGAACGTCCAATCTGTGCCTACTGGGACTGCATAATCTCGAAGAATGCAGAGCTGGGTTACTGGCATTTCAGCCCTGACCGTTTCAAAGGAAAATTACACCACCTTGCTGGGGGAAAAAAAAAAAAAAAAAAAAAAAAAAAAAAAAAAAAAAAAAAAAAAAAAAAACCTTATGAGTAATGTCTTAGTTATGGTGTCTCTTGCTGTGAAGAGCCACCATAACCAAAAAGCAAGTTGGGGAGGAATGGGTTTATTTGGTTTATACTTCCATATTGTTGTTCATTACTGAAGGAAGCCAGGACAGGAACTCAAACAGGGCAGGATCCAGGAGGCAGGCACCAATGCGGAGGCCGTGGAGGGGAGCTGCTTACTGGCTTGCTTCCCATGGCTTGCTGAGCCTGTTTTCTTATAGAACCCAGGACCATCATCCCAGGGGTGGTACCACCCACCACGGGCTGGCCCTCCCCCATTGATCGCTAATTGAGAAAATGCTTACAGCTGAGATTCATGGAGGCCTTTCCTCAAGTGAGGCTACTTCCTTTCTGATGACTCTAGCTATTGTCAAGTTGACACAAAACCAGCCAGTGCACGGGACAAGTGACTCAAAATTAGAATGGCAATTTTTGTACATTGAAATATTAATAAACACAATTTTTAAATATTTAATTTTTATTCATGTGTACTCATGTGTATCTATGTGTTTATGCACATGTATGCGGGTGCTGGCAGAGGACAGATGTTGGATCTCCTGAGCCACCTGATGTGGGTACTGGGAACCAAACTCTGGTCCTCTGGAATAGCACCTAACACTCTGAATTGCAGAACCGCCTCTCCGGGCCCCATTTTTTTGAAGATTTATTATTATTTCATGCATGAGTGTTTGCCTGCATGAATGTGTATACACAACAGTTCCGTGCCATTGAGGTGGGAAGCACACCCATCCCCTGGAGCTGGAGTTACAGGCGGCTGTGAACCACCAGACAAGGATGCAGGAAACCAAACTTGGGCCGTCCACAAGTGCAGTACAAGGTCTCAACCACTCATCACTTCTCCAGCTCTCCAGACTAAGACAGGCTTTCAAAATATCTTAATGAACGAAAATGACCAAAACCAACTTTATACATATATGAAATAATCAAATAAGAAATCAATTTTCAAAAATCATAATCTAAGCTGGGCATGGTGGCACAAGCTTTTAGTCCCAGCACTCAGGAGACAGAGGCAGGCGGATCACTGTGAGTTCCAGGTCAGCCTGGTCTACATAATGAGTTCCAAGACAGCCGGGGCTCCATAATGAGGACTGAATAACCAAATAAAGCATATAAAAGTAGCTATAATCTTACAGATTAAAATTTACAGTTCATCTGTTTAAAAACAAACAATATAACTTAGTGATCACTCTTTTTGCAAGTCCTTACAAGTTAAAAAATGGAAGAAAATTTCCAAATGCCATTAGAATAAAGCAGCAGTCACCTTAGTAAAATAATAATAATAATAATAATAATAATAATAATAATAAAATAACAGGATGCTCAGTTATTAGAATAGTTTAAAAAGTAAACACAAAATGTTCAGGAGACGAAAACTGATATTAGTGGTCGCAGAACATATAACTATTTAAAAGTTCCTAGACAGTCCAGCAGGGTGTCGGACTTCACATAAAACCCAAAGATTTCGCCCCAAACTCCACCCCAGTGTCAGGCCAAAGCGCATGCGCGGCCCGACGCGCGTGCGCACTCCGAAGGCAAGGCCCGTAAGACGCGGGAGAGCAAGATGGCGGCGCCGAGCCTCCCCACGCCGCTGTACGGGCACGTGGGGCGCGGAGCCTTCAGCGACGTGTACGAGCCCTCGGAGGACACGTTCCTGCTCCTGGACGCGCTCGAGGCGGCGGCGGCCGAGCTAGCCGGGTGCGAGGAGGGTGCGCGCCACAGCGGGAGCGAGCGGGGTGTCCTTAGGGGCGGCAGCCGGAAGTCTTGCCTCCTCCGGGAGTGGTGGGTCGGCCCACTTCCTGGTGATTGACAGCAGGGCGGGGTGAAAGCGCCGCTTCCCCGGGTGCTGGGATTTGTGCTCTTCTGCCCTGGTGTTCCTCGGGGGTCAATGGTCCGTCTCCCTGCCCTGCCGTTCCGCTGTTCATCTGAAGAACGCAAGGGCCCCTGAGAGCAGCCGTAGTGTAACGACCAGAAACACGATGTTCCGGAAATGTTGCTGCTTTCCAATATTACGGTTTTTTTAGTTGACTGCCTAAAACTCGCGTAGGGTTATTTGACCTACTTAATGCATAAATCGCATCCTCTGGCAACGGAAGGAGACAAATGATGTAGTGGCATGTTAAACCCATTCACCCTTCTCAAGGAACAATCATTAGCCACCCATTCTGTTACTACTGAGCACTTGGAATATTACTGCAACTGAGAAGCCGAATTTACAATTGAACTGTTAGAAACGTAGTTGGAACCATGATGAAAGACTTAAATTGATAGTACATGCATCCGCTTGTAGGAACTTCACTAGCCTGATTTGTTGAAGAATTGGCCATAACTTTAATGACAAAAGTAATAAATGCCTACACGTTAACTTTTCAGTAAAAAGAATTTGAGTTGAGAGCGGATACGGCTGTTCAGCTGGTAAATGCGCTTGCTGCCAAGCCCCTGGACCCCTGTTCAATCCTCAGGACCCACAAGGCATAAGGAGAGAAATGACTCCTACAGGTTGTTCTTGTGCATTCAGTTGCAGTGCTGAACGCCATACATGCTCCCCGCCCCCTACCCCACCCCCCACACACAAAAAATAAATGTAATAAAACATTTTGCTGCAAGAAGTCGGGTCATTAACTTTAATGGTCAAGATTTGAACTGGGTTTCTCCAGAAAGAAATAGCCAACATGTTTACCCCTCTTAAGCTTTGTCATATTTTTTTCCGTCTATAAAACGCTCTTTTTAAAAGTCTTTCATCATAGACGGTGGAGCATTTCAGTTTACCGGAATATCTTACGGAACACTGGACCATAACTTATGTATGCTCAGAATAGCCCAGAAAGATGTACAACTACAGATTGCATTGCAGACTTATGCTGTAAACGAAGCTGACCTTGTTACAAAGGTTTGGAATGCTAATTATTTATGGAACTGTAATGGTTCTTTCTAAGAAGAAGCCACCTGGTAAGATTCACAAACTTTAGAATGACCGACCCACTAATGGCTTCTCAGCTATGTGGCTAGTTCTAAAGCTAAGAACTGTGTAACTGCTTCTTGAGTATTGTTTGAAAAGTTAAGTGCCAGGAATTCCCATAAATGTCATCAGTCATGGAAATTAAGTAGTGCTTTTGATGCATGTACAGTGATCGGGGAAACACATTTTTTGGAAAATAATGTAAAGATTTTTTTTAAGTTTAGAAAGCTAAGATTATTGGCATTTTAAGACCAAACACTGAGGCACTTCACAATTTAGTAGAGTGTCTGTTCTACATCTGTCTAGATGGGTGGAGGACTTTTGCTCCTAGGACATGCTGCTGGGTGTATTTAAGTACTTCAAGGTGACTGACAATCTATTACACACCTAAACTATTAGGTTTAGCTATACAACAATAAGCACCAAATGGTTGCCAGAAATTGTTAATTTCCCTTATATCCCCATGTATTTGCAAGTGAATGGTGATGCTGGAGAAATATATAGCATGAGAGCTATCGCCCATGAAGAATCTCTTCATAAGAATGAACTAAATATTTTGGTTTTTGTTATTAGAGTGGAAATATGCCTCGAAGTAGGAGCAGGGTCTGGTGTGGTGTCTGCATTCCTGGCTTCCATGATAGGTCCTCAGGCCTTGTACATGTGAGTATGTGATGTCCATCCACATCTCCTGGTTTACCATGACTGTGGCAGCTTGGTGAATATTTTAAGGAGACACTGTGTCTCTTATAGTGTTTCAGTAAGGACTCGAGTCACTATGCTCACCCCCAGTCATGATTTCATGTTCATGCCTTCATGCCATGTGATTTTTAGAAGCAACATAATTTTAAGTTATCTCTACTTCGAATTGTTTTCAGGTAAATAGTTTGACTGTTAGAAAATAGCTGGAAAGTTAAACTTCTTTGCTGAGAACTTGAGAATACAAAAGCCAAGAAATGGCCATCAGAAAATTTTGCCATACACAGAACAAATGTTTTTCTTTCCGTTTGTAACTTCCTATGTATTTTGTGTAGCAGTTCCCTATTCTATTTCTCTTGGCTTCCGTTTTGCTGGGTGCTGAAGCCATACTTTAATAAATTCCTTCAGGTGAGTGTGAGCAGATTTTTTAGCAGTGTTTGTTATCAGTATAACAAGACTTTGTTCTCTTTTGCTTTGCCATTATGAAAACATCCTGATTTTTTTTTTGATACCACGTAGAATTAACAGAACATTCCTAAAATATCTAACCGATTTGCTTCTGTACATTACCCTGTTTATAGGTGCACTGATATCAACCCCCAGGCAGCCGCCTGCACCCTGGAGACAGCACGCTGTAACAGAGTTCACGTTCAGCCAATAATTACAGATTTGGTGAGCTGTAATTCTTGTTCAGTAGTAATCAGTTTCCTCTCAATTAATTGAAAATCAGTGTTTTAGTGCAAATAAACTTTAGTAATTAACTTTTTTTGTTTTTATGAGACAAAGTCTCATATAGCCCAGGGTAGCCTCAAATTTACTATATAGCCCAAGATGACCTTGTACTCTTTTTTGCTTTTTTTTTTTTTTTTAATTTTTTTTAAAAGATTTATTTATGTATACAGTGTTCTATCTGCATGCATGCACACACGCCAGAAGAGGGCACCAGATCTCATTATAGATGGTTGTGAGCCACCATGTGGTTGCTGGGAATTGAACTCAGGACCTCTGGAAGAACAGGCAGTGCTCTTAACCTCTGAGCCATCTCTCCAGCCCAGCTTGTTTTTATTTTTAATTAAAATTTTTATTTTATTTTTGAGATTATAATTACATCGTTTCCCCTTCCCTTTCCTTCCTCCAAACCATCCCATATATCCCTCTTTGCTCTTTTTCAAATTCATGACCTTTTTTTTTCATTAATTGTTGTTACTTGCATACACACACACACACACACACACACACAGGTGCATACATATATACGTGTGTGTGTGTGTGTGCGCGCGCGCGCGCGCGCGCATATATTCCTAAATCCTGATCAGTCTGTGTGATGTTAACTTGTGTTTATGACTTTAAACCTAACCATTCGGTATTGGGTAAGTGCTGGAGTTGTAGATATGCATCTAGCAAGTAATTAACTTCTGACCGTAAACATGACTAAATGTGACACTCTATCCATTTCATGCTGGCTTAAATTTTAAAAGCTTTAGACACAGCTAACACAGGAATTCAGATGATAGAGCACATTTTTTTTTCTTAGCTCTGTGTTTCTCTCTGTTGTCTCTTAGGCAATCTCACACCCTCATGGTAACCAGATGTTTGCATTTCTGTGTCTTATTTATTAACAGCTCCCCATGAAAAGAAGTATCTCAATAGTATACTTGGAATGAGAGTTGTTTGGGTCAGCTCAGGTCCTGTGTCTAAGGACTGGCATTTGAAGAGTGGCTTTGACCTGGGTCATAGTCCCCCAACTCCACTCCACATAGATCCTGCCCAGGCTTGAGTTGAGAATGAGAGGAGATAGAATATCCCTGTCTTAGTTATTTTTACTTCAGTATTGTTGTGAAGAAGTGGGGTTGGGGGCAGAGAAGAGAGGAGGGAAGAGGAGAGAAACAGAGAGACAGACAGAGAGAGAGAGAGAGGCTGGGACTGGCTTGGCCTTTAGAAACCTCTAAGATTCAAAGACCACCTCTAGTGACACACACACCTCCTGCAAAGAGGCCCTGTGAGCCTGTGATGCCAGCCTTACACAAACCACCACAGTCCCATCAAAAGCAAAGGGGACGTAGGCAGAAATAAGGGAACGTGGTCCTGCGGACAAGCAAAAATCAAGACAGCTTCCATACCTGTCCTCACCTTTGTCTCAGTCTGTCTTTGAACTTTGTGTGTAGTTGTAGACAACCTTTAATTCTAGTTTCTCCTGATTCTGCCTCCCCAGTAGACCACGATACCCCCTTTCTCAAAATCAAAAAGGTAGAATTATTGTTCGTTTTTAGTTTTAGAATATGGTCTTTAAAAATACATAATATGTATTTCTTCCCACCGTTACCACATCCCAAACACGCTGGGCCTCTTACGAACCCCTCCGCGGCAGTCATTCCGAGCTGTACGGTACCAAGGCCTGCTCACTTGTCTGCCCTGTGAAGTGGCTCACAGTCCTCCTCTGCCTTCGCTGGCATCAGACTGTCCTGTTTCACTCTCTTCTGTTGGCAGAACATCCGTTCTCCTTTTCCACGTGCTCTATGCAAGAAAACCAGACAGTTTTGACTCGTATTTAACCTAAGGGTCCTCCGTAAGTGTCACCATAGGATATAACGCCTGTGTGTTTTGCTGTGTGCATTTAACCCTTGCCAGGGCCTCTTTCACTTATTTTTCAACTCTTGGAGATATTAAGGCTCGCAACCGACTAGGCCTGGCTAGAGATGCCTGTACCAGACCTTCAGTTTTATTTAAATATATTTTGATTTCAAGAATTTCTGTGCCTGGATCAAATGCTGTTTCAGCCAATAATTTTGGCTCCACAGTTAGTGACCTGTTTGTCCGGTAGCTGCCCAGCAGGAGCCTCCTGCCCCGTCACCAAATGTCATTTTAACTAAAACTGTTGTTCTATTTATCAATAAGACTCAGGAGTCAGAGGCTGGGTGAAAACCTGCTAGCTTTGAGAGGTTGGTGAACAACTAGCTGACCTTCCTTCTTCACAGGTGTCTCCGAAAGGGAGCATCATTCTACTCTGCCAAACCAAAAAAAACAAACAAACAAACAAACAAACAAACAAACAAAAAAAAACCCAACTACTTCCTGTGCACCTCTCTGTTTTCCAGATGTCCTCTGACTCTGTGATTACTTTCTGTCAACTAGTTGCTAGCTCTGCCTCCTGACCCAAGGTTGATTTTTATTTAATTAACACAAATGCAAACTCGGGGTTCACAGTGTGATCATATATCCCACAACAGTTTCTGTTTTAAGATTTTGTCCCTTTCCTTTATGTAATATCCAGCCTGCAGTTGTTAATGGATAGCTGGATAGTTCTTCAGGAACCACTGTGAGTTACAAAGCAAAATCTTCTCTAGTTTCTTTATCCAGCATTTCTGGAAAATTATATTTTAGAGTTATTTTAAGAAACTTAATTTCATTATGGAATTGAAAACAAAGCATTGTGCACACAGAGTTATTCCCTCGTTCTTGCACTGATGGAGGAGCAGATGAATCATCTTTCAGTTTGCAAGCAAAGTTGTATCCAAATTATTTCAAGGAATAGATTGTTTCCCCCATTAAAGAAGCTGAAAAAGAATTAGTTCTGCAAGCATATCCTCAAAAATAGGTCATAGGAGTTCTCTTTGAATTACCAAGTTACCAGGCTTATTGGTATAATTAAAATGGGATTATAGAATCTGGATCCGGAAATTCTCAGATATTACTTCATAATGTATGTTCAGACTTCATAACCCAGTCCAGTATATGTCCAGTGCTTAGATGGTATGACTGGAAATGGGGTAACTTTGAATCACACACACACACACACACACACACACACACACACACACACACACACACACAGATGATAGTGTAAGCTAGAGATAGCTGTCAGGCTCGTCACAGATCCACAGGGAGTGTTTCATAGAATCAGAGCTTGCCTCATCCTCATGTCCTCATGTCTTGTAAAAGTGAACCCAGAGTGTGAACGTATCTGCTGTTGAAGAATATGCTGTTGAGATGCATATTCAATATCTGTTCACTCTCACTACCTTACTCGTTTTTAGTTCATATAAACTGCATCTGCATGAAAAAAAATTATCTGTTTATAAGTACTCCCTCCCCTCTGGAAAACGTCAGAGAATATTTTTAAAACTGATTTATTTAAGTCAGAATCCAGCTTAATCTGTATTGTTGCCGCCTTCAGGTCCAAGGCTTGCTGCCCCGATTGAAGGGAAAAGTTGACCTGCTGGTGTTTAACCCCCCCTATGTAGTGACTCCGCCTGAAGAGGTAAGGCCCACAGCAGCATGCAGTCACAGGTTCTGCTGTTGTGTGTGTGTGAGACAAGATGGACTTGGTGTGACTTCAGTCACTGCTGCCACTGACCCTCCTCTGACTGCAGAGAGGTGGTCAGTACCAGGTACTGTGAGTGACCCAGAAGGAAATGAATACAGACGGAAGTACAAGGCATGACCCATCTAGTCAGAATTCTCACCCAGATCGGCCACGCTGTTTAAACTGACCCTTTACCATAAGTAAATTTATATAGCACATTTTTAAAATACTTCTGATCATCTATAAATTCACCAATAGTGTCCTTCTCAAAGTCTCGGGCTTCATCCCTTCACATTATCAGAAATTAAAAGTGTGGGACCAGTCCTGATCTTTCCTGGGGAAAGGAAAGACATACAGGCATCATGTATTTAAGAATCTCCATGGCGAGGAGTTGAGCCGTATCCGCGTTCTCCCAGAAGGTGAAGGCACATAGTTCAACAATAGACGAGCACCAGCTTCTCTTTCATTGCGCCTGTTGTATTCTTCGGTGATTATTCTCTGGCACAGCTGGTAAACATGCTCGCTTCCACTCCAGCTGCTCTGGCTGTGCTCACATGAACTGAGGAGCAGGAAGTAAGTCAGTCACAGAGGGAAGAGCACTATGCTGTCTCATAGTCTGTCTCCTGCCCTGGAATGAAGTACCATTGCGTGATTGATAAATGTATTTCTCACAGTCTGGAGGCTGAGGAGACCTGTCCCAGGGTGTGTGGAGGCCGAGGAGACCTGTCCCAGGGTGTGTGGAGGCTGAGGAGACCTGTCCCAGGGTGTGTGGAGCCTGAGGAGACCTGTCCCAGGGTGTGTGGAGGCCGAGGAGACCAGTCCCAGGGTGTGTGGAGGCCGAGGAGACCAGTCCCAGGGTGTGTGGAGCCTGAGGAGACCAGTCCCAGGGTGTGTGGAGGCCAAGGAGACCAGTCCCAGGGTGTGTGGAGCCTGAGGAGACCTGTCCCAGGGTGTGTGGAGGCCGAGGAGACCAGTCCCAGGGTGTGTGGAGGCCGAGGAGACCAGTCCCAGGGTGTGTGGAGGCCGAGGAGACCAGTCCCAGGGTGTGTGGAGGCCGAGGAGACCTGTCCCAGGGTGTGTGGAGGCCGAGGAGACCAGTCCCAGGGTGTGTGGAGGCCGAGGAGACCAGTCCCAGGGTGTGTGGAGGCCGAGGAGACCAGTCCCAGGGTGTGTGGAGGCCGAGGAGACCTGTCCCAGGGTGTGTGGAGGCCGAGGAGACCAGTCCCAGGGTGTGTGGAGGCCGAGGAGACCTGTCCCAGGGTGTGTGGAGGCCGAGGAGACCAGTCCCAGGGTGTGTGGAGGCCGAGGAGACCAGTCCCAGGGTGTGTGGAGGCCGAGGAGACCAGTCCCAGGGTGTGTGGAGCCTGAGGAGACCTGTCCCAGGGTGTGTGGAGGCCGAGGAGACCTGTCCCAGGGTGTGTGGAGGCCGAGGAGACCAGTCCCAGGGTGTGTGGAGGCCGAGGAGACCAGTCCCAGGGTGTGTGGAGCCTGAGGAGACCTGTCCCAGGGTGTGTGGAGGCCGAGGAGACCTGTCCCAGGGTGTCTGGAGGCTGAGGAGACCTGTCCCAGGGTGTGTGGAGGCTGAGGAGACCTGTCCCAGGGTGTGTGGAGGCTGAGGAGACCTGTCCCAGGGTGTGTGGAGGCTGAGGAGACCTGTCCCAGGGTGTGTGGAGGCCGAGGAGACCAGTCCCAGGGTGTGTGGAGGCTGAGGAGACCTGTCCCAGGGTGTGTGGAGGCCGAGGAGACCAGTCTCAGGGTGTGTGGCACTGGCAAAGGCCTTCTTGCTGCCTTATGACAGAGACATCACATACTGAGAATGAGGGGACATTCCTAAACACGTGGCTCCCTTCTCCTTTTTAATATGGCTCCTAATCCCTCGTGACCCTCATAATCTCCTACCCCTACTCGGCCCAGCTCCAAATGCCATCGGCATATCAATAGAGGATTCAGTTTCTGACATGAGCTTAAAGCTCAAGAAAGATCTATGGAAATGAACTTTGTGGTAAAAATAGTTCAATCAGAGGCAGCTCAGTGGGTAAAGATGCTTGCCGCTGCAACTCACGAATCTCCAGGACCCAAATGGTAAAGAAACTTCCAAAAGATGGTCCTCTGCCCACATGTACACACAATAAATCAGTAAATGAATTTTTTTAATGTTTCAGCCCTTAAGATCTAATTTTAAAAACCACTCAGTAGGTGCATATGGCGGTGCATGCCTGAGAAGGCAACGGCAGGTCCATCTACACAGTGAGACCCCGTCTCCAAACAAACACAGATCATTCAATAATAGGATGAAAACGAAAAGGGACAAAAGTTTATTACACTCTATTTATGACGACGTGAGCCTGTGTGCGCAGCAAAGGTGGTTAATTCATGGTCATGGTCTCAGTGGACACTGAGAAGCCCCAGTCAGTGAAGAAACGGTTCAGAGTACATGGTGGCCCACCTGGGGTTCCGGTGTACTTCCAGGTACAGCAGTAAGCTGAGTATGTCTCCTGGCCCTTCCATCTGCCGAGATGCCACGGAGGACCATGTCCCGGCAGTGCCCTGGGCTCTTCTGCCACCCCAGCACATCTGGTGCCTTCATTCCCAGAGCTGAACGATTAGATAGGGTCAAGACAGCACAGGCCCGGCGAGGTGCCTCAGCGGGTAAAGGGTGCTTGCCACCAAGACAATGACCAGAACTCCCATGGTGGGAGAAAACCGACTCCCAGACGTTCTCTTATTTCCATGAGCGCACACAAACACACGCTGATTTTTTCTTTTTTTTTAACCCAGCAAAATAAAAAAGCAGTGGTCTGGAAACTAAATGAAACAGTGATTTCAGCCCATAAAGTATAAAAACAAAGTACATGAAATCACAAAGGTTAAAAATAAATGATTTAGAGGTGATATCTGGAAGACATACAAGTAAGAGTTGGTGCTTGAAAAATCTGTGGCTGTACTCACTATCACATTCAGAAACGTGAAATAAAGTGTCGTGGGCTACACCCGTGGTCTCTAAGGAACCAAGAGTGGACCTGCTGGATGGCCGAGGAGCGAGCAAACAGAAGGTAACACGCGCCCGCTGCCTGCTGAAGTGGAATCCTCTCCTTTTTGGCCTCAGGGTTGGGCTGGTGCCAGAAATTCCTCAAGAGTCATCTCGGCTCTCAGCAGATAAATGGGGCTTACTAACCTGGAATCTTAAAACAGGAAGCCCTACTACATTCTGGAGCCGTGACTAAAGGAAGGGGCCAGGTGGGGACTGGCCCCAACCGGCAGACCTATTGAACAGCCAGACAAGTTCCTCCAAAACAGTGGAGTAAACAGACGAGAGTCCTGAACAGGAGGAGGTTGCCCAGAAGGAAAGCAGAGGCAGCAGCAAAGGGAGGTCTCCAAAAGGAAAAATCAGATGCTAAAGTGGAACTAATGGATCTGGGAAGAATCGGAATTAGAGTCAAAGGAAATTGATAGACACAGCAGATGTCAAAGACCACCTAAGTAAGATATATTCAGTAAGGTGCTGTGCCACCATAGAAGAAGGAATTAGAACTACGCCAGAGGAAATGAGAGATCCTCGAGATGCTGTGCCGGGGCTGTGGAGATGGGTTAGTGGACGAGATGCTTGTGAAAGAGCGAGGCTCCAATTCGGTGTGCTCTGAACGCACGTATGCACTACATGGGAGTGCGCATCCCTAACCCCAGCAGACCGGGGGCACGATGGGAAGCAGAGAGAGGAGTCCCTAGCAGCCCACAAGGCGCTGGCCTGGTCTGTGCAGTGGTGAGCAGGAGAGAACCCTGTCTCTGACAAGGTGGAAGGCAAGGCTTGTCTGACCTTCACGTGCCCACTCACGCACACGCACACGCACACACGCTACACATGACATCATCACATGCACTGAAATAAAGACGCAGGAAAGAATGTGGAACAATCCTGCATTCTGAAACATAGTTAAACACAAAATTGTTGAAGATGGGAGTGGGGGGAGGGGCAGACAAACAAACTTGGAAAACCTGCCCTTAGCAACAGTTCATGTACTTTCTTGCTTTGTAAAATTTATGTGTGTGATTACAAAGGAAGGAGTTATTTTAAATTGGGAAACATATGCCATATTAGGTGACTAAGAACAGAAAACATGATTGTATATAAAAACTAAAATCAAATATAGGTAAAGGCCGTAGCAAGAAATAAGAAAACAGTTGTCAACATTGGACTTAATTTTCATTGATTTCTTCGAAATGTTCCTATGGTCCTGACTGAACCCAGGGCCCCATGGACAAAATCCCGTCCCTTGGGGTTTTGAGGCAGGGTCTCACCATGTAGCTCGGGTTGGCATTGAAATTCAGTCTTCTCACTCCAGTGGTAAGCATGGCACACCTAGTGTGCTGTTGTGTTTGATGGGTGATTACATGCTCTCTTGTAGCATAAGGACTTCAGGAGTTTGTGACATTCAGAAGGCAAGGTGCATTCGTTGGAAATATGTACTTGTTTGGTGATGTTTCAAAGGATCGTAATCTCAGTGAAACTTGAATAAGTCTCTCTGATTGGTGACAGGTAGGAAGTCACGGAATAGAAGCAGCTTGGGCTGGTGGCAGAAACGGCCGAGAAGTCATGGACAGATTCTTCCCAATGGCTTCAGAACTCCTCTCCCCAAGAGGGCTGTTCTACTTAGTTACCATAAAAGAAAACAATCCAGGTAATTCAAAACAAAACAAAACAAAAAAAACAGCTTCTTGTTAACTGTTTACTTTGCTGACAACAAAAGTGTTGAAAACTGTAACTTAAAAGTAGCCTGGGCTGTTGAGCACTTTAATCCCTGACAACAGCTAATACAGCCAGAAGTTCATGTTGGAAGAGGAGACTTAAGAGGCAAAATGTTCATGTTTTAAAAACTGTTGTCTTAGGACAGGCAGTTTTCCCTTACTCATAAACTAATATTCAGATATAAACTCTGGCTGCTAACACTTCACCGTCAGTGTGGGTTCTTTCTCACGGGGCGGGTCTTACATCCCAGCAGTAATAATAAAAAGAGATGATGGTGACCCCCGTACCGTGTGCACCAGTAGGGTACCTTGCAGACAGGCCACTGGTGTGGTCCACAGGCTTCACAGCTAGATGAGGCTGATGATTACTTCATCCCCCGTAGTGTGTAGACTTTCCAGCATCATGAACACGAGCCGGTAGAGATGAAGTTTCCAGGTAAGTACCAGTTAGGTTTCCTGAGTGTGGGGTCTTCACCAGTATGGTCCAAACCTTCAAGACTGTGTAGGGTAAACAGTTGCTTTGGCAATGGCCTGTAATGTTTGTGCGGGGAGTTGGTCTGTGGATCCTTTTGGCTAACTGATAAAGACATAACCCATTCATTGTGTGTGAAGGAATTACTTGATACTGTTTTCTTAGTTCAGTTTTGTTTTGTTTTTTTTTATTATTATTTATTTATTATGTATATAGAAGAGGGTTCGAGATCTCATTACAGATGTTTGCGATCCACCATGTGGGTGCTAGGAATTGAACTCAGGACCTCTGGATGAGCAGTCAGTGCTCTTAACCTCTGAGCCATCTCTCCAGCTTATTTTTGTTTAAGATGAAGATTTGTTTTTTGTTTGTTTGGTTTTTTTTTTGTGTGTGTGAGTGTGTGTGTGTACATAAGTATATATATGCACCATATGTGTGCACAAGCCTAAGAAGGCCAGAAGAAAGCATTAGATCCCCTGGAACTATAGTTATAGATGGTTGTGGGCTCTCATGTGAGTGCTGGGACTTGAACCCACGTCCTCTGCCAGAGCCATAAGTGCTCTTAACTACTGAGCCATCTTTTGAGCTCTAGGATTTATTTCCAAAAGAAGTAAACTTATTTACACTCTCTGGGCACTGTCAAGGATTCACTTTGTCCATATTCTCATTGACGTTTCCCAGAAAGGATATATGGCAGAGATTGGCACCAACTGGCTAAAAGTGTGATTGCTTGCTCTAATAACAAGGTTAACTAATGATCCTGTGTCATCTCAAATGGGCTACCACTTCAAACTGGGCCTAAGTCTGGTCAGACTCCTCAGAACATCTTAACAATATATGTCCACTTCTCTCCAGTTCAAGCTTGAGTTAACAAACGTTTATTTGGTGTACATTGTTTAATCAGAGGAATTTAATGTGTTTTATCATCTTACTAAATTGATCAATGATCATGCATATCACCAAATGATTTAGATGAATTTTACCTTTTGGTTTTTGTTGTTTTTTCATTTTAGAAGAAATTGTTAAAACACTGAAGACAAAAGGTCTGCAAGGGACCACAGCACTTTGCAGGCAAGCAGGCCGAGAAATCCTGTCCATCCTCAGGTTCAGCAAGTCCTAGTGTCCTGAGAAAGCCACCAAAGTACGCAAGACCTGCCTGAAGCTGAATGCACTCAGTAGGTTTGAGACTGACGCCATTCCCTGGCCAAGAAATTTTATCAGAAATTTGTTATAAAGAAAAAGGTGGAGTCAGGGCGGTGGTGGTGCACACACCTTTAATCCCAGCACTGGGGGGGAGGCGGGGAGACAGGCTGATGGACCTGAGTTCAAGCCCAGCCTAGTCTACAGAGCGAGTTCCAGGACAGCCAGGACTGCTACACAGAGAAACCCTGTCTCAAGGGAAAAAAAGAAGAAAAGGTGAGGGCTGGATAAATGGCTAAAAGGTTAAGAGCACTGGCTGCTAACACAGAGGTTTAGGGTCCAGTTTTGAGCACCCACATGGTAGCTCACAGCCACCCATAACCCCAGTTCCAAGGGATCCTACCCTTTTCTGACCTCTGGATACCAGGCACACATGTGGTATACATACATAAAGCAAGACACCCATACACAGAAAACAACATAAACCTAAAAAAGAAAAAGATGTTAAGCTGGGGCATTTTGTTTTCAGGGACTCAAGTATATGGGTATTTCTGTACATGTGCAAGTAAATGTGTATATTTATAATTTACATTTTATGTTATATTTATATATGAAATTATGTTTGATATAGCATTAGCTATATATAATAGCAAAGTAATATATGATCACCCTAAATGTCCATCAGAAAGGACACTGGTTAAAATAAATGCCAGTTATCCATTCCACTGAACATACAGCCATGAAACGAGTCGCTGTGTAGACCCTGAACCAGAGGCTCCATGGCAGCTCGTCACAACTAATGCAAAGAAGCTGCAGATGAATTTTACCCCATACATGCAATTTTAAAAATCCAGCTGAGGCAGTGTGTTGATGTGTGTACATGACAAAGGCGTGGGAGGTAAACTGCAGGAATAAAAGAACTTCACTCTTTTGTGGTGGCATGCGCTTTACACAATGGTAATATTAAACAATTACAGTGGATTATCATAAACAACATGATAAAAACTCAAATGGAGGCATTGTTTCATTCTTTGAAGAAAAAACATCACTCAATGACTGCATTCATCAGGAAGGTACTTTGTTCTCTATAGTTATTCATAAAGGCCCACCAGAGGCCAGTGATGGCATCCAAAAAGTCCAGCCATATACCTCCTATGGAGGGAGCGGTAACCTTAGATAATAATTTGCAGGGCCACATTCCCTCTCTATTTTTTTAGGGATGGCTACTGGTACATTGCCTACCTATGCTCAGTGAACAACCCTGTACCCATATGGATATAGGAGCACTGCCTGGACTCAGTGAGTTAAAAAAATATACACAGGTAAGCTTTTGTTTTGTTTTCTGAGACAGGGTTTTCTCTGTTACAGCTCTGGCTGTCCTGGAAGTCAATTTGTAGACTACCCTCAAACTCAGAGATCTGCCTGCCTTTGCCTCCCAAGTGCTGAGATAAAAGGCATGCACCACCACCACCTGGCCAGATATAATCTTTTAAAAGTGTATGTATGTGTAAATATATGCTGCATGTGAGCCAGAAGACAGTGCCAGATGACCTAGAACCAGAATTACACGTGGTTTTAAACCACCCAGCACAGGCTTTGGAACCAACCTCGGGTCCCCTCAAAGAGAGCAGTAAGTGCTATTAGTCAGTAGGCCACCTCTCCAGCCCTGTATGTGTAACTTAAAAGTAGGGCATGAAGTTGAGGAGGTATGAGGAGGGTGAGGGGAGGTTATGATCAATACACATTATATACATGTATGAAATTTTCAAATGAAAATAATAATTCCCAGTTCATGATAGCATAACTAGGGTCAGGATAACTTGGTGATCAATATTCTCTATTCATATCTGCCAAGATACACACAGTATCAGGCCAGGGGCTGTCACTCAAAGCAAAAGCAGCTGTGTTACTAGCAGGGTTTTACTCCAGAATCCAGAAGGCCTGCAACTGCGGAGCCCCTGGATGGAATCCCTGCCTGCCATTACATCCTCAGACACCATGGGTTTGCTGGACCACATGGCCAGAGTGCCAGAGCAGCTCACACACAGCCTGGACTTCAGAGAGTGGGAAGGAGCAGGCTGTAGGTGAGACCTCAGGTACTCAGGAACACTTGTTCCCAACCTGTGGTCTTGCTGCCAGTGTGCCACATTTGGGGAGTGGACAGGTAGGTGAAAACCTGTTGGCTTTAGCAAGCTGCACTAATGGAAACTCCAGAGGGAAAGTCCACCACACCGAACTGTCAGGAACGTACAGGATGGCTGATTGTAGCCTGCCTGCAGCCTACGTCAGCTCGTTTCATCGCTGGCAGGCACAAGAGCAGCACACATTATTACAGCACAGCAGTTAGTATGAACATGGGTGTGTCTTCATCAGTTACACCACATGTACGCTGTGTTCCAGGAGAACTGAGGAGGCCCTGGCACGCCTGCCTTTAGTGTACATGAGGTTTACCAGACTGCAATGGAGAGAAACAGTACCCATGCCTCCAGCTGATGCTGAGAAGAGATGAAATGGAATAGTGTGGTAACACATGAAAATGCCATAGTTAAGCCCGTTACTTCATAGGCCAATTCAGTGAAACTAAGTTGTTTCTTACCCCCAAGTGCCCTATAGAATCAGGGTATCAAAACCACAAATTACAGGATGCCTTGGTGTTACTGAGAGGAGTCCTTATTCTTAAAGTTCACAGTAAGTCAAAGCTACCAGAGACAGGTGAACACCCTGAATAAGACCTTTTAATAAGGAATATCTGCAAAATGGAAAGACAAATCTATACAGACACTGGAGGATTCCATCACAGATACATAACATTTCTACTACCTCTAATTTGGAGCAGAAAAAAAGAGTCAGGTTATAAGACCTGTAAAGTAAAATTTGGTGAGGACAGGAGAGCTTTAGAATGTTGTGATGCCTACTGTCAACCTGGCTGTATCTGGAGTTAACTAAAACCCAAGTGATGAGCACATCTGTGAGGGATTTTAGTTAAATCATTTGGGGTAGGAAGACCCACCTTTAATCTGGGCCACACCTCCTGCTGGCAGCCTGTATAAAGGACATGGAAGAAGGAAGTTTTTGCTCTGCCTGCTTGTTCTTGCTGGCAAGTCCATTCCTTCACTAGCATTTAGAGCCTACTTTTGGCTTCTGGGATGTACTGAAGACCAGCTGAGACATCCAGCCTCATGGACTGAACAACTACTGGACCTTCCGCTGGTAGACAGCCATTGTTGGACCACAATCTGTATGCCATTCTAATATATACATTCATTCTATAAGTTCCGTTCCTCTAGAGAACCCTGACTAATAAAACCGTTAAGACATAAAAAATAAAATATGGCTGAATCAAAATGGAAAAGAATGATCAATTTAATTAAATGGAAAAACTGTGAAATTAAAGTCACATACTGTGGTATGTTTTCTTTGTGCACCCCAATAAAGCTTACCTGAGGATCAGAGGAAAAAGTCAGTATATTAAACATAGAAGTCAGGCAACGGTAGCACATGCCTTTAACCTTATCACTCGGGAGGCAGAGATCCATGCAGATCTCTTTGAATTTAAGGCCACGCTGGGAACAAAGCCAGGCATGGTAGCACATGCCTTTAACCCCAGCACTAACCAAAGAGGTCTGGAGGTTTGTATAGACAGATAGGAAGTGCTGTGTGGAGAGAGGAAGTGAGAAAGGCATATAGGCATGGGTGTACAGGAAGTAGGTCTCTTTGGAGACAGGTGTTGGTGAGGTGAGGTTGGCTGTGGCTTGTCCTATTCCTCTGATCTCTCAGTTTTAACTCCAATATCCGGCTCCAGGTTCTTTATAGCAATTCGTCTTACAACATACTGTGGTTTTGTTTTGTTTTTTTTAATTTTAGAACATTGCTGTCTTCAATTTCATACATATAATGTATGGTAATTACACAACACACCATGTTGAGGACAAGCTACATGCTTAACTAGATAGTAAAGCATTATGTGACTATAATTTAAAAATACAAGTAACCTAGTAGAAAAATAAGCATAAATTGTGGACATGTTTGTAAAATAGTGACCATCAAGAATGAATGAAACTGGGTCTCTCCATAGTTAGGAAAACATGAATCATCACAAAGATAACAGGAGATATAGACCAGGTGTACAATGCTTTCCTAGCTCACAGCTCTCCAACCAGAAACTGGAAAGTGTCATTAAGACTAAACATGAGTGGCAAGTACGAGCCGGAACCCTCTTACTGTACTGGGAGATGTGCCAATGTGCAGCCAAGTTAGAGAGCAATCTGACATCATGTAAACCAACAGTTTACACATCCTGTTACCTGGAATTCCACTGTAACTCATGCCTCCAGAGCACCTACCACATTTGCTGGGGAAAGGTGCAGAGCAACATAATTGCTCAAAATAGCAAAAACTGCCCAAATAGCTGTTAGGAAGCCTGGCAGGGAGGATGCTAAACAGCAGGTAAGTGAAGAAGCAGGCGGCCAAGGATGCCAAGGAGGAAAGCACCTTCAACTTCAAAACAAAAGCCTGCCACACACTCTCCATGGACACAAACAAGAGAGCAGCAAGTATAAACCCTTGGGAAGGAAAGGAAGCGCACACACCTCCCAACAGTAAACTGGCTCTGGAGAAGGAGGATGGGTCAGAGAATACCAAAGAGGAACATTTTATTTCTAAAAAATCAGAATCAAATAGGCAAAATAGTATGGGAAGAGTACAAGGATTTATTATTATTTTCTGTATATTTGAAATATTTTGTAATTTGAAAGAATTTAATGGCATAATCAAATAATTATTCACACCACAATTTATCATGTTAACATTTAAACTATAGAAATGCATATAAATATATTAAATCATGAGAGAAATAAGTAAAAATAAATTTTAAAAATTGCTATTTAGTTTGGGTTTCAAGTAAATTTGTAATGGGGCTTTGATTCTCTGGCAATTTTAAGATCTTTCATGCTAAAATTTTCAAGTCTGGTATCCTGTATGTGAGTGTCATTAAAACGAAATAAATTAAATCTGAATGTGGAATTCTGGATTCCAGTCTTCCTTCTAGAAAGCTTTCTTTAGCACAGCAAAGAAGCGAGCTGACAGTTGTCTATGCACACCAGTCTTCCAGAATGCATTCAGAGTCCCGAGTACGACGCTCCTCCCTCCTAACCTGCCGCCCTCTCCGGCTGCAGGAAGCCTGAGCTCTGCTGCTCTCTCTTCTACCTGGACTTTGGGTCAGGAGTCAAGAAGAACCAATACTGGAAGGGTTATAAACAAAATTTTATTGTAAAACCACTTTGAAAGAAAGTTTTTCACGGGGGTATTACACAATCCTTGAGATTACTGTGTCAGAGGCAGACATAGAAAGGTAAGAGAATGTCTTAAGGGGTTAAGAAGAGGTAGTAGAATTTTGATATCTACACTTCACTCTGTCCCTGAACCTCAAGACTGTAAGATAATAAATACTACACACAAACAAATCAGAAGACAGGCAAACCAATGCTGCATCTGTAACCCACATAGTTCTCACTCTGGACTGTAATCCTGACCAAATTCATACTATTTCAATAACAGTCATGTTGAGCAGTTCATGGTAAGCAGTAATTTTATTTGACATGAATTGCACCCTTCTAATTAAACATTTTCAGAGATGAACTGACCTAGGTGTCCTAACTACTAGATAGGAAATGGAAGACTGTGATAAAATTGGCCTAAGATCCAAACTTCTATACCTCATACTTTGGATACAGTTTTTAAAGGCAATGGTACTGTAGCCAAGGCAGGTTTTTTTTTACTTGTTTAAACACTTCAGTCTATTCAGACTTCACCAGGCTTGGTGGCACGCACCTTTCATCCATCCCAGCATTTGGGAGGCAGAGGCAGGCAGATCTCTTGAGTTCCAGGCTAGTCTGATCTACATAATGAATTCCAGACCTGCCCAGAACTACACAGTGAAATCCTGTCTCAAAACAAAAACAAAATACTAAAGACTTAATTTTACTTAGTACTAAAGCCTTCATTTCTGAAGGTTTTAAGTAATTAGTTCCCCCAATTCCTGATCTGTAACCATGGCCAGTACAGATAGCAAACTGCTTACAACATTTAAAGTCTCCTACAGTATTTTTAAATACTGGTTTTCCCACACATTATCATGCTTTAGTAAGCAAATTTATCTGTTCCTTTCTTGATAGACAACTACCATTTTACTCTACAGATAATCAAATAACTGCTTACCTCAAATTTCTACTCTTTGGAGACTCACTAAACTGAGTAACAAATTCACTCACAAATTTACAATTCAAAACTCATTAACATATGGAAATAATTCTTTCACAAGCAAAAGATTAACGTCATGAATATAATTTATAAATTTCATAATTCTCAACAGAGCCTCTTTGAGTTCAGTTCATTCTTCCATGTGAGATTTCAGAGTGCACTTCAAACACCTCTGGATATGGATGTAAATAGCTTAGTGTCACTTTATCATGAGAACAATCTATGAAAATCAGAGATATTTTTAATTTTTCCATCATCACTAACAAACAAATCTTAAGTTTTATCTATAGATGTAAATCAGCTCTCAATTCATCTTGCTTTTACACCTGGACTGTTCTACAACACAAACCAACAAACTTGATGATTTATAAGTTATAATATAGCTAATGCTTTCACAAATTTCAGTTCTATAATTTAGGGTATTTTTGAGAAGAGATATATTTATTTTTAAATATACAAAGAGATTAAACCATTAATATAAATATTTTCTCTCAAATATGTAATATTCTCTTGTAAAAGAAAAGAATTTCCAAAGATTTACAAAGCGATCTAAAGAGAAGTGAGCCTGATGTCAGGGTCACATCAACAGAGATGCCATTTCTGTCGTGCTCACTGGCTTCCTCACGTCAGCACTTCAAGATGGAGCCAAATCCATTACCTCTGGCTTGACCTACTGCAGGGACAACGTACAATAAAAAACAAAACCCTCAGAAAAAGGTCTCACGACAGAGTGGACAAGTGGATTTGTTGCTAGAAGTAAACCATTTGTACTGAAAAAGAAAAGGATTTAATGTTAGAATAAAGTTTTAAAGTTTATTAGATTATCATATATACCACAGATTACAATTCAAAACTCATTAACACATGGAAATAATTCTTTCACAAGCAGAAGATTAACGTCATGAATATAATTTATAAATTACCACATATATATGGTAATCTAAATGATAAAATGAAAACGGGAACATATTAAAAATGTTGCCTTCCCATCTCCAAAATTAACATAACTAAATGTTCTTTCTAGAGGCTGTACTATGATCCCTTGGCCCTGTATACTTAGGCTCATGCAGAAAACTAAGGTAGAAGACCTACCAAGAAATGATTCAGTGTCCTTTTCAATATGATGTTTACAAAGAGCAAAAGGCTCTGAGGACGGATGGCCCGAGTTAAGTCTTAGAGCCTCCTGTCCTGGTCTAGATCTCCAAGACCATCAATTCACTGAGTGCCAAGAAGTCTTTGAGTACCCACTCATTAAAGTGCTTTCATGTTCCACCTCAGTAAGTCACTGCTCTTTAATACAGATTTTGAAACTTCCCTTCTTAATGTCTTCTATAAACACATAGTGTCTTTCTTTAAACTGTGGGTGTCTGCAGGACAGGAATGTGCAGTGCCGAGGGCATGAGGTCAGAGAACAACTCTTGTCAGGTTGGTTCCCTCCTTGACATGGATGCCAGTCTTGGCAGCAAGTGCCTTTCCTTTACCTGCTGAGCCATCTTACCAGCCCTACACACCATCTTCCAAATAAATATCGCATCTCTACAGAGCACAAAGCATGGAAGAAATGTCTCTTTGCCTTACCAAGCAGGCTGAGTGGAACTTTTTCTTGCATGTTCTACAGGCTTTTTTGGGAAGAGAATAGTTGAAACCATGAATAACTGAGAAGCAGATCATACAATCTTCAACACCCTCAAAACGTTTGTCTACATTATTCTTCCATAATGCTAAGCCTTCCATAATACTTCCATTCTGTAAGTCAAGAGGAAAGAAAGTCACTACACACTGAAGGCCTCCAAATGTTACTTTTATTCAATCCCACAAATTTCAAGGCTGAAATTTAATTCTGAAAGGAGAATCTGGTTGGTTATATTATCTCCTAACTTTCCTAAATGTTTGAAATCATCTTGAATTTTTAGGAAAAAATGTAATTTTTCCCAGTTTTTACCGGAAATACTGGGGTTAAAGGTTTAAGTGAGATTCAGGCAGGGGCACAGAAGGGCACGTTTGGAAGTGAGGGAGGTAAGGGAGTATGGGAAACCCTTACAGAAACCGTACCTTGTAACATCACTGAAGTATGTATTTATGTAAATCTACATATTTATTTATTTAGGCTTTTTATTAATCTCTGAGAATTTCATACAATGTATTTTGAACATATCTACCATATCTACCAGCTCCTCCCCATCTCCACTCAGATCTGCCTCCACCTACCTCTACCCCACCCAGACACTGTATTCTCTTTATCTACCTCTACCCCCACCCAGACACTGTATTCTTAAAAAAAAAAAATTTTTTTTTTTAAATCTTAACGTAATGCCACCTTTGCATGAATGCTTCCTTAGCAAGGTACCAGAGGCCCCCAAACAACAAAGGCTCTTACCATTACCCCGGCTGCCCACCAGAACTAGATAATAAGACCTAACACACTCTGGTGGTCGAACATAGAGAAATCAAACTAGCACTTCCCCGTGCCAGAAGGTGCTGTGTAGACCACTAAGGGAGAAAGGACATCAACTGTCTTACCCTGACTGAACTCCGCTACAGTGCAGACTTTCCAGACAAGACGTGCTGTCTGCTGGTGCACCAGGGACGAGACTGTTGGGATAACAACGGCTTTCCCCTGGCGCTGGGGCCTGCTGCCCAGGAGGGAATCCCTCATCAAAAGCCCACAGCCCTATTACTTTTGTTCTGCTAAATGACAAGCATGTTTTTAAACTTTCTTCTAAACACTGAAGTTTCAAACCCACAGATAAGTGATGCTCTCTCTCAAATGGGCAGCAATATAGAGACTCCTGACTGGTCAAATGCTGAGAGGAGAGATGACATTTGACCACTGAACCCCAAATGAGGCATCGGAATCAAGCACTCAGAGCGTGGGAACCATCTTGGAAGAGGGAGCGGAAAGAGTGTAAGCCCCAGAGGCTGTGAGGGTGCTGTCTTCGGGACAGGCATGGCTTGCGCACTCAGGAACTCTGTACTGCAGCTGTGGCCACCTGCACGAGGCCAGGCCAACAAGACCAGTCCACAGGAAGTACGGCAGGCAGCGTTAACTGGACTCTGCGGGGATGGGACCACTATGACAGGAAAGAGGGAAGATGAAGGGAGATGAACTGAGGGTGGCAGGGGCAGGGAGTCGGGGAGGAAAACGGAGAGTACGTATGCCCAACGTACAGTGTATATATGTAGGAAACTGGAAAAGATAAAAGATATTCTTTAAAAAAAAAAAAAACAACAGAAAAAGACTTTAAAGCCTTCTGAACCAATCCTCTAAGTGATATGCTCTCAGCTTCTCTAGTGAAATTAAGTCACTCAGAACAGCTTTTCTAATTTTCAACTGACAGTCAGACATCTTCTGACCTCAACTGACTTACAATAATGGAATGTAAATTTGCTTTAAAATAATTTCCTCTATTGTAAAGTACTTAAAATACACACTTTACAACATACACACAAAACTGGAGATTTGATTGTTTAAGCTCAAGTTGAAATGCAGGGGAAGGCTACTGAGAAAGCAGCACTCATCAACCTAGTCCCTCTCAGGAGTCCCCCAAGTTCTCCACCTTCTGCAGTCAGTGTCTGGAATAAAGCCCGTCCCTGCCGAACAACAGAACATTCACCAGAGCTTTGAGACTTCAAGCAGGGATGGAGGGGCCTCAGGTCATTTAGGAATGTGTTTGTCTCGTAAGCAGAGGTCATACTGTGTGCTCCGCTGCTCTTTGCAACAGATCACCACTCGGGTCTGGAAGGCGAGCGTGAGTGTCCTCAGAGACAAACCTGGTGGGTGAGGTAAGTGCTTAGCTGCAGCATCCAGTTGCGCCACTGCTGCACAGCCACCCCGATTCTTTTCCCGCTCTCCACCGTTATGGAACCCAGCGGGTAATTGGAAGGCAACTGGATTATAAGTTCAATGACTATGTCTTCGATGGTGTAAGTGGCCATCACTTCTCGGGTGGTAGCTCGCGCTTTAACCTACAATACAAGAAAGGTATTTTTTCTTTACCAAATAGCTTCCTGTTATTCAAAAATCCAAACATTTATTAGATCAACTAATAGCTGAAGACTACCTAGGAGGGTAAAGGAGATCAACACATCATTTATCTGATACCAGGCATTTGAAAAGTAGGTTTTAGAGCCTGGCATGTGGCAGAGTGTGATGGTTCATGCTGTTAATCCCATCACTCTGAAGGCAGAGGGAGATGGATGTCTGTGATCTAGACATATGTAGTGTGTTTCTGGTGAACCGAGGCTACAAGTGAGACCCTCTCTCAAAAATAAAACACTTTAGCATGCTTTACAGTCCCTTTATGATATGTATAGTTTGTCTTACAACTGACTACTCATAGAAAGTACCTAACTTTTGTAGGTTTTAACACAACAAAGCACTGTTGAACAGTCAAAAGGCACCCAGAGTATTACGTATCAGCTGGATGCCTACTATATCTTTCTTGGCACAGAGGAATCAGAAAATAAGGTAGACAGTTTTCTATAAATTCTGAATCAAATGGTTACAATTTGTGATGACATAAGCAATCAGAGGTATTTGTTCTCTGGAAAAAGTTAAGACAATACTAACCGTCATGCCACTGAACAGCTGTGTACTTGTTTGCACAGAAGATATTTCTTGAAAAGAAAGAACATTGCTGACATACTTGCTTGTAAATCTATCTACAATATTGAAAACGCGCTTCTCACTGCTATTCCACCACAGCCGAACCATGGCAGGCAAGTCTTTTAAAGTCATATGATAGACTGAACATGCTAAGTGTGGAATATGGTATGGAAGAGTTGCTGTTTCTGAGGAAAAAGCAAAGTTCAAGTCAGTGATATGTGCTTCTCACCTAGAAGAGCAGACTAACAATAGAGTCCTTAGAAAGCCACCATCCTTACTCAACAACAGTGTAGTAGCTCATAAAACAGAGAACGACCCCAACTCACAGTATCAGCATCCTTCTACACACTCAAATGGAACCACAACAACAACACATAGGAGTGAAAATCCCACTGACACAGAAAAGTCTAGAAATAATATCCTATGTTTCACACAAAAGACCATAAATGAAATGGGACAAGTATTTTTCAAAAAAAAAGGAACATTTAAGGTTGTTGTTGTTTGTTTGTTTTTATTACAAAAGTTGCAGCTGGGCAGTGGTGGTGTATATCTTTACTCCCAGCACTCAGGAGGCAGAGACAGGCAGATCTCTGAGTTCAAGGCCAGCCTGGTCTACAAAGCAAGTTACAGAACAGCCAGGGCTACACAGAGAAACCCTGTCTTCAAAAACAAAAGCAAAACAAACAAACAAACAAAAAGATCCCAGGATCTGAACAGATGGCTTAATGGTTAAGAACATTTGTTGCGCTTGCAGAGGAACTAGATTCCCAGCATGCACGTGGCAGTGCACAACTGTCTGTAATTCTAATTCTAGGGAACAGACACCCTCTTCTGGCCTCTGTGGGCAGAAATGTAGTGCAGCTACAAAACACTCATATATATAAAATAAAAATAAGCCTAAAAAAGTTCAAAAAAAAAAAAAAAGGAGCACCCCAAACTTCACACCACATGATGCATGCTCAGAAAAGTTTATAATACAACAACACAGCCAGGTGCACTCCATATCTGTCTCCTCAACTAAAACGTGAGTTTCCAGGTGAACACAAACTTCAAACTTTGTTTTGTTTTGTTTTTTTTTTTTTGAGACAGGGTTTCTCTTTGTAGCTTTGCACCTTTCCTGGAATTCACTCTGTAGCCCAGGCTGGCCTCGAACTCACAGAGATCTGCCTGGCTCTGCCTCCCGAGTGCTGGGATTAAAGGTGTGTGCCACCACTGCCCAGCTTCAAACTTATTTTTAATCCCAGAAGAGGTAGACAGATCTCTATGAGTTCGATGCCATCCTGGCCTACAGAATTCCAGGCTAGCAAGGGTCACAGTGAGACCCTATCTCAAAAAACAAAATAACAAACAAAAACAAAACAAAAAACTCATATTGAATACTAAGATTCAAAAACAAATAAATTCTTTATTAACTTAGTCATAAGATCCAGCAATTTGTCCTATCAGATAAATTTTAGAAAATACTGCATTTCAGCACCCCCATAGGTAAGACTTCCATTTGGGGTTCATCCTCCATACCTCTAGGAAGTTTAGTACAATGTGGTCTCAGTCAAGTAGCTAAGAAGCATGCATCCATGTAGACCACTGACCTCTAATACTCAGCTGAAGCTCCTCGGTGAAGAATGTTTTGGGGTCCTTATTGGATACCTCAATAGCTGTCTCTCCATAAGTAGGGTTTTCTGGCATAAGTCTGAACAGATGATAGAGTAATTTATTCAAGCTCTTAGTTTTCCGAAGATACATTGAATACAGAGCACGAAGCTGGAGGAAAGCAAAGAATGTATTAGTAAACTCAACTGAGCTAAGACAAAAGAGAAATCAAACTATAATAGACTATGCAATGATACCATACAACCTATTTCAACACTTGGAATTAGAAGGAAGAGCTAGTGATACAGTTCAGTGGCAGAGCACTAACATGCACTGAGACTCATTTCCAACACTGACAAGGCAGAGAGAGTGTCAGAGGGAGTGACTGATAGCTCCGTTACAGAAAGACTCCTATACATGATATGTACATCTTTATTTCCCAAATGCCTACAAGACATGGCACTCTATGGTGTTATTTTATTTGTACTGAAATGTGATTTTAATTTTATGTTAATAAATAAAGTTGCCCTGGGGTCAGAGCTATTAGAGCCATAACAAGAGCGTGGTGGTTAGAAGAGCTAGGTAGATTTCTGTGTGTTCAGGGATACAGCCAGTATTGGAGACATACGCCTTTAAGACCTGGAGGGCGGTACTTACAGGCAGTGACAAGGCAGTCATGTGGTTGGGTTTACAACCAATGAGAAGGCAGAACAGAAAGACTATTTAAAGACAGACAAACAGGAAGAAGCTCTCTCTCGGGGAAGCTAGGAGCACTGCAGGAGGTAAGATTTTATCTCTGATCTCTGACCTCTCGGCTTCCTCTTTTACATTGGCTCTGTGTTTCTTATTTTAATAAGACGACTGGTTACATCTACAGCACTCACTGCACTTTTACTCATCAACTAGCAGTGGCCCTCCTTATAATAGATATGTTTCTAATATTTTTCTCAAGTCATCTCCCCATCAATAATACAGCCAAATTGGTTTGCAGGCTCTATTTGAGCCAAGAATATGTACTTGCTATTCCCCACAGATGACCAACTACACCCTCCCACACATTCCTTCCACACCACAGTCTTTAATCTTGCAAATTCCAGAGTAAAACTAATCTCATTCTCAAGGTTAACTTTATACCAAATAATATAGCATTCTTTTAGAACAGAACACACGAATGAGTAATCCAAAATGTCTTCACAATTGTTTCACCACCAAACAGGAAATTCTATTTAAAAAAAAAAATATGGATTTCTAGTCCCTCTTAAAATTAGGAAAATCTGGCACCCTGGAGTACCCCTAGAACTCTGTGTGATACTCATGTTTCGTAACTATTTGTCTCTCAATAACCCAGCCTGTGCTTTCCACATCATTACTGCTTTGGCTTCTGTAACAGTTCCATCATGGTGCCTTTCTTTGTGCCACACACTTCACAGCATCAGGCCCACTGAGGAAACAAACTACTCTTGAGGGTAGGTCCCATGACAGCAGTAGATGACCAACAGAAACGAATTCAATGGCATCTTTGGAGCTTTTGTTTTTCTGTTTTTGTTTTTTGTCTCATAATGTTAAGTCAGGGCACTATGTTGTTGTCTGTTTTCTACCTTACAGGTCCTTTGTGTATATATTACGGGTTCTAGATTTCAGTTTTTATGTGTGAACGTGTGTGTGTGTGTGTGTGTGTGTGTGTGTGTGTGTGTGTGTGTCTTGTGCTTTTTCTTTCTTGGTTGTTTTGTCCAATTCTTATTTTGATCTGTCTCATTTTATTTATTATTCCTTAGATGCCAGTTTGTTTTCTAAGGAAAAACAGAAAGGGTGTGGATTGGATGGGAGGGGATGTGGGAAGAATTGGAAGTAGTAGGGGAGGGGAAACCATAATCAGAATATATTGTATGAAAAAAAAATTATTTTCAAAAAAAGAAAAAAAAATGCTGCTGTTGCTGGGCCCATGGTGCATGCCTTTAATCCCAGCATTTTCAAGACAGGCAGGCAGATCTTTTTTTTTTTTTTTTAAGATTTATTTATTTATTTATTTATTTATTTATTATATACACAAAAGAGAGTGCCAGATCTCATTACAGATGGTTGCTGGGAATTGAACTCAGGACCTCTGAAGTAACAGTTGGTGCTCTTAACCTCTGAGCCATCTCTCCACCACCACCCCCTTTTTTTTGGTTTTTTGAGACAGGGTTTCTCTGTGTAGCTTTGTGCCTTTCCTGGATCTCGCTCCGTAGACCAGGCTGGCCTGGAACTCACAGAGATCCGCCTGGCTCTGCCTCTGGAGTGCTGGGATTAAAGGCGTGCACCACCACCGCCAGGCTAGGCAGGCAGATCTTGTAAGTTCTAGGCCACAGCAGCATAGAAGACCTTGTCTTAACAAGAAAAGCTTCTGTACAATCTCAAATTCCTGCTTCTATCTTAAGAATCAAAACCATGGCTCATGTCCTCCTTCCTGATATAAGGAACACAGTGACTTTAAGATGACAAATTTCCCCAGATAGTGGTTGGCGCAACCTTCAATCCCAGCACTCGGCAGACAGAGGCAGGCGGATCTCTGTGAGTTAGAGGCCAGCCTGAGCTAGAGAGTGAGGACAGCCTCCAGGGATACACAAAGAAACCCTGTCTGGGGGATGGCAGGGAGAGACAAATTTCATATACACCAAACTCCAAATTTGCTGTCATTTTTTTGGACATCAATTAATACTTTAGGAACAAATCTAAAAGTTCCACAAGAGACTCTTAAAATACAGCATCAGCAAAAGTACTAAACCTAAAAACAGGCCTGATGAGAAATAAAATAGTCTGTTTAGCAATTAGATCAATGTTGGCCCTGGTGTGATCGCCCCTAAAATATACAAACATAAGAATGTACAAACTTGGCCGGGCTGCAGTGGTGTACACTTTTAATCCCAGCACCCTGGAGGTGGAGACAGGCAAATCTCTGAGTCTGAGGCCAGCCTGGTCTCCAAAACGAGCACCAGAACAGCCAGAGCTACACAGAGAAACCCTGTCTCAGAAGACAAAACAAAACACCAAAAAAAAAGTGTACACACTAATATATTTGTACCAAGACATGGGTATAAGCAACAACAAAGTATAATTTAAGAATTCATAAAAGAATGTCAGAAACAGTTACATCCACTTTAGACAATAAGTCTCTACTATTCTGACTGTGGCAGAAGATACTCCCCAAGGTGATTACAGAGTCTGACACTGGATGAGTGACACCTGTAATCCCAGTACTCCGGAGGATGAGACAGAATAAAGGCCATGTCTCAAAACTGACAAGAAGGGGGGGGGGTGGTGTTGTTTGCTTATCTTTAAATAAAGTGTGAGTATTTCTGAAGAAATAAAAGATAAAATCGTGGGCTGGAGAGATGGCTCAGTGGTTAAGAGCACTGGCTGCTCTTCCAGGGGACCTGGGTTCAATTCCCAACACCCACATGGCAGTTCACAACTGTCTGTAACTCCAGTTCCAGGGGATCTGACACCTTTACACAGACTTATATGCAGGCAAAACACGGGTGCACAGAAAATAAAAATAAATAAATAATTTTTAAAAAATCGTATAGGATAGCACACACCTATAATGCTAGAATTGGGGAGGCTGAGGTAGCAGATTTGAGTTCAAGTCAAGTCTGTATTACACAACAAGATTCCATCTGAAAAATGAAAGGAAAGAGGATGACACAGGCAGAGGGCAGGAGAGGGGTGTGAAAGACTGTGCTCTTTCTTCTGAAATGTGAAGTAACAGAGACATCTAGTGGCCATGGCAGTAATTGGCTATTGTTAAGCTATTTCACGGGGTTAAAGTTTGGACACGGATTTGGACAGGGAGGCAATGCAGCTCAGGACACTGGGTAGTCTTCTGAAGCCCATCCTCAGAGCACTGGTTCTCAGTGATGTAGCAACTGAGTCTCTCTAGCAAGGGTGGCTTCCAAGCCGGGTGGTGGTGGCACACTGTTGCTGGAGAATTTCTCTCCAGCTCCCACCAGTCCCGGAGCCCACTTATAAAATAAACACACAAACTTTTACATTATTTAAACTGCTTGGCCATTAGCTCAGGCCTATTAATGTCTAGCTCTCACTCTTATATTCAGCCCATTTCTATTAATCTATACCTTGCCAGGTGGCTCGTGGCTCGTGGCTTACTTTACATCTTCCTTGTCCTGGCGGCAGCTCCAGGCAGTCTCTCTTTCCTTCCTCCTTCCTCAATTCTCCTCTCCTTGTCCCGCCTATACTTCCTGCCTGGTCACTGGCCAATCAGTGCTTTATTTATATAGAGCAATATCCACAGCAGCACACCTTTAATCCCAGCACTCAGGAGGCAGAGGCAGACAGAGCTCTGTGAGTTCGAGGCCAGTCTGGTCTCCAAAGTAGTGAGTTCCAGGACAGCCAGGGCTACACAGAGAAACCCTGTCTCGAAAAACAAAACAAAACAGATGGGGGCTTCCAAAAACAGCAAGACCTAATTCCAATTCTCTAAAATCACTGCTAGCACGAAGTTAAATCATGGTAAGATCTTTCCCTAAAGTACAGAAATTAGTTGATTACATTCTGTTAGGGGAAAAAGCGGCCCAGACCCATTTCCAAGATTCACTCTGGGGGAAAAGGCACGCATTGGGAAGAGTAAGAAAGGAGCAACAGGGGGCTCAGCAGTTCCGAGCACCAGCTGCTTGGCTGCTCTTCCAGAGGACCCGGGTTCAATTCCCAGCACCCACATGGCCGCTCACAACTGCCTGTAACTCCAGCTCCAGGGAATACATACCTTTACACCCTTACAGACATACATACAGGCAAAACACGTACACACATAAAATAAAAATAAATATTAAAAAAAAAATAGCGACAATCTTGACAGCTGGTGTATGAACCTTAACTAGAGTGGTAAGATTAAAATGTAGGGCATCCCCACTTTGAGTCAAAAAGACAGGAAGGAAGGTCCTTTGAGAAACAAATTTGTCCAAAGTTGTCACTTGGTTTATTCCATAGCGCCCCCACTACCCCAAGATGACCTGTGTCATTTACCTGAGATGAAGCAGCTTTGAAGAAAGTAAGTATTAATTTCCAAGTGAGGAGGTATCCCAGAACATAGCAGAAATCCTCGCTCAGTGGCTTAATGGAAACTATCTGCCCCACAGGAACACAGCCCAGGACGCTCTCTAGCAGTTCCTCTTGAGTGCTAAGAAGAGACATCAGTGCTGCCGGTGGTGACCTGGGAGACAACGATCACACAATACCATTTACTTGTCTCTCAACAAATTAAAACTACTTAAAAACTTCAAGCATTAAAAAAAGAAAATTTCCCCTATTTTCCAAAAAGATGTCAACACCTGAACACAGTTGTAGAAAACTCCTACCCAACTTTCTGTTGTATAAGAAAACAAGTCACATAGCCAGAGAAGCACATGGTTCAGGTAGAAATGGACCAGGGAATCTAGGCTTCGTGTCTTACCAAGGGAAGGAGGAGGCACCGAGCTTCGCCTTACTGCCCACTGCGGATCTTACTGTCTGCTCACTTTGCAATCAGACCATGTCTAAAAGACCATCACAATTTATCCAACCCTTTTCATTTTAATCAGAGCATCTCTCTTCTGAGAAGCTTCACATTCACATTAATTCACAGTGTAGTTCATTTTCTTTACTGGATCACCTAACTCAGTACTCGGGAGTCTTAAAAAGTGAACTCCTCCCTGGCTTTCAGACTCTCCTCTATCCCAGCACTCCAACCTGGTTCTTTCATCTTTGTGCTGGTTTCCCCTGCTGGCTTCCTTCCTGCGGCTCACTCCTGAACGAGGCTTCCTCCGAGCTTCTGCCGAATCACAGACCAAGTCTTGCTCTCCTTGTCACTGCTGTCTTGCAAACATCAGGTCTGAAATCACTTTCCATACTGCTACCCAGTACTGTTATCTAACTTCCGGAACGGTCCACCTCAGCTTGCTTCTTTCTGCAATTTATGCTTTACCTCATGTCAGATCAGCTGGTGCCATGCCATGTCCTAGCAAATGATGTCCTAAATCCTTAATGATTTCATCTGCACAGGCTGGGTGTGGCGTATACATGTATGTGTTTGCCCAGGTCATATGCATGCGGATGCCAGAAGAGGACATCAGGTTTCTTCCTTTATCACTTTTCAGCTTATCCCTTCAGACAAGGTCTTCTCCCTGAACCCAACACTCAACACTCACTGTTTAGGCTACTCTGGCTGGCAGCAAGCCCTGGGCACCTGCCTGTCTCTGACCCCCTGCCCCAATCCTGGGGTAACAGGCACATCTGGCCATGCCTGCCTCTTACATAGGTACTGGGGATTCCAACTGGGGTGCTCATGCTTCACAGAAAGGGCTCTTTCTAACTGACCCAGTTCCCTAGCCGGATAACGCCGTTTCTAAGGCCATCTCTGGTCCTGCTCCTCAACTACCATTCTAGTCTCTTCCACTATATCCCCCTGCTCTGTACACAGTGTTCAACTCTCTCTGAACAAATGAGATCTAACTGTGAGTTTGCTATAATCCGGGAAGCATTCTGAGTGATGCCGGAAGTGAACAGGGAACAGAAGTTCTTTCTCTCACAGGGCTTGCTAAATAACTGAATACAATAGTGACGCACACTCAACATTTCCCATGGACATCTTCAACAGTCACACCTCGGTGTCTGCCCAGGGTTTCTTCTGTGTCCCACTGCAACACTAGCAAGCTGCCTGTCCTGTTTCTTAGTACCTGTCACACGTTACACAGTCTACTACAGAGCAGCCGCACCCACTAATTGTAAGTCCCTTTGGAGTCAGACTTTCCTTTGGGCCACCAGCTCACAAATAACGACACGGAGACTTATTATTAATTATGAAAACTTGGCCTATAGCTTAGGCTTTTTCCCAACTTTTCTTATAAATTAAATAAACCTGTTTCTATTAATCTACATTCTGCCACATGGCTCAGTTACCTGAGTACTCTCTCCTCGGTACTGTAAGTCTGACTTCTTCAGTGTCTCGCTGGTGTCTCCCTACCTTTCATCTTCCCAGAGTTCCTCTGTCCCCCAAAGTCCCGCCTCTTCTCTCCTGCCTAGCTATTGAACATTCAGTAACAGCACATCTTCACACAGTGTAAAGAAATATTAGCAAAAACAAGGTGCTTACTATACACTGTACTTATCCTTCTGCACTCACATTCCGTGTACAAAGCAGGGCTCAGTGGATACCTGAACTACCTCACTATTTCCACAGCTACGCCCAAACAAAGTTGTTATGAACAGCAGCACACTGAAATAGGATTCAGGAGCAATTAACAAGAAAATATGGGGCCTGGGGATGTGGCTCAATAGTTAAGAGCACTGTATGCTATTGCAGAAGACTGAGGTTTGATTCCTAGTATCCAATGGCAACTCACAATCATCTATTAACTTCAGTTCCAAGGGATATGCTGCACTCTTCTGGCCTCCAAGGGCAGCAGGCACACATGTGGTGCACTGATATACAAAACACCCATACATGTAAAATTATTTTAAAAATAAAAAGGGAAAATAGTTAACATGAACTTTGGGTTTCATTTGCCTTGTGGAACTTCCAAGGGGTATGCATACAGTACAAAATTAGTACAAATTCTACAGTCAGAGGTTTGGGGTTTTTTTGTTTGTTTTTTGTTTTTGTTTTGGTTTTTCGAGACAGGGTTTCTCTATGTAGCTTTGGAGCCTGTCCTGGAACTCACTCTATAGACCAAGCTGGCCTCAAACTCACAGAGATCCGCCTGGCTCTGCCTCCCGAGTGCTGGGATTAAAGGTGTGTGCCACCACCACCAGACTGAAGTCAGAGTTTTTCTGCATTTCTTTCTAAGAATCTAGCAAGCCAGATTATAAAAGGAAAGTGGGATTGGGGTGATTTAGTGGGTAAAGCACTTACTGTACAAGCTTAGGGGCCTGAATTTGGATCCCCAAAGCTCATGAAAAGCTTGAGGTGGCAGCACATTTCTTTAGTCCCAGCCCTCATAGGGCAAGACAGGAGGTAGAGACAGGAGAGTCCCCAGCGGCTAGTGGCCAACTGGGCAAACTGTGGCAGCAAACAAGACCATCAGAGACAAGAGGAAAGGGAGGACCATCACCCAACCTTGCCCTGTAACCCACACACACAAAACCTAGCACACAGCACACACATACTCAAAAAAAAGTGAAAGGAAATCAACCAAGCCCAAAAGCCTTACAAGGCAGGTTCTTCCTCTTCATCTCCATACGACTTCAGATTATCCTGATCATACTTCGGGAATTCAGGCATCAGTCTGAGAAGCAGAAGACCACTTTTAAACACTTTATAACAAGCTGTCTAGTGTTAACTTGTGCTTTAGGCCAACAAGACATACTTGGTAGAGTTTATCTTTTAATAATTCTTTTCCAAACTAACTACTTATAGCCAAGATTATCTAAATATGAATTATACAGGGACAAAAATGATCAAGGCAAAAACCTGTCCTCCCTATTACTCTCCCGTCTCCTTTCATTTCTCGTTTAATTGTTTTTAAGATTGAAGACAAACAAGGGGCTGGACCAGTGGCTCAGTGACTAAAGACAAACAAATTCAACAGGCATCATGCTTTAGAGACTAAAGCACTCTTTCAGTTGAAGCTGTCTTACTTGTAGAGCATGTGATACGCAGCGATCTGCACAGGTCTGGCTCTGAAGAGAAGCAGTGGGGTCAAAGTATTTAGCAGAGTCTGGAGGTGCTCTGGCAAGTTTGTTTTCTGGCCAGGGACCAATCTCACAGGGAGCTTGTGACTCAGCAGCTGCTCCTTTGACATGTATGTTAACGTTTCACACATGGGCTTCAGCATTGCGTTCTGAAAGGATGTTTCAGACAGGTCTTTGTTTTCTCCTGATATCAAAATGAAGAAACACATACATCTCAAAGAAAGTAACATAAGTGCGCTGATCAAATCAAACATCATTTAAGAAAACTAAATGAAAACTAGATATAACCTTTAATAAAGTCCTGACTGGAAACAAACTGATAATGTGTTCTCGTTACCCTCAACTGTTATAATGGCCTCAACTGCATGCTTTTTAAAAAGCAATGGTTCTCTAGAGGGGGTTTAGTCTTGTACTCTGTTCACTTATATATCGTAACTTGCAATGGTGTCCAGATACCAAGTCATCTTTCCCTGTGTCTGCTCCATGAAGCATCAGCATGGAAACTGCCTCTAAGAAATGAAGCTTATTTAAACTCAACAGTCACTTTGATAAGTATCATTAGCCCCTTTGTACTTACCTATAGCAGTCACCAAAAGAGGTAATAGCAAACTGTGGATGCCTTTAGAAAAAAATTCTTTCCACTCACTGATTAGATTCACAGGAAGATTGCCAACAGTATCTGGAGTTACTGAATCAAAAAAGGCACTGAGATCACAGGCCAAATCAAAGCTGACACAGGCAAACAGTTGCACAAGCGGAACAGAATACAATGCCTGATTCTCACTGGTTGTCTAAGGAAACAACAAAAATGAAATGGATAAGCAGGCTGCTACCAGAATACCACAAACAAGACAGGATAGAGAACATCATCATTCTGAATTAGAGGAAGAGAAGAAAGGAGGGAGAAGAGGAGGAAGAAGAGAAGGCAGTTGTTGAAGTACATAGTTCAAAAGAAATTTATGTATGCTAATATCAGAACAGCTTTCAAAATTAAATACCAGGAAATTAATAATTATCAGTGAATAATTTATTAAGAAATAAACTTTTAAATTTGTAAGTATGTAAGAAAACAATCTTTGCATTTGCCAAGTACACATTAAGTACACATGCTCTGGAGCTCTACAAGTCGAACATAAGCTATCATAAAATAAAGGAATGCAGGATGACATGGGAGCTAAAACCCTAACTCACATAGCTGGTAACCAGGCAAAGCAGACTCAGACCACATCAGCCCTGACTGACTTGCTGTCTCAGACTTCACAAGTTACTATTTTTCTAGTTGTTTTGGGTCATGAAAGGAACACTAATTCCTTGCTCAATTTTTTATCTTTCATAAATTTTATGAAATTTTATAAAATGTATAAAATGTAAACAATTTATAATATTTATTAATTATAATTATAAATAATTTATAAAATATAAAACATTACTTAAAATTTATAAAATATTAAAACAATTTTATAAAATTTATAAATGTTTATTTTTCATAAATTACTTTGCTCATACTTCATAGCATCCTTTAAAAATAATCACATCCAGTTGTGTGGTGCTGGCATATGCCTTTAATCTCAGCATTTAGGAGTCGGAGTCAGGCCAGTCTCTGAGTTCCAGGCCACGCTGGTCTACAGAGTGAGTTCTAGGACAGCTAGGGATACACAGAGAAACCTTGTCTCAAAACAAACAAACAAACAAACAGAAAACTTGCCATGATGAAACTGAACCTGAAAAGGCTGTGTTGCAAATACTAAATGAAAACAAGCTAACTGAAAATTTTAAATGCAAATTAGAGAACGACCACCTGGGATTCAGGAAACACTATCCTTTTTCTGGCCTGCCTAGCAGTGCCTAGTTCAGGAACAGCTACAAAGTATTTTCAATGTTTTCTTCACAAAGAACTAATAACAGTCATGACTTAAAGATCTACAGGTGTGCACAAAGACCCACCAGAGGTGATGACACACAGGTTGATTTACCTCCAGCCACGACAACATGGAACACATGACGAAGTCCCATTCACTCTCCGCCAGAGGGTAGGAGCAGTACTTGAGAAACAAGGAAAGGAACCGCATGATTTCTATGTTTACACCAAGTACCTCTGGACTTGCTTCTGACAGATTACTGTGATAAAGGTAAAGACATTCAATTAGAAAATAGTCCATTTTAAACCAGGTATGCATAAATGATGCCTTAAATCACCACTAAAATTCTGTTCACTCAAAAAAACTGTAAATACCAAATACAGAATCTGGGTCCACATTGTATATAGGGGAAAATAAAGTATTACCTACCAACTGAAAAGAAAAATGTCTTCATGCTGTTTCTTCCAGCTGATTATAATTTTTAATATACCATGCAATAGCTGTTTGTCATCAACACTTCTGGTTTGCAGGCAAGAATTGAAAATGGCAAGATGTCCAAAAGCTCCTAAAGTAAAATTCAGAGTGAAAAGGAAAATATATTTTAAACGACTTCTATAAAGAAAAGTCTACTTTGGAAAGCTGAAAATGTATCACACAAGCTGCTAACTCTTCTAAAAAAGAGCTTGAGCCTGGCATGAGACACACTCTTGCAATCCAGTACTTCCACCTGTGAAGTCCTGGTGGAGGCAGGTCGATGCTGACACCCAGGCAAGCCTGGGCTATACAACACACTTTGTCTATAAATAAACAAATTAACAGAATAAACACATGTATTTGAAAGGTGTTATGCTAAAGAGTCCACAAATGAGCTAAGCCATGCTATGGGCAGAAGTGTGTCTCCATGCCCACCCAGCATGGAATCCAGAACAGGGAATCGAAAGAGGACAGGAAAGGCATGGTTCTGAACTTTACACTGGCCTTTTCTATTTTTGTATATAGGAGCCTTCTATACTTAACTTTCAAAAACAAAATAGGCAAAGTTATCAAGTGCAAAGTTAAATAAAGTAGGCAATAGAACATACAGAATTCTAGCCGGGCGGTGGTGGCGCACGCCTTTAATCCCAGCACTCGGGAGGCAGAGCCAGGCGGATCTCTGTGAGTTCGAGGCCAGCCTGGGCTACCAAGTGAGTTCCAGGAAAGGCGCAAAGCTACACAAGAGAAACCCTGTCTCGAAAAACCAAAAAAAAAAAAAGAAAGAACATACAGAATTCTATAATTAATACATTTACTCAAAAAGCATATATGCCTTCCGGTAAGCTTTTACATTACAAGATGTCCAAACCTCATGAAGTAAAATTCAAAATGAAAATTTTACATTTTAAATTATAACAAAAACCACAGGTCTATTTTGAAAGTTCTGTCTTGAGCAGTACCCAGCTTAGTACTTCTAAAAAGGGTTATGTGAGTGAGTTATACCAATCAGCTCATTAACTTCACTCCTAAGGAACCCTACCATTTCAAAATCCACCTTCTGATTTATCCAACATCTTTTGTTCCCAATTTTACCTTCAATGAATGTCAGCTAAACTGAACTATCTGCACTCTGGTTCTGTGTCCAGGAATGCTCTTTCCAAGAATCATACATGTTCAAACAAGAACCTTCAACACCATTTTATGAAACTGCCTTGGCACTGGGGAGCAGTGGCAAGGCCCTCCTTCCCGCTATTTCCATTGCAGTATACAGGCTCCATTACAATCAGTTACAGCAGGACGTAACATGAGCCGTCTGTTTTCTCTACAACAGAAACTGCATGAGGAGATGCTTATTAAATCAATAAGTACATGAACTAACAGTGCAGAGTTAAAAAATGGTCAAATAATACAAAAGCTATTCCTGTACCTTTATATGTTCAATTGCTGGTTGACTAGGAAGAAACGAGACGTAGCTTTAAAAAGCTATACAGGTGGAAGGTTCAGGATATAACTGCTCAGCAGTAGAGTGCTTCTCTATCATGCAGAAAGCCCTAGATACCTCAGTACATGAAAAACACCCACAGACGGAAAATAAATGGTTATAGGGCACTTCTGGATATCAATTTTCTCGCAAAGCTCTAACACTTCTGTTCAGAAAGGAGGCCACAGTCACTCTTCCTGGTATGTATCCTAACAACTACCAACTTGACAAGTAACAAAACGATAAGGTGGAAACAATGAGCTCAAATATATTTTGCCACGTGCATCTTTGGTTTTACATATTAATTAAGAAACTTCTTCAGACTCAAGGAAAGATTAAAATGATGAAAATATTACCCAGCAACTAACCATTAATACTGCAAAGGTCTTCTTTAGTCCAGCCCAAAAAAGCAGGTATACATTGAGCACTAAATTCTTTCTTTTCTTCTTTAGACAAAAATGGACAGAGACTCTGAATGGTATGCAAATTACCTTCTGTTAGAGGGAAGAAACTGTTTAGAGAGAAAATATTAATTATAGTCATTCAATAATTACAGTTATTTCACAAAATTCTGTTATCCAGACTATTCAAAAGGGAAATAAGTCTACTTGTGGGAATCCACAGAGGTTATCCAGTAAGAACTTACTCAGGGTCAGAGAATCTGAGCTTGCTTACCCAACAGGGCTGCATTATGGGTGATTCGGCCACGGCCGTGTTTACCAGGTGTTTGGAAGCGTCTACACTGGGCTGTACAGTGTGCTATGATCTTGCAAAGGGGAGGTCTTTTCCCTCTCCCCTGGGCATATTACAGAAAGCCCTTTACAATAAAGGACGAGGCTGTTGGACATTGATCCAGAACCCCACCCCAAGCTAGCTATCCTATGTTTCTGTCTGTCTTCTCACCCCGCTCTCTTTCTAGCTATCATTTCTTATTGCCTCTCTCCTCCATCTAAGAACCCTTCAAAAGGTGGAGCTGGACTCCTCCTACATCTACTACATAAATTCTCCAGATAAAAGAAGCCATTAGATTGGTAATTCCAAATGGCTATTTTTATTTTGTTGCTTTTTATCTTTTCTGCTTATTTCTCATTTTTGAAATGAGCATATATAACTTTTCCAGGGTCTGATGATTTTTATCTTTTATTATTTTATGCCAGTGGGCTGGACTGTATACAGCCAAGTAGTGTGTTTGCCCAGCATTCACAAAGCCCTGGGATCAATGTCTAGCATCAAGAAAAAGGAAAAAAAAAAAAAAAAAAAAACAAATAAAAACCCAAAACTTACTATGCAAAACAGTACCAATGGGTGAAACAGGGCATACATATTATTAAGGCTTGTTCATTGTTATTTTTATTCTTTGCATTACTTCCTATAAGTCAATCAAGTTACCTCAAATAAAATTTCTTCATTTTTTATAAGATTTAAAAAACTGAAATTTAAGGTGGGTGGTGGTATTTAATCCCAGGACTCAGGGAGGCAGAGGCAAGAGGATTTCTGTGAGTTTGAGTCAAGCCTGGTCTATAGAGCAAGTTTCAGGATAGGCAGATCTACACAGGGAAACTTATCTCAAAAAAACAAACAAAACAAACCTGAAATTTAGTTAACAATTCTATAGTGCCAGAACACAGAGAATTCTACTTAATTAATCCAAAAGTTGAGTTCAACAGGAAAGCCACCACAATCTGCTTGTCTTACATATTTACTGCATTCTGGCACGTGCTTTCATACAATGGTCTTTATGTAAGAAAAGAGGAGGGGCTACTGTTGCACAAACCCTAAATGGTCTTATAATAAAAACCTGGAGCCAGATATCAGGGTGAAAGCCACCTCTCACCTTGCCAACTCCTCAGCGTAAAAGAGAAGATCCTGTCTCCATGAATCCTCAGACTGAATGCCTCTGAGTCCTCAGTCGAAAGGGCCTAATTCCTGTCTCCTCCCGTCTTATATTCCTTTCTCTGCCCATCCCTTCCTGTCTCAACCTTCCTAGTGCTGGGATTAAAGGTGTCTGACTCCCAAGTACTGGGCTTAAAGGTATGTGTTCCCAAGAACTGGAATTAAAAGAGTATGCCACCACTGCCTGGCTGTTTCTCTTTTAAACTGGATTAATCTCATGTAGTACAGGGTGGCTTTGAATTCACAGAGATCCAGATGGATCTCTGCCTCCCAAGTGGTAGGATTAAAGGTATGTGATATCACTGCCTGACCTCTGTGGCTGTGTGGCTGGCTCTGTCCTCTGATCTTCAGGCAAGTTTTATTACAGTACAACAAAATATCACCACAGGCTACAGAGATGGCTCAGTGGTTAAGAGCACTTGCTGCTCATACAGAAGACCCCAATTCAGTTTTCAGCACCCACATGGCTGGCTACAATCACCTGTAAGTCTAGTTCCAAGGGATCCAATGCCCTCTTCTGCACTCCATGGGCACCAGGCACACACATGGTGCACATATATCCATGTAAGCAAACACATAAAATAAAAACTAAATGAGTCTGGGGGGTGGGGAAAGTAGAGGCTGTGAGACCAGGAGGCCAAGGAAGGGAAGCCAAGAAAAGGAGCCATAAACAAAAAGAAAAAGGAGGGAGGGAGGGAGGGAGGGAGGGAGGGAGGGAGAGAGGGAGAGAGGGAGAGGGGGAGGGAGGGAGGGAGGGAGGGAGGGAGGGAGGACTGGGTGATGTTGGCGCACACCTTTAATCCCATCACTTGGGAGGTAGAGGCAAGCGGATCTCTGTGAGTTTGAGGCCAGCCTGGGCTACAGAGTGAGTTCCAGGACAGGCTCCAAAGCTACACAGAGAAACCCTGTCTTGAAAAACCAGAAAAGAAAAAATGTCGGGCAGTGGTGGCACACGCCTTTAATCCCAGCACTCAGGAGGCAGAGGTAGGCATATCTCTGTGAGTTCGAGGCCAGCCTGGTCTACAAAGTGAGTTCCAGGAAAGGTGCAAAGCTACACAGAGAAACCCTGTCTCGAAAAACCCAAAAACCAAACCCCCCCCTCAAAAAAAAAAAAGAAAGAAAGAAAAAAGAGGAGCAATTTTTTCCCTCCCAATTCCACAAAACAAATATGGTGGTATGTTGAAAACAAAAAGTACTGTTATCAGAAGATTTCATTTCATTTTATTTTATTCCACGTGTACTGATGTTTTGCCCAAATGTCTCTGTGCACCATTTGCATGCCTGGTGCCTTCAGAGACCAGAAGAGAGTGCAGATCCTCTGGAACTGAGTTACAGATGGTTGTTGGCTGCTAGGTGGGAGCTAGGAATTGAACCCAGGTCCTCTGCAAGAACAACAATTGCTCTTAACTAATGAGTCATCTCTCTAGCTCCCTATCAAAGAATTTCTGAGGAAATCAGGTTTATAAAATGTTCTTTTTCTGAAATAAACAAAAGTTTATGAAGTGTCAAATTAGAAGTTTCATTCAAAACAAAAAAATCTGTTAATCCCAGCACTCAAGTAGCAGAGGCAGGCAGACCTCTGAGCTGAAGACCAGCCTGGTCTACAGAGTGAGTTCCAGGTGAACTAGGGCTGCACAGTGAGACCCTGTCTCAGAAAACAACCATGACTCCAATCAAAACCCATTCAAGTCTGTCAGTCTTCTGTTCTCATTTCCTTTCATTCAATTTCCTCTCTTCCCAAACCTTGTTTTCCTGATTCACTACACTGTTCACTACATCACAGATGGTCAAAGTAACCAAGTATTATAGTAAATAGCAAAGTAGAAGCATATTAATAAGAATACCTTTCTTTTCTTTTATAATATGGTTTTACTTCATCGGATGAAATACTTCGGGAAAGGATCAACTTAGCAATAATAAGAGACCAAAGTGTGCCATTTTTTCTAGATCTAAAAAAGAAGCAAAAACACAGATGATAAATAGATACATATAGGTATGCATCAATCATTCTGAAAAGTGTGAGGATTTTAAAACACTGATTGATTATCAGGATTCCTTTTTCAGAATTAAATAAATTTGGATCACTAAGTTATGCATAACTTTGTACACAACTGCCACTAACTACCCAAGGACTGAGAGTTGAGGTAGTTCTTCACACAACAGGAACTGAGTGCTCTCTCCCAGGAAATATCAAAGTACCTCAAGATCCTTGAGGAGAGATGACCTTAAACATCCTACTTGCAGATCAGAAGCCACAGCTGAGAAAGAGTTGTCTCCCAGACAGTAACTGAGAGTCTCAGTGAAGGGCAAAGAAGCACCAATAAAACCCTGAGGGAAGGGGTTGGCCTTTTTTGGCTACCTGGATCTTGCCATGTAGACCAGACTGTCTCCAACTCATAGAGATCCCTCCCGAGTGCTGGGATTAAATGTCTGCATCACCACATCCAGCAAGATGAAAGTGTTAGTATGGACCAGTGTTAGAGAGGAAGTCTGGTATCCTCACACTGTAAAGCATATTCAAAATACTGGTAAACTAAAATAAGAAAAATTTCATTTCAAACAGTTAAACATCTAACTATGCTACAAGAACTGTTTTCATAATCCATTTTCCTCATCTAGGGAAGAGAAACTCATGGCTACAACATTAAGAAACATCTAAATTGCAGGTACAGTTAAAGTATAGGTTGAAGCTTGGTGGTGGTGGTGCACGCCTTTAATCCTAGCACTCGGGAGACAGAGCCAGGCAGATCTCTGTGAGTTTGAGGCCAGCCTGGGCTACAGAGTGAGTTCCAGGAAAGGCGCCAAAGCTACACAGAGAAACTTGTCTCAGGGAAAAAAGTGTATGTTGAATTTGAAAGCCATGGGAGGACCAGTCACATATAACAAATTAAAACAATGTCTACAGGCTTCTAATTCTTTCATCTTCTGCTACCTCAGTGTATTTATGAATTAAATAAGAGGCAAAATCCAAATACCTCCCCTAGAAGATTAAATATTTAAAATCTGTAAGTGCTTACTATTAAAAGGGTTTCAGATCAATGCTCTGATTGAAACAAAAGCACTTTTGTTTTGAAACTGGCTTACATTTTATTGAAGGGAAAGCCATATACAAATAATGACTTTACAACAAATTGAAAGGGAGTCTCACCTGTCAAATAACAGCTGCAAGAGGCTGGAAGTATTACCAAGTACAGATAAGCTGCCATACGTTATATTCATGTTTTGAAGCATTACAGAAAATCCAGTCACAATAGGTGGCGGATTGTCAAGTTCTTCACACCACTGCAGTGAATACAGCAGCTCTGCAACTAACAGAATGGGCACAGCCGTTATCAAAGGCACACGGTCTACAGGACCCCATGCTGACTGCACTGTCATACACTATCTAAGCTTGTGGAAAGCTGAGTCTGGGGCTCTCCCTTGTCCTCCAAAACTCCTTGTCCTGGAGCAAGCTGGCTTCCTAACTCTGTAAAACAAGGAGAAAGTCAGCTGGCAGCGAGGGTATTGAAAACATGGTGGTGAGAACAGGGAGGAAGCAATCTGTTTCCACCAACATAACTATTGTTTATCCCACAGTCTAAACACCTGCAAAGGAAAAAAGACACTAGAAGCTTATCCATGGAGAGGACTAAGAGGACCCCCCACCTAGGTCTCTCCTTCAGTTGATATCCACTAGATGACTTTAAGTACCCGCTCCGATGATGATATTTGCTGCTGTTCATTCTTTTACATGCAAGCCTTACTAGGGGCAACACTGCTCTGACCACGGTCAACAGGAACTCCAGTTAACACTCAACTGTGTTTCCCAGTTGATTTCTGCTGGAGATCTGTAAGGTTAATTTGAAGATGCTACCTTTTGTTTGCTCTCTCTACTGAGAGACTCCAGTCATGTCTGCTAGACGCTGTGACTGCTCAATTTGATGACACTTTGCTAACTATCTGCTACTTCTTTTTTTTTTTTAATAATTTATTTATTTTTAATTTTATTTGAATTGGTGCTTTTGCCTGCATGTATGTCTATGTGAAGGTGTCAGATCTTGGAGTTATAGACAGTTGTGAGCTGCCATGTGGGTGCTGGGAATTGAACCTGTGTCCTCTGGAAGGGCAGTCAGTGCTCTTAACCACTGAGCCATCTCTCCAGCCCCACTATCTGCTACTTCTATCAGGTATTTGCTCTTTCTTCTATCACCTTTCTTGCTAGGCACTATATAATAAATTTGCTCACTAAAATCTAAAGCACAGCCACCACAGACTCTCTGGTCATACAGAACACACTTTCACTCCTCCACCCATTTCTCACTATAAACGCAGCTGTCAGCTAGTTCTCAAATGGCTTTGAGATATGAAAGTGACAAAAGCCGTCAGTCATAAAACAGCAGCACCTCTGTCGAGTGCAGTGGCACGTACCTACAGTCCCAGGCACCCAAGAGGCTGAGGTGGGAGAAGTTAGAGACCAGTAGGGCAACTCAGTGAGGCCCCATGTCAAAACAAACACCACCCCTCTTCCAAACAGAGCCTCATTTACCAGACACTGAAAAGCGCTAGCTAGGACTGCAGTAAGTTACTGGCAAGTTACACGAAGGTCAAAGAAGCTGGGCCAAGGGTGGTAGCTCACACTTTCAGTGCTGGAAGAGGCAGGTGGACCTCAGGGAGTTCAAGGTCAGCTCGGTGTACACAAAGGTAAAGGCCGGAGAGACGGCTCCACAGCGGAGAGCGCTTGCCAAGCTTGTCTCTCAGCACCGTGGCAGATGGCCCCCAGCCATCCATAGCTCCAACTCCAAAGGATCCGACTCCTTTGGCCTCTGAGGGTATCCGCACTCAAGTGAACATACTCACATACAGATACACATGCCTACACATCATTAAAAATAAATCTTAAAAAAAAAAAATGGGGAAAAAAAAAAAGAAAACCTAAGGGGCTCTGAGACCTTAGAAGAGAACTTCATGCCAATTAGGCAAAAACAGTGAAAACTACCAAAGTAACATAGGGATGGGGGTGGGGAACACATGCCTTTAATCCTAGTACTTCAGAGCAAACAAAGGAAGATCTCTGTGAGACCAGCCAGGGCCCCACAGTGTGACCCTGTCTCCAACAGCAAACAAAGCATCCCGTCCTGGTTAAAGACTGCTCTGCAGTAAAATCCCTCGGCACTGTTGGGAGAGTAAAAGGACCAAGAGTCCAGCAGAAAACTTCACCACCACAGGTTTCCAGCACAGAGATAGCCAGAGCCCTTACAAATCATGTGGGTCATGGAATCAGGAGTCTTGAACTCTGATCCTACCTTAACAAGTACTCATTAAGTTAGCAAAAACAACTACAGTATTTAACTGAGAGCCGACAGGAAAACTAAACATCCCTTATCTGGACATAATGGCTTCAGACTTGTAATCCCAGCAACTTGGGAGACAGAAGCAAGTCCATCTTTGTGAGTTTGAGTCCATCCTGGTTTACAGAACAAGTTCCAGGTCAGCTAGAGCCATATGCTGAGACCCTATCTCAAAAATATGAATCACTAGAGAAAGATGACAATGATTAAGTTTCTTCATATTTGGTAGGCCTCATGAGGCAGGCTGAGATTTTTGCCTCCAAAGAAAAAAAAAAGGTGGGGATAAGGGGCTAGACGGTGTGGCTCCCTGGTTAAAAGCAGCTGCCACACTTCCCAAAGACTGAGTTCAGTTCCCAGCACCATGCCGGCCCACCCAATACTGCCTGTAACACGAGCTTCAGTGGTGATCTGAAGTGGGCTTCCGGCTTCCAGGAGTACCGGCATGTGCACACACATAAACTAAAAGAATGCAACAAGATAAATCATCAACTTCTAGTCTTACATGTGGTGGTATTGTGTTCCCCAAAATATTGGGTACCTTAATAAACTTATCTGGGGTCAGAGAACAGAAAAGCCGCTAGTTAGGCAGTGATAGCACACGCCTTTAATCCTAGCATTCCAGAGGCAGAAATCCATCTGGGAATCTCTGTGAGTTCAAGGCCACATTGGAAATAGCCAGGCATGGTGACTCACGCCTTTAATCCTGGGAAGCAAGCCTTTAATCCTAGGGTGTGATGGTAGAAAGCAGAAAGGTATATAAGGCGTGAGGACCAGAAACTAGAAGCATTTGGCTGGTTAAGCATTTGGCTGGTTAAGCTTCAGGCTTTCCAGCAGCAGTTCAGCTGAGAGCCATTGGGATGAGGACACAGAAGCTTCCAGTCTGAGGAAACAGGACCAGCTGAGAAGTTGACCAGGTGAGGTTAGCTGTGGCTTGTTCTCTGATCTTCAAGTTCACCCCAATACCTGGCTCCGGGTTTGATTTTATTAATAAGAACTTTTAAGATTCCTGCTACACTTACACTTGGACAGACTCTGAGCAATGTAAATTAAACATGGCTCTCAACAGCCAAACGAAGTGTCGTTACCTTTCCTCCGAAGAGCATGACCCCCTCCCATGGATGCCAACTGTCCATCTGGAATACTATTAGGACATACCTGCAATACTGCGAAGGGGGACTATTAGGACATACCTGCAATACTGCGAAGGGGGACATTTGCTGGGGTGCTAAATCTTCTTGAGATTCAACATTTGAGCCTCTATCTGCTAGTAAAATAATTAGAGCCCTGTGTATAAAAGTATGTATGTTCAAACACCAAGAGAGCTTTCAGAATCCTGACAAAGCACTAAGCATCACACCTGTGTTCTTCAGGACACGTGACATAGGATCTCCTTACTCTGACGTTATGCCAGCTTGAATAAAATAACAGATTTTATACCAAACTATGCTGGACAGCTAACAATATTATAGCAAGCCTAAACAAAATGATAAGTTCTGTTTATTTATATGGTTTGTCTATCAGTATCTTCATAAATACTCACTTATTTTCTCAAGGACATTGTTTTCTAGGACGATTTTCTTTTTCTGAGCAGTCAAGATCATTTTGCTCAATAATGATGACGTACACAGATGACTGGGAAGAGTCTGTGTATCTTGTTCCTTAAAGTCAGTCTTGAAGCATTCGTAATTTAAACTCAATCTTCCCTCTAAAAGAGGTCTGTATAACCACTGTAAACAGAACACACTAAGTTATATGCAAATTCTATATGTATTCTAAATTACTTATTATTTAGAGATTTCCAATGTTTATTCATGTATTCATCCAGTTCCTTTTGTTCAAATGAGACTATTAGATAGTGCAGTTTATGTAAATCCTCAGTAGCCTAGAACTTTGGTTTCTATCAGAGCAGTCATCAACATGCACATTTTTTTAAGATCCCCTAAGACAGAGCCAGACCTCATTCCTCCTTACATGAGGCTATACCATTGTCAAATGGTATATCTGCATTAATAACACCTGTTTGTAATGTTCAGAGACATGAGAGCAATGCAAGAAATGCTTTTAAGCCAGGTGGTGTTGGCACATGCCTTTAAATCCCAGCACTTGGGAGGCAGAGGCAGGTGGATTTCTGTGAGTCTGAGGTCAGCTTGGTCTACAAAGTGACTTCCAGAACACAGAAAAACAAAAAAACAAAAAACAAACAAAAAAGATAGAAAAAAAATGCTTTTGTGGTAGTTTGAATGTATTGGCCCCTATTAATCTCATATGGAGTGGCACTATTAGGAGGTGTGGCTTTGTTGGAGTGGGTGTGGCCTTGTTGGAGGAAGTGTGTGACTGTGAGGGTGGACTATGAGGTTTCCTATGCTCAGGATACCATCCAGTGTCTCAGTCAACTTCCTGTTGCCTGCAAGATGTAGGACTCTCAGCTACTACTCCAGCACCATGTCTGCCTGCATGGCGCCATGCTGCCTGCCATGAGGATAATGGACCGAACCTCTGAACTATAAGTGAGCCCCCTCAATTAAATGTTTTCCTTATAAGAGTAGCCGTAGTCATGGTGTCTTTTCACAGCAACAGAAATCCAAAGACAGATTTTAACTATTTTTGATTCTCCAGGAAAAAACACTGAAGCATGCATGAAATAAAAACTTCAGAATGAGAAAGGCACTCTGCGATGTTAAGCATACCTGAATAGGAAGAGACCGCCTCATCTTCTCCCACTCGCTGTCAGTGGGCATTACACTTCCAATATAGACTCCAAGAAGAGAAGTATTCTCACTCTCTACAAGAGTATTCAGCAAATCACCAACAGCACACAAGAGGACCTGGAGACTAAGAAGAGTGCAAAGAACTGTAGTTATGGGACAACTAGGTTCAACAATCCAGTGCACATCAAACGTCCAATTATAGGAACAGCACACCTGAGCAGACAGAGACAGACAAAGAGAAGACGGTCCTTCCTACCCCTCACCACACCTAAGACACATAGAATCAAAACTTCGGGTATAATCAAACATTTGTAATGTGAAACTGAGTGATGCTTCTTCTATCTCAGGATGTACTGGATGATCATTTTTAGATGTGAAATATTTGAAATACAACTACCTTACCAAATCAAAGCGTGATTATTTGAACCAACCCCAAAGATACTATATGCACTGCCTGAAGTTCATGATATGGGCAGCTATATAAAATACTCTCGTAATCCAGAATCTTAAAAATGAACCACCAAGAATAATTAGTATGTATGGTGGCCATGAAAAATCACAGTTATCAATCCAAAAATCTTTAATACAGAATAATACCACAACAATGCCACTAACCACAGAAGGCAGTTTAGCAGATGAATAATTGTTCAACTGAAAGTTTAAATGAATAATATTAAGACAAAATGTTTTTTGAAAAATCTGGACTATCTAGTTTTGGAAATTCTTTTTTTTTTTTTTCTTTTTTCTTTTTTTTTTTTTTGGTTTTTCGAGACAGGTTTTCTCTGTGTAGCTTTGGAGTTTATCATGGAACTCACTCTGTAGCCCAGGCTGGCCTCGAACTCACAGAGATTCGCCTCCCAAGTGCAAGGGATTAAAGGCGTGTGCCACCACTCCTGGCATTTGGAAAATCTTAAACGGATTGGAACTCACACTAATCACGAACTTCTTTTTCTTTTTAAGACCAGGTTCTCATCATATAGTTAGGCATGCACTATCACAGCCAGAATGAGATCTTATACGAGGGACAGTGAAGTGAGCACAAAAAGGTTACCTCGTGTTATCCAGAGTTGAAGACTGAACCTGGTCTTTCAGCCACAGAACTGACAAGCGTAGGAAAGTACTCTGTTTGGGTGTGCTTGCAGTTTGACGGACCAACAGATTTATGCCAGAGAGCAAAGTACTTTTCAGTTTACAGATCAGAAAATCTAAAAAAGAATTAGCAATAATTTGTAATCTCACTGAATGAATTCTTATCAGTTCAAAACATCTGAAACAAATTTGCTGCAGACCTGAGATCTTAAAATGTTATTTTAAAACAAAATACAAAAACTCTCATTACCAAAAGTAACTGTCATATTCACACAATAAGCTATCTTGTACCATAATAATATGAAGTGATAAGATAGCTAGCTATTTTCCCTATCCTGACCTTCTTTACCAAAATGAGTTGTCCTTTGAGGGGTACAATAACAGCTTATCTTTTCCAACAGAAAAATAAGTATTAAAAAAAAATTACAGGGGCCAGAAAGTGGTGGCCCACGCCTTTAATCCCAGCACTTGGGAGGCAGAGGCAGCAGGTATATCTCTCTGAGTTCAAAGCCAGTTTGGTCTACACACTGAGCTCTAGGGACAGCCACAGCTATACACTGAAACTCTGTCTCAAAAAGAGGAGGAGGAGGAGGAAGAGGAGAGAAGGAGAAGGAAGAGAAGGAAAGGAAGAAAGAAAAAAAGAAAGGAAGGAAGGAAGGAAGGGAGGGAGGGAGGGAGGGAGGGAGGGAGGGAGGGAGGGAGGGAGGGAGGGAGGAAGGAAGGAAGGAAGGAAGGAAGGAAGGAAGGAAGGAAGGAAGGAAGGAAGAAAGAAAGAAAGAAAGAAAGAAAGAAAGAAAGAAAGAAAGAAAGAAAGAAAGAAAGAAAGAAAGAAAGAAAGAAAGAAAGAAAGAAAGAAAAAGGAGCCATTCGGTGGTGGCACACGCCTTTAATCCCAGCACTCGGGAGGCAGAGGCAGGCTTGTCTACAGAGTGATATTCAGGACAGGCACCAAAACTACACAGAGAAACCCTGTCTTAGGAAAGGGAAAAAAAAAAAAAACACACAAAAAAAAGAAAGGAAGAAAGGGAGGAGGGAGGGAGGAGGGAGGGAGGGAGGGAAAGGAGAGAACCAATTCCTACAAGTTGCTCTCTGACTTCCACACATACACAGTGGCACATACTCGTGAACCACAAATGCCTGTATCCACACACAAAATAAATGAATGTAATTTTAAAGGAAATGAAGTACCCTATTAGTGCTACTGAGTAAAGAGGCTAAGATTCTAAATCATCCAGTATGGCCCCTTCCACATTGTCTCCTTGATATCAATCATGCACTTTAGAAACATAACCTCTATGTTTATTTTTAGCTTGGTTTTTAGAACCAAAAACATGACAGTGCTATTTTTCTCAAAATTTTTAAAACTAATAAACACATTACAGTTCAATTAATAATTACACTCACTATAAAGGTCAGAGCTGGAGATTCCCAACAAAACATTTGAGCAGTAGGCTATTACCTGGCAAGTGTGTTCGTTCTTTGCTCTGAGCACATAACTGAAAGAGAGTTAACAACAAATCTTCAGCTGATGGCATTAGTAGGCCTCTTGCTGAGCTGAAGTAGCTATGGGCCACATCACAGACAAAAGACATTGAAGAGTCACTATTCTCAGCTTCTGACAAGCCCTTTGTTTTGGATAAAGTTTCATGAAGTTTAACAATAATTCTTCCAACATATACTTCTCCAATCAAGTAATCTACAGGAAAAAAATCAAAACAGACAAATATAAAGAGTATTAACAATGCATTTTGAAATATCTTACCTTGGACTAGCAATCACTTAGCTCTTTCTGATGTTTTGTTGTTTTTTTTTAAAGCCATACATGTATATATTAAACAACAAAAAACATTTAAACAGTCAATCTGCCCTCTAATACCTAAAAGCCCTCAAGTTTTTAAAAAGCAACTTTAAAGTAAAACCCAACAATGGCCTACAAAATTCAAGAGTGGGCAACTATGTTATATTAAAGGACTTTAAATCAAAATTAATAATACTATGTATCATTCAAGTCACACCATGTAACAAACACAGTATTTATAACAAATGTATTTGAAAAAACATCTCTTAAGCAACAGTATTCAAGTTAAAAGCACGGAACCCCCAAGTGGCAGAAAGAATTATCAACCCTGCTATAAAACAGAAGTGTGTCCCTACCATTTTTAACATGTTGTGACAATGCCAGTCTTAGCAGAGTCCACTGTTCTGAGGAGTGAGGTTCTGAAGATGTTGTGGACTCCGAATCCTGACCACAGAGACAGTCTGCCAAGGTAACCAATTTCTCTCCAAGAATACTGCCTTTTAGCCAAGGAGTTACTAAAGCATGTTTATCTGAACTAGAACATGCCTAGAAACCATAAAATTAAAGATTAGTAGCAAGATCAAAAGGTGTGTCCAGATTATTACTATGTGGCTCCTACTGGCTCCCTCCATCTTGTGGTCCCAGCTCTCCCCTCTCCTCTTCCTCCTTCCCAGGTTCTAGGAAGACTACTGTCTTCCCTGCCTCCCAGTAATAGGTGATAATCATTCCTGTGCTGTTATGCTATCCTCCAACCACATATATTCCCACATATCAAACCCATTGATTCTTTGAAAATTAGTACAAACCCACCTATTTTTCAAAATCTCCCCATCCATTCTAGCCTAAGATGATCACTATTTCTGACTTTCTAAAGCACTTACTAGAAGGTATTATTACATAAATGTTTCATCTCTGTGTGTCTTGTTTTTCCAATGAGACTGTGAGTTCCTTACCAGGAGACACTGTTTTAAACTTCTTTGATACCTGCTAACAACCCTGAAGATATGTTCAATGAACAATGAATGAATTCTGGAGATAGATTTATAAATGGCCTAACAGTACACTTTTGTTCATTATTTTTTCTAAAACTACAGAACAATTGATATATAATAGTCAATTACTTCAATTAACAATAGGGTAAATTATTTCCCCAGTCTCTGAAAAAGAGTGCCTAGGTCCAAGCATCTAATGGTAACTTTTTTATTTTCATTTGAGTGGGGAAGTGAGAGAAAAACTTGTAAATCCACCCCCAAAACCACGCTGATCCATGTTCTCAGAGCTTCTTTTGCTTTAAAGGCTGAGAAGAAAGGAATTTGCAACTTGGTTCATTTCAAAGCAATCTGGAAAAAAGAAAACCCAAGTGCACGTTGGGTAGTGACTAAAAACTGCTTATCTCTTATGTTAAAAAAGTACAGATAATCAGAGCTTACAATTCAATCTAAGCCTTATCTTTAAAATAGCCTTATGATCTTTGACAAATCTTTCAACCAACCAGGGACTATTTCTTAATTTGTAAACCAATAGGTTTTATCTAGGAAACTAAGCTTCTCTCCTGGTAGAGAAATTTCTGAATAAAATGCCTGTCAAGTCTGTTACCAAGCCCTGAGGGTTAGGGTTCTCAATGCATTATCATAGCTAGTGAAAGACTGTGCAACTGTAAGAAGCAAGATAGCTAGGGTCACAGACACCCAGACAACTGGACCCTTGCAAACACTGCACAGGAAGATGGTCTTCCACACCTGCCGACCTGGCAGATACAGCTGGAGTCAAATGGGTGGACAGACACTTACTCTTTTCTTAGTTTTTAAAAATTACATTTGTGGTGTGTGCATGCGTGCTGTGCGTGCATGCGTGTGTGCGTGCATGCATGTATGTGAGTGGGCGCACAACCTATGGCACAAGTGTGGAGCTATAGGACAAACTGCAGAACTGGCTCTTTCCTTCTGCCATGTGGGTCCCTCAGGTCAAACTCGGGTCATACGGCTCAGCAAACACATTTACCCACTGAGCCTGTATCAGTTTACTCTTCTCAAATTACTGACTCTCCCTGTTTTGATTCAAGGCTTATCAAGCAGCTCATTTGGCTCTTCACGTAGCTTGCTTACAGGATACTAAATAAACCAATGTAAATGGTGTGCTTAGTAAGTTATACTTCTCAGTATCAGTAAATCATAGTAAATAGTAATTCTGTTATTATAATTCTCAGTGAACAGTAAAAATTTCTGCACTTATATTTTGTAAAAGGTAAACCAATTGGTGAAATTGGGAATTATCGTTAAATGAACATGACTGAAAAAGTTTCTGTCTATTTAATTTTTTATATTTTGTAGTGCTAAGAATCAAAACTAGGGCCTCAAACATACTTGGCAAGTGCTCTACCTCTGAGCTACACTAACAACTACAATGTAGTTTCACAAAGTAAAGTTAGAGGAATTCAACAACATGTGACTACACTTATTATCACTGAACTGCCATAGAAACTGAAGGGACGGAAGCACAGCTCGGGGACAGAGTGCTCGCTTAGCATGGGGGAGGCTGTGGGTTCAACTCCCAACATAGCAGAAAGGGAAAAAGAAAAGAAATTACTAGGACTGCTAATTTTGTTTTGTATTTTTTACTATTTTAAAAGAGAAAAACATAAATTCACATAAAATAGAAAAATCAGCAAAATATGCTGTAAGAGGAAGTCTCTTCAGTAGTTGATTATACACACTTAGTTATGTCATTTAAGTCATCATTAGGAAAGAAGACTAGAGCCATTTAAAAAATTGCTAAATTGCATCCTTTGATTCGATGTCCTTACTTTTATCGTTAGTTTTCTTGTTTCATCAAATGGCAAACGGCACAATGCTGGAACATTTTCACATCCTGAACAGTTCTCCACATAGGAAAAGAATTTCCAGACACGTTCTAGTCAGAGCTAGCACCATTCATTCACGTCTACAGAACACAAAGGGCAGAAGCCTTGCACCTCAATTAGAATCCAGCACAATGTTGGATCACCTGCTAGGAAACAAACTGGTTCCTCAGAGCCAGCTTGTCATAATTTCCAATAATAAGGATGTGCTCTATCAGACACCTGACTACAGTCAGTGTGAGATTAAGACTGTGGTTTTGTTGATACCAACACGCAAAAACAGAAAAGAGGAAAAAAAAAAAAGGAGGGGGGGCTTAAAATACCTTTTCAATGATCTGAAGAAGAGAACTGCACTTCAGGTCCTCCTGAAAGGAGAAACAGAGAGTTGCAGGACAAATGGGAAAGTTTAATTTATAATAATAATATTATTGTTATAATTATTATATATTTATATAAACATTAATATATAAATATATTTATAAATAATTCTATAATTCTATAACAATATAATAATAATATAAAATAATAAACATAATTCGTACATCCAAAAGAAAAGGACAACACTAGGCAGAAACTGAAAGAATTCTCTTTTGTTACCAACCATTTATCAACAAGAACTGAGCAGTACTTCTCAAAACAGTGAAGAGCATATTGCTTGTCCTCAAACTGACATTCAGAGGCAGGTAAGCAATCCCAGATTAGCACCCAAGCAGACTTCTTCTCGTCATGCACATAAAACTGTGTAGCAGAGGTGTGCGACAGTCATACCTTGGTTAGATCGTCCAGGACATCCTTCCTCTCGGCGTCACTGTCACAGCATCGCAGGGCACTGTACAGGATGTCCACCAGGAAGTCCCCGTCCTTCTTCTGACTCTCATTTAGCCAGCCTACCAGCTTATGGTACAAGAACTGCACTGCAGGACTTTTTTCTGCAAGTCTGACTATTTCCAGAGGTTTGTCTTTGATAACATTCTTCTGTTCGTCCCCGAGGAGAACTTTAAACACTTGGCCGGAGGAGAAGGAGTCCAGCAGCGTGGAGAGGAACTGCAGGTGCTGCTCTGATTTCTGCTCATTGACAAAGTTAATGCTCACCTCTGCAAGTTTACAGACTAAGTCCTCCAGAGGTTTTTTCCTCAAAGGAGACACAAGGTCCGCAGAATCACGAATGAGAGAAGATTCAGTCACTCCCTCGGAGCCTTCGCTGTTCTCCCCTTCGGAAGATGCACACTTCTCATTCTCCTTTTTAACTTCAGGTACTTCATCGGCAAACCTGACCTTACCATTTTTCTTTCTCTTTGACTTCAGTGAACTCTTCGGCTTCTGAAGGACCCCTACGAGGTTAGACACACCCAAAACACACCTCACATCCGCTTCCGGCTCACTGATTTTCTCAACACAGACCTCTGAAAGTCTTTCCCAGAAGTTGAGCAGAACATTCTCCAAGTTGTAAACGGTTTTGGCACCTTTTTCTACATCTGCTTTGGCTTCCCAGGAATTTAATGTTTCTGCTAAATGGCTAGAGAGAGGCACATGTCGCAGTCCTGGGTCTTTGAGAACAGTGTCAATAAATGGGATCAACTGAAAGAGAAGGTGAAAGTGTAAAACTTGAGTTTCCAAGAGAGTTTAAACAAGGCTAAGACACAGCACAGCCTCCTATCTGAGGGCCCGGGAGACAGCTCGTCTCGGAAATACTTGCCATACAAGCATGAGGACTTTACTTCAATTGCCAAAATCCATATTAAAGAACACAAAATTTAAATTTAAAAAATTTAAAAAACCAGGCAGGTCCCCGGTGTTAACTGGCCAGACAGCCTACCCAAGTCTGTGCATTTCAAAGCCTGCTTCAAAAGGCAAGAAGAGTGGATTCCTGAGAAATGACACACGAAGTTGTCTTTTGGCATTCACACACACTTAAACATATATGCACTAAAAACACACACACACACACACACACACACACACACACACACACACACACACACACTCCTCCTATTTGTGAAATGACTGTTTTTTCCCTCAGATCTCTGAAAAAAGTTAACTCAAATATTTTCCAATCAGTCAAAAAGTTTAACAATTTTACTCTATTCCACCTCAATTAATTTTATAATGTAATCAACCATAATTCATAATCCAGTTTTCTTTGGATCTTCTAAGCTCAGCTTTTAGATTTTTTCCACTTAATTAAAAGATACAAGAAACACAGAAGACTAGAAGAAACCTGCCAGGTAAGGTGGTATATGCCTATAATTCTAGCCTCTGGAAAGTGGAAGCAAAGAATCAGAAGTCCAGAGTCATCCTGGGCTACATAGGAAGCTGATGCCAAGATTGGACTACATAAGACACTGTCAAATAAATTAATTAATTAAATAAACAAGCAAACAAACAAACACCAACAATTCAGAATAGCCGGGCAGTGGTGGTGCACACCACACCTTTAATCCCAGCACTTGGGAAGCAGAGGCATGTGGATCTCTGTGAATTCCAGGGCAGGCTCCAAAGCTACAGAGAAACTTGTCTGGGCAGGGAGGGATGGGACAAATTCAGAATAGCTTTCCAGAATAGCAAATTCCTTATAAAGCTAAGAAATGGAGGCAGGTGGATCTTTAAGTTTGAGGCCACCCTGGTCTACAGCACTACAGCATAAGTTCCAGGACAACCAGGGCTACACATAAAAACTTTGTCTCAAAAAAAAAAAAACAAAAAGAAAGCAAGCTAAAGGTAAGAGATGATAACAATGGGGCTGGGGAGATGGCTCAATAGTTAAGAGCACGTACTGCTTCTGTAGATGACTGGATCCCAGCAACCCTAACAGAGGGCTCACAACCAACCCTAACTCTAGCTCCAGTGGATCTGAATCCTTCATCTAGACTTGGCAGCTGCCTATTCTCACACATGCAGAGATATACATAAAATAAATCTTTAAGAAAGAGAGACAGTACCTAAGATATTAACAAACATCCAGGCTTCTAGCAGAACCTGCTCTTTATCCTGGATCTCAATATCAAATACAACTGCACCTAAGCATTTTAGAAATAACAAGATTATTACTGAATAACTGAAACCTACACTAAACATCACCAAGAGCACCATCCAAAATCTGTTTTGCACTGTCTCCCTCTAAAGCAGTCAGGAATTTAAATCTAGAGACTGGATATGGATAGTCTACGGATATTACACTAGCAACTGACAATACAGAATTTTCACTTATCCAGACAGAAATACACTATTCAATTTGTAAATTATAAAACTGAAATCCTTACAGTGAAGGCTAACTACGAAAAATGTCCACAGGACACAGTGAGCTTGAGTCTTTCTTGCGAACGTACCTGCTCATTGACAAGCATCTGTTCCATCTCCTCCTCACCTAAGTTCTGCTGCATTATAAACCGTAAGCATTCAAAAAACGCAGAGATGACGGCTGAGCACTCGGAAGAGCTGGCTTTGGTTCTCTCTGTTGACAGCCTAAGAAATAGTAACTGAGAATTATTCTTACAAGAAAAAGAAAATAAAAACTCGCAATCACTAAAGATATTTAAAGGGTATCACACCGAAGAAAGACTTTAAAATCAAATTATTAAAACTAAGAACTAGTCAGGCAGTGGTGTCCCACACCTTTACTATCAATATTCAGGAGGCAGAGGCAGGTAGATCTCTGTGAATTCAATGACAGCCTGGCCTACAAAGAAGTTCCAGGACAGCCAGGGCTACACAGAGAAACCATCTCCTGGAAAAAAAAAAAAAAGGAAAGAAGAACTAAGAGCAACCAAAATAAACAGCTAATGAGAATGTAAATGTCAAGAATTAAGAAAAGAAAAAAAAAACTTATTTTCAAAACTAAGAGAGACAGAATTCCTGCCTATGTGTCAATCCATCTGTAAATATGAAAGGAGGCATAACCAGAGATTACTACATTTAAAATGTGATAATAGTAAAAATATGCATTTTATTAAATTCAAATAAGGTGAACTTTTTCCATTTTTCTTTTTTACAATTTCCTTTTATTTTATGTCCCTTCCTGTTTTACCTGCATGTATGTCTGTGTGAGAGTGTCAGAAGCCCTAGATAGGTGTGAGTTGCCGTGCAGGTGCTGGGAATTGAACCCGGGTCCTCTGGAAGAGCAGCCAGGGCTCTTAACTACTGAGCCATCTCTCCAGGCCAAGGTGTAATTTCTCTTTTTCTTTTTTCTTTTTCTTTTTCTTTTTCTTTTTCTTTTTCTTTTTCTTTTTCTTTTTTGTTTTGTTTTGTTTTGTTTTGTTTTTTTTCAAGACAGGGTTTCTGTAGAGCCTTGGCTGTCCTGGAACTCATTTGTAGACCAGGCTGGCCTCGAACTCACAGAGATCCTCTGACTCTGCCTCCTCAGTGCTGGGATTAAAGGCGTGCGCCACCACCACAGGGATCAAGATGAACTTTTTAAACAGAAATGTATTTTTTTGGTTCTTGGGCACTGAACCTGAGACCTAGTACATGCTATCAGGTAGGTGAGCCACATCCTAGGTCCTAAACAGCTCCAATATTTCATTATAGGAACATTTAAAAAACTTCATCAGCTCATTTTCTGAATTTGGGCATCTGTATTTGCCCAAAATTACCATGACTCATTTAGAATATGGTCTGTTTCCATCTAGGCACTTAACTGTATTTACCTTTTACAGAAGCTCTGATGGTCTCCAGGGAAAGAAGTGAGTTGGTTACAATTCATGTCCTATAATCCCAGCCATCTAAGAGGGTAAAGCTGAGGCGTGAGGCTTATTTGAGCCCAGGTCCAGCCTGGACAACATGGCAAATACTCTATCCTGCTCTGTCATTCCTGTTTCTCTGAAAGCTTTTAAGTGTTTAATAAACAGAAGAAGGAAAAAAATGGTAAAGTTCAAATAAGAAGGAAAGCTATGAGAATAAAAACAAGAAAAATTCCTTTTACGTCTAAAAATAGAATTTAGGCTGTCAAGATGGCTCAGGGTAACAGCACTTGTCACTGAGCCTGACTACTGAGGTCAATCCCTAGGACCTACATGATGGAAGACAGAAGAGATTCCTGCAAGTTGTATTCTGAACCTCATACATTCACCATGACACATGTGCATGAACACTCACACACAATAAAGAAACAAATCTCATTTTTTAACTTAAAAAATGTTAGTTGCTTACCCAGTAATTAGAGAGTTGAGAAAATTTTTGAAGAAATCCAGCTTTGGCTCTGTAATGGACTGAGGGAGTTTGCTGATAAACGGTAAAAGATAAGGATATATGACAGTAGCTAGGCCCCGGCCACCTTCACGAACCACAGCCGTCAGCTTGGGAAACACACTTTTTTTTGCATTTACATGAAGCCAACAGTCCTAACCAAATAAAATAAAATAAAATAAAATAAAAATTACAATAGTAATTAGAAATTATATTTCCCAACTAAGAGAAAACAAATTTTAAAACTGAAAATTAAGCTGGAATAGTAGAGCACACCTGTATGCCCAGCACTTGTAAGGACATGCAGGTAGGTGTGTGTGTGTGTGTGTGTGTGTGTGTGCGTGTGCGCGTGCGCGTGTGTGTGTGCGCGCTTGCGCACACACACACATATATGGCAAGACCTTGCTTCCAAAGAAAAATAAATAAAAGCTAAAAATAAGGCCAGGTGTGGTGGGACACATCTTTAACTCCAGCAGAAGCAAGGGGGTCTCTGTGAGTACAAGGCCAGCCTGGTCTAAATATGAGTTCCAAGCCAGCCAGAGTGAGTGATGTAGGGAAACCCTGACTCAAAAACAATTTAAATTTAAAATTAAATATTTTAACTAGTAAGGCATTAATATCTCTTACCACAATTAAAACTCCAAAAAATTAAATGTGCTACATTTAATAATCATGTATTTGCTATGCTAACAGGAAGATGATTTAAGACACTCTTATAAAAGCTGTTTTCTTAAAAAAAATAAGCATATTGCTGGTTCAGAAACCGTTCCTGTGAGAGTTCCAGCGGCACAATCACTGAGCAAGTGGAACTCATACAGAAACACTTCTGCACTGTTGAGATTGAACTGTAAAGTGACTAAGCCACAGGGTAAAATTAAAGGTCATAAACACTGTGACCGAAGACTCACGTCCTCCTGCTCATGGTGCCGCAGCCACAACACTGCTCTGCTTCCCTGAGATTTAAAATTGGTGATGTGGGAAATTAAATAAATGTTTCAAAGCTTAAAACAAAAAAGCCAGATATGGGTGCATGCCTTTAATCCCAGCACTCAGGAGGCAGAGAATCTCTGTGAGTTAGAGGCTAGCCTGGTTTACAGAGCAGTTCCAGGACAGCCAGGACTGTGTACAAAGACTCTGTCTTTTTTTTTTTTTTTTTTTCCAAGACAGGGTTTCTCTGTGTAGCTTTGTCCCTTTCCTGGAACTCGCTTTGTAGACCAGGCTGGCCTCAAACTCACAGAGATCCACCTGCCTCTGCCTCCCGAGTGCTGGGATTAAAGGTGTGTGTCACCACCGCCCTGCAGCTGTTTTTTTTTTTTTTTAAAAAAAGGGGGGGGGGGAGGGGGGGGGAAGACAAGGAAGGGAAAAAGGAGCAGGGAAGTAAATGTAACATACAACATTTATGCCATCTTATGACCAGTTTAACATGTTTATTGGATTTGTTTAGCATTTTTCAGTCCCCAACGTGGTAAATGTGCCTCCCTTACATACCTCAATAGTTGTCAGTGTGTAGAGCACAGCTTCCCAGAGAGCTTGGCAGACTACAGGGTCACTGTCATCAATACTAAGCAGGACAGATGGGCTCACTTTGGAGGCTTCCTCTTTCATCACCTGGGGAATGTGTTGGCACAAGGCAGAAACTAACTCGAAATACGCTGAACGGATCTAAAAGAAAAAACAAAGTGGAATTAAATTGAAGCCTACTGATGTGTGATACAATTAACTATGGTAGCAGCAATATTTTCCTGTTCATACAACTAAAAGTTTATATAACATAAACTGTAAAAATAATTTTTAAAATCTCAAAGAGTAACAATCTGAAGAGAGATTGGGAATTACCAAGGCAAAATAAAGGCAGAAAGAATATAATTTTTGACACAAATCCTTAAATAGCAGAGCTCTTCATTTGGGGTCTCTTATATAGTGAAGCAAATGTAAAATAGGGCACATTAGCCACAATGAACAGAAAGAAAAGCAAGCATAGCAATACATGATGTCAAATTAATCAGGCACAAATTTCATAACAGGGCTTATCTAAAGAAACTAAATTTTTAAAAAATTGCAGAGAAAAAAAAAAGGGTTCTATCCTTTTCCAGGATAGCAGACCATAGATCTGAAAGAGAAGCATATTTCCTAAACCAAAATTTATTAATCTAATAAATTTAAATTTAAAGCTCGAGAGCAGTGTTACATCTAATGTTCCCACAAACTCAGTTCATGTGCTGAAACTTAACTGCTGGGTACAAGTGTCTTGAGCACATTACCTTCATAAACGTAATTAATAATTAACAAAAGAAAGCTCAGCATAGTGGCGCATGCCTTTAATCCCAGCACTCAGGAAGCAGAGGCAGGTGGATCTCCATGAATTCAAGGCCAGCCTGGTCTACAAAGCTAGTTCCAGAACAGCAAGAGTTCCATGGTGAGGCTGTCTCAAAACAAAAAACAAACTGAAACCCCAAACAAAGCAGTGAGACAATAACTGCACGGCGGGGCTGAGGAGCAAGTTTGCCCTTCGGCTCCCATGTCTTCCAGCATATAAGGATACTCTGAGAAGATCCATCTTTGAAGCAAAATCTCTTAAACTGCTAGAATATTCATCAGTCCTATAAAAACAATTTTGAGTTATTTTATTTTACATGTGTGAGTGTTTTGCCTGCATTTACGTGTATCACATTCATGCCTGATGCCTGCAAAAGACCACAAGCTAAGAGGGGAGGCCCTAAGAGCGTGTTAGATGCCCCAGAAATGGAGTTGCCCATGGCTATATGCTCCTATGTGGGTGCTGGAAATTGAACCCAGATCCTCGGCGAGAGCTCTAACCCACTGAGCCATCCTTAGGCCCTGTGTCGAGTTTTAACCAGCCTCTATAACCATGAGATATAGATTTCTACTTTTCACAAATTACCCAGTTTAAGTTATTTTGTTTGGGCAGTATGGATGGGCTGAAATAAACAAATTAAACACAATCAGTGAAGTGGAAGATCAAATTTAAAAAAATCCACAAGCAGCACACAAAGAGAAAACTGAAAAAACACATGAGACATACAAGATAACATGCAAACAATTTAATCTATAATTAATTACAACACCAAAGAAAAAGAAAGAATGAAATAAAGGAAATATCTGAGAATTTTAGAGTCAATTAAATACCCCAATCCATTGATTCAAGAATCCCACTAAGTCATAAACAGGACACATGAATGCACAGAAGAAAATCCACACCAGGACATTTCAGACTGCAATTAAGGAAATGTAAAGAGAGATGAGTGCAAGGTACAAGCCTTTAATCCCAACCCTCAAGAGACAGAGGCAAGAAGATCTCTACTAATTCAAGGCCAGCTTTTTTAGTGAGTTCCAGGCCTGACAAGACTATATAAATAGACTCTGTCTGTCTCAAAAAAAAAAAAAAAAAAAAAAAAAGGAAGAGGGTTGGAGAGTTGGCTCAGCGGTTAAGAGTGCTGGTTGCTCTTACAGAGGTCCTGAGTTCAATTCTCAGCAATCACATGGTGGCTCATAACTATCTCAGTGGAATCTAACGCCTTCTTCTGTCATAAAGTCGATAGATAGAGTGCTCATATACATAAAAAAATAAATAAATATTGCCGGGCGGTGGTGGAACATGCCTTTAATCCCAGCACTTGGGAGGCAGAGCCAGGCAGATCTACAGAGCGAGATCCAGGACCAGCACCAAAACTACACAGAGAAACCCTGTCTCGAAGAAGAAAAAAAAAGAACAAAAAAAAAGTAAAAGAAAACATAAAGAGTAAAATTTAAAAAAAAAAAAGAGTAAAATTTTAAAATAGCCAGAGAAAAAGACAAACTACCTCCCAAGGAAGGGCCACAAGAATGATAATTGACTTCAGCCACAATAAAATCACAGACAGTGGAATAATATGTTCAAAACAAAGTTATTGCTATCATACAAGACTGTACCAGACAAGTCTATAATGAAGATGTAGAATATAAAATGATGCATTTCCAGATTTAAAAAGACATGAATGGAGATCCTGCACAACCTTCTCAACTTAGCCTGGTGAGACCACCTGATCCTCCCTCCATGCACAATCCCTACCCCAGGGGATGGGTCCCACATCCAGGGCTCCCCTATCAATCTCTAGGCTTCCTTGAGGCCTCTTCCTACCCCCACTCCCAAACCTACAGGCCACTCCACATCACACTCAACCCCTCCACCCAGCTAGATCATGCACAGCCTTCTCCAGGTTCTAGCTAGATGAGTCCACCTAATCCTCCTCTCCTCCATCCCACCCCAACCCCCAGAGATCTACCGCAAACTCCAAGCTTGGACCAGGATACACTTCACACCATCCCGTCCCTGCATCCATCTGACTTCATTCCATCTAAGCCATCTCTAACCTCTAGGCCTGCTCAACAAGCAGGAAATAATGCTTAGTACTGGGAACCCAGTCAATTACCCCAGAACAGCAAAGTCATGGATCCTGAAGAACCTACAACTGCCACTTTACTAAATCAGCAAAGTCCCTAATTAGATTCTAAATATTTGTCCTCATACCCACAGACAAGTGTGCTTCTCACCCCCTCATTAAAGTAACATCTCTGAAAAAGAAGACCATTACAGAAAATTACAACCAATCAAAATAGAGTTGTAGAGCCTTGTCCTAAATGATGCATCTACAACACCAGAGGGGCAGGAAGACGGCAAGAGCCAGAAAGAGAACTTTGCTGTGAGATCTGTCACCTAGATGTCAGAGAGGCTCCATTGGTGGTGTCACCCACAGGTTCTAAACATAACCTGAACAAGGACAATACCAACACACAAGAAAGGGCCTCAGCCCTAGACAAAAACACTACAGGCAACAGTCTTCCCCAAAAACAAACACACCAACAGATTATTCAATACCACTTGTCAGGCCTGAAATCATATACATACAGGTAACTTACAAACTGAGCAGGTTGTATATATGTATTTAGAAATATATTAATCATTAAACATGTGTGTGTGTATATGTGCATATCAAAGAAAAAGAGACTATGAATTTGAAAGAGAGAATGGGAAAATGATGCAATTATATTATAATCTCAAAAAATAAAAAACTGTAATAAAAATATAAATCTTTGGCCCTACAAAATATTTATGTATATTCTTCAAAAATATTCTCAAATCGAAGTCAGCAAAGAAGTAACTATACATAACATTTTAAAGACGGCAAACTTTAAAGTTCTCTCTTGAAAACACTGTTTTATACATACAGTATGGTATGCTACTACAGATGATGAGACTGGCCTCCACAAGCAAGATGCATACGTTAAAACTCTATAAGGTGGACAAAGGGGTAAAAGATATTAAATAAGAGTCGCGCATACAGCAATAATTTTAAGGTGCCATGAATAAAGTAGTATGATTTAATGTTAATTCAAGGCCCAACCTAAATTTACAAAGTGAAAATATAGATCTAGTAAAGCGTGTATCAGTTCAACCCCCAACAACAACGGAAGAGGTGAAAATAGAGTAATAGTTTAGTAAAAGAGGCAATTAAGTCCTGAATGACCAACTACAAAGATGTGCTTGCATAATTTTAAACATAAACAATAAACGAGCATAAATGCAGCAAAATGAGGAAGTTACAGAAAAAAGAAGTCTTAAAAACTATTACGATACCTGAGGTACATTGTGTTTTCCATACTTCCAAAACTTATTCTGTGATAACAGTGATTTAAATTTTTCTTCCAGAGAATCGAGTTCATTGTTAGGTAAGAAGCAAAGCAGTTTCTTTAGGGCCAACAAGGAGCACGTTACAACTCGATGAAATTTAGCTTCTCTCTCTTCCTCGGGAACAGTTCTGGATTGAAAAATAAATAAGTTTTGGTTTTGGGGTTCTTTGTTGGGTTTATTTTATGCACATGCACATGTGAACGTCTGAGGACAACCTTCCACAGCACAGGTAGGTCCCAGGGCTTGAACTCGGGTTCTTAGGGTGGATTGCAAGTGCACTTACCTGAGGAGCCGTCTGGCTGCCCACAGGGAGAATTGCAATCACACACTTTGCAACTAATGCAAGTGAAAGCAAATGTTTCGTCCCCACACATGGAGGAGGACGGGAACACAAGCACAACGCTCTCTCAGCAGCATGTGCTGAGCAACTCTAGGAGTGCTGGTGAGGCACCTGACTACTTTGATGCAGTCTTAAAATTTAATTACAACACAACATAAAGGTAAATAAAACACTTTACTACTTCTTTAACAGAACTACTTAATAACTTCTTCAGGTATGCCAAACCTTAAAATAGTTCCTGCTGTTGTGACTGCCAAAAGGTAAATGTGAGAAAAAATAAAATAAAATTCTAATAGAACTACATATGTAGCTCAGAAAATTCAAATTTGACAACCAGCTAAAGTTCAAGTAAAAGCACACAGCAGGCACCATGTAGCATTCTCTGAAACAATTTTACTTGTATTTGGAATTCCTTGTAGAACATAGCACACTGAAATTACACATGGATACCAACAAAGTAAATGCCTCCTATGAGTTACTTAGAAACAACGTACTTACTGAGGGTCACTGAGTGTATCAGGGGTTTCTTTTAGAAGGTGATCCTGTAGTACCTGAAAGAGAAAACCACCAAAATCTTGAGATTTTATGGAACTGTCAATGATGATCAGATATAAGGAAAATCTATTTTTTAAAAATTACTGTACCTGCTGGGCAATGGCAGCACACTCCTTTAATCCTAGTACTTACTTGGGAGGCAGAGGCAGGCAGATATCTGAGTTTGAGGCCAGCCTGGTCTATAGAGTGAGTTTCAGGACAGCCAGTTACACAGAAAAACCCGTCTCAAAAAAAAAAAAAAATATATATATATATATTATATATATATATATATATATTATATATACTTATATATATTTATATATATAAATTTATATATATTTATATATATAAAATAAATAAAGCCGGGCAGTGGTGACACATGCCTTTAATCCCAGCACTCAGGAAGCAGAGCCAGGTGGATCTCTGTGAGTTCGAAGCCAACCTGATCCACAGAACAAGATCCAGGATGGGCACCAAAACTACACAGAGAAACCCTGTCTCAAAAAAAAAAAACATCATCATCATCATCATCATCATCATAACAACAACAACAACAACAAAATAAAAATTCCCATACCCTCAACCCACCTACTAGCCAAATCAGACAGCAAAACTAACAGGTGTGAATTTTGCCCATTTTTCTCTTCCTATCGATTCTCTACACTGGCTGCTACTGTAGTAAGGACAAGGTACTTTTTGACAGCTCCGATTCCCAACAGGAGAAATTTTCCACTAAACATCTGTGCTACTTGTTACTCCTTCTTCTTCTTACTAAGAGAGACTAGGATTTGCTCTCCTTTCCCTTCTCTGGCCCACAGAGAACACAAGCTGTGCACACGTGCAGGGCAGGGAACGAACAGCTGTGGAGTCAGTTCTCTCTGCCTGTATGTATGAGGGCTGTAAGGAACACGCAGGCGTTCAGGCTGGCAGGGGAGCACTTTTACCTGCTGGTCCATTCTGCTGGTCCCCTACGCCTTTGGAGGTAACAGAAAGCAAGGGCAGGTAAAAGCATTGCCACTACATGCCCGAGAGCCCTTAGACACTTGAGAAACACAAAAGGACTCTAAAACTCACACTTGTAATTTCTTCCTTACAAAAGGCTATGGCTTCAGGTTGCTTGCTTGGAGGGAATGCGGCTTCAAAGGCATCTTTTGCTGCAGTTGCAGCTGGTGGGTATGTGTCACACTGAGCCATCAGCCAATATCCCATTACACTTTTTAAATACGGAGCCAAGTGCTTCTTTACTTTAAGGATAAGTTTTTCAAAAGCTTGCTGTGTAGCCTCTCGAACCCGGCGATCATGATCCTATTAAAAATAAAAATGTGTTTAAAAACAAGTATGAATATCTGTAAATATTCTTCAATGATTCACAGTAGGAATTCAACTATCAAACTAATATTAACTTGTGACAGGCTAGGGAAGTAACTCAGTAGTGAAGCGTGTGTTTTACAATAACAATGCCCTGGATTCAATTACAAGCCATAAAGAAAGAAAAAGAAAGCAAAGAAAAAGAAAAAACTTGCTTTGAAACACTGAGGATTTAGGGCTTCTTTACTGGCAATCATATGAAATAATTTTTCCTTTCTTCCCCTTTCCAATGAGATTGTATCAAAGATACACTCAAAGACTGAGTAACTATAAGGAACTCATTCTCAACGTTCTGTAGCAAATACCTAAGAAAAACTTTCCAGAAATGAATCACTTAAGCAAAAACAGGCTCATAAACTCTAATGCTTACAAGGGAAATTTTGCAGAAGATTCTCGGCCAGTATGGAAGAACCCCTTTGACAGCTTCTGTGTCTCTTTCTGTGCACATGGTTCCAAACTCTTGCATTGCCTGAAAAGAATTAACATCATCAAGGATTAACAAATGTAACACTGCCTTTTCATTTTCTTTCTTTTGCTCTGGAAGCTTAATCTATTTTATTTAAAAGGAGATTACATTATTTCTGTCTGTGCCACAAGGAAACATGAAAAATTCTTTCACTATCCACTATAGCAGAAACTTAACCACTGACTTTCAGACTTTACCATAAACAAATGGGAAGGATAGAGCTGAGCCAGGAGTGACATCAGCTACCCAGAGACTGAGGAAGACCACCTAAATCCAGAAATCTCAGATGAGCTCAGCAATATCACAATACTGCATCTCAAAACAATAAAGATAGTGTGAAGAAACGGCTCAGCAGTTAAGAAGAGCACTGGTTTTCTTCAAGGAACCCAGGGTCAGTTCCAGAACCACATGGTGACTCACAGCCATAACCACAGTTCCAGAAGCTCCAACAACTTCTCTTGGCCTCTTGGGCACACACATGGACATGGTGCCCATATATTCAGGCAAAACACTCAAATACGTAATTAAATAACAATAGCCAGGCATGGTGGCTCAAATCTGTAATTCCAGCACTCAGGAGGTGGAGGCAGGAATATTGCCACAAATTTAAGGACAGCCTTGACCTATACAGCAAGTTCCAGGCCAGCAAGGGCTACACAGCACAACCCTAAAATTTTAAAAACTTTTATTCCTCTACCATGAATAACTACACAGCTAGGATTCCAGAATGTGGTTCAAAATGTTTCAGAGAAGCAAGCTAATTTATAACCCAAAATACAAGGGTCAACTAAACTTACATGACAAAAAAATTACAACTGTAAAAGAACTAATGATAAGTTATTGCACATTATTGCAATAATGATAAATTATACAACAACTATACCTAACACTTATTCTAACAAAACTACATTTTTTTTTTCTTGGTTTTTCAAGACAGGGTTTTGAACCAACCCTGGCTGTCCTGGAACTTGCTTTGTAGACTAGGCTGGCCTTAAATTCACAGAGATCAACCTGCCTCTGTCTCCCAAGTGGTGGGATTAAAGGTGTGTGCTACCACCACTACCACCACTACCACCACCACCACCACCACCACCACCACCTGTCTAAAACTACATTCTTAATCGGGTATGTGTGTGTGTGTGTGTGTGTGTGTGTGTGTGTGTGTGTGTAAAAAAACTTGCCTTTAATTTTGTTGTGACATCTTTCTTGGAAAGTTTCCTCAGCACCATTCGGAAATCAGAATCTACGAGGCTGTCTATATCTTCAGCTCCTTGAATAGCAGGAACATAGCCAAGGTCACTGTGAGATGTTCCAAAACCAATAAATCCAGGCACTGTTCCCTGTTCTTTGGCAAGGAGTTCTGCAGCTCGGCCACTGTTTGAAGGCTGATAAGAAGGAAAAGCAGGAAAGAAAGTCAGAGCACATTTCCACATATACATTAATTTAAAATACATTTTTTGTTGTTTTTTGTTTGTTTGTTTTTGTTTTGTTTTGTTTTTCTCCGAGACAGGGTTTCTCTGTGTAGCTTTGTGCCTTTCCTGGATCTCACTCTGTAGCCCAGGCTGGCCTCAAACTCACAGAGATCCTCCGCCTGTCTCTGCCTCCCAAGTGCTGGGATTAAAGGCGTGTGCCACCACCGCCTGACAATACATTTTTTTTAAAAAGATAATAGCCTGTTTTGAACCACAGTCCGTGGTTTGACTGATATATATATATATATATATAATTCCACTAGTTCTAAAAGTTAGGGGATCTGCTGCTACAGAGAAAACAAATATGTGCACTATACAAAGAAATTTATTCCCTTCTTTAACTCCTTCACAGGTATATTTACAACTGTGGACCGCTTCTTGCCGTAGCCTGCAATGTTCCCTGGAGACGAGTTATTCTGTCCTAAGAGCCTATCAAAAAAGCTCTCACAAACAATTTTAATTTCCTAAACATTAGACAACTCTTGATTTTGGAGACAGTCTCATGTAGACACACTGGTCTTGAACTCCTGACTCTCTGCTTCAGTCTCCCAAGTGCTAGGATTATAGACATATGCCATCACACAGGGTCAAAACAAGGTTTTGAAAACTATAGTTATAACCCATTAGTGGCTGATGGTATCAATATAATTGGCACTGAGAACATTTTAAAGAAAAGGAATGAAAGTCCAAAGCCTACAATATATATTTATTTTAATTTCCAAATACCATATAGACAGTATTTGCATACACATATATCTTATAACGATATAAGCTAATAAGTCCAATCTTTTTAATCCAACAAATGTTATCAGACTGAGAGAGATCTAATGCCATATGATGCTAGACTGAATCCCTTGAGAGCAGATAAGCTCATTTCCACATATCAGAAGCCAAAATTTACTATAATCCACACAAAAATCAGTGTAATGATCAAAACAAAAGACTCACTCTTAGCCTACAGAGATGGCTCAGCCGTCAAGAGCAGTCTGGGTTCTTGCAAAACACCTGAGCTCAGGTCCCAGCACCTGCACAGGGCTGCTCATAACTGATCTGAAGCCCTGCCCTCTCCTGGACTTTGAGGGCACCTGCACTCACATGCATACACATATAATTAAATCTTTTCTAAAAAGCATTCCTTTGTTTTGAATCACAGTCAATGTTTTGACTGGTATATAATACACTAACCCCTATTCTAAAAGTTAGGAGATTTGTAGTTAATGAGAAAATAAATATTTAAACTATTCAAAGAAATCTGTCGTCTACGGCCATACCACCCTAAACGCGCCCGATCTCGTCTGATCTCGGAAGCTAAGCAGGGTCGGGCCTGGTTAGTACTTGGATGGGAGACAGCCTGGGAATACCGGGTGCTGTAGGCTTTAAAAAAAAAAAATCTGTCACTATCAACTGAGAAGAGGCAGGCAGATCTCTATGAGTTCAAGGCCAACCTGGTATATACAGAGAGTTCCAGGACAGCCAGGGCTACGAAGAGAAATCCCATCTCAAAAAAACAAAAGCAAACAAGCCATAAAACACGAATTCCCACTACTAAACCAATGAAGGTTGCATTGAAAGCTGTATCAAGCTGGCAATGATAACTAGAAGCAACAGAAAAGGTATCAAAATCCCAGCTTCCCACTTAAAACTATTTCCTTAAATGTACCAACAGTGTCTTTTACTCAATGTTTTCTGTGGATATAAAATACAGGTACTGTTCTGATCTCTGCAGGTTAGATACTTATACCCATAGTTAAATAAGAATTACAAAGCTATGAGTGAAGCAAAATGACTCAGAAGGTAAAGGCACCTTATGCCAGGCCTGAGGACCCAAGTTATATCCTAGGACCCATATGGTGAAAGGAAACTGATTGTCCTCTGACCCACACACAAGTGCATGTAGGCAGGCATGCTCGTGCATACACAAATCAATATAATAAGCACTTTTTTAAAAGTAAGAACCTTGGACTAGAGTGATAACCTAGTCTTTAAAGGAATTGCCCCCACCTCCCAAGCATGAGGTCCTGAATCTAATTAATCCCTAGAACCCATACAAAGAAGCCTGGTGCAGTTACACATACTTGAAACACTAGTGCTAAGGAGGTCAAAACAAGAGGATCCCTGGGGTCTCCAAGTCAGCATGCTTAGTGCGCTTCAGGCCAAGGGGAATCCCCAGCTCAAATAACAAGGTGTATAAATCCAAGGTTAACCTCTGGCCTCCACATGCAAACAGGTGCACATGCACCCACACTCTTACACCTACATAAACAGGCAAAAGAGGGATGCAAGAATAGAGCACACATGTGCAGAAGCACATGCACACACACAAATTAAGAACCTTATTCTATCTTTGGCAGTTTTCATATACTGTATCTGTCGATTCTTTATGCCTGGCTTCTCTAAGGCTATTTGAGTCAGTGACTGAGTCCATGGTTTAGAGACCAAAGTGAAGGCTTATAATACCTTCCACCAGCCGGGCAGTGGTGGCACACACCTTTAATCCCAGCACTCGGGAGGCAGAGGCAGGAGGATCTCTGCAAGTTCGAGGCCAGCCTGGGCTACCAAGTGAGTTCCAGGAAAGGCGCAAAGCTACACAGAGAAACCCTGTCTCGAAAAACCAAAAAAAAAAAAAAAAAAAAAAAAAAACCTTCCACCATCTGTCTTCAACTTTTCAGGCTCATCTCCTACTATTATCCTACTTTGCCCCTCCATCCTTCCCTTCTCCCGTCATTCAATACCCTGAATTCCACGCAAGGTTCCCTAAGTATGCTCTTCAATCGTCAATCTTTTCTCTCTGTCTAAAGGCTCCTTCCTTCCTTCTTTTTCAATGCCTGACAAACTTCTATTTCTCCTTCAAGACACCAGTGTGTGCAGTGCTTTTCTCCCTCAGATCAGTCAACACTCTCTTCTGTTCTCTGACTCTTTCCATTCATGCCTGTCTCATAATTGTTTAATACATCACATGTTCTTGCAAATCTGTGTCTTCAGGAATACTTCAAGAACAGCAATCAGAAGTGGTGTGGTAACACGTATCTGTAATCCCATAATCATAACATTTGAAAGGGGAGGCAGGAGAGTCAGGATGTTAGTGCCAGACTCAGTTATATGATGAGTTTGAGTCCATCCTGGTATATGAGAGACCCAGTCAAAAAAAAAAAAGAACAGCAGTTAGCCATCTTACTGTAATCTCACCACTAAAGAGGCTGCAACAAGATGATCACAAGTTTGAGGCCAGCCTGAGATGCAATAAGAAGTTTCTTTCAGACCAGTCTGTACTACACAGTAAAAAAAAAAGAAAAAAAAAAAAAAACTCAAAAAAACCAGAGCCAGGTGGTGGTGGCCCAGCCTTTAATCTCAGCACTTAGGAGGCAGAGGCTCTCTGATCACCGAATTCAAGGCCAGCCTGTTCTACAGGAGTTCCTGGACAGCCCCAGGATACCCACAGAAACCCTGTCTTGAAAAACAAAAAACAAAACAAAACAAAAAACAGACGTGTATCTATGATCTACAGATACATGTGGCACCCAGCACTTTCCATGCAAGCCTGACAATCCAGAGTTCGATCCTGGGACCACATAAAGGGGGACGGAGAAAGGACCTTTGAAAGTCATCCTCTAACCTACACACAGACTAATAGATAACATTTTAAAAACTAAACTTCACCGGGCAGTAGTGGCCCATGCCTTTAATCCCAGCACTGGGAGGCAGAGGCAGAAGGATCTCTGTGAGTTCGAGGCCAGCCTGGTCTACAGAGTGAGTTCCAGAACAGGCTCCAAAGCTACACAGAGAAACCCTGTCTTGGAAAACCAAAAAAAAAAAAAAACTAAACTTCAAGCCCCAACTCTAAAGCTTCCAGGCTATGTAAACTTAAACAAATAAACTTCAGTTAGATCGTCTCTAAAATGAGGTAAGAGTAATTAATTCACTATTTGAGTCATTTTCAATAGCAAAAGTAAGTTTTTAAACCACCATAGTAATAAATAACTGATCGGAGCAAGAATCATCTCAGCATGCTAAGCGCTTTAGAGATAAGTTCATAGATTAGTACATTCAAGCTCAAGCTACAACACCACATATTGTCTACGAGCCAAGGGAAAAAGATGACTTTACAGTGGTCAACATAACACAAATGTCACTGATGAAGAAAAGCAAAAACAAGTATTGTGCACTTCTGGTGTGATCGATTGAGAATAGCATCATAGGAAGTATTCTGGCGAAAAATGGTTTAACCTGAACTGATATAAGGAAACAGGTAGATGAGTTTAAATAAAGCAATGGACAACTCTTCCTGGTTATTATGACATAGAATACATGCGCAAGGGGGCAAGAAATGGGAAACTGCCTAAATCTAAAGACTTAAATGGTGGGTTGGGGATTTAGCTCAGTGGTTTGTCCTCAGCTCTGGAAAAAAAAAAAAAAAAAAAGACTTAAATGTCAGTCAAAGGGAACAAGTGATACTTGACTCAGTCACCAACGTTTTTACAGAGGATAGTAGAAATGTGAACTGTAAGCCTGCACATTATATTTGAGTATCCCACCACAGTTAGTTTTGCATGGTATATGAAGAATGGCACTGTTTTTAGAGTATCTGAGGTGGATAAATGGGGTATTAAATACTGCAATTAACCCTCCTAAGGGTCAGCAAAATTTATAAATTAAGCTGGGCAGTGGTGGCACACGCCTTTAATTCCAGCACTCGAGAGGCAGAGCCAGGTGGATCTCTGTGAGTTCGAGGCCAGAGATCCAGGGCAGGCACCAAAGCTACACAGAGAAACCCTGTCTCGAAAAACAAAAAACAACAACAACAACAACAAAAATGAAATGTGAACAAATATTAACAGCTGGTGAGTCCAAGAATATAGAGGTTTCCGGGCTTGGCACGGGCCTTTAATCCCAGTACTCTCCAGACAGAGGCAAATGGGTCTCAGGGTTCCCGGTAGTCTACATAGCTGAACTCCAGGCCATACAGTGGAGTGATTTCAAAGAAGAAAAAAATAGGCAGATTGTAACTCTAATAATATTCTAAAACAGTGAATAAAAATTTTAAATACATGCTGTGACAAACAAGAATACAAGAAAAGCACTTAACACAGGAATTAACCTATTGTGATTGTTTTGACACTGAAATCACTAAAGGTAACTGACTCAAAAACGCTGGGACAGGTCTATAACACCAAACTGTGCTAAAAACCAGCACGTGTGTGCGTGTGTCTGTGCCTGTAAGGGCAGTAGAAAACACCTGCCTTCAAAAATGTTTATAAAGCAAGGTAGTCAATCACGTGACACGCAGTGTTGCTAAGCACGGAGACCAGCTACCTTAAGTTGGGGCTGATGCTGGAGGAAGAGTGACCTGCGGTGTCTACAGCCGCCACCTAACAGATGGGCATCGGGAACCTGCCCAGCCAGGCCAGGCCAAGACGTGGCGAGGTCAGGGTGGCCAGGGTGAGACAGGAAGGAGCGAGCTGAGCTTGAGGCCGGCCAAGAGAGCCAATGGGGCGGGCGACACGGACTGAAACCACGCAGCGCACCATCCACCGACTCCGGCCTTGGCCGGGAGGGACGGGGAACGCCACTCACTGTCCACCCCCGAGCAAAGGAAGCCCGCTCCCTCCCACAGCGCCTGCACGGCCACCTCGGCCGCCCGGGCAGGTTACCACCCGGGTGCTCGCCGACGCCGTTTCCCAGCGACACCTCCCCGGGCGCGCTCCGCCCCGCACAGCTCCGCCGTGAGACGCCGTTTGGGTCCCAACTCCCCGACCTGCCCACCCCGCGGGGACGCCACACGCCTCCCTCACGGCCCTGCAGACGCCCGAGCGGCGCGCCGCGGGGCTGCCGCGCCGGGCCTCACCCTCAGGTTCCCCTTGGTCCGCTGCTTGTTCTTCCCGCCCATGGTCGCTGTGGCGGCCGCGCTCTCAGGCTGCGGAGCCGAGGTTGACACCGCCGGGCCACAACTTCCGGTCCCTCGCGCCGGAAGGGGGCTCATTGTAGCAACTTGCCCCCGCCCACCCGGCCCTCTGGCTTCCCCCTTCCGTTCCCGCCCCTCTGCCGGGGCTCTTGACCATCCGCTGTCTGATACGTCACAGAGAAAGCCACGCCCCTCCCTGAGTGGCGTCACTGAGGACCAATAAGACACCGGGATTGGGGCCCGCAGCGCCAAATCCTGTCCTAGGTACTTGAGGTGAAGCGATTCCCTTGCTAGTGTGTGGGAATTTGAGTTCAGCTACGTCCTTGCACAAGATAGCAACAGAGTGGTATGGTAGCAACTGTGCTAACAAGTGCGAGAAGTAGAGAAAGTGATGCCATCATCGGCATGAAAAACAGATTCTCAGGCTCGCGACTAGAGAATCAGATTCTGCATTTAACAAGATTCCCATTCGTACTAAAATTTGGATAGTGTTATACGCTATAGTCTTTGTAGATCTCCTCTTTTCCATACTAAAGTGAGGCAGGAGTGAGCTCCTGGACAAGAGCCCATAGTAAGGTGGAGGGATCAAACTGACAATATCTGACAGATCTTTATAGTATCAAACTTCGGATGAAGCTCAGTGGAGAGTACTTGCCTAGCATGCGCCAGAGTCTGGTTAAATCACTAGCATCACACACCCCAAATCCTCTAAGAATTCTGTGTATATCAAAAGACTCTCAGTGAGCTATTTTGTGTCCTGATATAATGCAATAGAAAGTGCTGGAGACCTATTAAGTATTCTTGCAAAAAAGTCAAAACAATCTAGCTGAGCTTCAGATCTAATAATTTACAGAATACAGAGGAGTATATAAAACGACATTGGCTGTTCTATTCCATTTACTATGCAAAGCCATTCTTGGCGTTTGCAACTCTCAGCCCTTTTGAGTATTCTTGCAGTGTTCACCTTTTCCTCCACCACTTTTTTTTTTCTTCTTTTTTTTTCTGGTTTATTTCTATCTATTACAAATGTATAAAAAATCCTCCATCAACGCTGCTGATAGAATCAGAACCTTGAGAAATATACCTTTGGTTTGCCTCAGAAAAGGAACACATATTGCACTGTAAAGTTTATAAAATTGGCGCAAAACATTGTGGTAATGTTACAATACCAGTTTTAAGAGTTCAGTGACTAATGGGGAGCCGATGGGATACATGCACAACTGTGAAAGCGATCTCACTTAGCCAGCTGTACACGTAGACTGTAAATCTACATTCAGATCAATTCTGAACTAAAATTATCATCTCAGTTTATCTGTTGAGGTCAACCAGGAAACCCTAGAATATACCTTGATTTTTGCAAAAAACAAAACAGGGGGAGGGGTTTCTTCAGCATTTCAGTCCACGAGTAACAGTATCCTAACAGGCAAAGTGTTTTCTCACTGTCAACATAGAATGAACTGCTGCTGGAGGTCAACTTGGGCTTTAATTTGCATTAGCACTTACATGCATAGTAGTCCAAGTTGTTGATCTCATGACTTTAAAAAGTAACTCTAAAAAAGTAAAATGGTCCTTCTTGGAAGACTAAAGAAAGACATCCAGCCACAGTTGTAGAGAGTCTCATCAAAACAATATACCCTTTTATGGATTACGCCTCAATTAACAAAATTAATTAAAAAAAATAGCCCCAAATAAGAAGCAGCTCTGAAAAAGAAAATATAACTTAAGATATTTGAAAAAAAACAAGGTGAATACAGGTTCAAAAATAATTAAGATACATTTTCTTAAGACTACCTAGAATTAGGCTTTAAAGAATTCTACCATTTCAAGTTTACCACTAGCTACTAGATACCCATTTACAAACAAGATGTTCACTTTTTTTTGTTCCTTTATCGAAAGAAAAATCTACCTTCAGACTATGAGGGTGGTGATGGGGAGGGACTAGAAAACAAAATTCAAACAATCCCATGCAAATATCACATTTTTCAAATGGAAGAACTCCAAACTGCACTAGAAGTTCCAATCACTAAGACACTTTCTTTTTTGTTTTTTTTTTTTTTTTTTTTGGTTTTTGGAGACAGGGTTTCTCTGCGTAGCTTTGCGCCTTTCCTGGAGCTCACTTGGTAGCCCAGGCTGGCCTCGAACTCACAGAGATCCGCCTGGCTCTGCCTCCCGAGTGCTGGGATTAAAGGCGTGCGCCACCACCGCCCGGCTAAGACACTTTCCATTGAAATGATTTAAGTACAACTACATGGCACCAAGGTTTAGGCCTAACATAGGCCTGACAACCAAGTCCCTGTTCTCTGGAAGAAAAGCCTCAAAAGTTCCACTCAATTCCACATAACAATACTTCAAAGATCAATTAGGTTTTCCTTTCCTTAATATTTTTGTTTTCGACATCTAATCTTAAAGACTAGATTAAAACTTAGCTCATTTCCCAGAAGGCATTGCTTCCCTTTGCTCCATGAAAGAGTCCACCAAGACCTCTTCCTCAAAACCATCTAGCCCCCAGCCTCCAGCCTGTGCTTGTGATGCATCTTTCTCAACATCAGCTTGATCTGCACTGACAATGATTGTCGAAGCCTAGAATTCAACATTTACAAATTGTCATTCACACACACAAAACACACTATTATCACACAACTTGTGTCTTGAGAGAATCTTCTGCTTTTTAAATCTTTGGCCTCCCAGTCAATCCCAAGTTCAACCAACTTTAACTAAAACTTCACTCAGAATTTCACCAACCTTTTCACCCACACATTAATGCTTGTCGTATCTTTCATCAACTGTCAAAATCTGAAGCCTGCTCAGAGATCTCCAGGTATAGGTGAGTTGAGACTATTGATAATGATGGATATTAATGACCAGTGATTGTTAATTCCTGTTATTTTTTGTGGTTGTGTTGTGTTGTCCTTCTGTGGTGTATGTTGGTGTGGGATTATCTATTGCTTGATTTTTCATGGATGTGTTGAGCTTCTTTGGGTTGAATTTTCCCTTCTGAACAGCTCTGAACTATAGCTTACTTTTCCTGGTTTGGTCTGACAGAATGATTGAATGCTTTTGTAAAAAAATCAGAGCCTTAAAAACAAGGATTTGGTGAGATTGTAAAATGGTGTGCCACTTTGGCAAAACAGTTTGGTGGTTGGTCAAAATGCAAAACATTGTTACTCTGTTACTCAACAATTCTACCCTTAGGAATATATCCTCAAACTACTGGAAATGTGCACCTATGAAACATGTACATGAAGGTTTACAGCAGTGTGTTGTTAATAGTAAAAAAGTTAAAACAACTCAAATAGCTATCAAATACTGGAGAGAAATAAAATGTGGCTTATTCATACAATAGAATATTATTAAGACATAAAAATGAATGAGAAACTGACAGATTAAATGACTTTGGTGAACCTTCATAATTTCATTTGTAGATCTTTCCATTTCTAATTTATAAATACATTTGGGGTTATAAATTATAAATGTACTGCCTCCTGTCAACATTGTATACTTCTATTTGATGATTTCTGTGTCAAACATTATATGGAAATGTTTCCAAGTATTTTCTGTATTAACTGTGAATGAATAGAACAAAATAAATTGCCTGTGATGGAAAAAAAAAAAAAAGAAAGATTACCAATATTCTTATTAAAATTCTGGGCTAGTATACAAAAAAAAAAAAACAAACAAAAAAAAAAAAAACAAAAAAAAAAAAACGACATTGGCACAGCCAAAGAATTCAGAATGAGAAAATTTTTACAAGAGAGACGGTTTAACAAATACATTAGCAGGAGTGGGTGAGGAAAAACAACATACTTAATAAGACCTCAGACATCATGCAAATAAGATGTGTGGCTCTTGTTTGAATCCAATTATATGCCCATTAGAGAAATATGAACTTAGATTGATTTTTTTCTATTTTAAAGATTTACTTTATTGTAAATTGTGTGTGTGTGTGTGTGTGTGTGTGTGTGTGTGTGTGAGAGAGAGAGAGAGAGAGAGAGAGAGAGAGAGAGAGAGAGAGCGCTTGTGGGGTATGAGGAGTGGTGGTAACAGTATCTGAAGAGTGGTCTCACTGGGCGCCTCTCTCCTGAGCCCCCTCTTCTTCTCTCATACTCTAAAACCTAACATAGGAGGCTTTTCTAGTATTATGTAGGCAAAATAATAATAAGCACTAGTGATTATATGGTGCAAAGGAAAATGTTGAAGCATTCTGATGTTCCATTTCTCAACTTTTTTATGATGGAGCCCAATGATGAGGGCATTGCATATGCTGTACCATAATAGGATGTGTGTACTTCATCTGTTTGAGACAAGTTCTCACTCTGTAACCCAAAATGTCTTCAAATTTTCCATTCTCTTGCCTCAGCCTCCAAAGTGCTGGAATTATAGGCTACCATGCTCACATCTTTTCAATTTTGCTAATTTTCAAAGAAAAAAAAATTTTTTTTGGAACAGGATCTCACCACAGATGCAGAGAGCCACAGCCAAGCAACAGGCTGGCTGAGCTCCAAGGAGAGGGAAGAGGGATTCTATGAGCAAGGGGCATCAAGATCATGATGGGGAAATCTACAGATACAATCGAACCAAACTAGTGGGAATTCATAACTTTAGACCAACAGCTGTGGAGGCTCCATGGGACTGGACTAGGCCCTCTGCATAAGCGAGACAGTTGTGTAACTTGGTCTGCTTAAGGGGCCCCTGACAGTAGGATCAGGATCCATCCCTGGTACATGAGAGGGCTTTTTGGAGGCCACTACCTATGGTGGGACACCTTGCACAGCCTTGATGCAGGGGGAGGGGCTTGGACCTGCCTCAAACAATGTACCAGGCTTTGCTGACTCCCCATGGGGGGGGGGCTTACCTTTTTGGAGGAAGGAATGGGGAGTGGGTTCAGGGGGAAGGCTGGGGGAGGGATCGGGAGGAGGGAAGAGGGGGGGTCTGTGGTTGTTATGTAAAATGAATAAAAAATCGCTTAATAAAGAAAAAAAAGAAATGAACCATAAATACTGCTGAGGATAACTTTACTGCTTGTATATTATAGTTTCAAAGCCAAAGCTTTGAAAAAAAAATCTGACAGATTAACATTTGGCTGCTGCTAACAAACACAGAGACTTTAAAAAGTCATCACTTCAAAGGTCTGAAGATCACCAAGGATTAGTGTTGGGTCGGCACATGACAAGTAGGACTGGCTTCTCTGTAGTTGTCTTGGACCATCCTTCCCTTCTCCTGCCATTGCTGCAGGATTCATGGCACAAAGAGAAGCAAATTCCTCCCCTGAAATCCTGCAGCTGTAACCTACAGCCCGATATAGCTGCAAGAGAGGCCAAGAGCAGACAGCTTTCCCAGGTTCCTCAGTAAAGGCAGAAGGGTGTGGGAAATGCCTAGCAAGTTGAACCACCAAAATTACCTTCACAAATAATTTGTCTTTCAAGTTTCTATGAATAACTTTGGTTTTGGGGGGTTTTTTTTGAAACTTTTTTATTTTTATTTTAATTTTTTCAGAGCTGAGGACCGAACCCAGGGCCTTGCGCTTGCTAGACAAGCACTCTACCACTGAGCTAAATCCCCAACCCCTTGGTTTTGGTTTTTAAGACAGAGCCTTATGTAGCCCAAGGTGGCCTTGAACTCCTGATCCTCTTTCCTCTACTTCCCAAGTGCTGGGATTACAAGCATGTGCCATCATGGCCAGCTCATGTCAAAAGTTTCCAACAGGTTGGAGAGATGGCTCAGTGGTTAAAAGTATGCCTTGCTCTTGTTGAGGACTCAAGTTTGGTTCCCAGTACCCACACTGGGCAACTCACAACTTCCTTTAAGTCCACATCCGGGAGATCTGATGCCCTGATATTTGTATGTGCCTATGTTTGTGCACGCACCCTTGCGGAGGACAGAGGTCATCAGATACCCTGAAGTTCTGAATTATAGGTGATTATGAGCTGCCTGCCATGGGTGCTGGGCACTGAACTTAGGTCCTCAGTGACAGCAATATATGCTCTTAACCTCTGGCCTATTTCTCCAGCCTTCTCTATTGGTAATTTAAAGTTGCTAACTTGAAACTCAGTTCTTTTTTCAGTCATGGCATGTTTTAACAGATGCTTTTCAACTACGTTAATTGTCTTCTCATGCCCCCGATTCTGTAACTTTCTAGAATGGAACTAAAATGAAAATCCAGGCAAGAATGGGAAGAAACAATCAAAGAAAGAACATCCAACCACCCCTCTGCTCAGTCACTGTCCTTCCACCCCAAAGAACATCTGGAAAACATCCCCACGTCCCCTGGCATTTAAGAACTGATACAGTTGACCAAAGTCCATGTGGTTTCCTCTGGCTCCATGGACACTGAAGACCTTTTCTTCAAAAATGGAAAATATCCGTTGTTTTTCCATTTCATCCTTTGTACTATCAAAAGGAATGTCTTCTCGATGGCGAATTAAAATTCTCTTCCAGTTTAATTTTCTGAGTCTGAAAAATAGGTTTTCAAAGTACAAAATTTCAAAATATATTTTCTACAGCACTGAGACCAGAATTTATAAGACACACTTCTCGGATTTGGGAGTGGTGGTACATGTATTCAACCCCACCCAGCACTTGGGAGGCAGAATGCAGAGCTCTGTGAACTGAAGACCAGTCTGGTCTACATATTGTGTTCCACACTAGTCAAGGCCATTTAGTGAGACCCTGTCTGAAAAACAAACCAAACAAACTACAACAAAACGATAAAGAATGGCTAAGCAGTTTCTGTTCCTGCAAATGAAGAGGTACTCTCACAGGGGCAAAATGGTTCTGGTTCTGATCCCACCCGAACACTCACTTACTGTCATCATTACGGTCGTCTATTAGAATTTTATTGTGATTTTTGTTTTTTTGTTTTTTTTGGTTTTTTGAGACAGGGTTTCTCTGTGTAGCTTTGCGCCTTTCCTGGGACTCACTTGGTAGACCAGGCTGGCCTCGAACTCACAGAGATCCGCCTGGCTCTGCCTCCCGAGTGCTGGGATTAAAGGCGTGCGCCACCACCGCCCGGCCCTAGAATTTTATTGTGATTTTTAACATTTAATTATTTATTTTGTGAGAGGATCATGTGACTCTCAGGCTGGCCTCTATCTTGATAGAGGTAGTACTGAACTCTGGGTCCTCTCATATCTACCTTCAAAGGGCCAAGATATGTGACCATGCCTCTGCACCTGGTGTACATGGTGCTAAGGATAGAACCCAAGGCTTTGGGCATGCCAGGCAAGCGCTCTACCAACTGAGCTACAAACTTAGCCACTGACACACATATTTTAGAATTGTAGGAATTTCTGACTTTTAAATTGCTTAAGAAACTTCTCAGAAACTAAGTAGAGAAACAAAACTAGTGTCTATCCTAATCCTCGAAAAGAATCCTCACTACATAGGTTGGAAGTTTATCATATTCATTAGATAAGAAAAGAACAGATTCATGGACACTGACAGGTCCTAGACAGCATCAGAGGAGGGGTTTAATTTATTCAATGTGTATTTATGGAGTGTGTATTGTGGTAGGTAAGGAGAATAATGCCAACTATATGTGACTTCTGCCTTAGCATCCACTTAAGACTGAGTCCCCACGAAGATATCCCTCCCCCCAGAACATACTTATTTCTACAACTCTAGTATCGTTTTTCAAGTTATCATTATTGACATGGTATCTAATGTAGGTGAAAGCGCACCTTGACCAGAACTCTTCGCAAGCACTCTGTGGACCTTCTACACAGACCACACCAGGTTTCCCAGGCATGCTGAACCCAGACAGGGACAGTTCCTTTGCCCACTCTAGAATGCTTTTTCTTTTGCACTTGTTGTAGATGTGATGGCTATAGATCCAGAGCCTCGTGAGAGTGAGATCCAGGGGCTGGGCTGGGCTTTCCTTGGCAGGGGAAGACGAAGCATCTCTGTTGACATAGTTAGAGGCATGCTCTCTAACCCACTCTGTGGCATTCAGTATACAGACATCTCCAAGACAGGTCTTCTGCAGGTATGCTATCAGATCTGTGTTCAGCTGAGTCTGCTGGGATCTACTCAGTGATACTGATCTGAGGGAAGATACATGGGGGGCGGGGATAAGTCAATTTTCTTGGAAAACAAAACAGATGCAAGAATGACTTTGACTCTCTCATTAGTTTTGGCATGCGCCGTGGACATGGTCTGTAACATACCTGACAGTAATTTCAGGCAGGACTGTAGGGTACTTAAAGGGGAGAATGCAGGACAGAGAAAACATCACCTGAGAAGAGAAGGAGGGAAAAAATGCTATAAGCATTGTTTTTTTAAGTCTTAGCATGCTCTAATTCTTTTCCAAACAGAACAGGTTTACCATTGCTTCCTCAGACAAGTCCAGGTTCATGTTGATTGTAAAATATACTTGTGATGACCGCTCCTCCATTGTCCTCTTCTCAATACAGTGTTTCAGCTCTGCTAATGCCAGTTGGTCGTTCACTATGAGCTCATTCTCACCTGGGAACATACTGGCCAGGAGGTCTAACTCGGACAGCTGGGCCTCTGCCTGTTCCAGCTCAACCATTCTGAGACATTGGTAAGTTCCTAAGGAGTTATGGGTAAGAGAAAGGATTTATATATACATGTTGTAGATATCGCTCTGTATAAATAAAACACTGATTGGCCAGTAGCCAGACAGGAAGTATAGGTGGGACTAACAGAGAGGAGAGAAGAAATGGAGAGAAAAGCAGGGGGAGGAGACACCAGCTGCTGCTCAGGGAACATCATGTAGAGGCAACAGGTAAAGCCACAGAACACGTGGCAACATATAGATTAACAGAAATGGGCTGAGTATAAGAGTAAGAGCTAGACAATGGTAGGCCTGAGCTAATGGCCGAGCAGTTTAAATAATATAAGAGTCTGTGTGTTTATTTTATAAGTGGGCTCCGCGACTGGCGAGGCTTGGCAGGAGGTGGAGAGAAATTCTCTAGCTACATATACAAGCTTAGGAGAATTCAATAGAGCCAATGGACGTTTCCTAAAAGATACTTAATTCTTTCATAAGAGGAAAAAAAATAGCCAAAGTCTTTTCCTCTTCCATATATTAAATTCTAATATATGAAATTCTACTTCCATATATTGTATGTTATTCTACTTGTGACTGGGGTCCCAAAACAGCTTGATCACACAGCTGCCATGACAGGCTTAGGGGCCCAGACACAACTTCTGTGACAGGCTTACTGGCAGGCACCACCCGGATCCAGGAGAAGCCATGACCTGGGAGTCGGGGGACTGCATCTAAGGAGAAATACCTGACATTTCAAACATTCCCTATACCCCTAGACAAATGTCAGCCAATCAGGGTCCTGATCCCTGGAAATGCTCTCACCCCAACCTCTGCTATGATAAAAAAAATCCTACCCTGCCTGGGCTCAGGGCTCTCTGCTCTCACTGCTGCATCAGACCGACAAGAGAGACCAAGCTCAGACCTTGAAAATAAAGGCTCTTTGCTTTTACATGCTGGATTCAGTCTCCGTGGTGTCTTTTGGGGGGCCCTCTCCCTCCACGTTCTGGGCATAACACTACTTTCATATACTGTGGTGATACCTTGTTTATAATCTAGAAAATAAAGCTTGCCTGAAGATCAGAGGACAGAGCTAGCCACAGAGTTAGCCACAGAGGTCAGGCAATGGTGTCACACACCTTTAATCCCAGCACTAGGAAGGTTGAAACAGGAAGTGATATGGTTGGGCAGAGAAAGGAATATAAGGCAGAAGAAGACAGGATATCAAGCTCTTTCAGGCTGAGGAGTTGGTGAAGTAAGAGGTGGTGGCTGTGGCTTGCTCTGCTTCTCTGATCTTTCAGCTTTCACCCTGATATCTGGCTCTGGGTTTTTATTCTAAGACCATTTATAATCTATTATAAGGATTGGTGCAACAATATACTATATGCTAAAGACCAAAACTATGAGGCAGTGCTAGTAGTTAGGGGTGCTCCTGCTCTTCCAGAGTTCAGTCCCCAGTGCCCATGTTGCAAGACTCACAACGGCTTCTAACTCCAGTCCCTGGGAATCCTATACCCTCCATGAGTACCTGCAGACATATGGCATTCAGTGACACGGACACACACACACTTATGATTTTTTTAATTAAGTAAGAGACAAGCCATTGAAATTCATAAAAATCTATGCAGTAAATTATTCTATATAAAGACAGTAGATCTGACATTTCTAGTTACAACAGTGGCCAGTCTCGTTGAAGAAAACAAACTATGTAGTCAAAAAGCCAGAGGATACAGCCAGAGGAGTGGCTGTGACCAGTTACTCTGGAACTTATGATGAACAGAGTTATTTGTCTTTCTTTCAAGTAAATATTAATGTTTACTAGTCCTTTACAACTTTTCTTTATTTTATACATATAGGTATTTTGTCTGTATGTATGTCTGAGTACCATGGACATGACTGGTGCCTGTAAAGGTGAGAAGAGGGTATCGGATCCCCTGGAACTGGAGTTGGAGCCACCATGTGGGTGCTGGGAATTGAACCTGGATCCTCTGGAAGACTGACCAGTGTTCTTAACATCTGAGCCATCTCTCTATCCCCATTTATTGGTTTTTAAATAGAAGAGCCAGGTGTGTTAGCTCATGCCTGCAATCCCAGCATTGAGAAAGATAGAAAACTGCAAGTTCAAAGCCAACCTGGGCCACAGAGTGAGACCCTTTGTCAAAAAAAAATAAACAATAAAGGGTGAAAGAATGTTGGGGGGGCGGTGAATCCTTCCATAGCTCAGGCAACCCCTTTTAATGTTTGAAAAGCACAAGTTTAGAGAGCTGAAACTGTAGCACAAAGTTAAATTATGAAGATACCACCCTCTATCAGTGGCTTCCTCCCTTATCTACCTAAGTCCTGCATCCATGGCAGAGTTTTGATACTTCATATCAGAAAACTAAAGATGCTGGCCAGGCATAGTGTATGCCTCCAATCCCAGCACCCGGGAGGCAGGGACTCAGGAGGCAAGGGCAGGAGGATCTCTGTGAGTTCAAGGTCAGTCTGGTCTACAGAGTCTACCAGGTCAGCTAGGGTTATATAGTTAAAAAAAAAGAAGAGGAGGAGGAGGAAAGAAAGAAGGAATGAGGGAAGGAACAAGAAAAAAAGTAGTTTAACATATATGTAAACAAATGGTACAAAGTCATTAAAATATACATTGTTACTAATATTCATGAAACGGCTACCTTAAAACAGTAAAGAGAACAACAAAGCATTATTATTTTAATTATTAGTTGTTACTGTTTTACAGGGTTTTGGATTAAAACAATGAAGTATTATTATTATAATTATTAGTTGTTATTGTTTTACAGAGTTTTGGGATCAAATCCAGGGCCTGGTGCAATGCTATTTTTGGTACGTGATCACATATGCAGGAGAAAAGTCAGAAAAGGAATGTACCGAATAGCTAACTTGAGAGAAGACTTCCACTTCTAATTTATGTACCTTCAGACATGCAAACAATGTAGTCCCTGTGTCTAAAGTGGGAACAACGTGGCTGCTGTGAAGAATAAGAATGTGTGGCCAATGCTCAAAAGGACGGGTGGATTGCCAGGTGGAATGGCCCACGCCTTTAATCCCAGCACTAAGGAGGCAGAGGGAGGATGATCTCAGAGAGTCTGAGGCCAGCCTGCTCTACAGAGTGAGATTCTGTGCTAAAAGTAAAATAAAATAAACAAATTAAATAATTCCTATTAATAAAGTATTGAGTGCCTGCTATGATTGTCACTCGTCATTAATTCAACAAATGCTTCTCAAACACTCGTGTGTGCCAGGCATTGTACTTGACACTAAGAATAGAATGATGAATAAAATTAACAGTAACAACAGCAAATATCTGTGTTGTTCCAGAGCTTTAATCTAGTGGGAAGAGCTCTTGACATTAAAACAAAAAAGTTTTGTTGTACTCAGTGAATAGCTGTTGTGAAGAATAAAGACAGCAATAATAATAAGCAATAGCGGGCTGAGGGATGTGAGACTATGCAGGCTTATGAGGAAAAGCCACCTGTGTTAGTCTCGGTTGTCATCAACTTGACTGTATCTGCCTGGAATCAACGAGAATGCAAGCTGCTGGGCACTTCTGTAAGGGATTTTCTTGATCGGTTTATTTTGGTGGTAAAACCCACCCTAAATGTCGGAGGCACCTTTTGGTGACAGCCTCAATAAACAGATGGGAAAGGAAGAAACTGTTCTTGGTCTGCTTGCCCTCGCTGGCGACTCATCTATCCTGTTCCTGTTGCCTTCTTTTGCTGGTAATAGAGGCAGCTTCTTTGGCTCTCAGGTCTTCTCCAGCACCAGACTGGCACTGTGAGAAAGAGAAAGCCTTATAGACTGAGCAACTATGGGATTCTCATCCTCTCCAGTGTGAGAGTCATTGTTGGACTACCTAGACCATACACACTGTGTGAGCCAATCTAATAAAACCCCCTTTCTAGGCAAGGAACGTAACATATTCAGAAAACATCAGTCAGGGATGTTAGACTAGCTGGCTAAATTAAAAGTCACTTGATGACAGAGTCAAAGAGGACAGAACCTTGGATTTCATCCTGGCTGGCACAGAAGGGCACTGCAGGAATCTGACCCATGAAGGCCTCCCTACCCACTCCTACAGAGGAGAAGGGGGCAGGGGGACCTAGGAGAGATGAATGGGGGCTTGGATTAGGATAGTTGTGGTCAACAAGAGTGACAGTCAGGTTCTAGAAATACAAGAGTAGAACCAACAGGATTTGATGATGAATTATGTAAGGGCTATGTAAGAATGACCTCAAAGTTTAAGCTTCTGGAAGGATGGATTCATCATTCATTTTGGTGGATATAATTACGGGGATGTGACACTTGATTTTTTACACATTTAGTAATAGTGTCTATTAATACATCTATTCAGTAGCGATATCCAGTAGACAGTCAGGTATTCGATTATGGGGAGATAAACACTTCAAGTCATCAACCCTTAAAGCTTGTGTAACTGAAAGGCCCTGGTCAGTCTGGGGTTTTGGAAGTAAACAGAAATAACAAGTAAGTGTAGCATGGAGAAATCCATGCACGGACAGCTGCAGGACCGAAGTCGCTAATCAGTTGTTTGACAAATTATTTTCGCCAAGATTTCCTTCCCCGCCCCCGTTGAGAAAGAGAGACAGAGTCAGAGACAAGAGAGAGAAAACGAGATCGACCTTAAAAGAACTTTCTGGCTCAAAACTTAAGATTGCTGTCAAAAGGTAAGAGAAAATGTGAATTTCCTCAGTGGGGACACTACCTTTTCGAGAAAGGGTCTCCCTGGCTAGCCTAGAACTCGTTATGTAGACCAGGGTAGCCCAGAATTCAGAGCCCCGACTCCTTTGCCTCCCGACTGCTGGGAGCGCCGCCACGCCCCTCGTGGATTATTTCAGGCGCTGGACCAAGGCTCAGGTCCCCGCGCGTTAACAGCGGTGGCGCAGGCGGCGCAGGCTCAGTGCCCGGGCAGCAGGACTGTGGGCGGGGCCAGGATCCACGGAGGTCGGGTCTGACCAATGGGCGGAAGTGCCGCTTCCTCGGCCTCCCGTTCGAGCCCCTCCGCGGGGAGATGCTCTCAGTTCCGCATCCCACACCGCGAGCATCCAACGCCACACTCACCCAGAGCCGAGACGACCGACCGCACTGAGGACACCCCGGGGCTGGATGCACCCACAGCTCAGGTCTCAGCCGCAGAAGAGAGACTAAAGAGAACGGTGCGACCTTTGAACCCTTCCCGGGGGAAGCCGGCGGGCGCTCTGCGGGCAGGCGCCTGCGCGAGAAGACGCGAGTCCCGGAAGCAGGAAGTTATCGCTTCTAGCTTAGGATCGGCCTTGATGTCTGGAGCTGCAAAGGGATACTTTGACCCTCCCAGGTGCTTCCTGGTCCGGGTTTTTATCCTTAACACTTCTCCATCCGGGACCCATTGTCCTCCCGGACGCTGGGGCTGTGGGACTGCGGCAGGACCAGCAAGGGATGTCAGCCAGCAAGCTCCATTAACACATCTTTATCAGCCGGAGCCAGGACTTCGGCTAATGCCCAAGAGTCAAGTGCAGAAACATTCAATAGCTTATATAGTAGGCGGTACTGTCATCCTCCTTTCTATACGTCACCTTTCTCTGCTCTAACGAGGTAGTCCCTGAAGCTAATCAAATTTTCCAGAAGCCAAGGTTGCAGGTTTCTAGTTAGAACGTTGTATCTTTGGCAAACAGAATTTGGTGTGTACCACGGGGATATCCGTGGCAGTCACCTCTCCAGAGATGTCTGATTTTCCAGAAAAGGGAAATTCCAGGCTTACAGAAGCGTTTAGTAGTTGAAGTTTAACTGTGTTAGAAGCAAAACTCTGACATAGTCTTTTTTCTTATTCTTATTTAGCCACTCTTTTCCAAGTAAGTGTTAGAAAACAGTTCAGGGGCTCGAGGAAATAGAGACTACCACGTCAACTGATGATGTTCCTAGACAAGGCAAACTTTACTCTTGATGAAGAGAGCGCTCTTGGAAGAAGAAACACAGACAAGAAGTGCTTTTGGTTTTTATTCCAACTTTGGTGACTGTCCCATTGACTGGGGTCCTACTTCATAGTCTTAATTCAGCTAGTCTGAAAACAGTTGGCACATAGAAAATGGAAGAAGGGAAAGGGGTCACTGTTCTGAGGAGAAAGGGTCACACTTCTCAGGTAATCAAATTACTGGAATAGAGCAGTTGGCCTTTTGTGTAAACAGGTTTAACTGGGTGGGTGGAGGAGTGTAAGACATTGCATCAAAGTCTTACAAAGTGGGGGAGTTAAAAAGTTTTGAATTCCTTGTTCTAAACACAAGTTTTATAGTATTTGCTAGGAAACACATTTGATGTTTCTTCCAGTGGACTTGTTACTCATATGAAAATGTGAGGCTTGCTTTTGTCCTTTCTGCATGAGCTTTGCAGGCTGTGTTTAATGGAGCCAATGTAGGTCTACTGGAGCAATTTTTAATCTGTGCACACATGTCTAGGGGCGAGTCGGGCAGTGATGTTGATAATTACAAATTCTAGGTTTTTAGAACCTTCCCATTTGTGGCGATTCTTGTCTCTGAACCATCAAGCAAGTAAGGCATTAGAGAAATCTGCATGTGGATTGATGTTGACCACCCTGGCTTGTAACCAACCTAGGAAGTGGAGGGAAAAAAAAGAAGTGAGAAAGGAGGAACATGACTACTCCTAGGTATGGTGGAGAAGGTTCATTATAGAAAAAAGGGAGAGCATAGCCAGAGACAGAAATATCTAGGAGAGTCCAGAGTGAACATGACTCTGAGCAGGGCCATGAGAGGAGACGGGGAGGGAAGACGGGACAGGAGAGGCCAACCAAGAAGAGCAGCCTGGGTCAAGAGACTGGCATAGCCAAAATGGCTGAGTTATATAGGGGCCAGAGATGTGTGTGTGTGTGTGTGTGTGTGTGTGTGTGTGTGTGTGTGTGTGTGTAGAATTAAAGCCCAGCCCAGTTACTTGGGCTGGAGAGTTAAGGGTAGCCAACAGGGTATGCTAACCAGAAGGGCCCTGTAACTGGTAGAGACTGAGGGATGCTGGCAGAACCTGGTGGCCAGCATCCACTTTGAATATGTTAAGGGGCACCTCAGCCATTTGTCCTGGGTTTGAGATCTAACAGGAAGAACTGTGCATTTGTCCCTACTAATAAAAGGACAGTGAAGGGGGCTCCAGTGTGAACATAGTTTTTAAAAGATTTTCTTCCACTTCGCGGTGGTGGCGCACGCCTTTAATCCCAGCACTCGGGAGGCAGAGCCAGGTGGATCTCTGTGAGTTCCTGGCCAGCCTGGTCTACAGAGTGAGTTTCAGGACAGGCACCAAACTACACAGAGAAATCCTGTCTCAATAAACCAAAAAAAAAAAAAAAGAAAAAGAAAAGAAAAAAATCATTATTCAACTATATGCAACACACTTTATCTTTTTTTCATTTTAGAAATGACTTGTAAACGCTTGTCATTCATTGATGGTAGATGTCACTGCTACCTTTCAGAACAACAACAAAAAAGCCACAAGATAATGCTTGAAAGCAGCTCTCTAGCTCCATCTTGGATGTTTTGTGTTTTTGCCAATTCAGTTTGACAACGACATTTTCCTCCAGCTTTTTCCGGTGGAAGTTTTGGACTCGAGCAGTTGTGAAGAGAGGAATTCCAGTAGTATACTTCCCACCCCACCCCACACTTGGCAATGTCTGATTGCATTTTGGGTTGTCCCACGTTTAAAGATGCAACTGCTATCTAGTATGAAATGCTGTTCTGCTTCCTGCAAAGCGCAGCAGATTTCTCTATGGCAAATAAGTTGCTAGTTTGAAATGACATGATGAACCAGTCTGCCCCTATCTTAGGTCTAAGATATCTTACAGTAGAGACAAACGAGGCCCATTCCTGTTTATGATTAAACCTCTGTTTCTCAAGGATCGGGCTGTGCCCCACCTGTAACCTTAACTACAAAGGGTTCTGTACTGCCTGTTCCAGGGAAGGGCAACCATGTCTTTGTTTCAAACCATCTTGCAAACCTACCTTTGTTTGAAAAGGTTATTTTGACTGCCTATTGTAGTCAGACTTTTTCACTGGGACTGTCAGCTCCCCAATAATGACACAGAGACATATTAATTATGAAAGCTCGGCCGAAAGCTTAGGCATGTTTCTTACTATCTCTTATAACTTATTAACACATATCTTTTAATCTGAGTTCTTTTATGTGGCACAGTTACCTTTGCTCTGTACTGCCCATGCTGCTTCTTCTGTATCTCCTGGCGTCTCCACCCTTCTTCCCAGCGTCCTCTGTGCCTGGAAATCCTGCCTAGCTATTGGTGTTCAGCTTTTTATTAAACCAATTTGAGTGACCCATCTTTCACAGAAAGATTATTCTCCAATAACCTCTGACTACTTTGTTATTAATAGGTTTTCACCCTCCCCATAATAAGTTTCGCTGCTGATGAGTAAGCCAGATCAACCTGAATTGAAAAAGCATAACAACAATCGGTATATTGAGCAAAGCAACTCCTGGGTGAGTTCTCCAGTCCCAGAGATTGAGGCCAGAGAAGTCACGCACACACAGACTAAAGCAGGGAGACTTTATAGGTTGTAGGTGAGGGGTGATGATGTATCTGCCACAAGCTAGGTTCATCACCAATTACAGTCAAAGCTGAGTGTGTAGGTGGGGACTTGAAGAGCCAACAACTTCAGGAAGGAAGCTGCAATAGCCATCAGGAATGAGGAACTGGGCTTTCTGGTGCCTACCCTTTGCTCAGAGACTCTCTGAGCAGGTGGGGTTTGGAGAGAGAAAGAGAGAAATGGGGCTTTCCAGACCATGCAGGGGCAAGCTGGCGGGTCTAAACTAACGATTATGAGTGCCTATCGTTATGACCACCTTGTAAACAAGTCTTTGTTATAGGAAGTTGTTATGACTAACTTGTTATTCTTACATTCTGCTTCTGTAGCCCCACCAGTTTGCCTGCCAGATCTCCCATTTGGAAACTCCCTACCCCTGAACTATAAAAACTTTGTCTTCCTTACATCCAATGCTGACTCTCAAACCCCACCTTAGGTGGAGGCAGCCTGTATACATAAATAAAAATGCTTGCTTTAATTAAGTTAGCTATGATGATTTGGGTCAGTGGTCTTTCTCCTCAAATCTTTGGGACAGATAGTATAAAAAATTGATCTAGGTGTGAGCTCCAAAGGAAACTCCAATTCTCCAAACTCCAAGAGGCAGAAATGAGCTTAATTTTGACTATTTCTGGTGGTTAGATAAAAGCCAGCATTCCTCAGGAACTTGTGAAGCTGGTTCCCCTCTACAAAAAGGGAGTCATTTCCCTCACCTCTGGCAGAAGGGACATATGGCTGCCTGTGCTGCCTATTAGCATATCAAAGCTCATGTTGACCTTCAGGCTCCCTTAGTTACACATTTTAAAGTCCACAAAGTCCATGATTCTCCCTGAACTCAAATCAAAGATAGCCCTGGCCATGTTCAGTCTACTTTTCCTCTCTGCTTTGGACTCTTCCAGATGCCTCTGACTGTTCTCTCTCTTAAATCTACAGTTAAAAAAAATAATCTTTTCCTTAACTATATCATGGAGTGGTCATGTTGTCAGTTTATACACCAGGAACCATTGCAAATATTTTATCATACCAGCTTTGTCACAGATTATGAAGAGTAAATTGCAGGGCTGGAAAGATGACTCAGCAGTTATGAGCACTGGCTGCTCTTCCAGAGGACCTGGGTTCAATTCCCAGCACTTACATGGCAGCTCACAAAGGGCATGTGCTACCACTGTCTGTAACTCCAGTTCCAGGGGATCTGACACTGTCATATAGATATACGTGCAGGCAAGACACCAATGCACATGATATAAAAATAAATAAATAAATAAGAAAAGTAGATTACACAATGAGAACAGTTCTCAAAATACAGGAGCATAGAGTTCAGGGTTATTTTTTTTTTTTTTTTTTTTTACTTTTTAGCTAAAATTGCAGTGTCTATCTTAAATGTGTATTTGCTTTGTTTTGACAAGTGCACACATCTGTGTTACTCATAGTCTATTATGGTCACCCCAGAAAATTCCTACATTTTCCTTCTTAGCTCCCACACTTCTCCAAGAGTATTGTGTTCCTACAAATAAATCTTGCCTGGAGATCAGAGGGCAGAGTTAGCCACTAGTTAATTATAGAGGCCAGGCAGTGGTGGCACATGCCTTTAATCCCAGCACTCAGGAGGTGGGGACAGGAATATAAGGTGAGTGGAGACAGGATCTCTGGGTCTATTCAGTCTGGGGATTTGTAGAGACAGCATCTCCTTCATTTTAGTCTGAGATTTCATTAGGGGTAAGAAGTCTCTCTGTGGCTGCTCCTTTGCTTCTCTGATCTTTCAGCATTCACCTTGATGTCTGACTCCGGGTTTTTATTGTAGGTGTAATTCTGAATGGTTTTATTAAATAAGAAACACAGAGCCAAATGTCGAGTTAAGAGCCCAAGAGGTCAGAGCAGCAGCCAAGAGCTAAGACCAAGACCTCCTTCTTACCTGTTGCTGTCGTCCTTCCCCTCAGAAAGAGACCTACTTCCTGTGTGTCTGTCTTTTTATTGACTTTCTGTTCTGTCTTCTCATTGGTTGTAAACCCAACCACATGACCTCCTTGTCACTGCCTGTCTATACAGACCTCCAGGTCTCTAATGTTGGTATTGAGATTAAAGGCGTGTGTCTCCATGCTGGTGGTGTCCTTGAACACACAGAGATCTGCCTGTCATGGGATCGGGATTAAGGGCATGTGCTACCACTGCCAGATTTCTGCTAAATGGCTTGCTATTAGCTCTGACCCCTAGGCAACTTCATTAACATACAAATAAAATCACATTTCAGCACAAATAAAATATCACCATATTTTATTGTTAAGATTAGTTAGGACTGAGCGTCATACTACTGCTCACCCCCTCACACACATATTTTGTGAGAACTAGAACTTAATATGGTTCAAACCAAACAGTAAGTGAATGTTTTCTTTCAGTATATTGCTTTACATTTATTTATATTTCTATTTACACTTCTGTTTCTACAATATTATGTTTTACATTTATTTATTTATTTATTTATTTATTTATTTATTTATTTATTTATTTAGTGTATATTTGGATGGGTACCTGTTGGTTAAGCGGCAGCGTTTGTGGCTGGCCGCTGCCAGCAGTGGCCATGCTGAAGGAGGAGAGTGCTGGAGGAGAGTCATGAGCCATAGTTACCTTTCTAGAGCTTTATTGGGAGAGAGAGAGAAGACTGCACGGAGGGGGAATACGGAAGGAGAGAGTTCGAAAAGAGAGAACGCACAGAGCTTTTTAGGCTGGGACGTTGTCGAAGGCTGGTGACATAATTAAGGACATAATCCTTACAGTACCATGGCTTGAGTATGGAAGTTCGAAGACAAATTGAGGGAATTGGTTCTTTCCTGAATTTTTGTTTTGTTGTTTTTTTTCGAGACAGGGTTTCTCTGTGTAGTTTTGGTGCCTCTCCTAGATCTTGATCTATAGACCAAGCTGGCCTCGAACTCACAGAGATCGCCTGCCTCTGCCTCCGGAGTGCTGGCATTAAAGCAGTATACTACCACTGCCCAGCTCTTTCCTGAATTTTAAACTCAGGTCATCAGGCTTAGCAGCAAGTTCTATAACCCTTTGAGTCATCTTGGGCGCCCCAGCATAATACTGTAAAGATGTATCAGTGCTATTGGTTTGCTTAGTAATGTTCCTGTGATATGACTATTGTTTTTTTTTTCTTTCTATCTATTTTTTTCGTTTGTTTTTAAATGGTTTTATAGATCCAATACAGGACCGTGTGCATGCTGATCAGATGCTTTCCCACACAGCCACAACTCTGTTCATTTTCTATTCTTGTTTCAAGGGAAACAGGGTGGTTTCCAGTATTTTGGCTATATGAACATTCATATACAGCATTTTGTTCTAATGAATACATGTCCTCAATACTTAAGAAGCACTTAGTATGTTACAGATACTTCTAGATACTAGAATTATAAACAAATATGTATATCCTTCCCCACATCCCATATATAGGTGTGTATGTATATATACACTCTTAATCTGTATATATCCTCCACTTATACATGGAAACATGCAAAGAATGTGTCAAAATGAAGGATAATTGGCAGAGAAGTAAAATAAGACATGATATTTGACCAAACAGGAAAATAAACCTTGCAGGTTAAGGATTCTGTTTGCAGTTAAGACAGTTAAGAATAAGTTCCTGTTTGTCCTGCACAGATTAAGTTTTCTCTTGTAGTTAAAGAATAAATTCCTGTTTCTTAGATCTTGTGACCACATTCACATGATGTATAGCCTTATCCTTGTTCTCCCGTTTCATTGTATTTTTCTAACAATGTGTAACTGCCAACTCTCTGGCCCCCGGGAACATCTTATCTCTCCTATAAAAAGGACCACAAGAAGCTATCTTCACCCTTCTCTCCTGTTCTCCAGATTCCCTAGCCCTGTCCATGTCCAGCCCACTCCTTTTTCTCTCTGCTCTAGACTCTTCCAGATGGCTCTGAATATTTTCTCTTTTATTCACAGTAAAAACCTTCCCCCTAATGGATCAGTGGTTTCAGGGGTTTCTTTACCTCACCCCCTTGCCAACACAATCAACTGTTCTTTTATTGTATTGTTTACTTCTCCTGTTTTGCTACTGATGTCCACATGTAATTTTCTCAGTGACTGTGGTCTCTATGGAGGTCTGTTTAATTCATGTTACAGAGGCTTGGTATAAAGGGCGAACTTACTATTTTTTCATCCACGTGAACAGTAAACATTCAGAATAGTTTACACTGCAACATGTTCCTTTAATTCCTTTTAGTTTTGGTTTATGATACAGCAAGGTGAAGGCTGAGTTCAGAAGGATCATTAAGTTTGAGGACTGTCCTGGCTTCTTAGAAATGTTGTGTATCAAAAAACAAAACAATAACAACAACAGCAACAACAACAACAAAAAAACCAATAATGATGATGATGAAATTCAGTCTTAAGCCTCAAGAGATGGCTTAGTAGGGAAAAGGCGTTTGCCACCAGGCCCAAAGTCACCCTGGGAGTTACACAGTAGCACCAACTCTAGAAAGTTGTCCTTTGACTAGCAGACAGGCACTCATACTCAAAATAAATACAACTTACGTATTTACTTATTATTACTTTATTTTTTGGTTTTTCAAGGCAGGGTTTCTCTGTGTAGTCCTGCCTGTCCTGGAACCCTCTTTCTCTGTGGACCAGGCTGACCTCGAACTCAGAGATCCGTTTGCCTTTGCCTCCGGAGTGCTGGGATTAAAGGCGTGCGCCATTACGCCCGGCACATACAATTTTAAAAGAGAATTACTGTTGCCGCTTACCTGTTTTTATCTGGACAAGGTGCGGAAAGGCGATTTCAAGGCAATTTCACGAGCTCAATTTTAGAAGTGCACGGAACAGAATTAAGGGAAATGAGAGGCGTTTGCACGTTGCTCTTGGCCATCCCGCAGCAGTAGCTGGGCGGTGGTGGCCCACGCCTTTAATCCCAGCACTCGGGAGGCAGAGGCAGGTGGATCTCTGTGAGTTCGAGGCTAGCCTGGTCTACAGAGTGAGATCCAGGAAAGGCGCAAAGCTACACAGAGAAACCCTGTCTCGAAAAACCAAAAAAAAAAAAAAAAAAAGTAACGCATTTAAGTAGAGGTAACCACGCAGGACATTCCGAGCCGCAGACCACCGCGCTGGACACCCGCTCTCCACGCGGCTTTAAACAACTCCATGGCAACCGCAGCCCTCCACCTTGACAGGCAGCCGTGCGCGCACGCGCGGCTCCGGTTCCCGGGGCTGTCCGAAACGCTCCTCCGGGGGCCGAGCCATTTCCCACAATGCCGCGTTCCGGAAGTTGCCCCCCCTTCCTGAAAGGTGACTGGTTCGGCGGTGTGGCTCTCTCTAGTCGTCACCAGGAGGAAGCGGAGCTGGCAGGCGGCTCCGGGCCAGTCGCGGAAGGCAGTTATGGGCGCCGTCGTCCCGGGTGAGGAGGACTGGTCGTCGCCGTTCGCCCGGTCCGTCCGCCACGCCGCTCTCAGCGGCTCCCCGGGGCCGCCGGCGCCGCCGCCTCATTGGCTGCGAGTGCTGTCAGTTCCCGGGGGCGGCCGGGGACTCGCGGCGCCGCCGCCCGGGGCCCTGGGTCCCCAAGCCGGCCCCGTGGTCACCGGGCAGTTGGTAGGGGCCGGCGGGCGCCGGGAAGGTGGCCGGGGGCCGGGGGGACGGACGGGGAGGGCTGGCGTGCGAGCGATCGGGCGATCGAGCGCCCGGTGACACCCTGTGGGTTGTAAGCGCGGCTGGCGCTGTCACCCGTGGGTGACAGCGTTTGCCCACACTCGAAAGCCACGTTTTTGTAGACAGACCGGCCGACAAGGGTTTCCCCACGCGCTTGGGCTGGCGCAGCAGAGGCAGAGGAGGAGAGCGAGCAGTCGGCTCCCCTATGCGAGGGCGCGAGAGTAGTTCTGATTTCAGTGATTTCAGCATGGAGTCGCGAGCGAGTCATTGGTCCACGATGCCCGTTCTTCTCTGAAAGCTCACCTGATCGTAGCCCGGCAGAGGACTAATGCTTTCTAGCACCCTTTCCCACGACCCGACAGTCGTCTTCGTAGCTGTCAGAGTTTTACTGCCGCTCCTTCGGGAGCATCGACTGACTGACTCGTCAGGTCCACTGCTTGCCGCAATTAAAAACTGTCTTTCAAGTTTTCCTTTGCTGACTCAAAGGAAACCAGATTTTCTGGTGCTGCTTTCACAACTGTAGGCTCACGACTTAATTATTTGTCTCCCTTTTTCCTTTTCACCAGAAGTCGGGCCTTCTCTTCTCAGGTTCTATTCGTGGTTTGTTGTTGTTTTGTTTAGTTTTTTTTTTTTTTTTTTTTTTTTTTTTTTTTAAAGATAGCCTCGCTGTGTAGCTCTGGCTGGCCTGGAACTTTCTAACTGCCTGCTTTGCCTTAGGAGTGCTGTGATTAAAGGTGTGTGCCATCATGCCCAGGCTTAGATACTATGATGTATTAACGCAGGAAGTTTTTCTTGAGGACCTACTATGTATTGACAACACAGAAGTGCTGCCCAGAACCGGTTCTATCTCCCCAAATTTCACATTGCAAAGAGAAAAACAGCATGTTCAGATTATAGATTTGAAAAGCAGTTAACTGCAGTGGAGAAACGGGTAAAGGAACAAGATAATGCATGTTTTGTTTTGTTTTGGAGACAGGGTTTCTCTGTGTAACTTTGGAACACGTCCTGGAACTTGCTCTGTAGACAAGGCTGGCCTCAAACTCGCAGAGATCACCTGCCTCTGCCTCCCGAGTGCTGGGATGAAAGGCGTGTGCCCCCTCCCCTTTTCTAAAAGCTGTTACTGAAGTGATGTGGACTAGAAAGTACTGAAGAGATGATCTTGGTGGAAAGGAAAAGGAGTTGTGGTCTCAGAACCCAAAGAACTGAATTGTAGCAACTCTGCTACCTTGGGTTCTTCACCATTTTGTTTCTGAATTTCTTCCTTTAGTGAATATCCTCATTTAAAATATTATTGTGAAAATCAGATATGATGGTTTTGGAAGGGCACTGTCTGATTAGAATTCATTAATTGTATAAGAGTCAGGATTGCTAGCGTATTGGGGCCAAATTAAAAGGGACAAGTACCAGAGTATAAACTTGGACATTTTGGCTTTTTCTTTCTTTCTTTTTTTTTTTTTTAATTTTTTTTAAATCTTTTTTTTTTTTGGTTTTTCGAGACAGGGTTTCTCTGTGTAGCTTTGCGCCTTTCCTGGAACTCACTTGGTAGACCAGGCTGGCCTTGAACTCACAGAGATCCACCTGCCTCTGCCTCCCGAGTGCTGGGATTAAAGGCGTGTACCACCACAGCCCGGCCTGACATTTTGGCTTTTTAATGAGTTCATTAAAGTGGTGTGATACAAATGACATTATTTCAAAATGGAGCTTGCACTAATGTAGTACAGATTAGATGGGGTTAGATTGGAGAGGAGAACTTGAATACTTTTTTTTTTTAAAGAGGACTGTATTTTGTATAGCACTGCATACTTTGTGTTCCTTTATTATTTATTTATATTTATGGCAGGGTCTCAATATATCCCAGGCTAGCATCAAGCTCAGTATGTGATAGTTGAGAATAACCTTGAATTTTTTTTTTTTTTTTTTTTTTTTTTTGAGACAGGAGTTTCTCTGTGTAACAGTCCTGGCTGTCTTGGAACTCACTTTGTAGACCAGGCTAGCCTCAAACTCCTAGAGATTCACCTGCCTCTGCTCCCAAGTGCTGGCAGTAAAGGCATGTGTCACTGTGGTGGTAATCTAATTGTACTGAATTATTATTTTGATTGTATGTTAATAAATAAAGTTGTCTGGGAGTCAGAGCTATTAGAGCCATAGCAAGAGTGTGGCGGTGGTGGCACACGCCTTTAATCCCATAGATATCTGTGTGTTCAGGGTCAGAGCTATTAGAGCCATAGCAAGAGTGTGGCGGTGGTGGCACACGCCTTTAATCCCATAAGATCTCTGTGTGTTCAGGGATACAGTCAGCATTGGAGACATATGCCTTTAAGACCTAGGGGGCTGTACATTCAGACAGTGACGAGGCAGTCATGTGTTTGGGTTTACAACCAATGAGAAGGCAGAACAACATACTATAAAAAAACGAACCGACAGGAAGTAGGTCTCTTTTCGCGAAGCTGGGACAGCAGGAGGAAGGGTGAGATTTTAGCTCTGAGCTCTGACTTCTCGGCTCTCTCTTTTACATTGTTTCTGTGTTTCTTATTTAATAAGACGGTTGGTTACATCTACATGTCACCACCACAAACTCACAGAGATTCACCTGCCTCTGCTTCCCAAGTGCTGGGAGTAAAGGTGTGCCACCACTACCTGGCTGACCTTGGATTCTTGACCCTCCTGCTTCCTGGGCCTTCTGAATGCTAGGATTGCTGGTATGCTCCACTATACCTGGTTTGTGTGGTGCTGAAGATTGAGCCAGAACTTTGTGTATGGTAGGCAATCGTTCTACACACTGAGCTCAGCTTTAGCTCCCATCAAAAAATATTTTTTTCCCCCAGTATTTTAGATGATTCTTGGTAAAGGAAGGGTAACTGGCTTAGTCCAGTAGTTGCCTAACATTTTGCCCAGCATATACAAGGCTTGGATTTGTATCCAGCACTGAAAAGGACAGAAAGCTGGATGAAGATTTTCCTTGAACAGGATAATTACTTCACGTGGCTCTCTCTTTTTTTAAAATACAGATGTCTTGAATACCCTTAATAACACTATCTCATCAAGAGCTGAAGGAATATTTCTAAGACTTAATGCCAGGATTGTGATGAAAGTTAAGATTAGAATTAACTGGAAGTAGGGCTGGGTTGTAGTTTAGTGGTAGAACACCTATAAGAAAGAATTAAGTGGAAGTGTTTTCTGCAGACACTACTTACCCTTTGTGCAACCAAACATTTAGTATGCATCTGTCATTGAGTTTTTAGCCTTAATAAGTTACTCTGAAACATATAAAATACAGCTCAGAAATCATTATTTCAAGATAGACTTGTAAGTTCTTTTTAACACTCTTAATATTTCCCAATTTTGAAATTTCAACTAAAAAGGCCAAGATTTAATGTGTAGTTAGATTAGCCATAAACTTCCAAATTGGGCTTGTTGGTGACATAATGTAAATGGGCAGTCAATCCTCATTCATACCCAGAAGACAGGCTAGTACAGAGAATTGTATAGTTTTGTTTGTTTTTAAATTGTCTTGCAAAATTTCAAACTCTGTTAGTGGATTATTTTCAGAACAGTAATTATGTAGTGAGGATTTGAATATCTTTTAATGTTAGGCATTGATGCATTTCAAGATAGGTGTAAAAAGATTGGGACCCTTGACCTTTACGTTTGTAAAAAACCCCTCAACTTTTTCCTCTGAAAACCAGGATGACACTGTATATTCTATGCATGTAAGAGTTATCATTAAAGTTGGATGGTATATCCCAGTGGAGTTTCTGAGTTGTAAAGTGCAATAGACATGCAAAGATTTGAGTGTGGCTTAGTTAAATTTTATCTCCTAAACCATATAAGTCATTTTTTCTTTCATATTGAATCTTTTTGTTTTTAGTCAAGCTGAGTTAATCTTGTTTTCTAGATTTTAATTTTGTGTCAGTGAGCAATCCATGAAGTGCCAACATGGGAAAGAAACGAACAAAGGGGAAAAGTATTCCAGTTAAGGCTTCCTCTGAATCTGCAGGTATATTTTACCATTTGTTGTTAAAGCCTGTTACTATACATCAATGAATTTTCTGTTAAATTTATTTTTATGTGTACTATGTAAGTTGGAGTTTCTCTGTGTCTCTGCAACCACTCTCAAATAACCATTCAGAGACTTATTAAGTATAAATGTTCAGCCAATAGCTCAGGCTTGTTACTAGCTAACTCTTAGCTGAGGACTGAACCCAGGGCCTTGCGCTTTCTAGGCAAGCGCTCTACCACTGAGCTAAATAAATCCCCAACCCATTACTAGCTAATTCTTCCATTTCAGATTAACCCATATTTCTTATCTATGCACTGTCATGTGACTCAATAACATTTTTTCAATATGACAAGTTCATCTCCTCTCTACGTCTCCTCCCAATTCTGAGAGAGTCCTCCTCTCCTTCACACTCTCTTTTTTTTGGTAAGTCCCTCCTAACCTCTACCTGTCCAGCTATTGGCCAGTCAGCTTCTTTATTAACCCAATCACAGTGACACATATTCACAGGGTGTAAAGGAACATTCCACAGTACTGGGTGCTTTTCCTTGTATGTCTATCAGCACGTGTGCATGCAGTGCTCACTGAGGCCGGAAGAGGGCATCATATTCCCTGTATTAGATGGTTGTGAGCCACTATGTAGGCTCTAGGACTCAAACCCAGACCTCTTAGAAGAGTAGCCATTGCTCTTAACTGCTGAATTGTCTCTCCAGCCCCCTCAATGATGTGTAAGTCATGTATCTATTGTTATGTAGTCAGGGTTTTACTATTTATTTTTAAATATTTATTTTTACTGTATGTACTTCCCACTTGTATGTCTGTGCACCATGTGCATGCAGTGCTTGTAAAGGCCAGGAGAGGGTATCAGAGCCTCTGGAATTGTAGCTAGTGGTGGTTGTTGGCTGCCATGTGGGGGCTGGGATTGGAATCACAGGTCCTTTGGAAGAGCACCTGGTACTCTGAACCACTGAGCCTGCTTTCCAGCCTTATTTATTTATTTTTTTAAATATGTAATTTTATGTGAATGGGTCTTTTTATTGCATGTATGCTTTGTGCACCACATCTGGAGAATGCCTGTGGAAGTCAAAAGAAAGTATTGGATCCTTGGAAGCTAGAGTTAGACATGTTTGTGAGCCACCATGTAGGTGCTAGGATTGGAACCACAGTTCTAGAAGAGCAGCCAGTGCTCTTAACCATTGAACCATCTCTCCAGCCCTTTTCTTTTAAGACACAGTCTCACTATGTAGCTCTGACTGGTCTTGAACTCACCGAGGTCTGCCTGCCCTTGCCTCCCAGGTGCTAAGATTAATGCATGCACAACCAAACCCAACTTCGATTTTCCTATTATTGTATGTGTGTGTGGAGGGGTAGTTAGTGCCTCTGCCTAGTATGGATGTGGAGGTTAGAGGACAACTTTGAGGAATAGCTCCTCTCCTGCCACTGGGTTTTGAGGATCGAACTCAGGTCATCAGTCTTGCACATCAGGCTGGCCCTATTTTAATATTTGTTGTATGTGTCATTTGCCTTCTTTACTCATCTTTTTAAATTATTATATTCTGTTAATGGATATTTTGCTGGCATGTATGTTATCATCATGATATCTTATTGATATAAAAGACCATGACTGAATATGTTATAATTCATTTAGCTATTCCTTTATTGTTACAGATGTAGAACTCTTTTTAACTTCTGGTGTTATCAGTGGAACAATAATGGTCCCTAATAGCATAATAAAATGTCTATTTTCTTGAACATTTGCCAGTTTTGGACAGTATCAATTGAAAAACTCTTTGCTTATTTGATGTTTTGAAGGATTGTTCTTCTCCCCTCCCCCTAATTTCTACTTCTTTACTGGGATACGGTGGTTTTTCTCCATGACCTTATTTGCATCTGTGTTAACTTCTTGATGTGTTCACTGGACAGGAAGCCAGTTGTGCTACTTGATTTGTTTCTGAGGCTCTAGTTTCCATCAAACAACTCAAACCCTTCATTCCAAAGCCCTTTATTCACTTGTCCCTAACCTGATTTCCAGTCTCAAATCTGGCTGTCATTTTTCTACAGTGTATGACTCCGCCATTTAGGGAGTTAGCACACTTATTTTTTTAAACACTTTTACATGCCAATTAGTCTTTTTAGTTAACATTTATTTATTTATTTATTCATCCATCCATTTATTTATTTATTTATTTGTTTATTTATTTATTTGAGATGGGGTCTTTTTATATAGTTTTTGCTGGCCTGGAACTCCACGTATAGAGTAGGCTGACCTAAACTCAATGCTGGAATTAAAAGGTATGCACCATCAGCCTGGTTGCCTTTCACTATTTGAGGATAGTTTTCAGTGTGAGGTATGAGGTAAAAAGACTTGATTTCAAATTCTAGTGTAGTCATCTAGAGTTATTTGCTCTTACTTAGTTTTCTCATTTGTCATTAGGAATAGTAGTGTCTTCCTTCTAGGTAATTATGAGGATTAAATGAGATGAATATATATAAAACAGTTTATAGGATATGTTTAATCAGTATCAGAGACTTTGATTACTGTAAATATCTTTTAGTACTTTGTCTCATCTACCTCTTGAAATTTTTGTGTCATTAGACTTTTCTTCTGTGTCGGATAGTCGGTTGAGAAATTCTTATGCATTACCTTAGTTTCTGCTCCTGATGGAATGAGCTGCCCAAGAAGGAAGAGGTGTGGCTTGGTTACATTTAGGTTCTCTGGGAACTAACATAGTGTCTGGCCTGTAATGGGTATGTTACGGAATGAGTGAAGAACATCTTTCCTTTCCTTCAAAGGTTAACAAAGTAGATATATGATAGATATGATAACAGGCCTTTCTTAGTGAAAGTGGCTAGATAAGTGGAAATGACTTTGTAGATGTGATTATATTTAGGACATCACAACAAAATTTCTGTTCTTGAGAGATGGCTCTTATGAGTGCGTGCTGTGCAGTCATAAGGACTGGAGTTTGGATTATAGCACCTCCATAACAAGCCAGGTCTCCCACAAATGTTCCAAGAGATCAACACTCTCCTGGCCTCTGGGCTAGCTCTTCATGTACACCCTCCCATACACATTCACACATATTCACGGAAATAAATCTTAAAAAAATGAATTTCAAATTTGTGAAAACTTTCTCAGAAGAGTTTGAGTGTAGCTCAGTGGTAGTGTTTGTCCAATGTGTGAGGCCCCAACCTCTCCCCTGTACCACAGAGGGAACCAGGAAATAGGAAAGTGCTGCTCATCCTACTGACATGGTAGTTTCCTTGGGACCAGTGTTTTTGAGGGCCTGTAGCTCAGTTGATAGAGCCCTACCCTGACTTAGCACCGCTACCACCACTCATCACCACTCACAGGTGTCTTTCTCATGTAATCTTGTAACATCAAATGTCAGTCGGGATGATGAGTGTTCTGACAGTCTGAAAGCTCATTTGCAGAGGAAATTTAATGCTGAAATCTGTATACATTCAACATTAACAATAAAAAGCCAAGTTTGATCTCGTGTATTGTTCTTCCCACCCCTTTTTTTAATAGAACCAATGTGTAGACACCTTAGAAAAGGGTTGGAACAAGGTAATTTGAAAAAAGCTTTAGTGAATGTGGAATGGAATATCTGCCAAGACTGTAAGACTGACAATAAAGTGAAAGATAAACCTGAGGATGAAGCAGAAGACCCTTCAGTTTGGCTGTGTCTTAAATGTGGCCATCAGGTATGTTTGAATTTTAATAAACATGAGATTTTAGAAAGCTCTGAGTTGGCTTTAGTAAGTCTTATGTAAAAACAGTTTGTCTGGCCAGTGGCAGCGGGTATGGGTCATGTTCTCTGGCCAGCTGATTCTGAGACTAAATGTTTTGTATGTTGGTATTTTGCAGGGTTCTTTTAGGTACCTGGTTGTAACAGTGAGGGAGTAGGGATAGGCAGAGAGAGATGAGGAGACGGCTGCAGCAGAGCATAGTCCCCTGCAGAGGGACGCTGGTCCTTGGGATGTGCCCTGAGTAGAGGAAAGGGCTAGGCCTTTGTGCCCATGCAGAACAGGCCCTTTTCCTGGAGAGAAATTATAATCTTCAACAAGGCAGCTCTGTAGTCAGACCTTTTTGTCGGGACCGCTGGCTCCCCATTAAGGACACAGAGACCTGGCTTTTGCTCCATTTTTTAAAATAAAAATACTTTTAACATAAAAACCAAATATTTTAAGATTTATTTATTTTTATTTTATTTTTTAAAACATTTATTTATTATGTATATAGTGTTCTGCCTGCATGTATGCCTGCAGGACAGAAGAGGGTACCAGATGCCATTGCTGGGAATTGATCTCAGGAACTCTGGAAGAGCAGCCAAGTCTCTTAACCTCTGAGCTCTCTCTCCAGCCCCCTAAGATTTGTTTTTAATTAAGTGTATTGTGTGTGTCTGTGGTAGGTATGTGCACCTGAATGCAGGTGTTCATGGAGGCCAGAAGAGGTTGTCACAACCCTTGGAACTAGGATTACAGTGATTGTGAGCCACCTGATGTTCTGGGTCTGAACTGGAAAAGCAATATGTACTCTTTGCAGCTGAGCTATATCAAGCCTACCCTCCATTATTAAAAAGTTGAAAATTATACAGAAATAATTACAGATTCAAATGTAATTACACTCCTAAAAATTAGTACACATATTCTTACACATTTTGCCCAATTTTTCCCAGTGGTAATATTTTATAAAATTTATGTGATACCATAGCTAAAATTTTGACAATGATAAAATTCATCAACTTTGATTTCCAGTCTTAGTTCTAGGTGTGTGTGGGTGTCTGTGTGGTATGCCGCAATTCTTTCATTGGTATAGATTCCATATCCACAGTTAGAGTACAGATAGTTTCAGTATCATATGGGTGTTGTATGGCCCTTGTCAGTCATTTCCACAGTCCCACTGGCAGCCTTTTCAAAGCCCCAAAATTCTGGAAATTTTGTATGGAGAGGATATAGTTTTTTCTTATAAATGGATAAGCTTAGGCGGCTAGTGGAGGTGGCTTTTGAAGCAGGGTCCGCGGGTGGGGTTTGTTCAGGTGGCAGTGATGGTAAGGATTCCAAGACTAAAGGAATAACATGAACCAAATTCTACAGTTGTGAAAGTACTGAGTATATTTTAGCCAAATAAGAGAACACGGGAGTTAACTGGGAAGGAAGGGTGGGGAGGTGTTGTTCAGGAGTTTAAGAACAACTCATTTTCGTGTTGAACAGTACAGAAAAAAGACTATTCTTTTAGGAACATTAAGCTGAAAGATAAGCATGTGATGGAAGAAGCTGAAGAGAACCTTTTTAGTGGCTCTTCTGGAGCCCAAAGCAGATCTGATTTATGTGGGTTCAAGTGGAGTGGATGTGGGTGGGTGTGGTGAGTATGGTGGGGACAGAAGCAGAGACTTGTTGCACAAGGCAGATGTACTACCACTGTGTTCACAGGGCTTAATGCAGACAGGAAAGTACAAGTAGTTGTAAAGGAAGAGTAATTTTAATGCTAAAGTGTACTTTTCCTTGAATATCCTCAGTTGCCTATGGATATTTGAGTTTCACAAAAAATCAGACTCTGTAGAGTCTACTTTTTTTTTAAAACATGTTTATTTATTTTGTATATGTATGTGGGGGGGGGGGGGTGAGGGAAGGATGGATCATGTCCCAGGGTACAAGTGCAGGTCAGAGGTCAGCTGGAAGGAATAAGTATTCTCCTCCCAGTAGGTCCTGGGGAATCACATTCAGGGTTTGAACCATCTTCACTAGCGCCTAACACTTTATTGTTAAAAGTGTAAAATGACAAAAGTTCTTGAAGTGCTTCTATATTCCCTATGGGTTATAAATTAATTTGGTGAGTTCTGTGGCTTTGATTCTTATGATTTTTGCTCCCTAGGGCTGTGGCAGAGATTCTCAGGAGCAGCATGCCTTGAAGCACTACTCGACACCAAGATCGGAGCCTCACTATCTGGTGCTAAGTTTGGACAATTGGAGCGTCTGGTGAGCGTCAACTCCTGGGCTCACTGACTAGCGGTTACTCAAAATACTAGAGAATGAAACTGTTGGGAAATATTTAAAAGCAAGAAAAGTAAACTCACATTCATTTGTCTTACAGTACTGCACAAACACAAAAACAAGTATATAGAAGACACTTCTTTCTTTTTCTTGTGGTGATCTTTTTAGTTTAAAGATAGGGGCAGCAAGAACAAATTTCAAATAAATGAGAATACAGTAAAAGGATAATTAATTTCCACAAAATTATTGTTAGGCTATTACATTGTGTCTCCTAAATTGTGACATTATTAAAACATTTTTATTTCATTAAAAACCATCTTTACATCATATATTCACTGACTATCATCTGTCACTTGGAAAATTCGGTTTTGTTGGCATAAGTCTATAGTTTAAATAATGTATAAAAGACTGTGTATAGTGTAGTGCATGAGTGTGCATATTGCTTATGTAGAGGCCATAATGGTGTCTTTCTCTATCGCTCACCACCTTACAGCCTTGAGACAGTCCTTCTCATTGAAGGGGAAGGTTGTTGGTTTTCCTGTTTGTTTGTAACTGGAGTTACAGGCAAATGCAGGCATACTGGGAGTCAAACCCAGATCCTCACGCTGTGTAGTCAGTGCTCTTATACACTGAGCCATCTCTCCAGACCAGAAAAGACTTTACCGACTGAGAGTGTAATTCAGCTGCAGAGCACTTGCTTCGCATACTCGAAACCTTGTGCTCCATTCCTAGAACCTCATATGGAGAAAAGAAAAGACAAAAAACACCCTTTGATTTTAATGATGTACCTTGAATTTGGAATTTCCATGATAGTTACATGTAGTGTAATTATAGTGAATTTTATTAATAAATAGAACACATTTTTAAGATTGTTTTTTGTTTTTTTTTTGTTTTGTTTTGTTTTTCGAGACAGGGTTTCTCTGTGTAGCTTTGTGCCTTTCCTGGAACTCACTTGGTAGCCCAGGCTGGCCTCGAACTCACAGAGATCCGCTTGCCTCTGCCTCCCAAGTGCTGGGATAAAGGTGTGCGCCACCACCGCCCAGCTGTTTTTTTTTTTGAGACAGGGTTTCTTGGTGTAGTTTTGGCGCCTGTCCTGGATCTCGCTCTGTAGACCAGGCTGGCCTTGAACTCACAGAGATCCGCTTGCCTCTGCCTCCCGAGTGCTGGGACTAAAGCTGTGTGCCACCACTGCCCAGCTCTCTCTGCATTTCTTAGATCATTATGTTCATGATGTGTCTGTGTTATATGCGTATGTGCACATGTGTGAGCACTCTGGTGCAGGCCCAGGCTGGCCACAGTGCATGTGGAGCACAGAGGACAACTTTTATCCACTGAGCCATTGCCATCCCTACTTTCCTTATTTTTAGTAGAATACTCTGACAGTTATACATCTTTGGTTCTCCAGAGTAAATGACTTTGTCTCCTCTTACAGGTGTTACAAGTGTGATGAGGAGGTCAAATACTGTAGTTCAAACCGATTGGGCCAAGTGGTTGATTATGTTAGGAGACAAGCTGGTACTACAGCTCCAAAGCCAGGTAAAACAGTTGGTTTCCTATAGATACAGCAATGGAGATTTGCGTAGCTGCTTTTATTTACACACTCATTCATTCCTTTTTTTTTAAAAGACAGGGTCTCTCTTTGTATTCCTGGCTATTCTGGAATTTTCTATGTAGACCAGGCTGGCCTTGAACTCAGAGAAATCCTCTTGTCTCTGCCCTTTCAAGTGGTGGAATTAAAGATGTACACCAGCAACCCAGCCATTCATTTACTTTTTGAGATCACATCTTTCCGTGGTAAGGTTGGCCTTGAGTTTGTGAGTCACCTGTCTCAGCCTTCTTTTTACTGGGATTACAGGTGTATGACCCCACACCCAGTTAATTTGTTACCTCTAGTATTATATATAATATAGCAGGTGATATTAGCTGTTTTAAACTGGGATGCATTTTAAACTGAGAAGCTATTTTTGGTGTTACAATTAAATAGTATGTGAGAAATGATCTAGTCATATGTGATTGAAGGACCTGGACTAAGGGTCATTGAAGGTCAAAGGAAGTAGGCACTGCTGTCATAACTCTGGCTCAGAACTTACTATAGACCATGTATGAGAGAGAGAGAGAGAGAGAGAGAGAGAGAGAGAGAGAGAGAGAGAGAGAGAGAGAGAGAGAGATGGAATCATAAGGATTTTCTTTTTGTTTTCTATTTTTCTTCTACTGAAAGTAGTTTTTTTATCCAATATATTCTGATTACAGTTTCCCCTCTCCTAATCCCTAGCCCCTCTAAGATTCTCTTCACATCTCCTCCCATCCAAATCTGCACCCTTTCTCTCTTTAGAAAACAAACAAATCTAAATAATTATAATAAAATAAGGTAAAACAAAAACAAATTGGAAAAGGACAAAACAAACATAAGAAAAACATCCAAAGGAAAATCACAAGAAACACATATAGATGCAGAAACACACATATTCACATACATAGAAATCTCATAAAACCCACAAAACTAGAAATCATAATAGATACTCAAAGGACCAGTAAGGGGAAAAAACAAGCCCTGATAAAGCATTAGGAAACAAAGAACCTCCCCAATGCTGTGGAATTTGTTTTGTGTTGGTCATGCACTGCTGACATGGGGCTTGCTTCTAAGAGTGGTTGGCCTGCCTAGTGAGGCTGATTTTTCATTTTTGAGTGGTTATTGATTGGAGATAGCTTCTGGGTTAGGGATGGGGTCATGCGTCTATTTCCACTCTCAGTACTGGGACCCCATGTGGCACAGACCCCTGCAAGCCCTGTGCTCCGGAGACCCTGTCAGGTCTGGTCCCTTTGGATCCCAGGTAGAACGTGTTTCTAGGTATTGGGAGTTGACACAAAGGAATAGGGATGGCCTGAAAGGGGGTGGTGCTGAGGGGGTCCATAGGAGGAAGGAAAGCTGAGTGTGCTAGAAGTCTGTGTAGTCCTCTGGGAATGGGCCTGGAGAGGAAGGAGAGGCCAGAGCAGATTGTTTGCTACAAGCTGGGGAGAAGACTGGGAACTGGAGTTGGAAGACAGGAGGGAGAGTAAAGGAAACATCCTGATCCCTGCCTGTCTGGGCCGTTCACTTTCCAGGAAGTGCTTCCTGTGTTACCAGGCTGAGACAAAGGGATGAAGTGTGGGAGGGAGGCTGTAGAAGATCTGCCTGGAGCCCTGGGAATGGGGGAAGAGAGGAAGAGGCCACCGAGATGGTCTGCTACAAAACTGGGGATAAGATTAGGGGACTGAAATTGGAGGGTAGGAAGGACAGTAAAGATTGCCTACCTCATTTTTTGACCCATGTGGGAAACAAGTTTCCAGGGAATGCCTATACACTTAACTATACTGTAATTAGTTGTAGCTAGAGTTTTTCTGGTCCTGCCTGGCCCACAGTCAGGACAAATCTCTGTCACCCGCCAGTCCTGCAACAGCTCAGACCCAACCAAGTAAACACAGAGACTTATATTGCTTACAAACTGTATGGCCGTGGCAGGCTTCTTGCTAACTGTTCTTATAGCTTAAATTAATCCATTTCCATAAATCTATACCTTGCCACGTGGCTCGTGGCTTACCGGCGTCTTCACATGCTGCTTGTCATGGCGGCGGCTGGCAGTGTCTCTTCCGCCTTCCTGTTCTTTTTTTTCTCCTCTCTGTTAGTCCCACCTATACTTCCTGTCTAGCCACTGGCCAATCAGTGTTTTATTTATTGACCAATCAGAGCAATTTGACATACAGACCATCCCACAACAATTAGTGGTATATTTTGTAACAGAAAAATTTCAGTCTATTTGTTAAGTAAAACAAACACAAACACACATTTGTTTTTAGACAGACTCTGGTCTCTTGTACCCTGGCTAGTCTGGAACTTACCTAGGCTCACCTGCCTCTGCCTCCCAAGTGCTGGGATTAAAGGTGTGTGTCACCATGTTGGGCTAGAGGTAGGGTCTTCTGTGGCCCTTACTGACCTTACATGTAGTCAAGGATGACACTAAGCTTTGCATCCTTCTGTCTTCTCTTCTCAAGTGCTAGGCTTACAGACATGCACCGCCACTCTTGGGTTTTATGAGGTGCTAGAAATCAAACCTGGGGCTTGGGGGTTTAGCTCAATGGTAGAGTGTTTGCCTAGCAAGCACAAGGCCCTGGGTTCTGTCCTCAGCTCTGGAAAAAAAAAAGAAGAAGAAGAAAAAAAAAGAAATCAAACCCTAGGCTTCATGTATGCTAGGCAGCAGGTACCCTTCTAACTTACATCCCTAGCTCCCTTTGTGGCATTTTCTAACAGTCAGGTTCTGAGACACTTCCTGAGAAGTAAATAAATCGTCATGGTGTACATCATTTGTTTTAAGTTTTTGTGTTGACAAATATCTTTTTAAAGCTAGATTTGCTTATTTATGTCAGAATTGAATTTTGGTTAGTAGAATTCATTTAAACATATGCTTACATTCTTATTTTGTGTTCTAATTCTACATGGTAATATATATATATTCATGTATAAAGAATATTTATGTAATACAGAGATGATTTTATACCAAAGCATAAGCTGCTTTTACACTTGTCAATCTTGTTTATATCATTAATTCTGAATGTTTGTCACTTCTGTGAGTTTACCACTACTTATTAAATATCAGTCTAATCGATGCCAGTAATCGATACTAGTTAAAATAAAAAAATTCTAGTACAATATTCTCAATGAAACGTTACATTTGGCATGGGCATATTCTATACTTTGCCAAATCTTCTTTTTCTCCTTTTTAAAGCAGAGAAAGATAATGGACACATTGAACTTGAAAATAAAAAATTAGAAAAAGAAAGTAAAAATGAACAAGAGAGAGAGAAATCGGAAAACATGGCTAAAGAAAATATTCCCATGGACTCTGCTTCCCAGATAACTGTGAAAGGACTCAGTAATTTGGGAAATACTTGTTTCTTCAATGCTGTCATGCAGGTGACAAAGTTATATTCTTCCCACAGGTTCTGAAACTTAGAGTTGAGTTGTATCCTCCCTGTGTAAATTCCTGTATATTCAAACAAGTGTTTATTGCATGTACCAAAACACTGGTAAGCACTGGTAATCGTGGAGTTTTAAGCAGTCATGGCCCCTGCCTTCATGAGGCAAGAGTTTGAATCAGAGAAACATGGGTTGGCCCGGAGCAGAAAGAAATGCATAGTCGGAATGATAGCAAGTGGTGGTGAGAATTATTGTTGGGATGTGAGAACGGGCACTTCCGTCCCAGTCATGGAGAAGAAATATGTGCCCTCAAACCTGATTCCATGAGCCACGGAGAGTGGGGAGAAGAGCATGTATTACTGTAATGATTCCTCTCCTGGGTAGAGAGGTAATGAAGAGTCAGTGTTGGTTGTGGTTTTCTGTTTGGGCAGAAGAAATACTTAAGTGTTTGAATGACTTGATTATGTAATTAACTGCCCTTTGTTTTCATCCTGTATTGCAGAATTTGTCACAAACACCAGTGCTTAGAGAACTACTGAAAGAAGTGAAAATGTCTGGAACAATTGTAAAAATAGAGCCACCTGATCTGGCACTAACAGTATGTATTTGATCCAATTTAACTTTATTATTTTTATTTTTGAGGCAGGGTCTCCCTTTGTAGCTCTGTTCTGGAATTCATTATGTAGACCATGCTGGCCTTGAACTCACAGAGATCCACCTGCCTATGCCTCCTCAGTGCTGGGGATAAAAGCATTCACCATCACACCCATTTCTTACTCATTTTAAGAAAGGTTCTTGCTATATAGCCCTGGCTGGCCTGACAGTCTATATCCCAGTCTGACCTCAAATCTTGGCAGGCCTTCTGTCTTATCCTTCCAAGTTCTGAGATTGGAGTTGTATGCCACTATGCTAAGCTAGATTTTTTTTTTTACACGAATTGACCCAGGAAGGTGTCTCTGTGGTCAAAGTTTCTTGCTGCCAAGCCTGATGATCTGAGTCCAATCCTTAGGACTGACATGGTGGAAGATGAGAACTCATTCCCCAGATTTTTTTCCTGATTTCCACACTTGCCACAAAATATCATGTATACCTATTTCTATACACAAAATAAACACCTGTTAAAAAATAAATAAATATTGTTTTATAAGTATCTTCTTGGTAAATATCTATATTCCAAGTTGTTTTAAGGAATTAAAACTCATCTCTCTGCCCTTTTTCTTTGGTTTATTTCAGATAAACAATTTAGAACTAATAGCTGTTACAAGGACCTTATGTTTGCTTGCTATGAGCATGCCATGTTTTCTTGTTTGTTTGTTTTGTGTGTGTGTTCTACCTCTGTAGATGTAACCAACTGTCTTATTAAATAAGAAACACAGAACCAATGTAAAGAGAAAGCCAAGAGGTCAGAGCTCAGAGCTAAAACCTTACCCTTGCTCCTGAGGTGCTCCTACCTCTCCAAAAGAGAGCTACTTCCTGTGTGTTTGTTTTTAATATAGTCTTTCTGTTCTGCCTTCTTATTGGTTGTAAACCCAAACACATGACTGCCTCATCACTGCCTGTAAGTACAGCCCTCCAGGTCTTAATGGCGTATGTCGACAATGCTGGCTGTATCCCTGAACACACAGAGATCTACCTAGCTCTGTCTACCAAGCGCTGGGATTAAAGGCGTGTGCCACCACCGCCACGCTCTTGCTATGGCTCTAATATCTCTGACCGCTGGGCAACTTTATTTATTAACATACAATTAAAATCACATTTCAGTACAAATAAAATACCACCATATTCCCCCTTTTCTATTTTAATAAAAAGAAAAAAAGCAAAAGGTTATAACTAACATGAGAAAAACTATATACAAAAGTACAATAACTGTATACAAGTAACAAATACCTAAACATTGTCTAGTCCATTTGTATTTGACAAATTCAGAGTAAATAATTTCATTATCTAGCCTATTTTGGTAAGTCCAAAATGTATCTAATTCACTTTCTATCCTAATTAATCTTCAACTATAACTAACTAACCTTCAACTATAACTAACTAATCTTCAACTCCCTCAGAGACCCAAGAAGGAAACAATATTAGCTAACAAAAATAAAAACAGGAAGTGCATGCAAGCAACTTCCAAAAAATTTGTGAGTTGACAGAAACAACCAGCTGTCTGAACAGTCACCTGAGGTTTCTCCGCAGTGTTGGGGCATCATCTTCAGCCTATAGGCTTAGCGTATCTGACAGACTCATTTGTGAAGTAGGTTGTACACAAGGTCAACAGTTCAACCTCACATTGGGTGAGAGCAGTCCACGTACCAGAAACACCTGAATTCCACTAGTGTCATGTCATGATTCAGGATTTTAAATTCTGGAAAGTGTTGACGGTTTTTTAATTCAGCTGTCCTTTCTTCTTGGCTGTGTATATATGGCTTCATCTCAGCATCCCCTTCTTCTCCACATCCCTCTATTAAATGCCAGTCTACTATTGAGAGGCATGAGCTTTCAGCTGCTGTTCCATTGCACAACAGAAGCCATCGGCCCACTGCCTGTTCAGCTGCCTTCGAAGAAAAGGGCACTGTACCTTTTCTGGATTGCGAAGGCCACTTCAGGGATGGTGCCATATTGTCCTGGCCTCAGAAGATGCCTTTTAAAGCCATAACCACACTTGTTTTGGCAACAATCAGTAGTCCTTTGTTTTGTGTCCTGTCTGTCCATTTTGTCCTGTTGATTCGAGGATACTTTTGTTGTCCAGTGGCTAACTTTTGCCACAATGAAAGTTAACTCCATATGCAGTTTCTTCAATGCCCATATTTTCTTTGAAGTAGATTGGTACTGCCAGGAGCCGACACGTCTCAAAAAAGAAAAAATTTTAAGTTATTAAAACATTTTAAATGCCATATTCTGTAGATCTTTGCAGGGTTTGAAGATGACCTGTCTATCTAAAATATATCTGCTCAATTTTTAAAACATATCTAATATGACTACAAGTTCTATTGTAATGTCTAACTACTAACTTTCATTTCTTTATATTCTAATAGTTGGTAATAATAACATTCAAGGATCAGAAAATTGCATTACATTGTTAAATGAATGGTATAAATACAATCAGAAATATACATATAGCATTTTCTAACAATATCAATTTCAAATTGGTATACAATATGAAACAATCCAATCCAATGTAAAGTATTTAAAACTAGTAATTGTCTTTTTCTTTTCTTTCTTTTTTTTTTAAACAAGAACCTTAAATCTAATCTCCTTTGCTTAGCCTTTTTCCTAACCCTTGACAACAACTTGTAACCAACCCCCCTAAACAATGAAAATTAACCCAGACCCAAAACCCATTAAAAAGACCAAAAAACCACCCGCCCCACACCACCTCTTTGGGAATGTGGGCATCGTATTCTTAAAATTGCTTCCTGCTGGGTATGGGCGAAGTTATCTTTATCCTGAAAGAAAAATTTTAGGTTAATTGTCAAATTCTAGGAAAGGTAACTATATCCTTCATTATTATCCAGTCTGTGTATAATGCCAAAGTTCAGGGTTTACCTCAAGTCCTTATTCAAGTAGTCTTTGAGACTGGATCATCTCAGCTAGTCATCTCAAAATTGCTCTGAGCACCTTGTAGTTCAAAGTTGATCTGTAGATGATGTTTGTCAGCTTAATGATATTATTATTGTCCATGTGAAATTGTTGTTGTTGTGGGGCCCCATCTTCTTCCTGGAGACTTCAGTTGATGTTAGGCCTGGCCGTGATTTCCTGCAGAAAACTGATAAGAGACTCGAACACAAAGACATATATATGTAGCTAATTGAAGCCTTTTTTTCTAGAATTAGTTAGTACTCTATATGACCATTCATATCTTAATAAAGTTTAAAATGTATCTCTCTCTATATATATATATTAATCTTGTAAATTTTGATATAAAATTCATACTTTAAGAAAAGTTTAAAGAATCAGAATAGAGTCAAAGAGTTGAGATTAGTAATAGAATAGTCCCTTAATTAATTTGGCTTTTGTCCTGTCCCATAGCAGAAGATGGCTCTTTGATTCTGGCATGAAACAGGGGGTTTGCATTTTCCTTTTAACAACATGCTTGAGTTTAAAGAAGGAGAGAGCCATTCTCCAACTCCAAAGTCAGCTTTAAATTTTAATTGAACTGGGACTATTAGAAGACCAATAGTGTTAAATCGTTAGAGAAAAGCAGAAACAAACATTTAGGAAGACATAAAATTTTTTAGGTAATATATACCCATATGCCGTTTCACTCTGTTTCCTGGGATAGATGATTTGTCCCTTTTCTTCAGTTGTCTCATTTGTCCAGTGTTCTTCAGATTCTTTAACCTTCATTCTCTTAAAAGACAAAAACAAAAACCTTTTCCCAAGACTAATTTTGGGGATGTTCCTTTTTGGCAAGTTATTATCTGATTAAATGAAAAAGCATGTGTTACTGGTACAAGTTAGTTTAAATTGGATGTTCATGCTGGTTGATGAACTATCACCTCCTCTAATAAGAGGTTTCTCTTGTTCAAATCGAACCTTTATCAATTTTGATGGTACCCACAGCTTATCTTCTCATGTAGAAACAAAAGCACAACCCTGTCCCCATCGTAATACATACCCTGGTTTCCATTCTGAGGTCAGCACATCCTTAAAGTATATAGGCTGATTTAATTCTGTAGTTTTTTTTTCTATTATCCAATGTCTCTCTGCAGCTGTTGTTCCTTTCTCATTGGCACTGAGAAAATTCAAAGTTAATAGAGCATTATGCAGTCTATTTCTGGGGGTTTTTGTTACCTCTTTCTGTTTATTTAGCATATCCTTTAGAGTTCTGTTTGATCTTTCTTTTTTTTTAAAAAACGATTTATTTATTATGTATACAGCATGTATGACTGCAGGTCAGAAGAGGGCATCAGGTTTCATTGCAGATGGTTGTGAGCCACCATGTGGTTGCTGGGAATTGAACTCAGGACCTCTGGAAGAGTAGTCGGTGCTGTTAACCTCTGAGCCATCTCTCCAGCCCCTGTTTGATCTTTCTATAACTGCTTGACCTGTAGGAGTATGTGGTATACCTGTAATATCCTTTATATTATAATAAGCAAAAAACGGTTTCATTTTAACAGAGACATATGCTGGAGCATTGTCAGTTTTAATTTGCGCAGGTATACCCATGATGGCCATAACTTCTAGCAAATGAGTGATTACAGAATCAGCTTTTTCAGAACTCAAAGCAGTTGCCCATTGAAATCCTGAATAAGTATCGATGGTATGGTGTACATATTTCAATTTTCCAAATTCTGCAAAGTGAAACACGTCCATCTGCCAGATTTCATTCCTCTGAGTACCCTTTGGGTTACATCCTGCTGGTAATGGCGTTTGATTGTAGAAGGAACAAGTAGGACATTTCTTTACTATTTCTTTGGCTTGTTGCCAGGTTATGGAAAATCCTTTTTTAAACCTTTACTATTGACATGATGTTTTGGGTTTTTTTTATGAAATTCTGAGGCCTCTAGCACATTTCCTATCAATAATTTATCAATCTCATCATTGCCTTGTGCTAGAGGGCCTGGCAGACCAGTATGGGATCGGATGTGAGTTATATATCAAGGATGATGCCTTTTCCTGATTGTATCTTGTAATTGAATAAATAGTGAAGTTAATTCTGAAGCATCAGGGATAAATTCTGCAGTCTCAATATGTAATACTACTCTTTCAGCATAGTGAGAGTCAGTTACTATGTTGAGAGGTTCTGAAAAATCCATTAATACCAACAGAATAGCATACAATTCTGATTTTTGAACTGAATTATAAGGACTTTGTACCACTTTACTTAAATTTTCTGATTTGTAACCTGCCTTTCCTTGTTTGTTGGCATCTGTATAAAATGTATGAACTCCAGATATGGTTTTTTCCCTGTACAATTCGAGGCAAGATCCAATCAGCTCTCTTTATAAGATCAATTCTATCGCTTTTGGGATATTTGCTGTTAATTTCTCCCAAAAAATTACTGCAAGCTCTTTGACAAGGTTCACTTTCTGTCCATAATTTTTCAATGTCCTCCTTAGTTAAAGGTACAACAATTTCTGCTGGGTCTATTCCTGCTAATTGATGAAGTCTCAATTTTCCTTTCCAAATCAAGTCAGAGATTTTTTCCCCGTAACTTTTTAATTTTTTATTTGGTTTATTTGGTAAAAATATCCATTCCAATATAATATCTTCCCTTTGCATTAATATTTCAGTAGGAGAATGCCTAGAAGGTAAAATAACCAAAATGCAATCCAGCTGTGGATCAATACGATCCATGTGCCCTTCATGTACTTTCTTTTCTACCAAGACCAATTCTTTCTCAGTTTCAGGTGATAATTCTCTTGGACTATTTAAGTCCTTGTCACCTTCCAAGGTTTTGAACAAATTATTCAGGTCATCATTTTTTTACCCCAACAATAGTTTGTAGATGAGAAATATCTCCAAATAATCTTTGAAAGTCATTAAGAGTCTGTAGTCTGTCTCTCCTAATTTGCACCTTTTGGGGGTCTAATTTTTTGTAGCTCTATTTTATATCCTAAATAATTAGTAGAATCTCCTCTTTGTATCTTTTCAGGAACAATTTGTAATCCCCAGCAAGGCAAAATTTTCTCCTTCAAACATTCTTTCTAAAGTATCTGCATTTGAGTCAGCTAGTAAAATATCATCCATATAATGATAAATTATAGATTTAGGAAATTTTTTACATATCACTTCCAATGGCTGTTGTACAAAATATTGGCACAGAGTTGGGCTATTCAACATTCCCTGTGGGAGGACCCTCCATTGAAATCTTTTAACCGTTTGAGAATTATTATAAGTAGGCACTGTAAGAGCAAATCTTTCTCTGTCTTTTTCTTGTAAGTATATTGAAAAGAAACAGTCTTTTAAATCAATTACTATGAGAGGCCATCCTTTTGGTAACAGAGTAGGCAAAGGAATCCCAGATTGTATAGAGCCTATTTGCTGAATTACTTTGTTAATTGCTCTAAGGTCTGTTGCCATTCTCCATTTACCAGATTTCTTTTTAATAACAAACACAGGAGAATTCCAAGGGCTGGTTGATTCTTCAATATGCTGAGCATTTAACTGTTCTTCTACCAACTCTTCTAAAGCTTGGAGTTTCTCTGTTGTTAAGGGCCATTGCTGAACCCATGCAGGCTTGTCTGTTAACCATTTTAAAGGTAGAGCTGTTAGTGTCTTTGGAAGATCATCAATTGTTGTGCCCTGTTCTTGTAATATATGATAGCTGGTGACTACTCATTAGAACAGTATCTTCTAATATTTCTCTCAGAAACATGTGCTAGTTTATGATTTGTTTCTGAGATTGGGGGGATGTTAATCTGAGTATTCCATTGTTGCAACAAGTCTGGACCCCACATGTTCATAGCTATGTTAGCCACATATGGTTTTAATTTTCCTCTCTGTCCTTCTGGACCTGTACATTCGAGCCATCTTGTACTCTGTTTCACCTGAGATAATGTCCCAATTCCTAACAGTTAAATGTTTACCTCCTGAAGAGGCCAAGTTGGATGCCAAAATTCTGGAGCAATTATGATAACGTCCGCACCTGTGTCTACCAGACCAGACAACAAAACACCATTTATTTTTATTGTTAATTTTGTTCTTTGTTCATTAATAGAAATTTACCAAAAATTTTTCTTTGTTTTCTCCTGAATTTTCTATTCTCTCTGTTTCATCATCCTGACCAGCATGATTTATTCCAAAAGGCATTTGGTTATTTAATTGCTCTGAGCAGGGGTTTCCTCTACAGCTGCAGGAAAGGTTTGAACTGGATTTGCTATGGGGGCCTGCATGAAGCCCCTCTGGGAGTTTCCCGAAGACTGAGGCAAAGGATTACCCTGTCTGTCCTTGGTTGATCTACATTCCTTGGTCCAATATTTTCCCTTTCCACACCTGCATACTCCAGAAGGAAGGGGCATTCTGTTGCCATTGTTCTTTGAAGAAACATTGTTTCTAGGAATGACCTGTTTACAGTCCCTTTTCAAATGTCCTTGCTTTCCACATCCAAAACATCTAACATTCCTCAAACCTTTTGAAATTGCTTCTACCCACATATCATCATGCTCATGAGCCTCAACATTAATTGTTTCTCTAATCCAATCTTCCATAGGTGCAGATCTTGCCCTTAATGGCCTGATTATTCTTTTGCATGCTGCATTCGCATTCTCAAAGGCCAAAGATTCAATTATTATCTTACTAGCTTCTGAATCCGAGACCATTCTCTTTACTGCTGAAGCCAGTATTTGTAAAAAATCTGTGAAAGATTCTTTTGGGCCTTGCATCACCTTTGTAAATGACTCAGATTTTTTCCTGGTTCCCCAACTCTGTCCCATGCATTCAAGGCTGCCGTTCAACATAAAATTAGGGTTTGAACATCATATAAACATTGTGTTTGTACTGAAGCGTATTGGCCTTCTCCAAGAAGCTGATCCTGGCAAACTTGTATTCCTTTATCCCTCCATTGTTTTTTTGTGTTTTTAGCTTCATCTTTGAACCATGTTAAAAACTGAAGCCTCTGGCTGGGTTCAAGAACAGCTTGTGCCCGCTCCCGCCAGTCCTGTGGTACAATTCTATTATATGTAGACCAAGAGTTTAACATTTGCTTTACATATGGGGAATGCATGCCATAAGATACTATTGCCTCCTTAAACCTTTTTAAATCCAACATTTCAATTGGAGCCCAAATATTTTGTGTAGTCATTTGATCAGGTACCTGCTGTACAGTTACAGGATAAATTAAGGGTAATTGTGTGAAAACAGGCTTTCTTTCTGTAACCTTATGATCCAAACTTGAAACAACTTCACTGTTAATTTCTTCTGTCTGAATTTTTACAGGTTTAACAAGTTTTTCTAAAGCTGTCATCCTGGCACTTAAATTGACTATATTTTTAAATAGTAAAATGAGGATAAACATAGTAATAAACTGCATAATTCAATCAATATTAATCTTCTCATATAGTTGTTCCATTGTCAGACTGCCTAAAATTTCAAACAAAACCCATTCTTCCAATGTACACATAAAACCCATTTTTTTTAAATGTCGAAAAAATTTCTCTTTTAAATAGTTTCCTTTAAAATATCTGATATGTTATGACTTACCAAATCTGTGTAGAACAGTAGAAATCCGAGGGAATTTCAAAACAGCCACCTAGTGTCTGAGGTGTGAATCGAGAGAGAGAGAGAGAGAGAGAGAGAGAGAGAGAGAGAGAGAGAGAACACGAACACACAAGAAAGCGTAGCCGGCTAAAGCTTAACTCCAGCCACATGTTCCCTCTTGAGCCAAGTCAAGGCTTGGCTCTGGCTTCCTTAAGCTCCGACCACGTGCGTTGGCTTTACAGGCAGGGGCCCTGTTCGGCAGGGCAGGCCTGAGTTGTTTGTAGTACCGGCTTTTAGCAAGCAGGCTTTAAGCAAGCAGCTCACAGTTAGTCAAGCCTGAGGCCAAGCAGACCTGGGCCGGCCGCCCAGGCTAGGTAGCCAACTGCCCTTGCGGGAAACTGCACCTGCCTCCAAGCCAAGTGGTTTTTAATGGATTCTTGTCATGTTGGGCGCCAGATGTAGATGTAACCAACTATCTTATTAAATAAGAAACACAGAACCAATGTAAAGAGAAAGCCAAGAGGTCAGAGCTCAGAGCTAAAACCTTACCCTTACTCCTGCGGTGGTCCTACCTCTCCAAAGGAGACCTACTTCCTGTGTGTCTGTCTTTAATATAGTCCATTGTTCTGCCTTCTCATTGGTTGTAAACCCAAACACATGACTGCCTCATCACTGCCTGTAAGTACAGCTCTCCAGGTCTTAAAGGCGTATGTCTCCAATGCTGGCTGTATCCCTGAACACACAGAGATCTACCTAGCTCTTTCTACCAAGTGCTGGGATTAAAGGCATGCGCCGCCGCCGCCGCCGCCGCCGCCGCCGCCGCCGCCGCCGCCACCACGCTCTTGCTATGGCTCTAATAGCTCTGACCCCTGGGCAACTTTATTTATTAACATACAATGAAAATCACATTTCAGTACAAATAAAATACCTCCATCTTGGGAATGTTGACAATTGTGAAGCCCAGCCAGCACTGTTTTTTTTGACATTTTCACTGTGACTTCAGTGCTGTGCAGTCAAATAAATTTTACCTTCTCCAGTATTGTTAGATATATTTTGCCTCTGCTTTCTTAATTCTTAGGTAATAAATTCCTAGCCATTTAAAACTAAGATAGAGCTCAATTTTCCTTTAAAGAATGTTTATTATCATTTGTATGAGGTGTGTGTGTATGTGAGTGAGTGAGTTATGCTGTGGTATGCATGTGGAGGAGGTCAGAGGACAACTTCATGGAGTGGATTCTTTTTTTTTTTTTTAACTTTATTTATTTATGTATTTTTTAGGTATGAGAGAGTTTCAGATCCCATTATAGATGGTTCTGAGCTACCACGTGGTTGCTGGGAATTGAACTCAGGGCCTTTGGAAGATCAGCCAGTACTCTTAACCTCTAAGCTCTCTCTCCAGCCTTCCACCTTCACACAGGTTCTGTGGATTGAGCTCAGGATATCAGGCATGCCCAGCAAGTACTTCCACCACTGAGCCTTTCCCTGGCCCAGAGCTGAATTTTTTGAACAGAAAGTTTTTGATCTCTTGGTGTTTTTCAGATACTTACATTGGGCAGCTTGTTACATTTTGGGGAAGTAACTGATTCTAACGTTTGAGTAAAATAATTTTTATGCCTATTTTCAGGAACCTTTAGAAGTGAACCTTGAGCCTCCGGGTCCTCTTACTTTAGCCATGAGCCAGTTTCTTAATGAGATGCAAGAGAACAAAAAGCGAGTTGTGACGCCTAAGGAGCTCTTTTCTCAGGTCTGTAAAAAGTGAGTATCCACTTGATTGTGCTTTCAGTGCATCAGAAATATGCTGAGAAAAAAGTTAGACTGAGCATCAGAACCATCTGAACAAACACTGACTCCATTCCAGTTTAAAGCAGATCTAATTAAATCTGCCTCAGGTGTTCTTATAGCAGACACACGTTTTGAGAAAACTCTGACAATGTGACTTTGGATGTAATTCTAAGACTTTAATGTTAACTTTGTAAAGTAGCAGACTCATCATTGCTTTTTTTTCTGCAGAGCAACACGTTTTAAAGGGTACCAGCAACAAGACAGCCAGGAGCTACTTCGCTACTTACTGGATGGGATGAGAGCGGAAGAACACCAAGTTAGCATACTCTGAGAATCCTGTATTGTAATCTCATGGGCTCGCCTGCCTTTTCCTGCCAGTCACAGAGGCCACTGTGCTTTAAAACACTTACTTATCCCAGGTTTTCAGCCAATATGCTTCTTCATTAGAATAAGTGTTTATTTACTTCGTGCTGCAGCCAGACTGACGTTAGGGCTCTGTTACACTAGACTCCACCAGAGAGATGCACAACACTGGAAAGCATTTCTCCCAAAACAGTCCTTGTTGCAGCACATTCTTTCCCTGGTTTGGTTTAATACAAGTGCTGGATCTGGGAAACAGGTCACTTTACCAAGAGTCTGGGGATGGTTTTTATAGTTACAAACTTTTGTTAATTACCAGGCTATATGATGCTTTTGAAAGTATGAGTTTAATTAATTGCACTAGTAACAGGAGTAATAATTCCTTTAATTCTGCACTTACCCCAGGCACATCTCTGTTTCATATGAATCATCTTACCTAGTTCTTGCAACCATCCTATGAGGTAGATTATTTTCTTACCCCATGGGCTGGTGTATAGAGATGTTCCATGCATAGTTCAAGTCACTCAGTAATGACACAGCAGGACAGTAAGTGTTAGAGCTGGTTCTTGTAGCTGTGGTGTGGCCTTGCTAGCACTAAGTAAGCATCTCAGTGTCTTCCTGAGGTGGCAGCATGCTCTGAAAAGCAGTGTTGAATAGGTTGAAGATCTCGAAATGCTAAGAGCATACCTGTATTCAGAAGTTTGTTTTGTAGGCTTAATAGGCATAACTTTTCTTAGCTCCTTGAATTAATTTTGAAAATGTGATTATCTCAGTAAATTTGGGGAGCTACATCTCTATCCTTTCTTGAATTTATTACATATTTTCTAAGGAAAATAACTTTAAAATTTAATAGTATATATATATTCATTTTATTACTTTTAGAGAGTGAGTAAAGGAATTCTTAAAGCATTTGGTAATTCTACTGAAAAATTGGATGAAGAAGTAAAAAATAAAGTTAAAGGTAATGTCTGACTTTTTGAACTAAAACACTATAGTTGAATTCTTCTGTACCTTAGGACAAGACTACTGGTGCATATATTTGAAACCCAGAATTATTTTAAACACAGTTTATCCATGTTACCATGAGTTTTGAATTAATTGGTCCCCCAGTGGTCAATATTTTGGAGAAATTTAACTTGTGAAATGTTCTTTTTATGCATTAATATATTGAAATCTATAAAGAGAATTAAGATAACATCACCACTTTATTTTTCAGAAATTGAATTATAATTAGCAAACAGTAAATGAATGATACTAGTTTGACTTATCAATAGCTGATTATTAGTCATAAGGCTGGCTTAGCTCTTGTGTATCATTTAAGGATTTAAGGACAGCATCTTACTCTAGCTCAGACTGGTCTAGAACTCACAGATCTTTCTGCCTCAGCCTCTTGAGTGCTGGAATTATGGGTGTGAGCCATCACACTTGGCTTTGTTCATAGGAATTCTCCTGCATACTCTCCTGCTGAGACACACTACCTACCTATATGTAACTACCTACCTATATGTAGCTACCGCGAATTTGACACATGACTGAAACACAAGAACTACATTTTGATTTTTATTTAATTTTTGTTAAATGTAAGTGGCCATGGTGACTAAGGGATACAGTATTGTAAAGCTCAGGCTCCAGTCAGCTCATAACACTCTGCTTCCTTGGCATCCAGTAGAGCCTGACCAGTAACAAAACAATGCCTACTGAACCAGCCGTTGTAAAAGTGGTTTTCTGCGTATGGGCACATACCATTTGAGTTATGCTTATACATTTCATGAATTTTGAAAATCAAATGATTAGATATCAAAAATACTACTACGACTGTAGAAAATCAAAGGGAACATTGTGCCTGGTAGTTCTCTGGTTTTTTGTTTTATTTTATTTTTAATTACAAAAAAGTCAGTTTTAGAGCTCACAAACCAACTTATGCATTTTTTCTTTCTTTTTTTAAGCTGCAATCTCTTTATCAGTACTGTTGTATTCAAGTGTTCATGCTGGAACAAGGCAGCAGTAGGATCAGCTAGCAGAGTCTGGTCTTGTCACTTTTTAAAAAATATTTGTATTTTATGTTTATGGGTACTTTGTCAGCATGTATATACATCTGCACACCGGAAGAGGGAGGGCATCAGGCTGCTGTGAATTGCCGTATGGGTACTGGGAATTGAACTCAGGACCTCTGGAAGAGCAGTGAGTGCTCATAACCACTGAGCCATCTCCTCAGCCCCCTGATCTTGTCATTTTACTGACATGGTACTATAAAGAAAGTCTCACTGACTTCCAGTTTGTTCCTTACTAATAAATAGACTTTAAATAGAACAATATATATCATTTATAACAAGGTGATTGTGTGGTTTGCTCAGTGGTAGACTATAAACTGCTAATTTCCACAGCTTACTAATACAACACATGATTAAGAGTAGTGGAAAAAATGTTTAGTGACGGGACATTAAAAATGAAAATTTAGATAAGTAATTTAAACTTCTCTCAATTAATTTTAAGAAATAATTGTAATTTTTTTTGTTGTTATAGATTATGAAAAGAAAAAGACAATCCCAAGTTTTGTGGACCGCATCTTTGGTGGCGAACTAACTAGTACAATCATGTGTGATGAGTGCAGGACTGTAAGTAGATGTTATGTGTGATGGACTTAGGCATTAATACTCACTGAGGACAGTCAATCTCAATTCTTTTCTAAAACAGAAGTACATAATTAAATATGGTATAGTTGGTTTGTTTTGAGATGAGGTCTTGGTGTGTATCCCAGACTGGCTAGGCACACACCACAGGATGCATCCTGCCTCAGCCTTCTGAGTACTGGGATGATAGGTGTGTACCTCCATGCCCAGCCCTTACAGAATAGTCTTTATTGCTGTGTACAGTTCTTCACTGGAAACATAGCACCCCTAAAACCTTTGATATAAATTACAGTGACTTTAATTTCTTTTCCCAACTCAAGGTCCTCAACATTCTGTAATTTTTTTTGTTTTATTTCAAAATTTCTTAATCCTTTGGTTATTAAATCCCACCTTCTACCATTAATCACTGGTGGTGGGAGAGGAATCCTAATAGGTAATATTTAATGTGTCTTTCTCTCCAGGATAGGGATAATCTAACAGTAAGATTAACATGATTTTTTTTTTTTCCTTTTTCTTACATTACCTCTTTGGTTTGTTTAGGTCTCCTTGGTGCATGAATCTTTCCTTGATTTGTCTCTCCCAGTTTTAGATGATCAGGTAAGGATATTTTATTTTATCAAACAAAATTTATTTACTTATGTGTTTATTATTTCGCCTTCGTTAGATTTTATGAGGAACACTCTCATACTTTTTAAGGATGTATGTTTTACCAGTCAGCCTATGAAGAACTTTTCCAGGGTCTATTAGAGATGGAATTTTAGGATTAGAAAAAAAAAAAATGGACTATATTCTGTATTAAAAAGCTGTGTCTAGAATTCTATGTAGTTATTATCTTGATTCTGTTATACATAGGGAAGTATTTTTTTCTCTGTTTTCACTATTTAAAGCCAACCACAAGTACCTTCTAGTCTTGTGTGGAAATTGTTATCTTAGTTTTATATCATATTAATTTGGTTCCTTTTAAGTGGTTATATGATATAAAAGAACATTGCCGGGCATGGTTTTCCATGCCTTTAATCTCAGGTCTGGGGGTGCAAAAACAAGCATATCTCTGAATTCAAGGCTGGCCTTTTCTATATAGGAGCTCTAAGCTAGCAAGAATGACACATTGAGAACCCTATCTCTAAGTAAATAAGTGAATGTGGAATAAATCATTATTCAAGTCCATATGACTTAGGAACCCTTTGCCTTATTGCTTAGAGTAATTAAAAGTCTTACCAAAATAACTTTATTTACTTTCTCTAAAATTATCAATTACAAGCAGAAAAAGAAAAAAACAAACAGGAATTCTGTGGTGTGATACAGAAACCACTTAAACAAAGTACATTTACAAAAGGACATCTATACAACATGCTATGGCATGCATCCAATATAATTCATTATATTCATTTCTACTAATAAACTTACACGTGATACTGCTTGTTTGAGATAATTGTGTGTGTGTGTGTGTGGTGGTGGTGGTGGTGAGGGGGTTATGTGCACCTGACTTCAGGTACCTTTGAAACCCTGGAGCTGGAGCAATGAGTGATTGTGATTCACCTGACATGAGCACTGTTCTTAACTGCTGAGTCATCTCTTTAGCCCCTGATATTGCCTGTTTGCTGTTGTGTTTCATATTTTCTCAGCATGTGATGATTGTTATCTTTATAACTTTTCATATATTGTGGAAATAAAAAATGATAATGGGGGCTAGAGTGATGGCCCAGCAGTTTAAGAGCACTGGCAGCTCTTCCAGAGGACCCAGGTTCAATTCCCAGCACCCACTGGGCAGTTCACAACTGTCTGTAACTCCAGTTCCCGGGGATCTGGTATCCTTATACAGGCTTACATGCAGGCAAAACCCCAATGTACATGAAAAATAAAGAAATCTTTAAAAAGATGGTAAGGGGGTAAAACGTTAAGCTACATGAATTTTCCTTCACCAAATAGTAATGGTAATATTTTGTTTTTCTACATATTTTCAGAGCGGTAAGAAAAATATAAATGATAAAAATGTGAAAAAGATAATGGAGGAAGAAGATAAAGACAGTGAGGAAGAAAAAGATGACAGTTATATGAAAACAAGAAGTGATATTCCTTCAGGAACAAGCAAGCACATACAGAAAAAAGCAAAGAAGCAAGCCAAAAAGCAAGCCAAAGTGGGTAACTACAAGGAAAATTATGCTTTTTTAACATTTTTGTGTATTTACTGACTTGTTTTTAATTAAAATTAGTTAGCATGCAGAATGGTGGCTGCTAGCACTATGTTTTTTGTTTTGTTGAAATTTTACTTATATTATGTGAATAGGTGTTTTGTTTACATGTCTGTGCACCACATGTATACCTGGTACCCGTACAGGCTAGAAGAGGGCATCAAATTCCCTGGGAAGGTTGTGAGCTGCCCTGAGGATGCTAGGAATCGAACCTAGCTTTTCAGAAGAGCAGCCAGCTGCTGTTAACCACTAAGCCATTTCCCTAGTCCCAGTCTTACTTTGTTCTTACTTGCCCCTTTCTTCCCTACCTGTCCCCCTATGCAGACAGAAAGGCAAATTCAGTAGGGAAAAAGTTTTCTTTTTTTTTTTAAATTTATTTATTATATATACAGAAGAGGGTGCCAGATTTCATTACAGATGGTTATGAGCCACCATGTGGGTGTTGGGAATTGAACTCAGGACCTCTGGAAGAGCAGTCGGTGCTCTTAACCTCTGAGCCATCTCTCCAGCCCCCGGGAAAAAATTTTCTTAACTGGCCTTGTGCATGTGGCTTTTTTGCTTCTTTGGTAATTTTAGCCATTTTTTTTCCTTCGAGAATTTTCATCTATCCTGTATGCGAAACAAGTTGTCACTTTGTTGTCTTTTTAATGAGACCTGGATTAGTAATTACAACTCATAGATATATCTTCCTGCAGAGTTGTCTTAGTTTCATTTCTGTTGCTGTGATAATATGCCACAAACAAGGCAACTTAAAAGAAAGTGTTGAATTTGGCTTACAGTTTCAGAGGGTTAGAGTCCAGATGACAGAGAAAGGAATTGTTCAGCTCACATCTTTCGTTTTGATTTTTGTTTTTTGAGACTGTGTTTCTCTGTGCAGCTCTGGCTGTCATGGAACTCACTCTTTAGACGGGGCTGACCTTGAACTCACAGATCTGCTTACCTCTGCCTCCTGAGTGCTGGGATTAAAGGTGTTCACCACTGTGGCGTAGCCCAGAGCTCACATCTTGATCTTACAACCATGAAGCAGAGAAAAAGCACTGGGAATGGTGTTGGCTTTTGAACTCAATTCCTGCCCTCAGTAACACTCCTCCTCCAACAAGGGCACACCTCCTGATCCTTCCTTTCCAAACAGTTCCTCCAACAGGGGATCAAATATTGAAACATGGACCTGTGAAGGCCATCTTCATTCAGACCACCACCAGAATGTAGTCACAACCACCACTCTGTCTAATACTTGGCTGCTCAGTTCTAAGTCAGAGAGCATTGTCTGGCTCACTCATCTCTTGTTATTTCCATGGTAGTCCAATATTTGGTGAATAGTGATTACTCTTGATTTCATTTAAAGAACTTTTTGTTATAGTTTATTTGAACTCTGACAGTAAAGGAATTTTTAAAATCAGAATTTGAGAGTGAACACTCTCTGTGAAAGATTTGTTTGAAAATCAACAAAACCTGATGTGGTATGTACACTTTCCTTCCTTCCCTCTCTCCTCTCTCTTTAATATATATAAATATAATATATATACTTTTTACTCAGAACCAACGAAGGCAACAGAAAATTCAAGAGAAGGTTCTTCACTTAAATGATATCTGTACCACTGACCGTACTGAAGACAATGAACATGAAGCTGAAATGTCACTTCCAGGAGAAGTGGAAGTAAATATTGAATCCAACCATGTTTCTCAAGAGGAGGTTATACATACAGAATTTTATGTTAATGAGAAAGATTTGAATGGCCAAGAGAAAATGATAGAAAGTACAACTGACAGTCAATGTCTAGAGGCACTCAGTGTGAGAAGTGTCAACGGTGAGAGTGATCTGGAGATTGTGACATCTGCTACTGAATGTACTAGGGATTTAAATGATGCCTTCCTGGAGGAAGGGACCAACGGAGAAATTGACATTACCAATGGTTTAAAAAACCTTAATTTGAATGCTGCTATTTATCCAGATGAAATCAATATAGAGATTCTGAATGACAATCATTCTCCTGCGGCAAAGGTGTATGAGGTCATGAATGAGGATCCAGAAACTGCTTTCTGTACCCTTGCGAACCGGGAAGCTTTCAGTACTGATGAGTGTTCAATCCAACATTGTTTGTATCAGTTCACCCGTAATGAGAAACTTCAAGATGCAAATAAACTGCTTTGTGAAGTGTGCACAAGACGGCAGGGTAATGGACCAAAGGCAAATATAAAAGGTATTTAGATTTTTTTCTCTTGCTGTAAAAAATTGATATTAAAGTGCATATTTTGTAGGTAGGTAGAGTACTTGTGAATTATAGTCACAATGGAATTTGGAGAGTTACTAGTGTCCTCTTGCGTGTAAACATTTTAACAGAAGGAAAAACATTATTGGCATGGTTAGTACACTGGTACCTAGCAGCAGTAAAGTGTAACAGCTTGTTTCTCCGTCTCTGTCTCTGGGTAAACTTCCCACTGGAATGCTGTCTTAACATCCTGACAGTGACTGATTGTCTGCATCCTCATTTCTTTGTCAACCCTTGTGATGGCCCTCATCTTCTTACACTTGAAGTTTTCAGTGTACTTATGTGGCTTTCTTATTTTTCTCTAATATGGAACAGAGATACTGATAATATCCTCTTGCCTTGCCCATTTCATGTTTGAATAAGTGGGATTGAAAGGGAGCAGGGTATCACAGATTATTAAAGATCTTCACTAGAGTTGAAGTGTTTTAAGTATTTTAGTCATTTATTTACATGTACATTCAACGAATAAGTAATGTTGCTTTTAGAGACTTTATTTCAGAGCAGACAATGGCAAGCAAGCCAAAATCTGTAGGCCTAATACTCTGTTTTTGATAGTCTCTGAATTAAAATGTTTCTGGTTTTAGTCATTTTTTATGGAGGGAGATATGCCAAGTACCTCCAGACATCTTGCTGATGTTCCAGTTCCCCAAGAGATCTTAATTTTTTGGGTCTGGGATTGAACCTAGGGCCTTGTGCATTTTACTAGTGAGTTGTACTTTAAGCTTTTTGAAAAAGATGGTTTTTGAGGCACTGTCTTCTTTTGTAACCCCTGCCTATCCTCAAACTTGCCATCCTCTTGCCTCTACCTCTTGAGTACTGAGATTACAGGCACGTGCTACCATGTGTTCCCACCCCCTCAAAAACGTTTTTAGTGGTATTTATAAATGATTTGATGATATGGAACATTTACTTCCAACCCTAATTAAATGTGTTACTACATGACATTCTTTTGATGGTAGTGTATTCAGAGTCAATTACTGTTTTCAAGTTTCTGTTTATACCAAGAAAATATCCTTGATTTTGCCTCTTGTTACTAAAACACAAATATTATCATGTTCTCTGTGGAAGTGTGTTAATTCTCTTTTAGAGTTTGAGATGATGTTATAGCAAACTGAGTGTTTTGGTGCTAGCATATCTCCTCTCTGTAGGTGAGAGGAAACATGTTTACACCAATGCAAAGAAGCAGATGCTGGTCTCCCTTGCTCCTCCTGTTCTCACTCTCCATTTGAAGAGATTTCAGCAGGTAATCTCGTTTACATATGTAATGCCTACTTTGTCTCTCTCTGTATTTGTTTCTGCCTTTTCTTAATTCTAACTTCAAAAAAGTGGGAAATTTAGAAGACGTATATAGGTTTGTTAAAGTGGAGAAATTCAGACAGTCCTAGATTTCTAGACCTCATTAAGACTTATAGTACCTTACTCTCAGTTTAAGATAAGAAAAACACCAGCTTACTGCTTAAGTGTTTTTCTGTTTTGTGTAATTTTTACTGACTTGATAAAAAGACATACATTGGATTTTTATAGTTTTGTGACTGATCTTTTCTGGAAGATTTGGTATAATACTACGACTTTCAAATCCTTCAGGATTTTATAGGCATTTCCCCTCTTACTTGGTCAAGCATTGGCTTGACTATCTGGTTGGGTCTTACTAGCATGGTTAGAACAAGAGCTAAAAACTGTTTCACAGGAAAATAGTCTGCTATTTATTGCTGAATTTTAGGAACTCAGCATCTCTGAACCAATTATCTGGCATTTGAGGTGACGAAGGCAGAATCGGGGAGATCTCATCAGAGTAGTTTTGATAGTGTGTAGTACTTAAAGAAAAACTTAAACTAGTTGGAAACAAGCCAATGAGGAAAAATAGTCTCCTTAGAAAGGTGACTAGGGCTGGATGTTGGGAGTTTTTTGGGCATTAGAGGAGACAATTACTTAATCTGTATAGCTTTTCCAGAAAAGAACTCAATCTGTAATCCTCCTTTTTCAGGCTGGTTTTAACCTACGCAAAGTTAACAAACACATAAAGTTCCCGGAAATCTTAGATTTGGCTCCTTTTTGTACCCTTAAATGTAAGGTAGGTAAAAATAGTTTTTAAAGGAAACTGTTAAAGAGAAATCATAACCCACCAAATATTCCTCCAGTATGTCACATTAAGTATGCAGCTGATAATGTTTTTGAAGGATGACTGGGGATCCTGTAGCTCAGTGATAAGAGAGTTTGCTTAGATTTATTTTATAGCATGGGACTTTGATCATTATACCTTTATAATTTCAAGATCTGTGATGAATCATTGAAGATTAGATTATTTCAGATTGTCTTAGTGACTTTTCTATTGATGGTAAGGCACCATGACCAAATCAACATATAAAAGAAAGCGTTTATTTGGGGCTTACAGTTTCAGGTTAGAGTCTAGAACTGTCATGGTCAGGAACATGACAGCAAGCAGGCATGGCTGAGAGAGGAGCTCACATCTTGAGACAACTATGAGGCAGAGAGAGCTAATTGGGGGAATGAAGTGGGCTTTTGAAACCTCAGAGCCACCCCTCAGTGACAAACCTCCATCAAGGCCACATATTCTAATCCTTCCCAAACAGTTCCACCAACTGTGGAACAAATATTCATACACATGAGCCTATGGGGGCCATTCTCATTCAAACCACCATGCACACAAAATTATTTTGACTTATTTTTATGGCAGACATTGTCCTGATAGCTGAGGGTGAGGGTGAGGGCGCGCGCGCACACACACACACACACACACACACACACACACACACACACACACACACACACACACACGGTGGGCAGATATATTACTAGTCTCAGTTTAATATAAATGTTGATAGAGTATGCAAGATCCAACATGTTGGTATTTCAGAGAAGGCCATATAAAGTACAGCATGCCTAAGCCAATACTTAAAGGAGTAAATGTATGATGTATGATGAATCAAATTTTCAGACAGAAACAAAAGCAGGTACAAGAATGTAACAGTATGAAATAGGGTGGTGCCTAACAAAGACCTTCAGAAATTTTACAGATCACAGAACAAAGCATAGGGATTCAAAAGCCAAAGAAGATAGAATGAGGACTTTCATGCCAAGGAACTTAGCCTTATTAGGTATGCAACTGGAAGCCACAGAAGAATGGTAAAGCAGTTTGGTGACCCAGTCCCATCTGAGTGTTAACCTAGGTTATTTGCTTTAGTGTGGAAGCTGGATCTCAGGACTGAAAAGGCTTGAGCTAGGAGGTAACTGAATAAATTCAGTTAGTAAGCCATGAATGAAGATAGGCAGGAGAGGGAGGGTGAAGAAGTGTTTTAGGAGTAAAATTAAAGAGACTTACTTGATGTTAGAAAGGGAGGCAGATTCCTTTAAATGGATGTTGATATGGCACAGAGCTGAGGATTTCTGGATCTAGGTTTGAGTGACTGGACACATGGAGTGCCATAAATAAAGATAGGGGCAGGCAGAGGTGGCACATGTACTCAGGAGGCAGAGGCAGGTGGATCTCTTGAGTTGTGAGCCAGCCTGGTCTATGGAGTAAGTTCTAGGACAGCCAGGGCTGCATAGAGAAACCCTGTCTCAAAAAAAAAAAAAAAAAAAAATAAGAGCCACAAAAATTTGAATGAAAAGGGGTCACAGATTGGGGTGGTTTGAAAGAAAATGGCCTCCAGGTGGAGTGGCACTATGAGGAGGCGTGGTCTTGTTGGAGGAAGTGTCACTGTGAAGGTGGTCTTTGAGGACTCATGTTCAAGCCACACCCAGTAGGACAGACCACTCTGTTGCCTTCAGTCAAGATGTAAGAATTCTCAGCACCTTCTCCAGCACTGTCTACCTGCACACACCACCATACTCCCAGCTCACATGCTCCCTGCCATGATAATGGACTGAACCTCTGAACTGTAAGCCACCACCTCAAATGTTTTTCTTTCTAAGAGTTGCCATGGTCATGGTGTCTCTTTACAGCAATAGAAACCCTAACTTAAGACAACAGAGAACAGGTTGGAAGGATTGAGGTCAGCTTTGGATACACTGAATTCAGGTACTTTTGATAACCAAGCACTTACGTCTTGGAAACATTTCCAATGTACATGTCTTACACCCAAGAGAGAGGCCAAAGCTTAGGATACAGATTAGAAATCAGTGTGCGATGATTTAGAAGGAGATGCCATTTGTGTTGAGCCTAGCTGACATTACACAGCATTTGAGTGGAGATGCAGAGGTAGAAGGGAAGACACTACGGTTGTCTTTCAGAAAAGGATTTCAAAGATCACAGAAGCTAAGCTGCTGTACTTGCACTGTGTTAATGTAAGCGCATTAATCCTTGATGTGTAAAAACTGAAGTACTGAATGCCTTCTCATTCTGGTATGGTTTCCGGGTGGGTGTACAGTAAACTGTCATTTTTGTTACTAGGCATTGCTGTTCTCCCTCACAGGCTACTTCAGACTATACAGCAGACTCAAGGATAATTGAGGTTAAAGAGCATAAGTAGTTGAAGTGAGAGTTGGGGGAATAGACCACTATAGAGACTGGGCTGGTTAAGATCCTTGGACTAACTGGTCCAAAATTCAGTCCATTATGGCTGAAGTGGAATGGCACTGAAATCTCCATGCATGTCACCAGGGCACGTACATACTTCTCTGGGGAAATGCAGGACTTGGCAAGGTAAAAAAAGGAGGTACAGGTACAGAATGCGGAGCAGGACTGTTGGAACAGTGACGCTTTCAACAAGAGCACCAAGATAGCTCTGGCCTGCGGGATTTTCCATTTGTCAAGACCTGTGGTACCTATGGTCTTAATAAGCAGCCTCCACTCTGGGTGGGAAACTAAAATGCAAGTAATTTTTATAGCATAACCTAAATGTTAGCCTTTTACAAGATTTACATTGGTGGCAGAACCAGGATGATGGCCAAGGCTATCAAGGAATTCTCATGAGGCCTTTAACCGTGGAATTCAGTTATTATCTGTACCATTTAATGATGATTATATCGTGTGCTCCATGACCTAGTTTTTGCACCATGGAACCAACAACTGCAACTTTCTGATAAAGGTGGGAGTATCTCTGTGGGCTGAGATCAGAGAGGTGTGATAAAGACACGCTGTAAATGTGTCTTGCCAAGGCATCTGTATAAATGGGGTAAGAATAACACTGGATTATATATATATATTTTTTTTTTTTTTAAAGAATGTTGTGGAAGAAAGTACAAGAGTATTGTATTCCTTATATGGAGTTGTTGAACACAGTGGTACTATGAGGTCAGGGCATTATACTGCCTATGCCAAAGCAAGGACTGCAAGTAGTCATCTCTCTAATCTTGTTCTTCATGGTGACATTCCACAAGGTAAGTTATCTTGGATAACTAAGACATTTTGCAGATTATGCCAAAACCCAAAACAACTAGCCTGAATCTTTCCTTTTGTATTTCCTAACAGATTGTGAAATGGAATCAACGAAAGGGCAGTGGTTTCACATCAGTGACACACATGTGCAAGCTGTGCCTGTAACTAAAGTACTCAACTCACAAGCATATCTCCTATTTTATGAGAGAATACTGTAATAACAAAAGTGCTTTCTCTGGAAATACACCTATGGCTTTTATACTGGCTATTTAACATGAAGATAACAATAAAAAGTTAACTAACTATAAATTATGTTCACCTAAATGACAAACAATCATGTTTATTTAAATACTTATGGGAAAATAATTCACAATGGTTTTTGTATTGTCATACTGATTTTTATTACTAAAGTCCTATGCTTAATCTGACTGGGTGGTAGTTCTCGACACATCAATAAACTGATATCCCCAAAACTTAAGTTATATATTACTGTATTCCTACTGGCAACACCCTAATGTCTCATTTTTCTAGTGTTGACATTATGGATTGTCCACCATCAGATCTAGCCTTTAAAAATTACATTAGGTTATGTCTGCAGTTGTGATTAGTGCCAGTGTGCACAAACTGTACTATGGTTCAGCTGACCTGGGTAGACATGATGCAATCTCATAGCTGTGCTGTGGACTAAGTGCTATCTTGTATCTCCATATGCCAGCAAAATCTTGTCAAGTCAGCCAGTATGTGGTGGAAAGGCTTTTGAAGCTGTGGATTGGGGGGAACAACTTTGGAAATCTAGTAATTTCTTAAAAAATGTTTTCAGCCTCTTTTGGTCTCCAGTTAACAACCATTGTAAACTATCATTCCCTTGTAGAAAGCAACTCCCAACAACATAGATACACGGTATGGTGCTTATAGCAATTTATTTTCAAAACCAGGCCAGGTAAACGAACAGTCATGTAAGTGACTTTCCCTGCTTATAGTTTGTGTTTAAAAAGGTTGACACAAGCAGCAATTGACCAGTAGGTGAACAGTAACACATTTATTTTACCAGCAGAGTACAAACACAAATACTTAATTTAAGGAGACTAAGAAAAGATCAGGGAAGTTCCACTCTACAAATAAAACTCTTCATCTACAAGAAAAGTCGCTCAGTCATTTTGGTCATCATCCCAGTCTTTCTTTCCACTTGGAGGTTTGGGCCCACCAGCTGGTTTTGCCATGATGATCTGAACAACAAAAACCCAAGTTAAGTACAATAAACTCAAGGTTTTCAGTGAAGACCATTTCCTGCCAACAATGTCATTGTTAGAATTCCCACTCTATCCATCAGGAGTGCTGTATCTACTATGAAAGCCTACTATTAAGCCCCATGCAAATTTCCACATGCCCCACTGGCTCGTCACTCTCCACACAACTTCTGTTGAACCTGAAAGTTTTAGCTAGACTGTCCTGTTTAGCCAGTGCTGAGTCTCTCTGGGATTTGCCTGTTTCTGACATTGCAGGCCAAGCAGTGAGGTTACAGATGCACCACTGCACCTGACTATGGCCTTCTTACTTAGATCCTCATGCTTGCAAGGCAAGCTTTCCCATCTGAGCGAGCTGTCTCCCTAACCTGAAAACCTAATCATTTTTGAGACAAGGTCTTGCTCTGTAGAGCAGGCTGACTTGGAACTCAGAGCTGCTTGCCTTTGCCTCTAAGTGCTGAGATTAAAGGAGTGTAAACTCCACTTTTTAAAGATTCAATTGTCATTTTTCACTCACCTGATCCACTCTAAGCACAGTGACTGCAGCATTAGTGGCCAATTTAATAGCCCAGTATTTTCCCAAGTAAGTGTCTAAAATATTGGCTTCTAACATATCCTTTACAGCCGGAACTTCAGCCTGTCAACACAAAGCTATGTTAATTTCTTGCATGTGAAAATGTTTATATTCAACATGAAAAACTAAAAAAATACTATAAAAAATACTATAATGTATTTTATACAGCCTCACCCCAAAGCTGTCAATAAAACTAAAATTTCCTATAGCAGATAAACTTAAAAATTCAGAAAATTACTTGTAAAACCAAACGGCTATTTTGCAACAATTCCCCCTTTTTACACATGCTACTTCTATGTTCAGACTATATAGTAACAAAAATTAAACTTTTAACAAATACCTCAATATCCAATCCCACATTTTTGTTTCCTTCTTGGTGCACTGCATAAAGTTTAGAGATAACTTCATTGGCTTTCACACCAGAATTTTCTGCCAGTGCCCGTGGAATAGCTTCAAATGCTTCAGCAAACTTCTTAATAGCATACTGTTCAAGTCCAGGACATGTCTAAAACAAAATGTGTTTATCAATGCATTTTATTAGAAAAGATAGACAAAAGGACAGTTTCTGTAGAAAAAGTTATACCTCTCCATATGATGTGATTTGTTTGGCCAATTCAATTTCTGTTGCTCCACCTCCAGGTACAAGACGCTTATCCTATAAAAAAGTAAAACACTAAAATGGAGTATTTCTTCAGTTTTTATAGCACCACTACTCAAAATTTAAGTATACATTAAGTGAAATCAAGTGACTTGTCAAATAAGACTAGGAACCCCTGAATACGGCACTGATAGTGCTTCAGTGATGGGAGGCAGTCCACACTCAGGAATAGTTTTGTCTGCTACTTTCACTATTGGACAATTAGTTTTTGAAGGTAACATATTCATTAGCAACCGATGTGTTAAATTATACATCTTGATGTTCTCATGTTTGAGTCTGCCAACTGTGTTTTCAAGAAATCACAAATTTCTGGAACTGCAAATACTGACCCTTGTGAGAACTTTGAAAGTATTAACTCCATCATCTACTGCCCTTTCTATATCATCCATCAGATTATCTGTAGAGCCTCGAAGAACTATAGTAGAAATGGCACCATCTTCTTTTTCTGCCAATAAATAATTTGTAGATTAGATAAAAGAAAACACACCCCATAATTGTACAAATCATACCATACCATCATTACATACCATGCTTAAAAACAACCACCTGTGTGTCTCCAACTTCTGAGAGGTAAACACTGTCACAATGTCCCATTTCTTCAAGAACAGGAGGAGTCTACAAGAAAATGATCCTTGTAGTAAAATTTCAAATGTGTTCACTTATCTTTTGTTTTCCAAAATACATACCAATCTAGGAAGAGCTGTAGCACCAACTGTTTTACAGAGTCTTCTGAGATCCCACTTTGAGTTCAGCCTTCAAAAGGAAAAACAATAGAAATTTTAATTCAATCATATTAACATAAAATGCAGAGAATAGCAAAAACAAACTGGACAAGGTGCTATACGCCTTTAATTCTGTAAGTCAGGAAACAGGAAGATCTCTGACTTCAAGGTCAGCTAGGGCTGTCTCAACAAAAACACCAGCAAGAAATATTGCTTTACTGTATTCTAACTGAACATATCTGTACTGCACCAAATTAGGAAGCCAAGATACTGATTGCCAACTTTGTGAATGTGACCAACTACTGATCAATGCCACATGTGAAGTGTATGGCAGCTAAGGATACGAAAGCTGGGGCCAGTGTAACTGCGCATCTTTAACCTCAGCATTGGGAGGAGAGGCAGGGGGAACTGAATCTACACAGAGTTCCAGGTTAGCCAGGGCTACACAGTAAGAACCTGTCTCAGGTGAAGTAAGTAAACATTTACAGCATTACTTAGTAACCCTAATTTCCCCCTATCTTCAATTTATATAATTTGCTACCATTTCTCCAAGAATTTTTAGTGTCATTTACAGATGTAGCTCTTACCTCACCAACATGATATTGTACTTGTTAGCATAATGGAGAGCCATGTCTGCCACTTTTCCACCCGTCACTATGACATTTGCACCAGTGGCGGCAATAGCTTTCACTTGTGCATCCATAAGATTTTCTTCTCCCTTACTAAAGTTCATCAGTTCTTCAGCAGTCTTTATCAGCACTGTTCCCTGGAAAACAATCAAGCTCTCTCTGTAAAACCATTTCATGATTTTGGTGTTACAAAACTGTAAGATAATGTTTTACCTGGTAATTTAAAGACCTGAGAGAAAAATGTGAAAACCATGTATAAAACAAAATACATAACATGTATTAAATTTAGGTCCTTAGCTTGTTCCTGTACTTCCTTATCACAAAGCAAATGCTTTTGCGCTGTGACAGGCACACTGATGCAAAGTTAAAGATAACACTGCTCCTTTAGAAATGGCAGGCAGATATGTATCTTTTTTTCAAATACTGATTAGTATCACCAAAACAATTTATCCTCAAATTTTCCTTGAAACACTGACTACACAACTGTTCTCCCCTCATTCCTGCAAAAATCAACAACTCGAATCTGCCAAGAATGTTTGGTACAAATCCAGCTACTTATGAATCCAAAACATGTAGTTGTAAAGACTAATTTAAAATTTTCACATTTTATGTCAACATTCATAAAAAGTGATTTCACCAAGAACATACAAGATGCTCAGTATTAACGCTGCTTAAATATGAAGAACTGTATGTATGAACACAAATACTTGCCACCACACAATGATTCTAGTTTAGTATTTGGTAGCTGAAGCACATATTCATGCTCTGAAAAAAAATTATTTCTACCATTTTCAGTTTGTTATTACTGGCTTCATAGCTAATGCCACCTCAACCCAAACATACTTTTCAATCACGTACCTTAGTCTCTGTTATCATGCCATCAAATGGACAAGAGTACACCGCTATTTTTGCATCTTTGACAGATGTTACATCACCTTCGGTTTCCTTTTTAAAAACCATGCCATGCAATACTGAAGATGAGTAGATACCAGAGCCCTAAGGAGTCAAACACGGAAACTGTCACTGGAGTCAAGTTTTAAACTAAGGCAGCACACTAAGGCTAAAAGGATCAGATGGTGGGCATAAACAAACAATTATTCTCAAGGTTGGAAGCACTACAGAACAAGCCACTATTATGGAGGGAAGGCACTTCCGAGTATTGGGAAAACCAAGGTAGGTAGCAACCAAGCCATTTATTTGCTTAATCACCAAGCACTTGGCACTAATGTACCAGGTGGAATTGCTACTACAGACAGAATAGAAAAACAAGATTTTATCAAAGGTGAACCATCTCTCCAGCCCCTAAGACAGTATTCCAATCCCTAAGAATCAGGGGGAAATGATGACTTCACAAGAAAATACACTCTAATAGGTAGCAACATAATTTATTAACACCAAATGATATAATAGGATGCCTTAAAACAGCGTTTCTCAACCTGTGGGCCACAACTCTTTGGGGAGCTGCATATCAGATAGCCCACATAGCAGATATTTACATTATGATTCATAACAGTAGCAAAATTAAACCTATGAAGTAGCAAAAAAATAATTTTATGGTTGGAGGTCACAACATGAGGAACTGTATTAAAGGGTCATGGCATTAGGAAGATTGAGAACCTCTGCCTTAAAAAGATAGTAAAGTAAGTACAAAGTCTATAACAGGGTAAAACTTAGGGGTACAGCACTGGTTGCTCTTCTAGAGGACCCAGATTTAATTATTAAAACCCACAGGGTAGCTCAAAACCATCTGTAACTCCAGTCCCAGAGGGATCTGATGCCCTCTTCTGGCCTCCATGGGAATTGCATGCATGTACACAGACAAAGGGATGGCAAGAGACTTGCACATTTAGAAAAAAAAATAGCAAAACAATTTTGGAGCAGAATAGGCAAAATGGGGTCTTGGACTGGGAATGCAGCTCCACTGTATGCTTCCCCAGCATGTGCAAAGCTCTGGGTTCAATCCCTAGTACTGCAAAAACAACCCCCTTCTAAGACCTATTTGGATAATGATAATGCATTTTTGAAACTTACCAGAATCTTACACACTCTGATATTATCAACATTGAAATTGCCAGAATCAGGAAAAATAGATACTGTCAAGAAAATGAAACGTATTTTTTTTAGACAACAAAGAAGATAGCTCAGTCACAATTAAAGATAATGTATTTTGGATTTTCTCGTTTATTGGTATAACTTACCACATGCCTGAGCAATAAGCTTGGCCAGAAATGCTTCATTGCCATACTGCTTACTCATTACAGAGGTTCGAAGCAGAGATGACACTTCATCAACATCTCGAAGGTTCTTTGCAGAACAACATACCAAATCCGGAAGAATCTCATGAGCTTTTTTGCAAGCTATTTCATAGCCTGATATTACCTAAACCATGAAGAAAAATACTTAGTTTAACAGATTACCTAAACCATGAAGAAAAATACTTAGTTTAACAGACATAATTTTATGTTGAAAATACCCATATTTATTGGGTTACCAGAGTAAGTCACCATAAAATGGCAAGATGACAACACAAATTTCAATCCTGATTCTACCACTTATAGGTTATAGGACCTTGGGCAAGATTTTTCTATCTCAAACCTCTCTTTCTTCATATGAAATAGAATTGAGTTTAAGAAGGCTTAGCAATAGGATTCTTCTGAGGACAAAAATTACACATGTGAAGCATATGGCCATGTCTAAGCACACTGAAAGCTACCCAATGTTAGCTATTACTAGTGGATTTCAAGTTTATTTTAAAAGCTTTCATTTGTATATGGTGAATGTTCACACATGAGAGAAGTATGAAGTATGTATACAGTGTATGCCTATATAAATATCCAGATGTACACAAGCATGGTGGCTGGAAGGAGATTTCAGGTGTCCTGCTCTCTCCCTGACATATTCCCTTTAGACAGACTCTCAATCTGAAGCTAAGCAGCCGATCAGCAAGTTCCAGTGATGTTTCTGTCTTCGTCCCTCCCACAATGCTGGGATTACAGGCATCCCTGAGCAATACATGGGTTCTAGGGATTTGAACTCAGGTCCTTGTGCTTGCCCTTGAGTGCTTTTACCCTAATCCTGAACCTTAAACTTAAGTGGCAACACACAAGTAATCAACTCTAATTCAAGTATAAAATGAATACTTGCCTCTGATACTGACAGACCAATCCTCAGAAGTTCTTCGGCTAGTTCTAGAAGAGCTCCAGCAAATACCAGAACAAAGTTGGTGCCATCTCCAACCTCTTGTTCTTGCATATGAGAGGCCATCACAATCATTTTGGCAGCAGGATGTTGTACCTGATATAAAGTGATTATCGAGTGAAAACATTTTATACTTAGAGCAACATAAAGTCATTCATTTCCATTTCTTAATAAACTAACTTCCCTGGAGGGCAGGTAAATGCCACCCCATCAGTTACAACTGTTGCCTATCAGCCCAAATGAAAACAATTTCAAAGCACAGCTGACAATCATCCACTACATACAGTTCCACAAGCCTAGCACATTTATACCTAAATTAGAAAAGAAAGTATTTCCAGCTATTAAACTCAGCAATTTTGAGCCGTCTTTAGAAGAGAAGCTGGGTGTGATGGCACACTTTTCAACTGTCACCTTCCCATCCACCTGGCATAAAACTCTAGCATCATCTCGACTCCCATCCCTCCTCCATGTTATGCCTGACGCAATGTCCCGCCAATTCTCTCCATGTATTGATTTTCTAATGTTTAAATAAAGATACTTAGCTGGGCATGGTGGCAAACACCTTTAATCTCAGCACTCGGGAGGCAGAGGCAGGCACATCTCTGAGTTTGATGCCAGTCTGGTTCCAGGACAGCCAGGACTACACAGAGAAACCCTGTCTCAAAAATGTCTTTGGAAGAACTAAAACAGACATCACTTAATTTAGATTAAGAATCTCAGCATCACATATTTTTAAACATGCTCTTGCTTAAAAATCAAAAGAAAAGAAACACAAAACTTCCTTTTTTTTTTTTTTGGCGACAAGGTACATGCAGCTCATTCTGTACCCGAGGATGACTTTGCCCCCCACCCCTCTTTTTGAGACAGTTTCTCTGTGTAGCCCTGGCTGTCCTGGAACTCCGAGACCCACCTGCCTCTTCTGAATGCTAGGATTAAAGGCGGACTTTGAACTTCTGATCCTTTTGCCTCCACATCCTCAGTGCCAGGATTACAGGTGTGTGCCACCACACTACCACACTCAGGTTATACAGCGTTGGGAATCAAACCCTGGCCAGACACCCTACTAACTAAAATGAATCCCCAAGTCTGAAAGTACATTTTTAAAAAAGCATCAAAATTCTCAAGTTTTTAGGAGTTAATATTAGATACACTTCAATTTAAATTTGCAATAATGGGAACTGAACCTGGGGCTTTGTGCTTGCTAGGCAAGTGCTGTATCACTGAGCTATATCCCTAGTCCACTTTTAGATACCTTTACAGAACAAGGAGTATCGCCAACTCTAAGTCAACACTGCAGTTCTATTATTCAGACAGGGTTTATTTTTATTTTTTAATTATGTGTCTGTGTGTGGCTCTGTGTGAATGCAGGTGCCTGGAGCCTGAGAGTGTATTAGATCCCTCAGAGCTGTGGTTACACGTGGTTGTGAGCTGCCTGATGTGGGTGCTGGCAACTGAGCAGTATGCACTCTTAACCGTCAAGTCATCTCTCCAGTTCTACTCAATACTTTTTTAATTCCTGAGAATGTTAACATAGCATAACCTAAACAATTACCACGAAAAATTCCTCCACAAATATTCTGTGAAGTTAACTTCTCCTTAACGTATCATTCTTTAAGATGTTAAAGAAATGTTAATTTTTCTTATTTTCTTTAAAACAGATTAAGTTCTCATCTAATACTTTTAAATAAAGCATGTACTCATAAAACAAGATGTAACAGGATGAGAAACGGGTGTCAAACATCCCTCTTATCCCTCCCTGCTTTAAGTATCTGTTCTACAGACTCTTCAACATCAAACCTGCTGCAAAAGAAAGCAAAATTCCAACTGGTTCTTAAACAAAACATCAATATTTACTAGCTATTTTTACATCATGAGAAACTTTGCATTAGTATCAATCTACAGAATGAAGACTGTTAGTCATAGCAATACTCCACAAGCCCTCCATAAAATAACAACTTAGGACAGTTTTTTGAGTAGCCACAATGGTAAACTGTTTTGGTCACTCATAAATGCTCACAATACGTTTGAGGAAGCAGCAGCCTTCTATCATCTAACTGAAATAAGGCTTCATCTTGCTAGAATTTGGGGGGGGGGGGGTGACTGTGGAAAAACTTACCTCTAGCTCTCTTAAAATAGTCGCCGCATCATTTGTGACAAAGAGCTTCTCCAGGCGATTGATGACCATTTTATTCATTCCTCAGAAAATAGTTGCAATGAAAAAAAATCCATTATTATTTAGATATTCTACTAAATAACCCAGGAAAAACATGGTTCAGAAGTTGTACTGATGAACTCTATGCACATATTATCTCTATTTTCAGAACTACCACACAGCCCATGGGCTTTCCCTGACTAAACATCCACATGCTTAGCATGTAGAAAGCACTCGGTAAATAGGAATTAACACACACAAAATTAATATACTTAGAACCACATTTGGTCTTATGCTTAATCCTCTAATCTGTATCGAATTCAACTTGTGGTTAAAGGTAAGAGTTTCCTTAAACTGTTAATTTTTAAAACTGCTCAGCCTTTTCCATTACAAACAGCTATGTCAATAGTGAAAGTGCTATAATTTTCCTATCACGTAATAGGGTAACAGTATTATTTTTTAATTTTTCTAGAAAGCTCAATTTCTGATTGAAAGTTATAAACACACCAGTGCTATCAACTATGAAACTTACAAGAACTACCCTGTGCATTTAACACCCCCAGGATAAACACGAGACAGAAGCTAACACAAGTACACCACCATGTCTTTCATAGCCTGAATTTGGCCATTACCATTTGGTCCATATGCTGTACGAGTAGTCTGAGCAAGCTCCTTGCAAGCTTGTATATTTCTATACACAGCCTCTTCTAATCCTGAAAAATGCTGCAAAAGAAAACATCTGCTTAAACTAGATCACAAAGTACTTTCAAACACAGGATATCTCTGTTCATCATGTTTCTAATAACGTTCCAGGATCACACAAGCATTTAGCACATGGAATCTGGAGTCCAAACAGCCTTAAGTTTCTCCCTAACTTAGTACAAGGCCCAGGTAACTAACACTCGCTAATTGACAAACTGTTTATAAACATTTGAAGAACTATTCTTCCCTCCCACCCTTACCCAGGGACTGAATCCAAGAAATCAATCTACCATGAAGCTACAATCCAAGCCAATCAGTACTAGCTTTTAATTCGAAATTCTTTTGGGGGACTTACAGGTTGTCTTCAAGTCCTCTCAGTAGCAATTTACATAACGTTACCTCAGTTAAAATACCAGTCTCTGAGTGAGACAAATGCTTTTCATGCACCATTTTCTCAATCTAAGTGAGGGAGATAGTCCCAAATGGGAAGCTGTGATACCCCACCCCGCCGCAAAGGGAATCGTCAATATCATTTTCCAGAACTCACCAACTTACATTACATTCGGACATCCATTTCGTGTGCCCAAGTTACCACCAAAATGCTCTCTAATACTGTTAAGGGTCCTCGATGTCCCTTAAGACCTTAAATTCAATTCACTTATCTATTTCTACAAGTCTCAGTAATATGGAAAACAAAACGAAATTATCTGGCAGCTTGAACATCTCTCGGCAAAAGACTCCACAGGCAGCGTGATACTTTACAAAAAAAAAAAAAAAACTTCTGAAATTATGTTCAAGAGGGAACACTATTTTATCTGGGCTGCGGCCTCCCTTATCTATCCTGTGGGCTACAATGTGGAAATAGCCGGAATTCGAATATATTAACATCTTTTGGCCCAGTCTCCTCAATTTAGAAAAGATAAAGAAGACATGGCCCGGAGAGGTTAGGTCTGAAGTTGGGATCAGACATCTACGGAGGGAGTCATGTCTCTCACTGGGAAGGAAGCAACCAAGAGCAGGCCCAGGGGCTGCTGGGCTGGGCCGGGCCGGGCTCCTGTCCCCGGGGCGCCGTTCGCCCACCAACCCGCTTCCCGGTTCATCAATCCCCGGTCCACCATCAACTGCACCGCCAGCTCCCGTTAAGGGCGGGGCCCGTGAGCGCCATGCCACGGCTCCGGGCCTGCAGGGCTGGGATGCGAACCCGCAGCCTTGTCCCGGCCCGACTTCTTCGGGTCCCCCCCGACCTTCGGGGGGGGTTCGCAGGCCTGCCCGGCCCCCGGGACCCAGCGGCCAGGCATGCAGCCAGATCACGCCTCCCTTTCCAGAACCTTCTCTCGCCCGGATCGCGGCGCGGGCCTCACGCCCGCAGCCCTGCCGCGGGCGCCGCCAGCAAGCGCCGGCCCCGCTCGGCGGCCGCACCCTCGCCGTCACCTACTTTTGCTCCATCCTTGAGCATCTGGGCAAAGCCCGGGGCCTTGGGGACGTGGAGCGCCATGGCCAAAGCCCGCAGTCCGCCGCTCACGCGCTCGGAGGAAGCGAGGTGCGCGCACAGCCTGCCGGGAACGCGGCCTTGCGTCTCTCCGCCCCGCCCACGCTCACGCTTCTCTATCTCCGGTCGCCCCGCCCCTTTCACGCACCGGCTCTCCTGAAGTACCGCGAGAACGAGAGTGGGGCGCCCGCTAGAGTTGGCTCCGGCAGCCAGACTCAGGCTGCAGATTCCCCGATCGGGTCGAACGACGAGGCCGAGCGCCGAGCGCCGAGCGAGCGCCGAGCAAGCGCCGAGCGCGCGCACCCCGCGCGTGCGCCGCAGTCGCAGACTGTGGGCGACCCGCGCTCCCCTTGTTCGAAGTAAACTGGGGTCTGGACGTTTGGCTCGTGGCATCCTGCTTCTGAACCTCCGTTTGCGCCGAGTCCTGCAGATGCAGCAGGACAGGCTTGCCTTGTCCGTTTTCCTCTCCAGGCGAACCTGCCCTTCGTCCCCGCGAACTGCCATTATGTGTTGGGCACAGAACAAGGATTGCAGCATGTGGGTGCCCATGTGTAGGCACGTCTACGTGGTTTGCTCAAGTGTAGTTACCTTCGTTATTGGTCAAACTTACAAATGAATATCATCTCCCTTTTATAGATGGGAAATTGACGTTCACTTTTTTAGTGATATGCTCTGGGTCACCAAGCCAAAGAAATATTTAAAGCGAGGACTTCTACCCCGGCTGGCTGATTGCGGAGTGTGCATATTTAAGCACTTTGTATGCTTTGTTTGTTTGTTTTTTCCAAGGCGGTGGTGGCGCCTTTAATCCCAGCACTCGGGAGTCAGAGAACGTGATCACAGTTCAAGGCCTGCCTGGTCTACAAAGTGAGTTCCAGGGCAGCCAACGAATACACAGAGAAACCTTGTCTGGGGGAAAAAAATAAATAAATCCTTTCTACTACCCCGAAATCTTTTTTTCACATACCAATTTCTATGTCTTTCCAAATTAATATAGTTAATGTAAATAGAATAGTTTTCACAGAGAAAGTAAAACAGTCTTATGATAAAAAAAAATACAGAAAATGCAGACAATTTGAAATGTTTTTGTGAGTCTTCTGGACATGCAGAAATTAAGGTTTCCTTTAAATTGGGACAGATTCATTGTGCCTTTGACATAATCGCAGCTTTTTCTAAATGCAATTACTATCAATTGCAGTTTTTTTCTAATAAGCATTTAAAATATGTAATCATGAAAATAATAAATTCTTGCCATCTAACATGACATGGTAAATGAACCATCTATATTGGAAGACATTGCAAGAAATTGGTGGTTCTCAAAGTTTGGTTTAGACACCTTTGAGGCTCTCCAAGACCCTTTGAGGGTCGGTTAGGCTGAAAGTATTTTCATACTAATATGGACGTGTCTCCTCTCTTCTTGTGGAGAGTTCTGAAGCCAATTCGCTGTTCAGTATTTCACAGTATGAATGAGAACAGCATAAGGCAAGTTGTCTTCCATTAAGCCACATATGAAATATTTGGAAAAAATTGCGACTGTCACTCTTCAAAGAAGTTATTTTCAATAACATTATGTTAGCCTACAGGTTCACTGTTACATTTTTCAATTAACAGTTAGTAGTTTATCTGATTTATAATGCTAACAACTATTGATAAATAGAATAAACAAAAGATCATTGATGGGCTCTCTATTTTAAAGCATGTATAGAGGTTCAATGACTGCAGAGTAGATGAGACCTGGACGGGAGGACAGTCCAAGATTTTCTCAGGGATTAGCTAACAAAATTAAAACTCATATATCAGAGAATATCATTTATGAGCATTTATGACACAAAAGCAGAAGGGGATTTAAAATGACACCTGATTTGTTAAAAGTGATGATGAGGAATTAAATCTTGGCAAAATTTAATAACTAGATCATGAAAAACCAAACTTGGGTTCAAGATAACTGATGAATTTTTATTAAAAGCTTATAATAAAAATTGACCTTGCATTAATTGTAACAAACAGTAAATGGGAAGATTTAAAATCAATTTAAATCTACTGTATCTACTGTATGTTTTTTTTGTCAAGGAATTAGATTTTAATTGCCAATGCTTCCTTTTAAATGAAGATTTATTAATTCCGTGCAATTCGGGTGAAACTGCGTTTATAATTATGGAGTCGAGATACCAAGGGGAGAATTTCTGCTGGGTTTAAGTCGGATATGTGTCATCCCGTCAAGAAAACAGACACAAACCGTTAGTGTGACTCCAGCCCAGGTCCTAGCCCCTGCTTGTTACGCTGGGATCTTTTCCTGCTTGGTTTTACTAGGTGTCTTCTAGCCACGGTAGTCAAAGAGCTCACTCTGTTTTCTTCATCCTTGTTTCATTTTCTCAGCAGGGCTCTCTGGAGGCCTCCGTGATATGTGATATTACAGTGGTTCTAATGTGTAAAGCCTGAGAGGCCGGTTGCCCCTGATGTCTTTACTTAGCAAATCTTTCCCTCTCCTTTGGCTGAGTTAACGCCACATAAGTAAGCCTAACATTTTCCTCGACAAGCCTTAGATTAGTCCCTAAACGTTCCTGGTTATCATTCTGATGGCTTCTGCCCGTCTGCATCACACATCACATAGTTGCAAGAGCAAAACTCTTTCTCAACCAGAAGGTAAGCACTGCATGAACTGAATTTACAGTTGGATATTGAATGGAATAAGAGCTTCATGTCTAATTACCAGGTGGACGACTGTACAGCAAATGGGAATCGAAATGTTAGTATCCTAAACTTCACATGCTGAGATCCTAACCACCACCAAGGTGAAACCTTTGGGTAGGTAATTGGTTCATAAGAGAAAACCCTTTGGAGCGGATTGTCACCCTTATAAAATACACTTAAGGGAAATTGTTACTCTTCCACCGTGTGATGGCACCTAAGAATCAGAAGGTAGGCTTTCACTGTACCTGTCCACACTTTGATCTCGGGTTTCTCAGCCCCCAAGACTGAGGAATGAAATTCTGTCATTTGTGAGCTACCCAGGGTGGTATTTTGTTATAGCAGGGAAGATGTGGTCTCTATTCTCATCTACTTATCACACAGGTAAACAGATGGCAGAACATAGCAGGAAACTTGCCCAGTTAATAAAAGACCCAAGAAATCAAGATTTCTGAGATCAAAATTGAAGAGCCTCATGCCATTAACACAGTGGTTCTCAACCTGAGGGTCGCGACCCCATTGGGGGATTGCATATTAGATATTTACAGTACGATTCATGACAGTAGCAAAATGACAGCTAAGAAGTAGCAATGAAAATAGTTTTGGGGTGGGGATCACCACGACATGAGGAACTGTATTAAAGGGTTGCAGCCTTAAAGAGGTTGAGAACTGCCCTATTAACAACTGAAAAGCAAGCCTCCAGCCTTCAGGAACAAACTAACAGTCTTGGAATACAGGGCTTTTGGCTCCCTCTGCCCGTTCAGGAAGAATACAACTATGGACTTGGGTAAGTATAAGCCAACTCAAGATCAATAAGCACTGGTTCACTGTTTACTTTTTCCTTGCTTTTTTTTTTTTTTTTTTTTTTTTTTTTTTTTTTTTTTTTTGCTTCAATTATTATTTTTTATTTATTTAAGAGACAGGGTCTAGGGCTGAAGAGATGGCTCAGTGGTTAAGAGTGAATACTATTTTTTTGTTTGTTTGTTTGTTTTTTGAGACAGGATTTCCGTGTGCAGCTTTGGAGCCTGTCCTGGAACTCACTCTGTAGACCAGGCTGGCCCAGAACTCACAGAGATCTATCTGCCTCTGCCTCCAGAGTGCTGGGATTAAAGGAGGGTACCACTATGCCCGACTTACTTTTATTTCTTAATATACCTGTAATCCATCCTCCCCATCCTTGCCCAGTCTCTGTGGCTTGGGGATGAGGGTGGGAGGACAGTGAGCTACAGATTAACATGTCTATCTGTCCTGAGTGGTTGTCTTCTGGACCAAGCAACCACTATCTTGGGGAGTTCAGTTGTGTCCCCAGCAGGATGGTTGACCCTTTACACACCCAAGAGTAGAAGCCTGGAGTAGGGCATGAGATTCTCTGTGTATCCAGCCGCTCCCTACCACCTGGCAATGCTGCACATGATGTGGACGAGGCAAGGGAAGAACAGAGCAAGGGATTCGTCTGTGTGCCTTCTTCCCTGCTGGGTAAGGCTTTCCAGGTGGGCAGGTTGGGGGAGGAGTGTCCACACCCCTCTAAGTAACCCCTCACCTCGGCTCTGTAAGGAAGCCTAATAAACTCATTGGTTCCTCGGAGTGAACTTGGGTAGAATCTTGCCTCCATTTGTCACTGGGACCTTGGGAGGAGGTGTAGATGTTGCTCTCTGTCTCCCCAGGGAAGAGATTTTAGCCTCACCATCTCATTGACCTAGTTTCTGTCAAGCACACAGGTCATAAGGCCAGTCCAAAGTCAAGTCTTAAAGGACTGTCCAGGTTAAAGATAAAACAACAACAACAAAAAAAAAAAAACAAAAAAAAAAAACACTTCTGTTTTATTTTTTGAGACAGGGTTCGTCTTAGTTACTTTTCCACTGCTGTGAAGAGACAGCATGACCCAGGCAGCTTATAGGAGGAAGAATTTATTTGGGGCTTAAAATTTGAGAGGGTGAGTCCATGACCATTGTGACGGGGAACACGGTAACAGGCAGGTAGACAGGCAGGCAGGCATGGAGCAGTACTGGAGCAGCAGCTGAGACTTTCTTATGTGGGATCCACAAGCAAGAGCAGAGAGAAAGACCGGGAATCCCCAATGACACAGCTCCAACAGGACCCCACCTAATCCTGCTCAAGCAGTTCTACCAACTGGAGACCAAATGTTCAAATACATGAGCCTATGGGGGCCATTCTCATTCAAACTACCGCAGGGCTTCATGTAACCCAGCCTGACTTCAAACTCCCTGTGTAGCCGAAAATGACCTTGAACTCCTGATTGTCTGGCCCCTGCCCCCCAAGTGCCAGGACTACAAGTGTGCGCCTAGCAACAGGACACTTTGATAATCAGATTATGATGCAGTTAGCAAAATGTGCGGGCTCTTTGAGGTCAAGATTTCCCACAGCAAAAGGAGTGATTCTGAAAGAAAGGGACCAGGGGACTTGAAATTCAGGTCTTAATGATACCTCTCCCCAAGCTACCTCTAGATGGAAACCAGATGTCTTTAAATTCTGTTACGAAAGGAAGGAGTGGGGCAAGAAGACACACACCTCATTAAAATGTTGGAGGCAACAAGAAACTGCCTTGTGGCGGAGGTGAGAGAGATGGCTGAAGAGCATCTCTTCGCAGGCCTCTGCCCTGTGCTCTTGTAGGATCATACAGCATTCTCCTGAGACTCAGATTAGCATGGCCTCGTGGGTCCACGTAAGGACACCCCCACTTCAGAGCAGAACCATTTCTTTCCAGTTTAGTGGTGAGTCTTGGCCACACTGAGGAACGTTTTGCCATGCCAAGTCTTTGGGATGCTTTCCTGTCTTGTTCATTCTTCTGAAGCAGTATTTCTCGAGCTTCATACTGCACGACATCTTACCCTCTTTGGCTGCTCAGTTGTTTCCCAACTCTTTTGTTGCCCTTGTTTTATTTGTTTGTTTGCTTTTGTTTGTTTTGTTTTTCGAGACAGGGTTTTTCTGTGCAACCCTGGCTGTACTGGAATTCACTCTGTTGACCAGGCTGGTCTCAAACTCAGAAATTCACCTACCTCTGCTTCTCAAGTGCTGGGATCAAGGGTGTGCACCACCACCACCTGGACTTCTTTCCCAGCTCTTAAAGAATTCTGGCTGCTAAAACATGGCCAAGGATCAAGGGTAATATGTTAGATAAAACAAAGCTGAATTTGTTTTTACTGCAGCCATCGAGAACCTATCATTAGAGATGTCTTGGTTACCTTTCCATTTCTATGATAAAACACATGAGATAATCCACATAAAGAGAGGAAGTACTTATTTTGGCTCACAGTTTCAAGAAATTTCAGCCCATGGTCAGCTGGTTCCATTGTCCTGGGGCCTGCCTCAGGACATCATGGTTGGGCAGTTTTGTTGATAAAACAGGGCTTTGCAGAGTAAGGAAGGGATCTGCAGTCGGCTGGTGAGTGGTCTGCCTGGAGATGACAAGTGAGGAGACCTCTGCTGGGACTGTTCAGCTCTGCCTCACAGTGTCTTATGCCTCAGTGTCTTATGCCTGAGCACGCTTTGGGGGCTTGCTCTAAAGGAAATTGAAGATTCCAAGGGAGAAGAGGAAATGTACAACTGCCTTGACAAATTTGCTGCTATCTCCTTAGTCAAAGTAGGTCAGCTGACCCGACCCTGAGTTACTGTAAGATGGGAAAATCAAAGAGTATAGATAGAAGGAAATAGGAATGTGGAGGACAGTAATTCAGTCAGTTACCATAGCTACATAACCCCAATCAGCCTTTCTGCTAAGAAATTTCAAGCATTATCTTTAATTTGTTCTCAATAATTCCATTCAGCAAGCCATCACAAGAAATATTGTAAGCCATTGACCTTGTAGGATTTTCAATAAATCAGCAAATAAAGATGCCCTTTGGGTGTTTTACGGAACTTCTTTTTTTCAGTCACAGTGGGTGAGACCTATGTTGAAAAAAATACTCCACAAAATGAAATATGGTCATTATTTTAAAAAAGAAATTTTAAAAATTATTGTATTATTTTGTGTGTATGAGTGTTTGCCTGCATGTATGTCTGTGCATCATGAGAGTGCAGTGCCCACAGAGGCCAGAAGGAGGCATCAGATCCCCTGTAACTGGAGTTACAGATGGCTGTGAGCTGCTACCGGGGTCCTCTGAAAGAGCAGCAGTGTTCTTAACCCCCAAGTCATCTCTCCAGCCCCTAGTATAGTCATTTTTACATGAATGAAAGTACGTGTTATCAGGTGTATGTGTAGGTGGGTACCTGTGCCTGTGTGCACACTATTACTCTCTCCCCTATTCCTTTGAGGCAGGGTTCTCCCGAAACCTGGAACTTGTATTCTGTAAGCTGACCTGGCAGTCAGCAGACTCCAGGAAGCCTCTTGTCTCTATCCCTCTCCAGGCAGGGTTACAGATGTGGATCCAGCTGGGTGCTGGGTGCTGGAGTCAGAACTCTGGTCCTCAGGCTTACATCTTCCTAGCCCAGTGCAGTCATTATTGGTGGGCTGTATTGTCTTTCTTTTCTACCTTTATGTTCCAGGATGAATTCAGAACATTTTGGAGGGTACCCTGTCAGCCGTTCCTAAAGGTACTTACTTGCTTGTTCACCTTTGTTCATGTCTCAATGTTCTCTGCCCTAGTTTGTTGCATGGAATATCCATAATCTGGATTTGAACTTGGTAACACATCTTTTAAGCATCCTTCCTCCATTCCCTGTTAGAAGTCTACTTGCAGCTGGGCAGTGGTGGTGCACGCCTTTAATGCCAGCACTCAGGAGGCAGAACCAGGCAGATCTCTGTGAGTTCGAGGTCAGCCTGGGCTACAGAGTGAGTTCCAGGAAAGGCGCAAAGCTACACAGAGAAACCCGGTCTCGAAGGAAAAACAAAAAACAAAATAAAACAAAAACAAAAACAGAATTCTACTTGCAGAAGTCTGTCTTAAAAATGAAATTTTCGAGCTGGAGAGATGGCTCAGTGGTTAAGAGTACTGGCTGTTCTTCCAGAGGTCCTGAGTTCAATTCCCAGCAACCATATGGTAGCTCACAACCATCCATAATGAGGTCTGGTGCCCTCTTCTGGCTTGCAAGCATGCATGTAGGCAGAACACTGTATACATAATAAATAAATAGATCTTTTAAAAAAAATGAAATTTTCTGGATGCCATGTGCTGACTTCTTATTTGGTGATAAATTTGTAACTTTGCCTTTGGGTCAAGCCAGGCATCAAAGGTCTTGTTCTTTGGAGAATTAAATTTGATAAATTGTCCTTTTAAAAATAATTTTTTATGTGTATGGGCATTTTGCTGGCATTTTTGTCTATGCCCTTCATATTTGCAGCATTCATGGAGGCTAGAAGAGGACATTTGGTCCTCTGGAGCTGGAGTTACAGATAGTTATTAGTGGCCATATGGGTGCTTGTGAAGTGAATCCAGGTTCTCTGCAAGAGCAACATGTGCTCTTTACTGCTGAACCGTCTCTCCAGGCCACAAGTTGCCTTGTTTTCTATCTTCTATCATATCTTTTTTTTCTTTCTTTCTTTCTTTCTTTCTTTCTTTCTTTCTTTCTTTCTTTCTTTCTTTCTTTCTTTCTTTCTTTCTTTCTTTCTTTCTTTCTTCTTAAATAGGGTTCCTCTGTGTAGCCTTAGCTGTCCTAGAACTAACTCTGTAGACCAAGCTGGCCTCTAACTCACAGAGGTTCACCTGCCTCTGCCTCTTCCACCTAAGTGCTGGGATTAAAGGCGTGTGTCACTGCCACCCGGCCTATCATATCTTACAATATGGAAAATGAAGAGAAACAGTAAAGAGTCTGAAGAGATTGCTCAGTCCAAGGAAGCTTGAGGGTCGAGGTTCATCTCCAAAACAGACCATGTATATATGAATGTGATCTCAGTGTTGAGGATATGAAGACAGTGAATCCCAGGGGTTTGCTGGTTAACTGTCAAGTTCTAGGGCAATGAGGGACCCTATCTCAAAAAACAAGATAGACAGCTCCTGAGGAATTGTACCAAAGGTTGGCCAGACACACACACACACACACACACACACACACACGCACGCACGCACGCACGCACGCACGCACGCACGCACGCACGCACGCACGTGCAACTGAAAAAAGAAAAGTGGACCATTGTCTTTTCTGTATGCCTGATTTTGTGGTTGTAGAACATTTTATTACATAGCATCTTTCTTACATAATCTATAGGAAAATGTGTTTTGTCATTCAACTTTTGTTTTTAATGCTATGGTCTCCATGAGTCTTAAACTACCTTTTTGTTTTAGAGCTGAGGGTAGCCCACTTTTACCATTTCTAGGGCTTTGACGCAACGTTTCTTTGTATTGTTCTGAATATTTGTCCTTAGTTTCTTGCTTTTCCATCTCTTTTTGCCTCAGCTATCTCAGTTTAAAAACAATCTTGCCAGGCACAGTGATACATGCCTATAATATCAGCACTGGAAGGCTATGGCAGGACTGTCATGAATTCAAGGCCAGCCTAGGCTGCATGCTAAGTCCCAGACCAACCTGGCAGAGTGAAATCCTATGTGGTGTTTTTTAGGAGGTCTGGCCTTGGAGGAGGTGTGTCACTGGGGGTGGGCTTTGCGGTTATAAAATACTCAAGCTATTCCTGATATGCTCTCTCTCCTGCTTCCTATGTGTGGGTCAAGATGTGAGCTACCATATTCCCGCTCTCAGCTTTGCCCTGCCATCATGGACTGTAACCCTCTGAAAGTGAAAGAGCAAGGAAATTCTTTTATAAGTTGCCTTGGTCATGTTGTTTTGTCACAGCAACAGAGAAGTAACTAAGACACCCTTTCTCAAAAATAACAAAAGCCAAGCATCTTGACTGATTTTGTTATAAGCTAGATTAGATCTTTGATGGATTTCAATGGGATATTCACATTTTCAAACTTACTAGTATATAAGTTAACAGATGATTTAAAAATTAGAATCTTCATTTCAGAACTTTAAACATTTAACATAGGACGAATTTACTATTTTTTTTAAATTAATTACATTTATTTATTCTCTCTCTCTCTCTCTATCTCTCTCTCTCTCTCTCTCTCTCTCTCTCTCTCTCTCTCTCTGTGTGTGTGTATGCACGCGCATGCGAGGGCACGTGTTCATGTCAACTTGAGGGAGTTGATTTTAACGTTGACCTTGTGTGTCCCAGGGATTGAACTCTGGCCACCAAGCTTGGCTGGAAGTGCCCTTACCTAATTTACAGTTTGTTGCTTGAACTAAGAAACACAACCACACTGTGAGTAATATAATGCCAAAGTATAAAACTTGAGAGGGTCTTACATTTTTACATATAGATGTCATTAAAATCACTCTAGAATTTCCCTACTCACTAGTTGGTGCATATAAGCTAGCTCCTGATTCATTTCCTCCCTCCCTCCATCCTTTCCTCACTGCTAGAGAGCAAACCCAGGCCTTTGTACATGCTGAGTAAGTGCTCTCTATCATCACTGAGCTACAGTCAGCGCTTGGGTTTTGGAGACAGGGTCATAGTATGTAGCTTAAGCTCATCTCTAATGTGTGATTTTCCTGCCTCAACTTCCCAAATGCTGGGATCGTAGGCATATGTCCCATGTCCAGCTGGTCCATAGTGTCTTGTGGGTACTTAGCCCATGAGATAGTATGTTTTTGTGAGTGGATTGGTGAGGATGCCTGATGGTTCAAATGCTTATTAGCCATTGTTATTCTCACTTGTCCTGTTCATGCTTTGGCTATTTTTATTGCAGTGATCGCCACCAGGCTTTTCAGTGGAGTCAGTCATTAGTCTCAGGGAGTAAAATTAAGAAAGGATCCATGTGTCTATTTATGTAGCAGTCTGCTAGAGCAATTACATTTTCTCATTGCTATGTGGCAGCCCACTTCCTGTTTCTTAATAGATCCTCACTCTTCTGACCGCATGTCCAGCTGTATCACGGAGGAGACTATTAAATCACACTAGCAGTCTCTGTGCAGATGGAGGGTAATGGCTTCCAAAATTGCCTTCCCAAAGATGGTCATCTCTTTAGCTCTGTTACACAATGACGACATAGGAAAATGAAGTCTAATAATTAGAAATGAACTCTGTGAGAAGAAAAGAATATGTAAGTGAGAAAGGAGAGGTACAAGGATATATATTTAGAAGATCTAATCACAGTCACTTAAGATGACACTCAGCTTTGTCAAAAAATCCCAACGGAAAAGAAAAGAAAAAAAAAGTGAGTAAGGAAAATGTCTTTCTCTAAGCCCATATACTTCGTTCCCACCTGCAATATGGAATAAATCATTGGCCCTTCACCAAAGCCTTTTGGATCAAGAAATGTCGTAAAATACTTTTAATTTCCATAAGCCTTGAGTGTCCTACCTCCGAGAACAGATATGAGCATGCACAAACTAAGAAGAGTCAGATTTATTGATAGTAGCAAGAAATGACAGGTAATGATTGGTACTCAGACAAGGACTTGTCATACGTACAGAAGACCCCAAAGCTAGAGAGCATAATTGAGGCCATTATTAAGAACATAATTGAAGTGTGAACCTAAATAGTCCTAGCAATAAAAAGCAGGAGTCAGGTACTGGGATAATAACCTGAAAGATCAGAGAAGCAGAGGAGCAGCCACCAGTGACTTCTTACCTCTCCAGATCCTCCAACCGAAAAGGGGTGAGATCCTGACTCTGTCCCACCTCATCACTTCCTGTCTCTGCCTCCGAGTGCTGAGATGAAAGGTGTGAGCCACCACTGCTCAGCTTCTATGGTTAACTAGTGGCTAGCTCAGCCCTCTGATCTCCAGGCAAACTTTATTTGTCAGAACACAAACAAAATATCACACAACACCAGTTAGTGGAGCCATTGCATTTAAATCGCTTAAAGTGATTGTCTGTGAATATCAGAGCACCCAGGTAGTTTCTTTAATTGCACCTGTAAAAGCTCTTTAGGAAGAGGCAGCATGATTTTACAGTGGACTCACCTAACCTCCTCATGCTGCTTCCCAAAACTGTCAACTGTAATCTTGTTTTTGGTAATAGAGTAGAAAAAATGTAGAAGATCCTGGGAAGATATGAACCTGTGCTGTCTCTCAGCTAACAACTGCTGGCAACCCTGGGCGATGGAGGGAGGTCATAGCCTATTTGTTAAGGTGCTGATTGAGACACTGGGACACCGGTTCCTTCCCTTAATATAAAACCAATTTTGAGCCAAGTCATTTAAGACCTTTTGAAAACTGACTCTAAAATAGCATGTGATATCCTGAGGAAAAAAATAAACCATGATTTAGTAAACTAAGTGATCCATGGGGAAAGGACATCTTTATATGGAGTCCTTACAGAGAGAGAAGGCATAGTAGATAAAGTGAGGCCAAAAAAAAACAAAACAAAAAAAACGAAAAAACCACCTTGGCACAGCCACATGATTTCCAACTGGAAATGGGCATTTCCACGTCTGCAGCCCAGTGAGTGTTGCCACCAGCCATGAGGATGGGTGGAAGGATTCTCACTGAGCTTATAAAATGGATAGTCTACTAACCAACAACTCTTAGGGGGATGATGGTGCCATTTCTTTATTATTTTTAAAAAATGTTTATTGATATTAGTTATTTGTATATGTGTGTGTTTGTGCTCACATGAATTTAGGTGCTCTTAGAGGCTAGAAGAGGGTGTCAGATCCACCAGAGCTGTAGTTAGAGGTGGTTGTGAATTGCCACATGCAGATGCTAGGAATGGAGCCTGGTTTTCTGAATAAGCAACAATCACTCTTAGCTATTAAGTCATGGTATCTTTTTTTCTTCTTCTTCTTTTCTTTTTTTTCTTTTTTTATTATTATTATTATTATTATTATTATTATTATTATTTTACAACACCATTCAGTTCAACATAGTAGCCACAGAATCCCCTGTTCTCCCCCTCTCGCCCACCCCTCCCCCCAGCCCACCCCCCATTCCCACCTCCTCCAGATCAAGGTCTCCCCCGAGGACCGGGGTTGACCTGGTAGACTCAGTCCAGGCAGGTCCATTCCCCCCTCCCAGACCGAGCCAAGTGTCCCTGCATAAGTCCCAGGATTCAAACAGCCAACTCATGCAACGAGCCCAGGACCTGGCACCAATGCACAGCTGCCTCCCAAACAGATCAAGCCAACTGACTGTCTCACCCGTTCAGGTGGCCTGATCCAGTTGGGGGCCCCTCAGCCTTTGGTTCATAGATCCTGTGCTTCCATTCATTTGGTTATTTGTCCCGGTGCTTTATCCAACCTTGGCTTCAACAATTCTCGCTCATATAAATCCTCTTCTTACTCACTAATTAGACTCCCAGTGCTCCACCAGCGGCCCAGCCGTGGATGTCTGCCTTCAGATTCCTCAGTCCTTGGATGGGGTTTATGGCACCACTATTTGGGTGTCTGGCCATCCCATCACCAGAGTAGGTCAGTTCCTGCCGTCTCGCGACCATTGCCAGCAGTCTTTTGAGGGGGTATCTTTGTGGATCTCCGTGGGCCTCCCTAGCTCTCTGCTTCCTCCCCTTCTCACCTTCTCATGTGGTCTTCATTTACCATGGTCTCCTATTCCTTGTTCTCCCTCTCTTTTCTTGATTCAGCTAGGATCTCCCACTCTTTCCCTCGACTGTCGCCCTTCATTGTTCCCACTCATGACCAGGCTATTCATGTAGATCTTGTCCATTTCTCCGTGTCTTTTTTTGGGGTCCCGTTTTCCAGGTAGCCTCACTGGTGATGTGAGTAGCAGTCTAGTCATCCTTGTTCCACATCTAGCATCTTCCTATGAGTGAGTACATACCATATTTGTCTTTCTGAGTCTGGGTTACCTCACTAAGGATGATTTTTTCTAGATCCATCCATTTGCCTGCAAACCGTGTGATGTCGTTGTTTTTCTCTGCTGAGTAGTATTCCATTGTGTATATGTGCCACAATTTATTTATCCATTCTTCAGTTGAAGGGCATCTAGGTTGTTTCCAGGTTTTGGCTATTACAAACAATGCTGATATGAACATAGCTGAGCAAGTGCTCTTGTGGTATGATTGAGCATTCCTTGGGTATATGCCCAGGAGTGGTATAGCTGGATCTTGGGGGAGATTGATTCCCAATTTTCTAAGAAAGCGCCATATTGATTTCCAAAGTGGTTGTACAAGCTTGCATTCCCACCAGCAGTGGAGGAGAGTTCCCCTAGTTCCACATCCTCTCCAGCATAAAGTGTCTTCAGTGTTTTTGATCTTAGCCACTCTGACAGGCGTAAGGTGGTATCTCAGAGTTGTCTTGATTTGCATTTCCCTGATGATTAGGGAAGTTGAGCAATTCCTTAAATGTCTTTCAGCCATTTGGGATTCCTCTGTTGAGAATTCTCTGTTTAGTTCTAAAGCCCATTTCTCAATTGGACTGTTGGTCCTTTTGATGTCTAATTTCTTGAGTTCCTTATATATTCTGGATATCAGTCCTCTGTCAGATGTGGGGTTGGTGAAGATCTTTTCCCATTCTGTAGGCTGTCGCTTTGCCTTGTTGACCGTATCCTTTGCTCTACAAAAGCTTCTCAGTTTCAAGAGGTCCCATTGATTGATTGTTTGTCTCAGTGTCTGCGCTACTGGTGTTATATTTAGGAAGTGATCTCCTATGCCAAGGCATTCAAGACTATTTCCTACTTTTTCTTCTAGCAGGTTCAGAGTAGCTGGATTTATGTTGAGGTCTTTGATCCACTTGGACTTAAGTTTTGTGCACGGTGACAGATATGGATCTATTTGCAGCCTTCTACACGCTGATATCCAGTTATGCCAGCACCATTTGTTGAAGATGCTTTCTTTTTTCCATTGTACACTTTTGGCTTCTTTGTCAAAAATTATATGTCCATAGGTGTGTGGGTTAATGTCAGGGTCTTCAATTCGATTCCATTGGTCCACATGTCGGTTTTTATGCCAATACCAGGCTGTTTTTATTACTGTAGCTCTATAGTAGAGCTTGAAGTCGGGGATTGTGATGCCTCCAGAAGTTGTTTTATTGTACAGGTTTCTTTTAGCTATCCTGGGTTTTTTGTTTTTCCATATGAAGTTGAGTATTGTTCTTTCCAGATCTGTGAAGAATTGTGTTGGTATTTTGATGGGGATTGCATTGAATCTGTAAATTGCTTTTGGTAAGATTGCCATTTTTACTATGTTAACCCTGCCTATCCATGAGCATGGAAGATCTTTCCATTTTCTGAGATCTTCTTCAATTTCTTTTTTCAGGGACTTAAAGTTCTTGTCATATAGGTCCTTCACTTGCTTGGTTAGTGTTACCCCAAGGTATTTTATGTCATTTTTGGCTATTGTAAAGGGTGATGTATCTCTAATTGCCTTCTCAGCTTCTTTGTCCATTGTATATAGGAGGGCTACTGATTTTTTTGAGTTGATTTTGTATCCTGCTATGTTGCTGAAGGTGTTTATAAGCTTTATCAATTCCTGGGTGGAATCTTTGGGGTCACTCAAGTATACTATCATGTCGTCTGCAAATAGGGAAAGCTTGACTTCTTCCTTTCCAATTTGAATCCCCTTAATCTCCTTATGTTGTCTTATTGCTCTGGCTAGAACTTCAAGTACTATATTGAATAAGTATGGGGAGAGTGGACAGCCTTGTCTCGTTCCTGATTTTAGTGGAATTGCTTTGAGTTTCTCTCCATTTAATTTGATGTTGGCTGTTGGTTTGCTATATATTGCCTTTATTATGTTTAGGTATGTTCCCTGTATTCCTGATCGCTCCAAGACTTTTATCATGAAGGGGTGTTGGATTTTGTCAAATGCCTTTTCTGCATCTAGTGAGATGATCATGTGGTTTTTTTCTTTGAGTTTGTTTATATGGTGTATTACATTAATGGACTTTCGTATGTTGAACCACCCTTGCATCCCTGGGATGAAGCCTACTTGATCATGGTGGATAATTGTTCTGATGTGTTCTTGGAGTCTGTTTGCCAGTATTTTATTGAGTATTTTTGCATCAATGTTCATGAGGGAGATCGGTCTGTAGTTCTCTTTCTTTGTTGCATCCTTGTTTGGTTTAGGAATCAGGGTAATTGTAGCCTCATAGAAGGAGTTTGGTAATGTTCCTTCTGTTTCTATTATGTGGAACAATTTAGAGAGTATTGGTATTAACTCTTCTTTGAAGATCTGGTAGAATTCTGCGCTGAAACCATCTGGTCCTGGGCTTTTTTTGGTTGGGAGACCTTTAATGACTGTTTCTATTTCCTTAGGGGTTATTGGACTATTTAAATAGTTTATCTGGTCTTGATTAAACTTAGGTATGTGGTATCTATCCAGAAAAATGTCCATTTCTTTTAGGTTTTCCAGTTTTGTGGAGTAGAGGTTTTTGAAATATGACTTTATAATTCTCTGGATTTCCTCAATGTCTGTTGTTATGTCCCCCTTTTCATTTCTGATTTTGTTGATTTGGATTCTCTCTCTCTGTCTTTTGGTTAGTTTGGATAAGGGCTTGTCTATCTTGTTGATTTTCTCAAAGAACCAACTCTTTGTTTCATTAATTTTTTGTATTATTCTCTTAGTTTCTAATTTATTAATTTCACCTCTCACTTTGATAATTTCCTGGCGTCTATTCTTCCTGGGAGACTTTGCTTCTTCTTGTTCTAGAGCTTTCAGATGTGCTGTTAATTCATTAGTGTGCGATTTCTCCAACTTCTTTATGTGGGCATTTAGTGCTATGAATTTCCCTCTTAGCACTGCTTTCATAGTGTCCCATAAGTTTGGGTATGTGGTGTCTTCATTTTCATTGATCTCTAGGAAGTCTTTAATTTCTTTCTTTATTTCTTCCTTAACCCGTTGGTGATTCAGTTGAGCATTATTCAGTTTCCATGAGGTTGTAGGTTTTCTGTAGTTTTTGTTGTTGTTGAAATCTAGCTTTAAACCATGGTGATCTGATAGAACACAGGAGGTTATTCTGATTGTTTTGTATCTGTTGAGATTTGCTTTGTGGCCAAGTATGTGGTCGATTTTAGAGAAAGTTCCATGGGGTGCTGAGAAGAAAGTATATTCTTTCTTGTTAGGATGGAATGTTCTGTAGATATCTATTAGGTCCAATTGGGTCATGACATCGGTTAAGTCCTTTATTTCTCTGTTAAGTTTCGATTTGGGAGATCTGTCCAGTGGTGAAAGTGGGGTGTTGAGATCTCCCACTATTAATGTGTGGGGTTTTATATGTGGTTTAAGCTTTAGTAATGTTTCTTTTACATATGTGGGTGCCCTTATGTTTGGGGCATATATGTTCAGAATTGAAACTTCATCTTGGTCGATCTTTCCTGTGACGAGGATGTAATGTCCTTCTTGATCTCTTTTGATTGATTTTAGTTTGAAGTCTATATTGTTGGATATCAGGATGGCTACCCCTGCTTGTTTCTTAAGACCATTTGATTGAAAAGTCTTTTCCCAGCCTTTTATTCTTAGGTAGTGTCTATCTTTGAATTTGAGATGTGTTTCTTGTATGCAGCAGAAGGATGGGTCCTGCTTTCGTATCCATTCTGTAAGTCTATGTCTTTTTATAGGTGAATTAAGTCCGTTGATATTAAGGGATATTAATGACCAGTGATTCTTCATCTCTGTTATTTTTGGTGGTAGTGTGTGTGTACTTCTCTTCTTTGGGGTTTACTGTTGTGGCTTTATCTATTGCCTGTGTTTTCAAGTGTGTATCTGACTTCCCTCGGTTGGAATTTTCCTTCTAGTGCTTTCTGTAGGGCTGGGTTTGTGGATAGGTATTGTTTAAATCTGGCTTTGTCTTCGAATGTCTTGTTCCTTCCGTCTATGATGATTGAAAGTTTTGCTGGGTATATTAGTCTGGGCTGACATCCATGGTCTCTTAGTGTCTGCATTACATCTGTCCAGGTCCTTCTGGCTTTCAAAGTCTCCATTGAGAAATCGGGTGTTATTCTGATGGGTTTACCTTTATAGGTCACTTGGCCTTTTTCCTTGGCTGCTCTTAATATTCTTTCTTTATTCTGTACATTTAGTTGTTTAATTATTATGTGTCGAGGGGACTTTTTTTGGGGGTCTAGTCTGTTTGGTGTTCTATAGGCTTCTTGTATCTTCATAGGCATTTCCTTCTTTAAGTTGGGAAAGTTTTCTTCTATAATTTTGTTGAATATATTTTCTGTGCCTTTGAGTTGGTATTCTTCACCTTCTTCTATCCCTATAATTCGTAAGTTTGGTCTTTTTATGGTGTCCCAGATTTCTTGGACATTTTGGTTCATGACTTTGTTGGCTTTAGTGTTTCCTTCGACTGATGGAACTATTTCTTCTACTGTATCTTCAATGCCAGAAATCCTCTCTTCCATCTCTTGCATTCTGTTGGTTATACTTGCATCCGAAGTTCCTGATCTTTTACTCAGGTTTTCTATTTCCAGCATTCCCTCTGTTTGTGTCTTTTTCATTTTTTCAATTTCCCTTTTCAGATCTTGGACTGTTTCCTTTGTTTGTTTCATTGCTTTTTCGTGATTTTCTTTCAGTGCTTTATTGTTTTCTTCCAGGATTTTAATGTTTTCTTCCAGGACTTTATTGTTTTCTTGGAGGGCTTTATTGTTTTCTTCTAATTTGTTTGCCCTTTCCTCTAGTTGTTTACAGCGTTCTTCCAATTTTCTTGTCTTTTCCTCTACACAAGCCTCTACCTTCTTCATGAAGTTACTCATAAGGCTACTTTCTTCTGCTTCTTCCAATTTTTGGTGTTCAGGTCTAGATGTTGGAGGCGAGCTAGGTTCTGGTGATGCTGTATTGCTCTTCATTTTGCTGTATGTACTTCTGCTTTGACGTCTGCCCATCTCCTTGTGATTCCTTCTTGGTCTTATCAGTGGACTTGTTTCACAAAGATCTGACAGACTCAGGAAGACTCTCTCTCTTGTCCAAAAGGGAGTTCTCTTGTCCAACTCTTTGGTCCAGAAGGGAAGTCAGGGGCAAGCTCTGGTCCAGAATGGCAGTCGGGGACAGGCTGGGAGCTGGGGGCCGGTCTCTAAGTCTCAGGAAGTGGGTGGGGTCTTGGGCAGATGGGCGTGGGGGCAGGGCGCGGAGACTGCAGGGGCTGCCGGGGGCTTGGAAATGGGGACCCCTCCCGGTGGGGCTAGAAGGGGAGCTGCCCGGTGGCCAGAACCCGGCGCCAAGCTGGGCAGGTCCTCCCGGGGTGGCTGGTGGCCAGGGATGGGGTCCGGACTGGACCCAGGCACTCACCTCTGGTCCAGAAGGGAAGTTGTCTGGGGCAGGCTGGGAGCTGGGGGCCGGTCTCTAAGTCTCAGGAAGTGGGTGGGGTCTTGGGCAGATGGGCGTGGGGGCAGGGCGCGGAGACTGCAGGGGCTGCCGGGGGCTTGGAAATGGGGATCCCTCCCGGTGGGGCTAGAAGGGGAGCTGCCCGGTGGCCAGAACCCGGCGCCAAGCTGGGCAGGTCCTCCCGGGGTGGCTGGTGGCCAGGGATGGGGTCCGGGCTGGACCCAGGCACTCACCTCTGGTCCAGAAGGGAAGTCGTCAGGGGCAGGCTGGGAGCTGGGGGCCGGTCTCTTCTCTTCTTCTTCTTTTCTATTGAGACAGGGACATGCTATATAGACTTAGCTGGCCTGGATCTCCCTGTAGAGAACAGGCTGGCCTTTAACTCATGGAGACCTACCTACCTTGGCCTCCAAAGTACTGGATTAAGGGCATGTGTCACTATGCCCAGCGAGATGATCTCATTTCTCGATGAACATACTATTATGAGTGCTCCTTCAGAGTCATTTTGCCACAGGCAAATTACTGTTTCACTGAAATGATGGGCAGAGCTGGCCTTCAGTGTCAGTGATGATCATGGTAATGGTGAAAATGAAAATGACGGTAAGATACGTAGTAAAGCATGCTCACAGTAATTTGGCCATATGGTAATGGGCAGTTGACGCCTATCTGCTCCCCAGACTCTGTTCTCACTTCATTTATCTTGTAATAACTGGATCCTGAATTTTATAGAAGAATTACTGCGTTTGAATTTCATGGTACACAGTTCAGGGTTCCATCGTATAATGGTGCCGACGGTGTAGCATCCCTAAATGCCAAGTGCTTCCGTGCTGAGGGCTTTGTGAAAGTTACTTCGCTTGATCTTCAAAAGCACATTGACAAAAGCTTTCAACGCATTCCCATTTTACTTAAAATAAAGCCAACGCTCTATATGAGGGTGTGTAGGGCCCAGCACGAGCCATGCCTGCCTTCTTCTGTGCCGTGCTCTCCAGTCTCCCCACCACAGCTGTGTGTACTTCACAGCCTCGGAATGTGCCCCTCTCCAACTCATTCCCTCCAGAGGGCTCTTCCCTGGCTTCCCTTTGTCCAGACGGCCCTTCTTTCAGACCTTACCATAGAGGCCTCTTCCCTGTTATTCAGGTGCTGCGTCAAATCTCACCTCAGAGCCACAGAGAATTTCTTTGAAAACTCTGTCTAAAAGATGTCATTAATCTCTCTCATATCACCTTGTTTTATTTTCATTCTAACACCTAACATGTCATCCTTAGAATCTGCAGGCATGGGCCCTGGGGTCTCTCTCCAGAGACCCAAAGTCATGGATGTTCAGGCCCTTATAGTTGACAGTACAGTGTTTGCTGTAACACAAATCATCTTGTACACTCTGTGTCATCTCTGTTACTGAGAGCTGCTAATGTCATGTAAATGGTTGTCCTATGTATCGTTTAGTAAAGTCTGTACATGTTTTCTCCAGACACAACTTAAAAAATAGTTTCTGTCTGAAATTGGTTGGACTCACAAATGGGAAATTCATAGATGTGGAAGGACAATTGTAAACCAGCAAATTTTCTCTCTTTTAAAAAAATTTTATATTTATTTATTTGTTTATTTATTTGTGTGTGTGTGTGTGTGTGTGTGTGTGTGTGTGTGTGTGTGCATGTAGAGGTCAGATGATAATGTTCAGGAGTCAGTTCTCTTCCACCTTATGCGAGTTCTCAGGGTTGAATTTAGACGATCAGGATGTAGCTGAGGATGACTTTGAATTTCTAATCCTCATGCCTCCATGTTCTGAAAGCTAGAGTTACATGCATATCACCACACTAGGCTTTTGCCTCCTGGGCCACCTCATCAGAACTGCCGGTAAAATGTCATGTTTCTTAAAAACACTCTGCCACGGACTGACATGCTCCCATAGCCATGCCTTTCTCATCCTGATGGACTGATACCTCCTGAAATCATGAACCAAAATAAATCCCCCCTCCTCTAAAACAGAAACAACAGATCTTTTTATTCCTACCAGTTGGAATTCAATCTTATTGGTAATTTGAATAAAATCTTTTCTTTATTACAATGTTTTCTTTCTTTTTTATTCCTTGTTGGGGGGACCTCTTTCCCTCTCGGCCTGTTGGCCACCAGGTCAAGAGGGCAAGAGGCAGCAGCTGTGACAGAAGGCTTTGTAGCAGCCCATGAGCACGAAGGAAGACAGCCCGCCAGGACACAGACGTCGGTGAATCAGCTCACATTTATTTGAGACTATAAGGAATATATAGGATTGGGGAGCCTGGGGACAAACCCTAATTTGCATTAAGTGGCACGCTCCTACCACAAGGCTTTGTATGTGGCAGCAGGGTCCTATCAAAATGGCTAGAGCACTTGCCTAATTACCATCATCAGGAGAAGAGCGTTTGCGGAGAACTGTGTCAAGTGTCACCCTTGAGATAAGTCAGGCATCCTGGCCCTAGAGACATCCTCCAGTTAAGGCTGGGTAGAGAGTGGGAAGCTTTGCTGGGGAGGGAGAGAAGGCGTTTCCATCTTGCCGAGCTTAGAGATGGCTGCCAGGCTATGGTAGACTGCGACCTCTACCAGCCAGCAATGTCTTCCAACAATTCTCTCCTGTCTTCCCTTCCTCCTTCTGTCCCTCCCTCCCTCCCTCCCTCCCTCTCTCCCTTCCTCCCTCCCTCCCCCTTTCTCTTTCTGTTTCTTGATCTAGTAGGTTTTTTTTTTTTTTTGAATAGTGACTAAGACATGGCAAATATTTAACAACAAATCTGAAGTTTTGAGGAACACTCACCAAGAGAGAGGGGACAAGACGCCTGCAATATGTAAAGTTTAGAGATAAAAACTTAAATTTAGATGTGTGTGTGTGTGTGTGTGTGTGTGTGTGTGTGTGTGTGTGTGAAGTCTCATTGTGTAGCCAAGACTGGCCTCAAATAGAAGATGCTTCTTACTCAGACTCCCAAATGCTTGGATTGCAGGTGTGCCCCCCACCACTTCCTGCCAAGGTGGTAGGGTTTTGATGTTGTTCTTCAGACAAGTTTTGATGTAGCTCAGGCTGGCCTTGAACTTGCATGCAAGGTAGGTGCGGATGACCTTGAACAACAACCACTACTCTTACTACTTTTCCCCCTGCTGTAGGATGATCCTTCTTTACACTGTGAATGTGTGTTGCTCTCATTGGTTAATAATAAAGCTGTTTGGCCTATGGCAAGGCAGGATAAGGTTAGGTGGAACAATCAAACTGAGGTCTTGGATAAAGAAGGGTGGAGTTGAGGGAGACATGAGCCAGCCACCCAAGAAGCAAGATGTCAGAGGACCAGTAAAGCCACAGCCATGTGGGACAATACATAGATTAATGGAAATTGGTTAATTTAAATGTAAGAGCTAGTTAGTAATAAGTCTGAGCCATCAGCCAAACATTTATAAGTAATGTAAGCCTCTGTGTGATAATTTGGGAAGCAGCTGCCAGGTATTTGGGAAGAGGCTGTTGGGACAGAAACTCTGCTTCCCATTACATTCTCCTCTTCCTTCTCCTCCATTTTTGTTTTTTTGAGACAGGGTTTCTCTGTGTAGCCCTGGCTGTCCTGGAACTCGCTCTGTAGAACCAGGTGCCCTTGAGCTCACAGAGATCCATCTGTCTCTGCCTCCCAAGTGCTGGGATTAAAGACGTGCCCCACCTTGAATTTCTAATCCTCATGCTTCTACCCTTTGAGTACTGGAATTACAGACCTGGACTTATATGGTGTTGAGGATAGATCCGGCAACTTTGATCATTCGAGGCAACTACTCTGCCAGCTGACTGCATCCACTTGAAGTTTTTTTTTTGTCTTGCTTTTTTTTTTTTTTAATTTTTGAGATAAGGTCTCAAAATCTTTGTGTATCTGAGGATGACCTTGAACCTCTGGTTCTCCTATCTCCCAAGTGCTGGCATTAAACACATGTACACCTGCTTTTGTGTGATACTGAGGGTTGCACCCGTGGCTTCATGCATTTAAGCAAGCATTCTACTGACTTTGGCTCATCTCCAGCCCTCTCAACGCTTGACAGAAGGACTCTACATCAGAGAGAAATACAGCGGTATTTCTCTAGTGCTGAACTTGAGAAATGTCTGTGCGCTCAGGAGAGAGCAGAGCCGCAAACACATTTCACTTATGTTCTCATAACACCCACTTAACATCTATCACCAAGGCAGAAGCCACGACGGTTTTCACCAGCAGAAGTGAAACTCAAGTAGGCACACAGTTTCACTGTCAACGATTCATGACTCAAAAGTTTAACAGCAGCTTAAGAAAAAGCAAGCAGTTCAGGTGGTGGCAGCAGCACACGCCTTTAATCCCAGCACTTGGGAGACAGTGGCAGGTGGGTCTCTGAGTTCGAGGCCAGCCTGGTTTACAGAATGAGTTCCAGGACAGCCAGGGCTACCTAGAGAAACAAGTGCTATCATCCCTTTTGTGTCTTTCTGTGGAAAAAGGAAGGGAGGGGGATCAGGAAGGAAAGGAGGAGGGAAGAAAGGAAAGGATTGCCACAACCCACTGAACTTCCCTTGTCTTCATTACATCGTTATTAAGTCAGTGGTAAAAGCTGCATATCTATCCGTATAGATATATCTATATATCACTTATATATCAATATATAGAGATAAGTATTGTAATCCAACTCCATTGTTTGCAACATGGTCACACAATTGTGCCTGTTTTTTCTCTAAAGTATCCTAAGTAACCTGCAGAGGGCGCACTTTCCCCATGTTTGCCCCTCCTCATACTTGAGCGGAAAGAACAGGAAGTTTTATAAGATTAAAAAAATTTTCCAGCGAAAAAGTAGAGAGGTTCAACTTCTCTTTTTTTTTCTCTTTACTAAATGTTGGAAAGTGAAATATGCAAAAAGTATAGCAGTGAAGGCAGTCTCTTATTAGATTTTTTTCAGTAACAGAAAAATCAATTTCAAGACTGTAGTCTATATCACAGAAATCCACAAGTGGTCAAAATGCAATGGATACATATACAATACAGTACAACACAGTCCAGTGCAGTACAATACAGTATATCACAACACATGACAATCCAATCCCAACCCCTAAGGCTCAGGGAACACAGCAGAAGAGGTGGGTTGTAACAGCCAGAGGGCAAGGATGCCTACCTACTATAAGATAGTGTAGGGAAGCTACACCCATGAAATCTTAACAATACCGTCACCTAAACAAGGAGACAACAGCAGTTGACATCCAGAGTGGATGAGGGGAATCTGAAAGGCTCCACCCTTAGATGAAAGAGTTACAGACAAACATGGCTACTGAGTAAGGGAGAACCAGTCTTCTCTTGCTAAGGACCCTTAGTAGGTTATACAGTTTGAAGTAGTCATGAATTTGAGCAGAAGTGGGAAAGATGTGAGCTGAAAGGATGGAAGGATATGGTGGAAATGATGTAAATACAGTACTCAAGTGTGAAATTCCCAACAAAACTGTGATCTCATTCACGGACTGATTCTTTTCCAACTCATCGCCTCCCTGCAATTCCTGTTTTACCTTGTTCTTTTCATTAATTTATTTTTATTCTTGAGACAGGGTCTCACTGTGTAGCCCAGGCTGACCTAGTACTTGCTATGTAGCCCAGGCTGGCCTTGAATTCACAGAAATCTGCTTCCCCCTGCCTCCTGAAAGCTGGGATTGAAGGTGTGGGCCACCATACTCAACCTTTATCATACTCTGTCTCTCTCTCTCCCCCCTCTTTGTTTTCATGCTGAAATCTGCTTGTATTTGTCCTTCTTTCTGTATGGGTATTATCCAATGGAAATATAATGTAAACTGCATATGTAATTTAAAATATCTTCATAGTCACATTAAACAGCAAAAAGAAACAGGTGACATTAATGATATATATTTTATTAATTTTACGTTATTTTTTAAATCATCTCCATACATGGACAATACAAAAATATTAATGAATATTATTTTTGGTGGGTAAGTTATGTTTACAGCACATTCCAAATTAAAATGATCACATTCCATTGTTCAATAGCCACATGGGAAAAGCACCCACTGTATTGGACAACACATCTCTCTCTCTAACTTCCTTCTTTCATTCAGTTGCCTCATCCCTAACCACGCTAAGGGAAAGCAGAGCACTACAAAAAAATGCTTTGCATTCAGAAACCACTCATGTCGAAGTATCCACCATTTCGGATAGTGTAGGAAACACAAGAAACCACCTGAGTTTCTTCTGAGACTGTAACCAACATCTGTAATCTTTTTTCCTAGGATGGAAGTAGCATTTCTTAGGCAGTCAGTTTTTCAGGGGCTCAAATCCCCTCTTTCACAAGATGAGGTGCCCCCTTTATTCTCCTGAGAACTCATTTGCAAGTGCATACAGCCTGCCATCTGTCAGATCTCTCCTATGTGTTGGAGCATGTGTCTAATTAACTGTTCACACATCAAATTCCATTTGTTGTTTACAGTATCCTTTTAGGTATTTTTATTATACCCTCTGTTTTAAAGAGGAGAAGGCAAGCAGAGGAGCCCGAGAGGTGTTGTTAGAAGATTGCTGAGCTGAGATCTCAGGCTGGATATGGACACTTCCAAATCTAAGGTCTGTAGCTTTACTAATAGTGTCTCCCAAGTAAGTGGTGGTTATTCTAACGGGCAAGAAAAGCAAGACTTGGGTAATCAATCCTGTAATCAGACCTTCCTGTTTTTTAGGGAAAAACCACTTTTCTGCCTGGGGTGGAGGGAGGCTGAGTGGCTTCTCCCATGAACATCCAGGATTGGCGCTCATGCTGTTAACTCAACCTTGATGCCCTTTCCCTTTATTAGAAATGTTTCCAGATTTAAACCCTAGTTTATAAAGACCATTTAATGACCCTGTCCAAAGAGGAAGCGAGAGGTTTCAGATTCTTCCCAGAGCAAAAAAGAACTGCCATGAAAAGGTTTGCGTGAGGTCATTGGTCCCATCGCGACTTTGACTTGGCCTTGATCTTTATTTAGCGTTTTAGTTTTATGTTCTGCAACAAGTTTGGCCATGTTGGAGGACCATCCAAAGGTCAGCGAGTTGGCTGCTGGTGATTGGGCCCTCACCCGGATGCCAGGGTCTATTACTGGGCCGGTGGAAATCCCCAGCTCACCTCGGGATGATGTTGCAGCCACTTTCCGAAAGTCACAGGCTTTGCAGGCTTTTTGTGCACTACTCCGTAAGAACCCAAGACTGTGCGGGCCTGGATGAGAGTCGTCAGCTAGAATCAAACCCGTGGAGCTCTGAGTTGTCCATCCATTTCGGTGGGTTAATTGATGCTTCAGGACTCCACTTGCACTTTCCCATCAAAGGGTGCGATTTGAAAGAGAAAGACTGTTCCTAAATACTTTGTATTTTTTTTTATTTCTTTGATTTGAGTACAAATATTCTGATACTTTTAAGGATCAGCGACTGTCAAAAGACTTCTTTTGAAATGTTAGCTCATAGTGTAACTCAGACCCTCTTCCAGCAGTGGTGGCGCAATCCTTTAATTGTAGTAAGCCAGAGGCAGAGGCAGGCAGGTCTCTGTGAGTTCAAAGCCAGCCTGGTTTACAGCATGTGTTCCAGGACAGACAAGGCTACACAGGGAAATCCTGTCTCAAAACAAACTCAGGCCATCATCTGGTTTTGCACTGATTGTGAGTCATATAATAGATCCTGTTGACCAATCTGTTTAAGTCTTCCTACAGCTATTGTTTCTTGGTTAATAGATTTGTTATGTCTAGAGACCCTGCTGAGTATGTTAGCACATGCCTTTAATCCCAGCACTAGGGAGGCAGAGGCAGGGCTTCTATCTGTGAGTTCAAGGCCAGCCTAGTCTATTAAGCAAGTTCCAGGATTGCAGGATAATCAGGGCTATACAATGAGACTAGAGGCCCTATCCCCATTACTCACTTAACAAGACAATTGTCTTTATCTAGGAAAAGCAAGCACCTTATTTGATTTCTAGCTGTGACTGTTGATCACATCAAGTAACCTGATTCTTTACTTGCCTTATACTAATACTTGAATGTTGGGTTACTTTCCTTTTTCTTTCTTGTTTTTTGAAGGTTCTTTTTTTGTATTTTATGTGTATGGGTGTTTTATCTGCATTTTTGTCTGTGCACCACATGCATGTCTGGTGCCAAAAGAGGCCAGAAGAGGGTGTTAGATCCCCTGAAACTAAAGTTACAGATAGTTGTGGGCCACCATGTGGGTGCCGGGAACCAAACCCTATCCTTTGGAAGAGTGTGAGTCCAAAACAGGATAAATATACCTTGCAGGTTAAGAGTTCCGTTTGCAGGTAAGAATAAGTTCCCGTTTGTCCTGCGTTTATTTTACTCATCTGCACCAGATGTGCTTGGTCCTATGTAGATGGGGGGGTAGTACATCAAGGATGTACGCTTGCCCCTGATTAGATGTAGGGTGGAGCTATGCAGGCAGGAAATACATCAGGATATATGCTTGCCCTGATTGGACCTGATGGAAAATACAGTGGCCCTGTGGTTTTGCCCTTTTTAAGCTGCAAAACGTGACTTCCTGGTCATTTCCTGGTAACCCTGGAGTGGTCCTGGCCAGAACCCATCCTCCTGGTCAGTATTTAATTAAAGCTTGCTTCAAATAAAGCAGCCTCACAGGCTGCTCTCCCTATAACAGGCTGTCCAGTGCACTACAGGTTTCTGAAGAAAGATGCACCTAAGGACAAGGGCCCATATTCTCCCAAGCCCGTGACCCCACTTTTACTCATTTTGATTTTCCACTCCTGGCCCTGCTCCTCTCTTCCTGGCCCAAGGGTCTATAGAAAGGCAGGAGCCTTTTTAGGGGTTCTTTCTGCTTGAAAGTCAATCCTAGCCAGGTGTTGGTGGTTGTGAGCCTTTGATCCTAGCCCTTGGGAGGCAAAGGCAGGTGAATTTCTGTTGGAGGCCAGCCTGGAGCAAGTTCCAGTACAGCCGAGGCTACAGAAAGAAACCCTGTCTTGAAAAACAAAAACAAAAACAAACAAACAAAGAAAGCAAGAAAAGGAAAAGTCAGTCCCTACCCATGCTGATGTCACCTTGTCATCCTTGTCCTTTTTCACTATGGCCTCACCCCGTGCACAGTGAGTACCAGTTTTATGGTTCAAAGTATCGGGTCCGGCCTGTCACTCCAGAAAGAGTTGGGAACTATTCCCTGGTGTTATCTGGAGTTCTTGTGAAAAAGCAGTTTCTGATTCTGCAGGTCTGGAGTGGGATTTGTGAGCCCGCATTTCTGAGTGAGTCTTCAGGTGATGTTGACTTTGCTGGTACAAGAACTGTGTTTGGAGCGGCAAGACTAAAGTTTGAAGTAACTGATGATTTTCAGGGGGATAATTATAACTGCCACGAAGAAACAAAACAAAACCAAGTGATTCTACCGGTCGCTGTTCCTAAGAGAAATAAATATGTTGATTTTTTACAACAGTGATACTTAACCCTGGCTCCACAGTGGAGCTTATTATTTGTTGCATGGAAAAATACTTTTGGAAGCAGACGTTTCTAGTGAGAAGCGAGCTGGATTGGGAGTTATGGGGGGCTTTGAGAACCTGATATCTATAAAACTGATTCTGTTAAGAAGTAGAGTGGAAAATATGTACCGTGCTTCAGAAATATATTGACAAAAGCATTGGTTTGTTGTCAGTTTCCCATGAGAAAGAAGAAGAGAAAATAGCATCCATTTGCTTGTTTATTTGTCAGGTGTTGATTCTGGGACAAGCCCTCTTCTCGGCATTGGGGGACATGACAGATGCAATTTCCTGCTCTCACTGCTGCAAAGAAAGGGTAAGGACTCCTTTGTTCCAGAATGAATACATTAGTAAAATCCCCAAGAATTCTGACTGGATCTTGATGAGCTCTATGTGCACTCCTAGCCCGATGGCTGTGGTTGGGAGAGGAGTCTTGAAGCTTGCCTGACGCACAAGAATCACCAGGATGCTGTAATGTGCTATGGAGAAAAGAATTTCAGTTACCAGGAGAACATGTTGCAGAGTGCTGGGCAGATAGATAGGAATACGCTCCAAGCGTGCAGTAGGAGCGAGTAGTGAGATGGCCCAGTGACTAAAGGTATTTCCTGAAGAAGCCTGGCAACTTGAATTGGATCCCTGAAACCCATGGAGAGGTAGAAGGAGAGGACTGACTCCACAAAGTATGTGGTAGCAATCTGGAGAGCATATTCACACCATATTCACACACTGAATTTTAACTTTCTTAGACTTATTTTTATTATTTTTTAATTACGCACGTCTGTGTGGGGGTGTTTGTGCACATTGAGTGCAGGTGCCTGCAGAGGCCAGTAGAGGGCACTGGATCCTCTGGAGCTGGAGTTATAGGTGGCTATGAGCTGCCAGATGTGGGCTCTAGGAACTGAATTCAAGTCCTCTTCAAGAGCAGTATGTGCTCTTAACCGTTGAGCATCTCTTTACACATTAGATTTACATTCGTTTGAGGCTGGGTCTCATATTGTAGCCCAGGTTGGCCTTGAACTTGTAACAATCTATCTTCCTTATACTTCCTAGAAATGCCATCACACCATCCAGCCTTGGACATTCTCTGACTGCATCTTAAATGAAAGGTTTGATTTTGAGTTCTGATAGGCTATCTGTACTAAGTGGGAGCAGAAAGTTGCTTGGAAATGAAAGGAAGAAAAAAAGCCTTTGTAAGTTGTACAGGTTATTGTCATGTAGAAAACATAGAGAGATGGCATAAGAATAAAATTTATTTTCATCACAATTGTTACTGTGACTGCCCTTGGCACCTGAGTATGATGGCAACGCAGTCCTTGGGCCAGGAGACAGATTTATTGTGAGTTTGTTTAGGTCATAGCCTTCTTTCTGAGTTCTTTTGAAATCAATCATTTCTCTCATAAGCATTATGGTCAAATAAGGTGATATATAGTTACAGTAATTGATTTCTCATAAATTAAGCAGAGGAGCAGTATTCCAACTTAATTAAAACCTGCAAAGCTGTAATTTATGCATGTTTACAATGGGTCGAAGGGGTTAGCCATTAATGCCATAATATTGGAGCTGATCCCCCCACCCCCCGCCCAGATTTTAGCTCAGATATCATGCACTAAACAGTTATCATAGGACAAGATCATGGAAGTATCTATCAAAGCAAACTTCAGTCTTGGTGAATTGTTCTGTCTGCATATTTAGGGAGTTCATTTTATTTTATTTTATTTTTTTGTGTGAGAGTATGTGTGTCATTTTTGTTTGTGGTTGTTTGTGTACATGCGTAGATGCAGGTGCATACCCCCCCCCCCCCACCGCATATAAAAGCAGTGGCCAGAAGAGCATGCAAAGTATCCTTGTCTAGGCTTCTATCCCACAGTCCCTTAAGACAGGATCTTCTCACTAACCTGGAGATAAACTGGTGGCCAGCAAGCCCCAGGGATCCTCTTGTCTCTGCCTCCCCCAGTGCTGTGGCTGCAGGCATGTATGGTCACGCCAGGCTTGTGTTTGTGCCCTGGCTTGTTTTTGTGCAGTTGTGGGGATCCGAACTCGGTCCGTCATGCTTGTGTAGGAAAGGCTCTTTCTCGCGGAGTGATTTCCCCAGTTTAAGGAACCCGTAAGGAAATTATCTAGGCTGCATTATTACTTAGACCTACACTACTCAATATGGTAGCTAGTTCTTGGGGCTAGGGAGATAGCTGACTGGGTAAAGTATTTCCTACGGAGCCATGACGACTCAAGCTTGATCCCCAGAACCAAAGGAAAAAGTTACACAGCTTTAATCCCACTGCTGGAGAGGTATAGACAAAGGATCTCCTGGGCTTGTTGGCCAGCCACCCTAGCCAAATCGGTGAGGTCCAGGTCCCTGTGAGGGTCCTATTCAAAACCAAACCAAACCTAGCATCCGCCTTACTGAACACTGCCTTCATTGTTCTGTTAGATGGTGCTGACTGATAGCATCAGTAACTCACCCCTTTTCTTTGAAGTGAAAGAAATTGAATAAAACTTCTTTTAAAGACAATATTTAAAAGATTGGTTTTACTTTATATGTATACTTTTTTTCCCTGCCTGCATAATGTATGTATGTTCACCCTGTGTGTGCCTGGTGCCTGCAGAGGTCAGAAGAGGACATCGGATCTCTTGGAACTGAAGTTATGGATGGTTGTGAGCCACTGTGTGGAGGATGAGACTTGAACTTGGGTCCTTTGTAAGAACAAGTGTTTCTTAAGCACTGAACCATCTTTCTAGACCCCGAAAAAAGCTTTTAGTAGGGGTTTTTCTTTCCTTGTGCCCCACTGTAAGCAAGGTCAAATCTCCCTTTATGACAGGTTCCAAATCAGCCCCTCTCTTTCTTTTGCTGGTAACAACTCTGCCCATTTTGACTTCTGCTATACTTTGCATATGATTTGAGTGTGGCTCCCGGTTTCATTTGCTGGAATCTTGGTGGCAAGTGCTGGGAGTGGTGGACTCTTGAAGAGGTGGGGTGCAAGGTGGATTTGTTATGGGGGTGTTCCCTCGGATGTAATGTATATGTTGTGAGACTCTCATGAGTTTCCACAAGGACAGCTTGTGAAAGAAAAAACAAGCCTGGCCCCTGATTCCCTCTGGCTTCCTGTGTTATCCTGTAAGGTCTTTGGCTTGCATGGATCCTTGACATGATACCGTCTGCCATGGTGAGATGTCGTCGGGAAGACTTTGTGAGAACTGAGCTGCTGCAATGATCTTGGATCTTTCAATCTGTGAGCTAATAAGACTCTTTATCTGTGAAGTGCCCAGACTCCAATCTTTTGCTATAGCAACAGAAAATGGACTAATACAGTTTCTAATCTAGACAATTTCCAAAATTCTCCTATTATTTCCATGTGTGTTTACACTTGAAATGAATTTCAAAAAGCATATGTTAGGTTTAAATTTCTCAAAGAGAGCAAAAAGAAATATGCAATAAGAGAGTGAAAAGGTCGTTCCATTTTCACAGTCTATAATTTGCGCTATCTTTAAAAAATCAGTCATCTTTATTCTTACAACTCACAAGAAAGATGTTACCATTCCTGCCTCTTTCCAAAGACAGAAATGAAATTCCAGAGGAAGCAAATAGCTTATCTGTATTCTCCCACCATGAAATGGCAGAGCTGTTGAGGAAGTGCCTGATAATTATGACACCCTTGATAGCTATGACAGCCAAGTTTAGAAGGCATCACTTGGGCTGCCTGGCAAAGGCCATCTGTTGCTGGGTTCCTTTGTTTTGAAGACAAAGACTCCTGCATATCTGCCTTACCTGTGCATTCATGGGACTTTACACCCTTGGTTGTGTTGAGAACACCATCCTCATGACCCTAAGTGTCCTTTAAAGTTTAAAGATGCCAGAACAGCAGGGAGGATTTGGGCATTGCTTCTGTGCAGAATTCCCACCTCCAACAACCTGGACCCAAGGTCCAGTGAACTGGTTTTCTCATTTTGAGTGTGAGATAAAATTTAAACATGTTAGAAGACTTGAAGGCACAGTGAAAGGGATTGAAAGAGTCATTGCTGCTCATACACAAAGCCGATGATGATAACCAATCAAAATAACCTAAAATGCCTCAGAGCAGGTAAACCTAGTGATAGTGACCACACTGTTGACCACGCTGTTCTATTTTGACGTAGTGTTACCTCCTTTTCTGTGGCTCCATGTGTACCAACCCTCTGCCCTCAGAGCTGTACATAAATTAGAGCAAAAGAAAGTTTGATTCCTTTCATTATGTTCCTTGCAGCTGGGAAGATCTCAGTGAACATCAGTTGCTCTTGAGCATGTTAATCTCTTCCTCCACTAGCCTGTCCTATTAGTTTATTATTATTATTATTATTATTATTATTATTATTACTAATACTAATAGTATACTAGTACTACTAGTAGTATTCTTAAGACAGCGTCTCGCAGTATAACCCAGTCTGGCTTTGAACTGAGAATCCTCCTGCCTCAGGCTCCTGACTGCTAGGGTGACAGGTATGCATCCCCATGCTGGCTTTCTTTCCTTGTAGACCAACTCTCCCTCCTGTATCCTCTACATGGCAGCACCAGAATGTACAATGAGCTACCACACCTGCTGCAGGGTGCACAAGTCTCACAGTTTTTGGATTCAGCTGCTTCTCAGTTAAATCATGTAATCTTTAAGTCCTCTGCCTCCCTCTTCAGCATTCCTTACTATAAAAGTCATGTAAGCGGAAACTAAGAGATTGGAATCATTTGCCCAATTGAGGGGGGGTAGTCTATTGAAAAAGGAAAAGACTGCTTTGGAGACAGTCTGGTTCCAAGTTCCAAGCTGCTCTGAATTCAGGGGATCTCACTGAAATAATCTGAGTCTGCTTTCTTCTCCATAAAAGGAGGTAATTTGACCTGGGTGAGGTTGTTAGGTGCGGCCAGTTTGGTGCTACAATTGGCACATCACCTACAAGAATGTGTTAGTTTCACATCATTGCATTACAGATGACTTTAAGTCTAGCAGTTTTAAATGGCAAATATTTCTCGTCTCTCATTTTCTGTGGGTCAGGAAGCTGAGTGCAGTTCAGTTGGATACCTCTGGTTCAGGATCTGTGACAAAGTCATACAAAATATCTTTTGCATGATGTGAATAAGAGGAGGTGATTCATGTTCATTGGTGACCATATTTTGGGATGCTTGGGAGAGTTCTTGCTGCTTAACAGTAGATTTGGAATTAGATGCCAGGTGTCTCAGTTAGGGTTTTTATTGCTGTGATAAAACATCATGTCCAAAAGCAAGCTGGGGAAGAAAGGGTTTATTTAGCTCATACTTCTACTTCATTATCGAAGGGAGTCAGAACAGGAACTCAAAGAGGGCAGGAACTGATGCAGAAGTCATAGAAGAGTGCTGCCTACAGGCTTGCTCCCCATGGCTTGCTCAGCTTGATTTCTTATAGCACCTGGAACTACTACCCCAGGGTAGCCCCATCCACAATGGACTGGGCCCTCCCTCATCAGTCACTAAGAAAATGTTCTACTAGTTTGCCCAATCTCACGGAGGCATTTTCTCAATTGTGGTTTCCTCCTATCAGATGATTTTAGCTTGTGTTAAGTTTTCAAGGTTGACATAAAACCAGCTAGGACACAGGGTCACACTGAGTGCATGATCAGATTATGTGATCTATGCTCACCCAAAGCATCTGTTCTCTATATTCTCTACCTGATCTCACTTAAAAAAATTTATCAGGGATGGAAAAATGGCCTAATCAGGTAAAAGCACTTGCTGCCATGCCTGAGGACCCGTGTTCTATTCCCATGACCTGTAAGAAAAAGGAGAAACCTGACTCCTGAAAACACATGAGCTATGGCATGTGCATGCCCACACACAATACACACATGTATGTGTACACACACAGCAAATGTAATCATTTTAGCTGTGACTTAATGATCATAAAAAACAATGGTTTTAGTTCTTCAGTGTGATGTACTAATAAAAACTTCAAAGTACTTATTTTAATATATGTTTACAAACTATCTGTGTCAGTCTACTAACTAATGGTAAGGCATATTTTCTTTCTTGCTGTAGATTAAAAAATATATAAATAGGCTTTCCATTACTTTTTACTTCAAAGGTTCTCTCTCTCTCTCTCTCTCTCTCTCTCTCTCTCTCTCTCTCTCTCTCTCTCTCCTCTCTCTCTCTTTCTCTCTCTGTATGACCCACTGGCAGAGGAAGTGACTGAGAGATGGAGAATGTGGTGGATGGATGTGAAAGTCAGGATCTGTACACTATGCCAAGAAAGGTGTATGTAAATCATGCAAGCAATTAGCATCCCAAGGCCAGTGCTCTGAAATCTTGTGGAGAGTTTACAGAGATGATCCATCTGGGCAGAAGAAAGACAAAATCATTTCTTTTCTCTGTGGGACTTGGGTGTAGGCTTGACTTTAGTCACCATTTGCCTCCTTTCTGATGCATCTTATTCAGGCATAAACTGTGTAACTACGCATGGCAGACCTGTAGCTTCCTAGTGGCAAAAAGACTCTTAGCAATTTCATGTTTAGTTGATGTAACTGAGCCTGAAGATCAGGGAAGTTGATAACTGGTGGAAACAGGCCTCAGGAAAAAGACTAAATTTCAGCTTTTAGAAATGGAGCCACATTTGGCCACAGCATCATGACTGACATGACATTGTACTTCCTCGGACTGGTTTTGTGTCAACGTGACACAAGCTAGAGTCATCAGAGAGGAAGGAGCCTCAGCTGAGGAAATGCCTCCATGAGATCCAGCTGTAAGGCATTCTCAATTAGCGATCAATGGGGGAGGGCCTAGCCTGTGGTGGGTGGTGCCATCCCTGGGCTGCTGGTCCTGGGTTCTATAAGAAAGCAGGCTGAGCAAGCCATGGGAAGCAAGCCAATAAGCAGCTCCCCTCCATGGCCTCTGCATCAGCTCTTGCATGCAGGATCTTACTTTATTTGAGTTCCTGTCCTGACTTCCTTCAGTGATGAACAGCATTGTGGAAGGGTAAGTCAAACAAACCCTTTCTTCCCCAACTTGCTTCTGATTTTGTCCTTCACTGCAGCAATAGAAACCCTAACTAAGGCAGGTTCTGTAGTGGGTAGCCATTCCAGCTTTGATCTGGAAGTTCCAACCTCCATTGAGGCTTCAGCAACTGTCACACCTACAAGGCGGGGCCAAGAGGGCCCTGAAGACCCAAGATCTGGATGCGCCGCCCTCTCTTGGTTCCTGGACCCTGGATGCTGGAGGTAGACCGAGCAGAGTTCTCCAGAGAACACCGCCAGACAGTGCTACGTCTTCCCCAGACCCTGTAACCTACATATCCCTTCATTTGTAAGTCATTCCACTAAATAAACCTCCCTTTTAACGACATGGAGTGGCCTTAATAATTTCACCAATAAGGTTCCATGGTCAGCCCTTCAGAATGGATAGACTAATTCTTCTTCTCAAGATAAATGACTGCATTCTCAAAACATAGGCTATAGTGGATTGAGTATGACTACATCACAGATTTCCCATCCATCCCTTTCTCTCAGATCACATATTTTGGGGACACAGGCGCCATGTTGTGAGGATACTTGAGTAGCCCTGTGATAAAGTCCACATAATGGGAAGGGAGGTGTCTTGCTGGCAGTTACCAAGATGCCAGCTTGGCAGTAGCTTGAAAGGCCAGTCATGATCAAACGTTCAGAGCACAGCAGCCTCATGAAAGTGGGTCCAGACCAGCTTCTGAGCTCTGCCTGCATTCCCAACCCACAGACCTGTTTGAGCTAATTGATGGTTGCTCTTTTAAGCCAGAGATTGGCAAAGCACAGCACTAAGCCCTCATTCAGCCTGTTGCCTGCGTTTGTTCTTTGTTTTTCTTTTTAAAAGCTTTTCTAAATTTTATTTTAGTGTGTTTCTATGTGAGTGTGTGCATATATGTGTGTTGGGGTGCATGTACCTATGTTCATGCATGAACACCAGTGTGCAGGTGTCTTCCACATCACTCTTCACCTATTCCTTTGAGGCAGGGTCTCTCCTGAACTTGTCTCTGAAGCAGAGGCTCTTGCTTTTTTTTGTTTCTCTCACTGTCTTCACAAGATATCTAATAAAGGCATCTGATTACTGGGAGAAACCTATGAAGACAGATATTTATTTATCTATTTATCTAGTATGTATGTGTGCAGGGAGGCCAGAGGTTGACACTGGGTGTCTTCCTCAATTTCTTCTTCTTCTTCTTCTTCTTCTTCTTCTTCTTCTTCTTCTTCTTCTTCTTCTTCTTCTTCTTCTTCTTCTTCTTCTCCTCCTCCTCCTCCTCCTCCTCCTCCTCCTCCTCCTCCTCCTCCTCCTCCTCCTCTCTCTCTCTCTCTCTGTCTGTCTCTCTCTCTCTCTCTCTCTCTCTGAGACAGCTTTTCTCACTGAACCTGGGTCTGTGATTGTAGATGTAACCAACCGTCTTATTAAATAAGAAACACAGAAACAATGTAAAAGAGAAAGCCGAGAAGTCAGAGCTCAGAGCTAAAATCTCACCCTTCCTCCTGCTGTCCCAGCTTCGCGAAAAGAGACCTACTTCCTGTCGGTTCGTTTTTTTTAAAGTATGTTGTTCTGCCTTCTCATTGGTTGTAAACCCAAACACATGACTGCCTCGTCACTGTCTGAATGTACAGCCCCCTAGGTCTTAAAGGCATATGTCTCCAATGCTGGCTGTATCCCTGAACACACAGAGATCTTATGGGATTAAAGGCGTGTGCCACCACCGCCACACTCTTGCTATGGCTCTAATAGCTCTGACCCTGAACACACAGATATCTATGGGATTAAAGGCGTGTGCCACCACCGCCACACTCTTGCTATGGCTCTAACAGCTCTGACTCCCAGACAACTTTATTTATTAACATACAATCAAAATAATAATTCAGTACAATTAGATTATCACCACATTTCCCCTTTTCTATTTTAATAAAAAGAAAAAGAAAGCAAAACGTTATAACTAACAAAAGAAAAACTATATACAAAAGTACAATAACTATATACAATATATACAAGTAATAAATACCTAAACAGGTATTTGACAAATCAGAGAAAACAATTCCATTATCTATCCTATTTTGGTAAATCCAAGATGTATCTAATGCACTTTCTATCCTAATTAATTTTCAACTATAACTAACTAATCTTCAACCATAACTAACTAATCTTCAACTCCCTCAGAGACCCAAGAAGGGAATAATAGTAGCTAACAAAAATAAAAACAGGAAGTGCATGCAAGCAACTTCCAAAAAATTTTGTGAGATGACAGAAACAGCCAGCTGCCTGGGCAGTCACCTGAGGTTTCTCCGCAGTGTTGGGGCATCATCTTCAGCCTATAGGCTTAGCGTATCTGACAGACTCATTTGTGAAGTAGGATGTACACAAGGTCAACAGTTCAACCTCACATTGGGTGAGAGCAGTCCACGTACCAGAAACACCTGAATTCCACTAGTGTCCTGTCATGATTCAGGATTTTAAATTCTGGAAATTGTTGACAGTTTTTTAATTCAGCTGTCCATTCTTCTTGGCTGTGTATATATGGCTTCATCTCAGCATCCCCTTCTTCTCCACATCCCTCTATTAAATGCCAGTCTACTTTTGAGAGGCATGAGCTTTCAGCTGCTGTTCCATTGTACAACAGAATCCATCGGCCCTCTGCCTGTTAAGCTGCCTTCGAAGAAAAGGGCACCGTACCTTTTCCGGATGCGAAGGCCACTTCAGGGATGGGGCCATATTGTCCTGGCCTCAGAAGATGCCTTTTGATAAAGCCATAACCACACTTGTTTTGGCAAGAATCAGTAGTCCCTTGTTTCGTGATCTGTCTGTCCATTTTGTCCTGTTGATTCGAGGATACTTTGTTGTCCAGTGGCTAACTTTTGCCAGAATGAAAGTTGACTCCATATGCAGTTTCTTCAATGCCCATATTTTCTCTAAAGTAGATTGGTACTGCCAGGAGCCGACATGTCTCAAAAAAGAAAAATTTTCTAAGTTATTAAAACATTTTAAATGCCATATTCTGTAGATCTCTGAAGGGTTTGAAGATGACCTGTCTAAAACATCTCTGCTCAATTTTTAAAACATATCCAATATGACTACAAGTTCTATGATAATGTCTAACTACTAGCTTTCATTTCTTTATATCCTAATAGTTGATAATAATAACATTCAAGGATCAGAAATTTGCATTACATTGTTAAATGGATGGAATAAATACAATTAGAAATATACATATAGCATTTTCTAACAATATCAGTTTCAAATTTGTGTACAATATAAAACAATTCAATCCAATGTAAAGTATTTAAAACTAGTAATTGTCTTTCTCTTTTCTTTCTCTTTCTTTCTTTCTTTCTTTCTTTCTTTCTTTCTTTCTTTCTTTCTTTCTTTCTTTCTTTCTTTCTTTCTTTCTTTCTTTCTTTCTTTTTTTTAAACAAGAACCTTAAATCTAATCTCCTTTGCTTAGCCTTTTTCCTAACCCTTGACAATAACTTGTAACCAACCCCCCTAAATACTGAAAATTATCCCAGACCCAAAACCCATTAAAAAGACCAAAAAACCACCCGCCCCACACCACCTCTTTGGGAATGTGGGCGTCGTATTCTTAAAATTGCTTCCTGCTGGGTATGGGCGAAGTTTTCTTTATCCTGAAAGAAAAATTTTAGGTTAATTGTCAAATTCTAGGAGAGGTAACTATATCCTTCATTATCCAGTCTGTGTATAATGCCAAAGTTGAGGGTTTATCTCAAGTCCTTATTCAAGTAGTCTTTGAGACTGGATCATCTCAGCTAGTCATCTCAAATTTGCTCTGAGCACCTTGTAGTTCAAAGCTGATCTATGGATGATGTTTGTCAGCTTAATGATATTATTATTGTCCAAGTGGAATTGTTGTTGTTGTGGGGCCCCATCTTCTTTCTGGAGACTTCAGTTGATGTTAGGCCTGGCCATGATTTCCTGCAGAAAACTGATAAGAGACTCGAACACAAAAACATATATATGCAGCTAGCCTTTTTTCTAGAATTAGTTAGTACTCTATGTGACCATTCATATCTTAACAAAGTTTAAAATGTATATATATATATATTAATCTTGTAAATTTTGATATAAAATTTATACTTTGAGAAAAGTTTAAAGAATCAGAATAGAATCAAAGAGTTGAGATTAGTAATAGAACAGTCCCTTAATTAATTTTGCTTTTGTCCTGTACCATAGCATAAGATGGCTCTTATTCTGGCATGATACAGGGAGTTTGCATTTTCCTTTTAACAACATGCTTGATTTTAAAGAAGGAGAGAGCCATTCTCCAACTCCAAAGTCAGCTTTAAATTTTAATTGAACTGGGACTATTAGAAAACCAAGAGTGTTAAATCTTTAGAGAAAATCAGAAACAAACATTTAGGAAGACATAAAATTTTTTTAGATAATATATACCCATACACCGTTTCACTCTGTTTCTTGGGATAGATGATTTGTCCCTTTTCTTCAGTTGTCTCATTTGTCCAGTGTTCTTCAGATTCCTTAACCTTCATTCTCCTAAAAGACAAAAACAAAAACCTTTCCCCAAGACTAATTTTGGGGATGTTCCTTTTTGGCAAGTTATTATCTGATGAAATGAAAAGGCATGTTTTATTGATACAAGTTAGTTTAAATTGGATGTTCATGCTGGTTGATGAACTATCACCTCCTCTAATTAAGAGGTCTCTCTTGTTCAAATCGAACCTTTATCAATTTTGATGGTACCCACAGCTTATCTTCTCCTGTAGAAACAAAAGCAAAACCACGTCCCCAATGCAATACATACCCTGGTTTCCATTCTGAGGTCAGCACATCCTTAAAGTATATAGGCTGATTTAATTCTGTAGTTTTTTCTATTATCCAATGTCTCTCTGCAGCTGTTGTTCCTTTCTCATTGGCATTCAGAAAATTCAAAGTTAGAAGAGCATTATGCAGTCTATTTCTGGGGGTTTTTGTTACCCATTTCTGTTTATTTAGCATATCCTTTAGAGTTCTGTTTGATCTTTCTATAACTGCTTGACCTGTAGGATTATGTGGTATGCCTGTAATATGCTTTATATTGTAATAAGCAAAAAACTGTTTCATTTTAACAGAGACATATGATGGAGCATTGTCAGTTTTGATTTGTGCAGGTATACCCATGATGGCCATAACTTCTAGCAAATGAGTGATTACAGAATCAGCTTTTTCAGAACTCAAAGCAGTTGCCCATTGAAATCCTGAATAAGTATCGATAGTGTGGTGTACATATTTCAATTTTCCAAATTCTGCAAAGTGAAACACGTCCATCTGCCAGATTTCATTTCTCTGAGTACCCTTTGGGTTACATCCTGCTGGTAATGGCGTTTGATTGTAGAAGGAACAAGTAGGACATTTCTTTACTATTTCTTTGGCTTGTTGCCAGGTTATGGAAAAATCCTTTTTTAAACCTTTACTATTAACGTGATGTTTTTTATGAAATTCTGAGGCCTCCAGCACATTTCCTATCAATAATTTATCAATTTCATCATTGCCTTGTGCTAGAGGGCCTGGCAGACCAGTATGGGATCGAATGTGAGTTATATATAAAGGATGATTCCTTTTCCTGATTGTATCTTGTAATTGAATAAATAGTGAAGTTAATTCTGAAGCATCAGGGATAAATTCTGCAGTCTCAATATGTAACACCACTCTTTCAGCATACTGAGAGTCAGTTACTATGTTGAGAGGTTCTGAAAAATCCATTAATACCAACAGAATAGCATACAATTCTGATTTTTGAACTGAATTATACGGACTTTGAACCACTTTACTTAAATTTTCTGATTTGTAACCTGCCTTTCCTTCTTTGTTGGCATCTGTATAAAATGTACGAACTCCACATATGGGTTTTTGCCGTACAATTCGAGGCAAGATCCAATCAGCTCTCTTTATAAGATCAATTCTATTGCTTTTGGGATATTTGCTGTTAATTTCTCCCAAAAAATTACTGCAAGCTCTTTGACAAGGTTCACTTTCTGTCCATAATTTTTCAATGTCCTCCTTAGTTAATGGTACGACAATTTCTGCTGGGTCTATGCCTGCTAATTGACGAAGTCTCAGTTTTCCTTTGTAAATCAAGTCAGAGATTTTTTCCACATAAGTTTTTAATTTTTTATTTGGTTTATTTGGTAAAAATATCCATTCCAATATAATATCTTCCCTCTGCATTAATATTCCAGTAGGAGAACGCCTAGAAGGTAAGATAACCAAAATGCAATCCAGCTTTGGATCAATACGATTCATGTGTCCTTCATGCACTTTCTTTTCTACCAAGGCTAATTCTTTCTCAGCTTCAGGTGATAATTCTCTTGGACTATTTAAGTCCTTGTCACCTTCTAAGGTTTTGAACAAATTAGTCAGTTCATCATTTTTTACCCCAACAATAGTTCGTAGATGAGAAATATTTCCAAATAATCTTTGAAAGTCATTAAGAGTCTGTAGTCTATCTCTCCGAATTTGCACCTTTTGGGGTCTAATTTTTTGTAGCTCTATTTTATATCCTAAATAATTAATAGAATCTCCTCTTTGTATCTTTTCAGGAGCAATTTGTAATCCCCAGCGAGTCAAAATTTTCTTTACTTCTTCAAACATTATTTCTAAAGTATCTGCATTTGAGTCAGCTAGTAAAATATCGTCCATATAATGATAAATTATAGATTTAGGAAATTTTTTACGTATCACTTCCAATGGCTGTTGTACAAAATATTGGCACAGAGTTGGGCTATTCAACATTCCCTGTGGGAGGACCCTCCATTGAAATCTTTTAACCGGTTGAGAATTATTATAAGTAGGCACTGTAAAAGCAAATCTTTCTTTGTCTTTTTCTTGTAAGGGTATTGAAAAGAAACAGTCTTTTAAATCAATAACTATGAGAGGTCATCCTTTTGGTAACAGAGTAGGCAAAGGCATCCCAGATTGTAGAGAGCCCATTGGCTGAATTACTTTGTTAATTGCTCTAAGGTCTGTTACCATTCTCCATTTACCAGATTTCTTTTTAATAACAAATACAGGAGAATTCCAAGGGCTGGTTGATTCTTCAATATGCTGAGCATTTAACTGTTCTTCTACCAGCTCTTCTAAAGCCTGGAGTTTCTCTGTTGTTAAAGGCCATTGCTGGACCCATACAGGCTTGTCTGTTAACCATTTTAAAGGTAGAGCTGTTGGTGTCTTTGGAAGATCATCAGTTATTGTGCCCTGTTCTTGTATAATATGGATGGCTGGTGACCACTCATTAGAACAATATCTTCTAATATTTCTCTCAGTAACATGTGCTAGTTTATGATTTGTTTCTGAGATTGGAGGGATGTTAATCTGAGTATTCCATTGTTGCAACAAGTCTCGACCCCACAGGTTCATAGTTATGTTAGCCACATATGGTTTTAATTTTCCTCTCTGTCCTTCTGGACCTATACATTCGAGCCATCTTGCACTCTGTTTCACCTGAGATAATGTCCCAATTCCTAACAGTTGAACGTTTACCTCCTGAAGAGGCCAAGTTGGATGCCAAAATTCTGGTGCTATTATGGTAACGTCCGCACCTGTGTCTACCAGACCAGACAACAAAACACCATTTATTTTTATCGTTAATTTTGGTCTTTGTTCATTAATAGAAGTTTGCCAAAAAATTTTCTTTATGTTTTCTCCTGAATTTTCTATTCTCTCTGTTTCATCATCCTGACCAGCATGATTTATTCCAATAGGCATTTGGTTATTTAATCGCTCTCCAGAGCGGGCATTTCCTCTATGGCTGCCGGAAAGGTTTGAACTGGATTTGCACTGGGGGCCTGCCTGAGGCCCCTCTGGGAGTTTCCCGAAGACTGAGGCAAAGGATTACCCTGTCTGTCCTTTGTTGATCTACATTCGTTGGTCCAGTGTTTTCCCTTACCACACCTTCTGCATACTCCAGAAGGAAGGGGCATTCTGTTGCCATTGTTCCTTGAAGAAACATTGTTTCTGGAAATGACCTGTCTACAGTCCCTTTTCAAATGTCCTTGCTTTCCACATCCAAAACATCTAACACTCCTCAAACCTTTTGAAATTACTTCTCCTACCCATGTATCATCATGCTCATCAGCTTCAACATTAATTGTTTCTCTAATCCAATCTTCCATAGGTGCAGATCTTGCCCTTAATGGCCTGATTATTCTTTTGCATGCTGCATTCGCATTCTCAAAGGCCAAAGATTCAATTATTGCCTTACCAGCTTCTGAATCCGAGACCATTCTCTTTACTGCTGAAGTCAGTCTTTGTAAAAAATCTGTAAAAGACTCTTTTGGGCCTTGCTTCACCTTTGTAAATGACTCAGATTTTTTTCCTGGTTCCTCAACTTTGTCCCATGCATTCAAGGCTGCCGTTCGACATAAAATTAGGGTTTGGACATCATATAAACATTGTGCTTGTGCTGAAGCATATTGGCCTTCGCCCATAAGCTGATCCTGGCAAACTTGTACTCCTTTATCCCTCCATTGTTTTTCTATGTTTTTAGCCTCCTCCTTAAACCAAGTCAGAAATTGAAATCTCTGGCTGGGTTCCAGAACACCTTGTGCAAGGTCCCGCCAGTCCTGTGGTACTATCCTATTATATGTTGACCAAGTGTTTAACATTTGCTTTACATATGGGGAATGCATGCCATAAGATACTATTGCCTCCTTAAACCTTTTTAAATCCAACATTTCAATTGGAGCCTAAGTATTTTGTGTAGCCATTTGATCAGGCATCTGCTCTACAGTTACAGGATAAATTAAGGGTGACTGTGTGAAAACAGGCTTTCTTTCTGCAACCTTATGATCCCGACTTGAAACAACTTCACTGTTAATTTCTTCTGTCTGAATTTTTACAGGTTTAACAAGTTCTTCTAAAGCTGTTATCCTGGCACTTAAATTGACTATCTTTTTAAATATTAAAATGTGGATTATTATAGTGATAAGGTGCATAATTCCACCAATACTAATATTATATAGTTGTTCCATTGCCAGACTGCCTAAAATTTCGAACAAAAACCAATTTTCTTCCAATGTACACATAAAACCCATTTGTTTTTTAATGTGGAAAAAATTCTCTTTTAGATAGTTTCCTTTAAAATATCTGATATATTATGACTTACCAAATCTGCATAGAACAGTAGAAATCCGAGGGGATTTTCAAAGCAGCCACCTAGTGTCCCAGGTGTAAATCCAGAGAGAGAGAGAGAGAGAGAGAGAGAGAGAGAGAGAGAGAGAGAGAGAGAGGAAAGAGAGAATGCACAAGAAAGCGGAGCCGGCTAAAGCTTAAATGCAGCCACGTGTTCCCTCTTGTGCCGAGTCAAGGCTTGGGTCTGGCTTCCTTAAGCTCCGACCACATGCGTTGGCTTTACAGGCAGGGCCCTGTTCGGCAGGGCAGGTCTGAGTTGTTTGTAGCACCGGCTTTAGGCAAGCTGCTCACAGACCTAGGCCCGGGCTAGAAGTTGCTACCCGGACTAGGAAGCCGGCAGCTCAGACTAGGAAGCTGGCAGCTCGGACTAGGACGCCGGCAGCTCGGACTAAGACGCCGGCCGCTTCCTGCCGCTTCCTCCGCCGCCTGCCACCGCCTGCCACCGCCTGCCGCCCTTGCGGGAAAGCGGACCTGCCGTCAAGCCAAGCGGTTTTTAATGGATTCTTGTCACGTTGGGCGCCAGATGTAGATGTAACCAACCGTCTTATTAAATAAGAAACACAGAAACAATGTAAAAGAGAAAGCCGAGAAGTCAGAGCTCAGAGCTAAAATCTCACCCTTCCTCCTGCTGTCCCAGCTTCGTGAAAAGAGACCTACTTCCTGTCGGTTCGTTTTTTTAAAGTATGTTGTTCTGCCTTCTCATTGGTTGTAAACCCAAACACATGACTGCCTCGTCACTGTCTGAATGTACAGCCCCCTAGGTCTTAAAGGCATATGTCTCCAATGCTGGCTGTATCCCTGAACACACAGAGATCTTATGGGATTAAAGGCGTGTGCCACCACCACCACACTCTTGCTATGGCTCTAATAGCTCTGACTCCCAGACAACTTTATTTATTAACATACAATCAAAATAATAATTCAGTACAATTAGATTATCACCACATGTGATGACATTACCAAGCCACTGACTCAACCACCCTGCTGCTACCCTACTCAGCTTTCCTTATTACTCAACAGAAAACTCCCAGAATGCTTTAGTCTTTGAGCTGTGCTTTAGAGCTATTCACATCTAAACATTGTGTTGAGTGTATAACTCTCATCTTGAACAAAGTTCCCCAGCCAGACTCCTCTCGAAAATATTAGTTTGATAAATGAGGGGAAGTGTGGAGCTTGGTGCAGTATAAGGCTTTTACAACCAAACCTCAAACTGACTCCACCTCAAGATCCCTCCCCACTAATCACTGCTGCCTCCCTTCCTCCAGTCTGGCATCAGGTTCCACAGGAAAAGGCTCAAGCATGTGACCAAGCTGGGCTGGATTTGCAGGGCCTCTGAGAACACTCATGGCAAACTGGAAAGGGGTCCAAAGAATAGACCTGAGTGCCTGTGTCCTGTTCAGTACTTCCTGGATGACCTTGGAATCTGTCCTTCACTTTGACTAATGAGAGATCTGAAGGGTGCAGAGAGGACCTCAGCTGGTGGCAGGGCTAAGCCTGTCACTGTCCTGGCATTTATTAGGCTGTATGGACTTTCTATTTTGTGTTTTCTTTATCGCTTGGGCCAGTTTTTTTTTTCCCTTCCCATAAATCAACTTGGAGATTCTTCTGCTTGCATAGGGTGGTCTCTTGATTTCCTTCTTGGTGACTAACTCTGACCCAGGGGTCACAGATACCTGTGACAAAATCAAGGTGAATAGAACATTCTCTGTTTCTCAAGAATGTTCATCAGATGTCTATGAATTAGGTATCTATAGTAGAGCAACAAAAGAACCATCCATTCTCTAGCCTTGCAGCCTGCCCAGGGCTTTTGACCTGGGTTGACAGTTTCCATCTCCACAGATTCCTGCTATGATGCTGCCGATGTTTTCTTCTTGATCCATGCTTTCCTACAAACCAGATTCAGGATTGTTCTTCTCCCGGCACTGTTCCTGAAATAGTGGTCCATGGTCTCAGCATCAGCACCTTGCCACACAATCCCTTAGAAAAAGAGTCTCATGTTGCCCAAGTAGATTCGAGGATGACCTTCTGATTTTCTTACCTCTACCTTTCAAGAGCTGGGACTACAGGTGTGCACCGCCATGGCGGGCTTGTGCAGAGATGAGGCTCAACCCCATGGCCCCATGCTAGGCAAAGGCTGTATTAGCTGAGATACACTTATAACCTAATATTTTTTCTTATAAATATTTTTATTTTTTAAAAGTGTGTATGTGTGTGTGTGTGTGTGTGTGTGTGTGTGTGTGTGTGTGCATGCAATGTGCGTTCACACATACATGAGTGCCAGTGCAGAGGTGTCAGATGCCTCTAGAACTGGAGTTATGAGCCATTGTGAGCCGCCTGACATGGGTGCTGGGACTGAAACTCAGATTCTCTGGAAGCGTAGCATGTGCTCTTACCCGTGTCTCTATTTTTTTTTCCCTTTTAACTCGAGGTTATTTCTGTTTTCCTATCAGAGTTATCTCTCATATCTTCTCAAAGGAAGAGCCGCATTCCATAATTCTAAATGTATCGATTTCTTCCCTGGTGATGAGCATCGCAGTTGTTCCGTTTCCCACTCCGCTGTGGACGGAACAAAGAATTCTTGTGAAGACCAGCTTAACTGTTTGTGACGCTACTCTGCACAGCCTTACCTACTCACTTTGAATCTGAGAACTTCCTTCCCTTCTCAAGCAGAGAAAGCCTGTCTGGATTAGAAGAGTCCAGGATGGAAACTTGACACTGTCCTGAGCCAGACGTGTTTGGAATTACACACAGGAAAGGCCTGGGTATTTGTTGACCTGTCTGAGTACAGAATGTGTGCACAGCCTCTCCCGTTACAGCACTCCAGGAAGCATCATGCCTAAGGTACCATTGCTATGACCTGCGGTGAGTCCTCCAGCTAATCCCCATCCACCTAGTGAGATTCTTTCTGCATGCGCATCTTTTTCCAAAAGCATCCTTCCTGCAGTCTTCTCATGCCTTGGACATTTGATGGCCTGTTCTCTCGGGTGCAGAGAACTAAGACACCACCTCCCCCATACATACCATGTTCCTTCACATTCCTTAAGAGTTGTTAATAGGTCACTATCTCTCCTGGGGGAAACTCCAGGTCCCTTTGAAAGACACTGTGCAAAGGCCTGGTGACCATAGGCAGGACTGTCTCATGCTGGGAAGGTTGTGTTTCCTGAGGAGAAGAAAAGAAACTGTTTTGGAAGCTTCTGCCCCTGCTGGGGGCCGTGTGAGTTCTGCTCTTCTGTGCAGCTCCCAGCAGACCGAGTTGCAGATGAGTCCTGGGCTGGTCCTGACCCCTGCTTTCTGTAGCTCCAGTACTACAAGTTGCGCTTCCTTGGAAAATTCACCTACAAGTTCATGTCCGCTTTCTCTGATGGCCCACTCCCACTGACGATGATTAGCCTATAAGATACACTTCTTCCTGCTGCTCTCCACTGAGCCCCTGACACTCAGAACTGAGACTGAAATCGTAACTACCAAGTCTGTGTGTGCATGTGGGGTGCGCGCGCGCGCGCACACACACACACACACACACACACACACACACACACACACGCGCGCACGCACATACGCGGACTCACATACACAGTCTCAGGCCAGTCCCTGCCTCTGCTTAGTCTAAGACCCCAAGCTCTCATGGGCCCCAGACTCCACAGAGTGGTCGACCCATTGAAACACACTCAGCTTTACACTGTGTCTCTCAGCCACCTGTGGAGAACCTCTCTCCTCTGCTGCCAGGCCTTGAAGCCCCAGATCCTGCTTTGCTCTTTCTGGACGCTTTGACCAGCCCCATGCAAGGTCTGATTTACTGGGGAAGAAAGAAGCCAGGGTGTGCTTCCTTCTCCAGCTGACTGCTAAGAGGAGGACAGTGTTAGCAGGATCTGAGGCAGAGCAAGTCTGACTTATAAAGGAAATTGATCTGCAATGGAAGATGGAATCTCAGGAATAGAAACAGTATTGAAGCTGCTTGTAACGTAGAGGGGACGCACTCCACCATAATAAAGTCCACACAGGACAAACTCACGGCCAACATTATATACTAAATGGGGGGAAATCTACAGCATTTCCTCTAAGGCAGGAACTGCGCCAGAGTGCATGGGCTCTTAGGGAGAGCAATAAGGTGAGAGAAATAAGAAATGGATAACATAGGAAGGCATAATCAGATGACAGGATCCTGTACCTAGAAATCTTAAAGGCCTTACCAGAAAACTGATCTGGTCAAAACTTTCAGCAAAGTAGCAGGACACAAAATTAACATACAAAATAAAATTCAGTAGTTTTGCAGAGAGAAAAAAAAAACCATAATAATTCCATTTATAGTAACTTCAGACCCAAACAAAACAAAAGACTCTGGAGTAAACTTAGCCAAGGAGAGGAAAATGGCTCTACAATGAAAATTAATAATGATAATAATAATTATTAATAATTAATAATGAAGGGAAAAATTGAAGAAGCACTTGAAGGTGGAAAGACCGCTTATGCTGATAGATTATCAGAATTAATATTAAGAGCAATCTGCGGGTTCAATGTAATCTCTATCAAAATCCCAACGATACTTTTTGCCAATCTGAAAAGATCAGTCCTAAAATTCATATGGAATCACAACAGATAGTCCCTCCCCACGATAATCAGAGCAAGTCTACACACAAAGAGTAATACTTAAGGCATCACAACTGGCCCCCATAATCTCATAGGGAATGGCATTATGAGGTGTGGCTTTTTTGGAGTAGGTATAGCCTTATTGGAGGAAGTGTGTCACTATGGGGGTGGGCTTTGAGGTTTTCTATGCTCAGGATACCTCCCAGTGTGTCAGTCAACTTCCTGTTGCCTGCAGGATGTAGAACTCTCAGCTACTAGTTCAGCAACATATCTGCTTGCACACTGCTGTGCTCCCCATCATGATGATAATGGACTGAATCCCTGAATCTGTTGGTGAGCCCCCCTCAATGAAATGTTTTCTATGGTGATATATTGTGTATCAAATAAAGCTTGCCTGAGGATCAGAGGTGGTATACACCTTTAATCCTAGCACTCAAGAGACAGAGATCAGTCTTGATCTCTGTGAGTTCAAAGCCACCCTGGACTACATGATACTGATTCAGTCTAGGAGAGAAACAGAGCCAGGCAATGGTGGCACACACCTTTAATTCCAGTACTTGAGAGTCACACACCTTTAATCCCCGCACTTGAGATCTCATGCCTTTGCTACCAGTATTTGGGAAGCACAGGTGCCAATAATCCCAGCACTAGGAAGGAAGTGAAATGGCTGGACGGAGAAAGGCATAGAAGGCGTGAGGAGACAGGAACTAGAGCCTTTTCAGCTGAGGACTCAGAGGCGTGGAGTCTGAGGATTCATGGAGATAGGATATCACCTTCTATTTAGCCTGAGGATTCGGTAGTGATGCAAAGTCTCTCTAGCCGCTTGTTCCCTTGTTTCCTCTGATCTTTCAGCATTTACATTGATATCTGGCTCCAGGTTTTCCTTATAAGTCCAATTAGGATTCGAGTTACAGTTTTCCTTATAAAAGTTGCCAGGGTCATGGTGTCTCTGCACAGTATTAGAAACCCTAACTAAGACACACACTAAATAAATGATAATAAAAAATTCCTTAAGGGCCAGCAGATAAAAAGTGCTTGCTGACAAGGCTGATGATGTGAATTCAATCTCTGGAACCCAAAGCTAGAAGGAGAGAGCTGACTCTTGAGAGTTGTTCTCTGACTTCTACATGTGTATGAGGGCCTATGTGTAAACACACATGCACATCACACACACACACACACACACACACACACACACACACACACACACACACACACACCCTAAAATAAATGAGTAAATATAAAACATTTAAACATTAACAGTGGTTGAGGAACTTGGCATCAACCTTTGGCCTCCATACACATGAGCACACACCATACACATGAGCATTCACACACACACACACAAATGTACCCTGTTCACCTCCAATCTCTTCATGTTCTATATTTGTCTTTTAAGAGTCCCTATTTGAGAATAAAGAATACCCCAAGGACACTGTTTGAAAACTTTGAGTCTGAAGCCAGATGATCTGGATTCGAATGAATCCTGGCTCTGCAATGCCCTGATTCTAGTTCATGGGTCAGCTAATTAATTGCTTCTTACCTCAGTTTCCTCCTTGGTGCATGGGGTTACTGTGGTTTCATCCTTACAGAGATTTTGTGAGAAAATTAGTATTAGCTCATTAATATTTTATACACATTCTTAGGTGGTGCATCATTATCCATTTACAATGTTATGAAGGTATGCATGGATCCATCTCTGTGTGCAATTCCATGTATCTCTCTTCTTACTATTGTGAGTTCCAATATAATCTCCTAAGTCACCTTATGGCACTCTATATTCTGTACACACACACACACACACACACACACACACACACACACACACTCATCTGTCAATTGCTCATCATCTACCTTCTTTAGTTTTCCTTTTCTTCTTTGCTTCTGTGCTTCGGAACCATTGTCGTGATGTGTATGGCAGGTGATTTGAATCTAGGATTTATGGCCTGCAATCATTTTTCCCTCCAAAATTGTTTTCCTTTGTAATTTGTACCTAGTTATATTTTCACTTTTGCTTTAAGATATTTATTCCATTAGATATTTTCCGCTACTATTTTGGGGTTGCAGCACTGTCTTCTTTTCTTTTAACTCATTTCATGCACTGTGAGTTGGGAGTTTATAATTCTGTCTTTTTAGCCTTGGGATGTTCTTAGACCTGAGTTTGGACTTCCTTCATTGTTTTCCCTAGGCATTCTCTTCTGTCTCTATTTTTGTTGCCATGTGCTAAATCTGAACACTCTGACTGAATGTGGTCCCCTCCCCCGCCCCCCCCTCTGACTGCTGGGCCTCCTTCTGTATTGTTTTTCTCTGACCTTCTTCACTGTGGTATAGTTTCATTTGTGCTGGCAGCCCTGTCTCATGGGCAGGCAGAAAGTAAAAGAGATAAGAAGGGGCGACTTACTGCTGAGGCACTTGAATAAAATCCCTTTGCTTTTCTTAGGTTCTTCCAGACTCAAGTTCAAGGATGGCTTAGGTCTCCCCACCTTATTATTTTTTTTTCAGTGCTGGTAGACTTCAGACAGGCTAAACAAACCCCCTGTCAGTAAGCTATATCCTTCATTGTTTTATAATTTTATTCATCTTGAGCCAGAGTCTCATTAAGGTGTCCAGGCTAGCCTTGAATATACTTTGTAGTCTAGTCAACCCTTATACTAGTGATTGTCTTGCCTCAGTTTCCTAACTGGCTAGGATTGTAGATCTGCACTACCAGGCCATGGCTAGTTAACCTTTGGAAGTATAGGAAGGTCATTTCCATGGGGGGTTGCATATTTTTGCAGGTCAAGTTGGGTCCTTCATGCCTGTCTTCATGTCCTGTCCCAACCCACCAGGGAGGGTTCCATCCTTCTGTGCCTGTTTTCAGGTTCTGTCTTAACTTACAGTGGGAAAAACTGACCCTGGTTCCTCATCATAGAGTGCAAGTACAATACCTTCCTCGTACCCAGGCACTTGTGCCATGGCATTTGTGTGCTTGGAAGAGACAAAGGGATTGGAGTTGGTACTGGAAGGGAAAGGAGTACCCAATGCTAAGATCCATACAATTAAAAAAAATGTTCATAAAACAAAGCAAAGTCTAAATGACTTCTGTGGCTGGGAAAACAAAGGTGGCATTCTCACTAGTCTGGTTTAAAGTATCTTTCAATGTGTGTGTCTTGGGTTTTGGTGATTGGGATTAGGCCAAGTTTGTTGTTGTGTGATATTCTGATTGCATTCTGACAATAAAGTTTGCTTTGAGTTAGAGGGGCAGAGATAACCGCTAGCTCACCAAAATTAACTGTAGAGGTTTTGGAGGACTGAGGACAGATAGGAGACAGGAAATAGTAAGGCGGAGCTGCGAGAGGATCTCAGCTTTTTTATTTTATTTTATTTTACAATACCATTCAGTTCTACATATCAGCCACAGGTTCCCCTGTTCTCCCCCTCCCACCCCCTCCCCTTCTCCCCATTCCCACCTCCTCCAGGGTAAAGCCTCCCCTGAGGACTGCGATCAACCTGGTAGACTCAGTTCAGGCAGGTCCAGTCCCCTCCTCCCAGACTGAGCCAAGCGTCCCTGCATAAGCTCCAGGTTTCAAACAGCCAACTCATGCAATGAGCACAGGACTTGGTCCCACTGCCTAGTTGCCTCCTAAACAGATCAAGCGGATCTCAGCTTTTTTGGATGGAGGAACAGGAGAGATAGGAAGTCACTGGATGCTTCCCCACTGATTCTCTGATCATTCAGGCTCTCACCCCAATAGCTGACTCCTGTTTTTTTTTTTATTGATAAAGAATAATTAGATAAACACATCAATCAGCTCATTGTATGATATCTCAGTATTGGAGCACATAGTAAGATTTGTGACACTTGTTGAGAGGATTATTCTTCATTGTCAACTTGACTGGATTCAGAATCACCTGGGAGACACATCTCTGGGCATGTCTGTAGGCATGATCCCAGAGAAGTTTAGCTGAGGAGGAAAGGCTTACCCTGGTGGCAGGCAGGACCATCCCACAGGCTGGAGCTGTGGACTGAATGAAAAGAGGGAAAAGCAGAAAGCACCCCTGTCTCTTCATCCTGACTGTAGACACAGCGTGGCCCACCGCCTCATCCTCTTGCTACCACGGCTAGAGCTACTTCCCTGTTATACCTCCTTGGCCATGATGAGCACACCCTTGAACTGTGAGCCAAAGCAAAGCCTTCCTGGGGTGGAACAGGGTCTTACTATGTATGTAGACTTGACTGGCCTGGAACTCCCTCTGTAGACAAGGGTGTAAGCGAAACCACGAGAGCCTGTTAAAGGGTATTGAGGATTTATTAAGATATAAAATGGAGAAAAAATACACTCACGGATACAGAACTAAGTAAACATCCACCGTGGTCCTCCATTCTGCTTGGGGGTGAATGGGACCAGCCCACCGATCTCTGGCCACCACCAGAGAGAGCACATGACTCCCTCTGTTCTTAAGGGGTCGCATTTGCAGACAGAAAGCCACACCCTAGGGTTTGTACCCTCCAAGCCATTGGCTGAAGGAATTCCCACAACACCAGGTGTCCTCCCACTCACAGAGCTCAGCCTGCCTCTGCTTCCTGAGTGCTGGGATTAATGGAGTGTGCCACTCTGCCCAGCCCTCATGTTGCTTTAGTCACAGCGATGAGGGAAGTAACTAACCAGTCAGGAAACAAACCATTAGTATAAACCTGGCTTTGGGATCTATTGTTCTTGTCCTCCCACCCCGCCTGGGATTAGCATTTATCAGTAGGGCAGTAAATAGACACAATAATTTATGGAAGTTCCTGAACATTCAAATTATTCTCAACTATGTCTTTCTGACCAAGAACTTCCTTAAAGAGCAAGGTGATGCTAATGCATGTAGTGAGGTCTTCAACACATCCAAGGGCCAGGTAAGAATCTGCCAAGAGCCTTTCCTGATTTGAAATCCATTCTGAATTTGTGTTTTTGCAGAGGATCTCAGCATTCACAAATCCAGAGGAGACAACCTTTTTCTAAGTGGTTTGCTGCCAACTAGGACCTTCATTCAGGCATTTTCTACACAGCATTTTTGGGATTAGTGTTTTCGAACTTTTGTTTATGCACAAAACAAGGATGCTATTGAGGGGATTCCATGTTAGATTGTCTTGTAAGCGACAAATGCAGAGTATATTTCAAGCCAAGAAAGACCCTTTTCTCACCTGATCTTTGTATTCTGTGAGCAGAGTAATATATTGGGAAACTTCATAAGGAGACTATGGTTGGCTTAAATCATTAATTGATTAACTATTAACATACAAAGAGGTTCTTGTTGGCTATTTGAAAAATCATAATAGCATAAGTAGGGTTGGGTTTCTACTGGCTTCACTTAATTCAAACAGAGGACGTGCATGTTACTCATTTTCACATAGTTCTTGCTTTACTTCTAGTTTCTAGGTCTGTTTAGCATTTCTCATTTGGTTCTGGTCTGTGCTGGGCAAAGTGTATGGCAATGGAGTGTGTTTGGTTAGAATAATGGATTTTTATTTCTCCTTGGACCATATCTAGGAGGTGGATTCATTGGCCTTTGGAAGTTATGACATAATAAATAAAATGAGAGATTTCTTTGTTTATGAAAAAGGCAGTGGGGTGGGGGTGGGGGTGTGTGGCAGCACATACCTTTAATGCCAGCACTTGGGAGACAGAGGCTGGTGGATCTCTGTGAGTTCAAGGTCAGCCAGAGGTACATCTTAAAAGAACAAAAACAAAACCAGTGAAGACAGAAAACCAAAATAACCAATCGTACTGATGATCCTAAAAATTTTCCTGTTTGGATGGGTAGATCAGGACCTGGATTAGTGGAGATGTTCACATTCCATTCCTCTGAGTTGTAGATTTTAGTCACTGTGAGACACCCACAGTTACTTTAGGTAGAATGTGAGATAGAAGGGCTGGACCAGACACTCTGCTCTGAGGCCGGATGCTGCTCTCCACAGGGGACTTGGCCCTTGACTCAGAGCCCTCTTTTCTTTAGTATTTGATCCTCAGCTGATGCAAGTCTTTGATTTATGTTTTCCCATTGGACAACAGGGTGGTTGGGCTGCTTGCAGGACTATAAAAGACAGTGTAGAGTGCTTTGATGTGACCCGCTTGGGCTTGGCCTCTCCATTCCTAGCTAACTTGGTGTTCCCCATGTAGGGCTCTAGATCCCACTCCTAAAAGCTCTAATTTGGGGATCAGAGTCTGAAATAGCCCCAAAGGTATCCTGTTTAGCCTGTCATTCAAATAGCTAAGCCCCTTCCACGACCATTTCAAACGCTCTCACCTTTCATCCGCTAAGCAGTTCTCTTTTCAGATCTGACTTGTTGATGAATGTGTGTCCTTTTCTTTATCCACCACAGTTCTGCCCCTCTGAGAAGCTCTGACGGAGGGGCTGGGAGGGAAGCAAACGTTCCATGGAACTGCTCAGGAATTGAGCATTGATGGCTTTCACCGTCTCCCCTACGTGCTGTGGTCAAAGTTAGAGAAAACTGGGGGTGCCTCCTGGATCTGATAATGGTCCTTTTTCAGGCAGTGGCTTAGCTTCTCTTTGCCTTCATATCCACAGCTGTAAAATGCTGAAGTTTTCGACCTGGAGAGGATCATTTACATCACTTTTAGGGCCTTCGGTTCACATTGGAATAAAATGGAAATTGGGATCCCCTGCTCAGATTTTAAGATGACCACATCAGAACACCATACAAGTGGGGGACCCCTGGGAGGGAGATCATATGTCACTGCCCAGAAAGGTGGCCCTATTTGCAAAATTGTTGTAAGAACTCAGTGAATTAGTATTGGAAACCTTTAAAGTAGTGTCTGGTACTTATGCATTCTCTAAATATCAGTTAACTCGAAGATGAGGCTTGAATAGTGTGGGAACCAGAAGCATTATGAGTAGTTCAGTGTGACAGTGAAGTTAGACTTGGGCTGTGCCTGAAGGCTCCCAGCAGAGTTTACTCATGGATATTGCACTACTCTCTTCAATCACGGGGATTTTTCCAAACATCGTATTTGAATGCTTTTCTTTATTCCATGTACAAAAAAAAGTGGTCATTTGTAGCTCATGATTTTTATGTGATTTATTTTATTTACATTACTATAGCATGTTAGAATAAATCTCATGATAGAATCACTCTGCTACTTAATGGCCACATGATTCTTTTTACAAAAAATGATTTATTTATCTATTTATTTAATGTATATGTGTTTGCCTGAGTGTATGTATGTGCATCATGTGCATGCAGATGTCCATGGAGACCGGAAGGGGTGTCAGATTCCCCAGAATTGGAGTATCAAGCAGGTGCGAGCTACCTTGTAGGTGCTGACCGCCAAACCTTGGTCCTTTGAAACAACAGCACGTGTTTTTAACCTCAGAGTCATCTCTCCAGCACCAGAGTGAGGAAAATGTCATTAAGACTTGAGTATCAAAATACGGAAGAAAACTTTTAAGTGCAAATATGTAAAAAGTATAGGTGACAGGCAAGTCTTGTCATGTTAAAGGAAGGGATGATGAAATATGCTGAAGGAAGTCTGGCTCCAGCAACGCTATTATAACCATTGTCTCAGTTCTTCCCATCACTCATGAGGATACAAGTGGGAGGACTTCATTTAAAGAATTGTTACTGTATTTTGCCCTAATATAGCCTTAAAGGAGTTATTTTTAAAAACCTCAGATCAATGGGTAATAAAATTTTCTTGAAACTGTCATTTAAAAATTACAAAGGGAATCTAATTTGTCTGTGTTTGCTTTTTCTTGTAAGAGAATGCCATTCTTGTTCATTGTGAATTTCAGAATCCAAATTTGGAAGGAAGATTCTAAAATCATGTTAATTAGGCTGTGCAGAAAGCACTTTGAACATTTTGAATGTGTAACTGATTTTACCATATGGGCTGTGAATTGGCTATAGTTAGTCCAGGAGACATTTTCAAGCTGCACACTATTATGTGCAGGGATGATTTCCTGATACATAAATAACCTTCCTTTTCGTGGAACTGAGACTGTAGAGGACAGTAGAGATTTGCTTAATGGAAATTGTTTGGGTTAATCTGGCAGCCTGCAAAAATGCCTCTTTGATTTTGAACTGTGGTCTTGCTCATCTTGAGTGCTATGCTGCCATTTCAACAGAGAAGCATGTACAAAACCCATCCTAGCCACCGGTGTCTTCCTCCTACTCAACATAACTAATATTCGTATAAATTGTAAGATCTGAGGTTCTTAAATCCCTAAAGGAGATAATCTCCTGACTTTGCCTGGATTCTTCTGTTCCAGGAAAATGTCAGTTTCTATTCCTGGGCTCCTCTAGGAAATCCTCAGCCTCATTTAGTTGCAGCAGCAGTGGGGAGCTGGGCCCCCACAGATGGGCTGAACATGCTATTTCCGTGTTTCAGTTGAAAGGCTGGGCAGCCATTCATTTGTGGTTAACACTGTAATTCTTAAAATGTCCTTTTTAAGAAGTGGGTGGAAATAGCCCAAACTCCGCTTTTGTTTGAATGGTGTCATTGCTCAGGCACACACGGGACTGTCAGCAAAATGCTGTTTGTGTCAGACAACCCGTATGAATGGAAAGGAGCTGAGCTAAAAAAAGGCGGATTGACAGGTGTCTTGTTAGGCTTCTGCTATTAGTCATTTTTGTATCTGCACAGTACTTGATGCCCCGCCTTCAGGAAGATGTCCTGATGGATGATTCTAATACACTATTTTAGGATGCAATGGCTTCATTTGAAAAGTGTTTTGATGGACAAAGCATCATCACTTCCTGGTCAGTTTTTTTGGACATCCTCAGGTTTCACGGTATAATCAGGGACTGAATGGATATTGCTTGGAGACCAGATATTTGATGACTAAGTGGGCTTGGCGGCGAAACTGGAGGCTGTGTTGGTAGCTGCCTTCAGCAGGGAAAGGAGGGATCATCTCCATTCTGTGCTTTTCTTGATGGCTGCTATAAAATGTATTTTTGGTTTATTACACACCGGTTCACTCTTTATATTGAACCAAAGCAGAGGGAAGAATTCTGTGAATAATCACATTTTCAATTAAGAGCCAGCTTTGTCTCCTAAAATTAACGAAGCCAGAATGATCAGAAATGTTGTAAACTATCACTTTTAATTCTCTCTTCCAAAAGAGAAGACAAGGCCGAGAGATGCTAGGTAACAGTCTCCACATAGCCAAATGAGCAAGAGACCAAACTGAGGTGAAAGACTAATAGAACACTGTGTGATAGCACACATGAAGCTGGTCTTCCCTATATTTTATGTTAAGGATGTCTTCACTCTGTAGTGAATAGCTAAAGCATTTATTCCCTACCACACCCTCCATGTGGTTTTACACTTGAGCTTATGTCTGAAGACATCAAGTCACAGGTTCTTAGCATGATAGCAGCCAAGGAGTCCAAACACTTCCTCTTCCCAATGAAGCCATTCCTGTGGTCATCACACCTCCTTCTGTGGTGCCTGGAGAGGCTACTCTTTTCGCCTGGCTCATGAGAACACTATTATGCCATCCGAAGGGTCACTTGCATTGGAATATTCTATTTCCTGTGTCTCAGGCTGGTTCTTTCCTGGTTTACCCAGTGACTTTCTGGGAAAAAAAATTGTATGGAGTATGATTTTTTTTTTTAAATTACCATAGGGGCTGGAGAGGTGGAGAGTGGTTAAGAAAACATGTTGCTTTTGCAGAGGAACCAGGTTCAGTTTTCAACACCCAAAAAGAATTAAAAAAAAAAAAAACCCAGCTGGGCGGTGGTGGCGCACACCTTTAATCCCAGCACTCGGGAGGCAGAGGCAGGCAGATCTCTTTGAGTTCGAGGCTAGCCTGGTCTACCAAGTGAGTTCCAGGAAAGGCGCAAAGCTACTCAAAGAAACCCTGTCTCGAAAAACAAAAACAAAAACAAAAAAACAAAACAAACAAACAAACAAACAAACAAACAAAAAAACCACCACCAACACCACCAACAACAAAAACAACCAACAACCCAAGAACAACAACCAGATTCTTGGCTAGAATGTAGCTCTGTTCTTGATAGAGCCCTGTGGTGGTCCGAATAGGAATGACCTCCATAGGCTCATGTAGTTGAATACTTGGTTATTAGGGAGTGTTGCTACTTGACAGGGATTAGGAGGTGTAGCCTTTTGGAGTAGGTGTGGCCTTGTTGGACAAAGTGTGTCACTGAGGGGTGGGCTTTTGGGTTTCAAATTTGAAGTCTGGCCCAGCATCTCCCTTCATCTCCCTGCCTATGGATTTGGATGTAGAACTCTTAGCTCTCTCTCCAGCACCATGTCTGCCTGCGTGCTATTATGCTTCCTGACGTGATGATGATGATGAGGCACTAAACCTCTGAAACTGTGAGCCAGGCCCAATTAAACGCTTTCTTTTGTAAGAGTTGTTGTGTCATGGTGTCTCTTGACGGCAACAGAATTCTAAGACAGGTCCTTTTCCCTCTCTGAACCTCATCATCCAGGCCTCTACTGTTTGTGTCTCTCTTCCAAACACCCACAAGAATGAATGGCTGTCAAAACTTCCTATCCCAAGGTCCCAAATTCATCCATATCCCTCCTGTGAATGTTCCAAAGGCCCCAGAACCACGCCTGCATGCTTACCACAAACACATCTCCATTTAGAGTTAGTTCCTTTTTTTCAGTGCTGTGACCCAATATCTGACAAGAAGTAATATGGTGGTATTTTATTTGTACTGAAAAATGATTTTAGTTGTATGTTAATAAATAAAGTTTCCCTGGGGGTCAGAGCTATTAGAGCCATAGCAAGAGCATGGTGGTGGTGGCAGCGCCGCGGCGGCGGCGGCGGCGGCGGCGGCGGCGGCGGCGGCACACGCCTTTAATCCCAGCACTTGGTAGGCAGAGCTAGGTAAGTCTCTGTGTGTTCAGGGATACGGCCAGCATTGAAGACACACGCCTTTAAGACCTGGAGGGCTGTACTTACAGGCAGTGACGAGGCAGTCATGTGTTTCAGTATATAACCAGTGAGAGGGCAGAACAGAAAGACTATCTAAAGACAAACACACAGGAAGTAGGTCTTTTTTGGAGAGGTAGCAGCACCGCAGGAGCAAGGGTAAGGTTTTAGCTCTGAGCTCTGACCTCTTGGCTTTCTCTTTTGCATTGGTTCTGTGTTTCTTATTTAATAAGATGGTTGGTTACATCTACAAAGTAATTTAGGAGATTAAGTTTTATTTTGGCTTGCCGGGCGGTGGTGGTGCATGCCTTTAATCCCAGCACTCGGGAGGCAGAGGCAGGCGGATCTCTGTGAGTTCAAGGCCAGCCTGGTCTACAAAGTGAGTTCCAGGAAAGGCGCAAAGCTACACAGAGAAACCCTGTCTTGAAAAATCAAAAAAAAAAAAAGTTTTATTTTGGCTCATAGTTCAAGGTGCTCATTCCACCACCATAAGGAAGACATGGTAGGAGATAGTGAAGTCATGGTGGTAGGAACAGAAGGCTGGCTGTTACATGGCATCCTAGTGAAGAGACCGTGATGAATGCTGCTGTGCTCAACCCACTTCCTCCTGCTGATGGTGCCTTCTAAATTTGGGGCGTATCTCTCACATCAATTAAACTAATATAGAAATTCTCATATATGTGCCCAGAGATTTGTCTCATGGCGATCCTAGATCCTTTCAGTTGACAGTCTGTGTCAACCATGACTCTTAGTATCCTAAGTCTTTTCTCTTGGAATAGTGATGGGGCTAATTCTAGGTGCCATTTCTACATGGGAAAGCCCAATAACATACTCTGAACGCTATACTGAGATAATTGTAAAAACATGTGGATAGCAAACGTAGACTACTCCTCAGATAGTCTCAAACATTACTTCCATCTACTCCATTTCTGCCTACACAACAAAGGTGAACCGGAAGAGGCTCAAACAAGTGGGGTTTGGAAGAAAATCACAGATGTGGTGTTATGTTTGCAGCCTTTCTAGAGAAGAATTAATGAGATTTAGCTGATGATTCTGTGTAGAGAGGTAAAGGAAAGGAAATCCCAATTTCAATGAGATTAGAAAATTTTCCTACCTTCCTTTCAAAATTTAAATGTTATGCAACCTGTCCTTCTCAGGGTCATAGTTTGCTTTCAAAGGTAATGTTTGGTGGTACATGTACATTTACAGAAAGTAAAATTGATGAGGACCAGGCCACTGCTGGAAATCTCCCTCAAAGTGTGGAATTCAGTGCTCAGCCACTGTCCTATTGTTCTCTAGTCTATGGTTTCCTGAAGAAGGTATTTGACTAAGATTCCATTTTGTTTTATCTATAGCAGTGATTCTCAACCTGTGGGTCATGACCCTTTGGGGTCATATATCAGATAATTACATTACAGTTCATAACAGTAGCAAAATTACAGTTGTGAAGCAGCAACAAAAATAATGTTATGGTTGGGGGGTCAGCACAATGTGAGGAACTGTATGAAAGTGTCACAGCATTATGAAGGTTGACAACTACTGGTCTACAGGGACGTCGCAGTAAATTCTTACACAAGGAATAACTCATGATTCAGTTCACTGGAGGAAGCTGTCAGATTTGTATCCATAGTATTTGGTTGTTGAAATAAACAAGCCCCTTTGCATTCCTTCAGACTTTGTATTCTTCCTTCATTAAGAAATAGCTGCTTACCCCAAAGGTCCAAGAGGATCTGACTGCAGCAGTGCTTTTGGGACATGAGAGGACCACTGTACTCATGAACTCATAGTAGCCTTCACAAGAGCTGTACCAGGTCAAGACGGTCAATATTCAAGCATGGAGGGGAGAGGGGCTCACGAGTCTCCACCACTAGCTGAGAAGGTGTTAACAGTTGATGGTTTCTGGGGAAGGTAAGTCTGTTTTCTTTAAGGGTGTCTCCTCTGATAGGGCAACCATGTCTCAGTGAATGGCCCCAGATCCAGGAGCATATGGGCAGGACAAACTGGACTCTGGTCATTATTTTTAAAAAGGGACATGAAGTTAGGAGGTTGTGGGAAGTAGATCTGGTCTTGTATAATATTAGCGGGACCAGACTTAATATTATACATCCCAGGGGCTCAGGAGAGAGAAGTACTAATGGCGAAGACTATTTTCGGGAAATAGAATCTCAGCACACTGAGCTCTATTGTCCACTTGCTTTAATTCCCCTGGCATAACATCCTTTATACATAGCTTCAGTTCTGTTCTCATGTCTAGCTCCTTTCTTGCCTGATTTCTCTATATTTATCTACTGTCCCCTCTAGGTTCTATCTTAATTCCTTCATCTAGTTCTGTCCCTTCTAGGTTCTCATCTATCTAGTTCTTTCCCCTATCAGCTCCTCTCCCGTCTCCTTCTCTCTCATCTGGCTCTTCCTCATCTTGTTCTTCCCCATCTGGTTCTTCCTCATCTTCCATCTTGTTCCTCTAGTCCTCTCTTTTTGCCCTTCAGTCTAGTTCTTCCCCATCTCAGTTTGTTCCTCTCAAGTTCTTACCCATCTAGTTCTTCCATTCTCTTTTCTCTGTCCTCCACGTGCCCTGGAAAGTCCTGGTATATATACACTTACAAGCAGTATTCCCTTAGCAGTGCAAAGCCAGGCTTCCAGGGTCAAACAGAGGGGTGATAAGAATCACATAGGGAGGCAATAACCATTAATTATCATTTGCAACCCCAAAGGGAAGTGACCAACGGGGAAATGAATTAACTAAAGGCTAAATTCAGGTAATATCTAGGATGAGGGCTCTTATGTGCTCAACTATAATCTTAAATGTGATTGGTAGAAAAATGTTAAGAATCTATAAGTTGCTAGGTCAATGGGAGAAAATAAAACTGCCTTGTTTTTTCCTGTGGCTCCTATCTGTCCAAGCTATCTGCTGTTTTTCTGCGGGTGGGGGAAAGTGTGCTCAGTCGCTAGGCAACCTGTGTACAGCTAGATGCCTCTGGTGATAGTTAAAGGGAGATCTGGAACTCGAGGCAAGGTCTGGGAAAGGAGGAAGTAAGGCTTAATTGGCACATCCACCAGGCCTTCTCAAACAGGTAGCCTAGATGCTTGAGTCTGTTTTTAGAGAGTACAGAGGTATCTCTGATAAAGTACTTTCCTCCATCTGGGGATGGACCTGGCCGGATGCTGCCAATGATGATAATTACAGGGAGGCTTGAACTGGGGTTCTGGCTGAGCATAGCTGTCAGTGCAGAAGGTTATCCAAATATTCCTAGAAGTTGTTAGATAAGGAGTTAGAGGTCTATAAAATTAGTAAGGCTGTAAGAAAGGAGGGTCTGAGCTAAATTGTGTAAAGCTATTACTGAACATCCACCTGATCTAGGCGGTGTCTCCTTGTGGAATTTGTCTTGCATGTGGACTGTTATTACTGCTAGTCCTTGAAAGTGGCCAAGGGAGATAGCTGATTCCAGAGAAAGCCTTTCCTGAGGCTGTTCTCCAAATACCTGGAATGTGTATGTCCAGAGAGTGATCAGTCCATACTGTTAGCCCTTCTTAGGGAAAAGTCAATTGGGAAAACTATGAAGGCACACATGATTTTCATAACAGAAGACAGCTGATTTATAACAAGCCAAGTAACATCAAAAACTCCTTGGGATTTGGCTTCATCTGGAGGAATTCCCTGATTCCTCCAGGTAGTGACTTTGCCATAACCAGCTGGGTTCTTATGATAAATTCCTGCAGCCTGCAGCAATCTGGGAGGAAACTGGGGGAGAGTGGGAGTGAATATCATCAAAATACGTTGTATGAAATTCTCACAGAATTAATAAAAATACTTAAAGAAAAAAAGAAAGAACATCTCAAGAAGCTCTAGCAATTGGAAAACATCTCCTTCAAAGGCAGTCTTAGACTTGAAAAAGATCCCAGTGTGTTGTTGAAGAGATTTATTTTTGGCAAGAAATTGAGTGTAATTTCTGAGTTCTGGAACATTGGGCAAGTATCTGAAACTTTCTCTCTGTTCCTTTACAAAACAGGAATGTTAAAGGGCAGCCCTGCACACTAAATACCATGTGAATTAACAGATAGCTGAATATCTGGCAGCTAATGTTCGCCTCATGTATACAGAGTCTCAGCCTTACCTTGAAACCACAGTATTTCATGAGACTGACACATTCTTTCCATGAAGGTATTAGCTTAGAGCTTTTGAATGTCCCTTTTCTTCACACATTTCCATCCTTCCTTCTCCCTCCCTTCCTGTTCCCTTTTACCCTTCTTCCTTTATCCCTCCTCCCTTCCTAACATAAATTCCTTCAACAGAAATTGAAAGAATAATTCTTTCCATACTCAACCTCACATGTGAACCCACAACAAGTCTCATCTGATGAAATACTTTCTCTCAACCACAGTGAAGACCATGGCATTCAAGCTCCACCTAAAGGCTCAGGAAAAGAGTTCTTCTCTTCCCTTTGGGCTTATAAGTCTGAAGGCATGTGCAGGCAGGTAGTGGCCACATCATGGGAAAACTGCATCTGGGAGTGGAATCAGTATAGACTAAAGCTGTCCCAAAGGTAAAGAAAGCCAGATTATATAATTTTTATATCAGTGTATATAAAATCTGCTTATAGAACTAAAAGGTTCCTGGATTTCCCAGGTTTCTGAGCCCAACTGTGCCTTGTAGTAGTTAAGGTCATGTTAACTTGGTTAGCAACAAGTTAGAAATGGAGAAATGGGTTATTCAGATCTACCCTCCTTTTTTTTTTCCTTCCTATCATTCACTTGGAAGGTTTGGATTGTGTTTTTATTTTTTCTGGAAATAGAAGAGTTTCCATAAAAAGATGCACACCTAAAAGGCAGCAGACTATTGTAACCATTCACATTGATTGTCAGCTTGACAAGTCTAGATTCACTTTGGAAACAGGAGTTCCTAGATTCACTCAATTTGGGGTTTTAAGGAACAGTTCAATGATTTTCATTAATAAACCCAAGTAACAATAAGACCTTAAAAATGAGGCCCATTTGAGGATTGTCTCAAAGACCCAGAGAATGTAGTTGATTAAGGCTTGATTCTAAGAGGCTTGTTTTCATTGGTTAGCTTAGCGGTGGTTAGAAAAGATCATGAACAGCATTCATGGACAGCAGGTGCTCAGTGCTGTCCACATAGTGTGTTGCTCTGCCAAGGATGTCACAGGCACCAGCCAAAGATGGACTGTAAAGGCCATCGTGAGAAAGTCCCATAAGGATGTAGTCTTCATATAGGATGCAGTGTTGGCAGGAGGCAATCCAGGGAATCTGCATGTCTGAATGTCCTGTGTTCATGCTTTGTTCATTTGTTTCATTTCAAGTGTGTTTGGTTGAGTTGTATTTTGAATGTGTTGTCTTGTTTATATTTAAATAACAGACCTGATTTTATAGGAGCTCTGAAAGAGTATGTGTAGTTTTACTCTTTTTTTATTTAATTTTTTTTTCATTTTACATACCAACCCCTGTTCCCTCTCCTCCCCTTTTCTTGCTTCCCTCAACCCCTGCATCCCACCCCATCCCCTCCTCATAGGGGGTAAGGCCTCCCATGGGAAGTCAACACAGGCTGGCATACAAAGTTGGGACAGGACCTAGCCCCTCCCACCTGTATCATGGCTGAGTAAGGCATCTCACCATAGGGAATGGGCTCTAAAAAGCCAGTTCCTGTATCTGGGATAAATCCTGGTCCCATTGCTAGGGGACCCACAAACACATCAAGCCATGCAACTTTTTTTTTTTTAAATGTGAGCAGCCATCATATATCATATCCCATTCCTTTTTTGAAATAGGGATTACTCTGTAGTTCTTTTTTTTTTAAATATATTTATTTATTTATTATGTATACAGCATGTATGACTGCAGGCCAGAAGAGGGCACCAGATCTCATTACAGATAGTTGTGAGCCACCAGGTGGTTGCTGGGAATTGAACTCAGGACCTCTGGAAGAGCAGTCAGTGCTCTTAACCTCTGAGCCATCTCTCCAGCCCCAGCCATGCAACTTTTACCCACATTCAGAGGGCCTAGTGCGGTCCCATGCAGGTTCCCCAGTTGTCAGTCCAGAGTCTGTGAGCTCCCACTAAATTGAGTCAGCTATCTCTGTGTTTTTTTCCATCATGATCCTGAACCCCCTTGCTCCTATAATCCTTCCTCCCTCTCTTAAACTGAACTCCAGGAGCTTAGCCAAGTGCTTGGCTGTGGGACTCTGCCTCGACTTCCATCAGTCACTGGTTGTAGATTCTATGATGACAATTAGGGTAGTCACTGATCTGAGTGCAGGGGAAGGCTAGTTCAAGCACCCTCTCCACCATTGCTGAGTCTTAGCTGGGGACATCCTTTTGAGTTCCTGGGGATTTCCCTAGCTCCAGATTTCTCCCTAACCCCGTAATGGTTCACTCTGTCAAGGTATCTCTCCCATTGCTCTCCCTCTCCATCCCTTCCCCAACTCAGTCATCTTGAACCCTCATGTTCCCCCACCACCACCATTCCTTTCCCTCTCCTCTCCCAGTTTACCCAGGAGATCTTAACCCTTTCCTCTTCCTAGGGCGATCCATGCGTGTCCCCCTAGGGTCCTCCTCTTTACCCAGCTTCTCTGGGGTTGTGGAATTGCAGCCTGGTTCTCTTTTGCTTTGCGTCTAATATCTACTTATGAGTGAGTACATACCATGCTTGTTTTTCTGGGTCTGGGTTACCTCACTCAGGATGATTTTTTTCTAGTTCCATCAATTTGCCTACAAATTTCATGGTGACTTTTTTTTTAACCACTGTGAAATACTCCATTGTGTATATGTACCACATTTTCTTTATCCATTCTTCGGTTGAGGGACATCTAGGTTATTTCCAGGTTCTGACTATTATGAATAATGCTGCTATGAACATAGTTGAGCAAATGGCCTTGTGGTGTGGTTGAGCATCTTTTAGGTATATGCACAAGAGTGGTATTGCTGGGTCTTGAGGTAGGTTGATCCCCAATTTTCTGAGATACCACCATACTGATATCCAGAGAGGCTGCACAAGATTGCATTCCCACCAGCAGTGGAGGAGGTGTAGTCTTACTCTTATGTTTAATATACATTATCATCAAAATTGGAATCTAGATCAAAACTGGAGACAGAAATAGTGCTTACTTCATGTGAAGTAGTTTTAAAAAAAATTCTGGGGCCTGGAGAGATAACTCAGCGGTTAAGAACACTGGAGGACCTGGGCTTGATTCCTAACACCCACATGGCAGCTCACAACTATCTGTAACTCCAGTGTCAGGGTATCAGACAACCTCTTCTAGTCTCCACAGGTACCAGGCACATAGCAGGGCATACTTGATATACAAATATACATGCAAACAAAATACCCATACACATAAAATAAGTACATACATCCATATGAGAATGTGCCCAACTTTCTGTGTCTACTTATCAGTTTATAATGAAGATGTAGAAAGAAGCATATTAAAAGACATGGCTGTATGTGACAAACTGTAGGGTTTTTTTTTAACAGATTAAAAAAATGTAAAAAAGAAGTAGGCAGTGGATAATTGCAAACTTTTAAAAATGTAAGAAACATAGCAACCTTACATTTGGGTTTTACATTAAAAATTAAACATGCATTGAGAAAATAAAGTGTAAGAAAAGTAGATGTTTGAAGTATCTGGATAATAAATTAACCATAAAATTAATGATTCTAGGGATTATTGCTTTCAACATCGTTGCTTGATGTAATATTACTCTTTGGTTATGTTAAAAAAAGGCTGCTGTTGCCTTTTGGGAGTATACATTGGAATATTTACAGATGATAAGAAATTTAGACTACCCTTAGGACAGCATTTAGAAAAGTAAATCTAACTATATTGTAATAAGAGAAAAAATGTAAGACCTAGTTATACTATTCCTTCTAGGTTATATTATTGGGAAATGTGGACATTGGGTTACGTAAGATAAATATGATTTTCTTATCAGCTAAGAACATTAGAGGAAATTTCATTTTCTCTCCAAGAGCCCAATGTCTAAGCTGTTGTCAGAACAGGAACACAAATGTCAGGTTTAATTAATGACAACTGAAAACCTTGGGGAATATAAAGCCTTTTAATTTTTTTTTAGATAAATCATTTTTTAAAAGCCAAAGACAAAATATCACTTTGTTCCAGTTGGGAGAACCCTGATTTAGCTAATGTAGGCTAAATGGCTAATTCTTCCTAGATCAAGTGCCTCAGATGAAAGCTTGTTCCACCATCTGTTGTGGTATGGCCTCGCACTTAGAAATTTTTTTTTTCACTTTTAAATACTGAAAAAAATCTAAGGGGACAATAAAATTTGTGACATTTGAAAATTGTAAGAAATACTAATTTTATTGTGTAAAATGCAGTTTTCCTGGCATTCTTTTGAACAAATTTATTTACTGTTTTTCCAAATAAAATTTTATAGGAGTCCTTCCAATTTGTCTATTGTCTATGTCTATTCAGTCTAGGATGGGAATGAGAAATTATGGCCAAGGTTGTGTGGCTTACAAAAGTTACCCGAAGTCATTCTCTGACTCTTTTTTTCTTTTTTATTGAAAATAGGTTCTTTTCTCATAAAAATATATTCTGATTATAGTTTTCCCTCCCTCTACTCCTCCTAGTTCCCTTTCTCACCTCCTCTCCCCTCCAGATCTACTCCCTTTCTATCTCTCATTAGAGAAAAACAGGCTTCTGAGATATAACAACCAAATACAACAAAATAACATATAGTAAGATGAAGCAAAAATTATCATCTTGAAGTTGGACATGGCAACCCAACAGGAGGAAGAGAGTCCCAAGAGCAGGCACATGAGTCAGAGACTCACTTATTCTCACAGTCAAGAGGCCCATAAAAACACTAAGATAATAGCTATACTATATATGCAGAGGACCTGGTGTTGACCCATGAAATCCCTGTGCTTCCTGCTTCAGTCTCTTTTAGGTCATGTGTACCTTGCTTAGTTGATTCAGAGGGCCTTGTTCTCCTGTGTCCTCCATCCCCTCTGGTTCTTACATTCTTTCTGCCTCCTCTTCTGTGGGATTCCGTGAGCTCTGAGGGGAGGGATTTAATGGAGACCTCCAATTTAGACTTTCTCTTTACAAAATGTCTGGCTGTGGGTCTCTGCATTTGTTCCTATCTGCTGCTGGAAGAAGCCTCTCTGATGATGACTGGACAAGGCACTGATCTATGAGTATAGCAGAATATCACCATTAGGAATTACTTTGCTGATTTTTTATTGTTGTTGTTGTTTGGACTAGTAGTGTTTGGTTTTACCCTTGGTCTCTGGGATATCTAATCTCTGGTTCTCGGTTGCCCAGGCAATGTTAGGCATGGATTCCATCTCATGAAGTCAAATCAGACACTGGTTGGCTATTCCTACAAGTTCTGGGCCACCATTGCCCTAACATATTTTGCAGGCAGGACAGATTGTGGTCAAAGATTTTGTGGCTGGGTTGGTGTCCACGATTCTCTTTGAGTAGCCTGCAGAGTACCTGTCTTTGCCAAAGAGACCAGAAGGTAGGAGTGAAGGCTACCACGTAGGCACCAGCTCAACTCCTCCATGCTGAGCGAGTGGGTGTTGTCCTCAGAAGTGGGGCCCCACTGTCAGTTTGGGGAGAGCAACTCATTGTCTTAGCAACAGCTTGAGTAGTTCGGGGATTTCCATGGGACCCCCTTGGCTAAGAATTCAATTAAATGCAACCCCAGTCAAGCCACTGGAAGCCTCACCTGGCTACAGAAATGGTCAGTTGACACTCAGTATCCCCCATTACTAGGAGTTCTCATTAAGATCACTTTTATAGATCCCAGGAAGTTTCTGCTGCATTAGGTTTCCACACCTCCTAAATGCCCCCCCAATTCCAGCCATTTCTCTCCACGTTCTCTTCCTCCACCCCATCTCCTCCCCCCAACTTGGTCTCCATGCTCCCGTCCCTACCTGCCCCCAGTTGGCCTATAAAATCTACCCTATTTCCCCACTTCCAGGGAGATCCATGTGTTCCCCTAGACCCCTCCTCTTCACCTATCCTCTCTATGTCTACCGATTGTGGCTTGGTTAATATTTACTTAATAGCTAATATCTACTTATAAGTGAATACATACCATATTTATCTTTCTGGGTCTGGGTTACCTCACTCAGGATGATTTTTTCTAGTTCTATCCATTTGCCTGCAAATTTCATGGTGTCATTTTTTTAAACACCTGAGTAATACTTCATTGTGTAAATGTATAACATTTACTTTATCCATTCTTCTGTTGAGGGGGCATCTAAGTTGTTTCCAGTTTCTGGTTATTACAAATAAAGTCTCAATGAACATAGTTGAGCAAGTGTCCTTGTGGTAGGATGGGAAGAATGTCCTTTGGGTATATATAGAATGGTATAGCTGGATCTTGAAGTAGATTGATTCCCAATTTTCTGAAGAACTGCCATATTGATCACCATGGTGGCTGTACAAGTTTGCACTCCCACCAGTAATAGAGGAGTGTTCTCCTTGCTCCACATCCTTGTTGGCATGAACTGTCACTTGTGTTATTGATCTTAGCCATTCTGACAGGTGTAAGATAGAATATCAAAAGTAGTTTTGATTTGCATTTCCCTGATGGCTAAGGATGCTGAACATTTTTTTTATTCATTCACTGACTCTTTACAGCAAATTTGCTGGCCTAGTCAAGCAAACTAGGGCATGGAGCTATGAAGTGTCTGATTTACACTCACATAGGTGTGTGTGTGTGTGTGTGTGTGTGTGTGTGTGTGTGTGTGTGTGTGTGTGCATTATTAGTTTTTTTGGTTCCAATGATCATAAATATTCATAGCTCCTGTGTTAAATATTTATTTACTATTCCTTGGTTTAGTCTTAGTGAGTGTATATCCTTTAATCTTTGCCTTTTAAAAGTGGCTTTAGCCGGGCGATGGTGGCGCACGCCTTTAATCCCAGCACTCGGGAAGCAGAGGCAGGTGGATCTCTGTGTGTTCGAGGCCAGCCTGGGCTACCAAGTGAGTCCCAGGAAAGGCGCAAAGCAACACAGAGAAACCCTGTCTCGAAAAACCAAAAAAAAAAAAAAAAAAAAGTGGCTTTAATGTGTTTTTTTCTTGGACGATTGCATACATGTATATAGTACATTCTGATTACTCTCCATTCCTCTCCACTTCTCCACCAACCTGTTATCAGCTCCCCCCCTCAACGTCTTTCCTATATTCATGTATTTTTGTCTTGTTTGTTTGTGATCTATTAAGTTTAATCAGGGCCATCCATGTGACTATGGGTTTGGAGCCCAGTGGCCTCATCAGTGGGGACAAAAGGGCCACTCCTCCCCCAGAACCCATCATAGCCTTTTGCCTCTTATATCCCCCTTTTTATCATTGTTAGTTTTTCTTCTCTTAAAAATACTTTTATTAGTTCTTTGAGAATTCCATACAATATCAATACATTTTGATCATACTACTCCCAATTCTTTTCTCTAATTTCTCACAGATCTGCCACACCTCCCATGTCCCCCTTCCAACTTCATGCTCTCTCGCTCTCTCTCTCTCTCTCTCTCTCTCTCTCTCTCTCTCTCTCTCTCACACACACACACACACACACACACACACACATACACACACACACACAAACATGTTTCACTATGAAGCCCACTGTCCTGAAACTCACTATGTATACCAGGGTGGCTTCAAACTCACAGAGGTCCCTGCCGGCCTCTGCCTCCCAAGTGCTGAGACTAAAGGTGTGCGCTACCTTGTGAAGTTTCTTCCTCTCTTTTAAAATGACATATTGAGTTCAGTTTGTGCTGTCCATTTGTTACTGGGTTTGGGGGTCATCTACTGGAGCATGGTTGACCTGCCAAGGGTTGCACCCTTGAAGAGAATGTCTCCCTTCACCAGTAGCCATCAGTTGTCCATAGCTCCTTAGTTAGGAGTCCCACACTAGACTGTTGCCTGATTTGATCTTTACAAGTCTTGGTCAGGCCATCACAGCCGCTTTGAGTTCATGAGTGCACTGGTCTCATCATGTCCCGAAGACACTGTTTTGCTCCTGTCTTCCTAAACCTCTTGCTCTTGAAATTTTTCTCTCCCTACATTCTGGATGGTTCCTAAGCTTGTGTGTGTGTGTGTGTGTGTGTGTGTGTGTGTGTGTGTGTGTTATAGTTGTATCATTTGTTTCTGTTACTCTTACAGTCTTTCTGACCTCTCTTCTACAGTGCTCCCTGAGCCTAAAAATGGTAGTATTAATGTCCTTCTTATGATTTTTTTCAACAATTTTTTTGTCTCCTTAAAATAATAACTTCTAATTAGGATAATTTTTATTGTATTTCTGGCATTATTGTATATACTTATATTAACTCTAATCTTTTGGGTTTTTTTTTTTGAGACAGGGTTTCTCTGTGTAGTTTTGGTGCCTGTCCTGGATCTTGCTCTGTAGCCCAGGCTGGCCTTGAACTCACAGAGATCTGCCTGCCTCTGCCTCCCGAGTGCTGGGATTAAAGGCATGCACCACTACTGCCCGGCTTAACTCTAATCTTAATAATGATAAATTATCCCCCACTTTGGGGAAACTGAAGCATAGATTATTTGATTGATTTAACTGAAGCTCTAAGGGAAGAGCCAGACCAGGACCTAGACAGCCAGGTTGTTAGATTCTTATATATTATATGTTAGTTTCTTATGTATTGTATGTTAGATTCCTTTGTATTGTGTGTTAGATTCTTATGTATTGTATGTTAGATTCTTATGTATTGTGTGTTGGCTCCATCTTCAGTGAGAAAAATAGGGAGTGAATGTTGGTGGTTGGGGCTGGGTTCCAATGAAGCTTTATTTACACAGATAGAAGCCTGGACTGGACTCATAGGCTACAGCTTTTCACCTTTCCTCTTAATTCCCCCAAGTTAGAACATTTAGTGGATAGAAAAACATCATTTTCTAGTAAGATTCGTGAAGGAGAAACCACTGGGTAGCTTAGTGGTTCTCATCCTTCATTCTAACCTTGAGCCTCCAGAAAACAACCATCTAAAGTTGATCATCCTACTAACTTAACCCCAAGTCAACTTGGATTAGTGAAATCAGTTCTTCGTCTCCCTCAAAGTGAAAGATGGTGACATGATAGGATCAGAAATTCTTACATCAAAAATCTGTACAGTCTGGAGGGTGGTGCTCAGTGGTTAAGACCATGTTTGTACAGATGACCCAGGTTTGGTTCCCAGCATCTATGTGGCAGCTCACAACTGCCTGTAATTCTAGTTCCAGGAGATCTGATGCCTCTTCTGACATACAAGGGCTCCTCCACACATGTGGTGCACATATATATGCTCAGGCACACACACACACACACACACACACACACACACACACACACACACACTACAATACAATTTAAAGAGTCTATGCAATTTTTGTACGTTATTAAAAAAGATAAAAGCAAAGCTAACTGGGCAATGTCTTGCATTTGCTCTTGAACCTTGAAGTTTTTGTTTTGAATTTTCACTGTGTTACTGTGCCAAACCAAAAAGAAGCAGGAAGAGGCTCTAGGGACTTTGACTGTGGGGAGGAGCAGGAGGAGAGGCTGGTCTGCAGATGACCTTACCAGTCTTGACTGTGCCTCCTGAGCAACCAAGTAAGTTCAGGAATGCTTGTTTTATACTGAGAGATTTATGTCATGAAATTATGACAATAGTCTATACTATAAGCATATCCTAAGTCATAATTCAGAAGCAAGCTCATATAAGAAATTTCTAAGATTACTGCCTGCCCCCCACCTTTGAGACAGAGTCTCACTATACAGTTCTGGCTAGTCTGGAACATACCTTGTAGACCAGACCAGCCTTGAGCTCACAGGGATCCTCCTGTTTCTGCCTTCTAAGTGCTAAAATTAAAGGCATGCGCGCTATACCCAGCCAAAAGTATCTTTATTAAAAATAACTTCCCATATAACAATGCTCTAGGTTGAGCCTAGAATGTTTCCAAAGATCCCTATGCTCTAGACTTGATCCTCAGCTGGGGCACTTAAGAGACTGTTGAATTTTCTTCCTTTGCTTCCTTCCGTGAGGGAGAACACAATCTCCACAAAATACGCCTGCAAAGATGTTCTGTTCTTCTACAGGCTCCAATCAATGGGCCCAAGTGACCATGGATGGAAGCCCCTGAAACAGACAAAATAATCCCTTCCTCCTTTAACTTGATTTATCTCAAGTATTTTGTCATGGATATGGAAAGTTGACTAACACAAACAGTGAAATACTTACTGTTGAAAAGAATAAAACAAAAATTTTGGGTAATGGTACCACTCAGAAACATACTGTTACTGTGTTAATATTTTTATGTACACATATATCCTTTCTGGATTGAATTTCTATATTTTTTGCATTCCTCAAGTGCCATGTGGTTCTTTTGGGTTTCAGCTGTGGAAATGGATTTCACTTGTGTTTCCTATTTGTTGTTGTCTTGAGTGTGTTTTGAGTAACAAGTCCAGAAGTGCACCATCATTCATAAGACAACAGAAGAGTTAGTAGGTATTATGGCTGGAAAAGGTTCAACTTATGTTATCAGGTTCAGGCAGAGCATATTTAGAGTATTTAGACACTTTCTTATTTATTCCTTACTCATTGTTGTCAAACTATCCTTTATTAAAGTCTTTCCTCCATGGCATCTGCCCCACCTTGCCTGGGATATCGCTCTGTATAAATAAAATGCTGATTGGCCAGTAGCCAGGCAGGAAGTATAGGCAGGACAAGCAGAGAAGAGAATTCTGGGAACAGGAAGGCTGAAGCAGAGAGCCGCTGCCAGCCGCTGCCATAAGTACTGACATGTAAGATACTGGTAAGCTACAAGCCATGTGGCAACTCATAGATTAATAGAAATGGGTTAAATTTAAGATAGAAGAACCAGACAGCAAGGATCCTGCCAAAGCCTTACAGTTTGTAAGCAATATAAGTCTCTGTGTGTTTACGTGGTTGGGTCTGAGCGGCTGCGGGACTGCTGGGTGAGAGAGATTTGTCCTGACTGTGGGCCAGGCAGGACTGGAGAAAACTTCAGCTACACCACCTCTCTCTTGAAGTCATCTTTGACATCTAGAAGATGGAGCCATTGGCATTACAGCCAATGCTCTCTGAAGCCTCCAGGATTACTTTTGTGACTCTGGGACAGAGAGATGATGTATCTGTCAGGTACTATTTACATGATCATGGAAGGAGATGATTTCCATGTGTTTAATGTGAACTATCACTTTAAGGAAGATGCTACCTCGGTCTGTTTTTTCCCATCCCTAACTGTCAGCCTCACTGGAATCCAGAGGTTAGCAGTTACTGATAACATTAGCAACATCAGTGTCACCAGCAGCCTTTCTAGAGGCAGGCCTAGGGAGCTGGTGTGGGAATTAATAAAGATATGGTATTGCATTAGTTTTCATTGTTTTGGCAAAGGAGTTAAGAAAGTCAGCTTATAAAACTGAAAGATTAATTTGGTCTCATGGTTTCAGAGGTGGTAACCCATACTCACTTGGTCCTGTTGCCTTCGGGACTGCGGAGAGGCAATTTATCATGAAGCATGTGATGAGGAAAACTTCTCACATTACTATATATAGGAGGCAAAGAGAGAGAAGAGGAGGGGTTGGAACACTGATAATCTCCTTTAAGGGCACACCTCTGTCACCTAAAGTCTTCATTGAGACCCCACCCCTGAAAGTTTCCACTACCTATCCAAGTCATACTGTGGGTAGCAGAGCAAGCCTTCAATGCATGGACCTTTGGATGACATTTAAAATTCAAGACACAACAACTATTCACTTCCCAGTGCATAAAAGATGGACCACTTCTATTCCTGAGACTAAATGTGTGCATCATGATAATTACAATCTAATGTCATGTGAACCTGGAATGCTGGACCATTAAACAGCCTGTGATTGATGGATTACATGGTAAGAATGTATTTAGTTTAGTAAGAAATGATCAAATTGCATTCCAAAGTTCCTTTACCATTTTGTATTCCCACTAGAAGTGAAGAAGTATCATTCTTCTACATAAGTACTTTACCATTTGTTTTGGGATGTGGACCATGGGGATAGATGCACAGTGATGCACCATTGTTGAAGTCTGCAACTCTCTAATGACAAGAGATGATCATCTTTCATAGGTTTACTTGTTTACCTTTGCTGATGATATATCTGTTCAGAACTCTTGTCTTCCCTTTTTGGACTTGGTTGTTTTCCTATTGTTTAGTTTTAAGATTTCCTTGAATACTTTGAATTCCCATGTGCATTTTGTAAATATTTTCTTTCAGTTTGTGGCTTGTCTTGCATTCTGTTAATATTATTCGTATTTAACTATCTAACCTTAACATCATGGTTCAGTTATTTTTAAATACCCAAGACATCCAAATTTACAATTGTAAAAAAAAAGTTTGAAGGATCGTCATGTTCCCTGTTCACCATTGACCCCTGTTGTGAATGTCTGCATTTGTAGAATGGATCAAGTCATCAAGCTCAGGCCAGGCTCAACCTCAAACCTGGCCTTCTTAATGGGATCATCACAACTACGATCCAAGAGTCAGCTAGTGGCCTGTCCAAATTGGCTGGGTCTAGCTGAGCTGACATTTTTGCTGACTAGAGTCATGCTATCTTTGCCAGTTTGCTGGAATAGACACAGACACGGATTGGGTCACCACGAAGACATTCCTGTCTTGTGAAGCAAGTCTGTTTATTTTAGGTTTGCCAGGACTAATGAATTAAAACATTTGGACTCTCTACAACTCGCTGTTTATCAATGCTTCTGACAGGAGGAGGGTTTTTCTTTTGCTCTTGCTTTTTCTAGAAACATGACAACATCCTGGCTGTTGGAGTGGCGAGGGAAGGAGAGAGGGGCTGTGCAAGGAAGCGGAACAGGGAGGTCCCGTGGGCTGGGACGCCGGGGTCTGGGGCAGAGCAGGTAGTCGTATGTAGCGTGGACAGCTGTCTCTGCGCCTCAGAGTGTCAGCGGCTGCTATGCAGCAGGTGCAGACTGGTCTCTCGCTGAGTCTTGACTCCACACGCGCAACAACTGGCCCAGGCAGTGGCTGGCCCTGGATTACACAAGCGCGCAGCCTCTCAACCCACTGAGGTAAGGGCAGCAGGTGTGAGGCTCAACTGACCGCTCTGAGCACCGGCAGCTTCACTAAGGCTCTGTCACAGTGGCCAGGAGAAGGGACCAGCAGCCCGTTTCCCCGGGGAAGTGTGATGAAAAGGCAAGTTCTTAGACGCAGTTATCGACAGGACCTCGGCATCATTCTCTCTGCAGGAGACAGATATTTCCTGTTGTGCTGTCGTCGTCCTTAGCTGTGGCGTTCATCGATTTTATTCCTCCAGCTTAAGAGCAGAGCAGAGGTCCGTTGAGTAAACCCCAGGGGTAGATTTCCACCTCACGCGCCTCATTTCTTGACGCGGGAAAGTGTGAAGGGATGCACCTCAAGAGGAGAGAGCTTCCCATCCCTAGAAGTCATGCTCAGGTGGACTGGGTGCTGTAGGATGTCCAGAAGAAAGACTTCTCCTTTCAGCTACAACTTTGGGGGCTTTGGTTGGTTTTATTCAGTTTGAGACGATCTGTGCTATTTCTTCAGAAACAGGTGGCTAAGAGAATACACTTGATACTAAGCAGAGGAATCTGCACAGAAGTATGCCGGAGGGTTGTTTTTGTAAAAGCAAGAAGTCCTGTGTTAAGTCATGGCAAATTCAGGATACCATCCTTCTGTAACTTATAATTACATTCCACGGTGTGTAGAATGTCTGGTGCTCATAGCTATTTGTAGGGTTAACTTCATGGGCTTAACAGAATTTTAAGTGCCTCATAAATGGTCACTGTGTTTTTAAGCTTCACTGGATGGTTAATATAAGCCTATTCTCTTTAATATAAGCATATGGTGTCTAGGATGGTTCAAAACGTATGTATATCTGAATGCACTTGTACAAATGTATGCCTTGAACTTGCCCACATAAGTAATTGTAAAAACAACACTCAGTGTTCTGGAGACTGTTTTTAGACACAGAAAAGCCATGGGAAAGAGTAAAAAAACCTGACCATGAGAAAATGTTCTGCTACAGCGGTTCCCAGGATCCTGCCAAGGATGGCTAAAGACATTATTTATGTTTTGCCATTTTTGGAGACATTTTCCTTAAAATATCATGCAGGTTTTTTGCTTTGCTGCCAACATGAGATGGAGAGGAGAGAGTTTAGGAGAGGCATGACCAAAAATAGAAATGTTAAATATATGTATTTAAATAATAACCATATCATGGGTTTATTATAACATGTTTTTCTAGTCCCACTGAACATGAAATTATCAAATACCTTCTTCAAAGTATAATTGTATTAAATTCTCTTAAGAACAGTTTTTGCTCTTCCATCTTATGCAAAGGATGTTTTCCACTAATTATCTTTAAGTTTACTAACTAGGTAATAATTGAATAGGTAGAGCCAAACACTCATAGGATGTTTTGGGGTTTTTTTTGTTTTGTTTTAAAGACAGGACTTCATGTAGCCCAAGTGGTTTCAAACTCACTATTTAGTAAATATTGCCTTGGATCAGCTGATCCTCCTTCCTCACACCCCAAGTGTTGGTGATTCTAGGTGTGTGCCCCGTGGACAAGTTTTGTTTTGGTTGTAGCCTGCTGTTAAGAGGTGAAACCTTAGGCATAAATGTTTGATAGATTTCTAGGTCATTAGATAGTTAAGAATGCCATGTTTATACTACAATTGTAAGACGGTTAAAAATGGTTTGGGGCTTACTTTAAATGATTCCATCATATTGATCCTTTACTACTTCCCAAACAAAGCGTTGTATTTAATTTAGGCATTGTGTGTATGTGTGTTGTGTGTCTACACAGGTGTGCAGGTGTACACATGCATGTAGAAGTCACAGGTCAACCTTTGGAGTCGTTCCTCAGGATCTGTCTTCCTTGTTCTGTGAGATCTGGTCTCTCACTAGTACATAGGGCTTGCAGGCTAGTGGCCCCGGGGGCCCCGAGATCTGCTTGTCTCTGTCTCTCCGTTACTGAGGTCGCTAGTGTGTACCACCTTGCCCCTCCGTTTTATACGAGGATTGAAATCTGATCCTTCTGCTTGCGTGGTGGGCACTTCACCAGTGGATCCATCTCCCCATCCCCTAACTGGGCTTTTAAGCATGGAAAAGTAGCTAAGTCTGAAGCTATCTGAAAGTCTATTAAAACTGTATCTTTTTTAAAAAAAGTATTTATTTTTATTTCATGCACATTGGTGTTTTGCCATGGGTGTTGGGTCCCCTGGCACTGGAATTACACACAGCTGTGAGCTGCCATATGGGTGCTAGGAATTGAACCCAGGTCCTCTGGAAGAGCAGTCAGTACTCTTAATCCCTGAGCCATCTTTCCAGCCCCCAACACTGTATCTTTTTTATATTGTCCTCATTAAAAAAAAAGCAATATAGGTGACCCTCAAAGCCAGGATTAAACTGATCAATGGGAAGGGATATTAAAAATACGAAGCAGAGATTTTTAAAACCATATTTCATTCATCCTCAATGACTATTACCAAAGTAATTTTTGTAGAAGCCAGAAAAAAAATTAAAAATGGACTAGGTATTTACAACATGGGAAAAGGCAACTTGCTAGCTTTCCCTTCTAATTACTGAGGGTCTCTGGGGTGTGGAAGTACGATGCTGGGTAAAGTGACAACGGCTGTCTCTTGTCCTTACAGCTGGAAGACCCAGGAGAAGGCCGGGCCTCAGGTGCCCACATGATCAGCACAGCCAGGGTGCCTGCAGATAAGCCGGTGCGCATCGCGTTCAGCCTCAGTGATGCCCCAGGTACACTTGGCTTCAGAGGAAAGAAGGGCTGCCTCCCACACTTGCAGAACCTTCACTGTGTTTCGTGAAGATTCCCGCGGAGAGTGTTTCCAATTGCATGTTTGCACGACCCGATGATGAGAAGTGTAGGCTATTCCACCACACACGGTTAGACCGTAGCTTCCAGAAACGCCTCTGGCAGTTCCCCCCACCACTTCGGTTGGGTTGCTTTAACTTCTTCTCCTTCCCCGTTTTAGCTTTCTTTTAGGATAAGAACCATAGAGATGGAACCGTTTCTAAGGATAGAAAACGGCGTCATGGTCAAAATGGCAGGAGGAAATGGTTATTAAGAGCTGGCAGTTGGTTAGATAATATAAAAATATCACTGTCCCCATTCCAGCCGTGTGTGTGTGTGTGTGTGTATGTGTGTGTGTGTGTGTGTGTGTGTGTGTGTGTGATGTTGCTTCTCACTGGTGTTCCCACACTTCCGGCTAAATAAACAGGCTTCACCAGGAATGATGAATGGGACAGGTGAGGAGGGGCCTCTCGAAATAGCAAGGTCTGAGGTGAGCCTGCCATATTTAGAGCCTTTCCTCATGGCTCCCCTCAGTGACCTCTTAACACACATATGGAATTGCACCACCCTTGAACAAGGGGCTCAAGCGGTGGGAGGTCACGATGGCTGCGAGAGGAAGGTCTGGGTTAGAGCATCAGCGTTGCTCAAGTTTAGCGCCATCTGTTAAAATCACCTGCTCAGACATTACCATGTAAACTTCAGGTCTTTTGAGAACCAAGTCTTATTTTTCTTTCTCTCGCTGTAATGTCCACAGAGGAGTGATGTTTTAAAAATGAGCGTTTCAGGGCTGGGGTGAGGGCTCAGCCAGTAAAGTGTTTGCCATGTAAACACAAGGACCCGAGTCCAGTTCCCTAGAAGCCTTGTGAGCAGGCTGGGCATGGTGGTGCACACTTGGTGCACACTTGTCAACCCAGCACTTGGGCGGTAGAAACAGAAGCATCCCTGGGCTCTCCGGCCCAGCCTCGTCAGTGAGTGAGTTCCAGGATAGTAAGAGACCTGCGAAAAGAACAAGGTGGTGGTATTTGAGCAATGTTGTCCTCTGGCCTGGACGGACACACACACACACACACACACACACACACACACACACACAATTTATGTGTGAAAAGGGGCAGAATCATTCCAAAATAATGTAAAGTAAGAAATTTGGCTCTGGAAATTCTGGCCTGACACAGCCATATGCTGGGTGATTATATAGCTATTCATCACCCTAAACTTTCCCAGCCTGTGGTCACCAATGGAGCATGTATTAGAGTATGAAGAGATAAAACCTTGACTCTTTATTGTGTTTTTCTGACAGTCTCCCATGACCTGTTTTCATGTACCGTCTCTCCCACTCAAGGGTTATTCCGTAAGACACTGGTCAGGGGAAACCTTCACACGAGGAAGATCCACTCCAACATAGAAATAAACACTGCATTCTGATTCTATTTGCACTAGGAACTAACTGATCTTGGCTATTTGTGTTAATTTAAACAATCATACAATGTAGCCATGAGCATTCCGTATCTACAGGGTGGAATTCTGAGGCCTCAAGACCACATTGTTAGTTAAATAATGGAGTTATGGTCCAAATACAAGTCCTTAGACTTACAAGTCTAAGTCCCTTCATTACGTCTTGTTACTTCTCGAAAAAGCACAAGAAAATTCCTTCCAGTTTTTAATGCTCTTCATAGCTCCAAATTTCAAGGAATGGCCTGTATACAGTGAGTAGTCCTCAAGACACACACATGCAATTTTATAATCCAAGAAGAAAGGAAGTGTCTCATTTCCCTTCTACTTAGGTACAACAGAATATGTCCCATTATAATAAAAAGGTTTACAAAGAAATTTTCAGTCCATAAATCTTGCTTTGCCAAGTGAAATGTACCATACCAGAAATGAGCCACAGAGAGGTGAGTCTCATCCCTGGGCTGAGTGAATAAACTCTTCTTTGAAGTCCAAAATGGTAACTTGAGATTTGTTTGGCATTGTCTTTGAGTGCTCTTGATCTTAGCTGAGAGTTCTTGAACATTTTTAATTAATACATTTAAATTTACATTTTCAGTCTCTTTTTTAATTTTAAATGTTTTCAAAATGTCCATTTTTGAAATTCATGTTTCTTAATAGAGCTCTTTAAAAACAGTTTACACTTTAAGTAATTCTTACCCTCTACTTCCACAAAAAGATGCTTAGGAAGGCTTATATGAGGCAGAGGCAGAGGCAGAGGCAGAGGCAGAGGCAGAGGCAGAGGCAGAGGCAGAGGCAGAGGCAGAGGCAGAGGCAGAGGCAGAGGCAGAGGCAGAGGCAGAGGCAGAGGCAGAGGCAGAGGCAGAGGCAGAGGCAGAGGCAGAGGCAGAGGCAGAGGGAGGATCTCTAAGTTCAAGGCCAGCCTGATCTAAAGAGAGAGTTCCAGGATAGCCAGGGCTACACAGATAAACCCTGTCTTGGAAAAACAAAACAAAACAAAACAAACCAATAAGAAAATAATCTACCATGATTTGTTATTTTAACCTTATGACCAATGTGTTTCAATTTGTCTAGGAAGGATGATTGACTATTGATTCTAAGGCAGAGGATAGTTCTGTGTGTCTCAACCTTGTCTGATTATATCACTTGAGAGCATCCATCAAGAACACATGCCTAGAAAAACCAAAACCAAAACAGAAAGACATGAAATTGTGAGGGAGATTGGTTGGGGGCACAAGGGGGACTTGGAGGGAAGTAATATTGGATGGGTATGCTCAAAATACATTGTATAAATGTGTGAAATCATGAAAGAATAAATAAAAAATTAAGGAAAAAGAACACATGTATAAAGGTACTACTCCTGTTATGCTGCTCTTAGAGACTCGCTACTTCTCTTTAAGGAAGAAGAAAGTCCTCTTATCTGTTTATACACACCAGACATGCAACATTTCAAGAGTCACTCAGAGGCCGAGGACTTGGGACTTTTCCATGCATACAAAGTTGTCAGTTCACCAAAGGATGCTTTGCAGATATTTGGGACACTCCCTCTGAATTCTCGAATAAGGAGTGTGTGGAGTGTCCCACAGGCACACAGTTAACATTTGCCATCATGCAAGCTACACATGCCTTTTGAATTCCAGTGTGTGTATTCTGTGGACCACATATTTAGGAAGGAAAAAAAAAGCAAAGGGAAATATCCTACTCTTTAATAGCAAATGGGGGAAGGAAGCTGGCCTTTGGAGGAGTGATTCCTCACTGTTGGATTTACTATTGATGAACATGCAGAGGCAAAGGGAACGGGAGACATCGTCACTTGTGAATAGTGATATTCGTTTCTCTTTTTGAAGATCCTTTATTCTTTGACAATCTTATACTTGTATACAATGTATCTTGATCACATCCACTCGTTTCTTTTACTTATGTGTGTATATGTGCCGCACTGAGACGAGAAGTGGGCACTGGGTCTCTTACAGCCAGAATCTTAGGCATTTTCAGGACCCAGCGTGTGTGTGGGGGGTGACGGGATGAGAGCTCTGGTCCTCATGACTGCACAGCAGGTGCTCTATCCAGTGCTCCATCCCTCGGGCCCCCAAGAAGTCACTTCTTGTGGGACGAATATAGTTAGGACTTCATTAATTTTAGAATTTTCAGCATGAAAATTTAACATAGAGGTCTAGTTTTGAAGCTAGAGAAGGTTGACTTGGGGCTCATCTTCATCGTTATTAGCACGGTCTGGGATAAGCTACCTATTCAGCCTTGTCGGAATTCAGTTTTCCTTCAGTGGCATAGGAAGGTAAGCGTGAAAGGCCACCTTATAGGAAAAGCTTTTAGCAAAGTGCTTGACACAAATGAAATATTCAACTTGTCCCCATCATTACGGTAACTGATTGTGGAACAGTAAGACAAATATAAACTGCTAGGGATCGTGTGCTCCATGGACGTTCCACACTGCTCCCTGATGCCAAGATATACTTCACAGTGTAGCTGCCTGCTGTTGTTTGGGGGATTAGTAATCCAGTGAGTGGCTTGTGCTATATTGTTTGAGTACAGAAGCAGGATTTCAGGAGAAATATGTGGAGTCAGTCACCTCTTCCAGGCAACTGTCAGAGCCCTTCCCTAAATGATACTTAGATAATTGCCCTGGAGGCAGCTATCTCTGCCTTCAATAAGCTCAATATTATATCCAAACCAGGAAGTCCAAAATGTTAACTTCCTAAATGAGGCCCTCCACTGAAATAGTTTTCATAATAGCAAATGTGCCGAAAAGAAATATGAAACCTCCTCCTTGAGTAGTTGTGAGAATCACAGGCTCCTTTCTAATGGGGGAGAATTTAGAATGGGACAGATGTTAGGATTTCCTTTAATTACAGAGTTTTCTTTATCTTCAACTGAGTTAACAAGGGTGGCATACTCCCATATATATTTAGACTTTTCATCCCACCCTCTCTCTCCAAGGATACTGGCATCAGCCTACATGAGGAGCTGTTAATATTTTGTTTAAAAAGGTTAAGTTGTTAGAATTTTTCACATTAGGGCACAAATTAACCACACAACACTTATTTTTACAAAACCCAGGATCCACTATATCAGAGTCACTAAAAGTATTTGTTTTCATCTCAAAAATCCAATGTTGCGTCTAGTGGAGGGAATTCCACAGACTAGCTGAAGCAGCTGTCGCCGTGGGCACTCTGTCATAGGGCAGTGGCTCTCCTGGTCAGGTGCACGTGACTGTCAGACAGACTGTTCCAGATGTCCCTGCCATCATCTCCTCCCACCAACCTTTCCTGCTTTGGATAATACATCTTTCTCTCTCCTTAGGGCCCAGAAGTTTCTAGTACTTTCTCCTCTCCTCACTGTTAATCCCTTTTCTCCAGGAAGACTAACCACAGTGAACATTGAGACTTATTTTTTTTTTTTGTTTTTTTGTTTTTCGAGACAGGGTTTCTCTGTGTAGCTTTGCGCCTTTCCTGGGACTCACTTGGTAGCCCAGGCTGGCCTCGAACTCACCGAGATCCGCCTGCCTCTGCCTCCCGAGTGCTGGGATTAAAGGCGTGTGCCACCACCGCCCGGCTGAGACTTATTTTTTTAATCACTAGTCTGTTCATCAATTGTTTTACCCATTCACTTAATAGAGAGCAAAAGGAAAGTTCTGCTAGAATTCTGGATGCTTGGTAAACCCAGCAAGGAGAGAGGCACCATGACAACCATTTTTAATGTTAGAGACTCACCACACACTTATGAAATCAATAATACAGTATCTATAGCCGCTTGGAGTCCATTATTATCAATGAAAATACTTTGAGATGCAATCAGATTTTATTTATTTTGGTTAAAATCTGTTGCTTAAGGTTTCAAAGAAAGGCTATAAAGGAAGTGGATGTTTATGGAGTACATTATTGTTTGTTTTTTGCTCTTTTGGGGGGCCCACCACCCAGTTCCCAAATCACACACTGAGGCTTATTCTTACTTATAAATGCCCTGCCTTAGTTTGGCTTGTTTCTTAGAAGCTTTTCTTTTTCTTTTTCTTTTCCTTTGTGGTTCTGGAGTTATAAACACTTGTGAACTGCCATGTGGGTGCTGGGAATTGAACCCAGGTCTTCTGGAAGAACAGCCCTTAACCACTCAGCCATCTCTCCAGCCCTGAAATTCTTCTTCTTTTTTGTTTTGTTTTTGATTTCTTTTTTTCTGAGATGCAGGTTTTCTTTGTGTAGCCCTGGAGCTACCTCTGTAGACTAGAACTGGCCTTGAACTCACAGAGATCTGCCTGTCTCTGCTTCCTGAGTGTTGGGATTAAAACATTCACCACCACCACCCCTTTGCCAGTTTTTCTTAACTTAAACTTAACCTGCCTGTCTTTGCCTCTGGGCTTTTCCATTCTCCTACTTCTGTAAATTTTACTCTTACTCCATAGCTTGCTGTGTAGCTGGGTGGCTGGCCCCTGGCGTCCTCCTCCTTCTCTGGCTACTTCCTTCCTTCTTATATTTTTGGTTGTGAGCCTAGCCTTTAACGCCCAAGCCATTTCTCCAGCCCTCCTTCCTTCTTTTGTCTCAGATTTCTCCTTCTATATAGTCTCGCTGCCTGCTAGCCCCACCTATCCTTTCTCCTGCCTCGCTATTGGCTGTTCAGTTCTTTATTAGACCATCAGGTGTTTTAGACAGGCACAGTAACACAGCTCCACAGAGTTAAACAAATGCAACATAAACAAAAGTAACACACCTTAAAATAATATTCTGCAACAGAATGTAAAGTTTGTACTTGTTTCATACCATTAACAAGGCCACAGGAGACTTTGTAACCGTTTGTACAAATGCTGCCTAAAGGAACCCAACCATCAATTAATAAATAGGGTGCTTCAAAGTCAGGCCCTGGGTGTTTTTGTATCACTCCCCAGTCAGAAGTAGGCCCATACAATGAGAGGAACTCATGAGCTGCTGCATGGTTCTGCAGACCTACAGAACTCAAGAGACAGAAGCAGGAAGATTTCCACAAGTTCCAGGAAAGCTCAAGTTATATAATAAAGACCCTGTCTTTTTTAAATGCATGAATGTTCCTGCCAGCAAATAGCTCCCCAGTAGTCACAGGGAGAAGGGAGGAGGATATTTCTGGTATGCTGTTGGAAGTAGGAGGAAAAAGAGAAGTGAAAATGTATTTGGTGGGATACTGAGTAATAAGTGTCCTCTTCTGGAAGTTTCTGAGGTCTTTGATTCCAGACCCCTGAAAACACCAAATTCTGCAGATGCTCAAGCCTTTTACAGAAAGTGGTGTAGTGTTTACATGGCCTATGTACATCTTCCCATATTTCATTTCTGGATAACTTTACCGAATACAGTGTGGAGGCTGTGTAAATACCTGCCATCTTTGATTATTACTTAGGAAATAGCAACTTGTCAATGCAGACATAATTCTTTTTCTCCCATATTTTCAGTCTGTGACTGGCTGAACTTACAGGTATGGAACTTACACACACACACACACACACACACACACACACACACATATACATACACATACACACACATATATGTATGTATACACACACACATATATACATACACATACACACACATATATGTATGTACACACACACACACACACACACACACACACACACACACACACATAGCGGGCCAGCTGTGTGTAACACTTGATGCTTGACGCCTTTGGATACCTGAGTACCAACCATCTGAGTAAGATCATGTTTTGATTATCATCAGAACATTCTGAGAGAAAAAGGAAAAATGGTGGAATTAGGAAAATGTCAGAATAGGGAATAGAGGAATGCTTCTAAGAAACAGAAAATTTGCTGTAAGCTGCATCAAATCCTTCTCTGCAGAGAAATAGCATTGGTTTATTCACGTGCGGTGGCAGAGGTGATAGGGTGCTTGTTAATGATAAAGAACCAACAGGGACTGGATGTGCTACTAGCTTTCTCTCTTTACCAGGTCATTATTCTCACCCTATCCATCTCTGGTGGTGCTTTTAGTCCCATGGCTCTGAAAATCCAGCACACATTACAGAATTCACATAGAACGTTTAATAATCAGGAAGCAAAATTTTCAAAAGTATTTTGAGGTAGCTTAAAACTGTGGTGCTCTTATAAGAGCTGGGGTATCTATTTTTAAAAAGGTTTTGTTGCTGTTGATGGTGATGATGTATTAGAAAAGTGTGGGCCATCTTCATTTTAAATAAAACAACTTAAAGAACTTTTCCATGTGAGTTCAGCTTTTCAGATAACATTTCATGAAAGAAGTGTTTGCTTTGGGGGCGGGGGGAATGAAGGAGAGATACTTCTTCAATTCAAGTTTAGATGAAGAGAGTAAATCATAAGAGCCGAGGTGCTGGCTACATCTGGGAAGTCTCCTCAACTGTCAGGGGAAAAGTAAGTAAGCCAAGACAGTGACCTTGACCCACATACATTCTCTTTTGCTTTAGATGAGAACGTCCTCAACCCTACATATGTGCATGGACACCTGTGCACACATACATCTGCCCCATTTCCACACATCGGTTGGGTTCATAATGGGAAGGAATGGAAAAGAAAATCAATTATATCAAGAACTCATCCTTGTTAATGATTATTTCCTAGATGTGAAGCTTCAGGCTAAGTGATTGACATGTGTATTTCTTCATTAATAACAAGTCTCTGAAACAAATTACTCTGCCCATTTGCAGAAAGAAAACCACCTCTCAAAGAAATCACACCAGCTATTCACATCCCAACCAATATTCACGATCACACAGACTATTGACCTCATATCCATTATTCATCTTCACACAGACTATTCACATCACACCCATTATTTACATCACACCCATTATTCACATCACACCCATTATTTACATCACACCCACTATTCACCTTCACCCGCTAAGGTCGACCTGCAGTTCACATACAGACCCCCACTATTCACCTTCCCCAGCTAATGTGGACTTACAGTTCACATACAGACCTGTGCTGTTGTGTTCCCTGGTCGTATGCTAGGAGCTCTTATAGGCAAACAGTTTTCAGAAAAATTTGGGCATGGCCTTCAGATCTGAAGCTATTGTCTAGGCTACTTGCCCCTTGAGTATCACCTTATCCTTGCTGGCCTGCAGAACAGCCTCCAGGTCACCAGCATTCGGAAGTTATTCTGCAGGTCATACTAGCTGCACACTGCCTGGGTGTGCAGCACAAGACAAAAATGTGGGACGCATTACTCAAATACTCTCAAGAAAAATCAAGACACCACGGGAAAAATGATAAAACAAATGCAGCTCATCTGGTCTTATGACTCTTAGTGGCTGCACAGATCAGAGCTATATGAAGCCATTCTGACTGACAAAAATAGTATTATTTATTCATTTGTGTATTTTTTTTTTAATTTTTGAGACAGAGCCATTTTATCTTTGTCTTTGGCTATCTTGGAACTCATTATGTAGACTAGGCTGGCATCAAAGTAACAGAAATCAACCTGCCTCTTTGTGCCACCACACCCAGAATTTTTTTAATATTTTACATTTTTATTCATTTTAGGTATATAGGTATTTTGCCTGCATATATATATCTGTGCATCATGTGTATTCTGAGCGCCAGGGAAGCACAGAAGAGGGCTCTGGGTCTCCTGGCACTAGAATTGTTCCTAGAACTAGCGTTATAGGTGTCTGTGAACCACCATGTAGGTACTGGGAATTGAATCCAGGTCCTCTGCAAAAGCAGCCAGTGCTCTTAACTACTGAGCTATCTCCTTAGTCCCAGTCTTTTCTTTTTGGTGTATATGTATGGTATGGTATGAGTGCTGTGTTGTTGTTGTTGTTGTTGTTGTTGTGTGTGTGTGTGTGTGTGTGTGGTGTATAAATGCTAATTCAGGTGTGTGCAGATATGCACTTGGGTGTACATGTATGCATGTGTGAGTGCAGAGGACAGCTGTAGATACCAAGTATTTCTCTCTACTGCTTTCCACATTTATTTATTTATTTATTTATTTATTTATTTATTTATTTATTCATTCATTCATTCATTCATTCATTCATTTATTTACTTTGGTGTTTGACAGGATTTTTCTGTGCAGCACTGGAACTCACTCTGTAGACCTTGCTGGTCTTGACCTTGGAGATCTACCTGGCTCTGCCTTCCTAGAGCTGGCATTAAAGGCATTCACCACCACCTCCTGATCTACCTTTATTCTTTTAGGCAGGGTTTCTCATTGAACCTGAAATTCATTAATTCCCAGGTACCCAGGTTACAGGCACGGAGCCATACTGCCTAGCCCTTCACATGAGTTCTGGAGATCAAACTTAGACTCTTGTGCCTGTACAACTAGTAATGTACCAGCTGTGCTATCTCCCTCGCCCACAAAGTAGAGTTCTTCAGAGGACTGAGAACAGGACAACTTGTTGTAGTCTATATGGGGTGTGGGATGCGCTTTGGAGTGTCTTCTCAATGTGGATCTTCTTCTTCTGGGCTCCCTGTATGAAAACCTAAGGTCTTTATAACAAGTCTTCTAGTCTACACTACAGTTATGTTTATGATGAAAACAGTGTCTGTGAGGGAATAATTGACCCCAAAGTCCAATAAAAATATTGCCCAATCAAGAGAGTGTTTAGGATAGCAATTTTCAAATATTGGTTTGCAGAATGGTTTGATAGAGTTTTCACCTCTCATTTGAAACAAAATAGAAGCAGATGTAATGATGAGGATTTATAGTACACTGCTTTAGCATACAAAACTAAAATTTACCAAATACAATGGCCACCACTTTCTTCTAAGTTTCATATAATTTTTATATTAAAACTTTCTCTCTGATGCACAGAGAAACGAAGAGTGTACAGTAATCGTTTCTGAATCATCTTCACAAGCTAAATAAAAACTTGCATGCAATCTAAGGTACGGTTTCCAATATTTCGGGAGAATTTGTTCTGGTTTATGAAATGCAAGTCTGGGAATTCATTGGCCAGAAGGGGAACAGCAGGGCAGTGCCGGGGAAAGAACCCCGGGCCAGGAGACACCTCATCGCACAAGGTCACTGGTCATGGCGTTTTAGAGAGCTCCTCCTCCTTCCTCTCAGGACTCGTTCCTTACTCTTCTCTCAGTGGACTGGGCCAGATGCTCACTCAGCCCCTTCAGTTCAGCATTCTGTCATAACTCAGATGGAGTAACAAATTCCTAGATACCAGTGAAGCTTTAGCTTACACACTCAGTCAATCTCCTTTATCTGTCTCATGGAAAAACATACATCAAGTGGTTTAAAGGAATCTGGAAAGAGAACACCCTTGAAAACCAACCAAGAGCTGCTCAATAGATGCTGAAATGAGCCCATCATAAAATGGGCCGTGGTGTGTCGGTGTGGCTAGAATACCAACGTGAAAGTTCTATATTGGGGATCGTGTTGGCTTAGCCATGTCACAACTGCCAAGCAGGCAGTGAACATCTGTTTATTAAAATTTTTTTCTCTCTCCTTTCCAACTCATTCATTTGTGTATTTTATCTTTGCTGGAGAGAGAGAGTTCAGTGGTTAAGAGCACTACCTGCTCTTCCAGAGGACCTTGGTTCAATTCCCAGAACCCACATGTGGTTCACAACTGTCTGTAATGGTAGTCTTGGTGGATCAGGCGCCCTCTTCTGGCTTCTGCAGGCAACACGCATGCATACGGTATAGAGACATACATGCAGGTAAAACACCCACACACAAAACAGACAAAAGTGTTTAAAATATTTTTTAAAAAAGAAATGACTTTAGATTTTTGGTTGGTCGTTCTGCTAGGTTATAGGCTCTTGTGTACGTTAGATGAATATTCTACCACTGTCTTAATCTGGTCTATGAAGTCCACATTGCTTTGATATTGTTTTCTCAATGCATTATAAAATAGGATAAAACGATTTTCCAATTCAGCATGGAGTCTGATTCCTTATTGTATACACGATGGACAGTAAATATCTGGCCGTTAAATAATAATAAAAATGCAGTTATTCTGGAATTTTGTCCCATTATAAATATATCTAGTAAATGTTCCTTTTCTCTCTATTAGAAAAAAAAAAAACAATTAAATATGCCCAGGGGTCTTTTGGTGCTGCTACCGTGTGGTCTGCTGTGTGCTTCTGGGATTGTCATAGTAAACTTGCGCACTCTCGGGGACTCTGAACCATCATCACGGTGGAAATGTTTTACCACAGTTTGGCCAAATGTTTGTGCGACAGCTGTGACTAGCCTTCCTGAGTCACTCCCCTTCTTTCCCTTTGGCCCAATCCTGTGATTCATCATTCTGCTTTTAGAATATTTGCCTATTTTTAAAACCAGTCAAAGAAGGCAGCCACTGTTTAAAAGTAAACACCCCTCACACCAACATGGGGTAGCTTTGTAAGCAGCTTCTCAAACCCTGAAATTTCTGGCAGGCGAGGCTGCCAGCTAAAGCAGATGGCATGGAGCAGGAGATGCCGGTTGGCTTTCAGAGCTGGTAGACTCCTCGCATCTGTCTTTGGTTTTTCTTGTTTCCGCTGCTATTTCCTGCTTGGGTTAATCCAGCTTGATCCATTCTGAAGCAAAAGTCTTGCTTCCATTCTGCTTGTCTGTAAAGCATCCATCATGTTGATTAGATTTTCCTTTCAGTCGAAGAGGTCCAATTGCAAGCCTCCATTTAGCCGCAAATTAACTTCATAGTCACATGTGCCCCAGCGTGGTGTGGCTGTGTGTAAAGACATGGATTTCTACATTGCTTCATTCATTCTGGGTCACCTCAGGTACTGGCTGTTTACAATATGGCAGCTGAGTGAATGAATAACTACCCTCCACTCCCCCCACCTTTTCTTTTATAATGAAGCAAGAAAGAGTGTGACTGTACCGTGGGCACGATGGCTTAAATATTAAGAAGCCCTGAGCTCCATGCCTCAGTATCTTCTAGAATTCAAGCATGCCCTGTCTGTTTGTATTTTATGGAGGTGGTTTCTCCTTCCTATTGCCTCCTCATCTGTGGTTATCAGGGTTGGGATGCCAATGTTTAATATGCTCCTCTTTACTGTGCCAAATCACTCTGGTCCTGGACCCGATGAGCTTAAATAATCATGATGTCTAGGCTTTTGAAACTGTACTGAAGTAAATTAAGTGCACCAAGGACCCAAATTGGTCTTCTAAACTTTATAATGGAAGACTTCTCTACAATGTGTCAGATAGTGATAATTTCGTCCGGTTTCTTTGACAATGATGATGTGGATTGAGAAAGCCACAGGAACTGGCTAGAATTTGCTGTTCCTATTCTGACAGGAAGGGGCACAGGCTTTACCCTTCTCCAAAGCCCATGTTTAGGAGTATCAGTGAATCCGAGGCATCCGTTGACTAACACAACTGCAGTTTCAAAGAGAGGCTCATGTTGGTGATGTATTGCCATTATTTTAGGCCACTTTTAAGTGGGAGTATTTATTTCAGTACTCTTGACCAAAATATACCAACTGCTATTGAGTGACTAGACCCTTGAGGTGTTTGGTAGAGGTTAATACTATCCTTGTTTAAATCATCTCTCTGGTGATTGTCTTCCATGCCTTCAAAGAGCTGTAGTGCCGCAGAAGCCACAAATACCCTGTGTATTTACTACACTTTATTTTGGACCATATTCTTAGTGAGTTGGGAGAGATATAGTTGGCCCTGTATGTTTTTGAGGTTCTGTATCTGGATTCAACCAAGGATAGGGAAAACTTAAAGCCATGTATGTACTGAACTGTTATAGGCTTCTTCTTGTTATTGCTTAATCTTTCTAGTACAACTATTTCCACAGCAATCACATTGTATTGTTTTAGGAGTTACTAAGAAATGAAAGTATGTATGAGGATACATTTAAGTTATATATAAACACTCCATTTCATGTAAAGGATTTGAATTGAGCATCCTCAGACTTTTATCCATGAGGGGGTCATGGAAATAAATCTCCATGAATACCAATCATGACTGTCCTTGTCTTTTTGTTGTATATGATCTACATAATTAAAAATTAATATTAATTAGTTTTATCAGTGAATTTGATTATGTTATTGAGAATATAAAAACTAATATATTTCCTTGCTTTATTTTGACTTGAAATGGCTTTGGTTTTGTGTGTGTGTGTGTTGTATTCTCAGGCATGTACTGGGGGAAAGGTTTGGAAATGATTAGTCAATGTTCCTGTGGAGCCAAAGTTCAGAGAGACAGATCCTGTTTAACGAAGCACCAAGGCTGGATTAGCAGCCTGTTCTTGAAGAAATTTGGGGTAACTTGAATATCTGAGGCAACATTTCTGCCAGGTTTCCTTCCAGTCTTCCAAGAATGTCTGCATCTTTTGAAGGAACAAGAGCTGTGTATGGTTCATCAAGCTGCTTCCGTGTCTGTTTGAGGGAATGTTCGGGCCACTGAGGACAGAGTTTCCACCATTGTGTGGGCTGCTCAGGCTCGTCTGGAAACACAGCTGTGGAGTCTGCTCCAGGTTGGCAGTGTTGTCCGACACTATGGGGAGAGATTCCCTGTTGAGCTGCTGGCTGTTACCCAGTAACTCCGGGTGATTTCTGGAGAGCTGCTTGTAAATTGTGGTTTGTGATAAGGGTAAAGGGCAACACTATCTCGGCGAGGCTCCTGTTTTTCACACATGTCCTTCTGGCCCATTGAAGTTCTCAGGCCATCCCATTAGCACCTTGTTAAAGCACTTACATGCATATCATATTTTTTGGTTTGGGCTAATGTGAGAGTATTAAGTAGCCCTTTTAAATTGGAGAGCTATTAGAGTAGACATTGAGGACACACACACACACACTTAAAAAAATTGTGTCAGACCAACTAAGCTCTCTGTGCCTCCATATGCAAAGAAAATGAAGGGTGATGCACATGAGATACAGGACATGCTGAGTGATGGTTGTATTTTTGTGTTTTAGATGATACACCGTCTGAAGATGCCATTCCTTTGGTCTTTCCAGAGTTAGAGCAGCAACTCCAGGTAAGGATTCTAAAAACATATGCCTGCTTTTCTGTAGTTCCACAAATATAGTGAGCCAAGAAGTGGCTAAGTGGGAAAGATGGATTGATACACAGGGTAGAGGACTTTTAAGTCATGAACATTTGTGCTTCAGAGCTCCAAGGTCAGACAGAAGCAGTTATAGAATGCCCCTGGTTATCATAATACTTGGACTTCAAACGCTGAGAGTAAAGTAGCTACAGCTGAGAGTATGCCTGGTCCCGCTTTCCTTTGCTATGATGTCTCTGGGCTATTGGATTTTAGCTCCATTTTGGGTTAATGATTTAGTATTAAACCCTGCAGAGACATCTGTCATATTGCCAAGTCTTTGGAATAATAATTTTTTTCCCCTGCTACCTGCTTCTTTCCCAGTTCGCTGACAATGTCTAGTACAGTGATTTTCAACCTGTGGGCCACAACCCCTTTGGGCTCACATATCAGATTCTATTATGATTCATAACAATAGCAAAATCACAGTTATGAAGTAGCAATGAATTAATTTTATGGTTGGAGATCACCACAGCATGAGGAACTGTATTGGGGGGTCACAGCATTGGGAAGGTTGAGAAGCACTGCTCTAGTGGAATGTAGAAGTGGGAGTTAGGACCTTCAGAAAATTGTTGGTCCAGCCTATGAGAAAATAGTTTCTAGATGACCTATGAAAAGGTCATCCCAGTAGACCACATCAGTAGAATGCATCAGAATGGTTTTTGTTGTTGGTTTTTGTTTGTTTGTTTTTTAATTTTTTTTTCTAGTCAGGATTTCTCTGTGTAGCCCTGGCTGTCCTGGAATTGCTCTGCAGAGCAGGCTGGCCTCGAATTCACAAAGATCTACCTACCTCTGCTTCTCATGTTGTAGGATTAAAAGTGTGTGTCACCCTCGCCTGGCCAGAATTTTTTTGTTTTTTAAAGATGCTCACTTATTTACTTTTTAGTTTTTTTAGATGGTACATTCTGGCATTAGGCAAAGGAGGATTTAGATTTACATTTTTATGTGAGCGGGCTTCAGCCTACTTGTCTGTCTGTGTACTACCCTTGAGCCCGGCATTGTCAGGTGCCGGGGAACTGCAGTTACAGATGGTTCAGAGCCACCACGTGGTTGAGTTGAGCCTGGGTCCTCTAGAAGAGCAGTCGGTTCTCTTAGCTGCTGGGGTAGCACCTCAGAACCAACCTAAAGCAGCTCAGATGTGGAGGTCTCATTACTCCCTTCCAGTAGCCAGCCTGCTGAACAGATCGTGATCACTTATGCAGGTCTCACTCAACATTGCCTAGCCGGTGGGTGGGTTATATGATTACCACACAGCTATTATGAGATGGTGCTGTAATCCCAGAGATGTGCTCCCCAGCTATCAGTTCTATCTTCTGTTCCTCTGTGCTCCACACAGGCTCTTCAGCCTGGCTCTCTGGCTGATGACATCTAATCCCACTCCCCTTACTCCCGCTCTGGTTCAGCATCTTTTCAGCATGGAGAACTGTTCAGCGCTCTTCTCCAAGGCTCCTTTTCTTTCTGTTACTCTCATCCTACACATCACATGCCCTCAGTGCCGTCCTCCAGGGCTTGTCTCTGAATGTACCACTGGTGATAGAGCAGGGATTGTAAACGGAACCCTCCTTTATCATACTGTCACCTCAAAGCTGTTTTGTCATCATTGACATCGTGGAAATGGGGTTAACATGTTTTAAAAATAGATCAGAGAGTCAATTCATGAAGTTATGGATAATGAATTCTAAGGGTTTTTTTTTTTTTTTTTGGTTGTTGTTTTCCCTTGTGGACAGTGGTGGAAAAATCATTTTCCTCTTACTTGGAATATCAGTAGTCTTCCTTAGCCTGTGATCCAGTCTGTAGATAATCACCCCTGGTGATTATCCAGATAATTTTCTGTTAGAGCATCACAAAGTCCATTTGAATTTTATTGCTTTAATTCTATTTGACATATCTTAGAAATTAAATCTATGTGATTATTTTATTCTAGTGAGAAATTTCTGTCTTGATTGGTCTTTGATAGGGTAGACATCTGGGTGCATGGTTTCTGCCTTCGGGGTTTTGATTATCTCCTTCAGTGTGGTTATGACATCACCTCTTCCTGGGGTGAGAGGTGAGATGGGATTGGGTTTGTTAGTAACATTTACCAGTTGTCAAGACTTTTGGTTAGGACAGCCCCTGTCTAGAACTGTTGCTTATAATCTTTATCCTCCAGGGCATGAGGGAAAAAAAAGCAAGACAGTGAGGACTGAGGAGGGAGAGAACACAGTTCTGTTCCCATGCTTAGCAGAAGCACGCACATTGGAAGCCATTCTACCTCAGGAAGTCCTGTATTAACAGCGTTGAAAATGCTTTATGTACAAAAGGAATCATCTTTGGGTTTTTTGTTTTTTGTTTTTGTTTTTAACATGGAACAAGTCTTCTTTACAGTTAGACTTGAGTTCTTCATTCTTGTAATTTTATTTATTTATTTATTGACTGTCATAACCCACTATGGGAAAATAAACACCAGTTAGAAAGAAGAACCTTGTGGATGTCACTTATACAGGAGACTCAAAACCTCACCAAGCAGAGAGCAGCCAATGCCAGACATTACTACCAGTGCTCCCTGCAAACCCAGGAATGAGGTCCCACCACTGCACATGGACTCTGGAGCAGGCAAGGGCCATTTTCCTACATGTGATCTCATTTGGTTCTTGAAATAATTATAGAAGCTAACTCTTCCGTCTCCACTTTCTACATGAGAAACTTGAGGTCAAATTTTGGTCTAAATCAATTTGCTGATCTTTCTCTTCGTACTTTATGTGGGGCACATCGGCTGTCTAAATTAGTTTGATAAGCTGAGATTTGTTTTGTTTCTGGTTGGCAAGGTTACCGTGATGTAGTTCTAGAACCGCCTTGTAAAACTTGCTGGGACTTTCTGATAGGCTTTACACATTCCTTGGTGATTTATAAAGTGTAGCTATAAAATATCTATTTGGTAGATGCTCTAACATCAATTTGACCCCCACGATTTTTCCGTTGCTTTGCCAAGAATGTGGACGTGTTTGAACATGTAATTCATGATGCTTCTATTTTAACAGAAGCCAAAAAAAGCCCTGGGCAAGAATAGCAATGACAAACCTTTCTCTTGATGTCTCTATTAATGCAAAATTCTGGGTCAGAGACCTCAGGGTAAGGTGGAATTAAATGAACATTACAATGTTCATTTCTAGGCCCTGAGCCTCTGCTGAAGGGCAGGTGGAGGCTAATTTTACATTCTTTTCTTGGGACTAAGTTTCCAAATCTCTTGTGGGCATCAGGAGCAATATTTGGTATATAGCAGGTTTAGATTATATGAAGGGGGAAAAGGATGGTATTTTTTGTTCACTTTGAGAGCGGATGGAATTTATTACTTTTCTTTAGGGAAAAGTGGTTTTCTATTTGGAGCAGTGTTGATGGACTTCTTGACTTTTCTCTATCTGGGAAGATGATGAAATTCTTTCACAGTCCAGTGCAAGACCAAGTCCATCCTACAGTCCAAGTAGAAGAGTTATGTTTTAGTCACTATGATTTAACTCAAAACTTTCTCTCTCCAAGACTCACTCTCATCAGCCCGTACCTGGAGTCAATAAAAGCTGCCTCACACTGTGGTGGGAATTAAGTGTGGTACTGAGGAGGCCTAATGAAGTACTTGAAAAAAAATTGCTCAATCAACATAAATAGTCCTTGGTGAAATTCCTAATTGGACAAAATATTTAAGATTAAGTGATTTATTTCTATATGTGTAAAACAAAACCAAACATGCATACCTCTGAATTTCTTTGGATGTTCTCTTCATCAGGCCCAGGTACTTGGAAAACAATGATCTTTAAAAACAAAACAAAACAAAGCAAAACAAAACAAAACCCAAACTAAATTGAGCAATAGCTTCAAAGCCTTAGTCCTCTCATCAGATGGGATGGCAGTGACAGATGATTCCGTGGTACATAGTGAACTTGCCTTTTCTCAGACAGGATCCAGTAAGTCCACACTCTGATGTCACTTCTACAAATAGACAATTTCAGGTTCCCTTGAGTATCATAATATACTGTTATCCAGGCAGCCTCTCCAGAAACTTCTTTTAGTATTGCCTCAGTATATCATTTGACACCTGGGAAATGAAAATGTTGAAAGATGAAGTAAGCCCAGCATCCCATCATGTCCTCAACACCCTCCTGGAACTGTGGACGGTAAAGGCTGGGGTGGGGATGGGGACGGCTGGAGACAGCCAGCATTTTCTCTCTTGTCCACACATTGATGAGTGTCTTAGAGTTATCCTTTGGATTCTGTGGACATTCAGAGAACATATATAGATATTCTGGAACTTTGTCAAAGTAAATTTTTGAAAGCCCGGTCAGTGGTTGTTAGGGTAAACCTTGTGGGAAAGGTCTGAGAATTCTTGAGTTCCTTTGCTCTATTATGTTCCTTGGATCAACAGAAGGGATATAAATGTGTTTTACTCCAAGCTGTATAATGTGTAAGTTGCAGGGTATAAATTCCAGCACTTACTTAGGAGTGTACTGTATATATTATAGAAGTGTCAGTGACTATAATATTTTTTCAAATCCTTAAAGTCTTAAAATAATAAAATTTGAGTGATCATAATTGAATGTACTCTAGATGCTCCTTCTCCAGTCTGGACTGGGTTTTTCCTTTTAGGTACAGCAGACAATGCTTGTTAATTTTGAGAGACATTAAAATGGAGTGTAACCTCTATTCCCCCCCCCCCCCCCCCCCAAATAGGTAATCCTGAGAATCAAGGAATAAATACAAACTCCACTCAACCACTGTAGAATGTTTGGCTTTCTAAATGTATCTTCTGTGTGGGAAGCTGGGGTAGGAAGAGTCAGTTCTTGCATTTTTGAAGCTGACACGGCCAGTAGTTTCTGAAGTATCCAAGCAGCAAACGGAAACGCTTAAGCCGGCTTTGCCCCTTGCTGAGGGATGCTTGGCCACATGCTTTCTCACGGGCTCATTTCCAAAGGATGGAATACACTTCTGGAGGCTGTGAACCGATGGCTGAGATGGCGTGGTGTGGTTCAAGCCGCATTCTTGGATCAGGAGCCTGCGGTTTGGTTTCTCTCTTACTTCATCGTGTTAAATTAGTCCTGGTGATTGGGCTGGGTACCAGAGATTGCAACGGCTCCCCCGACTCTGCGGTGAAATTCAAAGCCTTTGCAAGCTCAGTTCTGTCAGGAAAGGGGGTGAAGAGGAAGTGACCGCCCCGGGCTCTGACCTCATCTAAGCCCCAATCTGTGCCTTGGGAACCTATGTTTCAAAGTTGTCTTGAAGCGAGGCTGGGAGAACATCTTGATTTTACCCCCTTCAGCCTCCAGCAAGAGACCTCCATGCGGAGGGAGATCGAAAAGCAGTTTCTGTGATAACACAGACGCTGTTGTAGAATCTTAAACAATTGATTTTGGTGATGGGGGTGGGTGGGTGAGGTTGAGGGGCGTGCTACCAGTGGTTGAACCCAGGGCCTCCAATGCTAGGCATGGGCTCTGCCACTGTCTGCTTCCCAGCCTGCTCTAGGATCTTTTTATTGTTCAGTATTTTGGGATTCCTTTGGAGTGCAGCCTCATTCGTTTGACAGGAGTGTGGACCAAGGGCGTCAAAGTGTAGGACGTGCAGCATAATAATGAGAGCATATAGTAAGAGCCGTGTCTCCTCTTGATGGAAGAGGAGAACACAGACATGAAGTTGACTAACTGCTCCAGCACCCACACCCAGCATGGGATTTCAATGAAAAGCTCTCCAATGGAAGTAGTTTAAATCAAATGTTGGGAATGAAAACAGCATTATTTTTTATTGTTGTTTTGCTTTTTTTTTTTTTTTTTAAATAGTCTTATGTAGCGGTTTTGTGCTGAACTCAGTAAGTAGCCAGGGTTGACTTTGAACTTTTGGTTCTCTGACCTTCAAGTACTGGGATTGCAGGTGCACTCCATGTCTGGCAGATACTGTTACTTTTATTCCCCAAAGTTAATGTTTTCTGTCTAGCTATTCCAGGAATTCTTGTAGATTATACTTAATTTTTTTTTTCAGAGCTGATGACCAAACCCAGGGCCTTGTACTTGCTAGGCAAGCACTCTACCACTAAGCTAAATCCCCAACCCATACCTAAGTTTTAAATTTGAACATATGTTAAGCGGGATCAAAAACCAAATAAATCATACATGCCTGGGTTTAAATGTTCCATTACTTAAGCCTATTGGTAGTTCTGTTTTTGTCTTTTAAATTTTATATATTTATTTTTTAAACAAGCTCTGGTAAGTTTTCACTGAAAACTTTACTAGTTTACATTTCTCCAACTTGCGCTAACATGCTTCTAAAGATATCAGAATCACCTGGATCCATGACAGCCAGTGTGCTCATTCTGTATTATTTTTCACATTCTGTGTTCAGTTCAATATCCTTGCCACTGTAGTGATGGACACCAGTTTGGGCCAACATGGCATCATATTCTATGTCAGAGTTCCTCAAAGCCGGACAGTTGGCAAGGATGGGCAATTTCATTCTCTTCCATCTGCTCATCTTCAGAGTCATGTGCTCTCCAGTTCTCATAACAAGTTGGAACTTGGAGTTGATCAACTCCAGAGACTTTTTCATTTTTTTTTTTTTTCTGAAAACACCGTCTTCCTGCCTTGGTGTGGGATGGCCCTCACCTGAGAATTTTGGTCACTCTGTTTTTAAACTATACATCACATATGTATGATTGGATGTTAGGAGTGTATTTCCTCAGGGGGATTGTAATTTAGTGAACGCTGCTGGTCACACCACCTCCTCTTTTTGAGGAACTCTAAGAAGGCCAGAGAGAGCTGCCATCAATGGGGACATAACAGCAGTACATATCTATCTTATGGCAGTAGAGGGGCTGGGGTTGGAGCTCAGTTGGTCCCCTGCTTGCATACCAAAGCCCCAGGTTCTATCCCCCGCACTGTGTACACCAGCCGAGGTGGCACACCAGGTGTGGTGGCACAGAGAGGTAGAAGCAGGGAGATGAAATTCAAGGCCATCCACAGCAACATAGTCAGTTCATGGCCAACTTGATGGCATAAGAGCCTATTTGAAAAAACATGGCAATGAGTATTCAGAGGCACAGAGTAGAACACCATTATTCTTTTTTTTTTTTTTTTTTTTTTTTTTTTTTTTTTTTTTTTTTTTTTTAGATGAAGCATATTTTAATAACTAATCCTGTTGACTAAGTACATCCAGGGTACTTCTCTTTCGGAAAAAGCAAAAGAGGAAACTATACATGGCTGAGCACTGCTGAGAGCAGAGGGCTCTTGTTATTAAAGTCACATCGGGCTTTGCCCCCAGCCCTCCCAGGAACTCTGAGCTGATGCTGTTTATTAACACCCACTTGTCTAAGCAATGGAGATACAGGATGATTAGACAAGAAAGAGTCCCCCTCCCCCATCACCCTCATAACCCAGACACGGCTGAGTCTCCAGCCTGAACTTCTCCAAACCTCCTTTCAGTCCATCCCTGTTCTAGGGAACAACCCGAGACCAGGCAAGGCTGAGCCAGAATGGATTTGGTCAGATCTTGCATACCACTGATGGTCATGACTATGTTCTGGGATGGCCAGACCACACAGTTCCCATCAGGCTGACCAACCAAACCCAGCGTGTGAGCATGGGAGACCATGGGACAGAGAACTGTCTTTAGTTTAAGATAGGCTTCCCAACCTCAGTACACAGGCAGCCCTACAGGAGACCAGTAGTTTAACTAAAATGACCACTAGACCATCTCAGCTAACACTCTTAGCTCATAGGCATCACTGAGACCTCACAGCAACCTGGGTGGGGCACATGTGAGCCCCATGGTTTTCACCCAGTCATAGCAAGGGACTCCAGTCCAGCTTCTAGATTAAGGCATCAAAACATCTAAGCCTAAATCTAGGTGTCCTCCTTTGTATAATTTATTCTCAATTTCCTTAAAAAGGGGGAAATACAGCACTCGAGAGGCGAAAGCAGGCCAGCCTGGTCTACAAAGTGAGTTCCAGGACAGGCAGGGAGACACAAAGAAACTCTGTCTGAAAATGAAAAAAAAAAAGGGGGGGGGGAATTATGCCTCCCAGGACTGTTTTGGGAATGTACTATGCTAAACCTGAGGCCCAGCACACAATAGAGAGTAAATCAGGGTGTCTATCTTGAGAGCTGACGAGAAAGGGGCAAAGACAAAGCAGGGGGTGGGGGTGGGGGTGGGAAGGATTTTCTTACGCCTGTTTTCTACATTTTCCCATCCTGGCACCTTTGCTGAACTGGCACCTTCTTCCCGGACTACCCTTTCCATTCCCATTTCTAAAAGCACTTCAAAGCCACCTCTACCAAGAGGCTGGCATTCCTTTCTCACCACCCTCCCAGCAAAACTATTCTGATGGAAGCCAAGAACATAAAATCATCTCCAAGACCAAGCAGCTGGCCTCAGCATGGGGACTCGACTGCTGGGTCAACTAAACATCCCAGTCAAGATCAAGCACAATGACTGTTGTGACTGGAGGAGTCCCAAAGTGTATCAGTTTACCCAACCCATGACCAACCCATAGCCCTTCAACCTGCATATAAAGCCTGGTACTCAAAACTGCCCATAGTCTAGTGATGCCACAGCCACACCACTGGGGACCAGGGGACACGCCCATAGTCCCAATACCTGGCCTGAGTGACTAGAAAACAAATCTGATACCATTCCTGAGCTCAGTGACCACATTGTGGGAGAGGGGGGTGCATGAAGCCACATAGGGGAAGGGACTGGGATAATGCCCTAGTTGTTTTAGGACAGAAGGAAAAGCTCTAGATGCTACTGGAACATAAACAGTTGGAAGGATCATTGACAAGTAGATTTTTGTCACGTCTCAAACTTAAGGCCAACCAGCTCAAAGAAAAGAACCATATGGGAAATAAGGCTTTTAAAACGAGCCAGATTTCTAATCGGCCTTTCTCCACTGTATCTTTATCACTAAGTGAGTCTTTCCAATAGGACCCAAGGCTTAAATGACTAAGAGTCTCACAGGCACATTAAGTCAATGGAGATAACATACAGCAGAAAACATTAAATACCCCTGATAGGGTGGGAGGAGGGGACTGGGTAGGGTTGGGGGGTGTTGGCTTTATATTTACACTAGGGATTTGGGGAGGGGCTGTACTCTCCTCTCCTGTGAAATGGAACTCAGGGGTGCCTCCTGGCTCCTGGAGGTGTCCTGCAGTCAGGAGTGGGAGGGGGGTACAGTGTATACTGTGTCCTCAAGCCTCACAGCAGGCTCATTTTCAGGCCTTTCCTTGCCAGGAAAAGGAAACATCCCCCAAAAACATACATGTGCACACACCATTGTGTGTGTTCTTCATTCCCATACATCTAGCACATATCATGTGTGCACAATAGGAGGGAGCTGGAAACGATTTTTCCAGAAAAATCATTCACTGATTGCGATTTTATAAATGAAAAACCAAACACTATACTACAGTAGTTCAGACCAATCAGTGCTCACGGCACATCCCACGAAGCTGACAGATGAGGAAACCAAGACCAAGACAGATTGTAGAACCTGCCTGGGGTTGTCTGTGGTCCTAATAAGCATATGGAAGGCTTCCCAATGAAGGGGGCTCCTGAACGGAATCTGTCCCATGGTGTGTAACTTTAAGAGGAATGAATATGGGGTTCTGAGGGAAAAATCTACCAGATTGCTGCTGAGAATGAGGGAAAACCAGGGAGTCTTATGCAAAGAACACAAGTTCACAAGTCCCAGCAAATGGGAAGGGAATTTTCAATGTGTCTTCCTGACTTTCTTCACCCAGTGGGTTGGAAAGAAAGGAGTTGGAATAAAAGGTAAGGAAGCCTGGGTGCTCGGGACAGAGAGATGTACATGATCACCACCTGCAGGACAGGGGATGTTGGTGAGGGAACACCATTATTCTAAATTGCATTAGTTCTAAAACTTTCATTGATTGGAATTTCTTCTGGGATGCAAACCGCAGGCACGTAGACAAATTCTTCAATGAATTTTCAGGGCTGGGATAAATGTCTAATGTCTTCAAATGACAATGGGTTCTGCTGACCAGAAAACATCTTGATTTGCTCAGCAACATTTGTGGTTAAGTAGTGAATGACTTGAAATTTGAAAGTGGTGAGAAATTTGAAGTTCCCTGGCAAAAGGATCGGGGAAGACAAAAGCTGAGTACAGATGAGGCAAGCTCAGGCAGCAGAGTCCAGAAGGAAGGCATCTTAGATGGAGTGGGAAAGAGAAAAGTCTCATAGAGAACTGTCTTTGCAGCAACATGGATTATGGTTTAAAATAAAGAAAATAAATCTTGCTATGGTAGTCAGTTCCCAGTATACAGTCCAGCTGCCTAGCTAGTTCCACTTGCCCTTAGTATATGACCAAACTGCCTAGGTAACCAAAAACATCCTTTCAGATACTTTCGAAAGCTGCTATTAGTTGTAAAAACTAGGTTTCGTTATGGCATTTTCATCTGTGCACATAAAGTGCTTCGATTGTATTCACCTCTCCCATTATTCTCACCTCTTCCTCCTCCTGTCTCCCACAGGTCTCATTCCTCCCCCAAAACACAATATCTAATTTCTACAATTAAGAGACGCCAGTTAGCCAGGTGCAGTGGTGTCCATCTGTAATCCCAGCTGCTTGAGGGGCTGAAGCCTGAGGAGACAGGTTTGAGGATCACCTGGGATACATAGCGAATGAACTCAAGGCTAGTTTGTGCCATTTAGCGAGACACTGTCCAAAAATTAAAAAACGTGAAAGGCCCAGAGATGTCACTCAGTGGCAGCATGCTAATGTACAAATAAAAACAGAAGTAAAGGGGCCGGAGAAGTGGCTCAGCCCTTGAGAACAGTCACTGCTCTTCGAGAGGGTGCGAGTTCGATTTCCATCATCCACATGGCAGCTCAGCACGGTCTGTCACTTGGGTTCCAGGGGATCTGACAGCATCTGGCTTTTGAGGCACTGTATGCTTGTGGTGCACAGACAGACACTCAAGCAAAGACACTCTGACTCATTAAAATTAAAAAGAGAACAAATCAAAAGTGATGGAGAAAGACGTCCCAGTTCTCTAAAAGAATTGCAAGGTGCCGAGCGAAGGGAGGAGGAGGGAGAAACCTCCCTCGCCTGGAGGAAGCGTTCTTGTGATGTTCAGTTTTCTTAAACCGCAGTAGAAAGGACATTCTGCCGTGACGGCCACCATCTTTAGTCTCTTAGGCGTGCAGAACCTTTTATGGAGAACTTTAGACTGTTTGGGCTATGGTACTAGGCAGCTGCCGAATTTGCAGCTCAGGGACTTGCACGTGGCGAGTGATGTGCTGAATCCCTGCTTGGACAAGTGTGGCTTCTGTGGTGTTCATGAGGGCAAGGCGGGATGCGTAGTCCCATGTCTGCCCGGAGGCCAGTCCTTTAACAGGGCACAGATGATTTAAAAGCTTGGCTGGGGAGCCCGGGGATGTTGCTTTCATGCCACTCACTGTTACACCTGGTAACTTGCCAGCACAGCAGGTGAAAATTGGTGAGTGTGTTGAGATTTCTGGGACACCAACTGGAGGAGCCAGGATTCTGAATTCCTTTGGCAATGGCTTCATCTCCTGGGGTGAATTAGATTGTCGTGCTACTGTGTTCTGGTTTTCCGTTTATTTCGGTGTTAAGAAGGATAATGGTGACAGCTGGGTTGATGTTGTGAATGTGCTCACAGGGATCCAGGGAAAGAAGCCAGATAAAGTGATTCTTGTTAGACTCCACATGAGGAGTTCACATGCATGTAAACTTTGCCCTAATCAGAACTTGAAAATATTGTAGAACTTATTATTATTTGATGTATTCATTGCGCATATTAGCAAAGTTCAGTGTGACATGTCAATAATGCATTTAGACTTTTACTTCCTTTGAGTGAGAAGGCTCCTCTTAGCTATCAGCCAGAGCACACACTTGAATTTCTGTTACTTACTGAGGAAATACAACAGCTGAAGAAATCCGTGTGTTTGAAGAATATGGGAGCAAAGAGGAAGCCGTCCACTAGTTCACACTTGACTAGTGTAAGTGAGTGAGAATGGTAACCAGTCAGACACAGATTACCTGCATAGATCATAGCGACAGATAAGACCAGACAACTTGTCTCATCACAAACTTCCATGCTTCTCAGATTTTACATATCTTTTCCAGAAGTAATTAGGCGATGGTATACGAACACTTTAAAAGACAATCAACTACCATTCCAAGCAGTCGTGTTTTAAATCACACATTGCTGATGTAGAAATAAGAACAAAAACCCATGGATGGCAGTTTGAGTTAAAAATGATCTCTGGAGGTAGGAATTTTTTTCATGTTCTATGTAGAAAAGTTTGCCCCGTGGACCTGTTTTCCTCATAGATGGGGGGAAAGAAGAAGCTCAGATCTGTTCACCCTCAGATGCCATGAGCAGGAATTAGGGGTCTGGCCCTCCTTCCCCGCCAGCACCACCCGCAGCCTAGCGGCCTGTCTCCGAGCTGAGCAGCTTCTCAGAAGAGAGCTGTTTCGTAGGACGGCCCCCCACTCCCGTGGGCTTGTGTCTCAGGACCCTGGGCGTAGACAAAATCCGGGAATGGAAACAGACAACTGGAGCATTTCCCCTGATCTTTTCTATGGCAGTTTGCAATTTCCAAGGAGTATCCCAAATCAGTGGGAAACTTAATTTTCACCCACACGTGGCAGGTAGCTGACAGGTAGTAGCAGGTCTCAGTAGCTCTGGCTCAGGGGCGAGATGTCCATGAATGTCCCAGGAAAGTCGATGTCCGCAGGATCCCCTCACCCACCCTGTGCCGTGTTGATTGACAGCGCCGCTTTCTGTTGCCATGGACTGACTGCTTCTCCTTGTCTGTGCAGCCTCTGCCGCCGCGTCACGACTCCGTAGAATCCATGCAGGTGTTTAGGCAACACTGCCAGATAGCAGAGGAGTACCATGAGGTCAAAAAAGAGATCGCCTTGCTTGAGGAAAGGAAGTAAGTACTTTCCCGCTGAGTCTCTTCTACTGATGGGAGACTGCGGTAGGTGGGTGGAAAGGGAGGGGATTGTAGGAACAAGCAACAGACTTTCCATCGATCAAGTGCTTCTGCCTATGGACTAGGCAAGAGAGCTGTGGGCAGGCTTCCCCACTCAAAATTTTATTACTTTTTTATTTTTTTATTTTCAAGACAGGGTTTCTCTGTGTCCTGGATCTCACTCTGTAGACCAGGCTGGCCTCATAGACTCCTAGAGATCCACCTGGCTCTGCCTCCAGAGTGCTGGGATTAAAGGCATGTGCCACCACTGCCCGGCTAACTTTATTGATTTTTAAATGAGAGATTTTAGAAGAAGAATTTTAGATTTAAAATTGTCAAAATACCATCTAGAACCATGCCATATTCTTTCTCTATGGCTGTACCTAGAGGCCTCAGGGCACTTTAGCTTGGGGTGAATTTTAATTGATGTTTTAACAGTAGGAGTCCCACATTAAATGAAAACCCATCTAGAGTTATGGAAATCTATTAGTTGACTAGCTGCATTTTATAGTCCCAGTAAGTTTTTTTTTTTAATCATGATAGCGTTTATTATCATTACAGGTCTGCTATGGAAAGTTATACAATTCAATTAATTAGAGCACTTTAATTTTACTGACTGTTCCACAAAACCCACTTTAATTGCGCTTGGTTCTGCCAACATCTATCCTCATCGACTCTTACTTTTTTTTTTTTATTCCTGAAAAGCATCAAATTAAATAACACCGTGTCTTCATCCACTGCAGTTTGTCCTCACATACTTATTAGGAGATACGGTGGTAGTATTTACATCTCTGACTAGGGAGTAATCCCATGAAAATATAGTGAGGAAATGTTGAGTTCCTGAGGCCTTGTCCGTTATATACATCTAAATGCTAAACACATTATTGTCAGGACATGAAATAGAACTCACAAGCATGGCTGTTTTTTAACCTTGTATTTCTTCATCCCCTTCATCTTACTTCAGTGACACAATATACTTATTACTTAACTTCTAAATGAAAGAAGGTGAAATGTTTTGTTTAAGAAAATCTTAGGGCCCTTGAGACTCAACAGTATAGTGGCTGGATATCTACACAGTTGTGGATTTGGTAAGCAGACTACTATATTCACCAAATGAACTCAGTCTCTTCTAAATTCCCTGCTTCGCTTCACTTCAAACACAAAATTTGACTAGGACTATTGCTTAAAAGGGATTAAAAACTGTTGAGAAATCAGAAAGCACAACTTTTAAAATCCGAGGCTTCCTTTCTGGTCATAGAGTCTTGATAAGCTGTCCCAAACATTTGATTGCATTAGCTAGCACAGCATGGCTTCTGAGAGTGACCAGGGCTGTAGCCACAGGAGGACTTAGCCTGTGAGTGTATTCTCTGTACTGTGTTTACTTGTGCGTGTGCACACATGGGCTGTGATGGCATGACAGGGAAAACCCCACCTATGTAGCTCATCTTTATTGATAAACTCTTCGGTCTGGATCTTCTGGAGGACTTATTTAATTTAACCTCAGATGTGGCATTTTTCTGGCAATGTGAGAATCGCCCACTCTAATAGTTCATATTTTTGTGTGCTGCATTGTAGGAAGAAGTTTCTGTTCCGCCATTAACCCCCAAATACCCAGCAGCCACTTCCCAAATTACCCCACAGAAGCTTGTATTAGTTATAACTGCTTGGCCATTAGCTCAGGCTTATTACTGACTAGCTCTTAAACATAAATTAACCCATCATTCTTATCTGTGATTAGCCCCGTGGCTTGGTACCTTTTCTGTTTGGCATCCTCATCTTGCTTCCTCTGTATCTGGCTAGTGACTCCTGACTCTGCCCTTCCTTTTCCCAGTATTTTTCTAGTCTGCCTACCCCACCTATACTTCCTGCCTGGCTATTGGCCAATCAGCATTTTATTAAACCAATTTGAGTGACAAATCTTTACAGTGTACAAGAGCGTTAACCCACAGCACTGCATTTTGAAACATGACAGGACAATAACATAAGAATGACTAATGTCAGGGCTCTGAAACTTGTTCCTTGCTGCTTGTGTTGAGAAAAATGATAAGTTGTGGGTATCACGGCAGCATCAAAGTAAGGAAGAGTTAAGTTAGTCTTAGAAAGAAGCAGCTAGCTGGTTAGGGGAGAAATGTTATATTCCCCTCCAGGATCTCAAAGAAGTAAGGAGCAACCCCTGTCCCCGCTGGGATTTATAAGGTCATATGTGTTTCTGTAGAAGTCATCTTATTCCTTTATCAATTGTATCTGAATTCTCTAAATAATTGGCTACATATAGGGCAAGGACAAATCTTTTACTTTTTTTTCTCTTTCATATAGTTTCTCAAGTTCCTCTTTCTCCATTCCCAGTTCTTCTGTCTGGGTTTAAGATGTTCTGCTTCAAATCTTGGTTGGTGCAATATTATAATTGTCTTCTTTCCTTCCTTTCTCTGTCTCTCTCTCTGTCTCTCTCTCTCTCTCTCTCTTTCTGTGTGTGTGTGTGTGTATTTCTTTAAAAATTAGTGGCAGCTTCTGCCTCTTCCTCTCCTTCTCCATTGCTCCTTCTCTCTCTGGAGACAGTTTCATGGGTCCAGGCTGGCATCAAACTTACTATGTACCCAAGAATGACCTAATTTCTGATCATTCTGCTTTGACCTCCCTAATGGTTCAATCATAGGCGTGTGCTGCCACACATGTTTTATGAAGTGCTGGGAGTCAAATTCAGAACCTCGTGCATGCTAGGCAAGCACCCTACAAACTGTCCTACACTTCTAGCCCCCACACCCAATTCTGGCCTGGGTTTCACAACCTACTGCAATATGCCTAGGGACCTCTATAGAACCTCCTACCTTGACCCTGCCTCAACTGCATTAGCCAGTTACCTTTCCTGGGATGGAGCTCGATTCTGTCTGTGTCTGCTCTACAGGCAGCAATTCATCAAGGAAGGAAATGCTCTGTCTCTCTTGCAGGCACACACTTTAGCATCTCTTTGTATCCTTATCATCCACCATGGAAATGTTCATAGAGGTCAACTATAAGTGAGGTTGATTAAGGTAGCCCTTATAGGTTGCAGTAATGCTCTCTGCATAAACATATTCTGTTTGTGTTGCTATGGTCTTGTGTTTAAAATGTGAATTTGATGTCAGTAAGGATTACTAAGATAAAGTGTTAAATCACAAAGTATGGTTGGAGTCATCACCGTACAGAATCCATCCACTAAGGGCTGTTAGCAGCACTGTTTTTCATTATGCTTTACTGAACAGCAGTTCATTTTATCACAGATCTTTTTCTGAACAGTCTTTGTTTTCAAGCAAGATAAATCAGGCCATATGGATTTGACCCAAGTAATTAGCATTCCTTTCCAAAAATGATTCTGATGAGAATTTCTCTCCCAATACTTCATAAAGTGTGTCAGACTTTGATGCCTTTGGCAACTGCCTCATGCAAGTGAGACACAAGGATTTTAGTATTTTAGAAGAGAGATTTTCTTTATTGGAATCATTTGTCCACAGCCTGATGTTTGAACTTGAGACTGAACTTCTCTCATATCTCCAGAGGAGGTCTCCCTGGATCAAGTTTGAGAGAACTTAGAGTGAAGAGCTTATCGGGGAAGAGTTGATGGAACCGTTACTAGTCATGTCCATTGGGCAATAAAGATAGTCAAACTTTTTCAAGGATTGCAAACTCACTATGGCATAAATCCTATTTATTTAAATTTATTTCTGGCTTATGACCAGTGATGTATACCATCAGTTCCTACTTTAGATGGAACATCTAGATCTTTTTGCATGTGATCATATGCCTTATTGTTGCATATATTGTAGCATGACATATTTTTGATACATCTTATAAGAATTTTCATTCTGTGTACATAGCTTCTTTTGTACATCATAGAGCTTTAGAAATCTAGCACCAATTGCCAGACAGAAATGATTTAAAATATACAACTAAACTACAACCAGCTGTAAAGGGTGCTGAGGTCTAGACATGATCATATCTTGTCTGGTGGAAAAAGCATTTCCCCAATTTATATAAGAACCATGCTGAGGAGCTGAACAATATCAGAAAGGGGTAGTTACCAAAGATGAGAAGATACTTCTCACTGAAATGTCCTTTCTGACAGTTCTGAACTCTGCAGTGGTTCCAGTGGCGTGTGGCTGTTATCATGGTTGTAGATGATTTTCATCAGCCCAGAAGGAGATCTTGTAGTCTGGAGCAGTCCCTCTTATTGCCCTTCTTTCCTAGCTATTTTAGCAAACAAACCTGTTTCCTGTGTCTATCAGCTTGCTGCTAGACATTTCTAAATGAAATGTAATCATGTAACATGCTTCTGCTGTGACTCTCATACTGTCAGAGTATAATGCTTCAAGTTCATCCATGTATCACACACCGGTGCTTCCTTCTTTTTATCTGTGGATAATTTTCTATTGTCCACGTCTTATTTGCCTGTCATTGGTTAATGAACATTTGGGTTGTTTGTACTGTTTAGTATTTTGAATAATGCCACTATCAACATTTGTGGAAACGTCTAATTGTTGCCCATCTCTGCAAGTTCTTGGTCTGTCCTGATGATACCAATGCTAGTGGCTGGAAATGATGTGTCACTGTGGTTTTGATTTACATTTCCCAGATGGTTATGATGTTGCACAACTTTTCATGCACTTTTGGGCCATTTCTATGGTTTTTTTTGGAGAAATATTTATTTAGATACATTGCCCAATTTTAAGGGCTTTTCTTTTTATAATTGAGTAAAAGAGTCATAACTTTAGTGGGTTCAGGTGAACCATTAGAAGTTTTTTTTGTTTTTTGTTTTTTGTACTGGGAAGCCACAAACATTACAAGACCTGCATGCTTATGTCTAATTAAAATAAAAAGTGATTTTCTAGGGGAACATTGCAGTGTGGGAAGGGGTACTTAGGTTACTTGTAAAACTTTAATGTATAAATAGCCCTTTTTTTGTTTGCTTTTGTCATTCTGAAACTGCCACTGGAGATGTCTGTATTTAAATAGAAACATTTGTTGCTTTAGATTATTGTCAAAGGCAGAGATTTTTAAGCCAAGTTCTGGGGAAATTCTCTCAAAGTTTGGGAATGGAGAGGATATCAACAGGCCACTGTCATAGAGCAAACAAAGAAAGGCCAGTTTGAATGGCTCCATTCCACTCAGGGCGTGAGGTTTAAAAAAAAGTTTGTGTCGTGTGAGCACATGGAGAACTAAACCTCTCTCTGTCCTCCAAGCACGTGGGTCTCAACACATTTGCTCAGTCTAGAAATTAGGTTTTCACTGTCATAAAAAAAAAACAATAAAGAAGTAATTTTCCACGGGTGTTTATAATAATAGGTAGGCCCATGAGGTAAACATCTATTCTTTCTCTCATGAAGTCTGATGTGTGCACGTTGCCTCCTGGATCAAGTGTGGAATTTGAGTTTATTTCCCAACAGTGAGGGTGTGGTTCCCGAGACCAACCCATGAGCGAGAATAGACACACTGCCTATGTAATACTTGTTGAGCAAGTGACTAGAGGACCATGAAAATTGATTGCTGGAGGCTTTGCTTGAGGAGGCAGAGGAAGGGCAAAAGGAATTTTTTTTTCATTTAAATAGCTAGTTCTGTGTTAAATATCAATATTCCAGATGTTATCTGGCTGTGAGATAATATTTTCCTTTAAATGATTGTTTCTCTAATACCATCTAACCCGATGCTGTCCAGTTTCTTGACTAGAATTTCATTTCCTCATCCTCTTCCTGAGACCTTGTTAAAAGGGACATGACATTTATATACCCTTAGTGAGTATATCTTAGTTATTACTTTTCCCAAGGAGGCAGAGCCAATGCAATCGCCAGAGGAGCAGAAGAAGAAAACATCATCCCTTTTACTTTATCCCCCACCCCAGGATCATCTCAGGGTGATTGATAGACTGAGTCCTGCAGCTTTCTTTACTTAAAGCAGTGTTTCTCACAAGGGGACTGTCCTCCCCAACCTCCAACCCAGGACCTGGCTAATATCTAGAGAAATGTCTGATTTCATGACCAGGAAGTGAGAAAGTTGTATCTAGCATCTAGTGAGTGAAAGCCAAGGATGATGCTAAGCCTCCTGTAATGCCATGGTCTAGGGCAGACTTTTCAGGTCTAATGGTCAATCATATTAAAATTACACAAACCCTTGTTTAGACTCAGTCCACTCCCTGACCTCCTCCCCTACAATGGTACAGTGTTGTCCTTTGGCCACGCTTCTGCCTCCTCATATCTTAATACATGTATGCATTTATGATTCATGAGTCTTTAGCACCATTGGCAGGTTGAGTTTTGGAATCCTCAATTCAACACCATTTGTTATCTCTCCATCATAAAAAAAAAGGGAAGGTGAGATCTTCCATCCTCCAATCATCTTGCAGCATCTGCTTTTTTACTCCCATATAAATATGGGCCTCTGAACATACAAGCACCACCAGCTCAAGGATCTGAATGTTTTTAAAATAAAGTTTACCCTATTAGCTCATTAGAGCCAAACTGTCTAGAATTTTAACTTTTTCTCCATAAAAATTCTTCATTAATTTTGCAAGCACCGAGGACCATGATAGTGATCTTTCCACTCTTGTATTTTTGGTTGTGAGCCTAGCCTTTAATAGCTGAGTCATCTCTCCAGTCCCAATTGTGATTCTTCTAGATAAAAAAAAATATTTGTACCATCAATGAATTAACTTCTTGGAACCTAAAGAATTTCCTCCATTTTGAAATTAATTTCCATATGTTTTTAATCTTTTCTTTACTCACACTTTTATTTCTCTCTTTTTTTCTTTACAAGTAAAACTTTTACAGGTATGTGGCTTAGGATGGGGACACCTGATGATTTGTGGTAGATCCTGTAGCAGGAATCTTAAAGGTACTTATTAATGAAAACAAACCTGGAGCCAGGTATTGGGGTGAACGCTGGAGGATCAGAGAAGCAGAACAAGCCACAGCCACCTCACCTTGCTAGTTCCTCAGCTGATCCTGTTTCCTCAGACTGGAAGCCTTTGAGTCCTTATCCAATTGGATCTCAGCTGAACTGTGCTGCTCAAAACCTAGAAGCTTAACCAGCCAAAAGCTTCTAGTTTCTGGTCCTCATGCCTTATATACCTTTCTGCTTTCTGCCATCACTCCCTGGGATTAAAGGCTCACTTTCTGGGATTAAAGGCGTGAGTCACCATGCTTGGCAGTTTCCAATGTGGCCTTGAACTCACAGAGATCCAGAGGGATTTCTGCCTCTGGAATGCGAGGATTAAAGGCGTATGCTACCACTGCCTATCTTCTATGTTTAATATTGTGTCTGTTCTGTTCTCTGACCCCAGATAAGTTTATTAGCATGCACAATATTTTGGGGAACACAATACCACCACAAGATCCTTCAGACTGCTAAGGTCCATCAACATAGACTATTCTTAGCATAAAAGCAAGATTCCTATAGCTACGGCCCTCCACCCCACATCATAAGACACTGTATGAGTGACAGACATAGTAGCCTGAAAGAAAATCAAAGTTGGGACCATATTTTACCTCATTATAAATAATGAGTTCTTCTTGGAATCATCCGTTTATAAAATAGTTTCAGTAGCTTGATGTGCTGAGGCTCATTCACAACTTGCTAATGGATGAACATAAATATGTCTAAATAAATAAGTCCCAAACAGGAGACTGCAGACATCTTGGCAGTTTTTATTGGCTATCAATATAATTACTTACATGAGGCTAATTCAGAAACCTATTAGCTGAGGCTTCTTGATTGTAGTAAAGAAGAAATTATTATTGACATTCTCCAGTGCAGAGAGATGGAAGGAGACAGTCTCAACCATTCCTTGCAGTTATAAAGTTGATGATTCTGTGGTTGGTCAACGATAAAATCAAAACAAAGACAGATAGATGGCATCAGGGGATAACTGAAGTCAAATAAGGAGTTAAGAAAACGCCACAGGTAGACCTGGTACTATACCCCAAATCATGCGGTGAAAGCAGAACTCTATTTAGACCTAAATGGTTTATGTGATGTAGGTAATTTAAAGGGGGCAGGGAACCCCAGGCAGACCAGGGATGACCTGATAGGTGAAGGATTTGCCACAGTTCTCTTTTGCAACCCCATGTAGTTTTTTTTTTCTCATTAATTTCTTTGAGATCGTTACAAGAGAACTTTTACTAATCAATATTTAATTATCGGCATTTTCTGCTTTCACTGTGCTCAGGGACACAGAGCACTAAGCATTTAGTCAGGACAGGCTTGATTTCTGCCTTTTCTCATTAGCTGTGTGGCTTTTTTAATTAAATGGAACACTTTGAGTTAGGCTTCCTTTCTTTCAAGATATAAATGATCTTTCCCTGAAGTACTTTTTTTTTTCTTCAATTATTCATTCGTCAAGTATTTATTGGGAGCCTGTTCTATTTTAAACATCTTACAAGATCCAGAGATCAGCTGGAGCCCAAGAACTTAGTGTATGTGCCTGTGTGTCCCACACCCTCCCCTTCGGTTCTGCTGGGTCCTTCTTCTACAATGCTTGGTTTTGCTCAGCCGATACCAAATTGAGTCACTAAGGGAGTCTATTGGGCATGGGAAGAAAATACTAGAATTTCTATTCTGATTTAACTTTTGCTCCTTCAGAGGTCATTTTGATGGTTCATATACACACGGGGTTTATTCAGTTGTAAAGAAAAAATGAAATTATGAAATTTTTAGGAAAATAGCTGGAACCGGAAAACATAGCAAGCAAGGTAAGCCAGGTTCAGAAGGACAAACAGTGTCCGTGGGTCCTAACTACCCAGGTTCTGATGGACAGTGTATGTGGGTCCTAACTACCCAGGTTCAGAAGGACAAACACTGTATGTGGGTCCTAACTACCCAGGTTCAGAAGGACAAACACTGTATGTGGGTCCTAACTACCCGGGTTCAGATGGACAAACAGTGTCTGTGGGTCCTAACTTCTGATTGTTAAATATACACATCCAGGTAGGACGTAAATGTGTAAAGGCCAGGAACCTGGAAAGTGGTCCATGAGAGTGGAAGAAAAGGCTTTAAGGGAAGTGTGGAGAAGACAATAGAACAAAATGGAAGTGGGGCCCGGGGGCCAAAGGGTACAGTGGGGGATAGAGGGTGGGAGATGAGGGGAGAGTGAGAAAGGTGTGAAAATCCCCTGTGAAAGGAAACCTGCTGCTTTGTAAACTAGTGAAAAAAATAAAGATACTTAAAGAGAAGGGAAGAGGAAGAAAAGAAGGGGAAAATAAAGGTATGCCGTTGGCAGCCAGAAGGGTAAGCACCAAGAGGTGCAGAGTGTGAGTGCGGATTCTGGATATGTTTGCAGTGAAGCCTGTGCTTCTTGCCCTGTGCCCTGCATTTCAGAAAGGAGCTCATTGCCAAGCTGGACCAGGCGGAAAAGCAGAAGCTGGATGCTGCTCAGCTGGTTCGGGAATTTGAGGCTCTGACGGAGGAGAACCGGACGCTGAAGATGGCCCAGTCTCAGTGTGTGGAACAACTGGAAAAACTCAGAATCCAGTATCAGAAGAGGCAAGGGTCCTCCTAACTCTAGCCGATGATGAAATGTGAGCATACAAGGTTGCTGGCTGTTACGCGCTGGCCAGCAAAATTTGTATCTTAAAGGGACAGAGAGCAAAATGTATTGCTTCTCTTTATTACCCACATGGCAAATGTCTAGAATGAGTTTAGTGCTGACTCGCTTCCAGCTTGAGAGAGGGATATTTTATTTTAAGCAAGGTCATTAATGCAAAGCTATCACCAGTATATATCTTCAGAGATCAGAGTTCTTTTCCAAAGATTTATATATATATATCTTAGTTAGAAAGATATGATCATAGTATACATTAAAGTAAAAAATAGTAAAAGTAGAATATTGACTAGTCCCACTGAAAATCATAAGTCATAAAACAAGTAGGATGTTCACTGTAGTTCCACAGCTGTGCATTTTAAATTTTTATGCCTTTTCATATTTCAATGCTACTCAACTATAAACCATAGAAATTTCTTTCCACATAGCTGAAGTTGGTAGAGTCAGATGTAATTCTTCAGTGGTTGATTGTCCTAAGAATAGAAGGTGGGTGGCATTGCCGAAGTGCTTTCTCATGAAAATGTTAGCAGACATTGTGTCCATGCCCAAAGCTCACTGGCCAGTGCTGATTTGCTGTGTAATAAAGACTCAAGGCTGCCCTTTCTTCACTCCGTGTCAACACCCAGTGGCTACATTTGCCTTGGCTGTGTGTGTCTTGGGGCTCTGGGCCTGGGGAACATGGGAAGAGGCTGTTCAGACACTCCCTGGTCTGTGTCCGTGGAATATCAGTGGAATGACATCACTATTGTGGTCTTTGGGGTTTCCGGAAATGTGCTAGGTCCGTAGTAACTGACAGGAACGTGCTTGTGAATTCCATCTTTGTTTTGTGTCTGTTCCTAGTCACGTGACCTCTTTTTCATTAAACATGGATCAAAAGTGCAGCCCCGAGTCTTGTTTCATTCTTAAGCCCTTTGTGCTAGGAGTTGCCCAGGTTAGAATTTATTCTCAGTAGCATGTGCTGAAAAAGAAATGAAGTCTTTTTCCAGGGAAGCAATTAGGTTCTCATCTAAAATACTGAGAGCACTAATACTGGCCATGAGGTACTAAAATACGCAAAGCACTAATACTGGCTATGAGATATTAAAATACTGAGAGCACTAATACTGACCATGAGGTACTAAAATTCTCAGAGCAACAATACTGACTATGAGGTACCAAAATACTCAGGGCACTAATACTGACCATAAGGTATTAAAATACTCAGAGCACCAATACTGACTATGAGGTACCAAAATACTCAGGGCATTAATACTGACCATGAAGTACTAAAATACTCAGAGTACTAACAGTGACCACGGGGCACTAAAATACTAGAGCACTAATACTATGAGGTACTAAGTTGACCTTAGATGTTGATAGTGGTTCCCAATCAGGCATGACGGTCCCCTAGGGGATATTTGACAGTGTCTAGAGACATTTCTGTCTTTTAAAAAATATATTTATTTATTTGTGTGTTTATGTGCCTGCACACGTGTGTGAATGTGTGTATGTGTGTGCTATCAAGCCCATGTGATTGTCAGAGGACAGCTTTTGGGTCACTTCTCTTTTTCTACTTTGTACATCTTTGGAATTGAACCTAGGTCTTCAGGCTTGGCAGCAATCACCTGCTGAGCCATCGTGCTGGCCCTTTTCTTTGGTCGCCACAGTTAGGGTAGAGGACAATACTGGTATGGAGGCCAGGGCCCAAGAATGATACCACACTCAGGGCAGCCTTCCCTGAAAAGAGTTATCCCATTCAGTGACATGTCAACAGGATAAAGAGCAATGTTCCCTCATGGTGAACCAATCACTGGGGATCTTGGGCACAGAATGGGTAGCCAGAGGCTCCTTCATATGTGGTTCGGAGGCTGTGAGGCCTCCGTCTTACAGAAGTGAAGCTTTTCTGCAGGTCGTTACCACTGTGAAGTATGAACACCTTTTGTTGCTTTAGTATTTGACCCAAAGCAAAAAACAAACAAAACAAAACAAAGCCCTTGTGATTCTGGCTAGACCCTATTTTCGTTGTTTGTTTTGTAGTAACTGTGAAGCTTGGAAGCACTAACAGGAAAGAGATCTTGCACACCAAATTTCCACAGTTTAGGGCTCACAGAGCAGCAGCAGAAGAGTGACTCACTAAGCTTCAAACCCTGCGTTTGATCTCAGTCGCTGCATGCAGTTGTGACCTCATGCAGAAGATGAGGGAAATAGCTCCCAAGTCCCCGCTCTGGCAGGATGAGGATTAGAGGAGGCAAAACTGTTGGGATATGTCTTAGTCAGTGTTCCAGTGCAGTGAAGAGACAGCATGACCACAGCAACTCTTAGAAAAGAAAAGCACTTCATTGGGGCTGGCTCAAAGTTCAGAGGATTAGTCCATCGTCATCATGGCGGGAAGTGTGGTGGCATGCAGGCAGACATGGTGCTGGAGAGGAGCTGAGAGTTCTTCATCCAGATTGGCAGGTGCAGGAAGAGAGAGAGACTGGGCCTGACTTCAGCATTTGAAACCTCAAAGCCCACCCCCAGTGACACACTTCCTCCAGCAAGGCCACACCTACTCCAGCAAAGCTACACCTCCTAATCTCTGTCAAGTAGCAGGACTCCCTAGTGACCATGCATTGAAATCTATGAGCCTATGGGAGGCATTCCTATTCAAACCACCACAGGATGTCACTGAGGCTATGGCCCAGAATCACTGTATGAATAACACCTGTAACCCTGCTAGTCTCAATGAGAACCTTTATCCAATGTTTCCAAAATATACATATTTGTTCCTCAGAAGCAAACTTTGCCCTGAGTGTATGAATTTTCAGTAGATTCCAGTTTATTAAAACATGAAATATCATCTACTTTATTGCAAGTCTGAGAAGCCTAAAGGCAGAATTTGTCATTCATTTGACAACTTCCCACAAACCTTACTTACCACCACATATTATCTATCTACTACAGTTCACTGAGAATTTGCCATCTTCACATTAGAAAGCCATAGTATAGTACTTGCCAGGCACTGAGTGAGACCCTAGGGCCAATCCCCAGCAACACAAAAAGGAAAAATAGAATGAAAGAATTCCAATATAGCAATATTGTTAATATTACAGAATGTTAAAAATCAACACAGAGGCCTTATTAGTAATAGTGTGAAGGTGCTTGCCTTAGAGCTAGAATTAAAGAACGATGAAAATCTCATTATGTTTTGCAATTGCTCTACTAACAGATCTGCTATTTGTGGGCCATTTAGTTTTTGCAGACATGAAAAGAATGTGATCAAATATAGCTAGTGGCCATATCTATTGGAACTGGCAGAGCTTGTTTCTCTAAGTCACAGAGGGCTTGGATGTATTATCAATTCAGTACAAACAAGGAACAGAATGGACTTGAAATCCAAGTGCAATTCACCCCTGAGATCTATTATACACTTAACAAATACAGCAGCAAAAGAGACTGCAAAAGCAAATGGTGTAAAGAATTACAGATAACTAGTCTGGTTGTAGTGAGTTGATTGCCGTGGAGAGAGAGAGAGAGAGAGAGAGAGAGAGAGAGAGAGAGAGAGAGAGGGAGGGAGGGAGGGAGGGAGGGAGGGAGGGAGGGAGGGAGGGAGGGAGGGAGGGAGGGAGGGAGGGAGGGAGGGAGGGAGGGAGAAGGAGGAGGAGGAGGAGGAAGGAGGAGGAGGAGGAGGAGGAGGAGGAGGAGGAGGAGGAGGAATTGATGGAGGCTCACAGGAATATGCAAGGGTCCTGGAGTGGTAGCCATGGAAATGTATCAATAGATGGGAGGGATGGGAAATACACCAGAAGTGGAATCCACATCAAATAGATGGTATAAGTGATTTAAACACAGGAGAAGAGCAAGATTCAGTGGCCTCTCTCTGTCAGATTCTTATCTTTTTTGTTTGTTTATTTTTGAGACATGGTGTTACTATGAGGCTCTGACTGGCCTGGAACTTACTATGAAGACCAGGCTAGCCTTAAATTCACTAAGATCTGCCTGTTTCTGCATCCTTAGTGGTGGGATTAAAGGTGTGTGCCACTATACCTTGCTGTGGGGTGTCTTTCTGTATGCTGTGAATATGTGTGGCTCCCATTGGCTAATAAATAAAGGTGTTTTGGCCTATGGAAAGAAAGCTTATAGCCAGGTGGGAAATCCAAGTAGAGAGACAGTGAGGAGAAGGAGGGCAGAGTGGAGAGAGATGCCACCTGCCGCCCAAGGAGCAACAAGATGCCAGCAGACTGGTAATGCCATGGCCACGTGGCAACAAATAGATTAATAGGGATGGGTTAATTTAAGATGTAAGAGCTAGCTAGCAAGAAGCAAAAGCCATAGGCCATACAATTTGTAGTTAATATAAGCCTCTTTGTAATTATTTTATAAGTGGCTGTGGGACTGCAGTTCCAGGCGGGACTGAGAAACTTCTGGCTACAATACCTGGTGTTCTACATTGTGTCTTTAAGTACAGGGTGTTGTCTAGTTCTTGGAGAATTTTCACAAGTTCGTTATGCTATATATTGCACAACAGAGACACCTTTGAAGTAATTTCAAATTAAACACAAAATACTGAGTTTATTATGATATTTTCATATGAAATAGATAAAGCATTTATTGTACTCTGCTCACATTTACTTCCCTACCCTGCTTCTTCATTCTTCCTACTCTCCTGTGGCCGGCTGGTCCCCTTCCTACCCCCGAATAACCCCCCTTGTGTTTTCATGTCATGAAACACAACACCCCCACACATACACGTACTATGTAGCTGTGAGTATACATAACTAAATCTAGATTCTGTAATTCTGTATTTTTCCCCTCTAACTACTTTCTTTTGCTGTCCCTCTCCTGTAGACACCCTCCCCCCTTAGAGTCCCCTTGTGTTTCATGCTATATGCAGAGAAATTATATCTGTCGTATCGGATGCATCATGCCATTTGCATATGTCCCTGCCAAGTGGCTATATTTATACTCATTTACTCAAACTAGAAAATTAAAGTTTCATAGTGTATACAAAACTCTCTAGATCTAGGATTCAATTACATAGAGACCACCTCCACTCTCACTCATGTCCTTCCCACATACCCCCATCTCTCTGTCCTTGCCTCCCATCCCTCCCTCTTTCCTTCCATACATATGTACTTTCGGGCTTCGGGCAGAGAACAGTGGGAGTGGTGTGTGTAGGAGGTCCTATTCCCAAGAAATCCTTAGTCCAGGAAGGAAGACACATGTTCATTTAAGTAATCATGTGGGGCAGCTTACAATATTTCTAAAAAATTCCCTCAAGAAGTGGACACCAATTCTCCTTTCTGATGGTATACATTTGACTTAAAATGTGTTTTGAAGTGTGCATGTAGGGAGGGGTCAGACTGGAAGACACAGCACAGAAGGCATCGGTGTGGCCTCCACATCCTTGTCCTTTCTCCCCAGTGAGTATACTGCTGGGCTGTGAAGAGTCGGGCTGAGAGTGGAGAGGCCCAGGGGTTAGAACTGATGTCCTTGACAATGACCAAATGAGCCTGGCAGAGCCTCCAGCCCTAGGCAGGACTTCAGGTGTCTACAGGCTGCCAGAAAGCTCATCAAAGACTGAGCCAGCACAACCCTGGCAAGCTGCTTCCAGATTCCTGGTTCCTGGGAATTTTGAGACAGTAAATACTTGTTGCTTTAAGCCACTAAATTTTGGGGTGATCGTTTAATCGGTAAAAGATAAGGAATATGCCAAATGGGGTGAGAGCCAAACAGGAAAAAAGATATCATTTATGAGTGCATATAAAAAGGGAGTAGGGATGAGATGAGGAATCTTTGATGCTTTGGTAATGAGTAATGAGATAAGATCTGATGGATGAGTAAGAGTTATGGAGGCAGAGAAGGCAGGTGGAGAAGATCTAGACCGCAAAAAAAAAAAAAAAAAAAAAAAAAAAAAAAAAAAGAAAAGAAAAAAGAAAAAACAACAAAAAAAGCCAACCAACCAAGCAAAAATAACCCCGACACCCATGAAAAGGCCCTGAACTACTTTAAAGAGTTGATGGTAGGCCAGTGTAGATGAGCCACTACCTGAGAAGCCATTGGTAACTGATGGCTGCTAAAGGTAAGTCAGTTTTCTCCAGAGATGTGTCCCCCAAGAGGCCATCAAGCCCCACACCATGTGTACACAGGCAACACTAAATGGACTCCATGCTTTGTTTCTTTGAAGTTGGGAGGGAAAAGGAAGAACTGAAGGAGATGGAATGGGATGGGGAGTGGATTTGATCAAACCACATTTTCCGAATGGGGCTTTGTTTGCTTTTTTGTTTTGGTCTTAATCCTAACAGCAAAGCGGCACTATGCAAGAATTTCAAGTGTGTTATGTTACTGCTAGGATAGTGGATTTTTAAGGGTTTTCTTTGATAGTTTACCTCATTTTAGGTTACTTAGAAGGCTATGTGGAGTTTTTTGTACTGTATATATTCTGGTGGATAGATGGAGGGGTGGATGACAGACAGAAGACGGAACTGATGTGCATTTTGTAAAGTCGGTTAATGAGTACACTTCTTAGAGAGAACAGATGAGCCTTTAGCAACACCACATTGCCTAGCAGAATAAAGAGTCTTGAGTTTCTGTTGTTTCCATGAGCAATGTTCCATGTGGAGATATCCATAATCCTCCTGTTCCTAAAATCTCCTGCCTCACTTTCCCAAATGCGGGCATTTCCCAAGTGCGGGGATTCCAGGCTTGCACCCCCCCACACACACCCAGCTGTCATCTTTGCTGTTTTTGAAGCGTGACGGTTGTCAGAGCTGGGAACACGGACACCGTCACGCACGAGCACAGGAAGCCTGTACAAAAGTGCAAAGGTGGAGGTGAGTTTGAGGTCAGCCTGGGTCAGCGAATGCAAGCCTGCCCGGGCTAAGGAAACAGCACATTGCTGACAGCAGCGTTCCTCCTCCGCTGCTCTGGACCCCTCCCTATTCCAACCTTCTGCTCTTACGAAGTGGGAACATGCTCTTTTATTTCTCATCGTATAGGCCAGTTCTCTCCTTGGGGAAGGGGAGAGGGTTGCTGTGAGAGGTTGGACACATTGTGTTTGGGTCTCTCAAGCATGTCCTGCTCCAGCAGCTCGGAAGGTAGGTAGATAAGAGGTCACTTTTATGAGGGCTGTTTACTGAGTGAGGCTCTGATTGTGCCATGAGGTGATCACCTGAGTCACACACCCTGGAACACAGAGTTTTTCCCCTCAGGAGTCGGAATTTCACGAACTTTCACCAGGTGCTACGGGCAAAGAGGGCCAGGAATGACATCCTAAGCATATGGGACTGAGTCAGGGTGTCCTAGGAGGAACCAAAGTTTCTGTAGCAGAGACAAAATTCCAGGATGGCTGGTGACTACCATGTCACCATACATATCTGGGCAGTGGCTCTTCTCTCGGGTCAGAGTCCTGAGAAGGGAAAGATAAAGGGATTGGGACGAGGTACAATTGCATGTGAAATACCCTCGCCTTCCCTCTCCTCCCATCTTCTTCCCACCCCCAGCATTTTAATTGCTGTTCACGTCTCGTAAATGGATGATTGCTGAACAAGCCGTCTCTTCCCATCATTCCTGTAAATACGGATATGACTCACAGTCCCAGCAACCTCCCAAATGCCACAGATACTACGGTGATTTGATTATTTAAAAATAGCTGGTTTTGGGGCAGAGTGTGGGGGCCAGGGGGAGAGTTTCCCGATGGCTTCTTTTGTTTGTTTCAGTTTTTTCATGTAAGTTTCCTCATGTCTAAGTGTTCTGTGGACAGCTTCACAACCACACCTCAGGGCTTTCTGGGCTTTCTGAAGAGGGACACTGAATTTTTGCTGGTCTCACCTCAGACCCCAGGCATGAGGCAAGGCTCACCCTCCTACCCTGACCCATACCTCCAGCCTGTCAAGCGGTCCACAGGCAAGTATTCTCCTCTGTGGAGATGCTCACTGAATGCACTTAAAAACACTGGTCCTCACCTCCAAGGCGACAGCTACCATTCAATCTAAATGTGGTATTGAGGATGCTGGTGATAACACTGGCCAGCATCATAACAACATTTGGCATTCAGCCTATGCAGTGGAAAGGGCATTTGTTGGTCTCCGATTCATTCAGAAATGGTGGGGAGGGGGAGGCCTCCTTTGTGGTTATCGAGGTGCTGGTACCCCCTGTGTGTGACTTCACCAGGAGTGAGTTTGCCATTTAGGATTGAGGTTGAGATTGGGAATCGCAGCTGCACATCTGTCCCATCAGGAAAGTCAGGGTCCTGAGAGGGAGAGGAGGACGGTCACAAAGGGGTGGTCCAGGACAACCCCAGGGAAGGACTGTTTAAAGAACGGGGCGTAGAGTCAGGGAGATCAGAAGGGCTGTGCAGAGAAAGTTGCTTGGCCTTCAAGGGCGAACAAAGGAGGAAGCTTCCTGAGGGCTGTGCTTGAGCCGTGCCTGTGGGAGGGGTTCCCGACCCCACCCTGGCCACTGACCGGCCTCCAGAACGTGACCTTGGGTGGAGCAGAGTTACAGCTTATCAGGGTTTTGCAAAGAGAAAAGGAGAAGATGAATATCTGTCTCACTTCTGCCCTTTGAAATCTTCTCCGGGTGGTTCCCATTGGCCAAGCCCGACCAAGAAGAGCAAGAGGACCAGGAGCCTGGTTGTTAAACCCAAGCAGCTTCTCGGCCGGGCACCGAGCAAGGTAAAGGAGAGAGTTGCAGAGGACGTGGTGCATCTCTAGCACAGACCAACTCCAAGAAGTGGACCGTCTTCAGTGGCAAGGGTCCACAACACGAGCCAGCTGCAGCCAGCGGTGCCCATTCTAATCCCAGCACCAGAAAAGTCAGGAGGACGGCCAGGGGAAGCAGACACTTGCAAAAAGCAAACCAAAACAAACAAAAAGGCAGGACGCTCAGATTTGTCACTTTTGATCCTGTGACAGCCTTTAGTACTAAAGCATTGTTACACACACAAGACTGAATGAAGAAGGCAAGCAGCTCTTGGGGCAATCAGAGGTGGGGTTGGCACAGAAAATACAGCCTGTTTAGTGAAAACAAAATCCCAGGACTCACACAGACAGTAGCTAATGCCTTTCGTATGATTATGTCCCCAATCTTGCCTGGGATAAATCTCTACTTTAAGATCTTACTCTTCATTTGAAAACCAATTTTAACTGGCCGGCGTACTATGAAATCAAACAGGAAAATGTAACTCTTATGCAGGTTAAGAGTTCTGTTTTCTGTCAAAACAGTTAAGAATAAGTCCCTGTTTGTCCTGTGTCATTTCACTCATCTGCACCAGATGTGCTTGATCAAATATTGGAGGGTGGTACTTACGTCAGGATGTACGCTTGCCCTTGATTGGATGTAGGTGGGAGGTATGCAGGCAGGAAGTACCTCAGGATATATGCTTGCCCCTGATTGGATCTAGTGGGAAATACCTTGTGGTTTTGCCTTTTTTAAGCCTCTGCAAAAGGTGACTGTGACCATTTCCTGGCTGGAGCCCACCCTTCTGGCCAGCATTTAAGTTTTTTGTTTTTTTTTGTTTTTTTTTTTTGAGACAGGCTGGACTTGAACTCACAGATATTCACCTGGTTCTGCCTCCCAAGGCGTGCACCACTGCCACCCGGCATGGCCAGCATTTAATTAAAGCTTGCTTCAAATTTGGCTCAAAATTGTGGTAGTTGTCTTATTCTTGATGAGTGGGATTAACAGTACATTTTAATAAATGTAAGCAGTGCTAATTAGGGGCCAGTGTGGAGAAGGTTCAGTCATCATGTCAGTCCCTGCACAGCCTCCTACGCCGGCTTGTGCTTGGTGAGAAGAAAGTCCTTTGGAAGTGGGTATGGTAGGGGATTTCTGAAAATGTGTGTTCTCAACACTAGTGCCTAAAATATTGATAATGAATATTGGAAAGAAGAAAAAGGAGAAGGAGGAGGAAAGAAAGAAAAAAGCAAACCCTGTTTTATGGTCAAATTAAAACTATCACATAAATAAAAGAGTTCTCACAGTGTGAGAAATTCTAGGGCATTTAATATTAACATGAATCAGAGTATCAATAATTGTGTTTAATTTGTTTGAAACCCAAATGCTGGGGCTATCACTCAGTGGTGAGCCAGACCTTGGGTTTGATTCCCAGAACCAAACAGTAACAATAACCACCACAGCAAACAAACAGCAGGCTTTACCATGTCTTTGTTTTTCTGTGACCATAGGTCTTCATTAAAATACAATTTAAATTGAACATAGTCACTTTGGCGTCCATCATGCTAAAGTAGAATTTTATCTTCATCTTCTAATCTTGCCTTAAGGGCTTATGTACATGCATTAAAGATGCTTTAAAAACTCACCATAAGAGATTCCAAAGTGATAGCCTTCCATTTAATAGGATATTAGATTGTTTGCTTGATACAGAATAGCTTTGTTTATCTTATTATGCAGAATCAATTACAACCCAATTATTGTCAAAACAGGGACAATCATCAACACTTCAGAAAGAAAAAAATGAGAATAAAAACACTGAGCTGTGGGAGGGACAGAGAGGGAGAGCAATGAAAGAGATATCTTGATAGAGGGAGACATTATCCAGCAAGAGAGAAACATGGTGCTAGGGAAATTCCCAGGATTCCGCAAGGATGACCCCAGCTAAGACTCTTAGCAACAGTGAACAGGGTGCCTGAACTGGTCTTCCCCTATAATCAGATTGATGATCTACCCTAATTGTCACCATAGAACCTACATTTAGTAACTGATGGAAGCAGATACAGAGACCCACAGCCACGCACTGGGCTGAGCTCCTGGAGAGCAGTGGAAGAGAGGGAGAAGGGATTCTATGAGCAAGGGGTCTCAAGATCATGTTGGGGAAACCCACAGGAGACAGCTGCCAGAGCGAGTGGAAGCTCACGGACTCTGGACTGACAGCTGGGGAACCTGCATGGGACTGAACTAGGTCCTCTGAGTGTGGGTGACAGTTATGAGGCTTGATCTGTTTGTGGGGCCCATGGCAGTGGGACCAGGACCTATACCAGGTACATGAACTGGCTTTTTGGAACCCATTCCTTGTGGAGGGATACCTTGCTCAGCCTTGATGCAGGGGGGAGGGGCTAGGCCCTGCCTCAACTTGGTATGCCAGACTTTGTTGACTACTCAAGGGAGGCCTTATCTTCTCTGAGGAGTGGATGGGGGATGGGAAAGGGGAGAAGTAGGTGGGGTGGGGCAGGGGGAGGGAGGGGAAACTGGGGATAGTATGTAAAATGAAAAAAAAATTTTAATTGAAAAAAAAAAAAAAACCCCACCAGCCAGCTCTTTATAGTCATCTTTGAGACGATATGAAACGATGTGACGGGCTGTGTATGTGTTACTGTGCTGTGTACAGTTGGGATACTTCCTCACTAGACAGTCTTACTTTTTCTCTATATTTGGTCACAATATAGTTGTGATAGTTCTAATTGTCATTTTATGCAACCAAGAACCTGGGAAGAACATCTCATCTTAATGAGGGCTTATCTAAAATCAGGTTGGCCTGAGGGCATGTCTTAGGGGGGACTCTTTTAATTTCCCTAAGACCCAGCCTGAAGTGGGTAGCACACTCCCTGTTTGGGGCCTTGGACTGTGTGACAGGAGAGAGAGCTGAGTACTAAGCATTTGTCTCTGCTCGTGACTGTGGATGTGATGTGACCAGCTGTTGCTAGCTCTTGCGGATTTGACTTTCCTGCATTGGTGGACTGTAAACTGGAATTCTAAGCTAAAATAAACCTTTTCTTCCTTGGCTTGCTTGTTTTTAGGATTTTTTTCTTTTACAGCAATAAAAAATGAAACTTGAACAGAGGTATTTCCTCTAGTTTGTTGTCCAGTCTATAATTCTGGTTTGTGGGCAGTAGGAGTCTTGAAAAGGAATGAGAGTTAGATGTGAAGGGCAGTGTTCTAAACAGATAACACTTCTTGGTTCTCTTATGCAAATAAGAGAGATGTCAAATCTGGGACCAATCTTCAGGTTGTGCTGCATGAAGTCTTCTGGGCTTGAAGTATCTCTGCCTTTAGTGAGGGATGTCTGTCTCTCTTATCATCCCAAATTAGTTGCACATCATCCAGGCCAGAAAAGGAAGCTGGAGAAGAATGGGACAGCCATCTTGTCAGCTGCTACAGGATGCCTCCAGTGACAGGGTTTTGATGCTTAATTTGAAATGTCAGCTTCACTGAGCTACGATGTACACATGTTATTTGGTCAAACGACATTCTCTAATGTGTCTCCAAGAGTACAGGGAGTACCCATCCAGAGTTGAATAAAACCAGCATAGAATCTTATGTGATTAGGACACTACCTGAAAAGGTGTTACAACCTTCTAAAATGGCACCAGTGACTGGAGACCAAGTGTTCGAACAAGAGCCTGTGGGGAACATTCCACTGATGGGTGATGTCGCTCTGCATGCTGTGAATGTGTTGCTCTGATTGGTTGATCAATAAAATGCCGATTGGCCAGTAGCCAGCCAGGAAGTATAGGCGGGATAAGCAGACAAGGAGAATTCTGAGAAGAGGAAGGCTGAGTCAGGAGTCACCAGCCAGACAGAGAGGAAGCAAGATGACAGGGCAAAATTGAGAAAAGGTACCAAGTCATGTAGCTAAACATAAATAAAAATTATGGGCTAATTTATGTGTAAGAGCTAGTCAATAATAAGCCTGAGCTAATGGCCAAGCAGTTAGTTATAAATAATATTAACCCTCTGAATGATTGTTTTATAAGTAGCTAGCTGTAGGACTGGGGACAAGACAGATTTGTCTGGACTGTAGGGGGCTGGGCGGGACACAGGAAAACATCCAACTATAAATGGCACCCAATGGCTCGAGTTTCCACCTGAAACCTGAGAATACTTAAGCGATTCTAAATGGAGCCCAAAACAGGCTCCTGCTTCATGTCTCATGTGGGTCGTGAGACACTGCAGCATTCAGACTTGAGCACAGCATGGTGGATCCCCATCTCGGTACACAGTGGCGTCTCCAAGCTACATAGAGCGTTGCATGGCAGATTTAGCCTTTGGTAGTACAGGGGAAAAAGAAAGAGAGAGAGAGAGAGAGAGAGAGAGAGAGAGAGAGAGAGAGAGAGAGAGAGAGAGAGAGAGAGAGAAAGAAAGAAAGAAAGAAAGAAAGAAAGAAAGAAAGAGAGAGAAAGGAAAAGTTTTTGGGCTACACACTGCTGGATGGAAGCATAGACCCGCTGTCTCTGGGAGGCATGGTTCTCCCAGAGCTGGCGATAAATGTAGTTCTACCATGTTAGAAAGCTGAGGTGGGTGGATCCAGCAGCCAAAGCTGCTATTTTAGTCCTAGTAATGCTGCAGTTTCATAATTAATATAGGCCTCTGTGTGTTTACTTGGGGGATGAGAGTGAGAGAGATTTGTCCCAACCACCAGCTGGCTGGGACACAGGAAAACTTCCAGCTGTAGTCCACATTCAAACTTCAACTCCTTCCCTCCTTCCCTCCTTCCCTCCATGTGTATGCCTGTGTGGTGTGTATGTGTGCGATGAGTAGATTTCACACCCTTCAGAGTAGCCATGAGTAGTCAGCTGTGATACTCAAATATTCTTTTACTTTAAGGAGACGGTTGAGTCTGTCACCTTAAAAGTCTGAGCGTCTACATATTATATCAGGTAGCAGCGTTGCCTTCTGATCCACCATCAAAGTTCATAAAGTCATCATTTAGACCTAGACTCCCTCATTTTTACTGTACATCCAAGGTACTTAAAATAACGAACATCTCTACAAAGTAAACTACTGCCCCTGGCTCACTGATATAATTGTGTAGCATGGAAATAGGCTATTTGATCTGCCTTCAGCCTGGTATGGAATTAAAAGTGATTGCCCCTGAATATCAAGTAACACACACACACACACACACACACACACACACACACACACACGGACCAAATTTTTTACTCCTTTTATTGTTGCTATAAGTTTGTCAGAGGTGAGGAATGACAGAGTGACAAAGGAAGGCTTGGATATTATTGCCAAATCACTCAGTTTCTAGACTGGGGACTTGAAAGGCATTTCACTAACTAGTGGCAGATGATGTCACTCCTTGGTTTTTGGAAACAGCCTTCTACACTCTTGTAAAAAGGGGGAATAGGTACTCCAAATCTTCTCATGTCTGCACAAGGCTAACTGGACATAGCTCCTGTTGGTGACTTCTCATGGCTGGCTGGCTGTTCCTCCTACTGTGGAGAGAATGAGGAGACTGTGAGACCTCAATTTACTTTACAATTAGTATGCTATCAAACTCACTGTGAGATGGAAAGCTGAATAAACTTCCAGGGCCCAGTGCAACAAAGAAAAATTAGGTCATGTGTTTAAAATGTTATTCAGCACCCTAGCACAGTGGCAGAGCTTTTGGCCCATTCGGGACCCATCTGACTATAGCGCATCTACAAAGTGATGCTGTTCAGTGAAATGCATTTAGCACCCAGATCCCATTGAAGACCTTACTCAGCACTCCCCTCATCCCTCCCATTGAGTTCTCATTTCTTCATCATTTTCAAAACCTTTACTTCTGCAAAACAAACAAATAAATACACAAAAAAACTATCATGGACTGTGAGGTCTAATGAGAAAGTCTCAATTAGCTTTACCCAGATTTTTTCTTTAGATTTTTGAATATCAGAACTCACAGATATTGTCCTGTCTTTTGACTCCTTCAAATACAACTCTGTCCCTTAGCCTACTTTGAAGTCTTAGGTATACATGTGGTAAATATTTATTTGCCTATTGTTAGGGGATTGCTAAGGATTAAATTAATTAGAAATATTCTTCCAAAGTCCTTGACATTGAATATGGAAATAAAAATGACTCATTGAAATGAAATCATCTGCATTTGGTGTAGGTGAACACTGGGAGAAGCCAAGAGAGATAGGCTTATCAGAATAAAATAGGCTTTGTCAGTCAAATTAAAGACCAGTTTTCTAATCAAAGTGGCTTCTTATTGCTTTGCTTTCAGCAAGATTGCATAAGGGTTCTCCAGAAATAAAACCAATAGGGTGTATGTGTGTATGTGTATGTGTAAAGCTACAATATCTATCCATGCATCACCACTTACTTTCTTTCTTTCTTTCTTTCTTTCTTTCTTTCTTTCTTTCTTTCTTTCTTTCTTTCTTTCTTTCTTTCTTTCTTTCTTTCTTTCTTTCTTCTTTTCTTTTTCTTCTTCTTCTTCTTCTTCTTCTTCTTCTTCTTCTTCTTCATCATCATCATCATCATCATCTATGTGGTGGTTTGAAAGAAAATGGTCCCTAAAGCTAGTGGCACTATTAGGATGTGTGGTCTTGTTGGAGGAAGTGTGTCACTGTAGAGCCAGTCTTTGAAGACTCATTTATGTTCAAGCCACCCACAGTGTCTCAGATCACTTCCAATGCTGTGGGGTGGTCTTTCTGTATGCTGTGAATATGTATTGCTCTCATTGGTTGACAAATAAAGCTGATTTAACCTATAGCCAGGCAGAATATAGCTAGGTTGGAAAACCAAACTGAATAGAGGGAGAAAGAAAGGCAAAGTCGAGAGACCAGAGCCAGCTGCCCAAGAAGCAAGATGCCAGCAGACCGGTAATGCCATGGCCACATGGCAATACATAGATTAATAGAAATGGGTTAATTTAAGTTATAAAAGCTAGTTAGCAATAAGCCTGGGCCATTGGCCAAACATTTATAATTAACATAAGCTTCTGAGTGATTATTTGGAAATGGCTGCAGGATGAGGCGGGACAGAGAAAAGCCTCTGATTACAACTTCCTATTGCCTTCAGATCAAGATGTAGGAACTCCCAGCTCCAGCACCATGTCTGCCTGCACGCTGCCTAGCTTCCTACCATGTAAGTGAGTCACCTAATTAAGTGTTTTCCTTTATAAGAATTGCTGTAGTCATAGTGTCTTTTCACAGCAATTGAAACTTTAACTAAGACTATCTATCTATCTATCTATCTATCTATCTATCTATCTATCTATCTATCTATCTATCTATTTATCATCTATCTATCATCTACCATCTATGTGCCTTACATACATAAATTTGTAAAAAGGATTTAGCTTATAGATATTAAAGTGCTCAAGCCCTGCTGTGTGTAGAGTTGTCAGCAAGCTTGAGACTGGGAAGTGCCAGAGGCATCATCCTGTCTGTAGACCAGGAGGCTTAAGACTCAGGGGATACCCATGGCTTCTATGAAGGCAGCAAGGAGGAAGTTTTTATATACGCAGAGAACAGTTAGCATTTTTGTTTTGAACAAAGTCTACCACCCAAGACAGGGGACCCTGCTTTCCTCAGCCTATTTAAATACCAGCAATTTCATGTAAAAACACTCCCCGCCTAGAAACATCCAGAATATTGTTTGACCATCAAGCTAACATGTGAAATTAACCACCATAGACACCCTCTTCTCACAAATTCTTCAGAGCACTTAACATTCCTGGCTCCCCATGTTAAAATGAAAGTACCTTAGACTAATTACATTTAGCACGCCAAAACAAAAATCAACTGATTCACAAATTGGGCAGCAGCTGCGACAGTCACAGCAGGTTTCAGGAACTCTCCCAACAATGTGATCTGATAGCATTTATGGGAAAACAGAAGCATGTCACAGAAAAATAACTTAATTGGTCCCAGCTTAGTCAGCCAATCACACAATTGATTACAGCCTAACCTGTTAATTATTTATAGCTTCATTAGTTAATTGGCTACAGGCCCTCCAGAAGCCAAAGAGAGTCTAGTTGCTGTGATTAGATTCTAAATTGATCAGCTTTACTGGGTTCTGTGTAAGACCTCAGTTCAAACCCTGTAAAATTTTGCTCAACACATAGTATACAGAAAGCAGTTCGTTATTTGTTTAATTCTATCACTTGGCCATCACTGAACATTAATTATATCAACAACTTAATTAGGACTGAAGATTTAATTACATGTAAATTCTTGCATCGGCAGCTTTGCGGGTGCTGTTTTTGTGCTGGGCACAGACAGGTCAGTACTGAACAGGTAAGAAAGGACAGCTAGCTGGCTCGTCCCAAGGACATGGCCTAGGAAGTGCCATTTAACAGGTTTACCTGAGAACTTCCTCCTGTACATTGTGTGCCTCTCGTTAGAGAAGTGCTTTACTTTCTCTTGTGACTACAGTTTTAGAGTTGGAACCTACAAAGGGCATTGTCCACCACCGTTGAGATGTGGGGTTTTTTGATGCACGAAATACAGAATGAAAGGTGGACAGTGCTGCTCAAAAGATCAGAAGGCAGCACAAGAATCAGCTTCAGCTAGGCCACGGGAGGTGGAGGGAGTAAAGGAAAACAAGAATCCAGGATAGAGCAGTGAGGGGAAGATGGATGGAGAGAGGCAAGGCCCGGAAAGACACCTGGTAGCATTCAGCCCTGCGTCCCTGAAGATGCCAAGACTGTAGGAAGGGAGAGAAAGCAGCCCAGTGCTCAGAGGAGGAAGATATGGAAGGGCAGAAGAGCCATTGTTCTGGAAGTACTTGAAGAAAACAACAAACAAGAGCCTGAGGTCTCCAAGACAGTAAGCGATGTCCCAAGTCAGCGCAAGCTTGAAATAAGAGGAAGCTGGGTTCACAATCATCGGTGCTCCGTGCCTCTATCTGCAAGCTTTCATCATGCTGTTCTCTCTGCCATTTCTCTGGTAAACTGCCATGAGTTACCAAGTCTCAGCCTGATGCTCTTCCCTCCTGGAAGAGTGCAGCTGGTGTCTTTCACCTGCATTATCACCACCCTGGTGGAGAAGCTCACACAGTGATGGAAGAGCTCTGACCTATCTGCATTCCTGTTGGAGCTGGGAGCAACCTCTTGATGCTGGATTCTGTTGAAAGTGTTATCTTCAGAACCAGCCCAGTGCCTGGCAGCTGGTCAGATGTTAGCAGTTGTTTCTCAATGCAAAGGAGTGAGAGAATGAATGGGGATCCCATCCCTGCTTTCCCAACACTGAAGACGGTGTTACGGGAATTCAGTGGGTGAGATAAGAGCAGTGAGGACACAAGAGTTCCTGGCCTCAAAGAGACCGTAGTATGATAATATTTACAAAGAATGATGCTACGCGGGACAAGTTGCCTAATATTATTCCACAGCAAGGGGCAACAGTAAGGCTAGATTGAGCAAATAAAAATGCAGAGTGCCAAATGAAACTTGAATTCAAGTAAGTAGTACATGCTTTGTTGTGGAATTTCTGAGACAGACTCATCATACACATCATTTATCACTTACTAGAATTCACATGTGATGGGACCACCTATATTTTACCATCTCTAGGGTGAAGGAGATGGGCTATAAGACATTACTTCTGTTCTTTTTTTTCCCTCCTCTTCCTTCCAGAGAAGGGTGGGATAGTGGTGAAAAGTAGGCGACTCAAGAAAGACTTGCAACGATCACAGGTCAAAATGCAAGGAAGGGTGGTTCTGGGAGAAGAACCCCTATGTGACAAGCACCCAGAACGGCATCTTCAAGGCTGGCTGAGCTCTGGCTTGACAGGTGTGTGAAAGGGGGGTGACCGTGGAGCTGAATGGTCAGGCAGGATCTGGCATTGCCTCCCACTCGGCAGTCTTGGCCTCCTGAGCATCACTGCCTCCGCCCCTTCGCTGTCTTCATGTACAGGCAGAACTAGATCCTTCTCCCTGGGCAAATATTTTCTCCTTACTTAATTAGGCTTGAACATCCGTCCCTCATTGTAAACAGCGAACAGGAAAGGCCAGGAACATTTTGCAAGCATTATAAATTGCTCAGTGTGTGTGTGTGTGTGTGTGTGTGTGTGTGTGTGCTTTTAAACATTGGTATCAGAGGAGCGAAGTTGAGGAAAAAGTGAATTCTAACAGCAGCTTAGCAAACGAAGAGGTGACAGTGTGAGAGATGTGACTCTGAGGATTCTTGTCATTTCACTGGCGCCCATTTTCTGTTATAGCAACCACCTAGCTTTAGACAGTACATATATAATGCTGAAGACGTGTACTCAGTGATCAAAGTATATTTGTGTGGAAGTGCCCTCATGTAACACATGCCACGTACAGTTAAAAAATATAAAAACATATATATATATATATATATATATTTATACATATATATATAATGTAATACTTTAAAAAGCTCACTGGTGATTAGGTAAGAGAAGGAAATGCTTAAATAACCTTTATTGATCACTTATTATATTCCAGATGGCAATATGGCATTGCCCTTGATCTTCACAACAATATTATAATGCCATTATAATATATATGTATATATATTATATGGTAACACTATAACATTTTATTTATTTATTTTTTGTTTTTTTTCAAAACAAGGTTTCTCTGTGTAGATTTGGCGTCTTTCCTGGAACTCACTCTGTAGCCCAGGCTGTCCTTGAACTCACAGAGATCCACCTGCCTCTGCCTCCTGAGTGCTGTGATTAAAGGCGTGCACCACCACCACCCAGCTAACTATAACCTTTTAAATGTACCTCTTGTTGAGAGTCACAATATTGACTTATCATCTATAATCCCCCAAAAAGCTATTAGTTATTTTGGAATCCAAACATGGTGTGGTTCCACATCTATATTGTCCCCCAAATGCCACCATTTTTTTGTAGTCACAGATATACTAGGAGCAGAAAGAAGGACATGTATGCTTCTGTCTTGTGGACACTGAGGATAGCTTTGTGGGAGGGAGATGTCTGAGGAGTGTTGACTGCATTATCTCACTGTCTGATCACCTTAGGAAGAGGCAGCAAATGACAGATACTCCTAAGGAGATAGCAGACAGACGAGATGGCTCAGTGTTCAAGAGCTCATGGTACTCTCCAAGAAGATCTGAGTTGGGTTCCTAGTACCTACATCAGGTGGCTCACAACCACCTGTAAATCCAACTCCAGGTGATTAGATGTCTCAGAGGGTGTCCATGCACACAAGTGGCACACACACACACACACACACACACACACACACACACACACACACACTTAAAAAGCCCTTTAAAAAGAAATATCAACACATTATCAATTAAATTATTGATAATTTTATAGTTAAATAATTAAAATAGACATGATAGGACATTCTAATTATCAAAAGCTTTCCACCCTTTTCCATTGAGTGTCCCTCACTGAACACACAGACAGAATTCTGGTTTTTTTTCCCTATCCAGCATTCCCTAGAATCACACACTAGCTGCGTCACTAAATAATGATCATTTAGAATCAGCAGCTATTCATAAAATTATAACTTGGTGTCTTTCTTGTCAGAAACACCACACAGTCATGTAGGCATATATTTTAAGTTTCTTTATAACTGACATTAATGGCTGAATGGATGGGCTAATTAAATCCTTCCTGTATAATTATTTCAACTGCATAAAATGTTCCATAACTAGAATGACATTATAGCTGGAAAATGTTAAGTTCTGTAATTATAGAAGATTTAAAGTTTAAAAACAAGGACTCAACATTTCAGCAACATGTCGCCTAGGGCAAAGTTTCTGGATCATTCTTTTTCTGTGATTTTAAAAATGCAACTGCAATGGCAAAGTGTGAACCACAGCCACAGTGGAGTTCTGATATTTTTACTTTCTCAAAACAGAGCCAAGTCTTTGTTTTGAATGCTGTTGTGTGATGAGCTGATATGACTTCATCCTTCAGATAAAGTCTGGCTTCTGACTCCTCTCTGCAAGGCGGCCTCCTTTCTTCCTTTGCTCATGGCTTACCTATGTCCCCCGAGACACTTAGAAGCATTGCCGTTGTTTTTCTCGTTTAAGGAAATGCTGGTCATGATTGGCAGGGTGTAGCTCTTTACCCCATAAACTTAGTCACTCGCCTTTGATGGACAGATTCTCTGATGACGAATACTCAGAAGCTTCAGGAAGGAGGACACTGCTTTTGGCCTTGGAGAGAAAGTGAATTTGTTTTTGAGTGAACCATGTAAGTCTGATGGCTATTTAGGTCAAAGGTGTCCGCACTTTTGACATTGTGATGTAATGTTGCCATCTAATAGTTGGGCCCACATTCACACCTATCCTGGGACACATGTGGCCTATAGGTCACAGGCTGGGGTATTGCTGATATGAAAATCCAATTTTTATTTCTTCACAGACATTATTTATATGACAATCAAAATTTTCCAAATTATGCTTATTTTTAGTTTCTCCAAATTATTTTATTTTATATCAGGGGTATTTTGCTGGCATGTGTGTGCACCACTTGTGTGCCCGGTACTGGCAGAGGCCAGAAGAGGGCTTCCGATTCCCTGGGACTAGGGTTGCAGTCAGTTGTAAGCTACCAAGTCGTGGCTGGGAATAGAACTGTATGAGGAGAACCAGTGTTCGCAACTACTGAGCTATCTCCCCAGCTCTAATTTGTATATTTAAAGGGTTGCAAAATAGTCTAGTAAGAGTAAATACTCTTAGGTAGCCCATACAGATTACTTAGTGCATTTGAAATTCTTTTACTTTTCTCTTTTTGAGATCGCATCTCACTATGTAAACCAAGCTGGCTTTGAACTCACAGAGTTCTTGTGCATGTGTGTGTGTGTGTGTGTGTGTGTGTGTGTGTGTATGTGTGTGTGTACACATGTGTATGTATATGTACCTCTTGTGTGTATGCACCTCTGTGTGTGTGTGTATGTGCGCGCGCGAGTGTAGGCCAGTGGAGCATATTGGTTGTCCTGCTCTATCACTTCCGGCATAGTTTCTTTGAAATAGTGTCTCTCGCTGAACCAGAAGCCAGGAGGGGGCTCAGTAACCATCAGTGATCCTCCTGTCTCTGTTCCCCAGAGCACTGGGGTTACAAGTCTGCACATGGCCCCACCCCGGGGTTTTATGTGGGCACTGGGATCCAAATCCCGGTCCTCACGCTTGTGCAACAAGTGCTCTACCCACTGAGCCATCTCCCCACAGCCCTTCTTTCACATCTTTAGTATAATTTTTCTTTACAGGATACTCTCGGTATGTCTGATAGTTATGCAATGGTAACTAAGATAGAAATTAACTAATGGATGGATTTAGTTGTTGGGATTTATAGGCGATAAACCTAAGTTCCTCTTTATACTTCCGAGTGCTTGGCTGGGTCAGATCCGTAAAACAAGAGACACACCAACAAGAAAACAACAGTAATTTGATAGTGTATTAGTACACATTTACTATAGTATCAGTCTACCAGTCTATTAGTGTAACAGCAACGGTATACCTTGTGTATGCATGGGGGATACCCAGGAATTCAAAGATGCGGCCTTGTAGTCATGTTTGGCTGCTGTTCTGCTGAACTAGAACACAGAGGTGAATTATAGCTTAAACTGGTGCCTCTTCCACTCATAAGAAGGTCTGGTGACTTAGCCATTCCTTCCTGGTACAAAAATGAAGACTTCACACTGGCCCTAAAGCACCAGGGAGATGAGGCTTATTATTATTATTATTATAACTGAAAATTCTTTTTCATACAATGTATTCTGATCACACTTTTCCCTACCCTAACTTCTACCAGATTCTCCCTCCCTCGATCCCTCCTCATACAACTCCACACTCTTTTTTTCCCCCTCTCTCTTTAAAAAAAAAACAAACAAAACAACAAGAAAGCGGCATATTTGAGGTGGCTGTATTCTGGTCTCCTCTAGGTCAGAGACATTCACAATAAGGAATTCCTACAATAAAAAATAATACATTCAGATATGTGAAGTTGTAATTATTTTTAGATAATAATAAAGATTCCTTTGAGGGCATGGCATTAGTTATAATTTGGTCCAAAGCATGAATATTACATTTCCCCCATATGTACCAATATAAAATACTCCGCTAAGAGAAATAAGAAAATCATTTATTCAAAGCCAATCAAGAGTGACCCAGGAACACGGATCCACACCGCACTGAAGGACGTGCTTCACCATGCAAGGTGTTACACGAATCTTCATAGTCGCAGAACCAAGGAAGCAATAAATCAGTATGCTTCCCAGTTATGCTGGTGGATCATCAGGGTTACAGCCAAATGGGAACATTTGTCCTTAAGGTGCCAGATGTTAAAACATGGCTTGGCTTTGTGTTGGTAGAGGAGAGACGTCTGCTGAGCTCTGTGATCCCTACCTGAGGAGTTTATCTATTAGTTACAAGAATGTCCGTGAAAAAAAAAAAAAAAAAAAAAAAAAAAACGAAGGCAAGTGGCCACTGAAGGTCACAATGTGGCCCAAGATGATTATGATATGAGGTCTACAGAAATCACACTCTCTGCCATCATGATATCCTATGCAGCCAGGGTCAAACAACTTGCGGGATCTTTAATACAGACATAGCTTCTTCGTAGAACTTAGTTTGTTCTGTGGACCACGAGGTCAATTGTAAGCCTTCTGAGCCGTCTGGGTGAGTTACACAGCCACTGAAGAGCATTTGTAATTCATAAATCCACCTCTGTAGTTAAAACAACGATAAAAAGCACAATAACAATAGCACCCACGTCCCTTTGGTCCCTCCCTAGGTGCCCACACTGCAGTAGGTGTCGCACACAAAAATTTTAAATGTAATTTCCCTTATACCCACACGTAGCCTGTTTATGAAACAGCATTTTATAATTTCCTTACTCTCCGCTCTTCTTTTCAACAAGGAGCTTTTAAGCAAGCAAATTTTACTGAATGAGCTCAATAATAGCATTTCAAAAGCAGCGTGGCTCCATGGAAGTAAAGAGCCATTCTGTTTTGGCTCTGGTTTCCTCAACAGCTTGGATTCTTTTTGAATTATGGATGGATTTATATAATTTGCTGATGCTTAATCTCTGGCGATTTGGAAGCCTCCCGAGGTATAAAGAGCCCAATTATTCCTCTGCCTGTGAGCAGAGCGAGCACTTGAGCGGTTTGCTTTCAGACAGATTTAGTGTCTGGAACCATTATCTTCTCTAGCCGTCGAGAGAGAAAATCTCAGAAAGTCACAGGATGAAATTGCAAATCAAACCTTGCTTGGGGGCACTGAGAGGGCCCCTGCGCTCCCTCGGTTGCCAAGCTAACGGAGGCTGACCTCTTCTTCTCCCTCTCCTCTCTCCTGTCTCCTTTGTCTGGGCTCTCTAGCTGCCTTGTGAGCTTTGAGGTTCCTTTGGTCCCTGGCTTCACAAAGAGGAATTTGCTGCGCTTGACTCTTTTTGTAATTTGTATCTACACAGTGGGTAACTAGTTTTAGAACGCGTTGAACTGATCTCAGAGATGGCTCCTGTACCTGCTGGGGTGAAAAGGTTCGAGTCTTTCACAAGGGTCATGGCTGACATTCCTGTAACAAAGGCAAAATAAGAGACAAGCACCGGAGGTTTATTTAACAAGACTCAGAAAAGATGGCTCTGTGTGTGTGTGTGTGTGTGTGTGTGTGTGTGTGTGTGTGTGTGTGTGTTTAGATTCAGTGCAGAATGGACTGATGTGTGGAAAGAGTGTAATATACCAAGTATGGAGACTCACTGAGACCTGCCTGTTGGGAATCTTCTTGGATGTGTATCATCCCTTCCTCCTGGGCACATGGCAGGCCCCTTCTGGAGTAGAGCTCTTATGATTTGGTAGGCTAGAGCCTTTATTTATGTCTCACTCCTACAGAGAGCTTGGAGACGGCTACCATGCTATCTCTCTATGCCTTGCCTTCATGAAAACTGGTTCTGGTTTCCATCACCTGCTGTGGGGCAGAGGAATTCTCATTTTTAGGATATGCTTCAGGGAAGAAGGTGGGAGGTTCTGAGACTGCTTCAGAAGGCTGCCAACATCCTCTAGTTGGAAGTACTTAGCGTGGCACAGCACTTTGAGAAGGCATTTTCCAAGCACTATATCTGCCATGGCTCTGAAGCTGCACCATCTCGCTCTGCAGTTTTAGTTCCTTGCCTGGCATTGTTGCAAGACGAAATCAGAAAACTCTCACCACACCAAGGCCACCCCTTGAATAAGAGCGCTTCCCCAGCCTGTCTGAGTCTTCTCCACCCTAGCAATGGAAAGGGTTAGAACAAGGAAGTGGTATGAGTCATTTGGTGTCGCCACACCCCAGGAAAGCCCCTGTTCCATCCTTCCTCTTGTGCTGGGGTGGCACTTTCTAGCTCTGGGTCACATGAGCTAAGTTTTCTGTCTATACCCCCAGAGCTTTTCTGTAGGTATCCATTCATCTAAAAATAGTAGCAGTAGAGTTAAGGACAGACATCAAAAGCCCTTGGCTGAGTAAGATAACACTGGTTGGTTGCCCGGAAATGGGCACGCCATCTCTGTTTTCTGTGTATGCATCCTTTATGGGTGTCTTCTGGTTTACTCTCTGTTGCTGTGATAAGTACTGTGGCCCAAAACAACTTCGGCAAGGAAAGGGTTCATTGGCTTACATTTCCAGGTCATAGTTCATCACGGAATGAAGTCATGGCAGGTGCTCACGCAGGACGTAAAGCAGAAACCATGGAGAAATTCTGCTTATTGACTTGCTCCCTGCAGCCAGCTCAGCTAGCTTTCTTACATAGCCCAAGTCCACCTTCTGGGAGATGGTATCGCCTACAGTGGGCTGAGCCCTTTTATATCAAAGAGCAGTTACAAAATGCCCCCCAGCCCCATTCCACAGGCCAATCTGATGGGGGCAGTTTTTCAGTTGAGGTTCCCTCCTCTCTGGTGACACTGGGCTGTGTCAAGTTGACAGTAAAACCTCAGCAGCACACCAGTCTGTGTGAGCATGTGCCTGTGTCCAAGTGCCCGGGGGATGCACAGGGTAGACTAAGTTTTACACTTTTGTTTTCAGGGATGTTTTTATCACCATTTACTGAGGTTCTAAAGGATGGTGTGAGGTGTCCCTGCAGCCAACAGAAAGCCAACCTTCTGGAGGTGATAAGACTTCTCACAGTGATTGCTGTGGTGAAGGGGAGGGTGCATTAAGCCTCTTGACTGAATTACCTCTCACTAGGGTTAGGGAAATAGGGAAAGTGGGAAAACATGGGTAAAGGATGGTCTCAGTGGTGAACAGGATGAAGGTGTTCTAGTTGACAGTTATTCCTTCTAGCACTTTGCCTATATTACTCCACCTCCTTCAAATATCAGTGGTTTCTGACAAGAAATCATGTGTTAGCCTTTAACTATTTTTTACTTAAATTATTGTGTATATGTCTATATGAGGCTAGATGCCCGTGAGTGCAGTACCCCTTGAGGCCAGAAGAGGGCAACAAGTCTCCAGGAGCTGGAGTTCTGAGCTCCTGTGAGCTGCCTGACATGGGTGCTGGGAACCCAGCTCAGGTCCTCTGGGAAAGCAGCACTCGACCTTCACTGCCGAGCCATTTTTCTAGCTCCCGACTGTTAGCTGCACTGAGAATTCTTTGCATGCGATGCGTCCTTCTCTTGCACTTCTTTAAAGAGTCTGTCTTTCAGTACTCTGATTGCAATTCCGTCGCACGCCAAATCTCTTTGAGTTTAATTTATTGACATTCTTGGATGTGTAGGTGAGTATATTTCATCATATTTGGGAAAATTTGAGCCCTTATCTTCTTCAAGATTTCCCTTCCATTTTGAGACAAGCCCAGGATGGCTGCGAACTTACAATCTCCCTCCCCCTAACTCCTGAGTTTTGAAACTATACATGTGTGCCACCATACTTGGCTTATTTCTTATCTTCTCCTTGTTGTTGTTGTTGTTATTTATTAAAATCCATTTCTCACCTCTGGAACTGTCATAAGGTATAGGTCTCTGAGGCCTGTTTTTCCTGTTTTGTTCTCTCTGACACATAATAATCTCAATTGCACTATCAAAGTCATTGATTCCCCTTTCTAATAGTTCACATTTTTGTTAATACAGTCAAGTGACTTAAAATTTTTATTAGATTTACTCATTGTATGTGAATGAGTTTTTGTCTGGTGTATGTATATGTTCCGTGTGTGTGTGTGTGTGTGTGTGTGTGTGTGTGTGTGTGTGTTGCCTTCAGAAGTCAGAAGAAAAGACTGGATCCCCTTGGACTGGAGTTACATATGGATGCTTGTGACTTACCATGTGCTTACTTTTCACAGATCATTGCAGACCTCTCATTTCTCAGTTGTGCACTGGCCAGTTTCCTCCTAGTGCCGAGTAGCAACACTGTCTGGGAATATGAGCATGGGAGATCTGGCCCCACTTCTCATCTGCCATATGGTAATGTGGGCAAGGGAGAGATGCTCCCCCACCATGCAGCAGGTGGGAGAGCTGTCCCTGAGGTCATAAGAGTGGGAGAGGAGTCCCTGCCTCTTACCGCCTGCAGCACTTAGGAGAATGGCCCCTGCACCTCACCTGGGCAACACAGTAGAGATGGCCCTGAAGGTATAGGTGTGGGAGAGCTGACCCTGAGGGCCTGAAAACAGGAGAATTGGCCCCATCCCTTGCTCACTGCTGCCTGAAGGGGTGAACTAGCCTGAGCAATGCTGGAGAGCTCATTCTGGTAGTGAAGACAGGGGAGAGCTGGTGGGCTGACCAACCCTGCACCAATCCAGACCCAGAACCAGGGTTATGAGTTGGCCCACCCCATCTATGATCTGCTGGAGCCTGTGAAGGGGCCGGTCCTGCAGACCCAGAGCTGCAGGATCTCCATGACACAGGGCAACAACAGGATATCCAAGAAGAGTCCTAGTGAGGGTCCAGCATCGATAGTGGAGCAGAAATCATAGGCCTTGAACCAGACCAGTGATTCTCTGCAATGAACATTTGCAGGTAAAGATATACAGGTAAGGGGTTTACTGCGTGACTCACTGTGTCACACTGCAGCCTCCATGACAAGATTTTTTCCTTTCTTCCTTGTTTTCTTTCTTCTCAAATTTTATTTCATTTATTTTTGGGGGGACGTTGCAAGGGTAGACGGCAGATATGGAGGGATGGGAAATGAATGGGATCAAGATGCATGATGTGAAAGACACATAGAATAAAGAATTTGAAAGCAGGCGGGGTACCATATCAAGACCTGTCTTCAACAAACAACCAATCAAGCCCCGGTGACAACTGTTTACTGTGGCATCTGGAGGTGGTAGGGGCAAGGGGGGAAGGCATCTTTCCCTCACCCCTGCCACACTGCAGATGAGGGAGGCAGTACCAGCTATGCCCCCCTCATTCTCCCAGGGCTGGCTCACCCCGCACGCCTATCTACAGGGTCAACTCTACTGTGTGGTCCAGGTGAGGCTCAGGGCCCATTCTCCTGAGTGCTGCAGCTGGTGAGGGGTTAGGTCAGGTCCCCAACCTGCTGCAGGTGTCAAGTGGGAATTCGCTCTGCTCATGATCTTGGGCTATCTGGCCTGATATGTGACTGCTTCTTGTCTGCCTACTTGACCACTTAAAAGGGAGGAGAAAGGGGGTCACACTCTTTTGGGTGGTGAAGACGGGATCAGGCAGTGTGAAGAAGCATGTGATCAGTTTCCAGCTTTCCAACTGGATTTACCTTATCCTGTATCAATGAGTCTGTTTCCCCCCATAAAACCCGTGTGTGTGTGTGTGTGTGTGTGTGTGTGTGTGTGTGTGTGTGTGTGTGTATAGCATGAATCTTAAAGGTACTTATTAATAAAATCAAACCTGAGGCCAGTTATTGGGGTGAACGCTGGTGAAAGATCAGAGAAGCAGAACAAACACAGCTACCTCACCTTGCCAATTCCTCAGCTGATCCTGTTCCCTCAGACTGGAAGCCTCTGAGTCCTTATGCAAATGAATCTCAGCTGAACTGCTTCTCGAAAGCCTGAATGCTTAACCAGCCAAATGCTTCTAGTTTCTGGTCCTAACGCCTTATATACCTTCCTGCTTTCTGCCATCACTCCCTGGGATTAAAGGCTCGCTTTCTGGGATTAAAGGCGTGAGTCACCATGCTTGGCTGTATCCTTGAACTCACAGAGATCCAAGTAGATCTCTGCCTCTGGAATGCTAGGATTAAAGGCGTGTGCTACCACTGCCTATCCTCTATGTTTAATATTGTGTCTGTTATGTTCTCTGACCCCAGATAAGTTTATTAGCGTGCACAATATTTTGGGGAACACAATACCACCACATATATGGGACAAGGGAAGGAGGGCATCTTTCCCTCACCCATGCCACCACATGACAAATAAGAGGGGTGCAACATGCTCTCCCATTCTCACCCCCTCCAGGCCAGCTTGCTCATGCCCCTGTGAATAGGGTCAGCTCTATTGTGCTGCCCAGGGGAGGTGTAGAACCCTCCCTCCTGAGTGCTTCAGCCAGACAGGGGCAGGCAGGACCGTTTCTCCCCAGTGTTTCAGCCAGTGAGGGGCGGGGCCAACTCTATGCAGCTCTATCCTCTTGGCCTTTGGTGGTATCAGGAGCCACTGACATCATCACAGACCATGGTCGCATCAGGGCCATGAACCCAGATATGGGCCCGAGCAGTAGCCCAGGCCCAGACATCATTATGGCCCTGGGTAGCAATCAAGTCACCCACCGCAGCCTGCTTCTCACCACTTTGACCTCTTCAGATTTGCTTCTGTCTACAGGAAATGAATCATTTCCTCTCTCTCTCTCTCTCTCTCTCTCTCTCTCTCTCTCTCTCTCTCTCTCTCTCCCTCCCTCCCTCCCTCCCCACGTGCGCCCCTCCCTCCCTCTCTCTTTCTCTTTCTCTTTCTCTCTCTCTCACCACACCATATGTTTGCTCATCATAATAGTGCCCGTCTTCCTGATGCCTCGAGGTACCGGGTGGCTCATGTTTTGTCCTCTAAGCTCTAGGCGGACTGCCTGGATGTGGGTCTCTTTGTCCTGCTCACTCCATCACCTGTTTTCAAATTCTTAAGATCATGTGTTCCCACCTCTGTTGTAGAATACTATTTTAAGGTGTGTTACTTTTGTTTATGTTGCATTTGTTTAACTCTGTGAAGCTGTGTTACTGTGCCTGTGTAAAATACCTGATGGTCTAATAAAGAGCTGAACAGCCAATAGCAAGGAAGGTGAAAGGATAGGCGGGGCTGGCAGGCAGAGAGAACATATAGAGGGAGAACTCTGGGAAGCGAAGAAGGATCGGGAGATGGAGGAGGACTCCAGGGGCCAGTCACCCAGCTACACAGCAAGCCATGAAGTCAGAGTAAGATTTACAGAAGTAAGAGAACAGGAAAGGCCCAGAGGCAAAAGGAAAATGGAATAATTTAAGTAAGAAAAGCTGACTAAAAACTAAGCTAAAAATAAGGCAGGGCATTCATAATTAAGAATAAGCCTTCATGCCGGGCAGTGGTGGCGCATGTCTTTAATCCCAGCACTTGGGAGGCAGAGCCAGGCGGATCTCTGTGAGTTCAAGGCCAGCCTGGGCTACCAAGTGAGCTCCAGGAAAGGTGCAAAGCTACACAGAGAAACCCTGTCTCAAAAAACCCAAAATAAATAAATAAATAAATAAGAAAAAAAAGAATAAGCCTTCATGTGTGATATATTTGAAGCTGGGTGGCATACTCCATAAGGGAGAAAAAACAAGCAACACACTTCAGCATCATGGGTAGTTGGAACTAGAAGCATGTACCACTGAACCTGGCTTGCCATTGACTTCTTTTTCTTTTCTTTTGCAACAAGCAGCTGCATAGGTAAGTTTTTGTCCATTATGGGGCTTTTGGGGGGTTTCAAATCACTCTGTTGACTACCTGTTCTCATAGCTATTTTGAGAAGCTGGGCTGTCAACTTGACACAAGCTAGAGTCACTTGGGAAGAGGAAACCTCACTTCCAGACTGGCCTATGGACATGCCTGTGGGGGCAACTTCTTGATTGCTAATGGTAATAGGAGGACCCAGGCCACTGTGGGCACAGCCATACCTAAGTAGATGGGCCTGGGTGCCCGTAAGTAGCATTCCTTATGGCCTCTCTTCAGCTCCTGCCTCCTGGAGGTTCCTGCCTCAAGTTCCTGTCCTGGTTTTCTCTGGTGATGATGGACCGTCATCTGTAAGATGCAACAAGGCCTTTCCAACTGAAGTTGCCTTTGGCCGGTGTTTTATCTCAACAACAAACACAAACCAGGACAGCTCCCCTATCTTCGAGGATCTTGGTTTATCACACTCTTTGCAGCCAGGGAGTTAGGGGGAAGAGAAGGGGTTATGTTAAGTAAAAATGCCACAAAGCATTCTTCTTACCAAGATTCAGTCACTTTTCATAAATACGCACACATACAACGCAATATTGCAACACTTTAATTTCTAGAGCTCAAATTTGATTTTGATAATCTTTGCCAGAGATTCCATGGTTTTCATGGAAAAGCACATGATAGGCCAATTTCTTATCCTGCCATTCAAGAATTACATCCCCACTTTAGGAGAATACAGAATGTTGGAAGATTATTTTTAATAAAAAGTAAAGTCGTAAAATACAAAAACTGCAAAAATATTGAATGAATCTATGTCTGAGATCTTATTTAAGAAATTCATGAAGAGCGCTTATAAATTTTATACCCTGCAGATTGTTTATAAGTCAAAAGAATTAAAATGAACATACACACATGCAGTAAGAATGCTGACATGATAGTTTTATAAATAGGTGCATATTTGGTAGCACTTATAGCCAAATAATCAACTGTAGTTTTTTTAAGGTATAAAGAAAAATGGTACTTTCCCCCTCAGTGTTGGAGGCTTGGGGGCCTGATGCTTGGCTGGTGAGGGTCTCTTGGTTGTGTCACACCATGAATGACATGACAGAATTACAAGAGAGAGGCAGAGGTCATGGGGCAAGACAACCGGTATGCAGGGAGGGACCAGGCATGTTCTTTATGCTCACTGCATTTTGGGGAACAGCTAGTGACCCAGGAAAACTCTGTTCATCTCTTTTGAGGGCAGTACCTACAATGGCCTAAATAACCTCCTTTAGAACCCTGCTTCCTTAATCCATCACCTTTCATGTCACCATACAAAGGGCCAACCATCCCGACACACGGACTCTGAGTACCAAATGAGACAGTCGCACTACATCCAAACTACAGAATTCTCTGGTCTCTGCTCTACTGTGATCAGTAGGACGTTGTTTCCCAAAGATCAGCATATCCCAATTGCCAAAATTTGAGAATATCACATCACAGAGAAGAAGAGATAATGCAGATAGGATCAAGTTAAGAACCCTGAGATGGGAGCCTCTGCAGCTCACCTAGGGTCTGTTGCAGGCTCCGCAGCTAGGATCCTGCTGTCTCTGCTCCTGGGGGCAGTGGGTGGGCAGACAGAATCAACAGCACAGATTCTGAGAGAACTGCAAGCAGTCCCTTTTATTAAACAAAGGACTGAAGTATTTATGTGTGTACTTTTTGGCGGGCTCTGCTTCCAGCCACTGTGGTGTTTCTTGGTTTGGCTCTGGGTCTTACATCGGCAGTTGTCATCTTGGGGGTCTGGTTTCAGGTGCCTCTGGATCAGGATACTACTGCGCATGTCAGAGCTCTTTGTTTGCTTCAGGTGTGGCCCAGGGCTTTCGGCCTTACCTGCCTCAAGGGTCCGTTGTCACCAAAGGGTCCTCATCAGAAGGAGGTAGGAGGCTCAGCGTCAGAGCGGGTTGGGGGACTGTGCTGTTTGGCTTTGAAGATAGAAGAAAGGGCTATCACGTAAGTGATGTGGGACCTCCAGAAGCTGGAATAGGCAGGGCGTAGATGCCTCCTGGAGCTTGGAGGACAGATCAAAGGCACTGTTGATGTCTAACTGACGCCCAGCGAGGCTGGTGTCTAACTTCGACTTCTCCAGTTTTAAGAGGGTGGATTTTCACAGATGTATGCTGTTTGTTTTTCCCTAGAAGATATAGGAAACTCACGGGGAGTTGGAGGTGTAGGGTTGAGGGCTCACATCATGGTCCCATTGCTCATGTGACAAGTCAGCCCTGCAGGGGGGTTGCCTGTGGCCGTGTTCTCACTTGAGGCTCAGAGAGCCCTGAAGTTGGGGGTCTTCCCAAGGTATGTGGCTCAGGTCTCTCTAGTCTGTCCCCATGGAGCCTGTGGTGGTTGGGCCTCTGGGCAAGCTAGACTGGAAGCTTCAAGGTTGCAGTTGTGGTGTTAGAAGTTATTATCTCTTATAAATAATTTAGTAAAAACATGTCTCATCTAATTACCTGGCAGCAGTTGCTTTCATATTGGTCACTGTAAGCCAGCTGGGCAGAACCTGGGCCCCTAGCCAATTGCATTTTAAGGGTTCAACTCATTCATTTCTTCTGAGCAGAGTCACATTCATTATTATCAGTTCTAAGAATTTACAGAGTTGTAAAATAGGCGAAAGACAATAAAAGGCCTTAAAGGTAGCTGGAAGACTAGACAGGAGGCACAGTAATCTCTGTGTCAAAGTCTCCTAGTTTTTCCTGATAAGGGACTGGAGAGGGTGATCGTGTGGGAAGGATCCACACACCACAGTTTGAGGCTGAACTGGTGACAGAAGCGGTGGAGGGCAGAGCAGAGTACAGGGATCACATTCAGGACTCACGGCCCAAGGAGCTTTACTCGATCCATTGTGGGTTATAAATTCATCTCTGCCTCAGACTCTTCTGTCTAAGGTAAAGGATGTAGGCCAGGTCATCACCAGAGAGGGGGCTCCTCACTTGGTGACCCTTGGGGCAACAGCAGCAATGGAATTTATGATAAATGCAGACCCTTGCTCCACTGAATCAGAAACTCTAGGGTGGATCATAGCCCTCTGGGTGACTCTGAAGCAGATACATTTTGAGAGCCACTGAATACAACTTCCTATAAGAGAGAGTTTTATTTTCTAGTTCCATCCATTTGCCTGCAAATTTCATGATATTGTTTTTTTTTTTTTTTTTTTTTTTTACTGCTGAGTAGTACTCCATTGTGTATATGTGCCATATTTTCTTTATCCATTCTTCAGTTGAGGGGCATCTAGGTTGTTTCCAGGTTCTTGCTATTATGAATAATGCTGATATGAACATAGATGAGCATTTGTCCTTGTGATAAGATTGAGCATTCCTTGGATATATGCCTGAGAGTGGTATAGCTGGGTCTTGAGGAAGACTTATTCCCAATTTTCTGAGAAACCGCCATACTGATTTCCAGAGTGGCTGTACAAGTTTGCATTCCCTTGAGTGAGGTAACCCAGACTCAGAAGGACAAACATAGTATGTACTCACTCATAAGTGGATACTAAATGTGAGGGAAAGGATGACCAGACTGCAACCCACAACTCCAGAGAGGCTAGCTAACAGGGAAAGACCCTAGGAGGGACACATGGATGACCCAGCGAAGGAGAAGTGGATGAGATTTACATGAGTGGACTGGGTGTGGGGGGTGGCAGAGGGTGAGGAGTGGGGGATGAGAACATCGGGAAATGGGGGGGTCGAACTGGAACAGGGACAGAGTGGGAGGGCAAGGAGGGAGATACCATGATAGATGAGGACATCATGGGAATAGGAAGAGACAAGGTGCTGGGGAGTCTCTCAGGAATCCACAAGGATGACCCCACCTTGGACTGCTGGCAGTGGTCCAGAGGGTACCTGGACTGGTCTACTCCAGTGACCAGTCTAGCAAATAACTTATAGCTTTCATCATAGAGCCTTTGTCCAGTGACTGATGGAGGCAGATGCAGAGATCCACTGCCAGGCACCAGGCTGAGCTCCGGGGGAATCCAATTGATGAGAGAGAGGAGGGATTCTGCAGGCAGGGGACGTCGAGATCATGATGGGAGGATGTGCAGAGATGACCAGCCACACTAGTGGAAGCCCATGAACTGTGGACTGGTGGCTGTGGAGCCCCCATGGGACTGGACTAGGCCCTCTGGATACAGAAGATGGTTGTTTGGCTTGAACTGCTTGGGGGGGCACCCAGGCAGGGGGATCAGGATCTGTCCCTGGTGCATGAATAGGCTTCTGGGAATCCGGTGCCTGTGGTGTGACACCTTGCACAGCCTTGGTGTAGTGGGAAGGGGCTTGGACCTGCCTAGGCTCAGTGTGACCTTGATTTGGGGGATGCAGAGTGGCTTGGGGGAGAGGACTGGGGGTGGGAGGAGGGAGGAGGGAGGAGGGAGGAGGGAGATCTGAGGGTGGTATGTGGAGTGAGTAGAAAATTTCTTAATAAAGAAAAATGAAAAAGAAAAAAGATTACCCAAAGTGTTCTATAGACTCCTGTTTCATTCATTTAATAACACCTGTATTAATAACACAAAATATGTAAGGGCCAGTCTTATAAAGCATCAATATAACTGTGAGTTATTTAATAATCGTGGTGACTGAGGTGATTTGGGGGCACTGTATGCAAAATGTGGGCCAGAGAGCAGCAGCACTCATGTCCCGCAGGAGCCCGGTGTGGACGCGGATGCTCTAACCAACAGCCACACCGTGGTGGGATGCAGTCTTCGACATGGTCGAGATTGAAAAGCACTGTGCAGTGTGCTGTTCCCCTTCCTGATGGTTCGTAGGCTGGTTCCTGTTACTTCCTTTTTCCCACCTAGGCTTCCTTTCTTCTCTTCCTGGAAATTCAAAATCTTCATTCATTTCCAGCCTACCCTTGGAATTATATGTAGTGGCTTTTTCCCCCCCACTAATGTTATGACAGGTTCTGGGAACATTCTTGGAAGACCTTAGGGAAAGCAAGAAGCAAACACTTTTAAGTTCCTTAAATTACTCAAGACTGTCAATTAGTTTTCCAAAGTTGGATTTTCTGAGCCTTTCATCAGTTGTAAGAAGGAGCTAGGGCTGGAGGGGTATACTGAGAATCACATTCTGTTTAACAAAGTTCTCTAGTAGTTAAAAAATGTACATCCTGAAAATATGAAAATAACACCTTCATCGTATTGGTTGAACGTCAGAAATCTGGTTGTTAAAATCATATTGTTATAAGGTGCAGCAAGCAAACACCTTATAAGGAAAGCACACACATGGAATTTTCTTACAAGGTTGTTTCTTTATTGGCTGCTCTCCCCTGGGATGGGGGTTAAGCATTGCTCTAGTGGTGGCCGCAATGTGTGTAATGGGACCTTGTCCTTTTTGTATCCATTTCAATAATTCATTGAAATGACAGAATATAGTCTTAAGTGCATATTTTTCCCATTATAGAAGATTAAATGACATTTTCCGACTAAACATTAGATCAGGTTTCTTAGATACCAAGAAGTCTTCACTGGAAAATGAAAATGGTCTTGGATGATCTAATCATATACATGTATTTTTCCCAGAGGAAAACTTAAATTCTGACAAAGATGTGTTTAGTTAGTGGTAGAAAAGAAGGCAGTGTACAGGATGTGAAATCTCAGACTGTCAAAAGTCTTGAGTTTTCTTGTCTTAAGTAAGTATAAGTCTCTTGGTTTATTAGTCTCTAAGATGACAGAATTCCCCAAATATTCCTGAATGTTCCTTCCTTGCCCATGTTCACAGTCAGATCTAGCCATAAAAAAAAAATGTGGCCCTAATGTCTTAAAGTGTGACTCATATAAAAGGGAAGTGAGAAAGACAGCCATGGGAAAAGAATGTGATACAAAGAAGTGCACTGTATTTAGCAGAGGAGCCATGAAAGCTTCTCAGAAACAGCCTGTGCCTGACATCACTCAGCTCAGAGAATCCCCCAGCGGAGATTTGAATGGCCTGCCAGCATTCTGGAGTCGAATCAGGCTTCCAGGAAGCAGTTCTGCAACTCTCTATTTCGGCTCGTCTGTTGGCCATAAAAGGCCGTTTAAAAATAAAATATCAAGGGGACTCAGCCTGTCCCTAAATGAGTAACGAGAGCTGTGCAAGGTGACCTGTGCCCAAAGTTCTAGTTCTTAGGAAGCCCAGCAGGAAGATGGCTAGAAGTTTAAGACCATCTTGGCTTACACAGGAAGTTCTGGGCCATCTCAGGCTACAGAGTAAAACCCTGTCTCAAACCACCAAAAGCCAACCAAACAAAAGACCAACCAACCAAACAAAACCCCCCAAGTAAAGGAGTAATATTTTACTTTTTCAAGCCTTTGATACTTGTATCTGTGATGATGAAGATGTTCTATGTGTCTGCTGTCCAATATGGTGTTATTTCCAAACTAATGGTTAGTCTTCCTAAAACTTCAACTAATTTTTTAAGTAAGGATAGCCTGTCAGCAGCTAGAGTGACAGACTGTGTGGAACCGAGAACATCTTCTTTCCAATGTGAGTATAAAATTTAAGGCAATATTTTTATTAATGTCACCTTCTAGTTTACTAAAAACATGGCCTGCTTCTTAAATAAGAATGGGTGTTTAGTGTCATCCTTGGATACCTTTCCCTGGAAGGAGGAGCCCATTAGATGGTACTATAAAAGTCAGAGAAAAGCTTGACACCAAGTCCCAAGTACTTCACACAGGGTCTCTGTTGGAAAGGCTGGGCTGGCACACACCGAAGGCATTGGGATCCACGCCGGTAGTTCCAGCACTTGGGAGGCTGAAGCAGGAGGATCACAAATTCAAGGCCAGTCTGGGCTACAGAGCAAGTTCCAAGTCGGCCTAGGCTGCTGACTCTATCTTAAGAACCAACAAAAGTAAGACAAAGCCGGAAGTCACTGAGCACAGGAGCACGGTGATGGGAGGGGATCATTGCTGATGCGGGAGATCGTTCATCTTTTGTTTCCTCCTCTGGCTGTTTACACTTCTGTTCAACAGTGTTACTGGACCCTTTGATTTAATTTGTGATACATAAAAGGATGAAATATTTTACTATCTTCAAGTTGCTGTTTGAACGAAAACGTGAGCTACAAACAAATAAATATAAGAAAAATTTGACATACAGCTAAAGGATGGCCATGTTTTAGGTGTGCACCTGCCTGCCTGCCCTCATGTCATGGTCCACACCTTAGACCATGAGCTCATTTCTGTGGCGGGCTTTCTCTATCTTAATAGATTGCTAATGAAGTTTCTTAAGGCATCATCTTTTTTCCTCAGGTGTTTTCCTCTAGGATCACTTTACATACCACTCAAGATTCATTGCTCACTACTATGTTTGCAATACATAACCCATTTTGAATGGGAAGAACTTATTTGGAGGCAACGTAGCAAGTATTATCTTATCCTTTCAAGATCCCTATCAGATCTTCCTTACCTGAATCTGACATTGGTCTGTATTACAGACTCCATTTTCAGATAGGTATGAAATATGCTGTTTTTTTTACATATTTACACCCACATGTTAACACCACCTTCAGCTTTTGTTAGAGAGGCTTCTCATCGCAGAGAGCAGTGGTTAATGTATATTCATAACTGGTTGAAGTGCTGCGAATAAGGAATAGTGGAGTGTATGGTCCTAAATGGACTCATGTATATTAATTAGTCCTTGCAAGAATCAGGGGACGTTGTGGAAGACAAGCAGAAAGAATACAAGAACCAAAGGACTGGGGGGGGGGAAGGGGCTATATTGCAAAAACATTGTTTTGAACATGGCATGGCTGTTGTACCCATGAAACTACAACTTGGTGTAGTTGTGATTACCAGCACAAGACCTCCAAGAAGACTGAGCCTGTCAATATTTAGTCAAGGAAGAGGGAAGGCTCACATGGTCCACAGACTATAGACAGTTAATGGTGGTGAGGGGAAGGGAATGTCAAAGACTAAAAAAAAAAAATCATTTTTTTAAAATGGATTAGCAGAAACTGGAATGTAGAAAATTGATCCCTGATACACCCTATCCACTCACACTTTTCTCTTTTTCTTTTTTGGTAGTGTTCCACATCCCTTATTTATCTAACCATCTCTGTCCCTCAAAGCTAACAAACACATAGACACAAATGCACACACACACACACACACACACACACACACACACACATCTATAGACTCCTAAATATTTAGGAAAGCAATACAACATGATTCCTCATGCTCTGTCTACAAAATGCAGCCCACTCAGATCTTCTAGCATGCTATCTTAGGCTGTGGAGCCTTTCAGGTTTCTGAACCTTGACAGAATGTGTGTATCTTTTCTTTCTCTCTCTACTAAACACTCGGGAAAAATTCCCAATAATGTTCTTGGTGAATGACGTATACCAGAAGGCAACTCCTCTTGCGTCCCACATGCATATGCCTGACAGGCAATCCCTGGGGAAATGTACTGACGGAGTCTACAAGAGTGCCTGTACTCACCATATTTGAGGTACTGTAGCAGCTTGCTTTGGGACCTTGGGACTCTGTTCCCTTAAAAAAAATTTTTCCTTCCAGGTAGGTGGTGGACAACTATTGAATCAATTTTGGAGGCTCACCCCAAAAGAGAGACGATAGAAAACATTTTATTCTTCTTTTTTGGTTACATAGGTGATATTGTGCAGATTTTTACAATTAATAAAAAACCATATGTTTTAGTTTTTTCTTTGCAAGTGACATTATTTGTCAACAAAATCAATTTTTTTCCCCGAAGATGAGTTTCATAAAGACTAGAGCTTCATTTCCTACAGGCTAAGCTGTTTCCTCCTTCTAGCCTTTCAGAACCATGTTTACTTGATGGATCAAGCTGTGCGGTCATTTAGCTGATGAGACGCTCCGAGCTCCTTCCAGCCCAAGGCACCAGAGATGGTCAGTCTAGATTCTCACAACAGAAACACAGCAGAGACTCATCTTGCTGCTGGTTGCCAAAACAGGCCTTTAAATGATCCTGGTTTCCTTTGAGCACTTTGTTTTTGTTTTGTTTTTTTCGAGACAGGGTTTCTCTGTGTAGTTTTGGTGCCTTTCCTGGAACTCACTTTGTAGACCAGGCTGGCCTCGAACTCACAGAGAGCCACCCTGCCTCCCTAGTGCTGGGATTAAAGGTGTGCGCTGCCACCCGCCGCCGCCGCCGCCGCCGCCGCCACCACCACCACCAGGCCCTTTCAGCACTTTGATAGGCTAACTCCTAGTCATTTTAAAAATAACTTATTGAGGTGTGATTGACATACAAAAAGCTGCACACAATCAATGTATCCACCCAGTTTGCTGAGTTTGGAAATAAGTAAATGGCCATGAAACCATAGTCATAACCACTGCTGTAAATCTAGCAACCTCTTTAAAGTTTCCTCCTATCTGCTTTTTAATCTTCAGTGGTAGAAATCATTAATATGAAAATATACCTTTCTAGCAAATATTTATATTCAGATTATATAAAATGAAAAGGCCATGCATCTTTCTTTGATCAGTTCCCTCTCTGGCCTTGTTTCTCAAGAATTTTTTTTCTTTAGTTTCTGGAAAGTTCTCCAGGTGTGCCTTCCCAGTGTCAATGTGTATGTCCATCTCAGTACGTAAGGCACATCTTGAAATTATTCATTTTTGTTCCTGGCATTTTTTATATTATTGGCAAGAGCCAGATCCTAAATTTCTTTACCCCTCACCAAAGTTCCACGACTCATAGTATTCAGTAAAGCTCATTGAATAAAGAGAAATATGTAAGACTGATATGTATATATATATATATATATATATATATATATATATATATATATTCTTAATTACATTTGGCAGCTGAGAGTACAAAGACTAATCAGAAATGGCCGGAGAAACTTTTTCATCTGCAGTGGCCATTTGATTCTTTCAACTTTTTAAAAAAAGATATGTTTACGTGTATCTCAGGCTGGCATAGAACTCACTAGGTATTCAAGGATGACCGTTATAGCGCTACCTCGTTCAGTTTATGTTATGCTGAGGATTGAGCCTAAGGCCTCATGCATGCCACACGAGTCCTCTATCAAGTGAGCCATATCTGCAGCCTGCCGTCTGGTCTTATTAATGACTACTTGCTGATTTAGCAGGACAGTAGCGTGTAGAAACTAGGTAAAATATGGGTGTGGCATCATTCCAACAACATTTCATTCATAAACCAGACGGCACGCAGCACCGGTCCCAGATTCTAAGTTGCCAGTTCTGATGCTAAGCTTGTGCAAAAGTGTTTTATCGACTTGACCCAGTTCCACGCTTAGACTTATTTGTGCTTGGCCGAACTCAAAGTATTTTTCTTATTTGATTGATAATATTTTAGGGTGAACTAGTAATCTTAATCGTGTACTAGTAGCCTAAAGATTCGAAGTTCAATGAAAACTGAGTAGTTTACTATCATGAGGTACCTTCCTCACCGAGAGAAAGCAAATGAAGTCCCACCACTCCAATGCACTGTGAGTGGGATGTTGTAATTAATATCAGCTGTTTAGCTAAATAATAGTGCCTAAAAGGACAATCTGTTCCCTTTGGATCTCCAAGGTCAACAAAGAAGATGGACCCTTTAATGGACAAGAACGATATGCTTCGTAAAACTGTAACACTGGCTTTGCCTGTAAGAGGAAGTGCTAGTACTAGGAGATCTATGTTTGTCTGAGCTCTCCTGAGTCAAGACCTCTTTTCCCAGAATTTCTTGACAGCAAGGACATCGTCAGTCAGGCCAGGCTCCTCTGAAGCCATTGCTGAATCCTTGCTCATAATGGCTCCTTCCCACCAGGATGTGGGGGCGGTGGGAGGGCAGATTACAAGAATTTAAGGTTCCTATCAGTCCTCAAATTTACAGGCATTCTTCTCTTTTTGGAAGCCATTGTCTTCAGCCAATTCCAGTAAGGCTTTGGAACACTTTTAAGTTGAAATGAACTTCTCCTTTTCCCACCCCCATTACTTCCTTATATGGTGATATTTTATTTGTGCTGAAATTTGATTTTATTTGTATGTTAATAAATAAAGTTGTCTGGGGATCAGAGCTAAGAGTGAGCCATTTAGTGCCCTTAATCTGATCACATGGCAGGCAGAATTGCTGTGTGTTCAAGGACACAGCCAAGCCGTGACCCGAACCTTTAATCTCAGTATGAACCATAGAGACCTGGAGGTCTGTATAGACAGGCAGTGATGAGGAAGTCATGTGGTTGGGTTTAGAACCAACGAGAAGGCAGAACAGAAAGGCAATAAAAAGACAGGACACAGGAAGAAGGTCTCTCTCAGGGGAAGGACAGCAGCAAGTGATAAGATAAGGTGGTCTTAGCTCTTGGCTACTGCTTGATCTCTGGGCTTTTAACTCTGTATTTGGCTCTGTGTTTCTTATTTAATAAGACCTTTTAGAATTACATCTACACTCTTAGGTACAGTCCACATGCCAGGTTTATCTTGAACGTTAAGCTGATTTTTTTTTTTTTTTTTTGGTTTTTCGAGACAGGGTTTCTCTGTGTAGCTTTGCGCCTTTCCTGGGACTCACTTGGTAGTCCAGGCTGGCCTCGAACTCACAGAGATCCGCCTGCCTCTGCCTCCCGAGTGCTGGGATTAAAGGCGTGCACCACCACCGCCTGACTTGCTGATTTTTATAGTTTCCTTTTCATACTGTGTCAGGCCTTCCCTGGAACCCCACGGGTGCCTCCGGATGTCTGTGTCATGGAACCTCACATGATCACCTGTGCTGCTTTAGATGTTGTTTGTCCGAAATGGAAGTTTGACCAGGAGAAGAATATGGTCAGAGGGTGAGCAGTGCATGAGACTAAGGAGCCAAGGCAACAGCTGTTAGCCTGGGACCAGGAATGAGGGACAAGGACTGCCTTGCCTTCAGAGACCCAGTGCTATGGTCCACCCACCATCCCAAAGTAGGTCTTCAGATGTACCTGAATAAAAAGTTGGGTTTGGGTCACTTTTGCAGGACAGGAAGCATGAATGGAAAACATCTTATCCTGGCCTAAGTGGAGAGGATCAGGACAGGTGGGCATCCCTGTGAGAAGGAGCAACTGTGGACCCATCACCTTGGTGCACACAGCTTGGTCTCTAGTGTTTGTTCTTCACGACTTTCTAAAAATGACTTCTTTATTAATAAATTACATCATCTCAAATGGAGTAAGGAAAAAAAAAAACCCACAGAGTTACTGTAGGATAAGAGAATGTGTATGATGCTTATGAAATTATGGTCTGTTGCACCCAAACAACATGATGCTGAGGGATCTCTTAATTCAACAACCTCTTCAAAAATCACATGATGGTGAGTCACATGATAGTATATCATCCAGAAGAGAGTCAAGGGGGACATTTTGCCTGAAGCATCGCCACGTGGCCGTGGTATCTATGAGCCTTTGCAGTTATTACATCCTTCCTAGTCTGGATATTCTCCCTCATCTTTAAAGATTCAATCCAAATATCTTCCCCTCTGAAATAGCATGATGTTTTTGAGACATGATCTTTCAATGTAGCCTATGCTAGCTTTGAACTCACAGGCACGCCCATCCAGCTTTGAAATTGATAGCCTCCTGCCTCTGCCTCCTGGAGGGATTCAGGAGAAATGGAGACGATGCAGCAAGAGGCAAACTCTGAATGGTAGGCTAGATCAAATTCTGTATGCAACCCTCAAAGTTTACCTTTATCCCCGCCCCCCACCACCCCGACACACTTTCTCTAGCTAGGCTCTGCCTTCCAGAGATTCCACAACCTCCCCCAAACAGCACTGCCCAGTGGAGACAGACAGTGTCAGCCCATGAGCCTCTGGGCGATGCTTCACTTTCAAACCGCTGCCTGGGCTGCGCTGTGTTATCCTGTGTGCTGCCGTTTTCGTCTTCGCCTTAGTTCGGCATTGTTGCTTCCTTTTCTTCTTGGTTGTTGAAGCCATTTAGTTTTTGTGGTGGTTTGAATGAAAATGCGCCCCCCCCCCGCCCCCCGCCCCAGAGGCTCACAGGGATTGGCACTATTAGGAGGTGTGGCCCTGTTGGAGGAAGTGTGTCACTCGGGTCAGGCTTTGAGGTTTCAGACACTCCAGCCAGGCCCAGTCTCTCTCTCTGTTCCTGCTGCCTGCAGGTACAGTGTAGACCTCTTAGCTCCTCTCCAGCGCCATGTTTGCCTACGTGCTGAAACGCTTCCCGCCATGATGACAATGGGCTAAAGCTCTGGACTCTAAGCCAGCTCAGTTAAATGTTTTCCTGTGTAAGAGTTGCCATGGTCATGGTGTCTCTTCACAGCGATGAAACTCTAAGACAACCTTGAAAGCCTCGCTGAGGTCAATGATGTCTGGCTTTTGTGGTGTAGTCTCCATTTGCCACACTTGATGACTTCCTTGGGGCGGTAGGTTGTTAGTGTGCTTGTCCATGTGTGGGCTTGTTTTTATTTCATTTCATTGTTAAATTACCTCCCTGTACTTCACCTCCATGAGAGTAGTGTCTTACATAGTGAAGTACTCGTGGGTCCTAGCTGTGTTCCATGTTCATGGCCTTGCTTGTTTCTTGTGGTGTTGTTGATTTTTCGGTGTACCCCCACTTTAATTACAACAATAACACTCTTTCATTTTGATGTCTTGGGAATAATATGAATGGGATCCTCCCATGAATATGTTCTTTAGTTTTGGGGTTTTCATGTTTCCCCCTACGCTAGTCCCAAGTACATGGCAAACCTCCTGGATATACCTGTGGGTGGTGGGTGGAGAATTTTTAGTTCTGGTTTCACAGGTAGGCCTTGTTTGGTGCAGAGGTCTGCTTTAGCTCTCAGTCTAGAAAAGATCAATGCTGTTGACTTTTTTCTGTTTGGAAACTAAAGTTTTACTAAGGAGAGCTGACACCCTCTTGGGATTCTGCTGCATTGGTTCCATTGATCACCCTGATGGTTCCTTCCTTCCTTCTCTCTCTTCTTTCTATCTTTATTCTTTCTTTTCTTTCTTTCTCTTTTCCTCCCCTCCCACTCCCACTTCCCCTTCTTCCTCTCTCTGTTTCCCAGGGTCTCATACGCCCATGTTTCAGGTTGGCCTGGAAACTGTTATGTAGTCTTGAACTGCCTTCCTCTTCCTTTCACTTTGTGTGTGTGTGTGTGTGTGTGTGTGTGTGTGTGTGTGTGTGTGTGTGTGTGTGTGATACCTGGTTGGTTTATATATCAAACCCAGGGCTTCATGGGCAAGTACTCCAGCTGCTGGGACCCACCGCCGTCTCCATTTCTTGAACTTCTGACTGGTTTCCTTCTATGTGTTTTCAAACTCAGTATTTGCCCTTTTGCTCGCTCTCTCTCTCTCTCTCTCTCTCTCTCTCTCTCTCTCTCTCTCTCTCCTTATCTCATGTGTGGGAGGATTTAGGTGCTGAGTTGCTGGGCTGTGTAGCCACTGTTTGCACTCATGCTCTCTGTCACATACAATGTGGTGGACTCGGAGCAACCTAGACCCCAGCAGAGCCTGCTTTACCTCTCAGAATTCTCAGTGCAAGTGTCTCCTCATCATGAGACTTTTCTAACCTCTCTCCAGATAATAACTTCTTTCAGATAAATAATTATCGCTTCCTCACTGGTACCTCTGCTGGACACCGTTCACTCTTCAGTCAGAAGACCTATGACAATAATGTGTTTCCATTGTGTCCATTATCTTCAACTCCTCCCTAAAGATTTTGTTTTATGTCTATAAGGACCCACTTTGCAAGGTCTAATAATAAGTGTTTGAAACATGCCAAATCATGAATAAGGGGGAAGACAGAGAACAATATAGTTCAATAATTCCTCTGCCCCTGCTTTTATGCTAGCTTTCCATAGCAGATCATTCTTATAAAGACATAAAGAAAGTCAAATTTGGGCTGGAGAGATGGCTCAAAGGTTAAGAGCACCGACTGCTCTTCCAGAGGTCCTGAGTTCGATTCCCAGCACCCACATGGTGGCTCACAACCATCTGTAATGAGATCTGGTGCCCTCTTCTGGGTACATAATAAATAAATAAATCTTAAAAAAAAGAAAGTCAAATTTATCTTATACTATTTGTCTTATCCTACTAAGAAGTAAAGTATTTGATTTGTATTGAAAATAACACCAGTAATCACATGTAGTACTTACCATAGGCCAGACATATTAAATTATCCTGTCTAATTTTTCCATTAATCTGATCAAGGATCTAAGAAACTCTGAATATTCCTTTTATACATGAGGAAACAGAATCAGCAAGCAGTGGAATAGCTTGACGAAGTCAGTACATAGTAAAGCCACAGTTTGAGCCTGGGGAGTCCCTCAGAAGCCCAGGCTCAGTCTTCACAGCCTCTCTGTACTAATGAAGGAGATACAAAAATTTTCTGGGTCCATGGTTTCTTTTCGTAACACATAGTAAGTAGTTATTTACTAATGGCATGCAAAGGCTTTTCTTATATTTGGCCATGTGAGAAGATTAACAGCTTCATCCAATAAAACATCTCAATATTTAAGAGGCCAGTGTGAAAATCACTTTAGAATTGAGTCTAGACCTTGGTGTTGGTGCTGAAGTACCCACCTTCCGTTTCCTCCCTTTCATTGTTCATGATGGTGCAAAAGGACAGAGAATGGCCTTTGCCTTGTCTTTTTGGAATATGAGTTAGAACTTTGACCACAAGGCAGTTAGTGTTATAACCTGTTACTCTGTCATCCAGGGGGAGAAAACAGCTATCAGTGTTCCAGCCTTTGGAGTACCAAATCACATGGCACTCTCTCTGTCCTCTCATGATCAACCAGGACGTGAGAACTGAGTACTTACAGTGTACAAACCCAGCCATCAGGTAACAGAGGCAGGAGGATCCTAAGTTTGAGGCCATCTTCAGCAACATAGTGAAAATATGTCTCATAAAATTGGCAAGAGGTGGGGACCATCCTAGAGGGAACAAGCTTTCATTTGCCTGCCCAGCCATTCTGACTCTCCCACTGAGTTTGGCTGGTTCTCACAATGCCAGCACTGTGCCACGAGGTGCTGGCCCAGCAATTCCTGCATTGCCAGTATGAGCTCACCTCTTATCTACCTCATTAGTAGGAACTCGTGGGAGGTTGATAGCCTCCTCTGAGCCTCGGAGTGGGCGAAAGGGTCTCAAACAAACTCAAACAGGAAAAATGGGAGTCAAATTTTGAAGCAGCAGAAATCTCTTACTTAGGCTTATTTTTAAAATACACTGAAGAAAGATAAGGAACTCAAGTGGTTGCTAAATATACCCAGCATGCTCGGGGCTGAGATCTGTGGGGCTATGTGCAGCTGGACAAACAGAATGACTATTTCTGTAGGGCCTGGAGTGTGTGATGTGTCGGGTCTGATGATCCCTTACTATTTAAAGACCACTGAAGGGTTATTCTATCCAAAGTCCAGAATAGATGTTTCTCCTCAAGTGAAAATTATTTTTAAATGTTTGAGTGGATTTGGATTAAAATTTATCTATCCCAAAAGTTATCTTTGCAGTTGGGTTAAGAGCCCAAGAGACAGGCTGACATTAGAGGAAAATGGATATAATTTGTAACATGAATTTCAAATGATCTTATTAATAAAAACATGGGAGCCCAATATTTGGGTGAATGCTGAAAGGTTAGAGAGACAGAATACAAGCCACAGCTAACCTCGCCTCTCCAAATTCTCAGCTGATCCTGTTTCCTCAAATTGGAAGCCTCTGAGTCCTCATCCAGAATGAATCTCAGCTGAATTGCTGTTAAAAGTCTAAAAGCTTAACCAGATTCTAGTTCCTGGTCTTCATGCCTTATATACCTTTCTGCTTCCTGCCATCACTTCCTAGGATTAAAGGCATGTGTCACCATGCCTGGTTGTTTCCAGTGTGGCTTTGAACCCACAGAGATCTGGATGGATCTCTGCCTCCAGAAGGCTAGGATCAAAGGTGTGTGTGCCACCATTTTCTGGCCTCTGTGTCTATCTAGTGGCTGTTCTGTTCTCTGACCCCAGATAAATTTATTAGGATGCACAATATGTTGGGGGACACAATATATCACCACAATAATTCATAGAGCTATAAGAGATGTTGATTTTCCTATCCTTTAAAAAGTGTGTGTGTGTGTGTGTGTGTGTGTGTGTGTGTGTGTGTGTGTGTGTGTGTGTTCCTGCGTGTGCCCTGGTGCAAGTGTGGAGGTCTGAGGATAACCTTGGATGCTGGTCTCCACCTTCCACCTTGTCTGAGACAGAATCTTCTGTTCAGTAGTGTGAACAGCTGCCCACGAGCCTTCAGGGATTCTTCTGCCTCTCGCCTCACCATAAGAACATGAGGGTTCCCAACACATGCTAGCTTTACATGGGTTCTGGGGATTTGAGTTCAGGCCCTTATGTTTGCGGCAGCAAATGCTTTTATCCACCAAGCTGCTGCCTGTCCCTTCCTTTTTGAATTAACCATTTCTGTTATAATGATAGTGAATTAAAAAAAAAAAAGGAGATAGTTGTTGAGATGAAATTGCATGCAAGGTATACTGTAGATTATTTGAAAAAAATTATATTATTTTTTTCTTTCTGGCCTAAGCTCTTATATTTAGATCAGTGTTCAAATGCACATTAGACATCATGGAACTTATTAAAATAAAAATAAAATTAAAATCTTATTAAAAAAAAAGCAATGTAGGGCTGCTGAGATGGTTCAGGTGATCCATGGTGGAAGGAGACAACTACTAAAAGTTATCCTCTTACATACACAGACATGTAATGGCAATTACGTACATGTGTGTGCATGTACACACATATATGCACACACACCACCACCACCACCATCACCCGATGTGTTTCACAGCGCATGGTGGCATATTTCCTGTAATCCTAGCCTGGGGATTGTGAGGCAGTTTGAGGACAGTCAGAATACATGACAAAGCCAAACAAAATCAGTTTATTTCAGTATTCATTAGCAAGCTTTGTATAACACAGGTATTTTTGTCTCATCACACGTCACTTTTCCTTCCTTACTTCCTTCCTCCCCTCCCTCCTCACCCTCCCTTCCCTCCCTCCCCCTTCCTCCCCTCCCTCACTCCTTCCCTTTTTCTTCCTTCCTTCTTTTTTCCTTCCTTCCTTCCTTCCTTCCTTCCTTCCTTCCTTCCTTCCTTCCTTCCTTCCTTCCTTCCTTCCTTCCTCATTTCCGACCTTTCCTTTCTTTCTTTGGTCTCAAACTCCGTAAGTAGTCAAGGATGGCCAGAAACTTCCAATGCATTTGCCCCCACTCAAAGGTGGGGATTGTAGCCATGTGCCACTCTGCAGGGTTTATGCAGTGCTGGGCCTCGAACCCAGGGCTTCCTGTGTGCGCTACACGCACACTCTACCAGATGAGCTCTACCCACAGCTCCATGTCTCTCTCTTCTCTTCTGTCTTACAGCATCAGTGAACTGTGACTGGCAGGCCCAGTGTGGACTGCTGTCCCTTCAGGTGAATGAAGCTCTGCACATGCGTTTTTATTTGGAGTTTCTCTTGCCTGTTTGATCAAGCGCTGTCTACTCCTGCTGTGAGGCTAGAGCAGTGAAATCGTGAGATCGAGACATCTCTAAAGAGGTGCTAAAGGCCTGGGCTTTGTACATGCACTTTAACACAATGGGGCTGTGCTCTCTTGTAATCATGCAAGGTCTGTGTTTGCTTTTGACTTATTCTGGTGAAGTTAAACAGCCTTGACAGACACCAGATGGCCCATAAGCTTAACGTACTTATTATCAGGGTCTTTTCAGAAGAAGTTTGCTGAGCCTTGCTTGATATCTTTACTTTGTATATCATCAAGATTTATATCACCTTTGCTTGTAACCATGATCCCCACGTTCACTGTCTTGTTATATTTCAATGCTGGCCACTAACCTTCTTTCCTGTAATTCCTCTAGTGAGGAGTCCTGCATTTTTATCCCTTCCTATATCTCACCAGGTAGTTTCTTCAATACAAGTTTATAAGGCCAAGTCTCCTTTATTTATATTCAAAGGTGACTCTTGAACACAAATCCACTCTGCTGCGTCTTGGATGGCTGTTCCGGCTTCCCGAAAGAGCAACACAGATCACAGTCTCACCGAAATGTGTGAGCTCTGGATGCGATCTAAGATTTTCACGTAATCACATGAAAAGAATGATGAGAAATAGGTAAGTGGACTTCACTGATTTGTTTAATCCATTTAATAGTCCAACATGGAATCAACACAAACTTTTATTGAGATTTCTTTTTTCACTCTCTCTTTTCCTCTTTGGTGTGTGGGTGTGTGCCCATGCTTGCATGGGTACATATGTGAGGATGTATGAGAAAGCTTGCATGTGTGTGAATGTGTGTAGAGGCCAAAACTGAGCCGCCCCCGCCCTCCACAGTGTTATGTTAAAACCGTTGGTCTTATTTGTCAGACTTAGGTGGTTGCTATTCTATCACTCAAAGCTTTAATGAAACGTTTCCTTTATTGTTCGCTGTCTTCTCCCCTAGCTTGACCCCCTTTAAGATTTATATGATAGTTGCTTTTCCTATCTTCCCACAGTTTCTTTTCACTGTTACTACATTTATTTACTTTAAAGTCTCATTGGCTATCATTGGTGGCCATGGGTTTTTGCTCTTCCACCCATCAGAGGGTTTTTTTGTTTGTTTTCGTGGGGTGGTTTTAAGACAGGGTCTCGTGTAGTCCAGGCTGAACTCAAACTCTGTATGGCGCTGAGGATGACCTTAACCTCTTCAGCCTCCTGATCCCACTTTCCTCCAAGTGCTGGAACCACAGGCCTGAACCACCATGCCTACCTAGTGTTTGTTTTCTTTTTTCCATTTAGTTGTGTGTGTGGTGTGTGCATGTGTGTACACAGGCCTGTTTGTGTGTGTGAGCAAGCCAAAGACTTTACAATTTTTTTTTTTGAGACAGAGTCTCTTGTTGGATGTGGAGCTCAGTGATTAGGCAAATCCAACTGACTGGCAAACGGCCAGATCATCCTATCACTCCTCTTTCCTCCCACAGGCTGGGATCACAGGTTTATGCTGCCATTCCAGACCTTTTATGTAGGTGCAGGAGATCTGAACTCATAGCCAAATACTTGTACAGCAAACATTTTACCTTCTGATGCATCTCCCAGGCCAGTGTGTGCTTCCTGATCCCACTGATCTTTAGGAGAACCTCTCTGAGGGCAGCAGTGAGGTTTGAGACTTCATCCCCATCTTCTGGGAACCTTGATGATCTGTATGGTTTCCTGACTTGATTATGGAACAAATAAAAGTATTTAAGCAGCATCCATATAGAGTTTCTCATCATCAGTCAGATCTGGACCAGACTCGGTGTTTAGCTTCACTGTGGTGTGTCACCCACCATTACCATCATGAGCAAATTCTGCACTTTGCATGGTGTCCTGAGCAAGGGCAAGTGTGTGCATCCACATGCATGGGGTGTAGCTATAGTTTTCCTGCCTTGCCCACAATCAGGACAAATCTTTGTCACCCACCAGTCCCACAGCTGCTCAGACCCAACCAAGTAACACAGAGACTTATATTGTTTACAGACTGTATGGCCGTGGCAGGCTTCTTGCTAACTGTTCTTTTATCTTAAATTAACCCATCTTTATAAATCTATACCTTGTCACGTGGCTGGTGGCTTACCGGTGTCTTTATATGTTGTTTGTCCTGGCGGTGGCTGCAGTGTCTCTCTTTTTTCCTGTTTCCCCAATTTTCCTCTCTCCTTGTCCCACCTATACTTCCTGTCTCGTCACTGGCCAATCAGTGTTTTATTTATTGACCAATCAGAGCAATTTGACATACAGACCATCCCACAGCAATGGGGTGTGAGGATGGGATGGGATTGGGCTCTGCTTTTACATTGAGGTTTTCTTGAATGGATTGTTCTCCCCAGTTGAGGCATATTCCATCTCGAAACTTTCCTTTACCATCACTACTGCACCCATAAACACATTGAGAACTTTAATTCTTTGAGAGATTCAGCTGTATTTTTTGCATCTCCTATTTTTCCTTATTGGTTTGTATAAGCAGTAAGGACTGACTAGATCTCAAGTTGAAGCCTATGGAAATATCACTTTCCATGACCCAATCAGGCATTAACCATAAACAGTCATGCCTGTGCCATCTTTTTTTTTAAACAAAATGTATTTTATGTGTATGGGTATTTTGTCTGCATGTACGTATGTGCACCACATGAGTGTAGTACCTCATGGGGCCAGAAGAGGGCATTGAATCCCCTGGAACTGGAGTTCCAGACAGTTGTGAGCCACCAAGTGGATGCTGGGATCTGAACGTGCTCTTGACCACTGAGGCATCTCTCGATCCCCTGCCTGTAGGTATGGTATCATTTGCTTTACAGTGAGCTCCTTTTACACTTTCTGAAGGATGCCCCATGTTCCTAGCAGAGTGACAAGATGTATTTCCTAGAAACATGGGGACTTTCTAGGGCACAAGATTCCCACATTATCGTGACCCTCTCGCACATGATTTGGTGGTGCAACCCACTATCAGAGCCTTGTGGTTTCTTTAGTTTCTGTTGCTGCTCTGGTTGTTTTTCCTTTTTTTTTTTTTTTTTTTAAATCAGTGACATCTCTACAGGTCTTCTTCTTCTTCTTCTTCTTCTTCTTCTTCTTCTTCTTCTCCCTTTCCATAGAAGTGTTTTAACAATACCAAGGAACTCCTGACAGTCTTTATTATTGTGTTGTTCTAGGTGAATCTTAAAGTTCTGAATAAGAGAGAGATGTGTGGAATGCTCTTGGTACAGATGCTGTATTGGTATCTTGATGAACATGAAGGGGTAAGTCAAGTGTTTGTTACCCTGGAAGGGGATGTCTCCAGGCATTGTAGAGTTCTTTGCTCTTGGACTTAAACAGAAAATTTACATCAGTGATGCAAACAAAAAGTAAAAGCTACTTTTATCAAATTTTAAAAATGAATAATATAATAAGCTGGAGGTTAAAGATGAAAGGGTCTAAATCATCTCACCACAATGGACATCTAGTTATGAAATTATTTGAAATATATTGGTTTCCATCTACTTCTAAAGAACAATGCTCAATAATAAGATGTAAGATCTTCAAAACTTCAACTGTAGCTCTTGTGAAATCAGAAATTGATATGAATAGATCAATTAACTATGTATCTGCTGTGGAAACAAAATACCACATGATTCCTCCCCCCAAAACCACTACAGTTTTATATAGTAAATATTGCCAAGAAGAGTTGAGTTCTGAGTTCTAGATATATTTGTTATATGACTCTTTGTAACTATAACTTCTAGCTCAGTGTATTACATGTCAAAGATTCTTAATTTTTGTTGATTGAATAACAACTGTAATTATCAGAACATAAAAGATGTCACAATTTAAAGGGCAGTTTCAAATATAGAGTGTGTAGAAATTAAGATAACTCAACAGGGGGTCAGCCAACCATATTCTAGGGAGATGAATTTGATGGAGGAGTCAGGAAGAGAAGGTGAACAAGATGGGGATAATTGTTTGGGCCCAGACAGTTTCATCCTGTCTCAAAAGATGAATCTGCTGGATGTCAGAAGGAGGCAGCTTTAAACTCAACATTAAGAGCTTTCTAGAATTAACAGAGATGGTAATGGGAACTGTTAGAGGGCCATTCACTAGGCACACTGTAGAGGGAATTCCTGTCCATGTATGTGTGGGTGGCAGTTTTGAAGGACAACTGTTCCAACTCAAAGGCCAAGTAAAAATAGTTATTTTAGGGGCTGGAGAGATCTCAGTGATTAAGAGCATGTACTGCCCTTGCAGAGGACCTGAGTTCAGTTCCCAGCACTCATAAGAGGCAGCTCACAACTGCCTGTACCTTCAGCACTAGGGGATCCAACATTTTTTTCTGGTTTTCATGGGCACCTGCACTCTCAAATATATATGCAATTAAAAATAAAAAAGCAGAGTTACTACATTTTTGGAAAACAAATAGAGAACATGTGGGATATATGTACTTTTCCATCACTGACAATATTGCCGTAAAAGACCTTCAATCAACTCCGCTAAGCAACACTTTTTGAAAATAAATTTCTGTCTTATTGCATTCAACTTTTCACAAGGTAGGAATTACTAGATATTTGCATTATTAATACCCATTATTTTGTCAGATTTAGGTATTTCTCTTTCTGTATATAAGCCCTTAGATATTTTCGTCTGAATCTAAGCAGTAATTCTATAGCACTCTCTCATATTAGGCTTATGATGGTGATTTCAGTGATTTGCAAAGGCACTAAAACATTACTATTTCTATGTATTCCACAGTTTTCATTCCATATTTAAGTGAACACCAAAGACTAAAGTTCTTTAAATGTTAGCTATTTATTTTATTGTGTCCCAAATACTTCAGTAATGAAAGGTTTAAGAAGTTCAAGTACAGCCAATGACGTGCCCTCAAGTAGTTGAATGTCATTCTTCAGCAGTTGACTACTCTGTGTTTGCTAGCATGCTCCTAATGTCATTTTGTCTCCATTTCCTGGATCCTGGGTTTCCTGCTTGTATTCTATGTCTCTGGTTTCTCAATACTGCCTCTCCATTCTTTTCGTCTTAATGTGGCACCACCCAATGATAATCTGTCTGTAGGATTCACTGCCAGCATGTCTCGTCTGCCTCCACGCTTGTGTAGAAAAGCCCATGCTTCCCCCAGCCAGCCCTGCCAACCAGTCCCAGCCCTTTGTCACAGCTCTCTACTGGAACAGGTCTGGCAGAGCCTGGAGATCTTCTCAGCTGCCTTCAGTGGGACACTGACTCCCGGCCACTGGAGTTCAGCATAGGCTGCCATCTTCTCTCACCATCCTTGGGAGTCCAATTCTCTCCCAGGCTCCCCAGCTCCTGTGCCCTTGGCTTTAACTGTCAGAGTTTATTCCCTTATTGTGCTAGAAAATAGAAGTCTAAGATCAAGCTGTCCGCAGAGTTGATTTCTGTCCGAGGCCTCTTTCCCTGGCTCGTAAATGGTTGTCTTTCTTCTGTGTGTATTCTAATCTCTTTATGAGGCTGTCAGTAAGATTGGATGAGGGCTCGCCCTCATAATTCCATTCTATCTCAATTACCTGCAAAAGCCTTGTTTTCAAACACTGTAACATTCTGAGGTGGGGGGTCAGTGGGAGTTTCTATGAGGGCTGGGGAGGGATTGTCAGTACTTAAACATACCACCTTGAGGAACGTTGGGAGACTAGAATTCAGCCTGCCACCTGTATGTACCTGCGGGCTTTAAAACAAAACCCCAAGCCAGTAGAGTTTTAGATGCGTGTGCTCTGTTATTTTCCCATGAGGTGATCAAGAGGAACCCAGGTGTTTTTAAAACATCGCTTTTGGGGGGGTTTCATCACCGCTCCTTGCGCAGGGGGAAATGAAACTGGCCAACATGGTTTTTCTGACTCTAGTTCTTACCACGCTTCAGAGGGAGGATGATTCAGAACCACAGGCCAGACAGGACTCCCAGGTCATATGTGGGCTACACTGCCTCTGTGTGACCTGTACCACACGTGTGTGATACAAAGTTGGCTATCAAGACGCTCTTCTGATAACAAACACCCAGTTCCCAGTCTCAAGTCAACCCTAACCCCTAGTGTTTCCTCAATATGAAACACACTGGAGTATGAAGTTGCTGATCAATCTTTAGTTTTGCGTGTGTGTAGGTGTGTGTATATTCGTGTGTGTTCACATGTGTGGGTACACCTGTGTGCATGTGAAGGTACTGTTTTTCAGGTGTCACCCACCTGCTTTCCTTGAGACAGGGTTACGCCGGCCTGAAGCTGCCACGTAGCCCCAGATGCCTAGGACACCTGTCTTCACCTCCCCACCACTGGGATCACAAGCACGCACCATCACGGCTACCTTCTCCTTGGTGGCTTTGGGGGTGGGGGGGTCCAGCTCAGGTCCTCATGCGTGTTAAGCATTTTGCAGACTGAGGCTCAGCCCTACTCAAAATTTTCCTTCTTGGATTGTAATTCCTGTAAGGGTCAGATTTAAGGTTTGGAGTGGGGATGGGGAGGGGGAGGATGCAGAAAATGGAGATGAATTTGCTTCTAAAATAGGTGTAAGCTCCAGTGGCCTCCTGTGTCGGCTTCACTTTGGGCCCAGGTACCAAGCAGAAGGTGAGTGAGCAAAAGGAGTGTTTCCCCAGCAGGTGCTGAGGAACCAGTCCCCTGTGCCCCCACTCCCACCGCAAGCTCCTTTTGTGAAACCCAGATGCAGTCAGGGTGCCCGAGTAAGCCCCGCCTTCCACCCAGGAGCTCACAATACTTCCATGGTGAAGTTAAGTTGCCTTTCTGATAGTTGAAGGTGTATGTTGAGCGAGCGTGTGTGCTGGATCTTGCTGAATGTGTGCTTAAGAGTCTGGGGGAGAAAAATGAAAGCATGGCAATTAGCGAGCGTGAGGGAGAGACAGCTCCAGACATTCACGTTTCTGTGTATTTCTAAGACCCTTATGGCAATCTAGCATTTTAGAGTAGCTTCCGGCCTCCCTGCATGCATGTTAAGTGAAACCTTTACCGTTTTTTTCCCATACAAGAACTTAATTTAGCTGCACCCACCTCATGGAGTTCTCTGTTTTTATTATTTGTCAGTGTTTTTGTTAGGCGCCTCCCTCTTCTTCCTTCCTCTGGGGCCCCTTCCGCTCTGCTCTCCTGCCTTCCCTACCACAGCCTGCGTGGGCTGTTGTGTATCCTACTTACATTTATGAAACTTTATTTTTTATTTTTCAGGGAGGGCCCTCTCCCCTGGCAGTGATGACTGACCATCTGAAGTCTCAATGGCTTGCAGATCACATGGCTGAGTCTGGAGATATCTCATGGTTTACCTCCTGCCTCCTCACCCCAACACACATAGCTGGTCTCTATGGATGCTATATTCTACTTCTAATCTTTCTGGGGACTCTGAGCAGAGGAGTCGGGGGTCTCCCGCTGACTGGCTGATGATGTCAAGTGTTTCTTATCCTCCGTGAGATCTTCCTTTTGGAGTCACGGCTTTCACACCTGCTGACCTGAGCTTGATGCACAGGATCCTGCAAATCCTTCTTTTTTTTTTTTTTTTTTTTTTTTTTTGAGAAAAGGCAAGTACACAGAGAGACTAACAAATGTCTCTCACCCCGGCCAGCCATTGACCCCCATCCCTGTGTCCCCGTAGGCTGGCTGGCTGTGTGGCCTTGGGTGGTTTGCTTGTGTCTCTGGGCTGTTTTCGTCTGTTCAAGAAGGGGGATTGGCCAGCCAGGAGCACCAGTGTTCTTTCCAGTTCGTGGCTGTTTGGTGGCCAGACATTCGCGCCGAGTAATCAACGCTTTTTGTGCCCCATCGGGCTGCGCTTGCCAGGGAGATCTTTTGAGTCATCCTTTTCTCAGACTCTCTGAGAGCCAGAGCAAAATCTGTCCCTGCCAGCTGGTCTAGCCAAGAGTGAATCCTCCTTTTGTGAATCTTGTGGACGAACAATGGCCTCCAGAGGCAGAGAGAACTGCGTCTGACTGTGTAATTCAGAGCCTTGCTGGCTGGCCATGGGAGACCTACACCCCACCATCAAAGCTCAGCTTGCTAAGAGATCTGCTTGAGGTCTGCTTTCCACTCTGACTGTCCTTTCTGGATTAGTCAGCAGCCAGCGTTCGAGGAACAAATCGGCGCCTCTGCTCCGCTCGGCTCCTTACTCTCTACAGGTCCTAGCGCGCCCGAGACCATCAGTCCTCGCCGAGCTCGCGGGGATGTCCAGGTGGTTAGGACTTTGGTTGTTGTTCTTGGCTTTCCTAGATATTTTTAAGCGCTTTTAATTGATTTAAAAAAAAAAAAAAACATGCTAACTTGGAGTTTTTAAAGCTTCTGTAACTACAGCCCAAGGCCACTGGCTTAGCAGTAGACTTGTCAAAGAGCCCATAAATAAACACACTGAAAGGAAGGGGCGGGGCCGTGACAGCAGTTACAGAACTTGGAAGCAAAGGAAGCACTTTGTGTTCAGGACCTTTCAGGGGCGTGTGTGTGTGTGTGTGTGTGTGTGTGTGTGTGTGTGTGTGTGTGTGTGTGTGTGTGTGTGTGTTCATTCACTGGATTCCTAGAATGGAGGAAAGGTTAATTCACCATATCTTCTGAGAAATATATTGTGGTCGAAGGAACACAAACCTGTGCTGGTCCCCATTCATTCAAGGCTGGTCCTTTTCTAGGTGACACCTACACTCCCAGAACAGGTAACCTCTCAGATAACTATAGCTTACTATATACAATCTCAGCTTTTCTTTTCTTTTTTTCTTTCTTTCCTTTTTTTTTTTTTTTTTTTTTTTTTTTTTTTTTTTTTGGTTTTCAAGACAGGGTTTCTCTGTGTAGCTTTGTGCCTTTCCTGGATCTTGATCTGTAGACCAGGCCTCACAGAGATCTGCCTGCCTCTGCCTCCTGAGTGCTGGGATTAAAGGCGTGCACCACCACTGCCCAGTGCATCTCAGCTTTTCTAGGACAGCAAAATCTTCTTTTACCCCCTAACGACTTGTGATTAGATGACCTGAGCTTTGAATCAAGCTTATTTAATTTTCTTTAGCTTCTTTAGTCATGAAATCCAAATCCCTTGTGGAATGGGTGTCTCTGGGGGTGGAAGTATTCGTCAGTCATAGCTGCAGCGACAGTCTCCAGAGCCCCAGGACTCACTGGCCATGGCAGTGTTGTTGCAACCCTCCTTTGCTTCCAGGAACCCTCATGTGGGTAGCACATATTAGGGCGCGCTATTATTATTATTACATTATTATTTTGTGAAAGAGAAGAAAACATCGAACTGGCTGAAAAATTGTGGTGCTTCAAAATGTTTATGTGGAACAGGTCCTCCATTATCTTTGCTTATATAACGTTAACTCAGAAAAGCCCTACAGTTGAGTCTGACGATGTGGCAGAGAAATAGAGTCCGCCTGTGGAAAGGCACTGCGAGTCTCCCAGAAATGGTTTGTGATGTATACTGGGAAAAAGCCAACACGGAGGAATGGTGTTACCATCCGCCCGATGTGTTAGACAAGCACCTTCACGAGGAAGGCGCGGCTCTGGATGGCAGCCTCTGGACCGTAAATCTGCCTTTCCTGTCCTAGGGTGCTTGTCATACTGAGAAGCCAGGGAGGAATAGCTCTTGAGTTTTCATGTTTGGGAAGGTCTGCTGGCAGAGTCTCTCTAGGAGATAAGGTCTGGCTTGGTACTTGGTAATTCCCCCCTAAGACCCTGTTAGTCCTGCCCTTGACTAGCGCCCCCATGTTCATAAGTTCCTCTCCAGTCTGTTTGTGTTCATCTTTTGATTGCTTTAGATGGCATTGGCATTCAAATGCCTGCGTTGTTCATCTTTAGATTACTTCTGAGGTAGTGCTTTTGCAGATGCAAAAGTGCTGTGGTTTGGAGCCTGGCCAGAAAACACAGGAATGGGCACAAGCAGAGACCTGGGCTTCTTGGCCCTAACATAGGTCCGGGAAGTGAAAGGCTGAAAGCCAGAAGTAAGAGTAGGTGCCCTGATTCAGGGTTTCTTCAGTTAGTGTTCGCTACATGGGACTGTTCTTTCAAATCTGTCTTGCTGTTTATCAATGAATCTTTTAAAAAATATTTTATTCTAGTATTTTTAGTTATGTGAGTGATATAGGTGTGTGCACGTGAGGGGAGGTGCCTGCCGAGGCTAGACACATTGAATGCCCTGGAGCTGGAGTTACAGGCAGTTGTGAGCTTCCTAATATGGAGTTTGTAGGGAAACAAACTCAGGTCTTCTACAAGAGCAATAGGCAGTTTTGACCACTGAGTTTTCTTTTCTGCCTCTCAGCGAGTCTTTTTTATGTAAAAGAAAGCCTAGATAATGAAATCTAAAATTTTTCTTTGAATTATAGAAGATGATTGTTTTCTTACCCATGACAGCGAATTCACAAAACAACCTAAAAATAGAAGGTAAATCTGATTTTGCTGTTGAATAATCAGAGAATGTCCTTCTTTTTCCAGAAGTCAAGGCAACTTTCAATATATATTAAAAAGCTGCTAATGAAACAAAACCAACCCTCCCATAATTATTTGTTGTGTTGACTCTTTTGTAAGACAATAAATATTATGCCACATATTGCTGTGGGATGTTCTGTATGTCAAATGTGTTGCTCTGATTGGTTAATAAATAAAACGCTGATTGGCCAGTAGCCAGGCAGGAAGTATAGGTGGGACAAGCAGAGAAGAGAATTGGGAGAAGTGGAAGGTTGAGGCAAAGAGACTCTGCTAGCTGCGGCCATGAAAAGTGAGATGTAAGGTACCGGTAAGCCACGAGCCACATGGCAACTTATAGATGAATAGAAATGGGTTAATTTAAGATATAAGAACAGGATAACAAAAAGCCTGCTGCGGCCACACAGTTTGTAAATAATATAAGCGTCTGTGTGTTTATTTTATAAGTGGGCTGTCCAACTGTCGGGGCTTGGCGGGACCCAGAGAGGAAACTCCAGCTACAACATATGCCATTGACAATGTTTTACCGTTCACACCGCCATATTTATAGGTACTGAAGCCTCTGGTCACTAAAAACAGTCGCACAGAGCATCTCCTAAGCCCTTCCCTTCCAGCATCAGCTCCATATTCACCAATTTTCTTGTCTGATCCTCTGCTGGAGTTTGAGATTTGGAAGACTTTGGGATCCCAGCTGCTTTCTGTACCCCTTTCCACAGTCGGCATAATGCTTCAAATTTATATTGAATGCAATGAGTGACCAGAAAATGAGTAAAATATTCAATCTTATTCAGGAAAACAGCATCAAATACAGGGCAGCCAATGGGAAAGAGAATGCCTGCACCAGAGTCCCATGCACCTTTTTTGACAGCCCAGGCTTCTGTGAGGAGATTCCTGCAACCCCAGTGCCTGAATTAGGGCTCTGGCTTTTGCTGTTCTCTTCATATTCAATCAATGACAATATCATGTTTCCCTACTTCATTCTTGGTGCGAACCTATCTTCAGAAACAATGGCTAAAATATTAAGCAGAATGATAGACAGAAATGAAGCTGAGTCCACAGCTTACACTGCTGTGTATGACATCATCCCTCAGGCCTGGCCCCATGCTTGGGTTTCTGTAGATGTTCTCCATTGTCTAGTGTGGACCCAGGTCTATCTACAGAGAGCTGTCATTTGTGCCACGCCACTCATCTGGTCAGCAATGAGCTCAGAGGACAACAATGGCTCCTTGATTCATGGCCCATGCATTAAGAAGAGGTTATTACTGTGTAACAATTCTAGTTTATACAGTGGAAAGATTGATCGAGCTTAAGTTTCTCTTAAGAGACAGTGAGCAGCCTTTACCAGTATGGTTAGGTTGGCCTTTTACAGTCAAGCTGATAGGTTTTCTGCCCATGTTTTTGGTAATACCTCTTCTACCATCCACACATCCTCGTCCTCGTCCTCGTCCTCCTCATCCTCATCCTCCTCATCTTCGTTGTTGTCGTTGTCCTCCTCCTCTTTCTCCTCCTCATTTGCAGCTTTTGTTCCATTTCCTCCCCTATCCTCCAGCTTGGGCTTTTCCAAAAAGTGTGCCAGGCAAGTGGCGGCACCACCTCTAATTGCGGAGCAGATGTTTATTGGTTTCTTAGAAACCTAGGGCTTGCTGGTCTGTCTCAGCTTAATTCTCAATATTTCTTACTTTTCCATGAATCACTTGTGTCTCTTAATGCCCCACTTCAACAATGAAAGGAGTCATCTTTTACAACATAAATATGAATCGACAATGACGTACATAAGATGAGTATGCTTCTCTGAGAGGCCCTAGCTCACATATGCAATTATGATGTATATGTATTTGTTGATGCTTTTACGATCATTTCAAAACCATGGATGCCAAGCACGGTTGCAAAGGAAGAATGAAGTAAGTTTAAAGTGTTGTAATTTCATCAGCGACATCTAAAATCATGAGTTGTGGCTCTCGGTCAAAATTTGCCGTGTTTCCTTAGACAAACAGAAGGCAATGACTTCTCAAGATAATTATTTGAGATGTCTTTGTTAAGCTGACATCTTTGATAATTCCCAGATAAGTTACATGGCCAGCGAGAGTCTCATTATGTAACCTGTCCTTGAGCAAGAGACCTGGGGAATTTGCTTCATCAGTCATGCTCAGATGAATTACCAATTGTTTGCCTAGCCAGATCAAGTTAATCATCTTCCCATGTATGACAGCATTCATATAAAAACATTCATCCAGTGCTTTTTACATGCCAAATACATTTCCAAGTGCTGGGAGTGCCACTGGATGAACAATTCCGACATGTACCTTTGCCCAGAGGGGACTTAACATGCTGACATTAGGTATCAGAACAACCCACTTGAAAGCTTGGCGGTTCTTACAAGTTAAATCGTTCAGAATTATCAGGTGTAGGTTTGCATGTATGAATGACTCTTTTGAAAGGGCTTAGGCCATTGTGTCAGCCAGCTCACACTGTAAATGATGGCATTTCTTAATAGTTTTCTGTTTGTTTGTTTGTTTTTCTTGTCTTTCCTATTCCTTTAGACACCTGCAAAGTCATGGGACAGGACACACTTTCTTTAAAACAATGTGTTGGTTACAACATGACATAATATGGGCAATATGCTTTCAAGTGAAGTGGATTGGCTCTAGTCTTAAAATAATGACTTGATTGGGGTGTTGATTCTATAATCATCAATGCTTACAACAGTGCTTTGCATAAATATGTAGGAAAAATTGCAAAGTGTGCTTTAGTATAATTCTAGAGGTTGTTAGAAATCATGTCCCAATTTCTAGCCAAGACTCACTTAATGAGTTTTGCATGAAACTCAAGTCAGCAATTCCAATAACATTTTTAAAACTCCAAACATTCTAACACAATGAAATGCGAACTGATGAACTGATTTCACACTTTCCTGATGAGGAATGATGAGAAGAAAATATTAAGTGTTTGTTTTCAGTAATGAAAACTCTGTGTGTACAGCAAAAGCACTGCAATTCACGAAACATGGCCATCGCTGTGTTTGATGAGCTAAGGTGTCGCAAGCAGCACTGGCTGCCATGTGACAGAGTTTGCATAGCAAAGTGCATTTGCTGGTTAAGAACCCGGGCTGCAGTGAAGTCACGAAGGTCGGGAGATCCACAACGCAGCGTGAGCAAGTGTCACGGAGTTCTTTCCGCACTTCATTTTAAGTCCTCTTTCGGTTATTACTGCACAGGAGCATGTGGTAGAGGGTGCTGTTTCGATGTACACTTATTCAGGCCAGAGAAATGGTTGCTTTCCTAGTCACATGATTAAGATAGCAATGGTGTGTTTACACTCCCCAAGGGTAGTTGGGAAACACATGAAACAAAAACTCAGGCAGCTAAGTTTCGGATCTGCTGACGGCTGTGGTCAATTTTCCTGTCCAAATGCTCATCTCAGCAACCAAGTCCCCAGACCTTCACCAGAGAGACAGGAAGTGATGACAGAGCTGGGCAAGCCCAGACCCCACATGCACCTCCTTCTCTGTAATTTTGGATCCTTCTGGAAACTGGACCATCAGCTCTAATTACTTATGCTGGGAATCTTGTGCACACTAGGCCACATTTCTCAACAGCTTGCCTGCGCCATGCCCCTGGAAACAGCTCCGACCTGCTCTACGGGGGCATTAATCCTGGCAGTTGGAGAGGGTGAACTCATTTTAACCATAGGTTCCTGTAAACAAATGAATGATCCACTCTCATACCCACGGTCCTGATCCAAATATGTCATGACTGCACAGTCTCTGCCTTTTGCAAGTCTACAAAGCGGCTGTGTACTTTCACCTCCCAGCAGATCTCGGTCAGATAACTTCAAGTGAACCAGCCTCTAGCCTTTTCCCTATCTCTGCAAACTCATCCACCAAAACCACAACCACCCCAACCACCATAACGTTACAACAAATTTCAGCATCTGGTGCCATTCCCAGCTGCTGCTCAGGGCCATGTACCAAACTAGAATAACAGAACTAAGCTCCCAGCATCACTACGAGTTCCTAAGTTGGGGGTTTCCCCCTCTATTGCCACACCAAACCGAGTGGGTGAGGAGGTGGACGTGTTATCACTTTCTAGATCAGAAGGCCAAGGCTTAATCAATTGCCCAAAGTTGTATTTTACATAGAACTGGCCCACGAATCCTTTGCCCTGTTCCACTACAGAGTCAGTTACACGTTAAAAACAAAAGCAAAAATGTGTGTGTATGTGTGTGTGTGTGTGTGTGTGTGTGTGTGTGTGTGTGTGTGTGTGTATCAGTGATTCTCAACCTATGGGTTGTGATCACTTTGAGGGCTGAATGACCTGTTCAGAGAGATGGCCTAAGACGATCAGAAAATACAGATATTTATATTACAATTCATAAGAGTAACAAAATTTTAGTTATGAAGGAGCAATGAAATTAATTTTATCATTGGGGGTTATCACAACATGAGGAGCTGTATTAAAGGGTCACAATATTAGGAAGGTTGAGAACCAGTGATACACACACATATATAGATATATATATGTATATATACAAATATATATACATATATATGTGTTTGATCTTGAGCCTATAATTTTAGCCTGCCTTGTAGATATTAATTTACATACATTTTGTGAAGAGAATATGGCTACCTTTAAAGGTACATTAAAGTACATTATTTCATCTGAGTGATTTCACCATGAAAAGATAGAATCATGTAACTTTGATACAATTTTGAGAAATGTTCCATGAATGTGCCTAAAATTCATCTTTTCTACCTAAAGTTTCTCTTTCTCCCTGACCCCTTCAATGTGTGTGTGTGTGTGAGAGAGAGAGAGAGACAGAGACAGAGACAGAGACAGACAGAGACAGAGAGACAAAGAGACAGAGAGAAAGGGAGGGAGGGAGGGAGGGAGGGAGGGAGGGAGGGAGGGAGGGAGGGAGGGAGGGAGGGAGGGAGAGAGGAAAGAGTGACTATGTAATACAAGCTGATCTGGAACTCACTGTGTAACTCTGAGGCCAAAGCTGGCCTCAAACTACAGATCCTCTTTAGCCTCCAGGATGCAGGGTTTATAGGCACATGCCACCATTCCTAGCTTAGACCGCCTTCTCATTTGATGATTCTTGACAATTGTGCGGTTAAAAACTGAGGAAAATAACCCACAGAGCATGGTTGTATATACATTAACATACACACTAAGAACAAACCATGTATAGACTACTTTGTTAATTAAAAGTTATCCATTCATTAAAAAAAAAACTGGAGTTATGAGAGAAAAAACTCATTCTATAGACTTAGTGTAGAGGAGTATCTTGGTAATATAAAATGTAAAGCTAAAATGTCCAAATAAATGATATTCAGAGGAGAGAGGTAGACAAAAAGCCAGGTTGCAAATATAGCCTTGAACCTGCATTGATATAAGCAGATGCACAGTACTGGTCACTGGGGTCATGGGCGTGGTCCTTTGGTACTTGCAACTGAGGCCAAGGGAAGCTGAGTCCTGCTGGAAGCTCAGCTTCAGTCATGAACAGAACAGGTGTTCTTTTGGGGGTGGTGGTGAGTGAGACAGGGTTTCTCAGTGTAGCCCTGGCTCTCCTGGAAGTTGATATAGGGAGACTTCCTGGGTCTCTTTCCACTGAATTCATCAAGGCAAAGTTTCTTAATTGAACACAGAGCCAGCTTACTCTGGGGAATCCCCCGTTTCTGCCGCAGAAATCTGTGATTACAGGCAAGCCACCAAGCCTGCCTGGCATTCACGTGGGTGCTGAGGATCCAGACTCCAGTTCTTAAGTTGATGCTTATGTGACAAGCAGTTTAACCACTTCTTGGGAATTGTTTTTTTTACTTATTGAGAAATAGCACAGGAAACTATAGCCCTAGTCACAGTTTATATTTAAAGTCCATATCTTAAATTGGTTACACAAAATAAAAAAAATAAAAAAAAAGGGAAACACTTCTTCCTCTGTCTTATGGCTGGCCTCATGGAAATTCCTTAGACTTCAAAATCCTAATGAGAAAGAAGGTGAAGAAACAGTCCCAAAGCCTGTCTCAACCTTGGCTAAAAACACTGGCTTCACTACTCCCCAGGTGTAGACAGGTGCTGGTCTAGGCCCATGTCCCAATGCTACATTTCCAAAGTATTTAAGAGAAAAACTGCCCAGTGTTATCTCATGTGGCACCCAGTTGCCTTTCCCCTTGGCTATGTGGTGATTCTTGTCACACACAAGAAATAGCAAAGGGTAGAACACATATTACCACATGGTAATCCTTTTCCTGTAGAACTTTGCCTTTTGTTCAGAAGATTTTAAGTCTTCCTCTCTGTCAGCAGACAATTCCCCCAGTGAGTATATCCTATTTTATTTTTTTTATTTATGCTTAGCTACGACAGCATGGAATCTTCCTTCACACAGGAAGGGCTTAGTTCTCCACCTTCATTACGTCCCCAGGGTATTTACTTTGGATAATTTCATTTCTTCTTTCAAGAAGAAAGTTGGCTAATATTCCTTTAAAAGCCAGACAAGTGCTCTGATGTTTCTTGTAGTCACCAACGAGAAACGAAATTCGTTTCGACATGGGTTTTGTTTTGTGCAGAGCCACGTGGGCGGGAGTCAGCACTACCTCAAACAAACACTCCTTTCCCCTTTCCTGTTCCTGATTTTAGAAACCTGGGGTTCCCTCCCAAGTCTAGAAGTCATGTGATTTCCATCCATTTCTCCCTATCTGAAGGCTACAGACACAGATGTTTTTACCTAGACTATTCAGCTGGAGGCGGGACTAACATTTTATTTATCTTCATGCTTCAAGCCAAGATCTCCAGCTTTCAAATTGTTCCTGTAATCAGGTTTTTTGCTGGGTGAAAAATAACACTAAGACATCAGAATTTGTTTTTAAAAGGTGCTAGTGTGTATGTTTTTTTAAAAATACTCAGAGATGGCAGTCATTCTCTGTAGATTTTTTTTTTTTTTTTTTTAGTGAACTTAATGACAGTTGCATATCTTTTTATATTTGGTATTTTCAACTATTTTTAAACTTGCCTTCAAAATTCATTCCAGACATATTTAAGTGTTTTTTTTTTTCATGGTTGGGATTCTACATAAGAAACTGGCATCCATTTTCAAAATTTGAAAGCCTGCCTTAATAAACTTTCTTTTTCCATTATGGAAGTATCACATTCTTATTAAAGACATTTAGAAGATCCTAAGAAATGTGCCGATCACCCCAGCCATACGCAGTCTCTGCTAATGTCTGATATTTCTTTTAGGAACTATTTTATAATTTTATTATGTAAGCATTTTATCATGCCTTAAACAACACTTGTGTTTTCCATAGTATTATTACATCTCTGCTAAACATTAAAAATTGTGCCAAATAACCCTTTAAGTTATTTTTGTCATTTTAATACTGAATGAAAATATGACATGTCCTATGCTCCGCTCTTCTCAGCCATCCTCCCCACCCTCCCATCATCCCCTAGAGATAATCCCTTTCAAAAATCTCTGCTACCCTACCCGAAATTTCCAGCACCTAAATTATGTTCTTATACAATATAATGTTTACTGCATGCTGCATTTCCACGTACATATCCACACTTGCTATGAATCACTTACATTCATAAATGTAAGTAAAATGCCCGAACAGTCTCTTTATCACACTGGTCCATATATGTATACACACAAACGTTTCAGTGGCTCAGTCATGTTCTTTTGTATCATGGCTCCCTGCTGTGAACACATAAGTTACTTCTGTAACTGTAAAATACAGTCACTGAGGTCTGCCAACTCTTCGATGCCTTGGCGTGAATAAGAACTGCCACTTTCTTTCTGGGATGGATGGGTTTCTCGAGTCACTTCTCACCCCCACTCTGCCCCCTTCTCCAGCTCACCTGTGTCTGGCAGGCGATTTACATCGGGACCACATCCATGGCTACCTCTCTGGCAGCTGTGGATTGCATTTACCCAGTGGGAGCAGGTGTAGGAAATGGGAAGGAGAAACCTAGGAAATTGGTACATTTCCTCCCTAGGCTGACTTCACATCTGCGCATTAAGAGCTAGCTCCCTCCTGTAAGCTTTTCATCTTGCTGTCTTGCTCCTACCTGCCCGCTGTGCTTCCTCCCTTGCCTGTCTAGTCCTAGATCTCTGCGTTTTGACCTCCTCTAACTTGTCTGCACCATCCTCTGCCTTTGTACGCCACCAGTTAACCAAGCTGTGTGAGTCTGTCATCACGTCTTGCATAGGCTCTGTACTGATACTTCATCCTGACAGCGTCCCACACCAGAATGCTTAGCTTGGTGCTTGGAGCTTGTACTGCGGTTCAACAATCCCTCCCCTGCATGCACAACACACCAGTTTCCTGTGACCTTGCCAGGATATCTGAGCAAGATACAACCTGGTTAAGACGTAGTAGCCTCGACCATAACCAAAATGAAACACATGTGTGTAACCTTTGTGTGCCTGGGTGAATTTCAGAGGGTAACAGCTGGAGTTATTGGGTCAAAGATTATACACTTATTTAAAAAAAATTTTTGCATGTGTCTATGTGTGTGGTATGCTGTGTAGTCTGTATATATGTAGGCGCATGCATGTGTATGGTGTATGTGCACATGTGTTCCTGTGCATATGGAAGCCTGAGGCTGACATGGGGACTCTTCCTTGACTTGTCTCTATCTTGTTCACTGAGACAGAACCTCTCTGTTGAACCCAGAGCTTACCGTTTTTGCCTTGTTTAGTCATCCCGATTGCTTTGGAGGGTTCTTGTTTCCACACTGTGAACTCTGGAATTACAGGTAAGCCATCACAATCACCCAGCACTGGCATGGATGCTGGAGATCACACTTTCTTATTTTATTTTATTTTTATTGTATGTGTATGGATGTGCCTTAGTTAGGGTTTCCATTGCTGGGAGAGATACCGTGACCTCAGCGCCTCTTATAAAGGAAAAATTTTAATGGGGTGGCTTACGTTTTCAGTGGTTTAGTCCACTATCATCATGAGATCTGCTGGTCATCCTCCAACTCAAGAACTGGAGTTACAGATGTGTACTACCATGCCCAACATTCATGTAGGTGCTGAGGATCATCATGTTTGTTCAACGGGTACTTTACCAACGGAGCCTTCTCTTCACCTCCTGAAGTATTTTAAAACAGGCCAAGTGATATTAACTGTGTCTTTCATGGTTTCTTGGTTTGTGTCAGCATGAAGGCCAATCTCATTCCACCAGCCCACTGGTGTCCGTGCCTTTGCGAAATCTTGCTCTGATTGTGGGTTGGACCTAGTGACTTGATTCGGACTGTGAGAACTCGCTAGCGGAATGGGAAGTCACTTCAGGAACTGGGACAACACTCTCCATACTCTTTACATATACTGCCCCTCTCCTGCACTCACTTGCTCATTCTCAGGACGCTGACTCTTTAGTGATCTTCGCACAGTCACCCGAGTGAGCGTGGAAGCAGGTTATATTCACTTCTCTTGTCACTGTGACCAAATACTCGACACAACAACTTAGAGGAGGAAGGATTTATTGGAGCTCATGGTTTGGGGTCTCGATCATGGCAGGGATGGAGTAGCCACCAGAGCGACAGTGACAGCAGGGATGTGCAGCAGCTGGTTACATCGAGCTGCAGCTGGGAGGTAGAGAGCAGAAAAGTCGGGCAATGCTTTGTACTATTATTGTAAATTTCATTTTTAACCATCTTAAAGCTGAAATGCTGGTGTTAGAGGTTTGAATTTCCTGTGGAGAGACACTTATTTAATTCTTAATGTAGAGATTCAGTGATGTGTTAATGGCTGCATACTATCCCCTCGGGGAAGGCAGCACAGCTTGAGTTTCTATGCAACCTGGTTTCTGAACACCTCTTCAATAGATTACATACGAAAGTCAATCTTTTGCTAATGATAATCCTGATGAACACATTATCTTGGTTCTTTTAACATATTCCTATTTAGTAACCCAGTTTTAACAATTGCAGTTACTTTATTTAGTATTATTATGCCCATTTTCCAGATGTGGCACCAGAGGCCGACAAAGGTTAAATAGTCTGTGAGCGCACCATTCTTTCCCTGTTCTGGGATCCTGGGCTGCGTATAATGGAGAACGCGAGCTGAGCACCCACATCCACAGCTCCTCCTTCCTGACTGTGCGCACGCTGCAAGCAGCCGCTGCCTTGCATTCCCACAACAAAGGGCTCTAACCTGTAACTGTGACCTAGAACGGGCACTTCTTCCCTTCGGTGGCTCTCATCTGAGAATTTTGTCACCGCGGCAGGAAAGAAAACTAGGGCGAATGGTAAATAACTTGTGGGAGGGAAATGCTAATCAGCCAGCTTTGCTCACTATCCACTGTCTCTATGCCTTGGATTATCTCACTGTACCAAAGGTATATACTGCTGTTATGTGTCAAATTTTTGAAAATTACAAGAAAAAAAAAAACCATGTTCTCAAAGAACAGCAACTTCACTGTCATCAATTTGCAGTTTTCCCGCTCCTGGCCCCAGGCAGCCATGATCTGTTTTTTGTCTCTGTAGTTGGGTTTTTACCAGGCATGCCATATACATTAACCACAGAATATACAGCTACTCATACCTAACTTCCTTTAGTTAGTACAATCTTTTTTGAGGTCCATCCATGTGTTCTCACGTGCCAGGAATGAATTCCCCTTATCACTGAGTAGTATTCCATTCTCTGAATCCACCAGGTTTTGCTCATGACTTGCCATTGGGGAACATTTGGATTATTTCCTGTTTGGGGAAATGTCGTAGTTACTTTTCTGTTGTTGTGGTAAAATGAACGGACAGAGTGACAGGAAGAGAAGGGTTTGTTCCGGTTCACAGTTCTGTGGTCCAGGGTGCCATGGTGGGGAGGTCAAAGAGCAGGACCCCGAGGCAGCTGGTCACATTGCGCCATAGTTGGGAAGAAAGGGGATTTGAATGCTGTGCTCAGCTCATGTTCTCCTTTTTATACCGCCCAGGTCCCGTTCCAGGGAACAGTGCTGCCCACAGCGGATGGGCCTTCACCCCTCCATTAATCTAATCCAGATAATTCCTCACAGGTATGTCTAGAATATCGGTTCTCAACCTGTGGATCATGACCCTTTTGGCAAATGTCTATCTCCAAAAGACATACCGATTCATAACAGTAGCAAAATTACAGTTATGAAGTAGCAATGAAAATAATGTTATGGTTGGGGGTCACCACAACATGAGGAAACCATGTTAAAGGGTCACAGCATTAAGAAGGTTGAGAACCACTGGTCTAGAGGCCCATCTTCTAGATGAGTCTGAATCACATCGAGTTCACAGTTGAACTTAACTGTCATGGGCTAGTATGGAACACAGAAATATTAATTTCTTTTTGGTAAATTCTTAGAGTGGAGTTCCTGTGCCTATATGAAAGTTCCTAAGAAACTGCAAAAGCATTTAGCATTTTCTCTAGCATGTTTGAGCTTCCACTTGTCTCATGTTCTCCATGAGTTATTTAAGCAATGGGTGCTGGTCTCCAAAGCAATGTCTGCTCACCTATCTTTCTCTCCACTTTGTCCTTGTCCCATCATATCCATGCACCACACTCGGACCAATAAAGGTGTCCATTTGATCCTTCAGAAGGATTGATGTTTAGGGAGAAATTCACGTTTCCTTGTGCATCTGTTACTTTTCTGTTTCTGTGACAAAATATGATGACCAAAAGCGATGTAAGCGTTTGTTTTAGTTTAACTACAGTTCCAGAGCGATAGAGTCCAACATGGTATGGGTAGTATTTGAATGAGCATAGTCCTCATAGGCTCATGTTTGAATGCTTGGTCCACACTTAGTTGAACAGTTTGGAAAGGATTGAGGTGTGGCCTTGTTGGATGAGGTGTGTTTTGGGGATGGGCTTTGAGGTTTCGAAAGTTCATACCAGGCCCAGTCTCTCTCTCTCTCTCTCTCTCTCTCTCTCTCTCTCTCTCTCTCTCTCTCTCTCTCTCTCTCTCTCTCTCCTTTCCTTCTCCCTCTCCCTGCCGCTCTGCCTGATAGCTGCACATCAGGATATAAAGCTCTCAGCTACTGCGCAGGCACCATGCCTGTCTGCTTCCTTCCATGATAATCATAGACTAGTCCTTTGAAAATGTAAGCAAGCCCCTAATTAAATGCTTTCCCCACCCTGTAAGTTGCTTTGGTCATGGTGTCTCCTCAGTAATGAAGACAGCAGGGAAGTCATGAAGGCAAGGGTAGGGGCCGGATGATCACATTTTCATTCACACACAGGAAGCAGAGAGAAAGAGAGAATAGGAAGCGAAGCAAGACTATATATCCTCAAAGTCCAACCCAAGTGAAATACTTCCTTCAGCCAGGCTCTACCACCTAAAGGTCCCATAACCTCCCCAAACAGCACCACCAACTGGGGACCAAGTGTTCAGATACACGGGCCTGTGGCATGCTGGGGGGGGGCATTTCTTTCATGTGGGCTGTGGTTCTTTCCCCATACTTGGCTGAAATTAACACTGCCCCTTGTTCCTCTGATCTTATCCACATTGTGGGACAGTTTTCTGCTGTCACCACACTTGAAAGTCTGACTATCCACTTTGCAGCGCTTGCCTATCCGGAGGTGGGGGCGGGGTATCATAGACAACTATGGATGCCAGCATGGGACATGCTATTTGGCCTGGGTATCGCTTTCTAATAGGTGCAAACTTCTTTAAACAAAGTTTAGAGCCTGTCAACCTCCTTGAAATACAAATGCTTCGTTGTCCTTTGGCTCCAATGTCTTTGATCTGCTAGCCCTTGGACTAAGAGTTATGGCTTATTTAAGACGCTATTCACCTGCATTAGGCAGGAAGGAGGTGTTTTGTTGAAGCCCAAGAAGCCCATCTGTTCTCAGTGTCTGTGGACCGTTTTCAAGGCCAGAGCTGGTACGATCCACAGTCATCGCTCTGGGGAAAAAGTGAGTGCAGTTGACTGGAGCTGCCAGATGCGGAGAAGGTGTCCAGTCACTTCTCTTGACCACTCTGGTTACAGAGAACCATACGGAATGATTTTAACAAGACAAATTATTTGGGGAACCAATCATTGTTCCCCAAGGAGCATCTGACTTAGGAGGAGTTTTAGGCCCTAAGTTAAAAATGAAGCTTACATTAGCTCATTTTGTGACCTTTAGTGAGGTATGTATTTTCCTAAATATCACTGAAAAACAGATCATAGTGCATTTATAAAATAAATAAATTTAAAATTTTAACAAATTAGCTGTACGTATTAATGGGCATGGTATGATATTTCAACATGTGCATACAGAGTGCACCAATCACATTAGGAAAATTGACATTTCTCTCTTCTCCCCCCCTTCTGTGTGTGTGTGTGTGTGTGTGCGTGCACGTGTAGGTGACAGGTGGAGTCAAAGACCCACTCTAATGATAGTCCTTGCTTCCATCTTGTTTGAGACCAAGGCCTCTCTTCCGTTGTTCACTGCTGCACCTGCCAGGAGAGCTGGCCCATGAACTCCCAGAGATTCTCCTGCCTCTGCCTTGCTGTAGGAGACTGGGATGACATGTGTTCACTACTGTGCTAGCTTCTGTGTGGGTGCTGGGGATCCTCATTTCTGCAGAGAAAAAGCCATTTCTCCAGCCCTCTTGATTTTGTTAAAGCATGTGATGGGTTATGGTGAATTGTGGTTGTCCATCTTTGGTGTAGAACATGAGAACTTATTCCTTCCGCTGAGCTGTGTCTTGGTATCCAGCATTCTGTTTCCCTCATCTTTCTGTCCCTTTCCAGCCTCCCGTGATTAACATTCTACTTTGACTTTTTAACTTTCACATATGAGAGGAAACTCGTCTCTTTCTCTCCCAGCACATATGTTTGATGGGATTCTATACCAATACACTTTGCTAATAAAAATCTTTACTAGAAGTACACTTCTTTTCTTAGAACCCCGAAAAGGATACTAAACTCAGAACCTTCTTACTTAATCGTATCTCTGAAAGACATTAGCATCCTAAGTTAAAAGGCAAGCAGATCACAACAGTCAGTTTTGAGTCATAGCTTTTTTTTTTTTTTTTTTTTTTTGGCTTCGGCTTTCATGTAAGTGTACAGACCATCTGGTTTCTTCCTGCAGATGGCAAATTGTTGCAAATGGTCTGTTGGAGAGTCTCATGTGGTGTGGTATGAACATGAAACTTTTACTTAAATAACTTCTTCCCCAACTACGCAATACTTACTTTTTTCTTTACTCTTGGATGTTTTAGGTCTTGCCAACACACTGGCCAGATTTTCTATTTCATGAGGGTATTAGCTCAGGCCTTTTTATGTACATGCAATTTTCCTGAGATTGCCCTGTCACTGACAGGTATAATTTATGTTTCCTCTCCTTAAATCTGGGTGAACTGATTATCACTGATTGATTGGCCAGAGAACCACTAAAGCGGAGCTATGTGACTTTGAAGATAAGGTTACAAAAAAAAAAAAAAAAAAGTGACACCTGTTCATCTGTTCTTAAGAGTCCTGAATGATGCGATGAGTTTAATTAGCTGAAGTTCCAGGATGTGAAAAGGCTCAAAGAACAAGGAGAAGCCATGGTGAAGCACTCTGGTCAAAAACTGAGCCCTTGAATCATCCTGTAACTGGCAGCAGGTACAGTAGTCTGAAGAAAACAAAAACAAAAATAAAACAAATAAAAAAACTCTCCATATAGTTCCAGCCTCTGCATTTCCACTCTTTCCAGCTAATGCCTCAGATACGGTGATGCAGAAGACCGTCCCGATGTGTTTGCCTTCATTCTTGGCTCAGCTGTCATTGGAGGCCGTCATTTGATGCCGCTGCATTCTGAGGTGATAAGTCACATAGCAGTGTTTAACCAGACCATCAGTCTGTTCACTTGGACATTTCAGTTTTGAAGGGCAGCTCATTTCAACCTTTCTCTCAGGCTGTGGCTCACACCATCTGCCCTCTGTGACTTGGAGGGAGGAATGGGATATTCTCTCCGTGCCTGTCATGGCTTCTTGTATCCTGTATTTCTCTGTGGTCTTGACTATAGAAGAGAACAGGGATCTTGGGCTCTACACGTGAGACTAGAGCAGGCTGAAGACCTCTTTTGGGTTTTCTGTCACACCTTCATGCCAACAATGACCAATCAGCAAGGCCTCATCTGCACCTTCCTCCTGCTACCACTGAATCTACTTAGTGATCTAGCCCAGAGACCTTCAACTTTCCATGAAATGAAAAGGGGAAAAGTATTGAAGTTAATAGGGAAAGAAGAACATCCAGGGCCGCTTCCTAAAGCTCCTAACTGTGAACCTTTTGTCCACGAAATTGTGAAGCACTTTATTCATTTTCTCTACGACACCACAATGAGCTACCTGATATAACTAACTTATAAAGAGAGAAAAAAATAATTAATTTTTTCCCATTGAGATAGACTCTCACTATCTCTCCCTAGTTGGCCTGAACCCCCAGCTTGCTCAGACAAGCCTTGGGCTTGTAAGTGATCCTCCTGCCTCTGCCTCCCAAGTGCTGGAATTATAGGTGAGTACTCCCATATCAGGCTCAAAAAATTGTTTTTAAACCACATTTCTGGATGTTCCAGCTGCTTTGGGTCTCTGCTGTAGGTACCATACTTTGGGAAGCCTTTGTGGCAGAGTAAAATGCTTGTGTCGTGAACCAAGAAACAGAGAAAGGGAAATATCACATGCCTTCAGTGACCTAAAGATCCGCCACTCCTCGGGAGGCATCAGTTCCGAGAGGCTCCACCCCCTCCTAACACCACCCGCCACATATAAACCTAAGGGGGAGATTTACTGACCACAGGGGTAGCTTTGCTGTGTCATCTCAAACTGCACAGTGTGTGATAAACATTTAGTTAAGACAGACAAGGCAGCCAGGCACGGTGGTGCTCACCTCTAACCTCAGCACTGAAAAGCTGAAGCAGGAAGAACATGACATCAAAGATAGTCTAGGCTACATAGTGAGCTAGCGGCCTGCCTAATGAGACCTTCTCTCAAAATGCCCTCTTACCAAAATATGTGGAAAAGGCATTAAATGTGCATATGTCGATATGGGAAAGAAACATGCTATCTGTCTACATGTAGGACTTGGTACTCCAGAGTTCCAGATGTCCACTGAGAATCTTGAAACATGTTTCTCAAAATAAAGAGTAACCAATGTACGCCACTTTTTTTTTTTTTTTTTGGCAGAAGGGGAAGGCTAGTGAGGACTAGGAAGCTAGGAATCAGTAAATTTTAATGCCATTGAGAAAGAAGAACAGTTTTTAAGGCTGGCAATCCATCAGAATCATCCTCCATTTAAGCAGGGATTCAAAGGATGACTGTAGCTTGTGAAGGTCATGCCGTGTACTGGGCCCCCCCTGTACTAGACTCTCTATGTCTGCTGTTTATGCCTCAGAACAAACACAGAAAACAAGTTCTAATATCTATAGCTTTCAGGACACCTGATGGGCTGAGGTAATGAATAACTTGCCCAAGTAGAGAGCCTGGGACGGCAGGGTTTGAGTGTAATTATGGAAACTTAGGTTATTCCATTATACCACCTGCTTCTTTGTTGAGGATGTGGATATGTGATTTTTAATGGATTTTCCTTTGACTGTTTTGTTCTTCGACTGTCAAGTGGATAAGTGCGTCAAAGTATTGGGGATTTTCCATAGGAAATGACCTTCATAAAATGTTTCCCTTTTTGTCATTTTTTGGGGGCATCATTTTCTTTGAAATGGCTCTTGGATCCTCACAATGCCCTTAGAAAGTGTGAGAAAGAAAATGTCATTCTTATTTTCAAGGACTTTGGACTTAAAGACTTCAGAATGTGATGTAATAGGAAGAGTGTAGACTTTGGAGCCAGACTGAGCATTTCAATCTGGCTTCCATACTAAAGAGCTCAGCACTCCAGGGACTTTCTAAACAATGGCCCCCACTGTAGCATAGAAATTATCCCCTCTCCTTCACGGATATGGTAATTCAAACAAGAAGAATATAACAGAAAGAGCCCTGTTCATAGGACATGTCCCGCGAGTGCTAGACCTTCCCCTCTGCTCCCTTCTGTAGTCATGGTTTTCTAACTTACCCTTGAGACATTTCAGTCAGATTGAGTGAGGGCCAAGTAGGGAAGGTGGGAAGAGCCAGTCCTCAGTTGGGATCGTTTGGCCATTTATCCATCGGAAGATACAGTGCAGTGATACTCACAAGTGTGAAATCCCTACATCATCAGGCTGTAGTCAGTATTTAAAATACGTTCTGGGACCGACTGGTAAAAGCCCTTGAGAAACAACTACACCAAGTTGTCCTCTGACCTCAACACAAGCGCTGCTATGCATGTGCGCGTGCGCGAAGGGAAGGGGGCATGGAAACACAGGGAACCATCCTAGGACTCGAACTCTGCTGAGCAGGCCCTCTGATCTGCTGGCCTGTGCTCGGGAAGGTGAAAATTTGCTAGTGTTGTAGAAAGAAGGTAGGTGCAGCTTCCTGGTACGTGCTCATCCGGGACTCCAGACTGAAGTTACTGGAGGCTATGCCTACATGATTCTGCCTGCTACAGACTTTGTCCCAGACACATCTCTTTATTTAATTCTAGCAAATTGCGCAATCATTTCTTGTTTGTTTTTCTTAGGATTTCCTTCCCTTTATCTTCAGCAGGAAAATCTTATCCCTTGGGATTTCCTCTGTGACATTTTTTTTTTAAATCAGTCACTACAACTTAATGAATTCTGAGGACTTCTTTGTGATCTAGCCTTTCTATTTTCATTCTTCAATCCTAGAGTTTTTTTTTTTTTTTTTTTTTTTGTTTGTTTGTTTTATACTTCTTCTCCTGGGTGTTCTGAGTAATTAAAACAAATTTGCAGTTTCTGTGTATATCGTCCTCCTAGATCTCTCCAAAGTAATTTCGAAAGTAATATAGATGTATGTGTATAATATAGTGAATAATGTATAATACATATTTATTTCACCATGTGGGTAGTATGTACCCACTGGTATTTTTGTGCATTGTACCTGAGGGTCCTAAGATAATCATCGGCCCCTTGCTGCCCCCATCACTCAGGGGGTGACTTTTCTAGAATATACAGCGGGCTGAGTCATTTATAAGGAATAGAGATGTACCTCTCACACAGGTGGAGTCTGAGAGATTCAAATTCAAGGTACTGGTGTGTGTGTGTGTGTGTGTGTGTGTGTGTGTGTGTGTGTGTGTGTGTAAAAGAGAGAGAGACTCAGAATTCTTTCCACCATAAATTATAGAGTGTAGCTGTAAGTAGCATTATTTAAGGAAATCATGAGAGTACTTTTTTCAGGGTCTTTGGGCTCAAAGATTCCAGGAAGCCAGATAGTTTCTGAGAAGCCCAGTCTCCAAATTAAGAGCTTCAGCATGAATTAGAGTTACTTAAACTGGGATTAAGCCAGGATCTGATAACCAGTGGTTCTTGGCAGAGGTAACTGACACACTGACACGTAGGTGAAGACATAAACGATATTGGATGTGTGTATGCCTGATCTTTAAAATGTATAATTTGTTACTTCGGAAAAATAGCAATACCCGAGTGGCACCTAGGCTCTGTTGTGTTTTCTTTGGCTTTGCCGCCTCTGTCTATAGGAAACAACTACTGGGAAAACAGTGATCTATGCAATACCAATTACAGGAATGAACAAGTCCAATGCCGCCCTTGCTCAGAGGCAGTGCACCCTGAGTCAGAGGGCCTGGTCTGGATTCGACTGCAAGCCAATAATTTAAAAGACTCTTTCAGCTTTCCTCATACTATATTTATAATATCAAGCCCACCAAGTAAGAAGATTACATTTTATACACATTATAACTTGTGCCAAATAGCTTTATATTCCACAGGGGTTTACACTGTCCATGGTGATTTAGGTGTGGAACACGCTTTCTAAACCGTGTGATATAGATGTTAGAATGTCATATCAGGCAGTAAAACATCCCTGTCCTTATAACAAAGATGTAATGTGGTGATATATCGTGTACCCTAATAAAATTTGCCTGAAGATCAGAGAGACAAAACAAGCCACTAGATTAAACATAAAGGCCAGGCAGTGGTGGCACACACCTTTAATCCTAGCACTCAGGAAGCAGAGATCCATCTGGATCTCTGTGAGTTCAAGGCCACACTGGGCTACATGAGATTGACTCTGTCTAGGAGAGAAACAGAGCCAGGCAGTGGTGGCACACACCTTTAATCCCAGTATTTAGGAATCACATGCCTTTAACCCTAGCAAGAAAGTTATACAAGGCTCAAGGAGACAGGAATTAAAGGCTTTTTTTCACCAGGAGCCCTTTGGGTGAGGACTAAGAGGACTTCAGTCGGAGGATTTTTGGTGTTTCCAACGAATAATGTATATGCTGTGGGGCTGCAGAGGCCACCTGTGAACAATGAGTCTCACCTATACAAAGCAGGGAGCACCTTCCCACCATAACTCCTGTGCCTTTCCCTGTCGTATATTCCTATAGCAGATCATATCTGCCTCTCTGAATTGTCTTCCCCTTTACTTTGTGGTGCTGTTTTCTCTGTCTCCTTACTGCATCCGGGAGGGCATAGAGCTTGTCTGTCTTCTTCACCACTTTATTTCCGGTGTTGGTGACTTGATGAGCCATTGCTAGTAAAGATTTATTAGTTAAGTAATACACATACACGAAGTTATAGTGTGTGTGCTTTGGAGGTTACCAGATATATTCCACCTTTATTATTGGTAACATAGGTCCCCAGATGCATTCATGGAGTTGGTGAGGTAAGGTATGGCAATGGCTTGCTCCTTTTTGTCTTTCTGATCTTTCAGCACTTACCCCAATATCTGGCACCAGGATTTTATTAAAAGACCTTTTAGAAATTCGAGCACCAATGTAATACAATGATTACAACAAAGATGTAATACAACTTTTTTGTATAACAATGAAAGTCGCAGCCAAGTGCTGGTACATAGGTCAGTAGATGGGTCAAGATAAATGATAAAGTCACAGTTAATGCTGGATGCTTTGCTGGGGTATTTATAATTATCACACTCATTTGTCCAGAGGCCACGAGAAACAGATGACACCATCCTCATTTCTACATGAAGAAACAGATTTAGAGAAGTTCAAGTATTTGCCATAAAGGCTAGAGGTGGTGGTGGTGGGGTGTCTGAACCAGTATTGAAGTCACATGGATCTAGATTTCATAACCCACGTCCATTTCAATACTGCTACAGAGGCCAATCAGAGCTTACCATTGGGAGATGGTCTTAGAAATTGTTCTTTTATTCATCTGGCTAGCAGGTTGTGAATGTGGTTAACTTAACAAATGTTCTGGGATTTGTGTTGAGTATATTTACCCATATAACACATGTGTGACAGAGCTGTCAAAGATGTCAGAAGAAAAACATAGTCACTCCCATCAACTTATCAGAAACAGTAAATAAAACCAGCAGATTTTGAAGGAAAAATTCTTAGGCACATTTGTCTATCACAAAAGGCTGACAGGAACACCCACCACCTTTGTCCAGAGGCCAGCACAGCCATAGACTAAAGGAACTTCTGTAAGGACACCTGTCAACTACCTGATACATTTCTGTTCATTTTTGCCTGTAAAAACCTCCCCATGCCCCAATCGTTTTAAATACTGTATCATGTGGTGTTCCATGACAGTGATCTACTGTTCCCAAATAAATAAATATCAACATCCCTTTGAAAAATTCTTTGGAAGCAATTTAACAATTTAGTCTGACACATCTTATATATTTTATGCACCTGTACCTTATATAACTTCTCCAATGAAAGACAAATATGCATTATAAAAACAAAACATTTATCAAAAAATTTCCCTAAGATTTGTTTACTAAATATTCTTTGACCATAACATTTAATGTATCAAATGCAAACAGAAACAAACCAATATACATCTCTGTAAGAGTTAACTACAAATTTTGTGTAAAACATATTAGAAGCTCATGAACATATATTTTAGACATGGTGATTTGAAACAATTTAAAAAAGTCTCAGGTGAGATTCAGGACCAAGGGGCCGTTAGACCTGCCCAGAGGAGTCAAAGAACAGCACAAGATGGCTGCCCCCCCTCCCCCATCCCAGGTTGAGCATTGACTGTTCAGGCCTTGCTTTTGTCTACCAGCTCCCTGGTGATACCGATGGGAATCAGGATGGAGCATCACAGACCTCAAGGAGAAGCACCGTCTACAGGGTGGTGAGTCGCTGCTGAAGCGGCTCCATTGCATAGATCTGAAACCAGCCCCCCGACCCCCACCCCATGGATCCCCTATAAACTTCTTCCTCTGACCTCTTTCCTCAGATGCTGTCTCCTTGCTTTAGTGCTTAGTGTCCAAAGACATAACCGCTAAAGGCGTCTGTGTTCTCACTCCCTAGTTCATCTCAGACTGGCAACCATGGTCTCCATCATCTAGACACAGAGCTGATAATATGCACGACTCTGTGAGGTATGAATAATAGATGGTATTAATGCATATTGAGATCTCCCTGATGGCTTCTGGGGACCATAAACAATGCTGGTATATTTACTGCTTCCCCTCTGAGAAATTGAGAGGAAGATATTGCTGAATTGGATTCGGAGATGAGCATGTCCCATGGCTCTTAAATTAATTGTTATTGGAGAAACTTATTGGGCATGTCAATATGAGATCAAAGAGAGGGCAGAGCTACTTTGCACAGTGGTGGAGCTAGCTGGGCCAGAACCCTGACTGTTGGTTCTGTCCACCTTCCCCTCAGAGAGTCTGGGTAGGTTTACACAGATCCTCAGTGTCTCCGAGAAGGTTGGAAACCATCCATCTGCCCATGGGCTTGATCTGTTCCACACACAGCACCGGATATGGCTCATACCTTAAGAAGCTTCTAGACTTCATAAATATTACACCTATCCATGCTAAAAACAGCATAACTTTTGGGTTCCCATCATACTGTGTTTACTATGTACCTGTATGCACATGACTCTCTGTCGCAGATAGTAATTCAGTCCTCACCCAGTACTATGAGCACAGTAATTTGTTTTCAATTTTCTTTATTAAGAAATTTTCTACTCACTTCACATGCCAACCACAGATCCCCCCTCCTCCCTCCTCCCACCCCCAGCCCTCTGTCCCAAGCCACCCCGCATCCCCACATCCCCCAAATCAAGGTCTCCCATGGGGAGTCAGTAGAGCCCAGCACACTGAGCCTAGGCAGGTCCAAGCCCCTTCCCACTGCACCAAGACTGGAGCACAGTAATTATTAATCCCATGTGATGATACCCTAGGACACAGGGACAGGGGACTTCATATTCCTTGCAAGTGTAACCCAGCTGGTGAGTTCATGTATGGTACCATACTCCTAGCCATTGATCCCCTGTCTGTCATGTAAATGGAATGCATTTGGTGACCTATGTCACCAATAATAAATGTGGAATATATCTGGTAACCTCCAAAGCACACACATTATAACTTCGTGCATGTGTATTACTTAACTAATAAATCTTTACTAGCAATGGCTCATCAAGTCACCAACACCAGAAATAAAGAGGTGAAGAAGACAGACAAGCTCTATGCACTCCCAGATGCAGTAAGGAGACAGAGAAAACAGCACCACAAAGTAAAGGGGAAGACAATTCAGAGAGGCAGATATGATCTGCTATAGGAATATACGACAGGGAAAGGCACAGGAGTTATGGTGGGAAGGTGCTCCCTGCTTCATATAGGTGAGACTCATTGTTCACAGGTGGCCTCTGCAGCCCCACAGCATATACATTATTTGTTGGAAACACCAAAAATCTCAGGAACCACTCTAGACAGACTCCATAGTCAGACTTTGCATTTTAACAAACTTTCTGGAAGATTCAAGCATGCATTAAAAATAGACAGAGAAACAGAGAGCAACTTCCTGTTACTAGCAGCCACGATTCGCTCCTTCTCTTCCCTGAGTCTTTGCACTATACACATTAAATATATGTGCATGGATGGAAACTATGGACTTTGCATCTTGTATATTGTTGCAATATAAGTATATGCTTCCTTTATCTGCAGTGTGCTGTGACCTAAATAAAGCTTGTTGCCTTTGAGACTCATGTGGAAACCTAATTTCCATTATGAGAATCAAAAGTAGGGCCAATTGAGACCTTATCATGGGATTGATACTCCATGCATGTAACTGATGGGTTAGCTTGAAAGTGGGTCTGCTATAAAAACCAGCATGGGCTGTGTCTCTTGATTTCCTGTTTCTTACTATGCGATACCCCAAGTCACCTCTGAACTCTGCCAGCAAGAAGGCCATCAGCACCTGTGGACCCTTGACCTTTGACCCGAATCCTAACCCCAAATAAACTTCTTTTATGTATAACTTACATAATCTGTGGTGTTATGCCATTAGTAACAGAAGATGGACTAGTGGTGTATTTGCAGAAACTTCATCACTTAAAAACAGTGTTTTGTCATAGTGCTAATGATATAATCATGGGTTAGGTTGCTGATTCAACATGAAGTGATTCATAGCTCTGACTGAAAATATCATAAAAGAGGCGCTGTAAGTAAAATTTCTTTAACCCTTTCAAAATATGTAATTTAATGCTTTGACTCCAACAAAGGGAATAAAAATACCATATATAAAGAACTTCTATGTACTACAAAAACATAGTACATAAAAGTATGGCTGTAATGTAAATTTTCTCTACAGTACTGTGCCTATTATAAGCACCATGTAAACAATTAAATGACTATGCTTGCATTTTGAAGAGCAGATTCATAATTGTCCACATCACTTCAAAAAAGCCACCCAATTTTACTTAAGTACATGTAACAGTTTTTTTTCCTGAGGAAAGTTTCCTCTACAATTAGCATTCAAATTCATCTTGCTTACTTTAGAGTTCTAAGAACCTACTACTTAAAGTCCTGAGGTATGACTTCAGTAGAGATTTGTGGCATTTCTCTTACTGAAAACATTCAGAAAATTAGAAACTACCCAACATTCCTATGCTTTGCCCTTCCCGGCCTTCTCATTTTCCTCAGAGGTCTTATGTAGAGAGCTCAGACAAAGAGAAGAACCCAGGCACTGCGATGGTGTGATCTTGGAGGGTTCCTCAGAGGCTTAGTTCCCAGGGAGACAGCAGAAGGAGACTGGAGAAGCTTCAGGGAGAAGAGCTATGACCCTGAAGGGGATGATGGCATTCTGAGTTTCCCCTCTCTCTGTCTTTTGATTCTTGGCCCTGGGCGGGCCTGTTTTGCTCCTCTGTGTGCTGGTACCATGCTGTGTTGCATCCCTGCAGAAGCACCAGGGTTTCTAAAGCTGTGAGGCTGGACAAACCTTTGTCCAAACAATGGACCATCTCACATATTTGCTGCAATGACAGCCGATGGATGCAGGGACCAAGTTGGCTGACAGCCGGCTGAACAACCATCAGACAAGGTCTTCCTTAGGGTTTCTATTGCTGTGATGAAAAACATGACCAAAAACATGACCAGCAACTTGGGGAAGAAAGGGTTTCCTTCATCTCAGAGCTTACAGTCTATTATCCAGGGAAATCATAGCAGGAACTGAAGCAGAGGCAATGGAAGAGTAACTGCTTGCTGGCTTGCTTAGTCAGCTTTATTATACCGTCCAGGACCATCTGCCCAGGGATTGTACCACCCGCGGTGACCCGGGCCCACCCGCATCAGTCCCTCATCATGAAGATGCACCTATAGTCTTGCCTACAGGCAAATTCTAGGGAGGTATTTTCTCAGTTGACAATCCCTCTTCCCAAATGAGTCTCGATTATGTATTTATTTATTTTATGGGTATGTGTATGTATGTCACACGTGGTTAGGTGCCTGTGGAGATCAGATGAATCTCCTGGAACTGGAGCTGCAAGCTGCTGTGAGCTTCCTGACTTAGGTTCTGGGAAATGAATTCTGGTCCTCTGGAGGAGTAGCAAGTGTTCTTCCCTCTCAGCCACTTCTCCAGCCCTCCAAATGAGTCTAGCTTGTGTCAAGCTGACATAAAATGAGCCAACACAGTGATCAACTCATCCCAGTTTGCGGGAGACTTTCCCTGTTTAACCAAATGAAGTGAAAGCTTACACTTATTTGAGGAATGTCATCGCCTTATTGGAAGCTAACTCAATTTCTATATATCTTGGAACTCCTAGCTGTTTTTCTCAGATATGACTTTTCTGTTAGTTTAGTTTTCTTGTTTTCCAGGAAAGAATTAAATTTCTTATATACACTTAAGGATAGTAAGGCTAGGGTAGTTTTTTTGTGAAAAAGAAAGAGAAAGCCTTAAAATTCAATCAGTTCTTTCACATTACTCACGGGCACGTAAGCAGGTGCAATCACTTAGGAAAGTAGATAGTAGTATCTTTTAATGGTAGACATGCATATACTAGGTGATCCAGTTTTGTATCCATTGCTCTGACAAGAACCCCGACGAAAAGCAACACAGGGGGAAAAGGGTTTCTTTGGCTCACAATTCCAAGTTACAGTCCATCATTTCGGGGAAACCAACGCAAGAACTTAAGCAGCTAGTCATGTCACATCCGCAGCCAAGAGCGGAGAGATAGTAAATGCATCCTTGCTGTCTGCTCTTTTCCTAGGCAGCCCTGCCTAGGGAGTGTTGCCACCCACAGTGGGCTGGGTTTTCCTATATTAATTAACAGTCTCCACAGACATGCCCACAGGCCAGCGTCATCAAGGTAATTCCTCATTAAGTATCCCTTCCCCTGTGATTCTGGATTGCGCCAAGTTGACAGTTAAAATTAACCAGCGTACCGGGTGACCTATAAATCCTACTCTTAGGAAGATAAAAATAAAACAACTCTTATACATGTTTAAGAGAGTTTATAGCACCATTCAGTAACATCTAAAACCTGGAAAGAAATCAAATGCCCCACAATCAGAGGGTGAAGTAGAGAACCACTGAGTAACCACACAATGGAATGTTCATTCCTCTTAAGTACCGTAAGACTCACTGATGGATGAATTTTACTTACAAATATAAGAAGTAAAAAGAACTAAGTGACAAGGGGTTATCTGTAATAGTACTGTTTGAATGAAAAAGTAAAACCAAACAAACACAGTGTACACTGCATGCAACATTTTGGTCAGTGATAGTCCAAATGTGATTATAGAGATGAAAAATTCCTATTACCTAATGATGATATAGACATTCTAGTGTTGTCACACAATACATTACTCACTGGTTGGTGCTGTTAATAGTCTAAAAAGCCTACTATATACAAAAACATAGAGTGTATAAAGTGTACAATTATGTATACTATATAATATTTGATAGCAGTAACACGTGACCATGGGTGCCTTACAGTTCAGAGGTTTAGCTCATTATCATCATGGTGCAACATGGTGGCATGCAGGCAGTCAGGGTGCTGGAGCAGGAGCTGATAGTCCTTCCATCTTGCATAGGCAACAGGAAGTGGTCTCAGACACTGGGTGTGTGTGGCTTGAGCATATATGAGACCTCAAAGTCCGCCTCCACAGTGACACATTTCCTCCAACAAGGCCACACCTATTCCAACAAAGCCCCAACTCCTAATACTGCTACTCCCTTGGGGAGCCATTTTCTTTCAAACTGCCACAGATCACTTCTGTTGATGCATCTTCAAACTAATACTTCTTTCCTAATGTCTAGTGTGCTGTTAATTTCCTTCAACATTTTTTAAGCAGTTCACTTTGAATGGACAGGTTTGCCCCTCCATAAATATTCTTGAATTTGATAATTAAGGATTTGATAGATCCTTTCAAACCTTTGAGCCTCTCTGAACAGGACCAGAGCAACTTCTCAGAGCCGACTTTGTCCTAATTCTAAATCAACGTCCTGACAACTGCTCTACGGTATGCTTTGTGAATGGGGTTTCTACCGTGGCATGGAGATGCTTCACTATTTCCAGCTGTGTGTGCCTTGTAGGATTTGTTCTCTCTGCCTTTTGTTAAATTTGTGTAATTATTTTCCCATCTGCCAGCATTTTCTCCAAATGCATGCACCAACTAACACTCAAGAGCTGGGCTGGAGAACTCTTTTGATTCCTGGAGTAAGTAGATTCTTTTCCCTCTGTCTCTCTCTCCCATCTCCATCTCTCTCTTCCCCCTCCCTCCCAACAACTCCTTCCCTTGTTTTATGCTATGTAAATTCTAGCTATCTTGTTTTTATCCTAGACTGCTAGCTCTAAGCTTAACCACCTGGTTCTGCCTGGGAATTCTCTGTGCAGTAGTCAGGGGATGCTCACAATACTTATCCCTTGTGGGTCCATGCTGCAAGCCTCAAAAATGTACAAAGTGGGATTTCAGCTGATTATGACAAAGCTAATACCTGGAAGAAGCCAAGGGCCTTCCAAAGGTCAAGCTGAGGCTCAAGGAGCCTTGGTGATATTTGGCTTTTGATTATCAGCCATTTCCTGCTATGAGTTTCTTGTGTGCTGTTGTAGCTTTTCCATCATTTATTGGGCACCTTATCCCCTCTACTAAAGGAATATTTAGATAACCTTGTGTGCTGACAGCTATGCACGGCCAGAACCCCAGTTCAAGCCTCCCTGTAATTATCCTCATTGGCAGCATCTGGCCAGGACCATCCCCAGACGGAGGAATGTACCTTATCAGAGCTACCTCTGTACTCTCTAAGAACAGACTTAAGTGTCCAGACTACCTGTTTGAGAAGTCCTGGCAGATGTGCCAATTAAGCTTAACTACTGCCTTTCCCAAATCTTTCCTCTAGTTCCAGATCTCCCTTTAACTATCACCAGAGGTATCTAGCTGTACACAGGTTGCCTAGCGACCGAGCACACTTTCCCCCACCCTGCAGAAAAATGGCAGATAGCTTAGACAGATAGGAGCCACAGGAAAAAAGAAGGCAGTTTTATTTTCTCTCATTGGCCTAGCAACTTATAGATTCTTAACATTTTCTACCAGTTTCTATCACATTTAAGACTATAATGGGTAAGATTATCCATTATAAGATCCCTCTTCTTAGATATTACCCGAATTTAGCCTTTAGTTAATTCATTTCCCCATTAGTCACTTCCCTTTTGGGTTGCAAATGGTAATTAACAATTACTGCCCCTCTATATGATTCTTATCATCCCTCGGTTTGACCCTGGAAACCTGATGGTCACTGCCTGAGGAAAATTCTTACCTACCTTTATGACCACACAAGAATTCAAGCCTGGTGACCTTGCTTGACCAGGGGATTGCTATTGCTTGGGTTTATCACTGGACTCCTTAAGGGGACGGAGAGACAGAGAATGGAGAGGGACAAGGAGGATTTTGTTCAGAGAGAGCATGTGGACAAGATGGAAGGTGAGGAAGAGTCAGATGGGGAAGTACTAGCTGGGTAAGAATGAGATAAAAAGGACCTAGATGAGGCAGAATTCAGATGAGAGAATTAAGACAGAACTTAGATGGAGCAGTAAATAAACACAGAGAGAAATCAGGCAAGAAAGGAGCTAGGCATGAGAGCAGAATAGAAGCTTGTAGAGGAAGGACTCACACAGAATAATAAAGTATATGGACTAGGGAGTTTCGTGTACATAGATTCATTTCTTTTAATCAAAGATTAATTATCAGCTGGTTGTAGATTCTTCCCGGACCCTGGGAGGGGACTATCAAGGGGCTGGACCCCCATAGTCCTCGATAGGTCTGTTCTTTCAGGGAACACTGTCCCATGTGTCTAGACTCCCGCATGTAAAGGCATTACCATTTTGCATTCCTTTATAACGTGTTTGCCTATTTGTTTCTGGTAGAACAGGAAATCTTATTCCTGTTGTGCTATCTTGGCCAGAAGTGAAGATCTTGAGGCTTCTACAACACCCTCTTTTCTTTTAAAATTGGATCGAGTGTGATTCTTCTCATCCTTTTCTCACTGGCACTTCTGTCTCATAAATCTTACATAATTCCAGTTATGAATAGGCAGGAAACAGGCCACACCTGTGTGACTTTCTTCCCTGGGGAATGAAAGGAAACATACCTGGCATTTCTAGGCTCCCCTATCATTGAATTCTATCTGTGTGACTGATAGTCTTTCTTTAAAGAAGACAGATAATTCCAGCTCCACTTTGCTTTGTAAGTACTCCTTCCAGCTACGCCCAGCACTATCTGATAGGAATGGTGATTTTGCATGGATAGATATTCAAGATCAGTGACCAAGACACAGACATTAGCATTAGGGACTGAATCTTGGCTCAACTACTAAGCAAACAAAGTATTCTTTGAGCTCTTACTACCTGAGCAATGCATTGTGGGCTTTTACCTGGGTAGTTTCATTTGATTCTCATAAAAACATTATTTAAAACAAAAATTTGCTTCAGGAGTCAGATACCTAAGTTGAACCCTGATGTTACTCCTTTCTGGGTTTGTATTACTAGGGACATTCTTCAACATCTCTAAACTGTGATTTTTTTTTTTTCTGTAGGCTGGTAATGGTGGTATCTTCCTCCCTCAGGTGTGGGACTGTAAGAGAAAAAAATACATCAAGTGTTCAGCAGAGCTACTGGTAGAGGTAAGTCCTCAATAAAAGCTAAACAATGGGCTGGGGTGGTAGCTCAGGTTTTAGAGTGTTTGCACCGTGTGCATGAAGCTCTGGGTTTGATTCTTAGTCCTCTGTAGATTGATCTTGGTGGCACCCACCTGTTATCCCAGCAGTCAATGGGAGGCAGGGGCACGAGGATCTATTGTTCAAGATCAAGCTTGCTATATAGTGAATTTGAGGCTGGCCTGGGATATATGAGACCTTGTCTCAAAAGAAAAAAAAAAGGTGACTAGTTGAATTAATTTTTTCTTCAAACCATTGAGAATAAAGGAGATGTTCCAACAGAGACTTTTTTTTTTGAATGTGATAAAGGGGCCATGAGAAAGCACCCTTCCCCAATGCATGAATGGTAAGAACACAGCTGTAGATCAGCGCTACTGATTACTAATCTTGGAAATGCATGAGTAACTTTGCTTGAGGTCACAGCCCCCAAGGGCTGCACCCGACCAGTGGCAGAGTGCAGGAGCTCTCTGGCAACCCTGTTCATGGAGCCATGACCATTCTGTTGATGCTGACTTAGGCTCACGGGTTTTTCTGAGGGTGTTGCTGATCCTTCATTAGATTGCACAGTCTTCATCTCCGGGATTAGACTTGCTACAGAGTCTTAAGGCTTTGCCAGCCACTTCTAGTTTTCTCTCTACTTCATTTCATAGAAACATTCCCTCTGACCAGATCCTTGAATGTTTAATCTCATCTTGGTATATCCCTTTTGAAGAACCCGGGCTAATAATATCCTTGTGTTCTGTTTTGGTTTACCCTGGTGTCTACTGATCACAAGTTTTCCTGGTCCTGCATTGATGTGTGCTCCTTCTGCCTTCTCATCAGTGACATTCTGTCACTGTGAATGAGACTACTAAGTACTCAAGGCTACTGAACACTTGTTCTCTGAACTTGGTGAGTCAGAAACAGGAAGTCCAACTTCACACCCTCCTGACTCCTCTTCCATACCATCCCTGGATTGCTTGAGATGACCTCCAGGGTGGACTCCACAGAGTCCAGGGGTTTGTCATTGTGGAACATCACAGTAAGATTGATTAGAACACCCTCTTTGTTAAGAAATCGGTCCAGCTTTAGAAATGATGGCACACCACAGGGCACACAAACTAAAGATTTTAGCCACGCAGGTCAATCATTGTAAGAGGGCAACATTTAAACTGGCCGAACTTATTTACAAGATCCTTGGAGAAGGTCTCTGGAGCAAGAAAGGGCTCCTGACCAAGGAGCTCAAAGAACGACGTGGCACCTGCTGTGATCCTTTTGCTTGACAAGTCATCCTTCCATTTAGGATGATTCCTTTTAAATCTGCGTTAGAAGGTGCCGTATCAGCAGAAACAAAGCCTAGGACACATTCAGCATCCTGAATGGGGTAAAGCTCTACCTGCATCCTTCCTGCTGTGTGCACTTTCCTATGGACATCCCTCCACATCCTTACTAATCACAATGTATTTATATGTTTTATTTTCAGCATCAAACTTAAAAACAGACATTTAAGAAGAATTTTACTGAGTGGGCAACGTGTGTCCTAAAGGGTCTAATGTTAGCTTAGCAAAAATTACGATTTTTTTTTCTGTCCTCTTTCTTCTACTTAGCATCCAGTGCCCTTCGACTGCCCAACCCTGCTACAAAATACTTCTCTAAGATTGTATTTAGCCAATGGACCATTTCTCAGTGTTCTAATTAATTTAACTTGATGCTTTCAGAATTATTAAGATTAATGCAAATTTTAAGATGTTCCTTTGACTTATATAAAATTTTTAGTATAGAAAGATATTTCCTTTAACTAAATGGGATTTGATGTCTCCTCTTTCTGTGGGTTCCTTTCAACCAGAGGATTTAACATGCACCCCATTTTTAAAGTTTTACCCACTTAGCAGTTGATGCAGTCTGCCAGTTAGGCTGCTCTTCATTAATTATTCTGTTCTATAATGCACCAAAATGGGGTAAAAGTTTGAAGTGTCAGGATAGTTCCACAGTTTCTCAAGCTCTCCCAGTGTTTACACAGAGCTTAAACTTGTGAATTTGTTTTGAAGGATCGGAACTTCCCCTTTTCCCTCTCTGGCAGCTGTCCCATGTCTCAAAAGAGTCGTTTCCTGAAACTTAGAGTATTTTTACTGACATCTCGGCATTCTTCTTGGTGATCTACTGATCCCCAAGAGGAAGGAGCGATCTGGAAGTCAATAATAACCGTCTCCATAACTTCATGGTCAGATCCATTTATCTGCTCCTCTCTTATTGTCATCACTATCACGCCGCTGTTCACCTGCCAGCTTCCAGATCACACCCATGGGCTGAGTGTCTCAAGTGTTTACACTGCAGTAACACAATACCACACTCACAGTCACAGAGGCTGGAGTTCTAGGATCAGGGTTCTTTTTTTTGTTTTTTGTTTTTGTTTTGTTTTTGGGTTTTTTTTTTTGGGGGGGGTTCTTTGAGACAGGGTTCCTCTGAGTAGTTTTGGTGCCTTTCCTGGATCTCGCTCTGTAGACCAGGCTAGCTTTGAACTCACAGAGATCCACCTGGCTCTGCCTCCCGAGTGATGGGATTAAAGTGCACCAGCAACGCCTGGCCCTAGGATCAGGGCTCTAATGAGCTCTCTCTTCTGCCTTCCAGTTGGCTGCCTTCTTTCTCTGCCCTCGTGGTAGAAAGGGTGAGGGAGTTCCCCAGGAATCCTGTACCAGGGCACTAGTACAATCACAGGGCTTACATCCTTATCACCTACCAACCTTCGGGAGTTTTCATGTCCTCCTGTCATAAGGTAGGGCTAGAATTAAAATGAATTTGAATTCGGCTGTGCTAAAAATTCAGTCTGATCCATTACTTTCTTAATAGTCTACTTACCCCTACTTATCCTGAAGTGTATCAGAAGAATATGGGGGGCTCGCGATTAAGCCCTGAGATTACAGGGCCACACTCTCTAGCCAGTTGTCATGGAAACTCATTTTTAGAAGCTTAAGAGAATTGAGGATTTCTTTGTTTGAATAAGAAGAGTAAACCCTGAAACTGTGATGGGTCATCTATTTAAGGAAGCAGCTGAGGACCTGAATTGCAGCTTACATGTCCTATTCTTCTGGCCTGAGACTCTGTGGTTTTTATACTTTTGACTGATTGAAATGACTCCTTCTCCAGTCATTCAGTGGAGGGAAGGCCAGGGTCAAAATTGTGTGACAACTGCTTTGGTCTTTTGGTTTCAGGAAATGAAGAGGTTTTCTGAAAATCCCTTAAGTTCCTGTTGAACAGAACTGGGTATGTGATGAAGGAGTCTGGGAAGGTGTTAAGTGGGTATATGGCATACTTAATTAGAATTGTGTTAGAAAGGATGAAGGAGAAACTGATTTTGAGCAAGCACCTAATAATGGCTCTCATAAAGGAAGTTAGAGAAAGGTAATGAAGAATAAGGGGGTCATGAACACCAATGAATGAATGAATGAATGAATGAATGAATGAATATCAATGATGTTTCTGGGAAGTATGGACTACCTGACCAGGCTATACCAGAGTTTGTCTCATCAAACTCACTATGACTCTGAACTTGCTGATTCTGAACCTTGACCTATCAACATATCAGTAGTGATTCAGCTTTCAAAGATACACTCACAAAGCTGCATAAGAGGCAGGAACACTGGAAAGATGGGTAATTTACAATGAGACTGTTATCAATATGTATGTCAAATAGAACTGTTTATCCACTATTCTATGTCTCTCCGTAGGCAAATGTATGTTACTTGCAAAACCAGATGTCATTAGAAAGAATCAAAGAGGAATGATTTTGATGGCTAGGGTCTAGATGTTTCAGAGCATGGCCGTCTGTATTCCTGCCTTCCCAGGTAGGAGTGCCTGGGATCAACTACTATGCCTGTGGCTGTGCATCTTCACCCCTAGGCAGCGTACAGGGTTGCATCTGTACCCTAGGCTTTCTTTCCTTGGCTTCAGGGGTTAACTTCTTTCTCCTACAGCTTAGTCTCTTGTTTAGATGCGTTAATGTATTCACTGCGCTTTCATCCAACTCCTGACCTGATGATCCCTGGGGAAACTGGCCAGAGCCTGATGAGACCACTTCCAGGGAGGAGGACAGAACATGCTGTGGGAGGGTGGAGCATCCTATGTGGGAGATAACAAAAAAAACGGGACGGAGGTATCACTACCCCTAAAGCGATGCCTTTGTTGGCTATCAACGATAGGTGAGGGTGGCCTGGAAGGCACTGAGGCTTTTGAGAAAGGAATATGGGCACTTCCCCACGTGGTGCAGTGGGGAAGCAATTAAGCTGCCAACGACTCATACTATTATACACAGACACTGACCAGGGAAGTCTGCATGCTAAGGGGCATGTCTCGGAGAACACAGGCCAGGGTGGAGAAGCTGAAGGAGCAATCTGGAGTAGCGAGAGGTGCAAACTAGCCACCTCCAATTAATTACATTCTCCGTGTCTCTGTAGTATAGACATCTCTCCTCTTCCATCCCAGATCTCATTTATAGATTTTAAATCGCAGAGGGTAATCTTTTCTTTACTCAAAGCATTTCTTACTCATGGCATTCCAGTCCAGGAACTAGGCTGTTGTGATGGAAGTCTATGATGATGACGACTCTTTCCTTCTCTAGGATTTCAGTACTCCTCCCTCTCCCTGTGGCCATCCCAGTCCAAAGCTCAAGTGCTCTTTTACCTGGACCCCAGTTTGTCAAGGATATATATTTTTCAGTTTCATTCCAGGTAGGGCACTAATGATAGATCGGAGTAATGATTCTTTCTCCCTATCTTGGTGAATCAATAAGTTTGAGGATTACTTGCAGAATGATGAGTGAGGGGTGACTTCCTAGAGGGTGGGAAACCCCAGAACAGCGGTACAACTGAAAGAGATCAACCTGTTTTGCGTGATGGAGTCCCAGCCTTCAGTGAACTTTCTATGCTTTACTTTAGCATCTCCCAAGACAACAAGCAGCTAGAGCAGAATGACAAACAGCTGGCAGGAAGGAGGGGCAAGAGGGAGTCCTTGACATCTCAGAGGAGGGACTCAAGAGCCGCTTCCCCTTCTGCTATGAGGGAACATCAGTCGGCCCCATCTTGAAGGTCTCCTGGGGATATTCCCAGCTGCTCTGATAACGTCGGTGATGGTTTGTTATGTTTGGAGGACAGCACTCCACAGCAGAGGCCCACTCACCAGACTAGGATTTGATGCTGGTGACTGCTGGGGCTAGAAGGAAGAGGCGGTATGCATCCCACGCTGGCCTTCTAACAGCAAAGTGGCTTTTTTTTTTTTTTTTTTTTTCTTCAGCATGACATTCTAAGGGAGGTCATTTCAAAAGAGGAAATCACTGCCACTCCTTTGAAAGATTAGATCCAGCCTTGCTTTCCCCGGGGCAGGCCCAAATTTGAGAGGACAGGGAGGGTGACAAATTCCATGGCCATCTTTAGCCCCCAACAGCCTTTTCCTGGACTGTAGAAGTGCGGATATTTCTTGTATTTGATCCACTTTGGTGGTCAATCATCTTCTGTCTCTCAGGAGGCAGAGGCAGGCAGATCTTTGTGAGTTCGAGGCCAGCCTGGTGGTCTACAGACCTAGTTCCATAACAGCCAGAAAAAAAAAAAAAAGTCTGCTGTCTCAGTATCACCTTGTTCACGGATTTGGTCTTTGTCACATGGAGTTTTTCTGCTCCAGAACTCCCCTTTCCTTTGTCTGGTGTCCGGGCATTTGGAAAACTAGGACTCCATCAGTGCCTCTGTGGAGAAGTGGTCACGCATGCCAGGTTGATCTCTTTCCGTTGTACCGCTGTTCTAGAGGTTTCCCACCCTCTAGAAAGTCACCCTGCACTCATCATTCTATAAGTAATCCTCACACTTATTGATTCACCAAGATAGGGAGAAAGAATCTATCATTAGTGCCCTACCTGGAATACAGAAAGGGCATTACTGTAGAGGCCAGACTGAATTCAACAGAAGGGCATTACTGTAGAGGCCAGACTGAATTCAACCTCATGATCCTGCGAGAGCTGTGGTGGCAGGCGTGTGCCACCGTGCCGGGTTTCTGCCTTCCAGCGTCACTACAGACTTCGTGGGCATCACAAATCAGAGGCTATCTTCTCTTTATCTTCTTTCTCATTTCAGCTACCAGGTGAACACTGCTCTCCAGGGAGCCTTTCATTCTCTTCAAATAAAGTATGCATTACACACACACACACACACACACACACACACACACACACACACACTTGCAGTTCCAAATGAAGGGTGGGGGGCTATGACTTCAGTCTTCTTCACTTCCAAGGGGAGCGTTAAATAGCGTTAAACTACCTGTTTCTGCAGGTAGAAGTTGCTTGTTTTGTCTCAACATCCCCCGACTCCCAGGTTAAAGCCTGGACTTCGCCCCCCATCCAGAGTTTTTGCTGATGGAATTAGTGGATGGTTACTTACAGAAATTCAAGACATTGGAGGCATGATGATGGACGTCCCGGGCCAGGGTTAGAGAATGAGGAGGGTGTCCTAGGAAATAAGACACAGAGCTGAATGTGGGTGAGTAGCAAGTGTGAATGTGCAGATGTCCCCTGATGAAGGGAAAAAGGAGGAGTTCAGTTATCATTTGATAAGGGATATATGTTATGTCTCGTCCAGATATTGTGCCGTGTTCTCCCTTCTGGTCACCACGTGCTGCTTTCTGGTAGGATCTGGATTTTTCATTGTTGAGAGCCATGCAAGGCATCCTGTCCCTGGAAGAGAAAATGATGGTGGATATGTTTAGATTTCTTTGAACAAATCTCTTCTTGGCTTGTGTCTTGGAGTTATTTAAATGCTTTTCAGTGTTAATTTAATGACACAATTTTGTTTTTTTGTGATAAAGCCAGTATAATGTTTCAAAAGAGAATAAAGATGAGAAATGTCTGAAAAGAGCACTATTTTTGGAATAAATGTGATACTGCACATGTGTAGTGCTGTGTGAGAAGGACAGTGTGTTGATAAAGGCTGCTCACACAGAGAACTTCGCCATCACTTTGTTAGGCAAGGAGCATAAGTGATCGACAGGTTAGGATGTCTCTGCTTCATAGGCAAATCTTCCTAGGGACTAGGAATCCATAGCTATGGGACAAAGAAGCACCAACCTTTAAGGCAGATATCTGCAGTTCCCCAAGAGCAACGCATCTTCACAGTGTGCAGAAGGATTATGCCACAGCTGTAGACCTGTCCATATCACAGGAGAAGTAATAGTAACTTTTTCTTTACTCCTTGCCACAGAGTTGGGGGCCAGGGCAGCCCGTGCTAGGAGAGGTGTTCTTGGAGGACAAGTCAGGATAAGCATGCTTGGAGGGAGCTTCTGGGTGAGCTAATACAGCATAAGGCAGTTTACCAAAGCAATGCTCTCTAGAGGTGTGAAAAGAAGGCAGATTATAGCTCCCTTGGCTCAGAACGGCAGGAGAGTGAATGAAGCCTCAGAACTCTTGAGTGTCTATAAGAGCTCTCATCCTTCTTGCATGGTCTCTCCCTAAGTGTCTTCCCTCATTTCTCACGAAATAAATACCTGTATCATGAACTCAGGCATCTGAAAATGCCACCGACCTCCATCCCTGGATCCCTCCAGTGCCTGCTGGACCACATTCATCTCAACTAAGTCCTGGTTTTTTCTCTGCTATCCCTTCCTCATGAAGCCATCACTTCAACACCCACATTGTCATCTCTGGTCACTTATACCATCCTCTCACCTATTTTGGAGGTAGCTGAATGTCCTTAAGTCACAGAGCTTCTGCACTGAACGGATGCAATCATGCAAATGATATTACTATTTGGTAGTAACCCCTCTCTTGGAGCCCCTGGGCTTGTCTGCTTGTGTTTAAGGAGTACATGCATTTGGGGGTTGCTGGTGTTTTAGCCACCCATTTTTTCTCCATCTTTTCCACTTGAACTCAGAAGCCAGCAATATGATTCCTTTCCACAAGCCCTCCAGGGATACAGGTTTCAGGGCCTAGCCTACAGGCCTTAGGGGTGGCGATTCCTTCATGTCTAATCAGGTTGGCCAGAGCAGCCCACTTTTTCTACAGACCAATAAGCTTTGCCACGTGTGCATGCAGCCTCGCAGAAAGACACTGCTTTGAACAACTGTGGACATAATAAAAACTAAAGAACAACTGGATAAGTGCCCGAATAAGCAGCCAAGGATGACAACATGACCATGACAGCATGAGGGGAGAGGGCTGACACCACCAGCCGTTGCAACTGGGTCCATGTTTCCTGGTAGCTACAGCATGGATGGAGATCCCAGACACTTTGTAGCATATTCCGGATGTGAAGTCGAGCACAACGTGTTTGCTCCTTGGTGAATGCAGCCGCCCACAGCAAGCAGATAAGCGCAGGTCTTTCTTTATTCCCAGCGAAGCACCTCGCAGAGGCAGGTGGATTTGCTAGTTTGAGGCCAGCCTGCCTGATCTACAGAGTGAGTTCCAGGACAGCCAGGGTTACACAAAGAAACTCAGTCTTGAAAACAAGAACAACTACAACAAAAAGAAAAAGAAAAAGAGTGCAGATTACTCAGGCAAGTAGGAAAGGCACAGGGATAACTCTCAAATCAGTGTGTGTGGCGTGCACGCGCAAAGGGATTTGATCGGAGGAATCCTTCATATTAGTGGGTTATAATGAGCAAAGTACACCCCAGGTTACATGCCTTGTGGTTTTCAAGGAAAGGCCTCATCGGACACAACTTGAAGTTAGTGATCACTGAGATGGGCGGCAGCCTCCTCCTCTCACACCTGCTCCTAAAAGTCCTGCCCAGCGCCAAAGTTCTTGACACACCCCTTTCCTTTCGGCAAGTTCAAACACCAGGCTTTCTCACCCCCCCCCCCCCCCACTGGAAAGCAGCCCAGGAGCATGGCTGAACCGAGCTTCCACGGTTTCTGGGGGGGCGTGGGGCCGAAGATCCTTATCTGACCTGTTGTGGGGTGGTGGTGGGATGTTCCCTGAGCAATGCAACAACCCTTGGGGCTATGGAGGCGTCAGCCCTTCTTTTCCTCCCTCAGCAGGTGAGGAGGAGGTGGTCCTCGGTGGTTTATCACCCTACCACGGAAGGCAGAGGTAGGAAGGCAGGGCTGGAGGCCTGGCTCTCAGCTCCAAGCTCCAGAACGCAACAGTTTACTACGGGCTCCAGGAGAGAGAGACTGGGAGGCTCTTACCAGTGGAGGGCGTGGCCTGGAACGGGGCGTGGCCTGGGGGGGGGGCTGGCGAGGTTTCAGCGAAGGGGCGGGGTTTCGGCCACGGGGCGGAGCCTGGGGCGGGGCGGGGTTTTAGCGCCGGGAGGCGCTGGCGGCGGTGGCGGAGTGGAGCGGAGCGGAGCGCAGGGGAGGGGACGGCGGCCGGCCGCGCGGAGGGAGTGAGTCACCTGACCGCCGCTTGCAGCCTTCAGTCGGGCCGCGCCGCGCCTCGGCTCCGGTGAGTGGCTCGGTCGGTGCGGGCTGTCGTCCTCCCGTCCTTCCCGGGGGTCAACCGGGCTGGTGGCGGGCGGCCGCGCGGGCCTGGGAGCGGGGGGCGGCAGGCTGCGCGCTGTTTACGCGCTGCGCGGACTCTCCGGACCGGCCGAGCCGGCGCCGCCCTGCACCGAGCTCCGCGGGCCGCGTCCCGCTCCGCTTGCGTGCGGGGGGCCAGGCCGAGCCAGCCCGGACGCCAGGACCACCCTGCGGTCTCCGGGCTTCCCTTTGTTGTAGCTTTACGCACGTTTGTGATCTAGGCTCTTCACTGCATGGGCAGAAGTGGGTCTCGGTGATAATAACGACACCAGCTTTGTGTCCGTGTCCGGTAGCGCCAGGGCCAGCGCGTTCTCGTTCTTCTCCGGCACTTTGGTGTCATTTGGTGGAATTGCGCCGATGGCTTTTATGTAGTGAGCTCTCTACGTTCAGCATGGGCTGAGTCAAGGCAGACGTAGTAATTCTGAAAGAACGTGTGTGGGAAAATCCAGCTCCAGCGACAGGCTTGGAAGAACAAAGGCTGTTTTTGCAGGAGGCTGCTCTTTTTGGAGAATTGTATACAGTTGTGACTGCTCTCCGTGGAGGATGCCCCTGCTGGGTCTTTGTTTAGGTTTTTGAGCACTCCTTTCAGCCCACTGGGTTTACATGGAAGGCAGTTCAGAAAGATTAAAGGATGGACACCCTAGATTTGTTAGTGGGCGAGCCTTTGAACGCTACACACGTTCAGAGAAATGGGAAGGGGTATGGGTTGGCCTATTCTTCCTGCTCTGGCGGTAGTGGTGTGGTGCAAGCCCTGGGCTGGGCTTGAAGGCGCTTGCCACTTCTGGCTTTGGACATCGTAAGGTAGTCTAGGGGGGGAAAGGCTCCTGGTGAGTCATCTTGGAGTTGGGTGGCTTTGGAGGCGTGCTCGCCTCTTGTATTGTTGTTTAACCGACGGATCTGTCAAGTGGCTTCCCTTTGTTCGCAACGTTGGTTGGATAACAAGGTAGGGTGACTCTTTAAAAGAGTTTGTGTTGCTGAGTCATTCACCCCAGTCTGAGAGGTAATTAGGAACAGCTGGTGCAGATACGCTCATCACATGCCTCCACTATAAAAGGCTGAGTTGCACACACGAGGAGGGGTTGCTTCTGGAGGCCGGAGGGGGGCCCCCCAGCTGCGGGCTGTGTGTTTTGATACAGGTAATCAGTGGGTGACGTGGGAGAGCACGCTCAGGACGTGGCCAAGTATAACACCGAGGTGGTGTTTAAACAGCAGCCTCGTGGCCTACTGCGGGAGAAACAATTTGTGCTGGAGAGATTTCAGATAGAAGAAAGGCTTTCAACAGTATTGGAACGAAACATTCCCTTCTCTTCGTGTCCTTAAGTAATTGTTTCGCTTTTAGTGTTGATGCTGAGTAATGAAGACATGCTTAAGTTATTCTTCATAAAAGTTTGTTTTTGATGAGGTCACAAAGGGGATTTCCTTTCAGGGTTTTTAGGTTTTCCTGCATAACTAGTTGCTAGGGTCAGAGATGTGGTAAAGGACGAAGTCTGCAGGTTCTCTTGGGTCAAGCCTAGAGTGCGGGGGTCTATGGGAAGACAGAATGTGTCTGTCTCACTCTCTTGATTTTATGGATCTTGTGTGATTGCTCTTTGCTTGAAAAAAAAAAAATGAGCACATACCTATACCAGTCAGTCCTCAGTGCAAAGTTTAGAAGTGGAAACATGTATGAGGGGGAGGAGAGCTGGCTTCTTCCCTTTGACCAAAAGAATGAAATTTTTTTTTTTTTGCCCTGTAAGTTTTCTTTACGTTTACTTATTTATTCTTGCTTTCTGCATCTATTTAGGCAGAGGACGGTTTGCAGTTACCATTCTCCCCTTCCATCCTGTGCGCTCTGATGATCACACTGGGGTCACCTAGCTTGGTGGCGAGTGCCTTTACCCACTCAGCCATTCTATGGGCCCAAGAATGATGATGCATTCTTTATTATGGATGGTCAGTTCTTTTAAAACATTTGTAGTAGGAAAACAGTTACTTTGTTGCTTTAGATTTAGGGATTATCAACCATGCATCTTTCAGATATTAGGAGCTGTCAGGTAGAATACAGGATGATTTTATCTGCAGTGAAAATACCCAAACTTCGCTTTTAAAAATACTTAAAAATAAAAGCCCAAAAGTTAAAGAAGCAGAGTGACAGCATTACTTGTGTATTAAGTAATGTGGTTATATGCATTTTATCTCGTTTTCTCTTGAGGGATCCACAATTCACTTTCCACTGCCAATACCATTAACTCCGAAATTGCAACAGGGTTTTTTATTTTGTTTGTTTGTTTTTAATTTCTGATCTCTTCCGGAGAGCTGTAGTTATTTCAAAATATTCTTAGTATTTAATTTTCACTTCATATGTAGTTTTTAATATGGTAAAGAATAGATGGTGGTAATTTCTGGCTACATTGTTGAAGTTAGTGATCGGAATAAGAAATGATACAGTTAAATTTGACAACATCTTATTGACTTTGAAGGTAAGACTAGTGGGTGCGTGGTTGAATGTGTGTGATCTGAAGAGTAGCAGAAGGGATAGCAGGAATATTTGCTTGATAATTTACACGCTGGAGAGTAATATTTATAGCAAAGTTTTTAAAGTGACAGTGTTCTCTTACCCTTTGAGAGCCTATGGGTCCACCCCCCCCCCTTTTTATACTCTTTTGAGAATTATTAAAACTGTGCATTTAGATAATCCCTTGGGAAAGTGGTATTCCTTAAAATGTCAGACATTTAGGATGGGTTACTAATTTTACATTTTTTTGTTTTAATGTATTCTCTCTGTTTACATGTATGGGCACACAGGTACCATGGTGTGTGTGTGTGTGTGTGTGTGTGTGTGTGTGTAAGTCTGAGGATGACCTGTGGGAATAGGTTCTCTCCCTCCATGCCATGTGTCTGGACATCCCACTCCAGCCCTGAGGCTTGGCAGCAGGTGCCCTTACCCACTGATCCATCTCACTGGCCCAGGAGGTGTGGCTGCTATTTACCATTCAGTTCTACCTCAAGGCCTGTGCCTTTGTACCTCTGTACTGTGGAGGTGACTCTCACAATAACGCTTACAAAACTTGTTGACATGACCAGATGGCAGGACTCTTCACAGCGTGGCTTGCTCTGTCCATGGCTGAGGTTTTGAACAGTCACCATCCACCACCCCTTCAGTTTTCTGACTTTCTGTTAGTAGGACTCTTGCTTGAACCTTGAACCCTGAACCCTGAACGTGTCTCTTGAAGAGCCAGCAAAATGAAAAGATTATTTTAGGTGGTGGGATGGATGATTTATGAGATTTTAGAAAAATATGTCAAAGGAGAGACTCAGCTGATATCCAGAGCATGGATAATTTGAGTGTTGTTTCCTAAATCCAAGCCTTTAGCAGAGAGTAAACTTCAAAACTGCAGCCAAATTACTACTTTGCATCACCCTGGACCCCTGGCTTCCATAGTGCATGGCATTAACAGATTTGAAGTTGGGGTCCCTGTACAGTTGACAGAGAAGCTATAAACTCTGAGTGGGAGATGTAGAACTGTATTGCTAAAGATCAAGTTTTGCCTAAGTCATCATCTTTTAGGCTTTGGAGCTAGCTCTTAATTTACTTGTGTTTCTGAAAAATGGTGGTGATGATGGTGATGATGATGATGGTGATGATGGTGATGATATCTGTACCATAGATTGCTCTGAGCATCTAGTGTGTTACTGTGAACCAAGTGGTCAGGACATAAATTGTTAGGTCCTATTTTATGGTGTCCGGAATGAGGCAGGTTGTGTTCTTACTTACAGGGCCTCGTTAGGTAGCTTCTGGGAGCTGAACTAGCAGCCACCACCACAGGTGAGCTGGTGGCGTGCATTGGGCAGGTGTTGCTACTAGAAATACAACTCAAATGGACACTGATGGTAATTTGGTAGCAAGGTTTCAGGTTGGTGCTTATGGACTCAGCCTTGAGCTCTGGAGCACTCCATGGTGTCCTGCCAGTTAAATGTAACTGGTTTTTGAAGAAATAAAAAGTACTTAGAATTTTCTCTCTGGCTCTTCCTTTGCATCCTAGCTGAGGATGCTCTGACCCATCAGATTTAGCAGCTTGGCTACTCCCTCTCTGCTTGTTAGTGCTGAGATGGAACTGGCCTCTCAGTTCTACTTCCTGGACTCTGTCAGTTTATAGGGAGCATGTGTAATGCACCCTCCAGTCTCAGCTTGTAAGCCTTGTGTTGTCTTTAGACAACGAGCCTGTAGAGAAGTTACCCATGCTAGGGACCCAAAGACAGTGAGTTCGTTTTTTAGCTGTAGTTGTTTCTGTTCAGAAAGGTGTGTCAGACACTTGGAATTTCTTTTCACGCCCCCCCCCCCCCCCCCCCCCCGTGTGAGTGTCCTGCTGGTGAACAGCTGTCTTTCGGTGTGCCTTGGCTGTGTTTGCTTACTAAGATGTCTACTGATGGCTGCGGAGTGACCCAGTATGGGCTAGTTTTGGTTCTGTGGACTTTGAAACTTGGCAGTTTGGAGCAGCTTGAAGGAGAGGGTATTATGTGTACTTGTTGACTGTATAGTAAGTTGAAACACTTAGATTTTGAGTTTCTTCTTCCATACATTGTGATGACTGAGGAAGTGGATGGAATTAACTCATTATTCTAATTTACCTCTTGAGATACAAAGGAAACTGGTCTTGTGATTTGTTTTTTACCTGTAAGTGACTTGGAGTGAGCAAATATCATTTGGGTTGTGAAGATGTTACCCATCTTGTATACCTAACGCCTTTTTTCAAATCATCGCTCTCAGAATAGACCTTCCTTAGTTCTCCTCAGAACCTCAGAGTTTAGGATGCATTTGTAGGGTATTAAAACCTGCCCCTGCCCCAAGACAAACCTGGGAAACAAAGAAACAGGGGCTGCCCAGTAACCAACTGCTGTTAGGGCACAGAAGCCTGCCCCAAAGCTGGCCAGATGCAGGCTCCCTTCTCAGCATTGGGACAGATGGGACATGTTCATAATGCACTGAAGTTGTGTGCAAATTATATTCTGTTAAAAGGAAGTTTAGATGCATCTTCTTAAAAGCCCTGGGATATTCTTTGTTGAAAAGAATATTTTTGTAACAAGTATTCCTGGTTTCTGTCTTAGTCAGTGTTTTAATGCTGTCAAGAGATACCATGACCACAGCAACACTTATTTATTCGGGGGCTGGCTTACAGTTTTAGAGGTTTAGTCCATTTTCATCAAGGCAGGGAGCATGGAGGCACACAGGCAGACATGATGTTGGAGAAGTCATTGAGAGTTCTACATCTGAATCCACAGACAGCAGGAAGAGAGAGGCATTGGGCCTGGCTTGGGCTTTTGAAACCCCACAGCCCCGCCCCCCCCCCAGTGACGCACCTCCTCAACAAAGCCACGCCTCCTAATTCCTCTCAAGTAGTGCCACTTCCTAATGACCAAGCCTTCCAATCTACGAGCCTATGGGGGGCAATTCTTATTCAGACCACCAAACTATCTGATGAAGTCATTTTACTTTAAACAAACAACTTTCGTTCATTTTTGAGGTGGGGTCGGTGGCGTTGGATGGTTGCGCTCTGCTGTCCCATTCTTCCTTCTTTATAGCAGGTCCCTTTTCTGCTGGTTGTCCTTTGTATCGTGGACATTAGCCATGGGCCATTTCCTAGGCTGTTGATTAAATAATAGAGCGAGGGCTCTGCCCTCCTTCGCTCCTCTCCACTAATCTGTCTAACTGACTGTCTACCTCCTGGACACCCTAGGAAGGTGCTCTTGACTGAGGAGGCAAAGTCTTGAACGTCCCCTCGAAGGAGTAGGGAGACCCACCCACCTGTCCCCCAACCCACCTACTTCCATGCTTGCTGGTGTCCTCCTGTGCTTAATGTCTTCTCCCTCTGCTAAGGATGCCAACGTCTTTTAGAAGTCAGCTCAGTCAGTTCAGAGAGTCGATTATAAAATACTTAGCTATAAACATTTATTAACATTTTAATACATTTATTAGGTTGTAATTCCAGAGTAAGTGGTTTTCGGTAAGAACGGTGATTTTATTAGTGTATATTTTATGTTTCAGCACTGGTTTTGCAGTGAAAAGCTGTTATTGTGTATTGGCTCAGGTGTCATTTCCAAGGTACTGATGTTTATTTACTGTATTTCCTGGGGTGTCTTTTCGGCACAGCACACAGTTTTCCACTGTGTAGGAGCCGTCTGTTAAATTAGAAGAATCAGCAAACTAGTTTATGGCTCTTTTAAGAATTATTTTTCCATTTTAGTAAAAGACTTTGTTATTGGGTAGGGTTTTGCTGGCCTGGAACGCCACAACCTTCCTGCCTCCTCCTCTCCACTGAGAAGGGGTCATAGGTGTGCCTGGCTTAGCAAGACTTTTTTTTTTTTCTTCCAAGACAGGGTTTCCCTGTGTCATTTTGGTGCCTGTCCTGGAACTCACTCTGTAGTCCAGGCTGGCCTTGAACTCACAGAGATCCGCCTGGCTCTGCCTCCCAAGTGCTGGGATTAAAGGCGTGTGCCACCACCGCCCAGCTACTTTTTTTTTTTCTTAGCAAGACTTTTAATGGTGAAAAGCGTGTGGCCCTGCTGAGGAGGCATCTTGGCCGAAATGCTTTCGGGTGTAGCTGTCGTTGAGAGAAATACAAGGAAATTCCCGTTGATGCCGCGACCGTGACCACTGGCAACGTTCTGTACTCCGCTATGTCTTTGTGGTAAAGGACTCCACAAGTACCAGTCAAGCTCTAGTTCTTTGAGTTTCTGTGAGGTGTGTTTTGTTCCTGAGGGCTTGCCTGTCATCCCTGGTCTAGTTGGGTTCAGGCCTCAGGCATCTGGGGCACCGCGTCCCTGGAGTAGGTTGACCTAAGGAGTCGTTCCTGGCGGAAGAGCTCAGCTAGGAGCTTGCCTGTCCACCCAAGCCCTCTGCTGTTAACTGCAGCGGCTCTCACTGTGACGTTCAGGGTGCGGGTGATGAGTGTGGGGGTTTAATGGTGCCTTGTTCTTCGTCTCCCCGTGGATGCTGCCGCTCTTCCCAAACTCAGATACACATCTGATGAGTCTGTAGATAGTAGGGTGGGTTGCTAAATTTATCTCAGCATTTGTGACATACTTGTCAGATACTGGGTTTACTGTAACGTAAACTTACGGCTTTATATACCAGGAACCTCTCTAGACACTGGCAGAACTTTCTAGAAGCTACACCTTGAGAGCCCAGCTTTCTGTCATAGGATGGCCAGTTGCAGTGAAATGAGCCAGGGGATCGTAGATGAGGAGAAGCCTACATTTGGGGAAGTCAGAGGAGCCTGAGGAGTGGTAAGATGACTGCGTGGTTTGCTGGAGGATGCTGCTTTCGTTGGCAAGTCAGACGTTCTGCAGAAGCTGTGGATCAAGGCTGGAGATAGCGGCACCATTTGCTCTCTTCCAGTGGCAAGATAGCTTCCCCAGCTCATTTATCTCAATGACTCAGTTCTCTGCAGGGAGACCGATACCCACCCCCTGCCACGGGATGCTTCTTTATCTGTGTGTAAAACTTTCCCTAAAGCTCTTCTCTCTCCTTTGTGTCTGTGTTCCCCCAAGCCAGCGTTCACATAGCGATGTCAGTGTCAAGGCGAATGAATGGAACCTCTGATTGGCTTTAATGGCTGACGTGTCTGTGTATGAGGGAGCTAGATGTCTTCCCCTATCACTCCCACCCCTTGGTTTTTTGTTTTCTTTTTTGATATGGGTCTCTCAGTGAATCTGGGCCTTATTGATTGGCCTGCCTGGCTGGTCAGTACAATCCAGACATGTGTTTGGCTCCACCTCCCTGTGCTCCCCTGACGGTGCTGGGCTCCTAAGTGTGAACTGTCACCATGGGTGCCGGGGACCCCAGCTCTGATCCTCCTGCTTGCAGAGTTAACATGGGCCACCTCCCTAGCCCCCAGCCACTTTTTAAAGTAAATTTTAATATGTATTTTGGTAGTCATGGTGAGGCTATAAAGTCAGTGGTGGGTTTTCCAGTGTTGATGGAATCCTTGTTGGTGGGTACAGAAAATCCCATTGTGAAGACAGAAATGTTACTTGTCCTTTTATTTAATCGACATTTAAAATAAACGTGAGCTACATTTTTAACGAAGGCATACTTTTATGCTTATAGTTATTGCTTCAAATTTATAAGGTAATGTGTGTTTATAGCTGACAATTTGAATGCTGAAAATGAAGAAAGAAAAAGAAAAAAATTGCCTCAATATTTTGATGAATATCCTAATGAGTGTGGTGATGGATGGCACCCAGTATTATTGCACATGTTAAATTTGAGATGCCAGAGGGGCAGGTTGGAAGTCCATGAACTGGGATCCTGGAAGACTAAGGATTGCAGGGCTGTTCAGTACACCAGGCTGGACGCCTCTGCAGTCCCAATCGTGTGCCGAAGCCCTGGGGGATTCCTCCAGAGCTGGTTTTCATTCCGTGTGGGGAGGCTGAAGAATCTGAGCTCTGCTACCTGCATGGGATGGCTGCAGGGGAGAGACAGGGACTGTGGTAGCAGCAGCCGGTAAGAGACAAAAGCAAGCGGGCAGAGCGCCGAAGCCGGTCCTGAGATTCGGCTGCCGCCGGCGGGCGCTCGCTGCCCACTTTAGGCCGGGCGTTCCCACCGCAGTCGGTCTGATCAAGAAGAGCCCGCACAGGTGCGCCCAGGGGCTTGGTGATTCCAGATCTTGTCAAGTTGACCAGCTATCACAAAGGGGATGGGGAGGGTGTGTCAAGAAATTTCGAGAGGGATATTATACTGTGATGATGGGAATCCTGGTATTGGTCCCTTTACGGTATCTTACCACCTTCCCTTAACTCCTCATTTTTGCTAAAACCTACTTTTTGTTAAGATCGTAGTTTAAGATTGATTTTTCTCTCTTTCAGACGCCTTTCCTATTTGAAAAATCTTTAGAAGTTTCATCAGTTCTCACAGCCAATTTACCAGCCATTTCTGTTGAACTGAATCAGATTGTTTTTTTGTTACTCTTTTTGTGAACACCTTTCAAGTTTGTTTCTAGTGAAATCAATATGAATAAAAAGTTAGAGGGAACAGCCTGGCTCACTGTGCTGTAATTCTGTGGAGATGCAGAATCTACTCCCGCCCGGCGTTGAGCTTTTAGGTGACCACCTCTGGGTCTGTAAGATGTTTGCATGTCAATCTGAGACTTTGTTGATTTCCTGTCTCTCTCTCTCCCCTCCCCCTCAGAGTCAGGTTAGTTTTGTTTCTGCTGCTGAGAACCCCTCCCACTCAGCTCTAAATGTGTTTTTATTGTTTTCTTGGGCTCATTAATATGACAGGATCAGTTGAACCCTACCTTATAAGTCATGCAGAAATACTACCTCTCTTTCTGCCTTCTTGGATTCCATCCCCTAGCGAAAGTTTGGCTTTGTCAAGGCTGGTAATAATTTTCATTCTGTCCTATAAGTGTGATGCCGTTCTCTGAGAACCAATGAACAATGTTTATGTGATTTTTACCTGTGTTAATATTGAGTGTGAACTAAACTATGTGGTAATGCGTTTCTTTCGGAATTGTTTTGATGTCACCCTGTGCATCAAAACCACAACATTTATAGCATAAAAATAAAATCATATGCCAGGTGCTATCCTAAACATATTAAGTATACCTTCTCTTTTTCCCAAGAAAAATGACTGTCTCTGTTTTTAAGAGAAAGAGACATGAAGTAGCTTGCTTGGCGGGCTGGGGAGACACGGAGTAGTACTTCAGGCACTACTCTGTCCCCCAGTGGACGCCGTTCCACATGTGAGGCCATAAGAGGCCTCGCTCCTTTCTAAGAATCCTCTTGCCTTCTCTTTAGTGGCATCTGGTTGTGGATATTGGGATGTCTGAAGTGCGTACTTAGGCATGACACAGGCTTTGGGGAGGCAGAGTGACCCAGAATTTCACCCTTTGGGAGATTTTCAGTTTCCCCCTTCTGAATTTCTTGTGGGAGCCTTAGGTTAAGTGGGGCGGTCATTTTCTGCCCATTACCTGTTTATCAAAAAAACAAACCAAAAACCAAAACTCTCTAGCTATCCCACCTTGGAGGCGGGCAGTGCACACTTCCTGATGAGGGAGTGAGTCGGGACACCACTCATGGGCAGTCACTGCAGTGAGGGGAGACAAGGAGGCATGAGGAAGGGCGGGAAGAAGCACACTCGTTTGTTTTCAGATGGCGTGAGTGTGCACAGAGAAAAACAGTAAAGAATTTACAAAGAAGCCCCAGAATTCATGAATTAGTTCAGGCTGTTGTTGGGTTTTGGTTCATATCTCAGAGATAACATTTGCAATTATGTAGTAAACCTGTAAAATAAAGCATAAGAGCTCAAATCTATCTACAGTGCTACAGAAACCATAAAACACGTAGGAATAGATTTAATAGAAGATGCATAAACCTCCTTTGCTCTAGACAGCATCATCGTAACATTAAGAAATATTAAAGAAGTCCTTGGAACATGGGGAGGGAAGTCCTATTCATGAGCTGGGAGCTCGTTTGTCAGCTGTTTCCCCTAAATAAATATAGTTTTATTGCAACCCTGATCATAATTCTACTAGCTCTTCCAACTCAAAGATAATAAAAAAAATGTCTAGGAAGAATTAGTATATTTCATGCAAGGAGATGAAAAACGGCCAACACAAGCACATGTGAGGATGCTCAGTGTTATTAGCCTTAGGAAGACAAATAAGAACCACGGTGAAATACTCTGCACACACCGGGAGAGTCAAGATTCAGAGGATTAGCGCCAAGGGTTAGTGCTGGTGTAGAGCTGGTATGGATCGGCCCACACACTGCTGGTAGCAAAGCGAAATGACTTAGTCCATCTGGGAAACTACTGTGTGATTGCTGAAGAGCATACACCTCCCATATCACTCCGCTCCTGTCTTCCTAGATGATTACCCTGGGAACGTGGAGTCAGTGTATTATGTCCAGGCAGCTGTTTAATAAAATTTTAGTGTTATCCCAAGCTGAGACTAGGTCAGTTAACTATCTTTATCACCAATTAAGTGGATGAACAAATTGTTGCATATTTGTATAATGGAATATTTGCCAACAGCAACAACAAAAAGAAACATCAGATGTTCTTCGCATCAGTGTGTATTGAAAGCATTCAGCTGAGTGAAAGAAACTTAAAAACGAGTACATGATACAATCTATTTGCATGTCAAAAGGGGAATTCATGTTACTGTACTGTGATGGTGATAGACACAGATCATTGGCTCCCCATAGCCAGAGGCGTACAGAGGAGGCGACTGAAAGAGCCATGTGGATTCTGAGGAGTGACAGAAACCCATATGCCTTGGTGTTGCTCTCATGTGTATATGCAGTTTTCAAAGCTTACTGAAATTTGGGGTGCCGAGGCAGAAGAGTTGGAGCTTGAGGCCAGCCTGGGCTACATAATGAGACATGTTTGAACAAACCAATCTTAACAAAATAAAAGCTCACTGTAGTGTATAACTCAAACACAGGCAGCTCATCGTGTGTAATGTGTAGCCCACAGATGATAATGGTGGCTGATGATGCTTGATGAGAAGTCTGGATTCAGGAAGGATGCTTTGTTGGTATGGACCAGTTCTAGTGGCTAGTACGTGTTTTCATAAAAGATGCAACAGTCCTTTTAAACTTTAAGTAGTTGGCCAGTGCATTGGGCAAACAAAAGGCCCAGTTGTTTCTACAGTTTTTTTGAGGGAGGATGGCAGGTAAAGTGGTGGTTTCTTTTGTTTTCAGTTCTGCAGCTTGAACTCTGTTTTTTTTTTGTTTGTTTGTTTGTTTGTTTTTGTTTTTTGTTTTTTTAATGTTTATTGTTTTCTTTCATATTGTTCTGGAATTGCCTTCCAGGCTTTTCCAAACTTAGGAACCTGAACGAGCAAAGATAGATTTGCAGATTTGGGGTATGAAGAACCTTCTGTTGCTGATGTCTGAGTAGGAGACAACTTTTTTCAGGTTCTCTAACAGTTCCAGCTCCTCGCTTTTGAGCCTGACTTTGTCTTAAAATTTCAAATACAACATTTAATCCAGTAAATATATGACAGACCAGGCATGGTGGTGTACATGTTTGATCCCAGCATCTGTGAGGCAGAGGCAGGCAGATCTCTGAGTTCAAGGCCAGCCTGGTCTACAGAGTGGGTTCCAGATCAGTCCTTTTCTCAAAAACTCAAAAACCCAAACAAACAACCCCCAAGAAAACAAACCCAACAAAACCGCCATTACATAACCACGTAATTGTTAAGACAGGGAAAAGCCCAAATCAAGATGCGCCTCAGTGCTGCAAAAGCAGGGCCAGGTAGGTGGGGGGCAGGAAGACACAACAGGGGTGGGGTGCAGGGAGGGCGTGGGGGGGGCAATCAGAACCAAGTGTTTGAAAGTGCTGTGCTGAAGCCTACTGCTCTGTATGCTGACGTACAGTGTTAATTTAGAGAAGTTACTGCCACCTCGTAAGCTGCAGAACATTCGACTCCAGCTCTCCAGGCTCTCCTGAGCTCCTCGCTTTGAAACACACCCCTTTGGATGGTGCTGTGGGCAACTCTGCTTTGCCCTTCTTCTTCCTTTGAGTTTAAAAAAAGTCACTTCACCAGTGCTGCCTGTCCAGTCCTACTCTAGGTTTCCTTGAGGCTAAGGGAGCTGACCTCAGAGATGTGCTGTGAGGTGTGGGTGGCTGAACACCTGTGATATTTAAGCCCCCAAGAGGTTAAAGGAAAGAGCGGCTCTCGGTTACTGGTTTCTTCTTCCTGCTGGCTTTTCCCCGGTCAGTGAGGCAAAGTCTCAAGGGCTCTGGAAGACGGTGCTGGTTTAAATTTCCACAAAGCTTTTGATGTTAAGGTTCATTGAAAACTTGAGAATAATAATAATGAAAACATCATGTTGTTGAGGGTTCTTTTCTTTGGGCTACCTCATCTTAATTTTTAACATTTTAAAGAAAAAAAGGCCCCAGAGGCGAAGGACTAAATGTGTACATACCACAGTGTGTCAGTTGTCCGTCACCTACTTGAAAGATTGATGATAGGCGGCTGGCTGCCAGATTTCAGGACACTCACATAGGGTAGCTCGATGTGGAATATAGGAACTGGCTTGGGGGATTAGAAGGATCAAGAAAGATAATGGGTCCATGAGTTTGCCATCCAAAACTCCGCATTCCAGGTAGGTAGACGTGAAGTCACCGGAGGTGATGAAGACAGCAGAGGCAGAAGCCTTGAAAAAAAGAATCTACCAGAAAGGAGGAGACATGTTCAGGAGGTGGGATCAGCTGCAGATCCAGGGTTCCACTTAGAAAAGCCATGATAAATGTTTTTAAATATGATTTCTGATGTCTGTTGGTCAGTACTTGTCTGGACATACGGATATTCATGCACACCCACACAACACCTCCCCCCCCACACACACACACAGACACACAGGATTAACAAAACCCTTTTGACACTATTGTTTCTCATTAATTAAATAGTACGCTTAAATGACAAATGACCAGCTTTTATTTTGATAATGACTGTAAGTACCTTTGGGTGTCTTGTGTGAATTGGTGACCGCCGCTGCCTTATTTACCCTGGGGTCTCATTCTCATTTTGAGCGTCTAAGTCACATTCTTGACTGGGTCTTCCTTTCGATTGTGTTCTGGTGACCGCTGGTGCATAGGGTGGCACACGCAGGGGACCCTGGTAGGAAGAACCTGTGTCCCTGTTCAGTGACAACAGAATGTTTGGGTGGTAGTTTTGTTTACTGTACCCCCACACTGAGATGTAACACACATCATCGTCTTGAGATTCGTGTGGCAAATAGTTCTGTGTACGCTTGCGACTTTATAGTCACACTAAGCCACAGCCTACAGACCTGGCCCTGCCATCTTAGATCATCTCAGGTTGAGTTCTCTCCTTTGTGAATTATCTGAAAAGGTATTAAGATGCGATGAACCCCAGCCTCTTGTCTTATTTTTCAAGTGTCCTTCTGAAGGTGAAAACACCAGCCAAACAGTAACTGTATTAAAATGTAACTTGTCCATCATGGGTAGAGAACAGAACACCACGAAACTGAACTTCAGGAAGCTCTAAACTGCATGTTCATCCTTTGTCAGCGTGAGGGAGTGAATCAGCAGTTTGTGAAGGTCAGCACACCTTGGCTTGAGTTGAGACAATGGTGTCTGTCCAAGAATACAGAACCATTCAAGTGCAGTGAGTCTAAGTTTGGGTTTAATAAATTAACGGTTACAGATGTGAGCAGCTGGGGTGCGGTAGTGCGCTTTTAGGTTTGAGAAATGTGAGACCGTGCCTGGTGGATATGGATAGGAGCTATGCAGGATCATTGCGTAGTTAAGGTGTTGGGTAAAAAAGATTATCAACTACTTAGTTCAGAACACCCCTGGGTAGGGCCCCGCTGTAATGAGGACAGAGGTCAAGGTATCTGTATCCCTGCAAGTCACTGTCCAGATGGTGTTTCCAGTTGATGGCCCTTACTCAACCACTTCTGCAGTGTTCGTAGCTCCAAGAGGTCTGAGCTGGGATCTTTTTGGCCTTTTGTAGTTCTGGAAAAGCCACCTAAGTTCTTCCTTCTGTGAGCCCTGATTAGTGCATTTCCACCCACAAACGGAATGTTTGGGAAATGTATATGATCTGGGTTTGGATTGTATTAAAAGTGTCAAGTCATTCGGCAGCAAGTACTAATAGCCGGGTAAAGTACTGGCCTGAGTACTTGGATTGTGGCAGAGCTCAGTCTAGACAAAGTTGTGACATTTAGGCTGAGACCTGAAGCCGCCTGAAGTCATCCAAGTGGCAGGCACATTGAGAGGGAGGACTCTGGGTTCTGGAGGGTGTTAGCGTGGCAGGCAGGGAGGGGGGTGTGACTGGAGCGTAGCACAGACAAGACAAAATGACTTGACAGAGGGGAGGGCTGGTGAACAGACCGGAAGCCCACCAACCACGTGACTTTTAAGACCATGTGAAGGAACTAGGTATACTTTTGATAAACTTGAAGAGTTATCCTAAGGTTTTCAGCAAGGAAGACCACTTAGAAACAGGGTTACTTGAATGGTGTGAGCTTCGTCAATGTCAAGTCTTCCTAAAGAACAGCTAGTGTGTATTGTTTGCTTGCTGTGAGCTCAGTCCCTTTTGTTCATCACCCCACAGAAACTTCCCAACCTCTCAGGGAGGTGGTGACATCATCCCTGATTTGCAGATGGAGGGGCTGGGCTACAGCACATTGATGAGCTTGTCCAAGCCATGCGGCTGTTGTAGAGCTGGGACTCGATCCCAGTTAATCTCAGATTCTCAGTCCCAAGCTGTTAGTTAGTACCAGCCATCTGTGAATCTTTAAACTGAGTAGATCATAACTGGTATCATTTTACTTTTTAGATTTTTAATTATTTATGTGTGTGGGGGGAGCATTTGTGTAAGTGTATGCACACCAGTGTGTAGATGATCTCAGAGGCTGGAAGATGGCATTATACCCTGTAGTTAGAGGTACAGGCAGTTGTGAGCTGCCCAGAGTCGGTGCTGGGATCCAAACTGCTGCCTCCTGCAAGAATAGCAAGAGCACTTAACCTCTGAGCCATTTCTCCAGTCCCTTGGACTATTTTTTTTTTAAAGTAGAAAATACCTGAGTATTTTGTATGGGGTAAGGATTAAATGCTAATATATGAAGCCTTTTTTTTGTATTTTAATTTTATGTAGCTGCATTAGTACACGTGCAAGCTTGGGAGCTGTGTAGAAGGACACACATTTGTAGAAACAGGACTTGAGTGCTTGGGTTAGAGCTGGAGAGAAGTGTAGGCCTCACTGGTAAGGCCGAGGCTCCAGGACTCAGCATAGAATTGTATAGTTGTATATGTGTACCTGGCTGAGAAAAGTGTGAGGAGTGGGCCCCAGAGTTCCGTGGGAGCAGTGAAATTCCTAATGTGAGCTGTGCTTGGTCCTTCTTAGAGGGTCCTCATGTTTATTTCGGTTCCCGATGCTAGTTGCTCTCAGCTGTGGTTGATTGCGCCTGGGGTTGGCGTCCTACCGGTGTGAATGTTCACATCCTACCTGAGGGATGCGAACCCGTGACGAAATCTGTTACTGAAAAATGCCTGAGCAGAGGTGATAAACCAGATACGATTCTCTCTGAGTCTGAAGGAAGCTGTGGCCCACTGTACCTCAGAGAAGCAATGGACTACCAGACCAGTGATGGGGTGGCTCTTGCTGGAGTCACCTTGGAATCCAAAGAACCTTTAGGTTAGGGTGTGCCATTTGTCTTTCCAAGGAGAAGAGAAACATGGCAAGCTGGAAAGCCACTGTGAGGCCAGAGAAGGGCATGTATAGAACTTTGATGGACAGATGGAGCTCCCGACATCACACACTGCTGGCAACATCAGTCTCTAAGCTTTTATACTTTCCCTTGGCTGTGTGGTGTTCACTGGAACGACAGTGATAAGTGTAAGACTAACACACTTTAAAGGTTTTAACCTGGGTGGTTGGAAAGTGTGAGAGCCATCATGGGCTGGGTGGTAGCTTTGGCGTTGGCCTTGGCTGGCAGGCCAGTGTGGACAGCTGCCTTGAAGGAGGACACTCGTGGCCCCAATTCCCACCTATAGGAGATAACAGGAGTTTGGAAAGCTCATCTCTACTGTTCCTAGCAGTTCTTAATAATTCCTCTTGTTGATAACTGAATCATGAAGAACCATTTTAAGAAGAATCTGACTGCTCCTTCTGTAAGGGTATAACCCCAAAGTTCCATTCACCTTCACATTTAATGTTGAAGTCACCAGTGATGTTATGTGGTATGCTGGGTCAGCTAAAGGAAGACTGGATCCTTAACCTGAGACAGAGTTTACTGAAAGATTGTGCCTTCATTTACACTTCTGTGGAGTTTAACCTTTTACCTGTGTAAAAGCAAACACAAAGAGAATTTATGGATTGATGTGTTTATTTGCAGCTAACACATCAGAACTTTGAAGTGGAACCATCTGTGGTCTGAGTGAACTCAGTAGTTCTGATCTCTCCTTTCTTGTGTTGTATGAAATCTGAAGGCACAGCAGCGTCTCCTTCACAGACCCTCTGGGGGTCAGCCAGTGAATTAGCTGTCAGAAGGAATGAAGGATGCAGAGGGACTTATGGGCTTCATCTGTGAGGTGCACACTACCGGGAGTGCTCCGCACAGACCATGGGAACTGCAGGAAAATAGCATCCCTTAGACTCTTACGGTTTCGTGTGTGTCTCGGTGTATGCATCAGAATAGTCATGACAGGGATAATATGCATATGTGTATTTGGGGCACCTCCTTGCTTTGAGTGCCAGTATTGTGCATGTGCTCAAAAAATGTTTGGAAGCCATTTTATGTCCAAATGATGATGACTTTGTCATACTTTGTAATGTTTTGAGGAAACCAAGGCTTTCTGCGCATGATAAACCATGTTCTTGGTGGTAATGTGGCTCTGCCTGACTTTGGCTTCACAGAATGCAGCATGTGGAAAGCGAGTTCTAAAATGTGTCCTGACACATGGGAACCTTTTTTTTCCTGTGCTTCCGAATGAACTTGACCTTGTGTTGATTGGAGCCTCTGGATGGGAAACTCTGCCTTTGCCTAATCTCTCCATTGTGGTGAACAGGACATGGAGAATGGTGGAGTACCCCATCCCAATGTGACCTTTCCCTGGCCACACCCATGAACTGTCTTCAAGTAGAGGGTGGGATTTGGACTGAAGGTTTGGGCCAGCCCTTGGCTTCTGTCAGACCCATTCTCAGAGTGGACTTACTTTCAGACATCTAGGAAGTCCTGGGCTCAGGAAGTTCTTACTCTATTCTCTCTAAGATCCTTGCTTTGAAATTAGAATTACGCCGGGCGGTGGTGGCGCACGCCTTTAATCCCAGCACTCCGGAGGCAGAGGCAGGTGGATCTCTGTGAGTTCTAGGCCAGCCTGGTCTACAAAGTGAGATCCAGGAAAGGTGCAAAGCTACACAGAGAAACCCTGTCTCAAAAAAGAAAAAAAAGAAATTAGAATTACTGTCATCATCCTGCTTTACTTGAGGTTTGTTGAATGAATCTACATTGTCCCTCTGGAGACTTTTGTCTCCACTTTTGTGTTGGTGACAAGTACGTATTTTAATTCATGCTGACAGTTTGTTGTTTAAAACACATTAACCCACAGGATTTGTTAAGTGACATCTTCCCCGTGTCTTTGCAGGTCGATGACAGTTAGAAGCATGCTTTCCACTGCTCTCCCTGGTCCCGTTTGCCACCCAGGATGTCTGTGAGTGAGAGCTCAGTGTTTGCCTATGAGTCTTCTGTGCACAGCACCAACGTCTTGCTCAGCCTCAATGACCAGCGGAAGAAGGATGTGCTGTGCGATGTCACTGTCGTGGTGGAGGGCCAGCGGTTCCGAGCCCACCGCTCGGTGCTGGCTGCATGCAGCAGCTACTTCCACTCGAGAATTGTAGGCCAGACCGATGCCGAGCTCACCATCACACTGCCTGAAGAGGTGAGGGGCCGCAGCGCTGGCTATCACAACCTGTTGTTACCTAGATACCTTCTGGTTATAAGCTGAACACAAACTCTAGTCTCCCTGAGGAGACAGGCATCTCGAAGAGCATTTCTGTCGCAACCTTTCTCTGGCTTTTGTTACAGGAATGTTTACATGTGAAACGATGGCTTTGGGTGTTAATACTTGTGGATCAGTGGAATATGTGGGTACAATACCTACATCTTAGTCCACCTGATAGATTACAGGCATTTGGAAGGGTTCTGGCTTAGAGGGTGCTGGCTGTGTGACTCTGTCCTTCTGAGGGACACCCTGACAGCTTCAAGCTGTGTGTACTCTCTCTCTCCTGAGACATCTCCCATGAAAAGCAGGCACTCTGCAAGTGTATTTTTCCCCTGGTTTTCTTTTTCTTGAGATGGTCCTTATACTTTGGGAGTAAAGAAGTGTGTTGTCTTGGCCAGTGAGATGGCTCAGCGGATAAAGGCATCTGCTGCCAAGCTTGTTGACCTGAGTTTGATTCCCTGGTCTCACATAGTGGAAGGAGAGAACTGAGTCCTGCAAGTTGTCCTCTGACCTCCTCATGTGTGCTGGCACACACCCTCCCACATCCCCCACCCACCCACGCACCCAACAAACAAACAAACAAACAAACAAACAAACAAACACGTTAAAAAACAAAATAGTTTGTTGTCTTATTTGTAAAGGCCTGTTTCACATATACCTTTCCACCCCCAGTCTGTGTAACTTACGCATGTAAATACTAGGGTCTTTGTCTTTGTGCTAGCCTGAAGGGGCTTGTCTTAGGTGGCGTGGCACTGATTCTTCCTGGCTCTGTTATTGGAGCATGTGCTTTGGCGGTCACTGCTCTTAGCATATTTTGACATTGGACACAAAGGGTTTTAAGGAGAGGAGGAGGAAGTGTGTAGAACTTCTTGTGTGTGACATACTGTGTGATGTTGGGCATAACTGGATGAACTGCAAACTGATCCAGAGTGGAGCTGGTTGCTGGTGCTGCGCCTCGTGTGTGACTCGGGCTGTAGTGTTGGGGTGTGAGTCAAGGGTACCGGATCATTGATTTTACAGAAGAACATGACTCACGGTGGGGCATGCTTTCTACAGTTCATATTTCAAACTATCTCATGAGGCTTTACAGGTAGAACAATGTTTGTTGGATGGATTTTTAAGAGACGATGTATATATCAATACATATACGTATGTATTGTGTGTATATTTGGATGTTTTATGTTTGTTCTGATGAAGTATAAATCACAAGTTTTCAAATATTTGAACTGTTTCATCACAGTGACAAGTTGAAAATATTGCATATATTATTTGGTTGATTTGGCATATTTTGGGAAATTTTAATTGAACTTTTTATTCAGATTATTATAAATTAAGTACAGTTTCAAGGAGTAATGCAGAATTGCCTTTTACTCTTTGTTTAGTGTTCCATTGATAATATTTTGAAAAATGAATAATGTTCCAACAGGAATGTTGATGTGGACACCATCCATTCCTGGTGATCAGATGGCTGTGGTGTCACATGCATTAACTAGGTTCTAGAGGTTCTGGGAAGGTTCCTGTTCACCATCGGTTAGGATCTGGACCACCCAAGGTTCCTGCATGTTTCTTACGCTAATTCCTTCCCACGCTTGGGCCCCATATTCCCTCCCCTCTTCTGTCTCTGGATGCCGGTAACCACTTCTCTGTCCCTGTGTGGAGCTTTGTCATTTCAAAATCGTCCGTAAGTGGGACACTGCAGTGTTATGTGCCCTGTTAGCGTTGCCTTTTTCACACTTAGGATAATTTCCTTGATATTATCCAAATTTCTCGTACCAGTAGTTTATTCTGTGCTGCTCATGAATACTATAATAGTTACGTCTTAATTTTCCTTTTTAAAACCTTTTCATCTGTTGAAGGAACTGAGATTAGTTTCAGTTTTTATCTGCTACAGATAAAAGTTGGTATAGGTTTTTTTTTTGTAAAGTAAGTTCATTAATTAGGGATAAAAAACCGAAAGTGCAATTTCTGGTCATAAGGTCGTTTTGCACATTTAGTTTGATAGGAAACTACCTAGTGATTTTTTAAAGTGGGTGTCCATTTGATATCGCTCCCAGCATTCATTTTCATTGTTCTTTTTTTTTTTTTTTTTTGGTTTTTCATGACAGGGTTTCTCTGTGTAGTTTTGCGCCTTTCCTGGAGCTCACTTGGTAGCCCAGGCTGGCCTCGAACTCACAGAGATCCGCCTGGCTCTGCCTCCCGAGTGCTGGGATTAAAGGCGTGCGCCACCACCGCCCGGCCATTTTCATTGTTCTTAAAGAATTTGGTGGTGTTTATTTTAGCAGTTTCAAGCTAAATGCTGTAAGATTAGCATGTTTTAGAAGAGTCCCAGTATTTTGGTCAGTTTGATAGTAACACAAAGTTCTAAGTGTAATTTGTATTTTGAACCCAGGGTGAACGTTCTTTGCACATTGCAGGCTCTTTCACCCCAGCCTTGCAAATACACTCTCAGTATAAATGCGCAGGTGTCTGCTCAAAGGTGTAGCTGCCCAGGGCTCTCGAGTCTTTGCTGAAGCAGTACAAAGGCAGAGATTTAGAACCTTTGCAATCCGGATCATTAAAAATTTTATTAGAAATATTTAACATAAGACAGTACTTAACCATTTTTTAAAAGATTTGTTCCATTTTTATTTTTTTTAGTTTGTGTGTGTGTGTGTGTGAGAGTGTGTGTGTGTGTGTGTGAGAGTGTGTGTGTGTGTGTGTGTGTATGATGCGAGTGCAGGTGCTAGCAGAGGCACCCGATCCCCAGAGCTGGAGTTACATGTGGTTGTGAGTCTTCCTCATGTGGGTGCGGAGAACCAAACTCAGGCTTCTCTGCAAGGGCAGCAAGTGCCCACGATCTCTGACCTCTCTCTCTAGCCAATACTTTGGTTTATTGTGCTTTTTTGATAGTTAAGATATTTTTACAAGTACTTTTCATTTTTAAAAATTCCACTCTATAGTGTATTACTGTTCACGTTGTTTGGCCCTTGGGAGCTGCGCTAACCTCAGACACCTGGCAGAGCCATAGCAGGGCTGTGGGTGGGTCTGTCCTGCTTTATTTCATAGACGACTTATTTGCACACGGGGAAATCGTGGTGATGTCCTAATGAGTAAACTGTGTTGGAGTGGAGTTCCTGAAGTGGAGGTTTAGTCCCCTTGAATGGAGTGGGGCTCCGCTTTACCAGTCTCCCTCGGCTGTGCGTTTCGTAGAGGGCGAACTTCTCTTCCAAATTAAAGGACCCATTTGGTTATCGTAGAGAAGCTGGCATCTCCCGGTTGCTCTCCACCGTTGTCGTGGGTAGACAGCTGTTAAATGACGTGTCTGTTCAATCTTGTGTATTAACAGGTGACCGTTAAAGGATTTGAACCTTTAATTCAGTTTGCCTACACTGCCAAACTCATTTTAAGTAAGGACAACGTTGAGGAGGTGTGCAAGTGTGTGGAGTTTCTGAGTGTGCACAATATCGAGGAAGCCTGCTTTCAGTTTCTCAAGTTTAAGTTTCTGGACTCCACTGCAGAGCAGCAAGAATGTGCAAGAAAAAAATGCTTCTCCTCACACTGTCAGAAAGCAGACTTTAAAATTTCACTTTCAGACCAGAAAGATCTAGAAATCGATGAAGCAGAGGAGTTCTTGGAAAAGAAGAATGTTCAGACTCCTCAGTGTGACCCCCAAAGGTGTCAGGGCGATGTGAAAGCATCGCCCTCTTGCCAGGACAGTGCCAGCCAGACGTGCCAGTCCATGTGCCTGGAAAAGGATGGAGCCCTGGCGTTGCCGTCTTTATGCCCCAAATACAGAAAATTCCAGAAAGCGTTTGGAACTGACAAGATCCGTACTCTAGAATCGGGCATCAAAGATGTCCATGCTGCTTCTGTCCAGCCAAATGAGACGTCTGAACTTGAGTGTTTAGGGGGAGCACAAGGCTGTGCAGATTTACAAGTGATTTTAAAATGTGAAGGAACGAAGCCAGCCATGGAGAGCGAGGAGACAAAGCGCAGAGACCCCGCTTCCCAGTGCCCCGCAGAGCAGCCGGAAGCGGCTTCTTTCCCTCCCAATTCTGCAGACCCTCATGGGTTCTATTCCCTCTCACTGTTACACACATATGACCAGTCTGGTGACTTGGGCTTTGCTGGGATGCAAAGTAAAACAGTGAAAACAGAAAAGCCTTTGTCGGGTCCAGATGCCCAGGAAGAGAAGCCGTTTGGTGAAAATCAGGATTTGTACCTGAAATCTGACACGGGCCCCAAAGAAGACAGCAGCAGCCTTGCATCCGGTGATCGGAGCAGTGTGGAGCGGGAGGTGGCAGAGCACCTGGCCAAAGGCTTCTGGAGTGACATTTGCAGCACAGACGCGGCCTGCCAAATGCAGTTGTCACCCGCTGCGGCCAAAGAGGGCTCAGAACAGGGCTACCCGCAGAGGCGGTCTGAGTGTCCCTGGTTGGGTATCAGGATCAGCGAGAGCCCAGAGCCAGGCCAGCGAACTTTCACAACTCTCAGTTCCGTCAACTGCCCTTTCATAAGTACTCTGAGTTCCGAAGCCTGCTCCAGCAACTTGGAAATCGGAAACTACGACTACGTTTCGGAGCCCCAGCAGGAGCCCTGTCCGTACGCGTGCGTGATTAGCTTGGGCGATGACTCGGAGACCGACACAGAAGGCGACAGTGAGTCCTGTTCCGCCAGGGAGCAGGAGTGTGAGGTGAGTGGAGGTGGGCTCTCGCTGTTCCGACAGCCATTTGTCAGGAGGTGCACTTGTGCCCGGCGCAGGGAGGGAGGAAGGAGGAGACCACGTGACCGGAATGCATGGCGTTTGAAAAGCTGCCGTGTGCATGTATGTCACACTGGGGTGTGTGTATAGATCGTGGAGGGCACCCCGACACGGGCTGTGTAACTTTGTAATCAGATGCCTCTGTAGGGAGAAAGGATAGCAGTTCTGTCATTGGTGGCTAATGGTGACTTTTGTATGAAAGCGTCACCTAGTCTGTCAAACCTGGAAACAGTCTGTGGTATGTGAGCCACGGTTGGCTGTGAGCAGCTGCAGGCTTGTGGCATGTAGGGCAAGTTTTCTTAGACCTAATTTTTTATAGCTATTGCTTTTATTTATTATTTTGTTTTATTTTTCTTTAGCCATCTTAGGCATTAGTTTAATGAATATCTTTTTTTTTGTTTTTGTTTTTGTTTTTGTTTTTTTCGAGACAGGGTTTCTCGGTGTAGCTTTGCGCCTTTCCTGGAACTCACTTGGTAGCCCAGGCTGGCCTCGAACTCACAGAGATCCGCCTGGCTCTGCCTCCCGAGTGCTGGGATTAAAGGCGTGTGCCACCACCGCCCGGCTAGTTTAATGAATATTTTAATAATTCAGCATGAGTTACATGTAGCTACTGACTTATATTAGTCATGTCAAGCTTGACCTGTGCATTTGGAGTGTATACGTTTCTATTTACTACTTAATACCTGTTTTGTGTAAGATTCTGCTTCAGTAACAGTAAGTAGGGAGCCATGCATTAGGAATTAGGTTTCTTTAGTTTGCAAAACTCAGTGTTCTCTTTACAGAGGCAATTCTCACTTGGCTTTTCTAAGTAATTTTTAATCATACTCTTTGCTTTTTGTGTGCTTTATTTGCTTTTTAAGTTTGTGATGACTCGAGGCCTGTCCTTGGAAGGGTTCCTACGTGCCCAGCACAGTGTTAGCTCTAGCCATTGTATTAACACGGCGTACGTATCTCTGTACCTTGTTTTTTTAGTGAAAAGTCACTGAACCCCTGGGTTCCATTTCCCCGCTCCCAGTCTGGCTCCCCATTCTACTGTTGCTCTTGGTTGCTGTTATAGTCACTGCCTAGAGTAGGTGAGATAATGTAGGGTGCACTGTCCAGAAGTTGGTTTATTTTAGTTAGCATACTGTTCTTCAAATAGCAGGCCTTCTTTTTTAGAAGGCTGAGTAGTATGTCACAGTGTACATGTATGCCACATTTTCTTTATCCAGTCACTTGTGCGTGGATGTTCAGGCAGTCTGTCCGTCTTGGCCATTGTGAGAGTGAATGCTGCATTGAGTGTAGAAAGACAAACATCACTTGGAGATCTGATTTCAGTTCATTTGCACAAACACTTGCGAGCTCCATGGCACGCACATGGTTTTAATTTTCTCCAAAGCTCGATGCCGGTTTTCACAGTAGCTTACTGATTCCCACCGGCCATGTACAAAGGACCCATTTCTCCATGTCCCATTCATGGTCTTTTGCTTTGTAGTAATTAGAGGGTGTTAATCTTCTGGCTTTGGGAGGAGGTGGATTATAAGGCCACAGGGATTAGTCACTAGGTCCATGAAAACAGGCAGATGACAAAATAGTCCCAATAGTCCATTGGCAAGTGAGATGTATAGCTTTTTCAATAAGTCATATGAAATTTTCTGAAGTGCTATAGCAATGTCTAGCATAATTATTCCAGTACTGTGTAGTGTCACTGCTGTGTGGTAATATTCAAAGATAAAGTGGGTTTTATTTGGGGAAATGAGGAGCACATACTAAAAATACTTTAGGCAGAAACTTCGAGAAGTTGCTAACATAGTAGGTAGTCAAGTCCATGCTAATACAGACTAGTAAGACAATTCCCATTTTGAGTGCAGTGCTGTGTGATGGGAACGTCTCGTTTGCTCAAGTGTCTGACTTCTAACCGCTTCCCCAGGGCAGTTGTCAGTTGAACTCTGAGTTCCTCTGGGGTGGATTGTGTAGAAACTGGACACAGAGGCCTGTTTTTTAAGGGTTTATTCTAATTAGGTGCATATGCCTATGTGTGTGGCTGTGTGGGAATGTGCACATGTATGCTGGTACCCACAGAGAGCAGAGGGTAGGAGCTCTCTGGAGCTGGAGTCGGAGGCAGTAGTGAGCTGCCTGATGTGGTGGCTGGCGTAGAACTCAGCTTTTCTGCAGGGGCAGTAAGCCCTCAGAACCTCTGCATCCCTCCAGCCCCAAGGTCTGTGTTGTTTTGGTACCGTCTTAAACCCCCTGAAAAATATAACGCATGTCTTCGTCTGTAGCCAATGTGCAATACATGTCTTCATTGTAGTTCCTAATGTTTATTTCACATCCTAGGTAAAACTGCCATTTAATGCTCAACGAATCATTTCGCTCTCCCGGAATGATTTCCAGTCCTTGTTGAAGATGCACAAGCTGACCCCAGAGCAGCTGGACTGTATCCACGACATCCGCAGAAGGAGTAAGAACAGAATCGCTGCGCAGCGCTGTCGCAAGAGGAAGCTTGACTGTATTCAGAACCTGGAGTCAGAGATTGAGAAGCTGGTGAGTGGGTGGGTTTCTTGATGTTGTTAAATCCCAGCTCTTTGATTTTGTAGAATAAATAGTTACTGAAATCCCAAATACCATTTTAAGAGAAATTAAGGTGTGTAGAAAGATTAGAAGATGTAGAACAAGGTTTTCATTGACTGTTTGATTATGTATGCATTCTACATTTCTAGCATGATGTACTCAAATGTGGAGGTGGGGAACTCTTTCTGGGTAGTTGTTTTATTTTTTAATGATTTTTCAATTTAATGACTTCTTTCTAATCCTTAGTGGTTGGATAAAGATTAAAGTAATTATACAGTACTTTATGATGTTTGATGTCTATAAAAGCTTGTTTTCCAGTTGGGTAGAACTGTGGACCTGAATTACCTGTTTGGGTTGATACCAAAACCAAGCAGATGAGCCAGTGTCTCTGTGCCAAGGAACAATCCCGAGGTGAAGTTGTGGTTTGAATAGAAACTTCTGAGATACAGCAAGCTCCTCGGTGTGAGGAGTGCTTGCTTATCGGACCTGTCTCTTCCAGCATCAAAACATAAATTAACTGGAAGATATATTAATTTGCTCCCATTTCTGTTTCCCTCCTGTGGTTGGTGAAAGTATTGTGTGAGAGGAAACTCTGGTACCAGGCCAGCTGAGGGCTGTCTATGGGCCATGCACCAGGGCAGCAGCCTGGAGGCAATCAAGAGTCCCCAGATACTCGGTTTTGTGTCCTTGCTAATCATGGGTGGCAGTTTAAAGTTGTGTTTGTAACTGGTCTTCAAGCATGAATGTTTGTAGCTCTGAGTGAGACTAGAAACAGTATAATGGAAAAGATGTCTTTGTGGTTTTCAGAGTAGTGGAACATAAATTTTTATTATGTACATACTATGTATGTACTTTAGGGAAAGGGTATAGTATAACTAAAAAGATGAAGGAGAAATGGGATGAGAATGCAGAGTAACTAGAGTTCCTGGGACCCCAGAACAGCTTCACACAGCCAGCTGGCCTACGCATACCTTTCCGCACTGTAACCTTTCCTATTATCCCACTTCAGTGCTCAGCTTCTCTGGATGGATGAGTTTATAGAGTGTTGCTTGTTGTTAGTTACTGTAATAGCTGCATTTCGCACTTTGGTCCACATGCAACTCTTAGAAGCTGGCGTAAGATTGAACTACAGTGCTCTCTGCTGCTTCCTACATTTCTCTCTCTCTCTCTCTCTCTCTCTCTCTCTCTCTCTCTCTCTCTCTCTCTCTCTCTCTCTCTCCCTCTCTCCCTCTCTCCCTCTCTCCCTCTCTCCCTCTCTCCCTCCCTCTCTCCCTCCCTCCCTCCCTCTCTCCCTCTCTCCCCTCTCTCCCCCTTCCCCTCCCCCTCCCCTCAAGTGGTCATAATTTATAGTCATCTGTAGCATTTACCCAGTTTTCTCACTCTCCTACAAATAAACAAGACTGATGAAGATTTACTCTATTTCATGCACAGGGAATGTGCTGTGTGTTTGAAAGTAGCTTGGCGATTCTCCGTTGCCTGGCTCAAAGGTTCCATATTTGGGGGCCAATACAGAAACTGGGTTGCTGGACCATATATCTGGGGTGATGGGGAGGATAGGAGATGCAGTCTAAAGTGTGGATGTGGGTGGGATAATGTTACTTCCCACTTTACAGTTAAGATGCTCATTTGTGAAGAGCAAATGGATTAATGTGTCAGAAGAACTCCCAACAAGTACCTACTGTAGAGTTAGCACTCAGTAAATACTAGTATTTCCTGGTACGACCATATCATCACTTACTTATATTTGGTTTTCTCAGCCTCTGTTGGCTTCCTTCCTGATGTCTTCTGTCATCTGAGTTCACTTTCTATTGCTGTGATGAACACCACAACCACAAGCAACTTGAGGAAAGGGTCATTTGGCTTACACTTCCACATCATAGTCTATTATCAGGAGAAGCCAGGGCAGGAACTCAAGGAACTTGGAAACAGGAACTGAGGCAGAGGAGACCAGTGGTACCGCCCACAATGGGCAGGGTTCTTCCACATCAATCATTAATCAAGAAAATGCCTCACAGGCTTGCCTATGAGCCAGTCAGTCAGAAGTATTTTCTCAGTTGAGGTCTGTTTGTGTGGGATGACGAAAGCTTGTGTCAAATTGACAAAACCTAACCAGCACAGCTGTGAACTCCGGTAGGCCCTCCTCCCCTCCCTTCCCAGCTCAGAAGTCTTCTTTCATCTGGTCAACAGAAAGATCCATGCTTTCCAGTGCAAGGCTGGTAGTTCCTCAGACCTTTCTGTGAACTCAGAAGCCAACATGGCTGGCTTCCCATTTACCTGTTGTGTTGATTTGGACTCTGGCTAGAAACCAGGAAGCATCTGAAGAGGGGATGGAATAAGCTGCGGTGGTGGAGGCCAGAGAAAGGAGCCAGGTCTTGTGATTAGCGGGGAACCAGAACCCGCAATGCATCCAGGAACCCGTGAGTGGGTTGCTCCCAGCTCCCAGGCTAACACGCTGCCTCGGTGAGGAAAGGTCTTGGCGCCAAGCCAGACAGCTTGAGTTTAACCCGTGGGACCCACACGGTGGATCAGGAGGATTCTCACACACTGCTCTCTGATCACCACAGATGTGTCATGGCACGTGACCCCCTCCAAGTAAATAAATGTAATAGTAATAAAAAAAAAAAAGCACCCCCACCCCGGAGTGCTTCCCTCACGGAGAGGAGTGTCCGTTACCCACTCATCTGCAGGTAGGATGGAGTCCGGAGACAAGCACACCACCTTGCACCGATTTCTGCAGGCCGAGCCTTCTCTGCAGGGCCTCAGGACGGGTCTGGCAGACCTGGTGCTCTTACAGCAGGGGCAGGTCCGTGTGTGTCACACCCCTGAAGACCCTCCAGAGGGGCAAAGTGTGGCGGTGTCATCGGGGACACTGATGCAGGCTGGGCCAGTGCATGTGTCTTAGTTCTTAATGAAACACTTTAAAGAGTAAAGGAAAAATGGAAATAGAGAAGGGCTAAGGACAGAGAAATACTTTGGTATAGCTGCACAGCGTTTGTACTTATTTTAGGCACAAGCCCGGAACTCCCTGTCATCACCATTTGATTTTGTTTTGTTTTGTTTTTCTGTGTTGTAAGCTGAGTGTTATTTCAAAAAAGTCAAAAGTTAAAAAAAAAATTAAAGTATAAAGGAGACAATTTATAATAAACTAAGTTTATTCCTGAAGAAAAAACCCCAACATTGAAACATTTGGCAGGGCCTGAATGCGTAGTTTCCGGGGCCCTGGTGTCCGCGGTCCTGTTCCCAGGCCTTTCACCGGCCCGCGCTCCCACCCAGAGCGGCGTCCGGGCCTGCAAGCTGCACTGTGCAAGGCCCGTGCAAGTGTACATTCCTAACCTTCTGAGCCACATCCTCACTCTGCCCTTCTCGCGTTTAGATAGGTGCTGCTACGCAAACACTTAGTGTGCTGCTGCCGCCTTCGGCTCCAGTCAGGAACGCGCTGTTCAAGCTTGGGGCCCCGGAGCTAACAGGCGCTATCTCGGCCCAGCTGTGGTGCAGGTGGCACCATTGGGATGTTTGTGCCGTGGCCCAGTGGCCTCTTAAAGCATGTCTCAGAACATGTTCCTGTCAAAGACCGCACATGACTGTAATCCTAAGGAGTTAGGTTGCGTTTTGGGGTTGGGGTACTTAGACATCATCCCCCCTCTTTCCCCCGAATTGAACCCAGGGCCTCGGGCATGTTAAAAGTAAGCACCGAACTATTGCCGCCCCCATTTTGAAAAAGGTCTGGAGGCAGAGTCTCACTTAAGTTTCCTAGGTTGGCTTTGAACTCCTGAACCACCTTTGTTTGGGGGGTGCTGATAATTAATGCTATGAAGTGACTATGTTGGATTCCGTTAATTTACTACTTACCAACTACTCTGACTTGCCGTGGTAAATTTACGTTTTAAAATTAGAATGAAATGGAAACACCAGTTAATGGCTGCAGGTGTGGCCATGTAAGAGCTGCGTGGAGTGAGAGGAACAGACGAAAGATTCTGGAGCTCTGGGCACAAGTCATCTTCTGTGGGACATTCTAATTTCTAAAATTGTGTGTGTGCGTGTGCGTGCGTGTGTGCGTGTGTGTGTGTGTGTGTGTGTGTGTGTGCATGTGTGTGTGTGTGTGTGTGTGTGTGTACACTCAATGCATGCATGTATGTTTGCTGTGTGTGCCCATGTGTTCATGAGAGGCCAGAGGAAGATATCAGGTGCCCTTCTCCATTGCCCTCTGCCTTTCCCCCTTGAGATAGGGCCTTTCCCCAGCCCTGCAGTTTGCCCTTTTTCTGCTGGAGTGACTGGCCACAGCCGCAGTAGTCCTCCCTCCTTTCTCCTCCCTCCTCCCTCCTTCCCCCTCTCCCCTCCCCCCACCCCGGCACTGGGCCCACAGCAGTTGTATGGCCACACTTAGCTTTTCGAGAGGTTTCTGGGGATTCGAACTCATATCCTTATACTTAGGCAGCAAGCATTCTTGACCCACTGAGCCATCTCCCCAGACTCTTCTTGGATTTTCTTAATGAATGGAGTCATTTCTTACTTAGTCGGGCAGGAGGAATGTGAATATGGAGGGATCATATAGATAGATATTTGCATGAAGATACAGAAATTACATAGTATTTATGATCTTAGTGCCATCTCTAAGCGTTGGTTCCTATTTGTGGGAGGGAGCCCAAATGGTCACTGTTAAAGTTAATCTTTCCTAATTTAAAAGGCCAACATCGCTTGGCATTTTTCTGTTGCTATTTAGAATGGTTTCATCTCAGCTTTGATAGAAGAACCAAGAGACGAGAAAAGAGGGTTCTCATCTTCTTCTGGGGTCTTTGTTTCTATTCAGATGAGCTTCTGAGAGAGGTCCAAAGAAGGGAGGGTACAAATGGCATTAAAATTACTTTTTCTCAGGAATAGAAGTCAGTGCTGTTCTTGTCCCCTGACACTTGCAGCTTGATTTTATCTGAAGCCTGTAACTGACAGATTCTGTGTAAGAGGAAGTGGCTGAACGTAGACCTAGCGTACACACGAGTGTGCACATGTTCATTCTTGACCTGCTCTTATTTTTATTTTGAAACAAATCTAGAAATCTGAACAAATTGGAGAATTACTTTGCATTATAAAAATTTATATTGTGTTTGTAACGAAGGAATTCCTTTTTAAAAAATTATATATCTGAATATTTTGAAAAAACAATTAATAATTGAATTCTCACATGCCCTTGTAGAGCTATTTATGTGTGCAGCTGTAATATCTACTTATGCACCCGGCAAAGCTCTTACTGCCTTTTAAACTGTTTTTGTGCCTGAGGGGACATTCACCATTACAGTTAGAAACTATCCCTGTGAATACCTCATCTCAGTGTCCCCAGCATCTCCTGCTCTCCAGAACCTGCCGTTGAGCAGAGAGCAGACAGGGGTGGCCCCTGGCTCCCTCAGACACGAGTCCTATCGTCTTCACAGGTGAAACCTTTGGCCGTCTGCTAACATGTATTTACTCTTACTTTACAAGCAGCTTGAGGATGAGGTTGCCCAGCTCACTCTAGGTCAGAAGTGAAATGGTGGAGTGTGAAAGCGGAGGCAGGATATGGGTGGGAAGGGGCACGCTGTTCGCGGTGATTCCCGATGTGGGCAGAAGGGACAGAGCCGGGAAAACTTGAAAACATTTTGTGGTGGACTTGTAGAGATTTTAAAAAACCACACTAACGAAAACAAACTCAGATTAGCCCCTCCACTCCTTATAGTATAGAAACTCGCTTCCCAACCATCCTATCTATGGATATGCTACAGTCTTCCTTCTTTACCAACTCACTGTGTGGATTATATAGCTGAGAGGCATATTTAAAAACATTGACCATAGTCTTGGGCTCATAGGCACAGGAAAGCAGGCATTAGCTGAGTCTTACAGAGGGGTGGATCTTGGGGCTAAACTAAGAACACCATGTTGGTGTCTGCACAGAGTCAAGGTCACACTTTTCCACAGTTCAAATTCAAACACTCAGAACAGTGAGTTTGTCTTAGCATCTTGGCTAGAAGCCAGTCAAATCTGATAACCAGCTATAAATAGTTTCCCCGTGCTTTCTGCCTGATTTGATATTTCAGTGTTGTATTTAAAAGTGGAAAGATGTTTAATGATGGGTGCTAACTCCGCACGCACTGGAGCACTCGTGTGCACACCTATGTTATCTTTCTATAAAGCGAAAAGTTATGAATTCCAACATAGGCCTGTCTGTAGGAGTTTTGGAGGAAGGATCCTGAGCTTTGGGTATTTAACATGTATGTTTGTGTTCAATTTTAAATTGTACGCATTCCTGGTGCATGGTACCACACTACCCAACATGAGATGCTGCCATGCAAGTGCATGTTCTTCCCTGAATACGTCTCCTCTCACCTCCACTCATTGAGGCTCCTTTGTTTCTCTAGGCCTGTTTTGTTTCTGCTTTCATATCACATGTGATTTTTATGTGTCTTATCTAAAATCTAGGACCTACATATGAGAGAGAACATTTGTGTTTCGAACACTGGCTTAATTTCTTGTTTAATATTAGAGGGACCCACCTTAATATTACACGTCCCAGGGGCTCAGGAGAGAAAACTACGAACAGCGAGGACTATTTTCGGGAAATAGAATCTCAGCACACAGAGCTCTTATCTTCTTCTCCGTCCTCCTGTGCCCAGGGAGTCCCAGTGTGTATGTATATATTTATACATACACTTACAAGCAGTATTCCCTTGGCAGTGCAAAGCCAGGCTTCCAGGGTCAAACGGAGGGGTGATAAGAATCACATAGAGGGGCAGTAATTGTTAATTATCATTTGCAACCCAAAAGGGAAGTGACTAATGAATTAACTAAAGGCTAAATTCAGGTAATATCTAAGAAGAGGGATCTTATGTGCTCCACTATAGTCTTAAATGTGATTGGTAGAAAATGTTAAGAATCTATAAGTTGCTAGGTCAATGGGAGAAAATAAAACTGCCTTTTTTTTTTTTTCCCCCCTGTGGCTCCTATCCAAGCTATCTGCTGTTTTTCTGCAGGGTGGGGGAAAGTGTGCTCAGTCGTTAGGCAACCTGTGCACAGGTAGATGCCTCTGGTGATAGTTAAAGGGAGATCTGGAACTACAGGAAAGATTTGGGAAAGGCAGTAGTTAAGCTTAAATTGGCACATCCATCAGGCCTTCTCAAACGGGTAGTCTGGACACTTAAGTCTGTTCTTAGTACAGAGGCATCTCTGATAAGGTACTTTCCTCCATCTGGGGACGGTCCTGGCCGGATGCTGCCAATGACAATAATTACAGGAGGCTTGAACTGGGGTTCTGGCTGTGCATAGCTGTCAGCACACAAGGTTATCCAATTATTCCTTTAGTAGAGGGGATAAGGTGCCCAATAAATGATGGAAAAGCTACAACAGCACACAAGAAACTCATAGCAGGAAACGGCTGATAATCAAAAGCCAAATATCACCATGGCTCCTTGAGCCTCAGCTTGACCTCTGGAAGGCCCTTGGCTTCTTCCAGGTATTAGCTTTGTCATAATCAGCTGAAATCCCACGTTGTATACTTTTGTGGCTTGTAGCATTAATCCACTTAATGCAAACTTCAGTTGCATCTATTTTCCTGCAAGTCACATAACTTCATTTCTCTATGGTGGAAAAAAATTGCATTGTGTATTTATGCCACTTCATCCCTTCCTCTGTGGCTGAACACCTCGGTCAGTCCTCTGACTTAGCTCCTGTGAGTAGTGCTGCACGTAATCCCTGATGCGCCAGTGTCTCTGGGGTGAGTTGATGTGGGTGTGTATTGGAGTTGATTGAAGGGAAGCAATACCGTGTGAAGACACGGTAGATGCTGAATGTTTGATTGCCTTCGAAGTGTCGGTGGACCCAATAAACACGAGCCATTGTGTTCTCTCTCCCTCTGCACAGCAAAGCGAAAAGGAGAGCCTGCTGAAGGAACGAGATCACATCTTGTCAACGCTGGGTGAAACAAAGCAGAACCTGACGGGACTTTGCCAACAAGTGTGCAAGGAAGCCGCCCTGAGTCAAGAGCAGATTCAGATCCTCGCCAAGTACTCGGCCTCAGACTGCCCGCTCTCTTTTTTAATTTCTGAGAAAGGAAAAAGCATTCCCGATGGTGAACTTGCCTTTCCTTCAGTTTTCAGCCTGTCTGATGCGCCTCCGGCTGCACCACCTCCCCGCGGGCCAGGGGGCAGCAAGGCAGGCCAGGAACTGGCGCGCGAGTCCCCGACGACGGCGCCAGCCGCTGCCGCTGCCCTGGAGCAGGCCACACTATTAGAACCCTGTCGGCAGAGTGGCGGGATCTCAGACTTCTGTCAGCAGATGACGGACAAGTGTACTACTGATGAGTAAACCGCGTGAGCACCCTTCAGCCCGTGGATTTCCTACTGAAGTGTTGGCATTGTCTCGAGAGCTGCGTATGGCCATGCCTTCTTGCTTAGGAGCCCTGCTTCCCCCTGGTAGCTTCCTGTTGAGGGGATTTCTCTTTTGAGGTGACCCTGAGTTCCCCTTGATTTTCACAGGCGATATGACATGATTTACCTCTTGGATGCTGAAAAATCACATGTGAAAATAGAGAGTCATAATCTCCCAGTATTCAAAAGTAACCACGACAGTGAAAACTGCTGTGTCCGTTTCAACAGCTCAAAGCATGTGCACACGGTCTGCCTGGCCTGCGGAAGCTCGAGCATCTACCTTCCAGCAGTATACTGATCAAAAAGACAAATTCTCCCCAAGCAGTGTGGTGGTGTCACTCAGGAGCTTGTATCCCAAACTCCTGTAGACAGGAAGGTGGTATCATCAGCTCTGAAAGTGTTTGTGTAGAGCTGGAACGTGGAAAAGAAATCATCTTTGAACTCTGACGCTCCGCTCCTCAGCTTCTACCAAAGTCCAGCATGGGCTGGACCTGGTGACCCCGAGGCTGCCTTGGCAGGACTTAGTGAAGGGCCGTAGCCGGCCCGAGCTGGAGGCCTCCTCTCCTCAGTATTGACTAGAATTTCTGGCTGCATAAGCAGTAGATAAATGTCATTTCCTCTGCAGTCTCTGCCATGTCTAGGCCAGGTAGGAGCTTTCTCTTCCCTTCTTGTCCCCTGGAGGAAGAAATGGGAGTGAGGCTGAATGGTGTGAGTGTGCACAAGCTGGCCAGAACCATAGTTGCCACAGCTCTGGAAAGCTGCACACTGTGAGAGGCTGCACATCATCTCGTTGCAGGTCACCGATGCCCAAGAGGGCATTGGCATCCTAATGGAGAGCTGTGGTGTGTAAAAAGCCTTGTCGGAGCAGACGTGAATCCACAGCTCTGCTGCCGTTGGAAACCATGGAATTCGGTCTCAGTCCGTTACGGGTTGGCACTTGAGAAGCAGATTGAATCCTTTTCTTTTTTCCCACCCCCTATTTGGTGTGGTGTAAAGGCACACACATCACTTTGACTTGGACATTGAAAAGTCAGTCTTGTGCTTATTTTAATGCTGGTAGAAAATGAATTTATAATAATCTGAGCATCTACCCCATACCATTTTGCAGTAATTCTTAACCATTCTGGAATCTCACACTGTAGACCTCAGCAGTGGAACCTGTATATATATATATATAGGTTCAATATCCCTCTTCAAGGAATGTGAAATGCCTTAAAATTGGAAATGTTCTGAGTACCAAGCTGATAGCAGATTTGGGGTATTCCAAACCCAATCTCATGAGGCAGGTTACAGTCAAAACAGGATATTCAAAATCTTCTGAGAGCTTCTTTAAGCTACATGTAAAAGGTACATAGGAAATTCATTAAGACTTTGGGGAAGGAGCTAATCTTCAAGCTATCTCATAACATTCTGTAGAAGTGGATTTTGACAATAGGAAAAAATCGGGAAGTGTGAAGCATCTCTGTTCTCAAACACCTCTGATGAAGGAGTCTCTCAGGATGTTCCAGAAGCATTTGTAGAGTCCTGTTTGAAAGCACAGGGGACCAGTCAATAGGACTTCATCTCTCCAAGTCACATATCTGAAAGAGACTGACCTTCACTGTCTGCTGCATCTAATGGGGGGGGGGGCACTCACACCAGAGAGCCAACTGAGTGTGGTATCCGGCCGGTAGCAAGCTGACGTTTGCTTGAGAAGGTTCGGGGACCAGCATCAATATTTCACAATTTCATAGTTGTCAGATGATGCCCTTTTTTCTTGGGGTGCAGGGAGGGAGGAAGGATAGTGTGTATTTTGTCTTTGGAAGAATTATTTTCTAGAAACTTTGAAGAGTCCACTCAGTCCTTCTGGGAGAGAATGCTCGCTGTGACAGTGCATCCCATGTTACAGAAGAGCTGTGTACATATGTATATGTCCCCACGCAGCTATTTGATACTTGTAATTTTAGATTTCAACTTAACACAAAATAATATGAGAATTTCTCTGGTTTACAAAGTGTAAAATCCTATACAAGCCAATGGAATCCTTGATTTCCTACCTCACTGTACACTCGGCTGTCCGCCACCGGTTTTTGTGTGTACATATGACAATTTTTTTTGCTTTAAATGTAACTGTAAATGTTTGCTTTGGAAAGTTACTTAACATTTTATGATAAAACCTAGCTCTCTCCTCAATTTAAAGATTTTTTTTTTAAGACACTTGGTTTAAATTTCTCTCTACCTATGAACAGTTTAGCATTAAGGGTTAATTTTAATGGTGTTTGGTAATTGGCCAAGTGTAATATTTTTTAAGATTTAGCATTACTTTTAACAGCCAGCATATAATACAAGTAACTACACTACCTCATACCTATGTGATTTTCAAGTTGTATTAGATGGACAGGAAAGATTTTACCTTTGTCTTTTGGCCATAAGGTGGGTAAGTTTTCTGTATATTGCATAGCATTACACATTTATGCCTATTTTAACGTGAATTTTTTCTAAGAAAATTTGTTTTAAGGCAATATTTCTTTTTTGGGGGGGGATGCCGAAGACAAATGATAGGATATGTGTACAACGTATGCCTTTTCCTTCATGCAGTGTTTTGACAATGTTTTTAGTTTGTGTTTTGCCTAGTCACACAATCATTGCTCCGTGTTGTATGATCTAGCCTTCTCAATGCCTGGTGATTTTTTTTTTTTAAAGTTGTCATGTCTGGCTCAATACAATAATGTCATCTTAAATTTTTACCCCTTATTTGAATCCTATAGTTACAAGCAAATACTTTGTTAACTTGTTATATTCAGAACAAATATGGATATAACATTGGTTGTCCACCTGCAGGCTTTATAACAATTTACTGTAGCTTGATGCTTAGCCAGTTTTAAGTTAGGAATTCAATATATATGATACAGGGGATAGTGGGGATGGTGTGAGGACACTCGGCCACATTAACAACTTGGAACAAAAGAGAAGCAAACGGCGATGTTACAGTGAATTCTCAGGTGAACCTTTCAGTTACAAAAACATCTATTTTGAATTTGTAAATATTTTAACTGTTTTATTAAGGCATGTACTAAACTATTCTTTGGCACCTGTTGGGTAGAATGAAAATTTAAAGCCATAATGATAGAAGATGGCATACTGATTGTAAAATAAACAGAAATAATAATATTGATTTTTTTGTATCTTTCATAATATAATTTTTCTAACTGCAATAAAACCACTGAACTTATATATTCATGACCTATTAAGCCCATGTTTCATTAGAAGTACACTTTATAATATTTAATTTACATTTTCTTCCTAATATGCTTGTCTAAATGTGTCAAAATATAAGTATTAGATGCTGGTGGTAGACTGACAGTTAAATAAAGTTCCTAATACTGCTCTTAATTGAATAGAGTTGTACATTCCATGTCTCACTACGCATGTGAACTTCCGAATGGTAATCCTTTGATCAGTTACTACAAGTCAGCTTATGTGTTGGTAGGGGAGAATTTTTGATTAGTTGATGTCTGAAAAAAAGACCCCCAGTGCTCTGGTATTGAACACAGATTTTAGCCTTGCATTTGATTTACTTAATTTCAGTAAATTAGGTGCATGTAAAGGGTCTGAGGAGATTGGTTTGTTGGTAAAGTGCTTGCCATGGACCTGAGTTCAATTCCTACAACCCATATAAGAAGTGTCGAGCATGGCCATGGGTGCTTCATTGAGAGACGCAGAGTCGATCAGATCCCTAGAGCTCTGTGACTGCCAGCCTGGTCTACTTGGTGAGTCCCAGGCCAATGAGAGACACTGTGGTATCTTGAAGAATGACATCCTAGGTTATCCATGAAACACGCACAGATTTCTCGAATCTGTTGCTCCAATAAGGCCTTGAGATCTGAGCTTTGAGCACCTGCCTGGTTTTGAGGCCATCCAAGGGAGTAAAAAGTTAGCCTGGGATGGGTAATTAACATTTGAACCTGTAACATTCCAACTTCTAATCAGTCTGTCTGCGGACACAGCTACTTTCTGGGAATTCTAATTGACACCCAGGAGGAGGAAGCCCCTTCCCCTATCAGGTGCCAGCTTCAAGCTGTCATGTTCTGGGCTGTGGGTGGCCGGTAGATAAGTTGGTCCTTCGGAAGGCTCTGAAGTAGATCCAACAACACAGTAGTAACTAAATAAACCCATAAGTTCCTTGTGTACTCCAGTCTGTGAAATCTCAGCTCTTCCATTCATAATTCCCCCCTCTCTCTTTGTCCCTTCCATTCATGAGGAGCATGTCAGAGATTCTGCCTGGGAGCCAATGAATGCCGATGCAGGAAAATGCCCATTAGAGAGGTGCACCTGAAAGACTGTACAGCCGTTTTACTCTGCAGATGAACAAAAGTCTGTTCAGCTTTTAGTTGGGACAAATTCAAAGATCCAGTCCCTTGGGAAGTTAAAATCCAGAGCTTAAAAATGTAAGTCTAGAAGAATTAAATAATTAAAAAATTAAAGAACTAATTTGCCCACCTGAGTTCCGAGTTCAGAAACTTAAAAGCAGAACCCCAAATTGCCCTGCCGGATATTCATTCACTCATAGCAAGACAGCCTTAGCTTTGCTGCCCTGTGGAAGCTCCCAGAGGAACCTGGAAAGGGTTAAGGCTAAGGTTGGGTGTCTGGTGTGATCACTGGTTAGCCCAGTGGTTCTCGGCTGTGACCCTTTAATACAGTTCCTTCTGTTTTGGTGACCTTCATTCATAAAATTATTTTGCTGCTACTTCGTGAGTATATTTTTGCTACTGTTGTGAATCGTAATGTAAATATCTGTTTTCCAGTGGTTTTTAGGTGACCTCTGTGAAAGGGTTGCTTGACCTCAAAGGGGTCATGACCCACAGGTTGAGAACCATTGGTTTAGACTATGAGGGGTTATACCATTATCACAGGCATGGCCCACAGCCACATTTATTTGAAGTAAGCTAATTTCCAAGCTGTCAATCATTTACCCTAGACAGCTATAGTCCCTGAACTTAGTACCTAGTACTGCCGATGTAATAAGAGAATTCAGTGATATCTGGAAAAAAAAAAACAACAAAAAACTGGTTTCTACTTCTGAGAGATTTGTTTGTTCTGAAACTCACAATCTCTATTGGGACTACTTAGATATGGCTTGGTTTTTACTGTAAGCATGGTGGGAGACAAACCCACCGTTGTATGATGCCTTGATTTACATTTCCTGTTCCAATAGGACAGTTCTGGGGGTTGAGGGGGCCCGAGCAAGCTCCCTCAGGGCTTGAAGCCCTTTCCCTAGCACAGATGTGATCAGGCCAGGGCCACCGGGAAGTGGCCTAAGAAAGTTGCTGCCCCCCAGGATTGGCTGGTCTCCAAGTAGGTTTAAACAACACAAAGTCTACGGAAGAGAAGCCACTTGTCTTCAAGGCTGGAATCTCCGCTGTTCACTCCTTGACTAATAGTATGAAATTTGGTGTGGCCCACTCGCCTGGAATTCTCTCTCAAAAGCTAGAACCTTAAGAGTACTCTGCCTTGGAACCCAGTTGCCTTGGAAACTGAATAATCAGTACTTATTCTTCCCATTTATGCTTTAAAGTCTTATACAATTTCTCTTTCACCGAAGACTGCAGCTGCAGCCGCAGCATCCAAGCTCCTTCCCCCCAACACAAAGCTTGCCGCTGGGGTGTTGCTGTGCCTTGTACAGCGGCTGGAGCTGGAGAGGACTCCCACAAGCCCACTGCTCACATTTTGACTTTAGTTACACTGCACACTCATTTCAAAGGGAAGCCCACTGGGTTGGAGATGGAGGGGTGGGAGTTCTGAGGGTAATAGATTCCCCAAAGAAGAAAGTGACTGGCAGAAGTCAAGGCAAGGCTGACGAAATGGTTGACCTTCCTTCCTGCAGACACACTGAGTGTCTTCTACAGAGTACAGAGCGGGCCAGGTGCTGCACTCTGGGAGTATCACTTCTCCCAGCATAACTGCTGTTAGTCCCTGCACTTCTGCGTGTTTTCAACACTCGTGGCACAGTGCTCTGGTCATCTTGTGTGTGTATCATTGTTATCAGTCTCTTTAGACTCTTAGCATTGGGCCAAATATGATAGACTCCCTGAAGGACTCTCCTGTGAGTGATGACCATGTTTCTGCTGAGGTTCCAGTGGCTTTGGCTTAAAAGTCTCTAAATGGTCCTTTCTAAGGCCCAAGGAAAAGAGGAAATGATTACCACAGGCCACTGAAGTGTTAATCTAATTAATCTTTATCAAGAAAAAATCCGGAGTCAGATATCAGGGTAAGAACCTGAAAGATGAGAGAAGCAGGGAGCAACCACCAGTCGCCTCCTACCTCTTGTCTTCCTCAGTCCCAAAGGGCTGAGATCCTCTCTCTGCCCTGCCTTGCTACTTCCTGTCTCCTCTCTGTCTACAGTCCTCCAAACCTCTATGGTTAATTTAGGTCAGCTAGTGGCTAGCTCTACCCTCTGACTCTAAGCGAGCTTTATTTGTCAGAACACAGTCAAAAACAAAATATCACACAACAGGAAGTCACATTTGCTGGCTAAACCTCTACACTCTGGCCACCTTCCAGATTAAAAATGCCCACCTAGACCAACTTCACTGCCAAAGCAATTGGTCACGCCTTCTCTGAGCCTGTGCAGCATGCAATGGCTCAGAGATCATAAACGCGTAAGTTTCACTTGTCAAATTCTGCTTCTCACACCTTCTTTCTGCAGTGCCTCTTAAATGTCTCTCATACTCCTGGAGTTGAAATTAGAGAAAGAAAATGATGTTTGAAGGAAAACCGAATTAAACCCATTGATGGTGGTGAAGTTTTGAGGGGTAGATTCCAGAATTAGGCAAACAGATGTTCAATAGCAGTTGGCTTTTTGGTTGGAAGGAAATCATTTCCCTACATTCATTTTCATGGAGAGACGTTTTCCTCTCGTCAGCACAGCATGGCCTATACTGTTTCCGGTCGTGGGGCTGGGGGAACATTATTCCAAGGAGAAAAGTGACTGAGGAGAAGTGAGGGCTACCAGGTCTCTCCCCTGATTTATCAGTTACTCAAGGCACCCCACCTCTCAAGGGCTGGAGTGAGGGATGAGGTCGAGGGGAAACTTATCAGAAGACTGGGGTGGGGGAGATGTGGAGGAAATTACGTGGAAAAGTTTGAGGGAGACAGCAGGGTACCCTCAAGGGGGATAGACCCCAATAAAAGCCCCGAACTTGCCTTCCCATCTGTACAGCACTTCTAAAAGGGACACAGGTTAAAAAAATCAAAGTATTTGCTTCTGAGACATTTCCTCCATCGCCCTCATCTCTGTTTTGTGTGTTGCTCTTCGGGTCTAAATGAAAAGATCGGAGAGGGTTTCCGAACCAAGCAGAGTGCGTTCCTTCTTCATTTAAACAGCCATCTTTTCTGCGTTGACTGTTTTCAACTTTAAGTTTACTTTGAATTGTTCTTAGAAAGTCAGCACTTTCCTGGACAGTTCATTTCCTTTCTGAACACCAGGACGCAAGCAATTTTCTAGTTGCTATCTCAATAGCAGGCTTCGGATATGACATTCACCATGTGAAAGGAAATGCCGCTAGAATCTTGCTTTGTGATAGACTCATGCCGAAGGTTTCACTGGCCTTGATTTAAACGGCGGCTTTAAAAGGTGAATACAGGCTAGCCCACTAGTGCCTTTAACAGAAAGTTTTCTGAGGGAGGTCACTTTTGTAAGCCATGTTTTGGCCTTGTTTGAGCTTTTTATCTGGTGTTTACAAGTGCTCAGTCCTTAAGGGGTGTCTTTCAGGGCGCGGTGGGAAGTTTAATCTGCCAAGACGTCTTCCACAGCTTTCCTCGAGAGCGGGATGTCTGTCTGCTCTGACTGCTCTGTTTCAGCTGCACAGAGGAGTCGCATGTGGGAGTGGAGCATGGAGCCATGCTTGGAGTTTCAGTTTTACAGGAACAAGGAGCGGAGCACGTAGCTGCTCTGATAAGCTGGGGAAGTCGGCCAGCCAAAAGTACGTAGCAGCAGATTGTGTTCATCGGAGTCGGGGAGGGCAGAGGGCCGTGGCGTGCTCGGAGTAGCGTCAGGATGAAGGATGCCCTCAAGAACTAAAGGAACGACACAGATTTAGGCAATGGCGCAGGCACAGATCCAAGCCCTCATGAAAGGGACTGTGAGGAATAAAAGTGCATGGTCCTGGTCATAAGAGACACCGGGTGCTGGAGCCCGGGTTTGATGTTTGACAGCGCGACAGCTAAAAGAAAACACATTTCTCTTGGACATGGCTTCCTTACATGTGCCCGTGGCAGGGCAGGTGACGTTTCTGTGGCCTGTGTGGGTGTTATTACTCTCCCTGACTTAGAATCTCATGGTCACGCTGTCTGGGTGCCTGCTTCCATCAAACGCTTTGAGCGTCTCAGTTGTCTTATTCTGTGTTTAACGTTGGTGGGGGCGTGCCTCCCCAACACTTGCTTGAGTGCCATCGGATGAGGTAAGTAAAGAAGTTAATCTATGATTCGATTAGACTTGACTGGAAATGTGGGCGATGCCGTGTTTACATGTCAGCAACACAGGTAGCTTCCAACGGAATGCTGCATCCGGGCGTTTTCATCGTCTGTCCAACTCATGCTGCGTTAGCCGTGTGCCAGCACACTGGCACCACCCCCCTTTTCTTCTGGTCATTGCTCGGTTCTCTTTGCAGTACACAGTTCAGCCTTCCTCAGGCTCCGCCTCTGACATTGGCTTCAGACCTTGACTCATAAATCCACCCAGGGTTCAGAGGACATGGCATTCCTTCCTTGGAGTGCCTGCCTAATCCAGAAGATAACTCATTCATTCACACAGAAAAACACTGTCATACCCCAGAAAAAGCCACACACGCTTTGGGCTCTAAAGATACCTTAGAGCAGTGGTTCTCAAACTGTGGGGTGCGACCTCCTTATGGGTCACATCTCATATATCCTGCATCTCAGATATTTACATTATGATTCATAACAGAAGCAAAATTACAGCTGTGAAGTAGCAACGAAAACAGTTTTATGGTTGGGGGTCGGCACAACATGAGGAACTGTATAAAAGGGTCACAGCATTGGGGAGGTTGAGAACCACTGCCTGAGAGAAAGAGACAAAATCTCTGCCTTTGCCTAGCTTATGTTGTAACTGAGATAGATGAAAAACTAGCAGAGATGTAAACATGCACATACTGGATGAGAAAAGTGACATAAGAAGAATAAACACGTGGCTGCTTTATATTAATGAAGGCTGGAAGCATGATGTAAATTTTTAATGTCACTGGCTGTATTTCAAGGGCTCACTGGGCTCTGCTTTCCAAAGTACACACTTAGAATGCTGTCATTATTGTGGTAAGTTCTGTTGGCAACACTGATTAGAATGTGTAGCACTGATAAATTAAGGCAAATGTAATTGTCTATAGAATAGGGGTGTGCTGGGTGTGCTTTGCCACCTTGGAATTTCAGTGCAAGCCTCAAAACTTTGGATAACAGGAGACAAGTGTCCCCACACACTAGAGATGTCAGCTGAGTGTGGTGGTGTGCACCTACAATCCCAGTACCTGAGACGCGGAGACAGGAGAATTGCCCCAGGTTCCACGGCAGCCTGGACTACATAGAGAGTTCCAAGATAGCTTTGGTTACAGAATGAGACTGTATCTTAAATCAAAACAGAGAGAGAAAGGGAAGGAGAGGGTAGAGAGGAGATGACAGACAGACAGACACAGGAGAGACAGAGAGAGACAGACAGGAAGAGAGAGAAAGAGAGAGATGGGGAGAGGTAGAATCAATAATGATAAATGCGGGACTTGAAACTAGTACTAAAATTCTTCATTTGGCCAGGTTGTTTCTAGTTCTAAGCCTATATAGGACCCCATATTTTTTAAGCAGGTTCCTAGGAGTGGAAGGTATTGTGGAGTAATATCAAGTAGAGATACCTCCACAGAGCCCCTTATAGAGGTGGGCTTCTCAAGGGGCAGAAGAGACTGACAGCCTACTCTTTTGTTAGGCTTGTGTGAACTTTCTGCTCTTTGAGTGGTCCTTGGGTCAGGCTGATATGTGAGTCCTTTGGGGGGGCGTGGTGTGGGCGTGGTTATGGGTGCATTCATAAGCAAGGTGTGTATGTGCCTATGAAAGTATGGTGTGTGCATCTGTGTGCATGTGCATGCTGGCTTGTGTGTACATCTGTGTGTGTTGTATACATCGTCCATATGCTCAGGCATGCATAAACGCAGACCAGAGGAAGACACAGAGTATCTTCCTCTCTTGTGTGGAAGCCAAGGGAGGACGTAAGGTGTCTTCCTTCATGACTCTCCACTATTCTTATGAGACGGGACTTCTTGATGAACCGGAAACTCAGGGTTTCAGATTGGCTGTCTGGCAAATGAGCTTTCAGGACCTGCCTCTCTCTACCCTCCTTCCTCCTACAGGCATGCAGTTATGCCTAGTTTTTTATGTGAATGCTGGGGATTTGGACTCAGATTCTAATGCTTGCAGAGCGAGCCCTCTCACCTGCTGAACCTTCTCCCTAGTTCCTCTGATATGTAATTTGGGGGTGTAGGACTCTACCATGCCAGAAATCCTGCATCTCCTTGAAGAAATGTAATGTCAAAGAGGCTTGCAGAGCTGCCCGTGAGAACAGGTGGAGGAGAGAGAGGTGGAGAAGCAGCTCACCTTGACATGCATCGCACTCTGGAGGCGCCCACACAGGGGTGAGCTGTAAGTATGCCACAGGGGTCAGCCAGTCTAAAGCCATATAAAGCACCTGCCTTCACGACAAGGGACAAAGTCCGTGTTTGTACAGGGAAGAGCCTGGGTGGAGAGGCCATTGCCCGATGTCAGTTACAAGATGCCTCTCCATGCTGCAGCGGAGGATGTCATTTCATGGCTTGTCTCAGCAGGGGGGATCCACAGCAGAAAAAACAATGAGACCAGTGAAGAGGGAGTGTGGCACTGGGATAGAAAGAAATGACCACGTGCCGTCCCTGGGGGCTGATCCCAGGGCCCTGAGACCAAGCAGGAGTGAACGAGATTCACAAAGTGAGACAAACAGACATGTGGGATGTGTTGCCAGGCTCCAGCTATCTATCTGCTGTAGTTCATGATTTTCAAAGGCAGCTGGAGTGCTGAGTTTCCGTGGGACACGGTCCAATTTCCCAAACTAGCGAATATTTTAAACTTTCCGTTTTTGTGTTTTTCACTGTTTGAAAATACAACTGTCCTTACCCTCTTAGTAAAAGCTGCTGCTGGGGTTCTGAGACTTGCTGAAGCCATACCCACCCTGAGAGGGAGGAAGGGACTGTCTACAAAAACAGGACCTCATTGTATCTCCTGCGTTTGGTTGCTCTTACCCACCAGGTATGTAGCATGAGCCAAAGTTGTTTTCAGTCACTGTGAGCCTGAGGCCGCTGCTAATAAAGTTGTGGTCCATCTCCTTCTGCCTGACCTTTCTCATAGGAAGCTGCTCTTTTCTTTCCTTCCTTGTCCCCCCCGCCCCATCCTCTCTTCCTCAGCTCTTGCAGAACTGTGCCTGGAACCCTGGGTTTTGCTTGCTAAGCAAACACACTCCACTGAACTTTATACCCAGTCTTCTTTCTGGTGAGAAAGAAAATGGGCTGAGCATGAAGCAGGCCTCTTAAACTCAGAAACTCCTTCCCATTTTCTTTCTCACATGCAGGGAAAGTCTAGATTCTTTTACCCGCTACAGGGTCACATGTGGCCCAGGCTGGCCTTCAACTCCTGGTCTTCTTGCCTGAACCTCACCAGCTTGATGTTTTCGAGTCTTTAGAGGCAATGGTGCCGTTCCCTCCCCTGTAACCTGGGTCTCTCACTCCTGCTTTGATCGGTAGGGTGCTATTCTATGGATGTGATGGCACCACAGAAGGTTATTTGTACTTTTGTTCGGCTCCAGAACAGTTGTTCTTGGAACTTTGAGTCATCATGGGCAAGCCGGGATGTTCTGAGGTCATCAAGCTATGAGAAAGCCATGTGGAAAGGCCAAGTGTACTCCACCCACTGACCATACCAGCTGAGCCTGGCTTCCAACTCAGAGCCTCATATTTGAGTGAAAGCCTCCAGATAATTTTAATCCCAGTCACCACACCACATTAGTCTTCCCAGCTGAAGCTTCAGGTACGCGGGACAGACACCAGTCACGTAGGTTCAGAGCCCATGAGCATTAACGAGATAACCTTGTTGTTAATAGGGCCATGTTTCAGGAGTGATTTGATACATAGTAGTTGTCTGAGGTGTTAAGACATCTCAACTTTGGACTCCAGGTGCCTTTTCTCTTTCTGCTTAGACGTATAATAATCCCATCACTTAACCAAGATGGATTTTTTTTAAAAAAGATTTCCTGATGTAAATCCTGCATTTCTTTGAGTCATTTCCATTTTAGCAAATTGCACTACCATTCATTTATTCCTTTGCTGACTCAATGCCTTGGAGTCATCTCTTGCATTACTTCCTCTCTCATCTCCCAAATACCAGCAGTGCGAGTTGGTTCTACATCAAAACTGCTTTCATCCACCTACGTGCTCCTTATATGATGCCCAGATTCTCCTCTGAGCTTCTTTTTCCATCTCCCCACTGAGCCCGGAGGACCTCCTCATTGGACTCCTTGTTGCCTCTACATTCTGTTTCACATAGGGGGCTCCTGGGGAGTGAGGGACCTGCGAAAGAAGGAAGCTGAGATTGACGTTCAAGTTTAGGACGGAGGAGGGGTGCGAGTGCATGGAATTCAAAGACATGAGCAGAAAGTTGGGACTGGTTCTCAGAGCCCAGGCAAAGGCATTTGCAGATGCTGAGAGAGGCAAGATGCTTTCACCAAGCATGGGGTGTGGGTGGGGTGGGGTGGATATTCGTTGTGGTGGTGTGCTGTGTATGTCAGATCTAGAGGAGGTATGCATGGCTTCAGAATGGAGGAGTGGGATGCATGAACTGAGGAAGGGGCACCAGTGTTGAATCTTCTTAAGTATTGTGTAGACTCTGGATCTCTTTCATTCTAAGAGGAAACTTTCGACCTGTGTGATATGACCAGCTTTGAGTTTCTGAGCATTTCTGTGGCTATTTAGAGGGCAGTGGCTTATACAATGAATGAATGGAATTAGGAAGACCCATGAGAGGCTTTGGCTAGGGTCAGGCCAAAGCTGTGGTCGGCTGGAGTAGAGATGTGCTTGCAAAGGAGGCTAGATTTATGAAATGTAGGAATGACAGATCGGTGGAATGGAGAAAAGCTGGCTAAAAAAAATAAATAAATAAATAACAGAGGAGTCAATGGGCAAGGATCCTATTTCTTTCCTGACTAAGAGAGTGGAGGATGTTGCTAGTGAGTGAGAGAATGCCATGGTGACTCACAAGGGCAAAGGTTCAAGGAACTCTGTTAGAACCTTAGTGATGAGCATACAGCTCTTGAGTTGTGGTTTTAGGGAGTTGATGGGATGGACTCAGCTGCGGGATCCCGGGAGAAAGCAAGTGAAACATGGACAGGATGATCTATGTATGTAGTAATTAGCTGAAATTCCAACGGAATTCTCTCTGTGGGGCTGGTTTGGCTCTCCGTGGGTCCAAGTGGCCGCAACACTATCACATCGGAGAAACTTGTGTGGTTATGCGCGTGCCCGCCATGTTAGCCGCCCTTTGAGGATTCAGAGCTGAGCTCTTTGCTTGGGGCTCCGGGATTTCTGTCACACACCACTGCAGTTCTTTTGTTTGAAGGGTCAACGTGTTTAAGTCATGGCTAATAAAGAACACAGTGGTCCTTTTGTGAGCTCTCTGTGCCCCTTTATGTGGCTGCCTGAGGCACACTGCTTGGCAGAGGGAGGAGAGAGTTCAGAAGCGTGAAGAGTGGGACAGCGCCGCGCTGCTCACGGGGGCCGCTGCTGGACGATGGAGGCCCCCTTTGTCCTTCTGCTCGGGAGTACGGAGATCTGACGGGTTATGCCCAGCTACACGGAATGTTGAAGAACAATGTGTCTTAACGTTCTTTATGGTTTTCATTTTACTCTCCCAATCCCCATGACTAGTTGATTTTGAATTTTTCTGTGCTGGGGATTGAACCCAGGCCTTGTACGGAGTTAGGAAGGTGCCCTACCACTGAGCATCATCGCTGGCCCTTCTCTTCCTTTTCTTTTGAGAGGGTATGCTGCTCAGGCTGGCTTTGAACTCACCCTGTAGCCCATCCAGGCATTAAACTTACAATCCTCCTGCCTCAGACGCCTGAGTGTTAGGATTATGGACCGGCCACATCAGACTTAACCTCCTCTTTGCTGTTTTTTTTTTTTTTTTTGTTTTTAAAGTAAGCATACAAAGTGATGTTTCCTCGTGGCATTTTAATACACAAATATACTTATATATTTTTCTTTTACAGCTCCATTTTCCAATACACCTACTCTTGCTGGTCTTTGTTCTCCCTACAAACAGTCTGGGTCCATGTCACATTTATTCCGATATCTTCTCACCACTTCCTTGAGATCTCTTCCTCACCATGCATAGCCCTCTTTATACTTTTATAACACTCATGTGCACCCCTACACACACTTGCACACACAGATGTAAACACACACACACTGTTGCTTGAATCCTAAATGGTCTTACAATTAAAAACCCAGAGCCAGATATCAGGGTAAAAGCTGAAAGATCAGAGAAGCAGAGCAAACCACAGCCACCACCTCTTACCTCACCAACTACTCAGCTTGAAAGAGCCTCTGCAAGAGAGTGAATCCCTGTCTCCTCCTGCCTTATATTCCTTTCTCTGCCCAGCCATATCACTTCCTGTCTCAACCTTCCTAGTGCTGGGATTAAAGGTGTGGGCTACCTCTGCCTGGCTGTTTCTCTTTTAGACTGGATTAATCTCATGTAGCCCAGTGTGACCTTGAATTCACAGAAATCCAGATGGATCTCTGCCTCTGCCTCTGGAGTGTTAGGATTTAAGGTGTGTGCCACCACTGCCTGACCTCTGTGGCTAACTCTGTGACTGGCTCTGTCCTCTGACCTTCAGATAAGCTTTATTTCTTAGATTACAAATATATCACCACAACACATACTCACACACACACACACACACACACACACACACACACACTCCTCATGAATGCACGCATGTGCACATATATAGACACACACACTATTCAAATCTAGATTCTGCATATAAGAGAAAACACATGGGATTTGTCTTTTTGTATCTGGCATATTGCACATCACATAATGATTTCCAGTACTACCCATTCTCTTGCCAATACCATGATTTCATTTTTTCCTAGCAGTTGAATACAGTTCCATTGTGTATATGTCCACAGTTTCATTATCCATTCATCTGCTGGTGGAATCTGCTGGCATTTCCTAGCTATTGTGAATACTACAGCAGTAATCAAGGATGTGCAAGCATCTTTGAGATACATTGACTTAGAATCCTTTAGGTAAGTTCCCCGGAGTGGTACAGCTGGTCAGTATTACTTCCACTGAGTTTTTTTGAGGGGCTTCCTCATTGACTTTCTCAGTGCAGTTTACACTCCCACCAGTGGTAAGGGAGAGTCACTCTTTCTCCACACAGTCACTGGTATTTGTTGTCATTTGTTTTTTTGATGATAGCAATTCTTAATGAATATCAGAACAGTTTGAATGTGCGTGTTCCTGATGGCTAATGATGACATAGGGGTTTTTTTTCTTTCCAGTTTTTAAAGTACTTATTGTCTGTATTTCTTCATTGGAGAACTTCCTATTTAGTTCATTAGGTCACTGGTTGATTGGTTGGGTTTTGTATGTTAACTTTTTGTAGCTCTCTTCCACTCTCTGTCTATATTCAGGTGAGTGTGTGACTATGCATATGTGTGAATATGTGAGGAGGCGTGAATGTGTGCTCATGTCAGGATGGAGGCCGGAAGTTGACACTGGGTGTCTTCCTCAGTTGCTCTCCATGTTGTCTTTTGAGGAAGTCTCACTGGACCCGGAGCCTATCAGTTGGCTAGAGTGGCTGGCCAGCAAGCTATGGGGATCCTCTTGTCTTTTCCTGCCAGTGCCAGGACTATAAGATGCTGCAGCAGCTTGCTTTTATATGGGTGCTGGGGATCTGGACTCAGGCCTTTGGGCTTACATGGAGAGCACTAACTGACTAAGCCATTTCCCACATCCTTGTCGTTCTGTGTACATCTTAGACCTGAATACCTTGTCGTATATGTACATTTGAAAAGACAATTTCCCATCTGTGGGCTGCTCCTAATTCCAGTGATTATTCCCCCTCCCCATCATATAGAGCTTTCCAGATTCAGTCAGTCCCATTTATCAGTTCTCGTAGAAGCCTGAAAGACAGCTGAGAACAATGTAGAAAGTAGAGGCCAGGCTCATGGGGTTTCCAAAGGGAAAGAGGACTCTGGTAATGATGGTACTAGAGGCCATTGTGTGATATTTTGATGTGTTCTGCCCATGTCCTGAGAACCTGCCTGAGGCTGGTGGAATCTGCTGGCATTTCCTAGCTATTGTGAATACTACAGCAGTAACCAATTCTTTGGCAGAGAAAATTCCAGAACATCATGCCTCTGGCACTGTTTCAGGAGCCTGTGGAACCTTTAAGAGGTGAGCCTTGCTGGGGAAAGTGCATCATTGGGGGTGGGCTGCGAGGTACCTTCACCCCACTTCCTGTTCTCTCTCTGCTTTCAGTATGCGGAGAAAAATGTAACCACCCTGCTTCCCTTTCCTACTGGAATACCATGCCATCCCTGCCATAATAGACTCTAATCCTCTGGAACGGTAATATTTCCAAAACATTTCCCAAAAGCAACACTTTCTTCTCTGGTTGCTTTGGTCATAGTATTTTATCACAGCCACAAAAAACAAAACAAACAAACAAAAAAAGTGAACTAATATAACTACCATAACCCTTGACCCAGTAATCAGAATCCTTGGAGTTGTCTATTGAAGAGTAATCAGTAAAATGCCTTTCTACTAAGACTTTCATTATAACATCGTTTTTTCATAGCAGATGGCCATGAATGAACTTTTAGCATATCACTCTACATCTACTTAGTGCGATAGCTTATTGAGTGCTCATCTTGTCCTGGACCTGTACTCAACTACTACTTGCTTTTTCACTCAGTCTTCACAATAACATCAAAAGCCAGTGCCCCTCTTGAAGAGTCTTAGGCAACCAACAAAATGTTTATGACAAACACAAAACAGCATTAGAACGCTCATAAGTGAGCATGATAAGTGCTAACTGCAAAAGCCAAATGCTCATGGATCCAGGGTGGCTTTTAACCAGGTACATTCAAAGCTATCTATGAAACAAAATGTTGAAGTGAAGCCTATTGGAGAAATTATTTTGGCCACTCCACGTAGTTAAAAGGATATTTATTAAATGGCGTAACTCACAAATTAAGTAATTGGGTAGGTCGCAGGGTCTGGGGAAGGTGTATCGCAATCCAGCGGTGTTCTCCGGAGCTCTGCACAGTCAATCTGCACCGGTCAGCGTTCCGGCACCGAGAGAGCGCCCAGCGCGAGCGCTGGCCCATCCAGCTCTCGGGGTCCCCAGGCGCCTCCCCTCGCCCCGCCTCGTAGGCGTGACAGTTGCCAGAGTCTCAATGGGGGTTGGAACTTCCAGAACCAAGCTAGAATGGCTACCCACTACATCTCCCCCTTTTTGTCTAAATAAGAAGGTTCTAAACTAATACAAGACTATATACAAAGGAATGGTTATCAAATATTGTCCAGAAATAATGAGAGATAATGACCTAGATAAGATGTAACTACAACCAATGCAAACAATATCAAGCAAGAAACACATACTAAAATCCAGAGAAGTATAGAGCATAGGTAAACAGCATGTATGACAGCAGGCCAGAAGAGGGCACCAGATCTCATTACAGATGGTTGTGAGCCACCATGTGGTTGCTGGGAATTGAACTCAGGACCTCTGGAGGAGCAGTCAGTGCTCTTAACCTCTGAGCCATCTCCCCAGCCCCCGTGTAGGTGTTCCCTGGTTGTATGGAACTTTGCAGGCGGGTTTAGGTACCCGCCAGCTAGGGAGGAGACGGCGGGAGCCACCCAGGCCTTTGGAGTTTGCCCCACGTGAGCGCCAGATATTGGAGAAATTATTTTGGCCACTCCACGTAGTTAAAAGGATATTTATTAAATGGCGTAACTCACAAATTAAGTAATTGGGTAGGTCGCAGGGTCTGGGGAAGGTGTATCGCAATCCAGCGGTGTTCTCCGGAGCTCTGCACAGTCAATCTGCACCGGTCAGCGTTCCGGCACCGAGAGAGCGCCCAGCGCGAGCGCTGGCCCATCCAGCTCTCGGGGTCCCCAGGCGCCTCCCCTCGCCCCGCCTCGTAGGCGTGACAGTTGCCGGAGTCTCAATGGGGGTTGGAACTTCCAGAACCAAGCTAGAATGGCTACCCACTACAGAAGCCTACAAAAAGTGAAGTGACTTGTTAATATTTGTTCTGAGTCCTTGTGATTCTTGAGACATCATGATAAAAGTAGCCACATAGTTTAAAAAAAAATGAGAAAAGGCCATAGGTACTACATCTGCCTGTATCTAAAAGCAAGCTTCATTTCTCTAAGCCAGAAGCTGAAACATTGACAGTGGCCTCCAAGGCCATGGGCTTCCTCCCTGCCTCTCAAGCCTGTGCCCCTAGGGACTCCAGGCTCTTCCAGTACTCTGGGTACCATCTCTCTATGGGACATTGGCCAGTCGTTTTCAGCTTTCCTGCAGATTCAGTCCACTAGTTGCCTTCCAAGTGACTTCTGCACATTGTCACTTTTCAGTAAAGCTCCTGGCTAGCTGATTAGGACTCCATCCTGCATCCATTATTCTATCCTGCCTCCAGCCCCATATACTTCTTTCCATGCCACCTGCCACCATTCTGCATGCTATAGAATCAGGGTGGGTTTTTTGAAAAATTTTTGGGGGCATGTTTTATTTTGTACAGTTCACAGTATGTGTATTATCTATCTCACTCCAGTAAAATATAAGCATCTCAGAGGTAAGATACATCTCAGGTATCTAAGATTCCAGGAACTCAAGAAAGTCTCAAAAATTGCAATGAATGTTTGTCTTGGGTAGGGTTTCTGTTGCTGTAATGAAACACCACGACCAAAAGAAACTTGGAGAGGAAAAGTTTATTTAGCTTACATGTCTATACCTTAATCTGTCTTTGAAGGAAGTCAGGACAGGATCTCAAACAGGCAGGAACCTGGAGGTAGGAGCTGATGCATAGGCCATGGAAGAGTGCTGCTAACTGGCTTGTTTCTCATGGCTTGTTCAGCCTGATTTTTTCACAGAACGCAGGACCACCAGCCCAGGGATGGAACCACCCACAGAGGGCTGGACGCTTCCTCATCAATCACTAATTAAGAAAATACCCTACGCTCTTCTCCTTTCCTTCTCTGTCGTGCGGTGGGCTCCTGCCTTGGCTTCTCACCATGTCTTCTCACAAGACTTTCAGAATCAAGTGATTCCTGGCCAAGAAACAAAAGCAAAATCGTCCTATTCCTCAGTGGATTTGGATGAAAACTGGTAACAGAATCAGGTACAACTCCAAGAGAAGACACTGGAGGAGAACAAAGCTGGGTCTGTAAGGATTCACGCAATGGCAAGACAGTTTATACTGAATTGTGGGTCATCAAACAATCCTACCACGTGGAGTTCAACATTTTAACCTGAAGACTGGGTCGTGTTTTAAGTTGGGGGAGTAGTTTGTCCAGTAATAAAATGTAGAACCTTCCAAAAAAAAAAAAAAAAGAAAAGAAAAGAAAATACCCTACAGCAGATTTTATGGAGGCATTTCTCAATTGAGGTTCTCTCTGATGACACTAGCTTTTGTCAAGTTGACATAAAACTAGGTAGCACAATGTTGCTGATGGTGGCATCCTAGAACAGGAAAAACAGTAAAGAAAGTGAGAAAAATCCCTGGCATGAATTCAGAGAAAACACAAGCAGGGGTTTACTTGGAAAATAACTCACAGACCTTGTGCCATCCAAGTTATCAATGCTATGGTCCTTTCGCACCTGTCCCACCTGGGCATTGGGCTAAGACTTTGCAGCTGTAATACGATATTGCTTAGTTGAATTTCGCTTGTAATCAGTCTCTTACACTGATTTTAATGTGGTGGGAAGACTGCAGTTATGAACCTGGGATTGTAATTTTTATTTTATTTTTTTATCCTCATCTTCATCGGCAGCAGCATCCTGTACTGTGTTCTTGTCGATAGCTGTGGCTCTCCGAACAGAAGGTGCAGTGCAGTGTCTTTCTCTTTATGACTATAGGTGGCAGTACATCACTACCTACGATCAGCTACAGAGGCTGGCTTGCTAAGTCAGAGCTGTTGGTCAGGGCAAAGCAGCTAATGAGCAATCAGTCCAAGCTGAATGGCAAATTGATGTCTTCATTAAGTGAACAAACTAGCTTCCTTTATAAACAAGGTCAGGGTATTTATAACTCAGTGAATTTATTAAATTAAAGCCTGGCTATACTTACGTAGTTTCACTGTGGACCTGGTGATTTATCTGAAGGGAGCATATGCAAAATTGTCCTCTTCAGGACTGGTGCTCTTCTTATATAATTATTAATAAAGATTGCTTTCCATATGTTGCCTCAGTTTTTCCACACAAGAGAAGTGAAAGTAATTATCGTAAAAAGAAGCCCCTCTTTCAAGATGACATTGTGCCCTGTTCTAAGCTGAAGTAAGATCTTATCCATTAAATATGATTGGCTCTTAGGTAGAGGGAACTTTGCTCTGTTAAGGGTATGCAAGTGCAAAGTTTGGGATTTACTGTATCAGTATGCCACATTCTAGGTGACCTGCAGAGTTAATTTTGCCACTGTCAGAGAACAATGTAGAAAGCCCAGAAACCATTTTCATAAAATGAACAGGTGTCAAGGGCTCAGTGAACGTATGATTCTCAACAAGTTTTGTCCAGCAGAAATGTCAAGTGAGCCTCAAGTATGAGCTGCATGTTGTTATGGTCTGAATTTTTAAAAACCTAAAGGCCACTAGGGCTTGGCTGTAGCCTCAGAGAGTGACTGGGAGATAACTATATATATATATATATATAGTAACTATATATATATAGATAACTATATACATATATATATATATATGTAAAAATACAATGTAAATATTTGTATTTTTTGAAGAGATCAGAGGACAGCCGCCAGCATCAGTCCTCACCTTCTACCTTGTTTGAGACGGGCTCTTTTATTGTGTGCTGAGTATTCCAGGTCGCTGGACTAGAAGCCTCTGGGGATTCTCCTGTCTCCACTTCCCAGCTTCCTGCATGTGCACTGGGGTTAAAGGTGCACGCACTACTCTGTTCAGCTTTTATGTGGGTTCTGAGGATTCAGACTCAGGTGCCTGTGCAGTTCTTTATCTGTTGACCCATCACTTCAACACAAAGATTTTTCTTTCTCTTAACAAAACAAAACGATACAAAGCAAAACTGTTTTTATTATTTTATGTATGGGGATATATACATATGTATGTATGTGTACTGCATATGTGCAATGACCCATGAGGCCAGAAGAGGGCATCATATCCCTTGGGACTAGACTAATGGATGGGTGTGAGATGGGATTGAACCTGGGTCCTCCAGGAAGATCAGCCAGTTCTCTTAACCACTGAGCCATCTCTTCAGGTTCTGATTTCAAGCTCTTTCTTTTATCAAACTGATTATCTCAGGTATTTATGGCAGTAATGGAAAACTTTCTGGTAGAGTAGCCAAGCCTGACAGAGCTTCATTTCCCAAATAATATTTTTTTTCTCATTCAATATTCATTTCTTGCACACTCTTTGCAGGTTTAAGCCTTCTATTCACACACAGGAACTTGCCCATTGTTATTACTAATTCAAAGAAAGTGGAATCACTTTGTAGTTGCCCTAAGTGCTTTTAACAGGACAAGCAAAGGAAGACTTTTGGCACTTAACCCCATTTCCTACTACAGATGTGAAAAGTTGGATCAACATATGCCCATAGTTATAAAGATGTAACATTATTTCCTAGGAGCTAAATTTTAAAGGATTTTTCAGTCTTTGTTCTGTGAAACTCTAACCCAGCTGTTCCTACTCAGTTCTCAATTATCTTCAAGTTGATGTAAAATCATTCTGGGACCAGGAACAGGTTATAGGGACTGTGTATCAATAAAATATCCCTTGCCAAATAATGACATGTGGCAATGATTTTTGTTTGTTTTCTAGCTAAAAATTATGGACCTTCAGACTTTCTTCTCAGGATGCCAGGTTAGTTACTTACCAAGGCTCTTTCTACCTAGTCCTCTGGGGTGTTCAGATTTCACTGACAAATCCTCTTTTCAGGCAGGGGGCGGGCATCTCATTCCCTCCTGGAACCTTCATTTCCATGGGTTCTGTTCCCATTCACACTGCGTTGATCTTGGTGTCAGTCTTGTATCTGCAGGTCTAGTGGTTTGTCAGCAGGCTCTGGTCTGAGTTAGCCTCAGCAATGCTGCTTACATATGTATAAGATGACAGTAGGTTGGTTTCGTTGTATTGCAGAAGCCAGGCTGTCTGTGCCTGTAGTCTACACTAGAGGTTTGTGTATCTGTTGTATATTCCTCTTACCCTACAACAGACTGGTTAGGGTGTGTTCCTTGAGAACCTGTGAAAACTTGCAAAGTCTACCATGACATATTATGACTCCTACACGTGTCATTGACATGAGTCATATAGACAAATTCAATGCCAAGGCAGACATTCATAGCACCCACACAAAGGCTCTGGCCAGGGTGTAGCCTTGTGGAAGGATGGAGGCATTGGTACCAGTCCTCCAAGTTCCTGTAGTCCCCTTCCTTAGACCCAGAGCTGTAAGGGATGAGCTGAAGCCTTGAGAGAGGCAGATGGAGGAGAGACTGTAATCCTGATAATCCTCCAATTCTGTGAAAACCATTGGTGAGCTCAAGACAGCTTCACTTCTAAGGTCTAGTTGGTCAGCTCTACTTCTGAGGTATAAATTGATCACCTTTCTTTGCTTTGGGATGGGTGTCCTAGTTTGATTTCTATTCCTGTGTTAAATAACATGACCAAAAGAGAATGGAGAGGACAAGGCTTATTTCATTTTACAGGTTACCGTCCGTCATCATGGAGGGAAGCCAAGACCGGAATGAGGCAGGAGCCTGGAGCAGAAACCATGGAAGGGTGGCTTAACTGGCTTGCTCTATCTGTCTTGCTGAGGTAGCTTTCTTATGTAGCCCACTGCCTAGGGATGGCACTGCGCACAATACTCTGGGTTCTCCTTTATCAATTAGAAATTAAGAGAAATACCTCACAGACACCCACAGGCCAATCTGATTGAGGAAATTCTTGAGTTGAGGTTCCCTCTTCTAGATGACTCTAGGTTTCTATCAATTTGGCAGCTGAAGCTAACAATGAAAGAAGACTATTTCTTTCATAAATTGGCATAAATGCAGAAAAAGGGTTATGACCCATGCATACTGTGCCTCTAGGTAATAGCCCTTTGATATTAAAAGGAAGCTTTCTCATCTTAATGCAAAGCTTTTAAGTTTATTTGGGGAAATAATTTTTCATGTTAGAAGAAAACACCACCTATATTTCACCTATTAGTTATCAATTAAACTGGGTTAATCTTTTACAATAAAAATGTTACATAGTATTTAGTTATTATATATTTATAAATGGTTGTTATAAATTGGGCTAGAGATATAAACTATGTTAGTACAAGGTAAAAATAATCATAATTTTGACCCAGGAATTTTATCGTTAAGAGTTTGCTTCCATAAAATAATCTAATAGAGGCAAGATCCATATGCATGAAGTAGTTTGATATCTCATTCATTATAGTAAAGGGAAAACAACCAAGTGAAGAGAATGCTGTAACAAATTATGTCAGCAAACTAAGATGTCATCTTTAGCTATGTTAATTAAGAAATTACATAAAATATTGAAGTCTCCCTATGGCATAATGTAAATCAATACTTACCTGGATATCCAAATTATATCATGAGATTCTTCCTCAAAACATACTCATTTTATTCATATATATATATATATATATCTATATATATATATATATATCACATATCACTCCCTTCTTTTTTTGTGTGAAGTAGAAAAATATTATTTTAGACCATTTCATAATTTGTTCTTTTTGAGATAGGAGGCACTCGTTATCTTTCAGTAAAATTATCCTTCATGCAATGAGTCCTTTGTTTACACGACGCCCAAGTCCCCACCTAGAATCAAGCCGATCCACACATGTTACATAGCTGAAGAAAGCCTTCTAGGGCTGCGCGCATTCTGTGAAGAATTACACCTCTCTGTTGCTATGATGGAATTGCCTCTGGGTGAGAAAGTGGCGGATTATTAGGAGGATTTGGGAGTGTGCAGTGGTGGCACATGGCCAGGACTGGGCTAGAGGAAGTAACTGGCTCTAAAGGCAGCAAGGGGGCATGGCCGATGGTTGTGCCGCATTTTCTCTTGTTCTGTACTATAGTTCTCTTTGTTATAATCAAGCCCTTAGTTAACTGTTTTACATAGCCATCCAAGTATTTTCTGTACTTTGAGAATAGAGGGAGGGACCAGTTATTCTTAGGGAAGACCAGAACCTGGATTGTATAGACAGGCATCAACAGTGATGTGGGGTGTCCTGGTACCTCTGAAGCAATGGCTCAGACTAAGAATAACTAATGGCATAGTGAACAATATCTGTACTTGCTGAGTATTTTATTGTAGCTGAAGTTTTCCTGGTCCTGCCTGGCTCCTGTGGTCCCGCAGTCCCAAGGTCCCGCAGCCACTCAGACCCAAATAAAAACACAGAAGCTTATATTAATTAAAACTCCTCGACCATTAGCTCAGGCTAACTACTGACTAGCTCTTACACTTAAACTCAGCCCATTTCTATTCATCTATATGTTGCCACATGTTCTGTGGCTTTACCTGTGTGCCATTATATGCTGCTCCCTGGACTGGCTTCTCCTGACTCAGCCTTCTTGCTCCCAGAATTCTCCTCATCTCCTTATCCCACCTATCTTCATGCCTGGCTATTGGCCAATCAGCATTTTATTTATCAACCAATCAGAGCAACACACTCACAGCATACAGAGCGATATCCACAGCATTTTAATTTTCCATCATCTTTTGCAATAGGTTGGGTCATTCTTTCCTACCCTGCTAAATCCAGCAAAGGCCATTTGACTAGTACTGGATAATGGAAGGTAGACAGGAAAAATCCTGGGCAGACACACCAAGAAGCACTACACTGTTCTTCTCTGTCCCTTCTTTCTTACCTATACAAGCCAGAGACACTTTAACTTGGCATGTAGTATGGATATGATGGTTAATTTTATGAGTCGCTTGCATTTGCTCAAGTTCTGGCCATATCACCAGCTGTGTTTTGTTTCTGTGTACGTCTGTGAGGACACTTACAGGTGACCTTAGCATTGGGATGAGTGACTCAGTAAACTCGATGGCTTTCTCTGGTTAAGTGAGTATCATTCAGTCAGTCCACCAATGTTCTGAACTGAACCAGAAGTGGAGGAAGGAGAATTCACCTCCTTCCACGTGCACATAGGGACATTGTTTGCCTTTTGCTTTCAGACAGACACACCATTGGTCCACTGGCTCACAGCCATTTGGATTCAGACCCAGCTAGTTTCCCTGTGTTCCCAACTTGCATATGGCAGATCAAAGGACTTCCCAGTTACCGTAGTCTTGTGAGCTATTTGCTCAGTCTTTGTGCTGATAACCGATAACGCCTTCTAACTCTTTTTCTAGAACACCCTAGGAAACTAATAAGCCTGTGCGGCTGTGAACAGCTGAGAGTTGGGCTCATTTGTTACTGTGCTGTAATTTGACCTGTCTTGATTTATACGTCATGATTTCCCAACATACAAAGATACAGAATACAGAAGACTAAACACTGTATTGACTGACACCCAGCAGGGAGTTCCTGAAGGTCTGTGGACCCTTTGGATTTTCAGACTTGAACTTGCTCTTGGAGGTTTCAGGCTGATGCCAAATAGTTCATTTATAGTCCCCTGAAATGTCACTTCTGCCTTATAAATATCCGTTAACTCTCTCAACAGCCTCACTCCCAACTTTTGCCTCTTCGTTTTTTCAAACTATCGTGTCCAGAGACTCTGGCGACATCTGCCCTTGGGCTTATGAACACCAATTTAGAGAGTTTATCTGATGAACTTTGGCTTGACTTATACATGGTTATCAAGAACTGTATTTGAGAGAAGAATTGTACCGTTGGCAAATCCTGAAAACCTCTGTCTTAGAGACTCCCCAGTTTTTACATTAGGAAGCTAATCTGCTTATTGTATTTTTAAAAGAGGAGATCTGACCATGTAAAATGCATTAAAAACAATCCTCCCAATTCTACAAGGTCAGGGACCCAGATCAATTAGAAAGGCCTCATTAGTTTGCAGCAGACTGGGTGGTGATGGGCAGGAGCCACTGACAGATAACTAAGCAGTTGCTGCAGGGGGTTGTGAGGTCAGCCTGAAGAAGCTGCTGGGCTGGAAAGGCAGCCTCCATAGACAATGACCCCTCCTCTTCTGCCTCTTGGTAAAGGCAAGCAGAGGAACCAAGGCAGTTACCCAGATAATAAACAAAAACAAAAACAAAATTGATGTGCAGCAGGTAACGTGGAGAACTTCCTCTAAATTTTCCAGGCAACCATTTTTATTCTTGGCCGGCTGGTATCAGCGGGAATCTGCTCTGGCTCACAGAAGCGACTTCGGCAAGTCAAATGCTCTCAGCTGGTGTGTAAGACTTCATAGGAATTCCCCAACTTCATCAATCTAGATTTTGAAACCGCTCTGTCAGATCTCACAGCCACGTTGTTCCCACTGGTTCATGGCAAAACCCCAAAACTGCTACTGCTGTGAAATTGTTAAGCTGTTTGTGAAACTTCAGAAATCACAGGGTCTGGCAGCTCGTATTTACGATGCTGGTGTGAGATGAGGACTGTACCCTTACAGGGTGGGCAAAGGAGGCCAGTTGTGGCTGAGGACAAGGAAAAACGTTGCTCTTTGTCCATTTCTGTAGAGGATACTCACTGCATTCTATATAATGCATTCTTTCAAGGCAGGTCTGACCCCCTCCCCCACCACTTTGCCAATGAGAACAGGGAGTCCCTGAAAAGCACACAGCTGATAATGTGGCCGTGAAACCTTTGTGTAAGATGATGGGCTAGAGGAAGAGATTCAGTAATTGAGGAAGGCATTGGAAGGGTGCTTCCATGTGGAGGGTCTGACGTGACACAGGGATGGGCTGAACCAGCAGACGATGGGCTGGAGAGACTCAGTAATCCAGGAAGGCATTGGAAGGGCACTTCAACGTGGAGGGGATGGCACAGCACAGGGGTGGGCTGAGACAGCACCAGCTGTGCAGTGCCCGGGCAGGAAGGACAAACCAGAAGCCACTAGGTGATACATGAGCTGTCTTGCCCTCAGGACAGTCCCACAGGCCTCAAATCTAGTTGCCGATCTGATAGATGGATCAGCAGTGGAGATAAATCCCTTTGTCATTCTATAAGCCTTGGAGGTCACTGGCTGTTCTGGTTGCCATCTTGAGAGATAACTTGTGAAAAACTGACCTAGCAGGGGTGATGGGAAGGGAGGCTGAGAAGAAGGAACAACCAGAGGGCAGCAGATCTCATCTTAGCAGGCCTGGGTGTGAGCAGAAAGCCCACGGATGAGCTGAAGCTTGCAGGTGGCAGGAGGCTTGGCTCGGGCAAGGAAGTACACGGTTGGGCACAGGCTCCATCAACTGAGAAGAACCCATGAGTGTGACATCTCGGAGCCTGAGTTCATCGGGAGGATCAGTCTCTGGAACTCCCAACCTGCCTTTCACCTCTGTAGAACCTGAGAACTCAAGTTCCAGTGGTGGTGAGACTCGGCATCTATAGCTTCCTCCCTCCCGCAGGGTGACCGACCCTCAGCAAGTCTCGGGAATAAACAGACAGGATCTCCCTGCACCAATCTCCATTACCATGCAGCTTCTCACATTACCAACCCACGGGGAGGAGGCCTCCTCTCCCTGCCAGCCGAAACACGAGTTACCCCAAAGGTATTGGAAGGGTGCTTCCATGTGGAGGGTCTGACGTGACACAGGGATGGGCTTCCCTGGTTTACATTTCCTCTTGCCACATTCACTGGCATGTATGGTCCTTTGTTTGCTCAAGGACAGCCAAGTGTGGATAGCAGAGGCAGCTGGTGTGCAAAGAAGGAAAAATACCAAAGTGAAGACAGTGGTGCGGGATGACAGCTAGTTCTCAATGCAGACTCAACAATAGCAAAATGGCCTCGGAAACAAGACTTGGAGATGTGCCTGGGGGCATTTATAGAGAGGTAGCTACAGCTAGCTAGCCATACCTCCAGTTTCAGGAGATCCATTTCTTTCTTCTGATCTCCTGACCTCCGTCAGTACCAGGCAGACGTGTGGTGCACAGACATAAGTGAAGGTAACTCACTCATCAGCACAAACTTACAAAAATCCAAACGTAATTTAAAAATAACTAGACTGTATAAAGAATTGCAAAAAATTAAACAATAAGACCATCAATAAATGGGCAAATGAATTTAATAAACAGTTCTCAAAAGAGGTACACATGGCCAATAAATACATAAAATATGATCAACATTTTCAGTCTATGAGGAAATGAAGATTAATACTGCTTTGTGGTGTCATCCCACCTCAGACAGAATGGCTGTCCTTGAGCAAACAAAGGACCATAAATGCTAGTGAATGTGGCAAGAGGGGCAGCGAGAGGAAATGTAAACCAGTGAAGCCACTGTGGAAATCAGTGTGGAGGTTTCTAAAAGAATTAACAATAGAACTACCCTATGACTGACTCAGCTAGATATCTCTTGGGAATATACCTGAAAGTTCCTAAGTCAACATAGTATAGAGATATTTACATACCTGTTCTTATTGCTTCATTATTCACAGTAGGTAGGCGATGAGCCCCACATAGATGTCTGCAAACAGATGCATGGATGAAGAAAATGTGGTTCTTATACTAATGGCATTTTATTATGCGCTAAAAAAATTAAATCATGACATTGACAGGAAAGTTGTTGCAACTGGAAATCACGTTAAGTGAAAGAAGCATGACTCAGACACATGCATCACACTCTTGGTCTTTCCTGTGGGTCCCAGAATTGAAATATGTATGTGTGTCCCTGAGTCTGGGTTATGAAGCTAGACAGAGGGTTATGAGAAGGAAGTAGGAGATAAAAAGGAGTTGGGGGAAGAGAAGGTAATGGAATAGATGTGACATGAAAGCAAGAATGGGGACTATTTGGGGGGAGGGAGGTAACGACCGGAGAAGAGGGGAGGCAAGGTTCACCAGGGAGGGCAGTGAGAGAAGAGGAACGAGAAGAACCATGATGACACAAGCTAGTGAAATGCCACAATGAAGGCCATTCCTTCGCATGCTAACCTAAAGATCAATGAGAAAAGCATAAAGACGACACAGCTCATTTCACTCACTTAGAAGGAAGACCTGATGTGTTGGTTTCCAGCGTGACCTTGAACTCTTCAGACACTCAAAACTCACAAACATTAATTCGAATAATTCTTTTTCTTTGGTGTCTGATATTGAAGTGTGCTAGATGGTCTGATGCATGACCGTTTTTTCAGAGCCACCAACTTTGGCTAAACCATATGGTGTCATTGGTATTGAATGCCTTGTGCATGGTGCCCCCTGGTGGGAATTAAAAGAATATCGTTACTGTCCTACAGTTGTTACATTTACAAGATTTATGTCTTCCTCAAGACTACTTCATTCATATTAAACTAGCAGACCTGGCTACCAGGCTTGCATACCAATGAGAACATACTTTCTGAGAGGTCTTCCTTCAGCAATACTTCAGTTGACCCAAGATCTTAACTCCACAAGTCAAGCGAAAGTGGTGGGAGATAGTTAACAAATTCCCATGCCATCATGGGCTGTCTCTTCTAAGTTTTGTTAGATGATATTATTACTTTGGGAGGCTGTGGAACCTCTAGGATGTGATGGCCTGGCTGACAGAGGTGGGTTTCTGGTGGTTGGCCACTGAAGGGTGGATCCTACCACATTTCTTGCTTATTAGTCTACTGTGGTGAGACTAGCCCCTGCCACATACCCCATCTGTGTGGTCTCAGCTTTTCCAGTGTGCTTTCCCTGCTATGATGGACTGGAACTTCTGAATCCATGAACCCAAAGAAATCTTTCCCTCTTGGCCTTGTTTCTGGGACATGTTTTGGTCACAGTGGCATACAAGTAATTATAAAGACATCACTCCTCATGTAACCATACAATGGGTAGAGTTAGGAAGGTGTGAATTGGAGGTAGAGAACATAAGCCATGCAGTATGAACTTTGGAGGTAATAACTCTTCTGTCATGTAGGTTGTCAGGGATATATGATTCCCAGCTGTGGAAAAGAAGGAACTGTGGACACAGGGTCATATTTCATGAAGAAAAACCATGTTGTTAGTTCATATGAGACCCATGTTCCCCTCCCTCTTATGGATCATCTCCTTTTCATAAGAATTGTTTATCCTGCTGTTTGTAGACAGCTAGGGTCCAGAAATCAATTTATATGGGTCATGAACCAGCACTGAGAAAACAGAATATAAACTATCCATGTGGATTACACACCATTAGTAAATATTGCTTTTTGAAACCTTAATAGATTGTACTTGTCCATGCCCACAGAGTCATGGCATGCCATATTTCTTATTATGGGTCTTGGTAGCAAGCATTTGGAAACCTAGATCCTGTGTCTTCATTATGATGGGGTTTTTCATGCTTGTTCTTGCCTGGCCTCTTGCTAGATGATTTTGTAAGCTGCCTTTCCTTCCTTTAGTTGGTTTGGGCTGCTATTATAAAGTAACCTAAACCAAGTATCTTATAAGCCATAGGAACTATTTCTCATAGCTCTAAAGGCTGGGAAGCCAAGCAGGGGACAGTATGGTAGTAGAGTCAGCTTCTGGACCAAACCAAAGGTGAACCAAAAAGCCTTCTTTTGGGTTGCAGACAGACATTTCTTTATTACATCTTCCTTCACATGGAAAAATGGGACAGAATTTTCTCCTACCATAAGCCCTCTACTCCAAGGACCCAATTATATCTCTAAGGCTCCATCTCCAACCACCATTGCTGTGGTCATTAAGACTTCAAAAGATGGATTTTGGAGAGACATGGTTACTCTGTAACACTTAGCTGCCTGTCCAGTGGGTGCTGTAGAGTCACAGAGGTGAGGATAAGGGTAGGGTGGCAGGTTGGACGTGGGAAAGCTTTTCTCTCTCTTTTGTAATTTATCCATTTTCAAGTTGATAAAAATTATACCGGCTTATCTGAGAAGCTACAAAAGAATGAATTTAGATAAATATCCCTTGTCCAACTTCTTCTGAGCCTGAAGGGAAAACTGTCCTGGAATGTCACTCTTGACAAGACCTCCCTCCTAGGTGCTTTGGCTTTATGATTGTGCTTCCAGACCTGAGGGCCACATCATTTGTTGAAGAAAGTCTCTCCCAAATTTAGCATGACAAATGCTTATTCATGGGGGAGGTTTTGTAGAAATTTTACTTTCTATCCATAGAATTCAATAATTGAAATAATTAAAAAATGTACCACTGCATATTGGAAAAAAAAGCAAGCACTAGTCAAGTTTGAGCTGGTGGCTCAGAGTCTGAGGCAGGAGGATTACAAGACCATGCCTGGATTACAGAGTATCTGGGCAACTTAGACTATGCCTCAAAATAAAATGTGAAAAGAGTGCTGAGGATGTAGCTCAGAGGTACACCACTTGCCTAGGATGTGTGATGACCTAGATTGGATTCTCAGCAATGGAAAAGAAATCAGGTGGGTCCTCCTTGGAGTTCATTGTGAGCTCTTCATATGTCATTTGGGGTCAGAGTGTGGCTTATTCCCATTTCTATCCAGTTCCCTAACGTGGGAGATCTACTCTGTCAACTCTTTGAAAAGCAGTTGCCATCAGTAACAGACCCTGCTATTTCCTATAGCTCAGGCTCCTGCCCTAGGTTGACCTTGTTTCAGGTACAAGATAGCTCAAGCTTGCTGTGCTGTGCACTGTGCATCTGAGCCCAAGCTTTATTCCCATTTGTGCGAACACCAGGAGGCTTGGCTTCCCCTCAGCTGTCCTTCCTGCCATCTAAGGTCTTATTCCCCTGCTTGGAGCCATAAGGAGTGGGAAGATGAACACATGCCTGCTTCACAAGCAGATGGTTGGGTTACTGAATAGGCTCAGTGGTCTCCCCACATGAAGTGACACCATTGTTCAAAGGGCAAGACAGTTGTAGAGAGAACTTTAGTACAACAGACTAGTTGGTGGAGACATAGTGGGGACTCTCACTCTCAAAGAATCTTCGTGCTGTAGCAGTGATTTAGGGAACAAGGGATAGCAGACTGATAAGTGCCTTCTCACGGAGGAGGGGGGAGGCTTATGGCAAGACAATGTAAATGGATATTAATCAACTATCCTTACGGTGTTTTCCAATTCTGCAAACCTCAGGACAAAGATTTCAATGGCCACTTTTCTCACTGAGAAGTTTTCTCACATGCAGCTGCTGACATATCACACAGTGGACAGGCTGACAGTGACTGTCTGAGTCACTGAATGTAATGCCATCACTTTAATAGTGTTAGGGAGCAGGATGCAAGAGCTGGGCTCCACCCAGATGCCTCCTCCTCTTTCCTTACACCCCGAGGTCTGTGAAGTCCCTGTTCTCACTTGCCCTCCGCCCCATTGATGATGCAGGCACACAGGCGGTCTCTCCTCTCTCTCCTAATCTCCAAGATATCTTAGCAGACTGAACCCCGGCAGCTCTGTTGTCTCCAGCAACTCTCATCCAATATTACTGCGTATGGACAGGAGAGTTATAGTCTCTGTCTTCATCTATACCCGGAAGATTTAGGTCAGTAGGCTCAGAAATGCCTGTAGACACACTGAGCACACTCTCAGGATGGACGACCCCAGTGGATGAGAGAGAGCGGCTCTATCTGGCCTAAAGCTATAATACTGCTGCTCCCCAGCAGACACATCTTCAGGTTTAACAGGGGAAACTAAAGATGCGTGGGAGAGAGAGGAGCTGTCCTCCGGTGAAGGCCGCGAAAGGAGACGTTTTGTTTGTAATGCTTCTCCATGAAGTGTCAAGGACAGTATCCCTGCTCTGAAATGGTCCCAGTGACCCCTTCTTCATGGCCTTTTAGCTGGGCTGTAGGGGAGCTCAGACACTAAATGAATAGTCTGTTTTCCTGAATTTACTAGAAATTAAGTTGATTCTCTTCTTTATCCCTCCGACCGTCCTTTGAGCTTTGACCGTCCTTTGAGACGGGGCTGTCTTTGTCTTTCCTAGTCCCTCTGGAGAGTCTCCAACTCCCGTGCTGAGGAAGTTCCTTCTGCCCTGGTTTGAATGTTCATGTTCCTTCCAGAATTCACCTTGAAGCTTAACCCCCAATGCAAGGGTGTTGGAAGCTGAGGCTTTTAGGGGGGTTATTAGGATGTGTGGGTGTTGCCCTTATGAAAGACAAAAGGGGGGGTGTTCAGCCTTCCATCCTGTTCTCTCCTCCCTTCCAGTGTGTGAAGACTTGGCGAGAGGCTCTGTTTTAGAAACAGGAAGGTGGCCCTCACCAGATAGCATATCTGCCTGTAGCAGGAATCTTAAAGAGTCTTATTAATAAAAACAAACCCAAGGCCAGTTATTGGGGTGAATGCTGGAAGATCAGAGAAGCAGAACAAGCCACAGCCATCCCACCTCGCCAATTCCTCAGCTGATCCTGTTCGTCAGCCTAGATGCCTCTCAGCTGATCTGTGTTGCTCAAAAGCCTAAAAGCTTAACCAGGCTCTAGTTCCTCATCCTCATGCCTTATATACCTTCCTGCTTTCTGCCATCACTTCCTGGGATTAAAGGCTCACTTGGTGGGATTAAAGGCGTGAGTCACCATGCCTGGCTGTTTCCAGTGTGACTTTAAACTCACAGAGATCCGCATAAGATTAAAGATGAGTGCGCCACCATTTTCTGGCCTCTATATCTAGTGGCTGTTCTGTTCTCTGACCCCAGATAAGTTTATTAGGGTCACACAATATTTTGGGGGACGCAAAATCACTACATCTGCCAGCACCTTGAACTTGGACTTCTCAGCCTTCAGAATGGTGACAAATAGATGTCTGTGGTTTGTACACATACCACTCCAGGTGGCATTTTGTTAGAGCAGAAGGTGTACATTGAGAGACTTTCCTTCCTGAGGTCTGCCTGGGTGCCTGACGCGGACTAAGACTTGGAGCCACAGCTCCCTGATCATCTGTTTGTCCGGGAAAGCGGATGCTTGTCCCACCAGGAGCATTTTAATTTCACTTCTCTAAGGTTCTCATGCGCTCAGATAAGGCTTGACCCAACTCAGCCGGTGGCCATCCTGGAAGTGAATACCGGCATGTCTACAAAACTACATTTCAAACCCTCATTCTTGGCAGCCACAAACTGTGGGCATCCCAACTCTCCCGATCTAGAGTGAGGTGACTGTCAAGAGAGCATATTTAACAAGTCTGTGCCTTGGGCATCACGATAAAAGTGGTGATCCTCGGGCCATTGTGGCCCGTCCGTTGCTTACTTACTGACTGGCGGAGTGGGCGGGGCCGTGAATATACCGGCTCCTGGATCAGATTCCTTGGAAAACGTTTTCATTTGGTGCTCACAGTGGTTTTGCATCTGTGCCAGGATGCCTTCACAGTAAGCGCACTCTCTTGTGAGGACATCCCGTTATCTTCTTTTCCTAGAACTGGCGAACCTTGTTCTCTTGATACGCTTGCTAGTGAAGACCATCTGTATGCTTAGCGATTTACAGCCCCCTGCTGTGGGATGGTCTGTATATCAAATAAAACATTGATTGGCCAGTGGCTAGGCAGGAAGTAGGTGGGACAAGGAGAGAGGAGAATTCTGGGAAGCAGAAGGCTGAGGCAGAAAGACACTGCCAGCTGCCGCCATGACAAGCAGCATGTGAAGTCGCCTGTAAGCCACCAGTCACTTGGCAAGGTATAGATTTATGGAAATGGATTAATTTGAGCTATAAGAACAGTTAGCAAGAAGCCTGCCATGGCCATACAGTTTGTAAGCAATATAAGTCTCTGTGTTTACTTGGTTGGGTCTGAGCGGCTGTGGGACTGGCAGGTGACAAAGATTTGTCCTGTCCTGACTGTGGGCAAGGCCGGAAAACTCTAGCTACAGCCCCCCACTTCCCCTCACCTTTTTTTTTTTTTTTTTTTTTAAATCAAGCTTGTGTCTGTCCAGGGACTATCAGTCTCGGTTTTTTCAGCTTGTCTCCACTTGTACAGGTCCTCACACAAGGGGAATGATGTGAAATGTCCTCTGGGTTTGGGCCCTGTGCCCACAGAGGTAAGTATCCTCCTCTGAGTCTAAAAATTTCAGGAATTTATTCCTACTTCCAACTCTGGGCCACCAGAGAAAGTGGGGTGCCCATTTGGTACCCAGTGGGGTGCCTTTAGCTTCCCCTGGACGTGGCCTCCAATGAGAGTGTGCACAGGACTCCTGTCCCCATCACAGACCACCCCATGCCTGTGCTTGCCCTTGCATCAGGCAGAGCTCAAGTGAGGATGATTGGCTCCTTTGCAGATGCGAGGGCTACATGTGCCACAAAAATTATTTTAGTCCTATGCAGATCATCCAAATAATAAAGGCCTTCAACAAAATGGTGAAATAGAGGGGAAGAAGAAGAGTCCTTTGTGTGCAGTAAAGGGATAAGAGGGAGGAGGCAGGATGATGGCTCAGTAGGAAAGGCACCTGCCGGCAGGCCTGAGGACCTGAGTTCTCTCCCCAGGATCCACATGACTGTGGAGGGAGAAAGCAGAGTCCAGCAAGTTGTTCTCTGACTGCCACACGTGTGCAGTGACACACAGACAGACAGACAGACAGTCAGTCTCACACACACACACACACACACACACACACACACACACACAGACAAAAATGGTCAAGAGGGATTGTTCTTGATTATCTTCTGTTAATATTTCCAGTTTTTTTCTGTTACCACAGACAGTAATAAAACAACCTACTTTCAAATGTTAAACTTTGCTACTTTTAAACTGAAAACTCTTTTTTGAAGCTTAAGGCAGTTATTTCTGCAAAAAGATGGCTTGTGGGTTTATTAATTAAATAGAATGTAGGGAGTGTTTGAAATATTATTATCTGGGTGACTTTCCTCTACATTTATAAATACTCTGCAGTCTCACCATAATTAAGATAATATGAAAAGAGTTTGAAATATGGTGATCGCTTAAAACCTGAAAATAACTCTTTTTAGTGGGAATCATTATCTCACTAGTTTTATAACCTAATAAAAATAAAAGTAAGAGGAAAACCCTAGGGATTTAAATTTTGTGAAATCATATGTATTCTGGGGAAATGACAGCATTTTCAAATTCCTACTTAAGAAGCCGCTTTCTGGACATCTTTTCCCCTGAGATGTTCCAAGTACATGAACCTTTCCATGCCCTTCTCAGCGGGTTTGAGAAGATGCAAAGCTCTATACAAGGAGCACATGGTTTGGATTCCAAACAAGTGGTGACCTACTTCACATTGGAACTGAGATGTGTGGTAGAAACCCATAGTCTTTGAATGTGTTTTTTCATTTTATCTTTCTAAAGACTCTTCCTCTTCTCTCTAGATGGAAAGAAAGAATGCTGTAGAAGCTGTCAGCCTTCCTAACTCTTCAGGAGTCATTTTAGAGTCTTCTACAGTATCAATTCTGTTCATGCATATTACCTTGCAGTGTGATGCCAGTGTTATACATCCTTGGGAGAACTCCCCAAATACTATCTTTCTGAGTGTCATATATATATATAGTTTGAAGAAACAGATACTGGACTTGTTTAATGAACACATTCATTTGCCAGTGAGTATTGGCAAATTGGGGATTGCAGAATTAAACTCACTCTGAAGGATTAGTGTGGTTCACAATCACTGGACACATATTTCTGACCCCTTCACTTTTACCTTGTCAATGGTTAATTCACATCGATGATGTCTTTTGATTTTTTAATGGCTCTGTTTTCACCCTGGGCTAAATGAGAATATCTTATTGTGTTCCGTCCCAGGTTCTCAAGAGTTAAACAGAATCACAGTATTTCCTCAAGTCTCATTTAGTTCCCCTGAATGTATAAATTTTCTCTTTTGTTTTTCATCAGAATTGTTTGGCTAAACCATAGGGTGCTAATCCCTGGCCTGAGTTTCTGGTTTTGTAGGTATGAAGTGGAACTTACAGAATATTCTCAGGGGATGTGAATGCTACTGGACTCAAGAACACTTCCTTAGACCTGCTGGTGTTGAAGCATATGCAAGTTTGTAAGAATTTCTCTCCCTCCCTCCCTCCCTCCCTCCCTCCCTCCCTCCCCCCCTCTCTCTGTTGAATTTGGCCAAGATAGTATTTCCAGTGCAGACCATTGTGAGAAAGCCATAGAAGTTCTTTCTGTTAAGGTCCCAGGTCCTAATGGTGTAAAGGAGAGAGAAAGAAAGAATCAGAAGAACTGGTGTATTTTGACAGCCATATGCCTCTCCTATTTGGATGTATCTGAAATGAAATTTCGGTAAGGCTTCAGCCTCCTATAGAGGCTTCTTAGCTGCCTCATGGTGTCCTGGTATCTACATGGCATGCTTTCAGATTGGGCACTAAATCTTACAGCCTGGTGGGACACGGTAAGTCAATATTTGTGCATTCAGCAGCACACAGCCACTTGCTCCTTAGGTTTCATTGGTCTTCTGTTATAAGGAACTCAAGTGAATCCACTGGTTGAATTGCTTGCTAGGAAGTAATTGGCTGTGAATTTTAATCCCATCATAGTCACTCACCTGCTGAAAGGTTGAATTTTGGTAGATATTTGAATGGATTCTAGAAATGTGTTCTTCTAGAAATGTGTTCTTTTCTCTGCCAAATGATAGAAACAAGAAGCCCTCGCAGGTGGCTGGGTGGCTCCATTCATTATAAATCTTGGAACAGAGAATGTCAGTGCAGACGAGTAACCACACAGTGACATTTGTGTGTAATATGAAGTTGAAGGTTGACTTAAGCTTCTGAAAGGGCTGTGTGTGCCCCGGGTCTCAAGTCTTAGGTTTTAATGCCACACTGTCTTTTTCACTTGGTTTAATTTTTTCCCCATTAATCATGTTTTCAAATATATCTGAAATAACAGAGAATAGGATGACACTTGATGATGCTATGAACCTCCTTCTAAAATCATCAATACTCCCAATTGTATTCAATCAGTCCACATGTACCATTACGCTAATTTCTCATCTGTGAATACTTCATATGAAACTACAGATACAGGCTTCCAAAGAACATAATTACAATATTATCATCATACCTGATAACCTTCTTATTTTAAATATGCCAGTCTCCTGTGTTTAAATTCCTTGATCTTATTCAAAATAGCATATGTATTCAAGTTAGGACTGCCAAAAGTTCCTAATTAAAGTTGACTTACATATCTTTTAGTTTTAAAAGTAATTATTTTTATAATTTTAAAGATTATAAAATTTTTAAATCTTGAGGTTGAATCTTGATGGTGACCCACATTTGAGTCTTACTACTTAACAATATCTCTCCCTCTTTCTTCCCAAGCCATTTGTCTTGGTTACTTCGTCATTGCTATGACAGAGCACATGGCCAAACCAAGGCAACTTATAAAATAAAGCATTTAATTTGGGGGCTCACAGTTCCAGAGGGTTATAGTCAATGACCATTATGGTGGGGAGCATGGCAGCAGGCAGGTAGACATGGTGGCTAAGAGCTTACATCTGATCCACAACCCTGTGACACACCTCCTCCAACAAGGCCAGGCCCTGTAATCCTTCCCCAAACAGTTCCATCAATTATTGACCAAGCATTCAAACATATGAATGTATGGAAGACATTCTCATCCAAACCATCATACCATTTGTCTGTTTAACAGGTTGTTTTTTGTTTTTCCTTTTCAATGATTTCTCACATCTTGAGCTTTATTTTATCCTGTTGTGTTATTTGACTTGTTTGTATTTATAGTTTTATTTGTATTTGTGTTTGTGTATGTGTTCACATGCATGTGTGTGACAGGGTCTTGCTATACATTCCAGCTTGGTCTTGGGCTCACCATACTCTTTCCTCAGCCTCTTCAGTTCTGGGATTATGGGAGTGCACTACCATGTCCACTCAGCCTATGCTTTCTTCTTATAAACTGGTAATAAGTCCAGAAGCTTTACTAAATGTTGGTTTATTTTTTTTGTAAGGGTCAAAAATATTTCATGACCATTATTGGGTATTCACTATTGTATCACACCATCAGCCATGACTTCTGTGTGTTCCGCTCCAACTTTGGTTGTTGGGTCTAATGGGATTAGCATTTCCTATCCATTTTAAGATTTACATCTACAATCACCACTGACTATTGCCTAGGTTCATTCTTTCATAGGGAGTTGCAAGATGGTTGAGAGGACCAAGCAGATGCCATAACACACTGCTCACTCCTCTCTCAGAGATCAGGCCTCAGTTTCAGTTTCCTGAAACTGAACATGCAGTTTCTGAGAGAGCCACAAACGAAGGACAATCAATCTCCAACACCCTGTCAGCCGGGCAAAGAGAACTGCACGTACTCAGGCCTAAGCCAACCTGAGATAATAACCAAATAAGGACAAAGCCTGGGACTTGTCCAAGCCTGCCCCTGAGTGGAAAACTGTAGCCCTGACCAGCCCCTGACTAGCCCGAGCCAATTAGAACATACTAATATGATTGGTATTTACTTAAGCCAATTGTATTCTAAAGTGACCTTACTGCCTTAGGACTTCCCCTTGCCTGTGCTTAAAAGGAGCCTGCAAGCTCCTCTCAGGGTCATTGTCATTTTGCCTTTGTGTGGTATGGTTGGCCCCAGTATACTGGAATCTTTCTTGAGATAATAAATGCTCTTGTTGATTGCATACATGGGTGGTGGTCTTTTGTGGGACTTCTCCCAGGACCCTAACAATGATATTTTTTATTTCATCTCTCTTTCTGAATTGATTGTAATTCTTGTGTACGGAAACACTTTCTTCACATCTATTTGTTTAACCTGAAGCATGGCTCATAAAGGAGAGAAGATAAATGCAGGATTCTAAACTATAATTCCCAAATTTTCAGAATGAGTCCAGAAATATCTAATTATGACCAGATGATTTTAAGTTTTCAAAATATGATTTGAATATAAAGCTTTCATATTTATTATCTATTTTGCTTATTAATTTTAAGTATTTTCATATCTTAATACCTTTAAATATTTAATATATTTTAATCAGTGGGTTTCAACAAAACATTAAATTGAATGTTCACTTCTTCCAACTGAATCTTAACATGATTATCTTAAGTATATGCCTGCTTTAATTTTATGCTAGAAACTGTTAAAAGATAATCATACTTAGAAACTAAATATACCTATCACAGGAAATGTATGATGTAAATGTTGATCATAATGATGAAAATGGAAATCCTTTGTGCTTTTGGCCCTCAACAAATCTTGTTACATTTTCTTTCATTCTTTGTTCATAGGTACATTATTAAATGCTTCCTACCATGTTATTTTTGCTGTCCCTCATACATGCTTTCTGGTGCCTTTCTCCCTCATCTTCCCCGTACATCTGTTTCTTCTGTACCTACATGTAGATTCTTTACCTACATGGATGCCTATTACCAGAGACCCATGGACTTATTTCCTTCATTTGGTGCCCTAGACATTAGGTGGATACCCACTGTGACAAAGAAACTCTTCAAAGAATGCTTTTTAACGGAAGCACGAAGGCACGCAAGTTGTGCACAATGAGGAGGTGCCATGGGAGGCTTCGCCATGACCGCTGGCTCTTTCCCTTGGCCAGCTTTCTGCTGGACCATTTGGGTAGCCACTTCCATTATCTCCACCCATCTCAACACACCGGCGAACACAGTCCCTTTCTCAGTTTTCTGTCTCCCTTAAGGTCCTGAATGCAGCTCCATTACCCTGCATTCCAGCTTTCTCAAAGGTTACTAGTGGTATTGATTCTACATCTTTAAGAAGACTTTTTTTTCTAACCCATTTTTTCCCTGGGTTCTCCCCAGTCTCTCTCAGGATCAGCAGCAGTTCACAGAGCCACAGCAGCGTCTGTACCTCTGTCTTCATCTCCCTGCTTCCGCAGCAGTTGGCAGGTCTGGACTGCACATCTTAGCCCTTGTCTACCACCAGGCTGTTGTTTCTTAGCTCCCTGCGTTGTTTCCTTTTCTTTCGAGTTCCCACTCTTCCACATGAGTGTTAGCATCTCTTCATGCCCAGCATCCTCTTCTCTTTCCCTTTACTCTCTTTTTTTCTTGGATGACTCCATTAATTCACAGCTTTTACAGTATCACTGTGACTCAAGACTCCAACACTGACCTCCAACCCAGGCAAGTTTTTTGAACACCATTTCCAATAGACAGTTCAACCCCAACAAATCCATCACCATCTCATGTGGTTTTTCCTAATAAATAGCACAATTTCTTCCAGTTGTTCAACCCAGAAACCCGAGTCACTCCTGATTTTTTCCTTTTCCCATAAAACCCTTTCTCTCTGGCATCCAACAACCGAGTTATACTCTATTCCCTGAAGTATCTCGACCCATCACCTTTCTCTGGCTCTGCTGCTAGCTAATCTTGATCATGGTCCTTCTCTCACCTGGACTGTGTCAGCACCCCAGTTCTGGATGTCTCCCAGTTCTCTGCTTGTTGGTCTAGGACCCATTTTCTACCCAGCACTTATGAGCGATCATCTTCTCTACATCATTAGGGGCATCACACTTGCAAACCTTCAGTGGCTTTTCATTATACTTATGACAAAATCTAAATTCACAAAGGCTGGCTGTGCCTCTGCATCCTTCTCTAACCTGAGGCTACAATAATCTCCCATTGTATGGGAGTCACTTTTGAAGATGCATTCAAGTCTTTTTTTTTTAACCTCAAGATGTTTGTGTAAGCTGTTCCCTGGAATCAGGATGCTTCTTTCTGGCACTGTTGTGTATGAATTCTTCTGTGAAATCAGCTTCAGTATTGCTCCGGCACTGTGTTTTCTGACCAATGTAACTAAAGCAGGCCTCTGCCAGTTATTTCCTGTTTCATCTTCGTGAGACTATGCTCACAGCCATTCCAGACTTTGTAGTTATTTTATGTGTCTGTTCATTTCTGTCTTCCCCAGTGAATGTGTTCTTCATGACTGAATATCTTGTTGTGCAATATGATTCGAAATAACAAACTAGGTTTAATCTTACTGAAGAAGTGTAAAGCACCTTTGGATAAAGAAAGGGGCAATTTTGGAGGTTGGTAGTTATATCTCTAAACCTCCTTTTGTCTAACAGGTTGGCTCAGTTTCCTATCATTTCTGTACATCCTTGTAGGTGTTTTATGGATGTGATGTGCATGTTCCCTGGAGGGAGTTCTTAGAAGGGGCCTGGCTTGGTCAATGGGAAAACAAAAATTTGAATTTTATTGCCGAGTTGCTCTTCTTCCATTATGAAGTGGGCCTTCATATTTCAAAGTATCTTTGCAATTTCTTAGTACAGTGATAGCTGAAGATTTTATAATTTAATGTTAGAAAAAGTATCCCATTGTTTCAATTTTACTTTCATTCATTATTACTCAAATAAGATTTTTTTGAATCTATACTTGCCAGCTAGTAGTTCTTTAAGATGAGCCCTTTAAGTGCTCAACTCATCTTTATATGGAAGTGTCATATCTTTCTTTTTGACTTATTACCTTTCTTTATATATTATGGAAATTAAGTTACCCTTATATATATATGGTCAAAGTATGATTTCCAAGATCATCTTTGTGTTCAATCTTTGTTATCCTCATGGTTTTGATATTGAAATTATAAATTTAATCCTTTAAGCATCAAATTAATTAAAAATTTCTTACATATACTCGCTATGCCAAAATTATAAAAAAAGTCCATACTTACTTGTGGTATTTGTTTTCATTTTTCTCATGGTTAAAATTGACTTCAATGTAAAAAATGAAGTGGAATGAAGGTTAATAGATTTTTATAGTTTGCTTAGTCACAGGTTGCCAAATTAAAAGCTCAGTGCCAGGTGTGGGATTCCTCTTCCTGACTTGTTGGTCAGGGGTTCCCATAGATGCCCCCTAAACAATTCAGGCTATGGCCCTTGCTCTTGATTAGACACCAGCACTTGATGGTAAAAGCCTCTTGTTGAAGACATCACGCACATTGGTCATGGGACATGAAGGAATCAAGCTGGTACTGACCTAGAAGCTTCCTCCCTGACGGCTAGCTCTCAGTACCAGAAGGTGCTACACAGCTTGCTGGGGGAGAAAAGCCAGCTGTGAATCTTGTGAGCTGCAATAAAGATTGGTTTGGCAAAGCTACGCCCATGGGCAAAATCTTGGCATGGGTGTTATGGGCGTCACCAGCTGGTTTCTGATTGGGTTTAAGACCCTATTGAGCCCTCTTGGTCGTGCTCAAATACTACTCTTTAAACCCCTTTCTCCTTGATTTGATCTACTAAGATGACCCAAACATAAAAAGAGCATCCTGGTGTTTACAGGGGCAAAGGCCAAAGGGCTTCCCTGATGATCATCATTCATTTTGCATCCTCTATAGTGTGTAGGGTGTGTTTGGCCCATAACGAAATTACAAATAAGGAGTGAAGGTTGAAGAGACAGGCGTAACTTCTGGAAAACGCTTTCAGAAGAACAGGGGTCATATTCCTTTTCCCTTGCTTCGAGGTAGAATAAAAACATGATGCTTTGAGCTGTAACACCCATGGTAGACAGGGGCACCACTCCAGGAGAGCAAAGCGGAAGTACCTCATGATCTGGCCCTGGTGATTCGATGGAATGACCAAGCTCACCCGGAATATCTACTCTTGAACTTTTAGAGAAAGGAACAAAGCCACGAGTATTAAAGCCACTGCTAGACTTGTTGACCTCTGATGCAGCAGGAGGTTGTACTTGGTGTTGTCCCCCCTCCCCCCGCCCCCTTTTCACTGTCTCACTTGTGGTTCTGAGCTGTTCTGTATGCTTGCATTTCCTCAGTCACTGGGCCTTCCGCACCCACCTGCTGTCCCTAAAGTCACTGCACTGAAAATGTGAAGGTGCCTTCATTAACACATGCTCTTTAGCTATCAAGGACACCTGATCATTTATTTTCATTCCCTGTAACACATTATGTTCGAGCACCTTCGCATTTGCTTCCTGTTATACTCGACTCTGCTTTATTGTTGTGAAACTACTAAAACTTCTACTTTTTTTTTCCCTTTTCTATGCTTTTTATTGCCTGTGTCTGGATTTTTTTTTTTCAAGACAGGGTTTCTCGGTGTAGCCCTGGCTGTCCTGGGTCTCACAGAGATCCACCTGCCTCTGCCTCTGGAGTGCTGGGATTAAAGGTGTGGACCACCACCACCCTGGCTGTATCTGGATTTTTAATGATACTTGACCATTCAGACTAAATTCACCTGTGATATGGTTAAAAGTTCTTTATTTGATTTATTTTCTAAAACAACTTTCTCGGGCTTGTGATCTAGCTTCTTCTGTCGTAATGACAGTTATCTTTAGGGTAGTTGTTTTCAGGAAGGTATTAATGAGATGTATGACCTTTAATACTACTCTGTTTTCCTGTTGTTTACATAACAATTCTTAGGTTTCTATATTTTCTTTTTAAAAAAGAAAATTTTTGCTATTGACGTGGGGGTATTTGACCTCCTTGACGATGTCTCTTCTTAGGAACCAGACTTTATCTCAAATGAGTATCTCTAGGATGCCCCTTTGTCCTAAGTTGTAAAGATATAAAACATTCTGTTCACTTTACTATTTATATATTTATCTAATTATTTCATGGATCGTGGGGGAGTGAGTCCTTTCACTTACATACTTATGGGTTCATAAGCTCTCAAACATTTGAAATAATTTATTTTGATTATTGTTTTGCTTGTCACACTGTGGCCTAGTCTAGCCTTCTCCTCCCTTAGTCACACAAATGCTGGTATTTACAGGCACCAGCTGTCACTCCAGTCTAACATTTTTGGGCAGTTTTCCCAACCCTGCCTCAAGATTGTACTGCTCATCTCCTCATTTTGCCTTTCTCCCACTTTAAGAGCTGCTATGATTTCCCCTTCATAAGATGTATCGGGTTTGTCATGGTGACATCTGCTTCCTACAGCTTTTCTTTCCTGCTATTAATCTTTAAGTCTCTCCTGCAGCCTTCCCTGTGCCCATCATCTGTCTTGATGCAGCAGCCGTTTTACTTTAAACTTTGAGTTTGAAATTCATTCAGTTTCTAATTTCAATCTTTTCTTTGGTTCAGTTCAACCCATCTACCTTGTGGATTTGTAGGAGTCTAGTATTCCTGTGATAATTTGAAAGCTACCCATTTCCTGGTAACTTCCTTTTAGCAGGTAGGTTTTAAAGGTGAGCTCTATCTCTGAGGCTACAGTTGGTATCCTCTTTCCCCTTTTTTCTGATGTGTTGCAAAACTCCAAGTTCTTGTTCTTTTTCTTTAGTCATCAAGGAGAAAACCACTTAGATTTGATGTCTGCTGTAGACGAGAGGAGTTGGTACCTTGTGTCTTTTGTGATATGTTGCTGAAGGCAGGTCTTTGTAGGTGCTACCTATTCAGTGTGTCTGCAACACTCACTGCTATTATGCTGGTGTGCTGAGGATACATCATTCTCCCAGTCCTTATGCTTGACTTGGTAGCCTTCTGAGAGTGGGATGCTAAAAACTGTCACCTATAGAATATTCTGCTACTAAAGTTGATTTTTTTCTCTTTTTTGTCTCTGTGTTTGTTTAAAAATAAGTTTGTTTATTTATTTATTTTATATACCGACCACAGTTTCCCCTCCCTCTTCCCTTCCAGTCCCTCCAATCATCCCCCTCTATTCCAACCCCCAAATCCACTCCTCTGTGTTTCTATTTAGGAAAGGGCAGGTCTCCCACAAGTATCAATAAAACACCAATGACAGGTCATGCTGGAGAGAATGTGGAGCAAGGGGAACACTCCTCCATTGCTGGTGGGAGTGCAGACTTGTATAGCCACTTTGGAAGTCAGTGTGGCGGTTTCTCAGAAAACTGGAAATCAACCTACCGTAAGACCCAGCTATATCATTCTTGGGCATGTACTCAAAGGATATTCAATCATATCACAAGGACACTTGGTCAACTATGTTCATAGCAGCTTTATTTGTAATAACCAGAACCCGGAAATAACCTTAATGTCCCTCAAATGAGGAATGGATAATGAAAATGTGGTACATTTTCACAATGGAGTATTACTCAGCTATTAAAAACAAGGACACCAGGAAGTTTGAGGCAAATGGATGGAACTAGAAAAAATTATCCTGAGTGAGGTAACCCAGACTGAGAAAGATGAACTCACTCATAATGGATATGTACTCACTCATAAATGGATATTAGCTGTAAAATAAAGGATAACTATGCTATAATCCACAGACCCAGAGAGACAAGGTAACAAGGAAGGTTCATGGGGGGATACCCAGATCTCCCTGGGAAGGAGATACAGAAGAGATTTCATGAGTGGAACACAGGTAGGTGGGAATAGGAACATGGGTGATCAGGTTGTTGGGGGTAGAGAGGGAGAGTACTGAAAGAGACTACTGGAAAGGGGGCAGGGAGATTTCAGGGTCAGGAAAAAACCTGGCACAAGGGAATCTTCCAGGAATCTACAAGGAAGATCCCAGCTTGGACTCCTAATAATAGCAGATACATGGCCTGAATTGGCCATCTCCTATGACCATATTGGTGCCTAGCTCAATTGTCATCAGAGAGGTGTTATTTAGCACCTGATAGAAACAGATGCAGACCCACAGCCAAACAAGAGGCAGAGTTTGGGGAATCAACTAATCTGGGCTCATAGGGGCTCACAGAGAGTGAACTGACAATCAGGGATCATGCATGGGACTGACCTAGGCACTCTGCATATATGTTACAGTTGTGTAGCTTGGTTCTGTTATGGAACTCCAAACAGTGGGAGCAGGGGCTATCTCCGACTCTTTTACAGGCTTTTGGGACCCTACTCCTCATACTGGGTCACCTTGTCCAGCTTTAAAACATAGGTAGGTGCTTAGTCTTATGGCAACAAGTTCTTTTTTTCTAGTTTTTATGCTTTCTCTATTTGAGGGAGTAATAGATTTTGGAAACATCTAGGAAAATGGCAGCAGAGGAGAAGCATTCTGATAACATCAAAATGTGGTACTTGCTCTGTAGAGGAGTAGTAGTTTCAGGGTCTATAGCTGAACATCCATTGTATCAGTTACTTTTCTGTTGCTGTGATAAAACAGCATAACCAAGACGACTTAGAGGAGGAAGGGTTTATTTGGACTTACAGTTTTGGGGGAGAAGAGCCCATCATGGTAAGAAGCATTGTGGTAAGCAGCAGATATGGCAATAGGAACAGCAATTGGAGAGTTCATATCTTGAACTACAAGCATATAGCAGAGAGAGTACTCTGTAAAAGGCAAGGCTCTGAATCTCAAAGCTTGTCCCTATTGACATACTTCATCCAGAAAGTCTTTACCACCTAAACCTTCCCAAACAGTGCCACCAACTGGGACCAAATGTTCAAATGTCCAAGACTGTGGCGGACATTTCTTATGCAAAACACCACACCCTTTAAATAGGAAGTTCTCCATGATGTCATTCCTGGGCTAACACATATACATATATAGTTAAAATTGGTTTTCTTTTTGAATTTTCAAGGTTTTCCTGGTACTGTGCTCACTGTTTGGTAGATATTATATTATTTGATCTTAGTAATGGCCCTATGAAGTCAGTGTTTCCTGATCTTCATTTATGAATGACGTAGTCATATTGGAGACTTGGATAACCTGCCTAAGGTCACTGAAGAAGGATGCCACAGGTCAGGATTCTTAAGAAAGCCTTCTGGGAAGCCAGGAAGGAATTTATAATGACTTTCTGTTGCCATTAATTTTGGGTGAATGAGTCTTCACCTTATTGTAATTTAAAAATATGCATTATTGGGCAGATGTCCCATTTATACTATGTCTTCTTAAGGAAAGAATAAGACTTGCTTTTATCATAATATTATGGGATAGTTATTTTTTCCTGGACTCTATGGTAGCCTCTGACCCAAGAGAAACCATCTAAGCACAAACACTCATCTTTCCCTACTTCATTTAAATTCCATCACCTGTAAGTGAAGTGGCCCAACTCTCTCTCAAAGGTGAATTGTTTCTTTTTAATCTTATCTCCCAGGAAAACAATTTCTTTCCCTATTATAAAGTCTGGTGATGTACTCTTAGAAAACTCAAACAAATATACTGAATCTGATAACAGCACCTTAAGAGTGGATTAGGATTCACATTTAAGTCTTGATCCAGTAATTTAGAGACAGCCTTTTCCTTCTGTATTTCTTTATTAGCAGGCAGACAGTAAATCAGAACAAATGTTTAAAAGAGGAGGTGTAGGACAACTCAACATCTCTTGCATTTGGAGAAGTGGAACCATGAAGGAGAGGAAAAGACATTCCTTACCTACCTGCTGTTTGCCAAGTATGGGTTGAATGCTTGCAACTGGAATTTGTTCTGGCTTCAAAGATTTTAAATTTGCATAGACTAAACTAATTGCACATTCCTCATTGGAAAAAAATCTGAAATCTGAAATGCTTCAAAATCCAACACCTTTTGAGCAGAAAGTCTTTAGCTTGTATGGTATGTTAACGTGTCTCTGCATAATTTCTATCCACTGTCCCTACATCTCTCCTTTACAGTCACAGAGACTATGATGAGTCTCTACCATAAGCATGGGAAGTTGACCATCAGGTGGAATTTGTAAATCATGAAGGAACATTAATTCAACTTCTTGAGTATTTATCAAGCATACTCTAGCCCTCCATGAACATCTTCTTCCAAGACCTGTGGGTTCATAAGCAGCTGCCTGGGTGCTAAGGGCTGATATTGGCAGCTCCACTAATCACCCCTTCCTTAGGATGGGCATCTAACACTACTGTCAAGATCAGGGTTTCCCAGGGTGTGGCCTTTAACTTCCACATTAGTGCTGATCTATGGAGTCAGTCTCTGGAGGTAGTCCTGAAACCTTCATTCTTCACACTCCCATAGGGGACTGGTTAGCATTTGAGGATTGCAGTAACTTGCTGTACAGGATGTCCATGTTGGAACAACTGGGTGCAGGAATGTTGAATCCCTTCATGAAAACAGTGTGCTAGCATTCGGTGAATGAGACGTTTGAGTGGAGACTAGAAGCTTTGATTAAAGCCCAGGGTCTTGAGAAGGCTGTATTTTCTACCTGCTTAAAATGGAAGAAGTCCTAACCCACAGAAACCCAGACTGTAACCTGATTTGGAAACAGGGACAGTATGTATGTTATTGGCTAAGATGAGGTCATCCTGGAATGCAGTGGTGTCTACAAAGAGATCTATGTAGGGGATACAGAGAAGACACCCTGGGGAGATGGGGAGTTAGAGTGATGCAACCACAAGCCAAGGGACAAAGATTGCCAGCAGATCACCAATAGCCAGGAAGACACGAGGTAGGAAATTTCTACAGCTTTCAGAGGAAGCATCGCTCAGCTGACACCTTGCTTTTTGACTTTCAGTTTCCAGAACTATGAGAATAAGTCCCTGTTGTTTGAAGCCACCTAATTCATGGGAGCTTGTTGCTTCAACGACAAGAAACCACTAGCACCCTTCGCTTTAGACTTCTCTAATAGACAAGAGTGATAGTGCTGAAGGGGAATGTGGATGAAAGAAGAGACAAGACCCACAGCTTCAGGGAGTGTTAGATGTTGGCTTGAAGTTCCCTGGAGAATAAATAGGTCAGTGGAGGGTCAGGAAACAGAACAGTGCTTACATCCACAAAACCGATGTAGGACAGAATGACATTGTTAGGCCAGTGAGGAAGAGGCAGGCGGGGTGTGTGTGTGTGTGAGGTGACAGAGGAGTGGGGAGACTGACTGCTCACAGGCAGAACTCATGTAACATGGTGGTGGTAATGAACACGACGACAGCATCAACAATTGCATCTGTGAACTTGGTAGGTGTTTTGAATTACCTTTGTGTGTTCTAAGGAGAGTTTGCTTCTTGCTTGTGTACGTGTTAGTATTATTTTACCCATTTTAGCGATGTTCAAACAGGTTAGATGACAGATTGAAAAGTTGTGATGCTAAGCCCGGCTTCAGACTTTGTGTTCTTAGTCACTATTCTGTACTCTTTTGTACCATGTATGGAAGTGAAGCTAAGGTCTGACCCTGAAATGTACTGAGAAAAGGTAAACTTGAAATAGAAGCTTAACAAAAATTTAATGTGCCTGAATAAATATTAAATAAGATAGGAAAATACAAGTTATTGTCTACATAGTATAAACTGTAGTAATACTTTGTTAATTGATTTGGCATAAAAGCATATCATAAGAGAAAAACCAGAAGAATCATATGTGTAATCAATAGAGATTACTATCCATCCTTCGTAAAAGCTCTACATGCCAATGGGGAGAAAAAGTAAAGAAAGTAAAAGAAAAAGTAAAGAAAGTAAAAAAGTAAAGTAAAGAAAGTGTCTTTCTAAAAAGAAAGACAATGGAATGTCACACACAACAGAATATAAATGACTATTAGTAATTCACTGGAAGTTAGGAAGAAAGTGAAATCAGGAGAAATCATGTCTCACTTATCATATTGGCAGAAATTGTGAAATCTGACAGCATTAGGTGTTGACAAGGATGTAAAGCTATGGCTGCCACTGTGTGGAACACAAAAGTGTCTCTTGGTAGCCGCTCTGAGGCCAGTTTGCAATACTTAGTACAGATGAAGCTTCACGGAGTGTGCCACGGCTCAGTACGTCCAGTCCTCTAAACACCCCCCAGGAAATCTTTCCCATATACAGAAGAGCCACAGGACTCGTGAACAAATGTATAGAAGGAACTCTGTGCCCATCAGTAGCAAAGTGAAGTAACTTAATGTAGTGTTTCATGCAGTGACGAACTATGCAGTTGGCAACGACCTTGAGTCAACTGCGCTCATGAAAGAATAAATATAACACTGCATGAGAAAGCAGCTTACAGGAGAATACATAATAATTGAAAAACACACAAAACCAACCGTGTAAAGATGAAAAGGAATTGTACATGGGGGCTAAAAACATATAAGACAACATATAATTATTTAGGGGTATTTTTTGTGGAGTAAAAGTATAAGAAATACTTAGGAGGTTGGCTTTGGAACTGAGGCTAAGGCTGAATTTGAAATGGGAAAATGGATTTGACTATGATTGGCTGGTAGTATCTTCTTAAACAAGATGATGGGGACATAAAAACATGTGTGGATGACTTCTTATTTCCTCTTTTGTGTCTCAAATATTTCAAAGTGTTATTTCTCTTTTAGAAAGGAAAGGGACTGTCTGGGAGCTGCTGTGTTTTGTGTAGGGAGACACACACCTGAAAATAGAGTGCTGGGCTCCGGGTTAGCAGAGGTGGGGAGTGGCCATGGTCTTTGCACCCCGTCTCCCCTTCTCTCCCCTTTGCTATTCTAGAATGAAAGGGGAAGCGAAGCACCCTGAGGATTTTCATTGCTTTCTGTTCAGATCAAGGGCCTCCATGCCTGTGTCTGTAGTCAGAAGTTTTCCTGTATCCTGGCTGGCTGGCCGTAGGGACAAATCTTTCCCACTCGCATCCCCCAAGTAAACGCACAGAGGCTTATATTAATTATAACTGCCTGGCCATTAGCTCAGGCTTATTACTGACTAGCTCTTACACTTAAATTAACCCATAATTCTTATTTATGTTTAGCCATGTGGCTTGGTACCTTTTCTCAGTTCTGCCTTGTCATCCTGCTTCCTCTGTGTCTGGCTGGTGACTCTTGATTCAGCCTTCCTTTTCCCAGAATTCTCCTCTCTGCTTGCCCTGCCTATACTTCCTGCCTGGCTACTGGCCAGTCAGTGTTTTATTTATCAACCAATCAGAGCAACACATATTCACAGCATATGGAATGACATCCCACAGCATGTGTCCTGTGGTTCATCCCTCCTCATTGCTGGATTGGCTACAGTGTGGTCAGTTAGGTTCTTTTTCTGAGTGACCTTATGAGTCTCATGTTTCCACTTCCTGAGTTTTGGGATTACAAGCCTGTTCCACCTGGTCTATGTTAGGTCTCAAAGGTGGGACAAACTGCTAATTGAGATGCCTATTTAAAATATCAAAGAGGACCTGGCTGCTCTCTCAGCGTCCCTCTGTCCCTCTGGCCTGGCTGGCCTACCCACCCTTTACCTTGATTGAGACATTTTTGCTTTGCTGGTCCTTTTATACCCTTTACCCTCCTGGCCTCTTGGTCTCCTGGCTCTCCTTTCTCCCTCTCCCATCTCCTCATATGACCCAGTTCAGGGTCGTGTGCCCTCTGGACTCTCCTAGCTATCCCTGTCTCTGGCCTCCCTCCCTCGTATCTATCATAAACCCCTCCATCATACCTAGAAACGATCCTATCCTTTTTTTATTTCTATATTCTTCTTTTCAATTCCATTAGATGCAGTGCTGGGGACTGAACCCAGGGCTTTGTGCATGCTAGGTAAGCACTCTACCAACTGAGCTATATACCAGCCCTGCCAAGTCAGTCTCTATTCAGTGTTTCTATCTATTACCCATTCGAAATAATAATAATAAAAAATACTTGTATGTGTGGGCACATGCATACCACAGCCCACCTATGGAGGTCAGAGGATAACTTGTGGAAGTCAGTTCTCTCCTTCCTCCATGCAGGTCCCAGGGATCCAACTCAGGGTGTTAGGCTTGGCCACAGGCACCTTTACCAGGTGAGCTACCTTGCTTGCTCTAGTATGCATTATGTTTACGTGTTCTTTGCACACAAAATCTTTTCACAAATGAGGTGCAATTGACAGATAACTAATAGTCCCCTTCTCTGAACCAAAGGGTCTTTGAGATAAATAGTAAATATAAATGAAGGAGTGTGGTGTCTGGTGCCTCCCACTGGCTTTCAGCATACCTCTGGTGATCTATTTGGTCTTAACCAAAAAGAACAGCTAAGAGAGGGAAGTGTTTTTCACTCTGGTTAATAAACCATCTGGGAATTGCTTACACTCTTGCATACACCAATGTCAACAGAAAATATTATTTCCATTGTGGAACTTGTCACTTAATTTTTTGCCACAGTGAGCTTTGCCCAATATCTTAGGATAGTGGATACAATAAATCTGAGAGCAGAATATTACTTTTTTCTTTTAAATTTCAATATACTGTCCTCTTACCAGCATCCCGTGAATCCGATTCATTCATTCTCAAAGAAGGAACAATGGAGGAATAAATAGAGGCCCGCCATGCCTCTCTTAGCACATTTAGAAAGATCTGACATAGAAAACACTTTCAAATACAAAAGCATGTTTCTTGCTTCAGAAGATCTGTACTTTATAGTAACAATTATTTTGACCACAGTTGAGATAAATGCTTTCTAGTTAATCAATTAACTCTATTGTGGCCTTTTGGGTTGTGTGGTCAATTGTTGATCATTTAAATCTGGATCCTCTACCTGAACTGATTTTGGAGGCTGAAAAATTAAAAAAAAAATGTTAGTCACATTTCTAAAACAGATTGCCTTAAATGGTAGTAGGAGGGAGGTGTTACCTGAACTCAGCAGGATGTGGTATGGTCAAGGGAAATAATGTCACAGGATGACACCACACTGTCCTTTCCAGGCATTCTCCTGCTTGCTTCTGGACTTGTTTGTTATTCGGGAGAGCTCCTTGAGGCACTCCTGGGACCTTTTGCCTAGCTGCCTACATCGTCCAGCGAGGTGATGAATTGTGCCTGCGGGCTCCCAGTCTTTTAAAAGGACTCGGACTCTTTTACCAGCCATGAAAGAGTCACACACGGTGAAGTGTTCATACCTCACCATCTCTGAGACAGGAGAAAGTTCTGTGGTGTTCTTCACCCCTATCAAAACATATTCATTTTCCAAAATCCCCTGCATTAACAAAGAAAGGGCGATAAAATCCTTATTAGAATCTAAAATGCGTTCTGTAAAAATAGATGTGTCCATCTTGTTCACGCTTCACATTAACATGTAAAATGGTGACTGACTGATGAGAAGTAGGTGCTCATTAACCATGGAAACAAGAACTAATAGATGAATAGATGCAAGACTGACACGAATTATTAACTATCGTGTTCTTCATATTCATGCTCCTCAGCTTTCAGAATATGGTTTTTCTGTAACGGGGGCTTCTGGGGGATAAGAGCAGTGGCAAGTGTCCAGAAAACAGGGAAGGGGGAGCAGCTGGGAAGCAGGCAGGCCAGTGCCCTAATCGTCTTCTGTTTTATTTGTACAAGATTAAAGGTTCCCTCCGAGTTTTGATTAAGGATGCATGGTTACAAGATTAAATGCTGGTGAGTCAGATTAGAGAAGGTTTAACTCCAATCTCAGGATTCATCAGAGCGCTGCCTGCCGGCCCCGCTCTCCATTAAGCTGCCTTTACAACATGGGATTAGAGAGAAACCAATAGAGACTTCCTGTCCCAGGAGCACACAGCTCCCTCTTCTATTCAGCCGTCCTCATTCAGATCACAAACGGTTCTCTTGTCAAGAATCAAAGCTCATTTCCCCTTGAAGTTCCTGTTTATACCCACTTCTGAATTCATTCCAGCCTCTCTGCACTTATTTATTTATTTTGGCGACCCGAGGGGTCCTCTATCAGGTGCAGCACACACTTCTGTCTTATGCATCATCACGAAACAGATTATAACTTAGTACACTCCTCTATTTCAGAGAAACACCGCCTTAATCATTCCAGTAATTATGCAAACTCTCCCACAGGGCTGATGATAAACATGCACACTTCCCTTCTCTAGAAGCTTCCCCTTGTCTTGTGCCTTGGAAGCCACACTGAAGGGATGTGGGCAGAATGTGCAATTCATAACTCCACTGAGGAGAGGTTAATATGGTCATCCTGCTTCTGAGACATAAAACTGTCATTGCTTTATTAAGGCTGTAATTCAGGCACAAGCTTGCATTATAACAATATGGCAATTTAAAAAACATTTAAAAAAAGGGCCAGGGGAAGAAAAATATTTAATTTTGATTCTAGACTGGATCCTAGATTCTGAAAATGTATTTTTTTTATTTCCTTTTTTTTTTTTTTTTTTTTGTATGTGTGGTTTGAGGGACTGAAACTAGAGCTTGTTCTATGTTAGGCTGGCACTCTGCCATTAAACTATAGCTTCACCCCTTTTAGGAATTTATTTTGAGAGAGGGTCTCATAGTGTAGTCTAGGCTGGGTTCAAACATTGTGGCCCAGGATAGCCTCTAACTTGTGATATCCCTTTCTCTGCCTCTGAGCAGCTGGGATGACAGGTGGGTGGCACTCACCAGGTCTGTCTTGTAATTGTATTTTCTTGACTGTTAATGCAAAGGACCAGGCATGGTGGCAAAGGCTTTAACCCTTTAACTACACTCCTGTACTCAGGTGGCAGAGGCTGGTAGATCTCTGAGTTCTAGGCCAGCCAGGGCTACACAGAGAGAACCATCTCAGAACAAACAAACAAACAAACAAATAAACAAACAAACAAACAAAAAACAGCAACAACAAAGCATATGACTAATATTGGTCACCAAATAAATATTGAAAATGAAAACCAACAACAACAAAAAACAAAACAAAACAAAGAAGAAGAACTTGGCTGAAGAAGGAAGTTCAGAATTGGAAATGTCTGAATAAAATCTCCTTTCTCATGTTCAGCTCTGAGCTTCTGCTCTTCAATGTGGAGACTTCTAGTCTAGGAAAGAGCTGTGGTATTCTTTAATGCTGTTCTTTCCCTTTCTTTCTTCCTTGTCTCCAGCTCCTGGCTCTTCTGGGGTTGGGACATGGGGAAGCAGAGGCTAGGATGAAAGAGAAGAGGAACCTTTACTTGGCTCGGGTTGTTTGTTCCTCTTGGCTGTTGATATTTCAAGCTCCCAGATGCTGGCTCATGGTGTCTGTGCGTGGGTTCTTGTGAGGAATGATGTGGCAGGAGATGTAATATCATCGACCTCTCCCATCTCTCTCCATACTCTGTCATTGTGACTGAGTAGCTCATCACATTCCATGAAGATATCTCATGCCTGGGCTCCCAGAACTCACAGAACCCATGGGAAATGTATGCATCCTTGACATTCCAAACACAGGCTGTTTCTACAGCTCTGTTCTTCCCCACATTGAACACCATCTTTTATATTCTCCAGTGGCAGGCAAGCACAGGCTCTGTATTTACATACATTCCTCAACTCCAGTTCCTTTACATCAGGCTCAGGTCCTCATGCGTGCATAGCAAGTATTCTTAGCCACTGAGCCAGCTGTCCAGCCCTGGAATGTTAGCCCTGGAATGTTAGCCCTGGAATTTGATATCCTCCAGAGAACTAAGAGTTTCTCAGTTTAACCCTCCATTTGAGGAGGGAAATACTGTTATGGGCTGAACTAACTCCACTCCTCACCTCTGCAATTCACAACCTTAAAATGCTTCCATCATTCCCCACCCCCCCAGGAATGAGAAAAGTAATGAAGACAGTAGTCCTGGCAGATAAACACAGATGGCCACTTCCATTTGGTTTCAGAACCTCACTTCCACCCACTGAGAAGGGTCGGGTGGTTTGTTGGTTGCACTCCTTCGGATGCTTACCCTGACGAAGCAGCTTTAAAAGGGAAAGAGTTTATTTAGCCTACAATTCCAGGTTATCCTCCATCAATACAGGGAGGGCAAGGCAGGAACTTGAAAGAACTTGTCACACCCACTCTGGGAGGAGAGAGAGAATGAATGTGTGCTTTCATTCCCATGCTCGGCTTACTTTCTCCACTCTCATCCAATTCAGGGCCCAAACCTGGAGGAAGGTGCTGCCTACTTGTAGGCTGGGTCTTTCCTCATCCATGAACAGAATCAAGACAGTCAGTCTCCACCAGACATACCCACAGGCCAACCTGATCTAGAAAATCCCTCATTGAGACTCTATCCAGGTGATTCTAGATGGTGTCAAGTCGACAAAACCATCACAGTTATCGTCTCCACCCCCACCATCCCCCATCTTACTTTTTCCAGTTCTTTATCTCTGATTTTGGAGATTCATTCCTGACATAACTGTTGTTTGCACTCAGACTTTATCTTAGGGATTGTTACTTTGACAGCCCACAGTAAGACACACTGCTTTGACTGGGGTAACTTCGCTTGAGGTTTGAAGCAGGATATATTTTTAAGGTCCATTTGGGAGTGGATAGATAGATTGTTGCTTACTCTTTTTACCGTTCACTTAATTAAAAATCGTGTGTGTGTGTGTGTGTGTGTGTGTGTGTGTGTGTGTGTGTGTTACAAACCTAGGACAGCACCTCCACTTTTGAAAAGTTTACACTTTGAGAAGTTTATATCCTACAGAAATTCATTGTCACAGACATCACAGCAAAGTTCTTTAAAATTCTTTTGTGGTTCTTCATACGTTAGGCAGAAGGGCACGGGCACTAGACAGTTTCCTGTAGAGAGAGACTGTGGGTAATTTGACATTGCCTTCCCTACTGCAGGTCCAATATGGCACAGATAAAATCTCTTTACCCTCTCCCCTTACGCTATTTTTGAAGTCCAGCCTGGGTGTCTGAGGCAGTACCCTCACAGTTACTGCACTGGCTGGAATGCATTTTTGTTTTGTTTTGTTCTGAGCAGAAGGTTTGCTTCTATGAGAGCAGACTCAGAAAGTGCACACAGCTATTATCTCATGCATTGAGGGAAGTCTGTGCTTAAGAGTAGATAGTTCAAATCCTGACCCTGCCACCCTTTGGCTTTGTGATCTTCAGTTGTTTTTCAGAATCTCTGGCTGTGGCTGGCTTTATTTTATAAACGGGGCTGCGTTTTCATACCTACTGGTGGAAGCTGTTAGGACCAGATAAGGCAGTACATACAGAGTTCTTAGCAGAGTTTCTGGGACATGGATTAAAACTTAAGAGTATTAGTAATTATTGGTAATGGATAATAATGATGCAAAGGCATTTGGACTATTTATATGGTTCCAGAAGATGAAGTAGCTGGTATTGGGGTGAATGGGGAGGTAGCTGAGATCAAAATATTTTTTTAAACCTCTATTTACTCTTTGAAAATGTCATACACATACACAGTGTGTCTCACAGTCACCTTTGTCATTGTCCCTCTTTCGTCCCACCCAGGACCTTTCATCACATCTCCTTGATAGGATAAAAGGGTAGATTATTGAATCTACTTTTAAAAAGCAACAGATCATTTGAAATATTTTAAATTGCTATGGATTTTAGTTTATTGATACAAATTTAATTGTTATACTGTATCTGTATTTCTGCTCTTGTTTGAGATATTATGTTTATGCAGCTCATTTAAAATTGTAATGTATAATTAAGAAATACAGATTAATAATTAGTCATCTATGATAATCAAGCTTATACTCATGTTAGTTAAGTTTTCTAGGTATATGTAGATAGGCTTCAATTAGGTAGGTAATCTTCAAACACTTCAAAGACATACAGAATATGGCATTTTAAATGTTTTAAAGACTTAGACTTTTCTGGGCAATGAGACACATCTGCTCTTGGCAGCACTGATTTATTTCAAAGAGGATGATGGGCATCGAAGAAACTCCATATGGAGTTTGCTTCCTTTATGGCAAAAGTTAATCATTTGGGCAAGAAACTGTTCTTTCCTGGACTACTTGGCAAAATGTTGTATCTAGTGGACATACAGTACCCATGGAAACATGACCAGTAAAATTTGCCAAAACAAGGCAAGATGGTCCTTCAGGTTCCTGTTTCACAGAAGAGACTGACAGATATTCTACAAGACACAGGGAGAAGCCACTAAAAAACTCTAGACCTATCGGCTGAAGATGGATGCCCCAACATTGCAGAGGAACTTTGGGTGACTGTCCAGGCAGCCAGCTGTCTCTTGCTGTGGATATTGCTTTGTATAAATAAGATGTTGATTGGCCAGTAGCCAGGCAGGAAGTATAGGTGGGACAAGCAGAGAAGAGAATTCTGGGAACAGGAAGGCTGAGTCAGAGAGATGCTGCCAGCCACCGCCATGAAAAGATGTTAAGATACTGGTAAGCCACGAGCCACATGGCAACTTATAGATGAATAGAAATGGGTTGATTTAAGATAGAAGAACTAAATAGCAAGAAGCCTGCTGTGGCCATACAGTTTGTAAGTAATATAAGTCTCTGTGTGTTTACTTGGTTGGGTCTGAGCAGCTGCAGGACTGGTGGGTGAGAGAGATTTGTCCTGACTGTGGGCCAGGCAAGACCAGGAAAATACTAGCTACAGTCTCTGTCATTCCAGAATGTTGGAAGTTGCTTACAATGCACTTCTTGTTTACTTAGATAATGGTATATCCTTCTGGGGTCTTTGATGTAGTTGAAGACTAGATAGTTATAGTTTTCCTTGGTTATGATAAAAGGTCAGTTAGATATGAAACTTAAGACTCACAAATATAGGATAGATGATAGAATATTTTCTTTAATTTTGAAAAATACAAATAGACTAGATATTGTAACTGTAATTCTTGCTTGATAACTGTTCTATTATATGTAATTTTACTATGTTAAAGTTAAAATTTTTCTTTTTGATTAGACAGAAAAGGGGAAGTGCTGTGGGATGTCTTTCTTTGTGATGTGAATATGTGTTGCTCCTATTGGCTAATAAATAAAGCTGTTTTGACCTATGGCAAGGCAGCTTAGAGGCAGGCAGGAAATCCAAGAGAGAGACAGGAAGAAGAAAGGAGAGTGGGAAGAGATACCAGCTGCTGCCAAAGTAGCAGCAAGATGCCAGCAGACTGGTAATTTCACAGCCATGTGGCAGCTTATAGATTAATAGAAATGGGCTAAGTTATAAGAGCTAGGTAGCAAGAAGCCTGCCATAGGCCGTACAATTGATAATTAATATTAAGCCTCTGAATGATTATTTTATAAGCAGCTGATTGACTGTGGGGCAGGCAGGACCAGAGGAACATGGGACCATGGAGCTTGGTGGGACCTGAGAAAACTTATGGCTACATCTCCTCCCCAAATCCATCACCTTCCCAACTTCATGTCCTCCTTATTAATTAATTGAGTAAACCCATTGAATTCAATTAGTGCTATCCATATGGCAAAGGAGTTCTTACTAGCAGATTCCAGAAAAATTTACTAATCACTCATCTAACTGTGACTGAGCTGGGACATTGGAAGAAATTGAGAAAATGCTCAAGGACAGAGGACCCTTAAGTCTTTAAGGTGGTGACTTGCCTAGGGTCTACCACCTTATTCTGGGGAAGGTAGGAAATATCAAATAAAATAGACATTCATTGAGGCCTAAAGGGAAGGATGTGGTATTGGTCCTCTTGGCATTTCTGTCCTTCAACTCAATGGCAACAACCAGTGGACATCAGGCCTTCTAAGGGCTGTGACTTGAAGTCCAGAAGTTTGGAGGTTTGGACTCAGACTTGCTTCTTAATTGACCACAGTTCTCTGGGAACAGGGCTCAGGTTTACACTTGTCTGTATTTTTCATTCTATTCCACCCTGTCTATCATGTGTGTATTTGTTTTATCCTTCCAACTAAGACCTCTGTGTTTGTGTTTCTTTCTGTTTAAGAAAGAGCAGTGGACAGGATTTTGCTATGACTATCAGGTGGTAAGGAGAATTTTCTCTTGTTGCATTTATGAATTTTCTCTTTCTCATTTCTGTAATTCTAGCTTAAAAAGATGTGGAGAAGGGAAACATTGATTTGAATTTCAACTCACTATAGTCTTCCTTTTGATTGTGAGCCTATCTTGAAATTACAATTTGGATGGTATTTGTTTCATGACTTAAAATAATTTAGGATTATTTCAGCTGAAAATGTGAAATCAATGCCTTTTTGATGAATAGAAGCATTACATCTGAATAATAAATAAGCTGTTCTTTGTTTTCATAAATAGCTGGAGAAAAATCATAGACCGTTGTTATCTCTTGTCATTAAACTCATCCTGGAGATGTGCGGGGCCTCTTTTAGAAATACTTACAAAAAATAAGTTCATAAATGCAGATTATCCAAAGGGAAAAATGAAGTATAAATATAGAGCGTATGAATAATTTATCTGTTATATAGAACAGCAATGAAGCTCATGGGATATGAAGAAGGGAAGAGAGCTTAGAGTAATTACCAAGTAGAAGATACTTCAATAAAGCCCTTAACCCTTATGCTTATCTCAGGATAATTTTCTAGTTATCACATGGGTGGTTCATCTTCTCCTAGTGTCATATGGTAGTTTATATTAAGTATGAGTACACATGCTGCCTGATGGTTACCAAAGGTAATCAAGGACAGCCCAAGGAAATCAATAATATAGCTTGAGTCAGTATCAAAATAGTGTATCTGATTTAAATGTTACAGCCACAGTATTAAGTAGACTCATTAATAAAAGGTATATTTCACTGAAGTAGAGCTTTTCTCCCCAAAGCTGGATTCTACCTGGTTTTAATTTTCCCATCTTTCTTGGAGAGAGGGGGCACATTGATTGTCTCAGGGGATTACTTTCATTTCAGCAGCTCTTTTCTGGATCATTAATTCCAGCAGAGCATGCTTCACTTGATGTCTTCAAGTAGAGTCCTTCTGGTAAGAAACAAAAGAACAGAATTCTGAACACCAGTTATAGAATTAGTGTGTTGATATTGTGGAAGCTATGAAAAGCACATGAAAGAAACAATACTCAACTTTTGCTTCAGGTGTGGACAGGGCCACACCAATAGGGTGTTGTTCTTTTTAGTAACTTTTGGTATGTAAGTGTTCATTTTTTTGTACTTACATTCAATATGTGGCTTATAGCATGAATATATTATTAGATACTATTTTAATTTTTTTATTTTTAAATAATTACTGGTTACAGATAGTAGATGGAAGTCCCATGCATCCCTTCATCCTATTTATCCCCAAGGCAACATCGTGTATAACTATAGTATAAAGCCAAAGCCAGGAAATTAACACCAGTACAGTGAATGTACACACAGGAACTTAGGCACAGATTTGTGAATCTCCATGACTACTCAGATGCTCAACTCTTCCATTGCCTTAGGGACTTCACTCATGCTAACCCTTCACTTGCTTCATTGTCCCTTCTTCCCTCACCCTGGAAAGCAGGGTGGACGACATTTTGAGAATGTTCCATAACTGCAATCATACTGTACTTCCAGGATTGGCATTTTTCACTCATGCTCCTGGGAGTCATCCAAGGTGCTGCACGAATCCATAACTCAGCCCTTTTCATGGCTGTGTAGCATTTCACTGAATGTACAGTTTACTATCCGCTCACTGGAGGACATATGAGTGAGTCTCAGTTCTTTGCTATCACAAATAAAGATGAACGTTATATATAATTTCAGAGGGTTGGTGGCAGCAGGCATGGTATGGAGCAATAGCTGAGACAGAGAGAGACAGAGGGACAAAGAGGGAGCTACCTGGGATGGCATGGGGTTTTGAAACCTCACAGCCCACCCCCGGTGTCACACTGCCTCCAACAAGGCCACACCTCCTAATCCTTCCTAAATAGTTCCACTAACTGAAGATCAACCAGTGAAACATACGAACCTGTGGGGCCATTGTTATTCTAACTACCACACTGGGTCATATGGTGAGTAAATTTTTTTTTTTAACTGATAAGCTGAAATGCTCAGTATGATGCCGGGATTGCTGTATTGTTTTGCATCCTATCAGGAAGAGTTCTTCTCGGCACCAGTCTAAGCATTTGTTGTTGACGTCATTTTTTAAATTTATTTTTTGGTGTGTATGAAGGTTGGGGGGGGGGCATGTGAGCCCATGTGCATGCAGAGGCCAGAGAATGGATGTCCTTCTCTGTCATGTTGTACCTTTCTCCACTGCGACACGGTCACTCAGTGAACTGGGGTGACTAGCCAGCCCCAGTGATCTCCACAATGGTGGGTTATAGGCACACTTGTAACCACACCTTGATTTTTTTTTTTTTTTTGAGGATTCTGGGGATTTGAACTCGGGTCTTAATGCTTGCACAGCAAACACTCTTACTTGCTACGATCTCCCAGTCCACCACTCTTTCACTCTAACTGCTCTGATAGAGATTACATTAACATCTATTGTATTAACGTCTCACTGTGGTCTCATAAATATTTCTTTAAAATACGACTTTTACATTGGCTGTATCCCACCAGCCTTTACTGGAGACCTACGCAGATGAATTTCCTTCTACATTACCATAAGCAATAACTAACTGAAGGATTCTGTATTCACTGTTTTCACTTATTGAGCTATTAACTGGCTGTGGAGAACAGCCTACAGTCTCCTTTAGTTAAAGCAAATCGTGTGTATTTTGCTTCTGCAGGGAGAGAGAGAGAGAGGGAGGGAGGGAGGAAGGGAAGGAGGGAGGGAAGGAGGGAAGGAGGGAGGGAGAGAGAGAGAGAGAGAGAGAGAGAGAGAGAGAGAGAGAGAGAGAGAGAGAGAGAGATTGGTTTTTAAGCCCAGGCATTGTATCCTCACGCACGTCTTCACTGCTGCACACGATGTATTCTTGTCATCACTCCTCAGAGGTGAGGCTATGAGTGAGGCATCTGCCTTTGTCCTTCAGGATGCCACCGCAGCAGCTCATCATCCCCACTGCCTCTCTCTGGGGAGGTCCTCAGAGAGGAGTGTTCAGGAATGCTGAAGCAGGTGGCTTTCTATCAGTGATGGATGTAGCTGTGTGTAAAGGGTTTCTGTATGAGAACAAAGTGCTGCTTCACGTACAGAAGACAATTGAAGAAGAACACTCAGTGTATTTATTAAGCAAGAGAAGATCGATAGATACCTTTGCAAAGCTCCCTTCCTAAGAAGAAACAAGTTGAACAAACCTAATGGTATGGCAGTCAATTTGAAAAAGGATACTAGGGCTGAAGAAAATGCGATGACCACTAAACTGTAGCGGTTGCAAAAGAAAGGCAAATAATTAGAGTATAAATCTGGCTGTGACAGCACATGGTTCTGCGGAGATGGACTCACTGGCCTGGGGCTGAACCCAACAGCTGGGCAAACAGAACAGGGCACCTCCCCCTGCTACTACAGATTCTCCTCCTGATATATGGGACCTGAGTGTGACTGCACAAGGCCACACTGGAGACCTAATGATGTCATAAATCCCCCGGGGGCCAGTCTTTCTAATTGACCAGTTACTTAGTAAGTGCATTTATTGAAGATGAGCTGTGTTTTTAGAAGTCAATTGCTAATTAGTGAAACAGACAAGAAAATGATTCGACAGTACTGCCCAACCGTAGGAAAAGGTATGGAAAAATGAGTAGATGTTACTGGATGAAGAAACCAACCGAAAGGTGGGTAAGAGCTGAATAACAAGCAAGCCAGCTATAGAAATCCTGTTTAGATCAGAAGTAGGGGTGTGAAAGGTTGTTCCACTGTCAGTGTGGGACTGTGAGCCGGTCTGAATGCCTCCAACTTCTCCATGTCCACTCTCTTCCCCGTCACATTTTCTATGCTCAGTCCAGATGCCCCCATCTTGTCAATGTCCAGTCTAGCCACCTTCAGTTTTACACTAAAACTCCCTTAAACAGAACCAAGTGACATGAGGTGGTGTGATGGATGGTGGGCTGAGGTCATTCACCATTTTTAAAATTGGCATTCTTTTTAGAGCAGGTTTAGGTTTACAGAAAATGAACATATCTAGTGTTCATAGACCCCCCACCCTTTCTGCCTCAGTTTCCCTTATTAAACTTTGCACTGTTGTAGTGCACTGGTTACAACTGATGACCTAATCTTGATACGTGACATCCTGGTTAGATTTTTGTCAACTTGACACAAGCTAGAGTCATTTGAGAAGAAGGAACCTCAATTGAGTAAATATTCCCATCAGGGTGGTCTATGGACGTTGGCATTTTCTTGATTAATAAATGATGTGGGAGAGCCTAGCTCACTCTGGGGGGTGCCACTCCAGCCAGGTGCTCCTGAGTTCTATAAGAAAGCAGGTCGAGCAGCTGTGAGGATCAAGGCAATAAGTGGCACTCCTCCATGGGCCCTGCTTCAGTTCCTGCTTCCAGACTCTTCTTTGTTTTTCCAGACAGGGTTTCTCTGTGCAGCTTTGGAACCTGTCCTGGACCTTGTTCACTCTGTAGACCAGGTTGGCCTTGAACTCACAGAGATCTGCCTGCCTATGCCTCCCAAGTGTTGGGATTAAAGGTGCGTGTCACCACTGCCCAGCACTTCCAGACTCTTGCTTTGAGAACTGTGATCTTCAAGGTGAAACAAATCCTTTCCTCCCCAGGTTGCTCTTGGTTGTGGTATTTTATCACAGCAATAGAAATCCTAACTAAGACACAAGGCTATTAACTTAAGGTTTTCCTTAGGGGGTCACTTTTTGTGACTGCTCTGAGTGCTTTGTCCAGCCCCATAGGTTTGGCAAATGTGTGACATTCTGCATCCACCAGAATGTATCACATAGAACATGTGCTTTGTTTCCATAAGGCCCCATCTAACTAACTGCCCCTCTCTCTTTCCTTCCCCAAGGTTTCTGCCATCCACTGACTTTTTTCTCTTTCTCTCTCTCCTTTTAAATAATTTATTTATTTATTTAAGAATCATATAATCCAAGTTGGCTTTGAACTCAGTATGTATCTGAGGATGACCTTGAACCTTCGGTCTCTACCTGCCAGATAGTTTTGCATTTTCCAGTATGCCACATACTTTGGATCATACAATCTGTGGCCTTTCTGAATTGGCTTCTTATGCTCAGCAAAACACATATAAGTTTCCTTTTTGTAGTGTCTTTTTGTAGTGTGGTAGTACAATTTTATGACTAAGAATTTTATCTTTAGTTATTAGAAATGCACGGGCTACTTTTCTCATTGTGATTGAGTACCCTATTGAAGGATTGACTTGTTTTGTTATATAGTCTTAGAGGCATTTTGTCCATCATGGCAGAGGAGGCCTGGACTATGCAGCCTCCACCATGGTAAACAGGAAACAGAGAACAAGACAGGGAGGAGTCAGGGACAGATAATCCCATAGTCCCACCCTCAGGGCCCACCTCCTCTAGATAGGCCCCATCTTCCAAAGTTTCCAGAGCTTCCCCAAGTGGAGACCTAGGATTTTAGTACAATAACCTTTGGGGACATTTCATATGTAAGCCATAGTGGGATGCATGCTTATGGTAGGTTCTGGGAAGGCCCAGAAACAAGAGCTACTTCGTTGCATGGAATTCACAAGAAAAAGGTGGAAGAGGATGACAGAATAGTGGCAGTGCTGTGCAGAGTTTCCCGCAGTTCCTGGAGAAAAACTTGTATCACTGCAAACGTTAGCATATCAAGGGGGAGTATGAAAAAGGCTGGAAGACAAAAGGAGGATCTACTTTGGCTACAGTGCTTCCGACTGGCTACCTGGTATGACTGTTGTTTGCAAATTTTCTCTTGAAATATAGAAGTTTATTACTGTACTTGAAACAAAGTTAATTTCTGTGGCTTAATAATCCCAGTTTAGCTACACGATGAGAATAGTGACATTTTACAGTGGGAAGAAACCATCATGGCAACAGTTTGACTCATTTATTATACAGATGACAAAAAGCTTTTCCAGAACAGAAGTAAAGACTGAAAGTAGCTCTCTGAAGTTTGCTTCCAGTGGTCTTGTTCTCACAGTCTTTCTAAAGACACAGGAAACACAAGCAATAAAATTACTAAACAGCTGGTTGTGAATGATTCTAAGGAAGGGAGGATGATAGATGAGTTTGTTTGACCAGATCGGAGCTGGTCCGTATGGTATGAGCATCTTATGCACAGTGGTCTGAAGGAACCCTGAATAAAATAAGAAGACCAGTTAATGTAGGGGAGGGAGAAAGGAACAGAATCAAGAAAGGAGCAGAGGAGGTGGGCAGAGGGAAAGGTCCTTAGAGCATAAGTGGAGTCTGATCCCGTTAGAAGAGGTTGCCTGTCTTTGGGGGTAAAAGAAAATGAGTGTGGACAGTTTGGATATTCCATACAGCCCGAGGGACACCTAGAAATGACATCAATTCAAGGAGGGATATTGAATTCCTGCTGTCATCATCTGAGGAAAATCATAATTTGAGGTTAACACTCACAGATGGTTCCAGTTTGGTCCTTATTTCTCCAGTATTCCGCGTTGACCTTCCATACTCTTCTAAGGCATTTGACATTTTACCCTGAGTGTTGTAGGGAAGTGTACCCACATGTGCTCGGCCTGGTCAGTGGCCTGCAGGACAGATCTCCCCGGAGGCTATGTGTGACTCTACGGAAATGACTGCAGGGAACTCACATCTTTCATTTTTGTTCCATTACTTTTCTTCTCTTTTGATTTGCACTCAACACTGGTTTTTAAATTTTTCTCTGTGAAACTCATCCTTTAAGTGATGGTTTAAATTACTCTACTAAACCATTGTGTTTCTATAACAAAATAATTGAGGCTGAGTATTTTATAAGTAAAGACATTTATTTGCCTCCTCAACTTAAAAATATTTATTTTTATTTTATGTATATGAATATTTTTGCCTGTGTGTATGTCTGTGTACAATATATGTGCAATGCCTGTGGAGGCCAGAAGAGGGTGTCAGATTCCCTGGAACTGGAGTTACAGATAGTTGTTAGCTATCACATAAATGCTGAGGACAAAACTTGATGCTCTTTACCACTGAGCCACTGCTTCTGCCCTAGGTTCCTTTTTTTTTTTGTGCACAATGGATGGGGTGGGTGGGGTCTGACTTGCATATCCAGACAACATGGCATTAGCATCCTTCATCCATGGCATTTACATTCCAGTTAAAACACCATTAATTGCATCACAACATGTAGAGAAGTAGAAAGGGAAAAGACACATGCATGTGGAGTCTCACCCCATACTTGCAAAGATAAACTCATACTTTTGAGGCCCAACCCACTTTGAGAGATAAGCATCGAACATGAATCTTGGAATGTGGCCCCATGCCCCTAAATACCCCATCAACACTGCTACACCATGGAACAAGCTTCTAGCACATGGACTTTTGAAGAGCCAACCACATTCAACTCATGGCATTTGCTTTGCATCCTTTACCCATCTCTTGTAGGCAGGGGATTCTGTCACTACTGGGGATGAGGGCTGGTGGTATGGGGAAATGGTTTCAGGGAAAAGAAAGTCTTTTACAAGTAAAAGTTTACAGGTATCTTCATTTTTTTTTTCTGTGTTTTAATGACAAACACACAGAATACGGTTTCTGCTCAGTAGCCGGGTGAACACAAACGTGAGGATGGACAGATGAAGAATAACCAAAAGCTAATACTTCCCAACATCATCTCTATGTGCATATGTGGTAATGTTGATTTTGATTGACAACTTGATGGGATTTAGAATCACCATGGATACAAACCTCTGGACATGTCTGTAAGGGAGGGTCTAGTTTGGGTTAATTGTGATGAGAAGACCCACCAGTGGGTGGCACCATCTCATAGGCTGGTGATCTGGTTGACTTTTGTTAGGCTGGCACAAACTCATGTCATCTGGAAATAGGGACCCTCAGTTGAGGGAATGCCTCCATTAGATTGGCCTGTAGGCAAGTGTGTGGGGGGGCATTTTCTTGATTAATGTTCCACAGAAGAGGTCCCAGCTCAGTGTGGGCAGTGCTACTCTGTGGGAGCCCGTTCTTGGGTTCCTTGTGGCTTTACCCAGCAGGTCCGCATAGAGGATGATCAGGACCACGGGCCTGAGTGCAGGTGTCTGAGATGGCCTGCACTTGGCTGTGCTGGGGGAGGAGGTCTTTTGCTCCACCCCTTGGCGTCTCTATAAAAACCCTGGGGCAGAGACAGTGGGGGCCCGTTGGAATAGGTTCCAGGCCCTCTCAAGGCTATCCTTTATTTTTTATCTGTTCATCTCTGCAAGATTCTCCGCTATAAATCCTTCTATCTAATATTTCCTGCTGCTCACACTCAAGAAAACTCTGGGAAGCTGTGGGGTTGGTGGGTAAATGCCCCACACTACTCCTGGGTAGGTGGTTCTGGGTTGTATAAGAAAGCAAACTGAGCAAGCTATGCAGAGCAAGCCATAGCATTAAGCAGTGTTCCTCCATGGTCTCTAATCCAGTTCTTGTCTCCAGGTTCTTGCTTGAATTCCTGCCCTGACTTCCCACAAGATCAACTGAACAAACCATTCTCTTCCTCAAGTTGCCTTTGGTCATGGTTGGTGTTTATCACAGCAACGGAAGTCTAACTAGAACATCTGGGGTTCCAGACTGAATAAAAAGAGACAATAAAGAAGGCAGTGCATCCATCTCTCTGTGCCTCCTGACTGTGGAAGCATTGGGACCAGTCATTTCAGGCTCTAGCTGCCATGCCATCGCCCATCATGACAGATGGCGTCCTTGAACTGTGAACTAGAATCATCCTGTTCTGGTTGATTGGCCTGTAGGCAAGTGTGAACATCATAGATGTTCTGTTGCAGTAATGTGCAAAGTAACTTGTGCACACGTTCGTCTTAATTTCTGAGAAAATCTAGCACCACGGAGAAACTTCACAATATTTCTGAATATATGGCTGATTCCAGTGTTGTCCAGAGGGGAAGTTTATGCCTTGTTTGTGGATTGTAGTTGCTTTCATACTGAAGCCTTTTAGTTCAAACCCAGTAAAATGGTATCTTTTCTTGACTTTCAACTTCATCGTATAAATATACACGATATTTATACGTGTATAAATATCTGCACGTTTGTCTGCACGTTACCAGTGCTAGATTCTCAGTCTTCAGTTAAAGTGACACTAGAGGGTGTCAGTCTCCTCCACAGGGAGTAATTGAAATATGGATTTCTGGGTACCCCTCCTTGGCAGGGATCTTGATTTAGCAAATTGGGGTGTGCATGAATATATATATATATATATATATATATATATATATATATATATATATATATATATTTATTTATCGAGTTCCCAGCTGATGCTTATGCTGCTGGGGTCAAATCACTGGTTGTATGAAGTAGCATCTATGGAAAAATTCTATAAATGTATACCATAAGATTATTGTACTTAAGTCTATGTCCATATGGCATAAACACCTCATGGTGACCCATCTAAAGCCTGAACATATGTGAGGTAATATACAGGAGATGTGGGAAGACAGTTCATTTGGAAATTGATACCATGATCATCTATATGGCTTAAGTTAGCCTCAGCATCCCAATTTCAAATTATTTAATTCTTTTCAGTAAAAACTGGACAGTACAATTATTTATTTATTTATTTATTTATTTATATTTCAAGACAGGGTTTCTCTGTGTAGCTTTGATGTCTGTCCTGGCTCTCTGCTCTGTAGACCAGGCTGGCCTCGAACTCACAGAGATCCGCCTGGCTCTGCCTCCAGAGTGCTGGGATTAAAGGCATGCGCCACCCAGGACAACACTGGACAGAACATACATAATTAAGCAGAATTTAACATTTGTACTCCTAGCAGAGATTTCATATAAGCACACTTACAGAACAATAAAAAAATAAATCTATACTTACACACAGGTTAGTCTTCTGGGCAAGAAACACCATCTCTGCAATAGACATGGGAGAGGGGAACAGGGCAGTCCTGATTAAGGGCCCTTAAGAAGGACATTCCCGTGGGTATGTGTGTGGTGGGCCCGGGGTGAGGATCAGTATTTACAGTGAATTTGTGTCTCGTGGACTAGGAGCGGGATCAGTTAGTGCTTCATTTGCAGAAATGGGGATGGCGGGAGAGGCAGACAGCTCAGCGAGGAGCTCTTCACATGGCTCACACATGGCTTTTTGTATTCATAAACCAACTAATTAATTGATTTTTAAAAAAATTTTGAGACAGGGTACAGAATTCACACTGTAGTTTAAGCGGCGATCTTTCTGACCCAGAGTTCCCAGCGCTGACTGAAGACCTGGACCACCACGCTCATCCTGGCTTTCTCCTCTCGGAGGAGGAGCTTTCTCTAAGCTTCGGAGGGCCTTCCTGCTGGGTTAGCCAGGCCCACCCAAGCTGCAGGATGATCTGCCTTAATTAAAGTCAACTGAGCGAGGGCTTATACTGAATCTGCCAAATCCTTCCACAGCCACACTCAGATTAGTGTCTGATTGGAAAAAACCGGCAACTCCAGTTCAGCCAGGTTGACACAGCCAAGCGCCACGGCAGAGGGTATGGCTCTGCCGACGGGAAGATACAGCAGGGGTTTTGAGGGTCAAGAGCATGAATCTGCCCATTTTACATTTAAGTCTACTGTGTACTCAAGGATTGTCTTTTTATAGGCTTGGGGAGAAAAAGAGAGGATAGACGTCTTTAGTGGTGGTTTCTAGAATCGTGGGAAGCTGGATGTGAGCAGAGTTGTTTTGAGGAACCGAGGGCTAGCTCACCTTTGGAAAGAAAGTTGCCTCTGGAAGAGTGAACCAGGAGCCCTTTGGTTAGCTGATCATTTGCACCAGTAAATGTATCACTGAGCTGGCAGCGGAGACATTGAGGACTAAAGACGCCTTGATTGGCAGGTTGGGGGTGTAGTCTTCCATGGAAACTGCCTGCCTTTTGGCAGTCGGAGCATGTGATGGGAGGTGGATAGGTAGGCGGCTGTTTGTTTATTTAGTGAATCTTGAAAATGATGACGGGTCTGAAAGAAGTTCATGTGGGTTAGTGATTAAAGATCCAGCCTTCATTTAAAATTCCAGCATCACCAGGGATTCCATCAGGCAGCAACATCAGATATACTAATAAGGATGCTGGACAAAGCTTCATCTCCTTTGCAGAGTGAGAAGTGGGTGTGGTATTCATGGGCACCAGACTGGAGTCTTCCACACCCACAGCCTGCTGTGAGCAGAGTGGTCTATAGACAGGAGAAAACTCCATTTAGGTAATGTTCACTTTTCAGAATGGAATTGCCTGAGAAAGGAATTTACATGACACCCACCAGTTAAAACTCATGCCGGGCGGTGGTGGCGCACGCCTTTAATCCCAGCACTCGGGAGGCAGAGCCAGGCGGATCTCTGTGAGTTCGAGGCCAGCCTGGGCTACCAAGTGAGCTCCAGGAAAGGCGCAAAGCTACGCAGAGAAACCCTGTCTCGAAAAACCAAAAAAAAAAAAAAAAAAAAAAAACTCATGTAAGAGTAACCCCGCAGGGATGGAATAAGGGAAACACGAAGCTTTATTTTCTCTTTCATCTGGTCCCTTACCATAGTGCCTCCTCAAATCACCTAGATAGACTCTGGGTTCCTGAAGGTCCTCAAGTTTTACTTCTCAGGTTTTTGGTCATTGATCATTTCCTTTGCAGATTTCTTCTTTTGAAAGTGCCCGGCCCTGTGATGAATACTCCCATAGCCTGTTTTCAGTTCTCAGCTTCTGAGGTGTGATCTCACAGTGGTGCTCCTGTCAGGCTAACACCCAGTTCCGGCTTGCTATGAAGACTTAGCTCTATCCGCACCACTTCATTTCTTTCCTTGAGAACAAGGATGGGCTAGAGATACTTTCACGTCTAGGGCTGGGAAGATGGTTCAGTGGGTGCCCGGTGAGTGTGAGGACTTGAGTTCAGGTCCTCAGTGAGCAGATAAAAAGCTGAGTGTGGCCCTGTGTGTAGCTCCAGGGTTGGTGGGGGTGGGGAGCAAAATCAGATACGTAAACACAACATATACAGGCATACACACTACGCACTATCATACACCCCCCCCACACACACACCCACACACATGAGAGAGAGAGAGAGAGAGAGAGAGAGAGAGAGAGAGAGAGAGAGAACAAACTAACCAAATAAATTAACAAAAGGATACTTCACTTCCAGAGGAAGAAAAAGCCATTCTTGGCTGCTTGTGTTGGAGTTTCATGGCTGTTCTAGAACAGTCAGTGTTGATGTGTGTGTGTGTGTGTGTGTGTGTGTGTGTGTGTGTGTGTGTGTGTGTCTGTGTGTGTGTGTGTGTGTGTGTGTGTGTGTGTGTGTTTTCCTTTCCATTACATTTATAACTAGGAGCTAGCTTAAAGGTCTATTTTTGACATTTGAAGAATGATGCTAATGCCAAGGCTCATGACATTTATGTGAGTTTCCCAGGATCACATAGTCCTGAGAGACGTGATCTATATTACTTAGAAGCATGAGGAGTACGAGGAAATGAATGGCTCCCAGCAGTGGGGTGCGTGACTGTTGACTGCAGCACCTGAGGGACCTTTCTGAAATACTGAGAGCTGTATAAATACACAGCACCCATCCTTCTCACTACAGATTTGTTCTGTGGCCACCACACAAAAGGAAACTAGGGCGCAGCTACTCTCCATATGAGATTCTCTTTCACCAGTCCTTGAATTAGCCAAGGGCTGCATGCTCACTGGAGGGATAGGTCAGCGGAATTCTGCTCATCCATCTCCTCTTCAATGAGTCGCTTAGTTTGTATTGAGCCACAGGTAAAGGAGGTGAAGCGAAAACATCATTCAACCCTCAGGGTCCGTGATGATTGTCTAGCTCCTCATGGTTCAAGATCTAACACGGGGGGGGGGGGGGGGGGCGTGTAGAGAAATGGCTCCGTCAGTAAAGAGCTTGTTGCATAAGCATGGAGGAGGCCTGAGTTCTATCCCTCCCACTCACAGAAAAGCTGAGTGTGGTGTTGCATGTCTGCTATATGTCTAGTGCTGGAGAGGTAGAGATGAGGACCCCTGGGGCTCACTGACCAGCTAGCCTAGTCAAATCAGTAAGCTCTAGTTTTACTGAGAGACCACATTGGGCTGAAGGGATGGCTCAGTGGTTAAGAGCACTTAGCTGCTGTAGCAGGTGATCTGCGTTCAATTTTCAGCACTCACATGGTGGCTCAGAACTGTAACTCCAGTTTTAAGGGTCTGACTCCTTGTTCTGGCTTTTGAACTGCTAGTTCATGTGGAACTCATCAAGCTTCTACATGGTACCCACATAAACATCCAGGCAAAACATTCAAACACATTAAAAAAAAAAAAAGAAAGTTGACCATGGTTGAGGAAAGCATCTGCTTCCACACATGTATATTACACACGTGTACATATGTAGCTAGAGTTTTCCTGCCTTGCCCACAGTCAGGACAAATCTTTGTCATCCACCAGTCCCACAGTCGCTCAGACCCAACCAAGTAAACACAGAGACTTATATTGGCTACAAACTGTATGGCTGTGGCAGGCTTCTTGCTAACTGTTCTTATAGCTTAAATGAATCTATTTCTATAAATCTATACCTTGCCACGTGGCTTGTAGCTTACCGGCGTCTTCACATGCTGCTTGTCATGGCGGCGGCTGGCAGTGTCTCCTTCTACCTTCCTGTTCTTTCTTTTCTCCTCTCTGTTAGTCCCGCCTATACTTCCTGCTTAGCTACTGGCCAATCAGTGTTTTATTTATTGACCAATCAGAGCAATTTGACATACAGACCATCCCACAGCATACATATATGTGTGTATGAAAATATATAACATCTGTGGGAAAGAAGACTTAAGTTGGATGGTTTGCCTTTCCTGGGAAGTATTGAGTCAACTATTATTATTTGTATCCCAGAAATATTTATTTATATGTAAACAAAGGGCCTTTCAGCTACTCTTAACAGTGATGGTTACTATCTTGAATTGTGTTAATATCACCCTAGACAGAACTACAGCTTTTTGTCTTCCTGGGATATTTGAATCATTTCAACAGAGCTTGTAATTCCACATCAAATCCTGACTAACAATAAAAAGGAGTTCAGTGGATGAGGATTATCATAAGAGCAGAGAAAGGAATCTGTAGCAAATCCTCAAGTTAATGAGGTACCCAGTGCAGGAGTGTGTATCTCAGGAGTGTGTATGGAAGCCGTCTCTGTGAACGGGTCTGATCCTGCACTTGAGAAATGATGAGAGTCTGTAAAGCTGAGCCCACCAGCTGATTAGCCCCAGCCTCACCCCTCTCTCAGATATGTGGTCTTACTGCTGTTCCAGGTATGGTCATTTGTGTTCCCAGGCCCCACCATCTCCCCAGGCCCCCCCTTAGGCATCTATCTGCCTTGACTTGTTGCCTCCATCCTGCTGTGTTTGAGGCAAGCCTAACAGCTTTCCTTTATTGCTGTTTGTCCGTATTGCTAAAGACTGTGGGAAAATATGTGGATTGACAAAAGTAACAAGTTTCAGAGAATGAATCTCAAATTACACGAATGTGAGCATGCTTGGAATCCTCCAAACTGTAAGCAGGGCTTAGTGCTCATCAGGGAAGGCTTCTTTGCAGACTGAATACTCACTCCTTGCTTCTTGCGTGGTGGTTTTGCTTTTCCCCACCGGGCTATTCATGTGGAGTACTTGCTGGGAGAAAACAACACAGAAAAACAAAACAAAGCAAAAAGCAAACCACCCAGATTCACACAGAGAAGAGACAATGGCAAGACCAGCTCCAATAATATGTAGAGACCTTGTGGCTACTGGGTTGTCAGTCAGCAGATTCAGGCAAGTGGCCTCCATTGTCCCTTTCTGTATGGTGGAAGGGTTCTAACTTCCTCTGTGGAGTCTAAAGTATTGAAAGTTGGTTTTTCTTGTGTGTGTGTGTGTGTGTTGTGTGCACTCCTGTGACTAAACATAGATACTGTTTCAGATGAAAAAAGAGTGGGAAGGTAGAACTTGAGCTTGAAACAGAGAAGTATGAAAGCTTGGCTTTAGCTTAGGCTTGTTTACAACTAATTCTTAAAACTTAAATTATTCCGCTGGGCGGCGGTGGCATGAGCTTTTAATCCCAGCGCTTGGGAAGCAGAGGCAGCCGGATCTCTATGAGTTGAGGCCAGCCTGGGCTACAGAGTGAGCTCCAGGAAAGGCACAAAGCTACACAGAGAAATCCTCTCTCGAAAAAACCCAAAACCAAACCAAAACAAACCCTTAAATTATCCCATATATTAATTAATATATAATTAAATTAATCCCATTATATTAATTAATTAATCTATGTTATGCCACTTGGCTTGTTATTTCTGCTCAGTATCATGAGTCCCACTTCCTTTATGTCTGTCTGGTGAATTTCACCTCTTTTTAGAGTTCCTCTCTCTTCCCAGAAGTCTCGCCTATCCTTTCCTGCTTAGCTATTGGCCATTCAGCTCTTTATTAAATCAACTAGAAGGTACCTTTTACACCATGTGATCAGATATCCCACAACAAATTACCAGACTTCAAAAACAGTGATGGGAGAGGTCTGGCACTGTTCCCATTGTCTGCATGTAGATGATCAGTTTTCCCAGCACCATTTATGAAGAGGCCCTTTCCCCAACATCTATTTATGGCATTTTTTTGTTTTTGTTTTTTGATTTTTTTGGAGACAGGGTTTCTCTGTGTAGTTTTGGTGCCTGTCCTGGATCTCGCTCTGTAGACCAGGCTGCCCTCGAACTCACAGAGATCCACTTGGCTCTGCCTCCCGAGTGCTGAGATTAAAGGCGTGCACACACACACACACACACACACACACACACACACACACACACACACACACACACACACCCGTGGCATTTTTGTTCTTTAGGCTGCAGATGATTTGGTTTATTTTTAGGACCCTTGTTCTGTTTCACAGGTCTCTGTACCTGTTTTATGCCAGTATCCTACTTTTCTTTGTTAATGTGGCTCTGTAATTGTGAGGAGTGTCCCACAGTCTTTTTCCAAGGAGGCTTTGGCTGTTTAGGCTCTTTTGTGTTTTTGCATGTATTTTAGGACTTTTGTCTCATTTTAAGAAAGAATGACACTGGCATTCTGATGGGGAATTTGACGGAGACTTAGCACTCAGGGAAATGTAAACATTAGCAGTATCATTTCCAGTCCCTACATGGACACTGTCCTCCTTCGGGTGTTTTCAGTTGCTTTCATCAATATTTTGGTATTTTCAGTGCAGAGGTCTTTCATTTCCTTTGCTAAAATTCTAGTTTTGTTTCATGATTCACATCCACTCATTGATTGTCTTAGATGTATAGAAAGGCTTCTGAATTTTTGTGTTGATTTTGTATTCTGAAACTTTACTGAATACATTGTTATTATTATTATTATTTTTGTAGAGCTTTGAGGTTTTTCTACATGGAGAATGTATAATTTGTAAACTGAGTTATTTACTTCCTCTCTTCCTGTTTGTATGTCTTTTCTTTCTCTTTGCCTAACTACTCTAGCTAAACCTTCTAGTGAAATAAATATGTAACCCATACATCAATGCATAATACACACACACACACACACACACACACATATATATATATATATATACACACATATGTAGTGAGTCTATACATATACTTACTTCTTATGTATATATGTCTATGTAAGAAGTAATATATGTAATAAGTAAGTAACACACACACACACACACACACACATATATATATAAAGAACAATGTGGGTGAAAGACATAACTGACTTAATACTCTCAAATTACTTGAAGAAAACATACTAGGAATCTTGAAGATATTAGTACAGAAATAATTTTCTGGTGTGGGATCTCAAAAGTCAAACCTGACTGCTGGGATTGCACCAACAAGCTTCTTTATAGCAAGGGAACGGATCACCAGCTTGAGCTGTTTGGCATACAAAAGCGGAGAGAATATCTGTCGGTCATTGATCAAACAGGGAACCAGTGATTTGTAGCAGGACGCATGGAACTGGAAGCCGCGGTTAGGCCAGATAATCCGCACAGATAAGTCAGCATTATGCATTCCCTCCTGTTTCTGGAAGCTGAAATGACTGATCTGAAAATGGAGGCGTGATAGTAGATATTGGTAACAGTAAGGGGAGCTGTGTGGAGAGAGGGACCCTGGCTGATGTTAATCAATGCATGGTATATGCATGCATGGAAATGTCACACTGCACCTTATTGATATGTACAGTTACTACATGCTAATTTTTAAAATGCAACGATAAGGGCAAAGACAGATTTCAGTAATATAAGAATAAAAATTTAGAGGCCCGGAGAGGCATCAGATACCCTGGAGCTGTAGTTATGGGTAATTGTGAGTCACCTGGTGTGGGTGCCAGGAACCTGGTACACTCTGGAAGAGCAGTAAGTGCTTACAGCTGTTCTGCTCCGTCCCACAACAAAGAACCTTCCTGCTTAGAGATAGTAGTTTCAGTTTTCAGTTTTAACGTATCTTAGAGTAAAGTAGATGAAAAGGCAAGTTTTGCCACTTGATGAGATATAATTGTTTTAAAATGGTTTTCTGGGAATATGTAGTAGAAGTAGTACTTAAGCTATAATATTTACATTTGTATTGTATCTGTGTCTTTACGGAGGGGGCACTGCATGTGTCGTTTGGCATGTGTGAGTAGAGGTCAGAGGACAGCCTGAGGGAGTGGATTCTCCTTCTACCACATGGGTCTTGGGGATCAAGCTCAGGTCATTAAGCTTAGGGAGATGAGGGCTTTTATCTGTTGAGCCTGCTCACCAGCCCTCATACAGATATATGAATCTTCATATACATTCTATATACATGTATATGTGTATATATGCCATATACAGAAAATCAGAATTCTGTAAAAAAAAAAAGTAAAAAAGAAGAAAACAAAACCCCAGATTCCATCTAGAAAAGTGCAAAAGAAAATCAATTTTGCAGATGTTAACAAATGATATTGTTTGGGTTAGTGGGAGTGTGTTTGATTTATTCCTTATTTTTTATTTTTGTTATTTTTCCATACTTAACATACATTACTTCTAAAATGGACAATGTGAAAAAAAATTTTAAAATAGGACACCCACACATAATGGTTCCCCTGTGTTGATTTACATAAATGTGTGATTTTAAGCAGAAACTCATTTGTGCAAACCCCACTTTCCATTACAGTTTGTCACTCTGGGCGGTTATTAAGGAGCCTCCCCACCTTCAGGAATATAAACCTATTTCTTTAGTTCTGCAGCCCGAGTTAAAAGGTGGAGTGAGTCCTAACATTTCTTTCCTAAGAAAGAACATCAATTTCTGCACAGACTCTCTACCCAGCACTGAAAATGTCACAGGGAAATTGTAGTCCTTAACCTAAAAGCTTAAAATCTAAATTATATGGATGAATCAGTCAGACTCATGAATAATATGAAAAGGTCTTTTAATCGTTAAAACGCTGGACAATGAAATGAATCGTTTTGAGGTTGGCTCTTTCAGTGGAAAAATGAGATTCCCCCACCCTCCTCAGAAATATTTGAAACAGTAAATGTTGCGGTTGGAAATCTTTCAGACGATGTGGAGGGAAATAGAGCTACACACAGGATAGAGACACAGCGAGCACTTAGGAGGTGGAGGGTCAGCTCCAGGCGACAGGAGTGGCGGGGGAAGCGTAAGCGGAGTTCTGATCGCCAACCTGTGAATTTTCTCTACAGACTCTATAACACAAGGACCACTTAAGAGGTTTATAAGTTAGGGCCTTTGGAAGGCAGCTGTGCCCACTACTCTACCACCAATGCAGATAGTTAAGGCGTTTGGAAAGAACGAATCCACCCTCTTCAGGGACAACATACTCATGAACAGGAGGGATCAATTATCTTTACTCCTGCTATAATCATTCATCTCAAAAGAGGGTGCTTGCCACTGGTGCTGAGTGCTCTGCAGTGCTGGACAGTAATTAATGCAAAGGAGGGGTGCATTTAAGGAGTCCATCTAAAATTATTAGGTCAAACAAGCAAACAAACAAATAAACAAACCTCATCTCCAAATCACAAACCAACTAATTGTGTCTTTTTGATTCAGGAAAAGACCTTTCACAAACAGCATCCAGACCTTGGAATTGATGCTGCAACTTAGACATGTAGAGGAAACTATTTTTCCCACAACAGATTTTTTTCTTCCCTTAGAGACCTTATCTACTGGCTAGTGAGGAATATGGTCTAAATGTACAGTCCAATTTAAGCCACTGCATGATAATTTCAAAGGTCTTATGAAGTCCTTTTGTCCTAGACTCTGCCCTGAGATGCCATCTGTGGTCTTTGTAAGAATGATCACTGTGCTGTGGTCCAGTCCTGGATTCTGCCCTGAGTGCTCCCTGGATTCTGCTCTGTGTGCTCCCTGGATTCTGCCCTGGGTGCTCCCTGGATTCTGCCCTGGGTGCTCCCTGGATTCTGCCCTGGGTGTTCCCTGGATTCTTCCCTGGGCGCTCCCTGGATTCTGCCCTGGGTGCTCCTTGGATTCTGCCCTGGGTGCTCCTTGGATTCTGCCCTAGATAGTCTCTGGATTCTGCCCTGTGTGTTTTCTCTCTGCTGGCTTTGGAGCAGATTTCCCTTTTCTTTGAGTCTCTTTGTATCTTGTGTCTTTTTCACATGGTTACATTTGACCTGAGGAAGAATTGGTACTCTCCAGGGCTTAAGTAGTGTTATGGGAATGGCCCCATTTCCCTTTAACTCTCAACAGCACAAGGGAAATTCGTTACCTTGTTTACTTGAACTAAATTTCCATGTGCCCATTTATGTGTGTTGTATATGTGAATATGTGCATGTATTTCTCTCTCTCTCTCTCTCTCTCTCTCTCTCTCTCTCTCTCTCTCTCTCTCTCTCTCTGTGTGTGTGTGTGTTTTGTGGTCATAAAAAAGGTGAGGAGAGAAAACAAGTTAATAAAAGCAGAGTCTGCTCAGTGCTAGGCTTACATAGCCTTCATAATCATATTCAATCTCCAGAAAATTCAGTGTTGTTACAATCACTTCCAATTGTTCTTTAAAGGATTCATTTTTAATATTTTTTGTTTGTTTGTGTGTGTGAGTGTGTGTGTGTGTCTGTGTCTGTGTGAGTAAATGCCATGTATGTGTAGTGGCTTATGAAAGCCAGAAGAGGGTTTCAGATCCCCTGTGCTGTGGATATCATTCTGTATAAATAAAACACTGATTGGCCAGTGGCCAGGTAGGAAGTATAGGTGGGACAAGGAGAGAGAAGAATTCTGGGAAGTGGAAGGCTGAGTCAGGGAGACACTGCCAGCCATGTGAAGAGACAAGCAGCATGTGAAGATGCCGGTAAGCCATGAGCCATGTGGCAAGGTATAGATTTATAGAAATGGATTAATTTAAGATATAAGAACAGTTAGCAAGAAGCCTGCCATGGCCATACAGTTTGTAAGCAATATAAATCTCTGTGTTTACTTGGTTGGGTCTGAGCAGCTGTGGGACTGGCAGGTGAGAGAGATTTGTCCTGACTGTGGGCCAGGCAGGAAAAACTCTAGCTACAGCCCTGGGCTGGAGTTACAGGCAGTGGTGTTTGGTAGGAATCAAACTCATGACTTCTGGAAGAACAACAATCATGCTTAACCACTGAGCCATCTGTCTAGCCCCCTTTATAAAAAATCTGGCCTGTGTATGTGTGTGTGCATGTATGCATGTTTACATGTGTGTGGATGCACATGTGTATGGAATCCTGAGGTTGCTGTCCAGTGTCTTTATTACTTGTTTTCTACTTTATTAGGGCAGACTCTATTGATAAACTTGAAGCTCCGTGTTTTGGGTAGCCTGGCTACCCAGGTTGCTCCAGGGGTTTCCCATCTCTGCCTCTTACATTTGGGGAGTGCATCAGGGTGAGGGGCACTGTGCACAACCAGCTTTTACAAGGGTGTGGTGATCTGAACTCCAGTCCTCAGGCATGTGCGGCTTGCCTGCTGAGTAATCTCCGGAGCCCTACCCTGTGATCGGTGAAGAAAGATACAGTGTCAGGACCAGAGCCCATGTCAGTTCACACTCATCCTATCATCTCTTGGAAGTGGTAAAAACTGGAAAATATTATAACCCTGGGGTTCATTTTCTAGTATGGATGCAGCATCTATAATAAGTTAGTCCCCTTTTTTTTTTTTTTTGCAGAAGAGGTCTAGAACAATATTGGGTTATATCTTCATACTGTTTCTAAAATATTTTCAAGTTTGCAAGAGCACGTTGGTGTTTAACTTTGCTCTAATATGCTTTCTCTTTGGTGTTTAGTAAGAATAAACATGCTTCCACTTTTACTTAAATGTAGCTGTATTTTTTTTCCTCACACAGATTTCCATCTAATTTCCATTTCAATGGTGGGGTATTGTTGCTGCTTTTATACATTTTAATGAGAGATAATATGTTCTAAGAAAAGTCATATTTGATATAAAATATTGGTTGTGCTCAGCTGATTTTCTTTCCAATTGAATTTTTTGAAAATAAATTCATTACTCATGTTGATGGGTTTCTCAAAGATGTTTTCCTTCAAGTACATCATGCTCTTCGCCCATATGGAACCCCCCCCCATAGCCTCTGCTTACTTCCCTACTTCTCTCCAGAGGGTCCTGTTTCTACTTGCATGAATTTTTGTATCAAATGTTTTGTCATCTTTCTTCTCTTCCACATCTGGACTTTAAATAGAACTGTAACACTTTCAGAAAGTAACTTTGGGGTTGATGAGATCACTCAGTGGCTAAAGGCACTTGTTACCAAGTCTGAGTTCAGTCCTCAGGAACCACCTTGTGGAAGACAAGAACTGACTCCCATGAGTTGAGCCTTGACATCCATATTCATCCTGTGGCAATGTAGACAGACAGACAGACAGACACAGACACACAGACACACAGACACACATACTAATGTGATAAGTAAAATATTAACAAGATAAAAAGCTAACTTGAAGGAAATATTTATCAAGTCTACATTATACTTCATTTTTTAAACCTTTTCCTTATATTCCCCACTTAAAATTATTATTATTTTGAGACAAGATTTCTCTGTGTAGCCCTGGCTATCTTGGAGCTCTCTGTAGACCAGGCTGGCCTCAAACTCATAGAGCTCCTTCTACCTCTGCCTCCCTCCCACTTAAAATTTTTATAAAATTTCTGTGCTGCTTTTCCAAGAATGTTTTCTAATTTTATCTTATTGAGAATGGATCTCTCTTATCATGCTCTAGCTAGCTACCTTTTATAGAATATATGACTTCTATGAATTCTTAAAGTTATTTTATTACCTCTAGTACATTTTCTTTAATGGATTCATTTGGCCCTTTTGATTATGCAATTATTCTAGTTACTTATAATGGATTTTTCAGTCCCTGATGTTGTTTTTGCATCTTATGTGAATCTTAATATTTACTCCTACAGCTGTATTAGAAAAACAATTGTAGAAGAGGCATCAATTAATTTGCCTGTTCTGTGCAGCTTCCCTTCCTAACAGTTTCTTCCTAATGGCACAGTGTAGAGACACTGCTGAGGGATGAAAAACACAAGCACTTGCTCAAGGGAAGCCAGAATGCTGAGAACAGACAGTTCTCAAAAGATGTAGCCCAGAGGTTTCCTTAATTTTTGCAGGAATATACCATAAATTTATTAAGAATGGCATATGATATATGTGCATGCAAATGTATACACACTGCTATTACTGGTAGCGTAATGACCACTTGGATGTTCCCTTCTCACAGACCCGAATTTGTCATATATTCTCAATTTTTTACTTTATCACAACTGGCCTTTCTCAATTTTCTATTTTATCACAACTAGCTTTTCTATAATTTCAGAATCTATATTAAATATCTTCTTGCATAATGGTGAGATGGGGTGTTACCAACAGACACTTCTTCTGGTACTCCTGCATTCAGTATCACAGCTGAAACAGTAGGATTGGATACTTTCTCACTGACACAGACACCACCATCCTATAAGTCAGCTTAACCATCTCTACAAAGCACTTCATCACATGTGTTAGCTTACTTAATTGTTTCCCTCTAGATTTTGATATAAATGCTTTCAACATACAAGAAGGTTTGAAAAATTGTGCCATATATTTGATAATTAACACCAACTCATATTCTAACACCAGTAGCAAAGACACTGAGAGCAACAGTTAATAAATGGGACCTCTTGAAACTGAGAAGATTTTGTAGGGCAAAAGACATAGTCAGTAAAACAAAAAGACAGCCTACAGAATGGGAAAAGATCTTCACCAACCCCACATCTGACAGAGGATGTAGTGGGTAGCCATTCCAACCTTGATCTGGAAGTTCCAACCCCCATTGAGGCTTTGGTAACTGTCACGCCTACAAGGTGGGGCCAAGAGAGAACCCTGAAGACCTGAGATACAGATGAGCTGGCTCTCTTGGTTCCTGGATGCTGGAGGTAGACTGAGCAGAGTTCTCCAGAGAACACCGCTGGACTGTGCTGTGTTTTTCCCAGACCCTGCAACCTACCTATCCCTTCATTTGTAAGTTATGCCAGTAAATAAACCTCCCTTTTAACTATGTGGAGTGGCCTTAATAATTTCACCAATAAGAGGACTGATCTCCAAAGTATATAAAGAACTCAAGAAACTAGACATCAAAATACTGAACAATCCAATTAAAAAATGGGCTATAGAGCTAAACAGGGAATTCTCAAAAGAAGAATCTCAAATGGCTGAAAGACATTTAAGGAAATGCTCAACATCATTACTCATCAGAGAAATGCAAATCAAAATGATTCTGAGATAGCACCTTACATCTGTCAGAATGGCTGTGATCAAAACCATTAATGACAGTCTATGTTGGAGAGGATGTGGAGCAAGGGGAACACTCCTCCACTGTTGGTGGGAGTGCAAACGTACAACTACTGTGGAAATCTAGCTTTAAATTTTAATTTGCCTGTAATGTGGCTAGATTTTCTCTTAATAAAACATCCAAGGATGCACTTAGGCCTCCATGTAGTTTCTTTTAGGGAACGTCTGCCTGATTCAAGCATCAGCACTCTTTTGATAGAAAGAGTTCTTTTGGAAGATCATTCTTTTCATTGGACCCAAATCATCCCAGCATTCCTTAGTATGTTGGGTACAGCTAAAACCTGTATCATTTTTGTGAGTAATTTGTGTTATTCATTGGATGCCTGGATTCTTTATTCTTCATGTTGTATAGTCTACGATGGGTCCATTAAGACTGATGTGTTCAGCCATGGAAAACCATATTACTATCACATGGCCATTCAGCTTTCAATTTGGGTCTATATTTTTCTTATGTTTTAACTTGTACTATATTTTCAGCTCTACTTGTTGGATTCTGTGTCTTGAGACACCAAATTCCTTTTAAAGTGTGCTGTCTTTCGCTCACCATAATTAATGCCCTTGAAAATCTACATTCACAGTCTTTCTCCTTAACTTTTCATATTGTTGACTTTTACTTGTGAAATGATCTTGATTTAAGCATGAGTTGATTGCCTCAGCTGTACAATTTTTTTCCTTTCACCCCACCCTATCTGTTATTTCATGGTACTGTGCCTGTTCTTGGTTGTCTGTTTGCTTGCTTTATTTTCTGTTTTGTTTTGTTAAGAAAAGTGTGTTTTAGAATAGCACAGTTGAAGAAGAACTTCTGTCTCTCTGAGCTGTTTTTCTTTTCAGGCATAACTGTCCTTTTGATAGTCTGCTTCTTAGACCACTCTTGTACTTTCTTCTGACACACAATTGACACAGATGTCACCATCCTCTGTCTTCCCATCCTGCCTGTGATTTATTTGACAGGTCTGTGCTGCCATCCTCTTTGGTCTGATGTGGAGCTGGTGAGTTCTAAACCCTTGCCCTGTCACATATATGACGAGTGTGTATTCTTCTGCTTGAAACCACTTTTTTGGCTTGTTTATTTTTGTCTATGCAAATTTTAAGGAGTAAAAATGCCAGTTAAACAGCTTTTGTTTTGGATGCTCACTACGTCTTCCACATTCCAGATTTATTAGAGTATATATTCAACAATCCAGCTAGGGGAGCTGTCATATTTCCCCAGGAAGGCTAAAGGGAACTTAAACTTTTTTATTTTTCAATAAACTTATTTGGGGCTCTGGGGAGATGAATCAGTCAGGAAAATGCTTTCTGTACAAGTATAAGTACCTGAGTTCAGTTCCCAGCATTCACATAAGAAGCTGAGTGTGATAGCACCTTTAAATCCAGTGCCACCAAGGCAGGGCTTGCCTAGCTTTGTCTCACTAGGAAGGTTTGTGGGGAACAACTGAAGTTGACATCCAACAGCTCTCTCTCTCTCTCTCTCTCTCTCTCTCTCTCTCTCTCTCTCTCCTGCAATGTGCACTTCATTAGAGAGAATTACTTTTGTTTTCTCCATTTAATTTGCTTCCTCTCATGAGGTGGGTAAGGCCAAAGCACTGGGCCATGCCTTAAGCAAACAATGAGCTGTGACATGCTCAGAGAGCACTCTGCCCAGAGGAAACCTGACCCATAAGCTCCAAACCAGAAGGTGATGATGTGCAGCCTAGAGCCAACCAAGAAATGCCATAGCAGCTAGGAGCAAAGCCTACTAAAAAGCCACATATATAAACCTTAGCCCTTTGTTGAATAAATGAGAGATTGCTTGCAAACCAGAGTCTGTGTCGTTGACTCTGCATCTACCCACCCCCCTGCCACTGGGATCAGAGAAAGCTAGAACACAGCTGCAGAGTCACCAACACTCTCAGGAATATACTACTTTTCAGTTAATTGAGGGTAAGAGTGATGCAAATATACATTCAATCTCCTTCTGTTCAGGTTCAGAGGACTTGGGGAAGATTTTCCAGACTTTGTGAGCCCATGGATACTTCTGGGATAGAGTGGTGCTCAGTAGGAGAGGATCCGTTAGGAAAAACTATGCTGCAGCTTTCCTCTCCACTTTGGAATATTCTGTCCCCTATACGCTTCTTTCCCTCTGCTGCCTTGAAAATGCACAACCCTACTTGTTCCTTTTCATTATTGTGGGTTGATGTAGTTTTCTTTGTTTCTTTCTGTTTGGTTTTTGGTTTATCAAGTCAGGGTTTCTCTGTGTAGCCTTGGCTGTCCTGTGCCAGTGGTCATGTCAGACAGGCAATAGATGGCAATTGACTTCAGGCAATTTTCCCGCCAGGAAACAAAACCCTGATGGGTGAATCTCAGACAGGCAAGGCCCTGAGAGCCGCAGCCCCAGACTGTTTCTTGCTTCTGCTGTGTCTTTGCATGTTTGCTGCTGCCATTTTTCTCTGGTATCTGGCATGGTGTGAATGGGTGTGGGGGGATCCCCATTGCCTTTAATGTAGTGTGATCATCTCTTGGAAATATCCATTTCTATTGGGCATTTTCCCCTGTGGATTGTTATGAAGATGATTTCCTCATAAGCTGTACTGTTTAACTGAAACAATGATTTTATATAAGAACAGTGTTAGTTTAAATAGGATTTTGATGATTGAGGGTCTTTAATAAATATAGTAAGGAATTATGATAGCGGTTAGTTTAGTGGAAAAATTAGCATAGGTAAAGGTAGGATAAAATGTTGCCCAGGCCTCTGATAAGGCAGAGGCCACAGAGGATAAAAAATAAAACAAGGAAGTGTCACACAGCTAGAACACATGAGACATGTGTTTCTATTGAGGAGCCACATAGACTGTGGCTTAGGTTAATGATTAAGAAAAACAGCTGAGTCCCAGTAGCCCAGCTAGCCTTAATTCTTTTCATCTTAGTATTGGGAGATGTTTTCACAGGTTTCAGAGTGCATCACAGGTGAAATAAAGCTTTGAAAATAACTTAAAGTTAGACTAAGATGTTTTTGTCAAATAGCTTTGAGGAAAAAAAAATAAAACCCAAGAAGACAATCTAAAGTTCATAAGGACACATAGCTGAGTGATAGATTCATTAAGGTCATGGATCAAAAACATAGCAGTCCAATTATTATTAGCTGATGTGTCTTTATTGCTAGGATTGGTGGGTGATCAAAGATGATGATTAATTCCTTATACCCATTTCTGCTCTCAACTTCCTGATATAAAAAACTGTTGCTGAGTGGGTATGTACCCTAAAGATTTAAAGTAGAGCTGGCTAGTTCTTTTTCATATGTAAAAGTTTAGATTTGTGATTCTTCTAAGATTTCTTATAAGATTACCTTTTGAGATAAATAAAATGATTGGTTCTTTCTTTGTAACTATGAAATGCAATCTGCCAGCAAAAGAACTGGCTGATAAAAAAGCCTTGCTTGCTTACACTCTGTTAATCTATAATAAGTTGCTTGGGTATGAATGTATGTAGGTTCTTGGGACAACGTGTTTTTTACCTATAGTACATAAAATGTTTAATCATGTAAGGAATATGGAAAACATGCTGTTTTTTTCTTATATTCATTGTAATCATTCATTTGAAAAATAGAATGTAACCACATTGCAATTCTTATATTGCTTGAAAGATTTTGCCAGGGTATATAAGTTGTAAGGGAAAAAATAGAGAGAAGGAAAAATATCAAGAGAGTTAGAAGGAAAACATCTAGAATGAAAGAAGGATTGCACTAGGAAAGATGTAGAGGAAAAATAATAATAAAAAGAATAAAGAAAAAGTCAGAAGGAAACCATCTAGAGAGTGTGTATGACTGTTCCCTTACTCTCTCAGATATGAAAGCCTTAGTTTGCCAACTCTGTGGATCCCCATCGAGCCCTGTGCTGCTGGAGGCTGGTCCTCAAGGCACAGGTAGTCCTGGAACTTGCTCTGTAGACCAGGCTAGCCTTGAACTTTCAACTCATAGAGATCCGCCTGCCCCTGTCTCCCTAATTCTGGGATTAAAGGCATGCACTTCTCACCCAGTTGCTGTAGTTTTTTGTTTGCTCGTTTGCTTTGATATCAGGGAAAGGAATTTTGTTTCATTAAATCAGAAACCTTTGTATACATGCCAGAAAAGATGCTGGAGATGTGAGAAGAGATTACCTGGCAGGGAGTCAGGGATGGGGCAATGGTCAGCCCTCTCATTCTGGTATTCCCACCTTGTTTTACAGACAATGAGACAAACTACAAGTCTTTCTCAAGTCAGAAAGGAGGCTGGCTAGGCCTTCCAAGATCTGCTCTCTGGTTCTTTGGAGTCATCACCAGCACACAGTTCCTGAGCGTGTGCTCTGCATTGTGTCCTGATGACTGATCCCTGAGCTTCTACAGACAAGACTCCACAACTAAGGGGAAGGCTGGCCCCACTGCACATGCCTACAGCTTCAAGTCATACTCGGGAGTAATACAAGCTCCCAAACCATGGGGAAATTATTTATTATATAGCTTAATTATTGTGACGAGTTAAATAATCCCCCACGACCATCTCTGAATTCATAAAATGTCATGCCCCCACTCTCTCCACATCCTCACTCTGAAGGCCATGTTGATATCCAGTGCATATTCTTTTGCTTCCTCCTCTAAATATGAATCTTACTCGGTGGCCTTGTGTGTTTATCTGTAAAATTTTTGGTTGATAAGAACAAGAGCTTTGGCCTTCTGGGTCACCCTTTCCTACAATAGAAAAACCAAAAATCAAGCCATTCTCTTTCTATTCTAGACCATTGCTTTTTAAAAAATTTTTAAATTCTTTTTTTTTTTTTATTAAGGAACATTTTATTCATTTTACATACCAACCACAGATCCTCTTCTCTTCCCTCCAGCCTCCCTCCCAACCCACACCCCATTCCTTCCTCCAACAAGGTAAAACCTCCCATGGAGAGTCAGCAGAGCCTGGTCCATTCAGTAGAGGTAGGTCCAAGCTTCTCCCCCTGCATCAAGGCTGTGAAAGGTGTCCCACCATAGGTAATCGGCTCCAAAAAGCCAGTTCATGCACCAGGGATGGATCCTGATCCTACTGCCAGGGGCCCCTTAAGCAAATGAAGCCACACAACTGTCATGCTTATGCAGAGGTCCTAGTCCACAGACCATTGCTTTTTATATGAGCTCCCTAAATTCAGTGTTAATTAGCTCATGAAATATTTATTTATTTGAGACAAGGTCTCTCTATCCATTCCTTGCTCTACTGTAGCTCACTATATAGACCAAGCTGGTCTTGAACTGAAGGAGATCTGCTTGCCTCTGCCTCCCAAGTACTGGGAATTAGCTCATTAGATAAACAAACACCCCACAGACATGAACACACAGGCACACACATACATTTTTTTACTGTGTTTGATATGTTTTAAAAGCTATAAGATGAAAGATACTTTGGAAAAGACCTATAAATATACTTCTTTTTGTTTAACAGGCACTTTCTTGGATAGCTGTGTATAAAATCACATCTTATAGATGGAATAGTATTTAAAATGCATACTCATGTTCACTATGCATAAAGCATGCCAAATATTGATATATGAATATTATATTAATATATGATTTTCTCCAGGTAGAATAAAATTTTAGTAATTTAGTTTTTAAAGTGTGCTTTTTGTGTTTGATTTTCAAGTGAAGCACACCCATGCTTGAGGTTACTGAGAGGCTATATAAAAACTCCTGTGTAGAAAGTTAAGCCAGAATGAAATGTCATCTTGTTGTGATGGTTTATTGGGACTCTGTGGACAAGGAAAATGGGCTTGACAATACTGGTGCCTTCTAGATCTACAAGTTCATTTGAAAGCCCATTTCTCAAGCTTTTGGAATTTCACTTTTCAGAGTAGCACTACACATTCCCTCATATATTTATTCACTTAACTCATGTAGCTTCGAGTTGAGAAAAATGGTCTTCCAAATACAGAGCACTTGATGGAGTGCCCTGAGCCCCCCCCCCCCAGGGGAGCACCATGGATAGTGCAGTTCTCTTACCATTGACAGCCCATAGTGATCATTTTGCATTAGAGATCTGCTCCCTCTTCCCCCAAGTCGTCTTCTGTAGACGTCTCGTGTGCTCGTTTCCCACTTTTGCTGGGTACTGGGCATTTATTTGTGTGACTACAACAGGTCTTAGTGTCTTTGTTTTTGTATTTCTTTTTTTTTTTGGTCATATCTAGTGAGCTTTATTTTTGTTTCTCTTCTTGATGTGTTTTCTTCAGTTACTGGATATGATATGCAGTGAAGTAGTGTTAGCTCCTGAGTCTCATTTATGTATTTTTTGTTTTCATTTTCTAGTTCCATGATTCTTGTAGTATATTGTACACAAATATTGATCAGTGACCCAACATGATAACTTATGATTCAGATTCCTTATGTGGAACTTATAAATCTGCATTTTTTTTGGTTTTTCGAGACAGGGTTACTCTGTGTAGCTTTGCGCCTTTCCTGGAACTCACTCTGTAGTCCAGGCTGGCCTCAAACTCACAGAGATCTGCCTGTGCTGGGATTAAAGGCATGCATCAGCACTGCCCAGTCATAAATCTGCATTTTAAGCCTCTCTACTAATTCTAAGGAAAGTAGTCCACTGACCACACATTTAGCATCACAACTTAAGATCATTGATGAGTTGGGATTTGATTAGTAAGAGGTACTTCCCCAGTCTGGTTATCAGGATGTAACTATTCTTTGCACAGACATGAATTCTGACACAAAATGATAGTATGTGCCATGTGAGAAAAGGATGCAGAATTTACAATTTGTGATGTTAGATGTTTGAATGGCATTGTGGTTTAGTTGTGGAATGTCACTATTGGCTCTTAACTGTGACTACCTGGTCCCCAAGTGATGGCACTATTTGGGAAGGTTATTGAGCCTTCAGGAGGCAGAACTGCACCAAAAGAAGGAGGCAGGACTTGAGATTTTTTTTAGTCCGGCCCCATTTCCTGCTCACTTGTAGCAGCTTCCTGACAGTGGATGCCATGCCTTTCCTGCCATTATAGACTGCATTCCCTTGAACTGTGAGCTGAAAGTAAACCCTTCCTTCCCTGAGTTGTCTTGTCAAGTACTTTAGCACAGCAACAAGAAAAGTAAGCAATAAGAGTGACTGCACACTTTATCATATTAGCTTCTAATTTGGCTAACTTACGCTAAAAAGTATGCTAGACAGTAGAAGCTATTTCTGGTTGCAAAGACCAAATTTGTTGTTGTTTCCTGTTCTGTCTGGACCCAGAGAAGAAAGATACATTTGAATGAGTCAACCACCACCGATATTTCCCACCATGATGCAGGCAATATGAAATAGCCGGGTGCTCTTAGAGTCACTCCAGTGACTGGCAGTGTGGGGCTCCCTGTGTCAATTTTGCATGTAATCTTTATTTCATGCCTGTGTCTCTTTTCCTTCTATTACATTCAGTAAATCAGAAGCTACTTTGAGGTTTGTCACCCTGACTCAGGTATTGGCAGGGTCTGAAGAATATTTTCTTTCTCTGTCCTCCACAGGGAATGTTCTTGGTCATCATTCTCTGAAGCCCACATTTAATTCACATATTATTTTCCTATGTGGATTTTATAAGATGGAGCCAGATCTTCTTTTCTGTAGTTACAGCTAAAGGCAGTTTGGCAATTTTCTTCAGCAATTCATCACTAGAAATGCATTCTGGAAGGAGCCCATTTTTGTTCACTTCATTGGTTGCTGTGACCTCTGTTTTCCGTCCAGAATTTGACTTATTAATACCATTTAGAAGCACTAGGAAGCCACACTCTGCATATTCATCAGGAGATACAGGGCATACATACTCATAACCCAGCACAGAGCATCTCTAGTTTGGATTGAGCTCGAGTGGTTTTAATGATTAGTCCTAGTAGCTTAGCTTCTGATTAATAGGTAGACCATTATGGCTGCACTGCAGGGAATTGGCCTTCTTTCTACTTCTGCTTTCCTTAAGTGGAAACAAACAGTAAAATGATCCTATGTGTGTAAGCATACTATTTCTAATCCTACACCAAAGCCCCTTTAGATTGAGATTTAGATTGCCAAGCATCTGACTAACTTGCATTTATTTATCTCTGGAGATATGTAGGAAACCAGGAAAGAATGAACATACAATCAATATAAGGCAATTTGGGGACCTGGTAGATTGGATGAAATTATATTTGTCAGGAGGAGGCTTGCTATTTAATTCACAGGCACAGATGCCCACATTCATCTGTGACACTGAATCCGTCCCTAATAAGTGCTGTCTTCCCTGAGGCTTTTCTTGTTAGTCTGGTCTCCTCGCTCAAATTTCAAAGTTGTCATCTTCAATTCTGGAAAAGCTGATGCTTCATGTGCCTCATTCAATAAAGGTGGGGTGTGAGGGGCATGAGTTATGGACCCAGCATCTAATGCTTTATCAAGTATGCCTGGAAGAAAGTGTAAGAGTTTTATTTAACTTCATAGCCATCAGATACATTAAATCCCACGAGTCTTGGTAAATTATTAAACAGTTATTGATTTTGTTGTGGTGAACATAGAGATGTATTGACTTTCACCTTAGTCAATAGTTTCCAACAGCATAATAAATCTTGATGTTTACTGAAACATGCATTTTAATCTCAGTGTGTTGTATATATACATTTCAATGCACAGACATTTATTTCATGCTTCCTTTGAACATGGCTGCAAAGGCTATTTCCCCATGAAGATCCTAGTCATTTGGGTTCATTTGTTCATTCCCTGCCCCTTTGTTGTTGTTTAACTACTTGATTTTATTTTTTTCTTTCCTTGTTTGATAATGGGGGGAGATAACAAGGCCTTGGAAGAAATCTATTTGCTTTTAATGAGCAAATTGGGGATCTGTCTTCCTGATGAACTTGTGATCAATTGTGAAGTGTGATTGCCTGTCTCCATCTATATTAAGCTTCAGTGGAGGAATATTCTTGAAGACTTTCACTCTCCAACTCTATGTGATAATGCTACATTCTGATATGTACTAGACTAACACATGATGAGGACCCATGTCTGAGAATCTGCCACTCTTTGTTGTAATCATTTTTCAGTTATGTGGTAATATAACTAAACAGAAAGTCGAGCTCATATTTGGACAACATTAAATAATAAACTACAGAATATAATGTAATGGGTATAAAAAAGAAACCCTACTACTTCTCCCTTTGCTAGTTAACTTTCTACCAATAACATAAGTAATAAAGAAGAATTGCAGTAACCCAGAATATTTTTCAAAGATGGTGACTGTGGTTATCACACAGAAGAGCATCTCAATGAAGCATCATCCAGATCTGATGGGCTTGAGGGCGTATCTGTATGAGATTATTCTGATTATAGTAATTGATGTGGGAAAAGTAGGCCTACAGGTATCATCCATGTTAGGTCCCTCTGTATAAGTATGGAGAAGCCAAGCTGAGCAGTGGGTATGCTACTCTTTCTTGACTGTGGGTGTGGCCAGCTGCCTCAAGTTCCTGCCTGGCCTTTCCCTTATTGATGGACTTGATTGACACATTGATTGTAAAGCAGAATAGACCCTTTCTCCCTTCAGACACTTTTGTCAGGGTAGTTTATTATGGCAACTAGAGGTAACACTAGGCCAGTGACCTTCAAATGCTTACACAGCATCTATGACCAATATGGATAAGTAACAGCTCCCACCCCATTGATGCATATTTAAAGCTAAGAACTTAAAAATGAGAATTTATGTTCAAGTTGTTTTTGTTTGTGTGCTTTGGATCAATGTGAGTCTTTAAAATATACATCAACAAGACTTTTTAAACCACACATGGGAATGGATGAAAAGTTATTCTGAACTTAAATATATAGATATTTGTGTATCTTATATGGTCAAGGTGGCCTTGATATAAAATTTTGACTTCTAATACAAAGAGGAATTATGCCACGTGGGCAAAGAAACTGCTCTTGCCTCAATTGCTGACAGTTACTGCCCAAACCAGCAGGATGCAAGAAAAATGACTGCTGAACTTTGCCAAGATAAGGTAGGACAGTCCTTTGAAATTTCCTGCTTCACAGGAAAGTCTGTCAGATATGCTAGGCCTGTAGGCCAAAGCTGGATGCTCCAATGTTATAGAGGAACTTTGGATGACTGTCCAGACAACCTGACGTTCCTGTTATTAGTTAACATTTCATCCTTCTGGGTTCTTTGATGGAGTTGAAGATTAGGTAGTTATAGTTATAGCTTTCTTTAGTTATAATAGAAAGTAAATTAGATATAAAACTTTAGACTACCAAGATAAAGTATATTCTCTAATGTTGCCAAGTACAAATGGGTTGGATATTGTTACTGTAATTTTTACTTAATAACTACTTTTATTGTGTATAATTTTACTATGATAAAGTTAAAACCTTCTTTTTTTATTTAGATAAAAAGGAGAAAATGCTGTGTAACAATTTTTTTCTACACTATGAATATGTATTATTCTCATTGGCTAATAAAAAGCTGATTGGCCAATAGCTGGGCAGGAAGAGATTGAGTGCAAGAGCCAGACTAGGAGAATTCTGAGAAGAGGAAGGGCGGAGTAAAAGAGTTGCTGCCCAAACTCAGAGAAACAAATGAAAATGCCGTACTGAGAAAGGGTACCAAGCCACGTGGCTAAATATAGATGAGAATTATGGGTTAATTTAAGTGTAAGAGATAGCTAGTAATAAGCCTGAGCTATTGGCTGAGCATTTATAAGTAATATTAAAGCCTATGAGTGATTATTTGAGAACTGGCAGGTGGGAGAGAAAGGTTCAATTACATGTGTTCTAATATGTTTTAAGGCCATCCAGTAAACATGATTATAATTTATACATAGGTCATGTATCAAAAATTTCTATCCACCCATCCATTCACTTATTTTAAATATTCACTTAGGAATAAATCTACCTTGGCTAGTCTCCAACTTTAGATTCCTAAATGATGATTGCTTACAGAAATGGCAATTATAACCTATTGGACGGTGAGAGATATTCTACCCCATCATTTCCAACTGTTATTGTCATAATCTAAACTTTTATTTGAGGAGAGAGAGGAAAATAAGAATGAAAAGATTGGCAGGATTTATTAATTTCTTTTCTTGTTGCTTGACAAACTTGCACACACATGCACACACACACACACACACACACTCACTCACACACATACTCACATATACTAAAACAAAATGAAACCCAAAAAACTTAGGGAAATAGGGTCTACTTCCATAGTGTCAGGGAAATCACAGTGGCAGGAGTTGAGGTGCCTGAACACATTTCATCCACAGTCAGAAAGTCAAGGGAGAAGAGTGAGGGTGCTTAGTTAACATTCTGTTTTTTATTCAGTCCAGGGCTGCAGCCCATAGACTGGTACCATCCACATTTTATGTGGGTCTTCTCACCTTGGTTAATCTAATCTAGAAAATACCTCACAGACGCACCCAGAGAATTGTTTCCACGGTGATCACCGGTCCCATCAAGTTGATAGTAAAGGTTAACCATCACACAGGATAATCAACTAAAGTCCTGATGGTGTATAATTCTTTGAATATTACATTGAATATTTGAATATTCAGTACATTTTTATTTGAACAATACATGTCACATTTAAATTATCTTCCCTGAGAAACAATAGGGGCTGTATAAATCTGATCTTGTTTATGTTTTTATGTTTTATTTATTCCTGGCATGTTATTTACAGGTTTAATTTCACTCATTCTTCCATTGTCTCTATTGTAGGGCCTACCATCATGTAACCTGGTAACCACTTCTGTGTGAACTCTCCACACACAAGCCTTGTTGTATGCTGTGCCACCATCACCATGTTCCTGTAGCATCTCATGAGTCAGACATTCCCTTTTAAAGGGCCGGTGTGTTGTTGAAATGTTTCCTTCTAGAGAATGGAAGATTCAGGTCCATGCAGGGTGGGTTGGTGTAACAGCCAGCTCTGCTTACTAAGAATCTTGGCTTTCTTTTCATGCTGCAGCTATGGACATGCTGAAGTCACTTACTGATGCAATGGTTCCCTGCCAGTGTTCCTGGAGCCATCTGTGGAAAGTCCTTGAAAGGGAGAGGTTTAAACATTGATGGCTTATATTCTACCTTCAGTGAACTGTGAACGCCTCTGCATCTGAGAGTTGCCGTTAATCACTTGAAAACATGCTAAGAAACTTGGAATTTTGAATGTGCAATGATTGTTTGCATAAATGTACATATTTTGATAACAGTAGGAATTAAGTGTAGCAGCTTGAGAAAGCTGTTGATTTATCTATGAAGAGAGACCAGGACAAAAGTTCAAGTTAGCAGTGCCTTGAAGTTGTAAACATTTATGAAAATGACTGGGCAGCCCATCCAGATCTTGCTTCATAGCATTTTGAAATAATATCAGAGGGAAAGGCTTCCAAATTATTCCATTTAAGTATAATTTATGGCAATAAACCCAACAGTTTATTCTTCCTACAGGACGCAGGGAGTAAGCATGAAAGCTTAGGGGGGAATTCACATAGAAAGGACTTGAGTCTATTGAATAAGAAGATGGACGAACAATACTTAGGTGGTTCATGGTATTTAGAGCTGTAATGGTCATATGGTAACCAGTAGTTCCCTCTGGCCCTTTACATTTAATTTATTAAAATAATAATTAAAAACTTAGCTGCCTCCTCATGCCATCCACAGTGGAAGTGAACAGTAGCTACATATACTGGGTACAATGTTGATGAAGAAAAACGAAAAACATTTGTTATTTCAGAAAGTTCTCTGAGCTGGATTTGTTTTGAGTTACAGCATTAACCTGTAGAAAATGAACCATCTCTAATCCATTAGGAAGTAAGGGTCACCTGGGTCATTGACCCACTATGATAAGTCAGTAAGTAGACTCTACCTGTGGCAACAGCAAGGCAATTTCTATGGTTTAGACCCCAAATGCCCCCCATCCCCACCCCAGACTCAGTCACTAAAGGTTTGGTTGGTCTCCAGGCTGTGGTGTTTGTTACTGGAGCTCATGGAACCTCTAGGGGCAGGGTCGAAGAAAATTAAGTCATTAGGTCATGTTCTTGAAGGAGATGATGGGACCTGAACCTCTGACTCCCTCTGTGCTTCCTGGTGTCCAGGAGATGAACACTCTCCTCTACCACACATTCCTTCATGATGTGTGATGCTGCCACAGGCCCAAGGTGACCTGGACAGACTTAAACCTCTGAAACCATCAACTGAAACCAGACTTTCCTGCTTCCTTGGGTATGTTGTCCCCATTGAAGAAGCTGACTAACATAACCTGGATGTGTTCTGGGGGATTATTCCTTCTGGCATAGTTGCTAGCCCTTTTGGAGGGGGTGGATGGGAGGTTTGACATCCTTGTCTTTCATTTTCATATGGCATGCTCCCTTGACTCTAATATGAAGTTTATAGATTTGAGTGCTTCCCTTGTCTTCTGTATTTTGGTTTAATATGTTGTCACTTTCTTTAAGGGGTACATATCTGACCATAGGATTGGTCTCATGCTTTGAGGACCTCACCAGCAACCTTTAGGCACATGCCTTAGACTTTTTTCCTGCATGAAAGTGCCTTTGTAGATGTCCATGTCAGCCTCGCCCTGAGGATTTCTTTCACTGCAGATAAGGATGGCCAGCGTTGCTCTATGGTGTGAAATGGTTGTTATATAAATATATTTTAAAAAGACTCAGAAGAGAAGGGGCTGCCACAAGTTACATTCAAGTTCTCATATAAAAAGTAAAGCACATTGGAGGGGCTTAAATTAAGGAAGATTCTGGAAAATTCTGGAAACGCTGAATGGCTTGTAACATTTTTTGCCTGGGGGGAATTTTTAAAAATTTAAAAATTTATTTTTTATTATTAAATTATTAAAGTTTATTTAATAATTTAAAATTATTAAAATTACTAAAATGTAACTAGAGTTTTCCTGCCTTGCCCACAGTCAGGACAAATCTTTGTCACCCGCCAGTCCCACAGCCGCTCAGACCCAACCAAATAAACACAGAGACTTATATTGATTACAAACTGTATGGCCATGGCAGGCTTCTTGCTAACTGTTCTCATGGCTTAAATTAATCCATTTCCATAAATCTATACCTTGCCACGTGGCTCATGGCTTACTGGCATCTTCACATGCTTCTTGTTATGGTGGTGGCTGGTAGTGACTCCTTCTGCCTTCCTGTTCTTTCTTTTCTCCTCTCTGTTAGTCCCGCCTATACTTCCTGCCTAGCCACTGGCCAATCGGTGTTTTATTTTTGACCAATCAGAGTAATTTGACATACAGACCATCCCACAGCACCCCCCCCCCTTTTTTTAGAGGAAGGTTTTAATCTTAACATAGTAAAATTACATATAATTTGAGAATTTGGGCATAGCTTCTCTTACTACTTCCTGCTGGAGGGGGGCACTGTATCTTATGGGGACACAAAGAAAATTTTAGGATTATGGAGTAGTCCATGAGGCTGTATCGTCTGAGCCAGTTGCCTTGAAACGGTTCTGGTTGTTGGATCATCTGAGCCTTGGTGTCATTGGAGACCTTTCAGGGGTTCTTGGCTGGTCAAACCTGATGTATCTTAATCTGGAACAAATCCATAGCCTCTGGATTTCTGTAGAAACAAAAGCAGAGCCTCCTTTCCAAAGCAACATATCCTTACATCCAAATTTTGAAGTCAAGGTACCTTTAAAATATACATTTTGGCATAACTCAACAGCTTTTGCAATCAAATGTTTTTCTTCAGTTACGAATATCAAAGAGAACATAATCCAGATTCTCTGTGTGGTAGCCATCTTTATGTGGCTTATTTTTTATATTACTTTGAGCCTATTGCTTTAAACTTCAGCATTCTAAGACTGAAACTGCACTGTGGCTGCTGGCTCCACCCACTTCCGCTTTTAAAAACTCCCCCAGGCAAAAATTTTTGACAATTTCATGCACATGTACAATGCATTGTGATTATATTCAGCTCCCTCCCCCTTTACCCTTCTCCTTCTTCTTAGCTAGTCTCTTTCCTACTTCATGTCCTATTGTCTGTCTGTCTGTCTCTTCTCTGCCTTCTCCTTTTTCTGATCCTCTTCTTCCATCTCTACACTGAGTTTAATTACAGTTGCTTGTGTGTCTTGGGTAAAGAATTACTCATTGGTATTCAGGCAAGTACCAGTGGTTGCACCACTTAAGAAAATGGTGCCCCCTTCCCTCACACCTCTTTCCCTGTCAAAAGCTACTCTGTGAGGAGTGATGCCTCAGAGGTGCCTTTCCGATCTATGATGGAGCATTGTTGTTTTACTCAGAAAAGCTGGGTACTTACTGAATGGATCCCATCTTATCACTGGTAATTACCTTTCAAAGAGACTGTGTTTAGCACTGAGCCTGGTACAGACTTGTGGTCTGGATTTCTGGCTTCCAGAACTATGAGAGAACAGATTTCAGTTATTTTTAAACCATTAATTTTGTGATAATTTGCTATAGCAGCCAGAGAAAACTAATGTAGACTTTCTCTGGCATGTTCCCCAAGCCACTTGAAGAAATAGAAAATTATAACAGCAACTAACTATATTAGTAAAAATACAAATATACAACAGTACATAACATCTTTCCTTATGAGATATCCATTCACAGTTATGAAATGCTATGGGATAATGCTCTTGTACACTGTAAAGATGTCACATGAACTGGTTTAATAAAATGCTGATTGGCCAATAGCCAGTTGGGAAGTAGAGGTGGGGTGACCACACTAAGAGCATTGTGGAAAGAGGATGGTGGAGTCAGGAGTCACCAGTCAGACAAGAGGAAGCAAGATGAGAATGTCTTTTTGAGAAAAGGTACCAAGCCACATGGCTAAACATAGATAAGAATTATGGGTTAATTTAAGTGCAAGAGCTAATTAGCAAAATGCCTGAGCTATCAGCTGAGCATTTATAAGTAATACTAAACCTCTGAATCAATTATTTAAGAAGTGGCTGCTGGGTATTTGGGAACCGGCAGGCAGGAGAGAAACTTCCACCTACAATGAAATGTATTTTGTTATTTTTCTTTTAAATTTCTAGATTTTCTTCATTGAGTGTGACACTCTTGCTATTTTGATAATTACATATATTTTCTTGCCACTTTTCCTTAGATGTTTTAAATGCAGGGTTTAGTAGTCTTATATGACTTAATCCAACAATCTTTTTCTTTTAGCAGTTTCTCATTTGTGAGTCTTGCTATTGATATCTCTTCTAAGTCAATAAAGGAATTCAGCTATTATTTCCTTTACATCTAAGTCCTAAATCCACTTAGAGATTTCCTTTGATATGATGTATGAATTCAAAAATATTTTATTTTCACATGACTGTTCAGTTGTCCCTACTTTATATTGTCCTCCTCCTCTTTTTCCTCCTCCTCTTCCTCCTTTCTTCTTCTTCTGATGTTTTATCTCCATGTATGTAAGTGCACTGTGTGCAGGCAGTGCCTGAAGAGGTCAGAAGGGGGTACTGAATCCATCAAACTTGAATTATAGAGCTGTAAGCTGCCACATAGGTGCTGGGAATCAAACCTGGGTCCTCTGAAAGAGCTACAAGTGTTTTTAACCACCGAGCCATCCTGAAGCATCCCATGTTTTACAATCAGCTTAAATATTCTACTTCTGTGCTGTATTATCACAACAATGGTCTATGAAGTGTCTGGAAAATGGCGGTCATGACTTTCATCCAGAGTATCCTTGCATGTCTCAACCCCTGAACAAGGTAAGCTTCTGGTGCTCTGTAGCAGCCCCGTGGATACAGATGAGCTGAATCAATGTTCCCTTTTTAAAATTTGACTGAAGTGCCAAAGTTAAACTTAGGCTATTAAGTCTACTTTCAGCTCATGCTCTTCTGGGGGTGGTTGTTAAGATTTACCTCTTTAATAACACCAGGGAAGCAAGAGGACACTATAATGGAGAAAATTCTATGTACAGGATTTTTAGTAAAAATTAAATAAAAAATTGAGGGCTTTATTTTATTTTTATGTATTTATAGCCTATGTAGCTCTGGATAGAGTTTAGGTCCATTTATAGGACTATATAATATGTAGCAAAGTTGTAAACCATGGAAGAGGATGGGAAGAAACATGGCACAGAGCAAAGCTGGAGTCAGGGGCAGACTGCCGGTTAGGAGGCTCAGGTTTAGTCTCTCATCTGTCGTAAAACTTATTGAGTATTAATATACTTTGCAGTACAAGTGTTTTAAAAATTCTAACAATGGCACATATATATTTCATGGTCATTCTGTTGCAGGAATCTACTTAAGCTTTAATTTAATCTTTGTAACAAGTTGTTAAGATGGGTAGTTGTGCTACTCAGTTTTTTAGAACAGTTATTACTAATGTTGAGACAGGAAGACAAATTACTCAGAGGATTCTTTTAAAGGCAACACTGTGCTGTGTGATAAAGAGCCTTCTTGGGATCTAGATGGTGAAGACTGCAGTGGATATCACAGGGGTTATCTTTTGCATCACATCTATGGATCTGATGGCCCCAGGCCAAGCTCAGAATGATTCTATCAGGTCAATACCACAAAGAGCTATGCTGGCATAGCATCATTTGGGGTGGGTTTTAGAATAGAATATAAAATTTGCAAGCCTTTATAAAATTAAAACAAACAAACAAACAAGTTACAAGTTCTAATAGCAACTGGTGACTTGGGGACAGCTTCAAATTTTGCGTTAGGAAGCACAGCCAATGTGCTGCTTGTAAGTCAGGGAGCTTTTGACATGTAAGAATAACTGCTAACTCCCTCATCCTATAATGATAGTCCTCGGTGGATGAAGTGAGGTATGTCAGTCAGGTGGTGCTGTGCTGTGCTTTGGAAAGAAGCCCCTGAAAGGCATTGACTTTGCACCTCCTCCAAGTGCTTTTTCATGTTCATGTAAAGGCTGACATTTCTGATAGCTATTCTCCATTATCCAGTCATGGCCTGTGGCAAGAGACTTCCAAGGTCAGTAGCAGGGAAAAGAACAGTTTTGGTAGTGGAAACCTGCTCTCACATCTCTCAAATGGGAATGGAGAATGGGCATACCATTCCTGCTCATGTTCTGTGGCTAGGCATCCATCACATAAATACTCACTGAGCACTTCCCATCTAAGCCCCACAGAGAATATGGTCTTTCTGTTTCTACTGGGAATTTATCTCCTTCTACCCTTTCTCTTTTCTTTTTATTCCTTCAGGCCTTTTATCTCCTGAAACTCTATCTTCCTGGTACCAAATTACCCCTCCTCAGGCAGGTCAGTCTTTACAGTGAGTCTTCTCTGAGCTTAAGTGATGGAGTGGAAGAGAAGGAAAGAACAGAGAAGGCACATCCTCTTGACCATCACTTCTTGCTTACCTACCACTAGCTCTCCTTGTGTCTCACAGTCCAGACATGGCTGGAGGTTGCAAATGAGAAAGACAGTAAAGGGTAGAGAACTAACCCATCTTACTGCTCCTGGGGGATGTTTGCACTTTCTCCTCCACCGACAGCTTTCCCTCTTTATCAGTCGAGTTAGAAAACTGAGTCCATCAGCAGCAGACTTGGATCCCTACAAATGTATGTATACTGTAATGACATTTGCACTTTAAGGTCCACGATGAACACCAAAGACTGTAACGTGGCAGAGAGAGTGTATAATGCAGAAACAAAAGGGAGGGTGGCCATCAAGATGAGTGATTTGAAGCGTCAGTAAATAGAGAGCTCAGGCTTCTACTCATGTAAAGAGGTGGATCCCTCAGTGTACAGCTGGCTTCCTCAGGGCAGGACCGAGTTCTATGTTTGGGGTGTGAAGGTTTTATGGTTGGAATCTGTAATCTCTCCAAAGGCCATGTGTCCAAGGCCTAGTTGGCAGCCTGTGAATGCTATTGGTGACTGATGCAACCTCCGAGCACTGGGGTCTTGTAGCATGAATCTTAAAAAGTTCTTATTAATAAAATCAAACCCGAGGCCAGTTGTTGGGATGAATGCTGGAAGATCAGAGAAGCAGAACAAGCCACAGCCACCTCACCTCACCAATTCCTCAGCTGATCCTGTTTCCTCAGACCGGAAGCCTCTGAGTCCTCATCCATTATGTGTCTCAGCTGAACTGCTGCTCAGAAGCCTAAAAGCTTAACCAGCCAAATGCTGCTAGTTCCTGATCTTCATGCCTTATATATCTTTCTGCTTTCTGCCACCACTCCCTGGGATTAAAGGCTCACTTTTTGGGATTAAAGGCTGTTTCCAATGTGGCCTTGAACTCACAGAGATCCAGAGGGATTTCTGCCTCTGGAATGCTAGGATTAAAGGTGTGAGTGCCACCATTTTCTAGCCTCTGTATCTAGTGGCTGTTCTGTTCTTTGATCCTAGATAAGTTTATTAGGGTGCACAATATTTTGGGGACCACAATACCACCACAGGGTCTAATGGGAGGAAGTAGGTCATTGAGGTAATTGAGAAGTATTTAGTACTCTGACCCTCCTTCCTTCCTCTTTGTATACTTCCAGCTGGACATGTTGAGCAGCTTTTAAAAATAATATTTATCATTGTTATTTTTTTCAGTCACTCCTACCTGCTGTGATATACTACTTCACTACAGGCCCAGAAACAGTGAACCTATCACCATGGAACCTCTGAAGCCATGAGCCCAAATAAATATTTCATTCCTTAAGTTGTTTTCCTCAGGTGTTTTGTCACAGCCATAGAAAGCTGACTAACATGGAAGGTAAACAAACAAACAAACAAACAAACAAACAAACAAACAACAAATGTAAGAGAGGGGATGCAGAAGTTAGAATTCCCATCACTCCATCTCTAGTATCTCTCCCACCCCTTTCCTAAACATTGACTGTCTCATACCTTGTGATATGAATTCCAATCCCATTCTTCACAGCCTTTACTTAACTTCTTTCTTTAGCCCTCTGGTGCCAGCATGGAGTAGAGGTGTAGAGTATCCTTAATTTGGGTCTGTGGCTGCAGAGGTATGTCTGTATAGATGGTACCCCAAATTGATATTAGTTTATAATCTCGTGTTTTTATAGAAACATAATAGAGTTGGAAAATACTGTGCTTCTATGTGCTGAGTACATGTTAGGTACCTCATATGCAAATACACTTGTGTGGTGTGGTTTGGAGGGTTAATCCTCTCCTCTCACTATTTACATGGAAGGGATGACACAAGGCATGATAAAATCTCAGATCAGCTGTTGACCTAAATGATCACTGAGACTCTTTCTACCCCAGAGCTTTTACGATCCTGTTGGAATATTTGCTCTACATTTTAAACAGATGACTCCAAAATGATATCTTTGAGCAAGGAATTGCCTGTGATGTGGCAGACACTGACTCCTTTCATCTGTCTTCATTCTGAAAATTTCATCTCTAATTCATTCTCTCATCTTCCCCACTCTTTCTGCATATTAACATAGGAGGCTCTCGTAATGTCACATTGCTGGCTTTTTCCATTATACGTAGTTAATGAGTATTCATTCCTTATTTCATGAGGCTAAATAAATATAGATAACTCCAACAGGGCAGAATGTACTGCTCAATGGTTGACAAGGGAATGTTTTATTAATTTGCTTTTAAATCATTGCAATCATGTCCATTCGAATGTCTGATTCTTTTCTCCCAGTAAAATGGGAAGTGGTGGTTAAATTTTTTTTTATGTCTCTTGTAAATAAACGGCAACATCCTAATGGATGTGCAGCCAGAATTAATCTCAAATGGAAGTCATCAGTGACATACAAAGAAGATGATGCAAGTTTCCCATAGCATTTTGTCAGGAAGTACATTTTCGTGAAGACAGTTTACATTGGCATTCAATTGCTCTTGTGCTCTCTGCCACAGATTTTGATTCTTAAAAAAAAAAAAAAAAAGGAAAAACAAAACCACTTTGTATGGCACTTGGGCTTAATATTGTCAGATAGGATGAGGCTTGCAGAAGCCATTGAAGGCACCTCCTGCTTCCTCCCAGGTACATACGAATTCATCTTGCAATTTCATCCACTCAAGGGCACGAGCTTCTAAATCTCCTCTGGTAACTAATTTGACTATCTGACAACACTTTCTGTCGTAATGTTTTCTCTTACAGACAGTGGAACCGAGCCGCTTCCTGTCTTTGTTTTCAAACCTCTAGGAACCAGGTGAACAATCCGTTACAGTTCTTTGTAAAACCATTAGCTTTTTACCAAACTCATCAAACCAAGGGTGCCTTTGTTCTTTTTGTTTGCAATCACTGTCTTTAAAAGGATCCCCTCTCACTTTTCAGATTTTTTTTTCAACCAGGGCCAAATTTATTATTCCACATACTTAGAAAAATATTTTCTTTTTTTTGCAAAGAGACGAATGCAAAATAACATGCACTTGAGAACATTCCTGGAGAATATTAATGGCTGTGATTACAGAGAGGATGAGGAATTGGTCCAGGGCACAAGCAAATAAGAGGAAAAGGGACCAAAGGAGCTAACTGAGCAATCAAATATATCTTAAGATTCATGCCATTCAGATATTATAGGACTTATGTTAAAAGTGGATTTTGTATAAAAATGAAAGCCACTTTGACTCTGGGCAAAGAGAAGTGTGTGGAGGCAAAAAGCCATACTGCCTACAGCCTGTGGATGAATGACCTATCTCTTCGATATGCTGAAAGAGGTGCAGGTGCAAGTAGGCTCCCAAGATTCCTTGTAATGAGCTGAATTTATGGTACTGAGCAAGAGTAGGACAGTTATTAGTAAGTAACAGAGATGGTGGGGTAATGACCTGATCGCTGGCCTATAATCAATCAGAGGTTGATTTCTGTGTACAGTTCTCCTGGGAGATTATTAGAAGCGAGACACAGCCAAGGCCAGCCACTGACTCACTGGGGGCCCATTAGTGGCTTGCAGGGGGCAGGTATTCTATCCCTGTACACAGAGAAATTCTGTTTACTGGAAAAGCAAAGAGAAATGACTGAGAGATCTTTGTCTTTTTCTTGTGGTCTGTCTTCTCAACCCAATACATCTCTGAAGCAAACCTCGTTTAACTGTAGATAACTGGTGAGAAACTAATAGATGGTATAGGATTCATTTATCAAAGGTTTTGATGGTAATGTATGTCACCAAATGCATAAGTAGATCCCTACTTATGTATTAAATATATTTTCAAAGAGGCTCAAAATATGGAGAACTCTGACTTAGGTGTTACGTGTAGGCGCGCACCGATCATTTGCCAATGTGTTAAGGAATATTTAAAATGTGATTTTTTTCCTTCCTGGCCCTGCAGCCTCAGCATTTAATACATTTTACTACCTCATACTTGTGATTTCTTGGTTGTGTTTTCATGTAAAGTTTCTTGTCATAGTTAGGGTTTCTAATGGCTGTGAAGAAACACCATGGCCACTGCAACTTTTATAAAGAAAAACATTTAATTGGAGCTGGCTTACAGCTCTCAGGTTAAGTCCATTGTCATCATGGCAGGAAACATGGTGGCATGCAGGCAGACATGGTACTGGAGAGTAGCTACGAGTTCTTTCTACACCTGGATCAGCAGGCAGCAGGAACAGAGAGAGGTGACCCTGGGCTTGGCTTGAGCATTTGAAGACTCAAAGCCCACCCCCATCGATATACTTCTTCTAACAAGGCCATACCTCTTCATCAAGGCCATACCTCCTAAGAGTGCCAGTCCTATGAGTGTATGGGAACTATTTTTATTCAACCCACCACAGTTCTGTATCCAGTAGGAGGACAACTGAAGGCTAACTTCTTTTTATGGAAATACTTATTTTACTTTTAATTACATCTATGTCCATGCATGTGTGTATGTGGACATGTGCATGTGAGTGTGAGTGCCTGAGGAGGCCAGGAGAGGATGTCAGATCATCTGGGGTTGGAGTTATAGGTGGTTGTGATTTACTGAATATGGGTGCAGAGAGATGAACTTAGGTCTTCTGCAAAAGCTGCAAGTCCTCTTAAATTTTGAGCCGCCTCTCCAGCATGAGGCAAAGTTTATAAATGCTGTTTTCTTTCGTGAAGTAAGTCACTTGGTTTCATTATGCTCAATAGAAGTAGCCTGGGCATTTTTAGTGTTGGAATTCCTATCGTCTTTACTCACTTTATAGTGTAGCAATGCTATGATATGGGATTCAAGTTGCTTTAACCAGCTCAGCAGCTTGGATCAGGTCGTGTTGTTGGAAGAACTGACCTGCCCATGAGAGCACACAATGTGCTATATGTGTTCCCTCTGACTAGCAGAGGCAGGAGAGAACCAATTTGTCCTATGAAAGCTGATTTAGTGGGATCAGTACATACACACAAAACAAAGCTTATGACAAAGTCCCGGGGGTAAAAGACCGAGTCCTTAACTGTAGAGAAAGTAGGTTAGTCAGGGCTCACCATGAAAACAAAATAAACCAAGTCAAACCAATGGGACAAAATATCCACAGCTTCCAGAAAGCAGCCCTTTCTCCTCCTCATTGGGGGATTTGTAACTCAGAGGTATTCTTAATTCTTTTATTATCTGGTACTTGGCTGCACCTCCCTCCCCTTCCTTTCCCACAGTTAAGCACAAATGACAACCCATCACCCCTTTCTGTCAGAGGACGACACCCCCCTTCAAGGTTATTTGCGAGAGAAGTCACTGCTGCTAAGTTGTCTACCTTGTCTTTCCGGAAGGGGTGCAGGAGGCATGGAGACGCAGTGAAGAATGGCCAGATTTAGAACAACACTCTGGGGCCAAGGGTTTCATTTGTTTAACTTCATGCATGACAGGGCTTGGAACTATTTCTGTGCATAATCCTTGTTTAATTTTTTATGTCTTCCATGCACATCCTAACTGTTCCTTTTCAGTGTAAGAATGTAATCCCACCACACACAAGAAAACCCCAACAACTATGAGGTAATGCACTTGCTAATGAGTTACATTCACTCGTTCCGTACAATATTCTATACTGTGAAATATTACATTGTACTTGATAGAATTGTACAGTGCTGTTAATTTAAAAAATGCAAAAATAAAATTCTTCTTTGAAAGGTCTGTATGCTGAGGACGATGAACTGGAAGCCTGAAGACAGGCTGTCCCGGCTGATGTAGCTGAGCTGCATGTCTGGATTGTTTGGGGGAGGAGATCACAGTGTATCCTCATTAATTCGGTCTGCAGTTACTTGCCAGGAAATCTCACACACATTGGATGGGACAAGCAAGCTGCTCTGACCACAGTGTGGCAAGGTGGCTGTAATTAGTGATGGCATGCTACATTTTTGAATAATGTCAAGAGAGTGGCTGAGCCTATACAAAGACTCTCGAACCCACCATATCTTTGTTACACCAGGCTGCTGTTGTGCTGTGGGCGTTAAGTTGGTACTCAAGTGCAAGAAGTGGGAGAGAAGGAGAAAGAGCCTTTCAAGACAGTATGCAAGGGGAAAGGAAAACCACAGGTGATTCCTCCTCTGTGAGGCTGTCTGCTTTCATCAGGGACGATACATCTCTCCAAAGCCTCTTTTAGCCGCTGCAGTGACATGTCTTGATCTGTCTGCCAACTTCACAGGAGAGACCTGAGCAAGAAGTGCGTGAACAGAGTGGGGTGTTTGTTAATTACTGTGACTTGATCACTCTGCGGTGGACACCTGCATCAGGGCACCATCTTGTGCCCTGTCCATATGCAGTATGCCCCAGGGTGCATTTGACTGTTGACTTCTAACTGATGTGTGGAAATGATGCGCTGATGGCCAAAACTTCATCTTCAAACTTTGACTTCTGAGCTTTTCCTAGCAGTGCGCAGTGTGATGTTTGTGGAGGTGGGTAGTGAGGGCAAGCTTCTACTCCTAGTCAGCTATGTGACCATGGAGAAAAGAAGCCAGTACCAAAGAGGTGGTTTCAGCCTTGAAGTGATTTCACTGTTTTTCAACTAGCTGATGGTGTGGAGGTGATGTGCCACCCTTTAAACTACAGTAACCATATGCTAATGGTAAGCACAGAGACCTAATAAATAAAAAAAACCCTTTTGTGTAGTATACAATAATGTACATGAGATAGTCAGCATTTTTATGTTCTAAATAGCCTCTATGTTAGGTGGTTTCCTGACCGCAGACTTGTGTGTGGTCTGCACAGAAACTGAACTGGACTGTGATGTTTGACAGATTAGGTGTGTTAAATACATCTTTGACTTAAGAAGTCTTCAACTTGCGATGGGTGTTTTGGGCATAACTGTTGTATGTAAGTTGTGCAATACGTATATGCAGCTGCTGTTTGTCAGTGAAGTCAAACTGGAGTTAGAAGTTGTGTTGTATTGAAATGTCAGCTAATTTAAAAACAATCAGTCAGTCAAACAAAAGAACCATGGCCAGCCTTATCAATTGCACCTCTCTGCAAACATCCCAAGAGGGCAGAGCTGGAAGTATGTGAACGGAGTACGGGGTCACCACACTGTGACTGGATCAGTCTGTAGTGGACGCTTGCGTCATGTCCTGTAAATGTATGTACAGCGTGTCTCTGACGTTTGATGGTTGAGCTTCTAAGAGTTCACAGAAGGATACTGTGAGCCTTGCCGCTCTACCCTCCTGCTTTCTGCTGGTCAGGGCAGCTTGCAGCTCCTGCTAGTGTGGATTGCAATTGCTACAGCTGTTCTATGACAAGGAACTGGCCTCCATGGCCTCTCCATCCCACTGTATTGTCCCAGACACATCTTGACAATGTTTCTTGAGCACTGATGCTTGGGGACTTCCCTGATGCCACTATGTCAAGAGATGTTACCAGGTTTCCATTTGGAGCTCCCAGGTTCTACCTAGAAGTTTCAGGGAGAAGGCTAACCCATGACTTTGACTGATGAGGGAGCAGAGATTTTTTAAAGCCTCTCTGGACACAACTGAGAGATCAGCAGGCATTATGTTAGCTGTTGAGCAAGAGCGAGTTTGGCCATGTCCCAGTGTTGACCATATTTCTTTCCCAGCATTCACTGCTTGGATTCTTCCTGTCTTCTTGGGACTATCTTTCTCAACAACATAGCAGCACCTGAACTCTTGTCCCAGGCTGTGTTTAATAGAGTCTGATTCCATGAATGATGTTTGGCTACTGACATCTTTTAGATCTCACACCTTCTGTATATGAGCAGGGACATTCCAGTCCTACCCTCTGTCCACCATAAAAACCACAAGCTGGTCTTTTCTGTCTCTCTTTAGCTTTTTTCACCAGGAGATGCACCATTCTCCCCAGAAGGTCTCATTATGTGAGCAATAAACACACACATCCCCTCTTGATATGTGTGTGTGTGCATGTTGCCAGAAGTCTCTGTGTCAGAACTAAGTTTTGGATGGCATCCATTCTACTACTACTGAGTGTCTGCAGCACTATGGCACCAGACAGTGTCTGCTCTTTGGGACTGGGCCTGTTGCCACCACAGGAAGCCATCAGCACTCATTTAATGAAGATGAAGTGGGAAGAATGGCCACTGCCAATGGCAAGGCCCCAACGTACAGAGCAGGTGGCCCAAACCCTGGAGATAACATTTAGTGTAGACCTTGTCTACACAGATCCCTAAAGGCTAGAGGAGGAAATGCTTTAGGGATTTCATGGAGTGAATTGAAAAGATGAGGGGATGGATGGCCAGTCAATCTCCAAATAGAATTTAAACAGACTTAGGGCTGGCCTCTGCTTCTTTGTCTTAGAACAAAGACTGCCTAGGTGTTGTCTCTTATAAGCCATATGTTGCATGGGGTTCTTCTAGCATCTTGTCCTTGAAGGCTGCCCCAATAGGCAACAAGATCTCAATAGAGAGAGCTTTAGGTATGGGTGCGTGCCTGGGGCTGAAGAGAGTGTCACAAAGCTAGCCAGGATAAGGTGTACTCACCAAGTGTCTTAGTCACTTTGGGCTATTATCAGAGACTGTTACAGACTAGGAGGGAATAAACAATATAACTTTATGTTCTACCACTTCTGAAGGCTGAGAACCCAGAGCTGGGTGCTAATGAGATTGTCCTTTCCATCCACAGAAGATACCTATTTTTCTCCCCGTATAGGGCTGGTCTTTGCTGTGTGTGCAAGAAGGGGAGTGGTGTTGGTGTCTTTGTAGAAGGGCAGGGATCACATTCCACCATCATGATCATAGCTGACACTAAGGACTTCCTGAAGATTCATCTCGAAATAATATCATATTGAGGGTTAGGATTTCCATCTAGGAAATTCCGAGGTGACAAAGGAGTCTGCAGCACCCAGCCAGAGAAAACACACAGAGATCCCCACAGGGAGTACGTCCCCAGAATCCACACAGGCACTCAGGACAGACTACAGACCAGAATCCACACAGGCACTCAGGACAGACTACAGACCAGGCTTTTGTGCCTCCATTACTCTCCTGGAATTCAACTGTGGAGGGTTTAGAAACTGAAGCCAGTGAGACGGAAAGAATTTAAAATGCCACGCATGGGTAGAGAAAATACTCCCTTCTTCCAGCCAGCAGCTTCCTGCTGGATCCTGGTCCTGCTAGGCTGAAGTTCCAACCAGCATAGAACAGAATTTGATATTCCCAGAAAACATCAAGATCCTAAAACTCTTATCTTAGAGGAGGGGATGAAATGGCTTCACTGAATACATTCTAAAAGACAGTGAGAATGAACTGTAAAATTAAATGGGGTAAGATAACGCTCATTCAACCTAACCATTAGGTCTATTTTCCCATTCAATCAAGTATTAATGGGAAACTTTAATTTTCCCAGAGTATTTTTTGTGTGTGAGTAAATTAATGAGATATCCCAGAACACAATCTAGATTTGGGAGTTTTTATGGCTGGTTTTCTCTGGGCAAATATTTGAAATGTTGGAGGATCCTGTAATGCCTAAGGTGGCCGCTTGGTGGCAGCCGAACACGAGCAGTGAGGACTGCTTGTCTGGAAGCCCGGAGGTTTGACATGAGAAGCATTTTTCATTCAACTTCCCAGGGCAGCGCTTATTCCCGCTATGGTGGAAGATCTGTTTTCTCCAACAGTGTTTGTTTTGTGGCTGAGCCCTTGTTGGTTCCATGAGGCCAACTTTCACGCAGCTTTCCGAATACTATACACCCCGGCTGTCTTCATATTAAAGCAGTTCGGCTCTGATGGCGTGGAGAGTTTACCATCTCTGCTTGGTTCCTCCGTCTGGCCTCTCTTTCCATTCCTTCATTTCTTCTTTCCTTCCTTTCCTCCTTTTGTTTTATTCAGACACTGACACATTGAGGATGAAAAGCTGTTCTTACTTTTCCCTGGCTAAGTTTTTTGCATTAATGCAGATTTCCTGAAAATTCCTGCACACATCAGAGAGAGAATATGATGTCTTCCAACCCTTTAGTGTTTACATGTCATCATTCATGTTTACATATGTCATTAGCAGGGCGAGTTCTCTCTCAATTTTTATCAGATTGTGTTTTTGTTTTTGTATTGGAATGAGAGTAGAAGTTTTTTTTCATCAAAATCTGCCCCACATGAACCTCTTGTAATGGGTCCATTTCTTTAAAATTTCATTTTTGAGGATCCAATAACACCTAGAACAAATTATGATCTTGTTGAACTATAGTTCAATGAGGTTCTTATGTTTATTTATTGCGCGTGCATACGTGCGTGTGTGCGTGTGCGTGTGCGTGTGTGTGTGTGTGTGTGTGTGTGTGTGTGTGTGTGTGTATGTGCAGATGCCACAACAGGACTTGTGTGTGTCAGAGCACAGCTTGTGGGAGTTGGTTCTCTCTTTCTGCCATGTATAGGTCCTTAGAATTAAACTCTGGTTCTCACGTGTGGCTGCAAGTGTCTTTATCCAGAGCCATGTCATGGCCTCTTCTCTCTGCTCTGCTAGAGATGAACATTATCCTGTGGGTGGATAGTGAGCTGTAGATTTAGAAATTGTGGCGCTGGAGTGATCAAGACTTGACAATTGTGGGAAAACTTGCCTCGGATCCTCAGGCCAAGCAACAACGAAATGTCTTGTGAGTTTTAGATTTGTTTACTCAGGCTTTGAATGTTGTGTATGTGATAGTCACTGTGCTGGACCTGCTGGGTAACGTGATAAGTGCCACCAAATGGGGCTCTTGCATTTGCATCATGTTTGGATATATTGCACAAGTGTGATTTCAAACAAAACATCCAAAGGAAGTCATGCAGACTGTGGGGAGCCTTGTAGAGAAAAGATTGCCTATAGATGGACTAATTGGAAACATCTAGTGCAGGAGGGCTGGCTCAGCCAGGTCACATAAAGAATGCACACATAATGAGAAGTCTGACAGAGGAGCTGATGCTAACTTGGGAAAGAGCAGAAGGGTAGCTCGCCTGTTTTATGTCGCTGAGACCAGGTAATATGTTGCGGTGGTTACTTTCGTCAACTTGACACCAGTTACAATCACTTAGGAAACGTCTCAGTGAGGGTTTGCCTAGATCACATTAGCCTATAGGGGGTTGTCTTGATCATGCTAATTAATTCAGGAAGACTCAGCCTAGAAGTGGGAGGTACCCTTTCCTGGGTTTGGGTCTTGAATTGCATAAGTGTAGAGAGCTATAGCAGACAGGCTGAGCTTGTGGGTCAAAGAAGGGTGCAGAACTGTGAGTCATGCATGTCTGTGATGACGTGAACATGTATCTGTGGAAGTAGCCATGAAGCATAGAAGGGAAGGGGTGTCCTGGGTTCCACAGGAGCACAAAGACAACAGCGCCAAGCTCTGGCCTGAGAATGGGAGCTGGGATGAAGATAAGGAATCCAGGGAGGGGAGGCCAAACTTAAGAGACAGTGCAGCACCAACAACTTCCATCTTCAGGAGACTAGCTTTGTCTGCCTGAAGAAGACCACTGAAGACAGGGCTGGGGGGAGTCATTGGACCCTTGCTTGGGTAGCCCGCCACTTCATCCAGCCAGCTGTGTGCAGTTCTGCCCTACCTGCAAATGGCCTTTGGGTCTCAGGGAGGGGCTAGAGTACCCAGGTTGGGGAAGCATAGAGGAAAGGGGTGCAGCTGTGCAGCTGTGGGGAAGTCATCATCCACGCTTTGTACAGACCTTCCAGTGCGGCTGCTTTAGGGCCACTCAGGCTCCTGTCAGTAACTCACTGGTTCCCCAGGAGGAACTTAAGTGGAATTGAACTTTGGTTTGTTATTGGGACCTTAGAAGGATGGGGGAAGTTGTACAATTTCCCCATCATTCCCACAGTGGAAGAAAATGCTCACAGTAGACCTTAAGTGGACTTAACTTGAAGATTAGGCATACAGGATGGTTCAGGGAGGGAACATCTTGGGTCATTTTCCCCAAGGTGTGATTACATGCTTGTATGTGTGAACATGTCTGTGCATGCATGTGGAGGTCAGCAGCAGGATGTCCTCTTCAGTGGCTTCTCCACTTTATTTATGTAGTTACTTATTTACTTATTTATTCATTATAAGCAAAAGATCTATGAGGTAGAAAAAATTCTCAGGTGAAGCATTGTGAGATGAAGGACTCTAAAATCTCCATCGAGTTCATATTGTGTTGGCCATCTACTGCTGGGCATGGGGCCTGCAATCAAGTGTAGGTTGTATACCCAGTGAGATTCTGTTGGAGAAAATTAATTTTCCTTTGTAAACAACTACATATTGGAGCTAGCTTCTAGGTTACAGATGGGGCTCCTGAATTTTTCCTGTGTCCCAGTCTGGACAAATCTCTCCCAAGTAAACACACAGGGGCTTATATTAATTATAGCTGCATGGCCATGGCTCAAGCTTTTAGCTAGCTGGCTCTATATATCTTAAATTAGCCCATAACTGTTAATCTATGTATTGCCACATGGTTCATGGCTTTACGTGCATCCCATTACATGTTGCTCCTTGGGTGGCGGGCTGGCATCTCCTGACTCAGCTTTCCACTTCCCAGAATTCTCCTTATCTGCTTATCCCACCTATACTTCCTGCCTGGCTACTGGCCAACCAGCTTTTTATTTATCAACTGATCAGAGCAACACATATTCACAGCATACAGAACATCCCACAGCACCTCCCCTTTTCTGTCTAATCAAAAAGGGAGGGTTTAATTTTAACCTAGTAAAATTACATCTAACAAAAACAGTTCTCAAGCAAGAATTACAGTTATAGTATCCAGTCTATACAAAATTAAAGAAAATATTCTATCTATCCTATATTTATGAGTCAAAAGTTTCATATCTAATTTATCTCTTATCATAACTAAAGAAAATTATAATTATAACTATCTAGTCTTCAACTACATTAAAGACCTCTGAAGGTTATAATATTACTTAAGTAAATAGAAAATATCTACTTCCCTCTCAGTACAGGGACCCCATCTGGCTTAGACCTAGGCAGACCCTGTGCATGCTGCCTCAGTCAGTCTCTGTGTGCTCATGTGTGCATCTGTCCTGTTGTGTCTAGAAAGCTTGCTTCCTTGGTGTCTTTCATCCCCATGGGTTCTTACAACCTTTTCACATCATCTTTCTCAGAGTTCCCTGAGCTCTGAGGGGAGGGATTGATGGAGACATCCCATTCAGGACCGAGTATTCCAAGGTCTTTCACTCTCTGCACATTGTCCAGCTGTGGCTCTCTGTATTTGTTTCCATCTACTGCAGGAGGAAGCTTCTCTGATGATGCCTGGGCAAGACTAATCTATGAGGTAGCAGAATGTTGTTAGAAGTTATTTTTATTGTTGTGTTCCTTTTGCAGAACAGTAGTCTTTGATTTTCCTCTAGGTCCATGGCTTTTCTCGTCTCAGGTTCTTAGCAACACGGGCAATGTGAAGCATGGGTTCAGTCTCATGGAGTGGGCCACAATTCCAACTGTGATAATGATTGGTTACTCCCAAAACTTCTGTGATACAATTTTACCAGTGTATCTGGAAGGAAGGTCAACATTGTCAATCACAGGGTTCATAGCTGGGTTGTTTACCTTTCTCCTCTTTGTAGAGCGCCTTCCAGGGCTATGGACACTAATCAGTAGGGGTGAAGGCTCTAGGTAGGCACCAGCTTGACTTCTTTATGTAGGTTTTTTTTTTTTTAATCAATAGGGCCCTACCATCAGTTTCTCCTTACCTTATTTTGAATCTGGATTTCTTTGTTTCTTCTAGATTGTCTGGCCAGCAAAGCCCTGGTGATCGACCTGTTTTCTCTCCAGGGCTGAGATTACAGGGGCATGTCACTACACCCAGATTTTTATGTAGGTACTGGAATTCTGAACTCAGTCTTCATGCTTATATGGTAAACACTTTGCCCAGGGAACCATCTCTCTGCTTGTGGAGTAAATTGTTTTTGTTTGTTTGTTTTAACTGTCAATAAGAAAACTCCATGAGCCTCAACATTCAGAATTTTTATTGGTTCTTCATTATGTAGGATTGATTGATTGATGGCCTACATGGTCAATCTCAATATACAAGTAAAATAATACTATGTGATTCAAAGCTTGCTCCCTAAAGTTACACATATGCTTATATAAGGGTTCTCTAGAGGATTAAAATGGATTAATGGATGTATATTATAAAATATTGGCTTACATAATATGGGATGAGTAGTCCAACATTAGCTATCAGCATGATTGAAAGGCTGAGAATTAGGGAGCTGATCAATCCGTGATGCTCAGTCATTCCAGTTTGGTCATGAAGGCATAGAAGAATTCTGGACTGTTGTTGATCCTTAGTGTATGTTGAAAGGTCAACAAAGCTGGGTTCTGGATAAGCAGAGCAAAGCAAAGGACAGTATCAGCAGCAATAGGGTAGTTACACTCCCTAGCAAGACATAAAGGGAGGCAAGCAAGCAGCACTAGTTTTTCCTTGGATCTCTTTGTCTCAGAGCATTGTGTAATGATTGCCTGGGGAGGCTCATCTATCTATCTATCTATCTATCTATCTATCTATCTATCTATCTATCTATCTATCTATCTATCATCTATTTTTAATTACGAGATTTTCTATTCATTTTACATACCAACCACAGATTCCCCTGTCCTGTTGAGGTCCAAACCTCTCCTCTGCCAGAAACTTCTAAAAGGAAGCTCGTTAAGACCCAGGAAGGGTGTAAAGGGAGGCTGGAAATAAATAATTAAGAAGTCTCAGAAAGTACCTGAAGTTTACCAGATTCCTAAGATTCCTTGTTTGTGGTGATAATCTAATTGTACTGAATTATTATTTTGATTGTATGTTAATAAATAAAGTTGTCTGGTAGTCAGAGCTATTAGAGCCATAGCAAGAGTGTGGCGGTGGTGGCACACGCCTTTAATCCCATAGATATCTGTGTGTTCAGGGTCAGAGCTATTAGAGCCATAGCAAGAGTGTGGCGGTGGCGGCACACGCCTTTAATCCCATAAGATCTCTGTGTGTTCAGGGATACAGCCAGCATTGGAGACATATGCCTTTAAGACCTAGGGGGCTGTACATTCAGACAGTGACGAGGCAGTCATGTGTTTGGGTTTACAACCAATGAGAAGGCAGAACAACATACTTTAAAAATACGAACCGACAGGAAGTAGGGCTCTTTTCGAGAAGCTGGGACAGCAGGAGGAAGGGTGAGATTTTAGCTCTGAGCTCTGACCTCTCGGCTTTCTCTTTTACATTGTTTCTGTGTTTCTTATTTAATAAGACGGTTGGTTACATCTACATCTGGCGCCCAACGTGACAAGAATCCATTAAAAACTGCTTGGCTGGGCGGCAGGTCCGCTTTCCCGCAAGGGCGGCAGGCGGCCCGCGGCGGCGGCGGCGGCGGCGGCGGCGGCGGCAGCGGCGGCACACGGCGGCCGGCGGCGATCGGCTTCTTAGTCCGAGCTGCTGGCGTCCTAGTCCGGGTAGCAACTTCTAGCCCGGGCCTAGGTCTGTGAGCAGCTTGCCTAAAGCCGGTGCTACAAACAACTCAGACCTGCCCTGCCGAACAGGGCCCTGCCTGTAAAGCCAACGCACGTGGTCGGAGCTTAAGGAAGCCAGACCCAAGCCTTGACTTGGCACAAGAGGGAACACGTGGCTGCATTTAAGCTTTAGCCGGCTACGCTTTCTTGTGCGTTCTCTCTTTCCTCTCTCTCTCTCTCTCTCTCTCTCTCTCTCTCTCTCTCTCTCTCTCTGGATTTACACCTGGGACACTAGGTGGCTGCTTTGAAAATCCCCTCGGATTTCTACTGTTCTACGCAGATTTGGTAAGTCATAATATATCAGATATTTTAAAGGAAACTATCTAAAAGAGAATTTTTTTCCACATTAAAAAACAAATGGGTTTTATGTGTACATTGGAAGAAAATTGGTTTTTGTTCGAAATTTTAGGCAGTCTGGCAATGGAACAACTATATAATATTAGTATTGGTGGAATTATGCACCTCATCACTATAATAATCCACATTTTAATATTTAAAAAGATAGTCAATTTAAGTGCCAGGATAACAGCGTTAGAAGAACTTGTTAAACCTGTAAAAATTCAGACAGAAGAAATTAACAGTGAAGTTGTTTCAAGTCGGGATCATAAGGTTGCAGAAAGAAAGCCTGTTTTCACACAGTCACCCTTAATTTATCCTGTAACAGTACAGCAGATGCCTGATCAAATGGCTACACAAAATACTTGGGCTCCAATTGAAATGTTGGATTTAAAAAGGTTTAAGGAGGCAATAGTATCTTATGGCATGCATTCCCCATATGTAAAGCAAATGTTAAACACTTGGTCAACATATAATAGGATAGTACCACAGGACTGGCGGGACCTCGCACAAGGTGTTCTGGAACCCAGCCAGAGACTTCAATTTCTGACTTGGTTTAAGGAGGAGGCTAAAAACATAGAAAAACAATGGAGGGATAAAGGAGTACAAGTTTGCCAGGATCAGCTTATGGGCGAAGGCCAATATGCTTCAGCACAAGCACAATGTTTATATGATGTCCAAACCCTAATTTTATGTCGAACGGCAGCCTTGAATGCATGGGACAAAGTTGAGGAACCAGGAAAAAAATCTGAGTCATTTACAAAGGTGAAGCAAGGCCCAAAAGAGTCTTTTACAGATTTTTTACAAAGACTGGCTTCAGCAGTAAAGAGAACGGTCTCGGATTCAGAAGCTGGTAAGGCAATAATTGAATCTTTGGCCTTTGAGAATGCGAATGCAGCATGCAAAAGAATAATCAGGCCATTAAGGGCAAGATCTGCACCTATGGAAGATTGGATTAGAGAAACAATTAATGTTGAAGCTGATGAGCATGATGATACATGGGTAGGAGAAGTAATTTCAAAAGGTTTGAGGAGTGTTAGATGTTTTGGATGTGGAAAGCAAGGACATTTGAAAAGGGACTGTAGACAGGTCATTTCCAGAAACAATGTTTCTTCAAGGAACAATGGCAACAGAATGCCCCTTCCTTCTGGAGTATGCAGAAGGTGTGGTAAGGGAAAACACTGGACCAACGAATGTAGATCAACAAAGGACAGACAGGGTAATCCTTTGCCTCAGTCTTCGGGAAACTCCCAGAGGGGCCTCAGGCAGGCCCCCAGTGCAAATCCAGTTCAAACCTTTCCGGCAGCCATAGAGGAAATGCCTGCTCTGGAGAGCGATTAAATAACCAAATGCCTATTGGAATAAATCATGCTGGTCAGAATGATGAAACAGAGAGAATAGAAAATTCAGGAGAAAACATAAAGAAAATTTTTTGGCAAACTTCTATTAATGAACAAAGACCAAAATTAACGATAAAAATAAATGGTGTTTTGTTGTCTGGTCTGGTAGACACAGGTGCGGACGTTACCATAATTGCACCAGAATTTTGGCATCCAACTTGGCCTCTTCAGGAGGTAAACGTTCAACTGTTAGGAATTGGGACATTATCTCAGGTGAAACAGAGTGCAAGATGGCTCGAATGTATAGGTCCAGAAGGACAGAGAGGAAAATTAAAACCATATGTGGCTAACATAACTATGAACCTGTGGGGTCGAGACTTGTTGCAACAATGGAATACTCAGATTAACATCCCTCCAATCTCAGAAACAAATCATAAACTAGCACATGTTACTGAGAGAAATATTAGAAGATATTGTTCTAATGAGTGGTCACCAGCCATCCATATTATACAAGAACAGGGCACAATAACTGATGATCTTCCAAAGACACCAACAGCTCTACCTTTAAAATGGTTAACAGACAAGCCTGTATGGGTCCAGCAATGGCCTTTAACAACAGAGAAACTCCAGGCTTTAGAAGAGCTGGTAGAAGAACAGTTAAATGCTCAGCATATTGAAGAATCAACCAGCCCTTGGAATTCTCCTGTATTTGTTATTAAAAAGAAATCTGGTAAATGGAGAATGGTAACAGACCTTAGGGCAATTAACAAAGTAATTCAGCCAATGGGCTCTCTACAATCTGGGATGCCTTTGCCTACTCTGTTACCAAAAGGATGGCCTCTCATAGTTATTGATTTAAAAGACTGTTTCTTTTCAATACCCTTACAAGAAAAAGACAGAGAAAGATTTGCTTTTACAGTGCCTACTTATAATAATTCTCAACCGGTTAAAAGATTTCAATGGAGGGTCCTCCCACAGGGAATGTTGAATAGCCCAACTCTGTGCCAATATTTTGTACAACAGCCATTGGAAGTGATACGTAAAAAATTTCCTAAATCTATAATTTATCATTATATGGACGATATTTTACTAGCTGACTCAAATGCAGATACTTTAGAAATAATGTTTGAAGAAGTAAAGAAAATTTTGCCTCGCTGGGGATTACAAATTGCTCCTGAAAAGATACAAAGAGGAGATTCTATTAATTATTTAGGATATAAAATAGAGCTACAAAAAATTAGACCCCAAAAGGTGCAAATTCGGAGAGATAGACTACAGACTCTTAATGACTTTCAAAGATTATTTGGAGATATTTCTCATCTACGAACTATTGTTGGGGTAAAAAATGATGAACTGACTAATTTGTTCAAAACCTTAGAAGGTGACAAGGACTTAAATAGTCCAAGAGAATTATCACCTGAAGCTGAGAAAGAATTAGCCTTGGTAGAAAAGAAAGTGCATGAAGGACACGTGAATCGTATTGATCCAAAGCTGGATTGCATTTTGGTTATCTTACCTTCTAGGCGTTCTCCTACTGGAATATTAATGCAGAGGGAAGATATTATATTGGAATGGATATTTTTACCAAATAAACCAAATAAAAAATTAAAAACTTATGTGGAAAAAATCTCTGACTTGATTTACAAAGGAAAATTGAGACTTCGTCAATTAGCAGGCATAGACCCAGCAGAAATTGTCGTACCATTAACTAAGGAGGACATTGAAAAATTATGGACAGAAAGTGAACCTTGGCAAAGAGCTTGCAGTAATTTTTTGGGAGAAATTAACAGCAAATATCCCAAAAGCAATAGAATTGATCTTATAAAGAGAGCTGAATGGATCTTGCCTCGAATTGTACGGCAAAAATCCATATCTGGAGTTCGTACATTTTATACAGATGCCAACAAAGAAGGAAAGGCAGGTTACAAATCAGAAAATTTAAGTAAAGTGGTTCAAAGTCCGTATAATTCAGTGCAAAAATAAGAATTGTATGCTATTCTGTTGGTATTAATGGATTTTTCAGAACCTCTCAACATAGTAACTGACTCTCAGTATGCTGAAAGAGTGGTGTTACATATTGAGACTGCAGAATTTATCCCTGATGCTTCAGAATTAACTTCACTATTTATTCAATTACAAGATACAATCAGGAAAAGGAATCATCCTTTATATATAACTCACATTCGATCCCATACTGGTCTGCCAGGCCCTCTAGCACAAGGCAATGAAGAGATTGATAAATTATTGATAGGAAATGTGCTGGAGGCCTCAGAATTTCATAAAAAACATCACGTTAATAGTAAAGGTTTAAAAAAGGATTTTTCCATAACCTGGCAACAAGCCAAAGAAATAATAAAGAAATGTCCTACTTGTTCCTTCTACAATCAGACGCCATTACCAGCAGGATGTAACCCAAAGGGTACTCAGAGAAATGAAATCTGGCAGATGGACGTGTTTCACTTTGCAGAATTTGGAAAATTGAAATATGTACACCACACTATCGATACTTATTCAGGATTTCAATGGGCAACTGCTTTGAGTTCTGAAAAAGCTGATTCTGTAATCACTCATTTGCTAGAAGTTATGGCCATCATGGGTATACCTGCACAAATCAAAACTGACAATGCTCCATCATATGTCTCTGTTAAAATGAAACAGTTTTTTGCTTATTACAATATAAAGCATATTACAGGCATACCACATAATCCTACAGGTCAAGCAGTTATAGAAAGATCAAACAGAACTCTAAAGGATATGCTAAATAAACAGAAATGGGTAACAAAAACCCCCAGAAATAGACTGCATAATGCTCTTCTAACTTTGAATTTTCTGAATGCCAATGAGAAAGGAACAACAGCTGCAGAGAGACATTGGATAATAGAAAAAACTACAGAATTAAATCAGCCTATATACTTTAAGGATGTGCTGACCTCAGAATGGAAACCAGGGTATGTATTACATTGGGGACGTGGTTTTGCTTTTGTTTCTACAGGAGAAGATAAGCTGTGGGTACCATCAAAATTGATAAAGGTTCGATTTGAACAAGAGAGACCTCTTAATTAGAGGAGGTGATAGTTCATCAACCAGCATGAACATCCAATTTAAACTAACTTGTATCAATAAAACATGCCTTTTCATTTCATCAGATAATAACTTGCCAAAAAGGAACATCCCCAAAATTAGTCTTGGGGAAAGGTTTTTGTTTTTGTCTTTTAGGAGAATGAAGGTTAAGGAATCTGAAGAACACTGGACAAATGAGACAACTCAAGAAAAGGGACAAATCATCTATCCCAAGAAACAGAGTGAAACGGTGTATGGGTATATATTATCTAAAAAAATTTTATGTCTTCCTAAATGTTTGTTTCTGCTTTTCTCTAAAGATTTAACACTCTTGGTTTTCTAATAGTCCCAGTTCAATTAAAATTTAAAGCTGACTTTGGAGTTGGAGAATGGCTCTCTCCTTCTTTAAAATCAAGCATGTTGTTAAAAGGAAAATGCAAACTCCCTGTATCATGCCAGAATAAGAGCCATCTTCTGCTATGGTACAGGACAAAAGCAAAATTAATTAAGGGACTATTCTATTACTAATCTCAACTCTTTGATTCTATTCTGATTCTTTAAACTTTTCTCAAAGTATAAATTTTATATCAAAATTTACAAGATTAATATATATATATATATACATTTTAAACTTTGTTAAGATATGAATGGTCACATAGAGTACTAACTAATTCTAGAAAAAAGGCTAGCTGCATATATATGTTTTTGTGTTCGAGTCTCTTATCAGTTTTCTGCAGGAAATCATGGCCAGGCCTAACATCAACTGAAGTCTCCAGAAAGAAGATGGGGCCCCACAACAACAACAATTCCACGTGGACAATAATAATATCATTAAGCTGACAAACATCATCCATAGATCAGCTTTGAACTACAAGGTGCTCAGAGCAAATTTGAGATGACTAGCTGAGATGATCCAGTCTCAAAGACTACTTGAATAAGGACTTGAGATAAACCCTCAACTTTGGCATTATACACAGACTGGATAATGAAGGATATAGTTACCTCTCCTAGAATTTGACAATTAACCTAAAATTTTTCTTTCAGGATAGAGAAAACTTCGCCCATACCCAGCAGGAAGCAATTTTAAGAATACGACGCCCACATTCCCAAAGAGGTGGTGTGGGGCGGGTGGTTTTTTGGTCTTTTTAATGGGTTTTGGGTCTGGGATAATTTTCAGTATTTAGGGGGGTTGGTTACAAGTTATTGTCAAGGGTTAGGAAAAAGGCTAAGCAAAGGAGATTAGATTTAAGGTTCTTGTTTAAAAAAAAAAAGAGAAAGAAAGAAAAGAAAAAGACAATTACTAGTTTTAAATACTTTACATTGGATTGAATTGTTTTATATTGTACACAAATTTGAAACTGATATTGTTAGAAAATGCTATATGTATATTTCTAATTGTATTTATTCCATCCATTTAACAATGTAATGCAAATTTCTGATCCTTGAATGTTATTATTATCAACTATTAGGATATAAAGAAATGAAAGCTAGTAGTTAGACATTATCATAGAACTTGTAGTCATATTAGATATGTTTTAAAAATTGAGCAGAGATGTTTTAGACAGGTCATCTTCAAACCCTTCAGAGATCTACAGAATATGGCATTTAAAATGTTTTAATAACTTAGAAAATTTTTCTTTTTTGAGACATGTCGGCTCCTGGCAGTACCAATCTACTTTAGAGAAAATATGGGCATTGAAGAAACTGCATATGGAGTCAACTTTCATTCTGGCAAAAGTTAGCCACTGGACAACAAAGTATCCTCGAATCAACAGGACAAATTGGACAGACAGATCACGAAACAAGGGACTACTGATTCTTGCCAAAACAAGTGTGGTTATGGCTTTATCAAAAGGCATCTTCTGAGGCCAGGACAATATGGCCCCATCCCTGAAGTGGCCTTCGCATCCGGAAAAGGTACGGTGCCCTTTTCTTCGAAGGCAGCTTAACAGGCAGAGGGCCGATGGATTCTGTTGTACAATGGAACAGCAGCTGAAAGCTCATGCCTCTCAAAAGTAGACTGGCATTTAATAGAGGGATGTGGAGAAGAAGGGGATGCTGAGATGAAGCCATATATACACAGCCAAGAAGAATGGACAGCTGAATTAAAAAACTGTCAACAATTTCCAGAATTTAAAATCCTGAATCATGACAGGACACTAGTGGAATTCAGGTGTTTCTGGTACGTGGACTGCTCTCACCCAATGTGAGGTTGAACTGTTGACCTTGTGTACATCCTACTTCACAAATGAGTCTGTCAGATACACTAAGCCTATAGGCTGAAGATGATGCCCCAACACTGCGGAGAAACCTCAGGTGACTGCCCAGGCAGCTGGCTGTTTCTGTCAACTCACAAAATTTTTTGGAAGTTGCTTGCATGCACTTCCTGTTTTTATTTTTGTTAGCTAATATTATTTCCTTCTTGGGTCTCTGAGGGAGTTGAAGATTAGTTAGTTATGGTTGAAGATTAGTTAGTTATAGTTGAACATTAATTAGGATAGAAAGTACATTAGATACATCTTGGAATTACCAAAATAGGATAGATAATGGAATTATTTTCTCTGATTTGTCAAATACCTGTTTAGGTATTTATTACTTGTATATATTGTATATAGTTATTGTACTTTTGTATATAGTTTTTCTTTTGTTAGTTATAACCTTTTGCTTTCTTTTTCTTTTTATTAAAATAGAAAAGGGGAAATGTGGTGATAATCTAATTGTACTGAATTATTATTTTGATTGTATGTTAATAAATAAAGTTGTCTGGTAGTCAGAGCTATTAGAGCCATAGCAAGAGTGTGGCGGTGGTGGCACACGCCTTTAATCCCATAGATATCTGTGTGTTCAGGGTCAGAGCTATTAGAGCCATAGCAAGAGTGTGGCAGTGGCGGCACACGCCTTTAATCCCATAAGATCTCTGTGTGTTCAGGGATACAGCCAGCATTGGAGACATATGCCTTTAAGACCTAGGGGGCTGTACATTCAGACAGTGACGAGGCAGTCATGTGTTTGGGTTTACAACCAATGAGAAGGCAGAACAACATACTTTAAAAATACGAACCGACAGGAAGTAGGTCTCTTTTCGCGAAGCTGGGACAGCAGGAAGAAGGGTGAGATTTTAACTCTGAGCTCTGACTTCTCGGCTTTCTCTTTTACATTGTTTCTGTGTTTCTTATTTAATAAGACGGTTGGTTACATCAACACTTGTTCCCAAATGTTTTTTTTAATTATTTTAATTTAATTTAATTTTATAAGTGGTAAGGACTGCTGAGGACTCACATCAGCTGAGCTATCTGAGAAGAGGAGACTGTTCATCCTGTCAAGCCACCTTCAAATCTTGCAGAAAGCTCTAGTGTGCTGGCTGTCATGAGTTGTTACCCATGAAAGGGTGGGCTTTAGGTGGTACAGTTGCCTTTGAGTCACCCCTGCTCATGTAAGTGACCTAATAAACTCACTGGTTCACCAAATTGGACTTTGGTGGTATTGTTACTTTGGTCTGTTGCTGACTTCCTGTCTGGGGTGAGTAGACATTTGTTCATGTCTTCTCATGAAAAGTGTCACACAACACTAGGTCACCTTATGGAAGGTGCTTCTCACTCCGGAGGAGAGTCTTAGATAATGCTCCTGGAAATGTCTTCCCAGACATCAAGATGTATGTTCCCTAGTTGACTCCAGATTGAATCAAGTTGATAATCAAGATTATCCATTACAGCTCCATCCTTTGTCAACTTGAAACCCATCCCTGTTCTTATGTCATGCTTAATTTCCAAAAGAAGACAATTAAGGCCACAATTTCACCTACCATGATATCTATCCTGTGCATAACTTGAATGCACACCTCTTCCCTGAAAATAAGTTCCCTGAGTGATGTTTAGACTTGTAATACTGCATAATTTAAATATAATAATATATTTAATAGCATTTAACTGCTGATATGATTTCAATTATTATTATATTACATGACAAAGAAATAGAGAAACTAAAACACTCATATTGACCAATGTTGAGTAAAAATGACTGATGGTCTCCTCACTAGGTATGAGAACATAGGTTGAGACCAGATGAACCCATAACTTTGATTCCTAAAGGCAGCATTGGAGAAAGCTTGAAGTCCTGCCCAATGAATACAGTGTGAAGCACAAGACTGAAGAGTTTAGGGAACCAATAGGTCATGCACAGGGGATGTTTCTAGGATGATACTTTGCTCTCAATAAGTTTGTTGATGTTTATTCCCATCCGTTCTTTAGTTTTCCTATCTCTTCTTGTCTCATGATTTTGATTTCTCTTTCCATGTCTCACTCTCTTTTATCCTTTACTCCATTGCAATATCTTATTTAAATTTATTTTCTATGGTTTGGATGCAGTTCTATATCCTACTGATTTTTGTGCTGATCCTGAGTGAGGAAGCCTTTAAGAGAAGAGATCTTGTGAAAGGTCTAGTTGAAGGAGCTCCTCTCTAGAGAATGGATCAGACCTGGTAGGCAAATGTGAGTTCTCTCGAAACAATCCCTTTGGCATGTGTCAGGGCCCCTTGCCTGTTTTTCCTCCATGCTGTGATGTGGCTAAGGGCCACTTGCCTAGGATGCTGATGTCCTGCAGTTTGAACCTTCCAGCCATCAGACCGAGTCTAGCAAACCTCTTTCCTTTATCACCTAGCCTCTAATAATTTGTAAGAGCAAAACAAAATTCACCACAACATGGCTCATGATGAATCTTGCACTTTTGATTTTCTGCTATCTATGATCTTTCTCAGACTGTTCCCAAAGGGTTGACCCAGGTTTTGGTGAAAGAATCTACCTGGACTAGTTGATAAAATGGTACAACTTGGAGCTTTTTTTTTTTTTTTTCTTTTGCTCCATGTTCTTGTAATTGTAGCATTACACAATTCATGGTGTCTCTTTGGGTGATGTAACTTAACTATCCTTTGCTTCCTAATTTGAAAAACATATAATTTTATGTATAATAATGGGTTGCTCTGTAGATGAAATAAGTTAAAATCTTGTAAAGTGAATCATAAGCAATTTTGTAAATCCTAGTATTATTGGAACTATTATTATAGGATGGACATGAATTCAGACAGTGAGACCCACCATGGAGCTAGAACTTAGGCAATGGGGGGTATAATTATACTGTTACTCACTGGATAAAGCTGGTGTTTCCTGGGGCTTATGGTACAATTTGCACTGTACATGGGGTGTCTTTGTGGAGTAGTAGGTGAAAAGTAAGGTGTGGGTGTTCATGATTGTATAGTGAGGTGAAAGAATAATGCAGCCCCCTTCGTCCCTTTGAATGGTCCTTCCACGTGTGACATGAGACATGTTTATACAACTTAATAACAGTAATAAAGACCGATATTGAATGCTTACTAGGCGGGAGCTGGCCATTACCAGCCTTTCACACATGTTACTCTCTCAAACTCTATATTAGTCTGATACCAGTTGTTATCTATTTTCACCTCCATCTGAGGCTGAGATTGTGAAGTGGCACTAGGTTCCAGGGATCACTAAGCAGTGAAGCTTTTGTTGGAATCTGGCATTCTACCCTCAGACTACAAATAACTTTAAATTCCAAGTCACACTTGTGCTTTCAATTCCTGCAAATGTCTGTTTTTGACCCTGAAACCTTATTAAGAAAGCAACTAGGAGCCGGGCGGTGGTGGCGCATGCCTTTAATCCCAGCACTCGGGAGGCAGAGCCAGGTGGATCTTTGTGAGTTCGAGGCCAGCCTGGGCTACCAAGCGAGTTCCAGGAAAGGCACAAAGCTACACAGAGAAACCCTGTCTCGAAAAACCAAAAAAAAAAAAAAAAAAAAGAAAGAAAGAAAGAAAGAAAGCAACTAGGAAGAGGAATTTTGCTTCCTTTTCCTTTGAGGAGGAGGGCTTAAGCCGTGAAGCTGAACAGAGGTAGAAACCACCCGTGAGGACACTCCTAATCCTGAGTGTTCATAATTTTTTGAGTGAGGAAACTGATAAATTTGAAGAAACCAGTATCCATGGGAATAATATACAGAAGTATGCAATGAAGCCACTGTCTCCCAGTGTCTATTCAGTAGGAGCAGGAAGGCTATCTAATAAAGACAGGGAGATCAGACTTCCACCTTTCATAGTTTCAAATGCCCTCAATGCAAACTTGTTAAGCACTTGCAGAGGTCTAGGTGTTGTGGTTTGGCATCTTTGTCGTCCAGATCTTACAGCTTCATGGAGGTGAGATGTTGGAGAAAGACTAAGCACACTGATGACAGATTTTATAGAAATTCATAAAAGTGTAAAGGTGTTGTGTGGAGAAATAATTCAGGCAGGGAGAAGTCTGGTTAGTATAAAATGAATGAGCCAATCATGCAGAGGATATGAGAAGGTGCAGGTGGGTTAGAAAACATGAATACAGAGGGACCAGTTTCTAGCTGAGAACAAAGAAGGCGGTTTTGAAGGGAAAGAAGAGAGGAGCTGAGTAAACATCCTTCCTATATTGAACTAGAGTGCAGAGCTAGGATTTCTCTCTCTCAGAACTTCTAAGACTCAGTAGGTATGGGATCACGGCAGAAACCCTGAAACACAAGCTCTATCATATTACCAAGCAGCAGTACTGATTAAGTCAAAGGTGAACACATGAAGTTAGAAGATGCCCTATTTCTCCAGCAATGATTTCTAATTCTATTTGGCCCTGACAGCAACAACTTTCCCTTTTCATGTCTCATTTTGGTCACTGCACTGTTCCTTGTGAGAAGGGTTCATACACATGCAAGGGGGTGGTTAGAAATACAATACTAGCCTTAGATCTGCAGGAGGGAACGTAGACACATTTCATGCTCAAACACAAGAATGGAAATGACATTAAAGCCTAACTTTTCCTTCATTAAATGTTCTTCATTTTGCCATGCTCTTTTGTCCGTGTGGGTTTATGCTTAACTGTTTTCTACACAAAACTCAGGGCTTTGCTCCCATCCATCACGATTCCTGAAGATGGGACTGTTGCTGAGCAAGGCCTACACTTGTATGCTCTGGTGTGGTTTTGGAGATGCGTCTTCAGAGTCATCTGCTGTGGGACATGTTAAAGGAGCTTGGTTGATGATGAGACAATCATCCTAATTACCTCAGCCTGCAGAAGTAATTATCTTAGTCCACAGAGCCGTTTTACCTTTGCCCTCACTGGAAGGACCCAGCAGATGGTAGGTTCCGGGACGGTCCAGAGTGACTGTTTTTGGAGCCTCAAGTTTGTTGAAAGCAGAGTCACTTTTAGTGTGTTGGTTTCAGTACGTAGTAGCTGGCGGCCTTCAGGGTTCATGTGGAGCAGTGGTAGGAGAAGGCGTTACGTCTGAGGGGCGGTGCTCCCCTCTCTAGTTGCCGACTGCGCAGGCTCACTTGACTGTTTGATGTTTTCCTGCTGACAGTTCCACCCATTTGTCCTCAGAGGAAAGAGTATTTACCTAGAGCGTGGCACTCCAGCCTCCTCGGTCCCCTTGTCACCCCTGGGATCTGTGTTCACCTCTTCGTCTTCCAGAGGTCCCTTCCTTTGGTCATTGTTGGATCTGATTGTTCCGTGAGACACAGAGAAAGACCCTGTGCAAAATGCAAGGCCCAGGCCTCTGGACACCATGGTGCTTTTGTGCCTTTATTAGCATTCCAGCAACATTTTAGAACATCACCAAGAAGACAAAACAAAAAGCCAAGTGTATATGTTGACAGTCCTTTGAACCTGACTGGTGTCTGGCTCAGACTTTAAGCACATAAACAGATAAAACAAACCAGCCTGCTTTTTAGGCAGGAGTTAGTTCGGTAAATTGTCAAATAAATAAAGTCAAATAGCTTTAATAATCTCCTGGAATAAATTGATTTTCTTCCCCTGTAGCAAGTGACTGTGTATATAGCTGCCTAAATATGGAATAGCCACGTGATAGGCACTGGCTGCAGGCATCACCATTATTGTCCTCCTTAAACTCCTTTGTTGAACTGACATATGAAAAAGAAAATGTAATAGAAGCCTCAAAGCTAGTCTAATGAGGGTGACCTAGTTGGAAAAAAATGCTAAAGTATCTCTAGTGTAAAACCTTTTTAATTCTCACCAATGATAAGACGAATCATTTGGAGTTCTGAGCACTTGAGCACTTTCAATTAGAGAGAGAGAGAGAGAGAGAGAGAGAGAGAGAGAGACTCTGATTTAAAAAAATCAGACCTGCTGACTAGCAGAGTGTGCTTTAGCTTTTTATTTTGATAAGTGGTTTTAAGTATTTATTATAATAATCCAGTCTGTAGACTAATGGGCTGCAGTGTGTCTTTTAACTGTGATAAAGTCTTTGGGAAATGAGACCTCGTAATAAGCATTTGCCATTAAATCTTGGTTGGGAGGTAAAATGAAACCACGTTCTGATCGAAATGATCATGTTTTCTGATTAATGAAGTGAAAAATAGATCATCTTACTATATAGAAATTACAATGCCCACACACAATACCATGCACAAAGACATTAACTGCGGTTAATGGCTCTGATATCTATCCTGAAACATCACATTTAACTTTTTTTCCCCCTTGCCTGACCAAGTTCTTGGATTTTTCTCTCATTATGGAAGAATAGTTTCCTACATTTTATGTCTAGGTTGCCTAGCATCAGAACTGGAGTTTGGTTTTCAGTTTGGTTTCTCAGAGCTGCCTTGTTTGGTGAACTTGGAGAATCGCCTGCTATTTACTTCCCTGTGGTTCTTTCTTCCCAGCTCACAGCTGGCTGTATGTTGTGTTTATTGTGACAACATACTAACATGTTCACGGTTTTGTCCCAGTAATTTTATTTTACTTTGTTTTAATTTGTGTGCATGTGTGTGTGTGTGTGTGTGCGTGCATGTGCATGTCCATACACACACATGCAGAATGTAGAGGAGGTCATAGGGTGTCCTGCTGTCCCTGTCTGTACAATTCCCTTGAAATGAGAGCTCTCACTAAGCATAAAGCTCACTGTTTGGCTAGGCTGCCTCAAGAGCAAGCTCCCAGGCTCATCCTTTTCCCTTGGCTATGCTTGGCTTTTACATGGGTAGTAGGGATCTAAATTCAGGTCCCCATGCTTGCACAGAAAGCCATCTAAGTTGTCTTTGCCGCTTCCCCTCCCTCCCCCAGTAGTGTTGCTTCATCCAGTGTTATTTCATCTGTCACCTTGGCATTGACACCACAGTTTGTGGATGACAGGTGCTGAAGAACTCCTTGGTGGATGGCAACAATCTGCTAATGACTTACTTAATTTGTAGACACCAGCAAAACAAACAGAAGCAGATCTCTTGGCCTTCGTGTGTCTGCTTGGACTGTGGGAGAGCCTTTGTAATTGATGTTATTCGTTTCTTGTCTAGAACGATAAAACAGTTAAGTATCTCTCCTCTCTGAAGCTCACCTTCAAGGGTGCGTGCGAGGCCATTTTGGATGCAGAAAGCTCTTCAATGACATTTTGCAATTCATCTGGGCTATGAAGGTCCTTACCAGATTTTTTTTTTTTTTTTTTTTTGAGTCTTCATAAATTCCCATGGGCTCTGCAAGGTCTGGAGGCTGGTTTTATTAAGGGACTCTTGTTGAGAGCTTCCCAGAATAGTGATATTGTCATTAGGCACAGCTCAGGCTTTGAATATAAACTGTCTCCTTGGCTTCTGTCCCTCTGTGTCCTGTATACTCGTCTTGATTTGGTGGGTCTCTGCAACAACTGTTCGTGACTCTGTCTGCTTGCTTAACTCTCTTTTTATTTTTGTAGCATTCCATCTTTGCAGTTAGTTACCTGTGATGTTTTGAGTCTTCTAGGGTGAGGCTCCTGTCTATGCACACACTCACAGAGCTATTCTTTGTGGTGTCTTATCAAACATGGCCAATGTTTCCCTTGCCTCATGCCTGACTCCTACCTTGTCTTATATCTATTCTAGATTTCAAGGAAATTTTATCCAAGAGACCGCCTTTGCTGCTGATATGGCTTTATTTTTATTATCATTATTGTTCCAGTGAGAGTCATTTCATCTGTCACCTTTGGCATCGACAGTACAGCTGGTGGATGAAAATATTCTTGTATTAAGGGTTCAAGGACTCCTAAGTGATTTTTTAATAATCTGATAATGACATATTTAATATTTAGAGGCAAATGAAGTCAGTTTCCCTCCCTAGATCGATATTATAGCCCCAGCCAGTGCATAGGATCATACTGTGCACAAACACAAGTGATCCTCTGTTGTCTCATGACTCAGAGAGTGTAGCCCAGGCCTTTCCTCTTCTCCACTTGTGCCTCTGAGCCTTCTGGACTGTGGACTTTTGAGTTCATAATCCCAACCAAACTTTATTGTAAAACTCCTGAGGTAGTGTTAAGAAAGCCATTTATTCTTTAAGACTCATATCTATGACACTCACCTATGGTTAGTTAATGCTGTGGGTTGGCAGAGTTTGAAGTTCTGCTTCATGCCTTGAGTGTTCCCTCTCCAACAAGTTCCCTGGTCTTGTGATTTGATCTTTTTTTTCCCCTCCCTGTTATATAGACAGTTGTACCTTTGACGGTTTCCACTCACTCTTGGGATTCACAATCTGCCTTTAAAATCTGACTAACTAGAAACTAAGTGCTATCTCTGACCATGAAACAGAGCTGTAGAAATTCTGACCATGGCCACATTAGAACAGGACTCATCATTTGAACTGCCCAATATATATTCTATATAAATATCCACATGAATATATATGTGTATGTATACACATATCTGAACAGAGTGACATTTAAAAAGAACTAGAAGAAAAGCAAATACATTTGGTGGCCAATGAAATCAGGACTTCAACTGCTCCTCATTGCATATTTGCTGACATCTGACTTTCCTTTCTAGAGAACTGTGTAAATCCCAAGACAGGAAAGAAGTATGAATGATTATTCTTCTTATGATTTATACAAGTGAAAACTCCTAGAACTGTGCTCTTACCAGTCTCCCACGCAAATGGTCCCTTGTGACCAATCTAGAATATGTATTTAGTAGCAGCTGCTGGAGGACATTGGCTTTTTTAGTTCAATGGACAAGAATCTCCTCACACTTAACCATTTACATCTTGTGCCCTGAGAGCAGCATCAGATCTGCCTTGAAATCTGGGAAAGGTTCATTTCAATTTCAACAATAAGATATTTCAAATTTCTTTACAGTTTCTTTTAGGAGCTTTGTAGGAGGTTTCAATATGCTGTCTGGGTTAGTGGGAATGGATATGGATACAGATTTATGCATTATAATGTAGATATTCTTTTATTGCACGTTCATATTGGTAGTATAGAATTACCTTGCCTTTACAATTATGTTCTTAATAAAAGTGTTTTTAGCAGCCCTTTGCATTGTTTTTGGTAGGAAGTTTCTAATTGTTATAGGGCTTCATTTTCCAAATAAAAACAAAGAGAAACAAATACTTTAATGGATTTTCTTATCATTAGATGATGTCATTCTTTCCACCAATACCCACCGACTGGAAACTTGTCTATCTCATTCAATGACATTTCCTCATGTCAGTGTTCTGTTACACGACAGTGTGCAGAGAAGCTAATAGATAATTTATTTTTTGTTTACAAAATAATTCAGTTGGCCAGCGTAAAACTGTGCTATGGCTGAGGTGATTAGCAGGCAGGATGGATAAAGCTTAGAACTTTATTCAACGCCTAGATCAAGGTCACATTCTGAGAGCCGGTTTAAGTGTGCATGCAAATGACAGCCATTGCCTGTCTTTCACTTTCACACAGAAAAAGGCTTTGTTAAATATGCTAATCAGACAGCTGGGAAGGTAACATTTCCCTGCAAGTAATATTGAAATCTTTTAAAGGTTTGTTAAGGAAAGAGTCCACTCTCACTCAATTAAATGGTGTTTATCTGCAACAAAGTGAAACAATCTTAACACTGAATGCAAAGAAACCAGGCAAAATTTTATTTTTATTAATAGTAATGAAGGCTCCACTTATTGAATAGCTTAGTTTAACCCAGAAATAGCTTTGAGGTTTCAACAACAAAATAAAAAAAAAGACTTACAAATTATGTTTTTGGCAATATATTTTGAATTGAAATTCAAATATTGAAACAGTGTCTTAGTAGCAATGGGTTGTGAAGTCAGGGGAGAAGAGGCGGGGATTTTAGCAGTGTGGTTCTTTAGGCACAATGAGGAGTCTCTTCCTTAGTCAACACAAGGGCAGCTGTCCTCAGGTCACCTTGATGACATTGTACCCAATTTGCAGTTGCTCTATGTTTGAAAAATAAAAACCAGTCAAATATTCAAACTGATGTCATGTCATTAGTGACAGAGGGGAAATCTCTGACAGGAAACTGGGTGGGCTTTGATTGTTCACAAAGCTGACAAGATGTTTTCTGTTTGTACTGCTTATGTGAGCACTCTCTTAGAAACTTTAATCGATCGAATTGTATTTAAGGTAATGGGGGGGTATACATTCCTGTTTATTCTTTATTAAAAATGTAAAGACTTCTCAAAGTTGTTTACTCTGTATTTACATACCGAATAAAGTGAATTCAATCTTTGCACAACACCTCATACCTCCCCCAAACAACTCAGAACTAAAGGTGAACAGAGTGAAGTCTCAAATATCTCACAGGTTACATAGCGTTTTAAGGACCCAAAGAGGTGACGGTACAAGAGACGTGTGTTGGGTACTCATTGTTGGGACAGCACCAGACTGCTAAAACCTGTGGACAAAGATGTTTTACTCTCCCATTTTATGTTTGCACACACTAGCAGAGTACATTTCTTTCTTTTTTTTTTAAAAAAAATTTATTTATTTTATTTTTTAACATAATTTCCCATTGATTCTTAGGGAATTTCACATCATGTACCCCAATCCCACTCATTTCCAAGTCTTTCCATGTCCACTCCCACCCCTGTAACCTTGCCCCAAAAAGAAAATAAAAAATAAAATTAAAAGTAAAAACCAACAGACCATCTCATTGAACCCTCTGGGCATGATCTGCTCCTCTGTCAACTGCAGCCTTCTCTTGGGCCCATCGTACCTGTCTCTAGTTCTGCCTTGCATGTACCACTTTGCTCCTTGGTCTTTCCCACCTCTCCATCACATATTCATTTGTCATAGTGGCATTGGAAGCTGCGAGGTGTCCCACAGTCGACCCTTTTGCCCAAACAGCTGTACTTGCAAATGCTTATTGCAATGAGTCGTTGATCTGGTTCAAGGCCTCTGACTTCCGCTACACCATCAATAGTGGACTCTCACTATATTGGCTGTTTTTGTGTGTCAACTTGACACAAGCTAGAGTCATCAGAGAGGAAGGAGCCTCAGTTGAGGAAATGCTTCCATGAGATCCAGCTGTAAGGCATTTTCTCAGTTAGTGATCAGTGTGGGAGGGTGTAGCACGAATCTTAATTGGTCTTAACAATAATAACCCGGAGCCGGATATTGGGGTAAATGCGGAAAGATCAGAGAGACAAAGAAACAAGCTACAGCCACCTCTGACCTCCAGGACATCTCAGCCAAAAGGAGCCCTATCTCCTCTCTGCACCCTGCCTTATCATTTCCTCTCTCCATTCAGCCATATCACTTCCTGTTTTCTCCTCTGAAGTGCTGGGATTAGAGGTTTGTGCCACCACTACCTGGCCTCTAATGGCTAGGTCCACACTCTGATCTCCAGGCAATCTTTATTTGTGAGAGTACAAACAAAATATCACTACAGGATGGCCCAGCCCTTGGTGGGTGGTGCCATCCCTGGGTGGTGGTTCTGGTTTCTATAAGAAAGCAGGCTGAGCAAACCATGGGAAGCAAGCCAATAAGCAGCTCCCTTTCATGGACTCTGCATCAGCTCCTGCTTCCAGGATACTGCCCTGTTTGAGTTCCTGTCCTGACTTTCTTCAGTTCTGAACAACAATGTGGAAGTATAAGCTGAATAAACCTTTCCCTCCCCAACTTGCTTAATGGTCATGGTATTTTGTTGCAGCAATAGAAACCCTAACTAAGATACTCACCCAAACTCCGCTCAGATATCCTATTCTTGCCTAGAGTCCTGTAGATCCTATGGCCGTGGTTCTGCAGGACTTGTCCCTTCATGTACTCCAGAAGCTCGTAGATGGGGTAGATGTTGGGGTGGGCCAACTCAAAGGTCTGGATCTAGGCCTGGGTAGTTGCTAAGTTGGTCAGCCTGGACCTCCAGCTGAGACACTGTCACACCTACTCATGAGAGTACATGTTAAAAGAATGTGTGCATATTATAAGCTTTATGAATTATGGAGTTCCAGGAGGTGTCTAAGGGCAGAGGAGGAGACATCTTAGAGTATCTCAGATGGTCACTGAATACTCACTCAAAAATGGAGACAACAGCATCTCCTTCACAGAGTGTCGTGACAAACACATATAAAGGCTTACAAAGGATAATTATTATCATTCCATCAACAAAATAGTATCTGCCATAATTTGAAGTTCCTGGTCCTGGGCAGATACTTTTTGTCATGGAAGAACTCTGACTCTGATGAAAACATTTAGGCTACTTTTATCACCATGGGTATATTGTTTTTATATTCATACTTTTAATTTAAAACAAGTGAAATTTAAGCATTCGTCTGGGCCCCTAGAAGTTTCATGACCTCTAGGCCCCACATAGAGTCCCTAATGGGTAACTGGGCCCTGGGATCTTGAGTGAGATTTGGAGTAAGGGTGTAGAAGAGAGAGGTAGATCAACAAGATCGGTGCTCCAGCCTGGCAACATGCTCCTTGGTGCAACCGTGGTATGAATGTTATAGGGGTAACTGACCACTTGCTTGTAGCTAGAGTTTTCCTGCCTTGCCCACAGTCAGGACAAATCTTTGTCACCCACCAGTCCCACAGCCGCTCAGACCCAACCAAGTAAACAAAGAGACTTATATTGCTTACAAACTGTATGGCCGTGGCAGGCTTCTTGCTAACTGTTCTTATAGCTTAAATTAATCCATTTCCATACATCTATACCTTGCCACATGGCTGGTGGCTTACCGGCATCTTCACATGCTGCTGGTCATGGCTGTGGCTGGCAGTGTCTCTCCGTCTCAGCCTTCCGCTTCCCAGAATTCTCCTCTCTCCTTGTCCCACCTACTTCCTGCCTGGCCACTGGCCAATCAGTGTTTTATTTATTGACCAATCAGAGCAATTTGACATACAGACCGTCCCACAGCACTTGCTTACTGGGGTGAAGCCCTTTTCCACTGGGGAGACTCACGCCTGCTACTGCACACTGGGTGAGGAACCTGTACCTGGGGAGAATCAGGCCCTATGGGGAGAATCTACTATTATTTTGCTAAATCGCCTTCTAAATACTTTCCTTAATAACCATAGATCTGTGCCGGTCTCAACCCTCATCAGACATGCTCCTTATTGTAGTGGATGACGGTGAGTGCAGAGACACGTAATTGGTCAAAGTACAGAGAATAAGTGGCTGTGTAGCTCTCAGTTCTAAATCAGACATCTATGTTACACCTCCTCCCCCTGCGAGGCTCAGGGATCATAGAGGAAAATGAGGCAGGAAGATTGTAAGGGACAGAGGTTGAGAAGGACTGCTGTAAAACAGTGTTTTCCAGACACGACAGGGCTGTCATACACATGAACTCACAGTGCTGTTACTGCCCTGATGAGGCCTGCACACTAGAAAGCTTTTAAAATTTTCAGCATGGATGGGAGAAGAGCTCATGTGTCCTCACATCTAGATGAGGAATTATTTTTTTCCTTTTTTTTTAATTAAGAATTTTTAAAATTCATTTTACATACCAATCAAAGATTTCCCTCTTCCCTCCTCCTGCCCCTCCAACCTCCCCCTCCCAACCCATCCCCCATTCCCTCCTATTAAAAGGTAAGGCCTCCCATGAGGAGGTACACTTAATAGAGGCAAGTCCCAGCCCCTCCTCCTGCCTCAAGGCTGTGTGAGGTGTCCCATCATAAGTAGTGGGCTCCAAAAACTCACTCATGCACCACGATGGATTCTGATCCTACTGCCAGGGGAACCCCTTAAGTGGATCAAGCTACACAACTGTCTTGCTATGTAGAGGGCCTAACTCGGTCCCATGCAGGCTCCACAACTGTTGTAGATGAGGAATTATTGTCAGTTTATGGCTGCTTAAGGAGGGATGGCCACATTTTTTCAGGGATATGGTCCCTCCATGCTTTAGTAGTTGGTCCTATAGCCATGTACATACCAGTATCACCAACTGGATGGACTGACTCAGTGGGCTAAAATAAAAGGGCATGAAGTTGGGAGGAAGGAATGATGGATGGTCTGGAAGGAGTTGGAAGGAAGTTAGTTCAAAATATATGGTGTACATGTACAAAACTCAAAGAATAAATACATTTTAAAAGGAAGATAGTAGTTTTGTTCTATGCAAATGCTTAGAATCCAGCTCTAGGTTCAGTTCTACCATCCTGCCGCTTGCCAGCTTTGTGACTTGGGGTTTAATTTCCTCATGTATAAGACTGGGTAAGATATTCATATATGCTCAGAATGGTTTATCCGATTAGAATGAGATTGATATCTAAAGAACTTAGTTACAGGCATGCGGTGGACTTTCAAAGACAGTAAGCTGTAACATTCTCAGATTTATGGACATCGTCTCCCCCCAATCTGCTCTCCTGCACATCTCCTGGAGTTAACTTTCAGTCTTCTGTGAATTCAGAGGCATGGCCAGGTTTCCCATGCTTTAGCAATGATTTTGGAATTCTTTTAAGCTGTTATTATCAAGGTTTTGAAGGTTGATTTTGATGGTTCAAAGAGGCTGGTGGCTTTGATTTCTGAGCTCAAAGTGTTTAAACATCTTTCTGGGGGTTCTCCACCCCTTCATCTTTGCATATCATCTATCACTCACAGAATTCTGCCCTGAGATTATATCTGGAGGATGCTTGATCAATGTTGGCTGATTTGAAGAGAGCTGGGTAAAAGAACTTTTAAAAAATATAGAAAGAAATAATGTTAGGCAGTTTTGGTGACTCAGTCCTGCAATCCCAGCACCAGGGAGGCTAGAACATGAGAATCACCGTGAGTTTGAAGCCAGCCTGGGTTACAAAATGAATTTTAGGCCTGTCTGAGGTAATGACCTTGTTTCAAAAAACTAAAAAGTAGTGGTGTGAAGAGGTGGCTTAGTAGCTAAGAGAAATTGCATTTCTCCAGAAGACCCAGGCACAGTTCCCAGCACCGACATTGCATCTTACAACCACTTGTAACTCCTGTTCTCATATTTCTAACATCCTTTTCTGGCTTCTGTGGATACTAAGCATGCACATGGCAGTGCACATACATACATGCAGACAAGCACTCACACACATACAATAAAAATAAATAATTTAAAAAGTAAAACACAAAAGGCAACAAAGAGAATACAAGTTTGTCTCCCAAAATTTAATGTCAAAATGTAGGGTAACATTCTTGATCACTCTAGGGAGACCCTATCCAGAAACAATATTTTGGTCTTAGGGTCTCATTGCTAGGGTAGTCTTCAACTTGCTATATAGCCAATGATAACCTTGAAATTTGGACCTTATTGCCTCTTCCGTTTATGTGCTGGAATTACATTCATGTAGCTCACGCCAGTTTATGGAGTTCTGGTGGTCAGATCCAAGGGTTACACATTCTAGACAAATACTTTATCAACCGAGTGTTAACAAACTGCCTACAGTTTGGCATTTTGTATTAAAATACAATTGAAACAGAACAGAACAAAGGAAGTGGAATATTCACAGATCCTGGTTTTGAGGTAGAGGCTCCCCTGTCAACAGGTAGAAATACAGAAATTGTGCCACTGAGTTCAAGGCTATTCCAGACTTTCTCTACATTCAGGTTTGATATATCTGACCTGATGTTGAGGTCTTTGATAAATTTGCATTTGAGTTTGTACAGGGTGATAAGTATGGATCTATTTGATTCTTCTATATGCAGCCATCCAGTTTGACAAGCATCTGTTTTTAAAGATGTTTTCTTTTTTTTTTTCCAGTGTGCATTTTTGGCTTCTTTATTTAAAGACAGTTGTGTCCATGGATGTGTGGATTTATGTTTGCATCTTCAACTTTATTCCATTAATCAGCATATCTACTTTTGGGTCAATACCATCCTGTTTCTAGTACTATAGCTCTGTAGTACAATTTCAGATCAGAAATGCTGATACCTTCAACAGTGACTTTCATCATTCAGGAATGTTTTAGTTATTGTAGATTCTGTGTTTCCATATGAAGCTGAAAATTATCCTTTCAAGTTCTGTGAAGAACTGGGTTGGAATTTTGATTGTAGATTACTTTTGGTAGGATGGCTATTTTTATGATGTTAAACTTACCAATCCATGAGCATGGGAGATCTTTCTATATTCTGATATCTTCTTCAATTTCTTTCTTCATATATTGAAGCTGGATTTGTAGATAGATATTACTTAAATTTGGGTTTATCATAGAATTTCTTTCTCTTCCATCGATTGTGATGGAGAATTTTGCTGGGTATAGTATTCTGGGCTGGCATCTGTGGTCTCAGAGTCTGTAGCACATCTTTTCAGGCCCTTCTGGCTTTGAGAGTCTCCACTGAGAAGTAGGTGTTACTCTAATAGGTCTGCCTCTATATGCTACTTGGCCTTTCCCCCTAGAAGTGCTTAGATTTTTTTCTGTACATTTAGGGTTTGATTATTATGTGCTAAAGGGTATTTCTTTTCTGGTCCAGTCTATTTACTGTTCTGTATGCTTTTTATACCTTGATAGGCATCTACCTCTTTAGGTTAGGGAAATTGTCTTCTATGGTTTTGTTGAAGATATTTTCTGTGCCTTTGACCTGAGTATCCTCCTTCCCTTATTTATATTATTGTTAGGTTTGGTCTTTTCATACTGTCCCAGATTATTTTCTGGATATTTTCTGCCTGGAGGTTTTTTTTTTTTTTTTTAATTTAACATTTTCTTTGACCAAGATATCCATTTCTTCTATTATGTCTTCAATGCCTGAGACTTTCTCTTTCCTCTGAGGTTCCTAAATTTTTCATTTTCAGATTTCCCTAGTTTGGATTTTCTTTATTGATATTTCTTCTTTCAGGTTTGGAACTTTTAAAAATTCATTTCCTTCCACTCTGTGTTTTCATAGATTTCTTTGATTATTCATTTCTTCTTTAAGGTCCTCTAACATATTCACAAAGGCTATTACGAGGTTCTTGTCTTGTGCTTCAGTCCTGTTACAATTCTCAGGCCCAATGTAGAAGGGTTGTTTGGCTCTAGTGGAGACATGTTTTCCTGGTTGTTATTGATTGTGCTTTTATATTGGCATCTAGGCATCTGGGTTTGGAATGACTGTAATTCTAGTGCTGATATCTGGTCTTGTCTTTGTTGTCTGGATGTTTTGTTCTTTAGTTTCTGTCACTCTCTCTTGTTCTTAGGAGAGTATGGTGGCTGTGTGTTGCCCCGTAGGAAATGCTTCTGGGATACTGCTAGTGTGGGAGTTCTGGATACAATGTGTTTCTAGGTATTGGCAGCTGATACTCAGGAAGGAGGGTGGCCTGGAGGGTGGCTGATGAGCTGGGTGACTAGAGGGAGGACAACAGAGAGTTCACCAGTCTCTGCTTAGTTCCTGGAGGCAGAGAGAGGAGAGGCCACAGAAGGTAGTCTGCTACATAGGTGGGGATCATCCTGGGGGATTGCCTTTCAAGGAGAGGGAAAGTGAAGGTCTGAAGCTGATTGGATTTGGAGGAAACTGAAGAAGTGACGGCCTGAAGTTATTCTATCTGCTTTCTGGGCTGTCATTGCCTGTGGGTTCCCAGAAAATGACCATTTTTATCTTTAGAACATAAAACAAACCCCAGTATATGGCAATAACTCAGTAAATGTTGGAGTAGAAGGGTAAATGAACAGAGTGAGTTTTGGGGGAAGCAGAGGACACTAAGCAGAAGGCCTCCTGATGTTAACATAATGTTGATATAATTCTTCACTCTAATCAGTTTCAAAATAACAATTTCCATTTAGGGCAAAATAGGAAAATAAAAGATTGCAAGCAAGTAAGATGTAGTGGAATGAATGTTTGACCCTCTGTTGGGAGGCCTCTGGGACCCAGTGCCTCTAACTAGTGATGACCATGATTGAGCCACACAATTTCTTCTTACACTTTATGCTTTCAAGTGGTGATAAAAATAATTGACACCTTAGTATCTGAAGTAAAATAACAGTTATGACAGTCCTTTAAACATATAAAGATAACATATGTTAAAATTATCATGGAGTGAGCTATTCTGAGCTAACAGTGTCTCTTTCTGTCGCAGGCTATAAAGGAAAGTGGAGTTGCTTGCCTTTCTTAGGCCAGTGTTCTGACTATGGATTTGTGTTTCTCTTCATCCTTGGAGTGTGCAAGTGATAAATTGTTTTAAGCTCTAGGCTTCTGAAGATCCAAATTAGAATCCCTCATAGCAGGTTCAAGGTCAATAAAGCTCAATCTCTCTCTTCATTTCTCTGTTTCTCTCTTCCTTTCTCTCTGTTGTTTTTCCCTTCCCCTCCCACTTTCTCTTCCCCCATTCTCTCCATCTCTCTCCCCCTTTTTCTCTTTCTTTCTGTGTCTTTTTCTCCCAGTCCCTTTCTATTCCCCTTCCCAATTCTCCTTGTTGTCCCCCCTTCCCACTTCCGTCATCTTTTCTCTCTCCCTTTTCTCCTCCCCACTGTAGTATAATCTGAGAAGCACTGTCTGTCTTCCTTTGTACTGTTCCCGTCATGTGAGAGTTACTGTTTGCCCTCTGTCAAGGGATCTCTCCTTGGGAGGCTCATCTTACATCCCCCACTCCTTGAAGCTGGTATCGGTTATTCCAGAAGTTCCCATTGAACTTCCTTTTGATGATATTTTAAGGCACTTTAAATCCACGAGAGCTGTTACTTAACTATAGGCTCTGGTAGGTTTTGAGAACTGTATCCTATGTTAGTCCCCCTTCTCCAAATAGATTTCCGGTTCCCTGAAGTGCAGAGGAAATCTGGAACGTTTCATCGCCAGAGCAATGTGTCTGGCAATGTTTAGCTCAGGGCTGATGAATGAAAAGGGAGGAGAGAGGTCTGGAAGGGACAGACATTCCAGGAGATTGAGCAGCTACAAAAAAAAAAAGTTCTTGTTTATTCTCCTTTTGGAGATTGTCCTTGTTTTCATTGATACTTTACTTCATTAGGCTTTCCCATTACATTGGAAACTCTCCCCTTAGCTCTTGTAAATCCAATGAAATGCTCAGCAGCACATAAATGTGGCTGCTGGTGGAAGGTCTCCAAATGCAGATTGATGGTGCATAGGTTGCCTTTCAGGAGCTTTAGCAGAAGGCACCAAATGGTGGGCATTAGATTTGGATACTGACTGTAAAAGCTATTTTCTGGTTGTGACTTTGCAATTTTGCCTTCAGCTGAAATGTGGTCATTTCTGACAGTCTGGCTGTTGTAGTACAGTCACATCCTGGTGTCATTCTTCATCAATCCTGAGCTATTTAAAAACATATTGAGCTAGATGGTGGTGGTGCACGCCTTTAATTCCAGCACTCTGGAGGCAGGGGAAGGTGGATCTCTGTGAATTTGAGGCCAGTCTGGTCTGCAAAGTGAGTTCCAGGACAGCAAAGGCTGTTACGTAGAGAAACATGGTCTTGAGAAACCAAACTAAACAAACTAACAAAAACATATTTAAAAGAAAAAATAGCATATGAACATACAATGTGACGAACAGATTAAAAGGTATCTTCAAAAATCCATTCATAAAGGATTGTGATAAGAAGACAAAGGGGCAGGGAGATTGATCAGTAGCTAAAGTGTCTGATGTGCATACCCCAAGCCCATGGAAAAAGCAAGACTAACACTCTGCCCTGTAATCCCAGCACCAAGACGCGATGTATGGAGGGAGAAGGATTCTGAGGACCTGTTGGCCACAAAAACTATCAGAATCAAATTGTCAAGATCCAGATCCTGTGAGAGACTTGGTTTCAACAACAAGGTGGAGAGTGAAGGAAGAGGAAGACAATCCACACTGACCTTTGACCTCCATATAGCATCCTTCACACACACACACACACACACACACACACACACACACACACACACACACACTAATACACACTAACAAGACAAAAACTCTTCCCTCTTTCTGCTGCAAAGATGCTCTGTTTAGGGCTGGTGTAGTCAAATATGAAGATCCAGGGATACCTGTGGAGTCTGTGTGAAGTTGCGTGTGTCTGTTGAAAATGGGGAGCAGGGACCAGGAAATCTGGTACTCAGTAACAGTCAATGGCCACAGTCACTCCTTATTTGGCTGTGTGAGAAATCCCTTACCTGTGAAAACTGGTATTGAAATTTTAATTAAAATTTTTCTGTGCACCTGAGGGGCCAGTCAGGGTTTGCAGCCACAGTAGAAGCACATAGTTTGCATATAAATGGTTTTGAATTGGGATAATGATTGTCCTACTCTTAGTTTCTGAGATCATGTTACCCCATCCCCCCACACCCCTGCAGCTGAATCTCATTTTGCTTCAGAGGCAAGCATTCCTAACCTTAGGAGCCATACCCCATGTTAACTTTCAAACACTCCCAGGTGACTTACCTTATAGCATGTCATCAGGATTGATTCCTCTTTCCTACCCCTGTGGGGAAATACTGGGAATGTATGTAAAGTTTCACATCTTCATAACAACACTGTTAACGTTTTAAAGTTCAATTACTGTAAAGACTGTGTTTTTCATATATCAAGTTTAGTTTCAGGTCTCCCCTGTCAGTTTTTGGGGAAGTTTATTCTAATGTAGCCTGCCATACATTCACCTAGGAAACTCAAAGGGTTCTTTTCAGACTGATTCAAAGTGACTGTCTGTCCCTGTCCATTTTAGAGATGCTAGAAATGCTTTTGGTAGACAGTAGGAGACACTAATTTCATATAGGACACCCAGTTAGAGCAGTGTGATGGCTCTATGTATACAAGGAGGATTCTCAGAGACCCCTTGTTTGTCTATCTACTCATTACCACCCAGAAAATGCTGAGATGGCAAAGCTCTATGGAGCCATTGTTCTTTTGTTACAGAGTACTCTGAACCAGCCATTTTGGTTTGGGCTGTTGATCTCTCAAATAAATGCTGAACATCTGCCCTGCCCTTGAAGACTGTGTACTCTGCTTCCTAGATCTTGGGAGTAAGCCATATCTGAGACCTACTAATTTTCTGGTGTTGTCATCTGGGGTTCTGAGTAGTTGGGCTGAGATATGAGAACTTTATAGAAGCCAAGACAGAGCCTACATCCAAGGTTGCTCAGTCACATGTTTTCTTTAAATCTAGAGGATTCTCTCATCATCCCTTTTCTAGGCTTCATGTCTTATCCTCTTTCACCCTCTCCAATCCTCATTTAGACCTGCTAGCTCATTTTAGTGTGTTCTTGTACTGTACCTGTGACCTCAATTAATGAGTGAATAAGAAGCATATTCAATGATGGAGCTTGGACTTTATGTAGGTCCACCAAAAGCCAAATTTATGCTTTTTAATCATAACTTTGAAAGTATGCTTCAGCTTTAAGAAGATTGTCTTATAAGTTCAGGACAAAGGGTCATGTTTGGAGGAAATGATATGGAGGGTCATGATATGGAAAAAGGGGAGAAAGTTGTTTGGAGTTTTCATGATGGGAAGAATTCCAATATATTTTTGCTTGAAAGAAGAGTCTGAGGACAAGAGGCTTGGTGTCACATGGATACCAAGCAAAGCAGTGTGGGAAGACATTGAGACATAAACCAGGAATGCCGATCTTAGAATTCTTCATCGTGATGGATTCTTTTGCTTGTTGACATGTAGGTAGAGTGAGCAGGTCTATAATATGTGGGGCAGAGAAAAAGTCAATTGTATATAAATTTAGCAGAAAGAAACCCAGGAAATAAAGTGTTTGAGCTCAATAAATGTCAGCAAATTGGTTTTAAGTAGACATTATCTGTTTCCTGATTCACGTTCAGTTAGGACCCATTCCATTATGGAGTCAGGTAATGCGTGTTCTTCTGGAACCTATTTATCTCAATTTTTGTCAAGTGGAATCAATGGGATAAGAGGCTGTGGATTCTGGATTAGGATGGGGCATCACTGGTTTCCCAGAACTGCCAAAAGTTAACATAGATTTGATTGTTTAGGACAACAGAAATGCTTTCTCATGGTCCTGGAGACCAGGAATCCTAAACTATGGTCTCTTCAAGACCATAAGCCCACAAAGACACCAGGGAAGAGTCTTTCTGGTCCCCCTGTTTCTGAGGGCTTTCGTGTTTCTTGCTTGTGGCATCATTGCTATCTAGTGCTTACCGTCACTTTCACAATGCCTTTTCCCTCTCATATCCAAAGCCGATTCCCTTCCCTTTCTCCTAAAAATAACAACACTCACTGAGTTTAGAATCCATTATAACTTCAAGATGTTTTCATTCTAAGATCCTAAACTCAATTAGATTTTTCAGAGAGCTACAGAGGAGTTATTTCCAAAAAAGGTCCCAGCGCAGTTCTGATGGTTACAACTTGGGGTGCACTTGTTGTAGGTTCATTTCTGTTGCTGTGAAAAAATAGCAAGACAAAAGGCAACTTTGAGGAGAACAGGTTTATTTTAGCTCACAGTTCTGGGTTATTGCCCCTGATCACAGAGAAGTGGAGCCAGCAAGCACTTGAAGCAGAGAGTCACCTAACTTCACAGCTAAGGACAGAGAGGGAATACACACACCCATGCTTAGTGCTCAGTCAGCTTTCTCTATGCTTGTACAGTCGAGGGTCCAAACTCAGGGAAGGTGACACCCACATTCAGGGTGGGTCTTTGTACCTTAACTAACACAGTTAAGAAACTTTCTCATAGGCATACCTATAGATATACCTGATCTAAACAAACCTTCATCAAGACTCTCTACTGAGGTGAATCTAGGTTGTAGCAAGCTGATAATTATGCTAACCACCATACCATTAATTCCATTATAATGGCAAAAACACTTGGAAAATGAAGAATATAGGAATATACAAGGAATGAGTAGCATATGGGTCTCATTCCTTTTCTAGTTTCTGACAGAGCCAATTGTCTACCTTAAAAAGACCAGAGTATGTTAACTAAGAAACTTAAGGTTTATCCTGGTTGATTTTTATCATCAACTGACATAACCAAGAGTCAACTGGGAAAAGAGAACCTTAGTTGAAGAATTTCCTGGATCAGATTGGCCTCTGGGCATGTCTGTGGGCACTGCTTTGATTATAATTGTCATAGGAGGACCTAGCCCTCTGTGGGCAGCACTAACCCTAGGCAGATGGTCTGAGATAAATAAGGAAGATAGATATCATGAAGCAACCAGTGAGCAAGCCAGTAAGTGTAGATGTAACCAACCGTCTTATTAAATAAGAAACACAGAACCAATGTAAAAGAGAAAGCCAAGAGGTCAGAGCTCAGAGCTAAATTCTTACCCTTGCTCCTGCGGTGCTCCTACCTCTCCAAAAGAGACCTACTTCCTGTGTGTCTGTCTTTACATAGTCTTTCTGTTCTGCCTTCTCATTGGTTGTAAACCCAAACATGTGACTGCCTCATCACTGCCTGTATGTACAGCCTTCCAGGTCTTAAAGGAGTATTTCTCCAATGCTGGCTGTATCCCTGAACACACAGAGATCTATCTAGCTCTGTCTACCAAGCACTGGGATTAAAGGTGTGTGCCACCACCACCACTACCACATTCTTGCTATGGGTCTAATAGCTCTGACCCCCAGGGAACTTTACTTATTAACATACAATTAAATAAACATTTCAGTACAAATAAAATACCACCATAAGTAAGCAGTGTTTATCCATGGTTTCTGCTCCAGTTTTTGCTTGAGTTCCTTCCCTGACTTCCCTCAGTGATGGATTGAGACCTGGAAGTACAAGCCAAATCAGCCTTTTTTCCCCTCAAGTTGCTTTTGATCATAATGTTTATCATATTAGAACAGGGCCTTTGTGTGTGTGTGTGTGTGTGTGTGTGTGTGTGTGTGTGTGTGAACATGAGCACAAGCAGAACAGCTTTGGGGTGATGTAAACTGTCATCCTAGGATCATTTCAGCAATAGGGAACCTTAGAATGGTTACTAGGTAAGAAATGTGTTAACAGGATTTGAAGCAGAATAGACTTATGACCTCTGTTCTCTCAGCAGGTAAGAAGCCAGTAGTTCAATCTATTCTCAAGATACCTTTATCCACACAGGTAGTCCAAGAGAAGTCCAAGAGCAGACTTCATCTCAGTTACGTATGAAATGCCAAAAAATAGTCAAGAGATTTTAGAGTGTGTCTATTGATGCTGCCATTAAGCTGATGGGAACTAAGAACTATTATCATTTTGTTATGTACATTAACAAATCTTCTCCTATACTTCAGGAGCCTAGGAAGGTCTACTATTAAAGTTCTCAGAAAATGTGAAGATCTGTCTCCAGAATATATGGAGGAACATGTATGAATGCTGCTCACTTGTGAGCTTGAAGCTAGCAATTGCCTCGTTTAGAAAGCAACCTCTAGGAACTGTTGTTGAGAGATAGCCATAGTGTCAGGAGCTCTGAAAGGCTTTGGCGGGTAGGAGAATCTGAGGGGATGATTAGGGGGAAGAAACAGTTATGGAAAAGGAAAATGGAAAGTATTTTTTTAGAAATAACAACAGTGCATGGTCTAACAGAGGCACAGATTCCTGCATGCCAATGTGCTTATGAATTGGTGAGAGAAATGAGAAGGAAATACTTCAGGGTACAGTGCACCTTGGGTTGCTAGTCAAGAAGAGGAAGTTCCAGGAGTTTATGGCTCACTAGCAAGCTTTACCACTGCAGGGTTCTTCTCAAGGCCACAAGGAAAGGGCAGTGCCTGTGGGAAAACCTTCTGCAGTAGGCATTAAGCATCCACTACCGACACTCAGTCCTGACTCGGGTACTGTGCTCTGTCCCAATTTTGTGTCTTCAGTATCCTCTCTTCTGAAGGATTCACTCCTCCATCCCTGCTGTGAGCTGTGACACTTATGCTTCTGGTTTTATTCCTTACTCCTTTTTATTCCAAGCAGGAAAGAGACAAAGAAGTCACTGGCTCATTCAGTGGAAAAAAATAGAAAACACCAGCACAGCATTCTTTTATTTTTATCCTGCTGTCACTTTATAGGAGACATGAACAAAAGGTCAGTGGGTCCTAAGAGAGGTTGTTGGTGAGGTTCAGAAAAATGTTTCCCCCTGGAGACTTGAGAAATTGGCTTGGTTGCTTGTCAATGACCCCTGTTCATACAGAAGGAAAAGAGGTGAGCCAGTGGCCATGCACCCATGGCTAGTTCTTCAAGCCACATGAGGTTCCCACAGATTCATTCTCTGCTTTACTCCTAAGCAAGCTGGTTGTGTTTAGGAATTGCTTTTTAATTGGTGGAAGATGAAGAGACATTTATAGGTCAAAGGAAAAGTTCTTGGGACTAAATGATGCCTGGGAGTCCTGTAGGGAGCAGTAGGCAGCAGACAGGGCTTTTCTGGGTAACTCGGGGCCACCACATTCTCCAGTTCTACTCTAGAAGGCAGGAGACTGAACCTGATTCAACAGGAAGAGTGCAGGGTAGAACAGAGCACAAGGGTCACGATAGCTTGGGAGGTTTCAATAGACCTGTCATCCTTCAGCCGCCTCTGGAATCTTTTGCAGACTCCAAAAGTGATGCCAAGAAAACTTATCTCCAGTGTGTAGGCTGCTGTCACAATAACTTATGTACAGGGTGTCTCCTGCACTTGACATTATCCAGGGCAAGGCTGTATTCCTTAACTTTGTGTTTCTAGGCACAAACATAATCACAGGAACAAATGTGTAGCTTAAAATATTTATGGTGTGAAGAAAGAAAAAAATGAATTAATTGGCAGCCCATTTTGAGTTTTTCCATCATTTGTAATCAGAGATTCTTTCAGCTGTCAAGGAACAACACAGTTAAGTTAGAAGAAGGAATAAAAAAGTCCATACCAAGGTATCACGAGAAAGGAGTGTATTAGATCTGAGATTTTTTTTCAGGCTAAACAGCTGGCCTGGTATTGTATATTGGCTCTTGTTATACTACTGACCAGAGGTAAATTTACTAAATGGAGAGGCAAGGAGAGAAGATACAGTAGTATTAACTCAGATTCTAACCATTTTTTGTATGACCTGATAGAACCTTGCCATAAAAGATTGCCTGCCCAAGCTGCCAATACTGTCTTGGTGTTGCTGTCACAGGGTTGGAACGTTCTTGGTCTATTACACATCAGAGGATACTTTAGACTATGATGGGAACCCTTTTGCAAGAAGGCCTTTGCTAAAAGTAAAAAAAAATACAATGAAATGCTATGAAAAAAACTTAATGGGCTTAATTGTTGTTCTAGAATCCAGTTAGAATCTGCACCTAAAATGATGCAGAAAGCTCCATGGACCAACACGAGCCAGTTATGTTTACAGATAGAGGAAAAGAAGTGACATACAAAAATAGGAAATAAGGTGGCTTGAGATAAAATTTTTTTTTTTTAATTAAAACTATATGGCCTAATGGCTCAGGCTTCTTGCTGGCTAGACCTTACATCTTAAATTAACCCATAATTCTTATTTATGTTTAGCCACATGGCTTGGTACCTTTTCCCAGTTCTGCCTTCACGTCTTGCTTCCTCTGTGTCTGGTTGGCGTCTCCTGACTCAGCCTTCCTGTTCCCAGAATTCTCCTCTCTCTTTGAATGTGTTGCTCTGATTGGTTAATAAATAAAGTGCTGATTGGCCAGTAGCTGGGCAGGAAGTATAGGCGGGACAAAGAGAGATGAAATTTAACTTGGGAAAGAACAGTAAGAAATTAGCAGCATGTTAAGCCACAGAACTATTTGGATTACTTTGGTGCCATCTAATACAAAACCAGTGCTAACTGTGTTTGTGACAGACAACCCTGGCGGGTGGCTTGAGATACTCAGTGTGTCCAGGATAACATTACGGGGCCTCCTACGTTCTCTACACAACGCATTTTTTCTCTTTATATTTCACCTCAACATCAGTAGTTCCAATATGAATGTAAGCTCTTTGGTTCTTTATTCACAAGTAAGCCTGGCTCTCAGTTTGAAGTTTTTCTTGCTTTTCCCCCTTGAGTTTGCTTTCCTGAGCAGAGGCCATTGGCACAGGACAGGAGTATGTTCTATCTAACTTGTCATTTGTAGTAAGAAGCCTCCTGAACACCTCTGCTGCATTAAATCCACACTCAGCTTGAGAGACTCTCCCACCCCTTTCCTGTCTAATACCAGTTCATTTTTCTCTTACCACCATTTTTTATTTGTTTAACCTAGAGTTGAATTTAGTAACATAGAGATGTTACACATGTAAATCATATTCCAAACCAGAGATAAATAGCTTTTTAACGTGAGGGGTGAAGTAGAAATTCCCTTGACTTAATGTCTTCAAAGGAGAAAAATAATGGGTAAGTTACACAATGCAGCCATTTTATTAAGCAAATGGTAAAAGTAAAATTAGACTTAATGTTCATAATAGTCTTTCCAGCGTGCTGAAAAGGGGAAGCTTGGGAGTTTCCCAAGCCCTTGACATATCTCGCATTTAGGCTTTATTTGTTAGTCATTTACTGTGTCTATTTATATAGATTTTTATTTTTTGCTTTGCAGTCCAACAGTTAGCACCACCAGAGAATATTTTCTTCAGGACACCAGCTGGTTCCTTTTCTCCTAAATGGGCACAGTGTTCCTGAAGACGAGGCAGCTAGCATGGAAGGGTGCCCTCTTCCTTTGTGAAGACTGTCTAAAATTGAAAATAACTTTTTTTCAAGTAGCAATTTGTCATAGCAGGGGCCATGGCTCACCAACACTTATTGAGGATTGGGAATAGGGGAAAAGTAGGAGGTATTTTCTGAAGAGACCAGAAGATGGGAAACTTTCATAGACTGGCCATACTCTTGCCCTCATTTGCAAAGGGAAAAGACAATCTTACTTAGTGGAGAAAGGGCTATAATGCTGTAATGTTCCTGTCCTGTGAATGTCCCACAGCACCTTCATGTGACTTCAGTGGACACTTCTCGGCTTCACACAGCTACTTTAGGGTAGGGTTGTCTCCTTCAGGAGCAGATCCATGCTGACAATATTGTACACGTGACATAGGCTTATAGAACAAGAGAGTAATACGACTACTATGTAGTGCAAAGACAGAATAACCCTTCAGTAATCTAGGTAGAAATGATTTTGTTTTATTGTTAATGACTTAGAAACTGTATACACCATAGTGGTGTAGCCAAAGGAGAAGGGAGTCTTCCCAATTCTTTAGACAGATAACTACTCTTTTAGGGTGTATATTGCTAGCAATTTTAGTTAATGGAGGTAGAGGTAAAAATCTACAACTCACGGAGGTGAATGCCTTCTCTGAGGAAATCTGTGAATGGGACGCATATCTCTTTAAACAGAGAACTATTTGTTACATGGGAATCTTGGAGAAAATGCTCACATTTGGACTTGTTGCCTTGAGATTCTGCTGTTTGCTCCTATAATTGGTATTATTTTTTTCAATCTGCATTATGAAGGAGGCTTTTAATAGTTGTTTTTCCCCAATAAACTTATTTATTTACTTTCTGTGGGGGAAGGGCAGTGGGGCCATTGGCAGTGAGTGGGTGGGAAGACGGGGGTAAAAATGAAACAGCAAATGAAGGAAGCATGCTCAGTGAGTGGCTGAATGGCAGGCTGAGATCAAGCATTTCCCTTCAGGAAGTAATGCTTTGGGAGTTCCTGGAGCTGCGTTTCTGAACCATTTTGTGTCTTTCAGGAACATTAAGAGGAACTGTCTCAAAGCCTAGAGATTCATACTGGGGAAGTAGTGGTTTTCAGCTCAACATGTAAAGCTTCTCCCTGTAATGGCCCACCACCAGAGTGAACAGGCATTGATAAGGAAATGCACATTCTGGGTCGTGGGAGGGTTGTCTGTATATATGTGTAAATGTTTAGTACATGTTCATGTAATTGTGTATATGTGTTCAAATTTATATACATATGCATATGCTATAAGTATAGGTATATGTCTGTATTTATGTGTACAGTATACACACACACATTAGCAAGTTGTGTGTGTGTGTGTGTGTGTGTGTGTGTGTGTGTGTGTGTGTGTGTGAATGTATGTATGTTTGGAGGGGGATGTTATGAGTCACCTTGGGAAATTGATCTTACTTTCTGGCAGTATCAACCTATAAGGACTTGGAAATATCTGGGAGGGAACACCTTTCTAAATTTGGAACTGGGGCTGTAACCAGGTTGTATGAACATATATACATGGGAGACAAGGGAATTAAAAAGTATGTGTTTCAGAAGTAAACTGTGATGACTTGAAATTGACAAGCTTTCTGTGGGCCTAAGTCCCTGGCAGAAAGAGTGCATTTAGGAAAATATTTAGGGACATAATACCAGTTTTGTTTGTTTATTTTTCTCCTCTTATTTCATTTTCCCCCTACTGCCTGTAATTCAATCATATCCTTGGACCTGGGTGTATTGCCTAAGGGGAGAAAAGAACAGCAAGTGTTTCAAAAGTCTAAACCTTAGGGAAATGCAGAGGATTTGAGGCGAAGAAAATGTTATGAGAAAATACTTTCAGTTAGCCTTTGCCGCATGACAAACTTCTCCAGAATTTCACAGCTAACACAAACACCATTTATTGTTGCCTGAACCCTGCTGATATGAATCAACCTAGGATGACTGTGGCTGGGAGAGATTCTGGGTAGGCGGTCAACTTACACAGGGTTGCATGACCTCTCTCCATGTCTGAGGACTGGCTGGTAGGTGGGGGATGATGAGGATGTCCTTGAGTCTCCATCATTGTGCATCCTGGCTTTGATTTCTTCACACCTTAGCAGTCGGCATCCTCCCACCTGTCAATCACCGGCCTCCTTAGGTCTGTTCCAGAGCTGCCACAGCTTCCCTTTCATTGGCCAGAGAAAGACACAGTGGCATTCTGAATTTAAGGAGTGGAGAGACAGCTTCTATTCTGATAGGAGGAGCCAATAAGATGTATCACAAGAAGGATGCTCCTGGGAAGGGAGGGAGAATTGCAGCCATCTGTCCACTCTGCTACATGTATCATGAAAGACTGTGGTGCCTTGAAATTGAGAGCTGGATGAAATCCTTGTCTATGGCTGCTAACAGGAAAAAAAAAAGAGAGGTGCTCCCTTTGCCATTTGGGGAAAAGTGAGAAACCAGAGGATGAGTGATGGTGACAGTGCTTGGAGCAATGCTTTTGGAAAAGAGTTGTGAAAAATATGTAGAATCCCGCTTCAGTTTGCGGGATCAGAGAGAGAAAGATGCCTGTGGGACTCAGATCCTCCTAGAGAAAGGATGATGGGATTTGCAGAGAGACAAATGGACCACAGACACCATCACAGAACTCCTTCCTTCCAGTCATCAATGACAAGTAATGGATAGTTTGAGCCACTGAAGCAGGACATGTGTGACTAGGCATGGATGCCAGCAAGAAAGCCCTTGAGGCACTGGGAAGATGGTTCAGTGGGTAAACATTTGTCATGCAAGCCTGGGGACCTTAGTTTAATTCTAAACTCTCACCTAAAAAGCCAGGTGTGGTGGCAAGCAATTGGAGTCCCAGTGCTACGGAGGTAGAGAAAAATGGACCCTTTGAGGCACACTGGCCATCTAGCCTAGCCTAAGCTGTGAGCCCCAGATCCCATCGAGAGAGCTGATGGTGCCCTCTGGTCTCCTCATGCTCATGTTCTTGAATAAGCACATGCTCTCACAATGTAGACATGCACTGCTTCCCCCACCACACAAAGTTATTGAGTGGATTGGCTACTAGAGACGAAGATGTCTCCTGTGCACTTGTCATACTAATACTTCGACACAAAGAAGTCATGCATACAACAAAGAAATAGCCGTAGGTATGTGGCATTGAGGACAAAAGACATGCTGAGATTGTACCTTTGTCATCTCTGCAGAATAAGGCTTGAAAAATGGTAGCTGAGAGTCAGCCTATCTTCTGTTGGAAGTAAGAGAACGCACACATAACCTTTTTTTTTTTTTAAATTGACTCTATTATTTGCTTTTAGATATCAGAAAGGGGCAATATATAGAAAGCATCATCTCTGAGGTTCTGGGCAGTTGTAGTGGACAGTATGATAGGAACAGTTTCCTTGGTCTCGAGTCTGATCATTCTCCTACAGCTCCACATTATGACTCCATGGAAGGCACTTCTTATTGTAGAAATATTCAATGCGACAATACCATTGCTCTAGCCTTGGAATGAGACCTTTGAATCACAGCCAACTGTGGCCAATGGGGAAGGAGTGATGAGTGCCAAATGGGACAGGAGAAGTCTATGAGGAGTCTCAGAAGTGCCGTGCTAGAAGTGATTTGTATTCAAGATGAGCAAGCTTCTGACACTAAGGCCAAGTGTTTGCAGGATGTGGAACCAGCATGGGGAATGGTGGGAATTTCTAGTTATTTTTCATTATGAGGGAGCCAAAGTGTCTGAGCTTATGTTAAATCTAAAGATATGGCTTCTGGAAATGGGAGGAATTGAGGCAGTCCATCAAACAAACATTGATCGGACACACCTAAAGAAGGTGGAAAGTGGGGACACACTAAAAGAAATGTGGCTCATGGAGCCCAGGTTTTGTAGAGTCTTCCAGTTATTAGTCTGGCAAGGTGGAGCCTGGTGTGATGAGTTGAGTAAGTGAGAAGAGTTACTGGGCTGAAAGCAAGCTTTTTTATCCTTGGGAAGATGTAAAGCTTTGGTGAACAAAAAAAGTCCTCAGTGCAGCCCCACAGGAATGGAAAGAGCCAGATCCTTGGGCAAGGGGCTGACTGAAGAAAAGAGCAAAGAAGAATTCTTATAGGAACAGGGCAAATGGGCCGGTAGGAAGGGTTTGTAGACACAGTGAAAACCAGCTTCAGGTTATCATTTGGCAACTGTGAATTTCTTCGCCTCTCAAGTCCACTCCTCCCTGCCGCCATTTTCATTAAGTATAAAACGGAGGTAAGCAACAGTACACACGCCCAGCCCCTGGTTTGTCTCTGCCATCTGTCTGGGAGGCTGATCTTCTGAGGTGGAGGTCTTGAGAGAAGGAGACAGTGGTAAGAGAGATCGTGCTGAAATGGTATGCGGGGCCCTCCCTGTTACAGTCCTTAATGTGGGCCCCACTGAGGGGAATAAAGTACTTGCCTCAGGCACAACATGAAAGTGGTACCCAAACCTCACTCTTCAAGGTAAATACTATTTTAATGTAATTTTTTTTAAACAGGGAAAAATCAGTACAAAAGCCAGCGGGATGAACAAACTGAGTTGTAAGTAAAGATAGAAGGGATCATGAAAAGTACCACACTGAGCTACGCTGGAGCCCGAGGCACAAGGAAAGCCAGTAACACTGACTCTTCTTTATTTAAAAACTTGGTATTTTGTTTGCCAGGGCTTTTTGTATGACGGTGATTTTAAAGCAGTCTGTGCTCGGGTTACTTCCTTTGGTCACCAGGTTTGAGCATCTGTTTACATTTTATACCTCCACTTTGGTTTCCCTGGTCTTGCTGCTTTGTTTTGCTTGTTTGTTTTGTTTTTGTTCATTTGCTTTGTTTTTGTTTTTAATTCTGGCACTCTCAAATCCACCTTTGCAGCTCCTGCTCTAAGCTGCATTTTTTTAATGGGGGTTAAAAATGGCTCATATTTACTCTTACAGTTATGGAAATCATAAATCTCAAGGCAGTTTCCTTGGACTAGAATCCAGGTGTTGACAGGGTGATGTTCACTCTGGAACTTTTGAGAGAGTTCCCTTCTCCTGTTTTTCTAGCATCTAGGACCTGTATCCAATACGTTCCTTGGCTTTGGACTCATTTCAGTATCAAAGCCTTCATGGTCACATGGTCTTCTGTGGTTATCATCTCTCCCTCTGTATTTCTTTGACAGGAACAAGCTTGATTATATTAGGAAAGTCACCCAGAACACCCAGAATAATATTCCCATCTCAACATATGTCCCTTAATTGTATTGATAAAATCTCTTTTTTTGTGTATAGTGCAGGCTGTGGTGACTGTGACTTAGATGTTCTTGAGGATTGGTCAGCTTCTCATCAGCTAGATAGTAGGATGGTTACGCTGATGTAGATCAGCTTCTGTGCCCTGTTGGTGGAGACTACTGATGTCTTATTAGGAGAGGAGGAGGGGACAGCAAGGAGCATAACTTTCCACTTTCTTTATGGGCCTGCCTAGTACTGTGGTCAGAATCAGGGACAAAGTAGGGGAGAGGAGTCAGAGCTGTTATCCTTGTCCTTCATGTAGAGCCCTGCTTGAAAGATAAGGCAGAATAAAGCTCAATGTTTGGAAACATACATATCTGATTCTTTTTGACTGAAGTTCCAAGGACAACAGCCATCCATATGGGACAGGTTTTTTTTTTTTTTTTTTTTTTTTTGGTGTTGATTGACTGATTAAACATTTGTGATTGTGGAGAATTGGAATGTTGCAGAAATAGAGCCAAATTATATTGGATTATCTTTAGTTCTCTCCATAACCATTCATTGCCCACCTCTGTCTGATCTAACATCCTTGTGACTATCAAATAAAACCCTTTTGAATGTGTTAATAGACCACTAGCTTTTACAAACCCCAAAGCTAAGAATGTCATCAGTTAAGTTCTGAGACTTAGAGTGGGGATTTCCCTACATTTCTGTAACACACATATGTGATATTCCCACCAGCATTTGAAAAGTGCCTTGATTTATGACTTTTGATTTGTAACTATAAAAACTCCATGAACTGTTTCCATATTGGATTGTATTATTTAGGAGCAGACTTACCAGATGTGAACCCCGCAGGGTACAATAACAACTTTCCTGACATGACATGCCCACTGGTGGGATAATGGCATGTATATTACAGGAGTAACCAACCACTTTCTGATTGGTCTGTTCCACAAGAGGGGACTCATGATTAGGACTATTGTTGGAGACAACAACCTATGGTCCTCAGTGAGAACAGCCTACTATCATTGTGCTAAACCAACACAGGACTAGACCAACTTGTAATGACTTGTTACTACACCCATAGACTGGTTCATCTCTCCACCCTCATCAGAGAAGCTTCTTCTTATAGTAGGTGATTAACATACACACTCACAACTGGTCAACATTCATAGAATAAGAGACTTAGAGAGTGCTCAGCCTTAAATGGGACATCTATATCATCTCTCCTCCTCCAAAGGCTCAGGGATCATTATGGAAGAGTGGGCAGAAAGATTGAGAGCCAGAAGGTGTGAAAGTGTACAATGAAACTGTTTCCAGGACAGGTGCACATATGAGCTCACACTGGTTGTAAAACATGCACAAGACTTGTGCAAGATCAAGCCAGTCAAAAATCCTAGCATGGGGAAAGGATGTGATCACAAATCCCTACCCCTAGCTGAGGAGCTATTGGCAACAGATAATGGCTGCTGGGAGAGAGGCACTTATTTTCAGATATGCAGGCCCCCAAGAGGCTATGTGTTCTCTATACTTAAACACATAATGGCAGTACTGAGTGGGTTAAAAACAACAACGATGACCACCACCACCACCACCACCAAAACCAAAACCAAAACCAAAATAAGAATATCAAGAACACATGAAGTTGGGAGAGAACAGTGGTGGGGATGATGAGGGAAGAATTTGAACTGAGGGAATGTGTAGCTGGAGTGCTTCTCTCCAGGCTCCACCAAGTCCCGCAGTCCCACAATCCACTTATAAAATAATCACTCAGACGCTTATATCACTTATAAACTGTATGGTCGTGGCAGGCTTCTTGCTAACTGTTCTTTTATCTTAAATTAACCCATTTTTATAAATCTATATCTTGCCACGTGGCTGGTGGCTTCCCAGCGTCTTCACATGCTGCTTGTCCTGGCGGTGGCTGCAGTGTCTCTCCTCCTTCCTCCTGTTTCCCCAACTCTCCTCTCTCTTTGTCCCGCCTACACTTCCTGCCTGGTCACTGGCCATCAGTGTTTTATTTATATAGAGAGATATCCACAGCAGGAATGGAGAGTGGATTTGGTCAAAGTCCATTGTATGTGTGCACAACATTCTCAAACAAGCAAACAAAAGACCATGTTGGTGTCTGGGAAAGATGGTTGTATTTGCTGTTTGGCCTTGATATAGATAGTGAGGATTCCATTTCCTTCACACCTCCCTCCCCCTTTTCTGGGTTATACCACTTAAGACAAGGTGCAGTGTGTAGAGGGAGAGATGGTCTTTCAGGCTTTGCAGGCCACACTACCTCTGTTGCAATGTGTGTCTGCTGTTATATCACATAGTTAAATAATATGTAAAGAAATTAACTTAATTATACATTAATAAAACTTTATGGACGAAGAACTTCTTATTTTTATATATTTTGCACATGCAATGAAATATTTTTGACATTTTTAATTATTTGTAAATGTTAACACATAGAATGTATCAACCAATTTTAGTATGTTGAAAATGTATGGACAGGTGGGCTGTGTCTTCTGGTCCCTTACCTGCTGAGGTCACATTTCATAGTTTATTCAGGGATGATGTCTTGAGGAATGAGGGGAGATGGCACCATGTTATCCTATTTGGAGGTCTAGTTATATATACAGTATCTCTAATCTCATCTAATTTATTCTAACATCTTTGAATAATTCTAAAAGAAATTGCTGCAAATAGATGTTAATGTAGCTTGGTGGCTACTGGTCTACTAAGTTAATACATTCCAGAAGATTTTGCTCCATAGTTAAAAGGAATGTTAGGTCAGACACAGGGGTGGGCAATGAATGGTAACTGACAGGCTAACAGGTTTATCCTTCTGCCTTGAAGTCTTTGGTTAGATCTGAAATATCAGTCTTGGCCTGAACCCTCTGTTATCTTTATCCTTTTATTTTATCATACTTCAGTTACATGTATATTTCTACCTCTCTTTTTCCCCCAACAGAATGTAAATTCCTTGCTTATTATTAGTCCTCCAGCATCTTCTCACAGTGGTCCTCAGAGCTTCATGTGTTCACATATTAACAGTTATCTAAAATTACATATTGAAATGAAATACACTTAAAAATAGACATATAGTATGATCTATTGTGCTCTCACAGACCACATACTTCTGATCCAATGAATAAGAAGGAGCAGTTGGAGTGTCTGCATTGGAAGATCCTGCTTTTGGGGAATAGGTCTTTCCTCACTCATCCATCATGTTGAAACAAAACAAAAACATCATGGCCTGGAGACAAAACAGAGTCTGAGTGAAACCCTGGCAGTGACCAGGCAAAGGTGAGCACCCCAGGCTGAGTCATGCACAGGTAAATTAATGGCACCTTTGCCTTCGGATTGCAAAGTGCAACTCCCAAAGGGCCTCCTCTTGACAAAACAGCCCCAGTTCACTGAAGAAGAAATGAGACCTCAGAATATTTAAAACGACCTTTTTTTTTTTTAAATTTAAAGAATATTATTATTTTTTCTAGATTGATGACCCCTAATATCAGCAAAACGAAGAATTTATTCAGAATCATGAGAGGATTTAGAATTTCTCTAGCAGTGCTTCCATTATGTTTAAGGTGGGGGCCCCATCTCTAAAGAATCTCTGTCTATTCCATTGTTATAGGAGAAGTTAATAGGATGTAAGAGCCGTTGCTGTAGCTTTGAGAGACCCAGATGTCATCAGCACTTGGTGTGGATGATTGTGGCAATGGGATGTGTGCACAAAATACTGTGTTGATGTCAGGCCAAAGATGTCAATGAACAATTGAACAACTTGGCTTCTGCATCAAGGGGGGTCACTCCTGCCGTGCAAGCAGTCGTGCATGAAGGCCGGGAAATTAAAGAGGCCTAGCCACACGTCCACAACCATCCAAGCTACTTTATTTTTTCAAGTGAAGTGAAACCCAAACACAAATAGCCAGGAGGGTGAAATTTAAATGAAACTTCAGGATCATTTTGTGTTTGAACCATCTACAGTGTTTCTAAGCCTGCTGATAATGTTGCTTTCTCTGGGAGCTTAAAAAAAAATAACCCAATACAAGAATCTCCCCAGATACTATAGACTCAGTTTACATGCTGTGCACACATTGCTTGGAAACACAGGAGTGTGATGTAACCTTCTAGAAGGACTCTCCTAGCTGGAAGAGCCATATATGAGCTACTCCATGATGCCGACCTGGTATGCAATAGGACCTCAGGCTGGGTTAACTCGGGCTTTCTTATTAGGTAGCTGCACTTAGAAATGCCGCATTAAATACACACACACACACAGACACACACATACAGACACAGACACACATAGAGACACAGAGACACACAGACAGACACACAGACACACAGAGACACACAGACACACCGACACACACACAGACTCAAGCACACACAGAGACACACAGACACACCAACACACACACAGACACAGGCACACACAGAGACACACAGACACACCGACACACACACAAACACACACAGACACACACAGACACACACACACACACACACACACACACACACACACACACACACACACACACACACACACGAGTATGTAGGAACTTGCTTGCAGTTGTAGAGCTGGTGAGATGGAGACAGGCTGTGTATTGCTGGCCGACAAGCCTGGCCTACTTGGGGAGTTCCAGGCCAAGGAGAGACTTTGTCTCAAACAAGAACAAACAAAGGAACACATGGCTGGAACAAAAAGAGATGTAGGATGCCATCCTGATGATGGATGAACATCCAGTTCCCTGTATCTTGCTTTATGCATTGGATGGCATTCCCAGACTGTCTTTTCTTCCACTTAGGTCTCCTATATGGAGATAGTCTTAAAAGGGAAGAGTGTTTCTTTGCACAATTTAGATTAAAATCTTTGAGAATTTTTTATTCTTTGAGTCACAGATCATCTGCAGAAACTTGACTTTCAGGGGAGGTTGGAGTCTACCTTGGTACCAAGCAAGCAGTAGTGTTGAAGCTTGGGTAATTGCAATTATGAGCGTTCTCTCTGAGTCCATGAATCTCTCTGTCTGGCTCAGGGGTCAGTCTAACCAAAATGACCAAATACCTAACAGTCTAAATTTAAGGTAAGAAACTAAAGGGAAAATGCTAAGTAAAATATATCCAAAAATCAACTCCTCGTGGGAGAAAATAGCAATGTCACTGATGTTTAAGGGTGCAAAGTAAAAGTCTCAAGTTGCTTGTCCCCTTTAGTCTATGTAGAAATGCATTTTTGTTTCAAAAACATCTACCAGGTTTGCTACATAGATATATTTTTATTTCCTTAAGAAGATTTGAGAAAGATATTCATACAGAATTCTGTATAGGGGTTTGAAGTAGGAGGACAAATAGGAAAAAAGGAAGAAAATGGAATCAAAGTTTTAAGAACAATTGCTGCTCCTTCAGGCAGTTCTAGTGTCGGGGATCTCTCAGGCCCCTTTGGAGAGCACACATTTACCAAATGCTTCACCCACAGCAGATGACAATGCTAAGTCACTCAAAACTTCTCCTCGGGCCAACGGAAATTTCCATGTTTGAGCCTCAACTTTGAGTTTTTGCCTTGAAACAAAAAACTTTCTGTTTATTTCTTTTGACTGGAAATTGTTTTCTCTCTAGAGAGAAGCAAGGATGAAAAGAGAAAGTTCTTATTTCCAGTTGCGAGAGATGTTGGCCATCATCTGTGATGACTGTAAATCTTTCTATAAATGTTTACACATCCTCCTTATTGTGAAATGGTTTCCCAACCCTTAACTATGAGCAGAATTTACATTTGATTAATGAACAAGTGGGAACAGTGTTGTGCTGAATGACGCCCAAGCCTCGGCCAATCAGTACTGTGCAGGGTTTCCACGGTGGGCATCGTGAAGTGAGTCTTTGGCCACAGTGTTGGAAGTCTGTCTACTCTCAGATAACGTGTCTAGACATTGGATCTAAGCTGCTAAAAATCTGTGTCTTCCAAAGAAAGCCTTGTATTATCTTCAGCTCCAGGCAGGGGGCTCTGAATTCTTAAAATACATTTCTTGCTAAGTATGTCTTCCTTTACTCAAAGTCCTGAGCTGTGTCAGATAGTTAATGTATCAATGTGATTTTTTAGCAAAGACTTTGAACTATGGTACCAGCCAACCTCTGGAGGGATTGGAGAGTTAAGGTCAGGTGTATGGGTGGTCAGCAGTGTTTATGTGACTGACTCTCAGCAGAAATGCTGGATTTCAGGGTTTGAGTGATCGTTCTTTGTTGGCAATACTTGCTGCATATTGCAAAATGTTGCTAACAGAATTAAACACTATCTGTGTGGCACCACTGAGAAAGGTCAAGTAGAAGCGTTTACTTGGTACCTCCTGGGCTCTTGTCTGAATACATTTTCCATTGTTTGATGTCGCTTAGTATACTGTGAATGTGTTGCTCTGATTGGTTGATAAATAAAATGCTGATTGGCCAGTAGCCAGGCAGGAAGTATAGGTGGGATAAGCAGATAAGGAGAATTCTGGGAAGAGGAAGGCTGTCAGGAGACGGCAGCCTGCTGTCCAGCGAGCAGCATGTAATAGCACACAGGTAAAACCATGGAACACATGGCAACATATAGATGAACAGAAATGGGCTGAGTTTAAATGTAAGAGTTAGTTAGTGGTAGGCCTGAGCTAATGGCCTAGCAGTTTCGATTAATATAAGCCTCTGTGTGTTTACTTGGGTCTGAGCGGCTGTGGACCAGGTGGGACACAGTTACAATTGTTGATTTAACTTCTGTACATACAAAGACCATGGGTGTCATATCTTGCCTGACTTCTGTGAGAACTGAACCTCTGGATGATTTTGAGCATCAATAAACAAAACTAGAAAGGAGAAGAGAAAAGATAGAGGGAGAGGGATTTATATCTAACCTTCTTTCTTTGGCAACCTGCATGCAATGTTTGAGTCTTACTTATTACTAGTTCCAGACCTGTAGATAATGAGACCTCCAAGATGAGCCCAGTCTCAGTTACTGTTTAATTTCAAGTACATGAGGGATTCTGAACATCAGCTACTTAGCTGATTCCAGCCATCCCCAGATTTGTGAGCAAAATAAATGATTATCTTTTTGGACCAATGAATTAGGCATGATTCATCATTCTGCAATAGACACCTAGAACAGGTTAATGGACTAGGAATGGAAAGGTATAGTCTTATCTCTAAAGACATGATTAGCAGAAGCTAGATAGCCCTTGAGGACTCCCAGAAAAAGTTGTTGGATGTTGGAGGACTTATGTGCAGTGAAGTTTGCAAAAAATATTTGCCTAGAGACTCTAGTAAGCTCACAGATTTGAATTACTAGATTTCCAGGTAGGGTATTAAAACTGTCAACTTTTGGCTAATCATCAGAATAAAGAGAAATGAGTCACAAGTATACATGTTCAATTTTTCAATCAAATTTTAGAGATCTAGTAATATTGTCAGGACTTTCTTATTCAAAAATAAAACTGTTTCTCCTAACAGAACACTGATAGCACAGGCACTAAGATCAACATTGAATAAATGGTACCCCAGGAAACTGAAAAGCTTCTGAAAGACAAAGGACAGCATCAATGAGACAAAAAGGCAGCTTACAAAATGGGAAAAGATTTTGCCAATCCCACATCTGAGGTGGAGGTCTAATATCCAAAATATATAAAGAGCTCAAGAAATTAGATATTAAAAACCAATTAATAATAGTAATAATCCAATTAAAATGGGGTACAGATCTAAACAGAGAATTATCAATAGAGAAATCTCAAATGGTTGAGAAACATTTAAAGAAAGGCTCAGCATCCTTTGTCATCAGGGAAATGCAAATCAAACCTACATTTAAGATTCCATCTCCCACCTATCAGAATAGCTAAGATCAATAACACAAGTGACAGCTCATGCTGGCAAGGATGTAGAGCAAGAGGAACACTCCTCCATTGCTGGTGGGTGTGCAAACTTGTACATATTGATTACAGAAATCAATATGGTGGTTCCTCAGAAAATTGGGAATTGATCTACCTTAAGACCCAGCTGCAGCATTCTTGGGCATGTATCCAGAGGAAGCTCCATCTGACCACAAGGACACTTGCTCAACTCTGCTCATTGAGGCTTTATTCATAATAGCTAGAAAATGGAAACAACTTAGATGTCCCTCAACTGAAGAATGGATAAAGAAAATGTGGTGCATTTACACAATGGAGTATTACTCAGCTGTTAAAAATGACATCATGGAGTTTGCAGGTAAATGGATGCAAATAGAAGAAAATCATCCTGAGTGAGGTAGCCCAGACCCAGAAAGACAAATATGGTATGTATTCACTTATAAGTAGATATTAGCTGTCAAGTAAATGATAATCAAGTTACAATCTGTAGGCCCAGAGAGATTAGGTAAGAGGAGGGCTCTAGGGGGCAAACGTGGAACTCCCTGGGAAGGGAAATAAAATAGATTTTGCTGGTGGACTTGGGGCAGGTGGGGCCTGGAGCAGGAGGGATTAGGTGTTTTGGGGTGTATGGCGGGGGAGATCTCAGGGAGAGACAGCTGGGATTGTGTGTCATTTGGGTGACAGTGTGGAAATCTAGTCCAGTGGAAACTTCCTGGAGTCTATGAGGGTGACCCTAGTGAGGAATCCTAGCAATGGAGGATAGCTGGAGTCTCAACTGGCCATCTTTTGTAGCCAGGCAGGACTTCCAGTGGTGAGACCGGATTGCAGTTTGGTTGAATTGTTGAAGGAGAGGTTCTTGTGGAGATGCATAAACAATCCAGGCTGATGCTAGGACAGAAGGTTGCTCTATGGGGTCCCGTTGCTGAGGACAACATCCGTACAGCTCACTGAAAGTAGAGAGGTCGAGCTGGTGCCTGCATGGAGCCTTCACCCCTCTGTTCTAATCTCTTTGGTGAAAGAAGATACCCTGCAGGCTATGGAAAGAGCAACATGGACACAAAGCCAGCCACAAAACCTGTGACCTACAATCTGTCCTGCCTGTAAAATGTGCTGGAGCAATGGTGGAGCAGAGTATGTGGGAGAGACCCACCAATGTTTGGTTTAACTTGAGGTCCATGGCACAAGAGGGAGCCCATGCCCTACACTGCCTAGACGGCTAGGAACAGAGACTGGATATCCCAGAGACCTAGGATAGAACCAAACAACTAGCCAAAAAAGAAAAAGGAACGAAAGAAAGGAAGAAGGAAGGAAGAAAGGATTCCTAATGATATTCTGTTGTACTCATAGATTGGTGCCTTGTCCAGTCATTAGCAGACAGGCTTCCTCTGATACCAGATGATAGCAGGTGCAGAGGACCCACAGCCAAATATTATGCACAGTTAGTCTAAACTGGAGGTCTCCATTGGGTTCTTCCCCTTGGAGACCTGGGAACCCTTTGGAAGAAGGGGAGGAAAGACTGTAGGAGTCAGAGGATATGGAGGACACCAGGAGAATAGCGCCCACCAAATCAACTAATCAGGGCTCACCTGGGTTCAAAGAGGCTGAAGTGGCAAGCACAGCGTCTGTATTAGTCTGCGCCAGGTCCTCTGCCTCTATATATTATGACTGTTAGCTTGGTGTTTTTGTGGGAATCCTAACAGTGGGAGCAGGTATGTCTCTGACTCTTTGGCCTGCATTTGAGACTCTTTCTCTCTATTGGGTCACCTTGTCCAGCCTCAGTATGAGGGCTTTTGCCTTGTCTTATTGCGTCTTGTTTTGTCCTATTTGGCTGTCATCTTTTCTGAAGAAGAAAGGGAAAGGGAGTGGATCTGGGGGAGAAGAAGATGTGTGTGTGGAAGCTGAAAGGAGTTTAGGGAGGGGAAACTGGTCAGGACGTATCGTATGAGAGAGGAATTTATTTTCGAAATGAAAATAAATTAATTAAAGGGCAAGAAAAAATAAAACTGTCTTTACTAGGGCAAAGGATTCTAAAATGGAGATACAAATTGGACCAACAATTATTTGCAGAATGAGTCTTTAAATTCTTTGTAAGTCTGTACAACAGAAAATCTTTTATGCCAGCAAAAGGCTTCTGAAGATTTTAACGCTGTTCTATTAGTTCTTCTCTATTCAAAAAACTTTGAAGAATCTTATTGTCTCACAGTGGTCTCATTGGTGACCTAGGATGGAGACGTCCTAATCCGAGGGAAGATAAGTGTCTAGCGACTTTTATCTCACAGTATGAATGCCAATAAGATCATAAGAAACAGAGTTTTCAAAGGGAGTTTTTATTAATAGGAATACTGTCATCTCAGATTAAAAAGGAGAGAAATAGTTCAAAATATCAGCACATGTTTTCCTTTACTGCTTTTTGGTTGTTACAACACAGTGGTATCAAACCCAAGACCCAGGATTACAGAAGGCAAGTGCCCTGCCACTGAAACATATCCTCAGCCTTTAAATAGTTCAAAAGGAAAAGAATTGTCTCCTTTCTAAGCACACCAAGGCGGTTTCTCAATTGAATGGAGCAATGATTTCTTATGGGAAAGGAAAGAGCAGTCAACAGGAAGAACCAAGAGTAAGGGGCAGGGAAAGATTGGCACAGTACCGCAAGACTGCATTCTAGTCTAGAGCTTGACAGTGGTACCATCTGGATGTCAGAACAGCTGTGGGCCACTGTCTGCTGTGCACAGGACAATTTCATCTTCTGACTGTATGTATTGGGATCTCTGTCCTATATGTGTACCAGTGTTAAATATATTGAGTATAGAGTGAGGAATTTGAGAATTTGTTTCTGCGGTTCACAGTTGTTCCCATTTGGAGAAATAGTAGTCAGTGTACCATTCCCAAGGATACATAACCCTCAGTAGTCTTACATGTGCATCTGTCTAGGATTTTGGGATCCTGAACCTGGAGACTGAATGTTAAGGATATGAGTGAGGATTCTGAGAGTACCATGGTGGACTGAAGAGGTGAGTGCATTTTGAACAAACAGAGTATACCCCAAGTTTTCCTTAGTTGAATTTCTAAAGATTGAAGTGAAGATAAATGAGTGACAAGTACTGAATATATATTTTTGAGGAGAAAGATCTATAGTCCAGGCTAGTCTTGAGTACTCTATGTAGCTGAGAATGACCTAGAACTTCTCATCTTCTGCCTCTACTTCCTGAGTCCAGGATTGCAGACATTCACTGTCAGGTTTCCTTCCTGTGGTATTGGGAATCTAACCCAGGGCCCTTTGCACTCAAGCAAATACTCCAAACCAACTGAGGTATACCTACAGCCTACAAGCAGAATTGACAAGTAAAAATTACATAAAAATTATATATAGTATGCAATGTCATGTTTTAAAATTTGAATGTACTGGACTAGAATAGCTTAATTGATCCAATTAGCACCTGCATTACATCACACTTATTGTGCTTTGTGGTGGAAACAAGGGGAGTCCACATTCTTAGTCTTTTTCCAAATACAACAAATTGCTGTTGGCCAAAGTCACTATGTTGTATGTGGATCTCTTATACTTGTGTTAATAAAATTTTGTCTTTGACCAGCATCTTGTCACCAGGCACTCCTTTCATTCTTGTTTCCTTTGTCTTCTCCCTCACTACTCATTTCCAATCAACAAGATTGGGTACCATTAGTATACAGAAATTTAAGCTTTTTCTCCTGGTGGTCACTCTAAGAGCATCTGTAGACAGTTGAGACATCTGGTGGTGGAGGTGGAGCTTAAACCTCTGATAAGTGCTCCGCCGACACCAACCCTAATGTTTCACCTGTAGAAGCTTTTGGGTCTGCTTCAAAATACTATTGAACAGACTGACACTGGCTGGTTAGTTCTTGGCGGGAGTTTGGAGATATAGACACTGATGTCTGAGTCTTTCTGCTGATGTCCAAAAGTAAGAGGCTTGTGTGGGGCAAGGTGTGGAGAAAAGATGTCAAAACTACCTGCTGATTAATTGGCTTCTGTTGCAGTTCAGGTTTCCTAGGAAAGTGACTATAAGGACCAGTTTGTAGTTTATAGGGGAGCATTCTTGGGATTAGCTATGTAAGGGAAGGAAAGAGAGTTGAGAAAGGTGTAGGGCACATCATATGGTTAAATTGTCAAGTGTTATGTCCAAGATGGCTCTGGAAATGTGGTTGGCTTTCACATTTCAGACCCAAGTATGTTTGTTGTTCTTTGTCTCAGTCTCTATCATTCTATTTTACCAATAAAGACTCTGGAGCCAGATGCCAGGTGAAAACCTGCTATCTCAGAGAGGCAGAGAAAGCAGCCAGCTGACCTACCTCATCCCCTGTCATCCCAGAAAGAGACTTTTCCTTAATCCATCTCAGGGAAAAACTCCAACTGTATCTCACCTTCTTCTGCTTCCTGTGCATCTCTCTTGATGATCTCTTGGCTTCCCCTCACTTTCTACGGTTACTGGCTGTTCGCTCTGTCTCTTCACCTATGGATTGTTGTTTTTATTTTATCCTGTTTACAATAAGCAGACAGCTCTTGGGTTAAAGGTGTGTGCTTAGGCTCCCTCAGTTAACACCACCATCTTGGGGTTGACAGTGTGATCAAATATCCTACAACATATGCTTGTCTCAAAGTGTCCTTGAAGGCCCCTTGTCTATTGCTGGAATACCACCCCAACTCTGAGACAGAGAACAAGAATAGCCAACCAGCCTAAGAGTAAGAATATGTCCTGGAGGAGAGCCAGAAGGTAAACTATTTCCCGTAGTTGTTACTATTGTTCATCCTGTGCTATAAAGATGCCTGCAGTTGGAATGAGGGGAGAAAGCTCAGCTATAGGAAACTCATCCAGGGAGAGAAAGCTCAGTTAGGAACTCCAGCTGATGCCTTAGCTTCCCAAGTTGGTTTTGGATGGATGTTGTGAACACTCAACTTGCTGATGTTATTTCTATCTGTTGCTATTTGTTCCTTCACTTGGAAGCCTCACCTGAGGGGACATTTTGCTTTTCTCTGGACCTTCTCTCTTGGAACCTTTGATTGACTATTTCAGGGGGGTTTCCTCAGTCAATTTATGCTATATATTTTGAGTACCAGATTTGATGTTTTGTGTGCTCTCCTCTATCTATCATCTATCTATCTATCTATCTATCTATCTATCTATCTATCTATCTATCTATCTATCTATCTATCTATCTATCATCTATCCTTTTACTTTTGCTTACAATATACTTCATAAACTCACTCAAAACAAATATGTGACTCTCATAGATGATTCTCTGGAAAATACAGAACACAAGTGGAGAAACTAGCTGTAGCACTGTGGGAGCTGTGAAACTCAGATAGTTTTTCAGTGGTAGCCTTAGTTGGGATGACAAAGCTGATCTTTTATACAGTTTATTTATTGGATGAAGGCAGGATTTCTTCACTTAAGGCCACTCTTTTTAAAATTTTATAATTTGATTTAATTTTACATATCAGCCACAGATTCCCCTGCCCCCCCCCCCCCCCCCCGCCTCCCGCTACCCCCCCCCCCAGGTCCCAGGTGGAGCTCCAGGAATCTGATCGTTGAGAGAGAGGAGGGATTGTATGAGCGAGAGATGTTGAGACCATGATCGGAAAAAGCACAGGAACAAATAGCCAAACTAGTGGAAGCACATGATCTATGAACCAAATAGCTGAGGGGCCCCCAACTGGATCAGGCCCTCTGGATAAGTGAGACAGTTGATTAGCTTGGACTGTTTGGGAGGCCCCCAGGCAGTGGGACCAGGACCTGTCCTCAGTGCATGAGCTGGCTGTTTGGAGCCTGGGGCCTATGCAGGGACACTTTGCTCAGCCTGGGAGGAGGAGACTGGACCTGCCTGGACTGAATCTACCAGGTAAAGCCACTCTTAAAGAAGCCCTGAGAGCTGAGGCCATCCCTGCTTCCACCAGCTGTGGAAGTAAATCATTCAGTCTTGAAAGAGACATGCAAGTAACATACTACAGCATCCACTACAGGTGCTTTGGATGGTAGCTGGGACAGGGGGCCTTCCTTTCAGGGTGAGGCAGCTGCAGGGGATGAAACTGGCAGGTTGTACATGGAATAGAGCCTCTATTTGCTAATGAAATAGGAGGGCCTGGTCCACTCTGGGTAGCACCGTCCTGGAGCTATATAAGAAATATTGCTGAACGTGAGGGATTCTGGAAGCAAACCAGGAAGCTGTGTTCCTTCATGGTTTTTGCTTTGGGCTCTTTTATTGGCTTCCCCTGGTGACGGTTTGTAACCTGTAAGATGAGATAAACCCTTTTCACCCCAAGTTGCTTTCGGTCACAGTGTTTGTTACAGCAACAGAGAGCAAACTAGAATGGTACCGTCCTCTGTGCCTCATTCGGAGCCCTCCTACCATTCTTTTCTGATATGTTCCTCTTTGGTTTTGTCTGTCCAGGGATCGACATATTGGACAGTTCTCAAAGAATAGCTTGAACTCCAGAAGGAACAATTCATATGATCTATTAGAGGCCTAGAACTGCTTTGGCAAGTAAGTGTCTGTGTTTGTCAGTGATGGGGAGAGGTTTGTTGTTAGAGAGATAAATGCACAGGGAGACATTTCATAGACTGACAATTTCCTCACCTCCTCTTTTCTCTTTCTATAAAATATAAAGCTTCCCATATAAATTAGGAATCCAATCAGAATGGTATGCTCCACTCAACTGGGAAAGGTTTAATTGGGAAATCCGCTTAATCAGGACATCTCCCAGGGAACTGATTTAAGCCAGATGATACATAATGGCTATGATTGCAGCTTTAAAGGGGGTGGTAATTCTCTTTAATTGAGCACTTTCGGATAGTTTAATGCTAGGTGTATGCGAATGTGTATGCACATGCGGCCGCTATAGTTGACTTGTTTTCTTCTTTAGTGTATATACACTGACCCCTGGTACCTGTTCACATTTCCAAGACAAAGGGACTTAGGTCCTTGGAAAAGGCCCATTGGTTCCTTTCAGCAATCTGGAATTTGGCTGTAACAACCCATTTCAGAGTGCAGTTCTGGACTGCTTAGCATTGTTTTAGAGAAATGTTTTCAGGTAGCAGAAGAGATCTCATTTCTGATTTTTGATTCTTGGCCCTCCTTAACTTCTGAGTGAACTTCTGCTAGGACCTGATGTCACATATTATAGGTTGACCTAATTTCTGGGAGTTGAGCAGCATTTTAGAAGGATCAATTACAGTGTAATGATAAATATGTCATGTTTTTGAGACATCCATTTGTCAGATAAATTTAAATGAGGAAACAGATAATTGATGCTATCAACATCGACTGTAGTCTCTATTCTCTCCTATTCATTTTAGGATATTCAATTCTATGTTTTTATGGGTAGACAATTGATCATAGCTCTCACTTTATGTTACACTGCACTGTTGATCAAAGCATGCCACTTTTGAAATTTATTCTTTATTTCTTCAGTCACAAGTTTATTTCTTCTCATCCCATACCCACTATCATCTTCTTTCTGCCATTATAATTAACATGTTTAACATACGTGATGATTACCACTGATTATCATCCTGATCTGTGGAGTACTGGGTGCATCAGTGGACACTCCATGTGGGTGCTGGGAAGTGAAGCCAGGTCCTATGCAAGAACACTACCAGGAAAACACTGTTTGCTGATGTTTCATTAAAGCCATAGGTGCTAGCAATGAGCCTTTCCTGAAGTTAGGTTTGGAAGCAACTTCAGGTTACATGTATCTCAAGTGCTTTAGTGGAGGACACAAGAAACACGAAGCCTAGCTCATCAGAATGCTTTGAAATATCTACTAAAGAGGTGAAACGTTTTGAATTCTATTCTGTTCTTTGATCCAATGGCTCAATCAGTTCTATTAAGACACCATCCCTCTGCCTCTCTGTCTCCTCCCCCTTCTCTCTCCATTTCTGTATTTTTATTATTATTATTATTTTTAAGACAGGATCCCACTTTGTAGTTCTGGCTGGCTTGGAACTCACTATGTAAACCAGGCTGGCCTTGAACTCAGAGAGATCTGCCTGCCTTGTAATTTTTGGAGTTGAATATGCCTTACATCTTTTTTTTTTTTTTTAAATCTTTGTGTAGCAAGGTTCCTAGTTTTAATTTGATTCCATGGAACGTTCTCTGTTTCTCTGTAATATTTCTAGATGTGGGCTATGTACTTCCTCGTCCTGTTTGTCTACTAAAAGGAAGTGGCTTCTTTTCCTATACCATTCCTTCAGGACTCTAGGTCTTAGCCTTCTAGATGGGTGTGCCCAAGGGGAGGCCAAGTTGAATAGCATTCTGCAGAATGTCCCCTTCCCTGCTCACAACAATGATAGCAGAGGATGTGTTCCTTTACCTGCAGCCACAGTTCCCAGCTGGTATTTTCTTTCCTATGATCCAAGCCATCTCTTTGTTTTGGTCCTATTTTTCTTTCCTGATTCTCCTTTTGGAGGATTGTAGCATGAATCTTAAAAGGTCTTATTAATGAAAACAAACCTGAAGCCAGGTATTGGGGTGAATGCTGTAAGATCAGAGAAGCAGAACAAGCCACAGCCACTTCACCTGGCCAATTCCTCAGCTGATCCTGTTCCCTCAGACTGGAAGCCTCTGAGTCCTCATCTGAATGGATCTCAGCTGAACTGCTGCTAAAAGCCTAAAAGCTTAACCAGCTCTAGTTCCTCATCCTCACGCCTTAAATACCTTTCTGCTTCCTGCCATCACTTCCTGGGATTAAAGGCTTGAGTCACTATGCCTGCCTGTTTCCAGTGTGTCTTTAAACTCACAGAGATCCGGACGGATCTCTGCCTCTGAAATGCTAGGATTAAAGGTGTGTGTGCCACCATTTTCTGGCCTCTATATCTAGTGGCTGTTCTGTTCTCTGACCCCAGATAAGTTTATTAGGGTGCACAATATTTTGGGGAACACAATACCACCACAGAGGATGGAGAACAATGCCAGCTTTTTGGCTTTCACCCAGGTTCCCCCTCACCTCTGTGAACACTCAATTCAGTAAATCCTTTCTCTAATTTCTTGGGTGTAACACCTATTTCATGTTAAGACCATGGCTAATAAACCTGCTAAATTGTCTGGTTACAGATTATTTGGCTTTGGTCTGTCTCAGACATGAATATTATGATTTAAAGATGACAGTGAATGAACATGAGGACTCCCCCTGAAAGCTTGGAGGAGGGGACATTGCATTCTGATTCTAGGGGTGTGTAGATCTTTGGCCACAGAAGACTTCAGCCAAACTGAGCCACACAGGAGAATCTCATGGGCACCATGGTATTTTTCTAGGACTTGTTTTGAAATCAACGGAGGACTTTCTAGTGGAGTTTCATTCTCTGCATCTTAACCTCAGACTTAAAAACCATAACAGCATGACTACTACCACTAAATATATGACTTTGTGTCAGACATGGCATTTGTACTATTGATAGTCTCATTGCTGATGTTAGAAAACTGAAGCCCCAAGAGAGACACAAGTAAGGCTCGCAAACAGACTCCACCCTGGTTTATCTAACCCCAAGTCCTGAACTTGAAGACAGTTCCCTTCCCTTGAATTCTAGACTTCCTGCACTGACCTTATTTCATTCTTTTTTTTTTTTTTTATTATTCCCTAGAAGCAACTTACAAGATCAAGAACTCCACAGGAGCTAGAGTAGATTTCAGATGACACATTCGACTTTTGCTTTCATGATTTTCTAGTTTTGAATGATGCTTATTATATATTTATCTGCACAGATTCTAATATCGAAGAAAGTCATGGTTGGATATGATGTAAGACAAGCTGTCTTTACCTCCACATCTTTTTTCTTTTTCTAATGCGCTCTAGGAGAGTGACCTTCAGAGGGATGATCACTGCACAGTGGCCAAATACAGTTGTGCTTGGTTGGAGCCTGTGTCAGGCGCATGTCGAGACCAGAGAGCTGGACAGAAGTAAAATCTGTGGTCCCATTACATTTCTCTCATCTGAACCTCATGTTTGCAGCGAATGTGTTTCTCCTCCTGGGGCTGATCTTTTTAGAAGGCCTCCTTTTGCCTGCTGCTGAAGATCCTGGTAACTGTTTCTTCCTTATCTTCAAGTCTAGATTACCTGGTTGCCCTCCTTGACCCCACTCACTGCTCAAGGACTAATCCTCCACATACCCCTCTCCTACTGCATTTGTCTGTGCCACTGAGATTCTGCCATGACACTTAGGTTAGGAGATATTATGATCTACTTGGAGTTGAACAATGAACACGCAAGATAATAAAATCTACACTAAAGAATTATCTTTGGCTTTCTAAAGGAAAACTGGAGAGATCTATCCAAACAGAAAGAGAGATGTTCACTCAGAGGAGTAAAAGCAAAATCTTATCTGTGGTAGCCTAGCCAGCTTCCAAAATATGTGCTGTCTGGTGCCTCTAAAAAAAAAAAAAAAATCACAGAGGCCCCTGGAAGTAGGATCAGAGTCCATCCTTGGTGCACGACCAGGCCTTTTGGAGACCACTTCTATGATGGGACACCTTGCACAGCCTTGGGGTAGGGGTAGGGGCTTGGACCTCCCTCTACTAAATGTACTTCCCCATGGGAGGCCTTACCTTCTTGTAGAAGGGAATGGGGGGTGGGTTGGGAGAGAGAAGCTGGGGGGTGTGGGAGAAGGAAAGAGGGGGATCTTTAGTATGTAAAATGAATAAAAAATTTTTTTCTTAAAAAAAAAAATCACAGAGCCAGATAGTCAGCCCTGCAAACATACATACAAGAAACACGCAGATGGGACAGGTTATATTTATGAGTATTTATGTACATACATATGCATACGTGCATTCAATAACAATTAGTGGGAGGAAAAGCCATGAATTTTAAGGAAAGTGGGGAAGGGTGTATGAGAGGGTTTGGAGAGAGGAAAAGGAAGGGAGAAATGCTATGATCTTAAAAACCAGCTGCTGGGAACCACCAAAGCGAGCTCATCAGTGAGCTCTTAAACTGTTTAAAGTGGCCACCTCTAAAGTTGACACTGACTCACACTGTAGGAGTAGAGAGTCAATGTTATTTTGATGATAAATCGATGCCACCTGTTCTCATAACTCTCCAATATTGTAGTTATCATAAAACAAGAAATGATCCATTCATTTATCATTGACTCAGCAAAGTTATCTCATTTTCATGAGTCATAGCTGCATAAAATAATTTTTAAGAGCAAAACCAATATGATGTGAATTGAAGATTTTAGGGCATAGTTCAATAGTGGCAAAAGGCTTTTTGTCTTAGAGCCATATTTTGTCTCTGTAACAAACATGAGGTATAATATGCTAATATGGCTTCCTTTGATGCTGTGATGAGAGGTAGCAACAGATATTTTGAGAGATCTAAGTAAGAATAACATCACAAAATGCTGGAAAAATGCACTCCTGATGAACTCCAGCTGTTTCTGCTGATTAAGTCATTGACTGTCCCTATTACAGTTCTTGACCCCTGTGTGGAAGAGTGACAAGTCCCAAGTCGTTCCTTATGTAGTCTTCTACCTCTTCATTAAGGTGGACATGGGATAATCCCAGGTAGTTTCCCCCACAAGTACTCAATAGATGAGTGACATGTCAGTTCAGTCTTACCTGAAGGCTTCCCTTTTGCTCAAGTGGATTTGTTTGGGATTTCCAGTTTATGATTCATGATAGTAATGAGGAGTGCATTTCCCCCTTGCCCATATAGAAAAGGTCCAGCTTCCAATAAACTTATCATCTACTCTGTCTTTGGTGTTGTGTCTTAGGTAGATCACAGCTCTCATAGACTGAAAGGTTGGAAAGGGCAGCGACTGCAGTGATGAGAAGTCTGAACAGTGAACCAGCCTATGTGTTTTGTGACATTTGAAAAGTTGGCTGAGGCTTTCTTATTCTCTGCTTTTAACTGTGGTGCTAATTCAGCAGTAAAGGGAACAATCATATTTGATAGGTTTTTAAATGGCTTTTGATATAACATAGAGCAATAAAGCTGGCTGGGTGTTTGGTAGATCTCATAGCTCATCCTTGTACTTTAAAGAAAGACAATGTCTAAACCATCCCAGACAAATTGGAACCCTTAAAATCCTTTCAAAAGATAGTGCTGGTATTCATTGATAATTGATGTCAGAATTTATACCACTGTTATCAAGAATGTTCTATGGGGTTACAGCTGATCTCCTTTGGGTTACATCAAATTCTTTTCTTGCTGTGTATGGATAAGTCACCTTTGGCTCTAACAGAATCCCACTATTCTTATAATTATGAGGATTGCTGCTCTTCAGCTGACTCCATGAGCCTTTTCTGCAAGCTTTCCAACCTCTTGCCTTCCATTTTCACTTATCCTTTCTTTTCCCCTTCTCTTCTGTCGTAATTCATTTTCCCTTTTAATTGATTACCTTTAAGCTTTTGAAGAATGCATCTTGTAGGTGTGTTGTGATGTTAATATACTAACATGTTTTTTATAATTTTAGGGTCTAAGTTAGACTTGTACCTTTTTTTTAAATCAATGACTATTCATATTTCTAAGGCAAATATCAACTCTTCTACCAAGAAAGAATCTCTGTGGACCTGGAATCTGGCTTCAAATAGCTGATAACTGTAGGTTGCATATATACAACAATAATAATTTTTGAGGAAATTATAACTTTGAAAGGAGATAACTGATGTGGGAACAGAGAGAGAGAGAGAGGGGAGGGAAAAAGAGTAATAAAATGAAGTAAATGTAATATTCACGTATGGCATTCTCAAAAATTTTAGAAAAGGAGTTACAAAATATACATTGTGAAAAGAAAAAGATCTGGTATGCTTTGTGAGTTTCTTGGAACTTAGAAAAGTCTTTTGTCTAATTGGGGGAAAATATGATTTAGAAAACACAGAGGGTAGAGAGCAAAGATACCATGAATGCATGTTCTGTTCAAGAGAGTTTCACAATAAAAAGTTCTGTATTTGGGAGGATAATTCAGGAACTTGGGTTGGATTCATTTGGATGTTTAACAGGTATAAACTCTATACTATGGGACTTCATCAATGGAAGGAGTGCATGAGAGGCTGACTTAAATATGAAAGGAAATACTTACACAAGTTATTGCCATGAGCCAAATACCTTTAAGATTCCACCATTTAAAAGGAGACAGAAAGATGAACGAACCAAGAAAAGCTTCACATAACCATTAGCATTTGACTTTGTTACTGCTTTTGAGACAAAGTTTTGCTAGGCTGACCACCATCTTTCAATCCTCCTGCTTCAGCTCTCCAATTATAGGCATATGCCATCCCACATGGTGACCCTAAATCTTTAAATCAAGTCCAGATTTGATGAGTTGGGGCAGAGGGATATAGTAAGGGAGGGAAAGAAAGATAAAGAAAGAGGAAGAGAGAGGTGGAGGGAGAGACAGAGACAGAGAGAGATACACACACAGAAATAGACAGACAGACAGACAGACACACACAGAGAGAAAGAGAAAGAGAGAGAGAGAGAGAGAGAGAGAGAGAGAGAGAGAGAGAGAGAGAGAGAGAGAGAGAGAGAGAGCCATAAAAATGAGAAAGCACCCACACAAGCTAGATAAAGTTGCAGATGTTGGTTGGTTTTGGTTTGCTGAAATTAACCTGGTTCAAGGCCTCTGATGGTGTTATTTTTAGGAGGAAGTCAGAAAGAAATCATCCAGGAAATCTGTGTGATGAGATCATTAAACATTTCAGTGAAAGATACCCTTGCAATTAATTTCATTTGCACCATGCATGCTTATGAACAGCTATATTTGTTGGGATGTTGTGAAAAGGTCAAAACTAATTATATATTTGTTATGATGAGCTGAGAATTCTAGCTGTCATCTGTTACTTCAGTTCCCTGGAGACAATATAGACTCTATTCCATCTCTGCAATGGAATTTTGAGTGTGATTTGTTAAAGCTTTAATGAAAATGTTTCTTTCATCGCTGCAATTTGGTTTATTATGCTTAATGTCACCAAAATTACTTTTAAATCTTGGGATGACTTTATTAAAAATGGTCTAATTTTAATTTGTTGCTTTGAGTATAGAATTCATCATGAAGATAAGGAAAATCTGCTTTCTTCAGAGATATTCTAGAAGTTTTGATAGACCACAGTGCGGAAGTTGTTAACACATTCAGTACTCTTTCTGAGATTGGTTGCTTGAAAATCTTTAATTTCTGTGTCTTTTCTTTTCCATGAATTGCTGTATGCATCCAGGTCCCTACTGGGGAATTTACCTGTGTGTGTTTATCACTGGCAGATGGGGATGCAAATACAGGCAAAACTCAACAGCTTCCATAATTACGTTCTATAAAAAATTAAGTGCCTCAGTAAAACTTCACCTTGGAAATGTGATATATGTGATTTCAACTTTCTCAAAAAGGATACCATGTGACACCCAGAAGAGTTTCATTCATTATCTGATGTTTATTACCCACTGTATGAAAGTGAATGTAAAACTTATATTAAAAATGTAAAGTGGCTGAGAGTTGAAAGAGATATTCAGATCCACATGCAAAGGAGGAGTTTACTCAGCAGGAAGTTTACAATCTCGTTTGTCACATGAGATAGCCATGGAGGGGGTGGGGCCTGAGATCACACCATCTATATGTGTTAAGTATGACTTGAATGACTTGCCTTAGGGATGAAAATGTTTTAAAAATATGTTGAGGACACTAATAGAAGTAGTTTGCAGGACACTTGATGGAAAATGCATTTTATTAAATATTAAAGCATAAAAATGACCTTTTACTGTTTAAATGTCTTGAGAATGTATGGATATACTTAAATGTTGCTTCCAGGTGACATCAATAGTTACCTATCTATATCTATCTATCTATCTATCTATCTATCTATCTATCTATCTATCTATCTATCTATCTATCTATCTATCTATCTATCTATCATCTATCTATCATCTATCTATCATCTATCTATCTATCTATCTATCTATCTATCTATCTATCTATCTATCTATCTATCATCTATCTATCTATCTATCATCTATCTATCTATCTATCATCTATCTATCATCCTTCTATCATCTATCCATCATCTATCAGTCAGTCAGTCTGTCTGTCTGTCTATTCTATTAAGGGATGGTGGGTAAGGACTAATTACCCCATGAATAGTTCTTTATAAATTAAATTTGGACTTAAGTAAAAAGCTAAGATTGTATTTTTTTGAACGTCTGAAATCTAGACTCTGAAAGACTGAAGCTAGAACCATTGTTCTTCTCAATAAGCACTCTGGGTTTATAAGATACTTAGCTTCCTATCTTATATTAGTGGTTTATTTTTCTGTGATGGAGAATATAAATTGATGTCCTAGATTCATGTGTTGAGGCTGAGCAGATTGTGCAACCTGGGGACAAACTGAACTTTGTGGATGACACTTGATCTCTAGGAGTTAGGTGGGAACAGGATATGGTTGTGGTGATGGTGTGGGCAGGACTGCATTCTATTGTTTACCAATTTATAGATTAATGACAACAGGCAATCTGTCTTACCTCTTTGATCATGTTTGTAATGATAAAGAATAATATTTACTTAGGATTTCTATGAATAGTATATGATCAGTGTTGTGTTTATTGCAGAGTCATTAAATGAATGCTAACTAAAATTATAGTCAACATTATCTGATGATATGCTTTTTAATGTTACTGAGAGCAGTGCCCAAAGGCTCTAGGGCAATAGGACACACACACATACACACACATGCATATGCACATGTTATACATTATGTATAATTTTTTTTAATATCCAAATGAAAAGTCAAGGTTACTTTGATGTTGCTTCTTGACTGGCTCATCCTGGATTGCAGGCATTCCTTGTCTGTTGGGAGGACAGACAAGGCTTTTGGAGTCTATGTGGATGTAACGAGGAATGCTGAGCTTGGGGTTCCTGCCTGAGTCGTGATGCAAGGGCAGCAATGGACTGGTGCTAGGTCTCGGAGGGATCTGAGCTAGGTCCTGGAACTTGACAGTTTCCCTGTAAAGCTGTGGTCAAATGTTCCAGACACTGAGATGTGTGCGATGCTTTGCATACTGGACCAATATACACCTTGCAAAAGGGGACCAAGAGGCTTTCTGAGTTCCCTGTAATCCTCCATCTGATGTTCTTTACTGATTTGTTTCCTGCTTCCTCATTGAGGGGTACACTGGGAGGTGAGATACTAAAAATCTCACAGGCTTGAATCACTGGCCCTCACAACCGTTCTGACCCCAGCTTTTGATGCTCTTTCTTCATCCCTGATGCTCCCTCTCAGAGTCCTAGTGTAAATCCAGGAAGAACTGCTGGTCTAGTCCACATGTCCTCTTATTTAATCAACAGTCCAGGTTTGAACTTCATATTTCAACACTGTAGTTGCCACAAAGAGGACCTAGGATGATCAGTGTGAAATATATCATGTGGTTTATTATTTGAGGATTGTTGTGATGGAAAGGCTGTCCTTAACTATGTGGCTAGCTGAGTGAAGAACTGTTTAGGAAAAATTAGAATGTCTGGATTCCTGGCCATTGAAAAAGTGGTAGGTAATAAGGAGGGCAATAAGAAATAATGTGATTGCAAACAAACTATCTTACTGCTGTGAAGAGATACCATGACCAAGACAACTTATAAAAGAACATGTAATTGGGGCTTGCTTACAGTTTCAGAGGGTGAGTTCATGATCATCATGGTGGGGAGCATGGCCGTAGACAGGCAGGCAGTCATGGTGCTGGAAAGCTTACATCATCAAATTGGAGGGAGAGAATGGGCATGGCATGGGCTTTTGAAACCTCAAAGCCCACTCCCAATGACATACCTCCTCTAACAAGGCCACACTACTTAATCCTCCCTAAATAGTCCACCAACTGGGAATCAAACATTTAAATATATGAGCCTATGGGGGGCGGGTGTTCTCATTAAAACCACCACACAAATCAACACATTAGATAATATCTGCTAACACATTTTTTTCAAATCGCCCCTAATTCAGGAGGATCTTGAGGAATGAACATGTTTCTCTTTCTTTCTCTCTTTCTCTCTTTCTCTCTCTCTCTCTCTCTCTCTCTCTCTCTCTCTCTCTCTCTCTCTCTCTCTCTCTCTCTCTGTCTCTCTCTCCCTCCCTCCCTCCCTCCCTTCCTTCCTTCCTTCCTTTCTTTCTTAATTAGAAAATTTTTTAAAATTCATTTTACACATCAGTCAAAGATGCCCCTCTTTTCTCCTCATGCCTCTCCAGCTTCCTTGTCCCACCCCCCATTTCCTCTTACAAGCAGGTAAGGTCTCCCATGGGGAGGTACATTTAGTAGAGGCATGTCCAAGCCCCTTCCCCTGCCTCAAGGCTGTTCGAGGTGTCCCATCATAGGTAGTGGACTCCAAAAAGCCTGTTCATGCACCAGGGATGGCTTCTGATCCTACTGCCAGGGGGCCGAGTCTTTCTCCAGTAACTGATGGAAGCAGATGCAGAGATCCACAGCCAAATACCAGGCCAAGCTCCAAGGGTCCAGTCAAAGAGAAGAGAAATTCTGTGAGCAATGGCATCAAGATCATGATGGGGAACCTACAGAGACAACCAAACTAAACTAGTGGAAACTCATGAAATTTAGATCAAGAGCTGTGGAGCCTGCATGGAACTGGACTAGGCCCTCTGTATAGCGAGACAGCTGTGTAGCTTGAACACATTTCTCTTACTGGACATTATGAAGTTAAAACTTAAAAGGAAGGTCCTTGAATACACCTATGGCATGGCAGGAGAGCAATACTTTGCAAAGTCAGCCTCCATGTGACCAGCTCCCATGATCAGCTCAGGTAATAGTAGCTGAGTAGCAAGGCATAGAAAACTTTTTAATCTGAGGGTAATTAAGAACAAGTTTTAATCTATCTGGTGAAATAAGGAAACACACATGCTTTCTGATGTTAACTTTCTCTTTTACTTCATCTTAAGAATGGTCTCTGACTCTTTCTGTCTCCACACAGCTACATATCCACATTGCTACATTCTATACATACAGCTACATGTCTTCCTTTATGTACATACAGTCATACATCTCTATACACAGTTAAATCTGTTTTCACATGTCTACACATCTATCTTTTACATAGATTTCTCTCCCACGTATCTTTTCTATACCACTTCATCTTCCTTGTCTCCACACAGTTGCAAATATCCACACACCCACAGCTAAACATCTCATTTACACAGCTCTCTCACCATACAGCACTTTACACAGTTCCCAGGCACAGCTCCTCTACATAGCAGCAACTCTTTCACAAAGCTCTCTCTTTCTCATACTTATTGACACACACATACTTCTACATTATTCATTCACTTTTTACTCATTCATTCTTTCACTCACTCACTCATTTACTCGCACTTCTCCCATCCTTCTTCTTCTTCTTCTTCTTCTTCTTCTTCTTCTTCTTCTTCTTCTTCTTCTTCTTCTTCTTCTTCTTCTTCTTCTTCTTCTTCTTCTCCTTCTCCTTCTCCTTCTCCTTCTCCTTCTCCTTCTCCTTCTCCTTCTCCTTCTCCTTCTCCTTCTCCTTCTCCTTCTCCTTCTCCTTCTCCTTCTCCTTCTCCTTCTCCTTCTCCTTCTCCTTCTCCTTCTCCTTCTCCTTCTTCTTCTTCTTTTTCTGTCTCTCACTCAGCACATACACACACATGCACCATTCACCTTGTGCAGCAGCTCTTACATAGCTCTACACACACACACACACACACACACACACACACACACACACACACACACACACTTCCCTTACATTCTGCAGCAGCTCTCACATAGCTCTACACAGCCATCTCTCTCCACACTGCCACAGCTGCTGCTCTTCTCAGACAAACTCTGGACAATCATAAGTTATATTTTCAGGGCCCTACCCATTCTCAAAACACAAGATAAGTCACATAGTTTCTCTTAGGATAGTAATGTCACATTGACCATGCACAAAGCTCTAAGTTGATGAAGGGTCCCAGGCATTAAACAATTGGCTGAACCTTGAGCCATCAGGGTACATGCAGAAAGGGAGCTACTGCAAGGACTATGTCTTGATGTAAACAGCCTGGCCTTGATTTAACAATAAACAATTAGTCTTTGTGTATATTCTGTAGGGGAAGCTTAGTCTGTTTTGGACTAGTTCTAAGGTCTTTGCTGCTGCAGGCCACAAAAATATGAAATAGAGATTCAGCTGTATATGATAAAGCTATACTAAAAGGATCAAGGAAGTCTTCTGGAGGAGAAGCCAAATATCAAGGAATATTTGATGTTATTCAGCTCTTACTATATCAGCTGTCTTCTGCTATGAATTTCTTGCATGCTTGTAACTCCTAGGCCATAATGGCAAACTGTATAAGCTTCTCAGACCTACTGCTGATCTGAACTAGGTAACACCCCTACAGAGACAATGCCTGTCTCAGGAGACAAGCAGATTGTAGATGCATAGCTTTGCTTCTTGTGCAAATGAAGCTCAGACTATCCCTTTCTCTCCAGCCTAGTGGCATTGCAGAGCTATTAACTCAGGACAAAAGGGTTTTTGCATAACCATGTGGAGTGAAGACTGGAGCAGAATTCCTGACTCAGCAAGGGAAAACTTTTGCAGATTGTAGGTGGATTTGAGTCAGGTCAAGAGAGGAGGAGAGGAAGGAAAGATGGATGGAGGAACGGAGGATGAGGATGAGGTTGAGAGCATAAGAGCTTAGTTATTACTAGGACTATGAGAGGACAGGAAAAGAAGGGACAGAGAGGAGCTGAGTGTGAGTTCAGAACTGAAGCTGTGTACGTAGAATTTTGTCTTAGAGAAATAAAGTGGATGGGTAAAGAGCATGGTGTACATAGATTCTTTTCCCTCAGATTACCCCACATTAGCCATAGCATCTCCCCAGAACTCTGGAAGAAATCTTCTCAGGGCAGCCCCCTGGGAAAATTTCAATACTTTGCAAAATGTGTAAAAGGCTGTCTTTGAGACTGAGAATACTGTTACTTTCCTGTGTCAGTAAGGAAGAATGTTATGGTAATATTTCTGTTCATCAGAATTATACAGCTTAAACAGAAATCCACAGCTGAATGTGAGCACAGAGATGTAAAACACACTACCAAAGGGCTATGGAAAGCACTCACAGCTGTTCTTATAGGGAGATATAATGGCGGCACCCAAGAAAGTTACAGAGAAAACAACCAGTTTCCACAGCCAGTGACTCCATGGCTTTGCCAGGTGGGGCTCCACATGAGGGAGTTATATATCTGGTGGGTCAACTTGTCAAACACCAGTTGTTACCTGCTGTATACTGTCATGACCCTCAGCAGCAATACTTTGCATAGTCAGCCTACCTGGTTTTGGAGTTCTAGAAGTTTGCCTGTTGGGATGGTTTCCTCATTTCTCGCCTGAGACTTAGGGGGCTTTGCTACTACCTGTAAGTGTAGGATGTCTGCCTTCCCTCTGGTGGATTTTTTGTTTGTCCTTTCCTTCACACAGAACTTTAAAAACTGCAATGTGAATGATTTTCTTTTCTTACACAGCAAAAACCCTGAGGATTAAGTTTGCTTTTGAAGCCCAGTTCTGTCTATTAATTCCCTCTTCATCACTGGAGGGAGCCCCTTCCGCAGACTCTCCAGTACCTTGGTGGAAAGGTTTGCTTTAGTTCTCCACAGCTTTGATACTCCTTGCATTGGATATCATGGACTAGTTAATGTCTGCCTTCCTCCCATTGCTCCAGGCTAGAAGAATAAACTATTAATAATTGGAGCAAGTACACAATAACTTCTGCCTCTTTTAGGCATCATCTTGGGGGAGAACTTGATGCAGCCTATGTTTTGAAACTGGTAGACTTGATGTGTCTTTTAGGAATCACCTGCATGGAGCTGCTGGGTGAATCTTTCCCTGAATGGACACTGCTGCTCCATTCATTAGTTGTCACTTGAAGGAGCTGCAGAACCTTCATGATAACGACAATCTTATATCTATTTTAGTAAGACAAAGAGTTAAATTAGAGCTGAATCCGCTGAGGTCGAAAATAAAATGCCGGTCAAATCAACTTTGCCTTTATTTAGTTTTCTTTAACTGGCCCTCTTTACTTTTGCCTTCTTTTAGACTGAGGAGTCAGAGACCCAGGTGTATGTTCAGCCCCCAGGGGAAGGAAGTTGTCACATTACCTTTCCTTCTGCCACCAGGGCCAGGTGTGAACCGTGAATGGAAAATAAATCTTCACTGTGAACATCACCATCCCTTCAGTCCTGACCTTTCTCTCTCTTCCCGAATCTCTCACCTGAGCAGTCTAATTCTTTTAGCATAAAGAAATTGCTGAAGGAAGAAATGTTAGACCTAGCTTTTAATTAACTTTGCCATTGATTTGTACATAACTCTGTATGAGTCACTGCTCTTCAGTGAATCGGATGAAAATCTCTGAGATTAATGATTGTTCTCAGGAATTTTTCTGGACCAGGTTCCAGCTTCTCTGTAATTTTTTTTTCTGGCTTATGAAATCATTAGCTTATTCCATTCTTCATTGGAAAGGAGACACACAGGCTCACAGTGAACCGAGCTCGTGCCTAGGAACCATTTTATTTATTTATTTTTTTATTTTTTTATGGATGAAAACATCAGGTGACTGTGTGCTGTTTAAATAGTCCCCTTCAGCAATTTTACCTACTTTAGTATACTTTTAACAGAATTTCACATAGCAAACTTTATATGGTTTGAAAGAAGAATTCAGTTACAAAATTAAAAGGGAAAAGGCTGTCTGACTCAGCTTCAGCTGTCAACTTGACACAACATGTAGTCACGTGAGAAGTAGTTCCAGCTGAGGGATTGTTTCCCAGTTCATATTGCTCTGTGAGCATGTCTGAGGGGATTGTCTTGCTAATTGATGTAAGAGGGTGCAGCCTACTATGGGTGACACCATTCCCTGGCTAAGCATGGATCTACAAGAAGGCCAGCAAACAGCATCCCTCCGTGGTTTCTTCTCCAAAATCTTGCTTGCATTTCTTCCCTGAATTCCCTCAATAATAGGTAGGCAAGTGCAAACCAAGTAAGCTCGTTCTTTCCCTAAGTCCCTTTTGGTGTGGTCACAGTGTTTTCATACAGCAACAAAAATGAAACCAGAAGACTAATGAATAGGGAGTTGAGTATTTCTAAAGCAAGGCTGGCATTCAATGTATTTTTAAATATTAGAATTTTGTACATATCCTTCCAAATTACTGTAACAAGTTGTAAAAAGATAAATATTCTAAAAAAAAAAGACTAAATCTGAAACAATGAAAATCATTGAAACTGCGAAACTCTGTAATTCAGATGTAGTTTTTAGTGACGTGAATAAGCTACATTTTCCTTTCTAAAATATCGTCATTCGACTCTGGTTCAGATGTCCCTTTGGATCACGGAGGAATGTTCTGGTGTGAGCTCATTTTCTCTTTCTTCCAGGCCTCTTTCCTTCTGTTTCTCCTCAGCTGGAGTGGTGGCCGATTGCTGGGCTCATCACATCTTACATTTTAAATGTACTAAACTCCTTTCCCACCCATTACAACCAAGTTGTTTTTTATGTCAGTGCCTTTGAACATGGTGCTTCCTCAGCCTGGGATCCTTGTGGCCTCTGTCTTATACTCCAGTATCACTTGATGATGTCTGTGTTGTTCTAACCTTGGTCTAACCTTTCCCTACAGGCAGCCTTTACTGTGCCAGGCCCAGAGAGCTGCCTCTGCATGCCTGTTCAGCCTCTGACATCACGATTCTGATCCTGCTCCCAGCAATAGACATTTTCCTTTTGTTTGTATGAGGACAAAAAAGCATATCTATTTTTCCTCACATGATATCAGCATGATGCCTTAGACTGTGGTGAACATTTAGTTTCTAAATGTACTTTCCCTTTTGAAAAAAACATTCTTTTATAATATACTTAGGAATGTTCAAATAGTATTTAAACCATGTAGAAAATTAGATTTTAGGACACAAAGATGAATGGCTTCCCTTTCTATAGTAAGCAGGTACCTTCTACAAACTGAAAGCAATTATTTTGAAACTCAGCCCCAAGTGACTGTTTCTTAACAGATTCCTCAGAGTAGCAAACACTATAGCTTGTGAGACTTAACACTCAGCCCTGGGAATGGGGGCAGGAAATGGGGACAAACGGAGACTCAAACTTGTTATGAAAAACAAAATCCACTTGTTTATTATTATTTAGAAAGCACACATAGCAATATATTGGGGGAAAAGAGAAAAATGCAAAATAAGTGTGCATACAAATTCATCTGAAAAGAATCAGTTTTGCTTCTGAATAATACCTATGTGAGCTTGAAAAATTGTGCATTTCTTCTACCTCTATCCATGACTGGAGTTATGGATAAAGATATGTGGACACATGTCTCTTACTCCTCAGAAATCCTTCTTCCACATATGTAGAGTGGGCATGGCCTTCTTCTTGGACGGTACCTACAAGTGTGTTCTCGGATCATGCCACAGTCTCTTTCCTCTGAGTTCGTCTCTGATGACAAGAAAGGATACTTGTGAAGGAAGATTTGCCCTTAGTTCTTGACTTTTTCTTTAATTTTTTCTGATTCTTGAGTGAGATTCCCAGCTCTTCCATGATGGCATTGAAAGAGAGACACTAGAGAGCACAAAATAAGAGAGTGTCAGTATCCTGCGACCCATGACCAACCTGACTTGTATTTCTTGCCTACCGTTTGATGGACATGTTACTGTTTTTAAGGCAGGCCCATAACTAATGGCCAACTCCCATCACCTCCTCCTCCACCCACTGGCCATCTGTCTGTTATACTTAAGGAAACTGAGGCAGGAAGTTAGCTCAGCAGACTATACTTTATTCACAAACACACCAGTATAGACTTTCCAGTTCAGAAAACAAAATGAAACAAAACAACAAAACAAAACAAAACAAAACACCAAAAAACTCAAGGCTCTCAAATTGACAACTTACCTTTGCTGAGACAGCAAAATAGAGTTAAATTAAGGCATTTCCCCCACTGAGATGATCCAAACATTGATAGGGTTATCAAGGCATACGACACTTCAGTAATGCTATAGAAAATGAACAAACCTTCTCTACACCAAGGCTTTCTTTTTTGCTCCCATGAAACCTTACTTTGTTCCTAAAATAAAATCTAAGTCTTGATGACTTTCCTTTCTGATAAAAAAAAAGAAAAAAAAACAGTTTTAAATTGTATATTTTTCTCCAAAAAGAACCAGAGATTCTGGCGGCAGCAGTGATGCAGCTGGGTGGAAATGGGAAATGATGGCGTTGAACTGCACAGCAAAAATAATGGTACCACACAAAGGAAGATGGAAGAGTGGCAGAACAATGCTATGCATATGCAGAAAAAAATACATATAGATACATATCTCCATCACAATACGCTGTGTCTATTTGCATGCACACTGTATCAACAGCCAACACAACACAATTGGCTGTCTTTTCTTCTATCCAGGATAAACTCTGTGGACACATTTCTGCCTTCGGGGATCAGCAGCTTTACTTTTTGATGGGGTTACTATGAAAATGTTCTCCAGTGAGATAAGGCTGCCCAGGAGGACAAAACCTGCAGGATCCACTTAGATGAAATATCTGAAATTGTCCAACGTGCAGAAACACAAGGTAGAGCGGTCACAGCATGGCCAGGGGCTGGTGAGGGGAAATGGGACAGTTGCTATTCACTGGGTGCAAGTGTCTGTTAGGAGAATGAATCATTTCCAAAGACCTGCATTGCTGATTCCAGGATGATCTTTTAAATGGAGGGATAAGAGGAAGGAAAAGGAGTGTCAAAGATTTTATAAACATTGTTGTATAAGAACCTTATTTCACTCCTGAAGTAGACGATCACAAATTATTATTGGGGATACTAAGTCAAAACAAAATGGGATTAGTACTGTCTAACCCCATTTATGAGGACTGCTAACTCCAAGGGATTTCACTGGAAATCACCTATGTTTTAGATTTTTTAAATCACTATAAGAGTTTTGTGAACTTTTCCTCATGAAAACAGCTGACAAAATCATAGTCTTGGTTTTATTTTAACTCTCATGGTTTTAAATTTAACTATTCATGGCATTTTGAATTCAAACAGTAAAAGTGAACTAAATATTGTAGCTTCCATGAGAAAAACAGCGCAGAAAGTGTTGATCGAGTGCTCCCTTCCCTAGTTTGTGTAGGGAGGTGGTAGTAGATTTTTATCCCAACTTTCATTTTTGGTTTTCTTTAAAAGACCATCCTCTTCCAAATTTTAGACTGCCTTAAAATACGACAGTCTGTGTTCTGATCAACCCTGGGTGCTCGCTCCCTGGTTTCAATCTGAGACTGAGCAAACATCATTTTATAAGTGATGTGGGTCTCTTTGTCTTCTGATCAACCCTGAGTGCTCGCTCCCAGATTTCAGTCTGAGATTGAGCAAACATCATTTTATAAGTGATGTGGGTCTCTTTGTCTTTGGTCACAAAGTTTTTGACTCTCACTTTGTCTCTGACTGTCAAAAAGAAAATGGCAAGATATTGGGGCTGACCTTTCTGTTTCCAAATTTTTGATGTAGCCGCAAGGAAAGATGACCTTTAAGGTCCCCTTCGGCCCAAGCACAAATAAATGATAGGCCTTCTCATCCACAAGAAATGAACCAGTGAAGGTCATTGCTCAACCTGGAGTGGCATGTCAAGGCAGCGTGGGAAGGACTCGTATTCATTAGATTCTCAGCCTTGTTTAATCGCAGAGTCTGCTCTAGCTTCTCTATTTCTGTTTCTGGGTTTGGGATTTTAGGAACTTCCCCCTATTAATAGTGCCATGGAAACATTATTTTTTTAAAATAATGGTTTAAATTTCTAGATGATACTTTTGACAGAAAGTATTAAGCATTCAGCTAACTACCTTTCTCTAGCGGCAGTGGGACTGAAGTCAGAGAATCCAAGGAATTGTCTTCTTTGTGAATTGCTTTGTGAAGTGGAGATGCTGCCATAGTCCTGGCTCTAGGCTTGTTTATTGCTGGTGGGTGGTGCTCACATTTTAAACATAGCTCTACGTGGCCATGGCTTATAGTTTGTAACTGACCACCAGCATCAGAATGCTGGAGTTGAAACCTAGTTATACTGGCAAGATATTTTCTCTTTTACTCAATTTCCTTGTTTATAAAATGGCACTACAGTAGAGTCTTTCCCAGACTTATGATGAAAATTCAGTGAGCTGGTGTGAGTGTGTGTGTGTATGTGTGTGTGTGTGTGTGTGTGTGTGTGTGTGTGTGTGTGTGAGAGAGAGAGAGAGAGAGAGAGAGAGAGAGAGAGAGAGAGAGAGAGAGAGAGAGAGAATAATGTAATCCCTGTCACATTGTAAATAGGTTTCTTACAATACCATTGTATCACTGCAGTGAAGATATTTCAGCTCTGGCAGTCACTGACTAATTCATGTTTTGGAAAGAAGGACACAATGAAAATGTGGATGCTTTTTTGAGTCAAGCCATTGTGTGTCCTTCCACGTAACAATTCCTTTCAGTTGTTTAGATTGTGTTTTAGTTACAATAGATCCTGTGCATATATTTCAATCTCCATTATCACTTCTCCTTTCTAATTCATAACATGTCTTGGTGCTTATGTGTGTAGCACTGTGAAAACTGTGTTGAAGGAGGAATATGTGCTTAGACATAAGACAGGCATGAAGGCTGAGTACAGCTGCTTCCCGTTTAAGACACACCAGGACAGATTTCTATGATGGCAATGATGTAGGAAAATCTATTTGTAAATGAACATGTAACAAAATGGTGTCGTCATTTGTGCTGTTAGTAAAAAACGGCAATCTCATCAGTGTTCAAAGATAAAGTGAGGCGCGCACGCGCGTGTGTGTGTGTGTGTGTGTGTGTGTGTGTGTGTGTGTGTGTATGTGTGTGTGTATGTGTGTGTGTATGTGTGTGTATGTATATGTGTGTGTGTATGTGTGTGTATGTGTGTGTGTGTGTGTGTGTGTGTGTGTGTGTGTTCTCTTTTAGAGGACAGGAAACTGAGCAACAAATAATTCTAGCTGAGACCTAAACAGTTCATCTTACGCTGCAGCACTCCTGGTTTTTAAAGGGAGAATGACATGCCTGGGGATTTGATTTCCCAAGTGCGTTTCTCTTTCTTGCTTCTCCTGCTTCAAGCATATCTCCCATATTCCCTTTCCTTCTCTCTCCTGCATTCTAATTTCTCTTACTTTCCCTTTTGGAGAATTTCTTTTTATAGTAGCTGACTTCATGGTGCCTCCTTTAGATTAGCCCCAGATGTTTGATTTCATGGTGCTAGTGTGAGCCTGAATGCAAATATACAATCTCTCTCTATACCTATAATCATCTTAGTGTGAATCTTGTCTGGGAGGGGTGGGAGTTAGTGCCCTGGCTGTACCTCGTTGGTAGTGCACTAGCATGAAGCTCGAGGTTCAGTACTCGGTACTGAATGACACAAATCATTTTTCAGATGTTCATGTTGTTTTGCTCATCAAACTATGTCAGGGAAACCCAAACAAAAAATAGTCCAGAAGAGATGTTCACCCCAAATTTGCCAAGGAAAGTTCAGAATTAGAATGTGATGTGAGTCTACAGTATTTTAGGACCTAGGTTTTTGCTTTGTTTGTTTGTTTCTTTTTGGGGGGGTGGGTGGGAGAGGTTTCTGATACAGGGTTTCTCTGAGTAACAGCCCTCGCTGTCCTGGAACTCTCTTTGTAGACCAGCCAAATCTCAAACTCACAGAGTTCCACCTGCCTGTCCCTCTCGAGTGCTGGAATTAAAGGTGTGGACTTTCTTGAATGGAATTCATATTGGTTATCAACTGACATATACTGTTAATATCAGCTTGACTTCTTGTAAACTTAGCATCTACACATTTAGATGTTTGGTTCATTTGTACATTTAGGCAAATAATTAGGGAAACAATTTTGATGATCATAATTTTATAATTTTTCCCCAACAACTTTTAAAAGGAGCTGTGGCCAGTAATCTAAGACATCTAGTCAGTAATATATTAACTTCTTATGTTGGTATAGTTTTAGCATTAATTCAAGTACATGAAATGCTCTGTGACATTGACATTGTTAATAAATTTTCATGTTAAACATTGATAAGAAAGGTGCTAGTAATATTGACATTTTTTAAATGTAAAATCATTCACTGTATTTGTAGGCTTCCTATAATTTAACAGCAAACTGTGATTTAAAATTTCTTTGGACATACCATTATCAGTAAAATTTGAGGTATTAAAGGAATATATTTCTGAGTTGCAATGGGATTATTGTTAATAGTGGTAGCTTTGTCAGAGTGTGGTCAAATTCTTGTCTTGCTCCATGGAGTCAAAGTCTCAATAGGTTTTCTTTTAAAATGAGGAAGTTTGAGACTTCACGATCTTAGCATGTTTTTTATCTTGAAGTCTACTGTCCAGCAAACTTAGAGTGTTTAATATGGTATGGGCTTAAGACAGAAAACCTTTAAAAGAACTGGAACAGAAGAACACCAAGTACATGTGTCCTACCATGAGGCTTTGGGAGGATTGGGAGCCTCCTTGTACCAAGGCTTCATTTAGTTAGATGACCACTGATCTGAGAGCAGAGAACAAATTTGAACAATCCCTGCCCTATGTAGTAAAGGAAGGCACATGAGGGCCATTTTTGGAGTAGTTATGCATGCACTGTCTTATGTAAAAAGTTCTTGTATTCCATAACAATTTGAGTACCATTTTCCTTGACATCATTCTTTTTCTGAGTTTGTTCAGAGCCCATGGGTTACCTTTCATGCACCTGCCCTTGCATCAGAGAGGCTGAATGTTGATCATATTATTACTTTCCAGGACCATGGTAATATATTGACTTGTGTCTGAGAGCTAGTGAGGGAGCTGATTCTCATCCATACCGAAAATGCTAGGGTAGAGGAAATAAAAGCACTGAAAACCTATTTCATAGCTGGGCTTCGACCTTACTCTGTCTCTGAACCCTGAGCTCCTCTTTGGATCATTTCTCTGTACCTTTGATGATGCTTTGAAGGGGCCCCTCATAGGTAATTACTTCACAGCTCTTGTCTTTTTTTCCTGTGGCATGTACACTTAACCAGTGTGTTCTTCTTCCTCCTACAGCCTCACATTTTACCTCCCTTTTCTCCTTTTGCAACCCCCCCCCACCCTTTTCAGCACTGGAACCAGGATCATCATCTTCTTAGACCCTAGATTTAAGGTAATCCATCTGCAGAAATTCAATTCCCCAAATTCTCAGTTTCCTGTCCAGGCTATCAAACTGTAAACATGAACCTGTATTGCATTCAGGACTGTCCAACAACCTGAGAAGCACAATGACCTTCTTTCTGGTTTATCTTTATTTAAAAGTTGGCATTAGAAACTTATTTTACCATCGTAGTGGATACTTTGTGGAACAGCATTCTTAACCCAAGTGGAATTCAAAGTTTTAAAGAAATTATGCATATAGGTTACTTACCAGGGCTATGAAATCCATAAACCAGGTAGGTGGAGGGGGGCAAGTAACTTCACTCTGTTTTTAACACTAGGGGTGATTTCATGGGAACCCTTGAGAACTTGAGGGGGCAATTCTGAGGCAATGCAGAATTTTGATATTAATTCATATGTTCCTTACCCATGAATCTCAATCACATTTTTCCCACTTTTAAAGTTGTAATGAGAGTTTTGTAAGCATTGTCTTGGAGTTGGGGACGCTAGGTGTACACAGAGAGAATTTGGATCATTGCATTCTTAAATACACCTTGTGGAACTATTAGAAGATACTCTAGTCTTTGAACCTATTCGTTATAATAGCTGTGTGTTTGTAAGAATGTGGAAAAAAAAACCCCAACAGTTCTGAATTGTCGAAGTTTGACAGTAGAGATGCAGTTTCAAGCTTTGAGGACACAGCACACAGGTAGAACAGAGAATGGTTCATGAAGGCACAGTTGTCTGGGGTCTGCTTTCTAAGGATTATAGTTCAACAAGGGATGAGAGAAGCTGGTCCTAGGCTTTGGGAGAAATAGAGAAGGAGCTCCTTACCTTTCACTCCCCACCATGCTTGAGTCAACTATCCATGGCCTCTAAAGGGCACTTTGGGGCAAACAGAACCTCCCCTGCCCCAGAAAGGACACAAAAGCTCCTGACACACATAGAGAGAAGGATACGGAGTGACCTACTTCAGCCCCGTAACCAGAAGCAAAGAAGTTTTCTGCAGTGGGAATGAGTTTTATGCAGACCTAGGATACACATGTCAGCAGCTCTCTTTGCTTGAAAGTGGCAGGCATGTGGACCTGCTCTCCAATATAAGCCACTAATAGTGACTTCCTTGTCTCTGGAGTCAGGGTCAGGTGCCAGTACAGCTGGTTCCTCATCCCCCTCGCTCCTCTCTCTCTGGCTTCTAGTGCTGAATGAGATGATGATCTTGTAGTGATTGTCTCATGAGGAGGGCTTGTTTTGTTTTTTTACCGTTTTTCTTTAAGCTTTTCGAAGATGAGGTAGGGCCACACAAATAAATTTCCAAAAGCCTTTTCCTCCTCAACAGAATGGCTGGATCTACCATGGACCTAGAAGTTGGGTTTTAATTGCTCACAATGCTTATTCATGGTGTCTTCAATTTTGAAGCACCAGCTCACAACCACTGTAGTGGATATGCATTTTCTTAAGATATAAACTAACTTGTTAAAAAGCTGTGGTTTTTTTTAAAATATGATTCCATTAAAAACAAAAACAAAAACAAAACAAAACAAAACAAAACAAAACAAAAACAAAAACAAAAACAAAAACAAAAAACTCCCACAAAACAGAACTCAGCTATACTTACTATGGGTACTTGTCAGATCAAGGAGATCCACTTTTGCTTGGAAAGGCTTTCTTTTGGTTAAAGGATCTGCTAACTTAGGCCTCTCTTTTTATCCCCCTGCCCTGCCCTCCAACTTTTCTTTCTGAAGGCCATCTGCAGTTAGGAGGAGTCCAGGGGGCGTGGCAGCCACTCTTCCCTGAGCACCGGCTGTGTCTTTGGCTTTCACTGGTGTGCCACCTGTCAGTTCATGGACATCAATCCATCTCTGCTAAGTCACCTGAGACGCCCATGGTTTCAATGGTCTCTCAAGGGTCTGTGCATTATGTGTCTTTTCACTTAACTTCAAGTTTACCAACCGCTATGATTCTCAAATCCCTTCTTCCACTAGCCTTTGGTTTTTCTGAGGGAAGGCATTTTTTTTTTTTTTTGTATTGTTTTTGGTGTGAGTTTGAGAAAGACTTTTTGAAGGTCTCTACAGGCTCATTACCTACATACTGTTTTCCTGCCATTCTAGACTCTGACAGAAGATTTCTCTATAAATCTTACTACTTCCTGGGCTATTCCTAGTTAAGCTAATGAAGGTATTTCTTTTCACCATTCCCTTAGACCTCTTTTGAGATTGCCATTTTTTCGTACTGTCCTGATTTGGGAGTGTACTCTGGGATGGTCTTTAGAAATTCAAGTAGAGAGGAGGAGGAGAGGGAGGGGAGGCTGTGGTTGGTATGTAAAACAGAAAAAAAAAAAAAACCTTTTAAATAAAATAAAAAAAATAAATTCAAGTATGAATCTAAGTATTTGGAGTTTCCCATTCGTGCTCTCTTTTCCCTAGAGGTGAAAATTGGGTATGGAAAGCAAAATAAGATAGGAAAACAGCATTGTTTATATTCCTCCAGGCTCTGGGTTTGAATTCCTGCTACTTATAAACTATTTGAATTGGGACAGTTGATTTATTAAATGAAACATCTGGCAGTTAAAAGCCATGTTTTCCAAGAGCTCTGCTGTGTCACAAATTTGAAAAGTCAACTTGGTACTCAAATGGCGAAAGTTTGACTCCTCTCTAACTTGATAAAGCAGATATGGGGAGGGTAAGGTAATGGGAAACAAATGCTTCGACTGTCTTTCCCAGCATTCTTACATAGGTTCTGTGTTCAGACTTGGGCCTTACCATGTATCCAGTCCTGTTTATTTCTCCTTTCCCCATATGTGCGCGATCAATTCTACGCTTCCAAGAACTTTTTATGTACATGTCTCCTTGTTGCTGTGTGTGTGTGTGTGTGTCTGTATGTGTGTGTGTTGATTTAATCTGTAGTTTCATCCCAGTTGAGAATGATCCCACTTCTGCAATAATCACTGTTTAGAAGAACTATTTATGTACATGTCTCCTTGTTGCGCTCTCTCTCTCTCTCTCTCTCTCTCTCTCTCTCTCTCTCTCTCTCTCTCTCTCTCTGTATGTGTGTGTTGATTTAATCTGTAGTTTCATCCCAGTTGAGAATGATCCCACTTCTGCAATAATCACTGTTTAGAACAGTTTGCTTATGATTGACTATGTGGGCATCCCTTAACCCCTTGATGCTGTGTTGGTTGATTGGATTATTTTCTCTATCCACAGGAGGCCTTTCTTTCAAGTACTGGCAGGGCAATGCAATCCTGCTTACCATGTCAAAAATTTAATGAGTTCAACACATGCATACAGCCATCTTAAAACACATACAGAGAAGTATTTTATTTTCATACCACTTTTGTCATTTGATTTCTTTTCCACTTTTCTAGTAAAAACCATTGTGGTGAGATGGCAACATCAAATTCCATCTTTCTAAAGTTGAGGAAATAGAGGTCTAGAGAAGCAAATTCACTTGCTTGGAGTCACATGGCCATTTAGCAGCAGTATGGAGGACTGAATTATTTTAATTTTCAAGACTCCTGTCTGTTGGGTCACACAGGACTTTTAGGGTTGGGCTTTTAGGGCGGCATTATTTGTACATTGATTAAGGCATTTCTATATGAATACTAAATGCCTCCTCATTTTTCTCATCATAATGTTTGGGTTTCTAAGCAAAGATAGTCTTCCCTCCAATACAAAAAATAACAGGCTTCTGTGTCATTTGTTAGATAAGTTAATCATAACAAAAAGAAAAAAAAATGAAGCTACAGAAAAGGTGTCAGGCTTGGGAAGACTCCTCGTGGACAGGAGGTTTTTAGTCCCTGTGGTTGTAAAAGACTCAAGGATCAGATCAGAGAAGACTACTGTTTAGAAGCTGATCATTTTATATATGAATATTTTTAAATTTGAAAATGGCATTCAGTTGAAAAATTGGGAAGAAAGACAATTCTGGTTAAGTTTATTGAACTGTCTTGTTTCTGGAAGCACAGTAACTTCACCCCATCCCTTAGGTCTTCGTTATTATTTTTGCTGTCCATACATTGTGAGGATGATGTCCTTTATTAGGTACTTTAAGTCATTCATTGAATTTGCCCTTTCATTAATGAAGTTCAGGTTTGGCAAGGTGCTAAAACATATAGTTGTGCAACTGTGGTATTGACTTGTTATTCCCAGAATGCTCTAATAATTGTAAATAGAAATTTTTTGAAATTTTAAGGAAGGATCTTTTTCTCCATATTACCAGTTTTCTTCCTTCCTTCCTTCCTTCCTTCCTTCCTTCCTTCCTTCCTTCCTTCCTTCCTTCCTTCCTTCCTTCCTTCCTTCCTCCCTCCCTCCCTCCCTCCCTCCCTCCCTCCCTCCCTCCTTCCCTCCCTCCTTTCCTTCTTTCTTTTTTCTTTTCTTTTCTTTTTTTTTTTTGGTTTTTTGAGACAGGGTTTCTCTGTGTAGCAGTCCTGGCTGTCCTGCAACTCGATTTGTAGACTAGGCTGGCCTCCAACTCACAGAGATTCACCTGCCTCTGCCTCCCAAGTGCTGGGATTAAAGGCTTGTGCCACCACCGCCTGGCCATATTACCAGTTTCTATGGAAGGAATTTTAAAAGCTGAAATGGTTTTAATTCCTGTAATCTGGACATAAAATCCTGCAGATGTGAGAAGCACTGTGAGAGGGTTCCTACAGGTGAGCTACAATGTCAGCAGCCAGCAGAGGCTCTCTACTCTCTGCAAGGGGTTAATTAGTGATGCCATTTGCAACAACTGCGTGGACAGAAAGCAGAATGGAAAGAATGCATCCCTTCCTCTTGCTTTTACATGTTATTCAGGCTTACTAGTAAACAGACCTTGAAGGGTAAACACCATGTGCTTGGAAATTAATTGAAATTTATTGTGGTATTGCATTATAGCTCATAAAGAGTATAATATAATGATTGTCAAATATAGGGAGGCCTTTTGGAAATGATTTTCCTTGCATAAGTTTATAATCATAAAAACCCAGGGATTTTCATATTTCTTATGTAGTTCTGCTAAAAAATGTTAAAATTCAATTTATAATTTTAGTCTATAACAGAAAAGTATAATATGAAGCTATATAATTTTTTTTCTCTTTGGATTAGGTGACTGACAGACTTATGAAGAAACAAATTAGTATAACATTGTTATTATTGTTGATGCCTTCGTTCAATCTTTCAATACCTTTCTACCTGACTTTAATCACATTTTAAAAATAAAACCCACAACCTGCTACTGTTTTATAACAATTCATGATTACCATCTAACTTGACAAAAGTGTTATGTTCAAGGTAGTTTTTATGTTATTTTTTTTTTTTTTTGGTTTTTCGAGACAGGGTTTCTCTGTGTAGCTTTGCTCCTTTCCTGGAACTCACTTGGTAGCCCAGGCTGGCCTCGAACTCACAGAGATCCGCCTGCCTCTGCCTCCCGAGTGCTGGGATTAAATACGTGCGCCACCACCGCCCGGCTCGAGGTAGTTTTTATAAAACCCATGTGTACCAGGTCTTTTAAAGTAAAGCAACTATACCCAGGATTATTGCAAAATAATTCATGTAAGAAAAATTATTAAAAAAAAATCCCTAGCATTCAAGATGGTTCAAAACTCATGTATATGGCATAATTTTGGAGAAAATTCATCCACCCAAGCTAACTTTAATGGAAACTAATGCATATAACTAATTTTAAATATTCTTTCCCAGGCTTTAGGAAGCATGCAGATTCCTGGCTGTGTCCACCAAAGTGAACATATGGAGCCCGAGGGTAGGAACTGCAATTCACTCCCCCAGATGGTTGTGATTGACACTAAATTCTCTGAACTAATGATGTCAATACAGTCTGATGGCTTTTGTTCTAAATTTCACTTGAAATGCAATGGACCCTGTGGAGGTCAATGTGGTCTTTGCAGTCATTTCCATAGCAACAAGAACTGGTTGTCTAAGGATGGATAAAAGAAGAGACGTGTAGAAAAACCTACAAAGGCCCAAAGCAGCAACAAACTACTTACTTGGTAATTTTGAATGGGGATAGCTCTATGTTTTACCAGAAAAACATGTAGAGATTACCAGTTGAATATCATGAAGTTTCTGTCTTAAAAGATATGCAATTTCTTCTTTGAGTATCAATATAAAGAGACCATTAATATCAGATGCTAAATATATAATCTCTCTCTCTCTTTTAGAATTGGTGGCTCTATTTTTAGTCTGAGTCAATTCATAAAAAAAAGCAAACATTTATTGGGTCCAATTACATCCATTAACTAGTGCTCAGATTACTGAATCTTAACTCTTCTTGACTATTAGAACCAATTGAGCACCTCAAATCATTATAATTGCCTTGGTCTAACTTCAGACTAATTAAAATAGAATGTCTGGAGAGAGGACTCAGAGCTCCTACTGTATACATCCTCATATCTTACCTATTCAGGCCCTTCTCTTGAGTATAGTGACTTTGCCATTCATTTTTTAACGTGTATGCAGGGAAAACTGGATAGAGTTTGTATGTCTACATTCATAATCCTGTTTTCTTTTCTTTCTTTCTTTCTTTCTTTTTTTTGGTTTTTCGAGACAGGGTTTCTCTGTGTAGCTTTGCGCCTCATAATCCTGTTTTCTAAATCTGGGTTTGTTTTAAGGTGCTAAATTTATTTTCTTACTGTTCATGTGACCAGAGAGAAATTTAATTTTTCTATAGAATGCAATATTTGTTGACAAGTATTTATTATCAAGATTTTTATAAGTGGTTTTATTTTTTATGCCATGATATGACTTCATTTAATTCTCATGGTATATATAGTAACAGCATCATTTTTATTCTATAAATAAGGAAATTGAAGCTTAGAGAATTTGAAACTTGACTCCAAATGATGAGTAATTGTCAAATGGTTTATAAACCACACACACTGTAAAGTGTCTTCCACATCATCATAGGGACTGACATCAGTGATATTGTGGTAATATCACATATCATTGATATTAATATTACCATAACTGTGTTCCCTAGAGAGCCATGTGGATAATACTGGTCTTGCTAGGTACTTTATAGAAAGAACACTATGACTTAAGCGCTTGAGAGATACTGAATAGATTAGAAGTTCTCCATCCATGACAACATATTAAATATACTAAAATCCCTTCAGGTAAGAGAATGTAGAGTGTGGTTCCCTTGGGTTATTTAATCATGAAAACTTCATTGAGGAAGCACTTTTCAGTGGCACCTATTTTAAAAAATGCTTCAGAGCAACCTTGTATTCTAGAAATGATTTCCTGGTGGTAGATGTTAGAAAACTGAAGCTAGGAGATGCTTAGTAAGTCATCTACAGTGATTCCACACAAAGCTGTGCTTGAGTCTGAGTTTGGATAATTTATAAAATTCTCCTTTAATTTTAATGTCATAACTCAAGGTTCAGGATTCTAATATCTGTTATTTCTGATAATAAAGCTGAATTAAAATGGCTGAAAGGTTTAAATGTAATGTTGTATGGGCAAGCATTTTGAAAACCATAAAATACTGTGTAAATATCAGAATTAGATAGTATACAATCTAAAACAATACCAAAATACAATTTATTTATCTATTTATTGAGACTGGGTCTCATGTAGTCTAGGCATTCCCTCGAACTCAGTATGTAGTCAAGGATGATCTTGAATTTCAAATCCTCCTGCCTCCATTTCTTGAGTGCTGGGATTAAAGATTTGTGCGACCACACATGGTTTTATGCCTAACTGGGACTGGGAAATACCACACAGGGCTTCATGCATGCTAGACAAGCATTGTGTCAGTCAAGCTATATTCCAAACTCTCCTAAGGTTAACTTTTGAAAGAAATTACTTCCTTATTCGTCTCTGAATCAAATTTTAAAGGATGGTCTGTGCAGAAAAGTGAGTTTTGCTGGTTTTTGCCAGTCTGACTTTTCCATATCATCAAGGACTCAGAAATTTTTGTAGCCGCTTTAGTATATTTAAACAGTTCTTAGGAAATAAACTTAAGTGGTTTGTAGATTGTGTGTGCTGAATCAATGTCATGAAACTAAGAGTCATGGAGACTTTATCCCACCTGATATTTGATTCTCTTGATTCTGAAAATATAAGTTCGATCAGTGACACACAGTAGACTTTTTCTACTTTAATAACAGTAAATAAATAGTAGATATTTTCATAAGAGCTCATTTATTTAAAGAACAAAGCTGAGAAACCATCATTGCAAGAGTCAATTTTTTTGCTCATGCTTTCTCAAGGAAGCATAAGGTTGGTTAGAAAGAATTGTGACTAAAATCCTGGAACCCATTTAAAGCTAAGCGAGGCCATGCAACATGACTGCCCAGATGCCAAACAACTCCTCTGGAACATATTCCTGGGGATCATTTGATATGACAAGAGATAATCTGTTGGTGGAGAACAAAGACCAACTGATTCCATATTGGAGGAGATGAAAGGGCTGTTCATTTCCCCTACTCTCTGCCAAGGGGGAAAGAACTCAGCGCAAACAGCAGACATTCCCTGTCACACCAAATTAAGCATGCCATTGGCTTCTATGTCACCACACTGAGCTAATGCAGGGATTATTCCCAGCACTTTGAATGCAGGTAGAAAATAAATCTGCAGAGATCTGTAACTAATGCATATGGAAATTCTCTCTGGTATTTATTTTCTCCACCTTGTCCTTCTTGACAGCACACTTGGAATGTATTAATAATGGTGATGGGTCCAGGGAAATGAATGTGAATTTGGCAAGGCTCAGAAAAGATGGCTTCAAGAAGAGCTACTCTATTTAGGGTGAGTGGGAAGGGAATGCAATAACGTGTGAGAAGATGTTCATCATTGCAAAGACTGAGTGTGGGTGAGCAGCAAACAGAAGATGCCATGAATTAGTTCATAGTTTACAACTCTGCTTGGCTCTTCAAGGAAATATATACATATATAGCTTGAAAGCAAATCAGGTCCTTAACGGCTCTGCACCTACAAATGACTGATAACTGCTGTTTGAAAGCCTGATGTTTCTGAGTTTCTATTCAGAAATCATTTTTCGCTGTGCCTCCCATCCCTGAGTGAGGCTCAGATTAGGTAATCCCCCTTTACGTTCAAGTTCAGCCACTATTCTTTCAGAGATGGTTTCTGAATTTTCAAGGGCCAGGACATGAGGTTTTGGGTAAATAATGCATTTAAAAGCTTGAGACTAATTTAGTTAAAAATAAAAAGTGTTATGGAGTTACTTGTATACTTATTGAGAACACATGGCTAAAGGAAATTTGGAATATATACATCTAGAGGACACATGATACAGAGAGAGGGAAGGAGGGGAGAAAGTTTGAAAAGATGAAAAGAAGTGTACAGAATTAGTATTTTCCCATGCTTTGCCCTGTTGTGTCTCAATTTTTGTTTATGAAGAAATGGTCATTTATTTTTAATTCATAAAGAAAGCACAGAGACGACAGTTTTGGACAGAATAGTTTCCTGTGTATATATGCATCTAGGAGTCTATACTCCCCTAAAGCCCTGCATCAATACATAGTGCACATTTGTCCCAGAGGCCTGAGTGGAGTGTCTGGAGTGGTGTATATACATTTTGTTAATATAAAGGGAAAGGTCATGACGGCTACTTCTACCTAGTAGACGCTATCACAAACAACACTCATTACAAACAATGCTACACCTTTTGAAAAACTCAATTATACAGTATGGACTGAGGACTGTGTCCGAATCCCTTTTTCCTCTCGTAATAATTTGCCACATTCTACGTCTGTAGATAAAGTAGTCCCGGAAGTGGAGTTGGTCGGATGGGTTTGTTTACACTGTAGTCCATAAAAGAAACAAAAAGCCTTGCATGCAAAAGAAATGGAAAAAATAAAGAAAGTGAATAAATAAAAAGCAAGAATGAATGTTTCAATGAAAAATTAAATAAAATGAAGCCAGCAGTTATGAAGCAGCACATTAAAGCATAATATATACAAGCTTTTATTTTTCAAATTAGTAGCATAAAACAAGACACTTCAAGAGCAAATTGAAAGTTAAAGCAGATCAGTCTATTCTCAAGACAGTTTTCTAGAATGAGGTCCAGGAAAGGGGTGCTCCATAGTCTCACAATTGCTTTTTAATTCTGGGGAGGGTTTCCATAAAGAAAGAAAGTTATAATGAATCATGCTCAGGACTGGGCACCCAAAATAGTTCACACATGAAAAAGTGGTTCTAGTATCCGGTTACTAATCAAAACCAGCCATACAAATTCCAAGACTCTGCAAAATGAACATGTGAAACCCTATCCTGAAAATTATTAAGGGTTTCATAATATTGGTAGTAGAACATTAAACTGGCTGTTTTGCTAATAGCTCTTAGCTTTGAGATTCAAATGGTATCTTTAAATTAATCTAGCAGATGAATATACTATAATGCCCTGGGGCTCTCTATTTTATTTATTTTAGTAAGAAATTGTCTTAAATCACAGTCATTTGTGAGTTTTTTTCTCCAAAGCATCTACATTCCAGGTGTGAATACCTTTACAAATAAAATAGGTTAAAAATGGCTTGACTATTGAAATTGCCCATCATCCTAGATGCAATTTTGAAAAATAACATCTGAAATGTATTTTATTGTCATTTTGTGTTGTTTTTCATATTTATAGGAAAATTGTATGAATTATCATTTCACACATTATATCTTGATCTAAGTAAATGCCCAATTTAAAAATATTACTTTGTATTTTTATAGAAATTATTTTACAAGAGTACATGTACTCAGAATGTATACTGAAGGGCTGGTAATATTTCTCACAAGTGTCTTCTGTAATTTTGGATTTATGCCCCTCTTGCTCTTTCTATAGTTTCCATCTTAAGAGCAAATAACTGTTGAAAAAATTAACGGAATTTTGAATTTCTGCACTGTCATTCTAAATTGTGCTAATTAGATTTAGTGCACAAGACTTTTCCTTCTTCTCATTAATAAATGATAGCGCTGCAGTGCCAGCAGCACCTGGCAGGGATTCAATGCTCTTTGCTCTAACTCAGAAATGGCTCTTCTGGGCATCTAATTCAGTAGGCTGTTACCAAAAGGGAAAGTATCCTTAAAATTCTCAAATTTAAGACAGCACGTTCAAAGGCAAAACTACCCCGTCTTAGGAAGAGATGACTCACCTGCTCAATATCATTGTTCTTCCGCGATTTGTATATAAATTCTCCAATGGCTACAAACACAGAAAGGACCAGTCCTGCAGCCAGGACAATGAAGATGCCCCCAATGTTCTCCACTCCCAGGGCGCTGGCTTCTTTGCTGTCTTCCTCGGGGCAGCCATTCCCCCGCCACCACTTCTCCTTCATCATGTGGAGCTTCCCTTCCTCTTGCAGCTGAAGAATGGCAATTGTGATTTTATCCCGGTAAGGAGACCCTGAAAGTTGGGGGTGATTGGGATGGTGGTCATCAAAGGGATAAGGAGATATTAAGACATTACACTATCCTAGAGATAAATGCTCTAGAGTTGTGAAACCTTGATGCATAAATCTGTCAGCCAAAGCTGGGAATTTCTGATCTTATGTCTTGACGGCTCTAACTAGTTAGAGGAGGGAGAGGTGATATGTTGAGGTTCACTCTGGCCCCAAGGTGTTCCTGATTCTAAATAAAGAAACGTTAAATAGGAATTCTATGACATTTCTGCTTCTGCTGAGTTCTTCACCAAATGTTCATAACTCAAGGGGTTTGTTGTTTCGATTCTACCTTTTCTGGCCTCTTGGTGCTCTTTTAATTGTGGCTGAGTTTGGCCATTCTTCCTTCTATTTCTCTGTCTTCATTAGAGCTCAGCTATGGCCACATTTCTGGCCAAGGGGAGCTAAAGTGATGGATGACATTTCTAGCCTTGTGTCATAAATCTTCCCAGCATGCTCTGCTTGCTCTCTTTCCCCAAATACACTGCAGTAAGGAAATGCTTTCAAGTCATCAGTGATGGAGGAGCCACAGAGTAGAAGAAATTTGCTCTCTAGGATCACTACACGGAGCAGATCCTTCTTTTTGACCAGACTGAGCTATGGCACTCAAGGAATGCTAACTGTGGAAGACATTAAAAAATTCAGATGGTGTTTATAGTGGTTCGTCCATACCAATTAGTATAAAATACACTCTGAATAATTCTGAGATGCTATAATATTCTATGTCAAGAATTTGGTAATATTTATGGTCTGTCTTTTCATAATTCCATGGAAACTTTAATTATGAAGGGTTGGAAAGTGCCAAAGTGTATACATTTGGACATAGTATCTTAATTCTTAACTCCCGTGTTAATCAGTGCAAAAGAGATAAAACAAAATTCCTTTACTCCTTTATTTCCTTGGACGGCAACATTCTTGATAGTATTTTTTTCTCCTTGGTAGTAGGAATCTCCCTTTGCTTACAAAATTTAAAGCAATTGCTGGTGGAGATAACTTAAAAAGTCAGGTATCTTAAAGACAAGAGAAAATCCTAAAAATAATAAAGTCAAGGCCATTTGTTAAATAGATTTAAAGAAATTTAAAATCTGAAGTTATGATTAAGAACCAAGAATCTAAGTCAGTTTTCCTCATTTCTTACATCTCAGCACTATTTCTGTGAAAGTGCTCCTGGCTGTTCTCCCATCCCCACAGATGACTTATGTCTTATGTCACAGCTTAAGTTCAATAAGCTCAGGCTCAATATTTTGTCATTTGTCATTTATTTTTTCATAAGTCTTAAAAAATAATTGTCAACACTCAAAATCTACTTTGAAAGAGGACTGAAATGCTTTAGAGGGAGATTATAGCTTGTCAATTCAGAGTATGGATTTTGGGGTGAGAAAATGGATTTTGAAAACCAAATAAGAGATATCAGGTATTTGCTTAAACTTTCTCAGAACAATGGGTAGAGGCAAAATTAGCAGCAAGAGAGCACAAGCAAATGAGAGAACCTGGAGTACTTTGCTTTAAGGTACATGGAAGTGCTTTGATGAGCGTGAGAGCAATACTCCTGGCCATGGCTGCACAGTAGTCATAGTGATCTACGCAGTGGGTACGAAATAAATGCTTGCTGCCACTCTCTTCCTGCCTTCAGGCTGCACAAGACCTAACACATTACAGACAGATGGAGAGCCAATCTCTGCTTAATGTTGGTCTCTAAGGAAGGTAATTTCCAGTCTTCCAGTAACCTGTTTAAATCTTAACTGCTCTCATTCTCTTGAAGTTTTATTTTAAATCCCTCAGGAGGCACATTTCTAGAGCTTCTGTCCTGAGAGTCTCTAGGCAGCAGTTTTCAATTTTAGCTTGTGACTGAGCCAACTTTGCCAATCTTCTATTATGGGAGAGACTTCGGAGCCTCTGGGGACTCAGGGCAAGACTAGCCATGGCAGGGACCTTTTTACATCTCCATATCTTTTTAGCTTCAATCTTTGTTACTGCTTAAGTGGCCTAGTTGACATCAGAACTAACTTCTTGCAAATCATTTGGGGAAAATAATGTATGTGTACACATGGATCTTCCTGAATAGCAACTGATCTTCCTTCAAGAATAAATTCATCATAAAAGAAACATCTCTCAAATGTTTCCAGCAGCTGTATTCCCCATGGATGAGTTCACTCTGAAGCCCACCATCTGTTCCAATTATTCCCTCATTGTTTTTGCTTTAAAAGCATGACAGGTTTATCACCACTATGAAAAATTTCTGGAGTATATTTCTTTTCATCTAGGAAGGGGAGATGGAGGCTCTTTAACACTAGCATTTGCTACAGGTGAAGTTGGCAAGAGAGAGCCTGAATGAATCTATTTAGGTCTCTCTGTGTAATAGATATCATCATATGCAAATGGAGACAGACTCATCACAGAGTCAGCCACTCACAGGAGGGCAGACAGCAATCCACAAAGTGCCAGATTCACTCAGCAGAGTTGCAGGAAGGATCAGCTGCCACAATTCCTGCCTCACACCACCACTACACTGTCAGAAAGTTTAGATTGCAAGTATTCCATTCTTTTTTAATTTTTTTTTCAGAGTTAAGGATCAAACCCAGGGCCTTGCACTTGCTGGGCAAGCACTCTACTACCGAGCTGAATCCTCAACCTCTAAATATTCTTTGAAAGGAATACGAATTAAATTCTCATGTTCACGTGCAGCTGCTCTCAGAGTGATATGCATTCTCTTTTTCTGCCATTTCTACACACAGAAAATTTGGTGTCAAAGAGGGGTGCTGAAGGGATAGGGTAGGGGTTGTAAGATAGAGAAGATGGGATGAGAAAGGTCCCCGTAAGATAATCTAGTTTAAAGATGGCTGAATTAAGAAACTCCAGTTGCTACTCAAGAAGACACAGCACGTACAATCAATCCTGCGGTCCCAATTCTGCAAAGATTAAGGCAAAGGCATCCTTTACTGGTATTTTTTTCCTGACTTATGTTTCATTACTAAACCAGCTGTGGGGAAACATAAAGAGCATTTGCTCATCTTTTTTTTCATGCATATTATCTAAAATGAGATGGCCAAGCTGTGCTAGGCTATCATTTTGAAGGCCCCAAAGGTCCATTATATTCATTTAGTCATTGTCTAACAATCTTCATAAGCCCCCTGAAAACATGTTGAATAAATAAATGGTGTAAGAGATTCCCACTTGGAGAACTACCAGGAACACTGATATTCCCATCAGGAAATGTCATTGGAATTAGATGGGCACCCAGTTTTAGCTCTCTGCCTGCTCCTTTTCCCATGACACTAACTAGCTTACTTCTTTAAGTCTGATCAAAAGCTTCACTGTTGATCTTTTGCATCACTGGGATGCCCTCATTGGTTAAGCTCTGTGTCTTTGGGATACAATTTTTTTCCTCCTTGTTTCTGTGTCACACGACTTTGAGATTCTTGAAAGTGTGTTCCTAATTGCTTATTTTAATTGTTTGTCTGTCATCTTGTCTATGGGTCCAGCTTTCATCTTGTGTCTGTGATGTGATATTTATGCTGTGTATGTTACTGTGTGCCACCTTTAGTACATGTAACATAAGTTCCTTCAAAAGAGTTTAATTCATACTAGCCTAAAAATTAGTAAACACATATGTAAACTTAAAGTTTAGCTAAGTACATTACATTTAAAAGAAGAAATTAGTCATTTTAAATTGACAAGAAATTTCGAACATGTGTTCAAGACTAATATACACTGGTCTTTTATATTATGATGATGATGATGATGAAATAATGTTTACATTTTTTCATTTCATTTGCTTCCTGAATTTTCATTAAAATATTGTTACTGATCTGTTACTTATAATATTTAAGAAAATTGACTTAAATATACTTTATATTCTATCAAAATAATTATTTATTTTCTGCTAAATTTTTCACTACTTAAGAGACTGACTCTTGAGGAAGATGGCGCAGTCTCAGGGCACCAAGAGGAAAGTCTGTTATTACTATGATGGTGATGTTGGAAACTACTGTTATGGACAAGGCCATCCAATGAAGCCTCACCAAATCTGCATGACTCACAATTTGCTGCTCAACTATGGTCTCCACAGAAAAATGGAAATCTATCATCCTCACAAAGCTAATGCTGAGGAGATGACCAAGTACCACAGTGATGACTACATTAAGTTCTTGCATTCCATAACATGCCTGAGTACAACAAGCAGATGCGGAGATTCAATGTTGGTGAGGACTGTCCAGTGTTTGATGACTTGTTTGAGTTCTGTCAGTTGTCTACTGGTGGCTCTGTGACAAGTGCTGTGAAACTGAATAAGCAGCAGATGGACATCGCTGTGAACTGGGCTGGCAGTCTGCATCATGAAAAGAAGTCTGAAGCATCTGGTTTCTGTTACATCAATGATATCATCTTGGCCATCCTGGAACTGCTAAAGTATCACCAGAGGGTGGTGTATATTGGCATTGATATTCACCCTGGCGATGGTGTGGAAGAGGCCTTCTATACCAGGGATCAGGTCATGACTGTGTCCTTTCATAAATATGGAGAGTACTTCCCCAGGAGCTGGGGACCTATGAGATACTGGGGCTGGCGAAGGCAAGTACTATGCTGTTAACTACCCCCTCTGAGATTGGATTGATGATGAGTCCTATGAAGCCATTTTCAAGCCAGTCATGTCCAGAGTAATAGAGATGTTCCACAGCCTAGTGCAGTGGTCTTACAGTGTGGCTCAGATTCCCTATCTGGAGATAGGTTAGGTTGCTTTAATCTGACCATCAAAAGGCATGCCAAGTGTGTGGAGTTTGTTAAGAGTTTCAACTTGCCTATGCTAATGCTGGGAGGAGGTGGATATACCATCTGTAATGTTGTTCCATGTTGGACTTACAAAACAGTCGTGGCCCTGGACACTGAGATACCGTACAATAACTACTTTGAATACTTTGGACCAAACTTCAGGCTTCACATCAGCCCTTCTAATATGACTAACCAGAACACTAATGAATATCTGGAAAAGATCAAGCAGCAGCTCTTTGAGACCTTGAGAATGCTGCCCCATGAGCCTGGTGTCCAAATGCAGGCAATACCTGGGGATGCCATCCCAGAGGAGAGTGGTGATGAGGACCAAAAAGACCCTGAAAAACGCATTTCCATCAGCTCCTCTGACAAACAAATTGTCTATGAGGAAGAATTTTCCAATTTAGATGAGGAGGGGGAAGGTGGTCACAAGAATTCTTCTAATTTTAAAAAAGCCAAAAGAGTCAAAACAAAGGATGAAAAAGAAAAAGATCCAGAAGAGAAAAACGAAGTCACAGAAGGGGAGAAATCCAAGGAGGAGAAGCCATAAGCCAAAGGGGTCAAAGAAGAGGTCAAGTTAGCCTGAGCAAGATCTGCAACTGTGGCCTCTCCAAGTTCCTCACTTCTTCCCAGTCTCTCAGACTTTATAGTTTTTCTATTCCTCTGTGTATTTATATAAAATATATTAAATATAATGTCCACAGGGACCAGGACCCAGGGCAGTGGTGCTGGGGGAATTCTTCCCAAAGACACCTTGTCCATCCTGCTCAGGTCTTAGTTTTGAATCACATAGGGTCTGAGTGGAAAGAAAACAACCAGAAGGCAAAATCCTGAACTGCCAAGTGCCTGCTTTAGGAGCTCTGTTAAGATGCCCTTATGAAGCTTTCTAGAAGGGGTAACTGGCTCTTCTGGGGCCCCTTAGGTAATATCAGCCAATTTTAGATTGGTATATCTTCCCACTGGACTCAGGCAAGCAGAAAAACTCCCATTGCCCTGTCTTCCCCCAGCTCTGCAGGTGGAGATGTTAGCCCAGCTTCCTTTTTGAGATATTTTCATTTTGTGAGACTTTGTAATAAAACAGCACATTTCTATACCTCCAAAAAAAAAAGAAAAGAAAAGAAAAGAAACTGACTTGTAATAAAGTCAGAATTTAAGTGTTGCAACAGCTAAGCTTTGAGTGAGTATTCTTTCTTCATGCTTGGTGAAGGTCATCTTCTGGTTGTTTAACCTGGATGCCCAATTTAATAAGGGCTGTCCTAGTTAGGTTTCCATTGCTGTGACAAACATCATGATTGAAAGCAACTTGGGGGAAAATGGTTTATTTCATCACGCAGCTTATAGTCCATCCCTGATGGTAATTGGGGCAGGAACTCAAGATAGGTACCTAGAAGCAGGAAATGAAGTGGAGACTCAAAGAAGAACTGGGCTTACTGGCCTGTTCCCCATGGCTTGCTCAGCCTGCTTTCTTGTGCCACTCACAATTGCTTAGGTCCTCCCACGCCAATAATGACTCAAGAAAATACCATACAGACTTTAACCCACAGAACAGGCTGTTGAAGGCATTTTCTTAGTTGAAGTTCCATTTCCCAAGACAGCTCTAGCTTTGTGTCACAGTGACAAAAATACTAATCTCCGCAAGGATGATAGAATGGCCAATATTGTTGCAACACGTCTAAGAGGGCCCTAAACTTTGGCAAGTCACCAAAGTTCTCTTGGTTAGAGAGGCCATGGGCACCTCACAGGTTGAAGTCTAGCTGCTGTGTATAGCTTGAAGAGAAAAGTCATAGCAGGAAAGTCTCCAGTGCTTCCTAGGGAAGTAGCATGGCCAGCAAGACCTTGACCCATCCCAATATGTAAGACTACTAGCAGAGAAAGACTAGAGGAGCCTACACACTCTTCCTATATCCCTAAGCACCTCATAAGGAAGCTTACCTGACCACAGAGGTTTAGATTTGTTAAACAAATAGAAGTTAATTTGTTACCACCAACGTGGACTAAACACCCGATGGGAAAGTAAAACCAAAGGGGAAAATAATCATAAGCCAATTTTAGTAGTACCACAAGGACCCTCATCCTGAGAGTTTCTTCTGGAGACATGGTCTTTCTGAAAGCCACAAAGGTATTTTACAAAGGTCAAAAGTCGTACAGGTAACCAGCTTTAACCAGTTAAAGAGGACACCCAGAACATTACTAGGAAACTGTATTCCAACTGATCACCTCAACTATCTTCTATCCTGATTTTCTCTTGCCTTATAGGGATGTCTACAACCCCCAGTTCTCTGTCTCATAACACAACAGGATTTTGACATTCTGGTAGCCTTCTCAAAGGCATAAAACTTGTGTGTGTGACAGGCCTATTGCTCAATTTTTGGTTTTGTTTTGTTTAGGATTTAGCTTAATTCTCAGCTCGATACTACCTTGAATCACCTAGGAAGACATGTACAATGATGTATTGCCTACATTGGGTTGGCTTGTGGGCATTTCTGTGAGGAGGGTGGTCTTAATTAGGTTGGTAATATGGGAACACCTAGACCACTGTGGGCAGCACCATCCCTAAACAGGGGGCCTTTAGCTGTTTTAACAGTGGAGAAACCCAGCTGAACACAAGCAAGAAAGTAAAAATGTCTGCATTCATTTCTCTCTGTTCTTGAACGTGGATGTGACCAGGTACTGTGATTGCCCTACTAGAGTGGATTGTAACATGGAATTGTATGATGGGGAATGTCTTTCTGTACGCTGTGAATTTGTGTTGCTCCAAATGGTTGATAAATAAAGATGTTTGGTCTATGGTAAGGCATCTTAGAGGCAGGCAGGAAATTCAAAGAGAGAGAGACAGGAAGAAGGTGGAGGGAGACGCCAGCAAGTCACCCAAGGAGGAAATGGGACATAGGTAAGACCATGGAACATGTGGCGATACATAGATTAATAGTTATGGACTAATTTATTAAGAGCTAGCTAGCAAAAGGCTTGAGCCATGGCCATGCAGTTATAATTACTATAAGCCTGTGTGTGTTTATATGGGGGATGCAAGAGGGAGACATTTATCCTGACTGCCAGCAGGCCGGGACACAGGGAATCTTCTGACTACAATTGTAACTGGAATAAACATTCCTCTCCCCTAAGTTGCTATTTGTCAGTGATGTTTTATTATCACAGCAACAGAAATGAGACCAAGACACTGCTTGAAGACTATTTACAAACCTCACTAGTCAGATAGCTAAATTAGCCCCCAATTTAAATAATATTGGAATAGTTATTTTTACTTGCAACAGTTGTGCCTTAAAACTGCAGAGCCCTATATTTCAGATTGTTTAAGATAGAACCTGTATCGTATGTGCTAAAGGTAGAGGCTGTTTTCATGTAACAAATGCAGACAAGTACAACAAAGTCTAAGTTTTATCCAACATGATAGTAATGTTCAGGAGAAAGGATCCCAAGGAGGGCTAGACTGTGGCAGGTCAGGGTTATCTCAGCTGTGTCTCTTTCTGGGACCACCTGGAGCCATATGCTTACTTTTTCCATATAGTCCCTGGATTTTAACCTGCTTCTCAAGTTTGTGTCTTCTGGAGTTGACCGGGTCTACCTGCTGCTGATGCTTCTACAAGATTTTAAGACCCTGACAGCCAAAGATCTCCTTCCAATAAGCTTTTTGGACCAGGCAACAAGGACCTTCTGTCCAAACCACTCCTAAGTAGGTTTTGTTTGTGTTTTTGTGGCATCTTGTGAAACTTCAGCTGGAATAACATTTGATAAGCCAGACTACCTCTTCCCCCTCAGCTCAAAACAGCTACAAGAAGAGGCATCTAATGAACCTACCAAGGTTGGATTGGTTGCTCTTTCTGTGAAGAATGTGGAGTGAAGGCCATTAGCCATAGCGAATCAAAATTCAGAGAAGAAATGACTCAAATGACCATGGTATGTGCCCAATCCTAACTGATACATCTATAACACAAATCCTGCACACAAGTCTCAGGGAACATGTGGAAGAGAGGGAACAAGGATTGTATGAACCAGAGGACCAAAATTTCTGCTGTAAGTTTGTGCCATCTATCTATGACAGGAAAGCTACACTTAGGAAATTTCAAGATGGCTGCCTGAACAAGATCTGAACAATTCCAACACCGGTGTGACACTCCAATGGACATGAGGGAATCTCATGGATTTCACCCTAGATTAAGAGCTGAAAGCAATTAACAGCTTCTCAGAGAATTAGTTTTCCGCAGGTATGAGCTCGAGTTTGTAATCCAGTAGTGATCATTCCTAGAAACATACATGCAGGTAACCCTGAAAGTACTCAACAGGCTATAGTTATATGTTTACTCATGTGTGTATGTAACAGCAAAGGGTAAAGAAGAGGAAGTGGTGGATTTCAGGGAAGGCAGACATGGAAGAGGTAGGAAATGGAGAGAGAATGATTTAATTTACATTCTTATTAAGTTTTTAAAAATTAAAAAAAGAAAGAGACTGGAAAATGGAGCCTGTCTGTTATTACACATCTTTACAAGCATGGTCTATGAATCCCAGATTGTTCATGGAATGCTGTAACCTTACTCTCCAGAGCTGCTGTCCTGCACCCTATGACCAGACCCTTTAACCAGTATTATTGTTTTTAGTTGAATGGGAGAGCTAGCGCAGCTGGAGATTAGGTACACAGTGGCTCACACTAACTTCCCAGAACTGTACACTGGGCAATCATCCTTTGAATAGAGCAAATTAAAGGCAGATAACCATACAGGAGAAGCTTGGCCCAACTGTAAAAGTGTATGCCCTAAATGGAGACCCCCAGCAGTCCATTGCCCTATGCTTCTATACTGGTTACCATCCAGCCTGGTGTTCTCTTGAAGCACACTCAGGTGACCAATTTTGAGTATACGCCAGCATATCCAGTAAACGATTCTTACAAAAGAGCCGCCAGAGGGCCATGAAGGGGCAGTCACAGACTCCCTAGTGTAATTGTTCTGAACATTTAGAGGGCAACAGTGATAATAAAGTTAGTTTCTCATGGGAAATATTGATATTTCTAACAAATAAGTGGTGGGGAGCCAAACTGTGCAAATGAAGCTCTTTATTTGGTTAATCAACATTATCGTGGTAAATGTTGTTGAATATGGGTTGGACACAGTTTTTAAAATAAAATTAATTAGCTGTCAAATTATGAACATTAGGAAATTTATTTCATCTGAATGATGACTTTGTTTTTTGTTGGGAAAATGAAATACCTGGCCATACTTCTTCTTAAAGTCCTAGAGATCTACAGATGACTGATGGGAAAGGCCTCCTTTAGACAAGCCATGGTCTCTAACAGTCTGGTGTTGAGAGCATTCCCCAGCAAAGTAAACCATCTTGACTCATGATCTCTGCTTGGCTTCTGTAAACATTGAAGTTTATGATCCCTGCCTGACATTGACGGTCACACTGCATAATCCCTGTCACACGTGGCAACAAAATACAAATACGGACAATAAGTCAAGTTTATCTCTGGCTCTTATTTATCTAGCTCAGCTGCCACTACACTTTCTTTCTATTGCATTAGCCCACAGGTCTAGAAGGCCTTATTTCTCTCGTTTGGAATACCAAACCTCACTGGAGAGGAACAGGGCATCCTTATGGCAGAATCCCTTAAATACAGTTTTTTATAGAGTGAGCCAACAGGACAAGGGTTTCTTTGTAGAAAGGATGAGTAATTGTCCCCTGAACATAGGCACCCTTTCTGTTTATTCCTGTTACTGTCATAGAAGAGGAGAGTATATGGGTGTGTGGGCTTTGTAGGCAATAGGGTCCTGAGGAAGCACAGTGCTATTGAACTGAACCAAGAGAAATGTCTGGAGGTTTTAAGGAGATATTTTTTGACTCTAGTTTATTATCTGAGAAAAGTTTAAAATTTAATTTCTGCCCTTGCTTCTGACAGATATGGCATTGTCTTATCATTTATTGAGGTGGAACCACAGCCTTCTATACCTGGAATTAATTTTCATCTATATGGAAAATTCATTTCCTTATATTCTAGCATAACTTAAGGCATAAAAACAAGGTATTACAGCTATTCAAGAAAATAATGTATAAAGATTAATTAGGAAAATATGTTCTTTAAAATATTGGTGGTAAAAGTAAAATCACACAAGTCTCAAACAGTTACTGTGGAAAGACAAAAAATAGTAGTTGAAAATTTATTAGATTAAGTGTCTGAGATTACTCAATTTAAACTATGCCTTATTTTTTTACAGACATTTCCTTGTTAGTCTGCTGCAGACACGACATACTTCTCAACATGTTGAATATTTGTAATCAACATCGCTCAACTTGGCCTTGGCTAATGCCTTGCCCCTCTTACCTATAGGCGTTCCCACTCCATAACCTTTGGAGTCTATGAGGCCCCCAATCTGAGTGAGGTTGCAGTTTCTCTGTGTCACATACTCAATGCTGGTAGACTCCATCAGCAGGGCGTAGTCGGTGGTGAGCACCCTTTGGATCCCCTCATCGTTGTTTTTAACCAGTGCACTCTGCTGTCTACTGCTCATAAAAGCCCACATTTTCTCATAGGTGGATATCTTTGATTTCTGTAGAGAGAAAAAAAAAGCACACCCACCAGCAGAAGAGTGCTGAAAAAAAATATGACCTGAAGCCATTTACCATCCTCATGGGTCAAATAATACAGGGGAGACTTTTTCTGTAGGCGAGGAACCGGAGTGACGATATTGGGACTTCAGTCTTACAGGTAGCTGAGAAGAGCATAATTCACTAAAGAAGAGGACTTGGAGACACTTAGATAACTATGGAAGAAAAGGAGACCTTGTCAGATGGAAGTCATGGCTCAAGGTCCTCTTCTTGATTTTAGTTAGGGAAGAAAAAACATGAATATCAACAATAGTGCTTGTCTAATGAACTATTGATATTTGACAACAGTACTGCACAGTCCACTTGGGCAAAGCCAAGGCTCTCTCCTTCCAGAACTCTGCTCATTTACTCTACTTCCCTTCAACCACTGGACTTCAGTGGTTGCTTTGTTATTTCCAGATAAGGAGGCTCCGGTGCCTGGCCAGCACTACTTTGCTAGGGATAGCCTGGGATATGTCTGTCACTTGCATTCCCCCCTTTGTTTGTGAAAGGAGTACATCTGTGACTAAATTTTTACAAAATAAGGGGTGTTAATGTTCTTTTTTAGTTAATATTCAAATCAGAAGGAACTCCCTACTTTTTATGTATATAATTTCTTATTGCAATCATATTTTACATAACAAGGTCTGCATATTTCGTTTTAAAGTATTCTATGATTTTCATATCTTTTATTCAGCTTTTTGGTAGAATCAATAATAGACTATATATATGATACATTATATATGCATCTATACATAGACACCATTACCTCATTATCTTCTTTTCTTTGTTAAAACATACTGCCTGCATTTCCATATTGCTTAGATATGAATTTCCATTCTTTTGAATAGTGATCTATGATTAGGCATTTTACATTTTTACTCTGTAATTTCCATAATGTTTCAAGTTTTTTCCCCTGAATTTGTCTTCATTTGCATCAGTACACCCTTCCATTTATTTCAAAGATCAATGTCATCATGGGCATTACTGATGTTTTCAAGCTAAAGTTGGTTCTGACACACGTAGACTCGTTGGCAAGGGCAGGTCCTATCATCCTAGGAGTGCAGAAAAGCCTAAGACAGGGCTAGGGGCTGGAGACACTGTATGAAGCAGCTCTGGAGTCAGCTCTAGTAGCTTGTGCATGCTCAAATGTTCTGGGAATTCACTTGGCTCCTAAGCCTGTTTAAGACTTGGGTTAACAAAATAGGCCTCATGAGTTGGGGAAAGGGGAGACAGATGGCTTTAGATTGGATTGTTAGGCATCAGAAGAGGCCCCAAGAGAAAGCTCTTATGAGACAGATAACAATTTAATACACATACCTTGTACATGGTGATGTTTTATAGGACCCATTCTGTCATGGTAAAGCCCCTAAGACTTGTTCCTCACTCCCAGGAGATCTGAAAATTGGAGCTCATGTCTCCACAACCAAGGTGTGTGCCGGGTGCCGGGGCTGATGCTTCATTTGTTGTGTGGTTTCAGCCTTAAAGAGTCTGATACTTCTCAATTTTAAGTGAAGAGAAGAGCTACTTATGTAGAAGCAGGGAGGTCACTCTGTCTTTTTTTTTTTTTTTCAGCAAATGTACGGCTGGGAAAATTATTCCTTCATCAAGAAACTACCTTAAGGGGGAAGTCATTTTCTTTGAAGTATGACAATTTAAAGTTATCTGAGACTTTAGAGATAGATGCACTCAAACTATCACTTTTATAGATGAGGAACTTGCGGTACAGACTGCTTGGAGACTTCAGATACTGACAGTGAAAGTTAATATCAGAACTAATCCTAGGCCCCAGGAACCCCAGCCTCTCATTCAGTATCCTTCCCCTGATCCATGCTGACTTGGGTAGGGTCGATGTCTACGTTGCCAAAATTGCTTTGACAATGACTTTAATCTTAATTGATCTGCATAAGAAAACAAAGCATTAATTAAAGGACTGGCATCCTCCATAGGCCTTTTGGCTAGTTAGTTTTATGGTGGTACAGCATAGATACCAGTCAGCGTCCATGTGAAAATTTCAGAGAGCATTTATTTTTTTCATTATTTTAAATTTTATTAAACTAAAATGCCTTAGTTGGAAAATTGGAATTTATCTCTGTAGAAGTAGGAAACAAAAAATAAATTGCTATTTTATCCATAGTAAATGGGCAGCATGAGGAGGCCTTCAAGACACACAGTCACTTGGAGATGGTAGATTTTCCGTCATTGGATATCTACCAAGAGAAATTTGCTGGGAAGTTTCGCTTAAGGATTCTCCAAGTCTGAAGCTCTGCTCCCTAGATCAGGTCCTTTGCATAACAGGTCCTGGGAGAAGTGCCACATGGTGGTGACAGTTGGTAGGTAGATGAGCCACTACTAAACCGAGGGCTCTTTCCTGCTTAGCTCCGAGTTCTATCCACCATAGTGCTATACTCAGAAAGGTTTATTTTTTTGTCAGACCCTAAAATAGCAATTTCAGAGTAAATTTGGTGTATGCTTTTTAATGGACAATTTTATTAGTTTTCAATCTGAAAATCTTAATACTTCTTAAAACTATGAATATGCTTTGCTAAAAAAATTATTGTAAATGTTAAAAGACCAAATGAAGTGTTTGAATGAGAAGCCTGGGTATTCTTACTCTTCCAAGTCTGCTCCAGTCTGAATTAGCCTCCCAAATCACTCTGGATAATACACAGAATATTAAAGTACCAGGGACAGTGATTACCTCTCATTTCACTGAATATGCCAAAAACCAATTAGAATTCACATATCCTGAGAGGACACAGGCTTAGATACATTCCTTGGGGTGGTCTAGCCTGATTATATATCTGTTTTTATGCTGATAAACACGGGTGACAGATAACAAGCATTTCTTGTCAGGTATCGGTTAGAAGACAGAGTCACTTCAACAATGTTGATGATTACTTATTTCTTCCTTTGCTCCATATAATGCATGAAGGCTGAGCACTCATTAGGTGGTGACTTACAATGTGTATGTAGGCAGTTAAAAACTGTTGAGCATATTGATAACAATGAGCACAGACAATGTTTACTGTATAACATGCCCTTCTCTGAGCATGTTGCATGTACTCGTTCATTAGGCTTTCTGCTCTACAGGTATAGAAATACAATATCACACTGAAAAGTAATAAAACTAGGGTCTCATTTCAGTACTCCTGTTCCAGAGTCTAGGTTCTTAATCAAAGGAGTGAATTATTTTATTTGAATACAAAAATCCATCAAACGCATAGCCAGGTGAGTATTTCAGCAGACCTAACTCACATTCTAAAGAAACCACGTAAATGTTTGTAAGCAGCATTCTGATGTAGGAGGGATGTTGCGGCTCTTGCACTTAGCATGGCATAGATGGAGAGTATTTAATAAATTCCAACAGATGCTATAAATTTAGATAAAAATTCAGTTTCTCAAGATGTGCAGCAGTTGGAATCTGGAAGATAGCGTGGATATTTTGTTTTCTCTATAGTTCTGTTTTCGACTGTTGGGTTTTTCTGGCAGGATGTGAGATGGGGAGAGCTCTGCAGTCTAGTATGCTTTTAAGATCAATAGAACCTCCATTTTATAGAAATATCTTTCTGATGTTTCATTTCTATTGAGATAAGTATTGCTTATCACAGTATTTCTCCAACCAAGCTATAGGGCACCTATGGGGAAAATATATGATCTCATTATTCATTAGAATCAATATCTGTGAGATCCTGTTTTGCAACAGAGTATTTGAAGGTCTTATGTTCACACATGTTTACACATGCTTCCTTTTGCTTATTTTCATAATTCTACACACATACACATTAGGAGTAAGTTATTGAAATTTTCTCTTTGGCATTGTGTCAAAAGTGACCTTATAAATGTTCTATGTGTCATACAGAACAAATCAATGATCAAAATAATTCTGTGTTGTCTTTCCAGAAGACTATTGAGAAAAACCAACCTTAAAAAATACCCTTAAATATCAACAAAGGATATTAAGAATTCAGAATCGAAGCTTGTGAAGCCGACATACAGTGGAGAATACCTGTCTGAAAGACAACTATTTCACTTAATTTAATGAAATTTCATTAAATGATAATGTTTCGCACCATGTTGAAACATGATTTAATTGAATAGTAGTCATTTGAAGGAAGACTGTTAGAAGACATCATCTGTGATGCAGTGGGGACTCTGCCTTTCCAGGTATGATCATCGTGTTAGATCATAGCCTTACCATGAATCAATAAAAAGTTATGGCATTTGAAGATTCTCTGAAGCTTTCCAATTTCATTGGTTCCCTTCAGGGAATTCTCCCAGTGAGACTTAAACATCTTTGCTCAAATATGTCTCACGTTTATCTCCTGTCTACAGTTAAAGATTGGTATATTAGAAGCAATATGCCAGATTTTTTAAAAGGTTAGGTTAAATTGAACTCATAGACATTTCTTTCCAAGTGAATTCATTTTTATCTTTTGACACTGACAGTAAAGGAACTTGCATTTTCAAACAAGAAGATCTTGTAGGGAGAATGTCTTTCTGTGTGGAAAAGGGTGAGGGATTGCTCTCATTTTCTGTTTCCCGGTGGTTTTGTCTGAACTCTGTCTCCCTGCAATAGCATCAGTTCCACAGGTGCTGGTCTCAGTGATTTCCTTGAAATAGTCTTTGCTTTGCTGATGGCACTAACTGCTTGCTGCAAAGAGATTATAATAGTTACAGCTCCTAATTCCCACAGCTGGTCCAAAGTCCCCAGACCATGAAAGCCAGAAATGGCAAGTCTGTGATGATTTTTTTAAACCCATTTTATCCAAGTCATTTTAGACAGAATCTAGATCTAATCTTTATAATCCCCTAGCTTGAGTCTGGGAAGACAGTGATTTGTTACAAGGCAAGACTCTACTGAGAAGTACTTCTTACATGACCATTTCGTAGGCAATTTGGCCCATGGGAGTTCTTCTGTTCACTCCATTTCCTGTCTGTGCAATGTAAGCTGTAGGTATTTAGCAGGTTGTATGTGACATGTATATCTGTTGTAATTCACATCTCCAGGCTTTGCAGAAGGCTTAAACTCCGCCCCGCCCCCGCTATCTTCTACCATGTGAGCCTTGGTGCTGACATTTTGGAGACACTGGAAAAATATTGAGCTGATTGAGCTGAGTTAAACTGAATTGCCTTGCTGAATTCTAACGATAGCCCCTGCTGCTCACCAACCATGTGAGATATAGTTCTGTAAATGCAAGGCATGTGCTCAGGAAAGGCTTCCAATGGAGTTTCTTTCTGGCAAGGCCATTGGGTGTCTTTCAGATTTTTGGGTCTTGGCTCTGGATTAGGATTTAAGGGAAGGCACCTATTCTAGAAATTATTGAGCAAAAGGCCGAACCAAGACCAGAGCAGAGTAAATTTAAGTCTACAGAGAGTGAAACAGAGGGTGGCTTTTAGAGCTAAAAATTGATGATAGTGGCCATAGCTACTAAATTGCTTACTATTTGCTAAGGAACTGTGTAATTAGCTTCATTAAATCATATAACCCTGAAAATAATCTCATGATTTAGAGGCTAGCTTCAGTTTGCAGGCAGGGAAGTTAAGGTATGAAGAGTTGAAGTAACTTGTCAAGATCTACACAGCTAACTAGCCAGAGTCAAAATCTGAGTCCAGGCTGTATGGTTCCAGATGCTGGAGGTTTTAATTTATGTCTTAGCATGTGATGTTAGTCAAATTTCCTGAAATGACCTATGGTATTCCTTATGTGTGAAATATATATTGAAAACAATATCCCCTTGTGGTGGTGGTTTACAAAAGGCATTGGTAAATAATTGTTTTAAGTCTCACCTGTCTCTTAGACCTTTGAATAAAGATTATTTTGGGGGAAAAATGTGACTTACTACATTGTCATGGTGACACCAGAGTTAGGTCCATTCCTTTATTTAGTAAGGCATTTAATAGATTTGCAATAAGGAGAAAAAAACAGCTTTGTGTATATGTATTATTTCTGGTTTCTATGAGAGATAGAACATTGTAATGTCTCAATACACCATTTATGGAAGGAAAGGTTGTAACTGGATGTTGTGGCTATCAGTTATCTTTGGTAGAAAGTGCAGGAACAGATCAAGTGGGTCCTAGGGAAGTTACAGCCAAGTTGTGTCCACAGACCATAATGTGTGTACGGATGGTTCTTTGATTCTGCCCCCTGTGATATTGATCATGGCCCCAGGAAGTCAGAAAAGCAACGAAAGCCTTATCTGTTCAGAGCATTTCAGTAATTAAGGGGAACAAGCCATCCACTAGCTGAACACAGGGATAGCAGCATGATAGTTAATTCTGGGTTATTAACCAGCTTCATCCCAAATTCTAATCAAATAGTTCATTGGTAATTTCTGTTGAATTCTATTGAATTATTGAATTATGAATTTTCTGACTTATAAATTTCTGCTATAAATAAAGTCTTGATAAGTAGTACACAGTAGTCCTCTGATATCTAAGTTCCTAAACAAACTCAACAGCACCAGGACCGCTGGTGAAGTACTTGGCCTTTCCCTAACCATGGCTTGCTAACTGTCCTTGTGATGAATGTCACACTTTGATCAAATAGACTATTATATGATCCATGGTGATTAAAACTTTAAGACTTGGAGTGCTCATGAACTTGTGAAAGTACAGTGTACAATAAGTATCATTAGTTCCCTGACCTTGGCCAAAAAAGTACAGTTGTTATTTTCCTTATGGGAAATGTCAGCTAGAATTTCAGGATGTGTGTTTAAAGATTTCTGAAACTTTGTAAAATGTAAGCTGTGTGTCAATCCCCCCCCCCCGCACCCAAATATGAATAGTCTTAGATGACCAATGTGTTTCTACATAGAAATGACTCAATGAAAGAAAAGCCTCCCTCATCTGAAACATATACTTACCCAGCTTTTTATTGCTTTCAAAAATATCAGCTAGGGGGCTGAAAAGATGACGCTGAAGTTAGAACACTGATTGCTCATCCAGAGAACCTGAGTTCAGTTCTCAGCACCAATATTGAGCATCTCACAACTGTCCAACTGTCAGTAATTCTAGTTCCAGAGGATCCTATGTCCTCTTTTTGCTTTTCTGGGCATTTGCACTCATGTATACACACACACACACACACACACACACACACACCATATATGCACACACACATGCACTCAAAAACACTAAAAACATACATCTTTAAAAATACAGCTAATCTACACTTTATCTGAATCCAAATAATGGAAAAGAGAAACTCACTTGGGCTGTTTTAAAAGCATAAATTTTGTTCATTTAAAAGATTGAGAATTGAATACAAGTCCTTTGGAATGTAAGGTATCACGCTGCTTGTAAGAACAACAAAGTCTAGAAGAAAATGTCAATGGGTTTTTATTTAAAATTTTGCAAGCAATTTTCTGCCACACTTTGGAGACAGCACTTTAGTAAAAACATCCTTTGAGAATAGTGCTTGGCAGCAACACTTTGTGGGAAGCTCTAGTTACCAAATTGCGAGAAGTTGTTTTTAATTTTAATTGCTATTGTAGAAGTAGCATCGTTCCAGGTTAGTGAGACAGCTCAGAGGGCAAAGGTATTGTCGCCAACCCTGACAATCCAACTTTGATCCCTGCGACCTACACGGTAAAAGGAGAGAACCCACCCCTGTAGCTTGTCCTCTGACCTCCACATTCTCCATAGCATGCATGTTTGTATGTATGTACGTACACACGCACGCACGCATGCACGCACGCACGCACGCACACACACTCTCAATAAAAATAAATAAGTAAGTAAATAAATAAAGTAAAATACCAAACCCTTGCTTATAGGCTAGGGAGCAAATGTGAGGGATTGGTGCATTTTGTTTGTTTGTAGACTTTGTTAATAACTGTGGCCCCTACAACTGCCCATTCTCCAATGCTGGAATGATTTGAGCCCGCCTTGGAAATAAAGGGACCAGTTGTTACCACTGGAGTGCTGCAGAAGACTGTTCTGTTCTCTGAAAAAGACATTCATTATACTGCGATGCAATGTGAAAATGTCTTTTTTGTGACTGAGTGGTCTCTTTTTGTCTGCTCCAAACACCAGCTAGAATGTGCTAGGTTAGACCAAATCCTCCCACTCAGAAGAGGTTCTTGCTTTCACTTAAGAGGTAAAGGCAGGGAGAAAGGGAGGCCTGGGGGCATAGCAAGGGTGACATTGATGGGATTGATTCCTTGTACTTATAACTACTGTCACTCAGTGACTGAACTCTCTGGATGAAACTATCCGGACAGCTAAAAGGCTGGAATATTTCTTTCCCTTGTAAAACAATCTAGATTATGAACTCTTGAATGTTCACCCTCTGAAGTTTTCTGACAGCTTGCTTCCCTCAAGGGAAAAGCAAAATCAGATTCAGTCCTTGTTTTCTTTTTGCAAATAAGTTCCTTCTTGATAAACAGAGTCCCTGGGCCACAGGCTGATGTGTAAAGTGAAGGACTTGGCAAACAGGGACTCTTCTTCTGTAGGTCTGTGTTTCTAGCTGCCTATCCTCTGTGTATGTGTGTGTGTGTGTGTGTGTGTGTGTGTGTGTGTGTGTGTGTGTGTGTGTGTTGTCTCTGTCTCTTATTTGTTTACATGCTTACTCATTTACCATGAACATGTTTTCTAAGTATCTACTGTATACCAGTCACTAGTTTGTACCTTGGATGTATTTTCTGAGTACTTGCTTTGAACCAGTTACTAGATTGGATTATGGTGATGCAATAGTAAACTAGGTCTCCACTCTTGAGGAAGAAACCTCCTAGACTTCTCTGAGGTTTGACCTAATTTTGGAAAAGTTAGGTCAGGTCTATGGTTCAGAATAACCCTCCCCCACTGTTGGAAGTGTGCATCTGAAAGTCCTTGGGATCACCTCTGCTCACTTACAGTCTTCAGTTTTCTTTGTGGGTGACAACCATTCTGACTGTGGTGAGATGGGGTAGCAAAGTCACCCATATCCCTGTGCTTCAAGATTTCATGATAATGTTGAGCAACATACATATTTTGGGATGGTTTTTCAGATACACATACTTCACACTTTGATATGTTTTCTTCTGTCTCATGTGCCTGATCATGACTTCCCTTGTTTATGACAAGTATCACAATGAAAGTTAGCTTTGGTGAACTTGTGCCTTGTCACAGTACTGATTTGCAGAAACTACCAAACTTTTTAGAAACTTGGGAAGTCTTGTATGCATTTATAATCATTACTCAAAATATGACTCTCCAAGGGAGACATGATCTCTTTGATGTAAAAACCTACTTAATCACTTTGTCCTTAATATGAAAAATAATAATGTTTTTAAATGTCTTTCTTAACATATAAAAAAACTATACACTACTTTTTCCACATGAGTCTGCTATTTAATAAACTGCTGGGTATGCTTACTCCACATCAGTTTCTGTTCTCACTGCAATCATTGCTGAAGTTCTTCAATTAGGTAGTGAACGGACACTGCCCGACAGTGCAATGCCTGCTTTGTCTTCCTTCAGCAATTTCTGTTAGGATATCTTACACGTCCACCCAGCCTCGGGCTGACGACTTCATCTGTAAGAATCCCAGTGTGAACTTTGCAGAGGGGCTTTTAGAGTTTCTTCTGGTTACAAATGTTTTCTGTTTACTCATAAGCTCATTTCCTTACACAACCAACCTTTATTTTTGTTATTTCTTTAAAAATAAAATTAGTTAACAGGAAAAGTATTATCTTTCCTCCTGAAATTAAACAGAAGTTTTGTTGGTTCTCTTACCCTCTTCTCTCCCATCTCCCTGAACCCCTTCTACCCCTTCCCTCCCCATCCCCCTGACCCCCCTTCTACTTCTTCCCTTCCCAACTCCTCTTGATTTCATGTCACTTACGTCTTAGTGTCCTTCTCCACTTCCTTGAACCTCTCTATTCTCCTGTCTCCTTCCTAGTTTCACAGACCCCCACAACTTACATACACATATAGACATTCTGAGCTAGGGGCACATAGGACAGGCAATATTCCATTGCTGTCATCCAAAATCTGTTTTCTTCCTTCCCGGCTCTATTCATTTTTTTTTCTCATAAATATCATGGTTCCATTTTTCATTACAGCTAAATGAAATTCTGTTGCATGCGTGCACCACATTTTACAATCCATTCATCTGTTGATGGATAGCCAGGCTGGTCCGTTTCCTTGCTATTGTGAATAGAGCTATCGTGAGTGTGGATGTACAGGTTCATCTGTAGTAGGAGATGGAGACTTTTGGGTATGTGCTCAGGAGTGGTACAGTGGGGGCATATGGTAATTCTAGATTTCATTTTTTGAGATCCCTATGTGTTGATTTCCAGAATGGCTATATGATGTTACACTCTCCCCAGGAGTGAATAACATTCCCTCTTTTCCCACACCTTTGCCAACATTTCTTGTCATCTTTCTTTTTTCTTGGTGGCATCCGTTCTAACTGTGGTGAGAAGGGATCCTGGAGGAGTTTAGACTTGCATTTCTGTGTTTATCAGTGTTTCCCGACAGAAGGCTGCAGCCCCTCTACTGGAGAGGACCAGGCACATCGCTACACAAGGGGTTCGGCTCCTCGAACTCCTGTCTTCTTCATTCATAAAGTCAGGGGCCACACCTCATGATTACTAAACCTACTGGGCCTACTAGAATTGATTTTATGGGAGGTATAATACCTGAAATTTGATAATAAAAATACCCAGGCTTACTTCATCAGCAAGGCGGAAATCAGTTTCATTATTGTTATCACTAGTTAAAAAGACCTGGACAGTGAAATGGACTTGATCATAAAATCCAACCCAGTTTAACATCATTCTCCTTTGATGTTCATAAAACATTAATGACTCCTGGAGAGCTGCAGACATAGCTAGCTTCCTGGGAATTTTTGGTTTTAATTCTACAACTTAGTTCTATTATCAACTTTTTTTTGTTTGTTTGTTTTTGGTCACATGCTTCTATCTTATAAGTCTCAAACAGAATAAAATAGTGTTATTTAAATCTTCATTTTGTAGAAGCAACGTTAGATAGCATCCAGGCAAGTATCGTATTCAAATATAAAGGCCAGAGAAGGGCCAGTGAGGTGGTCTGGGTAAGGACACTTGCTGCCGAGATTGATGACTTGAGTTCAGTCTCTGAAACCAGAGGCCTGAGGAAACCAACCCCTAAAAGTTATCCTCTGACTGCCACATGTGTGCCGTAGTGTGTGTATATAGTCACATGTACAATAAATAAATACATGTGAAAAAATAAGGCCAGGGGAACACTAATCTGTAGATTTGAATGTATTATATTGGCAATCAGGCTGAGTGTGGTGGCCTGTGTCTATAATTCTAACATTTGAGAGATGAAAGCAGGAGGATCATGTGTTCAAAGCTGGACTCAGCTACATACCGAGTTTGAGGCCACTCTGGGCTACACAAAACTCTGCTTTAGAAAACAAACATGAAATAAGTAAATAGACAAACAAAAAGTATGGATCGAATGAGAGACTGAAGAAGAAGGTCTTTATGGTGAGGATGTAGTTCCTCATAATGGGATTATGACATTAATAATTCATTTCACTGGAAACATTGCCCAATATCTTTTCTCTAGTTGAAGAGGTTTTTATACTTCTCCACCATCATCTCTGTATGAGATAAGCACTAAGAAGGCTTTGCCAGGTCCTTACCTTGAAGAAGGTCATTGTTGATCCATCTCTGACTGCTCCGTATTCTATCTTGGTTTGTTTGGCCAGATCATCTGCGGAATCGATGGGAGATTCCATCCTCTCTACTGTCAAGAAGGCAGCCAGGTTGGCAGTGTAGGATGAAATGATGATTAGGGTGAAAAACCACCATATTCCTCCAACTATTCTGGTTGATAGAGCTTTGGGCATCAGCTCTGATCCTGTGACAGCATCATCAGAGTTAGGGTGTTACATCAAGTCAACAAGCAAAAGGAGACTCACCCTGGTCATTATTCTAAGGGAGAGGAACTCTGCAAAGACTATCTTGTATGACGATGAAATGAATGTGCTTTCTAGAACTGGTACAAAATCCAAGTTATCCTTTCTTTAAGTCTTGCTTATTACTTATTATTATTAATTATTACTTCTGCTTACAAAATTGTAGTCAGAATTGATAGCCTTATGATGCTTTTAGCTCTAAGATAGACTAAAATGTATTTAGTTGCTTAAAAGTGAAGAGCTAATTCTAAGGTTTTTGACCTTATTACTGCCTAATGAATTATTTAGAGGAAAATAAGAAATTTTAGATTTTTCTATAATGATGAAAAGCTCTAAAATGGTAACTTATTTTTATTTAAGGTTAAAACATGTGAGGAACTTTCAAAAGGTTACAGATGCAGTTATAACATGCAACTTAACCAAAATGATTGGAAATTTTCAGATAATGTGAAATGAAGCTCAGACACACTTTTTTTTGTGGGTGAGTACCGTTTTGTTTCATGTTACTCTTAAGGAAACACACAATATATTTTTTCCTCTAATTTACAGTCTTGTTTGGCTGAAATAGGACACGTTCTGTTCTTCAAAGTGCACATTTTTCCCTTAAATAAATAATTTGTAAAAAATTGGCTGTTTTTTCAGGTGGAGAGATGTTGTGCCTGGTAGGAATACTCTATTTAGCTACCATTCAGGTCACTTGTTACTTCTTGAAGGTAACATGGAGATACTTAATATGTGTTTACTAAGAAAATCCTCCTATCTCTATTGGTTCTATTGGTCAAACATCCTGAGAGGAGTCTAGCTCAACTTTGAGCTGTAGGCATCTACATCCCAAGTAGTCAAGTTGGAAGGGACCAGAAGTATGATTGAGTTCACTTCAGTTGAACTGATTCATGAATGCATTTCAGTTAGTCCATTTGCCGGAAACCTATTCCTGGTGATATGCTTAGAATTACTTCTATGAACCTGAAGTCGTGCCCGAATTTATGTGTTCAGTTAAAGCAGGCAGGGGCCAGCTCTCATTGAAAATCCCAGAGACTCAAAATGTTTGAGTACAGTGAGAAGGGTTTGGAAAATCCTTTCTCTACACTAACTCGGTTGGTATCTTGATATTGTGTAGGTATTAATGGTGTGAGATGGAAATAAAAATCGGAGTTTACTAGTCTGCAAATGGATGAGTTTATACTCAGGTTTAATCTACAAGCAGACACATGGCATTGCTCATGAAATCAAAATCAGCTCAAAGCCAGGATGAGGAGATGCAGGCTGGCAGAGTGTCTGGGCTTTGAATACACAAATATTACTTTAATGCTCTTAGTGTGTCTATGATGCTTGGATCCCTCTGATGAGATAAATGGTTTGACAGTAGTTTTCATTCTATTCTTTTGTTTGTTTGAATTTTGGTGTGTAACATTACACAAATTTGTAACCGTTTCCATTAAATTGCCTCCAAGGATTTAGCAGAATAATCTGTTGCTGTTGTTTTTTCATCTTGTGGTTTAAAAGGATTTATGTGCCTATGGGTTTGTATGCTTAAAGCCCAAGATTGCCTTGTATCTTTGTACTTAATTGATTTAGCAGCCTTGTGGCAATGTGATATTATTTTAGATCTTTAGTTAGATACCATTAAAATACCATTTATCTTATAAAATAGCCACAGGAGAAAAATATCACATTAAAGATACAGTTTTTCTTGGCTCATAGGTGCAAATTTTCTGCAATCAGTTTATCCTTATGTTATTTTGTTGTATTTATGAAAAGATGGCTTGCAACTTATCTGTATCTATGCATCATTGTGTTTTGCATGGAAGTAGAAAGTCATCTATAGATGAATAATGATTTGACATGCAAACATAAATTTTTGTTTTTTACTTTAAAATGAATATTTTTAATTTTAGAAGAAATTCTCAGGAATTTAGGGCAAAAGGTAGCAATCTAATGGAGTTGCATTTTAAATTCTCATTAGATATATTCATGAAATTTCTCAATGTTCCTTTGCATTGTTTTAAAAAATTCATATCATTTTGTGAATTTCTTAATTCTTAATGTTATCTGATGTATTTCAAAATGGCCTCCCTCAAGAAGAGATGATTTGTGCATGTTCAGTACCCTAAAGGATGAAGCCATGAGAACAGTAATAGTATAGAGTAAAACACCACTGGAAAATACTCAGGATGAGACAATACTTGCTGAAGTCTCTTTAGTGGCTTTTATGGCAGACATGACAGCCAATCCTGATCCAGACTTTGCTCAGGCTCTGTAGAAAAGAGAAAGTCTGATCATCACATTAAAAAATAAACGAAACAACGTGGTTTCCAATTTAATACAACAGGCTTCTGCACACAGGGGAGAGTATGATGATGAATAGCTACCTGGTCCAACGCCATGTATCAAGGGCAGATGTCACAAACACTACACTTGGAAATGCTCGTTGGCCCTGAGGAGTGTTTGTCAACTTCTTGAAGACAAGCAGAGTCTGGCTGGGGCTGACTGTCATGTATCCAAGGTAGTGGTAACTAACAGACACTGCATCCCACAGTTTGCTGTGGATGCTGGTAAACTCCAAATGGGGAAAATATGTGAGCAAGGTTTTAAAAATGGATACATGTACATGACAATAGGCATATACCTGCGTAGGTTTGCAGAATGGCCTGTGAAACCTGTGTGTATTTTTTGTTGTTGTTGTTATTCCTGGAAAAGGCAAGTTGTAGGGATGGGAGGAGGCCTCCTTCATTCTCAGAATAATTGCTCACATGATAATTTCCCTAAAGAATTAAATGCACTGGGTAAGCAAGACACAACTTCCAATGGGGGTGTCTTGCAGGATTTATGCTCTAAATTCATGGCAGTGATTTCTACTAAATCTGGTTGTGTCTGCACCCATTTAACAGTCCCCACATAAACTATGCATGACTACAAAAATAGAAGTGTCCATTTCTTAAATTATATGGTATTTTCATACCAATGACCAACATGCATGTTCATATTCTCTGTCTCTCCCTCTCTCTGTCTCTCTGTCTCTGTCTCTGTCTCTGTCTCTCTCTCTCTCTCTGTTGGATTCACAGAATGTAAACATTTCAAATGATATGATAACAACCTCCTAATGAAAAACCTCAAGTTGACTTTCAAATCACACACATGTTTAATGTATATCCCAGTTGGGTTTTCTTTCACCAATTTATTTTGTAGCTTATTGTTAAGTGGAAAGAGAGTCCAAATGCAACAGCATCTGTGACTTATGATTTTCTTAAATTAATGCATTTAATCTTGGAAATATTTGGTAGACCAAATGCCTGAAATCAAACTGAAGATAACCCACAAACTAGTTGGATTGCTTCCAAAGGCTAAAACAACTTCTCCTTCTTGCACAACAAAAAACCCAAAACCTCTGAAATCATAGAGAAAGGTAAAATATATTACATTTCTTCGGTTTCAGTTTTATTTCTCCAACCTCTACAGTTTACTGTTGCTATGGTTACCAGTTGAAGGAGATTGTAAAAAGTTATCGGGTGGCTACGGTGAATCTCTGTAGAGTTTCTCAGAGTGGTAATTAGGTGGAAGTTCTAGGTCCTGTTAGCAATTGGAAGAATCCAAGTGAATTCAAACTTCTAAGGGTTTAAACTCCAGTCCATTTATACTTTTGGCTTGTGAATTTATGACTAAGAAGGAAAAGATGGGCAAGTCTATCTGTGGAAATGCATTTCTTAAAAAAAAAAAAAAAGAAGCCTAAGGTTTTGGGATGGCTAACCATCACTGTTAACTTGACAAGGTTTAGAGTCACCTAGGAGATACAACTCTTGACATGTCTATGAAGATGTTTCCAGAGAGGTTTGGGTGAGGTGGGAAGACCTTGAATGTAAGAAGCACCTTCCTATATGCTGGGGATGTCGACTTAATAAAAAGGAAAAAGTAGTACAGATGGGCAAAGTGAGCAGGGCACAGCAGTCATTGTTCTTTGTTTCCGGACGGCAGAAACAATGTGACAGTTGCCCCCAGCTCCTGCTGCCATGCTTCCCACACCAGATGGAATATACTCTTAATTATAAGTCAATACAAACCCTTTATCCCTTACATTGCTTCTAGTCAGTTATTTGATTACACCAATGAGGAAATAACTAACATAGGTTCCTTATTCTTCACTACTTGCAGGGAAATGTATGTCCCCTTTTGGAAAGAGGTGCTCTTTTCAGATACGTAGAAAGGAAGTTCCACTTAGACCCTATTGCCGTCTTTGTCTATTGCTGTTGTTTTGTATCTCTGAGTGTTTCATCCTACCATCTAGTTTCATGGTGGAGTTTACCAGCTTGAAAGCTTGTCAGCAGACTGTGGGATGCAAGTGACAACATGGGCAACCGGTGTACCTTGCTGCATGAGAGCTCCAACTCCAAACCAGAAACTATTTAGCAAAGTGAAATTGTTTTCCACCACATCTGAGTCGGGGTTGCATGGGTGAGGGTTATACCACTCGTAGGGTGTAAACCTGTGGTAATCAACAGAAACAGTTCATAAATATCAGGTAGACACATGAAGCAGAGTAAAGCCTGCTGAGTGACGCAGAAAACCCAGCAGCTGAGCAGAAAGCCACAGGAGTGAAGACCGTATGTAGACATCTCCAGCTCTATTGAAATACATGTGAAAGTCCCTGGGCAAATGTTCACCAGCTTCCTGCTCCAGAGTCAGACAGACCCGTTGGTGGCTAGAATTGCATTCCTCAGACCTGTCTCTCGAATTCCGAGTTTTTGTTCATTTCCATTTTACTGAGCAACTGGATAACCATAAAGAAAAGCTCCCACATCCCAAGTTTTGACTCTAGCAAGGAGCAGCAAGAGTGGCATGGAATACAGAACGATTACACAGTTGAGCTGATGTGTGGCTAGATGCTGTGAGGGCCATGTGCCCTCCAGGAACATTTATGGTTCCATGGACACACACTATAGAGAGTCTAACATTTCACAAATAATGCAGAATAAAGAAAAATAAATAAACAGAAAAAAAGGGCTGGATTTGGGAGTATATCACTCATTTCAAAGATACCATGTAGAAATACAAACCTCAATTCTTCAATGAAAAGACAAAGTTTAAATTTGAAAGGACCATAGCCCAGGTATAGGTATATACTATATAGACCAATGCAGTTAGTATATTAACATTAACTTCAAGGCTCAGAGTGGGGAATTAGAAGCTCATGTTTTCCTCTTGATTTATTTTTAATTGAATTCTTTTCTGAATTATGCCCCACAGTCATGTAATCACCAACTCTGGTTAGGTGTGAAGTGTTTTCTGTGGTACTATTATCGCTCTGCCTGCAAGAGGCCATGGCTCCTAAGTTCCTGGAAATACAATGAATCACCCAAGAAATCTACACAAAGGATTTGACTTGACTTCTTTGGCTTCAGTTTGCCTCTTTATAAAATGGGGAAATCCAGACGTCTAGGAGCAACATTTAAAATAATGATCTGGGGAACGGATTACGATTTTAGTCTCTAAGAATCTTTCTGACCTATGTAATCCAGAGGAGGGGCTTGCTCTAGGAGTCTTTTAGGGAACCCTAGCAAAGTGTGCTTTCTTTTCTTTTCTTTTTTTTTAAAGACATTGCCAGATATTCTGCAAAGTAATCTGTAATAATTTAAAATGCAATAATTCGTAGCACTGGAAGCTTTGCCATTTGCCACTGGGTCCTTTTAAGGCAAAAAGGATTGTTAGAGTAATGTTAAAATTCCATAGCGCCAATGAGAACATAAGGATGCTCTCCAAGCCATAAGGCTTCAGCAGTAAACAATAGCAGGTTGCAGATGCATCAGGGAGAACTGGGATTAAGGTGAATATATTATCTACAGTGAAAAGCAGGACACGCTGTGAATCATGAACAAAGAACTGGGAAGATAGTTTCTCTTAATGAAAAATGTTCTCTAAAGCCCTGGATATCTTCTGCAAAGTGTGCTATGTCTTCTCACGGAGTCTTAGGGGTGTTAGGATAGCAGCCTGGTCATTTATTGCACCATAATATCATCCAGCTCTTTCCTGTGGCTTCTCCCAAGCTGCAGGGTACATCATGCACGTTCCTGTAAGCTTATGAACATAGCTTTAATTGACAGTGCATGCCAATACATTTTAATTACTGTTGCAACAGTATAATTAAGTTTTGAATTTATACACTCTTATAACCATAGTAGTTTGCTGAGCTGAAAGAACGAATACCGATATTAATGAACCTAATAATTGAAACAGCATGCAGACTAAAGATGCTGTGACTTAAACAATATCATTGTCCCTTGTACAATAATTTAAAAATATTAATTGCAATAAATTAGGAAGATTATGTGTTCAAGCATATAGGCTTTTCAAACAGACCATAACACCTGGCAACCACCCCTTCCCCCCACCACCGATATTCTGTTGTTTACCCACTAAATACACTCTGATCTGTGAGCATGCGTCCTTGGAATGCTGCTTTTTAACTTTTTCCCTGTGTAAATAAACATAAATAAATAAATGTTAGAATACTTTAACACTTGTAAGCAATTAACTGGACTTTCTGTGGAGCAAAGGGAAACTATCTAAAACATCAGCACCCTCCTCAGCTCTTCAGGAAGTTGCGAGTTCTTTCTCTCCAGGATTCTGAGTGACTTGGGAAGCACGTGAACTGGCGAATAGTGAGCAATGACACAAGGCTCTGCTGTAAGATACTGGCATTTTACAATGTAGAAAGACACACTGGTTGTGTAGGTGTAGAATCCTAAAGCCACTGGGACAGCATGTCAGCACCAGGAAGTCTACTGGAAAGTCCAATCCATAGTCTGAAAGAATGGCCGTCTGAAACGACTGTCCCATACTCAATAAACACTCAGTAAGTTGGTACGGACAGTCAGTAACATGGCACATGGACAAGTGTGCTTAGGATCTATGCTACAACTTGCATATATAATAGTTTTTCATGGGCACGGTGGTGTTGCCTGTAATTCCAGCATTTGGGAGACTGAGACAAGAGGGTTGCTTCCAATGTGAGACCAGCCTGTCTCCATAGGAAGTTCAAGAACAGCCTGGGTTGCAAAGAAAGAACTTCCTTGTTTCAAAACAAAACAAATACAACAAAACTCAGCATAGTGAATCTAGTGGATTTATACATGGGAATGTTTACTTTGGGTTAAGGTTTAGATGCATAAAGTTTACACGAAGTGAAAAGTTGTGAAGTAGTCCTTGATGTGAAGTTTCCTAATTGAGGGGGCTTTCTGTTTCTTGTTGTCAATAGAAATTGGTCGCTTTGAAGATAAAAGAATCCATCTATTTGAACTTGTTATACAACCATGGAGTTTGTACTGTAACTGTAGAATCTGCTTTAAAGGGAACATTCTTTTTCCTATTTTTACTTTTTGCTAAATGCCAACTTTAAGAGTTCCATTTTAGCAAGACAACTGTAAGTCCATTTTTAGAAGTTTGGCTCATTTCAGTCCTATGCTCATCATGAACCTAATTCTTTGTGGTTAAATATTTTTAGGAAGTCAACCACCAAACCAAAACACTAACATACAAGTTTGTTAGCAGCCATGCCTAATTGGCATTTTGTTAGGTTTTCTTTAGCTTCTTCCATTAATGCTTTTTAATTTTATAAATTCAGTTCAGTCCAATGAATGATTTTAGGGACCTATTTAGTGAGGGTGTTAGCTTAAATGTCAGATTTGACTTTATTTTTTCACTTTAAAAAACATAAAAGGATATATTTCACAATATAAATTCTAAAGATTCTCTAGAACAAAAGGTTATTATTAGATTAACTGGTTTTCAGTTCTGTGTTACTGAATTCAGTTGGGATGCACTACAAAGGGGTCCCCTCAGCTTGTGTGCCTCTCAGGGCTTCTGGGCTATGCTGACACACTGTTTTCTTGCCAGCTTTGGCCAACTTCGCTATAGTAAGTCATGTGCTTTTCCATTAACATTACCTTGATTGCTCCATTTGTGAGCATTAATGTTTGAAGAAACCATAGATGCAAGATATGAAAACTCACATTTTTATTGTCCTCTGCCCCTTTTATTGCTTAATTAGGGGTAGATCCAAGCAGAGAAATGTAAAATGCAACAATTTGGTACAATGTGGTGTGTTCCTTGTAAGAGGGTACTTCATTACAATACAGCTATCCCAGGGCAATATTCACTTCCCCTAGTTACCGTGACAAATCTCCAAAGGTCAATAGCCGATTAAAAATTATTTTCAAGCAATATTTTCTTTAAATTTTCTTGAGCATAATGTCTTGACCTTGAAATGACTGACATTTTGAAATTGATAATCCTTGTGTGTGTGTGTGTGTGTGTGTGTGTGTGTGTGTGTGTGTGTGTGTGTGTGTGTGTATGGAAAGAGAATTTTGACTACTATTTCAAAAAACATAAAATTTGAGATTTGGCAATGGCACGTTTTACAAGGTGTTGAGAACTCCTAAGCTTTAGCCCTCATATCCATAGAGAGGTCACTTGTTTGGTTTGACTCTGTCTGTCTCATGGGTCTTCTGTACATTCCCTGCTTGGGTTATTTTCCCAAGCTTTCTTTGTAATTATGCTCGGGGAAAAGTTACCAGGCATTAATCAAAACTGGACAGTGAACAATGACAAGGAGCTACTATGAAGATATATTTCTCTTATAAATTCCTGGAGAGAAGACAAAAATTGATTAGGGAAAATTTTTTTCTATCAATTTTTGTTGAAAGGTGAAAAAGATTGAAAACAAGGACATGGCATTAAAAGGTAATTTTTAGCCGGGCGGTGGTGGCGCACGCCTTTAATCCCAGCCCTTGGGAGGCAGAGGCAGGCGGATCTCTGTGAGTTCGAGGCCAGCCTGGGCTACCAAGTGAGTTCCAGGAAAGGCGCAAAGCTACACAGAGAAACCCTTTCTCGAAAAACCAAAAAAAAAAAAAAAAAAAAAAAAAAAAAAAAAAAAAAGGTAATTTTTAAAACAGTTTATCTATGACTATCAAATGTTTAAAAAGAACAGATAAATAAAATAGCAGTTTCAAATTCAGTATCAAAGGCATTTTGATATATGGTCTACTGAGAGGGGTAAAAAACTTTGGAAGAATTGTGTAAAGTATAATGGTTAGATATAGAGGCAGAATTTAACCTTAAAAGATAAAACTGAAATTGAAAACTTGCAGAGTATAATAAGATTTTTGTAATGGCTTGAGGATGTAGCTGAGTGGCATAGGGCTAAGCATCCTTAAGGCTCTACAGTTCATCCCTGGGACAGAACCAATCAATCAATCATCAGTCAACCAATCAGTCCTCCATAATCTCATGTCATTTCAGTGTTATTTCCATGATTTTCTTATCAACCTTCCAACGATTTTAAAGAACAATCTCACAAATTTTCAAAGTGTTTTTCTTGATCCTTACAGGTTTCAGCATCTTTCAATGTTTCAATCTTTCTGTGTTTTTTATTTGCTATGGTGATGCCTAGCTAACTGGTTTTTCTGTTTGGCTTAATCGATTATTCAAGGAACCAAATATCTTAAAAATCATTTTATTATTATTTTTAGTAATATTTCAGCTATCCCAGATGATCCATTGCATTTTTGGTCTGTATTCCTCAGAAAATGGGATAAATAGCTATTTTATATGAATTGAAATACAGAAAAAGTCAAATTAATATTAAGGACTTCCTTGTTTCTTTAAAAATGTATCTTTATGGATAATTAGCTTTCAATGCACACAATAGTTTTACATGGAGACCTTGAGAAAATGCAGCAATGAGCAAAAGTAAAATTGCACTTTAAAACATGAATTTCTGAAGTCTGTGACTGACAGATCATTGTCATGAATTCAATATTCTCAAGCTTACCTTGCGATCACGAAGAGCACACAACTGACTCCCAAGCAAGCCAGCAGCACATACATCCAAATGTCTGGAGACAGGGGGTTGAGGAAAGAGAAAACACCTGGGTTGGTTCCATTGGGCTTCCGGTAAAGGATGCTAATGCCCAGGGTCATGAAGGGCTTGGAGAAGTCTATGACCTTCTCCCTTACATAGGTGATGGTGAGAGGAGCCACTGCGAGGTCAGCTCTCTGTAAAAACAAGTTCAAAATTGTCAGCTGTGTTGCCGCCCTTCTCTGTGAATGACTAGACTTACCCTGAGTATTCCTACTTCCTAATCTCAACTACAAATGCTTTTCATATAAGGGGCGGATTTTGGTTACATTACAGTGTTTATCAGTGACAAAACAGAAACTATGGAGGGGTGGGGATCGGGGTAAGGTGCACACACCCACACACCCAACCCTCCCCAGAGGTGTGTGTGTGTGTGTGTGTGTGTGTGTGTGTGTGTGTGTGTGTGTGCCTGTATATGGCTAACAACATGGAACACCAAAGTCATTCTTCAAGGCTTTGGTAAAAAATTATTATTATTGTTTTGAATCAGTTACTTTTTTCTCCTCTTTCTCACTTAGGGCATTTTTCAAACAATCAGGTGTATTTTTGCTTACGTGGTCGATGAGTTCTTTAACCATTCCATTCCACTCTCCTTTGTCATTTTGGGCTCCATATTTGCCATCAGGAACTAGTTTAACATCATAAAGGAAACCCAGGATATTTGACAATTCTTTCAGCAGATCCAGGCAATATCCTTCAAATCTGTCGTTGCCATATAGGGGCTTATCGGATTTCCTGTACATCACATAGGGCTCTTCCTGAGTGAAATAAGCCAGGTACGAAAGCTCCATTATCATGAAAAGGAAAGTAGCCCATCAGTAGCCTGAAGATATATAACATTTGAAGTTGGCTTTTAAGAGTGGAGAATATTAAAGTCAGTTGCTTGCATTCCCATTTCTGCTATTCTTGTCTACCACTGTTACAGAAGCCTTCACATATATTTTTCATTTCTTTCCTACCTCCTTAGAGAGGAGCCTTTTCTTGCATTGCTGTATTGTGTGTGTGTGTGTGTGTGTGTGTGTGTGTGTGTGTGTGTGTGTGTGTGGTGTGACAGAGACACAGTTATCTTCAAATTTTGAATCTGAGAAGATGGAAAGTCTCAAAGGACACTAGGGTTCCACGTGCCTCCTCCACATGACCACATCCAGGCTTCCTTTTCAGGACTCCACTTTCCTTAGGCTTTGACTTAAGAGAGTCTACTTATAAAGGAGAAATGAGACCCAGCAAATATAATCCTTTCATTTTTCAAACATTGTGTATACCAAATATTCTAATTTTTAGTCTCAGCTTCATTCCAAATTCAGTCTTACTTTCTCTATATACTGGTTGGCTGCTGGTGGCCGTGTCAGAAGAGCAGCAGATGGCAATTGAAGTTTAGGGTATCAGCCCACTAGAAGGAAAATCCCTGATGGATGAATCTCAGACAGGCAAGGCCCCGAGACCCCAGACCCCAGAATGTCTTTTGCTTCTGCTATGCCCTTACATGTTTGCCGCTACCATCTTTCTCTGGTACCTGGCATAGTGTGAATGGGTGTGGGGAGATCCCCACTGCCTGTAATGTAGTGTGTTTATCTCATGCAAACTTTCCATTCTAATGGGTGTTTTAACCTGTGGACTATTATGGAAATGATTTCTTCCTAAGCTGTACTGTCTAATTGATAATAATTAATGTTAGTTTAAATAGAGTTTTGATGATTAAAAAATATAAAGAAGGAAGTGTCACACAGCCAGACACATGAGTTTCTATTGAGGTGTCATATAGAATGTGTCATAGGTTAATGATTAAGAAAAAACAATTGAGTCCTGGCAGCCCAGCTAGCTTAGAGTACTTTAACCTTAATGTTTGGAGACATGTTCACAGGTTTTGAAGTGCATCACAGCTGAAAGAAAGCTTTGAAAATAACTTAAAGTTAGACTGAGATGTTTTTGTTAAATAGCTTTGAGGTGAAAAACCCAAGAAGATAATCTAAATTTTAGAAAGCCACATAGTTGAGTGAGGAGCTCTTTAAGGTCAAGGAACAAGAACAAGGCAGTTTTTTTTTTGTTTTGTTTTTTGTTTTGGCTAGGATTGGTTGATGATCAAAGGTGATGATTAATTCCTTGTATCCATTTTTGCCCTCAGTCTCCTGATATAAAGAAATTATTAAGAAAAGGGTATGTACCCTAAAGATTTAAAATAGAGCTGACTGATTATTTTTGATATATAAAAGTTTAGATTTGTGATTCCTTATAAGATTACCTTTCAAGATAAGTAATAAAGTGATCAGTCCTTTCTTTGTAACCACAAAACACAACCTGCCAGTAAAAGAATATCTTGCTTGCTTACACTCTGTTAAACTATAACAAGTTGCTTGGGTATGAATGTATATGGGTTCTTGGGATAATTTGTTTTTCACCTGTAATGTGTAAAATGTTTAATCATGTAAGGGATATGGAAAACATGTTGTTTTTTACTTGTATTCATCCTAATCATTCATTTGAAAAACAGAATGTAACCACTTTGTAATTTTTATATTGCCTGAAAGAATTTGCTGGTGCATATAAGCTGTAAGGGAAAGAATAAAGCTAGAGTTAAAATGGTTTCGAAGGAAACCATCAAGAATGAGAGAGTTAGAAGGAATTAGAAGGAAAGCATCAAAAATAAAGATTGACAAAGATAAATCATCAAGAATGAGAGAATAAGGAAGAATAAGATAGAATTAGAAGGAAAATGACAAGAATGAAAGGAGGAAAATAATGAATAGAGAAAATGAAAGAAGAATAGAGAAAAGGTCTGAAGGAGACCATCAAGAGAGTGTGTGAGTATCTTTTCCCTTTACCCCCTCAGATAGAAAAGTCTTAGTATGCATCGGCTCTGTGGATTCCCCTTGAACCCTGTGCTGCTGGGGGCTGGTCCCCCAGGGAGTGGTAGCTGGCTATTTCCAAGGTTTCCTATTTCATCAGTCCTATAGTCTTGTTTGAAATCACCTTGAACCTCAAATATGATAATGCTTTCCTTAGATGATTATATGATAAATCCCTTATCTTATGAGTAATGGCCATTTTCCTACCATGCATCTGTAAACTTGCTAATTCTCCCTTGAGTAAATAAAGGTTTATTTTGTTTTATACAATTATAATAATCACTCTACTGATGAGATGCCCTGTATGTTTAGGTTTCTCATCAAGTAAATTGACAGTTGGATCATGCAACCGCAATAGAAAATTGTTGCCCAGAGTGGCAACATAGGGGAGTTCCAGGACAGCCAATTCTACACAATGAACCTTTCAAAACAAAATGAAACAAAACAGCCCCCCTCCAAACCTAATTTCCATAAGGTGGTTGCAGCAAAAGTAATGGCCAGAATAAAACACAAAACAAAACAACAAGAAAATAACAGATATACTTTTGATAATCATGTCTCACAAGGCAAATTCAAAGAAAAATAGCTCTAATACCAAGGACTGAAAGAAATAAAGCAAAGCATGCCTTTAAATGCAGAGTTCAGAGTGCACTATGCCTACCTAGATCTCTTGGGAAAAGAAAGAGAGAGAAATTGGCTGGCTTGTATACAGTGGCTAACTGGGCATAAGACCAGAATGGCAATGGGACACACGTCTTTTGGAAATCAGTTAACACAAGGGTTATTTCCAGAGATATGAGCCCATGGAGAGGAGCCATTGGAGGGGGGTAAGAATGGAAATGCAATGTGGTATTCAGGGACCTATTAAACCAGGAAACTAGGGGAAACCATGGCAGAGATGGGTATGTTGCCAGACTCCAGAGAAGCTGGAACCTGGGTGCAGGGGAATTGACAGAGCAGGAATTATGTTATGGAAAGACATGGGGAAAAATTGATTGACAGCATAGGGAGGTCACAGAAAGCAATCTCACTGCCACCCTTTTCCCCAGCCACCCCATCCCCTGCCACCTCTGTGCCACTTCCCGGGTCTGTTGCTAGAGTCTCCTCTTGCTTGAAACCATCCAGCAATTCATCAGGCAAAGAACAAGAAAGAGCCCCTGGGTGGGGCGGAGAGAGGTAAGAATGGACCTGGGATTCTGGTAAGATGAAAGTCTGTAGAGAGGTTTTGAGGCTTACATTTCACTCCTTTAAGCATGTACAAATGTATGCTTTTAGTTTCCCAGTTTGAAAAATAGACACATGCAGACAGAACTGCCAGCCTGAAAAAGACAGTGGAAGGATCCTTTCAGGTCTTGTGTGGGAGTGCAGATAAAAGGCCAGGGCTTCACAGCTTACCAGAATAGTGGTGACAATGAGTGTTCGGTTGGCCAGCGAATCCGTGATATTGTTGGACCTGTCTCTGTTGCCGTCTGTCATGTTCAGCCCACTGTTGGAGTTCCAAATCCCAATCTGCACAGAACACAGGGTATCAGAGGCTGCCAGTTGCCCACAGCAGCACTCATGTTAAAACAGAGGTCCCACTATACCAGGAATGGGAACCAAAGCTTATACCCAGGGGCACCAGGGCATCGCAGTGGAGGCTACTTGCTACAGGAGAGTGGCACAATAGAAGGATGAGGGTGTAGACAGAATCAGAAAAATTTGGGCTCTTTAAGACAGGTGCAGGAGGCATTTTTATTTTATTTGACTTATTAAAAATTTTTTTACTCATTTTACATATCAACCACAGATCTCCCTCTCTTCTCTCCTCCAGCCCCTCTGGCCTTTCCCCACAAGCCACTCTCTATTCCTTCCTCCAACAAGTTATGGCCTCCCATGGGGAGTCAGCAGAGCCTGATATGTTCAGTAGAGGCAGGTCCAAGCCCCTCCCCCTGCATCAAGGCTGTGCAATGTATCCCATCTCAGGTAGTGGGCTCCAAAACGTCCTCTCATGCACCAGGGATTGGGAAGCCTACTGAGACAACCAAACCAAACTAGTGGGAACGCATGGACTTTATTTTACTTTCAATTAATTAACCAATTTTTGGTTATTTGAGACAGGGTTTCTCTTTGAGACAAAGATTTCCCTTTGTAGACCAGGCTAGCCTTAAACTCAGAGATCTGCTTTTCTCTGCCTCCCAAGTGTTGGGATTAAAGCTGTGTGTCACCACAGTGGCTTGGAATTTTTACTTTTAATTATTAAGCTCATTACTGTTTTTTTTTTAAATTAAAACATTTGGGAGTAAATGACTATATCAGATTTTCCCTCTGTAGTGCGTTTGTTGAGCACCTACTTCCATGTCCAGCACAGCTGTAGGCACTGGACGACACAGCACATAGTAACAAACAAACACTCTTGTTACATTCTGCTGACATCAAACATCATGCCACCACACTGTGAACACCAGTTCCTTGAAAATATGTGATTGCTGGGATGGAAAGAGCAGGGTGGGTGGTGGAGGGATTTGGAATTGGAAAGGCAGATGGGAGAAATTACATAGACAAGAGGTTGACAAAATTCAGGACTCATGCTTACTGAGGAGCCAGTGCCCAGAGGGGTCCCTCTTTTGCATCCCAACAGGACGCAGTGCACAACCGCCGTCCGAACACCTCACGTCTTTCATCATTACTACTTGCTTATCTGTGTTCTGTGTCCACTTGACCATGAACTCTTCCAGTAGGGAAATTTTATTTTTCATTGACTTTTATTTTTTTCTACCAGAGAGCCAGTGGTGATTATTGGCTCAATGACCCTTACAAAATGATGTCGTCTTATGTCTCCAGTGGCCTGGTCACTGCTAATGTGTTAGGCCCTATAAGATATTGATGCTGATCATTCCTGATGCCCCAATTCAAAGTTCTTTAGCACCACCTGACCTCAGGAAATGTGTCAGAGTCAAAAAAGAGGTGCTAAAAAAGCTGAAGCCCCCAAGAAGAGGGGGAGGAAAAGTAGGAGAGGCAGAGAGGTGAAGGATACCCAGAGCACATGGGCCCCAGAATCAACTAAGCAGGGCTCATGGGGGCTCACAGAGACTGAAGCAGAAATTGCCGAGCCTGCATGGGTCTGGGCTGAGTTCTCTGCATACATGTTATGGTTGTTAGACTGGTGTTTTTGTGGGACCCCTAACAGTGGGAGGGGGCATCTCTGACTCTTTGACTACTCTTGGGACCCTTTTCCTCTTACTTGATTGTTTTGGTCCAGCATTAGTGTGAGGGTTTGTGCCTAGTCTGATTGCAACTTGTGCCATGTTCTGTTGATGTCCCTGGGAGGCCTGCTTTTTTTCTGAGGGGCCAGGAGCAGGGAGGAGATGTGTGGTGGGTGGATATGTGAGAGAAGAGGGAGAAACTGGGAGGAGTGGAGGAAGGGGAAGCTTCTGTTGGGCTGTATTGTATGAGAGAAGAATAAATAAAAATAATAATAAAGACTATCTTCCAGCTATCTGTGTAAGGTGTGTATGAAATTTTGCACACATATGACATGAAAGCACAGATGATTTAGGGAGAGGTAAGGACCAGTGGGAACATAAGACAATAGGAGATGAGACCAGAGTACACTTGTATACATTCATGAAAATATAATGAAACCCATTGGTCTCTATGTTAACTCAAAGAATGAACACAAGATGAAATCTAAATTTCCAGTTCTTTAAACAGTATATGGAATATCAGCAAATTTCTAGTTTAGGCTTGGGTCCTATCCCAAGAGATCTTCCTTGCCCATGAAAATATCTCAAAATTAAAAATAAAATCCAGACTTTTCTCTTCTCAAGCAATTATGGTAAGGGATACTCTACCCATGCATTGATTTATTTAGTATTTGAGATGACCCAGGAAAGAGCTATGAAAATTGAGCTATTTGGCCCAGTCCTGTGCACATTTACTGTTAGCCTCAGGACAAGGAACGTGTTTGAAAGTCAGGTGGAAATAGCCAGGTAGTGGCTGTGTGACCTTAAATAGGGTGCTGATCTTTCTGGGTTCCTGCTCTCTATGTTACAGAGATGATGAGAAGATCAGATGAGATGGTAGACATGGAAGTACTTGCATACGTTAAGAGCTGTGCAAATAATCACACAAGTCATGTAAATGACTTTCACAGCAATTTCTTAAAGCTCACCTTGTGAAATAGTTTGCAATGGCTGATTTTTTTTCCTTTAGAAAATGTGAAAGGAAATGAGCTATGAAAATCAGGCATCTATGACTCTAGCATTTAGACAAGTTCACACAGACAGGGGAGATCTGTGCTTGACACCTAAATATCTTCCCTCAGTTTGGGAATAGGCTTCTTTCTACAGGAAGACACTCAGCTTGGTAGACAGAGCGTGGGCTGTGTAGAGAGACTTTTGTGTAGATCTTGACTTTGCAGTCTACCAGGTATGTGACCTGGGGCAGTAGATTAGGCCTTCTGTGCCTCAATTTTAATCACCAGCAAAATGGAGAGGAAAATGCTTTTAAAATTCTTTTTAAAGATTTATTTTTATTTGTGTGTATGTGTGTCTCTATGAATGTATGCCCTGTGTCTGGGAGGGTGCCTTTTGGGGCTGGAAGAGGGAGTCAAATTCCCTCAAGCTGGAGTTACAGGCAGTTGTGAGCATTTTGATGTGCATGCTGCAAACAGAACTCCAGCCCCCTGGAAGAATAGTAAATGCTTTGAATTACTGAGGCATGTCTCTAGCTCAAAAGTGCTTTCCTCTTTTCTTTTCACAGTTAAACAAATTACCTATGCGAACATGCTAGGTTCTGCCTCTGCTTTCTCTGCTTTGATTGACTTCTGGAGCAACATTAGCTTGGCAGGCATCTTTTTAGAGATACAAATTCTTTGAGACAATTCTAAGAGCTATAACATATTCACACATTAATATAAACTATTTCTATCTCTCTCCTCCACACTAATCAGGGTTAATTTGGTGGAGAAATGTAGAGACTGATGGGGGTGAGTAGAGCACTGGGTGTAGCAACTGTCTACAGAGTGGACCTTAGGAGTATGATGGGATATCAGCCTCCACCTTTGAGAACCACTCAATACTTTCAGGGCTTCTTGTGGTATATAATCTATCTGTTAATGAGAGAGCATCTGTTTCCTTTTGTGAGCCATTATCTTGGGAAATTGGACATACTCTTTTTAACCTTCCCTCCTCCAATGATTTTGAGGCAGAACGTTGGCTTTTGGGACTCACACATCAAGGTAAACAACATTTTTTCTTATCCTATACTTCAGGCTTTATTGCATAAGATGTTTGCATGTGTAAGGTGGGCCCCTTGGTACCATTTCAATTAAACATTGATATGGACACTGAGGAGAATAGAATTCAGTTTTTAATTAAGTATTAGAGAGCATGCTTGTGACTTGAGCCACTTTTAAAATCAGAGTGCATTTAACTCTTATTCTCACTAATGTTAAGTGTGTGTTTAAATAATACCTTTAATCTTTAAAAATGGCATTATTGGATGCTGCTGTAATATTCTTTTCTAAAATAAAGCCTAAAGCTTTAGGTAAATATTCTCTCCCACTTTGCCTCTGGCTTTTCTTCCTTTTCCCAGCAGAGGCAGAGTGGTAAGTGAAGTGCTAAGAGACTATTGCTAGAATCCTGCCATTGACTCCCTCTCAAAGTCCCGAGAGCACAGATCTTCCTCTGTAAAATGAGGAAAAGGAGATGATTTTCCTGCCAGCTGGACTGCAGAAGAACCATTCCATAAAAACAAATCCAGTATGAGAATCAAGGAAAGGGCAGGCTGTTGTACTGGCTTTGCTTCTTAATTGAAATAAATGGACAGGCTGTCAGCAAGCTAGTGTCTCTGACGAGCTGGGACTCTGTGAGGCGCTGATGCATGCATGCTGGACAGAGCTGTGCATTTAACCAGATGCCCAGATGCTGGCCTTTCGACTGTGCTCTGCGACCAGGGAGGAATGCCTCTACAAGGCAGAACTTCAATTTCCAGACTGTGAAGCAAATGCCGACAGCAGTAATTCACTGCTGAGAAGCCTTGGGTGGGGAGCTCTTACATGTGGGGGAGGAACACTCAAATTGTCTGGCCTGCCTTCTCTCATTGTCAAATTGGCATGGGGAAGCAGCCATTTGGTATCTGAAATGTATGTGTGAATGAATGTCCAGGGAATATCGAGCCAACTTTTCAAAAGTGATGAAACAGGGAATTTAAGAGCGAGTCATTAGGATCTGTTTTCCAAACCTGGAGTCACAGGAACAAGGGATCTAAACCGGCTGAATGAAATAACTAGGCATGTATAGGAAACAAAATTAAAAGTGTTAATGTTTTCTCTTCCCTAAGGCTCCTTAGTGTGGGAGTGTCTTGCAAAGTTTACTCTCACCCTTGCTTGCCAAGAATGTCAGGTGAGCTATCTGGTGTTTTAGATAAAGTCCTGATGCTGAGGAAAGTTCTGGGCTATGGCTATGCTGGAGCAAACTCTTCTCTTAAAGACAGAATCTGCTTAGGGAAGTGCAACTTGTTTGTTGGGTTTGACTGAGTCCCTGGGCTGGAGTGCCATTACTGAGAATAGTAGATGAACCATGACCCCCATTCAGCTGATAATGTGAGCAATGAAGGATTAGCAGAGAGGATGAGGAAGGAAGTCATGAACTAGCAAGGTGAAGTTGTTATAACATCCTTGAGATGTGGATGCACATGGTACAGTGTAGTGGTGCTTCTAGGACTGTTCCTCTCCCTTGAGTTTAATTTCAGAGACTAGACTCTATCTATCCCATAGAGTATTTAGTTTAAATTAATTCAGCATTGCATAAAGTGCCAGGAGTCTTAAGCAATAAGCTGCTTTCAGAGTGGTGGGTAGATACATCTCTTTACTCCCAGTGAGGAAACTAGTTCACCTCCAATGGGCACTTTGCAACTTGGTTCATTGATAAAGCAATTTATTAAGCCCATGACTTTTAATACTTAAAAGGATATTTCTGAGATCATCTACTGAGTTCTACCAAGGGGATGATGAGATTTTTGGCTACTTGTAGAAGATGTTTACACTTTCTGTGACTCAGCCAATCATTTGAAAGGTGGAAGTGAGCCTGACAAACTGTTCAAGCTGAACAACCTGAAGTCATTTAAAGTCCATCCATCAATCAAGAGAAATTTTACAACTGGTTTTAGACAGAGTGAGAGAGGGAAAAAAGAGAGAGGTGGGAGCGAGGAGAAAGAATGGAGCCATTTTCTCCACAAGAGTCTTTCTGGGTCTAACATCTGCTTATGTAAATCTATGCACAGTCACTGGCAACACGATCATGTACAATAAACTATGAAATAGTGGGTGCTAAAATTCACAAGATAATCTCATTTCCCTTCAAAAGTTTTCTGATGATTTGTCCTCTGGAAACTAGTTCTAAAATAAATTTCAAGCCTATGCTCTGGCAAAACAAAGAGCTCATAAGAAAGGGGAGTTTCTGAAAATGGCCCATTTTTCCCAGTGGTGACATTGAAGGAAGTGCCCTTGCCTGTCTGACTAGTCTGATGGATCAAATCTATTGTTTTTGTTCCCCTTGGGGGAAATATTCCGTGGTTTGAGAAGATCTATAAATGGGCCCCTGTGTGTGTTCATTCCTGTTACCTGCTTGCAGTCTTCACAGACACTGATCCTGTCCAGTAGAAAATCTAATCCAGGGGGGATAGTTACCCACCCATCACTCATTAACCCACCACATGTCTACTTGCAATTCCTGATGATGCTGAGAGTGAACCCACTCTGCGTCCCACTTCTGTGGAGTCTCACCCCTAGCCTGCAGCTGGGAAGCTGCTGGTTTTGTAAGACTGGCAGGGTGCAGCCACCCCATCCCCAAGTGTCCTGCTGTTGTTATCAGGGTACAAACCTTCTTCCACACTTTATACAAGTGCTTAGACACTTCACCAGCAGCCTTGGTTTTTCAGAGGGAAAAAATAAAAACACACTTAATTAAAATGCAGCATGGAACCCATGAAGTACACAGAGTGCATTGCACTCCTCACCTGTTGTTTGGAATTTTGCATTTTAATTCATAGAAAGACCAACAATAGGTACAACAAGGAAAGGAAAATGGAGGCTGGGTACCACAGAAGTTGTGTGCTCCTTTCACACAGAAGAAAGTAATTAAAGCACCTTTGAATGTTTACAGGTATGCTGCAGGGTTAAAGGATATTCATCATGCTTTAAGAGAGTTGTTGAAGGAATTCATGATAAAAATCAGCCAGTCATTCAGTACACACACACACACACACACACACACACACACACACACACACACACACACACACACGTGTGCTTTCTAAACTACACGGATAAATATGTTGAATGATGTATCCTTTGATTATGAGTTTGCAGGCAGTAGAAAGCTGGGCAAGTGATGGGTGGACTTTTGGAAATGGTTCGTCTGTGAGCCCAGAGAAGCTGGCATGGAAAGTGTGGGCATGTCTTCCCTTGGCTCTCGAGGGACATGTGTTAGCTTCCCCCATTGCCTTCAAGGCTCAACCAGCAATCTCAGGAACTGAGCCCAAGTCACCTGAAGAAAAAAGTTATTGCAAACATTGAATAGATAAGAAACAAATAGAAAATACTTTCATCTAATTTGATTTTGCTTTTAATAGAAAAACACCAGTAGAATGTGCATAATATTGCTGTGTATATAAATAGCTGTGGAGACATCACAATAGTTCCATCTCTCTCATCACCTGTCTGAGCCAAGAAAGATATTTCCTTAACCACATTACTTCTCACCAAAAGGCAAAAAGGCAGAATGGAGTGGGCCTAGAGGAAACAGATATATTCTTTTAAATAACCACAAGCTTTTAGGTTATAATGAACATTCTTTTCTGTTCCTCCTGGTCCAAATATGCAATTATTTCAGGGCAGGTGGATGCTTAGTTCTCTGTTAAACCAGCAGAGGAACACAGCAGGGTAAAGATGATCAAACCAGTGAAAGAGAGAGACAGATTGAAGACCAAACTAGGGGAGGGGAAGAAGCAGGATTTTTGAAATGGGAACTCCACACGCACGTACTCTCAAAGTTGTGAGCTAATTGTTTTTCTCAAACATATCAACACCCGTGATAGCCTTCTACAACATCCAGGCTAATTAATCTTTGTTTCAATTAATGGTGCATGGGGCTGGGATGTGAGGGGAGAAGGGAGTTAAAATATGCCAAGGGAGAATTGTGTCCCAGTAAATGAAAACAATGAAACAGACATGAAAACCTTACCTTGCTTTAAAAATAAGCTCAACTATTTGAAATCAAACAAGCAATAAGCTGTTTCCAAGGGCCCTTTTATACTGAGTACCAGGCTTTGTGTGTTAGTCACCACCATCTGAAAATGTCCTGGTTCATGGAGTTCCGATGTCCAGGTGACTGCTTTGGGCTTTCAAAATCTGTTGTTCTTTAGGGCTCTGAAGGCAAATCCTCAAACTATAAATGCTGATTGCAACTTGTGGACATAGATATTAAACTGAATTGAGAAAATATATTGAGCAGCTAAATTCTTTGATCATGATTACTTAACAGTTTACCTTTGTGTTAGTATAAATAATAACTAAAATAAAAGTTCAAACTTTGAAATTGAGACTGCCAACTAAAATAATCCTAAAGTGAGAATCCAACATTAAAATTAAATTTTTTCTAGCATTTGTCCTAAATTAAGGATGCAATGTTAATTTGCTCCAGTAAGCCTTTTCTACACTATTTTATCCCTTCCCTCTGTCACCATACTCAAAATAGAGTTCAGCTAAAATTAATTTCTGAGTAACCCTTGGATGCTTTACCATAGATAAGCCAGATGCAATTTCCACAGTTCCAAGTCTAAACCCAACTTTTGTTAAATCTTTGAGAAACTGGCCTAAGAATGCCAGTGCATGGGGTTATGTAGGCAACAATACATATTTGCTTTATAGACCAAGCATTGATGGACATTAGTTAATGCTATTAGTTCCACATGTAAGTTGAGAATCTATCCCACCCATGCCTGACTTCCAATGTGAGAGAACGATCTAGAAGGCGGGGTGCTAAGGAGTATGCTAAGAAAGTCATTTTTATCATTCTCCCACTTGTCTGTGCCATTTAGGTGAAACGCATGAACAGTGCCCTTTCGCGAGTCTATTGGTGACTTTATTCATCATCAAGGAGGTTACCTTTTCAGTTCCTTCCTCCTTGAGACTGATAATGTCCAGGTCAAAATCCTTTCTCAAGCCATCGGTCTTATTAAAGGTGATACGCCCAGTCAAGCCATCCCATCGAGCCTGAGGACAGTTAGAGTACAGTGTTATCACTTAACCGTTATTATAATCGCAAGCCCATCAACAGTGCAATGCCTCGGGTTCATCCCAGTATCCAGGTACTCAGCTGTATCGCGATTCTAACCATTGCTTTGGTTCACTGACTTGAAAGTGGAGCACTTCACTGTTTTATTAGTTCTCATTTCTTATACCAGCCCTAACATTTAAACACAGTCAGTCTTGTAATAGTGGCAATCTAAATGGAGAGGAAGAAAAGAGTCACTCTAAAATCATCTGTTCATGGAATGAAAGAGTCTAAGAAGTCATAGCATTCTGTTTTCCAAGGTCAATTTGAACCCCCTTCAAGCTATTGCCAAAGGGAAGTGCCTCCTACCTCTTTCTTCCTCTGTGAAAAAGATATGGACAAATGACGCATCATTAACATTATTGGATGTTTAGAGTATTCATAATTTATATATCTCTTTATATGTTGGGATTTTAGTTTCTTATGGCTACTATAGCCCATAGAAACAACCAATGTCATACGCAGGGAGACTAACTTTTGTGTGTACCTGGGCACTGCCTGGCATCACAGTCCCCTACCCCATAACATATCAATTTTATATATTTTTGTGCTGCAGTCACTACTTCTTATTTTTAAGCCAAAGGCTGGCTTTGTGGAAATAAAAGCTACCAAATTAGCTATAGTGTTGAGGTTACTTCCAATGCCTAGCATCCGAGGACAATTTATCTAAAGCGTTGGTTCAGTTGAAATCTCTGCTGTGTTAAGGGTTGGGATTAAGTTCACTGTAGACAATGAGCAGTCTTACCCCACCTCCAGGTCTGTTTGGAAGAAGGTAGTTATTTTCATTAAGTTCTACACAGTTTTGGGAAAGCTTTTTCCTGGAGGTGGCTTTTCTGTTATGGAGGTCATGTTGTGAATCAATTTGGCCCATTGTGCAGAATTTATGGGGCTCTCTGAAAATGTAAAGGACTGGTAGCATTTACCTCTTGCTGTAGCATATAGCTTGTAGCATGGTCTTAAAACCCAGTTTGGAAATCCAATTTTATTTCTATAGAGTTGCCTATTGTGTCGCTTTGTTTGGATTCTGTTGCATTAGCTTTATTCTTGTTCCAATCACCGCGGCTGAGTAATTTCCACTTCTTGCTTTCCCCCCTGCACATCCAAGTGGCAGAAAAGTTCCCTTTTCATGTTCTGACAATGGCTCCTTCCCTGCCTTAGATATCGACAAAGACTCCCTGCCTGGGCTTTTACCGAGCTGTATCTCTTGACCTTCAAAGTCAGTGCTGCCAACATTACACACATCTACCTGCCTCCTATCCCTAGATAAGTTGTATTTGGATTTGGATTTTTGGACTAATTGCTGCTAAGCATTTATTAATCACCAATTTAACTATTGATCAAGGTGAACATATAATTTTTGTATGCCATAAATAAGACCCGTAAGGAACCCACATTCTGAAGCAGGGCTGAACCATGTACAATTTAGATAATGACATACAATTATATTCTTCATAATCATAATTTGCTTGCCTTATGTAGATGCATTGCTGAGGGCACAATTACAGTATACTTAACTGAAAACAATACTTATATAATTGTCCCTATTTTAGGAGATAGCTTTAATATCTACCCTGTTAGATCTTTAGACAATTACCACTTAATACCAACTAAGTCAAATAATGTGATTGCTTTGTTTTCCTTTGGGCATTCCATCTAATGGATAAAAAAAAAATAAGAATCAGAAACTCAGAGAAGAACAAAAAAATGTTTCATTAGCCATTATGACTTATTGTATGTCTTTTTTCAAGAAATTATTAGTTGTTATAAATATATATGTAATATATACATGTATATATGTGTTTGGTATGTAAATGTCTGATACCTAATTCTAGGCTCTTAGAGTAGACAATTATAAATACCAACTTATTAAAATGACTTCTTTACTCATTTTTTCTAAAGGTAATTTAAATATGTAAAGAATACTAAACCCTTTCTTAAAATTTCTCCTGACATACCATTTTTATTTGCTATGGTGAATATCTTGTCTCCCATAGAAAGACAGATACTTAGTTGAGAGTAGAGTGTCTTCTTGTAGGGAACATGGACTTTTAAGAATAGTAGTTTCCAACATTTTTTTCTTTGAATGTTAGAAACAATTATTTGTCTGAGGATTTGGAATAGAAGGCTCATGGAGACCCCAAAGGTGAACTTCCCTCATTAAATAAAAGAAAGAAAATACATCCTCTCTCATAACCCCCACCCCATTGCTGGTATCACCAGGCCTGGCAAGAAGTCATTTCTATATGGCTATTGTATGCATTACTAAAACTTTACTGGAATTTGAAACTAAGCCAAAAAATTGGTATGATTTGAATTAATGCTGAGGAGAAATGGTATTTTTTAGTTCACTATTATATGGTGTCCATAGCTGCATGTTGATTTGTAGGTGCTCTATGTAATAAATCAGTTGTGTACAAAAGTTATCACTTCACTACTCCATAGGACATTAGTAACCTTTGCCTTTCCTGGCAGCTTCTGAAACAGCTAGTTCTCTGCCATCCTGCTGGTTCACATGCACCTGATTTAAAATTATATGCTCTGCTAGAGACTGTCCTATGAAGGCACTCGAATATCCTTGCCCACTAGGGTGGTCTGTGTAGGTCATTCACACTTAGAAACATCTTTTTATATTTTCCCCAGTCCTAGGGCAAAGCCTAAGCCGTAATGGCATTTTGTAATTCCTAACCTCTGTCTGTATTGCTTTTCCTGCCTTCCCTTTCCTCTTCTGATTATGTGTTCTAATTCTGAACTTTGGTCAAATCTGTCAGTTCAAAACTATTTTGGTCCACTCATGGCTTGAATACTTGAATACTTTCTCCTCTGTGATTGGATTCAGAGACTAGTCTTATCTCACTGACCACCCCCATTGGTGGTTCAGAGAGTGTTTAGCGTCTCAGGAACTGACACACAACCAGGTGTACACACAGTACTGGGTATTTGGGTACTGGGACAGCCTCAAGAACATAAACAGGAGGTGTGTGTGTGTGTGTGTGTGTGTGTGTGTGTGTGTGTGTGTGTGTGTGTGTGTGTGTGTGTGTACTTATTTAAGCAGTTATTTTACATAGATAGTAAGGACAATAAGGAATCTGGCACTTTGTTATCAAGTGGTGGTCTATCACATAAATAAAATGCTACAACATTAAGATATGCTTGTGGGTACAATAGTAGCATGAATCTTATGAGGGTATCTAATAGCTTCCTGATTAGATTTGATTCCTTCTCCACAGGAGGAAATGCTTGCTTAGTATTATATATCTGAGCTTATGTCTGGGAAGTTCACAGACCCCAGAGGTAAATCTATTATTCTGCTAAATGGGCACAGTATCAAACTTTCCTCTAAATTCAGATCTCTATATCCATATTTAGTGCAGCTCTCAGACCTCACCAGGGAATTCTTTGTGCAGTGGATGGTAGTTAACACAGAACCTCCTAAGTGGTCCAAGTACAGAGAGTAAGTGATGGTGGATTGCTCTGTCATAATTGGGACACTAGTATCATATCTTCTCCCCCTCAAAGCTCAGGAAACATTTTTGGAAGAGAGAGCAGAAAGATTTTAAGAGCTGGAGTTTGGCCAGGGCTGTGGTGTTGTGAAATAATGTTTTCTGCACATGACAGGACTGATAGAGGTATAACCCCACGGCAGCTCTGGTTGCATGCCCAGACCTGTCCAAGATGAAGCCAGTCAGTATCCTGGCATAGACAGGAGAAGGGCTGGTGAGGCCCCACCCTTCGCGGATGAGCTATTTCAGCTGATGGCTAGCCATGGGAGGAGGGGGAGAAGGAGTCTGTTTTCATCAAGGGTACCACTTCTGGTTGGTCATCCATGCTGAAATGGATGGCCCCACACTCATGGGTGTATGGTAAGCACCAACTGAGCTCGGCGGGTTAATTTCTTTAAAAATGTCATAAAATTTGGAGGGGATAGGGACTAGATTTAGGAGGAAATATGGGGAGAATATACAGATGACTATGATAAAAAATACATTGTGTGTGTATATGACATTCTCAAGAGTATTAGTAAAATCTATTTAAAAGTATCGCGGAAATTGTTACCTTACAATCATTTTGATCGCATGGAATTGTTTCTTAAAAATTAGCTAATAAAGTATTGCATGCCTTTCCTTTAATTCTTTTGGTGTGAATTATATAGTACAAATGCAATATTTTTTTATTTTTTCTCATTGACAGGATAGTTTGATTGTCATAAATTTCTTATACTGGTTCACTGATTAGATTGGCTAGCATTGCCACACAATATTAAAAATAAAGGCATAAACCTACTTATGCAATCTATTGAGTTAGAATTAGGACAGAATTTTATATCAATACTAATTCTACTCTGTGACAGATTCTTTTAAAATTAATTTTCATGTTTCTGATTGATCAGCAGACCTTGAGATATTATTACATAATGTTTATTTGTGGATAATTGTTGACTATCTGGATAATCATTCAGTAAAATATGCTGACAAGTTTACTTTCAGGTGCACATGTAGCTTCACGCAGGTGATGTACATTTATTTATTTTTTTGTTAGAAAATAAGATGCTACCTTGGGTCATGTTATTTCACATGCTTATTTTTCTTACTTTTAGGAAGTCATGAAAGGCTTGTGTGCACCAAGGGGGTTGTGTTATGTATACTCATGTATGTGAGATAATGAATGAGCTGAACTTTCAAGGGTGAAAAGATAGACTACATTCCAAATCATGAACAAATGCAGGTAACGAAAGAGCATGAGTACGGGTAGGATATGGAATTTGAGGAAATGGAGTATCATGACCTTAAAGTTTAATACCTGTGCACAAACCTAAGTAGATGCTAAGAAATGTATTGAAATTTAGCAATGCTTGTATAGTATTTACAGTTTTATTAATAAGATGAACAGTTTTAGGTTTTTGTGGTATTTTCACCCAAGTATTCTAAAATATGAAATTTGAATTTATCCCCTTTCAGAAATGATGATTGATCTTAGAGTATCTTTCTGCTCTTAATGAAAATACATGAAAAATAGTGACTTACCTTCCTTGTAATCTATTCTAACAGGATTTCATTCCCACTCCCTTCCACCATCCAGTGGTTTCAACTTTATTCTCTTTCTTGTTTGAGAATGCAGTTTGGAAACTGCTTTTGACAATGGATGTGAATCTCAGTGACTCAGGGGAAGATGGGGCCAGATGCTCTGACCTCCTGTTAAGCTGTGTTGTTATTGGTACAGCCCAGCTTTGATACTTAAGATAACATCATTTTGACAGATGTTATCATACTATATAAGCACATATACATACATGGCCTACTATTGGGCCATATATGGGGAACCTTTGGTGATGTATCACTACTGTTATATTTGAGAACAAATCTCTTTCAATCAAAGACAGCAAACGTATTGTCAAGGACCAAGTGTTCAAATAGGGAACTAAGGTCTAGAAAACCACTTCAAGGAACTGTTCTCTCATTTGCTCTATGGTTTACAGGATTCCAGACTTATCAGTGTTAAGGAAAGTATTTTTCTAGCAAGCCAAGAACTCTCTCAGATGTTCAGCACCTTGAAGAAAGCTAACCTCACCAAACTGTATAGAAATGCATAGGGATACTATACTGTATGATTGAATGAATAATATTGTCTCTCTTTCAACATCCACATGCTAATCCTGCATGCTAGAGTACATCAAAGAGATATGATATGACCAAGGTAAGAATGTTAACATGGAAAGTTCACCTAGATTTTCTGACTCTGCCACATATAACCACAAAGCTCTGTATAAGAAGGGCCCAGGAGGGGCTCGGCCAATACAAGATGAAGTGATAACACTTGGAGAAGTCAGGGAGAGATTTAGAAGATGCTACATCATTGGCTTTGAAGTCAGAGGCAAATCTCTACAAGATGGGGCTTAGAGAATGTCGCCCAAAGCAGGGCAAGGTGAAGGAATTTAGTTTTCTTTATAGCCCCCAGAAGAAATCACGCTTCCAACCCTCCACTTTGGCTCCATGAGACATGTGTCAGATTCCCGACTTCCAGAATCATAAGAGAAGTAAGTCGTGTAGCTCTGAGATGGTTTGGTGGGTAAGGCACGTACAGCCAAGCCCAACAATTGAGTTCAAAACCTGGGGAAAGCCTGCTGAAAGGAAAGAACAGCTCAAGTCTTGTGTCCTGTGGCCTCCACATGCACTCTGGGGCAAGTAAGTGCCTGGAGACACGCACATACACACACTCACAGCACATTCACCCATGCAGACACTCACACACATCACACTCACTCTCACACACACTCACATAGATACAGATAAATAAATACGTGTAAGGATAATCTTGAGTTACATTACACCGAAGAGTTTGTGATAATGTATTTAAACATCAACAGGACCTTTAAACTCCTTGTAATAAAAAAGTCAGTGAAAATAACAAAAATCATTTCTGGAGAAGAGAGACCTGAATGTAAAGCCAAATGCTAATTTGGAAATTTCTCATAGAAATTATTTTGTGAACTCAGTATCTGCTTGAGGCAGTGGCTCTGACTTTGCCACCTAGGCTCTAGTAGCCTATGTAGTTAATTAACATCTTCTTGGCCCTCAGGTAAATTAATCAAGCCCTAATTGAGTGACAACAGACTTCCTGCAATATGAATAGTCTTCTGTCATTATTTATGATGTAACCACAGACTAGTGAATTACCTAAATCTTGAAAATAAAACAAAAGGATGACTCTGTGTTCTCTCAGTGCCCCATGGGATCACTAACAGCCTTGTGTATGAATGATTTAATTCTAGAGGCTTCTACTTTTGTTGTTGTATTATTTAATGTTGTTGAGGATCCAGACTATGAAATTACATGTTAACTAATGATTTTTTTTGTCCAACAGAAATGCAAGTAATTTCATGACTTTTAAAGGTTGCCATGTAGTGCAAGAACATGTTTTTTACTCCAGCTCCATAGGATCATTTCAGACCTCTTTTGGTGGAGATGCTGTTACCATTGCTCGCCCGTGAGCCTGCTTTAGTGTCTGGGTGCTCCCATCACTAAGAAGATTTGGGGTGTCTCTTCACTTTGGATTTGCCTGAGAATCATACTGATAACTTTGGAAGATGTGAAGGAATGTACATGTGCTATCTCATGTGATCTTTATAGTAGCTGAGGTGGTACCTTATGTCATCCCAGGTTCTTGTCATCCATGTCATCCCAGGTTCTTCAAGGGGACAAATCCTATAGTCAGTACCAATCCCTTGAGGATCCAGAGACAGACAGCCTTGTAATTTCCCTGTCACATTGCCTCCCCAGGGTGAGGTCATGAGAAAACCACAGGACAAGGCTCCTTTCCTCCCTCTATACTGTGACTTTGATCTTTGCATATATCATGAGAAGAGCATATACTCCAACCCCAAATGAAAGAAGAAATAAAAGGGTGTTTATGAATCATCACTACAATCCTGAATTTTACTGGCTCAGTGGCTTGTTTCATATCTGAGTTGCCCACATAGACTCATCTTAGCTCTCAAGGAATCACTCAAAGGGAAAATAAAACTTATGTTCTGGCTTCTAGGATCCCACTTCTTTGTTTTGTCTAGCACAGAGCAGCCTGATCCTCAAAGTCAAGGCTGCAAAGCTAGATGGAGTTTTCTGCAGGAAGAGAATCAAAGGGAAGCACTCTAGGGCAGCCCTTTCCCTTTGGGTCTTGTGTCTGGTCACCTGGAATTCAGTACAGGAGTCCAACGGCCACTGAAAAGGGAAATTCTTTCAAAGACGTTCTGAACTCTTGGACTTGCATGCCCTCGTGGTTGGAGTGCTTCTGGTTTGCTGCCAGACTGCCTCTCAGTGTCATCATAACCCCTTTCGTTCACCAACCACTGGGTAAAATGGGGCTCATGACAGACTTGTTCTCTGGGCTTTTGGGTTTTTGAATCGTGTGTGTTCAGCTGAGAGACTTTTTACCATAAACACTGGTGGCTTTTGCTGACTTAAAATTTTAATTGTAAGGCTGCAAAGCACATTTTTAAGTTCTTTCTTGTCACACAAGCCTACTCCCGTACCAGTGTCTTCTGTATATCCCCCCCACAGTCTTCCCTCCCCTGCCTTTATTTTGACAAGTTCAAAATAGCTTCTTTTCTTTTATTCAGAGATGTCAATATTGCCTTGACTTTTGCAAGGCACACTGGATCCATGATATGACAGAATAATTTTAAAAAGCTAAACAGAAAATTAGGAGAATTTCAGGTAAAAGGAGGAGGATTTAGTAACCTAATAAATAGATAAGCTTCTATTGGCTTCAGTTCTGACAATTCCAACCACACTGCATTGAGAAATTAAAAATCAACAACAACAAAGCCACTAGGAGACAGCTAATTAATTGTCACATATTGCTCACAAACAAGGCTTTGTCATAAACTTGGCATTATAAACAAGGTATTTTTCAATGTAACGACAGCTAACTTACAGTGTTATAAACATGAAGCGTTTATTTTGGGGGGAGAATTTGACTTTGGTATCAAATGATGTGAGTTCACATTTTGACCCTTATTTTGATTAGCTAGTGGCTCTGGGCAAATTGCTTCGATCTTCATTTGCAAAAATGAGTACTATCTTCACCTAGATATTATAAAGATAAAAATATGTAATGCTTCAAAATCCTAACAAAGGATTATTGGCTTGGAAGCTGAATAGAAACCCAATTTGCTTATTTTCTCTTTGCTTGTTTGTTCCTTGCTGATGTCTGGTTACTCATACAGAAGCTCACAGTGAACTTTGCTCCATCTCCAAGACTTTTTCATGCTGCTCATTAGCAAATGCAGAGGGCCCTTCCAGACCATCACTTATGTTAGCAGAGGGACTCCCACCTTTAAATGAGCATGTCACATGCACTTGTTTGAGGTGGAATCCAAGGATCTGGAGCTTCTTTATAAGTACTTTAGTTCAGTTTAATGAAGGTGGTTCTCACAGCACACATTGAGAATCACTGAAATATGACTTGAAGCTTGGCAATTCCACAGACCTGATATTCTTTGGCTGTGTTTGTAGAACTATGACAACAAAGAGTTATTAATCAGATATTAAGCATGGAACATTTTGATGATTAATGTCCCCCACCCTTTCTCATTTTCTTCATCTTATCTTATCTTATCTTATCTTATCTTATCTTATCTTATCTTATCTTATCTTATCTTATCTTATCTTATCTTATCTTATCTACCCATCCATCCATCCATCCATCCATTCTCTATCTATCTATCTATCTATCTATCTATCTATCTATCTATCTATCATTTAATTATAGAGAATGTACAGTTGAGAAGTAAATAGTAGCCTTGATAATGGTGTTATAGAACTGAGAAAGTCAGCTACAGTTGGTATGATCTGTGTTATATTTAGAAATTAGACATTAAAATTTCCACTAAGGCTTAACAGGGTTTGATATCTTTTATACTTTCACTGGCAGCATTGTGACCATAGTATTGGGCATGTACTCATTGAATCTCATTATCCCTATAATCCAAGATATTATTGGAAGTAATACAAACCACTCTGAGATAAATTATTTTGTTGAACTGTAAGCAAAGGAGATTTATGGAGTCTTCTCAGAGAGTCTATTGGCCCTCAAGAAGTGGATGTGTCTCACAGTTCTCAGAGCTGTAATTATTCTTGAGTTAACTATTGTTTTTACTGTTCTTCTTGGACAGCTAATTGCATTTACTTACATAAGGAACTAATTTCTTCCTACTCCAACCCTAGTGTTCTTTCAGTGGAGCACTAGTCTGGTGATAGTTTAGACTCAATGGCATGTCCACCAAAGTCCAAAGCTTATATGTTGGTATGGGTCTGAAGGTGGCTGTGCTCCTGGTTCAAAGATCCCTGCATGTGGCTTACAGTGGAGGAGCTTACACCTCCCAATGGCCACTACCCATGAACTTTGTGTTCAAATATTGTGGATTCATCCTCAGACTCTGTGCACACTCATAATTAATACCTTTGTTCCTTCTACTCTGTCTACTTGAAATTCCTTCTTCCAGCATGTTTTTAGAAGTCTTACTTATTGATAGAATGCAAATGTTACAACAGCAGAGATTTTCCCACTGATACGTTCCAACAAACAAGAGGAGTGTTAGGTCCCTAGCAAGTACTCATGAAACACTTGCTGAATTAACAAAAGAATCAATCAGGATCAATTCAAATGCCACCTCTGATTGGATGCTGTCTGAATAACTTCATTTAGCATGTCTAGTTTTTTTATTCTAATTTTTTTCTTCTTCCATTGTCATGTGTGTATGTTTGCATGTGTGGGGGAACACTTGTGTCAGTGTGTGTGTGTGTGTGTGTGTGTGTGTGTGTGTGTGTGTGTGTGATTATTAATGTGGAAACCTGACATTCATGTTGGGAACCTCCTCGACCATTCTTCTCCTTTACTCAATGAGGTAGGTGGTAATCAAATTTAGAGCTTGCTGAGAAGGCTAGTCTCACTAGCCAACTTGCTCAGGGATCCCCTGTTTCTACCTTCCTGAAATGAAGACAAACTAAAGCTAGGTCATCATTCCTTCTGAGCATTGATATGGGTGCTAAGACTCCATCTTTGGGCATCACACTTGCCTGGCAAGTGCTTTAACCACTGAGCCACCCCCTCAACCCCTTATTCTAAAGGTTTTAATTGTGTTTTGTTTATAGCCTATACTACCCCTCATTGCAGCCCCTTGTTAAAACTAATTGTGTGTATTTCCCTCTAAGCTAAGCTTTCTTAATGCTGAAGTAGTTTATATTAACCATTTCCCTTTGGGGCTAGCCATTCCCTTTGAACATAACGTTGTTAGGTGTATAAGTCTATGCCTACTGCATGCTAATGAACTGCATTTCTTAACAAGCTATTTCAAAAACTCATGTATTACTACAACTTCACAAGATGCAGAAGTGACAGACTTCAACAATAAATTAGTTTGAAATGACATGAGCCTTTCACTGTTAAACCTTCTCATATCAGAGACCTTTTCTGATTTTACTTCAATCACAATATGACAGCACTTTCTTTGCTCAACCTTGAGCCTCTGTACCTTGGGATTTCCTTATCAAAACTTCTATGGCTTAGGAATAATTACTGTAACCCTGCCATCTCCTCCGGGCTTCCATGTCTTCTCTAACATGAAGATGTTGACTAGGGCTATATCTGGGAATCTCCCATTCTGTTCTCCTTTCTGGTTTGAGAGTTACTGAAATTCCAGGAAGATAGTCAGATAAACATGTGATGCTTAAGCCCAGATCCAAATGTCATTGGGACCCCTCCTGAATCTCTCTAAAAGCTTATCTTGCACCTTAAAAACCTAAATAAAAAATGGACAAAGAGGGACATCCAGTTCTACAAAGAATCAAGTAAATAAAACATGCAAAGACTCATTTAAAACTGGATCAAATTTCTCATCATTCATCAGGCATGCCAAGCTCATTCCTCCAGAGATATAGCATTCTCTTGCCCACTAGGCAAATAAACTTACTTTGTTGAAACATTATTTTTTTCTATCCTCTCTTGGGGTCCTTTGTCATCTTTTGACATGCTCTAGTGGTTTGAACCCAACTGCTGCCCAGTCTCTGCAACTTCTTCACTGCCCATTTTTTGGAGCTGTGCCCATTGGAGCATAATGAAGGGAATGGAGTTTGCCTAAAGCAATAGCGTGATGCTTTGGCAGAAACTGCTGAGCGAGCCCTTCAGTTTTGCTTTTTCTAACACCACATTAAACAAGACTATCTCAACCCAAACACTTTTCAGCATTCATTTCCCCAGGATAAGAATTCTAGGGTTGAAATTCACCCAGCTCCTGAAGAACGTTCAGTCAAGTGAAGAAAAAAGTGAAATAAATCCTGTGACATTTCACGAAACCACTCAAAACTACAAAAGACTTAATTAGACTATGGTTATTTGACTTAATGATGTTTTAAAACAATATTCACTAATCATAGGAAAGAAAAAAGTCTTTGCCTGGTGCCGTATATACTGCAAAGATGCTGCTTTCAAAATTACTTTTAGTGGAAGCAACATACATTTCTGTCTACTGTGGAATAATTAAGTTGGGCTAGTAAAAGTCAATTGTTTTGATACCATTACAGCTCAATTGAATTGTCCTCATTAGATAGGATGAACCTGTCTTCATTTAGCTCTAGATTAGCATCGTTTCCTTCCCTTTGGTGTTGTACTGGTTGTTTTTCGTCAACTTGACACAAATCAACACATATTAGAGGAGGGGAATCTCAACTGGGGAACTGCCTTATCATATTGAGCTGTGCTCAAGTCTGTGGGAGTATTTTCTTCATTGATGACTGATGTGTGAGGGCCCAGCCCACTATGGGCTGTACTACCCCTGGGCATGTGGTCCTGGGATGTATAAGGAAGCAAACTGAGTTAGCCCCGAAGAGCATTCCTCTGTGGTTCTGCTTTAGTTCTTGCCTTCAGGTTCCTGCCTTACTTGAGTTCCTGTCTTGGCTTCCCCTGATAATGGGCTGGAAAGTGCAAATGGAAACAAACCCATTCCTCTCCAAGTTGCTTTTGGTCATGGTATTTTTAAACCAACCAATAGAATGCCAACTAGGACAAGTATGAAGAAAGATTTATTAGCAGTCATCCTTTTTTTTTCTTTTTTTTCTTTTTTCTTTTCTTTTCTTTTTTTTTTTTTTTTTTTTTGGTTTTTCGAGACAGGGTTTCTCTGTGTAGCTTTGCGCCTTTCCTGGGACTCACTTGGTAGTCCAGGCTGGCCTCGAACTCACAGAGATCCACCTGGCTCTGCCTCCCGAGTGCTGGGATTAAAGGCGTGCGCCACCACCGCCCGGCAAGCAGTCATCCTTAAGTAAAACTTTTAAACCAAGAAAAAAATCTCTAAAAGTTGAGTGTTTCAGATCTCTATTTAGCACTTTCTTTCAAAGATTATTAATAAAAGTATACATGTGATTTAATTTTTAATAATGCTATTCCCACAACCTTAAAAATATATAAACCACCTTCCTAAGAGGAAAAGTGTCATGTGAGGAGGCCTAGCAGCATTGGTAAGAATCAAGAATGAAGCAAACAGAATAGGCACTTCACAGTTATGCTATCTCCTTCAATAACAGAGATGGGACAATCACCGTATTGTTTCATATTTTCAAGCATCAATAACCTTTAGGTTATTATCTCTCCCAAAGTTTGAGCAACTAATTCCAGATCTGAATAACGTGTGAAGTGCAACATAGTAAGAAATATTCTATCAAGAGATTAATAAAGAATGTTCTTGAAAGACATGTATACTGATGTTCTCAATTCTGACTTGACAAGACTTATACCCAACCACCACTTATCTCACAGTTACCTGCTCCAATGGCTTTGCATATTCTCATAGACAGACATGTGGTACAAGGTGCTTGTTTGATTACATAAGACAGGGTGCTAAGCTCCACTTAATGGTAAATTCACTGAGCAAAGAGGATAACAGATCATTTTATATCTGACATCAATTTTTTTTGCTCAGTATTAAAAATTATGCATTGACAAAATCTTGGGGATGGCATTAGATTCAGATATTTTCCTCTGTATCTTTAACACATTTCAGGCCAAGGAGCATTCTGTAAAGGAGCATTCTGGGCTGGTATTGCACAGCTCAATTTGACAGTTTGTAGCAGCTCAATTGATTAGATTACATTTATTCAAAGCCTGTTTATTTTTTATTGTTTCATGCTCATTTGCATTTTCTTTTCATTATACAGGGACATTTGGCTCCTTTCCACACATGCTATTAACCTCTTAGTTCATTTATCACATTTTCCACCTGGAAGGCTTGCAGTAAGTGTCACCTCGATAATCCCTGTCCTCCAGATTTCATTTCTGATGTTCCTTCCTCCAAGAAGCCCTACCTGAACCTCAAAGACAGGGAAGGTATTTTTCCAGAATTGTCATCACTACACTGATTTATATTGATGTCTGCCTGCCTCTGTATGGGATTGATTGCCTGTCTGCCTCTTTCATTTAACTGACTGCTTCACTAAGGACAAGGCATTAGTGCTTTATAAAACTTGTACTTGGTGTTCTTGCTGTACCACGTGCTGGGTCTGCTCAGTCACACAGAATCAATGGTGATTTCTTTAGTGGCGACTGGATAGTAGGGTAGAAGAAGAATGGATTTTTCATTCTTTCCAGTCCAGATTTGTGTCCTACTTGCCCCTTAGCAGCTGGAAAAGTTCATCCAACCAACTGAGTTTCATTGTTGGCATCTGTTGTACAGGGATTTAAAGTTACCTCCCAAGACATTTCAAGGATGGGTGCTATTAGTCACATCTAGACATCATAAAATGACCAAATATATTCCTGTTTCTCTTCATCCCTCAGATACTTCCATTAGGATTTTCTGTCAAGACACAGCACCATCTTCAAAGTTCCTTCTAAAGCCATGTATACATAAAGCCAGTGATACTGAGAATTTTTGTTATTTAATTCAGGGTATATACATTTACATGTGGACTAGCTTGGATGTTGACAACCACCCTCACAGTACTGGCGTCTTGAAGATAAAAGCAAGCATCAGCTTTGTAGGTTTGGAATGCTGGATGCTACCTGGGACATAACAGGCATTTCTATTCTGTGAGGACTTTTCCTTGTAACAAATTACTAGGTGATTTCATGCAAGGTTTGCAGCAGTTTTAATGGGACCAGGGACATCACATGTAAAAGCATTACAAGGAAGAATAAAATTGTAATTGGAACTCAATCAAGCAATTTGTTGAAAGAAATGGCTTGTTTCCATCATGCCCCCTTTTAACTCCATTAAAATAGAGGACATGCTCTACCCTCTGAGGGTGAGCACTTTGTTGGACTTGCTTCCAGGGAAATCACCACCTGTCTTCATCCAGCTGGGGGGTGGTCTGGCCTCTGCTGAACTTAAATCTCACTTGAGCATGATGCCAAGTTTGGAATGCCAGCAGTTTATCTTTTTCCAGAAAAAAATCCATGAAACAGAGGCCTTACTACAGACATTATCCTGGGGCAGGGATTAGAAAATATTCTGAGGGAAGGCTTTAAGGATAAGATAAACCAGCATATTTTACCTCCTTCCCTAGTCTAAGCTTAAATTTCTTGAATGACATTAAGTATATATATATATACTTGTCCACTCTGCCTGGTGCTCTAGTAAATCATTTAACATCCTAAGTGTTCCTTCTTGGCACCATATAAGTATAAGCTTTAGGGTACATTGATTAAATCCAATTGTAAATTCATTTAGATGACAAAGTGCCTTCTTGCTTAAATTTTTGAGAAGTGGAATGCCACAAAGCTTTCAAATTGAGAGTAGACAAACTTCTAGCCTCCTAGTCTCTAGAAAGGAAAAGAACCACATAAATTAAAAATCGCTTCTGAGAGAAAAATGGGGATGATACTTAGAAACTGATAAAAGTGTTCCGTGTCTTCCCCCTAGCTACCAGGCACTTGTCTTGACAGAAGTCAGGAAAAGTAAAATAAAACACATGTTCAACTGTTGGACATGAGGAAGGAGATGCTACAAAGAACATCTAGTCATTGGCTTTTCTCAGTTGATACTGTGGAGGGGAGGGCCGTTTATTTACATAATATAAAACCAAAGAGCCAAACTTACCAGTTGTTTAGTTCATAGGAACAGTGAACAAGTTTGCTATGAATCCTGCATAAGGGAATCTTCTAGTTCCGACTTTCCCCAGAACTATCTGAATTTTAAAAGAGAAACCCCCACATTTTAGAGATAGCCCCAGTCTCAGGAAAAATTGGGAGAACTGCTACTCTAAACCCGATGAAACTGAATGGCCCTTTCTCCCCGCCATGTAATCTGAGCCTTAGGTATCCTCATTTTTTAATCAATGAAGCATTATCATCCCACACTCATATAGCTGCAACGTTCTCTTCATGTTTTATTGGTTCTCGGTGTTCAAGTGATGGACAAGATTACAGGCTTATTGAATTCCTGACACAGGGGCCAGGGAAATGTGTAAGTCAAATTTAATGCTATGTGTCCTGTGAGTATTTCCTGCTCAACAAATCTTATAATAAACCTTCCCAAAAGTGAATGCTAATATTCTTGCATTTGTTTTAGAAAACGATTATTATTGAACTGGTCCTGTTAAGTAGGAAACACTATACATTGGAGTGTATTCTTCAAAATAAAATCCATGTGTTTGAAGTCAGTCATTTTCCTTCCTCTTATGGTGGCCATAACTATCGCTTCACTCAGTGTCCCCTTTCAAGTATGTTGTACTGAGCCCCAGCTACAGGGAATGTTGACTAACCTTGGCCTTCAGGAGTCTGTCAAGCACTGAAGTGCCTGGAAGATTGTGTTCCCACAGTAGCTGTTGCCAATGAGTAACACTATCAGGCACTACCCCCAATGGGACAGTGTACATTTGGATGAAAATCTATGTTCTGAAGGTGTCTTGTGACAACAATGAGACTGGATTGTCCTAGGGTCTTCCTCTACTGCATTCAGCTTCTCACACTCCATTGTTTGTTTCTTCAGAGACTGCTTCTGTGCTTGGTCACCTGAGCAGGATCCCATTTCTTATGTTGTACTTCCAGGGAAACTGAACCCCACTGTGGCAGTTTGAATGAAAATGGCCCCATAGGCTCATAAAGACTGGCACTATTGGGATGTACAGCCTTGTTGGAGTAGGTGTGGCTGTATTGAAAGAAGTATATCACTACGGGTTTGCCTTTGAGGTCTCAGATGCTCAAGCCAGGCCAGTGACTCAGTTTTTTCTTGCTTCCTGTGGATCAAGATGTAGAATTCTCAACTCCTTCTCCAGCACCATGTCTGCCTGTTGCCTCCATGCTTCCCACCATGACAATAATGCACTAAACCTCTGAAACTGTAAGCCAGCCTCAATGAAATGTTTTCATTTTTAAGAGTTGCTGTGATCATGGTGTCTCTTCACAGTAATAGAAACCCTAACAAAGACAGAATATTGCTGTGATAAGCCAGACCATGTTTTTGTTTGGGGGAATGTGGACTTTGGGATTTTAGGTTAGGAAAGCAGTGGAATGCTTTAAGTACAGCTTAATGAGCCATACTAGTAGGAGCATGGAAGACAGTAGTGTTGAGGATAATATGAATTGTGGGGGCCTAACTCAAGAGACTTCAGAGAAGAATATTAATATGCAGCCAAGAGATAATTCCTGAGGTATTTTGGTAAAGAATGTGGCTGCTTTTGCCCTTGTCTGAAAAGTTTGCCTGAGGCTAAAGTGAAGAGTTTTGGATTAGTTGTGTTGGCAGAATAAATTTCAAAACAGGCTAGTATTGACTCTGTTGTGTGGTTATTAGTTAGTGTTAACTCTAAAGAAGTTTCATAATGAAAAGGTGCAAGCTGAGCAAGGAAAAATACAAAATGAGTAGTTGAGAGTAAAGGAAGCACCAGAAATTAGAATGGAGCTAAGTCATGTGTTCAAGGAGACAAACTAAAGAAAAGCCTGATGTTTAATGGAATAAAAGAAGAGATCCCACCCAGTTAAGCTTCCAACTTGTAAAAAGGAATTAAAAGTTTAGGTCCAGACTTTGTGGTACATGCTTTTAATCATAACACTCAGAAGGCAGAGACTGTCAGATCTCTAAGTTTGAGGCCAACCTTGTCTACAAATTAAGTTTCACAACAGCCAAGCTTAGAAAGTGAATAAAACCATCAAAAACAGAAAGCTGGTGAAGATGTAATTGAACAGAGGCTATGTTCTAGCTCCAGCAAATAGTAGAACTTGGCAGATTTAGCCATGTGGTTTTGGCTTTATGGTCAAGGATAGAAGAAATGGGTTACAGAATCTCCCTCCACAACTAAGGAAAGCTACTGAGGTCAGGCATATGTTAAGGGTGTCCCTGAATGGAAGCCTAGACAGGCCATTGCATGAAGTCTAGATTGCCTTAGAGAACTCAAAATGTTGGAAGTGCCAGAGCTGTGGGATACTGTCAAGGAGACCTGATAACAGGGAGTGGAAACAGCCCACAAGAGGGAAGTGTCTTACAGTCAGCAAAGCTGAAAGAAGTTGGCGATCTGAAGAATGCTTTTACATCAGACATGGAGATATAGGGTTTAGAGTTTGCCCAGCTGGTTTTTAGTCTTGCTTTGGTCCAGTATTTTTTCATTATGTTCCCTTTCCTCCCTTTTGGGATGGTAATATATATCTTGTGCCATTAAATGTTGGAAGTATGTAATCTGCTTTTTCATTTTGATTTTAGAGGGGATTACAGTCAAGAGATTGTATGAGTCTCAGAATAGAATTTGAATTTTGGACTTTTAAACAATGTTGAGATTATTATAGACTGTGGGGACTTTTGAACTTGGACTAAATGTATTTTGCATTATGATATTTTTATAAGCTTATGGGGGCCAGGAAGTAGGATGAGGTAGTTTGAATGAAAATGGCCCCATAGGCTAATAGAGATTGACACTATTAGGAGGTGTGGCTTTGTTGGAGAATGTGTGTCACCAGGGTCAGGCTTTCAGGTCTCAGGTGCTCAAGCCAGGCCAGTGGATCAAGATGTAGAACTGTTAGCTCCTTCTCCAGCACTGTGTCTGCTTACATGCCACCATGATTCCCACCATGCCAATAATGCATTAAACCTCTGAAACTATAAGCCACCCTCAATTAAATGTTTTCCTTTCTAAGAGTTGTTGTGGTCATGGTGTCTCTTCACAGCAGTAGAAACACTAAGACACATACTATATCTTATGATAAATGCATAAACATTTAGTAAATCTTACTGAAAACTGCCTGGTTGCTACTACTTAGCCATTATTGCTAATAACTGCAAGATTTTCATAGTAAGAAAACTTTCCATAAGATTCATTCATAAAGAGTAGGAGATGGAACCTAACATTGACTGCTGACTGAGTTATGAATAATCCTCTGTAATTATGATACAGAGCCCACAAAATAAGTCATTTTGTTTTGTTTTAGTTGTTTTTGTTTTTAATTGAGGCAATATTTCTATTGATGAGGATGGCCTTCAAATTGCTATGTAGCTTAGACTGGTATTCAATTTAGTTCTGCCTCAGCCTTCTGAATACGGAGATTTCAGACGTGCACTACACATCACTGCCAGGTAAGTACTTTTTTTCTCTTCATTTTTATTTGTTTACTTTTTTGTTGGGAAACTGAGCCTTAGATCAAGAGAGCACCATTTTTTAATGGAGAATGGAAGATGACCTTTGGTTTTCCTTCTGAAGACTTTGTTGTTTATATCTGTTTTTATTTTACTCATCTTTTCCTTCCTCCACTTCCCTGTTTTTATCTTTTATTACTTAATATAGAATTCTGGCCAGAATGATTTTTTTAAATGCCCTTATTTCACCAATGGCATTATCAAGAGTCAAAATGAAAATTGCTGAGCTTGAGTTTTTCATAAGTTATAATTCACTTAAAAATTCAAATCTGAAATTATTAAAGTGAAAATGACTAGAAAGTACTTTATAACTTAGTTGGCAAGGTCAATCCTATGTGAGAGTCAAATTTTATGTTCTTTGTCTCAAGTGTAAATTTCTTTAAGCTAAACTATGCAGAATAATTATCTAATGATAAACTCAGTATCCACAGAGAAATTTTTACCTGTTCACTCTTTTTGACATTTTTTTTTGGTGTGTTGATTTGAATAAGAATGGTTCCCATAGGCTCCTATAATTGTATTCATTATTTGAAAGGATTAGAAGGATTAGGAGGTGTGGTTTTGTTGGAGCAAGTATGTCACTGGTATTGGGGGTGGGACTTTGTGGTTTCAAAAGCCCATGCCAGACCCAGGCTCTCACTATCTCTGCCTGTGGATCAGAATGTAGCTCTCAACTACTTCTCTAGCACCATAAGTGCTATGCCTCCTGCTGTGCTCTGCACCATGATGAGGATGGACTAAACTTCTGGAACTATAAGTAAGTCCCTCCCTCCCATTAAATGCTTTCTTTTATAAGAGCTGTCTTGGTCATATTGTTTCTTCACAAAAATATAACAGTGACTAAGAAAGTTGTTAAGTCATGCTGGGAAAATGTGAGAACTATGTGGCTAATGTTTCTCTCTGGTTAGCTGTGGTATGTTTGCCTAATGATGCTCTGACACCATTTCTAATTACAGCCAGGTGAAAAGGAAACTTGTAACTTTTTTGAATTGTGCAAACTTAATCTAGGTTTAAAGTTAGGTCAATAGTTCACCACACTTACACATCTCCAGAATTTGTTGGAGTTCTTTTAAAACATGTGATGGTGAGTACACTAATAATCTATACCCTAACTGTCATCATAGAGCCTTTCTCTGGTGACCGATGGAAGCAGATGCAGAGATCCACAGCCAAACACCAGGCAGAGCTCCAGGAGTCCAGTTGAAGAGAGAGAAAAGGAATTCTATGAGTAAGGAGCATCAAGATCATGATGGGGAAACCTACAGAGACAACCAAATCAAACTAGTGGGAACTCATGAAATTTAGACCAACACCTGTGGAGCCTCCATGGGACTGAACTAGGTCCTCTGCATAAGTGAGACAATTGTGTAGCTTGATCTGCTTAAGGGTACTCCTGGAAGTAGGATTAGGATCCATCGCTGGCACATGAACTGGCTTTTTGGAGCCCACTATGGTGGGACACCTCACACAGCCTTGAGGCAGAGGCAGGGGCTTGAACCTGCCTCTCCTGTGTAGTGGGTAGCCATTCCAGCTTGGTTCTGGAAGTTCCAACCCCCATTGAGACTCTGGCAACTGTCACGCCTACGAGGCGGGGCGAGGGGAGGCGCCTGGGGACCCCAGAGCTGGATGGGCCAGCGCTCGCTCTGGGCGCTCTCTGGGTGCCGGAATGCTGACCGGTGCAGATTGACTGTGCAGAGCTCCGGAGAACACCACTGGACTGCATTACACCTTCCCCAGACCCTGCAACCTACCCATTACTTAATTTGTGAGTTACGCCATTAAATAAATATCCTTTTAACTACGTGGAGTGGCCAAAATAATTTCTCCAATATCTGGCGCTCACGTGGGGCAAACTCCAAAGGCCTGGGCGGCTCCCGCCGTCTCCTCCCTAGCTGGCGGGTACCTAAACCCGCCTGCAAAGTTCCATATAACCAGGGAACACCTACACGGTTCCATTCCCGAAAAAGGGAGCAGCTAGTCCGATCTCAATTCCCTAGCTTAGCCCCAGACCAGCGAAAGAGGCAGGAGAGTGCTAGCTCCGATTTCCGCCATCTCCGCCATTTCCGCCATCTCCCTCCGACTCCAGCCAAGATCGCCAGCAGGCCCTGTTTCGGAGCTGTATCAACGCCACCTGCTGGCTGAAAAGTGCTACTACACGAAAGGTAAGCATATTGTTTCAAGTAAAGGTACTTGATAATTTTACACCTTAAAATTGACTAACAAATTTTGAGTAATTTGTGTAATATGGCCGACAACATTACCTCACAAGAGTTTAAAAACCTTTTTGCCTGTATGATGAATGACATCTTCCTGGAAATATACGACATTCCTAAGGCATATCTGGGCTATACCATTTTGGCATTCATCATAATAATTCACACAGTGTTCAAACACTGGTTTAAGAACAAAGATGAGTCATTATTGGGACTGATACAGGCTTTAAAAGATAGCGATGAAGGCTTACAGAAAAAGATTCTCTCTCTGGAATCTGCTTTCAAAGATAGCAATGAAGGCTTAGAGAAAAAGATTCTTTCTCTAGAATCTGCTAATCAGGATTTACAAAACAGGCTTGTACCCAAAATTGATTTTATTGATAATAAATATGAATATTTAATGGATACAACACTAACTCTCCAGAGTGAAGTTGTGGCTACTCAGACAGTATATAAGGAAGAAAGATTATCGTTAATTGATAGGATAAGGTCCATGGAATCATGTGTTTCTGAGGAACATAAAAACTTCTATGATTCCATGAGAAATATGGAGTCCCTTGCAAGAGAGGAGGTTCACTCCCTAGAACAGACCCTAGGTGCTCGTTTGCAAGCCCTAGAAGAAACTCTCAGTAAACATGACAAGGGAACTAATAAGCAGAAGGTCAAGACCATAGAGGTTGTAACATCTCCAAATGGCTCTCATACAATGGCTTATCCTGTTATTGTCCATGAGAAGCCAGCAGATGACACACACCCCGAGCCATATATGACATATACATTACAACCAATTTCAACAAGGGACTTTAAAAATATAAAGGAAGCAGTAGTTACGTATGGGATACAATCCACATATGTAAAACAGATGTTAAATTCGTGGTCTACCTCACATAGAATCATTCCAGATGACTGGCATCAGTTAATTTCAGCTGTTCTAGAATATAGTCAGCAGTTACAGTGGAAAAGCTGGTTGAGAGAAGAGGCAAAAAATTTAGAACAACAAGGTAAAATCAGAGGTTTTGTGATCTCCCAAGATCAAATACTTGGTGAGGGATGTTTCGCTGACAGGAATGTACAAGCCACTTATGATGAGCATACAATATCCCTATGCCGTACAGCAGCTCTAAATGCTTGGGAAAAAATTCCAGAACCTGGAAAACCAACTGAGGTATACACAAAGATATTTCAGGGACCGCATGAACCCTTCACTGATTTTTTACAAAGACTGAACAGAGCTATAACAAGAGCTGTGTCAGACAAAGAATTAAGAAAAGTATTAACTGAGTCCTTGGCGTTTGACAATGCTAATGCAGAATGCAGAAGAATACTTACACCATTAAAGATCAGATCAGCTCCTTTGGAAGAATAGATTCAATATACTAATGGTGTTCAGTCTCTTAACTACAGTAATGAGGCTTGGATAGGAGAGACAAATCCCAGAGGTGAAAGAAGGCCCCGTGTTACCAAATGTTTTAAGTGTGGTACACCAGGTCATATAAGTAAAAACTGTACATGGGGTACTCCTAGAAGCAATACTCCTTCTAGGAATAGCCTAAACAGGAGACCCCAACCACCTCCTGGATTATGTAGAAGATGTGGCAAAGGCCGACATTGGACCAGTGAGTGCAGATCAAAAATAGATATACAAGGCAACCCTTTACTGGCGGGAAACACCTCAGGGGGCCTCTTGCAGGCCCCCAAACCAAACGTAGAACGAACATTCCCTGCCACTGTGGAAGAAATTCCTCTCCAGGACAACTGAATAAACCAATGCCTAATGTAAAAACCGATACTGCAATGGATGATAAAACAGCTTTGATAGCTGGATCACAGTTTACAAAGAACACTATAAAACAAATATTTTGGCAGACTTCCATAAATGAACAAAGACCAAAGCTTAGAATTCGAATTAATGGCCTGGTTCTGGAGGGCCTGGTAGACACAGGTGCAGATGTGACTATAATTACACCAAAATCATGGCATCCAAATTGGCCTCTTCAAGAGGTAGATGTCCAACTGTTAGGGATTGGCACCCTATCTCAGATAAAACAGAGTTCGAGATGGGTTGAATGCATAGGGCCAGAAGGACAGAGAGGAAGGCTGAAGCCTTATGTAGCAAATGTAGCAGTAAATCTTTGGGGCCGAGATCTGTTACAACAGTGGAATACCCAGATTAAAATTCCTACACTTTCAGAAAAGGAATACAGACCAATGCATGTTTCTAGGAATAATATCATAACATGCTATAAAAATCAGTCACCAACCATTCAGGCTGTTCACAAACAGAGCACGACTGTTGTTGAACTCTCAGAAGTACCAACTGCCTTACCTTTAAAATGGCTAACTAATAAACCTGTCTGGGTTGGACAATGGCCTTTGACAAAAGAGAAGCTACAAGCTTTAGAACAGCTGGTTCAAGAGCAGTTAAATGCTCAACACATTGAAGAATCTACCAGTCCTTGGAATTCTCCTGTATTTGTTATTAAAAAAAAAATCTGGTAATTGGAGAATGCTGACAGATCTGAGAGCTATTAATAAAGTAATTCAGCCAATGGGCTCCCTACAGACTGGGATGCCCTTGCCCTCTATGCTACCAAAAGAATGGCCTATAATAGTTATTGACTTAAAAGACTGTTTCTTTACCATACCCTTACAGGAAAATGATAGAGAAAAATTTGCCTTCACAGTACCTAATTATAATAATTCTCAGCCAGTCAAGAGATATCAATGGAAGGTCCTCTCACAGGGAATGTTAAACAGCCCTACTTTGTGTCAATACTTTGTGCAGAAACCATTAGAGATAATTCGTGTAAAGTTTCCACAATCCATAATTTATCACTATATGGATGATATCCTATTAGCTGATCCAAAGTTAGATACATTGGAAAGCATGTTTGAAGAAGTAAAAAAAGTTTTGCCTCGCTGGGGACTGCAAATTGCTCCTGAAAAATTACAAAGAGGAGATTCTATTAATTACTTAGGATATAAGATAGAGCTACAAAAAATTAGACCCCAAAAGGTACAACTAAGAAGAGATAGATTGAAGACTCTTAATGATTTTCAAAAGTTATTAGGAAGCATTTCCAACTTACTGGGTATCATGGGAATACCCAAAGATGGACTACAAAATTTGGCTAATACTCTAGAAGGGGACAAAGAATTAAATAGTCCAAGAGAATTATCAGCTGAAACTGAGAAGGAATTGGCTCTAGTAGAAAAGACAATTCGAGAAGCACATGTGGATCGTGTGGATCCAGAACTTAAATGCATTCTTGTCATATTCCCCTCCAGACATTCCCCAACAGGTATTTTGATGCAGAGGGAAGATATTATATTGGAATGGATATTCCTACCACGTAAACCAAATAAGAAATTAAAGACTTATATAGAAAAGATCTCTGATTTGATTCAAAAGGGTAAATTAAGACTTTGCCAGTTGACAGGAATGGACCCAGCAGAAATTGTAGTACCATTAACTAATGAGGAAATTTGATCACTATGGAAAGATCATGAATACTGGCAGAGAGCCTGCAGTAACATTTTGGGAGAGATTAACAACCACTATCCCAAAAGCAAGAGAATAGAATTCATAAAGAAGACTGAATGGGTCCTTCCTCACATTGTACGACAAAAGCCAATTTCTGGAGTCCTCACATTCTATACTGATGCAAATAAATCAGGGAAAGCAGGATATAAATCAGGAGACTTAAGTAAAGTGGTGCAAAGTCCATATAGCTCTGTACAAAAGGCAGAACTGTATGCCATTCTTATGGTACTGATGGACTTCACAGAACCCCCCAATATAGTCACTGACTCTCAATATGCAGAGAGAGTTGTTTTACATATTGAAACTGCTGAATTTATTCCTGATAATACAGAATTAACTTCATTATTCATACAATTGCAGGAAATCATCAGAAAAAGGGAACATCCTATATATATAACACATATCAGATCCCATACAGGTCTGCCAGGACCTTTAGCACAAGGTAATGATGAGATTGATCAGTTACTAATAGATAATGTGCTAGAAGCTTCAGAATATCATAAGAAACACCATATAAATAGCAAAGGTTTGAAGAAGGATTTCTCCATCACTTGGCAACAGGCTAGGGATATTGTGAAAAAATGTCCTACTTGTTCCATCTATAACCAAACTCCATTACCTGCAGGGAGTAATCCAAAAGGTATACAAAGAAATGAAATTTGGCAGATGGATGTGTTTCATTTTGCAGAATTTGGAAGATTAAAGTATGTACATCATACCATTGACACCTATTCAGGATTTCAATGGGCAACTCCTATGAGTTCTGAAAAGGCTGATTCTGTGATTACACACCTATTAGAAGTTATGGCCATCATGGGAATACCTGTACAAATTAAGACAGACAATGCCCCAGCATATGTCTCCAATAAAATGAGACAGTTCTTTGCTTATTATAATATAAAGCATGTTACAGGTATACCACACAATCCCACAGGCCAAGCAGTCATAGAGAGATCCAATCGAACTTTAAAGGATATGCTAAATAAACAGCAACAGGTAACAATGACTCCTAGAAATAGACTGCATAGTGCTTTATTAACCTTGAATTTTCTCAATGCTAATGAGAAAGGAACAACAGCTGCGGAGAGACATTGGACAACAGACAAAACTCCTGAGCTAAACCAACCAGTTTATTTTAAGGATGTGCTGACCTCAGAATGGAAACCTGCATATGTTCTACGTTGGGGAAGGGGTTTTGCCTTTGTTTCTGCAGGAGAAGAAAAGCTTTGGATACCAACAAAATTAATAAAAATTCGATTCGAACAGGAAAAACCCCTTGATGAAGAGAAGTAAAAGATCATCCACCAATGTGACATCTCTACAAGTTGTAAGAAAAATTTAACAATCAAAGGGTGGGGTAGGGTTCTGTTTTTGTCTTTCCAGGATAATGGAAATACCCATCTTCCAAAACTCATAAGGCCTTGGATATCCGGATGTTTACAGCAGAAAGGAAGAATCTATTGGTACCAATCTACACATGGTAAAATCTCACTGTCTAACATCTTTCTCTCTATCAATCTAGAAAAGTTGTGGTTCCAATTCAATTATAGCCAAGCTGGTTTTGGAGATGGAATTGGCTCACTCCTTCTCTAAACCCAAGCATATTGCTAAAAGAAAAGTTTAAGAGATTCTTCAGTCCCATATCAGAAGAGCCCTCTGGTGTGAGACAGAAGGAAACCAATAAAAAGGGACCGTTGTCTTCTAAATTCTAATTCTCTCCATGCTTACTCTTGATTTCTCAGAATCCTTTCTTACATGCTATGTCCTCTTTAAATCCAAACCTCCCATTTTTGATAACAAATAAATTTTTCCAATAGCAATCTCAGAAGTCACCAGAAGGAAGATGGGGCCCCAACAACAACAACTCTACCCAATCCAGAATGATGCCATGGTAATCATCATCATACTACACTTCTTGCCAGAATTTCAGACAATCTTACCCATTACTCTAAAACTTGCTGCAGAACCTACAGTTAGTCTAACTGAGATTTAACTATCTGAGCTTTCTCACAGTACCCAACAGAGATAACATCACCCCCTAAATGGCAGGAAGCAATTCTAAGAAAACGACGCCCCTTCTCCCTTAGGTTTCATAATTCTCAGGGTTATGGATGACGGTTATAGGGTTGGGGGTGGAAGAAAATATTAACTCAGGATTGTAAAAAAAAAAAAGGGGGGGGTGGGGGGAGAAGAAATGGAACAGATAGGTATAAGATATGATGGTAAATCATTGTATATACTAGTAAACAAACTTAGTAAAATAGCAACCTTAGATAATTTGCACTGTAATTTGTACTGTTATAGATTCTTATATGTTGATACAAATGTAAACTATTTTTATACTCCTGTTTAAGATAATTTGTATATTGATACAAATACAGAACTATATTTGTTATAATGTACATATATTTCTACTCTTATTTGAAACATTTTTATATTGATACAAATGTAAATTTATATCTGTCATACTTTATATATGCTCTACTTCTGTTTAGGATATTCGGTATATTGATATATATTTAATATTATTGTCATATTGCATATCGCACTATATATTCCTACCTCTGTTATAAATATCTTGTGTATTGTCACAATTTTGAAGTCATCGTTCTTCGCCATACATTTGCTTATAGACTGTTTACCTTATTTATGTGAAGCCTTAGTCCTTAGGTTATTTCGATAGATAAGATTTATAAATTTATAGTCGCCTATGCCTGTCATCTCTATAGTTACGTTAGTTAGGTTATCCAGATTTACAGATACATAGGTCAGATGGGCAGGTAATCTTCAAACACTTCATAGACCTGGAGAATATGGCATTTAAATAACTTAGAATTCTGTTGACGTGAGACACAATTGCTCCTGGCTGCACCAATTGATCCCGAGAGAATGTTGGGCTTCTAAGACATTTCCATTTGGAAGTTTGTCTTTTGGCACAAAATGGCCTACTGGGCAAAGAACTGCCCTTGCCTTGATGGCTGACAGTACAAATGCAATGCTCTCCTTTCTGGACAAGCGGGACACAAGGAAAGCGACCACTGTACTCTGCCAAGACAGGGTAAGATGGTCTTTCAGAAATCCTGCTTCTGAAAATGGTCTGTCAGATACTCTAGGCCTGTAGCCAATTTGAATGCACCAACAATGCTGAGAAACATTAGGTGACTGTCCAGGCTGCCAGCTGTCTTGGTCTACTCTTGCAAGATTCCCGAAAGTTGCTTGCATCCATCTACCATTTCTCAGGGACCATTATGTTCCTTCTCAGGTCTTTGATGGGATTGAAGACTAGCAGTTATAGTTACAACTTAGTATATATAATATCTTAGATAGAACATATTAAGTATTAGGTTCAGGTTCTTTAGGATAGGACACCTTTGAATGATCTTTATAACATGCTGTTTACCTATGCTCTATACTTCTCTGGATTTTAGTATGTGTTTCTTGCTTGATATTGTTTGCATTGGTTGTAGTTACATCTTATCTAGGTCATTATCTCTCATTTCTGGACAATATTTTATAACCATTCCTTTGTATATAGTCTTGTATTAGTTTAGAACCTTCTTATTTAGACAAAAAGGGGGAGATGTAGTGGGTAGCCATTCCAGCTTGGTTCTGGAAGTTCCAACCCCCATTGAGACTCTGGCAACTGTCACGCCTACGAGGCGGGGCGAGGGGAGGCGCCTGGGGACCCGAGAGCTGGATGGGCCAGCGCTCGCTCTGCGCGCTCTCTCGGTGCCGGAACGCTGACCGGTGCAGATTAACTGTGCAGAGCTCCGGAGAACACCGCTGGACTGCATTACACCTTCCCCAGACCCTGCGACTTACCCATTACTTAATTTGTGAGTTACGCCATTAAATAAATATCCTTTTAACTACGTGGAGTGGCCAAAATAATTTCTCCAATACTCCTGAATGTACCAGGCTCTGCTGACCCCCCATGGGAGGCTTTACCTTCTTGTAGGAGGGAATGGTGGGTGGGTGGGTGGGTGGAGGAAGGATGGAGGCATAGGAGGAGGAAAGAGAATGAATAATAAAATTTCTTAATAAGTTAAAAAAAATCTATACTGACTTGGAAAATAATTCTCAATTCCTTGTCAGAAGAATTTTGAACACAAGCACTGTTATCCTGTGACCAGGTCACTTTTAGATCCCAAATCATCACTATGTTATTTTAAATATAAATCATATGTCTACTCACATAATGCTAGTACAGTCTTGTTGGGTATTGGTTCAGAATATTTATTTTTAAGAGGGATAGAATATTTGGAAGGAAGTGAAACCAGGGGCTTTTCTTATAAGGCTGGCTTTTACTGTGATAGTAATTACTGAGTTACAACAGCTAAAGCACTTTTGTTTTCTTTTGCCATGGAATCAATAAAAGGAAGGAATGAATGCAAAATCTTTAGCACTTATGTCCAAAAGGTTAGCTCAAAACCAATTTCTAAGGCCAACTTTTGGATCATTTATTTACATAAAAGCCAACAGTAGATGCTTTCATCTGTCTCTCCGAGTGCTCTATTATACAGTCGGTATTCAAATAGTACTTTCAAGTTGTAATTAGCTTAAAGTTCAAATGCCTGGTTTGTAATACCTCTAATGAAACAACTAAAACCCTGGCTGCTATGACTCCCCTCCTCTGTTCTGCTTTCCCTGACACTTCCTGTTCCTCATCCCAAGATGATGACTACTCTGACATCTTGGGGACCAAAGGCCTTTTCTATATTTTCTTGGATATATTGTTTTCTATGTGTATCTTCTTATATAACTTCATTTGTGAATACTGACACAATTTAATGCACTGACATTCCTCACACTGTTGCTAAGTGCTGAGTTGGACAGAGAAAGGATTCTTGGCAACAAAGTTATCTTCTTTTTGATACTTAACGTGTAATCTTTTCCAAATAGGCTCAAGAATGTTGTGTCTCAGGGGGCAGAAGGAAAGAGGTAATAGGTTCTTAGACATTTTACAATTTTGAGGCATGGTTAACTCTGATCCTCTCTGGCCTGCAGAATTGCTCTGTATCTTTAGAAGCCCATGGAAGGTCCTTAACAACCTGGCCTTTACTGCTGTCTACCAACTCACTATAATTGCAATTCATTTGGGCACCAACTAATTTCCAAATATGGAGACCCTTCTTCATCTTGCTGCTTGCAGGTTTCAAACGTATTCTTCAGACTTCCAGTCCTTTGAGGGGATATTGAAGCAACTCAGGTAGAAAAGCACAATTGCCCTAGCGACCACCCTATTCTACGTGGCTTGTACCACTAGGCTGAAGTGTAGTCCAGGGTGAGGTACCTGTTTATTTTCTGTTTGTATTGATTTGGAACAAGCTATCCTTGCAGCAAGGATATCTCATTTGTCTTAGGAGTACAGTTCTTGCCAAACATTCTATCCTATAATGTATACTCCATTTTGGTTGTAGAATGAATGTTTCAAGGCCTTCTTGGTTAATGACATTCTTAAAATACACATTCTTGCATTTAATAATTCCACCCTGGAAAAGTGTCTGAGTATGGATAATAATACAGGTTGAATTATATTTCCTCAAAATCTACACATTGAAGCCCTCTCCATAAAAGAAATAATATTTTGAATGAGGCTTTCAAAATGGTAGTAAAGATGAATTGAGATCCTAGAAGTGGCCTCTTAATTCAACAAGACTGGGATCTTTACAACAGAGAGGAAACACCAGCCACACATTCACAGGCAGAGACAAAGACGTATGAGAACATAGCAAGAAGCACCCAACTCAAACAAGAGTTGGGTGTAGGAGAACCAACTGTGCTGACCCCTAGTCCTGGATTCATGGACTTTAGATCTGTGAGAAAATAAGTTTCTGTTGTTCAAGTCACATGGTCTGTGATATTTACAACTGACATTTCAAACCAGCTAACACAGGTGGGTGTGACTGACCTCCATCCTCACACTTACTTTTCCTGTTACAAAAACCCTGACTGTGTTCATCTTAATTCTTCACTAAGGATCTGGCTTTCTGTCTCACAGGGGCAGCAACTCCAAGTTTGTTCCGCCACAGTCTATGACCACATTGCCAGCAACTATGCTTTTCTTTGCCCGATGGCAAGACTGAACTGTGAACTTATACCCTTGAGTATTCCAGGATCCCAACTTTCCACCAGCTAAAAGGTGTTGCTCCCCAAATTTCTCTTTTCTATGTGTTGTCCTTCATTATCTTCTTGTCCTTCTCCAATGAATCAACCATCTAAGCAGCATATAAACATGTTCTTTGTAGCTCATCTCTGGGAAGTATTTCTCATGTGCTAGACCTTTTAACAGAACCTATTTTCCTTCATTCTCACAGCTATATGAAGTAGAGGTCATCTGCCTTTTCCCGTATGATAAAAGTATGAGGATCCTAAAGCTACTAGATATCAAACCATTTTTCAGACCCGTGTCCTCTAACTTCAAAGAGGGTGTCCTTTTGAGAAGGTGACCCAGCTTAGCAGAATAATATCCAAAGAACACACACCCCAAGCATGAGCACCAGAAACTGCTCTCATCTGTTTATAGATGCCCATGGACTGTGTTAAGCTATCCTGTAATGTCTGCTACTTGATCTGGCTGCAATATTTGAGGCCTAGAGAATCTGTCATATTTCCATTAAACTGTAACTCTCTGTCACTCTGTGAAGTCAATCAGGGAGTAAAAAGTCACTCTGTTGGAGAGGTAAGTTGCTGAATAACAACTTCAGAAAAGTCATGAGTTACTGTATTTTCCATCTAAAGCTTTTAAATTCTTTGTTCTGTAGTGCCAATGAGAATGATAGAATATATACAGTGGGACCAGTCATATTTTTCATCAAAGAGGTATGAACACTCACAGACTAGAGGGACTCTAATTCAATAAAACCCTTGATTTTTATGATTCTCTGGGAAGAGGAAAACTCTGGATCACAGGCTGATATGGGGACTTGGGACATTTGCATAATATTTTAAATACCATATGATTATTAGAATTTTTTAATAATTAAAGCATGTACATAAATAAGGGAATATAGCCAAACATTTTTTTAGGGGGGCATACTAATTGAAGGCTGCTGGGCAGAGGTTAAAGCTCTATTTCTCCATTTTAATTTTAGAACTGGAGATTAGACAGGCAGTTGAAGAAAGAGATTAAAAACATTGGATTTTCAGGAGGCTTGAAGCATCTGCCATCTATTCAACTGCAGTAACCCTCTGTTTCCTCCTATGAAATAGAGGCAAGACATACAGGGTTTCTGTAAAGACAACGTGAGCACATGTATATGATGCCATTGCTGTGCCCAAACTGTGTCCTCCTTAATGACAAACATTGAAGACCTAGCTCCTAATATATCAGAATATAGCTATCACTATTATTACTAGTGCCTTATTAAAAAGGGGAATTTGAAGAAAACACACACACACACACACACACACACACACACACACAACACAACTAACCTTTAACACATGGGCCTTTGAGGAAACATTCCATATACAGTATACAAGCAGCAAAGGAAGAGGGCTAGAATAGATTCTTGCTGATAGCCCTCAGAAACCAGCAGAAAAGTAAACAAACAAATAAAAATCCCACAACATTACTGCTTTACCATGACCTTATGTCATGAAACGTCACAGAGCTGTATATGATGCTGTCTCCTCATTGTTTGGTTTGGCTGTGGCTCTAGAAAAGGCACTTGACACCAAAACATTGTCTGCTTCTACTTACGATTGTCCAATAATTATTATTTCCTCATTAAGTTTCTTAGTGTTCTCAGACTGGTTCCTCAGTAACTCACAAGCTGTGTGCACTTTTATCCAGTGCTGAGTTTGGGCACCAGATTCAGGCTCCTAAGCTGTATCTGGCTCTCTCAGAAAAGTCAGCTTTGGCACCTGGAAAGTTAACCCCATTTATCACCAGTCTTTAGGTAAGCCATTAAGTAAGGAGGATTTCTCGCTTATGGGCACGCCAAAGATACTCAGCATCAGGATCCACTGGTCCCCATGGATGTGAGGGAAGATGGGGGACCTTGGACCCCTCTACTCTGCTCATTCCTTGGGTCCATTACCTGCCCCTCAGAGAAGTGGACAGACACACTCTACAGCCTACAGATCCAGGAGGAAAGCCATATGAGCTGAGACAGGAAGTTATCTGTGAAGGTGATGGTGGATAGACAGCCAGACTCAACTCTAAATCAGATCTATATATCAGTCCAACTCTAAGGAAGTTTTTTTCCTTGGATTTCTGAATTCTTTCCAAGTTTAGAAATTCCCTATTGGCCTGTGAATGAAGTCAGTGATACCTGTCACCAAGTGTTGACTCAATCATTAAAATAATCATTCATTCAGTTAAAAAGTTTTACTTTACTAACCTTTAATATAGAATTATGAAAAGGTCACAAGCCCAAGGCACCATTGGGAATATGAAACAGTGAAAAGAAACCGGGGATGGTATTTTGCAGATTTCAAGAATTTGTCTACAATTGTCCCTGACTTCTGAATGGAAGCTTTAACATGTGTAACACATTGTGTCTAATTCAATTTGATTTTAATTACAGGAGGCCTACTCTGCATCTATTGTAGAAACACAGCCCCGATGGACTCCCTGTGCAATTAGTGCCTTCCCCAGGTCTCCAGAGTACCACACACTGACAAATATCCCTAAGTCATTTTCTTCTAAGCAATGTAATCTGTGTCCAGTCACCAACAATTTGATGTCAGTTCTAGAAAACACACATCTGAAAACAAATCTGAAGTGTCCACAACAATGGAAGTGAAAATAAATATCAGTCCAAGGAGGAAATGATGAATGGGACCTTCGGACCACAGAGCTTGTGGGGGTGTCAGCTATTTCAGGAACTGAGATGATGCAGTTACTATATTGCCATCTGTTCAATGTATAATTATTTTAACTATTATGCATGTTGTTTATAACTCATTATCTTGCAATAACAGCCTGCACAGTTCACTGCATAATTTAAAAATATAACAACTTTCCTTGCCAATATTTGATTTCCAATTCTAAACCTGCTGACTTTAACTATATCTTTTCCATGCACTCTGGGGAAACTCATTTTTATTTTTTTCAAGGGTTTATCTTACAATATGCACCTGGACTTTCTTTGGCATAACCTAGTTTCCTGGCTCTGGGTCACACAGTGGCTTCTCTTCTGAAATAGAATAAATCTGCTCTTATACAGGCAAATTCGTTAAATGAGTGGGCTCACAAATCTGAGACATTCATATGCTCAAAGTGGACAGGAATAGGGTGCTTGTCTAATTATCTGGATGATGTGATCAATAAAACCTAGAAATCAGATTATTCTCTCTTGAAATGTGAAAATTACTTGGATCATATTAACCAAATAATTGCCTTTGCAGTTCAGAAGCTTATTATTATAGCTAATCAATATGTTATTTATATAAGAAGATGAACAGATGGCTCCCACGTGGGGTTGAATTCATATTTCACTCTAGTTTGTTTGGTCATATTTAAAGAAACATTCACTTATTTAGTCATTACTCCACACCTACTGTATTCAGAAAGAGAGCCTGAATATGGCAAGGTTGCTGTGTGTGTAGGTGTAGAGGGTGCAAGTTCCTATACACACCCATAAAGAGGCCAGAGCAGAATGGTAGGTATCATCCTCCAGCCATTTCCATCTTACTACCTAGAGAGGGGTTTCTCACGGAGCTAGAAGCTTGCCACATGCTTAGGCTGGCTTGCCACCAAGCTCCCCAGACTCACCTGTTTCTGACCCCTCACCCAGCGCTGGGGTAACAGACATGCCTAGGCATGTCCAATGTTTTATGTGGGTGCTGAAGATTTGAACTCGGGTCCCATGTAGTGTTTTGAACTATATAGCCACCGAATCCCCCAATAACAGAGTGTAACCTGAATCAGTAAGCCAAATCAAACCTTTCCTCTCTTACCCTGTTCTTTGTCTGGGTGTTTCATTCCTTATAGCAACAGAAACAAAAGTAGACCAGGTCCCCATGCTCACAGAACACATGCTCTTAGCCATGGAGCCATTGCTGCAGCCCTGAACACGACACGTTCCATTTCCAAGAGACTTAGTGTGCAGGACACCTAGAGACATTTCCACAGTGAAATGTTATAAATTCAGTGGTGATGGTTCATGCAGCATTGTGGAAGAGGGTGAAAAGATGGTAACAACCAGAGGCAGTGGACTATTATCAAGAAGCAGTATTCTCCAGATCCAAGAGGGCAGTTACACATATAAACTCACAGTGGTTGCGACTGCATGTGCAAGACATACACAAATTCAAGTCACAAAACTCCCAGCGTGAAGAGGGCAGTTGGACACAAAGTTTTACCCAGACCATGGAGTTATTGTCAATTAATAGCTGCTGGGAAAGGGAGAGTCAGTTTTCTTTAAGAATTTGGCCCTTGGTAGGTCAACCAGTGTCAAATTGGTGCTCACACACCAAGAATATGTGGGCAGCCTACAATGGAATTGGTAGGCTTTAAAAGTAAAGTTGGGTGTGTAATGAAGGAAGGGTTGATCTGGGAGGAGTTGAGGAAGGGGTGTGAATATGACCAAAATATATTGTATAAAATTCTCAAAGAATCAATAATAAAAATGATTACATGGTGCTTTTGGAGAATGGTGCAAAGGATTAAGTATGTGTGCTGTTATTTGAAACACTTTCTGGAAAATGTGATTGCTGAAATAAACTCATATGTTTAGTTCAATGTCCTCAGAAGAGGGAGCAGTAGGAAGAGCATTCCAGATGCAGGGGATCAGAGGAGCATGAACCTGGGAAAACACTAAGCACTAGATCTCAACCTGTGGGTCTGGGAATGGGGAAAGGGAATGAGTTGAAGAGATTTGCCTATGAAGTCTCTTTGCAAGCTCAAGCTGTTCACACTTGCTGGACTCATTTTTCTCAAATACATTGGAGGTAAACTGGCAATGAGAGTAGTGACTATTGAGCTGGTGCTTGGTGGGCGTGATCACAATGTTGGATAACTGTGAGTAGCAATGGAAAAGCTAAGTGGATCTAGCAAGTAAGATCTAGGGGTATCCCAAGAACCCAGGGGCTGTTAGACACCATGGATTTTCCTTGAGAACCAAACTGCATTGATAAATGATTGCTTTCCAGGCAACTTTTCAGGGTAGGCATCTTAAAATTTATCTCACCCTCTAGTTTGCTTAAGTAGGTTTAGCATGGAAATGCTATGGAAGAAGCTAAGATACAAATAAAAGAATAATTAGGATGATAAACACTAAGGTCTACATTGTTTTGTGAGGAAAGAGAATCCAATAGCAGGTGAGAAAATGAGATTTAAATAGAGTGAACCTGAAACTGAGGATGCTCTCGGTAGCAAAGGAAGGCAGAGGAGATGGCTGAGTGAGTAAGTGGTTGTTATGCAGCCATAAGGATACACGTTTGGATCCCCAAAATGTAGGTAAGAAACTGGAAATGGTAACATGCATCTGTAAGCTCAGTGCTGGGAGTGGGGAAGGGAGGTGGAAAGATCACTGGATCTCATTGGCAGCAGGATTAGGGGAGCCTACAAACTTGTAGTCAAGTGAAAGTTCCTGCCCAAAAGTAAAGGTGTGAGTGATTGAGGAAGGCACCAATAGTTAACTGCTACAGACGTGTACACCCATATTAACACACACACACACACACACACATACACACACACACACACACACACACACACACACACACACACAAGAAAAACAAGAAAAAACAACTTGTGTGCATGAGGAAGTGAGCAAGTCAGAAAGGCTCTAAGAGGCAGGGCTATTTAGTATAGTAAACCTTTAGTTATGTTAGGCAACATTCTAAGATGAAACCCATGATCCATGTCCTTTATACCCCCCCCCTATTAACCTGTCAGAATCTTCCACCCTCTTCTGACACTTGTCCATGTTTCTGATGGGTGTTTGTCTGCCTGACCATTGATTAGACACTTCAGAGACAACTATCAAGGCATCATGGTGATTGCTATGGTTGTATCTCTTCCAAATTCAACTGAAACTCAGTCCACTTGTGAACAGTAGTAAGAGGATGGCCTTTAGCAGATTATTATCACTCTTAGGAAGGAGCTGGGACAGACTAGCTAGTCTCTTTTTACTCTTCCTCTCTTCTGCCATGTGAGGATCCAGCCAAAGAGACCTTCAATATACATCAAATACCAATGGCACTTCTCAGACTGCAGAACTATTAAAAGTGCATATCTATTCTTTAAAAAGTTCTCAGTGTCAGGCATTTTGTTATAACACCACAAACTAAAACAGTTATATATAAAATGATGCATATAAGTAGTAAAAAAACTGTAAACTATGAAAGTTATTTTTCTCTGTCCAGATTTCTTATTAAGAGAAAGACTGAAAAATATATAGTCTTCCTTTACTGGTATATATTCTAAATGTGAGGGCTGAGTGAAATGGTTATCACTGATACAGTGCAAATGAGGTGGCTATGCTGAGGAGTGAGACATCAAACTGCAGAATTTTTCAGTAGTTGCAGGATGAGAAATGTGAATGGAAGCATTTCCCCCAAAGTAGACATTTGACAGAATTTTTGGACAAGATCCAATGCTTTTGGGATATTTCGTGGGAAGCTTGTCCTGATAAGCAAAATCAAGTGGCAGATATCAAGTGTTCCTTCATGGATATAGTAAGATATAAGTATGCCAGAGCTTACCTTTCTCAGGAGACTTTAACGTTTTTTTTCTTTTGTGTGTACTGTACAGGCATGTTTGCACTTGTGTGGATATGCGTGTTGGTGTGTGTGTGTGTGTGTGTGTGTGTGTGTGTGTGTGTGTGTGTGTGTGTGTGTGTGTGCATTGTGTATGGAAGTTCAAAGTTTACTCTGGGTATCTTCCTTGATCACTTTTTACTTCGTTGGCTGAGGCAGGATCTCTCACTGAACCCAGAGTTTACAGTTCTGTTAGTCTAGCCAGCCAACTTGCCCTGTGAATGAATACTGCATATGTCTCCCAAGTGCGGGGATTCCAGGTGGCTGTCACGCATACCCTGCTTCTATATGGAATGTGACGAGCACCACTTTGGTCCCCACTCATTGGGGCAAGTTCTATATTTGTTCAGCCTCCTCCTAAACTCTTAATTTTTCTAAGAGCCCAACTTTCACCCAGTTCTCATATAAAACAGCAAACAAAGTAAAAGTCCAAGTCACAAATCAATATTGAGGAATCTTCAGGTGATTTGGTTAAAAAAATCATTCTTTACTTTTTTGACCTTTAAAAACTCAAACTTAAACATTAAATTTATATATTTTAACTATAATTTTTATTCCATCAAAATAAAGTGTTCACAGCAAAACAGTGACAGAAAGCTGCCCATATTTTATGCAGTTCTCAGTGACACCACACACACACACACACACACACACACACACACACACACACACACACACATATATATGTAGTCATTTGGAAATAATTTCCATCCCTATCTAATAAATCTATTTTAGAACAGATCAATTAAGAAACTTGTTCTATAATTTAAATTGAAATATTAATTCAGAAAAAAATTATTAAGTGTTTAGTAGAATTTAATTTCCCACATTGAGCTCAGCAAACATCTTTTAAATGACTGCCGTGTTCAAGGTGTAGCACTCCAAGGACACAAAGATACAGTGGTTTTTGTCCTTGTCCCAGGGAAAGGCTGTGCAGTGCTTGAATGACGAGTGTTAAGGGTTAACACTGAGAGCTGCTGGAGCTGTGAGATCTAATGAGGGAATGAACCATTGTGAAACCTAAGTTGGGGAGGCTGGCTAGAGAAAATGAGTTCAGACCAAGAATTAGCCCAAGGGACAACCAGGAGACAGACTTTCCAGTCTGAGGGGAACATGACAAAGGGGGTATTATTAGGAAGACTTTAATCAGGAAGAGAAATCCATCAGTTTCCAGTGTATGAACAACAGCATAGTGGACCCAGGAAGCCACAGACAGGTGTATTTCTAGATGGTCGAAAACCTATTAAGGATTTATGTACATCTCTTTTATATATATCACCACGAAAGCACTGTAACTCAAAATGCAGAGCCTAGTTGGAGGCTATCTTAGTATCCCAGGAGAGAAACTGTGAGTGTAATGGGTAAGGAAGGTTACTGCAGCATGCCTGGGACAGAATACTACAGAGACTACCCCCAAATTTCTAAATATTTTATGGAGATAGTGGATTAATGGTTTAAATCAGTTTTAACACAGGGCCTGGGACCCTGAAAATAGTTTAAAACACACTGGTGTCTTGTGCTGTACCTTGTTACCGCTCTTTTCAGAACTTGTGATTGGAAATGATCTTCCTGGTAGCCTTGATATACCTATTCCCACAATGACTGCTCTGAGGCTTTGTCTGCAGCCAACTGACACAAGACCTAGTTCATGGTATTTTGTTACAGAGACTTGAAAACACTGACTCTTGAATTGATTGGTAATTGCTTAGTGTCTTTTGACTTTCCTGAGTAATCATGTGTGTGGTTATTTTGGGAAGTCCTCTAGATACCTAGCTCTTCGTATTTGAGTGCCTATAAATCAAATACCTAGCTTTCTGGGCACTTCTGACTTCCCATTGCAATGTTTTATCCATATTTATACAAACAACTGCCACTTCATTGTAGATTCTAATAATAATGATGATGAAATAAATCAATGACAGAAACAGTGCTTATCATATGTTGGGCAATGTACTAAGTGACTGACAGCTGTTTTACTGATATACATTTTTAGCAGAACCTTCCATTTGATGATAGTTACTCTTTATTGGGCAATAATTTTGTAACACACATTTTGGTAGGCTTTTTATACAATATGTGTAGAGTCCCCATAAATATATGGAGTATTTTTTTATCCCCATGTTATAGAAGAAAGTGAGAAATCTTAAGCTAAATGTCTGTTTACATAGATAGTAATCTGAAGTTAATCTCAGATTTATGTTCACTATTTCAGAGCTAAATAGGTAGAGAGATTTATAAGACCCACTGTGACACATGGTATCAGAATCACCAGTGCTAAAGAATATGTCTGGTCTATGCTTTGTCTCTGTTGAAATATTTATGGATGCATTAATGTACTGAGTGTGTACCATCTCTTGATTTTGCCTGCAGGTTTTATGTATTCTCCAGTTCAATTTATCCTTCACCTATTACTTAATTTACTTGTTTTGTGTACTTGTTTTGTGCAAAAGCCAATGAAGTGAGCTTGGAAAAATGCACAGCTTGAAGAAAAACATGCAAACAAGTATGACGATATAATCATAGTTGGAAGAGAGGTGAAAGAAGGATCAGAAGGTAGGAGCTACTGCTTGCATTAGACATGTCATGATCCTGACAAACATGGCAATTCAGCAAGAGGCCAGGAAATTGAGCATGAGTATATGGCATGTTCAGGGAAACATCACAGGCTCAGCAAGGACTAGCGACAGTGTAAGAGATGAGCGAGATGCCATGGGGCTTCGAGGACAATGCCACTAAAGAGCTTTTAAGTCCTGCCTAATGGTATAGCATTTATACTGTGATATGAGATAGCTTCAGGTGAAGCCTGGTATTTCTTAGGAGGTAGAATTTATATTAGTAGATGGTGGAAACCACAGCTTCTACTTTGGTGAGAGGGTTCTTCCTTGTGACAGCAACTTTATATTATGGGGAGCAGGGGCTGGGAATATAGCTCATTGGCAGAGAGCACTTGTCTAGCATGAGTCAGCTCCTCTGCTTGAGACCCAGAACCACATACATATTACTGTCCTGGTTAGTTTTGCTTGCCAGATTGATACAATCAAGAATCACGCTGAGGGAGTCTCAACTGAGAGATTGCCCAGATCTGATTGGTGGGTGGTCATGTCTGTGGGGAATTACCTTCATTGGTGATTGATATGGGAGGGCACAGGGTAGGTGGTGCTACCCTGGGCAGGTGGTTCTGAGTTATACAATAAAGCTAGTGAAGCACGAGGCAGAAAGAGTGAGCCAGTGAACTGCATTCCTCTGTGGTTTCTGCTCCACATTCCTGCCTCTAGGTTCCTGCTCTGAGTTTGTGCACTGATTTCGTTCAGCGATAGACTGCTATTTGGAAATAAAACTGAAATAACACTTTTCCACCCTAAGTTGGTTTTGTTCAGTGGTTTATCACAGCAACAGAAGAGCAAACTGACCTAATTATGAGAGACTAGTAAGTTTTGTTGAGCAGAAGATCATCATCTCCTAATATACGTTTGTTTAACGAATCTCCAGGAAGTGGACTTTGTAATGTACAGCATTGCGTTCCAAACGGTCATCAATCCCACCCCATTTACTGTCAGCCCCACATACTGAATGGTAGTTACTTTAAGGTAATCATCTGAGAGGCCTCCTAACTCAAAATATTGTGCTCTTGTGAGGGATTACTACCCTTGCAGTTACCTCTGCCCGGGAGCTTTACCTTCTGTGATGAGGTTGGTTTTCACTCCATAAATTCAGTGTGCTGACCTCGCCCTTCTCATTATTTCCCAGTCTATTTTTTTTTTTTTTTTTTTTTTTTTTTGGAAATCCTCTAGAAATTGAAAATGACTACAGGAAAGGACCTGGGGGAAGTTTTAGGACCTAGTGCTTTATTTCATGTTTTATAACGAAACCCGACACTTGCAAAATTTGGCTGTGTTCTCAGCCAAAGACACACCAGTTTTGTTTGTTTGTTTTTGTTTTTGTTTTTTTGTTTTTCTGTTTAATGTGTAGTTGATCACAGAATTCCCTGCCTGCCTGTCTTCCAGCAGCTTGGGACGTTAGTCCTGGTTCCCCACCCTACTACCACCATGCCATTTTTCCTGCAGGGATCAGCACCCTGCCAAAGGTCACATATGTCCCGGTGACTCTGGAGCCAAAGAGAGGATGGGAGCAATACTGTCAAATATTGTTGTAGTCGCCCTTGGTGGCGTTCCTTCACTGCCAACCACAGATCCTGAGAGCGGGGAGCTACTGTTCCTACTACAAAGATAGAAAACGTGGTCTCGTTGCCAATGTCGACCCTTATCTCGGACTCATTATTTCTTTAAACATACCTAAATGCGGCTTGGCAATTTCACCTTCTCACATAACTGAAGTGGAAGCAAAAAGGTGCTTGGAGTGCTTTGAATGTTTGATCTCGGGCTTTCTTATGGCTTCTGTCTCTCCTCGCACGGGTTTGAGATAAAAGGGAACCAGATGTTTTCTTGTTAAAGATCAAGGCAATCAGGATGGCAATTCAGGACATGACTATCACCACCGCGGGGAGAAGGGGAGGCCACGTGACACTTTTCTATTAGCCGCAGTATGTCAGGTTTATGTAGCTGTCAGAGAGGGTATTTCATTTCATGCCTATTTGTGATTTCTTTGTTGTTGTTGCCAGTTTCAAATTCCTGGCACCACCCTCAGTAAACTGAACGAGGCTATTATAAGTGTGCATTCTCATGCTAAGGGAAGCCAGTATTTCAGATGCCTGCTGAACCCCTTTACTATTCTTTACACGTAGTAACGTCATTCAGTTTCTTTAGAATAATGCTGAGAAGGTGGGTGGTCTATTCCCATTTCACAGATGAAAATTCGAGACACGGGAAGGTTAAGTACCTAATCTCTGTTATATTGCTCATAAGCGTTAGCAGAGCTGAGGTTTATAGCTATGCAGCCAGTGGGGACAGGATAGGGAAGATAAGCTAAAGATTTAAGGAAGAGCTCTTCTTCAGTCTTCAAAAGTACAGGGTCTGCACCGGGAAGTGTATGCCTTGCTCTCAGCACTGCAAGCTTTTTCCCCTTGGTGCTGGGGTCTTATTTCTTATAGGCCTGCTCTAGCTGGTCCTTATGTTTAGGAACTCAGCCTGCAAGGGGAAGCAGATTGAACAGCAGGAGAGGTGGTCTATAGGTTCTGAGGAGATCAGCAGAGATCCAGCCCACAGCCCTCAGGATATAGTGAGCCTTCTCCATTTGTATTCTATCCTCCCCTATGCTTCTCAATTACTGGTTTGTCTTTGACTTTCTCCAGTATGGATAGGGAAGAAGATACACTTCATGGGAGAATAAACTTCTGCATCCCACAGAGAAAATTCTAGAGCATGTCACAGGATACTGAGCATACTTAGATTTTTCTACTTCCAAGATTCTTATTTCATATTTGCCAAGTCCATAAATATCCAAATGTGCCTGTTGGTCTCAAAGATAATCCAAAGGCACAAGTGTTTTAAGAATCCTGGAAGGGTCTTGGAAAGGGAATTTAAATTGCTCCAGAGAACAAAATAAAGTAGGTATAGTCTTCAAAACCTGAATATTAATAAAGAACTGCCCCTTCCTAAATATTCTCTACTCTTAGACAATCTATAGGACAATGAGTAAGTTTTGAATAGAACCATGCTTTTCTCTTTCATTAACAAAGGGAAAATTTACTCTAATATAAAAGGTCCTTTACTTAGCCTCAAAAAACCATAAACCTTGGGAGACCACAGAGACCAAGAACCCACAATATGAGCACTAACATCCCTTATGGATTCAATATCCCTAAGTTCTTACGTGTGGAGAGCCAGGTGTAACTGGAACACGGCTGAAATGAAGGACAGTTAGTAGTATTATGATCTAGTAGCTTGTTTGAGCATTGCAGCATCATATGTGAAAATCCAGAATAGTTCCTACAGGCAAACTTCTGACATTGAGATCTGAGAAGACCAGTTGACAGTGGCTGCTCCTCCATTAGCATCACTATGCCACCAAAAGCACATCAAAGGGACATGGTAAGGGGCGCTAAGCAAACAGGCTACAAGGAAGGTACACTTGCCTCTTTGATCAGGTTCATAAATCTGGGTCCAAGGCGCCATGGCTTGTGTCGATGGCACTGTAGGGAGCTGACCGTCAGCTGTGAGGCGCGGTGGGAAGCAATGGCTACCATGTACACAGCATCATACATCAGAGCTGCTTCAGTCTGTAGAGAAAAACAGGGACCACACCATCAATTCCATCTTTATTACCTCCCTCTACCCAGGCAATTGCTATTTCTTCCTTGCTATTTGATCTTAAAGACCTTTTGTTCTTTAGCTAAACAGTGGTTAGTTACTGATAGCTACTTTTCTACAAAAGAAAACTACACTCCAGAATAAATTAGAATTCCACATTTGGTTTTGAGTTCTTAAAAGCAAAGCAAAATAAAAACCCAGATCAACTACAAAAGACTTTATTCCAGGAATATTTTTGGAGTGTCTTCTATGTCAAGCTCATCATTGAAGTCAACTACCTTGAGACTGATTCTACTAAGACTCATTATTTCAATATGAGTTCTTGTCTCTCAGCACCTTCCTTCCTTCCTTCCTTCCTTCCTTCCTTCCTTCCTTCCTTCCTTCCTTCCTTCCTTCCTTCCTTCCTTCCTTCCTCCCCTCCCCTCCCTCCCTCCCTCCCTCCCTCCCTCCCTCCCTCCCTCCCTCCCTCCCTCCCTCCCTCCTTCCTTCCTTCCTTTTTTCTTGTTTCGTATTTTGAAGAAAAGAAATCTTTGCTAATAGAGCCAATAAGTGATTTAATTATTAGGGCTGCTTGTTGGTCACTTTCATTGGCCAGGCTTGATGAGGGGAATTGGAGTCATGGTATGAAATTCTATGGAACCTGAGGTACAGGCCTGTGAATCAAAGCAAACTTGGATTTGCCTCTATGAGTTACCATGAAAGAGAATCAAAGCAGCTAATTCTCTCTTGGAATAGTTGTCTTTTCCTTCTTTTCCTCATAAAATTCTTCTCACTTGCTAAATTTTATATAATACTCATAGCATTTTGTCAAATATACTGCCCTGTGGTCTTGGGGATAAAAATCTCATAATACCCTCATATTTTACTGGAGGGCTTTCTTTGCAACTTCAAATATATTAGCTCATTTGAAATTCTCGGTAATTCTCCAAAGTAAGCAGAACACACAGATAAAGCTACTTATTATATGTAAAACTGACCCCAGGCAAAATATTGATTTATGGTTGCACATGAGTATACAGCTGAAAAATTGACAGAGTCAAATCTAGAATCCAGGTTCTAGCATAAAATTTTGTATGTGGTTTTCTGCAATTAGTGGATTCATCCACTATTGCTGTTAACTATGTCTTTATGGACATCAAAAGAGAACATAAGTGATGAATGCTACACCAGCAATGGATGCTACACCTTGCATTTTATCACTTTTGAAGCAAGAGATGCTTTTACTCTGAACCTTATTTTTACAGTCTCTGTCACTGAAATGTAAAATTATTTCTAATACTTGTCACTTCATTAAAAACAATGTGAATTTTTTAAAAGCAGAAACTGTTCAAATTCAGCCTTTAGCCCCTAAGCACAATTCATATTACAGAAACATAATTTAATAAACATCTACAGAATGCATTACTATTGATTCATAAATTAAAACAAAACACACTTTTGTAAGAACTATACAGTACCAAGATTTAGCATAAATCATTTTACTTATATCCTTCACACAGAGAAGTAAGGTTGATGGTAGTGGCACTGGCAATTGTTAAGCTTAAATTATTTTGATTAACTCAAGATTTATATAATCCATGTTGTTGATGACAAAACTGAGTCTTGTGAAAATTAGCTGGTGCACATCTACTCTGCTAATCTCTTACAGGGGTAGAGTTTAGCCTCTTGCTTGCTTTAGTCTAGCACCCATGTTCCCCACCATTCTGCTATGCTTGTTTGGTTTAACTGGGAGAAAGTGAGTTATTGGCAGATTACTTTGTAAAATGAAATCAGTAGTAACAGTGACCATTTACTGAGCACTAATTACATGTCTGTTCACAATCCTCGGGAAACAATGAACTTTGTCATCCTTTTACTTCTTTATGGAAAGAAAATTAAGAGATGAAATGGTGTCTATAAACTGGTAGTGAGAAAGCCAACATTTAGATCCTTAAAGGTGGTGGTATATGCTCTGGTTCCATCTTGTCCAATTATTTAGTGATCATAATAGTAGCTTAATTAAAGCTAAAATCCATTGACCACGTACTACATACCAGTACCACAAGCATCATTTTTATGTATGATAGGTCCTTCAATGTGAAACATTTAAAATTAGTTTATCTATTCTTTGAGAATTTCATAATATATACAATGTATTTTGGGCATACCCAACCCCATTAACCTCTTCAGATTCATGCAGACCTTCTCATCTCCCCATCTCAATTTCATAAACTTTTCTTCCTTTTTTACATAAATGTTTGTTCCTTTTTTTTTTTTTATAACATACTGATTCCAATTAGTGCTGTTCATATGATCATGGATGTAGGGTCATACATTAGAGCACAGGCAGCCTATGATGGGCCACACTCCTGAAGAAAACAGACTGCTCTCCGCATCTCAGTATCCATAAACTGTCAACAGTTCCTCAGATTGGGGTGGAGTCTCATAAACCCATTCATGTTTGATGACCAACTGGCCTGACCTTGTGCAAGTATTGTTCGGGTAGTTACAATTACTGTGAACTTATGAGTACAATAATAGCCCAGTCATGTCCAGGAGACATTATTTCATATTCCTATTTCCCCATCTCTGGCTCTTACATATATCTTGAAGACTTGGGTAAAGTAACATTGATCAGTGCCCCTAAGAAAATCTCTTCACAGCATAAACATACTGAAAGCTGGATTCTCCTAGCAAATATATGTTTTGGTTATTAAAACAATTGGCTGTAAGGGGTTAGTTAACTCAGGGGGTCTGGGCTGCTCAAGTCCTGCACATTCCAAATGTCTGTGGGACAATACTTTGAACTAAACTTTTTGAAAAAGATGTGTTGTATTCCTGGAATCTGGTGCCATGCAATATTTATGCTAAAAATGTGATTGTGGCAAATGTCACATTTTGTACGGAGGTGCTGGGCTATGCTATATCAATTGAGGTCTGGAAGGGCCTGGAGACTAAGGTCAGTTATGTGCTCTGTGTGTTTGAGTGGGTTTCCTGGTTGGCAACATTTCACAGGTAAAGTCACACATCATTGCTGCAAGTCAAGCAATTTCTAGGGAGCTTCAATGGTATAAACACCTAGAAGCCCAGGCCTGTTATGTCTCTGCCCTGTGTGAAAATCTCCTTTGTTGATTTTACTTTTTATTCATTTTTTTTCTGTAACAAGCTGTTACTATAAATATGAGAGCTTATTCGAGTTCTGTGTTCTTTGTGCAAATAATGATTTATTAGGACATGGTGGTAACTGACAACACAAACCGATGAGATGCCTCATCACCTTATAGACAAGGACAATTGGCATGCTCTATCTCCAATTGGGATACTTGGAAGAAAACTGGTCTTTGAAGAACAAATGGGCAAGAGGCATAAGTTTTTCATTACTCTCTAAATTTGGAAACAGTTGTAGGTAAGGTAGGGATTGTTGAAATTGTCCATGGGGACTCTGCTGAGGGTGCAAGCTTGTGGAAGCAATGCTGCCGCCAAGGGAACCCCACACGCTAGAGGAAGTGTTGCTCATTTACACTGTCACTGAGCACACATCAGGTAGAACACCCTGTTGGTTAGTGAGATTTGGGAATGGGTTTGGGAAGGTGTCAAAAGGACCAGCACAAGCAGTCTGAAAATTCAGTAGTTAGGAAAGAAATCTCAGAAGGTCCACAGAAGGTTGAGCAGTGTGGTTGCCATAACTTGAGCCTCAGTGAATAATTGCTAGTTTTAGATAGAGACCAGGAGGAAATAGAAGAAGAAGGATTATAAACAGAGCAAGTAAACACATTGCAAATGCCTTTGGTCATACTAGGTCAAAGAAGTGTCAGATGAGGATTCACCTTGGGCAACTAGCATAATAAAGAATGTGTTTCATGAATAAATAAGAACATAAATAAATAATACAATATTCTTCTGCTCTAGTTTCTCAAGTAAACAAACTTATAATGTATTAATTAACACTTCAGTTGATAAAACACTATTTATAAATTCAAGATTTTTTTTTTGTCAGAGGGTAGAATAAGGGTTGATTACACCTTTGCCTGCCAGAATGTCCTTTGTTCTTTTATTGACTAAAAACAGCAAGTCTTATCAAGTAAATTCATTCTTATACCACAGGAATGTATATGTTATTTAAATATTTAATGGAGTGACACTATGTTGGTATTATACAGATTTACAGAGCAGCAAATAGACATAGAGAGGCCACTTGCTCCGGAAACATAGCGAGGACCTAAACTCTGGTTTCCTTTGTCAAGAATAATGTTGCCTTTTCTACTAATCCTGTAGGCTGTTATCTTTTATCATAGGATTCTCTGTGAAGACTCAAAGTGGCTATCCAAAAATGTCTTTCCCATGGACCACAATTACAGAATTGTTAGATGTACGAGAATAGGATGATGCTCCCAATTCTGCCTCACACTAGAAGTGCATTTCTGAGCCAGGAAGGAGAATGACAGGGCTCTGTGGCTTCTTTCTCCTTGGCATTATCAAATCACACACCATGTTTTTGTTTGAATGTTGAATGTTCCCCATAGGCTCGGGTATTTGAATATTTAGTCCATACTTAGTGACGTTGTCCACTCTCTTTGTTTGATGTTGAAGACGTGATATCTCTCTTGTCTTCCTGCTCCAGCAGTCTGTTGCTATACCTTCTCTACCATTATTGACTATCCATTTACAATTGTAAGCACAAACTCTTTCTTCCTTAAGTTGCCCTTGGTTGTTGTGATTTATCACAGAAACAGAATAATAACTAACACACATCATCATGGTGTACAATCAGAGAAAAATCATTCTGAATCTGAGCCATTCCATCTCCCCATCAGTAAAAAACCCTATTTTCTGAATGAGCCCACAGTACTGTGGGAAAGATGTAAAAAGCAGAAAGAAACGAAGCAGATTTTACAAAAACCATTCTAAACTTTAATTATGCTAATTAACAATCCCCTTGAAAAATAATACTCAAAAAATCTTCAGATAGTTTTGAATAGTGCATTTCACTGTTTTGAACTGAGCCAAGCAGCAGTTTTCTTAACTCAATTTTTAAGGCAGGTTTTTATTTCTTTAATCAAATCTGTTTTTAAATCTAGATTTAACTAAATTGAATTTGGGTACGACTGATTTCTCTATTTATCAGTTATAGATTTGTTTTGACATATAAGATGATATTATTTGGCAATGTTTTAGTGTACAAAATTCTAAGAAAAGCTTTAATAAATTATCTTAAAAATAGATAAGTCAATGGGTGATCAAAGCACACTTTCCCCATTACACTTTTCTAATTCCTATATGCTCATATCTATAATCTATAAATGTATGTGGCACATGTGAGAAAAATGACTGTAATGGATACAGGCAATGCATCTGGGAGAACACCAGGATGATACGTATGATTTTTACGTACGCAATTTAGAACACAATTCTATTATATCAGTGGAATTACTTATAATCACTTATTATTCTAGTTGCTTTTCTGTTGTTAAGATAAAATATCCTGAAAATGCCATTTATTTGCAATTCCAGGTTACAGCCCATTGTCTTGGGGAAGTCAAGGCAGCTACAATTAGGATTACACCCACAAATGAAGATCAGAGCAAGAACAGAGAGAGAAGAAGTGTATGGACTTATTCTTTCTTTTTGCTTATTCAGCTACCTTTTTATTTTTCTTTTGCACAGTACTCCTCCGTAGAGAATGGTGCTGCCCACAATGGGCTGGGTTTTCTTTCATCAATTAACAGTTATGAAAATCCCCCCAATACATGCCACAGATGAACTTGAGATAATAATTTCTCTTTAAGTTTCTCTTCCCAGAGGACTCTAGGTTGTGCTAAGCTGATAGTTAAAATTAACCAGTGCACTTACTGGTAATGCCATTAGTAGTGTTAGTTTATAAAATAAAAAATAATTTGTTATTTGAGAATAACCTCCATCTTTATTAATAAGGCATGCTTCTTGCTTGTAAGAGCTTTGGCTTTCCAGAGAAATATTTCAGGGCTATATGAATATTCTTCATTTAAACATCTTCTGTTTGGGTACAATCTTAATTAAATTTATTTTCTGCATAAATTATTTTATCAAATGCATAGTTATTGAAACTTTCTCTGTGCTTTGCCTTTTTTAAATCCTGGGGATAAAATTACAGAAATGGAAAGTATCTCTACCTAAATGTTTATATTCTCATAGAGAAAGACACTAATCTAACAAAACAAAATATAGCATGAGAGATTGCAAGAGTTAGGCAGAAAATTAAAACAGGTAAGGATGAAGAGAATAACAGTGTAATCTATCATAATAAAACTCTGTTTACAGAAGGCCTTAATAGTGAAGAGGTATTTGAATAGCCTTAATAGTAGTGGATGTAGGCAGTAAGGGCAACAAGTACTTGGCATGTAAGAATAAATGAACATGTAAGATCTAATACATATTTCCATAGGTTTTTTTTTTTTTTTTTTTTTTTATCTTTGGGGAGGTGAAAAAAGCATTCTGATTGAGGCAATTTAAAAGCAAAGAATTCTCCTTAACCCTGTAATGGCTTCCTCTATCAAGATATCTCTTTCATTGCTCTCCCTCTTCCTTCCTTCCTCAACTTGGCCATCCCATTCTCTCATGTTCTCATTCCCCATTGGCTCCCCATCATCCCCACCCTGTCCCCAGTTTACTAAGGAGATCTTATCTGTTTCCCCTTCCTAGGTTGATCCATGCATCTTTCTTAGGGTTCTCCTTGTTACCTAGCTTCTCTTGGGGACGTGGATTGTAGTCTGGTTATTCTTTGCTTTTCATCTAATATCTACTTATGAGTGAGTCCATCCATGTTTGTCTTTCTGAGTTTAGGTTACCTCACTCAGCATGGTTTTTTCTAGCTCCATCCATTTACCTGCAAATTTCATGATGTCATTTTTTTTTATAGCTGAGTAATACTCCATTGTGTAAATGTACCACATTTTCTTTATCCATTCTTTGGTTGAGGGGCATCTAGGTTGTTCCCAGGTTCTGACTATTATGAATAATGCTGTTATGAACATAGTTGAGCAAGAGTCTTTGTGGTATGACTCAGCATCCTTTGCGTATATGCCTAAGAATGGTATCACCAGTTCTTGAGGTAGATTGCCTCTTAATTTTCTGGGAAACCACCATACTGATTTCCAAAGTGGCTATACAAGTTTGCACTCCCACCAGCAGTGAAGGAGTGTTCCCCTTGCTCCACATCCTCTCCAACATAAACTGTCTTCAGTGTTTTTGATCTTAGCCATTCTGACAGGTATAAGATGGTATCTCAGAGTTATTTTGATTTGCATTTCCCTGGTGACTAAGGATGTTAAGCAATTACTTAAATGTCTTTGGCCATTTGAGATTATTCTTTTGCAAATTCTCTGTTTATATCTGTATCCCAATTTAATTGGATTATTTGGTATTATGATGCCTAGTTTCTTGAGTTCTTTATATATTTTGGAGATCAGCCCTCTGCCAGATATGGGGTTAGTTTTCCTATTCTGCAGGCTGTCGTTTTGTCTTATTTACTGTGTCCTTTGCCTTACAAGAGCTTTTCAATTTCAGGAGGTCCCTTTTATTAATTGTTGCTCTCAGTGTCTGTGTTACTGGTGTTGTATTTAGAAAGCCTGGTGCTAGTGAAATTCCCAGGAATCCACAAGGATAAACCCAGCTAAGACTCTTAGCAATAGTGGAGAGGGTGCCGAACTGCTCTTCTCCTGTAATCAGATTGGTGACTACCCTAATTGTCATCTTAGAACCTCCATGCAGTAACTGTTGGAAGCAGATGCAGAGATACACAGCCAAGCACTGGGCCATCCTCTGCAAGTCCAGTTGAAGAGAGGGAGGAGGGATTACATGAGCAAGGCGGGTCAAGATTGTGATGGGGAAACCCACAGAGACAGCTGGCCTGATTTAGTGGGACCTCAAGGACTCTGGACTGACAGCTGGGAGTTTGCATGGGACCAAACTAGACCCTCTGCATGTGGGTGATAGTTGTGTGACTTGGTCTGTTTGTAGGGCCCTTGGTAGTGGGACCAGGATCTATATCTGGTGGATGAGCTGGTCTTTTGGAGCCCATTTCCTATGGTGAGATGCTTTGCTCAGCCTTAATACAGGGGGGAGGGGCTTGATCCTACCTCAATCTTGATGTGCTAGGCTTCACTGATTCCCCAATGGGAGGCCTTACCCTTTCTGAGGAGTGGATAGGGGATGGGAGAGGAGGAGGTGAGAGGAGCAGGTAGAGAGGAAGGAAGGGGAACTGTGGTTGGTATGCAAAATGAATAAAACATTTAAAATAAAACAAAAACAAACATACTACATAAAAAAAGAAAAATTGAATCTAACTCTGTGGATGAAAATAAAGAGTTTAATGAAGATGTATTGATGATTTTAAAAAAAAAGCAAAGAATTCTTAGCATTGAACCTGGAGTTGGGGTCATGGGGTATGCTCTTTTGACTCTGATTGATTCATTAAGCATCCTTGGACATGCCCTTTTACCTCTCTATGACTTAGTCTCTAACTCTTTAAATTATCTGCATTTGGGTGAAACAGAAGGACTGGGGTTCCATCTTCATTCTCTGGTTAAAGATTGGTTGAAAGTATGTCTTCCATAATTAACTAAAGCTATGTCTACATGGTTGTTTTATCTTTATTGTTTGCTTGTATTGACATGTCCTGACATAGTTATTGTAGCTGCTTTTATAGCATTCCACTGAAATGCTCTTTTCTGGGTTTATAAGTTCTCTCTTTTCCTTTCATCAAAAAACGTTTTGTGAGTACGATGTGTGTGTGTATGTGTGTGTATGTCAGTGTGTGCACACAGTACACTTGTGGAGGAAGGAGACAACAGCCCATGTCTATTCTTACCTGCTGCCCTCCTTGAGACAGTTTTCTTGTTCTTTTTGTTGTTTGAACAATGAACTGTAGCATAGCTAGCCCAGGAGTTTCTGGGAATTCTAGTTTTCACCTCTCAATTCACTATTGGAGAGTTCAGATTATAGGCATCCGCTATTGTCCCTGACTCTATGTGAGTTCTGGGGATTCAAACTCAGTTCTTCATACATGTATTCAGAGGATCTAACATTGCATTATCTCTCTAACCATAACTTTTCTTTTAATTTTCTTAATAATAATAATAGAAACAAAAGCATTTCTGAAACCCATTTTCCTGGCTGGATAAATTTAGACAAATCATGACATCTTATTTCAATCAGGTCCTAGCTTTACCATTCTTCCTGCCTTTTGGGCTGCCATTAGCTCAGGTGACTGGAAACAACACCAGGGAGCAGAGTTACCTTGTGTCAGCTTGAATCTGTGAAAACTTTACACATCTACCTTCCTTGTTCCATGGTTTACAACTTGGTCAATATCTCCAAATTATTCTGCTGGCTCCATATAACTGAGCCGACTGATGCGTTTGTTTTTGGTACACTAACCCATTTTTTTGTGAAGGACATTCAGTGTTTGGAATGAAGTTATGACATGACTGGTGTGAAAAAAAAGCTTCCAGCTCTCACTATCTAGTGCTGCACACTGGGCACGGGAAGGACTTATGGGAGAAGTAGATCATCCTGTGATAGAAATCTTGCTGGAACTAGGGAAATGACAACCCCCTTCCTTTTCTGAACTCTACCATTTCTCTGGGTAGTCTCTACTTGTTTTCATTCAAAGCAATGTTTCAAATCACAGGTGGCTCATTTGTATCCAAACACTTTCCATCATTATCTCCCAGATCATTGTGTATTTTAAGAGTTATTTCAGGCTTGCAAAACAGTCAGGGACTCTGAACATAGAACCATCCAGAACCACTTCATTCATTCGTTTATTTCCTCCATTTTACTTGTTCCTCACAAGAAAATGAAAAAGGAAGTTCTAAGTTCATTTTTCAGTGAGATGATACCTTTCAGTTATCAGTAAATTGCATCTTAAAAGCAAGACTGCTTCTCTGGATGATGGGAACAGAGAGTGAATTATTACACCAATTTAAAATGCTATTACCTGCTCGCATTCCCAATATCTTTCCCCTTAGTAGTACTGTTCTTACATAGGAAGCAAGTTTTTTTTATATATTATTATTACTTCCTTCTATTTTCTTCACCCAGGGAGCCTCATTAGAGAAATAAAGCAAGGGTAGAGATACCTTTGACAGCATGAGACAAATGATGCTTTCCTGAAGCTCTGTATGAGGCAGTTTGCACGAGTCTGTTCAGGCCACTACCTCTGACTCTTGGCATCTGTTTCAGGAGTGACATATGGCTGGGGTTAGGCATGGTCAGCATTTGCAGAAGGGTGCCCATGTGAAGTTGAGATGGTAAGAACGTGACCATGTGAAGATCTGGTATTCGTCTATACCTGCTTCTACAGACCGGTTCTGTAGGATGACTCTAAATAGGTTGTTTCTGACTCCTTTGCACTCCCCTGCAGACACACCCCTGTGGGCAAACACTCTTTACTTATCCTTCCTAGACACCCCTGCGGGCAAACACTCTTTACTTACCCTCCCTAGATACCCCTGCGGGCAAACACTCTTTACTTCCCCTTCCTAGACACTCCTGCGGGCAAACACTCTTTACTTACCCTTCCTAGACACCCCTACAGGTAAATACTCTTTACTTCCCCTTCCTAGACACCCCTACGGGTAAATACTCTTTACTTACCCTTTCTTTTGTTTCCGCTCTTTCTTAATTTGCACAGTGATGATAGCAAGTTAATTTTTTTTTTTTTGACAAGTGCAGTTGAAAATGAAAACAGCTTTTGGTAAAGGACAGACACAAGCTCGCAGATATCTAAGGATCCTCTTTGGTTCTCTTGTGACATTCTCTCTCAAGGTATGTGTTATAATAACACTTACCTACACTATTAAAGGCATAGAAGATGCTTCACTCCCCTTCTATACAGTTAAAACAGGATCATCAGATCTCATTAAAATTATGGGCTGTCCTTTACAATCTTCCTGCCCACAAGTGCACCCTTCTCCATAGAGATCTGGAACTTTGGGATGAGGCAGAGGGAGTCTGGACAAATTTGATCAAATATATTCCATATCTATATGAAATTCTCAAACAATAAATAAAAACTGTTTTTTAGAAAAAATGAAAAAAAAATGAAATAAGACTACTCACTGTCATCATGCCATCCAGAAGACCAGTCTCAGGTCTGGGTGGAGCCTGCAACCTCTCCATGGACCACTTCTCAATGATGGATGACACATGAGGGTTGTCAATATTCAGCAACCGAAAGCCTGTCATATTTACACCACTGTACCTGTAGAGTTCCAGATCTAAAGCAAACAAGTCCTGTGTAGTGTTATAAAAACAAAAGTAGAAATTAATTAACTTCATTGATGTTCTTGATGTAAAAAAAAAAGAAATGATTATGGAAGCAACAAAAAGATGAGAACACAAATGGCAGTGTTACCGCATCCTGTCTGTGAAAGAATGCTAAGTTTGGATAAGTGAAGAAGAGGAGTTTAACTAATAATTTATCTAGTCTTGGACCTGGGATATGATATTTGAAAGTTAAGAATTCTCTTCTTAGGATACAGTCTTTGAAGAGTTAGACGAGATCTTTCAGTCTCCTTGCCTCTATGCTTTTATTTTATACCTGAAGGAAAAAATTCTCAGTGGTGACAGGTCCGCAAAGGAAGCACTGGGCAATGGCAGCCTCAGCCATCCTTGGCACAGCTCCTGCTTCAGGCTATTCTGGGTCATGCTGCTGAGGTGAAATGTGGAATTTACATGGTGAGAAAGAAGACTTCTAGAATGCAAAAGTGGCATCCTGTGGCTCCCTGATGACTACTCTTATTCCATTCAACAAGAGTATAAAGAACATTTGCTGGAAAAGGGCTCAGAATAAGGGCCTTCTCAGAGAATATATTGGACCCTGTGGCTGTGTGCATGTAAAAACTTCCAGGAGGCTCATTTTCTCTTCTACAATGAATCAGAAAACATGCCTAACCCACCCCAGTGTTTTCCAGAACAGACGAAGCTGGATGTAAACCAGAAATTTATGAGTAGGTACATATTTTAAACAGAATGATCATTTCTATTTTTATATAAATTTTAGAGTAAAACCATGCCACTAAAAATATTCCACATTTGAGAAGAAACCAAACTAGCCAAAAATAATTAACAGAAAAAGTCCATGCAGACATTGTCTAGCAATAAAAAGGCATTCTGAAATGGAGTCCGCCATGGTTCAGCCATGGTGAGGATGGCAGTTACTCAAGGCAGTGTCACTAGATTCTGTCACGATTTGTGTTTGCAGAAGATGTGACACACTCTTCTGAAGATGTCTTCTAGTTGCTGTCCATTCCCAAGATATCTTTAGAGTGGACAGTGGAGTTGTAAGATCACAGCTCTGCACTGCTAGCTCCGGACTGTGAAAGCTGTACTGCCTTTTTATATGGGTTTGTTCTTTTATTTTTTTTTTATTCAATTAAGTGTCTGTGTCTCTGTGTGTGGGTATGTGAAACTGCATGAAGGTGCCCGTGGAGTCTAGAAGAGGACATCTGATCACTTGGCAATGGAGTTTTGGCCAGTTGTGAGTCTTCCACCTCCCAATGTGGGTGCCTGGAAACAAATACTCCAGTCTTCTGAAAAAGCAGTATGTGCTCTTAACTACTGAGCCATCTCTCCAGTCCTATACAGCCTTTTTTCAACCATATATATATGTAGTGTGTGTGTGTGAGTGAGTGTGTAAAATTTATATTTTCTTGGCACTAACTTAGTGTTCAGAAAATTTTCCTTAATGCTTATAGTCAAAGTTGGCTAGAATACAAAAGCAATAGGACAGAATTCAGATTAAATTGTAGGGACTCACAGAGTAAATACAAAGAATGAGAGCTAGGAAAGTTACTTCTTCAGCACACTCAATGAGTCGAGGGAAAGTTATTTCATCACAGAAAATTCCAGCAGATGTGTTGAATCTCACATGATCAGTATTTTAAACATATGCAGAGTTTAGCTGTCCTACAACTTGGCATTTCTTTGTAATACAGAATGTGGAAAGTTTACATCTGATTTGCTACATCCCTTGTGAATGCAGAATGAGGAGGTCAGGAGAGTGAGGAGAGGACCAGAATGAAAACTGTACAATGTGTTCTCCTTTCATCGCTTCTATCAAGGACCAGCCTTCCTAGGTTCAAGGAACGAGTCTCTGAAATGGCTCCCAAATAAGCTCTTCTGGGTGTGTGTCAATGAGGCTAAAAGAATGTTCTAAGGCCCAAGGCCACTGGGCCTTGCAGTTCTCTGTTTTTCATGGTTATAGGGAAGGGCATATCTGTGAACAGAAGAAAGCACTTAGCTGACACTGAGGTCACCTTCGACTATTTTGAAACAGGAATTAATGCAATCAGCAGAAACACAGAGGCACAAGATGGCACACGTGTGGGTGTAGGATCCTGCCCTCCACACTGCTCCCTTTCACACCACAAGCTCATGGCATGATGCTCTCTGTACCCTTCATACCCTCATGGATACTGCAAAGACATTTTCTGTGTTCGCTTTATGCTCCTTGTTCCAAATCCTTTAATTCCCATGCTTTTCAGGCTTGGCTTGTCAATTTTATTTGTTAAAACAGTAACTTACTGACCACCCCACGCAGAATCTGGGCAAGTTATACTTTGATAAACCCTTAGAGACTACAAAGAAAATGACTGATTACAAAGATGAGAAAGATTATAAAGAAAACAGACACAAATTTTCTTCTCATGTAAGAAAGTGGAATACATCTTGCAGGTATTGGGGAGACCAGTATATATGTAGGGTCTATTGACTGATTTCTGAAGTCAATTGAGGAGGAGCTATAATTTTGGTATATTAAATGGCTTTAGTAAATATTCTTTAATTCAATAATTCCACAAAAATTTTAACTGTCAGTGATTCTTCTGTACTTCTTAAGCTGTGAGCCATTATTTTCCTTAATGATGTAGAATGTTCAATGTGTACAGTGCCTCCAAAACTTCACTGGTTGAAATTTTCCTAGGTACCCTCCAGGTGACTGACTGTCTTAACTCCAATGTCTTCTGGACACAGGCAGGAATGATACTTTATCACATCAAAGGATTCCAGGTCACACTTTAACACTCTTCCGAATGAATGTAGAAATTATAGATGGTGCTTCTTTATGAATAGCTCCTGTTTAATTGGATTTCATCACCCTTCTGATGGACATGCATTGATGATCTTTTTGTAAAAAGAGACAAAGGTACCCAATACTCATCATCAATGAGTTTAGAGGAATTTTAGGAAAATAAAGAGAATCTCCATGACAATAGCTGCGTTTTGGCCCTGGAGGGGCTGTTTGTGAAATAATGTATGGAATACATTCTTACTGGAAGCACTCACCAGGGTTGTGAAGAAATAGTGATAGTATTCAGTCATCATGCCCATGAACAAAATCTGTAACAGAGACATGAGGGATAGAATCATAAGTAGAATTATAATAAGAAATAGAGCATCAGTAGCCTATCTGCAAACACATGGGAGTACAAAACTTAGAAATCTGCAGACCCAGTAGATTAGAATCCTGAGTCCAATTAGTGGCTGGTGAGGAGGCCATTGACCTCTAACTTATTTTATATCATTATACTCTTGTACTTACATTGAAATAATTGGTCTGGTGATCAAATTTAAAAGTAGTTTCTGGCCAACAAGTTTTATATTTGGAGTTGTGCATGATGACATAGGATTTTTTTTTCTGTTGCTTAAACTTTCAAAAGCAACCCCCTAGCCTATAAATGCAATGTGATTGTGTAGTCTTCATCCTTACCACAATGCTTTCCTCAGATTAGAAGTCATTGTACATTGACATGGCAATGCTAGTATTCAGATGTTTTCAAATGAGGGTTTATAACTGAATGTGCCTCTGAAAACCTACCACATACTTCTTATTTTACCCAACAAACCTGAGTTCACAGATAGATGAGGATCAGACTTAGACCCAGTTCACATTATTTCTTTTTTCAACATTGTTTTGTGTATTTTAGTAGGATTAGAAGGTATGTATTTTTCTAGCTATTTTTAATCAAATTGATTTTATTATATATTTATTTTCCATTATTTTAGTGTACAAAATAGTATAATTATGGCATTGTCATATATACATATAATTGAGCTTTTTGTTCTTCATCTTTCCTTTCCATTTTTGCTTTGCCCAAATTGTCCCTCTTTTTACACCCTCCCCCCCACACACATCAAGATTTCACAGATGAGAGAAAATATGTTTTTTAGAACCAATTCTCAGTTACATCTTTAGGATCTTGGTTTTTCCAGAAATGCTATGAGTTCATATACTGTTGTATTTGTTGAGAGAAGAGGAAGGCAGCTAAGCAACATAGTGTTAGTAGGTAGGTAGTTTATTAAGTAGTGATTCCACTTTTGTGCTCAATGCAGCAGAAAATGTTTCAAATGGCTTTCTACATCTTCGAAGTCAGGATATTATCTTCCTCATTGCAGGGTTTAAAAATCACTACTTGAATACTACTTATTGTTCTTGGTTTGAAATGAATAAAAAATTACCAAGTTACATTTCTGAAGCATTTTTCCTGGCACCTCTTGAAATTTCGGAATGCAAATCATAACCTCTTTGGAAGTTTTTAAGTCAGGGTTCCTTGAGCCCTCTCAAAGTGCCATTCTGGATAAGAGTATCTAAGGTGGTAGAGCATCACTGATCTGTGGGAAACATGTATCTTGGCAGAGAAGAACAAAGACGTTCAGAACACAGACTAAAGAGATGGATTTTAAAAGTATGGGTAAAGACGACATAAGTTGTCAGAGGTTCTGCTTAAATATTCGAGCTGGCATGACTTTACATGAAAAGGGATAAGGAATGAAGAGCATTTAAAGACAGCAGGAACAAAGTGTGGACATGCAGGAGACACTTCTGCTAACATGAGATGCAGAGGCTGTTTAGTGAAACTGGAATGTCTGAAAGTGAGATGAATGATGGAGAACTCTTGCTGTGATTCATGAGCTAATGGGATCTGAGTTGCTCCTCTGGTGCTAACAAGATCAGGCACACAGAGGGGTTTTTTGAAGGTGGACTTGCTTTAGGGCCATCAATACCATTTAGAACCATGCATGGTGAGGTCTTGTTAGCTGGTTTCTTCTATCATTCGAGCATAAAGAACTGGCCAGTTGTTCATTTTGGTTATTAGATTGTGTAAAGGGAACAGTGTAAAATTTATGTTAAGCTATGAATCTAGACACCAAGTTTAAAATACTATTTCTGGAGTTGAAACTGAAATACAAATCCACCTGAGTTTATAGCTTTCATTTTGACAAAATTTTCCTTTTGAGCCTAGTAGACGGTTTTGTTGCCCTGTTGTGAACATGAACACTTTTTAGAAAGAAAAACAATCTTTTAAGCCATTATTTTATTATTGTGTTTTTAATAATTCCTGGAGGCAAATATTCATTTGTTATGTGTTATTCAGTATTAGAATGGGATGTGGCAATTGAGTGAGTAGCAGCTAGTGGGCCCGCTTTTATTGCAGAAGGAACCTTTGGATCCTCCAGGTGTACTTTGCATTTGTTGTTCCACAAACTTCTCTGCTCTCTTCTCTAGCTAGGTGTTTGGACCAGTGTCTCTCTGACTTTGTCTCGATTTTCCTAGAAACTATTAAACAAATGCAGTGCCATTGATCATAACCCTATCAACTTTGTGGCCATTCAAGAGCCAGAAGAAAGAAAACCTTCAAGATTTTTTAAAAAAAGGAGAAAGCTCCAAGAATAGTATGTTTTAACAGCTGTCTTTCATAGTAGCCTGTAGACTGATTGGAATGCAAAGGGCTGTCTTCTGAGATCATGCTTTATAAGCATCACTTTATGACTTTTTCTTTGGATGTTATCATTTCAACTAAAATCAGGAAGGGATTAAGAAAAATGTCACATCATGATGAATGTCAGTTTTAAAAACAAAAATGTAAAATCATGACATGGAGAGCTTTCCAATAATTTGTTTTTGTTTTTGTTTTGTTTTGTTTTTCGAGATAGGATTTCTCTGTGTAGTTTTGGTGCCTGTCCTGGATCTCGCTCTGTAGACAAGGCTGGCCTTGAACTCACAAAGATCTGCCTGGCTCTGCCTCCCAAGTCTGGGATTAAAGGTGTGCAACACCACAGCCCAGCTCTAATAATTTTTTGCAGAACTGGCTTTTTCCTATGACTGCTTTCTCTGAATTTCTATGCCATGTGTATCTGCTGAATTGATAAGTGGTGCTCAGTTTATGAAGTTAGTATTGCCAGGACATAGTCTTGTTTGAATTTAAACCAGTCTGCACACCTCACCAAGTTAACATTGCTAAGCACAGGTTCTGCTTCTGTTTAAATCATTACACCTCAAACAATGCTATATAACAGATGTGGGATCAACTGTGTCATATTCAGTTACACTCTTTATTCTATTTAATTGCTTACACTAATATGGTCTTCTAATAGTACTAGTTTCCAAACAATTATTATCAAGTAAGCTGTGATATTGTATCATTAGCGTAGAGAAAAATAGTTTTTAATCAGTGAGGTGAGGGTACACAAGGATGAACTCCCAGCTTTGAGGAGGCTCAGGCAATAGGTTTGCAACTTCAAATCCAGCCTGAGCTACACAGGGCAGAAGATGGAGTAGGGGGAGGATGAGATCCCTAGTTCGGAAGTCATTAATTCTGTTTGTTAAATTTCTGGTCCAATGCGCACATGGCAGGATGGTAAGTCCTTGTGCTTACATGATGCCATGTACTGGCTCTAGCCAACAAGATGGGGAAGATAAGGACATTTGCCACCTTGCTAACTCTAGCATATTAGTTGCTTGGTTATCAGCATGTAGAGAAGCTATTCTTTTTCGGGATAAGCACCTTTTTTTCTCTTTTCATAAATACCAGGAGTCATGTAAGTGATCCTGTTAACAAGCTTGTTTTGATTTTTAGAAAGGTTAAGGCCAAAATAATGAGCTCTCCAGTTAGCAACACAGGTATATAGCCTAGTGTGGACAAATATCATCCAGGTCTGTCTAGTTTTTTTTTTTTTTTTAAACCAACTCACCCCTTCCAATTCCCCACTACTTTTAATAGACATTATCATTCTGTTTCAAATGTCTTTTTCTAGGCTGCTCTAATTCTTTATAGAATAATGATACTATAAGTAAATAATCTTCATTGGGTATCCAGAAATAAGCTGGATATCCTATTTCCCCCTAAGGAATGGTGGAATGTTCCAATCTAATGTAGCTGAACTGGGTTAGTGTAACAGGACGTCTTTGACCAACTCTAGCCTCCAGCAATTCCATTAATGACTCTTGATAGTAAGTCATACTTTGTATTACTTGAGGATCAATTTTAAGAACTCAAAAGAGATTAATAACAAAAAGGGCAAGATCTGCATCCTTAGGATGTACATTCTGTCTTCATAACAGAATCCAAAAGGAGGAAGGATGGTGTGAGTCTCTTTAATGCTTTCTCTGCATTGTGGTACTGAGCTAGGAAAGGCTACATGGCTACTTTTTTGTTTCAATTTTTACCTTTTTTTTTATTTGTATCTAGAATTGATCTGCATATAGCAGAACAAAAACTCAATGCCATTTGGCTCCTGAAAGGACATTTCTAATGGTTCCACTAATATCAATATTTTTTAGGACACAGCTACAACTCATTAACAATGGCGAGATCACACTGGTCCAGCTGCCTTGTGAGGTTTTCAAAACTATTAGGAAATTTGTACATATTCGCATTGGTCTAGCTCTGTTATCTTTACACGAGCTTTTAGATTTTGATGGATGGCTATGAAGTACACTGAACAGCACAACGTTTATAAGATCAAGTATTTTCTAAGGTCTAATTGACATTTAGATGACTAGGATCTAGTTTATAGGGTATAAGGTTTGTGGTGGCTGCAGAGTCATCTTGTGAGATAGATGGAGCCAAGCATTCCAACAGCATCTCTTTAGTTTCTGAAGAATTCTGGACCTTCACTCTGTTCTCCAAAAGCAGTACAGTACCATGCTACAGAGACAGCAACAGCAAATATCCTCCATGAATTCCCAACATCCATCATTAAGGGAAAGCCATATATAAAAAATAATGGTCGTTATGTAGTAGCTATAGTTGCAAAACCTTAAAATAGAGGCTGGAGTTCTCCTGGGCTATTTTGAGGGGTTTTGTAATATTTATATGGCTTTTTATTACTGCTTCTTCCCTTGAAAATATATGCCCTGGAAGTTTATATTGACTAAACCAAAGTATATTGCTATGTTTATGGTTTTCTCAATAGAAGGATGAAGTCCCAGCCACCAGATATGGCTTCTAGTCAATAATTTCAAGTGAATAACTTCCCAGTGTGTAACACGCACTGAAGCTGAAGTAAGAACTTTTCCTCCAGACAGGAGTAAGCTCTTTCTCCATAAAAATCTTGAGAAACAGTGAAATGGAATCACGTAGCAGAGCAACAATTTTAAGATATAAATTTGAGCTCCAGGGTGCATCTTTTTTCTTCTCTGTGACACTGTCACATCCATGCTTTCTTTTGAATGGGATAGTTCTTAGTCTACATGGGTTGTACTGACTGTCATCAGTATAAGTGACTATAAGCTAATCTTTTGATACATTCTCATTGTCAGTGTTTTCTGCCACATTAAATCAACTTACATTCCTAAAGGACAGTTCATTTGTAGAGAGAATAACAGAATCCCAGAGCCCCTGAGATTCAGGAAAATTCCATTTTCTTCTGAAGTAGACTGAAGTTCCCTGTAGGTGTCCACATTCTGACTTGAGCACACATTCACATGCCTACATGGCAAAAGAGACTGTAAATGCTATAGGATCTGGGTTTGAAGATGAGGCAGTTACCCTGGATTATCTGTGTGGACACAAGGTAACCTTATTGGGGGGGGTGGGAACAAGAGGACTACAGGCTGAAAGTGACATTCAGAAGCAAAAGTTAAGAGATGATGTGATGTGAGGCCACAGAGTGACAGATGAGGATAACCCTAGGAGATGAAACCACAAGGAGCAACATTTTTCTGTCTCAGCTTCTAGGACGAAAGTAGTCTGCCTCCACCTTCAGTCAAGTCTGAACCTCCAGAATGGCCATGAGACTTCTATTGTTTCAAAGCATTGTGTATGGAACAGTAACAATAGAAAGCAAATGCACTTCCTCTCATCTTTCCTTGATGACAATGCACGAAGACTCAGAGCTTTTAGTATATGAGCATCAGCTATGCTCTTCAAGAAGAAAAATACATTTTCTATTTGAAGTTGATATATTTCTATACTTTTAATCACTTCCCTTTACATGTAAATGCTAACAGTGTGTAAGTACTCACTTCCACCTTTTTTTTGTTGCTTCCATTTGACAACAGCATTATACTTTAACAAAGTCAACACGGTTTCTTTCTGCTTTCAAGATAAATCAAAGAGAAGGAACGGACATTCCACAAAGCACTCACTGCACTATTTGGTAGTGTCTCCAGGTCTTGATGCTTCCATAAGATTCTGTCCCCAGAGCTGTGTTCAGAGGAGAGGGGGAGCAGACACTAATGGATTTTAATAAATGGAGTGGAAACAGGTGACTTTCTGTTGGCTTTAGAAAGTGATTCTACTAATAGAGCTAGACTGTTTCATCTGGGTGCTCAACAGATGAGATTGTTCTGTTTCAAGGGTACAGCTGGCTGAGAACAGAACAGGGAGAAAAGATTATGGTGGAATGAAACAGGCAATCTCGCAAAGAGGAGGGACTGGAGCTTTGGGAAGATGCCATGAACCTAAAAAATAACATTCAGAAATGCTCAGAAGAACCCAGTGGAACAGTCATCTTCTAGAAAGGATACAGTGGAAGAAAATTAGTGAGCATAATCTGGATGGAAAAGTGGACCTGATACGTGGCACACAATCTCTTCCTGATAAGCACTTTCCATAAAGGTGGTAATAAAAACTACACTTCAAATTTTTCTGAAGATAACCTTTCAAAGGTGAGATAGAGCACAGACATTCAGGGGTGATCTCTAAAATGTACATAGCCTAGCAATGTGCTCAGTAGCCTGGAACATTCAGAAGCACCAAGGGACTTTAAAAACTACCAGTGGTGCTAGAGTAAAGGTTAGCAACTTAACTATCATTTATGCCTGCCGAGAGAGGGAAAATCCATTTTCTCCGATAGAGTGACACTGGGTCTATCAACCACTCCAGGGCAGGCCTCATGTTCAGGAGAAGCTGACCACCATATAATGGAGGCGAGTGTGTGTGTGTGTGTGTGTGTGTGTGTGTGTGTGTGTGTGTGTGTGTGTGCTTTTATTTGGTTACAGTTTGGTGGGTTTTGTTGTTTTAGTTTTTGTTTTGGTTCTTTTTTTGGGTTGTGTTTTGTTTTCTTGGATTTGGGGAGGTTATTTTTTTAAGAAAGAACTTAAAGATGGGTTGGTAGGGAGGGTGAAGTGATCGGGAAAGACTTGAGGAAGGAGAAGAATATGATCAAAATACATTTAAATTTAAAATTGTTTTAAATAATAAAAAATAATAAAGTACTATTTGTGAAGTGGCATTTTTAAATATTCTCATAGGTCAGCTCCAGGATGGATTGTAGGCATGAATAATCAGTATATTCTCCAGGTGATATGTGTTCTAATGCTGAGACCACTGATGTATATTAGCCAACCTTGTATTTCTAAGATACAGCACTTAAGATCATCGCTCCCATTTGGTAAATGTTATAACATGTCCATGCATACATAGAGAAAGTAAATTTGAGAATGCAGATACAGTTATACTTAAGTCCAGGTATGGTTGCAGTTCTGGGCTCTCAGCACTTTATTAGTTCATTTATTGATCATAGGAAGCATAGAAGAAACAGTATTCTGAGAACTACATGGATGTTCGGTCAGAGCAAAGTGAGACTCACAGTGGCTGGAGTTTAGCCTTAATTACTGTACCTATCAAGCTCAGGAGCTCCACAAGCTGACCATTGACATTTGAGGAGGCCTGAACTCTGCTGTAAAATCTTCTTCTTTGGACTTTGGTGGAGATTCAGGTACTAGAAAGGGGTTGTTTGCTTTTTGTAGGTATTCAGATAGATATTGACTTTGAGATAAAACAGCTTTTTTAGATGTTGGAATTATTAATTCCAGCCTTCTTATGCATGGTTTTGGACACCTTTTGGACACACTTCTTTGAGAAGCTATTTAATCTCCTTAGTGAATTCATCTTTCATTAAGAAGGATAGTTATGGTCATTTAGGTCAGTGGCAGAGCATTTGCTTAGCAAATGTGAACATGGTTTCCATGACCCACTGACCTACCACAATAAATAAACAAATATTCTTTGTAAAAACTTATAGTTTACTTTTCTCTTTTTGAAATAAAATTATGAATTGATTAATATAGACATTTCTGAGTGCTAGATACTGCCATATAGTAGACCAAGGTGTACAGGGTTGTGTGTGGTGCATGAAGTCATATGTCTTTATTGAAGTGCTGACTCAGGTAGAAGGCAGAACTTGGGGTTTCAAACATGGGAGGATAAAGTCAGACATTTTACTTAATGAACAATGTTTTGAGACTACATGTAGGTGGGAGGAAAAGAAGGATTTGTTCTAGAGATGTCAGTTTGTGGTGATATTTTATTTGTGCTGAAATGTGATTTTATTTGTATGTTAATAAATAAAGTTGCCTGGGGGTCAGAACTAATAACAAACCATTTAGCAGAAATCTGGCAGTGGTAGCACACGCCCTTAATCCCGATCACATGACAAGCAGATCTCTGTGTGTTCAAGGATACAGCCAGCATGGAGACACACACCTTTAATCTCAATATCAACCATAGAGACCTGGAGGTCTGTATAGACAGACAGTGATGAGGAGGCCATGTGGTTGGGTTTACAGCCAATGAGAAGGCAGAAGAGAAAGTCAATAAAAAGACAGACACACAGGAAGTAGGTCTCTTTCTCAGGGGAAGGATGGCAGTGGCAGTGGGTGGTAAGAAGGCGGTCTTGGTCTCAGCTCTTAGCTATTGCTCTCTGACCTCTGAGGCTTTTAACTCTGCATTTAGCTCTGTGTTTCTTATTTAGTAAAACCTTTCAGAATTATATCTACATCAGTTCAGAACAAAGATGGCAAGAGGACTGGAGAAAAGTGGATTGAATCTGAGATATATTCAGAGAGTTGGGTCTCCCATATTTGGCAACTGGTGACTATGAAAAGTAAATGGAGGCAAGTGAGTTTTCAGCTGTCTGGTTTCCATTATTAGATGTTTTGTGGTCATCAAGAGAGGAGTTAGGAAGACAAAATGGTTGGGCAGAGGAAGGGTGAAGAAGCTGAAAGGTGTTCAGTGGTGATTTAATAATGCCCAGCATGGTCATAGGATATAGGATATGAAGACCTGGTTTGATATTTTTCAGATATGAAGACTGGTTTGCCCTTCATGTTGAACTTCATTATATATGAAGACTTGGTTTAGCTTTCATTAGATAAGAAGATCTGGCTTGACCTTCATTAGATATGAAGACCTGGTTTTCCTTCAATCAGATATGAAGGTTTTGTTGCCTCTTCACTACATTTAAAGTGTTGGTTCAACTTTCTCAGATACAAAGACATGATTTGACCTTCATTTTGAGCTACATTATATATGAAGACTTGACTCAGCCTTCATCAGGTAGAAGACTTGACCCTTATAAGATGTGAGGATTTGGTTCTGTCTTCATAGGATTTGAAGACTTGGTCCAAGCTTCATCAGATGTGAAGATCTGGTTTGTCACACCAAGGAACAGTCTTAGAATCACTGTCATCATATAATGTAAAAGGTGATGCAAACACCAAAAGTCAGAATCAAAAAGCATCGAGTCATTCTTTGTATGGATGATGACAATCTACAACAGGTAGAATGTCTTATGTATCAATGCTGACTCTTGTATGCACTGTCAGATTTAGTGTTTTTAAGCATGATGTGAAGCATGTGAAATTGTCTCTCGCATATAAAGGCAGAAAATAACAAATCTTCTGGTCCTCTGCTAATTGGTGACCTTATTTATTAGGCTGGGATTTTTAAATGTATCTTATTTCTCTTTTATCACACTATACTGTTGGGCACAGAGAAAATATTCCAAAAGTATTAGCTGATAAGAAATAGTCACATCACAGTAGCCCAGATGACAGAGTTCGATGAACAGCTGTGGGAAGTTCTAAGCAAGGACCCTTTTGGTAAGATTTTCATTTGTGGAGTATTGAAGAAGCAGATGTATTTTGCACAGCAACATGTTTTTCCCCTTGTTTAGCCTGGGTGTTCATTTGAAAATTGGGTATATGTTATGTATCCTTTTCTATACAGAAAAGGGCACATTCCAGATTGCATGTCTCCACAATTCTAAAGAAGATTGAAGTTCACTGTTCCTACTCAAGTATTAGGATGTGGCCCAATATACACAACTATAATTCTTGGCATTTTTTTTCTAAAATAGATCTACCTTGAACACCAGGATACATTTTTATCTTCTATTAAAGCCAAATTTCAATGGTACTGGAATGAAGCATCGGCACATTTCTGAGGAGTATATATCTATAGCATTTTTATTGCTTCCTATTTCAAGTTGAAACATATTTCAGTATTCTTCCAAATATACTTTTTGGAGGATTTGAAGACTCTTGAAGTGGGAATCCTGAACAATATGAACGCGGTTGATTGGAGCACATTTTCGGTAAATTGTTGGCTATTCATAAAGGCCAATTAATTGTTGTATGATTTAGATAGCACATTCATATCTGTGAACTGCTCCTTATAACTAAAACTAACTATATGCTCAGGGGCTGTAAATACACTTTAATATCAGCCTGAGAGAAACATAATTACAATGAGAACATACTGCCAAAATAATTGTATAATATACTACAAATTATCATCCAGTTAGTGTAAATTGAGATACATCATGATTATGTCGTCAGGATTTATCCACAGTAATGAACTTATCAATTAGCTGGCTCAAAGACCATCAAAGGACTTGAGGAACTTAAAAGATAATGTATTGCTTAATTAATTCCCCATTTCTTAGACAGCCTGCTAAGTATAAGGCAGCACACAAACTCTTTATATCTCAAAACTGGTGAGCGAATACTTGAGCATGGGAAAATGTGTAAGTTCTAAGCTGAAAACATGCATAATCAGCTTGGAATCCAATAATCCTGTTTGTAGGTGAGGTGGTGAAGCTGGGGAGGAGCCAGACTTTCTCCCTGGGGTGTATATAAAAGACTATTAACAACTCAGGCAATGAGGGCATTAGGCCTTGGCCTGAAGTTCGAGCTCTGCCATAACTTCATGCATAGAAGTTATTTATTAATTTATTTTGGAGAAAGAGCCAAACATTTCCAACTAGGCCACCAAGTTTCTACTCATTGTCCTTACTGTTTCTACTTACAGTCCCTTACTAGTTTATAAAGTGAGTTCAGGGTTTCAGACCAGTTTGTAGGCATTGGATGGATATGTTTTCGTGACCTTGTTTTCAGGGTTTCCCTTTGCCCTCAGAGGGTAGGCAGAGGTTTACTGCTGTGTTGCTATTGTTTGTACAGTCCCATCTCTAACACCATTAATTTTCAAAACTGCTAAAATACAGATTGACTTTTTCTATTGTCTCTACCACATTCTATCCTTGGCTATGGGGCTATAGGCATAGGCCTATACATATGGACTTTCTATAATGACAGAAACAGTTGAGTTATCTGAGAATCACATGAGAGTACTTTTTGAAAGAAGTAGAGACTAACACAACATGTACTCTGGATTTGATAACTGTAATAATCAAGTGGTGTCTAGAATGTAACAGAAACAAGCTAAATCCTTAGTTTGTTTAAATCCTTAGATAAGTTCAAACCCCGCCCTGATACCTACTGGCTGTGTGATGGTAGCCAAGTTGCATAATCTCTCTGAGAATCATTTTCTTGTGCAGAGCTTTTTTCCTTTTTTTTTTTTTGAGAATGTTATAACAATGAAATGAATGCTACACCATTTATGTTCCATACAGTGCCTTGCATATAACAGGTGTTAAACAATAGTAGTCCTTAAGGTATCTGGTCAACCCTGCATGTCTGTTATTAGAAAAGACAGACTAAGATGCCAGTTAGAAGGCACAGATTTGCACCTCTCTGCTGTGGGATGGTCTGTATGTCAAATTGCTCTGACTGGTCAATAAATAAAACACTGATTGGCCAGTGGCCAGGCAGGATGTAGGTGGGACAAGGAGAGAGGAGAATTCTGGGAAGCAGAAGGCTGAGGCAGAGAGACACTGCAAGCCGCTGCCATGACCAGCAGCATGTGAAGACACCGGTAAGCCATCAGCCATGTGGCAAGGTATAGGTTTATGGAAATGGATTAATTTAAGCTATAAGAACAGTTAGCAAGAAACCTGTCACGGCCATACAGTTTGTATGCAATATAAGTCTCTGTGTTTACTTGGTTGGGTCTGAGCGGCTGTGGGACTGGCTGGTGACAAAGATTTGTCCTGACTGTGGGCAAGGCAGGAAAACTCTAACTACACCTCTCAGCACTGTGTGGATGTGCTTAGTGAAGTTTAGAGTTCTGAGAGACAAAGAGTGACGGTATGAACCTTGTCTAATCACCTCTGTTTGCCCTCATCACAGCCTGTGGGCGCAACACATACAAGACAAAAATCAATGCAGAGAATTATTTGATTAACCAACATTGCCATCATATTTCTTAGCAGAGAAGCTAAGCGTTTAAAACATACACTTTCTTCGTGACCTTGCTTTTATGCTAATTGAATATGAACAGAAAGAAAGGGGGAAATGAAAGAGTATACACATGTCGATAGGAAAAAATGCAATATAACTTTATAAAACACTTCCATTCTGAATGCTTTATGGCTCATTTCTCAATTACTGCTTTCTCTGCTGCCACAAGTGTTGTGGAGAAGAGATTACTCTCCTGAAACAGGTACTCATGCAAATGATAAGAGTAGGTTTCCTAAGTTGGACGCAGAGGCACAAGAGCACCCCAGACAGTTTTCCAGCTCAGGAAGTTGGCTGAGCCCTATTGGGAAGCATTAAAGCAACTCCACATAGTTAAAAGGGAGGTTTATTTTGTGGGGTAACTTACAGGTAAAAGGATAGGTTTCAGGGTCCGGGAGAGGTGAAGTGCAGTCCAGTGGTGTTCTCTGGAGAACTCTGCTTGGTCTATATCCAGCATCCAGGATCCAGGAACCAAGAGAGCAGGCACACCTGGATCTTGCGTTTTAAGGGCTCCTGTCTCAGCCCCACCTCATAGGCTTGACAGTTACTGGAAGCCTCAATGAGGATAGTACTTCCAGGTCAAAGCTGGAACAGCTACCCACTACAGAGCCCCACTGCAGCTTTCCTGTGGGATGGAGCCCCTCATAGAGGCTTCCTTCCCATCTATAAGCCATCAGCATAGAGGGCACTCTGCTGGAAAGGGGTTCCTTCGGTCACTTACATTATAAAAGGTAAAAGTGAGTTTGACCCTGGTCAAAGTGCCAAACTGATTTTCCTGCAGGGGAGTCACAGGTTCGCAGGCATTTTTATTTCTTACTACTGTAAGATCGCAGAACAGAATGAAGCTTGACTTTTGAAGAAACTGAAGCCACAAGGAATGACTGGGCCAAATGAATTATACCATTCTTGGCGTACAATGTACCTCCCCCTCCCCCTCCCCCTGCAACTCCCATTCCAATGCCAAAGGTTCAACTTAGAGTCCCATGCATGCTAGCTAAGCACTCTGCCAGTGAGCCATCCCCCTAACAGGAGTGCCATACTGTAGGTGGGTAGAAGGGAGGTTACTTTGGAGATCACTTATTGAAAGACTCTAATATAGTTCCTGATTTTTCGTTTCTTTATTCAGTCATTGCACAATGCACTCATTATGTGACATAACATAGGAGGTTCTGGGGGTTTAAATAAAAAGAGAGAAAATTTAATCAAGGTCACTGTGTATTCAGGCCTCATACCCTCTCCCTTGGGTGTGGCTATCACTGGAGGCTAAGTTCTTGTAAGAAGTCTAGAAAGAGGCAGATTCAGGTCTTGCCGGACTTAGTGTTCAATATTAAAAGCATACTCAGTTCCTAGAAGATAAAAGTATGATCTCTGAGCATCAGTTTTCAACTAGAATAGAAGAATGCTACTAATCCTGTTGGGGTGATGGGGCCTTAAATGAGATGGCTGCTTAAAACCCAGTCTGGAGTAAGGTTCAGGTTGAGAGTTCCACACATAATGTCTCCCTACCCTTCTCTTTATCATAGAAACTCATTTCTTGTCAGGCATTTCCTCAAAGAATAACTCTATGAGAAAAGGTGTGTGTGTGTGTGTGTGTGTGTGTGTGTGTGTGTGTGTGTGTGTGTGTGTGTGTGTGTGTGTGATTGGAGAGGAGTAGGACTTGGGACATTAGAGTAAGGAAGGGACACAGTAGATAGGAGAAGAAGCCAGTATGCGCTCATGCATCAGGATGCTTGCTGGAAAGTGACACATGAACAAGGTCGGGGTGGAGGTTTTGACTTGTGACCTGTCAGCTGTTGGGGGGGACGACTGTGAGTACAGAAATTGGCAAAGACAGTATGTTCATGAGAAGGCTGCACTCTTCTCTAGTCTAATCAAGTCTTGACATTTGAATTTCAAACTAATTTGGGGGAAATAACTTTTCAGATTCTCATCATATAGTACTTGTTCGATATGAATAGGAATAATCACTTTGCCAAGTGATTAGCATGCTCAATAATAACTATAGACTTTCCTCCATTTTTTTTTCAACTTTCAGATAAATGTCAAATACCTTCCTTAAGGTGCATTTAATTCCCTTTTTTTCCCTTCAGAAGCATTAACAAGTGAGAAAATGAGATGAAGGTGCAGGGGAGAGCAAGGCAATGAGGGAAACAGCAAGGGGATGCCAGACTGACCAGGGAGAGTGTTCTCACCAGTCATTTTCACACACAACAAAGGAAAGTTATTAACACCAACCTCATAGGAAGAATAGGAGCAAGTGGATGTCTTTTTTCCTAGAGATTTTTGGCAGCCTGCTTCTGATAGTCTATTGCAAAAGAGGGTCGGTCCTTCATGGTAACGTGATTTCATAGCCTTTGACATCTGGCTGCCTGCAGAGACTCTTTGGCAACCTGGCTCCAACCGAAGTCCAGTTGAATGGGCCTCTTTGCCTAGCAGAGCTCCAGTGTCTTCTATTCCTAAGTAAGCATGCCACACTTACCTCAGAATACATGCCATGGGAATGTAAGAAGCCAGGCACCATAATTATCATCTATTGGGCCCTCCATCAAGGACATGAGCCTCCTTCATTTTTTTTTTTTCATTTAGTGAATTGTAACCAGAATTAGCCTTAGATGCCTGAGAGAACTCCTTAGGCAGCTATAGGCAAGGAACCTGTCTTGCGTATTATAGGTCGATGCCCAAAGCTAATGGAGTCACTTAAAGAGAATCACACAGAGTGCTTGAGTATTATTTTAACCAGAATAGCAAACTCTGAGTATTCCACACAATAGGCTCTAGTTGTCTAGTAAATCCCTACAAGGCCAGCTTAGATCCTTTGCTGCCAATTCAAAAGGAATAACTGCATTTGCATACATAATACAATGGAACCTTTCTGACAGGTTCTTTCCTCAAAGGTACTTGCAAGTCATTAGCAAAATTGATATTAAACTTGCTACCCCTCAGGCTCAGAGGTCATTGTCAAAGAGGAAACAAAAGGTTTGTGGAACCAGAAGGAGCAAAATTCTTCAGTTAATCAGTATTTTTCAGACATGACAGTGTATAAACTAATCATGGCTGAGGCTACATGCAAAAAACTACACAAGATCAAGCTAGCCCAAAATCACAGCATGGATGGGGAGAATCAAATGAAGTTGCATCCCTAGCTATTGGTGACTGGTGGCCTCTGGGAAAGGAAGATCCAGTTTTCTTCATGAATGTGTGCTCTGAGAGGTTACCCATGCTCTGGGAGATGATCCCATACCCATGCTTATACAGGCAGTATGAAGTTGACACAGTGGATCTAAGAGAAAAGTCTGGCTGTGGGTCTCTGCATCTTCTGCTGAATGAAGCCTCTCTGATGATGATAATGCTATGCTCTGGTCTATGAGTGTAGCAGAGTATCATTAGGAATCATTTATTCGACTCCCCCTGCCCAATGTGTTTGGTTTTATCCTAGGTCTCTGGGCTATCCAGCCTCTGGCTCTTGGCTCTCCAGGCAGTGTCAGGAATGGGAGCTTCCTCTCTATGGCATGAGTCCCAAGCTGAATCAGTCATTGGTTGGTCACTCCCACAATTCTGTGACTTCTTTACCCCAGTACTTCTTGCAGGCAAGACAAATTGTAGGTTGAAGATTTTATAGCTGGGTTGGTGTCTTGGACTCTCTACTGGAAGCCATGTCTGGTTACAGAAGATGGCTGGTGCAGGCTCTGTATTCCCCTCAGTAGGAGTCTTAACTAGCATCACCCTCGTAGATTCCCAGGAATTTCCATTACACTAGATTTCTACCTCACCCCTGAAATGTGGGGAATCCGGTGAAAGAGGGGGAGGAAGATAGTAGGAGCCAGAGAGGCCAAGGATACCACAAGAAAACTTACAGAATCAATCAACTATGGCTCATAGAGGCTCACAGAAACTGAAGCAACAAACATGGACCCCACCCTGTGGGGGTTTGAGCTAGATTTTCTGCATATACCTTATGGTTGTGTAGCTTGGTGTTCTTGTGGGACTCCCAACAATGGGCATGGGGGGTGTCTCTGACTCTTTTGCCTGCATTTGGGACCCCTGTCCTCCTACTGGATTGCCTCATCCAGCCTTAATATGTATCATATCTTATTGTATCTTGTTAGGCCATGGTTGGTGGACATCTCTGGGAGCTCTGCCCTTTTCTGAAGGAAAATGGGGGAGGGGTGGATCTGGGGGAGAGGGAAGATGGGTGGGGGAGGGACTGGGAGGACAAGAGGGAGGGGAAACTGTGGTCAGGATTTAATATATGAGAGAAGAATAAATTTAAAAAAAAAATAAACAGTAGCTGAGTAACTTCTTCTAACTTCCACCAAAGTTTACTGACAATCTTACTACTAAAGTGATCGGAAAAAGGAAGCCCGGTTTGGAATCCTAAGATGGAGGCGAAAGAACAGTGTTTGCATCAATGGCCAGAGCAAAGGAGAGCCAATCCTGTTTCCCACCCCCATCCCCAGACCTCCATCATACCAGACGTTTTTCTGGAGTGCTTTCCTTACAGGTTTGGCTTTTATTTTAACTGTTTCTTGAGAGTTGTAATCTATAGCCCACTAGAAACATTGCTTCTAAGAAAGGAATTTATGCTTACATTTCTCAATATAGAAGGGAAAGCTCCATAGCCAGGACTCACAATAGTCTTCTCTTGTTTATCCAAGGCCTGTCTTTTGGGAAAGATGTAGCTACCAGTGTGAGTCAGATTGAATGCCATGTACATCTCATTAGAAAATAATTCTCTTGAATGTAAAAACAAGTTTCCACTCTCTGCTGTCAGGGGCTCCTGGGAAGGCTTGCTTCTTTGCATTTTGAGAGTTGCACATAAAATCTGAGTGATTTTTTTTCTGGTTCTGATCTATACACCTCATTGTGTACTTTAATCAGCCATGTTAAGTTGTGTAAATGAAGCCTTAAGGCAATTCTTTTTCTTTTTTTCTTTTTTTTTTTTTTTTTTTTTTTGGTTTTTTCGAGACAGGGTTTCTCTGTGTAGCTTTGCGCCTTTCCTGGAGCTCACTTGGTAGCCCAGGCTGGCCTCGAACTCACAAAGATCCGCCTGCCTCTGCCTCCCGAGTGCTGGGATTAAAGGCGTGCGCCACCACGCCCGGCCTGCCTTAAGGCAATTCTAAGTCGAACCTTTTAGTACAGTCATTCAGTGGATAAGACAGACAAATAAATGGTTGGCCTTCCTGAGTACGTACTTCTGGTCCAATCACAGCTCTAATTTTAACTCAGCAGATGTGGAAATGCTCCTCAAGTATTGCCATAGAACTGTGGAGCCCCAGGATACATGACTGTACCAGAAGACAGCATCCCAGTGGTTCAAGCGCCACAGTGCTCATTTATTGGGAGGTGCTGGTGCACTTAGGACACTGCTACCCATTAGCAACCTCTGGTGTTTTTAACTGTGGTGCACAACATATAGTGCACATTATTTTAAAATATTGATAAGAACCTTGGCTTATGTGACATATCTACTTAAGCATAAAGGCTACATGTCCCCCCCCCCCCCCCCCCCCCCCCGCCCTCCCGATTTCCTCCAGATTTAATTATTTGATAATTTTTTATTACTGATTGTATTTGAAACATCTGACTAGTATTTCAAGATGCACCTATGTACTTTTCTAGATGTAGTTCTGGCCCACATCTACACTCTTGAGTATAGCACTCTAGTATCCAAAGTAAGGCAACCCCAAATGTGTGCAGCTGTTGCCGCAAGTCCCTGGAACTAAAGTCACTCTGCAGGGAAGACTGAGAACCAGTGCTTTATCTCTCATAGATTCTGAATTCTTTTTCTTGGGTGTCAGGCTAAAGCCCTCAGCAACTCAATTATCACTGCTTGATTATTATTATGAACATGACTGACATCTTTCATCTGTGGAGGATGTTTTAATTGCCTGTTTGCACCCACATCCTCTGGAGATGAAGGCAAAGCAGCTTACTGTCCATAACAAGAGCTGTACCTTCCTGGGATGAGATTGCTTTGTCCTCTCCTCTACTGCACTTAGAATCCTGCAGCTGAGGCCACAGAGGTCTTGCTCATGTTAAGTCGGCCACTGCACAAATTAAATGTGGCTTCATCTTCTCAGAAGATGTAAAGAACACAGACATTTGCACCACCTAAGGAATCTACCCTCTCCTCCCATCTCCTAGCAGGGTCCACTTACCACACAGCTCATATGGAGCAGTACACACACATCACAACTGGCTCTGAACTAATTAATTATACCTTTGGTTCCTTAAAAGGGGTCTGAAAATTGCAGTCTGAAAATTTGGCTCGCCCTATAGTGTGGTGGCTGTACCAGGCCGCACCAAGTGAAAACACAAACCAAATGTCATTTTTTCTTTTTGAGAAAGACAAAATATGTTTCTCCCATCTTTTACCCCCTCCATAGACCTCTTACCTGCTTAAGGATTTCAGCAGCCGTTTCATGGGAACAATCAAATATCACATAAAACTCTTTGCCTTTCTTCATCTCCTTGAGCAGAGGTTTGGCATCTTTATTCCCAGAGGGCAGCTGGCGGATTTTGATTTTAATGTTGTATCTGGAAGGAGCTTTGATGAGCTCTTGCAGGCGAATTAGACCTGGAAAATGACATCCAATCATGCACCAGAGATGGATCTGTGTTGTTTATTGCCATTTACAGTCAAGGCAGAACATTCCCAAAATGTATCAAGCGGCCACCAACATAAAGGTTACACTATTGACTTCCTATTTATCACCCCCCTTATCTGGTAGATTGCTCTGATATTTTCCATTTGTGGGTCTGTGTGGCGGGGAAGCACAATTTCCCCAAGTGCATTTTGAATATATTGAGCATACACTTGTCCTTTCAACCTTTCAGCCAACACTACACGTCTTTAACATATCAAGTTTATGACTATGAAACTTCAACAAACAACAGCTTGCTTGAAGTTTCTAGAGGTACTCCACAAAATAGCGCCTGTTATTATTTTTAGAAACATATTTTCAAAAATTTATTCTTGTGAATATGTGTTTGAGTGTGCATTAATGTGCATGTATAAGTACCTCTGTTAGTAGAGGCCAGAAGAGGGCATCAGATCCCCTGGATCTGGAATCACTGGCAGTTGTGAGCTGACTGATGTGAATGCTGGGAAATGAACTCTGGTCCTCTGCAAGAGCAGGGAGCAGTCTTAAGCGCCAGCACTGAGCCCTCTTTCCAGTCCCTACATCTGTTATCTTTTAAAAGCTCAAGGAATACAAGGATTTCTTGGGGTTGCTAACTTACGTAAACTTATCATCAAATATTCATTTGTAGTATGTCGTTTACCAGCTAATTAGTCAGCTTGCTTTGTATAATCTTTTGGTGCTTGCTCAATAAACTATTTACAAATGGCTCATTATCTCTCTTGCTAATATGTTAGAGAGTTGTGTTGGTTAAGTCCTTATTTGATTAAAATGTACTATAGGATTTGGGGTGAGTATGATAGTGGAAGCAGAAATGTCATTTAAAATATAACTGCTGGCAGTTGTAGCAAAGTGTACACAGCAGCCTAAATTTATGGAATATTTGCTTTACCACAGGTCTGGATTCACCCGAGTTGCACTTTTCCCTAGTAGAAGTTCATTACTAGGCAAGGTGTGTACAGCCATAGAAAAGCTCCATCTCATGACCCTGATGTTAACTGGTATTTGCTAGACTGCACGATGTTGCATCTCTCTCTCTCTCTCTCTCTCTCTCTCTCTCAAGGACTCCTATCACATTGGAAAATTGACTTTTAAAAAAAAGTCTGCAGTTCAGTGCCTTCAGGATTTGTTAGCCAGAAGTAATCAACAGAGAATATTAAACTTTATGAGTGTTCAGATGGAAATTGTGCCATGAATGGTACAGGATGGCACATGGATTTCAGCCCATTCCAGAATTGAGACATTTGCTTCTTTCTCTGTCATTTTTTTATTGCCCTCCCCTCAATAGTCCCATTTATTTCAGCTGACATTGGAAAAGCTTCTCCAACACAGGAGATAGGTTTGATTCTGAAGTGTGGCCAGTTTTTCATGACACTATTTTCAGAATTACATTGAGTGGACATGAGAGGGACTGTTGCAGAACCATGTTAGGAGTTAGTACATTTTCCACCCACCCCTTTTCCTCTTTTCATAAAAATCAAAATTAGAACAACATCCTTCCTGGGCTCTCACTCCTTTTCAAATCAGTGAAGAACCAAAAATTGAAACATTCTTTTTTTTTTCTTAACAAGTTTCTTTTTCTGAATCACCACCAAATACTAAGAATGAGGTTGGGATGGATCCCGATCCACCTGTCTGCTCCCCCCCCAAAAAAACAATTCAAGCTAAACAACTGTCTCCCATATCCAGAGGGCCTAGACTAGTCCTGTGGGGACTCCACAGCTATTACATGGGTGGGATTTTTGGAGCCCAGTGCCTAGGGTGTGACACCTTGCACAGCCTTGGTGCAGGGGGAGGGTCTTGGACCTGCCTCAGCTGAGTGTGCCAGGTTCTGCTGACTTCCCATGGGAGACCTTGACCTGGGAAATGTGAAGATGGGAAATGGGTTGGGGGAAGTCTTGGGGGTGGGAAGAGGCAGGGATTTGTGGTTGGTATGTAAAGTGAATTGAAAATTTCTTAATAATAAAAAATATATTAAAAAAAGAATGAGGTTGGGGGTGGAACAGGCACTTATATATTTGTTATTCCTTTTATTAGTTAAACCTCATCATGGCACTATGAAGCAAGTTACCACGTTTATTATCTCAGATACAGAAACCAAGGCCCAGAGCATTAAATAACTTACTCAGGGCTATAGGGATAGCTAGCAGGAACCATAGATTAAGACAATTTGTGAATCTAATGCTCCATCTTTCCATGTCCCCGCCCTGCCTTACAAATACAGGCTATTGCTGCTCAGGGCACACTGAAGCTTAAAATGGTTTGATGATAAGGAAAAACAGAACCAGAAACTGATTTTCCTCTCTTTCTTTCTTCGGGCTTCATGCTCTGCTATCAGTTTTTTTCTTCTGTTTTAGCATGAGCATGACCACCTCGGAGAGCTCAATATGGCCTTTAAATGAAATGGGGAAAACATTTTGAATGTACGTTTTATATGCTGCAAAGAGCTGCTCCTTTGTTCTTTGCTGAATGGAATGTCAGCCTTGAAGTGCATCTTCCTAGCCAGGACCCTGCTGGCATTTAAAGTCGACAGTTCCCCCTTCATTCCTTCACATTCACGTTCAAGAGGATGTGTTTCCTGGATGCTCATTAGATCCTACGCCTGTGCTGAACTCTGCAAGGCTTTTAAAGCTCGGAGGAGATTTTCGTACTAGAAAGTATCCTTAGGTGGATGGAGTACCAATTGCCACTTGATTTCATGCATAGAAAGCTGGCTGGACTTACTGCAGGCTGGAGTAGCCTGCTGGAGGTGACAGTCACGTAGCAGGTTCAGGGCTGAAAGCCAAGCCTGCCTTCTGACTCCCCAGTAGGGTCCTTTCTCTTGGATCAGGGACCCTTTCTGACTTTTGTATTTGGGACAATTGATTGAACAAATGGCTCCACTGACTTACTCAGTCAGCAAACAGAGGAAGCAAATTCTAGACCAGCATCAGACCTTGGCTTGGCTTGCAGTGACCACCCACTTTCACAATAGTTTCAGAAAAGAAAGATCTTCAGACTGAAAGATTACAGCCCCAAGGTGTGAGAAGGATAGAGACTTTGCATCTGTCTTCGTGAAGTCACCTCAAGCCAAGTCTTTCTGCCCTCATGAGCAAATTTATAATTTAAAAAGCTTTCTCCCTTCACAGGAGAGAAAATTTACTGAACTCTTTCCTTAATATTTGCATTTTGCAGCAATCCATCAATCATTTCATGTTTCATTGTAATGACTAGTTAAAAAATTATTTGTTAAACAAATAATGACTTTAGGGAAAGGAAACAGATTTAAGAGCAGCCCCCAGCTTTGTGACATCCTCATTTGGATGCCTGCCTTGATCAGGTGATGAAGCCCTGCCAAGATTTCTGTAACAGGCAATGCCAATGGTGCATGTAAAACTAGGAATTTGGTGAGGTTTTCTAGCCCATCAAGGTAGAGGCATTTTAGATTGAAATGTAGATCAGGAACGAACTAGACAGATCCAAGTGAGTGACATTATATAAAACTCTGATCTCATCTTGACTCTCTGTAAATATAATGACATGAATGACAAAGAAGATCTGGACCAATGGAGACCAAAGATATGTCACAATGAAATACATTGAATGCTGCTGGGGCAATCAGGGAAAAGAGAATTATCCATGAATTTGTTTGCTTGACAGTATTGTATCATTGCTAAGCTTCCTGCATTGGATGGATTGTAGTGTGGCTGCAGTTAAGAAAGTTAGTTTCTAAAGTAGGCACAACAATCTATTAGTGCGCAAAAATGTCAGAATATCTACAATTTACTTTTCAGTGGTTCTATAGAGCTTGTAGTTATTATTACTCATACTTTTTTTCATGGTGCTTGAAATTGAACCCAGAGCTTTGATCTCTACACATTGAAACTTTGAGACAAAGTGTAGTATACCATATAGCCCAGGATGACTTGGGGCTTCTGATCTTCCTGCCCCAGCCTGCCACGCAAGGTTTACGGGCCTGCACCACCATGCCCTATTTGTAGTTATTTATATGTTGAAAGAACTGGGGAAGATTAAAATGAATTTGGTTAGTTAAAAATGGCTGCTGTATCTGGATGAAGGCATGGGTGTACAAGTTTATTGCACACCTCTTGAAACTTTTCTCTAAGTTCAAAGACAAAACTCATGGCTATGAAGCAATATCATGAGTGTCTCTTCTTATCCACACCCCTAGCCATGCAATTAGAAACCTAAAATTATGAAAGTGCTTTAGAGTAAAGCCAGTTTGTTTCATGTGAATGTGAGCTAGGCTGCATATAGAGATAACATTTAAAAAGTCAACATGGCCGATTCTAAACACTTTGGCTGTCTGCCCTGTGTATTCAAATATGACACAGAAAAATGCTGATCTGCATGTGTACTGAGGAGCTGTGGCATGAGGCAGAGCATATGGGAGAGGAGCAAAACTTCCTTCTATTTCCAGTGCATGTGTAAAAATGCTCTGTGTCTTCTTTAATAATAACAAACCTTGCTATTTACACTGCCCCTCTTTCACAGTGCGCTGCTTGTCCTATAAATAGCTCGCTAAAGCTAGAATATTTTTGGGAAGTGTACAGGTGCTAGAGCTATTTCATGGAGAGGAAAGTGAGGCACAGTGAGGTTAATTGTCTAGACCAGCCCTGAGAATAAGTCACAGACACCAGGAATTGGAAGGGACTTTAAAGGTCAAAGCCTGACTTGATGCAGGAATCCCCTCACATTGCCGCTGAACGCCTCTCGGTGTAGGAGATTCTCTCCTATACACTGCAGTCCAATCTACTCCTGGGCAGCCTTCATTCTATTTAATGAGTCTCAGTTCAAAAGGAAAGTGCCTCCGTTTTCTTGAGTCTTAATCCAATTCCCTGTTCATTAAACCATACGAGTCGGTTTGATGCTGTAAAAGTGAGTGTAATAAACCATTGGGACCCGAAGATCAGATCACACATTTTAAATGTTAATTTCTTCTTCATTTGAACTTAGAAACATGCAAAATGGTATTTCACAAATGTGTGGGTATATTAATATACCCACATCTAATAGGATTCTTAAGGGCATCTATGTATAAATTGGGAATCTTCCAGAGGGGAGGGAAAATCTGAGCTGAGAAATGGAAATGAGAGACACGAATTACCTGGGGAAGTGCAGCATGCCTTGGTGCAAAGCTTCGGAATATGATTTTTCAAAATTACAACAACAACAAAACGGTAAGTTGGAGGCATCCATAAGGAAAAAATGTGTCCCTTGATCACAAAGGGACTCGTGGAGGAACCTAACCCAAACATTTGAGATTCACTAATATTGCAGTAAACTCTAGTAATATATTTTGGGTCTGAATTCTGGGTAATATCCATGGTAGCTAAAAGCAATGTCCCATGCGTACAACATCTAACGACTGGTTTCCTGAGCAGAATTCTGAAATTTTGCAGAGTTCTGGACAGAGGACTGGGGTTGGATATATGAAATTTTTAAACAAGTGGAGGAAGAAAAAAACCCAACAACTGTAGATTGTTGCCTTTTTAGAATCTGGTAGCAAGGTCCTTTATCCCTCTGTTATTTCAGTGGGAATCACACAGTGAGGGTGATTTGAGCAGCATTGACGTTCTAACAGCACAGCGGGCTAAGTTGTGCACAATGAAAGTGAAAGATTTGCTGTCTCTTCCATGACGCTGACTGTTTACAGAATCCCCTTCATTTCTGCTGGTACCCTCCGGGTAAACGCAAGGGAATCTCTTGAACATTAAAAAACTTAAGTCACCCTTGCAGATTCCTGGGAGCTTCCCTTGCACCAGGTTTCTACCTGATCCTGAAATGCAACCCCCCTTGCACCAGGCTTCTACCTGACCCTAAAATGCCACCCCCCCCCACCGCCTCCAGTCATCTCTTTCAGTACTCTCCTCCTCCATTCACCCCCAACGCAATCCCTCATGTCCCCATACTCACCTGCCCCCTGTCCACCCATGAGATCTCTTCTATTTCCCCTTCCCAGGGAGATCTATACATTCCCCCTTGGTCCTAACTTGCTACCTAGCTTCTCTGGGTCTGTGGATTGCAGTATGGTTATCCTTCATTTTACAGATGATATCCACTTATAAATGAGTACCTACCATGTTTGTCTTTTTGTGTCTGGGTTACCTCACTCAGGATGATTTTTTTCTAGTTCCATCTATCTGCCTTCAAATTTCATGATGTCCTTGTTTTTAACAGCCAAATAATACTCCATTGTGTAAATGTACCACATTTTCTTTATCCATTCTTCAGTTGAGGGGCATTTAGGTTATTTCTAGGTTCTGGCTATTACAAATAAAGCTACTATGAACATAGTTGAGTAAGTGTCCTTGTGGTATGACTTAACATCTTTTGGGTATATGCCTGAGACTCCTAGCAATGGTGAGTATATAGCCTGACTGGCTTTCTCCTGTAACCAGGCAATACTTCAGTGGAGGGAACACCAACCCAGCCACACAACCTTTGTCCTGCAGTCTGTCCTGCCTATGGGATGGGATGTGGTAAGGGTTGTGTAGAGACTGTAGGAGTGGCCAACCAATGACTGGTCCAGCCTGAGACCCATGCCGTGAGAGTGAGCCCACCCCTGACATTGTCTGGAGTGCCAGGGCCCAGAGGCTGGATGACCCAGAAATCTAGGATAGAACCAAATACAACTGGAGAAAAACATGCCACTGTAATGATGCCTAATGACATTCTGCTATACTCATAGACTAGTGACTACCCCAATTGTTATCAGAGAGGCTTCATCTGGTCACTGATGGAAACAGATGCAGAAACTCAAAGCCAAATATTAGGCCCAGCTTGGAGAATCCTGCTGAAGAGAGGGAGGAAGGATTGTAGAAGCCAGGGTCAAGGACACCACGAGAAAACCCACAGAAACAACTAACCTGGGCTCATAGGAGCTCACAGAGACTGAGTTGACAACCAGGGAGCCTGCATGGGACGGACCTAGGCCCTTTGCATGTATCTGACAGTTGTGGAGCTTGATCTTCTTGTGGGACTCCTAACAGTGGAAGCAAGGGCTGTCCCTAGTGCTTTGACTGGCTTTTGGGAATGTAATCCTCATGCTGGGTTACCTTGCCCAGCCTTAATGCAAGGGGAGGTCCTTAGTCCTATTGTAACTTGAAATGCCATGTTTTGTTGATACCCATGGGAGGCCTGCCCTTTTCTGAACAGAAACAGAGGAGGAGTGGATGATGGTGAGGTGGGGAAGGGAATGAGAGAAGAGGAGGGATGGGAAATTGCAGTCAGAATGTAAAATAAATAAATAAATTTAATTTAAAAAATACAAAACTTAGGTCATTATTTAAATACAATCCTAATAGCAAGTATTTCACCAGTTTACAGGATGGTTGGGACCTTAAATCATTTAACTATGATTTCCAAGGGTGCCTGACATGTTGGCATTCAAGAAACCAGTTGTTATTTTTGTGTTTGTATTTCTCTATAAATTATCTTAGGATTTATTCCTTTAGTCGCTGACATTTCTTTGTATGTTAATCTCATTTCAAATTCATCCTTGCTGAATGTACATGTACACAATGGAATTGATTCAGGCACAAAGAATAATGAAACTATGAAATTTGCAGGAAGAAGAAAAGGATGGGAAAACACCATATTAAGTGAAATAACCCAGACTCAGAAAGATAAATCCTGTATATTCTGTCTCATAGGCAGATCCTAGGTTGTAGTTTTTATGTGGGTGTATTCATGTGGGAGTGATTATGGGTGGAGTGCAGTAAACCAGAGAGAAGCGGTGAGAAGGTGAAAAGAGGCTTTTAATGACTGTGGGGAAGGGAATAGAATACATGTGTCATGAAGGGAGGTGAAATGGATCGGCAGGCAATAGTGTTTGCATTGCAAGACTGACCTTAGAACCACTGACCTACACACACACACACACACACACACACACGAGAGAGAGAGAGAGAGAGAGAGAGAGAGAGAGAGAGAGAGAGAGAGAGAGAGAGAGAGAGAGAGACTCTGGGTATGGTATGGGACTTTGAAATCCCAAAGCCCACTCCCGGTGACACACCTCCTCCAATAAGGCTACACCTCCTTATCTTTCCCAGTAGTTCATCAAGGACTAAGCATTCAATTATATGAGTGTATGGGGGTCATTCTCATTCAAACCACCACACCGATTTTTTAAAATAAAATAACATAAATTATCCTTGCTCTAAAACTTGGCCTATGTGCAATGTAATGACTAGTAACTACTGTAGGCTGACAGTTAGACATCTTATGTGGCTGTTCAAAAATGACTTAAGGAAATCATAAGCTAACAAACAAAGGAATAAATAGCAACACAACACCTCTCAAGAGCCATGTGCCATGAATCCAGGACTAGGTTATCTGCCAGGTACTCATTGCCTTGTGTCAATGCTTCTTCATATTCACATCTGCATCCAAAGTCCAGACTACTTTCCTTAAATCCAGACCCCTCTATTCACAACTCCGTTCGATGACTATATTGGTCTAAAATTCAAATTTGCACATTCATGGCCAAACACTTGATATCTGTGATGGTTTGTTTTCAATGCCAATATGCCACAACCTAAAAACATTTGGAATGAGTCTCGATTGAGAAATCATCTAGAAGAGGATGCTCTGTGGCATGCCTTTGGGGGATTGTCTCTATTATTAGTAGAAATGGAAAGACCCAGCCTAAATATGGGAAGTACCATTGCATGGGCTGGGTCCTGAATTGTGTAAGAGTGAAGGAGGCAGGTAATGTACATGCATTTATTTCTCTCTGCTCTTGACTATGGATGTGACCAGCTGCTTGAGTTCCTGCCTTGGCCTGTTGTTATGAACTGTAACCTGGAATTGTGAGCCAAGTAAACCCTTTTCTTCCCTGAGTCGCTTTTGGTCAGAAAATTTAACCACAGCCACAGACAGGAAAGTAGGTCAATATCCATCTGGCTTCCTACAGGTTAGTGGTGCCCAAACCCTTTACCATCTCAGATGATGGTGACTCTATCCATTGGCTCCTCTTAAAGCTGAAGATATTGTCTTTTACTTACTTTCCTGTCTTCTGACCTCCACTGCCTCAAGATATTATTATCATTATGGTTTTTTTTTAACCCACAGGTATGAGAAGTCATAGGCTGCTCTGCCTTTACCACAGCATTAATAGTTCCAAAGACAGAACATAGATTTCCTGTTCTTACCTACTATTTAAAAATAAGCTTACCATATGGCATTTGTCTCATGTCAAAGGAATGCAATATGTTTTCCTTGACATATGACTCAACTGGAATGCCAGCAAAACAGCTACTTTAGGAGAGTTATGGGGCTTTACTTCTTTCCTATTACATTAGTCCATTGAGGCAAATGTCTATAACTCAAAGTGCCTCGATTTTTTCAGATTACTGAGTTTTATACATCAAAGTCAGTGACATACAGTCACAAAGGTAGTGATGGGTACATAAGACAGCATTACAAAGTCATCAAAGCAGGAGAAAATGACTCATGCAAGCTGGGAGTATCCATGATGACAGCTTTCTTAAAGATGCCGTGCTGTTGGATCTGTCATTCAAACACACGCCATACTACAATGTAAATGGAAGCAAGAGAAAGGGGCGTACTGGAAAAGCTTGCAAATGGGAGCCACATTCAGACACTCAGAGTGTTAAGCTCGCTCAGCCTCTAAATGTTTCCAGTGCTTAATGCTCTCCTACTCTAGTGCTAGCACCTCCATTTCCAGTCTTGGTTTCCATAGGAGCAATCTGGAAAATTGCTCTGACCACTTTCACCTGCTTAGAGTGCCTTAGCGATACAACAGCCAGAACAATCCATTAATACATAGCTGACTTGATCTTGGTCAGTTCACTCTACAGTGACTTTCCATTTCACACAGAGCACAAATTCTTCCAGGGGTCTTTAGCACCCCCACAGGATCCACCAGTTTCTCTCTCCTGACCTCTTCTACCACCACTGTCATTTAATTCAGCTTCAATCACACTGATTCCTCACTAGTTCCATAATATACCAGATAGACTTTCACCAAGATCAGCAGCCGGCTTTGCCTGGAATCCGCTGGTTCCGCATGGCTCACCTCCTCACCTACTTCAACTTTTGCTCAAACCTCACCTTTGAAATGTAGCATGATGCCAAACACTGAAAATAGCAGTCCGGGTTCCAGATTTTTTCTGACTATGCTGTTTTTCTTTCTTGCATATTGTTTATCACGTATATATGTATACACACACACACACACACACACACACACACACACACACACACACACACACAATACTCTAGGAGGGTGACGTAAAGATGGTATGGTGCAATATGAGTTTGAGTTCTACAGGAAGCAATCTATGCAGCATTGGAAATTAAATCATGTCTTACACAGGGCTCTGTAGAAATCCACAGTAAGGTCCTTCTATGACAAGAGCCCCACTGTCTGAGGCCAGAGAAGAAACTTTTGGGAAAATAAGGAATTCTCTCCCAAGAATCCTGTTGGTTGATTGGAAGTTCATGCTTTCAATTATCTCAAAGATGCTCCCCTTGATCTTCCATAAAGGTTTAGTTAAAGCTTCATTGCATGGCCCTTCTTTTCAGATATGCAGATACCAACAGTGGCCACCTTTCTCCCAAGTCCCATCTCTTTTCTTCACAGCTGAAAAATTCAGACATTTAAATCTCATTCACATACCCTGCATTTGAGCATTCTTCATGACCTCATGTGTACAACTAAGCAAGGGCCGGGGCAATCATGAATGTAGAGAGGAAGGTCTAGGCTCAAGGTAAACTAGGAACTAGAGAAGCTTGTGTTAAAGCCCCTTCTACTGTTGCTGAAAGATTATTTAGGGTAAGGACTAGATAGTGTGCTTAAAGCAGTTTAAAATAGTGATTCAAGACAATTTACTCTTATGTTCCAATACTTTAAGACATGGAAGGTTTTTATTTTATTTGTGTGTAGGTAGATTGTGTGGTATGGTGTGTGTGTGTGTGTGTGTGTGTGTGTGTGTGTGTGTGTGTGTGTGTTGTATGTACTTAATGACTGCTTTGTGTGCAGCACATGGGCTCATGCACTCACATAATAAATGGAGGAAGATGACAGGTGTCTTGTTTTATCACTCTCCATCTCATTCTCTTGAGACAAGTCTCTCACTGAAGCTGGAGAGAGGTGGTGGCCAGCACACCCAAGCTATCCTCCTGTCTCAGCTCCCTCCACACTCTGCTGCCATGCTTGGCTTTTTATGAGGTGCTTGGACCTGAGGTCTTCAGGCTTGAACAGCAAATGCTTTTACCCACTCAAACATCTCTCTAACTCCTATATATGGAAGTTTTTAATGATGGTGCATCATTAAGATGCCATTGAAAGGTTATTTCAGCTCAGAGCCTTCTCCCCAGCCGTTCCTTCTACCTGAGATTTGGAATTCTCTCTCCAGGAATCTGCATGGCTTGGTCCTTTCACTTTTTGGAGTTTTACTTAGATGTTTACTAATGAGTACTTCCCAGATATCTTTACATTAGTTTACAAACTTCCACACTGCCCAGTCCCTCGCACATCATTAGCTACTTTCTTCTTCTTCATAATATTGACTGTTATTTATATACTGAATATTTACTTTTGTGTTTTGTTTAGATAAACAGGCTGGGGGATTCAAAAGGTCAGAGATATTTTTGCTCATGGTTGGTACAATTCTGCTAATAGTAAATGCTTATAATAAGGGGTCTGTTCTATTATTCTGTCTCCTTGCCTATGTTGTGTTAGAGAGAGAGAGACAGAGAGACAGAGAGACAGAGAGACAGACAGAGACAGAGACAGAGTGCTAGAGAGAGAGAGACGACAAAGAATATCAGAAACTTACTTCTAATGGTTTTTCTGGATTTTTATATCTTCATACATGTGTTCATTTTAAACATTACTTAAAGAAAGCATTCACTTTCTTATGACAAAACCAAAGAATTTGTAGCAAACACACTGAGAAAAGGAGCCATTTAGAGCTTAGCCACAGGAAGCAGCCATGGGAATCATCTAAAGGATCATGCATGCTGTGTTGCCTTGCTTGGCTTCCCCAGTATTTCAGAAACTTCACCTGCTCTGTTTGGATATGGGTATTAAGCCCATTTACTAATGGGAAATTTAAATGGAGCAGAGAGGAAGGACAATTCAAACTCTAACATGGTTGTCTTAAGCTATTCACAAAATGAAACCTAGGCATGGATTTGGTTTACCCAGTGAAATGTAGACTAGCACATGCTTGCTTGCCCTATGCCAGTTGTGTGGGTGTTTGGCTAACAAAGTGTAATGGAACACTGTGAAATCCTACCCTCTCTGGCCTGCCAAGTTCATGTTTTTCATTGCCTTGTAAAGAAATCATTCTTAGAGTGTTACCAGTTTAAAGGAACTAGCAACTGTTTTAATCATTAATGCCCATTAACAGTTTTGGGTATCACCAAGTGTGACACCTTCTAGTGCTTAGCTCCTTGAACCAGAAAGGGTTGGAAGGTCTCAGGAGCAATCCTCCAACTATCTCTCTCTCCGGCCAAAGTCAATGTAGACACAGCAACCCCTTCTCCAAAGCACCACCTAGACGCTCACTCTTTCCTTTGTTCATTGAAGAATTCCAATCCAGAAAGAAGTTCTTCCACCTATGCCAAAAAAAAAAAAAAAAAAAAAAAAAAAGGAACAAAACACAGGGAGCCAAGAAGAACTGGGTGGAAGAACAAGCTGTGTCCTGATCTATGCTCCTCCATAAAACAGCACAAAACAGTAATTTTCAGGCTGTGCTATGCCCCAAATGATTCCATTATTATAAAATAGCAGTTTGCTCCTTTTTGAGTGCAAATGTTGGGGTGGAACGCCTCTGTACTTTGCTTGTGTGAATAAACAACCAACCATCCAGTATAATGCTAAGTTATTTCCACAAATGAAACATCACCATCTCTGACCTTGTCAAATTAAATCAGGAACACATGGACATATTGGGCTATTGAAACCCCTCAAGAAAGGTCAGAGCTGGGGGCTTGGCAAACACAGCAGCCGGTGGAACATGGGGCTCCTCACTAAGCTCACATGAAAGAAGGGATGCTTCATCCAACAGCGCAGTGGAACCCCCTGACCTCTCATCAGATCATAGGGTGCATGTGTGGCAATATCAACAGGTAGTGGACTCTCAACTCTCTGCCCAGGGATTTAATGGACCACAAGCCTTTTCTTGAAACAGTCCCTTTGAGACACCATTTGAATGGACCAAGCTCTGGCTTTTAGAACATCTCTGTGGATGTTTAAGGCTCTGTGGCTTAGTTCTCTAATATCTAATCACCAGTGATGGCCTTCTTGGCATCTCGATCCGCTCTGTGCCTGTGACTTCAGTGAGGCCTCTTCCAACCCTGCAGCCTTTAAACCAATTTTTTGGTGCCATTCCATAATATTTACATGATGGGGAATATGTTGCAAGAGTTAAGGCTAGTGATGAAGATTGCAACAAAAGATCCTGTAATTGCCATTGGCCACTACCAAGTAAAGTCAGTGATCTTTGGCGTATTAAAGACTATATAATTGATGTAGCTTCTGAATTTATTGTAAAAATGCAAGCATGGCTGTTTCTGACATAGATCATTCACTACAGAAAGTCCATTTTGTAGTGGGCTTTTCCAGTTTCTATCACCATTATATCATGCATTTTGGTCATTCACATTCCTACACAGGTAATTCTCCACTCAATTTAAATACAAAAGTAGACAGAGCTTTAGGGACTGGAAAAATAGCTTAGTGGTAGAATACTTGACTGTTATATGCAGTGCTCCTGCACTACACATACATGCATGCATACATATATACATACATAATACACACACACACACACACACACACACACACACACACACACACACTAAAGCCCGGGTTTCTCTGAGTCTTTTAGTGTTTTTTTCCAAAGAATCTTGTATCATGTGAAAATCTGGTTAAACAAACCCATTATCCCTTTATTTTCCTAATTTCTTCTTGTTATAAGATTGTTAGTCATGACCTTTATGGTAGATAAGGAAAGGTATCACCGACTTTTGTCCTACACTGAAGAAAATTTGTAAAGAGAACTAAGATGGTGCCTGGAAAAATGCCCAGAGAATGAGGCAAAGATTAACATCAATCTATTTAAAAAACAAGAGTGAAAGAGCAGCAATAGAGCTTCATAAATGTGGATAAGCCTCAGCTTTTATAAATGTTTGCTTTTTGTTCTTTCTCCCTTCCGTTCCTCCCTTTATCCCCCTCCTTCCTACTCCTTCTTTATATTTTATATCAAGAAAATCCAGAGGCCCAGGGTCAAGTCTAGTCAAGCATATGTACCTTTATAAATAAAGTTTTATTGTTACATACCATGTCCACTCATCTGCACATTACATATGAACACTTCAGCAAAGTAGTTGTATCCAAGACCATATGGCCACAATACTGTACCATACTATTTGCTCTTTATGCAAAACGTTTGCTGGTTCGGTGTTCTACATAATTGAAAGAGGCTATTTTGCTGAACTAGGCTTGAGAAAGCAGAAAGTGCTGAATAGACTTCATGCTGCATTTGGTGCTCAGCTTCTCAGCTTTCTGCTGTGTGTTAAGGGAAAGAAGCCAGGCTTCTACAAGGGTCTAATGAAGCAGAGATAGGTCCAATGGCCAGCAAGTTCTCAGGATGTCTGAAATCACCACAGAATGTGAGACTTGGAGACAGGTGACTGATGTAAGCATGTGGGAATGAAGGAGGGAAGAGGTGAGGCATGTCAAAATTTTACTATGTCTAAGAGTGCTCTAGAGTCATTCTACACTTTAGCTTGTAGAGGACAGAATTCTGCCTGCAAGTTTCGAGTGAGTTGAATGTTGTCCTTAGAGACTCTCTTGCTGTTCCCATTGACTTCGATGGGAGTAATGGGGCATTTTGTCCCACGACATCTGTGCTGGCTTCAGGCTATTTAACAAACTCCTACTAAACAAATCTCAATAAAGGCTCTTTAATGGGTACTTAATTCTGTTGTAGAGGTAGGTGCTGAGCACACCTAAGTCCTTTCTTTTCCTTCAGGTTTGCTGTTTCCTCTTTTTTATGGCTTAGTAATTACTACAGCAGAGAACCCTGAGTTAAGCACTATTAAACCCACTCCAAGTCACCGAATGTCTGCTTTTATTGATCTCAGTTGATCCTCTTACTCTCTAGGTTCCAATTTAACAGTTCAGTTGATTATTCATTTACATTTTTAATGTTGTAGGCAAAATCATTTTAACATGAATCATCTCTAACTTAATGGGTAACATACAGAGTTATTTGGGATTTTAATTTCAACAAGTATTTATTGAGCATATGAGCTCAGATGAACAAGAATCAAAAAGGTCATTTTACTTTATGGTCAACAATGACAAAAATGATGTGCTGATGTTTTGCTATACAAAATGGCTGTTACTTATAAATGGCTTCCGTGGTGTTAGAGGGTGGTTAGGACATTATGTTTTATAACTTCCACTTATTAATTATATTTTGTCTACATATACTTAAACTATATAATGCCCATATCATTGTTTGAACTTGTTCATAAACACAGGTGTTCTTATAACTTATTTTCCTTTTAGATGATTTTGCTTTGCTGAAGATGTGAGGAATTATGCCAAGTGGAGCTCTTTAGAATGAGAGCTTGATTTTATTAGCTCATGAAATTATTTAACAAACACAGACAAAATGGAAAGATCTAACTACACTTATGTTTGCAGTATTATGTTCTACCTGAAAGCTCTTTAAATATGTTTTGTGGAGTTGGTAATATGCTTTTATCCTGCACATCAAGAAGATGAAACTAAAAATACAACCACCAGTGGTTTATCCTTCTCAATAGGAACTGTTTAGTGTATCATATTTATGAGTTATATGTCTAATCATCTATTGCTTCCACTTGTTTCTAAAATGAGATGAGGCATAGGAAAATACATAAATGGGTACTTCTGGTCATAATAGTCACCTTTATCTGACAGTATAAAATGGAGCCAGAGTTTAATGCTGAATAGAGGAGGCACAGTACTCATTTTCTAGGGAATAGCATGAGCTAAGGCTTGCTGAAAAGGGCAGTGAAGAATGAAAAAGTGTCAGAACACTTGGAAGTGCCTTCTTTTGCTAATTTTCACTGCCAATTTCAATAGTCTTATTACAAACCCAGCAGACAAAGAAAAGAGCTATTCTAAATTCTTTACAAAAAGGTCAGATGGTCAATATTATCATTCTTTGTCATGAAATTATTGAACTCTTTTCTGTGTGCCTGGCACATAGGAAGCACATTCAAAGCAAAGCCAGAAATTCAGTTGTTAGGAATGCTTCATCTCATAGACATGTAAACACACCACTGATAATAGAATGTGTAATGCTTCAATTTCCAAAGCCCTTCCCTTCCATTGGCAGAACTAGAAAACTTGGGAGAAAGATGACTTTTAAATGTGATCATGAACAATGAGTGAGTTCATTAATTGAATGTTGAACTCACCCTGGGTCCTGTTCTAAGTTACTATATTTTGCAAAAGCAGGTTATTTTTTTGGTGTTGTTTGTTTTCAGATTGCTTTGCCTTGAGAGGCCCTCCTGTAGAATATTTCTACCAGGTTGTCCGCTTTGGCCTCTCCAACCTCTTTGAAATTCTTTGCCTAAGCCTTTACAGCCATGCTTAACATATATTCATATAAGATAGATATCCTGTGTGATGCATATTGTATAATTTGATAATTAATATTGCTAATCAAGATTGGAAAAAACAACAACAAAAACTCATGCTTGCCTCAGCCATAAATATCAAGGAAAAGGTAATTCTCTGGCAAATTGCTGCTTTTTTTTTTCCTTTTTTTTTTTTTTTTTTTTTGGTGGCAAATTGCTGCTAACGAATTTATTGTTGCTTAATAAATTCTGACATTGTGGAAAGACACAGATGTATTTGTTGATGCTTTAACATCGCACACTTAGAGGGGCTAGCCTCGAAAGAGGTCTTAGCAAGAACTTGGGGCTTCTTAAGAAATACTGGGTTTTTCATAATAGCTCATATGAATAGTATATGGGCAGTGGAGGCAACTCAACAGTGAACTAATTTTGGGACTGTATTATGTAAACAAGGGAGATTTGTTGGCTCACTTTAAACCAAAGGGAAGGGATGGTAAGATAGGGCTTGCAAGATATCTCTCTTGGTAATGAATCTGGTGTGCAAGCATGGAGACATGGGTTTGGATTTCTAGCAGCCAAGTAAAAAGATAGTCCTGGTATTGTGCATTTTCAATTACAGCATGAGTAGGGGGTTGGAACAGAGACAGGAGGGGCTCATTGGCTAGGCAGCCTAGCTGAATCAGTGAGCTCTAGGCTTAGCGAGAGACCCTGATCAAGAGAAAAGGTGGAGAATAATTGAGGAAGACTGGTATCAACTTCTGGTATCAAGCTCTCTCTCTCTCTCTCTCTCTCTCTCTCTCTCTCTCTCTCTCTCTCTCTCTCTCTCTCTCTGTCATACACACACACACACACACACATGCACACACACACACTCACATAGCACACTAACATAGCACATAGCACACACAAGGCAACGAGAGCTCCAACAAACCCTGAAATGTGAGCAGAAGACATTAGAAGAAGTACCAGCAAAGCTAACTTAAAATGGCCAGGGTCAGAGACAGTACCTATTGATGATTAGATGCCATCTTCTATTCTTCATCCTAAAAAGAGCAGGTAGAACAACCATATAGCCTATTGGTTTGTTTTGAAAGAGTTTATTGAGTATGTTGTAAGTTGGCAATGGGATGAGCTATAACTGCAGGACTAACTGTAGCCACAATCAAGCTCCCAAAGTTTTTTCCTGGGCTCATCCCTGGGATTCACAGTCCTTTTCCCAGAAAATGGCTTGCTGTAGTGGTATAATGTCTAGCTAAATTCCTGTTTGTTATCTGATTGTAATAACCTTTTATAGATATATGCATAACTATTTTTGTTAGACACTTGAATTAGGTCACCGAGATTCTAATTACACTATCAGTAGAGTTGCACTAATGAAATCCCACAGTTAGTGCTGTAATTAGATCACAATGTACACCAATAGGATGATGAATTTTTAAAATCCTAAATTTTAAATTTACTAAATTTGTCCAATCCACAATACATTGCACACAAAGTCCTTTAGACTTTCTTCCTCAGTGGGCTTATATGAGAGAGTATTTCTGCACACAACACCTGACAAATCTCATGACTGTTAGAGTAAACATGCCCAGGAAGGGCTTGTGTGAGTCCCATACCTGTGCTGTCTTCATACACCACAGTCACTGTTTTCCAGTTGTAATAGAGGACCAGATCCAGGACTGCCCTGCTGATAGCTGCATAATCTGGGTAGAGGTTGATGTAAAATAAGTCTTTGTTGTCCACCGAAGGGTGTTTCCAGCGAGTCTGAATGTGTGGAACTTCCAGAGCGTTGCAAATAGACTGCACAGCGCTGACAGAAGAGCTGTGGGAAGGGCCAAAGAGAGCGGCCACACCAAGAGCCAGCTGGTCACAAGCTGATAATATCCAAAGACAAGAAAGGGGATGGTGAGGGAGGGCAGGGAAGGGGTGAAAAAGAGAGAGAGAGTGCTGTGAATTCACGTTCTCCTTACACGATTTCTCTACTCAACTATTAGAGACCTCCTATAATTCCCATGTCTGTGTTGATATCTGCTCTTTCCAGCTTCCAATATACTTTGGATAATAAGATACTGATAAATGTAAATGCAGAGCTGATCAGCAATAAATCATAAGGCCAACTCCCTGCAAATAAAAATGAGTTGCTGGTCTCAGTTCATTACCTTCAGTCAGATGAAGGCTAAATCCTTTACTTGATCCCATGAGTACTCAGTGAGCTAACTAGCAAACCATTTGTCAAATGAATGTCGTATGAATTAAGTTCTGTCATATGGCAGGGTGACAATGGAGAAATTAGTATGGTCAGAGAATTCGGAAGCTCCCATGGGTGACTATAAAATGCTTTGACTCCATTCCTTCTGAAACTCAGATAGGAATTCCAGATTATTTAAATATTGCTAAAGAGTACATATAAGCAGGGATGATACCTAATTAATTACAGAATAATGGAATGGCATGGCCTAAAGGGATCTTTAGAAGACACTTGAGTCTACCCCACTCATTTCATATGCAATGGACTTAATCATGGCCACTGGACAGTAACAGAGTTGAATGAGAACTTGAGGATCCCAGTTCAAGGTCAGGCCTTTTTTTCTCTCAATTATCAGCCAAACAGAATTAAATCACACATTTAAATTTTTATTTCTAACATTTTTTTTTGCTATAAGAACGAAAGCATCCATTGTAAGAAATTAGAATATTTATAATACAAGGATGGCCAAAGGCTTTTTCATTGGTCTGTCAACTTGAGATAATGCTTACTGATGTTTCAGGAAATGGTGACTGCTATTCAAGTATCATGTGATACACTGATGCCTTTATTGAATGAAATGCACAATGTTCTCCCTAAGGTAGTGCAAATTCTTCAAGAGTATTTTTCTACTACAGGAAGAACAGACCACTAGGTGGGAATGGTGTCATTTATCGAAGTCATTCTTATACATTTAAGTATTTAAACTCCTCTTAATTTTTGACTATGATAAGTAATATTTCAGTATTGATGTTTTTTCTCTACATCTTTAATTACTCTTTGATTCTAGATTCTAGGTGGTGATGTTTGCCATCTACTACTAAAAGGACTTGATATTTTTAAATTATTTGATATATGTTAATCAAATTTCCTTCCAGAAAGATTGGTTTATCTTCTCCCACCATGTAGAATAATGTCTAGTAATCACATGTAAATGGATGCTAAGTATAGGTTTACATACATCATTCATATTATACTCTTGTAAAATAAATTTTAATGTTGTCAAGTGATGATAATTGAATACCTAAATTAGATAAAAAGATCTATATAAAAGAATTTGTGTTAGGGATTTTACAATTATGCAGTTTTACAAAATTAAGTAGTGAACACCGTATGTTTCTGTAAGATTCTAGGAGATGTTTTAGAGAGGAGAAAGAGAAAAATTCTGACAGCCATGTTGCAGCCATCTGAGGGGCAGCTGATGCTGACATTCCAAGGACAGCTTCTGACACTGTGCTGCTGGGCGCTGGTTTTCTACACCAGCTTTGAAGATGCACAGCGTTCTGTGATGTGCCGAAGGTGTGAATTGTCACTGTCCTCCCAAACCCACTTCCGGATGTGTGTTCATTAGCCAGATAAAGTGTAAGCATGGGAGTATGAAAAATGTCTTATCCAGCGTGGGCAATGGATTGAGATTTTTGTTAATATGTCGTGACACTAGGATGCTAATATTTCTTGACAGAAAATCAATCCTTTAGAATTCTGTTTGTTGGAGTGTTTAATTTACAAGTATGGTTAGATCTTCAGATCACAGGAAAGTCTTCAATTTTTTTGTGGCTTGAAGTATCACTGTTAAATGTCATTGGCTTAGCTTTCTATGGTATTGTTCAAAAGTATATGAGAGAGAAGAGACAGAGAGAGATAGAGAGAGCCAGAAAGAGATAGAGAGACAGAGAGAGGTGCAGAAAGAAGAGAGACAGAGATACAGACTGTGAGAGTCAATAGGCAACTATGGCCTATAAGTAATCTCCAGCTTCATTCTTTAAAAAAAAAGTTTTTGAGGCAGAGTTTTGCAATGTGGCCCTCAAATCCATGCTAGGCTGGCCCCAAATTCACCTTGGTCATTTTAGTGCTAGGATTATAGGCATATGCCACCATGTCCAGCCTTCTAGTCTAAGAAAAACATGGTTATTACACCAAGATTATGATATATGTGGAAGCATTATTAAGGTATTAATCTTCATCTACTTGATGAAGAAAGCTTTACATTTTGTTTGTAAGTAGCACTGTAATGCCCTCAGGAAACTGTTTCAGGCAAACACATTCTCTGATGTAACTAGGCCATTTCTCTTAACCCTTATCATTCAGTTACTTGGAAACCACCAAAAGCATGGAGTTGATCATGTATGATTCGTGTCTGGAAAAAGCAAAGTGCGCTCTGGAAGGAAAAGGATTATATACTCAATATAAGCAGCAATCTTTGTTTCCACAAAATCTTTAACCTTGTGAGTAAGCAGTGCCTTTGTCAGAGGCCATGCATGCCCCATGTGTATGGAATCATTAGAGAACGGTTCTGGGGGTGCCCAGGGGACGTCTAAACCAGCTCCCACATTCCCTAAGATTCAGCCCACAGGATGAAGCTTGCAGCCTGCTTATAAATTATATTACATTTTGACTATTTGTCTTCTCTTCAGAAGAAAAGAGAAAATCAAATTGTGATTTGTTCTCACAGATTTAATCTTCATATTTTTATGATTTTGCAGAAAAGTGCAAAACCACCACCACCAACAACAAAATGAATAGATGTTAGATAAACCCAGCAGTTTGTAGGAATCTTTATTATCCCAGGCTTGACTTATGTATGTTCTGGGTACTTTTGCATGCTTGGTGGATGTGACCTTCCACAAAGTTTTATTTGAGTGCACTGTACAATTTCATGGTGGTATCTCAGCTTCAGGAAGGAAAAACAGATCAAGCTTGACATTTTCCATTCACAGCTGAACCAGTTAATCATAGAGTGGAGGGCACTGAAGGATAAGCTAATCAGAAAGGCCCAGAAAACAGGGCTAGGCAGCGTCCATTAGGTGAGTCCAGATTGCACTGATCAGTGACATTGGGGACCAGGAATTCCTACAACCCATTTGCACTAAGAAGCCTACTTCGAAAAAGGGCGAGCAGTGAAAAGGTGACCTGTGCAGCAGACTTATCACCTGAAGTAGCTTTGCAAAGTGGAAAAATAGTTACCTCTCCGGGAGGCTTCAAAACTATCAAAAAGATTAATTCTCTGGATGTCATAGGTTAATGTGGTGTTAGGCATCAATGTTCGGTTTCGGTTAATACTGGTGACTGCAAACTTGAAAGCTAATTCTTCAACATTAACGGGCTCATTTTCCACAGTTTCAAAAATCCCTCCTGCAGAAGCAAAAGAGATGCATGAGAAACGTTAGACAGGTGAAGTATCGCTGTTTTAAAAGAAGACGGTAAAATGTTAACAAAAGACCCCAAATCATAATCGACAGGATGACTAAAATATATACAGAATCTAGGCTGAATGTTTTCAGAATGTGTTACATGCAAACAAATAGTTCTAACTGCACACAGATGTTTAAGGTTTTAAATCCAGCATTGGATGTATAATACCTCTTAGATGGTGAATATATTCCAATTATTTTATACAACAGAATCATAGATAATAATGTAGAGGAAAGACATTTTCTCTGATTTTCACAAGATTTGTGCTGTGTTTGACCTAAACATATTTTAAACTATATTCTGGTAGGTAATCCTGTCTTGGGACTTAGACTTTTCTATTGAAAACAGAGTTTCTAGGAGCTGGAGAGGTGACTCTGCAGTTACAAACACTCGTATATGGCTCTTACAGAGGACTGAAGCTCAGTTTCCACCCACACTGCACTGCTCATAACCACCTGTAAGCCAACCTCCAGAACACCTGACACACTGTTGGGAGCCTACACTCATGTGCACACCCTACTCACACATACTCATGTGCACACCCCACCCGCACATACTCATGTACACACCCTCACCCACACACACTCATTTGCACACCCCAAACCTCACACACTCATGTGCATGTCCCACAAACACATTCATGTACACACCCTATCCACAATACTTATTAGCACACCCACACCCACACATTCATGTGCATACCCCCACCCACCCACACTCATGTGCATACCCTCACCCCAACACACTCATGTGCACACACTCACCCACACACTCATGTGCACGTATGCACTCACACACTCATGCATACCCCACCCACACATTCCTATGTACACCCCTATTCACCCATACTCATGTGCATACCCTCACCCACACACATTCATATGCACATCTCCACCCACACAGGTACACATAATTAAAGATAAAACAAACCTGTTTTAAAAAGCAGACATTCTGGACCCTAACACTACTGGGATTGGGGAGGGATGGACTGGGACAAACAGAATAATCCTACTCTGACAGTTTTCAGAATGAAAACATCTATTCTAGATTTTATGGCTCAGATGTCTGGGGTCATATTCTATATATCATAACATACTCCAAAGCATATGGGTAGATTCAAAGAAAGGTTATTTTTTCTGTTTGAAAAATCATTTGAATATACCCCAAAGCAAACTTGTGTTCTAACTCTGGGGAAATATGTTCTTTCATGCCCTAGTTTCTGGCATCTTAAACATGTGTATCTATCTCACTACAAACAATATCATCATGCTTGGCTTTCATCTGTGTCTCCATCTCCGACTGAGTGAAACGCTGGTATTAGATACAGACGTGGTTAGCTATATGTTCTTAATATTCTTTAAGTGCACCCATGATATTAACTCAATAGACACAGAATATTCCGTTGAAGCATTACAAACTGATTTCTGCTTAGCTAAGTCCTTGATTTACTCAAGTGTTTGTTTCCTCTGAAAATAGGCCCTAACTCCTGTCCATGGCATATGAAATATTCGTAGGCTGCAATTTATCTACTCTCATTGTTCCTTATTAAGGGTCAGAATTAGGTATTTCTAAACTTTGTTGATTCAAGCAAATACACACAGACACAGACACAGACACAGACACAGACACACACACACACACACACACACACACACACACACACACACAGATACACACATAATGTGAAATGAAAAGCACAAATAGTCACCATGTGCCTGATTTCTGTTCTTTCTCACATGGAGAAATCCAGTGTACAGATTTTAATTAAATGTAATCACACTGGCCCTATTTTGGAAGATTAGGTTTTTCAAAAAGCACATATATGACTTTGTTTCTTAATCAACTACAGCATCTAGCTGTGAGAGATGAGAAGACCTATGGTAACCTAATTTGGCTTCTTTCAAATATGTTTCTGGCAATTATAAATCAATAGCTTGAACCATTCATGTATAGATTACTGCTATGGTTCTCTATGAAACCATACTTAAGAATAAATGATGATGTCATGTTAACTCTCACTTAAGGACCCAGGGGAGACAGCTGTTTCAAAAGCAGTATCAGAAAATGATGTTTTCCCTCTGTCAATCACAAATGGGGAATCAGGAAGGGACTTTCATTTTCTCTGTGAGCCGAGTAAATGGTGGACTGACAGGTGGGGAGGTCAAGCAAGAAGCACTGAGTGGCCACAGGCAGATTGATGTAAGATGAGCTCATCGCTGTGGTCAAAGTGACCCACACTGAGGGCTTTTGCTATTAGAATTCCCACAGTAGTCACTGGCAATTGTTTACTAGTCTATCCTCTCATCCCCAGCAAGGGCCATGTGACAGAGTCCATGTCACTCAGAATCTGACCCTATCAAGGCCAAGGCATCTTAAGATACTCAGGCTGCAACTATTTAGGGGGAAAGTCAGCCTCTGCCTGTGAGAAGAGCGGCAACTTAATGGGCAGGCAGGTCATGGGAGGGGATCTACTCCCACATAAAGAACAGAAGTGAAATGTGGTCACGGGCTTTACCTAATTCTTCTCTGAGACTTTTAAGTTGTGGGAGGAAAACCATCCCAGAGTAGCTATTCTGTGCAGTTTTCTTCAAAACTTTATAACTAACAGACAAAGTAGGAGATATTTTCCTGTTCTAGTCAATGAAAAGGAAAGAGATAGCACACATTGTCACCAAATAATTCAGTTACAAGACTCATCTGTGACAAACTGTCTTTTCTTCTTTGTTCTTTTTTTTTCCTCTCTTACTTTTTGAAACTTGAAGATAGCCCATTTTAATAAGATATTTAAATCCTTCTGGGAGTGTCTTTGTGGGGCTAACTTCTGTCCTCATCCGTCTGGAAGCTAAGGGTCCAACTTGACAGGAAGGAAGACTCCTTCCTCAGTCATTGCTCTGTTCCTTCTCTACTCTTGTAGCCCATTTCCCCTTTGACTGTCCCTCTTCCTATGAAGGTCAAGGTACCTCTGTGACTTTTGACCTCTCTCATTTTAGCTGAACTAACCATAACTTCTAGTCCTAAGAAATCAATGAGCTGTGGACAAAGTTAGAAAAAGTAAAGGTAAGGTAAGGTATTTTAGGCCTTGATATGAGTGGAAAAGACATCTATTCATTCATCCATTTATTTATTTATTTATTTATTTATTTATTTATTTATTTATTTATTTATGTATCTATCTGTTTATTTATTTATCTATCTACCTATCTATTTATCTACCTATTATCTGTTTGTTTAGTACTTTCTAAGTTACTCAGGTAAGATCAGTGAGTGTAGAAGGAGGGAACACTTTGACAGGTCAGGATGAACAAGCTTCCCTTTTTTGGCTGTAACTTTTGAACATGGCAGATGGTGCCCAGGGGGACAGAAACCTCAGAGGTATGCTTGGCCATGCTTGCTTTCATCACTTACATCTTATGAGGAAGAAAAACATGAGACGTTTTAGTGAACTACCTTTTGTCTTTATTGTGACGTGAGTGCTACAGATCTCACATCCATTCTTACAGCCTAGATGCAAGTAGGCATCAAACCCTCTGCCTAATCACAATAGGAAGGTGAGCAAGGGTCAAAGGGCATCATCAATACAGAGCCCCCTCTTTCTTCTCCACCCCTCCCCCAAACCACTTGCTTCTCAGTGTCAAAGCTCAGAATCCTTGGAATAACTGACCAAACACAGGGTTACAAAGTAGAAGTCGGGGTAGGCAGGGTTCTAAACTTTAGGTCCTCATGCCCTTACATAAAAAAGCTAGGAATGGTGGAATGCTTGTAATCTGCAGGGGTGTAACTGAAGTTTTTTCCAGTCCTGCCTGGGCCTGCACCTGCTCAGACCCAAATAAACACACAGAGGCTTATATTAATTAAAACTGTCTGACCTATTGGCTCAGGTATCTTGTTAGCTAGATCTTACATCTTAAATTAACCCATTCCTATAAGTCTATACCTTGCCACGCAGCTCATGGCTTACCGGTATCTTTACATCTTGCTTCTCATGGTAGCTGGCAGCATCTCCTGACTCAGCCTTCCACTTCCCATAATTCTCCCTATCTGTTTGTCCTGCCTATACTTCCTGCCTGGCTACTGGCCAATCAGCATTTTATTTATCAACCAATCAGAGCAACACATTCACAGCATACATAATATCCCACAGCACAGGGGAGTCCTAGGAGCCCACTGGCCAACCAGTCTAGCCTATTGGCAATGTCCACATTCAATTAGAGACTCTGTCTTAAATATTGAGTTGGAGGGTGGTAGAGGGAGATACCCAGTGTCAACTTCTGGCTTCCAAATTCACTTGCAGGGGCTATACACACTGGTGTATTCAGGCATATGCTACAACCTCAAAATATAGAATAAAAACCTTATCTAAAACTAGAAATTGGGCTTTTAAGAATCATGCTCAGCTGGTGATGGTGGCGGCACACACCTTTTAATCCCAGCACTAGGGAGGCAGAGGCAGATGGATCTCTGTGAGTTTGAGGCCAGCCTGGTCTACAGAGTGAGTTCCAGGACAAGCTCCAAAGCTACACAAAGAAACCCTGTCTTGAAAAAATAATAATAATAATAATAAAACAAACAAACAAAAAGACTCTAGCTTTATGTACAGATACATATTTGTGCTCTTTGAATTGTAAGGGTAAAACTATATTTCTTATAAATACCAAAATAGGTATAAGTTTGGAAAATAGTGTGTGTGTTTAGACTTAATTTTTGAAGACCTGTGAGTTTCCTATGTTGATTTTTCTCCCACTGTGCTTTGCCTAGAAGGATAGAGGTTGGTACAAATAAGGCTTATACTTACTTATACTGGTATAAGTATATGTGTGTGTGTGTGTGTACGTGTATGTGTGTACGTGTATGTGTATATATATATATATATCATATCATATCATAACATATCATATACTCTATGCTCCTGTACTTGAACACAGCTACAAAACACAGCCACTAAATAAAGAATATAAAACAAATAAGAAGTATGTTCATGGTTTTGAGTTAATTTGAATTAAAAATTCCTTTTTTTCGTGAGTACATGTCACTATCAACCTGAAGTGTTTTCACCCCAAATTGATAGACTGAATCTCTAACCCCAGTACCCAACACCTAGGGACTGACTATATTTTACAAGGTAACTACTATAGCAAATAACTTCAGGAGTACTGAAATGGGTTATCAAATAAAATGCTTGCTTAATAAAACATGAGAACCTGTGTTTAGATCCCCAGTACCCATCTAAAAAGTCAGATGTAGCAGAATACATCTGTAGCCCAGTGCTGAGGAGGAGATAGATGGATCCCTGAAGCACACTACCTAACCAACCTACCTGAGTTGGTGAGGTCCATAATCTGTAAGAGATCTTGTCTCACAAACAAAACGAAACAAAAACAAAGTAGAGAGTAATTGAAGACGACACTAATGTCCTCCACACTCACATGTGTGTGTTCAAGTACATGTGTACCTACACAGATGTACATACACCCACCCCCACACATATACCTTTAACTTCACTATGTACAGTAACAGAAATTCATTCTCTAATTGTTCTAGAGGCCAGAAATCCAAATTCATCAAACTGACAGGGTCCTGCTCTCTCCTGATGTTATCCAAGTGATTCACTTCCTGCATATTCCAGCTTTTATTGGCTCTAGGAACTCCTTGGTTTGTCTATACTTGCTGTTAAGTGAGTCTCTCCAGGACAATGGCTTTATACACTACTTTCATTCTAGCGACACCCTAATTTCCACATTCAGAAACAACTTGTATAACATCAACGTGAGCATAGCAAACTTTCTAGCTGACATTTCTACTTAAATACCCGAGAGGCATCACAGAAAAATCACATTCCAAGCCAAGTTCCCTCTGCCCTGCTCTTCAATATCAATGACTATTGAAAATCGCCAAACACAATGTCATCCTTCATTATCATCTCAGATGCTTTATTAGGCGATCCTGCCAGTGCTACCCTCTATTCATCAATTTCTTTTCACACTGTCAATAACAACAATCTGAATTTAGCCACCATCATCTCTTAGCTGAACTACTGAAGTAGCCACTTGTAGAACAGGTACATGAGCAGATCTTCCTGTGCTTGACTCTTGCCCATTTCATCAATCTCCTCATTAATACTGAAGCCATGGTGATTCTTTTGTGATATGATACATCATTTAGCCACTCTGTTGAAAGCCTACTGCTAGCTTTCCATGTCTCTTAGAATAAAAGCCTTAGTCCTCAATCTACTCCAACCTACCTCCATCACTTCATTGAGTTCTTCTACTGGTCAAAGTCTGGATCAGTCACTATCACTCTTGAAAAATGACCCAAAATAGCTCCTCTCTTTCATTACTTTGCTTCCTCTGCAGAACACTCTTTTCACAGTATCTTCAGTCCATGTCTCAGTTCTTTCAGATTCCTACCCAGGTGTACTTTTAGTGAAGACATACTTGTCCTCTCAGTAGACATGCCAATGCCCTTCTTCCCACCTCTGAATAACATCTAAAACAACAGCTCCTAAAGTCACATGTTCATATTCTCATTCTCCTCCTCCATGTTTCCCCCCTCCCACTTTTTCTCTAGAATCTCACTCACTATGTAGGCCTGGGCTGGCCTGAAACTCACTGTGTCAACAAAGCTGGTCTTAAACTCACAGAGAACTGTCTGGCTCTGCCTCCCAAGTGTTGGGATGACAGGATTGAACCATCATGCCTGGCTGTTGCAGTTCATCTCTTTTTTACTTGGGTATATTCCCAGTGCCTCATACAACTCTTGTTTTTATCATGCAAAGCATTTTATAAACAAATGACTAGATATAAGAATGACTCGTTGGATGAATCATTAAATTCTGAAAAATACTCAGGAACCATAACATATACAAAAACAGCCAATGTTTATGTATATATGTGTGTATGTGCATATATTTATTCATATGCATGCATGCACAATCTGAATCTAATGCATTTTTCTTGATAAATGTGCTACTCATTAAAAGCAAATATAATCACTCAGAGCAAGAAGCATTCTTATAGTCCTTCAATATTCAATTCATTTATGAAGCATTATTGGCTATGTGTTAATGTGTAGGGCAATGCTAGCACTAGAAGAGGACACAAGATGAAGGGTATTTGGTTCTTTCCCTTAAAAAGATGCCAGTCCCAGCCGGGCAGTGGTGGCGCATGCCTTTAATCCCAGCACTCGGGAGGCAGAGCCAGGCGGATCTCTGTGAGTTCGAGACCAGCCTGGGCTACCAAGTGAGTTCCAGGAAAGGCGCAAAGCTACACAGAGAAACCCTGTCTCGAAAAAAAAAAAAAAAGATGCCAGTCCCAAGTGATGGGCTGCAGGAAAGGAAGCCATGTGCAGCAGTCTGTTATTTAATCAACAGAGCCTGAGCACATGCTTTGCCTCCTTCTACACGTAATCTTTTCATACTCTGTCAGCCAAGGGTAAACTCTTTCTCTGTAAAAACACTGCAAAAGGTATTGATTATTTGGAGGAATTTGTTTAGTATAGCCATTAACAAAAATAATCTAGAGGCTTCTCAAATCAAATCCAAATCTATCATAGGATCCAGATATCCTACTACTGGTAAATGAAATCAACACATTGAAAAATCATGGACACTCTTGCATTTATTTCAGCATCATTTACAATAGGATATGGGATACAAAGACTGATCATGATTGAATGAATAAAGAAAACTGATATATAATATGAAGACAACTAATAAATAATATGTAGATATCATGTACATATACATATATACATATTGTATATATATATATGTATATATATATATACATATATGCATAGAAAGATGGCTCAGTGGGTAAAAGGTACTTGCCACCAAACTTGGTGATCTGAGTTTGACCCCCAGGACCTACATGATTGAAGGACAGAACCAACACAAGCAATTTGGCCTGTAATCTCCACATGCATATCAAGACACATATGCCAAACTTCCCCAGATAAATATATTTTTAAAAGATCATTGAAAAGGTATGATGTCCTGTAATTTGTGACAATGTGTCCTGGCCTGGAGAGTATCTTGTTAACTGTTGTAAGTGAAGACCACAAATATTAATGTTGCATGATCTCCTTTATCAGTGGAATATTAAAATGTTGATCTTAGAGAATGATAATAGAATGGTGGTTCCCAAAGACTTGGGAGAGTAGGTGGTCTGGGGATGAAGAGGGGTAGCTAGGTAGAAGGAATGCTTCTGGTGTTCTATAGGACATCTAGCTGGATATAATGATTAACAAATGTCAGAGTGGTTGGAAAAAGGATTTAGCTTATACTTGTAAAGACAGATTGCTGTGGGATATCTTTCTGTATGCTGTGAATATGTGTTACTCTGATTGGCTGATAAATAAAGCTGCATTGGCCTATGGCAAGGTAGTTTAGAGGCAGGCAGGAAATTCAAGTAGATAGACAAGAAGAAGAAAGGAGAGGCAGAGAAGAGACATCAGCTACCACTAGGAGAAGCAAGATATGAAAGTACCAGTAAGCCACTGGCACGTGGCACCTTATAGAAATGGGTTAAATTATAGGAGCTAGCTAGTGAGAAGCCTGAGCCATTAGGCCATACAGTTTGTAAGCTTCTGTGTATTTACTTGACCGAGCAGCTGCAGGATGGGCAGGACACAGGAAAAGTTCTGACTACATTTGGCTGTCCAACAAGTTGGATTAACTTTCCACCAAAAACTTAAGAGAAGTTAAAAAGAAATTCTAAAGTTGAACTAAGAACAGCTTTCTACTTCATGTCTCATGCAGGCTGAGATATAGAGATGTTAAGGTACAAAGACTGCAGCATTTGGACTTGAGCACAACATGGCAGATTCCCACCACAGTACACAGAGGTGTCTCCAAGCCACTGTAGCTGTGTGGTAGATTTAGCTTTTGCTAGTACAGACAACAACAGCAAAAAGAGGTTTCTGGGCTACATGCTGCTTTGATAGAGGCACAGACCCACTGCCTCCCAGAGTTGGCAGACAGCATGGCTCCCAGAGCTGGAAGTGAATTATCTCCACCATGTTGGAAAGCTGAGGTGGTGGAGTCAGAAGCCAAGGCTGCTGCTTTTTGTCCTAGCCACACAGTTTAACAGTTTAAAAATCTCTCCTAGTCAGAGAAGGATTATAGATTCGCAATAAGAAAGATTCAGATGGAATAAAACTCTAAATGGTTTACAGTATGTGTAAAAATGTATGTAGGCTTGAAAGAGAGAGAGAGGAAAAGGAATATATGCAGTTATATAAAGAAATAAGTTTAAAAAATAAAGTCTTTAAAGAGACAGTAAAAGTAATACAAAAATTAAGACACAAAGATGGAAATCACACATAGTCTCAATTATGTTGTCTTGGGATTTTTAACTGCAGAAAAACATTTGATTGTAAAGGTTGCCAAGTTAAGCCAATATATATATATATATATATATATATATATATATATATATATATATATACATATATATATATATATATTAAAGGTATCTTGACTTCAAAATTTGTGTCTAAGGATATGTTGCTCTGGAAAAGAGGTTATGCTTTTGTTTCTACAGAAGATGAGAACCTGTGGGTTGCTTCCAGGCTAATATGGTTTGATCAGCCAAGACCCCCTGAAAGGTCTCCAATGACAGCTATAGCCCAGATGATCCAACATCCAGAACAGCTTCAAAGCAACTGGCTGAGACAATGCAGCCTCACAGACTACTCCTCTCAGGACTTGACCATAATTCTAAAATTTTCTTTATGTCCCCATAAGATTACCAGTGCCCACAATCAGCAGGAAGTAGCCTAGAAAACTATGCCCACATTTCCAAAAACTGGAATATGGATATTTGTCTTTGTTTAGAGATTGGTTACAAATTTTTATTGGTCATAGTCAATATATTTCTAAAGAAAAAAGGAGGATAGGATATAGCTATAATAGGATGAAAGGGTAGATTATTGAATCTACTTTTAAAGAGCAACAACTTGTATAAAATGTTTTAAATTGCAATAGATTTTAGTTTATTACCAATTTAAAGTTAATTTTGCTATACTGTATGTATATTTCTACTCTTGTTTAAGGTTTTATGTTTGTACAGCTCATTTGAAATTGTAATGTATAATTAAGAAATACAGATTAATAATTATTCATCCATGATAATTAAACTTAGAGTCATGTTAGTTAAGTTTTTTAGGTATACATAGATCTAATTCAGTTAGGTAGGTACTCTTCAAACACTTCAAAGGCCTACAGAATGTGACATTTAAAACGTTTTAAAAACTTAGACTTTTCTAGACAATGATACATGTCTGCTCCTGGCAGCCCCAATTACTTCAAAAAGGATGATCGGCATTGAAGAAACTCATTATGGAATTTTCTTTCCTTATGGCAAAAGTTAGTCATTTGGGCAAGAAACTGTTCTTACCTGGACTGTTTGAGAAAATGTTTTATCAACTGGACATGCAGGACCCATGGAAAAGTGGCCACTGAACTTTGTAATGTAAGATGGTTATTAAGGTTCCTGCTTTGAAGAAGAAACTGCCAGACATTCTCCAGGACACAGAAAAAAGTGACTAAAAACTCTAGGCCTTTAGGCTTAAAATGGATGCTCCAACACTGCAGAGGAACTTTGGATGACTGTCCAGGCAGCCAGGTATCTCTGTCATTTCCAGAATTTTGGAAGTTGCTTACAATGCATTTCCTATTTACTTAGGTAATATTATATCCTTCTGGGGTCTTTGATGTAGTTGAAGACTAAATAGTTATAATTGTAGTTTTCCTTAGTCATGATAAAAGATAAATTAGATATGAAGTTTTAGACTCACAAATATAGGATAGACGATAGGATATTTTCTTTAATTTTGCCAAATACAACTAGACTACATATTGTAACTGTAATTCTTGCCTAATAACTGTTCTATTATTTGTAATTTTACTATGTTAAAGTTAAAACCCTCCTTTTTGATTAGACACAAAAGGGGAAGTCCTGTGGGATGTCTTTCTGTATGCTGGGAATACATGTTGCTCTGATTGGTTGATAAATAAAGCTGCATTGGTCTATGGCAAGGCAGCTTAGAGGCAGGCAGGAAATTCAAGCAGATAGACAGGAAGAAGAAAGGAGAGACAGAGAAGAGATGCCAGCCACTACCAGGAGAAGCAAGATGTGAAAGTACTGGTGAGTCATGGCCACATGGCAACTTACAGATGAATAGAAATGGGTTAAATTATAGGAGCTAGCAAGTGAGAAGCCTGAGCCATTAGGTCATACAGTTTGTAAGTAATAAAAGCCTCTGTGTGTTTACTTGTCCGAGCGGCTGCAGGACGGGTGCGACTGCAATGGATAATTACTTAAACATCATCATTATCTCCTATACACATAAATCAGAATCATACTTCATAAAGATAGACAAGTATTAAATGTTAATCAAAAACTTTCTTAAGCCCTGAGCCCACATGTTCCTTGAGGGTAGGGTCAGTGTTAATGGGAACTTGCTGGGACTCTATTCCATGGCATGGACATAGTCCAGCATCCCCAGCAAATGCCTGTGCAGTTGATTGAATGTTCCGTCTTGTGCCTAAGCACTGAGCCACATGAAGCACTCTGTCCTGCCAACACAGAGGCCTGGGAGAGTAGAGTGGTGGCTGAGATATGTAGCGAGACCTACTGACTTTTCCCATTACTGACTTTGTGGCAATGATTGCTTTTTCTCTCCAACCATTACCTCCCATGGTCCCCAAGCACTTTCAAAGCTCCATTCTTCCTGGGAGATCACTCCTCATCAGACTGCCAGCACCTTCATTTCATGCAGGGATGGCTGGTGTCCTAGTCAACAGCGGGTTCCAGGCAGCAACCAGGAATATTGCCAATGAAGTAATGCCAAAAACCTTTACCCTTATAAAAGTCTGGGATTGCTTTAATATCTCTTGAGAGCAGTTACATTTCTAGCTTTTTAACATCTCATTTAAATGGCATGTATTCACATGAAAGGTCTCTTGATTCCATTTTTTTTTTCTGCTTAATAATTAAATGGATAGAATATGCCAAGTTCACAGCCCAGAGTTCCAAGGAAGCTATATTATATGTTTTATCCCAATTTTCTAGTTTATGTCTTTCTATTTCTGCTGTTTTTTTAGCTGGAAATTTATGCTTATTGAGAAGCAAGGGTTGTGGTTAAGGGAAATCTGGAGTCTGAAGACAGAACAAATGGAGGTTCACCGCTCCCATTGGGCAGCATTTATCAATGCATAGACATGGGACACACAAAAGGCCTTTCATGGCCAAACATATCTGGGAAGCGTTGCCTAGTGTCAGCCCTCTTGGAAATTCACATTATGCAGTAATATGCATGATGCCCACAAGCCATGTAATAAAGAAAACAATTCGACACTGTGTAACCCAATGTGTTTCTAAAAGTCTCTTGATCGCAGGACACTTTTCCCTGGAACTGTGACCAGTTATTTTGATCGTCACATTTAAAAGCAATTTGATTCAGAGATCTGCTTACAGTTGAACCAAAAATAATGTGCACTTTAAAATAGTATTTTCGTGTCATTTTTATGAAAAGATAGATAAGTCTTAATCAGAACTATAAACCCTCTAATTACAATGCTACCTCTAAATGCATATTAGAATGTGCCATCAAATTTCACTCTCTTTTTGCTTTTATAAAAAATAAAGCACGAAGATGATCTCTGTTTCTATGTAAAAAGCAAACAGATAAAAATACCTGTCTTTTGGTCAATCTTGTCCGGAAGGTATATTGCAGGCAGGGTATATCTCTGATGCTTAATGTCAATATTTTAAAATGTGAAGTACTCAGCTATCTGCTCTCTTATTTTTCTCCTTTAAAGTCTTCTATTTTATTTTTAAAAATTCATTATATATTGCTAAGTGCTCCAATAGCTAGTAAACATCTCATAACATTTTTTATTCACTGATACTAAAATTGTGCAAAATGTCCCCTTGAGGCAATAATATTTCATAATATCTAAGATAGTGTCAGACCCTTAGATGTAAACCTTTGCCTGTTTTAGAACTTTCTCGTTTTAATATTTTTGATTGAGTCTCTGTATTTATTATTGCTCATCAAGGTACTTGCAGTGGTTCTCAACCTTCCTAATGCTCTAACCCTTTAATACAGTTCCTCATGCTGTGGTGACCCCCAACCACAAAATTATTTTCACTGCTATTTCATAACTGTATTTGCTCCTGTTATGGATCATAATGTTAATATCTGTGTTTTCCTATGGTCTTAGGTGACCTCTGTGAAAGGGTTGTTCCACCCTCCCCAAAGGGGTCATGATCCACAGGTTGAGAATCACTGCTCTACAGTCTCGCACATTTCAGTATGTACTTAAGTTCCACTCTGAAATTCAAACTGATTAAACGGAATCAGTTGGGGATGATACTTAGCAATAAAATACTTGCCTGACATGTACAAGGCCCTAGGTTCAGTCCCCTGTACTACAAAAGGAAAACAAAGTCAATGTTGTAAGTACTGAAATGAGAGTTTACAATGACATGAACAACAAGTAAGCTCCATGGAAGTCACTTCTAAGAGAAAAAGCTCCAGCAGGAGGTTTCCAGATGGAGTAAGAGAAGCCCAACACGCCTGCTCAGGAATGCTAAGAACTGATCTACAGTACATCACAGCTAGACATCATGTCGTTGAGGGTTCTGTGTTGAATACAATCAATGGAAGTTTTGGGAAATATTCATGTTTTCTTTAAAGCTGCAAGTCTCCTTACCTGCTTATTTCCATGTCCTTAAAACACACTTCTCTCTCAACTCCTAAAGTGGACATGACAGCCTGGAGAGAGTACAGGCATTATTACTACCTGAAATACTTTCATATTTAAAACATATTTGCACATATAAGTGAAGGATTGGAGGAGAAGAAAATCAAACACAGATATTAATACATAGTATGAAACAACCACTGTTAAACATTTGGACAATTTCCTATCTTTTTTTTTTCCGAGTTTCTTTTATTCTTTTTCAATATAAAAAACTAGTTTCATTTTTAGGTCTTAACAAGGGGAAATTTTTACAAGGAAAACAGTAACATTTGCCACAGCATCAAAATAACATTTATGAGTAAATTTAAAGAGATGAGAAACACATGGAAAGCTACAAAACATTCCTGAACACATTTAAAACAAAATACAAATGTATATATATGTATATATATATGTGTGTGTGTGTGTGTGTGTGTGTGTGTGTGTGTGTATGTATATATATATATGTATGTATATACATACATATACATACCATGTTCATGAATTATGGAACTTACTATTATTCTAATGTTTATTCTTATCAAGGGGATTTAAAAATATGATTTAATCTCTATCAAAATCTCAGTTACATTTTATGCAGAGATACAAAGAACAATTCTAAAATTATTGTGGAACTGCTAATGACCCTGAGTAGTGGACACAACATAAAGAACAAAGCTAGAGACATCATGCCTCCTGATTTCAAACCTCATAAGGGAACTCGTCATCCCAACAGTGAGCTGCTGAGATAAAGCTCATGTTGAGCAAAAGTGCTGGCTCAGCTGCGAAAGGACAGTGTGTCAGCATTTGGAACTGAGAAAACTGACACCGACATAGGAAAGGATAAAGTTGTCACAATTCTCTACCAGACTACTAGAGTTCTGCAGAGATGGCTCCATGGGTAAGAGCACTGGCTGTTCTTCCAGAGGACTGGGGTTTGATTCACAGCACCTACATGGCAGCTTACAACCAACTGTAACTCCAGTTACAGGGGACCTGATGCCTTCTTCTGGCCTCCACAATTACCAGGTATGCGTATGGTGCACAGAAATATACGTGGACAAAACACCCAATACATAATAAAAACAAATATTCTACCAGGCATAAAAATAAACTCAAGGCTTATGAAACTATAAAATAACTAGAAGAAAATACTGGATGAGAGCTTCAGGATTTTAATCTGGGAAATGATTTCCTGCCGGTGACACCAACATTACAACTAACAGAAACAAAACTAAATCAAACTGAAATTTTTCACGGCCAAAGAAATCATCAGCAGACTGCAAAGGCAACCTAGGAAATGGAAAAGAAATATTTTTGAAGCATATACCTAGTAAATCTTGGAGTTCTCTATGCTTATTTTGAGAAGCAGATGAATTATATATAGTCAGATAATGATGGATATATTGATTTCATACTGGCCTTTAATCACTTGTTCTATGTGCATAACTTATTAAAATGTATATTGGATTTTTAAAAATATGCAAATATTCTTTACACATACACTGACCCACAAACCCACAAAACCAGATAACAGGAGAATGTCACCTTTGGGTCCTCTTCCCCTTTGTATCACCTTGAAGTTAGATTATGGCTCATTCTAGTTTCTTGCTCATATTTCACTGAGGTGGCCTGGGCTGTGCTGAATTTACAATGATTCCCCAAATACCAGTGAATTGTCATAGGTTTTTAGCATTTCATAAACTGTTAACACTATCCGATTACCTTCTGTTCTTTTCACATCATGTAACACTCTAGGCATCTCTCCTTAAATTAACCCAGTTAATTGGTGTATGCATTACACTGTTTGTATAAATCATTGTTTATTTGATCCACTCTTCAGTCTTCACTATTATAAAACTGATTACGATTGGCATTCAGTACACTCCCTGATTTCACTGGCAGAAAGAAAAGGCTCTTGAAATACAATCATCAGGTTATAGAGTGTAAACAGTTCTACAAGGCTGGCAAGTGCCTTCTTGCACCCACCATGGAGAAACGCCCAATTGACTTCCATCATTGTCCAGGATCTTGATGATTGTAGGTCAATTTGTGCCAGGAAGGGCTTCCTATTCCTTTAAATATTGTGGACTTAATTTTTTAAAAAAATCTTTATTACATATTTTCATATCTGTGGGTTTAAGTTGTTTTCTCCTGTTCTTTGCCTTATTTGATGTCTTGGGATGATGTTGGCTTTGTTATTGAAATGCTTATGGGCGTGGTCCTTGCCTTCTACGTCATTTCAGTCAAGGTATAACAACATCAGGTCTTTGACATTTTTTTTATTAACAATATTTTCTCAGTATTTTTTAAATTCTTATTAATACAAAGTAGGTTTTTAGGCAGTTCAAGTGTTTACATTTTAATAACATTATACACTGATTTTCTTTCCATGAAATATGACTTGTTTGTGGTGGTTGTTAAGATTTCTGGTTCTTTCCTTTCCACATGTATGGGTGGATGTACCTAACTTGGAGCTGGATGGGGCTGGGTTGCCAGGTCTGCCTAATGACCTGCAGAAGTCACCTTGTCAGGCACTGGGCAGAATACTTCAAGGCCAATGAGTGAGTCTCTAGAGATCGCCTTTATTTATGTGTATCCAGTGCATGGGTTACAGTCACCCGCTCAACCTGGAAGCTCCAAGAGGCTAAATGTGCAACAAAGCCTGCATGCATCTATTTAAGCAAGAGTACAACTTTGGTCATTTGAAGGCAGGTTGGTAAGGGCATTTGCCAAGCACCAGAATGGAGCCTGATGTTGGAATATGACAATCTAAAAAGCTATTCTGTTTCATTTACAAAATTGCTTATATTATAAGGTGTTTGTGTAGTGGGTAGCCATTCCAGCTTTGATCTGGAAGTTCCAACCCACATTGAGACTCTGACAACTGTCACACCTACAAGGCGGGGCCAGGGGAGGCGCCTGGAGACCCAAAATCTGGATGGGCGAGCACTCGCTTGGTGAAGGGACCCTGAATGGTGGAGGTGGACTGAGCAGAGCTCCAGAGAACACTGCTGGACTGCGATACACCTTCCCCAGACCCTGCGACCTACCTATCTTTTAATTTGTGAGTCACGCCATTAAATAAATATCCTTTTAACTACGTGGAGTGGCCTTAATAATTTCACCAATATCTGGCACCCAACATGGGGCAAATTCCAAAGGCCTGGGTGGCTCCCTGGCTGGTGGGTACCTAAACCCGCCTGCAAAATTCCCTTTCCATATAACCAGGGAACGCCTACACGGTTCCATTCCTGAAAAAGGGAGCAGCTAGTCCGGTCTCAGTTCCCGAGACCAGAGACCAGTGAAAGAGGTGTCTTCCCTGGCTCCCGAGACCAGTGAAAGAGGTGCCTCCCCTGGTTCCCTGACCGGGAATAGAACCCGGGCCATGGCGGTGAGAGCATCGAATCCTAACCACTAGACCACCAGGGAGTACCCAACGTGGGGGCACTCTTTGTGTTTCTGATTTTGTATGTGTATTCATGTCTGTGTGAGTGTAAGCATGCTTGTACAACAGTGTAGTGTGGATTTCAGGAGACAGCCTCACATGTAGACCCTCACATTTACCTTGCTGTGTCAGAGTCTCTTGGTCACAGCTTCCTAAGCCAGGCTCCCATCTGGAGATTGTCCTGTCTACATCCCATGTTTCTGTAGAAGCATGAGAATTATAGACACCCCTATTGTTTCTGCCTTTTTATAATGTGGGTTCTCAGAATCTGGACACAGATTGCCAGGCAAGCATCTTACCCACTGAACCATCTCCCAGGCTTCTTGGAAGTTTTTAAAAGGCTATTTTATAATTTTGTTACTTAATCAATTTGAAATTTCTTTTAGTGAATGGCAAGAGGAAAGCTAATGCAAGCATTTATGCTATATAAAATTATATGAATTTATGCTACAGGAATTACATGTACACACATGCATGTATGCAGTCTCTACTGGGGGGTGACAGAACCTTTTTCATGTATTAAATTATTGTATAATTTCTGTTTTATTGCCATTGAATATTTTCTATTTTATTGCCATTCTGCTTAAGTGTATGTAGCTCTGCACTGTGCTAATATTGGTTTACAAATTCACTCGGTAAATGCTTTTTCTAAATGGATCCAATTGTTCCTTTTATGCAATTATTTTCTTAAAAATATTTGCCTGTTCATGAATTGGAAATTATGGAAAATACAAATAAATTTATAAAAATTTAAAGTATTGAAAAGAATTTCACTTATCTAAGATTTTGAGATATTTGTGTGAACATATTTATATTTAGCTCTGGATAAGTGAGACAGTTGATTAGCTTGAACTGTTTGGGAGGCATCCAGGCAGTGGGACTGGGACTTGTCCTCAGTGCATGGGTTGGCTGTTTGGAACCAGGGACTTATGCAGAGACACTTTGCTCAGCCTGGGAGGAGGGGACTGGACCTGCCTGGACTGAATCTGCCAGGTTGAACTCAATCCCTAGGGGAGTCTTTGCCCTGGAGGAGATGGGAATGGAGGGTAGGCTGGGGGGAAGGCAGGGGAGGCGGGAGTGGGGAGGACAAGGGAATCCGTGACTGATATGTAAAATTAAAATAAATTATAAAATAAAAAAATTATAAAAAAAGAAAGTAAAAAAATAGATTTAAAAATAAATCACAATACTTTTTATAGAACTATGTTTTCCTAACAGGCAAGTTTGACTTAAAATATTTTATTTTTCATTATTATTGATATGTGTGTATTTGTAAAAAATATCTCTTCCTTTATGAATTCTTAGTAATACTTCAAGTTTCTGGATTTATTTTTTTGTAACATAACCATTTTCCCACATCCATCATTTTTGCTTTGCTTATTATATTGGCTAGTATTTTCAGCGTAAGATAATGAGAAGTCTCCTTATTTTGTTTTTAATTTAAATTGAAATGCTTCTACTGTTAAACCATTACCTATTATTTGGAAGTTGGATTGAAATAGATGTTATATTATTAATTTAACATAGTACAAGAAGTGAAAATTAAAATAAATGTGATTTGTATTCATACCTCAAACAATATGCATTAACTTTCATTAAATGTTTCTGAGTTCCATTTCCCTTCTAATGAGGTATTTTATACCATTGCATTTCTTTACATTACTCCAGCTATGCAATTCTGGGATAAATTACATTTGATCACAGAGGGCTTTTCATTCAGTATATTGCTGAATTAGATTAAGTGATGTTTTGTGTGGTATTTGCATTTTTATTAATAAATGATCGTGGCATATAAGCTTTTGTATGTATTAGTCTTGTCGATTTTGTTATTAGAGTTGTCTAATTTTAATGAGATTTAAAGGATCAATTTCAAATGATTCTATGTCTTGGAAAAATAGTAAAAAAAAAAATTCCTTAAGCTTAAAAGAACTAATCAGCAAAATGATATAGCTTTGGATGTTTCTGTAATTGTTCTTTGATAAATTTTTTAACATTTACTGGTATTCTTAAGATTGCAATGACTTATTTTAGGCTGGCTTAGTAAGAATTATTTCATATATTTAATGTATTTTATCTATTTAAGTAAGATTTTGATATTTTTATGAAATTATTTGTATATTATACAATTATTATAGATAAAATTGATTTAAAGATTCACTGGTGTGTGTGTGTGTGTGTGTGTGTGTGTGTGTGTGTGTGTGTGTGTGTGTGTGTGTGTGTGTGTTTCCGTTTGGGCTTATGTGCACGTGTGTAGGGATGGATGCTAGTGGAATCTGGAAGAAGGCATCAGAACCTCTGGAGCTGGAGTTACAGAAGGTGTGTGCTTTCATGTGGGTGCTAGGAATTGGAGTTGGGTCCTATGTAAGGCCAGCAAGCACTCAACTGCTGAGCCATCTCTCTAGTTCTGAGATACAGGTTTTTTATGTTGTCAGTGCTATTCTTTTTGAGATGTTAGTAGAAACTATTAATAAAATGGTTTTGGAGATTTCTCTTTATATCCAATCTGAGCTTTCTGTCATTTTCCATGTTTAAATTACAAATATAGCTGTATGTTAAAATTTTATTTAAGTACTGCATTGGAATATTTATTTTTATAATTTTGGCTATATTTCAAGTATTTGATGTGGATTTTACATTTTCATTATTTTATAAGTATTTTTAAATGCATACATTAATTCTTCATTGACTCAAAAGTTAATAAAACTTTTAAATTGCAAGAGTGTGGAAGGCTTTCAAATATTCCCTTTTTTGGTTAAAAGTCTTTAATAAGTAAACATACCTATTTAGGATTTTGCCAGTCATATTGTTAATGATATCAAGATTTGGGTTATGCTTTTACAGTGTTGTTTGCTGTCTTCACATACCAGAATCAAAATCATATAATGTATGAAGTATCATTATTTTTGTGGTTTTCCCTCTTCTTTCTTAGACAGGGTCTTACTATGTAACATAATCTGGCTTCAAGTTTCTGATCCTCCTGCCTTCAGCTCCTTAGTGCTAGAACAACAGATGTGTGCTGCTGTGCCTTGCTTGTTGTTAATGATATTTTCCAAGCTAATGAATATTTATAAAATATTGATCTTTGTGATGATATCCCATCCACAAAATCAAATTATGTTTAGATAATTACAATTATGCAAAAATTTCCTGTTCTTAGCTAGAAAAATGATGCTTCAATAAATATATCCTTGTTGAAAATCCTAGATTAGTATTTTATTTTGTTTCTTTGATTCTTTTATATGAAGCCCAGGGTTAAAGGTCATGCTCATTTTAAAGATCATGGTGCATATTGTCAGTTTTTAAAGAAAGATTGCATTTGCTTTCATGCTCACCACGAACACATCAAAATGTACATCTTCCCAAATTTCTAAGTATTGTAAATAAAAAGGAATCAATCCCCTAGGCAAAAACTTGTTAATGATGACTATTTAAGCACACAACTTATTGATTATTAGTGCGTCTGAAATTTTCCACAAAGTACTATTGTATTCCTGTATCTTCCTCCTTCCTTCCCCCCCCTCCCTTCTTTCTTTTTCTTTTGGTTAATTCTTGATCCTTGTCTTGCCCATTTGAATAGCATATAAATATTTATATCATGCATTTATGCATGAAACAAAGAAACCCGCTTCTTGTGTTCTTTCTGTTTCCATCAAGAAAGTTTTACAGTTTCGTGTAATTCATTCTGTCTTCTCACAGAGAAGTGATCTCCTCCTTACTTTTGGAAACTGGCCATGCATACTTTCACAGCATCGCTGATATTGGGATGTGTGTGTGTGTGTGTGTGTGTGTGTGTGTGTGTGATGCTGTGATGATAGTTCAGTGTGTCAACATGTGCTAAATACTCCTTTGATGGACTTTTGCACCAGGGCCAGGAAGAGGCTCTCCTATCTGTACCTTTACCTTACATTGGAAGCTTAGCAGCTGTCCAGTTTTTCAACACATTGACTACTTATATGGAGAAAGGAACCGGGCTGAGGGTAAAGAACACACATGATCCAGAGGGGTGGTCAGAGCCTTGTAGAGCAGTTTTTATGTCTAAATGGGCTCAAATCTTCACTTAAGGAAGTTTTGGTCCCAACTACCAGATAGATATAGCCACAGCCTTGTCTCTATACCTTGATCTCCATGCAACACATTTTCTGTTTAAGCTTAAACTAGTTGGATTTTAAATTTACTTAAATGTGACTATTTTTAAATTTTGTTTTTTACAAATTTTCCATTGCTGAAATATTACAAATTATTTTCCATTTTGACACCAGAAAGCAATACATTATGTATTTTTTCTTGTTGATTGTCAAGTGATTGATATTATAATTCATTTATGACTTACCTTGGTGTATAGAACAAAGTAAGCATCTTTAAATAATAAGCAACTAACAGGAAATGCACTAATAATTTTGCGTAATGAAACCAATTCAAACAGAAATTTTGAGCAGTTAGTCTTAATTGGGGTGTTATTCCACACTTTCTAAACTTTCAGAGCTAGGTTAATGAAGAGATGTTGAATTTTTAAGAAGTGCAGAAATGGAATGTTCTAGAAGAACACTAAAAAACCTTGAAAACTGGAACGTACTGGTTAAGTTAGGAGGGATATTCCTGGAACCACAGCTAAAATTTCCCTCTGCCTTAGTTTCCAGCTTTGACTCCTGCTGTACAGCCTCAGCATAGCACCCGTCAGTATCTATCAGACCGGTTTGGGCTAGTCACCCTTCCCCACCATGAGCTTGGCTGTCCTTGTTCACTGTTTTCATTCTGATTAGGGATCTTCTGCCAGAGCAAAGGACAGTGTGTGTAACCTTGTTATCCTCTAAGCGCTCACATGTTCAAGAACACTAACATGTGCTGACCGCTTTCTCTTTCTTAAGTGTTCTGTGGTGTTGGCTGTTCTATGAATTCATAACTCAAGGCATTTCAGTAGTGTGTGTGTGTGTGTGTGTGTGTGTGTGTGTGTGTGTGTGTGTGTGTGTGTACAGATACCCTAGCTCTTACTAAGTGACATAAGTGATCTCGGTTTTATAGCACAGGAAGATAAGCTAGCCCCTGTTGATTGTGATCTGATGGGTCATCAGTGACCCCTGGGGCTATCATCATCTCCAACTAATGGAACATGCAAAGAGCTTATGCAGCGGTAAATGTACTAGCATGGGTAGAAGAGACCCTAGGACTCAGAAGCCAGGGCTGGGGCTAGGAGGAGGCACGTTAAGCATCATTAACTTGGATATATAGCTTAAGGGTGTGACAAAAGTATCATTAATCAAGATAAGTAGTTTCCTCATGCATGTGTGTGTGTGTACATGTGTGTATGAGGATATGTGTGTGTGTACATGTGTGTATGAGGATATGTGTGTGTGTGTGGGGGGGTGTTCTGTATGTTCCATGTGAGTGTGTGTGTGTGCATATTTCCCTCTGTGTTTGTGGAGGCCAGAGAAGAACATCAGCTGCCTCTTACCTTTCCTTATTCCTTTGAGAGAAAATCTTTCACTGAACACAGAGATGCAGTGGCAGCAACAAACCCCATCAATCCTGCCTCTGCTCCTGTAGCACTGGGGTTACATGTATGCATATGATCCTACCCAGTTTTTTACATGGAGAGTTGAACTCAGATCTGAATGATTACATAGCAAACACTCTTTCCTGCTGAGCCATCTCTCAGCCCCATGATAAATAATACCCTCACATTATATGTCTAAGACCAAGTTAATGCAAAAGTTTATGATGGACAAGACATCCAACTTCTGAATGAAGTCAGGATCCATGTTACATACACTTCCATGAGTCATCTGACCCTGCCTCTGACTGTGTAGATGTAGGAAGCTCTGGACCATAGTGATTCTATTGAGCAAGCTTTTCCTGTATTGTAGATTTCCCTTACAGGTGGAGGGCCTTAGAAGTTAATTCTATGAGCCTCTGTCTTCCCTTAATCCTGGAGTGGCTCAGGCACTTGGCAATGGTAAAGCAAAAAGCCAAGTTCTCCACATGCATACTATCATCTTACACACCTTCCAGTTAACCATACTGTAAGGTAGACACAATCACAGCTGATTTTTAGAAGAGCAAACTGAGGCCAGAGGTGTTAGGTTCTCAATGTCACACAACTGATAAAGAATAAAATTGGGGTTGAAATTCAGTCTCCATGTTTAAAAAAATCCATATCTGTATTTAGTATTCATCCTTTATCACTCTTCAAAGTGCCAAATGATGTGAAATAAAAACAAACAACAATAACAAATCCTGTAAACCTGTGTCCTTATTTGTCTAAAACCTGGGCAAAAATTAAGGCAATAGTAAGAAGTAAAAGCATGGTTTCCTGAGAACATCTATCATGATGCTACCAAATGGCAAAAAACAGAACCATCGCTTCATCTACTGCAAGCAAGGGAAGGGAGGATGGAGTTGGGCCTCACCTTTATCTCCAGGTTTCAACAGTGATTCTTAAGGATAGCATGGATCTTGTAATTTGCAAAACGTTTTACTTAAACAACACCTTTATTATGCACAGGATGCAGCTTGGGAGACAGCAGGTGTTCTGTAGCACTTGACAATGGCTGGGCATGATTGCATGTATTTATTGCTGCCCCCTGGATGATGGATGTAATGCTGGCCAATTGCCAGTGCGCTCTGAGAGAAACAGCAAACACATACTTGATCAGAACAGCATCTGTTGCAGGCAGAATAGAGCCTCTCAGCCATGCTCTGGTCACTGAATGATACCCTTTCAGTTTCCTCATGGAGATGTCATGAAGCCTGTTCCTCTGCAAATTACAATGTGCTAGAATTGCAGTGAGTGGTTTTTTTCTTTTCTTTTTGGATTGCTTTTGCACTATCCAGGCTAGACTGTGGAAATAGAGAGAAAAACAGAGTGCATGTGCTTGGTCCAGTAGCTAGAGTAGGAGGATAACATAAACACTCATTCTAGATATGATGCTTTTCCCCATAATAGTGTATTTCCCATAGTCTTTTTATCCTCATCATTTCATTCAATACCTCAGAGATTGTCTCCATTGTCCTTTGCAAATCTATAGGACATGACCCCCAACGTCTAACTTTTCCATTGATAAAGTCAGTTTTCAGCCAAGCATTGGTACCTTTACCTTCTTCAGTTTTTACAGTTCTGTGTCAGAAGCATAACTTGGTAAAATTAGAAGTGGGTTCTTTCAGAACTTAAACACAGAGGGTTCAAATGTTCATCTGAGCCTCACAGAGGAATATATAGGAGATTTGTCCTGGAGATGTTTGTTTTGCCATTGTCCCTGTCCTAAAGCTAAGCTTTGCTAGCTCTCATGCCCATGGTTGCTGTAACCACAACGTCTGTCCTGTGTAAAAAGTTCTATTATGCCCATTAAGCAGTGAGATTCATTGTTTCCCCTGGGAGTCTATTTGAATTAAGCTGTCCAATTGGGAGCTACTTCATCTGAAGACCAATTGGCTTAATAATTCTCATTTTGAGACATTTAAGCAATTTGCACCTTTCTCTGTTATTAAGAGAAAATATTATTTATCTTGATTCAATTGCATAATACATTAGACAGATCACAGCCTATTTTGAAAATACAGGTTAGGAGCTCACTTCAAAAGCCTGCCTTTTTTCCCCTTCCTTTTCATTTTAAAAATACTTTTAAGTAGGAAAGAAACACAAACTGCCCTGGATATTATTAAAACTTCCACAGCCTGATTTCTACTTAGACTGCTTTTGATCATATTTCTACATTTTAAACAAAGATAATCACTTAAGCAATTGAGCAAAGCCTCTGCTCTATCTCTATCTTAGTGCCCAAGCTTCCTCTATCAATGTCGCTACTATGTCTTTAGAGGCCAATAATCGTTTGCACGTTTTTGGACAATCTATATGTTTCTTGGTCTCAGTCTATATCACCCATTATTGCTTGACTTTCTACATACAATATTACCTAATTTACTTTGAGCTCTTTGGGTCCTGTAGGCATACTTTCTTTTCCCATCCTTCCATTCTTGTTTTTGTTCTTATTCTTTTCAAATCTGGGGCCGGGGTTCTCCTATTTTCTTATTTCTGAATATGAGCAGCAATTATAACATATTTGCCTATCTCTGATTCGGAAAACCCTTCCTATCCTTTGTGCTTATGCTGGTGTCTTAGCTTGGGTTTCTATTGCTGTGATGAAACACCATGACCAAAAGCAGCTTGTAGAGGAGGTATATTCGGCTTACATATCCTGAGTCACAGTCCGTTGAAGGAAGTCTAAGCAGGAGCTCCAATAGGCACCTGGAAGCAGGAATTGATGCGGAAGCCATGAAAGAATGATGCTTATGGCTTGTTTCACCCAGAACCACCAGCCCAGTGGCGATGCTGTCTGTAGTGAACCGGGCTCTCCCACACCAACCATAAATTAAGAAAACGCATCACAGGCGTATCTCGTGAAAGCACTTTCTCAGCTGAGGTTCTCTTTTCCACAATAACACTAGCTTGTTTCAAGTTGACCTGAAACTAGCCATCACAGCTGATTTCTATGCCCACTGGGTACAGCTCTTCCCAAACAGGCACTAGGTTTGGCTGCCTCATTTGATGTTGATATTGCAGTACATGGCTAGAAAAATATACAAATGTTATATACAGCTGAGCCTACTGGGACTGAACTGAAACTCTCTGGCAACTGTTGGAAAAGTGGACATGTAGGAGACCTTTAAAATTTGCACCTACATGTGGAATGCTACTTCAGCAGAGAACCCTGTCTGCTCCCCTCTGGAAAGATCCTATTCATCTTGGGAACATCTTCTGCATGAGAAATTCCTAAGTGCTTTCTAAGCACACACAAACAAGTATCCCAGAAGAACTCATAGTATAGAATGCACTTACTCCATTTCTACCATCCTTATTAAACAACATGCCTCTACTATAAATATGTGTACATAACCGAGTCAGCTGGGAGTCATCATCTCCAAACACCTAATTTTGACAACTCCTCCAGAAGGAAAGGCATGTCATGAATATGACCCTCAATCTCATCACCAGGGAAGGTGATGTTCACATTATAGGAGAGAATGGATGTTGACACTGCATCCAGAGTCTATAATAGGTTGTCCCCTGCCCTTCTGGGGGAACCCTTTCACCCCTCTCTGAAATCCTTCATTCTATTGTGCTCTCCCATACAAGGAGGATTAGTGGGTCCTGGATCTCATTGGTTGGTGCATGTTCTCCCTTCTTTGCAGTGAAAACACAGAATGTAATATATTGTACATCCCCTTTCCTGCTAATCTGCTGACTGTAGGTTTGATTCTTAGACTCTGTTATAGAACTATCAGAGCACAAACAGCCTTCCCTCCATTACAACACCTCATGGGTATTTGCCAGAGAGGCCACTTCATGAAAAAGGTAGAGAAAGACTTAGAGAGGCTTGCCGTTTGGTGTTCAATGCCTATGGCAGATTTATTTATACACACTGTGGTCCTTCACTGGACAAGAGAACTCCTTCCATAAAATGAGTCTTAGAAAACTGGATTGATAACAAGTGACAAAAAGTTGAATGACTATTAGAAAGAAATTCATTGACAATAGAAAGACAAGAAACAAGAGTAACAGGAAATGCACAAGGAAAAAAAGAAGTAACAAAATAAAGCAAAGCAAGCCTATCAGTAAAGAAACAAAATACTCCCTCCAAAGAATGTGTGTTGGGCTTACCAACCTGTAATGCAGAGGGCTGGAATGAGAAAGAAATTCTACTCATTCCTATCTAGAAAATCCATGAAATATCTACATCTTGGTATTTATTCCATCTGCCTTAGTCCAGCCCTTTCCACAGCTCAGTGCCTTACAATGCATATGTGCTCCTGAAATAGACCCTTCAAGTATGCTTCATCTTCATGGGTCAAAGACATTCGAAAGAAGGCTTTTTCTATAACAGATCTTTTAAAGGTACCATCGCCTGTCCTCCCTCCCTTCCTTCCTTCCTTCCTTCCTTCCTTCCTTCCTTCCTTCCTTCCTTCCTTCCTTCCTTCCTTCTTTTTTTGCATGAAATATAAGAATAAATTTGAGTTTCTTAGAAAGCCTATTAATAATTCAGTTTTATTAGATTTAAGGGCTCAACCCTAGTAAGTATGGGCATACCTACAAAACAGAGCATGTTCATGGATGAGCTGTATCCCCTGTGGTCCTCATTGACATTGAATGATCTAAATATAAGATGTCAGTCAAAGAAAAGATGAATACTAGCAACCTGTGGCTCTTTTCTTTTAAATAACAACCTAGTTGTAATGGATTACAGAAAAATAATAAAAGCAAACAAGATTGATTTCTAAATGTTCTTTTTTAAAACACTGTAAACTCATTGTATAAAGAGTTAATGACTGAACACAAGTAGCGTTGTATATACTGGATGAAAACTACATGAAAGAGAGATGGGCAACTGGAATAGTATTAATGGCCTCTACTTCCCACCAGCCATTTTCTTTCATATTTTTCAGTGAGGAAAGAAGAAAAAAAAAAGGAGTCAAATTAAACAAATTGAATCAAGGCTATGACTATGGGTATTTAAAATACATAACAGTGTAATGCTAATAACAGCTAATGGTAGGAGATAGGATGAGTAATTTTTTAATGCATTCTTCATATCTGTGTCAATTTTGAAGTTTCTTTACATAACATCTATTACTTGATGATATATATTTCAAGTAGTTACATAGCCAAATGCACAATTTAGATGTTTTGTTTTTGTATGAACACATTAACCCCATACATTCATTTAACTGATTTTGAAATTTGAGAATGCAAAGGTCTTCTCTAATAAGTGAATTGAAGAATTAACTGATGATTTTTCTTCCTCATCATTGTGAAGGAGTTAATATAAAAATGCAACTCCTACATCAAGGGGTCAAATGACAACTTATTCTAGAGCCAAATATAAGTGATTATGTCTCAGAAACATAAATTCAGCTTTCCTCAAATTCTGTGTTCCAATGTGGTTAACAGTTTCGTGAAGTTTCATAGTAACAGAATAAAGGCAACCACAATTTAAGACAGTTTTCTCATACATTGGTAGAAATGTCAGGGAGGTGTATAACAACAGCAAAGTGGAGAAATCTCCACCATAGGCATCAGATGCTATTTGCAGACATTCTTAGCTTTGGGGTTGGTGGAAGCTAATGGTCTGTTAAGTCAATGCATCTGAAAATATTTCATACAATAATCACAAGAGCATTAGGGGACACACAAAAGAAGGTTTGTAACTAAGGGGCCAAGAAATTTGTTAAGCCACACACTTACAACATTCCAACTTCTCCATAGTCTTTGAATTTCTGATCAGTCTGTATAGAATGGTCAAGCAGGTGTGTCTTTTTCTTTTCTTTTTTTTTTTAAATTAAAAAAATTAATGTGTTTTTAGTTGAAAGAGAATTACAATTTGCCCCCTCCGGTGCCTGTCTAACCTCTTTTGAACCTCTACCATATACCCCCACTCTCAAGTTGATATAGCCTCCTTTTCTTTGATTATTATTGTTTTATGTGTATGCACATTTTATGTATGCACGAGTGTGTGTGTGTGTGTTGTGTGTGTGTGTGTGTGTGTGTGTGTGTGTGTGTGTGTGTGTGTGTAAAACCTGCTGAGTTCAAGGTGGTTTGTTTGTGTGGATTTGATTTTAAGCCTTTCCACTCTAAATTGAAGAATCAATAAGGGAGTCATTCTTGGGAGAGGAAAATTCTCCTTCTCCCAGCAGTCCTTAGTTGTGTGTAGTTCTGTGTGAAGGGCTGGAACTCTTTGAGATTCCCCGCTTCCACATTAACATGTCCATTGCTGTTGCCATTGTGCAGGTCTTGTTTATGCAGCCATTTCTAGGAGAGATGGATTCACAGACTTCCTGGTATTTTGTCTCTTACAATCTTTCTATGCTCTCTAGTATTTAATTTTAACCATTCAAGCAATGGCATTTTTTTAAATAAATTTTTATTATTAACATTTTCATTATTGTTTCAAAGATGCAGTAAGCTACTGGACTGCACCTATTTCATCAGTAGTTTAGAGCAAGAAAAATCATGAGGCTTGAGGAAAAAGGAGTATGTTAAAACATAAGAAGATATTAATAGGACCTCATCAACCCCGCCCCCCCCAAAAAAAACAAGAACAAAAAAAAAAAAAACCCTAAATTTGCTTTTCTCTTGCTTTAATACACTCTCTATGTTATTCTTATCAGTGAAGTTGAGAAAACCTATTTTGGAGTGCAAGTTTCTTTTTTTAAATTTTATTTTACAATACAATTCAGTTCTACATATCAGCCATGGATTCCCTTGTTCTCCCCCCCTCCCGCCCCCCTCTCCTTCCCCCCAGCCTATGCCCCATTCCCACTTCCTCCAGGGCAAAGCCTCTCCCAGGACTGAGATCACCCTGGTAGACTCAGTCCAGGCAGGTCCAGTCCCCTCCTCCCAGCCTAGCGACCCTGCATAAGCCCCAGGTTTCCAACAGCCAACTCATGCACTGAGCACAGGACCTGGTACCACTGCCTAGATGCCTCCCAAACAGATCAAGCTAATCAACTGTCTCACCCATTCAGAGGGCCTGATCCAGTTGGAGGCCCCTCAGCCATTGGTTCATAGTTCATGTGTTTCCATTAGTTTGGCTATTTGTCCCTGTACTTTATCCAACCTTGGTTTCAACATTCTCGCTCATATAAACCCTCCTCTTTCTCGCTAATTAGACTCCCGGAGCTCCAGTTTCTTATTACTTGGAATTCTGCAAGCATATTCATTGTTGGGGTATTTGGAGCAATGGGAGAGTCTTTACAATGTTCCTGCTGATAGAGAGTAGAATTAGGCTATTTCTAATATTTTCGTTCCTTTCTTTTTTTTTTCAACTCCAATTTTGTTTTTACTGTTTGCATTTTTTTAAAGCTAATGAAAACACCTTTAAGCAATGGCAGTTGCCATTTCTCTTTTAGTATTAGCTTTCTAATTTCAGCAGCTTGAAGATTCAGGTAGCCATTAGGAGGCTGCAGTCTGACTCACAGGTCTTGTCTACTCATGAACAACATAATCAACAGTAACTGTCCAGAAATATTATTTTGAAAGGCGAGGTCCTCTTTTGGAAACATATCTTACTAGTTTTTCTAAGATTCAAGTGGACTATATGTATGGTATATGATCGCGCTAACATGAAAATAACCTTGGTACAAAAACCATGTTTATGGCCAAGTACTGATTCTAATAATCCCTTTATCACAAAGTCAGTCAGAATAGGTGTTTGACTGCTCCTAATTTTGAAACGAATTAATTTTTATAGGTAAATCACTGCCACACATTAACTTTCTACAGTTAAAAAAAAAAGTCTATATTGCAAGCTTCCTGTAGGAATGTAGAAGTGAGTTAGATCAGGTATCAGTGATTTTACTTTCGTTGGTAATTATCAATCTGGCAGGCCTCATGTCTTCATCCACAGAGGGCTGTTTATATGTTTTCAGTTCCACATTCTTGTCTTCATTAGTGACTTCTAAAAGTACTGAGTGAAAACAGCCTGCACCCCTCCCCCACCTTTACAGCTTTATAGAAGTGTTAAAATATGCAAGAACTGGGAGTCCTAAAGAGAAGAGCCAAATGGATTCCACAACCAAATGTGAGAGAGATGTTTTGTGAGTCTGTTGGCTTCATTTTAAAGTACACTTTATATTTTTAAGAACCCTGCATTTTCACAGTAATGGTTTGAAATTCTTTGCTCCCACTGATGAAATAAATATTTCCCATTGATGTGGAACAATCAGAGACAAGGGCATATGTGATCTATTTCCTCTGCACGAACATACTGAATCAAGGGTCTAAAGGAGCCTTAAGTAAATGATGCTCCTAACCTTTATACAAAGGTATAAAACACATAGTATTTTCTTTTTCTTTTGTTTTCATAAATATTTTTTGAGAATTTCATACATGAGCAATTGTGGTGATATTGTGTTCCCCAAAATATTGTGCACCCTAATAAACTTATCTGGGGTCAGAGAACAGAACAGTCACTAGATACAGAGGCTAGAAAATGGTGGCGCTCACACCTTTAATCCTAGCCTTCTGGAGGCAGAAATCTTTCTGGATCTCTGTGAGTTCAAGGCCACACTGGAAATAGCCAGGCATAGGAAGTGAGGGCAGAAAACAGAAAGGTATATAAGGTGTGAAGACCAGGAACTAGAGCCTGATTAGGCTTTTAGCAGCAGTTCAGCTGAGTGCCATTTGGATAAAGATTTAAGAGGCTTCCAGTTTGAGGAATAGGATTGGTTGAGAAATTGGCCAGGTGAGGTGGCTGTGTCTTGTTCTGCTTCTCTGATCTTCCAGCTTTAATCCCAATATCTGGCTCTGGGTTTGATTTTATTAAGAACTTTTAATATTCATGCTACAAGCAATGAATCGCTGTAACTTCTGTTACCACTGCCACTCCAACTCCTCCTGTACTTTCCAAATTCATAATGACTTCTTCAATTAGTAAATGTATGCATGTATATTCATACATGTATATACAACCTATTCTCCACATGTCCAGGGCTGACCATTTTAAGAGACTGGACTAATGTGCTGTCTTATCCTTGGAGAAAATTACATCTCTTCTCAGTAGCAGTTGACTACCTGTAGCTCTTCATGGAGGTGTGGGGTCATGTGGATTTTACCCTGTCCACAATGGCATATCAACTAATATTCTTTGTCAGTTGCATTCCCAGTACTTATCCTACACCTATAGATTAAGTGTAGCTCTTCCCCTTCCTTCATCAAAGAAGCTTCATTTTCAATGGATGGAGACTGTTACAGAGATCCACAACTGGCCAAAATGCAGAGAATCAGTTACTGTAGAGCATCCACTCTTGACTCATCTGTCCTCAAAGTACCCCTACACCTAAGGCTCAGAGAAAATTGTGGAAGGAGAATGTGGAGCCTGAGTTCATGGTCCCTGATTCTAGGTAGTTCCCCTACACATGACAAGGAAAATGGACCCATGAAATCTCAATAATAAGGTTGTCTTAAAAGGGCTGTCATAATAACATCATGTAATGTCTTCTTGATGTATCTTTTCATTAGATTTTCTTCATTTTGTTCTTAGATGTCACTTAAAGTAATATATTGGCACTAATTCCCGACATTTTCTTATTTTTTCTCTCTTTTCAGTGGAATTCCTTTATAAAACTTCTAAAACTTTATCCACTTTAATCCCCTGTAACTGTAGTTTACCGGGGACTGAGAGATTCCTCATTGAATAAAATCACTTGACAACCAAACCTGATGATCTCAGATGGATCCTGAAGACCCGTAGTGGAAAAAGAAAACTGATTTCCCACAGTTTTCCTTTAACTTCCAATGCATCCTATGCACCCTCCCTGTATCATTCACACACACACATCTCTCTGTCTCTGTCTCCGTCTCTGTCTCTGTCTCTCTATCTCTCTCTCTGTCTCTCTCTCTGTCTCTCTGTCTCTCTGTCTGTCTCTCTGTCTCTGTCTCTCTCTCTCACACATTCACTCACATTAAAATTGAAATAAATAAAATAAACAACATTCTACTGCTCCTAGGATACTGAAAAAAAAAAAAACAAACCCACTACTTTCACCTTATCTGGCAGAGTCTCATCAACCAATGCATAGGCTGGCAAATGCTGATAAAAGCATATCTTGGCATGTGATAACAGATCATCTGTAACATGTAAACATGTAAAAGTAAGCACAGCATGCCAATGCTGTTCTTCCAGGGCAAAGAACAAATGAGCCATTGTGTTTTATATTTTCCAACTTTCAGGTGTCTTTCTTGGCAAGAAGAATATGAAGTAAATCACTAGGGTGAGTTTTTTTTTCTTTCTGTCTCTCTCTTTGATGGTTTTGTGGCTCAGTGAGGCAAAAAGCATATAAGTTATTTAAATACAAATGGGTTGATAAATCTGTGGGTCTTGCTAGAGCTCAGTGGGAGGCAAGCAGCTGAGGTTTTAAATTCCACCCTCTTCTTCCTAGTGGTTTATCACAGACGCACTGAACAACCGCGTTCCACCAGGTGTAGTCATAATGTAGTGCGATTAGAGCCGTAGCTTCATCGTCAGAAACTTCATTTAAATGTCCATAAAACCATCCCGACACAAAGAATGAACTGTAATAGCTTATAATTATGATAGTGCATAAAGTATGCCTCACAACCTATTACAAAGCCATAATTTTAGCATAAAAACCATAAACCAAGAGAACAAAACTTGAGAACTTCAAAATAAAATTACAGCTTTTGTAACAGCCCAATAGAGCATACCTCTTTTCTACACAATAAATGGTTATCTCATCTGCCTCCTACATGCAAAACATGGGTAGATTTCTGATTTTTCAGACTTCACACTATAGTATGTTCCCCCTGGCATCTTACAACTGGAGCATTAATACATTTCCAGAAGAGATTTTAATACTCACTAGAATGAGATCTGGTTCATGGTGAAAGGATGGTTATTATTCACTCCTGTCAAAATGGGGAATTAGAAGGAAAGGCTTATGTGCTTTGTGTGCTTAAGAATCCCCTCCTGTCAGAGGAGAGAGGAAACGTCTGCTTGGATCATCAAATCAATGCAATTCCAACAGAATGAGATTCATCAGTCCTTCTGTGAGCAGGTGAAAATGAACATTTAAGAATTGTATTTTATGAAAATAAACACAGTTTCGATGGTAGAACATTTAGCTGCTTGTCAGCTCCCTTGATCCATGTTTATAGTTTCTTCAATATACCTTGATTGTCTCATGGATGGTGTATAATTTAGTTGATGTTATGAAGCCCAAGTGAGCACTGAGCCTGATCATATATTACATGACATACATATCTTGTCCAAAAGGGGACGTCAAAGCACACATACTTCAAAATGAATGTAAAGTGGCCATCTGTTATGATTATTAAAGTAATGTTCTACATAAGAAGGAAATTTAAAACCCTTAAAATATGATCCACAAGAGCTAACTACTGAATATTCTGGAGTATTTTATTTTATGTATTGTCATAACATGGTTAAATTTTATATAGTCTCAGATAATTAACTATTTTGCATTTATTTATTTGTTTGGTTTCAAGTTTATTTCTTGGGATTAAGTCCAGGGAGTTGGGCAGGCTTATTAAATGCTGTACACTTGAGCTATGTCCCCAGCCCTTTATAAGCTATTTTTTAAAAAAAACATAATCATTGTGATAATTTTCATGTCATTAAAATCTATAATATTATTAAATAGTTACAATTCATGAATTGTTTATAATCCATATTACTTTCTAAGGAACAAATTTTTATCATCTATCACTGAGGTTAGAAGTAATGTTTTTCTTTACAATATGCAGATGCATTAAACATCATGCATACATATGTGTATGTGCGTGTCCATACAACATGACTGTCAACTGTCTTTTAAAATTTTCTTTAGAAGCAATATATTTTGATCATATTTTCCTCTCTTCTAACTCTTCCCAGATCCAGCCCACCTGTGTATTCATCCAACTTCATGTTATTTCTCTTTCTTAAAAAAAAAATCAGAATAAAAATAGTCAAAACAAACAAAATCCATAAGACAAGAAATGCCAAGACAAAACAACAAACCAAAAGTGTACAAACATCCCATGGAGCCCTTTTTATGTTGGCCAACTGCTCCTGAGCCTGGAGCCTGCCCTGGAATGGGGTTGATATAACTCACTGACACCCCATTGGAGAAAAATGATTTTCCCTTCCCAAGCCAGGATTAATTGCAAATGGCTTCTTGGTAAGGGTGAGATTTAGTGCCCCCTCCCCTTCTCAGTGCTGGGATTTTGTGTGGTTGAACCCATGTAGGTCTTGTACATGCTGTCACAGTGTCTGTGAGTGCATTTGTGTATCAGCCCTGCTATATGTGTATGACACTGTTTTCTTGGAATCATCCACCGCCTCTAACTACTTTTTTAAATCAAGACAGGGTTTCTCTGTGTAGCCCTGAAGTTCCTGGAACTAGCTCTGTAGACCAGCCTAGCCTTGAACTCAGAGATCCAACCCTCTCTGTCTCCTAAGTACTGGGATTAAAGGTATATGCCACCACCACTCAAATATCCCACCCCCTTACAATCTTTCCACATCATTTCCCACATAGATCCCTGAGTCTTTAGGGGTGGGCTTTGATAAAGACATTCATTTAAGGATAAGTGCTCCAAAGTCTCTCATTCTCTAACATTGTCTAGTCGTGGGTCTTTGTGTGAATTCCCATCTACTGCAAAAAGAAGCTTGTTTGATGAGGGTTGAGAGATGCACTGTTATATGGGTACAGGAATATGTCATTAGGAGTCATCTTATTGCTGTGCTCCTTTGGCCAAATAATAGTAGCAGGTTTTCTCCTAGAGCCTATGACCTACACAGTCTCAGGTTCTTGACAAACTTTATCAGGGTCATGTATGGATTCCATCTCATGGAGTTGGCCTTAAATCCAATCAAATAGAGAATGATTACTCCCATAACACTTAGGCCAGTATCAGACCACCGTATCTTGCAGGTAGGTCTGTGTTGTAGTTTGCAAGGTTTGAAGCTGAGTGATATTGATGAATCATTTTCTCCTCCAGTATTTTGCAAAGTACCATCCAGCAACATGAATACTTATGTGTAGGGAGTCAAGCTTTTAATTTGGCACAAACTTAATTTCTCCATGTCTGATGATATAAGTAGTGTCTTCAGCAATATAGGGCCTTGCCATCAGATAACCGATAGCCTTGGAAATATGTTATGTTATTTTGGTGGTCTTTGGGACTCCTTTAGCTGAAGACTCAATAAGATATAGGCCACTCCTGGCACTGGAGGTTTTATTTGGTAGCATAAGACACCAAGTAGGGGCATTACTTCTCCTATTATGTTTTAGTTTGGTATCTAACCAATAACCTTGGAAATATCTTGTGTTATTTAGATTGTCTATGGGACTCCTTTGGCTGAAGGCACAATAAGATATAGGCCATTATTGACACTGGAGGTTTTACTTGGTAGCATAAGATGCCAACCAGAGGCTCTACTTCCCCTATTATGTTTTAGTTTGGGATCAAATTTAAAACTGTTCAGAATCAGATCTCTTTTGGGGATTCATATAAAATTTGGGGAGTTCCTGTTTCACTTTGATACTTCTGAAAATGATGACTCAGACCATAGGAAATAAAACTTTTTTCCCTACTGTGTGACTTAATATAATGGTAATTCATGTAGGCCATTGCTTTATAATGGTCTCTGCTCTGTGATGATTAGAGCAGAAGCTGTTGTCTGTGTTAGTGCTACACTCCCCAGTTGTAGGTAGGAGTCATTTGATTTGTATCCAGCCAGGAACCAGACCACACATGCTAGGGTTGGAAAAAGGGCCTGGGGTTATACAGTTGTGAAAAGGGATGAGTTTGTAAGGACAGGTAGAATAAAAACAAATCTATACTCAATATTTCACATTTGTCATGCGCTTGTGAAATGGAGCTCCTTCTTAAGGAAGAGTGAATGGGGACCAAGGAAAGATGGGAAGCGTAAAGGGTAAACACCTGGGAGGAGATAAAGAGTTGCATCATAGGAACTCACAAATGCTGAACACAACATGAAGATTAGATTAATCATTTCTTTATTCTTTTCTCATGTGCTTGGCCATTCCAGGTCCTAGGGATAGAGGGGTAGATGAAGCTGATGAGTTTATTGTCTTTTTGAACCTACAATCTAGTGGAACAAAGAAAGGCAAAAACAAATGGTATAAATGTACGAAGTACACATCTGACATTAAGTAGGATGATGATGATAAGAGATGAAGAGGGGACTGGGGAGTACCAGGCAGCTGGCAGCTTTATGGTGTATGGCCAGGAAAGAACAGGAAAACTTGATCCAAATGATTGAGATGTGTTTTCAGACTCTAGATTATAGAGGAGTTGAACATCTAACTTTCCAGATCACTATCTAGATTTTGATTGGTTGGGATTCAGAGTTCTTTTTTTCCCAAGAAAGTTAGATGCCAAGTTGTGACTGGGTTCCCAGAAAAACCATAAAAGCCCTAACGACACTGCTTTGACTCTCGCTGTGATGGAAATATCATCCTTTGCAATCCTGGGCTTCAAGTCCTGTCTATTATCTCCGGAAAGCATGTACAACATTCCTTGAGCACCAAGGAAAAGACAGGAGTTTGATGGATGATGGTATGTACACGTCTCAATACTTTAGAGCTCAGGGGAGCTTGGAGTTCTAGCTACCTTTCTCTTTGCTGTGACCAAATTCCTGGCAAGATAATACCTAAAAAAGGGCAGATTTATTTTGGTTCACAGTGTGAAGGATAAAGTATATCAGGGAAGGGAAACCATGCTGTCAGGAACAGGAGGTGGTTGGCAACATTGCATCCTCAGCCAGGAAGCGCAAAGATAACAGAAAGTGAAATGGGTCATAAAATCTTAAGGCCCACACCTAATGACCAACTTATGCCAGCAGGACTCCACCTCTTAAAGGTTAAACAACCTTCCAGAACACTGCCACAAATTGCAGACAAAGAGTACAAACACATGAGCCCATGGAGGATATTAGACTTTCACACTAAAACCCTTGGTAAGGGGAAAATTTAAAAGAGGAGATAGGAGTTGAAGACCTTGACTGAAAGGCTCCCCTGAGCAACCATGTGCTCAGAGCGTTGTCTGACTCAGCTGTCCTCCCCGAGCTCGCTGCTCAGGGATTTCCACTTAAGGAAAGACAGAGCCAGCCCGACAGTCATGATGCGACCACTTGTGTACACACAACTAACTGTGCAACAAATCATGATGGAGACCTTCAGGCGCCTCATCAGATAAGAACAATATAAACAAGAGCCCTAGCTTGTGAGCTTATAATCTGTGATCTAGATAGCGCAACAGAAAATCAAAACCACAGTAAGTAACTTACATAGGTATGATAGGAGAAGCCTGTTTCTGAAGCAACAGTAGAGTAGGAGTCTTCACCGAGTCTCATTTACATAACAAGGGACCTGAGATGCTTCAGATTTTTATCATTTTAAAGTCATTTCCCTGTCACTGGACTAAATGAGGTAATATTTTCCACATCTTATGATGGTGGATTGAGTGAGAAATGCCCCTCATAATCTCAGGCAGTTGAATATTTGGTACCCAGTTGGTGGCAGTTTAGTTGGTGCAGGTTTGGTAGGGAGGGTATGTCACTGGGGGTGGGCTTTGAAATTTCAAACCTGACGCCATTGTCAGTTAGCTTCCTATGCTTTGTTCTTGTTTATGATGTGACCCGCTCACATTCCTTTCCCTGCTTCTGCCATGCCTCCCACCATGATGGACTCTGATCCCTCTGGAACCACAAACCAGAATAAACCCTTCCTTCTGTAAGTTGCCTTGGTCAGGGTGTTTAATTACACAACAGAAAAGTAACCGGTGGATTTACTTGCATATTTGATGTGCATGTGTTCCTGCATGCAGGTGTGCCTGTATATATGTGACCGTGTGCATGGTGCCCAGGTGGAGATACAGACTCCAGAACGCCATTTGTGGCAGGTGCTTCTCTCCTGCTGCTGCTGCTGTGTGTGTTTCAGAGATTGAGCTCAGGTTCTCAGGACTGACGGCAAGTTCTTTTACACACTCAGCCATCTCAGCAGCCTGAGAAGAGGTTTTGGAAAAGCATTACCTATACAGAGAACAGTAGTTCTCAGAATTTCATGTTGAGTTTTCATTACAGGTTTAAAAGGAGAATTTGAGCTTAAGAATTCTAGAGAGCAGTTGTGGCTGTTTTTAGACAGTTGTGGATGCTTATGAAAACAATTAGAATGTTTTACGAGTGCATTTTCAGTTCTTAATCACCCACTGAAATGAGAGAAATAGGTAAATACCAAAATGTATAGTTTTGAAGTAAATAAAACGGACATGTGTGATAATAGCTGCATTTTACAATAGCTTTATTACTTTAAGTATGGCCTCCTTTTCCAAGGAAGCAGAATTTACAAGAGCCATGGTGGCCCACTCAGCAATTTATAAACACTGCCTAAATCCTAGTTGTCCAATCTATATATGAAGGAGCTGTTCAGTTCTATGAAGTACATAATTGGGATGTAAATTTATTTTTCCACTCTCCATGGCTTAAATAAGCCACTTATGATAATCATTGTATTTTTCACTACTACTCTGAGCGAATTTTTATCCATTATGTTCTTTCAGGAGGTGCAGGTTTTAAAATATGCATGTAGAACCGTGCAGGCAGAGAGATCATCGTCTCAGTACCAGCTAAAAATACCCCAGGAAGGACACAGAGATTTTTAAAAAATAAAATAAAATGTACTTGTGAGTATTAGTATTCTAAAGAATATTTTCCAATGTAAATGAGCTTTTCTCAATGAGAATTTCTCAGGGATTGTCTCTTAGATTTTGAATAGCTGATTATGCCAACCCCAGAGGATTTCATCTGTGCAGATTCTTTTCTGTGCTGCCATTTGCAAGACAGAACTCAGATGAACTTACTCATATCTCTTCCCTTACTGTCTTCCTACTCTCCACTGTCTTTTAGCTTATTTTATCAGATTCTCTTACTCAACCTGCCTCACAGTGCTGGTGTTTTCAGGGTTTGTTGTTGTTATTTCTTACTTGTACTATTTTTTTCCTCTTTCCTGTTCACAATTCTTGTGTGCTTCCAGTATCCTTCTTCTCCTTCCCCTCCTCTTCCTCCTTCCTCCTTCTTTTCCTTCATGTTTTTAAGACTTGTAGTCCAGGCTGGCCTTGAATTCACTATTAAGGGAGCCTGACCTTAACTCTTGGTCCGATTATCTCAATACCCCAAGTCTCAGATCTTTTTTTTTTTGATTTTTTGAGACAGGGTTTCTCTGTGTAACTTTGCGCCTTTCCTGGATCTCGCTCTGTAGACCAGACTGGCCTTGAACTCACAAAGATCCACCTGTCTCTGCCTCCCAAGCACTGGGATTAAAGGCATGCACCACCCCCTTCCTTATGGCCATTACATTTCTTTTGTGCATGTTTGCATGTGCACACACATGCCTGGGTATTGATAAGTATGCACATTGTGTGTGTGTGTGTGTGTGTGTGTGTGTGTGTGTGTGTGTGTGTGTGTGTAGGTCAGAAATGGAAGTCAGGTAACTCCCTCAGTTGCTCTACACCCTATTTTTTGAGAAGGGGTCTGCTACTGAACCTGGAGCTCACTGAGTAGGCCCTGTCTCCCCAGCACTGGGATTTACAGATGCCTGCCACCTTGCCTGGCTTTTTATGTGGGTGTGTAACACGAATCTTAAAGGGTCTTATTAATAAAAACCAAAAGAAAACTTAGGAGCCAGAAACAGAATCAGCTGAGAAGTTGGCGAGGTGAAGTTAGCTGTGGCTTGTTCTGTTTCTCCGATCTTTCCGAATTCACCCCAATACCTGGCTCCAGAGGTTTTGTTTGTTTGTTTGTTTGTTTTAATTAAATAAGACCTTTTAAGATTTGTGTTACATGGGTGTTAAGGATCTGAACTCAGGTCAGCAGGCTTGCCAGGCCAGCATTGTACTGACCAAACCACCTTTCTAGCGCCCAAGCCTTTGTTTTTTCCCACCACTGCTCTTCTGTGTGCTCTGTCACTTCAACTGCAGTTTGGCTCTTTCTCTATAGTGTGGTGGCCAACCATTCCAGCTTAGCCGGGCCTGGCCCAGTTTTGCTATGGAAAGTTTTACATCATAAGAAAGTCTTCCTCCCATGAGTGAAGAGTCTAAGCTCTGAGGAAATGGATATTGGAGGGGGAGAGGTGTGAAGTACAAAGACATGCAGCATTCGTCAAAATAGGGCCTGAATGCAGCACAGGTTTTAGGATGAATTGACCACTACTCAAATTTTCTGCCCACAGTGGCCTCCTATCCCATCCCTGCTTCTCCTTTCTAATAACGGAGGATGGCAACTTCGATCCAAAGCTCACAAGAGTGGTTCGTTAACTGCTGTTTCTCTCTGGGTAGTGCATCCTAAATGAGCAACTTACTTGCGTTTCAGTACTGAGTGTAAGTATTTGATTCTCCCGTTTGCGGTTTATTAACTGTGATATATAGAGAAAGATCTTTCATCTGTTAGACAGCAAACATCTAATCATCATCCCTTTTGGAAGAATGTACGATTGGCTTTAGCTCATGACTATTAAGGGAATATTTAAATAAGGAAAAGATTCTCCAGGGAATGGGAGATAATGGCTCTTCCCACTGGGAAATCCTCTGAGCATTGCTAGAAGTGGAAGAAGTTTGCGTGGCAGGCTGCGAAGGAGCAAGAGCACCGGCTTTCGACGAGATATTGTACTCCTTTGACGATGTTCCAATTTTGTGTGACTGCAAGTTATAGAAGATCAAATTATAAAAGTTTAATGGGTAATATTTGGAATTGATTTTCCTGTTGAACAGAACGCATGTGAAAATATGGCAAGCATGTGGGCCTGTTTCCACTCAAGTAGCCCGGGGCCCTGAGGTTAATTTGCCTGAAGGAGGTGGGTGAAGGGCGGGCACTCAGGCTAGTATCACATCTGATGAAGAATGGTGCTTCCACAGTGTTGTTTCTTGGATGTTTGGTACTACCAATGGAACATCATCGTGCGTTTTGAGAATTTTCTGAACTATGATTTACCATATTTATTATGTGTATATTATACTTAAAATCTACATACTAACATAGATGCACCCTATCAAGCAGTATCACAGTAAGTTCTTAATAATACACTTTATAAAATGTATGCATATACAGGAACGCTTGGCTCAGTCTGGGAGGAGGGGACTGGACCTGCCTGGACTGAGTCTACCAGGTTGATCTCAGTCCTCGGGGGAGGCTTTGCCCTGGAGGAGGTGGGAATGGGGGGTGGGCTGGGGGAAAGGGGAGGGGGACAGGAATGGGGAGAACAAGGGAATCCGTGGCTGATATGTAGAATTGAATGGTATTGTAAAATAAAATAAAAGGAAAAAAATAAAATAAAATAATGCATGCATATATGCATAAAAATCTCATAAATTCCATACATACTAGAATAGGTAGAAAAAACTATAAATCATATTGAAATATATTAAATTATTTGTTTTAAATTTCTTGTGGAGAATTACTTTCTAATGGATTATATATAATAATTCTGACTATTTAAATATTTTATATATATAAAATATTATATATATAGTCTTGACCAAGCTCTTTCAACTCTGTTCCATACTATATGAATTTATTTGTGAATTTACAAATTCACAAATTTGGAGGTGCATCTCAATCCATTAATTTTTTCCCCAAATATTAAAATTAAACTTGTCATCTTTTGTTAAGCTTTATTTTTGCTCTTACACAAGTTCTTTTCAATTAAGCTGAAACCTCCTGTTACTGCAGTGTCTAACACATAATTCTTAGGTTAAATAGGAACTATTAAGATTTTCATCATCACTTTCTTAAGTCTGGACAGCCAGTAACAAGATACACATGCCCTTGTTAATGGTGGTAGACATGTGGATGTAGTGTTTGTATGGTGGCTATTTCACAGTAAGTTCGCAATAACTTGAAGTTTGGTGATTGGCACTTTTATGTCAGTGCAAATGAGCTCCCACACGTAACTGGACTGATCCACAGAGGTTTAATTACATGAGAGGTGAAAGCTGCCACCTCAGGCAATTCCATCCTTGCTCAGCCTTTCAAGCTTCTGACCTTGCTCGGCAGGATCTCCACTCTGTCCCGCTTCCTTTGGCTACTTTAGTTGATTTTATACACTACATCCCAGAAGACCCCCTCGGTGCCTGTGTTAGATTACATATTTCGTCTTTCCAAAGTTATTCAGGGTTTCTCCCACATACTGAGATTTACGTGTGACATCCTTGTGTCCTCCACCACAGTGCACCCTCACACATTGTTTGGACAGTCTGGGATGCATAGCCAGCTGACCAGCATGCTTTGTAAACCGCCTAGTCTCCAACACAGTATTGCCTTCTCTGAGACTTCTGTAAGTAATAACATGCTTTGGTGCTCTAGGCCTCTGTCCTGCCACCACCTTACACCACATGGCACTTCGTAGCATGAATCTGAACCTGCTATATTACAGATTCTTCTGCTTAATTTTTGTTTCCCTAGAAAGAGCATGACTTCATGAAATGAGTTTATTTTGTTCGCTGTTATACTTAGAACCATAAAAAAGCATCAGACATATAGCAGACACTGACAAATACTGAGTACATTCGTGTATCTTCATATTTTACTTTGAAATGCAATGGGGAGGGCTCTGTTAGTGTATATAGTATAAGGGTTGTTCAGAGTGCCCAAGTGATCTAGAAATGACTGAGTTCTACTAAATGCAGCTGCCAAAACAGCTTCAATCCCTACATAGGTTGCATGTGGGCAGATGACAACCTGATCCCATCAGCAGATTATAATTTTCTGTCTCCAATACATTAAAATGTCATAACTTGTTTGTTTTCCTCCATCACTGCACCCACACCCCCATTAGTTTGGTTCACATACTGTTTATTCAATTGGAGGAGTAAAGATGTATAGATATGACCAAGCAGCTAGACTGTATTACTTCATTGAGAGTGAGTCTATGGATAACTGAAAATGGAGGCAGCTTTGAAGATGGATACATCACAATGCTAAAGAGACAAAGTGAAGGGACTTAACAAAGGTCATAAGCACTTACAAGGGTTTAAGAATGTTAATACCAAAAGAAATCATGTCTTTTCTTTGGGCTCTACTATGAAGTGGAAATAAAATTAAATCTAAGAACAGAGAAAGGGGTTAAAATTCACTGTGGCAATTTCATTCATAGAATGAATGGTAATCAGTGAACTCGGGTATTTATGGATTTATAGTTCATGATCTAAGTTTTAGCAAGGCAAAATTACTACCAAAATGATCTCAAGTTTTGAAGGATTGCTTTAGCTTATCACTGATAGGCAAACCAAGTGGAAGGCTGGAGAGACAGTGAGAAAAGTTCTTTCAGTTCATTTGTCTAATAGTGAAGCAAAATGGTCACCTGACGGAGAGGGCAGTTTCATTCAAGTTTGAATTATTACTGTAATTGATTCCTTTGTATCTTTAAGTCTTTATCTGTGGACATTGTAGTAGTCATCCATTTGGAGAAAATTGTGAAAACCAGATATTATATGAAAACAGGCCTCATCATCCTCAGGGGTATGTTAAAGAAATTCATTGAAATGTGTGTTAAATGGGGATTCCAATGGGAATTTACAGAGAAAGCCTTCTTGAAGCCTGAAGGATATTTCACTGATATCACTATAATTTATTTAAGAGTTTTATGACTGTTATAAAATGATGCATATGTTCACACCTTTGGAACATGCTCACCACTCACTCGCATTTCATCTAAAGCATAGAAAATCCAGCAGAGATTAACACTTCAGAAGGCAACTGGACTGCTCCCAGAAGTGTCCTTTTCAGGTGGCCTGGGGCCAGACCTCACTTGGGTGGCTCATCTGGTGGCCTTGGCAAATCTTGGTCCTGCAAAGCATTTCTGTCTCTAACATTTCTTCTTGGAGCAAGAAGAAACTGAAGGTTTGTTTCCCAGTGGGTGGGTGGGGGGATTAGAGCTCTGTCTAAAACTAGATTTTATTGGGCGTCGCTTCAAAGCACTCACTCAGCGTTTCTGCTAACAGAGCTGAACGTTCAGCCAAAATATTGGAAAGGAAATGCTCAGGCAGCATGAGAAGACAGAGGAGCCTGGGAAAGTGGGGGAGCCAAGCCGAGGGTGACGAAATTGAAGGGAAACACTCCAGAAAGAGGCATGGAAAGGAAACTGTTTCTAACACATCAGTTAGAGCTTTCTCATCCCACAGCCACAGCCACATAGCAAATAAGTAGCACTTGAGTTAAGTGTAAGCTTTACCCTCCTGTATACTCACTTGCAGTCTTATGCCAAAGGATTAAAGAAAGTTTTGCCAGCCTTTCTGGAGCTCCATAGGCCCATCACACAAAGTAGCAGTTAGCAAGTAATGGCAGGTACCCACAACCCACAATGGGGTTCCTGTAGATATTTTCTCCCTCTGGTTGTGGGGACCTGGAATAAAATTATTTTAGTGTCCACACAGTGAAGAAGTAGATATTCTGAGAAAATATTCCTGTTGAGTACAATTGTCATCTGAAACATAAGTCAGGGGCATATTTTAGGTTCTATGATGTGACTTTGAGAATGAGCGTGCCTATTTGTCTCCCACCAGGTTTCTCTTCTGCTAGGACAATGTCGTTTGTATTACATCGATTTTGTTGAACACTCATCTGCTCCTTGGGAAAACCAGTTTATTTGATTATGGAAAGACAAGCCCCTTCAATGTGCCCGAGTAAGTTACTCAGAAATAAAGGCTGAAGGCCTTCGCCGAGGCAGCCAAGGAAGACTTCACAGCTGACCAGAAGTTCATGCCAATAAGAACACAAATTTCTGCATCGACTACTTGTGCCATGAATTAACTTTAGATTTCTGTAGTAAAAAATATTTTGTTAAAAACTTCTTACAAACAAAGCAATTGTTTTATGCCTATATATTTTGTGCATGTGTGTATGCATATGTGTATGTATGTCTGCATAAATTTGTGTGTGTGTGTGTGTGTGTGTACATACATGTGGAAGCCTGAGATTGACATCAAATGTCTTAATCACTTTCCACCTATATTTTGAGGAAGGGTGTCTGGTTAGCTGGGAGCTTGGTCTTTGGGCTAGTCTGGCCAGCCAGCTTATTCTTGGGATTCTCTGCCTCATGCATTGGGATTACAGGCAGACTATACTGTTCATCAGCTGCTTTACATGGGTTCTGGAGGCTTGAACTCTGGCCCTCATGCTTTTGTGGAAAATGCTTCACCCATTGAGTCATATCCTCAGCCCATGACTGTTATATTTCATTAGGATAGAGTTCATCAAGACCACAAGAACAACTTAGGAATAGTAACAGAAGCAATCACTCACACAGGATTTATGTGCCTGTCACTGGAGTTCTTATTTTCTTAATTTAGTCCTCACAACCATCACATGCAACAGCTCAGAAATCTTGTTCAGATAAACAGGGAGATGGAAATGGACAGGATTTTGTGATAGCCATGTCATTTAATTACTTGAGCAATTTCAGAACTACATGACAGAATAAATAATGTTAGGTTACAGACCCCCCAACTGCCTTTCTCATTTTCCCAGAAGTCAGGCCACACACAACAAGAGCCTCTCTCCCTGGAGAGAGTCGATAAAACGGGCAATGATCACACAGTCCTTAAACAGTTCAGTTTTCTCCCTCTCACTTGTAGCTGTGGCACGTGCAGCCTCCCATACCAAGATTAAGGATGATCTTATAACTTTTATCAGTGCTTTCCTGACATCTAGACCAGGCCAGGTTATGCTAGATCACAAGGCATGAAGCTTGCCTGCCCCCTCAAAGGCCCGTTGTCCTCTCTCTCTTCAAGAACTCATTACAGTTACCTATGGCCATGATGCTAGATCCCTCTTGGCATTGTGGGAACTGAGGGTTCCCACAGAACCCCCACTATGTGTGGTTGGTGGTTATCTCTTCTAATGCTCTCCCGCCTTGATGTAGGATCATGGCTGTCCATGGTGTGTGGGACTCTTCAAGTGTCTGCCTTGTAGTTAAGGACAGCTTACTGGTAGGAATCCACGGAGGTTCATTTAATGAAGTTGACACAAAATTACCCTCCGCAATGAACTCACGGCAAGCTCAAACAAACTTCCACCGATTCCTTTGTTCAGAGAGACGACTTTTTGAGTCACCCACAGCATTCTCTTTATTTGTTGCAAACCATAGCAAGTCATAAGTGTTCTTTCACCCTTTGCCTCCTGGATGGTGATTGGCCTTGTGCTAAAGGGGAATAAACTCACTGGGTTTGGCTATTTTATATATATATATGTATGTATATATATATATGTCTATGTGTCTATGTATATATGTGTGTCTATTTGTGTGTGTGTATATATGTGTGTCTATTTGTGTGTGTGTATATATATGTATATATATGTATATATATGTATATATATATATATATATATATATGACTATCTCCTATTATTTTCTCCTGCCATTTTCAACTTATAATAGTTTGCCTGGGCTTTTCAGCTTTATGAAGCACTGAAGCCATACACATTTAATGCAAACTGCTCTTTGAATTTACATCTTTCTCAGGTTCACAATTCTGCTGCTTATCGGCAATGGCCAGCAGCTCCCCATCAGTCTGGTGATCATGAGGGGGGAAGTCAAGGCTTCAGTGCACTCTCTTGCTAAACCAGGATATAAGACAGTTCAGGGGTAGCCGGGCTGTGGTGGCGCACACCTTTAATCCCAGCACTCATTTAATTACTTGAGCAATTTCAGAACTACAGGAGGCAGAGGCAGGAGGTTCTCCGTGATTTCAAAGCCATCCTGGGCTACAGAGTGAGTTCCAGGAAAGGCTCCAAAGCTATATAGAGAATACCAAAATACCAAAAAACAAACGAACAAACAAAAAGATAGTTTCAGGGTAACTTTTATTATTGTAGTTCAACTTAAAGTGAGTTTACTGGAGAGTCGGTACATAAAGTAAGGCAAGGAGGATGTGTATTTAAAAACACTGGTCTGCTAAGAAATTTATTATTATGTCACAGGAGTGATAGTCATTCTGTCCTGGAAAGGCATCTCACTCATGCCAAGGCAACTCAGAGGAAAATGTGGGGACTGGCTCTGCTTTCACCAGAAGAGAGACAGAAATTTCAACAAGGAGATACCCAGACTTCAGTACTTTTTCAGGATGATTTATTTTTAGCAAAGGTTATAGTCCACTTATAACCCTAGTTCTGGGCCTGTGTAGTCGCAGGGTTGATTGGCCAGCCAGCTCTCCCCCTCCTAACCACCAGGTGAGTTCTCCAGCATTGCCCCAACATCCACCCCTCCTATGATTTACAGGAGCATGTGGAGAGGCCAGTGCCGCAGACTCAAAGCTGCAGGATTTCCATGACACAGGACAACAACAGTGTTTCAGAAACCGGAGGTCTCGAACCAGACTAGTGACTCTTTACAATGAACACTTGCCAGTAAAAATATATGGACAAAAGGGTTTACTGTGTGACACACTGTGTCATTCTACAGCTTCCACGATGAGACTTTTTTCCTGTTAAATTTTATATTATTTTGGGGTGGATTGCAAGGGCAGAGGGTGGATATGAAGGGACAGGGAAATGAATGGGATCAAGATGCAAGATGGGAAAGACAAAAATAAAATATAAAAAAAATTTAAAAACAGAAAGGTTATGATCAAAGTTGAATATCTGAAAACTAATTGACTGAAATAAATCTTCCTGCACATGGTTCTCATGGGCAGTCCTTCTGTACACAAGATCTATACGTGCTCTGATTCCTAATGCCCCCCCACCAATTCCAATCTTTCACATCACTCTTGGAGGACACACTCCTTCTCTTCCTACTACTCTTTAGGAGCTTTTTGTGGCTTTTTCTTAATATACAAAACATTTCTTTAGGGGTTAAAGGCTATCTGGCCATGAATTGTGGACTAGAGTTTATGTTGGTTTAGTATGGTGTTCAGACCTTGATGAGTTAACAGATGCTTTATTCAATGCTGCTCTATTCTTCTTTGCCATTAAACAGCACGAGTGAAATTGTAACATGGCAGAAGACATGAATAGAAGCAGGTAATAGTGAGGAGGGTGATAGTGAAGTCATTATTGCAAACAACTTCCAAAAGTGTTACATCAGACTAGGAAAAACTATCCCACAAATTATAATACAAAAAGTCTTTCTTATTTGTTCCCTTGGAATTACGAAACAGTTTCCAGGGGACTTGGGCTGTGGCTTAGTCAGTAGAATGCCTGCTACACAAGCCTGATAACTGAATTCAAACCTCCAGAGAAAGGTGGACATGGTGGCATATGCTTGTAACTCTGGTGCTAGAGAGGCAGAAACTAGAGGATCCCCGGAGCTTACTGGTCAGCAGCCAGTCTTGCCTAGTGAATGAACTCCAGGTTCAGTAAGAAATCTTGTCTCAAAAATTAAGATCAATAGGGACTGTGTCCTCTTACCTCACACATTTACACTTACACATACAGACCTGGATGGACAATGTATACAAATGAAGATAATTTAAAATCATATTCATTAGAAAGCAGTAAGTCCTACTAAAAGATACATATTTCTTGAAGGATATACAAGCCATCTTGACATGTTAATTTCATACTTCGTTTCAGAGCTTGCTATTTGAGTTGAACTGTTGAAACATGGAACTTTATATTAAGCTGTCATATTTTAACCTATCCAACAGTTATATATTTGTTTTAGTGTAAAAATCTCAACAGTGATCTTATATGTTTATAAAGGTGGAAAATTGTTTCTTGATGTTCTTTTGTTTGACAAATTCTTGGATCCTCATGTAATTTCTTATGTTGGCCCATCATTAGGAAATTGCCCAGTATTACTTTGCAGGCCTTTGCAATGGAAATGGAAGAAAACAGAGTCCTTTTGAAAGCAGAGATTGTTTTCAAATGATGTTGGTGAATATTTAATCATCGATGTAGCACAGTGGTTTCATTTATAGTAACACATCAAAATTAATTTCCTGATATTCTGTCAAGAAAGAATCTCAACCATATGCTCCCAAATAAAAATAAATGAGTTTAGGAAAACTCTGACAAGGAATTTACCTACTTCTGCAAGATCTCTGGATACAAGATTCCCTTAAATGAAAATAGAGTCATTCATGCAAATACGATTGAGTTTAATTTATTTCTGTTGTTAAGAAAGAATTAGAAGGAAGAACGATTTTCATCATGTAATGCTTCCACACTCATAACAAATATCTTTGGTAAGGAGTTTTGTGTTTTTATTAGAAATGCATCGCCGGGCGGTGGTGGCGCACGCCTTTAATCCCAGCACTCAGGAGGCAGAGCCAGGCGGATCTCTGTGAGTTCGAGGCCAGCCTGGGCTACCAAGTGAGCTCCAGGAAAGGCGCAAAGCTACGCAGAGAAACCCTGTCTCGAAAAACCAAAAAAAAAAAAAAAAAAAAAAAAGAAATGCATTAAGTGCAGAATTAAGTACAGTGAGAGAAAGAAAGAAAGAGAACCAGATAGGAATGCTCAGAAAATGAAAAGTACTGCTTTTGAGATACAGTGAACAGATGTTCCAGTGCAGCATTCATTTTCTGAGACCAGGACAATATTTTGTGAATCACTGACTCACCCAAAACATGTTTAATGGCAATCTGGGAGAAAAGGAGCCCAGCTCTGACTGAACACATGCCACTACTGACTGATAAGCCCTGCTGCTTGGTTCAGTAAATATATAAGCCAAAATTCTTTTGTGGATTAACTTTATACAGAATTTGCCTTTTGGTATGTAACCTTTAAATGTTTTTTATAAGATCAAATAGTGTTTTGTTGGCATTATCTACACCTATACTGATGTTTGCTCACTTTTTCTTCTAGTAATTATATTATTTCATTGTCTTGCACATTTTGAGTATAATTTTACATATGCAGAGAATTCGGGTTTATATTCTTCCAAAGAGTGAATCAGTTTTTCTCATTCATCACTTATTAAGAATAAGGTCTGTCTTCTCCAGAGAGCTAGAATAAGGTGCCAGTAAATAAGAACCTACAATGATCATGCCCTTGCAGTCTCAACAGGGTGGACAGTTACTCATGCACCAAATTGCCTCACAAGTACTGTGGTCTCCAGATGAGAGACTATAGTTTCATTTTCATAAAGGAAGAAAAGGTATCTTGAAGTGAACTGATTGTGTCACTCCCTTCCTAAAGTCCAAGTGTATGGAGAGATAACTTTCAGTTGGGATTAAGGAGAAGGAGTTGATCTCAGGCTTCAAGACCAGTGTCAAGCTTATAACAGTGAAATCAGGAGTCCCGTGACTCCTCTCCTAATTCCCTTAGATGGAGCCCCTGGACCTGCATTAGCTAGACTGAGGAATGGCATCACCATTCTTCTCCAAGTCTTGAATAAGAAAGAAAAGATTAAGACTTCAAACACATAGGAAGGAGCACAAGCCTTTGTTTAACTCAGTTCCAGATTTGTTGTGTAGGAAGAAATCAAGGATTTAATTTATATATCCAGCCCAGAGCTGATAGTGGAGCCTTTGGTCATTTTTCTATATAAAATGGAAACCTGTGTATCAGTGGGACTAATCAAGATTTTTAGCTAGCTTTGTTGACAATTGGGAGTGGGCCCCCTGTCAGCTCTTCCAGACTATGCTATGAGATTCATCATGAAACAGCTGAATCTTAGCTTTGACACAGTTTAATATTGGCTACTGTAGCCAAAGGACTGCCTCTATCACTCCCAAACAAACCTTGAGCAGCATTCTAGAGAATAGGATTCTACTTGCTAAGGGTAGGGTAGAAAGCTAAGACAGGACTTTGCCCTGAGATCTCAACTATTGGCTGGTAAAATCTACCTCTGGATCATATTGACCTCTGACCACTCAGGCCAGTGGCTATAAACAGAGTCTCTGGAATAGCTTTGGTGTCACATGGACATGAGGTCCCAGAATATTAGACTTTTATTGCTGCCAGAATGTCTCATGTTTGGTAGATAGCCAATGTGGACTTAGATCTACATATACTGGTCTTGGTGTAGTGTAGGCTGTGGTAGCATTCCTGTATTGGTGGCTAAGATATGCCATAATAGGCTTTTTTTATGGTGAGTCTTTCCAGAATTTGGCAGCATTGGATTTGATCATCAGTAAATGGTTGTAGATGAGTTGCCTTGGCCTATCATAGTTCTTTGACAACTCTAACCACACAAATAGGATTATTGGAAAAACACTAAAGTCCTCAGGTATTATCCTAGTTCATTTACATCAGCTGCAGATTTGTAAAACATGGAGTTGGATCACTCTTTAGTACTACAACAGTATCAATACCTCAATAATGGATTCATGTAACCCTGGACTCAGGTGCCATCTAGTATGGAATGAGATAATACGAACATAGGTTCAGAGGTAAGAAGCAGTTTACCTATAATTTCTAGAAAGATAAAGATAGACATAAGCAAAGCCAGATTATGAACCTATCCTTCAATACTCAAATAATGTTGCATGTCAATAAGTATAAGAACTTATAAACAACAACTTCAATTAGTAATCAAAATAAGACATTGGATATCAACCATATGAACCAGGGTGGCTGGAATATATCAACCAGTATAGATAAATTCTCCTTGAATGGAGAATTTTAAACATCTGTTTTAAGAAAACTTTGTATGCTCCAAGAAAATAAGAATGTGATTCAATACCTTAGCAGAGAACTCAATGGAGAAAATGAAGCAATCTCAATAAATCAAACACAAATCCACGAGATGGAATGTACACTAAGCAAAAACCCAACAAGAGGTTATCAGTGGTGGAACAGAACAAAGAAAAGAAGAGAGATCATTTGACTACACCCTTTTAGAAGGGAAAAAGAAGAATGAAGATGAATAAAGGAAGCTTATGGGAGCTTTGGGAAGATACTAAAATAGAAAATATGTAGGTTACATTATATTAAAGAGAGACATGAGAATGTCAAGGAGAAAAAAAGCTTATTAAAATACACAATAGAAAATTTCACAAATCTAAAGATGGACACAAATATCTAATTAGAAAAAGATCAAAAGTCACCAGTCAGGTAGACCTCACCCAAGACTACCTAAAACAAGATATATGGTCATGATTTCAAAGGTGAAGGACAAAAAAAAGAGTCTCAGTATAGCATTAGGAAAGAAACACACTGGGGTGTCAGTCATCTTAACAGTAGACATTTTAGCGGGAAACTTACAAACTAGCAAAGAATGATAAGGAATTTTCACAGTTCTGAAAAGAAAGAAAAACCTGCTACCCAGAATAATGTACTGAGAGAACATATCCTTTAGAAATAAAGAAGAGATAAAAGATTCTCAGACTAATGAAAGTGGAAACAATATATCCACAACAGATTTTTCCCTACAGGAAATGCTTAAGCTAGAAGAGAAGCTTGTTGTTTGAAAAATAAACCAGTACATTTAAAGAGTATCTTCAGATATATCCAATATGCTCTAATATTGCTGCATAATCTACCCAATCTCTTAGAATATTTGAAAAATTAAAAACAACTGCATTAATATGCTGAGATCGGCAGTATAAAATATATAAGCTGAAATGCAAAAATTGATATTTCATGAGTTTATTTTCTTTTTCTTGTTTTTTTTATAGTAATTTGTTGTTATCATTTTCAACTAGCTTGTTATAACCAAAAGATATCTATAGAAGTGTTATGATAAGCACAAAGAAAACTGCCTGTGGGCAAACCAGAGTCAGGGAGGAAGAAGCCAAAGCCTGCTATTATAGTAAATTACCAACCCACACAGGAGAATGTAAGAGACAGATAAAATAACCACAGGGAACTAGAAAATGGATTACAAAATGGCTGCTTAAGACCTTACCTTAAGATATTTACCTCATAGGAGGCTGAATTCTGTGATTAAATTTCATGCAGTGACTGAATGAATTAAAAACAAAAAAAGAAAAATACAAGACTCAACTACATATTGCATACAAGAAACTCACTATAAGGACATATGTAGACTATAGATGATGATTTCTAGCTTTGTAATGACCTGTTCTTACCTTTAGATTATTTATTTATTTACTTATATTTTATGTGGGAGTTTTTCCTTCATGTATGTGTGTACTAACACATGCATGCTTGGTGCTAATGAAGGTCAGAAGACACAACTGGACCTCCTGAAACTGGAGTTGTGGATAGTTGTGAGCCAATTTCATGTGGCTGAAATGACCAGTATTGCTAGTGAAAGATGAGCAGGCAGGGAGATCAATTAAAGTGTTCCTTTTCATGTTCAAAGTATTATAAAGTGGATTTTTTTTTTCATTTTTCTTTATTAAGAAATTTTCTACTCACTCTACATACTGTCCACAGATCCCATCTCCTAATGTGCACATATACATGCTTTGATTTTTAATATTAGGGTGTTACCATACAAATTAACCAAAAAGAAGCGTCCTTGCACTGAGCCATTCCAGACTGAAAATCCTATATTATGGATTTATACCGAGTAAATTTGCACTTCTGCACCACAATAAAGTATTTTATCTTGTTTTTGTCATTCTTTGTGGGATGCTGTAAGGTATCATCAAAGAAATTCATAGTTATTGAAATAAATGGTTCCTTAGAATTAAACTATGGACCAAAAATATGAAATAAAAGTGACGAATCTGAGTTTTCTTAAATCAACAAAAGTGCTGCCAGGATGGCAGGGCTTGATTGTAATCTGCCTGGACACATTCATGTACCAAGGAAGTGTGCATTCTCAAGGGTTGTCTGCATAGCAGGAGAAGAAATCAGCAAAGAGGTCTAGAAACAAGATGGGCCATGCCATTAAAAGCTCAATCCTATCACTGGCAAGGACATCCTTCAGAGAGGATGTCCACTTCCACCCCGTCCCCACCCCCTCACACACATTCTCTTAGTGTCCCTGATTCTTGTTGTATTCATTTCTCATGGTTGATAATGAAATCCTCAACTGTGATGTGGCTTCCTGTGTGGCTAACTAAGGTTTAGTTAGACGCTCCTGGGGAGAATAGGAGAAAAAGAGGTTCAGTAGTAGAAAGTCATACAGATCTCAGTCATGACCTTCAATAACTACATAGGAAATGTTCTATTATTTATTGCTATTGTTTTAAACTTTGGATTAACTCTTTTCTCCAACAAAATTTCAGTATGTTTAATCTTTTCTCATCTTAATTAATAAAATAAACACATGCCATGCCCATTTCTAATATCTGGATATAAAAATGAAACGCTAAATTTCCTAACATTCTTGTAGACTTGTGGGTTCAGCTACCTGTTGTTTTGCCTAGCACAGAAAAATGTCTTGTCAGAATTTCCAGCATGATTTCAGCTATACTATGACAGAGGAGAGACTGTTTGCCATGGCTTGCCTCAGATGGATTTCAGAGGATTAGTTTCCAAATAGCCCATGTAGGAGTAGGTCCACGTCTGTGACGGAGAGAACCACAGGAGAAGGCAACAATGAACTGTCATCTTTGCTATCTGGGAGACCTCCTTTCTCAGCCTCCTCTGTCATCCCCTACCATTTCTCTAAGATTTTAAAGTTTGAAATTTTCTTGAGCTACGTAAATAGGTGTCCAAACTATAGCTTCCCAAACCGAGGAAACACACCAAATAAGCGAGGACTCCTTTTACTCCCCCACGAATCTGGCCAGATACACAATGGACTTGGGTGACCGTAAACAAAACTTTATACACAATGATTTAATGACCCCAAACTCTGCTAGGTACAGTAGTGTGAATCACTCATGATCAATAGAAAATTTACAACCTAGCAAAAAAGATTCTGTTCTTTTTAGCCCACCAGAACACTAACATACATTGTAATTCTAAACAGTGAAACTACTCACTACTCTCCTGTCTGAGAACATGAAAGTGAGTCAGCAAAGAACAATCAACAGGTGTCCCCCTTTACATAGATTTTCAGATAATTACCTGAAGTGGGCAGGGAAGAAAAATGCAGATCAGAAAATTAAAGCCACAAGCCACCGAGGGCCAACAACGGGCTTCTGATCCTAATTTGATTTGGAGTGAAGGATGCGTGGTGGTTCTGTAATGTGTTATGCTGCATGGCAGCACTCTGACTTTTCACAAAACAAAGTCTCCCTGGAAGCTACGCCAAGTCTCCTTTGATTGCCTGTGATCAAAGTCATGGAGGCACCCCTGCAACATCTTAGCTTCAGAAAGCCAGGTCAATCAGGATGCCGAGGGGATATTAATAATTTCTGAGCACATTTTTAAGGTGAGTAGTGCTTCTGACAGAGCTTTGTGATTACTAAAATGATTGTCTCTACCTTTTCTTTTGGACTAAAAAGTTAGAACTCTCTGATTAAGTCGCTTTTTGTAGTGGCTATTAAATGTATTCTGTTGTCTTACAGTCAATGTGTACAGTTGATTCCTAGAGGAGCAGGTGCTGGAAGACTTTCTAGAGTGGAATTTGGGACACTCAACTTTGTCACTGACTGTATAGAGAACATGACTATTAGCCTTGACCTTAGCTTTCTCATTTGGGAAATATGCCCACGAACTTGTGTTTGCTTTAGCATCATTGGAATATGGCGGTAAATAGGGCTCCTTCTAGACTCTAAGTGCTCTTATTTATAGCCAAGGCCACCCCTCATAAGAATGCCAGGGCGGTAAAGGGTCTTTACCTTATCTTCTATTCCCCTTCTTTATCCTCAGGTAAAGTGCAATCATGTTAGTATGAACCAGCATGCATTGCTTCACAGTGATTATTTACATTTCTAAAAAGGCTTTCAAATAAGAACATGCATGATGATAGATGGTATAGATCAACAGGTTATGTTTCATTTCTAATAAGAAAATATGTCATATATGTGAATTTAATCAAATTATGGAGTTTTCTGTGTTTCATTTGTACAATAAAAACTATTTGTAAAGCTGAAAGGAAGCTGAAAGACTTTATGAAGGGTGAAAATATTTCTATGTACTGTCTAGAGTACATAATGCTAATTATTGTCTTTATTCATTTTTCTATTTGTTTACATATTTCACAAATATAGATAGTACTTGTAGAGGGTTATTAACAGTTCTGACAATAACAAACAAATTATTTTGTGATGATGACATCATATACAATAAAGGGGGAAATAATTAACTGGGGTGCAGGAATGGTCTCTCCTCTTCTCTTTCTCTTTCCCTTCTAACTTTTCTTCTCATCCCTCCCCATATTTTATTCTCTTCTTCACTTCCTCATTTCATTCTCTTTTCATCTATTTCCTTACACCTTCTTTTCCATATTCTTCTCTGCTTCTTCTCTTCTTCCTTTGTTTCTCAGAGATACAGCCCCTTTGTATTTACAGTACCTAACCCCAGACAGTTTTCCAAAAGAAGGGCAAACTAACCGCAGGTAGACAGAGCCCAGGGTCCACTAAGACTACAATAAGCATCGGTGGAGATGAAGGCTGCCTCATGTCCCTGGGATTGGAAAAAGCCAATACCCAGAGTGCAGCTGGCATTTGGAGGCCAAGGGGCACACACACACACACACACACACACACACACACACACACACACACACACACACACAATGTGACACTATGCTCGTCCTAAGTTACTGGTCCCCAAGACATCTTCTTTAAAGACAGGATCCCTGGCAGTGTCGTCCAAATCTACCTGACTTTCTGATGAGAGTCATTTGAGAGAGAGGAGAAAAAATCAAGTCAGGCTCTTTCTCAGATTCTAAGCAGCAAAAAAACAAAACAAAACAAAAACCACCCTGTGCCAAGAAAGCAAAAAACAAAACCCCAAACCTCACACAGTTCTCAAACAAGGCTAGTTAGTAAGAAGGCTGCTTCTCACCACTCCCATCATCACTTTAGTCTTCCTGGCATCCCCATCCCTTAGCTTTGCTGTCTCTCATCTGGAAATAAGGACTCATATGGATATTTGCTTCAGAACATCTCTAACTTCTTGGCACTGCCTCTCGCCTTCAAGAGTGATGATGGTCACTTTATTACCAGGTAATAATATCAGTTGGGAGTGAACACATGCAATGATACAACCAGTTTCTAGTGACAGTCTTGTGTGCAGGGAGAACATTTGGCTGCATGTTGTATAACTCATTGCTTTTATTCTTTGAAAACAAACATGCTGATGCCTATCAGACTAAGTCACCCAGATGATCAGTTATGTGTAACAGGTATTTACTACAGTGGGAAGGAATGCCCTTGCATTTGGGTGGTTGTTCATGCTTCTGAATTTTCTTTATAGATGGGTCCAGTATGACCAATTCATTTAGCGGCCCAATGATGAGCATTTATCTAATCATTATTGCCCATTTCATGAGTTTTTTTTTTCCCCTCAAGGAATTGGCAACCTTCCCCACCTGCCTGTAATGCTAAAGTTAATGCAGATGTATACACACAGCAAGGGCAACATTTTATTTGCTTGCATACTTTATTAGCATACATGGTCTCAGCAAAGACAATCTGCATTAAAACACTAAATCATATTAGTACTGGTATGATCACAGGTTCTGGGACTAGCAGTCTTCTGAAAAATCTATAATGTCTGTGAGAGATGGTTTCTTCACAGTTCAAGGAGACACTGGATTTTCTCAGCCACAGCATTTGCTCTCTCTCTCTCTCTCTCTCTCTCTCTCTCTCTCTCTCTCTCTCTCTCTCTCTCTCTCTGTGTGTGTGTGTGTATCAGTGCGTGAGTTTCTCATTTACACCAACTGAAACCAATATATATATATATGTTATTTCCTGCTACTCGATCACTGACTGTCACTGTTTCCTAAAGCCGCCTCCCTAGATATGTTTTTTTTTTTTATGTAAGTTTAGAATATGTGGCTGTAGGCTTGTGTATATGTGCAGGAGTGTGTGTGTGTGTGTGTGTGTGTGTGTGTGTGTGTGTGTGTGTGTATCAGGGGGTACTAAAGAGAACATCAGATCCCCTGGACCTGGAGTTATGGAGTTAGAGGCTGTTGTGAACCACCTAACAGGTTTTGGAAACCAAACTCTGGTGCTCTGTAAGAGCAGTATGTACTCTTACATATGTAATCTTTGACTCTATTATCTTCTTGATTTCTTTGAACTGTCAGTGTTCCATAAAGGTGCCTCTGTGAGATTCTCTTGGACCACAGCATCTGTCCAGTAGAATACTTTCATTAGCTTGTGCTCCAGCAGGGCATACTCAAGTGATGTCTCTCATATTAACTTGTGTTTTGTCATTTGCCCCCATAATTTAAATCCTTAGGATAATAAGGACCTTTTAAAAAATATATTTTGTTTATTGTAGTCTATGCTGGCCTTGAACTTTGTAGTCCAGGGTGTTTGGGGATTGATGTTCCATTTGCTTCTGCCTTGGGATGACAAGTGTAAATTACCATGCCTGGTTAAAAAAAAAGTGACTATTTGGACACATCATTTGGTTCTGGGTTGTGAACCTAAAGGAAAAAAAATCTGTTTTGTCTTCAGGAAGCTTATTATTTCTAGGACAAAATGAACTATGCAAGAAAAGAGGAGTTAAGAGATACTCTGAACCAAAGTCAATGAAAAGGCAAGTGTGTGGTGCCTCTGCTGCAGGGCACCACCAGGAAATGGGGCTACTTAAAAGATTTTAGAAGGTGGGAGCACAGAAGTCTGAATAGAGATGGCATGACAGTTCGGCTTTGATGTGACAGCCTGCTCTAGTTCCTGTTTGGAGAATTTGCTTCATGTCAGGTGATAACACACAGGAAGCAACAGCTCTTTCTCCTCAGAGTAAGAGAGAGAGAGAGAGAGAGAGAGAGAGAGAGAGAGAGAGAGAGAGAGAGAGAGAGAGAGAGAGAGAGAGAGAGAGAGAGTTTTATGAGTTTACAAGCTATCTTATTTCATCTATTCTAGTGAAAGGGAATATTGGCCCAATGTATGAGCTAATAACAATTTTATAAATAAATTGTCTAGTGTGACATAATAAATGGATACCCTCTCCTCTATAAATTATAAAATATGTTTTGATTAAAAAACAAATAAATCCTTCATATCTATGACACAAATAGAAGTAATAAATGGGAAGAATTTTTTCCCTCCTAGGAAATTGAATCATATACTTGGATTGCTTGGCTGCCTGTCAAGAAAATATCTTAACTGCCTATGCACTGAAATATCTTGGAGGCAAACAGCACTCATGACAGAAAGCCAGCAATGAAATCAACACAGGGCCTCCCTGCAGACAGTAGGCCAGTGTGGTGAAGGCCTCTGGTGTCCATGGGATTCTTATTACTGTCAGTTGTGTTAAAATTGGCCAAGTCAAACCACAGAGTATGTTTCTACCTACCAAATATCTCCAGGGCAAGAAAGAAAAGTGGGAATAAAAATATAAAACCAATCACTTACTCTTTTATAGAAAGAGTAAACTGTGTGTTGGAAAGCATTTAAAAAAAAAAAAACAAAGTACCTTTAAAAATAGCTTCTTTGCTTTACAAAATAAAAGAGTATTTTTGGTTTCATTTACAAGTCAAATATATGAACCTTTTTTAGGGGATTGCTATAAAAACCTAAAGGAAAAGTAATATGTTTCTATATGGACAATACTATGTGTAAACAGGTTGTTTTATGGACTAACATCTGTGTATAGATATGAAGATATAATATCTATGTACATTGAGCCAAATCTACTTGGATGTGTAAAAATCTGTGTGAAGAAGAGAGGCATTTGTATCCTTCTTGAGGAGAAACATTTTGTACAGAATTATGTTCACTCTGCTTAGTAGGTGATTCATTGCCATGACTATTGTATGTAGAAAGGACATGGGTGTTAAATTGAACATGACATCTCCACGTGTAAGTTGGTTTTCATAGTACAATATCCTGAAGTCTCCTGCATAGATAAAACAGCAGTAAGTTCAGAGACAAATTCTATCTTAAACAAATGAAGCCTGTTTTCTTGGATCACTATCTTCTGGTGGAACAAAGCAGAAATGGATGCATGGATGTATAAAATAATGGGAAGGTCCAAAGTAACTGATATGTGGCTTTGTGTGTGTTTAGAGAGAGGTGCCCTGATATCACATTTACTGATAAGAACCTGGCATCCCAGGAGATCAAGAATATGGAAGAGGAAGATAGATTTCCTGTAGAAGGTATAGGTAGAATGGGTTCTGGAGCAAAACACACAATGATTCAAGTCCTGGTTATTACTACACATGGCTACACAACCCTTCAAATTTGGAAACTGTAGGTTGATTATTTATGATTCTTAACCTGTAGGATTTCTATAAGAAGTGAATATGGAAAAATATGTTACATACCAAGTAGCATTATACTTGTTTTATGTGTCTAATTGACAGATCTGTAGAACACATTCCATCAAGCACTGACCTAATATTATTGTTTGAGAGAAAATGTATATCATTTTAACACATGAGCTCACAGGCTCATGTGTCAAAGCCTAGGGCCTCAGGTATATTCTTGAAACTTCAGGAACTGGGGTCTAACTAGAGGAAGTAAGTCTCTGGAGGCACAATCCTGGGGTTATACCATCTTTGGTTGTATCTTGCTTCTTTCTCCTTCCTTGTCTACCATGACATGAACAGTTTCTTCCTCCCCTGACCCCTAGAGCCGTCTATTCTGCCTTTTAATAGGGCTAGAAACATGAGGCAACCGACCATGAAATAGACCCTCTGAAATCATGACCTAAGATGAATGCCTCCTACCATGAACTTTTTTTTTCCCCCAAACATTTGGTTGAAGCATCACAGATTCATCTCAGTATTTCTGGGGAGGTATTTTATAGAAATTTTACCCTCTATGATCAGTTGACATCCAGTAAAGCAGATTATTCTGTATTATGTTACTAAGTCTAATTAAACCAGTTGAAATGATTTGAGATTAGAATTAAGTTTTCCTTGAGGGTTGGGAAATTCCCTAACAGACCACAGAATAAACCTCCATTGAAGGTTCTGCCTTTCCCAATATCCTGCCATGTGGGTTTGTGATCATATAAACAGATTACTATTATCTATCAATATGACATCTATTGATTTATATTGCTCTATAGGAACTGTGAGTAATGGAAGTAAGTGTCCTAAATGCTTTTTCCTAGCAGTCAAAATATGAAGGTAACTATTTCAGTTTTACTGCAAAAGTTGGTGGAAACAAATATTTGTTTTCATCGACTTCCTTGGATTAAAATAAATAATGGAAATGTGCACCTGGGATAATTTCAAGTCTTTTCCTGTTAGTGTTTTCTGTGGATTCATAGGCTTACAGAGTAGACATTATACATTCCATCTAATTGTGAGAAGCTCTGACTCCAGGCAGGTTGTTTCCTGTCACTAAGACGGGGAGAATTTGGGTGTCAGCATCAACGTTTGATGAAGAATTCATTGATCTGGTGCCAGGCTCTGTTCTCAGTAATAACCTAGGCTACGAATTCATTTAATCTTTATCGTAAGCTTAAGCAGTGAGCACTGCCATCATCCTCACATTCCTATTGGGAGAATCTGAGGCCTTAGCATTTGACTTTTGGCTTTATACAGCAGTGTAGCCAAAGAATGAAAGCTCCATTTTGCATGTCTCTGTTCCTAGGAACACTGGGAGGCAGGTAGGTCACTGAAACAGGCATATGCAAACTCATAGTATATGAATAATATGCCTGTTAGCGAGGCAAGCCCAAGAGTAGAAAAATGATTAAGGCGATCTGTGGGGGAGGGGCCCTCAAAGTAGGAGTTATATAATTTGTTCACATAAATACAATATCTCAGACCTTTTGATAGCTACAAACCAGCTTGGTGCCTAATACATGCACCAAGCACCTGTCTTGAATTGCTCTACTATTGAGCTACATGCCCATGTTAATCTCCTCTCTTTGTCTCTCTCTGTCTCTCTGTCTCTGTTTCTCTTTCTGTCTCTGTCTTTTAGACTATGTCTCTATCTCTCAGTCTCTGTCTCTCTGTCTTGGTCTCTTCTGTCTGTCTCGTGTGTGTGTGTGTGTGTGTGTGTGTGTGTGTGTGTGTGTGTGTGGTGTATACTCATGTTCATGTGTGTGTACTCATGTGGAGACCAGAAGCTGATGTTGAGTGTCTTCATCAATTGCTTTCTACCTTATTTTTTGAGACAGTCTTTCACTGAGCCAAAGCCCCAGGGATCTTTGTCTTGTCTCAATATCTTCAGAACTGGGATTTCAAGTACACGCTACTGCTGTATCAAGCTTTCTATTTGGATGCTGAGGGTTTTAACTCAGGTCCTCATGGCTGTACAGTAAATACCTTAACAACTCAACCATCTTCTGAGTCCTGGTACAGGCTTAAAGCTCTGCTGGTGTGTCTTGTCTTGGCTGACTATCGGGTGCTGTTGCCTGTCCTCACTCCCCTCTGTTTTCCAACTCTATCCTCTCTGGAAGACAAGCAGAGGCAGATGCTGCTTTTTCTAATCAGAAGCTCTCATTTTCACCACACCATTTCTAACTCCTCCATAATTGAAGCAGCTGTTTGAGCCTTGTCGCAGTGACGGCAATAACGAGTGCTACTGCTTAATGTGTGTCCCTATCTTTGATCAGAGAAGTTTGTCCCCCTGCTTATAAGTGAGGGACCTGAGACCTAAAGACAAAAGCCAAGGCCCTGATGATGGAATCCATTTTTTTTCTGCGCCCTAAGGCTGCTTGGTTCACACCCTAATATATTGCTTTCTTGCTCTTGGCATGTGCCATATTGTTAATCTCTTATGTTTTGCCTTTTCTGCCTTTTCGTCTCCCACATCCTTTGGTCCATGGCTTGTTTATCAGATTCCATGACTCCCATCCCCATCCCTCAAGGATGGGCAAGGTAGCAGGTGAGTAAAGGTGCCTATTTCCTAGGTAGCTTAGCTGCACATCCCTCAGAAAGCTTGACTCAAGCAAATCTCTTAAAGGGTAAGCCAAGAGCATCAGGCTTTTAAATAAGAAACACTGGGTGTTTTGTGCAAGTTAAATACAAGTAAGCTTGGAGGACATGAAGAGAATTGTTTTATTTGAGTCTGACAGTGTTTGAAACTTTCCCATTTTACCATTAATGCTGGCACGTAATCACATTAGCCTTTAAGAGCGTCAGGGCTCTGTGGGGAGGCACTGTGTTGCATTGAGATGCCTCTAAGGTTTTAATTCTCTCTAAAAGCTTCCCACTATAAAACAGCTACCGAATCTGAGAGTTGTTGGGAGTGATATGGGTGCATCTTGTTTATACACCATCTTGTGGAGGCTTTTCAAGACCTAGTGATTTCAGATAGAGTCATTTTCCACATTGAAAGCTGAAGCCATTAGCACATGGAGACTTGTTTATGGATGGCTGTCAATAAAGTAGCAAAAAAAAATCATTATCTTCTTGCAATTTATTAAAATCATACATTTGTTACCGGTCTAATTAATCAGTTGAAGAAGCATAAAAATGGCTTCACACTGAATAAGAAAATAAATCCTGATTTTTTTTTCATTCTGAGTTTTTGCTTTTTGTTTTCAACCAGAGACTGAACTCTTGGCCTGCTAGGCAAGAATACAACTACTGAGGTATAGTCTACGCACATTTTATGTTTTTGTCTTTATGTTGATAGAGTCTCTTTCAGTTGCCCCTGTTAACCTTGAACTCACTTTGTAGTCTAGGAAGTGTTTAAAATTGCAATCCTCCTGTCTTACTCTTCTGGTGGCAAGGATTACAGGCTTGCTCTACCAGTTACAACTGCATCTTAAAAGTTACATAAAAAATAAAATAACACTACAGATTATTGCAAATATTAGTTTAAAATGCTTTTCAATTTTTCAAGAGAATTCTTTGTAGAAAATCTTCAATTAAGTATTCTTTGTTCAATTTTATTTATTTCTTGCAATTGGAATTGGAACTTTAAAAATACTTACATTACATGAAATAAATCCACATTCTTCTGCCCAACATTTTCCCACATGGATAATTTTGGGATGTGGTCAGACTGTACTCAGCTATCTCCATATGATGCTATAGTGCAGTCTAAGGGGACAGGTTACTATAGTTCACATATTAGAAATGCCTGATCTATGGGCTGCTCTTCATATCAGTTCAAAAGAGCATCATCCTCCCGAGATGGCACTACTGACAACATTCTGAGGCTACCTCAAAGGCTAATTTAAAAGAAAAATTATGGTGATTTATTTACATTTATTTGTAATAGATAGATAATAAAATAGATAGATTTGTAATAGGTAGAACTCAGGGCCTCATCCATGCTAGATAAACATTCCACTACTGAGCTATATTAACAATTAAGAAAGTGTGTGTGTGTGTATGCGTGTGTGAGTTCATGTGCATATCTTCATGCTTGCACAGGAATCACTTAGCAGGGAGAGCCATCTCTCTAGACTGATTATTAACTTTTAAAGAAATAATAGATCCACTGTTTCATTCAGCAAATTGTTGGGAATTACTTTTGAAGGTAAGTAGGTCACTTATGAGTCATCTACCCACTCTTCAATTATTGCAGCCATTTAAATGATAATTGCTACTCTAACTCCACTGGGACCCTGAGGATGAAAGGACTGGAGGTAAATAACTTTCCAAGGGCACATTGTTGCATTTATCTAATTATATAAGAGAAAGAGGGCAGTGTATGTCTGTGTCTCCCTTTACATACTTAGTCTACTCTATGAATTAGGAATTTCATAGCAGCAGCAGCAGCTCCAGGCCTGGATTACTGCACTACACTCAAATCTGGAACCTCTACAGAGTCACCTTTATACTACAGAACCATGCCTTTCTCACCAAATCAGCCTGCTCCAACTTTCTGTATTATTTGTTCATTTCCAGATGAACCAACCTGCCAACATCTTTGGGGTAGGACTGGATGTGCTCCACAAACATCTAGTACTATCAGTTGGAACTTTTAGATTCCATTCCCTAAGTTTTCTAGTTTGACAACAACCCAATTTCCTTCTCTCAAATAGCATCTGGTTATTACTGCTAAGGTCGTGCATTGTTTTTCCAAAGACATAGAGTCTTCGGAGTATTGGAGGTCTTTGTGCAACGATACTCCAGTTACAAAGAATGGGTGCATGGCCATCTTTCTAGGGCTCGCTTCATGGTCCTGTTAATCTTTCATCTTCCCCTTTCTACTGTCCAAAGACAGAGTCAGAGAGTAAGATGTGTCTGATGACTGCATCTGACCCAAATCTACTATGCTCCTCAGTGCAGATTGACCCTTACATGATGATATTGGGTTTCTGAGCCTCAAGCCAAGGTAAAAAAAGGAAAGTGGAATTAAAGCTATGGCAAGCTCAAGCCTCCCGTAAACTTTAACAAAGCTTCGAGTGACAGTCAGATCACTGTGTAACTAGAAGGCATCATCTGGTGATTGAGATATGCCCAGTTTGGTTTCATTTTTTTTTCTGCCTGCTGTTTGGTTTCACTCTGGAATAGTTTCTCATTGAGGAAGCTGTAAGTTCAAACAGTCAGCCCACTCTATTTTCCTGGGTGCCAAAGAGACCGCCATTAACAAAGAGCTGATTAATATCCATAGAAATTATTTTCAAATCCAAACTTCAATATTCAGAGAAGTTCCCCCATAAAATGAGGTCCTGAATCTTTATATTATATTTATCCTTATGTCTTGAGTACATTCAAATTTCTTGAACACAGGATAGGTATGCACCAACATGCCAGAAAAATGAGCAAGTTTTTCTAGAAAGGCATAGAGTTCTGATAGATCCTCCCTCTCTATTAAATATGTGTGTGCACATTCAGAGGCATAATTTGGAGGGTTGGAGGGATTGAGCTTCTGGACACCCAGGCCAAAATTGAGAAGAATGAAGAGGTGTAGTCAGAAGTTTCCTGTGTCCCGCCTGGCCTGCGTTTGGGACAAATCTCTCTCACCTGCGACTCACAGCCGTTTATAAAATAATCACTCACAGACTTATATTAATTATGAACTGGATAGCCTATGGCTCAAGCTTCTTGCTAGCCAGCTCTTATAACTTAATCTATTTCCATTAATCTATAAGTTGCCATATGGCTGTGGCGTTACCAGTCTGCTGGCATCTTGCTGCTCCTTGGGTGGTAGCTGGCATCTCCCCACCCCTCCACCCTTCTTCTCTCTGTATCTCTACTGGGATTTTCCACCTGGCTGTAAGCTTTCTTGCCACAGGCCAAAACAGCTTTATTTACTGACCAATGGGAGCAGCATATATTCATAGTGTACAGAAAGACATCCCACGGCAAAGAGGCTAGGCTGAGAGGACCACACTGGATGTTTGGGAATTGAGATGCTTGGACTTGTTTTTTCATTAGTTGGCAGAATGAGGAAAGAAGCATTGGTTGGAAGTCTACTCTAGCATGGAATGCCTCTTTCTATCTCAGAAGCAACACAGGAAGCACTTAATTACCCCCTGAAGGGTAGAAATTTCACACCTGTCCCTGGGCCAGGCCAGGGTAGAAAGGAAGAAGGACTTTGCAGGGTATCCCAATGCCACTTTTGGATGTACAGCTGCTAGGACTCTCTCTAGGTAGAGTTAATTAAAATTAGCTGAAACCATTAGTGTCCCCACATTCATAAAATAGTAATTTTCCTACTGCGAAGTCATCTAAAATTTTGTGTCAGCTCACTGCCCTGTTTCCCCTGGATGACAGTCAAAGAGACCACCATCAACAAAGAGCTAATTAACTACCATAGAAATGATTTTCAAATCCAAAATTCAGTGTCCAAATTCTCCTAAGCAAGATCAGCAGGGAAGTTTCTCACAAAACAAGGCCCTGAACTTTATCCCTGTGAGTAAACGACTGTATCATAATATTATGAGGCTATTGGTTTCTATATTTCTACACATTCAGGAAGTTTAAGAAAACATGTAGCATTTGCAAAAGCATCAGAATTGATGATATTGTGAATGCATTGTTGATAGTTTCATCAAAAAGAATAAATTATTATAAACTAGAATAAAATATATTATCAATGTGTCAAATACTAGAGCTTAGAACTACTTAATTTTTTGATTCATAATACTTGGGACTTTAAGTTTATTGTTTTTCTCCTATGTATAAAGTGTGTTCCATGATATTTTACATGTTTAATACTGTATGATTAGCTCTAAAATATAAAGCATTAAAGGTTGAGACACAACACTAGTTGCCAAGTGGGAAAGAAGTACTGACATATCCCCCCCTTTAGCAAACCATGTCCTCTGTGTCCTCCCTTCTCTCCTAAAACCTCTGCTTCTGCAGACACCTGACCTTAGGAGAATGGGAGAATCTGCTGGTGTGGCAACAAGAAATAAAAGACCCCCGTTTAGTTTTAAGCTATTTGATCACCTTGTATGAACTTCTCTGGAAGCTGTAGAATTTTTCCTTCTCACTTTTATTTTGCATTAAAATACTTGCACGTTTTGTACATTTTGCCTGATTGGGGAAGCAGAGATTACATTCAGGCAGAGAGAATAACTTTACTTCTTCACTGTGTGATTTCTGACCGGTTTTTCTTTTCCTATTTTCCCACATTGAGAGGTTGTCTCACAAGCTTAAACTCTGATACTCAGTGCTCTAAGACACAAACACAGATTTATTTAAGCTATCACATTCCATCTCCCTTTTATCATTCAACTAAAAGCTCCAAAATCCCTCTCTCTTTAACTTCAAATCGACTATTTAAGATTGCTTTCCCAGCCAACACTAAAAGGCCCTTCAGAGAGAGGCAGGTTTTATCTGTGCCTTCTACTGCCATATACCTGGGGATGGTGCCATCTGCCTGGCGATGGAGAATCTGTCACCAAGGAAAACTAGGATGACAGAGAGAGGACATCTGGGACATGAAAAAGTAGGAGACAATGGAGGTTGTCAGATGGGACAAGGACTATCAGGGATGTGTGGAAAGATTGAGGGGAAAGGAAAATCACTAAAACATGCTTTGTTCAGAAATGCCAAAATGATACCTAATGCCCTACATGCTAATTAAAAAATCTAACACTGGCAAATGGGAATCTACATGTGCAGGATGTTAGCCATGGGCATAGTGTCTCCACTTTTCTTCCACGTTTTGTTTTGTTTTTTAACCACTGTTCTTGCCAGCTGTAAGCTTTATCTAAAGGGGGTGTTCTTCGCAAACTCAGTGTGCTCATAGCATTCTGCACTTAGAGACCTTAACACTAAATCTTTCTGGAGAGGTTGCCATTGTTATAAAATAGTAGTTGTTTAACAGGAGCTGGTATATCGAATATCCCAACATACGGCAGTTTCAGAAGACGTTGTTGGTTATCACCATCGGGGACTACTTTGGCAAAGAAGCCAAGGGTACAGCTAAACAACCTTCAATACGTAAGACACCACCCACAATAAGGAAGGAAGCAAGCCTGCTGTTGAGACCGAAACCCTGGCAGAGAGCTTTGGCAGCAGTCACTGGCAGCAATTGCTGGCCATGTGGGTCTGTAAGAATTTGCTGTTGCCTTCGTTCCTCAGTTCCCCATCTTCCAGTTTGTCCTTAAAGAAGCTGCATGATAGTAAGAGGAAAATACTTTGATATCCACATTAGGTTAAGAAGGCCAGCAATTCTTTACTTAGAAAATGTTTATTGGTTCTAATTATCATTGCTAGATTACAAAAAAATGTCAGAAATATAAAATGTGGAGAATTGTTCTCATGCGGGAAGACCGCTACTTCGGGAGATATCCTAAGTACTGTGTTACTAAGTTGGCCCAAACCATAATTTCATAGGACCTGTTTGAAAGCCAGGTAGAGCTTTGGATGACACTAATGCTGTGTTTTAGATTTTGTTCCATAGACAAGATCAAAGCTTGTGGTTCTTCAAAGACTCCTAGCATTGCCAGAGCAGCTCCCATTACTAATGGCTCACATTAAACTGAGGCAGGTATCTATGAATGTGATATGCCTCATCATGGAGATTTCTCTAAAACTACCTGCATGGAAGAAAAGGAAGTCAAGAATGAATCCTTGAGTTAGCTCCCTTAGCCCCACCCCCACCCCTACACAAAAAACTAGTGCAGGAATCTATAGTTTCCTTTATGGGGTTTATTAAAGGTCTGTCTCAGAACTGTCTATCTAGGACAGTTCCCACAGTGAGTAGGCAGTAATTGTATCTGTGGGTGTGAGCAACTCTTGTGTTCTGTGCTAAGAATGCAAGAAACTACCATTTGAATCCTACTCTGCTACTCAGCACAGCCCGGTAGGAAGTGAGAGCTTTGGATAGAAGAACTGTAAGTCTCCTCTGCAAGATCAAGTCAAATGCAATCTTGCTATAGAGGTGAAAATGAGCCATCCTGTAATTGTCACAGGGATTAACTGAAAAATGTTCTCTTAACCATACAGTTTCACGATCAATCAGTCGATTATTCTTGATTTTTCAAAAATTAATTCTGTTTCTCTGATTACTATGTCCGCTGTATTGTTAAACACAGAAGAGACAGTGTCTTAACCACCTGTAAAAGCCTGGCATAGAAGCTAACACTGAGTGGGTATTTTTTGTGGTTGAACATGTTACCCTCAAAATGTCATTTTGAAGTTCTAACGCTTGCTACCCAAAACCATGAATTCTTTGGGGATATGAGGTTTCTAAAAAGGTAATCAAATTAAATTGAGGTCATTAGGATGTTCCTATCTTAGTAACTGTTATCTTGCTGTGAAGACACAGCCAAGGCAAACTTTTAGAGGAAAGCATTTAATTGGGGGTTTGATTTGAGTTTCAGAGGATTAGGCGATAATCATCATGGTGGGACACATGGCTGCAGACAGGCAGGCATGACTTTGGAGCAGTAGCTGTGAGCTTACATCTTACCCACAAACTTGTGGCAGAAAGAGAGTGAGGCTGGGCCTGGTGTAGGCCTGTGTAAATATGCAAATCATACATAAACATCCACCCCCAGTGACACTTCTCCAATGAGGCCACACCTCCTCATCCTTCCCCAACATTTTCACTAACTGGGGATCAAATATTCAAATATATGAGCCTATGGGGGCCATTCTCACTCAAATCACTGTAGTTTTCCTGCCCATTATGATGAATAGCAATATAAAAAGGAGAAATTTTGAAATAGAGGCCCATGCATACAGAAGGAAGACAATTTAGAGATATAGCATCAAGATACACTTGAGGATACTGAATGCTAGGAGAGCAACTTAGATCATATTCTTCCTTGTGCTTTTTAGTGGGATTCACTCCTAAGAGTATCTTAGTTTCCACCCTTGAGCCTTCAGAATCTCAAGACAGTGTACTTCTATACTAACCCTCAGGTTTTGGCATTTGTTACGGTGACCCTAGGAAACCACTACAGTGTTGAATGAAGGATGAAATGAACAAGTGTTGTAGTCGGAAGGTTTCGAAACCTTCCAACTACAGAGGGTGAATGTAATTTTGCTTTTTAGAGTGTTTTTTCCTGTATATTTTTAAGATCCAGAAAAAAAATCTCCACAGTACTGTAGTCCTTTCTTGTCATTTTCAACGTGGCTAGATCTCTTGTGCATAGGTAAGTATACAATTGTTTCTTTTTCACCTGTTAGAGACTCTGCTTTTGTCTCTTCTTAATGGCTGGATAACTTCCCTTTGCAATTGTGCTCAAGTATGCATGAATTCTTCCAAACTGGAATGTGTAGGTGACCAACCATGGCTCTCCACTCCTAAAGTACTTACTAGAATGCTCACAATGCTAGGCAAATACTTTACATTGAGCTATACCTATCCTACCTCCCCTGTCTAAATAGTTGCCCAGGCTTGCTTCTTCAGAAGTTCTGTTTTCTTCTGAGACATTGTAACAGCATTTTAACTTTTACAAAGTGAAAAGGCCCTCTGGGTGCCTGTAGTTCTAATGATGATCCTGGTTATCCCTTGGGATACTGGGAGAAGCAACCCTTAATATTCGTCTGTAAATATGCAAATCATACACAAACACGCACAACAGACTCCAGGCAGAGAGCTGACCACAGGAGGAGAAGGACTGCATCGAAGACATCTCTATTTAATTTGAAGACACTAAGACCAATAACTCACAGGATTTTTAGAAACTAGAACTCCAAGTTGAGTCTGTTGTGGTTATGCACTTCCTATTCCGTCACGAGTCACTAAGAATAACTAATATCAATAACTAGTATGAATATTTATTCATCATTTATTTGATCCTAAAATGCTTTCATGAGGAATTTTTCAAACGTTTAGTTCCTCAATAGTGTTTGATGCTAAACTGAATAATTAGTACCACTTTATTCCAACATGATACAGAAACAGAACTATTTTATCTTAAATAACCTTCCTAAATTAGTAAGTGGGATGGATCTAGAGGGAATTATACACCAAAGGGTAAAAATAACTTAATGAATATTGATGTATTAGAAATTTTTAATTAAATATAGTCTCATAATCTAATTTGTTCTGATATTTTATTAACATACTTCTACATGTAAAACCATAAAGATTATATACACAATCATGCAAAATTTTCTAATCATTTGAAGTTTTAATAGCAGCAGTCAAGTGTTTAAGATCACTCCAGAAGAGGAACCAGGGGGTAGAATGTTCAAGGAATTGGAGGAACTCCCAGAGTCTTATAGTAGCAGCCACTTGGCAATTAGCACACGTGTAGTAAGAAATGCTTCTGAATGTGGGTGACAGTTGTATGGCTTGATCTGTTGTGGGACCCCTGGCAGTGGGATCAGGATTTATCCCTGGTGCATGAACTGACTTTTTGGAGATCATTCCCTATGGTGGGATACCTTGCTCAGCCTGGATGCAGGGTGAAGAGCCTTGGTCCAGCCTCACCTTGGTATGCTAGATTTTGTTGACTCCCCAAGGGAGACCTTACCCTTTCTAAGGAGTAGATAGGAGTGGGAGGGGAAGGGGAGTGGAGGAAGGGGAGGGAGGGGGAACTGTGGTTAGTATGTAAAGTGAAAAAAATTAAACAAGAAAAGAAACGCACTACAGTCTTCTCCACAGGCCAACCTGCTAGGGGCGTGTTCTTGATTGAAGTTCCCAAATGACTGTAGCTTCTTTCAAGTTGATATAAAGTTCTCATTTATTTATTTATTTATTTATTTATTTATTTATTTATTTATTTATTTATTTATTTATTTTTATTTTTCGAGACAGGGTTTCTCTGTAGTTTTTGGTGCCTGTCCTGGATCTCACTCTGTAGACCAGGCTGGCCTCAAACTCACAGAGATCTGCCTGCCTCTGTCTCCCGAGTTCTGGGATCAAAGGTGTGTGCCACCACCATCTGGCAACAGATACTTTCTTGACATGTGACTTGAAATATCCATCTCTAGTCTTACTGATGAAAAAGAAGAAGAAGGGGGAGAAGTAGCAAACTAGGTCTTCTTCTCACTATATTGAATCAAAGTAGCAATGTCTAATTACTATGGTTGTTTGTTGCAATGTCCGTTTGTCTCTGGATAGTGGAGACAGTTTTTTTTTTTTTTTTGGCTTGAACTGTATAGGGGGCCCCCAGGCAGTGGGATCAGAACCTGTCTCTAGTGCATGAGCTGGCTTTTTGGAACCTAGTGCCTATGGTGGGACACTTTGCTCAGCCTTGGTGCAGGAATGAGGGGCTTGGACCTGCCTCAACTAAATGTACCAGGCTCTCCTGACTCCCCATGGGAGACCTTGGCTTGGAGGAGGTGAGAATGGAGGGTGGGTTGGGGGGAAGGCCGGGGGGGCGGGAGGACAGCGGAATCTGTGGTTGGTATGTAAAATGAATAGATACTCTCTTAATAAAAAAATTTATTAAAAAAAGTAAGAGGGCCGGGCGGTGGTGGCACACGCCTTTAATCCCAGCACTCGGGAGGCAGAGCCAGGTGGATCTCTGTGAGTTCGAGGCCAGCCTGGGCTACCAAGTGAGTTCCAGGAAAGGCGCAAAGCTACACAGAGAAACCCTGTCTCAAAAAACCAAAAAAAAAATAAAAAAATAAAAAAAATAAAAGTAAGAGGATCAGTTGAATGTAGTAGTTTGTTTTCACATTTGAAAGAGACCTTACGTCACATATATGAGAAGTGGTCGACGTTCTTTTCCATTTATCTTATTAAAAGTGTGATTTTAGTTGCAACTGATTTCTGAAAGCATCTGTTTCCTAACGATGTTGAACATCCTCAGGCATGCTTCGCTTTCGTTACCATGTAGCTCACAGCTTCCCTATAAGCTGGTTCAGTAACTTTCTACATATAATTTTCACAAACCAAAGACCAGTAGGGAACTGTCCCAACATTCCAAACTGAAAGGATTGGTTCTCTATCTAACCAAGGGGGGGGGGGTGTTATCTTTCCTGTCCTTTCTGGGGAGGAAAGCAAATGAGCTATTTTTCATTTAAATTTTCTTTTTATTTAGTAAAATCTAATTGCTGACACAATATTTTCCTCACTAGAAAAGGGCACTAGCTAAAACCAGCTTGGAAATTTGCATATGTGAAATCCAAGGAAGAGAACCTTAAACCATTCAATCACTAGCAGTGTGAGAAGAGCCACAAACAAATTAGACAGAATCGGCTCTCACTGTAGGGGGCCATTTGCTTTACCGCTGTAAGCTTACATTGGCATTCTTAATTATACATACTATAAATATTGTGTTCCAGAATTTTAAAGTTTACATTGATTTGCCACTTCATAGTCAAAGCTTTGTCCTAGATTTAGATTTCTACTGACAGTTGTCCTCACTCTGTTGTTCATCTAAATTGCTACTCTCGGGAGTTTAGGTGCGGTTAATGAATGGTGATGTAGTTGAGGAAGAGGAGGCTGACAAAAAGCTCACAGCAAGTATAGATAGGTAAAAAAAAATTAAATTTCTTATCAGGAAGTCTGGGTCACAAATTCTCTGTCACCTTTTCCAAAAATTACATTTTGCATTAGTCATGTTAAAACAGAGCAGCCAAGAACAGTGCTTTGTCAGCTCCAGGGTTATATTTACCTTGGAATGTTCTGCATGTGAATGAACTGGCAAATGACAAATACACCAGGCACGGAGAGCCTTTTTTCCTCTAGGTTTCAACTCATTTTGGCCTGCAGCAGTGTACCCTGGAAATATTTCAGAGTGAGCTTTGGCAAATGTTTGATGACAAGCCTGGTCTTACATCTTTGCCTGGGTTAGGTAATGAACATCCCCCTTCGCTATTCCCAAGCTCCTTCCTCATCTGCAGGAGCTAAACAAGTAATTCTTTTTGACATATAGCTGCTTGTCTTTGGCCAAGATGGAGTCATGTTTCCTTCTGCCTTCTCGATCATCCCAGCCTACAAAGAGAGAACAAGCTCTTTCATCAAAGGCAGGCAGTGGCTCAATAATCCTACCTGGGTTCCTGGGTATTGCTGCATCAGAGACAAGTGTGTTCCAAGCTCTTTCTACCATAGGTCATCTCGAGGATGATAAAAATTTGTAAGGCACAAGAGGAAAAGGAAGAAGGCAGGTCAATATCTCAGCACATTTGTGACATATTCAGGGGGCATGCGCAGACAGAGTAGGGAATTTTGTCATAAAGGAAGACAGTTTGTCCTGTGTGCAATCAGCTAGAAATAAAGAACTGAGCAGAAAACCTTCTCAAGTCTTATCCATAGTTTATTTTTCAACATTTACTTTTTAAAATTTATTGTGTATATATACATTTATGCTTGTGTCTTGCCTGGTACACATTAGCATACACATACACACACACATAACACACACACACACACACACACACACACACACACACACACACACACACACACACACACCCTAGGCTAAAATATCCAATGGAAAATATCAGAAATGGATAATTAATGAATTTTTAATTTCAAATTCTGAATGGTTCTCTGTAGTGTCATGTGCTCTGACATTATTTTACAAAAATGCTAGTTATTCCTTTGTGTAATGTGTCTATGCTCTCTGGGTATACTACCTTCTCATTAATTACTAGGAGATACTTCAGCTGTCAGTTTGACTATCCCGATATTGCAATGTTTTTGTTCATGAAACTCTTGTTTCACTTAATAATACCCATAAGCTTCAAGAATCGTAATGCTGTCAGTTCAGACATGTCAAGAAGAACCTACAAAATATTTCCTTTGAATGAAAAAATGCAAGCATAAGGAAATGTTGTGAAAAAAGGTATCATATTCATATAGCTTTGAAAACCGTGTGTCATTATGCTTCTAGTTCATTATTAGTTTTACTGTTAAGTTCTTGCTGTCCTTAATTTATATGGGAAGAAATGCAGCCTGCAACCTACTATTCACCGGTTCAGACATCCCCTGGGGGCCTTGGAGTAAATCCTGTGTGGATGAGGGGAGCTATGGTAGTGATAGGCACCCGGTACTGCTCCTCTCTTCAGGCATGAACTACTCCAGTCCATCAGCTAAGGTCTTAACCACAGCGGCCAACCTGCTTATTAGAGACTGATTTCTGCGATTCCTGGCAAGGTCAAGGGAGACTATCTTTGCTGGTGGCATTTGTTTCCTTGGAAATCGCCTCCCAAATCAGAAGAAAAAAAAAAAGAAGAAAGGAAGGAAGAGAAAGAAAAGAAGCTGAAGCCAGGCCAGGAAGGCCAGGTCTCCTGCCTTACTTATGCTCAACCCTGTCTAACTGTGTAGAAATTGACTCCCCACTGGCTCTAGTTTACGCTTGTTACCATGGTGATTGGGAGCTTTCCCCCCCCTCTCTCTTTCTGTCATTTTTTAACCCTTCTCTGTCTTCAACAGGAGATTTTTCAGTTCACATCTTCTCTTTGGAGGCCTCCTCAACCCTGGCTTTCCCCTCCTCACTAACAGGTTTTCTTCTCAGACTCCAAACAGTGAAAATCTCCCTTCAACTGTGTCACAGCTTATTTGCATGCAACATTGCTTTGTGATTCCTTTAGCACGTGCCCTCCTAGGAAACTGTACCTCAAGCCTTAATATACTCTGATCAAATATTTTAGTTGTATAATGTGGATATTAGCATACTTTTTTAAATCAACAAAACACTATTTATGTAACCTGCATAGACTTAGGTGGTTATGAAGATTTATAATAAAGGATCTGTAGGTATTAGTGGCCAAGACAGAGAATATTTTCAAAATTTCATTTGTGGGCTTGAATTTAAATCTACACAGCTGTGCCACGCCCCAATTAAAATAAAGGGAGATGAGCAGAGTGATAGGAAGTGCATTTGTCTCCTGGTGTGGAACAGGTGGATGACATTTTATAAATAGTCACAAGGAGGAAGCTAGTTCTTTTTTTTAACTAAGAATTTTTTATTCATTTTACATACCAATCAAAGATCCCCCTCTTCCCTCCTCCTGCCCCTCCAGCCTCCCCCTCCCAACCCACCACCCATTCCCTCCTACAAGAAGGTAAGGCCTGCCATGGGGAGGTACATTTAGTAGAGTCAGGTCCAAGCCCCTTCCCCTGCCTCAAGGCTGTGTGAAGCATCCCATCATAGGTAGTGGGCTCTAAATAGCCTGCTCATGAACCAGAGATGGATTCTGATCCTACTGCCGGGGGCCCCCCAAGGAGATCAAGCTACTCAACTATCTTGCTAAGCAGAGGGAAGCTATTTTTTATGCTTTGACTTCCTGTTGACAAAGCAGCAATGTATGAGGTTTAGAAGTTGCTAGTTAGCCAAATAAGATCATCCATACTTTTTGTTCCAGTGAACTGTTGTTCTTTATAGAGGCAATCAATATCACCCTCAGCAGCGCTGGATGGTCTGGGACCTTAGGCAAAGAGCTAGTTAATATGCACTTTTACTTATATTTTTAAATTGAGTGCTTTATAGTTCTAAGTCACTGCTCTGGATTTCTGCTTAGACTGTAGTCCCTGCCTTTATAAACCTGTCTACCATGCATGGCAGGCAATAAAGAATGTAGAGGCTAACTATCAAGAGAGAACATCAGACTGTTTAAACTAGCCTGGTTGTACATCGCAGTTAAGTTGGGGAACATCAACCAGGAGAAAGTAGCAGGAGTAAAATACTCTGATTCCTCAGTTCTACCCCAACTCTCTAGGGATGAGTGTAGCTTGAGCTCTTCTCCGTGTTCCCTAGAGGGTCCTGCTGTGGATCTGGGTTAAGCTACAAGTAAGGAGCATCAGCTTCACCCAGCATCAGGATCTTCTGGGCACCAACCTCCAGATATTCTGACTCAGGAGGTAGGATGGGCCTCAGAATCTTCATTAATAGGTCTCAGGTGCTCCTGAGGCTGTTCATCAAGGAAGAACATTTTCACAACTTAGTGAAGGATTCCCAAAGCAGGATCAGAAGGATGCATGAAAAAAAAAAAAAAAAAAAAAAAAAAAAAAAAAAAAGATCACCAGAAAGCATTTGAGGCATAATACTGCCATTTGAAAATACCCAGAAGAAGAAAGAACGTTTGGAAAATTGAAAGATGTAATTGTGTCTGACCTGATGTTAAGAGTTTTCAGATGTATCTTTGAAGTGGCAAAGGAAAATCAGATCTGGGTGACATTATAAACACTATCAAGAAGTTGGACTTTATCTTACAGTGTGAATGGTAACCTACTAGAGGACTTTAAGTGGAAAGAGAACATCCTCTGATTCTTAGATTTCTCATCTTAGAAAACTAACGCAGATAGTTTCCCCACACACTTAGTCTCTTCCAAATACTTCTAGTGGCAGAGTAAAGTAGAAACATTGATTTAAAAACCAATCCACAAAAGTCTGTGACTGAGTGGTGAGGTGCTTAGGTGTGGGAAGAATGAGAGATGACTTTGCTTTGGGTTTAGATGGCTGGCTAGATGGTAGATGTGGAACAAAGAAATTGGGTCAGAGATATACAAGCCACTTGACTGTCAGAAAATTACCCAGTGACCTTGAAATTCACATTCTTCATCAGTAAAAGAGGACTACACACATGTAAATCATGGGTGATGTGCTGTCTGAGTTAAATGAAGTCACGAATAAGATAGATAACAGAACTTGGCAAGCTGATCCTTTGCTTCCTGCCTTCAGTTTTTTAATCTCTTCTTGGTCCCAGGGAGTGCAAAGCCCAGACCTCCAAGCACATTGCTTTACACTACCAACAGGGTAGCTGTAGCTTACCACCTTCAGCCTCCAGTATCTAATCTCTTAGTTTTAGTAAGGAAACAAGAAAAACCAAGGAGGTATCGTCACAGCACTAGGACCAAAGAATAGAATAGAGTGAAGCCATTTATTGAAAATTAAAATTAAACTTTCAAAAATGGTTCCTGAAGAAAATATTTCTGAAAATAAAGTCAAGTATAGTTCCTTGAAGTGAAGTGACTCGTTGCTTCACACAAAAAGATTGTTTAGTACATATACTGGAGCCTGCTTATTAAAGATGCTTGATGGACAGGGCTAGATCATCCTTCTTGGGCCAACGCTTATCAGAACGTTTCTGTGCATGGTTAAGCCCCAGAGGAAATTATTTGACTTATGATAGAACCAATCTACCCAATGATCAACAATCTTTCCATAAAGTTTTATGCTACGTAAGCCCTATCAAGAATGGAATCTGCTGACCATCGCACTGTTTTATTCCATTCTTCTCTCACTCAAGTGTGATGAAAATTGAACCCCGTATTGTCAGGTCATTTCCCGGCAGTGGAGCAAATGAATTGTTTATACACTAACAGGCTCACAGATGAAAATTCTCGACTTTGTGTCTCAGTTTATAAGAAGCATATTCTGCTTTAACCTCATCTAAGGAACGTGTTCCTAGGGTTTGTCTTTATTTTTTTTACACCCTTATTTCTTTTATGGTTAAGCAAGCAGACTTCCAAAGAAAAGGAAATGATAGTAAATTAATAAGATTTGGGCTTGGAGAGATGGGTTAGTGGTTAAGAGCACTGACTGCTCTTCCAGAGGACCCAGGTTCAATGCCCAGCACCCATATGGCAGCTCATAACTGTCTGTAACTCCAGTTTGAGGGGACCCCTCACATAGACATACACACAGGCAAAACATCAATGCACATAATATAAAAATAAATCAATTCTTTTTTTCTTTTATTAAGAGATTTTCTATTCATTTTACATATCAATCATGAATTCCCCTGTCCTCCCTCCTATAAATCCCCAGTCTCCTCCCCCAAGCCCTTCCCCATTCCCATCTCCTCCAAGGCAAGGTGTCCCCTGGGGAGTCAGCAGAGCCTGGTACATTCAGCTGAGGCAGGTCCAATCCCTTCCTCCCTGTACCAAGGCAAATGTCTCAGCATAGGCACTAGGTTCCAAAAAGCCAGCTCATGTACTAAGACCTGGTCTCACTACCTGGGGGCTCCCTAAACAGTTCAAGCTAGACAACTGTCTCACTTATCCAGAGTGCCTAGTCCAGTTCCATGGGGGTTCCTCAACTATTGGTTCACAGTTTATGTGTTTCCACTAGTTTGGCTAGTTGTCTGTGTACTTTTTCTAATCATGGTCTCGATAAGTCTTGCTCATATGATCCCTCCTCTCTCTCATCGATTGGACTCCTAGAGCTGTGCCTGGGGCTTGGCCATGGCTCTCTGCATCTGCTTCCATCAGTCACTGGATGAGGGTTCTATCATGACAGTTAGGGTGTTCGGCCATCCAATCATCAGAGTAGCTCACCTCAGGCACCTTCTTGACCATTGTCAGTAGTCTATAGTGGAGTCATCTTTGTGGATTCCTGGGGACCTCTCTAGCACTCTGATTTGGAGCATACTTTAAAAATCCTCTTCCTTAAAACATTCCATTTTGAATTATGAGATAAATGGCTCCAGAAAATATGTCTTTCTATTTGGTCTGATTGTGTGGTAATCCCACAGATGAACAGCTCAGCTGAGACCAGGACAAGTTAAGCTTAAGGGTAGGTCTCTGAAGACAAGCAGAAATGTCTTGTTTCCTAATTTGCCAAGAATGACTTTCAATCCCCCAAACAGCATCCATTCTAATGCATTATTTATGGAAAAAGAAAATGCTATATTTTCTTAACTCTGCAAGGATTGAATGGGGTGTGTCAGAGAGAAAAAATTATTGTTTCTTGTCCATGAATAAAATATTATTGATGCCAGCAAGTATGTGTTTGTTTGTGTGAGGGGGCCTATGATCTTTAATGACAGCTCTTGACATGCATTATAGATTATAGATGATTATAACACCACAAAGGAGCAAAGTTTTGAATTGGTCTTTTCCTGGTGTGTGCTTGTGTAGATTACCCCAGTCAAAAGAAATACATTCTTTTTATGTGTATGTGTGTTTGTGTGTGCTTGTGTATCAGGGTGTATGTATGTGGAGATCAAGTATTGACATCTGGTGTCCTCTCTACCTCCTAACGTCATTATTATATTTTAATGTAAGGTCTCTCCCTGAATCTGTGGCTTACTGATTGACTGGACTAGCTGGCCAGCAAGTACCTGAGATCTTTCTTTCTGTCTCCACTTCGCAGCCATGGGATTTTGGGTACATGCCACCACACTTTTTTACATAGGAACTGGGGCTCTCAAGTCCTTATGCTTTCATAGAAAGCATCTTAACCATTGAGCCATCTCTTAAATTTCATTGTGTCCCTTTTGACAAAATGCTGTGGACTATCCATGAAAAGATAACTTTAGGCTGGGTGGTGGTGGCACACACCTTTAATCCCAGCACTCCGGAGGCAGAGCCAGGCAGATCTCTGTGAGTTGGAGGCCAGCCTGGTCTACAGAGTGAGTCCAAGAACAGGCACCAAAACTACACAGAGAAACCCTGTCTCATAAAATAAAAATAAATAAATAAATAAAAGAGAACTTTAGGTTGATAAATGCAAAGAGCAATTTAAGGGAGTACCTGGTGTGGTGATATTGTGTTCCCTAAAATATTGTGCACCCTAATAAACTTATTTGGGGTCAGAGAACAGAACAGCCACTAGATATAGGGGCCAGGCAATCCTATCACTTGGAAGGCAGAGATCTATCCGGATCTCTGTGAATTTAAAGCCACACTGGAAACAGCCAGACATGGTGACTCACGCCTTCAATCCCAGGAAGTGAGCCTTTAATCCCAGGAAGTTTTGGCAGAAAGCAGAAAGGTATATAAGGTGTGAGGACCAGGAACTAGAGCTGGTTAAGCTTTTAGGCTGTTAGCAGCAGTTCAGCTGAGATTCATTTGGATGAAGACACAGAGGCTTCCAATCTGAGGAAATAGGATCAGCTGAGGAATTGACAAGTTGAGGTGGCTGTGGCTTGTTCTGCTTCTCTGATCTTCCAGCATGCACCCCAATACCTGGCTCTGGGTTTGTTTTTATTAATAAGAACTTTTAAGATTCATGCTACAACCTGGTGGTGGTAAATACTCAATGTGTATCCCAATATATGTTCTTATTTAATATTCTTTTTCTCAAATGACTTCTTAGCTCAATGACTGAGTCAAATCAACTGGATTCTGAAAGTTCCACTCATTTACTATGATAACATCTTTTTAAAGATGTGACCTCATAAAAAGCAACATCTTCATGGTCCATTTTTTTGCTGGAGATATCTAGCTGACAAGGCAGAGATGTCTGGTTGGTGAAGGTTAATGACAGATACAGTTGTGACCTGCAGGGTGCAAGGGCAAGAATCTGGCACCTAATTTTTTTTTTCTTAAAACACTAAGTGCTTTGCAGTAAGTGGAATTGAACTTCAGCTTTGGTACTCATTAGCTTCATGTTCTTGGTCAAGTTATCCAACTTCTATGACCTCAAATTTGCTCATCTGTAAAATGAAGCTAATTATACTTATCTCCAAGTAGGTATTGCATCTTCATTAGGGGTATTCAATGAAATAGAATATGTGAATAGTTCATTAGATGGGAGGTAGATTCTCTTTACTTTGAAATTAGTGTTAGATAGAATTTCCTGCCACACTTCTATTTGGGCATTATCACATTTAGCCAGATCATTCTTTACAACCACAGTCTTGAGCTTAAGAAGACCTTCCAAGATTTATATACTTAGAACTTAAAGTTAAAATTGTCCATCTTTTACGTGTGTATTCACTATTATATGGTAACATTATTGGCATGTTTACAAACACAATGACAGAAAAATGCAGGACTACAGATGATTCAGGGAAATATTTACATTCTGAGTAGAAAGTAGGTGCTCTTCATTGAATTATTCATGATGTTAAATACCCCAGACCAATAGCTGAGGAGCCCCCATGGTACTGAACTAGGCCCTCTGGATAGGGGAGACAGTTGTTTAGCTTGAACTGTTTAGGGGGTCCCCGAGGCAGGCAGTGGGATTGGGACCTGTCCCTGGTGTATGAGCCGGGACATGCATTTTGGAGACCAGTGCCTATGGTGGGATACTTCGCATAGCCTTGGTGCAGGGAGGATGGGCTTGGACCTGCCTCAACTGAATGTACCAGGCTCTGCTGACTCCCCATGAGAGACCTTGCCTTGGAGGAGGTGGGAATGAGGGAGTGTTTGGGGGGGGGGGGAGGCTGGGGAGTAGGAGGCAGGAGGAGAGGGGAATCTGTGGTTGGTATGTAAAATGAATAGAAAATCTCTTAATAATAATAAAGACACAAACAAACAAACAAAACACTCCAGAGGTTGCCTAAGGCTTCATTTCACTTTGCTAAGGTAAACCTGCCTGAAATGTAGAGATATCAGCGGAGAATCTCTGCCTGTACCAGGAGAAGCTGAAGCAGCCTGGAAAACAAACAGCTCTAGGGGGTGGGGTGGGATTCATGCAAACATCCCTGGTATGCTCAGCATCACTTTGTTGAATGATTTCAGGTGGGAAACTTGTTTCTGATGGTTAGATATTGCCTTTAATTACGGAATAATTGTCCTATAGATTTCCTATCTATCTTAATAACGTATTTCAGTGTTCTGTAACTGAATCATTATTGCCTTTGTCATGCTGTCTCACTTGCCTCATGGATGGCATATTGGAAGGCAAGGAAATAATTGGGTACCAAGTTTATATGGATGCGACATCAAGACAGCAGGGAAGAAGTTCTGTGCCTCGAGTATGATTTCTTCCCACAATCTCAAATCATGCCTCCTCATCACCCCAGATTCTCACATTTCACATGGTAAACCATGCTCCACAATGCAAAAGAAGTGTTGAATTAAAAACTAGGAAACAAGGCTGGGGAGATGGCTCAGTGGAGAAGATGCCACACAAGTGTGGGGACCAGAGTAAGTTCAATCTCCAAGAGACATGTAAAAAAAACACACATTACAGTCCCAGTCCTAGGAAAACAAAGACAGGCAGATCCCCAGGCTTTCTGGCCAGCCAGCACAGCCAAATAAGCAAGTTCCAAGTAAAAGAGAGAGGCTGTCCTGAAAAACAGTAAGCAAGGTGGACATTGACCGGGGAAGATACCTCAGCTTGACCTCTGACCTGCACATATATTTGCACACATGTGCACTCAAGCACGTGCATATGTGTGCATGTATCACTTTTTTCCAGTGTCCTTTAAAATCTGTGATTATGTTTTCAAAAGATACTTTCTAAAACAATATGGGTGGCATAACATTTTATCAAGAGAATTTCCTAAGCACTGCTACCACAGGATAATATTGAAAAACTTAGGATGGACTTTGAAGATTTATATTCACTTTTTAAAATTACTTCATTTTCTGTTATTATACAGAAATGCCTCACTTCGTAATAGGGTATGCTCTGAGAACTGTGCTGTTAGGTGATTCTACATTGCTTGAAGATCATAGCAAGTACTTACACGAACCTGGAGGCTGTACGGTTTTCATGTGTGGTGCAGACTTGCTGCTGGAGCCGTGGTGAGCAAAGCAACATGGGGTTTAAATCCAGCAGGAGGGAAAACAAAACAATCGTAAGATGTAGAAGGCTGATGCCACTCTATCGTATCAGGTTGTTTTACGTAAAAATTCCCCACACATCCTCACATAATGATGGATATATAGGGTACTGACACAAACGTGTAACAGTCTCATTTTTTCTTATCATTATTGGTTATCACAGACTGTGTGTAAATGCATGAACTCCCTCTGTGCTCCACAGCAAATGCAGTAGGTTCACAAACACTAACCTTACCACAAATGTGAGTGATGCAATTATGATGGCTCTCATGTCACTAGGTGACAGGGATTCTTCAGCTTGGTTATAGCATGCCTTCTGTCATGAAAGCTTGTTATAGGGTGCCTGGTCATGTTCGGGTGTCAAGAGATATCATACTCATGGAAAGGTGAGTGCAGAGCGCTCATCCTGATTGACAACTCTATGTACCACTGTGAAAGAAATCCGACACTTATTAGAATCAAAGCGGAGTCACCGGAGTTAATGATGACAACAAGGAACCCCATAAGATCAAAAGGCTTACAAGGAAGAATTATTATGTCCAGTTGTGCAATAGGAATGACCACATAAGACCTCCAAGAACCACAGGCTTATAAGGCCACAAGAACCGTACACAAACATTCTTGTCAGGAAGATAGCTCCTTTGTTACTATCTGGTCAACCTCAGACTGATAACATCATTGATTTTAATCATGTAGCCAAGTATCATTATTTTAAAATATGTACTTCTTTTTTCTTTTAAAACTTGTCCTTCATCCAACCTCCTTAAGTCTTCCCAGAGTTAAATGTATTTTGTATATATCCATGTATAGGTCCTGATCTCCCCATGGCTAGTTATAACCCAATAAATATCTTTCTTTCGAGAATCCCTTGTTGATTGTCATTTAGGTCAAAACCCCATGTAGCTGCCTCCTAGTCAATATTAGAACCCATCCAGTTTTTGTTAGTCCTCTTGTACCCTCCTTTGTTTAAGTAACTTCCCCAGAGAAAATATTTCCTATAGCTTTTTTCAGTGAAATTTGACCAGTAACTTGGTAGCTTAAACAAAATCACCTTATTCTCTCACAATGTGGGAGGCAATAAGTAAGAGATGTGGGATTCTTCCACATGTCTGCACTCCCTCTGAGAGCTCTAGGGATAGGCTGTCCTTGCTTGTTCCAATTCTTCCTGGTTCCAAGCATGCCTGGGCTCATGGCCAAGTTATTCTAGTCTCCCCCTCCGCTGTCAAAGTCAAATGCTTTTTCATTCATTTTTTTATTAGCTTCTGGTTTCTCCTTTGTGTGTTCCTTATAAACATACTAATCGTTTAAGCTCATTGGGTATTGCAGCATGCATCTCTCCTCAAGATATTTGAGTTAATTACATATGCAAAAGCATTTCCCAAATAAAATCGCTTTTACAGGTTCTGGGGTGGAGTTGTGTAGATGTCTTTGTCAGTTTCCCCTTCAGCTCACTACAGTACTACTTTGAATTATTCACCATACATCGTTATATTCTGTCTGTTTGTGAACTTAAAGAACATGTAAGTAAATGTGAGCTCTTTCTTGTGCTTCTTTCACCGTTCTGCTTTGAAAAAAGAAAAAAGCATTAGTGAAGAAATCTCTGGAACACCTCCACAGTTCATTAAGGTTGCCTTGAGATTAGATGGGTTGGAACAGGAAAAAGATGGTCCTGCTGTATGTGAACAAATGAGGCAGCTCACTGGAGGGACACCGCTCAACATCAATTTCTAAGCGAGAACACCTAACAACAAAAAAATTCATTTGATACAGGAAGTTTCTGGAGAGTCTACCGTTTTAAGAAACTTGGTCTATAGAAATTGAATCTATACCCACTAAGCCCTCAAACAAGAGTGCTTCTTTGGAAAGAAACAATTGATGTGTAGCTTAGCTTTGAATAATAATAGCTTCACATGCACAGGTACAAGAGACTGGGAGTCCCTTTGCATCTCGACATTCAGCCTTTTCATTTACCTGAGATTCATTGTGATGCATTTGTTTCTTCCTCTTTAATGAATGGATATTGCTTTCCTAAAATTTAAATTTAGTTTCAAATACATATTTATGATATCATTGTCTGTGCTCAAGCAGGTGATTTTAAGATGATCTATAAGTATAACCAGGCAAAGGCACTGCTCAAATGAATTCTGCCAAGACATTTCCCATTAATCTTGGGAGCACTGCAGGTGCATTTATTAACACAGAGGACTTTGTATTAGAAACTCATGATCCTTTCTGACATATTAAGCCAGTTTTAATTTGTTCTTATCATTAAAAAACTTTTTATAAAAAAAAGATATTAGATAAATCCAGGGTTAGTCAGCATAGAGTGATTTGGGGCTCTTGGGGAAAGCAAAGGAAGTTATTAATCTTATGTAAATGCTTGCTTATTTTTCAAAGCTTCTAGGTCTCACCAAAATCAGTAAGATACATGGACTCTCTGAGAGAAGAGAGGAGGAAGACAATTTCCTGTTTATTTAATTGATACACTGTAACTTTTTTCTTGGCAGGTAGAGCCCACTAATGGAATCTGCAGCGTGCAATCATTATTAGAAATGTCACCATGACATTTGATTAATTCAGTCTATTCAGTTTTAGAACACAAATCATATGTTTATTCTAACAACATAATTAATTACTCTTTCCTTCTTTGGTATTTCCAGTATATTTAGAGATTCTCCCCACCCTTAACATTTTTATGTCAATGCATGGCTGACTTCTTCTCCCTTGTCTGTTCAATTTGCGTCCATTGCCATAGGACAAAAAGATTATCCGATAGCACATCACAACACCACACATCTATATAATCTCATCAGTGATCTGGTTATACAATTGAATGATTTATGCATTTCGTTGCTGACTTATAAGGCTAGGAACTGAATAGAGAAGGCCTGGCTGCTCTTTCTTATAACATCCCTCATTATCTCTCATTTTGGTTCTTACTTTCTCTGGACTCCCATCATAAAGTACTTCTCAGTCTCTATTAACTAATCTGCATGCTAAATTTTCAAGCTAAGACAATGTCATTGTACTAGGTGATTTGTCCCACCCTTTAGTCATTTGTTTCCTTGTTGAGTCATCTAATAGTCTTAGGGACTAAAGACAACATTTAGTATTAAAAAGAGATAAGGTCTGTGCCCTGTCAGAGCTTATATCTTTTTTTTTCTTTTTTCTTTTTTATCTCCTACTTGCCACTTTATGCCTTTGCATAATTGGGTGTACCTGACTGAAATAAATGCACTGGACTGGAGAGATGGCTTAGCAGTTAAGAGCACTGACTATTCTTCTAGAGATGACTGGCCACACTAGAAGAAGCCCAGGAACTGTGAAATGGTGGCTGTGCAGCCCCCATGGAACTAGACTAGACCCTCTGGATACGGAAGATGGTTGTTTGGCTCAAACTGTTTGGGGGGCACCCAGGCAAGGGGATTGGGATCTGTCCCTGGTCTATGGGCAGACTTCTGGAACCTGGTGCCTGTGGTGTGACATCTTGCACAGCCTTGGTGCAGTGGGAAGGGCCTTGGACTTGCCTAGGCTCAGTGTGCTGGGCTCTGCTGACTCCCCATGGGAGACCTCAATTTGGGGGATGTGGGGATGTGGGGTGGCTTGGGAAAGAGGTCTGGGGAGTGGGAGGAGGGAGGAGGGGTGTCTGTAGATAGTATGTGGAGTAAGCAGAGCTTATATCTTAGTGATGGGTCAAACATGGTCAAGTATGCATAGTATATTGGGATAAGTACTGTACAGACAAATGATACAAGATGTCTTAGGAGCTTGAATGGGTGAATTGCTATGAAAAAATTTCTTGTTTTACTAAATAAGTTGGTCAAGTTAATCTTTATAAAAAGATAACTTGGGGAGATACTCAAAGGTGAGGAGGAAGAAGGCACTGTGATGATCTGAGAGGTATTGCAGATATTAGGGAATAAGACCAGTAATATTAGAGCAGGAACACACCTGGTATGGACTGAGAAGGACAGGAAGAACACATCAAGTGTTAGTGAACTGGAAAGCCACTGGAAATGACCAAGGTCAAATTGACCTGAGCACTGTTTTTCTGAGCAGTGGCTGTAGAAACTCTACCATTTGAGTTCCCAGAATGGCATACTGAAAACAGACAACATGTACCAATATAAATTAGCTAACTCTTGGGGATGATCATCTTATTTACCTAAGAGAAAGCCAGACACGACCAAATTCTCATTCATTATTTTCCAAGTGATTGGCTGAAATATTTCTTACAGACCAACTGGACTAGGATGTCTAAATATGACTCACCTAAACTTTAGTTCAGTGTGTCTTCATTACAGGATCTTGAACTTAATTTATCTCTAATTACAAGGAAGAATGTCAATCCATAATGCTTTCTGAAAATCACCCACCAGGAAATACAACTTCTGCTCCTCTGTCCATCAAACCATCTGCTCCTCCCACTCCCTCATACCTGGTTCTTTCCAACCTGGATCACTTCAATAAAAGAAAAGATCCTTTTCTGCTTCTTTTTCTTTTTTAGTTCCTTGAAGACTTCCTATCTAAACTTTCTCTATGTTGCAATAGCTTCTATTCCACTATTATAATATCTTACAATATCCCTTTCTTGCAAAGGTTTCCCTGAACAACAAAACCTTTTTTTTTTTTTTTTTTTTTTTTTTTACTTAGAGCCAGATGTGTTTTCTGTTTGCTAGAGATTATGAATTGAGGATGGGCACGGGTAATGGTAGTTTGTGAATAAAGGGTTCCACCTGGGTACTGAGTGGAGAAAGTATGCAGAGCTGCATAGAGAAAACAAAAGAGGTACTGGGAGACAATTTGGAATTGCATTAATAAAATAGCAACATTGTTTTGTAGGAATTGTTCCTGTCTGTGGCCTGTGTTTGATTTTCAAAAATACAGTATTTTTGAAGCTCATGGATAATCAAAGGCTGCTAGATGGAGGAAGCAGACTAGGAGACATCCCTACAGGAGCCCTCTGTTATCATATGTAAAACAGAGTCTTCCAGGGAGGTGGCTTAAAAAAGATACAAATAAAGACTGAGATCTTGATGACTGACCCAATGAGGAGATTCAGGTGATTCAGCAAGTTGTTTACTCAACCAATGCTTTGTAGGTACCTCTTTTGTAAATATGATTCCAAAATCTTGGATATTCTGATGAACACATGGATTTTCCTTTGGGGATTTGCATTCTAGTTGGAGGGTACAGAGTCTAAATAAGTCATCATTTAAAGAAGTACAAGTTGTGGTGGTAGAGTGTGGTGAGAAGCTGCTTAGGAAGGAGCACCTGGGAAGCTGGTAGACTTAACCTGGATGATCTGAGGATGTGACATAAACACAAAGAAGCAGCCAGAGGCCGAGGCACAAATGAATAAAAGGTTCAGACTGGGTGAAGAGTAGAGAAAGTCTGTAGAGCTGCAGAAGGGACAAGGAGAGGTGTCAAGTCCTTCAGGAGCCAAAACACAAGGATCATCCAGTAACAGATGACATCAGTGTGGCTGAATCTAAGGAGAGTGTGTGATGAATTCCCATCAAAGACAGAACCTGCACCAGAGTCCCCAGAACTTCCGGAAATGCGGTTTCATCCACAGCATTGTGGAGAGCCAGAACTATCTGGGAACGTGGAGGCTGGAACCTGCTCTCCATTAGACCTTTCCTTATCTCTGTATAATCCTAAAAGCAGAGGGAGAAAGGAGTGGGTCTTTACTAATACTAGGCTAGAAAAAAAAAATCTGCTCTGTACAAATGGAGTGCTCCCTATAACATTGCGCTGTAACTCCAGGGGAACTGGAGAGGTAATGGGAAGACTAGTGTTTATTTACAGGCTAAGTCAGGAACATTGAAAGGCTATTTGTTAAGTAACCACAGTGAGAGGTAGGGAGAGGGAAACAAAGAGGGGGTGATGTAAATGGTATCCTTTGGGTGATTTAATAAGCCTGATACAGTCAATACACAATTGTGCTACTACGGGAGCAGTGAGCCTCGAGGATATGGAAAGTATCCTCAGTCTTAGCAAAGAAGGGGCACTTAGTTTTCAGTGCGTAGGCAATTAGTGATGCACTGTAATAATTTAGTAAAAGCAACCCAAAAATCTGGAGATTATATTGACCAGTGAAGAGTTAGAGAGGCAGGAAGGCCAAACAGGTGAGTATAACAATTACTTTGAGTACAAAGAACACACAAATTGGAATTTAACATATTGGTCAAAAAGTTCTCAGTATAAATCTCGTAAATGTATTAATTTCTAAATAAGACTATGGTGTGAAACACATGTATGACTTCCATGGAAGTCTATCCATGTTACACTAAAATATTACATTTCCAGGCACTTATCAATGCAATAGGTGGTACATACAAGCAAAATGGTTAAATAATCCAGGCTGTTAGGTTATTTTTAGGATATTCAGTTAATGAGATAGACATTTTTTTGTTTATACAAATTTTGATGGCTATAACCTTCACAAATAGAACTGTGATTTACATAATATTGTTGCAAGAGAAAGAGAGATTTCAAATTTTAGGAAAATTATTTAGATACAAGCTTTGGGATTCTACCCACACATAAATTGGAAATGATTTCTATAGTAGTGTACATTTACATATATAAATATAAGGGAAGGAATGAAACCATACTGTGGATGCATATATGGACTTATGTACCATATCTACTTATCTGTCTATATTCTATATTGATTATGTAGATGCCACATTTGAGTTTATAGGAATAAGATGTTTTTCCTTTGGTTTGACCTGTGAAATAGAGCATTCCCAAGAAACATGATGGAATTGTAAATTCAGTGTTAGAAAATTACTCATGACTATCATTATTTGAATTTTTCTTGTGGGCAAGGTGAGAAAATTACTTCCTAAAGGTACACTTACTTTTTAAAACCACTGGGCTGTCATTCCCTTCCACCATGAAGTAATTTTCTAAAAGGCACAGCCCTTTGAATGTGTGAAGTCTCAGAGCATAGCTAAAAGCAAGTTTCTCCCTAAGGATGCAGTAGGCACTCCATAAATGAAAGCTCAATGGGTATAATTGGAGTAGCTGGTGGTGATGCTTATGATTTAACGATAACCAAAATGTCCATTATGGTGAATTAAATACATCTGCTCAGAACATTCCCTTCACTTAGTTCAATGCAAGATGATGCATGGGCTTCCAGCGGCAGAGTGCTGGCTCACTGCTAGGTTGTGCCGTGAATTGCAAAGCCACTGATCCCTATGCATGGCATGTCTTGGTAAGCAATGACATTACAAATGTAAACATACCCATTAGCAACACTTGCTGAACTTAAGTTTATAGTGTAGAGAGTAATTGCTTTGCTGGGGAAAGAAAGGACATCTACTCATTTTTATTAAGTCTGCTCAGGATGTAGATGGAATAATTTCCACTAGTATCTCATAGCACTGAGTGAAATCAAACCCACTTAATAGCATTGTTTGCTACTACTCTGTAAGGGAATGGTTCTCCATTACATGGGAGCATGTGTGACTCCTTCCTTCGTTTTCAGATTATAAATGACAGATGGTCTATGTAAGTGGCCCAAAATACACACACACACACACACACACACACACACACACATACACACACACACTTGTGCATGCACACATACACATGAATAAAGAATGAATCGTTCTAGTACACATAACATGTCATTGTATTTAAATACAGCATACAACACAACATAGTAATTAATGAAATTTAGGCAGAACACAGGAATACAGGGCAATTGTCTTTGCATATCCTAGATAGCAATACATTCTATAGCCCCAGATTTTGACATTTCCAGAGGCAATCTCTTATAATAGAAACCATGAACATGGTGTCCTTTAGACATCATCTACAGCTTCAGACACAAGTAGAGCTCTTCTCTGGGGTGATGGGTGATGTTTTTCCATATACTGTGAATGTATTGCTCTTATTGGTTGATAAGTAAAATGCTGATTGGCCAGTAGCCAGGCAGAAAGTATAGGTGGGATGAATTCTGGGATAGGAAGGCTGAGTCAGGAGAGGCCAGCCTGCCGTCAAGGGGGCAACATGTAAAGGCACACAGATAAAGCCACGGAAAACATGGAGACATATGGATTAACAGAAATGGGCTGAGTTTAAGTATAAGAGCTAGTCAGTCATAGGCCTAAGCTAATGGCTGAGGAGTTTTAATTAATATAAGCTTCTGAGTGATTATTTTATAAGCGGCTGCCGGGGTCTGTGGGGCTGGGCAGGACCAGAGAAAAGTTCAGCTACACTGGGGTATGGCCATTCAGTATGTCTTTCTCTGGCCAGATTTTGAACTTTTCAGACCCAGTGTCTCACTGTATAGTGCAGGCTAGCCACAGGCGCACAATCCTAAAATCTCAGGCATGCAGTTGTTGGGATTACAGGTGTTTGTCACCACACCCATCTCTTAAGTGTCTTCAATAGAGAATATACTCTCTCTCTCTCTCTCTCTCTCTCTCTCTCTCTCTCTCTCTCTCTCTCTCTCTCTCTTATCTTTCTTTTATGTGTCTCTACATCTCACTCCTCTGTTTCCTATCTTCTCCTTCAATCATCGCTCTGCTGCTTCTTGATCTTTCTTATTGAGGGCACTAGACTGAGATGGAGAAGGAAAGCAGTCTTCTCTTACAGGCAGGGATTTCATTTCTTTAAAATGTAGCCAACACTGGCCAGATAGACTGCAGAAATGCCAGCAAATTAGCTGGATTACAAAATAAATTTAAATTTATTGCTTTCAAATGTATACACAAAGTAGAGATTCAAACAAGTTGTAACTCTCTGAACAAGCTTGCTTCAAAGCTTTATTTATTATTTACATATATTTGTCTGTCAAATGCGTGAGGTTTTTGAAAATGCAAGCATCCCACACACCTTGTTAACCTTCTTTGCAAATTTTGTTCTCATGGCAGAGTCAAAAGTGCATGTTAGCACAGCTCTGTCCAAATTCTGACAGTTATTTGACATAATGATGACACAAAACTTGAAATACAAGTGAATGTACAACACATGGAGAAGGATTAATGGTAATTGAAGGATAGTGTTTGTATCAGAAAAACAATGACAAAACCTTGTTGTTCTTCCAAAACGACCCTAATTAGTGATTAATCTCTCTAAACAGATTTTCTTGTAAAGTAAAACAGAAACAATTATACCTTCCTTTCATGTTAATATTATAGGGAGACTGTAATATTCAACTGAAATGATACATTTGAAAATGATTAAAAGAAATGGCCTGTGTGTCCTTAACAGCTTTTAGTGAACAGAAATAATCATTGCTAAATTAACTAGTTCAGAGCATTTTGTTATCAAATAAAAACATGGAGAGGTGGCTCAGGAGTTAAGAGTACTTGCTGCTCTTCCAAGGACCTGAGCTTGATTCTCAACACTCAGGCTGCAACTCTAAGCTCCAGGGAACAGACATATTCTTCTGACCTCTGTGGGTACATTCACACATGTGCCAGACACTCAAAAACTCACACATATATACATGAATAAAAATAAATCCTAACATTTAAGATCTGTGGAAATTATTTCCAGAGAAACATATTTTGAACAGTCAATGAACATTTTCACGATGTGACACAAACATTCAGAAGAAGTTGTTTTGCGTCCTGCCCCAGGTATGACTGTTCACTGACCATCAAACTATGAAACAGAACCCAAAGAAAGCAAGTGAAATACAAGCAAAATGTTCCTGGTGACTCATGAATCTGTGAGTCCACCAGGCATGAGTTCTAGCTGTTGAGCCATGTCTGAGCATTTGGAGGAAACTTATTAAGAACCAGATCTTCTTGGTGTTTCCAGTTGTAAAGAAATGCAGTCAAGCTTATTAGGTTTTGGGTCATTATATGATTTAATTTTCATAGTGAGTATGAAGCTGTCATGAAAAGAAAGATGTCTCTAAGAAACTAACAGTTCATTGCCAAAATGGTGTTTCAGATTCTGTCCAATCAAAGAAGGCTTTCTCTAGATCTACTCTTTTGGACAGAGTGATCATGTAAAGTACTATGTGGAACTCAAGGCTATTTTGAGTTCTGGCAGACACCACTGAGACTGTATTAGGCCAAGAGAAGGTCTCTCTGATACTTGGAGGTTCCTGAGTTCCTGATGTTTTGCTCTCTGGAATCTTATTGATGACCTATGATTTCTGTTCTTCACATCAATGTGAATGTGCCCCTTCTGGAGACATTCTGACACACCTAACATCCTCACAGCTGATGATGTCCTTAGGACTCCAGGCTTTCCAGACTCACATTTCTGGTTAACTGTTGATCCTTGTGTCATGTTTTCTCATATTCTTCACATAATGAACCAACACTATTCTCTATCCCTGTTATTACCTTAAACCTGAATCAATACAATCCTCTTTTACAATAATTTCCTAGGTACCAATAATTTCAACAAACTCTTCAAAAATTACAATTGATAAACTTTCTAATACTCTTCAACTCAGTATTTCACACATTTTGCAGTATAATTTCTGGTCACCTCAAGGGCAAATTCAGATGCATTAGCTCTATGTTTTCTATGAACCTATTTTGCATCCTTCTGTTGAAAGATCTATAAGCATAATTCTTTGCATGTTGTGAATCATCTCTGCTGATGTCTAACATGTCAACTTTTTCTTCTCTTGCTTGAAAAATCTTTCCCTAAATTTCCTCGTATTTAGAGAATAAATGAATCATATGAGTTTCTCTAAAGTCATTGTGCTGTCAGTTAATCTGCCTTTTCCCTGATGATTAGGAATGGGAAGATTTGTAAATTAAGGGACTCTTACCATGAATATAATTTATTCAATTTTTGTTTCTAATTCTGAAATACATTTCTTCAATTAAAGGATAGGGCTCAGATTTTAATTATACTAAATTCTGTGTGGATTTTGTAATTGTAGTTCTGCATATTAAGGGATTTTATGCAAACATATCTACACATCTACATGTTTCAGAAACTTGGAATTATATGTGACTCTCAGTGGACCTTATACAATAGAAAAAAGTTACCTGAGAAAATGACCATTATCTCTTAGTCTTCATTGTATCTTCAAAGCTTAGTGTGGCTTTTGGGTTTTAGGTACCTCTGGTTATTATGAGTTTAGCTGGGGATCAGATTATCATTTGAAAACAAACTGTGCCTTCCAGTCAATTTATTGATAATGGACACAAATCAACCTTGCATTCATATTTTAAGTTGTTCATTGTTCATTTTCATCATTGAGAGGATGAAATAATTGTATAAGAATCAATGAAAAATATATTTTTTTCTACTTTTGTTGTTTAGTATCCCTTAATTGAGGCTTTCTGGAACTGACAATCCACCTGGCCCAACCTCCTGAGTGCTGGGGTTACAAATGTGAGTCCCCACTATGGATCCATTTGTTTTATATTCAGCCAAATGAGGCATTTTATGAGCTATTTTATGACTGCAGGCATTCGGAAGTTGGTCTAACACCTCTTTACTGAGTACAGCCTGTTCCGTGTTTTCAGATGCTTTATTACATAGAGTTAGCAAAGCTACATCTAAACACATGTCACAAAAGTTTAGTTCATTCACAATAGGTAGAATGATAATAAATATTTCAAGTATCTATGATATAAAGTGAGATTTTATACTTATCAGGAAGTCATTAGCCTACCCTCTGCTTGCTGGTGTCCTTACCTAAAAACCAGTATCTGGGAAGGATCCCAGAAACAGAGTGTTCCTATGTGCTGTGTGGTAGAAGGCAGTAATAGTTCCTTAAGACTGGCTGAAAAAATGTTTCAGTTGTGCCTTGTGTCTTTGTTAAGGAAAGAGGGTCTGGTGAAGTCACAAAGAAGGCAGCACTGGTCAGAGAGCAATCACTGTTAATCAAACCGTTTCCTCTTATTATTCTGCAATGAAGGACTTGACCTGTGCACAGATGAATTTCGGATGTGACAGACTGCTATGAACACTGATATTAGGCTTCTCTATATAGTTGAGTGTATAAATAAATTTGATGCTGGAGCATTGTCACAGAGGGACATGAGAACCATGAACTCAAGGAAGCTGAGGTACAGCTACCTTCATTTTTCAGTGAGTCAGACTATTGATGGCGCAAAATGACTCCTTCACTAAGGAATTCTTTAACTAAGTAGTTAAATTTACTTCTACTCAGTTTGTGGTTGAGTTTGTAAAAGAAGGAAATAAACTGGTCAGTGATTTTTCTGAACAGCTGAAAAATATAAGTCTGTTTAAAAGTTACGGCATTCCAACTAATAAGCCATACTATGCCTGAGTTTGTTCCTTTTTATTGATAATATTCTCCCTTTGTCTCTTAATACATTGAAATAAATTTAAACTTTTCTCCAACTAATGAATGCTTTCTCTTAAAATGTCCAACCACCTCTTAATTAAGGGCTTTTCTGAGTAGGTATTGAATCTTCTGATTTTTAAAAAATAAAATCTAGCCCTTTATTCCATGACTCCAATAAAATCCATTTTCTGTTTTTGAGCTTTTAATTCCAATGAGCTAAAAGCTATCTTCTTTTGATTTTCTACTCATGAGTCCCAAATGTTCTTTTAAAAACACATTATACAGGATAGATGGCATCTATTTGCCATGATGATCCATGAATACAAACTCTATGTAATTGACTGCATTTATTAAATATCCTGCCTGTCTATTGTCTTTGATAATATACTTGCCTGTCTGTCTTGCATTGATCCAACCTCATAATAAGCTTTATTAGAACTCCACTGTGAACATTCAGGGATACTATTGCTGCAGGCTCTTAAGAGGATAAGAAGAAATGACTTACCAGCTTCTCAATTTAGGTTTTCCTAGTGACTCCATTGAAAAACCTAATAATAGCAGCAATGAAATTCATCTCTGCTAAGTGTACCAAAGTTGCCTTTCATTTCACTGTAGCAAATGATGCTGAATACTTTGGATTAGTTTTCACACACTCTGTTCCTTACAATCTCATAGCTTAGAGACAAAGAAGAATTTAGATATTTGGATTTTCCCCCATAAAATTCTGTAACTTGAACAAATGTGAATGAGAAATCTAAGTGAACTGTTGTTTTAAGGTTGTGTCCTATTAAATTGGAGGAGGAAAAGCAAGATGGTAATCATAGCACATTGCAAAACCCTTCATTTGTTCCTTGCATTTCTGGAAGAATGTTAGCCTGATATGATTAATAATTCATAGAAAATGCTTTCACTGGTAGAGAAGAAAGTACATCAATCACACTCAGTCACTACAGAACTTGCTACAACAATGACCTGCCTGGGAAGAGATGCTCACTGGTGCAGTAGTGGCATGAATGTCATAGGAACAACCAAGCACTTACTAATTGGATTTAAAGTCCACTCCATAAAATTGAGCCTATACAAGGCACTGCTTAGGGGGACAGGAACCTGTTACTCAATAGGCCATAGACCTATGAGAAAATGTACTCCTATCATTTTGCTAATGGCTACAATATCAAAATGACCCCTAATAATGTGTTGCTCAAGTTTTATCAGAGAAGCTTTTTCATGCAGCCAACCCTGTTTCATATAGAGACTCAAAGCTCATTACACCACAGAAAAGAAGTGGGATATCTGAATTATATACCTCCTTCCCCACAAGGCTCAGATGATATTTCAGAAGAGGGGATAGAAAGGTTGTAAGGTCCAGGGGTTGGGGAAACTTGATGTGAAATACTATCTTTCAATATGTAAGACATTGCATGCAAAATCTCACATCAGCTGTGGTTGTTGGCACAAGGCCTGGAGCAGATCAAGGCAGTCCACACTGTAGCATGGAGAGAGGGACGGGGCCCACCAGACCACATTCCCCGTGGAGAAAATATTGGCAGTTGGTGGCAACTAGGAGGGGTGAGTCAGTTTTCTTTACTGGCATGACATGCAGGAAGATGCTCATGCTCCGTTTGATGACACTCTTACGTTCGCGGATTCAGTTGAGGAGGAGTAGAAGAAGAAATGAAGTTGGGGGAGGGGGGTTGGAGCGCTCCAGGAGGCATCAGAGTCGGGCAGCTGGCAATGGATATAATCTAAATACATTATATCAATGCATGAAATTAACAAGAAACTAAGTAAAAAGAAATCTAAAAAGGTACAGAGTCTTTCATCAAATCAGTTACAGTGCATAGTGTTCACATTTTTCCCATTCTGTCTTGGCGTATATATCTTGTAAGTTAAGAATATACCTTATGTGCTTTCATAATTAACAGAACTTGAAAATTCACAGTAGGCTTTTCATATTTCAATCTGAAATGCAACACATGCATTGCCATGTGACAATTTGTGTTATGTATACATTGTTTCTTGCTTAATAAATATTTAAAGATTTTAGGTTATGTTTCCAGAGTAAGGACTCATCTTGAATTTGAACCCAGATTTTTATTAATCCAAAGTCTACAATTTTGTTTTTTAGACAAAACTAATATAAGTTGAATAGACAATATTGAAGATGCCTAGGGCCAAAACTGTTTTATGCTTAGAATTTTTCAGACTCTAGAATATTTGTATATACATAATGAAATATCCTGGCACTGAAGTCTATATCAAGATATAATTCATGTTTTATATATACCTCATGAGCTGAGCCCAGAGGTAATTTTTTAGAATATTTTAATTTGCTTGTCATTTGACCTTGGCCTACTAGTGAGGTTAGATATGGGATTTTCTAGTAGTGGCATTATGCCAATGCTAAAAAAAAAAATGAATTTTGAAGTATTGCCTGTTTCAGAATTTTATCCTGGGAATTTGCAATTTATAATTATATTCTAGAGAAATTCCTTTTATAATCTTAATAAAGAGGTCATCTGGAAGTCAAACAATTAGTAGTTCCACAATGACATAAATGCTTTTTCTTAAGAAGAAACACAAAATTTGTTGAATCATAAATGCATTATCGGAACCCCTTTACACATGAGACTGATGTCCTAGACAGTTACATGGGTTCTAATAGCTGAAAAAAACCAAGGTGTTATAAACATTTGCATAAGTTCTACTAACTGAAAAAAATCCCATGCTCTCATGAGAACTTAAATAATTCCTTTTTATGTGGGTGTGTGAAAATCACCTGGGTAACAAAACGGAAGTGCATAATCCTTGCAAGCCTCCACAGCCAAAAGCATCCATTCTTCATTTGCATGATGTAGGTGTGCAGTAATTCAGCCCTACCATTCTTCTCCTTCCCAGTGTTTCATGGTTTATTCTGGAGGACAGTAGAAAGAGATTATACGAACAGAAAAGAAGACCACCCTTCTCCAGCACATGTGTACAGGCATGCTCTTCCATCCATCCATCCATCCATCCATCCATCCATCCATCCATCCATCCATCCATCCACCCACCATTTACTCCACTTCTTTGTTTGTTTGTTTGTTTGTTGAGACATGTTTTTTCTGTATAACAGCCTTAGCTGTCCTGGAACTAGCTCTGTAGACCAGGGTAGCCTCAAACTCACAGAGATCCGCCTGCCTCTGCCTCCCGAGTGCTGGGATTAAAGGTGTGTGCCACCACTGCCTGGCTTCCATTTACTCTATTTCAATGTAAATTCTCTATAAAAGGAAGTACTTGAATCACGCATTGCAAAGCATTGTAACTGTATGTATGTATGTATGTATGTTCTCATATGTCGCACAGAATGTGTTGTGCAAGGTGCTAATCAAGGAATAATTCTCAAACATTTCCCAGCAGTTAACTGCTCTGTATTGCATTTGATGAATTTTCATTGAATTTTTGTGTGTGCTCATTGTTACAAAATGTTTTTGAGTTAAGACAACATTAGAAAATGTCATAATGAAACCTAGTAGTTTACAGACTAAAAGAAAATTTCAGTAATGTCTTATATGGGGAGAGGGGCTGGAGAGATGGCTCAGTGTTTAAGAATACTTGCTGCTCTTAAAGCCAAACCAGGTTTGATTCTGAGCACCTGCATGGCGGCTCACAACTCTCTGTAACTCCAGTTCCAGGGTGATCAAATGCTTTCCTTGGGCCTCTGCCAGTACTTTATGCATATGGTACACTCATACATTTGCAGAAAAGCCCAGATACCCCTCAAAAAAAAAAAAAAACAATCTTTAAAAGTGTTTTTGAGTAAAAACAAATCATTTTTGGTTAGTGAAACAATCTCAGTATAGAGCCAACACTGCGGCAAATGGTGTATGTAACACAAGGAACAGAAAACATGACTTCAACCACAGAAATCATCTATTGTTTTGTGAAATGAGAGCTATCACCAATATAGTGAATGAAAGGTAGCTAAAACATTGCGTATCAACATAATAATGTAAGGAAGAGATGCTGGTGAAGCTTGGGAGCGAGATGGTTGATGGCAGAGCTTGGGGAAGGCAGACTCCACAGTGGGGAGGAGAGACTCCATAATCTGTGACGGATGCTTGAGATGGGTCAAGTGGCTGATGGGAGTGGGCAAAGGGCAGCTATTACTTTGACTTTACAATTTCACGACTCTGAGGCCAACAACCAATTCACAAGAAGAGAGCCATGCTTTTGCTGGAAATAAACTCTACTGAGATCCAGATGTGGCAATCATTGTATTTTCCTCTCCTACTTCATGAAGGGAAGAAACGGAAGCAGACAGGCGTCAAATGCCTCATTCAATACCTGCCATCGACTAGAGGCAGAAATGGACTTGGAACTCAGGAAAGTTCCCCTGATTGAAATGCTTTTAACTTTTCCATTTCTGCCTCACTACACTCCCATTCACACATGCACTATAGGACTTGTTCTTCTAAGTGGTACCATCACTTTTGAATTTAGCCGAACAAGTCTAAAGAGGGGAAAGTCACAGCCAATTCTTTTTAGTCAAGCTATCAATCAGGGACTCAAACCAAGTATCCAAATTGAATTCAGACTTCATTAATTTGTTGAAGCTTGAAATAGAGAACAACATGCTAAACAAAACAAAACAAAATCTTGTATTCGTTCACAATTGAGTCATCATTTTGGTTGACTACTGTTGTGTATTAACTAGCAACATTTGCAGTAAAATTGAGATTAGGCACATCTTACAAAAAAGATACCCTGAAGATATGGGTTCTGATATATTGACACACAAGCTGATACTTGGAGTAGTTCATTTACAGAGGCACAAATCCTTTTGAAAATGATTGTGAATTCAAAAAGTATTATTCAAAGGAAATGACTCTTCTTCCATAATTACTATCAGTGACAATTTTATCCTTGTATTATATTGAACTTTATTTACAGAGGGGTTCTACAAAATGAGCTTGATCCTTTTAATTTTTTTCTTTTGTGAGATAAGCAGCCATGAGGCACCACTGTGTCAGAAACAAAGAGCCATAGGAAGGGACTGAGAGGGAAGTCTGAAGATTGACAGGGACCTCTCTACATTTATGACTTTCCTGATGGAAAAATGGATGAAGTCATTTCAGAATCCAAGTGGCACTAAAAATGAAAGGAAACTGTTCCCAACAATGTTAGACCTGTGGCAGCAGCTAGAAGCTGTCCTCACATGGCCAAGAATATCTGAAATTTCTGGTATCTCAGCCCCAAATTGCAGAGTGAGAACAAATATCTTTTCCTGCATCTAGATGTCATCAAGTCCCTCTGGTGGCATTTTGGAAAATACCTTTTTTACCTTCACTATTCATAAGTTTCTGTTACTACCTTTGCGCAAAGCTTAATTACCACAGGCCTTCACTAGCCAACAGGATTGTAGGATTTTGCTGTTTACCCATTGACTATGGCCCTTCTATTCTTCTTCCCTCCTCTCCTCTCCCTCTCTCTTCTCTTCTCAGTCCCTAACACACACACACACACACACACACACACACACACAAAGTTATTTTCAAAAAAGAATTGCTTTCACTGCTCGCCTGCTCAGCCAACTATTGCATCAAGTGAAATCTTTTCATCCAGCTTTCATCATTCTCCAGTCCAGTCTTCAGCATGAGTTACTGAATCTCATGCTTTCTGTACAGCACACAGTTCTCTAAGATCATCTTTGTGATTTGGATCAGACCATTCACACTGCCTGAAATGCAATTTCCACCCTCCCAGTCTATACTAAGCATAGAAAGAGAGACTCTAAAAAGGCCCTATTTAGGTGTCCATCATGTGAGACCCATTTTCAAGTCCTATATCTTTCAAGAAATGTATCCTGACCAATGCAGTCCACAGAAAGTAGATACACACTTTCTTAGCTACAATATATAATTTGATCCTCAATCTTCCTTTAACATTTTTGTATGACTGAAAATGAACTGCAAGATCCCTGTATAAGAAGCTGTGTCAGTAATGCATCTAAAACAGTGCTATAGATATGAAGGATGCATACTGAATTGTTAAGACCTTAAAAATAAAAGCACAATTGTATGGCATAATGCTCCAGTTTTATTCACACTCTAAGGCAGGATAAAATGTACATAATTGTGATCAGAAGCCAGTGAGTGATAACCACCCCTTAGCAGACAATCTGGTGGTCACAAATAAGACTAAGAAATAATACTTAGGAATACAGCACTAGCTCGTCCTATTGAGGTAGCCACAGCTCCACTTTGAAATTGTGTCATGGTCTTCCAGGTGAGACTTGGACCAGAACTTCAACTTCATTTATTTATAAAAACTGATGTTATGAAATGCTCAAAAGGTATCTTGACATAACAGAAATGTGATAGTTGTTGCAAAATTAATTTATTTACCTTTTATAAGCTAAATATTATGGTGTGATTCTAAGTGGAATCCTAGTTGGCAATTGTATATATGCATTTCATATGCAAATGGACATCTAACAACCACTATGTTTAATTTCTTAGAGCATGTTCTGAGGACAGGAGTCAGAAGAGTGTCAAAAAACTTCAGGGGATGCATTCTTTTGAGCTATAAGGTTTTACTGGGTTTACTTTTCCTCTGAATCCCAAAAGCAACTTTGGTGTGGGATGACATTAGAGAGCCTGGCTGGAGATCTTTATAGCATGTGGATATATGTGTGTCTCTGTGTTTGTACATGTGCATATACATACATGGGTGCTTGAAGAGACTGGAAGAGGGTGTCAGATCTCCTGGAGTGACAGGCAGTTGTGAGCTATCTGATATAGATACTGGGTACTGAACTTTGGTCATCTGCAAAAGCCACAAGTGCTCTTAACTGATGAGACATCTTTCCCGCCCACCCTCCCCGAAAAGAAGACACTTAAGATGTGCTATCATCATTATCCATCAGTAGGTCTAGTTTCCATACCTAGCCGGAAAATGCTTGTACCAATTACTTCATGAGGAAAAAGCCCCATAGATTTAAAGGAGTTGTCTTTAATTAGATAATGGACTATGACCCCTTTTAAAAACTCTGAATTCAGAAGAAGACAAAACAAAATGCAAAACTTTGTAATATGATTTAAATGGAACAAATATAAAAGCAAACTCTAATTATAAAGTCACAAATAATAATATCAGGCTATTGAGGCTAACGTCTTGGGCAGTGCATGGTTGGGGAAATTGCTTTCGGTGTGACTGTGTTTCTCTATTTGCAGAAAGGAATGGCATTTTCCACTTCTGGACTGCTTCTTTTTGTAAGACTGTTTTAGTCTCATTTCTGAATTTTCTCATGCTTCCATTCTGCTGTGTAAACCCCAGGTTAGTTGTACAAAATAGTAAAGGCATCTAGGAAAGTGGTTGGTGCATTAAGGTCATCAAAGGTAATACTCACTAAGATTTATATAGTACCTATAACATCCCAGGTCTCTGCTAAAATTGCAAGACAAGAAGAGCAGTAGTCAGTCCAGAAAGGAAGCTGACACCTAATTCATAATTCTACTCAGGTGTCAGGTTTATTAGAATGACAGGGCATCAAGGCTTAGATGTTGATGTGGGAAGGAAAGTACAGATATAAACAATACAGGCGATCTAAACCAAAAGGAGGCACTTCAATTTAATGCCTGGAGAGAAGCTTTACTGAGAGTATGACTCTCTCTCTCTCTCTCTCTCTCTCTCTCTCTCTCTCTCTCTCTCTCTCTCTCTGTCTCTCTCTCTCTCTCGGAAAAGGTAGTGGGGCTGGAATAGGAAAGGGAGGAGGAAGAGAAATAATTCTATTTCAATTAAAAACATTTTTTAAAAAAGAGTAAGAAAGAGAGAAACCCTCCCCCACCCCCAAGAGGATCAATCTGGATCAATCTCCCAAAGCATACATCTGATTTTTATAACCTTTTAAAGGTGGCAGGAACTTTCATGCCATATGATTTAGTACAGCATAGCATACATAACAAGAATCATGGAGTAACCAACTATTAGAAATTGAGAGCTGACAAATTAACTCTCTGTCCCAGAGAGAGCTGCAGGAAGGTGTGATCTGATTCAGTTTGCAGGGTTTGGCTTAAAGGTGCAGACCCGGGTTCTAAGAGCACTGTTTTAAAATTTCCACAAATATCATGAACTTATGCCTTCAAAACAGGCTGATGAAGTGCTGTTGTTTATCCTTTGTGGACTATAGACTGTGGTACTGAGATATAGAACATAAATAAAATCGTGCTTCTAGGAGTATTTCGTGATGTTCAGATGCAGGGTTCTAACTACAGAGCTTATCTTCCTAAATATCATGACATTTCACTTGAGGGCTCCTAGATAATGGAGTACACACATTTGATTGCTTACCCAGCTTTTATTTCTTCCATTTTTTGTGTTCTCAAATTTTTAGGGTTTTTTTTTGTGGGTTTTGCTGTGAACTTAGGCCTGCAATGAGTGGACCCTCAATGATGACTGTAGACTAGCATATGTCATCTCCCTATCACAGCTTTTCCAGCCACGATGGACTATGGAGTATGTGGCACCCAAGACAGTCACCAAAGGCAAATTTCTTGGTAGAATACTAGAGATGACTGCTACTGTCTCATTCACAAATAGGGCAGTTTGTGGCTTTGAAACTTAGACCAGCTACAGCCACATTGCTGTATACCATGATGGACTACATTTAACAAGAAACTGACACTAAAGTAGACAAATTCATACTAGCATAGTTACAAGTCAATGGGTCAATCATCACATCATTGAAAGACATCCATAAAACTTCATTTGAAATTTGAATTGCTGTAGATTCCAGTGTTGTGAGCCAATGAAGCTCCATTATGTGGCAAGTTAATGTATTACATCAAATGCAGTGGAGCTCACCTGACTTTTACATTTAAAGACCTGAAACAAAATTAACCATCTTCTTTAATATAAACAGCACTGTAATGCATAGAGTAAGAATAAAGTACTTTCTTAAAAACCCACATTAATTCTGGTCTAGACAGCAGACAATATAGCATGTATCTTTGCTTTTAAAACTGCTTTTAATGTAGATCAGAGATGGCACTGTAAAGGGGATTGACCTTCCTCCTTCAGCTCCATAGGATGTATTATGAATCAGCCATGATGATGCCCTTGTAAAACTATCCTCTTTTTGCTGAGAGTGTTGGAGGTAGCCACAGTCAACAGTTTGCAGTTTGCAAAGAAATCTTGTGATCATTGGTATGACAGTTGTTGGTTTTTAATAAAAATATAAACTTGGAAAAATTTTCTGGAATTTTATTAAAAATGAGCATCTTTCTATAGAGTGTCAAAATAATGGGGTTGCTTTGAAACCTAAGGAAAAAAGATACCAACAATCAGAGCATTATAGGACAGGTGACATGAAACAAAATAGTATAAACCTTTGTAATAAAGTAAAAGAAATAATGAAAGTGTGCTTGGAAAGCTACAAAAGTCTCTAAATTTGCCATACACATTTATATTGTAAAGCATATCACAATTCCATTGATGTTTTACAGCTTACAAAAAGTTATAATTCTGCTGCATAATATATTTACATATGATCTATGAGGTGATATAAATATTAGTTGAAATGTCTGTGAAAAATGATGTTTCAAGTTAGGAGTGCATTTTTGCTGTGATTGAATAGCCTGCCCAGGTCATCCCCAAAACCCAATAATCAGTTAGTCAATAATAAAACAAGTATGTAATTAAGTTTTAAGTGATTTTGTTTATGGTATTTTATTTTTGGAGATGGACTTTTATGTATCTAATGCTAGCCTCAGTCTCCATATATAACCAAAGATGGTCTGAAACACTAACTATTCACCTTCCAAGTACTGGGATGGCAGAGTTGTACCACTGAAGTCTGTTGGAAGCTTCTATTTAACCTTCATAAGAAGGACCTACACAATGTAGACAAATCTACACTTGCTGCTCTAATATAATGTCAGTACTCATGTTAGTAAGTTTATAAAAATAGATACAGGATTCTCAAAATGACTTCCAAAATTTTTCTTCTGACTTCCTCCTGCTCAAACACATCTTAGAGGTGGCTATTCTGTATCATTCTAATATCAATCCCAATGGGTGCATACACATTTATAAATCAACCTGTAAGGGTATTTTATTTTATTTAAACCCATAGTTCCCCATTAACTTGTTACATAGATCCACTATTAGTTCATATACTGAGTGCCCACTTTGTGTTGCTCTCTGAAGACATGTGGCAGTGCCTTGCACAAACCTGCTTTCTGCCCACATAAGGGTTCTAGCATAACAAGAGTATTTATAGAGATGCAACAAAATGTGGAGTGTTCCAATATCCTGACAACAGAGTGTCACTTCCTAGTGACAGTTTTGAAGTACAAGAAAAAAGATGTAGGATGGTACACACATTGTCTTCTGGTGGCAGAAAATCGATCTGGGTCTAGTGTCCTAAGCAAACTGTGCTTTGAGCAATGGTGGAGCAAGAAGAGCAGATGAGCATGGCCTTTGCTAAGGCAGGCCTCAATCTGAAACATTCTCTTCTTCCTCTGGTAGATGCTTCTGTAGGGTCAGGCTGCCTGCATTTCTGTCTTGCTTAGGAAGCACTTCCTTCACATTACTAACCAAAGAGCTGGCACAAGTTGTCTCTAAAATGTTCCGCAGTTCGATAAAGATCACATTCTTAAAAGGGAGTGAAAAAAGTATTTGACACATGAGAAAGTGGAAGGGTACTCATCATTCATAGCATTTGTAAGTGGTGTTGCATGCCTTTAGTCCCAGCACTCAGTGGGGACAGACAGGGGGACATCTGTGAATTCAAAGCCAGCTTGGTCTACATATATAGTCAATTCTAAGCCAACCAGAGTGACAGAGTAACAGCAATGGAAGCAACTTTGGTCCTAAAAATCACAACTGGTAGAAAAGTCAGAGGAGAATTAGAATTAGAACAAAGAAATTAGAATTCATTTCCTTGACTCTGTGGGGCTAACATGGCTGCAGTATTTGATCCACGGGCATTCTGAGGTTTGTTTGTCACATCAGCCAATACAGTTAGTACCTATGATTATGATCACACACACACACACACACACACACACACACACACACACACACACACAAATAAATGTAGAGTAAATTAGCTTTGAAGTTTACACATTCCCTTTTAAAATTACCTCTTTAAAAGAGTTTTCAAAATCTATAATTACAAAAAAGGCATAGTAATTAAACATGGGAATCAAGAAAGCATTTTAATATATAATATAAAACAAATATATAATACATAATATAAAACAAATATTATATATAGCAACGATTACTTTCTAAGTTCTTTAGATGCTTCCTGTTACAAAGTGCATCCTCTTATGAGACTGCAATCAGGGAGGGAAATGGTTTTGACTAAATTCTCAAAATGATCATGGACCACCATCACAGCAGTGAAGAGGCAAGTTGTGACAGGTCCTGGGAGCTCAGTTTGCATTGTACAGACTGGGCCCATGTGGGGTTACCTCACGGAGGGCATGGTTTACCGCAGGGAGGTATTACATAAGGAAGACATGAAAATGTTTAGATAAGCGAAATACAGGATTTGGGGGCACTCAGAATTGGGTTCATTCTTGCTGGATTTTGCTGCTGGGAAGATGAGTGACAGAAGGAAGGCAGAGGAACATGTATTTCAGTTCCCAGAAATTTCTGAAATAAGCAGGAAACGTTTTATTTTCAAATCAGAGCTGAAATGTCTGACAAGAATTTGGGAAGCCCAGAAAAAAAACAACAAAACAGAGAAGGATCCATTTCAACCACCAACCCCGGTGGTTTTGGCTCCCAGGCACAAGAGCAAAGCTCATGGCTGCATCCCAATAGTCAGCTCCCACACTGACTAGCTGGAAAGGACTCAAAGGCTGGCAGGAGCTAAAAACGTGAGTGGGCTTGCCTCTGGCTCACAAGCCTAACACATGATTTCTGATGTTGCTGACTGGCTGTGGTAAGGATGGGGCTTGCTATTGTGGGCCAGCCTCTGAGTGCAAGTATGCTACTATCAGTCTGATCTGCTGTGTGTATTTGAGCAAACAGGACATTCAAAGAAAGGACCCATTAACAGAAGAGGGCTTGTTTTGATATTAGCAGATGAATAGAGGCAACATTTCTTTCTGACATTCTAGTAGCATTCAATGTCACTGTTCCTCATTTGTGCTTTGGCTTCCTTCATGCACTTAGAGGAATTGTGTGTATGCTTTACATACCACTTATCTGTAATTCCTTTTGAATATGTGTCTTTCTGGTGTTCAGCTTTCAGAACTGGCCAGACCCTCCAAAGCCTGTTGCCTTCTGAGATGCAGTGTATAATTTTCTTTAACCCCACTCTCCTACTGCTATAACATGGTGGAGAAGTTGGGAAGAAAAATATGAAGAAACAATATACTTATGACACACAGAGAAAGGCCAGGCTACTGCAATTTGAGCAAGTTTGATGAATGCTCTGGATCTCAATAGACTGGTTGCATTCTATGTTCTGTTCCTTCTTAACCATTGGCTTGCCTCTCTCTCTCAGAACCTCTTGTCACTCACCCCAAACTTTCTTTGTTATAATTTATCAAAGGAATGTCTTTTCTCATTATAAACCATCCTTTTCATTAAGTTTCTGTAAGGGTAATGGAAAAGGAAACAACATGATGAAAAACACTGATATATTAGTATTTAAAAATTATGAAATGCTGTGGAGAAGACAGCAATCACAACACAATCAGCTAACACAGTTCCTGTGCTATGTCTTTTGAGTCCATCATTCTTGTATTGGTAGCAACCTCATTCCTCAAGAATGTAACTGCTTTACTTATTTTTAATTCTTGCTTTTTTCTTCCACTTATACATTGGAGAGAAAAAATACGAGTTAATTACCTTGGGAAATTAATCCAGGATCAGTGTTATAGTGGGACAGGAGAGAGAGAGAGAGAGAGAGAGAGAAAGAGAGAGAGAGAGAGAGAGAGACAGAGACAGAGACAGAGACAGAGACAGAGAGACAGACACACAGAGAGAGACACAGAGAGAGATAAGAGGAAAAAGAGAGCAAAGAAAAAAGAAGAGAAGCAAGGGAAGGGAAGGGAAGGGAAGGGAAGGGAAGGGAAGAGAAGAGAAGAGAAGAGAAGAGAAGAGAAGAGAAGACAAGAGAAGACAAGAGAAGACAAGAGAAGACAAGAGAAGACAAGAGAAGACAAGAGGAGAACGGCTGATTCATAATTTTGTCAAGATGTTTGGTTCTAGCCTAGCCACCTTGAAGTGATCACAAGCACCTGTTCTCAGCGCCCTGCTTGAGGACTGCAGGTATGACTCCAGAGCTATGGGATCTCAGATAATAAGGGTGGTGTGGCAGCTGGCTGACTCTGGGAATAGCAACACAACATGCTCCAAAAGTAATAACATTTCTTATTAAAAGGGAAGATGTCTTTAACTGGCTCTTTTTGTCTCTCTGGAGACTGACAGGCAATTTTGACCGTTTGTTTTTATGTGGCTTCAGTGAACAAGCCAATTTGATTCAACTTCACAATTGTTTTGTAGTCACACTGCTGCTGGCACCAAGTGGAAGCAGAGGGTGTCATTAGAGGCATTCTGGAGAAATCTTGGTATAATTCAGTTCTTCAGAAATGAACTCAAAGGTTTAGTTTCCTGGGTGGAAATTTGAATAAAGTGATGTGAAATTAGTTGAATTATCCACAGCTTTCAGACATCAGACAAGGTCAGAAAACTGAAGTATAAACTATATTTTTAATCATATGCATAGACTGTCCATCATTACAAACTATGCAGTATGTTGGTATTTATGTCACATCTATGCTTTTTTAAGGATCATATTTTCATTAAATTGTGCAATTATGGGATACAAATGTAATGCTCTTTAGACAATGGGTTTATTTCTTTGTTTGGACCCTAAATGCCTTTACCTTCAAAGAACAGCTAGCTGCACAAACATTAAATGGGGTTGAGGACAAGAGTTCTTTGTGCCATGTTTCTCCCTTTATTTTGAACACATTCATTGGAGTTCACTAAAGATGGTTACCCACATGTCTCCTCTTTCAGAATGCATGTGCCATGCTAGAATAATTTATGATGTAACATATAATACATGAATCTTGCACACTCTTACTCAAATGAAACCCTCCCATGAAACCAGAAGCTCTCACCTCCTGAATTTCCTTCCAAATTCCCACTCTGGAAGCATCCTTCCTTCAGCATTGCTGAAACCATGCTAGCCTTGGTTTTCCCAGGTTACCACAAAAATTATCATCTTGGGGATTTTCTGTTTATATTATTCTCATCTCCCCTTCTTACCTACAACCTGGAAATTTCCTTTGCTCTATATGCAGATGACTTCCTCTCTTAGTACATCCAGTCTCTGAAATATCACCTCTCAGGAAGCCTATCCAAAGCTGTCACATTTACAATTTTTTGTTATGATTGAAAATAGATTCTTCTTTCATAGAATACATCCTGAACAGTTTCCCCTCCTTCCACTCCTCCAAACCTCCTCAACCTCTTTTCTCACTCAGAGCCATTCCCCTCCCTCTCCTCTTCGGAAAACAGCAGGCCTCCAAGAGACAACAACCAAACACAACAAAACAAGAGACAATAAGGCAAGGCAAAAGCCTTCATGTTGAGGCAGAGCAAGGCAACCCAACAGGAGGAAGAGTCTCAAAAGACGGCAAAAGAGTCAGAGAAACACCTGTTTCCACTGTTAGGATTCCCACAAAAACAGAAAGCTAGCAGTCCTGACATATAATACCTCTTTGTGCATGTGAAAGTCAGAAGACAACTTGAAGGAGTCTGCATCACTCTCTTTCCACCATGCAAGTCCTGGGGATCTAACTCAGGTGGTCAGACATGGCCAAGGCTCCTTTGCTCACCACACCATTTTGCAGCCCCAGGAATGTCCCATTTTAAATAGCTAGCCAACCTTATTATTCTTTTTCTTGTACCTGATTTACTTCCTACAAATCAACTACCTCCATGATTATATTACGTAGTGGGAAATATACACTCTCACTTATTCATTACTCAAATTCTCCAACAGAAAATAAACTGTATGGGACTTTTCATCCTTCTCACTACCACAAACTGCAGCCTCTAGAGCAGTAGATACCTAGCACAGTTCTTCAATGACTGAATGAAAGAAAGATAGACAGGTGCTAAGATGGAACAGTTAAAAAGCTAATTGTCAAATTCCCAGACAAGTATTTTTTTTTTTGGAATTTTTTAATTTTATTTAATTTTATTTTGTTTTACAATACCATTCAGTTCTACATATCAGCCACGTGTTCCCCTATTCTTCCCCCTCCCACCCCCTCCCCTTAACCCCAGCCCACCCCCCATTCCCACCTCCTCCAGGACAAAGCCTCCCCGGAGGACTGCGATCAACCTGGTAGACTCAGTCCAGGCAGGTCCAGTCCCCTCCTCCCAGACTGAGCCAAGCTTCCCTGCATAAGCTCCAGGTTTCAAACAGCCAACTCATGCAACGAGCACAGGACTTGGTCCCACTGCCTAGTTGCCTCCCAAACTGATCAAGCCAATCAACTGTCTCACCTATTCAGAGGGCCTGATCCAGCTGGGGGCCCCTCAGCCTTTGGTTCATAGTTCATGTGTTTCCATTCATTTGGCTATTTTTTTCAATAATTGAGTAAAACCGAAATTTATTATAAGCCACAGTTGTCCTAGGGACCTCCATGCTATATATATAGCCTCCATGGTTCTATGGGTTGTGGTCTGATTGTTCTTTATTTTATATCTAGAATCCACTTATGAGTGAGTACATACCATGACTGTCTTTCTGGGTTTGGGTTACCTCACTCAGGATGATTTTTTTCTAGTTCCATCCATTTGCCTGCAAATTTCATGCTTTCATTGTTTTTCTCTGCTGAGTAGTACTCCATTGTGTATATGTACCACATTTTTTCCATCCATTCTTCCGTTGACGGGCATCTAGGTTGTTTCCAGGTTCTGGCTATTACAAATAGTGCTGCTATGAACATAGCTGAGCATGTATCTTTATGGTATGAATCATCATTCCTTGGGTATATGCCCAAGAGTGGGATGGCTGGGTCTTGAGTTAGTTCGATTCCTAATTTTCTGAGAAACCGCCATACTGATTTCCACAGTGGTTGTACAAGTTTACATTCCCACCAACACTGGAGGAGTGTTCCCTTTGCTCCACATCTTCTCCAACATTGACTGTCATTGGTGTTTTTGATCGTAGCCATTCTGACAGGTGTAAGGTGGTATCTCAGAGTCATTTTGATTTGCATTTCTCTGATGATTAAGGATGTTGAGCATTTCTTTAAATGACAGACAAGTATTTTTAACTGCATCCATTATCCCTTGATTCAAGATTATCAGAACATAAATGAATGACAGCCTTGGCTTGATTTCCTATTTATTTACTTTTTTACAAAAGCAACCTTAATGTCAACCTTTATTCTTTTAAGTTTCACAGATTCTGATTTGTTTCCAATAAGTGATAACTGCATGTTGCATCATCTATCAAAAGCTGCCTGGTGTGAACGCCATTGTGAGTGGATTAGAACATGGACATCTATTCTCTTCTGTGGATACTTTAATTGCCTTTGGGTCTCACATATGAAGTAACCTATGTCTAGTGTCTAACAAGGGCTCACTTGTGAAGTGATAGAGAAATACACAGATGAGTGAATATGCTACTCTGATCCTAGACATGCCAGAGGGTAAGGTCATCTTGGAAGGCATGCTGTCAGTCAGCTCCTCTGGGTCTCATTAAAGGGCTGTCTCTTACCAGTGTGCTCAAGTTTCCATTGGCAAGAAACCTGAGGCAATATTTTGTTGACATATTTGACATCTACTTTAAACATTTTGTTCTTTGTGATGGAAAATACAGCCATCATGGTTGATGTTTTAAATTTTAAGAAAAAAATGTATACGGGAGAATAAAATGTAAAATATTTCATATACAAAAGACACAACAGATTTTTTAGTGCATTTGTATAAATGCCATGAAAACAGTACTGTGCTCATCTGGGACAACCTGGCATGGTGTTTCTCCAGGCAGTCAATTTATTTAAAGCATGCAGTACTTTCTTTTACACACACACACACACACACACACACACACACACACACACACACACACACACACATACACGGCGGGGTAGAGAGAGAATACCTTCTTTATGCACATGCATGTGAATTCTTTACTGTTAAAGGGTATGCTTCCGAGATTTGGTGACAGCAGTCATTGTGGAATTGTTGACATTTTATCCCTAAAGCACTGTAAGTGTTGACTTAAAAAAAATCAGTATAGCGTGCTACTAGTTTGAAGTAAAGTACCTGGGAATGAATTCTTGCCATAAGAAGGAGAATTGACATATTACTCAAACTATAATATTATGTTTGTACCATCATGATTTAAATAAAATTACATCCTACATAGATGAGGATCGTAGCTAAATGCCAGGACAAAGCAGAGATTGAGAAATTTCTACGAATACACAATTATTCACAGAGTGCCATCAATTCACTTGTGTGTTTTGTTGAGGAAGAAAGCTTCACCTACATTATATTAAAAGTTAGATTTCAAAGCCAATATTGCTGATTATTATGGGCACTGAGATAAGTGTGACAGCATGACATAAAACGATGTGATCCTTTGTTTTGCTGTCTCAAGAATGGGACAATCAGCAGAGTCTGTATAGGAAAATGCCCTGGGCACAGCAAGCTGACAACTTCTTCCTAGAACACAGCACATGAGATTTACTTATTTCTTCTTCATGTTATTTGATTTGACTTCCTCAAATCTGGTTGGTGATCAGCTCTGAGTCTTCATTAAAAAGCTAAATCCAAACAAGGAAGTGTCCCATCCAGTCAGCATATACTAAGCACAGCAGTTACAGGACTGACTTTTAAAAGTTTCCATTTCCACCTTTTTGATTGCAGCAATTTGTGATTCCTTTTGCTAGAGGGCCAACAGGCAGATGCAGTCCAATGTGTCTACCAACTGACTCTACATGAATGTTTAATGTCGCTTAGCTGCTCCTCCTGCTCTGATTGTGGGATGCCGGGTATTTGGAGAGCACAAAAGCAGACACAGGACAGCCTACCAGGCTCCTGGGAGCCAGGGGTGCGCAGAGGCAGCTGTACCATTTACAGTCTAATTGGCAGGGTCGTAGATCACAGGATGCCCAAAGTTCACCAGGAGGAGATAAAGATGTTGGAAACCTCCCGAGGAGATACATCAAGAGCCTCTCTTTTTCTGCCTCTCTCGATAATGACTCCAGCTGTGTATTTCAGGTTGTAGGTTGTTATGGTGACCAAAGGGGAAAAACTTGGAAAGCAAGGTGAGAATGTAAGTTGGAGAAGAACTCAGTTTTCACATCTCTGCCTATGAGGTTAATTTGAGATGACAGCTGAGAAGAATGCACACATAGGTGGACTGAAGGAAGATGGCTGAGCTATGGATTTCCAGGATATATTTCCCCACTCCTATTTTTTTTTTTTTTTTTTTTTTATAAAACCAAGAACATACAGAATATGAGCATCGAAACTGTGACACCAGAAGACCTCTTTCCGAGCTAACCTCCACATAGCAGGTGTGCAGTCAGGACCAAGTTACTCACCCACTCTGTAAAGTGGGAGTGGTGAGCACACCTACCCTGTAAGCTTTTTCATGGGTAGACAAGGTAAGTCAGTGCATGTCAATAATACCTTGCCCCAAACAAGCAGTCAATGGACCTTTGCTCTCAGAATTAATTCTGTAATCCCACAGAAGGTAGTACAGTCTCTGAACTGTGTGAAGGCTGTAGGTTCCAATGTTCTACATAGTCTTTTCCTCTCAGTCACTTTGGACAAGACTCTTTCTTCTGTAGGCTTCAATTTCGCTTTCTGTAAATTGAAGATATTTGATGTAAAAATTTACTAATATATGTTGAAAATTAGAGAGGAAACTCTTAAAAGTCCTTAACAGAGTCTCTGCTACGTTTTATGATATGAGCTGTTGATTATTAGCAAAGGAAACTGTGAAGTGACGGGACACTGGAATAGATGGGCAATATAACACTCAATTACATATAGAGTCACTTTTCTCACAGAATGAATGTTCTCAAAAATTGAAGAATGAAAATCTATGGGATTTTTTTTTTCAGTCTCAACTCTAAAATACTATTGTGAAAAGAAAAAATAATGTAAGAAGAGCATGTTTATGGAGAATGTCCTTTTCACTCATTATAAGTTTTATTGGATTGTTAGAATAATTAATTCAGGGACAATTAAAACTACAGCACAACTGTCACTGGTCAGTAATTATAGGGAAAAAATGAACATTTAATAGTGGGCTAAAGCAAAATGATTTTTATTTCCAACCATCACCCAAATTGATACCTTTGAAATTCTATGACTGCGTGACTAGCACTGGTAATAAAAATTACTAGTGTGAACATTGGATTTTTTTTAGCCATTACTTATTTCATTTCATAAGGTAATCACACACCACTGTGTTGATGATGTTGTAACTTTTTTTGTGGGGAGGCATTGAGACAGGATTTCTCTGTGTAGTTTTGGTGCCTGTCCTGGATCTCACGCCTTAGACCAGGCTGGCCTGGAACTCACAGAGATCCTCCTGGATCTGCCTCCTGAGTGCTGGGATTAAAGGAATGTGCCACCACCACCACCCGGCAATGTGACTTTTTGATCAATGTCTGGTGGATGGCTGAGCAGACACTGAGTCTTCTCTGCCCTTGTCCCGTCTTGAGTTCCTGCCTTTTGTTTTGGAGCAGCATGCCCTGGAGAATAGCTACTAGCTTAGAGAAGTCACACGAAACTCAATGGAGCCAGGCAGAACTGGGCAAAATCGCAGAGGACCTGCAGCTGTCATGAAATATGAAGAATAAATTAAATATTTGCTTTTGTAAGCCACTGGGACTTAAGGGTTGTTGGTTGCCTCAGTGAAAGCTGAATAACAAATAAAGAACCATTTTTTATAGAGGATTTGCTATACACCCAATGCTTGGGCAAGAACTAAATGTATTTTGTCCTCTATTCCTGTGGGTTAGACATTATTATTCATATTAGCTATATGAGAACTAGAGTAAAACACTTTTAAATAATACACTGTATAATTTATTAGGAACCAAGTTGGGATGCAATTCAGGTCCATCTGTGTCCAAAGTCTAGCGTCTTAGATTGGATGGGGTAGCATATTCTAAGGAAGGAAATGATTAGTGAAGACCTGGAAATTAGGTGGGGAAATGCCTAAGTCAGTAAAGTGTTGGCCTTGCAAGAATGAGGACCTGGGTTCAATACTCAGAGCCCACAGAAAGAAAAAAAGAAAGAGAGAGAGAGAGAGAGAGAGAGAGAGAGAGAGAGAGAGAGAGAGAGAAAGAAAGAAAGAAAGAAAGAAAGAAAGGCGGGCATGTTGGCACACAATTGGAATGCCAGGACTAGGGAGGCAGTGACAGGGCAAGAGCTGGGGCAGCCTGCTCATCATCCTGTCCCTCTCTGTGAGTGCCAGGCCAGTGAGAGACCTTTTCTCAAAAACCAAAAATGGTGACTGGTGCCTTAGGAATAATAGTCATGGCTGGCCTCTGACCTCCACACTAATGCACGCGTGTGCACGTGCGCATGCGTGCATACACACACACATGTACTCATACAAAGATGCATGATTGCAAAGCACAAAGACATGAACACACAAGCAAACACGCGCACAAAGACAACCCTATGCCATCAATTAGTTTGAAGGGTAAGGCATGCCAAAATGCTAGCTGTTCAGTACAGTTCAGCTTAAACATTCTTTTTTAAAAGCATGTATTTATTTATATGGGTGGGCAGCGGGGAGTGGGTTGGTGTGCATATACAGCAGTGCTTGGCAGAGGCCAGACAGCAGCTAACTTCGCTGAGCTGGTTCTTTCCTTCTGTAACATGGGTTCTGGGAACTGAACTCACGTCACTGGCTGGAGGCAAGCACCTTTACCCACTGAGTCACCTCATTCTTGATAATAATAATAATAATAATAATAATAATAATAATAATAATAATAATAAACGCAAAAAACAATGAAGGTGATATTTTCCACACAGATCCAAAAGCAAATAGTAAATACTAAAATAACAACAAGAACGTTTTGTAGGATCAACCCTCCTGCTGGGGATTTGCACCTCTGACGGAGACAACAAAACCAGCACCGAGTCCTACCTGAGTGATTTAAATTCTCCTGGAGAAAAGAAGCCAGATTTTTATTCTAGTCCTTCTAGATTCTTAGCAAGGTCCCTGCAGCCCTTTCTGTATAAACCCTGGCCTTAAGAAAGGCCCCCAGTGACTCCTTGACTTTCTCTCCCAAGCTCAGCCTCGAGCATTTCTCTCCATCTGACAAATGAATAATTCAGAATTAGAAGCTGCAACCAGAGTCATACCATTCCCCAGCCTCCCAACTTGGTCATATCCTCATTATGGGAAAAGCCATTCCAAAAGGCAAACAGCTTTTCATAATTGTTATTTAATGGATATTGCCAGCTCCTGGGAGTTCCTTCTCAGTATCTATTTGTAATTCAAAGGTCAGTGTAATACCACTGGTACACACAAGGATTCTGGGAGATTTGTTCCCCTGATTGAAATTCAGATATAGTGACATAGTAGATTAGTCTATAAGTCTCTTCTGGGGCTTCTTGGGTCATGGTTAGGAGGAATTTGACCTTGTCTTAATTCCAGGGCTTCACCAGTCACTAGAAAGCTGACCTATGAATGGGAAATAGGGCTGGGAGTACATGTTCACTCACTCTCTAGGCCCAGAGGCCAAGCTATCAAGGGGAAAGGCCGATGCTCTTCCATGGCCATTATCCTTCCCTGTAAGTGGCTCTAATATCACCTAAATAGGTTTCTCCTTAAGGTAATTTAAGCAGAAGAAGACGGCCCCAGAGAGTAATTTAGGACTCATGTACGTACATATTTGCAGGATTTATATGGCAAGCCACATTTAAATTAGCAATGGCAGCCTCATTCCATGATATTATATATTGAAATATTATTCAACAAGAAAGCTATTTTCCAAGTAGGTATGGGTGATGATTATTTATTAGTTTTAAATGTGTCCCTTCTTCCCATCTCACCAAACACCACTTCCATTTTGAATGAGCTTGAAGCTCTTACACAGTGAAATTTATGCATAAAGATGGACTGCTTAGAGGCATGCGTGGCTTGAGATGAAGGGGAGAAATAAGAGTATAAAGTTCACAGAATTTATGGAAGATGCCTGCTTATTTCTAAAGTAGAGACAAATTAAAAAAAACCAAAGAAAATTCTCCTGGACTATCAGCATGGGCTGTCTGTATACAAGTAAGGGGAGTAGGGAAGGGCAGGGGAGCAGGAGGGAGAGGGGGAGGGGGAAAGAGTGAGAGAGGGATGGGGGAGGGGGAGAGAATAAGAGAGGGGGAGGGGAGAGAGAACACAGAAACAGATTATTTTTCATTTTCTTCTTTCTATTCTATTTGGTAGCGTGATATTTGGAGTTCACCGTTGAGGTTATTTCCAATCAAATCGCATTCAACCCTGGAACAATGTATAGGTTGTCAGCATGAATGCTAGTAGGTTGTGGGCCAAGCATCCTCCAGGTTGAAATGGAGGATATAAAATTAACTTCTATAAGGTCAACATAATTCCTCCTCCAGAGAAATTCTGACAGGAAAATTGAAGTTAGAGGTTTGAAGGAAGAGCCAACAGAACCTGAAATAAAAACTCAGAGTTTAAAAAAAAACACCACCAAACTTTGGAAGAGAGAAAGCAAGGTTAATTTTTCTTATGAGCCCCTCATGGCAAAGGGAGGGGAGCCATCCACTAGAACCCTCTCATGTCACTGTGTTAAATAATGGCTTACACTTAGGACAAGTCTGAAGTGGACTCCAGGCATTTGGATTTGATTGTTAAGTGTATGAGCGTTTTAAGGAAGGTATGAGCAAAGCAAACTTTTTCTAGGAGTTTCTAGAAAGTCTCTAGAAGAATTATCGCAACTACAAACTTCCATACAGAGTGCTGACCACATGATGCTGTATGTCGGGTTGTGCATTTATTTTGTAGGTGATAGCGAAGAACCAAGATCATAGATTAACCAGCTGTGCACACACACAGATCACCACTAGAGGCTAAACACTATTCAGTTGGTTCTTGAAAATACACTTAACCAAATTTCAATTTTTCCCTTCTGTTATCACATTTGATCAATCAAGTTTTGCCTCATTCTTTCATTGTAATTGCTTTTATCAAGGCCACCAGTAATGTGTGTTGTAATAAGTCCAGTGTCCATTCCCTAGTACTTATCTTTCTTGACTCATCATTAATAGCAATTGATGGGCTATTTTTCCTATATTAATAATGAAGCATTGAATGGGATCCAGAAAAGAGTGGTTCCTGAGACATTCTAATAACAATTCCATTTCTAAGGAAAACTGAAAAGATATATTAGCAAGAATAGATGGCGGATGGGCTTGGAAGAGTGAGAAGATATGACAGGCAATATGTCTGAGTTAGAGCCATAAAGAGTCAAGACACTGATGGGAAGTCATGATATTACTATGTCCATGTCACTTGGAAAAGTCTAGATTCCATGTAATGTAGTTTTTCCTTTAGTGATAATTAAATTAAAACTATGAATAGGGCTTGGGGATACAGTTTGCCAAACAAGTGTGAGGACCTGAGTTCATATCCCCAGAACTGACATAAAGCCAGCTTGATAGGTTATATCTTTAATTCCAGAGCTGGAGAATTTCCTGAAATGTGAGGGCTAACTAGCCTAGTAAGCACAGCCACAAACAACAAAGAGATTCTGTCTCAAAGTGAAAGGTAAGGACTAACACCTGATGTTGTCCTCTCTCCTTCATAAGTATGACAGGGTGTGTACACACACGCGCACACACACATACATGAACACACACACACACACAAACACCCCCACACACACCAGCACCCACATACACATCCATACACACCTACCTACAACAAACCACTAACACACCCACACTTACACATTCTTATCAACACACACACAACAAACACACAAACACACACTTCAATACACAAGTTAAAAAACAAAGTGCTGTAAATATTCTTGAGTTGGAGCATTATTGATATCCAGTATTCTTGAATGGATAGAAATTTAATTGAATTATTTACATTAATTAATTTATTCTTGGGTTAATGAGCATTTTTACCCCAGTTTTACAAATGACAAGGCATAATTCCTAAAACTCTCTCCAGTAACACCTAACTAGAAAGTGAATATGCCAAGATTTGAACACAGGGAGAATGCTGAGCCATGAGTTTAATCACTTGCTAGGAAACTGAGCAAATGCCTATATCGAAAGCCGCTAACAGTGACTGTTTTAGCAAATCTAGTGGCCATGTCCCAGTACACTCTCACAGTCCTCCTTTTACAAAGCAAAAAGCAAGGACACAATTGATTTCCCAGCTCACATAACTTGTTAGAACATGGCTGGATTGAAACCTATGAACATGCTTTTTAATTGCCACTTTATATGTATACAATTTGAGGTGTAGAGGTGAATTTATAAACATGGGGCTGGGAGCAAGAAGGGAGCTGTATAAGAGCCCCCAAAGTTATCCCCCTGCAGACTTCCTAATTTGAGCTGCTTCTCATGCCACAGACTCCCTTCGTGGAGCTGATACTGTCGGGCGAGAGACCCCAGAGCTTGGTTTTATATAATGAGAAAACCAAATTGTAGACCTTAGCTAGAAGGACTTCCCTGTGTCACTACTCTCTCGATTCAAACAGCCTCGAGAAAGGCTTTTTGCTTTGAGAAGGAAGAAAGCATTAAACTCCCATGTTCTACTTGAAACCTTCTACCAGGCTCACTATCCTGAAATCTGGTGATGGTCATAGGCCTACAGACTCTGTCCTGGGTTGGAGCCTATAGACTCAACAGCTAGAACTGTAGCAGCCATGCAACTGATTATTCTTGTCATCCCTAACTGAGCTTTGGGCAGTAGAAGGTACAGCCCAAAGGACTCTGTCTGGCGAACAGGGCAGAAAGCAAGCAAGGAGCTGGGCCTTGCTGCTCAAAGCAGGCCTGCTATGGTTAGCCTGGAGATCAGACAGAGAACAATTGCTCACACCTACCCTAGACCTCTTAGAGCCTCTAGACCCCCCATGACATTAGGCCGAGACGTGCACACAGGTGAGAGACTCTCAGCTTTAATCTGAGTCATTACCAGCCTTGGAGTCAGACTGGAATGGCCCTGATTCAGCCAATGCAGGTCCTTAAGGCTCTCACACTCAAATGCAGTCCATTTCAGCTTCAGCCTTCCTGGTAAATGGACTGCCTTTCCTAGCACCAACCCAATGCCACACAGTATAGTGTGGAGTAGGACTTGATTTGCTGGGGTACAAGCTGGTAAGTGCTGGACTTTGTCTTAGAATTTGAACTCAGTTCAGGGGAATATTAATGCAAAGCATATTCCAATCACCTTCACCCCCACACAAATCCATACTAAAAATAATGGAAGCTTGCCCACCTAGAGAAGGAAACAGCATAAATTTTCAGTAGATGTTCATACAATAAACACCATAGGGTTTGTAGGTAACACCATCTAATCAGACCTTTAACCTGTGCTTCTGTATATTAAGGTAGCTATAAACATGAAATTATATAGATAACTTTATGTTTCAATAAAATTTTATTGGTAAAAACTAGCAATAAAACCAGATTTGCCCATGAACTATAGGTTCCTGACATCTGCATATCATAATAAAATGGATGCTATTGTGTCAAGAATATTTTTTACTTTGTGAGAATAATCCAAAGTTTTTTTAGCTATAGTAAGAATTCTACTTGATTCCAAATATAATCATTCTTATTTTCAAATTTGAAATTACAAAATTCTTTTTAATTTGGATATGCAGAGACCAGAAAAAGCCAGTACACTGGTCTTTTCAAATAGTCACACTGTTTGAAAATTTGGTCAATGAGAAATAAATCTATATGGGAGGTGGACATACACTACAACACGATAACCAGGAGGTATGGCTTTTTGGCAAACACCAATGCATCAAGCTAACTCCAGTCCAAAGCCATTTATTCCTGAAAAGCTTGAGGATTTGGGTGTCAGTGAGCCAGTACTTTGCACAGATTTAAATATTACTAAATTAAACTCAATGTAGCAATAATTGTATTATTTTCTAAGAATGCTGAAATTATTTGACATTTGGTAAAAGGTAAGAATGTTATGAATACTTCATGTAATTTATTTTCTTAAGTTCTTGTATCACCTAAGGATAGCCCAACATTACAGATGCAGACAGAATTTAATGACATGAAAACCTGTACCCTGTCATACTGAAGATCCTTTATTTTTGCTCCAAAACAAACCCATGAATCTACCTTTTCTGGCTGTAATGTGTGCTTATAAATAAGACTTCCAAAATTTCAGAGGTCAATCACCATCTGGTCTATGAATTCTCTTTTACAGGGCTGATTTTAACTCATTTCCAATTAAACCTTAATACAGGAACGATGTAAGGCCTGAGCTGAATCCCACAAGCCATGTTCAAGTCTCGTAGATGACTGTGTCTAGACATAAAAAAAGACACACAGTGCTAATGTCTCAGCATGTGTTTATGTGAACTCACCAAGTCTCTGGTCTGAACACATTGGAATGTTAAAACTTGCATAGTGTATTTATAGCCTTCCAGAGTGCTTTCTTTTTTATCATGTACCAAAGTGAGGTAATTATTTCATGAGCATTTAGCAATGGGGTATACTCTATAGAGGCAGAGACTGTTGTCCTCTGCAGACTCCAAACAGGAGAATTTGTTGAATGAATGTTTGATGATGTCAAATACCTCCAAAGTTTTCTGTCTGTGTTAGCACGTGGTGCCACTGAATGTCATTTCACTCATTTTAAATGATCCATTCTGCCACCCAAGCAGAAACACAAGGGGCAGATGTAGATGAATTGAAGACGCCTTTGAGGCCCTCTCTGCTGTGGAGCATTGCCTGATAGAGCTGGATCCTGTATGCCTCAGATATGAATTATTCATCCACACTTCACTCCTACATCAGTATACCTTTCATTCTGCTGCGTCTGCATGGATAGGATTGATTCACACATCACACCCAGTAACATTTATAATCACAGTGACTGGAAACATTTTCACAGAGAGGAAAAACTTGTGAGAATACACTCAGGATAACCATACTGGTAATTGGTTTTCCAGTTTCTAACTAAGCAAAGGATGTGCTGGAGGAGGAAAAAAAAAGTGCCGATTTTTGTCAAAATATTCATTGCTTAGGCAGTAATTCCCAAATAGAAACACCTACTTTCACACAAGGCAAAGGAAATATGAATCAGTTTGTGAAATCTGACAGCAAATGTTCCAAAATTGGGTACTTCACTGGCAATGATTGCAAAGCGCTGGATTGGAAAATCTGCAGAGTTATTCCAACCACGAAAATGTATGAGTCAAACAAAGTGTTATGAATTAGTTATAGTTATTGTGTATGTGTGTCAGTGTGTGTGAGTGAGGGGAGAGAGAGGAAGGGAGAGAAGGAGAGAGGGGGAATGTTTTTGTGTGTATGTATATATTGTTTAATGGTTCACACAGGAAACAAACCATAGAAGACACAAACAGAAGGCAAAAAGTGAGCAAAGCAAATGAGAAATCAGCCTGGATTTAAAGGGACTGCACAGGGCCCATGCTACTCCTATTAGTTGCCTTCCACTTTAATCAGATAGACAGTTGCTTGTAAAGGAAACTGCATTAGCCATACAGACTTTACAAGGGAACACTCTGACACCCCCAGGCATAGAAGTCACTTCAGTTCGTGAACTTTAGATTGGGTTAGAAATTCTGATACATGATTACTGATACTGTGTGTGAGGAAGAGTCCAATGATCAAGGAGACCCTAATGAGCATGAAAATGCCAGGACACAAGGTACGGACAATGCATCAAAGGTAGAAAGATACTTAGGACACTAGTTTGAAGCTCATTCATAAATAAAGGCAGCCTAGTCACTCAGGTCAAAGAAGATGAGTTAAAACTCAGCAGGAGTAGAGGCTTCCCAGGTCTGTGTCTACAGGAGCATATTACAAATGTGCAAATAAATTTTGGTGGAAGTCTGCTCCTTTCAAACATGTGCTATGCTATTCTATTACCACAGTTTAATGCAGATGATAGGCATATTGGCTGATGAGGTTCCAACTGATTTCTCTGACACAGTATTTGCTAGGGGCAAACAGTTCCTGTTTAACCTATGTAAATGAAGAATGAGCCAATTGTAGATAGGGTTTAACAGTGCGTCTTGCAATGAGTGGCTCATCAATTTTTTATAGCCTCATTTGCTACCATTCATGTCCTTTCCATGGCCTCTGATAGTCTTCTCAGTGCCCCATGCACCAGTCACTGAAGAGATTCTGCATCAGCCATGCCTACTTGGAGCAAATTTCTTCCATTCCTGGCATTGTCCCCAAAACAGAGATTCTTCAGACATCCCCCAGTTAAGTATCACACCAACTTGGGACTATTTATTCTTTTAGAGCCAGGGTTATAACAATGTGTATTTTTTACCTTTAGAGAACCATGAACTTCTCCATGGCATGCACAGAAATCCTAATTTTATATATGTAAATGTATTGGTATCTATAGAACCAGTTGAACAAAGAAGATGTTTCTTAAACTTCTGTTTCCCACAATCAGAAGACAGAATGAGGACAGTGCATAGCTTCAAACGATCAATCATTTTGATGATGACATTATGGGGTATTAAATCAGCCAATGCTGATAATCTTGAATCTCAGAGCTCCTCACTGTCTTGGAAGACTTACTATCCACTGCATGAAAGTATCGGGTCATGAACTTTGAACCAGGGGTACTAACTACTTTCATTGCTGTGGCTAAATACTTGACAAAAGCAACTGGGGGGTGAGGGGAGACTTTATCTTGGCTTAACGTTCAGTCCCTCATGGTCAGGTGGGCACAGGAGGAGGAAGTAGCTGGTCACATCTCATCCTTGGCCAGGAAACAGAGACTGAACAGTGAGTGTGGCTGGGCTGTAAAGTTTCAGAGCTCTTCCCTAGCGATTCACTTCCTCAAAGTTTTACCTCCTCAAGGCTTCACAGCCTTCCCTAACAGCATTACCAGTTGTGGTCATATTGTTCACACAAGGGGTTCCGGGGTATGGAGGTAGGGGGGATACATTTCACACTCAAACTATTATAGCAACAAGTCATATTTCAGAAAAAGGCAATGTGTGAGATTGGTTGATTCCTGTCCTTTTACTTAACTTGTTTGGTCACCGTGTATTTAAAAAGCTACATTTCAATCCAGTCTAGTTAGGAGAATTCTGACTCAGGGTAAACTGGCTCTCAACAGCTACTCTCGGCCTCCAGGCACAGAATGCTCATTTTCACTCCACTTTGTGGTAACAGGCATTTGCAGGGACAGAGAGCTAGAGACAGACGCCTCTTGATGACAATGGCAAGCTGCATTCTTCAGTACTCTGGCAGGCTGAGGGTCCCTGTTCTGTTATCATGTGTATTCACTTCAGGCTGTGTTCTGTCTTTTGTGAAGCAGTGAGTATAATTTCTTAGAAATAAAAGGAGAAAACAGAAATCCACCAGCAGGAAATTGAACTGAAGCACTGGAAAACTTAAGAGAAAATAGTATTATTTCTGTGTTTTTAATACAATGAAAACAAAGTTATGGTAAATAACATTCTTTGAGGACCAAGTAGGAAATGGATAGGCACATAAAAGCACTAAGTTAGATGAACAGTCTCTGGAAATGTTAATGGCTCCTGGACACAGATATACCAAGCAGGTTATCTGTAGATGACAATTTTGTTTGTCTCTACACAGCAGAATTTCTTTGCTACCCAGTTGACTGGGCTTCATGCTACATGATGATTTGAGCAAGACATGGAGCAAATGAAGTTTCTGCTTGGCCCACTTAAACATGAGGTGTTTTAATGTGCTCTGATTTTCCTGTTATATATGTAAATCCTAAGTTGTTAATATAAAAATTTGAAAATTCTGTATAAATAGCTAAATGATGAATACATGTGTAGGTATAGTGGTGAATAATAAATGGTCACTACAAAGAACTTGCAAATCTAATAAACCAAGTTATATTAGTATTATGCTAATGTCAGGTCACAGTTTTATGATTGAAAAAGCAGTATTTTTGTGGGAGGTGCCAAAGATATAAAACTTAATTGTTTATTCTGCATTTCACATGAAAGGTAGTGTCCAAAAGAAGGGATAAAGGAGATGCTTGTGTTTTGAACCAAAAAAGTCAAGAGACGCTGGGCAGTGATGACACACACCTTTAATCCCAGCACTCAGGAGACAGAGCGAGGTGGATCTCTGTGAGTTCAAGTCCAGCCTGGTCTACGGAGTGAGATCTAGGAGAGGCACCAAAACTACACAGAGAAATCCTGTCTCAAAAAACAAACAAACAAACAAACAAAAAGTCAAGAGACTTATGTTTTCAAAACTGCACATGGAGTTAGATTTAAGCTCAAACTTGAAGCTTGACAAGCAATCTGTGCTGACCCAGTATCTGCAACTTGGCTAGTCACCGTTCCACAGGGACCTTTGCTTGGGTGCTCACCCTGGAATAGTCTTTTAATCCTAAACCTGCTTCATACACTTTTCACAGGTTTCTGTTCTGGAAGGCTGTTCTCTAGGTTTGGACTTCTCTATGTTTTGTTTTGTTTTTGCAAGGCTACCCCAGAGTTATAATTTAAAATGATTCACTTCTGATCTTGATAATTATTTTTTTGTGTGTGTGTCTCTACTATATTTTCTGTTGTCTATCTATCACACAGCAATGAGTGAGTTTCTTGGTATGGGCTAGTGTGCATCCTTGGCTGGCTACAGGCGTGACACATAAAAAAAATGCTCAATTCAGTGTTTGTTCAGTGAAGAAATAAATGAATGATCCACCTTGGATTCTTGACTTCTCTCCTGATGTCTTGGAAGAACATTTGGTTCTTATGAGCATCTGTGTATCCAAGGAACTACTCCTGAGTATTAACACCTTATTATGAATAAATGAACACACTGACTAAAGTCACAAGAATAACTTTTAGACACCTCAAATATCCAGGCCATGAAGCATGTAGGGACAAATAGCATGTAGAGGTCTGGGAAAATAAGAGCCTGTCTTGTATATATCCATTCATTTCTGAAGTCAGCTTTACTTCTAGACAAATATTTTTATTTAAATCTAAATGTTTCAGAACCTATAAATAAGAAGCATACATAAAAGTAATGCAGAATCCATCACATTCAAAAGCATGGAGACTTAGGATCTGTGGTGAGGCAAACTGCTTTTCAATAGTGGGATTTGGTGGAAAATATGCTTGTCCTATACAGCACAGTCTCCAAGGCCTAGGTGTGAAAAATGCTGGGCATGATGCAGGTTTCCTCAAAGCAAATATTTTTTCTTGGCAACATAGAATATATCTTCCAATATTTTAAATAGGAAGTAAAGTTAAAATAACAAACATGGTATATACTCCCTCATAAGTGGATACTAGATGTAAAGCAAAGGATAACCAGACTGCAACTCACAACTCCAGGGAGGCTAGCTAGTAAAGAGGACCCTTAGAAAGACAGGGATCACCCAATGACAGAGAAATGGTTGAGATCTGCATGAGAAAACTGAGGGTAAGGGGAGTAATGGAGGGCGAGGGTCGGGGAAAGAGAGCTTAGGGGAGCGGGAGGTCCCAGCTGGATCAGGAGCAGAGTGGGAGAACAGGGAGGGAGATACCATGGTGAATGAAGACCCCAGGGGAATAGGAAGAAGCAGAGTGCTAGAGAGGTCCCCAGAAATCCACAAAAATACCTCCACTGTGGACTACTGGCAATGGTCGAGAGAGTGCCTGAGCTGACCTGCTCTGGTGATCGGACGGCCGAACACCCTAACTGTCATGATAGAACTCTCATCCAGTGTCTGATGGAAGCATATGCAGAGATCCACGGCTGAGCCCCAGGTGGAGCTCCGGGAGTCCAATCGGTGAGAGAGAGGAGGAATTGTATGAGCAAGAGATATTGAGACCATGATTGGAAAAAGCACAGGGACAAATAGCCAAACTAGTTGAAAAACATGAACTGTGAACCAATAGTTGAGGAGCCTCCATGGAACTGGACCAGGCCCTCTGGATAAGTGAGACAGTTAGTTGATTAGCTTGAACTGTTTCAGAGGACCACAGGCAGTGGAGCCAGGACCTGTCCTTGTTCATGGGCTGGCTTTTTGTAGCCTGGGGCCTATCCTGGGACACATTGCTCAGCCTTGGTGTAGGGAGGAGAGGACTAGACCTGCCTTGGCTGAGTCTACCAGGCTGGGCTGACTCTCCAGGGGAGACCTTGCCTTGGATGAGGTGGGAATGGGGGGTGGGGTGGACTGGGGGAAGGGCTGGAGGATAGGAGGAGGGAGGATGGGGGAATCCATGGCTGATATGTGAAATTAAGTTAATTATAATATACAAACATTAAAAAAAATCAGAAAGAAGCTGGGCATGCTGGCACATATCTGTAATCTCAATATTTGAAAGGCACAGGCAGGAGAATCAAGGTCATCTTCAGTGACACAGTAAACGAGGCCAGCCTGGGCTACATAAGACCATTTTACACACACACACACACACACACACACACACACACACACACACAAAGACAGAGAATTCACATAGAGAATAGACTTAATTACACATTGTTAGATTTTGCAGAGGAGTGATTGTTCAGTGTTAAAAGATGACAGTTTTTTCTAAGTGTTTCAATTAGAGGAGAAAAGGGAGAAAATCTTAAGGAAATAAAGAGTTTTCACCAAAAGCTCCTTCTCTGTATCATTAGAAAAGAAGATCTAGGGTTGAATATGGGTTAGAGAGACCTGCAACATGCCAAAGAGTGCCGAAAAGTCACCGTTCGGTCCCACCGGAAGTTGCAGATACAGGGACCATGTCCACTATCAGGGCTTTTTGTTTTAAAGTGAGAAGAGTAGGGTATCCTCAGAAGAATGGCCATGGGAGGTGAAATGAAGATGGATGTTGCAAAAGACAATATTCCTTTATAGACATCTAGTATCTCTCTTGTTTGTACTGAGAAGCAAAAATCAAAAGTCAAAAGAGAAGTAAGTAGGTAGGACCTGGTATCCAAGATGGGTCAGAAATCACAAGCAATCCTCACCTCCACCCCTTCCTCTTCTGCTCTGAGAATTTAGAACTAGAGGAATTGCTCATTCTAGAGAATTCAAAGTTGAATGTAAACAGAACATCATCTACAAGTTTCAGCAAAATAACCCAGATTTTTTGCAAGTTAAGCTATGAATTTGATATGCAAAGTACTAAGAACTCTATAAAATTATAAAGTAATGACCAGTGAATTCAATGCAAAATAACAATAGCAAGATCTAACATGGGCTGCCTGATAAATAAGAGAGAGAAATCAGGAAAATTAGCCTTACCTTTATCACAAGTAGAGACCTAGAGGTCATACAAATTTAGTTAATTAGTTAGATTTTATGAGGTAATTTGCTATAGATTTTCAATATTTGTGATTAGGATAGATTATATTTATGAGAATTTTTAAAGGAGGTATGCTACTGTACTTGAAAAGGGAACATTAGTGGCTCAATATTAAACAATAGGAGTTTTTCTAGTTGTGTCTACAAGGATATGTACATGCAGTTCTTAAAAATATTTATAAAACAGATATTACATGGCATAAGATCTTACAAACTTTTGTACACTGCCTTAATCATCTAGTTCTGAATACAATTTTACAATGACTGTGAAATTCTATTTATGGATTAAAATATCAAGGAGGATGTTACAGAAAGCAAGGATGAAACTTCTTGCCAGCCTGTGTAAGGTATAGGGACTGGGCTGAATGTATGACCTGCTAACATCAATGAAGAACTGTAAAGACAAATAGAAAGGTCTGTGTTCAGCATGTGAACACCAGCAACTGATGGTCCTTATGGACTTCATTTGCACAGAGACATCCTTCAGTTTAGATTTTCAAGAATTTAGAGTACTATTGTAGGAAAGGCAATCAGGATGAAGTTCAGCATTGCATCTTTTGAAGAACGTTGATAAAATGGGAAACATAGTGTGAGGCAGATGAGTGTTGGCTTTGCTCATGTGCATGTTTTTATTTGGACGGGAAGTAGATTATATTATGTCACCCAAGGGCTCAAATTAAGGCAACTCAGAGGACACTCAAAGAAGACGGATACTGGCATTATCAGGAAGTTTTCACGGTATCTCACTTTCGTCTGAGGTAAGGGTTGGGTTTTTAGGTTGTGAAATAAGAGAATGAAAATAAACTATTAGGGTTCATGAATCATTGTCTTTTTTTAAATTTGGAGATGATTCTGTAATTTGGAAATGTTTCAAACCTTTTCTTTTACACTCAAAATTTGACTTTATGAGGTTTACAAATACTATTATTTCTAAGAATATTAAAATTCTTGTCAAACAAATCCTTAAAATTTACCCTTCCCATTTCAGGTTCCAGAAATACACCAGAAAGCATGATTAGAAGCCTGTAACCTGTGAATACCCTTGCCTTTCATGACTGTCTTTTTTTTCTCCCCATGGTACATCATATCTGAGAATCTTTGAAGGAGAAGGGCAAATAAATTAGAACCGCACTATCTATTCAACTAGAGTTCCTGAAGCTCCTTCTGTTACAAGGTGTCCATTGTTGACTACAGGAATCCTCACCTAACCTGTCAGAGCTATCATCGCAAAACAGTCATTCATTAGACAGATCAGATTTGACAAGAGGATAAAAGCATCAAGAAAATGATTTTGTGCAAAACAAATCCAGTGATTGCTGTGGCTCAAAATATTTTCTTCGCTGTGTCTGAATGCTTAATGACATTTTCTACTATTCTTTTCTTGAGCTATCAAGATAACTCTCAATGCAGAACAAAACAACCTTAAGGCTGGGCCTCAAAATTGCTCACTGCAGAAAATAGCTCCAAACACAACCATGCTGATAGCCACAATTTTTGTAAAATACACACACCAATAGATAAAATATTGATAAGGAGCTTGGATTACCAAAGGAATAGGAAGAACTTTTTCCTTAGTGTCTGATTATACTGGGTGATTAAATTTTATATTGAGATGTCATGGTATTGGTTTGCAATTGAGCAGAAGTATATAAAATATTTAGCTATTCTTCTTTCTATTTACTAATGTAAGAAGATAAGGAAGCCATTACTACCATTTAATTTGTTTGAAACTGTATAGCATCACACTATGCAACTGGACAGACTAACACAGATTGGGCAGTGAATTACATGAAACCATAGGATGATAGTTGTAATTACTTTGCACTGTCAATTGACATTCATACTTTTACTGAATTCATCAAAATGGAGCCATATAAATCAATGGTATACTTCTAAATGTGGATCAAGATTGTACATGCTTCTGTTGTCAATGTAAATTCCCATTGTGCCGATTGTGAACATGGGATAATTATTTAACATGTCTGAGGATGGTGTACTCCTGCTTTAAGGAGTCCACTCTGATATCTTCTAAACTGATATTCTTTTTGATCCTGCTAAGAAATAAGAACATCCCTCTTCACTCTTGTTGAGTTTTCTCTAAAATTTAAATAATGATTCCATCTATGTTCATGGCAAAGTTAACAGATCCACATACAGTCAGTGCCCACAAAAGGATATAAATCATTGATAAGGTAAGTACAATCAGTTTTTATTGGCTGTGGGTAAATATAACCAGACAAATGTGCTGTCTCTCCATTCCTCTCCATGCCCTGATTATTGTAAAAGATACATTGGTTTCTATTCAGAGATCCAAACAACCTGCCATTTCTACACTTGTTATATTTTCTGCATCTTTTTCTCTTGGAAGGTTTTTGTAGACATAAACATCAGTTGTTTGGATGGCCTACCTCATCCCTAATGCCCATCTTCATCCCTGATGACAGAATAAACATTCAACTATAAAAATACTTCTGACTGCCTCCCAGGCTCCACTCTTCTTTAAATGACTTGTTGACTCTGTCTCATATAATGAATTATTCTTATTTCTGGTTAAATTATATAAGAGATTCTATATACATCTATTTGATCCCTTCTTCTTATATGCTTTGCCTCAGCAAGTGTGCCAATATGATCTTCCAAAAATACATAACGCATAATACCAATTACAAACACTCATGTTAAATCAAGTTTTGAATCATTTAATTCACTGATAATGTTGAGAAGTGAATATCCAAATGATTATATGTATGTTTTGGTTTGAACTGATAGACCACAAGACATTTAACCAAAAATGTACTTCAGTTGACCTCGATTTATCTGTTTATTTTCATGGCGATTTGGAAGTGTATTGAGAATGAAAAGTGAGATATATTTTGCAAGAAGATGATTTTGTTTCTTCTAAAGAATGTAGTGAAGACAGAAATGAAGAGATAGAGCAAATGGTAGAGAGGATTAACCTATGGATTGCTGTACTGAAAACGCAGACCGCTTCCTAGAAATCTTCAGGCCTTATCCACTTTGGAGAGGGGGTCAGTTTAAGATTAACTTCAGAAGAAAAAATCTTGTGTTCAGTACCTAACTATGGGAGAAATTCTTACAAACTTAGACTTTAAATTATCTTTTATTTTCCCAGATCAGAGAATCAGCTTACTTGTTGAAAATTTATTGTTTCCTATCATTCTCATCAATCAGATGACAAAATTCAGGCGGGAAGAGCAGGAACCTGGCGGATAAGTCAGCATTCACTTTTCATGTCATAATTTTATGGAAACAATGTTTGAACTTCACCAGCTGGAAAGAGTGTTACTCCTTTGGCACTCCATACAATAGGAGTTCATAGTTTTTCCCTTGTCTATGGAGAACACTTCCCAGTTTTCTTCACAGTTTGAGACCCATTTAGGCTTCCAGGTGTCATTTTCCCAGATCAAATACTTCATTCAGTGACTGCCTTCAAAGTAATAGTTCAAGGAGGGTTCTATAGCAAAGAGCATGTGGTATGTCCCATAGTACATGTTTTATGGATCTTTATTCCAACTCCTGTTTACTTACTAAGTTCTCAGCGTCCTGGCTTTGTGAATGGCATCATGTAGTAGGGTTTGATAAGTATCAATAAATTTTAGGAATGAATCGGTGTCTTCTGAATACTCTCAATGTTGCTAGTTTAGTGTGTTTATAGGATTTGTTAGATTGACTTGGAGATAAATGATGGGTACCCAAGCCATCCAAAAGCCCCCAAATAATGACTGATGCAGCTCAATATATCTGCACACATGCTTGGAATTTGAATCAGTTCCCAGAAGTTCAACCCAGTTCCCGTATTGTAACTTGACCTTTTGAGAACTTAGTTTTATTGGAGGGTGTATTTGGTTTCTGTTGTCAGTGTTATTTTCTCAGAAAAGCTGATCTCTTCATACCTAGAAAACAGCAAAGGACAGATGGCTAGTTTCAAGAATGTGCCACAGCATCACAGTTATAATACTGCTGTGGATTGTGGCCACAGCTTGGCTCGTGTATGGAAATTTGTTTAAGGTCAATGTTTTTAAATAAAAGACATAGATGTAAGTTACCTAAACCTGGAATTTGAGAAAACAATTCTTGCTGTAGAGTGCTGATTCCTATTGAAAGCTCCAGTAGATGGCTGAGAAAGACAAATCTCTATTCCTACACAAGAGAAAATCCCAGGAGAAGATAGATGGATTTTAATTTAGCGGGAATAGACCTACAAATTAATTCATTTGTCAGAGTTGGGGAGGGTGACTAACTAAGGGCGATAATTCAGAGCGGCTCCCTTCCTGTCAGTCAATGCTGTCTGCTGCTGATTTAAATGTATGTGCTTACCTCTGAACTAAGTCTGCTCCCTTCCGACTGCTCTAGTCCCCACAGACTCCCAGGAAGCTGCTTCTGTCAAGTCCAAGTTTTCATTTTATCTTTGTGAATGTACTGGGAGTAGAACTGTTTCAGGCCAGTGACACATTCTGTCAGGAAAGTGACAACAGAAGTCACACTCATCCTCTCGTTATTCCATCTAGAGAGACGCTGCAACCCTGGAGTAAATACGCAGTGTTTGTAGGCCTTAATTCAACGCTTGCTCTAATACAGATCTCTGTCATTCCATCTCTCACCCACCTCCACTTCAGCTTAATTTCACTTCATTTCCTAAAAATAAGGATTTAAAAAAAAATTCCTTAAGTATCTAGTGTTCTGATTTTTACTACTATTGGATATGATATATTCTTGCAATTCTCATTCTGTTCATCAGTCAAACCCCAAGTCGCTAACACATGAGGGTCAAATTAAACCCTTAGCTGGGGTTTGCATAACAGCGAGAACATGACTCCTGCCTCAATGCTAGCTTTTAGCTTGGCACGAACTCCTGGTTTTCTTTAGGAAACCTATTTAATGGAAGAGATACAAGAGCAAAAGGGATTAGGTAAAGAATCCTAATAAACTGTGACAAGCCCCTCTCTAAAGAGTTTAAGAATGGAATGTTGAAATTATGTAATTGTACATTTCAAGTATAGATTTCATCTCTTGACTCCTTGGCATACAGAAGCCTTCTGTGCCCTGACACACACTCTCATGCCATCTGCTTGTCACCTTTGAACATCCTGGATATCTCAAATCTGAAACACTCATGTCACTGCACGTGGAAACTGACGTACATAACTGCACTCCAAACCCAGTTGCAGTGAAAGTACTGTATAAAATTACCTTCAGATTGTTTTGATGGGTGTATACAAAACATAAATGAATTTCATGCTTAGGCTTGAGTTCGTTTCACAGGATATGTATGTCAGTAAGTATACATAAAAACTTGAAAATATATTTTAAAATCTGAAATCCGAAACATTTGTGATCCCAACCCCATCAGACAAGGACAGACAATCTGTGTACCTTTATTTTGAAATGTTAGTTTATGTGTTAAATACTCTTTCGTCAAAACACATTGCACAGGGACTAATCTTTGTTGTTTCTTTAAAGATTCAGCAATTATAACTAATATTCTAGTATAATTTCTCCATCACCAGCTCTTTATTTTGACGAATCTACTCTTATAATGGAAAATTTTTATCTAACAGATTTTTTTCCAGAAAGGTTTTGTGTTTTTCTGTGTTGAAGAATGTCTGCTGCCACCACACTTTCTGTCTTGCTCCCAAAGCTCCCATGAATGCTCTCTGTCCTTAGACATGTAGAGGAAAAAGGTAGAGCTCCAAGTATACTCCTGTTGTTCCAACTTACACGTTCATGGAAATATAAATATGTTTAAAACTGTGTCACCAAAATGCTCATGGCGATTGTGATGTTAAAAAGCTCTTAGTATACGAGGCACTTATTTGAAATGATCAGTTTATCCTTAGTTTTAGAAGAGGAATTATACTTCTTATCTCAACTTTTCTCCTCCTTCATTTGTTAAAAATCTCTTTATTCAGTAACACTAGTTAATCAAAGGATATCTTAAGCATCCTTTTCTGTCTTACACATCTAGCATCATGTTCAATGATCGTTTAAGTATTTTCACCATCTCCAATTCTGCATTCAAGTCTTCATATTGTGTTTCTGTGGTTTTGCTTCAGAAGTCATCCAGAATCATGCTAATTCTTGGGTTACTGTAATGCGACTCTGATTTGCATGTTAGATGTGTATATTGACAACCATTTCTTTGGTAATTATGTTGATTTTTTTCCCCTTCCTTTTTTTTCATCTGAGAGTATCTCTTGGGATGATCCACAGCCCTATTCCATGTTGGGTTGCTTCGAATATGCCACATTTTCCTGAAGAGATGAAGAGTTTATTGATGAAATAATGAGGCAAGGCACCAGGCAGAAGGCCGAGGTGTTCTCGGTTTAGGTTGCCCCTGGAAAAGCTACCTGTCCCTGACACAATGTTAACTTGGAGACAGCTTGTTTCTCTTCCCAGAAGGTGTGTCTCAGACAGCAGGGTTCTGAGCCACGGCCTTGGTTCCTTCCTCTGTGGTCACTGCTTCCTTTTCTTCATCAGACCCTTTGCCCCTGCCCTCATTCACAGTAACTGAAATTTGAATGGAAGAGTCCTGTCTTTCTCATCCATCGGTTGTGGAAGAGTCCTGTCTTTCTCATCCATCGGTTGAGCCCCCAGAGTCATGCGAGACTCACTCAGGAGTTCCCTCTTGTGTTTTGCCATGACATACCAGCCCTGTTTCTATTTCCAAAGCACCACAGTAAAGATTTCCATAACTGGTTGCACCACAGCAGAGGAAATCTGTTCCCTGATCTCCGACAAACATGCAGGTGCTTTTCTTCTTGTGATGTTTTACTCTCCTTCAGATTTGGCAGCACTGGGAAAACATTCTTTGTAACTTCTGGTTTGGGTTAGTAATTATTTCCTTGTTTGCTTCCTTGGGTCTTGATTCTCTTTCTCATGCTTTATATTCCTCATTTGTTTCTCCTTTAGTGAATAACTGAATTGTTTCTGTAGATTTTGTGTAGATTGCAATAGTACTAAGGCTTATGCTTCGTTTCTTCCTTCTTCTCTTTTCTCATTTTCACTCCCAACTTCTTACCATCTTTTATCATCTGTGCATCCTGTCTCAGCAAGTTCTTTATTTTTATACATTCACATATTGCTTGTATCCATCTATGTCTGGGTTGACCTCTCTCATGCTCTGCCTTCCTTGTAACGGTTGGTTATCTCTCTTTCTCTTCAATTTGAGCCTCTTGGCAGCAGCTAATAATCTTCTCTACTTACTCTAGCTGGATCCACCTTTCTCTGTCAGTGCATGTAAGAGTACACATGACCATCTTCAACAGTGTTGCTGTGTTTCTTCCTAATCAGTTATTTGGTTTAGTTTATAAATTTTTGTACTGTTATATTCTCTCTGCCCTCTTTCTCTTCTTCATACATCCATATAACCACATTACCCCCATGTAGCCACAAATAATTGGTTATTAATAATAGCATTGATATTTGTGAAGTTATCTAGAATTAAACTCAGATTTTCTTGTTAAAAAAAATCATTGATCTTCACCATCCGTTTTCAATATTTAAAGACTGCCTTGACAATGATCTTATTTTTTTTCTCATTCCATATCCATACCCTGAGACCTGGGTGACAATGTCCATCTCTAGTGACAGCAGTTTCCCCTTCTACCTGTACCAGTGAGCAACACATGCTGCTGCCAGACTAGACTGAGCCGAGACTCCATTGTCTGCCCGTGATATTGTCTGTGACTCCCTCCATACACTTCAGTCACCCCTCCACGTTTTTGGCCATGGGTTCCAACTTGTACTTTAAGCCTGATGATACAGGAAGCAGCTGCTCTTGTACCACCTTCCACTCACACCCTGACACCTACGAGGGTCCAAGTCACACACAATCTGTCATGTTTGTGCTTATGCTCATAACACTGTTTTCATCTGGGAACCCAGATTTCTACCAGCTTGCTTGTGGGGCTCTCACTCATCCTTTACATATGTAAACCATCTCTTAGGAAATCTTTTGGCTTCCTGTGGCCAGATGGCTTCGTCTTTCACCCACCCCTCGGAATCAACTATATTGCTCCAAAATATCTGGCCTTTGTGCACCATCTATACACCAGCTTCCTGGTCTTTTTTAGGTTTCTTGAGTACGCCAGGCTGTTTCCTCTTCCTGGGGTTTCACGGTAGCAGTCTGGTACACCTGGAATTTTTTTTCCCCCTGATTCTTGTTATATTTGCTCCCTCCTAAATGTCAGTTCTCATGGATTCCATTTTTTTTTTTTAAAATCCAAATTGAGTAGATTTTCAGAACTTTCTCCTATGGCAAAAGTCTTTATCATACCTGGATCAAATCAACTTTATGAAAGTAAGCAAAGATCCCAAATTTGTTTTGTTAGCCAGTGTGTATAAAAATCACATATAATAGTCCCTGGCATACAGCAGGTGATAAATTATTTATAGATAAGCAAGTGAATAAATAATGAAACGTTTTGTTTACACCTTTTTTTTTTCCCGTTCTGTTCCAGCCTGCAATACACTTCCTAATGCATTGTCTTACCATTTTATATGGTTTTTTGGTCCTTCGAAGTAAAATACTTTGTATTGTTCATATTGGCATCCCCTAACCCCTAGCACCATACCAGACATCCCTGAGACTAATAAATGTTTGCTGAATTAAATTGATTCAAATTAAACTTTCAGAGCAATATTAAGTTAGTGCCAGGACATCACAGATGGTAAATGACAATCTCCTTCCTAATAGCTTTCAAGGTTGATGATGAGATAAAATCAGTCAAGCATCCATCAGAATGGGAAAAGCTCATAAATGCTAAATCTCTGTTTTAGCGCCATTGTAGTGTCGCCTCCTCTGCGATGTTAAGACCCTTTGTTCCATGGGCCGCTCTCTCTTTGTAGCATTAAAAACAGTTCTGTGGACCACTTTGGGAAAGATAAGCATGGGATAATGGCAGAAAGGAGGAAGGGCCATTAAAAATGGTGTTTTTACGTTTTTCGCCAATGTTCTTAAACCAATGAAAACGTCACCTGTGTGGATTTTTTTGCTCCCTTTCCCTACTTACTTCCCTGACTTCAACCTCTTAGCCACTAAGTAGAGAAAGTAAACTTTAAAAATGCATAGCAGCAAAGATTCTTAAAACCCTGTGCTCTCAAAGAGTATCTGAGAAAGCTGCCCTAGGCTTTTTCGAGTTTTTATTTGTGGCAGAAGCTATCCAAAGGTGAGAAGTGCCTAGGGGCATCTCCCTTTGGTCTCCGTGCCTTCTGGCGCCCTCTGGTGTCTGAAAGGGAGAACTGCTGAAGCAAACAGCAATGGGTCTCTGACGTTGCAGATGCTTTTACTACTTACTCAGGTGACATAAGAGAACAACAAAACCCAAATGTTATGCAAATTATTATGCAGAAATTTTAGTAAATAAAAAAAATTATAGTACCTCTTGGAGATGACATTTGTATTTTTGGGTTCTCTTTCAATGACTGACTTTCAGAAGCATGTCATCTCAATGTTTCTTCACTTCGTTGACTTTGTCCAGTTGTCCAGTAGAGAATACAAATCCTCCATATTCGACATTTAAACAACATCTCCTTCATCATCAAAATAATCTTCTCTTTGTCATGAAGCTCAGTCGGTGTCCATGTGGACACTGAGTACATTTTCTTAAATCCCACAACAGGAACAAATTTGATAGATGTAGGAGCTCTTTTTTATTTTTCATCCTCCAGAGAGATTGATTTTTAAAATTGTTTTACTTTAAGTTTCATGGACATTCTTCCTCTGACCACTCTAAGTCAAAACACAGCTTCCATCATAGCCATCCACAGCAAAAGAAACCAGGGTTAGGTAAGGTAGCGGAAGCACCAAGAAGCTCTTGATAAAAGAATAAAGTCTGGGTCCCTACAGTGTGCATCTCATCTTCTGGACACCCCCAGATCTTTGATCTTATCAATGTTCCAGGCACTTCAGTTTCCTTATTAAGAAGAATCACGACTACCATGTGTTCTTCATGTACACTCGTGTGTTACACTCTTAGGTTATCAGTATAACAGGGTAATAATAGATCACAAAAAATTAACAATTAAAATGAATGAAAGCCAGAGACAAATCCTTAAAGTCTAATATCTGAATACACCACATTTTCATGTCAAAATTCAATTATGATACCAACACACAAGCCAGTTCACAAGATGCCAATAATACCACTCCTAACTGTCAGTCTATATGAAAACCTTTGCTTACTTTAGGATCAATAAAAAGATCAGTGAATAAAAATAACTATGAATTGTGCTGTAAGACGTGAAAATAACATCACTCATACCAGGAAGTTTTATTACAAAGAGAACAGAAAGCAAACAAAGAAACGGGTAATATGAGTGGCATCCCCTACCGGTAACCTGGTACCCTGGAGGACCCCACCTCCTGTCTGCTCTCCGCCACCTTTGATTCCTCCTTTACATCTTAAAATGAGAACACTAACGTCCCAGAGCCTTCAGCTGAGCTGTAGTCCTCCCTCTGAACAGCTGTGTGGTTATGATGTCCCTGGCACACATTTGTGTCTTCCTCAAAACAAAACCTAATAACTTATTTAATGAGCTTTGAGAAAACCATATGCAGTGTGCCCATGCTCAGAGCAAAGTCTCCTCTCTCACATCGTGGTTTCTCAGCAACTTGTATATTTCTCCTTAGGAAGTATTTTTTTGTCTTGACCTTCCTTCTGAGGAACAAAGCTCTGGTTGCAGCATTAATATCCATGTCTACATTTGGATGAAACACTGATTTCGACACAATGTTTTTCAAGACATGGCATCTTACCACTTCCCCTATATCTGTATTGGTTTATAGTATTCTCATTTCTTTTAAGGGACTCCTTGACTAGATGCATCTTTGACCTTTGTTTCTCCCAGTTCTCTACATGTGAGGATGAGTTTTCAAATTCAGTTCTTTATCTTTTTGTACAGTTCTCACATCTTTTCCCAGTTTCCCACTTCCATGATCAACATCTAAGCTCGGACCATATCCTGAACCTAAGTTTCTTTTCACATCATTTGATCTATTTGTTACTTTGGAAAGAGTTTCTTTAAAATCACTGAGGTCATTCTTTTTCTTCCTTTTACCTGTGCTTCAACATTGACATTTCAATTCCTTAGATTATGACCTTACCTAAATACCCACTCTCCTTTTCATTCACCCTGCACAGCTTCATCATGCTGTTAAATCTGCTCTTAGAGGTTTTCTTTACTCTGGTTGACTTACTAGGAAGACTCTCTACTCTAGAAATGCTATATACTCTCTAAATCAGACAGAAGTCTACGTACTTCGTTCAGATGCTTCTCATTCAGACACTCCCATATACACTTACTTGTCCCCTAGTAACATCAATTTTGGATCTTAGTTCTGTCTATTTCCATTTTGCTAGATGCAGGATACTCAAGAGCGCAGCTGATATTTTCTTGGACATAGTCACATTGTGGGCACTAAGTAAAAGTAGTCTGAGAGCTCAAGTGGAGAAAGAAGAGCCACATACGTGAGCATGTTGTTTAAGAAGCTTCACATATGCCCAAGTGTTTCTCAGCAGATGCATGTTCTACACAAAGCTGCGTTACGCCATCTCAAGAGATGTAAGAGAATATTTTCTGATGTCAACTCACAACTTTTTTTAAAAAATCTTAGCACTTGTGTCAAATTACCGTATTTCAACATTAGATTCAAGGTTGCTAGTAGGATATGTATTTACTTTAGTGCTTCCTTAATTTATAAAGTGTGTCAAATAAATATGCCATATTTATCAATAAACCATGCAGGGCGTCTAATAAAAAGTCTCTAGTAACATAACTCACACTGATTGAATATCCTGAAAGTGTCAAGATTTTCATAAAATGAACGTATCTCCTCACTTTAAAATGTTATCTTGTGCCATTTTAAAAGTACTAAATTTTTATTTTTATTCTTATTTTTATGAAAAAGGAGTTGTGGACTCCTGGAAGAGTTTAAATAAACCAGTTTTATTCATCCTCCACTGGCAAGATATTTTATACTCCCTAAATTTTCCCCATTAGAAATAAAATGAGTGGAATTCGTACCCTGATGCATCTTCCTTCTCCAAGCTTGTATCTGAAGAGCATTAGTATTTATGCAGTCATACCGAGATCATCAGATTTCATGGTGTTTACAGTTTTTGGATATAATTCTTTTAATTATGTAAGGCTATCCTGTGTACTGTAAGGGTTAGTGGCCTGCTTTCCTGACTCTGACATAATAATGCTGTCTGTGGCAACTCAAATTTTCACTTAATGGGGCTAAATACCTCTGGTGGATTAATGCTCTTCCATTGGAGGGGGCTAAAGATGTGTCTTGCCAACCATTGGAGAGGGTTAAAGATGCGTCTTGCAAATAGTGTAAGTGTTTGCTTCACCTGGTGATGTTTTATAAATTAATCTTGTCAATATAAATTTTGTGAAGAGAAAAAAAAAAAGAACAAACTGTACTGTTTCCCTAGTCCTAACTGTACATGGTCCGTGGGAATGTCTTGTTCCCTAACCTATTAGGATAGGGTACTCTGAGTACGTGTATTGTGAGTGTTCACTGAAGGAATGCATATTGAATGTCTATTATATAGAATGTATATACTCTTCTAGGCAGTGGGAAAATTGATGTAAATAAAATCAGGTAAATTTTTCATTCATGAAATAATAGTGGGAGAAAGAAGGAAGACAATAAAAAATTCACATGCACATGCACGTACATACGTACGTACGTACGTACACACACACACACACACACACACACACACACACAAACACACACGCAGAATGCATGTGTATTACATGGAGATTAGAGCTGGCATTAAGACTAAGTTCAGTGGAAACAGGGTATCTGTGGGAAGGTTAGCATTGTAACAGGGTGTTTGTATGTCATGGTGACATCCATATGAAGAGGCTATAAGAAAATGAGCTTCACAATGCCTTCTAATATCTGGGTACAGTGATGAATGAATAATGAGGGACAATAAGGAATCTAGTGTGTCTATAATGGCTTGTCTTGGGAGCAACAGGAAGGAAGTAGGAAAACAAAGATATACATGGCTATTCTGCAAAGCCTATAGTCAGTGTAATTTTCAGGAAAGTCTTACGTAAAACAATTGACACAAAAGCCTTGTTTCTCTTAAATTACACTCAAGCCCCTAGGTCACTGATCCCAGGTCTGATGTCCCTATAGTACTAATAATTTCCCAGCAAAGCCCACTGTCCTGGATACATACATACATATATATATATATATATATATATATATATATATATATATACACACACATATATATGTATATACATACACACACACACACACACACACATATATATATATATATATATATATATATATATATATATATATAGTCTGAGTCTCGCTGAGTCTCAGAAGTCAATGCTTAGAAGCTGATTAACTGATAACAAAAATTCTTAGGAAGACATTCCTGGTTTTATAATGCTTTACCCCTAAATATTTGCATTAAATTAAGTTAAGGACACTTTAAGAATGGTCATGAATTTGAGTTAAGAAAATAATGAATCATCTGGAAAATCAAAGTCATTTTAAAAGGACAGGGAACGGGCGGTGTTGGACTTTGTGGCCCCTTCCAAGATTTGAAATTGGGTTTGGGGTGTGATGTCATAGACTAAAACATTGCAGAATCCAGGGGTGTACCAGTCTCTGTTCTTAGACTGGGCAGACAGTGGCCAGACCTCTCACTCCCAGCTCTCTACAAATCATTGTCTTATGGCAAATGACATCAACAGCTGGTAAACAGAGTGAAGACAAATGGGGTGCATTGGGTGTCTGCTTGAAGCTTCAGGTAACCAGCCCAGAGAAAGACCTCTGAAGAAGTGACCTGAAAGCCGAGATCTGAATGGCAAGGAGTTCAAGGAAGAGGGCTCCAGAAGGAAAGTGAGAGTGCAGCAGCAGTAAGTCAAGGCCCCAGGCCTCCCTTGAGGGAGGCCATGCCTGGAGGGCCTCACAGCGGGGAATGAGCATTTGCATTTCATAGCTCTATTGTGAGCAGACAAGGAGAGTCTAAAGAAGACAAGTAGGATGTTCAAATTAGTGTTTGTAAAGGTTTAAGGGTGAAGAGAGACCCTCAGGGGAAGACACAGAGAAGACAGATCAGTAAGGAGGATGTCAGAGAGAGAAAGGAGTGATGGTCAGATGAGACCTGATGATAGAAGGAAAAGTGAAGTCATTGGTGTGATTTTGGGTCAAGGCATCGGTGGAAGATGTATAAGAAGAATAGAGAATGGCCTGAAAATTTGATTTGAACAGCTGAGTGGGTTGAGGTACATTTATTGGCACGTGGAATAACACATTTAGTGAGAAGTACCAAGTAGTGTTGCTGTGGGATAATGTCCTTGTACACTGGTTTAATAAAATGCTGATTGGCCAGCAGCCAGGCAGGAAATATGGGGTGGGAGGCGCAGCAGAAGAGGAAAATGCTGGGAAGGGGAAGAGCAAAGTCAGGAATCCCCAGCCAGACACAGAGGAAGCAAGATGTCAAGGCAGAACTGAGAAAAAGTACCAAGCCACGTGGCTAAACATAGATAAGAATTATGGGTTAATTTAAGTGTAAGAGCTAGTCAGTAATGAGCCTGAGCTAATGGCAAGCAGTTATAATTAATATAAGCCTCAGTGTGCTTACTTGGGAGATGCGAGTGGGAGAGATTTATCCTGACCACTGGCCATCCGGGACACAGGAAAACTTCTGACTACATAGTGGAAATAAATACATGTAACTGAAGAGAGGCAGGGGACCTGCATAAATCTGCAAACATGTAATTGAGGGATAAAGAAGAGATATCCATGTGAACACTGAGAACAGGATCTAAGGACTCAGAAGCTGAGAAGCATATTTGATGGATTCAAGGGATTCATTGTATTAACTCTGTTAATACAATAGAGAACTAAGTGGGGAGAATACCATGAGATGAAGTAACACAGCTTGATGGGGGTCAGATGATATATTACTTCCCATGAACAAGATGTTAGGTTCTATTATCTGAGATAAAACTGCAAGTCATTGGAGAGGTTTAGCCCTAGGGGCTGTATGCAACCAATCTTAATCTCATTTTCAGAAATATAATACATGTACTGTGTAGATGATGGACAAAGATGATACTGAAGCAGGGGAAGCTACTTAAGAAGCTATTGTAGTGGTCCAGGCAAGTAAGGATAGTGGCATGAAATAGAGTGACAGATGTGAGCAAATTGGTAACTGGTAGAGCTGAGACTCCCACATCACAGACAAAATTTACTGCAAATCTGTGCTCTACTTCATTAGATCACATCATTGAGCCCAGGGATCCATCTTGATATGGCAACAACTCAAGACTCACTTCTTTATTTGTGTGCCAAGTCACCAAGAAATTTTTCTTATAAAAAAACAAAATTGACAAATTTGGTATCTGTATAAGTATTTGGTTTCAGATCTATGCTGGAAAGAACAATGAAAACAATAAATTAAAAATAGGAACAACTTAAATGCAAGTAGATATTAATGACACTTTCTGGTAGATATTGACTGTTTGCAGAAGTCTTTCACACCGACAATAAACTCTATTTGTTCATTTTTAAAAATAAATTTTGCATTGAGGACCTAAAGCAAGTAACAGATATTCACAACCAAACAACATTTCACTCATAAATAAACAACTAAGATAACCTTGCAAAAATACATTGCAACTTATTTTCTCCAGATCTAACATGGCCACTTGTAAATTAAAATTTTCATTATTAGGTCAAGACTTCACTCAGCCTTAACTCTGCTGTGAATAGCCTCCATCTCTGATGCCAACCCTGAATGTCCTCCAAAGGCTTCTGTATTAGAACTCTGGTCCTGAGGGTGATGCTCTGGAGAGGAGATAGAGTCTTTAAAACAGCTGTTCTCAACCTGTGGATCATGACTGCTTTGGCAAGCCTCTATCTCGAAAAATATTATGATTCATAACTAGCAAAATTATAGTTATGAAGTATCAATGAAAATAATTTTATGGTTGGGGGTCATCATAACATGAGGAACTGTATTAAAGGGTCATAGCACTAGGAAGTTTGAGAACTAATTTAAGCTGTGGGACCTAGTGGGAAGTCTTTGGGTCACTGGAAACACTAAGTTGTGGTGGTATTGTGTTCTCCAAAATATTGTGTACTCTAATAAATTTATCTGGGATCAGAGAACAGACAGCCACTAAATACAAAGGCTAGAAAATGGTGGCACTCACACCTTTAATCCTAGCATTCCAGAGATAGAAATCCCTCTGGATCTCTGTGAGTTCAAGGCCACATTGGAAATAGCCAAGCATGGTGACACACACTTTTAATCCCAGAAAGCCAGCCTTTAATCCGAGGGAGTGGTGGTAGAAAGCAGAAAGATATATAAGGCGTGAGGACCAGAAACTAGAAGTTTTTTGGCTGGTTAAGCATTTGGCCTGGTTAAGCATTCAGGCTTTCAGGCAGCACAGTTCAGCTGAGAGCCATTGGGATGAGGACTCAGAGGCCTCCAGTCTGAGGAGACAAGACCAGCTGAGGATCCGTCGAGGTGAGATAGCTGTGGCTTGTTCTGTCTCTCTGATCTACCAGCATGGACCCCAATAACTCGCCTCAGGTTTGATTTTATTAATAAGAACTTTTAAGATTCATGCAACACTAAGTCGTTCTCCAAAAGGACTTGTGAGATACTAGACTCTTTCTCCAATTCTTAGCTCCATGGCTCATGGTCTGAGAGGGTTTTTTCCACCCCCATCATGCATTTATGTAGTGATGTTTTGCCTAGTCACATGTCTAAAGAATCCAAATCAATACTTCATCGATCAGAACCTTCAAAACTCTAAGTCAAAGCACACCTTTTTTTCTTATTAATTTATCATTTCAGGCATTTTGTTACAGGTATGGAAAGCTGGCTAACAGAAATCCCAATCCAAAAACTGGTAAATGTCCTTCAGCCTCCAGTGAGGTGTGAAGATAATATATAAATTTCAATTTCAGAAAAAAATAAAGGTGACAGTAAGATTGCAGATGTCCTTAAGGGACAGATAGTGGAAATTCCCTTCTTGCCCCTTCTCTTGGAAAAGGGTGATATTACTTATAATGATGTCATTTGAACATGATATGTAGTCTTATTTTCTCTCTGCCACTTATCTGCATTTTCATGTTTCATTCAGGGATCTCCACATCTCCCTGGAGTCTCTTTACTATACCATCAGCTTGGTACTGTTAGCATTGTTCCCATAGGAAGTGACTTCCAAAAAGTGTGTTCTTTCTTCTGGCTGCTAGGAAAATCCCAGCATCTCTCCATGGTGCCTGGAGTGATGAATTCTAGAATATCCAAAAATCCACAGCCCTGCTTTTCTGCTTACATGAAGGACCTTGGAGGAACGAATTTCTGGGACTGTCATGCTGTGTGGAAGAAGCAGGGAGGGGTCCACAGACAGCACAGTAGAGCAGACCATACACATGGCTTTGCTCACAGATAGGTAGTCTAGCCTTTTGTTGGTGTAAAATCTCATTCTCTTTGAGGAGACTTATGATATTAATAAATACTCTCTAGGCTGACAGTATCAAAACTGACATCCCCAAAGGACAAACCCACGACTTCCTGGCATGCCTTTTTATAGGATCAAAAGATCCTTAGCTGCTGCTCCAATAATTCCCAAGATTCTCAATGGTGTGATACAAAATAAATTCTAAAAGGATGTGAGGATCATTAGTGGTTGGGGAAATGAGTTTCAAATTATAGACAGACCTGCAGTCCTTTTCCACCCTCCCTGGATGAAAGGAATTAGAGAATATGCTGTTATGAATGCTCTTGGACACAGGGGGCGCTCCTGCCCTCAGGGCTGGAAGAGATGAGTTTACCTTCATGAAGTGTGAGCCCCACCCTATCAGCCAACTCTCCTGCAGTAAGCACCATGAATCATTCCTCCAAGACACAGGGTGCTTTCTCACTATGTATTCTAATCTGTCATGAGACAGGTCAGACTTTGAATTCTGCCTCTGTTCTTTCCAGCTAGCAGAATTCAGGCAGGAATGCTGACGGTTGAGTAGCTTTGTAATAAGAACACCTAACCCCCTAGGTTGTTAGGAGACAAGAATCAGGAACCACTTACCACATTTCCAGTACTCATCAGGGTACGCAGAGGTTTGTCAATAAGTAGCAGCCGTTATTAATCACATATGACCGATCACTCATAGAGGAAGAGTGGAGCACACATCAATAATTACAAAAACAACAGAACCCACGAAGTGTCTCATGGAGGCATGCTACAGACAAAGAGTAAGAAATCAAATCTTCCGTATGCAGAGGGTCTAGTTTGGTCGCATGCAGGTTCCATAGCTGTCAGTCTAAAGTTTGTGAGTCCTTTTGAGCTTGATTTGGTTGTCTCTGTAGATTTCCCTATCATGATCTTGACCACCCCCCCCCCTTGCTAATATAATCCCTCTTCCCACTCTTTGACTAGACTCTCAGAGTTTGTTCTGGTGTTTGGTTGTGGATCTCTGCATCTGCTTCCATCAGTTACTGAATGAGGGCTCTATGATGACAGGGTATTCACCAATCTGATTTCCAGGGTAGGCTAGTTCAGGCTCCCTCACTGCTGTTGGTAGTAGTCTAATCTGGGGTTGTCTTTGTGGATTCCTGGGAATTTCCCTAACACCAGGTTTCTCCCTTACTCCATAATGTCTCCCTCTATCAAGATATCTCTTTCATTGCTCTCCCACTCTGTCCCTCCCCCAGCTCAACCATTCTGTTCCCTCAGGGGATCCTGGCGGTGTGATCAGGATGTATCCCTGGTGCATGAGCTGGCTTTCTGGATCCCATTACCTATGGGTGGACACCTTGTTCACTCCTGATAAAGTGGGGAGGGGCTTGGTCCTGCCTCAACTGAATGTACCCCCCCATGGGAGAATTTACCCTGTTGGAGGAGAGGATGAAGGGTAGGAGTGGGGAAGGTGTGGGGGGAGAGAGTGGGAGGAGGGATAAGAGGGGGGAATCTGTGGTTGGTTCATAAAATGAATCAAAAAGAAAAAGAAAAAAGGAAGAAATCAAGTCTTTTAACATTCCCGAGGACCAGGATGCAGGAGACCAATGCATCTGAGTGAGATCCGTTTGCATCTACAGGATCCCCATAGGGACTCCTTTGAAAAGAAGAGGCCATTTGAGTCCTTTGACTGAAGGAAATGTCCCAGCTGCAGCTTCAGAGCCTGGGCAGAGTTACAGGAAGCCACTGTCACTGCCATCCTGGGGGAGCAACGTGCAGTTAGATCTCTCTTGCTGTTATTTGGCCCCAGGCTAAGTAAAGCAGGACAAATGCCTGCCCACCTACAAGAAACTGAGTAAAAGACATGGGCATTCTGCTCAAAGGGCACATCTGCTCCTCTACCAGCTCTGGTCTCATCTGTGATTTGTGAGGACTTCACATGAGCTCCTCTCCAGAGTGACTCAAACATCAAGAGGAAGAGACAAGTACAGGAATGGGTCGAAGATGTTATACAGGATCCTAGGAGGGTGGGTGGCATGTATAGCTCTGGAATGCTATTATTTCTTGACAAATTCTCTACTTTGGTAGTTCCAAAGCAAAGTTTGTAGTTGAAACATTAGTGTTATTTCAAAGGAAAGAAGGTAATTAGTGCCTATCTTAAAATATTTATATATTATAGAATTGAGAAAAAAGAGTCTCAAGGCAATTTATATCTGGCACTCTCCAATATGGTAGCTAGTAGCAACATGTAGCTCTTGAGCATACATGAAAGCCAGTTAGAATCTAGACTGAGTTTTTATAAGCAGAAGAGATGAATTTTGGACAATTAGCACAAATACAAGAACATATTAAATTTTGACATTATTACAGATTGTAAAGGGTAACAGGTTTTAGAAATGTAATTAAAAATATAATACATCTGACATTGCTTTCTCATTTCTTACACGATGGAGATTAGAAAATTTTAAATTACATGTGCAAATCACTTTCATGCACAGTTCTTCGGATTTTCTACATAGACAATCATATCATCTGCAAACAGAAGTGGTGTTATTTTCACCTTTCCGAGCTTCATATCTTCTGTTTATTTTGTTTCAGTATCGTTTATTCATGATTTGTCACGGTGTTAAGAACTTCCAGCCATTTGTGGAACAGTTGTGATGGCAAGGAGCATCTTTTTCTTGCTCTCAAACTTAGAAAAAAAAGCATCTAGATTTTCATCATCCAGTAACAACGACAGCTATAAATTTTCCGTGTTTCTTATCAACAGAATACGATTATTCATATTTTCCCCCAACCTGCCTGATTTGGTTGTAAATGAAGGCTGTATTTTGTCAAATGGTTTTTCTGTTTCAACTTGATTGTACACTCACGGATTTGTCCACAGGTGGTGTGGATTACATTGATTTTCCCAGGTACTGAACTCATATTGTATATTTAGAATAAAACCCACTTAGTCATGTTGTATAACTATTTTTTAAAATATTGAATTCAATTTGTGAGCAGTGTGTGGAGACTTTATTTTGAAGCGACAACAACAAAGTCTTTGAGTCACATTGTTCTATGGTTTGCAAAATGTATATTGTCTGTGTCTGATTTGTATACATGGTTAATATTGACCTCATAATTTTATTTCTCTTTATATGAAAATATGACCTTTAGAGTTCCTCTCATCTAATCTGTTTATCACTTTTTATAAGATAAACTACTTTGTTTATCACTTTTTATAAGAAAAAACATTTTAATACTATGTATTCTAAGGTGATTATAATACAAGATTCTAGTAGTAGTTGACATATTATTACCACACTTGCTGCTTACCTTTGTATACTAAAATTGAATTTATTCGCTCCCTTGACCCAACTAATTTGAAGGTGAAAATGTAGAGGCTGGAGGTACTTGCTTTATGTTCCCCGGGATGTCAGTTTTTAACACTGGGAAGGTGTCATGGCCGCCCTTCCCCACCACTCCTCACCCACAATGATAGCAGCTAGGTTAGAAAGCAGCTATTTTTGTGCAAGAGCAGCTTATAGTCTTTCCTTTATTGTGAGAAATCAAACAGCACTGCAGGACAGGAAGCAAAAGCGGCCTCTCCAAGTCATATGCTCCTAATGAGCCCTTGGCTTGTGAAGGAAGATCATCAAATGCCCTGGAGGCAAAGTGTTTATATTTACCATCCTACAACCCAGGCTCTGGAATGGAAGATTGTTGTGCTACCAACAACCCAGCAAAATGCTAAGTACTCAGCAGCGGGTGGGTTTTATGACAACCTAGACCTTAACTTTTGATCTGTTGGCGGTTTTCCAATGATGATGGGCAACTGTATAAAGATCTATAAAGTTCAGACTTTCCTGAGTTTAATGCCTTCACTATTGACGGTGCCTGTACACTTATGTGTACGTGGGTATGTGTATATAATAATGCCTGCAATGAAACACTCTATAGATATTGAACCATAAAATTATATGAATATTGTTTTATAAATCATTTCCAGAGATTTTAAGCAGTTATATATTTATATAGTGAGTTCTCCATAACTTGGATAGGTATCAAATCTAGGAACCTTTTATATAAATGATTGCTCAGAATTCTGATTGACTATGTGGTGGAGGTTTAAATGTCACATCAAGGCCAAATGTGTTAATACGTTTGAGTTGCTGAGGCAAGAGTACTGCTGTCTTGGACAAGAGTACTTGTCAGGACAAGCTTAGGCTACACAGTAAATTTGGGTACATTTCCTCTAGGAGGAAAAAGAAAGCATGGGTCTGAGGACATCACTCAGTCTACACGGGGCCTGATTGGTATGGGGTCTCTCACTGAATGGTATCCTCAGTCCAGCATCATGTGTACTAGGGATGATGTCTTTATTACGTCTTGACACCTGATTGATAACTAGAATCAATAGAAATTAAGTCAGCAAAAATCATCACCATTTGTTGTTATGTCAACAAATTAAGAGTAGGTTTCCACTATTTTCTAATATTATTTGCCATAAAAATCAAATTTAGTTTTCTTAAACATTACACGTAAGACATTTATTATATATTATGATTTTCATAATTTTGTCAACTCTATTTTCTCTGAGTTTTGACCTCTTAAATCAAACCCATAGATTTACTGATTTTACTCAATTTTCCATTATTTCTCCTTTTGTTTGACTTTAGAGAAATTCTCAGTTTTGCCTTTTAGCCTCTCTATTAAGTTTTATTTCAAGCACCATAATTTAATAACCAAGAGGTCTATCTTATTCTTTTGCTTTTTAATAAAAGCCTGTTATTAGCTCATGGATACTTTATCTAATCTTATCTCTCTGGAGATATTAATAATATCACAGTTTGAACTTTTACCTGTTTTATATATTGCTTTTATATTATGTTTTTTTTCTTGTTTGTTTCTTTATCTTCAGTGTAGACTTCCCACAGAATATGTTGTTGATCCTCACTGCTATTGGCTCTAAGCAGACGGAACTGTGGAACTGAGGCTCCATGGGTCTCGATGGGCTAACTCTTTGGAGATTTTCCCCACAGGGAACATCTGATGGTATTTGCAGATTCTTTTAAAATTATTGTTCCATTACATTGAGAATGCTGCTGGGTACTATTAGGCAGAGGGGCCGAATATCCTGCAACGCATGTGAAGTTCCCCATAACAAGGAACTATAGAGAGCCAAAAGGTCACTGGTGCCACTTTGACCATTCCTGAAGTACACTGGTCAGGAAGCAAAGTCTACCCCCAATTATCTTCCATATTTCTGTCTGTAGAACTTTCCCCCACTTCGTGTCAATCAATTTTAGTAAAGGACAAACCCCCAACTCCCCATGTACTTTAGATAAGTGAAATGATGCTTTAGCTGTGTCTATTACATAGAGTGTTCTATAACAACACTCAAAAGTCATATTCATTTTCAGCCTAAAGTGCATAAACTGTAATTTATTATAAATATTGTTCAGTGTTGACTCTTGTTCCCAGCACTCTAAAATAAAAACACATTGTATGAATCTGTACACATCTGGTATCCTAGATTTCCTAAAAGCACTCAAACCTTTATTAAATCTGATTTGTTTTGAAAAACAAAACACTGTGAGTGCTTTTCAGCTGGGTTCCAACAGGAATGGTCACTAGCCTTGTCAGTCTTATTGTGGTAAACGCAGTGACAGGGGGCCCTGCATGGATGAGAGGATTTCTTCCAGAGCACTTTGCAAACAAAGGCACACTTGAAATGCATAAACGAGGCTATCATTGCATAAATCCCTGGGTATGTGGGAGAAAAAATTATTCGGTTAGTATCAGGGGAGCATCTGTGGTATTCTGCATAAGAAAGGTTCCCACAAGCTTGTACATGTGAACATTTGGTTTCAGTTTGTGGAACTGTTTGGGCAGGAACAGGAGGTGTGGCCTTGTTGGAGGAGGCTTGTTATGGGGCATGGTTTTGGGGTTTCAGAAGACTCATGCCATTCTCCGTGTGCTCTCTTCATGTTGCTCTCAGCTGCTGCTTCAGTCTCCTGTCGCCATGCCTTTTCTCTACCATCATAGGTCCTAACCCTCTGGCCCTGTAAGCCCAATTTAAACTCTTTCTTCCATAAGTTGTCTTGTTCATGGTACCTTATCACAGCAATGTAAAAATAACTGATCAAGTATTTGTAATGGGAGAAGAAATATGTGACTTGATACTGTGTGATGTGATCTAATTTTAAAATGGTTTGTGGCAGTAACTATCAAAATCAAATGTACACATACCTTTCACCTAATGGGCTCACTATGTATAGATTTGTAATGCGAGACTCTCTCCACATTTCCATTATACAAATCTATTTGTATAAAGTTTCATCATTGTCTGCAAAAATGGAAACAGTGTTGATATGTGATGATAAACAATTGGCTAGACAAAGCATAAGAATCACGGTATTTGAATGCAGTAGTACACAGTGTGTAATTTAGAAGAGTGAAGTAGATTGATACGCACTGACAAGGTTGCACATACCATGCTTATCGTGAGTTCCAGGACAACACAGTTTTTGGCATTTTAACTGAAAAGGAAAATTATTTAACTGAAAAAGAAAATTATTCCTGCAGTTATCTCTGAAAATTAGGAATAGAAGTCAGAAGGAGATAAATGTTCCACCTTCCAATTTTACCTGTTAGCTCTTATTTTCCATGTTTGCACTAAAGATTAATTTTTATAATTAACAACAGAAATCATATTTCAAAAAGAGCCGTGGAGGTGGTGTGGAAAAGATAGTGTATTTCTGGAACTGGAAGTAAAATATTGAGTAAGACACTTTCAATGGGCAGAACGCACACAAAGGAACGAAGGCATCAGAGGTGATGGTGTGTCATTAAAAGCAATGACTATAAGCTCTATGGCATTTTGAAAATAAAATGAGCTCAGTAATCAAAGTCAGTTCTGACATTTCTTATCACAAACTTCAAGGAGTGTATAAAGTTGAGGAAAAAAGCATTTGTACAAAACATACTTGGATATCTACATGTCCTTTCAAGTCCTGCACTTGGTTTGACTCTCCAGATGTCTAATTCTCTCCATTCATAAGCCTTAGGCAGTAGCTGGGGCTTGGAGGACAGACATTTATTTGCATTTATTATTTTATGACATCATCAGTTACAAACAAGGAATCTGCTTTAATGAATTTGCTTCAGCTTTAATGAATTATGCCTAGTTCATTGTCTCTTGGCATAAGGGGTGACTTTTCAATCTCTTAGAAATAGTTGTGTGTACCCAAAGCACCCCCTTAAAAGTGGTCCATAGCTTCACCATTCCATCATAAGGATGTCAAAGAACGTTGGAGAGTCAACGGTGGAAAGAGAAAGTATTCTGGCTTCTAGAAAAGCAAGTGTGGCATGCATAAGCCCAGTTGAGGCCCAACCAGGCCACACTGTCGTGAGTTCCTCACAGAGTTCTGCTGAGTATGAAGTTAAATAGAACAGTGATTGAGTTGCTTGTTTGCTTGCCTTCTAATAAAAATTAACTGGAAAACCTTATGGGCTATATAAAGTATTTTATGAAAGGTAGCCACGGGTGTGGGCAGTAAGATCATATAGATACCATCTTGAGAGGAAAAAAATAAATGAGGTGTGCTTTGTGGCTAACTCTGGAAGCTTTAAGAGGCTTTAGAATATAGTTATCCAAATTTTCTTGTTTTCTGGGGTCTCTTCAAACTGACAAGCCCACTAAAGATTCCCTACCAATGTCTTTTGCTTTACATTTCTTTTTATGGTGCATATGTTTCTACTCAGTATTTGTAAGTAATCTTGGGAAACCATTAAGTTATTCAGCTGGGACCTAAATATGTACCAGGCTCAGCCTAATGAGGAATTCCACCTGATGTTGCTGATCCGGTCTCCCTTCTGTATTCGCTGATCTTTTCCTTTGAAGAGTGTGTACTTGGCACTGGCAGTTGGTGTGGGGCATGGACAGGGATGATGATGGCAGGAAGGGCCGATAGGCTGGATGGGCAAGTTCTTAGTAATGGGATAATCAAAATAAGGACTAATTGTCCTGGTTTTATGTGGTGATATTGTGTCCCCCAATATACTGTGAACCTTTATAAACTTATCTGTGGTCAGAGAACAGAACAGTCGCTAGACAGACATAGAGGCCAGATAATGGTGGCACACACACCTTTAATCCTACTATTCTGGAGGCAGAGATCCATCCAGATCTCTGAGAGTTCAAAGCCACACTGGAAACAGCCAGGCATGACGACACATGCCTTTAATCTCAGGAAGTGATGACAGGAAACTGAAAGGTATACAAGGCATGAGGACCAGGAACTAGAGTCCGTTAAGCTTTTAAGCTTTTAGCAGCAGTTCACCTGAGATCCATTCTGATGAGGACACAGAGGCTTCTAGTTTGAGGAAATGCGATCAGCTGAGAACTTGGCAAGGTGAGGTTGGATGTGGCTTGTTCTGTTTCCCTGATCATTCAGTGTTCACCCCAATACCTGGCTCCAGGTTTGTTTTTATTAATAAGACCTGTTAAGATTCGTGTTACAGTTTTATTACACAGAAGTTAGAGATTATCTGAGAAAATTTTGTGTCTGATTATATCTTGGAAAGCTATGCAAATCTCACCACATGTACTCATGAAAATAGGCTGCTGCCCATGTAACACATCAAACGGAATTACACATGGCCACACAAATACACAAACACCTATTTTCTGCCCATAGAACAAGTCATCTTTAAAAGAGAAAATTACAGTGAAATCTTGAAAATTCAGAGATAAAACTACATCACAACTACATCACATCACATCAAAACTTCATCACAACTATTATAACTCTGTTAACTGTCCTGAGCTCCCTTGCAGTATTTTTTTTCCACACATACATGTGCCACATGCATGCAGTGCCTGCAGAGACCAGAAGAGGGCGTCATTTCTGAGCCCATGGAACTGGAGTTATAGATTGTGAGCCACCACGTGGGGGTTGGGAACTGAACTCAGATACTCTGGAAGAACAGCCAACATTCTCAGCCACTGACACATCTCTCCAGCCCCCTGAAAATAGTATTCTTTTCTGCTACTTTTCTGTTCTTGGTACATGGCGTGTTACAATTCTAAATGGTATAAACTGAACTTTTGAAAATTCTATAAAATTCAAGTTGCCAGACTTTGCAATTTATTTTTATAATATAGAACACCAAAATCCATATGAATTTCCATCAGGCCATACTTACCTAAAAGTTATTCATTGTTTATATGAAACCCAAAAATGTTTCTGAGCATCTTGTGTCTTACCTTATGATTCCATGTAAAGTAACAATCATGGGTTACCAAATGTGTCAGATGTCTTCATAATGTTAGACTGCCTTGAGATGATGTTTGATATGTATGCATTATTTCTTTGCTGAAAATTCATATGATAGTTTTCATCCTGGTAAGTATTATTGTATTTTATGCAATTTTTCTAAAAGGAATATGAGGAATTGAACTATTAGGCTCAAGGGCAATAAAAAGTTTTCCAATCTGTGATATTAATTGCAAAATTATACCACCTTCATCTTTTTCTTTCCAACACTATAATTACTTTCAGAATCATAGCCAACATAGAAGGTGAGTAATAGCAAACTTCTTTTACACTAAATAGAATATATCTTAATTTAATAATTTTATGCTAAAATGCAATTTCATTATTTACATTGTTAAAATAGTAAATTTCTGTGCAACCAACCAGACATGTTGCTTCTTCTTAGATTTTTTTGTTTGACACTTTTGTACATTTATATAATGAGTTTAAATTATTTTCACGTCCCACTCACCTCTCCTACGTCCCTCCACCCCCATTGGAATCCTTCTTCTCAAGAATATCCCTCTTACTTCCATGTCTTCTATTAGTATGTGGCCCACTGAACTGAATTAGAATGCCTTGCATTAGCATGGGTGGGAGATTGCTCCTGGAGCAAGGGCAACTTATCAATGGCCATATTATTGGGGAAAAAAAGGACACCCTCTTTCCTAACAACAGTCAATTTCCCACAGTCCCACATGGACAAGGCTTCATGGACGACTTTTTTATTTATGATGAAATGTTGGCATGCCCACTGGTATAGGTATTGTGTATATAGCCACCGCCGCACTGAGTTCATGAGTTCAACCACTTAATGTTCTTAAGACATCTTTTCGCTGGCTATCTCTCCATCCTCTGACAGTTTTGCCACCTCCTCTTCTGTGATTATTATTTTTTTTTAGTGAGCCTTGTAGAGGGTAACACAGACATCCTACTTAGGGTCAAACATTCTACTATCAGTTATTCTCAGCACTTTAGGCGGTTACCGGCTTGTACTTCCTGCAGGAAGACATTCCTCTGAGGAAGGGTGGCCACAGCACCAGTCTCCAGCGGAAAACTGGACCTGGGTGTCTGTCCTTAACACGCTCTGTATCTCCATACTTAGCACTGTCATTTGATAGTTCACAACCTCATCACACTTCACCCGACCATTTCCTCAGCCCATCCTTGCTTTTTCTCAATCTCTACGGCATAGTCAAAGTTATAATTGCAATATAAATCTGTTCATCTACTCTTTGAATTATGCATTGGCTGAACTTTCAATAGCATCACCCTTAAGTGCCTTTGAGGCAATGCTTTTGGTATCTGGGCCATCTGGTTTCCCAGCACACCTCCTACTCCTCACTGGACAGGTTTCTGTCTTAAGAACTAGCACACGGTGCTTTAAGTATACTTGGTACGTCATAGATGCAGGTACTTGGCAAATTCTCTTCCCTTTGCCTGCAGAGTTCTATCCTGAGTCCCTGCTCAGAGCTCGACAGTATGGTTAGCATCCTATGGTCCCTCACTCACTTTCCCTGAATGGAACTGACCACATCTGTGCACCTCTGACTTATAATCTATAACTGCAAGCTCCCTGGGGGCAGGGACTGAATACTAGTGACTTGGTTTCACAGCTAATAAGATGCTGGTGGCAGTCGATGAACAACTTGCAGCACCAACATCTGAGACAATTTAGAGAGTGTGCAAACTTATGAGGCACCCTGCTGAGCTCCTTTATCTGTTGTGGTGGTTTGGATGATAAATGCCCCCCCTAGTTTTGGTCAGTTGAACACTTGGTCCCAGTTGGCAGTGCTGTTTGGGAGGGTGAGGATGTATATAGCCTTGCGAGAGGAAGTGTGTCACTGAGGGTAGACTTTGAATATTTAAAGATTCGAGCCACCTCCAGTTTGCCTTGTGCTTGCAATTCAAGGTATGAGCTCACAGCTTTCTGCTTCTGCTACCATGACTTCACTTAGCCATCATGGACCCAGACCCTCTGGAACTGGAAATCCTAAGAAACTCTTTCTTCTATAATGTGGTTTTGGGATTTTATCATAGCACTGGAAACATCTGTATTAACTCTTTTCCTCTTTACACAAATTTAGTGAGTCAGGTAATATCTCCATTCCATTTCCAGACGAGGTAATTAAACTTAAATTTTCATCATGTGAGTGGATCGTGGACAGAAAGGATTCTGGCCTCTGCCATGAAAAGGCTTTTAGGGAAGCTTAGCAAGAGATGTACAGGTGACACCATAGTTGATGGCCTGAGAAAGTATAGTCTGCTGCTGTGAAGCATAAAAAACCCTGACTCAAAAGTTTGAATTACACAGCTTTTGGTGTCTACACAAGATCTGCATGAAGGAACAAATGAGAGCTAGTAACCATAACCAAAAGCCAGTTTTTAAGGCAAATACAAATTGCATAGATTTGTTTTATGAAGTATGAAGTTCTGATATATGGATTATAATAGATGGCTATATTGTGTGAATTAGCATATTCACAACTCCATTTCTTAACACATGGCATCACTTTGGCTATAGGCACTGCTCACAATCCCTACAGAACAAAGTGCTGCATTAACTTACCGTGTTCATAGGCAGTCACAAAAAGTCTTTAGAGATAGGTTTAAAGAATATGAAGGAACTGGCCATGGTAGTGCATGCTCATAGCTTATAACTCAAGCATTTAGGAGGCTGAGGTAGGAAGATCTCAAGTTCAAGATCAGCCTGGATAACATAGCAAAATTTTGTTTCAAAGTAAAGTGTATGGAAATCATCAATCAGATTAATACTAAGTAGAAGTGGAGGGCATTCCAATGATACGGAATGAAGGCTGAAAATGTATATTTAAGAAAATTTAGCCGGGCGTGGTGGCGCACGCCTTTAATCCCAGCACTCGGGAGGCAGAGGCAGGCGGATCTTTGTGAGTTCGAGGCCAGCCTGGGCTACCAAGTGAGCTCCAGAAAAGGCGCAAAGCTACACAGAGAAACCCTGTCTCGAAAAAACCAAAAAAAAAAAAAAAAAAAAAAAAAAAAGAAAATTTAACCAAACTTTTAAATGAAGTGAAGCTATTAAGGAGAGAATTAAAATGCTAAATTCTCAACAAAAGGAATTATAAAATGTTAGAGCTGTATATAGACTTTAGGATCATATGGATGATTGTTTACTTAAAAGAACTACTTAGAGAAATAGTTTAGAGGTGACATTAAAGGTATTTTGTAAAAATATTTTACAAAACATAGTGAACTAAACTGGCCATTTTTTTTTTTTTTGGTTTTTGGTTTTTCGAGACAGGGTTTCTCTGTGTAGCTTTGCGCCTTTCCTGGGACTCACTTGGTAGTCCAGGCTGGCCTCGAACTCACAGAGATCCACCTGGCTCTGCCTCCCGAGTGCTGGGATTAAAGGCGTGCGCCACCACCGCCTGGCTAAACTGGCCATTTTAAGTGAACAACCCAGAGTTTTGCCTGTCGTCTTGAGGATTTTAACATGTCAGGTTCTCCCATAATTGTGTATGAAAGGAATAAAATATCTCCTGGTTTTAGAGCTCAGAGGACAAAGTCTGAAACACCACAAGGTTTAAATGTTCATACTGATGCTTACCAGGGATGCAAATTTGGATACATGCTGCATCTTTTCAGAGCCTTATCTGGCTCCCCTGTCTATAAATCAACTATGTAAAGTTGTAAGGATTAAGTCACATACTATGTGGAACAGCCTTGGTTTCTGACACTGTGACTGTCCCATTGGTCAGAAGCACCTCTTTGTTGTTGCTTGTTTAAATAAAAAGCAACAGGCTTGAAAGAGTTTCTAAGAATATGTGTCAGAAAACATTGATCTTATTAATTGCTGTCTGTGGGGAGTGTGGGATTCCTGTTTTTAAAAGCCTACACTATCACAGCAAAGAATTTTGACTTCATTCTATTAAAAAACAGAATTCATATTTGAGACATGGTATGGATTGAGTGGGAAAGATCAGAGTACAGACCACAGAAGGCAAAAGGACTCAGAGCTGGGGTGATAGAAGTGATTGGAGGCTCAACATGAGACATATGGTAAAGCTGCCAAAAGCAGAATGTGCCAACTGGTCATCCACGGGTCATCTCACCCCTATGCATCGTAAACCATAATGGATTCATGAATTCACCACTGGCATTAAAAAATACTGCCATGTTAGCATTTCAGATAAGATTTAGTTGTTACTAAGAATAGGTCCAATATTGATTTTGCTCTTTTCCTGTCAAGAGTTCACATGTAATAGTTCAGGAATTCAAAAGAAAAGTATACATTTAGGTACCCTTTGTTTTACCAACATATTCTTCCTGCTTTGAAAAGGAATTCAGCTCTAGATGACCACCTTTGGTTTTACTTCAGCATCAACTCATCTGAGCTCCTTTTGCAGCTGCCTTCCCTGGGTATCTCAGGACCAGATGACACGTTGTCGGTGCTTTTGAAAGTGCCTCAAGGAAACGCTGGAAGTCTCTATATCATCATCTTCAGCAGGTTTCTAAGTAGAGGCTGTGATCCTCTTACACCAATCAGCCATGTATTGGGATCAATAACCAACAGTCTCCACGTGTCAAAGGAGACACATCCTGTGGCAAGACACTCGGCTCAGCTTTGCTAGAAATGGGCACGGCATGAACTTCTTTCTGAGTCCTATGTGATACTCTTGTTTTCTGCGGTTTAATACCTCTGCTGGTTGGACCCTGGTGCTTGATATTCTCAGAGCAGTGGAATCTTCCTGGGCTGCAGCTGTCCCAGTGTTTTCCTTTAAATTCCCATTTGGAAATGGGTATTTCAGCAGCTTCTCTCCAAGCCTCTGCCCCTTATTTTCTCTTTCCTTTCCACCCCTCCCCCGGCCCTTGCCCTCCCTCTGTAATCTGGGGAATGAACCCAGGTTCTTGATTTTGCCAGAGAAGTCCTCTACACCTGAGCTGAATTCCCAGTCAAATTTTATTTTTATTTTGAAGAAAGTTCTCAAGAGGTTGCCAAAGCTGGCATTGAAATTAAAATCCTCCCAACTCAGGCTCCAGGGTAACTGGAATTGCATCTTCATATATTTTTTAAAAGAAATCAATTATCTAAAGCCCATCATAACTCAAATCTCATAATGAGTTCTTCACAGATTGAGGCTGTCTTTTGGGGAAGAAATTATGAGGTAAATTTGGTAAACAATTTAGAAAACTCAACCTCTGGAGTACATGTCTACTAGGATGTGTGACTTGGCTAACTGCAAAGCTCATACTCTGACTTCTGAACCAGGGACTAGTAAATAAGCTTGTTAGGTGTCCAATCAAGGTTCATATTACCTTTCCTCTTGAGGATAGTCTGCAGTTTCAGTTGGAAAGGCTAGAATATCCGTCTGATCTCTCACTCCCTTAGAGAATACAGGGTTGTCCAGGTCAGACACTCTACTATAAACTGCCATGGTTCTAGCCAATGGACATCAATGACAATTAGGCATCTATGTGAGAGTCCTCTTCCTTCATCCCTCCCTCCCTCCCTCCCTCCCTCCCTCCCTCCCTCCCTCCCTCCCTCCCTCCCTCCCTCCCTCCCTTCTTCTTCAAATACAGTTGCAAAGGAAGATATATTTCCTAGCTTTTGCTAACTACTAAATAGACGGACTTTAGACAGATATTTGGGCTTAGTTTTTTAAACACAAACATTTTCTCTGTAATAACTACCTCACAGTCTGATGTCTATTTTTTTAAACCCAGCTTAATTGAGAGTATTTTAACATGTTTGTGTATGACAAAAATACCTAGCATTCACTGAGCAAATCAGCAGAAGGTAGCAATCTCACTTGCCTTTCCTTTTGTATTTACAGGGAATACATTCCAAGAATTACAGCAATATATTTATGTCTCATTGTCCCATATTCTGAAAGCTGCAATTATCTTCACTCTACAGGTGCTTTGACTGTATCAGAATCTACCCCCTACAAATGCAGTTTTCATCAATCTATTCCCATTTTCTTTCTTTTGAAAATTCTATGCAGAATGTGTGCATTTTATGTTGCCTATTTTGTATCCTTTCCACATTTCTATTCACATCTTTCTATTGCCCCAGAAGTGTGATCTTCTGGGATTGCACTAACATCATCCTCGGGCTATTGGACCATGCTACCGTTTCATCCAGTATCTTCTTCAGACTTCATTTAGAGTCAGAGTTAGACACTCGTGGATGTAAATTTTACTTTTTAAAATAAATCTGGAATGTTTAGGGAAATTCTTTACTTAACCATGTATATGAAATAAAAAGCTAAAAGTTTACTGTGGTTCATCAACAATGCTTCCTACAGCAATTACTGACGGTAGAATCCTCTCTACATATTACATTACAGTCTATGTAATAACCTGCAAATTAGAATGTCAGAGCAGAGGGATATAAATAAAACAGATTCCAAAAAGAAAATGTTAACATAAAATGTACATTAAAGTATATACTTTCAACTACATTTGGAATCAAAATTTGTTAAACAGTCTGAAAGTTTATTTTTAAAAAATCTTCATCTTCATATGTCTTGGCAAAAATCAATATTTATTTATGCACTTGAAGTAAAAACAGTGTTCTTTCTCTCCTCAGGAGCCTGCAGTAGTAAAATATTTTATATCTTCTTTATATTTTATATCTTTAGAATTTCATTGAAGATACACAAGGAATAGGACAGAGACAGAGCTTTCTTTGTAAAGGGATTTTAATTCTTAATTAATCATTTCTACAAATCTTTTGCAGAGGATTTTTGGAGGATTAATGAGAAAATGTTTCAAAGTATTTTATCATTAATTCTCAAAATCTTGGAGAACAGGCAATAGATAAAATGAGGATTATATAGCTATTGTTCACAATAAGAAAACTAACATATTGCATAATCCCTTAACAAATTTTATCAGATAAAATATAGAAACCACCAAAAGTTAGATTAAAATTCACTAACCATTGCCCATCATGCTGGCTTTTACAAAATATTAGAATTCACATGTTGAAATATTAGCCCATTAGGATGCTTCTAGAAGGTGATGTCTCTTGGAGGCACTGTGTCCTGAGAACAGAGTATTCATAGAGGATATTTGGGTTCTTATCCAAAGGAGCCCAGAGAGTTCTCTTGTTTTCTACCATGTGAGCACAAAGGAAGAAATGCATTCTATAAACCAGGAAGTAGATTGGCTATAGTTGGGCTTTGACGGTATGTGTATTTGTATGGGGAGTGTGGGTGGGATCAGGGTCTTGTATATAGTTTGGTCTCAAGTATATGATCCTCCTGTATCAGCCTCAAGAGTGCTGGAATTGCAGGTATGTTCTATTCCACTTCATTTAGATTGGACCTTAAAATTCACCTCAAGGCCCTATGTGAAAAATCTGCTTCTCAGGACTGGCACTAATGGTAGCAGGGTGTAGAGAGGTGAGGCCTAGCAAGAGATCATTAGAACATCAGTGTCAGGTCCTTGAAGGGGATTGTAGGACCCTGGTCATTCTTTCCCTCTATTTACTTCCTTAGTCTACAAAGTAACTACAAAGTGAGCTACAAAGCAAAACTTAAGGTGTTTTGCTTTGTAGTTCACTCCTGTCTTGCCATAGACTCAAAACAACCAGGCAACCAATTGTAAACTGGGCTCTCAAAACTGAGACCCTAAATGAAGCTTCTGTCCTTTTAAATAATGGCATTAAATTACATGGTTTATGTTGCTTTCTTAGAACAGCTCTAAGTGAGACAACGACTAAAAGGTTCAAAAGGGAGGAAAAAGGAGTTGAATGGGAACCTGAACTCTGGTACCAGTAGCAGGATTAGGCAGTGTGGTAGTTTGAATGTAATTGGCCCTTTAAGCTTATTGGGAGTGGCACTATTAGGAGGTGTGGCCTTGACATAGGTGTGGACTTGTTGGAGGAAGTGTGTCACTGTGAGTGTAGGCTTTGATATCTCCTATGCTTAAGTCATGCCTAATGTCTTAGATTCCTTCCTGTTACTTAGGGACCAAGATGTAGAACTTTTACTTCCTTCTCCAGCACCATGTCTGCCTGCATTCTGCCATATCTTGTGGTTGATATATTGTGCACCCCAATAAACTTATCTGGGGGCCAGAGAACAGAGCAGCCACTATATTAAACATAGAGGTTAGGCAGAGGCAGCACACGCCTTTAATCCTAGCATTCCAGAGGCAGAGATCCATCTGGATCTCTGTGAGTTCAAGGCCACACAGGAAACGGCCAGGCATGATGATACACACCTTTAATCCCAGGAAGTGATGGCAGGAAGCAGAAAGGTATATAAGGCATGAGGACCAGGAACTAGAGGTTTTTTAAGCTTTTAGGCTTTTAGCAGCAGTTCAGCTGAGATCCATTCGGATGAGGACTCAGAGGTTTCCAGTTTGTGGAAATAGGATCGGCTGACATATTGGCAAGGTGTGGTTAGCTGTGGCTTGTTCTGGTTCTCTGATTTTTCAGCATTCACCACAATACCTGGCTCTGAGTTTGTTTTTCTTAATAAGACCTTTTAAGATTCGTATTACAATATGTCACCATGATGATAATGGACTAAACCTCTGAAACTGCATGCCACCCCAATTAAATTTTTTCCTTTATAAGGTTTGCTGTGGTCATGGTGTTTCTTCACAGCAATGGGAATCCTAACTAAGACAGGCAGCATCAAGCAAGAAGACAACTTTGAGGTAAGAGCCACTGCTGGAATGTAGACACATGAAGCAATTGAGAAGAATCTATTGGGAAGGTAGCAAAAGACAGCAGGAGTTGATTAGAACTCTTCAAAGAAGGGGAAATGTAAGAACAAAGAGGGAATATCGGGGGGAAAAGTGCTAGTGGCAGGAGCTAGGAAGGCGTTTGTGTCTTTCTACTGACAAATGTATTCAGATGCTCCAAGTACACATGGAAAACTACCAGAGAGCTGGGCATTTGTTTGGATTGGCACCTAAGTACACTTTTCAGAAAGTATTATCTTCCCCATTTTTCTGTTAATTGAATGGATTTAGAGTTGATGCCAGACTCTAATTCATTTCCTTAACATCTGATGTTTTGAGTGTTGATTCATGGTTTTTCAGCTGTTGCCCCCAACACCCACCAAATTAAGCTAGTAGTACAATGAATAGTCCCATCTTCCATCTGGAGACACCCTAGGCAAAACAGGAGCTCATTAAAGCCTTATTTCATTCAAAGGAAACAGAATGAAAAGCAAGCTAACAGTGTAACTGTTTCCCCCACTTAATTTCCTTAGATGAGAGGTAACAACTACCTCTTCATGCAGCCTCAGGTCTTTGCAAAAAGTTTTGAAATCAAATAGGGCATGAACAAAACTTCAAGCAAACCATCCTGAAGGCCTCTCAGCATTTAACCTCTCAATGTTTTTGTGGGTAGAAGAGTTTACATGCAGCCCTTACAACAATGAGTTGCAGAAGCCTACAGGCACCTTCCTGTGATAGTGGGTCTAAGAATTTGCAGAGTACGACTGTCCTAAGAACCCTCATAAAGGAACAGACCAACAATCTAACTCTTTAGTGTATTTTAAACATAGCTCCAACCCCCTTCTAATGTAATCAAATAAGGAAGTATTAAACACACAAAACATTCAAGTCTATATCATTAAATGTAACATTTGTATCAGTTTATCATTGAACAAGAAAGGACTATTTACCTTGCATTTTTGTCAGCAAAAATAAAATGAAATAAAATAAAATCTGCCTGCACCATTACTAGAAGAATCTTACCAAGTAATTTCAAGTTATTTGAATCAGAATGATTTTATTTCCCTGCAAAGGAAATGTAGCCAACTTCAGATGTACATTAAGAACCATGGTCTAGCAAGATAGCAAATTCCAATTTCCTATGATCAGAGAATCTTATTACCTTTATCCTCTTGCTTCCTTCCTGCTCACAGGGGAAGTTAAAAGTTGTTTCTCAGTTAGAATTTGTCTAGTTCTACATCCTCATAAATGGAAGGTGATGTGCTTGCTGGCTACAGGTCAAGCACTGACTGCATCTAAAAAAATCTGTAATTTTAAAGCCCTCGTTTATTTCTGGCTGCTGTTTAGATTTCCCCATGTGTTGTTAAATGTGCAGACTGCAAAGTAGCATATTGTTAGCGACAACTTTGCACAATAGTGGAGATCTGCAGATGGTGTGTCTTTTCAAATATGATAAATGCCCAATTTAATGCTGATTTGTGGTGATCGGGAAAATGCTGCAAACTCTTGGGTCTCAGGCATGTCTTGACAGCAGATCCACAGGGCAGGAAGCGCATTAAAGCTGAAGAATGTACTTAAAGCAATACTAGTGGCTATTACCCACTGCATGTGTCTTTGTCCGCTATGTATGACTATAATAGAATGTATGAAGAAAGAATAAATAGAAGTGCTAAAGGTGCAATAGTGGTTCTTACATCTTAGCAGTAACAAGCAGCTATCTAACTGGACTTAAGTCCTTTTTAACAGGAGGGAAATCATGCCTGGTACTCTAAGCCTAGTCAACAGAGATCTTAAGGGGGAACCCACTATTGACACTTTCCTAAATTAGTATAATTTTTAGCTCCAGTCTAAATATTTACCCTTATACCTACAGAGAAGTATAGCTCTCACCGTTCAACCACAATGTTTATTTTTACAGCAGACAGAAGTCGTTTCAGAAAGCTACAACTGGTTGAAATGCAAGGAATAACTGGTTATGGATGTTGCCCAGCCCTTATTGATACAGCTACAACAGAACTTCCACGCCTCAAACTCAGGCAACACCACTGAAGAGGGAGAAGAAAGATTGCCAGAGCCAGAGGACCAGGATGCCCGCGGTGAGATTCTGTGTTCTAGCTATGACAACAAATCTAGACTTACGGAATCTCAACAGCATGGCTGCCCAGAGAAGACATAAATAATTCCAGCACCACTTGACAGCTCTACATGGGCGGAGGAAATTTCATAGGGTGCCACCTCTAGATGAAGAGCTCTAATTAATAGCTACTGAGAGAGGGGGAATCAGTCTTTCCCAGGGATGAGCCCCATCTAATTGGTTATCTAATACCAAATGGTCATTCCTAAAAACATATACACACAAGTAACACTAAGTGAACTTAGATGGCTGCATCTATACACCTATTCTCTCTCTCTCTCTCTCTCTCTCTCTCTCTCTCTCTCTCTCTCTCTCTCTCTCTCTCTCTCTCTCTCTCTCTCACACACACACACACACACACACACATACATATATATGTACATATACATGTAGAATAAAGGTCATGACTTTGAGAGGGAGTCAGGTAGAAGACATATGGGAGGGAGTGGCAGAGAATGATGTAAGCAAATGAAACTTGAAAGAAACTGGCTACACTCTTACTACTTTCCTCCTTTAGTAGATTAGGAAGCCCAAACTCAACTAGAAGTTACCTGGTTAATGGAAGTCAAATTGAAAGATGAATCCCTTTCTCTTTCAAGTTCTGCACAAATTGACTAGAGTGGTTGGAATTACACCTTAATGTAGGAGACTACAGATAAGCACTCCTTGTCAGTTCAATAAAATATTGAAAATATGGTATGATATTTTAATTCCAAAAAACCACACTCTTTCATTAGTGGCATACTTTCCTGTTTCTTTTTTTTTAAGGTTTTTTTTTTTAAATTAAGAATTTTAAAATTTATTTTATATAGCAACCACAGATACCCCTCTTTCCCCTTCCCTTGCCCCCTCCCATGGGGAGTCAGCAGAGCCTGTTACATTCCAGTGAGGCAGGTCCAACCTCCGCCCCTGCATCAAGGCTGTGCAAAGTGTCCCACCATTGGTAGTGGGTTCCAATAAGCCAGTTCATGCACCCAGAATGGATCCTGATTCTACTGCCAGGGGGCCCAGAAGCAGATCAGGCTACACAACATCTCACTTATGCAGAGGGCCTAGTCCAGTCCCGTTGAGGGTTCACAGCTGTTGGTCTAAAGTTCATGAGTCTTATGACCATCATCTATTCATTTACTTCTAATCATCTTCTGAAGCTTCTTCTGTAAATCATATCAGTATCCTAGGAGGCAGAGTCTACTTTAAATGAATGAAACACAGTGCTGAGCTTCAGGGAACTCTTAGCACAAAATGAAGAACAGGTGGTCAGCATGAAGACATTTGGTTGTTACAGCTAGGAACAAATATACAAAGAATATTAAACAAGGAGCTACAAAGAGTATTTGTTGTTTAGGGAGAAAGACAGTGAGTGAGCAAGAGAGAGAGAGAGAGAGAGAGAGAGAGAGAGAGAGAGAGAGAGAGAGAGAGAGAGGACATTTAAGTGGTTTTACTATTTCAAAAGTGAGTTTATATTTAGGTATGGCAACTCTTTATTTATTTTTATTATTTATTTATTTATTTGGTTTTTTGAGACAGGGTTTCTCTGTGTAGCTTTGCACCTTTCCTGGATCTCACTCTCTAGACCAGGCTGGCCTCGAACTCACAGAGATCCACCTGGCTCTGCCTCCCGAGTGCTGGGATTAAAGGTGTGTGCCACCGCCACCCGGCTCATGGCAGTCCTTTAGATGGCATCCAGTCAAATGCACACCTTCTACACCTGTCATGAGGTTCAGCTTCCCGGGTTCATCCCCATTCCTATGTACTGAATAATTCCAAGGCTCTGTGATGACAACCATATTACTTCCAGGCCCCTTTACTGGATTCCATTTTTAAAAGTCTGGTTAATCCTTATGCATTTCCCCAAACCCTCTAGCACAAAATCTTTTCTTTTATCATCTGTTTCCTTCCTGTACATTCTCATTTCCTCTTTCATCAGAGAGATGGTGCTAGCCTGGGGAAAAGTCCACGACTGGGAATACGTTGAAAGAAAAGACTTCTGGTAGACGGAAACTGTTCCTTTTTCCCTCCCATTCTGGGTTCTGATGGTGACAATCTGACCAATGGCTTGGCTCCTGAGAGGAAAAGAATATAAAAGACTCCAAACCAATACTTAGTGTCTGTAATCACACCCTTAAGCTCTCTTTGTAAATACTCTATGACTTGCCTGTTCAGGCAAGGAATTAATCTTTTGTAGGCCTCCCTCGCTTTAATTTTATTTATTTAGTTATCTATTATTATTAATGTGTGTGTGTGTGTGTGTGTGTGTGTGTGTGTGTGTGTGTGTGTGTGTGTGTGATTGCAGGCATGCCATGGAGGGTGCTAGATGGACACCAGAACAGCATTTCAGAAACCCATTCTCTCTTCCATCATAGGCTCTGGGGATTGCATTTAGGTCATCATCCTTTCACGGCCAGTGCTTCCAACCACTGAGGCATCCTGTCGGCCTCTTTCTTTTCTCCTCTTCCAGTTGTTGGTTGGTACATGTGAAATATTTTTCTGACCATTGATGTCTTATTCAGGTTTAGAGAAACAGGCAAAGTATCACTTTTTTCTAGGATCTTTTCTCTCAGTGACATGGGATGATATATTTATATAAATATAAATTTATATTTATCAGGGTATTTTAAAATGTTAAAGGTTAACATTTAATCCAAAATATAAGAAATAACCTTGCCATATCTGTAACTGTTAACGTATTATTTATCACACCAGCAGTTGACAAGTGCCTACTGTTATTCTTAGTTCGAAAGTGTTATCCTTAGTTCAAAAGAGTGATCAATAATACATTGTTTGTTTTTCATTCTAATAATTACCAAGGTCTACAAGGTGCAGGCCCAAGTTTATACTTGGTCACATCTCTTTCTGACTCTAACATGCTGGACTCATGGGCTCATGGCTTGTCTGTTTTTAATACCTAAGTTGCTTAGTAGAGCCTTGTTGTATGATGTCTATGTCACATGGAAATTATACTTAGTGTATTTGAGAAACAGCTTGACTGCTTAACTAGTTTAAACTATATAGGAAGGTCCAAGATATAAGCTTGCATATTCTAGAAATGTTTCCAGTTGTCTAACATTCAGTAATTATTTCAATTACTTCATAAATTCCTAAGGTTCAATAAAATAGTGTGAGAATACTTAATACAAAAGAAAAAGGCTGGTGAGTCAAATAAAAATAATGGCTTCACATCTGACCTTTTGCAAGTAAAGAATTCTAAAGTGTATAAACTTGCACTGGTTCTACTTCATTAAGCTATTCAGCAGCACATTGACTAATGGTTGTTTCAGCTATGAAAGTCATGGCTAACAAGCAAGGAGTTTTTAATAATGGCCTCTGAGGCTCCAGACTTGCCACCAAGGCAATCAGTGTATATTTTCCTTCCAAGTAGAAATAAAAATAAAAATAAAATATGAAAGTCTTCTTGGTCACCCAGAGGAAGGTCATGTGTAGATACCTAAGACTCACAAGAAGGTCATTAGCATTATCAGGTATCATAAAGAAATCAGAGTATAATCCTCTAGATGTCTAAATGGATAAAATGCTTGCTATATTTTCATGTATAACATTTATCAGATTTGTGTTTCTTTTCAAAATCTACTTCCCCCTAATTGCAAACAAATTAGAACAGATACAATTCAAAAACTCTCAGATCAGTATTATTCTGAATATCAAGGAAACAACAGAACAATTAGGAAAAAAATCCCTACAGTGAAACTAATAAAAAAAAGCCCCTACAGATTTCAATGGTTTTCTTTCAGACTAGAGCTAGAGAGGGATATAGAATGGGGAGAGATAGAGAATTTAGCCCTTGATTAAACACTGTACTTATTTTCCAGTTTTAGAATCTTAGTGAATGAATACTTTGTCTCAGGAAATGCATTTCCCAGGAAGTAGTCTGAGAAAACCATTGTCTAAATTCTCATCTGTTCATCAATGAATATGTACAGAGTGCTCCCTCACTATTCAATAACCCTGTCCAGTGGAATGGTCCACTGTCCCACCCTGTACTGAGACATATGACACACTGGTTGGAGATGAGCCACCCAAATCATTAAGAGAACTCAAAGCTATCTTCAGTTTGAATATTGCTAATTATCTAAATTTATGACTGGTATACACAGAAGAACCTGAATTAAACCTTTAAATTGCTACTTCTCAACCATTTGGTCTTTATCCTCCCCATTAGAACCATTGTTAATCTAGCAGTCTCAAGTAATTTGGAGGAAATGTCAGTGGGAGATCAATGTATGAATCCCTCAAGACCTATTTGGTGTTAATCTCTTTCTTTTATGAAACACTTTTCCTATAGATTTAGAGTGTTCTATTCTTAGGGTTTCAAACTGATCTGCAAAATGTTCACTAAAAATTCTGTTTTCCTCCTAGATGACACAAAAGTCAAATGAATGCTGGAAATTGACTTCAAAAGCAAACATTAATTGCTAAGTAATATGGGTTGAATGTAACTTGTATCTAAGTAAGAAGAACGCTGGTGTGCCAAGAGATCACAATTGATATAAATGGATTTTTTAAAATTCAGAGATAAAAATACAAGGACCCTGGTCTCTTTTGATTCACCTCACTCATCTCTTTCTTGGGATTAATTACTTGCTTCTGTGCCTTGATGCATATGTGCCATGGATAGCATTGCTGGGGTAGATTTGAGTATAAAGGACTGTGATGATGGCCGCTTGTGGAGGCCTCATATTCCTCCCTGCATAGATGCTGGTGGACAGACAGTGTGCATGCCAACATACCAGTGCAAAGATGGGTGGGGGGAGTCGGAGCTGGCAAACACCTTCCATTTAAGACCTCCCCTTGTAATCTACTGCAACAAAACAAAACAGGGTACTCAACACATGTCTCATGCTTTTCATGAATCTCAAGGGTGAGTTCAAAGGACTGAAATGTCTGATTTCTTTGTGTTCTTTTCCCCTAGTTGTAACGAATCACTTAACCCTTCTTCCCTGGCTTATTGTGCTTTCTCTTACCATGAGGCTAACAGAATTCTGGGGAAAGCCGACTGACAAATACAGTATTTGATTCATGAATATAAACCTCTGCATAGATGTTCATTCTTAGAACAAAGAGAAAGAGCTGTTGGTTTTGAGATGAGTGATAATGCCAGGGTCAGAGATGTGTGGATCCAGTGTGTGCTGAAGCATTCGGCGGCAGGAAAACCATCAGATGAAAGTTTAAGAGTGGTTCTTCATTCTATTTATTTTGAGGGCATGATTAAAACAGCTCATTAACATTCCTTTAGTCCATCTTCTCATTTACTTTATCACCAAAGGCATATGAACTTATGCTAATTATATGGGAGTTTTATAGGTATTGAGCAAGAATCTCTGGTTCAATAGGACAAGCTACTTTGATTCTAAATTGGACGACATAGAAGGCTACACATTGACTCTTTCATTTTAGATAGATGGATGTTATATATTTGCAGACTATAAATCCACTGCCTCTGCCATACATTTTGTCCTTAAAAAGTAAACAAAACCACCAACCCCCTCCTCCCCCAAATCCAACAACAGAGTTAGTTGCTTTTCTGGCACTAGATTTAGATATAACCCTCCATGTAACATGCTAATATTTGTATAGATTATTAGAAAACGCCACAGGAAAAAGCTTACTAGGGCACTTATGGCAGTAATGAATCAAAGTGGTTGCTGTTGTGTTGTGTTAGGTTGAATTCATACAAAGATACAATTTAGCTGATTGACTAAAAGCTGAGTTCTGAGGTCACATCTCTTAATTCTATCTCTTTTCAGCTATGAGAATTGAGAAATTTAACTTCTCAAACCTTCAAAGTACTGAAAGGTTTTTTTTTCTGTTGTTTTTGTTTTGTTTAGCAACCTACCATTATAGTCAAACAGTATTTTGTTAAATCAATTTATTATGGTTGATACAGATTATCATTGATGTGTTTGCCATGCTCACTCCTTTCTAGTTTCCTGAAAGTTAAGATTTCTAATTAATTGATTGACAGAAATCTATCATCAGAGAATGAGGTCATTGGAAAAAAGGGAAGATAAATATAAAGAACCTTGGATACACAACAGGGATCCTTACAGAGATCCAGACACTGGATTTGTTGGTTCCTCTCTGATGACCGCAAAGGAAGGAACATTTCAGCATTTTCATAGTAAATTGGGGCATGTTCAGGCTTCCCTATGGTGGGATGTAGAATCAGAAGAGAAGCTCCTTTGGGCCATATTGTCCTGAGACTAATCCTATGGTCTCTAGAGAAGCAGGCAGAGAAGAATAAGAGAGTCCTTCAGGCATCCCAGAGGGAACTTGACAACCAAAATGCTTCCTTCCTGTTCAGTACAGTTGGGCTCTTTGCTCATGAGGTCCTCCTGACATGATTTTCTGTGCCCATGAATTTTTCTCAATATTATATCATCAGAATTAATAAGGGATACTTATTAATGCGCTTAAACACAGTTTTCAATACACCCTAATCCACTGAGTGTTACCACACCATTGGTCTTCCATGATTATAGCCACTTTAAGTAATTGCTGGCTGTCCCCAAATTTAATTCTGTGACAGGCTTCCCCTCCTTTAACATCACCATTGTGTGAAGGAAGGGATCTCCCAGTTAGAACTTCTATGGTTATTTAGAAATGCTACTAGGAGTTTCTGAAATAATAATACAATCCAAGAAAATTATCATACCTCTCAGTTTAGAGTCATTGTACCCAGTCTAAATTCAGTATTTGTCTTTCCTTTGAGAACACACAATATGATATCTCTTGTCTGAATTAGACTTTAAAATATTTTACTAGTGAAATACTATATTAGTAAGCTATTTTATATATTTTCATCTTTCCAATTAGATGGCAAAAGGCACAGAATATTCTTATTTATCCAAGTGCTCTATAAAGACCAGGTTCTATATTGATTTGCAAGTATTTCTCCCTAACATAAAGGTAGAATTGGTGTTTAAAATTACAATCCTTTTAACTGTGTGCAGAAATTACCTGGTCCTGAAAACTGACACATTTTAAACTTTATCCTGTTCTTGAGTTTTACTTTCTGATGACATTTTTTTAAAGAATACTTTTCCTGAAGCTCATTGTGCATTCTCTTCATCAATTCTCAATGAATAAAGGAGCCAGCCAATAATTACCACCCCAACCAGCAGAAATCAGGCCTCCATTTCTTGATGCCTCTCAATTCTAAGTACAGCTGTAGATCTGAATTCCTTTCTAAGAATATGGTAACATAGTACATGATACAAAGCATCAAAAATTGTCTCTAAAATGAATGAGAACTCCAGGCTTTTTAACAGTAATCAGACTTGATCTTGTTTGGCCTGGTCACCAAGTGTCTATCTGTGTCCCACCCACCCCAGCTCTCTCTCATATACACCGTTCTCACTCATATGCACAACAACTCACAGCAATATAAGATAACCCTGCTACAAAAACTAGCTTGAAAATTGCAAATAGAAGGAGCTCCTTTGTTTAATCAACTGCCAGAACAAAGTTAGAAAAGTCAACTGATCTGTCTCTTTCTGTCCTATACTAATATTGTCTGCATCAAGTTGTGGCGATATTTTATTTGTGCTCTAACAAATAAAGCTTGCCTAGAGATCAAAGGAAAAAGCCAGCTACTATATTAAACATAGGGGTCAGGCAGTGGTAGCACATGCCTTTAATCCTAGCATTAGGAGGCAGAGCGATCCATCTGGATCTCTGTGAGTTCAAGGCCACACTGGAACAGAGCCAGGTATGATGGCACACACCTTTAATTCTAGCACTAGTTAACCATAGAGGTAGGGAGGTCTATACAGACAGATGGGAAGTGATGTAGCTGGGTAGGAAGAGGAAGTGATGTAGCTGGGCAGAGAGAGGAAGTAAGATGGCAGGGCACAGAAAGGTATACAAGGCATGAGTATACAAGAAGTAGCTCTCTCTTGGGCTGAGGATTTCCTAGCATTAAGAACTTGTAACGGGCTTGTTCTATACTTCTGATCTTTCAACTTTCACCCCAATATCTGGCTCCTGGGATTTTTTTTGTTAAGACCATTTAGCAATTCGTGTTACATCAAGTAGTTATCCAAAAATATTGGGGAACTCTAACACCTTAATCTGATCCATACAAAGGTCTTGATGCAACATTTCTTTTGACTTTCAATTCAAAATTTAGTCAATAGTTCATGCCTCAGTGAACTGCTTGATCCATTAATAAATTCTGTCAGTATAGAAGCAATTAAGCAATCACTTTTAGATCATTCTGATAAGAACAGTCCTTATTTTATTCTTCTCTGTCCCTTCTGTGTGACGGCATTAAGAAAATGCCAAGCAATTAACTCAGTTTTGCACAAAGTGAAGCATCACTAATGTGAATCAAATCACTCAGTGTGGTCAAGAAATTTACATAAATATTTTACATAGTATTTTAATTTTAGGAGTCTGTTGTGGGGAAGAGACTCAGTTTTTACTCTGTGTATAAAGACAGATGAGTATTTAATGCTTTTATGTGGGGATTTCATTCTGTTCTAATCACGACAGCCTGTGAACAGTGCACAATGCATGCATGCATGCTACAGATAGAAATGGGTTCTGTCTGAGAATTCTACCCCCTCGTCTTTCTGTGATAAAAATTTATTTTCATCATTATCAGTAGCTGAAGTGATGCTCACCTGTGACCATCTATTCTTGTTGTAAAATCCAAGACTGTGGCAGAATTTTCTTACATTAAGCTTGTCAAAGCATTAGAATAGTTGTCTGATATTTCCTAAGTCAAGGCATTCAGATTGCTTAGTGTGGGTGGGAAGATGTGCAGAGGTAAAGAAGGGTGTCACAATTTCTTTTGATTGGCAAATATTAAGAGCAGGAGTAAAATTTTCAGCTAATTAATCATCTATAACTGTTAGAAAAAGTCACTATACTGTTAAAAGCTATGATTAATATGAAGACAAGCATGTATAGTGAAATGGAAAAAATATACAAAATGCTTCTATCACTTAAACATGAAAAGATTGTCATTGTGAACTATCATCATCATCATCATGATCATCATGATCATCATCAATCTATTCCTAGGACAATATCTACACACAAATATAAACCCAATACATGTGAAAATAACAAGTGAGTTAAAATGTGTCTGATTCTTATAATGAATCATGTCTGTGTCAATGTCTCCATTTTACAGACGGGTCATAGTAGGGCTGAAATGCTCTTTGACACTGAAGTCTAGAGTGACCTAGTTTTCACCACATGATGTGAGCAAATGGGTCTCATTTAGTTACTTCTCAGTAGATACAGGGGGAAAAAACCACACACACACACACACACACACACACACACACACACGAAATACAAAGGCTCAACGGTGTTGCTTTGGAAGAGCTAACCAAAGAAAGCAACTTTGGAAAGGCATTGAAAGCAGAAAGCCATGCCTTTAAGAAGCCAGGGGGTAAGGCAAGGAGGTAATATGAAGTCGTTGGAACCAGCGCGTTCATTAGAGTTGTATCAAAAACAGGCAGTGAGAAGACATGCTTCTATTTATATGGAGGGAGGAATAATTGGAAGAGAGATTTTAAACCTGTAATTAGGAACTTGGATTTGATACAAAGCAGAATTGGGGAAACGATTGATGTGATTAAAACAACAGCGGTGATGAGTACCGCTGCTGGGTGAAGGATGGATTGGCAGGCTTGGGCCTTCTGGCTGTCTGCACGGCTGGCAGAATGCTATCCAGCCAGATCGGTTGCCAATGGTGGTTTATGGTGCCAAGTCAAAGAAATGTGACTGAGATAGGATCCACAAACTGGAGCAATTGCTCCAGCCTCCTCTCCGCCCTTTGCAGAACCCCAATGAATGATGGCATGAAAACCTCTTCTCTTCCTTTTGCCTTTTTTTTTCTTGAAACATTGCCTTTCCAGTAGCACTTGGTATAATCAATTTGGACATGAAGGGACTTGTTTTGTCACTAAGTCATTTTAATGCAAAAAAGTGGGTGTTATTTAAAAAAATAATTAACACAAAATAAACTACAAATAAACTATGTGAGTACAGTTCTAGTTGCAGAGAAATTAAAGCTAATACTGTCAAGCTCTTTCATGTATCAAACAATGAACTTGGGACTTAGCGTGATTCTGTTCATTCATTTTTCATTCAGTACAAGCTATGGTGTCAGATCTATCTTAACTTTGAATCCTGGGTTTCTATTGTGTGAATAACTTTAGAAAAACCACTTCATTCTTTCAATTTCTTCATCTGTACAATGGAGGCAAATAGGGTAGACAGTAGAATACATACACACTCTTTTTCAAGTCTCCATAGCTCAGTTATGCTCAGTGATCTGTGTCTATGGTGCATGTGTTTCATTCTCACACCCACCCCCACTCACAAGTAATGAAAGCCTAGAAAAGCTCCATAATCTTTTTGTTACTCAGTTTATTCTTTTATGGTGTGGAGTATGTAAATCCATACATACATAGTATGAAATGAGAAAATACAACCAAGTACATTACCTTTTCCCTTCAGGAAAATTGCACTGGATATGCTATTGATAGCTGTAGGGTTTTTATTATTATTCTTGGTGGCATTGGCTTGTACCTTCCAGGTGCTAGGTGTGGCATTTGTTGTAGAATATGCAGAGAGAAAACACACACCTTCTCTCCAATGTTCAACTTTAGGCATGACAGAAAATAAATGACAACCACAGTTGATAAACCAGGCACCCCATCTTTACCCCATCCCAGGGAGTTCTCAGCGAATCAGAAACATGTCATCATGAGTGTGTGATTTGAAGTAAGATTGGGAATGAATGTTAGCTGACCACTGAAAGAAGGACAGGGAGAGTCCTGCAAGTTGGGAGCAGAGTATAAATCATCAGGATAGAAAGCACATGCCTGGAGCTGGAGAAAAGCCAATGGCTGTTGGCTCCTTTTGTTGCGGTTGGTAATAGATGGCACACATAAGCAATAGCCAGAGGTGGAGCACATAGTGACTTGATCAAAAAGAGTTCTGTTAAAGTTATGTATGCTTTATCCTGCAGCCAATATAATACCACTAGGGAATTTTACTCAGAGGGGCAACCTGATTAAGTTCCTTCTGTCAAAAACTGGTAAATGCTCCAGGGTCCACACATATCTGAGTATATGACTTTTGCAATCACCTGTTGATAAGCTGAGTTTTCTTCTCCCTATCACAGAGTAGACATTTGAAGGCAGCCATTCAGTTTTCTACTTCCAACATTGTGTGATGTCCATGCCCCAAACGAGTACAGTATCTCTTCTTATTTGTTGGGTAAGCATTATAGAACTATCAATAGGTGACAGAGACTGAAAACAATATCTGTACATAATACATACACATATATGTATTTATATTGTTTTCCTGTGTTCCTGACAGCAATGCCACACTAGTACCAGAGTAATATATTCTTAGTCAATGCTGAATTGCTGAAGGACAAAGAGTGGGAAGGGGATACAGAAAGATGATAGGTTCAAGAGATACTTAAGAAAATGGATAAACATCAGAGTTTGGTACCAATTGTGTTGGAGGCCAAAAGAACTAACCTCTAATTGACTTTGAGATTGTGGTTTTGTCAACTCAGTTGATGGTATTGTCAACCGCTGAAAGCAATATGGAGGAATAAGTTCACAGATGAAAAATAATGCATTGTGATGTCAGTTTAAACAACACGTGGAAGAACTGCAGGATTTCTAAGAGGCAGGCAGATCAAAAATCATGCCTCAAGATTTTGACATTTCTATCCTTTAACTTGGAGCTGGTTGTTCCTCCCCTTATGCAAGGCTTTGCAAAAACTTAGTCAACAAACTTTAGTATGCTAAATCAATTTGAATTCGATAATTTTATTTTATTTTCAGTTCTAGGAACTGAATCCAGGACATTATAATTTTACAACTTTTCAAAATCTCATTATCATTGTCATCATCATCATCATCATCATCATGTATATGTGTGTGTGCCATGGAGCATGTGTGGAGGTCAAAAGACAACTTTGTGAGTCAGTTTTCCTTTTCTACTCTGGATTCTGAGAGTCAAACTTGGGTCATTAGGATTTTACAATAAGCCATTTATTTATTTATTTATTTATTTATTTATTTATTTATTTATTTATTTATTTATTTATTGGTTTTTCGAGACAAGGTTTCTCTGTGTTGCTTTGCGCCTTTCCTGGAACTCACTCTGTAGTCCAGGCTGGCCTTGAACTCACAGAGATCCGCCTGCCTCTGCCTCCCGAGTGCTGGGATTAAAGGCGTGTGCCACCACTGCCCGGCGCAATAAGCCTTTTATTCACTGAATCATCTTGTTTGATATAAATAAGATAGGATGAAAGGGTAGATTATTGAATCTACTTTTAAAGAGCAATAACTAGTTTAAAATGTTTTACATTGCAATAGATTTTATTATTTAGTTTATTATAAGTTTAAAGTTAATTTTTTTATACTGTATGTATATTTCTATTCTTGTTTAAGGTATTATGTTTGTGCAGCTCATTTGAAATTGTAATGTATAATTAAGAAATACAGATTAATAATTAGTCATCCATGATAATCAAACTTATAGTCATGTTAGTTAAGTTTTCTAGTTATATATAGATATATTTCAATTAGGTAGGTAATCTTCAAACACTTCAAAGACCTACAGAATATGGCATTTAAAATGTTTTAAAAACTTAGACTTTTCTGGACAATGAGACATGTCTGCTCCTGGCAGCACCAATTACTTCAAGGAAAGTGATGAGCATTAAAGAAACTCACTATGGAGTTTGCTTTCTTTGTAGGAAAAGTTAGCCACTGGGTAACCTGTGCCCTTCCATTGACTGATTGACTTTATGTTGTACAAACTAGACATGTAGGACCCAAAGAAAGATGACCATTGGACTTTGCAAGACGAGATGGTCCTTCACGTTCCTGTTTCACAGAAAAAACTGCCAGATGCTCTACTGGACACAGGAAAAACTGCTGAGAGACTAGGCCTATAGGCTAAAAATGGATGCCCCAACTTTGCAGAGGAACTTTGGGTGACTGTTCAGGCAGCCAGCTGTCTCTGTCATTCTAGATTTTTGGAAGTTGCTTACAATGCACTTCTTGTTTACTTAGATAACATTATATCCTTCTGAGGTCTTTGATGTAGTTGAAGACTAAATAGTTATAATTATAATTTTCCTTGGTTATGATAAAAGATAAATTAGATATGAAATTTTAGACACATATATAAGATAGATGATAAAATACTTTCTTTAATTTTGCCAAATACAAATAGACTAGATATTGTAACTGCAATTCTTGCTTGATAATGGTTTGTTATATGTAATTTTACTATATTAAAGTCAAACCTTCTTTTCTGATTAGGTAGAAAAGGGGAAATGCTGGGGGATTTCTTTCTGTATGTTGTGAATGTATGTTGTTCCCATTGGTTAATAAATAAGCTGCTTGGCCTATGGCAAGGCAGCTTAGAGGCAGGTGGGAAAGGAGAGAGACAGAAAAGAGAAAGGCAGAGTCTGGGGGGACACAAGACAGCTGCCCAAGGAGCAATATGGAATGGGATACAGGTAAAGCCACGGAACATGTAGCATAACATAGATTAATAGAGATGGGTTAATTTAAGATATAAGAGCTGGCTAGCAAGAGGCCTACCATAGACCATACAGTTTGTAAATAATATTAAGCTTCTGAGTGATTATTTTGTAAGCAGCCATGGGACAGCAGGGATAGGCAGGATTGGAGAAAACTCCCAATTATACTTGCTCTCCCTGATTTGGCTTCTAATGGTTTTAAAAACCAAGGAGATATATTCCTTTTCCTATGCCCATTGTTCTTTTTGTGGAAGTCACAGCAACCCTTCAGAAAGTGTTGATCAGCCTTCCAGTGCAACAAACACTCAATACTTGGCTTGACTTCACTGACCACATTAGTTACATTGTATTCTAACATCTTCCTTTAATACATACAGGACAGTGTCCTGGAATGTGGAATCAGAAAGATAAGAGTTTAGCATTCAACATTTGCCAATATACGAGTATTTTCAGAATTTCTGTCTTTGTTTTTTTCCCTGAAATGTGAAGTTTAAAGGATTGAACATACCAAGAGGGGTAAAAACAATCATTGGCTGTTCATCATCCTCAGCACAATGTATTTATTTTTATGTTGCTTGGTTGTTTTAGTCTCACTGAATGACCAAGCCTTGCTCTCTGTGTATGAAATACTCTTCCCTTAGCTGTGAGCATGGCTGGCTACTTCACTTTTCCTTACTGTGCACCTCCTCCCCCCTTCCCCCGCCAGTTATTTTCCATTATATAGCTCTAGCAGAGACAGCATGCTGCTGAGTCTGGAATGGAACACCTGTATGCATATTGACAAAGGCTGGAAGGAAACACGTCCAAAGAAAAGCTGTATCTGTGAAGAGAATTATGTGTGAAATGTTCCCCTTATACATTATTGCTTTTGATGTGGTTTTGACATTTGAAATGCAATTAAAAATTCAATTTCTCAGTGAGATCTTCCCTGGGTACCTTCGGTAAAATTTGAGTTTCACACTGTAATATTTCATATCTCCCTTGTCTGATTTATTTTTCTTCTTAGCATTTATTACAATCTAATATGCCATATATTTTACTTATTTATTCTGTGTACCAAACAGGAAAGTAAGCTCCCTAAAGATGGATAATGTTGTCTGTCTTGCTCAGTGCTGTATCCCTGGGCCTAGGACAATGCCAAGATACAAGTAGTAACATGGAAAAGTGTTTCAAATGAATGAATTGCATATGCATATGGCTTGGCACAATATCTGGCATATGCCAAATACTCTCCAGATGGTAGATGTGCATGTTAAATATTTGGTTCCATATTGATGATGTGGTTGTTGAATCTAACTTGCATTCTTGTTCCAGAGAGGGAGAAAAGGGGAGAGAGAGAGAGGGCGGGAGGGAAGGAGGGAAGAAGGGAGAGAGAGAAAGAGAAAGAAAGAGACAGAGATAGAGAGAGAAAGAGAAAGAGAGACAGAAAGACATAGAGAGAGACAGAGAGAGAGAACTTAGCAAATCATCTTCTTTATCCAAACCCCACCCACTCTGCCCAAATTCATTTCTAATGAGGAGGCTATCATGTGCAGCATTCACAGTTTCTGAATCTTTGGTTGACCAAAGTTGTTTTTTTTTTATGATCAAAGTATTTTACCTATTTGACTTCTTTCAAATTCAAATTCTCTCATAGTGAATGAGAAGGATGAAAATAGTTCCTTCCTTTATACAGACATGTACTTGCATATGTCCACTGCACATAGTCTTGGCCATATCATTTTGACCTGTTTTCATAACTTTGTTTCAGTGTTTGTGACAAGTGTGAAGATATTTCCAAAGTGTTATTAATGACTAAGAAAGTAAGAAGTGCATCTGTCAAAACCAAGCTTAGCTAGTCTGGTGGCAGGTTCTACCAAGGCACAGCAAACTCCAAGTTTAAATTCAAAGAGCTATTGATCCTGGCAGTAAAGCATTCCTGAAAGTGAAATTGATACAGAGTAAACTTGGCATTGAAATATCATCTTAAAATACTGAAAAGCATGATAGAGAATTCAATGATATGGCTAAGGGAGACTGAAGAAAATATAAAACTTGATAGTGATCCTTCTTTCAAACATGCATTTTCCTTTGGAAGTTAGACTCATTTTGCCTGTAGTTAGCTACTGTGCCTTCTCACTGCATCATTTAATACACTTCAATGATGATATAAAACATTTTGCATTTGTGTCAAAATAAAAAAATGTTGAAGAAATGATGAGTCCAGTTTTTTTTTTTTGTGTGTGTGTGTGTGTAAACCCACAGCATGGTGCTTAAAAATAAATTAGTATGACACCTTAAGAGCTATGGATTAGAATCCAGTTTCTGTAACACACCCAGTGAAAGATGTTTCTATCTCTGCTTTTGGTGCATTCTTTACAGTAAAACAGCAGCATAATAATTCCCTCTGAATTCTAGTTGTTTTGAACTATAAAGAGGACAAGTGATTGGGTCAAGCTACATGAAGCAAGGCTGATAAAATTCATTTTGACATGTTCTCAAATAAAACTGCCCTGTATCTTACACTGTGAGATCGAACAGTTGTGCAAAGCCATGAAGAGAGCTGTTTGTAGTTATAGTTTATAGGTGAAACTCACTCGGGAATGTTAAGTAACTTGAAGTAGTCCTTAAGCTGAGTTAAAAGGCTCATCTTCTGATTCTTGGCTCAGTTATTATTTCTCATAATTCTGCCATTCACAGGTATTCTGAGCATCAGTTCTTGCACGAGTACCAAAAAGATCCTGATAGGATTATTTTGTATTCTTTTCTTTCCAATAGACCTAGATACCCTTCTCGTGATCTATTTACTTGGTAGATCTTTGAGAAGCAGCTCCTTGTGTTAGGCTGTATTCTTCCAGAACCAAACACAACAAAAGCCTCTGCTCCACGAAGGAAGGTCAGAGCATAGTGGAACTGGTTAATTCATCCAGCCAATATTCAAGAGTACTATTATGCTCTAGATGTAGTTTACGAGTTGGAGCTATAATCCATTCTCCTCATGTTGCAGGAGAAACACACCCAGAAAAGGCTGAATGATGATGTTGCAGGCGATTAACCCTGCAGACACAGGCATGAGAAAGGGCCAAGGGTTGGTTCAGTCCTAATGTGCCCATATAAATCTTCCCAAAGATGTACAATCAGAGGACATTTTAACTACCTGAAACCAATATAAGTGGGTCCACATGGAGAAAGACCCTGATATTGCTGGAAAAAAATTTACTGGTTTGTAACACCTGAGAAATTGTATAGCTGCTAAATTGTTGGACTAGATGAGATTTTTTTCTCCCTAATACTGTGCTTCTTAATGAAAAATGAATCAATTGTATTGTGTCCCTTCGCACTTTTTGTATGTCAGAAGCCAAGTTGGCAGATTTATGTGTGGCATGTTTTCCTTACGGAGTTCTATATAAAAATGCATGTGAAATCATGCATATTCAGCTCAAGTTGATAGGGACACAAACAGGTATTAAAGTTGGTTTCATATGTTTTAGTTAATAGGGTAGCTAGTGATGAGCAAAATCATTTGGTAAGTAGTGAAAACTTTTAATCACACAGCCTAGTGGTTTTGGCATATTATTACTACAATATTGTACACCGGAGTTCTCTGTAAGGCATTTTCTAGCTGGTCTTTAAAGGAAGTTGACAAGTTGTAGTAAGAAATACTTTTCAGATCAATTAAACAGATGCAATGTTGCTCACAATGTCTTGAAATTATTCTGAAGGAACAAGGATTGACATTACAAATTTGTGATTAGGTCTGGAGCAAATCATAGCTTTGTGTCATGTTGGATTTTTCTTTTTATTTAAGATCTACTGAGGTTAGGCTTTGATTAAGTATGCAGTCCTGCAACACCCAGGATTTCTTGATACATTTGCGCACAATAATCCTTCCCAAGCCTAGTGATTGCAGCTGCTGTCTGTTTGGGCTGGTTTGTCTGACTGGACACATTTCGTTTGTAAATCCCGTTCTCAGAGTTTTCTCTGAGCCTTTTTAGTCTCACCAGGCCCCTCTTTCAGAAGCTTTGCAGCAGCCAGGTGAGGCAGGTACGGTACCCACTGGAGTGATGAGGCACACTGATTTATTTTTTCTCTCTCTTGTAAATTTGCACTTCGTGAATAAACTTATTAATTCTGTGCATATAAGCCCCGTCCAATTTTTAATCTCTTAGGGCAGAATCTGGATGATGACTTCAAGAAAACATGCCATATTCTGGCAGTAATTGGTTTTATTTAGGGACATTTTGGTGGCATATCCTGCATGCTTCTTGTACAGTGGCTGCCCCATCATGAAGTGGACTGGAATGGCATGCTTTACTGGCTAGGCTGTGATCAAAAGATTATCAGAGTGTGCTGAAGAAGAATTGCTTCACCCTGTGTCCCAGACACATACTTGGTTAAAGGTTTATCATGTGTTCTGCATATTCATTTACCTAACAATTTTTAAAATCACTTTTGCAATACAGGGATTGAACGTAGGGCTTCACGCACTCCAGCTAAGTGTTCTACCCATGTCCTATAGCCTTACAGGCCAACATGTTTTTGTAAAAATTGAGACAGGGCCTGGAAAATTGACCAGCAAATTCAAGCTTGTCATAGTATTGCATTAGCCTGAGTGACTGTGACTACAGGCCTGTAGTATCAGACCTAGCAGCATTTCATAGGTATTTTGCTGGTTGTAGGAACACAAGAATAGAGCTAATATATACTCCCCGAGGGTCCGAAAACCATGTGGACACTCTTAATTCCAGGACAAATTGGGCTTATAAAAATGTATTTTTTCTTTTCTTTTTAACTGAATTCAGAAGTACTTTGAGTTGATAGATAGTAAATTGCAAATGGTGTTCATAAAACCTGTAAGAGCAGGCATAGTTCCTTATTCATTTTTGTAGAGTGAGCTGAGAACAGTCCAGCATAGCTCAATGAATGGGTACCTCAGTGTTTACAGAACAAATTGATTGATTGATCGATGTCCCTGACTGTTCAGCTCTCATTGATCATACTTCTCAGAACCACTACAATCAACATGAAATTAGCATTATTTTACATATGGGATTATTTTTCATACATTGGCTGCACTAACTGAATTGTGTGTTTTTCTTGCAGGGACAAGGATGGATTTTTCTGAACCCCAGGAAGCATGTGACACCTCTATGGAGAGGCCCTGATGAGCAGCTGAACCGGGGAAATAAGACCTCTGGTGCACCTCTTCAGTTACTACCATCCCTGTGCATTCACAGTTGCCACTGTCAGCACGTCCTGGGGTAGCTTGGCCAAGAACTTGGTCCATCTCCCACAGTGTCTACAATGCCACACCCCAGGTTAACTGTCAGGTGAAGACCTGAAATTTTCAAGGGTCTCACCAGAGCAACAGCTGCTGCAGTCACTGCCCGCAGGGCAGCACGGGAACCCTTCCACCCTGGGCAGTGCGAGATGGATTGGAAATTCAGAACCAGAGCGTCTGCGTACTCCTTTTTCACTTGGACCACAGTCAAGGGTACATGGCAGTGCATAAACATGATTCTTTGTTTAATAAGTGGGACTAGAGCTAAGCCCGCCCCTCACTCCCCCACATCAAGGCTGAGTAAGGCAACCCACCATAGGGAATGGGCTCTAAAAAGCCAGTTCACATACTCGGGATAGTTTCTGGTCCCATGACCAGGGGCCCCACAAACAGACATGCCACACAACTGTCACCCAATTTCAGAGGGCCTAGTTCGGTCCCATACAGGCTCCCCAGTCCAGAGTCTATGAGCTCCCACTAGCTTGGGTCAGCTGTCTCTGAGGTTCTTCCCATCATGATCCTGACCCCCACTTGCTCCTATAATCCCTCCTGAGGAGTGAATGGGGGTGGGGTGGGAGGAAGATTGGGGGAGGGACGGGAGAAGGAGAGAGGGGAACAGTGGTTGGTATGTAAAAAAATTTAAAAAAATAAGTGGAGCTAAATGTTGGATTTTTCTTGATCATGACAAAGCATGTGGAAACAAACCATGAAATCACCAGTTATTACACCCTTAGTGCCTCCATCCACAGAGTTATACTGAGTGACAGCTTCTTGGCTTAAATCCGGTGAGCCTGAGTCCCCAAAGGGGTAGAAAATGTACATCTGGCTAGTAAGATGAATCAAGAATAAAGGCTGCTTGGAACCAACTTTAATGAAATATACCTCTTTCTTTTCTTTTCTTTTTTCTTTCTTTTTTGGGGGGTAGTGGTGGTGGGTGTGTGTGTGTGTGTATGGACTTGTATAGGAGGAATTTTTTTTAATACCATACTCATTGCAAAAAATCAATTAAAAAAAAAAGTACACTAGTGAGCAAAGCCCAGTGACACATATCTGTGATCCAAGCACTGGGGAGGCAGTGGGAAGGTCACCTATGAGCTCAGTATCAGTCACAGCTGCACAGTTAATATCAGTCTGCAGAGAACCAATATATGCATATATATATTTAATTGTTATCAAATTATACTTAATGTAATTTATTAATAATTTGACATATAATGTACTTTTACTATTTCACATTTTATTATTACTAAGTATATACTAGTTATATATATAAATATATATGTACATATTTGATAAGTATATCTATATATTTGATAAGAAATAAACTCATTCATATTATGGAATACTAGTGGGACAATGTTATAAAGGGGAATAATTTTGGTTCTCTCCATATTTCCATTTTTTTATTGTGTTGTAACTTATTGCAAAGCACTGCAAAACAGAGCTTTGTTCTAATGAACTGTAATCCCCAAGTGACCATGGGGAACAGCTGAGAAAGCTCTATATTTTGTATTGATTACCTGTACAGATCCAATTAAATATCAGGAAACAACTTTGCAAGTTATTGCTGTGGTGCAATCTATAAAACAGAGTTTCATAAAATGTAATATAAGTTAGGTTTTTTTTTTTAATTTGAAGAATTCGGAAGTCCTTTCCCTACACTGAGGCACACACTGGCAGCACTAAGTGGACCCAGTGGGTTTCAACAAAAGAGAACATGAATTTGGAGGTGAAAAGTGGTACTGATGATATGGGAGGGATTAGAGAGGAGTGGAGAATTGATTTAGTTAAAACTCATTATATTCATATATCAAATTTCCAGGCAATAAATAAATAATAAAAGTTGTTTGACTATTTTACAGGCAGTGTTTAGGTTTTTGGTAGACTGACAGGTGTTATTTCTTCTGTTGACTAGGAGGTATTTAATTCCTTTATTTACCCTTTTTAAAAATTGGTTTTACATTTTAAAGTTATCCACAAAGGCTACAGTCTCTAGTAGTAGCTTAAACATGTCTTAAAGAAAAACAAAAGATGTGCTTAGATGGTAAATAGAATTGAGAGCAAATGGCAAATTTATATTTAGGTTTAAAATCTTTTATAAATTATTCCTGGATAACATATCACTAGACATCTGTTCTTTGAGCACATTGTGTGTTCTTTCTGCCTGTCGCTCCATTTCAGTGGCTTGTCGTCCTGAAGAAAATGGTTCCTTGGGATTGTTCGGTGACATAAAGGGTTGGAAGTTCACTGTCACATGTTCAGTGTTATATCTATTTGTTGCAGTTAGAACTCATCAAACTACGATCTAATATATTTCTACGAAGAAACTTACTAGAATTCTGAAAATGTATGGTTTATTCTTCAGAGTTAATTAAAAATGGAAAATATCAAACCAAATAAAGCAAACAGGTGAAGTTTCAGTGAAGTACACATCATGGTGATTCGGATATCCTCTTCTTCTAATTCAATTCTAATATCAACAGAATTGTAGTAAATTCTAGGGTTGATCTGCTATACACATTACTTTTCCATAATAAGCCTACAATTCCCTTCAAGTAAGGTGTTAGGGATCAAAAGTAAAATCCAGTTTTCTAAAGTTGAAATGTGTTTGTACTTTTCCTCTTTATGTACTAAATCAGATTTGAAGACTTATGTGTGTACTATCATGAGAAAAGACCAGAAGGCATTTCTGGAATTTATTATGTAATCAATTCCTAGCTTTTATGACAGTATTTGATTTGTTACATAATAATTGAATACTTAACATTGAAGGATATAACAAATATGTTCCCCCACCTTAGTGCTAGATCCTCTGTCAAGGAGTTTTAGAAATCATTATTCCTATATTAGATGAGGTGAGTCCAACTCAGAAAGACATAATAGAATCTCTCAATATGAGAATCCTAGTCTTAATGTATAAATGTATGTATACAAATGGGTTTAAATGTGAGTAATGCCAGTAACACTAGAAAAGAAGACAAGAGGGTTAGAGAAAAGAACTGAAGAAGAGGAGTGCAGAAGACCACATGAAAGTAGTGATGAGACAGGGTTTAGTATACAAGATGGGCATACGGCGTGCAGACAGAAGGATGTGGGAGATAGAACATACAGATTCAATACACCATGTTTAGTTTTAAAATTCCACAAATTCTGGTTATATATTAACTATATTGCACAGAAAAATCAGTTGAAGATGACTTGAACTCAATGAGTTCATCCTGAAGCAATTTGACTGTTATCATGAACATTTCTAATATTTGAAATTAATTATATCTAAAAAGAAATTATCAAAATGCACTTTATATGGAGAAAATAAAATTAAGCCAGAACAACATTAAGCTGGTTGCAAGATCCACCTTTGTCTTACAGTGTGCTAAAGATTCCCATTTTATCCATAACCTGCTGTGCAAATCAAGTACACAAATTCCAGATGGTAAGTGATCGAGTTAATTATAGTAACTTTTAATATTTTTATTTTAGTGTTAAGGGATACACCAGTCCATCATCTGTTTAAAACCAAGAAAATATATTAATCACTAACATGGATCCGCAATTATGATTAGATTTTATTATTACTTGGTTGTAGTGGGTAGCTGTTCCAGCTTTGACCTTGAAGTACTACCCCCATTGAGGCTCCGGTAACTGTCATGCCTCTAAGGTGGAGCCCAGAGAGGACCCCTGAAGACTCGAGATCCAGATGGGCAGGCTCTCTTGTTTCCTGGATCCTGGATGCTGGAGGTAGACTGAGCAGAGTTCTCCAGAGAACACTGCTGGACTGTGCTTCACCTTTCCTAGACTCTGTTACCTATCCCTTCACTTGTAAGTTACCCCACAAAATAAACCTCCCTTTTAACTACGTGGAGTTGCCAAAATATTTAAACCAATACTTGGGAGAGAACTGATTTGCATTCATTTTCAGTATTGCTGTCACAGATACTGAATCTTCATCTACAAACTGAGTACATGGAAGCAGGTGATCCAGTTAACCTAATTAAATGTGATAATATTTAATGTTTATTGACTATTTACTATGCACTAGACATTGCTCTAAGAGTTTTACATGTTATAAAATCATTAACATTTGCTGTTTGCATTTATAGAACAAAAAGAAAAAACATCAATTGTTTTTGTCTCGTGAATACATGTATATACACTTTACTCTCATGATTTAATTTAAATAGAAATAGAATGAAGGTAAACTTTTATTATTTCTGTATTTTTAAAATTACTGCTTTGTCGATATCCACTTGCCTTTCTCCATCTTCAATCTTTGCTAAAACCTCTTTCATTCACATTGTTTTTTTTTTTTTTTTTTTTTTTTTTCTACCTCATACTGTATCATATTAGCTGGATCGGTTCTGGTCCAATTTCCCACTAGTGTTCTTCATAGGCCTGGCCAAATCTGCTCTATCATGGGAAGAAAATGAAGTAGTCAGTTATAGCTTTAGAGGTTTTCTATCTACTCCATCTACAGAGGCAATCAAAAAGCCAAAGCATGTTCTTCAACCAGGCCTGATTTTGAAACAATAGTACACGAACACTTGCATGAAGCTCAGACCATGCATCTATATTTTATGACTTATGCTCATTGGTATGCTTATTATGCTCCTAAGGTAGCCAGTCCTAATGGATTCCAAGTATGTCACTAACTAATGCCATTTACCCATTTATTTAGTGGGAATAAATAGCTACGATTTCATTTCCCCGTTACTCCAGTGAATGCAGAAACCTCAACAAGGAATTAAGCTTTCCCTGTGAACAATACACTCCATTCTACTTGATAATGCAGATATGGCCTCTGCCTACAAATTACTCAGCAAAGTCCTAAAAGTTTTTGCTCGGGGACTTTCTTCCAGTTGATGACTTTGGTAGATCATTTTTTTCCCTCCATGAAAAAATATACAAATTTTAATTTTGAATACAGAAAATTTTTCTAAGAATATTTTAAAGAAGATATTATTTTTAATGGACTTAATTTATGTTTCATTTACAAAAATACCTCCTGGGCTTGTCTCACAGTTTGTACCTATTTTCAAAGAATATTTTTTTAATGATCTAGCTTGAAAAAAGAACTGTTTTACTTTAATGCACAAACCAAGTCACAAAACTCCACTTTAAAATCCAACTTTCTCTGAATGCTAAATATGGTATTTAGTAGTGGTGTTTGGGTCCTCTAAAAATAGACATTTAATGTCTCTAAGATAAAAAGAATTTTATTGGTTGTCTCATATTCTATTTTCTTCATGACTACAAAAATAATCTAATTATTTGACTCTCCTATGAGGTTGCATGATGGTTACTGTAAAGGACACAAATGAAACGTGTGAGAACTCTGATTTGTCATGAATACATGATTATGCTATTAAATCCAGCTTTCTATAAGGCAAAACTATACTCATGAGATTGACAACTTTCATGTACTTACTGAAAACCTATGCCTTTTAGCATATTCAAACTGAAAAAGCTTTCATTTAGTTTTTTTGAAACCTAAGCTAAGCAATAGTAATTATAGAAAGTAAACTGCAGATTACTTTGTCAAATCGGACGTGGTATGGTTCTTTAAGCTTGAAAACCCTGAACAGTTGGCAAGGTGCTAAAGGAATTACTTCCTGAAAAAGCTCACAGGCATTCATTATCCCATCAAATGATCCATAAAGCCGAGATCCCAAGGAATAGGGAATCAGCAACTGTTATTGAAATAATTGTGGCTAACAGACCTTGCATAACTTTTACCCCTCAAAAAATTCAGGGTGTGATTTGGTGTATTTAAAAAGATATTTAATTTTCAGGTGCTCAAGAAGCAGTACCATACATAGCTGACTGAATACCTATGTAAAGACACCAAAGAAACGTTTGGGGCTTGAACAAACATTTAATAAAATGCAAATTTTCAAGTTAAATGCTTAAGAAGAGTCTCAGACAGATATTTAATACTTACCATAAATTTCTAGGACATGAAAAAATTTGGATTCTCTTGTTAGCTTTGACTAAAAGGGAGCATCATTTTAATTCCCTTTCAGGCTTTGTTCTAAGAACGTCAGTCCCTCTAAAGGGAAGATAATCTGTCATTTGGAGGGGTCTGAAGAGGGAGAATTCTCCCAGCCTGAAAGATGTGTGATGGCTGGTATCCTCCTCTCACCACACAAAATTATGCTAGCTTTTTCCTTGACCTTGTGATGCTGTGTAATAATGCAAATTAAACTGGAATTGCAAGAAATTGATGTATAAACAGCCAGAGGAGCTACAAATTTAATAGGGAGAAGTATTCAATTCAATGTGAGTTAACCTCTTTTGTGTTTATGATGAGTATTACTTTGCAAATAATTATTATAAAAACATTTTATTATATCTGTATTGATTTTCATGCAAAGTTTTTTTAAAAATCTGATTGTGGTAAGTTTAAATAGACCTATTTATTCTGAAAGGAAGAAATCTACAGTATGCTGTAGACTGCTGTTTCATTTTTATTAAAAACATCTAGGGAGGAACATGATTTTTTTCTTACTACAATGCTTTTATTGGGTCGAAGCAGTACAGTAAAAGTATACATGTATTAGAAGAGCATTAGTTGGTCTACAATTATTTCGATTATCATTTAGTAAATAGATATATGAAAACATATCTAGACTGTAATAATATTGGTGAGCACATATAGGTCCTCCAATGTCTGTATCGGCTTGACAGAAACCGTTCACTGAATCCCTCCAATGTCTTCGGTGAGATGTGCTATAGTTACTAATGTGGTATTATACATGAGCTAAACTTAAAATCTCAGAGACATTGCATTGCTTGCACAGGTTCACACATCCAGAAAGTGGCAAAGCTAGGCAGCATGACGTCGGCACATGTCACTAACCATGGCTACTTGTGAACACAGGCAGGGCCAGCATTTATCATCTGTAAATTCCGTGAAATAGGTGCTCACGTCGGAGGAACTATTTCAGGGTGAAGAAGGCAAAGGGGCACAGAGACTGCAGCAGCTTTTATTTAAAGTCCCCCAGGGTCCGGTGTATTGACGACATTACTGCCAGCCTATGTCCCCGTGGGGACATAATCAAATCTTTAGAAGATGGGTCTGGTGAAGCTCAGTCACCAGGGTGTGTTCTTGGAGTGGATCCTTGCAATTCTGAGAGTTTGTAGCAGTGTAAAAATGCTCTTTCATTTTTAATAAAAACACACCTATGGAGAATGTAAAGGAGTTGAGAAAAAAGGATTTACCCAAGACTTCAGCACATAGAAATGCACAATTTAACATTATGAACTCACAGGGTATGCTGAGTTGCAGCTGTGTCCATGATGAAACCATTAACAGAAGGAGAAATACCAACAACACATCACCCCTGAATATGGTTTGCATAGACTTCCTACTAGAGTTTTTATTTATTTATTTTTTAAGTTTTTTTCATTTTACATACCAATCCCAGTTCCCCCTCCTTCCCCTCTTTCTGCCCCCCACCTCCCCCAAACCCACCCCCTATTTTCTCCTCAGAGAGGTTAAGGCCTGCCTTGGAGAGTCAGCAAATTCTGCCATGCTAACTTGAGGCAGGACCAAGCCTCTCCCTCTTGTGTTAAGGCTGAGCAAGATGTCCCATCCTAGAGAATGTGGTTCAAACAGCCATTTCATGCACCCTGGATAAGTCCTGATCTCACTCTCAGGGGTTCCCCAAACAGATCTAGCCATATAACTGTCACAAACATTATGGGGGACTAGTTCGTTCCCAAGCATATTCCCCAGCTGACAGGCTAGAGTCCCTGAGCTCCCACTAGCTTGGTTCAGCTGTGTCTGTGGTTTTCCCCATCATGATCTTGACCTCACTTGCTCCTGTGATCCCTCTTCCCTCTCTTCAGCTGAAATCTAGGAGCTCAGCCCAGTGCTTGACTGCGGATCTCTGCACTTCTATCAGTTACTGGATGTAGGTTCTATGGAAACAATTAGGGTAGTCACTAATCTAGTTTTAGCTTAAGCAAATCAAGTGTTAGGTCGTGGTCTACATATTTGAAATAAATAATTTCAGGCATAAGATATTTGATATAAATTCACTTGGCTATTGTTCAAGTATTATAAAATAACCTTCAGTTCTATGGCCCAAACATCATATTCTTCATTGAATATAATTATAGATATGTATATATCAATAAACCTGAACATGTGGAAGGTTCCTTTGTGAAAGCAACATTTTCCAATGTTGAGCACCAGGTCACAGCCTGGTGCTTTAGAATCTTAGAAAAACATGAATGTGGGAAAACTCACTGATACCAAGTCCCAGCTGTCACTCACTAACTGTGTAGTTAATGACGTCAGTCCACAGTAGGAGTATCCATGACATCATCTGCATACTGGGTGAGTGAAAATCCACCTACTGTGCTATTGCAAAAATCAAAATTAATTACTCTCAGTAGCACTAGGGACATGTTACAAGAACAATACATTTCCACTTTTGATGAATGGTGTTAGGTCACAATGACTGATAAAGGAGCAAAAAGTTGTGGTGTACTGTTTTATAGTAGGTAATTATACAACAGGGATTCACTGTTATCTTCAATAAGCTGGAAGAAAGAACTGTAGATGATAAACACTTTCAAAATTAGTTAGATTCAAGTAGATAAAAATTATCCAATGTATATATGTACTGACAGTTGATTGGCTTGAACGGTTTGGGAGGCATCCAGGCAGTGGGACCGGGTCCTGTGCTCATTGCATGAGTTGGCTGTTTGAAACCTGGGGCTTATTCAGGGTCGCTTGGCTTGGCCTAGGAGGAGGGGACTGGACCTGCTTGGACTGAGTCTACCAGGTTGATCTCAGTCCTCGGGGGAGGCTTTGCCCTGGAGGAGGTGGGAATGGGAGGGGCGGGGGGAAAGGGAGGGGGCAGGAGGGGGGAGAACAAGGGAATTCGTGGCTGATATGTAGAACTGAATTGTATTGTAAAATAAAATGAAAAAGAAAATAACAAATTAAAAAAATTACATTCATCACTAATATTTTAAATACAGTTCAGATTTCACATTTCTTTCTTTCTTTCTTTCTTTCTTTCTTTCTTTCTTTCTTTCTTTCTTTCTTTCTTTTTTTTTTTTTTGATTTTTCGAGACAGGGTTTCTCTGTGTAACTTTGAGCCTTTCCTGGAACTCACTCTGTAGCTCAGGCTGGCCTCGAACTCACAGAGATCCACCTGCCTCTGCCTCCCGAGTGCTGGGATTAAAGGCGTGCGCCCCCACCACCCAGCTAGATTTCACATTTGTTAATATTATTATTTCACAAAAGGAACCTAGTTAAAGTATAATGTGGATATACTGTCTGTGCACACATATTTGTGAATATTCAGAATACAGGCCTAATTCTTATTATGCTTCATAATCTTTTTCCGGACTTCCTAGGCTTACAAGACAAGACTCATATGTAAAGCAAACATTGTAATGTTGCCTTCCATTTGTTACTTTGTTCAGGGCAAAAACAGCTATATGAGAATGTATGTTTTATGCAATGAACAATAAAGAAAATGAAAAGAAAAAATAGATTAAAATGCAAATACAAACATTTTGCATATAAGTTTTATCTGAAAATTTAAGTGAAATTTAATATAATAGAAAGAATAGTTTTACAAGATACAGCAATTTGTTCATATGCCACTGGAAGAAACTGTATGATTACTGACAAGAACATTGAGGCTTACTTAAGTTTTCTGAGTACTGCTTATCTCTTTATAAATGAGCAGATATAAATGTAGTTTTTAGAAGAAATCTTATTAAAATACAAAAAATCAAAAATGAATAAACACTTATATTTTATATATATTTTAATGGAAATTGAAAGAAAGAACAATTTTGATGGAGGTATATGGTAGGAAAGCAAATATTGCCTACTTTGGAGTTTTCCTTCACTAGCTCTTATTTTTAAAATCATTAAGAGTAGTTAAATTAAAATACATTTTTCAAACTTAAGCATGATTTAAGACTGTTTCTTAAAATTCACTTTGATCTTGACTGTGGCAGAAGAACCAAATAACAATGTAGAAATATTAGATTTGTAGAATGTACATCATAGAAATGCCAGATAAGACGTGTGTGAAACACTAAAATTCCTTTGTGCATGTGTAGGCACAATGGTCCTGGCTTCCAATTAAGATAACATCAGATACAATTAAATCTTTTGGTCATCTGAATATGAATTATACTTTCTCATTTGTCTTATTCTCTATTACTGTCTTTTCTTCAAGTTATTGATGCACAGATAACTTAGAAGTGATAGCTATTATTCAGATGAAAACATACAGCATTTAAGGCAGACACTACTGATTATACCTTTATTAGATATTTCCAGTTTTTCTTTTACTAGAAGGGCTCAAGTTTTGTTTTGGTTTGATGTTTGAGGCAATCAAATCATGAATTCTGTTTGGATTAAACAGTCAGACTTCTGCAGCAGTGCGGTGATTGGGTGATGGGGGACTGTACTTCAGGTGATAGGACAGCGGCCAGCATCATGAGTCTCTGCTCACTAGATGACAATAACCTACTGTCACATGTCCCTTAGGAAGACAAAGGGGGTGCAGCAGCTCCTTTCTGTTGGTGATCCTGGGGATACTGTCTAAATTCCCAAAGGAAGACACGTGAAGAGAATTTATTCTTCCTACTTCTCCGTTTCCTCTCTTTATGGGACATCACCATTGAATAACATAAGACAAAAGCAAGCTGCATACATATCTAATCAGTGTTTTCAAATTTTTGATGTTGTGATGTGACAGTGACCTTGCCGGGTACTGGAACACATCATAGCCATCCTGGAATGGATGAAGAGGTTGAACCACCTGGGAAGGGAGGTCTAGTTAATCTGCTGTGACAACTCTAGGTTACCAACCACAATATTCACTGCCCTACTGAATAAGCATTCTAGGTTTTCGCCCTGTAGACACAGGGTTGTGTTATGTGTCTCTGTCCCCTGAAACATAGATGTATCCATGTGACTTACTTTGTCCGATACAATGTGTGCCATTTTGGAAAAGAAGCCTTTTCAGCCTTTCCTTGTCATGTTACAAACAGTCTGCATCAGTTCATGTTCTTAAACACGCAGTCTGTACCAAGTAGATTGCATGTACAGAAATTGAAGGTGCTGGGATAAGCTACTGAGATCTGGGTGCTGCTACAACAGTATTATTGAACATGGGAGCACTGAAGTCACTGCTTCAAATTACCTGCCAAATAATTCAATGTCTCTGTTTTTCTGTCATTTTTGACTGAAAAGCTTTGATTTATATAATTAATAAGATTATGCAGTATTTATTGATTTTTTTCCTTATTTGCTAAGGGAACAGGTGATGCAATCAAAAATGATGTGAAAAGATGATTGATGACTAAATAATGAAAAATTTGAGCAGTAGAAAAGTATGTATGCAACCGTTTGGCCAACATTTCCGTACTGTGCATATGCACTCAGATTTCTCTCTCTGTCTCTGCCTCTCTCTATCTCTGTTTCTGTCTGTTGTTCTGTCTCTATGTCTCTTTGTCTGTCTGTCTGTCTGTCTCTCTTACACACACACACACACACACACACACACACACACACACACACACACACACACTTTCCTTCCTGTTGGAAGAGTCTATTATTGTCTAGTACATAGATGCTTGATGGCATAAATAGTCCTGAACTGATAGTATATAACAAGGGCCCTTATAGGCCTCTTTAAGTTGCTACTTGAACTTAAGTAATTTGCTTAAAAATGAAATTTGTGGTAATTGTAAATGTATAAGCACAAACTTTCTAGGAGTGTGTTGCTACAGCTTGCTATGGCTAAATCTGCAATCCATTGACCCACGGTTTCACCAGTCATGTACTGAATGACGACCACGTACTGGGCACAGTGTTTCAGGATACTTCCCCCGTCCTGTAAAGATACTGTAGCTTCTGTCATTAATTCCTCCACCTGCAGGAAGTCAGCTTTTCATCTGAAGATAGCGAGCGCAGTGACTCCGCACCGCCACCCTTCGCTGTGTTTATTGCTAGAACATCTTGTGGTATAAAGTTAACAGCAATAGCAATAACATTAATGCCAACTCTGTAGGCTTTGGTCTCTGCCTGAGTGGTGTTTACCTCTATGAGCACATAAATAAGTCCCTTAACCTTTCTGAACTACTATGCCATCATCTGCAGTTACCTGTGACTACTATATGCACGCTGTACTTGAAGCATCCAACCCCAAAATTCAGCTGGAAGGTGAGGGTTAATCAGGATTCCTGATCCCCTTCTTTTCTGGGGAATGGGAATGTAATCTTTCAACTTCTCAGCAGCTGCTATTGTTTCTATCAAGAAAGAAAATATTAAAATCCTATGAGATATTAAAAATCTACACCATGATAGTCTAAAATGAAAAATAATATTTGTAAAGTTAAAAATGACTCTTCAGTCAAGGCACGCTACAAACTGAGTTCACAAAGGCATTCTTACATCTCATAAGCTTGTCCTTGCAATTTTCTTATAAGGAGTTATCTGCTTTTCCTTCTTGGAAACATTTATGTGAATGCAATACATAGGAAATTACACAGAAGTAGGAAAGCCTGAATCTGATACTTATGCAGTAAAATGATGTACAGAACAACAACACAACAGTATTTCTGGATATCACTGTCCATACAATAGTGTTGCAAAAATATAAAAAATTAAATAAGATTGAATGTACAATGTAGTGCAATGCTTGGCAGGAAATAGATCTTATTTTAATTTGTTTCATTTGCCACTAACAAGTCAGTGTAAGATCCAAATAAAAGCATATTTCTGCTGGATGATGGGGTTATAAATAAGTTAATAATAGCTTAAAGTTATGCAAGATAAAGTTTCATGTAACATTTTTCAAGTCTGCTAATAACCTCATGATATATAAAAATAGACACTAACATCCCCTGAACCTACGTCTATAAGAGTGTGTGTATGTGTGTGTGTGTGTGTGTGTGTGTGTGTGTGTGTGAGAGAGAGAGAGAGAGAGAGAGAGAGAGAGAGAGAGAGAGAGAGAGAGAGATTGTATGTGAAAACTTGCTACTACATATGAGCAAGGGAGTTGCTGCAGTGACCACATCAAGAGAAGGCAACAAGCATTTCTCTTAACAGTCATTCATCTCACTAGGACTGTGAGTCTGTCCTGGATGAGCTCTATTTGCCCTTCAAATTAAGGAAGTCAAAGTAGATTAAGATCTTAAATTTTATCGGGTTAAATATTAATATCCATAAACCCGTATTCCTGGTTTCTGCCTTATAAAATGACTATATCTAATAGGTAGTGGCATAATAATAGGAAAGTAGTGTGCTATAATTACAGTGATTGATGTAGTGATAAAATAAAGCATGTATACATGTACAATCTGTACAATGTATATGTATCTATTTTATATATAACATCGTATGTTCATATACACACATATTATACAAAACAAACTGGAATTTTCTACCACAGTTCAGCTCTTTCTGTACAACAGAATGGATATTTGTGTTTTCCTGTAAGTCAGTATGTATCTGATGTTCTCTCATTATGTTCAACCTGTTTAAGAGTGAGGATGTTCTGTTTTTGTGCACCATTTAGCATGCTCTCATTTGTACCCTGAAATATTTTAAAAGTGAAGGCTAAATTTCAACATAGACTAGGAAAAGAAGCCTTGTTTTGTGATTTTTGACAAGTATTTTCCACAAAAGCAGGTATCCTTGGAGCATCTAATATCAAAATACATATATCCTCACTGAAATTTAATGAGGTGCTAAGCTCCATGACTGAAATTAAGAAAAATTAATAATCCAATGTGTCTAACATATTGATCAAGTTTGCTTGTTGATATTTATTAATTTTGCTGATATTTGATCACAGTGTTAGGCACAAAGATATGTCAATCTATACATTATTAAAATTGTGTAAATAGTAGTTTGTGTTCTATTTTTTACACTGATATTAGAAGAAAACATGAGAAATAATACAATCTTTTCCTCAGATGTTTACTGACTCCTTTTAGGTACAGAGCTCATACATTACTATAACATTGCTTCAGTAGTTTTCCAGTAAACTGAGTATAAAATACTATCACCTTGCTGCAAGTAAAGACAAGTGTTTATATGAATTTTTATGACTTATGCCAAAAATGATTTTGAAAAACTCCACATATTTAAAACCAGTACTTAAAATTTTCATTATAAGCCAAAATAATCTCAGAATATACACATTCCAATGCATTTCATATTGTTCAGTATTTCATACGTTTCCATCACATAATGTGAACTGACCACTAAGTGTTTTATCTTGGGAAAACGTATTTGTGATGCTACAAGTTTTCAACAAGTCTCCCTTGTCAAATCTGAAAGCCCTCACAGACGATTTCTATTAAACTAAAACAAGGGGTGGGAATGATCCGTTCAGAACATGCAACAGTCCTAGCACGTCTCCCCTCCTGACGTAAGGGATTGCTTTTGAAATAAAACTGTTATTTGAAAGGATGAGTGAATAAAAGAAACGACAGACAGATAAGTGATAGATAACTAAATAGGTAGGTGGATGTATGAATAGATAGATGGGTAAGGGTTTGGACAGATCACCTTAGTGGGGAAGCCTCTCCCCAGTAGTACATGGTACCTTCCAGTAGTGGTCTAACAAGGCTGGTAGAGAGAAATTTGTTACCTTTTTGCCTACCTGCTTTTATAGCTGGCAAGCGAGGGTGTCTACTATCTGCCCTGTTTCTACCATTTCCACGGCTGCGGCCTCTACACTGCCATCCCGTCTTGACAGCAACACCCAGCTTCTTTAGGCTTTCAGTGTGGACTGAGGATGTCATCCTTCAGGCCTTCAGCTCCAGGTTGGGACTGCAGAGATATCCAATATGTTGGGTGAGTTTCTATTGTGTTCTCAGCCTCTTCAGTGTGAAGGCAGCTATTATTTGGCAACCCAGTCAATATAATAAACCCCCCTTCTGATGTGTATTTATCCTATTTGCTCGGTTTCTCTAGAGAACCTTGAGTGATACTGAAACCTAGATTGGACAGATAAACAATGGACAAACAGATGATAGACAGATAAATAGATACATAGGTAGAAGACAAAGAGACAGACAGACAGACATCTTGTCATGATTGTGTCTCACTGACTTCATGCTGTTTTCCCAGGATTATTCCTCAGGGACATGACATTGACTTATGCCCTAGGGTACTGTGCCAAGGTAAGATTCAGAATGTGTGGCAGATGTGCTCTCTCTCGGTAAATGGAAAAAGACAATTAGGAAAGGAGTGGAAAAGGAGACCCAGCAGAGCACAGGTGCATGCTCAGTGGGACTGACTTCAGAACAGAGTAAAAATAGAAATGGAGAATCGGCTTCCAGATTCGCTTACGTCTATTGATTCCACTCCACCATGGAGATGGTCCAAGTTGGTGCACAGTGTCCTCCTGAAACATAGAGGCCTGTCAGCTGACCATTGTTGACATGAGCTACCATGACGCTCTGCCCACTTCATTCTGCTTTTCTTTCAGGTTTGCTGTGCCTTGGCCCTGTGCATGTGCCATTTTCGTATGTAGAACATCTTTCTTTGCTCTTGTCAGTGGTACATTATCTTCCACAGAGTATGCTTTCCTGGCAACTCCTTGGCTCTAGACCTCATTCAGCCAGCAAAGTTCTCTCCTTCCAAAATTTACCCATCAGAGTTTGAATCTGCTCCATTCATGTGTTCAATTCTACTTAAGCTTGTGATTTTGTTGTCTTGTTTTTGGCCTCATCTACCTGTATCTTTGCCGATAGGAACTGAGTTGACATTTTCATCAGAGTGGCCCTCAGGGCCTGGTTCAGTATCCGCCTGCCTTCAGCTAAATGGATCACTGAAAAGCCCTCCGACCCAAATCCCCAAACTGCAGGAGTTAACTCCTCAGTGGTTTACACTAGAGAGTTGTTTTGGTATTGGACACATTTTCAATATGTTAGATGATTTGATTTTCATTGTATATAAGTTCTAAAACAGTATAAGCCATACATTTTGCACATAAATTCAAATATATAGTAAATACAAAGTTATCCTTTAGCTGCTATGCCGAGGTTAGTATGCATAAATATCCAAATCTAACTTATTCAGAATATTTAAATACCACAATGCATAATACCAAGAGGATAAAATTTTGATTACTAGAAAAATAAAATATAAAAAAAACCAACAGAAGTATTTTAAATGATAAGAAAAAAACATTAAAGAAAGATAAAACACTAGCTAGAGCCAGATAAAAATATGTAGATGATATTTAAAATACATATGTAGAAATATTAAAAACAGTATTTTTGATGCTTTTACATGGAAATACGAAATATGCAACCCAATTAAAATAATCACCAAAAATGAAAAATCAGAAAGAAAAAGTAAAAAAATTAAGCAAAAATAATGACTATGTGGATAAGATTTTAAATAAACTGTTAGTGGAATAAGTGACTTGAGTACTTATGTACTGAATATTATTAAAAATAGAAACACATTGATAGTGGAAAATATCTGCATAAACTTAACATTATGTCAATTGTAGCCACTTTGTATTGTGCATTCTTGCTCTTAGGAATCATGAATGTGAAACAAAGCATTTAATGTTGCTCTCTGATGCTGTCATAAATACATCTACTTTGTGTTTTTTATTTTTTAAGCAAGTGGCATATTCTGTTGAGACAGCACAGAGGTTGATTACTGCCTTGCCTGACATTCTCTGTCTGACTTAAGTCAACATCTCTCTGTGAGATTGTACAGCAAATAGACTTGCCCTACACAGGGCAGAAAAAAAATACATTTTCTAATCACATGAAAGTAACTCACAATACAGTAGTCTTTTGACTGATTAAATCGGTAACATTTCACTGCGGTTGAAGTTTGTTATCCTAAAACCCCATGGCAGTGGAACTTCCAAAGAAATAAGATTAAACTTCCTATTTCAAAGCTGTCTTACTTCCAAATGTCACTACTTTCTTCCTAACTTAATTTTTGTGAACATCATGGAATTTGCATTTTTTAGTGGTAAACCCCCTTAGGTCTAGAAAGCAGAAAAAAACAACAATAATAATAATAACAACAACAACAACAAAAAACTTAAAGTCCACAACACAACAGATCCCTCTGAAATTGGTATCCATTTCAAATGATCCATATCTTTCTTGATATACATTCATCATCTGGCTTATATTTTATTATGAATGTTAAGAGGGTTTTTTTTTTGTTAAAGCTATTGCTACAAGTTGATTTAAGTGGAGTCAAGTGATTATGTACATATTTTCATCACTGTGAGCATCAGAAATTCAAGTATTTGAACCCTTTAAATTAATGACTTTCGCCGGGCGGTGGTGGCGCACGCCTTTAATCCCAGCACTTGGGAGGCAGAGGCAGGCGGATCTCTGTGAGTTCGAGGCCAGCCTGGTCTAACAAGTGAGTTCCAGGAAAGGCGCAAAGCTACACAGAGAAACCCTGTCTCAAAAAAACCAAAAAAAAAAAAAAAATTAATGACTTTCTGATAATTTCCAGTCTCTATAATATATACTTTGACATTTTGAATGATACAGTATGCTGTAAGATAAAACATTCCATAATCTTAGATTATCATGAATTTGCTGTGTACATACAAGTCTATAACATATTTCTCTCCCTCATTTCAAAAGCAGTCATAATATTGATCACTTATAACTGCTAATAAAATAAAGAGGTATGAATTTCTTCCCAAATCACAAATAACCACATGCGAATAAAATCATGGTGACAGAAATAGTGACCGTGACTTTCATTAAGCGCTAACTTCATTGCCAAAACTGTACTGGTCATTTTCCATATATGTACTTGGTCTCCAAATTCAAGTGAAATAGATGTTACCACACCATTTCACAGTGTATAAAAGAGAAAGGAAGACAAGCCAGACAGTCTGATAAAATTCTCACACACAGTGACATGTAGAGTTTAGATGTAAATGTATGTTTATAAATAGCACTTGAATCAATTGATATTCACCAGTGTATGCTCACATTTCTTTTATTTAAGTTGAAAACCTTTGAAAGCAAAGCCAAGTCTCATATCTTTTTGAATCTTCCAGAGCATATTTTTAGTGTGTTTTATGGATATTTATTAAACGCATTCACAAAATTCACTGAAAGTAACAGAAAAATAAGCAAAATGAAAAAATTCATAATAAAAACCAAATGTGTATATTGCATTATTAAGATGGTATGTTAAGGAAAACCTAGACGGAATGATTGTGTGTAGATAGGAAATGTCAGGTGTGTATATTTCAAGTTGAATTATCATGAACCTTCAAGTCACCCAGAAGCAGATGATTCACTCAGTGGAAGTGACTCAAGAGTATTTGGAGGGGCTGGAGAGTTGGCTCAGTAGATAGGGTTGCTTGAGCCAAGACTGACAACCTGAATTTTATCCCCAAAACTCACATGACTGAAGGAAATGATACACTCTAGCAAGTTGTGCTATGTCCTCTTCCCAGACACTGCAGTAAACACACACACACACACACACACACACACACACACACACACACTCACACACAAACACACACACTTATACATACTCACATACACACTCACACACATTCTCATACTCATTCACAAATACTTTCATGCACCCATTCAGTCACACACACACACACACACACACACACACACACACACACATGCATACACTCTCTCACATACACAGTCTCCCACCCATATTCAGAAAAGTTGTAGTGGTCTTTGTAAGTGTGTGATAGGCTAAGCAGAAACTAATGCAGACTTAGCATGACCTATAAACTACCAGACTACCTATACAATGGCTGAAGGAGCAAGAAGAGAAAGCAGTGAGGAAAGCAACATGACCCAAACCATAGGAAGAAATCGCCAGGGAGGGAGCAAAGGATATCAGTAGCTGAACCATACTCTGTTATTAGTTTCTAGTCTAATGTTTTTTTTTTATTAGCCAAAGCAATATGAGGCAGAAAGGAAGAGAAGCTCTTGACTGGATCCCTGTTTTTGTTTGCTTGTTTGTTTTGTTTTCGAGACAAGGTTTCTGGTGTAATAGCCCTGGCTGTCCTGGAACTTGCATTGTAGACCAGGCTGGCCTCAAACTCACTGAGATCCACCTACCTCTGCCTCCCAAGTTCTGGGATTAAAGGTGTGCTGCACCACCACTGCCCAGCAAGACTGAATTCCTGTGTCCAAAAGAGGCTAAAGGATGATGATTGTGAACAGGAGGAACAGAGACTATCCCTCAGAGAACAGGTTTCTTGTTAAAGGAAATATGGTACCAATGATGTCAAGATTAGCATCTACACACACGGGATGAACTCAGGCTCCAAACAAGAAGAGTATCAGTGATGAGAGCCAAGGTGAATTTCAAAGAGGTCCATAAGTATGTGTTAATGTAAGAAGGTCTGGATGAGTTTTTATCTTCTTGAGTTTGGGAAAACTGAAAACATGCTCTGGTCCTTTTCTTTCTTTTTTTTTTTTTTTGTAATTTTTCACTGAGCAAAGTCAACATCATCTACTTAAATCACTTGTGCATTCGTAAGAATACAACACTTGCTGTCTACTTACCAACATGGAGTACACTTCCTGCTGGATATTCTCTTTTGACTCTTCCATAAGCCATATTCTTGAAATGACTTTTGTTCTTCTAAACCTATATTGTGTTTGACACGGCTCAGTTGCATTTCAGCAGGGTCAGCACTACAGGACAACACTGATTTTCACAAGAAATATGACTTGAGTGAGGATTCCCCAGTGCCTCAGTTTTCTTAATTGGTAAAAAAAAACCCAACAAAGTTGTGAAAACTCCTTGGACCTTTAATTCAAGTGTTCTTTGATCATAGGAGTGGTCAAGAAGACAGACAAGACCAGAAGTACAACAGAATAAGAATCAACAGAGATTTAGGCAAAGAGAAATCTTTTTCTTTGATTTTTCTCCTCCAGGAATTCTCTACCTTGCTCTCTTTGTTCATAGTTACTCATGGGGTAATAAGAACATTCTATTTCATTCCTCCACTTCTTCAAAAAGAAGGATTAAATTTTAATCCCTGGGGAACATCGCCACTGGTTAAATAGAATGGCAATTTAATCAAAGAACTGGCTTCATTTCTCCCTACTATCCAGAAAGGGTCACTAGACAAATGATTGGACCCTGATGTGCACAGACACCATCAAACAAAAGGTGTTTATTTGGTCAAAGATCCAAATTATCTGTGAAGACATAGACTTGTCCATCCTTCATTTGACACACATCCTGTTTGCCCTCTCCTTTTTTCTTCCTTAGTGAGTCTGTGTTTCTCTTGTAGATCACATGGAGTCGTTTTGACACCAAGAGAATGTCCTTGGCTTCCTGAAACTTTGTCAGTCTTTGCCTAAAATAACCTTCTCATCCATGATATTACTCACCCTTTACAGAAGGCTCCTTATTTGTGTGAGTCCAAATCCAGACACATATGAAATGCTCACACTGTGAACTCAATGAGGACATAGTCACCAATGTAGATTGTGATAGTCACATTCATATGTATGTGAAATTATCGCACTGTAAACTCCATGAAGATATGCAGATCCTGGGATGTGTAAGTGAAAGATTTCTAAAGGGTTGTTGTTTTGTTGAGTGGCCGAATGACTCAGTAGTATGTGACATTCTCTGAAAAGGTACCATCCATGCTAACCATGGACAGTGCTGTCAAAGTCCCATTCCTGAGTTGAGATTCAACATTACCAGTACCTTGCTTCTGGCCATACATAAGAAAATATGGGACTGATTTTTTTTTCTCTGAAATAAAGTTTACAAAGAATACATGCTAAATGTTTGTTAGGTGTGTGCTGATAATTTTTATACTTAAGTTCAACTTCAGTACCATTTAACATTTTGGGAAGGTTAGTTCTTTGCTGGGGGATCATGAGCCTATGCTTTGTGGGGGTGTTAACAATATCCTTGGCCATAGCAGCTCTCCCTCCTCCAAACTGAAGCAAACAGAAATGTCTCCAAACATTTGCAAATGACTTACAAAGAGGAGGAATGTTACTTGTGGCTGAACAGAACTGTTTTAGGGAAATATTTGAATACATATGTATTCCACAAATAAGGTGCTACTGAAACATGAGTGCAAAGCTTTTCTAATCTGCCTCGAAATGGAAAGGAAAGGTTGGCCTGTTAATCTTCATGGCACAGCCCACTGAGAACATGATTAATTCAAACTGCTGTCATTCTTAATGGTTTTATTTTACAGTTTTGCAAATATCTTATTCTGTAATCATTCCCTGGGGAGTTCTTAAGCAGAAATTGAGACTTTATGAATGAATAAATAATAGGCCAGCATAGGTCAGACTTATAATATCTAAACTTCCATTCATGCTTTTAATTAAGTCTTTTGATTCTGGCTTTGTTTCTCAGCACATAGCTCACTTTAACATGGGTATGCAAATTAATGTACACTGGAAGCATGAAAATTAAAATTAGGCAAGGTTCTAAAAGAAATCTAGTTGCAGTACATTGGGAATTTTAATTTAATAACTGTTGTTCACAACACACTAATATCCCATTAGATACAAGACACTCAATACCTAAAAATGGGCTAGTGATAATTTTGTAAGCCAGTTTTACCTTTTTGTTTGAAGGCATACTAAAATAGTTCTGAGTAATACTGCTGTTCTGTAAATAGAGGTAAATCAAAGACAGAGTGGGAAATTAGTCAAATAAATAGACTATGCAGGCAATTAAGTTGGAAAGTATATTCATAAAGTACTCTTTTTCTTCCCTAGATATAAAATCACTTTCCACCTATTTGATTCTCTACAGGAAATCTTTCCTCCATTTACACAGCAGTTGAAAGGATGCACTGCAAATAATTACCTACTATTTTGGAAGAATGGTAAATAATATGTAAAGCAAATGATATACGGCAGACAATTCATGTTTGAGTTTTAAGGTAAAACAATAAAAGCCACTAGTAATAATTTCACTAAACATTTGCTTGTTTCTTCAACATAGGACCAGCATTTTAGAAAAGATAACTTATTCTGTGGAATACTGTTGATTTTATACATGTCTTACCAGTGCACTGTTCTGTTATTCACTATGTAGCAGTCTACCCTACATAGAGCTTTTCATTCTACAGACAGAGGCGATTGCATATTTAACAACGTTGGTAGATGGTGGAAAACTCACAAAGGAATTCCTGAGACAAGGATTGTATTCAGTATGAGCATTCTTGCCCAGGTAGATTTGATTCCTCTTTCCAAACCTCTTCACAATTTATTTGATGATACAATTTGTGAATCAAAAGAAATGATGATTTTGAAGCATCTTTTAACTTTAGAAGAATCTTAAACATTAGAGTGACACAGAGAGCAAGAATTTTTTACAGATCTGTACTACCCAGAGAGTGATTACTTTTTAGTGTGTGTGTGCTTGGGGTGAGTGGGGGACAGAGGCCAATGTCAGTGTCTTCCTTTACTGTTCGCTATCTTATTTTTAAAAACATTTTCATTAAAAATTTGTATCACGTATTGGATCATATTCACCCCGCCCACTTCTTCCTTTACCGTCTGCTATATCTGTATCTACCTCCCCACCCCTTCCCAACTTTGTAACATACTTTATTTTTTAACAGTCCCCTGACTCCAATTTCTGTTGTTCATATATTCCTGGGTGTGGGTCCAATCCAATTGATCATGGTGGTTTTGCCAGGAGATACACCACTGAAGAAAACGGACTTACCCTCTCTCTCTCAGAAGCCCTCAACTGTCCATAGCTCCCCATTTAGTGATGGAGCTAATGAAATACTTCCCACTACAAGGTGGAATGTTAACTAGATTGATCTTGGGTAGGCAACCAAAGCTGCTATGAGTTCATGAATATAGTGTTCTTGTCGTGTGTAGAAGACACTTTTTGCTCTGGTCCTCACCAACCTCTGGTTATTATAATCTTTTCCCCCTCCTCTGTCATGGTGCCTGAGCCTTGTGGGGGATATACTCATTTGTGAATGGGCATTCCCACTGACACTCTGACCAGTTTCGCGTTTCTGCATTGACCACCATCTATTACTGCACAAGGATGATTGCCTGGTGAGAAGTGATTACTGCACTAACATACAGGTAGATGGCTTTAAATTTAGAGGGCAGTATTATGTTGACGGCTATACCACCCCAAGTGCTCCTGAGCACTCCTGATCTAGTCTGATGTCTACCTTATTGTTTGACACAGGCTCTCACTGAACCCAGAGATTGCCAATTGTCTAGATGAGCTGGACAGGGAGCCTCAACAGTCTGCTAGTCTCTGTCTTCCTGGCCCTAGGATTCCAGGCACATTTAAGCATGCTTGACTTTTGACTTGGGATCCAAACTCAGGTCCTTGTGACTTTGTGGCAGGCACTTTGACTGAGTCATCTCTCTAGCCCCAGGGATCACCACCCTTTGATACCCTGGAAGGATTTGGTGAGCTGACATATATGATTCTGTATCATGTAGGCATGTTGACATGTATGTGAATGAGTCTTTGCACAGATAATTTGACTACTCTTTGATCCTGTGTGCATTATGCTCTTGATAGATTCAGAAATAAAATGCTGATATACTGATAGTTAACTCGTTTATAATATTGCATTGCCCTCTTCAAAGGCACTGAATATTTTTTCTGGTCTTCTCCCCCTCATATTATTATATTTCATCTGGAAATGCCAATTTTAGGATTTCCTAGTCAGCCATAGTGAATAAGTTCTACTTCTGCACAATTTTTATGTCTAAAATTTGTGATAATGAATTCAAGGGAAGAAACTAGATAAGAATTGGAGAAAAATTGCAAGATAAACATAATAGAAGGGAGCTATCATTTACTCAATTTGTAGCTTGCCGAGGCATTTTACAGATATGACAGGGATCCTTACGTTATCAAATTGCCTTTTTTTTCCTGTTCAAGTATAGAGGTGTGGGTTTGAAAATGAACTACATTATGGAGTTTTAATTAGCATTCCCTTACTATTTCAGCTAACTATCAGACAATTCTATAAAACTTAGTGGTTTTCCTTTCTTTCTTCCTTTCTTCCTTCCTTCCTTTCTTTCTTTCTTTTCTTTTCTTTTTTTTTTTTTTTTTTTTTTGGTCCAGGATCAACACAGGAATCTCACAAATTCTGCTTCAGGTTTTGTTTGCTGGCTTTGGAATTTTAAACACATTGTAGTTCTCCAGAGTATGAATATAAAGAAACATGGACAAACTTGGCATTCAGGACACAGACCAGCCAACAACATTTAAAGTTATTCCCTCTCAGTCCTGTAAAATCAATAGTCCTGTTAGATAAAAGAGGCTTTTCTAGGAAGAAATGATTAGGATTACAGAGGAGCATCTGAAAGGTTCAGAGGGAATAAAAGAAGAGTTAGATTAATTGCCAAGGAGAATATGCAAATTAATTTCTAATAAACAAAGGCATACATAAAAGCAAGTACATACAATATCAAAGCAAACAAGAGAATACAAAGAAGGAAATTACTTTCCAAGGGGGATACATCCTGTGTGTGTGTGTGTGTGTGTGTGTGTGTGTGTGTGTGTGTGTGTGGTTAGAAGTAACCCACAATGTGGTAAGCTTTATTTTAAGATTGCTATAAGATCAGCTGTTCAAATCCCTCATCTCATCATAGTGAACTATGAGGACTAGGTTGTCAGTATGCTCCAACAGGCGACACAGGCCCTGATTTGCTTTTGTATTTCCTTGAAACATTCTGTATTTAAATTTCATGTCTCAGAGAGCTTTACGCCCCCTCTCCCCTGTGATTTTCCTTCTCATAATGGCTCTCATCAATCTTGACAATGTTTGTACCTCTGTTTTCGTGCACAGATGAACGCCTGTCACCCGTTTGTGCACCGAATATGAACTTACAAGTATGTTCTGAAGGAAGTGTTGGCCCTGCATCCAGTTATTTTATCTATGCAGACATCAGGTGATCTATTAACCAATGTATCTCATTTGGCTTTCTCGGGCTTCCCAGAAAGCTCTCATCTTTACCTTCTGATGTTCACACACATGCTTGTAATACACACTCCATCACCATCCCCTTCCTTTGACTTGGTGCTGTTGACATGAAGGGGAGTTTGGTGTAGAGGCCTGCAGTTTTCTGCCTCTTCTGATGGGCTATCAGAGCAAATCCGAGATGCATAAAAATCTATAATGCGATATTTTGGAGAAGTGCCCCTCTCTCCAATGCTGGGAATTCTAGGCCTTGCACATGCTAGGCATACAGACCACCCATGTGCCACACCTGCAGCCCCTAAGGAAGTTTTCTGACTCCTTAGAGAAGTGATTACCCTGGGAAGTATCATTTGGTGTCTTGCCATAAACTTGCATTTAGTGCTTCATAAGAAGCAAATGTTAGACATGTGCAAGTGATTTACCACAGGGTCACCATGGGCAGTGCCCTGTTGCCTCCCTTTATCTTGACTATAGCATGAATTTCCCTCATAGTTTTCAGTCTGAAAATTTCATAATTTTTCTACCAACAAAACCCCCTCAACTCTGCGATTTTGCTTATTTTTTTTCACCTTCCTTCAGTGACTTGAAAGTAAAGACACATTTTTCTGGTCCCTTCTTGGCTACTTTTTTTTCAGGAAACTCCTCTGTTTTCATCTTGTTTTACACTTGTCTTTGCATCATTAGTGCATGTTATCAAACTGCAATTTATGTATCTGACTTCAGCAAACCTCTGAAATAATTTTAGAATAGGAATAGCTATAAATACAAGAATGAATAAGTAAATTTTAAAAAAAGGATGGAGAGGAGGGCAGAAACAAATTAAATACTCAACCTCAGAAGGGAAAAGGAAAGGTCAAAAGCTACTGAAAACCCTAAAGTCTATTTGAGGGATGAACTCACATAAAACAAAAGACAGTACAGTCTGCAGGAACACTGTAGCAAACGTGCTTCCGCATGCTTTCCAGGAACTGTTCAACAGCCTTGGTCTTCTATTAGGACCACATTAGTCAAGTGTCCTCCCTTGCCTTCCTCATGCCAACCACAGGGTGGGCATATGATTGCCAGAGTTCTACACTGTAGGTCGGGCTTCCTTTTTGACATCATAGTCATGAAATTTTCATGAAGGGAGTGATATATGTTACTCTTTAGACATAGATCTCTGTGCACACACACACTTGTTTGGATTGTCCCAATGAAGTTAGAGTAATAAAAGTACTCTGATCAGAGGCTGGGGAGATGATTCAGCAGTTGAGTCATTGACTGCTCTTCCAGAGGACCAGGTTTGGGGCTCGATTTCTTATACCCACACGATGGCTGGGAACCATCTGTCACTTCAGGTTCAGTGATTTCAATGTGAGTCTCTAGGGACACCAGGCACAAAAGTGGTATAAGAGACACATATGGACAAAATACCCATGCACATAAAATAAAAATTAATGGTAAATAATGGAGGTATGAAGGCAAGCATTCTAAATTGGTATCCTGCATCCCATTCATTTATGATTGCTACTTTTTACTGTGTGCTTTTGAATATGAAGATACTTCTTTACTTTGAATTATTTGTAAGACAAGTTGATCAGAAATGTCTTTATAATATAAGGTTCAGTAAATGTAAATACTGTAATGGTTAACATTGATTTTTCAGGAGGATTGAGTCTAGAATCATCCAGGAGATAAATGTCTGGGCATGCTTGTAGGGAAGTTTCTTCCTATATTGGGTTACTTGAGTGAGAAGATCCACTCTTAACTGTTGGTGGCAGTATTAATGGGCTGGAGATCCAGACAAAGAAAGGGGAGAAAGCCAGGTGAGCAGAATAATTTAGCCCTTTCTGCTCCTGATGGTGAATGCAAGCTGAGCAGAGCCTTAAGCCCTGTCTTTCCCCTGTGATGGACTGAACCTCACACTGAGCCAAAAGAAACTCTTCCTTTCCTAAGCCGCTCTGTCAAGGGCTTTGTCACAAACGTGGGAAAAGCAACTGACACAGACGTGTATAGTTCAACACAGTTCTATTAGGACTGTTCTATTGACATTTCCCCTCGGGGACAGCATGTCCCTGGATTTGCCTCTGCAATCATGACCCCTGACAAGAAGATACTTCACTCACCTCCCACACCCACTTTTTTTTTTTTTTACAACACATTCACATTTTATGGACTGTCCTGTTTTTTTTTTAATCATGTTGATTTGTACTGTAATCTTTGCATTCTGCAACTTTTATGTATTTCATTTGTCAACTATTTTTTATTTATCTGCATGTAAGCTTTCCCCCTTTTCAGATAAATTGTATGAGGGAAATGAAGTTGTTAAGAAAATTGCAAGAAGAAGGTGGCTGAGAAAAAGGTTTGGCTGCTGGGATCTCACTCAGGGTTGGCTGCCTCGGTTTCAAATAACAAAACGGTGCTTTGAAATGGTTGGAGACTCTTGGTTAAATACTCTTACTTTTCATGTATTTAAAAGTTTTGAATGAATTTTTGTTTATATATTATACATAATATTCTGTTTTTTAAAAGAATATGATTTCTGTAGCTGTTCAAAATAAATTCTGTATCTTATTTCTCTTTCCTAGATACCTGAGACACCAAAAAGAGGGCAAAAGTATATATGACAATAAATGATAATCTGAAACATCTTTGCTGTATTTTCTATTAAACGGTTTTTCTTTAAAATATTTTCTCACAAGTTAGTCTTGTGCATTTTATGACAAGCATTCCACAGAGGTAATAAAACCCATCAGTCTGACTCAGTCAGATTCTAAATACTGTCATGACTTCTCTGTTCATGGTGACCCAAGAGATATTCTCATGACCACAAGAATGTCAAATGTAAATGCAACCTGAGGAAACTTAAGAGATACAACTGCACCAAGTTGGCAACCATTTCTGCGTCCCCAGGTCTTCCCCCTCTTCCTTTCTCTGTCTTTCTACCACCAACAGTCACAGTAAAGGAGCTCATTCTCTTACCTTCTCCAGCCATTCAATTCAATTATAGTTTTATGTGTTATTGGTAGAACATTTAAGGCACAGGGAAAACTGCAACTGGGTATTAATATAAATCAAACTGTGTGTGTGTGTGTGTAAAATATTTGTATATAAGTCTATGCAATACCAAAATAACAATGAAGTAGGCAATATCATCTAGCAAGCTCAGTGCATGTAATAATATAAGATGGAATACTTTATGAATCATACAATATAATAATGCATGTAATTAACATGTGATAATGGTTGTATGCACTGAATTTTATATATTTGCATATTAATATAAATATTGTCCAGATATAATCATATACATGTTTGTATATATCTTACACAGTATCTATTATTTTTGTAAATATATACAGAGAGGCAGAAGAGAGAAAGAGAGAGAATGAGTGATAGAGATGATAGTTCCAGTCACCTTGATTCTCTCTTTAAAAAGTCAGACGATTGCAACTTAAACTTTTTTCATTGATTTAATTTTGAAGTTTGGTTCCCAAAACACTCAGGTTGGGGTAAATGTGTGATCATAGAAGAATCTAGCTCCCTGCCTCTCATTACCATTGGAAGCCTGGAGTCAAGGATGGCTAAAGATGGAGCATAGGGTGTGTTCCTAAGGTGAGTCTCTCTGATGTCCACTCAAGTATGTGGGAAGAGAAACAATGTAATTAGATGTCAACATCTAAATGAGAAGGAAAATGGAAGAAGTTGTATTCCTGGATGGCTTGGAGGTATACTTCTTCCTTAGAGCTCTTTAATCTCCAGAGGGAGAAAAGAGAAAAAACATTTGTATAAATGTGCATTTTAAGTTGAAAGTGAGGACCTTGATAGGACCCAGTGGAATTTCGGGCTCTTGTGCCTAGTTAAGTTTAATGACAGAAAAACAATGTCAGTTCCACATGCCTGGCTCAGTGACTGTCAATAGAAGGCATAACATAGCTGCATGTTTTCCTGCAGCAGTGTCTCGATTCATCCCAAAGGTACTAAATGCCACTCTGGATGAGAAAAGCTGGTACACCGGTGCACCTGTTCACTAGCACCTACAACTGATGGACAGGGGAGTGACTTCACTCCAAGATACTATGACCAAAGCAAACAAGGAATCCCTAAAGCTGGAGGAACTCCCATCACAGTGCCCTTTTCACTGCGCCTATCTGCATGCAAATGACTGCTTCAATCACCTAGAATCTGAAGAATGGCTGCTTTATCCAATCATGTTTAAATTGGACAAGAGTAATGATAGGAATCATTAATGAAAGAAATATCCCCAATCCACAGCCTTGACAAAACGAACAGATTTCTTCTGTTGGCATTCACCATAAGTTCTTATCTGTAAGTACAAAGAACCACAGGAAGCTAAGGAATGCTAAGCGCAGGAGAAGTGGTCTTCCCCAGGGAAGAGCACACCAACCGATTATTCAATACCAAGTGATCAGTCCCCAAAATATACATAATATGGACTGAACAGGTTGCACTTATGCATTTAGAAATGCATAACACACACACACTCACACACACACACACACACACACACTTATGTAACAAAAGAAAGAATGAGTTTGGAAGAGAAAGAAGGGGTATATGGGAGGGTTTGGAAGGAGGAAAAGAAGGGGGAAGTGATGTAATTATCTTAGAATCTCAAAAAATAGGAAAATAATTTTAGAAAGAATAATTAGTATGCCACCAAATGTGAAGTCATACTCTAGTCTGTGATGTTTTACAAGTGTGTTTTCTATTGTAATGAATGGATTTCATTAGAATGATTATGTTTAAAGGCTTTTTTCATAGGTTAAGACTGTGTGATTATTTTCTTAACCATTCTTTCCCATTGAACATTTACAATGATTTATAAACAGACTCAACAGTGCAATGAGCATGTATAAAAACAGCTTTAGGGTTCAAATGTATCCTAAGAAAAAAAGAACACAAAAGGTAAATATTGCCTTTACACTCCAGAGATGCCTCTCGTGACTGATCCATTGGTCACTTCTTTTACAATACAAACAGAGCAGGGTCATCAGAATGCAACTTGTGTCTATAGATTACAAAACATGTAATAAAATGATTTAGAAACTTAAAATTAAAAAAAGGGCCTCGGGAGACAGTTTAGTTAGAAAAATGCTTCCTGGATACTACGGGGACCTGAATTCAGTACACACACACACACACACACACACACACACACACACACACACACGCCATGCATGACAGCACATGTTTATCATTTCAAGTCTGAGGAGACAGAGACAGTTAGATTTTAGATGCTTACTGCATAATCAGCCTTCAACTACAGACCATCTCAAAATCCAACCACACTCAACAAAAATCAAGGTGGATGACACCTAGTAATAATACTCAGTATAGTTGACTTCTGGCCTACACACACACACACACACACACACACACACACACGCACACGCACACGCACACGCATACGCACACACACGCACACACACACACATATGCACACACACATGCGTGCGCACGCTCACACACACACATCTATGTAGATCTCTGCACATATTACACACAATACAATAAAATAAAAGTAAGAAAAATGAACCTTAAAAGTTGCAATTGAGTTTTCATTAAAAAAACAGACCTGATTTTTCACTATCCTTTTCCAATATGAATTATGAAGTGCTTTATCGGCTCTGGGAATTGAGTATTGATTTTTAAAGGCATATTTAAGCTATTTTGCTAAGAAAGGAATTCTTGCAAACAGATTGCTGTAAGTTTCCATTCAAGGACATCAGCACTAAATGTCTTTAACAGAGTGTGTTGCAATGCCTGAATCAATATTCATAGTTAAATTACATTTAATTAAGTATAAAAAACCATATAATAGTTGAAAACCAAGACGTTAATGGGTAGAAGCAGTTAATGCCTGATTTTCCATAATCTATTTGCAGAATTCTAAAGAAGATATGTAGACACTTTTGTCTGTAGCAGTTTTATACAAAGCTTATTTTGTTAGTGATTTTCTAACATTAACTGTTGTTGTCTTTATTTTAGTGAAATTCTTGAAAACTCACTATATAGCATACTATATAGAACACAATAATTATTCTATTTCCCTTAATACATTTACTTACAGATCTTCACATACTGTGAGGAAGCAAACAACAGAAGCCCTTATATGTTTTGAGATTTTTTTTTAGTTTTTAACGCATTTTACTTCTTACTAGGTTTTAATTTATTGAGACACTGAGAAAATAGCTCACAGAATTCTCATCTACACCACCCAACATCTCTTGCTATTTACATTATAAACTACTACTTCATATTTGTCAAAATTAAGGAGCCACTAGCAATATGTTATTATTAAGAAGTGACATTTTGGAGCCCATTCCCTGTAGAGGGATATCTTGCTCAGCCGTGATGCAGGGGGAAGGGGCTTGGTCCTACCCAAACTTGTTATGCCAGACATCATTGACTCCCCAGGGGAGGCCTTACCCTCTCTGAAGAGTGGATGGGGGCTGGAGTAGAGGGGGAGAGGTGGAGGGGAGGGTAGAGAAACTATGCTTGGTATGTAAAATAAAAAAAAGAAAGAAAGAAATGCTGTGTTTTTTTTTTGTTTGTTTGTTTTTCTTTTTAATTCAAACTGCTTAGATTTTACCTCACATAATTTTCTGCTCTGGGGTCTTAAGCGGATGGCGCTTCTCACATTTTCTCACTGTGTATCCTTCGCTTCTCTGTAGTCTGACTGTATTTTATGTTCTATAACCTTGGCACTCCTGAAGAGTATTAGCTGGTTATTAGAATGAGGGCCTTCTACTGGAATTTGCTGGCTGTTTTTTATCATGATTGACATGAGGAAGAAAGACCAGGTAGTCAAGGTTCCTTTTGTAGCATACCATATTGAGTGCAAATACCATCAAGTCTTTATCACTGGAGACAATGACCCCTATCATTTGCTTTCTTTTTTCTCTTTCCCTTGGGAAACTTGACTCTTCTCCCCATTTCCTTAATTCTGTTTCCCACACAAGTGCAGACACACCAGAGACCAGCCAGTTGGCTTTCCTCTTCTTTAAACACAACATCAGTGGGGCTTGGGAAAACACCTTCTTATCCCCTGTCACTAGGAGGTATTTCAGCAGTAGTGTATTGATTTCCATCACTAGTTCTAGAACCATCGCTGGCTCTTAGGAGTCCTGAGTGTTAGTTTCACAGGTAGCTACTGGGATGTCATTGTTTCAAGCCTTCTCGGTTGGAAGAGCTAGGGAGTCCATGTGTGTATATAATATGCTCTGTACAGATTGAGCTTTAATCAGCCATTAAATAAAATGGATGTTCTGCCTTAACATGGACTGTTCTTGAATTTGTTCAGTATATTAAATAATTCACTTTAATCCATTCTCTTTTGTACTGTTAAATGAAAATAGTAAGTTATAATGATATTCCATTCTCCAAATTAATAACAATTAATCATCAGATTTCTAGGAAATAAACTGCCTGAGTTAGATTTACCAGGACTCATATGGTGGCAGGAGAGATGTAAGTTGTCCTCTGATCTCCACACTCCCAGAATACTATGTACATACCCTACTCCAGTAAGTAAATAAATAATTTAAAAATCAAAATATGTATTTTCAGTCATAAGTCACAATGAACATTAGTCTTTAAACCTCCTTTAGAGTCTCTATGAAAATGCATCATATAAAGAAGGGCAGGACATGAGTTAGATTCAAGAAACAGCAGGGTTTTGGTCCTGGGAGTTTTAGAAGTGCTGAAATCTTAGTGTTTTGTTTTTACTCCATTGGTCAGTATTTTTTGTTTTACCACGTTCTGGATTCATGAATTTAGTTGAACATTGATACCTGTGATTCATCAAGAACACTCTGACAGTAAAAATGGGGTTGATTTAGGTTTAAACAGAAGAAAAGTGATTTTATGGGGTTTTTTTCCGCCTAAAGGTTTCAATGTATTTGTACTATACAAATACACTTCCTTATTCCTTAAGCAAGGCAATTTCACACAGTAGGTCAAAGAAGATCTTTCTAGCATAGGGACCTCCTGTCTTGCTCCATAACAGAGAAAGTGTGGAAGGTCTTTATTGAGTTCTACGTCATATGTACTTTACAGGGTCATATGTACTTTACAGGTATTACCACAATTCACCTTCACATCAACTCCACATGTCTGTAATTGATCTTCTGGTGTTAGATCAGTGGTAAAATAACAGATCTATGACTCTCCTTCTACTTGGATTTCTTCATCACTCTGTCTTCTGATGCAAATAGATTTTTACAAACCTTCAGGACATGGATAATATTCTCTTTATGATATGGGTAATAAAGAAGATGGAAAATGAGGAATGCTGTGGGTCTGCTACTACTGTCTCCATTACTGTCCTTCCGAACCACTGCCATGAGCGTTGCAACAAGCTAAAGCAATGTTTTCTAGGCATAGATGTCACATTTCCTTTCCAACCAGATTACATTTGTGGAATGTTTCCTAAAGGGAACATGTTTCCTTGCTGCTAGCAACATCAAATATAAGCCATATTCATTGTCAGACATCTCCAAACAATGAAAAGGAACAGTCTACTTCTCCTATATTTGATTGCAGCGTGATATATGCAGATGTGCAAGAGCATACATAGATCCATACACAGTACACCGGAGTTTAATGCAAGATACTTAAAACTAAATGCCATTCCCACATTTCTAACATTTAGCAGTATAACTTAGTCAAAGTCACCAAACCACACTTTTTCTCAATGAAAATCAGAGATCACAAATCATAGAAAAGAAACTAAAGTTGAGAGGTACATGGTATAAACATCAGGCTTGCAAAATCAATACTGGCCTTAAAAGCAAATGATGTTGAGAGAATTGTAAGGCAAATGATCTGTTGATTTTGGGAGAGTGTTATGACCAGTGAGGAACTATATTGTTTTTTAAGTTGATACAGACCTTCACAATTCTTTTGAGGGCTAGCTGGGGATTTCAACTTAGTGTGAGGGCCAACAGGCTTCCCAAAGTCCAGTGCCTCTCCAAGTGTGAATCTGTCTAAGCCAAGCAGATCTTTTAAGACAGGATCAGTTCTTCGTTAACCTCTAGCCTCCCTTTCCAGGTTTGGCAACATAAACTGCATACACTCTATGCATTTGTGGGCCTTAATGTGACCCTTCTTGTCTGCAAATTAAAGTAAATCAGTTGCAGTATATGAACTGAAAATTATCCAAAATTATATTTGAAAAATAGTAAGCGTTTGAAAAAAATTTAAATAATAATAGATTTTTTAATTACCACAATGTAAGCTTCAAGGGATACTAATTCTACCCTTTTTGTTTACTGTTGTATTTATTGCACTGGCAATTATGTGTGTATCATACTAGAAAATAATTTGTTAGATATGTATTGGATGAAGAATATTAACTCAATAAAAGAATCAAGAGATTAAAGAATAGAGACAGGTGTTTTTATTCGTTTCCACTATTTGAATGCCTCCCCCAAATAAGGGCAATTTAAAATATTTGGTGTTTATGCTGAACTTCACTGAAGCAAAAGCACACACAATACAAACCAAGTGGGAACTTTGAGTATAGTTGTGTTAAGGTCTTTTCAAAATGACACTTCAGAGAAAGTAAACAATTGACATAAAATGATTTGGGCCTCTTAAAAGGAATACAGGAACCTGAAGAATTATATACCGACCATAGATTTCTACATACTCATATACATATGCCAATTTCTTTCTTTATATGGGATATTTAACCACATGGTGTGCTTGTGAGGTAATTGCTTTTTTGTAATCTGCATAACTGGTATTTGACTACCCTGTGTGAAGTAGGAAGATCAGATGCCAATACCAAGAGTTCCAAGTGTGGGGTTTAGACTCGGAAGTACTAAATGTTTTAGAAAAACAGAGCACATTAAATTTTAAATCCATGATCATAAAGAAAATATCAATCATAAAAAAGTTGAAAGCACACAACAGCAATAACATGAATGATACCCAGTTACTCCTTAAGGACCTCTCATATTCCATTTCATGTTCTGTTTCTATTAATTTTATTAATGGGACTCTGAGGCTCCCATTAGTTTTAATTTGATTTCTCAGATACAATTACAAAAGCCTGCTGAGATTGGCTAACTCTCACTGAGACACACACCCAGCAAGAGATGGTGGTGGGGTCCAAGCCTACACTTATTCCACCAGGTGCTGTTTCAGGACGCTTGGCCACCCTTAATCATATACTTTCCTGTCATGTTTATGCTGTGTGCTGAAATGATGGGCTAAATGTATTAGTAAATACATCTTTCTGTTCCTAATAGAAATGGCACTTCTGCTTTATGTATGCACATGCGGGGTATTTCCCCACTAATGACAATGCACTAAATTTGGGTATTTTAGAGGATGTCTATGATGGTGGGGCTCACAGGTCAACTTAAATGTATATGATAGCTAACTGCTTCCTGATGTATGTTGGCATACACAAAAAGGCTGAAATTACTCCAGCAAGTGCACAGATTTCCCAGTTACTCTATGTTCCTCCTCTGTAAGATGCTGTGAAAATGGGATAGTGATAATTAGGGTACTACACTCTATAGGATCCCCTTTGGGATTTTTCAGTTTTACATAAGATTACAACCATACAATGGTATTCCAAGACATATTCACAGTACATACATGCTAGAGCCTGTCATGCATTCATTTCAGTAACTTCTAAGATAGTGTGTGTGTGTGTGTGTGTGTGTGTGTGTGTGTGAATTCTATCCTAAATTTACACTTTTTTTAGTAGCTAAAGTTTAAGCAGGTACTCCAACAAAGCTACGCATCGACGACATTTGTTTCTCCATATACAGGCAATTAAAAGTGTCTATTGTTTATCTTGAACTTTACTTCAAGATATTTCAAGTTATTGAAGAACAATGCAAATTGAAAATCCAGAGTTCCCATTTGTTGGTTGACTGGGCACTTGGTAGTTGGTTAGGAAGAGAGAAAGAGAAGAAAACAAACACAATTTTATTTCCCCTCACAGAGTGTTGTCCACTTCCCCTATTCTTCTGATATTTTACATTCAACATTGGGATTGACTGATAAGAAAGCAGCTGTAAAAGGCAGGTTCTCCTCTGCAATAAAGCTGGTTTCCATGGTGCTGAATTTTTCACTTAAAAGCTATGTGTGGGTTCTTACATAGAGAGTGTTAGTGCCCAGGCCAACAACAGGTCACACAGGGTCACAGAAGGGAAATGTGTGCTGCATATAAACATCAGTACGTGCAATGTTGCTTCATGCATCCTAGCTCACATTTAAAGGAATGAACTTTGATTATTTCGAGGTGTGAATCATAAGGTCAGTGAATGATGCTGGTTGCTTTCATTTTTGAAAACAACTTTCAAATGGTTGATTGTGATTGTTTAGGACTTGGCAGAGCCATTTCTAACACGGGGATGCCATTTTCAAAATGTGCAACTCGAAAGCAAAACACCAATTGAGTTAATAATCACTGGAAATCATTACACATTTTCATTACTTTGTATTCTATTCATTATTGTTCTACTAAATTAAGCATCTTTGATTGCATCCAAAGTCCAGGCTTGAATATGTCTTGGGCAAAGATTGTTTCAGTTATAATCAATCACGATTCTTTTAAAATATGTTTGGAAATCTACCACTATAGGGTCTAAAGATAGAATAAACGCATATTTTCCTCCATAGTCTAGACAAAACATGTAAAGTTAGTATTTGGAATTTTTCCTTTCCTTAAAAACTAAACTTCGTGTGTCTAAAGAAAATACCCTTCAAGCAGTAAGCTTATTTGCAGGGGACGGGGGAGTCCATCATACTCAGTGACACAAGCAAATAAGCAAGCAGAAGATTGAGTTTTTATAAGGAGCTCACTCGTTGAAGAGCAGTACTAGTGTCGTCACTGAGGGACATGAACTCCTCAGGAGCCTCGCTATGAACTCTTTGAACTCTTTCGCAAGCTGTCCTCACACTAAGTCAATTCCTAGAAAGAGTATGGGTTAGAAACCTAGGGTTTCTTCTTTTCTTTGCTATGTGAGAGATGGGAGAAGCTGACAGACACGTGTCGGCTGTCCACATTTCACCTATGGCTCTCCCTGTGATCAGCACTAATAAGAACAAGAACTAAGAAGGCACTCTGAAAACTGACGTAGAGAACCCATATTAGTTGGAAAGGAAAAGTTGAGAGTCAGTGCTCAAAGCCCAGACCTCTACCGACCAAATCCTGGTAGTGAGGGCTCTGCATGCAGGTACATGAGTCCACGCGGGCCTTTCTGGTAGTGATGCTGACTGTTTGTTCTTTTGTGAAACCCAAGTAGTTCCCTCCTGTAGTCTCTTTTTAATCTCTTTGGAGATCTAAGCCTCACCTCTCCCAGGAAGTTATCTGGCTTGGGGATTAGATGCTGGTGAGTGGCTGGCAGGTGGGTAAGATTGGGAAGAGAAACTTTAGTGTTCAATGACCATCCTTCCAGCTCCTCGCACTCTCAGACTCTCTCCAGTGGACACCTCCAGACTTCCCAGACTCCATACAGAAACATCCAATTTAGAGATAAAAACTTAGAGGCTCTGAGCTAACGGGCTTTGCTATATTCCCATGATGCTAGTGGGTGAGTGATTCTATTCTTAAAGGTTCTGACATGCTTGAGTGTAACCCGGACTGGCAGACTGATGGACTTCCACTTAGGCATCTGGAAGAGAGATCTCACATCACCCCCTCAATCACTCAATTCAGGTGGTCAAAGGTGCGCGCAATCTGATGCCCAGAGTAGGAGCCAGCCCAATGGAGCCTGGATCTGAGCACTCCGCTCAGAATCTTGGATCTCAGATTGAAAAACCCGCCAACCATACATTCCGGGAAAGCCTGGCACCTGCCAGGAGGGAAGCAGTGACGCGACTCCCACTTTGTTGTGGAGCTTTGGGTGCACACTGATCCCCACCACCCCGCAGCTCCTGTCCCCTCACCAGTGCCAGCGCGCGCGCGCTACCTTGCCCGGACCCGCTGCGCCCTCGCCGGCCACGGGGAGCTATAAGGACCCCTGGATCCGACAGCGTAGAGCGCTTCCACGGGCTCACTCACCGATCCTGAGCACTTGCGGGGCGGTCTGAGGGAGGATGTAGCACAGGAAATAGAGGAGTGTCCAGCTGGTGTCCCTGGTCCAGAGCCCGGGCTGGATGAGGACTGTGCCGCGCTCCATCTTCCAAGCTTCTTAATTCATGCCGAGACACAGTCGTGGCCTCACGCCCGCGAGATGCACCCAACTTGGGCTGGGTCCCCACCTCATCCTCCCTGGATGCTCTCAGGCTGCACGCCGCGCGCTCTCTGCTCTCAGGAGAGCGAGATGGAGGGAACCCGCGTGGGGACGTGGAGCTGGCTTGTGAGACTGAGCTGCTTGGGGCTTCGTGCACCGCACCGGTCCTTAGCCCATCACTGCTCTCCCTCCTCCTCCTCCATGGGCTGCATACCTCCAAGAATCAGCAGGAACCCGCTCTTGGAGCTCAGAAACCAGCTGAGGAAAGTTGCTACCTCGATTTGCTGGAACGTCTCCCTCATTCGTCCTCTGGTCAGATGCAGAAATGATGGGTGGGGGAGTGGGTAGAGAATGCAGGGTGCAGTGAGAAAAGGAGAGAAAGCGGGGAAGAAGACATCCAAGGAGAGAGGGAACTGGGTGAGTTGGTGCAGCGCTCAGAACAAGCAGGATGAGCTCCAGCAGGTTAACTGGGATACAAGCCCTGCTTTGGCTTCTTTCTCCATCCTGCTTCCCTCCTCCCCTCTTGGCCCCACCCTTTATTTACTGCCCGCCCCGGCCAACCCTACTAACCCAGCCAGACACACTCACACAACCGCGTGCATATGCGCACGCGCCTGCGGACACACCACACACACACACACACACACACACACACACACACACACACACACACACACTTACACCACGCACGGACACATGCGGTCACTCTTCAACTTTGCGCTGTGGTGCTGGAAAGTACATTGAGTCTTGCATCCCCATGACAGATTAAATCTAACCCATTAGTCCCTAGGCAGAGGGAGTTCTGCTCTCCGTGAATGACAGCCTTATCCCCAGGCGCCTCTGCGGGGGTCTCAGAGATGACTAGCACGTGATAGGAAATCACATCCTCCGAAGGAGAGATTTAAGAAATTATCAGAGTTTTTATTTTTAACTCTAACAAGAATGAAGAGACAGGGAAAGAAGGAGGAAGAAGGAGAAATGGGTACCCTTCAGTCTTTTAAGATTGTAGCGACTCTTCCTATCTGGACCCGATATAATGTCTTGAAAATTGCTTCCATTTACAAGCGCAGGACTGAGAACGAGGCAGTTTCAGGCACGCTGCTTTTCTTAATTTCTTTTGGCTGTCACATTTGAACACTGGAAATAGGCTATTCTAACAATGTAGGTTTAGAGACCATTTCTCTGTAGAAGGACAAGGACACTTCCCTGGGGAAATCAGCATTTGCTCCTGTTGGCTTAATTTCCTTTGAGCTTTCTGGGAGAATGTTCCATATAAATGTTTGCTGGTTCTATATGAGCACCTCAAGGTGCTTCTCCCTCCCCCAAGTAGGGATTTGGAAAGTTGATCTAAATTGAATTAATTCATAAAAGAAACACCCATAGTTATATGAGCCTAGAATGTGAAAGATTATAAATGCAGTATCTTACAATTCATTTACTCCACAAATGCATATTGGGTAGTTTGTACCTGGTGGCAGAGACTATGTTTGTCAAAAAACCCATCATGAGAAAAACACACTGTCTCTTCCAGGGATGCTGTAGTGTCACTGCTGGAAGCTAGTAGGTCACACTGCATGTGTGTAGTTCTCAATTTTTGTGGATCAGAGTTGAGGAAATAGACCATACACTCGGATAAGAAAATCATTTGGGGTTCACCTTACTAATGAAAAGGATCAAGGACATAGGTAGCTATTTGCAGAAACTTCAATTTCTTGTATTGAAGAGAGGGGACTTTCTTAGTGTTGGCTAAAGGAGAAGAAATGCAAAAGTAAAAATAGTAGATGGAAATTGGAGAAGAAAAATCAACGTCAACTTATTTTAGATCATTTCTAAAACCAGATCAAATCATATAATGATATGATCTGTCTCAGGAGACAGCCATACTCTACATCCATCCATCCATCCATCCATCCATCCATCCATCCATCCATCCATCCATCCACCCATCTATCCATCCACCCATCCATCCACTCATCCATCCACCCATCCATTCATCCATCTATCCACTCATGAAATGAACCTTTTGAGGACCTACTTCCTGTGAAACATTGTGCCCAGCCATGAACACACAGCAGGAATATAGTTGCTGCTAGCAGGAAGCACATAACCTTTAAAGAAATGTGGGTTCTGTTGATACAGCTCAGTGGTAGAGTTCCTACTTGGTAGACATAAAGCTCTGGGTTCTCTCTCCAACATTAAAAAACATCAATGTTAGAAAAGCATACTGTACGTACAAACAAAAGAAGGAACCTGACCTCATTTAGGAGTTTGTAAAGGGTTGTTAATTTATTGATCCTTAAATGAACGACTAGTAAATATTTCTTAAAGCAATAATTTAAAAAAAGATATCAACTTATTTTTAAACTTGAGATTTTTATTAAGCATATTGAGTCATTTATCTTTTCTTGGGTATCCAAATCCAAGGAATAGTGGGTGTGATGTGTGACAAGTCTTGGGAATGCAAGGTCGAGAATTTAGTTGGCTTCTGAGCACCTGCTTTGGTCTAGGTTCTAGCATATTCTAGTTTTTATTTTTCCTTCAAATTTGATAATTTCTTTTTTTTTTTTTAAAAAAAAACTCTCACTAGCAGCTTGTGTGTGCTTACTCATGTCTAGACTTCTCCTTACCTTGGCTTTCACAGACTATACCTTTTCTTTTAAAAGAATCCTGTAATGATAGTCAAGGGAATATGTGCGGCAGTATTATGCTACACTTACGGGGAAAGAGTATTCCCACTTGGTCCTCCTGTGTTCTAGTATCCATTTGAAAAAAAAAGCCAGAAAACCAAACTTCTAAAGATCTAGATGGAAGTGACATCGATGCCACAGTCATCTCTTGTGGGAAAATTGTTCTGGATAATCACACGGACAGCAAACATGTAAAGCAGTGACAACTTAACTTTAGGTTCTCATTCTGTATTCTTGTTACTCAGCACACCCTAATCTGTCTGACTAGTACACGCTCCAAGCTATAATATCCTTATATATAACAAGAAAGTAATAATAATACAAAAGGACCATTGAAACACTAAGACACATATAGTAATTATTTCCCACAACCTTTATTACTCGGTATATGATTTCTTTTCTGCTAGTTACATTTTGACTCAAGGACTCCATACCTACATTACATTTTTTTTTAGTGTAAACAGTCCCAGAGGAAGATGACCAAGACATTTTTGTCTGCTGAAAAATAAGTTAAGAAAATTGGCCTAATTAATAGTATGATAATAGTAACTGTTCTCTGTGTCCAAACACTATTTAAGTAAATTTTACTACTTTTCAAGCATGCAACCTTTAAGGTATGAGTGAATTTTTCCTTCTCATTGTTAGAGAGAAATTGGATTCTGCAGGATTCTTAAAGAATACATGGCTCACTTATGTTACCTTTCACTATCGCCTGTAGGATACTGTAAAGCTCAACACAGAAATTTATCTCCTTGTTAAAATGCTTCTCTCTGCTAGTCATGCACGCAGTCTTGTGGTGCTGAGTTCCTCATGAGTGGTTGTCAGCTGCTGCTAATTTGTTCTGTGCTTTTCAGAAGTAATGGATTCTGTGAATCCACGAATCTAGTTATATTTTTGATCCCAAAATGGTCATGGTGGTCACAGTGTCCTCCTAAGAATCAAGTGTTCAGTGGAGTGCATCCTCTCCCATTCTCAAATCTCAGTCTTATGCTTTGAATCAGACACCGTGGCTGATAACAAAGCATCACCATATGAACACAGTATTGTGCTTCCTGGGAAGGTTGGGGACATTACTTAAATGCGGATCCATGATGACTAGGTGCAAAAAAAAATCTTACAGTAAATTAAGGAGCTAAATACTATAACTATGTTTTCTAAATGGGGTGAGTGCACTTGAAGGTACTTACAATATTAGCCAGGGCACTCACTGCAAAACATCAAGTGGTTTTTGGAGCTTCCTAGGAATGTGTCATTGCCTTAGGATGAAAGCCCCATATTTTTGGCTACATCTTTCTTCTTCTTTTTTAATACAAAGTGATGTCATGTGTTTTTATGATGTTAAACATGGTTTAAGCCAAGGTTCCAAATCTTTTTCTCTGCTCAAATCCTCTTCATCAACTGCCAATTCTCACAGGCAGCTGTAGCCACCACTTGCAAACAGCACAGCATCTCATCTTCATTTCAATGCGAGTACAGCCATCCATCCAGCTATCAAAACTGGAGATTTGGAGGTCACTCTTGATTTGCCCTTGCAGTTTCCTGTTGCTATGCAGTTGATTTTCATATGTTACTGGGTTAGGTTCTAAGCCATGTCTTTAATCTACTTCTCTGTAACTTGACTGCTATCACAGTAGCCTAGGGCTTTCCAACTTCAAAACTCTGAACACTTTGGAACAGAAACTCGTGGCTGTGGAAGCTGTCCTGTGCATTTCAGATCATAAAACCACTTTCCCATACTCTCTCCACTAGATGTCAGTAGTACTTCCTCCTTAGTTACAACCAACAATATCTACAGACAGCGTCAAAGGGTGCTAAAGTACAAAATCACCTTGTTGGAACCACTACACAAGCACAAGTAATTATGATCTTCCAACCGCTTTGTTATTGCATACTGTTCTATGTCCCCCTCCCTGGTTGTCTTTTTTCTAGTAATACTTTTCATTTGACTTAAACTGCCTCCTCTATTGTCCTATGCAATATTCTGCTCAGTTCCATCATGCTTACCACCAACTCTCTAATCATTTTATTTATTATATTAAATATTGAACTCTTTTTTTCTGTTGTTTACCCAGAACTCCAGGGTCCAGTACTATGTCTGGCATCAAGGTGGGGCCTGGTTAATACTCATCAAACAAATACATAGGTGATAAATAATATATGCCTCACAAATCATGTAGCCTACAGTCAATATCTATAGTTGTACTTGAAAAAAAATGAGTCATCAGCTACAATTCTATTTTAATTTTATTCATCTACATCGATGAGTTTAATATTTATTGTTATCTTCAGATAATGAATATAGTGTGCCATATCTAGGAAATCTTGACTATAATCTTCAGTGTGTTTCTTTAGATTTCAACAAAACACTGTGCAGAGTAGTTCTTTCCTCAACATTTCATTTTTCCACATCATGTTTATCATTACACATACCTTAAAAGTTTTACTATAATTTCCTTGTACAAACTGCTGAGTTTTTCAAAGCATGGTAGGAATCAGCGGTACTGAAATCTCTGAAAGAAAAAAAAAAAGCATCTTGTTTATTCATACCTTTGCATTTGTTGTAACATCCCAGCAATGTAAAGAAATGGAGCCACATGGACAGTCCTAATCAAGTTGACACTTGGCTACTTCCATGAATAAATGGAGTTCATTGGCAAATAAGACTGGAAATGGTGAGGCCTGGCACTCTGTGTCTCAATGCTCCCTGGAAGCCACTGACCACAGCCCATTGTTTTAGACATGCCTTTAAGACTTCATTGCTTCAGTCATGGCCTGAACAATTTTGCCCAATACTATGCTTTCATAACCAAGAAGAGGCTAGCCTTTAAGAGTCAGTATGAATGGCATCAATTTGTGAGGATTTTAATTTCTGTTCCTTCCTGTTGATAAATAAAATAATCTTTTCCTTAAAACAATGAGTGTATTCAGCTTGGCATGGTAACACATGCCTGTGGTACCAGCATTCTGGGGACAGAAGACAGTGGATATTTATGAATTCAAGGTTGGCCTAGTCTACATAACAGAGTTCCATAGCTACATAGTGAGGCCTTATCGCAAAAACAATCTCAAAAATGATCCTATCACATTTTTCTTGTGATATATGCCATAGACAACTATGTTGCTTTTACATGTGTTGACTTACTTATTCAGTCTTAAAAAGTAAGTACTGCTATTATGCAAGTCTTAAAGTGAAGAAAACAAATGCACCAAAAGAACAAACATTGTCAGAAAATTCACAGCTGAATGGTGGAGCTAGAATTAGATGTGGATTAATCTGTTGTTGAGAGTATGTTCAAATTAAATTAACATATTCAAATAATATGTTAGTCATTGAAAAAGTATCTGAAGCGGGGCATGAGTTTACTTACAATGTAGTAATATCACTAACTTTCATTCCATTGGGACTGGATAGTTGTGTGTGGGACAGACACAGTCAGAATGAATTGAGTGAGTTAGCTGATGACTTGTGGGCTGTTGTGAGAACTGATTTTCAGTCCCAACAAGTGAGAAACTTCTGAGGGTTTTGAAGATAAGCCTACAGGCAGTCTTAGCTTATGTGTATCTCTGGTCTGCCTTACAGACCATCTTAGGAATTAGAACGGATCTACACTGTGCTTGCTCTCATAGAGTGCATCATCTTGAACAGTTTCTTAAACTCAGGCTTGTGTATGAGACTTGGTGCTGCAAACATTTTTGTCAACAATAATAAAAGATTTCTGGAAACATAACAACCAGAATTTAAAAATCCAAGACATGAGAATCTGAGGTGTCTTTGGCAAAGCTTGCTCATCGGTATTGTATTCTGCAACTACACTGTACTCTTGATTCTGAACAAATCATGTACATTATACATTCCAACATGTCACCTGATGCTAAGAAACTCTGCCCCAAACAACTAGCTCAGACAGATTCAAGACTACTGTATGCTGTGAACTGTTCTTACAGGAATATGATCTTTTAATTATGCAAAACAAAGACTTTTTAAGAGTTTATTAACTGTCATTTCTCAGCATGTATGAAGCTAGTATATCTTTGGATTTTAATTGTTTGAACATTTGCTTTGAAAAACTGCTCTTTGAGTTGCTGGCTTGTGTTTGACAAAACCCAATTTGTTAATAAATATTGGCTAGGCATTGGGAAAATGTTTTAAATTATGATGCTACACATATTTCTACTATTTTGCGCTATGTTTATGAAAAGTGGTATTCTCAGCATTGATGTTCATAAAATCAATCAAGTGTCAAACAGCACTCCAAACTTATGAAGATATTCTATGTCTTCTATGTAAAATAACAGCCAAGGTTTAACTAATTTATCTTTGGTGTCCTGAAGGTGGAATGTAGGGCCTCTCATGCTAGACAAATGCTCTACCCCTAAGCTACATCCTCAGCCCAAAAATATACTTATGTAAACAAAAAAGTTTATCTACTTTATTAGGATGCAAAATTGCTCTCCTTGTTAAAAATGGTAGATACATCTATCAAATAATTGATTTCAAATAATGTTTTATAAACTTTTATTGGTAAACACTTGACAAATTCAGGGACAGGTAAAAATTCCTCTGCTGGAAACTAAATGTAAAAAGTAGAAAAAGATCAGAGCATCTTGCTCTAGGGAAAAGTTTGCAATGTAAATATGTAATTGTCAGTTTTGTCTGTGATAGTAATAGTTATTTCTACAACTTTTCAAAGTACAAATATACACATTTTAAGTGTAGAGCTCAAGACTGACTTGCTGAAGTGTGAATATCATTTAATCACCAACCAAAGTGGGAAACAGAGTACCATACAGACCTGGGCCTCCATTCCCTGCATGTCACCACAGTCTTGACTTTGAACAATAGAATTTGTTTTTTTTTTTTATCAATTTTGAGACAGTATAAATACATTTGTCATTCAACTTCCAATGGACTTGTGTCCTGATATCGGAAGGTGATAAAGAGTTTAACACTCTTACCCTTCTGAACTTCAGAACTTAGTCTAAGATATATTAATGTATCCAGAACACTTGAATTAACCTATATTCAGGCAAATCATCTAATACTACACTCATTATATTTTATAATGAACTATTTAATACCTTGTACAAGTTATTGAGTACTGTATTGAAAGGGGAAATGGCTAGATGGACATGCTTGCCTATAAGTAAAGAATGATCTCTGTGGACTCACACTACAGAGCTGATAGTGCATCCTTTCTTTCATGTCTAGCTTCTTTAAATTGAGAACTAACAGTTACCAAACTCTTGTTATATGTCACACACAAGCTGTACTGGTTCAATCATCATGGCGTTTGAGGAATTCATTATTATAAAACTACCCATTTTACTGACGTGATCACTTAAGAGTCAGAGTGTAAGTTCCATGAAGGAGACAGAAAAAAAATACGAGAAGAAAATTTGAAAGCTGGAAGTGATGAGGGTGAACAGCTCAGGAAGGCTACCCTGAGGAAGTAGCCCACTTTAAATGGCAGCTAGAAATTACTCAGAGGGGCCATAGAAGAAGATTCCAGACTGAAAGAAACATCAACTGTCTCAACCATATACTCACCCTGAGAGCAGGTCTGTTTGGCAAGTGTGAGCAAGAGATGCTGCAGCAGCAGATGAAACATCTAAGAAGAACCCAGGCCTCCCTGTGAACTTGGAAAGTTCTTCGGAATATAACATAAAACCAGGACCCTGGTTCAAGCATTGATACCTGTGCTAATTTACCATTGCTCATCCACCCACTCATCACAGTCATGGACTTCATTGGGAAGAGTTTCCTGCCATGGGAGGCCTTCCCCAGCTTCTTCTACACACCCCGTTATTCCCTCCCCATCTTTCTCACCATACAATAGGGAACTCTTCCTTCCCACTTCATCCAGCCCTACTGCTCCCCAGTCATACAGGACTTTTCAGGTGATTAGATTTAAATTCTCAGAGTATTGAAGAACCTTTGTGACATGACAAAGAAATTTCAGTCCAAAGAGGGCTAGAGAAGCTAGGTAGCCAGCAGGGTAGGTCATAGCATAAAAATACAAGTATGGAAATATGACAGAGCATCTCATTGAGTTGTACATTTAGAATAAGTGAATAACCAGAATAAAACTTACAATAAAATAGATGATACAGGAAAATAATTGGTGTGCTGAAAGCAATCAAGGGGCTTTAATACAAAGTGAGGGCCATGGAAAAGTGGTTCAGTGGATAAAATCATTTGTCACACATGCTGGCTATCTGCATTTTAACCCTAGTACCTGTATAAGAACTGGGTACAGGAGTATATATTAGTAATCCTACCATTCCTAAAGAGAGAAGGAAGAGAGACAGAGGAATTGCTTGATGGTCCCAGGCTATCTAGCCTGGAGTATGCAGTGCAGAAGCAGGAGGAAGAAGATAGGCACTGATTTCACAGAGTGAAAGATGAGATCTAACTCTCAAAGTTGTCCTTGCACCTCCACACACTTGTGTAGGAACGCACGGGTGCATGCAAAAGTGCAGGCATGCAAAAGCACGGTCATGACCATGTGTGTGCTTGAGTGCACTCACACACACACACACACACACACACACACACACACACACACACATTTAATAGAAAAAAATGAAAAAGAAAAATGGAATTCCATTTCAAAGAGGAATGGTGAATTGGTGTACCTCGTGTCCTTAAATAATGCATTCAGTCTTTGACTAAAGTTTGTTTTCACTTAGCATTTAACAATTAGTATTTCCAGCAATTTTATAAGCTCAAATTATTTCAGTTTTGGAATGATTAAATGAGTATGGAGAACCCCTAAATAACCTATGTCAGAGAGGAAGTAATTGACTTTAAGAAGCTAAAACCGAAGCTCACAACTATTGCAACATTCTCATTTTTAATCAGCTCACTGTTCCTTATGGGTTTCCAATTTAAGTCTCCTGACAACGAAACACATTAAGCTTTTTCATATTTAAATCGTATAAATTAAACAAGATTTCTAATTATTACATCTTGGTTTAATTTATTTCCTCATGCTTTCATACAGAAAATGCCATCGAGTTTAAAATATTTTTATTTATCAGAGTAATGAATGCAAATAATTGTAAAAGTTATACAGTACTAAATACAAATATAGCAAATCAACAGCACATCTCTTTGTTCTTTTACTCCTTGGCCTTCTCCATCTCTTCCAGCTAATTTGTTTGGAGCTTCTACATCCTGTTATTTCTTGCACTTTAAAGAATGTATGCAAATGGTTCCTGTTGGCTTTACCAGTCTGAAATATTGCCGTGTGAGTTTGAACACAGGATATTGGAATTTTCACCCTTTGGCACATTCGTATTCTTTGTTTTCAGATTTTCTCTTACTGTTCTGTGGTTTTAGGTTCAATTCTTATTCTACTCTGCTGGCCTGATGCACAGCTAAGTCCTGCGCTATTCTCCACACAGTTCCCTCTTCTTGTGGCTTGTTTTGACTTCTTTCAGGTTCCATTTCTTAGTATCCACTGCTAGCCTGTTTGTAGCCTCTAACAGCCTCTCTGCCTACATTTCCAATCCCGTCTACTTGCTCTCCCACCTTATTTGAAGACATCCTCTATGGACACGCCCCTTTCCTACTGGCACTGAATTCTCTTGTCTATCAATGAAGCTGTCATTTGGCACCTTGCTTTTCCAGCCCCCAGGAATATCCATGTCTTTCTCTTGGGGTGAATCCCCTATTTTTTTTTTGATCCTCATATACCTACAGTGTTCCTACCTATAATTCAGAGGTTATGGTTCTTAAAACTTTCTTTCTGTCCTACCCTAACCAAGCATAGATACTATTTGTTACAATGACTTTCAGCAGTAATTGTAATCCTCTTTATCAAGGTTACATTAATGTAGGAAACAGGCATAGTTTAAAATTAGTCAAAGGAAGAGGTAAGTGGGCCAGAATCTAGAAAAGTTTTAAATGTGAAGCATCTGAAATCCTTTCCTGATAGAGTTAGACTGTGTGACATGTGGCAGTATGCATGGATTATCTTCACAAGGGGTGCTCACATGAGATTTGGCAGCCTAGATTTGCATGGACATGATTTATTGAAAAGTCCATTGCCTGCATGTTGAAATCCCATGTTTTCGTATCATAAGGCTGGTCTTTCTATCATTTCTAACCTGAGAAGAAGGGGTATTGAAAGCTGCAGTCCTAATGATGCTATGAAATACGACATTTGTTACCTCTAAAGAGCCAAGGAGAAAACGGATCCAATAATTCATTGTCACGTGTAGTCTGTGGTTACCTCCCTGTCTTGGCAGAATAAATGATAAAGAAACTCTTATACTAAAAATGTTTCTAGTGGTGGAATACACCTATACCACTAAACTGGGGAAGTGCGAGAAGAAGATGAAGTGTTCCATATCAGCCTGGGATACACAAGGAAACAATTCCTAAAAAGAAGAATGAGAGGTGAGAGGGTAGGGGGAAGGAAGAGGAGTCTTATCCTGAAAATAATCTCCCTCCAGCTTTTTGGTATTCAACTTTAAGATGCAACATCCTCCAGCTGACCAAGTTAGTCCCACCTCCCCTGATTATCTTTCCTTGTATTTACTGCACACATACTAATCATGGTTTCAGTGGACTCTCTGGCAGGAAAGTATGCAGTCCTCCACCTTTATGCAGAGCCTCACATATATCTGTATTTATATATTCCACTATAAATTGCTGTGACAGATGCTTTCTGTGCCCCACCCACATGTTCTCAGTAGCCAGCTCTACACAGGAGCATGACTTCCTGGGGACAGCTGGGACTCTCTGGCTGGGGTTCTGTTTTCTTCTTGTGTCTTCGAGTGTGGAAATGTGGTCTGGGTTTGGTGCCAGAGAGTTAGTGCCCTGGGATGCAAATCCTGAGGGATATTGTATACTTTCTCTTCATTCTTCAATGGCTTGAGGGATATGTTGCTTGGCACTACATGTTCATTGCTCCCTTTCTTTCCTTATTTCATATCCTAATTCCTCTATAGTCTTCCCTTGACTCACATCTCAATATAACTAAAACTACACAAATTGTAGTCTCACTGTCCGTTTATGAATAGACCCTATTCTATAATCTTGTACATTTGAATGCTAATTTTTAGTTGTCTCATAGCTAGTTGGGAATTGCAGATTTATAATGTTGAGTTATTAATCTTTTCCTAAGTGTCCTTGTCAAAATAGGGTAAGGGACAGATATGAGAATCTCTGTGGACATTCTGTTTGTTTATCATAAGTGATAGTTCACTTTAAGAAGATAATAGATCCCCTTTTAGAAGTGAGATGTATGGTAAGAAATAGGTTGAGCTACCTCAACTGAAAATCTGAAATCCATAGTACTCCAAAATCTGTAACTGAGCCCTTTCATGACACAAGTCTGACAGTTCAATGTTTACAAACTTTGTTTCATGAGTGAGCATTAAAAACACAGTGTAAGATTATTTTCAAAATACAAGCATGAGGTACACATGAAATATAAATGGCATTGTGTGTAGAGTCAGGTTTCATCTCTAGCATATCTCATTATGTATCTATAAAATATACCAAAATCCAAAATTTTGAAATATGAAATACTTCTTTCAAGAATTTCAGACAAGGAAAGGTCAACCTGTAGTACTTAACTAATTTATGTCTAGTTTGGCTATGGTTGGTTTCAGGAGCACCATTGCCTTTAAATTTTCTGTAGCATAACAGGAAAATGGGAACAGGTAAGCTCCATCATAAAAACCTCACTAAATCCCAGTAGGGTAAAAACAAAATGTGTTGTTCCTCAACAATTTGGGTTGCTCTCCAAAAGCTCCATAATGAGGAAAACACAGTAGAGTCCAATGAGGTGTATGTTTGTCCTAGGGAAAGGTAAAACACATCTCTCACACCATTATAAAATTATTGAGCTGAAAATCCACACAGGAAAACCAGGTCAGCTTATCAACTTAATTCTCTGTTTACCTTTTAAAATCTTCAAAAAGATGAACCTTTGTAAAATGCTGTTCTGACATAAGTGTATTGTGCAGAATTATCTAGACAGCAGCTGTAAATCTTGAAGTAATACTGACTTTTGAATAGTTCAGCAATAATCCATGAGAACAGTTTTCCTCTCACAAGCAGTAGACACTGATAATATTTTAACTCTCTGTTTTCCTTTCCCCAAACCAGAGGCCAATTTTTTCTATTTCTTCTTCCCATGTAAGACAACTTTTTAATATTTTTCATGTAAGACAACTCTTTCTGTTTTGTCATCCACCCACATACCACAGACTCCCTTATCATGGGAAAGGTGGAACATAGGTTAAAAAGTCCCTGACAGTTACCCAGAAAATAGTGTATGACGTGGTGCCATGTCCTGGAGAGTAGTAATGACAGGGACTACCTGGAATACTGAGGGAGACTCTTGGGTAGCTATTTCCTATTAACTGAAATATTCCGTCTTAAACAGAAAAGGGAGGTTTATAAAACTTGAGAAACAAACACAATTTACTAGCCTAGGGAAGATGAAATTCACAAGATTTACAAATCCATTCCCCAGGCAGTAGCAATTGCCAGGGAGAGGACTGACCAAGGACCTGCTTGTGAATTATGCTGGACACTCAAGAAATGCAACTTTTATGAGTCATCAGCAACACTGGGGTAGACTCTTTAGTGAGAAGCTGCATTTGAGTCACTAACACTCCTGTAAGTAACCTTTCACCCATACTCTGAAAGTAAGCCCAATAGACTCATTGGCTAAATGACCTGTACTTTGATGGAATTGTTACTTCAGTCTGTTGATGAAGCCCTACCCTACCTAGGTGAACAACTGTTTGTTCATGCTTCCCCAGGAAAAATTACAAGAAAAAGGCAGAAGCCTAGTGTACAGGCTGACTGCCTATCACTGTGGAGTCTCCCCCATAATGGTACTTACCTCTCTGTCCATGTCTCCGGTCAGGGTAGATCCCTTTATTGCTTGAGCTATTGCAGTGTTAAAGGCAACGTTATTGAAATGGGATGTAGAACCCTATATTCATGACTTTAGCCTTCACATCAAGTCCTCACTCTTATCCCAAGCAATTTTTAATGTAGATTGTGTCTTTGCCAGTTGGTATGAGAAGAAATGTCAGCATTTTCATGCTAACTTCTAAAGACTACTGTGCGGTTGTCTGTTAGTTGTTTTCTTGCATTAATGTGTTACTTTTCCAAGTCCTTTTTTCTTCCGCTTAGCTTAAAGTTCCATTCATTAGTCTCTTCATCAGTACTGTTCCATCTTAAACAGGGCACCATGACTCTCCTGTGGCGGGGGCGGGGGGGTTAGAAGATGTATATAGGATTCTAAAAATGAGCTAGAAGTTTAGGGTTATAAACTGCTCATTTAAATCATGCAGATAAGTTATTTTGGACAAAATAGGAATCAAAATAAGAGCTAATTTAGGCTTGCATTTTTCAGATGAATGGCATCTTATATCCCTATTTCTGTATATTTCAAACTCCAAATGATTCTCTACTCCATAATTTCAGCTATTTCTCCCTGTCTTATTTATGTTAGATTTATAAGACATACTCATTTTCTGCATATGGTTACAGGTAGTTGTAATATGAAAATCACTAAAAGGAAATTGCTGTGATTTACATACTATTGTCTACAGCTTTCTTCAATCAAGTAGAGGAAAATGAGAGAGAAAGAGGGAGAGGAAAAAGAGATGGGGAAAGGGGAGAAGGAAGACAGCTTCTAAAACTTCAGCAAAACTCACATACTATATAGAATAATGTGTTGAATTTAGGGTATATGGGTATTAAGTGATGCTTTTATTTAGTAGCAGCAACTTGTCAGCATAGATGTTAGTACTGAGAAGTATGTCCAAAGTCACAAATTCAGTGTATAGTTAGTCATAGGTGCTGTTGTTTGCCTCAAAAATAGATTTTATTTTGCCTTTCTTTTCTTTAACCACACTCAAAATTAGAGAAGGGCAACAAAACACAGCAGGAAGATAGAACAAAAAACCCACAGAAGCAAAGACGTGTTCAAACAGCCAGCTGAATTCACTGCACATTTCAACTACAGAAATATTTTCAGGTGATTCTGTTGTTTGACAAAACGTGGGAACCACAGGATCTACAACACTTGCAAGCAAAGCTCAACAGCTCTAATAATAGTTACAGAAGTGAAAGCCAATTTGGATAAAATAAGACATTGACTCAGGTCCTCTGAGAAAAGATTTTTGAAAGCAAAGTTTACAAAATTCTGGCTTGTTCTTTGAGAAATTATAGACCTTCGCGTACCTTGATTCATTTTCTGGATTTCTTCATTACTGGGAGCATTCTCATGCAGTGTTTCTCCCCTATCTAAAATCATCAAATATAAACACTTCTTCTTTCTTTTCTTCTGTATAGTGGTTAAACAGCTGTTGGTTTTGGGCTACATGTGTTACTTTGAGCCCTCCCACAGGAGGGAGATGCAGGGGCATTAGTCTGAGCATGAATGAGCTCTATCTTCTCGGGGTTTAGTCCAACCACAATCATGTTCCCCAAAGGCAACAGGCACAGAACTTACCTTAAGATACATAGCCTATTCGTTCTCTACGGTAAACAAACATAGCCCGAGGTATATGAAATCATTATACATTGTCTGATATTACCTTCTCTTGCTTTAATGTTATTATTAAAAAACTATGTTTGTTCATGCCCTCATATGATTAGAAAAACAAAAGATAGTTAGTGGCTGAAGAGATTTTTCAGCAGTTAGGAGTGCTTGCTGCTTTTTGTCAAAGACCAAAGTTCAGTTCACAGCACCCACACAGAATGACTACAGAGATCTGTAATTCCAGTTTGGGGGTATCTGACATTTCTTCTATGTTCTTCGGCACCTGCACACATGCATCAAACATTTTCATACAGATAAATTAAATATTTATGAAAAAGAAAGCCAAGGGGATTGTTTCCATGTTGACATTATTTTCAGAACATATAGGATGGTTTTCTTCATGGGTACTGACAGCCTATATTTGCACCTCATATTTAAATGATGTTTATAGATGTTATGTTCCTTGAACCAACCAAACATGATGATGATGATGATGATAATTTTTAAACTAATAAAAAGCGAGTAAGGCAAATAGTCCTGACCAAGTCATCAAAATCTGTTTGATGGGATTTTTTTTTGTTTCCCTTCTCCTCGAGAAAATAAGTCTTGATGACCTTCTTGGGAACCACAGGATCCTCTGAGATCAAAGATTTTTCACTTTCTGACTTTCTATTCAAATTCTCCAGCTTCTTCTGATTTGCTAGTTTCTAATTAACCTCACAGAGCCTTCAAAGTATTTTGTGATCAACTGTGTGTTGCTAAGCTGTGTACAGTTGCTATATGGAAAACGTTGGAAAAAGTGCGGGTCAGGCTGGTACAAGGTTGATGTGACTCTTTGATAAACTAATGGTGAGTCCTACAATGTGATGATAGATGAAGCTGGATGTGAACAGAGGAGAGACGCAGAGTTAAGCTGTCTGGAAGTAGCTTTACTGATTTGGAGTTGGTGAACAAGAAAGAGAAGATGTCAAGGATGATCCTCCAGCTTCTGGCTACGACATCTGCTCACCATCAATGACCTTGCGTGAGACACAGTAGACCATCAGCTTCATGGAACAGTGATAAAAGTTTGATTTGGGCCTGGAAGTTTGACATTTCTTTGGTATATTTTCTTTTAGAAGTTTTGGAATAGTGAGAGGCATAATTTCTATCTGGCATGTATTTCAAGCCTACCTCATCACATGTCCTGGAATCAGAAGTAGGAAGGACCTCAAGTTTAAGCTTCAGGTTGATAAGCAATATTTCTCATTGTTCTGAGAGGCTCATTGAAAAGACATGGGTAAAGGAGTCACACTACGTATTATCATAAATAAAATTCTCTTTGAAACCACCTTTTCATAGAGCTCTTGAATCTTAGCTGTCCATAACAATATCTATTTATTTTCTGTAGTTATATAAACAAACAAGCAAAAACCTATTTCCTCCAATTACCATTTTCCAAAACTAATAAGAACTCTGCATCTCATATTTATATAGACAGTAAGGACCTTGGTCCTTGGTGGTTTCAGTGTTTCCTGCCACAATATATCTCAATTTTACCTACTAAGCACATCATATTCTTAATCAATATAAATTATATATATATATATATATATATACACATTTATATATGATAATGTTTCTTCTGTGTTTCTCTAATGCAGTCTTTCAGAGATATGATAAAATTATATTTAAATACATATGGGAAAGCACAAGCAGATGGAATATTTGTCTCTGTAAACTGTTGATGACCTCTGTATCTTTTTCTTCAAAAGCACTTCTGTTTCCGGTCATGTGTCTTGTACTTAACCAGTTTTAGTTCACTCGAAATCAGGGCCATTACTTTCCTTGATTTGAATAATTTTTGTGTTATTTCTTATTTTTATGTGTTGCTAATTGCTGGAAATATGTTAAGCTGTGCAATCACAGTCAAGCAGGACATCCAGTCTGTCATTCTCAAAATGTTAGCCTCCAGCTTGAGTGATGAGCATAAATAGGGGACAGAACATAATTTGTAATCTCTTGAAATAAGTTTATGTAAAACTGTTAGAAGAACGACTCATCATGATGCTTACTACCATATGAATTTCAATGATTTTTAGACTGTATGTTGTGACCTACTTTCACAACTTAGACTCAACAGATACTGGGAGTAGTAGCTGTAGAATTGTGAAAGAAATAAAAGTCATCCAAAATGGAGACAATGAAGTTAAACTGTGTTTGTTCACTGAGCACATGGTTTTAAGCATTGGAAAACACCAAAGATATGCCTAAAACATATTAGAGCTAATAATTAGCTTGAGAAAGTGGCAAGATAAAGAATCAGTATACACAATAAGGTACTTCTATACACCAGTAGAAATCAAGATGAAAGATAAATTTTAAAACTATTTACAGTAGCTATGAAAATATTTAGGAACAAATTCAGTCAAGAAGGTGAAAAATGTATTCAATGAAATCTATATAACACAAATTGAAGAAATTGAAGAATGTCTTAGTTACGTTGCTTTGTGAAGAGACACCTCACCTAGACAACTTATAGAAGAAATAGTTTATCTGGACATTTCCAGAGGGTTAGTCTGTGACCATCATGGCCGCAGGCAGGCAGACATTCGCTGGAGCAATAGCTGAGAGCTCCAATATGGAGATTACAACCATAAGACACAGAGAGATCTAAGTGGGAATAGCACGGGCTTTGGGAATCTCAAAGCACATCCCTTGTCACATACCTCTTCCAACAAGTCTATACTTCCTGATCCTTCCAAAACAGTTCCACCAACTGGAGACCAAACATTAAAACAGATGAACCTTATAAGGGCTATTCTCATTCAGACCACCACAAGGAAGCTATCAATAAATTAACTATATCTTATGTTCATGTATTTTAAAAATTAAGATCTAATAGGTGGCAGATAATCTAATTATTAAATGAACTCAAATAAGTCAATGGTAATATAGCAAATAACTGTTTTATAAATGAACAAAAGACTTGGTAACACATTTCTCAAGATAAGACATTAAACATGGAACAGGCATATATGGAAGTGCTCGACAAAACATAGAATCAATAAACATAGAATCAAAAATCAGAAAAATCACAGTGAGGTATTACTTCATTCCAGTAAGAATGGTTATTATAAAAATATGTGAAAAGAATATTAGTGTTGTCATGAGTGTGAAGGGAAAGAGAACACTTATATACCTTCAGTGAGTTACACAAATTAGTGTAATGCTGTGAAATAAATTATGACTCATGCTTGAAAAAAATGTAAGAGCTACCAGATAGTATGATAATCTCATTAGTAGACATACAAAGGTGATAACAATGGTGTTGACAAGTCATCTGTATTTCATTGTTTATTGCAGCAATATTCTCTACCGAAAAGATGTTCAATGAATCTTCAGAGCACACAAACTTGTACAAATGTACAAAATTAGTTACTACTCAGCCATAATACTATGGCATCCTGCCATTCTAATAATATGAGGAAGCCCAAAGGATGTCAAAGAAAGTAAGCCAAGCACAGAAAAAAAAATATGGCATGATCTCACATATATGTAGAATCTAAGATTTGATCTGATAGAAGCAGTGAGTAGAAAAGTGGCCACTATAGGCTTGGGACAGCAGAAAGGGAGGAAGGAAAAGTCAGTGTTTGTGGATGGGTACCAAGCTGCAGTTAAACATGCAAGGTATGTTTTGATGTGTAATAGAAGAGTAGAGTTAGAGATAGCAATAATGTATTGTACCTTTCAATAATGATTAAGAAAGAAAATTACAACTATTACTACCTGATCTAGTTGATAACATTTTAAGGTTATGAATAACTTAATATATAGGCTCTACCAATACACAAAGTCACATATATTGACACATTATCCTAACTACATAGATATTTGCAATGATAATGTCTAAATCAAAAGCTAAAGAGAGCATATTTGAATTTTTGTAGCTGTTCACAAGAAATTTTAAACTAATATTTTGTTGCTTTAAATTAGGTGTTTCTGTTTTAATAATATGTATATTTAATTTTCATGATTAAATAAGTGGCTTAAATAAATAAATAAATCTTACATACCACCTGCAAGGAATTTCATTACTCTTTCATTGAAGAGCATATTTCATGTACTTTAAAGTGTGAAACACTCTTGAAAAACTTTGTGAGGGAGTTTTTAACTGTATCCAATAGGACTACTACACAGAAAATGAAAAATTTTCCTTTAATTAGAATGACAGCAGGAATTTAGGAAGGCAGAATTTAATGTAATTAAAATGGGAAAATCATTATTTAACGGGAGTCATGCTACATTTCTTGATGAAAACACAATGAGGATCTTTAATTTCAGATGAGTCAATAATTTTATTTTTATATCTCTCCAGAGCCTGTTCTAATTAAAACAGAATGGAAGTTAAATTCCAGGAAGCACTCTAAACTTTTCTTGTCTAAGTTGCAATCTTTTGCTTAAGACATTTTCTCATAACAGTAAAAATAAATCTTTAAAAACAATAATTTAAAAGCTATTATGAATATAGGGAAACAAGAACGTTGAATAGTTAATAAAGTACAGGAATGAGAGCTAGGATTTAGAGTAGATACAGCTGTACCATTTATTCTACATTTATTACTGTTAGCTTGCATAATGACATCATCGAAATATAAAAAATTCATAACAATGGTGAATATATAAGCCATACATAAAATTTGCAAACATATACAAATTAAGGTGAAATTGCTCCAAAGGCTGCCCTCTGAGAGGTAGCATAGTTAGCATTTCTTTCTAGGGTTTATCCATATCAGAATTTTTGCTGGAGAATTTTAATTGGAGAATATCCAAAATATTTTGTTATGTGCTTTTACCACTTAATTTATCTAGAATATCTTCCATGTTAATAACTACTATATTCTTATGACATGCTAGCACTTTACACAGTTGTATTAACACTTATTGTGCATTCTCCTTTCATTGCATTTACTTGCTTTAATTTTTAATTTTCTAAATATTATTTTAGTTGGAAAATCAAAATTTAATGTGTTTGTTACAATAACATATTTTGAGATATACATGTATGACATATCCACATAGGTGTGATCAACTAATGAACACAGCTAGTACCTCATCTATATGTGTTTTTATGGTGAAACATTCACAAAAACTGTTAATAATCTTGAAATACATAATATATTATTATAAAACATGTTTGCCATGCTGTACAATAGATATTTAAATTTCTTTTTCCTATCTGAATTTTTATTCCCTTTGACTAACAAGTATTACGGGCACTTTCTATTAAAGAACAGAAGTTTTACTGTGGTCATTTTTCTATCCTTCATGGTAGATTTAAGCAATAAAATGTGCATTACAATTGGATGGCAATTTCCTTAGCTTTGAGTCTCCTAATTGTGCATAAATTTAAGATTAAGATCCTTAGTTTATTAAGCAGACAAGCATACATAAAACAGTTTCACTAGACTGTGCCCGGAAGAAAAAATATTATTAATTTTGTTCTATTATACCTTATACAGGAAAAAAAAATGTTGCTTGAAGAGAAAGAAGTTATCAGTGTGCCATTTGAAGGGATAGAACTTTTAATTCATCACTGAAATTATACCTGAGAAATATATTTAAACATTACTCACTCCCACTATTGAATATGTGGCTGCTGCTCTAATCTCAGGGTGGAGAACGTGAGAATGAGAAGACTTGAAGCCTGGAACTTATTTCTTTCCATCTACTAATAATAATCTTGGGAGATGAGGTTGACTGAGCTTCATACAGACCAGTTGCTTCATATGCGTGACCTATTTCAATCCTCATGACACCCCTGTGAGTTGGATTTTCCCACTTTTTCAAAGGATGGCTTGCAGGGTGAATACATAAACACACAGCCTGAATCACTAATCATTAAGAGACTTAGTAAGAAGTCAGACCATGGAATCTAACTGGTAACATGTGCTCCTCCTAATTTCATATTCTTGTGCATTATACAATATTGTATATAATTATATATAATATCTCTTCCTATCATGACACAGTGATTTGAACTAGACGTATCTCCTATAGGCTTAATATTTGGAAACTTGGTCCCTAGCTGCCGGCACTGCTTGGGGAGGTGATGTTGCCTTGCTGGCAAATATACCTCACTAGAGGTGGGGTTTGGGTACTCATAGACTTACCCCATGACCATCTCTTTCTCCATCATGACTGAAGTTGAAGATGTGACCTCTTGTCTTCCTGATCCTAAACCATGACTGCTGCTTGTTGTCATGCCTCCCTGCCACAATGGTGATGGACTCTTATCCCTCTGGAACTGTAAGCCCAAATAAACTCTTTCTTCCTCATGTTGTCATGGTTATAGTGCTTCATCACTGCAACAGAAAATTAACCAATACACAGCATTTGTCTTGTGGTGCTTCAGTCCAAGGGTAATTTCTCTTCAGTATTTCATCCCTTACATTACTCTTCATCCCCATATTTATCTAAAAGTAGTCATACATGCTAATGTATGACTCAGAAGCAGACAAAAAAGCACTCCAACAAAATAGTACAACTGACTTGAGTCTTTATGGTCTGTGGGCCCCAACACCTTGAAAGAAACTCTGTTTCCTTACCTATAAAACATATTGCAGGTAGAAATACACAGTTCAGTTATTGTAGAGCTTTGTCCTCTTTGTAGTTTTATCATTGTTTATGATAGTTATTCTGACCACTCAGAGATTAGGAGAATAGTTCTCCACAAAGAATCAGTTTACTGGCCTGCTCAACAATTGGGTCTGGTCTTGATTTCCAATCCCATAGGGCCTTCCCTGAGCCGAGGTTGACAAGTGCTTTGGTTCCAGGATGCAGAAGATAAGTGGACTGTTAAGAAGGAAATGTAGAAGGCAATCAAGTGCAGATGAAATCTCTCATTCTCTCTAGGGATGTCTATGAAAAGAATAGAATGCACAGGAGGGAGTGATATTACCTGGCTGCTGGGAACCTTGTGAGTGAATACTACTATGACAAGGGTATAGACAGGATATATTTCCAAATACCTGTACCCATTTCCAGAATAGGCACAAGATATCAAATATAGTATTTAGGCAAAGAGATGAAGGTGCTGGCCAGTGAGGACAAACCCGGCCACATCAGAAGACATAGGGTTAATGGATAAATCTTGGAAATTTGAGGAGGTCAGGCTGACAAACATAACTTCTGGGGTAAGAGTTACCCAGAAACATGTGCAGGATTTTCATTTTAGTGTTAGCTTTGTTTTCACGGGGACTGCCATCTTCTAGCCTGTCTTCACAAACTTCCTATGAAAAACACAACTGAATCTCTCTAAAGATTGTTTCCTGCAGTTCCTTGATGTGACTATTATGCCAAAGTTGAGGTGGGCTCATCCTACCTGCGAAAATACTTTCAGATTCCAAGAAAATGAAGAGAATCATATCCTGCAAAGTCTCTGCAAATACAATGGAAGAAACTAGATGCGCAAACTGTGACTTGCTTTTCTCTGACTGTCATCAAAGGAATTCATTTACCATAACTGCAATTCTAACCCTTTTACAGGGTAGCCATTTCCAACTTAATTTTCAGGAAGCCCCAAGAATGCTTACAAATATTATAAAACCCTCAATGGAAATCATACTTAAGAACAACTGCTAACAAACTTTTGAATCAATACAAACTTAATTTTACTTTCAAAATGTAGATATAGAATGTAACAATTTTAGGAAGAAGTTCATCTAAAGAAATAAAATAAAAATAAGAGCTGAAACTATTTGTAATGTTTACTAGCAATTACTGGACATTGAGGAAATGAAAATCATGAACAGTAGAACTGTGAGAAAATAGATGTGGTCACCGAAAATTCCAACTTCCTAACATAGTAAAAGGATTTGCTAGTAAAGGAAAGTAGAAAATATACTACCAGGAATTAGACTTTCCTACAGCTTTCACATCTATTTCTTGACCAAACCAGTTTCCAGCATTTTTGTGCCTCTTTGTTTGACACTGTTAGTTTCCTCTCAACATTTTTGTGTGATCCATGTGAAGCAAGTAGAGAACTCTTTTTCATAGAAGCTCCTTTCTTTGGCAATTCCCAATGTTCTTAGGGTTTCTACTGTTGTGAAGAGACATGACCCTGGTAACTCTTTTTTTTCCTTTTATTTTATTTTACAATACCATTCAGTTCTACATATCAGCCACAGATTCCCTTGTTCTCCCCCTTCCTGCCCCCATCCCCTTCCCCTCAGCCCACCCCCCATTCCCACCTCCTCCAGGGCAAGGCCTCCCCCGAGGACTGAGATCAACCTGGTAGACTCAGTCCAGGCAGGTCCAGTCCCCTCCTCCCAGACTGAGCCAAGCATCCCTGCATAACCCAGGTTTCAAACAGCCAACTCATGCAAAGAGCACAGGGCCCCCGGTACCACCACCTAGATGCCTCCCAAACAGATCAAGCCAATCAACTGTCTCACCTATTCAGAGGGCCTGATCCAGTTGGGGGCCCCTCAGCCATTGGTTCATAGTTCATGTATTTCCATTCGTTTGGCTATTTGTCCCTGTGCTTTGGACCCTGGTAACTCTTAGGAAGAAAACATTTAATTGGAATGGCTCACTTACAGTTCAGAGGCTCAGTCCATTTATTATCATCATGGTAGGGAACATGGCAGCCTGCAGGCAGACATGGTGCTGGAGAAGTAGCTGAGAGTCCTGTATCTTGCATGCAACAGGAAGTCGACTATGACACTGAGCAAAGCTTAAGCAAAAGAGATCTCAAAGCTTGCCCCACAGTGACACACTTCTTCAACAAGTCCGCACCTACTTCAAAAAGGCCACACCTCCTTATAGTGCCATTCCCTATGAGCTTATAAGGTCAATTACAGTCAAACTAACACAATCTCTAATTCAAAAAACTTTGCAAATGTTTCTTTGGATTTTCCAGTTCCTGTTTTGGTCCTTTCAATAAAGTTATGAAATTGTAAGTAACTTCTTTATTGTGGTATTCTGAGTAGATATCTGAATGGAAATTAATTTAATATTAAATTTGTCAATAAAATTTTCTTCTCAGACAGTGTTGAAAGGATACCTAAATGTATCAAGAATTGAATGGAAATTTTCATTCAAATATTCAGAGAGGCAAATTGATAATTTTGTAGGTTGTATATATAACAGTGAGTGATTTGAACTATTTGCAGATAGCATTACAGTTTTACTTACAATAATAACAACCTATCTTTGTATCAGACTAATACTCTCTGCTGACATCTTTTCTTACCTTCTTACTTGTAATTAGTTATAATGCAAAATATAGATGTTGACCAGAGGACTACGTTATTTCTTCTTGAAACTAGGTTTGGTCATATAACTGAACAATCACCAGTGGAATGTGAAAAGCAGCAGTGAGTTCTAATTTTGGCCACAGTCTTAGGAAAGTGAACATATGTCCCACCATATTGTTTCCTCTGCCACTTGGGAGGAGCATAGCTTTGAGATCCCACTGAGAACAGTGTCCTACAAAAATTAAATTATGAGGGGACTCAGGGTCCTGACTAACAGCAGACACTGGCCTTTACTGTCAACTTATGGCAGAATCTGAGTCATAAATAAACCTTTGTCTTCTTTTGGCCCAGTACTGTGGAGTCTCTTTGTTAATGGCATCTTTGTATTCACACTAACGAATGCATTCCTCATAGGCAGGGGTGTTTTATCTTCTGGAACCACAGCAATTATCTCAAAGAAACTTTATTCTTCTCACTAGGCATAGAAGGTTAGGAAGCAGAGTTGATTAATGCATGCTTCCAGTGTAGGCATTTTGGAGCAGCTCATTAAATACTTTGTTGAACTGTCGGGACCAAACATTTTAGAAAACAACATAAAGTTGTTTTGCTCTTCCTACCAAATGGAAAATCTTATTGATTGAAAGTAACTTAGGATGAGCTTTTAAATCTCAGAAGTGAAATGGTATCTGTAGATGAATCCATAAGTATAACTTGCATGTTATGGTTCTGCCCACAAATATTCTGATGGTGGGTGTGATGAGCTAATGACTTGCCATGTGCTGAGCAGTCAGTTGCTTTATACATGATACTTATATATGATTTGAGAGTGTAAGTACAAATAAATCAGGGTTGGGAAAGTTAAGGCTGTAGTTTAAAATGATGGAGTGGATAATAGTTGAGAAGGTATAAAGATCTATGTGTGTGTTTTACACATATTTAAAAGAGTAAAATATAAAATTGTGTATTGCTGCCTCTAATGCAAAAGAAAATCAGCAAGAGAAAGAGGGGGATAGAGAAGGGAAAGAGAGAATGTTATTTGGTGCTAGTGAACTAGTGAACTAGCTCAGTTAGTTAAGTGCTCACTATACAAATATAAGGACATGAATTCAGATTCCTATAAAATATATTAAAACAAACCCACCAAATTTGGCCTTGAACGTATGAAACTCCAGCACTGAGGAGATGGAGACAGATGGATCTCTAGAGCTTAATGACTAATCTAAATGAATCAGTAAGCCCCAGGATATGTGAGATGTCATATTAAAAGATGTGGTAGAGATGGATAAGAGAAGACACCCAACAATGACTCTGACATCCTTACACACACACACACAAACCCACCTCTCTCTCTCTCTCTCTCTCTCTCTCTCTCTCTCTCTCTCTGACAGAGCAATGTGAATGAGCTGGAGGTTCCATCATCCGTTTTCATTTGTCAACTTCAAGGCCTCTTATATAGGGTGTCTTTTTAAGAAAAATAGAACAGTGGACTCAACCAAATAAAGTACTGATACTAACAAAGTCCAGAAATAGAATTCCACCCTCAGTAATTTAAAGAGCTTGCCATGTAATCTTCCAAATTGATTTCAAATGAGTTATCCTATAAAATTATCTAGCATTTATAACTATGCAACGCTAACTACAACTTATTTAACTTTTTTCGTCTCTAGCTATTATACTTGGCTTTTCTTTTAATACAGAACTTGGGTTCTTTGTATAGGCTTTGAAATTAAAGCTCCTCTGTTTCTCCCAATCCTAAAATAGCTTTTATTGTGTAGGAACCAGTGAAAATTTGTATAAACCTTCTTTTTCCTGAAACTAGTGAGAGTTTTGACAGTCTGGCTGCTATCCTGAATTTTGTGGCACATCTGTAGTTATAAATATAGAATTTCAATTATGTAAATCACCTTTGCAATGCCTTTTTAAAAGTAAAAAAGAAGCAATTTATCCACCTTACATCTCAGTAATAGTCTTGTAAATTAGATCTATGCTAACAAAACCAAAACAAAAGCAGTATTGAACGCTTCCTTTATAAAGTGAGGGCTTCATAAAAGATTTTGGTTTCTTCAAGTGAAATAATTAGATGCCTAACTGTGCTGTAAATTCTACAAAATAGAAATTAAACCCATATTTGTCCGTATCTTCCAGCTAAAGCTTAGATATTAACTGTCCCCCACAGACCCATGAAATAAAAGCTCAGTTGGGACAGTTGTAAGAACAGAGCCACTGGAAGAGTGGAAAACTATGCAAAGTTGGGCTTGCTAAGATGTGTTTGCATCACTCTGCGAACATACTCTACAAAGTAGTCCTGGTTTGAACTCCTTTCTCTCTTCCTTGATAGGATTTCAATAGCTGTTCTTCACAATAAGCCCTTGCCTCCCTGCCATGGTCTGTTCTTGTAATAGGCCCTGTGGATCAGTTACTAAGAGATCGGAAATACTGAGAGCATCATTAAAATAAGCCCCTTTTTATGGTGGATTATCTTAGGTGTTGTTAGGTAGTTGATAGATAACTAGTAATACTGGTAATTTCTGTAACAGTGTATTTGAAAACCAGGACAGTAGCAAGCTTCACAAAGCATAAGGAGTAGGCTCATCACTAGGAATTCCAAGTTCACTATAAGAAGACTTTCCTTTAAATAAATGTCTTCTCATATTGTATCAGCAATTGTCAATGTACTACCTTCTTGAGAATAGCAGCATTCATTCATTTTTTACCAAGTTCATTTGGAATGTATTATGGAAAGAACTTTTTTTCCCCCAGGTCTGTTTCCTGAGCATAGATCTTGAACATACATTGAATGTCTAACAAAATGTGTATTATGTCGTCTGCAATTCAAATGCTGGATTCTTAATTACTGATATGATAGTCTTTAGAATTTAGGCCTGTGGAGAAATTAAATTATGAAGGTATCCTAATAAATTGATTAACAAATTTCCAAGAAAAAATTACACTTACTCATATTTCTAATATACTACAATAGCATGAAGATGGTTGTCTTCAAAGCAGAGTAAAAGATCTCTCACCTAACAATGGATTTGACTAAACCTTGTTCTTGGACTTTCCAGTCTCCAGAACTATATGAAATACAATCATCTGTCACACAGAAAAACTTCGGTCTATGGTGTGTGGCACAACAAAAACAAAATATTATAACAGAACTGAAAAATTTTGTCTCTAATGACATTACTTGTATCACAAGTCATAGGAAAATATGAATTCATAAAGCCACCATGTAATATTACTTGTGTGTTGTTAGAGATGGTTCTGCAAATAAATCAATTGTGCTTATACTCATTTATAAAAGCATCACAATACAATTATAGCTATTACATTTTGTATGTGATACAAGCAATGCATGCTTATATATATGATCCACTTATATATTTACTACTGTATTAGTCTAGAGAAAAGAAACCAATAGAATGAATATATATAAGCAGGATTTATTAGAGTGGCTAACAGGTATGGTTCAGCTAGTTCAACAGTGATTGTCTCATGATGAAAAGTCCAAGAATCCAGTAGTTGTTCACTCCACAAGCCTGGTGGTCTCAGCTCGTCTTCAGTATATGCTGGAATCCCAAAGAAGTAGCCAGAAAGACAATGACAAGCAGGCAAAGAACAGAAGCCTTCTTCAGTGTCCTTTATACAGGTTACCACTAGAAGGTGTGGACCAGAATTATAGGAGATCTTTCCATCTCAAATGATCTGGGTTTAGGGTGGGTCTCCCCACATCAAATAATTCAGTTAAGAAAGAAATCCTTCACAAGTATACCCAGTCACTTGGTTTTCAGTTAATTCCATATATAGTCAAGTTAGCCACCAAAAATAGCTGTCACAACTACACTATGCTTTTCATTTGTTATGCTGTTTTGGAGAGTTATCTCTAATACTGAACTCCATTATATAAGCAACACTTTCATACACACAATATTTATTTTGTTTCCTTGATTGCACTAAGAGACTAGACCTACATCAAATGATTAATCTAGAGTATTATTCATAGATAAATTCACAGATGTTTGCATAATGACAAAATCACCTATGGATTAATTTCTTACAATACCTATTGTCAACAAATATATGACTGTAAAATTTTGTTCAAGCTACCTAATCCAAAAGGTAGAAATATTCTATTTGTGGCCTTACAGATCTCCCTACTCTTTATAACCACTTCACTATTGGCAACAGAATTATATAACTCTTAACATGTATTCATGACAAAATCTAGTGAAACATGAAATATTTATAACAATCTAAAGAATAACCATATTACTACTAATAATTTCAGTATGGTCAAACTCATTCATATGTTTACAACAACACAAATAAAGCTCCCCCACCCCACACCCTCAATGTGGTCTTCTGTCTGGAGATGGCTTTGACAGTTTCACAATTTTTTGTTCTTTTGCTTTTTTGTATACGTATCCTTCTCGTTCATAATAAAATTTTTGCATGATTCCATAGCCAATTTTAACTTTTTTAATTGATGAAACCGAGAATCTAGACAGAAAGTATTCTGACTTCCACTACAACAGTAGCATGAGTTAACTAAAACAGTATAAATGAGAAACTGTGGAAAAGTAAAAATAAAATCAAAGGCATTGAAGGAGCATTAACTTAATGTCAAGAGCAGGAGCTAGGGTTATTTCTCACACTACCTTGCTGACCCTGCTCTAGATTAGACAAGCAATAGTGTCTCTGAAGGGTCTTGCTTTGCAATGTCATAAGTTTTTTGTAATTATTGAAGAAAATTCCATAGTCATTCTTTTCATTTTCAACATCCTTTTAGAGTCTACCATGTTCATTTCAAGAAAAGGAAGCTAAGGCTAAAGGCACCTCCTTTAGTGCTTGCTCCCCAGATCTCTGCACTTTCTCTTGGTCATAGTGAAGCTGGTATAGCTGGCTTCACAACCCCTTTTGTGTTAGCAGCCATGTGTACAGGGCCCTAAGCCTTCTGTAGTGTGAACTGTTGCTTTTATTTTTTTCTCTTGTAATCCTTGACTTTAGCCTCATTCACATTCTGTCCACCCTGCTATATTGCTGCATGAATACCTTCCCTGACACCAGCTGATGGCTTCTTTGTGACTTGACCCTGAAGAAACACTGTACAGTGCGTATTTGCTACAAAGTGGGACAGGATAATATATCTTGGTCAAAAGATCTCATTTCTCTATGTTGAGTGTAGTGAAAATTCATGTTTCCATCAACAGCTATAGAAAATACATTTAGAGAAGTTCTGGTGATCCTAGTATTGTCCACCCTTTATCACATTGTCCAGTGCCTTGGGACTAAGAGATTCCAGGCTTCTCTAATGTATTCTAGTGAGATCATTTTTGACATGTCCTCCAGGAAACTCCCATAGACTGTAATAACTAAATCAATTATGTGCTGCTAGCCAGCCTGGGAAGTGCAGTTTGACAAATTGGTAGTGTTTTTAATGATGATAAATTAGCTTTAAACTTAAGAAATGAGGTAAATTTGTCCTATTTTATTCACATACAACACAGTTTCTTCCAAATTTTGATATTGAGAATTCTTAATTAAAATTGGGAAACATAATAAAAGCAAAAGGGAATGTCTTGATTTATTACCTTTCATATTTAACCCCTTTCCTTTAATTAGTCCTTACCTTTTAAAAGTAATTTAGTTTACTCTTGACCTTTTATACCACAGTGAAATATTATTTCTATATGTTAAAAAATTCAGGTCTATCTATTATTTTTTCTTCCCTTAAATAATAATTATTTAAAAATCAATTTATTGCTTATCATTTTAAATGAAGATTCATAATGTTTGAATTATCTTTTTTTGGTCACAGTACACAGCTTCCATTTTTGTAAATTTTCTGCAGGAAAATATTGAGAATTATCATATAGCTTTAAATTTTTCCTTTAGGTTTTAATTTAATGAAATACAATTTTAGTAAAATGATATTTTTTTCATGAAATACAGCTCACTTACAATCACTATAGTGGTAGACTTTTGACAAATATAAAGAAATATTCAATATTTTGGAAAAGCATGATTATTTATATTCCATATTCAACACTAAGGAAAACTTGATCTTAAACAAAAACTGTTCAGCAGTCACTGTGAAATGTTTGGGTAAAAGATTTCCTTTACAGATTTGTCAATGAGTAAGACCTTGGCTTCATATGAACCTGTGGAGAAACAATTCCATGTCAGATTATTTTAATTAGTACTATATACCCTTTGATATCCAAATATAAGCCTTTTGCAGCTACCACAGAGATTAATAATTGAAAAGGTAGATGTGTGAGTCCACATTTTATATTGGACCTCCTCTCCTTGAAGTATGAAAGTCTTTGCCAAAATTGTTCTAAGATCTTCAGTGAGTACATAGCACAAGGAATAACAGGTGGTACTCAGTTCTCCACACTTTGAAATTCCCATTTCTGCCAAGAAAGGTATAAATGCCCTACTTGTGATTATTTAGTCCATAAGGTAACTGTGTCTTGAAAAGGAGTTAATAATCACAGGAATAAATTAATATATATATATATATATATATATATAAATATATTGTCACTGTTAAACCAAGGCTTCTGGCCTGAGTTTTTTCCACAGATCATTCTAATAAGCCCTCCCTCCTGCAGTAGGTTAATGAAGAGGATATAATTTTCCTCCAGAATGGAGGAACTTGAAGTTTAGAACACAAAGCAATGACTCCAGTCCTGTAGGTAGTAATGTATAACCCATCCTTAGAGTATAGGGCAAATATTTATAAAGGATTGCACGTTATTATGGCTTGACTTGGGAGAAATTAGCTAATGCAATCTTGAAAGGATGGGAACTCTTCTGCTCAGATCTGAGAAGCAGAGTCTTGTTATATTTCTTTTCTTTTTTTTATTTTTTATTTTACACCATTGAGTTCCACATAATAGCCACAGATTCCCATGCTCTCCCCCCCTCCCCCTCTCCCCAGCCCACCCCCCATTCCCACCTCCTCCAGATCAAGGTCTCCCCCGAGGACCGGGATCGACCTGACAGACTCAGTTCAGGCAGGTCCAGTCCCCCCTCCCAGACTTAATCCTTATCTAGAACCTCCTGTTGTCCTTGTCTTGACATTCTACATAGAAACTAATGAACTACAAGGAGACTTTATTTACAGTTGATGTTCTTAACTTTCTCCAATGGGATCCCATGTCTTTAAGATGGAGGTCTGTGAGGACATGTACTCTCTGTTCCTGACTCTCTCATACCGTGTCACCCAAATGCTGTTTTCTAATTCCTCAAATGCACGTATTTTTAAGATCACAGACACACTCAGTTTTTTTTATATGATCCCTACAATTACCCAAAGTACAAAATTAATTGTCATAGCAACTTCCAAGGGTAATAGTTAACTAATTGTTTAAATAATTTTCATGTTCATTCACAAAACAAGTGCTGAAAATATAGAGGTAATAGTATTTGTATAAAAGGAAACTAACTGTTATTGACATTATTCTTTTTCCACATTACCAAGGAGACTGAAACCATTGCTTTCAATATTACCTTTGATAAAACCTTGTAACCCTTTTGTAATTTACACACTGTCCCTATAATATTATGCTGTTCTATATGCCAGAGGCATATAAGGGCAAGACAAAGAAAACATTGAAACTTTTCATTGAATTTTTGCAAGACAGGAATAAGGATACAAAAATCTAAGCTAAAGTTGGCCCCAAATGCAGACGTATTACATACAGGCTAACACATTTATAAGTAATGGCCGCTAGTTTGAGAAAAATGAAAGACTGTGATCAAACCAACAACAAACAAATCAATCAGTAAATAAAAGTATCCAAGTAAAAATAAACATAGTGTGTTTTTCTGTGTTGGCAAAAATAAATTGTGATAAGAAAAAAAGATTGATATTTGCCCCTGTAATGGAACAATTGGAAATAAAATGTTGAAAAGACAATTTAGGGATAATGTCATTATTCTTTGTCTTGGTGATGATCATATGATTTATCTGTTTGTCAGAAAACAGTTTCCATTTAAGGTAGGTGTGTATCATTTTGCAGGTGCACGATCACTGAGTGGTGTTAATTTTGTAGATAGGGAGTAGAGGCAATCTCACATGGTTCAGTGATAATGTTGCTGTGGACCTGACAAGAAGGTTGCCATTTAGGCTCCAGATTTGTCTATAATTCTTTGAGATACTAGTATACAGGAAAAACACATTAGTTTCCTTTTTTTCCTTGTCTATAACAAGTGAAACTATGATTCACTTGACATGTTGTGGTGAAGACTTACATGAGAGACAGTTGATGATATTGGCTAATGTTTGCTACTCTGTCCTTAGTGAAAAAATTAATGCTGCTCAAACAAGAAATGCACACACCAGAAATCTTTACATAAAGTAAAAGTATGTTTGCAGTAATTGAGACCACTGCCAGCTTTGGCCTTCCCACACGTACTCTAATTCATTAATGGGGCTTTCAGGTCTAGGGGAAGGCAGTTAATGTGGCCATTAGACTCTTAGCTATCTAACTACTTAATAAAATGGTGAGAAAAATCTAGATTATAATTAATTAATAATTGAATATTTGGAGAAGAGTTTTTAGTAAAGACATTCTAAATTGTTAGCTAAAGAGAAAGCCATGGACTTTAAATACCAAACGCATGGGAGGCAAAGATGCACTGTACTACATTCAAATTCAAAAGCAGAACATGAGTCTTCATTCAAATGGCCATTATGGCCTTTAGTGCACATTTAGAAAATATATGTGATTATTAACTTCCCTGAAAAACAGGAAGAGATGTCAGGTCTGGCCAACCTTTTGAGATCATGACCTGAAGTTGCCATCTACAAAGCTTACTCTCCATCACCATACAAATGTGACACACGCACGCACACACACACACACACACACAAACTCATAAAATCTCATAATGTTTTAAGTAGGTTTGTGATTTTTTGTATGTATTCATAGCTATCCTTGGTTGCAGGCTGAAAATACCAAACCGGCTAATACTTCTAACTGGAACAGATAACTAAATAAAATTTTCATATTTTTGTGTAATCTTTAATGCTTCCAGAATAACCATTAAATGTTTTAGTATATATGTTTTTCATGTTTTATTGTAGGTCCTAGATAGATGGATCAGCAGTTAAGAGCACTTGTTGTTAACCCAGGGGATCTAGGTTTGATTCCTAATACCCACATGATGGCTAACAACCATCCAGTAACAGAGAATCCTCTGATGCCCCATTCTGGCCCTCTCAGGAACTAGGCCTTTAGTGGTTCACAGATATATGTTCAGGCAAAACATCCATATATATAAAACAAATTTTAAAGTTTTATTATGATGCTTAAAGTTAAAGCTGGGTAAGGCTGTTGATTATTTCTGCCCTAGCAATGTGCTTAGCACCTTCTAAAGCTACCCAATATAGATGAAACTTCCAGGTCGGTGCCAGATTCATTTCTTCATGTCTTACGAATCATGTATGTGATATCTTCAGCAATAGGCTCTTAAATAAAGGATTGGAAGGTATTGGCAATAGCCTATAATATTTGAAAGGGTCTAGGGGACCCATCTCACCAACAAATAGATAGTAGACGTTTTACTTTACTTTATAGCCTATAGTGTTTAGGGAAGGCATTGTTCCCCTGTTTTAGAGTAATTTCATTTAAACTCTTTTATTATATATATATATATATATATATATATATACATATACATATATATATATATGAAGCGTCTATGATAGTAGGTTTACATATGCTATTTTTTATTTTTGAAGTGTTTATTCTTTCACAATTTCACAATTTTTGTATACATTGGTCAATCCCACCCATTATCCTCTCACTTTTCAAAGGTGTTTAGTGTTATTTATCCCTCTAGGTTCTCACTCCTCTCCTCCACCCTTCCATTTCCAATCTCACTAAATCCTTTCTGTTCTATTATGTCCCCTTTGCCCTTGGTGCCACCTGTGTTCTATCCCCTTCTTGCAATCCTGGCCATTATGTCCACTTATTCATTTCCTGCTTCTCTGAGTACTCTAAGTTAAACACACACATATGAATGTATATATACATTCATGAACAATCTTGTTTGTATATGTTTATTTACATTTATCTTGTATCAAAAATAAAAGCAATTCAACATGTCTTTTGACTGTTAAATGAATGAATAATATTTACATCCATTCAAAGAACTACACTTAAGCAGCAACAAGAAAGGAACTATTGAGTAACCTAACTGCATGGATGAGTCTCAGATACACTGTGCTTAGCAAGAGAAGCCAGCTATCCTGGGAAAATAATGAACACTGATACCAAATCAATGGTTGCCATGGTTGAGGGACAGAGGTAGTGACTAGAAAGGTCCATAATAAACAGCTACTGATGACAGTGAGATTGACCTGACTCTTTTTGGTGGTAGTTACATAAATCTGCACTGTTTGAAACACAGAACTATACACAAAAAAGTGAGTGTTATTTATTACAAATTAAATATTTCACACATTGAAAATACAAAAAATGAATACCAACAATGAGCAAAATATTCATGTAAAATATTCCTAATATACAAATATTAACTTATTAAAAATTAACTTGGTGTGATTATTTTCTTATGACATGTAAGTTAAGAGGCACATTCTTTATTAAAATATGCTATGATTATAACTTTAAGTCTGCAACAACAAACAATGGAAATTATATTTGCTTTTTATAAGAAAACTAATAAAAATATTAATAACCACATTAAAAATATTTACAAGATCTAAATAATAAAGTCAAGGCTACAAGGAGAAAAAGAAGTAAGACATTGCATTATGTTCTGTAATTAGAGAATCAATTTCTTTGAATTAATCAGGATTCCAGTAAAATATCAACTGACCGTTCTAAAAACTACTCAGATTGAGTCTAAGGTATATTTGGAAAACCAAACATATATTAAAAAGGCTGAATCATTTTGATAAAGAAAAGAAATAAAATTGGGGATTAGCTGTGGTAGTATAAATTATCCTATAATGATTCAGTAATTAGTAGTAGTTTTTTTTTTTTTACAAAAGCATAGATTTGTCAGTTGAAACACACAGACTCCAGGTATAGGTGTAAACTTATCTGAGTTCTACTCCATAATAACAGTATTATTTATTAGCAAAGAAAACTGCATCATCTAATCAATTGTTTGTGGTACTATTTCTACTGCTAGGCTATGTGAAAAACCAGACTTGCTCTTGGCTCTAGCTCCTTATGACAGATTATAAAGTTCAGGTCTGTCATAATAGACGTCTCCTTTAAAGGCATTCTGAGACTTTTAAATGCTCTTACATCTATGATTTTAGAGTGAGGATGTCTTGCATATTTCAGTTGTTCTGAGAGAATGGAGATCTGCTTGATGAATTCACTCACATCTGCAGAGGCAGGGACATTACAGAGGACAGAAACAAAATTTTCTGCGTGTGTTGGTGTGTTGAGTAATTAGAACCTAGAGTCAAGCACACTAACATAGTGTCATCGGAAATGATAAACTTCTGGTCTTGCTCCCTTAGGGATTAAGAAGTTTGTTTAATGGGCTTGTGTGCATTTCACCTAGTTCTCATATCTGGGCATACTAGAGTTTCCTAGTCTAACCAAAGCTGGAAATACATATAATGCTCACAATAATAAGAAAGCTATGTATATGTAAGACATGGAGGTAGAAGGGAGTTATTCGAGGAAGAAAGAAGACTGGAGAGCAAAGGAGGTGAAAGAGACGATAATAGAGGGCAAATATTAAATGATTTATGTCATATGCATAGTCTAAGTTTCAATATGTATGTACGTATGTATGTACGTATGTATCATTTATCATGTAATCAAAGAGGAACAAACGGGACAATGGGAAGGGAGCAAAAAAGGTACCCTCAGATATACTTGTGAAGACTCTTGTTAAGGCTCATACGTTCTTACTTCATTACAGATATAATACACACACACACACACACACACACACACACACACACACACTCATTAAATGTTAGGTATACCTTCTCTGATGCTAACAGTGATAAAGATTTTTTTCAGTCCTTAGTTTCATGGTCTGAAGATACCCAGTTTCACTCAGCAGCCGAGAATTGGATCTAATTAGGTTCTTCTCCACTGGCATAATCTGCGTTGCTGGATATCCCCAAACCCCAGTGTATTGTAATGCTACAGTCAAGAGATAAGAATAAACTGTCCATCAAGGGACAGCTCTTCTTTTCGCTAAATATTTGGTGTTGAAATTATTGCTTAATTTTTGTAACTCCATTTCCTCATTTAAAAATAGACGTTAACTATTTTTGACACTGTTGTGAGGAGTCACTAAACTATACAGAGATATAAAGCTCCTGGTTCAGTGCCTGGTGCACAAGTAGTAAAGAGGACCTAAGTTTTCCCTTTCTTTTTCTGCTCCCTCGCTTGCTTGCTTGCTCGCTCACTCACTCACTCACTCACTCACTCACTCACTCACTCACTCACTCACTTCTTCGTTCCAGTAGTCTCCCTTTATAGCCTATGCTGGCTTTGAACTTGTGATCCTCCTCCACCATCCCCCTCAGGGTTGAGACTACAAGTCTCACCCACCATTCCCAGTTGAAGACGTACTGTCCTGAAGGGAAGCAGAGTATCCTTGTGTTCATAATAGCGTGGACACTCTTCTAGAACATATGGGTGGAATCTCATCTCCATCACTGCATGGCTTGCTGTCATTAAGTGATTTACATAATCTCCTTTGCTCATATGGAAAAGGAGAACCGTAATGAAACCTAGCTGATAAGGGTTTTCTCAATTAGTTCATACAAATAATACCAAGTAGAGTGGTACATAGAAATATAAATATTTCTCAAGAGAAAGTTATTATTACATTTTTGCCTATTTAACTTTATATATTTATGTTTGGGTCACACAACCTTCTCTTTCCATAGGCAAGATTTTTTTTTTTAATTTTTATCTTCCACTTCTCCCCATCTCTGTAAGGAACTGTTTCAGATTCCAAAACTGTTCTTTTTTTCTTTCTATGATTCCCACTTGCTCTTAAATTCCAGCTCACTATGTTACTCATTCTGTGAAGTTCTTCCTCTCCCTTTGGCAGAATTATGTATTCTCATTTGTATTCACTAGTTATGTGCCTGCATTTCCTCTTTCCCTGCAACAGCTGCGTATCTGAGACTAGAAGCCATGTTTCACTCATCACCAAATCCTTAATGATAAGAAAACAAACTCAATAGCCATGAAAGCACACTTATGATTGCACAAGTTTCTTTTTGAAAATGTACAATGAAAAATTCCTCTATTGTACGTGTATGTGTTGTGTATGTGTGTGGTGTGTATATGATACAATGTCACATATCATTGTAAACACACATACTATTGATTGCATGTAAAGTCCAAAGGAAGATAATACAAGTCCTACTTCCCCTTATCTCAGTGATATAGGGTCCCAAATTGAACTGTGAGATAGAGTTAAGGCCAGAAAATACAAACAATCCTTCTGGCTTCACTTGCCCACAGTGATGGAAGTTGCAGGTGTACATGCAGCCATGATTTAATTTTTTTATATGGATTCTGGGGATTTGAACTCATGGTCTGGTGCTTTCATATCAATTGCTTTTACCCACTACATGATATTCACAGTCCTTTTATTGTACATGTTATTATAAACCATATAACCAACCCATTTCTCACCAAGATCAGGATGGCACATCTTTTAATCATCGGTATTAAGACATGGTGGTAGATAGAAGACTAACAGCTAATAAATGAAGAAAAGATGATTCAATTTTTAAAATCATTATTTTATAATCCAAAGCACTTGATAAAGGCAAAAATCATCATTGGTTGATTCTCTCTCTCTCTCTCTCTCTCTCTCTCTCTCTCTCTCTCTCTCTCTCTCTCTTGCAAGAATACTGGTGAGTAGATAATTCACATTAGCTCCAAAAATGTCTGGAGAGATTGCTTACCAATTACAAAATGTAAAGTTTGTCCTTATTATGAAGATACTTTGCAGTGTCCACTGAACAAGGCAATCATGGCCAGTAAGAAGAGATTATAACATTGTCACTTCCTATAGGGCATTCATACCACCCACGGGGAAAAATGCCTATCGCCAATCTCAAAATAGGCATTTTAATTGCTTTTCAATTATTGTTATAAAACACCATGACTAGCAGTCACGTATGGGTCCAGAGGGAGATTCATAATGATTTGGGAGGCAGACAGCTGGAACAGGAAACTTAAAGATCACGTCTCACGTCTTCAAACTCAAACAGGAAGCAGAGAAAACAAACTGGAAATAGGGTAAGATTTTAGACTCTGAAATCCCACCTTTCTACTCCTGGTGACATACTTCCTCTAGCATGACCCCAGCATATGAACCAACCCAAACAACATTGTCAGCATGGGGCTGTGTATTTAAATATATGAGCCTATGGGGGACATTTCTCCTTCAAACTACCACAATGTCCATCAAACAATGAAAAAATGTAACTGATATAGCCTTCAATGGTCATTTAAAACCATGAACAATAACAAAAAAGGCTAAAGACTATTCTGGATTAAAAGTGACTGAAGAAGCAGAATCATCAAAGGCAATGGATCTCAAAAAAAAATGGGATGCATAATTGGGAATTCTCTAAATTGTCAGCATTTGATAATATAATCATATTGTGAAAAATTAATTATCTTAATGTCAATGGTCTCTTGCTTCTGTGGGAAAGTACAGAGACAGAAGCACAGAAAAAGACCAAGAGAGGTGGTTAGCAATCAACCATTGTTATGTTTTTACAAGATGGACGTATGTGCTCTTGGTACTAGTTCAGCTCAACTGTAAGCAAAAAGACAGAGAAATTAGGTGTCTCTCAGAAATCACAAGTATTTGATAATTCTTTCAAAAGAAGATTTTAGAATAGCCTAGTTTGTGAACTTTTCTGTCTTGTGGTTTTCCCTCAGAGCGAGAGGCTCTGTCCTGAATCCCTGATGAGAGTTGTGATATGGTTCTTCATCTCTTACTGAGTTAGCATGCACAGCAGACATTCAAAAATGCTAAATAAATGAGTTTTAAATTGGCATTTTAAACATTCAAAACATCTTGAAAAGGCACTCTGCTGAAAAAATGATTAATATCTTTCATAGCTTAATATTAATTATTACTCTTGCTCTGTGTAATGCTGATTTTGCCTAATTTTCTGCCATTCTGCAGTGAAATTTATAGCTAAAGTTTACTCATGGCTTTTTTATTTTATTCTTTAAAAAGCAATTATGCCTTTGTCTCATGAGTAACTTGTCAAGTCAATAGCTGTATTAACTCAGGATATTTCTTTAAACATGGCAGAAAAATCCCCAGAAATCATTTTACCACCTATTACAATGTCTTTACATCAGTTACTAAACTCAATTTAATCATTGGCGTGACCTTAGAGTTTCTAACATTCTCAGCCAAAGGAAGTTGCATGTTTTGAGTTTCCTTAGCCTCCTTCTGATATTTCCAAACATGGAAGTCAAAGTTATATTATAGTTAATTTATCTGTAGAAGGCATCAAATTTCACATAACTCCTTTGTCTGTTTTATTAGATTACACCAAGGAATAATAAGAAGGATCTGCCATCTTCCTACCCATTTTAATTAGTTTTTTTCTGCCTCAAAGTTCAAGGAATGTCTCTCAATGACACCCTGAAAAACTCATCAAAGCCATTGGTGACACTGTAATAACTAAGCTGGAAACACCAACTTAGGGGGAAAAAAGATCATGAAAGCAAAGTGATAGCTAAGCTTTTCATGAGTCTCTGACATTCCTTGTTTTTGATACAAGTAACAGCAGATTAGCGCAGGCATCTTTACAGAGACCCAAAGCTGCTTCTCCCTTGTCAAGAACCTGTTCTAAGGTGCACAGCTAATTATTTTTTTTTCAAAGTTACCAAAGAAGAATACACTGTTAGCTTGCTGCTTCCTCAAGAACTGGCAGTCTTGCTTACATGATGAGAATTGAAGATGAGGAGAGCCTCAATTTGTCAACTAAAATTAATTCATACTGGAAGGAAGAAGGATTTGAATGATATTCAGAACTGCTTTCAACAAATCCTCAGAGGCCAACATGCTCATGAGAAACTTTTGTCAGTGAGCAGTTGGCAATTTTATTCCAGTTCTGTATATCACTACTTAAAAAAAATCATCTTGAAAGGACAATGCATTTGCTTTGGTAAGTTTGTGTGGTTAAAATAATATCAGTTTCCTCTCTGTGTATTTTTCGAGGGAGGGAAAGAAGTAGATGGGAGGTGTGAGAGGTAGTCAAATACATAAGATTATTATACTGCAATCCTACATAATAAAAATAGTTTAATCAAATGAATGAAACTCTCTTCCTTTAAATATACAGGGACATAACTTTTTAATAAGGCTCTTCAAATGCAGAAGCTGTGGTAATTTAAGCAAAGTAGCATTGGTTGCATAATTAATGTGACGATTCTAGCTTAGAAAACAGTATTTTTATTATACAGCTCATTTTCTTTCCCCTGTTTTAGGGATTTCTTCCCCCCAAACATTACCCATTGCACATTGAACCTGGGGTGAATAGATTCATTTGGATGGGGATATTTTTATCTGCCAGGGTTTATATTTTTAGGTAGCCCATTGGAATACTTAATGAGCAGCACAGTGGGTGAGGAAACCATCTGAGTCCCAGTTCAACCCCTTATTTTTAGTGAGGTCTATAAGCATATGGGCTATCAAGTGAAGAATGAACTCTTTTGCAGCAAACAGATTGTTATGTACATCAGATACTAGAGAATTTTAAACAAGAGTCATAAGCTTTGCCCTTCAGCCAGTGAAAGTGAAAGTGATTCCATCTTCCTTGTGGAGTTCTGTAATTCTTTTGACTTCAGTAAATAACAAAACAATTTTCTTTCAGAAGAAGCAGCGTCTACAGAAACTTGTAATAAACTTGGCTTTCCCATCCCATTCTTGTTGGCACAGTAAACTGGAACAGGTGAGTAACAATGGCCACTTCTTTCATGCTCCTGGAAAAGGTGTTGAGATGAAATGGAAATCTATAGCATAGTTGAGAGAGAATTTAGAGACCATCTTTTTCTCTTCTCCCTACACAGACCTGGAGGCGATTGATGGGTTTGAATTTGTCCTCCCCTAAGTCAGGTGCTGAAACGTAGAGTTTAGTATTGCTATAGTGAGACATGGGATCAGATCGTCAGTGAATCTTTCCATCTTGTGGGTAGTATTAAGTCCCTCATAAAAGAAGTGTCACAGCATTTGGTTGTTTGCCCTTTTACCTCTGCCTTATGAGGATATGGAATTCTCTTTCTGGGACGATGCAACAAGAAATGACAGTTGCAGAAGCTGGAACAAGCCTTGACCAGACTAGAAAACCCATTAGCACTTTAGTCTTGAACTTCCCACTCTCCTGCACAGTGAAATACCTCCTCCATATGAAAAGTATCCTGTGTTTGTTTGGATAACAGCTGAAAATATGAAACTGTGTGATGGGTCTTTCAACTACCCTGAATAGAAGTATGCACCACTTACAGATCGTGAAATATCCTAGTTAACCAAGTTTACAAGGAACACACTAACAACAACACAATAACCATTTTTAGTATTTTAACTATAGTATTTGGTCTGTGTGTGTGTGTGTGTGTGTGTGTGTGTGTGTGTGTGTGTGTGTGTGTGTGTACCAAGGAAGTACAGAGACGATTGAATTTCTCTGCAGGAAAAGCTTAGGCACAACTATTTGTTTTAAGAAATGAGTTCATCAGGCCTTGCTTTGAAGTCACAAACAATTTTTTGTTGCAATTTATCTTAGTGTGGGCCTTTGGTTTGTGAAGTATGGGATTGTACATTAAAGCTAAATTTATGGAATGAGTACAATTTTTAAATAACATATGTGTTTTAACAAAGGCAGGCTACTGTGAGTTGTCACCTCTACACTGATGGCCAAGATGGCCCTTTGCAATGCTAGGGAGGTGAAAGACTCTTTCCTGCATTTCAGAATAATGAAACATTGTTGAATTACCCCAGTACTCACACAAGGTTAATTTCCTTTAATATCTTGAATCAACAAAAATACACTGTAATGTTGCAATATTTATATGTTTTATGAAATATCTTTGGGAGGCATTTTGTTGCCATTATTTATATTTACTTAATGAGAAAATTAAGCTAAGGTGAAACAAAGTGTTTTACTTTAGAAGCTAATACAACTGAGTACACTAAGCTGCATTCACATATTTTTGAGAGAAAAATATTTAATTCATCCAATGAAATTTATAAAAGAAATATTTTATTAAATATTATGTGTATGAATAAATAAGAAAATTTATGCATCTGATGATTCTGTATTATTTCCATAATATGAACAGCAGCTCTAATAATTATAAATGACTGCAAAACTTCACAAAGTCTAAAATATTTAAAGGTTATTCAACAAGTACTGATATCATGCGTATTCAAGAACAGTCACTTATTATGAGGGCTTTTATGTGGGTAGTAGATTTTATAGTTTGGGGAGTTTGTGATATAATTTCTTCAATGCAAAGCTGCTTTATACACACACACACAAATATGCACTTTAATTTCTTCAAGACTACAGGCTTTGTTCTACATTTAAGGGAATCTTCTATGACTTCAGTGTTTGCCAAGTGAGAGCATTGGTGGCTTTCTCTCTGTACGGTAAACTTTCAATTTCTTTGAAGTTGGAGGTGGAGGTGCCTAATGCTGTCATTACAGGAGATTAGCAGAGCACTCTGTAATCAGAGGCATATGTTAAGAGCAAACATGAGTGAACTCCTTTCTATTAAATGTGTTTTATCAGCTTAGTGTGTCTTGGTTCCATTTCAGCAATAGCCTTCTTTACATGATAAGAGAAGCTCCCAAGTGATTGCATCTACTGTTAACACTTGTGAAATGGTTTGAAGAAGGTAATTGTTCAATCAGACTGTGGCAGGGTATAGTATGATATATCTAGACCTCATGGAACATGTCTCATACTTGGGACTCACTATCATTCCAAGTGGAAAGAAGTCAACAGTGAGTAGCAGAAGGCAGGGACCCTGGAGAAGTCACCTTGCTATAGAATAATTTCACACAGTGTCAAAGCAGGTGCTCCCAACTTCACATGGCTGGGGCTACCTTGGCACTCTGAGATGCTTAGAGGAGAATCTTGAGCCTCAATATGTCTACTTTGATCACAAAACTGCTTCTGACATTTCTAAATGTCCACTCAGATCCCAAATAAACTTTTATTGCAAAATGATGCTTCAGAAGAACCAGCCATCTTCCATAACCAGGCGTGGCTCCCACTGGCCACAAACTCCATGACCCACAATTTGTCCTGCATGCAAGATGCCCTGCAGCCATGGTGACTCAGCGCTATGGGAGTGCCAACTGATTATTGTCCTCACCTAATGCCCATATCAACGTGAGGGAATCCATCCAGAAGCTGGATGGCTCAGAGACCTAAGGTAGAACCAATCATGACTGACAGAAAAAAAAAAAAAGAAATGATTCCTAATGATATTCTGTGGTACTTATAGATCAGTATCTATCGTCATCAGAGAGGCTTTAGCCAGTAACTGGTGGGAGAAGATACAGAGGCCCACAGCCCAACATTAGGCCAGGTTTGGGGAACCACAGAAGAAGGAGAGGAAGGATTGTACAAGCCAGAGGTGTTGAGGACATCAAGGGAACAGGGCCCACAGAATCAACTAAGCAGGGCTCACTCAGAAAGGCTCCCAGAGACTTAGGCAGTAACTCTGGAGCCTGAACCAGGTCCTCTGCATACATGCCATGGTTTTTTAGGTTGGGGATTTTGAGGGACTCCTAACAACAGGGGTGGGGGAGTCTATGACTCTTTTGCAAGCTCGTGGAACCTATTTACTCCTACCAGGTTGCCTCATCCAGCCTTGATATGAGGGTTTATGCTTAGTCTTATTGCAACTTGTTATGCCATCTTCAATTGATATACCTAGAACACCTGTTCTTTTCTGAAGAGAAATGGAGGAAGAGTGGATCTGGGAGAAAGGTAGAGGAGGATTGTGAGGAGGGGAGGGAGGGGAGGCTGTGGTTGGATATATTGTATGAGAAAAGTGAATGTGTTAATAAACTATAATAAAGGCAGCTGGTATTGATATCTAACCAAAGAAAGATGAGAACTAAGTTATTTTGATCAGAGAGATCTCAAAATACAACAGTTTAAATAAAATATGCCCCCTTTCTTCCTATTCCTTTTCCTCCTCTTCCTCTTCCTCTTCCTCCTCCTCCTCCTCCTCCTCCTCCTCCTCCTCTTCTTCTTCTTCTTCTTCTCTCTCCTCCAATCGTTACCTCCACTCTTCCCTTAAGCACAGGTCTTCTCTTCCTGCCTGCAGTCATTGCTGTATCTTCTGAATTCAGTACTCATAAAACTTAGAACAGGATGTCTTTCTTAGCAAGTCATAAATGAATTAAACACATGGCTTTCATGATTATGCATGGGTTATTATTCAATCTTTAAAGACAGTATCTATCACAATATAGTAGCTAGGCACAAATAAATTTAATATTTCATCATCTTCATGAGGAAGTCCATGTGGAGTTTAACATGACCGACCTCACAGAAGACAGAGCTGCTTCCAGCAGCTAGAATAGGGGAGAAGAGTGATATAGATTTGTGGTGCAAAATACAAGATGGACTATGTTATGCAAGATGACTAAGCTATTGGAATTTAGCACACATGCTACTGTCACAATAGGTAATAAGGGTGTGAAGTTGAAATGGGTTAAATGGGTAGAACTTAGAGCTTCAATACACACAAAAGCACGCACACATGCACACAAAACGATGGTAATTTTGGGAGGTATTGATTTCACTTGGATTGAAATGATCATTTTACAGTTTACATGCCTTTCACATCAAGTTCAAGTTTTGCGAATATTCAGCTCTTAATAATCAGTTGCACATCAATAAAACTAGTAGAAGAAAAATGTATACTTAATCAAAGAAAACTGGTTTCCGAGTTTTTACACTTTGTGCACTGTGAGGGTTCATCATAATAACTCCTAAACTAATGGAAGGTGGGTGAGTGTGGAAATCCAATTAGGATAAGTGGGACTTTGTGCATTTGAAAGAGAAAGCTTCAGAGAGCCATCACCCTGCTGCCCTTCCCCAATCACCCTCCTTCCTGTCTCTGCAGCACTTAGAGTAATGGGCTGTGGGTAGAGATTCTTCAAGCAGCATCTACTAGTACGGGGGCAAGTGGAGGTGTGCAATGTGTGCCAGGGGAATTTCAAGCCCTGACTGGTGGGTGAGTGGAGGTAGCGTGGTGCCTCCACAAATGGACCTTTTTCCTATCACATTCAGTGAACGGAAAGCAAGTCTTCAAGTCACATCTGACTTTTAAAAGTTTGAAAGGATGTTTAAATGTTCACTGTTACTGTAAGTTACAGTAAGTGTTGTGAAGACAGGAAGGAGGACATGATCAGGGAGGGGCAGAAAGGTTATAGCTCTTTATAGGCTTTTTCTCCACTTAATAGTTTTCTCTCCCAAATACTCAGACACAGTCCCACTTAACCTAATTAAATTTTCACAATCAACCACCTTTCATTGTTAGCAATCTTGAGAAAAGAACTTTAATAAAAAAGAATAATCCAAAGTGTTTTCACTTACTTATACCTCAGTCTTTCACCTATCCAACTAGTTCTTGATGTTTCTCATTACATTACATTACATTACATTACATTACATTACATTACAGAAGAGAAAACTATCTCCTTCCTGTACCTACATCCAACACTCCTTCCTTCCCAGATGGAGTCTCTCACTTTCACCTTAATACATACATGTGCATCACATTATAAATAAATATTGTCACTCTTTTCTGTTCAAGCACATGGAAATATTTCACAGGACAAACATCTTTTTGCTTCAATTAAAAGAGTGTATTAATAAAATCCCACATTCTTGGTTCTTTGTACATTAATTTTTTAGTAATTGTGGTTTGAAGGTGACTCAAAACATTTTTAGCAAAAACAAAACAAAACACCAAAGGAAAAAAAAAAAAAACCTCCAAACAAACAAACAAAAAGTACAAAAAAAAAAACAAACCCCAAAAGTATAAAGAAAGAAAATAACCTTAAGTGCTGGCACTTTCTTGTGACTTTCCCCATTGCTTTAGTTCACTGCTAACTACAGCCTCACCTGAAGTTCCTCATGACCACATTGTCAACATTAATTTTAAACATAGACTCTTACTTTACATGGTAATTGTTAATGCGAGCTAACAACTTAGAAAATAACCAGAATCCACGCCCCCACCGTGTGTGTGTGTGTGTGTGTGTGTGTGTGTGTGTGTGTGTGTGTGTGTTTACATATGTGTAAAGGGTATGTGTGTGTGTTTATGTGTAGGCAGATACCAAGTTTGGATGTTGTTTCACATGTGCCATATGCTTTGTTTTTTGTTTGTCTGTCTTTTAACTTTTTATATGCTTTGTCTTTAAAAGCAGAAGCACTCCATTGGCCTAGAGCTCAAGGATTCAGCTAGAGCAGCTAGTCAGGGAACCCTGGAAATCCTCCCACCATATCCTCCTGAGTTCTTGAATGACAAGAGTGTGCTACCACATCTAGATTTTTACGTGGGTACTAGGGGATTGAATTCTAGTCCTCATGCTTTCATGGCCAGCAGGTTACTGACTGGGCTGTGCCCTCAGCGTAGGAGCTGCAGTCTTAAGGGACAAGAGAGTGCTTTGGCCAATATCATCTGATGTTTGAGTCCCTTTTCCCCGCCACTGCCAAAGTAGTGTTCGAAGAGCTTCAATTTACATCAATTCTATAAAATACAGCAAATTGCTTACTTTGCACTTTTCTAAGAAATGGATATCTTTTTTTAAAAAAGTATGTTAAAAGAGGCAGTTATACTCAGAGATTGAATACAAAATTTCAACTTTAATTGGACAGTCAGAGAGGAAGGGAGAAGTGAAGAAGCTTACTGCGTGGGCTGCCTGAGCCACGCTAACAACCCTAACAACACTATCTGGGGCTTTCATTACGGCAACATGAGATATATTGATTAAATTAGTAACAAATATTGAGCCGCTCTTCTGTGAATGACCAAACATAAAAAGTACACAACGCTGAAAGTCTTTAGCTTGAATGTGAGGCTTTCCTAGTAGCTGCAAAGAAACGTGTGTAGCCAGATATCAGCGCGACCAGTTGAGACAGCTAGAACTTCAATTAAGGAAGAAAAGAAAGAACTTCTCAAGGAAGCAGAACAAGGAGACTGCAGACAGAACTGCTCAGGAAAGCTTTGCAATGGTTAGGCTGTCTCCCTGGACCATGCCATGACACCCTCCACCCTCCGAGAACTGTGCTACCCCATGATTGGCTGTGTACCAGGCCCCGCCCATCACTTCTTTATATCTAGGGTTCTTCATTTTAAAGTGAACAGAGCACCCTGCCAGGTAATTGCGCATGGTCTGAACATCCATTCCACTTGCTTGCCACACTTTACAGACTAGGATTGCAAATTAACCTATAACCAGAAATTTGGAGGACTTTTAATTAACCCGAGGGTAATGGATTGCCCAATCAATTAAGCACAATGAAAATGAAAGAAAAACACAAAAGTGAACATATCTTTACTAATTTTTCCCTTGGTCTCTTCTTTGGTTTAGAAAACTAGACCATTCACCATGGCTCCACATTCTGTGCTGGGGACAAACCAAGGCTTCCATCTGCTCCCTGTAATGTCTTTCTTGCGGTGTGAGGCTGGAAAGAGAAAGCTCCTACAACCTGATCCAGAAATTCTATGTGGGAGGGAAAGGATTCTTGCATCAGAACACGAGGTGATCTCTGAGTGAGAAGACTTGGTGGTCGTACAGGATGGAACCAGTGTTATCAGTGATGTGTTCTGAGTATAGTAGTGGTTTCAAATGCTTACGTGGGAAACCATGCGTGGATTCCTTTGAGATAAAACCTTGATAGACTGAGAGGGTACTCAATTCAAATGGGTATTCGAATCAAAAACATAGAGCCAGTGGGAACCAGTCATTCTGCTTAGTAGTAGATATTGAATCAAGAAGTGTTGTTTTCATAAGTGAAGGGACACTAACCCACTTGAGCATGTGGCTCTGGCAGGCCTTGCCCTTCTCCCTAATTCCCTCTGCCTTTCTAAATACCATTAGATTGCATTCCTGGAGCTAGCTCCAAGGTCTATTCCTTTATTTGACCAATCCCTCCTCCTAGGACTGATGACCAAGGTCCAGCTATCAGGGCACTGAAGTCCAGGAATCAAAATCCCTCTTTGGCTCACCTAATTAACATGCTCAATTAGAATTAAAGGCCTCATCTTAACACGGGTTTCCCCTTTTTCCTTTATAAACTGTCATTTTCCATGTGCTGTGTCTATCTCCCCTCTATGCAGAAGCAGTCCTTTGTCTTCCAGGACAAATACCCCTGCCTCCTTTCTCTTGTTCCCTTCCCCTTCTTCTTCTATTTCCTACCTTTGTCTCTTATCCGGGCCTCTGCCCCTCTGGGACAAATAAATCTCCTTTGTGCTGAGAACTTGGGCTGAGAACTTGATCTTAGGGGTCCTGAGCTGATATTTTTCCTTTCAATAATTGAACACATAAAATTTGCTGAAAAAAACATACATTAGTAAGCAGAATAAATGATAATATTGAATCTATAAAGAAAGGTTCACATTTTAAAAGTGTTCTCTTCTAAGTAACCAAGGATAATTTAAATAAATAAACTGATGTTTTAAATCATATGCATAGACTTAGAGCAGGTTTAAGTGTGTTTGGCCACAGTAGCCAATGAGAATAAGTCTGTGCTTAGTGTTGCTTGCAAGTATTTCATGCAAGACACAGAACAGAGATGAAATGACTGCCAGAGTTCAGCTTGTAGAGAAGAAGGGAGGCTGAGAAAAATGGAGGCATCTTGTTTCCCAGGCACATGATATTAAGGGTGCATTGGGCTCAGAGGAGGGAAGGCAGAAGAAAACTCCCCACCGTGGGTTCAACGTAAAGAAGTAGAGCTATGACTTCACTGGAGAAGAAAATGATTTTTTTGGAAGAGCATGATAAATGTTAAAGCACCAGTATCTAGGATACTCAACAAAGGAAAAGTTTGCATTGTTAAATGAACAAGATAACACAAAGAAAGGTATTTATAAATAAGATCTGTATCAATATAAGAAAAAGTCTACTACAAGCTATGGATGAACTATAAAAATCAAAATTCAATGAGGAATAAATTAAGAGGTTTCAAAGTTTACTAATAAATATTCTAGGAAAGTGAGTGAAGGGACCAGCCAGGAGCCCAACTTTGAAAATGGTAATAAAACTTTATATTTTTCCCTCTATATTTTGTTTTAAAATAGAAATAATAGAGTCCTCAAATGGAATTACCACTCTAAATATTGAACAGAAAGAATAGCATTTTAGGCTGGAGGGATACTTCAGAGGTTAAAGGTAGTTGTTGCCAAGCCTCATGACCTGAGTTTGATCCTCAGGAGGATGGTTAAAAGAGAGAACCAATTCTGGCCTCCACATGCAGACTGTGGCATACTTACATATATACACAGAACAGAAATACATACATACACACAGAGACACACACACAAACACACACACATACATGCAGGTGCACAAAATAAATCAATTAAGTAGGCAATTAGTTAACATGTAAGAAAAGCTTATTAGCATGATCATGGATTAAGAAATTTTAGAAATAAAACTGTAAAAATGTTTTCCCTCAAGCATCTCTTCAGATTTCATACAATGCCATCCTGAATACAAGGGTATTTTTTTTTCTTATGGAAGTTAAAAAGATCATTTAAAAGTCAAAGTTTACCTTTGTCATACTGCTGTCACTTCCTTACTTCAAGAACAACAATTCCCAGGAGTCCCTTCCTGGTTGGCTTCATGTTTTAGGTAGGCAATAGAAAGACCTGCAGAATCACAAGCCAAGAAGCAATCATTGTTTTCTGAAAGGCTCTGTGGTGACACAAAAGTTCCTGTTCTCCAATGCATGCCTTCCAGTTCTTCATACTGATTGGCTGGCTGTGATGGTTATCAGAGGCAACCCAGGCTCATCATCAGACTCAAGCATTCTCAGAGAATTCTCCTAAAGCTTCCAACTCAATTATTTGGTTTACATATTTCAAATGCGAATCTGCCTGGTTCTTGAGCTCCTGTTTCTCCTCTTTCAGCTACAAATAGTTGTTCCCTAAAGGAGACTTTTATTTTGCTCACAATTTTGTGGGCTAGAGATTCAGGAAGTCCTAAGCTTGATAGCATTTCTCTCATTTAAATGGTGTCTACTGGGATGCCCAGGACTAGAGGACCCACCTTTGAATTGTCATCATTCAATCATGTGCTTGATTCCTTTATATACACTTCGATACCATCTTGTCCTGGTGAGCTTTAATTATCAACTTGATACAGCCCAAAATCTTTGAAGGGAGTCTCCACTGAGGAACTGCCTGAATCATATGTGTCTGTGGGCATGTCTGAGATACATTGTCTTGATTATCAATTGATGTAGAAGAGCCCATACCACCGTGCAAGGCACCACTATCTAGGCAGATGGTTCTCAGCAGTGTAAGAAATGGAGCTAAGCAGCATCCTGCCTATTAGCCAGCAAGCAGCATCCTCCATGGTTTCTGCCACACTTGGCTGAGAAGTGAGTTCCTTGGTGGGAGATAATGCTTTGTGAAATAGCAAGCAGGCCTGCCTTCAAGTTCTCACCCTGAGTTCCTGTCTCAACTTCCCACAGTGGTGGACTTTGACCTAATGTTATAAGCCTAATAAACTTTTCTCTATCTGTGTTCATTGATGTCAAGGTGTTTTATCACAGCAACAGAAATGAAACTAGACACTCATTTCCCAAGGACCCTCAACATGAGCTTGAGTCTCTCAACACTGTAGTTCCATGACAGATGATTTTAATACACTGTAGCTTCTAAGCGGCCCAAGGACTCCTGAGCTCTCTTTGGATCTTTCCACATTTCTCTCATAGGTACATCCCCTAACATTGTCCTCAGTGTGTATTTTTTTTTTTTTAGTGTTGGCTTGAAAAAGATCTAGAATTAGTACAGATTTTTTGCTGATGTATGGGCTATTCTCACAATTGTAAACAACAATGCACACTAATAAGACAAAAATCTTGAAAGGCCCTACATACATTTTGATAGTTAAATTCATAGTTCAAAGGTTTAAAAGAAAAGACTCATTTGGATTCACTTGTTAATTCTACCAATCATTTAAATGGTGATACTATTTTCACACAGAGAGGAAGCAATTCATAACTTGTTTTATGAATTCATCATTGTTCTATTACCAAAACAAGGTAAAAACTAATGAAATCGACCAGATTGGTTCTCAATTAACATATACATAGATATTTATAGTAAAATTTTAGTGAATTGAATTTGGCAACATATAAAAAGCATAAAATTTATGATATTTAATGTTATATGTCTGCTTGATTTGGCCAAACCACATCTGGATATTCAGTTAAACTATATTCTGGATATTTCTATCCAGAATTAATTTTAGATTATGTTAACTTTTATTTTATTACACTGAATGAAGATTGCTCTCCTTAATGTGAGTGCATTTAATAAAAGCCATTGAATGCATAAATAGTGTCATAGTCACTGTATTATTGCTGTGAATAGACATCATGACCAAGGTAACACTTATAAAATAAAGCATTTATTTTGGGGCCATACCTCTTAATCCTTTTCATTATTTCAAAGAGTTGTATTTCTTGGTAACTAAACATTCAAATACATGACCCTATGGGGGCCATTCTTACTCAAACCACCACAAATAGAATGAATGGGAAAAAAGGAAGGAAGGAAGGAATGAAAGGAAAGAAAACTGATGAGCTTTCTAAGAATAAGAAAACATCCAATTGCCCGATTGTTTTTCTAACTATAACATAAACTTTTTTTTTTTAAAAAATCCCAGACCTTTAATGAACTTATCAGCTATTTGCCTTAGTCCTTGGGTAAATCTATATCATCAACTTTCCTAGATCTGACTTATTGATCCACTTTACAGATCTCTGTAATTTGTACAATTTATTATCTATCTATCTATCTATCTATCTATCTATCTATCTATCTATCATCTATCTATCCATCATCTATCTACTTACCTATCACCTATTTATCAAACGTACCTACCTATCATTTATTCAAACATCCTTATTTCTCTCTCATCAGTTTTGTTTTTCTGGAAAACTAACATAATCCTTTATAATCAAATGTTTTTTTTTTTTCTAAGAATTCAGTTTTATATAGCATTCTGTTATTAATGAATATAATTCACTAAATTTTCATACTAAAATGGTAGAAACTATATAATAATCTCCATGGATATGTGAAAAGTACTGGTACCAAAAGAAAATAAGCATTCTTTTATGACTACAACAATACACAAATTATTAACAATATCTGTTTTCCTCAAATTTGGACAGTTACAAATAATGTGTGACTAATGATAGATGGACAATGAGTGAAGGTTTCCTCCTAAGATCAGTATCAGCCTTTTTTTTTTTTTTTTTTTTTTTTTTGGATATGGTGCTACAAATTCTTGACCTTTAGTTATGAACCTTACTGCTTAATGGCTAAGCCATATCTTTACCCTGTATCACAAATCTAAATACTGCAATATAATCTGAAAAAGAATGCCCTGGGAATTTAGAAGAAGTGAAATTATATTTTCAAATGGCATCATTTTCCATGCAGAAATTTGTTAGTTTGCAAGATAATTATGCATTTAAAAAGTTGATAAACTTTGATATATTATTTTTTATCTTCATAAATTCCTCTTTTATTTTCATGAAACTGAATAAGCATCATTGGTAGAGTGGCATAAACATGTAATCTCAATACCCAAGGGACTGAGTCAGGAATATCAAGAGTTAGTTTGGGCTATGTATTGTTAGTTTGGGCTATGTATTGAACTTAGGGATGACCCGTACTCTACTGCAAGACCTTGTCTTTAAAAGTAAAAGGAAACATGAACATAGATGTTATGGTGGTTTGAATAATAATGGACTCCAATGGGAATGGCACTTTTGGCTTTGTTGGAGTGTATGGCCTTGTTGGAGGAAATGTGCCACTGTAGAGGAGGGCTTTCAGGTCTCTTTTGCTTAAGCTTCATTCAGTGTCACATTCTACTTCCTTTTGTCTTCTGATCAAGATGTAGCCAGCATCATGTTTGCCTGCATGCTGCCATGCTCCTTGCCATGATGATAATGAACTGAACCTCTGAAACTATAAGCAAGCCTCCCCAAACAAATGTTTTCCTCTATGAGAGTTGCTGTGGTCATGGTGTCTTTTCACAGCAAGGGAAACTCTAAGACAGATGGAACACAAAATGGACATGGCAAAGCTTGTATTTCCAGGTTCTAGATTCATTATTTTGATATTAATTTTATGTTAGCATTACTAGACTAGGTATGCTCAGTGTTCTGTCTAGTTTTATGTCAACTTGACACAAATTAGAGATATTAGAGAGGAGAGATCCTCAATTGAGAAAATGCCTCCATAATATGGGGCTATTGGCAAGCCTATAGGGCACTTTCTTAATTAGTGATTTATGGTAAAAAGCCCAGCCCATTGTGGATGAGTCCACTTCTGAGCTGGTAGTCCTGGGTTCTATAAAAAGAAGGCTGAGCAAGCCGTGGAGAGCGAGCCAGAAACCAGCACCACTCTATGACCTCTGCATCAGCTCCTGCTCCCAGGTTCCTACCACATGTGAGTGCCTGTCACCACTGCTTTTGATGGTGAACTATGTGTGAAGTAAGCCCTTTCCTCCCCAAGTTGCCTTTGGTCATGGTGTTTCATCACAGCAATTGTAACTCTATAATTAAGACACCCAGATAGCTGAATATATGTCACCCAGATAGCTAAGTATATGTCAGTGAATGTGTTTCTGGAAGATGATACTAACTGAATTAGTAAATATGGAAGATGACTCTCACCAATGTTTGGGTGCTCAACATTCTCCAATAGAGAATGAGAGTTCCAATAGAGATAGGATATTGTCGGAGTGCTTGTCTTTGGGCATCCATCTGCCCAATTCATCCATTCAATCTCCTTGGACCCTGGTAGTCCTGGCCCTCATTTAGAGATTTAGCTCCTCAGGCTTTTGTATGTAGATTGTGTCATTGACTTTCCTAGGCCTCCTTCATTCAGGCAGCAGCTTTGGAACCACCTGAAGTAATGTAAGCCAATCAGTTATAATGTATCCTTGTATAAATCTATATAAGAAATGACTAGTTTTGCTTCTATGAATGAATACAACCATAGTATTCAATCTGATTAGAAACAGTGATGGAATGAGTCAGATATTTAAGATTGTACACACATGAATTACCTAATTTGCACTACTAAGCATATCAGAGAAACAGTCTACAGAGATATAGACCCCCTAAAAATGCTAAGAAGTTAGCATTTTTCCAATAGAGAGAAGAAAATCTACACAATTTTGAGAAATGTTCTATGACCAATGGGTCATGTTTCTCATTTCCTATAAATTGTGTTACATATTACTGATTAAAGCTAAAATTGTCCATTTATCTAAAATAAAGATATAGGATTTGTGTGCATGGTCAAACTCATTAGATCTATCCTTTTCTGCCTTTCAATTAAAAATACAGTAGGCTTTTTGATAATAGGGGAATAATTTAAGGTATTAAGTTTCAAATATTTCTGCTTTTCAGTGAATGTAAGAAATAGAAAAGATGAAACATCCCTACTCATAATCATTTCACCTGTGGGGAAATCCCAGCTCACTCTGTTGGCTGAGGTCTTTAATCTGATAGAGAGAATGGCTGTCTGTTTTAGGTATTGTTTCTTTGACTTGTTTGCAGAGCGTGGCTCCCAGGATCTGTGAATTTAATTACATGGCTGTAAAATCCATTCAACACACTTTCTAAGCTTGAGCCATTCGCTTTTAAGATAATTTTTAGAATGTTCCTCATTTTTTAATTTGAAATGTGTTTTCTGTTCTAACCCTTTGGAGAAACCACAGTTTTAGAGGAATATAATGAGGCATTCCTACTGGAAAACTAGCGCAATAATTGGTATTAATTACAGGAACTCTGCAGTTGATTTTATGGTTTCACCTATTTTCACATATAATAAGCTTATGAATTTTGTATGCACATACAATTGTATGGATATAATATATGGGTTTTATTTGCATAAATTGTATATATGTATTATATATAAAACCCTATAATATATTATCTGTCACATGTATCTTATCCATAAGATCTCCTCACATATATTACACACATGACTGAAGCACATAATGTGTGACAATGGTACAATGAATATTGTGTGTAATTAAATTCTTCAAATTTCAGCAAGAGCTTGAGGTACTAGTGAGAAAGATACAGAGAAAATTATGTCATCTAGTTGTTCTGTGCTTCATTGTTTTTCTCAGCAAGATCACATGCCTTCTGTTTACATCAGTTGTAAGAGCCAATCAGGCCTGACCTGTCATTAGCTAATTATGGTAAGCTTTCTTGCTTCTAGACACATCATAATTGCATCATACAAAATGTTTTTGAAAGATCATCATCCTTGCAGAAGAATGTCATTCAGTTTGCATTACAGTCAGTGGCCTTGTCAGAGGAGCAGCAGATGGCAACTGCTGTTCCAGGCATCAGCCCATCAGGATAGCCCTGAGATCACAGACTCCACAATGTCTTTTGATTCTGCTGTGCCTTTACATGTTTGCCATTGCCAACTTTCTCTGGTATCTGGCATGGTGTGAATGGATGTGGAAAGATCCCCTCTGCCTGTAAGGCAGTGTGTTTATCTCATGGAAACATTCTTTTCTACAGGACATTTTTACCTGTGAATTATTATGAAGATGATTTCGTTCTAAATTGTACTGTCTAATTGATAATAATAATGTTAGTTTAAATAGAATTTTAATGATTAAAAAATAAAACAAGAAAGTATCACACAGCTAGAACACATGAGTTTCTATTGAGGAGCTATATAGACTATGTCTTAGGTTAATGATTAAGAGAAACAACTGAGTTCCAGTAGCCCAGCTAGTTTAAATTCTTCTAATCTTAATGTTGTGAGATGTGTTCACAGGTTTCAGAGTGCATTATAGCTGAAAAAAAGCTTTGAAGATAACTTAAAGTTATACTAAGATGTTTCTTTTCTTTTCTTTTTTATTAAGAAATGTTCTATTCATTTTACATACCAACCATAGGTCCCCTTCCCTCTCTCCTCCCACCCCCCAGCCTTCCCCGTCATCCCAACCCTCATTTCCACTGAGGTGAAAAACTCAAGAAGACAATCTAAAGTTTTAGAAAGACACATGGTTGAAAGCAGAACTCTTTAAGGTCAGGGAACAAGAACAAAGCAGCCCAGTTGTTGCTAGCTGATGTATTTTCCCTGATAGCATTGGTTGATGATCAAAGGTGATGATTAACTCCTTGTACTTGTTTTTGCCCTCATGTAAGAAACTGTTGATCAATGGGTATGCACCCTAAAAATTTAAAATAGAGCTGACTGGTTATTTTTCATGTATAAAAGTTTAGGTTTGTGATTCCTTTAAGATTCAGTATGAGATTACCTTCTAAGATAAATAATAAAGTGTTTGGTCCTTTCTTTGTAACCTTAAAACGCAGTCTGCCAATAAAAGAACTGGGTGAGAATAACATCTTGCTTGCTTACTCTGTGAATCTATGACAAGTTGCTTAGGTATGAATGTATATGGGTTCTTTGGGATAATTGTTTTTTCATCTGTAATGTGTAAAATGTTTAATCATGTAAGGGGTATGGAAAAAGTGTTTTTTTTTTACTTGTATTCATTGTAATAATTCACATGAAAAACAGAATTTAACAACACTGTAATTTTTATATCGCCTGGAAGATTTTCTTGGGGGTATATAAGCTCTAAGAGAAAGAATAAAGATAGAGTTAGAAGTAGAAGAAGGAAACCATCAAAAATGAGAGAATAAAGATAGAATTAGAAGGAAAAGATCAAGAGTAAAGATAGAGTAAGAAGGAAAACATCAAGAATGAGAGAAGGAAATCACCAGGAAAATAAAGAATGGAGAACATAGGAGAAGAATAAAAGGGAAAATCATAAAGAGCATGTGTGAGTGTCTTTTCCCTTACCCCCTCATATAAAAAAGTCCTAGGATGTGCTAACTCAGTGGATTTTCCTTTGAGCCTTGCACTGCTGGATGCTGGTCTCCAAGGCAGCAATACATTATATTGTTAGCACTCTGATGATTGAAGCAGCGGCCTGTATCTCTGGATATTTGTAAAATGAAATGCTTGCTTGCACATTGTATTCCATGTAATGTAATACTCCCTAACAAATCTTTCCCATCACTGGACAGACACTTTATCATTAATTTCTCCCACTGACATAAAAGTTTATGAGATGACCAATATAATCAATTATTTGTACAAAAATAATTTGATACTACTATTTCGCATGTAGCACCCAAAGTTTCAATGGTTTTTATTTATAACATATTTTGATATAATCATTATTGATATTGCAGTTTCTGCACAAGAAATCAAAGGATTTAAAAACCTAGCTAAAAGGTTATGCATTTTTCTCTTTTAATGTTTATTTCCAGACTGCTATCTTACATATACATAATGTACATGTGTATAAATACGTTATTGTTGTCACATTTTGTTTATACTTGATTTAGATGGTTCAAATTTCAGCAACACTTTCTTCTGTAAAACAGTGCCAGGCATGTTTTAACATTTTATGAAAATATAATAAATCTACTGAAATTTTGTCTCTATGAAGTTGTCCTTGCTAGCACATTGTGAAATGTGTATCTTAATATTGTATGCTATGAAATATGCCAAATCCATATTTATGATAAACACTTTCATTCAGATAAAAAAGAAGCCTTGAAAGAATGGATATGGTGGGTCAGTGATCACCTTTGCCAGGGTCTTAGGAATCACTGCTATGCTTGCTTTTGTATCTGAAGTTCAGCCCCCAATACAGTATCTTAGAGAACAGAAATCTATTTTGAAAACTGTGCTTAACACCATTGCCTACATCTACAGGTGCACAGGTTGGGAGCACATTCTGCGGGGTCAGATAGCACAGGAGTTAAGCTATGGACCCCATTCACCTCTGCACTTCATACTCCCCATGTTTGTTTGCTTTGCTTTGCTTTGGTTGCTTAAGCTTTCCATTACATTTTTTTTTCAAGTTATCTTTATAAAACAACAGATTCCACTGTGGGATTTTTAATCCATGACTCAATTTGGTTGCTTCTCCTCCTCTTAATGCCACCTTGTTTCTCTACCTCGATTTCGCCTCACTATACCAACTCAACCCCCCCCCACTCCCCTCTCCCTCATATATTTCCCTTTCTACTTCTTCAGCCTCTTCCTTCTAAAGCCTCCTTCACTCACCTGGGCCTCTTTTCAGTGTCCTGTGTTGCTGGAGGGCTTCTCTCCAGGTTCCCCAAGCCCCGCAGTCCCACAATCTACTTATAAAATAATCACTCAGACGCTTATATCACTTATAAACTGTATGGCCATGGCAGGCTTCTTGCTAACTGTTCTTTTATCTTAAATTAACCCATTTCTATAAATCGATACCTTGCCACGTGGCTGGTGGCTTCCCGGCGTCTTCACATGCTGCTTGTCCTGGCGGTGGCTGCAGTGTCTCTTCCTCAGCCTTCCGCTTCCCAGAATTCTCCTCTCTCCTTGTCCCACCTACTTCCTGCCTGGCAACCTACTTCCTGCCTGGTCACTGGCCATCAGTGTTTTATTTATATAGAATGATATCCACAGCAGTCCTGGACTTTATACCCACGTTCACTGCCACATGGATTCACATATTTAACATTCAAAAACTAGAATTTGCATAAGAGATATAGCAGATAGTTTTAGTCCTTCTGAGCCTGGAGTAACTCATGTAATGTTTTTCAGTTTCATCCATTTTCCTACACATTTCATAATTTTATTTCTTCTCATTTTTAAAGAATTTTAAATTTGCATGAACATATTTTTTTAATGTTTCTTCGGGTACTTCTAGGACCTAGAAGAGAGAATCACATCCCCTGGAGTTGGATTTGCAGGAGATTATGAGCTAAGGGGTTTGGGTACTGGGAACTGGCCCAGAGGAGGCAGAACTCTGGAGGAGAAGGAAGAGCTCTCAACCACTGAGCCACCACCTCTCCATCTCCTGGTTTCCTTTATGTCTGCACAAGATTTCACATCTTCATTTTCCATTCATTTGTTGGTGGACGATCAGACTGATTCCACTTCCTTGCTATTAACAAAAGAGCAGTAATAAACAATACAGTCAGAATGTCCACCATTTAGCAAACAAATGACTAAGAATGCTGACTAGGCTGTAAGGTGACAGGAGTCTTTATTCATTGTTGGTCAGAATGTGAAATGGAGTCTGTCAAAACAATGTTGAGCCATCTCAAAACAAAGCAACCCCCAGCCCCTGCCCATGTCCATATTTATTGCTTCCTCTTTTTTATTTTCTTTTAACAAACTACTAAAAAAAAATACAGCATCCTGTCTTTGCTGAACTGTCAGTGTGTTTTTTAATTTTTTGCATTATAATGTATACAGGCATATAGATTTAAAATATACTGTAAAATTTCATCACAAATTTTAGAAAATGTTTATAATGAGACAAAAAGAATTCTGTATTGATTTGTATTTTCCATTTGTTAATTATTTTAATACACATTATGTTTACTTTAACAAAGCCTTACTCTGAGTTGAATGGACTTTTTAAAGAATAAATTAAGCTGTCTTCATTTCACTGAAATTACCAGAAGCTAATTCCAGTAAATTTAGAACCACTTGTTACGAAATGCATTCAAATAAGAATCCATTACATTACCAGAGTACACTTCGAACTTATTTCGAAGTTCATGAAAAAAGATTCACATTACCATTTACTCACTTCCATGGTTTTGAAGATGCATTTGATCTGATCGCTTTTAAGAAGTAAGTAGACTATGAAAACTTTGAAGAATTACATGGATTTTAGCACAGTGGTTGATTGGCTTAGACCAAAATTGTATTTTAAACTTGATTCAGCTTTTACAGCTAGTCTAATATATAATTCTAAGAGACTTCAATTACTCTATGAGAATGTTTGACATGAAAACTATGTTAAATACATTTACATGATGAATCTCTGAGTACCATATTCTTCCAGAACAATGATTCACTGGATGTTACATCCCCCTTCTTCCAGGAACCACAGAAATTCTTATTTTAATTTCTCTCACCTAGTTATATTTAGGGGAACTTTTCTGAGTATTACAAAGGTCATATGTTACAAGATGTCTATTTCAAACTGATTAATAGATTATGTAGAGAGTACATCTGAATCATATTGATTTTAATTAATTTAACATGAAAACATTGCATGCTTTCATAGTTTCCATAAATATTAAGTATTGGTAATTCATATTCACATCCGTTCTCTTATTACTTAGGATGCCTTAAAATAAGCAGCAGGGAAAAATTTTCTTAAATAATTTAATTTGTTTCATTCTCTTAAGAAACTTCATCTGAAGCAATTTCCTAAGTCCCTTTTGAATAAAGTTGTCTACTTAGGCTTATTTTGGAATCATAGAAAATTGCAGATGGGAACAAATTAAAAAAGAAGATTAAAAGATTAAAGTAGGATGGATGGATCTGGAGGGCGGGGGTGTACAGGCATGGTGACATCAGTGCTGAATGATAGTAGCAGCATGGCTGAAGGACAAGAGTTTAAGACTCATAGCTCTCCCTCAGGGCATCATTCTCAAACCACAACAAGAAGAGACCATCTGTCACTACTGTGCACCACAAGATGTACATCAAGTAGTTTACATCAGGGAATGTGTAAGATTCAAGGCACTTCTGGTTTCCCTTCCTAAGTTTTATTGAAACACAACTATGCTATCACCTAAGGTTGATCCTTTTCCTGGAAGAGGAATCAGCCCAATTATTGGTAATATCTCCAAAGCAAATTGCATTCAGACTTACCTGACCACATGTTCTTTCACTCAGCATAATCATAAATATTAACAGAAAATAATATTAAATATTTCATACCTTGCACTTAAAGATTGCCATCAATATGAATGCCATAATCATTTAATGCAGTGAATTAAATTAGCTGAAAGCAACACATATTGCAGTCATTTTTACCTGAGTGTAACATAAAATACCTCAATGCACTAGTCTGTTTTCATATTCTTCAGAGAATGAATAAATAAAATCTGATACATCTCGAAGTGGGCACTAACTCTTGAGGTTCTTAGTGACTCTAAATGTTAATGATAAACACCTAGAGAAAGAAACCTTATAAATTTATTGTTGCTTTCTTGTTGTTAGACTAAAGCCAATTCTGTTCTCAGAGCCAAATTATTATTAAATCTCCTAGGATATTTTCAGGTAATAAGACAAATGCAAGACTAGTTTGAAAATAATTGATGAGGATAGGTAAGATGGCTTAATGGGTAGGGACATTTGTCATGGAGGCTGATGGCCTGAATTCAATCCCAGAACTCATATGACTGAAGAAGAGCTAGCTGTCATAAGGTGTCCTCTTACCTTCACCTGTGTCATACTGTCCCTTGGGTAGTTAATTAGTGTACACTGATTAAATATTTTCACTTTTGTTATTTATGATGCCTGAAATCAATTTTATTTTACATTGTCTAAATAGTTTAGCATACACTGTGGTATGGCATTAGTCAACTGTTTTTCTGTCAGTTATTTTCTCACTGGAGTTGTAAGTCCAAAAGACAGTGGTACTCAGGTGGGTATTAATGATCATATCAGTAAACATAGTACATAGGCATTGTTGAGTGGAGGCAGGTGTTGTGCCCTTCAGAATGTGTCACCACCACCAAAACATCAGCCTTTCTCAGATCTAGCCAATTTTTCTATAGACATGCAGGATTCAACGGCTAGAAAAATTGTCTGGAAGCTAAGAACCCTGTCTGTTTTTGCAGATGCCCTGAGTTCAGTTTCTAGCACTGACATCGGGTATCTTACAACCACATGTAACTCCAGATCTAGGGGAATGAAGTGTCTCTGTAGGCATCTAGGCTCACACACAAACATACACACAATTAAAAATAAAAATAAATTATTTTAAAAATAAATAGAGGTCTCACTACTGTCAGATATTTCTATTAAAAACTAAATAAAACAAAATAAAAATCTGACCTTTATATAACATCTACTGAGTTTTAGAACTTGGTTCACATTTTAAAATCATAGTTTACAAAAGTACATACAATATATTTTCCAGGCAGACATATCCTGATACCTATTGAATATTTTGATTTAATTTAACAGTATAGTAATGTCTGATAATGACTTTTTGATGAACCACAGTAAGAGGAACAAAACAGTAACATTTAAATCCCTTAGAATCTAACCATTGCAATGCTAAACAAACCTAACAAATATAATGCTAAACAACAAGTGATGTATTTATATGGCTGTAGGTAAACTAGACCAGATCATACAATCTATTGATGACACTGAACTTTCCATTGTGTTCAGCTATAACTGCAACTACCCTGAGAAGTGAATATTGGTCTCCAAAGCAATTGTCTGTAGGAATATTATTATAGTCTGAGCACAGATTTCTACTAACAGCAGCTTGTGATGTTCCTGAATGACCTCTGATCTCTGTCAAAATCTAAGAATAACACAGAATCATTATATATCACGCAGAAATGTGGAGTGGCTTTATCAAAGAGACAATACATGTATGGGTTTAAAGATAATTAGAAATATTTAATTTTTCCTAAAAGAAGCAAACAGGACGAACCAGCTATATAGCATGAAGGTCCTCATGTTCTCCAGAGTGTTTTAAGTTTTTCCTTCTTGGCTGTTCCTTTGTGATGATGTAAGACATATTTGTAACACATTTAAATTCTTCTGCTTCTCCGAGTCTATGCAATTCGTTTAAAATATGTTATTGTGTATAAATTCTATAGTTTACCTGTTATTACTTAACAGTGAAGCACAAGTTTAATGTGTAAACTAAGTAAGTAAAATGGAGTCATGTTAATGAATGAGAGCAGGTAGGAAGAGGAAGCCTTCAGTGTGTGGTAGGGAAAGCCTGCCTTGCACTCCACCTTACTCCCTCCTCCCCTTTCCATTTTTCTCATTTTTGTTCTGGAACTTCTTTGCATTCTATCAAAATCTGCCACAACATACAAAGGGTTAGAGAGAAAAACATCATTAATTTTATCTCTTGCCTTGAAGTTTTGACCACGGTTTGTGAATTTGACTGTAGAACATTTTACAAATTAATCAGTGGCCATATCCTGCTTATTTGGAATTCTTTCTTTCATAGGTCATTATAAAACGGAACTTCAAAAGCAATAAAATGAAAGGACTGTATTTGGTACACACTATAGGCGAAGCACTTTTCTCTCTTGTCAAATACAACATGTGATTGGATTACAGTCCCAAGGTCAGCTTCTCCTCCCTGAGGCCCCAGATCAGCTCTGATAGGAAGAACTGAGAACAGACAAGATTAAACCCCATGGCTTTAGGGATGAGATGCTTTTAAATCAGAGTTGGCAAATCCTCCACAAACACATCTGCCAGGGCCCAAACTCCGCTGGCATTAGGACTTCATTCTAAACCCCAAATGTACTTCATTAAGTGTTCCTCTTTAAAGCAGCCACAGATTCTCTCCATCGTCTGTGCAGAAGGTTTTCAAGAGTTTTAATGAACTGTTTCTAAAAAGTTCTTTGATGTCCAGGAATTTCTTAAAATAAAAATCATTTAAAATTAATTGGAAGTGAAATTTACTAAAGGCAAATGTTCACACAAATCAGTTAGTTCAAGTTTGATATCCAAAGCCAAATCCACAATTTTCAAATGCAATGTAAACTTTGAAAATTAGATGTCTCTTTTCCTTCTGTGGAATGAAATATTTGGAACACCAACACAATCTAGGATGGTATAAATTATACTGAGAATCCCAAATGGAATGAGTTCTTAACACACTAGTGTTTACTCACTTCTAACATACAGCTCGTAAATTCTCTTCCCTTCCAAATGATGTCAGTAGATAAGGTTTTCAGTCTTGAAGTGGAAACAGTCATCAAAAAATCAGTAAAAGGGATTTGTGACACTCGGAAGTTGTGAAACTTGTGACATACTCAGATAAGGGAAACTGTAGAGCATTTAGCCTTCCTCTGGGGTAGGGAAGGGAAGCATTGTACTTAGAAGTGAGCAAAGTTCTAGAATTTTCTTACCAGTAAAAACATGATATGGTTTATATTTACTTATTTCTAATTTACGTGTATGAGTAATTTGTCTGCGTGGTATGTATGTATACCATGTGCAAGCCTGATGCCCTAAGAGGAAAAGAGGACATAAGATACCCTAAATCCGGAGTTGAACCATCACATGGGTGCTGGGCACCAAACTCAGTTCCTCTGAAACAGCAACAAAAAATTATGCCCCTGAGTCATCTGTTTAGCCTCAAAGACATGGTGTTTGCTAAAGGAGTTGCAGTGGGGACATGGTGTCACGTGCCAGTCTAGTGGAGTTTTACTTGCTTTTTTAAAAACCTGGCATCCTACTCAGCTCTTTCTATCACGAGAATTCCTTTTTTACCCTGGATAAACAACTCTCATTCGCAGGTGCTGGCAATTTCAAAGACTTAGTGGCTACCCATTACGTTGCAGGAATGTTGTAATGCTCTCCTCTATAGGTGGCACCATGATTTCTTTCAATTCTTCTTCCATCCTAGACAGCATTAGAGATACATTAATCTGGACAATATCTGTTCCAAATTGATTGGCTGTATATGTGTGTGTGTGTGTGTGTGTCTCTGTGTGTGTGTGTGTGTGTGTGTGTGTGTGTGTGTGTGTGTGTGATTATATATTTATTTGGAGTACTTGTGAGATAGATGGAAAACAAATAGACCAGCATCTCAATAACATCCAGTGTAAAAGGGCAAGCCCAGATCAAAAGGGAGAAGTAGACATGGGTGAAGAAGTACAGGATTCAAGTGTCCACACTGGAATAAGAAGTTGAATGGGAATTTTGGAAACGTCAATTCTTTTACGTGTGATAAGAGGAAAATAGGCTCCAGACCCCAGCAACTGGAGGATGACTGCCAGATAATTACAGGAGTGACGTCTGAACACATGTGAGGATAGTGTTATATTTCAATACTCTACTAAGTGAAAAAATTATGTTGAATTCAAAAATAAAGTCAAATTCTTTGCCAACTCCTTTTTATTGTTGTTTTGCTTGTTATTGATGATTTTTTTATTACCAAAGATAATGTCAGACAGTGAAAGCTGGGAAATAACCAGAAATGAAAAGAGTTTTCTATAATGGCAGTGTGCCCTGGTGCTGGATTTAGTGGAGAACAGATTATTTTCCCAGCAAGAGTCCAAGAGGACAACAAAGATCTCCTGCAGAGACTTTCACAGGCTCTTGCACATGCAGAGTTGGGCTCCACTCAAAGCAGGCAGTGCCTTCAGTGGTGCACATACTCCTGGTGCAGGAGGAAATCAAAATCAGAGAGACCCTGGAAAGATGGAACGGGGGGGGGGGGCGGGGGGGGGGGACGGGACAATGAACTTGGCTCATTACAGCCAACTGTCCTCAATTCACCACTAGTTGCTGCTTAGGTAAACAAATTCCACAGGCAGAAAGCAAAGAGCCAATCTGAAATCTTGGAATATTTTGAATAGAATTTTTTTTCAGAGTACCATCTTTTATTTTTTTCATGTAAGAACGTAATACCTATAATTATTATCTTAGGAAGATGTAAGAAGAAAATCTTCCTTTTTTCAATTGCTGGCAGCAAGCAGTAGCCATGAATTTTGGCAAACACTTATTTAAAAACTTGGCTTTCATAAACTCTAAACCATAAAGAATCTTCTTTATAAATGGCTAACAAGAAATCTGGATTTTGAAGTTGGGATAGTGAGAAGAAAATATATTTATAGTATCACAGTTTTTCTTAAACATGTTCTCTCTCTCTCTCTCTCTCTCTCTCTCTCTCTCTCTCTCTCTCTCTCTCTCTCCCTCTCCCTCTCCCTCTCTCTCATTTTACCTGTGCAGTGAACACATCTTTATTTATTTACTATTTTTATTGTAAGTATATGAGTGGTTTGCCTGTATGTATGTCTGTGTACCATGTGCACGCCTGGTGCCCACAGATGCAAGATCACCTAAAACTGGAGTTATAGAAGACTGTGAGCCATCATGTAGATGCTGGGAATTGAATCTGGGTTCTCTGTAAGAGCAGCTAGTGTTCTTACCTGTTGAACCATCTCTCTCTCCAGTCACCTGAACCCAGTGTTTGGTATCTGATTGACAGGCACTCTACAAACATTCTCAGCCTGTGGGAGTACTGGTCTACCCCACTTCTTTTTTTTTTTTTTTTTTTTTTTTTTAAGATTTATTTATTTGTTATGTATACAGAAGAGGGTGCCAGATCTCATTACAGATGGTTGTGAGCCACCATGTAGGTGCTGGGAATTGAACTCGGGACCTCTGGAAGAGCAGTCGGTGCTCTTAACCTCTGATCCATCTCTCCAGTCCTCTACCCCACTTCTTAAGGAGGGAAGAAGGAAGGGAGGACAAAAAAAGAAGAACCTGTGCTCCCTACCTTTTCCATCACCATATGCTACCGCTCTCAGAGAAAGTGCAAACATTCTTTAGCAGTCTTTGTTGGTATTTAAGTATCATTTGGAGATTTGCTTTTCTTCTTGCAGATATTAAGACTATATATATATATATATATATATATATATATATATATATATATTCTGTTTCTAGTTTAAGGTTCATTATGAGAAAATTTTCACAAGGTTTGAAGATTTTTGACCAAAATTATACAAAATATTTTAACTTTAATTTTTTGTATATGTGTGTTTTGCCTGTATGTATATATGTGCAACACTTGAGTTTCTTATGCTTCTGGAGGTCAGAAAGAGACAGTTGTAGGTCATCTGGAACTGGAGTTACAGATGGTCAGGAGCTGCTGTGGGTGTAGGGAAATGAACCTGAGTCATCTGGAAGAGCAGCCAGTCCTCTTAAGTGCCGAGGCATCTCTTCAGTCCCAATAAAATAATTTTTAAAATAAAAATCATTTGAAGCATGTAACATTAGATGGTATGAATACTGGCATAACATGTTTTAAGATTATACTAAGATATAGTTATACCTAATCTTTTTTATTCTCTTTTAAATTATTTATATTTTTTGTGTATACCAGGTCAAAAATAACATACTGTTATTAATATTTATTTAATACATTCCGTTATTTTCTACCTTCACTATTTATGTGTGTGTGTGTGTGTGTGTGTGTGTGTGTGTGTGTGTGTGCAACTTTGTGGCTTTGTTTCTCTCTTTTCACTTTTACATGGCTTCCAAGGATAGAACTCAGGTTAAAAGGCTTATGCAGTAAACATTTGCCAGCAAAATCATCTCATTGGCCCTATTTTTAATAAGTATCACATTTCTTTCAGTATTTAACTGTTTGAATATTCTCAAATTATTCATTTATATAATGGTATACACATTAATTTTCTTAGATAATAACAAATAACTCATTTTCCTGATATGGAGACTCAATATAAAAAACAAATAACAAGTTTCTTTTATTTTAAGTTATACCTACAATGTTCACAGAACTTGCATGGGGATATTCAGATAGTACTACTAAACTTACATAAGCTACTGTGTCATATCAGTAATACCTTCTTTCTATAAAGACTTGGTAATGAAGTACATTGTCATAGATCATTATTCATTAAAAGATCATTTCAAGTGTATCATAACATTAAAATACACATAGACATTGAGGGTTAGGACTAAAATTGAAGCTGAAAAACAGATAATGGTTCAATGTGTAGCAAATTCACATTCTTACAGAGCTATAATGTAAACAATAGTAATAAACAACACTTTTGAATAATATTCATCGAGGGAGTTAGCATGAGAAACATTTGATTTGTTGTAGAAGGTAAAATATGCACACAGAAAATAGAAACTTTGGAAGATTAGAAATTCTTGATCCTACCAAACTAAGGAAGAACTTCAGCAGATGAAGGAATATGTTTATTTGTTCCATCAACAATCACAGTTCAGCCAGTAGTTCCATTGCAATTAATACTTATTAGAAGATTAAATTATATTCTGCCACAATTAAGTCTTCCTCCTAGTAAAGGAGGAAGCAGATAAAGGTAAGTACAGATTTTATGAGAACCAACATCTCCAGTTCTTTCAGCTCCTTTATGGTGACCTCAGGATTGGCAGTTCTCCAGTAACTCAGTGTTCCTCCTTGTGTAGAGGTGTTCCCAGTGACCTGAAATTGACCTTCTAACCATAACATCTCTCATTTCACAAGTAAGGAAATCATTATTGAGTATGTCTGTTCCAAGTATGCATTCTAGAACTGAGAAATAACTTACGATTGGATTTGAAAACACCATTGTATCATTAGAGAAATATCACCAAGGCCAAACCATATCATCAGTTCACTTCTGTATACCACCATTCTGACAGTAGGCTGTGAGGATGTTTTAAGTCTCCAAGAATTAACTGGCTCAGAGACAGTGTTCTGTAACTACCATGTCTACTTACCTCTTCTGCAATGCGCAATCATGCTGCTAAATGTCTGCAGGTCATTGTGGGAACACTAGGCAGAATATTCAGAGCATCAAATACAGAAATGTGACAGGCTCTGTCCTTAGAATGACTCAATTTCTTCTGTGTTTAAGGAGCTCTGGAACTCTAAACTGTCAATTTCTTGAAGTTGTGTCACTATAATGCAATGATCTCAATCTTCTGCTCCTCAGACCTACATCTTTTTTTTTTATTAAGAAAAAATATTCATTTTCCATACCAATTAAAGATACCCCTCTTCCCTCTTCCCACCCCTCTAGCATCCCCCTCCCAAACTACCCCCCATTCCCTCCTACAAGAAGGTAAGCCCTCCATGGGGAGGTACATTTAGTAGAGGCAGGTCCAAGCCCCTCTCCCTGCCTTGAGGCTGTGCAAGGTGTCCCATCATAAGTAGTGGGCTCCAAAAAGCCTGCTCATGCACCAGGGATGGATTCTGATCCTACTGCCAAGGGGACCCTTAAGCAGATCAAGCTACATAACTGTCTTTCTATGCATAGGGCCTAGTCCAGTCTTATGCAGGCTCCACAGCCATTGATCTAAATTTAATGAGTTCCCACTAGTTTGGTTTGGTTAATACCTGTATCTTTACAACTGATATAAAAAAGATATTTGGAACTGTTTGCTTAGTCCACTAGTCATGACAGTCTAAGCCTTGACTATTGAGAGTCAAAATTTGGCCCTGAAACAACCCTGATGACTCTCATTGAATTTACGGTTAAGCTTGGTGGAAGCATTCTACTCCTCCATTCTTTGAGTGTGGAGTAGAAATACTACGTATTTTTAAGAATGCTGTGTCCTTCTTAATTATTTCAAAAGGCCATTGTGTAGATAGTGTCCTTTGAAATCCCATACCGAACATGATCTCTCTCCAGATTTGTCAGCCAAAGGGATCTCATGGAAGCACCCAAATCACCCAGGCTACTGCTGAGGCTATATAGGCAGTTCTCCAAAAACTGACAGTAAAGCCTCATTGCTAAAGACAACACCTACACAATTACTTCCACACAAAGAAGTCTGGCCTAGTTAAGTCCTTCATCCCTCTGGGCTGTTGTCTTTACTATAGAAACCTACTCTGCGTGCTAACAAAGGTCAAAGCTAAATAGCAACTGATATATATATATATATATATATATATATATATATATATATATATATATATATATATATATATATAATTTTATAAGAGTGGCTCACCTGCAAGATATGCTGGTGCAATAGTGGTACAAAGCTTGTGACTCCAATCAACTAATATCTGATATGAGATAAGGCCCAGTCCATGAGATGGAACTCCTACCCAGGGCTGCTTCAGTGGCCAAGAACCTGAGAGTAGATAGGCCAGGGACATAGGGAGACACCATACACTACTCTCTGCTAAAGGAACAACATAGCAATAAAATGACCCCTAACGCCCTACGTGTAGATTCATGCCTTGCTACCCGCCACCAGAGAACCTCCCTCCAGCAGATGAGAACAAATACAGGGACCCACAGTCAGAAAACAGGAAGAGAGTGAGAAACCTTGGAACACTCAGCCTTAAATGGGTTCTCTCCATCAAATCCCTCCCTTCAGGGCTCAGGGAACTCTGTGGAAAAGGAGGCAGTAAGAATGTGAGAGCCAGAGCTCATGGAGGACACCAGAGAATCAAAGCCTTCTGTATACAGCAGGGCTGGAGCAGATAAGAATTACAGAGACTGAGGAAGTATGCAGAGGGCTTTCACAGGTCTGCACCTAGAGATGTTGATGAGATCCTAGAGGTAAAAGGAGAAGTGGACATATGTCCCAACACTAACCCAGAAACTATCTCCAATTAATAGGCACTTGCAAATGAAAAACTAGTTTTATCCAAAGGTGTCTCATTGGGGAAACAAACTACTTTTAAGGGTAGGTCCTATGCCTAGCAGTTGATAACCAACAGAAAATGGAATCAATGGCACCTTTGGAGGTCCTTTGTCTCATAATTTTAAGTAGTGTATTTTCTGCCTACCTAAAAGTCCTTTGTATATACATTATGGTTTCCAGTCTGGGAATTTTATGGGATTCCTGTGGGTGAATGTGTGTCTATCTGCTTCTACATCTGTTCCTTAAAACTTTCTTTGGCTCTTTTCTTGTTTAGTTGTTTTGTCATACTCTGATCTGTTTGTTTTGATTTATCTTATTTTATTATTATTCCTTAGATGCCTGTTTCTTTTCTAAGAAGAGACAGAAAGAATGTGGACCTGCACGAGAAGGGAGGTGGGGAGGAACTGAAGTAGGGAGAGGGAAATCATCTTCAAAATATATTGTGTGAAAATAATCTATTTTTAATAAAAGGAAAATAAAAAAGAGACAACTGAACAAGAGCCTGAAAAAGGCTCTAAGAAAATAAAAATGAAAGATTGATACATATTATAGCATCAAGGAATCTTGGCAGCATTCTAAGCTGGAGAAGCAAGTCAAAATCAGTATGTGTTTTATAATTGCATTTTCAAAAGTTCTCCATAACTAGAAACTGTGCAGAGATGCAAAGTAAGTTTGTGTTTACTTAGGTGGGAATGAGTTCAGGTTAGCGGTAATGAAAAAATAGAAGGGTGATGGCTAAGGATTCAGAATTTAATTTTGTGATAAAGAAACTATTGAAAATTGATGATGATGATGATGATGATGATGATGATGATAACATGATTCTGTGACTACAATAAAAGTCATTTAAGTGTATCTGAGCTGGGCTAATTGTATAAGATAGGAAGTATACTTTCGCAAATCTATTAAAAAGGCATGGTGAATATATGTGTGTGTGTGTGTGTGTGTGTGTGTGTGTGTGTGTGTGTGTGTGTGTACATATGACTGTGAAAATTTGAATGAGTATCTGCCATAGTTCTTGGGCATTTGAGCACTTATTGCCCATTTGGTGGTGCTGTTGAGAAGGTTTATGAAGAGTGGTCAAGAGGAATTGCTATGGGAGGCTTTCAGGGTAAAACAAACAAACAAACAAACAAAAATACCTAATGCTATTCTCAGTTAACTCTCTACCTCCTGTTTGTGGTTCAAGATTTGAGCCTTCAGCATCCTGCTCCAGCCTGCTGCTTCTGGCCATGCTTCCCTGCCATGATGGACTCTCATGCCTCTGGAACCATGAGCCCAGATAAACTCTTCCTTCTCTAAGTTGCCTTAGTCATGGTGTCTTACCACAGTAACAGAAAAATAACCATGCAATGACCTAGTATCTATTCAGGGATTTCTTGCATGTATGGTTTTCTAGATTAGAGAGGCATAACTCTCATCAGATAGAGGAGAAAAAAATGTTTTTATTAGTAAAAGAGTCTTGACCAAATTAGGGGTTAAGTTCTACAAAGTCATCAGAAATTGCTTACATGACTCCTAGGCAATCATTTATTTTTTATTGAATGTTTTCTTCTCTTTTTCCCCCTTTTCTTTATTCTTTTCTCATACAATAGAGCCTGATGAAAGCCTCCTCTTCCTCTCCTCCTCCCAATTATTCCCCATCTCCCCTCTTCCCCAGATCCACTGCTCTTCCATTTACTTTCAGAAAAGGGTAGGCAACCCAGTGATATCAACCGAACAAGACATAATAAGATAAAATAAGACTAGGCATAAACCCTCCTATCAAGGCTGGATGAGGCAACCTAGTAGGAAGAAAAGGGTCCCACCAGCAGGCAAAAGAGTCAGAGACACTCCCCTGTTACAAGTCCCACAAAACCCTAAGTTAAATATAGAAACACAGCATGTATACAGAAGGCCTAGACCACACCCACTCAGTCTCCATGATTGCTGTCTTAGCCTCTGTTCATCCTCTAGGGATGAGCCTTGCTGTTACAGGGAATATGATAACATGTGAACCCTGAATTCGTATTTGGGTTAATTAAATAAAACCAACCTTGGGTCCGGAGGCAGAGTTAGAAACTAGTTAACAGAAAATAATCATAGAGAGTCAGAGGGCCTCTGGAAAATGGATAGAGAGATGCACAGGGGGGCAGTAGGGAGGAACTTGGAGTGTGGCAGTCTTTTGTGGTTTGGCAGAGTAGAAGGAACCACTCTTTTGTAGATGCTGGTGAATAGGGAAGGCCAGGTAGTTTTTCCTCAACCTCTCTGAGCTAGCAGGTTTTAACCATAGCCTCTGATTCCCAAGTCTTATTTAAAAAATAGAAAAATAAAGATTTAATTAAAACTACATTTGGTGGCAGGGGCAAGAGGTGGATCTGGCACAGGTCCCACTGGGCTACTATCAGAGAAGCAAGCCAGTAACTGAGGGGTCACAATTATTGCCTGAAACAGCAGTAGATTCAGGTGAAGCTGCTGTGCCGGAGATAAAACAACACCTTGCTTAGTTGATTCTATGGACTGTGTTCTCCTGATGTCCTTGACCCCTCTGGCTCCTACAATCCTTCCTCTCCCTCTTCTATGGGTTTGCCTGAGCTCTACCTAATATTTGGCTGTGGGTCTCTGCCTCTGCTCCCATCAATTGCTGGAGGAAGCCTCTTTGATGATGATTGAACTAAGCATTGATGTGTATACACACACACACACACACACACACACACACACACACACACACACATACATATGTATATATATATGTGTGTATATATATATATGTATATATATATATATATATATATATATATATATATATATATATATATATATATATACACACACACATCAATGAGAGAATAGCAGAATATCATTAGGAATAATTTCATTGATTTTTTGTCAGTCATGTTTGGTTCTATCCTGTCTCTCAGCCACCCAGCTTCTGGTTCCTGGCCATCCCTGAAGTGCTCGGCATGGGCACCCACTTCTGTCTTGGAACTCAAGTTAAAACAATCCTTGGTTGGCCACATGCACAGACTCTGAGGCACCATTGTCCCATTTATATCTTGCTGGCAGGAAAAGTCATGGATTGAAGGTTTTGTAGTTGGGTTGGTGACCTTGTCCCATCACTGGGAACCTAGCCTGTTTAGAGAAGATGGCCTATTCAAGTTTCATATCCTCCATGACTATGAAACCTCACTGAGGTCCCCCTTGTAGGTTCCAGAAAGTTCCCACTGCACTGGTTTACTATTTTGCTTTCCAGTCGTCTCTCCACACACTCTCTCCCTCCATACCATCCTCCTCCACCATCCTTTTCCCATTCCCATCCCCACCTGCCCCCCCTTTAACCTGCCAAATCTATCCTATTTCACCTTCTACTCCTTTCTTGTCAATGCCATAAATTCAACATGAGATGCTGTGAAATTTTGTTTTCATAAATCTTGACCTATAGCCCCAGAATATGAGGGTTTCTTTCACAGCAAACATAGATTTTTATAGTTTATAATTAAACTTTGATGCAAATAGCTAAAGCCCTAGGCACATCGCTTTGTCTTTATTGGGCCTTCATTTGAAAGGATCCATCTACTCCTATGTTGTTTTTAATCTAAGTTGTTCTATTTACCAATAAAGACTTGGGACTCACATACTAGAGTGAAAACCTGCTAGATCAGAGAAGCCAAAAGCAATAATATGACCTTCCCTTTGGTCCAGACACCCACCCAGCAAGAGAGCTTTTCTCCTTCTGTCCCAAACGAAAAAGGCCTATGGGTCTTTAAGTTCCTCCCTACTACTTCCTGTGCATCTTTCTATACAATTTCCCATGTCCTCAATACACTCTATGATTAATTCTTGTCACTAGTCACTGGCTCCAGCCCCTGATGCAAGGTTAATTTTATTAACATAGTCTTGGAGTTTCACAGTGTGATCAAATATCCTACAACATTTCTCCATTTTTGTCTAAATAAAAAGGAAAGATTTTAACTCTAACACATTACAACTATATACTGTAAGAACAATTACTATGTATTGTCTAAATAAAAATGAAAGGTTTTAACTCTAACACAGTAAAACTATGTACAATAAAAACAATTACCTGGTAAGTGTTATATTTACAATGTCCTGTCCATTAGTATTTGGTAAATTCAGAGAAGGTACTCTATTATCTATCTTAACCACTTTGAAAAGTCCAGCTTTTTTTTTTTAACCTAAACCACCATCTATCATAAGCTGTATTATCAACCTTAAAATATCTTTTTTAGACCTAAAAACATTTTCTTAGATAAACAACTTAAGCATTATGTCTCTCAACCTTATAAACTTTATATCTCTTTTGTAAGTTTCTCTCCTGAACTTGATAATGAAGTAAATGGTATATCTGTCTAGGCTTTCACCCCCATCAGAGACCCTAGAAGGATAAAATATTACCAGAGTAAATAGGAAGTACAAAACATGGGACTTCCAAAACTACAGAAATGACAGAAACAGCTGGCTGCCTGGACAGTCAACCCAGGTTCTGCTGCACCACTGGGGCATCCATCTACAGCCTAGAATATCTGACAGACTGCTGGAAGGAAATTCTGGCTGATCAGAGGTCACAACCTCCACATGGCCTAGAAGCTTATCTCAAAAAATGGAGCTCCCTCACTTAGCAGAACTTCCTGCCTCTGGCTGCTTCTTTTATATATCCAGAAATAGACCTCTGATGAGAGCTGTACTGGTCAATACTGCTCTTCTTTATCCCAGGACAAATGTCTCACTAATATCACTCTTTCCAGGCTGATATGCATCTCCCTTCTACTTCTTCTTTGGTGTAAGGGAAAGAAAACCTCCTGCATAGACACCACCCTGCCAGGGTTTTGCACCCCTGTTGTGATTACTTCTCAGGTCTATCTATGTGAGGAGAAAGAAGCAACACTGCTGATAACCAAATATGAGATATTTCTTCCTTTACTGATAGGAATAAGACTTGTTATCTCCCTTAAATCTTCTGGGGCTACAACAACTGCCATTGTCCAGATACATCATCTGGCTGGAGACTTGAGACACAGACTTGATCAGCCATAATATCTACAACTGAGAGCCTCAAGTCTCTCCAAAGACAGATGAACTCTCTTTCTGGGGTTGTGTTCCAAAGCAGAACACTAGAGCTAATAACTGCTGAGCGCTGGGGGACTTGCTTGGTGTTGGGAAAAATGTTGCTTCTATGTAAACAAATCAGATGTTGTTAAAACCAATGTTAACACCCTCAAAAACTCCACAAAGACTACTCCCAAAATTCTAGCCCATAGAGCAAATTATCTGGTTCCATAGGCCCTTATTTTTTGGCTCCCATACTTTATCAATCCTCTGATTATGCTATGTTTTATTTTGATGCTTGTCCCCTGCCTTATTCATTTTCCCTGGTGACATATCACCACCATTGCTAAAATTAACAACAATCAGGTTATGGCTCACTACCAGACCCTTGACCCTTCTGACACAGGTAACAGGTTTCTCAAGGCTTACAATGACACTTCTCCATTATAAAATAAAACAGAAGGAGATGTTGGAAGCCATTGCTGGCTGGTCAGAGGTCACAGCTTCCCCATGGCCTAGCAGCTTATCTTAATAAGCTTGGCAAAATAGAGCTCCCTTCCTCCAGTAGAACTTCCTGCCTCTACCTGACCTTATCTAGAGAATGTCCCTGAGCCTGGAGAACAGACATTATCTAAAGGCTGTCTTTAAAGATGCCCAATTCACCATTAGCTTGACCCTTGGCACAGATCCCTGCTAAGAAGACTTGTGCTAGGGGCTCCGTTATAGGACCCTATTGCCACATACTAAGACCTGTGAAAGGAGTATACAACTTAATTCAAATTAGGGTCTGTCCCTAGACTCCCCAATCTTATATATTCCTTATTCTCTGGAATAAAATTGAGCTGATTCACTGGACTCTGTCTCCTGGGGGGGGGGCTATCTCTATTTGTGCTCATGGGCCATGTACAGAGCTTTATGTCCACCTTCTGCCACTTTCCTTTCTCTATCTGGTGGCCAATAGGCAAATGGGGAAAGCAGATCCCTCACAACAGAGCTTTCTGTGAAGTACAAATTTTAAAAGACTGTCCTATTTGTGTTCTGCTTCTCTAATTTGGACAACATATTGTCAGCAGTCAAGGCAAGGGAAGTTTTTATTCAGTACCTAGTTTTGCCACATTGAAAGTAAATTCCATACAGAGGTTCCTCAATACCTATTAACCTTTTTTGAGGTGGATTGGTACTGCCAGGAGCAGGTGTTTCTTACTATCATGAAAAGCCTTGTGTTATTAAAACATTTTAAATGTCATATTCTGTAGATCTCTGAAGTACTTGAAGACCACCTACCCATCTAAAATTCATGAGGCTAAACAAAGTCTATTTCTGTCTATATCTAATCCTTCCTACAAGTTTTGTTATCTTAATTATCCTAAATAGATTGTAATAGTAGCCTTCAAGGACTAGAACTTCATTACAATTTTAAATGAGTTGCATAGGTACAATACCTTACAGTATGTTGTAAAATATAACCTTAAATTGGTATAAATATATGAAAGTCCATATCAATGTAAAATATTTGAAACTAATAGTTGCTTTTTAGTTTAAAAGTAGATTCAATAGTCTGCCTTTATATACTACCTATCAGTCCTATATCCCTCATTTTTTTCTTTTCAGAAAGAGATCCCTGATTCTAACTTCCTTTGTTTAGTTTCTTCACTAACAATGACCAAAACAACTTGCAACTAACCACCCTAAACAATGACAAATATCCATAGCCTGCCCAATGACCAAAAACTACCCACCCCACTTCTTGAGTATATGGGCATTGTGTTCTTAAAATTATCTCCTGTTGTCTGTGGCATCTTTAGGGGACCCTGAAAAAATTGGAATAATGGTAAAGTCCTGGGAGAGCTAGCTGTATAATTTGTTGTCCCATTTCTGTGTGATAGGAAATTGCAGGGCTTACCTGAAGTCCTGGATGGAGTAGTTGTCTATGAGGCTGGATCATCATAGCTAACCACTTTGAAGTTGTCCTAAGAAGTTTGTAGTTTGTAGCCTGAAGCTGATTTTGGATGGTGTTTATCATCTCAGTTATGCTACCACCATTCAGGTGAAATCATCATTGCAGTGCCTCATCATCTTCTTGGAGACCTCAAGGATCATGCTAGGAATAGTCATGGTTGACTGCAGAAAATTTAAACATTGTAAATATCATATATATATAAGATCTCCTAAAGATTGGGGGACCACAATCTAACAAATACATACAGGGTACACAAACTTAGTTCCTAATTACCTGCTTCAGATTCAAATTTGAAAACACATACAGTAAGCTACATGAAGCATATTTCTAAAATTAGTACACTGTAAGACTACTAGCATCCTGGATGGATCACCTTACTAATAGCTCTCAGATCTGTTACCATTCTTCATTTTCCAGATTTATTTTTTAATAACAAATACAGGAAAATTCCAAGGACTGGTTAATTCTTTAATATGTTGACAAGTTAGCTGGTCCTGTACAAGTCCTTCCAGTGCCTATAATTTTTCTGACTTCACAGCCCATTTTTACATCCACCCAGTTTTGTCAGTTGACCATTTTAAAGGTAGGGCTATGGGTACCTTTGAAAGACCAAAGATCTGCTTATGTAAAACCTGAAAAGTTTGTGCCTGTTCTTGATAATATTGTATAATATTTCTCTCAGAAACATTGTTAATTTTATGGTTTTTGAGATTGGAGGAATGTTAATTTGTGTTTTCCATTGTTGTAACAAATCACATCCCTATAAATTCATTGGTATGTTAGCCAAATAAGTCTTAATTTTCCTATCTGTCCTTCTGGTCCTATACACTTGATACACCTTATATTTTGTTTTACCTCAGATAAAGTTCCAATCCCTAAAAGCTGAATGCCTGGATTTTGGTGAAATTAAAGTTGCATTTTCACCTGTGTTCAGTAATCCTTGAATTACAAAGCCATTTATCTGTGTTTTTATTGTTGACTTTTGATCATTTATAGAAGTTTGCCAAACTACTTTTTTTATGAATTTTTTTTTTTATCTACTGGAGCTGCTCTATCTTTGATCACATCCAGAGCAGTATGGTTTTAACAACAGTCATTAAGTATTTTAATTGTTCTGTGGATGAGTTTCTTCAATGCTGACAGGGAATGATTGAACCAAATTTCATATTGGGGACTGCTGGAGTCCCCCTAAAGCATTTCTCAATGGCATAAGGGTTACATTGCCTTTCCCTGTTGTTCTGCATCCACTAGTCCATTGCTGGCCTTGTCCACACCACACATTCTGCATACTCCAGAAGGCTGGAACCTTCTATTTGGGTTATCTCTAGAAAAAACATTGTTTCTAGGAATGCCTTGCCTACAATCTCTTTTAAGATGACCTTGTTTATCACAATTAAAACATCTGGCAATTTGATTTTTCTTAAAATTTTTAGAAATCACTTCTATCAAAGTAGCACAATAGATATAAGATCCAATATCAGCTATATTTCTAATTCATTCATCTATGGGTGCTGATCTTGCCTTTAAATCCCTAATCATCATTTTGTATTCTGAATTAACATAATCAAAAGCCAAAATTCAATTACTATTTGTCTGACTTCTGGATCTAATTCTATTCTCTTTACAACTGAAGTCAATTTTTGCAAAAAAAAAAAAAAGGCTTCTTTTGGGCCTTGTATAATTTTTGTAAATGACTCAGATCTCTTTCCTGATTCTTCAACTTGTCCCTAGCATTCAAAGCTGCTAAACAACACAGGACCAAGGTATGATCATAAAATCTTAACTGTCTTTACAAATCAACACATTGGCCTTCACCAAGAAACTGATCTTTGGAAATATCAATTCCTCTAGCTCTATTTCATTCTTCTATGGCCCTAGCTTCCCCCTTTCCACCATGTTCTCCATTGTAACTGAGAACCAGCTTCTAATATTATACCTAAGTCTTTCCAGTCTTAGGAGATAATTCTGTTCTGAGTGGCCCATGAGTTAAACATCTGTTTCATGTATGATAAATGCATACCATAGGAAACAATCACTTGCTTATATCTCCTCAAATCTAAAAATTCTATACAATTCCATTTAACTTCTTTATAACGTTGGGGGTACCTAATGTCTGCTGGTAGTTCCTGTGTAGTAACTGGATAAAGTAAGGTTGGTTTTCTAATATTCTTGGGTTGCCCCTCTTTAGATTCATCATGTAGTGGTGTGGTACATTCTTTTCTAAATTCCTGTCTGTTTCTGAGTATTCTTGTTTTCATTAGTAGGTCTAAGGCTTATATCTTATCAATATGAGGTATTGGTCTCTGTTCAGATAGTGTCACTAAAAGACGGGTATGTGAGAAACACCAACACCTCCTGAATCTGTTTGAGCATGCTTGAGTCTCTGGAGCACTAGATGACTCATAATGGAGTCCCTGCTAACTGAAGACCTTCTAATTTGGTGCCAAAGCCCAGGGAATTGCCTGATTTCTGCCCTTTGTCTGCAGATATACTGCCTGGACATACTACCCCCACCCCCATACACCACATAACAAGGGTTATGTGCCATTAAGATTCATTGGATAGTACTATGAGAGAGACCTTAACTGATTGGATAATGCATATATGCCAGTGAACATACAAAGTAAACCAGATCTGCACCTTGATGCTGGTCTCCTGAGTCTGCTTCCCAAAAAACTTCTTGTGACTTTGTGTCCCTCCACCCCTCCCCTACTGAGCCACCAATGAGAAGCAAAAAACTCCACATCAATAGTATTTCTAAAGCTTGCATCTTATCAATCAAATTTTTGTATTTGGCATAGTTATCAAGCCACTTTTTTAAGGATAAAATACGAATTACCATACTGATAGTAATTATAATCAACTTTATTTCAATCCCAACTAAGTCGATTATTCTTTCATTTATTTATTTATTTATTTATTTATTTATTTTTATTTTTAAGCCATCCATTGTAGCCCTATACAGAGTTCTAACTACCTACATTGTGATATTTCCCATTCTTAATGTGGGAAAGATTTTTCTTCTTTCTTTTTTTTAATACTATTTAACTCTCTCCTTCAGAATTTCCCAGGTGTCTCACCAAACCTGCTGACTTCTCAATTTGTTCACAGCAGTGGCAAGCTTGAGATACTTTCTGAAATTCCTGAGCATGAGCCTGCCCTCCAGAGTCCCTGCAGGCAGTTCCTGCAAGCAATGTCCACGGCTGGAGCAAAGCCTCTCAAGAGTGGTAGTGGACTGCAGTAGGGCTAGTTAGCATGGCTTCTCTGTTCTTGTGGTTGTGTCCTACACTGGGATGCCAAATGTTGTTTTTCTGTCAGGTTAGTGGTCATACCTGATATTTTAACTCTCATCTGTACCCTACAGCCCTGAAGTCAGCATCCAGCAGCCTGGTATGATTTCTAGTCATGCTGTTATTGGCTTAGCTGTGTCTTCCAAATGTTGGTTTTTTAACTAAATCTCTATAATGTATTTTATTTATCAATAAAGACTCAGAAGTCAGATATTGGGGTAAAAACCTGACAGGTCAGAGAAGCCAAAAAGCCACCAGCTGACCTTTTTTGGCCAGGGACCCAGCAATAGAGCATATCTTCTTCCATCCCAAACCAAAAAGGCCTGAGAATCTCTAAGTCCCTCCCTACTACTTCCTGTACATCCCTCTGTCTGACTTCCAAGGTCCTCCATAGTCTCTACGGCTAATTCTTGTCAGCTAGTCACTGGCTCCTCTCCCCATCCAAAGTTAATTTTATCAACACAGTCTCAGAGTTTCACAGTGCAATTGATTATCCTACAACACTCTGATAGTCCTTAAGTCTTTTGCTTTTCTTGAAATATTTTCTAGAAGTAGCTTCATGGTCTCCTAGGGGCTTACCCTTTAAAAGCAAGTGACTACAGGAGACAGTTTGAGTACTGTATTTTTACTGTGTGCTATGCTCAGCCAGCACCCCATTTATTGTGATACTGGGAAATTAACACTTTTCTATTCGTTTAGGTAGGAAAAGCCGATACTGGATTCTCACTTATAAATTTCTATTTTCTTTGAAGTTCTGTTACAAATAGGCATCTATGATGGTTTGAAAGAAAATGTCCCCCAAAGGGGGGCACTAGGAGGTGTGGCCTTATTGGAGGAAGTGTGTCACTATGGGGGTGGGCTTTGAGATCTCTTTTGCTCAAGCTTCCCTCAGTGTGACTTTCAGTTGACTTCATATTCCCTACAAGATGTAGCACTCTCAGCTCCAGCACCCCTGTCTGTACATTGCCATGTCCCCCACCATGATGATAATGGACTGAACCTCTAAAATTATAAGCAAACCACCTCCAATTAAATGTTTTCTTTAAAAGAGTTGCCATGGTCATGTTGTCTCTTTATAGCAATGAAAACATTAAGTAAGACATTGTCTCAGTAAGAATTCAATGAAGGACTAGAGGCTGGAGAGATAGTCCAGTGTTTTAGAGTATGTACTAGTCATGCACAGAACCCCAGTTTGCTTTCCAACACCAAAATCAGTTGTCTCACAACTACCTTATATCTAATTTCAGGTAATTAAACCCTCTCCTCTGGCTTCCTTGTCCATATGCACATACTTCACATAGATACCCACATGTACACACAATTAAAAAGAAAACGAATCTTTCAACAAGTAATCAGAGCCATTCCAACATTACATGATGAGGAATTATTATATGAACTAGACTTCTACAATGTTGAACAGAGGTGATGAGTGCTCAGACAGAGAAGATAAAGGATAAGATAAACCACTACCCAATTGTTTCTGACAGTTCTAGATAGGATATAAATCAGTAATGTCATGGAAAGGCCAGGAATCTATAGCAACCTAGATGAAAATGATGAATGGGGATAACACCCAGGTTCATGAAGGTTTCTGTACCTGTATGACTTGACTCATGCCCATGTCAGTATTGGTATTATTCAAGTGGGACAGAGAATGGAACTAATGTCTAGCAATGCAGCAGAGAAAAGCAAAGATTAAATTAGAAAACAGGATTTCAAGGTTGTCTGAGGTTGCCATTAGTTATAATTCAGCACATTTTCGTTGTGAGTCATTGGCCACAGTGGCCTTCAGAAGAAGAAGGTCAGCAGGTCAGAAAGAGGAGGGAAACAACCAAAGACCTCAGCAGGCATACTGTGCCATTGTGCAAACCCCCAGGCCCTCTGAGGTTATTGGTTCCTTTCATCCACACTTGAATATGCAGCACTATTTTTGGTTACCTCTCAGATGTCATGGATGAGACCTCAGAAGATGAGGTCTTAACATATATCCAGCAGTTAGATGAATGAATCCATAAGGAAATGAATGAGGATTTGGTTTTCAAAGTCATGTCTCTGCTTTGTGACCTCATCCAGGTTATTTTTGCATCCTGTACTGTAGTTATATACACTAGAAGTGAGAGACTGGAGACCCCTGTGGCTGACGTACAATGAGAAAAAAAAAAGTCAAGTGCTTTGTGATTGAGGTAGGTATTCAACAGACCACGTAGATTAAAAATAGTGTTTCCCCCAAGTGGAAAGATCACAAGCTCTGTGCTGAAGGAAAAGTGACCCCTCCTTACCCACTGTGGAGAAGTGGCCACCAAAAATATGCTTGTAGGTATGGAAGGAGAACACTTAGGTATAGCTCATCTGCACTGACCTAATTATCTTCTCTATTGCTTACTTTCCATGTGCAGTGTTCTGAAGGTTTGTGTGTCAGATTCCACTCCTGCTTATATTTATATGACCAAGTTCTAACCTTCAAGGTGATGTTATTCAGAATTAGGACCTTTGAATGTTGATTAGATACTGAGAACAGAACACAGAGGACCACTGTATCTTTATATAAAACAAAAACTTTTCTACTTGTGAGGTTTTTCTAAGAAGCCAGATGGCTATGAACCAGAATGAACCGTCATTCAATACTTCTGGACCCTTCATCTTGTTCTTGTCAGGATGCAGAGCTGCTAGAAATATATTTCTGCTATTTACAAACCACCATGTCTGCAGTTCTTTTGTTGTGGTTCTCCTAGTTGACATGCAAACCATCTTTATGAGCAAAACTGTTCATCCTCCCTGTAATCTAGAGCTAAAGGGGTGATAGAAATGATCCAAAACCAGGATTCATAGAAGATCTAAGTGTGTACCCACTAAGAAAAGTAATACAATATTGTGGCTAAAATGAAATGTTTCAGTGGCTGAGGAGACAACACAGTAGGTAACTAGTTCGTCACACAAACACAAGGACCTGGTTTTAAATCCCCAACTCCCATAAAAGCCAGGTGGAAAAAGGCAACCCACTTATAATCCTTTGGAGTCAGTGGTAAGGGTTCTCTGACAAGCTGACAAGCTGGACTAGTTGACACACTACACTGGCTTAATTAAGAGTTTTATAGTGACATTGATATTTCATGGCAAATCAATAGACCTCATTAATTGCCTTATCAAATAATTCAAGAGCTATTCATTCTGTTCAAAAATTTTCACTATATTAATTACACATTTGATAAAATGTCATTACTGTTGCTCAGATTATTTATTACACTGACATAATTTTATTAATCTTGTTAATACTTTTGCTAGATATTTTATTCATGTTACTTGCATTTTCTAAAACCTTAGTCAACAGTGAACTTATTTCTTTGTTTCTTTATTGTGCCATGCTAGGGATTGAGGCTTTACAACCCAAAGCTTTACACATACGAGTCAAGAGCTACATAGCTTCATAGCTACATAGTTACATCCTCAGATACCTATGTTGACTTTTAAAAGACAAAAAAAAGAGTAATATCCATATGCATCTAAATCAACGTTCATCAAATATCTCATTTTTTACTGAAATATACTAATCTCATTCTCAAAATGCAAATGATGTACTTGAGCATTATCAACCTTTTCATCAACTTGAGCATCTTGATTCTGTCCAGCTTCTCTCTCAATTATTCAAAACAGAGCTTAGAGTGCTTTGCAGTTTATAACAGCTTTGTAGAAAGCAGCTCATCTTGTCACATTTAGAGTCTAAAACATGCTCAAATGAAAGAAATAAATACATAAATAAATAATAAATTCAAGAAGACATTACAGATATTTAACAAATGAGATCTCAAAGGAAATACTTCAAGGTTGAAAAGTAGCCAAAGCATTGGCCCTGGGGACCATGCCTTTTGCAAAAGATCATTTCCTGTAGATTTGTAAATGCTGCCCAGTGCCTATATGTAACTGTCTATCTCTGCTTTTATTTTGTCAGATACTCTCACCAATGGATGGTCTTCATGAAGGAGTCAACAATCACACACTGAACACTCTGCTGTCATAGAACCACATTGTAATTATGAGTTATCTGTGCTCATAGACTCTATTGCAGAGTTTAGAATGAAGTGATATTTGATATAAGGATTATTTATGTGTTTGTTACTTCATTTTGTCAGATTTCCAACTGTTTTGATCAAGCCTTTAGGCAAATGAATTACATTATTCCATCTTGATTCTGTCATGAGTGCAGTTTGTTAAACAAACCAACTCAGCAGTATATTTGACATTAACTATGAAATTTTCATTACTCTAAGGTTGAAGTTATTACTTTTCCAAAAATGTATTTTTTTACTTTAAAGGAGATGCCTATTATTATTTTTAAAATGATTAAAAGCAACACAGCTTTTACTTGCAATTTTAACACATTGTATTGATGCATTTTCTTTTATTGAATCCAAGTAAAAGGCCTGTTAAGGTTTGTGGAGAATTTTTCAGGGCTTTCAATATATCAATCCAAATTTTTTAGTTATGCAGACTTCGTTGTGCTAAGAACAGTTTAAAGATAAAAATGTTTGCATCTCCTGTATTACTTTTAATTTTCATAATTATTTACTGAAGAGTAGTTATCGGTTTTAGTCATGGTGAAATTATTTCAATGTAATAATCTTGGAATCTAGATTTGCAAACCTCTTTCTTTAAAGAGTATTGAAGGAAGTATTTTTTCATTGCAGCAGGTCAGAGTCAAATGTCACATGATCTTTAATTAGTTCAGTGGATTCATCAGAATGAGTGCAGTAGATGAACCTGGAGAACATCGTGTCAAATAAGATAAGCCAAGCACAGAAACACAGTCCATGATCTTTTTCATGCATGGGATGTAAACAAGTGGATCTCACAGAAGCTGAGAATTGAACAGTGGTTACCAGGTGACTGGGTAGAGTAGGTGGGAAAGAGAAATGAAGAGGATGATCCATGATCATAGATATCAAATTACTGTTAGACAGAAGAAAGGCACTTTAGTGTGTCATTCCTATGAAGCAGTGGGAGTGTACTATAATGATAATTAATAATATTAATGTTCAATCCATTAAAAAGCTAGAGGAAAGGATTTTAAACTTTTACACGTATAAAGGAATGATGACTAAATACATCAGGATTCAGACATGAATGTGCAGAGTTAACATCATACATATCATACAGACACCAAAATTCTCATTAAATGTATAATTTTTGTTTTTATATATCAGTTAAAAACATAAATTTAAATTTAGAAATAGAAAAGTGAAAACAATTTTGCCCATATGTACTCTGATGTATGACATCAATCAAAGTATATTCAATTCATAATTTCATAGTCTCAATTTGCTTGCTGTTTCAAGAAATAATGTTTCTAATCTTCCTCATTTCTTCTTGTAGTTTTCATTATTCATTTTCCTTCATTACCATGTGTACCATTAATTCTAAAAAGGTCTTTTAATAAAAAACCCAGAGCCTAATATTGGGTGAATGCTGAAAGATCAGAGACACAAAGGAATAAGTCACCTCTTACCTCTAGGACTCCTCAGCCTGAAAAGCTTTCCTCAGCCGAAAGACTTTAGTTTCTGTGTCCTCCTGCTTTTATGTACCTTTCTCCACCCACCCATATTATTTCCTGCCTCAACTTTCCTAGTGGTAGGGTTAAAATCATGTGACTCCCAAGTACTGGGATTAAAAGTGTGTGCCACCACTGCCCGGCTCCGTTTCGCTCTTAGACTAAGTCTATCTCATGTATTCTAGGGTGGTTTTGAACTCACAGAAATCCAGACAGATTTCTGCCTCCCAGTGCTAGGATTAAAGGTGTGTGCCACCACTGCCTGGCTTCTATGTTTAATCTAGTGGCTTGTTCTATTTTCTGATCTTCAGGCTAATTTACTAGGGTACACAGTCTCCACCTTCTGTTTTTTCTGGTCATGTTTTCAGCATCTGCTAGGACAATGCTGCCTAACACATTTGAGTTTTAGTTGAAATTCTTGATCAAATGGATTGATATGAAATCAAAGCGTAGAAGAAAGCTAGTTATGTGATTTTTAAACTGGCAAACAACATGTTGGGATTCACAAGGGTGTGCGCTCTTATGATTAAAGAACCAGAGCAACTCAGTCTCTGGGCAGGCGGGGGTTTGATGACTTGAACCCTTGTTTCTGTGGCCAGTCTGGTTGTCTCAGTGGCAGTTTGCATGCTGCTTTCCCAGAAGCAATCCAACTTTGTTAAGAAACATCTGAAATTCTAAAACACAATTCAAAACCGAGGGGCAACAAAACAATTTTACTTAGATTTCTTACTGTTTCTAGGGTCCTACAGATTCGTGAGATAGAAAATGGACAGTCTCGAAAATTCTTGTTTTGTTCTTCTACGGACAAATAAAACAGCACATCCCGGTGAGCGACAGCTTCTATCTAAACTAGATGCCAATGAGAAACCAATCTGACACTTGACAATTTTCCTGCTTGATGTGGAATAATTACCTCAGTCTTCAGACTCCCTGCTGTGTCTGCACACTGTAAAATGTTATTTCCCTTCGAATCCCACGTTCTATTTCCAGTGGGTGTTTGGAGAAATCATAATATCACCATACTTCTAGCTCTGGAGTTCACAAGTAAATGTGAAAAAGAAATAGCATGGTGATTGGTAGACATATTCTCAGAAGCCATTCTTGTTCAGAGTTCCCTAGCAATCATTTAACTAAACGTATGTGATTGCCAATCAAAGAAATAAACTAAATGCATACCAAATTGACTTTGCAGAGGAATGGCAAAAATTATCCTTTGCTATTTCAATATTACTAGCCACAAGGGGGCGCATGACCGAGCAGTCTTAGAGTAGAGAGAAAGGATAGCTGATTTAGGAGAGACTAGTTAATGCTTCTTACATTTTAGATTTGACAAGCACATGTGACCAGAAAGCATATGTGGAACATTCTTTCCCGGTCCTGGCTAGGGTACTGTAAGAGAAGGTTCCTGCAGCCCAGCTCTCCAGTTTCTGGGAATATCCATCTCTTTTCAAAATTATTTTGTATTTCTGTTTTTAGCTCCCACCTGAGCAAAAACACTAGATGATGTCTCATGGTGAGAAGTCCTAATTAGATAGAGTAGAGGACAACAAAGTGAAAACAATTGTGAGAAATACCCAGAAGTTCTTGCACAGAAGTTCCGGAGGCTTCACCAGAGCCACATTCAAGTCAAGATGCCATTCCTATGGTAAAATTCTGATGTCCTCCCATCAGGGTAAAAATGAGCATGTAGGTCATGGACTCTCCTTAGGCTTAGAAAGAGTATTTTATAAATGAATTGATGGTAACTTTTTTTACACACATTTCGAGGAAGATAGACATGAAGGTGATGGGGAATAGGGTATTAAAAATTAGATTTGTGAAAAGAACAAACACCTTATTTTTCCAAAAAATAAAATAAAAATAAAAAAATAAAAACAACCACTGATGCCTGTGTGCCTGTTTGCACTCTTGCTCCCCACAGCATAGCATACCTGTGCCTACTTCTTTTGAATGTCTGACTGTCCCTTAAGATTTGGCATGATTTTTAAATGCCAGCTTTCAGAGTCAGAGCAATCACTACAGAGACCTGTTAGTAAATCAAAGGCCCTTGCTACAATTCTGCAGGGTGAGAAGACCTCACTGACCCAGCTGGAAGTGTCATTCATTTGCATAAGGTTTTCACTCTTAAAAATATCCTAAAAGCACTTTCAAAAGAAAGAAAAAGATGGTGGGGTGCCCCCATGCCTACCAGAAGTAGAACTACTTTAAATAAGATCTTAAAAATGTTTTCCAGTATTAACAAGATTTTACATTCAACTGAATAATGTTTCCATTAAGATGTTTTTGGGCAAACCAGTGTTTGGCTTTTATTGTCCTCTCTCCCCATTTCCTAGTAAACACACTCCCAACAGCGCAAGGTCTTCAGCATGTATTGATGTATGCCACGTATCTGAACAACAGCTTAGGTCAAAGCAGTCATTGCATTGAAGGTGTGCAGCATCTAAGAAGGACAGTGCTCTGCTGAGATGGGCTGGCCTTAGCTTACTCTACAGGATGTTAAACCTATAGTTCTAACCCTCTGCACTTGTGCGAGCATGGTGTGTGGGGGGAGGGGACAAATACTATTTCACAAAGGCATCCGTTAAAATACATTCTGTTGCTTGTGAGATCAGACATTTCAGGCAGCGATTCTATACTGGTGGTGTGCAAAACATCTTCCATTCACAGTTTCATCTCTGAGGCTTGGAAGCTCATCTTCTGGCATCTGTCCGTATCTTTGAAGCTGAAACTGGAAATTTTTTTTCTGTGTATTTTTTTTTTTATTAAGAAAATTCTCTTATTCATTTTACATACCCATCTTCCCTCCTCCTTCCCCTCTAGCCTCCCCCTCCCAGTCTACCCCTTATTCCCTCCTACAAGAAGGTTAGGCCTCCTATGGGGAAGTACATTAAGTAGAGGCAGGTCCAAGCCCCTCCCCCTGCCTCAAGGCTGTGCGAGGTGTCCCATTATAGAAGTGGGCTCCAAAAGGCCCTGCTCATGCACCAGGAATGGATTCTGATCCTACTCCAGGGGACCCTTAAGCAGATCAAGCTACATAACTGTCTTGCTATGCAGAGGGCCTAGTCCAGTCCCATGCAGGCTCCACAGCTGTTGATCAAAATTTCATGAGTTCCCACTAGTTTGATTTGGTTGTCTCTGTAGGTTTCCCCATCATGATCTTGATGCCCCTTGCTCACAGAATCCCTCTTCTCTCTCTTGACTGGACTCCTGGAGCTCGGCTTGGTGTTTGCCTGTGGATCTCTGTATCTGCTTCCATCAGTTATTGGAGAAAGGCTCTATGATGACAGGTAGGGTAGTCACCAATTTGATTTTACTGGAGTAAGTCAGTTCAGGTACTGTCTCCACTATTGCTAGTTGTGTAAACTGGGGTCATCCTTGTGGATTCCTGGGAACTTCCCTAGCACGCAGTTTCTCCCTATTCCCACGATGTCTCCCTCTATCATGGTGTCTCTTTCTTGCTCTCCCACTCCATCTCTGTTCCATCTTGACCATTGCATTCCCTTATGGTCTCATCCCCCACCCCTACCCTCCATTGCCCTCTCTCATCCCCAATTTACTCATGGAGATCTAATCTATTTCCCCTTCCCAGGGCAATCCATTTGTCTCTCTTTGGGTCCTCCTTGTTAGCTAGCTTCTCTAGAGCTGTAGGTTGTAGTCTGGTTATCCTTTGCTTTACATCTAGTATCCACTTCTGAGTGAGTACATACCATGTTTGGAAATTCTAACCATGATCTTACCAAAGGTTCACAGCCAATTTGTGTTTTATTCACTTGCCTTCTTTTTTTTTTTTTCCCTCTTCTGAAGCAAAGCATGTTGGGAAACCCCAGACCTTGTCTTGAAAAAAGTGTTTGTTAACTATTTTGACCCCCTTTGCCAATGCTGTGTCTTGGGTTTGTTCCTCACGTTTTACATGCTTCACCCTACCAAGCATTCACACTATCCAATCCGGAAGTCTTAAACTTTAGTCGAAAACAAATCCCTTACTTTAACTACAGCTACTTTCTTGTTGACTTCTGGAACATGTCATTGTGATCCTGTGTGTGTTCATCCTTTGCTGCTGCTGCTGGTGCTCTTCATTTCCCTCCTCTACTCCTCCTCCCCTCTTTCTCCTCCTTGTCTCTCTCTCCTGCGCTCCTTCCCTCCCTCCCTTTCTCCCCTTTTCTCTCCCTTCCCCCTTCTCCTCCACCACTCTCACACCTGGGTGCACACTCATGGCCTGTGCTTAAGTACTCTGCCACCTGGGCTATGTACATTCCTAGGCCTGCTCTTGCCTAGAATTTCTGCAATCTTCAGAATGGCAAACAAGTTTGGCCCTAGAATATTCCATGCTAATGCTCATAGTACTTTTACCTATAAACTTTTCCTTTTAAGTCTTAAGTGGTTTATTTAGTTACCCCTATGTTATTTATTAAGGCTACACTTTGATTATCAGTGTATTGGTTTTAAGGTTAAAACTACTGTTAATTAGGGAAAGGACAAATTGGTTTAATTTGCAAAAAATGTTGATAATCAAACTGGTGAACTCTCCCATATCCTAATGACATTCCTGAACAGTTTTCAGATTTTAATTATTTCAAAGAAAAAATCCAAAACTTGTATTTCAGAAAACCTAATTAAGGTTCTGTGCTTTTTCCTTTGTAACTAAAACTTATACCCTGAAGCCATTAGAGAAGAAAGGATAGAAGCAGACATCAACTGCTAGCTTGTGGAGATTTACAGAAGGCTATCCTTGGTTGCTGGAGTGAATGTAAGAGTCATTTGGACTGTGGGAACAGGAGAAATCCACTGAGCAGAAGCATCCATCATGATCTGCCTCCTGAATGTGGATCCAATGTGATCAGCCTGCCTAAGCCCCTGCTCCATGCCCTCCTGCTCTGCTCTGGAGCCCCTGCTCCATGCTTTCCTGCTCCATAACCCCTGCTCCATGCCTTCCTGCTCCATAACCCCTGCCCCATGCCTTTCTGCTCCATAACCCCTGCTCCATGCCTTCCTGCTCCGGAGCCCCTGTTCCATACCTTCCTGCTCTACTCTAGAGCCCCTGCTGCCATGCTTTCCTGCTCTACTCTGGAGTCCCTGCTCCATGCCTTCCTGCTCTACTCTGGAGTCTCTGCTCCATGCCTTCCTGCTCTACTCTAGAGCCCCTGCTCCACGCCTTCCTGCTCTACTCTAGAGCCCCTGCTCCATGCCTTCCTGCTCTGGAGCCCCTGCTCCATGCCTTCCTGCTCTACTCTGCAGCCCCTGCTCCATGCCTTCCTGGTCTACTCTGGAGTCTCTGCTCCATGCCTTCCTGCTCTACTCTGGAGCCCCTGCTCCATGCCTTCCTGCTCTACTCTGGAGTCCCTGCTCCTTGCCTTCCTGCTCTGGAGTCCCTGCTCCATGCCTTCCTGCTCTGGATCCCCTGCTCCATGCCTTCCTGCTCTGGATCCCCTGCTCCATGCCTTCCTGCTCTGCAGCCCCTGCTCCATGCCTTCCTGCTCCATGCCTTCCTGCTCTGATGGACTCTCCTTGAAGTGTGAGCCAGGTGTTTCCTTTGGTCCCTTTATCACAGCAACAGGAAATAACACACCCCATAAGGACTGTAAGAATCCCCTCCGTTGATGCAAAGGCCAGCCTGAATTTTTCTTAAGTCACTTGACAGCCATTGTTCTAATTGCTGAAAAGCCTCTTTAGTCATAATCAAATGTCAGTTTGAAATAAATTTGTACCATCTTATCACAGTGATGACAGGGATATGTTTATTTTGATGTGACATTTATGAGTTGAGGATACAGTCCTAAAATTAGCTACAAAATCCACTGACCTTCAGAAAACATTTAGGACCTTGTTGTTCAAGTGTGTCTAGGGGATGGACCAATGCACCCACCCTCTCTGTGCAGCTCATTAAAAATGCAGAATCTCGGGCCCCATTAAGGACTCCGGGAACAACAGCCTGCATTTCAGTAAGATCTCCAGATAATGAGCAGGCTCATTAAAGTGTGAAGTGTCTTGGTTTAGTGTGAGTTAGAGAAAGTGTGTCATTAACTGAATTGTGACACATTTAGTCTTCACACTGACTCCAAAGGGCTTCACTTTTCAAGATTTTTGCTCAAGTCTAAGGCAAACACCTTGCAGACTTCCAGCAGTCCTTCTGAGCAAGTCTTTGTTCTGAAGCAACCAATAGAAAGTGCTTTCCCCCCTTAGAGGGCACCTGGGGTCAACACAGCCCAGCATGAGCTTACTTGGCAAGTAGCAGCTCTTTGTATCTGTTCCCCACTCTGTTCTGCTTCCATTCCCACAGCCCTGTTTGATGAGACTCCCCCACCCTGCTTTTTTAATCTTTCATACAAATTTCTCAACTAAATATGCTTCTCAAGGAAGCATATTTACATTTTTCTTTCCTTCAACATGAGCCTGTACTTGGGCAAGCACTCCCCTTGACCCTGTTTCCAGGCAGAGTTTTCCCTGTTAATCAGCAACCCCCATCCCACCCCACTTCACTTGACAGTTAAAGGCACACCTTTGTTTCTCTTGGCTTCATTTACCGGACTGTGAGACATACAGAAAAACATTAGAAACAGGCTTGCAATGTGATATGTACCAAATAATGAAATGCAAGGTCAGTTTAAAAAGCATTTGCCCATTTCTGATTTTGCTTCACTTCCTACAAAGATATTTAGCCTGTTCCTTCTTCATCACGTCTTTCTGCCTCCAACACTATCTGGAGAAGTATAACAATCAACCTTGAATATCCTTGCTTTAAGAGTTGGGAAAAAATAAGAATCCACACTTTTCCAATTATTAACCCTCTCAATAAATAGATATGGAGATAGATTATGAGATATACACACAGAGAGAATAGATATATGCAGAACAGATATAGGCACTCATATAGATATAAAGATAATGATATACATATTGAATGGTTCATAGATAAATGACTGATACCTAAATAGATGGAAAGATAGACATACATATAGGTACATACTTAGAGACAGAATAGCCTTATTTTCTGTTTCAAATAGGAGGTGATATAAGGATGCCTTGCAGAAGTAACTGGTTAGGCTGATTGGGTTTTTTTTCCCACCCATCTTATTCCATTGCAAGATCTCTGCTTCTAGATCCTGATCGTTCTTTGTGGAGTTACAGAAGACACAAGTCAGGGATTGCTGTGCCTCCTAATCTCTGTCCTTTTGGCTATACTCACTGGATTAATAAGAGATAACATCCTCTAGAAGAGGATGATATAATTCATTCATGGAATTTATGTTCCTTCCTTTCTCATACATTCTAAAGTGGGGCAATTAGCAAAACTTTCATTTACTTGTGGAGAAGACCTATTGTACTAGCAGATAATCAGAGCCAGAAAAGATATAACAAGGTTCTGAATATCTTCTGAGACTTGCATTCATACAGTCCCTTTTCTCTCATTTTCTTCTCCAAATTTTTAGTGTGGATCAGTTGGTGTGCTTAAGTGGTTTGAGTGGGATTTAGTCACTTGCATTTGAATGGGTATAAGATGCCTATGTGTTTATGCATTGAATTTATCTACAACTCTCTCTCTCTCTCTCTCTCTCTCTCTCTCTCTCTCTCTCTCTCTCTCTATTCCTTTTCTACTGACTTTCATATTGCTTACAGTCCAGCATTAATCTAGTGGACTCTAGTAACCATTATGTTAATAAATTGCCACATTTTATTAGAGCTCACTGAGAAGCCGGCTCCAGAAGCGGGGCTGCTCCCTCTCCATTTCAGACCTTAGCACATTTGTCTCAAGGTGTTCCTCAATGTCCTTTTTCTGGGGAAGTTCTGTCCCCTCTAACTCTGTGAGAAGAGAAAAAAAACAAAAGCAAAAGCAAAAACAAAAACAGAAAAACAGCCCAAGACGAACACCATTTTGTCCTTGAAAATAGATAAAAGGTGAATTAACTCTAACGCTGGTTAGAAATGCTAATCTTACGGGAATGAGTGGGTGGGTGCCTCCAGTGTGAAAGAGAAGATGGAGCTCAACAATGAGAATTTCAGCTGTGAGAAGTTCATTCACAGAGAGAAAGTTCAACTGGGAACTCCAGTGTGCTATATATATTCCAAATAGACTCTGCTGGATGATGTGAGCATCCAGTTTGATGACATCATCTCTCTCTGTTGCTATTCTTTTATTTGCAAGAGGAACTTTAACTTTAGCTGTTTGCCTTAAATGTGCTTCCCCAGTTGATATTTTTCATGGACATTTTGAGTGTCCAATTTGATGGTGTTGGTTATCTATCGTATCTATCTATCTATCTATCTATCTATCTATCTATCTATCTATCTACATCTATCTATCTATCTATCTATCTATCTATCTATCTATCTATCTATCTATCATCTACTTACTATTTGATGAATATTCTTTTTGTTTGGCTCACCATATACTTAATGAAAATCACTCATTCAAAAATGAATGTCTGGTTATTATAGATGTACATTTCTCTGAAAAGTACATCACATTGACTAAACTAAAAATCTAGATTAGCATCTGAGGCATTTTCACTGTAGACCAATAATGGAAACTTATTGGAGCAGCTCAGGAAGTCAAGACTTCTGGTGTTCAACTTACTGATTTATGTTCAGACTCCAAGGACTTTGTCAGTAACCTAACTGAGGTGTGAGATTAGAGGCAAAGATTCCACAGATGGCACAATAGTTTTGCTGAGATCATACTGACTTTGGTGTGAGACTGCCTGGGTTTAAATAGTGGCTCAATTACTAACTAGCTGCATGGCTTTTACCTAATATACTGTCCACATTGTTATCTCTCCACTTGCAAAATGGGGATAATAGGTTTTCTGTTTCTATCTCTCGATTCTATATAACCAAGTTCATCAGCATTTTGTTGACCACCAAAGACAGTACCTGGTGTAGCATAAGCATAATAAAATGTTTTATAAATAATGGGTGGTCCTTGATTGCTCTCAGCTGTGTGTCGCCCAAGAAGACAATGAGAAGTAAAAGTTTGAAAGCATGCTCTTCTAATCCTTGTGGAAGTGTTTAAATTGTCTCCTCAAAGAAGAATATGTGAGACAGAAAATGAGTAGTTGGCTTGCAGAAAGCTGGTGTCCATCATGCCCACACTGGGCTCCATCTCTGTGCACTCAGTAGATCATCAGAAGGAGTAAATGACTTTCACACTTCCTAACCAGGAGTATCCCAATGAGCATGTTAAATTTGAGACTCAGGTTCCTATCTCTGCATGCCCAGATTTAAAGAGGCTGTGGAAAATGACAAACGAGTTGTAAAACTAAAATTTCCCTGAGTAAACCAGGACAAGGCAGTGTCTTGGAGCTTGACACAGTGAATTTGTATTCCTGACAGGCTCCAGATGCTGCTGCTCCAGGTGACCATCTAAATTAATCAATGACCCCTCAAATCCAATGTAGTGTCATGAGGAAACAAAGCCTTTCCCCATTAACTTTCTGCTGTTCATCAAGTTAGAATATAGGATGAACTGGCCAGAGAAGGGCAAAATATCTCTATTTGATATAGAACATGTACTCCAGTAGGGTCTGTGATTTGAACAGAACAGAACAAAAAATCTATTTTGCCTCCTTTTCTTGCCCTGAAATATATGTTAGGGCTTCTTAAAAAGTTCAATATTTGATTTTGACATGACTACAAGACAGCAGTATGTGTTCTTTTCACAAGAGAACACAGATTATTTCATTTTTTGGTTGTGTCTCCTTTGTGTTTACACTCCTTTTCTTCTCTGCAGTTGGAATTCTGAAGTGCGGTTGCTGTTCCAAGGAAGGCTACAGATGAATTCGACATTCCCTTCCTTCGAGGCTCCCTGTCAGTCTCCGGAGACCACTCTTCCACCTGATTTGTCTCTGTGAACCTTTGAAATGTGTTTGTGTCAAATACATTTCAAGAAGCAGAGAGTTTGGAATAGCTGAGGATTCAATGATTGAATGTTTAAGTCTTCTTCAGACAAGTGTGACACTTGTCCCAGATAACACCTGGCATAATATCAGTGTTGGGAAGGAAAAAAAAATCTTGTTTTCGTTCGTAGAGACAGTTTGTAGGACCTGTAAACTAAACAAGCAAAATAAGAGCACAGAATTTTATTAATATATTATGCTCAGGGAAATTTACAAGAAAAAGTGAAACTCAAACAATTGGACTTAGGAGCTTAAAAACTAGCTTCAGGAGCAAAGAAAAGAGTTTTGAGTTCTAAAGTGTGATATATTTAGGGAAGAGACTAGAATATATTTGAGGGAAATTAATGCAAAATAGCATGTTTTTCATCAGGGGATGCTTGTGCAGGTTCTCTGTAGTATAGACTATGCACTGGTGTTAGAGTTATTCTAGTCTTTCTGGTATAGAAACTTTCTTTTTTTTAAATTAAGAAATGTTTTATTCTTTTACATACCAACCACAGATCCCCCTCTCATCCCTCCTCCTGCTCCCCCAACCTTCCCCCCCACCCAACCCCCAGCCCCTCTCCTGAAAAAGTAAGGCCTCCTATGGGGAGTGAGCAAAGGCAGGTACATTCATTTGAGGCAGGTCCAAGCCCCTCCCCCTGCATCGAGACTTTGCAAGGTGTCCCTCCATAGGTAATGGGCTCCAAAAAGTCCACTCATGCACCAGGGATAGATCCTATTACCACAGCCATGGGCCCTTTAAACAGAGCAAGCTACACAACTGTCTCAATTTTGTAGAGGGCCTAGGCCAGTCCCATGCAGGCTCCATAGCTGTTGGTCTAAAGTTCCCACTAGCTTGGTTCGGTTGTATCTGTAAGTTTCCCCATCATGATCTTGATGCCCCTTGCTCATAGAATCCCTCTTCCCTCTCTTTAACTGGACTTCTGGAGCACGGCCTGATGCTTGGCTGTGGATCTCTGCATCTGCTTCCATCAGTTACTGGATGAAGGCTCTATGATGGCAGTTAAGGTAGTCACCAACCTGATTATTGGAGTAGGCCAGATCAGGCACCAGTAGGAAGTTCATGCCCTGCTTTTAGACAATTAAGATGAGTATAGAGATGTTGTTGGAGGGCTTCTCTCCAGGCTCCACCAAGCCCCGCAGTCCCACAATCCACATATAAAATAATCAATCAGACGCTTATAATACTTATAAACTGTATGGCCGTGGCAGGCTTCTTGCTAACTGTTCTCTTATCTTAAATTAACCCATTTCTATAAATCTATACCTTGCCATGTGGCTGGTGGCTTATCGGCGTCTTTATATGCTGCTTGTCCTGGCGGTGGCTGCAATGTCTCCCCCCTCAGCCTTCCGCTTCCCAGCATTCTCCTCTCTCCTTGTCCCACCTACTTCCTGCCTGGTCACTGGCCATCAGTGTTTTATTTATATAGAGCAATATCCACAGCATGGAGAAAGTGTCCTGTATTTGTTGATGTCTGAATTCCTAGAATTCAACATTGTTATTTTACAAAAGTAACATGGTTACTTTGCCAGCATAGTGAGGGTGGTTTCTCTTACCCTGATATCAGTGACAATGATTACAGAAGCAATTGTGAAGGAGCCTGGACAGTGTTTAAGCTGAGAGCTTTGCTCAAATGCTTCTGCCTTTCTAAATAACTCTGGTAGTCTGATTCATGGCATGGTGGAAACCCACAAATGGATCCATGGAACCCATGAATATTACATACAGTTAGAAGGAATTCCTAGATGAATTAAATTAAGGGTTTTCAAATGAGAAGATTAATTATGCTGGATTATCCAGGCTGGCTTCAACATTCACACATGTCTCTTTAGTGAAAAATAATAGCAAGGAGAGTCTTGTTAGTGGGTGGTAAAAGACAGATAGGAACGTTAGTTCAGGTGTTCTATGGTATGTTAAGATAAGTATAGCCATTAATAGTATATAGCATATTTCAAAACCAGACTTTGAAAGCCAGGAAAGATCAATGCTTGAGTCACTAAGGGTACTGTTGCCCTTGCCTGATCTTTGTGCTTTGCAGAGGTGTTCAAAATGATCATGCTTAGACCAGAGCTGGAGCTCAGTAGGTAGAAGTGCTTGTCCTGTATGCCTGGTGACCTGAGTTCAATCCCAACATGGAAAGAGAGAATCCAATTCCAAAACTTCTCGCCCCCACACATACCCCATGGCCCTTGTGCTCTCTCTCTCTCTCTCTCTCTCTCTCTCTCTCTCTCTCTCTCTCTCTCTCTCTCTCTCTCTCACACACACACACACACACACACACACACACACACACACACACACTACAGATAAAATCAGAAAACTGTCCTACCTCCCATTTAGTGGAAGGTAAGAAATAGAGAAATTGAAGCTTTGTTCTAAATTTTTATCCCTGACTTGGGTGGTAAGAGCTTGTTAATAATCCCAGGCAGGCAGTATGGGACCAACTCTCCCTGATATTGATCTAGTCAAGATGAATACTCCACCATTGTTCCTCACTCACTCTTGGCAGCCTCTGAGGTCTCTTCCAGTTTCTTCAGCTGGTCCCTGTTCTGTCCAACATCCCTTTGGCACCCTAAGCCCATCCGAGTAACTTCAATTCTCAGACCAAGGCTGCAGGATGGATTTTCCTGAGTAGTTAGAGTGGAAAAATATGAGCGATGTCAAAACAATTTATTTCATTTGGAAAAAATAACACTTTAAAATGACCAAAATTCAAAGCCTATTATGTCCAGAGAAGTCTTGGTGACTTTCCAAGACTTCTGGTGAATAGGACGTAATTGACAAATGAGGCTCATTTGTCCACGGTGTGCGGCCGAATAGCTGATTTAGGAAATTGCAGGCTGAAGCCGATTTTAATAAACAACATCTTAATTCAATTCGGCATTTTAATGTCTGGTTGCTTACTTTGATTTGAGCCCTGAAAGATCTAAATCTTTTCAAAATGCTTCACGAAAATAACCTCCCCATGTGTAAGTCACCCTATCCCTCATTAATTAACTCTCCTATGGTCAAAAGGCAAATGGAAATGACTTCTAGCCATTCTCTCACATACACTAAAAGGCAGTAATTATCTCTGGTTAACCAGTGCCAAGATCAAAGCCATAAGACATGGGGATGCAAAGAGTGGGAAGCGGGGACAAAGGCATCACTTACTAAATGGATTGTTGATGCTGATGGGTCCTTTCCTTTTTCTTTGAATGTCAGGAAAACATGACCCAGAATCTTCTGGCTATATCTGCCCACTCCTAAATGGGATTCTGAAGTAACACAAAGTTTGTTGAGCTCCCTGTCTGCTTGCCAGGTCTTTATAATGCACACTTCTGTCATCCTCTGATCCTTAGAAAATTGAAGAAGTTGAGCCGAGATGGAGAAGAGAATTCCACTGTGAAGCAAAAGAAAGAAAGGAAACTAAATCAAAACAGATTAGGACAGCCATCTCAACAAAGTTTACAGTACAAAGCTGTGATGAGACAAACTTGTGCTTTCCAAGTAATTCATATTTTCTTGTTTCTAGCAAACTTAATGCTATGTAGAAGGAGTTTGACTATCATTTTTCTCACAGTTCATGGAGATGGTGTTCTTTTTTTTTTATGTACACATCATCTTGACCCTGCATAACCTCAGCTGATGTCAGAAAGTAAGTAGGATCTCTCTTGGATGAGAGAGTCTTAGGTTCGCCATTTATATGCTTTCCCCTCCATGTGCTCAGGAACAATCCCTGACTAATAAAAACAAATCAGGCCTTATTTCATGATAGATGATAGATTCTGCAGAGAAGTCAGGTCCCTAAGGGGCATAGGCTGACCCCTTTCCTGCAGGCCAGTGTGCATAAACACCTACCCCAACCCTGCTGGCACAGCTCATATGCGAACACAGAAAGGCAGGTTCATGGGGTTGTTAACAGGACTGAAAAACTTCTCTACTGCAGAATGCTGCCATTCCTGCCTAAGAGCTCTAGTGAAATTCATACATTTCAGTCCTTTTATTCCTCTTTTTTTTTAAAAAAAATTACATTATTTATTTATTTGGATATTTATTTAGTGTGTGCTTGAGTGTGTGTGTGTGTGTGTGTGTGTGTGTGTGTGTGTGTGTGTGTGTGTGTGTTTATGCTCATATCACAGCACACATGTGGAGGTCAGAGGTCCTTGAGAGAATCAAATATTTTCTCCTTCCACTATGTGGCTTCCAGGTATCAAACTCAGGTCAGTCTACAAGCTTGGCAGCATGTCCCCTTACTCAATGAGCCATCTTATTGGCTCACCCTCCCCCCAAGAAAATTCTGACAGGTAAGGGTGGTTATCATCCCTAATTATTTCCCTAGACAATGACAATGATAGACTTGAATGAAATACTGGGAAGAAAGAAGAAAGCAGAGTAGAACCTCATTGTAAATGTTAATTAGTTTCAAATAATTATCTTGCTGTCTTCCCTTCAAGCTTGTCCTTATCAAACTCTTCCTGCTTTTATATTTTCTCCCTTTCAGCCATTTTTTTCCTTTTTCAGTGTCTCCCCATCTTCCTTTATTTCTTCTTTAATATTTCAGTGCAAAAGCCACTGCATATGAATGTCCACAGCATTCAACTTTTAGGTGGGGAAATGAAACATGGAAGAGTTGTAGGTGTGGACAGAGGGCATCTTTGGAACATCTAGGTGCAAGCTGTGGAAATGTGGTCAGTGGAGGTTGAGAAAGACTCTTGAAGGCAAAGGGTATTTATGAACTGAGAGTTAGGTAGACATTCCAAGAAGTTTTAAAGGGCTATGCCCAGCAAGATGACAACCTAGCCAAAAAGATTAGTGGTCCTGTTGGATCAGTAAGGCATTTGAGCAGGAGCATTGGCGGCAAGATGGCACCAACCAAGTGAGGTTGTGCTTCGAAGTTTTGAGAGGCAGACAAGTGGAGGAAGGAGCTTGAGCACGGCATTGAGGTCTGAGCTGGGCAAAGGCAGTGTCCTCTTAGGGAGCTAGAGATGATCTCTAGTGAGATAATTATGAGTCTGAGCCAAGATGAGATGGTATCAATGGTAGGGGCATGGCAGAAGGCAGTGGGTAGTCAGATACAGAGGTAAATCATGTGATATGTGGCCGTTGGAGACTTAACCACAGCCTGTGAGGTGAGGGTTTACAAACACAGAAAAGAGGGTACAGGGAAAAAGTGAATGCTTTGTAGTTGACACTAAATTATAATTGTCAGCATTAGCTCATCAAGTTTGATATATAGGAAAACAAAAATAAGTAGTGACTAAATATGCTCATTTTTATTTTGACTGTCTTCATTGTTGAATTTTAAAAGTTAATATACTCTATATGTATACGTCTTTAAAACACATTATTTATCAATATTTTCTTCCAATTCTATGAGCTATGTGTCTTAATTGATATTATCCCTAGAAGCACAATACTTTTGATTTTGATGAATTTACCAATCTTTCCACTTGTCGCTTTTGATTTCCTCATATTCAAAAACCATTACCTGCTCAAGGTTGTAGAAAGTTATGCCTACATTTTCCTCTATAACTTTAATAGCTCTAAGCCTTATAATTAATTAGCTTTCTCTTTTCTCTTTAACCATTTTTGCACATGGTGTGAGATAAGGATCCTATTTTGTCCTGTGTGAAGATTTTGAAATGCTCAACCAGAACTTACAAAACCAGGTAAAAGGAAGATACAGACCTAAGACCCACCACCAATGGCCTGGGACATATAGATACACAGTTGGGGAATGGACATAGAGAAATGAACCTAGTCGGCATTGACAGATTATATCTCATCTTATGTAGAGTTACGTGGAACAGCTGAATCACACTTTCTCAGTGATGAGGGCAATGGGCTTATTAGTATTTAATAAATACTGATAGATAGATCAGCACCTGCCATACAGCTGTTTCCTTCTGTGTGCTTTATATCAGGTTTTAGTTTATGCTTTCTCATGGTAAGAGATTTTTTTTTTGGCATTTTTTTTTAATTTGGTGATTCCATTTATAAGGCTTTTGAATATTTGTGAAAGGTAAGGAAAACAATTCTGGATGGTTGCTTCAAACATTCCTGGACAAATCAACATAGTATATATGTCATTTGTTTTCTTATCTTTTTTCATGGGGATCATCTACACACATATCTATTTTCTTCGTATTTTTATTGGGGTGATTACTCTTGGTAGTTGATTTTATCTAGAATTAGTTGAGAGACACATCTCTGAGTAGGTTGGTGAGGGGATCTCCCGAAGGATTGATTTTGGAGGAGACCCTCTCTCCAAAGTGTGTGACATCTTCTGACCACAGCTACCATGGGTTGAGTGCACTGGTCTCAACTCTCCTATGAAACCAGAGGAAGCAGAAAAGAATGAGCCACATTCCTACAAAGTTCGCTGTTATGCCATGATAACCACCTCTTGAACGAAGCTGCTGAAAATACTTGTATCACTTCAAAAGTTGCAAAGGTGATTTTGACAGCTTTTACCAGTATTTTGTTACTTTTATGAAGTAAATATAAAGAAGATCTCACCACACCATTCATTAAAATGCTTTCTTTATTTTCCTCCTGAACATGTCTGTCAGTTTTAAGTCATTTCAGTCTCAATTTAAAAAAAAAAAATGCTTATTTAACTCACCTTGAGTTCCTCGTGTCTGTATTCAGACTGTGTAAACATACTTCGGTCATTCGCTGAGGGTCAGGGCTGTCTGGGAGCTGTACATGTTTCCCCAGTGACGTTGTAAAATGCGCTGGTTTCTCATTTGTTTTCTGCTGCCCTTTGTGGTCATAACAGTAGACCCTTCCCTCTACCTGCAATACCCAGCAATAGCACTCTCTTCCTGAGAACAAGACAAATGGCTAACTGTCCTTTAAGTTCACACTCCTCCTGTTCTTTATTAGCGGGTCCGTGGTGCTGTTTAAGTCACAGTTTCTGTAAGCTCTGCAAGCCCCGTTGCAGGGACTGCTTTATTATGTTTCTATTTCACAACGAATGGCTCTCACCACCAATTTACCAATGAGAATACTCCCCAGGCTTGTTGATTACTGACCCAAGTTAATCGAGGGTAAACTAATTTTTGAACAAACAGCCAGAGGTTCATGTGACATTGAAATCTTGAAGTAAAGGACTAATAAGACCGGCTATGGTGTTTATTCTGAATTAGGATGCTTTAAAATGCAAACTTATGCTTTAAATTGCCTATTAAATATATAACCAAGGTTGTGTTGTTTTTCAAAAATTGCCCCAAATAAATCGCCTCACCCTGTACTCCTTAGTCTCCTTATCCTGTTCTGGAATTTTTCCTTTCCTGAGCAGTATTTCTACCTTGTAATATTGAAAACCACTATTTCGGTAGATGCAGTGCTACTTACTCCCACTAGAGGGCACTCAAATGGCTGGCTTTCTGTAATTTTCTGCTTTTCCATTTTTCACATTCTTGTTGACCATTTTGGTTTGGAGGGGAGGTTGACAGTCAAGTGCTCCACCAACACAGCGATGACACATTTATACAGAATGATGATCAAGTACTTAGCGATAGCGAACATTTGTATGCTCTAGAAGTAGGGAAATGGGAGGGTTTCATTTGCCTTCTCAGGGAGACTTCAGTGATTTAGTGGGATTTAGCCGTGTAGATCGTGGGGAGCCCTGAGGATCCCTCTTACACTGTACCTGTTTGCTACTTCCAAACTAAAGGGAACCACAAAAGGCAAAACAGGGCTGGAAAAAATTAAGCAGGTCTATGTCTAAAAAGACTATAGAGTTCGTAAGCTGCCATACAAGCAGTTGATCAAAATAATAGGTAGAGAAGATGTGAAATATTTGATTTTCTAGAGTTCAGAAAGCAATCACAGGGGGCGGGGGAAGAACAAAGATTATTGTTACTCTCTGAAATCACAGCATCTTTCTCCTGCAGGGTACACAAGTAAACCTGACTCCTGGCAAAGGTGATTCCATTTATCTAGTTCCATATTCATTTATTTACTATTTATTTATTTACTCATTTTCTGTGAGGTTGGACTGACCTGAGGAGGAAAACAGGGTGGTGACAGTATGACTGGCAAGGGATGAGAACCATTAGTCTCCCTGGACATTAAGTTTATCATCATGACTTCGTGAGAATCTTTCAGGCTAAGACATCAAACATTAGAAATACTGACTTGGGTAAAGGTGTCTAATTTGGAGATAATCATAACTGACTATTAAGAAATAATTCCCCCTTTGAAAACCATTGCTGAAGGGATTCTGGGTGTCATAGTAGAATACTGTCTTCATAGCTTGGTCACTGTTTCCGAGGCCATGATGGGTGGCAGTCCCTGGGTTGTGAGTGGCTCACCAAAATGAACACCTGCTTAATAACTGTGTCAGCACCAGGTGCCAAGGATGTGTTATATCTTTTTCAACATGACAACCATGAAGGGGAAAACATATTAAGCTGTTTATTAGATATTGTTTTGTGTTTATTTTAATTTTATGTGTTGCCTTTTTGTGTCCCACAGAAATTGGTTAATAGTTTTCAAAGATAACTGCTTCAATCATTGCCTTTGGCATCTCTCAATAATAAGGTATTACTTCTATGGAGAGGGCTCACTTCAATAGAGACAGAGTGAAAGGTGGAAACACCCACCTCTGAGTAAGAAATCGCTGTAATTTGGTACCTTGCCTTTGGACATTTCATTTCAGGAAATCTTTGTAAAAACTCAATTGTTCCTTTGGGGCTGTGGAGCTGATAGTTTTGTTAATTTAAATGTCTTTCTAAACAAAATTCTAAACAGGAAAAAATAGCATTAGATTGGTTCATGAATAATAATGATGTGCTTTCTTCAATATGTAAGAAAAATATGATGGAAAGAAATAGACATTGGCTTTCCCACACATTTTATTACATCAACCCCCAAAGCCATTTCCAGAAATGCTTATTTGCAGTCCCTAGTACCTCCCATCTACACACACACACACACACACACACACACACACACACACACACGACCACCAGCATCGGGAACAGTAGTGAAAACAAAAGTGTGATGTTAATAGCTGGTTATCTTGTTACTGAAGGTTGGCAAATTCTCTGAATTCTGCCAAAACACAAGAGTCAATCATGATGTTTGCAAGTATTTCATTTTCAGCTGCTTCATATACACATGACTCCAGGCCATTCACAGGAAGCACCACTTAATATTTTGAGAAATATCTGCACCTAGATTCCAATCAGAACTGTGTTTTCAAATCTCTTCATCCCTGGAAGCAATCTCAGCCCATTAATGATTTCTGAGTGTAATGAGAGAGGGAGAAAACCAATCACATGATTTGTGGACTGGTGAGTGTGGAGAGACAATATCTGTGTACGAATATTTGTGTGTTTGAAATAACTGGACTTTAGTAAGTCAGTTCCACAATCTTTTTTTCTTTCTCTTCAGTGGTCTATGTGCTTGTCTGAAAGAAAATATTGATGCCAATCAAGGATCAATGGGGTGTTAATATGATCTTCATGCCTGTAAGGTCCAGTATATCTCAAGATAGAAAAAAATTAATCTCTGGGGTTAGGTTCACTTGCCATTTGATGTCAGTGTTGTACTATAAGAACAGAATTAATGGGATAGGGTTTGAGGACTTTGGGAATAACTAGTGGCAAATAAGGTTAATTTGATTTGTAGAGGTCAGAAGTCTTAGAGAACACCTTGGAATCTGAAATGACAGCCACCGTGGTACAGCTTTTTCATGAGGATTAAACTACCATATCCAACTATCTCTCATTCAGATTTACGTGTTGATACATGTCAAACACAAGGTGATATGCTTGCAACTCTGAAGAAAAATGTACAATACAGGAAATAATGTCATTGCATGTGCTAAGCTTAGAGCTCTAAAGCATCTCCCAACATTCGGGATAGAAGCAGCCTATTCTATTTCCAGATGAGGAAAATGCAATTTAGCCATGCAAAATCAACCAAGCCCTGTCCATCCATTTAATTTCTCACTTGTTTGTGTTTACAGGAAGCATTTTCTAGGACAAATTTAGCAAGGGCAGGTTATGAAGTGATAGGAAGATGGTGTGCAAAATGGAAAACGTGAGGGGATTTCAATTTAGATGTGCACTTGAGTGAGTCTTGGATTATGAGAGGTAGCTAAAGGCTACCCCCAACAAAATACATGCAGAGACTTGCTTTCTATGTTCCAAGCATGACTCTTTATGCATACCACAGATTTGCCCAGATTTTCTTATGGCATGATTAAATAACTAATTCTATTCTCCAATAGTTTGAAAATCCCTGGCTGGGAAGATGTGCTTTCTGTCACAAACCTGGAATAGAGATGTGATGGCTGATCCTGGTTGTTAACTTGACACATCCTGAGAAGAAGGGACTTATCAACCAAGGAAATGTCTCCATCAGATTTGCCTGTGAGACTCTGTGCAGTACTCCCTTGATTGCGATTGATGTAGGAGTGCCCTGCCCACCACAGGAAGTGCCATCCCTGGGCAAGTGGGACTAGGCTTTCAGAGATAGGTAAAGGGACTTGAACCTGAAAGCAAGCCACTAGACAGAGGATTCTCCATGGTTTCTGCTTCAAGTTCTTTTGTTTATCTCTCTCCATTGCTTTCTTGCACGATAGACTATAATTTGTAAGTTAAACTAAGTCTTTTCCTCCCCAAGTTGTTTTTGGCAGTGTTTTATTATAGCAATAGAAAGCAGATAGGACCAGAGAGCATCTCTAGACTGGTGAACAGCACTAGCATACAGATCACAGTGAATACAAATGATCAAATTTACTGAAAAGAAAGATGTATCAACTTGAAAATTTTTAAAATATGATCATTTGTTTAGAGGTCTCTGTTACATGAATCTTAAAATCTTTTGTGAATCTTATTAAATAAAAAACCCAGATCCAGATATCAGGGTTGAGACCTGAGAGATCAGAGGAATAGGAAAAGCCACAGCTAACCTCACTCACTAACTCTGCAGCTTCCAAAGAGACCTACTTCCTGTATACCCACACCTATATGCTTTTCCATTCTGCACCCTCATTTGCTCTCAGCCCAGCTACATCACTTCCTCTTCTTGCCCAGCTCTGTCACTTCCTGTCTGTCTGTACAGATCTACAGACCTCTATGGTTAGTGCTGAGATTAAAGGCATGTATCACCATGCCTGGCTCTGTTCCCAGTGTGGGCTTAAACTCACATAGATCTAGACAGACCCCTGTCTGCCATGTGATAGGATTAAAGGCATGTGCTACTATTCCCTGATTTCTATGTTTACTATAGTGGCTGGCTTTTTCCTCTGATCCTTAGATAAATTTTACTGCGGGACACAATACATCACTACAGATCTCACACCACAACTCCAGAAGGTCTTGAGAAACCACAGAAATTCAATCACATATCTGGGCAAGTCTCCACGCCCTGTGGATTCAAATACAATCAATACCAATGTTCTAAAAATAATCATGTTGAACAATGAAACATTCTCTTCATAACATTTCATTCTGTAGTAACTGTAAATGAAATTACAGACATATGCATTTGATACTGTTTCATTTATAACATCCTTTCACTTGAGATATCATTTGTAGAGTTTATTAAAGCCACAGATTCAATGTGTTGCTCTGGCATGTTTTGTTGAAGTTACCTTCACCACACCAAGATACAGAAATATATCTCCCTCATCTACTTCTTCTAAAATACATTAGACTGTCATTCCCAAGTGGAACATAATAAACTCTTCCTACTGAGTTAAAAATTTTAACCATGGAAGAGGAAAAATCTGTATATGCTAATCTGAATTATTGAGATTCTATACTTGAAGAGTGGCCCAATAGTTTAAAGTGTAATGCTAATATAGAGATGAATATTTAAACATAAATACCTACAAAGCTAAAACTTTTAGTAAGATTTGGCATTTTGTTTTATTTTATTTTTGAAGCTACTGATTTTTGGCTTGAATGTGTCCCTAAAGTCCATGTGTTGGAAACTCAATCCCAAGACAGCAGTATTGACACAAGGAGCCTATGAGTGGTGAAGAGGTGGATTAGTACTTTATTATCAGAGTGGATGAGTTTTTGTGAGTCTGAGATCTTGATGACGAGATACATTTTTCTCCTTTTCCTCATCCACCTTCATAAACTTTTGCACTCCTGTCTTCCACTAAATAGTGATGTAGCAAGAAGGCCTTTGCCAGATCTTGGCCTCTCAGACTTCTGCTGAACTTAGGATTTCCAAGCCTTCATTATATAAGGGGTTGAGGTTCTATTCTTTATAAATTAAGTAGGTCTAATGTATTATGTGTTAATTTCACAGAACAGATTGAAAAAAGTAAATGAAGGAAAAATATGTGTGCTGGTATTGTCAGACTTTAATATGCATGCAAGTCTCTGGAGATTTCACAAAATATAAGTTCTGAAGGATCTTGTTGGCCTGGCATTCTGCATTTCTAATATGTTTCCAGTGGCTGCTGCTGCTATAATTTGTGGACAAGTCTGAGTTGCAAAGATCTAAGCTAATGTACTTTAAAAGGGAGAAAGAACCAGAGAAGACATTTATTTCATAGTTGCCTAGAGAATTAGGAGACATATAGTGGTTAGTATCCATGCCGCATGATATAAGTTAATATGTCTTGGTGAATTTGGATTTCTAAATATTTTTCAAGAGATTCCAATGTGAAACTAGGTTTAAGGACTGATCAATGTGACCTTACATAATATATGTATACTTTGTGGTATATTCTCGTAGACTTCTCATATCATCTTCCCCAAACAGGCAACTGGCTTTTTATCATTCATCAACCAGTAGAGAGAATATTAAGACAACTGCACAGAGTAATACAGAAAAGAAGATGGAGAAATGGACACAAAGGTTTTGTGTTGGCTAGTTTTATGTAAACTTGACACAAACTAGAGTGAAACTCAGCTGAGAAAATGCCTTCATAAGATCTAGCTACATGGCATTTTCTTAATTAGTGATGGATGACAGATGGCCTAGCCCATTGTGAGTGATGCCTTACCTGGATAGGCGGTCCCATATGAAAGCAGGGTTCTACAAGGAAACAGGTTAACCAAGCCTTGAGGAGCACCCCTCCATGACCTCTGCATCAGCTACTGCCTCCAGGTTCCTGCCCTCTTTGAGTTCCTATCCTGATTTCCTTTGATGATGAACAGTGATATAGCAGTGTAAGCCAGTAAAAACCTTCTCCTTCTCAAGTTTCTTTGGCAATAGTATCATCATAGCAATAGCAATTCTGACCAAGACAAGCCCCTTTAACAGCAACATTTCTTTTGTGTTTATACCATTTGGGATGATATTCAGTGAGTAAGAATGGCAGGAAATCTTCCTGACACCGAAACTCTAAACATTGTCTCTATATGTTATTTTCAGTACTGTGTGGTTCAAATTCTAAAGAATGTGTACAAATTTGATGAAAAATGAACAAAGCAAAATATCTTCTTAGGTATGTCACTCTGAATGGTGGTTGTGGCAATGTTATAATTGGTCGTGGGAAGCACAGGCACACGTTTAACCATTACTAAATAAGCCATGGATCGCCAGCTGAAGAATCATAATAAAGCCATATATCAGCAAGTAACCACAGTGGCAAGGTAGGACATTCAAACATAGTTCCCGAACACCTGAATGCGTGAACGTTTTGAAGTACGTGTTGGATCTCTCTTGTATATAAATCAAGTTAAAGACTCTTAGTGCTCAGTGATCTTTGAGTGTTAATATGCAATTGCTTAAGAAAGTTTTGCAAATCTCAGTAAGTGTCAAGCATGTCCTGGTCCATAGAAGTGAGTAACATGGGCTCTCTGCCTGTCCAATCATGGATTTAAAAGGTTTGGGTTGTTGTTGTTTGTTTATTTGCTTGCATTGAAGTTAAAGGAGAAAACTTAGTAACATTCATTTTGTAGAAGATACATATGGCAACTACCAACCAAAATACAAAATGAGAATTTCCTTCTAATATCCCAAATCATCTTCTCATTCTAGCTCAGTTCAAAGCAGTAATGGTAAAGGGTGAGAAATGAAGACCAGGGAGCCAGGGTGCCTATATTTAAATCTTCACGTTGTATCACCTGAAATCAGTTTCTCAGACTCAGCTTCTCCATTTATAAAATGCAAATAAGAACAATAAGTTGGATTAAGCTGTGACGAGAGGCAAATGAATTACAGTGTAGAAAATGCTTAGTGCAATACCTTGCTGCAGTAAGTAGCGTTTGGATTCTAGACACCATGAGTATAAACTGAGTGAAGAAGTAAAGAGTGCAAGCATAAAAATTTTTTCCTACCCTGGTGGATAGCTACAATTTTGCAAAATAAGTGATATTGCATTCTTAGCAACTGTATTTAGCAAGCTGAATGAATACAATTTGCTTTCTTAGAATTGAATATTTAGAATATAGTCCCAGTGAGTATATGCACATTATAGTAAAAGTGTTAAGTATGTTGTTGCATAGGTATGCATCAGTAGAAATGAACTAGACCAGAGGTTGGGGACTGCCCTCAGGTTACCATTTTGAAAAACTAAGTAATAAAATGTTATTACAAATAAGAAAACACTGAGGTAAACAATTGAACATCATTGTGTTATATGGCTTCTCTTGTTTGACCTGAGGTGATATTTCTATAAAATTTGTATAACACAGGTGCTTTTTTCAATGTTTACTGTAATACATACCTGTCTTGTAGACTAGTGTTACAGTCATCTTTCCCAAAGAAATCCTGAAAAGAATTTAAGCCAGTTTGTGAATGACCTCTTTCTAGTGAATTCTCAATTTCAGTAGTCTCTTTGGAGAAGTCAGAATAGAGATAACTTAGGCCATCGAAGGACTTGTTTTGAAGATCTGTGATCTAACTCCTTTGCCAGTATCATTGAAGGTAAAAATATTTTCAAATCAAATATTGTTATCAGGTATCCTGAAAGCAACCTGCCATACCATCCTGACCCCCACCATTTGATTGTTATATAACCTTCAGAACAAGGGCGAGATTAAGGAAGGCAAAATCATCTCCAAAACACAGTTTTTTGATTGTTGTTTTGTTTTGTTTTTTAGTTTCAGAGTATGAACTGTAAAATAAGAGGAAGTGGTCACTTAAAAAAACTTATTTGGCTCCATCTCAGAGATTCATCTAGAAATGGATAAACACACCTAAATCAATAAACGTAATCCATGACATGAGCAAACTCAAAGAAAAAAAAAAAACCACATGATCATCCCTTAAGATCCAGAAAAGCTTTTTGACAGAATCCAAAATATTCTCATGATAAAACTCCTAGAAAATCTGTGGACATAGTAAACATATCTCAACATGATAAACGCAATTACATACAACAAGCTGATAGACAACATTATTTCTAAATGGAGAAAAACACGAAACATTTCTGTTAAAATTAGGAATAAGACAAGGATGTTCATTGTCCCAGTCTGTAGAATACAGTGCTGGGAAGTCCTAGTTAGAGCAGTAAGACAGTGACAGAGATAGAAGACAAAGGAAAGGGAAGAGTCAAAGTATCACATTTCAGATGACAAGATTCCATACATGAAAGACTCTAAAGACTGCACCAAAAACCTCCTAAAAGCGATTCAACCAAGTAGCAAGGTACAAATGAACAAATCAAGGTAAGTAGCCTTCCTATATGTGAACTACAAAGATGCTGACAGAAAAAATCAGTGAAAGGATACCATCTAAAACAGCTGCAAAAATACATTAGAATACATCAAAAAAGAAAGAAGTTCATGACTTTTGCAGTAAAAACATTAAGACTCTGAAGAAAGAAACTAAAGAAGCTATCAGCAGATGAAAAGACCTTCCATGCTCATGGATTGGTAGAATTAATGTTGTGAAGAGGATCATCCTACCAGAACCATGTACAGATTAAACACACTCCCCATCAAAATTTTAATGGGATTCTTCACAGAAATTGAAAACTCCTCAAGATTCATATGGAAACACAAAAATCCCAGGAGTTACAAAATGATTCTGAACAATCAAAACATTGTCAGTGATAACACCATCCCTGATTCCTAGTTATACTACAGAGATATAATAGTAAAAACAGTGTGGTACCAGCATAATACAGACACATTTATTGATGAGATAGAATTGAGGACTCATAAAAAAGTACATACTCCACCAGTTGCCTGATTATGTCAAGGGAGCTAAGAGTACACATTGGAGAAAAGACAGTATCTTCAATAAATGTACTGGTCAAACCATATAGCTTCATATAGAAGAATGAAACTTGATCCTCATCTCTCATCCTGTATTAAATTTAACTCCAAACTGATCAAGGATATTGACATAACAAACAAACAAAACTTTCTGTATATCAAAGAACACCATATAATTTAAGTGAAAAGGTAGCCTACAGAATGGATTTTTTTTTTGCCAGTTAACCATCTAAGGGAGAGTTCCTAGAAATTACAAGGAACTAAATGAAGTGTACCAAGAAAATAAACAACCCAATTAAAAATTGAATCATAGAGTTTAGCAGGCAGTTCTCAAAGGAAGAAAGACAAGGTCTGAAATTTTTAAAAAATGTTCAAATCTAGCCATCAAGCAATTGGTAGCTGCTTGGAATGGAAATGGGTTTTCTCCAGTGGTGCCAGCCTTACACACGCTTCAATAGATGGCCCCACATTAGTGCATGTGCAGATAGCACTAAATGGTCTCAGCGTGTAAGAAAAAAAGAAGATAGTGCAAATAATGTTGAGAGAAAGAATGATGAAGGACATAGGAGAATTATTGAAACAAAAGGAATGGAGAGTGGATTTGATGGAAATACATTCTAGTCAAGTACAAATATTAAATAAAATATTAAAGAGTGAATTGAAGCAGTGCCATAATCATAAGGATGAATCTCTTTACATTATGTGTTGTTTAAAGTGGAGAGTAACACTAAAATCTGAGCTTCAGGAAGCTTAAACTAATAGTTTAGATGTCAAATATAAAGATTTCCCACAATGGAAATGTTTAATTGATGGCATTGAAATGATTTTCTTCCTTAGAAACAATTCACAATGAAATATTAGAAGGCTACATGTAAGTGTGCCATTTGGAGAGGCCTTTGATTAGAGCAGTGGGAGCTGAAACTCATTGGAGTCCCACCTGTCAACAGATCTAATTTGAAAAGCTCCAAAAAGCAGTTTAACAACCACTGATTTCATTAGCATTCCAGGCAGCACAGAAGAAGGACTGTGATTGTCCAGGGCCTTGGCAGACACTGTTGATTACCTTCCCAATATCTGTTCTCTTGTCTTCTACCTTCCTAACAAGGTCTAACCAGGTCAACACTGTTCTGAGAGATTATGGGCTCACAGAGGGACTGCTCTTTCCACATGCAGAATGAGCAAAGCTGCACGTTCTCAAGATGTCTTGTTATTTTTTCAAGACTTGTGAGGAGCTTTAAGATTATATCTATTGATGGTTATCATAAAAAATTGGAAAGAATCATTTAATACAGTTTAAAATTACTATATAGGCATTGTTACTATGTTATGTGACATAGTAGTATAAAGACATGTTTCATGGAATAATACATTTTTTACAAGTTAAAAACTATTATTTTTAAAAGAGACACTTCTTTGAACTGAGGATATAGCTCAGTTGGCAGAGTGCTTGCCTAGCATGCTCCAAGCCCTGATTAAATCCTAAGCACAACAAACTGGGTATAGTGAGATATACCCATAGGCCCAGCACTTGGGAGGTGGATGCAGGAGGTTCAGGACTTCAAGGCAAACCAGGCTAAATTAGTCATTTTCTTAATAACTGAAACCAAACTCCCAGAACTTACAAAAGTGACACTGTTATACATTGTCAAGTAAATGTCTCCTGTTCTTTAGAGGATTATTACAGTCCTAATATCACTCCTGAGTCTCATGTATTACATTTCATTTGTGTTGGAGAATGTGAACACACTTTGATTTTCTCTTTATTTTCTTTCTTCCTTTTCTTTTCTTTCTTTTTTTTTTTTACATAAAAGAAAGGCACAGTCTGGTAGCACTTCAGATAATTATATTTATTCTGTTTTGATAGAACATAAAATGTAACAGGTGGGAAATTCCTAGCAGTGGTGTGAATAAACTATTAATATCAGTTAAATTAAAACACCTTGAACTATACAGAAATAGCAACAGCTTCTTCTTCCATGCTTAGATTTATGACAACCAACATTGATCATTTGGAAGATATTGATTCTGTGAGTCATACAGATCTTCCAAATGCTGATTAATTTCCTTTCATAACACCAAACAACTCACATTTTTAAACATCTCCATCAATTTCATTAGAAAATTCTTTAAATATTGAAGAGTTATATAGGTCTTTCTAGCAAAAAAAAAAAAAAAAAAAAAAAAAGCTTTCCTTAATTCCGGCATTTTTTTTGTCATGGTTCTAAAAACAGTGTCAGTTGTTTTCCTGGTGGTCACAGACATACTTTGTTCATTTGTTTCAAGTGCCACTCTATTTGGAGAAAGTGTTAAGTACCATGATTTGTCCATAGGTTATACATATAAGAAAAAACATAATGGTGCACATGAATAGTAGATGGTTCAGCTCATAACTCAAACAATTGGATGCAGGATTTCTTACTCCCAGTCACATTTTGAAATATTAATTTTTTACATTTTATTATGCAAATAAAAAGATGCATACTTGAGGCACAAGTTTCCATAAATCGAGGGTTTTAGTGCTTCACCAATGTTTTGCTTATATAATTTTAAAAAAATCTGTGTGTCAATGTGTGTGTGTGTGTGTGTGTGTGTGTGTGTGTGTGTGTGTGTGTGTGTTAATCTGGGCCCACAAGTGTGTCCTAGTGTACATGTAGAGATCAGAGGACAATATCAGGTATTGGTCCTCTCCTTATTTGAGATAAATTTCTCTCTCTCTCTCTCTCTCTCTCTCTCTCTCTCTCTCTCTCTCTCTCTCTCTCTGTGTGTGTGTAGTTGGCTGGCAAACCTCTAGAACTCTCCTGTCTCTACTTTCCACTTCACCTAGGTGTGTTGGTATTACAGGCACACACTCCCATGTCTGGATCTGCATGGGCTCTGATCATTCAAACTGGGGCCTTCATCCTTCCATGGCAAGCATTTTCTCCCCTGAGCCATCGCTCCCCTCATCCTTATGCCACTGTTTTATGATTTCACAGTGGCAAAGGATATGGTTAATGCTCATACAATTGGAAGTTACCTCTTTGTTGGGACCAAGGCTCCAGCTGCTTTATTTCCCACTGCCTTTGTACTTTGACAAGAGAAGAAAGACAAATATTAAAATGCTGCATCGCTCAGAAGTCATTTGGGACATGCCCAGTACTTTTATGTAATAGCATAAGGACTACTTGTCTAAGCCAGTTGAGGATATCTCAGTCACAGCACAGTGACTGTGACACAGAGGCCTCACCATGGGCATCCCAGGGAACGTCCCCTTTCTTGTAGAAAGACAAACTGACAGAAACAGCACAACTTATCCTTCAGGTTTGGTGACTGTCTGTACTTGACATCATGAACTGGAGAAGGTGCTTGTACATGTGGACAAACACGGCCATGGTCAAGCTGTCAATGAAGAAAATGCCAGAATTTAACATGCAGAAAGAGCTTGAAAGAACATTGAGTCCTGAGGGTGTACAGAGTCACCTAAGTCTCTGACCTTTGGTGATCTATTATGTACCCTAATGAGTTTGCCCAGAGATCAGAGGACAGAAAAAGCCACTAGATTAAACATAGAAGCCAGGCAGTAGTGGCACACACCTTTAATCCTATCACTAGTGAGGCAGAGATCCATCTGGATCTTTGTGAGTTCAAAGCCACCCTGGACTACATGAGATTGACTCAGTCCAGGAGAGAAACAAAGCCAGGCAGTGGTGGCACACACCTTTAATCCCAGGACTTTTGGAGTAACATGCTTTTAATCCCAGCACTGAGAATGTTGAGACGGGAAATGATTTGGGTAGGTGGAGAAAAGTACATAAGGCAGGAGGACACAGAAACTAAAGTCTTTCAGCTGAGGAAAGCTTTTCAGGCTGAGGAGTCCTAGAGGTAAGAGGTGACTTATTCCTTCGTCTCTCTGGTCTTACAGCATTCACCCCAATATTAGGCTCAGGGTTATTTTTATAAAAAGACCATTTGGCAATTCATGTTACACTGACCTAGGGTCATTCCTACTCAGAATTCTTGCTTTAGAATTTCAGAGTTGATATCAGCTATGTTTTCTTGTTTTCTATTTTGCCGCAGGCTCTATGAAGGAAAGACAAGCTAACGCACTAACTAGCAAGAGGAAAAGCATCAGGATTGATGTCGCTATAGCATAAGTATTATGTAACAAGTGAAATAATCAGAAGCTACAACAACATTTGAAACTGTAATATGGAGTTTATTTGAGCAGATGGTCCCACTTATATCACCCAGCTGGCTAGAGTTTCCTCAAAGGACACTGTTTCTCCCCAGGGAACAAATTAGTTATGCAGCAAATTATAAGGTCAGGAGAAGAGGTGTTTAACTCAAGTTATGGTTAAGACTCTTCCTTGCCTGAACACATAGCAAACATATTGTCTGAGACAGACTTACCTTACAAAGTGCAATCACTTCAAGTGGTACCTTTCTCTACAGATAGAAAGTGGAAATGGCCCAGGCAAACAGAGAGAAACAAGCCTGTGAATGGTAAAATGTGTTTTTACTGGAAACATCATGTCAGCAAAAATATTGTAGTTTATGGCTTCCAACCTGTCCATCATTCCCCAACAACTTGTTTCAAATGTTCAAATATTTATCTAACATATGTGGGAAGTAAAAATCTATCACAGATTATGTAACTAGCAGAGGATGATATTTAGAATAATCATTAGTATTGATCTCATCCTTCCAGGACATGGAACACAATTACAGATAGCCCTGTTGCATTGATGAGCCTTTTTTTTAATGCTTTCCAGACACAAAGTTGTTGTGTGGAAACAAGGGTGGAAATGACTTTAAAGTAGTATTCAACCTTGTTATTAAAACATGAACCATTAAATGCCAGTGCTAATAACCTAAAGACATTATCTGAATCACCCTTCGACATGCTCATTGCAATGGCATTCTGGAAAAAGTGTGTCTGTTTATATCTAGGATAATAGAAGACTTATTGCCCACAAGAATATTAGTAAACCTGTGGACTCATGTTTGACTATTTAATACTATAAATGCACTTTTATTAAATATATCTGAAAAAAACCTCTTGTACATTTAATATCTATGCTAGTTCTAAAAATTACTAAGTCAAGTTTTCTTGTATTCCCACATACATTTCCTCCCCCTTTCTTTTCTCTCTCCCCGCTTTCCTTTTTCCCATTCCATTCTCTCTCCTCTTCCTCTCCTCCCTTCTTTCCTTCAATGAAATTAGAGAGATTTTTTCAGCTCTGTACTGGTGTATGTACTTCACTAGCAATCTATCTGAAGGCTAGCTAATTTTAGTTTCAAGATTTAATGTCTCCTACAGACATCTAGCAAACTCACATGTGGGAGTGTCGAATGCTGGAAGCATGGTGAGCTCAGCCACAGATGATTACCTTAGCCTGAATCATTCCTGAAAGACTAATAACAGGGTTAATCAAGGTACTGGGGGCTGTGTTAAGCTCTACACTGACCTCTCTATGCTTTGAAGAGCAAGAAAGCTGACATTTGCATAGAACTTGTCAGTAGATGTGTCTCCTTCATCTCTCTTTGCAGGAGGAACCCAGACTTCTCTCACGTTTCAGTCTTTTCTCTAAAAGGTCAGTTTGTCATTTTTACCTCTCCTTCGAAGCTGAAGTCAGATTCTACCTCTGCTAAAATGCTCGGTCTTACCTTTCCCAATGGGGGAGTGAATCTCTTTTCTCCACAAAAATATGACACCTTCTCTTCTAATTTAGTATTTCTCACAGTTTTTGCTGAGACTGATTTATGAGTTCCTTCTCTCTTGATAAAATATGAGTTCAAGGACCATGTATAATTTATCCCACTAAGCCCTCAAATCCTCATCATAACCTTTTGCATACAATATCCACAAACAAGTCTTTCTTGAAATAAGTTTAGACACTCTCTCAATAAAAAGGAAAACAAGTGTAGAAGCTGAATATATTTTTACTTTTCCCACAATAGTATTAGATAATATTATTATCAAAAACACATATCAAAATAGTGATCAAGGGGCTGGAAAGACAGCTCAGCAGTTAAGAACTCTTGCTGTTCTTGCAAATGTGGGTTCAGTTTCCAGTACCTACATGGCAGCTCACAACCTTCTGTAACTCCATTTTCTGATAATTAGATGCCCCCTTTTGGCCTCCACACAGCACTGCATGCACATGCTAAACCCTCATACATTCAGGGGAACCATTTCTACACATAAAGCGTTGTCTTTTTTTTTTTTTTTTTAATTGTTGCTGCCTTTTAAGCCATGGCTAGCCAAATCAGCAGCTGCAGCTCTGCTGCTACCAGCAGTGGTCAGGCCACAGGAGCCACACCCCGAGGGAAATCTGTCTCAGGCACCAACTCTTTCAAAGCTAGGGAGGGAACTTAACTAAATCTCTGTCCCTCTAAAGAATTCAAGATTCAAAGGTTGAGGTGGAATTCTGCTCCTTAGAGAGGCTGAATAGCAAGTAGCTCACCTCCTCTCCTTGCGCGTGTCCTCCCCAAAAGCCCTAGTGCTTCTCCTCACCCTCCTTAAAAATCCTTTGCCACGTGGCTCTTCCCTACCACTTCCTATCAGCTAGTTACTGACTCAGCCTCCTGACCACAGGTGGATTTTATTGAATCAAACACATCTTTGTGTTTGATAAACAAATATCCTAGAGCATAAACAAAAGTAACACACCTTAAAATAATATTCTACAACAGTTAGGACAAATTTTTACAAGAATAGGAGTCAAGTAAGTTTTCTGTCTAACTTCCCTTTACATCTAGTTTCCATTTGGACTACAATGAAAGTATGTGGTATTTTATTTCTCCCAACTTTCCTTACAATAATCACTAATACACTGATATTCTAGATGTGATCTATGAACCATCAGTGATGACATTACTGGGGAGTTTGGTAGAAATTCAGGCCAAACAAAGGGCTGCCAGACTACAATCTAATGTCAACCAAGATTCCATGATTGGTTTTTATATGTGCCAAGCTTGAGAAATACTGTTATACTGCAAATTCCATAAGACACCATTCCTCACTTATATTCCTGTAATTAACTCAGGGAACTAACTGGTTCATTAAGCTACACATGTACGTGGAATTTTTTCTTTGACCTGTCCTTAGAGCCCTATCTGGGATGAGTTGGTGTTTATCCATGACTTCTCAGAAAAAGTTCACGCAATAATCATATGCACACAAATCCGGTCAGACAGACAGACACAGACACACACACACACACACACACACACACACACACACACACACACACAAATCATACACATACATAAGCCCCAGTTAGATTTATTTTGTTTTTCTATGTTAAGAGAGTTAGTGAGCATGTTTTCATTTGGTGTCTATTTATTAGAGATTTTCTTGTGTTTTGAGTGGAGGAGTTATTCATGTTACTAAATTTTTTTCTTTTCTTTAGGTTTTAATTATTTATTTCATTTTTGGGGCTTGATACAAGGCTAAACAAAGCAGTATACACTATTAGCGAAATAAGAATGATCAAGATGGTTAAAAGGACACTTGACTTTTTAACCTGTAGGGTTTATGGGTCCTGTTCTAGATCATGTTGATGATTTTAAGAGCTGTAGTGAAGTGGTGATATTATCTGGAATCTTGTCATTGAGAACCAATGGAATAAACTTCCTATGCTTTGTACTATTGGAAATGCAATATTCTCTGATGGTTAACTCTGCACATCAGGAATTCAGCTTGACATCCTCTCAGGATTAAGTAATACTCATTATTTTCATGTTATGAAGAAAAGAAGGCCCACACCAGTGGAATGATTTGCAAAAGGAAATGTGTGAGCACATCTGTGGTGGTAATCTAATTGTATTGAAATATTATTTTGATTTGTACTGAAATATTAATTTGATTGTATGTTAATAAATAAAGTTGTCTGGGGGTCAGAGCTATTAGAGCCATAGCAAGAGTGTGGCGGTGGTGGCACACGCCTTTAATCCCATAAGATCTCTGTGTGTTCAGGGATACAGTCAGCATTGGAGACATATGCCTTTAAGACCTAGGGGGCTGTACATTCAGACAGTGACGAGGCAGTCATGTGTTTGGGTTTACAACCAATGAGAAGGCAGAACAACATACTATAAAAAAACGAGCCGACAGGAAGTAGGTCTCTTTTCGCGAAGCTGGGACAGCAGGAGGAAGGGTGAGATTTTAGCTCTGAGCTCTGACTTCTCGGCTTTCTCTTTTACATTGTTTCTGTGTTTCTTATTTAATAAGACGGTTGGTTACATCTATATCTGGCGCCCAACGTGACAAGAATCCATTAAAAACCGCTTGGCTTGACGGCAGGTCCGCTTTCCCGCAAGGGCGGCAGGCGGTGGCAGGCGGCGGAGGAAGCGGCAGGAAGCGGCCGGCGTCTTAGTCCGAGCTGCCGGCGTCCTAGTCCGAGCTGCCAGCGTCCTAGTCCGGGTAGCAACTTCTAGCCCGGGCCTAGGTCTGTGAGCAGCTTGCCTAAAGCCGGTGCTACAAACAACTCAGACCTGCCCTGCCGAACAGGGCCCTGCCTGTAAAGCCAACGCACGTGGTCGGAGCTTAAGGAAGCCAGACCCAAGCCTTGACTCGGCACAAGAGGGAACACGTGGCTGCATTTAAGCTTTAGCCGGCTACGCTTTCTTGTGCGTTCTCTCTTTCCTCTCTCTCTCTCTCTCTCTCTCTCTCTCTCTCTCTCTCTCTCTCTCTGGATTTACACCTGGGACACTAGGTGGCTGCTTTGAAAATCCCCTCGGATTTCTACTGTTCTATGCAGATTTGGTAAGTCATAATATATCAGATATTTTAAAGGAAACTATCTAAAAGAGAATTTTTTTCCACATTAAAAAACAAATGGGTTTTATGTGTACATTAGAAGAAAATTGGTTTTTGTTCGAAATTTTAGGCAGTCTGGCAATGGAACAACTATATAATATTAGTATTGGTGGAATTATGCACCTTATCACTATAATAATCCACATTTTAATATTTAAAAAGATAGTCAATTTAAGTGCCAGGATAACAGCTTTAGAAGAACTTGTTAAACCTGTAAAAATTCAGACAGAAGAAATTAACAGTGAAGTTGTTTCAAGTCGGGATCATAAGGTTGCAGAAAGAAAGCCTGTTTTCACACAGTCACCCTTAATTTATCCTGTAACCGTACAGCAGATGCCTGATCAAATGGCTACACAAAATACTTGGGCTCCAATTGAAATGTTGGATTTAAAAAGGTTTAAGGAGGCAATAGTATCTTATGGCATGCATTCCCCATATGTAAAGCAAATGTTAAACACTTGGTCAACATATAATAGGATAGTACCACAGGACTGGCGAGACCTTGCACAAGGTGTTCTGGAACCCAGCCAGAGACTTCAATTTCTGACTTGGTTTAAGGAGGAGGCTAAAAAAATAGAAAAACAATGGAGGGATAAAGGAGTACAAGTTTGCCAGGATCAGCTTATGGGTGAAGGCCAATATGCTTCAGCACAAGCACAATGTTTATATGATGTCCAAACCCTAATTTTATGTCGAACGGCAGCCTTGAATGCATGGGACAGAGTTGAGGAACCAGGAAAAAAATCTGAGTCATTTACAAAGGTGAAGCAAGGCCCAAAAGAGTCTTTTACAGATTTTTTACAAAGACTGGCTTCAGCAGTAAAGAGAATGGTCTCGGATTCAGAAGCTGGTAAGGCAATAATTGAATCTTTGGCCTTTGAGAATGCGAATGCAGCATGCAAAAGAATAATCAGGCCATTAAGGGCAAGATCTGCACCTATGGAAGATTGGATTAGAGAAACAATTAATGTTGAAGCTGATGAGCATGATGATACATGGGTAGGAGAAGTAATTTCAAAAGGTTTGAGGAGTGTTAGATGTTTTGGATGTGGAAAGCAAGGACATTTGAAAAGGGACTGTAGACAGGTCATTCCCAGAAACAATGTTTCTTCAAGGAACAATGGCAACAGAATGCCCCTTCCTTCTGGAGTATGCAGAAGGTGTGGTAAGGGAAAACACTGGACCAACGAATGTAGATCAACAAAGGACAGACAGGGTAATCCTTTGCCTCAGTCTTCGGGAAACTCCCAGAGGGGCCTCAGGCAGGCCCCCAGTGCAAATCCAGTTCAAACCTTTCCGGCAGCCATAGAGGAAATGCCTGCTCTGGAGAGCGATTAAATAACCAAATGCCTATTGGAATAAATCATGCTGGTCAGGATGATGAAACAGAGAGAATAGAAAATTCAGGAGAAAACATAAAGAAAATTTTTTGGCAAACTTCTATTAATGAACAAAGACCAAAATTAACAATAAAAATAAATGGTGTTTTGTTGTCTGGTCTGGTAGACACAGGTGTGGACGTTACCATAATTGCACCAGAATTTTGGCATCCAACTTGGCCTCTTCAGGAGGTAAACGTTCAACTATTAGGAATTGGGACATTATCTCAGGTGAAACAGAGTGCAAGATGGCTCGAATGTATAGGTCCAGAAGGACAGAGAGGAAAATTAAAACCATATGTGGCTAACATAACTATGAACCTGTGGGGTCGAGACTTGTTGCAACAATGGAATACTCAGATTAACATCCCTCCAATCTCAGAAACAAATCATAAACTAGCACATGTTACTGAGAGAAATATTAGAAGATATTGTTCTAATGAGTGGTCACCAGCCATCCATATTATACAAGAACAGGGCACAATAACTGATGATCTTCCAAAGACACCAACAGCTCTACCTTTAAAATGGTTAACAGACAAGCCTGTATGGGTCCAGCAATGGCCTTTAACAACAGAGAAACTCCAGGCTTTAGAAGAGCTGGTAGAAGAACAGTTAAATGCTCAGCATATTGAAGAATCAACCAGCCCTTGGAATTCTCCTGTATTTGTTATTAAAAAGAAATCTGGTAAATGGAGAATGGTAACAGACCTTAGGGCAATTAACAAAGTAATTCAGCCAATGGGTTCTCTACAATCTGGGATGCCTTTGCCTACTCTGTTACCAAAAGGATGGCCTCTCATAGTTATTGATTTAAAAGACTGTTTCTTTTCAATACCCTTACAAGAAAAAGACAAAGAAAGATTTGCTTTTACAGTGCCTACTTATAATAATTCTCAACCGGTTAAAAGATTTCAATGGAGGGTCCTCCCACAGGGAATGTTGAATAGCCCAACTCTGTGCCAATATTTTGTACAACAGCCATTGGAAGTGATACGTAAAAAATTTCCTAAATCTATAATTTATCATTATATGGACGATATTTTACTAGCTGACTCAAATGCAGATACTTTAGAAATAATGTTTGAAGAAGTAAAGAAAATTTTGCCTTGCTGGGGATTACAAATTGCTCCTGAAAAGATACAAAGAGGAGATTCTATTAATTATTTAGGATATAAAATAGAGCTACAAAAAATTAGACCCCAAAAGGTGCAAATTCGGAGAGATAGTCTACAGACTCTTAATGACTTTTAAAGATTATTTGGAGATATTTCTCATCTACGAACTATTGTTGGGGTAAAAAATGATGAACTGACTAATTTGTTCAAAACCTTAGAAGGTGACAAGGACTTAAATAGTCCAAGAGAATTATCACCTGAAGCTGAGAAAGAATTAGCCTTGGTAGAAAAGAAAGTGCATGAAGGACACGTGAATCGTATTGATCCAAAGCTGGATTGCATTTTGGTTATCTTACCTTCTAGGCGTTCTCCTACTGGAATATTAATGCAGAGGGAAGATATTATATTGAAATGGATATTTTTACCAAATAAACCAAATAAAAAATTAAAAACTTATGTGGAAAAAATCTCTGACTTGATTTACAAAGGAAAATTGAGACTTCGTCAATTAGCAGGCATAGACCCAGCAGAAATTGTCGTACCATTAACTAGGAGGACATTGAAAAATTATGGGCAGAAAGTGAACCTTGGCAAAGAGCTTGCAGTAATTTTTTGGGAGAAATTAACAGCAAATATCCCAAAAGCAATAGAATTGATCTTATAAAGAGAGCTGAATGGATCTTGCCTCGAATTGTACGGCAAAAACCCATATCTGGAGTTCGTACATTTTATACAGATGCCAACAAAGAAGGAAAGGCAGGTTACAAATCAGAAAATTTAAGTAAAGTGGTTCAAAGTCCGTATAATTCAGTTCAAAAATCAGAATTGTATGCTATTCTGTTGGTATTAATGGATTTTTCAGAACCTCTCAACATAGTAACTGACTCTCAGTATGCTGAAAGAGTGGTGTTACATATTGAGACTGCAGAATTTATCCCTGATGCTTCAGAATTAACTTCACTATTTATTCAATTACAAGATACAATCAGGAAAAGGAATCATCCTTTATATATAACTCACATTCGATCCCATACTGGTCTGCCAGGCCCTCTAGCACAAGGCAATGATGAAATTGATAAATTATTGATAGGAAATGTGCTGGAGGCCTCAGAATTTCATAAAAAACATCACGTTAATAGTAAAGGTTTAAAAAAGGATTTTTCCATAACCTGGCAACAAGCCAAAGAAATAGTAAAGAAATGTCCTACTTGTTCCTTCTACAATCAAACGCCATTACCAGCAGGATGTAACCCAAGGGGTACTCAGAGAAATGAAATCTGGCAGATGGATGTGTTTCACTTTGCAGAATTTGGAAAATTGAAATATATACACCACACTATCGATACTTATTCAGGATTTCAATGGGCAACTGCTTTGAGTTCTGAAAAAGCTGATTCTGTAATCACTCATTTGCTAGAAGTTATGGCCATCATGGGTATACCTGCACAAATCAAAACTGACAATGCTCCATCATATGTCTCTGTTAAAATGAAACAGTTTTTTGCTTATTACAATATAAAGCATATTACAGGCATACCACATAATCCTACAGGTCAAGCAGTTATAGAAAGATCAAACAGAACTCTAAAGGATATGCTAAATAAACAGAAATGGGTAACAAAAACCCCCAGAAATAGACTGCATAATGCTCTTCTAACTTTGAATTTTCTGAATGCCAATGAGAAAGGAACAACAGCTGCAGAGAGACATTGGATAATAGAAAAAACTACAGAATTAAATCAGCCTATATACTTTAAGGATGTGCTGACCTCAGAATGGAAACCAGGGTATGTATTACATTGGGGACGTGGTTTTGCTTTTGTTTCTACAGGAGAAGATAAGCTGTGGGTACCATCAAAATTGATAAAGGTTCGATTTGAACAAGAGAGACCTCTTAATTGAGGAGGTGATAGTTCATCAACCAGCATGAACATCCAATTTAAACTAACTTGTATCAATAACACATGCCTTTTCATTTAATCAGATAATAACTTGTCAAAAGGAAACATCCCCAAAATTAGTCTTGGGGAAAGGTTTTTGTTTTTGTCTTTTAGGAGAATGAAGGTTAAGGAATCTGAAGAACACTGGACAAATGAGACAACTGAAGAAAAGGGACAAATCATCTATCCCAAGAAACAGAGTGAAACGGTGTATGGGTATATATTATCTAAAAAAATTTTATGTCTTCCTAAATGTTTGTTTCTGCTTTTCTCTAAAGATTTAACACTATTGGTTTTCTAATAGTCCCAGTTCAATTAAAATTTAAAGCTGACTTTGGAGTTGGAGAATGGCTCTCTCCTTCTTTAAAATCAAGCATGTTGTTAAAAGGTAAATGCAAACTCCCTGTATCATGCCAGAATAAGAGCCATCTTCTGCTATGGTACAGGACAAAAGCAAAATTAATTAAGGGACGATTCTATTACTAATCTCAACTCTTTGATTCTATTCTGATTCTTTAAACTTTTCTCAAATTATAAATTTTATATCAAAATTTACAAGATTAATATATATATACATTTTAAACTTTGTTAAGATATGAATGGTCACATTGAGTACTAACTAATTCTAGAAAAAAGGCTAGCTGCATATATATGTTTTTGTGTTCGAGTCTCTTATCAGTTTTCTGCAGGAAATCATGGCCAGGCCTAACATCAACTGAAGTCTCCAGAAAGAAGATGGGGCCCCACAACAACAACAATTCCACGTGGACAATAATAATATCATTAAGCTGACAAACATCATCCATAGATCAGCTTTGAACTATAAGATGCTCAGAGCAATTTTGAGATGACTAGCTGAGATGATCCAGTCTCAAAGACTACTTGAATAAGGACTTGAGATAAACCCTGAACTTTGGCATTATACACAGACTGGATAATGAAGGATATAGTTACCTCTCTTAGAATTTGACAATTAACCTAAAATTTTTCTTTCAGGATAAAGAAAACTTCGCCCATACCCAGCAGGAAGCAATTTTAAGAATACGACGCCCACATTCCCAAAGAGGTGGTGTGGGGCGGGTGGTGTTTTGGTCTTTTTAATGGGTTTTGGGTCTGGGATAATTTTCAGTATTTAGGGGGGTTGGTTACAAGTTATTGTCAAGGGTTAGGAAAAAGGCTAAGCAAAGGAGATTAGATTTAAGGTTCTTGTTTAAAAAAAAAAGAGAGAAAGAAAGAAAAGAAAAAGACAATTACTAATTTTAAATACTTTACATTGGATTGGATTGTTTTATATTGTACACAAATTTGAAACTGATATTGTTAGAAAATGCTATATGTATATTTCTAATTGTATTTATTCCATCCATTTAACAATGTAATGCAAATTTCTGATCCTTGAATGTTATTATTATCAACTATTAGGATATAAAGAAATGAAAGCTAGTAGTTAGACATTATCATAGAACTTGTAGTCATATTAGATATGTTTTAAAAATTGAGCAGAGATGTTTTAGACAGGTCATCTTCAAACCCTTCAGAGATCTACAGAATATGGCATTTAAAATGTTTTAATAACTTAGAAAATTTTTCTTTTTTGAGACATGTCGGCTCCTGGCAGTACCAATCTACTTTAGAGAAAATATGGGCATTGAAGAAACTGCATATGGAGTCAACTTTCATTCTGGCAAAAGTTAAGCCACTGGACAACAAAATATCCTCGAATCAACAGGACAAAATGGACAGACAGATCACGAAACAAGGGACTACTGATTCTTGCCAAAACAAGTGTGGTTATGGCTTTATCAAAAGGCATCTTCTGAGGCCAGGACAATATGGCCCCATCCCTGAAGTGGCCTTCGCATCCGGAAAAGGTACAGTGCCCTTTTCTTCGAAGGCAGCTTAACAGGCAGAGGGCCGATGGATTCTGTTGTACAATGGAACAGCAGCTGAAAGCTCATGCCTCTCAAAAGTAGACTGGCATTTAATAGAGGGATGTAGAGAAGAAGGGGATGCTGAGATGAAGCCATATATACACAGCCAAGAAGAATGGACAGCTGAATTAAAAAACTGTCAACAATTTCCAGAATTTAAAATCCTGAATCATGACAGGACACTAGTGGAATTCAGGTGTTTCTGGTACGTGGACTGCTCTCACCCAATGTGAGGTTGAACTGTTGACCTTGTGTACATCCTACTTCACAAATGAGTCTGTCAGATACACTAAGCCTATAGGCTGAAGATGATGCCCCAACACTTCGGAGAAACCTCAGGTGACTGCCCAGGCAGCTGGCTGTTTCTGTCAACTCACAAAATTTTTTGGAAGTTGCTTGCATGCACTTCCTGTTTTTATTTTTGTTAGCTAATTATTCCCTTCTTGGGTCTCTGAGGGAGTTGAAGATTAGTTAGTTATGGTTGAAGATTAGTTAGTTATAGTTGAAAATTAATTAGGATAGAAAGTACATTAGATACATCTTGGAATTATCAAAATAGGATAGATAATGGAATTATTTTCTCTGATTCGTCAAATACCTGTTTAGGTATTTATTACTTGTATATATTGTATATAGTTATTGTACTTTTGTATATAGTTTTTCTTTTGTTAGTCATAACCTTTTGCTTTTTTTCTTTTTATTAAAATAGAAAAGGGGAAATGTGGTGGTAATCTAATTGTATTAAAATATTATTTTGATTTGTACTGAAATATTAATTTGATTGTATGTTAATAAATAAAGTTGTCTGGGGATCAGAGCTATTAGAGCCATAGCAAGAGTGTGGCGGTGGTGGCACACGCCTTTAATCCCATAAGATCTCTGTGTGTTCAGGGATACAGTCAGCATTGGAGACATATGCCTTTAAGACCTAGGGGGCTGTACATTCAGACAGTGACGAGGCAGTCATGTGTTTGGGTTTACAACCAATGAGAAGGCAGAACAACATACTATAAAAAAACGAGCCGACAGGAAGTAGGTCTCTTTTCGCGAAGCTGGGACAGCAGGAGGAAGGGTGAGATTTTAGCTCTGAGCTCTGACTTCTCGGCTTTCTCTTTTACATTGTTTCTATGTTTCTTATTTAATAAGATGGTTGGTTACATCTATACACATCCATGTGAGATTACAGTTCTTGAGCTTTCTAGCACACTCATTCACCAGAGTGAGTTTCATTTATTAATTGCCCAACTAGTATTTTCTAGAACCAGTGCTGCCACTGTGGATTAGCAGCAAGACAGCCATAAGTTCTGCTTTCTCAGAGCATGTGTTATATTGGGAGAAAGAAAATAGGAAGAGAGACATGAAATTAAAGTATTTAATTAGTTTTTGGTATGATTTTTATTAGATTTATTTTTATGTGTATGGGTATACATGTATATATCTGCTTGCATGTATATATGAGTACCACATAGATGCCTGGTGTGCATCAAAGCCAGAAGAGGATGTGAGATCCCCTGGAAATGGAGTTACAGAGGTACCGATGCTTGTGAGCTACCCTGTGGGTGCTGGGAACCAAAGTTGGGTCCTCTGAAAAAGCATCAAGTACTCTCAACCACCTAGATCTTGGGGTGAGTACTTTGAAGGAGAATATCAGCCAAGGAGAATTTACTGAAGGGGCTTTTGACTTAGCTTGCTAAGCAAGAAGAATTTACCTGAAATGTCACCTGTGTGACATTGGCTTTACACATTGTTGTGATAAAACACATAACAAAAGTGACTTAATGAAGAAGGATTTGTTTTGACTCCCAGTTTAAGGGTACAGTCTATTATAATAGGAAACCTGTGGTGGCAGAAGACTGATCAGCCTAGTCACATTACCTCCAGTCAGGGAATCAGCAAATGACGAATGCTAGCTCTTGGCTTACTTTCTCATTTTCATTTAGTCTAGAACTTCAGCACAGGAGATGGTGTTGCTTATATTCATGGTGGTTCTTCCCTCCATAGTTAATATTTACCGGAAGGGACCTAACAGACAAGTCCAATATCTTGCTTACTGGTAACTCAAGATCATGCCAAAATGGCACTTTGAGAGAAAGATGTTTTTCTAAAATGACAAACATCAAAATGTGCAAGACCAAAAGATTTGGCACAAGTCTGTAAGAGTGCCAAATCAAAGACACACAGGTCTAAATTTTGGGATTTATTCAAAGTTTACAGAATAAGATTCTAGCTTTTCTATTTATATGCACTGAGTGTCTGCTCCCGAGTTTCCTGTGACAATGGGATTGAAACTGTGATGCTTAAACTACAATGAAAGCAGAAAAGCAGCACTGATATTTAGTACAAAGTATTGACCACAGTCAGAACTCAGTGAGTACTCTCAGTGAATACGGAAACGATTGTAATTATGAGCAAATAATACACACAGTACAGTCACTCGACTATGTGCTTTTTCTTATTCAAATACATACTGGCTTATTCTGTCAGCTTGTTGGGATAGGAAGGGACCTTAGGAATTAGAAGGGAATGTAGCTTAAAACTTTCAAAATCTACCACTTTAGGCAGCCATCTTCAAATTACTTACCACTGCTTACTTCAAAGTGAACAGGAAGACCAGTTTGGGGCCCTACCTTGGTCATAAAGCTAAAGAATACATTGATGACAATGAATACATTTAGCTGATCCTTTCTGGTCCAAAGGTGACAAAAGAGGCAGGGTGAACATGAGGTCATGTATCTGGTTAGCTGTCTTCTGTCTTAAACCCTCTTCCTTAGTTTAGGGCCACACAGAACAGCCTTTAATTGACTGTGAACTTAAAACCAACAGCAAAGTAGTCAGTTGTTTCTTTTTCAGTTGACACAAGGAGGTTGTGGTAGTTTGAATGTAGTTGGCCTCCATAATCTCAGGGAATGGCAGTTAGAGGAGGCATGGCTTTGTTGGAGTGATTATGGCCCTGTTGGAGGAAGTGTGTCACTGTGGGGTGGGCTTTGAGGTTTCTTATGCTCAGGACACCACCCAGTGTCTCAGTTGACTTCCTGTTGCCTGCAAGATGTAGGCACTCAGTTCCTGAACCATGTTTGCCTACATGCTGCCATGCTCCCCACCATGAGGATAATGGACTGAATCTCTGAACTGTAAGCATGCCACCCCAATTAAATGTTTCTTTTATAAGCGCTGCCATGGTCATAGTGTCTCTTCACTGCAATATAAAAACATAGCTGAAAAAAAAAATGCCGGGCGGTGGTGGCACACGCCTTTAATCACAGCACTTGGGAGGCAGAGGCAGGTGGATCTCTGTGAGTTCGAGGCCAGCCTGGGCTACCAAGTGAGTTCCAGGAAACGCGCAAAGCTACATAGAGAAACCCTGTCTCGAAAAACCAAAAAAAAAAAAAAAAAAAAAAAAAACTTAGCTGAGACAGAAGTTGGTACCAGGGACTGGAGTATTGATGTAATAAGCCTGACCATATACTTGTTTGGAGGAATTTGGACTTTGATACTTTGGGTTTAGAAAGGAGTAGAATGCTTTAAGCACTGCTTAACGGGCCATATTAGTAGGAGCATGGAAGACAGAGGTGCTAAGAGTTATTTGATGAACAGTGGAGATCAAGAGATTTCAGAGGAGAAGAATATTAGTATGTGGCGTAGAGACTGGTCTTGTTATATTTTGGTGAAGAAAGTGACTGCTTTTTGCCCTTGTCTGAGGAGTCTGCCTGAGGCTAAAGTGAAGGGATTTGGATTAATTCTTTTGGCAGAAGATATCTTAAAACAGCCTAGTATAGACACTGTAGGGGTTATTAGTGGTAACTCTAATGATGGTTTATAATGAAATGGAGCAAGCTGAGCAAAAAGAAAATATTTGCATAGTAAAAGAGCAGAAGGAAGTGGAATGAAGCTAAGTACTGTGCTCAAGGAGATAAACAGATTAAGAAATGGAATAAAAGGAGTGGTGACCTCAGGGCAAGATCCTACCCAGTTATGAGGAAAGTACCTAAAGCAAAGCTTAGAGCCTAGTGTGGTGGAGGCATGCCTTTTATCCCAGCCCTGGGAAGGCAGAGGCTGACAGATCTCTGAGTTTAAGGCCAGCCTGGTCTACAGAGCAAGTTTCAGGTCAGCCACGCTTAGGCAGTGAAGGACAGAAAGCTGGTAAAGATGTAATTGAACAAAGAGGCCATGTTTCAGCTGCAGCTTTGACCACATGGTTCTGGCTTTAGAGTTGAGGATAAAAGAAATATGTTATGGAATATTCCCTGGTGACTAAGGAAAGCTGCTGAGCTCAGGCACGTTGTCAGGGTGTCTCTAATGGAGAGCTAATAGAGAGGCCATTGCAGGAAGCTGTGGTGTTGAAGCCTGGATTGCCTTGCAGAACCCAAGATGTGAGAGATGCCAGAGTTGTGGGATACCTGCAGAGAAGAGCTGCTAAAAGATGGTGGAACCAGCCCAAAAGAAAGAAGCATGTTACAGTCAACAAAGCAGAAAGGAGCTGGAGATGAAGAGCATGTTGACATCAGAGATAGAGATGCAACTTTTGGAGTCTGTCCAGCTGCCTTTCAGTCTTGCTTTAGTCCAGGATTTCCTTGCTATGCTCCCTTCCCTGCATTTTTGATTATATCCTGTGCCATTGTAAGTTGGAAATACATGATTTTTTTTTATTTTGACTTTTAAGGTGATTACAGTTAAGAGATTGCATGCATCTTTGAAGAGACTTTGAAATTTGGACTTTAAAACACTGTTGAGACTGAGATAGACTATGAAGACCTTTGAAGCTAGATTAAATGCATTTCACATTAAGATATTGTTACAAGCTTATGGGTGCCAGGGACTGGAATGTGGTAGTTTGAATGTCTCTCATATTATCATAGGGAGTGGCACTATTAGGAGGTATGGCTTTGTTGGAGTGATTATGGTCTTGTTGGAGGAAGTGTGTCACTGTTAGGGTGAGCTTTGAGGTTTCTTATGCTCAGGAAACCACCCAGTGTCTCAGTCAACTTCCTGTTGCCTGCAAGATATAGAATTCTCAGCTACTTCCCCAGCACCATGTCTGCCTGCATGCCACCATACTCCCCACCACAATAATAATGGATTGAACCTCTGAACTGTAAGCTATTAATTGTTTGCTGTAAACCAATTAAATGTTTCCTTTGTAAGAGTTGCTATGATCATGGTGTCTCTTCCTAGTAATATAAAACTGTAAGACAGAAGTCAACCCATCTAAAGCCCCAGTAATCCTAAGTAGGACATAGTTTTTGCATGCACCTCTATCAAAATCTCAACATCCAGGTACCCGATCTTCATTCTTTTCCTGTTCTATACACTTTGCTCCTTTATATTGTGTGTTCTAACCTTTCCCAAAACTCTGATTTAATTAAAAAATAAATAACAAACAAACAAGGAAAAAAGTCATTTTATGTTTTCTAATCGGCTCTTAGTCTGGTCTGGAATTGTGTTCTAGGAGAGGCGTCTCTAACCTTAAGTTGCATTACCTAAGGAACAGAGTGCTTCTCCAGAAATAAATCACAAACACTAATGGATCACCAAGTTCCAACCGTCACCTGCTTTTGTAAAGGTCATAATTCCTATAAAAACATTTTGGCTTATGTTTTGAAGTGCACAGCCTTAGTATTTCCTTTACATTTGATGTTGGTTGTTATTAATCATGGTTTCAAGTAGCCAAAGCTTTCTCAGCTGGATGGAGAAATCAGATTTTATGTATTGATTAATCTAGGTGAATTCTGTGAGGCTCATGTTTAGATGACGTAGCTGAGGATGGCAGCCAAATAGCCTCTGATTCCAGGGGACCATGTTCTCTTTCACACAGCTTCACTTCTATTATAGCAATCTAGACTACTGGGTACCTCTGTTTCATTCTATGGTCTATGAATAGGCAGAGGGGGGAAATTTTTCCATGTACGATACTTCCTACAGATTGATTTTGCTTTATATAAACCCAAATTCACACTGAAATTTAATGTGCATTGTGAGTCACCAATGGAGTAGAAACAATTCAAATACAGCTTTTAGATGTGGGACTTCTTGGGTATGATGAGGTTTAGGTATAATCATTAGATTGAACACCACATGTCTGATTACTGAGGACTTTTCAAGAGAAAGAGAGGGAGACAGGAACACACACACACACACACACACACACACACACACACACACACACATACACACTATGAGAAAGGAGAGAGAGGGGTGGGGGAGTTTCTATTGTGAGATGTCCTCCAATACTTAGGACTCTGCCAGTCAAAAGGCCATCATGAGCTGAAGTCCCTGGGCCAAGATTTTCAAAACTATGAGCTAAAATAAATCTCTGTTCTTTAAAACATATTCCAGTATGTGGTATTAGTTAATCAGAAGAAAAAGTGGGTGCATACAAAAGATGGTTCTAAGGTATGAGGTCACTGCTAATACAAACACTTGCTAAAATGTGGATTTGACTTGGGAAATGAGGCTGCAGTTGGGGACTGCAGTTGAATGTTGGGGATGTCTCTCATAATAAGTGGGAGTAAAAGGAAAATAAGTGGAAGAATTTGAAAAAATCTTTAGCCTTTCCAAGGAGAAAGCAAATGATCACTAAATAAGGGAGGTGCTTCTTGCTAAAGAGATCAGCACAGCTGTAATTGTGAATTTCATCTCAATGTAAAAGAAGTTTTGATGGCATCATCTAATCAAGCTTGAAGACCACCTCTCCCATCATAGGCTCTCGGCCTTTTGGGAAAGAGTTATTTCAGGCAAGAGGCTCAGTACAACCTCTATGAATTCATTACCCATGGCTCCCAAATGTTCTATGTCCTCTACAGCCAAGAATCAAGCAGGGATAGATGCTGCTTGCTCTGCTAACAGATCTGGATGTCCCTATGATACTTTTGCAGACAGGTACAATGCAATGTCATGACACTATGGTGATACCTTCCCTGATATTGCAAGAAAGGCTGAGAAGTTGTGCAAAAATAAACAAAAGGTTAAAAGTCCCTACAGAGATTTCCCACTATGTGCTTCCTGGAGCTGGGAAGTGAAGACAGAGCTGATGTATTTCCATTCTCATTATATATATTTCATATATATATGTATGTATATGATATATATATATATATATATCATGAGATATATTTCACAATAATATGATTTAGTGATTAATAAAAATCAGCCTAGTGATTTTAGGTCCACATTTTATATAGCATTCAGAGCTTGGACTGTATCAATGGAACAGAAGAGATTACAAATTATTTGTTTACCTAGTGTGATGGATGGTCTTGGCCTAGGCTGTTAAATTCTGTGGACTGAAAGACATGCATAACCAGTTACATGAGCCTATGAGTCTGCAGGGCATTTTCAAAGAGGGCATTTATAGGACAGTGATGAGAGGACAGAGCATCCTTAAGGTGGGTGGCACCTTCCAAAGGGCTACTCGGATGAAAATAAAGTCTAAAGAAAAAATGCTGTGGGCATTCAAGTGTTTATGTTTTCTTCTGTGTTAGCATACCTGTAGCTATAGGCCTCAGCTGGCATCAGACTTCAGCTCAGCCTTTCTACCTGCACTCACCATGGGCATTTCTCAAGAGTTCCCAGGCTTCCAGAGTCTGACTGGGCTGTCTGAGCTACCTAAATTGGGCAGCTACCTGTTCTTCTACCTCTTCAGCATGACTATTGCTCAGTTATACAGAAGCTATTATGTATACAGAGTATACAGCTCAGTATACAGAAGCTGCCTAATCCATCTAGTGGTATAAAAGGTCTGATATCCAAAACCCTCTATTAGAATTTTTATTATTAGGATCATATATTAATGGATTAAGTCAAATAGTGAAGCAGAGAAACATTTTGAGTTTTGCTTGTAGGATGAATAATTTAACACCTGGATTATGTGTCTATAATTATTTCTATTGGCCAGCAAAATCTGTGGTTATAATTTTATACTACAGAAGATTATTTCTCTACAACTCCATTTTTTCCCATACTCTTTTCTCACTTTGGAAATCATGATCCATAACTCATGAATAGACCTAAATGTTGAGAGTTTGAAACTTAGGATTCAGAGTTGGATAAAATAAATGGAGTTTGGGGATAGAAGTCTATGAATCGAAGAGCAGTCATTCTGTGAGTGAGGAAAATCTATTGCTAAAATTCGTTGTGGCCAGTTCTGATCTGATGTCTGGATCTAACTTCCACTACCCAAACAAAGAAACAAGCAAATAAGTAGTATTAAGGGAATACAAGCAACAAAGTTCAGAGGCTTTGTGGCCAGCTTTGTCAGCAAATGTAATTTGAAGGGACTAAAGGAGATTTAAACATGAGAACAACATCTGCTTTGAAAACTGTACTAAAAAGTAAAAGGAAATAAATACAAATAAGTCGGTTTTCCATACTGAATGTACCCTTTGTGTAGACAACAAGAAACATCCATGAAACTCCCAGTGGCAGTTGATTTTTAGATAACCAAAGGGAAACACAGATGAGTGGGTAATTTGATTCAGACATCCTACTTAAGGTTGAATATTTTTGCCTGTTGGTTTTCATCTCTTGCTGATGAATTTATGTAGCTGCCATTCTTTACTGACATAAGAACCAAGATTCTTTATCCTTCCAACATGTACGGAGACACAGTAGCTCTCCAGAATGCTCCTGGTCTTTTGTGCCAGATTAGGAGTGCTGAGCCATCCAGTCTCATGGATTGAGTAGCTGCTAAATTCTCAACTTGTCCAATGCGAATAAACCATTGTTACACTATCAAAATTTTATTGTGTAAGTCAATCCAGTAAGTTCTCCTTCACTATGTAGTTGTTCTCTTGGTTCTGTTCTTTAGAGGATCCTGACTAATCCAAAGACTCCACGTGGTGTTTCTGGTTGTAATAACTAAGGAAATATCTTAAGATAAGTAATTGAATTCTTAGTTGAGATTGTAAACAGAATGTAGAAAATTGTGCAAAGCAGAACCTAGGACATAGAAGAATATCTTGGAAGGAAGCCATGGATTTCAAAGCCTAAGTAAATGATACAGGAACATAAAAATGATCATGCACCTTGAGTTTAGAGAGAGTCTGAATGTATTAGACAGAATTTATGAGACTAGAGTTATTGCATTTCATAGAAACTGAGATACCATTAATTATCTGCACCACTATTTTATATAAGGATAAAGGGGGAGAGATGATGAATATTTTGAATCATTAATTATATGACTCATCCAATTTAAATCTGAAAATTATATATACATATAGTAAAATATCAAACTAATAACAAAATGCACACTATATTTCATCATAAAAATATTTTTATTTTACATTTTTTTGTTATCTCCAAATAAACAACTCACTTGAGAGTTATAAGATGTCAAGTTACACAAAATTTAATAGCTGTCCAGGTAGTTATTCAAATAACTTTTGCCAAAAATTCAGCAGGAGGTGGATATAATACAACTATATCAAACAGCAGGCAGGACACAATGTTAACACAACTGTGTGCTTGGTTAGTGATGGGGGAGTGAAGGCTATTAGTTCAACTCATTTGTGTGGAGTTTATAACATAGTATAAGAAGCCTTGCTGCTGAACCTCAAGAGTTGCATTTATTGGGCAATGCTTCTTCAATCCATGGCTAGAAAACTGACAGAAAATCATGCACATTTTTCTTTCCTAATTATTCCATTTTCACCCGTCAGCCGAGAAAGTAACAAATCTTGAGGGATTAAATTTTATAGTGTAAGTTGAAATTTACTATTAAAAACGACTATGATTCTGACATGTTTTTTCCCCATAATTAGTGAACTCAAGGGCTTAACTTCTACATAATGACTCTAAGAGTCTTACCACATGTCCATTCTTCTGACATTCTTTGGGGAAAGTAATCTGATTAGTTTCCTATCAAAATAAGACGGCACAACTGGGGAAATAATGGCCACATAGGTTGTAACGCAGTCTCAGAGAGCTGAATACCTTTACACTAGGTGTTATTTTGTTTTGTTTTGTCATTAATTCACAAATTTGTAATAGAGCAATCAAGTAGATCAGGTTTTACTTCTTTCTAGGGAAAATGGCACACATGCTTTTTTTCCAAATAGATAAACATTTCTTTTAAAAGGTGCAGCTGTTGGAATATTGACAGTTGAATAATTACAAATGTGTTCATTCATTAATTAGTTACTGTCCAGTACATGCATACAGCTATGTCAATAAATATGAATATTGAAACTGAGAAACTGTGATAAGCTGTGTTTACTGCCACACGGAATTTCATTTATGACATCAGGATTGGGAATCTTCCTCTTGATGTGCTGGTTTGTGACACTGAATCAGTTCTAAAAAGGCATTAGAAATCTATCAGGTACCTGATCTACAGAATGCCAACTCAGCCGTGTGTGTGTGTGTGTGTGTGTGTGTGTGTGTGTTCATGTGCATGTGTGCACTTGTGTGTATCTGTGTGTCTCTTTGCACTGAAACTTTCGAAAAGAACTTAATGTCCTCTATACCTCTCTAATTCTAGCTTAAAATTATAAAATATCCCTAATCGAAATAGCTAAATTTGTTACACACTAAAATTTTCTTAAAGACTAAAATTAATACAAATATATTGCAAGAATTTGGAATTGGGTGTGTGCAGCTGTTTTAGTTAGAGTGTACAAGAAATGACAAATAACATATATGCATTGTGCGTTAGTTTGAATGTAATAATCTCATAGCGAGTGGTACTACTAAGATGTGTGGCCTTGTTGAAGTAGGTGTAGACTTGTTGGAGGAAGTGTGTCACTGTGGGGGCGGGCTTTGAGGTCCCCTTTGCTCAAGCTTCACTCAGTGTGGCACTCAGAAGATCAAAGATGTAGAAGTCTTAGCTCCTTTTCCAGCATCATGTCTGTCTGCATGCTGCCATGTCCCACCATGATGATAATGGACTAAACCTCTGAAACTGTAAGCCACCCAATTAAATACTTTCCTTTATAAGAGTTGCTGTGGGCAAGGTGTCTCTTCACAGTAACAGAAACCCAAACTAAGACAGAAGTTGGTAGCAGGTACTGGTACATTGTTGTGATAGTCCTGATCATGGTTTTGTTTGGAGGAATTTGGACTTTGTGATTTTGGCTTAGAAAAGTAGTGGAATGCTTTTGATGGGCCATATTAGTAGAAGCATGGAAGATTTGAACTGTGGGGACCTGGCTTAAGAAGTTTCAGGAGAGAATGATTTTAGTATGTTGCCTAGAGATCATTCTTGTGACATTTTGGTGAAGAATGTGGCTGGTTTTTGCTGTTGTACAAAAAAAGTCTGCCTGAGATTAAAGTTAAAATATTTGGATTAATTCTGTTGGCAGAGAAAATCCCAAAGCAATCTAGTATAGACTTTTTCATGTGGTTACCAGTGTTCATGCTTATAAAGATTTATAATGAAAAGGGGCAAGTTAAGAAAGGTAAATTACAAAATGTAAATTTTGAGGATAAAGAGAGCACCAGGAAGTGGAATGGAACTAAGTCCTGTGTTCAAGGAGATAAACAGATTAATAAATGGAATAAAGGGAGTGGTGACCTCAGGGCAAGATCCCATCCAGCTAAATTTCAAACTTGTGAAAAGGAATTAAAGAAAAGCTTAAGAGTTAGGTATGGTAGTGCACCCCTATAATCTCAGCACTCAGGAGGCAGAGACTGGAGGATCTCTGAGTTTGAGGTCAGCCTGGCCTACAGATCCAGTTTAAGAACCGGCAAGCTTAGACAGTGAAGGAAACTATGAAAAACAGAAAGCTGGTGAAGATGTAATTGAACAAAGGGGTCATATTCCAGCTCCAGCAAGCAGCAAAACTTGGCAGCTTTGGCCACATGGTTCTATCTTTAGAGCCAAGGTGAAAGAAAGGCTTATGGGATCTTCCCCTGCAACTAAGGAAAGCTGCTGAGGCCAGACATATGTCAGGGGTATCCCTGAATGAAGGCCCAGAGAGACCATCGTGTGAAGCTGTGAAAGTGAAGCCTGGATTACCTTGGAGAATCCAAACTGTTAGAGGTGCCAGAGTCATGGGATACCTGCTGAAGATAGCTGCTAACAGGGAGTAGAACCAGCCCAAGAGAAAGAAATGTGTTGCAGTCTACAAAGCTGAAAAGAATTGTAGATCTGAAGAGTGTTTTGACCTCAGATGTGGAGATGCAGTTTGGAGTTTGCCCAGCTGGTTTTTGGTCTTGCTTTATTTCAGTATTTCCTTGCTTTGCTCCCTTCCCTGTATTTTGGAACAATAATGTATATCCTGTGCCATTGAATGTTGAAGGAATGTGATCTGTTTTTTTTTTTAATTTTGATTTTACAGGGAATTACAGTTAAGAGATTTTGAACTTTGGACTGTAAAACATTGTTGAGATTGTGATAGACTATGGGGATTTTGAGGTTGAACTAAATGCATTTTGCATTATGATATTTTTTACAAGCTTATGGGGACCAGGGAGTGGAATGCAATAGTTTGAATATAATTGACCTCCATGATTTCATAGGTAGTGGCACTACTGAGAGACATGGTCTTGTTGGAGTAGGTGTGTACTTGTTGGAGGAAGTGTGTCACTGTGGGGGTGAGCTTTGAGGTCTCCTTTGCTCTAGCTTCACTCAGTGTGGCACTCAGATTACTTCCTGTTGCCTGTGAGCCAAAGACTTAGAATTATTAGCTTCTTCTCCAGTACCACATCTGCCTGAATGCTGCCATGTCCCACCAGGATGATAATGGACTAAACCTCTGTACTGTAAGCCACCCATTTAAATATTTTCCTTTATAATAGTTGTCATGGTCATGGTGCTTCTTCACAGCAATGGAAATCCTAACTAAGACACATTATCTTATATAAAATTTTATTATTTAAAAATATAAAAGACATATCATGCCTCTTTTTAATCCATGTATAATTGCATTCTTTCTTAGTCAATATTGTCACCTTTCTGGGTTTTATTTAAGTTTATTTATTTATTTATTTATTTATTTATTTATTTATGTGATGTGGTGTGTGTGTGTGTGTGTGTGTGTGTGTGTGTACATGCACACACAAATGAGTTAAAGTTTTACTAAAGCCAGAGAAGATGCTAGATCCCCTTGAGCTGGAGTTATAGTCAGTTGCGAGCCATCTTCTATGAGTAATGTCAGCCAAACATAGGTCCTTTGAAAGAACATCACTTGTTCTTAACTGTTGAGCCATCTCTCCAATTTCATCCTTTCCATTTTTGAATAAGTCATTACATGTATTGACATCATTTCCATTTGCCTGGTGTGCCTAAATAAAAGTGTAGATGAGGCATGAAGCCGCCAAACACTTAAGAGTAGATCCTAATTTGAATGTGTTTAAGATGCATGTAGCAAAATCTAGACTCAAAATGTGCTAGCTGCTGAAAAAAAAATCTATTTCTGAACATGAGGAAATGTACTGAAATGGAGCAGTTCCCTGCCTGATAAGTGTCAGGGACTTTGTGGAGGATGCAGGCTCTTTCTATTGTTCTCTGCCATGTCTGATTACCTTCCCTTCAGGAAGATGCACCTGCAATTTCAGCTAGAATTTTAGGAGTCACAGGAAGACTTGACAAGTTCCACAAGGAAAGGGGTAGTATTTTTCTTCAGTGGGCAAAGAGAAGAAATCTGTTCCAGAATATTCTAGCATCTAAGTTTTTCTAGGACATGATTGTTCATATGCTATAGTCATAGCTTATACACTTATTTTCTTTGCAGTTTTGAAATAGGCAATGTTTCCTGCCTGAGGTTTTATGAACTCTGCTATCTTGTCCTCATGTTCTTTCCTCCAGCTTCCATAACCCACATTATCTTCTCTGAGTCTGTGAGATTTGTTCCTCCTGTAAGTAAACACTGGCAGGCAAGAGGGATTGCCCATGGCCGGGGGAAGATTTTGTACCTCTTAAGTGTGACTATGCGCCAGTGTTACTTATTCCATCTGTTTTCTGATGAATATGTTTGATCTTCTTACCTTCCACAAGTCAAGAACAAATATTTTGGCTCCTTAGATTGCAATAATTGAGGAATTTAACCTTTATCAGCTACACCATAGGGATGACTTTCTTGCTCTGCCTTATTAAGCAAAATGGTATTCCCCAAGTAACAGATTACTTGTGTGTATATGTTAAGTAGACACAACACTTACAAGAGGGAAAAAGGAAAGGAAGAGGTAGGGTTAAATAGTAAAAACTGGCAATTTCACCCTTAAAATGTGAAACTTATTCAACTAAGAAGTTCAATTAATAAGTATTAGACTCATTGATCTAGGTCACAATCCAAAAGTTTTTATCAATCTCACAGTGTCTTATATCCCTATTGCATATTATCTTATTCTGCATAATTCTACTCTAAATTTCTCTAACTTACTATTTTCTTTCTTGAACGCATGCCTCATCTCACTAAGGTACCATTATCTCCCTCAGACTTCCCTGACACTTGCTTCTGCCTCACTGCTGGTATTCACACTTCTCACCGGCCAGTTGCCTGTGCTGACACAGTGGGACTCATGGGTGTTAAGTCTTCCAGTGCGTTCTCAAAGGAAAGCGGTATGGCAAATTATAGTTGTGGACAAATGCATAAATGGAAGGAGCCAGCTGGTGGCACTGTGGAGTACAAGGCTTGGTGGCTACCTATCAGACAGAAGGAGGCTGTTTGTGTGGTACCCTGGTGGTTCCAATTTTAATATTTCATAGTAAAAAGGATGCCAAGTAAGTTAATCTCCATCTATGCAACGTATTATTTACTACAGAAGGTACATTTCAGGCATTTGATTTATCCCGGTTTATATGATTCTCAGAATATTGTTCCCCTCCAGTTTTAGTATGTCTATTTCTATTCTCCTTAAAAATTTTAAATTAAATATCAAATCAGGATAAGACTATCACCAATGTGACAGAGTTAAGAAGGAAGGGTAAGCCTCCATGACCATGTACTCTGATAACCCAAAATGTATGTTCTTTATTTATACTAAGGAAGTAATTTTACCTACCCTGAAATAACTTATTCATCAATAAACAAACAGAGTTAAAAAGATCATGTCAGGTTAAATATAAGGTATTCAAATAGATTTGGCTGGTCAGAGACCAAAGGGATATTCTGTTGCTGAAGGGCTTCTCTCCAGGTTCCACCAAGCCCCGCAGTCCCACAATCCATGTATAAAATAATCACTCAGACGCTTATATTAATTATAAACTGTATGGCCGTGGCAGGTTTCTTGCTAACTGTTCTTATATCTTAAATTAATCCATTTCTATAAATCTATACCTTGCCGCGTGGCTGGTGACTTACCGGCATCTTTACATGTTGCTTGTCCTGGCAGTGGCTGCAGTATGTCCCCCTCCTTCTTCCTGTTTCCCCAATTCTCTTCTCTCCTTGTCCCACCTATACTTCCTGTCTGGTCACTGGCCATCAGTGTTTTATTTATATAGAGCAATATCCACAGCAATATTCATTATCTGTTTGTGTTCACTTAGAAATAGAGTATGATCTAGAAACCAGTGTGCTACCAAATCACACCCCCTCAAGCTGCTGTACGGCATCACCCTTCCTGGTAGGTTTTGTCAACTTCCGATACTAAGGCCAGTGATAGCCCTCACATTCAACTTCATTGTTCTGTTCCATCTCTCAAAACTTACAGAGCTTCAGTCATTTTGTGCCAGTATTCACACTGGTGGTTCTCTTCCATAATGCCTCGGGAAAGGCGGCAGCTGGAATAAACATTCCCACATCCATAGAATTGAGATGCAGTCAGCATTAGCAGGCTGTATAATCTAGTCTGCCCAAGATACAGTGATGAAATTCCATAGACCAAATGTCTTATAAGCAACAGGGATCTTGTTTTCACAGTCTGGAAACCGGGAGGTCCAAAGTCAAGACACTGACAGATTTGCTACCAGATGAGAGCTAGCTATCCTTCTGTTTGAAAGAAGGCATTTTTCTTGCTATGTCCTCACATAAAAAGGGAACAAATGAGCCTCCCCAGTTCTCTTCATAAGACCACTCATCATATTCATGAGAAATCTGTTCTCGCAAGCCTAACCTTTCCTCAAAGGATCCACCACTTAATATCATCACCTGGGGGTTAGGATATTAATTAATACATGAATCTGGGAGAACACAAAAATTCAAGTCATAGCACTGTATCTTTTTTGGGGTCCCCAAATCTTTCTACTAGGACTCTAGAATTTGAGAATAAGCAAGTGTACTAAACATTATGTGCCCTCAGCTTGACTAAGTGTCTCATCATTTGAACCTCTGGTTCTCACTCACTGATGAGTATAGGGAATTTGCTATCATATCTTGGATATAAGAAATTCAGGGTCAGGAAGTCTTAAGAATTTAGGATCTATTCTACATTTCCCTCAAACAAGAAGTAATGGTTCCTGAATAGGTGGTTTTTATGGATCATGTGTCTTCTTCTGATGCTGATGTAATAACCTTGTTCTAAAAAGGGAGGAATAGATTTACCACAGGTTAATTATAGAAATGACATTATTCAAATGCCAAAATTCCAGGAGATATTACACACCAATTTATATAGGAGAAGCCAAAAGTATCTTACAGATTTATGTCTTCTCTCCTTTTATTAAAGGCTACAAGTAATTTATTCACTTGGGCTGATATTCAAAACAACTTTATCACTGCATATTGAGTCATGAGTCAACCCAAGTCAAAGCATTAGTAGAGAAAATATTTTTGTTGTCTATGAAATTTTGTAAAGTTTTCAAACTGCCTCCTTTCAAAGTGCCTCCTAAAATAGACATATTTTAGCAATTAATTTTTAATTTAAAAAATCAACAGAATTATGGAGGTACACTTATTTTAAGATTAGTTATATTAATAAACTATTACCATAATTTGTTTTATTTTCTACTGAAGGGCAAAACAATCCATATCTCACTAATCTACAAATAAGCACTAAGTCTTTCTTAGTATTCAATTTGTATTCAAAGTATTTTTTATTGCTCTGTGGCAGTCAGATTTTGCCCCATTCAGAGCTTCATGTCTTAATTCTTAAAACATGAATATGCTGCCTTACATGGCAAAGGGAATTTTTAAGTTTTGATTAAATTAAGTATCTTAGAGTCTAGAGAGCATCCTGTATTATCTGCATAGATGGACCTAAAGCACTCAAAAGAGCTCCCCAAAAAGGGAAAAGATGGTCCTTCAAAGAAAATTGATACAATGAAAAGCAGGGAGAAGAAGAGTGGGTGGCCTTGAAGACCAAGGATACCCAGAATCAAGCAGTGGCTACAAACCAATTCCCACGCTGGAGCCTTCCTGCTCATCCCTGGACCAGCCCATAGATAAAACTAGAGAGTTCTGATCTCTGGAATTGTGAGATAGGAAGTCTGTTATCATCGAGTAACAGCAGCAGCATGTGCAGGTGAGTGAGTGAGTGAGTGAGTGAGTGAGTGAGTGAGTGAGTGTGTGTGTGTGTGTGTGTGTGTTATGAGAGGAATAACTCCATTGCAATGCTGTAAGAAATACAGTTCTGCTTCCCCCTTCTCAGCCTGGCCCCTGCTCCACCAGATAGTGACATTTGGATGTCACTCCTTTTCAGGTATTTGACTATAGCAACAAGAAAAGTAACAAACGATCTATTCGTAAAAGAGTTGGGCCTTTGTGGAACAGACACCCACTTAAGTCTACTCCCAGATAAGTCTACTTTGCACGTTTTCCCGGCTCCTTCATCTTTGAAACTCCTGAAGAGAGTCTTTTTTTTTTTTTAAGCTGAACTTCTCTCGCTTGTCCAGTTCACGAGGTTTACGCTGAATGGGCTTTTAAAATATGTTTCATGACATCTGATTTCATAGAAGACATGAAGTTTAAGTCATTTAATTTTTAAGTTTACCTTTGCTCTGTGTCTGTTAGCAGTTGCCGTGTGACAAGCCAATCTAATCTCAGTGGATTGAAAACCCAAGGTGCTTCTTATTACTCAAGGTTTATGGGTGAACAGGACAGTTCTTTTGGTCTCAGAGAGACTTAGGCACAGGACAGCAGTTTTCTGTGGGGGAAAACATCCTTGTTCTCATTGACCTCACTGCGACTGTCTTCCAACAGTCAGCTGCCACCAGACATGCCGAGAGTAGTCTCTTCCACATAATTTTTTCGTTCCATCAAGCTAGTGTGTGTTTGTTCATATAGCAGTGGCTAGGCAGGTGGGGAGAAAAAACACTGATGATTGAGCACTGTCGAAATACGTTAGGATGGCAGGACTTACAGTTTTGTCAGTTTCTGGAGAAAGCACCGTTAAGGATATCCAATTTCCTTTGAATGACCAAAGACATTGGGGCTGGGAGGATTTAACTACTTAGTTATCAGCTATTGGATGTAAGACCTCCTTTGAACAGAAAGTCTGTCAGTCAAACAGGCAGCTGGACCACCTTCATGCCTGTACCAGCTAGTCATCTTGAACATTCCAAAGAAGCTTCAATATGATGACATGAAAGATGGCCATACTTTCTGGAATTCTGCAGATACAGCCCCACAAGGGATATTTCATCACAAGCTTCAGTGGACTCTTTCTACTTGAACAAGAGAGGCAGCAACTCCGAAGGCTGTGAGATGGTGGCAAGTCCGGATGGGTCCACAACACAAGCCTAAATGACTGTGATTGGTTTAAACACCAGCATGCTGCTCAGGTTCACTTAATCTTGGGGACAGGAGACAGTTTTCTGTGTTACCCACCCGCTATGGCCTTTCCTCGTAGTGCAGGTTGAATTGGAGAAGAAACAGTAGAGGACAGCACTGGGGAGAGGTCTGATGCAGTGGGCAACTTCTACTGATCGTGCATGTATCTCACAGACTGAATCCTTTGGGTGGAAGCAATGTACAGCAGCTTGATAGCTGAAGATTCCGCCATCATACAAGGAATCCACATCACACGTGCCGTGGGAATCTGACACCTGCTGGTTCCACTTTTAAGTGCTACTATTGATGGACGCTTACACTTCTGTGTCCTCCACTGGGATCCCAAATAGCCCTGCGTGTGACTGGCAGAGTTTCTCCATTCCCCATCTATCTTGTTAGCACAAAGCATCCACAACTGACAGATGACAGGTGAAGAAGCAGTGGGGAAAATCATAGGCTAAGAGGCTGATGACAATTTCAAGCAGCTTCAGACGGACACCAGGAGAATCCACAGGCTTAAACCACAGTGCATGCCTGCTGAGTGAGTCTAGGGATCCCCTGTGAACCTGCTGGATAGTGCCTAGGTGCTGGGGAATGTCTACACCTAAGTGATCCCAACTATGACCAGCAGTACTCAGTTTCTGGTTTGGCCTTCTGGTACTATTCCAACAGAGGCTCGAACCACGAGTTATTGGGGAAGTGACTATTGGCACCTGAAGGAACTCAACAGTTTAGGAACAGTCAGGGAGAACAGAGAAAAAGGAATGGAACTAGAGTCAATAGGGGAATGGAGACCTAAGAAAAGGATCCAAGGAGCCAGAGAAGTGTTCCAGAGAACTGTCTTCAGGAGCAAGTGTCTCGGTACCCAGGCTGAGAGCTGTAATACTAGCCACTGTCCAGGTAAAGCCCACAAGTATTGATGCTAGAGGTCTGAACAGGGACTATAACATGTGTAGGACTAAAGGTCCTGATAATTCAGGCAAGCAAAGGGACTGAAATCTTTGAGGGTGCCACTCACTGCCATATTTCCTTATGGGGAAACACTAGCCCATGCCCTATTTCTGCCTTAACAAAGCAAATCACTGTAAACTCTGCTTTTGAAGACTGGATTTGACTCAATGGTTTTGACATCTCAAATGTAGATCTTTGACATGGTTCATCACTTAATTTTTACTAGGCAGATTATTCTTCAAATATAGTGGAAAAAATAACAACAACAACAACAACAACAACCACAAACCTTCTGATGTGTGATTTCTGACTCTTCAGCTTCATCAGATGCTTCTATTTTCATATCTGCCTCTGTTATGTGCTTTAATGAAAACAGGACACAAATTGAACAAACAAAACCAGAAACTGTCTAACATAAATCTATGGTTCTTCAGTTAAGTGAACTTGTACACATTTTACATGTCTTGATTTGTACTTATGTTGTCTATGTGTGTAGGTGTTCCTGTGTGTGTGTGTGTGTGTGTGTGTGTGTGTGTGTGTGTGTGTGTGTGTGTGCAGGTATATGAGGAAGCCAGAGGGTGATGTCAGGAATCTATCACTCTCGAACTCATATTCTGGTTTAGGGTCTTTGACTGGCCTGGAGCTCAAATGTTTGCTAGACTGTCTGGCCAGAAAGCCCTAAGGATTCTCCTGCCTCTGTCTCTCCAGTGGTAAAATTGTGGGTACACACTGTTTTTCCTAACTTTTCTGGAGGTACTTGGGGTCTAAACTCTATGGTATAAGCACCATACTTCTAGAACCATCTCCTTAGCCTGTTTCTTGCTAGTTAGTTTCATAGTTTTTGAATCTGTGGTTTGAACTAGATGTTGTCAGCACCATATGTCATCATTCACTAGGTAGTTACAATTGATGAAGTAACACTATTTTAAGAAGGAGCTTTGTTGTACAAATTCTAATAGGTCTCATAATAATAAAACCAAAAAACCTGGAGCCAGATATTGGGGTAAATGCTAAAAGATCAAAGAGACAAAGGAACAAGCCACTGCCATGTCTTTCTTCTAGGGCTCTTGAGCCTGAAAAGCCTCTAGTTGAAAGAGTTTAGTTCCTGTCTCCTTATGCCTTCTATACCTTTCTCCACCCAGCCATCACTTCCTTCTTAGTGCTGGGGTTAAAGGTGAGTGTGCTTCCCAATCAAAGGCATGAAATCTCAAGTGCTGAGATTAAAGGTGTGTGACTCCCAAGTATTGGTTTTAAAGGTGTGTGCCATCACTGTCTGGCTCTGTTTCTCTCCTAGACTGAGTCAATCTCATGTAGTTCAGGGTGGCTTTGAACTCACAGAGATCCAGACAGATCTCTGTGTCCCAAGTGCTAGGATTAAAGGTGTGTGCCACCACTGCCTGACTCCTATGTTCAGTCTAGTGGTTTGTTCTGTTCTCTGATCTTCAGGCAAATTTTATTAGGGTACACAATATATCGCCACAGAGCTTCTTTTCACCTTCAGGGCCAGTAAAGGCAGCTTTGAATATCTCTTCTCCGGAGCTCATCAGTTTCTTCATGCTTCCCAGTGGGCAGCCACTGTTCCTTTTGAGTCAGTATGAATTTTCTTCTTGGAGACCTGAGGAATGCAGGTTCATTTGCTCTTTACAAGAGCCTTCTCTTGATAAAGGACATCAGATGGGGGTCTGTTGACCACTGGATTTTATACCTAGTCTTTGCAGGTTGTCTCTGACCTTCTGTAAAATTCTTCACAAGGACAGCTTTTTAAAAGGCAAACAGTTCTGCATAAGTTTTGGGTGTTCAGTTCTTAGGACATTCACCTAAGGCATTTGTTTCTTTCAGGGTGGCCTCGTGCAGGCTGCAAAGAAAAGGGGTGGTTTTGTAAAACTGGAATAAAAATCACATTGAAGGGACCGAGAAGCAGTCAGTAAAGCCAACATTTATTCTTTCCAACTCACAAATTTTTCTTAAAAATATTTAGCTACCAAAGTCTTATTTTCAAATATTTATGTGCCCTCCTTCCCCCTCAAAAAAAAAAAAAAAAAAAAAGCACTGATGGAAACGACTTCAGTTTAATTACAATGCGCTCTTGTTAATAGCTTGCAAAGGTCCTCCAGGCTTTTCTTTAGTGTTGATTAATTATGGATACACTAGACGAAGGAGTCAGTAAACCAGTGGGGATACTTTTGATAAAGGTTCTTAATCATACAAAACTTATGTCTGAGTTCCCCCTGAGTGGTAATGGGGCACTTGCACCTTTTGGAGGCAATAATCCTGAATCATAATTGGTTAGCCAGTAAAAACCAGCTGCAACCTACGTTAGGGTTCCTTGTCCCTCTGGACTCATTCCTCCAAACTTTAATTTCACAGGATAAAACACTGGCATGATTCGCTTCAAAGCAAACACATTTCTCAATTTAACATCTGGCTCGAATGCCCTTTGCTTTTCCATCCTGACTTAACACGTCTGAGCGGCCCCCATTTCTCTTTGTTGAGCTAGAATCTAGAGATGCTCAGTAGAGCATTGTCTTTACCGAGCCATTCTGGGACTCCGGGACTAAGTCTCTTTCTCACAGTTAGAACTAGTCACTTTTGAGCTCCTTCACTACTTGGCAAGGAGAAGAGACATTTGCTTTCTCACTTTGAGAGTTCATGGAAGTCCTTTCCTTGGGATGAGATGTGGATAAAATGGTCCAACCATAATCATGGCTGATTTATTTCTGTCAAAATGTTCTGTTCACTTTCTTTGTAAAGAAGCTGCTAGAAAAGTGTTTTATTTAACTGTCTTTCTGCTGATACCTGCACCATCAGCATATATATATTGCAACTCCAACTTTATATCTCATTGGATTGTTTTCTGGACTGTTAAAAGGAAAAAGGATAGGGGTTGCCTTATTTTATAAATAAAGATGCAGGTCACTCAGGTCCATTTTGATTTCAGAGAACAACACTTAAAAATATGAGTATACCCCATGGTGTTATGCCTTGGTTGTCAGCCTGACTGGATCTGGACTCCACGAAATGACAAGCCTCTGGGCAGAGCTGCCCTGGTCCTGCCACTCTAGCTAGCTGCATTGCTTCTCTGATATTAGAATCCAGCATCTTTGGACTTCTGGTGTAGAATGAAGATGTGTAAGAATTATTCTGGTTCTTCAGCACCGGGTTGGGACTGATGAAGCACCTAGTGTCACGGACTGGGCAGCTATGGAGTTCTCTGCCTTTCCAGTGTGAAGATCCTATGGATTAAGTGTTAGTATTCTGAACTGCCCCTTGGGGACCTGCCCAGTCCTGATGTCATCTTATGTAAAGTCCCCTTTAAGAAAAAACTCCTCCTCCTTTCCCCTTCACACTCGCTCTCCCCTCCCTCTCGCCAAAAGGTTCTCTCTCTCTCTCTCTCTCTCTCTCTCTCTCTCTCTCTCTCTCTCTCTCTCTCTCTCTCTCTTTCTCTCTTTCTCTCTCTCCCTTTCTCTCCCTTTAATAATAAAACCTTTCCACGTGGATGCCATTGTCTGCCATGTGAGTAACTTTCCACAGCTCCTCTGGCATCTGCTGCGCTGACACAGCGTGTCTCGCTCGCTGCGGGGCACCTTGGTCCAAACCAACCAAGGCCTCTTGGGCGCTGCTTCAGAAAAATAACATGAAACCAGTCTAATACCACACTTTTTAATGTATATTCATTCTGTTAGTTTTGTTTCTTCAGGGAGCCCTGACTAACACATCTGATTTTGGGAATATATTTCTATCAAAAAAAAAAAAAAAAAAAGAGTAAAGCTGATTAGGTTTAATTAAGAAATGTAAGAAGACATATTCTTAATAGTTTATGATGTATATTCAGACTTCTGTGATGTTTTGCCATTTATTTAAAATTAAAGTATAACTGGACATGCTATAGTTTATCTGGCAATTCCAACAGATGGGCCTCATGAGTCTACACCGTCATTTTTAAGTAGATGTTTCCCTGTGCTTAAGAAGTTCTCTTCCTTCCCTGTTGTAGTCACAGCTACCAAGAATACACAGGTAGATGTGGGCTCATTTTGACTTGCTCACAGCCTTCCCATTTCTGTGGGAACTATTCAGTCATGTTACTTATCACCTCATTAGAGTAAAATACAGGGCACAGATCCCTTAGTGGCTGTTCTTTGTTTTTCTGAGATGATAATAACCCAGACGCTAAAACCATATTCTTATAGAATCATATGTCTACTGTTTGTACAGGACCTGTTTTGAAGTTCAGGATCACTGGGTAAAAAAGCTTTTCAGTTTAAAACAAGGATACAACAGAGGCATCATTTGTTTTTCACTGGTCTTAATTACTGTGTCCTTTTTCTTTATCCACCCAAAGGCTCCTTGACCAGAGTAAGTGGGAGAACATGGTGGCGCACACAGTCAGCCTGGCCTTTTTCTCCGAAAGAAAATTAACTAAATTGACAGCTAGACATGGCATTTAATTATTGTTAGGGAAAAAACCAAGAATCAAGAAACCTAAAACCATTTCATCATTTCAGGTGCTACATCATTTATCCAGCTATGTGCCTAACTTCTCAAACAATGGGATAATGACTTCTTTTTACCTTTTGATTAATTGTTGAGCCTCTAAATTCAGAGGAATGAATGCCTTAAAGGGGCATTATTTACTATTAGGAAGGTTAAGGCTAATTGCTACTGCCCTTCTTTTTAACTTTGTGGTTGTTGCTCTTCTTAGCGATCCTTCACTTGGTTGCTTTGACTTTACAATGTTTCTGGAGTCAGGTTTCAGCTGCAGTGCTGAAAATTGGGGTTGGGAGGGTCTTCACAGGTCATTGCTTGAGGGGAGCCAGGATTAGTTCTAGGTGAGGGTTTGATCCTATTCTCCAGTCCCTGACTTCCTTCCATTTAGAGAGTGTGTTTAACCGTCTGTGGCCTCCACGCAGGGTGCTTGCCACTCAGAAGCCTGTGAGGGACAGCTGTACTTCAGAGTGTCATAGGTACAGGAGCGAGTACTTGTTATTAATGTTTTGACAAAAGTGAATCCAGAGAAGTGCTATAATGGACAGACACCAAAAAGCATCACCTGCCTAACCTCCTCTACTCCAAAACCCATTTTCAATGTCAGCTAGAACAGCAGGAGTTCCAGTTCAACTGGAAAGCTTCCTGTTCTCATCAGAAATCATCCTCTCCACCCCACATAAATGTGTTCATGTAAATGTATCCCAAACCCTGCAGATTGTGGCTCTCCTTCTTACTAGGTTATTGTTGAAGGTGCTATATACTCCACTATCCAGATGCCAAGGATGCTGGGAGGATGTAGTGTAGTCTGATACCCCAATGCCTAATTTTAGGAAGGGCCCAGAGATTTCTTTCAAATCCTAATATAAATGTAATAACCCCATTTCTCCTGCAGCGTGTATTTCTTTCTATGTTCTGAATACTGCAAGTCTCACATCATGTTTCTATATTTTCGGAACCTGCTGCAAATTCAGAGAAAAATTGAAGTGCTGGAATGAAACAGAGATCAGAGTAAATTTACTTTCAGCTTTAGGTACAGAATCCAAGGTGTACTTCCTTCCTCCTCCCCCTGTTCCTCCTCCCCCTGCTTTTTTATTTTTATTTTTGAGTAATATTATCTCTACAATAGTCTCTAATAACTTTTATTCTGATGTCCTCACCCATTTTTTGGTTCTTATAGTAGGTATACTACTAAAGGCTTTACTATTAGAAATACATTTTTTTAAAAAAAATACAATACTCAATAGAATTGTGTTTATGGGTTGAAACAGGTAGAAACAATAATAGCCTAAAAACTATGGACATGGGGCTGGAGAGATGGCTCAGCGGTTAACAGCACATACTAATCATCCATAAGATCAGAGTTCAATTTCCAGCACCCAGTTAGGTACCTCACAACTGCTGTTGCCTTCACCCATATACCCATAATTAAAAAACAAGTAAAACAGCTATGGGGTGTAATTAACAGGTCTCTCTCTTGTTCTAAGCCATGTTACAAGTACATATAAATATATTCAACTTATACCTAATTTATGTGGTTTTTAAACATAAAAACCAATTTTATTTCTATATCTAGTGTCTATGGAATTGTTTTATGGGTATGTTACAGTTTATTTGAATGCCTTGATATTGTTGAACCATGAACTTATTTTCATAGTTTTGCTGTTAATAACAATGGTGTATGTGCACAGCCCTTGCATCAGCTCCCAGCTCTGTAAAAAGAAAAAAGAGAACAAATAAACAAGCAAAATAAGCAACTGTGTTAAACTTCTTTTGACTGAAATCATTGTACATTTATTGATGATATACTCTTAGTTCAACAGTTCTGGACCATGAATAGACATCAAAATTATTCTGCATTATATTTTTTTTCTCTCTCTCCTTCTTATTCTTTTCTTATCTCTTTTTTTTGGACAAAATTTAAACTTTTGCTTTTCTAGGAAGAATTTCCAATTTTCAATATCTAGAAAAGCCTATCCCCTATCATAGAACAAATAGTATTTTCCAATACAATTCTTGTAGATGAATTTCTAAATAGTCTTGTTAAATAAAAACCACAGAGCCAGATATAGGGGTGAAAACCTGAGAGATCAGGGAAACATGGAAAGCCACAGCTAACCTCACCTGACCAACTCCACAGCTTCCAAAAGCGAGCTACTTCCTGACTACCCTCTCCTATACCTATATGCTTTGCAGTTCTGCCATCTGATTTGCTCTCTGTCCAGCTACATCACTCCCTCTTCCTGCCCAGCTCTGTCACTTCCTGTCTGTCTGTACAGACCTCCAGACCTCCATGGTTAACTAGTGTTGGAATTTAAGGCATGTGACACCACACCTGGCTCTGTTCCCAGTGTGGGCTTGAATTCACAAGAGATCCAGACAGATCCCTGCCTGCCAAGTGATAGGATAAGGGCATGTGCTATTATTGACTCACTTCTATATAGTGGCTGGCTTTTTTCTCTGGTCTCCAGGCAAATTTTAATAGGAGACTCAATATATTGGGGGACACAATACATCACCACACATTCTCCTCCATTTTTTCTGCATCCAACTTGAAGTACTCTATTGCTTTTAATTTATCTAGTTCAATGACCATGTGCAATAGAAAGAATGTATTTGATCCAGGAATATGCATCAGAACACCATATTTGTAACATTAAAACTGCCTTGAGTTCTGTTTTCCCTAAAGGAGCACAAAGCTCCCAAAGAAAGAAGCTCCCAACCAGACAATTTTAAACAGCAGCATAATGTCTTGAAGCTGAACTTTTCATTGTTTTGGTTCATTGGGCTGCAGAGGTCTCGCAGCAAACAAATGAACTAAATTTCAAACTGTGACAAACCATTCTAAGGGGATTTGGAAACCTGACCTACTTCACCTTTGCAAGAACAGAAGAGGAAGGGCAGGAGTAAGACTGCCAGAGAATCAGGTAAGAGGAAATTGGCTAAGGCAGTAGAACTTCCTAAGAGCCGCATCTTTTTGTTCTAGTCATAACACAAAGGGGATTCCTGTACACTAAGATGTTCTTTGCAAGGGCTTGCAGCTGCTCATGATTGAGGTGATGTAGCAAAGAGCTTGTAGTAGCACAAAGATGGTTGTGGGCCTCCACAGCCTGAGCATGGGATACTACTTACTTCCATAGATCCTTTTCTCATAGGAAAAGTTATAAAACGCTCCTGTTTCCTAACCTTAGAAAAATATCATTTCTTCTATACAAGAAGATGTTGTGGAAGTCAAATGATGCCTTGCTTAGGACCTGGATGCAAACTGACAGTCAATGCTTTCTCTGGAGAGTGGTGAAGAAGAGTTCTCATGTCCAAACCTGACCGTGATATAAGGAAAAGATTATATTTACACAGAAGAAAGAATAATGGCAAAGATCCACACTGGAGTCTCTGTGCTCAAGACAGAGCTAGATAATCAAGAATTGTTCTTCACCATTGCAAGCTTGGCATCAGAAAACAAGCAATGGTGTGCTCACTATCATTCTAGAAAAAAATGAGAGCACAGAACAGACCTTCTATTTCACCCAAAGCCACGTTCATTTTGTGTGCATAGTGTCTATTCTAGAGACGGTGTGCTCCTGAGCTGAGCAAACGCCATTGTAGGACACTCAGAGGCAGATTTTCTGACAAGTGCTGATCTCTTACTCAGATTCCCAAAGTGACTGAAAGCAAGCTGAAAACCCGACTCCATTGTCCTTACTGTGTGTCTGCACTTCCTTACTTTCGCTGAGGGCACAGAGATACATTTTTGTTCCTAGTGTTTACTCTTCAGTCTTCTTATGCTTCACGAAGAAAAGAACCTAGAAGGAAACGCACCTCCCTGTTCTAAATGAGGAAATTCACCCAGGAGGGCAAAGATACATCTTCAATAATTAACAGACTAACAACTTAATAACTCCTGAGACCACTGTGCAGGGCTAGGAGATGAGACAGTGTGTCAGTCAGTGATGGGCGGTATACGTGAGGGGGCACAGTAAAGAAACTACTGAAGTGGCTGCTTCACTTTATTGTGCATGTGAGAGAGAAACTATGCAGAGCTATTTGGAAGAGTCAGAGTGGGGAGGAAAAGACGTAGACTGGATATGGCCAGGGTTAGAGAAGTAGGAGAGCAGGAGAGAAGAGTAGAGATACCAAGAAACAGTGAAGGGTAAAATAGTAAGACATAGTGAGAATAGCAAGAGAATATCGAGAGAGAGAGAGAGAGAGAGAGAGAGAGAGAGAGAGAGAGAGAGAGAGAGAGAAGAAGAAGAAGAGAGGGGGAGGGGGAGGGGGAGAAGGGGAGAGGAGAGGAAAGGAGAGGAGAGGAGAGGAAGAGGGGGAGGGGGAGAAGGGGAGAGGAAGAGGGGAAGGGGAAGAAGGGGAGAGAAAGAGTGACTAGGGCAGGGGTATAATGAGAGCTGGGATGTGAGGTGAGAAGGGCTGGGATGCTAGCATTTTTTAAATGTATAATAAGTTCTCATGAGAAGGTACTGAGGGATCCTAGAGGCCACCATGGGCTTTGATATGAAACCTCAGGTACCTGTCAGTGCAAAGCCATGTCCCTTTTGCCAGAGGCAAGGAAATGACTCCTTTTGCAGATGAAGAACCCTTTACCCAAGTTCACAAGGAATGTTGGCATTTATCTAACTGCTAGAAATCCTTCGATAGTCCAGCATGAGCTCATTTCTGGATATATGGACCGCCTGAGATCGAACAGGTAGGACTTCACCTTGACCCAAACTCCTTAATTGTCCATACTACTTGCCCTATACTTAAATCTAAACCCGGTATGAATACCCAAAAGAACTGAACTGCTTTATTTGTTCCTCTGCTCCATGTGGCCATGTTGAATGAATCTCCTCTCTGCTTTTTAACACTGCTTGTCTCTTTCATTGGCATATTGGGTGTGGGTGGATCTGCCTGTAGCATTTTGGGATGTGAGCTCAAACTCTTGTCTTAAAAACTTATGTGTGTGTATGTCACGGAGCAGAAACAAAGAGAAAAGGAGCTAATAGCTTCAAAGTTGCTTTCCTGATAAGGCTGAGGCAGGAAGACAGCACAAAAATTGATTGATTGACACTCAAGGGCAGGTACCAAGCTCAGGAGAAGTTGGCTAACACAAAATAAACTCCCTGTTCTTTTGTGTGCTTTTTTGCTTTATGTTCTGAGAGAGAGAGAGAGAGAGAGAGAGAGAGAGAGAGAGAGAGAGAGAGAGAGAGAGAGAAGATGAAGTTGGGAGGATAGGGATGCTCTGGGAAGAGTTGGGGGAGGGGAAAGAATATAATAAAAATACATCATAAGAAGAACAATACAACCTCAATTGAAGAATTGCTTGCATCAGTTTAGGCTGTGTGTAAGTCTGTGGGGACTGTCTTGTTGATGGATATAGGAAATGAGGACGTATTGTGGGTGGCTTCATTCCCATCATCCATGCTGGAGTAGGGTGTTGGTGATGCAGTAAAATATTCCAGTAAAATATTCATCATACGTTAAAACAAAATTGATTGGATGGCATCAGGTCCTTCAAATTACCTTGTTGTGTGATGCTATTCCTTGGTAGGGGTAAATAAGTGTCTACTTACCTGAGATAGGAAGCAACAGACCAAAGTAACAACACCACCAAAGTCCGGCATGATGCACTAATGAGTTTACTGAGATTACTTAAAGGAATATGGGTGAGAGGTATTTAGAAAAGCAAAATGAGTCAAGCAGCGGTGGCACATGCCTTTAATCCCAGCACTCGGGAGGCAGAGCCAGGCTGATCTCTGTGAGTTCGAGGCCAGCCTGGTCTACAGAGCGAGATCCAGGACAGGCACCAAAACGACACAGAGAAACCCTGTCTCGAAAAACCAGAAGAACAAAGAAAAGCAGCAAAGCAAAATGAGTCAAAGAAGACAGCTGCATCACCAACACCCTACTCCAGCATGGATGATGGGAATGAAGCCACCCACAATACGTCCTCATTTCCTACATCCATCAACAAGACAGTCCCCACAGACTTACACACAGCCTAAACTGATGCAAGCAATTCCTCAATTGAGGTTGTCTTCTCGGGTGATTTTAGGTTGTGGAAAGTTGACATTGAAAACTAACCAACATTCCATGCTTAATAATTAGTTAATTTGACTACATTAATTAATACTGACATAAAACCAGTAACCTGAAGGGGCAAACAAAACCAAACTATAAACGTCCTAACAATTTCAGAGCCCATAAGCCAGCATATTTTGTTTCTTTCCATGAATACTTTAGGGAAGGATCCGTGTGATAGTTAGAGTTGTGGCTGAAATCCTCTGTGACCCTTGGCTTGTAGGTTCATCTCTCCAAATCCACTCTAGCTTCACATGACCATTTTTCCTCTGTGAGTGATTGTGTCTCCACACCTCCCTCCCTATATAAAGATGGCAGCCATTGCATTAGGACCATCTTAGTAGGATATGACATCATTTTAACTTCATTATCCAGGCAGAGGCCCTAATTTTCCATAATGCTTCAGACCTTTAAGTTCTGGAATTAGCTCATCATTTCAGGGTGCACAATTCAACACAGAATAGGCATCTGATATGTAAATTAAATGAGTTCATTTAGAAATTGGGTGAATGCTTTTTAAATCTGCAAAGTTTGATTAATTGGTTATGTGAATAGTAATGTGATCAACAGAACTCAGTTTGTTTGGTGTAGAAAAGAAAAGTAGGCCTTGTGGTTATTGCATTCCCCAGCTGTGCATTTCCCATTAAACCAGAGAAACGAACGAAAAAGTACACTGGAAATTTAAGGATGAGTCACTCAAGGAAGTACAGATTTTTGAAAAATGTTCACTGATGTTTTACTATGAATAGAAGTAATGGAAGACAATGCCAAAGTTAAGAGTATTTATATTCCGTTTTTAGTCATTTTATTGTTACCATTATTGCTATTTACAGTTCTTACTGGGTTTTCTAGGTTTTCAGATGTGGGTATTCTATGTTCAATACTGTTTGAAAAGTCATGTCTGCATGTTGGCATGCCTATATGCATGTGTTTCGCTGTTAGCTTTGTAAGAAATGATATTAACAGGAGCTGTAAGCCCAGAAAACATGGACTGGTGAATCAGTTCTGTTTCAAGGCTCACAGGCAGTTAATATAACCTTTGGAAACTAGCTTTAATAGAGTTTTCTTGTTTAGGTGCAGCAGATAACTCCCAATGTCTGAGACCAAGGTGATGGTGTCTTCACTTAATGGCCTCTTTTGTCCCAGAGGCAATTTTTGCTGTTGCTACCCTAAATGACATTGAAAATGACCTAGTGATGTTTTATTCATGAAAATAGATCTTGTGACTATAGCTCCCACTACAGCAGAAAGACAAAAATATCACTATGATTGCACCTAAACTAATCTGTGTTTGTGTAACAAATTGACAGATAAATTAAATTTCCACTGCAAATGCTTGCTTCACTTTAATCATAGAGAATACTCCTAAAGTAATTAGTTTTCCAGGGTTTCTCATCAGACATCACTGAAAACTGGAATGCATTGGGCCTATTCTTAAAGTGCATCACACAGTGGAGATTTTGAAGTTAAAGCCATAATTCTATGCCTATTCTGCATTTCATTGAATTGATCAGCTTCCAGATAAGTTGTTATTAAAAATTTAAAAACTTTCCTTGAGAACTGATTTGTCTTAGTATAGGTTTGGCTCCACCTCTTTTTTCATTTATATCTACATCCTCTATATCTACATCTGCATCTTCATCTCTATCTCTATCTCTATCTATATGAATGCACATGTATCAGCCTTTTTCCTTTTCTCTTTATTGAGAAGTCATCTCTATCCTCAAGAACTCTATTTTCCAATGACTGATCTTTGGTGGTAGGGAGTCTCCATTGGTGCTGTGGTTAGGAAAATCATGCCCTTTCATCTTTGAATTCATCTTCTAAAGTAAAGAAGAATTGAGCTATTTCAGCAGATGTTGTGAATTCCCCTGGGGGAGAAAAAGCATTTGTTTTCAAAGCTCTGAAGAATATCAAAAAATGTTCCCAGGCTCAAAAACGTAAATACAGGACTGCTCTGGGAGCCGAAGATAAACTTTTAGACAGTGTGAGAATCATTGAAACAAAAAGCTGTGTAAACTACAGACAAAAATCTCAAAGAGTATCTGTAATTTAGCTTGAAGGTAGGGATTCCATCCAGAGATCCAGTGAGTTAAAGACTGAAAGAATGGAAGTATCTCTTTTCAAATTTTGTGTTTGTAATTTACATATAGGATTTAATGATTTGTGTATTGCATTTATTATTTTTATGCTTTTAAAGATTTAACAAATGTCTGTAATACCTAAATTTGGTTTATTTTGAAACCTCATTTGATTTAAATTTTGGATATCTCTTCTGAATCAAATTGGATCCCCTGGTAATCTACTTATTTTAACATTTTTTTTACATTCTATATAATGTATATAGGATTATATGCTATATATGTTATCATAAATTATATGTTCTTCAATTAAAATATACATTCTGTACACACACACACACACACACCACCCCCACTTTCCCAACCCCTCCCCCACACTGAAAACAGAAGCTTTTAAGCACATTATTTTCAGTAGTAACAAGGTGGCCTTGAATCACTATCCATTAGTTACTTTTCTGTTATTGTGATAAAATACCATAACCAAAAATAACCCCAGGAAGAAACTTTATTTTAGCTAGGGTTCCAGTGAGATAGAGTATATTATGACATGGAAGCATGGAGGCCAGAGCCGGAGTTTATTGATCACATGCTAAGTTTTCATTCCTACACAGGAATGAGAGAGGGGGAATGGGGAGGGAGGGAGGGAGGGAGGGAGGGAGGGAGGGAGGGAGGGAGGGAGGGAGGGAGGGGAAGAAGCTGAGGTACAGGGTATAAACCTATGAACCCTCAAAGCCTGCAAGCCTGCTCATGGTAATGTGTCTTCTCTCACAAGGCTACACCTCTTAAAGGTTCTATAACTTTTTCAAACAGTGTCACAACACATTATATGCCTGTAGTCAGGAATCTAGAAAATCTTTCAGCATGCCCAGAAGCTTTTCTGTGATGTGATTCTAGATCCTGCCTAGTCAACAATATCAACCCGCACATACACCTTACCATCCTTTCTTCAATTTAGGAATCTTCCTGATGGCCTTGTATTTCCTGAGTCTCACAGAGTGGTTTGTATTTCTCAGTTCTTTCTGGAAGTGGCATGATTTGATACCTGTTATTTCTATTTGTGTATACCCACTCATAAAGTTGATATTAATATAAAATTACTGTGATTAAAAGAAGAGTATATTTAATCCACAAACTAGTTATCAATGCCTAGAATAAAAGTCTGAAGAATATAGACTAAAATATACTCGATGTGAATGTACTTGCCATTGATATTCAAGTCAACAAATTGATACCATATATGCCTTGGAGTTAAAAAAGGTGTTCATGTTCCCACCTGTTACAGATAAAGAACACAAATGGGTAGATAAAGTTCAGTAGAAATGTTCAGGAAGCACCCACACAGATACTTGAAAGTATTTAAAAGAATGTAATTAGTCTTTTATTTCCAGGTATGCAATTTAATTAATATATTCTTCTTTTCTACCAGAAATATTATTGATGACATTCTTGAAGTTGTTTTTAAAATTCCTACTATGATATTTAAGATCTTCCAAATTTTCATTTCTACTTACCATGCCAGGTAAATTTACCAATAGTTTAGATTCAATTGCCTAATTAATAGTATTTTTTGACTTGTTACACAAAATCAGGTAATTAAAACACAGCTAAATTTGAATTTCATTTGAACAACATAATTTTGTTTGTATATGTGTATTTTACCTGTGTTTGGATTCTTGAGTCACATCAAAGGAGCTGATACTGGAGACCTTGTGGATGACGATGGAGTTGTAGCTCAGTTGGTATAAGAGTGTTTGCCTCGCATGCATGAAGCACAGGATTCAATCCCCAGCATTGTACAGAGGATGTAGAGACAGAAATGTCAAAAATTCACAGTCATTCTCAGCTAAAAACATCCTCAGTGTTTTCAAGGCCAATCAGGAGTAAGTGAGATCCTGTCTCAAAAAACAAAACTAACAAAAAGGCATGGGTGAGTGAATATCCTTGTCCTGATTTGAAATTAAAAAAACCAAAATGTTTATCTAGGAAACACTATGGTGACACTACTATAGTCTATTATTATAAATATTTGTTTTCATAACAAAGGAAATGTGGAAAGGGTCAAGTAGTTGCTGGTATGTCCAATCTACCAAACAATATTAACAATCTTGAAGGAAAAAATGAAGCCTCGTGAACAAAGGGATCAAAAGATCTGCACTGTGTGAAGCATTGTGAACAGAACTACATATTTATCTTTTCTCCTTTGCAGTGCTGGAGATCAATCCCAGGACCTCCCATGTGCTAGGCAAGCACTTTCCACTCACCTACACTTCTAGCTCTGGAAGCCCTAATTATTATACTCTAGGTGTTTTCACTGGTGAATTTATATTTCACCAAAGAATCTGCAGCCTTTCAACCCACACTGTTCTACACAGAGGCTTATGTTCAGCAGCGTCAAGTTGGCATTCCTTTCATTATATTCTTAAAAAGCAGTGACTTGTTTCAGTGTTCATTGAGTCTGCTCACGACCTTACCTCATGCTGCAGACTGTGGTAAGCAGGTAACACAGGTATTTAATTTCCCAATTTTTTGAGATTATTTTACCCTAAATTAATAAATGGACTTGGCTGTGTCTATACCATCTCTATGTGTGCATATTAACATCTGTATTTCGGCTCAAATACCTTTGAGTTATATCAGTTCTTGACTTCTTCCAAGAAAACTGAGGACTGCAACTTTTTCATCTATTTCAAACATCTCTGTCCCCCAACCAATTTACTGAGTGGTCCCTGAATAATACAAACGTGATCATCAGAAAACTTCACTAGTACAGACACCGTTCATGGGATTTTCTTAATACCTTCTATGTGTAATTATCTGTGTGCAGATTTTATTTTCCCTGCTGTTTTATAAAATGCTTAAGGGCAGAAGTTAATGCCTTTTATATTGTTTTGTGTCTCATAAGCTCGAGGAGTGCCTGCCACGTAGTAATCTGTGCACTGAATGGTGCTGAGTGAAATTGAATTGATAAACTCAACATCTAAAGCCCTGGTACTTCAGGCAGAGGCTGGCCTGTCCTTCAGGGGAAATGAATGACTGCAGCTTGTCTGCTGGAGGGACATTTTAGGGAAAAGGGGTTTCTCTTTAGCATGCTGTAAAGAGCATAGCCTCTCCTGTCTTCCAGACATGCTGTCCTGCTAAAATGAAATATTTTTCCCTTTGGGCTTAAGGACCAGTGAAGATGCCTAATTGTAAGAAAGAGTTGACTGTTCTGAAGTCCTCCTGACCCTCCAGGCTCTGCTTTTCTCTGTAGAAAATCTTGAAAGATTCTAAGAGAAGTGAAATTGAGTACAGGAAGTCTGAGGATTTCCAATCAGTCTTTTACCTACTGAGCACTTACTTTCATTTTTACAGAGAAAAACCATTTGCTAGCAAGTGTTTGTTTGCTTAATCATAAAATTATAATTGTTCTTAATATGTAAGTACGAACAACCTTCGGCCCATTCATTTAGACACAAAGTCACCCTGTGTTGTCTGTCATACATATGTTGTTGATTCTGTTCTGCCCCCAGGCAGGGAGATCAGGATCCATCCCTGCTGCATGGGTGGGCTTTTTGGATTCCAGTGCCTAGGGTGTGACACCTTGCACAGCCTTGGTGCAGTAGGGAGGGGCTTGGACATGCCTTGGTTGAGTGTGCCAAGTTCTGCTGACTCCCCATGGGACACCTTGATTTGGAAAATGTGGGGATGGGGGGGTGCATTGGGTGGAAGGCTGTGGGGTGGGAAGAGGGGGAATCTGTGGTTTGTATGTAAAGTGAATAGGAAATTTCTTAATAAAAAAGCGCGGGAAGGGAGAAAGTGCAAGTATTTCCCCAAATGAGGAAATTAAAAAAAAAAAAAAAAAAAAAAAAACTTTGCTCTGGGAGCCTTGGTCCTGATGTGCTATCTTAAACACAAAGCTAACATCTACCGATACATCATTTGTCATATTTAATATCTTCATTCTTCTTTTTCCTCTTTTTCTTATTTTTATTGTTGTTAATTCTAAAACCTTACTTTGTAAAAATATTATGTCTCTTATTGTGTATCTTCTCATTTAATATATTCTTTTTATAATTATTTGATTTTATGTCTATGGGAGCTTTGCCTGCACCACATGAGTACAGTCCCTCAGAGATTGGAAGAGGGCACCAGATCCCCTGGAATTGAAGTCACAGATGGTTGTGAGCTGCTGTGGAGGTACAGGGAATCAAAACTGGGTTTTCTGGAAAAGTAGCCAATGTACTTAACTGCTGAGCCATCTTTCCATCCCCTTGAGTTAGTATAATTTTGAAGATTTTTTAAAAAAAATATCACATTTCTGTATAGTCAAAATAAACATTTTAGACCAATTTCATTTTCTTTTTACAAACTTTATGCTTTTTAAAAACTTGTTTCAGTATCAATTATAAATAAAATCTGAATAACTGTATTTTATATAATCTGTTGCTACATGCCAATACTTTTTAAGGATGAGGGATGTAGTTCAGTGGTATAACACTTGTCTAGCATGTACAAGACCCTGGGTTTGATCCCTGACATTGAAAAAAAGTTGATCTTATTTTAGCTGTTACTTTCTGAGTCTAAAGTTCTCAGTAAGATTGGGATTCATTCTGTACACATTACATACTTGCACTAAACCAACATTTGCTCTCTGTTAGGATCATACACAGGTAGAATATTAAGAACATTTTGTTAAAGTTTTTTTGACAGTTTTCTGATGATAGCATATTTGTGATTTGTGTGGGAAAGCCTATTATCATGTGTATTTATGAGTCCCAAAGCAGTGAATTCTGATTCAACTGATAGATCTGGGGTAGAGTTTAGATACAGATGTCTTTTATTACCATTTCGGGTCATTTTCATGAATAGTTGCCTTGATACAAAAGAGAAAGGTTTTATCCTGAAAAGTCTGATATTTAAATGAGTTTTAATTGCACTAATTTTCAATGTTGCCTTTAGTTCACACATAAAGCTTTAGAAATTAGGGCTAGCATTAGAAGGACATGAATTTATTCATAAATTATGACAAGCATTATAGAACATTCCTAGTATTTCTGGCCTTGGTCTGATTACAAAGGTCTCTTTATGGGACTTTAGTGATGTAAAAGTCTAGGTGTAGATGTATTAGTGAAAATATATAATTAATCATATTATCAGTAAATATAAATGAGAATAAAACATAGGAAGAGGAGTAGGGTTGTGGGTTGAAATTTTAGGTTGCATGCTTGAGAGGCAGTTGCCTACAAAAGTGACTAATGTTAGCTTTGAAAATAAAATGGTCTAACACCCAAACAGCTGGGATGGTCAAAACACTTAGTAAAACATTATGCTTGAACAAGCTCTCATTTCTGATTAATCAGGTGAAACTGCTTTTACTTTCACTTTGCCACCATCTTCCTGAGAGTCTCACCACTCTTCTAGAGAGGAAATCTTCATTCCATCCAGTTCATTCCTTTGGTCATAAAGAAAATGTACCAATGAGGTTATCTTCAGGTCATTCTCAGAATGAACTGGGAAACCATCTCTCCACCATACTAATCAGAAGCAAACCAAGAACTGGACGAATGGGGAAGATCTTGTCCATGCCTTGCTCCCTGCAGAAAGGAAGCTAATTGTGGTTATCAGAAATGCTTGATACTCATCACTGTCCCCAAAGTGATAATCTTAACATCCATATCTCATGCCCATTTCTTGGCCCTACCGAGGCACCAAAAAAACCATTACATGGATAACTTAATTTCTGCAGAGTCAGATTAAGAGATGTAAGATGAATGTCCACACTGCAAAAAGTAACATCCACTAAGACCACGACACCTCCCATCAGAGTCCATGCTAACATCTACTAATACCCAGTTTAATTTCATAAGCCTCTTCTTTCTCTGAGTGTGTTTTATGAACATGTTTTGCTGGCAGAGTGGAGAAGTCTCATGAGGTATACATGAAATGATTCCTTTGACTATGAATCCCATTGAGAGAACCTGTCTTTGTGTGAGAAATAAATCCCCTTCTTTATGACCTAGGCTGTTTACCATGATTGAGAAGCATCAGTCAGCTACCAGCCAATTCATTTGATCCATGGCTAAAGAAAATCAGCCATTAGGAAGGGGGAAGTTTTGGATAAGTTGCCTATTTTAAATAAAATATAGAGAAAATTAGGCATTTTCAAACCATGCACCTTATCTTTTGTGTTGATTAGGATATTGTGTGCTGCTTTGTGTAACTGTGTGGTTTGTGTGTTGATGAGGATACTGTGTGCTACTTTGTTTCTTTGTGTGGTTTGTGTGTTGATGAGGATACTGTGTGCTGCTTTGTTAATTGTGTGGTTTGTTTTGCATTCATTATCTCTTCTTAACGACCTCTCCTTTCTCGGCTCCCACATCATATGAGGTCTGCCCTGCCTCTCTCTGGAGTTTATGAAATAGGAGTGATTGCAGTAGCTGCTGGGAGCATTTTGAAAAACCCTTGTTTGCTGGAGAATAAGATTCATGGGCATTTTCAATTTGAAAACAGCAACTCTTCCTAAATTCTGTATTGCAAAAGCTGCTTCCGGATTTGTTCTTCTCTCCTGGTTCCCTGATTTGTTCATTTCAGAACTGTCATTCACTGTAGTTCCTGTGTTTTCATCTTACATTTGTTTTGCTGGTACCTTTCTACAAGCCCCTTTTTTAGGAGTATGTATTATTTTATTTCCATGTAGAAAAAAATGAATCGAGGTACAAATTGTCTTGGTTTGTGTGTCAGATGGTGCTTTAGGGTGGAAGATTATTCTGTTTTTCTTTCATTCATGACATCAGACATAAAGTTGGGATTCTGGTTTGAAGTACATATATTTTTGCATTGTGTGCTGCTGTGAGTAGTTAAAGAAGAGATCCCTTTATTCAAACAATAATTGAGTAGAAATATTTTTAAAAGACACATGTTGAGTTGACCAATTTTGCCTTCCTGCCTCAAGAATAAGTTCCCCTCATGGAAACTGATATTTATAATGGGAAATGACAGCTGGGGAGAAATTTGGAACACTCCTGCATTGACTTTGTGATTCTAAAGAAAACTTATTTTTTATGGACTTTTCTGTAGTCTCTTGCTCTCTTTTTCTAGTATCTGGGAAATTCTGATTCTTAATGTAAGCACTGAGACAATAAAAATCCCTTTCTGATGAACAATTAGAGGCCAGGTACCTGTCTTTTGCTCTGAACATTGTGGATCATAGTATCTGAGTTTAAATTATCCCATTAAAAAATTCTCAGATAAGCCTTCCCTTCACTAGAGTCTGAGAACTATTATCATCAGTCCTTATTTCTGTATAGCTTGCAGTACCTAACCTTCAAACTCAGATACTTTCTTCTTTTTATGTTTGGAACATTCTCTGAGAGTAACCTTAAAAACAAGTGTGTTCATCATCCCTGCATCACTATATCCAAATAGCCATGATAATCAGCTTATAAAAAATAAGGCTTTAGGCCGGGCGGTGGTGGCGCACGCCTTTAATCCCAGCACTCGGGAGGCAGAAGCAGGCGGATCTTTGTGAGTTCGAGGCCAGCCTGGGCTACCAAGTGAGTTCCAGGAAAGGCGCAAAGCTACACAGAGAAACCCTGTCTCGAAAAAAAAAACAAAAACAAAAACAAAAAAAAAAAAAAAAAAATAAGGCTTTAATTTGCATGACAGTTTGGAAGATTTCTTTCCATAATTGATTGGTTTCATCACTTTGAGCATGCAGCACATCATAGCATGAGTTCTTAGTAAAGTGAAATCACTCATCTCATAGCCAGAAAGGCAAAAGAGAGAGAAAACTGGGTTCCTTGATCAGCTTCAAGAGCAGTGCCCACTATGATGAATGTAAGAATCCCCCATAAAGTATTGAGAACTGAATTTAGGGCCTCATATAACCTAGGCAAGCACTCCATCACTGAGCTACAGGATACATAAGACTCAAACTACATGAACACCATAACATTGTATAGTTTACAACTGAACATTAAGCTTCTACTGGTATATCCTTCTGTTCCTCTTGTCTCAACAGTGTCCATTATGTTTTATAACCTGCCTACAAACTTTGCCACTGGATGGCTGAGACAGAAGCAATTGATTCCTAAGACTCTTCTCTACCTGGACACCTAGCTCCCATGTGTCTTTCATTTATTATTATTTTTCAGCCTTACATAAGTTCAAGCTAACTTTGTTGTAATAAGCTCCATGAAGATTTACAGAGAATGCTATATATCACAGAAAGCACTCGCCAGTTTCTCAGGCTGTACAAGTTGTTCCTGGCCTACAAATCTAGCTGTTCCATTAGATTAGCCTTCACCACACCCTGCTGCCTTTCCAGGGTGTTTATAATAGACACCCTCACTAGACTATGGGTGTCTCGGGAGCAGGAGTCTTATATGAATTGAATTGCAGTTTGGGACCATAGAAACAATCAAGCACAAGATAAATACTTGGTGCACTGAGAGGGCTTGAGAAAACCTCAGCTCTGGCCAGACAGTGGCTTTGATACCAGATCTACTCTTTTGATCATTTTCCTCTCAATTCTTGTCTTTGCTGTTGGATAATAACTTAGTGTATTAGGAATAGAAAAGCTCAAGAACATTTTGCTCTCTGACTAGATGAAAATTACTTTAATGTTTCAAAAGAGCTCCTATGTTCTTTTGACTTAATGAAAGTCTATGATTCAAAATAAACTAATTTTTGTTGAAGTTTAGTTTTCAATCTTAGCAAAACAAAGTGCTTTTTTTTTTTAAAGCTATAGTCAAGCCTCTGACCTAACAATAGCAATCATTTTCTTTTCACTCTCTAAATTACAGAACAATGACATATTTTGTCCTGGAAGTTCATTGTTCTCAATAATCCCATGTTTGACTTTACAATAGAAACTTTATAAAGAAATCACGTAAGACTGCTTATAGTTAAGGCTGCACTATACCTATGTACATCTGTGCATCATCAAAACAAGATCCTCTAAGATAGCATAAGCTTAAATAACAAAAAGAATACAGTTGCAAAAATACATTGGAATTGAATATATTTTCATCGAGTCTATGGATCATAGGCACATAAAGGAAGTTCAAAAGGAAATCAATGAAAAATTTTAACAATGTAGAAAAAAAAGCACATTGCCTTCTTCTGCTTCGGAATCTACATGATACCCTTGCCAGGGCAAGTCCCAGGAGAGGACTCTGCTCCTGCTGAAGACCAGTTTACCATCCCAGCATCCGTGTCAAGCATCTCACAACTACCTGCAGCACTAGGTCCAGAGGATCACAGGACCTGTTCTGGCTGGCTTGGCTACTGGCCCTCATAAGAACACCTCCCAAAGTCATGTATTTATATAATTGAAATAATAAAAATTAAAAATGCATCTTTAAATCATCCAGATATTCTATGATTTAGGTATAGTTTATTTATTAAACTTATAGTTTAATTATTAAAACTAACAAATATCTAAATTAACATTTCTTAGTTGACTTTTTCTATAATTATTGTTGCCGGGAAACTGGTACAGATTTTGTAAGAAAATGTGATAAAATATATGAAAATACTTAATTGTTCATATTGATATAGCTTGTTATCTAAGGTCTTGTCCCAAAATGTGCTCAAAGATGGGAAAATATTTGATAAACATACTAGTTTGCGATTAAAAGACAAAATTCAATAGTTGAGTAATGTTATCACTTGATGTAGAACTTGTGAACCCTAGAGGAATTTTAAAATATGTTTTCTAGATACTTAACAAATATTGTTGTGATTCTCTAGAGTCCACCTGGATATATGTTCTGACCCCATGTTAAGGAAATGTCTCTTCACAACACATGGAGACCATTATAAAAAATCATAAACCCATCAAAATGCAGAGCTGTGAATCACAGGCCAACCAATCAGCAACGCAACTGCCACTCAGGGATCACTGGAAAAAAGGAGAAGAGCTGTTGTAAGGGCTAGTGCAACAGGGAACTTGCTCTGAGATTGTGTCCTCGAGAAATGTCAGAAGCCGCGGCAACAAGGACAACACTACACATTTTAGCATGAAAAGGGGACAGCTCCAGAGGCCCCAACCCTAGGATAAGGACAGCAGGGGACTATGGAGAAGCGGGTGGAATACAGCAAATTTTTATCCAATACCAAATGATTAGCCCCGAAGTGTTGCTGGAGGGCTTCTCTCCAGGTTCCCCAAGCCCCGCAGTCCCACAATCCACTTATAAAATAATCACTCAAATGCTTATATCACTTATAAACTGTATGGCTGTGACAGACTTCTTGTTAACTGTTTTTTTATCTTAAATTAACCCATTTTTATAAATCTATACCTTGCCACGTGGCTGGTGGCTTACCAGAGTCTCTACATGCTGCTTGTCCTGGTGGTGGCTGCAGTGTCTCTCTCTCAGCCTTCTGCTTCCCAGAATTCTCCTCTCTCCTTGTCCCACCTACTTCCTGCCTGGCAAGCTACTTCCTGCCTGGTCACTGGCCATCAGTGTTTTATTTATATAGAGCAATATCCACAGCACTTCCCCTTTTTTTCTTTTTTTTTTTTAAAAAAAGGAAGGTTTTAACTTTAACATGGTAAAATTACATATAACAAAACAATTACCGAGCAAGAATTATAGTTACAATATTAAAGAAGATGTCCTATCTATCTTATATTTGTGAGTTTAAGGTTTTATATCTAACTTATCTTTTATCATAACTGAGGAAATTACAACTATCTAGTTTTTAACCACATCAAAGACCTGAAAAGAAACATAATGGTACCTGAGAAATGGTAGATGGATGCAAGCAACTTTCGGGAATCTTGCAAAAGTAGACCAAGACAGCTGGCAGCCTGGACAGTCACCTAATGTTTCTCAGCATTGTTGGTGCATTTAAATTGGCTACAGGCCTAGAGTATCTGATAGACCAGTTTTAGATGCAGGAATTCTGAGAGACCATCTTACCCTGTCTTGGCAGAGTACAGTGGTCGCTTTCCTTATGTCCTGCTTGTCCAGAAAGGACAGCATTGCATTTGTCCTGTCAGCCGTCAAGGCAAGGGCAGTTCTTTGCCCAGTAGGCCATTTTGTGCCAAAAAGACAAACTTCCAAATGGAAATGTCTTAGAAGCCCAACATTCTCTCGGGATCAATTGGTGTAGCCAGGAGCAATTGTGTCTCACGTCAACAGAATTCTAAGTTATTTAAATGCCATATTCTCTAGGTCTATGAAGTGTTTGAAGATTACCTATCTATCTGAAATATATCTATGTATACCTAGAAGACTTAACTAACATGGCTACAAATATGATTATCATAGATGACTAATTATTAATCTATTTTTTAATGATCCATTACAATTTTAAATGAGTTATATAAACATAATACCTCAAACAAGAATAGAAATATATATATATATACAGTATAACAAAATTAACTTCAAGTTTGTATCAATAAACTAAAATTTATACCAAGGTAAAACATTTTAAACAGGTTGTTCTTTAAAAGTAGGTTCATTCCTGCCTGGTCACTGGCCATCAGTGTTTTATTTATATAGAGCAATATCCACAGCACCGAAGAACATATACGTAAAAATAATAATATATGCACAGAACAATTTGTATTTATATATTTAGGAATACACATGCACACACACACACACACACACACACACACACACACACACACACACATACACACAAATACCTAAAGATATGTGTGGTGGTATATTGTGTACTTTATACCCTAATAAAGCTTTCCTGAAGATCAGAGGACAGAGCCAGCCACTAGATTAGACATAGAGGCCAGACAGTGGCAGCATACACCCTTAATCTTATCACTGGGAAGGCAGAGATCTGTCTGGATCTCTGTGAGTTCAAGGTCACACTTCAAACAGAGCCAGGCAGTGGTGGAACAAACTTTTAATCCCAGTACTGGGAAGCACACATTCCTTTAATCCCAGGAAGTGACTGCAGGACAGAGAAAGGTAAGTAAAGCGTGAGGATACAGGAACTAAACAGCAGTTCAACTGAGAACCTCAGGGGTGAGGACTCAGAGACTTTCAGTCTGAGGATTCAGGGAAACAGGATCTGCTGAGGAGTTGGTGAGGTGAGGTTGGCTGTGGCTTGCTCTGCTTCTCTGATCTTTCAGTTTTTACCCCAATATCTGGCTCTGGGTTTTTTATTATAAGAACATTTAACATTTGAACAACAGATATGTAACAACAATTAAAGAAAAAGAGGCCATACATTTGAAAGAGAACAAGACAGGTGGTACATGAAGGATTTGGAGGAAGGGAAGGAGAAATATGTAAAAGTCATTGCAATTAACATGTACTTCTCTAGAAAAATAAAATGTATATAATAGACTGGGCTGACCAACTGGGAGAACAGTCACTCACTTCTTGATTTAATTGGAGCTGGTGGAGTCTGTGTCTCAGGGAGTTAGTGAGGTGTAGTTGGAAGATTTCCAGTGTCCCACCTGGCTGGCAGTTGGGACAAATCTCTCACCCACAGTTCCACATCCTTTTATAAAATAATCACACAGAGGCTTAATATTATTTATAACTGCTCAGCCATTAGCTCAGGCTCATTACTGACTAGCTCTTACACTTAAATTAACCCATGATTCTTATCTATGTTTAGCCACATGACTTGTTACTGTTTCTCAGTTCTGCCTTGACATCTTGCTTCCTCTGAGTCTGGCTGGTGACTCCTGACTCCTCCCTTCCTCTTCCTGTCTCTCTCCCTGATTTCCTGCCTGGCAATAACCTGACTTGCTGTAGGCCAGAGCGGCTTCTTTATTAATTAATCATAGCAACACATATTCACAGAGTACAGAAAGACATCTCCTAGCAGTGAGGTCCTGGGGGATGAATGGGTTTGGAAGATGGATATCCTAACTGTCATCATAGAGCCTTCATCCAGTACTGATGGAAGCAGATACAGAGATCCACAGCCAAGCATCAGATCGAGCTCTGAGGGTTCAATCAAAAAGAGGAAAGAGGGATTATATGAGCAAGGGGAGTCAAGATCATGATGGAGAAATCTACAAAGACAACTGAATCAGGCTCATAGGAACTCATGAAAGTGAGAGAAAGAATGAGAGAGGGATCTGTGGTTGGTATGTAAAATGAATAAAAAATTTCTTAATTAAAAAATGTATGTAATAAAAACTTTAAAACTATTTGAAAATACAATGAATTAATCTTTTTTGAAAATAGTGTTCACTGAGTTTTTAGTCATGGTTATGCTAAGAAGTAAATGTCCATTAATTACCTTGTTAAGTGATGGACCTCAATTGGGTGATTAATCATTTAGACTTAGCAAATCCAGAGATGTTACAGAGCAAATCAATAAAGCTTCCTGATATGCAAACCCTACATTAAGCTCTGTGAAGTGTTTGCAAGCATGAAATGCTCACCTTTGTAGGAACTTACAACTCACAGGGACCTCCATGTTGCTTTTCCATTGCATTATGTCTTAGAAAATTATGTCAGTCTCATTCAGACTTCTCCTCAAAGAGTAGGTGGAGTGGAATAAGGAATAATTTAGCTATCATGTCATTTTTTTTAAATGGAAGTAATATGCTTTCTCTTAGCAACAGTGGTTTCTTATCATGACATTTTTTAAATGGAAGTAATATGCTTTCTCTTAGCAATAACGATTTCTTATTATCACTTGTTTATGTCTATCAGTCTGTCTATCTGCGCATAAGAGCTATTGAAATGGCTTCTAAATTGCATATATCATCACAGTTTTGAGAATACAGAAGCTGCATTGCAGTGTTTCCATATACAGTCCTTGATTCTGTATGCACTCCTCTAATGAGACTAGTTCTCTGACACTTAGCCATTGTAACTCCATCTTGCAGGATGCTGCCTGTCAGGTATTGTACTCTCCAGATTTAACAAAATAAGTCATCCTTTGTATACTTAGACACTGATGGAGTTTTAAGAGGGTAGCCTTTGGATTTCTTCTTGTCTTCTACAAATATATGTGAAATCAAATTTAAAATATCTCATGAACATAAGAAGACAGGTCCACAGAGATACATGTCCATTTCTTCTGATTATTGAATTGATGGAACATCATACATCTGGATTCACTTTGGTTCAGGCCATGCAATATTTCTCAAATGCTGGCACTGTTATACGTAGAGGCTGATCTGTTTTACAGTGTTAGTTTCTGTGGCAGGATCATACAAGGCAGTATTAGCTATGTGTCCAATTTTATGTTCCTAACTCTCCTTTAGCATAGAAGCTTCATTGTTAGGAGATTTCTTTTTTCAGTAGTCTTGAGGCCTCATAGCTTCCTGCTGGTATGGTTCATCTTGGAGCACTGTTTTCTTCTTGTAAATCCTAGAATCCAGCTGTGAGTCTGGCACTCTTATTTTTCATTGTGCTTTGTTTGCACCTATTAGTAAGGTTTACTTCCACTCATGAAGAACTACAAAAATTTTCATGGGAGCACTGAAGAGAGAGAAGGACACCACAGATATTGTAACTGTACTGTAAAGCAAACTTCAGTTTATCCATCTCATACTTATTGTCAAGTGCATTTTAGTGTATGATACCCCTGAATACATGTTTCAGGTCCGTTTTTTAAGTCTTCCTTGCTAATATCAACATAATATTTTGACTAAAATATTTTTAACTTGCCTGAGGAAAGCTATGATTTCATATCATTTGCTTTGATTTTCTCATTCATTCTACAAAACTGATTGACAAATTTCAGAAAAATGGAAAGTGAAGAAGTATGGATTATGAATTTACTTAAGCAAAATCAAAGTGATCCCGGGATGACTTCACATGATTTTATGGTAGGAACCTTTAAGTGCTTGCTTGCTCAGTGTGTGAGATCACAGGCACCAGAATTTATATAGATGGTGAGAGGTACAGTGAGTGTGTTTCTTGATATAAAGTATGACTATGGATACTCCTTGGGTTAAAGAAGAGAAAGAACAATGGAGGTCAGAGAAGCAAGTGTTATGAGCTCATAGAAAGGCAGTGACTCAGAAAGCTACATTGACCTTGATGTTAGTAAGCAAATCACAGCTGACTCTGAGACTTTGGTAGAAGCAGCAAGCATGGCGGCCAAGAGATGTACATACATGAGGAAATACACATGTCCTTTGTATGACAATCATAATTGAAGATGGGATGTTTGTGAGTTAGGGTAAAGGGGATGTCCTGATGGAGTCAAGAAGACAGGTAAGTATAGATGTAACCAACCGTCTTATTAAATAAGAAACACAGAAACAATGTAAAAGAGAAAGCCGAGAGGTCAGAGCTCAGAGCTAAAATCTCACCCTTCCTCCTGCTGTCCCAGCTTCGCGAAAGAGACCTACTTTCTGTCGGTTCGTTTTTTTATAGTATGTTGTTCTGCCTTCCCATTGGTTGTAAACCCAAACACATGACTGCCTCGTCACTGTCTGAATGTACAGCCCCCTAGGTCTTAAAGGCATATGTCTCCAATGCTGACTGTATCCCTGAACACACAGAGATCTTATGGGATTAAAGGCGTGTGCCACCACCGCCACACTCTTGCTATGGCTCTAATAACTCTGACCCTGAACACACAGATATCTATGGGATTAAAGGCATGTGCCACCACCGCCACACTCTTGCTATGGCTCTAATAGCTCTGACCCCCAGACAACTTTATTTATTAACATACAATCAAAATAATATTTCAGTACAATTAGATTACCACCACATTTCCCCTTTTCTATTTTAATAAAAAGAAAAAAAAGCAAAAGGTTATAACTAACAAAAGAAAAACTATATACAAAAGTACAATAACTATATACAATATATACAAGTAATAAATACCTAAACAGGTATTTGACAAATCAGAGAAAATAATTCCATTATCTATCCTATTTTGGTAATTCCAAGATGTATCTAATGTACTTTCTATCCTAATTAATGTTCAACTATAACTAACTAATCTTCAACCATAACTAACTAATCTTCAACTCCCTCAGAGACCTAAGAAGGGAATAATTAGCTAACAAAAATAAAAAACAGGAAGTGCATGCAAGCAACTTCCAAAAAATTTTGTGAGTTGACAGAAACAGCCAGCTGCCTGGGCAGTCACCTGAGGTTTCTCCGCAGTGTTGGGGCATCATCTTCAGCCTATAGGCTTAGTGTATCTGACAGACTCATTTGTGAAGTAGGATGTACACAAGGTCAACAGTTCAACCTCACATTGGGTGAGAGCAGTCCATGTACCAGAAACACCTGAATTCCACTAGTGTCCTGTCATGATTCAGGATTTTAAATTCTGGAAATTGTTGACAGTTTTTTAATTCAGCTGTCCATTCTTCTTGGCTGTGTATATATGGCTTCATCTCAGCATCCCCTTCTTCTCCACATCCCTCTATTAAATGCCAGTCTACTTTTGAGAGGCATGAGCTTTCAGCTGCTGTTCCATTGTACAACAGAATCCATCGGCCCTCTGCCTGTTAAGCTGCCTTCGAAGAAAAGGGCACTGTACCTTTTCCGGATGCGAAGGCCACTTCAGGGATGGGGCCATATTGTCCTGGCCTCAGAAGATGCCTTTTGATAAAGCCATAACCACACTTGTTTTGGCAAGAATCAGTAGTCCCTTGTTTCGTGATCTGTCTGTCCATTTTGTCCTGTTGATTCGAGGATACTTTGTTGTCCAGTGGCTAACTTTTGCCAGAATGAAAGTTGACTCCATATGCAGTTTCTTCAATGCCCATATTTTCTCTAAAGTAGATTGGTAATGCCAGGAGCCGACATGTCTCAAAAAAAGAAAAATTTTCTAAGTTATTAAAACATTTTAAATGCCATATTCTGTAGATCTCTGAAGGGTTTGAAGATGACCTGTCTAAAACATCTCTGCTCAATTTTTAAAACATATCTAATATGACTACAAGTTCTATGATAATGTCTAACTACTAGCTTTCATTTCTTTATATCCTAATAGTTGATAATAATAACATTCAAGGATCAGAAATTTGCATTACATTGTTAAATGAATGGTATAAATACAATTAGAAATATACATATAGCATTTTCTAATAATATCAATTTCAAATTTGTATACAATATAAAACAATCCAATCCAATGTAAAGTATTTAAAATTAGTAATTGTCTTTTTCTTTTCTTTCTTTCTTTTTCTTTCTTTCTTTTTTTTTTTAAACAAGAACCTTAAATCTAATCTCCTTTGCTTAGCCTTTTTCCTAACCCTTGACAATAACTTGTAACCAACCCCCTTATTTACTGAAAATTATCCCAGACCCAAAACCCATTAAAAAGACCAAAAAACCACCCGCCCCACACCACCTCTTTGGGAATGTGGGCGTCGTATTCTTAAAATTGCTTCCTGCTGGGTATGGGCGAAGTTTTCTTTATCCTGAAAGAAAAATTTTAGGTTAATTGTCAAATTCTAGGAGAGGTAACTATATCCTTCATTATCCAGTCTGTGTATAATGCCAAAGTTCAGGGTTTATCTCAAGTCCTTATTCAAGTAGTCTTTGAGACTGGATCATCTCAGCTAGTCATCTCAAATTTGCTCTGAGCACCTTGTAGTTCAAAGCTGATCTGTGGATGATGTTTGTCAGCTTAATGATATTATTATTGTCCACGTGGAATTGTTGTTGTTGTGGGGCCCCATCTTCTTTCTGGAGACTTCAGTTGATGTTAGGCCTGGCCATGATTTCCTGCAGAAAACTGATAAGAGACTCAAACACAAAAACATATATATGCAGCTAGCCTTTTTTCTAGAATTAGTTAGTACTCTATGTGACCATTCATATCTTAACAAAGTTTAAAATGTATATATATATTAATCTTGTAAATTTTGATATAAAATTTATACTTTGAGAAAAGTTTAAAGAATCAGAATAGAATCAAAGAGTTGAGATTAGTAATAGAATAGTCCCTTAATTAATTTTGCTTTTGTCCTGTACCATAGCAGAAGATGGCTCTTATTCTGGCATGATACAGGGAGTTTGCATTTACCTTTTTTTTTTTTTTTTTTTTTTTTTTTGGTTTTTTTTTTGGTTTTTTTTTTTTTTCTTTTTTTTTTTTCGAGACAGGGTTTCTCTTGTGTAGCTTTGCGCCTTTCCTGGAACTCACTTGGTAGCCCAGGCTGGCCTCGAACTCACAAAGATCCGCCTGCCTCTGCCTCCCGAGTGCTGGGATTAAAGGCGTGCGCCACCACCGCCCGGCTGCATTTACCTTTTAACAACATGCTTGATTTTAAAGAAGGAGAGAGCCATTCTCCAACTCCAAAGTCAGCTTTAAATTTTAATTGAACTGGGACTGTTAGAAGACGAATAGTGTTAAATCTTTAGAGAAAAGCAGAAACAAACATTTAGGAAGACATAATTTTTTTTTTTTAGATAATATATACCCATACACCGTTTCACTCTGTTTCTTGGGATAGATGATTTGTCCCTTTTCTTCAGTTGTCTCATTTGTCCAGTGTTCTTCAGATTCCTTAACCTTCATTCTCCTAAAAGACAAAAACAAAAACCTTTCCCCAAGACTAATTTTGGGGATGTTCCTTTTTGGCAAGTTATTATCTGATTAAATGAAAAGGCATGTGTTATTGATACAAGTTAGTTTAAATTGGATGTTCATGTTGGTTGATGAACTATCACCTCCTCAATTAAGAGGTCTGTCTTGTTCAAATCGAACCTTTATCAATTTTGATGGTACCCACAGCTTATCTTCTCCTGTAGAAACAAAAGCAAAACCTCGTCCCCAATGTAATACATACCCTGGTTTCCATTCTGAGGTCAGCACATCCTTAAAGTATATAGGCTGATTTAATTCTGTAGTTTTTTCTATTATCCAATGTCTCTCTGCAGCTGTTGTTCCTTTCTCATTGGCATTCAGAAAATTCAAAGTTAGAAGAGCATTATGCAGTCTATTTCTGGGGGTTTTTGTTACCCATTTCTGTTTATTTAGCATATCCTTTAGAGTTCTGTTTGATCTTTCTATAACTGCTTGACCTGTAGGATTATGTGGTATGCCTGTAATATGCTTTATATTGTAATAAGCAAAAAACTGTTTCATTTTAACAGAGACATATGATGGAGCATTGTCAGTTTTGATTTGTGCAGGTATACCCATGATGGCCATAACTTCTAGCAAATGAGTGATTACAGAATCAGCTTTTTCAGAACTCAAAGCAGTTGCCCATTGAAATCCTGAATAAGTATCGATAGTGTGGTGTACATATTTCAATTTTCCAAATTCTGCAAAGTGAAACACGTCCATCTGCCAGATTTCATTTCTCTGAGTACCCTTTGGGTTACATCCTGCTGGTAATGGCGTCTGATTGTAGAAGGAACAAGTAGGACATTTCTTTACTATTTCTTTGGCTTGTTGCCAGGTTATGGAAAAATCCTTTTTTAAACCTTTACTATTAACGTGATGTTTTTTATGAAATTCTGAGGCCTCCAGCACATTTCCTATCAATAATTTATCAATCTCATCATTGCCTTGTGCTAGAGGGCCTGGCAGACCAGTATGGGATCGAATGTGAGTTATATATAAAGGATGATTCCTTTTCCTGATTGTATCTTGTAATTGAATAAATAGTGAAGTTAATTCTGAAGCATCAGGGATAAATTCTGCAGTCTCAATATGTAACACCACTCTTTCAGCATACTGAGAGTCAGTTACTATGTTGAGAGGTTCTGAAAAATCCATTAATACCAACAGAATAGCATACAATTCTGATTTTTGAACTGAATTATACGGACTTTGAACCACTTTACTTAAATTTTCTGATTTGTAACCTGCCTTTCCTTCTTTGTTGGCATCTGTATAAAATGTACGAACTCCAGATATGGGTTTTTGCCGTACAATTCGAGGCAAGATCCAATCAGCTCTCTTTATAAGATCAATTCTATTGCTTTTGGGATATTTGCTGTTAATTTCTCCCAAAAAATTACTGCAAGCTCTTTGCCAAGGTTCACTTTCTGTCCATAATTTTTCAATGTCCTCCTTAGTTAATGGTACGACAATTTCTGCTGGGTCTATGCCTGCTAATTGACGAAGTCTCAGTTTTCCTTTGTAAATCAAGTCAGAGATTTTTTCCACATAAGTTTTTAATTTTTTATTTGGTTTATTTTGTAAAAATATCCATTCCAATATAATATCTTCCCTCTGCATTAATATTCCAGTAGGAGAACGCCTAGAAGGTAAGATAACCAAAATGCAATCCAGCTTTGGATCAATACGATTCACGTGTCCTTCATGCACTTTCTTTTCTACCAAGGCTAATTCTTTCTCAGCTTCAGGTGATAATTCTCTTGGACTATTTAAGTCCTTGTCACCTTCTAAGGTTTTGAACAAATTAGTCAGTTCATCATTTTTTACCCCAACAATAGTTCGTAGATGAGAAATATCTCCAAATAATCTTTGAAAGTCATTAAGAGTCTGTAGTCTATCTCTCCGAATTTGCACCTTTTGGGGTCTAATTTTTTGTAGCTCTATTTTATATCCTAAATAATTAATAGAATCTCCTCTTTGTATCTTTTCAGGAGCAATTTGTAATCCCCAGCAAGGCAAAATTTTCTTTACTTCTTCAAACATTATTTCTAAAGTATCTGCATTTGAGTCAGCTAGTAAAATATCGTCCATATAATGATAAATTATAGATTTAGGAAATTTTTTACGTATCACTTCCAATGGCTGTTGCACAAAATATTGGCACAGAGTTGGACTATTCAACATTCCCTGTGGGAGGACCCTCCATTGAAATCTTTTAACCGGTTGAGAATTATTATAAGTAGGCACTGTAAAAGCAAATCTTTCTCTGTCTTTTTCTTGTAAGGGTATTGAAAAGAAACAGTCTTTTAAATCAATAACTATGAGAGGCCATCCTTTTGGTAACAGAGTAGGCAAAGGCATCCCAGATTGTAGAGAGCCCATTGGCTGAATTACTTTGTTAATTGCTCTAAGGTCTGTTACCATTCTCCATTTACCAGATTTCTTTTTAATAACAAATACAGGAGAATTCCAAGGGCTGGTTGATTCTTCAACATGCTGAGCACTTAACTGTTCTTCTACCAGCTCTTCTAAAGCCTGGAGTTTCTCTGTTGTTAAAGGCCATTGCTGGACCCATACAGGCTTGTCTGTTAACCATTTTAAAGGTAGAGCTGTTGGTGTCTTTGGAAGATCATCAGTTATTGTGCCCTGTTCTTGTATAATATGGATGGCTGGTGACCACTCATTAGAACAATATCTTCTAATATTTCTCTCAGTAACATGTGCTAGTTTGTGATTTGTTTCTGAGATTGGAGGGATGTTAATCTGAGTATTCCATTGTTGCAACAAGTCTCGACCCCACAGGTTCATAGTTATGTTAGCCACATATGGTTTTAATTTTCCTCTCTGTCCTTCTGGACCTATACATTCGAGCCATCTTGCACTCTGTTTCACCTGAGATAATGTCCCAATTCCTAACAGTTGAACGTTTACCTCCTGAAGAGGCCAAGTTGGATGCCAAAATTCTGGTGCAATTATGGTAACGTCCGCACCTGTGTCTACCAGACCAGACAACAAAACACCATTTATTTTTATTGTTAATTTTGGTCTTTGTTCATTAATAGAAGTTTGCCAAAAAATTTTCTTTATGTTTTCTCCTGAATTTTCTATTCTCTCTGTTTCATCATCCTGACCAGCATGATTTATTCCAATAGACATTTGGTTATTTAATCGCTCTCCAGAGCAGGCATTTCCTCTATGGCTGCAGGAAAGGTTTGAACTGGATTTGCACTGGGGGCCTGCCTGAGGCCCCTCTGGGAGTTTCCCGAAGACTGAGGCAAAGGATTACCCTGTCTGTCCTTTGTTGATCTACATTCGTTGGTCCAGTGTTTTCCCTTACCATACCTTCTGCATACTCCAGAAGGAAGGGGCATTCTGTTGCCATTGTTCCTTGAAGAAACATTGTTTCTGGGAATGACCTGTCTACAGTCCCTTTTCAAATGTCCTTGCTTTCCACATCCAAAACATCTAACACTCCTCAAACCTTTTGAAATTACTTCTCCTACCCATGTATCATCATGCTCATCAGCTTCAACATTAATTGTTTCTCTAATCCAATCTTCCATAGGTGCAGATCTTGCCCTTAATGGCCTGATTATTCTTTTGCATGCTGCATTCGCATTCTCAAAGGCCAAAGATTCAATTATTGCCTTACTAGCTTCTGAATCCGAGACCATTCTCTTTACTGCTGAAGCCAGTCTTTGTAAAAAATCTGTAAAAGACTCTTTTGGGCCTTGCATCACCTTTGTAAATGACTCAGATTTTTTTCCTGGTTCCTCAACTCTGTCCCATGCATTCAAGGCTGCCGTTCGACATAAAATTAGGGTTTGGACATCATATAAACATTGTGTTTGTGCTGAAGCATATTGGCCTTCGCCCATAAGCTGATCCTGGCAAATTTGTACTCCTTTATCCCTCCATTGTTTTTCTATGTTTTTAGCTTCCTCCTTAAACCAAGTCAGAAATTGAAGTCTCTGGCTGGGTTCCAGAACACCTTGTGCAAGGTCCCGCCAGTCCTGTGGTACTATCCTATTATATGTTGACCAAGTGTTTAACATTTGCTTTACATATGGGGAATGCATGCCATAAGATACTATTGCCTCCTTAAACCTTTTTAAATCCAACATTTCAATTGGAGCCCAAGTATTTTGTGTAGCCATTTGATCAGGCATCTGCTGTACGGTTACAGGATAAATTAAGGGTGACTGTGTGAAAACAGGCTTTCTTTCTGCAACCTTATGATCCCGACTTGAAACAACTTCACTGTTAATTTCTTCTGTCTGAATTTTTACAGGTTTAACAAGTTCTTCTAAAGCTGTTATCCTGGCACTTAAATTGACTATCTTTTTAAATATTAAAATGTGGATTATTATAGTGATAAGGTGCATAATTCCACCAATACTAATATTATATAGTTGTTCCATTGCCAGACTGCCTAAAATTTCGAACAAAAACCAATTTTCTTCCAATGTACACATAAAACCCATTTGTTTTTTAATGTGGAAAAAAATTCTCTTTTAGATAGTTTCCTTTAAAATATCTGATATGTTATGACTTACCAAATCTGTGTAGAACAGTAGAAATCCGAGGGGATTTTCAAAGCAGCCACCTAGTGTCCCAGGTGTAAATCCAAAGAGAAAGAGAGAGAGAGAGAGAGAGAGAGAGAGAGAGAGAGAGAGAGAACAAGAAAGCGTAGCTGGCTAAAGTTTAAATGCAGCCACGTGTTCCCTCTTGTGCCGAGTCAAGGCTTGGGTCTGGCTTCCTTAAGCTCCGACCACGTGCGTTGGTTTTACAGGCAAGGCCCTGTTCGGCAGGGCAACTCTGAGTTGTTTGTAGCACCGGCTTTAAGCGAGCAGGATTTAAGCAAGCAGCTCACCGATAGTCCAGCCTGAGGTCAAGCAGAACTAGACCCAGGCTCAGAAGCCGCTGCTCGGACTAAGAAGCCAATCGCCGCCCGGCCGCCTGCCGCCCTTGCGGGAAAGCGGACCTGCCGCCAAGCCAAGCAGTTTTTAATGGATTCTTGTCACGTTGGGCGCCAGATATAGATGTAACCAACCGTCTTATTAAATAAGAAACACAGAAACAATGTAAAAGAGAAAGCCGAGAGGTCAGAGCTCAGAGCTAAAATCTCACCCTTCCTCCTGCTGTCCCAGCTTCGCGAAAGAGACCTACTTTCTGTCGGTTCGTTTTTTTATAGTATGTTGTTCTGCCTTCCCATTGGTTGTAAACCCAAACACATGACTGCCTCGTCACTGTCTGAATGTACAGCCCCCTAGGTCTTAAAGGCATATGTCTCCAATGCTGACTGTATCCCTGAACACACAGAGATCTTATGGGATTAAAGGCGTGTGCCACCACTGCCACACTCTTGCTATGGCTCTAATAACTCTGACCCTGAACACACAGATATCTATGGGATTAAAGGCATGTGCCACCACTGCCACACTCTTGCTATGGCTCTAATAGCTCTGACCCCCAGACAACTTTATTTATTAACATACAATCAAAATAATATTTCAGTACAATTAGATTACCACCACAGGTAAGGGTTTTAGACTCTGATTTTATGTGTCTCAGACTGGTAGAGTTGAGTAAAACCCAGGCTACTCTAGTAAAATTATACCATCATTAGGGAAGAATAACTGAAAATACCTTTGTGCTTCATGTTTTGTGGACACAATCTATATTAGTACTAATACATTTACATTTAATTACTTTGAGATTCCCCTTAGAGTTGTATAGGATTTAATTTTTTTTTCTCAGAGTTTTTCCCATTTATATTTAAGGAAGTCTGTTACCTGGTCTTAAAAGCATCGGCCAACAAGGAAGCTTCTGGAAATAATTGACCAAAGATCCCATGCTAGACCTTCCATGAGTAACTGCTCATCCAGGTAGAATGGTGTTCAGATGACCACTTGGCTGAGCATTTCTCAGACTCAGATTGGCATAGATTCACAATAAATGATGATTGGATGGAAGCAGTGACTTATTGTTCCACCTCATCTTCTAAGTTCCCACCAAGCCCTATTAAACACCTGTGCAGAGTCGGCATCTAACCTGCCCATTACAAGAGCAAGTAATTCTATTCTATCCAATTCCCCCTGTCATATAAAAGATCATATGAAGACTGTAGGATCTCAAGAAAGCATACAATCACCTTGTCACTCTTTCTAAGCATGTTTCTTAGCTATTTAAACTCAAAGCTCGGTTTTCTAAGCATGAAGAACAGTGCCTTCACCAAAAGCACCCCTAGCCCCTTTATCGATATATGTACTAAGACTAAACAAGACAAGCCAGAACTAGAGACTTTCATCATTAGAATTTAGGAAAGTCTTAGTGTGATTGACAACATTTATGCTTTCAAACCCAAAGCAGGTTCTCTGAAAGTTAAATTCACTTTAACCATTTGATGAGTCTCATACCAGATCTGATTCCTCACAGCATTTATAAGTGGACTTTATAAACCTAAACTTCTCTCACTGGTTTCCTTACATTTTATCCTAGAAAGTACTTTCAATCTATCATGAATGTTATTAAAAGTTTCTTTTTATCTAATTTTCTATTTAGCCTCCTAGAATTAATCCTACAATTAGCTATGTAAATTAAACAAGGTGTCCATAGTTGTTACTAGGCTAAGAAAACTTTTGGTATGACTAGCCACATACCTTTATCATTTTTTAAAACCATAGTATTCACATGAACTATTTTTGAACTAGTCAGATTTTCATCAAAGCATGATTAGTTTGGGATTCCAATCATAGTTTTTTTTATCATAATATTAGGACATAGGTAATCAAATAATCATTTTTCTTATCATATAGTCCCTTTATTTTTAATAGTTAAGATAAATTCTTGAAAGAGAAAGTCTAGAGTTAAACAATAGTTTATATGGGAAGCTATCAGCATACTATTTTTTAAATAAAGCTAACATCTGTAAGGTTTTAAATGATTCAATACAAAAATAAGATGGTTTAATGCTTCATTTAAAGTAAAATTCAGAAGATTGTGTGTGTGCATAATATTTGACATTGTCAACATTTTAAGAGAGAAGGCAGTTGCTTCAAGTCCTCTAGAACTATTAAAAGTTCTCTCTCTCCCCCTCATAAGCTCTCTCTCTCCTTCCCCCTCTCTCTTCCTCCCTCCCTCTCTTACATACATACACACACATACACACATGCACAGAGAGAGAGAGAGAGAGAACACTATGAAGAAGGTAACATTACCAGATATGTTTTGAAGCTGTGTGATTATCTTAATAGAATTCTATCCACAAAGCTGCCAAGTAGAAGCATGCTAGCACTTCACTACATATCATTAAATATCAGTCACATTTGCTGCTAAAAATCAAACTACTTCAAAATGATTTCCAACTGCATACTCATGGTATGAAAACTCCATGAGGAAGGGTATATGAAATTCAGGAAGGTCTGAGCTACTGAGGGTGCTTATCACTTTAAAGTTGACCTTATAGGTCTTTGGAGGCAATGGCGTACTTAAAATCAGACAGTGCGGGGATTGAAAGACGTCAAATGCCAAGGAGTGTTGTCCTGATGGAGGTGCAGATGGAACCTAGAACTCCAGGCTATTCACTTATGAAGGTTAAGAAAATGGAGTGATATCTTCTCCACCTATAATAAAAGGCCATAACGAACACCTCTACTATAAAAAGGCAGGATGTTAAGAGACTCATAAGAAATTTTTGCTTATAACTAATGATGGATTATATGTAAAGCATTTTGATGCTTAGGTTTAAAGATTTGTGGACAGCCATTGGGAAATGTGATTCGATAGGAAAAGTATGTTTTAATAGCAGTTGACAGAGTGGGGGAATTTATTAAAGATTTCCAGTAAGATTTACTGATTTATTTAATTTCTGGTTTTTTGTTTATAACATTTCTTCTTCCTGGGTATGGGACAGGGCAGAATGGGAGACCTGCTGGCTGGAAGTTACTCAGAAAGATAGAGAAATTGCAACATTGACTATGCATTTAGTCTTGCTCTTGAAAAAGGAGGTTCTGGATTCTAAGTCCTAAGTTGGCTAAGAAGAATTCAATTTTTAAGGCTTGCCTCAAGGGAGAATGAGGGTTGAAAGAGAAGGCAGAAGATCAGCAAGAAACTTTGATTTTGAATCTCTTGAGAGTTTTAATTTGGGGTAATATTTCATGAAACCAACACTTTCAAAGCAATTTTTTAAGATATGGAGAGGGGGGAAAAGCCTTAACACAAATGGCTAACTCCATTTGTGAGTTTCTTGATTGTGCTATGATTATTTTCTGTGCCTTTTTATACTTTCACCATAATGGAGTAGATTTATATAGGACATTCATTCTGACCTGTAATTGCATCTGCCATTGTGTTTGTTCTTCTCGGTCCTCCAATCACATCTCATTAAGCTAGGCTTGGATTGATTTTTCTCTCCGCCACCCCTTTCCTAGTTACGGCATCTCTGTTACTGGGAATAGCATAATGTAGACAGTGAATGTGGAAACCATGATGGATACCACTGGTTTTAATTCTGTTATCTAAGCCACTCTCAAGTCTATTGTGCTGATTCCATCTGCACAGTTTGACTCTTTATACACCCTTTTCATGCTTTTACTCAAGTCCTCACTATGATAAATTCACAAATGAAAAAATCAAGGCCTTCTTAACTTTAACATCCCCCAAGTCAAATCATCATCATGATGTAGTACTTCATTTTCAGAATGTCATGTTTGTCAAGCTGCCTCTTTGGTTGGGAGCCTCATTACCTATTAGATAAAGCCTGCATCCCATGCTGTGAAGATCCACCTAGACCCAGGGTTCAGCATCTTTCTATTTTACTTTTCAAGCTGTTTCTACTGTTCTTCAACTTTTGACCTCACTCTAAACTAGCTTGTCTCCACAAGACATATGATTCATACCCATCCTCATTCAAAACCTCCAAAACAGTTTTTCTCTTTCAGAACAGTGATTCCACTATTCTACCAGCCCCAGCCTTGCATGTTCCTTGGAAGATGCTTAGAAAACTTCAATAAGATGAACATTTGTTATTTCTCACTGATTTAGGTATTAAGAATTTCTGTTAAATTCACCCCTTTGTTCTGTGCATATTCTATAACTGTACTGGCTTTTTACTGTAGTGTCTTGTTACTTTTAAAAAATAAAATATGCAAAAACAATAATTCATGAACTTCTCTTTGTTGGACAAATGCAAAGTGGCTCAGGCCCTGAACTTAGCTTAACTCTGGAACCAGTAGTTCCCTGACCCCTGTCCTCGATGACTCAGCAACAACTGCAGTACTTTTCCACCTCTATTTGTCAATGCTCTGCTTGCCTTATATAAACTGCTGTCCCAGCTTGACTCACCACTGTCTCTGGTTCCAGCTCAGAGGGAGTCATTTTGTGACTTAGCTTAATAAATCTTTCGAGTGAGACTTGGCTGTGTGGTATGAATCTCTGGTAAATCTCCCACTCCCCCCAAAACACTCACTCTTCCATAAAATAATACAGTTATTGAACTATATAGTTATGAAGGATTGCATCTAGCTAGTCTGGAATAACTAGGAATTGAACAAAATAAAATAATTTATTAGCATAGTGTCACAGTAGCTGAATAGTAGAACTTGGCAGACTATACAGTCTCACGTCTATGTGTTGAAAAGAAATTAAGACACAGAAAAACCTAGGTGCTTCAATGTGACCCTTGGGGACACAGATCACCTGCGCGCGCGCGCGCGCGCTCACACACACACACACACACACACACACACACACACACACACACACACACAGTATAAAATCATAGGCACATGACCAGAAGTCTTTAAAGTGAGAGATTTTCTTCCCAGGCCAGAAAACTGGAAGCAGTAGACTGAGCATGATTATCTTTGCAAGAAACGTGTCCAGAAAAGGTAGAATGGTATGAAGAATTTGAAAGATTCAATTCATCTGGTGCTTTTCCAGTTGAAATAACAGCTTAAGGAAGATCCAGGTAATTCATGCGGGATACAGATCTTTTCATGGAGAAGTCATTGTTTAGTTTTTCACTTTCCACATACAGCCTTTATTCTTTGTGAATCCTGAAACACAGCCATTTGATTTTAGAAGAAAGAAAACTGTATTCACATTGCAGTGTAGTTTTTCATACTATAAAACTAAATAGGACCCAAAACAATTTAGGAAAGTTTCACATAAGCATAAGATGATTCAGAAACTTTACAGACTTTAAAAATAGCACCAGCCTAAGCACTTAGAATTTTTCATCCATATCTTTGCAATGATTTAGCTCCTATGGCCATCCAGGAGTTGGAATGCAGGTCTCTGACAACTATTTTGGTACAGTCATTCTTGAGAAGGCACCTATAAGTTACAGCTATAGGCAATGTGCTCTATTCCCCTACAGGTCCACTTAGTCTTTCTTGGAAGCCCCTCCCTACAATATGATATTCCCACCTGACTCCCTGGGACAGATACTACTTTACATTTTCAGTTAATTCTGTTTCATTGCTAACATATCATCTTAAGAAACTCATGACCACAGAGACATAATGGGCTTCTCTCTACCTTAACTGTTCCTAAGTTGAAATTATAACGTCTGAATACTTTAGAAAAATGATTGAGTTTGGAGACAGAATTTTTGAAGACGGAATTAGGTTTAAAAGATGTTATTATGGTGTATGCCAATCCAATATGATCGTAAGAGAGAGGGATTAAGTCAAAACACATACAGAAAGAGGATGCAATGAAGACACAGGAAGAAAGCAGCCACCTCACAGCAAAAGAAAGAAGTCTCAGTACATAGCAGAACTCTCACACCTTGACTTTTTTTAGGTCTACCTTCCAAAATTAAGAGAAACAAATGTTTGTCATTAAAGCCACAGTATGCTATGCTTAGCTACAGCAGCTCTAGGAAACTGAAAAGAACTTTCTCCTGATACATTTATGCTTCTAAGTTTCCAAACAAGTTTAATGCTTCAGTGGCCTAAATAGAAGAAGTTTGACTAGTGTTCGGTCAATGAGCATGTCACTTGTTCTTTAGTTTTCAAAGTGAAAAAAACAATCATCAAGTATATGGCCACATCTTTGTACAAAAACAATAAAAATAAGGTCTTACATTTAATGAATATATCTACATGTCATGCTTCTAAGACAAGCTTTTATTTGAGATAGATCTGTTACTGCGTTCAGTTCTTACCATGGTTTGAAATGAACACTATTATTAGTTAGTTTACTGGTTACTGAGGCAGAGAGAACATGATTGGCAGACCCACAAAGATAAGATAGAGTTGAAGACCAAGCTCACCACCCCAAACATTAAGAGGCAGATGATGTCCCCCAATAATGCCAGAGTTGGAGGCAGTGCTTAACAGTGTTTAGCAGGATGATGGTGGCACATGTCTTTAATCCGAGCATTCAGGAGGTAGAGGAAGGTGGATGTTTGAGTTTGAGGTCAGACTGGTTCTACAGAGCAAGTTCTAGGATAGCCAGGGAAACACAGGGCAACCCTGTCTCAAAAACCTAAAAAAATAAGAAAAAAAAATAGTTAAATCTATTAACCTTTTCAACATGAAAGAAATAAGAGAAAGAGAACCCCCTGAAGAGCTATAGTGCTTGTTTAAGAAGCATATCTATCATAATTGGAATTGTCCAAAATTAGCATGACCCCTATGCAAGGATAACATGCAAATTTGTGAATGTTTCTATATCGAAAAGTGAAAAAAATGAGAGAGAGAGAGAGAGAGAGAGAGAGAGAGAGAGAGAGAGAGAGAGAAGCACACAAGAGAATATTTGACTTATAATGCACACATTTTATTTGGCATAATAGTAGGAACAATAGAAGAAAGTAAAGATGAAATAACAAGATTAAGAGACATCATATTTGAAGATTCCATGTAAGATGTGACTAAAAACAGAGAGATCTCCTAAACTTCCCAAAGAAATTTTCTGTATAAATTTTAAAGGAAATCAAACATGTGGCAGGATCTTAGGGAAGCTGGAAAGATTCAAAGCAGGCCTGGAAGGATAAGATTTGTCCCTTCCCATGCCTAAATTAACTAACCTTCTCAGGTCTTTGATGTATCTTTTTGCATCCAAAACACTGTACATCAGTCATTGCCTTTGCATCATGCAAACTCATGCATTTGCTGCAGTGGCTCCCTGAAAGCTATGCAAACACACATACTCTTGTCTGTGCGACACACATGATGCTTCTTTTTACATGTGTTTTACCTCTCAGGAACAGGAAGTCTCTTTCATTAAGACCAGAGGATCCTTTCCTTAGTTTTATTATAGTTCCTTTTTATTCATAGCAACATACTATGTACAATCAGCAGTTTTATCAAAATCATCAGTGCCCTCTGTGTCAGCTAATCCAACCATTGATCTGATTTACTTTTCAGATCACCCTTCTCTTTACCATTATGGCACCATGCTTGGCTTCTCTTTCTTTTAGTTCCCTGCTAGCACCCCCTGACCTTTCATATTTTTCTATAGTCCAGTCAATTGCTCCAGTGACATCAGCCATCACTGGATCCTAATGACAGTGGAATGTAATGGCCTTGACCTTCAAAGTAGTTACTTGATTTCACAGAACCTGAAAACTCATTATATCTGTGGCTAAGGTCACCTGGTACTGATACCTCCAGACCGGCTCTTCTTGCAGTTCATATTAAAACTAGATGTCAAGGACCAAATGACTTCCAAATGTCCGTGTGAGTGTGTGTGTGTGTCCTTACTATATGCATGTACTATGTGTATATATGTATGTATATATGTATTTGTATATATGTATATGTAGTTATATATATATATATACATACATACATACATTGTAGTTATGTGCATGTATGTGCTTCTGTACTCACTTGTGTTGGGTGCACATGTGCACAGAGGACAGAGAAGACAACTGGTGTCCTGCTTTATCACTCTGGACCTTATTCTCATAAGTCAGGGTTGCTAACTTAACTTGGATTTAGGCTGCTGGCAGCAAGCCTCAGCTGTTCTCCTGTCTTTTCCACTCACAGTGCTCTGGCTATAGGCAAAAATGTACTAGGGTGCTAGCATTTGAGCACAGGTACTTATGTGTGTGCAGTAAGTACACTGACTCACTAAGCCATCTTTTCCAGCTCTCTAGAAGTCTCTGCTGTGGCCTTTGTGCTGCAAAGATAAAGTTCAGAGTGCAGATGACAGAAGTTTATTGTTTACAATGTGTTACATATGAACAATGGTGTGTGTGTGTGTGTGTGTGTGTGTGTGTGTGTGTGTGTGTTAAGGCAGATGCTGCGTGTTTGTGAATAGGGTCTACATTACAGATGGAGATGGTTGTAATGTCAACACTTGTACAATCAAATTTACAATTTGGACTAAGCAATACCATTTTGCTGAATAAATGAGGTGATCAGTATGCATTAGGGGTTTGGAATGATGTAAAACTGAAGACAGAGATAAAGGCAAGGTAAGCAGAGTGAAGAAATCCTGGAAAACACACAGAGCCTTAGGAAAAATTAACATTATGAATTGATTAATTGATTTCATGACCTGTAATGGACAAGAATCTATCCTCCACAATATTTTTTTTAGCAAAATCAGAAATCATACTCTGAAGTAATTGATCCTTCACCAGCAAAATTATAATCAATATAATGTCTATAAAGATTATATTTTTCTAAACTGAAATTTCTTTAAAAGAAATCATAAAGGCTTTACTACTGGAGAGACTGTTTTCAAGTAAATCAATGTAGAAAACGAAACTACCACATAAGCCTAATTTCCTTTTGGTAATCAGTTAAGTCACCTACTGTCCTTAATTGCAGAAGGATCAATCCACCTCCAAGTGTTTACTAATCCTTATTGTGTGCACAGTGTGATACTAAGTGTTGAGAATGACAGAGGATCTGAGAAGCATCTCCTCTGTGTACCTTACTTTTGTTCCTTTCAGTGTTCCTCTCTGTCCGTTCATCTGTCCTGATTTTAGAACCCTTCCTTTCTTTTATCTTAGTGATGGTACCCATGACACGATGACGTCTTTAATAATTTCTGGTTTTTGTTCTTATGTAATTCTATATTGGGTTAGCCATCACCCTTGGCTTGTTATATAACATTTTCTAGGTGAAATAATTTATTAAAATTTAAAATGCTAATTCAACGTAATTTTTTAACTGTCAACAAGGTTTTGAAGAATTCTGTTATCAATGAGTTTATGCTGCTATTTAAAAACAAACTTGAAATGTAAAGTTCCCAGAAAATGTATTTTATCTTCTTCAGTTTTTATTTTATTAGCCTTTCAACTTTCAAAATCTCCTTAGTCGCCTTAACCTTCTGTTTATCATGAAAGTTCTATAATTACATCATTACTGATTATTAATCTGTAAATTCACTCCTTACCTAATGATTTTCCTTTGTCTCCTGCACCACATTCACCACTGAGACACATTTTCCTTCAAATCTTATTTTGATTTTCCAATTTTATTGTAGCACAGCTTTACTTGAATGATTCATTTTAATAACTTTGTCTACAATCTCATAACTAAGCACATTATAACCATGGGGCTCAATGCTTTCTTTACTTATAAGCTGAGGTTTTTCACTTACTAGATACTAAGAAGCACAAACTTCCACAACTACCATTGAGTCCATGTAAAAATACTTAATTCAAATTCAGATCAGTTCCACACCACTCATCACAAAATATAAATTAAATGCATATTTGTTAAAAGATATGAAAAATGAAAATACATTAGATTAAGGAAATCTGTTATTTCTGAATTGAAAACATCTTGCATTTCTGTTCTGACACTTATGTTTTCTAATAATCTACCTGTAATCTCCGTGACTGTTTCACTTTGAATTAAAGTAGTGGACAGTTCTAGAAATATTCTGAAACACTAGAATTATTTACTGAAGAGCTGATTTACTCAGTCTGGAGACTCTTTGTAAATATGCCAGTAACCTATCTGAGAAGATAGCCAATGGACTTCAGTTAGAGTGAGTGGCCCCTGAAAAATGTTAACACTATGAATTATTAGTTTCAAACCTAACTATTGTCTTTTTCCCCCTTTCTTGTGTATTCTGTTTAATGTTAAGAGAGCAGCTCACATGTTTGTAAATACACAATAGAAAAGTCTCTGTGTCTTCCATCCAGAATTTTGCAACATGAGAACTGACAAATATAATAACCCTGAGAACATGGAACACAACCACATTCGCCGGAATGTTCTCTCAGTATGTTTCTGAAATGTCACTTCATAATCAGAGCCCGTGACAGCTATGTTCTCGGAAGCATTCCCAGTAGTCCTGTAAGGCAGAGAATTTGGGCTAAATATTTCAGAGCAGTATCCACGGACTTGCAGTTAAGGATGGAGCACAGCAGTTCCTAGTAAATGTCCTTAGGAAGGTTGGGAGACAGGATGTTTGTGATGTTTGAGATGCTTGTTCACATGCATAGTGAGTGCTTTGTTTCGTTTATTTCCACACTACTCTTGTTTCCCGCTCCCCGTTTTTACAGTCACGTTGCACAGGTTACTCATTACAAATGCAGGGCAACATTGTGAGGTTGTGCACTTGACCCATAGAACAGCATATATAAGTAGAGATTATGAATCAGTTTAGCTATCCCAACCTGGAGACTTTCAAACCCACATTTATTTACTCAGTGGCTTCTTCTCACGTTTGATTTGTGTTCGGTTGCTCCCTTATTTTTCCGGGAAACATATGCAAGTATTCACAGACAGTAAGAGCTTATTTAGCATCTGATTGTTTTATTTTCTCTTATACACTATCTGGAAATTTAGTATAATCTTTTTAATGAATAAACATTGCTTATCAATGTGTCAGTCAAAGAATCTTTGAATATGTGAAGATGCTAATTTAATCATCAATCATCAGCTTTGACATGAAATTTTGTAGTTTGGTGTCCAGCCACAAAAAGACAGAAATTAGGAACTGAGATCTGAGGTATGTGTTCAGGAATCCCAATGTAATTATTCAAGAAGAAAACATATGGAAGGATTTCTGATTGCCAAAAGACACTGTTTTTTTTTTTTTAAATAGGAATTGCATTTTTCTATCAAGCACTGTAACAACCAAAATACCCATTTCTAATATGATTTTGAATTGCTAGTATAATATTCAAAGTGTGTCTGCTGGTCTCTGACAATCACTAAGCAAATCACCTTAAATATTATGCATTTTATGGACACCAACCAGAGGGATGAATCTTTTAATTTTTAAAATTTATTGTGTGTGGCGGGGTAGCCACTATGCTGTGGCACCAGTGTGAAGGCCAGAGGACAGTTTTGTGGAGTAGATTCTCTCTTAGACCTTTGAGTGGGTTTTGGGGATCAAGGTCAGGTTGCCAAGCTTGTGCAGTAAGCACCTTGACCTGCTGGGACATCTTGCTAGCCCAGCCGGATAAATTTTTTAGTGAAAAATTGCCGTTTATGAGTACAGAATAAGAGACCACACAGCAAGATAGCTGTTTCTCATATTAAATATATTCACCTTGTTTTGTGTCATTTTTAGGTAACATTATTTGCTCTGTGATAATCTTTTAGATATGCATTACTGAACTATTAACACCTTACTTTATGGAATTATACTCATACCTAAAATTTAAATTTAACTTACAATATTATAGAAGATAGAGCTCCTTAAGGGTCATAACTGTTAGTTTGCATTTTAAACATGTAATACATGGTGGGTCCTATTTGAAATATAACATGTTTAATTCATACATATATACATATATTATTTAGATTATGGATATCAATGAAAAAGACTTAGAAAGCAATTGCCCTTTTATATCTTTGTGAATGTGTGCATATGTTGTACATGTGTGTGCATGTTCAAGTATATGAGTGCAGGCATATGTGTGTTCCACAGCACCTGTGTGGAGATCAGAAGATATAACTTTGGAGTCCTTTTTTTTCTTGATTGAGGCAAGGTCTCTTGTTTACAACGGCAGGTAACAGACTTACTGGCCTGTGAGCTTTGGGATAATCTCTTGTATCTGTTTCCCACCTATCCGCAGGAGCCCTGGGATAACAGACATGCACTACTGTGCTCCGTTTTTACAGGGATCTGGGGATCCTGACTCAGATCCTCTTGTTTATGTGTCAAGTACTGCACTGGTTAAACCATCTCATCAACACATGAAGTGGCTTTCCTCACGGTAAATGTATCTCTAAAATCTCAACATTCAACAAAATCAACTGTAATATTTATCACCAAGTGAACTATTATCCGTTAAACAAATATTATGTACCAACTAAGGTGTGGGTTCTCCATGTTTTTATCTTATACCAATCCTTATAACCTTGGGAGATGGTTGTTGAAACTGTTAAAATTTAAGAAGATAAAACACACCAAAATAACATGTTGCAACTCGGTATGTTGCAATAAATACTCAGATCTCTGAATTTTGAAAACTTGAGTTCCCCAGATTCTAAAAATTATCATTTCAAACATGGGATTCCATGGTTTGTTATGTTTGAGAAACTTTGATTTAAACCTAGTAAAATTCACACTATAATAATTCTTTGAGATTCTGAAAAGCTAATTGTTACTTTGACTTGTAACAAAAGAATAGGTAAATACAACACAAATTTCCAAAAATAATTTAAGCAAATAATTATTTCAAATGTCAATTCTTCAGAGAATTTTTGGTTGGAAAATGTTTTATGAAATGCTTAAATTAATTATCTCAGTAGATGATTATAAAACACATTTGAATGATCCATGCTGTGTAGTGATGGTTTTCATGAATGGGCTGAATTCTAATTTTTTATTTATATATAAAATATGTAGTGATTTGTTTTCTAAGATTAAAATATAATAAAAAATACTCATCTCTACTCTCCTAGATAAGTCACCACACAGAAGTTCAAAATTTATTGCATTTCTTTGCATATTAAAAAATCTAGGATTTAAATTATGTGTTACCATTTATATATTTGAAAACAGTATGCAGTGGACAATGGCCAGATAGTGTGTGTAACCCATGTTTCCTTAAACCATCCTGTGTTGTAGTTACAGTTTCAGTGTATAAAGCCATAAGCCCCTCATTTTGTATTTTCCACAATCAACTCTCATTTCCTTCTAGCTCCTTTATGGAACACATCAACATGCCCTTTCTCCTGTGCCCAATGCTGCCAGTCTTCCAACTAGTCTTCTAAGGGAGCAAGTGCTATCTTCAACTTTTCCTATATGGTTTCCAAAGCTGTCTACATCTATAGAAAGGGATCTACTGCAACGAACACCTTATTTCCAGGTTTCTTTCTGGTAAAAATCTCTCCCTCTCCCTCTCCTTCTCTCCCTGCCCTCTCTTTATCTCTCTCTGCATGAACATAATCAGATTGGTAAGGGCAAGGGCCACATATGTGGATTACATGTTCTATCTTCCACAGAGCCCTGCCTTTGGGAAAGGACCAAGATACGTATTACTTCCTTGATGCAAAGTCACCCTCTGAGGCACACCTTGTTGAGTGCTATCTGGCAAACCAGAATGACCCACCCTCCGGAAGCATTAGGGTGTTCTCTCATTGAAACATCACATTATAGATGATAGGATTCAAGGATGAAATATGGGATGGAAACATGTGTCAGCAATGCTCTACTTCTGCTTCTCTCTCAACTACCATAGCAATGTTGACACATACTTTATTAACCTATTGTCACTTGAAGCTTAGCAACATCCCTATAAAATAGGTATCAGTAATAAGCTAAATTTTTATCCTGTTCTACTCCACTAAATTTGAACTAAGATTTGAATAATCCTTGTCTCAGATTAACTTTACTATAGAATGAAGTTTCAGAATACACGCTTAGGCCAATATTCTAGCCATGAGAACCAATGTTATTTGTCCTATCATTTTACTACATCAGTGTTTTAATGCCAACTTACACAATCATGGGATTGTTTCTACATGTTATTAAACAAAGGAAAACAAAATTGCTAACCCCAGGTTGCTTGCAAGCTTGCTCAAGGTTCAGATTGCCCTATTGGGGCTGAGGCGCAGAGTATGCTTGGCCAACTCAGATCGAATTGATTAATAACTCAGAGTATCAACAAAGGTAGAGGAAGCTTAAGACAGAAATGAGGGAGAAGGAATTAAAAGAGGGTTTGGCATTTTGTCGAGAGATGTAAGTCTTGTGTGACTCACTGAATAAAACACAGGGAGGGAGAGGCTAATTAAATAAGAAGAAAAATGATTTAGTTTGGTTGTGAAGGGAAAAAATGAATTAAAGAATAAATGTGGGCAAGCAGGAGAAATTATAAATCAAATTCAGATATTATCTAATATGATTTTGCAATAGTTTCTGCAACTATGGAGGTCACTTACATTCACAAAAATGAAAAATTTAATCAAAAGAATTTTTCCTCTATGGCACTGTTATGTACATAACAAATTTACTTCACATGTGTCTCTCTATATATGTATGTAAATGAATATATATAAACATACATTTTTAATATATTAGAAACTGAGCCACATTACACATGGGAAACCAAATAAATAAAACAAAACTAAAATGAAAGCTCTTACCTCACACTCTTAATGTCAAGAGAAAGCAGGATGTCATATGTCAGAGGCACTCACCCTCTTTTTATGGGACATGAAAGAATATTCATCAGTGTCCCTAAATGAACTTTATAAAATATACTTTACAGATGCTAGTTTAAAGTATCAAAGGAAATTCTCTGAACAGTCTTAGAATGATTTTGTTTGCCTGCAGTAACCAATGAATACATATAATTTATTCTCTATTTTCAGATGAAAATTACACTTAGTAGAATGAATAATGTCACTTAGCTTTTAAGAAAGACATGGCTTAGAATTACCAAAACTTGGAAATCAATCAACTATGAAAATCCTCATGAAAAAATACCAAGAGCTTGAATTATCATCCAGAAAAATAAGAATAAAAGAAACACAAGGCATCACTAAAAATAAATAGAATCATTGCATGATTTTAAAAAATGACTAGTTTACCAAGAAAGCATAATATTTCATAAATGTGTGCCCCCCTTTGACAAAGTATCAGAATGAATGCAATGAAAATGGGTAGAAATGGATCCACAATACAATCTGACATTCTAGCACTCTCTTCTCAGTAATTTATACAATAAATGCATTAAAATTAGCATAAATACAAAAATTTGGATAATAGCATCAGCAAACTTGGTCTGTTTAACTACTTAAGGTTGTGCTTCTGCCATAACGTCGTGAACAGGTTTCTAACATACAGTCTTATTCAGATCACGTGGAGACATCCACCAACCTCCATCTCACACTAGGTCCTAAAGCACTGTGATGAATATCAACCCATCTTGTGGATACCTCAGGCTGCAGACATCTTAATGCATTGTCTATAGTCAACACATCAAAATGTGAAAAACACTCACATGGAATGAGCATGCAGAGCCTTCCTCTTCTGCTTCTGACCTCTCAATTTCAGCTTCCCCTCTAATGAATTCTGCTTCTCAAGTACTTTCTTTGTAATTCCCAAATGTCTACCTTTTATTGCAAGTTTCTGTAGCATGAATTGTTAGAAGATCTTATTAATAAAAAACAAACCCAGAGTCAGGTATTGGGGTGAACACTGAAATATTAGAGAAACAGAACCAGCTGCAGCTAACCTCACCTCGCCAATTCCTCAGCTGATCCTGTTTCCTCAAACTGGATGCCTCTGAGTCCTCATCCGAATGGATCTCAGCTGAACTGCTACTGAAAAGCCTAAAAGCTTAACCCGGCTCTAGTTCCTGGTCCTCATGCCTTATATACCTTTCTGTTTCCTGGGATTATTATTAATGCCATCACTTCCTGGGATTAAAGGCGTGTGTCACCATGCCTGGCTGTTTCCAGTGTGGCTTTGATCTCACAGAGATCTGTTTTTTTTTTTTTTTTTTGGCTTTTCGAGACAGGGTTTCTCTGTGTAGCTTTGCGCCTTTCCTGGAACTCACAAAGATCCGCCTGGCTCTGCCTCCCGAGTGCTGGGATTAAAGGCGTGCGCCACCACCGCCCGGCCTCACAGAGATCTGAATGGATCTCTACCTCCAGAATGCTAGGATTAAAGGTGTGAGAGCCACCATTTTCTGACCTCTATATCTAGTGGCTGTTTGTTCTGTTCTCTGACCCCAGATAAGTTTATTAGGATGCACAATATATTGGGGAACACAATATCACCACAAGTTGCAGTTTAAATTTTAGATCATTTCCCTAATATCTCCATCATTCCATCTACAGTAAATTTTGTATGTACATGTACACCAGACATCATTATTTAAAACTCCCCTAACTATCTTTTTACTTTAACTGGATTAACATCTTTGTACTGTATAAGAAGATGTCATACTTTATGCTTCTTGGGAATGATTGAGCTATAAATTACTCAGTAGTGACTTGGTAAATGAGTGTTGTGATGGAAGGCTGAATGCTACCCTTTGTGGTTTCAAGGCCTCAACTTAATTGTGCAAACATATTTTCAAGGCAATTTACCTACATATTTACAAAGATGTTTAAGCTAGTAAAATATGACTAAATTTTAGATGGCTATAGCTCTAGTAGGAGATAACCTTATGATTGTTTCTAAGTGTTTTCTATTCATTGTCTAGAGGAAAGAGCATATGACAAATCAATAAATAAGGATTGTGAGATTTCCATCATTACACTACTCTGAGAATTCACATCTTCTACAAAACACAGTTTTACTGAATATCAGTTAACATGACTTTTGAATCTACATTTTTTTTAAATTTTTTTTATTCATTTTATATATCAATCACAGATTCCCCTCTCATCTTTTCTCCTGTTCCCCCCATCTCCCCCTCCATCTCCCCCTCAAACAGAGTAAGTTCTCCCACGGAGGAACCTATATTTTCATTTCAGTTTACAATTAGAACTTTAAAAGTGTTCCCCTGACTCATGGTGGTGGTGTAACTGGAGATTGCCAGGAACACAAAATCTCACTTGAGACTCTACCTCAGGTCTTGAACACTTACTCAAGTAAAACTGCACTTTTCCAGAGTTGACAAGTTAACTTGTATACAGTAAACAAAATATGAGGCATTACTATCTTTAAAGCAAAATTTCAGCCAAGAGTACAAGTAACCTCTTGTTTTTCCTCTAGAAATATTTGTTAGGAGGAGTAAATTATTCTTAGAGAATGCAATGGTAAAATTTTGAATTTTTTTCTTTTTCTATTGTATATGGAGAGGGGGTATTTCACTCCTTTAGTCTTCCATCTTTCACATCTAGATATTTTTGTGTGGGTATTTATTCTTGATGATATTAAATAGTACTGGAGCATGATTATCTTTTATGACCTCAGCCCAGCTCCAATTGCATTCTGTATTTCTTTGAACAGTCCAACAAAAAAGCAGGGTGTACTATAATATTAACACAGCCTTCTAAAAGAAACACAGTATTTGTTAATTCGTTTATGCTGATTCATCATTTGATACTATCTGTAGTCAGTGTGCTAAACAGGATGTTACTATTCAGTGTCTCTTATTAAACAAGGATCCCTGAACTTACTCTTTTCCATTTCTCTGAGACAGCAGGCTTTGTCAATTATTTGATGGTGGTGGTGCTTTTCTACATATTGTGTTAACTTTCTTTCCTACATATGAGATTTTTCTGTTTTGCAAATTCCTTAAAGGAGATACTACTGTATGACATTTTAAAAGTTAAGTATTCAGTCAAATATTTATTGATTTCACTGTTAAAATGAGTTGCCTTAAAGGGACTATTTATTTCATCGATCAAACAAAACAGCCACCTGATTGATGGGATGTTTTGACATTCCATTGACATAGCTTTGGTTAGTTAATTTCCTCTTTTATCAGTCTCACAAACTAAACAGAATAGTGTGTTTAGGCTGACTCTATTTTCTATGTTGGAAATCTCTTCATGTTTATCAAGTTGTTGACATTTTCATTATTCTTTTATTCCACTTTATTCCCACACGTTGAAGTGAGTTTGCTCTAACACATTTATTTCTACTGTTAAGTTCTCATTTTCAAAATGTCCACTCCCACCGGTTCAGGTGCAAAGGAGTTTGTTACAAGGCTCGTTGTTCTGCTACAGAAAGCTATGGTCATATTAGTTTATAGAGTAGCAGAAATGATTTAAGAATTCTCATCAAGATTTCATTCTAGTTAGAACCACAGGTGTAAGGAAGCTAGTAGACCATATTCTTCAAAAAATCCACATGTAGAATACACGTACAAAAGCCTTTCAATCTATATGCCTGCGTATCTATCTAAATAGGAAGTGGTAGCTCAAGTATAGCAGCCCAAAGTTTCATCTTTATGGCAGAAACTCAGTTGTTAGCACTCAGTCACTCTGTATTATTTCCACCTGTACCCAGAAGCATGAAGCTTGTAACAGGATGTGAGATAAATCCAAACCCAATCTCCAAGTAATTACCAATTCAGTATTTACAGGTGATACTTGTTTGTAATGGCTATTGTCCTCATTTTATGAACTGTCTTATATCAATAAACTTAGATGTAAACCCATTCGAATCTCCAAGCAAAAATATGGAGTTTATTGGCCATACTCACTGAAGGCAGATGCAGAGGGAAGTCTTATTATTGGGATTTTGGGATTGCTAACATACTCTTTCTGCTCCGCTAAGAGTTGAGAAACACACCAGATGTCTAAGGAAGGTCAGTGGCTTCAGGACCTGAAAGAAATTTCTGGAAATTGAAATTTATGTAGTGTTCTGGATGAATTGCTGAATGAAGTAATACTTTCAACATCAATTGTCTTTTTATAGATATTCTTTTTTTACATCCTATTTTAGAATCCTATTGAGATCTGACTAGATGTTTCCATTTATGGTTTTTCACATATGTTTACGTGGCACCACTTAAATTCAAATCAATACTTATTGATATAATAAATGATGCTACATCTTCTGGAAGTGTTAATCACTCATAAGCTTTAAGTGTTTTATGTTTAAGATTTATTAATTTTATTTTATGGCATGTGTGAGTGCCGGCCTATATGGATGTGCATCACACACTTGCATGGTTACCGGAAGAGGATGGCAGAACACCTGGAATGAGGTTAAAAGTGGTTATGCCTTGTCGGTGGTGGGACGTGAACCCAGGTCCCCTGCAAAACAGCAAATGCTCTTTATGTCTGAGTCATCTCTCAAATCCTGTTTCATTTGTGGTTTAAAAGGGGCTAAGCTGATACTGCTTTAAGCCCTACTTTACTATTTCATACATAATGGTATCTTTCAAGGGGCTCCAATTTGTTTCCCAAATTTAGTATTACCAGCAACCACATTCCTAGATGTCTAGATGAAATAACAGATTCCAGAAAGCCAATGAAAATCTCAACTCGGAGAGGAAAGCTCTTGGCACACAGAAAATTATGAATAAACAAAGTCTCAGAAATAAACAGAAAAATAACTGGTAAGCTGGAAGGTGGTAAATCGCACTGGAAAAAACTAGAATTTCTAACATTCATATAGGAATGGGAATGATTTGACAAAGGAAGTAAAGATGATGCTGTGAGGGACGAAGAAGGATATTTCTTAAGTGTTTTGCTTAATTAAACATGTAGATGAAAACCAGGACTTGAACACAGACTCTTGAGTACACAGGAACATGGAGTGCACAGATCCAAGCACATGCAGATGATCGCTATTAAAGGAAGCCTGGCAGGGATGATTTTCTTCTCTACTAGGTGGTTCATGCTTCCTTGAAGAGACTGAGGGTACAAAAGAAGACTAAAAAATTTAAGGAACATCAAAAGGATGGTGGATAATTATTTAGGAGAGTGGAATCAAAACTGGATTTGAGGACCATAGGAAGGTTTCTGATAGTAACAAGAATGACAAACAATTTAGCTGGAGAGGTGGCTCAGTGGTTAAGTTCACATCTTCTTCTTGCAGAAGACCTGAATTTGGGACCTATCACCACCAGGGATGGCTCACAACTACCTCTGGCTGCAATTCCAGGGGGATCTGACAACTTCTTCTGGCCTCTGCATGTCCTGCACTCATATACACAAACCCACATCCACTCACACAATGAAAATACTAATGGGTAAAATCTTAAAAGTATAATAGTCAAAATATTTGCATGTCTCATTTCACTTTGTTCGAGTGCCTGTATTCCGGTGAAGGTTATGCGGTGAGTTGTGTTTAATTGGATTTGACTTTCCCATTAGTTACAATGAAGCCAGGGAGCAACAAGTACTTTAAGGTGTGTGTCATAAAGTGATTAAAAGGCTGGGTTGGGATGAGCAAGCTAGTGAAAAAGTAAAGAGGGTGAGTTTCATGAGGACAGGGTGGAACCCACTGACAGTCTCACAAAGCTACATAAGTATTCAGAGTTAGAACAGAACGAGTAGCTAGGACAACAGAAGTGGACAGGAACATAGAACTTTTTTTTTTAATTGCGATATGGAAAATGTGCGGTGAATTATATGTTAAAGTTATGCTATTATTAGGGAAAAGTTTCTTTCCAATATACCAGGGTCAAGATCACAGGAAGATTAGTTTCTGGATCTGAGAAACTAAATAAAGTATACCAACCATCTATACAGCAACAGTAAATGGACTCAGTAGGTTTTGAGTGTGTGTGACAATAATAACTAAAGAAAACGATGTCACACATTTAAGAAGGAGTTTGGAATAAAAGGGGAATTTGGAGGGAAAAACATACAGGCAGATAATTTAAATACAGCATTCATGTTAGATAGTCTTCATTAAAATATTAATTTGCCTGCCATGGATGAAAGATTTAAGAGAAAAAAGGATTAGAAGCAATGAAACCAGTTGACATGACAGTGTAATCCTACATGTGACACATTACTAAGACACACCTAGAGTGGACGTGAAACCAGAGGCAGACCCAGATTTGGTTGTTTTAGGATGAAGGCATGACAAGCAAGGACTTGTGTCAGTGGAACTGAAGATCATGAAAAGCAGGAGTCAAGGAAGTCGTCACGTCTGTCTTGCGGATGGTGATATCATACAGCAAGTTAGGGAATATAGTAAGGAAGGAATCATGAAGGTCACCAGCTATTGTAGTTCTATTTAGTCTACACCGAAGGAGTCCTTGATATCCCACCAACGAAGGAAGGTAGAAGAAGCCCAGGGGAAGGTGGGGGGTGCTCTCCAAGGCCATGCAAGACTGTTATTAAGATTAAAGACAGTCAGTTCTACCAACACTATTCCAATTTGAACCACCACAGGAAATTTATTGAAATGAAGATCCACGAAGGGAGGTATTACAGACTTTATGGAAATAGGAACATAAGAAAAAGAGAATATAGTTGGATTCTTCTGTCCTGCCTACCAGCTCCCAGATAACCACACAAAGACTTATTGTTAATTATGAAAACTCGATCAATAGCTTAAGCTTGTTTCTAACTAGCTCTTATAACTTAAGTGAACCTATTTCTATTAGTTTACTTTCTGACTTGTGGCTTTATAACCTCATCTCCATATGCTCATCCTGCTTGCTCTGCATCTCTTAGCATCTCCCTTTCTTTATCCCAGCACCTTCTCTGCCCTGAAAATCCTGCCTAGCTATTAACCATTCAGATTTTTATTCAACCAATCTGAGTGATACATCTTGACAGTGTACAAAAAGATTATTCCACAAGAGAACTAAGGGCTGGAGGTTTGGCCCATAGGATGTCGGCTAAGGATGGCAGGGGAGAGTTATGGAGAGGTTAGCAGACCTGGGAGTTCTCGATATTCCTGGGGAGCAGTATAGCTTCCGCCTGTTCTAGGATGATTCCATATGCAGAGTAAACCATGAAAATGGTTAGGTCCCAAAGAAGACACTGGGTTAGGTCCCAAATAGACTTCTGTGTGCTTCTCAAAATTCCCATCTTTCCATTGTGTGAAGGATTCACAGTTTCACAGTCAGGATGCAATAAGTTGAGGAGTCTCCAAAATTGTGAAATGTTATGCTTGAAATCTTTTTGACTGAATACCTACAGGGTAGACCCTAGAACTGGAAAACATCTCTCTTCTTAGCTTTCTGCTCACATCAACTATTTGTCATAATCTTTAAAAAGAAACTGCATATTTTTTACTATGATTTACACTAGATGGCCATATCTAGATATTTTAGGACAAGAATTAACAAAAGGAAGTTTTGTATTTTTTAATGTTAAGTTTATATTTTATAATTTTCAAAAATTAAAAATATGATAAGTTTGTGTAAAGGAATAGGGTTTAGATCTCTATTGCTATTATTATGCATGATGCTTTACCCCATTTTTACCTATAAAAATTCAGATAATGTTGACAATCTAAAACACTTTGATAAAACTTTAGTAACATTAAATATTTAAAGAAAGTAGTTAAATCTAGTGGATGATTTTCATTGTATTTAAAACTATTGCTTCCAGGGTTTTGGGAAGATTTTATATATACATTTCAACAAATTCATCATAAGTTAGATTTGAAAAGTCTCAAAAAAAATCCAGATAAAAAACCAACAATGTATTTGTTTTAAATATGTACAATTGTGCATTTATGGTGCAGATTTTGGCAAATGGGAGCTGACATCACACAGATATCCTGATGCAATAAATAAATTCTCCCAGAATGTTTGACAACACCTAGATGAGGGAGCTTCCACTCTCTGGCTTTAGCAGTTCACAAGAAGTCAATTAACTAATGAGTCATAGCCATTTATTTCCCAAGTTATCAAGGAAATCAGAATTGCTGGAGGGAATGGCTTACATCACAAACACCAGGAAGTTTCAACTGGAGCCAGCCACAGACTTAAGACTTTCCAGTGTAGCTAGTATTCTTTGTTCAGGCTAGTTCCACTGGCACAAACATTCAGTATGCACAGTATAGCAGGATTCAAGTTTTCACTATAGAATTAATAGTCTCGTGGTTCATGTTTTAATTTCTGGATTTCTTTAAAAGAGTTTATGTTTGAGCTATCCATTTCTCTGGGTGTTGTGATCTTAAAAAGTGGGGCAAAAGACAAATCTATTTTTTACACCCATCATTTTCATAAAATTTGAACACTCAGGGTAATAATTGTATTTGTGTGTATACTACAATTATTCCACATTCATCGATTTCCCTTTATATTTAAGCTATAACTAAAGCCATGTTTTATACTATTTCTCCAATAGTTTAACTGTGTTAGTGAGAAAATCTCTAATTTTGCATTGCAATAAATCATGTGAAAAACAGTAAAATCACAGTAAAAATCTTCAAAAGACGGTGCCATTAAACGGTGTTTTAAAGCAATGCTCCAACCTACTGGAGTTAAGAAGTTGTTTATAGAGGGTGGAGCCATGGAAATGTCACCTGACCAAGCTCACAGGAGTCTTTGGTGGAGACACTTCATGGATTTTTTGTGACAAAGATATGATCAGCATTCTCTGTCACTTGGGATGATGGTATAATTCAGGACAGTGCTTCTTAAATACAAAACCTTTCAGTCAGATTGATTCTGTCATGCTTGTTTAAAACTACTTAGGGAATTGAAGAGAATGACTAGGCATTTTAGGATAGAATTACATCCCTCTGAAACAAACAAACAAACAAAAAAACCTTTACAATGTGAGATATATTAATGGAAAATACATATACAGTTTTTCAATTATAGGTAACTTCAACACATTTGGGTATAATTTTCATAGCTACATAAATTTGAATAACTAGAAAAATCATGAAAGAGAGAAAAGGTTGAAAGATTCATGTGAATGGTGGATTAAAGTAAGGAAAAGTTTTGATTTTTAAATATTTTTCACAACTTCTAATACTCTTTTTTTTGTAATAGAAGAATACGTGTCAAGGAGGGTTATAATTTTCTAGTCATTTCCTAGGTCACAGTTACTGGTTCTGGAGTTGGTAATTGAGCAAGTAACACTAATCCATTCTGATGCACAGAGCTCCAGGTGTTAGCATTCTTTCCATTGGTGCTACAGGATTAGCCAGTTGAGAAATCACACCATGTTGCAAACACTTGTAAGCAATTAAATAAGCAGAGATGTTACAAATGAGAGCAGCGACAAGTCCCAAAACCTAGAGGTCAAGCTCAGTCCTCAAGGATTACAATCAAACTCTTTTTTCACTTCTGCCTGCTTCATCCAAACGATTATCAGCAACAGAAGCCAATAAAAAGGGACATGTACATGTACAAAGGATGTGGGCAATTCTTAGATGCTTTTATAAACATGAGTAATGCCATTAATGGAATCATGTCAGATCCTTATTAAAGATTGAAGATTCCCTTTGTTTGTGGATTTCTAGCCCATCTGTTGTAGTAAAATATTGATCATTAATTCAATATAGCTATAGAATTAGACTCCACTTTTCTCTTACCATGTTATTGAAGAATCTCATGGATACTTTCCAGTAAGAAGTAAGTGGATATCTGTCTCCCCATCTTTAGTGATATAGAGCTCATGTTTTCCAGCCATGGCATATTTTGTTCAAATATACCATGAATTTCTGACTTTGGTTGATCTGGAATGTATTGTTGCTTTGAAATTTCTTATTATCTCTAAACCTAGCATCCAGGAAGTCAGTCTATTTTTCTGGCACATAGATACTTGAAATATTTGCATGTAGCTCATATATTGCGGTCAACTTATCCAAGACAAATATCCCAAATTGTCCCAAACATTTCTTAAATTCACAGACCCTAGAACCATGCTGGAGGCTCCTCAGTGGAAAATGTGCCATAGACAATTGAACTATCGTGTCTAGCTCCTTTCCCCAGAAATGTTGAGAAACTTGGATGTTTGGACATGAAAAATCTTCATCAAACAGTATAATAATTGAAGAGAAGTTCAAGAATAAATCTTGGATGAGTTAAAGACTCGTCAGAGAAAATTTTGAGAGCCAAGAGAAGCATCCAGAAACCACTTAAAATAGGCAATGTTCAGTAAATAAACCATGTATCTATCAAAGGGAGAAATCAGAAGTTATAGTTCAGACATCCATCCTAATGGCAAGTTCTAGTTCAGGGTAGGCCTTTTTCATCCTTAAAATGCATCATAGCCACAGATGTATGACCAAAACAGCTGCAAGGGTGTCTTCCTACTATTTTTTACTTCTTGTTATCTATTTTCTGTCTTTCCTTCTTCTTTTGGCTTTATGTGTACGACTGCTTACCAGATACTGCATTTTTTGTGAAGATGCTGTGATGTAGGTATTCAACGCACAAATTAAGTCTTTTTGATACTTGTCTTAATTATCTGTAGCACATTACAGCAAACCCAACCAGCTTACAGTAGCAGATACTACGACACCTTTCCTGTGGGTCAGGATCCTGGGATGAGCCAAGCAGGAGCTGCAGGCTGCTAGCTCGAGTTACTCAGGAAGCTGAACTCAGGGAACATCTGCAAGGGATGCGGACACACCAAAATTCTGGCAATAGCTAAATGAATGGTTTTATTTGAACATATATCCCATGCGATATTTTTAGATTCAGCTCCTCTGCTACTGTTGGTTAGAGGCAGCTTTGCTTTATTAGCTGCTGTGGATATCGTTCTATATAAATAAAACACTGATGGCCAGTGACCAGGCAGGAAGTAGGTTGCCAGGCAGGAAGTTGGTGGGACAAGGAGAGAGGAGAATTCTGGGAAGCGGAAGGCTGAGGGGGGAGACACTGCAGCCACCGCCATGACCAGCAACATATGAAGACGCTGGTAAGCCACCAGCCACGTGGCAAGGTATAGATTTATAAAAATGGGTTAATTTAAGATAAAAGAACAGTTAGCAAGAAGCCTGCCACGGCCATACAGTTTATAAGTGATATAAGCGTCTGAGTGATTATTTTATAAGTGGATTGTGGGACTGCGGGGCTTGGGGAACCTGGAGAAAAGCCCTCCAACAACAATTAGCAGTGGGCTTCTCCATAGATGCTCCCAAACTGATACCTGTGTCTCCACAAGTGATGAAAGTCAAAACCTTTTATAACAATGTAAGAAATGTCAGGCTATCAGTCTGTCACTACTGATCATACAGACCAGCCAAGGCTTTGAAGAGAACTGCTCAGAAACCTGAAGACTAGGAAGCAGGAGGCAGTAGTATTGAAAATAATCAAAAATGTAACAGTGTTTTTTTTTCCTGCAATTTGAATTTCTTGAAAGCCAGTAATGTAAAACTTGAATCTTCAAAAGTACAAATTCCTTAGACTCTGTTAGAAATGAATACATTTTTTGTTGATATCCTCCAGTTAGGAATAGGAATTTATTGTACATTGTTCTAGGTGCTTGTTCTGCTGGGCCTCTCACAGTGGGATGTTACTTCCTGTAATCTCTACCACATACAGTAGAAGCTGGGTCAGTGTCTACAAGGAAGCAGCTTACATTGCTTTGCATCATCAAAAATGGTGAGAGGACTAAGGCTTACTGAGTCTAAATCATTGTCAAGACATATTTCCACACTTCTAATTCACTATGATTGACAACAGACTTGATCATACTTAGGTATGAGAAACAAAATGATACTATTTATCTTTTTGTTATATTAAAATAATTTTGTATTTTATGAGATTAGATGTTTTGTTTTGTTTTGTTTTGTTTTTTTCCCTGAGACAGGGTTTCTTTGTGTAGTTTTGGTGTCTGTCCTGGATCTCACTTTGTAGACCAGGCTGGCCTTGAACTCACTGAGATCCGCCTGGCTCTGCCTCCCGAGTGCTGGGATTAGAGGTGTGCACCACCACCGCCCAGCTCTAGATGTGTTATTTTACTGGTTGATTTTATATTCAACAGCATACTATTTTCATTTCTTTTTCTGTTGCTGTGACAAAATACTCAGCAAAAGCAACGGGAAGGGGGAAGGGTTTGTCTCACAATTCAAGGGTACTGTCCATCCTGTCAGTGAAGTCAAGGCAGCAGGGTCTTGAAGCAGTTTGAAGAATATCATATCCACAGGAATTGAGAATAATGAATGCATGTTGCTGCTCAGCTCCATCTTGCCACGTATATACATCTCAGAATCCCATCCAGGGAATGATGCCATTCACAGTTTGTAAGTATTCTTACTTCAATGAATGCAATTAAGTTCATCCTCCAATAGCATGTCCAGAGTCCTATCTTCCTGGTAAGTCTAGCTTCTGTCATGTTGGCAATTAACACTATCAAACTTATAATTTAAATTCTTATGATATGATACTTCTTGATACAAAAGTAATGATATTATTATCATATGCATATTAGATCCTCATAGTTGCAGAAGAAAAAGAACCAATGAGAAGTGTGTGGTCAGTGCTATTTGTTAAGTCTGTCAATATTTTGTGAGGTATTGCGACTTGCCAACCATCATGCTTTAGAGCTAGAAGACTGTCAAAGACATGCAGAAATTTTGTCTTCAGTAAGTTTGAACTCCACACTCAGTCTATAGTGACCTTAAATAACTTAGATTCAGTCACAGTATAAAAGTAGAACAACATTACCAACAGCATGGTAGACAACAGAGGGATCCTATCTGGTCAACTAGAAGGGGTAATACTGGAAGTTATTCATGGTTGAGCAACAGATGAATGAAGCCTGAGGGATCCCTATGTACCTGCCTTTAGTTCAGCTGGGGGAAGCACACCACACAGAAAGAAATATCTAGCAAAGATGGGAGGTAGTGTGCTGTGTTAAAACAACAGAAAACCCAGTGGAGCTGTATGTAAATAGCCTAAGAGATTAACTACTGAAAGATGACCAGGAAAGCAAAGTAGTGAAGTTCATAAATCAGGATGCTATAATAATAATAATAATGACAATGATGATGGTGATGATGATAATATTTTCATTTTGTATAAGAAAATTCCTTATCCATCTATGCTATTTGTAGAAGAGGCTAGAAAGAAAGCTTTGATAATGTCTTTTTTGTCATTTAGGACGGAAGTGCATGAGGATTCTTGACTCATCTGGGTAATCCAGGAAATGCCAGAAAGCAACTCTTTGCCTTCAACGCTGAGTGATGAAGCTTGCTGAGGAGAGGCAGGGACAGCAGAGGGAAAAGCATGCATAAAGAGCATAAAGCTCTGGAAGCATGTGCTCCTGAGGCCCATTTCCAGAATTGCCAGTAAGTCAGCATGACTTAAAGTTCAGGGTGTGCTTCTGAACACTAAGAAATGGCATTTCAGAAGTAGGTGGGATGATCTCATAAGAAGCCCTGAAGGTGAGGTCTGGAAGTCAAGCTGTTCTCTGAAAAACATTAAAGAGAAACCACCAGTGAATAGTTGAAAATAAGTGCCTAGTTAGATTTCAGTCTTAGAGAGTTGTTGTGACTAATACACCATGTTGACTTACAAGGAATCACTACTATGAGGAAGAAAAGAATTGAAAGAAAACGCCAACATTATTTATTCTCCTACGTAAAGGGAGATGAAGGTATGGTCTTTTCAAAGTTGAACTGAGAGTGAATGTGTAGCTCAGTGGTAGAGTACTTGCCAAGACTACTCTGTTTCCTACCTTCATCCCAGCTCCACAAAACAACACACACACACAAAAATAAGAACATCGCATTCTTTTCAGTTGCAAGTCGACAGACACTAGAGAGAAAGGATGAAGGGAATCACAAAGCCACTTTCTCCCTGTTACCAAACCCAGGAAAAGGGAAGAGAGCCTTGGAAGCCCCAGAGAGCTATTCTAAGAATGGCAGTTGTGTGTGTGTGTGTGTGTGTGTGTGTGTGTGTGTGTGAATGTCAAAGACTTCATGAGGGGAGAGAAGTGGGAGTTCAGAGATTTCTGCTGTCAGAACAGCTTCTATAATTAAATGGATAATATTAATGTCTTTAAATATTTTTATTTAAACTGTTCATTCTATGTTGACAGTGAGAAAACACTTTGCCTGTTAGGATACTGTTACTCGTGGACTGAAATGCTGAAGAAACCCCTCCCCCTATTTTGTTTTTTGCAAAAATCAAGGTATATTCTAGGGTTTCCTGGTTGACCTCAACAGATAAACTGAGATGATAGTTTTAGTTCAGAATTGATCTGAATGTAGATTTACAGTCTACGTGTACAGCTGGCTAAGTGAGATCGCTTTCACAGTTCTGCATGTATCCCATCGGCTCCCCATTAGTCACTGAACTCTTAAAACTGGTATTGTAACATTACCACATTGTTTTGCGCCAATTTTATAAACTTTACAGTGCAATATGTGTTCCTTTTCTGAGGCAAACCAAAGGTATATTTCTCAAGGTTCTGCTTCTATCAGCAGGGTTGATGGAGGATTTTTTATACATTTGTAATAGATAGAAATAAACCAGAAAAAAAAAAAGAAGAAAAAAAAGTGGTGGAGGAAAAGGTGAACACTGCAAGAATACTCAAAAGGGCTGAGAGTTGCAAACGCCAAGAATGGCTTTGCATAGTAAATGGAATAGAACAGCTCTGAACTATAGCTTACTTTTCCTGGTTTGGTCTGACAGAATGATTGAATGCTTTTGTACAAAAATCAGAGCCTTAAAAACAAGGATTTGGTGAGATTGTAAAATGGTGTGCCACTTTGGCAAAACAGTTTGGTGGTTGGTCAAAATGCAAAACATTGTTACTCTGTTACTCAACAATTCTACCCTTAGGAATATATCCTCAAACTACTGAAAATGTGCACCTATGAAACATGTACATGAAGGTTTACAGCAGTGTGTTGCTAATAGTAAAAAAGTTAAAACAACTCAAATAGCTATCAAATACTGGAGAGAAATAAAATGTGGCTTATTCATACAATAGAATATTATTAAGACATAAAAATGAATGAGAAACTGACAGATTAAATGACTTTGGTGAACCTTCATAATTTCATTTGTAGATCTTTCCATTTCTAATTTATAAATACATTTGGGGTTATAAATTATAAATGTACTGCCTCCTGTCAGCAGTGTATACTTCTATTTGATGATTTCTGTGTCAAACATTATATGGAAATGTTTCCAAGTATTTTCTGTATTAACTGTGAATGAATAGAACAAAATAAATTGCCTGTGATGGAAAAAAAAATATTTTTATTAAATGTAGTGTGTGTGTGTGTGTGTGTGTGTGTGTGTGTGTGTGTGTGTGTCAGAGGACAACTTGCAGGTGTCAGCATTCTCTTTCACTTTGTGGGTTGTAAGGATGAAGCTCAGGGTGTCAGGCTCAGCAGCCTGTGCCTTTACCCACCGGGCCATCTAACCTAATACTACATTTAACAGAAATTTAGTTGTGCTTTCGTTATCCTAACCCTCCATATCAAACTGCTGTTAGAATGTGCTACGTGGAGATTTCACTGTGAGAGATCAAGGAGGAAATGAGGAGATTAAGTAAAATGAGATGTAACTGGAAACTAATTAAGAGAAAACAGATGATAATTATCCACAAGGCAACATAAGGACATCCAAAATGACAGGTAACCAATAAAATCACAATTACAAACATCTTGTGAAGAATAAGTTTTCCAAAAACAAACAAACTCACAGATTATGTTTTTTTTATTATGTTTAATCCTCATCAGATAAATTAGTTAATTTCAGCTGATATTTAAGATATACATCTCAGATGTTTCCCTGGATAAGTGATTACATTTGTTTGAAACATAAGATATTGGAGTGATTTAGGGGCAAATATGAGCGGGTTCTTACTCAATGAAACAGCATCACACTGATGTAATGTAGGTACATTTCCATCTCTGTAGCAAGAGAAAGGCTCCCTCAAGCCAGCCAGCCATGCAGTCCTGTTCAGGTGTAAATCAGGAGTGATCACTGTGGTTCACTCCCCAAACCCCTGCATGTTTAAACTACTCTCGTAAATTAGGATCCCCGTGGAAAACCATAATAATTGTAGTAGAAATGAGGCAATGGTGGGCTTTATGGACACATCCGCAAGCACCCATTTCAAGTCACCCCGTTGGGTGCTATAAGTGGGTTCAGAGGTTATTATCCATAGCTGAAATCTTTCACATGAAATTGTGTTTAAAATAAAAGAAGAAACCCACCAAAAGCTCAGTTATAATAAGGCTACCTCAAAGAAAATCTTAAAACTCAGAGCCTGGCATTAGATTGATGGGGCGGGAATTAGATGAATGTCCTTGATAACAGCTCCAAGAACTATTTCATTTGCATAGGTGCCTGATGTTAAGCCTTTTCCATACATATGGCTTGCAATGCTATTTTTCATTTCATAGGTTATGTTCTTGTGTTGTTGACTGATTCGTCTGCTGGACTGGAGCCATTCTGTACTCTTAGCTCCCGAAGTTGTTTCTATGTTCCTTGCTTCTAGCTCAGCTCTAAATCATAAGGGCACACTAATGTGTCAGTGGCAGACATGAACATATTAGTGGCTTTGAGGAGCTTAGTGTCCAGTGAGAGATGGAGGATAGCTTCTGAATATTTGCATATCTAAGATAGGAACCTGTGTGGGAGCCCATTCTTGGGTTCCTCGTGGCTTTACCCAGCAGGTCCGAATAGAGGATGATCAGAACCACGGGCCTGAGTGCAGGTGTCTGAGATGGTCTGCACTTGGCTGTGCTAGGGGAGGAGGTCTTTTGCTCCACCCCTTGGCGTCTCTATAAAAACCCTGGGCCAGAGACAGTTGGGGCCCGTTGGAATAGGTTTACAGGCCCTCTCGAGGCTATCCTTTATTTTCTGTTTATCTCCGCAAGATTCTCCGCTATAAATCCTTCTATCTAATATTTCCTGCTGATCGCACTCAAGAAAACTCTGGGAAGCTGTGGGGGTGGTGGGTAAACGCCCCACAGAAACCTGTAATATGGGGATAAAATTATAATGCCCATTATAATGCTGGAGAAAGCTTTAGTGTGTCTGTGAGGACACAGTTCTGTTGTGCAAATTCCTACAACAGATAAGCAAAAGGGTTTGTATGCCATTTCAATTCATTCCTTGTTTTGAACAACTAACACATCTCAAACTGATCCCTGCTGCAGATTTCTGCATTTGCTCCGCTTGCCTGGATTGACTCAAAGGGCTTGAGCATTTGCACCTGCCCTTCTGCCTTGTTCTTTTTTAATTTTGAGATTATGATATAATTTCATCATCTCCTTCTCCTCTCTCCTTGCTCCAAATCCTTCCATATCCATTCCTATCCATGCCTCCACTCTCTTTCAAATTTATGGACTCTTTTTTCCCATTAATTATTGTTATGCACACACACACACACACACACACTAAAATACTTAATTACAAACTGCTCTGTCTGTATGTTACTTGTGTGTTTATTTTTTTGGAGCTGACAATTTGGTACTAGATAACCAATTGGTGTGTGACTTCTTTTCAGTCCTTTCCCTCCAAGTCAGGCTTGCTTGATTGCTCTTCTCTCAGGAAGCGTGCCCCAAACACTCATGTCCCATCCCCTGCATCTCAGAGCACTTTGATCTCCCATGGAAATACTCACAGATTGTATCATGTCACATCACTTCTTTCATTCATCTTTGTTTATAGGTTTTGTTGCTTTAATTTTTTTTCCGTTTTCTTTGTACTAAGCAAGATGTATGCATTGCCTAAGTGATAGCAGTAACAAAAAAAGCATACTGAAGCTACTCAATACCCTAGTGGTGAGTTTTTTTATCTAAAGATGGAGGTAGGGAGACCATTTTGCCAGATTTTGCATGTTCCATCGGGATTCTCAAAGATGTTCTTGCACACAACAAAACATAGGGAGAGTAGAAAAGAAAATAAATTCTATTGATATTGATATATAGTTGTACTGAGAGATATACAAAATGAAGTCAAGCAGGCATTACTTATTCATCCATGGCTCTATAGAACAGTGGTTTGGGTGCAAGTGTGCTAGAGCAATGTGGTTTGAGCTTGATGGAGCTTAGAGTTCATAATGTGCCAGAGACCTCTGCTGGGATTACTGTAATGACTGAGGCGGCTTGGAATCCTGAGCTCCCCCTCACTTCCAATCCTTTATCATGTGGTGACACTAAAAGAGACATGAAGTATCCACATAAACTATCATCTAAATTTATATTTTGGAGGAAAGGAAAAACTCCAGGAAAATAAGGGTTAAATCAGGATGAAAAGTCATTTCAATTCTTTAAAAAACTAAATAAATTGTGACTCTTAAAGGAAGAAATCTTGGAAAAATATAATGAATATTATTTTGCCTCCTTTTATGTCCAACAGGACATTCAAGTGAAATGCTTTATGGATGGAGAAAGCTAGAGACACATAAAGAGCTTAAGGCTTGCACTGCTGGGGGATAATAATAGTAATTATCCATTACATTTACATAATGCATTGTGATTAAAATGCTTTCACAGGCACTGCCTCACTTTATCCTCACAGTGGCCCTTCAAGTAAAGGGAGTGATTATTATCATCCTCCTTATTTGGGGAGGAAGGGAGCTACATAGCACACGCTCTTTTAATATGCTTTGAGACAGTCGGGAAGAAATGGACTCACAGCGTGTCCTTAGAAAGGTGAGATAACCCCCTTGAGTAGTGAATTTCTTTCTGTAAGTTGTAAATTAAAGAAAACAATAGAAGTTTACTTAATATATAGTTAGATTTACATATAGTTCATATATATACACATATACATACACACACACACACACACACACACACACACACACACACACACACACACACATATATATGCATGACTGAAGCTCATCTTGTCTGGGGGAATCACATAATGAACTCAAATCTCAAATCTCCTAGGCCAATGCCTTGTCTACCAAGACTTTTGCCCTCTCCTGACAGGTGAAATAGTGGGACTAAGTAAGTAGTGGTTCTCAAAGGGTATAAGTATATATGAGAGGACAACAAGAAAAAGACAATGTGTCATTCCAAAGTGCACAGAGGAGTCTCAATAGTAATTATAAAGAAAAATAATGAAATAATGAAAGTCTTAAGGAAAAGCAACAAGACCGTTGAAACAGACACTGGCGATCTTATGAATGAGATGTTTTAGGGATAACTACGTTGAAAGTCATTACAAGGGCACCGAGAGCAATGTGGATGGAAGACCAAAGGCAGAAGGAGGTAGGACAGAGTGTCAGTTGTGGATGCTGGACTGGTTGACAAGGAGCATTATGGGATGCCAAAGAGTGTGAAGAAACAGTTGAAGGGCAAGTTTAACTTAGGCAGGTTAGATCTCAAGAATCCTGATGGGACGTAGTATGGCGTAAATCAGGTATCTTGATTGAGGAGGAGGTATCTAGAGATACTTGACTTTCAATTTCCAACTTCACAAACCTGAGAGTTTAACCAAGTCAGCAGCAGCCCTGGGTAGAAAGAGAGGAAGAAGAGGAATGCATAAAGTAACTCTGGGGTTCCCAGTGCCTCCATCCATCACCATGTCTGACACACTATTAGTTACCTTTCTATCCACTCTAACCTATGCTTTGATCTTTCCTCGTACATATTGTTGCTTCTTTTCATCTAGTTGACACATTTCTACCCCACATTCCTTAGTCAACTTTCTTATTCATGTTGTGTCATGGTAGTTATGCCTCAATGAATGTATTCTTTACCCTTTCAGGTGTGTTCAGCATGCACTTACAGTCACAATGTACACCAAGATGCATGTGACCCTAACACAACATTGCAAACTTACTTAAAACATTACATGATTTCTTTTTATGACTTGACTGCACAATTCTCTGTGGTGATATTTTATTTGTGCTGTAACAAATAAAACATTTCTGGGGATCAGAGAATAGAACAGCCATTAGATTAAACATAGAGGACAGACAGTAGTAGCTTACATGCCTTTAATCCTATTACTTGGAAGCAGAGATCGTTTGAATCTCTGCGAGTTCAAGGCCACACTGGAAACAAAACCAGGCAGTGGTGGCACACCCCTTTAATCCCAACACTTGAGATCTCCTGTCTTTGCTCATGAAGGACACACTCCTTGAATCCCAGGAAGTAATATAGCAGGACACAAAAAGGTATATAAGGCATGAGGAAACAGGAACTCGTTTATGCTCTAGAGGCAGAGGACCAGGAACGAGAGGCTTTTAAGCAGTTCAGCTGAGATCCATTCGGGTGAGGACTTAGAGGCCTTCAGTCTGAGGATTCATGGAAACAGGATCGGCTGAAGAGTTGGTGAAGTGAGGTTGGCTGTGGCTTGTTCTGTTTATCTGATATTTCAGCGTTCACCCTAATATCTGGCTACAGTTTTTTTTTTATTAATAAGACCATTTAGTAATTCATCTTACAATTCTCAAATGAATCATTTCACAATGTCGAAAGGTGAAACACACTTGAAAATGCCGGACAAACCTTTATCATAGTAGATGGGATCCTGCTGTAGTCTTATCTACTTTTTATTCCTCTGAGTGATGATTTAAGTAGTCATTTCTGCCAGAAACTTGTGCTTTTCCAAAGTCACAATCTCGACTGAGACCACAGTTCCACTTCATCTAGAAGTCTGTTACTTTTGCGTGTCATTTTGTCTGGAATAGTTCCTTAGTGAACTATCTTAGTATCTATCCATTAAGTAAATATTTTCCTGAAAAATCCTCTATGAAAGGAATATTAAAAGTGCAAGACTAGTAAGATCTCTGATTTCCCCTAGGTGCCACATCTTATTATATGCTGATTAAATTTTTCCTTCATTAATTCATGAAATATTCATGATCTTAGCAGATTGTTGACAGCTCCCATGTGCCAGGTGTTTTGGCATACACGTATAACTATTTTAAAAAGTTGTACTTCACTTTCCTTGTTTCAAGCTCTTATGTTAAAGTAAGTTATTCAGTGAGGACACCTTTCAGTTTTTTGGGCTGGGGGAATGGCAGGCCTTTGATCACAGACTCAAAACTCCTTTGAAAAAGTCCAGCTGGTGCCTCATGAGAGCCTTTACCTATACTGCCTGGTGTTCATGGTACCCAAAGATGCTCCACATGCTACCAGAGGAGCAAGGTAAACACCAGCCCAGTGACAAACCTTGCAGTCTACAGTGGTGACCTATTTCCATGATGCACTGCTACAGCAGAAGCACAAACATTGTGGGAGCAACCAACCACGATCTTCCTGGTTAAGGCCTGCTCCTCAGGATGGAACCCTTGGCTAACACTCAGGTGTCTCAGGCTCAGGTGGCCAGGAATGTGAGACAAGACAGGCCGTAGGCCTAGGGGAAGTCCAACTACTAGTGTTCTGCAAAAGGAACAGCAGTGAGGTAATTCCTAACAATGTTCTGCTACACTCGCAGACCGGTGCCTCACTCAGCCATCATCAGAAAAGCTTCCTCTTGAGGTATGGGAACTAATACAAAAACTCACAAATAAACAATATTCAGAGAGTGAAAGACCTTGGAACATCCAATCCTAAATGGGATATCTCCAACAAGTCCTTAGCCTCAGGGCTCAGGGAACTGTGCAGAAAAGGAGACTGAAAGATTGTAAGAGCCAGAGATGAACATAGTATCTTCCTGATACAATAGGACTGATACACATATGAAATCACAGAGACTGAGGCAGCATGCACATGACCTGCACAAGGTCAAGCCAGAAGGAGTTCCAGTGCTAATAGGGTTAAATAGACATGATTCTCATCCTTAAGCAAGAAGCTATCCCTAAAGGAAAACATTTGCAAAGGAAAAGTCAGGGTTTTTTTTTTTTTTCCAATAGGGTCTCATCAAGTATATTAACCACACTTAAAGTAGGCCCCATGAACACCAGTAGACAGCCAACACAAAACAAGATACTTTTGTGGATTTTTTTTCTCATATTGCTGTGTTTGGGCATTTAAAAAAATCTTACTTGTCTTTTGCTTGTATATTATAGTATCAGACTTTTTGTTTTTATGATTTCTGTAAGTGCATCTCTCTGTATATGCATGTTTCTTGTGATTTTCTTTTTAAAAATATGTTCTCTTGTTTGTCTTAATTTGCCTTCTTTTTATTTAAAAAGGGGGAGAAGGAAGATGTGGAGTTGGATGGGTAGGAGGTGGGGAAGATCTAGGAGGAGATGGGGGAGAGGAAATCATGATCAGAATATACTGTATGAATTTTCAATAAAAAGAAAAACATCTACATATACTAGGAATATACAACATAATTAATACATGTTTATCCATCTGTCCATTATTATCTCTCTTTCATGTCTTCTCTCTTCTATAACCTATATTTATATCTACCATCTACATAGCTCTCATCTGTATATGAATATCATTTATCTGTTGCTTATTTATCTGTCTTCTATTTTATCTATTTATCCATCTACTATCTCCATCTTCCATTATATATAAATCTATCATCTATCTATCTATCTATCTATCTATCTATCTATCTATCTATCATCTATCTTCTAACATTTTTCCAATTAATCATTTATCTATCATTCACATATCTTTTCTATCATTTGTAATCTATCTACCTACCTACCTACCAATTTACCATCTACTCTGCATATCTGTCTTTTTCCTGTTTACCATTTGATCATCTGATCATCTATCACCCATCATTATACAATCTACCAATTGCCTAGTTTTTCAATATATGTCCATCAGACATTTACTTATCTGATTATCTACCTGTCATCATTACTTTATCTATATGTTAATTTATACAACTATTTGGCTATTACTTATTTACCTTTCTATCTAAGTACAATAATGATGGCATATCACAGACTAGGTGACTTAAAAACAAATATATTTTCTCATAGTTTTGAAAACTGAAGGAGGAACTGGATCCCAGTTTCTCATTCAACTTGCAAAGAGCTATTTTCTATCTCCTGTACCAAACTGAACCCACATTTCTTCTTCTTATATCAACACTGGTCACATTAGCTGAGTGTTTATCCTAATAACTTCAATTACCTTATAATGACTCTGCCTCCAAATACAGTCATCCTGAAGGGATGGACATTAGCACTTCAGTATGAGAAGTGATAGGAAAGACATAGTTCAGCCACATATTGCATAATGCTTACCTATCTGAATATCAGCAATGGGGTCATTGAGAAAACTGAGCAATTTTTTTCTATTTCTAAGCAACAGTTTTTATAGCTGACATTGTTTAGAAATTCACCAATTGAAAACAGTATAGAGAAGATCCAACATTTAGCTGGTTTTAATATTTACATTATTTAAAATAATGATTTTTATTTTTAAAATTTTGAATAAACTTATATAATTTTCCCTTGCCCTATCCACCCTCCAACCATGCCATGCATGGTAATTTGTTGCATATGACGTCCCTGCACCCAGAAAGACAGCGCCACCACTGGCTTGGCATCAAATTGATATATCAGATTGACATTTAATGGAAGATGGAGATAGTAGATCTGTGTGACAAAGATCAAGAGACTGATCTTGGTGGAAAGACAAAGATACAAGGGACCTCTGTGAGGACAAATGACTGTGTGCCTATGCTGTACATCACTACTTACTCCCTCGGTCCTGACAGGCAAAGCTCTGAGGCAGACATGACTGTCACTCTTGTGTGTGTGTGTGTGTGTGTGTGTGTGTGTGTGTGTGTGTGTGTGTGTGTGTGTGTGTGTGTGTAGGGTCATATTCTTCACTCTCATGGTGTTTTAGTTGTAGAAAACAAGGCAGGATTTCCTTTATTTACCTGTCAGACTAAACACATCATATAGATGCCTCTTATCTCTTCTTAGCGCCCAGGATCCTTGCCCCCTAACATGTAATTCGGGACATAGCTCTGTCTGTCCTTGGATTCTTAAATCCACCCAAGAGTTTGTCATTTTCCTGAGTCCCTGTCCTCAAGTACTGAGATATAAAAAAGGGTGCTCTCCCCATACACGCATGCTCTAGAGACAATGATATTTAGTGCCTCTTAACTCTCCTCTTTTGTTTAACTTTCGTCTTAAGAAATCACTCTATAATTTTAAGTTTGAGGACATATTGGCTGCACTGAGCCCATGCTACTCTGTACTCAGAGTAACTTCAGAATTCATATATTCAGACTGAAAATAATAACTGTCTTTACATTTCATGAGTTCTTTTACTTTATCTCTTCCCTGGGGGAAGAAAGGATACATATTGGTTAAAACCAATGACTATTGTACAGTTTGTACATTGTTTCTGAATCAATCCTCAAATATTTATTAAGGCTAGACCTAGTAATAGTGTAGAGTTATTGAGTTTTGCATATTAGCAATGACAAAAATCCCTGTATTGATTCACATGAACTGTGTAATACCTGAGAAAGTTCCCACAAAGTTGAATTTCAGTCAAATCTTAGGGAACAGAAGCAGTTTTTGTATAACCTGGGTTTGTGATAGGAGATTCACATTTATAACATGTCTTGGAATTTGTTGAGAATTAGTAAATTCATTTTGTTGTATTAGAGAAAATATTGTCACCCATTGTGGGATATAAAATTAATCAAGTACACCTTGATTAGTGGAAAACTAGGCAACACACTGTTGGTGAGGTTTTGCATCACATTTGATTTAACTAATGCTATCTTGTGACTCCACCCACAATTGTACTTTGTACTCTTGGATCCACTGGTCAGCCAAAAGACATACTTCACTTAGAATTGAGGGCCCATTCTTGTGAAGCTAATTATTTCTAGGTGAATCAAAAGGTAAGACAAACAACTGCCTAAAAACCTTTAAGCATATGTCCTCGCAGTCTTGATGGCTTACCTGTTCAACTGCATAAGGTAAATGACTCCTTCTCAATACAACCTTATTAGGTTTCTATAGCTAAAAGAAAATCATCAGAAAACCTCACTGAACTGCTATGTTTTATATTTTTAAAGCTTTTGTTGAAAATACTTGCAATTATGTACCATATCATATTTAACATCCCTAATGTTTTGAATGCAGTTTTATTTTGTTAAGGGACTTGAATTTTTGAAGACTGAGTTGGTCTATACGATAGAGAAAGGGTTTCATACAGGATCTAGCTTTGGGTTATTGTTAAATTAATGTTTTATTTAATGAGTTGAATCTTGAGGATCGATATGCATTCTGAAACTAATCTTGTAGCTAAATAAATCAACATTATTGGAATATTGGAATACATAGCTATTTTATTAGCTAATTATATTATGATAAATATGAACACACAAGAAATATCTGGTGAACAAATAAAAACTTTTTGTGAAATTACATACTGGATGTTAAAGATTTTATTATAAAATAAATATACTGTTTAAGGATTAATATTGAATATGTAAACATTGATTCACAGCATAGCAAAGCTACTAGAAACCACCTACAAGAGTGGATTTCCCCTCATAAACATTTTATACCCATATTCACCTCTCAAGCCCCTATAGCACTTTTAATCTTGATATTGTTAAGTACAGATGGCAAACAAAGAACTGAGCAAATAACATATATTTTTCAGGCAAAACAAAATGCATTGACATCACTATTTTTTTATTAGAGAATAAAAAAGTAGAATTCATCTCAGCCTAATTGAATAATTACCTTGGCTCTCCGTTTCTCTTTGCATGTTTAAACCTGTACGGTGACTAAATAAGACAAGAGACTGAAGCCATTCTTTCAATGCCTGACATAACTTTTGTAATCATGATGTGGATCCTTTCAACAAGAATTTTGCTTGTCTTAACTTATTGCTGTACCTAATCCAGATAGATGATTCTGTTTGCTTGAATGTACAAATCATAAACCTTGGGAGTACATTATTTTCTTTGGATGAATGTGTCCAAGAAAGATTAACCTACATAAATTGGAGTCTTTGAAAATCATCTTGCATAGAGAAACCAGAACTCCTTTATCCTTAAAAAAGTTGAATTTTTAGTATAAGTTTTCCAGAAAAATTAAAAATGAGCGTTAAATAGTCACATTTTTTACGAGCTCAACCAAAATTATTATTTTATCTATAAAATTTTCAGAACTATTGCTTTACAATTATCATCACTTAACTGTATATTGTATATGTAATAAAAAAATTGGAGTGAAAATAACAGGTTGTCTTTGACAATATGTATATATTTTATTGATATGAGATGTCAATTGCAATTTTAGTTTTCTTTTCAGAATATATGACCAGCAAAAATGAGGGCACATGCTGCTTCTAGCACTGGTGGGAGAGCCAAAATCAAAATGGAGTTACAGAATTTGCACTGCAGCATGACCTTAGCTTGCTGGATGCAATTCATCTAAAGCCCTTCCCAGATCTTCTCAAGATAATAATGCTGCTGCCAATGAAAACTGATACTCTCCATCGAATATTCGCCAACATTGCATGTCAATAACTGAGAATATACTTGATATTGGGCTATATAAATTGGAATAAATATTGAGTCTGACAAGTGTGAGCACAGGTAATACACAGAAAAACAGAATGTCCAAATAAGTCATTTGTATTCCTGCCTCAGTTTAAAAAAAATCAAAAGTTTCATCTCAATTTAAATCTGCTATAGGTAGTTCTCTTGCCCGATGTACTCACAGTTTCTGGGAAGACCACAAAACACATGAGCGTAAGCCATGGGCTGATGTTGAAAGCAAGCCTTACACATAGCTGGTAGAGGTTTTGCTAGGCACTGTCACCTTCCTTTGGTTATCTTTTTGTGGCACTGGATATCTGTGCCACTGCTCCTTTCTGTTGCAACAGCAATATCCACAGAGCAGCCCCCCCGCAATGAAGAGGACAGCAGCAGTCGCCCAGCCTAGGAAGAGCGCCCCTCCAAGCTCTCGCTTCTGACCGACGTGGATGGTTGGGTCATAGAAATCCCGAATGATGATATTGGCGGTCCAGGACACTGGAATCAGAACGAAGATACCAGTCAGAATAAAGAGGACTCCTGAGGTTCCCAGCAAGTAGGCTTTGACCCTCTCACTGGAGCCGGTGCACTGGATCTGTTTCATGCCGCAGATGCCAATAATGAGAGCAATGAAGGAAAGAGCTATAGCCACACACATGAGTGCCCGTGCAGCTTCCAATACTGGTGGGAGAGCCAAAATGGAGTTATAGAATTTGCACTGCAGTGTGACCATAGCTTGCTGGATGCAGTTCATCCAAAGCCCTTCCCAGATCCTCTCAAAGATAATAATGTTGCTGCCAACGAAAGCCGATACTCTCCACTGAGGCAGAAGTGTTGTGCCAATCGTCCCAACCATGCCGAAGAACCCAAGAACCAATCCAGCAATCTGAAGGGGATAAAAAGCCATTGTCTCTTCTTTGCAGACTGGTCCAGCCTAGAAGGGTAGAAGATGCCCAAGATGCAGAAGGTGAAGGAATCTTCTAGTCTAGAGGAGTGTCTGGTCTTCTCCCCTCCTGCTGCCCATGATGTGTTAGTCCTAATCAGCCGCAGTGACTGGAGTCGGCTTAACTTGAAGGACCTGTTGTAAATTCATGTGTACTGTTCCCCCCCACACACACCTTCATTTCTGTTTGGTTTATTCACTAATTCTTTCCCAGCCAATAAGAATGCAGCCAGAGGTGTGTCCAGAAATACTGCCTTCAACTTGAGCATTTCTCATGTTATTATTGTCTTAGCAATGCTGTAATTAAGTACCAAGGCTTCCATTGTGCATCGCTAATTACAGAGCTGAAAACATTAATCTAAAAAGCAGTCTTATATGAAAGTATAAATACACGTGGTTAAGTCAGAACTTGAAGACTCCAAACTCTGCCAGTTTTTTCAGAGAGAAAATCATCCCAGACTTTGACCACTAACTTCTTCTTGTGCAAAGTCTCTTTTCCAAATGTTGTTCATCAACTACGTCTTTAAGAGTTTTGGATAGAGAGAAAGGTTTCATGACATGACATCAGGACTGCTGCTAAGACTAGGAGCCCTAACCTCACAGTTAATCTTTCGACCCTGGAAGGAGGGACCAAGAGGATTACCACTTATAGTTGTTGGAATATACTAGCAATTATTCTATTAGCTGCTAAGTGGCACCTCTCCCCTTGCTGAAAGATGGTTAGCATGCAAACTTTCATTAGATATTTCTTCAAGGACAGCTTGAACTACATAATATTTAGGGAAGCTGAAAGTTTATATTCCACTTTTAAAAAAGATAAAAAGTTGCTCTTTGAGCGGCAATATCACTCAAAATTCTCATAGACAACTTTTCAGGGCTAGAAGCTATATTTGCAGTTTAAAAGCTGCACCCCTCACTTACTAGTCACAGAATGTGAGGTCTATAGTGTTTGGGTGTGAGGCAAGCTGTATGATATCTACCCAGGGGTGAGCTTTGCATTCATTCCCTGCATTTCTTCCCTACATTTAATATGATTTAAGAGCAGGATGGAGAGATGTGTTTGTCAAACACTTTCATATTAATCTGACATTTTACACTAATTACCTACCCCCTCTCCATTTATTTCAAAATGTTTTAGAGCAAAATTCAATTGATCTTGTTTTAGAAGTCATGTGTAACTTCAGTGTTCTGGACTGCCCTTTTCCTGGGCCTTATGGGCCTTAGAGAGCATGGACCTTTCTAACTCTTTAGTGCATCCCAAGGGAATCATTTTAATCAAATGTAAACATGTTAGCCAGTCTTTCCCTGGGAGATATTGTAGTGTGCAAATGATCTTCTATTCCAGTGAAACACAGACCAAAGGATTAGTGGACAGGCCAGCACTATCAGACTTCGGGAATCTATGGGTGTTTAGGATGGGTGGTCTGAGAACACCCTCCCTACAGTGTGTGAATCATTGAGGAAGGAGATAATCTGAGTAGTTGGCAGCTTCCTGTTGGCAGTCAGGAAGAAGGGCTTTGGGACCCTTTGTTCTGGGTTCTGACACACAAGTTTAACCATTCCCACCCTGCCGAGATGAGCCAACAGAACTCTGGTTTCGCAACCTCCAGCTCTTCTTCCTCGTTCCACCTGCTTTTCCTCGTTCCCACACATTTTCAGTTCTGTCTTCACTGTGGTGTGGAAGTGTCCAGGTTGCTGTTCTTTTCCAGTTGTTTGGTTTTCCCCCACTGAGACTGTTGGGCCCGTCTTAGGAGTAAATACTAGGGAGAGTGTGCTGACTTAGAACACAGTGCTGTGTCTTGCATATGAGACTAATTTGAGAATTACAAATAATAGAAGAGCCTTTGGATTTTGTCCTTAAAAGTTGAACACATCTATCACACTGCCTTTATTTTTCCTTTACTCAGGAGAAGAAATTTCTTTCCTCTCAAAATTGCTAAGGCCCTCACCACCTACCAGCTGCTTTGGGGATCTTGTTCTGTCCTCCATGTCCTCTTTCATTGCTCCCATGCTTTCTCTTGTTCTCTGAGTTATCTTTGAGAAAATAAGTCTATCCAAAGATCTTTCATTTTATTTTTTCCTTTTGAAAAAATTTTAGATGGGCTTGCTATAGAATTATATCATTCCCCCTGTTTTCTTTCCCATCTCCAACCCGGCCCATGTCCCCCACCACAATTAAATTGATAGTTTCTTTCCCTTTGATAACTATTATTACACACACACACAAAGACACACACATATATGTATTTAAAAATATATAAATCCAACCTACTGAGACCTTTTTGCTGTTTGTTTCTATATGGTTTCAAGCCTGAACACTTTGTGTTGAAAAACCAGTAAGGGGGCTCATCCCTGTGTGAGGCTAATTTTACCCTTCTCAAAAACAAACAAACAAACAAACAAACAAAAAACCCATTAGTTTCCAGTCATTCTTTGTCTGAGGTTGGGAACCCTTGAAATTGCCCTTCCACGTTAGCTTGTCTACTTTCCATTGTTCCAGTCGTCCTTATGCACCCATTTCCAGGAGAGACTGCTTCACAGCATACTTCCTGGTACTCTGTCTTCTAAAAATCTTTTTGGCTCCTCTTCCATGAGATTCTCTGAACTGTAGATGTAGAAGCTGTGATGTATATGTCTATTGGGTCTGAGATTCCCATGACCTGTTTCTCTATGCAATGTCCAGTTGTGGTGTTCCATGGCAGTCTCTCTCTCTACTTGTTATAAAGAGAACCTTCTTTGATGAAGGATGGTAGCTCCACTTATCTGTGTGTGTAAAGATAGGATTTAAATTTTAGTTGGGAATTGTGACAGTCTAGCAACATGGTGGTAATAGATTCTTTTCTAAGGTCCATGACCTCAGTAGTCCCCAGAAGTTGGCTAGGTTTGTAGCAGGCATGATTTCCCTCCTCTTGCGTGGACCTTCAGTCTATTAGAGAGCTCTTAGTTATCACTAATGTGTGAGTGCCACTATTGTGCCTTTCTTGATCTCTTGTCACACTTGTCATGGTGGTTCATAGGTGTTGTAGCTGAGTAGGACTATTCATTTTTTCCTCCCTTTGGCAGGTTGCGAAGTGTTTTCTGGTATCATGGAAACTGAACCAAAGAAAGGAGGCTTTCAGGATAGATCCAACTCCAATCACCCAAGTGGTGTGTTCTAAGGGTGCAGTGATTTCAACAATAGGGGCTTCCTTTTAACCTTTGAGAGGCAACCAAGGGCTAAATCAAAAATCTATTTGTGTTGGGAATCACCTGGACTACTCCGACTAACCATGTAAGAGGAAGTTTTCCCAGCAAAGTACTGAGGCTTTTGTTAGTCCACTGTTCTTGTGGAGAGCACTGTCAACCAAGTGGCTTAGCTTTCTTTATCTATCTGTATCTGTCTATATCTGTATCATCCATATCTAAATTCTGAACCCACATTCCTGGTCATGTAAGAACATAACGTATTTTGTTTCACTTGCAATTTTGTCTTCTACACATTGGAGTCTACCTAACATCACTGATTGACCAGTGTACTGGAAATGTGACAATCTAGACGTCCTAGCTACTATTGCCAATGAATCCTTCCACAGTTTTTCCTTATATCTTTCTGTAAAGGTGACCATCCATCCATCATCATCATCATCATCATCATCATTATTATTATTTTAGGAAAGAGTAAAGAACAAATGTTTGTGGACAAATTTAGTCTTTTGAAATTTTAGCTATCCATTTTGAGTGGTTTATTGAATCTCCTTAAGGCTTTGTTCTATGAAATAACACAATCACAATACCACTGATTTCATGGGGATTTTTTAAAGATTAAATTTATGTAATATGTGCAAAATATCTGTCCTCTAACAAGCACACAGAAAATGTTTGTTATTGATAGTCTCTTTATTTGCTCTTGTTACATTATCAGGCTTGCTATTTCTTTATCTTTAGTTCATCTTAGGCTCTTCTTTTGAAAGGTATTGGTTAACCATGTCTGTTTTCTTTCAGGGTTTTATATACACCTCAATACACCTGTCATTCATATGCTCTTCTTTTGGGATTATTATGTATGGCTAGTTTCTACTATTTTCAGACAGGCTGTAATTTCTGAAGCTTTTATCTCTAGCCTGGACTCTTTCTCGTATAAGTCTCATTTATTTTCATTATCCTCTTTTTCCTCTCAGCTCTTGAGTGCATGGGAACATTGAGGAGATCCTGTGATATTCTACCCAGATATTCCTTCTATTTGCTGAGAGGGTTGCAACAGAACATTCTTTGTTGTCAGCCTCCTTCAGATGTTGCCTGAAGACAAAAATACATCTAAGTCATTCTTCATTCATGCGGGAAGCCCAAGTCCAGTGACTAATCAATCATGGAATGTAAAGGGCCAGCCTGACAGCCCCAGCCAGAGATTTAGAGTGAGTGGGTATTCCAGCTCCTGGGTTCCATATGGAATCAGATGAAACCACGATGGTATGCATACCACACTGGACTTCTCCTCAAGTTTCTTCCTTCCTGTCTTTGCTCAGGCATTGATCTACAGGAAACACAATATATTAATGTCTTCCTTGTAGGCAGTATCCAAGGCAACCCAGTCATTGATTGATACCTCATTCTAATTTATTAATTGTGACTCCTGCTCTAACATTTCTCTGGGTTGATTTAGCCCTTCAGCATTCCATTCTGAGTCATTTCAATAGGGTTTATTTAGTTTTCTTACCCATGGTCTAACATTTTTTTTTGTCTGTATTCCATAAAAAATAATCACAACACCATGCTAAACTGAAACTGGAATATGTTTCCATCTTACTTAAAAATTTCTAGTGCTTCCTCACAGCTCCACAAGATAAATTCAAAGTCCTTACATGACAATAATCTTTGAATTTGGCCCCTGCCCAAATCTAAAGCCTGGTTTATAATCATACATTAGTCAATCACAAGTTCTTACAGATTTTACATTTTAGTGGGCATAGTATATATTAAACAAGTATCTGCACTAATGAATAACAGTGATGTATATGTATAATGCATATTATTCATTATGTAAGAAATAATGAATGAATATAAGGCAAATAGAAATGGGTCTCAACTTTAAATAGATAAAAAGAATTTGGAAAGGAGATAGACAGTTAATTAGTCCAACAGTGATAAAGGCAGGAGAACCAGTAGAGGGTAACTATTCGGCCAACAGTGGATTGGACCAAAGGCAAAAAGAAGACCTTGGCCAAGGGGCAACTGAGAACTGAGGCTGGCAATGTAGGCAGGAAATCGGCATGTAAGGTCATATGGCCACTTTAATTATCTAGGATTTGTGCAAAGCCAGTTAAAGATTGTATGCATGCAAGTGACATGATCAAGTTTAAGCTCACATTAAAGTAACAAAACAAATCACCAGTCACCAAAACAATAAAGCTACTTTGCAAGATGGCAACGCATCCAAACAAATCTTTAGCTTTAGGAAACTCTATTTGTTAATAGTTAGACTTGTTTCCTGAAGGACCAGAGACCTCTTTAGGATGTCCTTCCATGTGTCTCTGTCTTGTACTCCATGCCTTTTTCTCTAGTTCTAGGTTTCTCATAGATAGCTTGGATCAATTAGGTGTAGACTTTTGTGCAGTTTGAGAAACAAGGATCTAGTTCCATTGTTTTTCATTCAGACATCCAGTTTACCCAGTACCTTTTGTTGAAGGCATGTCTTTTGTCCAGTGTGTGTGTTTGGCATCTTCCTAAATAAAATCAGGTAGGTAGAATCTGTAATGGTGTTGACTTATATCTGAGCTTTTTATTCTGTCCCACTGACAGACAGGCCAGCATGCTGTTTTTATTTCTATGGATCTATAGTGTAACTTTATTTGGTATGGCAATGCCTCCAGTATTTTTTTTATTGTTTATTTATTTTTGCCAAGAATTGCTTTGGCCATTCTTAAATCTTTTGTGCCTCCATATAAATTTTTGTTTTATTGCTCTGATGAACAACATGGATATGTTAATTGGGATTGCACAGAATGTGTAAATTCATTTCAGTAAGATGGCCGTTTTCATGGTTACTATTTCAATCCATGAACATGGGTTTTTTTTCCATGCCCTAGTGTCTTCCTCTTTTTCTAGAGTTTTAGTTTTCATTGTAAAGGTCTTCTACCTTCATGATTGAGTTTACTGTAAAGGACCCAGCTATACCATTCCTGAGCGCGCGCACACACACACACACACACACACACACACACACACACAAAATTCTACTACAGAATCACTTGCTCATTCTTGTTCATTGACACTCTGTACAATAGCTAGTAAATTGAATTAGCCTATATTTCCATTAACTATTGTATGGATAGTGAAACGATACGCATACGCAATGTAAGTGTATTCATGTGTAAAGATAAATGAAATTATGAAATTTTCAGGGAAATGGATGCTACTAGAAAAAAGAAGATACTGAGTGAAGTAACCCCAGCCCAGAAAGATAAATGCTGCTGCATGCTCTCTCTTATATGTGAATCTTAGATTAGAGTCTTTAGATTTATGTGTTCAAGTTGGAATTTGTGAAGGATCCAAGAAACTAGAAACTGTTGGGGTGGGGCACGCCTTAAGGAAATGGGGAGTAGCAGAACACAGGCGGTGGGAAAGTAGAGATGGGGAATACAGAGAGTAGAAAGGCTTAAGCAGGGAAGGAGTTAGAGAATGGGGGAGGTAAGGGGACACAGAAGAAGAGTGAGCCAAACCAATGGTCTTTGAAAAAGCCACATGGAAATTTACCACTTTATAAAGTAATTGAAAAACATACATTTAAAATGAGTTAGAGGGGAGATAGCCTGCATGGCTAGATAATGCCGCTACTAAAATCCATCTTTTATGAAGCAAAAGCCCCAGTGGCCGCTGTAGGCCACCTCCTTAGGAGTTGCCAGTCAAGGAGGCCCCATCACGTAAACATCAGTCTTCTACTTGCCTATGGAGGTATTTTATTTGTACTGAAATGTGATTTTATTTGTATGTTAATAAATAAAGTTGCTTGGGGGTCAGAGCTAATAGCAAGCCATAGCAGAGCTGGGCGATGGTGGAGCATGCTTATAATCCCAGCACTTGGCAGGCAGAGCTAGGTAAGTCTCTGTGAGTTCAGGGATACAGCCAGCATTGGAGACATATGCCTTTAAGACCTGGAGGGCTGTACTTACAGGCAGTGATGAGGCAGTCATGTGTCTGGGTTTATAACCAATGAGAAGGCAGAACAGAAAGACTATATCAAGACAAACACACAGGAACTAGGTCTCTTTCGGAGAGGTCTCTTGGCTGAAGAGGCTAGCTGCAGCAGGCGGTAAGGCTCTTAGCTCTGATCTCTTGGCTTTCTTCTTTGCATTGGTTCTGTGTTTCTTATTTAATAAGACAGTTGGTTACATCTACACTTGCCTTTAAGGTTTTTAGCTGCTAAACGAAACAAAAATCAAAGCAACAAACAAGTATGCTTTTCTTAATGAGTCTCTTATGCTTCTTCCTGCTGGCAGCAGAAAGCAAGCCCTTGCACTGTGGGATAGAGTTAGCAACATCCACACTGTAAACTCCCAGGCACTGTATGTCTGGGTATTCCTTGTCTATAGGAGCCGAACTTTCTAGGTCCATGTGCTCAGGTCTTCAGATTTTGCTCAGTGCCTCTCAGCATTAACTTCATATTAGAGTTCATTTTGAAAAATCACTCATGCTAATTTCTCCCCTCTCAAAATCTATTAAACCAGAATTTGGGTATTGTAGCCAAAAGATTTCCTGTGTCCCAGCCTGCCAGTGGTCGGGACTAATCTCTCCCACTCCCCCCCCGCAACACACACATCCAAGTAGACACACAGAGGCTTATATTAATTATAACTGCATGTTCATGGCTCAAGCTTTTTTGCTAGCTAGCTCTTATATCTTAAATTAGCCCATAACTATTAATCTATGTATTGCCACATGTTCCGTTACATGTTGTTCCTTGGGCAGCTCACTAGCATGTCTCCCCGCCTTCTTCCTATCTCTCTCTTTGAATTGCCCACCTGCCTCTAACCTGCCTTGCCATAGGCCAAATGGCTTTATTTATCAACCAACCATAGCAATACATATCACAGTATACAGAAAGACATTCCCCCATCAGGCTATACATTATATTACCAGAAATAATTTTTTTTTTTTTTTTTTGGTTTTTCGAGACAGGGTTTCTCTGTGTAGATTTGCGCCTTTCCTGGAACTCACTTGGTAGCCCAGGCTGGCCTCGAACTCACAGAGATCCGCCTGCCTCTGCCTCCCAAGTGCTGGGATTAAAGGCGTGCACCACCACCGCCCGGCTCCAGAAATAATTTTTAAAATTAAAACATTATATAATTTCTCCCCTTTCCTCTCCTCCCCCATGCCCTCCCAGATCTGCTTTAGTTCTGTTGTTATACTTACTTTGGTAGCTCAGATGTATCCCTGTAATAAGAACATGCAGATAGAACCAGAAAAATACTGCTTGGAGTTCTTTGTTTTATTCTTTGTTGGAGTGAGGTACTAAATTTTTGAAACAGAGACACACTTTGTATCCCAGGGTGACCTGAAAGTCACTATTTAACCCAGGAAGCCCTCAAACTTACAGTTGTCCCCCTGCCTCATCTTCCTGAGTGCCTATTTTGCTTTGTAATTAAAATCATGTATGTGGATTTATTGCACACATAACTTCATATAGCAGATGAATTATATCAAAATAGTTTATGGTGGAGCTAGGCAATATCATATTTGAAGTGTCTTAGTTGATTTTAGTCTGCAGCTGAGGTTGAGAGCCACTGGCTGTTATGAATAGCTGGATTTTTATGTTCTTAAGGCAATTTTTCATTAATACATATTATTTTCCAAATATTGCTTTCAAATCTTGAAAGTGAACATGTGGTTATATTCTATGACAAAAACCTGAAGTCTAAATATTTTACCTTTCTGCTTAAGCTTCATCCTACATGAGCAGGTGGTAAGGCTTTGAAATAAAGATGATAGTGTTATTGCTCTTATCTCACTGTAATTAGGCAATGATATTTCTGCAAAGCAGGAGGAGGGCACAGTGCTTGTCAATTATAATTAAAAAGCCTCTGCTGAGGCTTCAGCATGGAGCTTCTCAACTGGGAATTATGATCAAATATCTTTCAAAAGCAAGTGTTTAAATAAATATTTATGGTGCAATATTACTTCAATTATGTTCAGAAATAAAACATGATATAAACATTTACATTTATGGTTCTTCCAAAACTGTAACATTAATATTATTAACAAGTGAAGTACAGACAGACTGTGCAACGGTTAAGATCTAAACCACAAGCTGTGGTTGGTAGACAGTCTTCAAATGTTTAATATAAAATTCTGGGGGTGCTATTTTCTGAAAGAAATATATACTTTCATAATTTTCCTCCATTTGTCATTTTTTATTTATTATATTCCCGGCATTGTGAACTACTGTAGAAAGCAACTATTGGTCACTGTCACTTCCACTCTCAGTAATGGAGAGATTCTTCTCCAGCTGACCCATGTTCTGAGGAACTGAAGTTGCTGATGCTCTACACACTATAAAATACTGGCAAATGAAAACAACATCAACAACATCAAAGCCTACTTTCCACTTCACGTGTTTATTGCCATCCTTATATCTAAGGATCTGTATGAAGATGAGGCTTGCTTTGTATTTCAATGCAAATAGGAGAAAATTTCAGCTAATCTCTTCTTGTATTACTCAGCTCCTTTTACTATTAGCGCTTGATATTACATATGTAGCACTGTGACCCCAAACTCCATGAACCATGACCACAGTTGATCTTTTATAATTTAATTTAAATTAATTTTTATATTATTTTATGTGCATTGGTGCTTTGCCTCCATGTTTGTCTGTGTGAGGGTGTCAGATCCCCTGGGACTGGAGTTACTGACAGTTGTGAGCTGCCATGTGCATATTGGGAATTGAACTCAGGAAAAACAGCTAGTGCTTTTAACCCCTGAGCAATCTCTCCAGATGACCTCTCTTTGACACAGTTTAAGAAACTCAAAACTAAATTTAACATATACAAATGTTCATAGCTCACTGTCAAATAAATATAGGAATCATTTAAAATAATCCATTCAGTAAGCATATTGAACCTCTTTTTCTGCTATATCAAGAAGCCAACCTGAAGGACATCAGAGGCACATCAAGCAGGTGAAATTTCCAACTTTTTCATTTTAGACCATATCAGAAAATTCAAAATACCATAATCATTCACTTAGCAGATGGTCTTTACCAAATATTTTGACTCCTAGGTTCCTAAAGATGTCTGTTCAAATGACCCCAAAATGCCGATTAGCCCTGATTCCTGATACAATGCTTTTGAGTTAAGCTTGGTGATGTATGCCTATAATTCCAAACTTGAAGGATAGAAGGAGGGGAATTGGGATTTTTAGGTCCTCCTGAGCTGCATGACAAGTTCAAAGTCAACCTAAGCTACAGGAAACCTTGCCTTAAGCAAAATAACATCAAGATGGCATCCTTTGAGATAAACTAGATGCTAAGCCTTATTACGTTCCAAATCAACTATAATTTTTAGGATATTTTGATTTTCAGATAAATTAAGGTGTTGATAGGGGCCTTTTAATATACTCTACACCCAGATTCTCCCATTATTGTTTTTGGTATGGGGCATTGGTTAAATATGCCAATATTGATGTGTTATTGAGATTCGTGGATTATTCCTGTTTCTCTGGACTTCAATGAGTATGCTTTTCCTCTTCCATGGTCCCATCTGACTTGGCTCTGCCTTGTCTTTTTGGTGTCCTGTTGCCTGTGGCAGTTTCTCATAATTCCCTTCATGCTGATGACCCTCTCTGTGGAAGTGTAACTTCTGGGTGTTTGTGGATAAGTTTAAATTTCCGCTCCCATGGTATTTTTTTTTTCCATGATTAGACTGAGGAATGACAGTCACAGATTGAGGACAAAAGATAGCCAAGGCAAAGTACCATTTTCATCATGCTATATCCAGAGCATAAACTATCAGCATTTATAACTGCTGAAGGTGGTTTGTCCAGCTGCAGCAGTACTTGTAAGAGTTCTCTGCTGTAGAGTCACTTTTTAAAAAATTTTCTTCATTGTACTGTGTATAAAGGATATCATACACAGTACACATTTTAAGAGACTCTACTTATATAAACTATTCAGAATTATTATGTATAAGATATTTGTCTTCTATTGATTCATTCAGTGGATCATTTATACAAGAAGAGTCACTGGATTTATTTTATTCTTTGGCTATAATCTAAAACTCTTTTATCTTCTTATTCAAATTGTTCAAGTTATCTCCAACTCCCTTTTAACTTAGCACTTTCTTACTCTTTGGGACTATAAAATGTTATATCTTCATCAAATATACATTCTGTTTCAGCCCTAAAATCAGCAATATCTTTACGTACCCCTGGCTACTTTTGTTATATAATGAAATTAGAAAGCAAGATCCAGGTTTAAATGTTGTTTATTGCTACTGTGGTCTTAGTTTTTTAACCTTCTCAGCTCATATAGCAAAGAAATGTGTGTGTGTGTCTACTAAAGTGTGCATACACACATATATACATGTACTTTGCCTTCAAACCCTTACAATTACTTATTGACTGTACAAGTTAAATGGGATAGATCTATTTATTTCACTTTTTGTTGTCTTGCTAGCAAGATATAAAAATAGGTAAATTAGTACAAAATGATTATTGAATAAAATACATGTTTAGCAACATTATTTACTAGAAACATCATTCTACTTAGTTAAAATTTTATGAGAAGAATTTTACATTGAACATCAATCTATGCCTTGAATTACTTAAGGATTAAGGGTAAAATATATTAAAAACCTGATATAATGCTTTGTATAGTTATTACACAAGAAAAAGTATTTAATCAATTTCTGCTAATTCTAGTGTTATCATTATTTAAGTTTCCTATTGGTGTATTTCTTACAATATCTTCCTTTTTATAATTATTAGGACAAAAATTCAAAGTACAAATATTTTACTGATTTATTTGTTATTTTAAAATTACCATTAAACAACAGTATTTCTAAGTATCCATTATTCTTACCCTTTACCATTACTGATGAAGGTATAAAAAATAATTTTCAATTTACAAAGGTAAGTTATAATATGTTCTTATTATTAGGATACATATTTCTTTGATTTCTGGTGAGGTTAAATTACTTTTTATGTCACTTCAACATTTTTATTTCTTTTGTTCTTTTTGCAGTGCTGACAAATTGGCATGGCACTAAGATGGAAGGGGGCTTGAGTTCAGCCCCACAACGCCCCCGTTACAAGAAGTAGCCAGAACTGAAGCTGACGCCGGTAAAGCCCCTGGGGTCCACTTTTCCTTTAACTCCTACTTCATACAGTCGTCTAGTTGTCAATATATGCAAAAGTCTGGTGTGTTGGATCACAGAGGCCATCCAATAGTTTCTCTCTCTCTATTGTTCCTCTAAACTGCTAGGACCAGAGACCCAACACTCCAAGCTCAAAGACCTGACCCTGGGAAATCTATAAACCCAGAGATTTTCTTCCTTTCCCTGAGTTGCTGCTGGATCACCACCTTATTCTGTCTTCCTAGGATGTGACTGGCTGGCACTGTTGAAGGAACTGATCACTTGAAGACAAAACATAAACAAAAATCTACTCATCATTTTTAGCAAAAAATACCCCGTATTGCAATTTGTGTGTGTGTGTGTGTGTGTGTGTGTGTGTGTGTGTGTGTGTTGTCTATATAGCAAAAAATAGTTAGATTTTTTTTTTTTTTTTTTTTTTAGACAGGTTCTGTCTTTGTAGTCCTGTCTATCCTGGAACTTATTATGTAGACCAGGCTGGCCTCCAATTAACTGAGATCTTCCTGCCTCTGCCTCACAAGTGCTGAGATTAAAGGCATGTACCACCATGCCTGGACACAATTTCTTAAAATTTAGAGCGGTCTAACTGTGTTGAACTGTGGATGAGCAGACTAGAAAGGTGCCCATGTGTGTAAATATCAAAATCGTTACTAAAGGGTGGCAACAGCTATAAGCCAGGAGTTCCATGAGGAAACTTGAAACCATCTGTCCCATGACTCTTAAGTCTGTTGTCTGATTCTCAAGGAATGAACTACTGGGGTTTTTGTCGCAAGTATGACCAGATTGGACTGTTTTACATATGCCTGTGAGTGGATCCAAGTTGGCAGATAGGCCAGTCTAGCCACGTAGGCTTTCACAGAAAGAGAGAGGCATGGGCAGCAGTCTTTTTCTCAGTGCAACGTTGGCATTAAGTGAATGACTGGCAAGATAAAGTAAAATGAGAGAAAAAAAACAGGGAGAGATGCGTGTTCTCAGTCAGAGTAAGCTAGAATCAGAAGATATAAGAAGAAAGATTTGATTTCAGGCAAGGAAAAGTTCATGACTTTGTAATCAGAAGTTATTAATTCAAACAAATCATCAGTTTCAGTTGGGCATCAGAGTTCAGAGAACATGATCTATACCGAAGGAATTATTCCTCCCTGTGATGCAAGCACCAGATGAAAGGGTCAGGGAGCAGTATTACCCAGTGGCTTTTTAAAAATAGGAGCCTGCAGTCCCCAGAGGTCACAGGAGTGGGTGGAGTCAAACAAAGTGTGACTATTCCACAGCTGTTCCTCTGGGATGAAATCAAGAGGTGCAGTGTGGGGTGCTGTCCCGGTTGTCTGTGATGTCTGTGAGCTAATTAAATCCTGGAGAAATTAACTGAGTTCTCATAGTTAGCTGAAGTAAGGGTGGTGAAGAAGACTATCGAGGTTATGAATAGATTATGATTTCAGAAATTCATGTCTGCTTCCCTATTTGTATTTCTTGTTATTTGTTATATACAGTTTAAATTGTTGAGTAATTAATTTCATTTTTAAGTATTTTACAATTTTATGGAGTTGGGTCTTGTATTTACTATAATTTTAAAATGTAAAATAAAAACATTGCTAATTTTTATTTGCCAGTAGCTATGAGCTTGACTATATGCTTAGTCTCAATATTGTTTAGATTTTTTAAATGAGGTGACTAGAGACAGTTGTTTGGTATCTAAACTAAGCTCACAGTTCAAATTCTGTTCTTTACGCTAGACTGTTTTCTGATAGAATTCAGGAATCAGATAATTTCATGATTTCTGTATTTCTTGTACATAATATCCTCCAATACGAAACAGTGGTGTTTATTGGGAGGAGATGTCCTTTATAGAGCTTTTGACAGTCTCTGCAGACATTTTGCATATTGCAATGGTGAAGTTCTCCTCAACCCTTTGGATAGAGCTTGCAGATGTATAGAACACCCTATCCTACATGGTACAACACAGTTTCCAGGGCTCTGAACTGAGCACCTAAATATGCTGCATGGAGGAGGTACATTGTGATAATAATGGTGCCTGTGAACATTGCACTCGTTGCTCTCAGGAAGTCCCCAAGAAGCCTCACATGGCAGGTATGATTTCCATTGCCAGCTTCAGAACAGAAGACTGAGCATGGCACAGGAAGGTGTAGTATTGTGACGCTAAGTTGTCAACCAAGGCTCAGCCTCAGGCACATGGCCTCAGAGAAGCATTTTATATTACCATGTGTTACCTCAAGCTTGTTTTTCAGCACATGAAATTTAGGTTAAGGCCTCAAACAAACTGTAATTTTAGAACAAATAAAAAGGAATAACAATGTGCAATTATCATTAATTTAATTTAATAATGATGGAAATTTTTCTATTCCCTGGGCCAACTTAATATCTCATAAATTTGAAAGATACTGTTTCACTGTGAAATATAAGTAAAGGCTATAAACCATGTCATCTGTGTATTAGGCTTTCACCCAAACTCCACCAGACATCAAAGCTGAGACCCAAATCCAGGGAGGTATGCTTTCTAGGCAAGTGCTCTACCACTGAACTAAATCCCCAACCCCAACATATGTCGGCCAGGCCAGCTTCGATCTTGTGATCTTTCTGCCTCGTCCCCTTTCAGCAGATCCTACCGGCATGTGCCACCATAACCAGCATCTCCTGAACCTTTTAATCATGTCATAAAAGCTGATCATGAGGCCAGCTGAGACTCTATATACTGTCCATCTACACAGAAAGCTCTGGATATTTTGTACTGTTAATAGTTAAGGAAAAAAGAGACAGAAACACCTTCCACTGGTTTAAAAGATGTGCACAGGAGATGATTCACTGAGACCCCAATGAACGGTTGTCATCACAGGGCAGATAAATGTTAATAAGGGAAGAGATAATTATATCGTGGCCTGAGGAACAAAGGCTTCATTCGTTCTCATCATCTGAGCTGGCAACATTTCCAAGAGGAAGTGAAGCTGCAGGTGTTCCCAATGTGCACAGTGGTGGGAACAGCTAGAAGAGAGATGGGGGCCGTGTCTTCCCAAAGGCACTGTGAACTTAGAAGAGAGATGGGTGCTGTGTCTTCCCAAAGGCACTGTGAACTTAGTCACTGAAAAGTGCCGGGGAGTGCTCATCACAGCAACTCAGGGAGACAGGCATCCATTTCACCCTGTCTTTACAGACTGAAAAAATAGACTAGAGATAAATTTCCCTGCGGCATAGAAGGCAGCGAGGAAGAAATCTAAATAGGAAACTACAGAACAGACTCTGAATCTCTGTGCAGCTCAAAAATAAGAAATTAATAGCAACCAACGGCACTGTACTCACAAGAATAAGAGGCTCAAGCTGGCCCTTTATAAATGAGTAGGATTCGTTGCAATGGTTTTGACTTGTGGAAATACCATGTTGGGAACATTTGGAAAGCGCGAACGCGTGTGTGTGTGTGTGTGTGTGTGTGTGTGTGTGTGTGTGTGTGTGTGTCTGTGTGTGTGCGTGTGCGTGTGCGTGTGCGTGTGCGTGTGTGTGTGTGTGTGTGTGTGTGTGTGTGTGTGTGTCTGTGTCTGTGTCTGTGTCTGTGTCTATGGTATGTGTGTTCATGGAATGAAATTTGGTTTCTGCAGTTATTAGAAGATATCCCTGACATTTAAAACATAGAAGCCCGCTAGTTCCTGTACCAAGAGGACAGCCCTGTGCACAGTTCTTTGTCCTGAATCTCTTGAGATTTTCTGATGATCTTTTGAATGACTAATAAAAAATCTGTTCATGATCATAAATATAGAAATATTTTCCATTTTTAGTCAGTCCCAAGTGTTTGGTAATGCATAATGAAGCATTTCAATCTAAAGTAAACCTCAACTGTAGTCTCTAACATATTTGTAACAAACAAAATGAAGGCCTTCTTTGAAGATTTCAATGAAGTCTGGTAGATAGTTTGCTGATCAAAAAATCTTTGAATCAAAACCTTGAAAACAACAAGCCTGATAATATTTGAGAAATCCACAATGAAAACCAATAGAATCTAGGTCTCTAAAAAATGAAATGAAAAACATTGAGAATTGGAAACACAATGAAAATCCTTAAAATACAATCAAAATAAAAATCAGTAAGATTAATAGATACAAAGCAAAGTAAATCCAAGGAAAATGAAGTAAAAATTGTAAACAGATTGTACAATAGATAAAGAGAAAGTTTATAAAGGATGTATGTGAAAGAATATTCACATACTGTTGAAAATAAAGACAGAAAATTCTGATGGTATGTGGGAAGAATAAAACCCCATCAAATCTAAGTGGGATTATACTAAACTAGTAACAATAAATGTTATTGGAAAGTAAATTCAAGACAATGGATGAGGAATTCTAAGACACTTGGATTATTAAAACAGAATCCCAAAATTTTCAGGATTACAAAGTATATTAAATTGTATGTGTGTCTGTGCATGAGTGTAGATTAGTGAATGTGTATTTCTGTGTATACAAGTGTGTTTGTGTCTATGGGTGTGTGTGTGTACATTGTCCTTTTAGGCATGTGGATATCAGGGATGAATGTCCAGTATCTTCTTTAATTGCTTTACAACTTCTTTTGAGACAAGGTCACTTACTAAACCTGAAGAAGGTCACTGATTCCACCTTATCTGGACTTAAGGGAGCGATGGGTCTCAGAATTCAAGTCCCCATGTTTATGTAGCAAGCACTGTACCCACAGAGTCACCTCCCAAGTCCTGAAGCATATTAAATTGTAAGCAAATAAAATGATATCCTTTGCTAGACACAATATTATAAGCTGCAGAATACCAATGATAATAAATACTTAATATGAGTAGATGAAGAAAGGAACACCTTCCTCATAAAGGAGCTGACCAATGGAATCACAGCTACCCCCTTTTTAGTAAAAAACAAACAAACAAACAAAAATGAAACAAAAACAACAACAAAAACGTGAATGGTGCCACTAAAAATGAGAAGAGATTTGGTATTTCCTTTTTACCTCTCGGAATGATGCAGCATTGTTAACTTGAAATTGGAAGTGGAAAATACACAGGCCACTCCTCTAAAAAAGGAGAAACATAAAACTAGCTAGCACAGTAGATGCCCTGGGTAGATGCCTTGCAACTACCCAGGGCATCTTCACAGTCAGATCTCCCTGGATGTGACATTAAATGTCTCAAAGGCTCCTGTGTCAAAGGTTTGTGCTTCACTTAGTGGTGGTATTGAGAAGTGATGGGATTCTGGAGTGCTAATCTCATCACTGGATACGTTCCCTTATAAGATCATAGCTTAATGGACTAATAGGATGTTAGACTAAAGGGAGAAACATGGTCATCGGGAGCGGTTGAAACATATGTTGTATGTTCTCCCTCCCTTTCTCATTCTTTTACTTTCTTTTTTTTTGTCCCCCAACCCCCACTCTGTTTTTTTCCTCCACCTCTTGCTGACTGCCTTGAGACAAGCAGCCTCACCCGGCCATGCCTTTCCACCATGCTATATCCCTTCACCACAGGCCCCAAAGCAATGGAGCCAACTCACAGCACAGACCTCTGAAATTTTGATCTCCAATAATTCTTTTCTCCGTAGTAACATTCACTTAGGTATTCTGTGACAGCTGCAACAATTTAACTAAAACTGTGTCTCCCCTGTGCTTTCCCTCACTTCTTACAGTGAGAGAAGTCTGGATATTATAGAGGTTAAGCAAGGAATGCAGAGTGACATGGCTTGTGACATCATTTCCTAAAGGAATCAGTGACTTCCAGGAGAGCCACTGTTAGTAAAGGTGAAGATGTACAGACACTAGCAACATCTCAGGATCAAGTATGGCTCAGTTTTAGTGGGGTATAAGATGCAACTCAAGGGGCACCCAGATGGAGGAGCTGGCTTTTCTGGATTGGTGGATTATGCTAGGACCTGACAGGCAGCATTGATCATCTGATTCCTTTGATCCAATGGGAATGTCATATTATGACTGAAGCTGAAGGAAGTAACTTCTCTTGGTGTGAATGTTCATGTTCCTGAGTTAGGGAAAACAGCTTTCAGATTTCATTCACTGGTATTTCCCCTCTTGTAGCTCTAACCAAATTAAACTCACTGCTTTTCTATCTCCATGCTTTTGTCAAATCGATAATTCACTTTTACCTGAGAATTTCCAATTCCTGCCTGCCCAGCTAAACTTTCAACTCTGTCTAAATGTCATCATAATCCCCATCTGAGGCATCTGACTCATTAAAGCATCCATGAATTTTTCCCAAGGCCCAGATATGATTGATTTTTCTCCTTTCATACAAACTTGCAGTATAATTCTTTGCTTTATTTTGGGGGGCGGGGAGCAGTCTGCCGCTTGGTAATTATCTCAGTGAGTAGCAACTCTCTTCCCTAGACTTCCATGTTAAATATCTGAATTTAAATATGTTTGATGTGATGTCTTAACCATCCATTTATGTTTATTTATTTCACGTTAGTCCATTCAGTCCAATACAGTCTAAGCTCAGTAACAATGTATTAGGTTCATTTTATTTTATAAGTAACAGCAATATAAAATGTAATGACTGATTTAAAAGAAATCCAATGTGTAGTTTAGCAATTCTCCTGTTGTGATAGTTAAGGTAGATTAAATAACATTTCTAAAGGATAGTGCCTGGAGTTGCCAGCCATGTGCAATTATATCCATAGTTCAAGGCAGTTTTTGTTATTTGTAAGAGATATAAAAGAAAGCTGATTCTATTTTTAAGGCATTTCATGTTTTGTTCTTTTAAAACAGCAGGGAGTGAGTCTTTCTACCCTGGTGATTCAGTGTTGTAGCACCTGAAAAGTAGCAGGTAGCCACATGAATTGCTGTGCTTTTCCATGTAATTATTAGAGAAATTTAAAAGATTGTGCAAGAAAGGAAAAAGTCTGCAAAGTCTATAAGAATCACTGCTTGCAAAAGGTTTTATTTTAATATTTTAGGTGTGGCCTCTATAAACAGAAACTGATCTTGTTCTTGAGGTTCTGTTTAGTGTATGTGATCCTTGTCCCAAGAAGTAAAATGCCAAACTGTCATTCATCTGACTAGAAAAGCCTTACAATTTGATGGAGTGGTGACCTCTACACTACTCTAGAATATACCATTGTCTGAAGAATATTCCAAAGCTACCAGCCATAAAGTCAAAAACAGCAATAAAAATGAGAGAATGTGTGGATGTTAGCTTATCTTAAAATTAATAACCAATGGTTTAAGGGGGAAATGTGTACATACTGTAAATAATTTTAATATTCACCATTACACTTTTCCAAATTATATGAAAGAAGATAAAACAAGCCAGCCCCTGTGATTGGACTGTGTATAAAAGACTCACTGAACCATGCTACACTTTACACTGTGCACCAGGCTGATATAAAGTGTATTTGTAAATACAAGTGCTAATTTTTTATGCCATTGCTTGCATAAATAGTACATGGATCCTGGAGAGCTTTGTAGTTCACTTCTTATCATAATTAAACGTATAGTAATTCAAAAGCATTGGCCAGAAACCATGAAAACAGGGTCTATGGAGCATGACATCTATGAACTAAGAAGTCAGAATACAAAATGGGTTTTGGCTGTAAACAAATGAGTTCAACATTAATTGGAGACTCTGGATCTTCTGATTTGTAAAAGTTTACTCCCCAAAGTCCCTATCAATTGCTTAATAAACTTAAGTATTAACTATGTTTCTCAGTAGTAGATATCTTCTTAATGTCTTAAATTTTATTTTATGTATATGGGTGATTTGCATGAAGGCTGTCTGTGCACATGTGCTTGCCTGGTGCCAGCAGAAGTCAGAAAAGGGCATTGAATCTACTGGGGCTGGAGTTACAGATGGTGGTAAGCTGCCATAGGGGTGCTGGGAATTGAACGTGTGTCCACTGTAAGAACAGCAAGTGCTCTTAAACACTGAGCAATATCTCCAGCCCCAATGGATGATATCTTGAAATACTAGCTGTCTGTTTTTATTTTAAAGCAATAATACAGAACAAACAACTAATGAAGAAGTAAACAAAAAATATTAATTGTATAATTTAAATTTTTTTCACTTGAGATCATCTTTTGAAATTTTTGAGAAATTGTAATAATCTGTGGTAGAATATAGGGAATTAGACACCTGTGCCTTTTCTTCATTACAACTCAGTTGCCAATCTAAGACTAAGGAAGCTCTTAGCTGTCCCCACAGACTGGCTGTCAGAACACATCTTCCTGGCTGTACTTCAACTTTGGGTTTGGCGTATCACAATCAGTTACAAGGAAAGAGGACTTAAATGAAAGGAATCTGGCTGAAGCATGACATACATTCTGTTATTTCCATTGTTTCTTCTATCTCTAATAGTTTGTCAGGAACATTTTTTATGTTGTTATACACTGTCCACTTAGTCTTACTATGATGCTGTTCCATTGCATGAATGTGCATACCCGTGATTTATAATGGTTTGTCTATTTTTTACTTAGAAGATAAAGGAAGGCATTTTGAAAATGTCTCTCCAGGCCAGATTACATTTGTTAGTAAGTATCCTTGACTTCCTGGAACATACACCTTTAGTAATCATTGTTTTTCTCTGTCCCGTTGGCCATTCAAGGCTGCTGGCATCATCCCGCACCGTCTCAGAGGATGAGACTTTGTCTGGCTCCCGGATCTTGTCACGTGCTCTTTGTTCTCAGAGTGCCAGGATGGCTGAGGTACCTCTGTGCAAACATGCAGAAGAGGTGCCAGAGAGCAAAGACAATGCCTTGCTTCTGACTGCATCAGAGAAAGATAGAACAAAGCTCTGTTAATTCTGATCTAGGAAATCCCTGCAGAGCACTTACAAGCCAGGAGGGATAGCTTAACAGCTCCAGGTCAAAGCTGGGCTGAGAGGACTAAACGTTGAAGAAGGGAAGCAGGTGTATTTCTCCTCTGAATGATGCCAAGATTCTCTTAGACAATAAGAATTAAAAACAGACATTGAGCACGTAAATGTCAGTCTGTCACACAGAAACACACCCATGGCATATTATGTAGAAGGAGTTTATTTAATATAAGGTTAAGTGTGTAGTAATTTCTGAGTTTGATTTTAGGGGCATAGCTCTAAGTTTTTAAGTAAAATGCATTCAATTTTTAGAATATCCAAAATATTTGTCAAATAATTGGAATCAGAATTCTATAAGCATTTCCTATTCGTGATGACAGAGATGAATGGGGAGAATCACATCCATTTCCTTCACATTTTTTTAGCAACAGCCACATAGCATGTTGGCCAATTCTCCTTAAGAACATAATGAAGTCCAGTGTCCTTTTATCAAGAAGGACAACAACTTCATTTAGAAAGATAATATAAATTTCCATGAACTGCACTGAAAAACAGCTGATGATTTCTTATGAATTTTCTTTGAAAGAGGCTATTTTTGGATTATTGCACATGTTCATTTGTTTTATTTGAACCATACTATGCTAATAACTTTAATCATTTCTTCCAATCTTCCTCCTTTAATGTTCCCTTCACCTTCCTGCTCCAGGGGACACTTGGCCATTTCATTCTTCCACAGCACATGCCTTCACCCACAGTTATTTTACTGCCTAAAATATTTCTACTCAACTCTACTTTGGCCTTAGATGTAAAAGGAGCCTTTTCCTCTTGTTCACTGCCATTGCCAACTTTAACATTATCCTAATTTTCTTTAAACTTTCACATCTGAGGCTCTTTCCACGGGATTGTGCCGTATATTTCTACAGCCATCTTCTGTAAACCCAGCTGGATATATTCCAAGACCTGTGGAGGATGCCCAAGCACAGATAGCATCAGAGTCAGAAGCCCAGAATGAACTGCCAGGTTGTTTTCAGCCTGGAGAAGCTAGCAGTGAATCTCTCTTTTCTATTCATGTTCTATTAACCATCTTCCATCTCCCTCTCTCTCTCTCTCTCTCTCTCTCTCTCTCTCTCTCTCTCTCTCTCTCTCTCTCTCTCTTTCTTTCTTCTTGTTCTATACTTCTACTCTAATTCTCCCATTTCTATGAAGTTCCCTTCTCTGCCTGTCACTTCTTTTTCAAAATCACTAATTATCTCATTGGAGCCTCGTGGTTAATCTCAGATAATCTCTCTATTTCAAAATAACTTAATCCATCTGTAAAATACTATATGACATAAGGTATAATATAGTCACAGTGTCTAGGGATTGCAGGAAGAATATCTTTTGGGATTGGTGCTTTGCCAGCCTCACCATTCAGTGCCATTGGGATGTAGTCAATCATTCACAGGAAGCAAGTAAACAAAACATTTTTTTCTAGCTCTATTTTGTTCTCAATTTTCTTTCTCTGAGACACTTTCTCTTGACCTCGCAACCTCCTATTTCTTCTACTCCTCAATTCTTTCTTTAACGTTTTTGTAAAGCCAAATTCGTTGCCCTTTCCTTGCTATTCTTGATATCCACTTGTGATCCTCCCACTTTTCTTCTCAATTATTTTCAAAGGCTCCATTCTTTACAACTTCCTTCAAAACACTTTCCAAAGTCAATGGCAATCTCTCCATTTTGTTAAAGCATGTCCTCCATTCTTACTTGTCATTCTCTGGAGACAATATAACCTGTTGGTAACTCCATTGTCCTTTCTGTGCTGAGTGTCAGGATTGCCGCTCTTGATTTTTTTCCTTTCCTCTCTAGCCACTTACCCCCACCTCTATGTGGGTTGTTTCTTATTGTCTTGCTCAGCTGGTAAACACTGCAGCTCCATGGTAACTACATGCTGACAGTTCCCTAACTTTTATCCCTAATTTTAATCTTTCTCCTGAAATACAGGGATGAATGTGAATGTTAGATATGTAACCTGCCTCAAAAATCTCACAGTAATGAAAGCCAAATTTATCCATTGTATCCACCACGCTAAACACCCATTCAGGGTGACAAGTATCTTTTTCAGATTTCAATTTATCCATATTTGTTATGTGTCATGTTTTTATTTATCATTTCAGTTTGTATTGATCAATAACATAACTGTCTGTTTTTTCTTCAATTATATTCAGATCTGAGTGGTTTCTTTATCTTTATCTTCTTTATCCATCACTATCATGTTATTCAAGTTACCTTGTTACCTTCATGATCTGTCTACATTACCAGGGACATGAAAGATGGATCTACTATAACTTCTGGCTGTGCTCACATATAAGTGAGTCTCAATACAGCAACCAGGATGATCCTTGGTAACAGTGTAAAACGTGATTTCTCTGTTTAAGCCTTCAACACATCTCTTCCTACTTAGAAGAAGAGTCAAAGTCCTTAAAATGCCTTGTTATCATTCTGGACTCATACTCATCCATTCTTTCCCCCATCTGCGGTGTCCATGCAAAGCTGAAATGTTGGTAGATATTTAAACCACACAAGCAGCCTTTGAAGTTTCTCCGTATCTCTTCTGTGTGGACACACTTTCCCCTATGTCTCATAGACCTAATTCCTTCCAGTCTTTATGTCTTTGCTTTAAAAGTCTTGAGCATCTCATCCTCCATAAAATGAAGTATCTCCCATAGAAGCACCCCTTTTCACTCTGATGTATTTTTCTCAGTATTTTTTTTCTTCAAACCTGCCACATATAGGGACATGAACACAGATGCATTGCGTGGAAAAGTAAAGGCTGCATATTCAGGACTCAGCATGACAAGTGGTTCCGTGACTGTTGCCTGAATTTTAGCATTGACTCACAGATAGGAAAGGTGTAGGAAAGCTGTGCAATGGACAAAAGAGAAGTCCTTAGGTATCATCTAATTAGAGGTTGGTAGTCTGAGAAGAGTGGAGCTGAGATAACTAGAGCTAAGCATCCCGTGGGAGTGATCACTAGCGCATAACTGGTCCACTTCTGTTGGTCCCAAGCTGAAATTCAGGAAAACTTGAGAAGCTTTGAGTTATTAATAAAGTACTGACAAACTTTAGTCAGTTTTTATAGGTTTTTTTTTTTAGCTTATTATACTGAGCCTAGAGGTAGCAGTATGACTCTTTGCTAGTGTGGTTTATTTGGCTGGACTCCCCCCGCCCCCCGAATGGTCTAGATACAGGACTGGGTTCCTGTAGGTTGTGAGTCAGAGTTCTAATGTTAGATATGATTTGTCCACTCTTTGCTTATGCATTTATTGTCTCGTGTGTCTACTTATTTAGATATCATTATCTATCTCTCCTTACTGGCATGCAAGCTTGGGGACAAAGTCAATGTTCGATGATTGATCACATTAGGGGCTAGGCTTGACACATCAGTTTCTTTATTCATCATGCCTTGTATATATTCCATGCCTAATAGACAGTGTAAAAAGTGGGACATATATGATTCCACTGATTCCCATGAGTGGTTAAATGAAAGATAAACTGTATCAATGAGAGTGGAATAGTTAAAGTAATGTGATAAGCTAAAAGTCAGGAACTACTTTCCTTTCTACTTCATTTTGGTGGATAAAATATACCTTCCCTACGGATGACTTACAAATGACCCTTAAAATGATTGAATTTTATTAGATTCAATAAAGAGGGTTTAAATGCTATGAAAATTTGGCTGTAATTATTGTTTGTCTTTTACTAACTTCTGAAAGTTAAAGCAATAGGATAAAGTCTTACTATGAACTATAGATACAAGCCATAATGGTAAATGGTTTCAAAGATCTCTCTCTCTCTCTCTCTCTCTCTCTCTCTCTCTCTCTCTCTCTCTCTCTCTCTCTTTGTCTCTTTATTTGTTAATATTCCAGGTACCCTTCCATATGTGTGACAGAGAATCTCTCAGCTCCACAGTGTGCTGTACAAGGTAGCTAATCACATTTTGTCCAGGAAAAGAAAGGGGACATGCCAATGAAGGGCAGGAAAAGAGCAGGGTTTGCTATTTGAGTCAGTGGCAGGTGCTATTGAAATGCAAATCTCTGGTAGGTGAGAACAGGTCTGTGTCTGGAGTGGAAGACAGGATCAGAAACCATATTGTGCTGTGTCTTTAAGCCCAGTGTAACTCTGTCCTATCACTCACTAGGTTCTGCATAACCTTTTCCCATTCTACACTTACAGGAATGATTCATGCTTGTCCCTGTTGCACAGAGTAAACCAGAGTGCCCCCTAGTGTTTTTGATATTCTAGTACATCTGGAATTAACAGCTCAGCAAGGGAGGTCAAAGAACAAAGGACTGATTCAAAGACTATGTTTGGGATATGTACAGAATTCTGAAAAGAATAAATAAAAATGGTTTAAAAATACATGAAAAATTTTATTGTCCCTAGCAATTAGAAAATGCAAATTGAAACCACTTTGAGGTTTAATTTTACCCAAGTCAAAAACGGTTAAGATCAACAAAACAATAGACACTAAATGCTAGGGAGGAGGTGGGGCAGAGAGAACCATTATTTGCTATTGGTGGGATTGCAAAATGGTCCAGTCATTCTGGAAATCAGTATGAAGAATTCTCAAAAGCTAAAAATGAATCTACCATGTGACCCAGTTTACTATTACCACCGTGACTTGTCTCTACTCTTCAATATACGTCCAAAGGACCTGACATCCTATTTCACAGATACTTGCTCAGGCACATTCATAGCCACTCTTTTTACAATAGCTAGGGATTGGAATCAACCTAAATGTTCTTCAACTGATGAATAGATAATGAAAATGTAGTAATACATACTACGGAATATTATTCAGCTGTAAGAAAGATGAACTCATAAAATTTTCAGGTAAACAGGCAGAACTAGAAAAGATCATATTGAGTAGGGTAATCCAGACCCAAAAAGACAAATGTCTAATCTTTGCTCTCATAGATTGCCATGAAGTGAGCCCTTTGTTGATGGTGAGTAAGAGAAAATTTTACCACTGTATTCTCTGACAGTTACTATCGAATGCTGGACCCTTCAGCTGCTTCATGGTCATTCTTATTTTCAGGCACAATTAAGCTAGCTACTTCCATGTAAAACTCAGAATTTCCAATGGTTTTATTCCCCAAATCTGAGTTTCCATTTAAACTGCAACACTGATGTGTGTCAAGTGGATTTCAGTCATTCCCATACCTTTCCAGAGGATTTTTGTAAGTCAGTGTTACTGTTATGAGCAAGTTTTTATAATGAATTTAGAAGGTTCTATTATTCTTTCAATTTCCTTAACTGTAAAACTGATACTCTAAGAAGATTAATACCTTGCCTAAGTTTTCATAGCTATTGAGTCTCAAAGGTGGAATTGACTGCCAGGCATATATAACTTAACAATCTAGATACTTTGCCTAGGCTAGTACAGGGACTCATTCTTACATGTTTTAATTTCTCTAGACTCTCATCTTCTTCACAACTCAAATAGCCCCTTCCATCTACTGAAGTATATGCAGAGACCATTTGCTCTAACACCAAACATCTCATTTAAATTTAGGCATCATAAAAAGGGGTTCTGGCACCAGCAAGATAGCGCAGTAGGTCAAGGCACTCACTGTGACAGCCCGAAGACCTAGGTTCAAATCTTAGAGCCCAAAACACATTATTCACATGTAAGGAATGCCATAAAGAAATACATGGGCTGTTCAATTAATAAATGCAAATAAGTGAAAATGGCAGGAAGAAGAACTAGAGAGATGGACCACTGATTAAGCACTTGGTACTCTTCAGAGAACCAAGTTCCAATACTCAGTACTCACATGGCAGCTCAAAACTTACAGTAACTTAAATTCTAGGGTACCTGATGCCCTCTTCCTGATATCCTTGGGCACCGAGCACATATATGCAACAAAATTATCATGCACATAAAAGAAATATATTTAAAAGTAAGTAGTTTATTTTTTAAGTGGAAAGAACGAACTGACTCCACAATGTTGTCCCCTGATCTCCACAAGCTGGCTGAGTCACATGCCCTAATGCTCAAAGCATGCACATAAACTCTACCAGGAATAACAAAATTGAAAAAGGAAAGGTCAGCCGGGCGGTGGTGGTGCACACCTTTAATCCCAGCACTCGGGAGGCAGAGCCAGGCGGGTCTCTGTGAGTTCAAGGCCAGCCTGGGCTACCAAGTGAGTTCCAGGAAAGGCGCAAAGCTACACAGAGAAACCCTGTCTCAAAAAAAAAAAAAAAAAAAAAAGAAAAAAAAGAAAAGAAAAAAAAAAGAAAAAGGAAAGGTCTTTCAATTTACCCTAATCACTCTCCATCAACCACTGTCACCCCTAGCTTTCTTCACATGCTTCAGGCTTGGTGTGATTTCACTCATTGTAGAATTCAGCAAGAATCTGCCATGAAATTAATGCAGTACATTTTTTTATTGTAAAATTCTGTAGATAACACATGTCTCCTTAGAAATCGAGTTCAAGAATTATAAAGGCATCAACTGCTCATTGATTACTTGCTGAATAAATGAATCATTGAATCATGCATAAATACAACTCATTTAAGGTACTCTAAGGTCCCAGAGATTGTTCGACTGTGTGGATAATAAGTTCCCCTGCTTAGAATGCTTCCACTCATGTTATTTTTCTACACTATTGTGGTGCAAAAGTGATATGTACTCAACAAAAGCTTTACTTCAAGTTTCATATTTTGATCTTTTTCCAAGTTATTGCAGGATACTGTCTCATGATGCTGGCTGGTGATGCTCCCTCAGTTACAGAAGCAAGACTCAAAACACAAGTTAGAATAGGTTTGCACAAGGAAGTAAGCCCATCCAATGTCTAGAACCATCTGTATATTTAGGATGTCATTTCATCAGATTCTATAACAGCTGTGAAAACAAAGGACTAAAATCTGTCCTTATATTTGCCAGAATTTATGCTAGGTGAACTTGGATTCCTTCATTCATTTTATCTAGAACTGAGATTTTATTTCTCACTAGTTTGTATCCTTCAAGTATGTTAATATTTAGGTCCAATATTTAGGTTTATGAAATTTCTTTATGAAGAAACCATGAAGTTTTTATCTAAGAGCCATCTCCAGTGATACTGAACTGCTCAACATGGTCCAGAAAGACTGAAGGATTCCAGTGATGCTGGACCGTCCATCTTGGTTTAGGATTACTGAGGGATCCTAGGCACCATACTTAGTCCAAACACTAAGAAAGGACCACTGATTATTAGACCAAATTTTCTGAATTGCCAAGCCTGATATTTTTTTAGGGAAAGGAAATTTTAGTCAATTTTAGATAGTACCATTACAGGAGTCAAATGAGGCCAGGATTTGGAAGATGGTAAAAAACTAGAAAAATCTAGAAAATTTAAATCAAACATATATACATGGAGGGGAACCCTGAATACTGTTTTTGGATTGTGTACCTCCTATTTCTATCTTCTTATCCATGCTAACTTTTGTTCTCCTTTGAGTCACCAGTAGGGAACATTTTCCCTCCAGTTATAACATAAAATATTTTGATCACTTCTCTTCTCGCAGAAATCAGAACAAAGCCTGGGTTATTGGGTGGTCAGTAATAAAACATCTACTTAGTATGTATTAAACCTTACATTTAATCCAGGGCACTGCCAACATTACAAAAATCAAGGCTAGAACAAATATATAAGTTATTGTTGCATTAGCTGTTCCTGGGGAGACATTGTAGGCATCTAATGAAACTACATAAAGTACTGAGGAGAGTTCAGAGAATGATTCTGTCTGGCAAATCAATATGTCTGCTAAGCTTAATTCAATAATTGTGAAAGGGGGCTTACTAAGAGGAGTCTGGATGATCTAAGAAAAAGATGCAATCAAGTTTCACATGAACATGGTATTGGTCTCTCCAAAACCACAATGATAGAGTGGAGCGAGAGTAGAAAAGACCAGGGGTCTCAGGCGAAATTGCATTATAATAACTTTCCCCAAGTCGCCTTCCATCCCACATCTTGCTGAAGATCTCTTTTGGGTCGTCGCACCTGCCCTTGTAGACAGCATTGGCCATGCTTTGCTGACATCACACAGCAGTTATAAAAACCATATTTTATTCATTTTAAAGCTAGGGGAAAATATTCTGAAATCATCATTTCTGAGAAAACATCTTGTTATTCTCTTATGAGAAAATTTCCAACTTAAATATCAGATGCTAGCAACCAAAAATCAAATTAGTAAGTGATACCATCTGGATTATAGATGGGCTGGAATTAGAAACCTAAGCTATTCAGAATTCAGGTGTTTTTTGTTTGTTTAATTTCAGCTATATACAGGTGCTGAAGAAACTTATAAAGCATGAACTTTTGGGATACTGCGCCTTATTCTACAGAAATGAAGATCGTTTGACAAATACCTCCATTCATAGTAATGTAGAGTCTTGTGAAGTGGGTTGAAGACATGACAGAATTAAGATGATGCTTCTTGATAGGTTCTCAGCACATCAGATTCTTAAACCGTTTTCTGTTAAAAGACTGTTTCTTACATGATATCTTTTCAATAAATAAATGTTGCTCAGTACTTAGCTGCTTGATAAATATGAACAAAATCTCCATTTTTCTCTGTCATTTATGGACTTGACACATATTAAACTATCTAGGTCCTGAAGGAAAGAACTCGTAAAAAATACAACTCACCTAAAGAATATTGTATAAACCTACAACAATAAATGTTTACTTGGCTGTAATTGGTCTTGGGTTAAATCTCCAGATTATCATTGTGGGTATGATGAATGAAAGCTACCAACACAGAAAGTCATACATATATCTAAAATAATACTAATGATGTTCTCTTCAAGCACCTGGAATAAAAATAATGAGTTCATTATGTTGTATTCTATACCCCTTATTGTGAATTTAGAGATAGATTGGATTCTGATGGTGGACCATCTTGTCGACCTCCTGAGTCACCTTAGCAGTAGGAAACTGACTCGGGATTTACTTATATTCACTGCTTTGAGTTTAAGGGTTAATTGGAGGGAATAATTGGAAACTTGGCTTTCTAAATGGAGTTTCCATCTTGAATCAAATATGGACTTGAAATGTTAAAAAGGAAATTTTTTATTAACTCCTTATTTACAGAAAGTATTCTATAAAGAGACAACTGGAATATGTATGCTTGTCCTATTTGTTATTAAAAGTAAGAAAGGAAAAAGTTGAATGTACCTGTTATTAATACAGCCATTTTACTCCAGGGCTTATCTATAGAGAGTTGGGGCTAACAGAGTAACCGTGTAACCAGCACAAAGTAAGAATATAAATGTGAATTAGCTTCAAGAGAAGTGTGCAAGGACTTGATGATACCATCTGCCTTTACACAAATTACTGATAAATGACCCAGAAACCAGTGAAGAAGAATAAATAACCCAGCAACAGACAGTAAGAGGTGTGCACTTATTCTTTGATAAATAAAGCATGAGCAAACAGCAAGAAACGGGTTATCTAATAAATGGAGCTAAAATTTGCTTCGTTAGTAAACCAGTAGTTTATATTCACTTTTCATCATGTTAAAATGTGCACTGGCCTTGAGAGATAAGATGACTCAAGTTAAATTTAAAAATCCATACCAGAGAATGAAATGAAATAACCTGCTCTCTCCTTTAGTTATTGTTGAAAGATAGAATCAAAGCACAATTTGTGTTTATTAGTTTTAAAACATTTCTCTCCCCACTTGAATATTGTGTTTGTTAGTTAGGATATTGTGTTTTTCAGTTTTTTCTGCATACATACATATGATGTTCTTTTTTATTGATATTATAATTACAACCTTTCTCCATTCCCTTTCTCCCCTCCAACTTTTCTGTATATCTCTTCCTGCCCTCCTTCAAACCTATAGCCTTTTTCATTAATTGCTGTTATATGCATATATATATATATATATATCTCCAAATAAACAAATTGCTTTATCCATATAATGTTACTTGTATACATGTTTTCAGGCTTGACCACTTCTCACTGGACAGCCAAGTGATGTGATCTTTCCTCAGAAAGACCACCTAGATTTCTAAGTCCTAGATTTCTTCAGTTCCCTATAGTTCTTTGTGTAGGGTTGATGCCTAATAGTCTTTTCCCCGTCCACATCGGCATGTTCATTTGGTGCTTGTTAGTTTAACTGTCAACTTGATAAAACCTAGAATCTCTTGGGAAGAGAATCCCAATGAAGACTTTTCTAGATCATACTCATCTGTGAATATATCTGTGGGACATCATCTTGATTGTTAATTTTTATAGGAAGATGCATCTTGAGTGTGGGTGCAGTTTTCCATAGGCTCTGCTCTGAAATGTATAGAATTGTGAAGAAATCTAGCTGAGAATAAGAAAGCAAGCGAGGACCCATGCATTTGTTTCTCTCTGCTCTTGACTGTGGAGGTGACTGACATTTATAGTTTCTGCTTTTATTTCCCTACAATAGGGGAAGGTAACTGGAATTTGAAACAAAATAAGCCTCACCTCCTTTATGTTGCTTTTTTTGCTAGGATATTTTATCACAGCAAGAAAGATAAAAGTAGAGTGAGATATATTCAAAACCCTACATTAAAATGCCAGCTCAAGATTATTGTTACACTGGCTTAATCTTTCATCATTAATTTTGCTCAAAATGTAGCAAACTAGTGTCTTCCAGTCACATATTTTTACGTCCACATCTGAACAGTATTTCTTGATGCTTCTTTTTGTTATCTTATTTCATCTGCTTTAAGGTTATTATTTTTTAATATCCCTCACATCCCCCATAGTTACATTATTTTCCTCAGAGTTCAGTTTTCCCCCTTAGTCCATAGTTCTGCTTTGAATTTCCAGCAAGTCAGCTGTTTGTATTTTTATATACTTCAGTCTTTAAAATATATACATTTAATGCAATTAAATCGCTACCAACCCACAGAAATAGCTTAATTATTATAGGAATTTATTGGGGGTTAACTCACGATACAGGAAACTCATAATACAAGGAATAGGGATTGTAGCAGGATGGTGGAAAGGTGAGGCATGGTCCAGCACTGTTCTCCGGAGAGCTCTGCCCTGATCAGCACCAGCAAGACCACAAGGTAGCAAAGAGAAGAGAGCACACCTGTGTGCATCCCAGGTCTTAAGGGTCTTTATCCGGGCCATGCCCAAGAGGCAGGCACCTAGGAGCTACCTGCTGCCTCACTAGGGGTGGTGCTTCAGGGCATGGCACAGACAACCACCCACTATATACATTAATACATGTGTTAATTTTTATCCCTATAAAATATTTGTTTAGTAAAATATAAGAACAGAAAAAAATTAAAAATCACACTTTATATTTGTTATCCATTTTCTTTCATATGGACTTGACTTTGTATATGTGAGAAAGAGAGAGAAATGGTAAATTTTAATAATAATCATGATGATTTTTCAACTTAAGCCTTTAAAAAAAAACCCTTTTAGGTTATGCCAATTAGAATATTTCACTAACAAAAAGAGATGCAAATGGATGGGTGGCCATACCGTCATTTGTTAACACAGATTACTTGAAACTTTTCATCTTGCTAAGTGTCCTCAGATGAACATGTTTATATCAAACATTAGTCACACCTGATTTTTCACTGAGCATACATTTCCCTATTGTGGACATTTTCCTCCTAGGTTATTGTAATTATCTTGCCCTGTGTTGTGGAGCCATAATTCCCAATCTTCCATCCTTGCTTCAGAGAAAGTAGAGAAAGAAATATTTGTGTGTGTGTGTGTGTGTGTGTGTGTGTGTGTGTGTGTGTGTGTGAATGCTTGTATTCATGAGTTTATGCTTGGCTGTGTAGTGCTACATTCTTTTTTATGCATTTGTTCACGGATGGCTCCTTGTCTAATTACCACGCTTACTACTGTGAATTGTGCTGCAGTGAACACGAGGTGCAGATATCTCTGCTATGTGCTGTGTTTGACCACTTAGGTCTCTATTAAAGATGCATAGTAGACTGTATGTTAGTATTGTTCATAGTTTTCTGAGAAAATTCTGCGCTGAGTTCCACAGTAGTGAGAACAATTGATACAACAACATTGTACAAGCCTCCCTCCCCACCCTCCAGCTTGTGTTTCTTTTTGTTTTCTTGTTGAAGCCATTTTAACTAGGATTAAATGGAATCTGAATTTTAGGCTTTAATTTACACTTCTTGATGGCTAACTATATTGAACATCTTTTTTTCTTGTACTTTATAGCCATTTTTGTTTCTTCGTTTAAAAATATTGTCTGTTCAGCCGGGCGGTGGTGGCGCACGCCTTTAATCCCAGCACTCGGGAGGCAGAGCCAGGCGGATCTCTGTGAGTTCGAGGCCAGCCTGGGCTACCAAGTGAGTTCCAGGAAAAGGCGCAAAGCTACACAGAGAAACCCTGTTTCGAAAAACCAAAAAAAAAAAAAAAATCTAGCAAAAAAAAAAAAAAAAAAAAAATATTGTCTGTTCAGTTCATCTGCTCATTCATGGATTGCTCGCTCCTCTGGTGCTTGGTTTTCTGAGTTCTTTATATGTCTGCATATTAACTCAGTCTGCTGGACAGCTGGAGGATTTTCTCACATTCTGTGGTCTGCCTCTCACTCCGACACATTTCCCTTAAGAACTTACTAGATCAGGACGACTTCCCTTCTGGACCAGAGGTGAGTGCCTGGGTCCAGCCCGGACCCCATCCCTGGCCACCAACCACTCCTGAGAGGCCTGCCCAACTTGGCACCAGGTTCTGGCCACCGGGCAGCTCCCCTTCTAGCCCCACCGGGAGGGATCCCCATTTGCAAGCCCCTGGCAGCCCCTGCAGTCTCCGCGCCCTGCCCCCACGCCCATCTGCCCAAGACCCCACCCACTTCCTGAGACTTAGAGACCGGCCCCCAGCTCCCAGCCTGCCCCCGAAGACTTCCCTTCTGGACCAGAGGTGAGTACCCGGGTCCAACCCGGACCCCATCCCTGGCCACCAGCCACCCAGGGAGGACCTGCCCAGCTTGGCGCCGGGTTCTGGCCACCGGGCAGCTCCCCTTCTAGCCCCACCGGGAGGGATCCCCATTTCCAAGCCCCCGGCAGCCCCTGCAGTCTCCGCGCCCTGCCCCCACGCCCATCTGCCCAAGACCCCACCCACTTCCTGAGACTTAGAGACCGGCCCCCAGCTCCCAGCCTGCCCCTGACGACTTCCCTTCTGGACCAGAGGTGAGTGCCTGGGTCCAGCCAGGACCCCATCCCTGGCCACCAACCACTCCTGAGAGGCCTGCCCAACTTGGCACCAGGTTCTGGCCACCGGGCAGCTCCCCTTCTAGCCCCACCGGGAGGGATCCCCATTTCCAAGCCCCCGGCAGCCCCTGCAGTCTCCGCGCCCTGCCCCCACGCCCATCTGCCCAAGACCCCACCCACTTCCTGAGACTTAGAGACCGGCCCCCAGCTCCCAGCCTGCCCCCGACGACTCCCCTTCTGGACCAGAGGTGAGTGCCTGGGTCCAGCCCGGACCCCATCCCTGGCCACCAGCCACCCCGGGAGGACCTGCCCAGCTTGGCGCCGGGTTCTGGCCACCGGGCAGCTCCCCTTCTAGCCCCACCGGGAGGGATCCCCATTTCCAAGCCCCCGGCAGCCCCTGCAGTCTCCGCGCCCTGCCCCCACGCCCATCTGCCCAAGACCCCACCCACTTCCTGAGACTTAGAGACCGGCCCCCAGCTCCCAGCCTGCCCCCGACGACTTCCCTTCTGGACCAGAGGTGAGTGCCTGGGTCCAGCCTGGACCCCATCCCTGGCCACCAACCACTCCTGAGAGGCCTGCCCAACTTGGCACCAGGTTCTGGCCACCGGGCAGTTCCCCTTCTAGCCCCACCGGGAGGGATCCCCATTTCCAAGCCCCTGGCAGCCCCTGCAGTCTCCGCGCCCTGCCCCCACGCCCATCTGCCCAAGACCCCACCCACTTCCTGAGACTTAGAGACCGGCCCCCAGCTCCCAGCCTGCCCCCGAAGACTTCCCTTCTGGACCAGAGGTGAGTACCCGGGTCCAACCCGGACCCCATCCCTGGCCACCAGCCACCCCGGGAGGACCTGCCCAGCTTGGCGCCGGGTTCTGGCCACCGGGCAGCTCCCCTTCTAGCCCCACCGGGAGGGATCCCCATTTCCAAGCCCCCGGCAGCCCCTGCAGTCTCCGCGCCCTGCCCCCACGCCCATCTGCCCAAGACCCCACCCACTTCCTGAGACTTAGAGACCGACCCCCAGCTCCCAGCCTGCCCCCGACAACTTCCCTTCTGGACCAGAGGTGAGTGCCTGGGTCCAGCCCGGACCCCATCCCTGGCCACCAGCCACCCCGGGAGGACCTGCCCAGCTTGGCGCCGGGTTCTGGCCACCGGGCAGCTCCCCTTCTAGCCCCACTGGGAGGGATCCCCATTTCCAAGCCCCCGGCAGCCCCTGCAGTCTCCGCGCCCTGCCCCCACGCCCATCTGCCCAAGACCCCACCCACTTCCTGAGACTTAGAGACCGGCCCCCAGCTCCCAGCCTGCCCCTGACGACTTCCCTTCTGGACCAGAGGTGAGTGCCTGGGTCCAGCCAGGACCCCATCCCTGGCCACCAGCCACTCCTGAGAGGCCTGCCCAACTTGGCACCAGGTTCTGGCCACCGGGCAGCTCCCCTTCTAGCCCCACCGGGAGGGATCCCCATTTCCAAGCCCCTGGCAGCCCCTGCAGTCTCCGCACCCTGCCCCCACGCCCATCTGCCCAAGACCCCACCTACTTCCTGAGACTTAGAGACCGGCCCCCAGCTCCCAGCCTGCCCCCGAAGACTTCCCTTCTGGACCAGAGGTGAGTACCCGGGTCCAACCCGGACCCCATTCCCTGGCCACCAGCCACCCCGGGAGGACCTGCCCAGCTTGGCGCCGGGTTCTGGCCACCGGGCAGCTCCCCTTCTAGCCCCACCGGGAGGGATCCCCATTTCCAAGCCCCCGGCAGCCCCTGCAGTCTCCGCGCCCTGCCCCCACGCCCATCTGCCCAAGACCCCACCCACTTCCTGAGACTTAGAGACCGACCCCCAGCTCCCAGCCTGCCCCCGACAACTTCCCTTCTGGACCAGAGGTGAGTGCCTGGGTCCAGCCCGGACCCCATCCCTGGCCACCAGCCACCCCGGGAGGACCTGCCCAGCTTGGCGCCGGGTTCTGGCCTCCGGGCAGCTCCCCTTCTAGCCCCACCGGGAGGGATCCCCATTTCCAAGCCCCCGGCAGCCCCTGCAGTCTCCGCGCCCTGCCCCCACGCCCATCTGCCCAAGACCCCACCCACTTCCTGAGACTTAGAGACCGGCCCCCAGCTCCCAGCCTGCCCCTGACGACTTCCCTTCTGGACCAGAGGTGAGTGCCTGGGTCCAGCCAGGACCCCATCCCTGGCCACCAGCCACTCCTGAGAGGCCTGCCCAACTTGGCACCAGGTTCTGGCCACCGGGCAGCTCCCCTTCTAGCCCCACCGGGAGGGATCCCCATTTCCAAGCCCCTGGCAGCCCCTGCAGTCTCCGCGCCCTGCCCCCACGCCCATCTGCCCAAGACCCCACCTACTTCCTGAGACTTAGAGACCGGCCCCCAGCTCCCAGCCTGTCCCCGACTGCCATTCTGGACCAGAGCTTGCCCCTGACTTCCCTTCTGGACCAAAGAGTTGGACAAGAGAACTCCCTTTTGGACAAGAGAGAGAGTCTTCCTGAGTCTGTCAGATCTTTGTGAAACAAGTCCACTGATAAGACCAAGAAGGAATCACAAGGAGATGGGCAGACGTCAAAGCAGAAGTACATACAGCAAAATGAAGAGCAATACAGCATCACCAGAACCTAGCTCGCCTCCAACATCTAGACCTGAACACCAAAAATTGGAAGAAGCAGAAGAAAGTAGCCTTATGAGTAACTTCATGAAGAAGGTAGAGGCTTGTGTAGAGGAAAAGACAAGAAAATTGGAAGAACGCTGTAAACAACTAGAGGAAAGGGCAAACAAATTAGAAGAAAACAATAAAGCCCTCCAAGAAAACAATAAAGTCCTGGAAGAAAACATTAAAATCCTGGAAGAAAACAATAAAGCACTGAAAGAAAATCATGAAAAAGCAATGAAACAAGCAAAGGAAACAGTCCAAGATCTGAAAAGGGAAATTGAAAAAATGAAAAAGACACAAACAGAGGGAATGCTGGAAATAGAAAACCTGAGTAAAAGATCAGGAACTTCGGATGCAAGTATAACCAACAGAATGCAAGAGATGGAAGAGAGGATTTCTGGCATTGAAGATACAGTAGAAGAAATAGTTCCATCAGTCGAAGGAAACACTAAAGCCAACAAAGTCATGAACCAAAATGTCCAAGAAATCTGGGACACCATAAAAAGACCAAACTTACGAATTATAGGGATAGAAGAAGGTGAAGAATACCAACTCAAAGGCACAGAAAATATATTCAACAAAATTATAGAAGAAAACTTTCCCAACTTAAAGAAGGAAATGCCTATGAAGATACAAGAAGCCTATAGAACACCAAACAGACTAGACCCCCAAAAAAAGTCCCCTCGACACATAATAATTAAACAACTAAATGTACAGAATAAAGAAAGAATATTAAGAGCAGCCAAGGAAAAAGGCCAAGTGACTTATAAAGGTAAGCCCATCAGAATAACACCCGATTTCTCAATGGAGACTTTGAAAGCCAGAAGGACCTGGACAGATGTAATGCAGACACTAAGAGACCATGGATGTCAGCCCAGACTAATATACCCAGCAAAACTTTCAATCATCATAGACGGAAGGAACAAGACATTCGAAGACAAAGCCAGATTTAAACAATACCTATCCACAAACCCAGCCCTACAGAAAGCACTAGAAGGAAAATTCCAACCGAGGGAAGTCAGATACACACTTGAAAACACAGGCAATAGATAAAGCCACAACAGTAAACCCCAAAGAAGAGAAGTACACACACACTACCACCAAAAATAACAGAGATGAAGAATCACTGGTCATTAATATCCCTTAATATCAACGGACTTAATTCACCTATAAAAAGACATAGACTTACAGAATGGATACGAAAGCAGGACCCATCCTTCTGCTGCATACAAGAAACACATCTCAAATTCAAAGATAGACACTACCTAAGAATAAAAGGCTGGGAAAAGACTTTTCAATCAAATGGTCTTAAGAAACAAGCAGGGGTAGCCATCCTGATATCCAACAAAATAGACTTCAAACTAAAATCAATCAAAAGAGATCAAGAAGGACATTACATCCTCGTTACAGGAAAGATCGACCAAGATGAAGTTTCAATTCTGAACATATATGCCCCAAACATAAGGGCACCCACATATGTAAAAGAAACATTACTAAAGCTTAAACCACATATAAAACCCCACACATTAATAGTGGGAGATCTCAACACCCCACTTTCACCACTGGACAGATCTCCCAAATCGAAACTTAACAGAGAAATAAAGGACTTAACCGATGTCATGACCCAATTGGACCTAATAGATATCTACAGAACATTCCATCCTAACAAGAAAGAATATACTTTCTTCTCAGCACCCCATGGAACTTTCTCTAAAATCGACCACATACTTGGCCACAAAGCAAATCTCAACAGATACAAAACAATCAGAATAACCTCCTGTGTTCTATCAGATCACCATGGTTTAAAGCTAGATTTCAACAACAACAAAAACTACAGAAAACCTACAACCTCATGGAAACTGAATAATGCTCAACTGAATCACCAATGGGTTAAGGAAGAAATAAAGAAAGAAATTAAAGACTTCCTAGAGATCAATGAAAATGAAGACACCACATACCCAAACTTATGGGACACTATGAAAGCAGTGCTAAGAGGGAAATTCATAGCACTAAATGCCCACATAAAGAAGTTGGAGAAATCGCACACTAGTGAATTAACAGCACATCTGAAAGCTCTAGAACAAGAAGAAGCAAAGTCTCCCAGGAAGAATAGACGCCAGGAAATTATCAAAGTGAGAGGTGAAATTAATAAATTAGAAACTAAGAGAATAATACAAAAAATTAATGAAACAAAGAGTTGGTTCTTTGAGAAAATCAACAAGATAGACAAGCCCTTATCCAAACTAACCAAAAGACAGAGAGAGAGAATCCAAATCAACAAAATCAGAAATGAAAAGGGGGACATAACAACAGACATTGAGGAAATCCAGAGAATTATAAGGTCATATTTCAAAAACCTCTACTCCACAAAACTGGAAAACCTAAAAGAAATGGACATTTTTCTGGATAGATACCACATACCTAAGTTTAATCAAGACCAGATAAACTATTTAAATAGTCCAATAACCCCTAAGGAAATAGAAACAGTCATTAAAGGTCTCCCAACCAAAAAAAGCCCAGGACCAGATGGTTTCAGCGCAGAATTCTACCAGATCTTCAAAGAAGAGTTAATACCAATACTCTCTAAATTGTTCCACATAATAGAAACAGAAGGAACATTACCAAACTCCTTCTACGAGGCTACAATTACCCTGATTCCTAAACCAAACAAGGATGCAACAAAGAAAGAAAACTACAGACCGATCTCCCTCATGAACATTGATGCAAAAATACTCAATAAAATACTGGCAAACAGACTCCAAGAACACATCAGAACAATTATCCACCATGATCAAGTAGGCTTCATCCCAGGGATGCAAGGGTGGTTCAACATACGAAAGTCCATTAATGTAATACACCATATAAACAAACTCAAAGAAAAAAACCACATGATCATCTCACTAGATGCAGAAAAGGCATTTGACAAAATCCAACACCCCTTCATGATAAAAGTCTTGGAGCGATCAGGAATACAGGGAACATACCTTAACATAATAAAGGCAATATATAGCAAACCAACAGCCAACATCAAATTAAATGGAGAGAAACTCAAAGCAATTCCACTAAAATCAGGAACAAGACAAGGCTGTCCACTCTCCCCATACTTATTCAATATAGTACTTGAAGTTCTAGCCAGAGCAATAAGACAACATAAGGAGATTAAGGGGATTCAAATTGGAAAGGAAGAAGTCAAGCTTTCCCTATTTGCAGACGACATGATAGTATACTTGAGTGACCCCAAAGATTCCACCCAGGAATTGATAAAGCTTATAAACACCTTCAGCAACATAGCAGGATACAAAATCAACTCAAAAAAATCAGTAGCCCTCCTATATACAATGGACAAAGAAGCTGAGAAGGCAATTAGAGATACATCACCCTTTACAATAGCCAAAAATGACATAAAATACCTTGGGGTAACACTAACCAAGCAAGTGAAGGACCTATATGACAAGAACTTTAAGTCCCTGAAAAAAGAAATTGAAGAAGATCTCAGAAAATGGAAAGATCTTCCATGCTCATGGATAGGCAGGGTTAACATAGTAAAAATGGCAATCTTACCAAAAGCAACTTACAGATTCAATGCAATCCCCATCAAAATACCAACACAATTCTTCACAGATCTGGAAAGAACAATACTCAACTTCATATGGAAAAACAAAAAACCCAGGATAGCTAAAAGAAACCTGTACAATAAAACAACTTCTGGAGGCATCACAATCCCCGACTTCAAGCTCTACTATAGAGCTACAGTAATAAAAACAGCCTGGTATTGGCATAAAAACCGACATGTGGACCAATGGAATCGAATTGAAGACCCTGACATTAACCCACACACCTATGGACATATAATTTTTGACAAAGAAGCCAAAAGTGTACAATGGAAAAAAGAAAGCATCTTCAACAAATGGTGCTGGCATAACTGGATATCAGCGTGTAGAAGGCTGCAAATAGATCCATATCTGTCACCGTGCACAAAACTTAAGTCCAAGTGGATCAAAGACCTCAACATAAATCCAGCTACTCTGAACCTGCTAGAAGAGAAAGTAGGAAATAGTCTTGAACGCCTTGGCATAGGAGATCACTTCCTAAATATAACACCAGTAGCGCAGACACTGAGACAAACAATCAATCAATGGGACCTCTTGAAACTGAGAAGCTTTTGTAGAGCAAAGGATACGGTCAACAAGGCAAAGCGACAGCCTACAGAATGGGAAAAGATCTTCACCAACCCCACATCTGACAGAGGACTGATATCCAGAATATATAAGGAACTCAAGAAATTAGACATCAAAAGGACCAACAGTCCAATTGAGAAATGGGCTTTAGAACTAAACAGAGAATTCTCAACAGAGGAATCCCAAATGGCTGAAAGACATTTAAGGAATTGCTCAACCTCCCTAATCATCAGGGAAATGCAAATCAAGACAACTCTGAGATACCACCTTACGCCTGTCAGAGTGGCTAAGATCAAAAACACTGAAGACACTGTATGCTGGAGAGGATGTGGAACTAGGGGAACTCTCCTCCACTGCTGGTGGGAATGCAAGCTTGTACAACCACTTTGGAAATCAATATGGCGCTTTCTTAGAAAATTGGGAATCAATCTCCCCCAAGATCCAGCTATACCACTCCTGGGCATATACCCAAGAAATGCTCAATCATACCACAAGAGCACTTGCTCAGCTATGTTCATATCAGCATTGTTTGTAATAGCCAAAACCTGGAAACAACCTAGATGCCCTTCAACTGAAGAATGGATAAATAAATTGTGGCACATATACACAATGGAATACTACTCAGCAGAGAAAAACAACGACATCACACGGTTTGCAGGCAAATGGATGGATCTAGAAAAAATCATCCTGAGTGAGGTAACCCAGACTCAGAAAGACAAATATGGTATGTACTCACTCATAGGAAGATGCTAGATGTGGAACAAGGATGACTAGACTGCTACTCACATCACCAGTGAGGCTACCTGGAAAACGGGACCCCAAAAAAAGACACGGAGAAATGGACAAGATCTACATGAATAGCCTGGTCATGAGTGGGAACAATGAAGGGCGACAGTCGAGGGAAAGAGTGGGAGATCCTAGCTGGATCAAGAAAAGAGAGGGAGAACAAGGAATAGGAGACCATGGTAAATGAAGACCACATGAGAAGGTGAGAAGGGGAGGAAGCAGAGAGCTAGGGAGGCCCACGGAGATCCACAAAGATACCCCCTCAAAAGACTGCTGGCAATGGTCGCGAGACGGCAGGAACTGACCTACTCTGGTGATGGGATGGCCAGACACCCAAATAGTGGTGCCATAAACCCCATCCAAGGACTGAGGAATCTGAAGGCAGACATCCACGGCTGGGCCCCTGGTGGAGCACTGGGAGTCTAATTAGTGAGTAAGAAGAGGATTTATATGAGCGAGAATTGTTGAAGCCAAGGTTGGATAAAGCACCGGGACAAATAACCAAATGAATGGAAGCACAGGATCTATGAACCAAAGGCTGAGGGGCCCCCAACTGGATCAGGCCACCTGAACGGGTGAGACAGTCAGTTGGCTTGATCTGTTTGGGAGGCAGCTGTGCATTGGTGCCAGGTCCTGGACTCGTTGCATGAGTTGGCTGTTTGAATCCTGGGACTTATGCAGGGACACTTGGCTCGGTCTGGGAGGGGGGAATGGACCTGCCTGGACTGAGTCTACCAGGTCAACCCCGGTCCTCGGGGGAGACCTTGATCTGGAGGAGGTGGGAATGGGGGGTGGGCTGGGGGGAGGGGTGGGCGAGAGGGGGAGAACAGGGGATTCTGTGGCTATTATGTTGAACTGAATGGTGTTGTAAAATAATAATAATAATAAAACCAAAAAAAAAAAAAAAAAAAAAAAAAGAACTTACTAGATCAAAATGCAGAGTTGTAGAGCCCAGTTCCAGTGCAGTCATCTACAAAATACTTCCTCATCTAAGCCTCAGGGAACATTGCAGAAGGGGGGTGGGGTGGGGTGAACAGAGGGTAAGAACTAGGTCAGGGACTTCGCTGTGAGATTGTGTCTCCCAGTAACCTCAGAAGGTACACTGTTAAAGTCTCACCAACATGAACAGCCTGGGCCAAACTGATGATACCACTAGACATGTGAAAGTGGATGAGAAAAGCCCAGCAGGCCTCAACCCTACACAAGGAACTTTAGGCAACTAGATAATCCTGAGAGCAGAAGAGATAGCTGTTCCTAGGGACGACCTTAGCAATTGGTTGTCCAGTTGTCCTGAAATGGGTAGTCCTGAAAACATACATATAATAACATTACAGGGACAGAACAAGTTCTATTTAGAAATATATATGTCTATACAAATACTTATGTGCATGCAATAAGAAAAAAGATGACATGAATTTGAAGAAGAGTGGAGAGGGTATATGGGAGGAATTGGAAGGATGAAAGGAAAGCAAGGAACATAATTAAGTTATAATCTCAAAATAAATAGATAAATAGACAAACAAACAATCAGATAACTAAAAAAAAAAAAAAAACAAAACCACAAAAAAACCCTATGGTCTTGGAGTGGATTAAAGGTAGCTTCAAATTCTTTGGCTGTCTTCCCATTGAGAAGAAGTGTTTATTTTTCCACTCTCTGACCTCAGGTTTTCTTTAACAAATTGTTCATGCAAGAGGCCATGTCTCATAAAAGGATTGATGGGAGGTGGGAGGAGGGAGGACAGAAGAATCCATGGCTGATATGTAAAATTAAATTAATTATAAAATAAAAAATAAAGAAAGAAAAGTAAAAAAAAAAAAAAAAGATTGATGGGCTTTCACTTGGATCTTGAGAGCTCTCAGCCTTCATGTTGGAGGTCTGACTTCCTAGCAGAAATGGTGAGCTAAGAAGGCCCTGAAGACCCTGAGAAGGGTACCAGCCCAGACAGTCAGACTTCAGACCTTGTCAGGGTGCCGACAAGGAAAGGAAATCATAGTTATTACCCATTCAGAACTGGGAGGCTCAAGGTGAATCAGAGAAGCTGCTTATATTCCTATCTTGCACAATCATTACATATAAAATTAGTTTATGTTTTATAAAAATAACATAATCATTTTCAATTTTGTTTTCTCTCTCTTAGAAAGAGAAAGAGAGAGAGAGAGATGCTTTCCCAAGCACGTCTCCATTTTAGCATCTAATACCGTACATTTCCTTCTTTACAGAACTCATGGACCTATGAAAAATGTCGACATATATCTATATTTATAACAAACATTGAAAGAACAATGCAGTAAAACTGGTCCAATGTATTAAAACAGAACAAAACCCCAAACAAAAAGTGGCACTCATGAAGCCCATGCTGCTGTATTATTACTGTGCTTCAGACAAATTCAAAGGAAAGGTATTTCAAAACGACCTGTTCCTCTCCCTTAAGGGTCTCTAATAGGTAAATTGCAAAGGGCTGAGACTGATGATGTTAGAAGGAATGCTAGCTGATGGAAGCAACACTTTTGGAAGCTGCTGTGTAGGAAAGAAGACGGGGTGTTATGAGAAAAGCTAAGCAAGAAGGGAACTGGGCATGTGGAGTTGCAGGGTTGTTCAAAGGCACTGTTAATGTGATTTATTCTGTTTACTCTGAAACGATGGTGAAATGCCAATTATTTTTAACTCATTGGTGAGAAGGATGGTATAAATTCTGTGCTGTACCAGGAAAACCTTCAGTTTTCTTTATAAAGAGGTCTTTCTGTCTCTAATATTTACTGTGATTTTTCATTGGCTGAGAAATAACCAGGAAATGGACAGACTATGAGTTTAGCAACATGTAATTATAGTAGTTAATAAATTCTTCAAAGAGAATTACATAGCTATTTAAAAAAAAAATGGTCTACCCAAACCCTGGCATAGACAAGGCAATTTACACTAAAGAACAAGTCAGAACCTAGGGAGACACTGATGAACAAAACTTCTTCCCAGAATGGAAAGGCAGGTGACTGGTCCCATCTTTCTTACAACTGGGTTGGGTGGGCACTGGCCATGATCATTTGAACTGGCTCCTGGGAAGATGAGTGGGCACAGTAGGAAGGTGGAAACATGCATGGGTAGAGCTCAGCACCTGACAATGGAGCATTAATATGGCCTAGAGGACAGAATTCTAGACGAGAAAACATCAAAGCACACAGTGGCTGCCAAGGCTATTGGTACTTGATGGTCATTTCCAGAAAATCATAGTTTTTAGGTTGGAAGCTACGCCATTTTGTGTTTATTTTTCTTTATTTTATTTTTGTCATTAGGCACTGTCCAGCCTGCTCTGAAATTGCTGGGCTCAAGCTACCTCTCCCAGGTTATTTTTATGGGTATTTTGTGTTGTTGTTGTTGGGAGTTTTCATCTTTCACAAGTGTGTCTCATATCTATGAAACTGGGAAAGCAGTAGTTTGTCTAGCTTTGAGGTTTGTGGTTGAAATAAATATCCGATGAAAGTATGATTTTGTAGCTACTTAATTTGTGGTTGCCATGCTTTCTTGCTGGAATAGCAATTTAACTTGAAGTTTGGTTTTAGTTTTGGGGCGCTTCACTGAGTCAGTTGTACCCATAACTTATATAACTAGATAATTTCCTAATACTACTTCATCTTCATCAAAATTTCCTATGCTTCATCTGTTCTTCATCACCCTGAGTTTGTCTTGCAGAATCCTAGATTTTTCAACCAAGTTTCTTTCTATATTTTCCCCTTACGAATTATGTTTGTTTTTCTGTCTGTCCTGAGCCTTTTTTTTTTAAACATAATCTTCCAAATACCCATCATTTTACCTCATAGTTGACCTCTGTCAACTCTCTGCTCCCTGGAGACTTTTGAAGTGCAGATTTCAAGTTATTTTTGTAGGATCCCAGTCTTTACACTGTATTTCCATCTGCTGTCTCTGTACCCTTACTTGTCTTCGTCTCTTTACGGTGTCCTCTCAGTGACCTGCAACCTACAAGTCCAATTCTTTTTTTTTAAGAAAACATTTAAATTTTATTGATAACAAATTTGCTTATATTTATAAAACAAAGGAGTAAATGCAAAATCTGAACAAATAGACAAAATCACAATATACCAAAGTAAGTTTTCTTTAGAAAGTCCTAATATGTTGACTTGATTTTTAATATATTCAAATACATATACTAGTGATAGGCAAATGGGGTACAATTTGAGAAAACAAATTTTGATGAGTGAAAAACTACTGTGCTGGAGAGATAGGCATGGATAAATTATCTGTAGCTTGAAGGCTTGAGTGTGAGCCTAAAACCTATCTCCAATCCCAGAGCAGTAGTATGTAGCTTTAGTTTTAAGACTGGTGACTGGCAGGAGAGACACCATAATCAAGCAAGTCCACTTCTTCAAAGGTGACCAACTGTTGGATCTGGTAAGCTCTTCCTTCTAGCTATGTGTTTTGTTTTGTTTTGATTTTTTTCTCTTTGGGGGGCCATCACCCAGCTCCAAATTAAATACACCGAGACTTATTCTCACTTATAAATGCCCAGCCTTGGCTTGACTTGTTTCTAGCCAGCTTTTCTAACTTTAATTATCCCACTTCCCTTTAACTACACTTTGTCTCTGGTCTTTTTACCTTTCTTTATTCTATTATCTTTCTTTCCTTCTTACTCAATGGCTGGCTGTGTGGTTGTGTGGCTGGGCTCTGCCACCCTCCTCTCCTTCTCCTTTTCTCTCTCCTCTCTTTTCTCTCCAGCCTAGATTTCTACTTCTCTTTATTCCTCTCTGCATGCCTATTTCTCTCTCCTACCTAGCTAATAAATTCAGCTCTTTATTAGACCAATCAGGTGTTTTAGACAGGCAAAGTAACACAGCTTGGCAGAGTTAAACAAATGTAACATAAAAGAATGCAACACATCCTTGCATCATTAAACAAATATTCCACAGCAGGAACGAATGTAACACATCTTAAACTAATATTCCATAACATTTCACTTTTCTGGCTTTTGAGTTCTATTTGGTGTTTTCCCCAGTTCACCTTTCCTTGTGGGAATCATGTTATAGTTAACAAAAGCCAACCCTGGGTAGCAGGAGATGTTCCTATTCGTAGTGATTCAATGATATGTTATTAGTAGTTGCTGGAATCTCTCCACTAGAATTCTGGGAAGTGTCTTTGGTGCTTGAAACCCTTGAGTATCCGGACTCCTAGGCCCAACCCTCTCTCAAGTCCCTAAGAAGAAAAGACAAAGCTTGACCATGACTATGCCTATTTTTCGGTTCCAATGTTATCCCCCTAAGAAAACAATGTGCTTATCCTCTAGGGTTGCTTTTGGAGAACACAGGACCCATATTTTTCTGCCTCTAGCCCCAGGCAGAGCTGTATCGCTATCCCCAGGCTTAGTTAAACACAGGGCTGTTCTTTCTCCAGGAAAAGTAGAGGCTAAGACTTCTCAGAATGTCCCAGGTGCTGCCAGTTGGCCAGCTCCCAGCAGCTGCTCAGCTTGCTTCAGCAATTAGATCAGTTGTGGAGATGGAGTAGAGGGATGCTGTAGAGGCTGAGACAGCAAGGGGAGGGATGAAAGGACAGTGAAGGCTCATGATAAGCTCATTAAAATCTCAGGAGGGGAGAAGGCTGCCCTGGGGGAAGCATCAGTGCCCATATACCATAAGTGAGATGCTCAGAAAGTTAATTCTGCAAGGGAAAGTCTTTGTCTATGTTGTTGTGGGAAGGCTTCATAATCTTGAACTCAAGGTAATTTATATCAAAGGTTTAATACTCTATACATATATTAATTTGTAAACTCACAAAACACTATGCAATTATTTACATAAACACCTATAGAGTATATTAAACGAACTATGAAATACATGTATCTAAACATGGCATAATATTATCCTATGTGTATATATAATAACCCATTGTCTATATTACCTTTTGGGGAGTTGGCATTCTTCCAGGTCTATACTGAATGCACAGAATTCATGACTGATCAGTGAGTAAAGAAATACTGAGAGTGTTGTGGTGAACATTGTGTGAAGATTGTTCTTTCACTCTCATAACTACTGAAAAATCAAAACAGTTAATACATTGTGGCATCCTTAGCACTCACTAGGGTGCAAATAATTATTTATTTATATTTAATCAATGAATCAACTAATTAATTTAGTATGTGTGTTTATATAAGCTATTCATGCATGTATATGTGTCTGTGTGTGCCAGAAGTCAACCTCGGATGTTTTCTCCTGAGGAACCATTCACCTTGGTGTCTGAGACCCCTGAGAGCTGGGCTTTATTGAGTAGACTAGACTGGCTGGTCAGTAAGCCCCAGGGATTGGCTCCTCTCCACCTCGCCGCCCTTGGGATTATTAGCCCATGACCCTATGAACGGCTTTTTACATTGAGAGCTGGAGATTGAACTCAGGTCATCACTCTTATGCACACTTAACCACCTGAGCTATCTCATTAGTTCCCTCATTAACTGTTTTCACAGCACATCAGAAATTGTGCTGTAATTTCTTTGGGTGTGGAATTAGCAGAAGGGCATTTATTTCAGAGCTATAGGGGGTACACTTTGGTACAAAAAAAAGGACAAATGCTTTGGTTGGAAATTTAGACACAAAATAATAATCAAGATTAACACATACTTTATTCTGTGTTCAATATTGTGATAAAGGCTTTAGGTACATTAATTTGGTAAAGCTTCCAAGCAACCCTAGGGCTTAAGTACTCAACATGGATGTCCCCAAGTGAAAAGAAATAACTAGCCAAAACAATAGCTTGAGTATCATGGCATTTCCTTAAGGAGCCTTCAACATACTTATATTTACTGCTATTTTGAGCAACCAGAGAGTTAAGTATTGAGCAATATTTAAAAGCTTAACTTATTGAAAGAAATTCTTAGAAATTCAGTGGATAATGAAGGACTCTGAAACAGGACATTGTTAAAATACCTAGAAATTTCTTGTGCAATAAATAATAGCAGCAATGAATGACTTTGGATTTATATGCTAAAGCAGTCATCTAAATGTTTTAAATAAAAATACATAAATACCAATGTTTTGTCTTAATCTTAATTTTAAAAATACATTTATCTTTTCTTTTAGTCAATGTAAGATATATTTCTTGGGATGCTATAGTCATGAAATAACTCGCTGAAAATATTCATAATGAAAACTTGATGAAAAATTGTGATTTTCATGCTTATTTCCCAGTTTGTTTTGTTTAGTTTTTTTTTTATTATTATTCTAGGACAGGATCTCTCTATATTGCCCTTACTATTCTGGAACTCACTATGTAGACCTGGCTGGCCTCAAACTCATATATATCAGCCTCTGAAAGGTGTGGGCCACTATACCCAGCCTTCATTCAATATTTTGGCTTCATTATTCCATGTGTATATTTTGCATAGAACTCCAGTGAATTTTAGGAAAGCATGTTGTAAGCAGAGAAGCAATCTGATGCTTGCTAGCTCTAGCATTGCATGAGGCCAGTTGTTGTGTTGTGTTTTCTGTAACAACCCTATTGTCTTAAATCCATGGATGGAAAGTGTTGCTATCAGGAGCTAAGGGGCTTGGCTCCATGTGGTGCTGGTTTGGAAGTGGTTTTGGGTTGATAAGAAAGCTCATTTTCTTTGTGCTGTATATATTTTCATTTTTTACATGATCTGCTTAATGTTTCTAATTTCTTTAGCATACAAAAATCTTAAGTCCTGCCGGGCGGTGGTGGCGCACGCCTTTAATCCCAGCACTCGGGAGGCAGAGCCAGGAGGATCTCTGTGAGTTCGAGGCCAGCCTGGACTACCAAGTGAGTCCCAGGAGAGGCGCAAAGCTACACAGAGAAACCCTGTCTCGAAAAACCAAAAAAAAAAAAAAAAAATCTTAAGTCCTGTATGCTGCTAACCTTACCTAATCATTAGAAAAAAATAGATTTTTTTGAAGTCATAATACCAATTAGCTATAAAGTGAAGGACTAAAACCACATCCTCTGCTTGGGATATTACCCTTGGCAATTACAGTGCCTGTCTAACATCCACAAAGACTTGAGTTCAGTTCCCAGCACCGCATACAGTAGGTGTTACAGTGCATGCCAGTAATCTCAGCACTTGTGAGGAGAGGGCAGGAGGGTCAGAATTCAAGGTCATCTTCAGCTGCATAACAAGTTTGAGGCCAGCCTGGTATACAGGAGATCCTACCTGAGAGAGAGAGAGAGAGAGAGAGAGAGAGAGAGAGAGAGAGAGAGAGAGAGAAATATCCCCTTACTCCTTGTATTCTTTCTGTTTTGTGGCAATATCATTTTTCCTTTAAAACAATATTGAAAAATGTATATTGACCCATGCTTTGCCACCAAGTGAAATATTTTCCAAGTTCAGTATTTCTCTTTCAAAATAATAAAAGAGGGCTTTGTGAGTTTTCTACTATTTGGGCAGCAGTCATCTTGTCTTACTGGTCACACACCGTTTCACTGTCTGATGGAATTCACTTTCCAGATTATAAAATGGCTGTGTTTTTTTTTCTGCTACTCACTGTATGCAAAGCATTTGGATTTTACATTTCAAGAAACTCAACATCCCCTTCAAAGATAGGGGCAGGGCATGGTGGAAATAGTTTTATATTTAATTCTGAAGTTTTGTATATTTTAAGAATGTATATGTTTCTGTGTGTGGAGGATTCACATACCACAGCACACAAGTCAAGGATTCTAGGGACAGAACTCAAAGCTCCAGACTTGGTTAGCAAGAGCCTTTACCTGCTGAACCTTCTTGCTGTTCTTGATATATTTTATAAACATCAACAATAAGGATTTGGTAGCTAGTTGGATGAAAAATGTTATTGATACAGTGACAAAATACAAGAATTTGTTAAGAGAAGAGCTTGGATTATAGTAAAGGTAGAAAATGAAGAGCCACCTCATAAACACCAAAGAAGTGATCCCAATCTCATAGATTCTGTTTTTGTTGTTGTTTTTGTGGGTTTTTTCTTCCTTTCAGAGGAGGCAATGGAAAAAATGGAGTTTGTGACACTTAGAGCAACTAAGTAGTTATTGTCTAGAGACTGACATATAGAAAATGGTTTCTCTGGATGGCTTCTGTAAGTCATTTTGTTAGTTCTGGTTTATTTCTGCCCCTAGCAAATGTTTTGACCCAAAGGGGCAAAATTGCCCAGGGTGGGATAAGCACTTACCATAGTGAAATCACCCAGATGGGAACAGTAACTAAAGCTTTTCCAACTAATAGTACTTAAACATTCAATTTCACATACAAAGATTGGTTCATAATCTAAGTCTACTAAAACATAAAACACTTTCATTGAAGACTTTTGCAATGTAGTCTGCTCATGTTTTCTACTAGTATTATTGGCAATCAATGAACTCTTTTGAGGTTCTTCTCATTTGTGAATTGAAACAATAACAATATTAGTATTATAAATGTTTAATAATATACTTCACATAAATATACATACTCCAAAATCATTCAGCATTATTTTTAATTCATATTAATTCTCAGAAGTTGAAATACATATGGACAACTTTTTAAAACATGATGATTACATACACAATACTCACAACAAATACGTTTCATTGAACCTAACTACAACTTAACATATTATCAATATTCATCAAATATTAGTGCATGTGTGTAATCATTATAAGGTAAATCGATTTTGAGTCATTCACTACACTCAAAAATGAACACAGAATCTATGTTCAAAACAAAAAAAGTCAAGTTTTAGAAACTTGCTCAAAGAAGTAAAAAAAGTATGTAAATATAAGAATGTTATATTGTTATAAAAAGTACAATTTGTCAATATAAAATACACAAAGTAAATAACATATACTCATGTTATTAGTATAGTCATATATATGAAATTTGAAATCTGATTAAGAGTCATCTCTAATTAGGAGGAAACACACAGTAATATCACACCTCAATAAAACTCAGCCAAGACAGCAAGTGGAGAAAATCACCTTTAACAGAACTGAAACGACAACTTTGTTGTAGTCATGAAGTTCAGAAATGATAAGTTTTTGGAGTTGGAGGGGTTGTGCCTTTTTTGGGTGAGAAAATGACAACCAAACACATTATCTTTCTCCTTCATTTATACTGATAAATCCCCAAAGGCTATGCACAATCCCTTACTTATGTGACTTCATTTGAAAAACATTGAAAATACATTCTTCTCTAAACTTAAAGGTAAAAATAAATTAATTTTTCTGAAATTGTTGATTTTTCTAACACCACTGGTTTAATCTCTTTTCCTAGCACAGCCTTGGAAAAGCAGTTTGAATAAAAATATTTTGACAAAATATCTGATTTAAATTTTTAAAGATACTAACTTAATAACCAGCCAACCCAAAAGAAAAGATAGCCTCTGGAGCAAAAGGATGAAGGTGATGGGATTTCTAACTCCTACAGGCTGCAAAGCAGGATATCAGAAAGCCATTTAGTTTCCTTTACACTAATGATTAAAGCCTTCATTTTAACCTTCACTATAAATAGAGTACACTAATCCTTAAGCTGTTTTTAGGCAATTAATATTAGCCTTCTTCTCTTTTATCCCCAGTTCCCCTTGAAAAGCAATAGCTGATTTGTATTTATTCAGCGTGATGGATTGGTATTTCACTTTAAATAGAACCACATAAGCCTGTCTCTATTTGTATGAGATATAACCACCACCCTCATCTACTTGTATAATGCCATGACACAGAGAAATCACAGCTTAAACCAACAGCCTTTAGATGTGTTATTTTAGAGTAACTGATAAAGGAAAAGCTGTGTGAACCATTTTAGAAAACAAATGACTATGCCTTCTAGAACAATTGAAGCAGCGTGCACAATACCTCATTCTCCTAAAATCATTTATAGAATCACAGACTGTGTATATTTCCTGTAATGAGAGTTGGGCAGTTAGGAAAGGTAAATGGATACACCCTGGGTTCCATTTCTTGAAAACAGTGGCTGGTTCAGTGATTAGCTTGGCTTTATAGGTGCTGTTAACACACACACACAAACAACTACACATACTGACTTTTGGAGTATATGCTCGGGGATCTCTTTTCCGCGTGGAAACTCCTTTGAGTGGTGCGATGGGATGGAACAGAGTATCTGTAGCTGCTGCTTCTCTCAGTGCAACAAAACACGCAGCAGAAAAGCGCTCCTCCGGCAATCAGCACCAGTGCTGTGGTCCAGCCGATGTAGAGGGCTTCCCCGAGCTCACGCTTTAGGGCCACGTCTACCAGCGGGTTGTAGAAGTCTCTGATGATGGAATTGGCAACCCAGCTGACAGGGATGAGCACCACCAAGCCAGTGATGATGAAGAGGATTCCGGCTGTTAGCAGGATGCGGCTCTTCACGTTCTCATCGTCGCCCGTGCACCTGGTACACTTCATTCCGAGGATGGCTGTCATAAAAGCCAGGAAGGACAGGACGGATGCAGCGCACATCAGTCCTCTGGATGCCTGGAGGTCAGGAGTAAGAGCCAGCAGAGAGTCGTAGACCTTGCACTGCATCCTGATATTGGCGTGCCTCATGCAGTTCATCCACAGGCCTTCCCAGAGGTTCTCAAAAACCACGATGTTACTTTCGATGAAGGCAGACACTCGCCACTGGGGCATGATGGTCACTGCCACTGTGCCCACCATGCCAACACCACCAAGCACCAGTCCAGCCATTTGGAGAACAGAGGTTGCCATGGTCCTGCGGGGGTTTTAACCAGCTGGAGCTGGAATGCTGAACAGGGAGGTAGGGAGGGCTTCTCTCAAGCAGAAATCTGTGTGCCTTGGGAGAGAACCGTCCCGAGGTAGAAACAAGCTCAGAGTGCAGTGATTTTTCAATAACAACGGCTTTACCCTTTTCTAGCTAGATCAAATCCAGTGCTGACTGGTGAGACACTCCCCTGTCGGCCCCCCTCTTCCCCCCCCCCAATGGCTCCAACAGTAAACTTGCAAATCAGGTGGGGCAACTTTCTTAGCCAATGAGAGGGGGATGGGAGCTCAGGTGTGTCTAAATCAACTCTGGATACTTGGGAAGGCCGGACTTGCAAATAAACATTCTTTGTACTTCTCGTTTTTTTCCAAGAAGACAGCAGTAGGTTTACCTCGAGGCATAATTATGAATGTTTGCACAATCAGCAAGGACAGAGCCAGTCTCTCCCAGCAAAAGGGGCATTGCTCTGCCCGCAGGTAATCCTGACCCTAAGCTACTACTACTGTGACTGAGGCTCCAACAAAAAGCTCTTCCTACGGATTCTGCAGGAGTGGCTTGGAGGCCGAATTAAAGGAGAATGAAGGATTGACAGATTGTTTATACCTGAGAAACCACAGTCTTTGGGATACATGTGGTCAAAAAGGGTTGATTTAATTTGTCTAGAACTTCAAAGCAAGCTCTCCCAGAGCGAGTTCAGCCAGGAGAACATGCCAAAAGCCAAAAGCCGGGCTGGAGTAATTGAACAAAGCAGGTTGCCTTCCTTGTTGGCCCTAACTGTATATGGTTTTCCTTTAAGCCAGGGAAACTACTTGTTGGCATTTGTTTTCCTGATGATATTGATTTATAATGAAGAGTGCAATCACACAAAAAGAGAAGCCAGATGGCTTTGTCAGGAGGAACCACTGAAGTGCTTCAATGAGATTGTCTGCACCTACTAAAGCTGAGACCTTATTTTCTAGCCAGCTACTTCTGGCTCTGTCTTCTAGTCGGAAGAAAATGGATTTCTGGACATTGCACAAGAAAGTACCAGGTCTCTGCAAATTGCTGGTATTTAAAGTAACATCTTCATTGAAACATTTTATTAGACATTAACCAAAATTATCTTTCCTATGGATGAGAACAAGTGTTATGCAAATATGCTTAGCCCCTAAATGCACGGCAGTTTGAACTGTCTTTGCAAAATGACAACCAAAATGTTAGTGGAATTAGCATCCACAGCTCCATTAGAAATTTCCCTTTGGAGGCCATCTTTTCTCTCTGCTCTGCCTTTCCAAACTTCAGGCTATTTTCCCCCTTCTGGTAGCCCAGGTTATCCTGGAACTTGCAATGTAGCAGAGAGGATGACCTTACATTCCTAATCCTCCTGCTTCTATTTGTCAAACACTAGGACTGCAGGTATGCACTATCTTACCTGGTTTGTGCAGTGCTGGAGATCAAACCTAGGGCTTGGTTACCCCAGGAAAACATTCTATTAACCGAGCTACATGCCCAACCCCTCAAATTGTATTTTTAAGTTCCTGTCACAATAATAGATATCGACATAAAATAACATCTCCCCTATCCCCCTTTCTTTCTTTCTTTCTTTCTTTCTTTCTTTCTTTCTTTCTTTCTTTCTTTCTTTCTTTCTTTCTTGTTGTTTTTGAGATAGTCTTGTGTAGTATTTACTGTCCTGGAACTTGCTATGTAGCCAAGAATGGCATTGAACTCTTGTCCTCCCTGCGTCTACCTCTAGAATAGTAGGATTACAGGTATATGACACCGTACCCGCTACAATAATAATTATCCCCTTAAAATTTTGCCTCCATCTGATTCTTTGCACATTGAATCCAAAGATTAAAGACACTGTTTCAGGCTTACTCATCACACTTTGAAATTCTAATGGTCTAAAAACTGGGAAGTTTATGGAGACTTTTGAAGCAAAATGTATGTATGACAGGGAAGGAAAAATGGGGACACTAAAGTAAACCATCCTCTAAAAGCTGAGTCCAAGCCATTTTATTATATTGATTATTTTGAACTGTGTAATAACCTAAAATGTTATATTTTTATTGATTTCTTAATTTGTTTAACTGTTAAGAGCTCACCATTCCTTCGTTATCCTGATGTAGAAATAAATATCACTCTTTTCTTCATCAGATTTTATCAGTTTTAACAGATTTTTGAACAGACAGGGGAATAGAAATATATTATCATTAGAAGTAATTTTCAGGCTTCAAATGATGACTCAAAATTGAATCTAGAAAGCGTTTTAATCTTTAATTGTCAATCTGAGAAAATTGAATGACAGACATAATTTTAAACCGAAGAAGGAATGAATGCATTGGTTGGATGATGACCAGCTTGTACTTAAGGGATCTAAGGGCATATGTTACCCATCAAAATTGAATTTCCAAATATCCATGTGATATATTTTCTGGGAGCTCTGGATAAATATTGCTGAACATTTGCATCAGAGTGGGCCAATGAGACAGAGAGCTACCCATGAAACTCAGTTTCCCAAGTATCTATACAGACAGCTGACTATGAGTAACTAGAACCCTTCCCTTAAGGACTGGGCTGTGTCAGGATGTAAATATTCTCCTCATTTAAAAAGGATTAAGTACTTTTCAGTTGAAATTGTCTTAGCTCAAAGATTAAGACCTGTATGAGAGATTAACCCCAGGCTGACTTTAGAATAATTACACAGCTAACTGCTCTTGTAGCACCTAGCCCAGGGCACCCAGATTAAGTCAGGCAGTGATCTAATTCACTGGATGGCATTTTGCAATAACTGTGTGCTAAAGATCAGAGAAATGAGAAAGGCAGGGGGGAAAAACAAGAATTTCATGTTTTCTAAGGACAGAAGCCTGAGTTCAGAGACTAAAAGTCTTTTATGGCTTATCTACTTTCCTGTGATGATTAACTTGGCTGAAAATTTCAAGTAGTAGTAGTGGTTAGAGATTTAGTAGATTAATAATATTTTCATGTTTTTGGTACTATGGACCACCTGAGCAGATTAAAGGTTTTTGCCTGTGTCTTTACAAGATACGAGTGCTCAAACTGACTGTGCTTTAAAAAAAAAAAAGGGGGTATTTTTCTTTTAAAGATGAGACCTCTGATGGCAGTCTAGGCTGGCCTGGAACGTAACTTTCATTACTCACTAACTGGCCTGAAACTTGTCTATCCTTCTGCCTCAGCCTCCTGAATGCTGAGATGGCTCACAGCCACGGTAATTCTGCAGTCTATGGGCAGGCTGAGCGTCGTCGGCACAAAAAATGGCTAATAGTACGTGGGGTTATTTGTGATGCTTTTCATTTTTGTTGTTGCTTGTTTGTTTGTTTGTACCTCAACTGCAGGGTTCTTAAGCATGAACTTTGTAGAAGACGATAAGGTGTTGCAATGTCAAAAGGTTGGGCACAGGTGGGACAGGCATGAACCCTTACTCCCAGACAAAGGGACTTGCTTCCAGAGACAAGGATCAGGAGCGCTTCGTTTAAGTTCTGTAATTATACTCAACTCTGACAAGTACCTCATGCACACGAATGCTTTCCCTTCATAAACAATAGCACATGGCTCTCAGCTATCTCTCTCGTCTGTGTGGTCTTTATTTCTGCACCCCAACCCTTCAGTCTCAGCTCACCAATAATTTTTATAACTGTTTATAAATGATTATTGATTCTGCTTTCTTTCACAAAGTTGCCAATCCGTATTGTTTCCTAAATTCCTTTGTGTGGACGGTTTGCAGCCCACGTTTATTGTTAATTGTTGTTCACTGTTAATTAGCTGTACTTGGCTCACGGTCCCGCCCTGAGAAAGCAAGTGAACATATCAATAGGTCTCTTTGGTTTTTGTTCTCCATATTGAACTGTGTTTTGCTTCATGGTCTCTTGAACGAATCCATCCCTTGTCCTTCCTGATGGATGCTCCTGGGTTTTATTCCCCAACTGCTGTCTTCCATCTTTGCTACCTTTTGATGACCTGTTTTAGTTGCTCTGCTTAAAATTGAACTCTTTCCAATATAGTAATTATCTAGTACCTTAGCCATTTCCAATACTTTGAAAAAAAATGACACAAATAGACCTGGTGAGTCCAATGGGAAAGTGGTGTTCATCACTCTTCTGGGGACTTGGAAAGCCAAAAGGGTTAAGGTTTGGTGAGGAAGTTGTGGCAACAGGAACATGACTCATCTCGTTGATTTGTTTATTGACAGCAGAGAGATAAATAACTTGTGTTCAGCTCCTTTTCTGCATGTTATTCAGTCTTTCAAAGAGCTTCCCATAGATGGAGTTTTGCCCTCCAAGCACCTTCCTCTTGCCCAGAGAGGAGCACCAGGTTTCTGTTTAATAGTACTAAGGCCCTTCAACAGTTACATTCTTTGTGGTCTATACTCTCCTTGCCTGAAACTTTAAACTTTCACATCTTTCCTTCCCAAGCCACAGCTTTTTACTTCCTGCTCTCGGGTTCTCATCTCTTGCAGCAGAGCCAGATGAGAGCAGTGGGCATTGACCATGAAACCACCTGAATACTATCTTGCCCTTAACTTTCCTCTACCTAACAAATCACTTTATTATCTGTAGTCTCAACATCATTCACATCCTCAACACATGGGCAGGATGTAGCCAAGTTCCTTGCTAGAATATCACATGAGTAGCCCAGAATCAGTCTGACAGAGCGATTGCTCCCCTCTGAAACGCCATGAGCGAGACTTCTACCTGAGCACTATTGTCTTTGAAGCTCTCCTAAGGATACTCTTTAAGCACTGCCTGCAGTAGGGAGACTGTTCTAGCTCAAAGTTCTACTTCTTCCACATTCCTCCCACAAACTACCTCCAAAGGCTTTAGAATCTTATGGCCAGTTTTTATACAGCAACAGTCCCCCTTCTTGGTAGTAATTTTTTGTAATTGTTCATTTTCACACTTATGTAATAGAATACATGACAAGATCAACTTGAGGAAAAAGGGATTTACTTTAATTTACAGTTCCAGGAGGTACATTCTACCAGGATAGTCAAGGTAGAGCAGTGGGAGCAGGATGCAGTGGTCATATACAACCATAATCAGGAAACAGAGTGGGATGGACATTTGCCTTTAGCTTGCTTTGTCCTGACAGTTTAAGTCCTGGGAGCCAGCTCATGAAATGGTGCTGTCCAATTTCAGATGGATCTTTCCACCATAGTCAACCCAGTGCTTGACACTATCTGCTAGACCTGCCCAGAGAGTTGCTTCCGTATGATTCTAAAGCTTACCAAGTAGATAAGATCACCTTTCACAAGTAGTGATGATGATTTAAAAACATTCAACCTTGGTTCTGAACTTACTGCTCTGTAAAAAAAAATGAATAATGAGGGTGTGTTGAGGCTAGTCTCTGTGATATATTTGATATCTCCTGTGGATCTAGAGAAGTAAGTAAACATGAGCAATTTGGAGGGAAAAGTTTCCATGGAACATTCCAATCCTACTGATCTGAACTTGTTTTTCTTCTTTCTTTCTTTCTTTCTTTTTTTTTTTTTTTTTTTTTTTTTTTGTGTGTGTGTGTGTGGTGGCAGGAGGGGGATTAAGTAAAATTTATTGTTCATAACCTACTGTTCCATATGGAATATTCTCTTTGACATAGTTTCTAACATCCTTTTACTCTCATTTAAACATCAATAAAATGCAAGGAGTACTTGATTCCTTTTATAGTTGAGTAGGTTTAGACTTGAGAGAGACTGTGTTCATCATTAGGCACACACTTTCTGCTGCTATACACAAGCATGGGACGGGAAATAGCTGTCCTTTCTCACTTGATTGCCTCAAAAGAAATTAGAAAAGGGAAAATTTTAAAGTGCTGGCATAGGATTTTGTTCTATCCGATGATTTTTTACCATTTCTGTATTGTAGGTTAACCAAGCTTTAATGTTGTGAACTTCACATGTCAAAGTCCACTGAAGGAACGGTAGTTTGAAAAAGCACAGGGATTGCAAACCATCGAAAGACTATTTGCATTGTTAACGTAAGCCTGACAGTTTTTGTTTGTAGTTTAAATTTTAGTTTTTGAGGGTCTTATCTATAAGCACTGTGCTTTCATCCTTTCCACCCCTCTAAAAGCCATTTCCTGTGTTCATTTCCTTAGTTCTTCTTTTCTTAAGATGAATCACCAAAATTACTTAAAGAGTAAATATAAGTCAACTATTGTTCACTTAAAAATAGGGCATATTCTTTAGTAAAGTTAAAGAATAACTTTAAACTTTAAATTTTTAAACTTTAAGTCGGGCAGGGGCTCGCTTTTAATCCTAGCACTCAGGAGGCAGAGCCAGGTGGATCTCTGTGAACTTGAGGCCAGCCTGGTCTACAGAGTGAGATCCAGGACAGATACCAGGACAAAACTATATAGATAAATCCTGTCTCAAAAAAACAAAAATAAATAAATAAATAAAACTTTAAACTTTAAAATGTAACTTTAGAGTTAACGTTAACTTCAATAAAGTTAAAGTAAAAATATAAAAAAATTTAGAGATATCAGTACCAATACTTAATAATGACTCTAAATAAGTCTTTGTGGTTATATTTGTATTGACATGTACTTACTCACAAAAAAGTGATTTGGCTTGTGTGTTAATGGGTCATATCATCTTTTGTGTAAATAAAATAGTTTCACAACATTAAGTTTTAAAAAATACTAATGTACTTGATCAAATTTAATGAAGTAACAGATTTCATATTTTTTTTCTTTTAAAAATATCTAATTTACAAAAGTTTCAGTTTTTAAACTACCAATGACCTGATAGAGGCGGCGTTTCTTATCTGCCTACATGACCACTTAAAAGGGAGGAGAAAGGGGGTTTTTGTTCTCTTGGGTTGTGAAGACTGGATCAGGTGGCATGAAACATCCTGTGATCAGTCTCCAGCTTTCCAAGGACTCTGCAACTGGATTTACTTTATCCTGTATCAATGAGTCCGTTTTCCTCATAGAACCCCTTAATAAATTGAGATACACTCACACACACACACACACACACACACACACACACACACACACATACACACACACATACTGTTAAGGGTCATGTTACAAGAGTATATGCCGGTGTTATAGCACCTTTCCTTTTTTCTTCCCTCTTTATAGGTCCTCTGCTTTACACCACCTTATAACATGCCGTAAACTGATCACTGCTTAACATATATTTGACTGAAATATATTAAACAAAATCCACAGAATGGAGTGAATGGTTCTATGTATCAGTCCCCTCCCCTTGCAGAAAAATTCACCCCTTTTTGTTTGTTTTACATTTTAGATTGTTTAAAAAAATTTTGCTACATTGTTCAGTCTGATGTCTTTCTGTACGCTGTGATTACATGTTGTTCCCATTGGTTAATAAATAAGCTGCTTTGGCCTATAGCAAGGCAGCTTAGAGGCAAGTGGGAAATCCAAGGAGAGAGACAGAAAAGAGAAAGGCAGAATGGAGGACAAGCCAGACTGCCATCCTAGGAACAGCATGTAGTGGGATACAGGTAAAGCCACAAAACACATGGCAGTACATAGATTAATAGTTATGGGTTGAATTAAACTATAAGAACTAGTTAGCAAGAAGCCTGCCATAGGCCATACAGTGTGTAAATAATATTAAGCCTCTGAATGATTATTTTATAAGTGACTGCAGGACTTAGGAGCCAGGCAGGACCAGAGAAACCTTCTGGCTACAGTGGAATTCATAATCCTTCTGTCTCACCTTCCCCGGATTATTCTTTATTTTTTACAGGAATTTCATAACACAGTCATGGCAACACTTGGGACTCTAATATTCCAGTAGAATTTGTTTCCAGTAACTCATTTAGAATTTTTCTTTCTATCTTTGAGCAAAGACAAAATGAAAACATTTTTTACATCACCTAAAAACTGCATACTGTATAGTTTTGAATTTACTTGAAAAAAAATTACCAAATAATCTTCACATCTCTCCCATCACAGAAGTGCCAGGGAGTCTGCACAGCTTCAGAAGAAGAGAAAAGTTTGTTGGTGGAGGGAATTTCTGACCAGGCAGAGAAACTAAATAGTGCTAGAAGGAGTGACATGAGCCAATGAACAAAACCCCAAAGAATAAGTATACCTTGTAATGTTCTCAATTCAGAGCAATTCATAGGAACTTTAAGTCTTATTAATTATGCAAAGAAAGAATAAGGAAAAAATTTATGAAAATTTTGTAAGAATATTTTCAACATACTTACATATGCATAAAATAATATATTTTAGAGAAACATTAACGAATATTATGCTAATCCAAATCTACTTCATTATACTTAATTATATTTACAATGAGGGTGATTAAATGTAATCATAATTAATTATTTATATGATTTGGACATTGCAGAAACCTTATTTAAATGCTATCAGTGTTATGTTTTAGAGCTAAAGAAAGCAAGGGTTAGGGTTTTTAATGCCTGGCCCATAGCCTTACCACTAATGGGCTTAAAGAAGCCTTGGTGTAACTCAAAGTCTGTCAAGCTCTTGCCTCACTGTAGGTCCAGCACTAAAGCAAACCAACTCCTTGTATCACTGCTGGGATGCATCTCTTGCAGCAGATAAAGCTTTGGTAGAGCAGAAGGAGCTGTGTGAGCGATGCTCTGCAAGCTGTTAGTTTTCATAGTACTTTTAGTAGGATGGTCAGAAATAAGTTTACTCCTTTACAGGACCAAAGGCTTTTGTTCAATATGAAAAATCACTGGGCAGACCATTATGAGACAGAGGGCTGTTTGCGGAAAGCACACACTCGTGCACATCTGCACACACATCCCTATGGCAAACAATGGATATGGGAACCCAAAAAATGACTTTCTCTTGTAACATTGGAGTTAACAGGACAGCAAAAAGTAATTAACGGGGCAAATAGAGCTAAGCCAAGTTACTGATTAATTTACAAAACAATTAACTTTCCACTTAAAATTCAAATTAAGATTCTGTCTGCCTTAGGCAACCAATGTTTGCAAATTTTAATAGGGTTAGACATTAAGTGTCTTACTTAAAACCAAGTTCAGACCACACTGGGTAAGATTATTATGGGAACAAGCCGTGCATGGCTTTCTTGGTTTTCAGTTAAAAAAAAAAAAGGCAGGAAACCTTATAACATGTTAGACTAATATATTTTCAAGAGGAATGTGAGAAAATGAGAAGTTGTTTAACCTCTTATTTCAAATATTTGTAGACATTCTACACTTGTAAAGAAATTCAAGAAAATGCCTCATAAAACATTTTCTAATTGCATCCAATCATTCAACAAGTATACTCTGTAATGGAGTCTGAAAAATGATCTGTGAATCTAGAAATAAAAGAGGTTGTCTCTGCTCTTTATAATTTAACATACTGAGCACAAACTGGACACGGGGGACCAAATGCCGAGGTCAACTAACCCTATCCTGTTCAACCAAGGCACTAAAAGGGACAGCAGTCATATTAGCCCGTGACCATCCATGTATAAGAAGGATGAGCCTTCTGTCCATCCTCCAGTCGGCTCTGCATGTGATCACTGGAAGGGTTTCCAGGAAAGCTGAAGAACTTTTTAAAAATATCCGTCTGATGTAGTACCTTGTGTGTTTCCATATCTTCCAGAGTTATCAGGGTTCTCTGGCTCCATCTCTCCAGGAACAAAAGGTGCCTCTGCCTTTACCTTCCCGGCATATACTAGCACTAACAGGAAAGAGTGGTTTATTGTGTCTTGCAAGAAAATAGTCGGTCATGTGATCAGTAAGTCTTTTTTTGTTCAGGTTAAAAAAATGCATCTATGAGCCAACATATTTTTTTGCCTATAAAAAATATACACTACTACTTGCACAGATAAGTGAGAGCAGCCTACCCATAGACCGTTTAAATACATAATAAAAAATTAAAAGAAAAACAAAATTAAAAAAAAAAACTGCTTCAATGAGTTTCTAACTTTTCTTTGGTGGGGATAACCCCACAAATAGCACTCATTTTAGCCTATATACACTTTCATCAGAAACTCTGTCCCTGGTACACACTCAGCTTTCTGGTCCAATCAAACAAGTGTTTCTGCCCTTTATCTTTTCTCTTGTCTGATCCTTGATCCTTACTAAGGGCTCCTGCTTTGAGGATTTGTATGCAGTTCTCTGTCTGCCTTTTGGAAATGTTTTGTGTTTTAACTGGACTACTGTCCTCTCACAATGACAAACAGTATTTTATCTCATTCTTGTATTACTGGTCCGTCCTGCTTTCTCAGGGCTGCCTCTAGGCCAAGAGCTTAGAGTAGATAATGCACACGCATTGCTTCTTTCCACATAGCATCTGTGTGAAATATGAGACACAGAATGGGCCTGAGGGAATCATCTAGTGACTACTTCATTCTAGAGATGTGGGGCCCAAAAGTTCTAGGAGGTAATAAGAAACGAGTGTTCTATTGGAACTTGAATCAAAATATTTTCATGGAGCTTGGCATGTAGAAAACTATCTATCTGTCTGTCTGTCTGTCTATCTATCTATTAAATAACTTGAAGTCAACGCTGGGATGTATGTGCTTCAGTTCTGGACAGTCCCTTGATAACTAGGGCACTGTAGCTGAGGAAATGACTGTAGGTGACTTGTTCATGATCTGCTATCTGTCCTTATCATTCTGGTTGTGCTGTTCCCCTCAGCTCAGATGGCTTTGCCTCCTTTCTCAGGATCTCCACAACTCAGCTACAAAACTGTTGCCTAGTCCACGGTGATAGCTGAGAAAATATTTGACAGAAATGAATAATATAATTTTGAAAATTAATCCTAGCGTGCAGAAGTTTTATGCCATTTTTCAGGCCTTTTGGTGTCAGTGATTACACAAAAAAAAATCTTTACACATTTAGTTAGTCCCTCCGAAGAGGTAAAAACAATGTCTCAGTGAAGCACAAATTTTATCTCAAAATTCTTCACATCTTTCTAGAGCTGTTCTGTAAGCCAATTTCTCTTTGCTCATTTATTTAACTTCTCTTTTTCTTCTCCATCTACCACATTCCATTTTTCTGAGGGTTGTTGTTATTAGATTCACTCCGATGACTTTTATCAGTCATTGGTGAGTGTGGAGTCTGGACAATACATTTTCTGAATAAAAAATAATTTCAATATAATGCAAACTTTTGATTATAACTGACATTGTTTTAAATTAATCAGAATAAAAATAATTTTTAAAATGATAAATAATTAAATAGAATATTTTTATACTATGTATTTTCAAATTTTGTAAATAACTTGCATATGTATTTTATACATTGTCTAATTGAAGGAAGATTTGTTCTCTGACACTCTGAGGTAGTCACTTGATGTCTTGAGGGAGTCAATTTTCATTGCCTGTTTTTCAACTGGAATTCTTATTATTTATGATGTTGCCGGAAATAGAGTTTCATTTAGGAACATTAAACTACTGATGTATGAGTCTCAGCCACATTGGCCTATCTTCCTCAATTTGCCTTGTTGTGATTTTCTCTGAACTCAGAAAGAACAGGAAATTTGCGCTCCAATGATGATTGACATGTACATCATCCAGCTATTATCTGTGGCTTATTTGGCTTCCACTGAACAGGCAAAAGAAAAAAAAAAGGATAAAATTCGAAATAGCAATTGTATTTGAAAATAAACAGACATTTACAAGGTTACTATCTATACCTGTGCTTCCTTCACTTGTCATTCAAATTGTTTCAGTTCCCTGCTCTACCAAGCAATCACTGCTACCATTAGAAATATAAGGTAGGTTTACTTGGGCATGCTTTGTCACATAAAGAAAGAAAGTAGGGTGAGCAAGTGGGGAGTAGCAAGCCAGCAGGCAGTGTTTCTTCACGGTCTCGGCATTAGTTCCTGACTCCAAGTATCTACCTGCCATCAGTTCTTGCTCTGAGTTTCCTCAGTGGTGGACTGTGACCTGAGAGTAATAAAAAGAAATAAACCTTTTCCTCCCCAAGCTGATTTTGGTAATGGAGTTTCATCATGGCAACAGAAACTGTAACTAAGTAGCCATCTTTAGTTCTAGGCCTGAAATCACAGCTATAGTGAGGTTTTTTTGTTATGGGTTTTTTTTTTTTTAATTTGTTTTGTTTTGTTTCTGTTTTGTCAAAAACTGGGCAGTAAAGAAAATGGAAATTCAACCAATGAGTTCATTTCTGGGAAAACAACACTAACAAAACCTCTCAAGTTCACTTTTCAGCTAGAGAGCTTATTACCATAAATAATCTCGAAAAGGAACAGCGTGCATCAAATACCGTTTTAAGACATTGTTTGTTCTTTTATCAACTCATCAAAACTTGATCACCTCATGACTACAAGATAGGCACTGTTCAACATCATGAAGAAGACACAGTTCCTGCCTCAGGGGCCCTTCAAATGTCTCAGGGAAAAGAACAGTTGTTGTGGACCTGACTCCCACTCAATACCACGCTTTCTGTTGGTTATACATTCACAAAGTTTCCCAAACACAAATGCCTGCTAAAATCAGATAGAGAGGAGAAAAGATTTAAAGGGACCAGTGGGAATAGCGCTGGGGTCTCTAATTAAACACAAGTTAACCTGTGTTTGGCTGTGGCTGTGTGAGAGTACCCTCGGTCATCACGGAACCCATCCATTGTTAGCCAGAGACATGGGTTTTTAAATGAAATCTCCCCATTCTTAACACTGCCAACAGTACTGTTGTTGAATAAACACATGGGATAGTTTTGGTTTGCTTTGTTAATATTTAAACAGATATTAAGACCCAGTGACCCCCAGTTATCAACTTGCATCAAAAAACCTCTCTACATGAGTGGACCTTAGCCCTACCCATGCTTGAGCTTCCTCATTAACAGTAGGCAAGCTGAACCTGCTCACTGACTCCATGGAATGCTTTTTTATAAGAATTAATGGCCCTGGGAAGGATTTAGATCTCCTTGGATAAGGAAACTATGAAAATAGACACTGTGATTGTTTGTACTGTGGTTCTCACTGGAGAGTAGTCCTACCTCCCAAACCATAGCATTTCAGTTCTGTGTGTAACAAGAACATAGTGAAAAGAAAGTTGTTAGAACTTGTTGATATCAGCTTTAATAATATACCTGCAGTCTGTTTATTTCTAAATCACTTGGAGATGTTTGAACATCGTCTGCAGAAAATCTGTATCTGTTTTCTAGAACAGTATTTAAGAACATATCCTTGGCTCCTTACCAGATGTTTTTAGAATTTCTGTGAGGATCAGATGCCCAGTTAAGGATGAAGAAAGACTAGTATGTGCTCACATTCTCTTAGGGACATATAGCATACAACTTCTTTGTGATCAAAGAAAGCAGAAAATGTACATCTCATGTCCCCATTACTTAAGGATCCCATGAGCATGAACATCAACATGAAGGGACACTTTGCTCAGCCTGGGAGGAGGGGACTGAACCTGCCTGGACTGAATCTACCAGGTTGAGCTGAATCTCCAGGGGAGTCCTTGCCCTGGAGAAGATGGAAAGGTGGGGTGGGCTGGGGGGAGGGCGGAGGGGGGCTGGAGGAGGGAGGACAGGGGAATCCATGGCTGGTATGTAATATTAAATCAAATTATAAAAAAAGAGAAATATAAACTAATATATATGTATATATATATATATATATATGCTCTATTACTCTTGTATCTGTTTGAAAGCACAATATAAACTGAAAATAAATAAGTCGACTAAATATGCAAGAAATAGCATAAGGTCTTCTAATGAGATTTTTTTTGTATAGTTCAGAGTAGAACATGGTGAACATCTTGGAAACAACTTAAAAATTATTTTAAGGATTATCATCAATGGAGCAAAATAAAAATGCAAAATTTGCTCATCAGCATGAAACCTTGCTAACAGGAAGCATCATCTGGTGTTTCCTCCTACAATAAAATTGTTAAATAAAGTTTGATCACATCTGTGTACCCCAAATGGACTTCTTTCACAAGACTGACTGAATTCATAGTGGCATACAGTCACAAGGATCAGAAAGGGGGCTATAAAAGCAGAGGCAAAAAGACAACACTATGATCAAGTAACCTGCATTTTACACACTCACTCTAGATTTTAGTTCAACAACATCCATTCTATAAAGCAATGGGTGTGATAATGGTATGTTTCAAGTATATTCTATGCTTGTCTATATTGACTCATGATTACTCTCTTCTGTTACCCCTTCTTCCTTCATGCTTCTTCCAGGTAATTCTTTCCTAACTTTCCTAGTGATACAGGAAAAATAATGTAGGTGTGATTCTTTATTTCCCAAGCACAGACCTAATGTATTTAAGCATTTGCTTATAAGTTTATTAAAATACCATGTATACTATCATAATTGTTAAATAGAATCCTGACACTGGGGAATCACTAATGCCATTAGCATCAACCGATAGCTGAATTTATGACTATTTCCTAACACCATGCCTTGATTTACACTCAGTAACACGAGTGTATTATTTATTAGTATTTATTAGCACTAGCTCTAGAGAAAAGACTGCCACTTACTGAACAACTGTGGTGTCCTCTGGGAACCAGATTGTATCCTTTATCCTGTGTCCTTGAGAAGAAGGGAGCAGTCATGTTCTTCCTTCCAACACTGAAACTAATTGGCAAGGAGAGGGATAGAGGACAGTGAGTGAGAGGATGCATTCTATGTATGGGCCTGGTAATAAGAGCACTTACAATTAGAGAAACATGTCAGGAAATTTTAAAGGGTTATTATTTTGTGATATTATTAATTATTATTAATTTTTTAGATATTCCTCCAAAGGAGATTATCATCTCTGTCAACCACGGACAATCGAGGAACTGAGACTCAAAGATTATAGAACTGACGTCTGAAAGCACCACCCTGGAGACCAAGGCTTAAACTCATGGAGAATTGGGGATGCATTTAACATCCAAAATCCTCTCTCTCTCTCTCTCTCTCTCTCTCTCTCTCTCTCTCTCTCTCTCTCTCTCTCTCTCTCTCTGTGTGTGTGTGTGTGTGTGTGTGTGTGTGTAGAAATACTTCTCTGTTAATTTCATTTTGATAATGTGGAGCCTAGGATTTAAGCTAACAAATTCTGACTAACAGGATAGAATCCAGCTGGTGGGAACAAAAGAAGACAGATTTCTTTCATTCTCAATAGAATGTTGTTGAGCAGGTTCTGTGAGCTCCTTTCATCTGGAAATTTAACTAATTAGACTCTGATCACAGGGCTCTTTAGCTTGTAACTATTAGCAGATCAGCTGTGAGCAGGAAAATGCACAGACACTATTGGTGGATAAATCCACAAGGACCCATCAAGAAGATGCAAAGCTTTGTCACAGAGAGATTTGACAAATTAAAGCTTCTTGGGTCTTGACAACCCTACTAAGAGCCTTTGCATTGCATTATCTTGTTTCTAAGGTGACACAAAAATCTGATTGAACACAGTATCAGAAAAGGACAGCACCCAGAAGGAACCTCACACTAGTGCTAACACACCATTGGCTTAATTGTGTAGAGAGAAGGTAAATGCAGTCGGTATGAAAATAGCAAGTTAGCACAGGTTGCATGAGGTAGAAGTAAAGAGAGATATAGACATACACAGGAAACAAAATCCATCCTTCAACAAATAACTGCATGAAATGAGAGTGTAGTGTGCCAGAACAAGTACACCAAGCCAAAAATGCACAAAGGGACCTGGTAACTACCTTGAGCAGATCAGCTTTCTCTCACTGAGACACGAAAGCAGGACTCCACACAAATTCACAAAACTCAGAGGACTAAAAGTGAAGTCAACATTTTTTTCCTCTAGTACTTTTGAGGAGAATAAAACTTTTTGCCACATTCAGAGTCACAGGTTATTTAGGAGAAGTAGCCACTCCAGTTATTCAGCTAGGGCATAGATGGAAAGCAAAATAGATCTCAAATAGAAAGAAAGATGGTGCTGGGGTTATCTGAGCTTCTGGCATTCTGTGTCTGCAAGAGGCTTATGATGGGGTGGGATATTTACAGTGGGAAATTTAAAGTGATAGCACAGGAAAAAAATCCACACTGTATCCTTGAACAGATATACAGCCTTCCTGAAAGGGGCAATAGTCCTCGAAAGTAGGTTAATGTGCCACAGGGTTTTGCTTTATAGCTTTTATGGAGTGGAAACACCTTTAAATTGGAGAGAGAGATTGCTGGTGGTAGGAGGAAAAGGAATGGGGAAATAACATAATTTTTTAAAGGCACACCACTTGGTTTAATCGCCTTTATTGACATAATATGGCTTTGACCATAGCTTTTCTTATGTATAGTAAAATCATATTTTCCTAACAATAACACTATGTACATAGAGTCTGATAATAAGATTCAAATCATACTAATTAGCATCATTTCAAAATTATTTTCACTTTCAAGCAATAAGGAGTCTTTTCAGGCACAGGGACTATTGTTACCATATCCTTTTCTTCAGTCTCTATTGTAGACCAGATGGACACAGATATCAGTGGGTTCCCTTGAAACATGAGGAATGGCTGAGATGATCAAAGGGCTAGCTACAACAACTCAAGGACAAGGAAGGGGTTCTTCCTGCATTAGAGAAAGAGAGAGTCTTCATCTTCTACCCCCCAAATGGTAAAGAATGAACAAGGAGATGTGCCAGGGTCAAACTGACATAGGGGTGTCCCAGACAACAAAGAAGAAGCCACTTGTGGAGTAAGAGTAGCAAGAATGGCATAGAGTTCAACACAGGAAAGCTTTAATTAATTAAAATATCGATTTTTTTAATCCAATAAAAACACATTATAGATTCTTGCCAGTATTTAAGGGAAGGGGGGTTGAAAATGATCCCAAGTTTCCCTAGGCTTTCATACAAGAATAATTTACTCAAATGTACAAATAGTAGATAAGCTTTATTGAGGACAGTAGAGTAAGTCACCATTTTACTGTGGTAGGAAGTAGTCAGGACTCAGAGTTCTCACTCCCCTGAACTTTGTCAGACTTTCTGTTACAAGCAGTTTTGGTGTGTTATTTTCTAGAAAAGATATTTGCTCTCTTAATTATTACTTTCTTAATACAGTCATCTAAAGTGTAAAATTATATAGCTTCATCAGTGTTCTTTGCATACTACATTTCTCTACCTTATTCAACAGGATACTTGGCAAGGTATTCATATTGGAAAATGACAAATATACCATCTCATCCTCATCATGTCTTCTGAAGAGAATACGATAGGTGTTTTCCTTCTGAAACTTATGAAAAGTTAAATTAAAATTTGAACGTATTGCAAATTTGTCTAAAATCACACAGTAGGATGGGAGTCGTCGATAAAGTACTTGATGAATAAACTTGAGAACCAGATTACTGATTGCCAGAACCCTCACAAAGGAGCCAGGCAGGCATGGAGGTGCCTATAACCTTAGCACTTAGGAGGTAAAGACCGGGAATTCCTTTGGGCAAGCTAGCTAGTAGCTAGAGTAGGTGCATTCAGTGAACTCTGGCTTGAGAGAGACACTTTGTACAGCAAGTAATGGGGAGACCTATCAAAGAAGAAATTGAACACCCACTTTGGATCTCTACAGGTACATACACATATGGGCATAGGCATGCACACACACATGAGGCTGTACATATGTGAACATATGTATGCATACATATCACATACACATACATGCAAAAATAAAATAAATAGAATCATATATATAATAATTGGCCAAGTTTGAGTATATTCACATTTCTCTTACTTTTTAACTGAAATATTTTGCATGATATATAACTACCTGTTCACACTATGTCTGCCTGCTTCAGTCACTTTGGAGTACATTAGCTAGTGTCAAACTAGGAAACATTAATCCCCCAGGAAAGGGTTTAAGATCTTTAAACAACAGAAACATGGTCAGATCATAAGTGATCACTGTGATCCCTAGGACAATAAGCACATTAGAAAACCGAGAATTAGGCAGTGGTGGTGCATGTCTTTATTCCCAGCACTCGGAGGCAGAGGCAGGTGGATCTCTGAGTTCAAGGCCAACCTGGTCTACAGAGCCAGTTCCAGGACACCCAGGGCTGCACAGAGAAACCCTGACTCAAAAAAAAAAAAAAAAAAGAAAAGAAAAAAAAGAAAAAGAAAGAAAGAAAGGAAAGAGTATTTCTAGTCTTTATTCATACCCATGGGAAAATTGTCCTACCTACATTCTATTACATTTATCAAGAAATTTTGATCTGACCTTTGCAACTCAAAGTCATTGATGAAATGGAGGAAGTAATCACTAGGAAAACATTATTCTGCTTATAACACCAAACATCAAAGTCTTGTGGTTTTCCTTCTCAGTGAGAGTCTGCTTGTGGCAGGAGGTACGGATTGGTGTGTTGAGGCAAATGCCTAGAGCAAAGGTAACAGAATACCAATGTGCTTGTGAGTTACAGGGGATACATGACAAGTTTTAAAGCATTGCCTGCATTTGCAGAGACTTGGGAAAATAAAATCTAGTATCTTAAAATACCACACAATGGGCTGGACACAGGGGTCAGTGAACAAAGCATTTGCTATGCAAGTGTGTGGACCAGAGCTTGGGTCTCTAGAAACCACATAACAGCTAAGCTGAGTTGGCGGCTGCCTGTCACCCCAGCACTAGGGATCTAAAGACAGGCATTGCCCTGGCACGTTGGCTAGGAGGCTAGCCTGAATTTATGAAGTCTGGGTTCAGAGAGATACCCTGTGTCAACAAACAAAGTGAAGAGCAATCTAAGATGACAAGCTAACTTTGAGTCTCTACTCACATAAACCCACACATGCACATATGAGCCTACACACATTTGAACATGCATACAAGCATGTACATGTACACACTTTCCGTCTTTAGTCTTCCAGGAGCATGCCTTTACTGTGGGAAATTATCACTGGAGAACCAGTGAAGCACAGATTGCTGAAAAATGAGAGAATTTCCAATAGAACCTAGACTGGAACTTTTATATTTTTTTTCCAATGAAGTCAGTGGGCCGGGACATAAAAAGTGCAGGAGAGATTTGATAAGTGTCTTAGTCAAATTAAGACCTTTTGCTGGCAACTCTCTTCTCTAAGACCAAATTTAAAACTACTCTAAAATATTTAAAATTTTAGTTAATATAATAAACTCATGTCATAACATTAAAAATTGAAAAAAAAAATAAGTGCTTATCACTGGCCTAATGGAGCTTTCATTTGTCTGCTGCTCATCTTCAAGTTTCTAAAGGGAGTCATGGCTTACTCAATTATTTTGAGGCCCTATATATCTCAATTTCAGAAATATTCACCATTTTTAATATATAAACCATTTGAGAGTTATGAAGTGGTCATATTAAATATCCATGTGACTGTGGTGATATTTTATTTGTACTGAAATGTTATTTTAATTTTATGTTAATAAATAAAGTTGCCCTGGGGTCAGAGCTATTAGAGCCATAGTACGAGCGTGGTGGTTAGAAGAGCTAGGTAGATTTCTGTGTGTTCAGGGATACAGCCAGTATTGGAGACATACGCCTTTAAGACCTGGAGGGCGGTACTTACAGGCAGTGATGAGGCAGTCATGTGGTTGGGCTTACAACCAATGAGAAGGCAGAACAGAAAGATTATTTAAACAGGGACACAGGAAGTACCTCCCTCTCTCGGGGAAGCTAGGAGCACTGCAGGAGGTAAGATTTTATCTCTGAGCTCTGACCTCTCGGCTTTTCTCTTTTACCTTGGCTCTGTGTTTCTTATTTTAATAATACGATTGGTTACATCTACATCTGGCGCCCAACGTGACGAGAATCCATTAAAAACTGCTTGGGGCCGGCTCCCTAGCCGGAGCAGCCGGCTCCCTAGCCCCGGCCCAGGTCTGCTTGGGCTCAGGCTGGACTGTGAGCTGCTTGCTTAAAGCCAGTGCTACAAACAGCTCAGGCCTGCCCTGCTAAACAGGGCCCCTGCCTGTAAAGCCAAGCCTTGACTCGGCTCAAGAGGGAACAAGTGGCTGGCTTTAAGCTTTAGCCGGCTACCCCTTCGCTTTCACTTTCACTTTCACTTTCACTTTCACTTTCGCTTTCTCTCTTGCTTTCTCTCTGTCTCTCTGTTTCTCTCTCTCTCTCTCTCTCTCTCTCTCTCTCTCTCTCTCTCTCTCTCTGGATTTACACCTAGGACTCTAGGTGGCTGTTTTGAAATTCGCTCGGATTTCTACTGTTCTACGCAGATTTGGTAAGTCATAAAGGAAACTATTTAAAAGACAAATTTTTTCCACATTTAAAAAAAAATGGGTTTCCTGTGTACATTGGAAGAAAATTGGGTTTTGTTTGAAATTTTAGGCAGTCTGACAATGGAACAACTATATGAAAAGATTAGTATTATGGGAATTATGCAGTTAATCACCATGCTTATTCTCATTTTACTATTTAAAAAGATAGTCAATTTAAGTGCCAGGATAACAGCTTTAGAAAAACCTGTTAATTTTAACAGTGAAGTTGGTTCAAGTTTGGATCATAAGGTTACAGAAAGAAAGCCTGTTTTCACACAGTCATCCTTAATTTATCCTGTAACCGTACAGCAGATGCCTGATCAAATGGCTACACAAAATATCTGGGCTCCAATTGAACTGATGGATTTTAAAAGGTTTAAGGAGGCAATAGTATCTTATGGCATGCATTCCCCATATGTAAAGCAAATGCTAAACTCTTGGTCAACATATAATAGGATTATACCACAGGACTGGCGGGACCTTGCACAAGCTGTTCTGGAACCCAGCCAGAGAATTCAATTTCTAACGTGGTTTAAGGAGGAAGCTAGAAACGTAGAAACACAATGGAGGGATAAAGGAATACAAGTTTGTCAGGATCAGCTTATTGGAGAAGGCCAATATGCTTCAATACAAACACAATGTTTATATGATGTTCAAACTGTAATTTTATGTCGAATGGCAGCCTTGAATGCATGGGACAGAGTTGATGAACCAGGAAAAAAACCTGAGTCATTCACAAAGGTTATGCAAGGCCCCAAAGAATCTTTCACAGATTTTTTAGAAAGACTGGCTTCAGCAGTAAACAGAATGGTTTCAGGATCAGAAGCTAGTAAGGCAATAATTGAAGCTTTGGCATTTGAGAATGCGAATGCAGCATGCAAAAGAATAATCAGGCCGTTAAGGGCAAGATCTGCACCTTTGGAAGATTGGATTAGAGAAACAATTAATGTTGAGGTTGATGAGCATGATACGTGGGTAGGAGAAGTAATTTCAAAAGGTTTGAGGAGTGTTAGATGTTTTGGGTGTGGAAAGCAAGGACATTTGAAAAGGGACTGTAAACAGGTCATTCCTAGAAGCAATGTTTCTTCAAGAAACAATGGCAACAGAATGCCCCTTCCTTCTGGAGTATGCAGAAGGTGTGGTAAGGGAAAACACTGGACCAACGAATGTAGATCAACAAAGGACAGACAGGGTAATCCTTTGCCTCAGTTTTCGGGAAACTCCCGGAGGGGCCTCATGCAGGCCCCCATAGCAAAACCAGTTCAAACCTTTCCTGCAGCTGTAGAGGAAATCCCTGCTCTGAGCGATTAAATAACCAAATGACTATTGGAATAAATCATGCTGGTCAGGATGATGAAAAAGAGAGAATAGAAAATTCAGGAGAAAACATAAAGAAAATTTTTTGGCAAACTTCTATTAATGAACAGAGACCAAAATTAACGATAAAAATAAATGGTGTTTTGTTGTCTGGTCTGGTAGACACAGGTGCGGACATTACCATAATTGCACCAGAATTTTGGCATCCAGCTTGGCCTCTTCAGGAGGTAAACGTTCAACTGTTAGGAATTGGGACATTATCTGGAGTGAAACAGAGTGCAAGATGGCTCGAATGTATAGGTCCAGAAGGACAGAGAGGAAAATTAAAACCATATGTCGCTAACATAGCTATGAACCTGTGGGGTCGAGACTTGTTGCAACAATGGAATACTCAGATTAAAATCCCTCCAATCTCAGAAACAAATCATAAACTAGCACATGTTGCTGAGAGAAATATTAGAAGGCATTATTTTGAATGGTCACCAGCCATCCATATTATACAGGAACAGGGCACAACAACTGATAATCTTCCAAAAATACCAACAGCTCTACCTTTAAAATGGTTAACAGACAAGCCTGTATGGGTTCAGCAATGGCCTTTAACAACAGAGAAACTCCAGGCTTTAGAAGAGCTGGTAGAAGAACAGTTAAATGCTCAGCATATTGAACAGTCAACCAGCCCTTGGAATTCTCCTGTATTTGTTATTAAAAAGAAATCTGGTAAATGGAGAATGGTAACAGACCTTAGAGCAATTAACAAAATAATTCAGCCAATGGGCTCTCTACAATCTGGAATTCCTTTGCCTACTCTGTTACCAAAAGGATGGCCTCTCATAGTTATTGATTTAAAAGACTGTTTCTTTTCAATACCCTTACAAGAAAAAGACAAAGAAAGATTTGCTTTCACAGTGCCTACTTATAATAATTCTCAACCGGTTAAAAGATTTCAATGGAGGGTCCTCCCACAGGGAATGTTAAATAGCCCAACTCTGTGCCAATATTTTGTACAACAGCCATTGGAAGTGATACGTAAAAAATTTCCTAAATCTATAATTTATCATTATATGGATGATATTTTACTAGCTGACTCAAATGCAGATACTTTAGAAAGAATGTTTGAAGAAGTAAAGAAAATTTTGCCTTGCTGGGGATTACAAATTGCTCCTGAAAAAATACAAAGAGGAGATTCTATTAATTATTTAGGATATAAAATAGAGCTACAAAAAATTAGACCCCAAAAGGTGCAAATTAGGAGAGATAGACTACAGACTCTTAATGACTTTCAAAGATTATTTGGAGATATTTCTCATCTACGAACTATTGTTGGGGTAAAAAATGATGAACTGACTAATTTGTTCAAAACCTTAGAAGGTGACAAGGACTTAAATAGTCCAAGAGAATTATCACCTGAAGCTGAGAAAGAATTGGCCTTGGTAGAAAAGAAAGTACATGAAGGGCACGTGGATCGTATTGATCCAAAGCTGGATTGCATTTTGGTTATTTTACCTTCTAGGCATTCCCCTACTGGAATATTAATGCAGAGGGAAGATATTATATTGGAATGGATATTTTTACCAAATAAACCAAATAAAAAATTAAAAACTTATGGGGAAAAAATCTCTGACTTGATTTGGAAAGGAAAATTGAGACTTCGTCAATTAGCAGGAATAGACCCAGCAGAAATTGTCGTACCTTTAACTAAGGAGGACATTGAAAAATTATGGACAGAAAGTGAACCTTGGCAAAGAGCTTGCAGTAATTTTTTGGGAGAAATTAACAGCAAATATCCCAAAAGCAACAGAATTGATTTTATAAAGAGAGCTGATTGGATCTTGCCTCGAATTGTACGGCAAAAACCCATATCTGGAGTTCGTACATTTTATACAGATGCCAATAAACAAGGAAAGGCAGGTTACAAATCAGAAAATTTAAGTAAAGTGGTACAAAGTCCTTATAATTCAGTGCAAAAATCAGAATTGTATGCTATTCTGTTGGTATTAATGGATTTTTCAGAACCTCTCAACATAGTAACTGACTCTCAGTATGCTGAAAGAGTGGTGTTACATATTGAGACTGCAGAATTTATCCCTGATGCTTCAGAATTAACTTCACTATTTATTCAATTACAAGATACAATCAGGAAAAGGAGTCATCCTTTATATATAACTCACATCCGATCTCATACTGGTCTGCCAGGCCCTCTAGCACAAGGCAATGATGAGATTGATAAATTATTGATAGGAAATGTGCTGGAGGCCTCAGACTTTCATAAAAAACATCACGTCAATAGTAAAGGTTTAAAAAAGGATTTTTCCATAACCTGGCAACAAGCCAAAGAAATAGTAAAGAAATGTCCTACTTGTTCTTTCTATAATCAAACGCCATTGCCAGCAGGATGTAACCCAAAGGGTACTCAGAGGAATGAAATCTGGCAGATGGACGTGTTTCACTTTGCAGAATTTGGAAAATTGAAATATGTACACCACACCATTGATACTTATTCAGGATTTCAATGGGCAACTGCTTTGAGTTCTGAAAAAGCTGATTCTGTAATCACTCATTTGCTAGAAGTTATGGCCATCATGGGTATACCTGCACAAATTAAAACTGACAATGCTCCATCATATGTCTCTGTTAAAATGAAACAGTTTTTTGCTTATTACAATATAAAGCATATTACAGGTATACCACATAATCCTACAGGTCAAGCAGTTATAGAAAGATCAAACAGAACTCTAAAGGATATGCTAAATAAACAGAAAGGAGTAACAAAAACCCCCAGAAATAGACTGCATAATGCTCTATTAACTTTGAATTTTCTGAATGCCAATGAGAAAGGAACAACAGCTGCAGAGAGACATTGGGTAATAGAAAAAACTACAGAATTAAATCAGCCTATATACTTTAAGGATGTGCTGACCTCAGAATGGAAACCAGGGTATGTATTACGTTGGGGACGAGGTTTTGCTTTTGTTTCTACAGGAGAAGATAAGCTGTGGGTACCATCAAAATTGATAAAGGTTCGATTTGAACAAGAGAAACCTCTTAATTAGAGGAGATGATAGTTCATCAACCAGCATGAACATCCACTTTAAACTAACTTGTACCAGTAACACATGCCTTTTCATTTAATCAGATAATACCTTGCCAAAAGGGAACATCCCCAAAGTTAGTCTTGGGGGAAGGTTTTTGTTTTTGTCTTTTAGGAGAATAAAGGTTAAGGAATCTGAAGGACACAAGACAAATGAGACAACTGAAGAAAAGGGACAAATCATCTATCCCAGGAAACAGAGTATATGGGAGTATATGGCATATGGGTATATATTATCTAAAAAATTTTATGTCTTCTTAAATGTTTGTTTCTGCTTTTCTCTAAAGATTTAACACTATTGGTCTTCTAATAGTCCCAGTTCAATTAAAATTTAAAGCTGACTTTGGAGTTGGAGAATGGCTCTCTCCTTCTTTAAACTCAAGCATGTTGTTAAAAGGAAAATACAAACTCCCTGTATCATGACAGAATAAAAGAGCCATTTTCTGCTATGGGACAGGACAAAAGCCAAATTAATTAAGGGACTATTCTATTACTAATCTCAACTCTTTGATTCTATTCTGATTCTTTAAACTTTTCTTAAAGTATAAATTTTATATCAAAATTTACAAGATTGATATATATATATATATATATATATATATATATATATATACATTTTAAACTTTGTTAAGATAGGAATGGTCATATAGGTACTAACTAATTCTAGAAAAAAGGCTTCAATTAGCTGCATATATATGTCTTTGTGTTCGAGTCTCTTATCAGTTTTCTGCAGGAAATCATGGCCAGGCCTAACATCAACTGAAATCTCCAGGAAGAAGATGGGGCCCCACAACAACAAACACAACAACAACAATTCCACGTGGACAATAATAATATCACTAAACTGACAAACATCATCTACAGATCAGCTTTGAACTACAAGGTGCTCAGAGCAATTTTGAGATGACTAGCTGAGATGATCCAGTCTCAAAGACTACTTGAATAAGGACTTGAGATAAACCCTGAACTTTGGCTTTATACACAGACTGGATAATAATGAAGGATATAGTTACCTTTCCTAGAATTTGACAATTAACCTAAATTTTTCTTTCAGGATAAAGATAACTTCGCCCATACCCAGCAGGAAGCAATTTTAAGAATATGACACCCACATTGCCAAAGAAGTGGTGTGGGGCGGGTGGTTTTTTGGTTCTTTTAATGGGTTTTGGGTCTGGGATAATTTTCATTATTTAGGGGGGTAGGTTACAAGTTGTCAAGGGTTAGGAAAAAGGCTAAGCAAAGGAGATTAGATTTAAGGTTCTTGTTTAAAAAAAAAAAAAGAAAGAAAGAAAAGAAAAAGACAATTACTAGTTTTAAATACTTTACATTATTACCAACTATTAGGATATAAAGAAATGAAAGTTAGTAGTTAGACATTACAATAGAAATTGTAGTCATATTAGATATGTTTTAAAAATTGAGCAGATGTATTTTAGACAGGTCATCTTCAAACCCTTCAGAGATCTACAGAATATGGCATTTAAAATGTTTTAATAACTTAGAAATTTTTCTTTTTTGAGACATGTCGGCTCCTGGCAGTACCAATCTACTTCAGAGAAAATATGGGCATTGAAGAAACTGCATATGGAGTTAATTTTCATTGTGGCAAAAGTTAGCCACTGGACAACAAAGTATCCTCAAATCAACAGAAAAAATGGACAGACAGAACACGAAACAAAGGACTACCAATTCCTGCCAAAACAAGTGTGGTTATGGCTTTATCAGACGGCATCTTCTGAGGCCAGGACAATATGGCCCCATCCCTGAAGTGGCCTTCACAATCTGGAAAAGGTACAGTGCCCTTTTCTTTGAAGGCAGTTGAACAGGCAGTGGGCCGATGGCTTCTGTTGTGCAATGGAACAGCAACTGAAAGCTCACGCCTCTCAATAGTAGACTGGCATTTAATAGAGGGATGTGGAGAAGGGCATGCTTAGATGAAGCCATATATACACAGCCAAGAAGAATGGACAGCTGAATTAAAAAACCATCAACAATTTCCAGAATTTAAAATCCTGAATCATGACATGACACTAGTGGAATTCAGGTGTTTCTGGTACATGGACTGCTCTCACCCAGTGTGAGGTTGAACTGTTGACCTTGTGTACAACCTACTTCACAAATGAGTCTGTCAGATACGATAAGCCTATAGGCTGAAGATGATGCCCCAACACTGTGGAGAAACCTCAGGTGACTGTCCAGGCAGCTGGCTGTTTCTGTCGACTCACAAAATTTTTGGAAGTTGCTTTTGTGCACTTCTTGTTTTTATTTTTGTTAGCTAATATTATTTCCTTCTTGGGTCTCTGAGGGAGTTGAAGATTAGTTAGTTATAGTTGAAGATTAATTAGGATAGAAAATGAATTAGATACATTTTGGACTTACTAAAATAGGATAGATAAGGGAATTATTTTCTCTGATTTGTCAAATACAAATGGACTAGACATCGTTTAGGTATTTGTTACTTGTATATATTGTATATAGTTATTGTACTTTTGTATATAGTTTTTCTTTTGTTAGTTATAACCTTTTGCCTTTTTTCTTTTTATTAAAATAGAAAAGGGGAAATGTGGTGATATTTTATTTGTACTGAAATGTTATTTTAATTTTATGTTAATAAATAAAGTTGCCCTGGGGTCAGAGCTATTAGAGCCATAGTACGAGCGTGGTGGTTAGAAGAGCTAGGTAGATTTCTGTGTGTTCAGGGATACAGCCAGTATTGGAGACATACGCCTTTAAGACCTGGAGGGCGGTACTTACAGGCAGTGATGAGGCAGTCATGTGGTTGGGCTTACAACCAATGAGAAGGCAGAACAGAAAGATTATTTAAACAGGGACACAGGAAGTACCTCCCTCTCTCGGGGAAGCTAGGAGCACTGCAGGAGGTAAGATTTTATCTCTGAGCTCTGACCTCTCGGCTTTTCTCTTTTACCTTGGCTCTGTGTTTCTTATTTTAATAATACGATTGGTTACATCTACATGTGACTACATCTCTAAGGAAACTGAGCAGAAGGCAAACCTTGACCAAAAGGAACAGAAAACACCTAGCCTTCTTGAGATACATAGTTGAATGTAAGAAAATCCTGAAACTTAAAGCCTTGTTTTACCTCCAAGTAGCTCTGTGGGCAAATGCTTTCTTGTCTGGGACCTTTCTGCTGTAAAATGTGGAAATCTTTTTCCACATTGCATTTGTCCAGTGGAGTTATCTATACGCAACATGAACGTACCCTAAGATGCTATAGAATGACTGTGTTTACCAACATTAACATCTCTGAATTGATGGACAAAAAACCTTGATTAGAGGAGCCCCCCACATTTTGATATGAACAAAAATGGCCATACTTGTCTGGGGGAAGACCACCTTTTAAATGTGTTACAGGACTGAATGATAAGGTTGCTATCTCAGAAAATCAAGATTTCGGTTATTGGAATCCACTGCTGACCCTAGTCAGGAACTATTTATTCCACATTTCGATTCTTGTCTCTACCAAGAATAAAATTTAATTATGAAGACCTTGTTATATGCTAAATACTTCCCCAAATGCTTCCTTCAACCAATTATCACATTTATGTCAAGACCAAAATAGCAAAATTATCATTTAAAAGGTGAGAAAAATTAACTAAAGTGAAATGGCCTTTCTAAGTTATCACGGCTGGACAGTAACTCAAAATAAAACCTTTTGGATCCAACATAGTTATCTTTGTGATGCTGACTTCATAATAACGAGCATTAAATACATTGTGCTCAAAACACGAGTTCTGGACAAATCTTGATTTGTTATTTACAGTCACTCAGTACCACGTTGCTTAAGCAAAGGTATAGCTAATAGTTCCATGCAATATATAACCTGATGTAACATTTAACATGAATAATTAATGAATGTAGCAACATCTCTGAAAGTTAATTCTATTATTCTATATTTATATTCTAAGTATGAATACACATTTTATGTATGACTCCATGTAGATTATTTTGGTTTGATACATATGTATATATGTACATATGTATGTATGTATGTATTCTTAGCAGGTATATTTTTGTCTTGGTATCCTCCCAAATGAAGAAAGAGACAATGTTGCTGTGCAGGAATTTTAATAGACACTAACATAATAGTGCTTTTATAGCACTATTCTAAAAAAAATCTGCATTGTCAAGCTTAATTTATCAACATTCTTTTAACTATAAAGCAAATACAAAATGATAGCTATTCAGTTCTAAGATTATTTTATCCTCCATGTATATCTTTATACTTTATGTAATATAAAATTTTAGTTTAAGTTTAGTATAAAATTATAAATTTAGTATGTTTCATTTTATATTAATTTTAATATAAATTTACATAAATGAAATATTTGTGCAAAGATGAAATCTTATTATTTTGTTGTTTCTATGAGAAAATAATAATAATAAATACGTGGAATCAGGCATGCAAGAGACATCTTAGTTCTAAAAGAAAGTTTTGAAGATGGCATGTGAAATGAATATGTGTGCAGAAAATAGCTTCCAGGAAGTTACAGTGATAGTTAAACACTTACATTGTTCTCTACTCTTCCTGTGCACTACAATACCATCTGCCTTTCCTGTAATTAAGTAGTTAGTGTCTGTACCTTTTAATTATTAGGGTGCTTTCCTTAATGAAGGTACTTAATTTTTAGCCACATTAAAAAAATATCTTTTCAGCTGGCTTTATTTTTGTGTTATATAACACATAAGTAAATTTTTTTAGTCCTGTACTATTTTATGTCCAGAACACTAAGTCATTATTTACAGTCATAACCAATGCATTCATTTGGAGGGAAGAAGGTCTCCAGAGAGCTTTTGAGTGATCTGGGGAGATGGTTCCATAGGAACAACCCTGTCTATGCAAGGGTGAGAACCTGAGCTGGAACCTGAGCTGGAATTATGGAGTTCACTTAACGCTCACACTGCCATGTGAGCTTGTAATTCTGGTACTCCCCCTGTGAGATAGGAGGCAATGAAAAAGAATATCTGGAAGCTTGTGGTCAAGATAGCCTGATGTATTCTGTTGAGGCAAATGATGACTCAAACAAGACTAGAGAGAAGTTCTAACATCCAAAGTGCCATAAACACTCTGTAGCATTCACATGCCTACACCCACACTCATACATGTATACATGCACATGCATGTATGCATACACATCACACACACATATAAAGTTTAGAATTAGAGTGCAAGACAATGAATTTATACATTTGTTTCCTTAAATAGAGTTAAATTTGTTGCAGAACTCTGGGAGGTCAATTTGAGACAAGCTCAGAGTTTAAATGTCTAATAGTTATACTACTAAGAGTTAATTCATTGATTTTTTTTTTTTTTACTGCTACCAGCCAAGCCAACAAATTGATCCTAATATGGATGAGTAGGGTTCACTATGAAAGGAATGAAAGTCAGTTATCAGCACATACTTGAAAACTTGAAGATTGGAAAGAGCTTTGTATTTCATCTATAACGCGTACAAAGCTCCTTTCATTCTTATTTTTTTATGTAAATAATTTGAAACGATTATTTTCACTTTTATAACTCTCCTCCAGAAGTGGGCTATTGCATTCAATAAAATGGTAATGCACTTTACTCTCTGACCTTTCAGTTACAATGAAGGACAATAATCACTGTAATTATGCTGCTTATATGAACTGTTACAAAATTTGTTCTTTGCCAGCCTGCTGCAAAATACTATATAGTCATGTGCCACTTAGTTACAGAGAAGTGATTTGAGCAAGGTAAGATTAGGCAATTTCATTGTTGGGTAAATACCATGGAGTATACTAATACAATACCGATAGATGGCTGAGATCATGTACTTAAAGTTATCTCCTATTGCAATTAGAACACTTGGGGAATACCAGATGTTAGAAGCTGCTGACAGCATGATGTACAGTTCCACAACAAACTACATTTGATAATCAGTACTTAATGATACTTTAAAACAATAACACAAAGTACAGTAAAATAAACACATAAACCAAAAACATCATCATTTATCATCACCATACATTGTGTATCATACACAATTATTTGTGCTATATCCTTATACAGCTAGCAATGCAATGACGTGATTCACACAAGCATCGCCAAAAATATATTGTCTTGGTTCCTTTTCCTGTTGCTGTGATAAAACACCCTGACAGAAGCAGCTTCAGAGGGGAAGGTTCAGGGTTCACTTTGACTCACAGGTCAAGGACAATCCATTACTGTGTGGAGGTCAAGGCAGCAAGAGGTTCAAGTAGATGATCATGTCACACTGCCAATCAGAAGGTCACAATGAATGTGTGCATGCTTCTCAGTTTCCTTCCTAACTTAAATATCCCAAATCCCTTTGCAGGAGAATTGATACACACACTATTAAATAGGTCCTCCTGTCAATCTCTGTACACGGGATAATTCTCTGCAGTCATGCTTGGAGCTCCACCCCCTAGGCAATTCTAGATCTCATCCTACTGGCAATTAGCATTAACCTTCACACCTGTGAATGGAGCTATACTATGGTGGAGGGCTGGCTCTGATATCAGTGAGACATAGGAACTTCTCCGCTTCATTATATTTTTATGTGACTACTACTATATATGCTAAGAAGACACTTACTAAAACATCTTTAGAAAGTTCAACATTGAACTTCCTTAAGTTGCCTCAGATGTTTTGCTTATGATTTCTCCCATCGATTTGGGGTGCAAAGCATGTGAAAATCTGGTAACTTGGTACTCAGTTTACACTCACAGAAGTCCACACTATTTGATTTGCCTTGAATTATTTTTAAACCATTTTCTGAGGAGCAACTGACTTGTGGTTGACAATCTATGCTCCACCACTAAAGTAAACTATGAAAGCTTAGGAAGCTAAAATTCACCATTCATGGTTCATGTATTCCTTCTAAAGGGCCAACTGAACCAAGTGCTGTAAAGCTATGCTCCCATGCTGTGATGCAGCCTATGAAGTGGGAGTGACCAGATACCAGCTACAGGACTTACCAAGGGGTGCACAGCAGTTTTGTAGTTAGCCTTAAATTACGTTTAGTGGAAATCCATTTGTCTTTATCTTTTTAAGATTAAAAATTATGTGTCTGCTTGTATGTGGGGGTAGGTAGGTACTGGCATGTGAGTGCAGTTACATGAAGGTGCCAGAAGAGAGTGTCAGATGTCCCATCTATATCTACAGATAGTCATAAACCCTTCAAGAGCATGGGTGTTTTTAACAGCTGAGCCATCCCTACAGTCTCTTCTTGTTAGTCTAATACCACCCTCATGGTACTCAGCAATGCTATTACCATACATCAGTGACACTAGCATCTTTGTAACACCCGTGGATGTGAATACTGTCCGCATTGGTTATCAGGGACTGTGTTAGTCTGTGCCACACAACTGTTGCTTCTAATACTTGCACCAATGCCTCAAGACGATGTATTTATTATACTGTTTTTATAAGTGTTTTTGTAAGTGAAGACATGTAGTTGCCCTTGTTTTCTCTTGTTACCATACCATACCAATCACTTTGAGCCAGAAAATTATTAAAAGCATTACCTAAACCTGTAACATAGTTATTAATTATTAATATATGTGGCTGTTATCCTTAACCAAGTCTTATTTTTATCTGCTTTTCATTATAGAAGATACCAAGTTTAATGGACATGGAGAATTGCAATTCTCACCTGCTAGGAATAAAGACTGGTTATTAATTTTTAGGTCTTCATAACCATGAAGTGAGAACTCACCTACCAAGACAAACACAATCTCCTGAAGGAACAAAGTGTCCTTTAATTTAGGTCACATGACCAAGCTTAATTTGACGTATCTAAACATATTAAAACCAACAAAGAAGAAAGTATGGACACTAGTCAATTTTAATTAATATTAAAAATGAAATTAGCCAAATTAAGCTTCTAGAATATTGTTTCCAGAGCCCACTATGTTAAATATCATCTTCAAACTAATGGTAATTCATAGTCTGAAGTTGTGTAGGAAACAAAAACATTAAGCAGAAAGATGTTAAATATGATTTTAGAAGTTGAAGAGCAGTGGTTAAGAATATAGAACACCAATTTGGTTTCCAACAACCATGCCAGGTGGCTTACAACTACCTGTAACTCCAGATCTAAAGAGATCAGATGTCTCTAGACTCCTGTGGCACCAGTACTCATGTACACACACACACACACACACACACACACACACACACACAGAGAGAGAGAGAGAGAGAGAGAGAGAGAGAGAGAGACAGAGAGAGAGACAGAGACAGAAACAGAGACAGAGACAGACAGACAGACAGACACAGACACAGACACAGAGACACAGAGACAGAGAGACAGAGAGGGGCAGAGAGAAACAGAGAGAGACAGAGAGAAAGAGAAATATAGCTAAAATAATACACTGTGTCCTTAAAATTATTCTAAATTACAACCTATTGCTATTTCACTTTTCTGTTAATTCTTCTTCACTTAAGAAAATGAGTTTTCCTGTAGCCAAAGCCTTCCACATGAAAGGGATGAAGGCTGTATCCTCAGAACATTACCAGAAAAGATATTTCTTTTTTCTACTTGTCAAGGGTAGATTACCCATGGGAGTCTCTCTTTCCTCTTTCTTAAGTCAATTACTTAATTTTGCCCTTGTAATTGTTTGTCTTTGTCAATTCACATCAAAACAATATAGCTACAGGGAGTTATCCTTGGCTGTATGGCTTAATTAAGAGTCTATGAGTAAAGAATCCTGTTGACAGGCTTTATCCTCAAGTCCAATTACTGGCAAACAAATGCTTCTGGACTAGATTGTGATTTTTGGTACATTGAATCAATCAAACTTTCCTGGAAACAGGTTAACAGTTTAAGGTGATTCAAAATGACTAAGCCATTATGGCCTTGGAACAGATGCTTTTCCGAGCAAATTCATTTGACTGGAAATTGGTCAAGGTTAATAACTGATATATGGTTAAAGAGCACATATTAATCTAAGCCCCTGTAGGGATAATTTCATATCTTAGTAGTTGAAAGCTTGCATTCAAATAATGTCAGTGTCTCTCCGTGTGTGTGTGTGTGTGTGTGTGTGTGTGTGTGTGTGTGTGTGTATAAAGTAATGTGGGCTTGTTTCCGTTTGAAGAAAGTTGAGTTGGGCTTATAAAGATGTCTTAAGAAAAACTGACTTCCGTACTGAAGACGTTAGAGGAGGAGCTGGTACAGACTGGTATTCCAATACTCTAGCAGAACTTGTTAATCATTGAATGTTTATATTCATGATTAAGAGAAATGTCTGATTTGTCAAAGCTTTGTGTAGTGTTAGAAATATAAAAGCTAGTATAGAGACAAGAAAGAGACAACTAAGTAACAAAAATAATCTTCAAACATAAATTACTAATTTTGATTTGGCTGTAGCAGATTGGGTTTCTGAAGGGCAATCATCTAATCAAAACAGCTGATCAGCTGAATTAAGCACCAGAATAGGTTTAAAAACTTTGGCGAATGACCACAATAGCCAGGACTTGACGATGTCCCCGAGAATAGAGGTGATCATTAGAGTGACCTATCCATGCCATTTTTATACTCAAGATCTTTGACAGTTCAACTATAAAAATGACAGTTTGTCATTTTTACACTCAAAATGAGAGGATGGAAGATCAAGAAAAATCCAGTGCTAAAAGACTACGAAAAATTTCCAAAGCTTTGAAATTGAAAGTGGCAGTTGGGTAGCTTGGTCTATTTGTGGGGCTCCTAGCAGTGGGAGCAGGGCCTGTTCCTAATGCTTGAACTGGCTTTTGGGAACCTATACTGGGCTGACTCACCCAGCCTTAATATAAAGGAAGGAGTTTCGTCCTACCCCAACTTGATGTGCCATGCTTTGTTGACACCCCTGTGAGGTTTGCCCCTCTATGAACAGAAACAGAGGAGGAGTGTGTGAGGGGGTCAGAAGGAAAGTTGGAGGAAGGAACAGGAGGAGAGAAGGGAGGGGAAACTGTGGTTGGGATGTAAAATAAATGAAAAAAAATAATAAAAAAAAAGAAAAACACAGATATTCAGAACTATGGACATGGGAAGTTGGAAGTTGTGATGGTTAGTTTTAACTCTTTACTAAACACAACCTAGAACTCCTTGGGAAGAGAGTTATAATGAGATAGTGTCAAGATCATGTTGGCCAATGGGAATATTTGAATGGGATTATTTGAATTATCTTTATCAATATGGGAACATACAGCCTAAAAGTGGACACCACCAATTCTTACGCTGAACCCTGACCTGTGGAAACTTAAAAATGTCAAGCTAAGCACTAGCAACTAGCGAGCTTTCCTGTATTCATTTTCCTCTTCCCTTGACTGTGGATGATATGACTAGTTGCTTAAATTCCCAGCAGCCTTGACTTTCCTACAATAGTGCACCTTAACCTGGAATTGTGAGCTAAAACAAATCCATTCTCCCCTAGGCTGTTTTTTTTGGGGGGGGGGTTTATTGATATTTTTTATCAAAGCAATGGAAATGACCCTGTGATGTCCAAAAGAGAAAAGCAAAAGGAAAGTGACCACCAGAGTTGAGCCTCATTTCTCCACAGTGCATGTGTGGATTCGTGAGTGAACCTGATAAGAAATGCCATAACTTGGTAAAACACCTGCCGATAGAGGCAGGAACACAATGCAGATGTCCAATATTGAGGTTAAACCAGATTTCAGTGCAGAGAGTCTCTGAACAGCAAGCCAGGTGTTCAATTGCTACTTCTGAAGGACTACATTCCAGAAGTTACAGTAGAGCATAAGTGTATTAAACTTTATTAAGATGAGAACTAACCCTCTGGAACACTAAGAATAACAGTGGGACATCCATAACTCTGCCTAACAGGAGCTAGGAGAATCATTTAAAAACAATGGTGTTACAGAATGCCTCAATTCCTCTCACTTGTATCCAAAAACTAGTGGACTCAAAGGTGACAAAAGAAAAAATAATAAACAGTGAGCATAGAGTCACAGGCTATCTATGTGGCCATTTGGACAACTTTAGAAGTGTAAAACTCAATGAATTTCCCTCATCTGAATTTTTATGTAAATATTTTAAATTTAATGTTAATAAATTAAATTTTGAAAGTTCCAAAAAGGAAAGCATATCACAGTAAAATTAAATCTATTCTAGTGATACAAATTTTGTGGATAACTTAAAAATAAATTTCCCATACAAAAAGTTAAAAGGAAGTGGCCTAGAATTTTCTCATTTGATTTTGTAGAAGTGTTTTACAAATATCAAAACTCATTTACACAGCAGGACATTATTAATAAGGAAGAGCAATCCTTAATCTGGTTGATGTCTGTGGAATGCTTACTACAAACCTACTGTTCAGTGACAATGGATATAAGTTCTTCCCATCTCAGAACATCATAATTTTAACTAAGTTTATCCTCCAAAATTGCCAAGCTGAGTTTTTAATTTCTGTGGAAACTTGAAAGAACAGAAACAAACTAACAGAAAAGGCCAGATCAGTGATTTAAAATATAAAAACATCAACTTTGTATAGATTGAGAGTTACTGAACATCTGGCCCTGGTTCAAGACTACATGTGCTCCATCAATAGAGAAGCAGGGAATCAGATAAGAGACCCAGAATTGTGATGTGGTGATTTGAATATGAATGGCCCTCATAGACTTACCTGTTTGAATAATTGCTCCAGAGGTGAGGGCACTATTAGGAGGTGTGGCCTTGTTAGAGGAACTAGATCATTGTGGAGGCAGACTTTGAGGTCTCATATGCTCAAGATATTACCAGTGTGGGACACAATTGCTTCTGCCGCCTGCAGATCAAGATATAGAGCTTTCAACTTCTTCTCCAGCATAATGGCTGCCTGAATGCCACCACGATGATAATGAACTAAACCTCTGAAATTGTAAGCCAATCCTTTATAAGAGTTGCTATGATCATGGTGTCTCTTCACAGCAAGAGAAACCCTAACTAAGATATATGGACATTAGATTTAAGAAGGATTTCACTGTAGGTAGTAGAGAAAGAACTATTTATTCCTATGTACCATGGTCCAATGTTCAAAGAGAGAAGAAAAGTAGAGTGCATGCTCCTACACAACAAGACACAAAGAAAGCTTACTGTAGAAATTGGGATGCAAAGTATGGATACATTAAATTTACAAAATACAAAATGGACAAACACCTTCCTGACCCTGTAGTTAAGTGGCAATTTCTTAGGTGAATCACAATAAGCATTAATATAAAATACCAAAGCAGAAAAAAAAAGAACTTATTGCAATTAAAAACTCAAAGTGAGCGATTAATGCAAAGCAAACTTCAGAAATAGGGAGAAGATACTTGTAATTTCTCCAAAATTATTGCGATTATCTGTGTGTCAGAGAAAGACACCTGGGAGATGCTCTCGGGAAGCATGGTGAGCTCTGATTTCCGAGACAACACCTGGTTATCCTAGATCATTCACGTTTCGATAATCCACCAATCCATACAATCAAGAACTTCCACTCTGGTCTTTTCTGTAGCACTTGGGTAAAAAATGGATCTAAAAGTTTGTTAAAGTCATAATGTGATGAATACTGCATTCCCCTCTGTGGGGGAAAAAGGTCAATAACACTTTTACAGTGTAAATCCCCACAAAGACAAGGGCATGTGAAGCTAGCTGTGCAGGAAGATGTCTGTGTGAAGCAGAGATAAGGGTTGGGTAGGACTGCAGAGATGACAGACATTTCTTGGATGCACAAAGAGGTTTCTGTAGACTAAAGTGCCAGTGGAGAAAGTTTTCAAGATGGAAACTTCTGGGGTGGTGTTGCCTTCAGCATCTGCTGAATTAATTGCTTAGTGTTTTGCCACCAGAAGCTCTTGCTGCATTTTAGCCATCTATGGGGCAGAAACCAATGAAAGTCGCCTACTCTTCATGGGGCTGATTATTCATCACTGCACGCCCCCCTGCAGCCTACCCAGAAGACATGTGGCTGCTCATTATCACCCAGGGGAAAGAAGGGGGGTGTATCAAATTAGTTAATTAAGCTACCCTGGTCAAAGATTGGACAGTGAGAGGAAGTTGATACTAATGGCTAAAATGAGCCTGTTAGATTTAATGAAACTCTTAGTCTTGGCTTCCCCCTGACTCTGGGAAAAATGAGAATTACACTTTAATTGGCTTTTCAATAGTGTCCCATCTGACCTATGCTCTTATACACTTAATTCAACCATTAAAAGTTTTAATGTATAGAAGATGCTAAGAAAGTTGCACTCATTCAGTCTTTAGAAGTTGGTTTTGCCAAATCATGGCAAAATATGAAAATAAAAACTACTCTAGAAGATGTTTTAGACTCGTTTATAAAGCTACCAAAAAGAGGAAACAAAAAATTGGCACTGAATTCTCACATGTATGCAGCTAATAGGATTAGTTGTTGACCCAAATTTTGTCAATTAAAATTTTAAAATTGCAGTGGAGATAGCAATTTAAAGTTTAATAATTAATAATGTTATGGGCCAGCAAGATGACTCAGCTGGTCAAAGCACTCGCTGCCGAGTGCTGAGTGCTTGATCCATAGAACCCATAGGGTGGCAGGATTGAAGGGACTCATCAGGTGTCCACATGCATGGCATGAAATGTGTGCCCTCCTTACAGATATATAGTTATATGTGCAAATAGTCGTAACTTATTTATTACTTTTGCTGTTTTTTAGAATTCTCCCCTAGACCAGTCACCTTTAAACAGTGCTTTCCGGAATGGAGACTATTTACCCATGTCCACTTATGCTAATGTTTCTATTCACCAACCCAGCAAGAATCATTACATCCTTAGTCTTCCTCCTTGGTATATATATGCCTGCTAGCAAAGCCATACTTCTCAAAGTCATTTTAATACATCACCTTCTGCATCACACTCTTTTAGTTTTCCATCATCTCTCAGATAAAAACTAATTTGTTAACATGAGGGATACACTGGGAATCTCCAGAGAAGCAGAACTTAGAGAATATTGTCATATATAATTTGATGCTAGGTCTGTACCCTGAGAAATGAATGCTAGATAAGTTAATCATTTTATAATACAAAATATACTTACTCGTATATATTGTGTATGTCAATCACTTTATATGATATCTTGATGCAACCAAAAGACTTCATAACCAAAAGATGGATGAGACTGCTTCCAAAACTAAACAGCCTTTTATTCTCCAGTAAATTATTTTCTTATAAGTGCAAGGATATATTCCACAATGGGAGAACACAGTTCAGTAGCGAAAATATCCAAACTCATAACATTATCATCTATTTTCATTATGAGCCATCACAAATTTTGTATGGCTGACTGGATTACACTTTGCTTTTGTTGACAGTAGGGTAGCTTCTTAGTTTGGACAGGTTTTTAGTTTCACCATGGGTGCTGGTTTGGTTTGGTTTGGTTTTTGGTGCTGGGTATTAAACTCTGAGTCTTGTACCACTGAGCTACATTCCAAGTTTGTTGTGCATGTAAAAGTCTTATTAAATAAGAAACAAAGAGCCAAATGCAGAGTTAAAAGCCCAAGAGGTCAGACCAATTGCTAAGACCTAAAAACCCTTTCTTACCCCTCGCTGCCGCTGCCATCATTCCCATCCAAAAGAGAGCTACTTCCTGTGTATCTGTCTTTTTATTGACTTTCTGTTCTGCTTTTTCATTGGTTGTAAACCCAACCACATGACCTCCTCATCACTGCCTGTCTATACAGACCTCCAGGTCTTCTATGGTTGGTATTGAGATTAAAGGCGTGTGTCTCCATGCTGGTGGTGTCCTTGAACACACAGAGACCTGCCTGTCATGTGATTGGGATTAAAGGCATGTGCTACCACTGCCAGACTTCTGCTATGGCTTGCTATTAGCTCTGACCCCCAGGTAACTTTATTTATTAACGTACAAATAAAGTCACATTTCAGCACAAGTAAAATATCACCATAGTTTGTAATTTCATACTTTAAATGTTTTATAATCTAAAAATTAAATAACATATTCATTCGTCTGTTCATTCATTATGTGTGCATTGGGCTTATGCACACCCAGCTCATGTGTGGAGGTCAAAGGACAACTCAAGGAAATTCCCTCTCTTCTTCCAGAGTGGGTCCTGGAGATTGAAATCAAGTCATCAGCTTTATTAGTCAACATCTTTACACACTGGTCCCTAAATGTTTTATAATTTTATGCTAAAGTCAATTCACTGAATTTGTGAAAATTAAATATACCTTTGGATACATGTCATTTAATACTTGCATTAAATCAATATACTCATTTATATTTATATTTTATTGCCTGAAATTTGATTAACAGGTATTGTTTAATTTTTCTGACATGGGTATAAAGCATGTGATCAGAGGCAAATCTAATTTAATTATGTAGGCAATTACATTTTTCTCCAGTTGACCTTTGTGTCCCGAAGCTAAAAAATGCAGTCCTAGATCCTCATATTCTTAGCATTCTCTACTAACTTTGTCTCTAATTCCCAGGAATTTCAGTCTTCAATGCTCTCACCCTCTCTGTAAATCTTCATTCTATCCTTGATCAAACAGAACATTTCTCTGCTCCTCATATCCCAGGTCTGATGCTTGGAACAGAGGTGCATGTCCTGTCTACTTTACATCAACAGGGCCGGCTCATAACTGCCCCCTGCTGGAATATGTGTGCATATTTAGAAAAGCAGAACCTTGCTTCCCTCTGAGGTATTATGCAAAGTATCTTTGTTTCCTTCTCAAAGAGATTGGGACCACAGAAACAATGCATGGCATCATCTTCCAGTAGGCTTTCTTGATACCTGACCTCTGAATTACTTTGTGCAGTGTGCTTGTGTTTCAACTTTAAGTTCTGATTTGGGCATTCTGATAACCTATCCACTCACCAGATCATTGCTACCTTCAGAAAAAGATGTAACATATTACCTCAATCTAGACATGTATAGACTCTGCCATAAACATATCCCATCTGTATTAAACTGTTTCCAGAAAGTCTTGGTTTTTCAAATATCAAATCGTTAGGGGTTTTGCAAAGAAAATTTGGAATGAATTCAAGAGATCCTGTGGTCTACTCCCTGATACTCATTGATGTTTTCAAGATCAGATCTCCTGGATGTTTTGTAAATGGGCAGAGTTCTTATTGCTGGCCCCTTTCCTAGAACTCGGAAGTAAATTAGAGAAATCTTAACTCTTCTGCCACTGATGAAGTCAAGCAGGATCTGTGACCCTTCTTAGACAATGTAACCTAAGCAGACATCACCAGTAAAGTAGGGCAGCCTCTCTTTGATCAAGTGCATGGTTTATAAATGCTGCCTAGCCTTATTTTAATTTGTCAAGTGCAAAGACTAGGATACATGTGAACATAGTAAAGATGATCGAGATGATAAAAATAATAAAAAATTGAACTTTCCTGGCATCGTAGTCCAGTTGGTTTAATCTTGACATTATTCTAGCACTAAGGGTTGGATAGATGGTTCAGAGATTAAGAGTTTGTTCTTACAGAAGACCCGAGTTCAGTTCCCTACATCCACATGATGACTCATAGCTCTTCTGACCTCTGAGGGAACCAGGCACACATATGATACACATACATACATGTAGACAAAACACTCATACATGTAAAATGCAATAAATATATCAAAAAAACAATTAAAAAGGTTTTTTAAAAGCACAGTCTCCAAAACTCAGGCTACTTCACTAGAATTCTGAAAGATTCTTTACTGGAGATACTTAGAGTGAAAGCATAACACTGGTTACTATTATTAAGCAAGGAATGTCTGGTTGGTAAAATGGCTTTACAGGCAATGGCATTTGTCAATAAGCCCAAGTACAAGGCCAAGGGGATTCTCTTGTAAGAAGAGCAAACCAATTCCAGTTAAGTTGTCCTTTGACCTCTATACTTCCTCTCTCTCTGTGTCTCTCTCTTTCAGACTCTCATACACAAAATCAAAATAAATACAATAATAATGTAATAAAATGGGGGAAAGAAAGTATAAAATAAGATGAAATATGCTTGAAAGTTTCAACTTTAAGACTGAATGATTCCTTACAGTTAGTATAGATAAAAACCAAAACTGTGTATTTTTTGTCTCTGACTGCTCTTGGATAGCAAACTGCAGGCCTGGTGGAGTGGTTCACTCATGTAATTCGAACACTTGGAATAATGAAACAGAAGAATTATAGCAAGGCTAGCTAGTTTAAGATTTTAGTAAATTCATAACTGGCCTGAGCTATATAAAAAGACTGTCTCAAATAAATAGAAAGAATAAAACCATGTTTAGAAATCTCACATGCAGGAGTAGACCCTTGATAAGTACACAGAAATGTTGAATAAATCCAACCAAAAGGAACAGCATTCTGTATTAAAACATGAAAGAGACATCAGGCTATATTTTTATAAATAAGATATGTGAGAGATGTTTAGTATTTTTGACTCCTTCACATTACAAAAGTTTGACCTTTCTCTGTATTATATCTATAAAACTAAACCAACATGAAGACTATATTCATGTTTTCTCATTATGCAGTGTGACCAGTTTTATACTGCTAGAGACAAAATAGAAAAAAAATTAGTCAGGCAGTGCCTTTGTCTCCTCTTACGGTCACTTCTCTAATGCGATGCGTGTGTGCAATAAATATTTGTTCACTGAGAAGGGGAATCTGAGAAAACAAAGATCCAGCAAGAAATGAAAGTAAGGCTTTGAATTACCAAGGCAAAGTTGTTGAAAGCAAATATTTTTTCTCAAGTTCCAGATGCAATAAATAATTTCTAAAGCATTGTAGTCCTACAGAGTGAGTCTCCTCACTTCTCTGCCTCTAATGACCACCTGTCTCTCCATCTTGAAACTGCTCCTTTCAGTCATTATGGAATAATCCCAAATAAATTGTATTCATTTAACAGAATTATTTATGTTTAAGATGATTTGTCCTTATTAACTTCCGTATCCTGACATGAAAAATTAGGGATGCCTATCTTGTTTGAAACATATATTCCTTAAAAGGGACAAAGATCACTAGAAAGAGTTTTGGATAATCATTTCCAAAGTTTCTGATCCATAAGTCAACCCACACCTGTGATTTCCTGTAGCTAGAGTTTTGCCTGTATCATTAGGGTCAGATAGCCATATTGGTGGACTAGATCCATAGAATTTTCAGTGTGGTGGAACTTAATTAGTACAATTCATAACACCTCTCAGGCTTTAATAATTTTCCATAATGGTGACCAAATTCCTACTTATAATTTCAAAACCTAACAGAAAAAAAAAAAACAATGAAAGGTCACATCTCGTCCCCCAAGGTCCTGAACACAATGTGACCTATTCTTTTAATCAACTGTGACCAACTTTGACAAGATACTCTCTGGCTGGGATTGACTTTTATGTTCCATTGGTTTCTGTGAAGTCTTCAGGCTAGGGCTGCTGAATCCCCATGTCATAGGACAGGTGATGATCCTTCCAGGACAGTAAGGAACAAGAGTAGTCCAAAAATAAATTAATGTCCCTGACTTTTCTCTTTCTTTTTCTATTTCTGGTACTGAACCTTTCCCCATAACTTATCATTTTCCTACACATAGACAACATCTTCTTATTTTCCAGAGGTATGTCAGAGTTTCTGCCTTTCAATGTCTTCCCTGCACTTCTCATTCTCCAACCACGTTTCTCTGGATAATTTTGAGGGACACAAGGTATACCAGTCTTCTATAGTCTTCCTAGCATACATTCCAGAACTGACACTGACTTAGAAGATTTCTTGTTGTTTGGCTCAATGACAAATTTTTAAGCACGTATTTGATGAATATGTTCACGTGTCCACCTACACTAACAGATGTAGTAATAGTAGTCATAGTAGTTGCTTTATGCATGAGATACTTATCATGTGTCATTTCATTGGCTCATGGAGGCTTTACATGCCCTCAATGGAAGAATATTGATATTCTTTTTTTATAGTTGTTGAGGGCTAGATAGGGCCAAAGACCCTTCATGTTCCTGTGACTGGAACAAAGAACACCGAGCTTCTATTGCTCAAGAAGGACTATGCTTAGTAAGGCCAGCCGTGGACTAATGCCAGGACTCTGAGTGCCCAAGGCTCAGGCCTGGATCTCTACAGTTCCCTTGTAAAGCTGTGGTCAGTGTTCCAGAAACTGAGATGTGAAATGCTTTGCTTACTGGATTACCATGTACCTTGAAAATCAGGAACTATTGCTACTCTCATGATCCTGCAGTCCAATTAGTGCCTTTAGACATTTGTTTTCTGCTTCATCATTTCATGGCTCTCTAAGGAACTCTTAGACTAATAAACTTTCTGGTTTGGGTTATCAGTCCTCTCAGCCCTCCTGACCCTGGCTTTTGACATTTTATATTCTCATCATCTTCCTACTTTGAGTCCTAGACTCATGCTTGTGGGCACACAACTGAAACTCATGTGTTCTAGTCCCAAGGTATTTGCCTTAGCCAAATCTTCTCTACTGAGCCTACTTTGACCTCAAAGATCTATTTTTTTTTTCATTTAAACAATTAAGAACAAATTCTGTAAACTGATGCTGGCCAAACACCAAAAAACAATATTTTCATTATTCCATTTGTATCTATCTGAAAAATAAAACTTAAGGTTGTTTAGATTGTTGTTTTTAATTAATTTGTATGTCTGCTTATAAGTATTCAGCCATAATATACTGAAATCTTAATGCATTAACCTGCATTATTGGATGTTAGAGGCAGAAGAAAACATAGAGATGCACTTTTGTTTCTATTTATAATAGAAAAACTTGGGTAAGGGCTTGTGCAAGAGGGAGAGTGGTAAGGTTTTTGTGGAAATGTACCAGTCATTCTCTCTCTCTCTCTCTCTCTCTCTCTCTCTCTCTCTCCACACACACACACACACACACACAAACACACACTACAACTCCTAATTGACACTGCTTCCTATAACATAAGAACACTCAACTTTTCATAGGATTCCATGCTGAATACAAGATCTCCAGGTCAAGGTCTATCATTCTGTTCCAGTGCTCTATTTATGGTTAAAAATGGTACTAGTCAGGGGCCCCTCAAACAAATCAAGCTATACAACTATCTCACCCATGCAGAGGGCCCAGTCCAGTCCCATGCAGGATCCACAGCTGTCGGTCCCAAGTTCATGGATTCCCACCGGCTTGGTTTGGCTGTATCTGTAACTTTCCCCATAACGTTTTGGAGGAGAGGATGGGGAGGGAGTGAGGAGGGGAGGAAGGCTGCGGGGGGTGGGGGGGCAGGAGGAGAGATGAGTGGGATCTGTGGTTGGTATGTGGAATGAATAAAAAAAATTCTTAATAATAAAAATGGTACTAGAAGGTTGGAGCTAGGCTAAAAATACTGCTTTCTAACCTCTGGTATATCCCTTTTGAAGAACAAAATTCTAAGACAATGGATACAATGAGCAACCCTTGGCATAGACATTGCCCATGTGTTTCCTGCTACCCACTGAATAAAATCATTTTGGTATGGGATATAGCTTAAAGAATCAGTCATGAATCATTCAAAGACTTAATAAGAAGATGAATTGGGCTGAAGGATTAAAAGGAATCTCAAAATTCACTGAAGATTGAGCTTGTGACTCATATGTGGGACTAGTAGTTGAAGTCTAGAGACATAAACCCACATGCCCAAAGTACCATTACAAGGTACTATTAAAGCCAGCTTTGAATTCAAGTCTTCTAATAATAGATTTTCCATAAATTTCAACTAATGTTAAGAAATTATTAATTTATAAACAATGATTTAGACCTAGGCATTGTAGATTTGGTGGGAGGAGAAAGAGCTCACATTGTTTCCCCCCAAGAGACAGAAGTATACCACAATACCCTGTAGCAACTGTGTGTTGGTTGAAGCACCACAGGGATAAGTGTATATTCTGTGCTTACCCATTTGGCTGATAGATGGAGATTTTCTTGTCTGAGAAGAGAGTTTGGCTAAGTACAGGAGTTGACTCATTTGGCATCCATACTCTTCCCTTCTTTTAGCTCTTTTCTGTTCTGCTTCTCTCTTAAAAGTAAGGAGGCCTCCAGTGGGCCAGGCTAGACTATTGCTAGATCGGGTTGTTACTCTACTCATTTGCCATGGCAAAATTGCCAATATTAAATGTGTTGTAAAGAAGACGGGATTATTATCCAGATTTCTGAAGTCCGGGATGTTGAAGACAAGGTGCTGGTAGAATTAGTGTCTGATCTCCATGTCCTGATTGCAAACTTTTGACTTCGAGTGAGGGGCAAAACTGCCTCCTTAATAGTTGTTACTAATCCCATTCAAGACAGCTCCTCTATTGTGACATACATGTCTTCTTAGGCCTCTACCCTTTAATAGCATCATCATGGATATTGGAATTTCACAGTAAATCTGCTTAAACAATTCAGTATGTTTGTTTCTGAAGTTAATGCCAGGAGCAGCTCTTTCTTATAGACAGAAGCTCCTGACTCTAAGAGCAGACACTTTCATAGACTAAGCAATCAGTTTACTTTGCTTACTTCAGTTTATTTTTCAGTCACTTTGAATTTGTTAAGGAAAGAGGATTTTACTTTGGGCCAACATCCAACCCTAACAAATAAATTCAGACCGGTTACTGTAATAACCAATGTTCCGGGCATTGTAGAGAAATACATGGGAAGTTATGATACCCGTGCTGCACTAGATGACTGGTTTTATGTCATACTTCTTTGAGTTGCTGCGTAAATTATCTTTTTGTTTGCTTATTTTTAGTAATGGACTAGTCTTGCCTTTGAAATACGATGCTTTTCATTGAAATGATGCTATCATTCATCAACAAGGGATTATCATAATGAATGTCCTAAAACTCACCCAAGTATTTCTATACAGACATAGTGATGGAGAGGTGACCTACAACATGGGTCTTTGAAGCATTATAATGACAAAGAACTATTTTCTCTCTTAAGAAAAAAATTCTCTCTCTATGTACAATACTATCACATGTGCTTGTGATTTCATAGTTAAAAGTCTAAAATGAATGGTAAGTGTGTAACATACAGTGCCATGGACATGAAGCTATGGTTTCTGAGTTTTAAACCTGTCATTCTGGAATAGGCTTTGGCAAGTTCTGGCTGAGACTCCGAAAGCTGCCATTCTTCTCTGCCAATACCTTCCTGCGAAAGTCTATCGATGGGGGCCTCGAAGGTGCGAGGGGACAAGCCGAGGAGTAGAAGGGGCCAGTTGCTGCTTTGGCTTCTTGTTCCTTTCATATGTAACAAGAGAAGGAAGCAAGAGCGGAAGAGAAAACTATGTCCCCTTACACTGAAAAATCATTCTCCAGAGCTATTTGGCACCTTGAATTTACACAGGCATTTGTGAAACTGAAGAAAAGTCCCCCATGTTGTTTCTTCTTAGTCCATAAAAGACTGCAGTGTTTAAAAACAATCTGCTCCCAAAGTCTTCCGATCATTTCCTATCTGCCCCTTTGATCAGTTGGCATGCTGGTGCCTGGCGACCATAAACTTCCTGTTCACAGTGTGCCTCTAAGAAGGATCTAGCAGTGTGCCTGTGCCTTCTTTGTGTTCTCTTCTTTATTTTATCGCTTTAAAAATAAATAGCCACTATCTCTGGAGCTCCCCCACCCCTTGCCTCGGGAAAGAATATGTAACTTCATAATCTTTCTCAAACACTGTTGAGAATAGTCTGGATCTGAGCACAACCCAAATCTAGTTAGCAAGCTGCTGGTGAAGCAGTGTCAGGCAGTTTTATTTTACTCTTTTAATAGTGTAATAAGTTGCAGAGATTAAATGGTTGTTTTTAGCGAGTACCTTATTATTACCTTATTATGGCATTTAGTGTTTTTGGTTATGAAATCGGATCCCCAGACAGGGCCTTGTGTCTAGGGAAGCACTTTAATGATACGGCCTGGGGGCCTAGGCAGGTTTTTACTACTGTACTTAGGCACTTATACTTTATAAGCGGGTGGAGTCTCTGAGTTGAAATGATTGCAATTTGCAGCTTCTTCAGGAAATTAGCTCCAGGAGGAACTGCAGATAATAGTGTTTCTCATGGCACTTCCTTTATTTGTCTACCCCTGAAACTTAAATATACAGCAGCCCAAGTGCAATGTCTTAAGGAAGTGTGTAAGTTAGGAATGTGGCTTCCATTGCTATTGGCAGTGGAATAATTAAGGTGTAACAGAACTAAATGCGTCACTCACAATTTAACAGTTTATTTGCGAGATGAAATTAGAGTGTGCCTGTATCATTAAAAAACATTGACTGGGCTTGGGTGTATCCTGATAAGCACTTTAGGAAAAGAGGAACACAGAAGGCATAGTTAAACATCATAAATAATTTCAACACACCTTGTGCCAGAATGAGCAAATCCTCATATTGTAGGAGTTTATGTGCTCATTAAGTTCAGCTTCCTTGTTTTAGTGGTAGGGAGCCTAGACTTACAGACAAAAGCTGTCATATTCTTGATCACCCAGCTCTTTAGTGCAGAACCAGAGCTAGAGAATGGTCTCTTCACCCCAAGCTGAGTCACCCTGGTATCAGACGTTGCCTCCTTTGTTTAACTTGGCTCAGTGAGCAGCCGTACCACCTCCATGTCCCACAAATGCATCTGTCTCTCAGGCCACCAGACAGCTGCCCACATAAGTTTTAATCATTAATATGGAAAACGTTCACTTGAATCAGTTTACCAGTTTTGTAGTCTGAACACATCCACGTGAAGGATGTTGCTTTAAATGCTTTTCTGTTCCTTTCCCAGGATGCAGAAGGCATGAGACTGTTGTTGAGATCAGAGTCTCACAGCTTAGTTTGATGGTGACTATTGAAGACCTTCTGCCTTTAGTAGCCCACATTAGAACAGGTTGCCCTGGTATTCCTAAAAGTTCTTACATAGATGTCATTGACACATTTCCATACATAGAGCTATGAAACTTGGAAAACGGGTGTGGATTTCCTGAAGTGTTGCTTGGCAGTCACCAAAAGCAACAGTGCACCCCACTTCAGGATTCATTTGGTTAGCAGGTGAAGCGGACCTATGTTGGAATAGAAAGAATAACATCGAGCCTTAAATTTAGCTTGGAGAAAAAAGATTTGGGCTGCTTTTATACCTGGTGAAGCCTTCATCACACAGACTCATTTCTCTGTGTGCTTCTGGAAAGTGTTCTGCTCCGTGACAGTCAGTGTAACTCACCCTTCCACTGCAAGGCCCGACTGAAGCTTCCTGCACTGGACATCACAGTGAGGTGAGGAAGGGACTCTTTATGTTAACGAGCCCATTCTTCCTTCAGATGAATAGAGATGGTTTCCATGAAATGTATAAAGATTTCTGTCCAACAAAGCTGTCATGTCAGTCACTAGCATGCTTGCGCTTCAGGTCATGTTAATATTTTATAACACTTCTGTATTTTACCCAAAAGCAAGAGGGGATATAGATGTTCTATGCCTCAGGCTAATTGCAGTTATGCTTAAAATCTCTGGTACCTAGGTTTTAAGGGAGACAAACAAGAAAGGGAGAAGGTGTTCTGCTGATTTCTGCTTTTATTTTCAAGAATTTCATCCATAGAGATGTGACATACTTGCGGTTATTCTAACCAAGTGTTAAGCAGACGATTTAAAAATAGATACACATTCCCTCCCAAACAATACAACTAGGCTTTCCAGATACATACATAGGCTTAAGAATCATGACCCAGGATGAAAAGGAAATGCCCCTCCTATATATGTATATGTATATGTGTATATATATATATATATATGTGTGTGTGTGTGTGTGTGTGTGTGTGTGTGTGTATACATATATGTATGTATATACATATGTATAAGTACATGGACACATTCACAATTGTACAAAGTGTTAGCGAACTCTTTAGTTTTATGTGGTAACAAGATAATCTCCACTAGACACACTAATGAGTTTATAGGAGATGGAATTCTGAGTGTTAGATATGGCTCATCACAGCAACAGCAGAGCCCAGAGTAGGAGAGCATCAGTTTATAGTTGATGGCCTTTTTAATTTTATGTTTATTTAATTTAATTTTAGTGTCCAGGCTGTAAGTCTTCAAATCAATGGTTCATGTATAGGGACAAGAAGAGTTTCTGGAAGACAATCTTCATCCCTTACTTTTGTGAGCATCCTCTCCCTGCCTCCCACCCTTTAACCTTGTCATTTCAATTCCATTTGGTCTCACTCCTTAATCTTCAGCCCATTTCCTTCTCCCCCTCCCACCCCTTCTCATTATTTTCCCATGATCCTTCTGGCTGGCAGTAATGATATATGCCCCGTGTTCCAAGGTGGAAATTAAGAGCTCTTTTATTTCAAGCTAAAGTTCTTCCTTTGAGAGCTTGTGTTTGTTTATTTCTGCCGTAGACTGTTGATATCAAGTGTACACAGGATCACATGCTCATTTTCTACATTCTACAGTGCTGCAAAGTTATCTTAAAAACAATTTGACTGTAGTTTGAGTCCACATTTTAAATGTTTTTCATTCTTAAATATTACTCACATTTGACTCCTTCATCCATATGTACCTCATGTCTCTGTGTACTATAGAGTGTAAATTCACATGGCTTGGTACCTTAGGAGAATGCCTTTGCCTGGAAAGAAAGATTGTATGCACCAAACATCTTTTTGCTGTTGTTGTTGTTTTGTTTTGTTTGCCTTTTTCTTCAATTTTCTTATTTTAAGGCATCATCAGAAGAGCAAATGGCACAATCTGATTTTGGAGGAAGTATTGGAAGTATTATTTTGTTTTTACTTACTTCAATACTTGTTTCATCATCTATTTCTTCTTATATCATTAGACTCAAAAAGCATAAGGACATGTTTACATTGTGTGACTATTTTCCAATTTCATGTTCAATTCACTTCGTATGTGTGATAAGCACAGCAGGAAAAAATGTGAGAATAAAGTGTTCTTGTGTGATTTACTATATACAACAAACTCATTTTATGGTGAGCATAGTCTGGTTGTATTTCATAGAACTTATCTGTATGAACTAGATATGTTTGAGTGTTTAAAATCTTTCCTTAAGTGGCGAGCTATTGATCTATACCAATAAACAAGCCACTAGGGTTCTGAAAAACTTTCTTACTGTTTAGATTTACTTTGGAATAGAAAGACATTGAGGGTTTAGAGTACTACTATGGTATTCATTAATGAAAATTTTCATGTTGCAGAAATAGGTTCATCAAAGCAAATGGATTTGAACTATAGAATTCAATAGCTTTGCCCGAGATTTCCAGTGATATGCCAAATGCCAGTACTGAGAATGCCACCTAGGCAATTTAAATATGAGGAATAAAAGGTGCTCAATTATTCGCACATAAAACTTAGATCACTTCTCTGGATCTGGTCTGAATACAGGGTTTCAATAAATCCATCAGTATTTAGGAAAATATATTCTTATGTGTGAAGCATAGCAATAATCCCCCTCCCCCTGCTAAAATAGTAGACTGGAACAAATGGAATAAAAATTGTGATTCTAACTTCCCGACTGAGTAAGTACTGTTCTCATCATACCCTCTTAGAACCAAAGCTGTTGACTTTACTGAGTGTTCTGTCTGTTCACAGTGTTTTATTAGCCACGTGGATGAATTCTTAGGAAGTCTTCTGTCCATAAAGACTACTTACTCTGTAAGAGGGTTAAGTGACAGCTTGACTTGTGTAAGCATAAATGTGCTGATTTAGAATTAATACTCAAGATCAATTATGACCTCCTTGCTCTACAATATGTGAACAAAGAAACGCTTGGCGTTTATCTTTTAGTTGACCAGAAGTGCTTGAAGTTACTCAATATTCATGCTACACTCAATTCTTTTAAAACAGGACAGAGGTCCATTTAGCTACCCAATAAGAAAGAAATTAATTAAAGTAAGGAAGATGTCCACCCTTTAGGAACCAGGGAGCAAAGACATATAGTAATAAGAAAGAACAGACTCTATGTTAGCATGATTTATAATCTCCCATTCTCAGTGGTTACATTCTAGATGAGAAATAATCCACTATCCAAACTTGCACCAGAATTATTCCTTGACAGTAAGAATTCTGTACTTAAAGTATATATTCTTTCCTCAAAGAAAAAATAATAGATTAATGATCTTTATTTCTCAAGTGATGAACATTTAGCATCATTTTATTTTTAGCATCATTTTATTTTTAATCTAATATAGAGTCTCACTATGTAACTAGGTTGCCTTTGTACCCTCATCTCAGCTACCTCTTCCTCCTGAGGGCAGATACAAGGCTCATACCATTATGTTTGTATTTACCATGATAAAAAGGCACAGCACATGATTTTTCAATGTATTCTATGCTTAACTGAAATTCATCATGGCAGATATGAATGAATTCTTGCATTCTGGGACTTCCTAGAAGGCATTGCACTGTAGAAAACAGGGACCTATTTCACTTTGGTATTCAATATTGTAATTAATAGTATGGCATAGAGTGTTGCTGATTACATATTCTCTCCAATCAGAGGGAGGAATCAACTTTATTTCTCAGTACCATTTTCCTTTGTTTTTAAACTTTAATGGCATAAATAAAGAATAACTATGAAGCCTGAAACTTTCTTACTAAATCTTCAACTTTTATTCTTAAAATTCTCCCCAGAGCTGACAAGTCTTTACTTTTGTTTCATGTTAGTAGCTTTAAATTTGTAAATTATATTATATTAATTATATTATATTAATTATATATATATAAAATATATATATATATATAAAATCTTATGAATCTGCAACTCTAAGTCTGAAATTCTCCCAAAGCTACCATATTTCGATATATATATCATAGAGAGAAATGTTTATGGGTGTAAAGTATGCCACAACATGTATTTTATACTTCAATTTTATTTTGAAATATGCCTTTTACCATAATAACTTCTACTGGTGTAGACCACTGCTTTTAATTATAAAATGTTTGTGTAACATGACTAGATTATACTTTAGTTGATAGTCTCTCATAGATAGATTTTTTTATCTTTCTCTTTTTAAATTATTTTTAAGCAGATAGATTAGAGTTTTGTTTTACTGAACAGTATTAAGAGAGCACAGAAAAGAATACAACAGTCCTACTTTAATCCCGGGGTTAAATTCCAAGAATTCCAGGGGTTTCCTGAAACTTCAGGTAACACCAGATACTGTATTTAGTATGTTTTTCCTCATATCTATGTATTAATGCCAAATTTCAATTTATAAATTAGATACATAAATCACTGATAACATTAGTACAGAAGAACTACAACAACGTACACTAACAAAACTCTTACATCACTATTCATGTGTTTCAGGGATGCTTAACTTCTGGAATGCTCTGACAGTCTGACACTCATGGTGGCTTCTGACTAACAAGAAGGTCACTGGACCTCACAGATCTGCCAGACAGCAAGATAACTGACACCCCAAATGGGACAGAGTGGCAGGTATTTCATTACGCATATTGTTGTTCAACACAAATCTTATCAATTGTCTTTTTTTTTCTGGAATTTTCCATATTGTATTCTTGGACTTCAAATGACTGCAGGTAAGTACAACTACAGAAAGCAAAGTGATGGATTTTGGAAACAGCTGTACTGGGAGGACCTAAGTCGAAGCTTTGGGAGAATTTCAGATTTAGAGTTGCAGATTCATAAGTAAAATTTAGACTTAACAATTGAGCTTTGGGCATGTAATTGAACAATCAAAGACAAAAGAAAATAGAACTAAGAAACAAAGGTGATCCTACTTTATGATTGGATAGATTGTGTAATCAACAATGCCATCCATAGTACTACAATAAAGCCTGAATAGCATAGCAAAGTAGATCTAGGTTTGTCCTCTACAATAAACTTTCCCAGGAGACACTTTAAGAAGTGGAATTGCATCAACATTCAGTTAGTACCTTTGAAATCCTAACATCCACCCAGGCTCTGTTGATCTCCACCCCAGCCTGCAGTCTATGAAATGATATTTGTAAATTAACATATTATCTGCTTACATATGTTTGACCAATAGATGCTAACAAGAATATCTTGTGTTCATAATGAAAAAATTACTAATGAAGTCTAACATTCTAAATAGTTTAGAGGCAATTTGTATTTGTATTAGTAATTATCTAATCATATTATTTGCTTGTTTCTCATCAAGATATGTGATTTTTTTACTTAGTAATTATTAAATAGCTAGGGAAGTAAATTTGTGGAGCACATGCACCATGTTCTCCCTTAATTCTGGTTCGGGGATTTGTTTGCATTATTTTTTCAGTTATTTCACTTCATTAATAGAGATTTATTTTGGGTTTAATGTTTACAGAAAACTTAGGTGATAGGCACAAAGTTCTCACATGTCCCATCATCTCCTTTTATTTTTCATTTTAAAATGATATCTTCTATTATTAGGGACTTTTAATTTTATCAAGGTCATATTTATAAATCTTGTATAATTTGCTTGTTTTTATTTAAGAGAACCTTTCTTATCTGTGATCTTTGATCTAATGTCCCATATTTTCTCCCCATTTTCCTCACTGGTGATATATGTTTGCACCCCTCCTCCAGTCAAACTTTGTGCCACTTGGGTTCACATTAATTCGCCTCTTCACCTTCCTTCATCCATCCCTGAGCACTTAGAACCCTGTCACTTAAATATTCCATCATCACTCCAAGGCCAATTCTTCCGGAAAGTGTGCTGTCATTTTTTCTAGTTAAAAGTGATCTCTCCCTACTTTGAAAGTCATCCATTGTTGTTAAATGGTTGAGATAGCATTATGTTTGTTTCCTCTGAACATTTCTTGAAAATAGTCTCCCTAAATCTTCATAACCTCAAAGAATTCTGCTTAATGTCTCAAAGAATAGGTTTACCTTCAGAATTTGCAGAGAAAGAATATGTATTGGTCTAAGCTACTGAACACTCAGCTAGAGCACACAAAACTGTTTAAGTACTTGAACACCTATACTGTTCAAAGGAATGAAGTGGGTTCTATATAGTCAATGCCTGGTTTCTAAGGATAATATATATTTTTGTAACATAATAATAGAATTCTCTGAAAATTGAAGACACTCACATGAATGAACAACATCATCATCCCCAAAAATATTCAAGCAAAATCAAGGCATTAATACACAGAAGCCTTTGCTACACACAGTAGGCATGCACTGTTAAAAATGCTAGCCCTGTGTGTACAGTTTGAATGTTTTCATTTTAGACATTGTGGTAGATTTAATGAAAATGACGCAGTAGGCTCCTAGGGACTGGCACTACTGGGAGATGCGGCCTTGATGGAGTAGGTGTGGCATTGAAGGAAGAAGTGTGTCACTGGGAATGGGCTTTGAGGTCATTGTTACTGCAGCTCCAGATGAAGAATTCTGCCTGCAGATCCAGAGAAAGAACTTGCAGCTACTTCCCAGGCACCATATCTGCCTGGATGCTGTCATGTTTCCAACCTTGATGACAAAGGAATAAGCCTCTGAACTGTAAGCCAACCACAGTGAAATGTTTTCCTTTGTAGAAGCTGCTGTGGTCATGATGTCTCTTCACAGCAATAAAACCCTAACTAAGACAGACATTAACTACTTTTGAAGTACTAAGAAGTAAAATTCAAAGCCTTTCAGGCCAGGCAAACACTCTAACTTAGAGTTTTACCTCCAACGCTAAAACACTGGCTGTCAGTACTGTTGAGCCTTCCAAATATTCCAGTCTCCTGTTGCATTCATCTCCACAAACCATTTCACCTTAAACATGGTTCAATATTTACTTACAGAAATGCTTAGGCTACCTATTATAGCACTTTTACCACCTAAATTGAAGGTTTTATTTTCATTCATATATACTTTTTATTAAATTGATTTATAAACACTATTACCAAATTTCTTTATTTGAAAGTTAATCACAATCATTACAAGATAAATAAGTTGAATATTTAAGAAAGAAAACAAAACTAAAAACAAACTACTTGGATTTCATATTTAACCTTCTTTACAAATTTTAACAGATTATAAGCAAAATTCTAAAAAAGAAGAAGAAAACAACAACAACAACAAAACTAGCACCCAGCAGTGGTATGCATACTGTGTGCTCAATATAGACAAAATATCAGCAAACATACCAGCCACAGTTTCCAGATAGAAAATTGTTTATTTATCAAGAATCAAGGTATCAAGGCATTTTCTAGAATTAGAACAGCACAATTCATCAGAGCAGGATTACAGAAGAATCCAGAATCCAGATGAATTCTAGGAGTCATAGAGAATCTGCAGTAGCATTTTTTTTCTTTGTTTTGTCACATAGTTTCTGTGTTTCAGTTACTTCTGAGGATTTCTTCCAATTGTTGAAGCCAAATCAACCCTGTGCTTTGTATCTTCTTTGAAAGAGTAAATTGCTGAGGTTTTCTCTTATGTAGCTGTGCTTGCTATAATATTTGCTCCTCTTTATAATCAGTCAGGAGGAAAAGAAGAAATAGTTCCATTCAATTAGTTTAAGGTGACTTTATTTCTCCCTTCACTGGCAAGATGCTCATTAGGCAGTTAAAAAAAATATTGGTGAAAAGCAGAACAATTGGGGAAAAAAAACTGTTGAAATTAACCATCAAACCAAGATAGAAGTTCATCACAATGGCAGGCAAGTGACAACCAGAGCAAAAAACGATGTTGATGATGTCCTTCATATGAAATCTCTTCAGTGAATCCATTCTAGTCAGTTTTAGAGCTAACACTACTATCATAGTCAAATTTTTATACAGGGAGTACTAACCAAAGAACAAACTACTGAGTGGTTAATCAGGTCTAGGGTTACACTTCAGCCCAGTACAACAACCTTCTTAAGATGAATACATCAATTTCGCAGAATAATAGAGACCCTAGATGTGAGTAGATTCTGCTCCATCAGCCTACCTGGAGCTCTTATACAAGCTGTAAGTCAATCAGTAGCAATTCAGAGGTCTGATACTGCTGCATAAGTATCTCAGAGGTGGAAACGTGCTGGGTATATAGCTCAAAGATTGAAAATTTCTACATAAGTAGCTCCGTGGTGGGAATCTTGAAGGCCTATAATGTGGATACTGGCAATATCTCATTAGATAACTTTGGTGATGGTAGCCATTATTAATATAACAAGAAGGGGAGAAGCCATTAGTGATGAACCCAAAATTTCCGTAGCTTCTATATCCACTGTTGCCCAGACCACAGTAACCCGGGGTCTGGAGATTTTTAGGGCAAGAATAAAATTGCCCTATGAAGTGGGGACCATTCTGAGGAGTTTGGCAGGCTTTAGATGCAAATCGAGTAGCTGTGGTACAATTGGATACATACCCTTTGGTCCCAGTACAGGGACTGCAGCTGGGTCTGGATCTGATCTTGGTAGTTTCACAGGCACTAACAACTTGGCTTGCAGATGGGGAATTGCAAGGCACACAGGAGTTCTTGGAATCACCAGTTGCAGTGCAAGTCTTGAGCTCATGGCTGGGAGATTCGCAGCAAGGTGCTTCACAGTAGGAGTCTTGGCAATGGTCCAGAAGCCAGAGATTGCCTTGGCAGCTGCTGGGTAAGTAATGTCTGAAAGCAGGGTTTACATCATCTGAGCAGATGGCGATGGAAGGAGCCACAGGGATGTAGCAGTGATTTCTGTGGGAAGTGGCACTGCAGAGTCCAGGATAGCCCAGAAGAGACATGGAGCCTGAGTTCAAGCAAGAGGCAGCTGCGTGGGTATGGCATGCTGCAGCTGGAAGACTCTTTATATCTTCCCCAGTGACTGCAAGGAACATCTCCAGACTCTCTTCCTTCTCTCTGTCTGACACCATAACGCATAACATCTCATTAGTGTATTGTTTAGCTACAGCTGCTGGTGTCTTCAGGCTCATACAAAAATAAGTTTGTTTTGAGTCTTCGAAGGAGCTATAATCACTACTCTGACCATCACCCATTGGTCAACTTCTGTTGAGCATAGCTTAAGTGAACAGTGATTTCAGTGTTAATAGGCAAACTCTCATATGCCAATCAGTGATTAACAAGAGTTCATGTCTCTACAGGATTCTACAGCATGGGTATTAAAAGGTTAACAAGGTTTTAATAAAGCAAGGCCCCATATTTTTCTACTCTTTGACTTTGAAAAATGCTGCAGGATTTGATCACACATTCTTCAAAGGTGTATGGTCTGGCTGTCTCAACACTGTCACTTGAAAAAGAAGAGGTCTATGTATTAATCATTTTTCCCCAAGTATGTTTTATATGTATACCCCTGGATTAGACCGGACCCTGATGACAACTTCTCTGCTGATGTGTTTTGAGAATTCCTTATGTGAGGCTCACAGTAATCCTGGTGGCATTTGGTGACCTATTATTCCAGACTAAAAATGAACTGGTCCCCATGGGTCAGTGGTTGCTAAGCAACTGAAGCTTCCATGAAATCCCCTTCTTAAACAGTTTCTAACTCGTGTACTATCAAAGAAATCCAGTTTGTTAATATTATAGTTTTTTTAATTGACTAAGATTATGCAACATGTGTCCTTTGCCCATGCTCTAAAACCTCTATACTTTCAGATATAGAACATCTTCCAACAAAAGGATTTACTTGTCCTTTACTTGTTTTCATTTGAACATTGCTTTTAGTGGATCCCTGGATTGAAGTTATTTTTGGTATATGGTGACAAAATGTAATGGCCATGTTGAAAGGTTTCATTTGAATATTCTGTGTGGTTGCTACATAATGCTACATGCTAAGTAATGTCTTCCACTCCTTTAAAGTAAAGCTAAAGGAATGTTGAAGATTTTAATTTAAGCTGAAGAATCTTTGCTTTGCATCTAATATACACTTACGGGTGAGTGCATACCATGTTTGTCTTTCTGGGTCTGGGTTACCTCACTCAGGATGATTTTTTCTAGTTTCATCCAATTCCCTACAAGTTTTCTTGATATCATTGTTTTTTACCTCTGCATAATACTCCATTGTGTAAATGTAGCACATTTTCTTTATCCATTCTTCCATTGAAGGGCATCTAGGTTGTTTCCAGGTTCTGGCTATTACAATTAATGCTGCTCTGAGCATAGTTGAGCAAGTGTTTTTGTGGTGTGGTTGAGCAATTTTTGGGTATATGCCAAAGAGTTGTATTGCTGGGTCTTGAGGTAGATTGACTCCCAATTTTCTGAGATACCACCATACTGATTGCCAAAGTGGCTGTATAACTTTTTACTCCCACCAACAGTGGAGGAGTGTTCCCCTTTCTCCTTATCCTCTCCAACATAAGCTGTCATTAGTGTTTTTGATCTTAGCCATTCTGACAGGCATAAGATGGTATTTCAGAGTGGTTTTAATTACATTTCTCTGATTGCTAAGGATGCTGAGCACTTCCTTAAATGTCTTCTGCCATTTGAGATTTTTAGAGCTCATTCCCTATGGTATTCCTTACTGGGCCTTGATGCAAGGGGGAGGGGCTTAGTCCTGCCCCAACTTGGTATGCCAGCCTTTGTTTCCTACCCACAGGAGGCCTTACCTCCTATGAGGAGTGAATGGAGAGGTGGGATGGGGGAAGGTAGGGGGAGAAATGGAAGAAGGGGAGGGAGGAAAGGGGAACAGTGGTTGGTATGTAAAATGAAAAAAATGTAAATTAAAAAAAAAAAATAACTGAAAAACTGACATTTTGTCCCCAAAAATAGAAACTATACTTCAGACTTAAGGACTCTATTACACTAAAAAGAGCAACATGTGTATTAACAATGATACATTCAGTCTGAGAACAATGCTGACTTCAGGAAAGGTAAGCTACAGGGACAGGTGGACAGGTGTTAAAAGACACCATCCTCTCATGCGTCCAGGATGTACTGGTCCCCATTTTATGGCCCTCATCTAGGTTTTTTTTAAATTGCACTTCTATGTAAACCTAGAGACATTCTCTAAACATTTTCATGAGTGTTTATCAATGCTTCTCTCAGTAATTATTAGAGAACACAACAATGAACAACTCTCCATCAATACCTTGTGCTCACTGCTGGAACTTCTTTCAGGTGAGAAGAATCAGATTAGTTGGCTATGGAAAACTCTAGGATATTGTGCAGATAATTTCAGCCCCAGAGTAGGAAATGTAAGATGAATTAGATGTGTAAGACAGCTGATGCTTAATTTCCCACTGCAGAGAGTCCTGGTGTTCTAATGTCCAGATATTGGTGGAGCCTGGTATTATTCTCTTTCTCTATCATCTTTCACTAATTTCATCATTTCACATTATTCTGAAGATTTTATGATCTTTTTTGTTTTTTAAATTACAACTACATCATTTCCCTTTCCATTTCTTCCCTCCAACTCCTCCTACACATTCCTCTTTCTGTTTATCAATTTCATACCCTCTTGTTTTTTAAATTATTTCTGCACACACACACACACACACACACACACACACACACACACACACACACACACGACAGAGGCGGGGTTCAAAGTGGTAACAGAAATGGTTTGGAATGCCTTGGCCCCAAACTAAGCAATGCCAACAACCTTTAGAAGATGGAAAAAGATGGGCAGATCTTCCATTAGATACACTATAGGGAACCAGCACTGCTGACACCTTGATTTTAGGTCAATAAAATGGATTTTAGACTTTTAACCTCCAGGACCTGAAAGGAATAAATTTCTATTATTTTACTCTGCAGAGTGTGTGATAATTTGCTGCAGCCGTCAGAGGAAATGAATACTCTATAAGAAGATATAAAATGTAACCAATAGTCTTTCCAGGTCTGTAGAGTTGGTGCTATGTATTCAGGGCAATGATAAGGTGCAAGGAATAAACTTCCTTAGCCATCAGACAGAAGAAGTATATCATCCAAGAGTCAGAAAAACACTTCCTTTAATGAGCCAGTACAGTCTTTTCAACTCATTAAAAAAGAGTTATGGAACTCTCTCTCATTTTTTCCCAAAGGTTAAAATCCTTTAGGGTAAACACAGAGCAAAGAAAACTAAATTTACACTAAGTACCTTTAAAGGAAAGAATGGCGGATGCTTTCTAGTTTTCAGGTCATGGGAAATTGCACCTTTCCTTTCCTTAACTGTGCTCCGATCCAATTGCTAAGGTGCTGTCAGATAAAAGAGCAATCTTACGATTTCACTAGCAAAAGCACACACAAATCCATGCTTGCACAGAAATTGAACTGTAGGCATTGAGTATAACAATGCTCACATTTAACAGCATTGCCCTGGAATGATGATGCCCTAGTGACTTCACATTGTTGGTTTGACTTATCATTAATGTTTTCAAAAGCTCAAGGGCAGATGAGAAGAACCAAAGTTGAAGGGAAGAAATACAAGTGAATGGAAAGACAAGAATCTGAATTTGACTCATGTTTAACTTTTCAGAGAAACAAAGGAAGTGTAGAACTTAAAGCAGTTTTATTAATAGCTAACCACTGTGGGATGTACAGCCAGAGCTGTGTATTAAGGAGCTGTGAATCTATTATTATGTAGCATTTCTATATTAGTGGTTAACCTTGGACAATTTCTTTCTTAGTACTTCAGTACTTTCTCAAGCAAACCCAAAGTTAATAGTTTGTACTTTGCAGGGATGAGCAGCAGACAGAATAGGTAATGCACATTAGGAAAGTGTATTGTGTATGCTAATTAAACATTTTTTTCTTTCTAATTCTCCATTGTTCTAATTCAGGGAATTCTACTTATTAAATAAACTAATGAAATTATTGTCATTAATTTTCTTTAATATCATATATACAGATATACAATATCTATCCTCTCAGAGTTAAATGGAAAAAAGAACAAAAATGTCCTTAGATAGTGAAGAAAAGGAACTTGCTTGGCATCAGGTCACTACATCACTAATCACATCTGTGCAATCCATAGTCTTCTATATTAGGCATCCTAGAAGCTTTTATATGTAATTGCTTCAAATAAGATTTCAATACTCAGGTTTGCTGGATTACATCTTTGTTGCCCAGATAAGTACCAAATGCTTTGAAACTTAACAGCTATGTATTTAAAATGAAGTTAAGTATAGTACTTTATTTGTGGGTGACTGTGAGAATTAGATGCAATAAAAATGTAATGGATTTGTAGTTTTTATTTGGTGTTAAAGTTGATGATTATTATGGGCCTACAGATTGTGTTAATATCCTTGCTAAATAGTATTATTTTCAATATAAGTGTTGCATTTTCTCTAAACTCAATATATTCTGTAAGAGGATATATGTGTGTACATCTCACACACAGGCACACACAGACACAAACACATGCACGTACACATGTGTGCATGTGTGCGAAAGAGGGAGAGAGAGAGAAAGATGGGGTGTCAGAGAGGAGAAAGATATGAAAGAAAGAGAGAAAATGATGCAATATAGGTTTTACAGTTAGATAACTTGCTATAGACGATGTTGAACCTAGAGAGCCAAGTTTCAGGAATTGAGTATGTTGAAGGCAAGCTCTGTCTCCAAGTGAAGTACAATTTCCAAGGAGTTCATAAGGATACATCTGATTAAAGTTAACCAACCTATAATGAAAGGGCACGTTGACATTCTTCCAGAAAGAAACTTGTTTTATTTGCAGTTTGGATATGGCAGTCGTAGAGTTGATGTTCACATCACAATCATCATGTTATTGGCAACTTCATTGTGGCTCCCAGATGAGTCATCAGTTGAATGAAGGGAACCACAGATAATGTAAATGATAAAGAAAACTTAATGGAATCTTACTTATGTGAGTCTGTGAATAAATTGTTTGCCTATTTGAGTTTTCTTACTAAAAAATAGACTAATGAGAATATGTGTTAGGAAATCATTACTATTGATTGTAGAGCTGTTTGCTTGACATAAATATGGAAATTATAATTACTGTGATATAAGTGGTGGATGAGATGAACAGGTTCCCAGTTGAGCACATGGGAAAACTGAATTAAGTGGTGACTTTCATATACATTTACCTAAAAGAAAAAACAAAGATTTCATGTTATAGTGGCCCACTTTATGCAAGGATCCATGAAGATCAGGAGGGAGGGCATCAGGATTTTAAGAAGAAAATGAATGGGATGTTTTCAACTGTCTAGAACTATAATTCATGCAGTCTTTTGTGGCTTACACTGTTGGTTAGGATAGACATTGTAGCTTTCTCCCATTCCATTCATGATTTCTAGGATGAGAAAAATTTTGAAAGTAGAGTGATGATTGTTTTGTATAAACAATAGACCATATCAAGTAAAAGCATCTAGAACTTTGGAGTGGTTCATTATAGAAATTGTTCATCATTGAGGCATAACATGGTCTATCCTGATTAAAAAACATCCATAATTCTCTTACCAATGGCTAGAAACACATCTATGCTGTTAGGACGCACAGAGAATCCCATATTCAACTAGGTTCTTGAAAGCACATACCTTACCTTCTTTTATAGATACTTGTTTTTCCTTTCCTTATAACTTTAACAGAAGAATAGCATCTCTAGTTCTATGAAGACAATACATGACAGTTTTTTTACACAATTTGTAGCAAGTTTATTTAGAGATCTGTGTAGAAACCTTTATGTCTATGTGAGGACAGATTGATGGCACAGAAATGAAGGAGCCTTAATAGCAAAGACATTCGAGTGAAGGAACCAATAATTACAAAGCAATTAATCGTACTTGGAATTGTATCAAAGGAAACAGCCACTGAAAAAGAAGCACTCTTATTTATCAGTCTGGAAAAAATTCAGCCACCTGAAGATGATGTTGATTTGCCAAGTTACTGGCAAGATCCTGGGATGAGGATTCAATGTGATCTAATAAACTGAGATTAACAAACCCCAAAGGAAAAACAAGCTGGTGGGGAAAGGGTTATGTGTGTGGGAAAGAGACTGAAAACTCTCAGGCACATAGTCCAGGCTTGTGAAACTGTTTAAGAAGCATGACCTAGAGAGGCTAGCAGCCACAGGAAAGATAGCTCAAAGGGAATACTGGACCCAAACTTCAATCAGTGGTTACTCTAGGTGAAGCATGGAAGCTGGAAGCAATGGTAGATGGATTTGGGATAGAAATTCCTTAATGAAGAAGCTCAGCATATGTTAGGCCTTTATGACTGGCAGGGGTTTGAAAGGTAATAGTTGATGAGCAAATTGCATGGTAAAGTCTGGAGACATAGTAAGAACTAGAAGGGAGACAAGAAAATTTGGCCACAGCACACAACTGGATGGTTGACATCTGGAAGGTTTAACACATCAGAGTGGGCAGTTGTCTGTGAGCCGAGCTCAGCACTGACAGGTGAAGTGCAGCATATATCACCACAGTGACAGAGAGGAGTCAAGTGGATGAGGAACATGGCATTACTCCTAAGAAAATGGAGGCTGTAGTTTACAGACTACTGTGGTTGACTTACAAGTGTGATTGTGTTAAATCAGGCTTTCAGGTAAGAGGCAAGGAGCACCTTGCCTAAGTCTATAAGGAACTAGACCATATTTTACTTTTGCCTTGGTGGATCTCTTCCAAAACTTATTTTCCATCCATTTGCATCATAACATCATTAGTTTTTTTGTAGTACTGCCTGTGAAGATGACTTTTTACCCATCAGTAAAGCAAATCTACTTTGTGTCTTTTCTACATCAACAATCTTAATTTTGTTTTTTCTTACCAGGCTTGAGAGGCTATGATGCACAGTTTATCACCTGTCACCTGTGCATCATATTTGCTTTGCTTCTGTTCCCATCTATAATAATGCTTGCCTAAACTAGTCTATTTGATGACTGTTTATCCTATTCATCACCGATAAGAACATCACACTAAACAAGCCATGGTACTTCTCTTTCAAAAGTTCTGACATCGCTGTTCTTGGATGAAGTGTTGACATCCTAAAATGGTGTCCATAGGTCAAAATTTATTGAATTTGTTAGAAATAAAATACCATGCCTTTCTCTTCTTTCCATATCCAGCTAAGAATCTAAGTATGTGATGGTGTTTTCTGCATATTTACCCTGACTACGTAGCATCTTTGAGTACATGTTAAAGAACTCCACATGAATGACAGCATTGTAATACTTAGAAATTGGGTTTGATTTCCAGAGACTTGAGGAAGTGCCAGCATGTATCTAAATATATACATAAACATATAGCATATTTGCTATTACTAGAGAAATGTCATATATTTCTGTAACGTGAATTGCTAAACAGTCTTATTAATAATAATAATAAAAAAAACCAGAGCCAGATATTGAAGTGAAAGCTAAAAGATCAGAGAAACAGAACAAGCCAGCCACATTCTTACCTTTACAAAATCCTCAGCCTCAAGAGGAGAGTTCCTGTTTCCTCACACTTTATATACATTTCTGTGTCCTGCCATATTACTTCCTGGGATTAAAGGTATGTGTCCTTCCTAAGCAAAGATATGAGATCTCAAGTGCTGGGATTAAAGGTATGTGCCACCATGCCTGGCTCTGTTCCCAGTGTGGCCTTGAACTCACAGAGAGCCAAACAAATCTCTGCCTCCTCAGTGATAGGATTAAAAATGTGTGTCACCACTGCCTAACCCCTAGGTCTAATTTAGTGACTGGCTCTGTCCTCTGATCCCCAGATAAGTTTATTAAGGTACACAATATATCACCATACATTCCTACTCAAGGTAGCTAGTTTTAGGAAATAAACATGAAACCAGGTGCCTTCAGCTTATATACTAATATTCCAGAATTAATAGAGGTTCTTACCAAAGAACACTTAATGGGAGGCTTTGGACTTCATGAAGCTAAACTGAACTAGTATCAAGAATAATTTAATACCACATAAAGAAGTATGTCTTTTTGCAACAATTTTTAAAGTTTTGAGATTTTAATATGATTACATTATTTCCTGCTTTACTTTTCTTCCTCCGAATTCTCCCATGCACCATATATACTTACATGCACACACACACACACACACACACACACACACACACACACACACACATACACACAAATATGTAGCAACTATTAAAGAACAAATAAAATCTCTTAATTTGTATTTTTATGAAATCCATACAAAAACTTTCTTTAGTCTCATTTTAGAATCTTCTATATGCACATACAAGTTATTGTTTACATAACTCTCTATTCTGGAAACAGATATGTTCCAGAATCAAAGATACCCTTTTTCAAGCTTATCCCAATGGATCTAAGATACATTTGATGAGGAACAGAATAAATTAAATATTTCAGCCAGGCATTCAGCATCTTCGTACATAATGCAAGAGCAATGTAATGAATGTTTTACTATTGCACAAAAATCCTTTTATTTTTTTCATTTTTCACTGAAGAGTTGGGAAGGCTGGTGCCCCTTCCCTTTCCTTTAGAAAAAAAAACAAAAACTTGTCCATGGAGCTCGTATGCTTTTCTGGAAAGGTGAGATGATCTCACATATCATGGAAGCATGTACAGAAGCAAACAAGGGCACACACTGTAAGGGCACATTTTAATATGTGTTTATATGTTTATTTTTTAATTTAATTAATTTATTTTTTATTTATTTTACATACTGACTATAGTTTCTCCTCCCTTCTCTCCTCTGGCTGCCTCCTTCCTTTCCCCCACTTCCATCTACCCCATTCCCATCCACTCCTCCTCTGTCTCCATTCAGAAAGGGGTAGACCTCCCATAGGCTTGAACAAAGTATGAAGTTGAGGTAGGACCAAGCACCTCTCCCTGCATCAAGGCTGGGCTAGGTAATCCAGCATGGGAAATAGATTCCCAAAAGCCAGGAAGGCCATGCATCCCTCTTTGGGTCCTCTTTGTTATCTAGCCTCTCTGGTACTGTGGATTGTAAATTGGTTATCCTGTACTTTACTTCAAATACCCACTATGAGTGAGTACATCCCATTGTCTGTTTTTCAGGGTTTGAGTTACCTCACTCAGAATGATTTTTTCTAGTTCTGTCCATTTGCCTAACAAATTTCATGAGGTCATTGTTTTTCCAGCTGAGTAATACTCCATTGTGTAAATGCCAGGAGTCTGGAAGAAGCAGAGGAGGAATTGTATGAGCCAGGGAAGGGGTGGGCAGGGTCATGATGGGGGAACTCAGACAGCTGACCTGAGCTCATGGGAGCACATGGACTCTGGACCAACAATTAGGGAGCCTGCACAGGACTGACCTAGGCGCTCTGCATATGTGACAGTTGTGTGGCTTGGTCTGTTTGTAAGGTTCCTAACAGTAATATCAGGACCTGACCTTGATACTTAGCTGTGCTTTTATATGTTTATTTTAAAAAGAACGGTATACTGTATCATTGAGAAGTGAGGGACCACTACCTTGGATTTTAATTCATTTTTGTTTCAAACAATGGAAGAATTGTTTGACATTTCATACTTGAATTTTTGGAGTCAGTATTCTTAAAGAACACATTCCTTTCTGTCTCAGATCACTTCACATCAGTGTGTGGTCTGTTGCTGGTAGAAAATCAAAGAAGAGATCTAAGCCACTGAAGGTTGAGACAAGTTTGCAAAGTCTTTCTGACATTTCTCATATCTGGTAAGAACTTCAAGGACTCTAGATAAAGTAGACTTTTTCAAAATCTTATGTTCTTCCAAAGATTCCTTTTCTCACCTTCATAACTTGTTTCTGAAGAAGGTTATATGTGTGCTTTGCCTGAAGACTTTGTGACAGTTCAAGAGTCTATTCACTTTATTGTTCTTTATGGTCTGAAAACAAGTGACAAACACAGACCTATGCGATCTCTTCCTCTGCATGTAAGTAGGCAAACTGTCAAAATTTTCTTTTTAGATCACAGTAAAAATTTGGTCTCTATACCATGGCTACTGAAATTTACCAGGTAAGATGAACACAATAGGGGCAAGAGTTTCTAAGCTAAGTAGAGTGCCATCATTAATCATCAGTAATTAAGGCATCTATTGGATTTAGCACATATAACTTCAAGAAGATTGATATTATCAGTTAACTTATCACATCTTGATGACAGTCACATGATTGACTCAATATGCCTATCTGACATGTGGCCTAATTTATCACTTTTATTTGCATTTATAATCCCTTTCCATCTCTATAGTGACCAATTGCTTATTTTTATGTACAGATCATCTCTGTGTAGTTGCCTGGTGAGTAGCATGAAGTTAAAATGAATATAAGTTATTAGGTACATTGTTAGAAATGATTGGTGGAGAATGCAATAAAATAACATAAAAAAGTGAAAACTGCAATGGACAGTGAATTTCTTTCATTTTCTCATCAAATTAGCATATTAAAACTTATTTAGCTTGAGGAAGTCTGAACCACCCGTTGTGTTTTGATTAAGTTTCTTCATACAGAAAGTTTCTGTGTCTTCTGCATCATAACCTCACACTCCTATCCAATTTAGTAAGAGCTTCAGGAAAGCTATTTATTATACTTTTTCATATCTTCCAATTTTTCACTTTAATTTAAATGTTTGGAATTTCCTAGGTCTCAACCTTTTCAGTGTCACAGATTTGGCACTAAGTTCTCCCCTTCCGTGTTAACTTTGTATCATTGTAATAAATTCCTTGGATAACCAATTATAAAATAAAAGGTCTATTTTGACTCATGTTTTTGGAGGGTTCTGTCCACAGTAGATTTGCCTCATTACTTTTGATTGTTTGTCAAAGCGGCACTTCCTGTTGAGAAAACAGAATAAGGATATGGAATTCATGACCTGAAATTGAGAGGAAGACCCAAGAGTTGTAGCAACTCCTCAAGTGTATGCTCTGAGCTCCAATATTCATCAATTCCTCATTGAGAGGAAATTCTTACTGTGTTTTATTTTCTCCCATTAGTCCCAACGTATTTATTTGGAATTTCTTTGCTTTTACTGTTTCCTCATACTCTAGGAATGGAACAAACAAGCTCATTCAAAGTTGATAACACTATCCCACATATCCTCATGTTCCAAATGTCTAATAACTTCAATAAGTATAGCAAAGAAAAAAAACCAACTCAGGGCACTGAAGGCTCCCAATTATCCAGTTTTCTTCCCTTCTATGTTTTTTTTAATTCTGTAGTAATTTGTTCACAAATTAATACATTTAGCATATGCTTAAAACCTAGCTGTACAATATTGTTTCATAGAGACAGTAAGCAATGTGTTATTCTTTTTTTTTTAAAGATTTATTTATTTATTATGTATACAGCATGTATGACTTCAGGCCAGAAGAGGGCACCAGATCTCATTATAGATGGTTGTGAGCAACCATGTGGTTGCTGGGAATTGAACTCAGGACCTCTGGAAGAGAAGTCAGTGCTCTTAACCTCTGAGCCATCTCTCCAGCCCGCAATGTGTTATTCTTATCAATATTTCTCATGGTTTGTTCTCTGATCAAGTTAGTCCACCTAAGTAATATTTTGAATATTAGATAAATAAAGTGAACTTTTAAAAACTGATTTTATTTTAAATTCCAACTTTCTACTTGATATTTTCCTGTATTTGTTTGTTTCTTAAATTGTTTCCTTATTTGTTGATAGAAGGGATGGCCTTGAACTTATGTAGTCAACGATAGCCTTGAACTCCTGATTTTCTGACTCTGTATCCCTAATGTTGGGAGTACAGGCATATACCAACACACCCAGCTTGGTTTTTATTACCCTTTTAACTTTTCATCCAAAACATAATTCTTTATTTTACTTATTAGACTTACTAAATTATATTTTCCCTGTATTAATGAGTGGAAATTATTTAGCTAGTTTCTCAAGCTAAAAGTCAATGTCCATATTGATTCTTTCATTTCTCTTTACTGCTCATGAATAATAAACAAATATTAACACTTTTCTGAGCAATGTCTAACATGACTTCTACTTCCCATCAGGCTCATTTGGAATCCACCATATATCTCCAATCTAACAACTACACAGTCTACTTGTAAGATTCCCTGTTCCTTCCATGATGATCAAGTTCTTTCTTTTACGCTTTTCTTTGTTTACATTGATCTTTGGTGTTTGATGCCTAATCTATGTCTACAACCTCTTCTCAGTTTAAACTATCCTTGACTCTCAACACTCTGGCCAGCTAGTCATCTTCCCAGTCTTTCAAATTTATCAAGATTTTTTCTAGTCAGTGATCTAAATACCTGCAGTTTCCTCCCTTTCCAAGCATCCCCTCATTCATTTCCCTAGTTGATATTTCCATTCTTCAGTTTGCAGGAAGACACCTCAGATATGATGTCATGATATATTCCAGCTCATTTGTAGTCCCTCTGCCTAACTTTTATATTCTCTATAAAGGAACTCCAATTTCCCTCTCATAATGCCTAACAACTATGTTATTTAGTGAACATTGTTTACACATGGTACTGATATTGAACACCTTATTTTCCATCTCTTCTTCCTTCCTCAATGGGACCCCACTATATATCACAGGCTAGCCTCAGCCTATGACCTCCCAAGCTCATCATCACAAATTCTGGGATTATAGGCATGTGTCAACTTATCAGTTAGGAAATATTTTATTAAGCATCTCTTCAACCTTTTATACATGTATGAAACTTAAAACTAAACTAGTTGACATAAGTGATTGCTTTCAGATAACTAGAATGTAGAGAGCTGGACTGTCTAATATACACAATGACTACAGCTTTCTGAGACAGTTGTTTCCAAATCAAGTCATTTCACAGTGAAAATACCCACATTGTTTGCTTGGTAAGCAGTGGTGTTTCCCTATATAGGCTGGTAGTCTGTAGTTGTAAATGAAGAGTGTATCAGATGAGTGTATTATAAAACTTGTGACGCATTTTTTCGAGTGACAAATGTTTTCTGTTCATGCAGATTCACCCATTTGTGTTGTTTCAATTCTCATTCTTGCTACTATTTAATATTTACTCCTTTAAAACATCTCTTGGAAGAATAATCAAATTTCATTGGTATATCTACTTCTGTTAATATAAAGATGTTATAAATCAGCTACATATTATATCAATAAATTGTTTGGAATTGAAAATGAGATTCTTTTGTGAACCAGAAATGATCGTATAACAGGATTCATTTTATTAAACCTATTTCGTCATCAGGAATATAGAAGTAGCCACTTCTCAATTCATACTAAAGATTAAGGTTAATGTCAGTTAAGTGTTATACACCAGAAACATGGGGATCTGGACAGCTGGTTCAGTAATCAAGAGTTCAGTTCCCAGCACCCGTGACAGGCAACTTACAACCTCCTGTAACTCCACACACAGACACATATATAAACACACAACTAAAAACAAAATTAAAAATCTAAAGGTTATGCACCAGAAATGTGTAATTAGAAATTTTAATGTCACATTATTTTTCTATCACTTTTCCTACAATCTATTATAAAGCTCAACTTAAGTATTTGAAATTTAAATAATTAAAACAACATAGGCATGACAATGATTTTCAAATACGTCCTGAAATGACCTATCTGTCTGTCTGTCTATCTATCTATATTTAATCTATTTATAAATATTCTAGGTGTAAAGATAGGTAGATGAATAGATAAATAGCATAGAAAGCTGTATCAGACAATTTGCTTGAAATTTCCAAATGCAAGTCTTCTTGCTTGTAAAATAATGATGACTTTCTTTTAAGAAAACAATGTTACGGAGAACTGTCAGTGTGGAAATGTATAAGAAGACCCCACCTTGTTCTCTGTGAACCTGATTAAAAAAAAAAGTGAATGGATCAATCCCGGTGAAGATTAAAAAAAAAAAAAAAAAAAAAAAAAACAAGTCATTATCCCTAGTTGTATATATTACCTTAATTTGACAAGTAGTCACTTCAGAAAAATATAGAAGTTCCAATTTTAAAGGAACAACTGATAAGTTAGCATTTGAAAAATTGTTGTTTTAGGCAAAAGAACTACATTCCACCATTATTTTACTCCTTGAAAATGAAACTGAATGTATATGGGATTTGTTAAACCAAAGCAGGAACATTAATCAGAACTCAGATATAATTAATGTATTAGTGAGGGAGCATTTTCTGTTTTCCTTCTTTTCATTTATCCCCTTAATTCAGTCTTAGGTTGGTCCCTATGCCGGATTTTCGTATGCTCTACAATTCTATATTCCTACTTTTCTGGACTTAGAGAATTGCATCAGCTGTAATAGTCTCTCTTACAGGCAGATAAAGCTACAGAGATGATTCCATGCTGACTAAGCTGCAGGGAGTGCTCCCAGTAGGTCCCTCTTGGTAGCCACATCATAGTGACATTTCTGCCAATTACTCTTTAAATAACTGCATGAGGATCCTAATGGGCTCTTCCAGTGAGTGATATCAAAAGATGAACCTGGCAAAAATCTAAAGTAATGTATTTTTGTGGGCTTGAGGCAGCACAAATCTGTGGGTTTATATCTTATAACACTGCTATTAATATCATCCTATGAAAAATGAAACTCCCTGATTCCTGAAGGACATTTTTGTTTTGTTTTGTTTTGTTTTGTTTTGTTTTGTTTTGTTTTTGTTGTTGTTATTGTTGTTGTGAGATGAGGTTTCTCTGTATAACAGCTCTGGCTGACCTGAAACTCACTCTACAGACCAGGTTGACCTCAGACTCACAGAGATCTACCTGCCTCTGCCTCCCAAGTGCTGGGATTAAAGGTGTGTGCACCACATCCAGACTCCTGAAGGATCTTAACATCATATTCCAAATGCAGCCATATGGCACATGGACATGTTGATAGTCACTACCTTACAATGATACATTTAATTGCTTCCTTTTAATAAAAACTTCTCTCTCCCCCTCCCCCCGTGTGTATATGTGTATGTGTCAGTGTATGTATCTGCATCTGTGTATGTGTGTAATGTGAGTGTCTGTTGATGCGTAGCACATGTGTGAAGGTCAGGGGACAACTTCCTGAAGTTGACTTTTTCCTTCTTTTTCTGTTATATGTCCCAGGGCTAGAACTCAGGTTACCAGCCTTACACAGCAAATGCCTTTACACAGTGAGCCAGTTTGCTGACTCTTACATTCATAGTTTTAATAGATCTTTAAAAAAAAATCTTTAAAAAATATTTCTCTTACATAAGTCATTAAAAACTTCTGGAAATATTTAATATTCTCCATAGTTAGTCCCAAATAATTGTCATTTTCACCTAAAGTAGCTTATGTCCATAGTTTCTAAGGAGAAAGCCAGGGGCAAATTAAAACCATGTAAATGATGACACACGATAAGCATGATCTTTATGCGAAGCCATGATTTAATTAGAATGAACACAGAAGAAAAACTTTTTCCCAAAATAGAACAATATCAAGCTTTGCAAAAATACTAAAGTAAGTAATATACATCTCTAAAGCACCAAGAAGTTCAGTGGAAGAAAATTACTATAGAATGGGCATGCATTATAGCCCCATGAAACAAGAGCCCTCCCTGTGATGCTGGCTGATCTCTCTCGAAGTTAGAAGCATGAGGTTGTTTCAGCTACTCATGAATTTCTTCAGTAAGGACAATGCCAACCACCCAAGGAAGAGGAGTATCGTTGGAACCTGCCATATGTACAGCTTGTGGGCTTGTAGTAGTCAGACTTGCCGCTAAAAGGCTGGCATCCATAGGTCAGGTTTCTCAGTGTTGGACAACCATAGGGAAGATAGCTCAGTGGTTGACGACCATAGGTCAGGTAGCCTAAGGGTTGATAGCCATAAGACTGGTAACTTGGATGGAAGCAGCTCAAAGGTCGTCTACAGGATGTTGGACGGCCAACGCTGGAATTGCAGGATGTGACAGGAAGGCAGCTGTTTCCTTCCTGGGATCCAGATATCCCTGAAGTAACTGGAGATCCGACTGAAGGGCTGCCAGTGTTCCTGATGCAGCTGGTTGATTGTCCACTCCCATGTTCACCGCAGGGCTCGTGGCAGTTGTCACATGATGTATTGCTGCCCAGGCTGCTAGTAGGAGAGCAAGGGGAATTTCTACAGCTCATCTCAGTGGAGCAAAGACCAACGGGTGAGGTGGCAGGAACGTGACTAGAGTTCCTAGGAGAAGAAGAGCTGCAGACTTCTGAGCGGCAGTTATTAGACATGATAGCAATAGAACGATCGACAACCAGGCCTTGATTCAACTGCAGAGAACAAGTTGCTGAAGTGCGCTTGTTACCTGCTAGACTTCTTTATATACCCTGGGTGCTGGGTGTTGGTTCTTTCTATAGTCCATCTTCATGGCATCTCATTAGAATATTATTTAGTTGCCTTCTAAGCAATCCTCCCACTAACTCATAAAAGATACATCATCAGTGTCACATCTTTCAAATGACTGTCATTTCAAAGTCAATTTAGTCCTCCTCAACTAATTTCTAACTAGAAGCAATTTTCCTTTAACAGTCTTAACAGCTTTTTAAAGTTACTGTTAAAAAACCACCAGTGCCTCTATATAATTGGTGATAATTTACTTAAAGTCACTTACTAATAAAATGAAAAAGAATATGTCTTAATGTTTAAAGTATTAATAAAGTATTGGAGAAGTGATAAATAAAATTGAGAAAATTGATCTCAGACACATAATACTTCTTTGGAGAGTTAACCTGAATTTAAAACCCACATGGCCACTGGGAAGCCTGATGATACTGTTTTCCAGTGTATCTTTCCCAGTAAGGAATGGTGACCTGAAAATCCTAGGTAATTTTTATGAAGATCCACACCCAAAGAGTATGTGTCACTGTTCTGTCTTTTATTAGAATGAAACTGGAGGTGTTAGCACACATATTTGACAGATGCTGTGTACCAAGAAAGCCACATTTCCTTAGAGGCATGCCTATGTGAGTTTACAGAATGATACTGTAAATAAAAAGTGTGCCTTATTTCTAGCCAGTTTCCAACGAGTGTCTTCTTATACACTAAGTATTTTTAAATAGCTCATGTTTTCCATATTGTTTATCAGAGAAAGACAATTTAGTTTCTTTTTCCTGATGAACATCTAGAGTCACAATGTATGGTTGGAAAGGAAGTGAAAATTCCCGGTCTAGTCTGCCAATCAAAATCATGTTTGTAGCTTAGTTACATTACTGTACCCTACCACTCAATCTAGGCCACACCATTTAGATAAATGGCCTCTCTTAGTGTTCCTTGAAGAGCTTAAATTCAGGAGAGTGCTTGCTTACATCATATGCCTCTAGAAACATGTTCTTATTGGTACCTGTTGGGGTGGGAAAATAATAGACCTTAGCTAGTTTTCTTAGTCCCTAGATTTCAGTTTTACCTTCCTGAAGCAACAACAGCCAACATTTTTGGCCAGAGAAAATATAACCAGAACTAGTACATTATTCAATTATTATATTCTGAGGTGCAACATTTTTAAGTTTTAATTCTTTCATAAAAAAGCATGATCACATTTCAAACAAGCTCACCAGTACTTTAGGATTTAATGAAAAAAACCTGGGTGGAAAGTTTGGACCATTATCTACCCAGGAAGTCCTCATCAGAGTTGGCTACAAGCTTGACCTGAAGCATAGCAATTCAATGTAGTCAGCACTGAGCCTTGTTTCAGATATTTTCATAGATGGCTATGGTAAGCATCACTATGAGGGCAAAAACTGTCCTCTTTTACTGAGGAAGAACATTCTTTTGCCATGAGAACACTCATAGCTAAACTTTTCTTGTTAGAAATTCTGAAAGTCTCTCAGGGCTTACTCATTGGAATTTAGTCATTCTAAAGGCATCTTTTCTATTGGCAACACCAGGAAGCATCCACACTGGCGTTGTGTTTACATCTGTTCTGGGTGTGTATTTCAACAGTCCCATTTATTTAAATCCTTTTAATACTGGGAAGACTATAAACACACATTTTATATTCTTTAATAAACCAAAAATGGATTGAGTCAGGTTATAATTCTGTTTATTGAATAAGGAGACGGCTAACTAACAACATACCTTCCCTTCCCTGCATTGGATCTTGGAGATTTTTTAAAATCATGTTTATTGTTTGAGAATTTCATACATGCATATCACGTATTTTAATTAAGTCCAGTCCACAACCTCCCCTCCAATATGTACTCGAGTCTCCCCAGCTCCTTTATTGTCCCAACTCCAGGTGCTTTGTTTTGAAACCTACTGATTCCATTCAGTGCTGCCTATGTACTCATGGATATAGGACCATCTATTGGATTATGTGTAGACGCCCCCGCCCCAACCGAACTCTTATTCTAACAGTAGCCATCGGTTTTCAACAGCTCCTCAACTAGAAGTGAGACATATTTTCTTTTTTTTCCTCCCAATGGTCAACTGACTATTTTATCTAGAAAACAGCTACCGCAAGCCGTACATTATTTCCCAGTTCCATAAAGCTGTCTGATACATAAGCCACATATCAGCTAAATCCTCAGATGTGGGTTTCTCCACATGAGATGTGGTTTTGCTTGCTCAATTTATCAGTAATTAATTAAACACGGAGTTATGCTTAAACATGTCATATTGGATAGAGGATATTCTGGATTACCATACCCCGTAGCTACATCCGCCATTGGAGACCCATGGCATAATTAGCTGGACATTACTGTTAATAAGATAAATTAGTCCCTTCTGTCATTCACTGAGTACACAAGTGTATGCTTGATGGGGTAAATAATGGGAATTTATCTATGAGGTACTGTATTTTTAAATACTTTTATAGAAAAACTGTGTCCTGAATATCAAAGTAGGAGAAATGTTACCACCTCTGCCCCCTGAACCCAGCATAAGTGAAAACAGGAAACAAACAAACACAAACTCCTCACAGTTCTCATGGCCTTCTAAAGATCAGTCCACTTACACGGTGATTAATTTGCTTTGTGTGCATCAATCGGGACAGATGTTGAAGTTTATGTAGAAGATTTGGGGGGGGGGCTAGATTTACTTTTCTTTAGAATGAGAATTTTCAAGCTCTTAGAACCAAATTAAATAAAAGAAGACTAGTGAAGAAGAAACACAGAGGCTGGTAAGAGAAAGGCACATGGTTTGTATATTTGACCCTCCAGCTTTAACAACCTTGACAGTCAAGTAACATTAACTCTTTTAGGGGGAGGGCAATGGCATGCTACATATAGCCTCTGGGTAGGTGTTAGTGAGCAAGTCACAGCAGGAATAGCAGGCACATAGGGTCAAAATTCCCAGAGGATCAGAAGAAACAAGATGGCATAGTTTTCACAGGCTGTGGGGGTGGCAGGGATCACAGTCAGTGATAGCCAACAGTAAGAGGAACTTACAGTTCTACCTCCAACAGCAGCCCTATTGGGATTTTTACACCATGCATTTGGAAAGCTAGTAGGTACTCCTATGAATGAATATATTGTTTCCCTTTATTTTTCTATCTGAATGTAGTTTTTCTGTCTTTATTAGTCTTTCCCTCCACTGTATGTTCTAGTGATGAGATTGACTGAGTTTCCCACCTCAATCATTGTAGTTTTATTTATGTAAGTTTGATCTGGGCCTCTCTTTTTAATCTTTCATAACTCTATTTACCATGAATATGCTGACTCTGTGAGCATATAAGCATGGTTAAACTTACTGTTATAATGTTTTTCCTAGCTAGCTTTAGCATTGGAATAATTTGTCCTCTGGTTTTGATCAACTTGTGTTTCTGTACAGTATGAGTCTTATTTCAGTGTTTCTTTCCATGCTTTGGAAACATCAGTTGGATGCCAGATGCTGTTAGTTAACATTTTGTCTGGGGCATATTTTTTGTGTTCCTATAAACATTCCCCAGCTTTGTTCTGGGGTAAAGGTGATTTACATGGAAACAGTTTGATCCTTTGGAGTGTTGCTTGAATGGAACATTAAGTGAAATTCAAGCAGTACTTAATCTCTGATTATTTTTGCCTAAGCAAAACATCCCTTTGATTCCTCTGCCAATTTTCTGCTCTATCTGGAGGGAAACTACGTGATGCCCAGACACTGAGCTATGAGTTTCTTTGATAACTGTATCAGGCAGCTCTTCTCCAACTTCATGAGTTTCCTTCACCTGCATGGATTGATCATTAAGCTGTAGAGAAGGCTTTCGTGAGCGTTGCAGATCCTTGCAACTCTCCCCACATCCATCTGCAACTCTCCAGGCTGTGACCCTTCACCTCCCCTTTGCTGGAGAGCTTGAAAAGATCCATGCTTCCTGTACTTTGCTCAGTTTTATGATTATTTCAACACTCAAATTCACTTACTATTCCATTTTGTGTAGAAGAAATCCAGATCAATTAATTTGAATCTCTACTTTCATATGGGCAAATATCTCTATGAGAAAGAAAACCAATTCATCCTATTATTGGAGATAATTGAATATAAGTCCAATACTTATACCAACATTTCTTTTTAATACAAAGACATACTTTGTGCCCAATAATTACTATTTGCATTTTAAGTCTCTTTTCCCAGTTATATTTGTGTAGAGAACAGTTTATAAGGATACTTTTAATGGACGGTAAACCACTTTAAAGCCAATAAACTCATTATTTTAACTTTTCTCATATAAATATATGCATATATATTTATTTATTTATAAATTATTATTTTTTTCTGTGGACTCTGAGAAAGACCTCACCTAAAACCTTATGAAGTCAGCATAGTATATAAAGACTAACTCATAAGAAATCTACATTGGTTCACTAATTATGACCAGTATCAATACCAATATAAGCTACTACTAATAGAGGCAAATTAAATAAAAATCTATATTACTTTCATGAGCTTCCTATAAATCTGAAACAATTGTAAAAAAAAATTTAAATGTGGACAATGGACTAACATTTTGCTATTAGCAAATAAAAAAAGATTTGTTTATTTAGCATCTTTATAGTTTCTCCAACTATGACTTAATAGGTTACAGTTTTCTACACTTTTGTGTTTTGTTTTTGTTTTGTTTTGATATAGCCTAGGATGGGCTGAAATTCGCTGTTTACCCAAGGTTGACCTTGAACTTCTGATCTTTCAGCTTCCAGTTTCCAGGTACTGGGATTACTGGTGTTGCAGCACCATGCCCAGTTTACAAATGTACTAGGAAAGTACACTAACAACTAACCTGTATCCCCATCTGCTAAGCTACAATTCAATAATAATATGTTTCAACACCATCAAGCACTTTTCCATATTTAACCTTATCTTATAATTTAAGGAAAGTTTTTGAGACAGGAATCCAAGTTTATGATGATATTTTATTTGTACTGAAATGTAATTTTATTTGTATGTTAATAAATAAAGTTACCTGGGGGACGGAGCTTATAGCAAGCCATAGCAGAAGCCAGGCGGTTGTGGGGCACACCTTTAATCCTGATCACATGACAGGCAGATCTCTGTGTGTTCAAGGATACAGCCAGCATGGAGACACATGCCTTTAATCTCAATACCAACCATAGAGACCTAGAGGTCTGTATAGACAGACAGTGATGAGGAGGTCATGTGGTTGGGTTTACAACCAATAAGAAGGCAGAATAGAAAGTCAATAAAAAGACAGACACACAGGAAGTAGGCCTCTTTTGGAGGGGAAGGACGGCAGCAGCAGGAAGGATAAGAAGGCGGTTTTAAGTCTCAGCTCTTAGCTACTGCTCTGGCCTCTTGGGCTTTTAACTCTGCATTTGGCTCTGTGTTTCTTATTTAATAAGACTGTTACATCTACACAGGTTTGTTTTGTTTCTATTTTATTTTTGTCACTGCTTTTATCTATTTTCTCCAAAGTAAAGATTCCTTTTAAACTCTGCTCTTTCAAGTCACAGAGTCTGTAAGAAGTGGAGCTGAGTCCATTACCCAGCTATTTGACATCTTATCTTGTATTTCTTGGTGTCTCCCTTAAGGAAAACCATGTCAGGGCTGAAGATGACTCCGTTGTTAGGTTTCCTGAGGCCAAGCTGCCATTTCTATCCTCAGGGCCACAGGGTGGAAGGAGGGGACAGAAACCCGCACTGTCCTCTGCCTTCCATTTATACATCCTGACAAAAGCACTTACACACACACACACACACACACACACACACATGTAAAACAATGCAGAGAATAAAAGAGCACATACTTTTAAAAATTAAAATATCTTTATCATGCTGGAGAGTAAAATGCACAACACTGTTTCTTGATAAAAACAGCATCCTTGTAGTTTATGAAAAATGATGATAATATACCTTCCTAGGTGATCCCCCATCCTTCACCCAACTCCATTCTCCCAATTGGTTGTAGCCACTTGTACATTTTACTTCTTAGGAGTTGAAGTGAATTCAATATATTTCATGGTGAGAAGCGTTGTTACCACTTCCCTGCATATCATCAGGCAGTATCCAGGTGAAGAATAGAAAATATGTGACAGTTCTGCCAATGTATTTGCAAGGCATTAATGAAAGCTATGCACAGTATTTGTGGCTGTTTTTCAATGTCTTCATGAGTTTTGTCATCTATTCCTTAACAAAAAATAGTAATTCTTGATCTTAACAAGTTACAGAATACAAATTCATAATCACAGCCTGTCAATGGGATTGTAGCATTACTCTGAGTCTACTCACTGGACTCATTTTTCAGTAATAGTTAATAAAATATTGTTAATACATGAACATCAGATTATATTTACATCCAGAATTTAGACATTTTTATAACTGGTGCAATTAATTAACTCTTTAGCATACTTGGATTCTCAACAGCAGGGTTGGGGGTTATGATCAGTGGCCATCTTTAGGAATGGTGAAAGGGTGGGGATAGCGTCACAGACAATTCTCTTCACTGACACTCAACTAAGAGACTGAGCTCAAGGCACATTTAGTTCTGCCCACCATGGTGTCAGAAAAGGTTTGGAGACAGGTTCTCATGAGAATATTTTATTAAAAGCAAAATAGTGAAGACTAACATCTACAAGAAACCAAACAGAAAAATACAGCAACATGCATGATTTTAAAAATTAATGTTAATTAGGCTAGAGAGAGATGGCTAACTGGTTAAGAACACTTGCCTGTTCATGCAGAGGACTCAGGTTTAGCTCCCAGCACCCATGTAGGGGTTCTCAACCATGAAGCTCCAGTTCCAAGGGAGCTGATGCCCTCTTCTGACTTCCTCAGGCACTGCATACACATGATGCATAGGCATACATATATGCAGAACATTCACATACATAAAAATAAAGAACTAAAGAGAAGAAAAATCATGTTAATATAAATTGAATAAACAAAACAATAAAGAAGTTCTATCTGCCATCCTTTATCTAATGTGACAGTGTCTTTGAATTGTCAGCTTGATACAACTTAGAACCACCTGGGAAGGCTGTTTTAGTGAGAAATTGTGCGTATTGGGTTGGCTAGTGGGAATGATTCTGAGAGATTTTCTTGGGTTAACTGGGATTGGAAAAAAACAACCTGAATATGGGCAACATCATTTCATGGTCTGGATCCTACGTTGAATGTAAAGGAGAGTGAGCTATGTACTAGCACACCTGTGTTAATTTTTTACTCTCAGTCTTTTTAAGAAAGTTTTTAGACTTGTTTCCTTTTGTTTAATGTGTATAGGTGTTTTACCTACTTGGATATCTGTGCCTAATATCTTTGGTGCTAGAAAGGGGGTTAGATGCCCTCAAACTGGAGTTGCAGGTGGTTATGAGCCATGATATGGTTGCTGAGGATTGAACCTGGGTCCTCTGAATGAGCAGCAACAAGTTCACTTAACCACTGAACTGTCTCTCCAGCCCACACTTTGTCTTTACTATGGATGCACATGACTAGCTACTTCAAGTTTCTGCTGTCTTGACCTCTCCACTATGACAGACCTTGCCCTGGAACTGTGAGTCAAATGAATCCTTTATCCCTTGAGTTACTTCTGCCCTGGTATTTTAACACGGCAATGGAAAATTAAACTGAGACATTGAGTGAGCACAGTTCCCTTCATGGGGAAAGCACCACAAATTTACCAGAATTATCCAACAAAAACCATCAAAAGACATACATGTAGACCTTGAGAATGCATACTTACTAGGAGTAGAGAAAAAAAAAATCTGTTCTTCATATGCTGGAAGCCATGCGAACAAAACTTAAGGTAGACACTAGGCTGTCCTGCAAAAAATTTTTAACTACTGGTACACAAGGGAAATATTTCCATAAGGAAGATTTAAATTTGTTGTATTATACTAGATTGATTAAGGCCATTTTAATACAAGTATAAATTGTGCTAGGAGTGTCTTCCTCCCGCACACATCACTACCCTCCCAATGGGGGTCCTTCCCTGCTGCCATGTATCTCCTTAGCTCTTGAGAGATTATAATGTGATACATAGCAAGCCATTCTAGTATTAAACCCAAATTCTATATTGATTCTGCTTAACTAAGGAATTATTAGAACATAAATTTTATGTACTCCAAAGAGAATGCAAGCTTTAGGACACCGCCCCCCCCCCCCCGCCCCCGTGTGTAACCCAGAGCTTTAAAGGTGCAGGGCAATCAGGTCAGTGGTTGGTCACTGCTAGTCACATGGCCAAGGCCTACATCAGGAGACATAGATCAAAGGGAAGCCACTTTTACACGTGTAATGCATGGGCTAGAAGACCCGGAAGTGGCACTGAAGGGAAGGGAGCTATTAATTGGGAACGCTGGGCATCTGGTGTAGGATGATGGGCAGACTGAACTGGGACATGGGGAGCAGCAGGAACAAAGTGAGTTCTTGACAGGATCTGGAAGAGGTCAGCAAAAGGTTACGTGGCTGCTAGGCCCATGCTGCCCAGCTGGCAGCTGGCAGATTCACCACAGTTCTCCGGGCAGCAATCCAAGACCATGACAAACAAGTACTGAATAAACTGGGATCCCATCTTTGGTGCAGAGATTAGGACAAAGAACAACACAGAGACTAGGAGTTAGTGATAATCCCAGAAAGCTTGCCACCATGTACAGAGAAGGAGTGGCTGAAAGACCTGAGGTTAACAACACAAGCTGCCAAAGATTCGAAGACATTTCCCCAAATGTGATTAGTGCTTTCTGGCTGAACTCACTGCTTCCAGGCATTCTGTGCACACCTTTATTTCTGTGCTAAAGTGTTTGTTGTACCTGCAGTATCCCTTGCGAGACATCCAGGTGTCAGTGAGAATGCCCTACAATCTCCTCGTAGCCAAATACTGTTTTATTCCAGCCACTGACATGTAAGCAGAAGGGTTGTAACCAGTAGTGTTGTAGGACCATAATTAATTACAATAGACTTTCTTAGTTGAGCCTGCTATCCCAAGCCTGAAAAGGAGGCTGAGACAGGACATGACAGGTCCAAAGCCTGCCTGGTCTACAGAGTTTATAGCCAGCCTGGCTGACTTAGTGAGAACCTGTTTGCACTAGTTTCTTGCTAAGTGCTGTGAACAAGTACCCTGTAGAAAGCAATTTAAGGGAGATGTATTTTGCTTGCCAGTTCCAGGATACCTCCTGTCATAGCAGGGGATGCTGGCAGGATCATGAGGCAGCTTTTCGTATTGCATCCAGTTATAAAGCAGAGGGACATGAATGCTGCTACTCGGTAACCTTTAACCTTCCATCCTATCCAGGACTCGGCCAAGGAAATGGTGTTGCCCACATACTCTGTTCTTCTTATCTCAATTAACCCAATGTCAAGAAACTACCCCATAGACATGCCCAGAGACTAACTGAATCTAGATAACTCCTCACAGAAATGCCCAGAGACTGACTGAATCTAGATAATTCTGCACAGGCATGCCCAGAGACTGACTGAATCTAGATAATTTAGTGTAGGCATGCCAAGAGACTGAATGATTCTAGATAACTCCTCACAGACATGCCCAGAGTCTCACTGAATCTAGATAACTCCTCACAGTCATGCCCAGAGACTGAATGAATCTAGATAATTAACTCCTCACAGACATGCCCAGAGACTGAGTGAATCTAGATTATTCCACACAGGCATGCCATGAGGCTCCTTTCCTAGATGACTCTAAGCCTTGTCTAGTTGATGATACAAGCAAGCATGCATCTCCAATAACAAAGGTGAAAAGAAAAGCTGCAGGACGTGATTGATGGTTCAGTGGGCAAAAGTGTTTGCTCCACAGCCTGGTAACTTGAGTTTGATCCCCAGATCCCATGACAAACAGGGAGAGCTGACTCTCAAAAGTTCTCTTCTGACTTCTGCTTGCACACTATGGTGCATGTGTGCCCACATTCACATGGCCAACCTTTTTACCTGCTGAGCCAACACCTTTTTCTGTGATTGTTTAGTGCTTCAGTTTCTGTAATGTTACTGCTGCCCTAGTTGGCTTTCAACACTCGGGATTATTCCTTGGGCTTCCCGTGTGTCAGGTAAAGACTTGGCTACTGGGCTACATCTACTGCCCTAGTCTTTGTATCTTGACTGTAAAATTTTAAATCATTTCTTAAATACCTCCTTTATAAAAAGAGGCATCTATCCAAAAACTCCAAAAGGAAATGAACATTTCACAAAGGATTTTTCATTGTCAAGACATATGTTGTTTTGAAAACATCGAAATTTTATGAAAAACAATGTAGCACATATGTATGCCTATCAGTTAGTGGTTCACACTCACCCTGTTTTAATTGGATCCAATAAGCCAATTTACTTTGAGGATGTGTCTATGAAGCACAGTACAGAATACACTGGATAAGAAAATTTGGATTTCACATTCCCAAACTCTTGGAATATATATATATATATATGGCATTGCATTCTGAACGATATTACAAATGGAAATTGTTCTTCCTTGGCATTTCTTATGAAACTGTATAAATATTTTATTTTACAGACCATACCCATTCTTCCTATCAAACTCACTGTCACATTTCGGGAAGAGTTTCCAGAGGAGCACATTGTGTGGAAACGTCAGTGCTTTGCTGCTGTGTGCAAAGCTCTCGCATGCTGGTACTTGCAAACCGACTGTTCAGAAACTGAAAGGATCCAGAGAATAGATGCCTATGCAAATGTGCTGTCTTGGCCTGTAGAATAGTATTCAATGTTTAACGGGCATTCAAAACTGCTTTCTGAATAAATTACACAAAATGAATATGTTTGTATATTCAATTTTAAACAAAAGCATCACGTGTTTTACCAATGTACTTTCAGGCTCTACCTCTAAGGGTGTGTGTGTGTGTGTGTGTGTGTGTGTGTGTGTGTGTGTGTGTGTGTGTAGTTGTTATTTTTCTGTTCAAACCTCCCAGTCTTTTCTTCTGTTTCAATATAAGAATGTGCATAGGTATTGTTTAGAAAGCTTTGTACTTCCTGCATTCTTTCCATAAGGTCCTGAGCAAGGATGGGATGCTAGTTGTTAACTTCATACTGAGATTCTTCCAGCAAGATACTTTAAGGAGTTTGCTTGCTTCCTATGCTTCAAGGCCCTGTTTCATTCTAATAATAATGAGAGCGATGGAGAGCAGGTTGCTCTACAGGAGAGAAGACAGCGGGTATGTGTTAACATGCAGCTCACCCAGCAGTTGTTGAAGCTCTGTAGCCAACCTGTAGGACTATGTTACAGGTACGTCTTGAAGGCAATTGCCACCCCGGAGATGTAGTTCAAACTGAACTGATAATATCTGGTATTTTTCAACCAATAAGAATTTCATAAAGAAAATGTAAAGGTTTTTTTTTTCTGTCTTAATGAGGAATGAGGGCTCATCAATATAACCCTACACAGGAACAGGAGCTGTGTTTTGTGTGTGCTTGTCGCAACTTCTTGTGTGCTCTTTCTTTTCCATCACATTTAGGTCTGACAGTAGTCCACTTATATTGGGACTTACTCTGGGATCAAGAATAAAATATGTAATGTCAAAACTAACACTTCAGGGTAGAGGCAGCAAAATGTTGTTTTGGAGGGTGTTCTCTCAATCTGCCTTTGGAATTATTGATCTTAAGTAGCTAGACACAGCCTGATTGCACCACGGGAAGTGTTACAAGTGCTCTTTACTAATAAAAAGTAACTTCTTTAGGTCATGGAAAATTTTAGATTCTCAGTGTTTTAGATCGTTTTAGGTTTCAGTGTTTTCCATAGAGCTATGGTCTGAGGTTAGTAGAAAACCTGGTTGGTTCTCCTTCCTAGAGAGTGACCCATATTGAAAACACTATTATTTTTTTTAAATAATTGATAAGAGATGTAGGCAGAGAGCACAATGTATTATTTCAGAATTCTTTCAGGAAACGCTAGTATCTAGACTTTGGAAGAGAAGAAAATAAAATAATAGAAGAGGAAATTCAAAGGTAAAGTCTGTGATCCTTCAAACTCTGTAAGTTAATGCCTGTGGCCCACTAATTATGATCAAAGAGGCACATCACACAAATTAGTGGGCGGACCCTATGAGTTCCCATGAGTGCTGTCTTTATTTCTAGATATTAATGAATAGCTGTTTTCTATGATTATTGAGTATTTCCTGTTTAAAGGGTCATGTTCATACCGCCATGTAATTTCCCATATATATTATGATAGAGTTTGCCAGCATTGCCGTAATTAAGTCAACACCTGATATAGCCAATAGAACATTTGTTGATGTGTATAATTTGGAGGGTTTCACAGTCTACTGTGTTCTTCAGGGAAGCATTAAATAATGATGCAGTACCAACAATTTACTTTCAGTACATTAATTTAACATGAGGGTTTAAGGAATTTACTATGCTGGGTTGTAGAGGTCACTGGTATAAAACTTGAATTAGGTGCTATAAAAATAGATATGTGTTCTTCTGATACTGAAATGTCAAACTTCAGTTTAAACAACTATGTATCAGATGTCCATTTGCAGCACTGTTTCTCTGCATTCCAGTGAGGGACCTTTATCAGACTGATATGTTTGATGCTGTATTTGACACTGTTAGAGATGGCCTTGTTTCAGTCTATGCTGTAGTATATGGAATTTGAAAGTTCTGTGGCAGTTCGTTCTGTGGTCTCTCATTTGCAGTATTTTCAGTGCATGGTTCCTTTTATGTGTGTCATATGCTCACTAAACTTAACTCGCTTGATATTCTGGAGGCTTGGATGTCACAGAAAAGGGCAGCCACTTTTTAGAAAAACATGTCTTCTAGAATATAATAATACTACAGTATGCATGTAACATAGACGCTTTCATTAATATAGAGGAATGTTGTCTAATTATTTATGTTCATAAAGGCAATTGATAGATACCTCAGAGGATAAGCAACTGTGGGCTTTTAAATAGGCTTTTAGTTTTATTGCCAGGCATATCTTTCAACACAAATTAGATTAAAAGGAGGAAACAGCATGTTTTTGTTTCAGTGTACTATCCAAACTTTGAACATTTTGTTTTCCCAGTAGAAACAGAGAAATATTCCTGGTGAACATGTCAGCAATAATTAATATCAACTAATGGCATATCCTTATTCATTAGGAAAATGCACCAATTTCTAACTAAAATAGTAGTGAACTCAGTTAAAAAGACTGGAAACATTCTAATAAGTTGAAAAAAGACAAATGCCTGGACATTGAACAAGATGTAGAAAATATTTAAGAACTTCCAGGGCAAATGTGTCAGAACTTTCAAAATTAAAAATATAGTTTAAAATTTCATGTGAAGATTACAAACTTTTGCTTTCATATCCCTTGCAAGCTTGGTGATTTGCTTACTGTCACACTATGAACAAGGCCTTTGCAAGGTATTATATGGATAGTTTGTATTGAAAGCTATTAAATATTATTATCTGATTTGACATATTTTGTATTTTGCAAGCAAAAAGCTCTGTAATTCCTTACGGGAATGTGTGTGACAGTTCCATATATTATATCCTTCCCATGACCTCCTACCTACATTTCTACCTCTGTGACATCAAGAATTATACACTAATCAGATTAGTGAATACCATAACTATCATCATAAAGCCTTTATCCTGGAAACAGATGCAGAGATCCACTGTCAGGTGCCAGACTGAGCTCCAGGAGTCCAATCAATGAGAGAGAGGAAGGAGGTATTCTATGAGCAAGTGGCATCGAGATTATGATGGGGAAACATACAGAGATAGCCATCTAAACTAGTGGAAACTCATGAAGTGTGGACCAACAGCTGTGAAGCCTCCATGGGACTGGATTAGGCCCTCTGGATAGGCGAGACAGTCGTTTAGCTTGAACTGTTTAGGCGGCCCCAGGCAGTGGGATAGGGATCGGTCCCTGGTGCATGAGCTGGCTTTTTAGAGCCCAGTGCTCATGGTGGAACACTTTGTGCAGTCTTGGTGCGGGGTGGGGTGGGGGGTCGGGGTGGGTGGGAGAGTTGGGGGGAGCTTGAACCTGCCTCAACTGAATATACCAGGCTCTGCTGACTCCCCATGGGAGACCTTGCCTTGGAGAAGGTGGGAATGGAGGGTGGGTTGGGGAGGAAAGTTGGGGTGTAGGAGGAGGGAGGAGAGGGAGATCTGTGGTTGGTATTTAAAAGGAATAGACAATTAAATAATAATAAATAAGGAAAAAATGTTAAAAAAGAATTTTACACGTTACACTTTCTTGTGTGTTGGTGATATCAAAGAGTCAACTTTTTGAAAGTTTGAACTGAAAATTTGAACTATGCCATCCCACATTTCTATTCAGCCAGGAAATAAATGGATAAATTAGAGAATAAATGGATAAATTAGATTCCATTAAAGCGTCTAGAAAAGAATTTTGTTCCTTATCTCTGCTCACCTGATGACAGTTATAAATAGAAAGGGCAGAAGAAAGAAGAAAGAAATGAAGAGAAGAAAGCACAGATGAGGTAACCAGTCTCCTCCTTTCATCAGCCATTTGTAGTGGGTAGCCATTCCAGCTTTGACCTGGAAGTTCCAAACCCCATTGAGGCTTCAGTAACAGTCATGCCTATAAGACGGGGCTGAGAGAGGCCCCTGACGACCTGAGATCCAGATGCACCAGCTCTCAGATGCTGGAGATAGACTGAGCAGAGTTCTCCAGAGAACACTGCAGGACTGTGCCACGACTTTCCAAAACCCTGCAACCTACCGATCCCTTCACTTGTAAGTTACGCCACTAAATAAACCTCCCTTTTAACTATGTGGAGTGGCCTTAATAGTTTCACCAATAGCCATTTTCCTCTTCTAATCTGAAGTCCAAATCTGTAGTAATTCCAAAAAGACACTTTTTAGTGAATAGTGAATAAATCTCAAACACTATACTTTCAAGCTCTTCTAATGAAAGAGCTGGTCTACTTATGTTTATGGACTTTGAGTGTTTTTTTGCTTTTTTTTTTTTTTATCTCAGCAAGATGCTATGATTTACAGCAAGTCTCCATGGAATCTTCATCCCTAATTAGAGGCCCATCTGGCTGAGTTTACTCCATTTTTGGAAAATCACCAATGCTTACTACACACATTTCAGACGTCCCTGACGGGATGACCCTGCTGTTGGCTACAGGATCTGATACACTGAACACACTGGGCAAGGTCTCTGGCACTATTCTCCTCTCTCCCTCCCCTCCTGCTGTATCCTCATCATTTCACCCTGCATCATCCTCAAGTTCCTGCACTTGACTTTGGTCTCTGTGCCCAAAACACGCGAGCACAATTAACCCCAGGCTCTTATCTTTGAATTTTGTAAGTACAATTCAGTTATCAGTTTATGCATACATTTTCTTTAATTGAAAATACATTTTTTCATATAAGATATCCTGATGACAGTTTCCCCTTCCTTACTCCTCACAATTCCTCTCCCCTTCTGCTCCCATCTAGGTCCAACCCTTTCTGTGTCTCATTACAAAGCAAACAAGCTTTTAAGGGATAATAATAAAATAAAAAAGAATAGAATAAGATAAAACAAAACAAGCGCATGGGAATAAGACAAAATAAACAGAAGGTAAAGAGTCCAAGAAAAGGCACAAGAAACCAATACAAACAAAGATACCCACTCACTGTGCTTCATACACTCAGGAACCCCATAAAAACACAAAGCAAGAAGGCATATATACATATACACAAAATGTCTATAGGGTGAAAAAGAGAAAACAAAAAAAGAATAAAAATAAAATCTAAAAAAGATAGAATTTAAAAAAAAAAAACTGACACCATACTATGAGACAAGGAATCCTCAAAATGAACTTTGAGTTGGCAGTTTTCTATTGAGTATCTACTGTGAGGCATGCATCCTACCCTTAAGGGTAGTCCCTTTCCCCAATGGGACTCAGGGGGAGAAAACTAAATTTTTGTTTGCTAGCGTTTATCAATTGGAGATAGTTTCTGGGAGAGGGATGGGGGATGTGTCCACTTCTTTCGGATCTAGGCCCCCGTGTGGTTCAGAAACCTGCAGGCCCTGTGTGTGGTGCCTCAGTCTCTGTGATTTCACATGTGCCTTGGTCCTGTTCTTGTTTCCTTGATGTCCTCCATCTCCTCTAGCTGGCTCTTAGCACTCTATCTGCCTACTCTCCCTTGGGGTTACCTGAACCCTGAGAGGAGGTATGGTGGTTCTCTCTCTCTCTCTCTCTCTCTCTCTCTCTCTCTCTCTCTCTCTCTCTGTCTGTCTCTCTATCTCCAAAGTATCTGTCTCTGTTTGTTTCCATCTCCAGCAATAAAACTAACTGGGAAGTGTTCTTTCTGTTCCTATTTTGTGGAATACTTTGAGAAGTATTGGCACTAATTCTTCTTTGAAAGTCTGGTAGAATTCTGCACTAAAACCACCTGACTCTGTTTTTGTTTGTTGGTTGGTCTTTCTTTCTTTCTTTCTTTCTTTCTTTCTTTCTTTCTTTCTTTCTTTCTTTCTTTCTTTCTTTCTTTCTTTTTCTTTTCTTTTTTCGTTGAGAGTCCTTTAATTACTGTTTCTTTTCTAAAGGGGCTATAGAACTGTTTAAATTGCTTATTTGCTTGGTCTTCATTTACCTTTGGTAAGTAGTATGTATCTAGAAAGTTATCTTTTTCTTTCTTTCTTTCTTTCTTTTCTTTTTTTTTTTTTTACTTTCCAATTTGCTGGAGTAAGGATTTAAAGTATGTCCTCATGATTCTCTGGATTTCCCCAGCATCTGTTGTTATATCTCGTTTTCTGCCTCTAATTTCGTTAATTTGGACATTCCCTCAACCTTTTAATTTGGATAAGGCTTTATCAATCTAATTGATTTTCTCAAATAACCAGCTCTTTTCTTATTTTTTTGTTTGTTGTTGTTGTTGTTTTAATTTTATTTTATTGATTTCATCCCCAAGTTTGATTATTACTTGCCATTTACTCTTTTTAGGTATAATTTCTTCTTTTTAGTCTAGAGCTTTCAGGTATGCTGTTAAGTTACTAGTATGTGATCTCTCTATTTATTTTTATTGTATTAATATTTTCTTTTTTATTATTTTACATATTTTTTTTATTTTGTATACCAACCACTGTTCACTCTCTCTCCCCTTCTCCCAACCCACCACCTCCCCACCCCCATTCCACCCCCCATTCACTCCTCATAGGGAGTCAGGCCTCCCTTGGGTAGTCAACACAGGCTGGCACACCAAGGTGTGGCAGGACTAAACTGCTCTCTGCGACATCAAGGCTGAGTAAGGCATCCCACCACAAGGAATAGGCTCTAGAAAGCCAGTTCATGTACCTGTGATAGTATTATGCAACCCAGATGCCCCTCAATGGAAGAATGAATAAAGAAAATGTGGCACATTTACACAATGGAGTATTACACAGCGGTAAAAAACAATGACATCATGAAATTTGTAGGCAAATGGATGGAACTAGAAAAAAATCATCCTGAGTGAGGTAACCCAGACCCAGAAGGACAAACATGGTATGTACTCTCACAAGTGGATGTCAGATGCGAAGCAAAGGATAACCAGGACACCATCCACAACACTGGAGAAGCTAGGTAAAGAGGAGGACCCTAAGAGGGACACGCATGGAGGGCCCCAGGAAGGGGAAGTGGTTAAGACCTCCTGGGTAAATTGGGAGTGGGGGTAGAGAGGAGGAAACAGAGGGTGGGAACATGAGGGATTGAGATGACTGAGATGATTGAGGGACAGAGAGGAAGACATCAAGATGAAAGAGACATCTTGACAGAGTGAGCCAGTATGGGATTAGGGAGAAACCTGGTGCCAGGGAAATGCCCAGAGCCCACAAGGATGTCCATTTTCTTATATAGGTACTAGATTCTATGAATTTGTCTCTTAGACTCACCTTCATTTTGTCCGATACTGTTGGGTATGTTGTGTATTCATCTTCACTCAATTCTAGGGAGTCTTTAAATTTTTTCTTAATTTCTGTCTTGACCAATTTTCTTTCAGTAGTGAGTTGTTCAGTTTCCAAGAGTTTGTAGGCTTTTTGCTGCTGTTGATATCCAGCTTTAATCCATGGTGGTAAAATAGGATACAGGAAGTTATTGCCATTTTCCTATATCTGTTGAGACTTACATTGTGTCTGTGTATGTGGTCAGATTTGAAGAAAGTTCCATGAGATGCTGAAGAGAAGGTATATTCTTATATTCTTGGGTGAAATGTTCTATAAGTATCTGTTAGCTCCATGTCTTAATTTGGGTTTTTATTTCTGTGAAGAGACACCATGACCGTTACCATCCTGACCGGGAGCATGACAGCATGCAGGCAGATGTGGTGCTGGAGCTGAGAGTGCTACATCCTGCAGGCAACAGGAGGTCAGCTGTCTGTCACATTGAGGGAAGATTGAAGAAAAGAGATCTCAAAGCCTCAAAACAAGGCCACATCCCCTAATAGTGCCACTCACTTTGTGGGCTATTTTTTTTTTAAAACCACCACAGTCCACTGGGATTATAACATCAGTTAGCTCCAGTATTTCTCTATTTAGATGATTTCTGGATGACTTATCTATCAGTGAAAGTAGGAGAAGCGGGGTATTGATGCTTCCCAATATCTGTGTGCGAGGGTCCACACATGATTTAAGTTGTAGTAGTGTTTCTTTTACGAACTTGAGTTGATCATTTTTGACATAATTTTTGTTGCTATGGCTTGTACATAGTGATGGGTTCACAACACGCCCCCACTGTTGGGCGTGTTTGCAGTTGCCCTGTGGACCTGGACACTTCTGCCTAACCAGTTCCAGGTCAAGATGGCCATTTCTGGGTCAAGGCATCTCACGTGACCAGGATCCGTGACTTTGCATGGTTACGTAAGCACACAACGCAACCATGTGATCTATGCGCATGCATGGAGTAGTTATGTCGACCTGTGTACGCACCTATGCCACCCAGCCTTTATAAGCAGGCGCCATATTCCTGGCTCCTTCTTCTTCTCTACACAGGTGTCTTCCACAGGCCTGGGCCTTTCATCTTAATAAAACTCTTATTAGTGGATTCTGTCGTGTTTTGTGACATCTCCTTGCAGGGTAAGAGTGCTGCAAAATTATATATCCTTCAACTGATATGCCATGTTGGTATTTGAGGGCTGCAATGGTGCCAGAACCATGGTGGTCTGGGTGACCTGCACTGCCACCTGGGGCAATGGTGACATCCAGATCCAGCTGCTGCCAAGGAAAATGTCTGGGTCCATAGTCCTGCAGCAGCTGGGGTCTATGCTGATATCTGTGGCCCATGGCACCTCAAGGGACCATGGGAACCATTCTTGATGAAATCAGAGAGCCATGCTGAGCAGGCCCACACTTCTCTGGCCAAGGGAGAGCTGGCCCTGCCCCTTGCTGGACACTACAGCAAGAGAACTGTCCCCAACACTTACAGGAAAGCTGTACCAGCCCCCAACCCTAGCACTCAAGAGAGATGGCCTTACCTTTCACTGTGGGCCAGGGAGAACTGACACTTATATCATGGGCATAGGAGAGCTGGCCCCACCCCTCATCTGAGGTGGACGGCCCCAGTGGCCTGGACTGGCGAGCTCAACTACTAGCCATGCCCATAGCCAGGCCTGGGGTTGGCCCATCCTGACATTTACCCAATCTAGGACCTGTTGGAACTCATGAAGGGACCGGTCCTGGGGAACATGAGCAGCAGGACCTTTGTGACTCAGGGTGGCCATGGGATATCTGACAAGAGCTTCAGTGAGGATCCAGTGATGGTGGTAAACCAGAAACCAGAGCCTGGATCAAGACCAATGACTCATTGCAATGAACATTTGCAAGTAAAGCTGATTGGACACACTGAGCTCCAGGATGAATAAAGAGTTGTTGGAGAGGCAGGGAAGATGGAGGAGTGAAGAGTTTTTTGTTTTGTTTTTGTTATTATTTGTTTGTTTGCTTGCTTGCTTGTTTTGTTTCTGTTTGCTTTTTTATTTTTATTTTTTTAGGGATGCTGCTTGGGTGAGGGAAGGATATGAGGGGACTGGGAGGTGAGCAGACTTAGGGTTTATGATGTGAAATTCCCAAAGATTCAGTAAAGAAATTGTGATAACTAGCAAAAAAATTAAGATAGAATTTGAACACTAAAAATGTTATCAGTTTACTGTATCTTCTATTGTCTGATTCCTTTCACTGAGACCATTTTTTAGCATTTTGATTTTTGTGTTATTTAACTTTTATGTGCATATAAAATTACCATAATATGACATTAGGTATGTGTTTCAAATTTATTCATAATCCTACGATTAAGAACACCAAAAATTACTAGATTAAATAGAATAAAAGTGTGTATATGTGTATAAGAGAGAGAGACAGAGACTTATAACATCACATAGTACTTTAAATTTCAAAATGACCATGGAATGTTTTATTTTCTCCAACTATGGTAATTGGAAGTTTTTTTGAGTATAGTAGTCTGGGCCAGCATCTCTCATGTCTAAGATTCTTCAGGACATCTGCCCAGTCCCTTCTGGCTTCTAGAGTCTCCATTGAGACATCAGATGTTATTCTAATAGGTCTGCTTTATATGTAACTTAGCCTTTTCTGCCTTGTTGCATTTAATATTCTTTCTTTGTTCTGTGTATTTAGTGCTTTAATTATTATGTTTCAAGGGGAAATTTTTTTTCTGGTCCAGTGTATTTGTCGTTCTGTGGACTTCTTGTCCTTTGATAGGCGTCTCCTTATTTAGGTTAGGGGAATTTTCTTCTGTGATTTTTATTGAAAATATTTTCTGTGCCTTTGACCTGAGTATCTTCTCCTTCCTCTACCCCTATTATTTTTAGATTTTCTTTTTTTCATACTGTCCTAGAGTTCATGGATGTTTTGTTCCTGGATATTTTTGGATTAGATTTTTTCTCTCACTGAGGTATCCATTTCTTCTATCATGTCTTTAATGCCTGAGATTATCTCTTCCATCTCTTGTATTCTGTTGGTGATGCTTACCTCTGAGATTCCTATTCCAGTTTCTAGATCTTTCATTTCCAGATTTCCCCGAGTTTGGATTTTCCTTATTGATTCTATTTCTGCTTTCAGTCTTTGAGGTTTTTATTTATTTATCTATCTATCTATCTATTTATTTACTTACTTATTTATTTATTTCCACAGTTTGTGTTTTCATGGATTTATTTAAGAGAATTTTCATTTCTTCTTTAAGAACCTCTCTCATATTCATAAAGGATGGTTTAAGGTATTTTTCTTATGCTTCAGCTATCTTGGAATATTTAGGGTAGAGTTACTGGCCTCTAGTGGAGACATATTGTCTTGGTTGTTGTTGGTTGTGTTTTTATACTGACGTCTAGGCATCTGGATTGCAGATGATTGTAATTCTAGGTGTTGATTTCTGGTCTTGTTTTTGTTGGGTCAGTGTTTTGTTCCTTGGTTTTTGTTGCCCTCTCTGGTGTTTAGGAGGCCTTGGTGGTTGTGTGTTTCCCAGTAAGGGATTCTCGGATCTTGTCAGGTGTGACCAGTGGCCCTGGGAGTTCCGGATACGAAGTGGTTCTAGGTTTCAGAAACTGACACTTAGGAATGAGGATGTGCTGGCTGGGACAAAGGGGTTCACAGGAGGGAGGAAAGCAGGGTGTCCCACCAAGATACTTTTAGTTCCCTAGAAATGGGAGCAAGGAGAGGTCACATCAGGTAAATCTGCTACGGAGCTGGGGATGAGACTGGGGCTCTGGATTGGGAGGACATAAGGGGGAAAGAAATCTGAAGCTTGCCTACCTGCTGCTTCATTGGCCTAATTGCTTCCCTGGCAGCTTGACTGGCAGGTTCCCAGGGAATGCATGCTGGAGATGGGGCCTGGGGGAAGTTTGGAGGAGAAGATCTGCCTGATCTGCTGGAAATAGGGGCAGCATAGAAGAGGAGGCCACAGCAGATGGTCTGCCACAGAGCTGGGGGTGAGTCTAGGGGATGGATTTGGAGGAGAGGAGGGACAGGTGAAATCTGCAATTAGTCTCCCTGCTTCTTTCAGTCGTCAGTTTTTAATGACACAAAACTTCTGACTTTCTTAAAGTAATCACATCTCCCTGTTACCCCTCACTTCCTCTGTACTACTTAAAACACTCATATCATTGCATTTTTTTTATCAGTATTTACCTTTTTTTTTTCTAAACCCCTCTATGATTGAACTGTTTACTATTATATTCCTACCACCCACAAGAGAGCTTGGCATGAAGCAAGAATCTCTTGTTTACTTAGCAATTTAGCATGCTGAAATAATTTCAAAGTACACAACTATATTAATCAGATGAAACAGTAACACACTGTCTATGTTTTCAGTCGGAACAGTGTATCTTTCAAAATAGACTTTCCTGACTATTTCAGGAAGCAGAGTCCAGCAAAGCAATGTAATGATTTAAATGAGAATGTGATGAATAAGAATAAGATTGGGCCAGAGAGAGAGTTCAGTGGTTAAGAAGACTATATGCTCTTGCAGAGGACCAGAAATTGATGCTCAACACCCATGTGGTGGCTAAGAACCATGTGTCACTCTAGTTCCAAGGGACCCAAGGTCTTTCCTTACCTCTGTGCCTACCAGACATGTGCCCTATGCAAAAACTCAATAATACACATAAAATAATATGAAATACATTTATATAAAAAGAATGAGACAAGAAAGCATTTATTTAATTAAATAAATATTACCACATTTATTTAAAATATGTTCTTGTAGTTGTGATTTCACATGTACTTGCTTTGAAGAGGAGGATTTCATGAGTTTGAAATGTTACATTCATCTCATGTTCTGTTAGTTATTGTTGTTTTTATTTTCATTTATCAAGGTGTATATACTCTCTGAGATTTCAGAATTTCTGGTCTGGTGGATTTTGTTTCAATTTGAAAGTTCTTAGCCAATATTACTTTTATGTCTTTCTTCTTTCTTTTTCTTATTTCCAGTGTACTGCGAGCTTCCTTTCTTCATGCTATTCCATGCTCAGCCTGTAGCGATTTCTTGAAAGTATTATGTTTATGTTCATACCAGTTATGAGTTTAGCAGCTTTTGCTCAAGGAAAATCAAGGAAACTGACTATTGGTTCACATAACAATTTGGAAGAATGTCAAAGGCTTCTTAGTGAAAAAAATGCATGGCATGTGCTTTGGGAAGACACTTTATAATTTCATTTTGAAATTTAAAAACAGGTAAATTGAGGACAAGGACCAGTATCACAATAATATTTCCGTCTTTAGTGCAGAATAGACTATGTGTTCTACATCATCTCATCTCATTTTGAAATGATGTCAAAAGTAAGCTCTCCAACCACATCAACAACAGACTGAGCTTTGTGAAGGTCAGGTGTCAGAAAATTGCCAGGACAGTATTCAAAAACTGAAGGTGCAGATGCCATCAACTCAAAAAACCCAGCAGGTGGGAGAAATTACTGATTTACAGTGGACTTTACAACAACACCATCAGGAACATGATAGGAACTGTTCTGTCATTCTGGAGTTAGGGCTATAATACAGTGGTAGAACTTTTACCTCACATACAGGGGTGTTTTAGGTGCACAGTCAACATTGCAAAATAAATAAATATTAATAAATAAACAAAAGTTGTAGTAGGAAGAACTCCCCTTCTGTGTCAGTCCTGGGAAATTTATAGGTAGGATAAGAACTGTGAAATCAAAGCACATCCCTTGTCTGGGAGAAAAGACTGCTAAGTTAGTTTCTGGTCCTCAATATTTATGAGGCCAAGTTTCTCTGGGAAGATATGGCTGAGAGTGTAGACATGCTCTGTGACCTCAAAATTAAGCCTTAGACTTTTAATGGGCCCATGTCCTTGGCCTGTTATCTCTCAAGTAGTTCTTAGTATCTCAAACATCCAGTCTTATTGCAACTTGTTATACCATGTTTTGTTGATATCCATGGGAGACCTGCCCTTTCCTGAACAGAAATGGAGGAAGAGTGGATTGGGGAGAGTGGGAACAGGGGGTGGGGGAGGGGGAGGAATGGGAGGAGAAAGGGGGGGATGTGGCCAGGATGTAAAATAAATAAATAAATAAATAAATAAATAAATAAATAAATAAAGTCTTTCATTGAATTCCCATCTCTTTGTCTTGTCTTATTGTTTTTATCATAGCTCTGAAAACACCCACGAGAGTAATTTTAAATCCCTTTCTGATAGTTCTAGCATCCATGTCACACTTGAGTCTGATTTTGATGCTTTCTCTTTCTTCTTTTAATTTTTCCATTTAAAGACAGTCATTTCCAGTATCTCAAAGAGATCAACATTCACGTATTTGTAGTTTAGCTTTACTTAATTAACAAAATTTAACTAAGATTTATCCTGTAATGTATGACTTCTGACAAACTCCAATAATTCATATTAGATTTTTTTTTCAGATCTCTGTCTCTTTTGCCTGACACATCAAGACTCTATGAGTGTTCAATAGCTTTTAGTTGTTGCTTAAGTCTAAGGTTAATTAGTGAATTTGGATTGTTTTTGTGATATTTCCAGCAAACAGAAGGACAAACTATTCTTGATAGTGGTATATATAAAATGGGGATGATTATCTAAAAAGAATACATTGACAAGTCATCATATGTTAGACAAGAGTGCAGGAGCATGGTGTTTGCAACAATGAGCAGAAGGGAATGAACACAGAGAAGCGGGAAGGACACAGGTAACAAAGGAAGCACTCATCATGTCTTATGGGATGAGATCAAAGGAAGCAACATAGGCTAAAGTGGAAGCTTATTGTTGGATTTGCAGCTGAAGAACATTCTGGTGGAGGTGTGTGTGAAAGGGAAAAATCAGTAGCCATCTTGAGAGATGCACCACCCCTCCACCCCTGTCTCCTCTAAAGGTATGTGCTGACCAGCAGTTTTAGAACTGACCAGAAGTTGAACTTATGGGACAAGAAGGCTGAAACAATAAATCTATATATCCTGGACTTGGCAAAACAAGATATGGGGAGTAATGGGCTCAACTGACCAGAAGTTGAACTCATGGGAAAATAAGACTGGAACAATAAAACTGAATGTATATATTCTGGGTTCCACAAAAGCAGGACATAGGGAGTAAAAATGTATGCCTCTATAGATACCCTGAATCCTGTTAGCCATCAGTAACCTCATGCTTACAGTTCAGCCAATAACTTCAAAGAACTACCTCACCCCTAGCCCCCTCATCCAATCCCAAGCTGCATGTAAACCTTTCCTATATAAAACCCTTTGAGTGAATGCTCGGGGCCATCCTCCTCCAACCTGCTGTCAGATGTTGGGCGTGGACCAAGCCTGAGCTTGCTTGTTATTAATAAACCCCTTTATGTTTTGCATCGGATATTGGCTCTGCGGTGGTCTTGCGACGTGGGCACATGTGCACTACAAGTCAGAGGTAAGAGATTACCGTTGAACTCCCCTTTGGACCATAACTTACACAAAGGTCATTATTTGGCCCCTCATATCTGTCTGAAGTCAATTACACCCCTAAAATGCTCAACCATTGCCCAGGTGTCAGATAGGAGCAGATGGTAGAGCATCACCTGGCAAGTATCTGAGGGTGCTCATTTTTCTGTTTGCATGAAGTCATGAAAGATAAATCAACGCACTGGTTTATTAATTTGGAAAATCTCATTTATTATAATATGGATCATATTAGGTACATAGTCCTCCCACTTGAAAAACATTAAGTAGCCAGCGATTTTTACATGAAGGAAAGATAAAAAGCAAGTCACAATGAGAAAGGAAGTTTGCATTAACTCAGGACACAGTGCAAACAAGAAGAAGCAACTGATACTCAGATAGAAGCAAAAGTCCAGAGAGTTGCAATTTTAATCCTGGCTCCTCATCGTTGTTGTTCACTGGAACAAGGAGGCTACTGCCCTCCTTGTGCAGAGCAAGATGGACGACAAGTGCCAAACACACGGGTCCCTGGTTGGCAACTACCAGAGACAGGCCGCAGAGGTCTGCAGCTGTTCGACACAATGTGAATGGTTTGAGGGCCATAAGACATACAGCCCGAAGGCCTGCACCCATAAGGGACAATGCTCAGGGGTCGGCAGCTACTGGATACACAGGGGAGTGGGCGATAGCCACCAGACACACAGCCCATAGGCTGGCAGTTGTTGAAGAACGGACTCACTGGTCGGTAGCTGCTAGACACATAGCTCACAGGCCTGCAGGATGCTGGGAGGCAGACACCAGAGATGACAGAAGCAGGAAGATAGCCAGAGCCCTGGCAGGGTCTGGGCACATAGTATGCAGAAGTGCAACAGGAGTTTTCATAGCTGCTGGCTTCATGGCTGCCTGGCTGGCCACTGGAAGGTTCTCCAAAGGTCTCCGGGCAGTTGTCCATGAACCAGGTATGATCTTGGCAGTTGCTGGGTACACAGAAGACCTCTCCACAGTCCATGTTTGTAGAACAGAGGGCAATGGAAGGGGTGGCTGGGATATGGCAGGAATTTCTGAGTGATCCTGAGTTGCAGTTTCCGGAGCAGTTGTTACGGCTAGCCATGGTGAGCGTCGGAGAGCGTTGGCGGTCTAAGAGAAGACGAGAGAAGCTCGGTGTGATTCTGACACTCATTCGTCTTGTCCCTTTATATATTCTCAGAGGGTGGCAGTTCTGTATACAGACTCATCTTCCTTGTTGTCTGAGGCTGCATCTGAACTCTATTATACCCAGGAAGTGGGGCTCCTACCTCTCATAAAACTGGATGATCTCTGCAATACCTTCCATCGATTGAGTATAACTATAAATCAGTGTGACTGGGTTTTAATAGGGGCCTTGGTCAAGTTACACCAACCCAAACAGACACTTTAGAAGGCTATGGACTCACTAGTTCTAATCACCGGTGCGTAAACATTTTTCTTAGCGTTCTCTTTTGGAATTGCCTCTGAAAGTTGAAGCAAACTACTCTGAATAATGACAAGTTATACATAACTCACTGAGAAGCAAATTCCATTCTTTTTGTACATTGACAAAAAAATTCTAGGAAGCAAAAGGTTTGGAAAGAAACTAAAAATTTTTCACCTTTTATAATCAAAAGAATTTTAAAGGCCATGCTGTGAAAGACTCCTGTGTGTTTTCCTTGATTTCAACCTCTGAACATAAAATGATTTCCCCTGAAAATATGTTATTTCAGAAAATGAGTGCTTGCTTCATTAATTTCTGTAAATGAATAAACAGTCATTGAGATTGTATTTTGTCTGTGATACTTTTGAATATAGGTAATGAGGTCGAGTTCAGTTAAAATGATGGATTCCAGATTGAACAAGGGCAAATACGCAGAATTCCAAAAAGAACCCTGGACAAAATGGCATTATCATGAATTCAACAGGCTGTATGTCTTTCAATGTTATTCATACTACCACTGAGAAATATCTTTCTGGATAAAAAAAAGTCTATTATGATGACCATGACAGTATTGTGTTTTATTTCCCATATTACATCTGATCACAATTTTCAAAAAGGACTGCCTGCATTATTGGCACAAATAATGATAGAATACATACAAACTTTCCCTAGGTTTGAGCACTTGGAAGCCTACTTAGAAACTTGTATGTCTCTACAAACTTGTTTTAAATGCATGAAAATGGCCAGCCTCCACTATTCCACTGCATTTTTTCACCCACTGGCATATCCAGTAGCTCCAGCGGCTATTTTAATGGGAATTTAAATTATCTGTCGAATCTCAATTCCATCCCCTTTGGCTAAAAATTCAATTTAAATCACAGCACTTTCTTCTACTTTAATGTTCAATGGTCATGGCCACACTTATCAAGTCTCCCTATGCCCAGGAGAGTAGCAAATATGAACTAGTACGCTGGTTTCTCTATAGCAATACAGGTCTCTTTTACCAGAAGGGTTATGTGTGACGATGAAGTCATATAGACTCTGAGGTCTTATACACCTATAATGAATTTATCTCAGAACATGACATCAGAGGCTATTAGTCTTTGATGGTTTGTGCCTGATGTGATTAAGGAACCCCATCCTAGAACCTCATCACTGGATATTCTGTACACAGTGGCTAGAGTCTTCTACAAACTTGGACACATATGCTGAGTATCATTAGTAATAGGGATATTCACATTTAGGTGAATGTTTATCAAATTTATGTTTAGATGCTTTTTAGATGTGCTGATCTCTAAAATAACCAAGAGCCAAGCCTGTGTCATCAGTGTGTCACCAAGGTGTGTATATGCGTGCATGGGTCCCATATGTATCCTATGTATGCATGGGTGTTTTTTCTTCCTAAATGGAAGTGTTATGGAATTAAGAGTAATGAGCATTTAGTCAGCACTTACTCCATAACATACCTGATGGCGTAGACGTACAGATGGCTGCTGACAATTCATCCTTATAATTTTAGAAGACAAAATTTTACTGTTTCAAGTATTCATATCAAAAATATAGAACATTAGAGTAATAGACATAAAGAGAAGCATATTAAATAAAAATTCCTTATATCTCCAAACATTTTATTCCCACAATCTAATATGGAATCATATAGAAATGAATTGATACTATCACCTAATAACTGTATAAGTCTGGACATTAATTAATTTATGTGTCTTCTGTCAACATCAGTACCACTTTTACCTACAAATATTCCTACAAAATTCCACAGACTTTCAGAGAACACAGTGTCCTGAAAGTAATTCCTATAGACTGAATGATGCTATTTCATATTGGCTATGTTACTATAAGGTTTTATTTGGCCCAAGTAAGGCTCCCATAACTTACAGACAGTCAAGTTCATATAACCCTAGATCCCAAAGAATCCAAGAAAATGAGAAACCATGTAGTCCCCAAGATTAATCCACACTATGGCTTTATAGTCAATGAATCAGGAACCTTACCACTTATACTTTATAGAGAATATCATGAATATTTCTATCTTGGACAAACAATCCTCAGCACATTCAACAATGAAGGTTTGCCAATAAGTGACACACATTCATTGTTTCACCCATTAGTTAGTTTAAAAAATATTTATCAAGAATCCAAGATATATACCACAGAATGAGATAAGCAGTAACACAAGATAAAAGTAGTTCCTGTCTCAGGTAGACTTCTTTGGTGGACCAGCCACAGCAGTGTTTAATAAGCCCCATAAGTGATGCACAGAGAAGGCAAGTGGAATCTACCAAGCTTGACTGAAAGTTGACATAATTCTACTAAATTTTATGGATAGAAAGAAATGACATGGGAATCTGGAAAACAGAGAAACAATTCATCAGTAGGAAAAGACACAAACACTGGAAGAAAATTGACAACACAGTTCTTTCAGTGGAGGTTTCCAACAGTGTCACTAAATTTAGATTGGCTAGCTGAATGTCTTGGTGTCATTAGGGAATGAGTTAATGTTCTGTTCTAAAGAAATAACCAAGCATCGGTTTTCAGAAAATGATGCTAACAGTAAAGTGTGTTTTCACATCTCCAAGATCATGTGTTTCATCCATCTTCTGATTCTGGAATCCGTGCTGTCATCTATATTGTGTTTTGTGAATGAATCCCTCATTGCCATCTGTAATTCTTAGCCCCACTGTCTTCTGTTTTATCTGTTTCCTGTTGTGCTTAGAATTACATTCCCAAAGTTAGTTGTGTCATGAAACTCTCCCCCAAACCATCACAATTTCCAGTTGACCATACACAATAAGCCAGGCACTTGGTCCACCCTGCTCTGCTTCCAGTGAGTTTCATAGACATTCTTGCTTTGCTTGTTCATGTCTACACTCACATCACTTCCTCTTTCCATGTCTTGTGCCGGATTGACATTTCCATCCAGCCCTTGGGAAAAACTCCAATTTCATTGATCTGGACTTTAAGTAATTTAACTACTTTTTCATAATTACTTCTCAGGCTGTTCCTGCCAAACTAGACTTCTCTAGTCTTTAACACCATGTAATTACCATTACTTAACATCACTTAAACCTCTTACCAACTGTGTTGGCCAACTTCCTGCTGCCTGTGTCTATTTACTTTTTTCCCTCTGTTGTGTGCATGCTATCTCCCTCTCACAACAAGCATAGGCAGCTACTTTGTAAGCAAAGCTTTTCTCATCTTATTTCCCAACTGTAATATGGGACTCAACGTGGCTACCACTTACTGTGGCCTTCCTGTCATTATCGCATACCAGACACTATTTTATATGTTTTACAGGTATTACTTAATTTAATTCTCATCACATCCCTACTTGAGTAGGCATGATCACTATGGGGAGCTTAGTCTATCATTAGTAAATATTCCTAATAAGCATCATAGCAATCACAAAATATGCCCTTGGTTTTCTTCATCAAATGAAAGTTAACATTTACTTATTCAATAATCTCTCTCATGTACTTTTTTTTACCCTTTATCTATATATACCTGAAAATTTAGCTTACTGAAAATGTAAAGAATTTGAAAACAGCAGAAAAGTGTCTTCCTGTTTTGAGAAATTTATGTTCACATCATGAATATGCACTCCCCTTTCCCTAAATCCACCTATCTCTATCTCTGTCTCTCTTCCTCTCTCTCCTGTCCTCATTAACATACATGCTTAAATCTTTATTAAAACTGTTTCTTGAGAAACTTCAGTTTGCTTTAAAAAACACTGTAAGAAGGCAAGAAGGCTTCATATGCTTTGTCATGATTCTCACGTGCATGTTCTAAAATTTTTTGCTAATGGTCACCCTAGCTTGGCTTAGGGAAACATTACATGACCTAAATGAAACACCTCCTGTACTTTGTCACTTATAAAATCACTCAACTGCAGGCCATTACATAGTTAACCCCCTACCCAGCAATGTAGAATTTGGAATCAGTTTGTGTGGACATAATATAGTATTAATTAAATTTTTGCTGTGCTGTGCATATTAAGTATTGAAATACATATGTATTTAATTTACAGAAATATATCATATATTTATATAAAATTAGTTTATACAAATTATGGTGGAATTTCACACCTTCCTATCTTCTTCCTTCACATGCCCTAATGAATCCTACATGATATAAAAAAAAACATGCTTCATTTAAATCAACACTTCCTCTCATAATTTATTAAAGACATGAAACATAGAGGTATCTATTTTTTCCATTCTTATGATTAAGTCATTGAACTGTGTTCTTTTGTCTGCATTAGGCCTTTGAACTATTTCTTCATTTACCTATATGTTGATATATTAAATGTAAAAGACTTTTATTTAAACATTTCTAGGTTTTTCTGAGATAAAACTGAGCAATAGAAACTGTGTGTTTACATACATATGGTTAAAGTTTACAATATGATGATCTTTTACTACACATATGCATTGTGAAGCCACAATAGCAATCAAACAAATTACATTCCTACCACTTCACACAGTTAGCATTTTTGTCTCTTTAAAAAAAAAAAAAAAAACTATGTTTTAAGACTTTCATAGATGTAGACAATGGTTGTGATCATCTCACTCCTACTTTCCCTTGCAGGTCTCCCAAAACTCTCTCATCATGCCCACCCCCCAAACCTCATGTCCTCTTTTTGTTTGTCTTATTGTGCCCAATTAGAAATGTCTGCATGTTCATAAGTGTGGAGTCATCCACTGAAGCACAGACAATCTATGGTCACTCCCCAAAAAGAAATGACGCTCCCCGCCCCAGCTGCCATCAGTTGCCAAGATCTACTTATGTGAACACTTACAATCTATTCATCTGATGAATTTTAACTATACTATACAGCGCTGTTAAATGATGTCTCCATGGTATATGTCATATCTACAAGCTCACCATGACTACATAAAAGAAACTTGTTTTTTCACCAAAGGGGTCAAGATCATGATGAGGAAACCCACAGAGACAGCTAACCCAAGCTAGTTGGAACTCACTGACTCTGGAATGACAGCTGGGGAACTTGCTTTGGACTAAACTAGGCCCACTGAATGTGGGTGACAGTTGTGTGGCTTGGGCAGTTTATGGGGCCACTGGCAGTGGGATCAAGATTTATCCCTAGTGCATGAAGTGGCTTTTTGGAGCCCATTCCCTTTGGTGGGTGGGTTATCTTGCTCAGCCTCAATACAGGCAGGAGGGGCTTTGTCCTGCTTCAACTTGATGTGCCAGACTTTATTGACTCCCTGTGGGAGGCCTTACCCTCTCTGAGGAGTGGATGGGGTGGGGGATGGGAGGGAGGGGGGAGAGAATGGGAGAAGGGAAGGGAGGGGAAAGGTGGAGGGTGAGCAGGAGGAGGGGAGGGAGGAGGAATTGTGGTTGGTATGTAAAATGCAAAAAATAATCTTTTAAATAAAAAATATTTTCATTGGAGAGAGAGAGAGAGAGAGAGAGAGAGAGAGAGAGAGAGAGAGAGAGAGAGAGAGAATTAATTCCTTTTTAATCACAGTCAGGCCTCCGAGCCAAGTGACTTTCAATAAGGCCCAAAAGACAAGAGAAGACACAGAAGGGTTTTATCATTTCCTGGAGAGTGAAACCCAGGATACTGGTGACCCTGGACAATGAGTTTAAAAGTATTAAAAAGAATTTCATTTAAGATTCTTATGGATGTTAAACAGGCCTGTACTCAAAATAAAATTAAAAAAAGAAAAAAGGAAACTTGTTTTTTCAGTAATCTATGAGTGATATGGCATTTTGATTGGAGAATTTAATCCATTTATACTTAAAGCAATTATCAATAACAAAAGACTACATCTTGCTGTTTTCTTACTTAATTTCTTTTTTCTCCTTTGTAATTGTCACTATTGAGTTAATATTATTTTCATGGCTCTATACCTTGATTTGTTTTCCCTTTGTGAGTTCACCACAGAATCTTTTCATGGAGGGAATCACCATGATGATTTCATAAAATATCTCATGGCTATAAATACCTATTTAAGGTGATAGTAACAACTATATTAAATGGTCTTCATTGATATAACAAACTACCTGACAAGAAACAACTTAGAGGAAAAAGAGGAGCTGAGTTTGTCTTACAGTTTGAGGGTATACAGCCCATCATGTTTGGGAAGGCACAGAGCAGGTGGAGGAAACCACTGATCATATTAGGTCTCCAGCAGAATACACAGAGAAAATAGAGTTAGGACTGGTGTCTCAAACCTGAAAGCCTGAGGTCATTGGTCTTCAGCTTCCCTGTTTTGGTGACAGGTTCTCTTGTTTGCCCCTACATATCTCACAGGGATACTAAGATTTAAGAGGCACACTACCATGTATAGTATGGGATCAATATTGGGGCTTTGACAAGTAAAAGCTGCTTTGGAAGAGTCAGAGAACGTTGCAAAATGTTTTGTCAAATTTGAGGGAATTTCACCAGAACCAATAGTGCTCATGTTGACTAATCTGAAACAATATATGGCCCTTCAATTTATTGTCTGTTAATAAGAAGGGATTGAGGAGATGATTAAAATTCAATTCCTAAGGAAGAGGTACAAAGACAGCTGAAAAACAAAGTCCAGAGTGAGTAGGGAATCTCTGCTTTAATCTAATAGTCAGCTTTTAGTTTGACACCTCAAACTGCTAATTAAAAGGATTAACTGGGTGAGTAGAGTTTCCTCTAAAATGATTACAGAGATCTCTCTGCATATGTGCTGATCTCAAAGTACAGAAGATTCATCATTGATATAAACAGGGTCTAGTTACATTGTTAGAACTTTATCTTGGGTCTTGTGAAGGTAAGCAAGTGGGATATTCCTTTCTGTGAAGGATGGAAGGGGCTGGCAGCCCATCTCTCAGTTCAGTCCTTGAAATTTTCAGGCATATTCCCTCAATTCATTTGGGAAACTTCTGCAGCAGTTATGTTGAAACTGGGCGACTAATTTTTCTGCACAATGAGGTACTATGTGCTCCAGAAAAAGATCAAAACAAGTAACAAAAATGCTCCGTGTTGTGTGTATCTGCAGCCTGATACACCCCAAAAGAACAAACCTTGTTCTTCAGCAGAGAAACTGCTTTAATTGTAGAACTAGACCTTTGAGTCTATTTAATATTCTCTGGCATAAATATTTAAGATGTTGCTAATGACCATGGGACATCAGGTGGACTAGAAATACGAGTTCTTAAAACCTGGGTGAGAAAATCTTGCTTCCCCCACCCCCCACCCCCCACCCCCCACCCCCACTTCCCCTCTCCTTCCCTTCTCTCTCTTCTCTCTCTTTACCTCTTGCTCCTGCATTAGGGCATTAGCTACTGTAAGAAGATGATGTAGAATATTAACCCTCTGTCTACTGCGAACATAGGAGCTTATCTTCAAATACGCTGGGTGATTTCAAGGAAAGAAGCATGCAGAACTTGTGTTCTTTGGTATAAGTGCAAAAATAAGCAAACCAAGGAAGAACATTGGGCTGTTTGGAATTCCATACAATTTCATTAGTTTTAGCAGAGATTGAAAGGAGGACCAGAAGGTGAACTCGTGGAAAGCCCATGGAGCCAATTCAGAACTTTTTTATCCTCAGCACTATGTGCCCATATTTGCTCACCAGTAAGTTGCAAAGTGGATTCTCCTGGTGGCTAAAAGCTACATAAAAAGAAGTAACAGTGCCTCTTGGGACCCTTTGAGCTACAACTCACTTGGATGATTTTTGCTGAACTAAACCTTTGGCAAACAGAGGCAGTCTCTGTCTGTTGGATGATACTGGAGTTCTCATTATAGTGGCTTTATTGAGTGCTGTCTGAGACTTCATGAATGGATTGAGTACAATCTACTGAGGGCAGATTCTGGGTAGTCACTGGGCTGGAACATAGAGACATTCATCAAAGCAGTGCAGGGGAGAGACAATGATTGGATGCTGTTGGGGAAAATCCTTAGCAGGAGGCACTTGCATTCCTGTCTCTAGGGCAGACTCACCAGTTCCTTCTGTTTTGAAATATCTTTTCAACCATGCTTGTGGAGCAAATAGAACAATACATATAGTGTTTTCTCTGGGGAAAATGGCAGCCATACCTACAGCCTATTATCACATGCATTGGCCAGAGCTTAGAAGCTCAGAGCTTTTGTAAAACAAGACAGTGTGAACACAGCTGCCACCTGGCCCTCATGGAACTGAGGCAAATGCTAACACCCTGGCTTCTGCTGCTGCCATGAATAATAACCATCTCTGTCTCTGACCTAAGTGTCTTCTCTCTGTTGCTAGCATTTGCGATACTGTAACGGGTTAACTTGTTACCATGGAAATGGGGTAACATCTCTTGACTTCTCACGGTTCTCAAAGTCCCTTCCTACAAGCTGTTGTTTGCCAGTTGAAATTATGAGATAGCCCTCTCATCATTATAAGTACTTATTTTTGCTATTTTTGACAAGCATTTAATAAGAAACAGAAATACAAGTAGTGATGCAATAGTTAGAGTAACGTATAAATAAAATGAACAAATTATGAAGAGAGAGCTGATAATAATAATTCAAGTTATAAAGAAACTTGATGCCATCATAAAAATACATCTGGGAGGCTTAATGGGCATTGACAGAAAAGGCCAAAGAAAAGGGAACAAATGTAAACCACAGTTTGCTTAACAAATAATCTTAAAGCTGAGACACAGAGCAAAAAAACAAGCTGGTGAAATTCATCTTTATACATACATATATATATATATATACATATATATATATATGTATGCTCACATATATAGTGGTGTGTGTGTGTGTGTGTGTGTGTGTGTGTGTGTGTGTGTGTGTGTGTACCTCTGCCTGTGTATATGCAGAAGCCAGAGAAGCATATCACTTTCCATTTAATTCGTTTGAAGAAGGGTCTCTCACTGAACCTGGAGCCAGGCTGGCAGTCAGCAAGCCCCAATGATTCTGTTTTCTCCATGCCTCCCAGCTCCCCACTACCCAATACACAATAGTACTGGGATTACAAGTGTGTGTGTGTGTGTGTGTGTGTGTGTGTGTGCACACCTGATTTTATGTGGTGGGTGGTGAAGGTTTGGACTTGGGTCCTCATGGTTGTGTAGCAAGTGTTCTCACCCAATGTCCCACCTCCCCAGCACCCGACATCTGATTTTTCTTTAATGCAATCCTCAGAACATAATCTTTCATGAGATTTACCACCTCCTTTAGCGATGCCAGCAAGCAACCTTTACATACTTTGTTAAGAAACGTGAGGGGTTTTTGAAAAAGCAATGGAAGTCAAGGCAAACATGGTGGTTATGTTGTCAGTATGCAAACAGAGTCCACTAGAGGTCAGCAGCTGCTAACTCCCAATCAAGCATAAGACGTGCGTGTACAATCCACAACTGACCACTGTGGGATCCTGGGACATCCACTGTTACCTGTTCACAAAGCCCAGGACTTTGAGTGCAGGTTTCTAAGTGGCAAGTTCCAAAGACTTAGGAAGAAAATGCTGAGGGCAATTCTGTAGACAAATCAGAGTCAGGTAGGGAAAATTTCATAAAGGCTGAGCATACTGTCTGCTGGTTGGCAGCTGGCAATTCCCTTCTGGTGTCTTGGCAATCCTTCAGGAGCTGGCTTCTCTGCCATGGCTGCTGCTGGCTTTGCAGAGGGGACTTCTGAAGCTCCTGTGGAGGAAAGGGCTATTTAGAGGACATGACAGAAATATGGCAGTAATCCCGAGGGAGTGACAGTGTTTTCAGATAAGCACTTATTGAAAGACAAGATGACCTTCGTTAAGAAAAGTTCCTCCCCTGAGTGAGTGCTAGCCCCTTTTCTCTGCTGTGACCTCAGGAAATGTTAGGGATGGATGGGTGTTATAATCCTATGAAGGTGATGAATGCAACCCAATCATTTAGATGGCAGGGATGATAACCACTTACAAGCATGTGAAAGTATTTGCTGCATCTCCGAAATAAAGAACCAATGGTTTTCTTACATTTATAAAAATAATATTCCAACTTACATTAAGGGATATTTAAAACTCTGTAAATGAAAATATGTTTATTACACAAGTATATTCACTTAAGTCACATTTATGATCTAATAAAGATTATTTTATATCTCCTATAGAACTGTTAGTACACATGTAGGTTTCATTAAAGATTTTGTGGTTAACACATTTTTAAAAGAAGCTCATCATGAATGGTAAAGTAATGCACAGCCAAGGAAACGTTGGAATGAGAGTCATATGCTTGAGTTCTAGCTCTGACTTTCTTGGTAATGAGCTAAAATGGACTTGAGTCTGTCACTTAATGTTAGCAGGCATATTTGTTCATCTCTAGTGAGTGAGGCTCACTGAAGATAAAAGTGAGGCCACATATGAAGAACACATCAAAATAAACAGCTGATCTTTGTTGTGAATACACAGGCTATATGTATTTCACTCAGCATCCAGAGGAAGATCTTGGAGGCACTTAATCCTGACTGGACATCTCTCAGGGTGAAATATAGCTTTGGCTAGTGTTTGTCCTCACAGGAAAGTTCAATGGCCCACAGTGCAGAATATTGTTTTTTGATTGCTTAGAGTTCCATTAGCAGCTTCAGGGTCCCAGAGCACTGGCCTCATATTAGAATTCCCTCAGGACTATTCTCAAGATCAATGCTTTGATCTCTATATCCATTCACTACAGGAAATTAAACCAGAGTCCTGGGGACCAAGCTACCATCAGCTATAGCCTTCGGGACATGGGAAACCAGGAGCAGACCTGCTTTAGACATCCTACTGAACAAATAAGCCTGAACAATGGAAATCACCTTGATGCCTGTTTCTATTCTCTCAGAAAGATATACTCTTTCCAAGGCAACAGATGCTCTAACAGTAACACCTGGTAACTAAGTAACACTTAGAATTCCGACAGGCCTTAACCGAGTCTTGCTATAAAACTAACCATCTTATAAGTGTGTTATAATATGGCATGTAAACATCAATTGAACAAAAATTTGCAATTTATTTTACTCTGTGCTATAATTTAGCAAAATATGAGACCTAGGGAAGTAAGTTTGTTCTTGACGGTGTTAACACACACTATGAAATTAGTCCTATAGGATAGAGTATAAAAATAATAAGTCATTTCAAGAGAACAAAAAAAGAACAAAACAAAACAACAAAAAACAGCATCCATGGGTGATCCTGAGATCACTTCTTACACAGTTTGAAAGGGAGTTTGTAATCCAGGTATTCCACTGCACAGTCATTGTAAGTAAGGAGGAAGCAAGTGTCTTTAAATAGTGACAACTTGGTACATCCTAAGGACTACTGTTATCAGCTTGCCTTTGATTTTCAATCTTCTTTTCTCATTATCTTTGTCAATTAGTAGGTATTGACCTCTTGCAGGAGCATTGACCCCATATTTGAAGCAGGGCTGTATTGAGTAATGGAAGAATAGAAACTGACTTAGCCATTTTCAGCTATTCACCCTTGGGATTTCTTTGTTCTTATGTGCAGAGGCAACAACACTGGCTTTGCCTTGGGCTTCAAGGAACAGCTCTCTTTGAGTCTTATTAGTGAGTTTGCTTCCACAAAACTAGAGAAAGTTTTATTAAAATGTCAAGCAAATTGCTTACAACTATGCTACAACAGAAAGGTTTCTTTTTAATGTAGTTTTATACGTTTACTCTACCTGCACCTCTGAGGCCATGGTGCAGTGTATCCCTTATCAGGGTCAAAGGAAGACCAGGGCACCGAAGAGTATGACACTCTTGTTACCTCCAAGGTATCACTTCAAAAGGTTTAACAACAGTTGCTCTACGCTGGTTGTTCCTGAGATATTCTGTTTTAGTTGACTATTTTACATGCACGTAGAAAGATTGGAAACATTTTACATGAAAGAATGACAAGCTGTGGGTGTGAATGGGACTCCTGAATATTCAGAGGAAGAAGAGTGAGAACAAGCTGTTGTCAAAGAAAGGGGTAAAGGATTCTCAATCAGTGTCAACCAAGTCTTCTCTTCATCTCCTGTGTCTACAATGAGCATAAGGTTTTCAAAATAAAATTTATTTAGATAAAGTGGGAGGATAAAGGTAATGGAAAATGAAATTATTGATATTAAGACTAAACAATCTCTTATATTGTTCAGAAGTCTCACTTCCTGCCATATACATATCTTACCTCACCCATATCATGTAACCAATTTCATATTGTTTCTAAAATGTTTGTAGTATATAGCACATTTTAAACCTGTAATAAATGTGTATCATCTATTGCATTCATTCCTGAATTATGAATAAGACAAATAGTCAACTATACTTACTGCTCTGGAATTCCTCTCTAGATCTTTACAGTGATTAGCTGAACTGATCATTTTCAATTAAATTGTTTGTATTGACCTTCTGTATAACATAGATGCTGTGGATATCGCTCTATATAAATAAAACACTGATGGCCAGTGACCAGACAGGAAGTATAGGCAGGACAAAGAGAGAGGAGAATTGGGGAAATAGGAAGAAGGAGGGAGAGACACTGCAGCCACCACCAGGACAAGCAGCATGTAAAGACGCCAGTAAGCCACCAGCGACGTGGCAAGGTATAGATTTATAGAAATGGATTAATTTAAGATATAAGAACAGTTAGCAAGAAGCCTGCCACGGCCATACAATTTATAAGTAATATAAGCGTCTGAGTGATTATTTTATACATGTATTGTGGGACTGCGGGGCTTGGTGGAACCTGGAGAGAAGCCCTCCAGCAACACATAGATGTACCTTATACTTAGAGTTACCCTGATGACCAGCAATGTCATGTAATTTATACTTTAAAACCCACTTTATATGATAAAAAATCTCTGTTATATGCTTGTTACGTATGTCTGACAACTCCATTCATGCAAGCCTTCCTCTTTATTGGAAAAATGGGGTAATAAAATAGTGATTCTTCCATCCAGTTATTATGATAAGACATATACAGAATATACAGAATGTTTGATAAATACTAAATGCTCTGATAGTACTAGGTTTGTTGAGTCTAGCTCATGGCACGTTACTGTAAAAGCAAGTAAATGTTCTTGATATTCATTTTGCTTGACTTTAAACAGGAAAGTATGTAGTTAAGATACCTATGTTCTGATGACTCTGACACACCAATGCATAGATCCCACTACAGTTTCTCTTTAGAAAGAAATGAGTCATTTGACTTACAAAAAGTGTTCTGAAATATATAGAATGTGAGTTCCTCATGATGTACCCAGCATGTACCACACTGCTTCTGTCCTTTCCCATGCTACAGGAAGGCATTTCTTGGTCTTTGCCCTGTATTTTCAGTACAGCACACTCAATCATAAACTAAGGTTGAGCCCCAAGAGCTAAATAGCAAATGAAGTGTCAAATGATACCTGGCGTATATTGCACACTTGCCACGTGTTAAACACTCCACTAAGCATTTAATTGGAACTTTATCATTGAGCTGTCACAATCATCTACTACATTAGGCAGCACTTTATCCACTTTATAGTGAAAGAACAGAGTCTCTGAAATGTCAAATCGTCCCAGGGCACACAGCTAGTAATTGACAGAATTTGAAATTGAGGAAGATCTAGTCATAACCTGTTCATGATCTTCTCCTTACAATAAATTTCCCTCCGAGGTCTCTTCCTGAAATCATACCATTTCATATTCAAATATTGAAAGTCTTGTGTGATGTCACAAGATTCATCCCTATGAGGGACTAACATGTGTTTCATGTTGGGTTACATCATGGACTGGCCCATTCTTCAGATAAAATTTTTAGGGAAAATGACCAAGCTTAGCCTAAAAGAATTAGTTATTAGCCTAAAGTGATGAATATGGTAGACATGAAAATAAAACTTGTTTAAAAGTCATTCCTCTCTTCTGGGATTTTTAATCTTCCCATGCTTCTCTAACCATATATAGTCATTATTAAATTATTCTTTCATATAAGTTATACCAAGTACAGGAACACATATGTGAAGGAATATACAATAAACAGCAGTCATATGAATTTAATTCACCACAGGTGATTCATTTGAACTTCTTTGAACTTTGACAAAAATTTTCATTGGGGATAAATTTCTTCCACGTTCACATGTTGACTGGATTGAAATCCAAAGAGGCTGGGATGAGATGAAGTGTTTATTGTTGACAAAGCTATGTTGCTAGCATTACAGATGTGGTCAGATGCAGTATAGCAACATCTGGCTTCAGGAATATTCCTCTGTGTCCACAAGCAGTGCTTCCATTGATAAAATCAAATAGTATTCAGCCTCCTTCTTGTACAACTCTCTCAGGATCTGTTCAAGCCACATCTCCAAAATGCATCTGAACAAATGTGGACTTGAAGAATTTAAATTCAAGCCTTCTTCATTGTCTCTATACAACACTAAATCAGGGTTATTAAAAAGAACAGAAGCACGTTTTATTTTTATACTATAAATTAATTATAAAGATAAAAGTCTCACATAACTCTTCCATAGTTACATGATTATAGATTAGGATGAAGAAGTCTCCTAGTCAGCATTACATACCCTGGATATCCAGGGAAGCCAAAGATCATTTTGATTTAAGAATGAAAGCCTGAACACCATGGGAGCTGAAAGTATAAGCCACAGCCCAAAGCTTGTTGGAGACTGAAGTCCAAGATGAACATAAAAACAAGAAGCAAGAAGGAGCACTTTCTTACTCCTCCATGTTTCCTTGTATATGGGCCATCAATGCATTTATAATGAGAACCCTCCATGAGAAGGGTCATTGATTGAGTTCAGTGATTTCAATGCCAGTCTTATCCAGAGAACCCTCACAGTCATCCAGAAATGATATTCTCTCTGGGTTCCACTTGGCTTAATCCACCTGATGTGTGTAATTTCCAAAACACTCACCCACAGGCTGATGGGTAGTTGGCAGGCACATTAGCTTTGGCAGTATTTCAGGGTTGATGTGTTAGCCTGCTTCAGCTAGGTACAGTGTGTAGGGGTTTTGTTGTTTTTATTTTTATTTGGGTATGGGTATTATGCTTGCATAAATGTTTATATAGCCAGTGCCCTCAGAGGCCAGGAATTGCACTACATTCCCTGGATCTGGAGTTCCAACTGATCTTGAGCCACCATTTTGGTGCTAAGGAACTGAACCTAGGTCCTCTGCAAGAACAGCAAGTGCCTTTAACCTCTATACCTCTTCAGCCCCACTTCTCCTGTGGGTATCGATCGCTCTGTATGCTGAGAATGTGTTGCTCTGATTTAGTTGATAAATAAAATGTTGATTGGCCAGTAGCCAGGCAGGAAGTATAGTATAGGCAGGACAAGTAGAGAGGAAAATTCTGGGAACAGGAAGGTTGAGTAAGGAGATGCTGCCAGCTGCCACTGCCATGAGAAGTAAGATGTAAAGTACTGGTATGTCACAAGCCATGTGACAACTTATAGATTGATAGAAATGGGTTAAATTAAGATAGCAAGGAGCCTGCCATGGTCAAGCAGTTTATAAGTAATATATAAGTCTCTGTGTCTTTAATTGGGTCTGAGTGGCTGCAGGACCTGGCAGGACTGGAGAAATCTCTGGCTACATACCTCCTCCCTTGCAATGTGCATTTATTAATCCTTTCCTTTAAAAAAACATCTAAAGTAGCTCTTTTGCCTTTGTGGCATGATCAGCTTCCTTCATTTTTTCACGAATCCCTGGGTTTATTTACAAATCTCCATTATCTGCAGCCTATTGTGTCTGCTAGCAAGACTGCTTGCTGTATCTTATTGAGCATCAACTCTATACAAGATGATTGATCTTTCAATGTATTCACTTTTAACCCTCACAGTGCCTCATCCTTGTAGTCTCAAGCTTAGAGTTGAAAACAAAATACATTATTGAAGAATAGTTACATAAATTACATCTAATCATCCAGTTGGGGTTCAAATAGCCTTAAACAAACATGGAATTTTCAACTTCAAGAAGCTTGTCTTCACAAACCATGTCCTTAATAACCAACTTTTATTTTCTTCCAAAATGAGAGATCCATTTAAGACTGCCCCAAAAGCTTGAAAATAGCCAAGCTACCTAAATAAATCTATTGCATTTCAAATATCCATACTCTATTCTGATTCCAAGATTTCATGGTCTTTAAATTGAGTATGTTTGCTATCTTTTTATAACAACCAAAAATGTGATACCGTATTCTGGCTGCTTCCCTAAAAAGTGGGTAAGGGAACATGTTCTTTAAATTTTCAGATGTGTACTGCTTTTATCACATCAAAGCAGCCTTCAAAACTCTAATATAAAACTTACAGCAAAGGGATCTGGAGAGATGGCTCAGAACTTAAGAGTACTTGTTGCTCTTCCTGAGGACCAGCTGCATTTGGTTCCCACCTAAGTCAGGCAACTCAAAAAACAAAAAACAAAAAAAAAAAAAAAACAAAAAAAAACCAAAAAAAACAAAAAACAAAAACCAAACAAACAAACAAAAAAACCCATAAAAAACAACACCACCAAAAACAAAAACAAAAAAACCCTGAAACTAGTTTCAAGGAATCTGACACACACAAACACACACACACACACACACACACACACACACACACACACACACACACTTTTTAAAAATACTCACCAAAATGTTGAAGAAAAATGATAGTGTGACAACTAGATTTATAATAAGTCTATTTTACTTAAGAGAAATCACATTTTTCCATCCCTAAATAATTGGGAAAAAGAGGTGAGAAAAGTAAGAACAGTGAAAATAGAATGAGGATTCTAATTGTGAATTACCTGTTAAAAGACCACCAGATACTGCATGGTTATGAAGTTCATGGAGGTGAAATCTAAACTTCTTGTACTTTTCAGATACAAGACTCCATTTCTTATTTACAAGTGTTTTGATTTGGTTAGCAAGTAGACCCAGTTTTAGTAGTATTTCTGATGTTATTGAATACCTATTGATTTCTGGTTTAGTTGGACCTAACAGAAATTGTATAGCAATTTGAGCATCCATTATGAATTCCAGTATTTCATAGATTTCTGATATAATCACATTAGTTAATAAGCCATATCTTCTGCTAAATATTTTCATAGACAATACCTAGCATGAAAGTTGTCTTTTCAAGGACCAGTGGTTATTCCCTGTTGAACAATAAATAGTATTTTATTTACTTAAATGGTTAGCATGCTTTATGATCCCAGATTACCACCAGAAATACCCAAAAGAATTAAAGTTTGTTCTCAAACACAAGCACATTATTTTATATTTAGAGAAATGGAGTTCCCAAGTATACAAAAATCAATTCAAGTCAACCATATCGTCTCTCAAGTCTTCACTTACTAGACAGTTGTGAACCGCCTGTCACACAGCACTCTGGCTCATAAGTGCTAGAAGATTCCACGAGTTGTGTCTCAGAGACAACATTGCTCGAGGAGTTACAGGAACTGGAGTCAGGAACCTGAGAACAGCATTGGCTGGTTTCAAACTCCACAGTTTGGCAACTCTCAGACACTGTAGACTTTAGCGGCAAACACTTGGACATGTAACTTGCAGGTTGATAGCTCTGGACTGCAAATCCCACTTGCCGACAACTTCTTGACTGGCAGGGCTGAGAAGCACACGCTGTCAGAGCTGGAGAGATTCTTGACTGGCATGTTGTTCGTTCACAGGTCTTGGAATTGGACCAAGTTGTTTGGTCAGCTCTGGAGATCCAGGAACTTTGTACACAAGGGTCCACTTTGCACTGGTGCTGTTCATAAGTGGCTGGTTGGTGAGTGGAGCTTTCACTGTAGGTTTCTTGAAAGTTGTCCAGGAGCCATGTTCTGCTGTGCCAACTGCTGGGCAAGAAAATCCCATCTTCAAAGCTTTTAGGATTAGAGTCGTGTGTGAGGGCAGAGAGTGATGGCGTTTTACCCAAGCTCCTGAGTGAAGGGCCGTAACTATGAGGCATATCCTCCAAACCCTTAATTGAAGTCAGCTAAAAAGGCTCCAGTTGTCAAATGTCAGGTTTAAAGATGTGGATATTATATCTTTGCTGGGGACATTATATAGTTCTCAGAAAGCTGGGTGTTGGCTTTTATTTTTAAGACTCCTTTGCACTCATTGCTGAAGCTAATTTGAAGGATAACATCTTATTATTGCTTTGCTTAGTTCTATGTGAAATGATGTCTTATTAACAAGATGCAAGTCCAATTGTTAGTCTTCAAAATGGCTTTCATGTGAGTTCCATAGCTGACTCATAAGGGCAGGTGAGGTTAGTCAAATAGGAGTCCCAACGTGTCATTCCAGCTCACTATTATGATGAATTTTTATATTGGTAGGTGGACCACAAAGAGTGTGGGTGTGAATAGTCAACTGAATACTGCTTAATATTCTTCACTGGAGTTTTCCGTGTACCAATCTGTTCAAGATTGTGATAAGAGGTTGTTATGTTATCCTTAGAAGTAGAGCCAATTGAGCCCATCACCAGGTCTTGACCTCTAATTCATCAGCATGTAAGTGGAATAATATACAATAATATTTCTTCTCACTATTCACCAAAACCATCAAATGTGCTCATGGCCCTAGCATTCTTTTTCTCTGTACCTGTTAAAATGTTTATTTCATTTTCAGTTGTGTGTATATGTGTATGTCTGGGTATGCAGTGTGTGCATGTGAGTGTAAATGCCCTCAGAGACCAGAAGATAATATCAGATCCCCTGGAACTTAGCTGTGGTTATGGCCAGAAGTGAGTAACCCAACATGGGTTCTGGGGGCTGAGTTCAGTTCCTCTGCAAAAGCAGCATTGACTTTCAAACCACTATCCATCTCCCCAGCCCCTGCTCCTTTCTCTTTATCTCACCCTTTGTTCCCTTAATCTCCTTGACATCTTCACATGAAACTTTCTTATTTTCCCATTTAAGATATTTTCTGAGTCACCAGCACATTATTTTTTAATGCAAAATGTAATCTCCACTTTTTTCCCTTTGTATGCATTCAGTAAGCTTTGACAAGTAAGATGAATTACTATTGAAATAAAGAAATTGATAAAAGATACCAAAATTATGTAAGCAATATGTAAGATATTCATCTATCACCTTGGATTCAAGGTTACAAAGCAAATTTTCATTGCGTATTTTATGACATGATATTTGTACATATTTATGTAGTATAGTGTGATAACTGGTTGCATGTAGGCACTGTATAATGACCATATTGGAATAATTATCATTCCATCTTTTCAAACATCTATTGTTTCTATATGAAAACTTGTACACTTGTTCAACTTGAATAATATCAAGGATTTATGTAGGCCAGACTCATCTTCCAGTGCTAAAAAGAACAGCAGCACAAATTCCTCCTATCTAGCTGTGTTTCACTGTTGACTCATTGTTCTCTTCTCAGCTTCTCCATATCTGCTCTAATGATGACCATGCCAGTGAATTTCAACCCTTTCTAGTTTACTAACTTTTTCATCAGGCAGTGTCTACATGTCATCATACTTCCCAAAGATTAACGTTGTTTCCTCTGTAGCAAATCTCTTCCCAATATGCTTTTTGGGGTTTTATTCTGGCATATATATAAAATATATACCAGATATATATGATATATATAGAGAGATATATATCAGAATATATATGTGTGTATCTCTCTCTGTCTCTGTCTCTGTCTCTCTGTCTCTGTCTCTGTCTCTCTGTCTCTGTCTCTGTCTCTCTGTCTCTGTCTCATATATATATGAGAGAGAGAGAGAGAGAGAGAGAGAGAGAGAGAGAGAGAGAGAGAGAGAGAGAGTCCATGGAACACCAGTTCACATAGAGGCTCAAAGAGGATTTCAGATCCCTTAGAATTGGAGTTACAGGCAGTTTAAGCTACCAGGTATGTGCTAGGACCAAACCTGGGTGTTCTAGAAGATGAGTAAGTGCTTTTAACCACTGATCCATCTCTCCAGTTCTGTGCTTTGTTTTGTCTTTTGGTGTGGACAGATGATCCACTCCTACAGTTTTTGCACCAATATGCTCTAACAAGCAGTTTCATACTCATAATACAGAGCCTGCCAAGGTAATTTTTTGTAACACATTCTATAATTGACTGAGCTCAACTATAGAGTAAACAGAAAGGGAATATATTCTTAGGACAGTGTTCCAGCCTCCTGCATATAGGTCTGAAGAAATCCAAGACTACCCAGGAATTCTGAGTAACCCTAATGAGTAACTATCTTTAATATTTGAGGGACTAGGGCTATCATACTAAATTTATAAGATACCTCTGAAACCATTGTAACAAATGGAAGTTTTATTATTTAGAAAAAAATATTCATAAATTTGGGATCCTATCATGTTCCCCACATAAGCACTACAATAAGCCATTAAATTCTTGTATTTATTTGTTCTATTTTTTTATAGCGGTTTCCACTGGAACTTCTAATCATCCTTTGTATGTGTGTGTGTGTGTGTGTGTGTGTGTGTGTGTGTGTGTGTGTGTGTGTGTATTTTGTGTGTGTGGGGGGGGAGAGGATGGAGGTCAGTGTGGTTCCTTAGACACAACCTACCTTACTTTTGATACAATAACTTCTCTGGTTGGTCAGTCTAACGGGACAAAAAGTCCCAGGGGTCAGCCTGTCTTGCCTCCCCAATTGCGTGGTTTATAAGCCTATGACACCATATCCAATATTTTAAAACGTGCTCTTGGGAGTTAACTTTGATCCTCATTTGTGCATACTGTACACTCAAAATTGACTTCTCTTTCCAGCCCTGACTCTTCTCGAAGTGATTAAATTAATATAACTACAATCAGAGTAAGATCTGTTCCCTTCACCTAATCTGTAGTACCTCACCAGAACTGGTCTCATTTTTGTAACTCAAACTCTTGTCTTGGTCCTCTACCCGACGTGCTCCAAACTGTTGTGGAATCATCTTTTTGAACACTGTAAGGATTTGTCACTCAGATTGGTTTAATAAAAAGCTGAATGGCCCATAGTTAGGTAGAATTTTCTGGGCAGAGAGGATGCTGGAAAGAAGGAAGGACATGCAGGGAGGTGCCAGCCAGCCAGAGATGAAGCAGCATGGGCAGTACAGAGTAAAGGTAATGAAGCCACAATGCCAAAAGTAAATTAATAGAAATAGGCTAATTTTGTTATAAGAGCTAGTTAGAAACAAGCCTAAGCTATTGGCCGAGCTTTCATAATTATTAAGTCACCGTGTGGTTATCTGCGAGTTGGCAGGTGGGACAGAAAAATACACCTACACCAAACTCAAAGGCCTTAGCTATGCCCCTTGAGTATGTCTCATCTTCCCTTGACTCAGTGTTCTGCAGATGCAGCTACACCTTTGCACTAACCTCCACTGTTTTCTTCTCTTTCTTTCTGCGTTGTTCTCTTCTTTCTCTTTGGTGTTCAGCTGGAGTTAGTTTTCTACGTAGAAAATCTCCATCAACCATAAAAAAGACCTTAGGATTACATTGTTGTTTAACTTTGCTACTACCCTACAACTTTTATGAAGGCAAGAAAAATCTCTATCTTTCTCACTGTCAGTTCTCCAGCCATGAGTCACACAGTGACTACCAGCCATGTAATAAGATCTCCATAAACGTATTCTGAAAATTAACAACAGAGTGTGTTAAATAAAAATGTGCTCAAAATGTAAGTAATTTCTGACAGCGTATTATATTCAAGCTTTCCCATACCAAGTGTTCAAGGACTGCAAAGAGTCCTTAGCCTAAGCAAATGAAAGCAAATAATTAGGCCTTTCTTTTTGTGAAGAAAGGATAACAATATTTTGGAAGCCTCTTATTAGCATGGCATAGTCTGAATCACTTACTCTGGGGTGATATTTGGTTCTCCATAGGTTGCTTTAGAAAGCTTTTACCGTGAAAAGGTCTCTATTTTTTACTGCCCATGCATAGTCCTGTTGCCAAAACGTGTAGACAAAGCAAGGAATCATATAGATTAGACTTCTTACCTGTCTCCAGGAACCAGCCTTTTTTCTAACCCATCCACCATGTGGTAAATTAGTGTGGACCCATGCAGTTCCTGACTACTGCATTTGAGATGGAGATGTGAGGTCTGTCACTTGTAAACAGGGTCATTCTATGAATTCTTTTTTCTTTGGGAGGAAGCATTGGCTTGCATATTCTATTGAACTGAGTGCTAAATTAATGGGTGTTTCAACATATAATTTTGATTCAATGAGCTGCTACAGATTTCAGTCACTGCAGAATTTATAGAGGGAGTTACCTGGCTCATTACTACAGAATGACGTATGCTAGAACACTGATCATCCTGGAATTGCTTCTACACAGCCTACTAAAAACTTGTGTTAGCTTTGGAGGCAGTGATAATTATGAAACATATCTTAAGAGTGTTCTTGAGAATCAGAACTAGGTACTTAACTATTTATGGGGACTGGATACTGTGTTGCTGAATGAGTGAACAATTCCCTGGTTTACCTGGCCCTGAAGTTCATAAATGGTAGCAGGTGCACAGCAACTCCTGACCACCAGAGTGTGGGAGGCAATCAACATCTGGCACAAGCAAACGGGCAAGGGTAAACCAAGCCTTGTAATCAGAAATTTCAATAATCTTAATATTCCAATGCCTCTGTTTCTTTATTTTTAATGAGGTACAACATTGCAAATTTGTTTACTTTATTATATGAGAATATATGTGCATATATAATTATTAGATTACTACATTTCATGACACCTAAAAGTCTCAATTTTAAAAAACCCGTTAAGATGGCCGGGCAGTGGTGGCACACGCCTTTAATCTCATCACTCGGGAGGCAGAGTCAGGCAGATCTTTGTGAGTTTGAGGCCAGCCTGGTCTACAGAGTGAGATCCAGGAAAGGTGCAAAGCTACACAGAGAAACCCTGTCTCAAAAAAAAAAAAATGTTAAGGGTCTTCATGTGGACAAAGTCACTTCTCATAGTGTTCATATGGGATTTATATAAAATTATGAAGGACCATAAACTTTTTTTAAATATTTAGGGTGTTGTTTCTGTCTACTTTCTTTTCATGTTCCATTCATTTTCTTTTGAGAGGTGGGTTGTACTTTTCTTTTCCATGAAAGATGGAATCTGATCTTGTCTCTACCTCTCTAGGGCTAAACATTTGGATGGTTTATGTTGATTCTGTACTGTATGTTCACTCTGTTACATTGTATTTTACAATGTAAATTGTTCAGTTAAGGTAAAGTACAAAATGATTAAATAGTTAGAATTGCCCCATATTTTACTGTAGAACTGCTCTGAAGTTTTCTTCCTTCTTGAGTGTCATTCCACTAATGACTTCCCTCCAATTAGAAAGCATTGAAACAGCATCATTGCTCAGCAGTGTGGCAACACTTCTCCCACAGGCTCCAGACATGGCTTCTGGCCCTGCCGCTTCCTCTCCTTTGGACATGCCCCTCTGCCTCCATGCATATCGCAAGAAGAGAGTTTGAATTAGCATTGATACAGTCTTCTCTAGCTGCCACATTCTACACTTTTCATTCAACATGTTGATGCCATAGAGCTAGAAAGGATACTGGGTGCCATCTTGATATGTCTAAGAATTAAATGAAATCTTTGTTTTCAATTACGGTCATCCATTCCATATTCAGCTAAATTCAGAACTTTTAGTCTGTACACTATCAGTTGCTATGGATGTGGGTAAAATCCCACAACCATGTAATAAATAATCTAGTATTGGACTGCAGCACCTGAGAATAAATAAGCCTATTTCTTTTGTTACATGTTGATCTACACCACAGGAATTTCCTCAAAGAATCATTAAATTTTGCCATACACAAAATAGGGAGAATACAATGCAACCCTCTCAGACACTGTGATGTCTAAACAAAAAAAAAAATCATTTTAGGCTCTGGGACATTTCAAAATTATGATATTATGTTAAATATCAGCATGTTTTTATGTTAACTTTATCTGTGTCTGTGGATAATAAACCATTTAGAATATAAAAATAGGGGCTAGAGAGATAGCTCAGTGGTTAACAGCTTTGCTGCCTTTACAGAGACCTGAATTCAGTTCCTAGCACCCATATGAGACTGCTCATAATTGCCTGTAACTCTAGTTCCAACATGATCTGATGCCATTCTCAGGTAGAGTACTCATTTGAGCACATGCACGCACACATACACACGTGCACACATAATTAAAAATAAAATAAGTCAGAAAAATTATTATAAGTGCAAAAAGGAGTCCTAAGCAGTACCACTTGCTCTCCAAGGATTTATATTTTCTTTTTTTTTTTTTTTTTTGGTTTTTCAAGACAGGGTTTCTCTGTGTAGCTTTGCGCCTTTCCTGGAATTCGCTTTTTAGACCAGGCTGGTCTCGAACTCATAGAGACCTGCCTGCCTCTGCCTCCCAAGTGCTGGGATTAAAGGTGTGCGCCACCACCGCCCAGCTCCAAGGATACCTTTAAGCATTTTTGTTTCTTGGAATAATCCTTGGTCAATTGCAAATTAGTTATACGAGATTTAAACACTAGGACAACTGGGAGAGAGTGCAAAAAGTAAAGAAAAATAATTAAGAGAAAGTGGAGGGGAAGGAGGAAGAAGAGGAAGAGAAAGGAGATAACGAAGAGTAGGAGGGGGAGTTGGAAGTACACACCCATGACATCCATGTAGACCTAAACACTTAGGATTGTTTGTTTGGTTTTGTATGGCTTTACTATGCTTGTTTCATGTTCTTGTAGCCCAAGCTGTCCTCAAACTCCCCACTCTTCTGCCTTAATCTCCTGAGTGCTAGAACTACAAGCGTGTGCTACCACGCTTGGCTCTACCGAGTTTCTTGTTCTCTGCATCCCAAATAGAACTCTCACTGAGTCAGCTAGGATAGACTTGATGGCATGGATTGGAAGATCCACGTTCTGAAGAAGAAGTTTAATTCCTGTATCTTAGATTGAAGTAATACAAATGTATATAGTCAAACAACACCATTTTACTGTCTGTATTTGGAGAAAGAAAACTACCCAGAGCCCCTGACAGTTTATCCAATTCCACAGCTTCATATGGTTCTGAACCCTATCTTCAAATGGATATTGTTCATTTAGTAATTGCTTTTCTCATGCCAAACAACTAAACGCTAATTCACAAAGAAGCTAAGAAAACCAAGCACAGCTAAGCATGATACCTGTAAATCTATAACATGAAATTTTGAGTTTTCATAGAATTTAGAAAAAAAGGTATTCAACACTATAAATTCCACTTGCAATGCAGTCTTAAACTTTGAATTAATATAATAATGGAGTTCTCAAAGGACACCCATTAGCCAGTAGCTGGAGTCAGAGAGAAAGTGAGGAATTGGCAATCAGGGAATGAGAGGCTAATTCTTCCTGGTCAAAGGAAGATAACAACAGCAAGATTGGAAATCAGTAAGATGATCAGTAGAATCCAGATCCAGTGCCCCAACTTGGTCTGTAGCAAGAAGACTGGAAGGTGATATAAGGCAAATAGGATGGGTGGCCAATCCAGATCTATAGCCAGTGAAAAGAAACTCTGGGGTCTAAAGTCACTGGATCCACAGCTCAGTGAGTAAGAGATTCTAGATCCATACCCCAGAGAGTGACAGCTGCTGGACCCAAAGCCCTGAGAGCCAGCGTATGTGGTCCTGCAGGGGCTGCAGAAGCTGGAGACCTGTGGGCGATAGCAAGGCCGCCGGCAGGAGCTGTGCACCACATGTGAAGTCTGGCATCTGATGGGCTGGAAGAAGTTCTGATGACATCCACTGTGGAGAGAGAAGCCCAGATGGTAGGTTCTGGGAGAGCAGAAGCTAGTACTCTGAACTAGGTGGTGGGGATATAAAGACCCCTAAGAGTGGATATAGGGCAGGTTACCCCCACAGGAGCAAAAGGATAAGTTCCCATGGAAGTAGTTGTAGGATATATCCAGAGGAGGTATGTCTTCAGCCAAGTTCCAGCAGACAGGATGCTCTAATGTCCCTACCTTCGCGATGCTTATATATTCTTTCTGTGCTCTATGAGATGCGGCGTCAGAGGCCCTGCCCCTTCCCTTGCTTGTGTTTCATTAAATGATCAATTAACTCCCCTTATAATTATTACTTAGTAATGGAGGTGCCTTGATTTCAGTTTAATCACTCTTGATTTATATCACCCATTTGAATTCTCTTTCCATATTTTTTCCCAAAAATAAGGCATCCTTTAGTTTGTACCACCTTGGTCAAAATGCCTATACTGTATCTGTTCTCCACTGACTTTGATGATGTAAATTTTGACCTGAGTGTGTATAGTTCTTACCAGCATTAGCAGTCATTGGTAACCATCCCTGAATTATTAGTATATAATTTAATAAATGTTTATTAGATAAAAAATTTAAAATATGGCATGATTTAATCTTTGCAATGATGTTAACATGTAAAAGCTATAAAATTGTTATAAAAATTCAGGAATGAGGTCATGGAGGGCCGAGGAAGTTATATATTCTCCAAGCAACAGATCAAAGCAGTCATTGGTACAGATCATAGTTCAGGTGTGTCTAACTCTAAAGCCAGTAGAAACCACAATGCTTTATTGACAACTGGGGAAGCTGGTTCTTTCTCCTTGCAGAATCACCTATTGACGGAAAACAAAGAAAATTGGGTATATTTGGAGTTCCCTGGGAAAGCAATCTGGGAGAGTGGACATTCAAACTATCTTGATTTTTTTTTTAAGGTTTTTCAAGACGATGCCTGGCTGTCTTGTTACATGTGTGAATTATTGGTCAGGCATTGTTTTCAAGACGATGCCTGGCTGTCATGTTACATGTGTGAATTATTGGTCAGGCCTTGTTGGTGTCAGCTAAAGTTAAGTTGTTCAGTGAGAATGGATTGAATGTGGTGTCAGTCTCCTGGCAGTGTGAGAGAAAGAGTCTAATGCATAGGTTAGAAAAGTTTGAAGTCTATTAAAAAAATTCTAGGCCATAACCTTGTCTCAATTCATGGGTCAACACATTTTTGAGTTTACATAAGTAGGCACCCTAGTTTAGTGCCTCAGGTACAGACTATCTGAGGATTGATTAGTAACAGACTCCCAACTCCATTTTAAGTGCCCTCAGCCAACACTACTCCAGTTTGCTTTAGGTTACCTTGACACATAGGAGCAATTAAGTATTCAAGAGAGATTGTGTTCAATCTGATGCTATCTGTAGTTCATATGTTATATCATTTTTTTTTGTGAAGTCCCCAATTCTATCCACTGAAGACACAGTTTCTTATTTGCTTTTGGTTTATTTTTTAGTCTTTGAAGTTACCATGGAGATGCTCATTACAACCTGTGCTCAACTGGCCCTCTCGTTTAGCTTACCTTACTTAAGCCACTTAAGTCTTATCCACTGTGGAGTTAGTAGATTGTTTTTCCAGGTCAGACAAAATTCTTTGGCAAACACTTTGATCACTAGGAAAAATGGCTGACGAGTGGCACCATTACTGAGCTGACTACCGATAACACATACTATCCAAACTTGAATTTTAATAATATGCTAATCTTTGCCAGCTCAGCTGGGAGTGAGAAATTTGGTGCTTCGAAGACTGAATTGTTTCACTCCCTGCTGAGCTTCTCTTTGTGTTCATCCTTCTAGACAGACAAAGCAGCATCAAATTTACTCTCACATTAAACGCTTAAAATTATCCTTAGTACTCTAAAAACTGGTGATGTAAAAAACAAATGTGGAATTCATAGTGTCTTTCTCCCTACCTGTAATTATATCCAACTTCTGCTTTTAAGCATCTTTCAGACTGTTTATTTATACGATTTGATCACTTTGCTTTGTTTCATAGACATGCTTTTGTCATCTCCTGTAAAGCTCTTTTTTCTTCCAGTGGAGTACTCTGTGTGCTGACTGCCTATACCTTTTTGACTAAATGTGTTACTACTTTCTTTTTCATTTGTAATTACTGAAATTATAGAATAATTACATCATTTCTCCCTTTGTTTTCTTTCCTCGAAACTCTCCCATACACTCTTCCTTGTTCTTTTACAGATTCATGGTCTATTTTTCATTAATTGTTGTTATATAAGTAAATGTAGATGTATATATGCAAAAATATTCCTAGATATCACCTGCTTGGTTTGTATCATGTTACATGTGTGTATGTTTTCAGGGGTGACCATTTGGTGTTGGATAACCAGTTCATGTGCTAGCTGCCTAAACATGAGCCGAGAAAAGGATGACATCAACAGATAGAACAAAATGGACCGGAGATAGACTATCAGACCTCAAACCTATACAAAGGACCACAGGCAATTCAAAAATACCTTCTCTTCTATCACTCTTTGTCACTCCTGTTCTTCCAACCCACAGTTATACTCCTCATGATGGACCCCAGATGGTTTTATGAGGCCTTAGCTGCAAGGAAAGTTTCATGAGGCGATGCAATTGGAGTTTTTTTTTTGATGTAAAATCCTCAGCCACCCATCCTCACACTCCAGACACAGAGATGAGAAAGGACAAAAATCAGAGGAAGACAATTTACTCAATGTGGTTGAACTGAGAAGAGAGACTGATACAGAGTTTCGTGGGTTGCAGTGTATTTTGGGGTCACTGACATGAGGTTCACATAAATAAAGGAAGAATTAAGATAGAAGGGTGAGAGTCACGTGTCCTTAAGCAGTCATGGCCAAGGTATGGGCTCATTGAAAATTGTCTTGGTTCTGGTCCTTCAATGTGGTCCAAAGAGGTCATTATCTCTGTCCTCACTTCAGAGGACCATTGGGTGATGCTTAGTTATGTTCCATGACTCAGTCTCACTTTCAAGGATAATTAGACTCACATAGGACATGTTCTATTCTGTTAGGATTTGTTCTTATAGGACTATAAAAAGACTGATATATAGGACAATTACTTCTCTTTGTCTTCAGCAAAAGTAAAAGAGAGATGTAGAGTGAAGGCAGAGATAACTGGTTTGCATTCTGCTTTTAGATACATTGTGTGCCCAAGTGAGAAGCCAACACTTTTTACAACATCTGAGTGTCAGTATCAGCAGTCCCACTGTGTTTGCTTATATACATATTTACGCATATACATCACATGTGTAAATGTTTGTACACACATTTAGACATACGTACCATATGGATTTGTATGTGCACATACACACATATACACTACACACACATAAATACCATGTACATGCACACACACACACACACACACACACACACACACACACACACACACCATTGCAATGGGTGAAATAAAAATGGCACCTACTGAAATCCATCCTTGCATGTTAGTAGGATCTCAAGATGCAGGAAGGAGACATTCATAAAATCAATGCAGTTTGCAGAAGTTCAGCAAAGTCAGCAACAGTGTTCAGTCTTTTGGACCCAAAATCTAGTACTTATAGGGAGCCAACTGTTATTTTTATCCCAAAGAAAAGTATACATAATGATTATTTTTACTTTTAAGGTAACCTTTTTTTTTTTTAGAACATCTTATTACATTTTAGTGTGCATGTTCACATTTATGTAGTGGTGTGCACATATCACAGTAGATCAGTGGAAGTCAGAAGACAATTTGTAAGAATCTGGTCCCTCTTTCAACCATGCCAGTCCAGAGACTGAATCCAGGTCTTCAGGCTTGCTTAGAAGGTATCTTTTCCTGCTATGCCATTTTACCGACCATAGAATAATTTTTAATGTAGTAGTAAGTGCATATGATTTTTTCCATAATTGTATTATTCCAAGATAATCATAAGAAGGAATATAGGTTTCTGAACCACTAAGTCTCCTAGAAAATGGATGTGAAGGTAAAAATTAGGGTAGCATTCCTTAAAATTTTAGGATAATTTTTAAAGTTTTGGTGCATGAAAATTTACTGAATTTTCTGTTACACAAAACAACTGATTAGGTAAACCATAATTATAAAGAGGTAGTCGGTTGCCTTCCCGAGAAGTCCATATTGAAACTCATAGTCCAGTAGGCCTTGCATTATGGCTTCTTTCAGCCATGTCACAAATGCAGCTTCCCTCTATCCTAGTCAGACACGTCCCTTATAGCAAACTTTCAACCAAGTCATTGTGATATTGGGATGGTCTCACTTCTGATTTCTGTGGAGACTTATCAGGGCTGCTATTTTACTGAGCTCTCCAGAAGTGTCCCACAGCTATTTTATTGTTAGTGGGTTTATGACTTCTCACACTTCATACTTAAAAAAAAAAACTACCAGTTAATTCAGTTTTCAAATATCTAACATTTCCAATACCACTCTTGAAACAATGAATAGTATTCTGAAAATAGAAAAAGTTATATTATCAAAGAAATTGAATTTGTCAGACAAATTTTGTTAACATAATGTAGCAGATTTTGGACCTCTTAAACTGAGCATCATTTTTTTTATTAAGTAAACTAGAAAGCACACCTCTAAGAATTACAACATACTCAATTTATTATGAATATATATATATATTTATCCTCAAACCTGAAAAAGTCACTTATTGTATTTGTTCCTTTAACAAATTAAGGAATTTTGTCAAATATTTTGCATGGCTTCATGATGCCTTTTGATGAATAAGTATTGGTCTGAAAGTGCTCTCATAGATTCCATACTAATGTTTCATTACACATGTGTGACACTGTTGAAGGTCATGACATAAAGAAACTATTTGTCACATATGAAAGCTGCATTTATTCAGTGAGCAAACTGTGCTTCGAGAAGAAAAATGTGGTCATTGACTCTCTATTCTGGATCTTTCTTCTATACACACCTCAAGAGAAATTTTGTTTTCTCTTCACTTTTCATTTCCATAAATACTTCCACCAAACATCTCACTTATACTATGTTTTTCTAAGTGGATTTTCTGGGTTTCTATTTAAATGTCTTGTTTAAAATGTCTGACCTTACTAATTTTTATTATGAATGTATATTTCCAAAATCACACTTCGATGCAAATGTTGCCTTTTGAAATGATGTTTGTATTCTGCTCCTGACCATACTGCAGACAAAATGTCCTTTGGAGTCTTCTTTTCTTTCCTGTTCCAGTTACTTCATTTGCATTGGTTTTAATTCCCCCACTCAGCCTTGCAAATATTATCAACCTCTTTCTGTTCTGAAGTTTAAGTAGTATCTCCTTCTTCATGACTATATAACTGTTTTCTTTTAACTCATATTCTCTAGCATTAGCAACCAAAGTTTCAACTCTCTCTCTTCATAATCCATTCCAATAGCCATCGCATTTCTATCCATTTAGCATTCTTCTGTCATTACCCTGGTTACTCAGTCATGGCTTTGAGCTGCCGACTACAATGGTCATTTTGCAGACGATGGCAGGTGACCATTTAGCCACATCCATGCTGGTGTCTGAGTCTTTAATCTTGTGAAGGTGAGTCCTTAATTCTGCAGCATACTCATATGTGATCCACTTCAAAGTCCTGGTTTTGTATCTAATTTTCATTAATTCCTTCTTCATATTGGGAAGGTTCAGACATTTTTATGAAGAAGAGGTATGTTATCATTTTGGTCTGGAATATCCCTTGTTTGAGACTTCATCTCCGGATGCTTGTACTATTGGAAGGTGGTAGAAATTTCAGGAGGTAAGGCCTATTAAAGAAAGTTGGGCACTCATGCTGTGGCTTTGAGAAGTATGTTGGGATTGCTCTCCCCTGAAATCATTAAGCATTTCCTTACTTCCTACCCACATATAATGATAAATTGGCTTCCTATGTTAGAAGTTCTTATCCCTTTTATCTTCTAATCTAGAACATGGTTATTTCAACAAGGTCATCTATAATAGTTTTCCAGCCAGCATTGGTAAGCTAAAGGAATGCATTTCTTCCTTTAGCCACAGCTGAATAAAATGATAGCACCATTGAATCACTCTTACCTAAGATCTACTCTGTGAGAGCACATTTCTGAGTTACAGTCAGTAAGAGGAGTGTTAGTCAGAAAATGACTCTGTTCTTCCTTCTTCCATACTGAGTCCTCAGTTCAAGAAAAGTCAAAGTAAATAGATGTTGCTCAAGAACTACTTAATATAATTGAGAAAATTGATGGGTTTATTATGAATCAACATTTCCTTTTTCTCTCGGTTTCTCCACAACAACACTTGGAGGTTTTCAAACAGCACCGTCAGCAGCTTCTTAGCCATTCTCTTCTCAGAATCACCTTGCCCCAACCTGCAACTGCTGCTTAGCATCCTTTGGTCACCTTGTGCCACCTGTGTGATTCTGCACACCTGGAAGATATCCACGGAAGATTGCATCACTGACTCAAAACCCCAAGCTAGGAGAACTGTAGGCCGTGTATACCCCTAAAGCATGTTGAGAATAGTTGTTTCCTTGGCAGCTATCTTGTATGGTTCTAATTCAGTTATTTTGCTTCTATAATTGCTGGTACCTTCAATGTCCTTTAAGTCATTTAGTTTACCCGTCTCAACACTATTTCCTTTGTATTTCTCTTGAATTTATAACATCTACATCAGTCTTTGTAACATTAATGTAATTTCTTAAGTATCATGTGTGTCTTAAGGTTCTCTAGAGAAACAAAATCAATAGCATATATATCTCTATAACATATGCATCATATAATTTATATATTATACATATAGTATATATACTATACATATTTATATACATATGTATGTATGTTGTATGTATATATAATATGTATGTGCATTTATACACATATATAATGATATCTATCACATAATATATACTACAAATATATTTTGTATTAAATGATATATTATATTCGACATATATTTTATATTATAAATACAAATATAAATAATATATTTTGATTACCCACATAATTAATGCACTTTATTGTATTTACTTATACAACATGCATGCAGTAGTTCAACAATGGCCAGCTGCACTCTGCAGTCACAGGACACAGTAACTTTTCAGTTCGACAAGTTCAATGTATCATTAGTTGAATTGTGCTAAGAGCCTGGGAGTTTCTTCAATAGTCAGTAGTCTGAGTGCACATTGAAAAGCTTATGAGAATGGAGTATGATGTCAAGGAAGAATGTAGCAGCCAATGATAGACATACTCTTTCAGAAACAGGAATAAAAGTAAACATAGATATAAGGTAGTCTCCTAGACTACCTTATATCTATGATGTCATTGGAAGATTCCACCTGCATGGATTGTGGGATCTCCTGTTGTTCCTCTTAGGAAATGTTATCAGAAATAACTAGACATGCATCTGCTGCTGAAGTTGACAAGCCAATCAAATTGATTATCATGAATGTCTATTGCTCTGACCTCCAATTTCTGACTGTACTCTGGTCTTAGTCAGGGTTACTATTGCTGTGATGAATCACCATGAATAAGGCAACTTGGAGAGGAAAGTGTTTATTTGACTTACAATTCTATGTCACTGTTTATCATTTAGGGAAGTCAGGATAAGGACTTAAACAGGTCAGGAACCTGGAGGTAGGAGCTGATACATAAGCCACAGAGGGATGCTGCAGACTTGCTCATCATGACTTTCTCAGTCTTTCTTATGGAAACTAGTACCACTAGCCCACAGATTGTACTACTCATAGTGGTCTGAGATTTCTCCAGTAAATCACTAATTAGGAAAATGCCTGACAGACTTGCTACAACTTGATCTCATAGAGGCATTTTCTAAATTGAGGTTCCCTCCTTTCTGATGACTCTAGTTTGTGTCAAGTTGACATAAGACTGGCCAGCACAATACCTCAACTTAATATCAAAAGGTACCTTATTGATTTGGCTCAGCCAATATTGAAGGCAAATAAGGACTAAATCAAGCCAAGAGTTTCAAAGTCATCATTAAGAAAGTGTAAGAAGAGAAGACATGAAAAACAGAAAGACTAATGACAGATTACAGTGAGACTTGAACCCATAGTGGGTAAATGAACTTTCTTCTGGGATAAACAAACAAAGAAACAATAGCAACATTCTCCTCTAAAACTTCCAAAAATAACTCTGAAAATCAAACATGTTTTTAAAAGTAAGTTGGTAGTAAAATATTACATTACTTATTCTCTTTAAAGCAGAATTGTGTAACTCAACATCCTGAAAAATATGAATATTTTTATTTTTCTGTCATTAGTGAAAATGTCTTTATTTTGTACCAAAAACTGATCAATATTTTTGATCCAGGGATGTTATCTTAGATAACTCTTGACTTTTTAAATAATGTATAGCTTATATGCTATATAATCTTTCTAAACTCTAAAAATCTCTACATTCTAAAATACATCTGTCTTCATCGGTTTCAATAAGGGAATCTAAATATGTAACAATGAAGACACATTTACAGATATTAATATGAAGATTACTAGGTCAAATTTACCACACAGAAGAACATGGCCCTTCCAGAAGTCTGGAAAGTAGATTAGAATGCCACATAGGAGCAAGCTTGAGTCCTGGGTACAAACCCAGTCAGTGTGATCTGGTAAACTGTGCTCTTGACCACAATACTATACTGCCTTATATAGTAGTATTATTTAAATCAGAAACACAAGCACAATTTTATGAGAACATTGAGGGGGTTCTTTGAGAAAATCGTAAATTTCAGAAACTCACAAAGAAGGAAAAGGCCCAAAAAGGTTGAAAAAGGAAAGTCAACAAATAAGGTCAACTTAAAACTGTGTTAAAAATAAAAGAAAGCAGCCAGGCAGTAGTGGTGCATGCCTTTAATCCCAGCACTCAAGAGGTAGAGGAAGGCAGAGGAAGGTAGAGTTCAAGGCCAGTCTAGTTTACAGAGCTAGTTCCAGGACAGCCAGGACTATATAAAGAAACCCTGCCTGAAAAAACATAACAAACAAACAAACAAACAAAACAAAACAGGAAAGCTGTGAAAAAATATCCAGTGTCAGAGGCCATTTTAGCTGTCCCATTTGTATTTCAACAACTGATTACCCACTATTATCATACCCCCTCTCTTCCTCTATGATGAATAGGAGTAGAGGTGCTTTGATTTACAGTGAGCATGTGGGGTGACTAAGAAATACCTGTGTTACTGAGTAAGGTCTCCCCCAATTTTTCTCTACAAAATGAGAAATATATTAAGATAAAGTGACTTTGAGTTAAAGGGTGTCATTGTCCATTAAATTTAATCACTTTTTAAACTCTGAAAGATTCTTAAGCCAATATATAAAGCTGAATAAAGTCTTGGATCCTTAACATCTCTGGAACTATTTTAAAGTCTAGTAATGGTTTCTATAAGGAATAGTAATTCTATGTTTAGAAGGTATATTAGGTTGTACAATTTTTTCCTGATTCTGCAAATATCCTGCCCTTACTGTGATTTATAGATTGCTTTTGTAGAATTAAAAAAAATACAAAAACAAAACAAACAAAAACCCAAATTATACCAATAGTAATTTGTCATACTCAAAAGTGTAACCACTAAGTTAATAAATAAGATGTCAAGTGATACTGCTTGTGTTCAAGTATGTAAAAGGTTAGTTTATGAAAGAGAAAAATTCATGGTATATTGTAGAATATGCAAGAGGATAGATAAACTGTGGTGATATTGTGTTCCCCCAAAATATTGTGCACCATAACAAACTTATCTGGGATCAGAGAACAGCACAGCCACTAGATACAGAGACCAGAAAGTGGTGGCACTCACACCTTTAATCCTAGCATTCCAAAGGCAGAGATCCGTCTGGATCTCTGTGAGTTTGAAGCCACACTGGAAACAGCCAGGCATGGTGACTCATGCCCTTAATCCCAGGAAGTGATGACAGGAAGCAAAAAGGTATATAAGGCGTGAAAACCAGGAACCAGAGCCTGTTAAGCTTTTAAGCTTTTAGCAGCAGTTCAGCTGAGATCCATTTGGATGAGGACACAGAGACTTCCAGTTTCAGGAAGCAGGATCAGCTAAGAAGTAGGTGAGGTGAGGTTAGCTGTGGCCTGTTTTGTTTCTCTGACCTTTCAGTGTTTACCCCAATACCTCGCTCTGCGTTTTTTTTTTTATTAATAAGACCTTTTAAGATTTATGCTACAATAAATTCTCCTATTTGCATCATAGTCAGACTTAGAAGTTGACCTACAGAAATTCGAGACAGGCTATCTTTAGTCAAGGCAGGTTTTATGGCAAGAAGGTGGGACTTTAATTCAAGTTTTGAAACCACTAGATATGCAGTGTAGAGATAGGTATACATTGAATTTGTACTGTAGAAATCCTCTGGGGAATAAAAGCTTCATTATGGGGGTTGCAGATGGACCTCAAATGGCATGTCTGAGAGTCTTTAACCAGGGAAGGATTTTGGTGGAACCCAGAAGATGATCAGGATTGATAATGCAGCTGAGATGAAAGTAGACAAAAGATTAGAGAGAGTCATCTAGCAACTCTGTAAGGGAACAGTAGGCAAGGTGTCCAATGTAGCAACTGTACAATGTATAATCACTATGTTTTGCTACCCTGTTGTCAGTGCCAAAGGGACATGAACACTTGATGCTGACTTAGAAGTGGATGTGCTTTCATGCTGTGGGTTTGATTTCCTCCACAGCCTGCTTTGATACCTTTGTGCATGACAACTTACATACAAGCTTTGTGTTGTTGTCTAACTTGAACTGAATCAGATACCTACGATTCATACCCCAAAGCTAGCTGACTGCTTTTTGCTTGCTTTCAGAGGAGGGTTGAATATTCAAAGCATTTGACCTTGGCCTTCAGTTGCAGCTTAGACTGTGACTGAAGATCCAACAATGGATGGTGAGACTCAGTTCATTGCTCTCTCCTTGCTTACAGCATTATACCATATTGGAATTCTTTTCTGTCATTCCTAACATGTTTTGCCACATTATAAAGCACTTGCTTGCACTCATTATCATCTAAAACTGTATGTGTGTTATAAATGGTGCATTAAAGATAAAGATATCACCATAACATCATGATACACCATAGGAATCAATTGAGTTTTATGGAAAAATAATTTGCCTGACTCTCTTTACCAGTTGATTATGGAATGCCTCATGTAAGTAGGCTTAAATTATATCAGCTAAGAAGATGGAAATTCTGGCCCAAATACTTAAGGATGTAATCTGCTATCAAATTTATAGAGTGTGAATTTTTAATGGCTCCTTGGGGGCTGTGTTTATAAGCAGTAAAGCAAATATCAAATTATTTTCAAGTGCCAGGAAAATTACTGAACAAATAAAAAAGTCTGGAAACAAGTAGAAGCATAGTCACATTCCCATGCCATGTGAGAATGTATATTGTATCTAAGGTGAACTGATAGGTAACCATATGTCTTAGGGTTTCTATTGCTGTGAAAAGACACCATGACCATGGCGATTCTTACAAAGAAAACAATTAATTGGTGTGGCTTGCTTAAAGTTTCAGAAGTTCAATCCATTATCATTATGACAGGGAGCAGGGCAGCATACTGGCAGACATAGTACTGGAGCTGAGAGTTCTACATCTTCCAGGCAACAGGAACTCAACTGACTGTCACACTGATGGAAGCTTGAGCAAAAGAGACCTCGAAGTCGAACCCCACAGTGACACACTTCCTCCAACAAGCCCACATCTTCTAATAGTGCTACTCCTTTGGGGAGCCATTTTCTTTCAAACCACCACATTCCACTCCATGGTCTCCAAAGGCTTATAGTCTTATCATAATAAAAAAAATCATTCAGTCCAACTTCAAAAGTTCCAATAATCTATCACAGTTTCAAACTTGGTTCAAGTCCAAAGTCTCTTCTGAGACACATGGTAATCTCTTAAATGTAATCCTCCTGTAAAATTAAAAATAAAAAAGCAGATCACATATGTTGAACATATAATGGCACAAGATGTACACTACCATTCCAAAATGCTGGGAACAGAGCATAACAAGGAAATATTGGACAAAAGAAAGACCTGAAACCAGCTGGACAAACTTTGCATCTCCATGTCCCATGTCAAAATGCTCTTCTGTTCTCCAACTCAGTTCAGGTTTGACTGCAACATACTTCTTTCTCTTGTGCCTGTTCCACTCCCTGTTAGCTGTGCTTCTTGACAGGTGATGACTCTGTCATCTCCAGCATCTTGAATTCTCCAAGGCAATACAGGCTTCAACTTCACAGCTTCACATATTGGCCTCTTCACTAGGCCTCCAGGAGCCCCCCTGACACAGGCCTGGCCTCAACAGCTTTATTTCATAACTTCTTTCTTCTGAACTCTAAAGCCAGAACCACATGGCTGAAGCTGCAAAGTTCTGCACCTTGCTGGGGCTGGAACATGGCCCCCTTGTTTAGTTACATCTTCACCAGCTTTCTGTCTTTAGCTGCCTAAACTTGGCTAACCTGAAACTTGCTCTACAGACCAGGCTAGCCTCAAACTCAGAGATCCACCAACCTCTGCCTCCCTGGTACTCGGATTAAAGGTGTTCCCCATCACACCCAGCTCTAAGCTTTTCTTAGAAACTTATCTGGATGAGATCTTACCTTGAGGTCACCACTCTCTTTATTTCATTTCTTAATCCATTTATCTCCTTGAAGAGATGATTTAACTCCATTCCACTTTCTGGTGCCCTTTTTCCTCCTCAAATAATTTTCCTTGCTCAACTTGCTCCTTTTCATTATAAATCTTCACTAGAGTTACCACAATATCCACATAACAGAGTCTATACAAGGCTGTTTTGAGACTTCTTCTGCCAATAAAAATAATCCAAATTTCTTCACTTTAGCCTCATGCAGACTCTTCAGACAAGGGCAAAAGGTGGCCACTTTCTTCATCAAAATATCACAAGAACAATCTCTAGGCAACATACTAAAATTCTTCTCATTTGAAACTTCTTGAATGAGCCCCACACTCTGACACAGTTCAAATCAACTACAGCACCACTGTCTTCAATGCTCCTACTAGTATGGTCCAGTAAGCAGTGCTTAAAGCATTCTACTGCTTTCATAACCCAAAGTATCAAAGTCCAGTTTCCTCCAAACACATTATTAGGAGTCCCTTTCCTTAGTTAGGGTTTGCTATTGCTGTGAAATAATGTCTTGACCATGGCAACTCTTATAAAGAAAACATTTAACTGCTGTGGGTTGCTTGTAGTTTCAGATGTTCAATCCATTATCATCATGATGGGAAACATGGTGGTGTGCAGGCAGATGTGGTGCTGGAGCTGAGAGTGCTACATCTTGCAGGCAATAGGAAGTCAATTGACTGTCACAGTGAGGGAAGCTTGAAGAAAAGAAACCTGAAAGCCCACCCCCACGGTGACACACTTCTTCCAACAAGGGCACACCTCCTAATAGTGCCACTCACTTTGGGGGTCATTTTCTTTCAAACTACCATACTGTGTGCTAATATAAGAAGAGCAGACACTGGTTAGGAGCTTAGCTCATATAACCCAGAGGGCTAAAAGAAATATTTTTACAAATGGATAAGCCAATGAGAAGGTGGAGTGGATGAAGGTGCTTCCAATGCAAACCTTGGAGCCCTTGTAAAGGTGAAAGGAGAGAAACCACTCCACAAACGTGTCTCCTTACCTCCACATATTTACCATGGTGTCTATGCCCTAAATGTGCTCTCTCTCTCTCTCTCTCTCTCTCTCTCTCTCTCTCTCTCTCTCTCTCTCTCACTCTCACTCTCACTCTCTCACACACACACATCATAAACACATATGCACATATCATAAACACACACAGCAAAAATATTTCAAGGAGAGATAAGAGCATTATGGGAGCTGGTGCAGTGGCTCTCAGAGTGTAAAGCTGCTTGCTTTAAGCCTGATAACTTCAGTTCAGTTTCTGAGAGTGGTACTGTGGAAGGTGACCATTTAATCACAAAGTGCATGTGTATATGTGCTTGCATTCATGTACACACACGTATACCATGAATGAATATGATAAAATGCATCGAGGAACTGATTCATGGCAAAAACATAAAAATATGAAGATTAAATCATGTATTTATATGATTGTGACATTTGCCAGTGAATGGTACACACTATTGTATGTCTCAGTAGACCTTTAAAGTGCTTGGGTATTGGGGAATAATAGTTAGCCATATAATGCATAAAATAATTTATTTATAGCTCATCCAGAAGATCAGGTCAAGGCGTTCATGACCATTCAGCTTTGGCCCCAAGTTATACACATTTATAGTCTACCAGCAGTTAACATTTATAAAGGACTTCTGTATTTAAGAGACTTTCCTAGTTGCTTCATGTATCATTTTTCCTCATGCTGTCCTGTGATAGAACTGTTATCATTACCTCTATTTTACATTTCTAGAAATTGGATTTTTGCAATGTTCCATAATGTGCGGAAGACAAATGCCATAATGCTGGAGTTGGGAATTTCAAAATACATTTCCTTTTTGGACTTACATGCTTGAGTGATTTTAATATGTTCACTGTTAGGGCAGACAGACTAGCGCACAAGTAAAATGCAAATACATCTTATTTACATGCTTCAATATTCAAAAGAATAAAGCACAACAATCTAAAGCACAATATCTCAAAAATTCTAACAGGTAGAGAAGCTGAATTAGCAAATGCGTGTGGCATTCTGATGGCCAAACATCCTGTCCCCTGGAGGACAACAAAGGAACCCAGGCATCACTTATTAGTGGCTTAACAGACCAGGACCCCACACTCATCTCTCTTTTTATTGGCTGGATACATACCTACTGTACTTATCATTGTCCTGAGAATACCCTAGTGGTGCCTCCATATGTGGAGAAGGGGTTATTTCAGACTTCATTGTGTATCCTCAAGGACTCCCAGTTATGTGAACACCATGTCCCTACTCATCAAGGTAGGACTTCTTTGGACAATATGATTACTGCATGATACCAGGTTCAGGGTAATGTGTCTTCATTCCATACCCACATTAGAAAAACTTTAATATGCATCAGACAAAGAGTCCAAAGTGGTGAATATTTATTTGGAGTTTAGAAAATTATGACTAAAAAAAGTGTGGCTCCTGGTAGGTAATCCACATTCCTATGGGTAGTTATACACCCAAGAATATTTCAACTGCACAAATTGTAGTTGGTGAGGAGAGAGAGAGAGAGAGAGAGAGAGAGAGAGAGAGAGAGAGAGAGAGAGAGTTGGGGGATATAAGGGGTCATTTGGACATGGGAGTGGCAAATATGGTTAAAATACATTGTATGAAATTGTCACACAATTTAAAATATTGTGATAAATTTATTTCCAACAAATCATAACTGACTATCTGAGTCTGTTAATATCAGGAATAGGCTTTGTACTCCAGCCAAAGCATGAGTTGCTCATAACTTTACAGTTATGAGCTCTTACCCCATGCTGCCGTAATGGATAGGGCTTTCTCCTGGGTAATGTTTCAATAAATAAAACGCTTCTTCAAACACTTGTTTGTTTTTATTTCACCTGGGGTGTTATGACCTAAGGTAGTTACCTGTGAGAATTCAGAAAAGTCAGAAAAGACTATAGATCAATTTTATTACAAATAAACTTTAAAAAGTTTATTTTCAACCATACCAAAGAAGGAAGGGGCTGTTTTTCTGCTTGAATTCCTAATTTCAGATTGTGACCTCAGTAATAATCACATTCTAACCTGGGCTTGTCCTGCTCACTCAGAGGAGATGTATATACAACAATAATTTGCAAGCCTGTTATAATTATGTCAGAGAAATGGTACTTTGAAAGTTGCATAACGCACAGCACCTTTGAGAAATTAAATTCCAGAACCATTCAATTTATGTTACACAATTCCCATGTGCATTAAGTATTATTTTTATTTTTCAAATGAAAAAAATAGAGAACACTCAATTTGTTTAAGAATATCTTCATAGAAATTTATAGTACCAGGAAGTGAGACTGTGTCTGTCTGAACATATTCCATGACACAGTTCAACTCTCTATACAAGGTTTGGTTTTGTGCTTTAAGGCAGATTCTCCCCATTCAGCCCAGGCCAGGCTGGCAATAAACTGATGAACACACACACACACACACACACACACACACACACACACACACACACACACTGCAACATATCTGCGTGTGTGTGTGTGTGTGTGTGTGTGTGTGTGTGTGTGTATGTGTGTGTGTGGTGTGCATGTTCATGTGGCAGAGGTGCACATATATGTGGAGACCAGAGGAAAATTTCCAAAATAGTTGTCCCTCAGGAGCTGGCCAACTTGATTTATGTACTTGTTTGTTTTTGTGAGTGACAGAGTCTCTAATTAGACCTGGTGCTCACTAAGTAGGATAGGCTGATTGACTGGCAAACCTCAGACATCCTCCTGTCTGCATCTTCCCAGAACTAGGATTAAAAGCACACTCTATCACATCCAACTTGGTGCTGGTGCTGGGTGCTGGTGCTGGGTGCTGGGTATGATACTCAGGATGCACAGAAAGCATTTTACTAACTGAGCCATCGCCTCAGTCCTGACCCACTTAAACAAAGCTAACATATAAAAATCGAACATATGTTTTAGATAAGTTTTTAATCAATATATCATTTATCATTTAAAGATTTGGCATTAAAGAAAGCATTTAGCATTAAAACAAGAAGAAAATGGGGGCACAACCATTACAGATATGTCTAGGGAGAGGGCTCTGTGAGCAAGGAAAGTACTTGCTTTGAAGCGTAACTTCTAATCCCAATATCCACGTAAAAAGCTAGGCATGGCTGTACAGCACTTGTAACACCAGTGCTGTGGGAAACGCTGATGGGTAAAACCCAAGAGCTCAATGGCTGGCCAGCTTAGCTGAATTGGCAAGCTTCCTGTTTGTTGAGAGAGTGTGGCTCAAGACAATAATGCTGAGACCAGCAGAGGAAAACCACCAATGTACGACACACACACACACACACACACACACACACACACACACACACACACACAGAGAGAGAGAGAGAGAGAGACAGACAGACAGACAGACACAGACAGAGACACAGAGAGAAGAGAGAGAATATTCAATGAGCACTAAACCACTAAAGTAAAAGCCAGGTCATTTGGAATCGTGCATATTCTTCTTCTCTCAACAATTTGAAAACGACAACGTTGTTGAGTAGAATTCCATTTCGTAACTTCTGTAGAAGAAGGCTTGCTGCACCGTCATTGCTGTCCCCTGTGTTGACCATCGATTAAGAAAATGTTTCCAAACGAGTGGAAACACATGAACTATGAACCAAAGGCTGAGGGGCCCCCAACTGGATCAGGCCCTCTGAATAGGTGAGACAGTTGATTGGCTTGATCTGTTTGGGAGGCATCTAGGCAGTGGTACCAGGTCCTGGGCTTGCTGCATGAGTTGGCTGTTTGAAACCTGGGACTTATACAGGGACGCTTGGCTCAATCTGGGAGGAGGGGACTGGACCTGCCTGAACTGAGTCTATCAGGTCGATCTCAGTCCTCGGGGGTGACCTTGATCTGGAGGTGATGGGAATAGGGGGTGGGCTGGGGGGAAGGGGAAGGAAGGGGGAGAACAAGGGAATCTGTGGCTGTTATGTAGAACTGAATAGTATTGTAAAATAAAATAAAATAAATAAAATTAAAAAAAAGAAAATGTTTCCACATTGCTTTCCCCAAATAAATTTGCAGCTCCCAAAGATGTGCGCTAAATGTGTTTTGACTGTTTGTTCCGACTCTTTCTGGTGTGCTAATAGACCATAGAAAATCACCCTAAAATTGTTGGAGCTAAAGCATTTTTCAAATTTGGCTTGAAAGTTGGAGACTATGAAGAACCAATAACACCTCTTCACCTCGCAATATCTATAGGGCATGAAAGTGAAGTCCCAGGAATCAATTTTACAGTGGAGACATTAACCCCTGTGGTCATTTGCCCAGCAGGAAGAGTGAGCTGTTAAAAGCACAGAGTCAGCTATTAGTCACTTCTTTTTATGATTGCCAGTGTGATAACAGCTTCCCCTTCAATTACATGACTAGAACTATTTTGCTGATAAGGTAGCAAAAATGTGTGTAAGGGCAAATTCAGATTTTTCTCCCTTTGCAGATTTTCCCCAAAATGAGAATAATTCCCTATTTTTAATATAGATTCTGACTAAAAAAATGATTTTAACTAAAAATTACAATATTATCCAGTTCTAAGAAATTTGGGGGAATTGAATTAATTCCCTGCCTGGAAAAAAAGAGAAAAACAAAAAAAGCATTATCTTTTCTGTTCTTTCTCTTGGAAAAAAATAATGAAAGACTGGGCCATACTTTAAAAAATGTTTAAACCGAAGTTTAAAAGAGCACCCTAAACCTGATTAGCTTGGCTAGTCAATTAATAATTAATTATAATTAATAACACCTAACAGGTGTTGTGGAATATTATTTTAAGATGCGTTACATTTGTTTAGGCTGTGGAATATTTGTTTAATGATGCAAAGATGTGCTGAACTCCTTTCCGTTGCAGTTGTTTAAGTCTGTGAAGCTGTTACTTTCACTGTTTAAAACCTGATGGTCTAATAAAGAGCCCAGCGGCCAATAGCTGGGCAGTAGAGGGATAGGAGGGGCTGCCAGGGGGGGTGTGAATAAATAGGAGGAGAAATCTGATAAAGGGCCAGGAAGGTGCTAGAAAAGGAGGAGAGGTGGATGCCAGGGGCCAGCCACACAGCCACACAGCCACACAGCCACACAGCCACACAGCCAGCTATGGAATAAGAAGGAAAGAAAGATGCATAGGATAAAGAAAGGTAAAAGCCTAGAGACAAAATGTAATTGAAGAGAAATGGGATAATTTAAGTTAGAAAAGCTGGCTAGAAACAAGCCAAGTTAAGGCCCAGGAGTCATAAATAAGAATCATCCCCATGTATTTCTATGGAAGAACTACAATTAGGAATATAATTTAAATTTTACATAACAAGTTAAAATTTACGTTTAATACTATGTAATGTCTCTAAGTAATTAGTGTTGGAAAGTAGGCTTAGTCATTAGTCATTTGGGACTGGAACAAAACAGTTTTACAAATCCCATCATAAAACAAAGCAAGGATTAAAGGAGAATTGACACCATCTGTAACTTGTGGTAAATGTGGGAGAAAAGAAGAGGTCAGCCTATGGTATTTTGACTCATTACCTCTCAATGCCACCTTGGCAGTTAGAGATGCTCTAAGTCATTGGGAACTATGTCCTCTCACAATAACTAACAGAATTTACTCTCCAGAAATGTCCCCTACAAACCTTCTAACACACTTACTTTTATTCTTAACCTACCTTTCTTTAAAATTTATTTTTGAAATTATTACATTGTACACTGTCAGGAAGTTGCAAAAACAGCACATGGAATGTTTTTTCAACCTTGCACCCAGCTTTTACCATGGTTAACATATTTCCTAACTGTTACAATATCAAAAGGAGAGAGCTGACATTGGTACAACACTATTACCTGAAACTCGGGCTGACTGTGTTTTTTAAGTCTCAACATGCATGCCTTTGTGTATGTCCGCATCTATTTGAATGCATATAATTTATTTCATGTGTAGATTTGTTTAGTCACTGTCATGGTCTGCCTAGAGAATTATTCCATTCTTGGTCAGCTTGTCAAGAGAAAAATTTAAAAGCAGAACTATCCAAGTAATTTAAAAAATTCCTAGTGAATGGCTCAAATACCAGGCTTTGAAGACAAGAATGCCAATCTACAGAAACAGCCGAACCAAGCTAGTGGGAACTCATGAACTTTAGATCAACAGCTGTGGAGCCTGTATGGGACTGGACTAGGCCCTCTGCATAAGTGAGACAGTTGCGTAGCTTGGTCTGTTTAAGGGGCCTCTGGCAGTGGGATCAGGATTCATGCCTGCTGCATGAGCTGGCTTTTTAGAGCACACTACCTATGGTGGAATACCTTGCACAGCCTTGATGCTGGGAAGAGGGACTTTGACCTGCCTCAACTGATTGTACCAGCCATTGCTGACTCCCCATGGGAGGCCTTACCTTTTCTGAGAAGGGGATGGGGGAGGAAGGCTAGGGGGAACAGGAGGAGGGATGAGAGGGGGATCTGTGGTTGGTATATTAACGAGGACTATGGGGGTCCAGCCCCTCGATAGTCCCCTCCCAGGGTCCGCAGAAGGCTCTATCAACCAGCAGAGAATCTTTAGGGTCGGTAAATCAGTCTACGCACTCAGAGTTCTTTGATCCATTCGCTTTAATTCCTCTGGCATAACATCCTTTATACACTGCTTCAGTTCTGTTCTCATGTCTAGCTCCTTTCTTGCCTGATTTCTCTCTATATTTATCTACTGTCCCCTCTATGTTCTATCTTAATTCCTTCATCTAGTTCTGTCCCTTCTAGGTTCTCATCTATCTAGTTCTTTCCCCTATCAGCTCCTCTCCTGTCTCCTTCTCTCTCATCTGGCTCTTCTTCATCTTGTTCTTCCCCATCTGGCTCTTCCTCATCTTCCATCTCGTTCCTCTAGTCCTCTCTTTTAGCTCTTCAATCTAGTTCTTCCCCATCTCAGCTTGTTCCTCTCAAGTTCTTACCCATCTCGTTCTTCCATTCTCTTCTCTCTTTCCCTCCCCTGTCCTCTGCTTTACAGTTATATATCTCCCCAAAATCACGATCCTCCCCTCCACCCAGGACACTCAGCCTGAACTTCCTCAGGCAGTGATTGTCCGCTATCAGGATCAAATGGAGGTTTGATAAGAATTACAAAGAGGGGCACTAGTTGTTAATTACCATTTGTGACCCAAAGGGGAAGTGACTAATGAATTAACTAAAGGCTAAATATGGGTAATATCTAAGAAGAGGGGTCTTATGTGCACAACTATAACCTTAAATGTGTTTGGTAAAGGATGTTAAAAATCTATAAGTTGCTAGGTCAATGGGAGAAAATAAAACTGTCTTCTTTTTTCCTGTGGCTCCTATCTGTTCAAGCTGTCTGCCATTTACTGCAGGGTGGGGGAAAGTGTGCTCAGTCTCTAGGCAACCTGTGTACAGCTAGATGCCTCTGGTGATACAGGGAGGTTTGAACTGGGAGTTCTGGCTGAGCATAGCTGTTAGCACAGAAGTTTATCTAAATATTCCTAGAAGTGGTTAGGTAAGTAGTTAGAGGTCTATAAAGTTAGTAAGGCTGTAAGAAAGAAGGGCCTAAGCTAAATTGTGTAAAACTATTACTTAGTGTCCACCTGGCCTAGGCGGCGTCCTCTTGTGAATTTACTGTAAGTCAGGAGACTTGTACGTGGGCTGCTATCACTTGTTAGTCCTTGGAAGTTGGGCGCCCCCCTGGGTGGTGTCTCCTTGTGGAATTTAAGTCAGGAGACTTTCAGGTGGGCTGTTATCATTGTTAGTCTTTGGCAGTTGGGCGTCCACCTGGGTGGTGTTTCCTTGTAGTCCTTGAAAGTGGCTAAGGGAGATAACTGGTTCCAGAGAAAGCCTTTCCTGAGGCTGTTCTCCAAATACCTGGAATGTGTATGTCCAGAGAGTGATCAGTCTACACTGTTAGTCCTTCTTAGGGGAAAGTCAATTGGGAAAACTATGAAGGCACACATGATTTTCATAACAGAATACAGCTGATATATAACAAGCCAAGTAACACCAAAAACTCCTTGGGATTTGGCTTCCTCTGGAGGAATTCCCTGATCCCTCCAGGTAGTGACTTTGCCATAACCAGCTGAGTTCTTATGATATATTTCTGCGGCCCGCAAGAGTATATAAAATGAATAAAAAATTTCTTAATAGAGAAAAGAAAAAAGAATGTCAGTATTCCAGCCTTAATACAAGGGGAGAGCTTAGTCCAATCTCAACTTGATATGCCATGCATTTTTGACACCCAGGGGAGGCCCATGCCTTTCTGAACAGAAACAGAGGAAGAATGGATGTGGGGGTAAAGGAGAGGGGAGGGGAGGAGGGAAGGGAAACTGCAGTTAGGATGTAAATAAATAAATAAATTTAATTAATAAAAAAAAGAATTAGGGAAAAAAAGAACGTCAATATCAAGGACGGGATCAGTTTGGTTTCTGTGAGGGACCACAGCCGAGTACCTCCAGGCTGTCACATCTTATGATAGAGAAGACTCTAGTCTCCTCTCCTTCTTCTAAGAGCCCTAATCCTATCTTGTACACTCAACTTTAACTATGTCATCACATCTTAATTACTTCCCTCAAAGGCCCTACTGATAAATATCCAGAATTGAAACTTAAGAATGTTTCAGGAGCCGGGCGGTGGTGGCACACACCTTTAGTCCCAGCACTCAGGAGGCAGAGGCAGGTGGATCTCTGTGAGTTCAAGGCCAGCCTGGTCTACAGAGTGAGATCTAGGACTGAAACAGATCTTGAAAAACAGAAAAAACAAAAAGAGAATTTCTCAGGTGCTGTGGGACAGTCTGTATGTCAAATTGCTCTGATTGGTCAATAAATAAAACACTGGTTGGCCAGTGGCCAGGCAGGAAGTAGGTGGGACAAGGAGAGAGGAGAATTCAGGGAAGTGGAAGGCTGAGGCGGACAGACACTGCAGCCGCCGCCATGACCAGCAGCATGTGAAGATGCTGGTAAGCCACCAGCCACGTGGCAAGGTATAGATTTATGGAAATGGATTAATTTAAGCTATAAGAACAGTTAGCAAGAAGCCTGCCACGGCCATACAGTTTGTAAGCAATATAAGTCTCTGTGTTTACTTGGTTGGGTCTGAGCGGCTGTGGGACTGGCGGGTGACAAAGATTTGTCCTGACTCTGGGCAAGACAGGAAAACTCTAGCTACACTCAGGTAACAAATAACCACTCTATAGTCGTTATGAATCAAAAACCAAATTTTTCATGTTTATTATTATTGTGCAATTTTATCTAATTTTGTCAGTTATGAACTTTAGTAATGGAGTTGAGGTTAGTTTGGCAGTAATGTGCCTACCTTCCATGCATGAGACCCTTTGTTCAATCTTCAACATCACACTCCCAAGGGAAACAGATAAATGGAAAAAAAAAATACAACAGACATAATTGAAAAGAGATTGAATCCCTTTTCCCCCAATGATATTTGAGATTTGTGATAAGATGAAGATCAAAACAAAATATCATATCTCTGTGTAATAATGTCCCTTTCCCTTTAAGTCACAGTAGAAGCTATATGAAAAAAAAAAGCATGGAATCTGGATGACTCCTAAGGGACAGTATACTAAGGAAAGTGACTCAGGCACAGAAAAGCATACTCCAGGTCTTAGGTAGAGTTTCAATTCTGGAGCTCATGGACCCGAGAGTAGACTAGTGGGTACCAGGGGGTCAGAGGAGGGGTCAGGCAGCTGTTGGCCAATGTGTCTAAACTTGCAGTTATAAGGCAGGCACATTTGCTGACCTAATGTAGAACAAGAAGCTGTAGTTAACACTGCACTGCTACACTTGAAATCTGCCAGAAGAATTGGTATGTGCCCACGATAATAAACAAATCAATATATTTCTAACAGAAATTGCAAGATGATGAATTTTTTTAATTAGTTTTACTGCGATGATTATTTCATACAGTTTGTGCTTCTGTGTCCATAAGGTAAGGTTCTGAGACACTGGCAGGAATCCAAATCCACATGTAACAAAGTCTTGATATAAAACATCACAGTTTTGCATGTATCCCTGACCCAGCCACCTCTACGTTTTAAATCATCTTGCAATTATTATGATAGTGAAGAGTGTTATTGCTGCAGAATGAGATTTTTGTTTGTTTCATTTCTGAGATTATAATATAATTATACCAGTTACCCTTCCCTTTCCTCCCTGCAAACCTTCCCATGAACCCCTGCTTGCCCTTGTTCAAATACATGACCTCTTTTTTTCATTGTTATTACATGCATCATGTGTATATATATATGTATTTAGGTATAGGTACAGGCATATATATATGTATGTGTGTATATATATATATACATATATACATATACATATGTGTGTGTGTATATATATATATTAATTCCTAAATACAGCCCAGTGAGTCTGTAGAATGTTATTTGTATGTTTTTTTTTTTTTTCAGGACTGACCATTTGCTACTGGATGATCAGTGAGGGTAGTCCTTAACTCTCACCACAGAAAGTCCTCTTTGCAAGGGAATTAGTTTTTATACTGTATTATTTGGGAGAATACTGATGGGGAAAGCCCATGTTTACAGGATATAAGAAATTTTATCCAAGCATTTCCAAGCCATAATTGAATGCAACTATAAAAAGAAAACCTGGGTGATATAGAAAATAGACATATTTTCTGGAATATATATTCAGAATTTTACATTGTATTCTTTACCTATCTACAACTATAACTATTATGCCTCAAAAAGCTGAATTAAACTCTTCCTAAATAGATTATTATATTTTTTTCCTGCTTGCGTGAAAACCCTACTTCAAGAATCCTACAAAGTATTTATTTACCTTCAAATTAAAAGCTAGTAAAATTTAAAACAAATCTTAATTTGATGGAAAGTAGAGGAGTAAATAGATAAGGGTGGTTTTTACTCTAAATAGGTGGTTAGTTATCCTACCATATGTAATATCTTAGAATAGTAGGGAAAGGAAATGCCCATATCTGATAATGGTTGACTAGGGAGAATTTGAGTTAGAGTCATAAAAATTTTGTTCTGAAATCCAATAATCTGTGCAGCAAGTTGACATGTACCCAATATATTGGCAGCGTACCTGACAAAGCCTACAAATAATTTTCAAAAGTAAGCAAATTAGGTAGTAAAAGCAGAATCAATACAGGGAAAATTACAACCTCTGTAGATAGAACATGTCTGCCACAAAGCCATGTGTCAAGGGCTTTATTGCTCTCCTCTGGTGCTGTGGGAAGCTGGTGGAATCTTAGACAGCTGTGGCCTGCTAGGAAGAGAGTTAATGTTATATGCCCTGGTCCTGGCTGCTCACCACTCAAAAGCCAGAATTCAGGAAGTGAGTTGATTGCTGATTGGAAGGCATTGGATTTAATTATGACATTTAAATACAGCAATAAAGGTCATTGTTCTAAAGTTCTAGTTTGAACTCAGGAGTGCAGTAGGCTTTTGGAGGCAAGCAGAGATGTTAATGAGAGACAATGGCCAGAGAAACAACATCCTGGGTAGAATCTTCAATATCTACTCTCTTTTTTAATGGGACTCACCCAAATGGTTTTGATGTTCTGGAGACTTGTTCTGTAATTTTTAAACAAATTTATTATTTTTCTAAAAGTGAAACTTCACAGAAATATATAGGCTTTATGTTAGTGAGCAGAACTAATAAATATGCTCTGATACTATCTGAAGATCACCAGATATTGTGGGTTCTGCAAATCTAAAAAAAAGAAAGAAAGAAAAATTAACAGATAAAATCTTAATTGGCATCTCTTCAGAATTCACAATCTCAGGCAAATCAGAATGGGGAAATGAAAACAATTCCCAAAGTAGCTGCTACTGTTGCATCACTGGGGGTGTGCCCTTGAAGAGGATGTTAGGAACCCAGTCCCTCATCTCTCTGCTTCCTGCTGTTTTGCAGTGGTGTCGGGGGTACAGTTCTTAGTTGGTGTGCTTTTGACAATGAAAGGAGAAGTCAAAATTTGGCAAACATTTCACAGGTCTGTCTGTTGGGTTGGAAAAAATCACACCTTGATTGCATCTGGCTGTCCAGATTTCACAGTTCAATTAAAAACAAAAAGGAACGTGTCATATCCTGCCCATGAACCCACATAATATCCTTCCAAGTAATTGTGATCACTCTTGTGCAGTGGCTGCTTACACCAGCTTTTTTCACACCCATGCTTCACACCAAGAGAATAGGAGAAAAACTTATTTTTCTCTCAGACATGAAATAATCCTTTAAAGACAAAACCTTTTGCTTTGCTAAACATCCGGCTCTTTTCACAAAAGAACCTCATACAAATTTAAAAGTCAAAACACATGGAAGGAGCTGAGCTCAGAACAAAGAGCTCTCACGTTGCTTGATATATTAAGAGAATTAATGTCAGAATAAGAGCAGATGACTCAAATGGGGTTGAAAACATTTTTCCCTGGGTGAATGATGGATCCATTACATTTCTGTCACCATCATCCAACCAGCCAGTGAAGCAATAGCAATCCAAAGCAGAGAGAACACAGGCTATGGAAAATGAGAGAGAGAGAGAGAGAGAGAGAGAGAGATTGATTAACTAAATGAAGAACTGAAAGAAAATCAGTAAAATCATCAAGCATTAGAGGAAAATGATCCTAAGGAGAGCTTCCAGGTAGTTATTAAGCAGAGATTGAAGGACACAAAATATCACCATTTTGTCTGATGCTGGAAATCCACATCTTCACATTGTACTTTGCAACATCTGAGACTGAGTACATGACTCAGTAGTAGTGTGTTTACCTAGCATGTGCAAGATCATGAGTTTAAGCCTTTTGGAGTATGCTTTTGAAAGACCCTAACCCTTCAGGCTTACATCCCCAAGCCCCAGAAATGAGAAACTAAAAATCTAGTTCCAAGGGCAAGCTGACTCAATCATTATTCAACCACCCCTGTAACAATGTAACAATGTAAAAAGATTTCTGTTAAGAGATGTGCTCCACTGTGACTGGGATAGTTGCAAGTGTTCCAGGAAGGACCACTGTGACCTTTGTGTAAACTCCACTCCCACCCTGATACCCCCCTTGAGGTTTCAGGAAGAATGTACATGCGGACGTGACTCACTCTGTGATCAGACCATGATCTTATGAAACGTGATTGTATGGAAATTGTAATCTTATGGCTGAAGGGTTCACAACAAGCCCCCACAGTCAGGCGTGTTTGCATATGCCCGGCGGACACTTCCGCCTAGCCAGTTCCAGGTCAAGATAGCCATTTCTGGGTCAAGGCGTCTCGAGTGACCAGGATCCGTGACGTGGCATGGCTACGTAGGTGCGCAACATGGCCATGTGATCTACATGCATGCGTGGAGTAGTGACGTCGACCTGTGCATGCCCAGCCTTTAAAATCCGGCACCATGTTCTCGGTTCCTTCTTCTCCACACACGTGTTTCCTACAGGCCTGCGCACTCTCTGTCCCTTTATCTTTAATAAAACTCTTATTAGCGGATTCTGTCGTGTTTCATGACATTTCCTTGCAGGGTAAGAGCACAGCGCTGCCAATTAACTAACAATGGCTTTTGTGGGTTTTTCCTTTAAAAGCACCCATGTGGCTACAGTAAGATGTGACTCTTACTCTTTGGAGCAGAGTTTGCCCGACTGTACAGCGGCATTAATAAACACCTCTTGCTATTGCATCAACTGGACCGGAGTCTGGGTTCTTGGGTCACCCACTTGAGACCCAAGATTTTGGGGTCTAACACTTGAGCTATATACTATACAGAGAAAGCCTGCCTGGAAAATGCTTAAGTGTTCTCTTGTAATGCATGCATTTCTCTATCTACTCTATTTCATTTCAGTTTACTTTTCTACCGCAATCTTTACACTACAATGGGGAGACTCTCTAAGTCACTAGACACCTGTATGAGTTGTAACCCTTCTATTTCCTTCTACCGTCTTTTGCATATCTAAAAATTCAATCAGTATATTGCATAGGAGTCTACACAGTAGGCAGCCCCATGTTCATCCTAGATTTAACTAATGGCAGTTGGTTTGACTTTTTCTCCATTTAAGAAGATGTTGACTGTGGTTTGTGATACATAGATATATCACTTCTACCACTACTTTTTTCTAGAATGTTCATCATGGAGTAATGTTGGATACTGCCGAAGATCTTTTCTGCACTCATTGAAACGATCACATAACTTATATCGTTGAGTCTATTTTTATGCTGTATTAAATTATTTTTAAATTTGTGGATGTTGAACCATTCTATTTGCAAACAAATTTTGTACCTGTGTTTATCAGGGACAACAGTATATTGTAGCTGGAGAGCTTCTCTACAGGTCCCACCAAGCCCCCGCAGTCCCACAGCCCACATATAAAAAAATCACTCAGACGCTTTATATTACTTATAAACTGTATGGCCACGGCAGGCTTCTTGTTATCTACTTCTTTTATCTTAAATTAACTCATTTCTATTAATCTATAAGTAAGGCTCGTGGCTTACGGGTACCTTACATCTGGCTTGTCATGGCAGCAGATGGCAGTGACTCCTTTCGCCTTCTTGTTCTTTCTTTTCTCCTCTCTGTTAGTCCTGCCTATACTTCCTGCCTGGCCACTGGCCAATCAGTGTTTCATTTATTGACCAATCAGAGCAATTTGACATACAGACCATCCCACAGCAGTATATAGTTTTCTTTCGTTGTTGTATCTTTACTTGTTTGGGACCATAGAACACGACTGTTATGCCCAGATAGCAGGGACCCCCAAAAGACCACCACAGAGACCAAATCCCATATGTAAAAGCAAAGAGCCATTATTTTCAAGCTCAGAGCTTGGACTCTGTCTGACACAGGGATGAGAGCAGAGAGCCCCAAGGCCAGGCAGGGTGAGGTTTTTGTTTTTTTTTTTTTTAAACAAAGCAGATGTTGGGATGAGGGAATTTCCAGGGTTCAGGACTCTGATTGGCTGACATTTGTCTAGGAGTATAGAGAATGTTTGGAATGTCAGGTATTTCCTCTTAGATGCAGGCCCCACTGGGTAGAGTCAGCTAATGGCTTTTCCTGGGTCCAGGTGTTGCCTGTCAGAAGCTGTGTCAGGGCCTCTAAGCCTGTCATGGCAGCTGTGTGGTCAAGCTATTTTGCCACCCCCCCCAATACTAATTTTGTAGAAGAAATTTGGAGGTGTTCTTTCAACAATTATGTAATTACTTTAGAAGTGTTGGTTGCAGCTTTTCTTTAAAGGTCTGATATAATTTTGTTGTGAATCTCTCCTAACCTGTGCTTTTTTTAATTTTATTTTATAATACCATTCAGTTCTACATAACAGCCACAGATTCCCTTGTTCTCTCCCTTCCTGCCCCCCTCCACTTTCCCCCAGCCCACCCCCCATTCTCACCTCCTCCAGGGCAAAGCCTCCCCTGAGGAGTGAGATCAACCTGATAGACTCAGTCCAGGCAGGTCCAGTCCCCTCCTCCCAGATTGAGCCAAGCGTCCCTGCATAAATCCCAGGTTTCAAACAGCTATCTCATGCAATGAGCCCAGGACCTGGTACCACTGCCTAGATGCCTTCCAAACAGATCAAGCCAATCAACTGTCTCACCTATTCAGAGGGCCTGATCCAGTTGGGGGCTCCTCAGCCTTTGGTTCATAGTTCATGTGTTTTCATTCATTTGGTTATTAGTCCCTGTGCTTTATCCAACCTTGGGTTCAACAATTCTCGCTCATATAAACCCTCCTCTTTCTCGCTAATTAGACTCCCAGAGCTCCACCCAGGGCCTAGTCGTAGATGTCTGCATCCAGACTCCTCAGTCCTTGGATGGGGTTTCTAAAGGACCTATATGATAAGAACTTTAAGTCCCTGAAAAAAGAAATTGAAGAAGATGTCAGAAAATGGAAAGATCTCCCATGCTCATGGATAGGCAGGACCAACATAGTAAAAATGGCAATTTTACCAAAAGCAATCTACAGATTCAATGCAATCCCCATCAAAATACCAACAGAATTCTTCACAGACCTGGAAAGAATAATACTGAACTTCATATGGAAAAACAAAAAACACAGGATAGCCAAAAGAATCCTGTACAATAAAACAACCTCTGGAAGCATCACAATTCCTGACTTCAAGCTCTACTATAGAGCTACAGTAATAAAAACAGCTTGGTATTGGTATAAAAACCGACATGTGGACCAATGGAATCTAATTGAAGACCCTGACATAACCCGCACACCTATGAACATATAATTTTTGACAAAGAAGCCAAAAGTGTACAATGGAAAAAAGAAAACATTTTCAACAAATGGTGCTGGCATAACTGGATATCAACATGTAGAAGGCTGCAAATAGATCCATATCTGTCACCGTACACAAAACTTAAGTCCAAGTGTATCAAGGACCTCAACATAAATCCAGCTACTCTGAACCTGCTAGAAGAGAAAGTAGGAAGTAGTCTTGAATGCATTGGCATAGGAGATCACTTCCTAAATATAACACCAGTAACACAGGCACTGAGAGAAACAATCAATCAGTGGGACCTCTTGAAACTGAGAAGCTTTTGTAGAGCAAAGGATACGGTCAACAAGGCAAAGCGACAGCCTACAGAATGGGAAAAGATCTTCACCAACCCCACATCTGACAGAGGACTGATATCCAGAATATATAAGGAACTCAAGAAATTAGACATCAAAATGACCAACAGTCCAATTAAGAAATGGGCTATAGAACTAAACAAAGAATTCTGAACAGAGGAAACTCAAATGGCTGACAGACATTTAAGGAATTGCTCAACATCCCTAATCATCAGGGAAATACAAATCAAAACAAATCTGAGATACCACCTTACGCCTGTCAGAATGGCTAAGATCAAAAACACTGAAGACACTCTATGCTGGAGAGGATATGGAACTAGAGGAACTCTCCTTCATTGCTGGTGGGAATGCAAGCTTGTACAATCACTTTGGAAATCAATATGGCGCTTTCTTAGAAAATTGGGACTCAATCGCCCCCAAGATCCAGCTATACAACCCTTGGGCATATACCCAAGAAATGCTCAATCATACCACAAGAGCACTTGCTCAGCTATGTTCATATCAGCATTGTTTGTAATAGCCAAAACCTGGAAACAACCTAGATGCCCTTCAACTGAAGAATGGATAAATAAATTGTGGCACATATACACAATGGAATACTACTCAACAGAGAAAAACAATGACATCATGAGGTTTGCAGGCAAATGGATGGATTTAGAAAACATCATCCTGAATGAGGTAACCCAGACTCAGAAAGACAAATATGGTATGTACTCACTCATAGGAGGATACTAGAGGTGGAACAAGGATGACTGGACTGCTACTCATATCACCAGGGATGCTATCTGGAAAACAGGAGCCCAAGAAAGACACAAGGATGGCCCAATGATGGAGAAATGGCTGAGATATACATGAACAACCTGGACATGAGTGGGAGCAATGAAGGGCGAGGGTCGAGGGAAAGAGAGCAGGAGATCCCAGCTGGATCAAGAACAGAGAGGGAGAACAAGGAATAGGAGACCATGGTAAATGAAGACCACATGAGAAAAGGAAGAAACAAAGTGCTAAAGAGGCCCACAGAAATCCACAAAGATACCCCCACAAAAGACTGCTGGCAATGGTCGAGAGACAGCCTGGACTGACCTACTCTGGTGATGGGATGGCCAAACACCCTAATAGTTGTGCCAGTAACTTGTGCTTTTATAGTAAGAAGATTTTATAAATAATTGCTCCCTGTCTCGAAAAACCAAAAAAAAATGCTTATCAGTTTAGTGTAATATAGATATTTGTAGTATGGATTTGTGATTCTCCAGTTCCTTGGATATCTGTTGTGGTAGTGTTTATCTCGAGCTTTATTAATCCCACCTTCAATATTCCTCTCTTTCTTGGAATTATTATTAGTTTTGAGCTATGTTTGTTATAGTCACTAGAATTAGCCTTGATGCCTTTCTTGATAAATATTGGAGGTTTCTAGTTTCTAGGACTTTTTCAGTGATGATCTAACATCAAACATTTGAGTTCGTTTTCCCGAAATATTTCTTTGCTCCGGATTTTACTCCTTGTACATTAAAGAGGGAGCTTTAGTTCATAGTCACTGCTGATTGCTGTGGGATGGTCTGTATGTCAAATTGCTCTGATTGGTCAATAAATAAAACACTGATTGGCCAGTGGCCAGGCAGGAAGTAGGTTGGACAAGGAGAGAGGAGAATTCTGGGAAGCGGAAGGCTGAGGCAGAGAGACACTACCAGCCACCGCCATGACAAGCAGCATGTGAAGACTCCGGTAAGCCACAAGCCATGTGGCAAGGTATAGATTTATGGAAATGGATTAATTTAAGCTATAAGAACAGTTAGCAAGAAGCCTGCCACGGCCATACAGTTTGTAAGCAATATAAGTCTCTGTGTTTACTTGGTTGGGTCTGAGTGGCTGTGGGACTGGCGGGTGACAAAGATTTGTCCTGACTGTGGGCAAGTCAGGAAAACTCTAGCTACAGCTGATGACAATCCTTTAGACTCTGCAGACCTTGGCTTGTTCATTTGTCTTAGTTGGGTTAGTTTGAACTGCATATTTTCAGAAAAGTCAATGAGAAACTGATCAGCGTATTTTATTAAATATAACTCTTTGTGACTGGAAAATTCTTATTTTTATTATTTTAAAAGAAAGGAAGAGTTTGTTGGGCCCCCAAAAAACCCAAACCCATGAAAAATGAGTGAAAGGGCCAAGGGAAGCAGAGACTCCTGTCGTCATGGTCCTCTCTCTTGGTCTCTGTCTTCTGTTTGTTTGTGTGCTTATCCTGTTATTGTCTTACTATTAAAGAAAATCAGCTCTCTTTTCTAAGATCCATTTAGAAGTGGTTAAAGAAATTATGTTAGAGAAGGCAAATCAGTAAATAATCACAAGATAGTCAATGATTTTTTATTGATAATACCATTCATCTCTCTGAATAACATTACAACTCTAGCAAGGGAATCTTTCAATTTCATTTTCCCATCATGCTTAGCTGGAGGAACAACTTGCCTAAAGTTAAAGGGATCATTAGGATGTTACTCAGATGTCAAGAGTGTGCTAAAATTATTTATTTTTATTCTCATTGCTGTGACCAAGTAGATCTCAGAGAGATATAGGCAACTTTTTAGATTTAGAATATCAAAAGTAATCCAATATTACTCCTAACACAATCAGAAACAGAGTGAACCATTCATCTCAGTTCTGAGGGGCACAATAACCCCCAAACAAACTTAAATCATAATGATTGTATACACTTATAATTTCTAAATATAACTACCATATCTGGGAGTCTCATATTCATGGAATCTTAAAATCATGGATTTAAATATGTAAAAATGCATTGCTGTTAAACATACTTAAATTTTTTTCTTGTATAAATTTCTTAAAGTATACTAATATTATTTCATTTGGGTATTATGCATAGCCTAGATCTGATTTAAAGTTAATGGGAAAAACTATATGTGTTCTATGAAAACACAACGTCATTTTATTTGAGAATTATCATCATGAATGTATTTTGATACCTGTGGGGATTCATCGAATCTACTCTGAGAAAAAAGATAAAGAAATAATAGGATAAATAGGTAGATCACTGAATCTACACTGAAGAAAAAGGGGAAGATATATAAAAATGACAAAAGGTAGACTACTGAATCTATTATGAAAAGAAAAAAGAGAGAATATGGATCTGATAAAATAAAAAGGGAGATTATGGAATCTACTTTTAAAAAGGAACTACTTGTTTTAAATAAGATAAGTAATGAAATTTTTTTGGTCTGAGTTTATCAGATGTTACTGGACTGGACAATGTTAATATATATAATGGAGTTTTTTGTCTGAATCTGTCAAATGTTAATGGACTAGACATTGTTAATGTAATATTGACTGTATATTGCATATACTTATTGAAGATAGTTTTTCTTGTATTAGTTATAAGTTTTTTTTATTTAGACAAAAAAAGAGGAAATGTGGTGGTATTGTGTTCCCCAAAATATTGTGTACCCTAATAAATTTAAATTCCTGAAACCCATCTTCCACAGATACTGAGGGACAGCTGCATAGACTTCTCTGCTCCAAGACAAAATATGCCTCCATTCAATTCTTCCCTAGTCAGTTTTTACCATTATGTCAGTCTTGTCTTTGTCTATCTCTGTCTCTCACACCCTGGCAAACTCTTTTTTTCTCGTATATTTAAAGATAAACACAATCATTTCTACTGCCTACATTAGGTGTTTTGTCTTATCATGTGAATACATCATTGTGTTTCATATTTTAATTTTTTTTTAAGATTTTACTATCTAGTCCATCGCTTCTTGGAGAAACTCTAAATCAATGTTGTGTAGAACATGTAAGCTAAAAGTATACTCTGATTGCCAGCATAATGTCTCATTGAAAATATGAGTTGGCTGACTCTTCTGTGGGCATATTTTCAATGATATTGCTAAAAATTCCAGTAGGCTTTTACCCATCTGCTTCTAGTCAGTGGAATGCTCAGAGATATATCTCTGTGTACTAGATATACCGTCCTGTGTAAATGGATTTCCTAGGGAAGGTAGTCTGAAAGGTCCTAGTCTCAAAGATAGATCACAAATCAAAACTTGAGAGTCAACAAAAAAATCAAGAGACTGTATTATATGCAAGAAAAATGATTTTATTAGATCAAATATAACTGTACTACCATACACAGTCCGAGAATTTGTGAATATGTAATCAACTGGTTCAAATGACATTAGAATTTGTATTTGGTTATTCATTCATTTCTTAGTTGAATAGACCTAGTGTTGCCAGAGAAAGGATGCAGAGAGAGATTAATTAGTCTTATTGGAAAAGCACTATGTTAACTCATACAATTCTCTTATAATCAGGAAGTTCAGCAGCTTTATCTCTAGATGGCTGAGCCACAGATGGGCCTGTGACAAGAAGACTGGAAGTTTCTAGAAGTCACATAGGTTGGGTGGCAGAATTCAGAACCATAACCAATGGAAGGGTAGTGGCAGACTCCACAACTCACAGGTCTGAAGCCACTGGAGCCACATCCTGAAGTGTAGAAGCTCCTTGACCCATAGCCCAGGGAGTGGCAGCTGCTGGACCCGAAACCCAGAGAGCCAGTGTATGTGGTTCTGCAGGGGCTGCAGAAGCTGGAGACCTGTGGGCGACAGCAAGGCCGCTGGCAGGAGCTGTGCACCACATGAGAAGTCTGGCATCTGATGGGCTGGAAGCAGTTCTGACGACAGCCACTGTGGAGAGAGGAGCCCAGATGGCAGGTTCTGGGAGAGCAGAAGTTAGTGCTGTGGATCAGGTGACGGGGGTAGGAAGAACCACAGGAAGAGTAGGGGTAGTGTAGTTGGCCCCCATAGGATCTAGAGGAGAAGCTTCCAGAACAGCAGCTGTAGGACATATTGAGAGGAGATGGAGATAAGCTGGGTGTCAATGGGACAATGCAGTGAGTCTGAATGACATGGGTCTGAACTTCAAGTTATATATCCTCTTATGTTGGGTGTGTCCACATTCCATTGGCTCCATTCACCTTCCTCACCCTTTACCTGAAAATATTTCCCTGGGTTATTACATTTAATTTATCACACATTCATACATTAATTGCACTTTAATCACTTGTGGCACATAGTAAGAAGATGCTCATAGTTTCTTTGCCCTGGAATTTGCTGTGGTTTGATGTGGAATTTCTATCAATGATCTTCCTCAATGTAGAGCTTTCTTACACCATGTTCACTTAAGAAACAATAAAGACCACTCTTTGAGTGGGACTTAAAGGGAAATGTCTTCATAGATTTTTCTGATGAGCCTGTTTTGTTAGTTTTATAACCTTAATCTTAATCATGTATATGCCTGTGTAAATTTGTTTTATTTTATTATTTTGGTGGAAGGGAACATTCTTGAATGGCATCATTTATGTATACTTAAAGTGCAATTTTAGAGACTGCTATTTCTTTTCTAAAATTACTAACGTCAGTTCTTAGAGCCAAGTAGATATTCAAGCAAAGTCTGGCTAACCATGTTTTTGAATAGCTGAACTATTCTTGCCTGGCATCTCAGCACGGCAGAAGACTTAATCCTTAACTGTGGCTTCCTTAAGCCGAGCCAGTCTTCAAGCTCTGAAGATTCAACTCTCATTTGTCTTAAAGTGTAAACTATTAAGCTTGATTATACTAACATATAAAACCTTATTTACCTTTCCTGGTAATATTTGCATTGAATCATGTCCAACAGGGGAATTCTAATGCCTAAGTTATTTTTATACATTTCAAGAACAGTTGATTTTCTAGGTACGGCCAGAAAATGACCGGAAAATCCATAGTCAGATTAATGGGGACACAGGATTCCTGTTTGCTTCATATCCATTCTTCTTCTTCTGAGCCTGGCATTTTATGGGGCTTAACTAAGGGAGATGACATTCCCAACTGTCATTGTGTAGAAGGCCCCTTAAATGCCTGGGAATTAACTTGCTTTATGCCAAGCACGCACACTCTTCAGAGCACTTACTTACTTTGTTTTATGATTATCTCTCCCATGCAGAATCCAAAGGTTGGCATGCATCACGCAAAGTGACCTTGTGCAATGCTTAGACCATCATTCTGACTCACTTAAGTGAAATAATCTGTGCTTTATGAATGGACACCTGTTGTATTTCCCAAAGCAATGAGCACCATTCTCAGCATGCGGCCCTCCTTCCCACGCTAACTGTGAGCTCCTTTAGATCTAGAATATTTCTCTATTCTTATTAGAAGTTATGAGAGAAAGAGAAAGAGAGAGAGAGGGAGAGGAGAGAGAATGAGTTCTGTGAGAATTCTTAATATCTCAAAGTTCCTGCTTTCCAAGGAGCTACAGATATCAGAGAATAAACACTAGGATTACTTGGGTATAAATCAATTCTAATTACCGCTGCCTCCACCCATTTGTAATTACATTATTATTTCTCATTAGAGTTATATGTACACTTGGTAGAAATGCTAATAAACAACTCATAAGTGCTAATAAATATGCCCTTCTGAATGGAGGGAAGGGCAGGACTAAGTAATGGGGCTTTAAGAGCCCCAAACGGATCCTGGAAACACTAAAGCATTCTGCACTTTCTCTGTACACAGGCAAGATGTTAAAGGAAAACAATCCCCCTCTAGATAGGTAAGGAGAACATGCTACATCTGGGTAGCATTAATTTTGGACTTAATGATCTGTCTGTCTGTCTGTCTATCTAACTATGTAACTATGGACATAATGTTGAGAGGGGGATAGGGGAAGGCGGTCTGGGGGAGTGGAGGGCTGATGGAGTATATATCAAAAACACATTGTATGCAATATGAAATGCTCAGAGAATAAAGAGCAATATTAAAATGCTTTGTTTTTCTCTCTCCCTCCCTGTTAACATTTTTTTCCTCACCCTTCCCCCAGTTTTTTGAGAAATACCAATATACTACACCAAATCAAACGCTTCACAGTACTCCTAGTTGAAAATTGCTTGTCATTTGAACTATTTGCAAAATTGTTGTTTTCCAGATCACTACACAAGCCACTTAGCCTTCAATCCAACAATTTCTTATTATAGTATTATTTAGAAATTAAACAAAAAAAACCTTCCAAGTTAAACATAATTCTGCAATAACGAAAAGAATAGAATATCTGTGCTCAAATCCCTGTGTATTCCCCTTGTGTTCACTTTTATTTCCTCAAAACTGACTTCTCCAGGCCTGGAGAAGTATCTTGCTGCCCAGGCTCCAGAGGTTCTTTCTCATACCACATCTGGTTCCATACTGTGTTTTTTTCCATGCTCGTCCCCTAGGGGTTATTTGTTGCAAGCTGGTGACATAGATGGAATGAAGGACCATAGGCAGAAGTCTTGATGCCTGGTCACGGGCTCTGACCTTGTGCTCCCTCCCAGGTCTACCCTGGGCTTTCTCTGAGGTCCTCTCAGATACTCCTGGGCACCCCCACCTTGTCCTTGCAGTAGCTGTTCTTGCTCCAAGCAGATTCTGTTTATGTCCTCAATCTCACTCCACTGTGTCTGAGATGAAAATGTAACTGGTTTCCAAGCTTCTCTTTTTGCACATCTGCTTCTAAGAGCCCACACTTAAATCAAGCAAGTCACTTGAAGAAACTCAGAGGACTACATAAAATCCCATGGAGTAACACAGCAAAGTCTAGTTTTCTGGAAATCATTTCCTCAAAACTTCAGCGTTTCATCTCAATTGCCTCATCTTCTCTCTCCCCTTTAAACAAAATAGATTAGACATTAAAGAAAGTAGTCCTGTGTAGGTCAACCTCAGTCTGATTCTTTCTCAGTCTTCCAAAGGTACAATAATAGCAGTACATTATTCTAGGAAATTATTTTACAAGCATATATAGATTCATACAGTTGATAATGTTGTTTTCTTTATAATAATGCTTCCATATTTAGAATGCATATGTAACTCATTTCATATTGAAGTTATTGTAAGCATACTTAAAACATGTACTTACATATTTTATATTTATTTGTTATCATAACACTGGCATATTTAAGAATCAGCTGTAACCACTTAAGATTTTATTATTAATCACACACTGCTTAATTTCCATGACCAATCCTACAAGATGCATATTGTTTTATTGTTATTTTCTGTTTGAAGAAGTCGAGACATAATCAGATTGGGCAAATTTCCCAAGGTCACTTGTATAGTTAGTGGCAGAGATGGAATTTGAACCCAGTTACTGAAATGTTGGCAGTCTGTGCAAAGAACTGCTTTGATGCATTGCAGGCATCAGCTTCTCCCAGCTACTACTACATAGAGTTCTCCCACATTAAACACCTTGTTTTACACTTTTATCAACCTACTGGTTTTGACTTCCACTGTTTTAGATTGTGCTTGTGCATGAGTGCCTCAGTCTTCTCTGCTTTGGGTAGCCACATATACCAGGGTGAGATCACTGTGTATTTGTGATTTTAAATATTTTTGTTGTTGCTGACAGAAGGATGTTGGCCGTGAACTAAGGCTGGCTGATTTGAACCCTGACCCTATCACACAAGACTGAGATTTTGTTCTTTTAGTTTTAAGTATTTTTTCCAAAAATGCACTCCTTCCTTATACCTACCTTTTAAAAGATATATTTATTTTTCTTTTGTGCATATGTGCCAGCATGTACATGTATGTGTCGTGTGAATGCCTGATGCTCTTAGAGGCTAGGAAGGGGTGTCAAATATCCTGAAACTGGAGTGACAGACTTGTAAATGACCATGTTGGTTCTGGTAACAGACTCCAGGTCTTCTGCAAGGACAGTTATTTGTTTTATGACTTTGTATCTCCTATGTGTGCTTTTCTAGTCACTTGTTTAACTTTTATTTTTAGTCAGTTTTCTTTAGCTATAATTCCCATGTAGTGAAAACACCATTGATTGAGTGTATATGTGTGTATGTACATGTGTATGCATGTGTGTGTATGTGTGAGTGTGTGTGTGTGTGTATGAATATGTATATGTGGTATGTGTGTGTATGCTCCTATAGTGCATATGGGTTTGCATGCTTGTAGATGCCAGAGGTTGATGCTTGTCAAGTGTTTTCCTTAATCTCTCTCCATCTTGTTCTGAGACAATTGCTAAACCTGGGGGTCATCAACTCAGCTAGAATGGCTGGCTATGAGCCTCCCACTCACCCTGTCTCTGCCTCTCCCACATTTGAATTACAAGTGCATGGCACTACACCTAACTTTTTGCATAGAATCTGGTGAATGAATATTGGTCCTCTTGATTGTGAGGCAATTTAATGATTTCTCCCCAGTGGAAAATTTAGCTTCTTAAAGATGTACCACTGTGTTCTTTAAAGCACATGTAGTTATATAACCAAGAACCAAATAAGAAAGATTATTTTCTTTACTGAAAGATGTTCTCAGGCTCCTTTGTGTCTGTTCTGATGTATCTGAATACCTACCCCTATAGTTTCATAGTGCATGGAATTATAAATCATGAAGATATTTTGGGTTGGATCTTGCAAACATCAGCATAATTTTGAGATCCATCTTCATGTTGCATGTTTCAGTAGTTTATTTTGTTGTATTAGTGCTACTTAACTGGATATACATTGTATGACATAGATACACACTAATTATGACATGAACATTAAGTGATTTCCTGATTTGAGTTACTATGGATGCAAATGCTACAAATAGTTAGACATAGGTATTTTTGTAGACATACACTTTTACTTATCTTAGGCAAATACCTAGAAGCAAATTGGGGACTCCTAAGGTAACCTTATGTTTCACACCATAAGGAAGTGGGGGACCGTTTTCTACAGGAATGTAACATCTCATGTTCTTAATGGCAATGCCTCAAAGTTCCCGTTATTCTGAGTCCTCAATGTCTTGCTTAGCAAAATAATTATCATAATAATACAACTATTGTTTGGTTTTTTTCAAGTTGACATGTAATGGCATACTATAGTGGTTTTGATTTGCATTTGTGTGAAGACTAATGATGCTGTATATTTTTCATGTGATAATTCTCTTCTATATTTTTTTTATTTATCTATGTCTGTTAAGATCCCTTGTCTTTTCTTTTTCTATTCAGGTTGTGCACTTGCCCTTGAAGTACATCTTACACAAGCAAGGTTCAAATTGCTGATTATGAGTTCTTTCAATACATTCTTCCAACTGTGCCTCATATTGCTATTTTCTTTCTTTTTTGAAAAAGTTGCATTGTGCATGTTCTCTGTACATGGTTCTATAGTATGAAAAGATTTTTTATATGATTTTATGTGGTGGTATTGTATTCCCCAAAATATTGTGCAACCTAATAAACTTATCTGGGGTCAGAGACAGAAAAGCCACAATGTTAAACATAGAGGATAGGCAGTGGTAGCACATGCCTTTAATCCCAGCACTTAGGAGGCAGAGCTAGGCAGAAATCTATGTGTTCAAGGATACAGCCAGGCATGGTGACACATGCCTTTAATCCCAGAAAGCTAGCCTTTAATCCCAGGGAGTGATGGTAGAAAGGAAAGATATATAAGGCATGAAGACCAGAAACTAGAAGCATTTGGCCTGGTTAAGCATTTGGCTGGTTGAGCTTTTAGGTTTTGAGCAGCACAGTTCAGCTGAGACCCATTCTGGGTGAGGACTCAGAGCCTCTAGTCTGAGAAAACAAGACCAGCTACGGATCCGGCAAGGTGAGGTAGCTGTGGCTTATTCTGGTTCTTTGATCTTCCAGTTCACCCCAATACCTGGCCCGGGTTTGATTTTATTAATAAGAACTTTTAAGATTCCTGCTACAATTATATAAGTTGAGCAAATTTTTCTCTTGCATCCAAATTCCCTTCTCTCACCTCTTCCCCTCCTGTAAGCCCTTTTACTTCCCAAGACAGTTTGCATCTACATTCGTGCCATACATACAGCCATGATTTTATGTATCTACATACAATTTAGGATACACAAGCATAAAAACAAGGACTATTTGTCTTTTAGAGATGACTTTAATTCACCTAATCTCTGGTTGCCTCCATCTCCTGCAAATGGCATTAGTTTATTCTCCTGTAAGGCTAAAAAAGAAAACCACTGCAGAGAGAGAGAGAGGAAGGCAGGAGAGAGAGAGAGAGAGAGAGAGAGAGAGAGGTGGGGAGGAGAGAGTGTGTATAGAGAGTCATTTTAAGGACTTGGCAATGCACTTGTAGAGATGCCAAATATGAAATCTGCCAACCAGGCCAGCCCAGCATGCTAGGAACAGAGGGAAAGGTTGGGGACTTGGCAGGTTTCTGTTATAGCACTGAGTCTTACTTTTAAGGTTTTAAATTGCATCTAGTGAAATAGATCAGTGGATAATAGTGCTTGCTGTAAAAGCAGGAGGGCATGAGTTCAAATCCCTAGGATACATGTGCCATATGAACCCATAATCCTGGCAGTAGAGGACAGAGACAGGCAAATCTCTAAAGCCTAGCTAAACCACCCAGCAAGTTTCAGGTTTGGCCAGTCCTGAAACATACATACAAGTAACACTATACAGACTATTCTAGGTATACATGTATACATGTGTGCTTGCAACAATTAATGAAGGAGAGTAGGTAGATTTGCAGGGAAGAAAGGGAAGGAGAGATGATATAATAGTATTGCAATTTCAAAAAACAAAAGAAGTGAATTAAAAAAAAACTGAAATAGAAATAAGATTGAGAGTGCTAGAGGAAGGTATCAGAGGTTCTCCTCTGGCCTCTGTATGCACACCCATGGCATGTACTCCTACACATATGTGCACAAACAATACACACAACAGCCCCACCCACAGCTTCTAAACCGATAGGGTAAAGCTCACACTATAATGAAGGTTAATCGATGTTACTCAAAACCTTAGCAATTTAAATGAAGTATAGTGACACACATGTGCTGTTCCGCACCCAGGAGACATAAGCAAGAGAGTCTTGAACTCAAGGCTGGTGTGTGTTATAAATGACAACAATGACTTAGTAATTGCCTAGTGATTTAAAAGCAAGTCATATTTTAGAATTAGATTTACAGAGGCATTTTCCCTGCTGATTGACAGATTAAGTCATGCATACATGATAGTTAAGCCATGACAGGTGGTAAGGTTACTCAGTGTCAGCAACTTCAGCAACAAACAGTTTTACAAGTAACTTTTATTAGAAAAATATTATTGTCATTCTACTACACCCTCTTTTGTTGGGTTATTTCTTCATTTTGGTTCAATAACATTCAGATATTTCTGTATCTTTGCATCATCCCATATTAACTCTTATTTAGACAATTGAAAATCTTCAGGGTTTGCATGAGCCTTGCTGAATAGAGGAGGGGTATTTACTGGGGTATAGACAACACCCTAGTGGCCATCCAGTGCTGAAGAGAAGGACATCACTGCCATAGCAACTATTAACTGCCAGTCATCCTTGAGGGGGTGTGGAGCCTCAGGGGTCTCTTTGCTATGGGTAATGGCAGGCCCAAGCTTGTTGCGGGACTTGTGCAGGTGGCCATCGATGCTGTGAGTTTATGAGTGCAACGGTCACATTATGGCAGAAAGATGTGATTTCATAGCATTCTTCCCCTACCTTCTAGCTCATGGTCTTCCTGCCTGCTCCCTCCCCCATAATATGCCCTGTACTTCGGAGGGGGTGTAAGAAATTGTAAAAGAATAAAAGTTTCAATAACACATGAAAGATAAAAAAAATAAGTAAGTATTAACACAGTGCTTTGAACGGTAAAAACACCATCTGGGAAAAGCATAGGCCTTATTTATAAGAAAGATCATTATAAAGTATTCACTAACCAGTGCAATTGAATGCAAGCTAAGCTGGTGAATGTTCTATACTTCAATGTAATGCTGAGATTCTGTCAAAATTTATGTACATGAAAGCACATATTGATTTCATAAAGCATTGAAATGTTTATGGTAATAGTTCTGAGGACTCTTTGACTTGATGCATGAGACAGTAGATCTTAGTAATGAGAAGCCACATTTCCTTAGGAAATATTTGTTCAGTTAAAGTTGAGAATTGTATTTACCATACAATGTGAGTTTTCACCACTGAACTTCTGGCTATTATTAACTTCTTAACTATGATGTCACTAAATTTAACTCCCTCAAGGTAGTTTGAAAGTTCTGAAGAGCTACCAAGAAGCCAAAACCTTTTATTAAAATTCTTTCTAGTTCTCCTCATTATTCCAAAAACTTAAGTGAAATAGATTTAATGGTCTAATGCTTAATTTTAGAGCAGAATACAGAATCATAATTTTCTACCTTAATGAAATAACAGCAACAATGGATAATATTTAACACAGTTTCTATGGACCAAGCATTGTGCTAAACATCTCAGTGCATAATTTATTCTATTTAACTCTCAATTATGATGTCATCATTGTATATCCTTAAAAGGAAAGAAATAAAACAGAAACTATGCTTCACCATAGCTTTTTCTGATCCTCTAGACATATTTTTGCATCTTATTGTTCATTATTGATAATAAATTTCAATTTCTCCGTTGTCGAAGTATGATGAACCCAGACCAGAAAAATCAGTGCCTCAGATCTGCTCCATGCTACCAGCCTAGACTTAAACTTCAATGTCAACAAAAATGTTTTAGCAATTTTCTGAGATTTCTCTCTGAATCACCTCCTTTAATCTCTAGTTTGATGCTATAGGAAGATAGATATCATATCAAATCATAAAAAGGCAACAGCCAGATACTAACAAAACTAAGGTCAGAGGAGAAAGCAAGTGTAGCACTATGCTGAGAAATGTCAGTCCAAATGGGCTGCCTGGGTAAAGAAAAATGTTCTCAATAAAGTCAGTGAGGCAACACAAATAAGGCAGACAGAAGGGAAAGAGAGAAATGCATTTAAATGTCTACCAGTAACTTGACATGTATAATACCATCTAATTATTCTGAGAAATATGAATAGAAATAAGAGTGGCTGTGTCTGGTGTGTGTGTGTGTGTGTGTGTGTGTGTGTGTGTGTGTGTGTGTGTGACATTTTTTCACTGTAGAAGTGGATGTAGACCATAATTGTTAATTTGTATGAGGTTACTCCCCATAAGTTATGGAATAAGACCTCGAATTCAGACTTACACTCGTAACTTCTTTTCTGATACTCCTCCACTCTTTCTGCTCTACTTATGCTCCTGAGTATGAGTACTCAATTTTTGTCTTACATATTTTATTAATATTTTAAGAATTTCCTGCATTGCGTTTTGATAGTATTTATTTCCCTCCTCCATTTCTACTTTTCCATACTCACCCAACATTATGTCCTTTAAAGGAACAAAAATTAAACCCATCATTTCTCATAACTACTGTTTATAGATTCTTGAGTGTGTGGCCATTCATTGGAGCTTGTTAGACTTACCAAGGACCACACTCTTAAGAAAACTAACTTTTCTTTTCCCAGAAGCTGTCAATTTCTAATACCTTCCTAGGGGGAGGTGGGACTTCATGCCACTTATCCTCTCTGTGCTAAGATTTTGTCTATCTTGAGTTTGTTCAGGTTGTATGTGCAATTGCCCTATTAAATTCCCCCAAACACTGCTTCCTTTGTGGTCAGCTACTACCTCTTTGTTCTAAGTATGAATTATAAGAATTGTGTATTCTCAATAGACATCATGGACAGATGAAATGATTTAAGGTGAATAAATGAACAAGGTCTATGAGGTCACTCAGTCCGAGTTATTATTAGAAAATTCATTCTCTGGTTCTTTCAAATACTGATTCCTTCAGGAGGCAGAAATATATTTCTGAGTTAGAAGAGCTACACTCCATCAGTTGAATTTGGATTCTGCTTTTCTGAGATAACACTTAAGTCTCCAGTGGAACGGCTTGTGGAGAGAAAGATCTTTTGTCAGCATATTCCTTTGTTGTAACCTTTGCTCCATCTTACACAGGATGGGAAGAAACAACTAATCATTGTGAGGCGCTTTACAAAGTACTATCTTTGGGACTCCAAGTTTGGATAAAGACCAAGAGGTTAAAAAAAAAAAGACAGGAGCAAAAGGAGAGCTAACTAAGGATCTGATGACAGCAGTTATTTCAGAATCTGGAGCACCTGTTTTAAATGGTCTGTACTTTGCATGTGAATGGTGTTCTGTCTGGGTGATGGGACCAGGGGTTTTCATGCCAAAGGAGACTGACTAAAGGTACACAGAGCACACTTAAATACTGAGAGCTGATTTCTATGTTAAATAGCTTCTTTGAAAATAAAGGAACATCATTCTATTTCTTTGTGGTAAATTTGTTATTATAGAATGCCCTCTAGGAAAGGGAAAGCAGAGGGGAGATAGGTAAGAATGGAAAGATGGGTGGAAAGGAGGAGGTTGGATCTTTAGAATGGACAACTTGCAGATTTCTAGTTGAGGCAATGATTACTGATGGACTGAAAAGCTCTGGTTGGTGCTTGGAAGTGGCTTGTGAAAGATTTACTTCTTGGAACTTGATGGACAACTTTTTGGGTAGCAGGTCTACAATATCCTTAGAAATAAAGCTAAGGAAACAGAAGTGAGAACCAAGACATATGTCATGCTACAAGCAGACCTCTGATCACACATTGATTAAGATTGGGTAGAAAGCATCTAGGAGGAGTTGAGGGTAGAGAAAATATAACCAAATATATTGTATTAAATTCTCAAAAGGCAAATTTAAAGAACTGTAAAAGTTTATGGTAATTGACCTCAACCAAAGGAACATTTAGAAACAGCAGACAACCCCATCATGAGACAGACCATGTACATGCATTCAGAGAGACCTCAAAATGCAGGATCACGTCAACCAGGACCTAAGAACACAGGCTGGCTGGCTGGCAGCTGCTTTGGGGGCCAGCAGAGACTTGGTAGACATCATATAACAGAAATCACATGGCCCACACGTTTTTGGATAAGGAGTCATTTTTGAACCCTAGGATATGCAGTGGGTTGGAAGGACTACCATAGAAGATTCCATAAATTAGGTAAGTGATTATCTCTTAGTTTAAAAGACTCAGGGCCAGAGATCAAGGTGTCTACAGCTCCTTTTTCTCAAGGATTTGTGGATCAGTTCTGCTCTATATCTTTTGACTTGGATTTTATTGACCATCTTTGTATTTCTTTTTCCAGGTTTCCCTTTATATGTGTCTTTCTCTGTGTAAAAATATTTCATTTTTAGAAATACACGATTATGTTGTATTAAAACCTGTCTACTGACCAACATTTCACCTAATCTATTTTATAAATAAATAATGTTGTGGTCTGAGATACCAGGAAAATATTTGGAAAAAAAACCTTAAAATTTGTTTAGATATTATTTGTTTTTTTTTTTTTTTTAGTGTTAACGAAGGGTCATTTAAAATTAAGAAAAGAAATGCTTTAGAATGTTGGTTAGATACTATTCACTAGTTTTAAATTACCTTTAACTTAATGATGAATTGGAGTAAATTTTGTCATAAAGAACATTGTAAATGTTTATCACTAGATGTGTTATGTGAGGAATACATAGTGGCATTCCTGGAGGACTTTGATACTTCATTACTCATGTCATTGAATTGGAAATGATTTTTCCCACTTGAATATTTGTCTGATGCATTTTATTCATTTAGTTAAGAGACACAAACCACTCGTTTCTTGTGTAGTGTGTGGCAGGGGCTGTTTTTATGATTAATAATCAGGCAATCCATATACAACTTCTCTGAGTTCCACCTGCCATCCTGCCATGTGTAGCAACAAGATGCTTGGTTATTAATGTTTATTTTCTGGGAACCAGGCAACGAAATCTCACAGTTCACAGAGCAATAACACTTATTTCCAATTATTAGCAAGGGAAAATCATGATGCTAATATGGAAAATGTCTGCATTCATCATTTTAATAAACACTGAAAGTCTGCTGAGACCCTGTAAATGACAAAGATATTACCCTTTCATATGGGGTCCTTTGTGTTGCAGAGGGGGGAGATGAAACACCAAGTTGAGGTTCCTGGAACATTGCCACGAATAAACTAATTCAGACCTGTGAGGGCCAGGAATACATAATTGCAACTAAGAGTTCACCAAAGCCATTGTCAATTTCATAACCTACCCAGGTCAAGAGTTCATTTTGCTAATCATGGAGAAAACTAAAACGAGAACTTTAACTCACGGGGTAGATACCCAGTTGCAAGAGGATGGAAGGGGCGGCGAGGGAAGAGTAGAACCTGCCTGTTGCACACAGCACAAAAGCAGAGTAGAAAGACTCTATTATCAATAGTTGACTGCATATTTCAGAAGAGCTAAATAAGAAATCAAAACATTATCAACGAAGTGAAGTGATACATGCTAAAGGAGGCTGTTATGTAAATAGCCCTGATTTGAACATCATGCCTTATAAACATGTGTGAAAAAAATCACACTGCACCCCCACAGATATGTGCAAATGTTATGTGTCAATTACATTTAAAATGTATGATATATCTGAATAAAATGTCTTTATTAAACCCCTCACTATACTTCGTATATGAAAATAAAATTGAACATAACAAAAAAATAAAACTAAGTCATTAATAAGTTAATTTCAAGAGAGGAATGTTCTGGCTGTTGGAGCTTTTCCTGGTCTTCAGTCTTCAACAGACACTGGGATGCCATCACCCCAGAAGTGTCTCTGCCTCTGTCCCCTCATCGGCCACAAAGTTCTGCTAATGGAGCAGAAATAAGTATAGTCCAGTGTAGGAGAAAATGGAGCTCTGTTCCTCTCTGAAGCTATTCCTGTCTAGGACATGAACTTACTCAGCTGTTTCAAGGTGAATGTACAGAAGAAACAAGTGGGAGGCATCCTGCTGAGGCCTCTGATTCCAACCTTCTGAAAACACAGAAGCATCTGGAAGAGCTCTCTCTTCTTGTTCTGTACCACATTTTTTCTACTCTCTCATCCATATATTCTTCCTTGTCCTCCCCCTTCCTGCTTTTCCTTCTCCCCCTCCCTCTCTCTACCTTCTTCTTCCCAGCTCTTCCCCATCCTCCTTGTTCTCCTCCCCCTCTTCCTTTTTCTCCTCTTCCTCCTCCTCCTTTTTCTTCTTCTCTCACTTTCCCTCTCCTTTCTTACTCCACCACTCTCTTTAAGTTCACCAATCTCACTGTGATAAATACAGGCAGACTAAACATGGACTTGCTCTCTGTGCTCACACATTTCCCCACAACTCCTTGCAATGACTTTTAAAGAGGGGAGTAGATGGTGACACTCAGTGTCAGGAAAAGGTCAGATTCCCAGAGTTCCAGGACAGGAAAAACTCTCAGACAGGCAAAGTTTCATTGTCTCCTCTAGGATAAGTAGAATACAGCTCATGATTCTTCCATGACTACTGATGAAGCATCTTGTTTCTGAACAGAGAAGTTGCAAACATATTTTCTAGATACAATTAACCTTCCCCCAGCTGCCCAACAAGAATGAAGGAATGCAAACGACTTGATAGTAACAGAATCATCAAGTTTTATTTCACTTGAGACACCTACAAGTCCTCTCTTCTTGTTCTGTGATCGGAATCCCTGGAAAGGCTACTGTAGATCAGGATTTGTTTGTGTCTCAGTTCTGTACGCAGAATACTATTCATCTGATTTTGCACCCAAAAGCTCTTTATATTCTGGGTCCCATTTTCAGCTGTCACAATGTGTCAAAATCGCTATTCTTCTCTCTGGTATTTATGGCTAAAGGAGTCATTACTTGTCATCAGGGGGCCATCTGCACAGTGTCATTGGGTACGGACACACAGCCACTGTTTAAGCTCTGAGATAGTACATTTCTCAGAATAATGCCAGTACATCCATCTTCCACATTCCTCAAACAAGAAGATTGTTAATAACCTTTAGACCTGCACAGCCACGGGAACAGAGGGTATACCAGGGTGGTATAGGGAACTGCCCTTTACAACAGAATCATGATGTTACAAACAGAAATTAGATACATTTTTTTCAGATTTTGACTTTATATTTTATTGTATAGGACAGACAAATCTTGAGCAGGTGTGGTTAGGGAGTCAGGCCCAGAGTGCTATCTCTGCATTGTGAGGATTCCTTTATGGGAGCTGCAGGCTACATGCTGACCCTGTGACATGACAGAGCGATGGCAGTGATTTCCAACCACTGAGGAATATCAGAATCCTACGTGCAGCAGTTACAGTAAGTGGAAATTTCCCACTTTGTTGAGTTCTGTATTTATTATTTACTTACTCACATTTTGGTTTATTTTATCATCTAAATTACCCATTGTTAATTCTGCTGCATATTCTGTAGTAATACCACTATTGACCCAAACTTTTTTCCAACTCAGATGCTACTGGCTTCTAAAATCATTTTAAGTTAGAGTATTGAACTTCAAATCATTCACTTGTCTAAGAAGCAGTTTGTAAGTACAAGTAATATGGACAGATGGACAGATAATTGGTTTCAAGTTGGTGTTTCTTAATCCATCAATACAGGCATTTTCTTTAAAGCATGGAAGATGAAGAAAGAAGTATTTGTGTTTCTTTCTCTTCATTCTTTTTGCACACGCTCCTTAATTCTGCCACCTATTCTCTTACTAACGATAGAGATGCTAATGACTAATAGTGAATGGGATGTGGTCTTGGATCTGAGAAGAATGAAGAGTGCTTAGAGTGGCTGGGAGTCATGATGCACACACCCTCATGCTTGTACTGGGCTCCAGACACCCATGAGTGATAGCAGCTGGTTAGCATGCTTTAAAAGAAGTCAGAAGTCCATACCTCATGTGTACTCTTTTTCACTCTTAGGTATTGGTATATAATTTGGAGTTTGATAGAAAGCCCATGGGAACTATATGTAAATGAAATAGACTGTGTGGGCTGGATTTTATAGAAGATTTTATTGTGCTCTTATTCTCTCATCATGTTCAAGGGAAGAATATGTAAGAATGAAAAGGGTACGAGTACAGGCCAGAGAAGGTAGTCACAATGTTGGGCCATGATGGACAAATGTGCTGACTTGATTTATTTGGTTAACACTGAGCTTGCCACAGGTGATGGAAAACTTACTCCTGGCTGTGACAGGATGTTTGCTTTCAGAAGGATTTTAGAAAGTGTTGATTTGTAAACAAAATCCGGTTCCTAGTAACAAACCAACTAAGACTTTTACCCAAGCTACAAGGAGCCCAGAGAAAGATATTTAAAGATTTAGAAGATTAGAAGATAAACTTTAAAAAAAATAGTTGTTGGGTGCCTGTGAAGTTCCTTGTCATACAAATCATGCAGTAAGGCTTATACACCAATTACAATTAAACATACATTTACAGAAAAGGCACTGATAATTTCAGTATCTGTCACTTCACCCTATTACATTTTCATCGAGTGGATTTATAATTCAGTGACGGAAGCCCTGACATTGTCCTTTTTAAACCACTGATGTCACATCTTTGGCCTTGGGTGGGTTACATCATCATATTCCTTCTGAATTGCTAGGAAACATGGTTATATTAAAAACTCCCAATGACTCTATCAAACATTTTATTACATTATGTGTTTTTTTTTTGTGGAATTAACTAGAGGAGAAGAGAAGAAAAGGAATGGCAGAAACACACAGCAAAGTAATGACCAAAATGAAGTTGAGCTCCAGAGGGAAACGGTACCACAAAGGTGTCTGGAGTGAGATGTGGGGACTTCATGGAATGAGAACAATTCAGAACCTAGATGAGTCGGAGTCAAGTATTGAAGCTTGGGGCTCAAAGCTTCGTCTTTCCTGATCTTTCCAATGCTCTAGAAAGATGAATCAGGAACAACAGCTTCCTAGCAGGAGAGTCATGGGTGGCAGTTCCCAGTCCACAAGCAGGTCCAGAGGGCTGCTTGCACTAAACACATCATCGAACTGATGAACTTCAAGTAACTTTTACCTGGACGTACTGAAAGTGTGATGGTGTTCTGCAACCTGCCAAGAAGTCCAGTCAATATAGGTAGCAACCCGGTAAGTAATTCTTCCAGAGAATCATGATGCTTACTGGGAAGAGCAGTAGTTATCTGCAGGCATACACAAAGGAGTCCTGGCCAGGACAGGTTTTTAAAGGCAGAAAATAAGAAATAGTTAATTTGTCTTAGATTGAAACCAAAGAACTAGGGTAAGTTCATTGGTGAAGGTGCTATGCAGGGTGAGTGTTTTGTCTAAAACACCTTTGCTGCATTGTTGCGAGATCCAAAATGGTAAAGAATGGAACTCCTTGCATGTATACAGATGTGATGCATACAAATCCTGTGGTATATAGAGAAGTAATCACTCATCTCTGCTGTGGCTGCTTAAAAGATTTTAAGACAGTGCTTACCTCAGAGAGGCTTGAGTGAGCCCTTTCCCACTTCTCGTTTTGTCTGAGAAGAATCATTTTATTTTTGTATCGGCAACTTTCACTGCCTCTAAACTTCAGGGCTCACAGCCATTTGCCACCGGTTCCCCCATAAATAACATCCCCAGCTTGAAGACTGGGTATGATGTGGAGAGGGACACCTGCCTGGGAGGAACATCATCTTAGGCTTGAAGTACCAGCTGTGATCAAGTGAGATGAAGCTAAAAACTGAGGCATTCACAAAAACAAACAGTGACATTGAAAGGAGCTATTTCTATCATCTCTGATGCTTTTGTATTTCCCTTTACACATTTTATAAAGGAAGAATATTATTTCCATGCTTCCTGCAGAAAAACATGCTGAAAACCCAACTCTTGTCTGCAGAGGTGACCAATCCCTCAGGTATCAAATACATAGGTACATCAGTAGGCTTAGAGGTGAGGATGGAGGCATCTTATTATCATGACCTTGTGGTATTTGTTGTTATTTTGAACATTGGAAGTTTAGGGTTTTTACTATTATTTTTATTTTAAGTTAACATTCATACTTAGATGCATTCTTACTTGCGATGTATTATCCCAATACTGATGACTCACAAAAGTATCCTGTTTAATATTCGCAAACTCTGAATCTGCCTCTGGTAAGAGAGGTAAAACGAAGCAGGGCCAGATAGACTGAGCTTGGATAAGCTCTGAAACCATCCATCAGTTCGAAATGATGTTTAGGGATATGAATGGGTTGGGTAAACGCTAGAAGAATTTGAACTGAGAAGAGTGTATCCATCAACAGGTTAAATCAAAATTAAATCCACAATGCTATCCCTCCAGGTGCCATTGACTCTTGTACACTTAATGCCCTTTCTGCTTTTTGGCTCTACACGGCCCTATAATGGCCCTCATATTGTTTTGATTTTATTTATTCTAAATAATCATTTTTCTACACGTTTGTAGAAAGTGGTGCATAAGAAACACAACATTATTGGGTAGGGTGAGAACCAATGAATTGATATTGGAGCCATCTTTGAAATGGCTTCATGATGGTGCAACAGCCGCCCTCTTATCCAGTGACCAATTGGGGACAATGACTTTGTCATCCCTAAGAATAATTCTCCTCCCCAATCAAGAACACACATAAGTCATAGACAGAGAAAATAAAGGGGATTTCCTGACCATAATGGCAGAGGCACTAATTAAATACAGTCATAGCATTCGTAACATAAATGTATTTCATTGACTCAGACATATAAAAAATGAGTTCTCCCTTAAACGTAAGATAAAAGGAGTTAGTTAACTGCAATTATAAAGAAAATTACTGAGGTCCAGACATGTAGATGAGGGTGTCCAAATGCAGAAACAATGATCCTGTATGAAGCCACACCCATTGCTGAGAGTATATAAAGGTCCCAGAAAAGGAGTGATTTTCAAATTCAGTCTTCTCTTACATTCAGCTCAACTTACACCTGCCATCAACATGTCCTACAGCTGCTATTCTGGAAACTTCTCCTCCCGTTCCTGTGGAGATCACCTGAACTATCCTCACTCCTCCTGTGGCTCTTCCTATCCCCGGCACCTGGTTCAGAGCACTAGCTTCTTCTCTCCCAGAACCTGCCATCTGGGCTCCTCTCTCCACAGCGGATGTCGTCAGAACTGCTTCCAGCCCATCAGATGCCAGACTTCTCATGTGGTGCACAGTTCCTGCCAGCGGCCTTGCTATCGCCCACAGGTCTCCAGCTTCTGCAGCCCCTGTAGGACCACATATGCTGGCTCTCAGGGCTTTGGGTCCAGCAGCTGCCACTCTCTGGGCTATGGGTCTAGAAGCTCTTACTCACTGAGCTGTGGATCCAGTGGCTTTAGACCCCAGGGTTTCTCTTCACTGGGCTGTGGATCTGGATTCTGCCACCCATCCTATGTGCCCTATAGAACCTGCCAGTCTTCTTGTTACAGACCAAGCTGTGGTACTGGATCTAGATTCTACTGATCTTCTTTCTAATTTCCAATCTTTCTGACCACTGTCACCAGTCCTGGATTCTTGGCTGTTGTAATCTTCCTTCAACTGGGAAGAATTATCTTCTCATTCCCTGATTGCCAATTCCTCACTTTCTCTCTGACCCCAGCTATTGGCTGATGTGTGTCCTTTGAGAACTCTGTAATTAATCTATTAACTCAGAAATAAAGTGTGCATTGCAAATGAAATTTATAGTGTTGAAATTCTTTCTAAATTTATGAATACTAGAAATTTTGGTTAATGAATATATTGATTTGATATCTAGCCATGCCTGCTTTTGTGAGTTGTTTTCTGTATGCTTGCTTTTGAGGTTGTGAAACAGTGAATTGATGAGCATTAAATGGACAGTATGCACAGGAATACAGAGACTGAAGTTCCACTAAGCGGTGAATTAGATAAAAGTCTTATGTGCCTCAGATAATTTTCTCCCTTAAGAACATAAAGCAAAATCATACTCTTTGAAAGCATAGATTTTTTTGTTAATTAAATCTCAGATGTAGAAAAATGATTTCCATCAGTAGTGGGTTCTCAAGTCTATGCCAACTGGTCTAACTAAGTTCTATTAAGAAGGCAGAAGTCTTGAAACCTGGGGCTTATTCAGGGACACTTGGCTCAGTCTGGGAGGAGGGGACTGGACCTGCCTGGATTGAGTCTACCAGATAGATCTCAGTCCTCAGGGGAGGCTTTGCCCTGGAGGAGGTGGGAACGGGGGTGTTCTGGGGGGAAGGGGAGGGGGCAGGAGAGGGGAGAACAAGGGAATCTGTGGCTGATATGTAGAACTGAATGGTATTGTAAAATAAAATAAAAGGGAAAAAAGAAGGCAGAAGTCAAAATGTATTTGATTTTATGACTATGGGTTCCTTTGTGCACTGACAATAAATGTTTTGATTTGAATCTGAAATGTCTCCCATGGGCTCATGTCTTGAATGCCAGTTTAACAGGTGATAATCTATTTTAGGAGGCTGTGTAAACTTAATTAAGGGGGGCCTACCTCAAAGCTATGCCTTTGAAGGTAATAAGTCAGCAATAGTGTCAGCCCTGCTGTCTGTATTTCCTTGTCTTCTACGATGTGAATCCTCACCATCTCATATTCCTAATGCCACAGGTAGACCCACTCTCCTGTGCTTCCCTTCGATGCTGGATCTGCAACCCTATGAAATGGTGAGTCTGTGTAAATCTTTCCCATACAATGTTCTGCCAGTTATCGGGACATGACAACACTAAAATAAATACAGAAGAAATGAAAATTACTGCATCAATTATGGAAAGCGGTATAGATTCTCCAAAATGTTAGAGCTACCAAATGATCTAGCAATTCTATGCTTAGTTGTATAGCTAAAGAGGATTCAATCAGTATGCTTGAAAGACATAAACACAATACTGCTTACAGTACCTCAGGAGTAAAAGAATATACTTAAAAAGGACTGTAGAAAATGTGGTACATATCCACAGTCGAATTTTAGCCATTAAAATGATGAGATGCTACCCTTGAGACAACATGGATAAAAGTGGAGAACAATATGTTAAAGGATATAAGCCAGACTCCAAAAAGCAAGTCCTGAATAATGTCACCCACATGTGCAATCTGAAAAGTTTGCTCTCACAGACACTGAATGTAAAGTGGTGATTCCCAGAGACTGTAGAGGAAAAGGTTGGGGTGGGGAGCCAGATAGGAAAAGGTTAGCCAGTGAGGAGTTAATTTACAATTTGATAATTATGAAAGTCTCATATGTAGACAGTTGTTAGTTACCCCAAGACATGAGTGTCACTATGGCACAATTGGTTATATCTTGCATGTTGGTAATTTTGTGTTCATAAACTGTACCGCTGAATAGGATTCTTGCTTGCTTTTCTCCATTGGCTGATAGACCTTTGGATACTATGAGAGGCAGTCCTCAGTGAGAAGGCTTCCAGGTCAGTTCCAACTCAATTCCTCTAAATCTTGTGTCTGAAACGTGAAGTGTCATAAGCAATAGTGCCTCCCCTTCTTCTTAAGGAAGATGACCAAAGGCAATGGCAATAGCTTGCTTCACAGGAGTGTTCTCTTGTACTTCTTTAATAACTAGAAGGGAGGTTTACTTTGCCTGGCCCTGGGGAGTTGGTTAGTCTAGGGCTCTGCGAGAGAGCACTACTAACCCAAGTGTTGTAACTTCATTTAAAGTATTTATATATGTATGTATATATATACACACACTATATATTATACATTTATTTTTTAATGTAAAGCCTGTACAAAAATAGGGAATTCATGCCTGGGACTGTAAACCTAATCAATTGATCATGGCTGATGATGAAGTCATTGACCCTAGAAGAGAACTTTCTATTGTCACTTTCCTAAACCACTATAATTCCCAACTGCATTCTAAAGATTTATACTTATATAGACAAGTAAGTGTAGCTCTCTCCCTGCATGATCAAAGAAGTTTATTTTCAGCAAACAAAGACCACCACAGAAGTTGACAACTGGTCAAAATGCCAAGAGCAACTGACTGGGAAGCCCACCCCAAATTGAAGCATCTACAATATAACCTCTATGACTAAGGCCTAGGGGAACATCACAGATTTCATGTAACAGTCAAAATACATTTAATTTTTTTTTTTTTTTTTTTTTTTTTTTGGTTTTTCCGAGACAGGGTTTCTCTGTGTAGCTTTGCGCCTTTCCTGGAACTCACTTGGTAGCCCAGGCTGGCCTCGAACTCACAGAGATCCGCCTGCCTCTGCCTCCCGAGTGCTGGGATTAAAGGCGTGCGCCACCACCGCCCGGCTAAAATACATTTAATTTAAAAGCATACAAAGAAGCCACTTCCACCATTTGCCGCCACCAAGATGGAATTAGAGTGTATTTTATTAAATAAAATGACCAGACTTGGAAAGATACTCTATGTACTTCCATGTGGAATCTGAAAATGCTGATGACATAGAGTCAGAGAGCCAGAAGGTGACAACCACGAAGGAGAGGAAGAACACAAGGAAATGGAAGATGGCCTACAATCTGATAAACTAGAAGATTTTCTTTTAATGGTGCATTTCACTGAATGATAACCAAATTTAATACATAGTATATTGTTAAATTGTAAAATTACACTGAGTGTCCTCTTTGGATTTCATTTAAATTATTACTTAGATGAAGTTGAAGATAATGTCATTTATATCATTAGAGGTGAGCATTTCATATGCATTTGAGTAAAAAAGTACTTTTTCATGGTAATATTGTCTAATTTATGTGCCAAGAAATTCCTGAAACAGATGTGAAGATAGATAGCTTAAGATAAGGTGCCTATAACTGATAAAATAGATGATTCATGCAAGTTCCCATAAATGCCCCCACCATTATTCCTTTATTTTATATAGCTGTCTTAGTCACCGTTCCATTGCCGTGAAGAGACACTATGACCAAAGCAACTCTCATTAAAGAAAAGGAAGCATTTAATGAGGTGCTTGCTTACAGTTTCAGGGGGTTAGTTTATTATCATCATGGCAGGCAGACTGTCATCCAGGCAAGCAGGCATGGTGCTTGAGAAGTAGCTGAGAGTTTTACATCCAGATCCATACATAGAATGCAGAGAGAGAGAGAGAGAGACACAGACAGACAGACAGACAGACAGACAGACAGACAGACAGACTGGGCCTAGAGTGGGCTTTTGAAACCTCAAAGTCTTCCAGTTACATACCTCCTCCAACAAGGACACACTTCCTTAATCAATCCAAACAGTTCCACTTAGGACTAAGCACGCAAATATAAGAGTCTATGGTTGAGGGAGGGGTGGTTCTTCTCATCCAGTCTAACACAAGAGCCCTAGAGAAAAACAAAAATCTTAATAAGAGGCACTATAAAATGACAAGAATATCTACCTTGCATTAAGACTCAAAATAACAAAACAAAGTAAAATCCAAATATTAAAAATTTGTGCATGCTGACTCACACCTGTGTTCCCAAAACTTAGGAAGCTGAGGCAAGAGAATTGCAGTGAAATCAATACCAGCCTGGCTGCACAGTGAATTTTAGGACAGCTCTGGGCAGTGAGATGCCTTATCAAAAAACAGAAACAGCAACAAAAAAAGCAAAAGTAAAAGAAATACTATGTTATTTGAATTATCCAGAAAACCTCCAAATCACTGTATGTCTTCCCTCACTTTATCCATTTCTTTCTTTGAGTACCATCATCCCTATTCAAATTGGTAACCAATTGACCTTGTTTCAAGTCAAAAGTCTTTAGTCATTTTGCCTTTAAATAGTCTTTGTTTATAAGTGTGACCCATCATGTTTCCCATTCAATTTATTTTATCTGTTTTCCCATTAAACTGCATTCTAGAAAGAATATAAAACATGTTTTAGAAATGGAAAATCATTGTTGGTAAATTGAATATTTTTATTCAACTCAAATAAAAGTGATGGCATCATTGCAGTCTTCACTGTAGGCAAAAACCAACCTTTTGTCACAATATAGATGAATATACAGTCAGGTTTCACCAGGGAAATGACAGGGACATTTCTTTTCATGACTGGGTACCATTAAAGCCATAGAGTACCAACAGTTCTGACATGGAAGCATCTAGTTTGATCAGCGCTAAAACAATACAGTAAACTGGCCTGTAAATAAAAAGTGAAGAATGATATCCATCTGCTCTTTCAGAAAATGTATTGAGGGACACATTTATAAATGAAAAATTGCACGTCATCCATGATGGCATATACCTTAAACCCAGCTTTCAAATGCAGAGGCAGGAGGATATTGATTTATAATAAATTTTGTGGGGTATGGTCTGAAAGGAAAGAAGGAAGGGAGGGAGGGAAGGGAGGAGGGAGGGAGGAAGGAGAGAGAGAGAGAGAGAGAGAGAGAGAGAGAGAGAGAGAGAGAGAGAGAGAGAGAGAGACTCCTAAATAATGGCTAAGAACATAAATGATTCCTAATCCAGAAGAAGTCATTAAAATCAGAATCTTAGTTATATCCAGCTGAGCTCACACCTGCTCTCAAGGTGGCATACAAATGCTAATCTGAAGACTTCTCATCCCCCACCATTAGATACTGGCTAACTCCCTCAGTTTCTTCCAGTGGCTCTCTGCCCCAGCAACCTGGTCTACAGCACTAGCAGCTCCTCAGACATGACTAAGATAACACCATCCCATTCTGATCCCATTGTGTGTTTGCTTAGAAAGTTCTCAGCCCCCTAGCTCCTTCCCCCAAACACTCACATCTGCCTTGGCAACACACTTGAGGTTTCCATGCCATGGTCCAGATGTACTTAACCAAAATAATCTGCAAGTTATCTCTAAAATAACTACTATGCTCTGCCAGGAACAAGCGTTTCAAGGTTATCTTGACCCTTATGTAACTGTCATGTATTTTTGTGGATTTCGCCTTTAAGAACTCTGTATCCCTGAACTTGGCAGTGGGAGACTTTTTGGACACCCCAAACCAACTCTTGGTCTGGCTATCAGTAGAAAGGACTTAAAACTCTTCATTGTGGATCCTGAGTCATGTCTCACCTCCAGGCTTTGGATCTAGCAACTGCAGTCCCCTGGGCAGTGAGTCTGGAAGCTGCTGCTCACTGGCCTGAGGTTTGAGTGGCTTCAGATTCTTAAGTCATGGGGGATATATTGCCTTCACCCTAATCCATGTGGATACACTCTTTTGTCCAGTGTTACACACCTCCTCAAGCAATCAGACTTCCACAGAGCGATCCATGGATCTAGTTTCTATTAATTAACATATGGACAGGCTAGACCACCTAAATAACTTCTAGAGGTCTAGCCTCTAATCAAGTAATTTTCTTCAGTTTTGAGAAAAATACTCCTCTTTGGGACCTCCCAATCAGTTGTTAACTTATTTTTCCTTCAGTTACAATCTACTGGCAAAAAACATCGCATGGAAAATACATAGATCTTAATGAATGATCTGTTTGGTAAATTAATGTAATTAGTGGGATAAAATTGTTAGACCATTCAGTGAAAATTATACTCAAACAATTTGAACTAACTCTAAGGGATTAATATAATTTGCATTCATGCATCTTCTTCATAAATAGCTGAAAAAAATAAACATTAGCTAACAAAATCATACATTCCAGCTTCAAAATATGTTGCTAGTTTCTTAGTTTTATCTGGAGAAGAAAGTTTTTGTGTGTATATGTGCTTCTTATTTTGTTTTTGGAAGCTTGTTTAGTCTTGCTAGGCCTCTTAGAGAAATGTTACAAAATCTGACAGATTAGTATATTTATCTTAGGCTTTCAATATTTCCCTCTCTAAAACTTACGCTTTCTGTCACTGTTTACATTACAAAACAGATTTTATGTGAGTAATGTCAAGAAAAGTATATACTATATTTCCTTTGAATATGGAACATTTATGGTTTTTAAGGAAAACAGGACACTAGGAAAATACTAGTGGGAAAATTTGGTCATATGAAAGTTTTCTACAAAATAAAAAGAAGCTTTCTTTGATTTAGTACTGAGTGGAACAAAGGAAAAATACCCTTTAATGTAAGTATTTTACTCTTACTGACTTTGTACATGTGTAAGGAAGAAGTCAATTATCATTTGTAAGAATTAATTATGACTGTGGAACATGAGTTTTCACCTTCTTGGATCTAATATTTATACTAAACATAGCTAGGAAGAAAAGTAATTAAAATCAAATTTCATATTTCCTGTTTGCTACTTCAAAGTAGATTTGTAAATTCCATTTTAGAATTTTATGTTATGCTTCATATATTTCATATAGAAAATAATGAAGTGGCATGATTGGTAGCATATTGCTTGTGCTTATAGTTAGTTACAAAAATATTATCTTTGTACAGAGATACATAAAGAAAACTCAAAGAATTTCTCTATCCATTAAATTGTAGACCTTCACAGGAATTATGACAAAGAAATTTTACAAACTGCACTTACTTCACCCAAGAGGAAACGAAAACTCCAGGGAGATGAGGAGTCCACAGCTGGTTCCCGCCCTGTGAGGACACAGCCGTCAAAGACTGTGAGAGAGGGAGGAGTTTGCAGGAAGCAGAGACATCCATGCGATGAGAAAGAATAATGAGAAGTTTGAAACTATGACATAAAAGTTGGCAAACTAGAGGTGTAGAAAGATGCTTGTCAACAACAAATTTACAGAGTTAAAGTGGAAGGTACATAGCATAGCCAAAAATCACCCAGGGCTGTTACCCAGGTACCAGCAGTTCTCTGTGTGTAAGTCACCGTCATCTCAGAACTTATCTGGTTGTACTTCTTTGCTACTAAAATTGCTTTCTATTTAGCCATTCTCAACTTACTTTTTATCTCTGTAAATATCCTCATATGTTTTATAAAACCAATTTTTCCAGTCATATAAATTACATTTAGAATGATATTTAGTTATTTAATATAAATACACAATTCATGTCAACTTGTAATTTATTATGATGTAAAATGTGTATCCACGTAGGTAATAAAATTCTTGCACTACACATGACAGATAAGATGTTAGAAGACCTGGAAAGTTTCTTGGTTATTAGTCAAACATGTTCTCCCCATATTTCTGCTTAGTTAGGACCTAGTTCAGGACAAAGTTTAGGCAGCATTTTAATGTATAGAATTATTATAAACAAACCTTGTTTTCCATAGTATAGTCTAACTAATGTTAAGGTACTGAATGCATTGTGTTGCACCAAAACATCTAGTTGTCACTCATGGCAAGTCTCAGAGAGGAATCATATTACAGTAAAATAGATTCTAGAATGAAATCTTGCACTCTGCAGAGGGAAATTAATATATCTTTAGAAAAGCAATTCCTAAGATTGTAGATAAACCAAACTTGACCAAGGGACACTATTTATCTACACAATTATTTGCAACTGTTCATCATTGCTGATCATTTCAATCCGCTTGTCATAAAGTCACATGGTTGCACAGTAGAATTAGTTTATAGGAAAAGACCAAGGCAGAAAAAAAATCAGACTATAAGAACAGATTCCCCCAGACCCCCATAGCATCCTTTGCTCAGATCACATGGGTGAGCGACCTTGAAAGTTTTAAATAACCAGCTAAAAAAGAGTATAGAACATGCCAGCTAGGTTTAAAGATGAATTGTGTTTAATGTGGCTGCCTTTAAATAATGCAAAAAGAAAAACGTGTTCTCTGTGGTTGGAGCTTTATACTAAACATTGTGTTTTAAACTTGGAATAACTGAAAATGATGTTGCAGTTGATACTTCTAGATTCCTGTAAAGTGGAAATTGAACTGACAAGCTCCTTCAGGACATGGGAGAGAGACTATTAGAATGTTGACATGAGGAAATCAGGGAAAGAGACAGATAGACAGATACATTGGAGTGAACACAAAAGAAAATCTTCATATTTCATTCCAATGCCTAATGGAGTATCTACTGTGGAAGAGAAAATAAAATGTCAAGGACACAACATGATCCTGCCAGGTAAGTTCAGGCTTTGCAAAGAGTCTCTTGCAAGGAGAAAATTAAGAAAAGAATTGAATTAGAAAAAAAAAAAAGCACCCATCATTTTAGAAGTGGAAAAAAAAAGAGTTACTTTAGAGTGAAGACTGCCTTTTCATGATTTCCTGATTCTTACTTTGCTAACTATTCTTTCTATCTTTTTAAAATTCAGCTCCTTTAATTGATTCCTTCAGAGTTTCACATCATGCACCACAGTTCTGCTCATCTCCCTGTCTCCCCATAATCTCCTTTCACCCCTGCATTGTCCCCCCAACAAAAGAAAGCAAACAAAGCAAGCAAGCAAATAAACAAACAAACCTCTTCACTTCTTCTTTCCCACCCCTTCAACACCTCTTCATTCGTCCTAGTAGCACTGGGGGCCTCAGTGTGTCTGTCACACAGTGTCCCCTTTTGTCCTATCAGCTTTACTAGCAAATGTTCCTTGCAATGAGTCACTGGCCTGGTTCAAGGCCTCTGGTTTCTGATACACCATCATCACTGGATTCTCACCAGAACTCCTCTGGGATACCCAACGGCTCCCCCACTCTTGGAGATTTTGTGGGTATTGTTCTACAGAACCAGTCCCTTTGTGAGCTCCAGCAGGTTCTAGATGGGGCAGATGTTAGCACAGGCCAATCTAGTAGTAGCTGAGCTGATCAGTCTGGGCTACTGGGGCCACATGCCTCAGGCAAGGGGGCAGAGTCAGCTCCCCTATACCCATATCCTCGGGGTAGATTTACCTTAGCCTGTAGTGAGGGGTGGGGCCAGCTCTCTTGCTGCCATGCCCAGCAAAAGGCAAGGGAAGCTTTCCCTGGCCAGCAAAGGGTGGGGCCAGCGCAGCATGACTCTGATTTCATCTTGTATGGTTTTCAAGGCAGACTGAGGTGACAAGGTTTTCTAGGCAGACTGAGGTGACACAGGCCACAAAAATCAACACAGACCCCAGCTGAAGCCAGAGCATGGACCCAGACATGGCCCTCAACTGCAGATCTGGCCTGGATGTCACCATGGCATTGGGTAGCAGCACAGGCCTCTCAAATCTGCATGCATCATGGCTCTCGGACACCAGCCTGGATTCAGATGGCTAATCTTATCCTAGGCATCCTCATGGCCCTCTGTGGAAACAGGAGCCACATACATCAATCCATACTCTGGCTGTTATAGGGCCATGGACCCAGACATGGCCCTCCTCAGCAGCCTGGCCGCAGATGACACCATGGGTCTGGTTGACAGTACAAGCCACCCAGATTTGTATGGCCCCTGCTGCAGCATGGTGCCCAGACCCAATAAGGCTGCAGGCTACTGCCCAGATCCCAGGATTCAGTACAGGCTCTAGTGGCAACCTGGGCAACAGACTTCAACACAGACCCCAGGTACAGCTGGACCATGGACCCAGTCATGACCTCAGGCAGCAACTTGGACTGATCAACATCCTCGCTGTAGGTAGTAGCCCCAGCCACTCAGATCAGGATGACTTTGGCAGCAACATGGCCCCCAGGCACCAACAAGGCCACACACAGGTTGTATCCCAGACCACAGGCTTCATGTGACCTTTGGTAGCAAGATGGGCCATGAACATCAACACAGACCTTGGCTGCAGTGGGACGGTGGACCCAGACATGGTCCTTAGCAGCAGCCCAGGTTGTATCTGGTTGTCACCATGGCCCCAGGTGGTGGCAAAGGCCGTACCAACCAGCATGGTCCCAGGGGCAGCCTGACCCCTGGACCCCAACATGGCCCCAGGTGAGACCACACCACTGTTATCAGCATGGTCCTTGATGATAGCAGGAGCTGCAGACATCAACACCTACGCTGGCTGCTGTAGGACCAGGAACTCAGACATGGCCTTTGGCATCAGCCTAGTCCAGACATCACTATGACCCTGGGTGGCAAGCAGACCTCCCCCACCAGCCTACTCCTCATCACCTTCATCATAGCAGCAGGTGGCAAGTAGCCTACTCTTCACTCTGCCTTTCTGCCTCTTTCCACAGAGCAGGAACAATTCCATTTCTCTTTCCCATTTCTCCACCACACATTTGCTTATCATAATGGGACCCACCTGCTCAGCACCACAAGGGTGAAGACTCCGGATGGCCTGTGACTGGCTGGGTCTGTCTGAACAGAACTGCATCACTTGGGGGGGGGTGGATTTGTTTGCCAGCTATTCTTTATTAAGTCATATTTTTATTCAGTCCTATGGAGGTAAGAAGCACTCTATACTGATGGACAATACACAGATGATGACCCATGAGAATATGAATTGGCAGTGAAAACTAAAGGCAGAATTAAATAACACCTTGCAAAGAACAAAATGTCTCCCAGGATCACTTGAAATACTAGGAAAGTGAAAAAGAAAATCCAGGTAAAAAGATGAATGTGGAGAGACAAGAAAGAACATGGTCAGACAAGAAAGGTGGGCTGCTTGATAGAATGATGATGCTCACTTATCCCCTAATATAGGAATATTCATTGCTTTTGTGGTGTTAGGAAAAAAAATTGGAGTTTTTGTAATATAATTATTAAGATGCTAGTCAATTGCAGGTACAGTGCTTAACGATTTACACACATGTAAAAGTGTACATATTGTAAAAGAACTGAGCCTGTAATTGTGTCACACCCACTGATAAGAGTATAGATGTTTCTCAGTTAACAACACAACTTTAATCCCTGATCTTCTTGTGGCCATGCATGTGAACTCATATTTCCACTCCTGTAACAGCTGCTCTGAAAAGTTGTCCTTGCATTAGGTTGGAGGCTTCCTGGCCCACTCATGCTTCTCCTATGGTGTCTCATATGAAGGGATCTTTCTATAGTCTTTACTGTCTTCTTGATAGTAGGCTTGTGTGCTGCCTTTGGTCCAGTGGCATCAGACCAGTGTTACATTTTCACCAGATTTTATTCCCTGTGTTTTAGACCCAGAGCAAAACATACCATTCATTTTCCTTCTATGAAAGGTCAAACATCATGAAAATGTCTGTGATGTTCATTATAAGATTTTCCAGGGACAAGTAGCTTTTATGTCTTTTATCAGAAGTTCTTTCCTCTTAATTTTAAGATTACATTTAGTGTGTGTGTGTGTGTGTGTGTGTGTGTGTGTGTGTGTGTGTGTGTGTGTGTGATTATGCCACATATGTACATATGTGCAGGTGCTCCCTAGGACTAGAAGAGGATGTCAGATCCCCTGAAGTTGGAGTTACAGGTTGTTATATGAGCCATCCTACATAGGTGCCGGGAGCTGAACTTGTGTTCTGCACAAGAGCAGCTCTTATCCACTGAGTCATCCATACAGCCCCTCATAACAAGTTTTTATTCTCTTTCCACTGAATACTAGGTTAAAAAAATAAGTTCTTGTGTCTTCAAATTTAAGGAATAATGAGCTAAGTGTAAACTCAGCATTGTTTATGAAATGTGTACAACTTTATTTTCTTCCAAATAGATACACAGTTTATTGATTTCTCATTTTGACAAAATTCATTGATTTTTCTTTAGTCTTTTTGGATGAAGGGATATATGATGCAGAGACTTACAGATGGATAGTCAGAGTTAAAGTGATGTGGTGAGCATACTTAAGACTTTAGAGACTACAATGAGAATTCTTTACGACATAAAACCTATTTCAAAACATTAACTTTTTAAGGAATTGAAAATAATAAGCACAAACCAAGAGCATCAGAAATTATACTAAGGATTTGGTACTGGAGAAGAAAATCTGTCTTATGAATCATGGAGAAGAGATCCAAAGAAGGATTTCTATACAGCAGCAATGTTGCCATTTCAAATGAGAAGGTCAGAACATTCTTTGTCATGGGGGCTTACAGGGAGAGGAAAGAAAGATGCCACTACCATCATCTCTAATCCCCACCTACTGGATGTTAATAATAGCTCCTTTCTAGACTATACTAGCAATAGTTGAGAGGGTGCCTGAACTGGCTTACCCCAGTAATCAGATAGGTAAATACCATAACTGTCATCATAGGACCTTCATCCAGTAACTAACTGATAGATGCAGAGATCCACAGCCAAGTATCAGGCCTGAGCTCCAGGAATTCAGTCAAAGAGAGAGAAGAGGGATTCTATGAGCAAAGGGGCATCAAGATCATGATGAGGAAACCTACAGAGACAACCAAACCAAGCTAGTGGGAACTCACGAACTTTAGACCAAAAGCTGTGGAGCCTCAATGGGACTGGACTAGGCCTTCTGTACAAGCAAGTTGTGGATCTTAGTCTGCTTAAGGGGCCCCTTGACAGTAGGATCCATCCCTGGTGCATGAGCTGGCCTTTTGGAGCCCACTACCTATGGTGGGACACCTTGTTTAGCCTTGATGCAGGGGGAGGGGCTTGGATCTCTCTCTACTAAATGAACTAGGCTCTGCTAACTCCTCATCGGAGGCCTTACCTTGTTGGAGGAGGGAATGAGGGGAGTGGGTTGGGGAGAAGGCTGGAGGGGTGGGAGGAGGGAATAAAGGGAGATCTGTGGTTGGTATGTAAAAATGAAATAAAATATTGCTTAATTAGAAAAAAAAGCAAAAAAAATAGCTCCTTTCCCACTCATTTTGACAAGGGCAATCCATATTTTGTTGCTAATAGCATGATAACACAGACTGTGTGGTTAATATTAAAAGATATATTTTAGCTTACCATTCCTGTATAGAGTCAAGGGTACAGGACCACTTTTTCAGATGGTTTTCTTACTGGCAGTGTCTACAGGCAGCATGATCTCCTAAACTCAGAATCAATCTGTGTGCATTTCCATGTCTTCTTTCTTGGTCTTCATATAAACGCTCCAACATTAATCCTTTCATCCATATATACAATATAAGTATATATACATACTTACTTACTATATAATGTATGCATGTGTGTGTACATATTTACACAAACCTATAATTTGATTTTTACTGCTTTACTTTATTGTTCCTTTTTAAATGTATCTATTCAGTTACAATTTTTTTGTTTCTTTTTGGAATTTTCAGGCTTAGCAATATAATTCCCAGTTTTCAATTTCTCCAATCTAAATGTCATATAGCCATTGTTTTACCTATTTCAGAATATCTTACAAATATATACTCATCCCTGCTGTTTCTTCATCATAGTGTTCCATCAATAGAGTAACTTTGACCTGTCTCTGGAGCTCAAATCAATATCTATTAGTAACCCTGAGCCTGACACTCATATAGTGTCTTGCTTCTAAACGTCACCAGTATAGGGCTCCACCTGTTCTGTGCTTGTTTGTTTCATTCATTTCATGGCATTTCTGAACACCTTATATCATAGAAGAGGCCCCATTAAGAGATTTTTAGTATTTAGAAAATGTTTTCACATAATGAAAATGAGGGGATTAATCTTTATAAAGCCTTTAAATTTTTTTGTGTATTCATTTAATGTATGTGAGTGTTTTATCTGCATATATATCTGTGCACCACATGCATGTTTGGTACCATCAGAGGCCAGAACAGGATGTTAGATCTCTGAAAGTGGAATTAGTGACAGTTTGAATCACCATGTGGGTGCTAACAATTGAACCTGAGTCATCTAAAGAAGCATTCAGTGTTCTTAACTGTTGAGCCATCTCTTCTGCCCCATGAAGACTTTTAAACAAGAGAACAATTGTGAAATAATTATTGAAACAAAAGGAATGTCATTCCAAATTGAAATTTCCTGACCCAGAAAGCAGGAGGAAGATAAAGATGAATGGCATACCAGCAGAAATAGGAAGGGTATTTCAGGCCAGATTTACAAGTTGATTAACACAAATAGACATGATATTTCTGACACAGGGTAGTTAATTGGTTTTGCATAATCGTGAAAACATTATGCACCCATAAATATTACCTGTAATGAATTAAACAACTGCTATAACAGAACAATCTGTAGATTTGCTAGCATGCATATGGTAGAGTACAAATGGAGAAATGATGACCTTGTAGATTTCAACACCTATGGTCAAAAGCACATAAAAACAAAATCATGGAGATATAAATGTCACAGAGAAACTGACAATTTTTTTCGGTGTAATGCAGAAGTACTTGCATTCCCTGTTAAGATGTCCCTACATAGGTGTTCTAGAGCTGTCTTCTTGCAGAACTTTCAGTGCTACCTGCAAAGCCTTGCAGTTCTTCAGGGATTCCTCTGCCTATGATCTTCCTTTGTCAGAAACCTGATGTACAGGACCAACATCTGATATCTTGCTATCTGTAGTTAGAGTTTTCCTGCCTTACCCATAGTCAGAACAAATCTTTGTCACCCGCCGCTCAGACCCAACCAAGTAAACACAGAGACTTATATTGCTTACAAACTGTATGGTGGTGGCAGGGTTCTTGCCAACTGTTCTAATATCTTAAATTAATCCATTTTCATAAATCTATACCTTGCCACGTGGCTCGTGGCTTACCGGCATCTTCATATGCAGCTTGTCCTGGCAGCGGCTGGCAGTGACTCCTTCTGCTTTCCTGTTCTCTCTTTTCTCCTCTCTGTTAGTCCCGCCTATACTTCTTGCCTAGCCACAGACCAATCAGTGTTTTATTTATTGACCAATCAGAGCAACACATTTGTCATACAGAATATCCCACAGCAGGTATCTGCCAGCTATACTCCTGTCTCACAATGTTTGACAGATTTTTCATGAATACACCAGCTACCAGACATCCTATGTGTTATCTAGCCACTATCAGACATCCATTGTGCTATCTAGCCACTGCCAGACATCCTACTACCACACACGGATCTTGATGTCTTATAGTTTCTGCCATATCACTTATAGAACACTTCTAGTGTTTGGTGAATGTGGGGGCATTGCCTGTCTTTAGACTTAGAAGCTGCTGTTCATTGGGCTGTGGATCCACAGGATTCTGATATTTGAGTAATGGAATCCATAGCTTACCTTCTCTGGATTATGGATTTGGTTTCTGTCATTCAACTTCTTTGCTTCATGTAATCTCCAGGCATCTAGAGGCCAATCAGTATAAGATCTGGCTTCTACTGATGTACACACTAGTGTTCAGCTCTTACATAGAAATGTCAACAATTTTATTTTCACTTGATCACAGCCAAATGGCTCAAAGCCAATTGCAATCTCATTTTCACTAGAAGCAATGACCTTCATCCTATCGAAAAATGAAGTGCATACTCATTCTATGACCCCCAAAACATCATTGTTTAGAATTATAAAACAAAGTAACAAAGAAAGTTAGATAACCTAAGAGTGACAAGTCTAAGGTGCAGAGGTAGGAGGAGCAAGACTTCTTGGCCAGCATGGGCTACATAGGAAGGCCTTGTCTTCAATATCAACAGCAACAACAATAAAAGAAAAATCACATGAAGTAGAAAAAAAGGAGAAGAAAATGTAAATGTGCATGCATATGTGCTTTATTAAATTTTTGTCATAATGCAATCTTGGTAAGTATAAACTTTGAAAGTTCTAAATTAGAATTTTGTTTTGTCTCTGAAGGTTTTTACCTAGTTGTATAAGTTTATCACATACATACCATCTTTCCAAGGCTCAGGGATCTTTATTGAAGAGGGCTGGACAGATTGTACTAACCAGAAGCTGTGGGTATGGAAAAAGGAACAGTGCTAGTTCAGAAACAGCAGGGCTGTTTCACAGCAGCATGGTGGTTGTGAAAGCACACACAAGACTGCACAAGCTTCAGACAGGCAAATTTTAACATTGTGTAGGAAGGTGGTTATGAAAGTCCTGCCCGTAGTTGAAGAGCTACTGGAAATTGATAGTGTCTCGAAGAGGGAAAGCCAATTTTCTTTAAGAGTATACAGCCCATGGTAAATCAGTCATGCCCCAATGGAAAGCCACACATCTTAGAATTTATGAGAAGCACCGGTGGGCCTTGATGGCTTTTAAAATAAAAAGGCTACAACATTAAGTGGGAAGGGAAGGAGCATGTGTCTGGGTGGAGGGGGTAAATATGATCAAAACATATTGTATGAAAGTCTCAAAGAGCCAATACAAAACAGAACTGCCAAAAATTGTGTACAACATTTCAATAGATAAAAATATACAAGTCTTTACTTTTCTTCATTTTTAAGGATGCTTATAAAATTTACCTTATTTGTTATTTATGTACACACTGAGTGCATGTCGTCATAGCTAGAGTTGCAGAGGGTTGTGAGGAACCCAATTTGGGGGCTGGCAACTGAACTCGAGTCCTCTAGAGCAGAAAGTCTCTTAACTGTTAAGCCACATCTCTAGCCTTGGTATCCAAGACTGTTAAAATCATATTCACATTTATACCACTCTTCACAGAACAAAAAAAAAAATGGGTAGGTGTGTGTGAAACACAGAAAGAAGTAATCATGTTAAACAAAAAAAATCTGTTTTTGCCAGGCAATGGTGGCACACACCTTTAATCCCAGCACTTGGGAGGCAGAGCCAGACAGATCTCTGTGAGTTCAAGGCCAGCCTGGGCTACCAAGTGAGTTCCAGGAAAGGTGCAAAGCTACACAGGGAAACCCTGTCTCAAAAAAAAATTCTGTTTTTACAAAGATTAAATAAAAATCCTTATCATGGTAGTGTAATTTCCAGGGGGGGGGCACTATTAATAGCTTCAAGTTCCATTTATTTAGTTAATCTGATGTTGGCTAAAAAAATAAATAAGTTCTTAGAGTGCATTGAACAATTACCTGTGGATTATTTTTTTATAATATATAAGAAGGAAGCCAGTAAATTCTTTATATAAGAATTTTGGTTAAAAATTAATGATAATTTAACTCTACACTCTCCAGTCACATAAACAATGCTCCTAAGAATCACAAATGGTTATATCAACAAAACTATGGAACTTAGAAGTTCCACTAGAAAACAACAGTGAGGAAATACAGACCATGTTTCATCGGAATTAAAACAGACTTGAATTGCACCACTCTTGATAACATGCCTGTGATTAATCCTACCCTAATTTACTAAATCACAAGTGCACTCCTCTACAAATACAGTCCATCAGTCTCAAATCATCTTTAGAAATTGATCAAAAGTCACGATTTGGAACAAAAGGCAAGATAAAACCAAACCATGACAGAATGCAAATAAGCCCTAAACACTGATTGATCATGCAGTACCAAATGGTCATCCCTCAAAAATACATATAAGAAACTTTATATAGACTGATTCCTGTGGGATGGTCTGTATGTCAAATGTGTTGCTCTGATTGGTCAATAATTAAAACACTGATTGGCCAGTAGCCAGGCAGGAAGTATAGGCAGGACAAACAGAGAGGAGAATTGAGAGAACAGGAAGGCAAAGGGAGACACTGCCAGTCTCCACCATGACAAGCAGCATGTGAAGATGCCGGTAAGCCACAAGCCACATGGCAAGGTATAGATTTATAGAAATTGATTAATTTAAGATGTAAGAACTAGATAGCTAGAAGCCTGAACCATTAGGCCAAACAGTTTAAATAATATAAGCGTCTGTGTTTTTATTTTATAAGTGGGCTGTCAAACTGCTGGGGCTTGGTAGGACCTAGAGAGAAAACTCTCCAGCTACAACTGAGATTAAATTTAGGAATATATATATATATATATATATATATATATATATATCACATATATATGATATATATATTCCTAATATGTGATATATATATCATATATATATATATATAGTCCTATACATATATACATGTAACAGAAATTAGTGGAATAAGATATGAATTTAAAAGAAAGCAAAGAGGGATATATGGGAAGGTTTGGAAGGAGGAAGAGGAAGGGAGAAGTGATATAATTATATTATCTCAAAAACAAAAGAAAAACATACTAAAGAAAAAAGGTGTGCATATAACAAAGGTGCAGGAATGATTATACTAGATATGACAGACATAGATGACTTAAGATCACAAAGTTAATCTTAAAGTATACATGAGGCCATTGAGATTGAGAAGCTTCTATGTTTGGACACAAGGAAGGCTAAGAGCATTCATACTGATTCCCAAGTTCCATTTTTGACATGGCTTTCTTTACATCATTGAGCCCATCTCCCTTCCCCCCATCTCTTCCCCATTTTCTTCCCAGTCATCATCTCCCTGAATCACAACAAAATCCATAGTAACAGTTTCTACACTTTCATTGAAAAATATGAAAGGGCTAGGCAGTGGTGGCACACGCCTTTAATCCCAGCACTCGGGAGGCAGACCCAGGCAGATCTCTGTGAGTTTGAGGCCAGTCTGGTCTATAGAACGAAATCCAGGACAGACACTGAAACTACACAGAGCAAACCTGTCTCAAAAAAAAAACTGAAAGAAAAATATGAAAGGATCGAAATGATATGAAAAATGCAGAAAATTCTATTCAACTTTCCCTAAAAGAAATTGAAATAACAGCATCAAGTATCTCCCTGTGATCTGAATTTTATTTTCTTCCTAACTTGGATGGTTTATCAAGAGGTCTAAGTTTTCTCTGTGTGGGCTTCTATAATCTGTGGTGAAAAATCATCAAACAGATCTTGAAAACACTGCATTAGTGTTAAGGAATACATTTTGTCTAAACCAGAGTCATCACTGGTGGTTAAAATCACACCAGATATTAGAGTGGTTCATTGGCCTATGGAAAACCTCAAATTCCTTTGGAGAAGTAGATGCAATAGTAATTACTTAGTACCATAATGAAGTCCTCATTATTTACCTATTTACCATAGGTAAATGGTAATTATAGCACTGTGAACAATAAATATGAAACATCTCAATTGGTACTGCAGCTAAATGCTATACTATCATACAAGTTGTAATCAAATCATCATCTTATTATTATACATCATCTTATTATTATACAAGACATTCTATTCACACAAGGGTCTCTTGAGAAATAGCTAACCCCAAACTTGCTCCAACTTTTTTTTTGGGGGGGGGGGTGTTGAGACAGGGTTTCTCTGTGTAGCTTTGTGCCTTTCCTGGAACTCACTCTGTAGCCCAGGCTGGCCTTGAACTCAAAGAGATCTGCCTGGCTCTGCCTCCCTAGTGCTGGGATTAAAAGCATGTGCCACCACTGCCCGGCTACTCCAACTATTTAATATGGAATATTATATATTTTATTTTATAGTTAGTGGTACTGAGGATGGAATCCAGGGTCTTGCATATGATCAGAAACTTGTATGCTACTGAGTTGTACTCTTAGTCCTGAACTCCTAAGGTTTAGCATTATTTAAGTTCACCAAGATGAAGATATGTTTATCCTTATAAATCATCAACCTGAGTGCTCAGATTTGGACAGGTGCAGCCTTGCTGGCCACCAGATAACTCCACATCTGATATATCCTTTTTCTACTAGCCTTTCAGCTTTCTCCTGTCTTCTCTACCATGAGACACACTTATTAATTCTGCAAATCTCAAACCCAGTGGCTTAGGTCTTAACTGCTACTATCCAAGCAACAGTGTTTCCAGGAATGGCTAATCCCCCTGTTCCTGGCCAACCTGTAGTAACTTCTAGAGAACAATGCATGGATTTCGATTTCCTGGAAACTGCCTATGTCATTTCTATTCAAGGGATTTCACAATTCCTATTTGTGCATTCTTGTCACATTAGAGATTATAGATAACAGCTTTACTCCCCCTGAACTTAACTCCCATTTTTCCATTAGTCATGCTTCAGTAACACATTGTTAAATTTCTTATCGGTGCCAGTCAGTATTCAAAACAAGATTCATCTAATGCTGCTCTAGAGAATGCATATGAGCAAATGTTTTATGATTTTCCAAGAAAATACGTTCATCCACATATCAGTCTGTAATGAAAAAAAAAACAAAATGCTTTCCGATGTACTTGCTGTTTTTCTGAACATACCACTTAGGGTCACTAGTGTTATTTATGTAAATAACTACTGAATCACAAGGATATCGTAGAACATTTCATTTGGCCTTGGTGGCACACATCCCTCATTTGATTCCCAAACCATCTTCTACATATCGAATTTAAACCAGCATGGACTGCTTGGTGAGACATTGTCTGAAACTAAAAAAAAAATCAACCTCATGAGATATTGTCTATTTTCAAAGATAGTAAAAACAATAGATTCAGTAAAGGTCAGAAAGTCTACTGAGGATATGTAATTATGTGTTTTTCTTTGATTGGAACAGAAGGATGAATCAGTAATGCATTTCACACAGTTTCATGCTTTCTGTATTTGTTGATCCTTCATTACTAGTTCTGTCCCTGAATTATAAAACCTGTTTTGCTGTAAGTCCACTGAGTTATGATTTTTCTCTAAGCATAAAATACTCTTTTTCTTCTTTGTTCAATTTTCCTTCTTTATTCAGTTTTCTTTGCCTTCTCACATATCCCTCTATCTACTCTCTTGGCTAGTCAGATTTGGACTGTCTTATAGTCCCAATGTGTAGACTCATTTATCAAATAGTAGTTCCTCCAAGAAAAACTGAAATCTCTAGTCTTCAAAAACACTGGAAATGTCAATCCTCATTGTAGGTTTATCAAACAATCTGAAAATCTTCAGTGTATTCAGCAACCACCAAAGCTGCTAGAATAAAAATAAAATAGAATACAATAAATATATAAGCTAATGAAAGGAAACAGAAGACAATGATAATAAATAAAATATGCACAAAACATAAAAGCTCAATAACACATCGAGTAAAGCAATATGAAGAAAAAAGAGATAAAGTGATTCATTTTTATGAAGATCTAGAAGAATTGGAGTATTCTGTGGTGATTAAAATCATATAGTTGTAACTGGGGAAATTACTTGGTGAGTAAATTGTTTGACACCTAACCGTGAGGACCCAAGGTAGGTCTCCAGCACACACATACAGAACTGGGTATGGTTACAAGCATTGGCAAACCAAGGTCTGGGAAGAGACAAGGAGATCCCTGGCTCCCTAGCCAGTCATTCTAATCAAAATAGAGACCTTCAAGTTCAGTGAGTCCATTTTTAAAAATAAGGTGGGGAGAGATAGAGGGAAGATATTCAATATCAAACCTGTCCTTCAGATTTACCTGTATACATACCCACAAACATACCACATGAGATGCCTCCTATGCACAAAGAAAAAAATTCATAGTAGTTGCCTATGGGGGCAGGGGTCACTGAGAAGAAACATAAGGGAATGAAGGTCTTAAGTGAGGTCCTATATCTTGATAGAGAAATGCACACAATTTTCAACATTGTCAAATCTTACTCTTTAAAACCATTTCTATTCTAACTGTTACATCTATGGAATTTTTTTCTGAGTATGAACCTTTAAGACTTAAGAATTTCATTTTATTTAGTCTCTTTCAGCACCAGTAACTTCACACTTATGGATACTTCTTATAAATAACGATTTGCTTGTCTTTTCTAGTATTCTTTGTCTGATTAGAATAGAGATTACACATTTTCCTAATATTATTCTTCACTTCAGAGAGAGACAAATGAATGTAATTTTAAAAATATATCTAACATCATTTGCATAAGATAAATTCTGCATAATGGTAAAGTTCCTACGATGATATGAAAATGATGGTATGTCTTGATTGTACCTTACCAAACATTCTTGGAATCAGAAGCATTTTAGACTTCAAAACTTCTCAGATTTCGGTACATATACACAATAAGAAACCTTGGAAATTCCCGATTTAAAATTGAAACTCAATTATGTTTCTATATACCTTATATATACAGGCTGAAGATAATTTTATACAGTATTTTTAGGTTACTTATCCATTGACTGTTGAGTTCAGGGATATCATGGTGACACTGAAAATTTTCAGGAGTGAAATTTTCAGAGTAGCAATGCTAATTTGTATAATAATAATAATAATAACAATAATAATAATAATAATAATAATAATAATAATAGTTTAAAGGCATACCTAACAAGAAGTTCAAAGTAACAGCATGAGGGAGGGAGAGGACAAAGTGGCCCTCTGTAGTCACTGATGACCTAAGCCTTGACAAGTAGAAACAGTAGAAGAGCAATGCCTGGAAATTACTCATGAGAGAATTTCTGGAAACTGGTCACAGCAATTCTTGGAAACCTGCATGGAAAACCAGTTGGTTAACAGATGATGATTAGCCTTGGCGGTTTATTATGACTGTGAACAGCCAATGCTTTGTTTGTGAACCTCTGTGTTCAAAATCTTTGGCCTTGCATGTGTGCGTTGTCTCAGTGTGCATTAGGAGGATGCTGGAAGAGTAGAAGCAACTAGCTGTAATCCTGAAAACTGTTGGCTGGCCTCCTGTTAATTACAGAAGTGGAATTAACTTACAAATTTGCAGACCACGGTTTGCTGTCATGTATTTAATTGTTGGGATGGAGAGTGAATGAGATCTGTATGCTAGGAATTTAGTCCTACATAACTGAAAGATAATTACGTCGCTGGTGGCACTTAGTTTGGTCTAATTTGTCCCTGGCAGATACTGCTTATGTGTTCTGACTGGTGCAACTGTCTTATATACTCAATGTAAACTTAAAACAAACAAGAACACCACAGGCCCACATTACATTCAACACTCCCATCCTTCCTAAGTTGTGAACCTCTGTAATGACCTAGCTGGCTCAGCACTGAAGGTAGATGCTGCAAAACATCATGAAGGGAGAATTGTACCACATATCACTTGTCCATGGGGAGACCAAGATTTTAAATTCAATGTTCATTTGTGAATAGGTCATAATAAAAGCTTTCGTTTTGTATAATGACTATATTCTAGTAACATTTAAAAAATTCAAAGTGAGATTTTTATTGAATGAATATCCCTTCTATATTTTCCTAATACAATAATTATAATTCAAAGACTGTATTATGGACCCTCTGTACTATCCTTTTGAAATGCAGAAAGCCACAATTGTGTCTAAACTCTTGGGACAGTAACAGATTAATCTTAGGCTGGTCAGGAAGCTCAAGAGCTTTTCTCCAAACTTTGCAGCTGCCCGTGCTTTGAGAGAGGAAACCTGACAATTTATCCTGGGTAATGATTATAAACATAAGGATGACAGAAATCATGGAAACCTAAAGAGAGTACGCAAAGGACTGAGTACTATTTTCCATACCAACTTTTATATTGGTGGTAAATTCTTTCCCCCAATCTTACTTCATTGTTACATTTTCCCTATAACTATATAAGTGTATCATGATTATTTGCTAAAAATAGTAATGAAGGAGGGAAGGAGGAGAGTCACAGCAGAAGGAAAGTGTCAGCTGTGGAATAAAGGACATCAGAGAGAATGTTCCAGGTGGATGGAATTAGTGGACACCCAGAGTAACATACAGTGTGGTTCCATGCATAGCACTACAATAACCCTAATTGTAATCTTTAAAATTCACCCATTTGCTGGGGATGCTGTGAATGTGTTGCTCTGATTGATTGATAAATAAAACGCTGATTGGTCAGTAGCCAGGCAGGAAGTATAGTATAGGTGGGATAAGCAGAGATAATTCTGGGAAGTGGACGGCTGAGTCAGGAGATGCTGCCAGCCACTGCCACTATGAGAAATAAGATGTAAAGTACCAGTAAGCCACAAGCCACATGGCAACTTATAGATTAATAGAAATGAGTTAATTTAATATATAAGAACTGGATAGCGAGAAGCCTGCCACAGCCATACAGTTTATAAGCAATATAAATCTCTGTGTGCTTACTTGGGTCTGAGTGGCTATGGGACCTGGTGGGACTGGAGAAATCTCCAGCTATACCTAACTCTTCTTTTCTGCTTTTCCCACTGCAGAGTAAGCTCACAGAATACAGGGATGCTGGCTGCCATTGATTTCATAGTTTACACTTAGTTACTGCACCAGCAAAGGAGGAAGTAGCATGATGACATGGATGGAACGTACATGTAAGATTAGCCTTGACAGGTGTCCAGTACTCTGCACTCCACTCCCAACTTCGGAGACTGCTTAGTGATCTCATAAAACGAGAATAGGTAAAATATGTGAACGTTATTTGATGTGACTATTGATTCCTTACAGTATCAAGCTAGTAACTTGGCTATACTTGATGTGGTCTTTTAATTCTTTCTTCTAAGTATTTAAGCTAGATAGAAAAGGATAGTATAATTCCAGATTATTCAAGTTTATTAACATGGCCATTGTGTCAATTTTTTGATAATATTAAAGATCTAGGTTTTTTTTCCTTAGATTTAATTCACATATTGGCCAAGAACCCAGGTATAACTTCACACCTGCTGATCCTAGCTATTTTTAAATCTGTTGTCTTCATACTTACACAAACAGAAATAATTTTAACAGATTGAAAATATTAATTGGGCTATGGGGACTAAACAATTTTTAAAAAGTGACACTCCTGCATGCTAACTTCTCAAAATTGAGAATTAACACAGAGACATTAATTTTCTCTGTTAATATCCCCCACACATTGGCCTTACCAAGTAAACTTAATTTTGTTTGTATTCTTCAAGTTTCTAACACATTCTGCCCTTTAAAATTCATCCTGTAGTCACTCATTTAACAAGGATAATCAGTTCTCTGGGTCTTTAGTTAGAGATAATCTTCATGTAGAAACTCAGAGTGCTCAGGAATATCTGCATTGAGAAGGAAACACATCTAGAGACAAAATAAATTAGTGTGACATTCTTAGCTTTCCAAAGCTAATACCACAAAGTAATTACAATCAATGATAATTCAGGCATTGTATATTTTTTGTTATGCCTAAACCAAATGTCTGATTTTTTTAAAAAACAACACATTAAGTAACGATTTATTTTGGCCTATGATTTGAAGATCCATTTCACCACAGGAAAACATCACAGCAGCAGCCATGTGAGGATACATGCTCACATCTTGGTGATCTAGGGAAATACACAGAACAGGAAGCCAGATAGGGCAAGAAACCTCAAGGTCTTCCCCCAAGAGATCCCATTCTTTCAGTTAGACTTTGCCTTGTAAAGGTTCCACAAACTTCCTAAATGGTAGCCTTAGTGTGAGATCAAGTGGAGAAAAGATAAGCCCCTAGGGACTATTTATACATCCAAACCATAATGCATTAGATGTAAATAATAACATTAAACTCATAATTGTGCAACAGGAAGAAAGATTTATTAAGATAAAATGATTCCACTGAGTAATTTTTGGAGAAGTGAAAAATTATCGATTTTATCAGCAATGTAGTTGTACTTTTCCTTAGTCTTTCAGTTGGTCAGAGCCAAATCCGAGTGTTAGAAAAGAAAAAGGCAGCAGGAAATCAAGAAAATTTCAATACTTGTCAAGGATAAAATGAAAAGACAATTTTGCTACAGAATCTGCATTCAGTATTGGCATTGGAAAATCAACAGACTAGTCAACAGAAGCCAGATACAGAGAATGGTTGGTAACAAGATGAATAGAAACCCCTAGAAGGGAAAGAGAGTGGGCTACAGACAGTGGATCTATAATATCTGGTAGGAAAGCTATGGACTCTGTAATTCAGAGGTCTGAAGCCACTGGATCCACAGCCCCCTGAGTAGCAGCTCCTAGATCCATAGCCCAGGGAACAGCAGCTCCTGGACCCAAAGCCCAGAGACCCAGCATATGTCCCCTGGCAGGGACTGCAAGGTGTGGAGCTCCTGGGGTAGTAGCAGGGCTTCTGGCAGGGGCTGGACACCACACAGGACCTCTGGCAGCTGATGGGCTCAATGCAGGTCTCCTGACAGCCGGTGTTCAGAGAGGATCCCAGCTGGCAGGTGCTAGGAGAGCAGCTGGTAGTGGTGTAGACCAGGTTGCTGGGGTAGGAAGAACCACAGGAGGAACGTGAGGAGGGCAGGCAGTGCCCGAGGGAGCGGGAGGAGAAGTTTCCAGAGCAGCAGCTGTAGGCCATGTTGAGAGGAGATGTGAGCTCAGCTGGATGTACCTGGAAGGATTCTGAGTTTGAATGTCATGCTGTGGAGAGCTGGGTTTATATACTCTCAGCAACAGGTGTGGTACCCAACAGTCTCACCCTTGATGCATCTGTGTGCTTCCTGGTTTACAAATGTGGAACAGTAATCTCTGTAATTGTAGTTGCATTTGCATAGTTTTCTGCACAGTATATTTATGAGTTTTGTAACAAAGGCCAAAGAGCTACTCCTATCTACAAAATGCTATGACTATTTTATATTAATGCCTGCCTCATGACAGCTATAGAAGCCCTTCCCATTCCTCTACTATGCGCTACCTGCCTGTATTTGGTTGCACACTCCTGCCTCTGCTAGTGAATGTTTCTTCCCTGAAACTAGAGAAGGACATAATGTTGTTTATCTGGATACTGGATCTATTTTGATATGGATGGGAGCATCCACAAGAATGCTCCATCTTGTCAACCTCCATTACCATTCTGCCAAACTACCTTATGGTAGTTTAGTGTTGTGGTAACAGAACACAATTATACTATGGATTATAGTTACACATTGTGTATTAAATTAAAGAAGGACAGATTCAAAATGGATAAAAGCAGCATACTAAGAAGGGTAGCTAGAGACTGGGGGCAGGGCTGTGTATTTACAGGCAAGTGGTGTGTCTCAGCTGAAACAGTCCCACTTGTTTAATGAAGGGAGGAATATAAGACTAAAAATGAAGAAATAGGGAGGGACTTCACAATATTTCCATTGGACTCTTTAGTTGTGTTTTGTTGTTTTGTTTGTATTTTTAAAAAGAAGATTTTGCAATGTTGTCCAGGCTGTCTTGGAACAAGTGATGTCCCTGCCCTTTTCTCCTCAGTGCCGAGACTGAAGATGTGTATCACTTGTCCTACAGCACTCTTACACTGAGGTTTGTCTAGTTTCAATACCTGAAGAATCATTTTTCGCAAATTAAACTTCTCTTATTCTCCTTTTATCATCTGCATTCATAATCATTGAGGTTCTAACCATTGCAGCATGCTTCTGCTTCTCATGGTATTGGGTAGCCTGTGGCTTTATGTCAGTGCCGTATCCTTGTACCTGTCCACACTTGAATACCTAAGTATGAAGTATAGAAATATGTAAAGTTCCCTTCTCCTTCTCTTCTTTTTTCCTTCCTTCCTTTCTTCATCTTCCTCTTCCTTTTCTTCTTCTCTTCTTTCATTTTCTCTCTTTCCATCTGTTCTTCCTTCCCTCCTACCTCCATTTATCTTTTTGTTCCATGCTTAAATTTTACTTGGTTGTCTATTTTCATCTCTGCTTCTTTTATTTTTATTTTCCAGTTTGTTCTTTCCTAACAAACTACAGACTTAAAGTTGAAAATATGTTTAATAGACTTATTAAATTCTCATTGTTTACCAAGCTTTTTCTATGCTCATTGATAGAATATTCTATACTAAACTATCTATCTGAAATGATATTCAGATAGAGTGGGGATGTACTACTATAATTTACAGTAAATTTTTCACTTTTTTCTAATACAATAGAGCCTATTTGCAGTACTCATAAAAGTCAAATGTGTAGTAATAGGGAAAGTACTGTAATGGTAATGTAGACTTTATAAAAATCAAGGAGGGAAGATGTGAGGATACAAAGTTTTTAGCTATTCCTTTTTTTATTTCTGTTCTTCAAGAACAAAATTCATATTTTGTTATTTTTTGCTTCAAGATGAAGAACCTATCAATAAGATAATAAGGAAAGTATTCTTTCCTATTTAGGTTTTTGTTGCTGTTTCACAAATAACTCTAAGTTTTCTTGAGAACAAATAGGTTTTAAATACAAACAGTAATTCTATAAGGCAAGAAATAATACAGTGAGTTCTTTTTCAGGTACCCTGCTTTCTATTCAAGAACCCTTCTGTAAGCTAGTTAATGTGAATAGTCTATCCTGTTTTTGTCCCTATAGATCTAAAATTTTTTCCTCATGAGTTGAGATAATGTTTAAAGTTTTTTGAAAAGCTCTACCTTTGAACTAAATTCATCTGAGATTGTACTTTTTCATCTGTACAGCTCTCTATGATTATTTTTATCTAATTTTTCATAGTAATGAAAAAACTGGGATAATTCACATAAAATGTAAGACTCAGGAGGCTACTCATGCAAAAACTTCTGACATTTGATTGTGTAGTCTCATCAGTAGATGATGAAAAGGTGTCTTTTGATGTTGGGGATATTTCCAAAGAATCTCATCCACATAGAAAGTGATAACTTCAGAGCTACCTACAATCTCTTCTCTTTAAAATGTCAATGAATCTGTCACTCACAATCCCAGGATCTTGATTTTGAAAATGATTTAGATTAGAATCTACATAAACAAAAACTAATATCTCCTGTATTGAGATTTCATAGTAACAGTATTAAGAGCCAAAGAATGTATTCTTTTCATCATATATCACCAAGTTAGAACTCTCTAATTCAAAGAGCATTTGACCACATGTGATCAAAAACACATTCATGACACAAGTACTCCTACATGTCATCCTGAAGCACACTTCTCCCTTTAATAAATTCTTAACATTTCTCTCAAGAGATCACTTCAAAAAATTTATATGAGATCAGAGACATACTGCTTGATGTCTAATAAACATATTAATAAATCCTTTGGCCGGGCGGTGGTGGCGCACGCCTTTAATCCCAGCACTCGGGAGGCAGAGCCAGGTGGATCTCTGTGAGTTCGAGGCCAGCCTGGGCTACCAAGTGAGTCCCAGGAAAGGCGCAAAGCTACACAGAGAAACCCTGTCTCGAAAAACCAAAAAAAAATAAAAAAAAATAAAAAAAAATAAATCCTTTGGGCTGAATAGACAGCTCATAAGTTAAGAGCACTTGTTACTCTTCCAGAGAATCAGTTTGATTCCTAGCACCCATGTCAGGCAGCTCACAACCACCAATAGCTCTAGCTCCAGGGTATCTAACTCCCTCTTCTAGCCTGCAGGGCTACCCACATGCACATGCATATGCACATACTGTCACACATGTGTACACAAGAACTAAAATAAAAATTAATCTTAAAAAAACCTGTACTTTCTTATAAATTTGTTCTAAAGTTAGTTGAAGGCAGAAATTCCAGGGCCAGAGAGATAGGTCATGGTTTAGGACACTTGCTGCTCTTCCAAAGGACAGGGTTCAATTCTCAAGACACATATGGTTGCTTACAACTGTCTGTAACTACACTTCCATCAATTCACAACATCATCATCTGACCCTCTGAGTGTACCAGGCATATACATGGTGCACAGATATTTGGGCAAACACCTGCCCCCAAAACATAAAGCTTAAAAAAAAAACATAGATTACAATAATACTGTTTCAGAGGTGATTCTACATAGGGAAATATGGAAATAGAAGAAATGAAGCAACTGTCAGCACACGAGCTCAATTCTTTTTCACAGGGGTTCAGCATACTTTCATGAATGTAAAAGTCATTCTGAAGAATTATATAGAGCTTTTGGTAGTCAGTTTTCAGTGTGTACCCAAGATCTCTCATGGTGCTAAAAGATGCTTTATGTGTGAAGGAGGTGAGATGTTACTTTGAAATTCACAACTACAAGAAAAATGGAAAGAAATAAAGAAGGATGGAAGGATACAATAGATTGACAAGGAAACAGAACAATGTGAAAACATGTGAAGTCAGAGCTTTTTGTATCTCTGTGGAAAGCAGAGGTATGTGGCATCAGGGTGATGGTGTTAGACAGACAAGCTAGACGCTCATAACAATAGCATCTAAACCTGTCCAAGCTTAACGGGTGAGGTCATCACCTTAAGGTGGTGGATCTGAGATTGGCACCCTCATGAGAATCATTTCTATGTCATGTGAATATAAATAAATATACAAAAGTTCTATAAAGTTATCAGTTGCAGATTGCTTAAAATACTAATTAATTTCCCCAGGAAAAACAGAAAAAAATAGAGAAAAACATACAAATATGGGTGCATATATATGCCTATGTATATGTAGATGTGTGAATGCATACCCACACAAACACACACATCTAATCGGGGACATATCAAAAAATTGCAGAATCATAGAGATCTTACATGAGCTGGAACTGATCTGTTTAACCTGGAGCTGTGATGCCCTTAAAGTCATGTCCTGATTTAGGCAGTTGTGATTCAGGTGATAAGAAATTTCTACAGATTTACAAGACTACAGAACAAATTTGGGATTCTGGGCCTTTCAAGAACTTAGGGCCCTGGGAAATATTCCAGTTCTTAGAAAGCCAATTCTGACAGGCAAAATTCAATTTCTAACGGGAAGATCCTTATAAGGACACAAGGACAGAAACCGAAGTATAAATTGCATCAGTTCTTGATTAGATTTAAATGATCTAGACTATGGGAGCCTTTATTCTAGCAGCCAGGCAGAATGAAAATTAACTATCTCTAGAGGAGGACACAAATCTCTTTCCACCTGAAATGTCTGTTATTTCTCAGAGCATGGAAGAAATGTAAGAAGCCTGAAACACAAGAGAGTGGTGGAAGTTAGATTGTGAATCCTAGGATTCATGTAAGGCAGAAGGAAACATTAAAAAGCAGTCGTGTGTCACACAGCACGGATTCAGTCAGCAGTGCACTGCATCGATGATGGAGACCCTTAGGATTATGTTACTTAGTGATCAAGCAGCCATATTTGTTTAAATACACCCTGACATTGGAAGTTATGAAACTTGCGAACAGCACATTTTCCCAAACTCACACCCATTATTCAGTGACACCGGACTACACCTACGCGAGGAATCTGACAATATGAAACAGGAACATTTTGTGTTCAAGAAATAATTATACCTGAGAACAAAAGGTATGATTGAGAAATTTGATGGGAAAATAAAAATAATGCAACTGAATTTAACTCAACAGTTAAAAATTAAGTAACTAATTTGAAAAAAGTATATGGATGGGGTTCATCAGGATCCTAATGACAGCTACAGACACAGTGAACTGAATTCTGAGAAAAGGGAATTTCCAAACTGATTGAAAATAGAGAAAGGACAGTGAGGGGCTTGTGGGGCTCAGTTAGAATGCATGCCTTAGTTATAACTGGATCTAGGAAACAAGGGGTGAATGAGGTAGGGGTAATATTTGAGGAGACAGTCAGTTAAGAATGTGTAAATATTAATCCAAGGTATCAGCGATGAAACAGTAAAAAAGAAGTGATTGTAATGTGTCTAGTCAATAAGGAGAGGACTAAAGATGGACTTGGCAGACGTGATTTGGATATAGATTGCATACAGGCTCAAAAACAAGGCTTCTGGTTTCTTTTAAATAAATCATTACAGAATTTAAGTCATTTTCGGTGTCAGCCCCATTTGACATACCCAAAAGAATACATATGCCTGGATTTTGTGCTGTCCACTAACAATAGGCTTTCTTTATAATCCATTGTAAACAAAATTTGATGTATTCAGAGACTTTATTTTTCTGCACCAGGTTCTCCCTTAAACTGAGGGCTCAAGAGAAAGAGAAATGGTCCCCTTGACCTGTGCAAGATACAAGATCTTTGCTTAAGGGGGTAGGAAAAAAACCTATGCCAAGGTTGGACATCAGAGCCTACTAGGAATTCCCTTGCCTTCTCTGTCCTTAGCCATTATTTGGGAACAGACCATGGCAAACAAGGTCATGCATAAATATGGCTGGATTTCAGACCACAGCAGGAAGAAACATAGTGAGTAAATCTCCTTGTGGTTAACGGTGGGAGAATCAAACCCTCCAGTCAGCCACACATAGTTGAGAATCCAGTATGACCTCAGTCCTCATATCACACACTGGATGTAAAATTTGTTCCCTCCTCTTCTCTAAAGTGTTTTATCTACTTAGATTCAATTCCACAAAGGTTGAGACTTGTGACTCTCTTACATTTCAGCCCCTGGGGATCATGACACTGACCATTGCCTTGCTCTCCCTTTTCCCAGTTTCAATCTTACTCAGATTTTCTTGGCCTCTATTGTTAACATGCTTTTGTGTGAAACACACAGGTAAAACTTTGTAATCTATAAGGAATAATTTTGGAAAATGAGCATCAATGGCAATAGGTAAGGTTAATCTTTGATAGGTTCCATAGAATACTCAAAATAACACTCAGTTCATTAAAAAAATAGAAGATGCATATTACTAGCATTCAATACCATATAAATAAAAGTGTTTTCTTTCACCTTCTGACAAAACACATAAAAATTATGTCAAGAGGAAAAGGAGGGATTTTCCTAGACATGATGGAATAAGCATCAGTGTAACACAGTCACTCATGGCAGCTCTGACATAGCAATAGGTCACTGTCTTAACTATAACAAAATTACAACGCCCATAAATATACTGTGCAGAAAACTATTCAAATGCAACTACAATTACAGAGATTACTGTTCCACATTTGTAAACCAGGAAGCACACAGATGCATCAAGGGTGAGACTGTTGGGTACCACACCTGTTGCTGAGAGTATATAAACCCAGCTCTCCACAGCATGACATTCAAACTCAGAATCCTCCCAGGTACATCCAGCTGAGCTCACATCTCCTCTCATCATGGCCTACAGCTGCTGCTCTGGAAACTTCTCCTCCCGCTCCCTCGGACACTGCCTGCCCTCCTCACGTTCCTCCTGTGGTTCTTCCTACCCCAGCAACCTGGTCTACACCACCACCAGCTGCTCTCCCAGCACCTGCCAGCTGGGATCCTCTCTGAACACCAGCTGTCAGGAGACCTGCATTGAGCCCATCAGCTGCCAGAGGTCCTGTGTGGTGTCCAGCCCCTGCCAGACAGCCTGCTACTACCCCAGGAGCTCCACACCTTGCAGTCCCTGCCAGGGAACATATGCTGGGTCTCTGGGCTTTGGGTCCAGGAGCTGCCGTTCCCTGGGCTATGGATCTAGAAGCTGCTATTCAGTGGGTTGTGGAACCAGTGGCTTCAGATCTCTGAATTGTGGAGTCTCTGGTTTCCCTTCCCTGGCTTATGGGTACAGATATTGCTACCCAAGTTACTTGGTCTCTCGTTCCTGTCAACCTTGTTTCAGACCAATCTGTGGATCAGGCCTCTATGGAATCAGCTGTTAATTCTTCATGTTCTCCTATGTCAAAGTCTATGCTCTAAAGCTGCTGTTTTCCTGCTTAAGTCCTACTGATATCATATCATCTTTCCATTAACAGCTTCTTTCTTCTCCAGATTCCAGAAGATTTTGAGATCAGTGGGTCACTCGAAATTATTCCTTACTCTCTGTACTATTGATATACACAGATGCTATTTGCTTTCTATCCAAGAACATTTGGAAAATGAAAATTTTCATCTAATAAATTTGTGCAATCTGATATCTTCATGTATTGTTCACGTTATTATTACTCCACTCATAGATTTTGTTCTTTTGATTTGGAAGACTTAGAAGGATTGGTATGACTGTCCAGTTGAATTTGGGGACACACAATTTTGCAGCACTTTGCTCTTCTTTATTTGGCAGTTGTCCATTCTAGGAAGACTGTCAAACAACAGGGCTCAACTAGAGTGTGAATTGCCTGAGATTCAAGTACATGAATTTCTGATAAGCCAAGAAAACAAAGCAATTAGAATGTGAACCAGAAATGCAAACACCAAGAATAAGATGTTACATAATTTACAAGGTGAAGTCTGTACATAAGCAAAATATTAAGTCTAGTATTTGAATGTAGATTTTCCATCAGGAGAAAGTCGCTTTGAACAACTCTCAGGACAGACTGACATTTATGCATTGGTGTACATGCTAGTCTTCCTGCCTCCCATGGTTGGCTAACGACCCCTGCACCTCATCCAAGTAAGGACAATGGCAATAACCTTGGTTCAGGAAGTGCTAAGAGCCTCCTACCACATCTCAGACTCAACTCCAATCAACTAAAGGGAAAAACAATGTTTCTATGAAGAGGTTTAATTTACTAGGCTTACCCTGTGTCTCAAAAAGAGTTGGGTGCAATTCACATGTCATAATATCTTAAAGATTTAAGATTACATATATTATGGGCATTCAAGGAGGCAAAAAGGCAAAAAATCACTCAAAATATTCATTTTTTAATGACCCACCAGAATGCAATATTCTGGAATCATTTGGGCCATTTGTAAAGATGCTTGGAATTGTCTACTGCTGTGTCTGATACATGATACAAGGAAGGACATTTTTTTCCCTTACCTTATCTTTTATTGATTAATGTTCATAATTTCCTGGATTCTCATAACTGTTATAGGGAGAAATGACAGCAGACCCTTACTTATAAAATTTGATATAAACAGGTATTGTTTATATTGTATTATGTATCCATAATAAATGCAAATAAAAACAAACAAAACCAATGAAGCTAGTGAGATAGGTGTAATAGAGTAAATCAGTCCATGTGAAGTGATTTCCGGAATAACAGAAGCTCCAGAGACTTTTGGCTCTAGGGTTGCATACATATTTTTGCAAGCTCAAGAAATTATACCAGGATTTGATCTAAAAACTTTGACAAACTTCAGACCCATTTTGTACTTTATTTCCCTCCCGTCTGAAATACAAAATCTTTTTTTTTTCTCACACATCTAATGGTTCAATGAGAAATCTTTCTCTAGTATTACCTTGATCTATGGAGCATGCTATCACAGATGATCGCACATAGGCCATGGCATACACTGTTATATACGCAGCCTCTATAAAAAAAAAAAAAAGAATGACCAAAAATACAAGGATGCAACAGAAAGTGGCGAAGGCAATGATTCAATAGCTAGGGAAAACTTTGATTGCCAACATTATTTGGGACACACACATACATACACGCGCACACACACACACACATACACACGGAATATATACATACATATATATACATACATACATTCATACATATATATGCATGTATATATATGGAACATATACATATAATTAAATTTCTATTTTCCCATTTTGCTGGAATGTTGCCACTTGGTTGGAAATAATGCTACCCACCTACTATGTCTATCATGATTGTAAATGTATTTCTTGACAGGATTCTCACTTTATTTTATTTACCATGACATCATCAGTACTGGTGGCTTTTATCACCACTGAAGAAACAGTGGTAAAAACTTTGGAGAGCTTTATTAGGGTTCCTTGGTTTGATTGTGAAATCAAATTGCTGGAATTAAATATGTATTTGAAACACTTGGCAACCCTGAAGTGAAACTGGCTGTTTTTATCTTCAGTTGATATTTTTCTTTTGCTAATGACATGGGAACATATAGTCAGTGAGTTTCATTTGTTATGCCCAGGTCGCAAGACCCCCAAGCAAGACCACCACAGAGCCAATATTTGATGCAAGCACACAGAGGTTTTTTAATAACAAAGCAAGCCCGGGGTGGAGGAGGACAGCCCTGAGCACTCACTTTAAGGGGTTTATATAAGAAAGGTTTACCTGCAGAGGGTTACATATCTTGGGATTGGACGAGGGGGCTCCGGTGAAGTAGTTCTTTGAAGTTACTGGCTGAACTATAAGCCTGAGGTTACTGATGGCTAACTGGATTCAGGGGATCTACAGAGACATAATTTTTTTACTCCCTATGTCCTGTTTGTGCTGAGCCCAGGATAGATACATTCAGATTTATTGTTCCAGTCCTATTTTCCCATAAGTTCAATTTCTGGTCAGTTGAGTCCATTACTCCCCATATCCTATTTTATCAAGTCTAGGATATATAGATTTATTGTTTCAGCCTTATCTTCCCATGAGTTCAACTTCTAGTCAGTTCTAAAACTGCTGGTCATCACATACCTTTAGAGGTGTGTGTATTTTGTGGTTGTTGTTTGTCTTTCTTATTTCTCTAAATATATAAGTAAAAATATTTTATTGACATGAGTGAATGAAGTGATTGAAAACAAGTGAAATGTGTATCAAAGTCCTTTGTCAACACATCTTTGTACCTACTACTATAGATGACCATCTTTTATAGGAATTCTTCTATTTTTATTCTTTAGGAGAACACACAGGAACTGTGTTCTATTATTTCCTCAAACTGAGTTGTTTAATAAGGTTGGAAGATCTTAGGTTTTCCTATAGATTTCTCACACACCTTTCATTTTGGTTAAGCATTTTGAAGTCATGGTTACTCATCCCCCACACCCCCTCTGTTCCTGAACTCTGCCACTTTTGATATTCCCCTGCTCTATTTGTATTATCTATGCCAACTTAAGCTATTCACCCCAGTGGCCCCTTTCTACTATCTTGGCTTCCATGTATTCTTTAGGTTAAATATAGAAAACAGTATTTTCAAAGCTAGACTCCATCAGTGAGATAGCATAGGGGAATTATAATTTTGTGGCAGAGAGATCTCACCCAATATGATTTGTTCCTATTTCCTTCCACTTACCCACATGTTTTATTGTCATAGAATATCATTTTAATGTGTGTTACTTTTGTTTATGCTCTGAAACTTTGTTTAGTGATGCAAAGACATGTTACCTTTGTTTGATAAATAAAATTCACCTGAGGTCAGGAGGCTGAGTCAGCAACTAGCTGACAGGAAGTGGTAGGGAGGAGCCAGGTGGAGAAGAGTTTTTAAGGAGGGGCAAGGGGAAGCAAGAGGACTTTTGGGGAGATGCAAGCCAGGAAAGGAGGTGAGCAACTTGCTATTCAGCCTCTCTGAGGAGCAGAATTCCACCTCAACCTTTGAATCTTGAGTTGTTTAGAGGGACAGAGATTAAGATAAATTCCCTTCCTAACTTTGAAAGAGTCAGTGCCTGAGGAAACAGAATCCCCTCAGGTTGCAGCCTTTGCAGCCAAACCACTGCTGGTAGCAATGGAATTGCAGTTGCTGATCAGGACAGCCATGGCTTAAAAGGCAGCAACAGTTTTAAAGAAGGACAACATTTTATGGTTTCATTCTAATTACAGCTGACTAACATCCCACTGTGTGTAAGTACCGTATTTTTACCCATCATTTGATATACATCTTGTTTGATTGGATTTCCTACAAGTTGTGAATGGAACCAGGAGGAATAGGGATGTACAAGTATCTCTGTTGTAGGATATTCTCTTGACTATATGCCCAGAAATGATTGTAGCTAGGTTTTTTTTTACTTCTGTTTCTAGTTTTTGAGAAATCTGTGGTGATATTGTGTTCCCCAAAATATTGTACATCCTAATAAACTTATCTGGGGTCAGAGAACAGAACAGCCACTAAACAGACATAGAGGCCAGAAAATGGTGGCACTCACACCTTTAATCCTAGCCTTCTGGCAACAGAGATCCATCTGGATCTCTGTGAGTTCAAGGCCACACTGGAAACAGCCAGGCATGGTGATTCACACCTTTAATCCCAGGAAGTGAGCTTTTAATCCCAGAGAGTGATGGTGGAAAGTAGAAAGGTATATAAGGCGTGAGGACCAGGAACAAGAGCTGGTTAAGCTTTTGGCTTTTAGCAACAGTTCAGCTGAGATTCATTCTGGATAAGGACTCAGGGGCTTCCAGTCTGAGGAAACAGGATCAGCTGAGGAACTGGCAAGGTGAGGTTAGCTGTGGCTTGTTCTGCTTCTCGGATCTTCCAGCGTTGACCCCAATACCTGGCCCTGGGTTTGTTTTTATTAATAAGACCTGTTAAGATTCCTGCTACAGAAATCTCCTGACCAATTCCCACAATGATTGTATAAGTTGACACTACCACCATCAGTGTATAATGGTTTCCTTTCAATACATCCACAAGAGTACATTCATGGTCATTTGTATTCTTGATCCTACCAATTCTGAATGGGGTAAGATAGAATCTTAAAGTGATTCAAAGCTGTATTTTCCTGATTGTTATCTGTATTGAACAGTTGTTGTTGTTGATGTTTAAGTTTTAGCTAGCCATGTGTATTTCTTGTTTTGAGAGTTCTGAAAGTCCATACCTGTACATGTAAGTTTAAAACCCACTCCCTACTTTATCCAACAGTTTCAGAGTCAGGCCATATGCTGGAGTTCTTCATCCATTGGAAGTTAGATTTTGTGCAGGGTGAGGTAGAGGGTTCTGTTTACATTCTTCTGCAAGTCGAAGTGCTGGATTTCAAGCACCACTTGTTGAAGATGCTGACTTTGCTCCAATGTATTGTTGCTTCTGTAAAACTCAGGTGGCTGTATTTGTTTACATTACAAATTGTATCTTCTACTCTTTTTCATTTTTTTATTAATCTTTGTAGTTTTTTATGCCAATGTCAGGCTGTTTTTAATGTTATGCCTTGATGGTATAATTTGAAATTGAGTATGCTGATACATCTTTTTTGCTCAAAGTTACTTTGGCTTTTCTTAGTTATATCTCTGCATAAATTTTCATATTGATTTGTCTATATCTATAAAGAATGGAGCTAGAATTTTGGTTATGATTTCATTGAATTTGTAGATTAATTTTGGAAGGAATGCCATTTTCACAAGATGGTTGGTTGTTTCTAATCCATGTGCATGGAAATTCTTTTCATCTTCTACAGTCTTCTTTAATTTATATTCTTTTTCCCTTTTATTTTATTTTACAATACCATTCAGGTCTACATATCAGCCACGGATTCCCTTGTTCTCCCCGCTCCTGTCCCCCTCCCCTTTCCCCCAGCCCACCTCCCATTCCCACCTCCTCCAGGGCAAAACCTCCCCTGAGGACTGAGATCGACCTGGTAGACTCAGTCCAGGCAGGTCCAGTCCCCTCCTCCCAGACTGAGCCAAGTGTCCCTGCATAAGCCCCAGGTTTCAAACAGCCAACTCATGCAATGAACACAGGACCCAGTACCACTGCCTAAATACCTCCCATGCAGATCAAGCCAATCAACTGTCTCACCTATTCAGAGGGCCTGATCCAGTTGGGGGCCCCTCAGCCTTTGGTTCATAGTTCATGTGTTTCCATTCATTTGGTAAACCAAGGTTGGATAAAGCACAGGGACAAATAATTTATATTCTTATTGTGTTAAAGTTTTCATTGTAGAGTCCTTCATTTCCTTATTTATGTTGATTATGAAGTATATTTCTGTTACTGTGAACAAGATTGGTTACTTGATACATTTTTAGTGTGTTCTGTGATGGGTATATAGGAGGGCTATTGATAGGCACATGTTGTTTATTTAGCCACTTTTCTGAAATTACTTCTTAGTTCTAAGGGTTCTTTTTTATAGAATCTTGGGTGTCTCTTATGTGTAGAATCATATTACCTGAATATCGGGATAGACTGACTTCTTGTTTTCTTTGTTGAATCATTTTATTTATTTTTATTTTATTTTCACTGTAAGACTGTAAACACTATGTTGAATGGGAGTGAAGGGATGGACACACCTTTCTCTTTTCCTGACCTTAGTGAATGCTCTCTGTCTCTTTCCATTAAGTATGTTGGCTATGAACTTGTCATATGTGAGCTTCAATTATGTTGACATCAACTCCCACATCTCTAACTTCTTCATGATGTTTATCGTAAAGGAAAGTTGTTATTCCAAAGGCAATTTCTGAATCTATTGATGTTCACATATTATTTCCGCATTTGTGTGCAATTGTGTGCAATAATGTTTATTGATGTAGGTTTATTGAACCAGCCCCACATTTTTGGAATGAAGCCAACTTGTTCATGATCTTTTTGATATAATATTGAATTTGATTTTCCAGTATTTTGTTAAGAGTATTTTCATCTACATTCATCAGACACATTGGTCTGTAATCTTGTTTATTGTTGTGACTTTTTCTGATTAGGATGTCAGGGTAAAACTGGTTTCATAAAAAGAATTTTGTAACCTTCAGCCCCTTTCCATTTCATAAACAGTTTAAGTAATATTCATGTTAATACTTATTTGCTGTTCTGGTAAAATTCTGTGATAAATTTATTTAGTCTTGTACCTTTTTTGTTTGAGGAAGTTTTTTTTACAGCCTTAATCTCATTGATGGTTATATAACTTTTAAAATCATTTATTTCTTCATGGTTTAATTTTGATATGTCATGTGTACCTATAAATTCTTTAGCTTTTAGATTTTCCAGTGCAGTAATATAGAGCATTGTGTCCTATATTTTTGTGCTCAGTTTGTTTTAGAGTCTTACTGGTATTTGTTGAAATATCTCCTTTTTCAATTCTAATTGTATTTACTTGTGTGTTCTCTCTTTTTATTTTGCTTAGATTAGTTAAGTCTGTTAATTTTCTTTGTTTTATTAAAGAACTAACTTATGTTTTTATTGAATTTTGTGGTTTTGTTTCTTTTTTTCTACATAATTTTTCCTGATTTTAATTATCTTTCAATATACTACATTTTGGTTTAGTTCTTTTCTTGGTGTTTCTAAAAATGTACTGTATATTCATAAGCTATTAGTTTTAAATTGTTCAAAATTATGATGTAGACACTTAGTGATATAAATTTTATTTTTAACATGTTCTTCTTTGTGTTCCAAAGATGTTGGCATGTTGTGTTTTCATTTTAATGTGATATTAGGAATTTTTTTGTATTGATTTCTTCAGTATCACAAGAATCATATAATAGTGTATTGTATACTCTCCTTCAGTTTGTATACTTTCTGTAGTTTCTATGATTGTTGGCAACTAGCCTATTTGTTCTATTGTGATTAAATGAAATAACTGAGTTATTTCAACTTCTCTTGCATTTATTGAATTAGTGCAGGCACTAGTAGACTCTCATATGAATAATAAATTCTTTAAAAAAAGGAAATAAAAAAGGTATCCAACAAAATGTTCTAAATGCTTAAGTTCCCATGCAGAAGCAAAACCCACATAATATTACCAATTTCCTAATGAGAAAAGCCTGGAAAAATTCCAGACACAGAATTCAGAGTAATGATTTTAGCTATGTTGAAACAACTGAACAAAGACATAGATATACTCTGAGAATAAAAAAGCAAATAGCTGGGTGAAATGAGAAATTCAATTCCAAATATGAAAGCAGGATTTAATAAAGAAATGAAATTGCTAAAGAAAACCTAAACTGAAATGATGCTGGGGAAAAAACTCAGTAAGTTACATAAAAACCTCAGTGGAAAGTCTCATTAAAAGAATAGAACATGTGGAAAATATAATGCCAGGACTGGGTATCAAACAGTAGGAAATGGTTCATCCAGTAAACTTCAATTATAAATTTTAAAAAGGATATAAATGGAACACAGAAGAGCTTTGGAACCAGACAGGAGGGAAGAACATTCAAATTATATTCATAGAATAGGAGACCACTAATAGAAATTCTTTTAAATATAAATAAGGAGATATTTATACAGGTACAAGAGGGCTATTGAATATCACATTTGCAGGATAAGCAGAGAAGCACCACAAGACATCAGTAAGACACTGAAAACACAGAATAATGAAAGTATATTAAAACCTGTAGAAGACAAATGAAGGCTCATTAAAATAATACATGATTGTTAGATAGAAACCTTTAAGGTCATAAGTCCTTAGAAATATGTAACCCAATTTATAGTTCTAAAAGAGAAAAAAACCTGCCAACTCATACTGTTACATCCAGAAAAACTATCTATTAAATTAAAAGTAAAAATTATCTGCAATAGCAGAATAAAGTAATTTATGATCACTAAGCCTGCTCTACAAAGCATACTAGAAGAAAATATTTGGACTGGGGAGAAGGATGAACACACTCAAAGGTACATGGGCAATTAATAAGCAATAGCAAATGAGTAGATCATAAGTACAGAGACACCCGCCCCTCCCCCACCAAAAACCCCCAAAATGATAAAAAATACAAAACTTCCAGGTATAACTCAATGATCTCAATTTTTCAAAGAGAATGTTACTAACTAGCCAATTGAATTAAAAAAAACACAAAATCCATCATTTTTATGGCTCTAGAAAATGCTTCTTGCCATTAGCAGTAGATACACTATTAAGGTAAAAGGATGGAAACTATTAAGGTAAAAGTATATCAAGATATAGACCTGTGAAATAAGCAGTTGTAGATATCCTCCCAGCTGATAAAATCAACTTTAGTAACTAAAACTTTTTAGAAGATGAAGTTCTCCATACTCATTAAAGGAACTTCATCAAGAGAATATTGAAATTCTAACACACACACACACACACACACACACACACACACACACACACACAAAAAAAAAAACTGTTGCAGAATATTTGATCACATTGTGAACTCTAAGATTGCATTATTTACTGGGGAAAAAAACCTGTTTCTAGTTGTGGTGTGTCTCAGCTTTAACACACACCTGTAATCCAAGAGCTCTCTGCCTGTTGTAAACAGGATTAAATAAAATTAATATAGCATAGGTCAGAAAGTAAAGCAAGCAACCACTTGACAAGAAGTAGCCATAGAGAGTAAGAGGGAGTCAGGAGGATGAGTATAAAGACACACAGGACATAGAAGGGATGGACATTGCATTGGAGGAGTTTTATTTGAGACAATGTAGGAGGCCAGAGAAAGCTCCTTTTCTGGGATGTTGGAGGAAGAAGAAGGTCAGCCAGGTGCTCTCTCTGCCCAAACAGGTTTTCACCACAGCATCTGGCTCCCAAGTCTTTATTGGTAAAGCCAGCTGACTGACATTTTGTTAAAGACAACATGGCACTCCAATGAATGGCATGACCAAATAAACAGATAAATCACACCAGCTGTGGACAAACTAAGAAGCCATCAGATTTGGTAAGACCCCTGGGAAGTCCTCAAGGAGAGAGTTAAGTAAACTTAAAAGAAAAATGCTTTCCCATGTTAAGGATGGGAAATATTATAATACAGAGTGTTAAGGCCCCATAAAATGCTACTTTAGATGGTGTGAAAATAGAAGCAGAGAATGAAAAGATAAATGATATAACTGAGATAAGTGACATAATGTCGAATATAATTATTATCAGTCTGGTAGTTTATAATTTATCCTTAGTAGCCATAGTGGGGTTTTTTGTTTGTTTGTTTTTGTTTGTTTGTTTGTTTTTGCTGAGTATGAAAGATGGATTGATAAATACAAGCCTTAGAAAAACTTATAAATGAAAATAAGAAAAGTACTTAGACATAGACAGAGGAATTTTTATAAGAACCTACTACCACATGAGGAAACTGAAGAGGGGCAGCCCAAGGTTGTTAGAAAACCAACCTTATATTATCCACTTACTATACAGGAAGTGCCAGCAGATTATAGGCACCCCTGAGGTCATATAGAAGTTAAATGGAATCCTTTAAAAATATTAGATTTGAGGAGATTTAAGGAAGTAGTCATTTTATATGCTATGCATTCACCCTATGTGAAACAAATATCAAAATCATGGGCAACTCAGAACAGAATTTTTCCCCAACACTGGAAAAATTTGGCAATAGCAATATTGGAAACTGGTCCTCAGTTAAAATGGTGAACATGGTGTAAAGAGGAAGCTAGGATCATAGAACAACAGATTAGAGCTAGAGATATTACTATTTCCTAAGATCAGTTTCTAGGTGAAGGTCAATATGGTGAGTAACAAAGGCAGCTTGAATTTTGTGATCACACCTTGACCATATGTGGTTTAGCACCTTTAAATCTTATGACAAGGTTGAAGAATTAAGAGGTCTGAATTATTTACCAGAATTGTACAAGGGCCAAAAGAAGCCTTCCCTGATAGTTGGAAAAGATTGATTCATCTGTTAATAGAATAATACCAGATCCAGAAGTCAGACAAATATTAGTTGATTCTTTGGCTTTTGAAAATGCTAATTCAGAATGCAAAGGGGTGATTGAGCCTTTAAAGGCAAGATCAGCACCAATAGATGAATGTATTAGAAATATTTCTGATACTGGATCTCATGTTGATGATGCTATTCTGATAGAAGAAGTAATTTCTAAAAGTTTTAAGAAAAAAATGTCAGATATTTTAATTGTGGTAGCAAGGTCATTTGAAAAGGGATTGTAGGCAAGGCATTTCCAGAGACAATGTGTTTTTCTAGTGATAATCCAACCAGAAGGCCCCAGGCTTTCGGAGTATACAAAAGGTGTGGCAAAGGCTAGCATTGGGCCAATGAATGCAGATCAACAAGGGACAGTCAAAGTAACCCTTTCCACTGGAAACTGTGTGAGAGGCCTGCCACAGGCCCCAATATCAAATGTGGTTCAATCATTCCCTATCAGCATCAGAGAAACTCATCCACAGAGTAATTAAAAGATTTAATGCCTGTTGTCAAAAACAACACTGCTCTGGATGTAATCAAGAATAGACAGTTTCAAGCGATAAAAAAAAATTCAGGAGAAACCACAAAACAAATATTATGATTATAATTGCTACAAATGATCAGAGACCAAAGCTAAAAAATACAAAAAATGGCATTACAATTGAAATATTTTTAGACAAAGGAGCATTTTTGTAACGATAATTTCACCAAAATCTAAGCATCCAGATTGGCCTTCTTTATAGGGTAAGCATTAATCTTCCAGGGATTGGAACTTTAACTCAGGTAAAACCCAGTGCAAGATTGCTTGAATGTATAGGGCAGAAGGACAGATAGGAAATTTAAAGCCATACATGACTAACATGAATTTATGGAGATGTGATTTATTGCAGCCATGGAAAACACAGATTAACATTCCTAAATCTCAGACACAAACCATAAAATAAAGAATGCTTCTGATCAAATTTTAAAAAGTATTATCAAGAGCAATCACAGACTGTTCAGATTGTACATAAGCAGGGCACAACTGCTGTTGGTCTTTCAAAAGTACCAGCCACTTTACCTTGAATGTAGTTAAATAGCAAAACTGTGGGTGGAAAAATGGCCTTTGACACCAGAAAATTATAGGCACTAGAACAGCTGGTACAGGCCCAGCTAAATGTTTAACATGTTGAAGAATCAACTAGTCCTTGGTATTCTCATATATGTGTTATTAAAAAGAAATCTGGAAAATGGAGATTTGAGAGTCATAAATAAGATGATTCAGCAAATGAGTTCTTTACAGCCTGGAATTCTCTTGCTTCTTTGTTACCAAAATTATGGTCTATTATAGTGATTGGTTTAAAAGACCGCTTTTTACTATACCTTTATAAGAACAGGATGAAGGAAAAATTTGCCTTCCCAATGCCTACTATTAATAATGCTCAACCTGTTAAAAGGTATCAGGGGAAATTTCTTCCACTAGGAATGTTAAATAGCTCTACCTTGTGTCAATACTTTGTAAAATAACCCTAAGAAATATTTCATAAACAGTTTCCTCAATCTGAAATTTATCATTATATGGATGATATATTACTAGCTGATTCAGATACAGATACTTTGGGGAAAATGTTCAATAAAGTAAAAAGAATTTTGCCTTGCTGGGCATTGCAAATTGCTCCTGAAAAAAATAGAAAGATGAGACTCTATCAATTATGTAGGATATAAAATAGGCTTACATAAAATTTGACTACAGAAAGCACAAATCAGAAGAGATCAATTATGAACTCTTATTTTCAAAAATTGCTAAGAGATATTAAATGGCTAAGGTCCACAATTAGATTAACTACTCAAGAGCAAAGTAATTTATTTCAAACCTTATAAGATGATAAGGATATAAGTAGTAAAAGAAATTAGTCAGCTGAGGCTGAGCAAGAATTGATCCTGATAGAATAGAAATTATAGGATGAACCTATGGATCACCTGGACCCAAAGCTTGATTATATTTTAGTTATTTCACCATCTACTTATTCTTTTGCTGGAATTTTTATTCAGAGAAAAGATAATATCTTAGAATGGATATTTTTATCACACAAACAGAATAAAAAATAAAGACCTGTATAGAAAATGTTTCTGAATTGATAATGAAAAGAAAAATGAGACTTCTTCATTTAGCAGGAATAGACCAAACAGAAACTGTGGTTCCCTTTACTAATGCTGAAATGGCCTTGTTATGGGCAGAAAATGAACATTGGTACAAAGAACTTGCAATAATTTTTGGGGAGAAATTAGCAACAAATATCCCAAAAATTTATAAAAAGAACTAATTATATTCTACCTGATATAGTAAAAGGGACACCAATTTCTGCAGATCCTACATTATATACTGATGCAAATAAATGAGGAAAAGGCAGGCTATAAGCCAGGAAAAATAAGTAAAGTTGCAAAAATCCCTTGTAATTCAGTTTAAAATCAGAGCTGAATGCCATTCTTATGGTATTATTAGAATTTCCTGAATCTCTTAATATAGTTACTGACTCTCAATATGCAGAAAGAGCTCTTTTACATATTGAAATGCTGAATTTATTACAAATGATTCAGAATTAACTTATCTATTTATTCAACTCTAAGTAATCAGAAATAGAAATCATCCATTGTATATAACAAATTTCAGAACCCATATATGTCTACAAGTCCCTCTAATACAAGGTAATGATGAAACTGATAAGCTATTAATAGGGAATGTGCTAGAAGCCTCAGAATTTCATAAAAACCCCATGTTAACATCAAATGTATAAAGAAGATTTTTGTCTTACTTGGCAACAAAACAAGGAAATTTCCTATTTGTTTTTTGTATAACCAAACACAATTACCTGCAGGAAGTAACCCAATAGATACAGAAAGATATGAAATTTGGCAAAAGATTGAGTTTCATTTTGCAGAGTTAGTAAAATTAAAGTATGTGTACCATACCATAGATGCCTATTCAAGATTTCAATCGGCAACTGCTTTAATTTCCGAAAAGGCTGATTCTGTAATTACATATTTATTAGAAATTTTGGCTATTATGGAGATAACTGTACAAATTATGCTTGCTGACAGTGCTCCAGCAAAAGTCTCTAGTGAAGGAAATGGATTTTTTATTTTATAAATTAAAGCATATTATAGGTATACCACCCAACTCTATAGAACAAACAGTTACAGAAAGAGGTGAACTCTAAAAGATATGCTTAATAAACAGAAAGGGATAATTAAGACACCCAGAAATAGATTGCACAATGCTTTATTAACTTAAAATGTTTTAAGTGATAACAAGAAAGTAACAAGAGCTGTGGGGAGAGATTGGATAATAGAAAAAAAAAAACTGCTGAACGGAATCATCCTGTATATTTTAAACATTGACCTCAAAATGGAAACCAAGATATGTGTTATGTGGGGAAGATGTTTTGCCTTTGTTTGCAAAGTAGAAGAAAAGCTGTGAAAACAATCGAGTGATAAAGATTAGATTTGAACAGGAGAGACCTCATGATATCCATTAATAGGGTAGCCTCTGTTTCATTATTGGTCAGGGTTGCATATGCATAGAATAACACAGAGAAGGTAATAGTTTATCAGACAGCTTGGTCATTCAATTTAAACTAACTTATAAAGACTAACAAATGCCTTTCATTTGATCAGGCATGAAAAAATAAACATAAAAAATATGTTTTCAAATGATAATTTACCAAAGGCACACTACTAACCTTACTGCCATGAAATAACAAATAGGTTTTCTTAAACCTTGTGTCTTAATTCCATGTTAGAATATTACACTGTAGATTGCCACATGGCCCATGCCATCTTGGACATCATCTCTTGAGATTTCTTCTTTAACAAAAAACATATTTTTGTTGTTTGCTATTAAAAACACAGTTAAGAAATTTAAAATATTTTAAGTAAATTCAAAGGGTTACTACAGTTCAAACTTGTTTTCTAAATCACTAAGAGTTGGAGTGATTTAGAGCTAAGATAAAGTATTTGAGCAGGGTATGATAGACCACGACTTTAATGCCACCAGAGACAGGTAGATCTCTATAAATTAGTTGTTTTCTAAATTCTAGAGTTACAGTGAACAAGATGGTGGTGAGGCATGCCTTTAATCCCACTACCCAGGGACAAAACTCAGATACAGCTCCTAATTGATATGTTTGCACACTAGAGAAATCACACACCTTATTTACAGATTATTATAAAAACCTTCTTACAGGGTTACTAGAAAGGCAACAAATTTCCACAACGGACAGGAACAAATAACAACTTTTATGACTGCTGCAAGCTCTTCTCAGTGCATGCAACCCTGAACCACATGATACCCTAATTATGGATATCATAATTATTGGTGAATGGCCAACTATGGACATTTTACAAAGCCAAAAGGAATCCATCATCATTTGCCTGTGGGCTTCGATTGCAAATGTTTTCCATATATGGATAAAAAAATTCTCTTTGAGATAAGGCATGGAGGACCTTATACTCAGCCATTGCCAACCACCCAATGGTTATTGCGTGCCCTTACAATGATGGATTGGATCTGTTCTTAGACAGAATCCTTCACAGGCTTAGCCACAGAAGGAAAGATATTACAGTGGAACAGGAACCTCTCTGAATTCCTTTGTCACCAAGATGTGATAGCAAAGGGGTCTGTGCCTCCCAGCACCAAACATTGAGGAAATACCTCAGTTGCCTATAATCCCCATCCCTAAATCACTCATCCCTCCCCCAAAAGAGGCACCTATTGGACTGTGGAGACCAATGAAATGGTCACATTTGGCTAGTGCATGTTTTACTGATGATTTATCAACCACTGATGGAACCAAAACTTATGGAAAATGGCAGCCTATAGACCAGAGGATGGAATGGCCAATACTGAGAAAGGAACCACAAAATCAGCACAACACACTGAACTAATAGCAGCACTTTTGGCTATAAGACAAACAAGTAGGAAAGCAAAAGGAAAAAATCTCTATTTTCTCCAATTCATGGAATGTGCACTGGTATAGATATATGGTCATCAAAATGGAAAACTTTTTTTCTGGCAGATAAATGGCAAAGATATCTGGTTATGAGAGGCATGAATGGAAATGTCACATTCTAGCAAAATTTAGCAAAGACATCAAATTTTATACAGCTCATACAAGCAACACACACAAAGTATTGATGAAATTATTAAGGCCACTCCACATAGTTAAAAGGGAGGTTTATTTTGTGGGGTAACTTACAAGTGAAGGGATAGTTTACAGGGTCTGGGAAAGGTGCGGCACAGTCTGGTAGTGTTCTCTGGAGAACTCTGCTTGGTCTACCTCCAGCGTCCAGGGTCCAGGAAGCAAGAGAGCCAGTGCATCTGGATCTCAGGTCTTCAGTGTCCTCTCTTGGCCCCACCTTGTAGGCATGACAGTTACATAAGCCTCAATGGGGGTTGGAACTTCCAGATCAAAGCTGGAATGGCTACCCACTGCATACAAAGTGTCTGAAAATAATGAAATAGTGGATAAAGTAGCCTCACGTTTAATTAAGACTAGAATATTAAAATTTTCCAGGGAACAAATTCAAAATAAATCAAGAAGTGATAGACTAAATGCTGGAAAAAGTTGAAATTTTATCCCTAGCACTCAAAAATAAGGGAAAATGGAGAACCAAATTAAACCGGATAATCCTATGAGAATAATTATTATAAGGAATCAATAGCCAGGAAGTTGCTCACACCTTTAATCCCAACAACTTGGGAGGCAGAGGCAGGCTCAAAAGAATTACACTGATTTAAATTTTAAATCTACTTGCAAAAGGCAAGCTGCAATTCAAAATGAATTCCTTTTTGATCTAAAAATAAATACGCTTAAACCTTGAAATCATATATATAAAAAGAAAGGGAATATAGGTACATTCGTCCATACATATTTAAGGTATTTTTAGTTTTAAAATTTCAGAAGAATTTTTTAATTGAAAGATAATTTTGCCCTAGGAAAAATATAACCTGTCTGCTGTGGGATAATGCTTTTGTACACTGGTTTAATAAAACACTGATTGGCCAGTAGCCAGACAGGAAGTATAGGTGGGATAGGCAGACAAGGAGAATTCTGAGAAGAGGAAGGCTGAGTCAGGAGATGCCTGCCAGCTGCCCAAGGAGCAATATGTAATGGGATATAGGTAAAACCATGGAAAATGTGATGATACATAGATTAATAGTTATGGGATAATTTAAGATCTAAGAGCTAACTAGCAAAAGCCCTGAGCCATGGCCATGCAGTTATAATTAATATAAGCCTCTGTGTATTTACTTGGCGGACTCAAGTGGGAGAGATTTGTCCTGACTGTCAGCAGGCCAGGACTCAGGAAATCTTCTGACTACACCTGTCAAAGAAAGGAATTCCCCAGATTTAGGGATAGGGTAGAGTTTTGCTTTTATCCTTTCAGGTAACTAAAAGCATCCAACAAAAGAATCAGAGACCACTGCACAAGCAAAACATCTAAAGAAAGAGAATATGTTCACCAAGGGAACATATTCTGAGAAAAAGAATATGTTGCTTAAGTAGTATCAACCACCTCCAGCTGATCAACCTGGAATCCCAACTTGGAGTCCCAGATTAGCACTGGCACCCACACTACCATCTTACTCTAGTGGTTGCCCCTTCCTGCTGGACAACCACCTGATGTTGACTACTGTGTTCTATCTAATCAGGATTGCCATTAAGCTGACAAACACCACCCAAAATAAGTGTTAGACTACATACTACTCAGGGCATTCAAATTTCTGAATTCATATGAGACTGTCATGAACATTTTACAGTACTTTGAACTCATAAATACTCAATCCTAAAACATCCAAATACAACCAAGCTGGACATTGTGGAAAGCTAGACAGCAATAGCTTCATTATTGTAAATAGCTTTACTTTGTTTGAGTTAAAACTTTCCCTTTTATTTAGACAAAAAAGGGGGAAATGTGGCATATTTGATCACACTGTGAACTCTGTGGTTGTGTTATTAACTGGGAAACTATGTTTCTAGTTGTGGTGTGGCTCAGACATGACACACACCTTTAATCCAAGAGCTTTTTGATTATTGCAAACAGGATGAAATAAAAATGACACTATATAGGACAAGAGATAGAAAAAGCAACCAGTTGACAGGAAATAACCCTAGAGAATAAGAGGGAGTCAGAAGGACAGATAAAGAGACACACAGAAAGCAGAAGGGAGCGATATTGAATTGGAGAGGTGTTGTTTTGAACAGCATAGGAGGTAGGAGAAAATACTTTTTTGGGGACATCAGCAGAGGAGGAAGGTCAACTGGGTGCTTTCTTTGCCTCTCTGAGCCAGCAGGTTTTCACCACAGCATCTGGCTCCCAAGTCTTAGTAGTAAAGTGGAACAATTGAGATTTTGTTGAAAATAACAACACACAGATCTAGCTAATTTTATGAAATGAATATTACCAAATTTACAACCAAAAATTGTCCCAATGCAACGATATGTTGGGTGGGTGAGGTCCATAGGCAGACACTCTCCTTTGCTTTCCACATCTGAATGTTCTATGCCGAGGCATCTATGATATGATCCTTACATTTCCTTGCTCCAACTCCTGCTGTGGAACTCCTGAAGTCTGAGTACCTTAATCCTGTCCCCCAGCCCATGACTTCTAGTGTATTGCTATAGAATCACTGCCCTGGCTCAGTCCTGACCTATTCCTTTGGGTCATGACTTCTGCAGCCCTAAAATTGTAGCCTGTGTGAGCCTGCCCCTGGTCAGCTCTGATCTGATCCATGAGACCATGACTATTTTCTGGACCAAGTTGATGTACTAATGGAGTATACACTATTGCTTTGGGTCAGCTTTCTTTACCTGACTCTTATTTCAAATGAACTATACCTGAATCTTTGACTTTGACAATCAGACTAAAACAAATGAGTAAACACTGTTCATTAGTGTTTCTAGGTTGGGTGAAGTTGAGTTGGAGAAGCATAAGGAAGTTGCCTTGATTCCTGGACCCAGTTATTACCACCTAAGATCATTGCCATTCTCCTTTCAAATGTTTGAGAAGATGGGCTGAAATAGTGTCTAAAATCTGGGTGGCAGAAATACATTTTAAATAGAAGCATTTTAAATAGAAAGTGTCTATCTTGTCTTGAGAGTCTTTGAAGTTGACTTTTGTCATGGTTGAAAAGTCATATTCCCAAAATAGTTTTTCTCTAAAAATATACATAACCCCTTAAATTATATAGCAATATAGTTTTAATGAATAACTTTTCGTCATATACTTCAGTCATTAGCAATGCTCATTTTTATGAGCCTTATTTGCTTTCAAATTACAATCTTCCAATTATTGCCTACTACAAAAAAGAGACATGCCCCAAACCAAATTATTTTCTCTCAAACTCAAGTTGTGTAAATGTTTTGATCTTTAATTAAGTCCCAGATATTCATAAACGCAAACATATAAGCAATGTAATAAAAGTATGAACAATGTATTGAGGTTTCAGACTGCACAAATTTATTGGATTAAAATTTCAGTTTTCAAACAGGCTTGAATGAACACCAAATAGTAGAGTATAAATAGCACAAAATTTGAGGCATAATATTGGATGACACATTAATTTAAGATTCTGACAGAAGTTGAGGATGAAAGAATTGTTAGTACAAAGACAAAAAGGTAATAGTAGAAGATGAGTATAATACATTGCATACAGGACAGAGAGAATTTGATTTTGATATTGTAAGGATACAGAGACTTAACAGTTGAATTTCTAGAAGGCAGTGCCACAGAATGATCTATAACAAGAAGGTTGGAATGTAGTAGAAGCCAAGTATGCTGGGTAGCAGAATCTGGACCCATAACCCAGGGAAGGGAAGCCAGAGACTCCACAATTCAGAGATCTGAAGCCACTGGTTCCACAACCCACTGAATAGCAGCTTCTAGATCCATAGCCCAGGGAACGGCAGCTCCTGGACCCAAAGCCCAGACACCCAGCATATGTCCCCTGGCAAGGACTGCAAGGTGTGGAGCTCCTGGGGTAGTAGCAGGCTGTCTGGCAGGGGCTGGACACCACACAGGACCTCTGGCAGCTGATGGGCTCAATGCAGGTCTCCTGACAGCTGGTGTTCAGAGAGGATCCCAGCTGGCAGGTGCTGGGAGAGCAGCTGGTGGTGGTGTAGACCAGGTTGCTGGGGTAGGAAGAACCACAGGAGGAACGTGAGGAGGGCAGGCAGTACCCGAGGGAGCGGGAGGAGAAGTTTCCAGAGCAGCAGCTGTAGGCCATGATGAGAGGAGATGTGAGCTCAGCTGGATATACCTGGGAGGATTCTGAGTTTGAATGTCATGCTGTGGAGAGCTGGGTTTATATACTCTCAGCAACAGGTGTGGTACCCAACAGTCTCATCCTTGATGCATCTGTGTGCTTCCTGGTTTACAAATGTGCAGTTGCATGTGAATAGTTTTCTAAACAGTGTATTTATGGGTGTTGCAATATTCTTATAGTTAAGACAATGAGCTATTGCTATGTCATAGATGCTATGACTGTTTTACACTGATGCTTATTCATTGCGTCCAGAAAAATCCCTCCTTTTCTTCCTGGCCTGATTTTTATGTGTTTGTCAGAATGTTCCGAAGAACACACTTTTCTTCCATAGTTTCCATAGTTAGTGATGAGAGAGATTTGCTCTTCTTTTTGCTAACGAATTGGAAGCAGCACTTTGGTTCCCTTTGAAACCTACTGAAGATAACCTCAGCTTTCGCCACCATTTATCATTCTTCAATACTCTTCTTTGTGGATGTGTAGCATTTCCCATGTACTTCGCCTCCACTAGCTAGGGCAGAGAATGAGAAAAGTAAATTGAATGAGAGTGAACCTAAAAGGAGAGAGAGAGATAGAGAGAGAGACAGAGAGACAGAGACAGAGACAGAGACAGACAGAGACAGACAGAGACAGAGGCAGAAAGAGGCAGAGAGAGACAGAGAGACAGAGAAGTGATTGAAGCTGTGGTTAGAGCAAAGACAACACAGAGGCAGAGTCACAAGTACAGGGCATTTTGACTCGTGAATAGAGTCAAAGAAATGACAGAAGTAAACCATTTCATATCCTGTGTGTCTGACATGTGGCCTGAGGTGATACAGGGTTCTCATCTGAGTTTGTGCCAGCATGGACTCGTCCATGTTAACAATTTAAAGCACATGAAGTTCCATTGACTATTGTCCTCCACGCTGTGCGTTCTGTAGAATCCTTGGTTTGTATGACGTGAACCCAGGCTGTGAATCTGGGGAAAATAAAGAATTCCAAGGAGATTATTATGGCAACTAAACAGTGTATTTAAACACAGGGTGCAGATCACATGCCCTAAGCAAACACCAAGAGGCTGTGTGGCTCTTGGGGAGTTTTCTTTTTGTTGAGCTCTGTCTTAGGGGAGATTCTGGAGAGATAAAAACAATTCAGGAAGTCTCAACACATCTATTCTTATACAGCTTTGAAAATAAAAATGATTTTTGGTAGACAGCAAAGAATTCTGATACGTATTGAGTCTTCAACATTTCAAACAAGGTTGAGAAAGAAGAGTATTTCAACTGTTTGCTTATTTGTAAAACCTCAGAGTTTTATTTTGGAAGCTGCGTGCAGACCACATCTAAATATTATCTACTAAGCCCATCTCTGTTGTTCTCACGAATACTGAAGTATACGTCTAAGAGGAAAAATAATGTAGAAAGACTGGTTTGAAAAATGATTGATTAATATTAGCAGATGAAAGCACATGTTGATGCTCAATTTGATGCATATGTTTTTTGTTTTAAATCATATCCATTCACAGGAATGCAATGTCTTCTATACCTAAACCTGAAAATTGACCTAAAGTACCACCACATATTCAAATTATAAATTAAAAGCCAATGAAACCAAGACTTATTAATAATGACAGGACAGACAGGGTGAAAGTGGTGGTTCACAAGCTATGGAAAACCTTGGTCCCCAAAATTACTTGGGATACACACTTTTTCACACTTACTAATTTCCATGTTAATTGTTGGAATGGTGCTACTTGACTGGAAAAAAATATATTTATCACAATCACAAATGAATTTCCTCATAGGATTTTCAATCTGTTATCAAGATATATGGCCTTTATTATCACTTGGACAACAGTCGTAAGCCTTTGGAAAGCTTTATTAGGATTCTAGACCAGACTGTGAAATCTACTGTTGGAATTATGCTTTTGAAAAACTTGCTATGTCTAATAGGAAGTTGATTTTAGCTTACCCTAAGTGATATTTTTTTCCACTATGGTGTGTTATTTGCTATGGCTTAAAACTGTTTCACTTCTTCTTTAGGCTTAGGTATAAAAAAAACCACTATTGGTATGGGTGAGAATGATTTAAAACAATTGCATTGCTATGCATAAAACTGATGCATCAACACATTCTTTAATCCACTAAAATTAAGTGATAATTTTAAAAGCATCCTTATTTCATTTTTACTCTTAAGAAGTGTACACTGTTATATGAGGAGAGGGCCAAAATGGCTTAAACAGACATTATTTAGATATAGGCTAGATACAAGCTCCAAAATGAAACTCTCATTCTCTTCTTTTGCTTTATTAATTAATTTATTTATTATTTAAATGTTTCATATATTTTGATCTTCTTTCTTGTCCTCCAAATATTAGCAAGTGCTCCCTATTCATCCAACTTCATGTTTTTCCCTCTCAAAATGAAAATATAAACAAAAAATATAAAGTACATATGCAAGTGAAAAAAAATTCTTTATCAGTTCCAGAAAACATGGCCAGGAAAAGGCATCAACCTGAATTCTTTGATATTTAACAGTAGATTTTGTTTTTAAGTAATATGAGCATGATTTGATGTATTCAGGTTTTGCACATTGTATTTCTTCTCTAGAATCCTCCCCTTTGAAGGGACTCAGGACCAAGTGAAAAAGTTAGAGACCTATGTAGTAAAGTGGTGGCAACTGGCCTCAGTTCTGTCACTTGTGATCATAAAAACTTTAATCATTTTTTCCCTTCTGTATTCCTGGGTTCAATCTCATTTGATTTTTCCTGGCTTATATTGTTTCCTTGATATTGGAGCTTAATCATATAGAAAATGTTAGGAATTCCTATAGAATATTGGAAAATGAGAAGAATGGGGGCAAGTAAGGTCCATCTTCAGTATATTCCATAGGAAATGCAAAGTAATGATTCCAATTCATTAACAAGTAGAACAGCAAATTACTGTCATGTCACACACCATGAAGAAAAGTATTTTCCTCATAACATCCTATGATGTTATGACAAAACACATAAAAGTTGCATTAAGAGGAAAAGGAGCAATTTCTTTGCAGGACATGATAAAATACTCATTACTATAAAACAGTCATGGCATGTCTGGCACAACAGCAGCTCATCATCTTTTCCTTTAATAAAACGACAACACCCATAAACATGATGTGCAGAAAGCTATGCAAATGCAGCTACAATTACAGAGATTACTGTTCCACATTTGTAAACCAGGAAACACACAGATGCATCAAGGGTGAGACTGTTGGGTACCACACCTGTTGCTGAGAGTATATAAACCCAGCTCTCCACAGCATGACATTCAAACTCAGAATCCTCCCAGGTACATCCAGCTGAACTCCCATCTCCTCTCAACATGGCCTACAACTGCTGCTCTGGAAACTTCTCCTCCCGCTCCCTTAGGCACTGCCTGCCCTCCTCACGTTCCTCCTGTGGTTCTTCCTACCCCAGCAACCTGGTCTACACCACCACCAGCTGCTCTCCCAGCACCTGCCAGCTGGGATCTTCTCTGAACACCAGCTGTCAGGAGACCTGCATTGAGCCCATCAGCTGCCAGAGGTCCTGTGTGGTGTCCAGCCCCTGCCAGACAGCCTGCTACTACCCCAGGAGCTCCACACCTTGCAGTCCCTGCCAGGGGACATTTGCTGGGTGTCTGGGCTTTGGGTCCAGGAGCTGCTGTTCCCTGGGCTATGGATCTAGAAGCTGCTACTCAGTGGGTTGTGGAACCAGTGGCTTCAGATCTCTGAATTGTGGAGTCTCTGGCTTCCCTTCCCTGGGTTATGGGTCCAGATTCTGCTACCCAACATACCTGGCTTCTACTACATTCCAACCTTACTGTTACACATCAACCTGTGGGTCTGGCCTTGTTGGATTCAACTGTTAAATCTTTGTAGTCTTACAATATCAAAATCAATATCCCTGTGTCCTATACCCTTGTAGTCATTCTTCCTTCTCACCACTGTCTTTTCAATGATCCTTCAACTACTTCTTTCATCCTCAACTTCTGACCGATTCTCAGAATAAGGATAACTCAAAAGTATGCCTTACTGTCTATCCTCTCAAATTTATTTTTGGTTTTCCTCCAAGAGTATCTAAAATTGAAAATTTTAATTAAATAAATTTGATTTGTGCAATCTTACATCTCGATTTATTATTACATTATTATTATTTGATTTATAGTGTTCAATTAAGTATTTGGAAGTCTTAAATAATAACCAGCAGGGTTATTTGTCTGGATTTGTTGTACTCATTTTGTATACGGAGATGTGTTAGTGGGAACAATCAGTTCTGGGAAGACATTCATTGACATCTGCAAACAGGGTTCAAACTGCAATGGCTTGAGATTGAAGGACATGAATTCTTACTGAGCCAGTAACTTAAGGTCATTAACATAATAAATAGAAATGCAAGTGCCAAGAATATTATATTGTATAATCCAGATAGCGAAATTTATACAAAAGGAAAAACTTATTTTGCTCTAGAATTTGAATGTAGATTTTTTTAGACAAAAGATAACCCAAGTTTTAAGCAGCTATCAGGACAGTTACTTGTACTGTGTTAATGCTGGTATCCCTGCTTCTCAAGTTTGGGGTGCCCCTGTTTCTCAAGTTCGGGGTATTATTCCTGTACCTTGTCTTTAAATAGGTGTATGAAAAACCCACTGAGCTGTGTTCAGGAGGAGCTGGGGCCATCTGATGCTTCTTCCAGCCTCAACTTCAATCAACAGAAGAGCAGTTTCTCTATGAAATTTTGAGTTTATAGTCAGTGTCACCCTGAGCCTCAAAGCAGACATGAAGCTGCACATCTTGGCAATTTATTTAAAATAATGCCTGAGGAAAAAAAGGCAATACAGGTATCACGGGAATTAAAGGTTAAAAAGGTTTGAAAAGAAATAAATCTGTTTTTTTAAGTGTGTATTTTAGTGTTTTTCTAAGGGAAAATTGAAATGCAATATCCTAGGGACTCCCAGAGGACATTTTGAAAAATACATACGTCCACAGAAAGAAAGCAGTTAGGTTTGAATTAAAAATTCCACCATCAAGAATAAGGTATATAATTTACTGGGTTACGTCTGTATATGAGTGTTTGCCTGTGTGAATGCATGTGCTCTACCTGAGTGTCTGATGCCTGCAGAAACAGAAGAGTCTATTAGATAGCCTGGAACTTGAAGTATGGATAGCTGTGAGCTGCCATGTGGGATCTGGAAGTGGAACCTGGATCCTCTACAAAAGCAGCATGTACTCTTAGCCACTGAACCATCACCCCAGCTCACACTGAACAGTTTTTTAAAGTGTTTTCTAGTCATTTGTGTTTTTTGTTATAAGATTTTAAAAATATACCTGTTTTATTTTATTTTATTTTTATTTATTCTTCTCTCCACAATGCACCTCAACCTCAGCTTCTCCTAAACTCCACTTCTCCCAGTTCCCTCTCCTACTCCTCTCTCTCCCATATCTACTGCTCCTGTTTCTCTTCAGAAAAGAGCGGGCCTCCCAGATATCAACAGAACATGGCACAACAAGCCAAAATAAGACTAGGCACAAACACCAAAAGAGTGGGCCTTCCAGATATCAACAGAACATGGCACAAAAAGCCAAAATAAGACTAGGCACAAACACCCATATCAAGGCTGAATGAGGCCACTCTGGGTGAGGAAAAGGATTGCAAGAGCAGGTAAAAGAATCGAGGCATCCCCACTCCAACTCTTAGGAATCCCTCAAGAACCACAAGCTAAACAACCAAACTATGCATGTAGATGGCCTAGCGCAGACCCATGCAGGCCATGATTGCTACTGCAGTCTCTGTGAGCCCTATGGTCTCTGTTTAGTTGATCCTGTGGGCTGTTCTCCTGGTGTCTTCAACTCCTCTGGCTTCTACAATTCTTCCTCCCTCTCTTCCAAAGGAATGCTCCCTAAGTTTGGGTGGGAGTCTCCACATCTGCTTCTGTCAGCTGCCAGAGAAAGTCTCACTGACGGCAATTGGGCTAAGTACAGATTGATGAGTACAGCAGAATATCATTAGGAATTATTTCATTGCTATTTTTTTTTTGTCAGTTGTGTTTGGTTCTATACTAGATCTCTGAGCTATCCAGCTTCCAGTTCCTGGCCATCCAGGTAGTGTGGGACATGAGTTGCCTCTCCTGGCATGGGCCTCAAGTTAGACCAATCATTGGTTGGCCATTTGTAGAAGCTCTGAGCCATCATTGCCCCCAGCACATCTTGCAGACAGGACAGGTGTGAGTGAAAGGTTTTGTGGCTGGCTTGGTGTCCCACTTCCACCACTGTGAGCCTTGCCTGGTTACAGAAGATGGCCTGTTTAGGATCCACAGCCTCCTTTACTAAGAGTCCTCCCTAGTGTCATCATCATAGGTTCAGAGGTTCCAGGACATTTCCACTGTACTAGGTTTCCACATTGCTCCTAAAGGCCCCCTATTCCAGTCATCTCACCCTGTACTCTCTCTCTCTCTCTGTATCCATTTTATTTTTAATTAAAATATAATTACATCATTTTTTTCCTTTTCTGCTTTTAACCACTTCCATGTTCCAATCCCCTAGCTCCTACTCAAAGCCATGACCTTTTTAAAAATTTAATACTGTTACCTATGTGTATAAATGTATAAATATATAAATACAACCTGTTTAGTCTTTTAGTGTTGCTTGTAGGTATACAATTTCAGGACTCACTACTTGATATTAGATTGCCAATTAGGGATCTTAAGATTGGGGAAGAACTATTCTGCCTGTCTCAGCCTTTCTTGTTTGCCTATATTTCTTTGTCTGGGGGAGGGTCCTATAAGACTTCCCCCTTTCAAAATAGCATGTCTATTAGTATTACTTTTTCAGATTATATTTATGCAACATTATTGTTGAAGTGTCCTAGGTATAACTTCCCTGCAATTTTAGGAATCTCAGACAGGGTCTAAGAGAAGATTCCTATCCCTCTGTCTATTTCAATCTTTTTAGGGCATCTTCTGTATCCCCCAAGCCTTAGTAGCAAGAGTTGTCTTGGAGATGTATCCATTGAGTCTGGGAACCTGAAAATCAGTTATCCTCTATGTTGTTGACTTATTACAGTTTTCTGTAATGGTTTCTGTCTGCTACAATGAAAAGCTTCTTTCAGGAGGCTTGAGAGCTTATAGTAACTTGCCACACCGGTCATCGTTGTAGTTTATAGGTGTCACAGCTGAGTATGCCTATTGAATTTCTCCCTCCCTTAGTCACTTACATAGTGTCTCCTGGTACTCTGAAGGCCAATAATCACAGAACAGGCTTTCAGGCAATATCCATCTTAACTTATCTAAGTCCTGGGCCCAAAGTCTATCATGTCTTCAGAAATAGGAAATTTAACTCCTGGGAAGAAACCAAGGACAAAGACAATAGCCACATTGTTCTGGGAGTTTCTTGAACTCCCCTGAACAATAACTGACAAAAGGGTTTCTCATTTCTTATGCCTAGTACTGAGTTTATGTGATATACAAATATATACCATACACATAGGTATATTATATTTAATTTATACATAGAGATAGATATATGTAATACATTGAGATATATTAAATGTAATTTTAGGTAAATTAAAAAATATGATTACTTGTAGCTTTCTCAAAAATCCTTAGCATTTTTTCCCTTTCTCTCCTTTGCCTGCTGTATTGACCACTTTTATTTCCACATCTCAGTTTTAATTGGTTGTTTTATTGATGTTTAGTTTTTGTAAGTTATTTGTGTTGTGTAGAACATAATCAAATATCAGATGGATAGCTCACATTGATTTCATCCCAATTAGTGGACTGTTCCTTCACTAAACCAAAATTGTCCTTTGCTAAACAAAAGCTTTTGAATTTTATGATCTCATATTTGTCCACTGTTAGACTGATAACTTATACTATGGAAGTCTTATCCAAAAAAGCATAGACCTGTGCCTATGAATTGAAATGTATGCCCACATTATCCTCTAGAGGTTTCAGAGTATGTTGTTGGTTGATTTTTACTCTTTGCTCTTTTACTGTTTTGGCTCTTTACTCTTTGGGGGGCCTGCCACATACCTTCCAAACAAATTACATACAGGGAGGCTTATTATTTCTTATGAATGCATGGCCTTGGTTTGAGTTGATGCTGGCCAGCTTTTCTTAATTTAAATTATCCTGTCTACCTTTTCCCTCTGGGCTTTTATCTTTCTCTATTTTTTTATATATTTTCTTTCTTTCTTATTCCATGTTTGGCTGTGTAACTGGGTGGCTGGACCCTAGCAGCCTCCTCTCTTTGTTCTCTTGCTCTTCCTTCTTTTCCTCACAGATTTCTACTTCTATTTATTCCCTCTGCCCACCAGCCCCACCTATCCTTTCTCCTGCCTCTTCATTAGACCATCAGCTCTTTATTAGACCATCAGGTGTTTTAGACAGGCACAGTCGCACAGCTTCATAGAGTTAAACAAATGCAACATAAAAGAATGCAACACATTTTTGCATCATTAAACAAATGTTCCACAGCATAAACAAATGTAACACATCTTAAAATAATATTCTACAACAAGAGTATTAGGTCTTATGATGATATCCTGAATCCATTGGGAGTTAAGTGAAAGATGGGATATGAGGAAGTGTCTAGTTTCTATTTATCTGCATGTTTAGAACCAGGATTCCCAGGACCATTGGTAGAAGATGTTGCTTTTGCTTCAATGTTATATTTTTGCTACCTTGGTAAAATCTTAGGTAGCTGTGAACCTAAGATGAACTTGTATCCTCTATTTTGTCTCATTGATCTTGTATCTATTTTGTGTAAGAAACATATTGTCTTAATATTAAGGCTCCATATGATAAAAGTTGAAATTAACTAATGCAAAATCTCCTGTATTATAGTTTTCACTCAAGAGTTCTTTGACTGGCCTCAGTAGTACCACCACCTGTGTGAGTTTTGAGTCTGCTATTATATGCTCTCCAAGATTCAGAACCCAGTTGGTATGCCCTCTGCTCCATTGACTTCTGGGTTACCCTCCAGACCTCGATGCCATACTTTGATTCGTTTCTGTTCTGATCTCAATTCTTCTGACTCCAGTAGCTGTTATGAGACTCCTGAAGTCTGAGTCTCTTCCCCTTGAGTCCACACTTCTGCTCTGTGATTTAGAACTCATGGTCTGCGTTCTAGCACTCTGTGTCATCTCTGGCCACTACTCAGGATCTATGATTTTACTATTCAAGATCTTCAGCCTGTGTGCTCATTCCTCTGATCAGTTCTGACCCCATGCCTGGAACCATGAGTTTCTCTTGCCCTAGCTGGTAAACTTATGGATAGTGCACCACTGTATGGATTGGTCTCTCCCTCTACTAGTTATTATTTCAAATGAACCACACCTTCATCTTTGACTGCAGCTTGGCTTTTCCACTCCATTTAAGACAGAAGAATACAAGCCACTGGGAAAAGCTACATAAATTCTAATCTGATTGAAGCTGAGCCTCAAAGGAGCTTTAAGAGGTCATCATGCCTCTTGAACCAAGTTTTTCCACCTGAGATTGGTGTGCTTCTCCTTACACATCGGGACATGAGGCTCAGGGATGGTGCCCACATCATGACAGGTGAGGACATTAGCACTTGTGCAATGTTGTGTCTTTATTGAGAATGTTTCCAATCTTAGTTTTTTGTTGGCTTAGAAATTCCATTCAAATGCTAAATTTTAAAAAAATTTCCTATATTTATACATAACCTAATAAACTATATACCTTATTCTTCATGGTGGAATTTTTAATTCAGTCTTAATTATTCCATTTCCCTGGATCAGCAAAAATTCGTGTTTTTCATTCTCAGGCATTGTCACTGTTTTTGAGCCTAATTTGCAATAGAAATGGCAATCTTCCTATTATTAACTACTCCTTCAAAAAGGAGTGTGCCCAATAACAAGTAATTTGTTACTTTGGTCCCAAAATCCAATTAAAGAAATATATTCATCTTTATTAAGTCTCATAAACATGTAAATTCAGAAACTAAAAGCCACGTAATAATAATAGGGACAATATAGTGAGTTGTCAGATCACACCAATTTACTGGATTAAATATTTCATTTTCAAATGCTCATGCTCTTGGATGAAAACCAAATAACACATGTATATTTAAGGAGTACAGTCGGTAAGGCATAATATGGGGTTACACATTAATCAAACTTGAGGATGAAAGACGTCATTAAAGACAGGATGAAAAGGTAAAGGTAGAACAAGAAAACAAAAGCTACAGGAGCAAAATGATTTTGATAAGCTAAGAGTATCAAAACCCTCCAGTTGATTCCGTAGAAGTCAATACCAAAGAGTGGTCTCTGTCAAGAAGATTGGCAGATACTGTGAGCCATGTAGGCTGGCTAGCAGAATTCAGATCCATAATTAAGGGAAAGGAAGGTAGAGACTCCGTACTTCAGAGACCTGAAGCCACTTGATAAGCTGAAGAGCAGCATAGGCCTGCAAGTCACAGCTGCTGAACCACAAATCCAGAGATCAGCATAGGTTGAATGGCAAGGGCTGCTAAGAAAGCAGCTCCTGGGGTAGTAGCAGGGTATCTGGCCATAGCTGGACCCCACAGAGGACCTCTGGCAGCTGGTGGGCTCAATACAGGTCTCCTGACAGCCCCTGTGCAGAAATGATTCCAGCTGGTAGGTGCTGGGAGAGCAGCCAGCAGCACTGTAGGCCAAGTGGCTGGGGCAACAGCAGCCACCTGAGGAACCTGAGGAGGGCAGGCAGTGCCTATGAGAGGAGGAGGAGAAGTTCCCAAAGCAACAGTTACAGGCCATGTTGAGATTTGAACTCAATTGGGTTTAATTGAAAATGTTTTGATTTTTTAATGCCACCCTGTAGATAGAGGCATTTATATACTCTCAGAAATGGGTGTGGTGCATAACCTTTTCATTCTTTCCATATTTGCCTGTTTCCTGGTTTACACATGTGGAATTCATCATTCCCTGTAATTGCAGTTGCATTTGAATAGTTTTCTGCATAGTATATTTATGTGTGTTTTAACTTTTTTGATATAGAAAAAGCCATGAGCTACTCTTATGTCAGAGACAGCATGACAATTTTTACACTAACACTTATTTCATCATGTGCAGGAAAATGTTCCGTTTCCCCCTTGACATTGTTACTGGTGTTTTGCTATAATATTATGAGGATTTCACCTGCCTTACGTAATATAGAATGAGAACTATGTCCTTAGTTCTTTTACTGAAGTTGAGAAGTTTTACTCTGTGTTTCCTAAGAAATCTACTAAAGACTATACTATATTTCTCACTTTTCACTAATGTTTCTGGGTGGATTAAGGAACATAATCATGCTGTTTTGCCTGCAATAGCAAAGGCACAAACTAATCCAAGGAAAACTGAACACTTTGTACCTAGGTAAAGAGTGAAGGAGAGGCCACTGATAGAGTTATCTGTGTCTCCTCATAATCCTCTTCAGGGAAAATCTAGAACAGAAAAAAATGTAGGATAAATTAATACCAAATCTTGTTTATACTGTTTTGAGAATAAGACCAATTGTTGGCAGAAACCAGAGAGTTGAGATGGATATTTTTTCTTGATCATGTCAAATGGATTTGACAATAAAATTAGTTCAGTTGTGTAATATTTTGTAAAACCTAGGTGTTTAATTTAAGAGAGTGTGCATAGCCTGTATCTCAGTGTCTACTAAGCCCATCCTTAGTCCTCCCTGCACATAGCAGGGTGTACTCTAGAAGAGTAATAACTAATATGAAAAGGCTGATTTAAAGATGACCACTCACTGTTATCAAATGAAAAGATGTGTTGATGTACAGACTTGGTGGGTAACTTTTCATTTGTTTTAATCATTTATTCTAATGTCAAAACAATATTTTACATCTATTTCTATAGGGAAAAACACAAAAAGCACTAGCCTGTAATTATTCTAATTATAAATTTAAAGTCAATGAAACAAGTCTTCAAAAATAATGATGCCACAAAAAGGGATGAAGGCAGTGATTGCCAAGCTATACTTCCATCGTGGTTTACATATGTATATTTTTCATATTTATTGATTTTTACTATGAATGGTAGAATAATTCAAATTGTTTGATACTTATTCCTGCATTTTTTAATTTATATTTGTCAGACCCAAATACTGGCAGTTAGGCAAAAGCCAGCATTCCTGAGAAAGCTGGTTCCCCTCTACCAAAGGAGTCATTTTCTCCTTGCTGGCAGAAGTGACAAATGGCCATCTGTGATGGTTATTAGCATACCAAAGTACAGGCGGGCATCCAGACTCATTCACTATCACAGGAACCTGTTACACATTTCAGAGTCCTTGCTGGTAGCCTGGCTCTTCTCACCTGCCCCTCCTGTGAAGTTTTCTAATTCAGGGACTTCCTCTGCCCAGCTTCACATTCCCTTATAACCCTGTGATATCAGCTCCGTGCTCTCTGGGCCCTCCTCTCTTTTGGCCCTCTCCCATGGTCATCTCTTTCTCCTCCTCTCTTACTCTTTCTGCCTCTCTTTCCTCTCGTGGCCAAGTCCAATGTTCAGGCTACTATTTTCTCTGTGTGCTCTGGACTCTTCCAGATGTTCTGGCTGTTCTCTCTCACATATATTTACAATAGAAACTTTCACCTCAGTCATACCTTGGAGTTGTCATGATCTCACTTTATACGATATTATTTACTACACCATCCTTTGTCAAGATTGTGAGTTTTATTATCAGTTTGACAAGAACATTAAAGCTTTATAAAGCTTTATTTGGATTGCCTCGCTCAGATGAAGAAATCAGATTACCAGAATTAATTATGTATTTGAAACATTTTACAAGTCTTGCAAGGAAATAGTAATATTCCACCTTCAGTGATAGTTTCTTCCGTGGTTGGCAAGGAATGACACATGCTAGTTTTCAAATCTTATTTTTGGGGGGCGGGGTGTAAGTGTAAGCTCTGAGTTGACACATCTTTTTGTCTGCTGAGACTAAGTGTGCATCTTCTAAAGATGGCTTATTTCATTTTACCTCTGATAAACTGTACGTTGTTATACACAGAATGGACTATAGGTGTGTTTAGCAGGTATTAAGTAGAAACAGGTGCCACAGAAGCTGTGTTAAGTACAGAAGAAATAAGTGTAAATAAGTACATACACAAGTGAAATGATTCCTTCATCAACTTTCTTTAACATTCCCAATGGGCAAAAAATCTGAATTCTCTGTTATCACCAAAACAGATTCTATTTTAAACATTATAAGAATAATTTGATATATTCAGACTTTTTTCATGTTTATTTTTCATCTCCAAAAGCTTCTATAGGAGATGGATCAGGAGGAAGAGCAAAGCTCCCCATTATATGTATATGCGGAAGGTTTACTTCAAGTTGCTCACCAAAACTCTGTGTTAAGGCTGGTCATCAAACTCTCATAGGAATCCCCATATACTCTCTGGGCTCAGTTACTGACTGCAGAAGCCCATGCAAAATTATATCTCTGAACACTGAATCAGGGAGGTCCACAGTCAGTGAAACTCTTGTGTCTTACAGTGGTAGAAATGATCCCTCTCTGCTTTCCTAGATGAGAACCCATGTAACCTCAGGCCACAAATGTCAGACACACAGGATCTAGGATCTAAAGTGGCCTTTGTTTTTTTCCATACTCTGGTACAATAAATCCTGACCACAGTCTTCTCTTTCTCCACTTTTCCCAGCCCCCTAACTCCCATCTCCCCCTGATCCACTGCTCCTATTTCCCTTCAGAAAAGAGCAGGCCTCCCAGTTATATGAACCAAACATGGCATAACAAGATGCAATAAGAATAGGCACAAACCATGATATCAAGGCTGGACAAGGGCAACCCAGTAAGAGGAAAAAGGTCCCAAGAGCGGACAAAAGAATCAGAGACACTCCCACTGCCACTGTTAGGAGTTCCACTAAAACCCCAAGCTAAACAACAACATATATGTAGAGGTCCTATTGCAGACTGTTATATGCTCCCTGATTGAAGCTTCAGTATCTGTGAGCCTCTTGAACCCTGGTTAGTTGATTCTGTGGGCTGCGTTCTTCTGGTTTCCTTGATCCCTCTGGATCTCCTCTTCTCTGAGGTTCCCCAAGCTCTGCCTAATTTTGGCCAGGGTCTCTGCATCTGTTTCTATCAGCTACTGGAAGAAGCCTGATGACAATTGGGCTAGGCACTAATCTATGAGTATAGCAGAATATCATTAGGAATCATTTCATTGACTTTTTGTTTTTTTCAGTCATGTTTGGTTCTACCCTAGATGTCTGAACCATCTAAACTTTCAATTCCTGGCCACCCAGGCAGTGTCAGGAATGGCTGTGTTTCATGGATTAGGCCTGAAGTTAGACCAGTTATTGGTGGACCACACCTAGAATCTCTGATCCAAATACTATCCTGAATGGACCCTATCTCATTCTAGCTCAAACTTATTCAGTTTTCTTGGCTTATATTGTTTGTTTGCTATTGGAGGTGAACCATGTGCCAATACTGTGTGTCCCCCATACATAATTAAAGAAAAATGAGAAAGATAGAGACGGGTATGGTCAATCTTCAGTACATTTCATACAAAACCCAAAGAAATGCTTCAGATCTCTTAAGAAGAAGAAAGGAAGATTATTTTCATTTTCTACCATTATTCTCATTTTCTACCATAAAAGGCAAGAATATGCCTCATAAATGCTCTCATATATAGGATTTCCCTGGATATAATGGGATAAGCTTTGCTGTAAAACAGTCATGACATTTCTGACATGGGAGTAGCTCGTTGCCTTTTTGGGTATTAAGGAAATTACAACACCTCTAAATATACAGTACAGGAAACTATTCAGGTGAAATTGCAATTACAGAAAGATTCCAACATTCTTCATTAATAAAAGAGAGGGCAAAAGAATGAGCAAGGCTGAGCCTATTTGGTACCACACCTCTTGTCGATAGTACTTAAGCCAATCTCTCCACATTGTGACAAAAAAAATCTTCAGAATCTTCTCAGTTACATCCAGCAGAACTCCTTTCAACATGGCCTACAGCTGCTGCTCTGGAAACTTCTCCTCCTGCTCCCTTAGGAGCTGCTTGCCTTCCTCAGGGTCCTCCTGTGGTTCTCCCTACCCCAGCAACCTGGTCTATACCACTACCAGCTGCTCTCCCAGCACCTGCCAGCTGGGATCCTCTCTGAACACCAGCTGTCAGGAGACCTGCATTGAGCCCATCAGCTGCCAGAGGTCCTGTATGGTATCCAGCCCCTGCCAGACAGCCTGCTACTACCCCAGGAGCTCCACACCTTGCAGTCCCTGCCAGGGAACATATGCTGGGTCTCTGGACTTTTGGTCCAGCAGCTGCTGTTGCCTGGGCTATGGATCTGGAAGCTGCTACTCAGCGGGCTGTGGATGCAGTGGCTTCAGATCTCTGACTTATAGACTCTATGACTTCCCTTTCTTGAATGATGGGTCCAGAATCTGCTACCCAACCTACTTAGCTGCTAGTTCCTGTCAACCTTGTTGTTGACAGATATTTGGGCTTGGCTTTTATGGATTCAACTGTTAATTTCTATATCCTGACAATATCAGTGTCAATGTCTCTCTGCTTACAACTATTGTTCTCCTGCTTAACCCACTGGAACTCTTCATCCTTCCATTGACAGATCTTTACATCTTCAGCTTCTTCTGGATTCTTATATTTTTGTTAACTGCAAGTTATGTCTTGCTCTCTGTCCTAAGCATATATACATGTCCTGTGTCCTTTTCTTCTAAGAGCATTTAAAAATAAAAAAAAAATAATCTAATAAATGTGTGCATTCTGGCACCTCCATATATTGTCTACTTTATTATTTTCATATTTCTTGTTTTTAAGAGACTTAAAGATCAAAATGGTTATCCAGATGTATTTGAGAACATATAATTTTGCTTTTGTCACATTAGTTATTGGTGGTAATCAATTCTAGGAAGATTGCCATATGCATCTGAAGAGTGGGTTAATCAACAGTCAGAGCTGCTTGATATTGAAGCAAAAGAATTTTCGCTGATCCAGAGAATCAAAGCAATTAGGATGTGACTAAAATGTAAACATCAGGAACAAGATGTTATAAAATTTATAAGGTAAGGCCTCTACATATACAAAATTATCTAAGGTTAGTATTTGAGTATACATGTTCCACCAAGAGATTACTGAGTCTTGAACAGCTTTAAAGCCCAACCCTTCCTGGCTCACATGCATGCTGACTTCCCTGTCTCCCAACTCTGAGTGTTATCCATGTCTCATCTCCAACGTACTTAAGAAGTAGGAAACAACTTTGTGTTATTATTCTTAGTCTGAGTCTTAAAGCACAGTAGAACTCAAGGGCTCAGCCATACTTTATTTGACAAGTGTTTTAGAAATCTATCAGTGTAGAAGATGCACAAAAGAAGATCAAAGAGGAGAATTATGGTTAAAAAAGATGGGGAGCACATTTTGAAGTAGCATTTATAAGGTACAATTGATATTCTAAATTCAAAGGGCTTTCAGATCATTAAGGTCAATCATGGAATCGTGGACCTCTGGGTCTTGCCCACAAGAAAAAGCTTCATCTCTTAGTGACTCATACTGTGTCTTGTCCTACATTCCCATAATCTTATGAGGGAAGAATAAGAATAATGGAGGGAATTATTGTCTATTGGTCTAATGTAACTTTGAGATATCCAGCTACTTAGCAAAAGAAATTATATATATATATATATATATATATATATATATATATATATATAATTATACATCTCTCTATAAAATGTATATTATATAATTATATATCATATATTTATATATAAATATGATGTGATATAATATAATTACATATCTATATAAATGTGATATATGATTATATACATTATATATGTACACACACACACACACACACACACATATATATATATATATATATATATATATATATATAGAGAGAGAGAGAGAGAGAGAGAGAGAGAGAGAGTGCAAAGGTAGTTTATTCAAGGTGTTGAACTTGCCAAAATCAAAATATCATGTGTTGTGTTATAGTCCTGACATGGATCATCTCTGTTAGCATGCTGCATGGAATATAGTAATATCTGACATAGACTATTCATTTAACACTAGGAAATATGGGAGAGACGAGGTATTTTGACCATCATAGGCATAAAGAAGCCTCACAAAGTGTTTGAAACTTTGCAATGTTTATAGATCAAGTAATCACAGAACCTGGATTCTTAAAGGAATTTCTATACTTTATTCTTTCCTGAACCATTTAATTTAAAACACACAGCTCCCAGTGGAATGAAGGAATCTTCACCTTCCCACTATTCTGGAAACTGCTTCATATGAGTAGGTTTAGCCTATTGCCTCTACCTTATTAGCCTCATGTGAAAAACTCATAAAGAGTAAAAATAAGCAGATTTAGGCAAAGAACTAAAAGGGAATAATCTAATTCATTTCAAATATATTTTATTAACTATTATGTTAAATGATAGATTAATAGAAAAATATTTCATGACATCTTAGGAAGAAATCTTTTTTATATTAATTCTTTGAAAATTTCATGCAACATGCTTTGATTATATTCAACCCTCAACTTTCTCCAGGTCCCCCTTCCTCACCACTTTACTTTGTTTTATCACTATGTATTTTATTAATCTCTCAAGTTTAGTTTGCACTACCCATACACCCTTAGATGTGAGGCCTTTCCCTGGAGAGTGGTTGACCTTTTAGGGGCTAACCACTTAAACAAACTGACTCTTTCCCAGCAGCTCTCATTTGTTAATAGCTCCTCAGATAGGGGTAATACTTCATGCCCACCTCTCTGCTACATGCTGTGATTTGATTTAGCTTGAGCTTTCCCAGGCACTGGGTGCTATCATAACCATTCTGAATTCATATTGCGAAAGCCCTGTTTTGCCTGTAAAACCCCATTTTTGTGTAGTTCCACTGCTTCTGGCTCTTACTGTCCTGCACTCTCCTCCACAATGATCCTTGAGCCTTAGCAAAAGGCGGCATGACAAAGACGTCTCATTTAAAGATGGATATCCTGCAGTCTTTATTTTCTGTACCTTGACTGGTTGTTCCTCTTTGTGTTAATCAAGCTTTTCTGATGAGGGTTGAGAGAGTCATTCATGTATGGGTATATAGTAATGCATTAGTAGTTTTTTAATATTTTTAATACAGTTCCCATGTAGCAGAATACAGGTAGTAGGTTCTCCAATAAGGTCTTACTCAAGGGGTTAGATGTGAATCCTCCACACTGCCAAACACAGATGAGACCCCATTGCTTCCTCAGGCCACATGACAGATACTCTGATACTAATATATGTTTCATGCTCTCATATTTTGTGTGTTTTACACTTTAACTATATTTTATTTATTTTTGTTCCTTTTTATTTAACAATTTTATGCAATATATTCAATCATGTTTCCTCCTTTACTTACTCCTCCTGGGTCCTCCTCCCTATCTACCTATCCACACAGCTTCATAGCCTCTCTCTCTCTCTCTCTCTCTCTCTCTCTCTCTCTCTCTCTCTCTCTCTCTCTCTCTGTAAGTGAGTGAGTGTATGTGAATGTTGTCTGTCTCTCTCTCTCAAATGAATGAATAAAACACCCCAAAAACAAAAAATATAAACAAAAACAAAAAGCTAATAATAATACAAAAGAATGCCAAAATGAAACAAACAAACAAAAACTTAGAAAAGCATGGAATTGTGGAATTGGTTTAGTGTTAGCCTTCTTGTCCTGTACATGGGTCCTGTCCTGGAGTGTGGTTGATATAACCCTCCATTGAAGAGAACTGATTTTCCCTTTGTCAGTGGGTACCAATTGTAAACAGCTTCTTGGTTAGTGGTGGGAGCCTATCTCCGTTTCTCCCTCTAGTGATGGGATCCTGTTTAGCTTGGACCTTTGTAGATGTTATGGGCTCCATGTTCTCTGTGAACTCCTGTGCATCCACCTGTTGTTTCTAAAGATTGTTTCCTTAGGCTTATCCATCACTTTTGGCTCTCAGAATTTTCCACCTCCTTTTCTTAATGGATCCCTTGTATTTTTTTCTTTATTTTATTTTACATACCAACCACAGTTTCCCCTCCCTTCTCTCCTCCTCTTCCCTCCCCCAACTTCCTGGTACCTCCCCCATCCACTTCTCTGTCTCCATTTGGATGGGGTAAGGTCTCCCTTGAGAATCAACAAAGCATATAAGCTTTGAGTTTTTACAGTGGTCCAAAATACCAGCATGTATTAGGCTATCTCATTGCTGTCCTTTGCCGTCAACAGAAATTTAATCATTGTCTTGCTTTCTCTGTTATGCTCATTGTTATTTATTTTTTCTTGGCTTATAGTGTACTCTTTCTACTAGAAAGTGAAACATAGATAATTCTGTATGGTCCACATAGAATAATAATGAAAAATTGCAATGGAGACAAATATGGATAATCTTTGATGGGTTTTGAATGAAATCTTAAGTAATGTTCCCAGTTCACTAATAAATGGAAAAAGCACACTACTCTCATTCTACACAATGAAAGACAAGCATGTATTCCTCATTACATTCTGTGACAAAACATATAAATATTACATCAAGAGGAAAAGGAGGGATGTTCCCAGACACGAAAGAGTAAGCCTTAGTGTAAAAACATTCATGGCAATTCTGACATCTGTTTTCCTGACATTCCTTTTGCTATAACAAGGAAATTGCAACACTTGTAAATATACTGTACAGAAAACTATGCAAATGCAACTGTAATTACAAAGAACTAATTGAGTTGTACCTTCGTAAAAGAGGAAGTACACAAATATGTGAAAGGTGACCCTGTTGGGTACCACACCTGTTTCTGAGAGTACATCAACCCATCTTTCCACAAAGTGACATTTAAACTCAGAATCCTCTCAGCTACATCCAGCTGAGCTCACATCTCCTCTCACCATGGCCTACAGCTGCTGCTCTGGAAACTTCTCCTCCTGCTCCCTTAGGAGCTGCTTGCCCACTTCAGGTTCCTCTTGTGGCTCTTCCTACCCCAGCAACTTGGTCTATACCACCACCAGCTGCTCTCCCAGTACCTGCCAGCTGGGCTTCTCTCTGCAAAGTGGCTGTCAGGCAACCTGAATTGAACCCACCAGCTTCCAGAGACTGTGTGGTGTCTAGCCCCTGCCAGATGCCCTGCTACTACCCCAGGAGCACCACTCCTTACAGATCCTGCCAGGGGATGTATAATGCATCTCTGGGCTTTTGTCCTGGGAGCTACTATTCTCTAGGCAATGGATCTAGAAGCTGCTTCTCTGGGACCTCAGGCCTGTGAATTATGAAGTGTCTGACTTCTCTAGTGTTTTTTTTTTTTTTTTTTTTTTTTTTTTTTTTAATGGAGTGAGATTCTGCTGCCAGCCTGCTTGGCTCCTAGACCCTGTCAACATTCCTGTTAAAGGTTATCCTGTATATCCGGCCTCTATGATTCAACTATTCAGTTGCATACATACAGTCTTACAATATGCAAGCCAGTCTCTATGCCCTGTAGCCATTATTTTCATGCTTATTCCCGAGTACTATTTTTTTTATTCTTCCGTTAACAGTTTCTTCATTTTCAATTTTGGACAGATTATTGGAATTGACTGCCATAAATTTCTCTTACTTTCTATACTGGTGATATATGTATGTGTGATTTTTTTATTTTCTTACAAGAGTTGTTGAAAACAAAATTTTCATCTAATAAATTTCTGTTCTCTGACACCTCAACATATTTCTCATTTTACTATTTTTATGGGTTTTTCAGTTATAAATTTGAAAGATTCAGTTAAAGTATCATATGATTGTGCAACCAGATTTGGGAACACATAATTCTGTATTTTATGTTTCTTAGTAGGAATATTCAATTCTAGGATTATTTCCCTGTGAGTCAGCAGGTTGAGCTCAATGGAATCAGCATTGAGATTCATGACCTTGTATTTATTTCTTAATGACACAGGACAACAAAGTCATTAGTATTTGAATTAAAAATGCAAACAATTAGAATAAGATACTTCATAATTTACATGATGAAGTCTTTATATAGACAAAAAATTCATGAATCTAGTGTTTGCATGTAACTTCTAGCCATGATACATAATAAATGTGATCCTTAAACGTCTCTGAAGATACACATGTTCTGATTGGTTTAATGATGATATTCCCACTTCCCACTATTGTGGGATTATCTCTATATGTCATCTCCCAGTACAAGCAAGGAGAAATACAGTGATTGTTGGTGGAGAAAACTGGATTCTGGAGGTGATGACAATCTGCTGATGCTTCTCTGTGGCTCATCATCCATTATCATAAGAGTAGTGCATCTAAGAAATGTTAAATGATTTTATTCACTGGGTTTAGTCTGAGTTCCACAGCAGAGTTAAAGCCAAAGACTTGGGTGCAATTATCTAAAAATATAAAAGAGATATTGCAGACTATCAAAGTAAACAGTAGAGAAGGCTAATGATCATGTTGTTATTATTTTTGGTTTGGTTTGGTTTGATTTTTTGAGACAAGGTTTCTCTGTAACAGCCCTGGCTATCCTGGAACTCACTTTGTAGACCAGGCTGGCTTTGAACTCACAAAGAGCCACCTGCCTCTGCCTCCTAAGTCTTGGGATTAAAGGTGTGTGCCACCACCACCTGGCAGTAAATGATCTTATTATCAAGCTTTAATGTGTAACCAAGAGCAATGCCAGTAACCTGGATTGTTTTTATTTTTGGGGGGGGGGGGGCATTTAGAACGCCTCATCAAAAACTCACAAAGAGGTACCTCACATTTGGCACAAGACAAGACTTTTTATTTATTTATTAAAGCAGTACAAGGCTTTGGGGATGAATATGATACTCTCTGTAATACAATAGGAAGTTTCCATTTGGCTGTGTAAAACATCTTTAGAATTACCTGTTCCTTGCCCAACTCTTTTCTCTGTCCCCTCAAGCCCTCACCTACTTAAACTTTCTTCCCCATTATTCCACTTTTTGCTTCATGCCACCTGTGTTCTACTGTCTCCTCCCTCGGTGTTATTTTTCCCTCTTCCCATCGTTGGTCCCATTCTAGTTTCCGGAACTCCACAGATACACTAAATCAAACACACAAATCTAAGGATTCAACACGAAGAGCCACATGAGTGAGAACATGAGATGTTTGTCCTTCGGGGCTGGATTTCCTCACTCAGTAAAATGTTTTATGGCTCCATCCATTTGCCACATTTCTCCCTGAATAAAAGTCCATTGTAACATATATGCAGAAGGCTGATATCTACATGAGGCCTGCCCTTTGCAGAGGGAAAGTGGCCAGGACGGGGGCTGAGGAGCAACTGTGATCAAGGTGTAAAATAATCATAATCATCATAATCATAATGAAAAAGTCCATTGTATGTAGGTGCCACAATTTTATTATCCATTCATCCGTTGATGGACAATTTGGCTGTTTCCATGTCATGTCTCTTTTGAATTTAAACCTGTGGCAGTGCAGAGAATAAGTGACTGTAGGAAGCCCAGCCACAAATAGGGCATCTACTTAGCATGCACTCCTCCAATATCCATGGCCATCAGTAGTTGAGCTATACACAATTGATGGAAGAGGAAGAGCCAATTTTCTTTAAGAGTGTGGATCCAGCCTGGTGGTGGTGGCATACGCCTTTAATCCCAGCACTTGGGAGGCAGAGGCAGGCGGATCTCTGTGAGTTCAAGGCCAGCCTGGGCTACCAAGTGAGTTCCAGGAAAGGCGCAAAGCTACATAGAGAAACCCTGTCTCGAAAAAAAAAAAAAAAAAAAAAAAAAAAAAAAAAACAAACAACAAAAAAAAAAAGAGTGTGGATCCAGTTAATCCAGCCATGCACCAGGGGATGCCCTCCACACAGTAGGATATGGACAGCATAACTTGAGTCAATGGGTTAGTAAATTAAAAAAATAGAAGTGGGTACCAAAGATGGGTGAATAAAGGCATGGGAGTATTACATTCTATGCCAAATAAATGTCTGAGAAGAGTTTATGCCAGGGAATTGAGATAACTATGATGAAATAAATTGTATAAAATTTTTCAAATATTAATAAAATTGTTTATTTTTTTTTAAAGGTTTAAGAGGAAAGATCTATTTTAACAGAAAGTACATTTGGGTGCTACTTTTAAAAAGAACAGAGATTGGGGGACCTTTAGGGACATTTGGAAACACTCTCAGAATTGTTCACATCAGAATCTGATCCCCAGGAAAAAAACTTTTCTTCACTGACTTCCATCTTTCATTGGTTGAAGATGTATAATTTTCTGAATTCTCATAACTTCCTCTTCAGTTACCGCAGTATGACCTTTAAGATATCAAGGACATAGTCAAGTGAATATTGTGTACACTGCAGGAAATTCGCTTTTTATGGAAGGTATATGAATCCATTATTGTATTGTTTCCCATAACCTGGCCTCTGGTCGTCTGTGATAACATGCTACAAAGAATAAAGGAGTAGGAATCATAGATTTCTCATTTAGATGTGTGAGAAAGAGAAAGAAAGTGTGGTTCCAGTCTCAGAAATTCTTATCTGTCATCACCAGGAAGTGGACTGATAGAGTGATGGGAGAAGCTTGACTTAAATACTCAAAGTTTGATGATCCCTTACCTTTAGGTGCTGTGATCTGGGCGATGGGGGAAGTGTTGCCCTTGTGGGGGGATCTGGTTATGGAATAGCTCTCTGTTCCTAGAGCAGTCAGGGAATATGTGGACAGAGAGCAAGGAGTCTGGGAGAACCGTCCCTGTCAGCTCTAGGACTTCAAGCCCTTACCTGTTGGTGCCTAGAGCTAAGCTGGCAGGGAAAAGTTGGATTGCATGGTCAGGGCATAAGGACTCCTTATCTATGGACTCCAGGAGCTGGCCAGACTAGGGAAATATCTGAATTCTTAATGAATCTCAGTGCCCTGCTCATTCTTGATCCAGGTTTTAAACATATGACTGCTAATGCAATCAGGGAGTGTTTAGTATTTCCACAAATCTGTTGACTCTGTCATATTAGTCACATCTAAAGGATCTAGAATAAATAGTAAAAATAAAAAGACATTATAGGCTTTGAGAAAGAACCACTTGGATCTTAAACTACTTTGTTTCAAAAACATTATTATTAATAATGTTTATACCAAATGATAGACTGACAGGAAAAGATTTGATGATATCTTAGCATAAAATTATTAGTAAACTTGAGTGCTATGACATAACTTCTTAATTTAAATATTAATAATAATTATTATTAACCACATTGTTGCCAGAGCACTCAGATTTGGACATCAGCATGATCAATATCAAATGTTCTTTCCACTAATCTTTTATAATATGGACAAGAATAGGGAATTGGCTAAATTTCTGTGATATCTCACGAGTACAAATCAGACTACTCTGGGTTAGTTAGACAGAAGTAGAATGGAGCAAGGATAAACAGTAGAACAGTCCATGAAAGAGCAATGTAATAATCACATTCAGAGTTAGTATAGGGTGTGGGGGAAAGATTCAGAATTTGGCATAGAATGTACTGCTCAGCGAGGGACAGAAGCATGTGTATGTCCTTTCTGCTAGAAAACTATTCCAAATTAACTTTAAAATAAGTGAAAACAAATAACCATGCAACATACAGAGGTGAAGGCAGTGAGTGACAAGCTAAGGAAAAAAAAAATCTGTGAATGTAAATTAGAATATGTGCTTCTTTACATTGTGTGAAAATTGACCTTTGCTAGAATAGTGTAATTGGGTTGTAAAATGAAATTGACTTGTACATCTATTATAATAATATAATCGATATATCAAAACATATAGTACAGTAATATAATCAAAATAATAATCAAATATATATATTCAGACTTCGTACATTTATTTTTTCTTCATGTTCAATTTTGCTGAAAAGAACACATGATATTGATCACACTGATGAATAAATATGAGTGATAAAAACAATAATAATAATTTAAATCAATTGTTGTAGCCTCGTTATCCTTTGCTTTACATCTAATATCCACTTATAAGTGAGTACATACTACATACGGTGTTTGTCTTTTTGTGTCTGGATTACTTCACGCAGGATAGTTTTTTCTAGCTCTATCCATTTGCCTGCAAATTTCATGATGTCATTGGTGGGTTTTTTTGGAATTTATTTTATTTTTTTATTATTAAGAAAATTTCTATACATTTTACATACCAACCATAGATCCCCTCCCCTTCTTTCTCGCGCCCCCAGCCTCTCCCTCCACCCCATCCCCATTCCCACCTCCTCCAAGGCAAGGCCTCCCGTGGGGAGTCAACAGAGCCTCATACACTCAGTTGAGGAAGGTCTAAGCACTTTCCCTTCACCGAGGCTGTGTATGGTGTCCCACCATTGGCAGTGGGCTCCAAAAAGCCAGTTCATGCACCAGGCATAGATCCTATTCCCACTGTCAGAGGCTCCTCAAACAGACCAAGCTACACAACTGTCTCACCTATGCAGGAGGCCTAGGCCAGTCCCATGGAGGCTCCACAGCTCTTGGTCCACAGTTCATGAGTCTCTACTAGTTTGGTTTGGTTGTCTCTGTGTAGTGGGTAGCCATAAGTTAGATATAAAACCTTAAACTCACAAATATAAGATAGATAGGACATCTTCTTTAATATTGTAACTGTAATTCTTGCTCGATAATTGTTTTGTTATATGTAATTTTACCATGTTAAAATTAAAACCTTCCTTTTTAAAAAAAGAAGAAAAGGGGAAGTGCTGTGGATATCACTCTATATAAATAAAACACCGATGGCCAGTGACCAGGCAGGAAGTATAGGTGGGACAAGGAAAGAGGAGAATTGGGGAAACAGGAAGAAGGGGGTAGAGACACTGCAGCCATTGCCAGGACAAGCAGCATGTAAAGACGCCGGTAAGCCACCAGCCACATGGCAAGGTATAGATTTATAAAAATGGGTTAATTTAAGATATAAGAACATTTAGCAAGAAGCCTGCCATGGCCATACAGTTTATAAGTAATATAAGCGTCTGAGTGATTATTTTATAAGTGGATTGTGGGACTGCGGGGCTTGGGGAACCTGGAGAGAAGCCCTCCAGCAACATCTCTGTACATTTCCCCATTACGATCTTGATGCTCCTTGCTCATAGAATCCCTCTTCTCTCTCTTTGACTGGACTTCCTGAGCTAGGCCTGGTACTTGCTGTGGATCTCTGTATCTGCTTCCATCAGTTACTGGATGAATGCTCTATATTGACAGTTAGGGTATTCACTAATCTGATTACCGGTAGTCTAGTTCAGGCACCCTTTCTGCTATTGCTAGTAGTCTAAGGTGGGGTCATCCTTGTGGATTCCTGGGAACTTCCCTAGCACTCTATTTCTCCTTATCTCCATGATGTCTCCCTCTATCATGGTATCTCTTTCATTGCTCTTCCATTCCATCCCTGTTCCACTGGTTTTTATTGTTGTTGTTTTGTTTTTTGTTTTTAACAGCTGAGTAATAATCCATTGTGTAAATGTATCACATTTTCTTTATCCATTCTTTGGTTGAGGGACATCAACCCCAGGGAAGTGAGGTAATAAGGAGGACCCTAAGAGAGACATGCATGGATCCCCCTAGGAAGAGGAAATAGATAAGATCTCCTGAGTAAATTGGAAGCTGGGGAGGCAGGAGGCTGGCGAAGAGGGGATGTGACAGGAGAACATGAGGGAACTGGATGTTAGAGTTGGGGGAGGGACAGAGAGGAAAAGCAAGGAAAGAGATATCTTTTTTTTATTTAATTTAATTTTATTTTACAATACCATTCAGTTCCACTTATGGGGTTAGGGACAAATCTGGTGCTAGGGAAATTCCCAGGAAACCACAAGGATGATCCCAGCTAAGACTCTAAGCAATAGTGGACAGGGTCCCTGAACTGGCCTTCCCCTGTAAATCAGATCGATGACTACCCTAATTGTCATCATAGAACCTCCATCCAGTAACTGATGGAAGCAAATGCAGAGATCCACAGCTAAGGACTGGGTGGAGCTCCCGGAGTCCAGCCAAAGAGAGGGAGGAGGGATTCTATGAGGAAAGGAGTCAAGATCATGATGGGGAAACCCACAGAGACAGCTGACTCAAGCAAGTTGGAGCTCACTGACTCTGGACTGACAGCTGGGGAACCTGCGTGGGACTGAACTAGACCTTCTGAATGTGGGTGACAGTTGTGTGGCTTGGGCAGTATGTGAGGCCACTGGCAGTGGGACCAAAATTTATCCATCCCTGGTGCATGAATTGGCTTTTTGGAGCCCATTCCCTATGGTGGGACACCTTGCTCAGCCTCGATACAGGGCAGAGGGCCTTGGTCCTGCCTCAATTTGATATGCCAGACTTAGTTGGCTCCCCATGGGAGGCCTTACCCTCTCTGAAGAGTGGATGGGGCTGGGGAAGAAGAAGGTAGGGGTGAGTGGGAGGAGGTGAGGGAGGGGGAACTGTGGTTGGTATGTAAAATGGAAAAAAAAACAAACTTTTAAACCAAAAAAGTAATTTCAATGAAGAAGACATGTCATAACACTGCTGAAACTTATGAGGCATTTCTTGCTAAAATGTCTTCAAGTGTCTTCTTGTCATTCAGTCATTTCATATAATAATAAATAATAGCTAAGAAAATGTTTTTTGAAACAAATTAGTTTAACTCACATATAGATATTTCTCTAAAACTTAAATTTTATTTTATTCTTATTATGGGTTCTTTATGTGAGAGTAATGAGATAAATACAACAGATTAAATCTAACTGTGTGAAGTGATTATATAATAGAAATATAAAAGACTCCTTGATAACATTTAGAGTTGTCATTTTTTTTAAATAAAGATGTTCAGGAAAGAACTAACAGTTGACATTGCTTTATAAATTCATGTTCTACTGGGCACTGATAGGCAAACTTGAGCAGGTTTCAAATCCTTTTTGAGTCCTCCCTCCTGTCTTAAAAAAAAGTTAATAATCTTAGTCTCTGTCTGTCTTGTGTCTAAAGGCTAAATGAACATTCTTAGTCTCGTATTACCTCGTTCCTTAGAGCATTCTGCCATGCGTGATCCCAGGCAGGGCTATAGCACACAGTACTTATGATGGATTCAAGCTCCTTCTTTAAACTACGTACTTCCTGCAATCTAAAGAATATATTTCTGGCTTTGTACATTGGTATCTTAAATGTCACCCTAGGCTGATAGAAGGACCCCACTGTCATTCTTTCCTCACATAGCTATGAGAAGCCAGAAAATTATATGATTTTACCAGTGAAAGAGAGATGAAGAAATGTCTTTACCTGGAAATCAGATACTGTGGTGGACATTTCTGGAAATCATTCTAAATGTCCCTGAAAGTCCCTGGAATTTGTCAAGCCATTTATTTTCTTATAGAACATTCCCTTTCCTACTACACATTTTTTCCATTTAATGTTTGCTTTTCTTTAAAATATCATAGAGCCAATGATACTAAACAAACTGTACCCAAGATGTTGATGTACATTCTTTTAAAGTTTAACTAAGACTAATGAATAAAAGCTGTTCAATATTTCTTAGCTATATCACTCAGGTTGATTGACATTGCACCTGGGAGTAGCACCAAGGGATTGCCAGCACAGCCTGAATCTGGATCGTTGTGATTGTCCTTATACAACGTGGAGATAAGATACAGAGATATTCCCCAACAGCGGGGGCATGGAAAGCAGCATTCATATGAAACAGTGAGTGTCTGTCCTGGGAGTTCTTTAAGGCTCACTTTTACCTCGGATGAAAATTTACATTTAAATACTAGCTTTAGGCAATCCTTTTCTCTATATAGACCTCACCTTAATTACTTTGTTTCATTAGTCAGCAGAAATGTATTTCCCAAATCTCACACAACTCTCACTGTCAATGTGCCTATTTGCAGACACAAATGGTAGTCTTTCTAGAAATAACTACTCCAAACAAGGATCACAAAAAATGCCAAGTTATTTATTTGTTCCTAAGATCTAATCACAGAATCATAATATATAATTTAGTGTACACACCTGTAAAAGCAAACATTATAGTAAAAACAATAATAATGTGAGCAATATACTGAGGTGTCAGGTTATACAAGTTTATTTAATAAATTTTCATTGTCATATACTGTTGGATAACAACCAAATAGAGCACATATATGTCAATATTACTGTTGGTAAGGCATAACCATGATTACTCATCCCAGGTTCTACCAGAAGTTGAGAAGTTCCTATTAAAAGAAAGAGAGGATAGCTATAAGTGATGAACATGAAAACAATGGGTACAGGATGCAGAGACATTGACTTCAATATTGTAGAATGTACACAGTTAACAGCTGATTCCAGAGAGACGTGATCCACATGTTGGAACACAAAATGAAGGTTGGTAGGTATTAAAAAGCAAGTAAGTTGGGTAGCAGAAAGTGAACATATTACTTAAGGAAGGGAAAATAGGGACTTCATAATTCAGAGATTGTAGGCTTCTGGATCCACAGTCCCCTGAGAAGCAGCTTCTGGATCCATAGCCCAGAGAATGGAAGTTGCTGGACCCACAACTCAGAGACCCAGCATATGTCCCCTGGCAGGGGCTGAAAGATGTGTAGCTCCTGGGGTAGTAGCAGGGCATCTGGCAGGGACTGGACACCACACAGGACCTCTGAAAGCTGGTGGGCTCAAGGCAGGTCTCCTGACAGCCACTGTGTAGCTGGCAGGTGCTGGGAGAGCAGCTGATGGTACTGTAAGCCAGGTTGCTGGTGCAAGAAGAGCCAGAGGATGAACCTGAGGAGGGCAGGCAGCACCTACAGGAGGTAGAGAAGTTTCCAGAGCAGCAGCTGTAGGCCATGTTGAGAGGAGATGTGAGCTCAGCTGGATGTAACTGAGAAGGTTGAGTTTGAATGTCACCCTGTGGAGAGCTGGGTTTATATACTCTCAGCAACAGGTGTGGTACCCAACAGGGTCATGGTTGTCCTATTTCTGTTCTGTCCTCTACAAATGAGCTACTCACACATTTCTCTGTAATTGCAGCTGCTTTGGAATAGTTTCCCTCAAGGTCTATTTATTGCTGTTGTAATTTCATTGTTACAGCAACAGGCAGTCAGCTACTGCTGTGTCATAAATGCCATGATTGTTGAACACGCAAGATCATTTCATCATGTCCAGGAAAATCTCTCTTTTTCCTCTTGACATACTTATTGTGTGTTTTGTCATAGGACTTTATGAGGAAATGGTTTCCTTCATGTGGTGTGAAGTAGGAGTATCTTGTCATCCCTTTATTAAGGAATTGGTAGCATTGTGTCGGACTTGATGCGGAACCTATTGAAGATTGACCCCATTGTCACCATCCTTTGTAAATTTTTCAAACTTAGCCCGTGTTTGTTACTCTGCATTGTTTGCTTTTATTTCTTCAGTTTTTTTTTTTTAAAAAAAGGCCACACACATAAAAAAACAAGAAAAGGAGAGAAGAGAAAGGAAAAACTGAGCAACAGTGAACCTGAGTAGAGGGAGGAAGACTGTGTGAGCAAGGGGGAAACTGAGGGAGCCTCACAAGTGCTAAGTTTTGGACGATTCAAATGGAGTTAAGCTGGTAAATGGCCGGGAGGTGAGAGGTGGAAATGAGGGTGCGACCCGGTGCCTCTGACATGTTGTTCAAGGTAGCACTGGATTCTCCTGTGTTCAGCACGGGAATTCTACTTCCAGCACCCTAAGCCTCAGAGATTTAGCTGACCACAGGTCTCTCTGCTAAGGTTTGTGCAGAAACCTTGCTTTTCAGGTACTGCTGTGAGGCGACAATTCAGCCTGGGGAATCTAAAAGGGTTTCTAGGAGACTTTGACAGCCAAATTTAAACCAGTTTTCCCCTTCTGCTACAATGCGTCTTGAGTCTGCATAGGTGTTCGAGGCTTTTATCTTTTCCTGAGCCCTCTCTTGTGGAAGAATCTAGAAAAGGAAAAACGTGTATGAAAGCTAAATATACCAAATCTTGTTTGTGCCATTTTGAAAATAAAATGTATAGTTGGTGAGGAACATGGGTACCACTTTTCAGAACTTTGAAAACAAGCCAGTAAAGATTAAGCTTCCATGTCAGTACTATGACTTTTCCATGTTCTTTGACTCAGGTTGTCTTTAGCAATATAGCCCCATCACCAATTTCTTTCTTTCTTTCTTTTTTAGTTTTTCAAGACAGGGTTTCTCTGTGTAGCTTTGTGCCTTTCCTGGAACTCACTCTGTAGACCAGGCTGGCCTCGAACTCAGAGAGATCCACCTGGCTCTGCCTCCCGAGTGCTGGGATTAAAGGCATGCGTGCATCAAAGCCCAGCCCCAATTTCTTGAGGGTAAGTAAGAACAATGACAATCAACCTTTAGTGTTTGGGGTTCCAGGGAGCCCATTCTCCAACAGCTCTGGAAGAAGAAGCACATGCCTGGCACTGAGCTTTGTATTTGATAGCCTATGTTGTCTCACAGGGGCATTGCACCCCTGCTATATGTAAGTGTGTGTGTGTGTGTGTGTGTGTGTGTGTGTGTGTGTGTGTGTGTGTGTGTAAGCTTCTATAGTAGTTTCTTTTTGGCTTTTCAAAAATCTTCGGTTTTAGTTAACTATTCCCATATACCCCTCTTCTTTGTCCTCCTACCCCTCACCCCTCTTAATACTTCTTGTTCCAATATTCCCCATTCCACTTTATTAACACCTACATTCCACTGCCTGTCTCTTTGAAGCCTCCCTGATGGGCCTTTACTATTTCCCTAACTTATTTAAGTATTCCAAGTAACACATCTAAAGATTCAAAGCCAACATCTATGCATGAAAGAGAACATGTAGTGTTTGTCTATCAGGCTTTGAATTACTTCACTCAGAATTATCATTTCTAGCTCCATCCATTCATCTACAAATTTTGTAATTTCATTTTTCTTAATAATATTCCACTGTATAAGTGTACTGCATTTTCATTACCCATTCATCAGTGTTTGAAGATACCAAAAAAAAAAAAAAAAGAATTCCTGGCAATGATCCTATTTGCAATTTTTTATTTTAAAAAATTCCTAAGAATAAAACTAAGATAAAATATGAAATTTTTATGTAATAAAGACTTTACAACACTGAGAAAAGTAACTCAAGAAGATGCTTAAATATGGAATGACCTCCAGTGTTTATGGATCAGTCTGATCCCTGTTGTAAAAAAATGGTAATCATATCAAAAGCAATCTTTAAATTTAATATAAAACAATACCCATAGAAATTTAAGGGTTATTCTTCACAGAAAAAAAAATCCTAAAATTTATATGCAAACACAAAAGACTTGGAATAGATCAAATAACCTTGAATAAAATATTGATAGACATATCAGATCCTGCATTCCAAGTTATACTACAGTGCTACAGGAATAGCAGCGGTGTGGAACTGGCCTTAAAAACTGACATACAATTGAAGACCTAGATGTAAGGCCACTATCCCATAGCCATCTTTCTTTGACAAAGAGGTCAAAAATATACATTGGATAAAAGATGGCATCTTCAAAAAAATGATACCGATCAAACTAGAAAGCTACAGGTAGTAGAATAAAACTAGATCCCTACCTTTCATCCTGCTCAAAAACTCAACTCTAAATGAATCAAAGATTTTAACATAAGACTTGATCCCTTGAATCTGTTAGAGGAGAAATTAGGAACTAGGTTTCAGTTTAGAACTTAGGACTATCTTGAGAGTGCACCAGTAGTGCAGGCATTAGGACCACCAATTTATAATAGGACCTCCTAAAACTAAATAAAAAGCTTCTGTCCTTCAAAGGAACCATCGCTGGAATAAAGAAACACTCAGAATGAAAGTCTTTGCTAGCTGTACATCAGATGGGGGTGGGGGTGTTGAAAATATGCAAAGAACAACAACAACAAAAAGTACCCAGGAAACAAAAAACAAAATAAAAGATAGAAAATGGAGCTAAATGGAATGTCACAATAGAAGGATGTTTATAGTTAAGCAAAGTATTTAAAACTTTTCAACATCCTTAGCCATGAAAATCATAACTATTTTGAAATTTCTACTTATATTAGTCAGAATTGCTAAGATTAAAAAAAATGGCAATAATGCTGACATGATCCTGGTACAAAGGTAACTTTTAGTTACTGATGGTAGGATTGCAACCTGGTGCAACGACTGTGAAAATCACTACAGAGGTCCCTCCAAAAGCTAGAAATAAATCTACCATATAACTCAGTTATACTACCCTTGGGCATATACCCGATGTACTTTATATTCTGCTACTGAAATAATTGTTTATTTATGTTTAATGCTGCACTATTCACAATAGCCTGGAAATGAAAGCAGTCTAAATGTCCATCATGTTGTATTTAAATTCTGAGTGATTTGATGTTAATAATCATAGCTAAAATACCTAAGTTGAAGACTAAAACTCAAGGTTTCTTGAAATTTTATCCTAAGATTTCATGAAATGTTTTCCTATCAATCTATTATCTAATATGATACTTAACAAAACTCTTTAGAAACAAATTACTTTAACTCCCTTAAAGCTCTTTATCTACACATAAACTTTTCTTTTTTCTTTTATGTTTTATTGTGGCTCCTCTCTCCTCTCCATGAGGATAATGAGATGCAATTGATCCCATCTATTCATATTAATCCATTTCCATTACGGATAGAATACAAAGGGCTCCTTGATTACACTAATAATTGTATATTTTTGGAAGAAAATAATTCAGAAAAGAACAAAGAATGGAGACACCTTCAAGAATTCAGATTTTACCAGGCTTTGGTGTACAAACTGAGGCAAATGTCAATCCCCTTTTGAGTCCTCTTTTTCTTCAGTCTGAAACTGTCAATAATCTTTTGTTCTCTCATATGTCTGGAAGCTGAATGGAAGTTTTGCCTTCTAATACTTTATTTCATGTAACATGCTCCCACAGATGACATGGCACATAGCATTGTAGGTTTCCAAACATTTTATGAACAATATCTTCTCTAGAGTTTTCTCAATACTTCTTTGGCTATGTACTTAGGTGTCACAAAGGTCATACTAGGAAAACAAATGGTCCCACCTGTTCTTCCTCCATTACCCAGTTATAAGAATGCAGGAAATTGCACAATTTTAACCAGTGAGAAACAGAGCTGATGAAGAAATGTTTTTCTCTTGGTATCATCAGATCCCAGAATGGACAGTTCCAAGAGTCTCTCCAAAATGTGTCTGGAAAATCTAGAATATTGCATCCCATTTGTGCCTTGTAAAAGTGACTCTAAGATGTTTTTTTTTATACTTTGTTTTTTATTAATTTGCACAGTAACATTTGCTTTCCAAGATCATAGGCCAAAAATTTTATTCCCAAGTCTCTGACTTAAATTCTTTATTAAGATTTTTTTATTCATTTTGCATACCAACCACAGATTCCCTTCTCATCTCTTCTCCTACTCCCCCCCCCCAGCCTTTCTAACCCCACCACACCCCTGCCAACTCCCATCCTTTCCTCCAAAACGGTAAGGCCTCCATGGGGAGTCAACAAAGCCTGGTACATTCAGTTGAAATAGATCCAAGTCACTGCCCCTGCATTTGAGACCAAGATTAAGTAATAAAATATTGTCAAATTTTCTAAGAAACACTGCTTTCAGGCTCATGTGTGTTGAGCCTAGGAGAAGTATTAGGATGTTCCTATAACCTCCCTAACTATAGTGTTCCCACATAAAATCATGGCCTATCTAGAGAATTTATGGTGAATTTTCCCTTGGCTACATTTAAATAATCTAGAGTATCTATATTTAGATAATATATTAACTTTTCCTGTGTATAAGCAACATCTTGAAAATTCTATAGTATTTTATTCTTGTTTTTTTCATTGCTTATTTATGTGCTAATTTCTTATTTTCTCAGGATGAACAGAAATGAATGTCCTCCAATCTGAACAATACTCAGTGCCTTTGAGCAATGTCTACAGATACAAATGACAGTCTTTTAGTAATTGGCTACTCTGAATAAGGAATATACCCCTATGCAATGTATATACATATATTTCTCAATCCACTTGGACAATCATACCTCTATGTAATTAGTCTTTCAAATCCACAAATACAAAAACTATGAACAAAATATTAATAATGGGAGCAGTATATTGTGGTGTCAAATTGAACCAAATTATTCAATGATATTTCTTAAGTTTGTCTTGAATTAAAAACTTGAATATTAGTTTTTAATATATATATATATATCCATATATATATAATATATATATATAATTATATATTATATATATATTTATTTATATATATATATTTATATATATATATTTAATATATATATATCCATAGTACAGAAACTAAGGCATAGTTTTGTTACTCACTCATCTCAGAATCTGCCAGAAACTGAGGATGAAAAAGAAACAGATAGCAGGAGAGGTAATCATGGGAACACTATTTGAGGGCATGGAGACTTTGACTTCAATACTGTAAAAATATAAATGCCTAGTAATTAATGTCATAGAGGCCATTCGTAAGGGTGGACTGTAACAAGAAGGATGTTAGTACAAAAAGCCAAACAGGATAGGTACCATTGGACATATAGCTAATGGAAAGGGAGCCAGGAACTCCATCATTCAGAGAGCTGAAATCACCAGATTCACAGCCCACTGAGTGGCAGCTTCTAGATCCATAGGATCTGGAACGGCAGCTTCTTGAACCAAAGCTCAAAAATCAGCTGTAAGTTATCTCACAGGGGCTGTAAGTCATAAAGTTCCATAGTAATAGCAGGACATATGACAGAGATCGACAGTGCATAAGACCTTGGGAAGCTTCTTGGCTCACTACAGGTCATCTAATAGTCATTAGAGAGGAGCTGAGTTGACAGGTACTGAGAGCATAGTTGGTAATGCTATAGACAAGCTACTGGGCTATAGTAAGAGACACACAAGGACTCTGAGGAAAGCAGGTAGCACCTAATGGAGTGAGTAGTGGATACTCCAAAACAGCTTTTGTTAGACATGTCAATCGGGATATGGACTCTGCTGGATATAACTGAAAAGGCTGTGAATTTAATGTTACCTCATAGGGACATGCATCTATATAATCTCAGCAATAGGTGTGGTATCCAACAGTGTTACCCTTGGCATGTGTTTCTGCTTTCAACTTTTTAACCATGCAACTGAGTAGTAATCTATCTGTTAATTTAATTGAACTTGAGCATGTTCCTGCACAGTGTATTTGTGGCTGTTGTAATTTTTGTTATAGCAAATATTATAAGTTACTTCTATGACAGGAATGTCACAACTGATTTACACTAATGTTTATTCTATAATTTCCAGAATAATCTTCCCCCTTTACTCTTGACATAATTTGTATGTGTTCTGCTTAGAATGCTGTAGATAAACTCTCTCTAGAGCAGTAATTCTCATCCTGTGGGTTGCGATCTTTTGAAGTCACATATCAGTTATCCTGCATATCAAATATTTATGTTATGATTCATTACAGTAGCAAAATTACAGCTATGAAGTCTCAACAAAATAATTTTATGGCTGGGAGTCACCACAACAGGAGGAATTGTATTAAAGGGTCCCAGCATCAGAAACGTTGAGAACCACAGCTCTACAGAGTGACTGAGCCTAGAGAAGATAAAAGGAGGGGAAAGCCAATGGCCAATCTTAACTCAGAATTTTCCCCATTGGCCATAAGCAACCAATTTTCTCCCCATAGGTCTCAAGGACCTTTGCTGTTTCTCTGAGTCCTCTGCTTACATGCATAGGTTTTGATTATAAAACAATTATAATTGTAAATTAAAAGTCAATGAAACAAAGACTTAAAAATAATCATACCGTGTGTGTGGTTATGAACACTAGCTGTTCTTCAAAAGTATCTGGGTTTAATTCCAACACTGACATGGTGGCTCGTAAGTATCTGTAACTCTAGTTCCAGGGAATTCGACACTCCAGGGAAAGAGTGTCTTCCCAAAACTGCAGGACTGATACGCAAATGAACTCACAGAGGCTGTGACAGTACACACAGACAGACACAGTTTCAAGCCAGACAAAACCCCAGCACTGAGTGTGAGTGTGCTCACACTCTTTCCTTCTTTTTTTCTTCCTTTCTGTTTTTTTCTCTTTTTGTTAGTCTCTCTGTTTTGAATTTTAGAGTGCTGTTCTTTAGGAAGCCACATGTGGTCCATGGCTGGGTAGGTCTTTGAATGAGACCTTTTGAGATTCTAGAGAATGCTCATGGCATAAGGTCTATTGAGATGCCTTAGTCTTCCTTCATCTGGCGATATGCAGCAGAAACCCTACTGAATGAAGAGGGCCTTATGACTTAATATAAAACAAGGTAGCTCAGGAATTTCATTTTATCAAATATGTGCATGTGTCTATGCATATTTTATGCATATTGAAATACATGTGTGCATGTGTATTTGTAAAAAAATATAACCAATTGATAGGATTAATTACATATAAAACTTGGAATATTTGTTATAAAACATATTATTTCACCATTATAGATACTTTCTTTTCCTAAAGGAATGTCATGTTATCTGCTAGCATATAATATTGCTATATAACTTGCATATATATCTAAAACATAGTATTGACATGAGTTAAAATGATTTAAAACAAACAAAATTGTATTCATCAAATTGGCATACGAATATCTTTTTTCTACTGATATCAAGTGAACATCTCTTATGCTGTGTGTATTCTTATTTCATTCTTCCTTTTAGAAAAATCTTTAGAGGCTAAAGATTTGCTTAGCAGACATTACTTTGATACAGGATGCACAGTCTCCAAAATAAAATTCACAAATTTTTAAATAAGTAACCAACTGAAATAGTTTTGTCAGCCATATTAAATATGCCCAAAATTAGCATCCATCTGAAATCTCTAACATCCATAAACAAAATTTTTTACAGTCAAAACAGTTTGAGCAATATTTAATACATTCATATTTACAAATTTCCCCTTTGCTTTGTTCTTCCTTAAGAGGGCTTAGTAGGAGGAGGCAGTTTCCCTAAAACCTACACAAGCTCAGGTTGTTGCTTAAGGTCACTGGGGTACCATATGTTAAAGCTGGCAATTAGAGTCTCCTGAGAATCCCTTTGTCTTTCCTGGGCTGGGTCACTGCTTGGCAGCAGTCCATGAAAGGCAAGGTCTCTGTAGAAACCACAGCAGAAAGGTCCACAGTCCACAGTCTATGTCTAAGGGTGGTAGAAGTGAAATCTCCACTGTCACAGTGATCACACCAGAATGAAGTGAAATCTCCACAGTCACACCAGTGGTACATCAAGCAACAAGTCAGCTGTGCTAGATCTAAACTTTATTTCCTCATCGAATGTTTTGGTCATTTACAAGATTAATTCCATTCAAAGAATCTAAAACTGGCACTTGGTAGGCGATCTCAGTTTTGTCTGTGGCTACCATAGCACCAGTCATCTGATCGTCCTAGGTTCAATGTCATGTGGTTTTTCCTTTTATTACTTTTGTTGGGTAATGTTGAATGAATCACAGAGAATAATAGGAAAAAATGAGAAAGGGTGATCATGATAGAGTTAATCTTCAGTGGGTTCCACATTAAGCCAGAAGTGATGTTTCCAAGTCATTAACAAAATTAAAGTTACCCTCATTCTATACCTTGTAAAGAAAAATGTTTTCCTCATAACATCCAATGACAAAACACACAGGAAGTATGTCAAGAGGAAAAAGGATTTTCCTGGACATGATGAAATAATTTTTGGTGTAAAATAATCATGGCATTTCTGACATAGAAGTAGCTCTATGTCCTTTGTTACAATGAAATTACAACAGCCATAAATATACTGTGCAGAAAAAGTATTCAAATGTGACTACAATTATAGAGAAATTTGACAGTGCACATGTGTAAGGGACAGAACACTCACAGGACAAGCATGATCCTGTTGGGTACCACACCTGTTGCTGAGTATATATAAACCCAGCTCTGCACAGGTAAGAGTCAAACTCGGAATCCTCTCAGTTACATCCAGTTGAGCTCACATCTCCTCTCAACATGACCTGTAAATGCTGCTCTGGAAGCGTTTCTACCTCCTCTAGGACCTGCCTGCACTCTTCAGGTTCCTCCTGTGGCTCTTCCTACCCCAGCAACCTGATCTACACCACTACCAACTGCTCTCCCAGCACCTGCCAGCTGGAATCATCTCTGAACACCAGCTGTCAGGAGACCTGCATTGAGCCCACCAGCTGCCAGAGTTCCTGTGTGGTGTCCAGCCCCTGCCAGACAGCCTGCTACTACTCCAGAAGCTCCACATCTTGCAGTCCCTGCCAGGAGGCATATACTGGGTCTCTGGGCTTTGGGCCAAGCAGCTTCCATTCCCTAGATTGTGGATCTAGCAGGTACTACATCGTGGGTTGTACACCCAGTGGCTTCGAATATCTGTATTATGTAGTCTCTGGCTTCCCTTCCCAGAGCTATGGGTCCAGATTCTGCTATTCAACCCACCTGCCTGCTAGTACCTACCAACCTTGTTATAAACCAACCTGTGATAACATCCTCCACGGATTTTACTGTTGAGTCTCTTTATACAATGTGCCTATGCTTTGAAGCCATTGTTTCTTGCTTCCCCACTCTTGCTGTCTGTCAATGCTCCCATTAACAGCTTCTTTCTTTCTCAATTTCTGGGAGATTCTGTAATTTGTGGGCAAATTCAAATATCCCTTTCTCTACTTGCTTTGGAAAAATGATAAATGTACTATTTGGTTTTCATTCAAGAGCTATTGAAGATTAAAATTTTCATCTAATAAATTTGTGCAATCTGACACCTCAATGTGTTGTATCCTTCAATATTAACTTGCTCATAGGTTTGCATTCAAGCATTTGGGGAGTTCATTGCGTGTCAATATAGCTGTTTAATTTTGTTTGCAAACACACATTTCTACATTTAGTTGTGTTCCTTACCTTCAAGAACATTTGGATAGACTTTCAGAGTTGTCCACCCCAGGTCCAGTCCCACAGGGAAGGGCATTTCTTCATTGGTTTGCATCTTTCACTAGTTGGCATTCTGGAGTTTCTGGGATTCTCATCACGGCATTGGAGTCCTTCTGTTTTTAATATTTTTTAAAGGTTTCTCATCAAACCCCAGAAACATAAAGCCAACCCGAGACATCACCAAAATATATAAATTAACATCTGAGCAATGTTAGCCATATTTATTAGCAACTCTTGTATGTGTTATTGATTTCATTTAGAGATTTCAATCTGGCAGTCAAGGTGGGGGGACTGGACCCCATTTCCGCCTAACTCATGATCATGTAACTTCTTACCTGCCTGCAATTTTGCATACATTTTAAAATGTAGCTTATAAAAATAATCTCGCTTCCAAATTTATATGGCACAGTCTACCTAATATTCCCTCCATATTATAATTATTTTATATAAAATATTGGTTTATAATTCCCTATATAGCAGAAAAATCAGTCTTCCATTCTAATAATGTGTTTTCTTCCTTTCACTGCATGAAACTATCAACAGATGGAGAAAACGGCAAAGTTGAAAAAATTCTACGAATACAAAAGGATGAATTTACTTTTTAAAATTAAAATGGCTAGTACAAAACACAGCAAAGCTTAGGGAGATATTTTGAAGTAGTTTTTTGTCTGTTTGTTTGTTTGTTTGTTTTTCAAGTCAGGGCTTCTCTGTGAAGCTTTGCGCCTTTCCTGGAACTCACTTGGTAGCGTAGGCTGGCCTCGAACTCACAGAGATCCTCCTGCTTCTGCCTCCCGAGTGCTGGGATTAAAGGCGTGTGCCACCATGGCCCGGTTTGAAGTACTTTTGAAGACAAGAAGATGAAAGTAATCATGGTCCTCACAAGATACATAGATGTCCACTTGCATATTTTTATTTAAACTTACATCCTTCCCCTTCATAAAAGTAAAGGCATTGGCAGTTTGAGAAATTAATAAGAGATACATGAAGAAAAAATTATGTTTGACTTTTGCAAGTCTATACATCTATAAGAAAACCATTTAGCATCTCCAATGAAATACATGTTCCAATTACAGGGACTCATAAGAGTGAGTAGAAGTCTAATTCCTAGACTAACATAAGAGATCAAAAGACAGTGTGGCTCTTAACCCAGTAGGTGGGAGGCACCTTTTACAATTCTAGTTTCCCCAGTTGAAGATCAGAAGAAGCCATTCCCACAGGTTGGCTGGTAAGAAACAGACTGGCAGCTTTTAGAAGAGAAGCGGGTTGGGCGGTAAAAGCTGGACCCACAATTTAGGGTTGAAAAATTGTGAGTACCACATCCCACTGACTGGAAACCACAGGATCCAAAGCCCAGGGTTGGGTAGCCACAACCAAAAGACTGGAAGCCCCTGGAACCGAAGCCTAGAGATCCTGAGAAAGGTGACTGGCAGGGTCTGCAGGACACTGGGATCCTCTGGTGGTAGCAGGGCCTCTGGCAGGGTCTGGAGACCACATAGGATGTGTGGCAGGTGGTGGGCTCACAGAAGGTTTCCTGACACCCACTGTGGAGAGAGGAACCCAACTGGTGGGTGATGGGAGTTTGGAGGTCAGTGCTGTAGAAGACATTGTTGGGGTAGGAGGAACCACAAGAAGAGATCCGGTGTTGCAGGTGGCCCCCCAAGGACTGGGAGAAGTTTCCAGAGCAGCTGTTGCAGGACATGTTGAGAGGAGAGAAGACTTTGCGGAGGAGGATGCTCAGAGTTTGAATGACCCTGCTTGGACATACGGCATTTATATACCCCTGTCCTTGGGTGCGTCATCCCCATAGCGCATGAACACAAGTTACCTCCGGCTTTAATTGAATGGAAAATACCATCATAGTCATGCATATTTACTTTTCGTGTGGTTTCAAACTGGATAGAGCAGTGATGTCTGCGGCCCTGGAATTCAGGTAATAGTGTTCGGTCTTCAAAGCTATTATTCATCTTCCATCAGCAAAAGGTCACCCTGCACATCACTCAGAAAACTGCTTTAAAGGTAGACTGTCTGGGCTGAGGGAAGCTAGCTTAATTAAAAATAATTGATACCCGTTGCACAATCTGTCCAAAAATTGTTGCCATCTGGCTAGCAAAGTTGTTCGCTGATCCACTCATAGTCACTTCTTTTAAACAAAAACACACACTGATTGCTGCCTCAAAATGGCAAGCTTCTGTGATGAATAGTATCATCCAAACACTGATATGCAAGATGTATGAGGACTTAAAAAAATTGTACCTCAGTTTAAATGGCTTTACTGTAATAGGGAGAAATCCTTATTTCTCATGCATCTGCCTAAGAATGGAATCCAGATATTAAATGCCAGTCATAAGGTGTGTGTGTGTGTGTGTGTGTGTGTGTGTGTGTGTGTGTGTGTGTGTGTACCAGTGGGTGGGTATGGGGGTGGGGTCGGAGTGGTTAACTGTGCTGTGAGCTAAACACTCCATGCTTTGTGCTGGTTTGAATGCTAAAGATTATTTACTTAAGATGATAAAATGCATTAAAAGGAAAAAATCTTGAGGTAATGATGTTCAATGTTTCCCTATCTCTAATGAGGGTTATTATTTCCCACTGAAAACAGTTTCCATAACCTGGTAAATGTCCTCATTCTAAAGAAAGCTTATAAAGCAATTGCCTTGAGATGTCAGGCCAAAGCAGCCATAGCCAGGAGATGCTTCCTCTGCCCTGAAGGCAGCATATATCACTTTGACTTAAATTGTTTTCAGGTGCTTCTGACAAGTATCGCAACATGTCCAAAGTGAGGGTCATATTTCCTCAATTTCCATGGCTTGTGTTCCACCTCAGTACAAGAGTCTAATGAAGACTGATGCTTGGATCTGGAGGAGGAGAAAGTGTAAAGGGCTATATTGGTGTGCCTTAGGTGCTGTTTGATTTGTTTCATATTATAGAACAACATTTCCTTCTAGTTCTGAACAACAGCATTTTTTTGGGGGGGGGATGAGAGAGCATCATTTGCTTTCTTTATTTCTTCTTCTTTCCTTCTTTGTTTTGTTAACTTAAAATGTTCAGACTCATAAAAGTCTAGAATTTGTGGGAGATTTTAGGAAATATTTCCAGCTTTTTTTTATTTTTTTAATCAGATCAGAACTCTAGTTACAGCAACCTGGTTCAGTATTCCCAGAACTCCGGGTTAGAAGTTTCTTTTTCTACAAGAACAGCCCATTTTGGATTTATCCTTCAAGATTAGACCAAGTAATCACAATTCTTCATAAAATTAGTCTCAGCTCATTTTCAATGTAGAATATAATTTATGCCAAGAACAGATGATATGCAAAGTTTTTCCATTTCCACAAGGTTATTTAGGCAATTTCCTGTACAATTAGCTGTGTTGTGCCAAATGGAAAAGTACAGAAAAATCCCAAGACTTAGTTTTCTAGGGAGAATATATAAGTTAATTGATAGATATACAATTAACAACCCCAAAACCATCTCTTCTCCAATTAACATTCTCTTCTCTTTTGATAGCCTTCCCTACCTCCATTTCAGTATATAAGGGTCATTTGTATAACCATGAATTCTTCAAATCCTTGATCTTTCTGTGACATTTGCATGCAACAGATACTTTCCACATTCTTAATTTTTTTTTTAAACTTTATGCAGGAAAGAAAAAACACCATCTGAAACAAAATGAGTATGGCCATGAAACAATGTTTATGCCTTGCTGCTTTGTTGTCAATGACATCAAGAGGGGAGAGACTCAGTTTAGGAAGAAAAGGGTATTTTGATAATCAAGCTTGTTAAGTTTATGAATGACTTCCGCCACAAAGCAGTGAAGGTGTGGGGACACTGGATTCTAATTCAAAAAATAAAAGTGAAAAGGCTGACAGCATACCCCAGTGTGGTAGAGCTTACATGAGGCTCTGAATATGTTACTCAGAGGGAACGAACAGAAAAGAGGGAAGAAGAAAACAAAAGAAGAGAAGGGAAAGGAAGGCAAGACAATGGAGGGATTCTGATTCTGTGAGAAACCTTTTATAATATAATTAATGTTCTAAGCACTCATGCAAACATTGGTCCTCTCAACTTTATATAATCATGTACACAAAACACAGGTTGACAAAGTGTATCATGAACAACATTGATCTTGATTTTTTTTTCCTTCTGTGGATTAGTATTCTATTGTTCTCTTTATAACATCCACAACATTTGGAGGAAGAAATATAAAATGTTGATTTCTTTTGTCTTCAATCAAGTTTCTAAACTTGGAGCATCATAATTCTATTTCTAAAATACAAACTTTGGTAGAGTGTTGAACTCTGCAGGATTATTGCTGCATCATCCATCGGATCATATCTTGAAGGCAGGAATTAAATAAAGCATCTATCTACCTTAAAGACTCACTTATGTTGGCTTTCATTCGACTTACTGGAGATATTGAGAAATTGCATTTTTGCTTCATGAATAATTGCTTTGAAAACTAATGAAATTCCTTCATTTAGAAGTACACATTCATAAAAAGTCCTTTGAAGGTTAAAGTATTTCATTTTTACTGGAGCCTAATTAGGCCTTCTCATTAAAATCGACAAGGACTACTACACCCATCTCTCTGGTATATAAGGACCCGTGTCAGATGGTGGCATTCACACTCGCAGATTCATCACCGCAACTCCACTGAAACCAGAACTCCTGACAACATGTCTTACGCTTGCAACTCTGGAAACTTCTCCTCCCAGTCTTTTGGAGGTTTTCTGAGGCAGCCAGTTTCCAGCTACAACTCCTTCTACCCCAGCAGCAATGTTTTCTATTCTCCAAAGAACTTCCAGCTAGGCTCCTCTTTCTACAATGGACAGCAGGAGACCTTCGAGGAGCCCCTGGAGTGTCACTCACCCTGCTGCGGGACCAGATCCTTCCAGGCATCCTGCTTCCGGCCCAAGCAGTACTTTTCCAGGCCCTGCCACGGAGGCTTTGCTGGATCTTTTGGATATGGCAATTCGGGTTTTGGATCTTTCGGGTATGGGAGCTCTGGCATTCACTCTCAGGGCTGTGGCTCCAGCTTCTACCGCCCAGGTTACTTTTCTTCCAAGAGTATCCAGTCGTCCTATTACCAGCCAGGCTTTAGCTCTCGCTTTTGCGGGTCTGGTTTCTGAACATCCCAGTTGTCTCATTGATGGTTTCTGCACCTTATGGAATTCAAATGGCACCTCCAACATCTAGGATTTATCGATGAGCATTGTCTCTCTAGGACTCAGCATCATAATCTACCGGGAAGCAAACGATTTTCTGAGGACAGAGTAACTTTAACCTTTGACCTTTCAACTCTACTGCAAGAGAGAGCTGGTATTTTAATTATTATGTAAACGCTTGGATCTTTTCTTTTACCATCCATCCCTCTAAATTTCTTCTCTCATTATTTCCTTAAGATTCCTCCACTCAAGTTCATTTTCAATAAACTTACATCTCTAGCATGAATTTTGGCATTCCAGTTTGTTTTTGTTCTTGTTTTATAAATGACATATTTATTCAATGCATCTGATACTTGAACTGTTTTCAGATTTTTTCCCTCTCTCTTACATTTTGTCTGATAGAAAAGCAGAAGCATTAGAAGGAAATTCATATTTGTGTCCTATGTCATGCCATCTTTCATATCTTGAAAGATTTATATTCCCCCATAGGTCCATTTGTTCATTTAATTACTTCAGAGATCTTGTTTTCAGTGGGGCATTCAATGGAAAACAGTTATTGAGTGTGTATTATAGAACAAACACTGTGATGAAGAAGATGTGGATTCTCTCCTTTCAAGAAGTACAATTCTAGCTTAACATCGTGTGACAAGTCAATAGTGTTCCCAAGAAACACTAAGGAGGGCTTCACAAAGAGGCACAGGATGGCCTGCAACTCCTCATTAAAAGCAGAAAGCGTTAGTTATTTAGTTAGTTAATTACTTCATTTAAATCAAAAGAGTCTTACTGATGTGTCACACCACTTGGAGTCCATTGAAGAGCAGCTGGCACAGGGGATTTGGCAGGAAAGGGATTTGTCACTGGCGAGTCCCAGTGAGGGAAATGGCAAGTTATCTGGAAGGTATGTCTGACCCTCAGAAGGGCAGAGGGAGGGAAAGATGGTTAACTCAAAGATCCCTTTTGTGGGGGAGAAAGGGTACTAGAGATGAACCCAGTTTGTTGTACATGCCAAGCCATTGGCATATAAGTAAGATACTCCTGAGTTTTAAAATAATTTTACTTTGAATAAGGTCTTGAAAAATTGCCCACACTAGCATTAAACTTGAAATTATCTTGCCTTCGCCTCCTGGGTAGCTGAGATTATAAACATATAGCACCACACCTAGATTTTTAGAGAAGAAAAATAAACCCTCCAAAATTTTCTTGGCAAGTTAGCTGTCTAAGGAGACCTACAGCTAACAAACAACAGGTTTGTCCTGTTGCTACTGAAAATTGATTCACTGGGAAGAGAAAATGAGTGGTAGATACATACACTAACTAACTGATAGACCTGTCGATCAATAATACTACCTAACATAGGAAATATGAAGATTACCATTTCATAGTATTCATGGTAAGTGTTTGTTCTGTTTTTAAATAAAGTAAAGAAAAAAATCACTGATAGATGAAATGATAAACAATTATATTTGATCTTCCATGATTTTCCATGAGTTGCCTTAAGCAGAATTTGTTTGATAAAAATCAATTTGTCAAACCATGTATAGGACTAAGTAGATGAAATTCCAACTTTGTAACTGGATATGAGAGAGGACTGAGAATCATTGGATAGTTATCTTTTGCTTCAATTAGTATTAGGCAGAATGCTTTTAATAGGTTAAAACCAAGAGACTATTTCATTTTGTTTTTCTCATACCTCTAAACTATATTTTTGGTGTGAGGCTCTGAGTTCTGTGAAACCCTCAGTAATACAATGGAAAGGTCTATTCTCAAACTAAGATTCTAAGAAATATTTTTATTTCATCTTAATAGCTAAACCCTACCTAATATTAATAAGCACTTGTACAGCCACATTTGAAAATATGCCCTTTCCTTCTCTTCTGGCTGTGGTGAGGTGCTACCATCCTTGCTTCTTGGAGGCACTTCATTGTGTCTGTCTTTTTCTGGTACCTTGTTGTCCACAAATGTAGGCCTCCTCACTTATAAAATAGTTTAACCTAAGAGGAAAATGAGTGGAAACTTAATGACAAGTCAGTACTTTCAGTTTCAACACAATGCTTTAGAGGACCAGTGGCCACACTACTTGGTTGTTCATTTCAGAAAGCTTTGGATGGAAGAAGCCAAGGTTAAACACAAGAAAAATTTCACTAGTGTTTCAGAAAATTCATATTGACTAACATATGGATGACCATAGCATAAAAGACCAATGTAAGCAATTCTTTAATGAAGCAACAGTTTATATATGGAAGTATTTATTTCTATATGCAGTTATATATTTCTGCCTCCTCTCTTTGCAGAATTATTGTGGATTCTATTGTGGACCACATGGCTTAAAGTTAGAATTCAACAACAACACAAATCTCAGCAAGTCTACAAACTCATGGAAATTGAACAATCATCTGAATAATCCCAATTTCATTACAAAGAACTTTTGTTTAAGGAGTCTCTCTCTCTGTGTCTCTCTCTGTGTCTCTGTATCTGTCTGTCTCTGTCTCTGTCTCTCTCTCATCTCTCTCTGTCTCTGTCTCTGTCTCTCCTACTTCCTTCCTCCCTCCTCCCTCTCTCCCTCTTCTCTGTTTTCCTTCATGCCTAGTTCCCCTTGTTTCATCTGTCTATCAATCTATTGTGTTCCAGAGAGATTCTCAAAGTCACTCACATGACTGTAGCATATCAAAGGATGGAAATTCGTGGGACATTTCTATTATAGTATTTTCTTTTTTCTTTTACATGTTCTGTGATTTTCATCTTCTTCATAGATCTTTAACTGAAGTCTTCATCATGACACTTACCTTTAGGTTGGATCAACCAACCATAAATTAGAATTGCATCTACAAAATACCTTTATAATGACTTCAAGTTTATGTTTTATCAAACAGCCACATACCACAACTGAGCCAAATTGGCATGTAAAATTTACCATGAGTGTCTATTTCCTAGAAAACCTGGCTTTTGACAGATTATTTCATAAGTATAAAATCTATATGGCTACAAAAGACTCAAAACAAGAGCAAATGAAAGTCTTAACTCAATCTTCCTTTACTTTCTAAAATTTATTTTCATAGATTTTTTTTTTAAATCTTAGATCCTAATGTGAAATTTATATAAGATTTTCAGCATCATTTAACTAGTACTCAGTGGAATTTGTAAGTTTCTCAATGAAATACCTGTGCATATTCAAACAGTTGATATTTTGTGCCATGGATTCCTCGGCACTCTCCAGTAATGCGTTGGTGAGAACACAACAGTGTACAAAGCCCAGCTGCATATGTGAGGCATGCTAGGACAGAGGGTGGTATTGAAAGAGTCTGGACCTATTGGTCCATTTTATGATGTTTCTGGCCAACATATTTTTCATGCTTATTTTGTTCTTTTGTGACCTTTCTGTCATGTCCTCTCTTTTTCATACTCTGCCTTTTATAAATGTGTTTCTTGAACTTTAACCAAACATTAGCTGTTTTTGCCCACTCAGTGTTGGGTCTCTATTCACAATTGTATTGGATACTCTTTATTAGAATTTGAGTTCTGTGTCTGATGTGAAGATATGAGATAACCTCGTTCTCTAAACCACAATAGCAATGTCCAGTTGAGACAACCAAAAATGTCCTGGATTTTGCTAAATATTATCCCTAGTTCACTGGTTCTCATACTGTGGGTCATGACTCCCTTGAGGGTTGAACAATTCTTTCACAGTGTTCATACAAGACCATCAGAAAACATAGATATTTACATTACAATTAATAACAGTAGAAAATTACAGTTCTGAAATGGAAATGAAAATAATTTTATGGTTGGGGGTTATCACAACATGAAGAGTTGTATTAAAGGGTCATGGCATTAGAAATGTTGAGAACCACTGCTCTCGGCAATGTTTTCCATACTTGAAGAGTCACAGCTTTAGATCTATGTCCTAGGAAGGAACTCTGTGGGTTTGTGCTTAGCTATGCACACTGAACTCTCATCCTTTGATGATGAGAATAGAATACTGTGGATTCAACATAATATCACTTTACTTATGGATGAGGAATTCAAATTATAATTAAATAAGTAACTTTGTATACATAAACCTAAAATAATGACAAGATGGTTACTTGACAAAGAATAACTATGTTTAATTTCTGATGGAACTGCAATTAGAGAAAAGTAATGATGGCATTTTGGTATTCTCCTCTCTGTTCTAAAACGCTTGTCTATTGCAGTCATGCCCATCAGGGTTATTACAGATCTAGAAGTGATAGTAAGGCATAATTTGTTCTTGCTGTTCTTTTAAGAATCAAAACTACTTGAGACCAGGTACTAGTTCATGAACAATTTCACTGTATTCTGAGAGTTACAAGAACTTTCCTCACTTTGTCCTATTCATCTATGTAGGGTACACACTGAGGACTTAAGATAATTTTTGAGAACATGGCTAAAAGTTATGGAATTGACCATACTACATTTTTCCTTCTAACCACCGTAGCCATTACCATGGGTGTAGCTAGAGTTTTCCTGCCTTGCCCACAGTCAGGACAAATCTCTGTCACCCGCCAGTCCCACAGCCGCTCAGACCCAACCAAGTAAACACAGAGACTTATATTGCTTACAAACTGTATGGCCGTGGCAGGCTTCTTGTTAACCATTCTTATTTCTTAAAGTAACGCATTTCTACAAATCTATACCTTGCCACGTGGCTGGTGGCTTACCAGCATCTTCACATGCTGCTTGTCATGGCAGTGGCTGGCAGCGTCTCCTTCTGCCTTCCTGTTCTTTTATTTCTCCTCTGTTAGTCCCGCCTATACTTCCTGCCTAGCCACGACCAATCAGGTTTTATTTATTGACCAATCAGAGCAACTTGACATACAGACCATCCCCCAATACAGCCAAGTGCAGACCATCTCAGACACCTGCACTCAGGCCCATGGTCCTAATCATCCTCTATGCAAACCTGCTGGGTAACGCCACAAGGAACCCAAGAAGGGCTCCCACAGGACATACATTAACATCCCACAGAACCATGGGTTTATAAGATTCTTAATATCTCATTAAAAAACCAATTAAATTTAAATAGGTTTAAATTTCATTAAAATATTTAAATCTCATTAAAGACTGTTAAAGCTGATTTCTATGAACATCTTCAGTTCTTGCCAAAGTACAGTTTAAAATAAGAAATGGTAATGTAGTTGACACATAGATAACATTCATATCACATATTAACTACAATTTTAGTTAGAATGATTGCCGTAGTATGTCTGCTTGTCCTGGTGGGGGATGCCCATAAATGTGGTTAAATATCTTTCCTAGATGTACCTATCAGAGTTCCTCTACATGAGATCACTGTGTAAATCTGTAGACTCAAGTAAAGACAATGAGCGGAGGCATCCTCCAATCTTTTGGGTTCTGAAAAAAGAGATGGAGGAATGATGAACTCATCCCTTTTTGTGCCTGCCTACCTGCCAGATCAATTGCATGTCTTTTTCTCTCTTGTACTGTGGGTTATACTTCAGGATCCCCTAGTTTTTAGGTCTTTAGACCCAGCTTAGACTTCAAGTATATCACATGCTCTTCTATGCTCTTTATATGGAAGATCAAGGGATTTCTCAACTTTCATAGTTATGTGAGCTCATTCCTGATATCAAATATATAGATCTATAGATATACATACATACATACAGATATATATATATATATATATATATATATATATATATATATATATATGATTGATAGATAGAAGATAGGTAGGTAGGCAGATGTGTAGATAGATGATAGATAGATGATAGATAGATGATAGATAGATAGATAGATAGATAGATAGATAGATAGATAGATAACAATAAATTAAATATGTTATATACAAATGGAGAACCTTGGCTAATCAGTATTGTATTGATATGTTATGGGAAAGGCTATTAGCACAGGTTCATACCCAGGGGTATGACTTGGCCTGCTCCAGCATCCACTCCATTTATGATCTGAGGAAGCACTTGAAGGGACCTGACCTGCAGACCCAAAGCTTCAGGATCTCCACAATATAGGGTGGCAGCAAGATGTCCAGGAACAGTCCTAGTGAGGATCCAGCATCAAATGTGTAGTGGAGACCAGGGCCTTAAACCAGACCAATGATTCTTTGCAGTGAACACTTGCAAGTAGAGATATGTGGACAAGGCATATACGGCATGACTTGAGAGGTTCTACTGCAGCTTCCATAATGAGATTTTTAATTCTTTTCCTTTTTTAAATTTCTCATTTTATTGTCTTCTCTTTTTGTCTTTAATTTTGTTCTATTGGGAGGATAAAGGGGCAGAGGGAGGGTGTAAAGGAGTGAGGAATGAATGGGATCAAGATACATGATGTGAAAAACATATAGAATTAATAAATAGTGAATTAATCAATCAATTAATTAATTTTTTAAAAGTGGAAGTGATTTCCTGGAGAATATTGGAGAACCATCACAGGAAAGACCAGGTGAATGTTCACTGTGAAAAGTGACATTTGGGGATGTCTGTGATATTATCTCACAGTACACATGAGGAAAGAAGCCTGATCCTGAACTAGAAATTCAGTTTCTATGAGTATCGTATGCATTATTTAATATGACAATGTGCCATAAAGAGATTAGTGGAAACTTCCAAATAGCAATTTCATACCCAAATGTGACATAGACCAAGGTGAAGGTGTAGTGAGTTATTTTAATAAAAATCTTAATTTATTTTCCAGTCAAGATTTGCTTAAGATAAAGTCCTCAGAATTCCCTGTTCTATCATTTGTAGTAGTTCTGACAAGAATCCATTAGAAATATTTTGTTTTGTCTGCAACATCTTACAGGCAGGATAGACTATAAAGTTGAGGATTTTGTGGTTGGGTTGGTGTCCAGGTTTCTCTTTCTGGAGCATACAGAGTACCTTCGGAGCCAAAGAAACTAGAACATTGGAGCCGAGCGGTGGTGCACGCCTTTAATCCCAGCACTCAGGAGGCAGAGCCAGGTGGATCTCTGTGAGTTTGAGGCCAGCCTGGACTACCAAGTGAGTCCCAGGAAAGGTGCAAAGCTACACAGAGAAACCCTGTCTCGAAAAACCAAAAAAAAAAAAAAAAAAAAAGAAACTAGAACATAGAATTGAGGGGTTCATGCAGACACCCCCTTGACCTTTCAATAACAATATTTATAATAACTTATTACTATTATTTAGAGTGTCTTTTGCATTTTTTAAAGATCTGTTTTACTTTTTATTTATGTGTTTGTGCAGTCGTATATGCAGGTACAGGGAGATGTCAGAAGGAACCATTGGAGCCCCTGGAGCTAGAGTTACAGGCAGATTTGAGCCACAGTGTGGGTACTTGAAATTGAACCTGGGTCTTCTGCCACAGAGGAAATCAGAACTGCTGAGCCATCTCTCCTGCTCCTGTGGCTGTGTCTAGCTATTGAACCCAGTCATACTTCTCACGTGCTGCTTCTGATTGGAGAGAGGAAGCTATGGATCCCTGCAAAGCAGTCCTGTCAGAGGAGATGACTATTTCAACCCAGAATCAAAAGCAGTTCTTATTCACAGTTTCCATTACCTTTATGCATAAATGAAAAAAAAATGGTCCCAAGAATGTTCTGCCATTCATACCAAATTATATTTCTGGGCTTTGTTCACTAGGTAAAAAACAATATGCAAATCTTTAAAGTTCTTCTTATGGGTTAAAATAAAATTCATGAAATTTGGAATCATTAATGTATTATGTTTAGATTATTTTCAAGTAACTTATTTAACATTTTAACAAAAGCCACATCATAACATCTCCAGTTTCCTCACTCATCTCTTCGGTTCCTTTCTTATAATTGTATGCATGTGAAATCAAGAAAATATTAAGAATTACTTCTTCAAAATTGTTTGACTAAAGTAATTTTCAGTTATGAGTTTCTGTGCCGTTGAGGGTTATTTTAGAGCAGTTAAAGGAAGGGTAGATGCTGAAAATTTCTCTCAACACATCCAGGGGCCCACATGATAAAGCTTTATGAATATTGACTTAATCCAATGAGGCACAAACCGGAAGAACAGGAACATTGAAAAAAAAAAGTAGTACAGAGAGGTGAACAAAGGCCTGGAGCTGTGGCTCAAAAGTAAGAGCACTTGTTGAGCAAGCAGGGGTACCTGAGGATGGATTCCAACGTAGACATAAGTAGCTATGTGCACGTCTATAACCATAGCACTGCTGAGTGGGGAAGAGGAGGCTCATGGGAGATTGCTGGCCGCCGTCCTAGCTCAAGGTTGAGGTGGAGATGCTGTCTTAAAGGAGAGATGCTGAAAGAGATAGAGAAGAACACTCAATGCCCTCTTCTGTCCTCTGATGAAGCACAGGACAGCACTCATCAGCATGTACACAATCCATACACCCTACCCTCATAGCCCCACAGACATGAGGACACAATTAAAAAATATATGTTAATAGAATGAGTGAGGTTAACACTGCTCATGTCGATACCACAGGAATACATGTGAAATGTAATGCATTCTTACTACATTTGAGCATGGATTTTTCCCATCTAATATGTAAGAAATGACTATTCCAATATTGAACTATATAATTGGATTTTACAGAACTATAGAAAAAACACAAAAAGGAAACCAATTTAAAGATTAAAATATTTAATATTTATTTTTATAATGTTATATGTCCCTAGAATGTTATGAACATGAAAATAGCAAAATAAATTTCTAACAATAAATTCTGTACTGAAAATACAGTAGCAGGCTGAAATAAAGCTTTCATTAATTGACTATTATTTCATCCAATCCCTTTGGAAGCATTCTCTAAATCACAATTTTCAATATATTGTATAAGGGGGAATTTGAATTTATTTGAATTTATTAAGTTTTTCCACTGTCCTACAAGTTAGAAATATACTACTTAGTGGATAAATATTCAGTTTATATTTGTGGATATTTCACTACAAGTACAACTATTTTATATCTTACGCATCATAAATGTGAGTTCTTTTAAATTTGAATTGCATTCACCTTCAGAACATATTTTCTAGACCAGTAACACTAGGTAAGAAGAACAATGTGTACTTATTGAAAGTCTAGGCATCTCCCAGCCTCTGAAGGGGCTACAGAATGCTGACTCAACATCACTTCTTTGAGTTTCCATACATTTTTCTTTGGAAACCTGTTTAATCTTTTCCCCATTTCAGTGACTTGCCTCCTGCCTTCAATTTCTCTGTAGTTCAATAAAATGATCTATCTGGCAAGACAGAGCAATAAACAATGATGTTTGCAGACGTCATTGTGTATAAATATCAAACCCTCTTTAGCTCTTGAAGAAATTCATTTCTGGATGTTACAATCTCGAAATGTTACAATCTCAAAACATGGACACTCCTTGTAGGAACTTTCTTACTGCCCAGGCTGTGTGTGCTCTATGCAAGTGCTGATCCACTAGGGGACTGTCCCCTGCAATGGTGACAGGGGCATCTAGCTTGAGATACTATAGATGATTCTCTACACAGTGATTTCAAATTTGTGTGACCATGACTCATACTGATAAATATACTTCACTTCAGAATCTCTCCCCCTCTTTCTCTCTTCCTCCCTTTTGTCCTTCTCCCTCTTTTAGGTTTTCAAAAGCTAGTATTTTATATTATTTCTCCTACTATCCCATCCTATTTTACTCCTTCATTCCCACTAAGAGTTCTGATCATGGCCAGTAAACACATTCTATGGCACGCTAACAGTGCAAGTCTCACATTTTGAAAATATTTTAAGCAGGATTTATTAAAGATATTATTATAACTAATCCCATGTCTTATTTTACTTGTCAGTTTCCATTTCTTTATAAAGAATCTAGTATTTTCTCTCCATGAGTGCATCACAGTTCTTAATGAAACCCAAGTCAATCACGTGGTCCCTAGATAGGCATACAAGAAATATTAGACTTCTGGATACTTTACCAAATGAAATTGCAAACTTTGGACTGAAAGATAATAACAAAATCAGAACTTCTACTTGACAAAAGTAAATGAAAATCAGGAAAAGGTATTAATGCAAATTTAATTCATTATTCCATAAAATAAGCCACTTACTGGCTTACATTGTGAACTAAGAAGAATATTACTCAACTAACTATTCATTAATTTTAGTACTAATCTCAGCATAGTTTTATTTTCTAAGAATGCTTTGTGATTTACATGATACTTAATTCTCATGATCTTGTGAAAGGTACAGTAAATATACAATTTTCCCCAAAATATTGCATGATACCTTTGTAATGGAAAGTTGGCAGTTAGTAAATTTAGTAACAAATTTCTTATATAAGTACCAGGACATTGACTGGAATTTCCTCAAATGTATCGGTTGACCTGGCATGATCATGAATCAGAAGGAATGTGGCCAGTACCTCTGCAGGGGTATGATGCAACAATTCTCACTGGAACTTAAAGGTGGGGGACTACAGGAATTCTCTGTCTCCTGCATAGGAGTCACTGCTGTTAGTGCCTTGAGATCTGATGTCTCTGTCAGGGATGGGAGAGGAAGATAGGAATCATAATTCCAGTCAGCTACCTTGATGAAAGGATGTTGGCAGCCATTGAGGAACTGATAGCAACTGCAAAAGTTATTGACAAAAGAAGAGTGAGCTTCTTAGAGAGGAAGGCGAAACAGAGAGAGGAATTTGCACATAGATTTGAGGGAAGTTTTCAGAAGAGTGGCTTTCAGATCAAATATCAAATACTTTGTTTTGGTGAATTTTCCTTTGTCTGAGGTGGAATATATGTCCTCGCAGTGAGTGTGGTAGCTACAAATAATGCTGAAATTAATTTACCTTGTTTATATCACTAACAGAAAGAAGTCAGGTATGTTTGTATTTATCTGAGTTTTATGTGAGTTAGTAATGAGGAAATCCTGAGCACATGTCAGAAAACAAAATATCTTTAACGTATAAAACTGTATTTCACATGTTCAAAGAAATTGTATAATATAGTGTTAGGCAGAAAATACAGTAGAATATGTACTATGACATGAGACAGAGGAGTACATACCATAAAACTAGGCCTTCAAATATTCTAATAATATAATTAGATATCACTGTAATTTAAGCTAATTGCCACTCGACTTCCTTAAGTATCTTTAAAGCATTGCATACATTCAAAGGGACTGAGAGAAGACAAAATAATTAAAAGCCCTCAGTTCTGGCCATTAAGATCCTAGGAGTCTAATTAGGAAAATGGTGGATATGTACATAGAACCATAGAAAGAGTGAGTCAGAAAGAACTTGTACATCAATCGGTCTGTCAGTCCACATCTTTTAACAACCATTATGTGTCAGGAACACAGAGCACAGGGTCATGAAATGGGCAGGAGAACTTACTTCCCAGTGGCTTCCTCCATCTAGACAGCAGATCAATAGAAGCCAAAGGTGTTCCCCAGTGCTGATTTTAGGACATAGAGTTGCTGACTTGGGTAACAGGTTTGGCCCTGAGAAAGCCATGCCATATCCCTGGCCCCTTCTTATCTGTGGCATTTCAACCTGACCTTTCACCCTATATGCTACTAAATTTTAATTGGAAACAAAACGAACTCTTGCAAAAATCAATAGCATCATAATTCAAAATGAAGAGCTTGGGCAGTTTTTTTTTTCAGTGACTCACTAAAACAAATAAGCAGCCTGACCCCACAACAGCAGAGAATATCCAGGGCAATGTGAACAAAAATAAATCCCCCTTAGGGTTTCCTTATTTCATTGCTGTAACTCAGTGTCTGCCTACAAATGGTTCAAATCTGTCCTCTGAAACTATTTTCTAAATTCATAAATGAGTAAATGAATAGACACTTATACAATGTAGGAAATTTCTGGATGTACAAGTGATGTAGAACAGAGATATTGTAGCAAGGCCCAAGCTAAGTACACATAGTATCTATACTCAACAATCTAAGTACGAAAATAATAACACAGCATTCATTTTAAAATTAAAGGGATAGGTTACAGGATCTGGCAGAGTTGAGGTGCAGTCCAGCAGGGTTCTTTGGAGAACTCTGCTCAGTCTACCATCCAGCATCCAGGATCATAAGAGGATCCATAGGAACCAAGAGAGCGAGCACATAATGATCTTGGTTCTTAAGGGCTCCCATCTTCACCCTGCCCCAGGGGCAGGTCATCAATAGGCATGGTAGTTACCAGAAGCCTCACTAGGTGTAGCACTTCCAGGTCAAAGCTGGAACAGCTACCCACTACATAAAATGACTAGGATTGACTAGTCCAGATAAGAGAACAAACTTGGCTTTGCATTGAGTGTCTTTTGTTCTCAGGTTGTTGGTACTCTTAAATTATGTTACAGACATGTAACAGGCAAAGGTACACATCCATGCTTACATGTATATACGTTCACACATAATGTATATGTACACATATATGTCTACATATACTGTTTTAATTCCATATTGCCTTGACAAGGTGTGGTGGCCTCAGCAGTGGCAGTGGTGGCAATGGTGGTGGCAGTGTTTTATTTTGCTTTAATAGAGTTAAAAATATCACTTGCTTCTTTGTGTGTGTGTGTGTGCTTTTTTTGTTTTTATTTATTTATTTATTGTAACCTGAATTCTAATAGGTCTTTTAATAAAAAACCCAGAACCTTTAATCCCAGCACTCAGGAGGCATTGGCAGGTGGATCTTTGTGAGTTCGAGGCCAGCCTGGTCTACAGAGCGAGATCCAGGAAAGGCACAAAGCTACACAGAGAAACCCCGTCTCAAAAAAAAAAAAAACAAAATAAACAAAAACAAAAACAAAAACAAAAAACAACAAAAAAAACCAACCCAGAACCAGATATTGGTACGAATGATGAAAGGTCAGAGGGACAAAGGAACAAGCCATAGCCCACACCTCTTACCTCACCAACTCCTCAGCCTGAAAAAGCCTCTAGCTGAAAGGGACATTCCTGTCTCCTCATGCCTTATATTCCTTTCTCTGCCCTGCCATGTCACTTCCTGTCTCAACCTCTCCAGGGCTGGGATTAAAGGCGTGTGTGCTTCCCAAGCAAAGGTATGAGATCTCAAGTGTGGGGATTAAAGGCATGTAACTCCCAAGTGCTGGGATTAAAACCACTGCCTGGCTCTGTGTTTAATGGCTTGCTCTGTTCTCTGATCTTCAGGCAAATTTTATTAGGGTACACAATATTTATTTATTTATTTATTTGTTTGTTTGTTTGTTTTACAGCCCAACCAAAGTTGCTCCTCCCTCCTCTCCTCCCAGTCCCTCCATCCCCTCATCTCTTTCTCGTCTGTTTCTCTTCAGAAAAGGGCAGGCCTCCCATGCACATCAGCCAGCATTGGTATATCAACTTACAGAAAGACTAGGAACCTCCTCTTCTATTAAAGCTGGATGAAGCAATCTGGTGGGAGGAATGAATCCCAAAAGCAGGCAAGGGAGTCAGAAATAACCCCTGCTCCCACTGTTAGGAGTCTCACAAGAAAGCCAAGCTGCACAGCTGTAACATATGTGCTAAGGGCCAGGTCCCATGCAGGCTCCCTGGTTGTTGCTTCAGATTCTGTGAGCTACAAGCCCAGGTCAGTTGGTTCTGTGGGTTTTTGTGTGGTGCACACGAAGCCACTGTCTCCTACAACCCTTATGGCCCTCTTCTGCAGGATTCCCTGAGCTCTGCCTGATATTTGGCTTTGGGTTTCTGCATCTGTTTCCATCAGTTGCTGGATGAAGCCTCTCTGATGACAGTTGGGCTAGGCATCAATATATGAGTATAGCAGATGATCATTAGGAATCATTTTATTAACCATTTTAGAAGTTCGTTTTGCAGGTTTTTAAAAATCATTTTTTTGGTTTCTCCTTTAAACAGAGACCATATTCTATATAATGTCATTTTCCTCATAGCACCAAGCATACTGTCTATGGTTAATAAGACCTCTAAAGATTCATTAGTGGGTTCTAATCAAAGACAAAATTGTATGTTCAAAAAAAGGCTTCATGCTTGAGTCATTCAACATACTTACAAAGGGAAGAAGAAAATTATCAATACAGTGGTTTCTCATAAATCTTCAATCTCATTTGTAGTTGGTTTCATAAAAGCAATTAAGCTCAGCACTGCCCTAGGTCCAGATTATCAGTAGAAATGTACTTGACTGGAAATACTTAAAAATTGTTATCAAGAAACAACAGAGCTTATCCTGCAAATCAGGGCTGTTTAATGATACTTATACAGTATTTATGTCCATTTTTTAGGCATACTAAAACTATACTTAGTCTCCAGAGGAAAAAATCTCTAATTTTAACTTAATAAGTTGAGAAATCACCTTCTGTGCCTCCAAACCCTCTCCTCATTATTTAAGAAAAAAAAATCTTCCCAGATCTCCTTAATCGTATGTAGCGTAGATGAACCCAGAATACCTTACTCCTTATTCTACAAAACAGTGAGTCATGAAAAGCCATAAAGTTGAAAATTTAAAGAAAACCTCACAGTAGCACCCATTAGTTTATAACAAAAAAGATCCAATGTCAAATTCATATGTGCTATCTGAACAAATAATGAATGGTTCTCATCAAACCAGAAGGTGCTTGTGTAAATCTGCAAGTTCTCTCCATCCCTTCAGTTATCTCCATCCCATCTTTACCCTGTGATTCTTGTAGATATAGACTGGTAAACTCTACTCACTGTCCACTCACCCACATGGGCCATCACCTCCACTACACTGAAAGTCTTGGCTCGACCTCACCATTGCCATCTTAAAAATCAAACCCCACTATTTCTTCTCAGATTTACAGTTACTTACTTACTTTAAACTGGATCATTTCTCTACCCTGCATCTTCCCGTGAATGTCTTGTGAAACTATTGATGTATGCTGGCCTCATATTAGATATGTTCTGTCTTTCTGCTCATTTTTTATGCAATCCTCAAGCACAGGAATACTTAACAAAGAAGAATTCTGCTTTCTCCCATATAATCTCTGTATTCTCGCCCACAAGTGAATATGTACATTTCCGTTTGTTGCTATTTATCTGTCAGACAATTTAAAAGTTTGCTTATGAAATCTTGACTCTTCTTCTAAGAATATCCCATATTTAATGTTGACTAATCTTTACTCCATACATTTCTTTTGCCTTCTCTTATATCTTTTTTCTCTCTCTCCATATATCTCATATATATATAATGTGTGTGTATGTATGTATATCATCCTCTTTCATGCTGCAATAACTTTTCTCTATCTAATATATTTTCACAACAGTTTAGAATCTACAGTAAATTAAAAACAGAATGAAATAATAAAACAAGATTGCATTCCTTAAGAGTTCTAAGAATCCATTCTCCCTGCTGAATGCTCTCAGTGCCCTGGTGGTAACAATAGTGACTGCAGACAACCTGAGATCTGTTGAGACATCACAGGTGCTGTGCTTCAGGCTGTAAGGGACCTGCATACCTGCATTTACTCGTTCATGATTGACTCCAGGAATGTTTCTGAGTGCCTGAGTGTAATAATAACTCTTGTGTTATCTTATCTGGCATTTGATGACTAGCATAGTATTCTCTTATTTTTACTTGAATATGTTTTCAAGATTTTCAGGTAGAGTATTTATAAAATAAGTTGTTCCCTTCATTTTCCCCTAAACCAATGATGTTCACCCTATTATTTCTCTTTCAGCGCAGAGCTTTCCCTTTTTTGTAAATTTGTCCTTAGTCCACACAAAGCACACAGGCAACTCTCACTCCCTGACTCTCCCATATCTATACCACCTATGTTCACCCTGTCTCCTCCCCATAAATCTCTCTCATACTTTCAAGTCTATTAGTTTTGTTTTGTGACCATCTGAGTTTAACCAGCACAGTCTGTGGGTTTGAAGCTACACCACAGAGCCTGATGGGCTCAACAATGGGTAGACAACTAAAGATAATGAATCCTCCTCTCTCGGGATCTAATAGTAGCCAGTAGCTCAATAGTAAAAGTTGGGGCTGCTTGTATCTCCTCCCTTTGACAACTGATTATTAGTAGGGCTACTCTTATGTTGACCCAATGCTGGTACTCACAAATAAGAGTTCATGATTGCAAAAGTTTATGAACTCTAGAGGAAGGAATTCTGGAGCTTTCCACTCTGTCTTCTTACATACATCCCTTCCTGTCTTGCCCCTTGTTCCTTGAGTCTTAGAGGAAGTGATTCTGGCATTTACAAATGATTCCTTCTATTCTTGACCACTGCCTCCCATTTGTTACAGTCTACCACTATCATTCAAACTGCAGAGTGATGCTTTGAGAATTTATAAATGAACCACACTGATTTTTATCTTAAAATTTAAATAGCATCTACATATTTCTTAAGTCATATTCGTTATGGAAAGTGAAAATAATTCCTGAGTGGGCTATGTATGAACAAAAGTTCCTAAACCCTATGTTAAAGATTTTTCAAAGGCTGATTAGATGATTAGAATTTCAATGACTGTGGAGAGGTTGGTTGTTACAGATCCAGAGCCTAATAGCAAATTATCTATGGCTATCTTTAGCTGCCTTGATTCATCGCCTATTTATATGTATGACCTTACATCCTTATGACCATTAGGCATTAGGTAAGTCTTTTTGAAGTACATTAACAGATCCCTTAATTTCCAACAACTATAACACGAAGGATGTCCTCTAACAGAATTGGAGGCCTTTCACAGAGACTGGTAACAGGGATTTTGGATATACTTACTCATCTGTGTTTTTGAAAAAATGTCTTGATTTATCACTGTCTTTATTCTGTTGCAATAAGACTTCATGAAATTGATGTCAGTCTTGAACACGGTATTTGGGAACAAAAAGACTCTGTGTTTCTGCTTTGTAGTAACACACAATACACTATAATACACTCTCTCATTCTTGGGTAAGAGTCACGTTTTGCATCAATATGTGTTGTTGAAACAGGACTGGGAGAGTAACGGTGAAAGAAAATGGTTTCTACTGACTAGAAGCTTGGTTCTTTGAATCTCCGTGGGCAAAAGCACAACTTACAAGCCCCTGGAAACACTTTGTACCAAGTTCCTGGTCTGGTTCCTGTTGACTTACTGGTATAACTCCCTGGCTCTTGTTACAGCTTGACTTTGTGATCTGGCTAGAAACAGTGTAGCCACATAAAGACAGAAAAAAGACAGAAATGTACACCTAAAGATAGATGACTGATAAAGTTGACAGTAAAATTGATAAGGCTTGGTTTTATGTTTAAACTACATTGAAATTTCCTTACTGAGTCCAAATCACCAGTTTTGAGTATACTTTTAAACACCTCTGCTTTTATTTCTGCTATGGATCCTTTTTGTTACAAATTTGATTTTTGGACAATTCCAGATTTGCATATCTTGCCTTTTGGTTCTTCTCTCTCACTCCTGTCAGCTCCCTATCTTCTTCCCTGCAGATCTTTCCCCCCCACCCCCGCCCCATTGCTGCCTATTTCTTTTGCCTTGTGTCCCACAGAGTTTACCCGGGAGCATCCTGGGCACTTGGGGAGGAGGTCACTGTTGGTCAGCAAAACTGACATTACATCAAATCACCTTCAAAGTATCTTTGTTTATACCCACAGGAAAAGGCTACACTTGGCTTTAACTAAGAAGTCTCATTGTGTTGAAATGAGGTGAATTCAGAGACCCATGGCTACACATGATGCAAGACAAGATATTTATACTAATTGCTCTGGGACCATTGAGGCACAGGAGAAGGAAAGACTGTAAGAGTCAGAAATTAGGGAGAAGGGCTGCAGAACACCTTCTAATAATGACACAGTCATGGCAGCCACGAACTCACGGGCAGTCTCCTGTGGACGGTGAAGGGTCTCAGGGGCCCGACCACAAACTGCTGAACTGATTATGGGACAGAGGGAGAGACATTATCCAATTGGGTACCCACTGGGGAGTCATCTTCAAGTACACATCTCTATCAAGTTTGTCGCCAACCTACCTGAGACCGGAAACAAAACAGACACATTCCAGGAGTGGCAAGTACCCACTTCCTAAAAATCTGTTATTGCAATCTATGAGCCAAACCAGTGAGAAGGCAACTGAGGATTGTCCACGGAGAATATTCCAGAACTAAATCCACTCGAGCCTCACCGACCCTTCACTTCACTGGGGTCATGTATGAGAGACACACTGGAAAGAAGCCAAGCGTTGTGTTTCACAGGGGAGGGGAACCTCCCTGAAAGGCAGTTAGACAGAGAGACCACCACCAAAGTGTGGCTAATGGGCAGTGATACTTTCCGGCCAAGATGTTGAAATGTGGTCCAGAGTTGCTCTTCACCGAGTGTCCGGGAAGCAGTTCTCTGTTTCAGAAGAGTGTCACAAAGACAACCAAATTCCTCTTGGAATCACAGGTGCTCTTGCATGTCTGTTTACTAAAGTTGGAGAATGAACTTCAATAAATCGGGAACTCTGCTTCTGACAGATTATATTTTTAAAAATTAATACGGTATGTAATCCGTAATTATTTTTGTTATTTGCCAAGTATTCCATTAAACTTTATTACACAGCGCTTACTACAATCGGAGAAAGACCCCTGGTTAACATTCAGACAGTGAATCCTGTCATCTCAAACTTCTCTCTACCTTTACAGGCATTAACAGACAAGAAAATGGATGAGGTAAATATTTCACTTACTGGACTTAGTGAATGACTCTGAAAAGGATATAAAATTGGTATTGGGATGCTTTGAGAGGGATATATTGGAGTTAGAGGAAAAACTGGGGCTATGACTATATTTCATTGTATATGTGTATGAAATTCTCAAGAACAAAGAAAAAGTTTAAGAATTGAAAGAAAAGCTAGGAACAAAGAAATAAAGCTAAAAATTATCTAGAGAAGGAATGATATTCCATTAGGTATACATGTTTAGTTTGTAACAGGTATTCAATAAAGTATGAATTATTGCAAAAAATAAATCAATATTATGTGGTAATACATTTTTGTTAAAATCTCTTTTGACTTCAAAGAGTCTGAACTTTTGCTGAACCTTGAGGACAAGTTATTAATATGCCTTGAGATCATTTAAGACTGTGTATTTAGCCTGCTCTCCTGCTGTATAATCAGCCTGGTTATGTTTAACCTGTCTTTAAGAAAACAATGTAACCAACACCACTACAACTTGGATTTCTCATGTAATCAGCTTCACAACCTAAGTCAAGTTTAATCTTACATCATGTACTCTTCTGTGTCCCTGAGCAGACCCAGAATGAGCTCCTGAGCGCCCCACCTCTCTCTCTCTCTCTCTGTCTGTCTCTGTCTGTCTGTCTCTGTCTCTGTCTCTCTCTCTCCACATGTGCCTGTGTGTGTTGTGGTAACCATTTACTAAAAACATCCAACAGGTTGAAAGCAACCTTAAACAAAACAAATATTCCATAAATGTTGAAAGTAACATGTGGATGTAAGTTGATAACCTCAACCATCCACATTTTGAGTGCTTTTTCTGGGTTCAGCAAGGTAAGATCATGTCTTTTAGAACTCAATTAAAGATTTCTGTGAGGAATTTTTATAACTTCATTCAATATATGCAGAGCAAGCCCTTTGTTAGGGAGAAACACAGGCATGGGCACAAAAGACACACAACCCAGCACATAAACAAGTCAGATAGGCAACAGGGATGACAGACAGAAAGACCACAGACAGACTACAGACAGGCTAGTAACCACAGACTTGAGACAGGTGGAAGACACAGGGATTGAAGTGGGGAATTCAAATTTAGGCTCAGTCTTTTGACAAACAATGCCAAGAGGAAGTGTCTGTCTTTATTTCTTAATGTAACATTTACATAATATTGGAACTTAATCATTGATATTAACTAGTTTAGCATTTGTAGTGGTGCTAAAAGCATCTGTACCCTCTGTCGGTTCTTTATCCTCTAAGGAAGGAATGTAGACGTGGCACATATAATAAGGCGACTTTCTAAGAGTCTGAAATATTTTCCTTATGAAAATTACATTGCTAAGCAACTCTGTGAATGAATATATTTCTTTCAAAAACCTTCTAATGTGAGAACAGTCCTGGATTTTTTTTTCTTTCTCTTGTAATTACTGGAACCTCTTGCGAAATAAACCACAACAGAGCCACCAAGCATTACTTTGTAGTTTGCATTGACTTTAATAGGAGGTGAGTGTTCTTCTTGACCCCCGTGTACAGCAATGGCCGTTCCAGGATGTAAACAGGGGATGATTTATGACACACCCGAGAGGCTCCATCCGCTGCTCTTCTTGATGTTGTCGGACCTGTGTGAAGTACTTGTTTTACAGTGGCCGGGCTCTTTAAGGCTCATCACTGGACATGAATTCTACGATCGAGACCACAACCTCTGTTTCCTTCAAGTTCAAGCGTCAAAAGACAACTTGCTGACAAGTTCCTTCCCCTGGGATATTGCTGCCACGCACTAAAACTGGCACGATTCCTCAAGAATGAACAGGACTAGGACTAGGTTTCCTTGTGCTCAGTCTGTGTGTGTCATGTTGTCTAACAATGCTAGAAGTTCATTTCTTTGCCCTTTTGTTAAGGCAGAAATGCTGCAATGTGTCCTCTTGACACCAAGGTGTATGCTGCAGTAGTTGCAAAATTGCTACATGCTTCAGTAACTAAAGGAAAACATTTTAAAAAACTGAATGGTTTGGATGGACCAAATGAACAGGATGTGAAGACTCTTTCTCCCATGCTCCTGTAGTTGCTTCTGATCCGTCTGATTTTAATGGGAATTGTTCTTAGAGATAAAACTAGAGCACACTCACAGGGAGATGTAAGTCTGGGAAAACTAGGTCCTGCCCAGCCTAATCTATAGCCAGCCGTCTCTATGACAGCAGAACTGCCAGGCTTCAAAGAACAGAGTTGAGGCTTAGATGTGGTGAATACAAAGTTGGACGAATTTTATTTCAGTCTTAAAATGGCTCTCAATGTCCCTATAAATGAACCTTAAAGTGCAAATTCCCAAATGATTTCAAGTCTTGAGCTCCAGAATAATATAAAGAGAGACGGAAACAGTTTGGAAAACCAGCCACAAAGTAAATGGTGAGGCATTGATTTTTAAGACTGGGAACAATTGTAACCTGCCCCCTCGTGTTCAGAAGTTGTAACTGCAACTCGTGACCTTTCAACAGAAGCTACTAAACACAGCACTGCCTAGAATTTATACAGACCTTTGAATTCTGAGTCTTGTTAAATAGCCACAACCAGAAACTTCTAATGCTAGATATATTGAAAGAAATACTGAAGGGACTTTCTTACAGCTTGCTGATATGAGAACCATGCTTTCCATATGTGTGTGCTATCCACATCCTGTAGCTATTCTGGATTCTGCAACTCTAAGTGGAGTCCTATCAACTTATACTCAATCTTCATGACTCCATTTGCTGTAAAACCAGTCTCACAGATGAGGCTTGCTTCCTGTCTACAACAGGAAGAACCTAGAGAGACTGGAAATTGAGACTGAAATCTCAGCTTTACCACTAACTCACTTTGGGATCTTGTTTAAACTCTCTGACTCAGTGTCAATATCCTTGCACAGCAGATAATTCGGCTTTTGGGATTTCTGTAAGGTTCTCAAGTCTGCCTTAAACTAGGAAGTGAATAAATGATGGATGTAAATATTTGAGTATATAACACTTGCTTTCCTAAGTGTACCAATTGGAGAGACATAATATACTTACTAATATGTCATGTTTCTTATACTCTGTGAAACTGTATCTTCCTTCATAGTACTCTTAGGTTGTAAGACCAAGATTTAATGAAGTCATTGACAAAATTTCGTTCCTTTCACTCAGAATAGAAGTAGAAAAGCAAAGAAGTTCTCATATCAAATAAGAACTGACACAACTATACACAATTTACCTGTGTTTAGGAATGACTACACATCCCACAGCCCTGGCCTTGGTACTTTGAAGTTGAAAAGAGTATTGCTAGAATGAGCAGGGGTTTATTTGATTTATCAGGTGCTGGTTTCTTAACTCCAGATAAAGTTAAACTTGGTTACTAACCCCCCATGAACAATCAGATGTGCATGGCAAATGTTACAGCTCCCTACACTAGGACACTGTGCCACAAAAGAGAGAGCAATTACCAAATATTTCTTCTATTTTCTCTGAATTTCTTATTTGGATCCAATTGTCTTCCTTTGGAAACACAGCAATCCACAAAAGGAGAGGATGTGTCTAAAACTGTTTTCAAGTTTTCAGTGGCAGAGACCAATGAACATTTAAGCTGGAACCGTCAAATTTAATGCTTGGTCATCTCTTATAAGGAGCAATTTTCTTTTAGGTCAGGTTCTCTAAAATCTCACAAGTTGCAATATAGTCTTCTAATTCAGTGCTAGTGCAAACAAAGACTAATACTCACTCAAAGTGTCTTGCAACTTGTCTTAGTTAGCATTTCTATTGCTGTGAAGAGACACCATCCACAACAACTTTTGTAAAGGAAAACCTTTAATTGGGGCTGCCTTACAGTTTCAGAGGTTTAGTCCATTCTTGTGGTGAGAAGCATGATAGCATGCAGGCAGACACAATGATGGAGAAGGAGCTGAGAATTGTATATCTTGATCCTCAGGCACCCAGAAATAAACTGTCACCTGGACATGACTTGAGCATACATGAAACCTTAAAGCCCACCTCCACATGGACACACTTCCAACAAGGCCACGCCCACTCCAACAAGGCTACATCTCCTAATAGTGCCACTCCCTATGGGCCACAACAACTCCAACAAGACCACATACCTATTCAAACCACCACACAAGGGAAAACTTCACATTTAGAAAAAGTTCAAATTTGTGCATAAGTACCCATATCATTTGTTCATGCACAGACCCCTGATAAAATTTACAGTAGAGGATATTCATAGCACTCAAATTCTGTGTAATTTGTTGAAAAATGCTTTGTAGATTTGGTACCTTCTTCTATCATCCTTTACTAATTAGAAGTTACAATATAAGAAATATTTAGAAAGCCAGGCATACAAGCTAGAAAGGGATTTTTGTTTGAGTAGGAATAGTGTTTAATAAAGCATTTATAATGAATGTGAATTTGGACAAAAACCTGTGGTAGGGACCTAAATTAAACATAATGAGAATGAAATGGGAATCAAAAACTAGAGTTGATGATTTGAAGGTTTATTCAGATTCTAGGTGCTTGAGTCTAGATAGAATAAATTATAGTTCCAAAATCCATCAAATTGAATATATTCACTTGTTTTTAATTTTAGTAATAAAGATGAATTCACTAAAGAAAATAAGTCTATTTTTAAAATTTAGAATAGATTATTTTCTCTCATCCAGTACACTGCTACTACCTCTCCTGTTTCCCAGATCCACTCCCCCTCCTTTTCTCTTCAGAAAAGAGCAAGCCTTCAAGAGACATCAGTCAAATATGACAAAACACGATACAATAACACAAAGTACAAACCCTCACATCTAGTCTGGAAAAGGGCAACCCAAAGGGATGAAAAGAGTACTGAGAGCAGGCAGAGTCAAAGACACATCTGCCCCCAGAAGAATGCAAATAGACCCATATTTATCACCATGCCCAAAACTCACGTCCAAATGGATCAAAGACCTCAATATAAAAACAGACACACTGAACTTGATAGATGAGAAAGTATGGAATAGCCCTGAACACATTGGTACAGGAGACAACTTTCTGAACAAAACACCAATCACCAGGCACTAAGATTACCAATTAATAAATGAGATCTCATGAAAGTTTCTGTAAGGCAAAAGGCACAAAGTAGCAGCCTACAGAATGGGAAGAGATTATTACCAGCTCCACATCTGATAGAGGTCTAAGATCCAAAATACATTAAAGAACTCAAGAAACTAGGTTTCAAAAAAAAAAAAAACAAAAACAAAAACCAAGCAATCCTATTTTTTAAATGGGGTGGAGATATAAACAGAGAATTCTCAATAGAGGAATTACAGATGGCTGAGAATTAAAGAAATGTTCAAAATCCTTAGCCATCAGGGAAATGCAAATCAAAACTACTTTGAGATTCCACCTTACACCCATCAGAATAGCAAGATCAATAAAACAAATGACAACTCATGCTGTCAAGGATGTGGAGTAAGGAGAACACTCCTCCACTGCTGGTGGGAGTGCAAACTTGTACAGCCACTATGGAAATCAGAATAGCAGTTCCTTAGAAAACTGGAAATAGATCTTCCTTAAGACACAGCTATATCACTCTTTGGCATATAACCAAAGGATGCTCCTCCCTACCACAAGGACAATGGCTCAACTATTTTCATTGAGGTTTTATTCATAATAGCCAGAAATTGTTGGAAACAACCTATATTTCTCTCCACCAAAGAATGGACAAATTAAATGTGGTACATTTACACAAAGGAGTATTACTCAGCTGTCAAAAATAACATAATAAAAAATGCAGTCAAATGTATGGAACTAGAAAAAATTATCCTGAGTGAGGTAACCTAGACCCAGAAAAATGAATATTGGTATGTAAAAAAAAATGTCTTAAAAGTAAAGTTCCAAGGGTTTTTCAAGCCTTGAATGAAAACATCCACTGGAATCTCTAGGGACTAGTGAGTAATTGTGATTTTTAAGGTTCTGTTTTTTTTTTTTTTTTCACGGAGCTGAGGACTGAACCCAGGGCCTTGTGCTTGCTAGGCAAGTGCTCTACCACTGAGCTAAATCCCCAACCCCAGGTTCTGGGTTTTAAGTGAGCCCAGAAACATCATATTTGTTATAAAGTTGTAGCATTTTCCCTATTTATTTATAATTCACCTATCAGATAGCTATATAAATACTACTGACAGGCAATCCTCATCACAGAATATCCTGTAAATAAACCGGCAGTAGATAGCAACAATAGCAACAATAGGTTAAGAAATAAAAGGTATTGAGGCACTCAGCCGCTTGTCTTATCTAATTGGAGTTATATTCTTTAAATATAATACAAATATTTAGAAAGAGTTTTCATCAGTGACAGTAAAAGCAGGGCTACTGCATAAAAGGCATTTTGGACATGGAGCTTGTTGAGTTCGCATATTTTACAGAGGCAGGGTATAAGCTTGATCAACCACAGAAACTAAGTGTGACATGTGGTATGTGATTGACCTATGATGTCTGCACTGTGTTTTTCTTTGGAATAAGTTGTAGCAAGTCACAAGTCCAAAAATAAAGTTACCACTAATGACATTGGACTATTTGTTGATGTTTCTAAAATGAAGAAAGAGATATATTTTTGTCAAGCGTTACAAAGATTACTTAACTGTTCTTTGAGGGAAAATAAATCTACTCAGTCATTACAATCAGGTTTCTATGGAAACACCATCTCTTAGTAAAAACAATACAAAAATAACTGATGATTCAGAAGACCCAATCAATACTGAGAAACAGCATTCTCAGGAGTCATCCTTTATTAAAACTACAGTAACTAGATTCAAAGCAAAAATACACCGAGATAAACAATACTGTCATGAAAGTTATGAATGAAAAATGGGACAAGACTTAGCAAAGCTTAGGAAGTGACTTCAGAAGCATGACCACCATGGGAAATGATTGCAGAATGAGAGTGATTCTTCAAGTCGGAGAACTAGAACAACACAAGGGCCAAACAGGCTGTGAGACAACTCAAGCTAGACCATCTTACTATGAACCTTTTCCTGAGATTAAGTTCTATCTTCATCTAAGTCTTCTGAAATAAAAATAGGAGTATCATTGTCTTGCTACATATTGAATTTTTCATACATCAAAATACAGGAGAAAATTTAAACATAAATAACAATATTGCTGTTCATGGTACAACATCAATACAGTGAATCATTTACTTGGATTGATAAAGCAGTTTCTTTCATACATTCAAAATTAGTTCTGAAATGCTGCTATTGGTTATTAATTATAACTTTGAGTTTGGGGCTTTAATATTGTTATTTGGTGTTTTATAGGTATTACCACCTGGAACAACAATGATAACAAAAACTAAAACACTAAAACAGTAAGAAACTACTTACTCTTATCACAGAACAAAAACAATCATGATACCAAACACTCACTGTAGGTTACAGGGTGGCAAAATGCTAACTTATAGATTCAACACAACCATTACAACCATTGCTCACATTTGTTGTCTTTACTGGACCCATGTAAGACTGGCCCTGTTAATAATCACCAGTGGCAAGAAGAGACACTCACTGGAGCCTACATTTTACCACTGAACATTCAGCTGCTAACAGATTTCGGGTTACTTCTATACTCATCACTGACTGATCCTCCATGGTGGGGAAGCTCAAAGACTAGCTCCAAACCAGCAGTCACAACAGGCATCCCTGGATAAACTCAGTGAATCACAAAACAAAACCTGACATGAATGTGTGAGAGAGATTTGGGGGAGCAAGGGATATGGACGAGGGTGATACGGGGATATGAGGGGATGGAGAGTAGGAATGGTCAGTATGAATTATGAACACATATAAAATTATCAAAGAGTAAATTCAAATTTTAAAATAGCCAAGCAAAACAGTTGGAGAAAATAAATGTCAAGCTTCAAAGATCCAGGCTGTAAATATTCTAAACAGTGACAGGACCAGGAGGATATTCATTCAATAAATGCAGTCTAAAAATATTTTGTTTGGATATTGAAATGATTTCTGAGGCTATATACCTCCTGGGACAAGACTGAGAGCAAATATGGGTTTCTAGCCAGTGTTCTCTAAGTCTCATCCCAACAAGTGAAACGAGAATGGTGACTTCGGTCACTGTCCCTCCAAAGCTTCCAAGGAAGCTGACTGTCCATAGAGACATGAATTCTGCTGGGTAGTAAAAGCTGTGTTACCGGTTACACACTCTGCACAGTGAATTTACAAAGCCTCAGAAGTGGGGCTGGTAAAGCCTGAAGTCTTTACATCTCAAAAGCACTGGAGCCCCCCGAGCCCTTTAATATTCTCTGTTCCCAATAAGGGAGGCCTCTTGCATATTAACGCATTTTAATTTAGTGTACCTTTAATCACCTTTGTGCCCATTAGAGGTAATTTTTCCATCCTCAAAGCCTTGACTTTTATCTGATCCTGGTTGAAATTCTCATAAATGTACTCCAGGACATTAGGTAATACTCCAAGTGCATTTCAAAAGGTTGTTTTGGTTCAGTAATTACACGTGGCGGCTGCTGACGTTCCCCATAAGAAGGTATTTTATGTAAACATTGTGGTCTGTTCATCATTATTCAAAACCAACATCCATTAAATGGTTAACCACTTGAACTGAGTGGCTAAGATAGACATATCTCCCAACTTGGCAAAAATAGTAGCAAGTATAGTCTGTGTTTATTAAAAGTTATTACATACCAGGGCCTTTAGATGTATTCATTCACTGAACTCAACCACTCTGTGACATGTGTTCCAGTATTACATTCATTTTCTAGATGTTGCAGGCTGCTGAAGGAAAAAGCTTCTTCAAGGTCATCCATCTATGACGTGCACAAGTTGCACTTGAACAGAGGTAAACTAATCCCAGATCTTGTGTTTTCTCGGTTTACTGCACTGTTGATTTAGAAAACTCCCCCACAAGGAGGAGAGGTAGGCAGACACTCTGCGACTCTCTTTGCTATCACACATTTAGATTACCTAAAAGCTGGAGGCACAAGTGTTGTACACGTGGTTTATTGTTTGGAGACTTCTTGGTTCCTTTGGGTTTCTGCCTCACACTGCTGTCACATCTTTCTTCAATAGGTCACTACTACATGACACCTCCTGGGGGCTAATGTTCTTACTGTGCTGCTGAGTGAGCTGGCTCTGTCAACACTGCCTCTCTGAGTCCAAATAATCTCTTCACTTTATTCTCCTCTTTCATTTCCTTACTACCTTTTTTGTGTCTGGTTATTATATAGCAGAGAACAGTAATTTATAGAAATCTAATCCTCATTTCTTGAGAAATGGATTTAGTTTCTAACCATAGACATTGGTCTTAACCCTAAGTACTGGAGGAATATTTTATTCAAGGAATTTTTGTCACTTTACTAAACCGGTGGAATTATTTGGGAGGTCAAAATGGACAAATGACCTTAAATAGTTAACAAGTCACTTTGCTAAGAGGGTCATGTATATATTTATATTATTTCTATTCTGATCTGAATTTGGTAATCAAGAAAAGGTAGGTTCAGTCTAACTCAGCATTGGGTAACTGACATAATTTCTCCCTGTGTCTTTAGGTACCTCTGTACCTCTGCCCTGTTCATATTTAGGAAGAAGGAATAATACACTTCCCATGGCACAATGAAATAATTTCTTACATTTCTCTCAGTAGTAGTATCTTCAGTGTGTGAATTAGACTGTGCTGATAAAGTATCTCACCTGACCTTGGGTATTGGACAAAGTGACCCAGGAATGATAGAATGACTCATGGTGAGGTCTCCACAAGTAAAGGATGTAGATCCTCGGGTCTGTTGCTACCGTTAACACAAGCTATTCCAGGGGTAACTAGACGATGCAACAATGGCAGTAGTGACAAAAGTCACCTTCTCCTCATCGTCCTGCCATCTCGTTGACTTACGTGCCATTACAGGCATCTTGACAACTCTGACTCCCATGCAGTTTGTCAGCCCAACTTCCTAGAGGGTCCTCATTCTCAGTAAGTTCCTTCTGTGTCAACGATTTGCACCCTTTAATCGGAAACCCTAACTGATACATCCTGTTTCTCCTTACATTCTTTACTTCTAAAATAAATGTAAACTAAGGAGGCAGTTCAGGTGGCTTGGTGATCTGGCCATTAACCACTTCCTCAATGTTTGAATAGTTCTATCTTGAGATCATTGAAGATGCTCAGTGGGTAAAAGGACTGGCTGCAAAAAATTGATGACATGAATTTGATCCAGAATCCCACATAGTGGAAGGAGAGTTGTCACACATGTTGTTCTCTGACCTCCAAGTGCACACTGTGGCCTCTGTGTGTGTGTGTGCAAACAAATGCAATTAATCGATGTTTAAAAAGATCAGTGAGTAAAGCCTTGAAGGAAAGGGAAAGGAAAGAGGCCTGTTGTAGAGTGTGTGGGAGTGGACTTCTTCATATGCTATATATGACTTTTGGAATAAGGTTCTAACAGTTTATTATACTTGTATTATACTTTTACAATATGCCTAGCAAGCAATTTTCTATTTAATATGAGCTGCTTAAATCTTTTTTGATAAAGTATTTCAGTGAACATTTCAACACAAAAATGCAGCATAAAGGAAATTCTTCCTAAGATGGGAACATCAAGTTTAACAGCCAACCAGTATCACAGCCACAGGGGGAGTAAGGAAGTGAGACATTTAACTGTGTGAGTCTGAAATGAATTTCAATTTGGAATCATTAAAGCTGAGTAAATTTAGGCTTCAGTGAAGGAGCTCATAATTGAATGGAAAGGAAAGATTCAAAAATATTACATTATGTAGTAAGATGGATTGTGGAAAAAAGAAAGTGTGTGTAAAGGGAGCTGATGATATACCGTGTATTTATGCTTATCCTTTTTGGCTCATGGTATCAGGGGAGGTTTTAGGTTCCTTTAATCCTAATTACATTATGATGTACTATTTTCAATGTGCAGAAAAAAAAATGAGATGAAGATAAATTGTCCAGAGTCAAAGGGTGTTAACGCTCTAGACAGCAGTCAAGTTCATACTAGAATCTAAGCAGTCTGGCTTAAGCATTTGACCTTTAGTCAACAGGAGCAACATCTTACGATGGGAGATGAGCGAAGGTTGAGTTAGTAAAACTCAGCTGAGAAGAACATAACAAAATGAGAAGCTGGGAACAGGGAGAATGGGTGAGGATGAAAATGGCCTCTTTAAAAAACATTAAACACAAGATTAAAGATAATTTAGTAGCCAGTGAATGAGGTGAGACAGATAAATGGCTAATTATTGTTATGACTTGTCTTTTCAGTTTCGGAGCACTGGGTGGATAGCAGGCTGAGAAGGGAGGGAGCTGGAGAAGAAGGAAGGCTACATGTACGACAGGAATTATCTGTTGATGAAACATGCTGAGGCTTGCCTGTCACACAGATACACATTGGCATTCACTTGTCAGACAACTGAATATAAGAAGACAAGTCAGACTGTGAGAAGCTCTACCATTAGCACCAGAACTATGGGATGCCTGGTTATACTTGAATTTTACATAACTGATCAGACTTCCTGTGCTTATTTGGATGTTCTTCTACTACAGTAATTTTTGTTATTTATCTGAAACCTAAAATTGTCAGGGCACCCTTTATTGTTTTATGGCATCCCTACAGACTGGCAAAACAGATGTGAATGTCGTCAACTTGAAGAGGGGACACAATCAATTGCTCTGTGTCAGGTTTCCTAAAATAAGAGCATTTTCAATGAAAGACACTACATAGTGGGCGATGTGGCAGACTTCAAAACCTTAACCCTGTGGTGTGCTTTCTCCTGTCTTACAACTGTACTGTATTTTTGGCTCTATTCTGTTATACAGTGTGACCTGGAGAGAGGATGCGCTGATGATGTGTGAGTTCTGGGGATGAATGCTCTTGTGTTAATATTTTTGTCATTCATACTTCTGCCGTTCCATAAGAACACAGTATGTTTAAACTAACTAAAAAGTGAGAGACATCAAGCAGACCCCAACCTCCAGTTCACCCCAATGGATGGTCAACAGTCCTCAGTGTGTCTAAACCCAGGGAGGTTCTCTTATTTTCTGCAAGTGTTAACCATATAAGCATGGACTTTACCATTGCATAGTCAATAGTACTGAGGTTCACTGAGCTGTGTTTCTTAGTAACAACACACAGTTAATAGAAAATGGACGTGAAACCAAATGCAAACCCATAAAAACAAGAGGAGTAATAATTTACACATACTGGTTTTATATGATACGACAAGTAGCAGTGTAAAGGCCACATTATTCTGTTAAGCTTCATAAGGCTCCTGTGAATTTGTTACTATTATTTCCCCAGTCTTAATGCTGAGAGAACTGAAGCACAGTAATGTTGAATAACTTCACCAATGTCATGGTGGGAAGTGGCAGAGCTTGCAATCTAACTTAAGTAAACGTTCTTTCAGACAATTCCCACCTACAACTGGTGTCACTGTGTGTCAACACAAGTACAAAGACAAGTCTGGAATTAACAGTTAAGGGACATTTACTATGTCATCGACAACTGAGAGGCAGTGTGCGGGAGGATGGAAGACTGAACTGAATGAAAGGCAAGTACAGAGGTTGTGAAGTAAGGTAGACAGTTGCCTTTATTCCATTAGGTTCTTGAGTGATAACAGAGGGAAGGAGGACAGGAGAAAGGGATGGAGGGAGAAAGGAAGGGAGGGGAATTCTTTAAGGTAGACTGCGGTACATCTGAGTCTAAACTTGTTGCCTCTGTGTTTCTTTTTGACAGAGATTCCCATGTCTAAAGACAATGCTTTTTTCTTAGGATTCCTAAGCTAAAGATGCAGCTTTTGCTGTAAAATGATTTAATGTTGGTGATTTTAAAATTTTTATCAGCTTTATTTTTGCAACATTAAAATACTGCATGAGGTTTGAAAAGCATGAAGCACAGTTTTCTGGAAGACAGATTTTTTGTACCAAGCAGATCAGTTCCAGGTTCCTACATGCAACGAGGGAACACAAGCACGGTGAGATGAATTGGTAGATGACACAACACCCAAATATTCAAGAAGATTATGAAGGGAAAATGGGTATCAACCTTTCTAAAAGAAAAGTCTTAAAGGAAAATGTGTTATTTAGACACAGTTGCATTTAGAGATCTCACTTGAATTCTCCACAAAGTCTCCTAGCTTGGAGAATTTGTCCCTGGTCTTCAGGGAGTCACCACTATGATTGTTACATGTTAGGTCATCCCTTTGAAGATACTCATTACCCTAAGAAGCAAGATCCCACAGTTTGATAAAAATCAGTCCATGTCTCACCTTTACCTCTCCACCATAACTACCCCTTGAAACCAACTTATCTTCAAATAAAGTAAGTAAAAATAGCTCCATGACATCATACCTATTACACCTGAAGTATAGATAATGATAACATATTCAATCAAGTGAGATCTCAGAAAACAGGGCTACTTTACTAATTATAGTAAAGTTGGCTCATGGTTTCCAGCACATCTTAGATTCTAAATGAAGACCTGCATTCTTCATTTAATAAGATAAATGTTTAATCGTTTATTTATTTAGTGCAGTACTGGATATGAACTCCAGGGCCTTGCACATTTTATGTGAATGTTCTGCTCTAGCCCTAGCCTCAAGATAATGTGTATTTAAACATGATAGTAAAGAAGTTGATTTCAATATTGATGTCATTCCATTACACTAAAATAATTATCTAGATGAGGAAATTGATATGTAAATAATCAGTTTGTGCTATGAAAGATCTATTTAGGGCAAGTTTTGTGAGATAATGTTGGCATGGCAGGCATTTTTATAAGCCTTTTTGATGATAAGATGAACAGAAAAGTCTCTGTGCAAACACACTGAAGCTTTCTGGAGAGCACATAGATCTGAGTAAGTCAGTGTATAACCTCCAGTAGTGATAAGGGTCCTGAAGAAATTGCTAGTTCAGGGATGAGAGACCAATGGGGTCCTAGAGTCTTCCATCTTTGTGAGGAAGTAACATTTGTGCCTGATGCTGCCTTTTGGTTGGGGTCCAGGAAAGAATCACAGTGGATAGTGTTTTAAGTTTGCCTTCCAAGATGGGAAATGAAGACTGGAGTATGTAATCCTATGAGGGGTGTGGGGCGTTTACCCACCACCCCCACAGCTTCCCAGAGTTTTCTTGAGTGCGATCAGCAAGAAACATTAGATAGAAGGATTTATAGCGGAGCATCTTGCGGAGATAAACAGATAGAAATTAAAGGATAGCCTCGAGAGGGCCTGGAACCTATTCCAACAGGCCCGGACTGTCTCTGGTCCAGGGTTTTTATAGAGACGCCAAGGGGTGGAGCAAAAGACCTCCTCCCCCAGCACAGCCAAGTGCAGACCATCTCAGACACCTGCACTCAGGCCCGTGGTCCTGATCATCCTCTATTCGGACCTGCTGGGTAAAGCCACGAGGAACCCCAGAACGGGCTCCCACAGAAGGGGCTAATGTAAAGGAAGAATTCATGGCTCACTGAGGTGAATGCATGTATTGCTGCAGCTGATTTTTCATTATCATATCTGATAGATGGACTCTATCATACTATGGAAATTGACCGAAATTTTTCTCAGATTTCTTTCTGTTTGTACATTGAAAGATGCATTAAAATAGCGGGAACATTGGTCACACCAACATGATGAAGCCATCTTAAACAAGGGACTTTCAACAACAGGACTAGCAAAAATGACAGGGTTAGCATTCACAGGGCCAAACAGCAATAAAACAGAAGGTCCAGACAGTTTGAGTGAAAACAATTTCTATGATATTTCTTAAAAATAACTTCCAATGAAGGTAAGGACAAAGAAAAAGTTTCTTATGTTTATACTTATATTCCTATTTCTTCTCTTAATATTAGTGTTAGATCTTAAGTTATGCAATCACAACTCACTGGCAGATTGGTTACAATTAGTACTAGTAAACTGCTGTGGGATGGTCTGTATGTCAAATCTGTTGCTCTGCTTGGTCAATAAATAAAACACTGATTGGCCAGTGGCTAGGCAGGAAGTATAGGCGGGACTAACAGAGAGGATAAAAGAAAGAACAGGAAGGCAGAAGGAGTCACTGCCAGCCGCCGCCATGACAAGCAGCATGTGAAGACACCAGCAAGCAATGAGCCACATGGCAAGGTATAGATTTATGGGAATGTGGCGCCCGAACGTGGGGCTAAAGAAAAAAAGGGCTAAAGAAAAAAAGGGAAGAAAAAAAAAGAGGGACTAAAGAAAAAGGACAAATGAACAGGGATAAAGGCCGGTGTTGTGAAAAAAAAAAATACTAAAGACAAAGTCCCTTAACCAAGAGGCGCTCCAATAAAGTGTGATCTGAGAAGAATCCTCACGTGGTGGTAAAGAGGATTCAGAACTCAACACACGGAGCGGTGACGTCGGTAAGTTCTCCAGGAACGGTGACATTGGTATTAAAGAGAAAGTAAAAGTAATATAAAAAATAAGCCATGTAAAGATGGATATCACACAGAGAGTTTGGATTATATTGTCTTTGGGATTTTTAACTACAGAAAAACATTTGATCGTAAAAGATGTTGAGTTAAACCAATATGTATATATTAAAGATATCTTGACTTTAAAATTTGGATATAAGGATGTGTTACTTTGGAAAGGAGACTCTGTTTTTGTCTCTACAGAAAGCCAGAGGCTATGGATTTGTTCCAGATTAAGATACATCAGGTTTGACCAGCCAAGACCACCTGAAAGGTCTCCGATGACACCATGGCCCAGATGATCCAACATCCAGAATCGTTTCAAAGCAACTGGCTCAGACGATACGGTCTCACGGACTACTCCATGATCCTAAAATTTTCTTTGCATCCCCATAAGATACAGCGCCCCCCTCCAGCAGGAAGTAGTTAAGAGAAGCTACGCCCAAATTCCCAAATATACCAAGCTGACTTTGGAGATGTGTAAAAGTTAAAACCTTCCTTTTAAAAAAATAAAGAAAGGGGAAGTGCTGTGGGATGTTCTGTAGGTCCTGTGGGAGCCCATTCTCAGGTTCTTTGTGGCATTACCAAGCAGGTCCGTATAGAGGATGATTAGGACCATGGGCCTGAGTGCAGGTGTTTGAGATGGTCTGCACTTGGCTGTGCTGGGGGATGGTCTGTATGTCAAGTTGCTCTGATTGGTTAATAAATAAAACCTGATCGGCCGTGGCGAGGCAGGATAAAAGGACAGAAAGGCAGAAGGAGACGCTGCAGCCGCCGCCATGACCAGAGAGGCTGCAGCCGCCGCCATGACCAGCAGCATGTGAAGACGCCAGTAAGCCACCAGCCACATGGCAAGGTATAGATGTATGGAAATGGATCAATTTAAGATAAAAGCACAGTTAGCAAGATAAGGACAGTTAGCAGGAAGCCTGCCACGGCCATGCGGTTTGCAAGCAATATAAGTGTCTGTGTTTATTTGGTTGGGTCTGAGCGGCTGTGGGACTGGCGGGTGACAAAGGTTTATCCTGACTGTGGGCAAGGCAGAAAAACTCTAGCTACAATTAAACCCTTCAAAATTATGGCCTATGAGATGGCTAACTTGGTAAAGGCACTTGATATTAAGCCTGATGACTTAGTTCAAGTCTGGAGAACCAGACCCATCTGGTGGAAGGGGAAGGAGAGACTCAAATTGACTCTTGTACCTTGTCCTCTGACCTTCGCAAGCACACTGTGGTACCCTTCTATAATCATAATAAAAGTTATGACTTGTAGTTTTTTTTTTTCTTCTCCCCCACCTCTCAGCAGAAAATGAGATGTATTTAGTGTAGCTACACTTGGAAGAAGGAAAACGAGATCCAGTAATGCCCCAAGTGCTTCTTTGGATGCTAACAAGTGGATAAGGTTGAAGTAGGAGGCAAGACTAAGACATTACTAAGCAGTAAGACATTGTCCTGCTCTACACCTAACACCACTATATCAGCTGCAGCCTCTCCTGAAAGGACCCATGCCTTCTCTGCAAATAAACTTCTTGCTTACATCTAGAAGAAAGGTTTTAATATGTGAATAGTGCACTAGATCAGCTGTTCTCACCCAGTGGGTCGCAACCCCTTTGGGGATCAGATATCAGATATCCTCCTATCAAGATATTTATCATTCATAACAGTAGCAAAATTATAGTTATGAAGTAGCAATGGAATAATTTTATGGTTGGGGGTTGCCATATGATGTGTAAGAAAGGGACACAGCATTAGGAAGGTTGAGAACCACTGCACTAGATGGAAACAAAAATTTGCTTCTCCACAGCAGAAACATTTTAGTGACTACAATTTGGAAATGTATTTGAGATTTCTTGCTTCCAAATTTTTGGCAATGAGATCAAGAATGTAAACACAGCTTTTGAAATCTGCTTCGAAAGCCCATGACATTCAGAAGCACTAATTACATTGGGTATAAGTCAATTTTAATAGCATTTGGACAGTTTTGAACAGAAATAAATAAATAAATAAGCCTTCAAATGCAGCCATCAAATGTAGATTCAAGACAAGGTCATGTTTAGTCAATGCAATGCCTGTCTGCAGAAAATTATGGTGAGCAATCACATGTTATATGTTCTAAATGATAAAAACACCCACCATTTAAAAAATGTGTCAATAGAGCAATCTCTGTACATAATAGCATCCCTTAGAGAGCAAATATAAATGTGTGTTTACATGTCATTAAATTTTAGAGTTAGCAATAAAAAATGAAAACTCAAGGATATAAATCATGTGGAATGGTAACCACAGCCATTAATATACAGGGAGCATTCCAGAGCCCTTCTAGTTCAAGTGCAAGCTGTGAAATAACTCTGTCCAGGGTAGTTAGAACTGCAGAAGTTTTAGATTTCAAAACTCCACTAATAAAATTAATTATAGTATTTATAAAAAATCACTGGAAAGTCTTTTTATCCATTTATTCCAATTTTATAACACTTGGACACAAATTATCTTTTTCCCATTTAAATATAAAAATTCATAAGGCTTGCATATAAGTTATGCACCCTTCACTTGTGACTTAATTCCTTCCTTCCTCTAAATTCAAAAGAAGAAGTTTTTTAATTCCATTTCTTCCTCTCCAATTAAATATAATTTTATTGATTCAATAATTGTTTTTGTTGCTAACACAAGTTTAATTATGAAGTAATCGTAATTAATGGAAAAACTTTTCCTCCATCTTTCTATTCTTCTTTCCCTTTCTTCTTTCTTTCCTTTTGGCTACATTCCTTAATGCCTTGCTTTATTTCTTTGTTTTTTCATTGTCTGATTTTAAATAAAAGCAACATGTAAGTAAAAGAAAATAATTCATATAAAATGAAAATTTATTCAAACAACTATTCTCTTTTAAGTGTATAAAAGTACAGAAAGATCTCTGAGATTAATAGTTAGGGGTCAAACTTGAGTTAATTGGATTCACACATGTCTGTCCATGACCAATTAACTAATAGAATGGGCTTCCATGGCCATTTTGTAAGTTGGCTAAAAAACTTGTTGCAGAAAGCTCGAGTCCAGATTTAGTGTTGAAATCCTAGGTGCTGAACCAGGAATGTTAAATTGTAGAGCAAGCATGAAGGTAATTTGTTATGTATGGCCTGAGGAAATTTCTGAGTAGAAAATCTCTGAGAAGGAAGAGTCAGGATCCCTACTCTTAGTTGAGTAATAGGACCAGATTTGTCAGCCATGAAAAGCTCTTATCAATGAAAAAAATTTCCTGCTTGCCACTGATGTTTCGCATTGTGTTTTCCATAGTGGAGATTGTCAATAGAACATTAAAGGTCATTTATAAATGAAAAACAAATCAGAAATGCTTCCCCCAACACACACACACACACACACACACACACACACACACACACACACACACACACACACCTCTGCTTCCTGCAGTTCTTTGTAGAATGCCATGTCACCCGTGTTTCTCACATCATGATGGTGGCAAATATACTGTCTTAATAAGGAACCACAAAAAGCCAGTTGTGCCCAGCTCCAAGTTACTTCATATTGTATAAAATGGTGGTTTCTCAGATTGTACCTTGCTGAAAGACTGTTTTGAAAGTTTCTTTTGACTCCATTTTAAGGATGGAGGACAGCTATGAACCTGGGTGGACATTTGAAAAAAATCGGAACCACTCATACAGCACTGATAAATCACTTACTCCTAGGAGTAGACAGAATGCCATTCTGTTAATTTATTGGTGAGAATATAGGGCATGTGAGCTTGTTACTATCATACCAAAGAAAAGCAGGCATAAGAACTCATTGGACCTACCAAACCAAGGAAAAGGTATAATTACCTCATGTGAAAACCTTAAAAATATGTACATCTAGAATGATCCATATTGACTTCAAGGGACCTGTCACCTGACCACCTGGTGTGTGCATCGAAGACCAAGAGGCAGAGAACTTATCACTATCCCTGGGCTTTAGCCTGGCTTGGACCCAGTAAGGCCTGTCTGTTTGTCAATATAGACATGCCATCTATCCTTTCATACAGATATAGACATGGTTCTGTCCTCTCATCTCTGCAGCTGGGAGCAATCCTGCACTGCACTCCTACACAAGTAACACTCATGTCAGCATGGCCGCTGCTTCAGCTCCGATCCTGATGCTGATTTGGTCCCTTTTATTTCCATTTCTATCAACCTAGTTCTTAAACTTTTGTCTTTTACTCCCAGCAGTCACTTTATAACATATAAATTTGTGTGCCTGTGTGCATATGTGTGTGCTCATGTATACATGTGCATGTGTGTGCGTGTGTGTATGTGTGTGTGCGTGTGTGCATGTGTGTGTGCGTGTGTGTATGTGTGTGTGCGTGTGTGTATGTGTGTGTGTGTGTGTGTGTGTGTGTGTATGTGTGTGATGTGTGATTTGCGAGTTAACATTAGTAATGACCATTGAAGTAAAATAACTTGTGTTCATGAGTCTGTAAAGATGGTTCACACTTGTCCTGCAGAAGACCCAAGTTCAGTTTCTAACACCCAGGTCCAACAGTACACAACCACCTGAAGTCCCAACTCTAGAGGAATCAAAAGCCTCTGGCCTCTGTGGCTAAATTGACTCACCTGCATGTACCCACTAGAAGACATACAAACACACTTTGGCACATACACAAAATTAAAATGACAATAAACCTTAAGAATGGAGAATCTGACCCAACACCAGGGAAAAGCAGCTCATCTTGCAAATTTATGCCCCTGAACCTCTCACATCATCACATGAATTTACTGTGATGTAAGAGGTTCTGCCACTGTTTGTTTCTGACAAAGTATGTTTAGCACACACATTGTAGCTCTCTGTAGATGCCAAGGAAAGCAAACAAGACTCAACTTATGTCTACCATTCTCCGAGACAAAGAATAGGCAATGTCATGGCTGGTTATAGCAGTGCTACCAAAAGAAGATGCAGCCAATAGCCATACTCCACAGCAGAATGCAAGAAAGTACTCTCTGTGGTGACTGCACACTAAAGGCGTTTGAGTGGGTTTATAACTTGACTGAGCAAATGGAAGCTAGTTATTTCTGTGTACTCTTAGGAGACATCCTATATGTTCTAAGCTTGTGTAGCAAAATGACTTAGAATCATCTTTATCAAAACATAGTGTGCAGCCAAATATCAACACTTCATAATAAAATTCTTTATATTAGTTGCAAAATAAGTTGCTACAGTAATAGTAAACATTTCAAATATTTATTAGATAACAATAAAGCATAAAGTTTCTCCAAGTCATTGCTAGAAAGATAACATAGCAATAGCAATTTAAAAAAAAAAAAACAGAACAAAACAAGAAGAATAAATTAAATTAAATGATTATTCATATTAAATATGCATTTTGGTAGTGGGTTACAGGAGCTAAAGATACAAAATGGTCACAGAAGCTGCTTAAACATTCCTGTTGGTGTCAGAGGAAATGAGATGAATTTCTCTGGAATAAGAGCAAAGAATAGGAGCACATATATTTGGAACGGTCCTGTTTGCTTCTAATTTCAGCAATTCACTCAGTAGAAGCTGGAGAACCCATACCCTCCACAGCATGAAGGGCGGCAGCATCCATATCCATAGCCTCCGTAGCCAGAGCCATATCCATAGCCTCCGTAGCCAGAACCATAGCCATAGCTTCCATAACCACAGCCATAGCCTAGTCTCCGAATGCTGTTACATCCACAGCCATAGCCTCCATAGCCATAGCCCAGGCCTCTGAAGCCTCCGTAGCCATAGCCCAGGCCTCCGTAGTAGCCACTGTAGTAACTCATAGCGTCAGGAGTGGTAGGTTTGTTCTGCTGTTTAAGACGAGGTCAATCGTGAATGTGAGCATCAGCACTTACAGCAAAGCTTATATACTCTGGGCAGAGGATGTGCTAAAGCATGTGCCCCTCCTTTGTGTCATTCCACGAATTGTAATTACCTGAGACAGCGCATTCATCCACTGTCATCTGACCAACATTTGTTGAGAATGTTTAAGCTTTATTTGACTACCTTGTGAGTTTGTCTCAGAACCTATTGCTTCAACCTCATTAGACAGAGTCATTGTGTCTTCAAAATACAAAGATACAAACTTTAAGAATACTTTAAGTATTCTTGGATGGAAATTAAAATTTTTCTAGAGCATTTTTGTTGGGGGACATTGTTATATTTTGAGCCCATGAAATTTGGAAAATAACCTAGATCAAGATGGAAATGTATCAATATTTGCAAAAGGGTCCTATATTTTGTATCATGTGAGGTGAATACTTTACTCATTGTCAAGAGCCATAAATTGTCACCTGATTTCTAGAGGTATGAGATTTTGAGTATGCATGATTGTCATATTTATTTGGGGATTTTACATTCAATTATGCAATATTTATCTTTGTTTAACAACATACCACAATCGAGCTGCAAGTGGAGAGAGAGACAATGACAGTGATTAAAATTCCACTTAGCTGCTTGGCAGAACTCTCGCTAGCTAGCTCCTGCACCTTGTCTCCACAGGAAATCCAGCTTCAGGTCTCCTGCAGATGACATCTGTGCCTGCTCAAGTCATCCTGTTTCTTGCCTTCTCTAGCTATGATTGGCAATTTGTGTCTTTCAAGTCTCATTTCAAGTATCACCCAACTTCAATTGCCCACTGTATATCTCTACCCAAGTGAAGGGATGAGGCGGTTAAATGGACTTGGCTATAGCCTACTCACTCAAGTCAATAATGCTTAGTCCTCCACACTCAGGATAAGGCATGTGCTCTTCTCATCACTTTGCCTTTTTGTGCTTCTTCTGTTGTTATAGCCACTTTTAGATAAAAAATTGAGGTAATGTTTTCTACAATGCCTACTGAACCTTTCAAAAATATTAATAATGTTATTTATTACTTAAAGCATATTTTAACACATAAAATCCTCTTCACATTTAATAAGGTTTGTAAGACTCCAAAAGATCTCAAATCCAGTCATTGTAAGGCCCAATCAAAAAAGGGGAGTGGATAATAGGATACTCTTTCAGAATATTGAAGGCTTGGTGTTCAATCTCCCTTTGGCTCATCCCAGTGAGGTGGCAATGCCCAAGGCTGAATTTGAAGTTGACCAAACCTCACCCACATGTAGCCACATCTTGAAAGCTGAGTCTCATATAATTTATTTTATGATTATAATTACACTGTTAAATTTTTCTTTATATTTATTATAGTTTTGAATGACATAGTTTTTAAGATTGTAATATTCCAGTTATGATTATAAAGGGACACATCCTGTGTTCTAATAGGTTTGTTTATTTGACCTTACCTAGTGTTAAAGCTTAACAGTCAGTTGGCACTCGAAAAATTATAGGAATGGCATATATGACTACCCATGATATGAAAGCACAGACTAGTCAGAGAATAACTTAAGCAGCTTATCAGACACTCTAAGAAATATTTTCAGTCTGACATGAACTCTAGCCATGTTTCTGGTGGAGATAGCAATAAACCTACACTAGCCTTTCTCCTGAGGGTGTGTGCTACTCTAGTCAAACTTCACTAAAAGGCAGGTACAGCCTTTTGAAACTGCAGCAAGATACTGACATCTCTCACCCTCACGCTCATGAACTACATACTGGAGTTATAAACCCCACCCCTAACTTTCATAAAGTTCTAAGCAAGTCTATGATTTTGTGCCAGGCCATCTGGAAGGATGATTTAGAACTCTAAATCACAGCTAAGAATTTCACACTACTGTTCTGGTACTCTGAGTGTGTAATTTGTTAACTGCATTTTCCCCAATATTTTGAAACTTGAGATTATCTTATATGTAGAAATAGTATGAGATACAAATGACAAGCCCTTCAGTAATTTAATTAATGCTAAATGTATCTTCATGAAAGAAGATGTAAAACTGTGCTGGACAAAGTTTACTTCTCCATTAAAACAAGAAAAAGTATTTTGAAGAAAATATAACAAAACACTATTTTCTATGAGCACAAGACAAAAATATATTTTTTGCAATATTTGTGGAGAATACTATATTTTTTTATCCATTCATTGAATCAAAAGAAAAATTATGCTGTTATTACTTGTTTGATATGTCAACTCATGACTTACATAAGTTTTTACTCATTTTTATGGATAGAAGTGTAAAAATATTCTCACTGTGTATGGAAGTGTTAAACTTTTACAAATGCAAAACATTTTCCTCTCAACATAGAGACTGATCAATAAATCTTAAAGAAAACAAAATTGTTGTAGTATTGACTAAACTAAGAATGTGAATATTAGTGATAATTTATTTTTCTCCTTTACAGCCTTGTGATAACTATTCATTGAAGGTATTATCCTATTTAGAAAGAAAATGCCTCCTGGGAAATCCTATGACACTTGGTCAGGCTACACAACTAAGCCTTCAACAGCATTGCTGAGTTCCATTTCATTGGCTTAGCCCATAGTGGTGGTCCATCCCAACTTATAGCAGCATATAATGAAAGTGCAGGTCATAGGAAATGTTCACCTAGAGTTGGGTTTTAACACTGCTGATTGGTTAGTTATGTTCTGAAGTAGACAATCTGTCGATTGGTTGATTCAATTCTCCATTTCAACAAAATAAGCTTTTTAAAGAGGCAAGTGTTAACACAAGTCATGGTCTGACAAAACTTCCAAACTTAAGAGGTAAGGTATAAATACTTCAGTACTTGTATTCAGCATGTGTTGGTCAAGTCAGGGTGATCATATTTCTATCTCCTTACCATTTCATTGCTATTAAAGTATCCCCCCCTCTCTCTTTCTATCTATCTATCTATCTATCTATCTATCTATCTATCTATCTATCTATCTATCATCTATCTAGTTCCATATATATGTGTATTTGTGTGTATTTGTGTATTTATTTACATATATATTCTTGTATGTATTTTGTTGTACTTAACAGATATCAACAATTTTTATATACAAATGAAATGAACCAAACAAAATCATATTTCAATTTCTTATTGAATCATTTATTGGCAACTGAACATAAACTCACTCTTAGTCTCCAAACTTAAAATGTAGACACATTTTGTAAATGGAGTCTTTACCATTCTATGATTTCACCTGCCCAGTTGGCTGAGGACCATCACAGCCACTTGACTAGGATTTCTCAGAACACCTAGTCAAGGTTTCAAATGCTGAATTACTAGAGCAGGATTTCAGTAGAAGCTGGAGAAACCATATCTTCCACAGCATGAAGGGCGGCAGCATCCGTATCCATAGCCAGAGCCATATCCGTAGCCTCCAAAGCCAGAGCCATATCCATAGCCTCCATAGCCAGAGCCATATCCATAGCCTCCATAACCACAGCCACAGCCCAGTCTCCGGATGCTGTTACATCCACAGCCATAGCCTCCATAGCCATAGCCCAGGCCTCCGAAGCCACCATAGCTGTAGCCCAGGCCTCCATAATATCCACTGTAGTAGCTCATGGTGTAGGGAGAGGTAGGTTTGATCTGTTGTTCAAGGTAAAATCCTGAGTGTGAATGTCAATGAGTGTTAGGGGAAGCTTATATACTCTGCTGAACATGTGACAAAACCTGTGGGCACTGTTTTCTTTCATTCCAAGTTATTAATGTACTAGAGACACCTCATTAATCTGTTTGCTAACACAAAGGGAGGAATACAACTCATTAAAATGTTTTAGCTTGCTTCTCTGCCTAGTTAGAATGCCCTTGAACTCACTGTGTCCCTTTTTATGAGAAAATGTCAATGCCTTCAAAGTTAGAGACTTTAAATTCCTGTAATAGAATTCATTATTATGCTTGTTATATCATTCATATTGGCAGTGTTTTTTTCTAAATATTTTCTCATTCCTAATTTTGTTTCATTCATTTAGATTGCAATATCTAATATCTACCTAGTTGTGATAAGTGATCTTGTTTAAAACATTTAAATGTTCCATAATCTTCCAATGTGTTTTTCAGATTGACAAATGAAGCATCTGAACTCTTTCAAAAGAAGAGGATATGTTTCAGATGAATGAGCCTAATCATGATAGATACATAAAAAAAACAGAAAATTGGAGGCAGAATTAAAAACTATTTTTCTTTATCTATTATCATAAAAAAATTCTTGGCTTATCAGAATACTAAAAATTTAACTCCCGAACCAACGGATTATCAAGACATTAAATTCATTCTATAACCTGATTTTTCAAATATGTTTCCCTTACACCATTATCCATTTTTATCATTTCTAGAGACTGGATTCTACCTACAGTGTTATCTGAGCTCCTCAAGATCCTTGCTTATGACTTCCCCTCCTCTTCCCCATATTCCATGTAGCCATCCTCTGTACCAAACCACTCTTTACTTCATAATTTGTCTTTATTTTCTATTTATTATAGTACCAGCTGCGTATTTAGTTAATGGCCATTTACTTTTTAAATAGGCTTTCATCTTTTTATCCACATACCTAAAATTATAATACCTTTTCCCTTACATTGTATTTTCTACAGTATATGCATTGTTTGCATTATTTTGTCTATGAAAATGCGCTCACAAGAGTTCACGACATTACTTACTTGTAAATGTTTGAATACTTTTGGGGTCATACACTATTTTAACAGGATGCTTTAAATTTCTCAGGACTCATAACTCTCCAAATATGAGTGACAATGTTTAACCTACTGTGTTGCAAAGAAGAATGTGAGCAGAGACTGTCACTTTTCTCATATTTCCCAATCTTAACCTTAAAAACAGGAAATCAATCCAAACTTAGTTATCATTGGAATACAACCATATCCTAGGGTTTGGGCTTTAATTAGTATTTCACTTTATGTGACATTAAATATATACCAGAGAGTACATTTGTTTGTTTTAATTTGGAAATAGGATTCTTGATAATATCTTTTCTCAACTGGATTAATCAAATCTTCTTCCAAAGAAAACAGTCATCCTGTTGGGCAAAGAAAGCAAAAAACAATGAATTCTGCCTCTTGTAATTCTATGCAGCTTGTAATGAGTAAGCTGTAAGTAAGCTTTCTCCCAAGTAAAGTGGGATTCATAATGGCCTTCAAGTTTCAAATGAATATTTAAACTAATGTTTTCCCTCCAGGGAAATTCTTTTGCTGCTTTATTCAAGTTTATTGTACTGTTTGTTGGGGGGACATGTGCAGGAAAAATCCCTTTTTCAACGAGTCATTTTTTAATTTATTTTTATTTTATGTGTGCTGGTGTGTAGTCTGCACATATATGAGAGTGTCACTTCTTGAAGTTACAGAAAGTTGTGAGCTGTAATGTAGGTGCTGGGAATTGAACCCAGGATCTTCTGGAAGAGTAGTCAGTGCTCGTAACTGCTGAGCCATCTCTCAGGCTCTTTCAATTAGTTATTTTTAACTCCAGCAGCAATAAGTACATTGAAAAGTTTAAAGAATCTTATGAATGCTGAGGCAAATATGACAGGTGTGTGCATATGACTAAAGGCTCATCCATTCATGTTATTGTTATTATGTGCATAATGCTGTGCACATATTAAAAGAGATATTACAAATGAAAGCAAGCTCAACTGTGGTACAGCTCTGGATTTACTTTTACAATTTCAAAGAAGCAGCAAGTAATATATAAATGTGTCCTGCCCCTTTGTATACATACCCATGTAAGTACAAACCTACATGCTTATGGATAAAGAGTAAAAGAAAGTCATTAAATATATACATCAAAATACCAAAGCTGGATATAGTGATGTATAAACATTCACCTGCACTCAGGAGACAGAGACAGTGCCTTGGAAAGTGAGGACTTCATTGTGAACTAATGTATGTATTTAGTTTAATCTACGAAGATTTCACAGAATGGTGAATTTTGGTTGAGTTGCGCACAATGGTAAACAAACAAGCAGGATAGATCATTCCAGTGATGTGATGGGAGAAAAGTCAATGTGCTATCCATAATGAAATTGTAGAGATCAATTTTATTCTCATATAACTCATGAACATACAAAAAATAATGGATAGCTCCTAATGTAGTTCTGTGATGAACTCAAAAGACAGGTGTTTGGATTGCAATTGCTTCACTATGATGTGGATTAAAAAGAGAGTGTCCTGTCATGGAGCTGAAGTGAAATAAGATAAGCAGTCGACTGAACAAGTGTAGCTAAAAAAATTGCAAATTAAATGTGAACTAGCCTCATATGAAATACTACCCTGTTTAATTAATAACATAGATCAATGGCACATTTAATTGTCAAATAAGAATGTACAAAAGAGTGGGGTGAGACCACAGAATTCAAAATTTTTTCTTGCATGGGTAGTTTATTTTCCCAGTATGCTTAATGATATGGCTTAATCTAAAATACTTTACTGATTTATATTTAAAGGGCCAACATTACTGAATGTATGAGTTGAGAAACACTTCTCAATGTAATAAAACATGTGTAACATATGAATATATAGTTATGTTGACAGATGCTTTTTGTTGACTAGAATATGAGCATTACCTAGTGAAAGAAACAGGAAAGTATCACTTATTGATCTTACTGAAGCTGTCTGTTAGTTCACTTCCAAACTATCTATTATTTGTATGTCTATGGCTCTCTCCTTCATAATGAAATTGTCAAGATTCATCAGCATGCATACATAATTAAATTTATGAACAGAAATCATATTTTGTTTCCAAATTAGAATGATTTATTAGAAGATGAAGAAAGAATCAAATCAGTTACAAACAAAATTAAATAATTCTAGCATTATGATGTCATTGGTGTTTTAAACTGAAAATTATGTGACATACTCGATTTTTGTACACAAGTCACACCATCTTGAACTCAATTATAAAACTGAGAGACTCCATCTTTGGAGAGTTCTCTTATTGTTTAAATGTTGAATATAAAAATAATTTAAAAGAGTCTGGAGATTTCATATCCTAGGCATGAAGGGTGGCAACATATATCTGCAGCCTCCATAGCCAGACTCAGAACCATAGTTTTTTATGATGACAGCCCCTCCCTAGACTGCAAGTGTCTCTGTTTCCATAACCACAGCCACAGCTCTAGACTCTGAGGCCTCCCTAGATGCAATCTAGGCTGAATTGTAGTTACCATACTTGTTCATGGTGTCCAGAGAGGCAAGATGGCCTGTTCAAGGCAAAATATTTAGTGTGACAATTGAAATGTGGTCACATATGTTTTTATACCCTACCAAGCAATGAGATCAAATATTTCTCATTTGCTGTCAAATTTTCATGTAATTCTATGTATCGTGCTTGGCAGAGTCCTAACACATATAGGAGCCATCCAACTCACCACATTGCGTGAGTTTGCACTGCTTTCTGTTTGTGGTGCTTCTGGAACCCACTTTCATGGAAAAAATACCTTATTTCAAAATCTAAACAGAGCTGTTTATAGACAAACCAAATAACAGAGTTGTAGTACTATGCTGAAAGTACATATCCCTTGATACCCAGGTTTCGTGGAATTACTCTGCTCTGCTTATTATTAAATGAAATAATATGATTAAATTCAATTCATCATACCACTTTAAAACCATCTTATACCTCACATTGGGTTTCTTGTCAAATGGTAGGAAACATTTAAAAGCTCAGAAGCCATCAGCCGACCTGCTGTGTGCAGCAGTAGTTAACTTCAAGGGAAAGAGCTGAAATGTATTCATCAGGTTTTCATCTTCTTTTATTATTATTTTAGAGCATTGTTCCTCATAACTAGTAACCTCTATTTTAATAATTGTTGAAAAATAAAACTTTTTTCTATAAACATGGCATAATTTTTTAAACATAAAAACAGTTCATAATACTTAGAGATCTGTTTTTAAGCATTATTACAAGCCATTAATATTTACCATTTTTATAAAGACTTCTTTTCCTGTCTATTAGATATCCAAAGTATTATCATGACATACAGATTACAGTCCCCTCACCTACACTGTGGCCACTACTACCTCACATCCTCTGATCCATTCTTGCCCTTATCAGTTTCTCTGAGTGCTCAGTACTACAGATTTCTCTCTGGGTCCATCAATTTTCATTCAAGACTTTTTATTTCCATGTAAAATTCATGATATCATACAGTAATACATAGCTGCTTTCACCATAATCATTTTTATTTTCCTTCCATTTGCTTATTATATGCTTATTTACAAGATAATAGCTAACTGGGGCCTCATGAAATAATAAATATTTATTGGGATCTCAGATGTTGAGAATATTCTGTTATAAATGACTGTAAAAGTCAGCAACCATTTACACTGAAGATGTCTTGAAAATCTCCAAAAAATAAGCAAGGTGTAAAAAGGTAGAATAGAAAAGATAATTGAGATGAAAATGATTTTCAGCCATTCCTAAGATACCACTCATCTGTATAAATACTCAAGATTGTTGTAAAGTTTGCCTAATCTTGACTCACAGATGGACTCAAGGTTGAATATAAACATAAATGACCTCTGTTCTATGTATTTACCCATAAAGATAATTTTCATAATTTTACCACTGCTATCTGTGAAGATATCTGTTATCTGTGAAATACCAGACTATTTTTTACATTTGAGTTAGAGGATACGTGATGGTTTTGATCATTGTCATCTGTCACTGTCGGCTACATATTTGTCATATCTGGCTTCCATACTGCCTCTCACCTATAAATTCGTGCCCGTGTGTGTGTGTGTGTGTGTGTGTGTGTGTGTGTGTGTGTGTGTGTGTGTGTATGTGTGTGTGTGTGTGTGTGTGTGTGTGTGTGTGTGTGTGCATGTGTGTATGCTCAGGCATACACTTGCATGCATCCAACATATAGGAATTTTTAATATGACACATTAGTATTTTTCTATGTTCTTCATTTTTATTTTTGTTCTAAATGATAAACAACATGATAATTTGAATACTTTCTCCTCATTAATTCAAGCTGAAGCCACAAACTTACAAATAAATCAAGTAGGTTTTAGGGTGTCACATTTTACTTACTTAGGTTTGCCAATTATTTACTTGTTTGGAGGCTGAACCTGTTATGATATGTTATCCATAAGCTTATCTGTTCTGCCGAAAATAAGATATTCTGAATCCTTCCATTTATTCCTGCATAGATCCACAGAAGTCATAAATCAGTATCTAATAGTATAATAATTCTGCATTATACTGAGCATCTACTACATTCACCAGGATTTTATACCAATCACTCTTTTTTATTATTATAGTTAGTCCCTATCAATATTATGGATAAATACTATTAATAACTAGAAAAATAATATCTGTTGTTATTACCTGTCAAAGAGTGTAATCCTCCAATAGAGTCACTGGGATGCCATTACTCTGATGAAGTCCAGTAAAACAATACACTCTGAAAACGTGGACTCAAAGAAGTTCATTCACCTTAGCTGGGTGAAGAGCTCTTGGACTACGGATTCTATTCCCACGATTAATAAGAAAGTCTGACAACATTACTTACTCATTTGAATTCATTATATATATATATATTATATAATGAAAGAGGCTAGAATATATATATATATTAGAAAGAGGATAGAATTATAAATATGAAAAGTCAGCTAATACTTGTGAATTCAAATGTCTTGATAGGCTATATTGGTGAATGGATCTATTTTGAAATGAAATAATTTATTTGAAAACATTCAGTAAACAAAAACATAAAACAAAAGCCAGAGATAGTATTTCCATGAACAAATGATTAAATACTACATGTGTGTGCTGATTTCTAGTACAATAATTTATTGTGAACTAAACCAGATTATTCTATACATATTTAAGTAGGGAGTGTCTATAAACATGTTCAGATGATTAGCCCTCCTAAAACCTTGAACTATTCAGTTTCTCTTGGCTTAGTCCACAGTGATATTCATTCAATATTTAATTGATTGAGTTAATCTTCTCATGGTCTCAAGTGTTTATTGCCCAAGCAAGCCTTTCAATAGAAGGTGAAGAACCCATATCCTCCATAGGTAAGTGGGCTGCTGTAGCCATACCCGTAGCCTCCATAGCCAGAGCCATATCCATAGCCACCAAAGCCACAGCCATAGCCCAGTCTGCAGAAACTGCCATACCCACAGCCATAGCCATAGCTCAGGCCCCCAAAGCCTCCATAGCCATTGCCCAGGCCTCCATAATAGTTGTTGTAGTGACCCACGGTTTCAGAGATAGAAAGTTTGGTATGCTGTTCAAGATAAGATCTTGAGGACAAATGTCCTTATGTGTGGGCCAAGCTTGTGTACTCTAAGAAGAACATGTGATATGTAATATGCATTCTGTCATTTTGCATCATTTTTCTTCAATTACAGCTACTCAAAAACTACTCATTATTACACTGTCCACTGGCAAGGGGAGTCTCTTTTAGTTCATTAAACTGTTGAATGCGCTTAGCTGCCAAATTAGTGTGGCCCTTAAAATTCCTCTCATCACGTAATGAGATGGAGTTGCTGCATCTTCAAAGTCTGGATCTACCAAACCACTAATAGAACTCCTCATAGCTGGCATGTTTGAGTGATCACATCTAACAATGTCTTGTCCTCAATTAAATCTGTTCATATCCAGTTTTTCTTAGATGTTTAACTTCCAAAGTAAATCAAAGGACTGTGTGCAATTTGAGGCTTTGCATTCTGTCTTACCCTATAAAATTATTTTATTTTTCAAACTCTAAAGTAAATTAACTATCTGTTTTGGGGAATCATGAAGAATGCATGTGAAAGTCAAAGGGAATCATTTCTGCTGTGTTGGAACAGTAATGAACTCTACATACTAAAAGCAGGTCTGCTTTGCTTTTTCCATTGTTAGCATATTGATCGCCATAATTAGTATTTGTTTTACACACTCTTTCACTTGGCTTTTACAGTTGGTGAACCAATGTTGATATTATATTGAAAGTCTACACTTGGTCTATTAGGGTTCACTCTTATTATGGTATTGTTCTATGAGCATTGACAGCGGTGTGAAAAAAAATCCAAAACAGAAGTCAAATGACAGTAATAAAAAATTTGTTTCAAAAGTTGATCTAAAACTCATGGGACATTATCTCCAATTATGACACTTTTCTCTGTACATCTATGTAATGTGTCACCAAAAGGATCCAGCATCCTGTCGTTTACTTTTGACCATACTTCAGCTAACAGCTCTTAAGCTATGTATCTGATTATACCATGTGACTCTTGCTACTTAATTGAGTTTATATTTGGGACAGTTTTAATTTTCAGAAAAAAATGAGCATAAACATGATATCTTCATTATCCCCCCAAGCATACACACAAAATAGTGTCTCTCTATAAACAGATTCAGTAATATTACACATTTATCACAAAGGGTGGAGCAATTGTGATAGATGCACAATTCAATAAGAGTTTGTATTCATGTTTTGCATTTCTATGGCTTTGACAACTTTATGTAGTCATGCAAACATGAATGCAAATATCATGTAAAATAGTTTCATTGAGCTAAATGGAATCTATTTTTTCATACAGTCTTCTCTCAGTACACCTCCCAATCTCCTGGAAAATACTGAGTTTTTATTGCTCTATTTATGGTTCTTTATTTTGCCAGAATATCATGTAGTCAGAATCATATAGTATCATACCTTTTCACCATGACCTCTTCATTTAACCAAATACTTTTTAGAGTCTTCCTTTCCCTCCTTGATAACTCATTTCTATTTTATCTCTGGATATGATCCCCTCTCATGAATATAACACTTTGTCTATCTACTTACTCTTTAAAAGAAATGTTTATTCTTATACAATTTTGTTAGCTGTGAAAACAACTTCAATAAATCCTTTGTTCATATTTTCATGTGCACATAAAGTTTGAGCTCATCTGGGTAAACATCAAGGGGGAAAACTGCTGAACTGTCTGGGAAAATAATGTTTAGCTTTGCAGGAAATTGCCAAATAGTTTTCCTACCATGCTGTCCTTATCTGCATGCAGTCCCAGCAGCAAAAGACGTCCCCCTTGCTCCATACCCAGGTCAGCATTCGTTGCTGTCAGTGGTTGGAACTTAATCCATTCTGGTATGTATGTGAATATCATTTTCAGACTATCACCTGCTCTGTATCCTCTCACATGTCAGCATGCTATGGTGAAATAAATGAAATGAAATTTTGGAAACCATCTGCCTTTATTCAATGCAATTAATTCTTTTCTCTTACTTCTTGTGTATACATTTCCACTGTAACATTTCCATGTTCCCCTTGCCTGTTCTATGCCTTTGTCTACTATGTTAGAGCAGTACTATAAATAAGTATTGAATATATTCCAGATTCTAGTCCTTACAAGTTGGCTTTGTGCCTCTTTCTGGCTTGTACAATTTGCTGAATGCATACAAATATTCAGGAACTTTTTAAAAAGTTCCAATGGTTTCTGTCTTCAAAAGAGCATAAAACTGTCAATGTATTTCATCTCCATTTGCTCTGAAGTATAATGTATGAGGTGATGAATTGCATTTAAGTATGACATTTGATGAATTGTTTATACTTGTCTTTCTCATGACTTCCAACTATCCATGAATTGCACTCAACTGTGATCCAAAAGTAGCAAATAAAAAAATCCAAAAATGTCATAAACTTCAAATTTTTCACCATTATGGATAACATTAACTATGATTCCATTCATTGTCTTCATATCTGGCATATCTCTTTGTCGAGCTGTATAAGCCACACACCAATTAGCTGCTTACCTATCGCAGTCATCAGAACAATTACTATGAAATCTCACAATGTGTATTTGCTTAATCTTTGTGTGGCTAATGTCATGTCATAATGCCAACATTATATTTATGGTTTTATTGCATGGGCAGGCACAGTACCATCTGACATCATCAAGATAAGGATGATTACAGTAATTTTTTAAGACAGACAGGCCTCATATGAAATTTAATAAAGATTTCATAATTATAATTATTAATCTCTTTTCTATATAATAGTAATTTAATTTTCCCATCTAAGTATATAAACAAGAAAATGTTATTTAGAGAGTTTCACATGTCATAGTGCTGAGATTGAATTAATGCCATATTGAACCTTGGGAAAATAACTCAATGTGTCTATACTAACAACAACCAGCTTAGTCTAATCTTCAAATCTTCAAATATTGTGACTATTCTTTATGGTGAACAGCACACTCCCAAGAGACTGTCATTTTCCTAGGAATTACCTCCAGCTTCATTTGATGTTGTCAATAGTTTCAGAGAACAAAGCAAAAAAAAAAATCACACTTTCATTGGAATATTAAATTTACTTGCCCATCTGACACAATCTAAAATCCCCTGAGAAGAAAGTCTCAATGAGAAAATGTTTATACCAAGTTGGCTTCTGTTCAAGTGTGTGTGTGTGTGTGTGTGTGTGTGTGTGTGTGTGTGTGTGTGTGTGTGTGTGATTTATTCTTTGAGCATTTCATTCAGTATATTTTTATCATAGTCTTTCCAGTTCCCCAAATCTTCCTACACCTTACTCTTCTCCCTTTCTATGCAACTTCATGTTCTTTCTCTCTCTTAAAAAAAAAAAAAAAAAGCCATTTAAAACCATGGCATCTGGTTTATGGCAGTCAAATATTCATTAGCATGGGGACTACCTTGAAATATGGTTGGTATTCCCAGTGTTATTCCATTAAAGAAAACTTATTTCTCTCTCCCAGCAGCAATAATTTGTGAATAGTTTATTGACTAGAGGTTGGGCATCATGTCAACTTTCTCACCACCATGCTTGGATTTGTCTGAGTTGAGCTTGTACAGGTCTTAGGCATGCTGTCCCAGTCTCTGTGAGTTCATATGTGCATCTATCTTAGTATGTCTATAAAACCGTTTTCTTAAAATCACCCAACACTTCTGCCTCTGACAGTCTTTCTGCCCCCTAGTCAGCATAGATCAATAAGCCTTCAGGGGACGGGCTTGATAAAGACATCTCATTTAGGGAAGAGCATTCTAAGGTCTTAATTCTCTACACATTTTCCAGTTGTGTGACTATCCATTAATTATTATTTACTGTAAGGAGAATATTCTTTACTGAGTGTTGAGTGATGCACTGAAAATGGGTACAGCAGTATGCCATAAGGAGTCATTTTATTATAGTATTAATTTAGAAAAAATAATAGCTATGCTTTTTTTCTCCTGGACCCATGCCTATCTAGTCTCAGATTCTTGGCTTCATTAACAATATTAGATATGGGTTCCATCTCATGGAGTGTGCCTTATATCTAATCAAAAGGTGATTGATTACTCATTTAAAATGTCAATATTTGCACCAGTGAACATGTCTTTCAGGAAGGTCATTATAGTTCCTTTCAAGGTATTTGTGATGACTGAATCCATGGCTTCATTTGGTTCTATGTCTGGCTTTCCTGTTCTCTAACTTTTCCATTGTACATGTCGGGTTGGTACTGAAAGCTTCTTTTTGTGGATGTCTTGATTATATCAATTGATGTTGGAAGACACAGCTTAATGTTATGTGTGCCAAAAGTCCCTTTGGTTGGATCCTGCACTATGTTAGAGTAGAGAATGTGAGCTGAGGGTTAAGCCTATGTGTATTCATACTCTCCTTCTGGCTGTGGATGTGGCCAGCTGTCTCAAGTTCCTACCTTGACTTCCCTGCAGTGATGGAGAGCAATCTAAACCTGTGAGCTAAAATAAACTGTTTCTCCAAGTTGATTTTTGTCAGAATATTGGATCATATCAACGGAAATGAAACTTGGACAACAATCATCAAAGTTGGACCGTGTGCTCACTCTGTATCTCTGACAAAGATTTACATTGAACCCCATGGACACCTTCATTAGACATGATTTTATTTTCTAAATGACCATTTGACTATCCTATTTTTGGAATTCCCTGATCAAATATTTTATTCCTTTTGAGCTGGCTTTGGAATATCCCATCTTGATTTATAGAAGTTATTTTTTTTTTTTTTTTTTGGTTTTTCGAGACAGGGTTTCTCTTGTGTAGCTTTGCGCCTTTCCTGGAACTCACTTGGTAGACCAGGCTGGCCTCGAACTCACAGAGATCCGCCTGTCTCTGCCTCCCGAGTGCTGGGATTAAAGGCGTGTGCCACCACCGCCCAGCTTAGAAGTTATTTTAATGGAGAGATCTTGTAAAAATTTTTTCTGATGAAATTATTTCTCATCATGATATTGTTACTCTAAGATCATGTCCATGTAATAAGTTTCTTTTAATTTTGCTACTATATTTATTTACCTATTTATTCGTTCATTTTTTGACACTTTAGTATGTTATTTATTTGATTCATCTGAGTTTTTTTTAAGAGATCTAAGTGTTGTAAATATTTAGAGTATATCAATTGTGAACAGATAAATAGTTTTAAAAACATTAGCAACAACAACCTAATACTAATTTTAATTCTTCAGGGTAAGGTGGAGGGAAGGTTCATGGTGAATGGGAGGAGAGGAGGGAGGGGTAACTGTGGTTGGTATATGAAATGAAAAAAAAAAACTTTTAAATTAAAAAAAGTATAATTATCCATTCATTTAAAGGAGAGGGGAGATAAAGAGAGGAAGAGAGAGAGACAGAGAAAGAGACAGACAGAGAGAGAGAGACATAGGCAGAGAGAGAGAGAGAGAGAGAGAGAGAGAGAGAGAGAGAGAGAGAGAGAGAGAGAGAGAATTCACATACTAGGACCAGTGAGTCAAGTCAGAGTACAACTTGTGGATAAGTTTACTCTTTCCACTGTGTGATTTCCAAGAATCAAAATCAGGCTGCCAACCTTGGTGATAGATACCCTTACCAACTGAATGTTCTCACTGGCCCCTAAAGTAATTGCTTAATATCATACTATCCAATATATTATTATTATGTTTATTTTACTCAGTTACTTTTGTCCGGATTTATAGACTTTTGCATCTCATGTGCTATTTTCACTTTTTTGTATAGTGTCTTCCAGACTTGTCTCATTTTATAATGCATTTTAAGATTAAAATATACAGGTATTTATTTGATTCTCAAGTATTTCATTCTCATTAAGTCAGTTAGAAGCTATCTAAATCACAAATCAGTCAAAAAGTTTTAATGATGTGACCTGCCAGATCTTTACTCCTTTGTGGGCTGACGATCCCATGATACCTTATGTCTAAGGCAGGTGAAATCTTTTCTCAAAGAAGAAATGTGTCCTACAGCTTAATTCAATCTTAAATCAATGCAATCTGACAATTGGTGAAATGAATATGATAAAATGCAATTATCCTAGGAGCAGCAAATGCTGTCTATCAATAACAATATTGATTCTGTTTAGATATGTAAAATGTTTCCTCAGACTGTAATGCCATTAACCACTTAGGAATCACATGGTTTCATGTGAAACTCTGACTTTGTCAAACACGCTAGTGCAGTTTTCCATAGTGACCTTGGATAGGGAGGTCTTCCTTTACTGGAGGAAATGCGTTGTTCAGAAAATGATTCTAAGTCTTTCACATATATTTTTATTTTGATTTGTTTATGTTTATTTATTTATTACACTTCATTTTATTTCAAATTTATTTTTCAGAGGAAACTTTGGAGTTGGCACTCATTATAGGTAGCTTTCTCCTGTAATGAAGCCCATGATTTTATGATAGAATATTGTAATAAACAAATGTGGCCAGCTAGCTCCAAGTAAATCCTATAGAGAAACATACAGTCATAAACATCTCATACTTTATTTGACTGCACAAGAGTGCACTACACTATCATCAGACTAATGAGCAAGAGGATCAGAGTGTTGGTCTCACTGAAATGGGGTTCTAATCTAGATTTATCTTCATCAAAGTATTTGCCCCTTTGAAGAGTCTTTCCTATCCAAAGCAGTACAAAACAAATATTTAGCAAACAGCTTCATAGTATAACTCATATTCCTATCTTACTGTTATTAAATATCAGATAAAAGAAATTTAAATTTACTTTTGTAACAAAATGCATATATTTTTTTCTCTGGGAAAGGGTTATATTTCATTCCCTATTTACATCAGCAAATGCATAACTGGAGGTGACAGAAATCCCAGAAATACCCATTTTGGCTGGTTGAAGGGTAACTAAAGTTCCTCATTACAAGAAATTTGGCCAAATTTCATAAGGCTGCAGGCCAGCAATAGCAGCCATGTGGACTAGTTGATACCACTGACACTAACGTTTAGTTTTCCATGATAGTATGCTAAGTATTTCTGGATGCTGATCATTTGTAAGAATACCACAAATTGGACATTTTCAGATTAGGAAGAAAATATGATATGGATTTGCCAAATATTGTTTATTTTGAAGAGATATTCAAAGTTATTTTATTTTAACCTTACATTTTTATCATTGAAACAATAAAAAAGATATATCTTCAGCTAAACAAAATGTGTTTACTGCTCCTGTGTGTCTGAAGCTGTATATGGAAGTAGATAGAACTTTAATGTGTTGATTTTTTAAATAGTTTTTATTTATTCTTTGAAAATTTCGTACACTATATTTTAATCATATTTACATGCCTCCCCCAACTTTTCCCACACCCTCTCCCCCTAACCACCCAACTTTATAATCTCTTTCATTCTCTTACAAAAATCATATATGTGTTTGTGTGTACACGCACGTATGTGTGCATGTTAGTGTGTGTGTGTGTGTGTGTGTGTGTGTGTGTGTGTGTGTGTGTGTGTGTACTCATGCTACTGGCATTGCTATTGCCCATCATACCTTGATCACAAGACCCTATTGCTGAAGATACCACACACATTGGTTATAGAACATGGAGAGAGAAAATTGGTTCTTGACAGTGAAGTTTCCTTCCTTCTGGCTAGATCTCACATTACTGCATGGTTCTATGTCTTTAATATTCATACCCAATATGGGATGGAGAAAGAGTCTTTAATATTCTTACCCAATTATGAATTCTGTGAACTATAACAATGGCTGGTGTGGCAACTTATGCTCATGGGCACAATAATGGCACAAATGTTACAGAGGTACCCAACCACTTCATGATAGAATTAAAACCCATTCCACACCAGGAAACAGATACTTAATACTATAAATTTGGAACTAAGAACTCATGGTTAGGAAGCTTACAGATCCCAGGGATGAACCTAATACTACTTTCTGGTAAATGGACTCATCAAACATCTCTTTAAATTTGTGCTTCTCTACCATAAATAGATTAGTATAGCTCTTCTATCTCATCAGAGGATTTTCTTTATTCAATGGTCAATTTCTGCATTGTGATCAACCAGTCAAAGTAGAGAATAAGTATCAGTGGAGTGGCTCAGCCAGAAACAGGATATTACAAACCTTACTCCAAGTTTCAAGGGACCTAAGCAAAGAGTGGTTGGAAAGATTGTAGGTGCCAGAGTTCAGAGAGTTGGAGAGAAACTTTGTTTTTGGACATGGCAAGACCCTCTCATTCATGAGCTGCCAATAGCTGTTGTTACATCCACAAGATCAAGCTAGTCACCATTCCACCAAGATGTGTGAGACCATGAATAGGGAAGGAGATCATAAGTCCCATGCCTAACTGAGAAGCTATGGATAGATTATGGTTTCTAAGGAAGAGGAATTTATTGTTCTTTAAGGGTTTGGTTCTTGGTAAGACAATCTTTTTGTATTGGCCCCATACCCAAAGTAGATAGACAACACAAATTTTAATCTCTGGGATTTTTTTTAATTGAGGATTATGGAGTTCGATGGTTTTGGGAGGATTTAGTACAACTAGTTGGAATGAGTATGATCAAAATACATTGTAAGAATCTATCAAAAAGTAATACAAATATGTTGTTTAAAACATTCCTTTGAATTCAGTGCCATGGTTTACTAGTAGGTTTATAATTATAATTATCACAATATATAGAGTATAGTGTATATAGTTTGTAGTGCAGTATTTAATTCACAGGCAGCTGAGTAAAACTACAAAATGCTACTATGATATTTGTACTTCATCATGTGACTCATTTCCTGTGTTTGTATTTGGGGAATTTGTTCATTTGCACATATGCAGAGGTCAGAAGAAGACTTTAAGAACCATACCTTATCACTCTCTGCCTTATTCTCTTGGAACGGGGTTTCTCACAGAACCAGAAGCTTACATTTCCTTGTTATGCTTGGTTTGGTTTGGTTTGGCTAGGTGGGTTGACCAGCAAGCTCCAGACCAGTGGTTCTCAACCTTTCTGATGCTTCAGTCCTTTAATATAGTTCCTTGTGTTCAGGTGACCCCCAACCATAAAGTTACTTTCATTGCCACATAACTGTAATTTTACTACTGTTATGAATCATGATGTAAATATCTGTGTTTTCTGATGGTCTTAGGTGGCCCCTGTGAGTCATTCAACCCTCCAAAGGAGTCAGGACCTACAGGATGAGAACCACGGCTCTAGAGCCTCTCTTCAGACCAACCCGATCACTGTGATGATAGGTATGTGGCCCTGCTCCTGGCTTTTATGTAGGTCCTGGTAATTTAAACTGAAGTCTCAATAGTTGTGTAATGGATTCTTTCACCCACCTCAATTACTGAGACATCTGCTCAGCCTCTCATTTCATATTTTATAATTCTTTCCTATGTAAGCTGATGTTAGTGTGAACACTAAACGGAGTTTGTCAAGTATATTACAAGTATGTAACAAAATGCATTAATATAAGAGTCTCATACACAATTATAAGTTAGGATAATTTATTACAAAGGATCAAAATATGTATACATTTAAGAAATGACAGGGGAGAAATAACGGAGCATAATATGTAAAATTATAAGATGGTGTACATTCTTAAAGTCTTAGATCTTCAATTATTTTCCTCTTGATTTGGTTCACAATGTATTTGCTTAATTTAGTCCTTAAATGAGGTTGGCGTAATGTTCTTATATTTGAAATTTTGGTTCCTCAGGAAAGCATTTCAGTAGAAGCGGGAGAATCCAAATCCTCCATAGTAAAGTGGGCGGCGGTAGCCATAACCGTAGCCTCCATAACCAGAGCCATATCCATAGCCTCCGAAGCCACATCCACAGCCATAGCCATAACCTAGGTTCCCAAAACCTCGGTAGCCATAGCCCAGGCCTCCATAGTAACTGCCGTAGTAGCTCATGGTGTCAAGAGTTGTAGTTTTGGTTTGTTGTTCAAGGATGGATCTTGAGTATGAGCATTATCCCGGGCAGAAGAGGTTTTTATACTCTAGCAAGAGCAGGTGACAAGTCATGCGCATACCCTTCCTTTGTGTCACTGTAGATGTTACTTGTAATGTAGCAACTCATTGCTCTGCCATCATCTCCTGACACGCAGAGGCCCGCGTTCTCATTAAAATACTTGACATTGCTTAATGCTCTATTTAGAATGTCCTTGAACTTATTGTTTTGCTTTCATGAGAAGAAACGGTTGACTAGTCAAAATACACACACACCACCAAACATTGAATAAAATGACTTATTACCAAGAGTATCATATCATCTCCATGTGTTGGGAATATTTGGATACATAATTAGGTATTTCTGCTCTGTTACCTCTCAAATTGATAACTTCATCTCCGACTATACCCATGGCTATTTGTTTAACACACAGTTGTCAAATCCGTACTCATCACAAAGCAAACCTGTCTACCAAGAACACTTTCTCAAATGCCTGGATCTGTGCGATATGGAAACACTCTCATTCACAGAGACGCCATCCCCTGATCTGTACTTTAGACCTAGAAGCACAAAAGAAAAATGCTTCAAAATTGGCATTTTAAGTAAGTAATCTTTGTAATAGTTTTGTTTCACAACAGCTTCGGGTCTTTTGAGTGTAAAATATAAAACAAGCAATTGCAGAAATTGAAAGTTTGAGATTTTTCCCCTCAACAAACTTATCACAGTCAGCCTGGATTTTCCTTCAAATCGCAGAACTCCTATCTAAAACTGTTCAAAGTCCTACTCAAGTTGTTGAGTTGTACCTGCCCGCATATTTCCCCCACTCAGCTGATTTCTTCCTCGATATTTTCATCTTTGCAGATGTGACTTCCCTTTTAATTACTCCTTTAGCCTTCTTTCTTTTTCCTTACCTCCCAATGCACAGCAGGAATGTGCAGGTGGAAAGCTCATGGTACCATGCTGTTTCCTCTTTGGCTTCTTTTCACTTACATCAGCCAGTGCTTTTGTTCTCTTATCACCTCTTCAGTTTGCCCTGAATTGTCTCCCTCATCTCTGTAGTTTATGGTCTACCCACAGGCAGCTTTGACCTACTCCCTAACTTTAGTGTTAATAGTTTAGCAACACACCATTTACAAAATTATGTACCAGATCCTAGGCTTTCCATAAACATATTAAATTTAGGTTCCTTCAAGACTTAAAAAATAAAGACATAGTGGTGAAATGACCCAGAATTGATAAGTATATGTGAAAAACTGTGATGTGTCTCCATGAGATGCTCAGCTAACAACACAGTTAGGCAATCAGGCCTAAGAATGTCCATCTCTGTCGTTCATCTCAGGTGATCCTCTATTTTCACTTGGTTTTGAAAAACATGATCTGTTTTTATGACTTTCTGCATGCTTCTTTGTTGCTGTTACTTTATTTTGCTTTTTTTTCCTTTTTCAGACTGTGTTATAGCAAAAATAAATTTCCTGTAATGAATAGCTTGGTTCTCATGAACTAACTAAGGATAGAAACTGGAATTAGAGATTCCACTGAGCTTTATCGACTAGTTATTTACACACTTTCAATCACTGAAAAATATTAATGACCCCACCATAGACCAAATAGTAAATACATTAGCCTTGGTTTTCAAAATTCTCTTTGAAAGTTCATTATTTTTTTTTAGCGTGTGAGTGTGTGTGTGTGTGTGTGTGTGTGTGTGTGTGTGTGTGTGTGTGTGTGTGTGAGACCGTCCATGGGTACTGAGGCCAGAAATTGCCATCAAGGGTTCTTTTCAATCACTTCCATCTTATTTTGAGAGAGGGTCTCTCATAGAACTCAATGATTGGCTAGGGTATCTGGCCAGTGAGTCCCAAGAATACTACCGTATTTCCCTGCCACTAGCCCTAAGGTTGTAGATGTGGTCCACCATGCCATGCTTTTAATGTTAGTGCAGGGGATCCAATTTCAGTTCCTCATATTTGCATAGTAAGCATTCTCCAACTGGTCATCTCCCCAGGCCCACAAATATTCTCTTAATGCTGAATGAGACAAAAATCTAGTCTTCTTTAATGATTTGTTTGTTGAAATATACTTATTGCATGCAATAATTTGTAAATTTATCAAAAGTGGTTGATTAAAACTGAAACAACACAGAAATCTCAAAACAATAAATCACTTAAAATTAAATTTGGATCAAAAAGAAAACTTTTATAAAGGAAAATCACAGGTTAGCATTGCTTTCATGATAAACTTTATCAACTATGTAATTTGGAGAAAGTACATTAATTATTCACAAAATGTTTCAATTAAAAATAGCAATTTATAAGTTATCTATGCAATATAAAATTGAAGTCTAAAATACAAATTTATCACTGAATATGGTATCAGATAATACAACTTCAGATAAATATAATAAAGGATTTGTGAGAGTTGTGGTTTAATAATGGTGCATTTTTTCAAGAAGGCCATTAAAATGGGGACATATCATTCCACGAACTGTTGAAAAAAATGTCAAACTCTCTGAATAAATAAGTGGATGATATTATATATATCCTACATTAAGACAACTAGTTAAAAGAGAATAAGTACTAAGGACTTTCTAATAAGATTAATATACTTTGGGTCAGTGTTACAATATGATGCTTCATTGGGCTGCTTGATATACATTTCCTTAACATGATTTAGAATGATATTGGTATCAACTAGAGGTCACATGGCCAAATAAATTATTTTCATGACTATTAATAACTAGAAATCAGGGGTTATCAAATTCAAAAATCATTGCTGTAAAGTAGAGCTCACATCAATATAATTTTTATTAAGACTTTAGCAAGGCTTATGTCGTATTAAATGCCTTGTCACCACCTTCAGTGATGATTGATAGGTTTCTGGGGACTGGAAGTCAGTAAATGAGCCACTGAGAAAGACTGGCTGTAGCTCTCTGTCTCTTGAACTTTAGCTATAATATTTATTTTTCATTGACTTAATAAGAATAAATTGTATCCTCAGAAGAAAAACAATTGCCTTCATCACAAATGCTATAAGAAGGATGAACAATAAGATATATGACTAAAGTTAGGACCACATTGCAATGCCACATTAAACACATTTAATGGAAAATGATTATAGAGATATTTCCCAATGTAAAATATACTGCAGAAATTTCAGATGAAAAATTACTATCTTGAAAGGAGAAATAACTGTTGTGGTAAAATATCCAATATTTATGGAATAACTCTAAATTACTATTGAACAGCTGTATGTACACTGACAGCTCCTAAATCTTATGCCAACAAGCTTGTAAAGTGTATAATTCATCTTCTCAGCTCACTATAAGTGGGAGATGGATTAGATACAACAAAACCTCAGAGACCCTGGATTTTTCTGATGGATCATTCTCTCAACAATCTTAGATCCTAACTCTGTAACAGAGACCAAAGGTCCAGTACCTTCCAGTAAAAAAAAAAAAAAAGTGAAATAACAGTTTCTAAAGTACCAACCCAGTGTGTAGTGAGTAGCCATTCCAGCTTGGATCTGGAAGTTCCAACCCCCATTGAGACTCTGGCAACTGTCACAACTAAGAGGTGGGGCAAGGGGAGGCGCCTGGAGAAAGGAGAGCTGGATGGGCCAGCGCTCTCTCTGTGCCCTCTCTCTGTGCGCTCTCTCTGTGCTGGGACACTGAACGTTGGAGGTAGACTGAGCAGAGCTCCAGAGAACACCGCTGGACTGCGATACACCTTTCCCAGACCCTGCGACCTACCTATCAGTTAATTTGTGAGTTATGCCATTAAATAAATATCCTTTTAACTACGTGGAGTGGCCAAAATTATTTCACCAATACCAGTGTCCCATCTGGTCTGAAGATGCTGTCCCATTACAGACACAGTCATACCATGAGCCACCTAGTTCCCAAAGTCACATCCTAGGTAACCAAGTTTGATGCCAGAATAGCTGACTGTACAGAAATGAGGTTTGAAACTGAAAGATATTTTAGCATCTTCAGTGGTAATGTGACTAGCCTTTGACACCTCCATAGAATATTTATATATAATAATATTCTTGAAAATAACAGTAATTTATTTTAGCAATATGTGATGATTTGTCCTCAAGACTACTAAAAAGTCATAAACATTGATCACTTGTTTTTTGTGGTTGTGCTTCTATTTAACAACACGCTGATTTTGAGTACAACTTTGGTATCTCTGTCCTTCAGAGTTTCCACACACTACACTTTTTTAATACTATTCCATGTTTATTTCCTTGTAGAATATCTCCTACATATTTCTAAATCAATGGTTCTTAACCATCCTAATGCTGTGACACTTTATCACAGTTCCTCATGTTGTGGTGACCCCCAATAACAAAATTACTTCATTGCTACTTTATAATTGTAATTTTGCTACTGGTATGAATTGTAATGTAAATATCCAATATACAGGATATTGGATATGTGACTCCTAAGGGGGTCTCACCCCACAGGTTGAGAACTGTTGTTCTGATTGCTAATGACAGGACTGTCAACACAGAAATTACCATGAGCTTATACACTGGATTTTAAAATGAGATTTTATTCTCACTGAATGAGTGGTATTCAAGGGGGGAAAAAAACAAACTTCATTTACCTTATAAAACCCATTTCACACCTATTTGTCTTTAGCTTTCTTCTATTATTTATTAAGTTATTATTTATATGTTACTATTTATTAAGATTTCTTTGGGTGGGACACTAAGGACAATTTAGCCTCCATTAAATTATATATATATATATACAATTAGATTATATATTAAAATACATAATGTATATGTACAATTGTGTGTGATTATGTATACATAAGTACTACATAATCATATTTACTAGATTCTGCACTGAGATTTTTTTTTTATCTGTTAGGAATCTACCACAGAACAAGTGTTCAGGAAGATCCCTGTCAAATGAGTGAACCCACCTTCATTCAATTCTATTACATGCACATATCTTCAGCACCATAGAAGTATCTTTGCTACTTGAAGACAGTAAGAATCAACTTTCACTAAAAGTTCATAAGCTCCCTAGAAAAGCAGTCTTGACCCAAACTCAAGAGATGCCCTTTCCTTTCCTGTTCCTTCCACATCATAGTGGGGAGTCAAATTTCCATTAAAAGTTTTCTTAAACCTTCTAATATACCCAAACAGAATTCTCTTAATAGAGCACTTTTCTCATTTGCTATATTTCACACCAAAGATAGGGAAAAAGTTATCTGAAGTCTAGAATATTTTTGGAAGAGGGATGGATGTCACTGTCACTTCTATTCAAAGACATGAACAATTAGGCAATGTTTGTGGGAGATCTCAAGTACTGTAAAATCAGCTAACATAATAAAAACCCAGAGAGTAGTCAAATCAAAGCAATATTAAAATAAGCCTAGTTTAGCTATTTCTCAGGATATTTTTCCCTAGTCACCTGAAACTGCCAATAGCAAGGGAGTTGTCCTGGGGAAATTTTCACCTTGAGACTCTAGGTCTATCTATCTTATTAAACACATTGTTCATTTTAATCAGTGGATGGAGGTTGAATATATGTTGTCATTAAAAGCTTCATTTAAAATAATCATTGAGTAAACATAAGCAACGTTTACATATTAGTAATTTGATGGATAAATCTTAATTTCACCTTTAGAATCCAGAATTTCTGTGGGCTCTGATGCTTCTAAGAGCATTGAAAGCAGGATTATGAGAACTTTTTACAGAATGAAACACTGTATTGAAAATCCATTTGGAGTCAGATCTAAGGGTAATATTTTTTGTTTCCAGGAACCAGAAACACATGAATTATCTCATATAAATCATTTCCAAATTTGTCACACTCCACAGGTTGAAAGCTTGAGCCAAAGCCCTAATTTGTCTGGGCCGGTTCTGGAAACAAAGTTGGAACCTGAAGGAGTCCACTGTGGGCTCAGCTCAGGATCCTGAAGCCTCTTGCAATCAGGGTTTGCAAATTTGGGCAAAGATTGTCCAACTTTCCCTCTACATTGACCAGTACCTAGTGAGAGGTTTTTAGCCTCCTTCAGGGTGCAAGAAGCAAATCATGTTGTCATACTTCAGGTTCATTCAAATCTGAGGCTTTTTTTTTTAATACGGTAGAGCAAAAAAATCCACTTAAACTATTCTTCTCTTAATTAGATGAGATCCAATTAAGGAGGCTTACATTTTTAATTTGATTTGCCTGCTGAGCTTGCTTTCCGTGAAGCCTACTCTGCCTATAATGAGAAGCGTTGATGCACTCTGTAAATTCAGATGTGAGCTTCCCAGTCAACCCTGCACCAGGCTTCACAGCATGAGCATTACTTCATTGCATCATCCCAGGTGTGTCCTTCAGTCTGGTCCTTTCCTTCTTCTTTATCTTCCACAGAATCAAATGACTCTCTTCCCATTAATGTCCTATGTATTCATATTTGAGTCCTAGAAGGACAATGTGGGCAAGCAGGGGGTACCTAGAGACTATAATAATGGTGGAAAATTCTTACAAGCTAGGGATTTCAACCACTATAGCATTCTAACATGATATATCCTCCTTCTGTCTCTGTCACATTGGAAGGCTGGTGAGCAACTTCCCTGCACTTCCAGTCCTGTAAAAATACAGCCACATGATCATGTACAACATTAAAGACCTGATAATGAGAAAATGACTACCTCCAAGATTTATTGATTTACGGTTCTATAATTTTTGTCCTCATTTTTGAATGTGTTCCAACTCGCCCAAAATATCTATAGTAAAACCGCGTGGCATGTGATAGCAGCAGCAGCAACATCACACAGCTTATGCTTCTGCCTCTTTGGTTGCATCATTCTTTCACTCGAGTGCTTGTTTTAACCTTGTGTTATTTCATTGACTGTGACCTCTAAGCATATGGAATCACTGCCTGTATCATCAGTATGACCATACAATGGCCATGAAACAAACAAACAAAAACTCACTAGGGACTACAGAGTTGGAAAATCTCTGTGTTCCAATTCTACAGAGTTGGAAATTATAGTGAAATTGGAAATGAATGTGTCCATCATTCATTTCCAATTTCACTATAATGACAATCTTGAATACCAATAACAAAGTGGAAGAAAGGATTAAAGAATTTGCTTCACTGAGAGACAATGAAATTAACAGTTTGGTAAAGACTACACCAGGTATGGAGAAATTTCTAGTGACCTGGATTGAAGGCCATGTGCAGTAACATATCTCTCTCTGTCCCATAATAACCATGGCCAAGCAAAAATTGGTTGAAATACAATTTTTAATATTTAATATGTTTCAATGAAAAAAATTACATAACTTTTCCTCTCCCTTTCCTCCCTCCAGCACCTCCCAAGCTACCCTCACTTGAAGCCTTCCCTTACCCCCCTACTCTCAATTAAATAGCCTCCTTTTTATTATTGTTACATATATACATGTCTATACAATTATATAAATACAACCTGCTTAGTCTGATTTTTCTTGTGTACATATGATTTAAAGGTTGGACATTCTGCATTAGAAAACACATAAGTTGGTTCATCCAGAGAGGACGTTAGTTCTCCTTCCCCCAACAGTCATTAATTGCTATAGTTTTTTGTGTAGTGATGGAACTCCAAGACCATTTCTCCCTTCCATGTAAACATGTACATTGATATTGCTGTTCTTGTCTTGTTCATGCAGCCATTTCCGAGAAACACAGACTCACAGCAGACTTTCTGGCATTTCAGCTCTTCTAATATTTCTTCCTCTCCTTCTATGTTGTTCCTTGACCCCCAAATGCAGTCGTTGTGATGAAGACGTATCTATTGGAGTTCTGGACTCCCCATGCTCTGCTGATCTCTGCATTGTGTCCAATTATTGTTTTCTCTGATGGTTGTCACTTACTGTAAAGAGAAGTTTCTTTGATACATGGTGATAGCTACACTTACCTGTGAGTTAAAAATAAGATTTAGAAATTTACTAGGGAACTGTTTGTCTATCAGAGTAACAGATTCTTTTCTAAGGTCTAGTTCTCACTAGCCCCAGAAGATTGGCTGGCTTTCCTGTATTGGGAACGATTCCCCTCTGTGTCCTATATATATGATGTCTTCCACTATAATGGCCCACTCCTGACAGGCACCCAAGGGCTATATCAATAGTATATGTTGGTTTACCCCAAATCTAAATAGTGTATGCCTCTTGATATGCTGCCTTTTTGGTGCAAGCAAGGACTTGCATCAGGTTCTAAGTTTCCCTGTCTCAGGAGGTCCATTTGGCAGGCTGTCCCTATCTCTGAAGAAAATGTGATGAAATTTGAGGAGGATTGCAACATCTGAGACTACATCACGTACCTGCTTGGAAACGAGATGATGTCACCAACAGTGTTTAAGTGACACCTGGAAGAAAGCATTCAAGAAATTTGTGCATACTTTCAAAGGAATTGCCAAGTGCAAGGAGGCTGGAAAATTGTGAGGTCTGTGACAGAGGTGGCAAGCATTTAACCTGGATGTAAATGAGGATAACATGAAGTAGCTCCACTTAAGGTCCTTTCTGGGGATCTGGCAATAAAACAAGAATAGGTAGCTGAAGAGTCCTCAAAAGCAGTGAAAACTGTTGAGAAGAAAAGAGTCTCCAAATGTGTTAAAGAGAAAGGCTTAATAGAAATTACTGCAGCCCTAAGAAGGTCCTTCAAGAGCTTGAAAACACGGACCTCAATACTACAATGTGTTGTTACTGAAAGAACTATTTGTGATTTATTATATGCTTATAAGCTGATGTAATAATAGGAGTTTTAATGACATCATAAGCTTGGTGGGGCAGGTGGCTCAGTGGACAGTGGTGGTTGCTGCCAAGCCAGGTCATCAGAGGTTCAAGCTTAGAGGTTGCATGATGGAAGGAGAGAACCAAGTCTCACAAGGTTGTCCTCTGAATGCCACACACATCCTGTGACATGGGTGTCCCCTCTCCAGGCACTGACATACACACAAAATAATTTTTTAAAAAAGCAATGTAATAACATTTTAAAATGGAATTTTAGAAAAAGAAACAAACCAGGCAAACTACCAGAAGAGATTCTGAAAATAGTGGTATCCCTTCGACCAGAGCCTCAGGTATTTCAGGTGCCTTCCAGAGGAAGCCATTGTCACCACAGGAGGCGCCACCTTCCTTGTGTCACTGCCCCTGGGGACCCTTAAGTGAGGCAGAAGAGATGGAAAGTGATTACCAAAACCTGGAAGGTATAGGCTTAACGCCTCATGTCAAGATCTTAGCTCTAAGCTAAAAAAGAAAGGTTCAAAAGTCAATAGTATAATACAACATTGTTTTTATTATCTAAATTGTTCTGTTTACCAGTAAAGACTTGGAAGTAAGATAATGGGGTAAAAACATGCTGGATCAGAGAACCTGAGAAGCAACCAGCTGACCTTTTTTTTTTTTTTTTTTTTTTTTGACCAGAGACCCAGTGAAAAAATCTCTCCACACTGTCCCAAACCAAATGGACTGTGAAACTCTAAGTCTCTCCCTACTGCTTCCTGTGCATCTCTCTCTAACCATCTTCCCAGGTTCTCTATACACTCTATGGCTAAGTCATGTCAACTAGTCAATGACCCCTGATGCAAGGTTAGCTTTATTAGTACAGTCTCAGAGTTTCACAGTGTAATCAAATATCCTGCAACATTTCACCCTTTTATCTAAAGAAAAAGGAAAAGTTTTAACTTTAAATGGTAAAATTATATGCAATAAGAAAAATTATCAGGTAAGAATTACATTCACAATGTTTAGTAGATTAGTATTTGGCAATTTTGGAGAAAGTACTCTATGATCTGTCCCCGATTGGTGAGTCCAAAGTTTTATACCTAAACCACTTTCATTCATAACTTGTCTAACCATCAAAAAATATCTTTTTAGATCTTAAAATATTTTCTTAGATAAACAATTTGAGCTTTTATGTCTCTCAGCCTTAATAAATTTTGTATCTCTTTTGTAAGTTTATTTTCTGAATTTGGTAACAAAGAAAACAGTGTAAGTATGTAGTATTCATTGCCCATCAGAAACCAAAAAAGGATAAAATATTACCTGAAAAAACAGGAAGTACAGAGCAAGCAACTTCAAAAACTATGGAAATGACAGAGACAGCTGGCTGCCTGAACAGTCACCCAAAGTTCCTCTTCTGTTGTTGGGGCATCCATCTTTGACCTACAGGGCTAGAATATTTGACAAACTTTTCTGTGAAGCAGGAATTTTGAGGACTAGCCTACCTTGTCTTGGCAAAGTTCATCAGTCATCTTCTTTTGTGTCCTGCTTGTCCAATTTGAACAGCACACTGTCAGTAGTCAAGGCAAGGGCAGTTTTTTGCCCAAATGGGGAGTTTTGCTACATTGAAAACAAACTCCATATACAGGTTCTTTGATGCCCATCATCCTTTCTGAAGTATATTTGTGCTGCCATGAACAGACATAGTTCATTGTGGTGAAAAGCCTTATCTTATTAAAACATATTAAGTGTCATATTCTGTAGATTTCCGAAGTGTTTGAAGACCACCCATCTATCTAAAATACATGAGACAAAATTATTTATGTCTACATATATAAACCCTTACCACAAGTTTGATTGTTATCTTAGTTATCCTAAAGTGTTTGTAATATTAGCTTTCAAGGACTACAACTTTACATTACAATTTTCAATGAGTTGTAAAAGTACATTACCATATGTTGTAACAAAAATAACCTTAAATTTGTACCAATATATAAAAATCCATACCAGTGTAAAATATTTGAGACTAGTAGTTTCTTTTTAGTATAAAAGTAGATTTTAATAATCTACCCCTTTATCCTATCATTCCTATATCCCCCCTTTTTTTCTTTTCAGAAAGAGATCCCTGAATCTAACCTCCTTTGCTTAGTTTCATCCAAACCATGAAAAATAGCAATTTGCAACTAACCCTTCTAAGTAATAATAAACATACATAACTCACCTAAAACCCAAAAACTACCCATTCCATCTCTCAGGAATATGGTCATCATGTTCTTAAAAATACTTCTGGCTTTGTAAGGGCAATGGCATCTTTAGGGGACCCAGAAAAAGTAGGATAATGGTCAAGTCCTGGGAGGGTTAGCTGTGTCATTTGTTGTCCAGTCTCTGCGTAATGGGAAAGTTCAGGGCTTACATGAAGTCTTGGCTGGAGTAGTCTTTGAAATTGGACTATCTTAGCTAACTGCTTTGAAGTTTCCCTGAGCAGTTTGTAGTCCAAACCTGATCTTTGGGTGATGTTTGTCAGCTTAGTGATGTTACCAAAATCCAGGTGGATTCATCATTGTGGAGTAACATCATCTTCTTGGAGAACTCAAATGTCATTGTTAGAAGTAGCCATGGTTTGCTGCAGAAAACGTTTTAAATGCTATATACAGTGGATCTCCTAAAATTAGATGACCACAATCTGTTAAATATATCCAGGGTATACAAACTTAATTTCTAGTTACCCACTTCAAACTCAAAGCTGAAAGCATGTATAGGAAGCTAGATGAAGCTTATTTTTAAAATGAGTACTCTATATGACTACTAGTATCCTGACACTGACAAAAAAATCTATAAATCTATCTATAGATATAGATAGATATATAGATTTTTCAGGTAATATTTATACCTTAAGACAAATTTTAAAGAGCCAAAATAAAACCAAAGGATTATGAGATTAGTAGCAATATACTGTCCCTTAAGTTTGGTTTACTTTCTCATACCAGGTGGCTCTTCTGACATGAGAGAGATATATTTTATTTTCTTTTAACAAGTATGTTTGGGTTTAGGGAAGGAGAGAGCCATGCACAACTCCAAAGCTAGCTTTGATGTTTAATTAAATTTTGACAACAAAAAGACCATTTGCCTTTTATGTTTGTACAGAGTAGCAAAAGCAAACATTTGGGAAGATTTATGAAATTCTACCCTGTTGGATGTGTGCTATACAATTAGGCCAATTTATTCTTTTTATTGGAACATTTTCTCCTGATGATTTGTCTTTCTTCTTCAGAGGTCTCACTTATCCAGCGGTCTTTAGATTCCATAGTTGGATGCTTTTATTCTCCTGGAATGACAAAAACAATACCTTCCCAAACCCTAACACTGGGGAGTTCCTTTCTTTGCAGGTTATATCTTTATTAAGGCAAAATGTTGTTTTTGGAAGAGAAAAAGTATTATCTTTTAGTAATAAACTATTTTTCTGATCAAATGAAAGGCATTTGTAAGTCTTATAAGTTAGTTTAGATTGCATGACCAAGTGTTTGATAAACTATCACCTCTCCTAATGCAGAGGTTTGTCCTGATCAAATATCATCTTTATGGTATCCATAGCTTTTCTTCTCCTGTGGAAACAAAAGCAAAACCTCTTCCCCAATGTAACACATATCCTGGTTTCCATACAGGCTGATTTAATTCAGCAGGGTTTTTGTTTGTTTGTTTGTTTGTTTTTGTTTTTTAACTATCCAATGTCTCTCCACAGCTGCAATTCTTTTCTCATTATTATTTACAAAATTTAACATTAACAAAGCACTGTGTAATCTATCTCTAGGGTCTTTATTACCCCTTTCTGTTTATTAAGAATATCTTTTAAAGATATTCTTAAAACTGTAGATGATTGATTGGCCAGTAGGCAGGCAGGAAGTGTAGGTGGGACTAGCAGAGAGGAGAATTTGGAGAACAGGAAGGCAGAGAGGAGGCGACACTAGCCTGCCATCCAGGGAGCATCATGTAGAGGCAGCAGGTAAAGCCACAGAACACGTGGTAACATATAGATTAACAGAAATGGGCTGAGTATAAGAGTAAGAGCTAGACAATGGTAGGCCTGAGCTAATGGCTGAACAGCTTGTAAGTAATATAAGTCTCTGTGTACTTACTTTGTTGGATCTGAGTGGCTCTGGGACTGGTGGATGAGAGAGATTTGCCCTGACTGTGGGCCAGGCAGGAAAACTCTAGCTCCAGTGTGATCAGATCTTTTTATAACTGCTTGTCCAAGCTCCACAAAATGAAACACATCCATTTGCCAAATTTCATTTCTTTGGGTACCCTTTTGCTTACTTCTTGTACATAATTGAGTTTGGTTATACAAGGAATAAGTAGAACATTTCCTTGACTTTTTACCAAGTAATAGAAAAATCTTTATTCAAACCTTTGCTGTTAACATGGTGTTACTTATGAATTCTGATGCTTCTAGCACATTTTCTACCAATAGCTGATCAATTTCTTCATTACCTTGTGCTTGAAGGTCTGGTAGATTTGTATAGGCTCTGATATGTGTTATATACAATGTATGATTTCAATTTCTGATTACTTGTTGTAATTGAATAAATAACAACGTTAATTCTGAATAATCTGGAATAAGTTCAGTGGTTTTGATATATAAAACAACTCTTTCTGCATATTGAGAATCAGTAACTATATTAAGTTATTCAGGAAAATCTAATAGTACCATGATTCTAGAATATAATTTTGATTTTTGAATGGAATCATAAGGGCTTTGAAGCACTCTAGCTATTTTTCCTGACTTATTACCTGCATTTCCTGATTTATTTGCATCGTATAAGATGTGGGGGTTCCAGAAATTGGTGTTCCTCTTGCTATGTGAGGGAGAATCCAATTAGGTCTTTAGAAAGTGTAGTCTCTTTCTTTTGAGACATTTTTTGGCTAATCTCTCCCAAGAAATTACTGAAAGTTCTTTGTCAATGTTCATTTTTCTGCCCCAAACGAGGTAATTTCAGCATTAGTAAAGGATTCCACAATTTCTGCTGGGTGTTATCCACAGCTAATTGATGAATCTCAACTTTCCTTTCAGAATCAATTCTGAAACCAAGTCTACACATGTCATTTATTTTCCCTCTATTTATATGGTAAAAATATCCAGTCTAAGATATTATCTTCTCTCTGTATAAGAATTCCTATAGGAAAATGAGGAGAAGGGTAGTATGAATAGGATACAATAAAGCTCTGAATCAAGCAATCCACGTGTGCATTCTGTAGTTTCTTTTCTGCCAGAGACAGTTCTTTCTCAGCCTCTGTTGATATTTTTTCTTGGACTATTTAAGCCTTTATCACCTTATAAGTTTTTAATTAAATTACTTAGCTCTTTAATAGTTAATTCAATTGTGGGCCTTAGCCAGTTGATGTCTCCCAATAATTTTGGAAAACCAATACGAGTTTACCTCTCCTGATTTATATTTTCTGTAGTTGTATTTTCTGTACACATATTGTATATCACAGATAGTTAATAGGATCTCCTCACTGTATTTTTTTTTTTTTCAGGAGCACTTGGTAATACCTAACAAGGAAAAGTTCTCTTTACCCATCAAACATTTTTTCTAATGCCACGGCCATACAGTTTGTAAGCAATATAACTCTCTGTGTTTACTTGGTTGGGTGACTGGCAGGTGACAGAGATTTGTCCTGACTGTGGGCAAGGCTGGAAAACTCTAGCTACAGTTGGCGCCCAACGGGTTGGCAAGAGTTTCCACCTAAAACCTGAGAAAAAAGATTCTAAAACGGAGCTAAAAACAGTTCCTAATTGTCTCTCTCAAATGAGCAGCAGCTGCCGGTTTGAGTTACTGGCGGGTTCCTGGCGTGTGCGCTTAACCTGCAGTAAGGCGGAAATGAGGCCTCTGCAAGTGGCACATTAAGCTGCGTGGTGGATTTAGCCTTTGCTAGTTACAAAACAAAAAAGGTTTCTGGGCTACACGCTGCTTGGATAAAAGCATAGACTCATGATAGTTCCCAGAGCTGGCGGTAAACGTACCACCGCCATGTTGGGAAGCTGAGGTGGGCAGAGCCAGCAGCCATAGCGCTGTTTCAGTCTTACAAATGCTGCAGTTTAAAGCAATAGATTCACAATAAGACAGATTCAGATGGAACAAGACTTTAAATGCTTTACAATGTGTGTAAAAATGTACATAGGTAGCCGGGCGGTGGTGGCGCACGCCTTTAATCCCAGCACTCGGGAGGCAGAGGCAGCCGGATCTCTGTGAGTTCGAGGCCAGCCTGGGCTACCAAGTGAGATCCAGGAAAGGCGCAAAGCTACACAAGAGAAACCCTGTCTCGGAAAACCAAAAAAAAAAAAAAAAAAAAAAAAAATGTACATAGGCTTGGAAGAGAGAGGAAAAGGAACATAGACAGTTATATAAAGAAATAGAAAGTTTTAAAATAATAAAGTCTTTAAAGAGAAAGTAAAAGTAATATAAAAAATAAGCCATGTAAAGATGGATATCACACAGAGAGTCTGGATTATATTGTCTTTGGGATTTTTAACTGCAGAAAGACATTTGATTGTAAAGACTGCTCAGTTAAATCAATGTGTATATTTTAAAGGTATTTCAATTTTGAAATTTATGTCTAAGGATGTTTTGCTTTGGAAAGGAGACTCTGCTTTTGTTTCTACAGAAAGCCAGAGGCTATGGATTTGTTCCAGATTAAGATACATCAGGTTTGACCAGCCAAGACCACCTGAAAGGTCTCTGATGACACCATGGCCCAGATGATTCAACATCCAGAATTGTTTCAAGGCAACTGGCTCAGACGATACAGCCTCACAGACTACTCCATGGTCCTTAAATATTCTTTGTGTCCCCATAAGATACAGCGCCCCCCTCCAGCAGGAAGTAGTAAGAGAAGCTTCGCCAAAATTCCCAAATATACCAAGCTGGCTTTGGAGATGTGTAAAATTTAAAACCTTCCTTTTAAAAAAAAAGAAAAGGGGAAGTGCTGTGGGATGTTAATGTATGTCCTGTGGGAGCCCTTCTTGGGTTCCTTGTGGCGTTACTCAGCAGGTTTGCATAGAGGATGATTAGGACCATGGGCCTGAGTGCAGGTGTATGAGATGGTCTGCACTTGGCTGTACTGGGGGATGGTCTGTATGTCAAGTTGCTCTGATTGGTCAATAAATAAAACCTGATTGGTCGTGGCTAGGCAGGAAGTATAGGCGGGACTAACAGAGGAGAAATAAAAGAACAGGAAGGCAGAAGGAGACGCTGCCAGTCACTGCCAGGACAAGCAGCATGTGAAGATGCTGGCAAGCCACGAGCCACGTGGCAAGGTATAGATTTGTAGAAATGCATTACTTTAAGATATAAGAACAGTTAACAAGAAGCCTGCCATGGCCATACAGTTTATAAGCAATATAACTCTCTGTGTTTACTTGGTTGGGTCTGAGCAGCTGTGGGACTGGCGGGTGACAGAGATTTGTCCTGACTGTGGGCAAGGCCGGAAAACTCTAGCTACACTAAGGTATCTGCATCTGAATCAGCTAGCAAGATATCATCCATGTAGTAGTAAATTATAGGTTGAGGATACTGCTTATGAATTATTCATAATGGCTGTTGTACAAAATATTGACACAAGGTAGGGCTGTTTAACATTCTTCTGTGAAAGATCTTTCCAATGGTAATTTATAACAGGCTGGGAATGATTAAAGGTAGGCACTATTAGGCAAATTTTTCTCTATCCTGTTCATGTGAAAGCATAATAAAATAGTAGTCTTTTTCATTATTTTATTTTACATATCAATCACAGTTTCGGGTAGATGTAACCAACTGTCTTATTAAATAAGAAACACAGAGCCAATACAGAGATGAAAGCCAGGAGGTCAGAGCAATAGCTAAGAGCTAAAAACCTTACCCTTCATTCTTGCAGTTGTCCTGCCTCTCCAAAAGAGACCTACTTCCTGTGTGTCTGTCTTTATAAAGACTTTCTGTTCTGCCTTGTCATTATTTGTAAACCCAACCACATGACCGCCTCGTTACTGTCTGTCTGTACAGACCTCCAGGTCTTCTATGGTTGGTATTGAGATTAAAGGTGTGTGTCTCCATGCTGGCTGTATCCTTGAACACACAGAGATCTACCTAGCTCTGCCTATCAAGTGCTGGGATTAAAGGCATGCACCACCACCGCCAAGTATCTGCTATGGTTTGCTAATAGCTCTGACCCCCCAGGCAACTTTATTTATTAACATACAAATCACATTTCAGTACAAATAAAATATCACCATAGTTTCCCCTTCCTCTTCTTCTCCTGTCCCCTCCCTCTACCTCCCTTCTACACTCCCATCCACTCCTCCTTCCCTTCCATTCAGATGGGGTAAAGTATGGATTCCAAGGACTCCCTTGGGAATCCACAAAGCATCGCATATTAAGTTGAGGCAGGGCCAACTCCTGCCCCCTGCATCAAGGCTGAACAAGGCATCCCACCATAGTGAATAGGTTCCCAAGTGCCAGCTCACCAAACAGACACAGGTCCTGGTCCCACTACTAGGGGCCCCACAAAAGACCAAGCTACACAACTATCAGCCAGATGCAAAGGGCCTAGGTTGGTCCCATGATGGCCCCCCTAGCTGTCCATCCAGAGTCTGAGCTCCCACAAGCTCAGGTCAGCTGTCTCTGTGGGTATTCTTGTCATGATCTTGATGCCTCCTTGCTCATATAATTCTTCCACTCTCTCTTCACCTGGAATCCTGGAGCTCAGCCCAGTACTTGACTAGATCTCTGTTTCTGCTTCCATCAGGTACTAGATGAAGGCTCTGGGATGAGAATCATGGTAGCCACCAATAAGTCTTTTAATTGCTCTGTGAATGAGTTTCTCCAATGCTGACAGGGAATTATTGAACCAAATTTGATATCAGGGCCCAATGGCAAAGGGATACCTTGCCTGTTCCTTGTTGATCTGCATTCACTAGTCTAATGCCAGCCTTTACCACACTTTCTGCATATTCCAGAAGGCTGGGGCCTCCTATTTAGATTATCTCTAGGAAGAAACTTTCATTCTAGGAATGTCTTGCCTACAATTCCCTTTAAGATGATCTTGATTACCACAATTAAAACATTTGACATTTGGGTTTTTCTTAAAATTTTTAGAAATCACTCTCCTATCAAAGTAACATCACAAGCATAAAATCCAATATTGGCTTTATTTCCAAACCATTTGTCTATTAGTGCTGATCTTGCCTTTAAAAGTCTAATCTCCCTTTTGCATTATGAATTAGAATTTCTAAACTCTAAAGATTCAATTTGTATTTGTCTGACTTCTGGATGTAATGTTATTCTATTTACAACTGAAATAAATCTTTGCAAAAAAAAAATCAATGAAGGCTTCTTTGGGGCCCTGTATAAATTTAATAAAGGACTCAAACCTATTTCCTGATTCTTCATCCCTGTCCCAAAACATTGAAAGCAGCTATAGGGCATAGAGCCAAAGTATGATCATCAAATTTAAACTGTTTTTGCAAATCAGCATACTGGTCTTCACTGAGAAGCTGATCTTGGGAAATTTCAATACCTATATCCCTACTTCATTGTTCTATGACCTTAGCTGCCTCTTTCCACCCTGTTTTCCATTGTAACTGAGGATCAATTTCCAATATTGTTGTAGCCAAATCTTTCCAGTCCTGGGGGATAATACTGTTCCAAGTTGTGCATGAATTTAACATCTGCTTCAGATGTTATTTCATATGGTATGATGGCATACCATATGAAATGACTGCTTCCTTAAATCTCTTCAGATCTAATATTTCTGTGGCATTCCACTTAACTTCTGCATAACCATGGGGTATCTATCATCTACTGGTCATTCTTGTATAGTAACTGGATAAACTAAGGTTGGTTTTAAATAAGCTGAGGCTGCCCCTCTTCAGTTTCATCATGCAGTTATGCAGTAGTTCCTGATAAGTTCCTCTGTGTCTGCATATTTTTTGTTTGGTTTTGTTCTCATTAGTAGGTCTTTTCAAGTCTTTTATGTTATCAATAGTAAGTATTTTAAGGCTTATATCTTCTCAATTAATTTTTTGTATTTGGCACAGTTATCAAACCACTTTTGTAAGGATAAAATATGAATTACCAAATTGATAGTAATTACCAAATTATAATTGGCATTACATCAATCCCAGCTAAAGTGGTCATCCCTTCTCTTCCCTTTTCCATTTCAAGCCATCTTCTGTGGCACTATACAGACTCCTAACTTTCTTCATTGCGATTTTTCCCATTCTTAACATGGGAAAGACTTTTCTTTGGACTTCCCAGGTGTCTTACCCAAACTGCTGTAACATCTGTAGTGTCAAGGCTGTGAGGCACTCAAAGACAGGATGAGCAGTGGCAGCAGCAGCAGCAGCAGCAGCAGCCCAACCTCATGCTGCAGTGTGAGAAGGTCAAGCAGTGAGGCTGTATCGCACTATGGGCGAGGGTGTGGACACAGAGGGACTGTGGTGGGAGAAGCTGACAGAGAGTGGCTACAGTGAGGCAGGAGAAGCAGTGGCTCAAGAAGCTGCCATGTGATCTCATGCCACTCATTGGATGCCAAATGTTGTTTGTATCTAAGTATTCTAAGTAAAGACTCGGGAGTTAGGTATTGGGGTGAAAACCTGCTGGATCAGAGAAGCTGAGAAGCAAACACCTAATATTCTATTTTGGCTTGAGACCCAGCAAGAGATTATCTCTCCTACTGTCCCAAACCAAAAAAAAAAAAAAAAAAAAAAAAACCTCAAATCTCTAAGTCCTTCCCTATTCCTTCCTGTGCATTTCTCTATCCATCTTCCCAGATTCTCCATACTCTATGGCTAATTCTTATCATCTAGTCACTGGCTCTGCCTCCTGATCCAAGGGTAATTTTATTAACACAGTCTTGAAGTTTCACAGTGTTATCAAAAATCCTGTAACAATGCAATATATCAAAATAGGAAAAAGTAATGATATAAAAAGGAATATATTATAGCCAGGCGGTGGTGGCGCACGCCTTTAATCCCAGCACTCGGGAGGCAGAGCCAGGTGGATCTCTGTGAGTTCGAGGCCAGCCTGGGCTACCAAGTGAGTTCCAGGAAAGGCGCAAAGCTACACAGAGAAACCCTGTCTCGAAAAACCAAAAAAAAAAAAAAAAGGAATATTTTGGTGCTGGATATTTGTAATTTAAATTGCTATTGCAAAAGAATCAAGTTTAAAAATAAAATACGATAGATAAAATGGTTACAAAAGATCATCGTACATTATTACTAAACAAAATGCTTTGAAGTAATTGACTATACAGTGTTCGTAAAGTCTAAGGTAACATCACAAGTCTTGACATTGATGTCCTCAAGTAACTCAGCAACTCTCAGTCCTCTAAGTTCTGTTCCTGGGTATAGACCAATAGAGGAGCACCACTTTTAAATTGTTTTACTCCACATTGTATTGCACCTTTTATATGTATAAATACACTAAAACTTGCTGGTGTGGTGTGGATACCTACAATATTTAATATTGTAATAGGTTACCCAGGTTTTAAACCTAGTAGCAAAAGGATGGGTTGTATGATCTAATTGTGTGATAGGGAACTAGGCTGTATAAGTACACTCTCTGATGTTCACACAATGAAAACCATCACATAGTCATATATCTCCCAGAATGAGTCTTGGTAGGAATTTGGTGCATGGCTGTATTTCTATATTTTTACAGTTCAGATACTTCTTAGATCATTAAATCTGAAATATTATACAAAATTATAACTCAAAGTGAACAACAAGGCAATTATTTGGTAATAAAAATATTTGTATGAGTTCTATGTCATTCAAATTTTGTGTAATTTTTCATACTACATTTTAACATTTGGTAGTTTATTAATACTTTACTGTTTTAGTAAATGTGTTTTACAATGAGAATATTGAGGTACACATTCTAGCAGGCAATAAGCAGATTAATATTCAGTGTTGTTAGTGATGTTTTGGTAACAGCAAGAAATAGGCTATTTTCATATTCTCTATTCATTGGTAATTTAAAATTCATATCAAAGTGTAATAAAGTTGCATGTTCCTGCTGAAATTGTTGTTTACAAAGCCAAAACAACCTTATAATTTTGTTGAAAGATATATTAACTTGATTCAAAGTTTTGTTTTGATAGTTTGTTTATAGTTTATATACTGTTATAAAAGATTTCTTTGGGTTTTTCATCTATTCTTACCCCTTTTCTACAACCACTCTTTATTCTGATGATAAATATAATGAAAGAAGAATAAATAATTCCTAGTTCTTATGGCCACTATAGTGGAAAAATACAAAAATTATACTGAATTCTGATCTATTATTATAGTTTAATAGGATATGGATTCTTCAATTTTTGAAAGTGAAATTCAAATATTTAAGAAATCCAAAGATGAAGCATGGAGAGTGATCAGCCATCTGTTTTTCCTGGGACTATGACAGAATAAATACTGAACACATAGAAAACCGTGAATACTCAGTAAAGTGGTATGGTTGGTCACCTTTCCACTAGCAAGTATGTGAGAAGATCAAAGCGGGAATTTTTGAACATGCATGGTTATATATGTACTAGGTCAGTCAGGTAGAACACAAATTTAAAAGATGAAAGATCAGAAAAGAAAAAATTACATTTCACACTAAGAGATCATTCAATTGCATGTTGTAAAACCATAATAATATCTCAAACAAGTAGAAGTGTTATAAAATCTGTTTGAAGTATCAGCATTAGTGGAGGCAAAAAAGTCTGTAACCTGAAGTTTGTTTGGTCCTGCCTGGCTCCCGTGGCCCCATGGTCCCACAACCGCTCAGACCCAAATGAACACACAGAGGTTCATATTAATTACGAACTGTATGGCCTAATGGCTCAGGCTTCTTTCTAGCTAGCCCTTATATCTTAAACTAACCCATTGTTATGAATCTGTATTTTGCCACATAGGCTCATGGCTTACTGGTATCTTTTTTTTAGATGACTAATAATTTGTATTTTTAATTATATGTTACATTTTTTAATTGAGCTTCATAAACATAATACCTTAAGCAAGAGTAGAAATATGCATACAGTGTAACAAAATTAACTTTAAATTTGTATTAATAAACTAAAATCCATACAAATGTAAAATATGAAAGATTAACAGTTGTTTGTTTGGATTAAAGTAGATTCAATAATCTACCCTTTTCCCCCATCATAATTAATAATCTACTCCATTTCCCATCATTTCTATATTATATACCCCTTTCTTCTTTTAGAAAGAGATTGACTATGACCAATAACAGTTTGTAACCAACCCCCTAAAAAAAGACAAACATCTATAATCCATTTTTTAGGAATGTGGACAGAGTTGTCTAGACTACTTCCTGTTGATTGGGGACACTGGTAATCTTTTTGGTACCCTGAAAAAATTTAGGATAATTGTTAAATCTTAGCTGTACTATTCTGTGAGGCTGTATCATCTCAGTCAGTAGCCTGGATGCTGTTTCAGATGCTGGATCACCTGGGCCATCAGTTCTTTTTGGAAGTTTTTCAGGGGGTATTTCTTGATCAAACTTAATTTTTCTTAACCTAGAATGAATCCATAGCTTCTCATTTCCTGTGGAAATAAAAGCATAACTTCTCTCCCAAAGTAACACATTTTTGACTTAATTTTTGAAGTCATATTTTAAAAATATGTAGATTGGTTTAAACTAGGAGCTTTCATAATCCAAGGTCTTTTAGCAGTTATCATTGGCTTACCATTATCTTTACATCTTGTTTCTCATGGCAGTGGCTGGCAGCACCCTCTCTGTTCTGCATTTCTCCTTCCTCCTCTCTAGTTAGAATGTCCTGCCTAACATTATTCTGCCTCACCATTGGCCAAACAGCTTTACTTATCAACCAGTCAGAGCAACACATATTCACAGCATACAGAACATCACCCATTCACCCATCAAAAATCTACAAAACTTTTTTCCTCAAAAGAGTTAGCAAACCATAGCCTATGTGGGAGCCCTGATCAATGTTTATTTTTCATTACACAATTTTGCAGCATCTCTTAGAAGATGTATTGTTACAGTTAGTGTCAACTGTCAATTTGATGAGATCTGGAATCATCTAAGAAATGGGCCTCAAAGCATGCTTGTGAGAGATTATCTTGATTAAGTTAACTGAGGTCAAAAGACTTACCCATTGTGTATGGTGTCATTCCCTAGGCCATGATCATGGACTGCACAAAACATGGAGAAAGTGATCTGGGCCTTTATCTTTCCCTACTTCTTGTTTGTAGATGATATTTGAGCAGTTGCTTCCAACTCCTGACTCTGTAACTTACCCACAGGGATGGGTAAGCCTTGAACTATCAATCAAGCTTTCTGTCCTGGAGTTTGATTCTCATTGGGCATCTGAACACAACAAAAAAATAAATCAAGACAATATATCAAGAGTACTTGTTCTTAATTTTTATTTTTATTTGACACAGTTTACAGTATATATTCTTGGCCAATCTGCATTGACCTTCAAATACTGCATTACTGCTTTACATTCTGTTTTTAAAAATTTATTGATTTATTTTTCATTCCAACCACAGTTTCCCATCCCTCCTCTCCTCCTCCCAGTACCCCCACCTGTACTCTGTCCCTACAATCCACTCCTCTTCTGTTTCTATTCAGAAAAGGGCAGTTCTTCCATGGATATCAATAAAACACAGCATATGAAGTTTTAGTAAGACTAATCACTGCCCCCCCCTTATATTAAGGCTGGGCAAGGCAACCCAGTATGAGTAGGGTCTCAAAGGCTAGCAAAGGAGTCAAAGACAGCCCCTGATCTCCCTGTTAGGAGTCCCACAAGAAGGCCAAGCTACACAACTGTTACATATATGTAGGGGGCCTAGGTCAGTCCCATGCAATCTCCCTGGTTATCTCTTCAGTCTCTGTGAGCCCCTATGAGCCCTGCTTAGTTGATTCTGTTGGTTTTCTTGTGATGTCCTTGACTCCTCTGGCTCCTATAATCATCCCTCCCTCTCTTCAGCAAGATTCCCAGAGTTTGGTCTAATGTTTGACTGTAGGGCTCTGTTTCTGTTTCCATCAGTTACTGGATGAAGCCTCTCTGATGTAAATTTTTCTAGGCACCAATCTATGAGTATAGCAGACTATCAGGCATCATTATATTGACAGTTTTTGCTCCAGGTGTTTGGTTCTATCCTATGTCTCTGGCTATCCAGCCTGTGTCTTGGCCCTCCAGGCAGTGTTAGGGGTAGGCTCATTCTCATGGCATGGGTCTGAAGCTTGACCAGTCATTGTTCTGAAACCTCCGTGGTCTCTGTACCACCCTTACTCCAGCGCATCCAATCAGCAGGACAGACTGTAGGTTGAAGGTTATGTGGCTGTGTTGGTGTTCCACTCCCTCTACTGTTCATCCTCCCTGGTCACAGGAGATAGCCATTTCAGGCTATGCATCCCTATGACTAGGAGTCTTAGCTGGGCTCCTCCTTATAGATTCCTAGGAGTTTTCCTAGCAGGGATCACACATTTCAATTTTGCCATCTATTCTTCAATTGTTTTATATTATATATAATTATTTTTCCTTTACATCTCATCTCAACTACTCTTATCATTCAACCTTAATGATCAATAATTTTGCTGTTTGCTTACTGTTCAGCTAATTCATATAAAGGGCTGGGTTGTTGTAAGTGTACTGATGACCCTCCCCAGCATACTTCAATTCTTTTGTTGTTTTCTTTTTTTTTTTCTTTGATAAAATCATATTTACTCTCTCTTAGAGTTTAATTTCTCAGCCTTCATCAGTCATTTGTATTCATATGGCATCTATTTTCACCAACAAAGTCCTTAATATATTAATCATAGATATTTTACATTTTTTGTTTATTACTTGTTTATGGTAAAAATTATTTTGGTTCGTGTAACTTTTATTCCATTGGGATATATTTTCCTTGCATTCAAAATGCCTTATATATTTTTTATAAAACCTGAATATGATGCAATAGAGAATAAAATTGGAGTTGCACAATATTATGATAATATCTGCTTCATGAGCACAATAGATTTAAGTCTAACCTACTAAGGAAATAAAATGACAATAAACTGATAAAGTTAACTTTCAATTTTCTATTTTTAAATGAATGAATTTATTGAAAATATTGGATATTTCAGTATTTCTATTATTTTAATAATGAATATCCTGATTTCTGCTAATTTCTTTTGAACCATCAGAAAAATGAAGCAACTGTCCTATTCAATAACCTTTCAAACATACCATAACTTTTATAAAATTAAATCTTCCACCTAAGTGGAGCAAATTAGACTTCCCATCAGAATACAGTACACACTCTTCATACATGAAATTGTCATTGCAAATGACTCTAAGTATGTACTTTCTTTTTTCCTTCTTATTTGACAACATCAATATTGAGCTCATTTCATATCTTCTGTAATGATTTTTTTTTTTTTTGGTTTTTCAAGACAGGGTTTCTCTGTGTAGCTTTGCGCCTTTCCTGGAACTCACTTGGTAGCCCAGGCTGGCCTCGATTTTTTTTTTTTTAATTTGGAGTTACATTAAGAAACTTTAAACCAAATCTGACAATGTTGACCTGTGCTGTCGCCCTTCAGACTTGCTGAGGTATGTAATTGTACTCATAGGAATGGCACTTAGCTAATTTATCTTGATATTCTCAGTAATTCTCACTGCCTCTGCAATGCATGACAAAATAACTAGGAAAAAATTTCTCCTAAATTGAGTAGGATATTAAATGACTACTGTATGGCACTATTTCAATAAATTTTATTCTGAACACAGATAAACATAGAATAGATTTTCTTTGAGTAGATGGCAGAGTGTGAATGTGTATTGAAAAAAGTATAAATAAAAACATACCCAAGTGTAAGCAAGAAGGAGTCACATCCAGGTGACAAAAGGCTTGAGAAAGTTAAAACCTTCTTTTTTAATTAGACAAAAACAGGAAATGCTGTGGAACAATCTTCGTACACTTCAAATATTCATTACTCTCATTGGTTAATAAATAGCTGACTGGCCTATAGCTGGGTGGGAAGAGACCGGGTAGGAGAGCCAGACTAGGAGAATTGTGGGAAGAAGGACAGAGTCAGAGAAGTCGCCAAGAGCTGCAGAGGGAACAGGACATGCTGGAGGACAGATAAAGCCACAAGCAACATTGCAGAATATAGATTAATAGAAATGGATAAATTTAAGTTGTAAGAGCTAGTTAGTAATAAGCCTAAGCTATCGGCCGAGCACTTATAATTAAAAAAAAAAAAAGAAATTTAAAATCAATTTGTAGTTGGAGGTGAATGAAGGATACATAGATGCTGAAAGATAGACAAAAGAAAGTAAAAAGATGCTCTAGGAACACATATGAAGGGAAAGATATACTTTTCCCTATTTGGAAAAGGTAGTTCTAGAGGATAATGATTAAATAATTTTGAATTTAAAAGTAAATTTAATAAAAAATATTTTAAAATGCAGTTCAAAATCCATGGTAAGAAATGTGACTCAAGCCGGGCGGTGGTGGTGCATGCCTTTAATGCCAGCACTCGGGAGGCAGAGGCAGGCGGATCTTTGTGAGTTCGAGGCCAGCCTGGGCTACCAAGTGAGTTCCAGGAAAGGCGCAAAGCTACACAGAGAAACCCTGTCTCGAAAAACCAAAAAAAAAAAAAAAAAAAAAAAAAAAAAAAAAAAAAAAAAAAAAAGAAATGTAACTCATGTGACTCAAAATTAATTAGAATGAAAGACTTTTGCTGCATATACTTAAGATTTCAATGTTTTAACTGACAAAGGGGGCCTCAGGGTTGCAAAGTTGAAACAATGGCCCCTAGTAGAACATTTTCCCAATAATGCAATGTCTCCAGAATTCATTGAAAAACACATATCCTTTATCATTGGGCTTGCTGCTGAGAAAGATCAGATTTTTAACTAGGCTTCCCGAGTTCTTTTCTGAACAAAGTCTCATCTTTGGCTGATTAAGTACAAGCCTCATCACTCACCACTGGCATCTGAGAAAGGTCAATCTTGACAAACAAATTCATTGTCTGTTTTAGCAGGACTTCACCATGGATACTCAACCTCACCTCACAGAAACATTTACTTAGAAAAAATGATATTTTTTAATTAAGATTTTTTTATTCATTTTACATACCACTCAAAGATGCCCTCCTCCCTCCTCCTGCCCTTCCAGCCCCTCCAACCCACCCCCCCATTCCTTCTTACAAGAAGGCAAGGCTTCCCATGGGGGGATAATTTGGACCCTTTCTCTGCTTTCTGTTGATCGATCTTCTGCAGCACAAAACTCTTCACAGGGACTTTTTCTAGATCCTTTTGAAGAACGTTGTTCTTGACTCGCAATCTACCCCCCACAAAACAAACAAACAAACAAACAAAGGCCTTAATTTCTTTGTGTGCCTTCTTCCAAGCTTGAAAATGTCCTATTGACCTGGAACTAAGAGAAGCCTATTTCTCTTCTAGGTGACATTGCCCAAATCCAGAGGACATAATCTTGTAACCAGCCTTCTTCCCACTCTTGTCAGTATCTATTTCCCTGATTGCTTGAGTCCTCTTGGCTGAAACTCTGTGTGTTCCCTCTAAAAGGGTTGGGGACCTCTGCAAGGACCAGAATTGAGCTCAGCTCTACTGAAGTTCTTTTTCCCCTGCAACAATGCTAAGGAGAACCACTCATACCTCACAGCATTCAGCTTTGTTTATCCATGACTCTGGATGCTGAGTTACTATTGTAAGAGCCTCCCCCTCTCCAAATGAAAAAAAAAAAACAAGAAACTGAGTCACATAGGAGATACATGGGAGGCTGAGGCTACGGTGTGACAGTATAAACAAAAAAAGATCAGAATACCACAAAATTAGTAATGTAGAACATGAGAATGATGCTATACATAGCAATGTACAGCTTCTGAGATCATAGGCGTTTGACAAACTGTTCATTACAACCTACAGGAAGAATACATCTGTAGAAAAATGGGGCCAGTGTGCATAGCCATAATCGCCTTCACCACATTAGCCACAAGCCTGCAGCTACAGTGAAAACCAGAGCCAGCACCCAGATCGCCAACATTCAATCTAAGGTCACTACAGAAGTGACCACAGTAATTCACTGCATTAGGGATTGAAGATTTGGGCAGATAGTGAAGAAAATGTCCTAAGAGTGAAAACTGCCCCAATCAGTGTTTCCCTTCATCCCCACTCAAGATGCACAACCCACCAAACCACAAGAGCTTCACCTGCTTTAGAAATGAATTTCTGGTGAAAATCAGGACCATTAGTCCATGTTTTTGTTACTTAAGGGTGGTTTTAACCATTCATGAAGTCAACTTTTCCTTTGAATTTGAATTATTTGATGGTTGCAACTATAGGCTTCAGCACGGATAATTAAATCTTACTTTCAGAGCTAATGACTACACATTTCTACATCTAAATGCAGTATTCAAATCCCTTGCAGCTTATCCCTGAGATGCCTAGGATTTTGATTAAACAACTGATATTTCTTCCAATTTAGCTAAAATAAAGTTTCAATTTTGCCAATTATCATGTTTTGTTTCTTTTAAAATTTCAATAAATTAACATAAAAATCATGAAAATATTATGCATACTTCTCTAAGATTGAAAAAAACACCAAATTTATTCAAAAGAAACATTTAATCATTCTGTTATAGGTGAATTCTATTCAAACACATTCTGTCTCCCTACATGCTACCAAGACAAATTCTAATAAATTGTACTCAAGTACTATTTTAACAAAACCTGATTTCCTTTCCCTACTCTCCATGAAGAATCCATCCTATTCAACAGGATCAGCTAAGTGTTTGGGAAACTGCTATTCTGTGCTTCTAGCATCCTACTAAATGTTTTTACAATTCATGTATATAGAGGATATTTTATCTGCATTATTTCTATAAAATATTCTAGAGTTCAATCACTACTAACTGAATTTTTATTGAATAAAAGATGATTTGACATACTTTAGGATATGAAATAAATTATAGCTTCATGAATACCTGCTGTTTCATTGTACTTGCAAAGGTGGGTGTGTGTACATACTTTCATCAATTTGTGTGTGTGATTATATTTGTAAGAGTGAAGTTACACACATGCACAGTTCAAAGTGAAAATAAGCTCAAACAACTTATTTAGTTGTTTGTTCATTATTAGATTTTAAAGGAGGAAGAGCTATATTGTTCCAGATTATCAAAAAATAGAAGTTTGGACATAGGACAATATGTAAGGCATAGATGTGCCCAAAACAGTGAAAATTCCAGAGAAAAGATGAGAACCTATGGGGTTGTTTTAACTAATCATGAAGAGGTAAGTGAATGGAGGACAGAAAATCCTCTAGCGAGAATACTGAAGATTAAATATGTTGCTTTATATCACAAATGGCTTTTGAAGATTTCCAGTTATAACAAAACGTTCTGTGACTCATCCAAGGTACCATTACTGAAGTGCCCTTCATCAGTTACATTGTTATAATAAAATGCCATGACCAACAACGCTTTGAGGGATAAAGAGTTACTTTCAGTTTAGAGATCCAGGTTGTTGAGAATCTATAATGGCTGGAAAGGCATGGCAGGAAGCAGAACAACCACACTTCATTACTAAACAGGAAGAAGAGAGGCAGGGAGAAAGATGGGTGACGCTGTAACCTCCCAATGCCCATTTCCAGTGATTTACTTCCTGCACCAAGGCTGCACATCCTAAAGGTTCCATGACATCCTCCAACAGTACCACTGATGGCAACCAAGTGTTCTAGTATGTAGGCCTAATAGGGATATTTTTAACAAAACCAGCCACAAAGTCCCTTTATTTTTCTTTAGCCACTTGGTCAACTAAGATTTTTTCTGGCTACCTAGAACTCCGGAGGTGTCTAAGGCAGGAAACAATAACACCTAACAGTATTATTGTTCTCAATTCAGCTTTTAATCATATTAGCTTTGTTCCAGGAAGCCATAAACAATAGTATCTGTCACTGTCAGTTTAATTTCAATTTGGCTAGCTTCAGGACAGTTTAAGGTCCTGTGGTTGTCTTGTCTTTAATAGTACCATGTGCTGTAAGCAGCTTGTGTACCCGCATTCCACACTGAGGGGCATTTGCAGATTGGTTTTTACTTGTCATGAAGGATCAGGGCTTGAATATGAGCTAAAAGGAGGTAAAGGTTTTTTCTGTTAGTGTTTGGAATTTGCCTCCACTGACCGCTTCTGGTGCCATGTGTCTCATAGAAAGCTGACATACTTACAATCATGATAGTGATTAATTGATAACTATCACTACTTAATTGATACAGGTACAGGAAAGGCAGTTAAAGGCCCTTTATTTGCTCTTTTTCCTTCTTAGCAACCCTTAACATGAACCTAAGAAACTATATATTTGGGATTATTATTTGATATCGGGATGACCTGTGTGTAACAATCTTTATAAGAAGCCCATTTCTTTTGAGTGGTTTAAATCACTCTCTTCCTAGGAGTAACCCCTCACTCATATTCCTGAAAGTAACCTTAATAAAACTCATTAGTGCTTGGACTTTGGTGACTCACTATCTAGGGGGAGTAGACATGTGTATAGTATCTACCCAGGAAAAGTTTGGTCATACAACATTTGTACACATGGAGTTTAATTTCTTCTCAGAATCACCATGAGAACATTTAAAGGCTTGCTGGCTACAAGTGTATATGAATTAAATAATTTTAATGTGTCAATCATCAACCAATGAAACTAAGTCACTTGTGTAACTCACATACAGCTGACCATACATTCATGAACCATTAAAGGATGCCATTGGTTAGTGAACCTGGAGCTTCATGAACAATAACAAGTATTGTTTGAAGCTGCATAATGATTTGTTAGGTTGCATTTTTTTTGTAACAATACTTAACAGATACAAAGACATCAGGGTGAACTGAAATTAGATTATGGTATATCTGAGCAACAGTGTTGCACTGTAGTATTAAATCCTCTTATTCACAAAGCATAATCTCCTCAGTTATTTTAATGTATCTATGTAATTCCAAAGGTTTCAGGCATTATTCATCATCATCTTAGAGAGAATAGTATTTGATAAACAAACAAACAAAAATCCATGAAAACTTTATCTTACGTGAAGTCATCCAATCAGAAATAACCAAAAACCCTATGGTGAAGGGTTCCTGACAGGAAAAAAAAAGAACCTTCATGTTTCAAAATACTTCAATTTTGAATGTAAAAAAATTTGTGAATAATATTAATATGTAGAGAATAACCACATGGAATTAGAAACTTAAAAGTCATGTCTGTAGATGCTGTTTTCATATTATGATCTCCTGGACAATCGCAACATGAACTGAAGGAAAATGTCATGTTTTTACTAATGTGTATTTCCATTCTCACACAGAGTTGGTTAAGTTGCACCTTTTTTCATGGCTGGCTTAGCTTCCAAATCTGGCCTTATCTTGCATTTCCTGTCCTTGTGACTGGTGGTATCAGTTCTAGGTTAGTGTGAATTATGTTTTCTTAAAACTCAGTTCTTTAAGTGGCAATCTAATTAAGGACACAGGATTATATTGGGTTCACTATGAAATGTCAAATAAACTTTGATAAAGATTTGGGGGAAGAAATTCAAATTTAAAAATATATTTTTTTCGTTATCACTGTTCTTCTATACATCTTCCAAATGTCTAATTGGAAGTGTTACTTGTCAATTAACTGTCACCCATAACTGTATTTATTCTGATAACTAACAACAAGCATTGTGCTTGACTGTTATCAATTTCCCTCAGCAAGCATCCTTTCCACCCTCCTGAGTACACTTATTCTGCCTACCCTGCACCCTGTGCCTTTGCTCAGTAATTTCAGATCTCTACCTCTTTTTGTAAAGTTCAGGTGTTCATTCAGAGCTTCTGTCTACATTCTTTAAATCTTAGTGTGCAATTTCAGGCGAAAGGTGTTTTATCTTTCTCCAGAAGTCTGTGCTTTTCACTTAGAAAATGACAAAAGTAGATATGCCTCAATAAACCATTGACCTTAACCCATCTGCAGCCATGAATGTCCTCCCACAGTTACCTTTCACCCTAGGGCCATATTCATACCCTGTTTTTGCTGCTTGGAGAACAATCTAGCTATTATGCCATTTTTAACTGAGGGTACTGTCTTTTTAAACCTTTTAAGTAAATTGGTTCTTTTAGAATTTCATACAAATATAAAGCACATTTCATTTATCTAACACCAAATTTAATATAAAAGTACAGATGTATCAAAATTAATAGAATTATTGATACTTTTATATTTATCTCTGTTGTTAGAAAAGCAGATGCCATTTAGGAGAATCACTTTTCTGGGTGAATATTCATTATGTGTAGTGATGGGCTTCATAAACATCCTGTTCATATGCTCAACAAAGTAGGGTTACTTGTAGGTCATTGAATTACTTTATAAATACTTGTCAGTGAATTTGTTAGAACTTTAAAATGTGTATGTCATAAATAGGAATAATTTCTATATGAACACCTACTTCCTTTCTTATTCAAAGCATTCACTAGTGAGAAACCACAATCTTTGAGTATGATTCCATTTGTAAATTTATTATGAAATTAGTACTTTTGTATCACTTTCTAAAATTAGAGTTTCAAACTTGCATGCAGATATTTTTATTTAAATTTAATTAAGTTTTCTATACTAAGAGAGAAGCTAATCATAAAATAGCTATTTTCTGATTCTCTCATTGTTTCATAAGAGTGTGAGAGACACAGTACACAGGTTGAGCAGCACATGTAGACAGCATCCTGGTTATGCTCATACAATAACCATATTTAAAGGACATATATACTAAAATATCCCATTTCATTAGACACTGGGTTCTAAATGTATAGTACATGAGCACAATAGTTATGTAGATCAAGTGCTCAGGCATCCATAGGAATTAATGATGTCTAAGCATATTTTGTTTTGTTTTTCAGAATACCAAGTGTGTGTGTGTGTGTGTGTGTGTGTGAGAGAGAGAGAGAGAGAGAGAGAGAGAGAGATAAAGAGAGAGAGAGAGAGAGAGAGAGAGAGAGAGAGAGAGAGCGCTAAACATTTATGAGATGGAAAGAGGGAACTACTAGACAGAGTTATATAAGCTCAAATATAAAATAGTATACTCACAATGGAAGAAACATATTACAAAGAAATATTTTATACAATATGCCAAAATTTTGAATGAATGTTTAATCAGAAAAGCATCAATGAGACAATATGTACAATGCTCACAATAGACGTTTATTAAGGTAACATACTGAGAAATATCATAAAATGAACAAAGGAGAAGTCTTCAGCACAGTAGGGTAATAGTAGGCATCCTAAGTAATTGATTCTGCATAGGATTAGTAGATTATTGCAAAATCTGAGGACCAGTAAAATCAGTAAAATCCTGAGGACCAGTATCTGCCATAGAAAGAGGGACGGAAGTATCCATAGCCACCATAGCCCCCAAGACCATAGCTGGAACCATAGCCATAGCCCAGGCCACCAAAGCCACCAATGCCATAGCCAAGGCCACCATAGTAGTTGCCGTAGTAGTAGCTCATTGTGTTTGAGATTTAGGACTTGATGTGCTGTTGAAGGTGAGTTTCTGGAGAATGAATGCCACTTCTGTGCTCGGGTTTTTATAGTGTTCCTGTGCAGGTATGATAAACCACAACAAAGGGATAACCTTCTCTTTGAAAATACACCTTTGCTGAGAAACAACATCATCAAGCCATATTCTACATATTTAACATATTTCCAAGATAAATGAAGACAGTATTCCTTTGAACCATGTTTTATTTTTACCCTCAAAATTAGGCTCATTTGCTGAACAGTCTGTCAGATCATGCTCTGAGATTTTATTGGATATCAAGCTCATTAGTATTGGATATCAAGCTCCTTTAGTTCAGAGATCCTGGACTGTTATCATTGTTGTGTTATCTCCATCTGGTTAGATTCTTCTTGAAGATGGCCTTCTTTCTTGACTTAACAGATAACGCTGAACATTATAAAATAACCATAAATGAGTGCATTTAATTTAAAGTCATGAGAGAATAGATTTTTTAAGAAGAGCGTGAGAATAGTACTAAGCTTTACTATTATGTTTCCATATCAATGTTAAGCTTTTTATTTAAATTTTTATGCAATGTACTTCGATTATATTTTCTCCACCTCCACTCCTTCCAGATCCTCCCACCTCACTACATACTGAATTTCTCCTCACTTCTTAAAAAAATCAAAAGAAAAGCAGCAAAAAACAAAAATAAAAACAGACAAACTAGAAAGAAAGGAACAAAGAAACAATATTTATCATATATGTAGCTACACTCTTTCGCATATACCCAAAGGACTCTACACCTTACAAAAGAGATACTTGCTCATCCATATATATTGCGACTCTATTCATAACAGTCAGAAGCTGGAAACAGCTGAGATGTCCATCATTTTTTATGATGAACTTGGACGCATCATGTCCACAAACAGAGTAACAGATCCAAGCTCAGTTTTCAAGTGTCTTTATGAAATGGTTTATGTGATACAGCCATTCTTTAATGAGTTCTCTCTAATTGGTCCATAAGTATTATTCTATCTTCCATTTGAAATGTCTCATCCCTTCCCTCTATAGCGCCTCCTTTCTGCATTCTAGTACACGAACACCAGCCACAAACTGTTATACGTGTAAATCCACACTGACTCATTCAGAATTAGACTTTTGTTGTTTACTGTTTTAAACTAGTTAGACAAGCTGGCATATAAACAAGAAATGGAGCTGCAATTTTGTTCTTATTGTGACACATTTTAGAAGCAACCTATTCACTGAATGTTAAAATTTCTTTGCAAAAATATCATTAACATTTTCAAAGTGGCCTATAAGAGAAAAAAAATATACAAAGCAATTTTCCCCACAGAAGAGTTTTAAAATAGATTACCATTATTAAGACTGACATTAATTATAATAATCATATCAATGTAAAAGTGCTGTTACAGACTTTTGGACAGAAAAATGATGGATGTGAGAGGAGCACATGGAAGTCTTAAATAACTTCCTGTCCTAGAATGGTGTGAAAATATTCATACCTCCATACATTCCTCTCATACTCAATCTTACTTCACTTAATGATTTCACCAACTAGATAAATGTATAGACTATAATATGTGGCCCACCTTGGTCATAAGCCATTATAACACACAACCATACTTTCAACTACCATGTTTGGCTCATTCATCACATGACTGCCTACATTTGTCTCTAATAATGAACTACAATTTTGTTATTAGTTTGTACCCTGTCTTTTTACTTCATGAAATTATTTACTGCCATCTGGATGCAGTTAATGTTACACCTTCAAAATTCACTTACTTTCTATACCAAGCATTATGGTATTCATAAATGTTAGCTAGACATTTCTGTGGAAAAATATCAGGATTTCTTCAGTATCATTTTGTTGCTTTCCAACGATTTTCTTTCAAGTATATTTTATCTTCATATAACAGTGTTTATAATTTCTCATAGTACATATTAAAATGTTGTTTTAAAATATTTTATCTTTTAAATTTTGATCATGTTCATTCATCATTGCCTCCCCCAACTTCCTACAGTGTCCCTACCCTGATCCCCTCATAACTTCATGTCCTCCATTTTTTACTGTTGTTTATGACCCTAAGAGTCCAATTAGTGCTGTATTATGTGTATTGCTCATGCAATAAAGAATAAGCCACCCGCTACCAGTCTTGTTTCAAAGGAGAGTGACTCTTCCTCCGTCCAACCGCACTTTCTCCTCTGCCAAAGGTGGGAACTCAGAGGCTCCTCTCCATCCGTGATAGAACCATGGTGCTGTGAGTTGATAATTGCAAGAGCCATGTTCAGAAGTTATCATTCCTCTGCTCTCCTCCTCGTTTTTCAGATCCTAAGGCCTATAAGCACACCCTTCCTTGGTGTCCCTGAGCCTTGTGTGGGAAGAGGGTGTTAAACATGATTCTTTTGTTGCTGAGCACTCACAATTACTTACACTTGGCACTCTATTATGAGTCTCTGCATTAAGCATTTCCCACTGGGAAAAGACGCATTTCTGACCAAAGTTGAGACTAACACATATCTAGGGGCATAAACATAAGTGCTTAGAAGGTAGTTTGACAGCATGAGTATTTAGCATACATTGTATTGTTTAATTAGATCTATATACTGTTCAGTATGGTAATTCAAAATTAACTCAGAAACTTGTCTATATTTCTCTTGAGCTTATTGCTTTCTGTTTTGTTTTGCATAACAATACATACACATGCTACCTTTTCTTTGCTCTGCCACTTCTCTAGATTGTTTAATTCCTTACATATAAGCAAGGTGCATGTAAAGACTGCTTCTATATAAATTCTCTTTCTATATATGCCTTAATGTTTAGAAGCCTTACCAAAAAAGTGTAGTGGGTAGCCATCCCAGCTTGGTTCTGGAAGTTCCAACCCCCATTGAGACTCTGGCAACTGTCACGCCTACGAGGCGGGGCGAGGGGAGGCGCCTGGGGACCGGAGAGCTGGATGGGCCAGCGCTCGCTCTGGGCGCTCTCTCGGTGCCGGAACGCTGACCGGTGCAGATTGACTGTGCAGAGCTCCGGAGAACACCGCTAGACTGCATTACACCTTCCCCAGACCCTGCGACCTACCCAATACTTAATTTGTGAGTTACGCCATTTAATAAATATCCTTTTAACTACGTGGAGTGGCCAAAATAATTTCTCCAATAAAAAAGTAACAAAAATTCTGTTCATAAAACTTTGTAAATGTGTAAAATTAGTCACCGTTCTCTACATATCCATTACAAGCCAGTCATTTTAAATAATTCTTGCCAAGATTATGTTTTGAAACAAGCTGTGTAAGGTTTAAAACATTATTATTTACTTCCTATACATGGTGCTTTACTATTTAAAGTATTTTTTGATTTAGTTTATCACTATATAAATAATTGCTATGTGATTGCTACCAGAGTTCTAGTTTTGCCTTACATCAATGATACTCACCTCAAGTACAATTCATCACTTCACTAAGTTTTAAATTAAGATTGGCACAATCACAAACACGCTAGTAGCAAGGTAGTAAATATCACTGGAGATCAATGAAGACTCCTGTGACTAATGTTGTGAAAAATAAATTGTGTTTGATGTCATTTTCTTGAATAACTAAAAGCCGCCAGAGACATTAGATGATTCCAGAATCAGGAGCTTCTTGTCAGTAGACAGTTTTACATTTGAGGCAGCCATCTAGAGAAAACATTTTCAATGAATACCATTTATGGTTTAAATGAGAGACAATTAATAATACTCACTTTAGTTGGGGAAAAGGGCACTTAAATGTTGGTTACAATTAACTGTATATATATATATATATATATATATATATATATTAACCTGTAATAAAAGTAGAATTAAACTTGAAAAGCTGACTGTTACCTGCTTAGTCATAAAAGCGTGAAGACAAACTGAGCATGAGCAAATTGTGTTACTGAGATCTCTATCTCTCTGTAAAAAATCTACTGCTTTCAGGTTGGAAATAAGTCCCACTTAACAAGAGGGAAATATTGCCTGGTACTGGAAATGTAGACAACCACCAAGGGCTAATGAAGTAATTTATCTTGAAGGAGAACCTACAACTATCATTAACTAAACCAGGATAATCCCCAAATATACATTCTAAATAGGGCTTGGAGGGAGGAAAGGGAAGGGGGGACTGAGGTAATCATATCGTTATCTAAAAATACAATTAATACTAATTTAAAAATACCTACAAACACCTTACCAGATCAATAGTACCTTGGCAAGATTCTTCGGGGTTACCTTTTGTTTTACTCATGGTTAAATGGCTAGGTTTTTATGGATTGGGAACAAAGACCTGTGATTGTTTGACCTTTTTTATCTCATGCTCTAAGATAATTATCTTGGCACTACTGATTTTAAACTTTAAATTCAATAAAATTTCTATGAGGATAAAGAAAAAATAGCATCTGATGGCAAGTGTCTACAGACAAAAGCCTGTATGATATTCTCATTGTTTCATAAAAAGATACTTGATAAGGAACACACCGAATACAAAGTGAACAGCAAGGGGTGGTTGGGTCTTGATTGCAAAGCTCATAAAACAACTATATTTTAAAGGAATAGTATGCTAAAAATATTTTCTCACCTCACACTCTAAGGTCAGTATGAATGTATCATTAAACATGTTGTTATCCATTGTATATAAAATTATGAAACTTAACTGTAATCATTAGGATTAGATACAGTATTTGGATTTAAGGGTATTTAAATTTGTTTATTTTTGTAGAAAATATCAAGTCAGAGATACTAGATAAGAGATCACCAGGTAAGAAATAATTTTAAAGGATGTGTTTCAGTGAAATATACCAATCAGACACATCTAAGTTATGACTAAGAAGCACATTTTGCACAAAATACAAGTGAATCATGACTTAGTGTGTTTGTAAAATCCTTATTGGAATAACATGTTGAGAAACATCACAGAAAGGGATGAAGAAGAAATCCTCATGTACACAGTGCACTGGAATGAAGATATACAGCTGGAGTGATGGATCTGGGTAGAGAAACTGATCACCACAGATCACAGTCATGATTTCAGGAAAACTGAGGGAGCAAGTATCCTCTATAGAATGAGAGATGAGAGTACCTGTAACCATAGCCACCATTGCCACCATAGCCACCATAGCCTTCAAGGCCACAAATTGAACCACAGCCATAGCCAAGGCCACTGAAGCCACAAAAGCCATAGCCAAGACCATCATTATAATTGTAGTAGAGGCTCATTGTATCAGGGTGGGGGATGGATTTGATGCTTGAGGTGAGTTTTCCGGGATGCATGTCATTGTGTCTGAGCCTTTACACTTACCCTGTACAGGTGTGACCTGTCCCTTTGTTCTCTTTGAAAGTCCATCTTCAGAAGAAAAACAATCCTGTTTAGTTATACCTTTCTTATGTAGGATGGCTCCAAGATGCATGAAGACATCAACCGTTTGAGGTTAGATTCATTTTCATGCCTGAGAGCGGGAGCTAGATTTTTACAGAATATTCAAGCTATTAGCAGCTACTGGTTATTTAAAATTTATCATGACTTTTATGGCTTCAAAATTTTTGCTTGTACATATTTTTTATCTCAAACTTTAGTAATCAGGCTTTCTTATTTCAAATAATCTTTTTTTAAATCTATAATCAATCTTGTCTTCATTTTGCCTTTAAAAGTATTTACCTTCTGTTTAAAAATATTTACCTCCTGATGTTACAATCTTCTGTCTAGGAGATGACCAGTGAAATACTTAAAGCTACTTTACATGACTGAAATTCACCTGAGGACATTTCATGGTCAGAGAGAGACCCCAGATTCTAAATAACACAAATCCCTGTCATTCTCTTTGCTTTCCTACCAGAATCCTTAAAAGGACCCTATCATTGAACACAATACACATTTGTTGTTATTGTTGGTTGATTGGTTTGGTATGTTTGGCTTGCAAAAAATAGAGAAATTCAGTTAAAACTGGGACCAATGTTCCTCTCTGATGGTTATCACTCATAATGCTGGAAGTTACTATGCAATTTAGAATTACATCATCTGCCAAACAGGATACGATGACTTCTCTTCTTGTTTGTATCTGTTATTTCATTCTATTGCCTTATTTCTCTAGGAAGAACTTCAAATACTATGTTAAGTAGGTGTGGAGTGAGTGGGACCCTCATGTTATTTCTGATCCTAGTAGGGATGCTTGGGGATTTTTTTTTTTTCATTTAGCATGATGTGATCAACTTTATTGGATTAAGAAAAAATTAGATTAGAAAAACATACCTCTTCACATGGAAAATTATTTCCAAAGAAATTTAAATGCAAAGGCCCCAAGGTCATGAATTAGTCACTTAACAGATTCATCATATGGTGACAATAGGAACTGATAGAAGGCAAAGAGTAAGACTTGGTTATAGGAACTACATGGGCAGAAGTGTCCCTAGGGGTTACACCTTTCCTTCACCTTCACCTCTGGTGCCTTTTCTGTGTATGCAGTGTGCCATGAAAAAGTTCCTCTAGCACACCCTCCTACTCTGCCAATGTTCTGTCCCCAATGGGACCAGAAATACAGAAGCAAGTGACTGTGGACTGGACTTTGTGAAACCATGAGCTATTAAATACTTCCTGCTTAGATTGTTTCCATCGGAATTTGATCCAGTAGAAGGGTGCAAGTAAAACAGATAACATTTACTTTGAATTGAAGGGCAGTAATTAGTTGTGTAAAGGAAAAACAGGACTGATTTTGGTAACTGTAATTGATGTCTTAGCAAAAATTACATCACAGTCTGGTTACATGAAAACAGAGTAGCAGTGTGTGCACAAGGTGTATCCACTTGACAATCGTTGGACTGATATAGAGGCAGATTGTCTGAAGTCAAACTCATTAAAATTACACTCAGATGCATAACAGTTTCTTTTTTATGGTAATAGTAGCAAGAATACTTTCTGGTCATTGACCTTGAAAATATAACTCAGCTCGTATTCCCTAAGACACAGCCCTCAGATAATCTGCTTGCACGAAATTCCTAGACAGTGTCTTCCCTAAGCCCCCCTTTCTCTTCTCTGTGCCATGCTTGGGCACAGAGTTTTACTGAGGACTCCTTTGTCATGCATCAGAGTTTTTGCAGCAGAGTTTCATTTGGCTTTCATTTTGAAGCACTTTAAAAAAAAATCTGTACCTTAAGGAAAGGGTAGCAGGGTGGTGAGATAGAGGATGCAAGATTAGATCCTGAACAATATACACTTAGATACAAGCAGTGATTTCAGATGTGGAACAGATCAATGGGGGAACTAAAGTTTATTATTTACTATAAATTTAACTTTATTTATATATATATATGTTAAATAAATAGAAGCTTCTCACTAAAAAGAGACCATGACAGAGGTGAGGAAAAACTAATCACATTGACTTAATCAAAACATATTGTATGAATGCACTTCATAATATAGATATATCATAAAATTATGTATAATTATCATATATAAATTTAAAAACAAAAATATCAAAATTTAATAAAGAAAAATATTTTAAGAGTTTATTTTAATGAAGGATTATGGAAAATAAAAATAAAAATTAAATAGCTCCAATATAAAATATATATCTGTGATGAACACATTAAGGATTTGTGGGGGGAGGAGTGTGTGTGGGTGTGTGTGTAAAGTGATCCAAAACTTACCCTAACCTTCAATAGCTTCTTTATTAGGTGAATAATAATTTATGTCCATAAGAATGTATTTGCACTCCATTTTGCTATGCATTTTTTCTAATTTGTTTAAATTCTTATTTTAATTTGCAGTTTTTTGTGAAGTACAGGTCTGTTCTCAACATTCTACTGCCTACTGTTGTTGTCTTGAAGTAAACACATTGACAGTTTTCTAAAGTTACATTTTATTAAACATATATAAACATATACTTGTTAAGGAAACATTAAGTCAGCGTCATGCATCCTTCAAAAGTTGTTGGTGTTCTTTTTAAAACATTATCTTCTGAAAATACCTACTATTTAAAACTTCCATGTCAGGTAAAAGTCACTGTTGTATGGTTAACTGTTAGGTCACTTACTGAAGGGCCCATGTTTCAGGTGAACGGGACTATCATCCCCCACCTCATTATCCATTTACTATGTCATATACATCATTACTATTATTCATGAATCTGTTACTGAAATTCCTTACAATTTCCTGAGATCAATAAAGTCTCTTGTTCTACATGTAATACAGTAAAATTTTATAATGAGTGTCATACCATATTGAAGAATGATGATACAACTTAAAACACTACACTGGAGTGGTAGAGGTAGAATGATCATGAGCTATGTCTATCCTCAGTTACATAAAAAGCTGGGACTAGCCTGAGTGTCATCATATTCTGTCTCAAAACTAAGTAAATGAATAAGTAATTAAATACAGTGGCATATGTTATTCAAGAGCAATGAGAACATTCCAGAACAGGGTCTGTGTCTTGGTGAGAAGTCTAAGTTTGGAAGAAACAATCAAAATGAAGTCTGCAATCTATCTCAAGATTGAAATGAGAAACAAATAGCAATATTACATTTGTGTTGGAGGAAAATATACAGTAATGTTGACTGAAAAATCTATTCTTAATGTATAAAGAAAAGGTGCCTGATGGGAAAATGGTACCTGTTCAAATAATGATGGGTAAGAAAGCAAATATTATAGTCAACTCCCCAACTCATCTAAAACAGAGTTATGTGTGCTGCACAGGAAGAAACAGAGCTGCCATCAGTCATGAGCACCCTGCCATCATCTCCTAAGGACACTCAACACACTGGACCAATAATCCATAAACCAATCTGTTTCATGAAACTCATAAAATAACCCCATGTATGTTCAAATATACTGTGATATCTTCCATTTCCTCATGAACTAGTATTATGATATATGTTTCCTTTAATTATCAAATAGACAAACTGTTAACATACTTGTATGAAATAAGAATGTCTAAACATATCAGTATAATGAATGATCTCTTGGATTTAAACCTAACACATGAAAATATATCCCATGAAATACAGTTACTTACTAGCTGAAAGCATATTAGTTGTTTTGAAATGTATTTGATGGTCAGTAACAACATAAATATTTATGGATAAAATGTCATGTTTCAGTTAGCCTAGACAATAAGTAATAATCAAGTCAGGACAAATACTGTGTATCTTAAAGTTTTATTTCCTCTTGTACTGAAATATATACTTACTTTGGAAAATATATTACAATGAAGTACATCACTCATGCATCAAAATTATGCATGAAATTGTGTTTGGATGTATAAACATAAGCAAGACAAGGTTTAGAATGTCCACAAAAATATTTATTAGAATAGCATGCCTAGAAACAACTCAGAAAATATGAATCTTCATGCCAACAACTCAGGAGGGTGAGGAATGTCAACTTTAGTGATGGATTCTGGAAGAAACACTCCTTTCACAGATGGCCACACTGTCAGCAAAATCCTGAGGACTAGTATCTGCCATAGAAAAAGAGATGGAAACAGCCATAGCCACCATAGCCTCCAAGGCCATAGTTGGAACCATAGCCAGAGCCCAGGCCACCACAGTAGTCACCGTAATAGTAGCTCATCATTGTGTCTGAGACTTAGGACTTGGTGTGATGTTGAAGGTGAGTTTCTGAAGAATAAATGCCACTCTCTGCTCCTAGGTTTTACAGTGTTCCTGTGCAGGTATGGCAAACCACAACAAAGACTGCCCTCCCTTTGAAAGTACATCTTTGGAGAATCACAGTATTATTTCATCATGCCTTTCTTATTAAGGGGATTTCCAAAGATACATAGAATGGACGTTTTTGTGTTTAAATATTTTTAATTTTCATTGTACTTTGATCACTATTCAAATTTCACATATCTCTATAATTACATTGTAATTATCAATCCTTCTGGAAATTATTGGAGAATGTAATTAAAAGATACGTTTGGATATTTGGATAGTTTCAGAATTCCTGATTGTTTTGACATGCCAAAAATATCTTCATCATCTTTTATTGTCCTAATGTTTAACCTACATTAAATATCATGTTTTCTTTTTTATTTTCCCAAAACTCATAAACAAATAACATTAATGCAAGAGATGAAGTCAGATTTCATAACAAAATAGTGGAAATAATTGTCCCGATCTTCATTCCGTGTGTGTGTGTGTGTGTGTGTGTGTGTGTAAAATGACTTTTCATATTTTATTTAGAAGACAAAATATTTGTTATAATATAACCAATAATGTTTATTATTATTTTTTGTGATGCTGTAACCCATAGAACTCCTTACCAGCAGAAATTTCTGTTCTCAAAACCTTGGGAACTAAAGTTCTATATATCTTTAAGATGTTGGTCATCTTTTCTATAAAACATGTGTCTTCTATCCATTGTATTTCAAAATTTGAGATAAAATAAACATAGATTTCCATGAATTCTCCACTAATGCTTCTCAACATTATCTTGGACCAAGTAAATGTCTTACATGAGATTTAGAATAGAGAAAAATCAGCAAGATTTGTCCAGACTGTGATTCAAGAAGGGAACAGAGTGAAAGAATTTGATTCCTTCAGTACTGTGGACAAAACCCAGGTCTCTGTGTCTGTGTGTCTGTGTGTCTGTGTCTCTGTGCATCTGTCTCTGTGTCTCTGTATGTCTGTGTGTCTGTGTCTCTGTGTATTTGTGTGATTGTGTGTCTGTGTTTCTGTATGTCTGTGTCTTTGTGTGTCTGTGTTTCTGTGTCTCTCTCTCCATTTCTTTTTCTCCCTTTCTTCCTTTTCATCTCTCCCTCTCTCTTTCCTTCCCTGTATGTGAATGAAAGAGATAGGAAGTGTTGTCAGCTAGGATGTTTGGAAGTAGAAGAGAGAGAAAAAAAATGTATGTGGAGCCCAGAGGTTAACCTCAGAAGTCATGCATTTGCGAACTTTTTGTTTTGTTTTTTCGAGACAGGGTTTCTCTGTGTTGCTTTGCGCCTTTCCTGGAACTCACGTTGGAGACCAGGCTGGCCTCGAACTCATAGAGATCCGCCTGCCTCTGCCTCCCAAGTGCTGAGATTAAAGGCATGCGCCACCACCGCCCGGCGGGGAACTTTTTTTTAATGTTTTTGATTTTTTGAAAAACAGTGCCATGTTACTTTAATCCCAGCACTCAAGAAGCAGAAGCAGATGGGTCTTTGAGTTTGAGGCCAGCATGGTCTACACAGAGTTCCAGAACAGCAGCCAGGACTATACAGAGAAACCCTGTCTCGAAACACAGAGAGAGAGAGAGAGAGAGAGAGAGAGAGAGAGAGAGAGAGAGAGAGAGAGAGAGAGAGAGAGAGAGAGAGAGAGAGAGAGAGAGAGAGAACAGAATCTCATGAATCGGGGTGTTGTATTTTGGAAGCCCATGGGCTGGGCTATTGTACCTGGCCAGCAATCCATTAAGATCCACCTGTTTCCACTTCTTCATCTCTGGATTAGGAGCATGTGTCCCTGACTCTCGTCAGAGGCATCACAGGGATGTAACTCAGACTCGCATGCCTTCAGAACAAGTGTTTCATCCACTGAGCCACATCTCAGACACCTTCTCTGCAGTTTAGTTCTTTACAGAAACCAAAGGACTCCAGACTTATTTACAAGAATTACTTGTTTCCTCCTGTCAGGAAAAGAAATGAACCCAGGGGATCCTTGTCAAAGTTTCATAGAGATTCTGACTGAACTCATAGCTAAAACTCTCAAAAATGTGACTCTGTAGCTCTTGGCTGGTTCCCACTTTTACACCAATGCATACTTTTCCAAAGTATAATGTGTTTGTACCCCAATTATACCTGCAGATTGCAGACCCCCTTCTTTAGACAAACATGTCTCAGCAAAATGTCAAAAAGGAAGACTAATGGGCCAGCATTTAATTATCGCCAAGAAGCCAGACTGAGATCATGTTCACTGAGATTTCTAGACAGTATGGAGCAGGATTTAATTAATTTAATTGGGGCACTCTGCAGTACAGGAAAGCACTGAACAAAATTATAGCTTGGAAAATTTGTGTTTTGTGAGGATTTTCCAATAAATCTTGGCCAGGTAAGTACTGTTAAAAAAGAATCGCGGGGTTTTTTTTAAAGGTCTTAGGCAGTTTGAGTTTTTATTTTTTAATTTCTAAACATTTTTTCTTGCTTTGGTAAGGATAAATTTCAATACATTTTTGTTTATAATTTCTGTCATTGAAAATTGGAAACATTAAAAATCTGGAGTTTCCTGCTTATTAATAGATTAACTAAGAACCAACCCCTGGCTTTTGAATGCAGTGCGGTGCCATTCATGGGCCTTCTTTACAAGCTATCCCAAGGTCACTCTAAGACATCTTGGCATTTCAAAACCCTGATTAGTGAGCAGCAACAAGGAAAGTGTTGACTGCCATGCATAAGATTATTTTAGAGTTTAACAGCAAATGCATCCTCAAATATTTCTAGATTTATGTGTAAGAATATATGAAATTTTGACTACTAGTATGTGAATAAAATACACTAGCTTTGTACCACAAAGTAAGTGAGGTGAATAGATACCCAGAAAATTCTATTTTTTTTTCTTTTGAGGATGAAGATTGGCTAAAGATATAGAAAGTATTAGGTGCTCCATCTGTGAGGTAATTAAGAATATTAAATGTGATTAATTTTAAAGATCTGTTTCTTTCATAGAAAGAGTAACATTACCAAGAAATTTTTCCCAACTTGAATTGTATAAGGGACCTTAATACTGAAACACCCATAATAAAAGAGTTCATATCAAGGGACTTCTCACCATGTAAGCACAGAAAAAACAAAGTATGTATCATGAACATGTAGCATCAAAAACCATGCCTCCTCCCACAATGTGGTTGTCTCATAACTTGGAATACTACAGGAATAGTGGCTATCCCTTTGTATCTGCATTGTGATGCAGCATGTGACTGTCATAAAATGTCTGAGATGTGCCAGCTTTATGGGATGCCATATAAAAAAAGAAAGGCATCAGTTTAGGAAATGTAAATCATCAACATGGGTTGCATACTTGTGTTTATTATAGGGATGATTTGTAAGGAAACTTGAGCAGCTTCATTGCATGCACTGTAAGGAAGCATTTTGAAATGTGAAAATATGACAAAACCTTTTGGAAAGCATAAATTAAACTGCATGTACTTAACTCTTATTCATTAAAATGTTATTAAAGTTCTTATTCCCAAATAATAGAAATATGAAATTCTTCTTTCATAATAGAAAAGGATGAAACACAGGTCATAGTTTGGAAAAGTTGTCTATATCAACTCTCAAGTGTTTGATCAGAAATATGAATGCCCATCTGAGGTCTCCAAACACAGTGATAACTTCTACAATGAGTAAACTATTAGATGAACAAAATTCAATAACTATTTTGACTTTCAAAGTAATGATTTTCCCCTTTCACTGAAATTCAAGAGACTAGTATTCTGTATAGAGAGAAGGACTAGGGAAGCCATAACCCTCAGAGTCCCCAGGGCTACGGCTGCAACCATAGCCATAATCCAGGCCATGGAAGCCACCAAGGTGATAGAGAAGACATCATGCTAACAGCTGACTTAGTATCCTATTGTGTCAGGGGCTGAGGATGGGTTTGATGCTTAAGGTGAAATTCTTGAAATGATGGCACTTTTGATTCCTGAGGTTTTATTCTTTTGTTGTAGATTTAGCAGACACAAAACAGACTATCAGCCTCTCTGAAAATCCATCTTAGCAGAAAAGAAATGCTTCCTACCCACATCTGTTTAATTATTGACAGCTTCAGATATGCATGACTAAATTTTCTTTTATTTCAATATTAACTTCTCAGGACCCATTTTAGAACAGATTGCTGTTTCTATATTTAATGCAAAAAATGACTATTTTATATCTATATTTTAATATTCAGGCTGAGCAACTGACATGTTTTCAAATAATATCTCTCATTTTGTGTAAACTGGGTTTTGATTGAATACAATGTCTTTATCTCTGTATTCAATAAATGAATGTAATTATTATGGGGGAAATGTGTATCAATATTTTTGATTTGAAAGTATAAGGACATATTTATGATAAATACCCAAGAAACTGTGCACAGGAAACTTGACTCAGCAATTAAGAACACTTTTTGCTCTTCCAGAGGATTTGGATTCAATTCCCAGGACCCACATAGTGGCTCACAACTGTTTGTCAATCCAGTCCCAGAGCATATAAGGCTCTTATCTGGCCTCCATGCATACTAGACACACACATAGTACACATACATAAGCAAAATACTCTTAAACACAAAATAATAAGTAATTCCAAAATATTTTAAAGATGAGAAACTATGGTGATATTTTATTTGTACTGAAATGTGATTTTATTTGTATGTTAACAAATAAAGTTGCCTGGGGGTTAGAGCTAATATCAAGCCATAGCAGAAGCTGGGTTGTGCTGGTGCATGCTTTTAATACCAGCTCTTGGGAGGCAGAGCTAGGCGGATCTCTGTGTGTTCAAGGATACAGCCAGCATGGAGACACACGCCTTTAATCTCAATACCAACCATAGAAGACGTGGAGGTCTGTACAGACAGGCAGTGACAAGGCAGTCATGTGGCTGGGTTTACAACCAATGAGAAGGTAGAACAGAAAGTCTTTATAAAGACAAACACACAGGAAGTAGTTCTCTTGGCTGAAGAGGATAGCTGAAGCAGGAAGGGTAAGGCTCTTAGCTCTGACCTCTTGGGCTTTCATCTCTGCATTGGTTCTGTGTTTCTTATTGAATAAGATGGTTACTTCTACAAGAAACCATTACCATTCCTTCTTGCCTATGGGTTATTTGATAGTCTTCTCAGTGCCCCCATTTTTAGAATTGAAATTCATGTCCTATCAAAACATAGCACAAACCTAAACTTTTTATTCCAAATAACACCTTACATTAAGTGGCCACTTTCCCTAGACAGTCCTCCCAATTTGTCTCATAAAACATCAGTTGGTTTTGTCACTGTAAACCTTCAGCTTGAAACACTTTACTCACATTGAGTTAATCCCACCCCTCTCCACTGTATAACTTTCTTCAACTATTTCACCTTCTGGTCTTCTCCATAGCTTCCTGGTTACTCATTTTACCACTGTGAGAATTAAGTTTTCCACTCTCTAAACTGTTACTTACAAATTTGTTGAGTTGGAATGTCTGATCTTTATAGTCCTGGTGATTAATATAAAACCTGATGAAACTAGACAAAGAGGGTGTCTGTTAATGCTGTTGAGCCTCTGTTTTGCTAAATGTGTTACACCTGTGCTGTTGTTATGCAGAAGATAGTGTACTTCCCTGAGGAAATGTCAGATTTCAAGTTCAAAGGAGAGGTGAAAATTTGACATTTGAGCCATAGCACAAATCCTGCATGAAATTCTGATTGTAGAAAAGGATTTTGATGAGAATTTGTGCTTGGAAATGGTCCATGGTAAATAATATTAATTACTAACACATGAGTAAGGTGAGACCACTATGATAGAACATAAAAATAGATGTGAGTCTTTATGAGCTGTGCTTGAGCATACATATGTATACATGTGTTTCTGTTTAAGCTCTTTATGACATCTAACAAATGCCAAATAAGGGTTATTTGTACTGATTTAGAAGTTGGATGGGTAAACTATTTTGATGGGGTTTGAATATAGCCATTAAGGGTGCACATGTAAATACACTATTATGAGTAGACTTGTGAGAAGGTAGGGTCATCTGAAGTAAACAATGGGCTTAACCAACATCTAGTACAGCCCTGACACAAAACTTAAAAATAACTGTTTTGGATAAGCCTATAAGATTACACTCAGTGTAGACCACAATCTCACTGTAGCTACTCATCAAGACATTGATAAAGGAAATCCTTAAAGAAAATTTATGGCTTGATAAATATTAACTCTAAGGAAAAGTCTCAAAACAAGGAAACCACCACATAGGAGGTTTTTCAAAATGAACAGGATAAACAGCTACCACATAAACACTATCACCATAGAGGTATCTTCCATCACTCAAGTACTATCCTCATCATATGCATGATAAAATTTCTAGCAAACCTCAGTTTTTAATGTGATTTTATATGAAAAGAAAAAATACATGAGAGTAACACATTAAAAACAACTTTAAGGCTGGTTAGATGGCTCAGTGTGTAAAGGTCCATGACATCAAGCCTGACAAACTGACACCTCCCACTCCTATAAGTTGTCCTCTGACCTCCTCATGCATACTGTAGTTTGAACACTTGCACATCTGCATACACACATGTGTGCACAAACACATCCACTCACATATGATAAAGAAAATTTTAATAAATAAATTTTTAAAAGCTATAACTTTATTTTTTTCATTATTGATAAAAATATAAGGTTACTTGCTGTTTTTTTTTTCTTGGAGTTATTTTGCTGGGTTAAAACAGTTCTTGGTTGGTGAGCTGTTTCAACTGGGGCCAGTGTGCCTCTTCTCTCTAAAATTTCCGATTTAAATTATATCATAAGAATAATATTCCACAACAGCCTTTTTGTCTCTGATGATGAAATTCATGATTGAAATAACAGTGGAAATCATTCAGTGTCCACAAAAGATAAAATGCATGCTGTTTGTGGAGACACAGCAGGGATAATATGCACACATGTATTGTGTGAACATGTGTGCTCATGTTTCTACAGGTGAATGGAAAGGTGTGTGCATGTTCATATGTAGGCCAGAGGGCAATCGTGGCATTTCACAAAGAAAAACTGCCCATCGCCTTTGACAGAGGGGTCTCCCACCATTCTGAATATCATCAACTAGGTTAGACTTGCCAGTGAGCCTGGGGGATCCTTCCGTCTTTGCCTCCCCAGCACTGAGGTTAAAAACCCACCTCCCTCCCTAAGCCAGAAGCTATCTCCACTTGGTAACACTTGTAAATGGAAAATTAATTTTTTCAAATAGAGTTTCACTGAGGGTACAAGCCTGAGGGTTCAATGACACCTTGGAAGGTGTTTTGTTTCATAATGTTTTATCAGGTTACTTTTTTTGTTTGTTTGTTTGTTTTTTGTTTTTTTCCAGACAGGGTTTCTCTGTGTAGCTTTGGTGCCTGCCCTGGATCTCACTGTAGACCAGGCTGGCCTGGAACTAACAGAGATCTGATGGGCTCTGCCTCCGCCCCCGCACCCCCCCTCCCCCCCGAGTGCTGGGATTAAAGGCATGAGCCACTACTGCCCAGCTTCAAGCCACTTTTAAAAGAAATTTTTTTTAACCTTACAGGTCATTTAGATATACACTATGGCTTTGGTTTTGTGTTTTTTATGGGATTCCTGAATGTGTGAATGTGTGTATCTCTGTACCTATGTGTGTTTTGTGATTTTTCTTTGCCTCTTTTTCTTCTGTTTGTTTTGTTTTTTCTAATATGTTTGTTTTTATTTTATCTTACTATATTATTATTAGTTTGATGCTTGTTTCTTTCCTAAGGAGAGACAGAAAATGTGTAAATGCAGATTGGAGGGGAGGTGGAGAGAATCTCAGAGGAGTTGGGAAGAGGAAAGTTTAATCAGAATGTATTTTATGAAGAAATTCATTTTTAATAAAAGAAATATAAAAAAAATAGATAATTAAATAAATTTAGCTTTAGGATATATATACATATATGTTGAGAGGATATGTATGTATGTATATACACGTATTTACATACATACATACATATATATCCTCTCAACTCTGTCAGGAATAGAGGAATAGATTATAGACAGGACTCAATGAATACCATACCAGATTCAGACACAATTCAATGATGAGTCTCTTAAGCAGAAATTCCATGGAAGTAGAGAAAGAAGCAATAGCTCCTCTTAGTATTTAACCAGAATAGGAAAAATAAATAGTTAATCCACAGTCAACTTCCAAATTCTTAAATAAGGAAAATATTAAAGGGGACCTGTGCTTGTGCCAAAGGCTGTCCCTTACATGATATAGTTCTCAAGCATCCAGGACTTTGGTCAAGATGGGGAAATTTCATGCAGCCCATTAAATTTCTGAGGTTAGCTAAACCAAAGATTCACAGAACAGGTAGCTGCAAAGCATAGAAATTCATCTTATGACAAGTCTGAGATGTAGAAGGTTGGAGTTGGGGTTTTAAGGTAACCATTTTCGTTTGAAGGGCTGTTTAGAAGAAATTGTTCTTGTCTTTATTCTGGAATTACCAGAAACTAAGAATTCTTTGGGCTGAGATATATTACCCTAGTCTCTGCTGTCAGAATCACTTGGAGTTCTTCTTGTGGGCTCACCAATCTTCCCCACCTACATGTGCCTTTGCCTTTGTCTCTTCCCCTTGTACTACAAAGACCATAATCCCCTCATTCCCCTTCTTCAGCAACACTTCCTGTAGTTTTAATTACCTACAGTTTACCAAGGTGTAAAAATGCAATGCAGGACACTAGACTATTTTGACAGATAGATCCCATATCCATGCAGCATATATTAAAAATATTACTGTAAGTATTCTATATTTACTATTATTGATAAGTGATTGTGCCTAATTTTAAATGAAATGTTGTTGTTATAGTTGTTGTGTGTACATAAAAACTTGTAGTCTATAGAGAGTTAAGTATTTCCCACAGCTTTGCATCCACCAAGGACTTTGGAATGTCTCCTTAATCACTTAAAAGACTCATCTCTCTTTTGAGTTATTTCAATGAATATTAGCTGCAGGATGTGGACTTCCAAACAAGTTCATATTTTAAAGTTTGGAGACATTCCTAAATGTTTAGAGAACATCATTCAACCATAGATGCTTTTATTTATTTACAGGGTCAAAGATTATGGGAGTAAGTCAGCTACCTGCATCCTCGATAGTGCAGAAGGCACCTGACACTGTGCATTCAGAACAGTGAGTGACAGCTGGCTCACTCAGTGTGGAAGGATAAGGGCATGTGTAGGCACCTGGAGCATGAAGGAAAGTATCTTCCATATGTATGGCTGATGGGCTCTTAATAATTCATGGGAATGTTAAATGCAGAGGAGACACACCTTAAAACTTTTGTACTATAACAGATGTTATTCTAAGTAACCTTAAATAATAGGAAGGATTTTATTCTCATAAGTATCAGAAAGTTGGAATCTACTTATTATTTCTGTGGAAAATCTTATCAGAAAAGAGCATCAGCTGCATAGCAAATGCAGTCTTCTGACCCCCACCACCCACTTGCATTTCTACTGAGACAGAAATGCTAAGCAAATAATTCCACGGGGATAAAGTTATCACGAAGCAAGTGTAAAACATAAAAAGCTATTGCACTCAGTGTGCAAAAATGAAACCATGTACTTTAGATTCAAGGGGAAATTTATTTTAAAATAACTCAGAAATGTCATGGAAGAGAACAGTCAAAAGCCAACACATCATAATCAAGAGTTGATGACAAAATACAGTTTTAGTAATCTGACCCCTGTCCAGGGACTGACGTGCCAACTGATTCAAACAGTGCCACAGCATGGTGGTTCCTCCTTTAGAAAATCATGTGACTAGAAAACAGATATTGAAAAAATATTCAGAGTTCTGAAGTGATGATAACATTCTCAGTAAAAACCAGAGGACCAATATCCTCCATAGGAAGAGGGACGGAAGTAACCATATTCCTAACCACCACAGCCTCCAAGATTATAGGTGGACCATAACCATAGCCCAGGCCACTGAAACCACCAAGGCCATAGAAGCTACCATAGTAGTAGCTCATTGTATTAGTAGCTGAGGAACAGGTATAATGTTGATCACGGGGTTCCTGAGAAGGGCTGTCACCCTCTAATCCTGGACTTTTACACTTTCACAGTGCAGGTTTGGCAAACCACATCAAAGGAACTTCCATCTCTTTCTAAGTTTCTCCTGGTGAAAAGCAGTAATAATTCCATTACACTTCATTATTAAGTGTAATTCTAAAGATGCATAACAACATATTTTAATATGTTAATAGTTAATGTTTATAACTTAGAATTAGGTTTGCTTTAATTATGACTGTTTCTTTATTAGTACTCTACTTCTACATTAAAATGTATCATCCAAGCTCTCTTTTGTCAGCATTTTAGGTTTTGGGATTTTTTTTGTTTTTATTATTACTATATTTTAGCTAGCTACAATAATGTGCTTCATTATGATATTTCCATGCATGCATATCATTGTACTTAGCTTACTCCACTACTAACTCATGTTTTCCTCCTGCCTGTTGACCTTCCTTCTCCAAAAGTCTTCCTTCTGGTTTGATGCCCTGATGCATAAAATATCTGTGAGAAGAGCTGTCAAGTATATCATATATATATATATATATATATATGTGTGTGTGTGTGTGTGTGTGTGTGTGTGTGTGTGTGTGTAATATATGGGTATATATGTATGTATGTCATATATACATATATGGAACAGAAGAGCATATATCTGCGTGTGTACATGTGCTTTTTCTTTCAAATTAGAATTATTTTGTATCTTTTCCAAACACCCTATTTTCTTTCTTTCAAAATTATGCAATCATCAACTTATGTAATTCTGGAAATTCTGTTTCTAATCAATTAGAATGCAAAGACAATTTATTTATGAATATATGACTACTGTTAGATCCTCCTTTTCCTTGGAACTCTGTGCCATGAGCTTTTAACTGCTTCTATGTTGGTTAATATCAGATTCTAGAGAACAGATCTGCTCAAGAACAGGAAGACATTGTTTTCTTTCTGTTCTTATCTTATTAAGACCATTCTTCCTGCCCAAACATGATTCCCTAATGTTTTTGAGACTGTAAGTGAGCCTCTTCATCACAGATGCTTTATTTTCTAGAAAAGTAAAATGTTGTTATTGTTCTTGTACACCTTTCAGCCATCGTAGTCTACAATTCTACTCACGTGGCAGAGTAGCTCTCTTTCCAATTGGGAAGGTGGTCAAAAAGGTATTTGGGACCAGAAATGGCTCTGGACCTTATCGATTGTGCTGTGCATATATGTCTAGATAATATTGATGTTGTAAATAGAGAGGTGGGCAGCAATCAGAGAGTGGTTATAACAATACATCTTAATAGTAGTTATGTGACTGTGATCTTTAGCTCTTGAAAGGGTCAATTACCAGTATTTTAGCCCTTGGTTGATCACAGATAAGAAAACTTCAGTGGGGGAGAGAAGATGGTATTGGTCTATATTCTTTGTCCATTTCACACAGATAACTAGTGTGCCAATCAAATACATTTAATCTGCTTTTATCTATTATATACCTTCTTCAAATATCATATGTTGGTTCTCTAAGGAACATTTAGATGCTTTGAGAAGTGAAACATAAGAGACACACCACAAAAAAGAAAGCAAATCACAGATGGGACAATAAAACTATGACAACCTGACATTGCCCTCACCAACTCTGCCCAAGTGGACAGGAACTAGAGGGAAAATATTGCAGTTGCTAGAGCTTCATTGGACAACAGTGAGTAATACTGGGCTGGTCATTGGCTGGACTGTTTTGATAAAAGTGACATTCAGGCTCCAGTGCTAACACTTCATCATCATTCTTGGGGCAATAGCTTACTATTTACTACTTACTATTTACTACTATGGTAATCCAAGGCAGTGGTAGGTGAGGGTTGGTGTGGAAATTTTCCCTATAAACATCACATTCTTCATTTTGAATGTAAACTGAAAAGCATCTGATGTACAAAGAAAAGCTGCTAATGCTACTAATACAGTAAAATGAAGGCACACAGACAGTGATAATGATCTGGATAAGAAAAGCCTATCCCCAGTGTTTGAAGCATATCTGTATGGTCACACCCTCTTCAGCATTCCAAAAGCTCTCATACATGGCATTGAAAAGAAAATAAAAATATCATGAAATGTTATAAGAAGGATGTTACATAATAAGCTATGTTTTCAATAAAATCCAAATTCCAGTATCTTCTGAAGAAAGAAAATTTTAAGCAGCCACAACCACAGCTGGTACCATAGCCATATCCTGGGCTATCGATGCCATCGCCAAGATCACTGTATCAGTGCTATAGTATTAGTTCATTGTTTCAGAGTCTGAGAATGGGTTTGATATGAATGATTGTGGTGGTAATCTAATTGTACTGAAATGTGATTTTGATTGTATGTTAATAAATAAAGTTGCCTGGGGGTCAGAGCTATTAGAGCCATAGCAAGAGTGTGGCGGTGGTGGCACACGCCTTTAATCCCATAAGATCTCTGTGTGTTCAGGGATACAGCCAGCATTGGAGACATATGCCTTTAAGACCTAGGGGGCTGTACATTCAGACAGTGACGAGGCAGTCATGTGTTTGGGTTTACAACCAATGAGAAGGCAGAACAAAATACTATATATAGACGAACAGACAGGAAATAGGTCTCTTTTGGGAAGCTGGGACACCGCAGGTGGAAGGGTGAGATTTTAGCTCTGAGCTCTGACCTCTCGGCTTTCTCTTTTACATTGTTTCTGTGTTTCTTATTTAATAAGACGGTTGGTTACATCTACATCTGGTGCCCAACATTCGTGTTACAAATTCATGAAAAAGCTGTTTGCCTGTGGCCTTGTGAGCCCCAGCTCAGGCCCAAGCTACACTCAGGTGGTTGTGGTAGCACACACCGGTAGGATTTGCTGAAGGAGACAGAGGCAGTAGGGTCCCGAGTTTGAGCCGGCCTAGGAGGCTTGGGAGAAGCTTTGGCCTGGACTGAGCCACAAACAGTGGTGGGACCATGGAAGCAGTGGCTACTGCTCCACGTTGCCAGCTCCTTCTCATCATGTTGGTGACTGCGGTGATGCTGCTACCTGGGACAAAGGGTTTACTGCTGCTGGTTCAGAGAAGAATAGCCAGGACCATCGTGTTACACGAAAGTATCGGCAAAGGTCAGTTTGGAAAAGTTTGGCAAGAAAAATGGTGGGGAGAAATTGCTGTGAAGATTTCCTGTATTAGGGAAGAATGTTCATGGTTCCGACAGAGAGACATTTATCAGACTGTGATTGCTCCAAACCACAGAGGAGGCAAAAAAAAAAAAAAATCCGCAGGAAACCATGACTACGCCTAACAGTGACGTTGAAATCTCCAAAAAGATGACAGGATCCTACAATGATGGTTCCACATGGACTGTGATAAAGCCATTAAGCCGATTAACACCATGGAAAAATCGACTTTGGACTACAAACTGGTCAGGACAATTTCGAGAGGACTAGCTGAGATGAACCAGCCTGACAGACTACTCGAACAAGGACTTGAAACAAGCCCTGAACCTTCCTTTTATGCACAGAATGGACAAATGATACAGGACTTGATGATTAACCCAAAAATTTTCTTTTCAAGATTCCCTAAAGATATCTTCACCCCTAGAAAGCAAAAAGAAAAAGAGAATATAGATATGAGATAGATCATCGAATCTACTCTGAGAAAAAAGATAAAGAAATAATAGGATAAATAGGTAGATCACTGAATCTACACTGAAGAAAAAGGGGAAGATATAAAAAAGGACAAAAGGTAGACTAATGAATCTATTATGAAAAGAAAAGAGAAAGAATATGGATATGATAAGATAAAAAGGGAGATTATGGAATCTACTTTTAAAAAGGAACTACTTGTTTTAAATAAGATAAGTAATGAAAATTTTTTGGTCTGAGTTTATCAGATGTTACTGGACTGGACATTGTTAATATATATAATGGAGTTTTTTTTATCTGAATCTGTCAAATGTTAATGGACTAGACATCATTAATGTAATTTTTGGCTGTATATATTGTATATGCTTATTGGATAGTTTTTCTTGTATTAGTTATAAGCTTTTTTAATTTTAGACCAAAAGAGAGGAGATGTGGTGGTATTGTGTTCCCCAAAATATTGTGTACCTTAATAAACTTATCTGGGGTCAGAGAACAGAAAAGCAAGCCACTAGTTAGGCAGTGATAGCACATGCCTTTAATCTTCGCATCCCAGAGACAGAAATCCATCTGGATCTCTGTGAGTTCAAGGCCACATTGGAAACAGCCAGGCATGGTGACTCACACCTTTAATCCCAGGAAGCAAGCCTTTAATCCTAGGGAGTGATGGTAGAAAGCAGAAAGGTATATAAGGCGTGAGGACCAGAAACTAGTAGCATTTGGCTGGTTAGGCATTTGGCTGGTTAAGCATGTGGCTGATTAAGCTTCAGGCTTTCGAGCAGCACAGTTCAGCTGAGATTCATTCTGGATGAGGACACAGAAGCTTCCAGTCTGAGGAAACAGGACCAGCTGAGGAATTGGCAAGGTGAGATAGCTGTGGCTTGTTCTCTCTCTGATCTACCACCATTGACCCCAATAACTGGCCTCAGGTTTGATTTTATTAATAAGAACTTTTAAGAATCCTGCTACAAATGATTAATTAATTTCATGAGAATGGGTATCAGCCTCTGCTCTAAAACCTTTATCCTCACACTAGGCAAATTTGGTTCCCCTCTGTAGTCATTTCTCATTCCTTCAAAAATGTGCAAAACAGCACAATTCCACTTCTGTGTTGAGAACTGAGAAGTTTTAATGGCACAGATGCATAATGCCATTCACTTATGTGCTTCACCTACACATCTCAAAGCAGACTCTTAATAAGTACAATTATGATCAAGTCTTCAAAACTTATGACTGAGTTAACAGAACTTAGCTGATTTACAAGGTGTAATCTACTCTCTTCTTGCATCATTCACATTTTTTCTTAATATTGATAATGTTTCTCTTCTCAACATTGTGATCATATTTTACTCTTTGTTTATTATAATGAATTTGTGTTGGAAAGAACATAGCAGTTGCAATATCAATGTGTGGAACCACAGCCCTTCAGTCCACACTCAGGGATAGACATTGCATGTCATGTAGTCTTGAGTGTCTCTGAGTTTCATGAAACACCATTGTTCACATGTAAAAAAAAAAAAGCAATGAGAATGTCTGTCTTGACCCCTGGTAAGCTCTGGAAGCCAAGCATCCCAAGCCCTTAATGCTTTACTCAACTCTCAGCCCCCAAAATGGATTATACTAGATCAATGAGAACAATACCATAGACGAGTGCCTACTTCTATAGTTTTGAAGATCCTGGAAGGTACACAGTGAATTGAAGAGGTAATAGAAAGAGACTTGGGTTTATTTAAATGAAAGGGCAAATTTTTATCATTTCCTAAAATGGCTTAGTTCATTTTGAGATATTTGAAATACAGTAAGGAAGTATCTCTCAAAGAAGGAAAGACCACATCTTATATATCTTATATCTGTTTTAAATAGTTTGTGAATGAATTATAGGGATGAATAAATAAAATTCAAATCACTTTTGGAATTCCATTAAAGTACCTTTTTATTAGTGACACAGAGGTATGTTTCCATGGAAACAAGAAGTCAGCACAATGTCCACAACTTGATCATAGTGAAAATGAATTTCACCTGGCTTGATGGAGGTCTAAATCAGAAGAACAGGCTCTGCTTCAGCTTGGGCCTGACTGTGTAGTTACAACTTGACTGTCAGTTGGATCCATAGGAGACATCAGAAAAGTGGTGACCATTCAGGAGGTAAAGGCTGTGTATGATATTTGAAGGCATCAGGGAACAAATGAAGAAAGACACTAAAATAATAATGATTTAAACGAAAATGGTATAAACACATTATTTAGCAAAATGGTAAGTATGTCTTTCTATCATAGAAAGAACGCAGTTGTTAGTCTACAAGCCCCTCCAGAAGTCGACATGCAATGAAGAAAATCATAAGCCTGCTGTGCATAGCTGTGTTCATAGTGGTTCACAGGAGCTGAAGATCCATTTTGATGATGATCAAAGGGCACCATGTATGGATGGGAAAATTATCTGTAGTTCATTTTTGAAAATAACATCACATATACACATTTAATAACAATTAGGGAAAAATAGAAAGCTGTGGATTTGAAGGGAGCTGAGAGGAATATATGGGAGGTATGGGAAGGGAGAAATTAAATTATAATCTCAAAAAAAGTAAACAAAGAAAATATCATCACCATGGAAATCAGTGTGAAAGATTCTCAAAAGCTAACAATAGATATTAAATCTTTCAAAGGGCCTGTATATAGAATTTATACACATATACCTAGAGTCTCTATATCCTACTACAAACATATTTGAACATCCATACCATTGAAATCAGACCAGATGACCCTCAATATGATATTCAATAATGAAACTTTGCTGTATATACACAATGGGTTTTTATTCATCAAGTAAAATGAAGTTATGAGATTGCAGGAAGATAAATTTTAATAGAAAAACATACTAATACTACACTGAATGTTCTGTTTACACAAGTATCCTAGCAAAATGGTTAGAGTGGGGTGTTTAATTAGGAGTGCCTGTAAAGAGCTACTTCGATCTTCATTTCATTTTAACCTATCTGAGAACTGTTAGTTTCCCTGGGATTTTGATTGCTCACTGACATAGGAGGACAATGTGGAGGCATTTGATGAGGAATATTAACAAAATTTCTCAATGAGGACTGATGAACAAATAAAAGGTGACCTCAAAGGGGAAGAAATGGGAGCATAGGTTTCTGAACCTGCCTTCAACACCCAAGGAGACTATTATTAACAAACCAGCATAAACCAGGATGGATGATTCTGCAAATAAATGTAGAAAGTGAAGAATGAAATATAACAGAAAAGAAACTATCTCTTCTATATAACACAGAAGATTACTAATAGTCAGTGATGATATTACAGACAGGAAAATGGGGTGTTAAATTTTTCATCTGAAGAATAAAAAGGCAAAGTTTCTGAAGATATTGGGAATATCAATGTCTTCACATTTTTAAAATGTCAAATGATATAGAAAGCATTATTATCAATAAGACCATTGTTTTAGTCAGGGTTTCTATTGCTGCAACAAAACATCATGCCCAAAAAGCAAGATGGGGAGGAAAGGGTTTATTCAGCTTATACTTACACATTGTTGTTCATCAATAAGGAAGTCAGGACAGGAGCTCAAGAAAGACTGGAACCTGGAGGCAGGAGGTAATGCAGAAGCCATGGAGGGATGCTGCTTCCCTGGCTTGCTCAGCCTGCTTTCTTTTAGAACCCAGAACCACCAGCCCGGGAATGGCACTAACCACTATGGGCTGGGCCACCCCCCATTGATCATTAATTGAGAAACTGCATTATAGCTCAGTCTTGTGGAGGCATTTCCTCAGTTGAGGCTCCTTCCTCTCTTATGATTTTAGCTTGTGTCAGGTTGATACACAAAACTAGCCAGTACAACTGACCCCTAGTCAAATTGAAACATCAATATTAAGCACAACCCTTCCTTTCCTATTCATCCCCAAGATCTCACATAAAAAATATAAATTACTTTAGAAGTCACAAGGTTTTTACAAATTCAAGCATGGTAAAATTTCAATCCCTTTAAAATAGTCAATCTCCAGCTTGGTCTACAAAGCAAGTTCCAGGGAAGGCACAAAGCTACACAGAGAAACCCTGTCTCGAAAAAAAAAAAATCAAAAACAACACAAAAAAATAGTCAATCTCTTTTAAAATCCAAAGTCTCTCAACTGTGGGCTCCAGTAAAATACTTTCTTACTTCAAGAGGAAAAATTCAGGGCACAGTCACAATCAAATCAAATCAAAACCAAATTCCAACCATCCAGTGTCTGGGATGTACTGGACTTCTCCAAAGTACTTGGGTCACTTCTCTAGCTCCGCCCTCTGAAGCACACAAGGCTTGGCTTCCAGGTCCCAACTAGGACCACTGCTGCTGTTTTTTTTTTTGTTGTTGTTGTTGTTGTTGCATGAATTCCTAAATAGTCTTTTAATTACAAAACCTGGAAACAGATATTGGGGTAAATGATGAAAGATCAGAGAGACAAAGGAACAAGCCACTGCTACGTCTTACCTCTAGGATTCTTCAGCCTGAAAAAGCTTTTAGTTCCTGTATCCTCGTGCCTTATAAACCTTTCTCTGCCCAGGCATCACTTCCTTCCTAGTGCTGGGATTAATGGCGTGTGTGCTTCCCTAATATTGGGATTAAAGGTGTGAGATCTCAAGTACTGGGGTTAAAGGTGTATGCCACCACTGCCTGGCTCTGTTTCTCTCTTAGACTGAGTCAGTCTCTTGTAATCCAAGGTAGCTTTGAACTCACAGAGATCCACATAGTTCTCTTCCTCCCAAGTGCTAGGATTAAAGGTGTGTGCCACCACTGCCTGGCTTCTATGTTTAATCTAGTGATTTGTTCTGTTCTCTGATTTTCAGGCAAATTTTATTAGGGTACACAATATATCACCACAGTTCTTGGTTGTCTTCCCATGGTACTGGCCTCTTCAAAACTGCTGGTCCCTCGCTGCAACTGGCCTGCATTTTCACCAATAGCCTCTCATAATCCTCAAATTCTTTGCATGATCCCTTCAGCCCTGGATCTTCAACTTCCACTGAGGCTGCACCTTCACCAATGGCCTCTCCTAGCCTCTCATTGCTGAGCATCAGCTATTCTGCATGATCCCTCCATGTCTTCAAAATCAGTACCACCACCTAGGTGACTTGTAAGTATTACCAAGTTTGGCTGCAAACACAAGGAACAACCATGGCCACTTCTGGAAAATAGCTTCTCTGTGCTCTCAGGAAACACTTCCCAAAAGATTTCACCTCAATGATACTGGTCTCTTCTCAATCACCACTAATTTCTGAGATCCAGCTAACCAGAATCAGTTGTCCCAGTAATACAAAGCTTCCAATCCAAGGGTGATGACCTCTTATTAATAGTGGCTGACTCTTCATCTCCACCTGACCAGAATGACAGAATCTCAATTGAAAACAACAAATAGTCCTGATAGAGTCTTCAAACTTCCCTCTAAAACTTCACAAGCCAGGCTCCCATCTTCTGCACTGTTCTCAACATTCCTAACTTTCAAGCTCCTCAAGAACATCCCACTGAGCTCTCCACACCCAATGGCTCTTGAAGCACAAAGTCCCAAAGTCCTTCCACCATCCTCCCCAAAACATGATCATGTCTGTCACAGCAATACCCCACTCCTGGTACCAACTTGTCTTAGGGTTTCTACTGCTGCAACAAAACACCATAACCAAAAAGCAAGCTGGGGAGGAAAGGGTTTATTCAGCTTATACTTACACATTGATCAGTAGTTGAGAAACTTCATTGCAGCTGGATCCCATGGATGCATTTCCTCAATTGAGGCTCCTTCCTCTCTGATGACTAGTTTGTGTCAAGTTTACATACAAAACCAGCCAGTATAACATACTGTTTGTTTTTTATTAAAGTGTTTTAATTCTTAAAAGTTTTATTTTGAAATTTCCATTGACATAATTTTTTAAACTTAATAATAACTATAATTATATTCAAAATAAAATTGCATATATATCAGAAAATTATTGCTTAGTCTTTGTAAGAAGTGACATCACAAAATCCTTTTGTATAAACAAACAAAAAGGAAACCAGGTTTGCTATGGCAATGAAGACACTTTGTCAGGGAATAGACACTGTGCCAATACAAGTGAATTCAAGTAGCGGCAACAATTCCAAACAGAAGCCACTGTGAAAGGACCATCCTCCTTTCTCTTCGGTATTCTACTAAAAATGTTTTCCTTTTACTAGTCATGGTGTCTTTTTGTCGTGATATGTGACTTTATCTCCTCAGCTAATTAGGTTAATAATATGCTTGGCTTTGAAGACAAGAAGGAAAAAGGGAGGATTCTACTGTCTTTACTAGGTTGCACATTTATTCAAAAGAACCAAAAAAAAATCAACATCTTTGATTAAAAGAACAGGAGAGACAGCAGCTGTCTGCCACAGCTGGCTTAACTAGAACCACAGATACATCTCAGGATCTCAGACATCAAGGCTAAGGTCAAGGAACCAGAGAAACTGATGTGAAATAGAATTTTGAAATCAAATTTCAGTTTCCCCTGAAAGCAGAAGCCTTGGGCTGACTCCTTTGGTAGACAGTCAGCAGTGAGGAGGTCAGGAAGTATATTAATGACATCTTATTTTGTACTTTTTTTTCATTTTTCTTTTTTCTCTTTTTTTAATTTTATTTTACAATACTATTCGGTTCTACATAACAGCCACAGATTCCCTTGTTCTCTCCCTTCCTGCCCCCCTCCCCTTCCCCCCAGCCCACCCCCCATTCCCACCTCCTCCAGACCAAGGCCTCCCCCAAAGACTGCCATTGACCTGATAGATCCAGTCCAGGAAGGTCCAGTCCCCTCTTCCCAGATTGAACCAAGCGTCCCTGCATAAGTCCCAGGTTTCAAACAGCTAACTCATGCAATGAGCCCAGGACCTGGTAGCACTGCCTAGATGCCTCCCAAACAGATCAAGCCAATCAACTGTCTCACCTATTCAGAGGGCCTGATCCAGTTGGGGGCACCTCAGCCTTTGGTTCATAGTTCATGTGTTTCCATTCGTTTGGCTATTTGTCCCTGTGCTTTATCCAACCTTGGTTCAACAATTCTTGCTCATATAAACCCTCCTCTTTCTCACTAATTAGACTCCCAGCGCTCCACCTGGGGCCTAGCCATGGATGTCTGCATCCAGATTCCTCAGTCCTTGGATGGGGTTTCTGGCACAACTATTAGGGTGTTTGGCCATCCCATCACCAGAGTAGGTCAGTCCGGGCTGTCTCTCGACCATTGCCAGCAGTCTTTTGTGGGGGTATCTTTGTGGATTTCTGTGGGCCTCTTTAGCTCTTTGTTTCTTCCTTTTCTCATGTGGTCTTCATTTACCATGGTCTCCTATTCCTTGTTCTCCCTCTTTGTTCTTGATCCAGCTAGGATCTCCCACTCTCTTTCCCTTGACCCTCACCCTTCATTGCTCCCACTCATGTCCAGGCTGTTCATGTAGATCTCAACCATTTCTCCGTGTCTTTTTTGGGGTCCTGTTTTCCAGGTAGCCTCACTGGTGATGTTAGTAGCAGTCCAGTCATCCTTGTTCCACATCTAGCATCCTCCTATGAGTGAGTACATACCATATTTGTCTTTCTGGATCTGGGTTACCTCACTCAGGATGATTTTTTCTAGATCCATCCATTTTCCTGCAAACCTCATGATGTCATTGTTTTTCTCTGCTGAGTAGTATTCCATTGTGTATATGTGCCACAATTTATTTATCCATTCTTCAGTTGAAGGTGACATGTGGACCAATGGAATCGAATTGAAGACACTGACATTAACCCACACACCTATGAACATATAATTTTTGACAAAGAAACCAAAAGGGTACAATGGAAAAAAGAAAGCATCTTCAACAAATGGTGCTGGCATAACTGGATATCAATGTGTAGAAGGCTGCAAATAGATCCATATCTGTCACCGTGCACAAAACTTAAGTCCAAGTAGATCAAGGACCTCAACATAAATCCAACTACTCTGAACCTGCTAGAAGAGAAAGTAGGAAGGAGTCTTGAATGCATTGGCATAGGAGATCACTTCCTAAATATAACACCAGTAGCGCAGACACTGAGAGAAACAATCAGTCAATGGGACCTCTTGAAACTGAGAAGCTTTTGTAGAGCAAAGGATACGGTCAACAAGGCAAAACGACAGCCTACAGAATGGGAAAAGATCTTCACCAACCCCACAGGTGACAGAGGACTGATATCCAGAATATATAAGGAACTCAAGAAATTAGACATCAAAAGGACCAACAGTCCAATTGAGAAATGGGCTTTAGAACTAAACAGAGAATTCTCAACAGAGGAAACTCAAATGGCTGAAAGACATTTAAGGAATTGCTCAACATCCCTAATCATCAGGGAAATGCAAATCAAAACAACACTGAGATACCACCTTGAGCCTGTCAGAATGGCTAAGATCAAAAACACTGAAGACACTTTATGCTGGAGAGGATGTGGAACTAGGGGAACTCTCCTCCACTGCTGGTGGGAATGCAAGCTTGTACAACCACTTTGGAAATCAATATGGCGCTTTCTTAGAAAATTGGGAATCAATCTCCCACAAGATCCAGCTATACCACTGTTGGGCATATACCCAAGAAATGCTCAATCATACCACAATACCACAAGAGCACTTGTTAAGCTATGTTCATATCATTTTTCTTTATTAAGAAATTTTTGACTCACTCCACATACTATCCACAGGTCCCCCCTCCTCCCTCCTCCCATCCCCCAGCCCTCTTTCCTAAGCCACCCCACATCCCCACATCCCAGATATCGAATTCCCCCATGAGGAGTCAGCAGAGCCCAGCACAGTAAGCCTAGGCAGGTCCAAGCCCCTCCCCACTGCATCAAGGCAGTGCAAGGTGCCACACCACAGGCACCGGATTCCAGAAGCCTGCCCATAGACCAGGGACAGATCCTGATCCCTCTGCCTGGGTGACCCCAAAACGGTTCAAGCCAAACAACCGTCTTCTGTATCCAGAGGGTCTAGTCCAGTCCCATGGGGTTCCACAGCCACCAGTCCACAGTTCATGGGCTTCCACTAGTGTGGCCAGTCATTTCTGCACATCCTCCCATCATGATCTCAACTTCTCTTGCCTGCTGTATCTCTCCTCTCTCTCATCAATTGGATTCCCAGAGCTCAGCCTGGTGCCTGGTCGTGGATCTCTGCATCTGCCTCCATCAGTCACTAGACTAGGCAGGTCACCAGAGTAGACTGGTCCAAGCACCCTCTGGACCACTGCCAGCAGACCAAGTTGGGGTCAACCTTGTGGATTCCTGAGAGCTTCCCCAGCACCCTGCCTCTTCCTATTCCCATGATGTCTTCATCTGTCATGGTATCTTCCTGCCCTCCCACTCTGTGTTTTGTACTTTTCTGTGATTCCTCCTGCTGAACCACGACCTCACCCACAAATGAGAAGCTGTGGGACCCTGCCCCCTGCTAGTGAATTGTCTTTACTTCATAGGCCCAGTTTAACTAAGGAGAAAACAACAGGGGATTGGGCCTGTTTTCACAAACTAAGTATAATTCAGGTTCACTGTGAAACCCTAAGATTATTTCAACCCCCTCCCCCCCCTTAAGCTCCCTTTAGCTGGTTTTATAAGGCAAATCCGTCTTTGAAGTATATGGCAGTAGAGATTGGAGTTAATGTGTTGTTAATTACAAAGCAAAGAGGACACAATGTTGGGGGAGGAGGGAGCTGAAAACTGGAAAGAGCTAAAGGCAGAGTTAGAGTGAATTTGACCAAGGTACAGTTCATGGAATTCTCAAACAATGAACGGAAATATATTTATGAAGCTAAATCCATCATTCTAATGTGTTTTACCACACAGCTGCAGGAAGTACATCCCTAAACTTAGAACATGGCTGCATGCCTTGATTTCTTCAGAAATTTGTTTCTGATTAGGTGTTGCAGTAGGAGATCTTGTTAAATTTGCTTACTAGCTCTGGAATTGTCTTGTACTCTTTGTAGATTCCTGCACATATAGTCATTCCTCCTGATGTGCTGCCTCCCCTGTGCCCCTTACTCCACTCACTTGCATTATATTGCTCACAAGCTTTGAGGGTGAAAATCTCTTCCTTGCTCTCAATCTTCAGGTGGAAAAAGCATTTCTCTATTTGATATATGGAATCTTTGCCAAGCTCTTTGTTGATACTTTTATCAGAATGATGTGTTCTGTTTTTAATGTGTCAAAACTCTTCCTTAAAAACATATGTTGAACTTTTGCCAACTTTCTTCTGTGATTATTGAACCCTGAGGCATCTTCATTGGTTAATGGTTTGGACTTCTGACTGTATAAACTCGTGATCACAATAGTTTTGTGTTCCTGCATTATTTTTAATGGAGTAGTATTAGTATTTTATACATGATGGGAGTTTGAATTTCTAAGACAGTTACTGAAGAATTTTAGAATAATTTTCACCAAATATACTAGAAATTGTCTTTTGATGACCAGTTTAGACATCAGGATAGCTTAGCCTTATAAAATCAGTGTTTTCAACTTCTTCCATTTTAATGACTGTGAGGACAATAGTGGTACCTCTATTCCTCTAAATTTTAAAGAAGTGTCTTCTGCCTATTTCTTTTCCTTGGTGTAGTGTCCCAAAATGTTTATCAGCTGAGCTGATTTATTTAAAAATAAGTTTTGAGTTTTACTGCTTTGTAATTAACCTTGAGACTTCTCTCACTTATGGCTTAATTAGTAGTTAGTAGTTAATTTTGAATGCTTAGTCTCCAGTTGTCCCCCTGCTACTTTTTTCTATTTTTTGATTCTGTTAGGGTTTGAGAACATATTTTGTATGATTTAAATTCTTTTAAACTTAAGTCTTTTTAGTGATCTGCATCTCCCTTTTCTTGTTGAACACAAATTGTACACACAACTCACTGACTATAGCATTTGATCACTATTAGGTCAATTTGATCAAATTATCTGTTGTTCGAATCATAGATGGTCTTTCAATAAAAAAAAATTAAAAAAAAAAACAAAGCTGGATATCCGAGTGAAAGCTGAAAGATCAGAGAAGCAGAGCAAGCCACAGCCACTACCTATTACCTCACCAACTCCACAAATCCTCTGACTTAATTCCTCTGAGTCCTCACCCAAAAGGGTCTCACTTGAACTGCCTTAGTTCCTGTTTCCTCACACCTTATACACCTTTCTCCTCCCTGCCAGTCACTTCTTGGCATATGTACATACCAGTACTGGGATTAAAGGTGTGTGCCACCACTGCCTGGCTCTATTTCCAGTGTGGCCTTGAACTCACAGAGATCCAGACAGATCTCTGTCTCCCAAGTGATAGGATAAAGAATGTGTGCCACCACTGCCTGACCTCTATGTCTAATTTAGTGGCTGGCTCTGTCCTCTGGTCCTCTGGAAAGCTTTATTGGGGTACACAATATATCACCACATACATCCTCAGCAATTCTGACTACTTAATTGATCTATCAACAACTGATACAGAGTACTGGGATTCGGGGCTCTGCATTTGTGAAAATCTAAATTCAGATGAATTGACTTGTACCTCATGCATTTTAAATCTGTTGTTAGGTCTACACACATTTAAAGAGGAGAACTGAGGCACTGATGTTTACAAATATAGGGCATGAATAGTTCTGATTCCATTACTCAATATCCCCCTTTAAACTTGGTCAACATCTTTCTTCTGACTTCTGTCCTCCTCTAACTTCAGAATTAGCACAGCCACCCACACTTTGTTTTGGTCAGGGTATATACATTTCACTTCCCTCCATCACTTCACTTTTTATTTCTCTAAATGTGGTTAATTTTTTGATAGATTGATATAATCAGACCATTCCTTATTGGAAATGCATTTCACTATAATAACCATCTTGCTATTATATATTGGTTGCATTTTTTATTTTTATGCTTGTTTCCTTTTATTCAATGGTTTCAAGTATTTATTATGACTTCATTTATCTTATATATTGATTTATAATTTGTGCTTTTCAAGATATTTCTATTAAGTTTCCTAGAGTTCACATTATTTATGATTAAATACTCTGACTCCAAATTCAAATAAAATATAAAACTTTTATATAATATAATTCTCTAAAACACAGCATTCCTAATTTTTTCTCTATGTCAAATGTAACATATCAAACTTTTTCATTTTTAGAAAATGTATATCCATTGTGTCACTATTATTGCTCTTAAGCTACATTTTATAAAAAAACAAATTAAAATAATGCATCCTATGATCACTCCATTTTATACTATTATTTTAATTAGATCAAAGTTCAGACATAACTTCCTCACCATTTGATGGAAAACATCCTTTTAACGGTTGCTGCTGAGTAGATTTCCTGGTAATCTCATCCCTCCATTCATTGTTATCTTCTTTTTGTTTGACCTTTATATACAATTTTAAAGGGATATTTTTGCTAGTCACAATTTTTAATTATGAGTTGTATTTGTATTTCAATGTTTTAAAGTAGTCACACATTTATCACCTTATTTTCTTAATTGCTGATTAGAAATGAGTTATAAATCAGTTTTAAAAACTTTGGGTGTCTTCAACATTTAGTCATTTGGTTTCAACCTGTGCCTATCTCTCTGATGTTCAGAGGGTTGGGTATGGTGTGTGGACACACTTAGATTTGGTTTTTGGGTTTTTTGTTTTGGTTTTTTTTTGGGGGGGTTGTTTTTTTTCTTTTCTTCTTTTTTTAGGTCTAATTTTCTTTGTTTTACATGGTTTCAAATACCTACATTCTAATCTCCTCACCTATTTTTAGAACTACAGTTTGGGCCTTTTGATAACTGTAGAAAAAAAAATGTTCAGTATTTCTTACAATATTGTGTCTGTTTTATTCTCAACATTTGATACATACATTTGTAGGTAGATGATAGATACAGATCTAGATTTAATGCATGGTTTTTGCGAATGCTTTGTTGATTTCTGTTCTAATTTTATTTCTGTGTTTATAGATTTTGTTATAATTTTCAGTCTTCAGTGACATTTTTAACTCTGTTGCTATCACTGACATGGATGTCAAGGGCAATCATTTTTACATTTGCAATGTCTACCATTTCCAGTTGATTCTTTCATATTTTTCTCTTTGTGTCTTACATATTGCTTCTATCTGATGTTGTGTTTTATCTATCATGGTCACTATAGCTTTTTTACATATTAATGAGTAGTATTGTCTGTTTCCTCTTTCGAATATCCATTTTCCATGCTATGGCTCTCCCTTACTCTGACACTTTATTTCTCTTTACAACAGTAGTTTCTGTTTCCTTTTGTTATTCCCATCTGGTACCTTTTTTGTTCTTTTTAAGCTGAACATGCCGCATAGGATTGGCAAGATCATAGTAAAACTTGATTTGTTTAGAATGGCATGAATACCCTCTTGGCTTGGTGTAGATTTATGCTAATCTGTGTATGGATTAGGTTGTGTTTTGCCTTTACTGTTGCTATAATTGCAGGAGTGGGATTCTTATTGCCAATTGTAACTAACTTCAAATTGCTCCTTTACAGGGATGTCCCAGCTTGTGTTCCTCACAGCATCTGTCTCTTGCAATTCTCCCAACTGCACTCCACTGTTCCTTGCACTAATGTTGTGTTAGTATAGCAGAGGGAGTAATGGGTGGCAAAGATGCTGAAGTTTTGATGTTTAGCATGGTTTGGTGTTAGGATGTTAGAGAACTGCTTTCATCAAAGTCCCGTATTGTTGTTCAGAGGGGAAGATTTGTACTTGAATTCTCCTCATTTCATTCTCCTGGATACCTATTTACAAATTTTCCTTGGGCTATAATTTGGAAGCCATTTTCTCTGCATTTTAAAGCATTTTCTTTTAGTTAGTAAAGAGAACAGTGCAATTGGGAAAGATTTGGTAGCTTCCCTCAATCACTTCCACCATGGTCACAGCAGCATTCCCTCCGTGTGTCCCCAGGACAGACCTTTACCTTGTTTTGAGAGTTTAAATCACATTTCCAGCTGTTAATACCATTCTATTGGCAACTCCAGAAAATAGAGAGTTTGTGTCTTTTCTATAAATCATCCACTATTTTTGTGAGGTCATCTTGACATTTTTTTCAAAGAAAACAGGGGGTATTGTGGGAATACTCATATCTGCCTTCTGCTGTTATAACTTTTGGAGGAGAGACATGAATAATCTTGCAACAGATATAACATGAGTGACAAGAAAAGAAAAGAACAGAAGAAAAAGAAAAGGAAAAATTTCACAGAATCTAGGTTAGTGAACGAATTAACTTATTAGACTTACTTAACAAAGCATGGGTGAATCAAAAGCAGCTGCCTCACCAAAAAGGCCCCCTCCCATGAGTGACATCTGAGGAGGGCTGCACTCCTGGATCTCCCTGCTTATTTGCGTGGAGCTCCAGCAAAGACTTTCTCCTCAGCAGTTGTATACTGTTTTCACAACTTTAGAATGTCCTTCTGAGTATTGCAGCTTTCTGAGAGTCCTTAGCCTTGTAAATTTCAGGAAATTTCTGAGTCTTTTGAGTCTCTCTGTTCCATCCAAGAGGGCAGGAGGGGACAAGTTGATTTGGAGGAAATAGATGATAGCAACATTTAGCAAAATTATCTAAAGTAATCTTCTAATTGACTTGAAGGTATCTTCTGGCTTCTACCAAGGGAAGACTGTTTCTTAAGTAGTTTTCTTTCTAGAAACACATATCCTCAGGTTTCAGGATACCTTTTTGGTCTTTAATTTTTCTAAGTTTTCTTTAAAAGCTATTGAGGAGCTGGAGAGATGGCTCAGAGGTTAAGAGCACTTATAGCTCATACAAAAGACTAGGGTTTAAGGACCAGCATCCATGTGGCAGTTTATAGCAATCTTTAACTCGAGTTCTAGAGCACCTGGTGCCATCCCCTGGCCTCCTTGGGAACCAGGAATGCACACAATGCACTTATATAAATATAGGTGAAGTCCTCATACACATAAAATAAAAATTAATAAAACTTGTATATAGTGTGGTGATATATTGTGTCCCCCAACACATTGTGCATCAGAGGTAAAAGCCAGTCGCTATATTAAACACAGAGGTCGGGTAATGGTAGCACACACCTTTAATCCTAGCATTTGGGAGGCAGAGATCCATCTGGATCTCTATGAGTTCAAGGCCACACTGGGAGCAGAGTTGGGTGTGGTGTCACAGGCCTTTATTCCCAGCACTAATCATAGAGGTCTGGAGAGCTGTAAAGACAGACAGGAAGTGATGTAGCTGTGCAGAGAGAGGAAATGAGATGCAGAACAGAAACGCATATAGGTATGGGTATATAGGAAGTCAATCTCTTTGGCTGAGAATTTCCAAGTGATAAGAATGTGGCTGGCTTTTTTCTGCTTTTCTGACCTCTCGTTTTTTACTCCAATATCTGGCTCTGAGTTTTTTTTATTAATAAGACCATTTAGCAATTCGTTATTCAAAAAAAAAAAACAACTGACACTTTGCCTGCTATTGTCTTGGTAAAGATAATTTTTAAATCCCTTGAGCTGTCAACATTACATTTCCTTTATTATTAATAAATGTCATTGTATTTATCATAAGAATGATACCACTTCAGAATTGTGTCTTATCTTTATAAAAATAGGTAATGATTTCTTTCAGGATCATTTGCAGTTTCTAAAACGTACAAGTTAAAACTCTCACAAATCATTTCAAATATTTAGAAAATTAATAGTTTCGAGGTATGCAAATGAATGCAGCTTATATAAAGGAAATAACCCAAGTTATTTAGAAATCACTTTTCAAAATAGAAGATACCCAAATTACATTAGCATTCATTGGACAGGATCATCTTTCCTTAATTATAGGAAAGTTTGAAAAAACACTTATCCATGTGGACTTTTAACTTTCTCAAATAAACAATGAGATAAAATTACTTCCAAAGATAATGTTATAAAATTCTACTTTTATAAATATTTGGACATTTTAAGAGCTTAATGCAGTCTATAGAAACAGTAACTATACTTACTGAAAAAAAAAAGTATTGAAGTAGTGACAATCAGAAATAACAATGGCCCTGTACATGGGAAGTTAGACAATGTTCATGTTTAATTAAAAGATAGGGCAGATGGCTTTGAAACGGTTCATCAATCAACCAAGTATATCCAGTAAGAAATTTGTCGAAACAAATTGAGTTAGTCCAGCATGCAGAAACAAAGCTATCATGCTGGAAAATTTAGCCTTTCAAATCCTGAAAAGATTATTTCCCTTGGTTTTCTAATCCCGTGAGTTCTGTTGAAGGATGATATGATGTAGTCGAGATGAAGGACAATAATAAACTATTCTTCTGCTTCAATTTATAAATCTTATGAAGTGGCATTCAAGTGTGAAAGACTAATAAATTATCTTCCTCAAAGACCCTAATATGTCTTTACTTGATTGCTTCCTATTGTAAAATTAAAGGACAATTTGATAAATGATTGTGGAGATAAGCAAAGTATAGGCATAATCTTCTATATTTTGTTTTCCACAAAGTCAGTATTTGGAGAAATCTCAAATTATGGTTTTGGAGGAAATAGATTTGCCCAAGAGGTAAATAAGACACATAAATGAAAGCACAAAAAGGCCATGTAGACTATCTATAGTAATGAACATTTAGGGAAAGTTTGGGTTTGAACAAACAATTTGTATAGACAGTAAAAATCACAGCTCTTTAAAATCAATTATAAGTTGCTGTAGGATAATGCCTCTGTTTTTGATGATAAGGCTATTTGTTCATGCACATTTGTGAGAGGATAGGAATTAAATCCACAAGCCCTGTAGATGACATGAACAAATGACCCTTTAAATATCAGGTTAAAAACACTCTATTCTATATCTAGGTCATTAGTTTGTCTTTAGAATCCATTTCACTTGCAGAAAGACATTTTGGGGATTGCAAGAAAGAAACTCATGACATGAAAATTTTATATTAAATGCCCTGTTTCTATTATAATACATACATATATCAATCACATGAACTAAGGAAAATAGATTTAAACATATAGATCACTATTATGAACTTCACAATTCTACCTATTACAAAGTGTTATGTGGAACTTGTAATTATCCTGTTGTGCATGTAACCATGCATAGAAATAGCTTACTTACAAATTTAAACATTATTTATTCCTTTTTTATTGATTTAAGGCAACATGTGACTTTTGTTCTTCTATGATGGTAGAGGATGGGTATAGAAAAAAAAAAACACAAGGAGGCAAGAAGAGGTTGAGATGCACAGGAGAGCTCAGTCACATGAGGGACAGACATTGAAGTGTTATGGTGGCAGATCACAGAATCCAAGATTACCAGTCAGTTACTTAAAGCAAATGAATGGGAAGAGTTTAAACACAGACACCTGATGGGCAGCGACCCGTACACATAACTTAATCTTGAGCTTCTGGCCTCCAGTACTAAGCATAGTCAACAAATTACTCTTGTGTAAGACACTAAGTTGGTAGCACTCTTTTGTCTACAGAAAGCTAAAACCATCTGCCTCTTTGACTCCATGGCATATACTTGAGCTGCATCTATGCGACACATGTTGGGAGATTCGGGTTATTTTATAGTGGTTCTTGCAAAGGAAAGAAATCACCAGTTTTAACTGAGTAAAGGAAACAAACAAACACACAAAAACTGTAGTACTACAGTATCAGCAAGTAGTTTTGAAGGAATGCAATCCTGGTCTCTATGTCTAAAACTCTGTATATTCACTGCTATTTCAACTGCCTCTTGACATTTTGAGAATTTAAAATATTTGCTTAATCAGTATACTATAAAAATCAAATGAATATGTGTATGTGGGATGTGTGTGCATGTGTAACTAACTTAAAACAGTTAAAAATAATATTTAATTATCTTCCTTTCAGGTTCTTTAAAAAATATTTGCTGAGTTCATGATATGTGGCAGGCATAATTCCAGAAACTCAGATATCACCCATTCATGGCTGCTTATCCAAAAAGCACATTAAGTCTTTGGAGCATTTAAATTAAATCTTCCTTTAAGTTTCTTTCATATAACTCTTTAAACAATGAAACATTACCTGTATCCTTCCTACCTATTTTTATTATGAATTAGACAAACAGAGAGCTACTAAATACTATGCCTACCTACTCTCTTTCAAATTGGTGTTGTTCCTTTGTGTTGAACTCTTCTTAGTTCCTGTCTTTTATCACATAGTGTTGATTATTAGAAATTTTCTCATTAGGTCTGCAAAACTTTTCTTCTTCCATGTAAGTAACAAAAAGCCTTTGTAAAAACAAGGTTGGTTTATATTGTACGTACGTGTATACATTTGAAAGAAAATGCATAAGAACTTAGCACTTAAAGATAATACTCTGAGGGTCTCCAGTCTTGATATGAGGGTTTGTGCCAAGTCTTACAGCATCTTGTTATGATGTGTTCAGTTGATATCGCTGGAAGGCCTGCTCTTTTCTGAAGGGAAATGGAGGAACAGTGCATCTGGGGGAGAAGGGAGATGGGGGAAGACTGGAGGGAGTGGAGGGAATAAAGTCTGAGGTTGGGATGTATTATATGACAGAAGAATAAATAAAAACAAGATAATGCTTTGAAAGAGGTGCTACTCCAGATTAATATTGTAACATAACATCAAAAAATTACAAAGCAAAATAACCAACTAGATTGATTGTAGTTGGAAGTTTCTCTGGTCCTGCTCAGGCCCGCAGTTGCGACAAATCTTTCCCACCTGGTTCTGCTGCAGCTCAGACTCAAATAAACATACAGAGGCTTAATATTAATTGAGACTGTATGGCCATTAGCTCAGGCTTATTACTGACCAACTCTTTCACTTAAATTAACCCATAATTCTTATCTATGTTTAGCCACATGGCTTGGTACCTGTTCTCAGTTCTGCCTTGTCATCTTGCTTCCTCTGTGTCTGCCTGGTGATTCCTGACTTAGCCCTCCACTTCCCAGAATTCTTCTTGTTTGCTCGCCCTGCCTGTACTTCCTGCCTGGCTATCGGCCAATCAGCATTTCATTTACCAACCAATCAGAGCAAAACACATCTACAGCATACAAAATTGCATTCTATAAAATGTATAATATATAAATTAATATATATTAACATATTAGAAGGTATGGATTTTGTCATTCAGAGAAAATTGGTTTTTTTGAAAACTGGTTACAGATATGATGCAGTCTGTGAACTGAGTCTGGACTTCATGTGGAGTTTCTGCTAGTCTTAAAAAAAAATCAATCATAGACTGACATCAGGATTGTAACATCTTAGAGTACTAGCCTTTTCTCCTTTCTAATGGAACCAGTGAATACATTCCCTCTATAATGTCATGGGTCCCCACAACAACTTTAGAAGCCTCCAGAGATAGAGTCAGGACCTCAGCATCCTTCTCCTGAGGTCACTGGAACTCCACAAAGTCTGAGCCATTGCCAAAATTCCAGTAGCCACAGTGGATTTCATAGTAGCCTGCATTGTCTGGAGTTAAGGGTTTTGTGTGACAAGGAAAGTGTTCAAGTGTGAGTATTGTCACCTGCTTAAGAGCTCATATATCTCTTAAATGGGTGTAGCAACAATATATATATATATATATCTCATTTCATGTCTTCAGCTACAGGAGAAATAACCTCAGCTTCTGGCTTCTACTTAGGATAATTGTTCAAATTCCAGTGAAACACATAGTGTCTATGTTGACTATGATATCTTCCCAGAGTAATGATATCTTACTTGGGATAAGAGTCTATAAGGTCCTGTATCTAGGCGTCATATCAGTACTATTCACAACAATGGGTACATCATTTGTTCATGTAAGTCAATGTCATGTGAAACTGTATCTGATTTCTTATTAAGACCAAAAATGTTGGCCAGAGTTGTTTAAAATGCCTAAATATAACACTTTTCCAATTAATTCACTGGGATTTTAAATAAGTTAATTATTTCTTACTGAAATTAACTTGCTAAAACCTTTCAGTTCATTGTAGTTCTACCGTTTTTAAGATGTGTTATTCTCTCTCAAAATATGCATAAATTATTGTCTTCCTAAATAATTGGCAGTAAATTAAACAGTGAATACCCTGACATAATTCACTAAATTAATTAAGAATATTTGAACAAAGTTATATGATTTCTCTTCTGAAACATGACCCCATGGTTTTCCAAATCAACAAACAAGAGTGATAAAACATTCTTTACAGTACAAGACTATTATCTTGATAATTTTATATGTATATTTCCATTTACACTGTGTTCTGCTTGTTGGGACACAGTGGGTACATTTCAATTAAGCAGAATTAAAATTATTCAACATCAGTAAAGGTAGGTAAAACCATTCTTCTACTTGTCTGTCAATGGGAATTTAGCTCTAAGATTGATTTTATAAAAATCATTAAGAATAAAAGGAGAATGTTTCAATTTGGATGATATTGTTTCACAGCAAACACACACACACACACACACACACACACACACACACACACACACACACACGTACCTACACACACATACACACACACACACACACTATGGTAAGTGTGAGGAGCTTTTAGTTTTGGTTGCTGTCATAAAAAGTTAAGATGAGAATTTAGATCTCTGTTATGGAAATAAAATTTTGTAAACATGAAAAAAAAAAAAAAAGAATAAAAGGACCTGAGTCGTCTGTGGATATTACTCTTCATTTTGTTAAAGTTAATATCAAATTGTATTTATATTACTGATGAGTCAAATGATGCTCTTTTTGCATTCGAACTGTGAAGATGACTTCCACATCAGTTTGTTCACAAATGCAGTGCGTTCCCTGTTCATTGCCCGGTGTATGTGTCAGGTTCACAAACCTTCATCTGTCTGAAACATCCGTAAACAAGTCTTCAAGCAACTGACCTTCCCACCTCTCACATCGCATGCCCTAGATCACCAATTATGCCACTTCCTGCAGGAATTTTCATACACAACATTAACCCAAGTGAAATAAGTGTGTGAAATAACTAAATCTCTTTGACCTGAAGTAGAAAGTCAAAGAAAAGTCAGACTGGTCATTTTTAATGGTAGCAATTATTTTGAAAGACATAGTCCACCAAAATCTTCTGTGTGTATGACTGTATGTGTTTTTGAGTATGTATTACCAGGAACTGAAGTGATAGTTTTATATGTGCTAAGCTACACTGAATTGTAGGGCCATTCTGCTATTTTAAAAATGTATTTTTTTCCAGTAAGTAGGTAAACACAAAATTATAAATTATTGTAATAATTTCTTCACAATGAAATCAATAATTTAAAAACATTTTGATATGCATTTCCTTCTCTAGTCTTATCAAAAATCTTCTAAATATTTGCTGAGAAATCCAGTTTTCTTCATTTTGAAGACCTTGGCATTTATAGAATTAAAGATAGCATCAGGAAGTAAAATCATGATCTATACTTAGGAAAACATATTTTGTTACAATTACATAAACAAATGAGGTTCTGTCTGAATCACTGCTTCATTTTGATTCGGGTCCTCTGGGGAACCTATTAAAAGTCAACTTTCAGACTCAGAGGCATGGCACTCAAAAGCACACTCGATCTCCATAAAGAATTTGGAAATGACTTTGACACTAATCTGCACATTGTTCAGTTAATAATCGAACACTGTTTTTGAAGATGCAGGAAGTTCCGACTGATAACATTAAGATCACAAAAATCAAGTACTTTTTTTCTTAACCAACATACATGAAGCATCTTGGTTGTGTCAGGCACTCCATGAACCTAAAAGATGCGTGATTGTGCTGAAATTCAAGGCCTTGTACAATCTGCAGCAGAAACAGCTATCTCCTCTGCTAACTTCAAAGCCATCACTATGGTGGGTACTAATAAATCCATTTTGCATTTCTTCAACCAGCAGGCAATCACAGATAACTCATTTCAGGATTGAATTATTTCCCACAGTACGACATTTAATTGAGCGCCACAATATTCTGACAAACTCACCTGTTATGTTTCTTAATAGCATACATTTGCCAGCGTCTTAAAGGCACAGAAGTATGTTTTATTCGATGTGCTTTCTTTACTTTTATACATAAAAGGACATAATCAGAAGCAATAACGATGATATTTGACTGGTGAATGAGATTGGTGAATCTGTCATTTTTTCATGGTGTAAAAAATAAAAATTTTTAAAGTAAATGATTGGCAAGTTTTCCTGCAGCCCAGTTTTTTAAAGAAAGAATCTGTTTCATAAAAATAAAGCACCAAAGCCAGATATGGTGGCTCCCACCTATAATCTCAGTGCTTGAGAGACTGAGCCAAGAAAATTTCTGTGAGTTGGAGGCCAGACTGAGCTACATTCACCTCCTGGCTGCTGGAATTAGGGCCTTGCAATACCACAACCAATTACTTCTTGTGCTGTTGGGGATCCAACCCAGGGTTTTGTGCATGCTGGGCAAGCACTCTACCAAGCAAGCTATATCCCCACCCCTTGAAATGTCTTTAATTGCTTCTTTGATTTTTTTTTTGAAATTACAATGTAATTATGTCATTTTTCTCTGTTGTGGGACATTTTGATCACATTCTGACACTACAGAGACTGACAATAAAGTTAAACCTTGAATCAGACAGGGGAGTCAACATTCACCTGGCCAGAATTAACCATAGATTTTTTGGCGGACCCAGATTAGGATAGAGAGACACTGGAAGAAATAGGGAGGAACTTAGAAAGACTCATGAGCCTTTTCGGTCTGGAATTGTGGAGAAGCAGGGTCAGCTGATCATTCATCTGTTGCTCTTTGGATTGAACAGGTTTTTACCCCAATATCTAACTCCAAAGTTTTATATAATAATAGAACAACATAAATAATAGCGTTATTTCTCCTTTCTCTTTCCTCCCTCTCAATACTCCCATATACCACCACTTGCTCTCTTTCAAATCCATGGCCTCTCCTTTAATTTTAATAATTAATTTTTATATAATTTTAATAATTAATTTTTGTGTATATGTATATGTATATGTGCAGCTATGAGCATGCAGTAGCTGTGACTCCCTGAATGTAGCCAGCAAAGAAATGGGGGAAGGAGAAGGGAGTAGGGAGAAGGCAAGTCACGAGAGGAGAAAGAGCCTAATTTGGAAGAGCAAGGGGGATGACAGGATTGAAGGGACGTGTGAAGATGTGAGAGTAGTTGGGGTTGAGTGTAGTCACAATGCGCTGTGTTCAAGTATGATATCATCAAAAATTAAAAATAAGTACATAAATATAAAAAATACACCAAGCAGGTATTTCCAAAAAATTACCAAATAGTTACTACCATATTCAAAAAGAAGTTAAACAAGAAACAAACCGTAACAGCATATAGCCACGGGAGGGAAATTTACTTAATATTATTAAATAAATATTATCTGAACACTCCACTGGCAAAATGATGTTCCAGCCCGTTGTTTTGTTATTTGATGTTACTCTCTTGCAAATCTTCTGGGTCTGCAAAGCCTTTGTGCTTTCTCAGGTGGCATTCTGGTCAGAGTAAAAGTTACCTGAGAGCTAGGACACAAATGTTGCTCCCCAGGAAGAGGATGAGAGAAAAGGATATTAAGAAAAGTTATAATTCGGGGGTGGTGGTGTTTGGATTGGGAGACTCATTGCCTGACATGAAGCCCTGGTATGTTCTCTAGGACTCTATGCACCTGGTAGGGCAGTATTTTCCCACATCTTAGCATGCTGGAAGGAGTGGCAAAGGGATCAGAAGTTCAAGCACATCCCTATGTTCCAGTACATCCTGGGCTAGAGACCTCATCCATAGAAGAAAGAGAGGAGGAGAGGGGAGGAAAAGGACAGGTTGCAATCCAAAACATTAAGGAATTCAGTTAAAATAGATTTTTTTCCCTAAGAGATCTCGAGTAATATAAAATTTGTAGACCTAGAATATACTTAACAAAAACATTACCTAAGCCTGCACCCCAAAAAACTAAACTAGAAAATGCATCTCAGGTATTTTTAATTCAGAGATTTATGGGGCTTATATTAGACAAATGGCACTTTTTGGACAGCAGGAACCTCACACTGTATAAAACTGAAGAATGAATTAAGTGAATTTACTTGTTTATTTATTTATTTTTATTTAGAATTTTTTTTATTCATTTTTCATACCAATCAAAGATACTCCTCTTTCCTCCTCCACCTTCAGCCTCCACCTCCCAACCCACTCCCCCATTCCCTCCTACAAGAAGGTAAGGCCTCCCATAGATAGGTACAATTAGTAGAGGCAGGTCCAATCCCTGCCCCCCCCACCTCCTTAAGGCTGTGTGAGATGTCCCATCATAGGTAGTGGACCCCAAAAAGCCTGTTCATGCACCAGGGATGGATTCTGATCCTACTGCCAGGGGGACCTTTAAGCAGATCAAGCTGCACAACTGTCTTACTATGCAGAGGGCCTAGTCCAGTCCCATGTATGCTCCACAGCTGTTGATCTAAATTGCATGAGTTTCCACTAGTTTGGTTTGGTTGTCTCTGTAGATTTTCCTGTCATGATCTTGATGCACTTGCTCATAGAATCCATCTTCTCTCTCTTCGACTGGACTCCTGGTGCTTGGCCTGGTGTTTGGCTGTGGATCTCTGAATCTGCTTCCATCAGTTACTGGATAAAGGTTCTATGATGATGGGGTATTCACCGATCTGATTACTGGGATAAGCCAGTTCAGGCACCCTCTCCACTATTACTCATAGTCTAATCTGGGATCATCCTTGTGGATTCCTGGGAACTGCCCTAGCACCAGCTTTCTCCCTATCCCTGTGATGTCTCCCTCTATCATGGTATCCCTTCCATTGCTCTCTCACTCCATCCCTGTTCCTGCTCGGCCATCCTGTTCCCTTATGTTCTCATCCCCAACCCCCCACCCGCCATTGCCCATCCCTCCTCCCCAGTTTACTCAGGAGATCTCATCTATTTCCCCTTTCAGGGCATTCCATGTGCCCCTCTTAGAGACCTCCTTGCTACCTAGCTTCTCTGGGGCTGTGCATTGTAGTCTGGTTATTCTTTGTTTTATTTCTAGTATCCATTTATGAGTGAGTACATACCGTGCTTGTATTTCTGAGTCTCGGTTACCTCACTCAGGAGGTTTTTCTAGTTCCATTCATTTGCCAACACATTTCATGATGTTATTGTTTTTCACTGCTGAGTAGTACTCCATTATGTATATGTACCACATTTTCTTAATTCATTCTTTGGTTGAAGGGCATCTAGGTTGTTTACAGGTTCTGGCTGAACTAACTTCTTAAGAGACAGAGCCAGAAGTCTAACTTGTTCAGTATTCAAAACTGAACTGATTATGTGTAAAAGACATTATGAAATTGAAACCTCAATATGATGTTCATGGGAATTTTTTTTTCTTTTTGGTTTTTCGAGACAGGGTTTCTCTGTGTAGCTTTGTGCCTTTCCTGGGACTCACTTGGTAGCCCAGGCTGGCCTCGAACTCACAGAGATCCGCCTGGCTCTGCCTCCCACGTGCTGGGATTAAAGGCGTGCGCCACCACCGCCCGGCTGTTCATGGGAATTTTTATAGTACCCTTTGAATGCAAATATTATTTTTCACCAACAAATATATATATATATTTACATAAAACCAAGTCTTGAACATAATAGTGCACAGAATAAGATTATAAAATTACTGTTTTATACTTTTTCTTTTGTTTGTTTCTTTGTTTTATCCTGTTCTGTTTTTTTTGTTTTCATTTTATCTTATTTTATTATCATTATTATTTGTATTATTATGTTTTAGATACCTGTTTGTTTTCTAATGAGGAGAGAAAGAATTGATGTGAATTTCGATGGGTAATGAGGTGGGGATTATCTGGAAGGAGTTAGGGGAGGAGGAACCACAATCAGAGTATAGTGTATAAAAAACTATTTTCAACAAAAATAAATAAATTAAAACAACTACTGAAAACAAAAGAAAAGATGCATGAAAAGAGCCATGTCTTAACCTATCATATACCTTCATATTCTCAATGTCTAGAATGGTGTCCAACACAGGAAATCAAATGCTAGGTATAATTTGAATTAAATTTATCATTAAATAAAATATTGTTGAAGCAAACATATTGACTCTGATACAATGGACTGACATCCTGACTATAAGCCCATATTCTGGTTTATAATGTAGTGAAATAAAATGATAGATTCATGTTTGTTAGGTCAGTTTAACATGTTTATTAATGACGAATTTAAATTTTAGATCACGGAGAGCCACAACAAATGTTAGTGACTGCATATAATAGATGACACCATAAATTTAATAGGGAGAGTCAAGAGTTTTCCAAAGTAATTGAAGACCAATTCCCTCCAGAGCAAGAAGTCAATAAACCATAGATGTCTTCTCTGTAACAAAGAGGGCATCTTGCTCTCTAAAGATGGGCAAAATAAGATAGTATGCAGATCAGCAATTCGTTCAGTAGAAGCTGGAGAACCCATATCTTCCACAGCATGAAGGGCGGCAGCATCCATATCCATAGCCAGAGCCATATCCGTAGCCTCCAAAGCCAGAGCCATATCCATAGCTTCCATAGCCAGAGCCATATCCATAGCCTCCATAACCACAGCCACAACCCAGTCTGCAGATGCTGTTACATCCACAACCATAGCCTCCATAGCCAGAGCCCAGGCCTCCGAAGCTGCCATAGCCATAGCCCAGGCCTCCGTAGTAGCCACTGTAGTAGCTCATGGTTTCGGGAGAGATCAACTGCTTTGCACTGGAGATGAATTGAGTGTAGTGTGTGTATGCCTAGCTTTCATGAATGCTTTTATACCCTGTGTTGAATACAGTAAACAAGGACATGTGATTCCATATCCATGCAACAGAATAATTTCAAGTCTATAAATTCATTTAAATAGTTTCTTTGTTACTTAACAAAAGGTCCACACTTCTATTAAGGAATTGTTAGCGATCATTATTTTTTTAATGAGTTTGCATTCCAGTAAAGGAAATGCTTCCAAGATGAAAAATGATTTTACCCTCTTCAAAGGCCATGCTACTGTTCTAATTAAAATCTTCTAATCTGGTTGATAGCTTCCAGTAACCTTGTAATTATGCAACCTTGGAGTGCTTTTCTTTTTAATTTGCATTCCATTGTTTTAGTTAGCCATCAATCCTTTAGCCCAAGGTTTTTGCCTCCAGGTACTTAGGCATCACCACAAAGTCCTTAGTGATTGTCAAAAAGCCAAATTTAAAGGAAACACCATTTCTTGACTCATTGGAATTTTTTGGACATCACTCTCATCAATTCTTTGTTGACCTTATTTCTCTTAATTTCTGTAATAAATATCCAGCTAGCTCCCCCTACTCATTCTCTTAGTCTTGCCCCAATTCTTATTCATCCATTAGCTCTGAAAGTGTAGTGTACCCTTTCCTTCTTAATCAAGCTATAGCTTTATCAAATGGGATTTCACTAAATCCCATGTATTTATTTATTAAATCTGTTCTTTGACAATTTCACACATGAATATAGCATATTGTATTGTTCTTAATCCCTCCCTTTCTTATCTCCTTCCTGCCACCGTCAATGCACCCTCCTTTCTACAATTTCCCTTTCCACATTAACTATTATTTTTTTAGAGACTATGATTAAATTGTGAGTTTGAAACACTGTCTATAGATACCAGTTCCACCAACCTGGCTACTTATTGACTCAGATCCATTCGAACTAGCCTTAGTTTCCATTTATAGGGGTGGTAGACTCATCTTTCCTCATGAACCTGTTCTCTCTAGTCAGTCAAACACTTGCTTATTATGGTCTTGAAATCTCCCACAAGTGTATAGTGCTTTACCTGTTTTGTTCCGGGACATGCACTCAATTTGTGAAGTGAACCTTCTAAGTGAAATCTCAATTGCTCTCCTCCTTAAGACTGCTATTTTTCATTGGTTGTCCATCACTTTTAGATTAGTGAACAATCTCCCTCGAGAGCTCCCTGCCCCAAGGGAGGCTTCTCCTCTGATTTGTTCTATAAATGACTAAGATACTAAAAAATAGGTCTTCAAATTTCCTGTGTATACTAGTCATTGGGAATATGATGAAACTCTTTAAATTCACAGTTTTATTCCTCACCAATAAAATCTTCTCTATCTTTTTACTTGCAATCCATCCACATTATAGATCTATCCAGTTCAAATGCAAGCAGTGGTTGATACTGCAAGACATCAGCCTTCTGTCTCATCACAGACATGTGGCTTGTGACTTCATGTGGAATTGTCTTTTGTACTTCAGAAACTGCTGACAGGAATCTTATTCTATCCTTACCTTCCAAATACAGCCCAAGCATCATTTATCTAAAAAATATCTCAGTCATATTTCTGGGAACTTCCACACCAGTCTTTTTAGAATGACCTATGGAATGCTATCAGATACACAAAACACAGTATTATCTGCCTTTCTCATCAGATTTTTAGAGTGATATTTGAATGTTTCTCTGCTTTCCCCACTAAACATCTGTTATATTTGAGGTAAAGAAGGTTCATATCATCACATTCTATAATTAATTGCTAAAAAAAATAGTAAGTAGTAGTTTCTGCTTGATTGTTTAAAACACATGGAAGTCCATAAAATGTATACATTCTATTATCTCTGACCTTTGTATGCCATGGAAATGCATTCTTCTGCTCTTCACACTGTTTATACCAGTAAGATGTGTTTAGGATAATATATTTACAACTTTATGCTTTATTAAGCATAGTTAAAGTAGTAGACAACCTTACAACCTAACAAAGGAATTAAAGAATGATGCTGAAAACTGGCTTTTGCTTTTAATGGAATCTTCATCTTCCTCAGTAGGAGTTGGGGTGGCACCTGTGCAATCCTAACCTCCAAATTCATTCCCAATACAAACCAATGAACTACACAAATTCCATGCTTCCAAAATGATCCTATCGTGGAGGGCACTGCAAATTGCAAATTAAAAGAATGCCAGACAAAACCCCCCACAAGTTTCTAGTGGAGAGTTTTCTTAAATTCTTTTCCTAGTATTGTGTAAAGTTGAGTAAGGCAAGGACAAGGACAAATTTGCAGCTTAACATGAAAACTGAACGCTTAAAGATCAAATAAAAACAATCCACAGATAGGATCATAATGAATGTCTAATGACCCCCCTCCACCCAAAAATCCAGAAATGCAAGTACTCTCCATATACCCAAAGTATGAAAATTTTAAAAAGTAGAAAAGATCATTAGTTAGCTGGTAATTTGAGAGAGAAAGAAACAAAGAGAGGTGAAGAACATTCCATGAATCAATAACTCATAGATAGCCAGACACTGGTGGCACACACCTTTAATCCCAGCAGTCCAAGTGGCAGAGCCAGGCAGATCTCAGTGAGTTCAAGGCCAGCCTGGTCTACAGAGCAAGATCCAGGAAAGGCACCAAAACTACACAGAGAAACCCTGTCTCAAAAACCAAACAAACAAATAACAACCCCAAAGAGCAGTGCAGAAGAGATGAGATGGCTTAGCAATTAAAAATGTTTCCTAGGAATGATCTCCAGTTATTTAACTCAGCCTGGTTTGCAGTGATCTTTAACTCTGCAAAGTCTGGTATTGCTATGTAAAGTCATTGCGTTTGGTAAATTGTCTGACCCAGTTATTAATGAATTAAGATGGATTTGAAATTTTTTAAACTAAATAATTTGTGCTGTCCCAGAAATGGTTTTGTTGCTCTTGTTCACTGGGTGTCATTTCCCAATGCATTGATGTGAAGGGATAGAAATCTAAACTAAGTTAATTTTCAGATGGGGGTGTGTGTTTACTGTGATGAAGAAGAGACAGATGCCATCAGAGCCTTGTGAATCAGCTGCAGTGTTTTCACTGATTAACAACGCATAGCAGGTGTGCTTCATTACAAATATATGTATCTGCCAAGGTGGAGCCACTCTAAAGAGTTTTGTCTTATATCTAAAATGGATACAAGCGTATGTTTAAACTGCAAGATTTTTACTTGCTAGAGAATCTGTTTTAATATAGTGGTTTGGCCTCTGATTATTTATAGGTTTTATACATTTTAGAATCAATTCTTCTTTAAGGTGGCTCAAATTTTTCAACTCTTATGCACATAAAATTTAATTGAAGTTCATTGTGCCTTTTTTTTTTAACCCAAATCTTGAGTTAAAGCTTCATATGGTAACTGCATCCTGTTCAAACACTTGTCTAAATTTTGAAGCTGTATAGTGTTCACTAAAAGTAGGAATAACGAAGTCAGAATGAATTAAGGTCACAAACTTTGGTGAAACCTTCAAAGTCCAAATCTCCTTGGTATTGTGAATTGTCCCTTCCAGTTGAGTTTCTCCTGGACTCTCCCTTCTGAACAGACAGTTACCTTTTCAGATTTGCACACACTGAGATGAATTAAAATCGGGCCTCTACTGTGATGATTTCTATTTCGTCTTGCGTCCTAAGTGCAAACGAACCTTTAAGTGACCTTAGCATCAGGTAGTGCAGACTTGTTTGCTCTGCTTGATTCCGTTTGCTGTGACCTCACCAGTTTTGAGTGGGAATCACATCATTTCATAGATAAAGGAAACTGAGTGTATTGCTGCACTTTTAAGTTTTCAAAACAGTGTTTGGTTTGTTTTTTTTTTTTGGTATTTAATATGAAATTTTTTTATTTTTTATTTTTTTTTATTTTACAATACTATTCAGTTCTACATAATAGCCACAGATTCCCTTGTTCTCTCCCTTCCTATCCCCCTCCCCTTCCCCCCAGCCCACCCCCCATTCCCATCTCCTCCAGATCAAGGTCTCCCCCGAGGACTGAGATCAACCTGATAAACTCAGTCCAGGCAGGTCCAGTCGTAGGAGACCATGGTAAATGAAGACCACATGAGAAAAGGAAGAAACAAAGAGCTAAAGAGGCCCACAGAAATCCACAAAGATACCCCCATAAAAGACTGCTGGCAATGGTCGAGAGACAGCCAGAACTGACCTACTCTGGTGATGGGATGGCCAAATACCCTAATAGTTGTGCCATAAACCCCATCCAAGGACTGAGGAATCTGGATGCAGACATCCACGGCTAGGCCTCTGGTGGAGCTCTGGGAGTCTAATTAGTGAGAAAGAGGAGGGTTTATATGAGCGAGAATTGTTGAAACCAAGGTTGGATAAAGCACAGGGACAAATAACCAAATGAATGGAAACACATGAACTATGAACCAAAGGCTGAGGGACCCCCAACTGGATCAGGCCCTCTGAATAGGTGAGACAGTTGATTGGCTTGTTCTGTTTGGGAGGCATCTAGGCAATGGTACCAGGTCCTGGGCTCGTTGCATGAGTTGGCTGTTTGAAACCTGGGACTTATGCAGGGACGCTTGGCTCAAAACAGTGTTTTAAAATCACATTGCTTTTATTTATTTATTTTTTGAAACTCATTTTAAAAACAACTAAAATGTTCTTTCAAAAGAGGCATCTAAACATGTTCCTAATTTTGTATATGGGCTTAGGTTTTGTAACCGATAAAAAAGCTGCTATCAAATATGAAAAAAAAAAAAAAAAAAAAAAGAGTGCTTGCTGTTCCTTCAGGAGACCAGGATTTAATTCACAGTATCCGCATGAAGTTGCTCACAGTCACATTTAACTCAATCTCTAAGGGATCTAACCACCTCTTCTGGAATCTTTGGTAACTGCACATGCATGTTCATGTACTGAAATACGCACACACACACACACACACACACATACACATACACACACACACACATACACACACACACACACTCACACATCTAATTAAAAATAGAACAAATCTTTTAAATGTTCAAGGAGTAAGAGTAAAAATGAATAAAAGAAGAGGGTTGATTGAAAATTTTAGGAAATAAGTAAAGGGTACAAATCACATCTCTAGAATCTCCATATTCCATTGCAACTGAGGAAGAGTGGAATCAAATAAAAATATAAAACATGACATTGGAGAAAATCAGAGAATAATCAAAAGAATAAGCATGTTTCTAAGAAAAGAAGCAGAGAGAAGCATTAGTGAAGTGGAAGACAGAGAACATTTAATTGGCATCTATCTGAAGTCTGTGATGAGAAAGATTAGTCAAAGCAAACTAAACAGAGCTTCTAAAATAAAAAGACATCTTCAATCTGCATATTGACATGGCCATTCATTACATAGGACTATGATTAATAGCTAACAAATTCAAGTCATTGCTCAAAGTTCTTGAGATAAATAAAGCTGGGATGGTTGCAAGGCAGTATGAGTGTATTTAATGCCAGATACCAAACTAAGAACCTAAAATGGCTAAAGTAGAAAATTTTATGTTGCAGTTTAGTACAAGAAATGAAGGACCTTGAAGATTAAGAAGTATTTCTCAGAGTATCCTGGAAATGATTCAAACATCTTTAATGGCAAGAATATTAGACCTCAATATAAATTTCAAAGAATCATTATGAAACAGGATTTTATATAATGTTTCATTAAACCACAGGGGAAGAATTGAGTGCAAAGGAATTCACACCCAAACATTCAGTTGTACAGTTTGTCAGAAAAAAATACAATTTTAGCTATTATAGAAACCTAGGGAGACTCAAGAGTTGAACATCTTTGGGTTACTTTACTCTGTCCTTAATACGTACCAGAGAAGTCCTCAGCCATGAACAGATATGACAATTCATTGTGTGTTTCTATTCTAGATTAACCTGAAGACAAGTATGAGCAAAATAATATTATGCAACTATAATGCATAGAAAGAGTAAGGGTTAAAGAATAAGTGGTAGAAGCAGAAGTTCTTCTGACAGTAGTTTTTATTACTGAAAATAAACAAAGCAGATATTGAAAAACCTAAGTAATAAAATAAGGAATCAAGGACATTTTTGTAGCAAAATACAAAAAGAAAGAGAACTGCATGACCAATAACTCAACTCATCAAGATTTTTTGAATCTCAAAAACTGTAAAACAGAATAACAACAAAACCCTAAAGAGAAAAAACATAGCACATCCAACAGTACATATAATTACCACCTAAGGTTTTCAGAGCTGATATCAAACATTATAGAAATCCTATATGTATGAATAAGATTAATTTATATATTAAAATAAAACAATTGTTGATTCACCTCACACACACACACACACACAGATTTATCTTTTCCACACACACATACACAAGCTACACAATGCAACGTACACTCCTGTACACACATACACACACTACATAATACAATGTACACTTCTCTGTGCACACACACACACACACACACACACACACACACACAAACACAAGCTACATGATGCAACGTACACTTCTACACACACAAAGCTCCACAATGCAATGGACACTCCCCCTGCCACACAAGCTACATGTTACATGTACACTCCTACACACACACAAGCTATATGTTGCAATGTATACTCCTATACACACAAACTACATGATGCAATATACACACTCATATACACACAAGCTACATGATGCAATGTACATGCCTATACACACACACATACATGCACTTGTGCATATGAATGTACCACATGGTGCATTTGTTTCAGAAATCTTCTGTTAAAACTTCAAAGAGATAATCTTGATTAAACATAAATTGTTCTAGGACACTGAAGTCAATAAGCCCTCAAACACTTTCTGAAACTGAGGCAACATTTTTATCTAAATTCAGTAACCATAGCCCAGAAAGAGAAACTTACAGGCCATGACTACTTATGAATTTGTATGCAAAAAAATCCTAAAGAAAAGATTAGCAAATAAAATCCAATATCATGCTAAAATATAATACAAGAGAAAATAAGATGTACTTCAAGAATACTAGGTTTATCTGAGTGAGGGCCACACTCTTTGTTAGCTATTTCCTATATTAGTTGCTTTCTCACTACTGCAGCAAAATGTTTCATGAAACAACTTAAGAAAGGAAGGATGTGTTTATTTTGGCCCATGATTTGGGGGTACCATCACGATTGAGAGTGCTATGGCCAGGATGTCATGATGGCAAGAGCAGGAGCTAACTCTTCACACTGTGTCTTCATTTGGGAAGCAGACAATGGTGCATGTTTGTGCTCAGCTTGTTTTATTCATTTACATTCAATAAAGGACCGCAGCCCAGTGATCAGTCCTTCTCGAGGTTAGAGTGGGTATTCGTGCCTCTTAGACACTCCCTTGACCCAACCTAGAAATTCCCTTACAACATGCCCAATGACTTGTCTCCTACATGAGTCAAAATCCCATCAAACTGATCATCAGGATTAACCATCACATTACCCACACATTTACTTTCTTTTGGGGACATTTACAATTGAGTTCATGAAGAAACAACAAGGAAAACGAGGATGGAAAGTAAAATAGTCGGATACACTATTGCATGTTTCGAAATGGAGTATTACCAAACTTATGAGTGAGTACATACCGTATTTGTCTTTCTGGGTCTGGGTTACCTCACGCAAGATGATTTGCAGGGGGGAGGAGCTAGGTCTGGCCCCAACATGGTATGATAGCCTGTGTTGACTACCCAAAGGAGACCTTACCCTTTATGAGGAAGGGATGTGAAATGGGGGTAGGTGAGGGTGAACAGGAGAAGAAGAGGGAGAGGCAACAGGGGGTTGGTATGTAAAAGGAAAGAAATTTTATTAAATAAAAGATTATTAAATAAATAGTCAAATGAATGGAAACACATGAACTATGAACCAAAGGCTGAGGGGCCCCCAACTGGATCAGGCCCTCTGAATAGGTGAGACAGTTGATTGGCTTGATCTGTTTGGGAAGCATCCAGGCAGTGGTACTGGGTCCTGTGCTCATTGCATGAGTTGGCTGTTTGAAACCTGGGGCTTATGCAGGGATACTTGGCTCAGTCTGGGAGGAGGGGACTAGACCTGCCTGGACTGAGTCTACCAGGTTGATCTCAATCCTCGGGGGAGGCTTTGCCCTGGAGGAGGTGGGAATGGGGGATGTGCTGGGGGGAAGGGGAGGGGGGCAGGATAGGGGAGAACAAAGGAATCCGTGGCTGATATGTAGAACTGAATGGTATTGTAAAATAAAATAAAAGGAAAAAAAATAGTACTGTGAGCAAAAGGCAAAAAAATTATATTAAAAAAATTAAATAATGATAAATATGCAAATATCTCAGAAAAGGTATTTAACAATTTTCAGCAAACACTTTCAAGATTTTTATTGTTGCTTGTTTTTTTGTAAGACACAATGCACAGGGCTGGAGAGATGGCTCAACAATTAGGAACAGTTGCTATTCTTGAAAAGAGTCAAGGTTAGTTCCAGGCCCTCTATCAGGCTGCTCAGGACCACCTGTAACTCCAGCCTCAGGGGATCTAACACCCTCTTTTGGACACCATGGGCACCCACAGATATGTACCATAATCATACAGAGACACACCGACATACACACAAATCCAAAATGAATCTTAAGAAAAAACAGTACAATAAAATATGTATGCCATACAATTTTGATGTAAGAAGTTTGATGAAAAATATCCACTCACCAAGCAATTTGTGGAAAAAGAAGAAGAATAGAAACAAATGCCACAAACCAATCATCTTGGTCACTCAGAGAAGGTAGGGGTGAAAATGAGAAGGTGAGTAATGGCAGAATAGATGGGATGAATTTAACACGTTAATATGATGAACATGCATTCTTTTGCTCTTTCTTGACGGTTTTATTCACAAGATCACACAATGGTTATTCTTTCAGGACAGGTGTAGTTTCTCCTCTTGTTCCGTATAGTGATACATTGCCTCTCATGGCAGCTTTGGAGAAATATAGCACGAAATTTACATATCAATTATGTGATATCTATCCCGGAAATTTGGCTGGTTTCCAGTTTGGGTTGGCTGTAAATAAAACTACTATGAATGTCTTTACACATTTGTTTTCGTGATTATATACACTCAGATCTGTTGGATTCATTCCCAGGAGTGAAATTACTGTGTCATAGGAAATATGAATGTGCAGCTTTAATAGCTGTGGCATGCTTCCTAAAGTGCTTTTATTATCGTGCATTTTAAGTGATACTGCGCAAAAGTCCCTGCTGATTTACACTCTTACAGAGTAACAAATATTAAGTATTTTGACATTTTAGTGGTTGAATGGTACTAACCCTAACTCAAGTTTGAGTGTACATTTCTCAGATCACTAGTGCTATTGAATGTTTATATGTAGTAATTGGCTAGTTAAACATCGCTTTATTTTCAAGTTTATTATTTGTATATAACATGTTATCCTCTTTTTTCCTCCACTCCATTCTCCTGCCTCACTCCCACTTCTGATGACCCCCTTCTTCTACTCAACTATTCTACCTCTTACTTCTATAACATTTTTGTCTGTAGAACCCTTGCAGAAGACCACAGCTGCTGTGTATTCATGACTGCAATGTCCATGTCCTAGCATTTCATAGTACACCTTCTCATTCTCTGGGTCTAACAATATTTTGCCCTTCCGTCACAGTGTTCTTGGGGGCTCAGAGAAGTTGATACAGATGTTCTGCTTATGACTGAGCAGTGTTTACTGTTAAGAATTCCATGGCCCTAAGCTTGTACTTTGATAGTCCTACATTAAAAAAAGAGCCCCTCCTAAGTTTGAGAGCTAAACTCTACTACGAGCATAAACATAAGTATTTAGAAAGCAATGTGATGTGCAAATAGAGATGGTAATACTAGGTTTAAAAAGGTTTTAATGTGGATGGGTGATAGATGAGGGAAACATTTCCCCCATCCCCCCGCTTCATATCACTTGTATCCTTCTATTACTCTCTAATGCAGTATTTATTTCCCTTTTTACTTCCTGCTTTCTGCAATTATTCCAGGTTATACACTCACACCTGATTTTGGAGCTAGGAACCACAGATGAGAGAAAATAAGTGGTGTTTGTCTTTGCAGGTCTGCATTACCTGACTCAATATAGTATTTTCTAGTTCCATCCCTGTACCTGCAAATTTCATTACTCTTTCCAGCTGAATAGTATGCCATATTGTGAACATACCACATTTTGTCTATCCAATAGTCAAGCAAAGGAAACTTAAGTTGCTTCCAATTCATAGCTATTGTAAATAGAGAGGCAATGAGCATAGTTGAGTGAGTGTTTATGGGGTAAAATACTCAGTCATTTGGACATATAGCAAGGTATTATGCATTTGGGAAATATGATATAATTTTCCTGAGTGAATTCCAGAACATATGCACAAGTTTGCAGTCCCACCATCAATGAGTGAGGGATCTCCTTTCTCAACACTTTTCCCAGCATTTTCTGTCAGGTATTTTTGTTGTGATCTATTCTGACTGGGTAGGATGAAATCTCAGAATTATTTTAATTTGCATTTACCAATATTAAGGATGATGAACATTTTTAAAGGATATTTCTTAGACAATTTTATTTCTTCTTTTGAGAATCCTCTTATCCATAGCCCACTTTTTTTTTTTTGGTTATTTGAGACAGGGTTTCTCTTTGTAGTTTTGGTGCTTGTCCTGGATCTCACTCTGTAGACCAGGCTGGCCTCGATAGCTGTGCCTCCCGAGTGCTGGGATTAAAGACGTGTGCCACTACCACCTGTCCATAGCCCACTTTTTATTGGGTCATTTGCCTTCTTGGCTCTTTGGTAGGTTGTGGGAGCCCGTTCTGGGGTTCCTCGTGGCTTTACCCAGCAGGTCCGAATAGAGGATGATCAGGACCACGGGCCTGAGTGCAGGTGTCTGAGATGGCCTGCACTTGGCTGTGCTGGGGGAGGAGGTCTTTTGCTCCACCCCTTGGCGTCTCTATAAAAACCCTGGACCAGAGACAGTCCGGGCCCGTTGGAATAGGTTCCAGGCCCTCTCGAGGCTATCCTTTATTTTCTATCTGTTTATCTCCACAAGATTCTCCGCTATAAATCCTTCTATCTAATATTTCCTGCTGCTCGCACTCAAGAAAACTCTGGGAAGCTGTGGGGGTGGTGGGTAAACGCCCCACAGAATGGCGCCGTGAACAGGGACTAAAGAAAAAAAGGGACTAAAGAAAGGGGAAAAAAAGGGACTAAAGAAAGGGGGAAAAAAGGGACTAAAGAAAGGGGGGAAAAAAGGGACTAAAGAAAGGGGAAAAAAGGGACTAAAAAAAGGGGAAAAAAGGGACTAAAGAAAAAAAGGGACAAAAAAAGGGGGGACTAAAGACAAATGAACAGGGACTTAAGACAAAGTAATAGGGACTAAAGATAAAGGAAAATAATAGTTTTATTACAGAGTTTTTGGTGAAAGTGCTGAGTCAGCCCTGCCAGTGGAAAGGCATGCCGGTGTTATGGAATATATATATTTTTATATATATATATTTTTGGTGAGGCAGGGGTTTTATCCTCGAGAGAAAAGGAAAGCGGACTGGAAGGATGTCCGATGCTGCAGCGAAATTCTCTTCTGTCAAAATTTTCTATCTTCTATCCCTTTCTCAATTTCTATCTGTGATAAGTATAAGATATAGGGTAGTAATATAGTTTAGGAAAAACTTAGAAGTATAAGATTGTGTAGGAAAAAATAAGTAAGGCAACTAGACAGAAAAACTCAATTTTCTAACTTTGGGGGCTTTGAAAGCAAACTGGGGAAAAAATCTTTCTTTGGGCTTTTCGGGTAGTAAAAAAGCTCTTCTTGGAGCTTATGGGGAAGGAAAAGTTTCCTATGGAAGCTTTTGACCTGGGGACAGCTGAAAAGCCAAATCCAAGCAGCAGGAGAAAGTAATTTCTCCCTGAAGCAAAAATGGGAGTGTAAGAAGTCAAAGTTTAAAGTTGGGAAGTTTTGGGAAAAGTTGGTCTTTCTCCTGGGGGAAAAAAAACCTTTCTCTTAAACTATAAAGCTTTTCTTGGAAAACTTGGGGGGAAAATCTCTCTAAAGCCTTAATCTTTCTCTCAAGAAAAACTAAAGCCTCTAACCTCTCTCAGAGAGTAGAATCACCTGAAGATATTAGTATGGGGGACCACCTGCGATTAGCTCTAAGGGAAAACAACAAACCTCTTAAGACAGCAAAACCTCTAAGTTCTTTCAAGCTTTAAAAATCATCCCAGCAATCCAGGAGGCAAGGACAAGTTTCTAAAAACCCCTTCTAAGCTCTGTCTCTTCAAGCTAGTAAAAGACAGTGGGTCAGAGTACCCTGAGGGAAACGCTTGGGGAGAGTGTGGGTGAAGAGCTACAGAGAGCCCAAAAAGGGCAGGAAACTTTACCTGAAAAAAGCAAAATAGTCAAGCTTCACAGTTACAGCTGAGCTGAGGCAGCAAAGGTTTTGAGTGAGCATTTCAGAATGAAAAGGTGCTCCTAATCGTCCTATGCAAAGATTCCCTGAAACTGTTAGCATTGTATCCTCACTTCTGACCAAAAACCCAGAGGTGACTGGCCATCATCTCTGAGTTGGAGTGCATTTCGGGGATACTAGGGTTCCTGCGTTGTAAACTTCCTGGAGCACAGAGCTGAGGCAGGAAGGTGCAGGACCCAGGGGAAGATTGATGAACAAACAAAGCTAAAGCCAGTGGGAACGGCACAGTTGTCCACTTTCCTACAAGTCCCAGTTGATAGGTCCACAGCTGCAAAAAGAAATCTGAGAAAAGCTTTCCTATCAGAGTAAGGACCTTTCTGGGAAAACAGTAAAGCTGAACTGTGTCTGAAGCAGTCATGCTGCCCAGTCAGAACGCTGTCTGGGGAAAGAGCCCAGCCAGGGCAGAACAGAACTAACCAGGAGTAAAGCTTTTTCTGTCAGAGAAAGCATCTCTTTGAGAAAAGCTTTGTTTCAACTGACTCCCTGAGATGAGGGAGTGTAGCCCTAAGGGGTGATTGCCTCTGACATAAGCTCTGTCCTTGAGCACCCAGAAAAGCAAACACAACCCACTGGGGGACTGGGCCAGGTGAAGGCCTGATGAGGCAAAGCACCTGTCTAATGGGAGTTTAGAAATGGCGAAAACCTCCCTTATTAGATTTTTAGTCTGTACACAAACCACACAGACCCCAAAAACAAACGGACAAAAAGCCCCTACCTTCAGTAGCAGGGAAAACCGCCACTCTAGTGTCGGAAACTGTTTCTGGGTTAGAGGGGATAAATTGAGACCAAACTGGGAACTGTCTGGGAGAAAGACTCTGAAGAAACAGAGGGGACAGATTTCTCCCCAGAAAATGCATGACCTGACAAAGCTGCTAGAATTTGAGGCAGATTCGGGGGGAGAAAAAGAAGCCCCTACCTCCAAAGGCGGCTAGCAGAGGTACAGAGCAGCAGACAGATAACTGAAGCTCTGCATCTGGGGGGGGAAGGAACAAGCAAAATGAGAATAAGATCAATGGGAGAAAATCTCTGAAGGAGCTATGGAAAAGCTCTGTTGCAAATGATCTTGTTTTTCACTGACTGGCTAAGGCAAACACAAGCCCTGAGGAAAGTTGCTATCAGAAATGCCAGCCACAATGCGCGCTAACGAGGCAGGTGCGGTTCTGATTCGGGGCCAGTGTCTGATGAAGGAGAGACACCTGTTGAAGCCAGCTGAGGAGAATAGAAACCTCCCAATGTGCCATAATTGAAAATGTAAAATGCTTGTTCAAATCTCTGGTTGCAAAAGCAAAAACTTTGTTCAAAACTCCCGGGCAAGAATTTGTAAGCAAGTCTAGTAAAAGAGAACCAGTTGACTCTCAGACCCAAAAAGAACTATGGGAAATGACTGATATAAGGGACTGATATGGGACTGATATTATTATGGACTGAGATAAGGGAAATGCATTCTGGGAAAGGTAGTTTTTCCACTAAAGATGGCGACATTGCCCTGAAACACTTGTGTCAGCTCAAAAATACATTCATGGTAAACTTAAAATACAGCTTTTAAAAGAGTAAGGAGGAAAATCATCTAAGAGTTTAAGTGTCAGTTCCAATGAAAAATTGAAAGGATACGGAACTAGGCGCTTCGCGGTTTGGGGCTCTGTTGGTAAAATGCCTTATTTACCCTAATAGCTATGCAACGTTTTTACGGTAGTTGGATGACAAAAAGCTACCTTTAAGAGCAAACAAGTCACCTTAAAATCCTTAAAGCAAGGGAAAGCAGTTTATACACTGAACGTTGTCTTAGATATGAAGAAACTTATGTTGAAATTAAAAAAGTTCTTTGCCTTTTGAACAAACTGCCTGCAATGAGTAATTCCTTTGCAAATCTAATAAGGAGACAAGGAAACAGGCATTCAAAAAAGAAATGACTGCTTTCTAGATGGGAAACAAACTTCAGAAAATCTAGCTGTCTTACAAAAGAGTTGCTTCACCTGAAAGTTCCTTATAAGAAACCAATGCTAAATATCACCGCTGCTAATAACATCAGGAGTTAAAGCTAATGAAGTGAAAATACTAAATCCTGAAACTCAAGTGAAATGGAAAGATCCCTGCTCGGGATTATGGAAGGGTCCCGATCCTGTGTTAATATGGGGTCGAGGACATGTTTGTGTTTTGTCACAAGAGGAGAATGAAGCTCGGTGGTTACCGGAGCGTTTAGTAAGGAGCGTGGAACTAAGGAAGGTCAGCTCCAATGAGGTTCCTATAAAGGAACCAGAATGAAAGTGGCTCGATTAGTATTTCTGAGTTTTGTCACTGGAGTAATGCAAACAGTGAGGAAATAAGAGTTCAGAGCTGTGCCGCTTTTGGCTTTACTAGCTCCTTTAGAAAAATACCTTATATCACCTAATAGCTGTGCAGTATTAACGAAGAGCTTTACAGCAGCTAAATACAGTAATTTCACCCTCAGTGTAAAGTTTTTCAGTAGAACAAACCAAAAGTACTGCTGTGATAGAAATGTTTGTTTGAATTGAAGTTCTTAGGGGAGCTATTATGAATTTGGGTGAAGGGACAGCCTCTAGTTAAAAACGGTTTACCGCTGACAGTGCATCTCTGCCGGTTCGAAAAGGCCCACTCGCAACTTTGGGGTGTGGCTTTGTCCTGAGAATGTTACAATCCCCTAGCAACAAGTATCACAACTCTATAATGACAACATTCACTAAATCCCAGTGCTTTATAGCAAAGCTGACTATAAACTGTAAACTTTAGAAATGATGTACGTACTTCCTGTCTAGTTAAGAGAATCTTTCTGATAGATGGTGATAATAATTAAGAGTAAGAAGTAGAAAGACGAATATAAGATATGTGAGTTTGTAAAATTCTGTCTTGTTAGATCGGTGTTAAGAAATCTTTAGGTGTTTTCTAAGTTAGATATATGCTAATGGTAGCCTATATAAGTTTGTAAAATAGATCAATAGAGTTCTTTAAGAATATAAGCTTGTAAGAAGTATCTAAGGTAGTCTTAAGACATGTAGTAATAAGCTTGTAAGATGCTAGTTGTAAATGTAAGTTTAAATAAGAAATAAGATAAGTATATACAATCCCCTAGCAACAAGTATCACAACTCTATAATGACAACACTCACTAAATCCCAGTGCTTTATAACAAAGCTAACTATGAACTGTAAACTTTAGAAATGATGTACGTACTTCCTGTCTAGTTAAGAGAATCTTTCTGATAGATGGTGATAATAATTAAGAGTAAGAAGTAGAAAGACGAATATAAGATATGTGAGTTTGTAAAAATTCTGTCTTGTTAGATCTGTTAAGAAATCTTTAGGTATTTTCTAAGTTAGATATATGCTAATGGTAGCCTATATAAGTTTGTAAAATAGATCAATAGAGTTCTTTAAGAATATAAGCTTGTAAGAAGTATCTAAGGTAGTCTTAAGACATGTAGTAATAAGCTTGTAAGATGCTAGTTGTAAATGTAAGTTTAAATAAGAAATAAGATAAGTATATAAGAATTAATAGGAAATATATTTGCTAAAGTAGTTCTATAAAGTATAAATAAGTAGATGCTAATATGTTGTATGTGAGTTTGTAAAAATGTGTAAATGTTGAATATGAGTCTAAATGCTTTGCAAGGCAAAAAAATGTTATATGTGAGTTTGTGAAAAAGTGTAAATGTTAAGTGTGAGTCTTAATGTATATGGTGAAAACACCTGAGACACAGGAGATAGTGTCCTAGTAGACTGCAAAGTAGGCAGTCTGAATGATTTCAAAAGCTCCAGAAGCCGCTAAGAAGCTAAGAATGGCGGACGCCAGAACCAGCACAAGGCATCCACAGCTGAGATCCGTGGAATATCAACACAGCACAGAAAAACCTGAGCTAACAGCAAAAACGGTGCGGTTTAAAATCTTACTATAACTAAAAAGGTCTGTCTGTGAGAACAAAAGTTGCAGAGACGCTTGTTTGAACAAAAATTAACTGCAAAAAGTTTTGGTTAAAAAAGTCTTCATATTTGGAAGTAAAAGCCTGATACCAGAATTTATTTCTTATTTAAACTTTTTGAACTTAAAATGAGATAAAATTACAAAAACATTTTGGTTATGGATTTCTTCAAATTTGGAAGACTAGTACCAATATTTATCATTTGAATTTTGGTACTTAAATGAAATGAACAATAGAGATTTCATTGCAATGGGACAATTTTGAGCTTACTTATAGTAATGACCTAGGAACGGTTTTCTGGAATTGGGTTAAAAATGAAACTGTTTAAATGAAGAAATGTATTTCTACTTAGAATCAAGATGCAATTTTGTGTATGCGTATATGCTTTATTAACTGGAGATTTATGATTGTTTTGTGGAACTGTTTATGTAAAAATGGAATTACTTATGGAACTGGTTTTGTGTTACAAATGAAACTGTTTAAACAGAAAAGTTTGGGTTTTCTAACTAGGCTTGAGAGTTTGCTTAAAAAATTATAAAGAAAAGGAGGAGCTATGAGATTGAATTATGTTTGCAGAAACCTATTGATATTAATGCACCCTGGCTTTGTGGAATTGAGGAAATGTTTAAGTTTGTGAATGCATCGAAGTTTTTCCTATGTTCTGTTAACAAGAAAATTCAAATGACTGAGTTAAAGTTGTAAGACGGAGAAAATTGTTAACTATATATAGTACCATATATGCTAATTCTAATGGTTCTGTTAAGAGTTTGCTTTGAGTTGTAAGATTGAGAGAATTGTGACTATGTATAGCAATATTTATGTTAACCTGTTAATGGCAATGATGAAGCTAAGGGATTCTTTAAGTTTGTAGTCGCCTTAAGAGTTTTGGTTTAGAAAGGGCTTGAGGCAGCTAAGACTGCTGTGGTCACCTTGGACCTAATTCAAAAGATAAATGCCATTTATATCATCCTCTACTCCCATACTGGGAGGTGTAACAGCTATGGAGATTGCTGTAAGCCATTAATTATTTTTTTATATATTAAGAAGGGGGGACCTGTGGGAGCCCGTTCTGGGGTTCCTCGTGGCTTTACCCAGCAGGTCCGAATAGAGGATGATCAGGACCACGGGCCTGAGTGCAGGTGTCTGAGATGGCCTGCACTTGGCTGTGCTGGGGGAGGAGGTCTTTTGCTCCACCCCTTGGCGTCTCTATAAAAACCCTGGACCAGAGACAGTCCGGGCCCGTTGGAATAGGTTCCAGGCCCTCTCGAGGCTATCCTTTATTTTCTATCTGTTTATCTCCACAAGATTCTCCGCTATAAATCCTTCTATCTAATATTTCCTGCTGCTCGCACTCAAGAAAACTCTGGGAAGCTGTGGGGGTGGTGGGTAAACGCCCCACAGTAGGTTTTATTTGTTTTTGTTTTTTCTTGTTTTGAGTTCTTTACATAGTCTGCATACGAATCCTCAATAAATCACATGTATAGCTGAAAGACATTCTCTTTCACTCTGTGGGATTTCTCTTTACTGCATTGATTGTTTTCTTAGTTGTGCATTTTTGTTGCTGTTTCATGAGATCCTATTTGCCAATTGTCATTAAAAAAATTCATATGCCATGAGGATATAATCAAGGAAAGCCAGAGTAATTCTGAGAAAAATAAACAACACTGGAAGTATCATCATTCCAGATCTGAAATAATAGTAGTAATAAAAAGACACATAGTGTCAACACAAAAAAAGGACATAGATTAATAGAAACAGATTAAAAACCCATGCATGATTATGTGTAACTATGGCTGTCTACTATTCAACAATGATTTGAAAAACTCACACTGGAGAAAAGGCAGCATATTCAAAAAGTGGTACTAGAAAAACTGGAGGTCCACATGTAGAACAATGATATTAGACCTGTAGTTGTCACTTTCCACAAAAACGAATTCCAAATAGATCAGACAACAGTGTGAAACCTGAAACACTAAAAATGTTAGAGGAAACTACAGAAAGTAACTACAAGATTACTTTGCCTTGGAATTAACATCGACCATTGATGAATGGATGACCATTGTCATGGGCTGTTGGACTTATTATTCAATTATTACTAGATGCCCTTATTTATATGTGAGATATAAAAATGATCTAATTTAAATTAAGGTTGGAGTGGTGGTTATGTTACTATAGTAGACTGGAAAGGAACACAGAAAAGTCTCATTAATGGGCACTAAGCTGAATTTAGATAATAGTAAGTACAGTGTACTGTAGTGGCTCTATATGGCATAACACTAGGAATAAAAGGGATTTGAATGTTTTGCCATACAAAATTATAAATGCTAGAGGAAATATAGATTTAAATTACTTATACCATGTTTTCCCATAATAGGTTCAAGTAATATACTTACCTGTTAAAATAGCAATTAAAAACAGCTGATGTTTAAGAATAACAAAATATTATAAATCATAACAAAAGGGAAATGAATTTCACATTCTTTATAGAACAAGTAATTATCAGACTTAGACTCATTTTAACAAAATTCTGAAATTTACAACTTCAAAACTTAAGATTAAATGTGGGAATATTATTTTGATTTATATCATTCATTTTGGTCTTAAATTATGCTTCAGATTATCAAATGATAAGATTTCCTAGGATTCTTCAAATAAAATTTAGACATGAAATACTACCTTTTTAATAATTACTAGAAAAAATTTAAATTACTGCTAAGAATTATATTTAACTTAATGAGGAATATATTTTCATTTTCTCCCTAGATAATATTGTTGTTGAAGGAGATTTGATCACACTGTGAATCTCAAGTTTGCCCTATTTACTGGAAAAGCCAAACCTGTTTCTGTGGTGTGGCTCAGGCCTAGCACAGACCTTCCTTTAATCCAACAGCTTTCTCCTTGAATATTGTAGACAGGGTTAAATAGAGTCAACCATAGGTCAAGATGTAGAGCAAGCAACCAGTTGACAGGAAGTGAACAAGAAAAACCATAGAGAGTAATAGGGAGTCAGAAGGATTGATAGAGAGATGCACAGGAAGTAGAAGGGTTAGACTTTCAGTTTCAGGCAGTCTTGCTTGAGATGGCTGAGGAGAAGAAATATTTCTGGGATGTCAGCAGAGGAGGATGTCAGCTGGCAACTTTCTTTGGCTTTCTCACCCCAGCATCTGGCTCCCAGGTCTTTATTGGTAAAATTGAATGATTTACATTTAGTCAAAAACAGTATTTGGCACTCCACTACATAGCATGACCTCATGAAGACAGAAATCATGCCAGCTGTGGATAAACTTGAGAAGCCATCAAATTTGGTAAGACAACTAGGAAGTCCTCAAGGAGAAAGTTGAGTAATATCAAAAGGAAAAATTGTCCTTAGGTTAAGGATGGGAAATAACATAATACAGGGCATTTAGACCTTGTATAGTGCTACTTTAGAAGCCTTGAAAATAGACTGAGCTGGCCTACCCTGGTGATCAGAATGGTGAATGCTTTAACTGTAATCATAGAGTCTTCATCCAGTAACTGATGAAAACAGATGCAAAGAGCCACAGCCAAGCACCAGGCTGAGCTCTGAAGTCCAGTTGAAAAGAGGGAAGAGGGATTCCATGAGGGGCATCAAGACCATGATGGAGAAACTTACAGATACAACTTAACCAAGTGAGTGTGAACGCATGAACTTTGGACCAATAGCTGTAGAGCCTGCATGGGACTGGACTGGCTCCTCTGCATGGATGAGACAGTGGTGTAGCTCGGTCTGTTTGAGGGGCCTCTGACAGTGGAAATAGAATCTATCCCTGGTGCATGAACTGGCTTTTTGGAGCCCCTTGCCTATGGTAGGACACCTTGCACAGCCTTGATGCAGGGGAGGGCCTTGGACCTGCCTCAGTTGAATGTGCTGGGCTTTGCTGAGCCCCATGGGAGCCCATACCTTTTGAGAGGAGGGAATGAGGGGTGAGTTGGGGAAGCAGACGTTAGGGGGTAGGCAGGAAGAGGGATGAGGTGGGATCTGTGGTTGGTATTTTGAATGAATAAAATTTTAATAAACAAACAATAAATAGAAAATAGATACAGAAAATGAAAAGATAAATGACTTAACAGATTGACATGTAGCATGAATCTGAAAAGTTCTTATTAATAAAATCAAACCTGAGCCAGGTATTGGGGTGAACACTGGAAGATCAGAGAGAAAGAACAAGTCACAGCTTCCTCACCTTGCCAGTTCCTTTGCTGATCCTGTTTCCTCAGACTGGATGCCTCTCTGTTCTCATATCCAAATGGCTCTCAGCTGAACTGTGCTTAAAACCTAAAAGCTTAACCAGCCAAATGCTTAACCAGCCAAAATGCTTCTAGTTTCTCGTCCTCATGCCTTATCTACCCTTTTGCTTTCTGCCATCACTCCCTGGGATTAAAGCTTCGCTTTCTGGGATTAAAGGCGTGAGTCACCATTCTTGGCTGTATCCTTGAACACATGGATTTCTGCCTCTGGAATGCTAGAATTAAAGGTGTGTGCTACCACTGCCTAACCTCTATGTTTAATATTGTGGCTATTCTGTCTCTGACCCCAGATAAGTTTATTAGGGTGCACAATATTTTGGGGAACACAGTACCACCACATTTCCTCTCTTTTTGTCTAAAAATTAAAAAAGCTTATAACTAATACAAGATAAACTATCTAATAAGTATATACAATATATACAGTCAAAAATTACATTAACAATGTCTAGTCCATTAACAATTGACAGATTCAGATAAAAACTCCATTATATATATATTAACAATGTTCAGTCCAGTAACATTTGATAAACTCAGACAAAAAATTTCACTACTTATCTTATTTAAAACAAGTAGTTCCTTTTTAAGAGTAGATTAAAAAATTGACCTTGTTATCTTATTATATTCATATTCTCTCTTTTTCTTTTCATACAAGTTTCAATAATCTACCTTTTGTCATTTTTATATCTTCCCCATTTTTCTTTTTAGAGTAGATTCAATCATCTACCCATTTATCCTATTTTTCTTTATCTTTTTTCTCACAGTAGATTCACTGATCTACCTCATTGACATAATTCTGATTATAATTAATATTAGCCTGATAATTCATATTTTATCCTTAGGGCCATAGTGGGGTTTTTATGCCAAATATAAAAAGTGGTTTGATAATTGTGATAAATATGAAAAGTGGATAAGCTAAAGTTGATAAGATACAAGCCTTAGAAACACTTAAAGGAAAACAAGAAAAAAACTGCATGATGAAACTGAAAAGGTACAAGCCCAGGTTGTTAGAAAACCAACTTTAGTTCTTTAGTTTATCCAGTTACTATATAAGAACTACCAGCAGATGATAGGAAATCCAAGGTAATGAGAAAGCTGAATAGAATCCTATGGAAATATTAGATTTGAGGAGATTTAAGGAAGCAGTCATTTCATATGTTATGCATTCAGCCTATGTGAAGCCCATGGTAGGGCAACTCAGAACAGAATTAGCCCCTGAGACTGGGAAGCTTTGTAAACAACAATATTAGAAGCTTGTCCTCAATTTTAATGGCAAACATGATAGGAAGAGGAAGCGAGGTCCATTGAACAATGAAATAGTTCTTAAGTATTAATATCTCCCCAAATCAGTCACTGGTGAAGATCAGTAGGCTGAGATACAAAGCCAGCTTGAATTTGATGACCACACCTTGGTTTTATGTCTTTTAGCAGCTTTAAATGGTTGGAACAAGGTTAAACAATCAGAAAAGAGGTTTAAGTCATTTAATAAAATTATATAAGGCCCCAAAGAAGTCTTCACTGATTTTTTTCTTGCAAATGCTTATGTCAGCTATAAATAGAATAGTATCAGACTCAGAAGTCAGACAAATATTAATTGAATCTTTGGCTTCTGAAAATGCTAATTCAGAATGTAAAAGGGTGTTTAGTCCTTTAAAGACAAGATCAGCATCAATAGATGAATGGATTAGAAATGTAGCTGATATTGAATCCAATGTTTATAATGCTACTCTGATAGGAGAAGTAATTTCTAAAAGTTTTAATAAAAATGAAATAGTTAAATGTTTTAATTGTAGTAAACAAGGTTATTTGAAAAGGGACTGTAGGACAGGTATTCCTAGAAACAATATTCTATCTGGAGATAATACAAAACTAAGGCCACAGACTTATGGAGTATGTAGAAAGTATGACAAAGGCTGGCATTGAACAAATGAGTGTAAATCAACAAGGGACAAGCAAGGTAACCCTTTGCCATAAGGAAATGCCCTAAGGGGCTTCCTACAGCCCCCAATTTCAAATTTGATCCAATCATTCCCTGTCAGTATTGGAGAAACTCATCCACAGAGCAATTAAAAGACTTATTGCCTGTTAAAAATAACATTGCTCTGAGTGTAATCAAGAACAGAACATCTTTAGTAGATAAAAAAAAATCATGAAAGAACAGAAAACAGGTATTTTGACATACTGCTATAATTGATCAGAGACCAAAGCTAAAATTACAAATAAATGGCATGGAATTTGAATGTTTGGTATATACAAGAGTAGATATAAGCATAATTTCACCAAAATCTTGGCATCCAGATTAGCCTCTTAAGGAGGTAAATATTCAGCTTCTAGGGATTGAAATTTTATCTCAGGTAAAACAAACACAAGATGGGTCAAGTGTATAGGGCCAGGTGGGCAAATAGGGAAATTAAAGCCATGCATGGGTAATATATTCATGAATTTATGGGGATGCGATGTGTTACAGCAATGGAAAACACAAATTAACATTCACAAATCTCAGAAACAAACCATAAAATAAAGAATGATTCTGAGAAAAATATTAAAATGTATTGTCAATAACAGTTACCAACTGTTCAGGTTATATATAAGCAGGCACAACAGCTGCTAATCTTTCAAAGGTACCAACAGCTCTACCTTTAAAATGTTTAACTGACAAACCTGTCTGGGTGGAACAATAACCTTTGGCATCAGAAAAATTACAGGCACTAGAACAGATGGAACAGGAGCAGCTAAATGCTCAACATATTGAAAAATTAACAAGTCCTTGGAATTCTCCTGTATTTGTTATTTTAAAAAAAATCTGGGAAATGGAGAATGATAACAGATCTAAGAGCTATTAGTAAGGTGACCCAACCAATGCTTCTTTAAAGCCTGGAAATCCTTCACCTTCTTTATGACTTAAGTGGTGGTCTGTAATAGTGATTGATTTAAAAGACTGTTTTTTTTTTCTACTATACCATTACAAGAACAGGATAAAAAAAATTGCCTTCACAGCACCTGCTTATAATAATGCACAACCTGTTAAAAGGTTTCAGTGTAATGTTTTCACCGGGTATGTTAAACAGCCCCACTTTGTGTCAATATTTTGTGCAACAGACATTAGACATAATTCATAAACAGTTTCCTCAATCGAAAATGTATCATCATATGGGTGATATCTTACTGACTGGCTCAGATGCAGATAACTTAGATAAAAATATTTGATGAAGTAAAGAGAATTTTGCCTGGTTGGGGATTACAAATTGCTCCTAAAACACACAAAGAGGAGATTCTATCAGTTATCTATAAAAGATAGGCTTACAGGAAATTTGATCACAGAAAGTAAAATATCAGGACAAATCCATTACAAACTCTTAATGATTTTTAAAAGTTGCTGAGAGATAGGAACTGGCTCGAGGCCACAACTGGATTAACTACCCAAGAGCTAAGTAATTTATTTCAAAACTTGCAAGGTGATAAAGACTTGGATAGTCCAAGAAAATATTAAGCTGAGGATGAGGAAGAAGTGGCTCTGGTAGAAAAGAAATTATAGAATGCACATGTGGATCACTTGGATCCAAAGATTGTATTTTACTTATTTTACCATCCACTCATTCTCTCACAGGATTTCTTATGCAGAGAGAAGATATCTTAGAGTGATATTTTTAGCACACCTGTGTAGAAAAGCTCTCTAAATTGATTCTGAAAGGAAACTTGAGACTTCATCAATTATCAGGAATACACTCAGCAGAAATTGTGGTAACTTTTACTAATGCTGAAATTGCCTCATTATTGGCAGAATATGAACACTGGCAAAGAGCTTGCAGTAATTTTTTTGGGAGAAATTAACAACAAATGTCTCAAAAGCAAAATATTTCAGTTAATAAAAAGAACTAATTGGATTCTCCATCATATAGTAAAAGGGACACCAATTTCCAGAGCCCCTACATTCTATATTGATGCGAATAAGTCAGGAAAGGCTGGTTATAAGTCAGGAAAAAATAAGTAAAGTGACCCAAAGTCTTTATGATTCAGTTAAAAAATCAGAGCTGTATACCAGTCTTATGAGTATTATGGTAGATGTTCATGAGTCTCTTAATATAGTTACTGACTCTTAGTATGAAGAAAGAGTTGTTTTACATATCGAAACCACTGAACTTATTCTAGATTATTCAGAATTAACTTCACTATTTATTCAACTACAACAAGTAATCAAGAAAAGAACTCAAAATTGTATATAACTGATACCAAATCTCTCTTGGATCTACCATGCCCTCTAGTATAAGGTAATGATAAAAATCAATGGGTGACTACTTTAAGTTCTGAAAAGACTGACTCTGTAATTACATATTTATTAGAAGTTATGGCTTTTATGGGAATACCAGTACAAATTAAAGCTGAAAAATGCTTTAAAAGATATGCTGAACAAACACAAAGGGGTAATAAAGACTCCCCAGAAACAGATTACACAGTGCTTTATTAACCTTAAATTTTGTAAATGCTAATGAAAAAGGAATAACACCTTGAGCAGAGACATTGGATAATAGAAAAACTGCTGAGCTAAATTAGCTTGTGTATTTTAAAGATGTGTTGACCTCAGAATGGAAATAGGGATATGTGTTACTCTGACAAAGAGATTTTGCCTTTGTTTCCACAGGAGAGGAAAAGCTGTGGATACTATCAAGATTAGTAAAGATTAGATTCAAACAAGAGAGATCTCCTGAATAAGGAGAGGCAATTGTTCACCAGATAGGTTGGTCATTCAGTCCAAACTAACTTATAAAGACTATCAAATGTCTTTCATTACATTAGGCACAAAAAAAAAATAAAAATAATAATATTTTCAAATGATAATTTACCAAAGGTACACTTGCCTTACTGACAAATTAAAATAAGTTTTCTTAAGCCTGTGTCTTAATTCCATGTTAGAATATTAGACTGTAGGTTGCCACATGGCCCATGCCATCTTGGATATCATCATTCAAGTTTTTTCTTAAATAAAAAGGCTGTTTTTATTGTTTGATATTAAAAACACAGTTAAGAGATTTAAAATATTTTAAGTAAATTCAAAGGGTTACTACAGTTCAAACTCATTTTCTAAATCTCTAAGAGTTAGAGGGATTTGGATCTAAGATAAATATTTGGATAGGGCAGTCGTAGCCCACACCTTTAATCCCAGCAGAGACAGGTGGATCTCTATAAATTAGTTCTTTTTTTAAATTCTAGAGTTATCATCAACAAGGTGGTGGTAGGGCATACCTTTAATCCCACCACCCAAGGGCAACACTCACAGCTTCTAATTGGTATGTTTGTGTGCTAGAGAAATCACATACCATATTTACAGATGATTATAAAAACCCTCTACAAGGTTACTAGAAAGGCAGCTAATTTCCAATGGGAACAGGAATGAACAGCAGCTTTGCAAATACCCGTAAGTTCTTCATGCATGCAACCCTGACCAATATTGAGCCAAGTGACACCCTATTTATGGATATCACATTTATTAGTGAATTGGCAACTGAGAACTCTTCATAAAGCAAAAGGTAGTCCACCAACATTTGCCTGATGGCTTTTATTGCAAATGCTTCCCATATATGAAGCATAAATATTCTGTTTTTGAAAAATAAATCTAGACATCTTTAAGTAGCGTGGAGAACTTTATATTCAGTCATTGCCAACCACACTATGGTCATAAGGGCAACCCTTACAATGATGGATTGGATCCATTCTAAGGCAGAGTCCTTCACACGATTAGCCATGGAAGGAAAGGTAATTCAGTGGAACTGGATCCTATCTGAATTCTTTCATTACCATGTTATGGTAGCAAAGGGGTCTGTGCCTCCCCACAATGAGGAAATAACTCAGTTGCCCATAATTCCAATCCTTAAAATGCTTACTCCTCTCCCAAAAGAAGCACTTATTGGACTGTGGGGGCCAATAGAATAGTCACAATTTTTGGTTAATGCAAGGTTTATTGATGGTTCATCAACCACTGATGAAACCAAAACTATTGGCAAGTAGCAGCCTATAAACTGGGGGATAGAATGGCCAATACTGAGGAAGGAACCACAAAATCAGCAGCACTATTGGCTATAAGACAACTAGGAAAGTAAAAGGAAAATCTCCATCTTCTCTAATTCATGGTGCGTGTGCAGTAGTAGAGCTATATGGTCATCAAAATGGAAAACCACTAACTGGCAGATAAATGGCAAAGATAACTGGTCATAGTAGGCATGAATAGAAATGGCAAGATCTAGTAAAACTTAACAAAGACATCAAATTTTGTGTAACTAATACAGACAAAACATCTGAAAATAATAAAATAGTGGATAAATTGGCATCATGAATATTAAAATTTGCTAGGTGTGGCAGTTTGAATGTATTTGCCCCCCATAATTGTATAGAGTGTGGCACTATTAGGAGGTGTGGCTTTGTTGGAGTGGGTATGGTTCGTTGGAGGAAGTGTGTCACTGTGGGGTGGGCTTTGAGGTTTCCTATGCTCAGGATACTGCCTAGTAAGTCAGTCGACTTCCTGCTGCATGCAAAAATGTAGTACTCTCAGCTCTAGCACGACATCTGCCTGCATGCCTCCATACCCTGCTGCCCACTGTCACAATGATAACAGACTCCATCTCTGAAACTGTAAGCAAGACACACCAATTAAATGTTTTTCTTTTAAGAATTTCCATGGTTATGGTGTCTTTTCACAACCACACCAAACCTAACCAGGAAACCATAAGAATTAATTCAGAATAAATCAGCAAGAATGATATATTACATATTTGAAAAATGTGAATGTTTACCCCAATGTTAACAAAATAAAGGGAAATGGAGAATCAAATTAAACCAGGACAACAAACCAGAATAACTATTATAAAGGATCCATTGTGAGTTGGTGGTTCACACCTTTAATCGTAGCACATGGGAAGCACGTGCCTTTAATCCCAATGCTTGAAAGGCAGAGGCAGGCAAATAAGAATTACAGTGATTTAAATTTAAAAGCTGCTTGAAAAATGCAGGCTGAAATTCAAAGTGAATATTCTTTGTGATCTAAAAATAAATACACTTAAACCTTGAATTTATACATAAAGAGAAAGAAGAATATGAGTATATTTATCTACACATACTAAGGTATATTTAGTTTCAATTTCTCAAAATAACTTTTAATTGAAACATAAAACTTTTTCTGTTGCCCAAGAACATTTTGCTCTAGGAAGGATGTAACCTGCCAAAAAAAAAAAAAGGAACCCCACAGAGTTAGGTTTGGGGCAGGGTTTTGCTTTTATCTTTCCAGTAGAATAAAAAGTATCCAACTAAAGAATCTAGAGACCACTAGATAAGTGAAACATCTGAAGAAAAAGAACAGATCATCAAGAGAAAATAACCCAAGAAACAGAATAAATTGACCAAGTGGCATTGCCCACCGCCAGCTGACCAGCTGAAATTCTGGCTCAGAGCCGCAGGGTGGCGCCGGCTCACAGGACACATCTGGCCTGAGCAGTTGTGCCTTCCTGCCCGGCAATCACCCAATGTGGACAGGAGGCAAGGAAGATGGGTGGGGTGCTCCCTTCTTTCTTTCCTCCACATGGCTGGTCCTCTCACGGCAGTTTCTCCAATACTTCTCTCTGCTCCCCTCTACAGACTTAAGTGGCAAATGGTCTTTATGTGGTCCCCAACTTAAAAAAATATTAAAGTTGACTTTGAGCTCGGAGCATGGATCTCTCCTTCTCTAAACCTGTGCATACTTATTAAACAAAAATTTAAAAACTCTGTCTCATATCAGAAGAGCCACCTGGTATGGGACAGAGGAAAACCAAAAATAAGAGACTATTCTATTGTCATTAATTTCATAATTTTTTGGTTTTCAATTGACTCTCTAAAACTTTTTGTTTCTATTTAGACAAAAAATGGAAATGTTGTGGGATATCTGATCATACTGTGAACCTCAAGATTGCATTATTTACTGGAAAAAAAAAAAACCCTGTTTCTAGCTGCGGTGTGGCTCAACCCTAGCACACACCTGTAACTCAAGAGCTTTCTGCTAATTGTGAACAGGAATAAATAAAGTCTACCATAGGTCAAGAGGTGGAACAAGCAACTGGTTGACAGGAAGTAAACAAGGGAAAACCATAGAGAATAAGAGAGAGTGAGGAGTACACATAGAGAGACGCACAGGAAGTAGAATGGAGGGGCATTCAGTTTAATGTGCTCTTATTTGGATAGCATCAGCAGAGGAAGAAGGTCAGCGGGATGCTTTCTCTACCTCTCTGAGCTAGCAGGCTTGCACCCCAGCATCTCACTCCCAAGTCTTTATTGATAAAGTCAAACAATTGAGATTTAGTCAAAAACAATATACTGCCATATTTTATAGTAAGACATTTTTCAGTTTAAAATATATAGAGTATTCCACATTTTATTTATCACCAAAAAAAGCAGCAAAAAGACAAAACTATTGGAATTGACCAGCTATAGAATTTGAACTTAAAATTATATTTTGGGAGAATTTCTAATGGTAGATTCAATTTCTATATGAGATTTAAAATAATTCAAATTACTTAATTTTCAATCATGTAACACACTTCACTTAATAGAATCATGCATATATATAGCTGTAATAAAATGTTTTTCACTTTTGTTTTAGGAAAAAATTTTACTTTGAAATGCTTGTTTTCTTTCTCTACTTTGATCTATTTTAAGCACATGTAAAAAAAATCAATGAAAACAAGTTGATATGTCCATTTCCCAGCTTACCAACTTATAACCTATTTAAAATAGAAAGCCATATTCGACTGTCTCAATAAATGCTTCTTGAATCCTTGGATATAGAATTATTACATTTTGAAGGAAATAGAAGCAAAGGAATTTGTGGATAAGAGTAATGAAAAGGACAAAGACAATCGATAAGCAGAAGGGAGCAAAGAAAGAAGGTGCAGGGGAAACAGATGGGAAAGATAAAAACAGGTAGGGGAAGGGATCATTAAATCAACATTTGTTGAACATTTCACCTATAGGAAAAAGACAGCATAGCTGGTTACTAAATTAATAAATCCAACAGAACTATGTTTTGTTAAAGAATTTAAGTTCAAGGCAAATGAACTGTGTCAGAAAAAGTTCATTATTAAAGTTTGTGAGAACTTAATAGCATTCCAACCAGTATAGAAGTGGATCCCTGAAGTTCAACATACAGAAATTCAGACTTTATACTAGACTTTATCTAGTATTACCCACATTATTTACAGAAACAAGGTGATCCAAAAGGAAGCAAAATTCTGGAGACAGAATAAAGAAAGCACGCAGGTCACAGAATAAAGGTCCTTAGAAAAATCAAGGTATCACAGAAGACAAATCCATAGGTTATAGATTCAAATATTTATTCAGTAGAAGCTGGAAAACCCATATCCTCCACAGCATGAAGGGCGGCAGCATCCATATCCATAGCCTCCGTAGCCAGAGCCATATCCATAGCCTCCATAGCCAGAGCCATATCCATAGCCTCCGTAACGACAGCCACAGCCTAGTCTGCGGATGCTGTTACATCCACAACCATAGCCTCCATAGCCATAGCCCAGGCCCCCGAAGCCTCCATAGCCATAGCCCAGGCCTCCGTAGTAGCCACTGTAGTAACTCATAGTGTCGGGAGTGGTAGGTTTTGTTTGCAACTGCAGGACAATTTTGTGAGTTCAACTGCACAAGGCCATTTATATATACTTGGAGAAACCACACCTCTGAATGTAATTCATAAAAACTATTCATTAAAATTGAAAACTATGTGAACAATCTTGTTTCTTAGGATTCAACCCTATCCGCTTCATGTTTGTATGAGTAGTGATTTAAAGGCTCCGCAATATGTTTGATGTTCTGCTTCATTTGGATGCCTAGAAAAATGCTTTGCTTCTAATTAAAAAAAAAAATGCTGTGCTGTTTATAGTCCCCATGCATGCTTGAGTTGCTCAGTTTCAAATTCTGCAATAAAATGCTTTGCGGAAAATACTGAAATAATATCTCATGAGGTTGCATTTATCCTCCAACTTCACCCTTCTTTTGACATTCCATAGTTGAAGATCTTTTTCCTAAGCCAAGTAGGTGTGCCACCATTATTTTGCCAAGAATCCACACACACTGAATCATAACTGTTGAAATGCTAGTCCCAATTAAAAGATGACAATAAACTATGGTGTGCATCCTAATGCCATGCATTCTGAAGTCAGCTGAGAACCACATTGTGTCATGCCATGATCATGCAATGATCTAAGTTTCTCTAAATAACCACAGATGGAAATCAATGGGACTCCTGAAGTGTCATGTCTCCCATATAGTCTGCTTGGTAAACATCACTAAACAGAGAAACAGAAATCCATGTTAGTCTCATTTATATAGGTAGCTCCAAATTTATAAATAGGTACCTTCATTTAGGTTGTAAATTTCAGGCATTCACAGGACTCTACAACTACACACTTAAAGAAACTTAATACAACTCATTTCAATCTCTGTCTCTCTTCTCTCTGTCTCTCTGTCTCTGTCTCTGTGGGGGGTGTAAATCAAGGAGAAAGCTGTGATTCAGTAACATATAGAATCATGAATCTCTGGTGACAAGATACCAACTGCCAGAGTATTGCATAGAATGAAATAGACTTCACCTACACAATTTTATCTTATAAATAAACAAAAGAGTCATTACAGCATCTTCTATGGGAGGCTTGCACTCTTTGCCACCCTTTCTATATATTAAACTCAAATTCCCAACAATCCCTTTTCTGTATTATTTATCCTGCTTAGGTGTTTGGTCAAAGTCCCCCAACAAACTAGTACCAAAAATGAGACTAAATTAGTTTCCATGTCCCAGTACTTGTGTAACACTGTTTTAATGTCAGGAGGCACACAAGTAGCTTTCTTTTGAGAATGAGGAGGACTTCACAGAAGAAAATATTCCTTGGCATATGTACGTGTTGTTACATTTATTATCATTATCATTGCACATAAATTGAACAGAATACAGTTTCTTTGTGATACTCCACCCAAGCATATAATATGCTTTGATCATATCCACAGCCTTAATTACTCTTTATTATGTATTCTCCCTCTTCCCTTTTCCTCTTCTTCACCCACAATCTCCAGCATCACAGTACCCCTTTTGCTTCCATATTCCTTCCTCTAGTTTTCCCATGTAAGAGAAAAAATCTGTAAGACTTGCTCTGTGGGGCTAACTCCCTTAAAATGATTATTTTCAGTTCTCTTAACAAAATATTTAAGAAAATATATAATGACTTAAACACAAAATTAAATGTAGTTTCAAATGTTCTTGACCTTGGTTGTATAATTGTATTGGTAATTTTAATTAAACAAAGCAATGCTCTCCTAATTGAACTTATCTTATTTTTAAGCAACCTCATTATAAGTATTGATGAATGTATTAGGTGTTACTTATAAATATGCATGTGAGCTATTCATCCAGTGACAGTGGTTAGAATATCCAGTGTAGAATCAATTCATTCATTTATTGTTTATCAGATGTTTACTGGTAGCTTCTATATTTCATAAATCAATTGATTAAAAAAAACTAGTCAATGAAATTGATGAAAGCTACATTCTGGTAGATGAGTAATAAATACCTAAGATGCATGCATGAAAAGTGAATTGAAAACAGGATGAACCAAAACTGCATTTGGAGGTCTGGGTAGTGGTCTCACCTGCATTATAGTTTATGAAAGAACCATGGCATAGTGACCTGCCAATTGACATGGTTGTTGTATCATTAGACATCCATAGAACACTGCGTTTTCATGTCCCATCTCTCAGGCATGCATTGCTTTTCATTGCTGCCACTTGATATTTTGAAACAATTTCTCTCCTTTAGTCAGAGACATATCTTGATGCTCTAAATGTTTGCTCTTGAAAACTGTCTCTTGTCTATACTCTCCTTTTGAAAGTTTTTGATCTTTATTCTTCTTTATGGAACTTTCCTCTAAAAATATCAATATGAACTATGTATGCCAGTTGTGACCAACAGAGCAAACACATGTCTCTTCGGATACGTTTCATATCTTGCCAGTTTGTACATTTTCATTGTAGAAACATCCTCTGAATTTGTAATAGCATTCAGACACTGGGCTGTACTAAGACCCTTTACTGGTAAACAAAATTCTCTCCTGCCCTATTCTAAGGGACAGTGGATGAGTTGCTTTTCTAAGGCTGTAACAAAACGCCATGACCAAAAGTGACTTAGGGAAGAAAGCATTGATTTAGGCTATGGTTCAGACAACTAGAAAGCCTATCATTTTAAAGAGGCATAGCAGCAGGCAGGCATAGCAGCAGAAGAAGGAAGCTGGGAGATCACACCGTTAACAAGCATGAAGCAGAGACAACATACTTAAAGTGGAAGAGGTTATAAACACTTAAAGCCAGTCTCCGGGGATTTATTTCTTCCAATGTGGCACCAACTCCTCCAAGTTCTAGAGCTACTCCAAATGGCTCCAACAATGGGGGACCAAAAATTCAGATACCTGAGCCTGTGGGGGACATTCCCCAGTCAAACCACAGATACCTGTGGTAAACTTTCCACAGGTATTCTCTTGACTATCAACACTACATTATGTAACCACACCAATAACACATTTAGTACTAGTGGGATTTATATGATTTATTACTGACTGAAACACACACATATTTCACATTTAAGACAAAAATCAGAGTGATCGATATAGTGAGATATTTAAACAAATTGTACTATATCTACTCTATGTATCTAAAATTATTAAAAGTCACAAAACTACGAAGACTAAACAGAATACAGATGTATTGCTATCAGTCCTGACTTGTCCATTAACCATTATTTCTCCACAAATTACTTCCTGGCCTCACATTGCCTCAGTGATATATAAAGTCTTGCCCAGTTTTTAACTTTTCCATTATTTAAACATTATTACATTTTATTTTATGTGTGTGTATGCATGTGCATACTTATATTGTTCAAGACAGAACTATGAACTCATCTGACAGTCTTTTCTTCATTTGCCTTAAGTTCAAGCTAATTCTGGCCTAAAAATTCAATAAATAATAGATAATATTTATCTACTTGACTTGGAGATAAAGTAGTGGAAAGAAAAACAAATTCCTCAAGATTCTAGAACTAACATTTTAGTGCATGAGACAGATCATAAACAAATACAGACTTAATTTATCCTCTCAACCAAACAATCAATGAATGGCTAATAAGGTCTAAGACTTCCTCTGAATATTGGGAAAACTAACTCAAGGTAGAAAAGAAAGTAAGAAAAAATACCTAGACTTCCTAAGAGCATATGTGAAAATGTAAAAGATGTAACCAACAAAAATGTTTTGAGTAGTGATAATTGATAAGGCAATAGAGATATTATATATGAGAAATATGCAATAATCCATGGAAGTTACTGAGATGGATGATGACTTGTGATGGAATGGTGTCTTAAAAGTGCAGCTTTGAGTACAGACTTGGATGATCCTATAAATTAATAACTTTCTTGGATAAGAGAGTGCCAGATAGAGGAAAGATCTAAAGGGCAATCCTAAACTCTCTTACATAGCTAACATGAAATTAACTAGAGGGAGATGGAAGACATCAGATATAATATCATGTATTCTGTCGTGGAATCTTATACCTTTATCATCACTGCACACAAATATTCACAGGATACATAGCAGTACCACTGGCAAGGTATGAGTTGTCTCTAAATGAGGTAGAAAACATTCTTTGGTGGCCTTATGACAATTCACCTCATGTGTTATATACAGCAAGTCCCAAGAAATGTTGAGTGATTTCCCCAAGATTCTGACACTTACTAATGAGCACACTCTGGTTTTCCCTGGTACTGGGAGGATGGTGAAGTATATTTTCATGACTAAGTAATGTCATAAGGCAATGGTGACTTCCCAAAAAGAGAAATTCCTTCCCATTCTATATAGTCTCCTCACACTATCAATTGTTTCATTTGTTTTAGAGAATCATTTTAATTTTAACAGACGAATGGATGAAGAAAATATGGTGCATATGTAAGGTGAAGTTTTGTTCAGCCATGAATAAAAAATGAAATTATGTCATCTGCAGGAAAATAGATGAGAGATGTGGAGATCATTATACTAAAATACATAAGTGAGGCTCAAGACAAATACGGATTTTATCATCTATGGAACCTATATTGGATAGAGAATAAGGCAGGGAGCAAGAAAAAGACACAAAGAGACAGATTTATTAGAGAGGCATATATGATATGGTGCAGTGGTAGTTCATCAGTGGCTCCTGCTATGGGATATCATTCTGTAAGCTATGAATATGTGTTGCTCTGATTAGTTGATAAATAAAATGCTGATTGGTCAGTAGCCAGGCAGGAACAAGAAGAATTCTGGGAAGAGGAAGGGCTGGGTCAGGAGTCACCAGGCAGACACAGAGCAAGCAAGATGACAAGGCAGAACTGAGAAAAGGTACCAAGCTACATGGCTAAACATATATAAATATTATGGGTTAATTTAAGTGTAAGAGCTAGTCAGTAATAAGCCTGAGCTAATGGTTGAGCAGTTATAATTAATATAAGCTTCTGAGTGATTATTTTATAAGCAGGCCATAGACCGTGGGGGCCTGGCAGGACTGGTGAAGCATTCCAACTACAGTCTCCTGTCATACTGGAGAAGCTCTGAACTTGGTAGCTGCTCAGCCCCTGGGCTGTGTGCCTCAGTGGTCCAAATAAGTTGCTGAAGGCCTAGAGGATTCCTAGAGAGCTGTCAGTCTTCCATCCACTTTGGAAGCGAGAAGAACTTGGGTTCTCCTATCTGTGAAGGAATGTAGCAGCAAGTGGCCACAGCAGCACAGATGAATGAGCAAACAAGATAAACCAGTCTGTGAATAGAATAAGTTAATTCACAAACAGTATACTTAACCTACCAAGGAGACCTGAAAGCAATGAGTTAAACAGAGAAGCTTGTTAGTTAACTCCAGATCTGGTCAAATTGACAACCAAGATTAACCAACACAGAAATCTTTAACTGTCTAATGAATATACAATGATAAGAATTTTTGAAAAAGAAATAGGGGTTATTGGGATGGGCATGACCTAACCATATGAACCCAATAAGAGTTATCTTTAGCCAGTAGCAGGATAAATCACAGACTTGTGTATGAGGAGGATTTGCAAGGACTCTGCAGGATTGAATGGGACTCTGGTTGTGCAGAAATGAATGACAATAGATCTTAGTTGATGAGACTGATTCTCAGCTAATATCCAGTATAAGATGGATAGTTTAAGATAGCCTGAGTAGAACCCCAGACCTACACCAGTGTGAGCTAAGAGGCGGTGGTTGTTTTACATTGACAAATGTGGAGTCATTTTTGTACAATAATAGAGAATGAATAGAACATTTTAATGTCCCCATCTTTCCACTCTCATTACTACAAGTAAACCACCAGTGAGATAACTAAACATCAGGTAAATTTTGCCACACAATGATAATTTAAAGAGGCTCGAGGGGGACTGAAAAACTATTTGTATTAAGTTCAGAACTCTAACTCTGTATCTATCTCAGGGGTAAAACTTAAAAGAGGCTGAGCTGCTAAGATGGCCTTGTGACTCTAGCATGGATGTAGGTTTGACACTACTCTGATAGCATGCCTTACTTGTCAACCTTCAAAGAGACATGTTGCTCTTATCTCAAGAAAGGTCTTGCTCTATACATACCTGATGATTTACTGAATTCATCTGTTTCTGATTGTTTCAGTGTGACACTGGGGAGATCACTACTTCTAATCTCCTTCTGAAATCCAAAATTTAAAAAATGACTCTATAATCGTAAACATGGTGGATATATTTTATAATACACAGATATTTTGAAAGCTGTAAGATTATGTAAATTATCTTAGTAGTTGCACATCAGAAGAATTGAACGAATATCTCCAGTAATATATTTCTAATTAAAACATAAAATCCTCTGTGGGAGTCCTCTTTCTCTCTCAGCCTGTCTGTCTTCAGACAGGGGGGAAAGATACAGAAGGGGTGACAGAGAGCTTTGTACCTTGCCCATGAACACAATGGGAGATAGCCCTCTGGGAGACAGATTTCAGTGAATCAGCTCAACTTTATTCCCTAGTATAAGGTGTATATATATAATTGGGGAGCCTGGGAACAAACCCTAACTTGCATTAAGTATCACACTCCTATCACAAGGCTTAGTGTGTGGCAGTAGGGTCCTATAGCAGAGCTCCTAGCACAAGTCTTCTAATATGAATCTGTGCCAAAGTTCAAGCCAAAGATGAATCAGGCATCGAGTTTAGAGACAGACATCTGGTTTAGAGACAGCTATCAGATAAGGTCAGCCCTTCATACCCAGGGACATCCTCCAGATAAGGCTGGGTAGAGAGCAGGATGCTGGGGAGGAAGGAAGTTTCCATATTGCCAAGCTTAGAGAAAGCTGCCAGGCTATGGCAGACTGTAACCTCTAACTGGCCAACAATATATTCCAACACTCATCAAAGAGTTTATTTCTGGGCACAATTAGATATGTAAATTTAATACTCTATTTAGAAGTCACAAATGGGGTCCTAGTTTTTCGAGATTTTTTTCCCTTTAATACCATCCCTTCATTTCCAATAATTCCTTCATATTAGCTACCATTATTTGGAGGATTATTTTGACCTAGGAAGTTGAAAGATGTTTCTCAATCATCCCACTGAACTTTCCATGTCCTTTTCTCTGGAGGATGTTAAGTACATATTCGTCTGATAAATGTGCATCTGGTTTTAGGTGATAGTGAATGGGATGCCTAGAACATTTGAAGTAACAATACAATGCAGCAAGGAGGCCTGATCCTTCTGTTTATTTGCTTTCTCTATGCCACTAAGTTTCACTGGTCACATTATAATTAATTAGATGTCACTCCAGTAGGATAGAATTGTGCCCAGCTATACACCTTACTTATCAGAGTTTGTATCTTGTTTGTAGGCTTATCAAGATTCCAAAAGAAACTGAGTTTTGCTTGCTACCTCTGATACTTTCTACAGATTGGACACCATGTGCTAACACACAATTATTGTGTAGGTGAATGAATAAATGTAGGATTGGATCAGTTAAAAGATGCAGCAGGAAGAACCCTATGGACAAAGAGTTAAACTGGGCAAACAGCCTCTTGTAGACACAGTGGGAACAGCCATTCTAGATCACTGCCCAAGCCAAATTTTCTAGCAATATGTTTACTTTTGTGGATTGTGGACTAATACAGACTTATTTTGTAAGTTTATAAAAACCTTGATATTGATTCCTTGCATTTATACTGTGTGAGGTCTCTGTATCTCATAAACAATAAATTTTATTGATATTTACTCTTAGCATTTTGTTGATTGGTAATTGTAGGTACACATTACTAATGTTTTCATTATTACCAGCAGAAATTTTCTTTCTTTTGTCAAGAATATCCTATTGTCCTGATGGAAATTAACATAACCTTCTTCCAAGGACTCCTCTTTGTACAGATTCTGGAGGTTTCTGCCTTGGTTGGTTTCCCTTACAGAATCCAATATTCATGATAGCATTGTCATGAATTAATGTGTAAGTGGGTCAAATGCTAACCCAATTGAATGAGAATCTGAACAGAATTGCCTTTTAAAACCCATCATTCACTTTAAGAGGACTGTAAAAACATTCCTTCAGATAGCCAGAAATTGAAATTCTCAGACACAACAATAAAGTTCTATAAATCTTCATGTATGCAGAAATGTATTAATGACGCCAGTTATTATAAATAAAAGTTGACTAAAATGAAAAGCATTCAAGGATTCTACAAAGAGGCACAAACAGTAGGGAAAGGAAGAACAATACAGTCATTTTGGGGTTCAGAAACAGAAATGGCAGCCACAAACATATACACCGTAGCCAAGTTTTCGTGCTCTCTAAATGACTCATAAACTGAGTTAAATAAGCATAATTAGCCTGACCATTGAGATGAAAACTAACCACAGGAACAGAAAGTCTTTTAGGGTATTTTCAAAATAGGCATAACCATCACCAACCACTGTGAGGACTTTGGCAGCTAGCTACCTTTCTAAATGCCAAAGTAGAACTCTATCACCTGGAAATGGCAGGTAGATGACAGAGTTTCTGAAGCCAATCTCTGCTCCTTAATGATCATTTAAGTGAAGCAAAAAGGGCAGTCACAGAGGAAGAAATCCATTAAAACCAAGGCTCCCAACCACACAGCAGCATGTTTTCCTACTTAGAAACAGCTAGGTACAGCAGAGCTTGAGTATACAGTGTGAAATGGTGCAGAAACAGGACGTAATGATCCCATTGTGAAGCTATGAAGCTGGAAAGCATTGCTGCAGCTGCATCAATGCACTCTTAGTTTAGTGTGAAAGGAACTGCTACTCATTGTTCCTCCCCTCATGATCTTTGGAGAGAGAAGATCATCAGCTGGAGAGTCTCACAAAGCACCCAGACAGACTGCAGGCAAAGGCATGCATACATGCACACAATGCTTGCATATGGGAAAGGCCTATGAGGGTGTAGCAAAGATAATTAGAACATTATGAAAAAAGTCAAGCAAATTAAGTTTAATCTGAAGGGACTTTTCACATTTCTCACAGTTTGAAATATGTATCCCAAAGAGGAATGGCTTGCCAAACTTTAAATCCCCTCAACTTAAAATTACAAGCGCAGATGGTTTTTTATCAAGTCCGCTCTGGCATGTTGAAATCTGAAGATCTATCACAGGAGTCCCAGATTGGCAGAGAAGTGAAAAATGAGCAAAAGGAAAATTAGCTGAAAGTAGATGCCATGTTAATAGCTGGATGTGTCAAAGTTAAGGATTTGCTTGAGACCCAAGTGTTTGATGTGAATGTGAGCTGCTTTGCCTCCATAGGGCTTTCTGCACACCCTCCCTAGTTGTGTGGCAACCCACAGCCTTCCATTTCATCCACTGTGTGCATGAAAAACATCTCATACGTACCTTGTCCATTTGGAGAATGGCCTCCCCATCTATTAATTTGGACTATAGATACTTCTAAAATTCTTCTCGCTGTGTCTTATGCCTTTGACCACACTTCAACAGTATGTACTGCCATGTTGTATATTCATAACCAAACTTCACAAGTTTGCATAGCATAGAAGCTTCACATTAACTTAATATTAGTTTCACATTATTTATGTTTGCCTTAAACTAACAGCCTCACATCTCTAAATATGTGAAGCATGGAAGTCATAGCTTCTAATGAGCAGTAGTTGATGGTTAATTGTATTATTGGCATTGATTTCTCTGTTTCTCTTTCCTGTGTCCAAATGGACACTGGTTTCATTTGTTTTCATGTCATGTTTGACAGGATTGACTTTAAAATTCTATGGCAAATACTGTCTTTAGCTTAATTTTAAAAATCCATATTCTTATCAGTTCATTTATTTCATGTGGTTTTACAGTGATTGGTTTTGCATGTTATCTGCATCTCAATATATCTAAGGTATATCGGTCAGCACAAAAAGACCTATGTACACAATTTTTGTTTATGTTAAATATTGCATATGTTCTATTTAATATAATATGTATATATATTCAATGTGTATAACAAAAATATGTACTAATTTGTGTTACTATAATAACATCTAAAATACACTGATCTTGTATTAATTAATTGCTCTTCAGGCATTGATTAACTGACTTTCTAGTTAATTGTTTAAAATAGTGTAAGTTCAAGGAAAGTCACTCCAAAAAAAATTCACTTTACTCTGTGATAAACATGAGGCATACCAAAAATGCAATGTGAATAGTTAATGACATTTTAAGTTCTAAAGACTGAACATGTAGGCAAACAATCAACAATACTACATTGTTATAGAGACCCACATGACAAAATAGTCCAAGAAGAGCTTTTTACAGTTGCACATTCTGTTTCTCCATGACCAACACAACATCAAATTGCACTAATATTTTTATAAACAAAATGTTTTGCTTCTTTCCTTTTTTTTCATTTTTTATTAAGAAAATTTTTTTCGTTTTACATACCAATCAAAGATCTCCCTTTTCCATCCTCTCCTACTCCATCCTTTCCCCCAACTGACCCCCCATTCCTCCCCACAAGAAGACAAGGCCTCCCAGAAGGAGGCACATCAAGAAGCAGCAAGTTCAAGCCCCTCCCCCTGCCTGAAGGCTCAATGAGGTGTCCCATCATAGGTAGTGGGCTCTAAAAAGCCCCCTCATGCACTAGGGATGGATTCTGATTATACCACCAGGGGGCTCCCCAAGCAAATCAAGCTACACAACTCTCTTCCCATGCACAGGATCTAGTCCTGTCCCACGCAGGCTCCACGCCATTGATCCAACTTTCATGAGTTCCTACCAGTTTTGCTTCTTTCTAACCATGCTGTTACATCAGGCCATAAATCTCATAACCAACACTGAGTTAGAGTATTTATGAAATACAGTCATTAAAAGCAAAACACATTAATTTTCTATGAATGGAGATTATGAAACTATCTGCTATTAAATATATAGATAATTTTCTTTGCACAATTTCATTGATAATAATAATAAACTATAAAATAGCTTTATGCTATTTAATAACTTTACAGCTCTATTGCTATAGGGAAAGTAAGTCATTATTTCTATGCTAACCAAGATGATGACTTTGACTTAAGAAGCCTGTTAAATATTTATGTTATTTCTTTCACAGGTCTTGTCATGAATGTACAAATCATGTGTATGCTTTATCCAGGAACATTGAAACAAGGCAAAAGTTTTGACAATAACCTGTTACTGAAACCTTCACTGCATGTAGAAATGACAGAATGCCTGTAGCTCAAACAGTGGGAATTGCATGCCACAAAATCCACAGACAGCCAGGTACAGCCCCAGCACTTGGGTGGTGGAGCTTGTAGGATGATGAGTTTAAGGTCTGCCTACACACTCAGACTTTGTCAAATAAGAAAGAACAAAAAGAAAGAAGGGCAAACAAATAAATAAGAAAAGAGGAGAGAAAGAAAATGGAAGCATGATAAAAGTGTGCTAAACAACCAAAAATCCCAAGAAAATAAGTTCAGCTATCTGAGAGAATAAAAAAAAAAGGTGTATAATTAGACAGATAGGTGTGAAATGAACAGTATCTGGCTAAACACGTTATTCATATAATGTCAACAGTTCTTTAGAAATGTAACTGAATGGTTGCTGATTTCAATTTCAAAATCTTGTCAGAGAGAACAAAATATAGCAAAAGATATAAGTGACATCGATGAACAAATAAAATTTTGAATAATATAATGAACAATGATTTTATTGCATTAGATAATAAAATATAAAATGTTACTAATTCTTCATAATTTCACTCATAGATCAAAATCAATTTCACAGTATGAATTTATACATATTTTTAAATATCAAAAATTTTTGCAAGAAACACTTCACTGCATGAGCTGTTAACATAATAATAAAAGAAAGTAGTGCAGAAAAACAATTGTTAAAATAACAAGTTATTAAAATGTAGTGCCCCAATTTATGATTGTGGTTTTTGTTATAGAGTTTTATTTGTGAATTTTACCAATGTATGGAAGGGGATTGGATATGTGTTTGTCTTTTTGTTTCAACTTTTTAATGTTAAATAAAAGAATGGAACTAACTTTAGAAAAATGTATTTCTATAATGGTTGATCATCTATAAAACACAGTGTCAATATGCTAATATATAATAAATCATTGATGCAGGGGTTACAACATTTATATTTGTGTGATTCATCAACTATTACTATATTTAACTTACAAGATAATTTAAATTATAATTAGATTATTGTATTAATTTGCACAGACAAATTACTTCACTGGGAAATGGAAATACTCAGTCTACTTTGTCGGTGTATTGTCTCTTTTGATATGGAAAATGAAATAATAATCAGAAACTAGTTTGTCAATTTACCCTGAGAAATCACGTTGCAGAGTGATCAAAAGACTGGAACTCATTGTAATCAACTTACTCTGTTCCTGTATGGAATGTGAGACTCTTAATTAGAAAGCTGTGTTCAAGACAAGAATCAAAACACAGGAATTTACATAAGCTTATTGTTTTTATGGTAGCAGATCATGACAACTTACTTCCAGCGCTAACAGAATACACCATAGCATCATGACCAACCTGTTAAGGCCACAGGTTAAGGCCACTTTTGTCCTAAAAATCATGTGTCCATCAATGCAATGTCAACATCCCCAGAACTTAAGAAGGATGTGACATTGACACTGTTAGTGAATATGTCAATTTTCTAGATTAACTATTTGTACTACATGTCCAAGAATCTAGTCAAAATGTTTTCAGCTTTAATCTCATCAAAATTTAAAGCAAACAATAAAATGGCTTCTAATAATGACTATATTTCCAATGGCTTATCTGCTATATTCCATATCTGGAATTAGTTACATAATCCCAAAAGTTGGGTGGTGAAACATGAGTGAGAATAACTTCATGATTATGTTAAAGCTGAAGGACTATGGGAAATGGCAAGATTAATATGTGTTTGTATTAATCTGTCTTGTTATTTAAAGCAATTCTTCAGATTCTCACTCTAGAAAAGTGTATGTTCTATACCAGAAATTAGGAGGCCAGCCTCTCTATGGGTTGTTTTCTAAAAACTGATGGTAAGACCCTGTTGCTGAAGGCAGCAGCTACACAACTCATTGAACATGGAGAGGTCAAGCTGGTACCTACTTAGAGCCTTCACCCCTACTGACTAGTGTTCATGATGCTGGAAGGTAATCTGCATGCTACCAAATGGGAAACATAAACGCCAACCCAGCTACAAGCCCTTCAATATACAACAGTGACCTGCCTGCAAGATGTACTAGTGCAACAGTGTCACAAAGTGTGTGGGACTAATCAACCCATATCTGATTGGGTTTAAGGCCCATTCCATGTGATAGAACCAATCCCCAACACTGCTTAAGTGACCAAGAACCTGAGACTATATAGACTGGGGAACTAGGGGATACCCAAAAAGTACTGTACTGCTAAAGGAATGAAGGAATAAAATGACTCCTAAGGAATACTTCTATACTCATAAATCAGTGCCTTGCCAAGCCATCATCAGAGAAGATTTCTCTAGCCGTAGATGGGAATAAATACAGAGACCAACAGCCAGAAAACGTGCAGAAAGTGAGAGACTTTGGAACACTCAGTCCTAAACGGAATGTCTCCATCAATTCCCCTACCTGGCTGCTCAGAACCCTGCAAAAGAGAAGGAAGGAAGATTTTAAGAGGGGTTAGGGAAAACCAAGAAAACAAGGCTTTCTAAATACAGCAGGACCAACATACATAGGAACTCACAGAGACTGTGGCAGCATGTACAGCTCTCTTACATGTTTCTGGGTCAAATGAGGTCCAAGTGCCAACAGATGTAGAAGAAACAAGCCCTCAGCCCTAACCCAAAAGTTGTTTCCAATAGATAGCCAGTCGCAAATGAAAACTCAGTTTTCTCCAGTGGAGTCTCACTGAATATACAAACCACTGTTCAGGCCATCCTCCATGTCCAGCAGTAGACAGCCAACACAAAATGAATTCAGTGACATGATGGAGGTTCTTTGTCTCATAATGCTTTGTCAGGGCTTTTGTGTTGTTGTTTTTCTCATGCAGGTCATTTGCACATACATTATGGTTTATATATATTGCTTTTTCGAGACAGGTTTTCTCTGTGTAGTTTTGGTGCCTGGATCTTGCTCTGTAGACCAGGTTGACCTCGAACTCACACAGAGATCCGCCTGGCTCTGCCTTCTGAGTGCTGGGATTAAAGGCATGTGCCACCATCGCCCGGCTCCACTTTTGTATTTTTATGGGATTCCTGTCTGTGTGAACATGTGTCTCTCTGTAGTGATATTGTGTCCCCCAATATATTGCGCACCCTAATAAACTTATCTGGGGTCAGAGAACAGAACAGCCACTAGATAGAAACAGGGGCCTGAAAAATGGTGGCACACACACATTTAATCCTATCACTTGGGAGACAGAGATCCATCCAGATCTCTGTGAGTTCAAGGCCACACTGGAAACAGCCAAGCATGGTGACTCACACTTTTAATCCCAGGAAGTGATGGCAGGAAGCAGAAAGGGTATAAGGCATGGGGACCGGGAACTAGAGACTTTTAAGCTTTTAGGCTTTTAGCAGACGTTCAGCTGAGATCCATTTGGATGAGGACACAGAGGCTTCCAGTTTGATGAATCAGAATTGGCTGAGAAGTCAGAGAGGTGAGGTTAGCTGTGGCTTGTTCTGTTGCTCTGATCTTTCAAAATTTACCCCAATATCTGACTCTGAGTTTTTTTTATTAATAATACCATTTAAGATTCATCTTACATTTGGCCTTCCTCCAAGTGTTTTCTATTAATAAGACATTTTAAGATTCATGTTACATCTCTCGGTCTATGTTTCTTTTATCGTTTCTTTGCATATTTTTCTTATGCTTGTTTATTTATTTTGTTCTATTCTAGTTTGTTTGTTTGTTCTTTAACTTTATTACTATTATTATTATTTCAGATGTTTATTTGTAGTCTAATGAGAGAGAAAGAAAGGTTTGGGTGGGTGGAAAAGTGGGGATAATATGCAGGGTAGTTAGAAGAGAGAAAACCACAATCATAATACATTGTATGAAAAAAATTAAATTTCAATTAAAAAGGAGGTCAGCCTATGAGAGCATCCAACTTAGCTTCTAATCGCTACATTCATTATCTCTCCCCCTCTCACTTCCCTCTCTCCCTCCCTTCTGCACTATATCTTCTCAAGCTCATTCGTATTAAAAATCTTCAGTTACTTCAGCTCGTGTTTTCTCTTTTATCTATTATTTCCCACCCGGATCTCCAATCTTACAGCTAAGTGTATGCATGACAATGTTGGTGTGAGTGTGTAATCACACATACACAGAATTCAAGTTCTTCATCTACCAAACTTCTGTGCAACTACTTATTACTGGATATCAGTTCTCCTAGGAAAGTACAACCTCCCACAGCCCATGATACTACTCAAAGAATAACAGCTATCAACTTGTATTATAATTATCTAAAAGAGTAATAGTATTTTCCCAGTAAGACAATATTCACCTTATGTATATGTATAAATATATGTATGTATGCATGCATGTATGTATATATCTTCATAGGTCTCATATTCCTTCTCTTTATATATAGCTGTAACCTATATAAGCTATATGTATATTAACTAGTACATAAAAGCATTTCATAAATACATATCTGATTTTTAAAAATTGACATTTAGTTTATAGTATTATTAATCACACAGATTCACACATAAAAATAAAAGGGAAATTATTACAGTAAAGAAGTGCGAATAATATCAAAGCCATACTTGTAAAATCATGGGACTTATAAGGAATTTTCTCACATAAATAGTGTTTAGTTTAGTTTAGCTCGGTTTGGTTTTTGAGACATGGTCTCTGTATCTCAAGCTGACCTTAAAGTTGCCGTGTAGCCAAGGATGGCCTTGAATTTGTGATCCTTCTACCTCCACTTCCAGAGTGCTAGGATTATTGCATGCACCACCACAACTGGTTTAAATTTTATGGCAGATGGAACCTACAGCTTTGTCTATGCTAAATATGCCCTCTACCAACTTAATTATATCCCAAGACCCTCACGTAAATAATTTTAATTGGAAACGTAAGATTTACGAGAATCGTACAATTTTACACAAATGATAAAAATACTGAGGTACTTTGCTTGATCATTAGTCTGTAAATTGTGTTATAAGATAATTTAAATAAAGTGTCCACTTTTGATAATGCATATGGGTCATAAACAATGAAAACTACTATAACATTATAGGAAACAATTCTACAGATCTGCCAGGAGCTGGAGCTCTTCAGTAGTATCAATAAGACCAATGTCAGTGAGAATAAGAAGGATGGCCATTGTAATAGTAACAGTATAGCCAAAGCCACCCAAACTAAGTCTACCAGACAGCTGCTCCAATGGCAGGTGCCTTCAGGAAGCAACATTTTCTTTAAGGAGCATGAGTAATTTTCTTTAATTTAAAGATCATCCCTGGAATGGATAAAGCAATCCATAGACTGACTTCCCTCAGACTCTTGTGACTTGAGTATTTCCTCTTGTATTTAATGTATTGTTTCATTCTTTTGCAAGATCCAGCATGTCTACAATGTGACACTCCAACATGTTTCTCTAATTACATGAATATATTATTTTCCTCACATAAGAAACTATGAGCTCCAGGGCATGGATCTTTTCCCACTCTTCATACTGCATTGCCATGCAAAGTGCCCATAACAAATAAGCACTTAAATATTTGTTGGCTAGATTAATGAATAGATGGATGAATGGATGATGATTTAATGAAATTTCATCTGAAATTAAATAATCTATCACAACATTTTAGATGAAGGAATATTTATATTAAGCTTTCGTTACCTAATTACTACAGCAAAATTCTGCCGGTAAATTCATGTACCTAAAGTAATAGAATTGTTCTGTGTAAAGATGGTGGTCATATACACTCCAAAGCCATTACTCTTTTAAATCTGTTTTAAGATAAAAAAAAATCTGTTAAGATAAAAACTGAGATCACAGAAGTATTTTACAATGGAAAACATATTAGTCTGGGCACACAAAGTATAGTCTGACAAAAATTAGATGCATTAAGACCAGAATTTTTCCTCAACAAAACAGTTAGTCTCCATTCTCACCTGTTAACAAGTATTGATTACTTGGCATGGATTTTACCAATGTGACCTAAATCTGTACAGGCATTTAAAGATTGATTAAAGTCATGGGCACCAGCATTCTGTATGACATAGAGATGGGCACATATAAATTATATTTAGGTTTCCAGTAATGCTGACAATGCTTTGTTGCTCAAAGACATCCAAACAGCTATGAATGTGTTGTGGTCATTTTTATTTGTATAATTGCACCTTTAGATAAGAGCATTACCTCATGCTCCTGGACCTCAACATCAAGAAGAAAATAAGACGCAGGTGTTTGGATAGCTATGATTAAACAGCTTGTATTCTTCAGTACACTTTAAGTATATTTACATAAAGCAACTTGAAGAAAGGTTATTGGAAGGATTTCAGAGAGGAGCACTTGGTTTTAAATAAAGATACTGTTGTGTGTTTATTTTAAATTTATTTTAAGCTATATTGTTTAAAAGGGTTGCAAAAAATAAAATAAAACAAAACAACAACAAAAAAACTTCACAGGCTGAATTAACCAGACATGAACTGAAGACTACTTACTGGGCTTCTATAGATTTAGAGTAGTCACTCAGAAGCTGCATGTTCACATTAGAATACTCTTTCACAATGAAATATACTTTTATGTATTTTCCACCCTCAAAACTGAAAAATCCATGATAGAATAGATATTTGGGGTGAGTTCAGATGCTATTGATGTTCTGCTCAAAAAGGCTTCCCTAAGCCAATACCTTGACGGGTATCCTTATGTTTTTCTAGAAGCTGTAGTGTTTCACCTTTTAAATTAATGTTTTCGATCCATTTTGAATTGATTTTTGTACAAGGTGAAACTTAAGAATATATTTTCATCCTCCTGCAGGACAAATCCAACTTTTTCAGTACCATTTGTTGAATTGGCTATCTTTTTCCAATGTATGTTTTTGCCTCCTTTTTCAAAAATTAAGTTTTTAAATAGAATACCAATATCATGGGAACTAACCAAAGTGTCAACAAACAGGACTACATGAAAATGATTTTTTTTTTCTGTACAGTAAAGGAATCAATCAGCAGAGGAAACAGACATCTTTTTCTTTTAGTGTTACATAAATAATATAAAAAGGAAGTGTTTAGGAGGAAAATAAATTCAATTACTAAATATCTAGCCCACAGTTTTGTTGTAATGAAATTTCTACTGAATTCTTTAAAATATTCCTTCATGTTCTTACACTCTGATATGAATAAGGCCTGTCTCTTTCTAACCTAGTTACTATTTTTACAACCCTAAATTTTACTAAGAATATTCTTTCTGGTAAGTCCCTCTAGAGGCCCACACTATAGACCTTGATGGAATTTATTCATAGTATTCTTTCAGTCCGTCATCACTTTCTTAGTAACCTCATTCTCAAAAAAAAAAAAAAGAAATTGTTCTTTGATTTAAGAAGTAGGACACTTGAAACACCACATATGTACATCATATATATATATATTTGTACAATATCATTTAATAATATGCTATAAAACTTGAAGTGTGATCACCCATGCACCTCACCTTCCCCATGAACATAGCATTACGTCCACATTTATCTGTCCTTCAGCATGGAGGGTATAGTAGAACTGAATGTCAGGTGTAATACAAGCCTCATTGCCCCACTGGCTCTGAATTCATTAAAATTATTTGTCAGTGTTCGAGAATACAGGACAAATAAGATACTAGGAAGACTGTTTTCCTTTTCATCTCATTAAATATTCTAAACTATAAGAGATAGGCATAGCTCCAATATTGCAGTCTGAATAACTCAGATAAAGATCATTTAAATAATAGGCTTCATCATACCAAACAGAGCAATCAAGTCTGCCCAGCTATATGATGTTGGATTTATGTTCTGTTAGTTTTCATTTTATGTGTAGGTGCATTTGACTCTAAATATATTCCTATCACCATTGATTTATTTCTCTGGATAAATGAAGAATTCAAATATTTAGTTTTTCTCAACATATTTTAATTAACTAGATATATTTATAATGGGTCCAGTAAATTATTTCACTAACTGATTATAAAGGTTGAAATTGATTCAGTGACAGATATTTTCCAAAAATACTCTGTAAAAAGAAATTCAACTTATAATAAGGAATAAAAGTGTAGGCATGTGCGAGAAGAAACACAAGCAACTAAGGCATGAAGTATGCTTTTTCTCCCTTTGAGATCTTCTGGTAATGAGTAGAACACCATCCGCTGAGTGTGGAGTCAGGATGCAAACTGTGGTCACAGAGAAAGTTGATATGAAGTGATGCAGCAGAGCTAGAGCTGGAGAAAAAGAGTTCAGAGACAAGATGTGCCAGAGGAGCTGGCTTTCAGATTTTAGCAAGTTCATGGACTGTGCCATGATTACATGATGATACAAAATGATGCGAGATTGGAGGCAACTGGTGGCAATTCTTGTAGCACCACCATGTAGAACACTGACTTTAACAAAACATAATCTGTGAGCCAGGATCCAGGAAACAAGAGAGCCAGCACATCTGGATCTTGGGTCTTAAGGGATCCTCTCTTGGCCTGCCTCATAGGTGTGACAGTTACTAGAAGCCTCACTGGGGTTAGTACTTCCGGGTCAAAGCTCGAACAGCTACCTACTACAGATTCCCTCTATAAACTGTGACCTAGGATATGTAAACCAACTAAACATTTTCTCCCTATGCTGATTTTGGTCATGGTATTTATCTCACCAATAGAAACAAGAAGAGACAAACTGACTGGAAACATAACGGAAGCAAAGAAACAATATTGAAGATAGTGGTCATCAGTACCAAAGGCCATTCAAAGGACCATCAGTCATATCAGGAGCATTTTCCAGTCATTGGAGAACTGAGGATATTCATTAGGTTACAGTGAGAACAAGAGACAAGAAAAAGAGAGCCCCAATGGAAACAATGTGAAAAAGTCATTTGCAGCTTTAAATTTAAATTTGGAGCAAGCTAGCTACAAGTGATCTGGTATTGAAACAGGATTTTCAGTACTGAAAGACTCGAGCATGTTTTCAGACTAAAGGGAAAGTGCCAGTAGAGGAAAAAAAAAACAGATGCGGAAAATACTGTAGACAGAGAGTATAATTTATCAAACAAGGTGTTGAAGGCGTTGGCATTGAAAGAACAGTGGAGGAATGATTTTCTATCTGTCTTTCTATGTTTTTTTTGATAGGAGAGGGTATGTGGTTTCCACTAAGACTGAGGTAAATCCCCAAAAGACAGGTTCAAATGTAGATAAGTGTGAGGGAAGAAAGTTGATAAGATTTTCCCGTGGTAGATTTAATACTCTTCACAAAACAAGAGGCAAGTGTTGCAAGCAGAGGAGGATGAAAGTCTCCAACAAGCATCTTGAGGGATGGTGGTGAGGGGGCAGGAACGCCACAGTGAAAGTTAGAAAATGGTCAAATATAAATAAAAGGTGCACGAGGCAGTCCTGAAGACTTAGTTTGAGGGAGGATACTGCAACTGTGCAGAGGTGTTACTCCAGAGTCCCGAAACTCTCAAGAGGAGCTTGAGGATATGGTACTACTCTAATTAATGTACAAATTATCTGAAGGTATTAAATGATAGAAGGAGAAAAGAGCTTAGTAAAAATAAATGTGATTGATAAGGCAAACAGTATATATAGTAAGCAATGAAGATTAGTTATCAAATGGGTGCGTTGGCTGCCAACAGTGACACTGTTAATAGTCATATTAGAACACTTAGAAACTACTGAGCATATAGGACGTGAGTGAAGAACACGGCAGACTTTCTTAGGGAGGGGAGGCAGGGAAGGAGCAATAAATCTTGATTATGTGGGAGAAATGACTTTGCTGCAATAGAAGTGTGAAGAACTAGAAGATTGGAGGTTTAGGGATCTGAGCATTAGCTTCAGGGGATTGCACTATTTCATGTTAAGCCTGGATTAGAATGACATGTTAAAGTGGAGCAGAGGTGATGAGGTGACAGAGGAGTTCTGAAGCTCTAGTGTTTAAATTGGTTGTCTACATGATGAATGGAAGGATAGGAAACCCAGTACCATAGCTTTCAAATACTCTGAGTTAGGGATCATATTGGTGGCAAGTGACAGGTATCAGAAAACATGACAAGTTGATGGACGATGGAAATAAATATGAGACACAGAAATATGTTAGTGTCCAGTGGAGGTCAAGTTATCTGCACCATCTATCAGAAGATACACACATAGATGTAGCTTTGCCCACCAGCAAAGAACTGAACTACTGACCAATGTGATTACTCTGGGCCACTATACCTTAAACTGATCCCTGAATACCCTTGTCTTTGTAATAAAAAAATGATATTTAAAGTTGTTCCTGTGCTATGAAAAAAGAAGTAAAGGAGTTTATATTGGTCCAGGACATTGAAGAGAAATTTTCATGTGACAAGTACTCTGTGGCAAGTGTCAGTATTATTCCTCTCATTTCATCATTTCTCATCAAGCACAGAGAAAAAAAATCCATTTGTCTTTCCTTCTCAGTAGCCTGGAGTTTTGCTTGTAACACTCACTTGGGGAACTGTGCTTAAACAAGCTGCGATCACACAAGCAATACCAAAGGATGGGCAGAGAAGGCAGCAGAAGGGAAACAGAGTTGATGGCAAGCCAAGAGCAGAATGGAGTGCACTAGATGCTCAGATGACAGGAGGTAGACCACTTAAGTGGTCATTAGTGAAGCTACCGTGGATAGAGCAAGTCCCATATCATAAGTGTGTTGAGAAGAAACATTCACCAGATCAGCATGGAGCCGCTGCACAGGAAGCTACAGCATAATAACTTATTAATTATTCCTAAGTGTTTTTTTTCTTCTTTCCTTCACAGATATTTTATATTCTCAGCTCCACTGATGGTAAGTTTGGTTGAAGAATATGAGCTGTTGTGATAGGTAGGACATCTAGAGAGATGCAGGTGAGACATCAGATATTTCCCAGCAATCCAGCTTATCCAGCTTTCTCATAACTTGTATTCCAGAGTGGTCCTTTTAACTAGGTCCCAGAATGACAAACAAGAACAAATGCTTAGTGAACCACCCAAAGAGATAAATGATCATTTGGCTGTTGAAATTATCTGTGCTTTTGAAATTTTACCTCAGCAAAATTGACCACACTGAAATTATTGCAAAAGGTGTATACTAATATGTAAGTATTATATTGGTTTTAGGTTAAAATGGCAAATACAGAGGGTACCTCTCAGTGGAGGGTAAAAAAAGATTGAGATTATATAGTGCCAAATATTTGGTTAGATGTTTGTTTATAATCATTTAAGAAAAAGCAATAAAATTCTGGCTTCAGAGGAACAGATTATAGAGAAAAATTCTTTATTGTACCATCATTCTCATTTTTCCTAATTAGTCAACATTGTAATTTTTCAACAGTTAATATTAGGAGATGGCAGGTCAATATAGAAGAAGAGGGAAGGAAAGGATAAAATGACAATATGTTTCAACAAGCCATAGGGAGTCATATTGTATTTTATTCACCTTAATTTACGTATAATACATGGAAGTTTATGTGTATAAATATACATATTTAAGATCAATATGCATAAACTAGTTTAAATACACATATTTAAACTAAATACACATATTTAGTTTAAATGATGTTACCCCAGTTGGCTGGGCAATAATCCCCCCATGAGTCATATATTACCTAAAACCCTAAATACCAGGCACAAGAAACCCCCTTTCAAGTTGTAGATGAGGGGACTCCAAGATATTCCTCAAACAATATAGATTATTGTTATTGTTCTTGGTTACCTCTTAGAAGGTAAAGTTAAGTCCCTACTGTTAATGACAACATATGCTTGGGACACAGGACTCAGAGAATCCAAGCTAGATCTGACATGAAATCCTCCTCCCTGAAGACTAGCTTTCATAGTATGTGAAGGTGCTACAGAAGCTGCCATGGGAAGAAGGCAGCCAATAGCCCCAGCCAGAAGTAACAGCTGTGAACCACAACAACGATCAGCATGGCATAAAAGCCTTAAGAGTTCGAGAGTAGCACTCATATCTTGACGTAATCAACAACTGTCTAATTGGAATTAAGCCCACTCAACAGAAGTCCTGGAAACCTAGCCAACTAGTGAGGCCATGACTCTTAAAGGAGAACCCACTCCGGCTACTTAACAAACCAACATAATTTCTAACTGCATTCAAATATCCATATACTCACTGGAAAAGATAGCTCTTACCTCTCATCAAAGAAACTTCTCTTTGCAACAGATGGAGACCACTAGAGAAAACCGCAGCCTGTCAAAATGCAGAGAACACCTTCCCAGACACAATGGATATATCTACAACTCCTATACCAAAGGCTCATGAAACACTGCAGAAGAGAGGCAAAAAGATTCAAAGAGCCAAATGACCAAGAAATTTATGTGAGAATGTGTCTCTTAGAAATGAACTGGAAGCTTCATCCATGATACCTCAAAAATATGGCTGCCTAGACAAGAGCTGATCAAAAACACCAATAGATATGCTAACATGGGAGGAGGAGATCACATAGGATCCCACCTCCAGACAAAGAACTATGGGCAGTAAATGAATGCTAAGAACAAGATAAACAATCTTTGTGGGTAATGTATTGTGCACCCTAATAAAGCTTTCCTGGGGATCAGAGAACAGAACAGCCGCCAGATTAGACATAGAGGTCAGACAATGGTAGCACACACATTTAATCCTGTCACTCAGGAGGCAGAGATCCATCTGGACTTGTAAGTTCAAGGCCACACTGGGAACAGAGCCAGGTATAGTGACACACACCTTTAATCTCAACACTCAAGATCTCATGTCTTTGCTTGGGAAGGACACATACCTTTAATCCCAACCCAGGAAGTGATGGCAGGAAGCAGAAAGGTATATAAGGCATGAAGACAAGGAACTGGAGGCTTTTAAGGAGTTCAGCTGAGACCCTCGAGGGGTGAGGACTCAGAGCCTTTCAGTCTGAGGATTCATGGAAACAGGATGGGCTGAGGAGTTGGCAAGGTGAGGTTGGCTGTGGCTTGTTCTGCTTCTCTGATGTTTCAGCTTTCACCCCAATATATGGCTCCAGTTTTTTTTTTTTATTTATTAATAAGATCTTTTAAGATTCATGTTACAAGTCTTCCTTGGAAAAAGACTGCTAACTGGCAAGACCACTAACACACCAAGTTGTCAGACCTGAAATCATATGCATACAAATAACACTAAACAAATTCAACATACTATGTTTATATATTTAGATAATAAAGAAAAATAGGCCATGCATTGAGGGTACACCTAAGGGATTGAAGGGAAGAAACAGCACAAATACCTAGTGCTTGTATTGAACCGTGCTTCCTTTTTTTTTTTTTTAACAAATATTTTAACATCTGTGAAACTCTGTTCCTCATTACAAGGGTGATTCAACACCTTCATGTCCTTCTTTGGAAGACAGGAAGTTTCCAGGAGGAGATGGTGGGACACCTGCAGATCCTCTTTGTTTTCTACAAAGAATTTCTAAAGCTCTCCTCAGAATACCGGTGAAGGAAGAGAGTTAAAATTGGATGTCACCAAGGGCACACAACATCTGTTCTGAGAGAAGGTAATGAGCAGAGCCTGAAAAATGTCTTCTGTTTAGAATATGAACTCACTTAACTCGCAGGGCCTCGGCCGAAAAATGAGGGGGATCTTTCTGAGGATGCCTTTAACCTGTAGAGAAGAAATCTTGCTTCTGCTCTCAACACGCCGAGAAAAAAAATCCTGTCTTTATGCTGGGAGTTCAGGGCTCAAAGAGAAGTAAATATTAGTAAAAAAATGTGTTGTCAGTGAAAGAGAAAAGTATTACTAACTTACCTTTTACACTCTTGTTCTGAAAATTACATCTTGTTGTGATTAAAGGTGTCAATTCACCACATTGATATCTTTATAAATACTAAATTTATATTTTTAATAAAAAATGAGAATGTTATACATTGTTTTTTTTTATTTAAAATTTCTCCTTTTTGGAGTTGTAGAGACTGTTTAGCAGTCAAGGGCACTTGTTACTTGCTCCTTAAGAATACCTGAGTTCAGTTCAGATCCCAGCACCACAGTGGCTGGTTCATGACCATTTGTTGCTCCAGCTCCAGGGGATTCAGCACTCTTTCTGGCCTCCACATGTGGTACATTCACATTAAACATTAAAAAAAAATGTTTTTTAAAAATCTTTAAAACATAATCATGCTCCTCCCCCCAAAAAGCACCTGATGCACACCATTCTTCTTAAAAAGGATACAGATGTTAGGCATTCTCATTCAGCCATGTTGGAGTATATAGTCATGTGCTTATCTCAGCCTTTATAAAACTGGACAAGTTATTCAAATTAATTCAAGTCAGAAGTTTTATACGGCTCAGGACCACATTTGAACAGGGGAAATAAACCATCTTAGCCTTACCATTTCAGTCGTACCTTCCTGCATTTAACTCTTCCAGGCCTCTGTTTAAAGGAGGCTCAACCCAACCACAGCTCTATAGTGGATTAAAGACCAAAGGTTGGCTCTGTTTCTAAGTGTCTGTTTTGCCATAGCATTTACTCATTTACTTTACTAAAGTATGATAATGATTAATGATAGTGCTCGCTCTCTCTCTCTCTCTCTCCCTCTCTCCCTCTCTCTCTCATACACACACACACACACACACACACACACACACACACACACACACACACACACACATTATACACAAATGACAGTGGGGAATGAAAACATACAATACACAGTAAATAATGTGAAAGAAGTTTAGCTTTATTGAAAAGTAAAATTATAAATTTTCCTACATATTAGTGCCCTGGGATTTTATACGAAATGACCCAAAATGAGCCAGCTAGCCTAAATTCTTAGTAGAAGCCAGAAATTCTTCCATAGCAGCATGGACGATAGGTGCTGTATGCGTATCGAGAGCCACAGCCACAGCCATAGCCATAGCCCAGGCCACCATAGCCATAACCTAGGCCACCATAGCCATAGCCCAGGCCACCATAGCCATAACCTAGGCCACCATAGCCATAGCCCAGGCCACCATAGCCGTAGCCCAGGCCACCAAAGTAGTTTCCGTAGCACATGCTGTCAGGAATGGGAGTTTTCTTGAGGCAGACAAGGAGCTTCTGGATTGTGAGTCTGCAAACCAGATGTGGGTCCTTTTATATGGCCTGAATGGCATGTGAGGCAAACCACAGAGTCCTTCAAACTCATTACCATTAAAATAAAAAACAAGTACGCCGTCAGCAAACATCCTACCTATGTGTCCAAGACAGGATTGTCACTGTGTCAGGATTTCTAAATGCTGAGGTCATGAGTCTTCTGGCCACAGGAGTCTCTGTTGTTCAGAGATGGCTTGCTAAAAATTCCAAATATGAGAGTCCATACATAATGACATAAAATGCTGTGTCTTGCCTCCAGAGATTTCTTTTCAAATAAGATTCTGTCACTCCTTTAAGTTAGCCTGTTTATATCTCTAGTTAGTTATATTCCTTATGTATCTGAGAAATATTTCTGCTGATAATTTCCTTCAGTTCACCTTACAATGACTGTGCGCAGATAAATCAAAATGACCAGAGCCTGAATCTTCCTTGATGTCTACTTCCTCAGAAAGAAATGTTTGAGCTCTTATTCCCTTTGTCTACTTTAGACTAAAGTTCTATCCATACTTTTGTTGCTTTTTCTTTCTTTTATATGACACTGAGATCCTCATTTCCTATTAGAATATTGCTTTGTTCACAATTAGTTAAGACTTTCCTGAAGCCCTGCATCTTCACTCCTAGGTCACCCATGTATTTTTCACTATTCCCTTCCTTTGTTTTGGAGAGCTTATACATGTGTATTGTATTTGTACCCTTTACACTCCCCCTTCTCCCCTGTTCAGCACCTCCTATTCCCCGACTCCCTCCCATGAGTTCTTTTTCTTTAATATTTTATTAAATATTTATTAAATTTCTTTAATTATTTTATGTGTGTATGTATAGGCATATATATATATATATATATATATATATATATATATATATATATCAGCTTCTTGGTCTGATATATACAAAAATCACACATCGATTGCTACTTCATTCATTTATTCATCAGCTCCTCATCAAGGGGCTCCTATCCCCCAAACTGTGATAGGAAATCATGGTAAGACATATGAACAAAGCAGTCTCTCTTTTCTACAGGTAACAATTGAGACAAATGAAGATGGAGAAAGACTATAAAATTCATTCAGGCCAATTCTACTCTTCTTGGATACTACAAAGATAATAAAACTCAGGAAATTTCATTAAGTTTACCAAGTTCCAAGGGGCCAACTAAGATAAGATGGACATAAAAGTTGTCTTTGAGTGTTAAATTTTATATTAATTAGAAATTAGCATCAGCCATTCCTGCTACTTTAATAAAAAAGAAAGTTAAGTATGAAGATTACAATCTTAATAAAAGAAAATATTTGTTATATTTGTGGAGGGGAGTATGTTCCAAGTAAATTATATATTCATATGAAAATGTCTTTATACCAGGCGGTGGTGGCGCATGCCTTTAATCCCAGCACTCAGGAGGCAGAGGCAGGTGGATCTCTGTGAGTTTGAGGCCAGCCTGGGCTACCAAGTGAGTTCCAGGAAAAGGCGCAAAGCTACACAGAGAAACCCTGCCTCGAAAAAAAACCAAAAAAAAAAAGAAAAAGAAAAAGAAAATGTCTTTATGAAGTCCATCACTGTGGACAATGAATGTGAATCTATATAAACCATATATGAAGAGAAACCAGTGCTGTGGATGATTGATTGATAAATAAAGTGCTGATTGGCCAGTAGCCAGGCAGGAAGTATAGGCAGGACAAGGAGAGAGGAGAACTCCAGGAAGTGGAAGACTAAAGCAGAGAGACACTGCCAGCCACAGGGATGAGAAGCATGATGTAAGATACTGGTAAGCCACGAGCCACATGGCAAGGTATAGATTTATAGAAATGGGTTAATTTAAGATATAAGAACTAGATAACAAGACGTGTGAGCCATTAGGCCAAACAGTTTAAATAATATGTGTCTGTGTGTTTATTTGAGTCTGAGTGGATGCTGGCCAGGATGGGACTGGAGATATCTCCAGCTACAAACCAACATGGTTTCAGCATCACAAATTATTAGGAGAGTAGTACAAAAGGATGAGGTCAGATGCAGGAGGGTCAGCTTGCAAAGTACCAGCCCAGTCTAAGGTTAAATAGTCAACTGGTCCATAAATTCAAAAGCTGATATTGAGATGAATACTGAGACTGATAGGAGAGTAAAAGAAGGCTAGAGCCCTAGTATTGAAAAGAGCTACTGCAATGAACTAATATACACTATAAAAGATATCATCTCAGAGTCTTAGGCATGCTAGCATTTGAGGTCAAACTCTAAATCATTCAAAAAAGATAATAATAAGAAGCAACCATTGAGATAGGCAGTGAAGAAAGCAAGTGTGTTAAAAGGATTCCATGGAAGAAGAGCATGTGCTGAGGAAAGAAGGCAGGGAGGTGTGGGCTGATTGATTATGAATCCTTTACACAATAACAGGGAAGCAATCTGTTTAGTTCTCTGCCTTTCCAAGTTGTATGCACTTAATGGTTGTTCAAAGACTATGCTGCTAATTCTCTTAGACTATTCCAAAGTGGATTTGTCTGTTGTTTTTATATGAATGTGTCTGGGTCGTATATTTTTTTCGTATTGCTTTGTATTGTTGTAATCTTATCAGTTTGCAATATCATGGAGCAAGTGAGATAAGGTTCCCTCAGTACTGATGATGTTAATCTTTATCATTTTGTGTTCATTGAGTATATTATATAGTCAACAGTTTCCACATGAGTGTGAAGATTGTGGAGGCCCTTTGAGAGTATGTTAAGCATTTGTTGGATCATCAAATATTTGTGCTATTAAATATTCCACTCAAAAGGTTCTATTATAATTATTGATTTTCATTTTATTATAAAAAGAACTTTGCATTTTCTCCATTGATTTGTTCACTCATTTTCTTCCTTTTTTCAAAGCATTATAATCCTTATACTATTTCCACATACCTAGAAACCTGCCAGCAAGAACTTCTTGGAGTCTATATGATATGTTGCTCACATGTTTATTTTCCCCAATGTTCAAAGCAGATAGTACACTTTCTATGTCCAACTCTGCTATATTTGATATTCAGAACATCTTGGCACAAAAAATACATTACTTTCTTTCATCATTTAAATGTTAATAAAACTGCTCATTGATAATGTCTTTTTCTTAAATGTAGAGAATAGATTCCAATGTGGGGCCATTCTTTAACATTGTCAACTTAGGAATTCCAGGAGAATGAACGACTTTTATACTCTTTCTACTAATTGTCATTGCAATTGTTTATTTGTGATTGATGATGTTTATGTACACAGAGAAATTTGCTGACTCTTCAAAGTACATTGTAGATAAAAACCATTTATTTTACTGGAAAATTTATAGTAAAATATTAAGATCAAGATAAAATTTATTTATTAATAAATACTAATCAGAGGGCAATAGAATTGTTCATCGTGTGAAGACACTTGCTACCCAAATTGACAACATAAATTTGATCCCCAGGACCCATTAGTAGAAGGAGATAATGGAGTTCTACAACTTGTCCTCTGACCTCCACACGTGCACTGTGTCAAACATGTGCACAAGCATGTTAACCACCCCCAACACACACACACACACACACACACACACACACACACACACACACACACACACACACTGGAGTTTTCTCATTGGTTAAGAAGACTGGCTGCTCATCCAGATGACCTGGGTTCACTTCCTAGCACATACAAGGTGGCTCACATCCATATAACTCCTGCTTCAGGAGATACATAATCCTCTTTTAGCCTTCATAGGCACCATGCACACAAGTGGCGCATAGACATGCATTTAGGAAAAACAGGAATAAACACACACAAAATAAAATAAATAATAATTGTTTTCAAAAATTTAAACAGAAATATGGATTTCTTCTAAGTGTATTTAGCATTATGTTTAGAAACTAGTGTAGAGACAAACACAGGTATAGAAATTTGAGTGAATAAAAACTATTTGACTTTTTCATTGTGTTTAAATCTCATTTCTTCACTTGAATTCTTATAAAAGTTGATGAAATTAGTTAATTGCACTTCTTCACATATCTGTTGAGTAAATGTGGGGGATCTTCCAAACTGCCTTGTATAATCTTTATATTTTCAGTAGCCACCAAATAATCCACAATCTACCTTGGTCTAAAGAAGTGTTAAAAAAGTATCTCATGGCTAATTGTTGAAGGTCAAGACTAAAATAATATTCTGTGTTTAAAGCTAGCCAACTAAAACTATTGAAAATACCTCGTACTCACAAACAGTTTGCTTTAAAACTATAACCAAATACGTGGCGTGTACTGTAGCTTTGTATACATTGCAGCAAAATCTGATTAAAGCTGCCATGGTTTGTAAAGAATGCTTCTCTAACACTTTAAGCATCTTTTAACAGCACATTAATATATTAGTCATAAAATTAGCCAATGGCATGAGTCCATGGCAGGTCCCACCCACACTGAGAGCATATAAAAGGCCCTCTCTGCAGGTAGAACTGCACAGACTCAACTCACCTGCACTCCTTCTCTACCCAAGAACAACCTCAACAACCAGCACCATGTGTGGCTACTACGGAAACTACTATGGCGGCAGAGGCTATGGCTGCTGTGGCTATGGAGGCCTGGGCTATGGCTATGGAAGCCTAGGCTGTGGCTTTGGAAGCCTGGGCTGTGGCTATGGCTCCTACTATGGGTCTGGCTACCGTGGACTGGGCTGTGGCTATGGTTGTGGTTATGGCTATGGCTCACGCTCTCTCTGTGGCTGTGGCTATGGATGTGGCTCTGGTTTTGGATCTGGATTTGGTGGCTACTATTGAAGACACCATGGGAGACTCTCACCTCCTCCAACTGTAACTTTAAGACTCACCAGTTCTGAGCCACACATGCACTGAGCCTCTTCTCTGAAGATGATACTGCCAAGAAGTCTATCATGATATGCTGTGACATACACAGAGGCCGCATACTTCCTGGATGTCCCTCACAAAGGGAGGGAATGAAATTTACCTGACCTCTGTCACTTCTACAGTTCAGAATGATGTCATCAGATGACTTTCATTCTTTTCCTCATTTATCTCTTCTCTAATAAACATCATTAATACAAAAATTATTCCTAGTTTTTATTTCATTTGTTAGTGTCAAAAATGTCTTATTGAAGTGTTTGGTTTCAGCATCCATGAAAGACAATGATCACTTTCTTAGACATTATTTTCACTTGCTATTTGTAGGCCAATTTCTGTACTATGGCCAAGTTAGTTGTCCTATGAAAATGCATTTGTGTAAAGCTCAACTTCCCCTTCCATGAGTGAAGAAATATTTGTCATGTTATATAATTCTCAAATGTAAGAACTTTATGTATAAATTATCTTAAAAATAATTTCCCTAATTTTCACATAGCTCTTTTATCAAAATCAAATATTGCTTTCTCATCTTCATTTCTAACTTATGAAAAGATTTGTAGTCTAACAATATTTTATAATATAATCACATACATACACAATCACACATACTGTGTCACCTTTGGTTTGTTTTTGGAAGTCACAGGCCATGCCCATAATGCAGAATGGAAGCTCACACTCTGCCCATTAAGACAAGGGTTGTGCCTCTGCCACAATAGGAATTAAAATGTATCCCTGAATTAAACATGCTCTGTATACTAAGATTTTTATGTCAGGGAGACTTTGGTAGAATTTTCTGGATTAAAGATTTAAAATGCAGTTCATTTTTCAGCACGGCTTTATTATTTTCTTCTGCTTTTTCTAAAGAAAGTGGCCCCTTTAAATTTAATGATGTCAATCTTATTCTTTGTTCTTCATTAAAGAAATATCTATTCTAACGAGGTTTTAAAAATTTTAATCATTCATGTCTGCAAAGCCATCACATGTCATTTGAAATATACCTTGTCAACTGATTTACTAACATTAATCCTGTCAAATATAGTATTTTCATTTTAACAACTTCACTGTTAGCCTTTCATGGATACCTAATAATCCGAGAAAGTCATAAGGCTGAGGAAGGAGAATTGCAAGTTCAAAGACACCCAGGGTAGCTTGTCTTAAAAAAAAATCAAAGGGTTGAGAAATGTACTTTTATAATACAGACTTTTCACAGCATGAGATAATCTCTATCTACAATATCCAGTATCATTAAACACAAACGAAAATAAGTCATCTGTTTTCTATCTTCCTTGTACTAATCTGTTTTCTGTTGATTTTTTTCTTCCTGGTTCCTACTTGGTTTACTGAGCAATGCTTCCTGGAGTTCATTTAGGGGTGAATATTAACTTATTTTCATTACCTTTTCATTTTTATTGATGAAAGTGTTTAGTGCTATGGATTTTCTCTAATTACTGCTTTGCTTTCATAGATATTTTAAGTGTTATTTTATTACCATTATATACTTTGAAACTGTAATTTTATGCATTTTCTCAGTTGTCTGGAAGTTGTCTAATCAGAGATTTCCTTTCCATATCAAGAGTTTGTCTATTTTTGTTGTTGTTGTCATGAGCAATTTTAGCTTCATTCCCTGACAAGCAGAGAGAGGTTTTAACGCTCCCTTTCCCTTGTTCCTTAGCATCCTTGTCTACATGTACATTCTCTGAAAGCATGTGGAAAAATTTATTCTTTCTTGTTTTTGTAAAGGTTAAATATGTACATATGTATATGACTTATACCTATCAAAATACCTATTTCAATTATATTACTTAAGTGTGTTTGTTCTCTCCTTTTATTCTACTTGATGTATTGGTTATGTAGTGGTCAATTAATTCCTCCTCTCAGTGTTCCTATACATTTTCTTTCTGGTTGTGCATTTGTGAAGGTCCTGAACCCAATCTTTAAAAATGTAAAAGACAACAACAAAAATAGGAGACATTGATGAAAAAAAAGGGAGGGAGGGATAGTAAGGATCAGGAGGGAAGGAGGAAAAAAGAAAGGAAACTCTGGGCTCAGGTATGCATGACTTTTCTCTTTTTGCACATAAATAAAATATTTCTATACAAGCTCCATCTCTAGTGACTGTGATGGTCAGGATGAAAGTTACCTGTGTGAACCTAAGGTTTTCCTGGCTTGCATTCTACTTCGTTGTTAGGATTACTTATGTTTTTTATTGTGTCCTTAACCTTAGATAATTTAATTTCTGTTTTAACAGACTTTCAGAATATCTTTTTCTTGTGTGTGTGCAACATAAGGAGGCTTAGGGTACTGTTCATGAGCTTAACTGGAATCTTTTCCTATTGTCTAGTGAAAGCCACTAGAATACAGTGATCTGGTTGATGGACTTGCTGTCCTACTTTCGTGCCTGTTCCTATGGCAAACAACCCCAGCCAGAAGCAAATTAGAGGAGAAAGGGCTTATTTTATCTCACAGTTCCAGGCTACAGTCCACAGAGTGGGGAAGTCAAGGGAGCAGGAAAGTGAAGCAGCTAGTAACTTTACATCCACACTCAAACGCAAAGAAAAACAATTGCACAGGTGCCATGCCTACTACTCAGCTCACATTCTCTATTCCCACACAAACCAGAACCCAAACTCGTAGATGACTGTAGGCCACAACTAATAGACCTTCCCATCATAATAACTGCAATCAACTAATCAACTGAGCAATTTATCCTCAACTGGGCTATGCATATCTATTCCAATATTATTTATTATGAAACATTCAGAATCCTTCCTTGTCATTTTTCTTGAAAGATACAGCTCATTTATTATTATATCTATATGGTGATATTTTATTTTTACTGAAGTGTGATTTTATTTGTATGTTAATAAATAAAGTTGCCTGGGGGTCAGAGCTAATAGCAAGCCATCGCAGAAGCTGGGCAGTGGTGGCGCATGCCTTTAATCCCAGCTCTTGGGAGGCAGAGCTAGGCGCATCTCTGTGTGTTCAAGGATACAGCCAGCATGGAGACACATGCCTTTAATCTCAATACCAACCATAGAAGACCTGGAGGTCTGTGCAGACAGGCAGTGATGAGGTGGTCATGTGGTTGGATTTACAACCAATGAGAAGGCAGAACAGAAAGTCTTTATAAAGACAAACACACAGGAAATAGTTCTTTTGGCTGAAGAGGACAGCTGCAGAGTAAAGGGTAAGGCTCTTAGCTCTGACCTCTTGGGCTTTCATCTCTGCATTGGTTCTGTGTTTCTTATTGAATAAGATGGTTACTTCTACATATCTATGCTTCATTTTTACTCCCCTGAATTCTACATTTTTAATATCAATATTAAAATTTATTTGAATTTTTTAATTTATTTTCCCTTGGGCAGAATTTGTTTATTGTACTTACAGTAATTTCTTTGCTCAGTGAAGCCAATTGTGTTTTCACATACAGTTTTCATTTTCTTTTATGTTTCTAAATTTCAGATTTCCAAACCAAGATGGTTTTCATGCTCTTCTATGCTTATTTATGTATAATTAATTTCCACAAAAGTGCTTTCCTGCTCGTGATTTTCAAGAGTCCCTAAAAGGAACATGAGTTTCTACATTTCTACATTTTCCCACAGCAATATGGAAATAGCCGACAAAGAGACCGTGTGTCTCAAGTACCACCATTCATAATTTCAAAGATATGTTTATTATCTCAGAGTAACAGGCACCAGTAAAAATACAAAACTTAAGAAAAAAAATTGTACAGAGTCCTGTAATTGCAAGTAGCATAAATAATAAATTGTGGCACTATCTACTGGGAAGAAAAACAACTCTTTGCTGCTATCTTCTGTCAAGCATTGGTTATGCCAAAGATGAGGCATTAGGTAGATAGCAGTAGCCTCTGGAACTTCTGGGAAAAAAACAGATTCACAAAACACCAGTTAAATATAACCTTTATTCAGATTTGATACATATAAGATTCCAACTACAGATAGTAAGACTATTGACAGTATCATACAAATAAATACACACAAATCAATCTTTAAATATATATAATACACAGTACAATGAAGGTTTTCAAAAGACAGTCTTTAATAAAATATATTCATATTTTTTCCTAGATAAATTAGTTACTTTATAGTGAATAGTCCATTCTGAGTAGTATATATAGTTTGTTATCCTGGTTTGTACCAGTTGAAAGCTTTAAATGAATCATACAATAGAAAATCTAGTACCAAAAGAATGTTTCTTTTGTTGGTAGAAACTCTAGATCATTTCAGTGTAAAAAGTTCTGTTGGTACACAGTAATCTAAGACCACGGCTTTCATTCCTTGTGTGAGCAGGACTTCAGCATTGAAATTAGTAATGCTGGAAAAAAAAATAGGTGCCTCATAAGAAAAAGAATAACTCTCTGTTTCTCAAAAGAAGGGAGAAGACAAGGACTTTCATAGCAGCAAGGATGACAGCAGGCATATTTGTAGCCATCATAGCCATTGGCCAGACTGCCATAGTCACATCCCAGGTCTCCATAGCCTAGCCTAGGCCTCCATAGTCATAGTCCAGGCCTCCATGTCTGTAATCATTACTGCAGAAGCCCGTGGTGCCAGGATTAGAGTGGTCAGTCGTGTACCACTGTCAGTTTCTAGAATTCTAAGTTCATATGGCTTTATAAACCAAGTGAGTGGCATGTGGGGGAAACCACAGAAACTGTTGGATTCACATTAGCAAATAACTAGCATTGAAATCATTTAAATTGCTCACTACTAATGTACCCAAGAAAATATTTTCATGGGTCAAGGAATATAATATAATATGTCCTTTGCAGAAGTTCTTCTCCTGTTTTGGTGACTTGTTTGCTCCTGATGCCAAAGTTAATCCATTGCTAGTTAACATAAATAATATTACTGATATGTGTTTTATCACCAAATAATTTTCTTCTTTAAAAATATCTTCCATTCAGTTACTATTTATTTAATCCCAGAAGGAAACTGATCACTTTAAAGGAGCAGAGGAAGATAGAAAAAAATCTTTTGTAGCAAAATATAGGGTATTAAGAGGTGCCATTCCTGATTTTTTAAGGTAACCATTAATCTATGAATATATCAATTGGTCACTTGCAGATGCATATTTACAGATAAGAATTGGAAATACTGTGTCAAATTAATACAAGAAAATTATATATCTAACAAATGGAAGGTTATGTCTTGAATCTAACACTTACCTAGTTGTTCACTGTGGTGGTTTGAATGCAATTAGCTCCCATAAGCTCATAAGGACTGGCACTATTAGGAGGTGTGGCTTTGTTCGGGGTAGGTATGGCCTTTTTGGAAGAAGTATGTCACTGTGAGGGTGGGCTCTGAGGTCAAATGTATGCTTAAGCCATACCCAGAGTTTCAGACCATTTCCTGTGGCCTGAGAGTCAAAATATATGACTATCAAGCCCTTCTCCAGCACCATGTCTGCCTGCATACCATCATGTTGTGTCATGAAAATAATTGACTAAACCTCTGAAAATGTAAGCAACCACAATTAAATGTTTTTTTCTTTATAAAAGTTGCCATAGTTACAGTGTTTCTTGACAGCAATAGAAACACCAACTAAGACATTCACCATCACAACTGAGGACAAAATCCAAGGAAAAAAGGAGAATAAAAAGTGGTACTGAACAATTGAATGGGATAAGTAGGTCAAAAAGAAATAATGAAATTAAGTCAAATGTGTGAAGCTGGGAGAAGAGACATGGTAGGTAGTCTTTCAGCAATAGAAAAAGAGAGTGGTAATTCTGAATGCCAGACGTTCAAAAAAATAGAAAGAGCTTATACTTAATGTTTATTAAGAACTCTTGGTGATTCCTGTATTAGTAATTTCAGGAGAATAGATAGTGATCAAAATAAAAAGCATAATGTATAGGAATAGACAGAGGTTAAAACATATGAAATTGTGTAAAAAATACTAGATAAAAGGAAACTGGAAGGTTTGTGGTAGGTTTCCAAAGCCCAACGGAAACCAATTTGTTCTTTTTTTGAAGTTATTATCAATAACTTTACTTAAGAACACAATAGAGAGTGGAAAACTTAGTAGAAAAAAAGTGAGGAGTATCCCTTTCAGTGAATGTTCTAGCTGTTTGGATAGGAAGAGAAACTCATTTTTTAAAAAAGAAAGAGATTAGTTTTAGAAAGTTTCTGTGGAGATAAGATACAGTAAAACTTCCTATAAGAAACAGTTCCAAGAACTGTTGACTTTCATTTCAACATTACAATTACAATATGCTGTTCTATTACAATAAAATTTTACAACTACTTCAGTCAAATATTTTAAAAATTAAGTATACTTTTTTCTTCCTTTCTTTTTTCTTTCTATTTTCCTGAAGAATTTCAGCCATGTTGCATTTCCAGGCTTAAAAAATCTTGGACTAGAAAAAGACTAACCACCATGTCATTTAAATAATTTTGTCCTGCAAATGTATTCTAAGCTATTGATCGGTTGACTACATTGTGACAAGTGAGGTCACTATGTGGAATCTGAATAATACATGATGATAATGTCATCTAATTCTAAATTCTCAAACCTCATGATCATTCTGATAAAATGTCATAATAATTTTTACAAAATCAATTTAACAACACCCATTAATGGAAAAAACATTCAGAAACACAGGTTCATTTGGGAATTGTGGCACATGCCCTACAATCCTGGCCCTCAGGAGGTGATGGTGGTCTGATTACATGTCTGAGTCCAGCATGTACTACATAATGATACCATCATCCTACATGCACACACACACACACACACACACACACACACACACACAAACAAACAAACACACACACACACAGAGAGAGAGAGAGAGAGAGAGAGAGAGAGAGAGAGAGAGAGAGAAATGAATAAATAAATGTGTGTGTTTGATTTGAACATCAATATGAAAATACTTTATAGGAGACTGTTCTACTCTTTTCTATTCTAACCAAGGTAGATGATCTGGAGAAGAGGACAGTGTCACTTTTGACCTAGTCCCTTATATAATGAAAGTACACAATTCCACTGAAATATAAAACTAACCTTGCTTTTTTGAGCCTTAAATAGGAGGATTTATTATCACACAAAACTGAATGGGAGCAAGACCAATTACAAAAATGTGAAAGTTCAGCATTTGTGGTCAAATACAGATAAAGCAAGAATGCTTTAAATAATTTGATCAATATAAACACATAATGGTAACCATAAACAATTGTATAGTTCCTTACATGAAATATCATTCTAATATTCATTAAAGTACTGACTAATCACCATGAACTTATTTGTAAAAATAAGTAGAGAAGTAAGACTCAATGTAATAAATAAAAATTCTTGGTTTTATAGAAATTAAACACAAATGGTGCTAGTCTCAGCTGTATAACACCAAAACTTAATATGTTTAGCTCAGATTTGATTTTCTGAAATACTTATTACTTGGATCATTATTATCATCAAGGGGATGAAAATATGCTTGATTTCAGAAAAGGAAAGGAATTGAACCTTAGAGCAGAAAATGAATTTTTATTGTGAGTGAAAAAAAAAATTGATTCAAAGAGAGTGTGATTTTTGTGAAATGGAGATACAAAACAAATAATATTTTGACTAAGAAAGTGTTGCCTCTGCATATAACACAGTCATCAAAGGTTAAAGTGGAAGCATCTTTTGTTTCAGAATTGTCTAGTGATTAGTATGTGTGATGTGTGCTACTACATTGAAACCCTAAACTAGATAAGGAATGTTCACATGAGATATCAAGCCAAGCGAGCTTCCTTAATGACTGAAGCATTTTCATGGGTGAAGAACAACAAAATAATTAGATTAGTCATAAAATTACTCAATAGCATGAGTGCATGGTGGGCTCCACCCACACTGAGAGCATATAAAAAGGCCCTCTTCAGGGACAAGTATTCAGACACAAGTCACCTCTACTCCTCTCCCAAGAACAACCTCAACAACCAGCACCATGTGTGGCTACTACGGAAACTACTATGGCGGCAGAGGCTATGGCTGCTGTGGCTATGGAGGCCTGGGCTATGGCTATGGAGGTCTGGGCTCTGGCTATGGCTCCTGCTATGGCTGTGGCTACCGTGGACTGGGCTGTGGCTATGGCTGTGGCTATGGCTACGGTTCACGCTCTCTCTGTGGCTGTGGCTATGGATATGGCTCTGGCTATGGATCTGGATTTGGCTACTACTACTGAAGACACCACAGAAGAATCTGAACCTTCTCTAACTGTGAGGTCAAGACTCTGCCTTTCTGAACCTCATATATTCTAAGCCTCCCACTTAGATGGTGATGATCTACATCATGGATTTCTGATATGGTTTTACTGAAGTCTTGCCTTCTGGTTCCTTCTGGATCTCATACATCCAATTCATCCTTTTGAGAATTTGTCGTAAAAAGAGAGAGAATGTGAAATGCATGCTCTGGGTGCCTAAGTGGTCATTCATTGGGATGCTTTGTCACAGATTCTACTGGTTTTTGACCAGGAGAGTTTTTTCTTTTCCCAATAAACTTATTTAACTGAATGTATAAACGTGGTTTTCTTTTCATTTAAAAATCCATTACTTAGGCCAGGTGGTTGTGGTGCATGCCTTTAATCCCAGCACTCAGGAGGCAGAGGCAGGCAGATTTCTGTGAGTTCGAGGCCAGCCTGGTCTAGAAAGTGAGTTCCAGGAAAGGCTACACCAAAGAAACCCTGTATTGAAAAGCAAAACAAACAAACAAACAAAAACCCAGTACTTATTGTTTTTTTCTAAATGAATTAAAAATTTATTTGTAGAAAATTTTATGCTATCTGTTTTACACAAATGAATTTGAAAGTGATAATTATGAAAAGAAACATTTGCCTCCTGGAAGAAACAAAACAAAACAACATTGTTTTTGGTATAAACAGAATTATTTAGAAAACTTGACAAGCACATTGTGCTCATTTATCAAGACAACATTAGTAGCTTCATCATGGGGCCTATTCCCATCCAGGGTTTTTGGATCATTTTTACAGAAGTGGATATGAATTCCTTCCTGAGGAACGGGCATCAAATTCAATCAGAACATGTTTGGTTAGCTGTTAATGGCCCTGCCACCATTGTACCAGAGGGATTGCCTTATGTGGCTGGCCAGTATTGTTGCACTGGTCTTTATCTTTAAAAGAGTGTTGCTGAGAAAGGAAACTTTCTAATTACATTGGCAGTTTTTGTCAAAGAGTCTTCTTTTGTGGATGTATACATTGGGATAATCCAATCTCTATTGGTGTGTGTGTGTGTGTGTGTGTGTGTGTGTGTGTGTGTGTGTGTGTGTGTGTGTTTTTCAGTTATCTCTGTTGCATAGAGGTTTCCTGATGAGGAGTGAAGACTACACTTACCTATGCAAATATGGACAAATATTTACAGACTGTTATTAGGAATTATGGTGGTTCAGTGAATTCATACTTGCACTGAAAGCTCAGGGAATATTTCGGGGGAGGGGGCAGAAAGATTGTAAGAGCCAGAGGATCAAGAGGTTGCTCTACTATTGTGTCTCCTTGTATTGTCAGAAACTACACCCATAAAAGTCTCACTAATATGACTGCCCAAACATGAGTTGAACAAGGATGACACCAACAGATATGCCAAACTGGAAGGAGACAAGTCTACAGGGTCTCAACCTACACAAAGAACTAAAGGCAACTGAGGAAAGCTGGTAGCAGGAGAGGTGATGTTCCCCAAAGAAGAGCACATCAAGTGGTTGTTCAGTGCCAAAGGCCAACCCTGAAAACATACATGCAAGTAACAGTATACAGACAGAACAGGAGAATGCTTTAACAATTACTGAAAAAAGACGCCATAAATTTGAGGAAGAACAGAGATTATATGGGAAGGTTTGGATAGAAGCAAAGTGAAAAGTGCTATAATTGCATTATAATCTCAAAATTAAAAAAAATGAATCTAATCTCTGAAGTGATCAGTAGTGACTGCAGAGACTTGTAACTGTTTCAAATGCTAAAAACAAATTACAATTGAAAGTCCATCCATAAAGACAACATCTATATCACCACTGCCAAAGCTTGTCTAGGGCAGAACGAATGTAAGAAGGGAGGTGTGGAACATTGACTTCTGGTATGACATGACCCTTGTGATTAACTTCACAGGATCTATACAACATTGAACAGGTCAACAATCATCACTGAAGGGGCAGTGGTATATTGGGGCCAACCCTTGCCTAATGGAATATCAAATAAGACCTATGTTGTAGAAATGTATTTAGTGTACATTTCCATATGTATAGCTATAGGAACAGTCCTTGGTAAACTCAGCAAACCACTGGACATAAGCAAATGTATGTTGGAAAAGAACTTGTAGAAAGAAAGTTGGGTGGAGAGCTGATTGGGAAGAAAAGGAAGAAAGAGAAGGTTAAGGTGAGAGCAATCAGAATGCATTTTAAACAGGAATAAAATAGTCTGAACGAAATAAATGTCATGAAAAGTTTTCAGTTTCCAAAATTGAAAAAAGACAGCAAGCTATATGATTGCAGTCAAAGTAAAGAATGTCTGGCTCTATCACAACTACGTTTCTGATAAACAAAAAGCACAACATACCAAAAGCAGTTCAAGATAAACAAAACACTGCTTTTAAAGAAAATGAATTACTGTTGCTATCACATGAGGAACTATAGTCTAAAGGTGAAACAAGTTCACTGCCTGAACATATCAAGCAACAACCTTCCTTATGGAAAATAAAGTGAAATAAAACATTTATGTAAAAAAAAAAAACTTACATTGAGTTAATTTGGGTTAACATGTTAGAGGTCTTAGCCCATAGTCCAATGGCTTCAATATGCTGAGCCTGTACGAAGTTGGCACATACAGCGTGAGCCAACAAAACAGAACTGTTCATGTGATAGCCAGAACATGAAAGAGAGCCAATAAGGAAGAGGCTGGGATCCACTACTGAGAGTGTGCCATGAAGATTGACGGACCTCCCTCAGATCATAAAGTGTCTAAATTTCCACTGCCTCTTGTGGTGGTATTGTGTTCCCCAAAATATTGTGCACCCTAATAAACTTATCTGGGGTCAGAGACAGAACAGCCACTAGATACAAAGGCTAGAAAATGGTGGCACTCACACCTTTAATCCTAGCATTTCAGAGATAGAAATCCCTCTGGATCTCTGTGAGTTCAAGGCCACATTGGAAACAGCCAGGCATGGTGACTCGCCTTTAATCCCAGAAAGCCAGCCTTTAATCCCAGAGAGTGGTGGTAGAAAGCAGAAAGGTATATAAGGCATGAGGACCAGAAACTAGAAGCATTTGGCTGGTTAAGCTTTCAGGCTTCTAGCAGTACAGTTCAGCTGAAAGCCATTTGGATATGAGGACACAGAGGCTTCCAGTCTGAGGAAACAGGACCAGCTGAGAAGTTTGGCCAGGTGAGGTTAGCTGTGGCTTGTTCTGTCTCTCTGACCATCCAGCATTTCACCCCAATAACTGGCCCCGGGTTTGATTTTATTAATAAGACTCTCTAAGATTCCTGCTACAGCCTCTCAGCGCTGCCATCTGGGGGTCTAACTTTTATCCCATGTATTCTGGAGAACACATAAAGTCCACTCACTCCATTTTGTCCCTGGCCCTCAAAGGTGCATGTGAATCTCACAGAATATAATGTTTTAGTCTACTCCACCCCAATAATAACGTTTTAACTATTCCAGCATTGCTTAAATATCCAAAGTCTTCTCCAAGACCTATGGTTCATTTAGTTAGAAACCTTGATAAAAATTACAAGTATATAGACCTAAGATACTGTGGGAAGACAGGCACAAAATTTTAGAGACAGGGTTTCTCTGTGTAGCTTTGTGCCTTTCCTGGAACTCGCTTTGGAGACCAGGCTGGCCTTAAACTCACAGAGATCCACCTGCCTCTGCCTCCCGAGTGCTGGGATTAAAGGCGTGCGCCACCACCGCCCGGCTCCAAAATATACATTCTTATTCCAATGGATGGCATAAGGTGAAATAAAGGAAAGATAAGCCCAAACTATCATATCTTAAACGTTCACATATGGTTTCTGTATGCACTGTATGAGAATGTGGACTCCCGAGGGTATGGAAAGCTCCAAAGCACACATGACCAGTTTCTAGGACTGGTTCTCTTTCTACCTGCAGCTTCCCTTGCCAAGTGCTACATATGTTTGGGATCTCCATCCTCCTGGGGTCTCAACTGCAGCCTCAGTTTCATTCCCAAAGCTCCCTATACATTGCCTCAGGGAGGACTGTTTGCAGGGAGTCAGCTCACCTGGACTCATCAACTGTCTTCTGCAGTATTAGTTGGAGACCTCATGAACCCAAATTTTCCTTAGTTGAATTTGAAGAAATAAATACCCATATGTCTGATGTCCTTGTATTTCTCTGGATTGTTTTCTTTCTTTCTTTCTTTTTTTTTTTTTTTTTTTTTTTTTTTTTTTTTTTTTTTTTTTGGTTTTTCGAGACAGGGTTTCTCTGTGTAGCTTTGTGCCTTTCCTGGATCTCGCTTTGTAGACCAGGCTGGCCTTGAACTCACAAAGATCCGCCTGCCTCTGCCTCCCGAGTGCTGGGATTAAAGGTGTGCACCACCACCGCCCAGCTCTGGATTGTTTTCTACAAAGAATTAACTTTGGGAATATGTTTTTCTTGTGGAACCTTTGGATCTGTGGTAGCTGTTCATGTTGATTCTTAATGTGTATTCAAGTCATCTCTTCTATAGTCCTAGTAAAGCCCATGGCTTAGAGGCAATGTTATCTATGTTCAAAGGCATTGCCAAAGTGAAAGTTTGTTGTTGTTTTTTTTTTTTTTTAATCTTCCTACCCTCAGTAAAAGTAGAACCGTATTGTTGTCTGAATGTCCTGCTTCCTCCACCAGATAATATAGTCCACAGCGTTTAAGCTTAACTTCCCACAACATATGAGAAAACAGAAAACATAGAAGTGTTGGGGGGCTGGGGGGTTGGGTGTGTGTTTTGGTCAAGTTCCGGAAAGATACTCATTTTCATCTGAAATTTTGCCAGTATAATACTGCTATCAGTGACCTGGTCTCCTGAACTCTCACTAAACATTACAGGCTTGTTCTTGTTCTAGCTTCCTTCTTTAAATACTTCTGTACTCTTCCTGCAAACCTACTACAAAGGTGCCAGGCATGCAAGCCACAGCAAACATCCTACTCTGGGTAATGATTTCTGTATTAGATTTCTTCCATCATAGCAAATACCTAAGATAGTTCAACTATAAAGAGAAAAGAGGAATCTTGGCTGATAGACTTTTAGGTTTCAGGTCATTATTGATTTTCCTATTGTTTGGATCTCTGGTAGACAACAGATTGTGCCAGAGTGAAGTGTGTGCTTCATAGCAAAAAGGGAGCAGAGAGTGAAACAGCGTTACATATCCACAACCTCCTCCTAAGGCACTTGCCCAATGGCCACAGATCTCCAACCAGAGCCCATATTGTTCTACTTCCTTGAAATAGTGCAGTGCTAAAGAGAAGGCCTCCTATGCTTTCACCTTTAGCAGTTGATGGTCCATCAATCCTGTAAAGAAGCAATAATACACACTTCATGATAGCCATCTTGAAGGTAAAAAAATGAAAGGAAGAGAGAGAAGACAGACAGATGGGGGAGAGGATTCTTCCCATTCGTGTTATGAAACATTGTGCTGGTTTCAGGCTGAACCACACAGTACTCAAGAGTGTTCCTGTGATTCTCTAAATGATAATGTTCGTTCACAGCACTGAGATTATTTGTGCCAACCAGGTAGTTCCTTCTGAGTAAGTGTTTTCTTTCTGGAAATCTGAAATTTTGCTAATTTTTATTTTTTTAGAATCTATATCCAGTTAAAGCCCTGGGTGTTGAATTTTAAAGAGATTCAGTTTAAAGGAACAATGCTTTCATGAGACTTCACTTCTGATTGAGGTAAAGCTTGAACTGTGATTGGGAAAGAATACGAGAAAATCAGCACATAAATACCTTAAAACATCTGTTTCATTTTCTCCTTATGGTCTATGTATGTAATGTTACTATTTTACTGTGATAAACATACTACTATTACCAGTATAGACTGAATCCCGTGAGTCTTTCTAGAGAATGTTCAAAATTGGGATGGTTTGGGAGACTCCTAATCAACACGACTGCTAGAAAAGGCAGGACATGAGATTTAGAGATTCACCATCAATGTTACAGGTGTGGAAAGGGAATGACTATAGAGAGACAGAAAAAATGTGGGGAAAGGGTGATGTACCTTTGCTCCTTTAAATTTGCATGTCATGAAACTGAGAATTCTTGAAACACAGAGTGTCAAAGAATGGATTTCCCTTTTTTTTTTTTCCAGTGTATACGAGTATGTACCTACATGTATATATGTGAACTCCTTGTGTACCTGTAATACCCGAGGACAGAAGACTGTCAGATCCCCTGGAAGAAGAGTTTCAGATTGTTGGGAACTTCCCTGTGAGTGGAGGGAACTGAACAAAGGTCCCTTAAACAAAAGTAGTAAGTGTTCTTAACCAGTTATCCAGTTCCTGAGTCCTGTGTGCATAATGTTTAAACAGCATTTAAAAGAGGATTTGGAAAGTCATATATAAATAACATTCTCAAATACCTACAAAGGGTTGAGGAATAATTTTTTTTTTTTTTTTTTGGTTTTTCGAGACAGGGTTTCTCTGTGTAGCTTTGCGCCTTTCCTGGAACTCACTTGGTAGCCCAGGTTGGCCTCGAACTCACAAAGATCCACCTGCCTCTGCCTCCCGAGTGCTGGGATTAAAGGCGTGCGCCACCACCGCCCGGCGAGGAATAATTTTTAAAAGTGGCAAATGTCCCATAAGTCTTGAAATTTCCAGGCAACAGAAAATAAACCCTTCTTTAACAAAGGAGAAAATTTTAGAGTACAGTAGAGCTTCCCAAGGGTAAGCATCTGGAAGTTTATATAATACAGAAACTATGTCAAAAGAGCCAACTGAAAACTTAAGAAACATCCCTGCAAGATGTGCTGGGGTAATAGTGGTACAGAACTTGCAGGAGTACATAAACAATGATGAGTCCAGTTGAGGCCCATGCCACTAGAGGGGATTTCAGGTGGCCAGGGACCAGAAGCTGGATAGCCTAGAGACCTAGGATGGAACCAACAAGACTGGACAAAAAAGTCAGTGAAATGATAACTAATGACAATGTGCTATACTCATAAACCACAGCCTGGCATAATAGTTCTCAGAGAGGCCTCACCTGGCAACTAATAGGAACAGACGCAGAGACGCACAAATATTAGGCTGCACTCAGGGAATCCTACAGAAGAGGGGGAGGAAGAGTTACAGGAGCCACAGGGGTCTGGGACACCACAAGAACATGGCCCACAGAATCAACTAACCAGGACTCATAGGGGCTCACAGAGACTTAAGTAGCCTGCGTGGGTCTGTGTTAGACCCTTTGCATATATGTAGCTTGGGCTTTTTGTGGAACACCAAACAATGGAAGGAGAGGTGTCTCTGGCTCTTCTGCCTGCTTTGGGGACCCTCTTTCTCCTACTGGTTTGCTGTTGTCCAGGCTTGGTATAAGAGTTTGTGCCCAGAACTATCAGAACTTGTTATGCCATGCTGGGATGTTATTTCTGGGAGATCTATTCTTTTCAGGCAGGACACAGAGAACAGTGGATCTGGAAGAGAGGAGAGAAGGGAGGAGGGAAGGAAGGAATGGTGGAGTGGGAGGAGGGGAAACAGCAGTCTGAATGCAACATATGAGGGAATAAATTTAAAAGAATATCCAGAAATATAAAAGAAATTATACTGCATATAACAAAAATATATATTAATAAATAAAATGAGAACAAGACCTTATTTTTGGTTTGACAATGTTTATTGTAAGTATACAGGATGAAATTAATATTCTTGTCCTTATACAAAGCTTGTGGAATAAATATCTAGGAATGGTGGATCTAGATGGATGCCAATGTATTTTAGGCCATCACAGCTTCACATTATTCCAGTTTTGTGTGGTGCTGCCAGGCCTTGGGATCTAAGCTGGAGGATCTTCACATCACACATGTGTGAAATGAGATGCCATCAAGCTCCTCAGTAGTAGTAGCCAAATCCAGATCCATAGCCAGAGCCATATCCATAGCCACAGCCACAGAGAGAGCGTGAACCATAGCCATAGCCACAGCCATAGCCACAGCCCAGTCCACGGTAGCCACAGCCATAGCAGGAGCCATAGCCACAGCCCAGACCTCCATAGCCATAGCCCAGGCCTCCATAGCCACAGCAGCCATAGCCTCTGCTGCCATAGTAGTTTCCATAGTAGCCACACATGGTGCTGGTTGTTGAGGTTGTTCTTGGGTAGAGAGGGAGTGTAGGTGAGTTGAGTCTGTAGAGTTTTGCCTGCAGAGAAGGCCTTTTATATGCCCTCAGTGTGGGTGGGACCTGCCATGTGCTCATTCCATAGGCTAATTTTAAGACTAACCTAATTTAATTAGTTTTTTTTTTCTCAACCATATGACAAAACCTCAAAGTTATTATGGAAGCTTGTTTTGTTTGCCAACTAGGTGTCTCATGAAACAATTTCACGCTAATGATGAGGGGAGACTAATACATAGAAATGTTCATTTTAACTTATGCATATATGCATGATCTATGGAAGCTACACATGTGCTGATTTGTCACAAAATAAAATGTGTATCTTTTCCTTGCATATCCCAAAGTAGACATTGAAGCAGTACATTTCATCTGTGTTATTTACTCAAAATTTTTTTGTTCTTTAGTGTTATAGCTGTCTATCAATAACAACAGAGAAATTTGCAAAGCTTTTCATTTCTATAATGCAATTAACAAGTATCATTGCATTTTATTTTAAAATTTTCTTTAATTTTTTAATTTTTAATAATTTTCAATAAACCAACAGGCTGAGCCAATTTTGTCTCTGAAATTTTAATTACATCAATTTTAGTTTTTTGACTAATTTCTTTTCATGACTATAAAGACATGGCAGTCTTTTGTGGAAGTATCTTTGTGGATTTCTGTGGGACTCTTTAGCACTTTGTTTCTTCCTTTTCTCATGTGGTCTTCATTTACCATGGTCTCCTATTCCTTGTTCTTCCTCTCTGTTCTTGATCCAGCTGGGATCTCCCGCTCTCTTTCCCTCAACTTTCACCCTTCATTACTCCCACTCATGTCCAGGTTGTTCATGTAGATCTCAGCCATTTCTCCATCATTGGGTGATCCCCGTGTCTTTCTTGGGGTCCTGTTTTCAAGGTAGCCTCACTGGTGATGTGAGTAGCAGTCAAGTCATCCTTGTCCCACATCTAGTATCTTCCTATGAGTGAGTACATACCATATTAGTCTTTCTGAGTCTGGTGGCAATGGTCGAGAGACAGCCCAAACTGACCTACTCTGGTGATGGGATGGCCAAACACCCTAATAGTCGTGCCAGAAATGCCATCCAAGGACTGAGGATTCTGGATGCAGAGATCCACTGCTAGGCCCCCGGTGGAGCTCTGGGAGTCTAATTAGTGAGAAAGAGGAGGGTTTATATGAGCGAGAATTGTTGAAACCAAGGTTGGATAAAGCACAGGGACAAATAGCCAAACGAATGGAAACACATGAACTATGAACCAAAGGCTGAGGGGCCCCCAACTGGATCAGGCCCTCTGAATAGGTGAGACAGTTGATTGGCTTGATCTGTTTGGGAGGCATCTAGCCAGTGGAACCAGGTCCTGGGCTCGTTGCATGAGTTGGCTGTTTGAAACCTGGGACTTATGCAGGGACGCTTGGCTCAATCTGGGAGGAGGGGACTGGACCTGCCTGGACTGAGTCTATCAGGTCGATCTCAGTCCTCGGGGGAGGCTTTGCCCTGGAGGAGGTGGGAATGAGGGGTGGACTGGGGGGAAGCGGAGGGGGGCAGGAAGAGAGAGAACAAGGGAATCTGTGGCTGTTATGTAGAATTGAATGGTACTGTAAAATAAAATGAAAGGAAAAAAAAGAAAAAAATTAAAGTTAATAAAACATTGTGCTATCTAAAAAAAAAAAAGGCAGCCATTGGCTTTCTTTGTAGATTTTAGTTTTCATCAGACCTATAACTATAAATGATGATAATATAATTCAATAAATTAAACTTTTTAATTTATGGTTTTTGATAAATACCATATTTTTGCTTTTTAAAAGTTTAAGAGATTTTATCAGTTACATTCATAAAATTTGTGAGATCTGAAATGTCATTGTTTCTGTGACTTTTAGAAAAACTATCTATCAGCAATTGCTAGAGAAAAAGTCCATATTTTAGGATTTATAATAAATTAATATTGCCTGGGGCATTTTTCCTTCAGGCATTTGATTTCACCAATATATTACTCAAACTATTATTCCTTTGTAATAATAAATAATGTTGAGCAGGAAATCAGCATTTCGTCATTCATGTGGAACTTTTTGTAATAACCATTAAATATTAGATGACTTTGTTATTTTCACTGGACTATCCAGGCTGTGAGGACACACAGCAGAGCATTTTCTCATTGTGAAAAAAAAAACAAAAAAACAAAAAAAAACACAGCTTTGCAAGGTGCAGGAAAATCACTTCATTCTACAAGCATGTCCAAAACAATGATCTGAAATGTGATGGGCAAAAGATACTCTGTCTTGAAATATCATTTCCTATTATTTCCAAGCAGGGTCAAATAGCTGTAATTTCACTTTGAAGCAGTGAAGCAGGTTGAAGACAGGAAGCCATCTACATACAGGCAGCTAAACAAATGACCTTTGGAATTCCAGACATAAGATATATTCAATCTGGTTTATTTACCCTGAAAAGTAATTTAAATTAGAGGAGATAATATAATATTAATAATAAAACAATTTTCCTTCTTAGTAAGTAAAACGAAACGATTTCCCATACACTCTAGAATTCTTTGTTTATATGGTTATAAATGTAGAATTGTAAACAACACACCTTATCATGCCTACATGTTACTTCAGTCCTGCCTGTAATGACTGATAAGAAGTCTTTACTCTGTCACTTTAGATTTTTCAAAAGTAAATGTCAGGTGTCTCTGATCTCATACTTTAGAGTCTACCAGCTGACATGATGAAACCTGAATTTTTAAATGGTCACAAGTTAAAATACTATGAAGTCATTTTCAATTGTATATGCAAAAAGCTCTTGTTAAATTACATCAGTTAGTAAAGAGAATAATCATGGAGACTTTTATAACTGGAAAACATCATAGAAATATAGTTTTTCTTATAAGCCAAGGTTATAAAATTTATAGAGGCAAGTCTTTTAGAATCAGTGTTCAAGAGTCATTTTTGTCGTATAAAGTATTAGTATTTAGTTTTATAGTCAGTTAGTGGTTTATGCACATTAAAAACAGTCAGTTTTTGATGAGTAACATATACTTTTGAGCATTTTCACCCTTGTGTCATAATTGAGAATTGGAGAAATCTTTCATGTACCACCTCTACTTTCCCCTTGCCAACAGCAGCCATCAGTACATCAGGAAGCTGTACACAATGGCACACTTATTGCAACATACGGATTACACCCATGCACATTATCTCCCAGAGCCCACAGTTACTGTGCACTCTTAATATCGTATCTTCTACGGAGTTGGACAAGTGTTGCATAGCATGCATTCACCACCACAGTGTCATAGTTTTATAGCCCTGGGAATCCTTTTGGTATGCCTGCTTTACACTGCAGCATTCCTCTTTTTAAAAGGTTCTGAATGCCTACTGCTCTGAAATATAATTAAAAATTACTTCCCACAGAAACAAACCAAAAGAAATCCTTCACCTAGAGAAATTGTCTTTAGTTTCCTTAGGTGTTGGACTAATTCACTATTTCTCTTAAAAAAAAATACACTTGCAAAGTGTATTTCTAAAGTATATGTTTCACTTCTTACCTCCTTCCTTTCAACCACTTGTACTTTTGATACTCAACATTCCTGTGGAGCCTACCCCAATTCCACCTCGGTTTGTTTCTTGACATTTTGTTGAAGTTCTGAAACACAGTCAGGCCTGGTGACCTGTCTAAAACCCTGGAACACTCAGTGTCCAGCTACATCTTTTGTGATTTCTTTTACAGCTCGTTTATATATTTACCTCAATCTCAAGCATAGTCTTGGTCTTTTTTGTATATGTAATATACAATATAATTCAATTCTCTATCTTTAAACACATCGATAGCTAATGTCACCAAGCCCAGCCCACAATTTCTAGTGACACCAAATGTAATTAATGCCTTTCCATCACATACATTAAAGCAAATTACTTCCCTTCTTGCCCTTCACAGACTCCAGTGGGATTACATTGGCTGTTCTGCAGGAGGCTTCCCTTGACTCTGCATACTCTTCTACAATTTCCTATCATCTATCTCGCTCTTTTAGAGAAAGTGTTCATGGCATCTTTATTGATGGTCGCTAAAATTTAGACACAACCAACATGTTCTCTTCTAACATTTTTGACACTTTTGTGAATATGCTCTCAGGAAAGAACACTTTGCATGGTATAAACAATGGAGGGGCTCTTCTCTGAAGACTATTTTGTCTACCTTCTGTATTCCTTATTTCCCTGTAGTTCTATGTCTGCGGCTGGGACTCCTTGAAATTTACCTATTCCATGTTAATATGTGTCTTAGTTATGTTTACTATTGCTGTGGTGAAATACCATGACCAAAAGCAGCTTAGAAAGGAGAGGATTTATTTGGCTTATGCTTACACATCACAGTTCATCACTGAAGGAAGTCAGGAACTCAAAACAGGGCAGGAACCTGGAGGAAGGTGCTGATAGAGACAGAGGCCCTGGAGAAGTCATAATTACTGGGCTTGCTCATCATTTCTTCTAGTTTCATTTCTTATAGAATCAGGACCACCAGCCACCGGTACAGCAATTCTGTTGTACATGCATCAGTTGAAGCTGGGCACCATAAGATTACTTGTTCTCTGCATTTTATCAGTGGTGGTTTTCTATAATAATTTCCCCAGGGATGAGGCTTTCAGGCCAGATTCAGCTCAGAAGTTCTGTGCACTGTGTCCTGAATGTAAGATGTCTTCAGTAAGACAGATTTACTTTCAATCTCTGCAGTGGAGCAAACCAAGGGCGATACCAATAGTCTATAATGTTTTTGGAATATCTTGGGTTTTTTTAACCAAAAACTCACAAGAGGTTTTGTCATGACTGTGCTAGGGTTTTGTTAGATAGTCTATGGCCCTTGTGGGGAACATTCTCTGCTCAGATGGGAAAACTTCATTAAAAATATGAGTGTATATACAGGTATATATGTATTTATAATGGACTTATATGTATTATGTGCAGTTTAGGTGAATTAACAATAATATTATTCCTTATGACTTTTCTAGACATCCTTCCTGTTAATTCATCCTTCTCCCTCATTTCCTGTATTGACCTACCTCCCTCTCTCTAAATAAAGTCCCTCTTTTTTCCCCAGGTCCCCTTCAAACCACTTGTGTCCCAGTATTTGTTTTCCTAAAGCTCCCACTCACCTCGTCCTTTGTTAATTTTTTTCTTTCATGGTTTCCACAGTTACTTAAGGACATATCATCACATCTGAACATTTAGAGATATACCCCAGTGATGAGAAATCAAATTTGTTTCGAAAGGGTTCCCTGTTGCTAGACACAATGAAAATGTTCGAGATGTTTCTTATCTGCTCTTATTTCTTCTTTTGAGAACTCTCCATTCAGAACAACAGCCCATTTTTAATGCGTTGTTGGATTGCTTGACTCTGTGCCTTTTGAGTTCTTTATATATTCTGGCTATTAACCCTCGGGCAGATGTTTAGCTGGCGAAGATCCTCTCCCATTCACTGTGCTTCCTCTTCACTCGATTGAACAAGAGACAAGATGAAGACAGACTGAGCAAATACCCTAGAATTTAGAATCAAAGCATGAAAATATAAAATCCAAAAATAAGGGACAGTAAAGTTCTAGATATCCTCTATTAGAGAGTTTGAGTTTCATAAATCAGCAGATGAGAGAATGAAGAAAGGTGAAGTAAGTTTTTATAGAGGAAAGGATTAAAATAATCTTGATTTTCAGATATATTTTAATTTAACACTAGACTTCAATAATTAAATGGCACTAATATTGAATTTTAGACCTGAAGTATTCAGCAAATAACTAATAAAATATTGTATTTAACTTAAATATAAAGAGACAATATATGTGTATACAAAATTTTGTCTTCAGACTAAAACTGTCAGTGAGGTTTCTGTTTCATTTATCTTTGTTATCATTCAGCTATAAAATGGGAATATATTTAAGATATAATATAGCTAGTTGTGTTAAGTCACCTTTAAGATAAACGCTCCAGGAGGATTAAGGATCCATCTTAAGGACCTGTTTTTTGGTTTTTTGAGACAGAGTTTGTTTGTAGCTCTGGCTGTCCTGGAACTTACTCTGTAGACCAGCCTGGTCTTGAACTCACAGAGATCCACCTGCCTCTGTCTCCCGAGTGCTAGGATTAAAGGCATGTGTCACCACCACCTGGTGAAATAGAAACTTTAAAGAAGGTATATCCTAAGAAAAACAGTTGTATGTGACAATGAAAAATAAGAAAATCATAGTGCCAGGAAGATGGCTCAAGGGGTAAAGAAGGTGTCTCTAAACCTGGAAACAGGAGTTCAATCCTGGTTACTCATGTGGTGGAGAAAAAGAATCAACCTTAAACCATCTCATTTTCTTCTCACTTCCATATATGTGCTATGGGACGGACACACACACACACACACACACACACACACACACACACACACACTAAATGAAATAACAACTATAGTACTTTATGAGATTGAATTAGTTTATTATGAAAAGAGAGGAAAATCAAAATGCAAAACTTGTGACAATATTCTGATAAGAGACATATGGAAGTTCATAGGGTGAGTTCTAAACACTCTTTGTTCTCAAGAGTCAAGTACAGAGAAGCAAAAGCCTCGGGTCTTATATCTTATATTCATATAATGTCAATAAGGACATTAAAGGGCACATCTTCAACAAGGTCACATCATAAAACTATGAATAAGACTCTTTAAGAAGAAGGTTCAGAAAACATGGGGATCAGAATTGGAGTTGGAAAGGGTGAGAGTCTTCCATGGTGTCTTCAGTAGTAGTAGCCGAATCCAGATCCATAGCCAGAGCCATAGCCATAGCCACAGCCACAGAGAGAGCGTGAACCATAACCATAGCCACAGCCATAGCCACAGCCCAGTCCACGGTAGCCACAGCCCAGTCCACGGTAGCCACAGCCATAGCAGGAGCCATAGCCACAGCCCAGACCTCCATAGCCATAGCCCAGGCCTCCATAGCCACAGCAACCATAGCCTCTGCCTCCATAGTAGTTTCCGTAGTAGCCACACATGGTGCTGGTTGTTGAGGTTGTTCTTCGGTAGAGAGGGAGTGTAGGTGAGTTGAGTTTGTACAGTTCTGCCTGCAGAGAGGGCCTTTTATATGCTCTCAGTGTGGGTGGGACCTGCCATGTGCTCATGTCACTTGTCTAATTTTATGACTCATCTAATTATTTTGTTGTTTTTCAGCAGTGACAATGTATCAGATTCATTAAAGAGGCATGCTATTTGTTTTTTGAGTTTTTTGTGATATCAATTTAATCACTATTTTTTCTACATAATACGCATTTATTTATTTATATTTTTACTAAGAATTTTTTGTTCATTTTACATAGAAACCACAGATTCCCATCTCTACCCTCCTCCCACCCACCTCCAGCCTTCCCTCTCCCAACCCACTCGCCCATTCCTTCCTCTGACAAGGTAAGGCCTCCCATAGGGAGTCAGCAGAGTTCAACATTCAGTTGAGGCAAGTCCAAGCCCCTTCCCCTGCATCAAGGCTGTGCAAGGTGTCCTACCATGGGTAATGGCCTCCAAAAAGCCAGCTCATGCACCAGGGATGGATCCTGATCCCACTGCCAGGGGACCCTTTAAGCAGATCAAGCTACACAACTGTCTCACTTATGCAGAGGGCCTAGTCCAGTCCCACGGAGGCTTCAGATTTGTTGATCTAAAGTTCATGAGTTCTCACTAGCTTGGTTTGGTTGTCTCTGTAGGTTTCCCCATCATGATCATGATGCCCCTTGCTCATAGAATCCCTCTTCTCTCTCTTTGACTGGACTCCTGGAGCTCTATTTATTTTTAATGCTTTGAATGAAATAGAACTACATCCCTTTACTCCCTCCAGCCCCTCCCAGCTAACTTTCCTTGAACCCCTCCCATGCCATTCAAACTCTCAGGTTAAAAACATTTTTTTCTTTATATATATAAATTCAACCTGCTGATCTGTTTTTGCTGTTTATGTGTATGAGGTTTCAAGCCTGACCACTCTGCACTGGAAAACCAATAAGAAGGCTAATCTTTGCAAAAGGCTACTTCTCCTTCTCCCATGAGTCATTATTGGCTTATAGATCTTTCCCTAGAAGTGAGACCCTGCAAACTTCCCCTCAATATTAGCATGTCTATTGATATGGCCATTGTATACAAAACAGAATACTAGAACCAGTACTTTAAACTGAAGAGAGAAATAATAGGAGCCAAAAGAGCCTAGAAAGAAAACAAATGAAGCTGTAATTTTATGAAAAATAAGCAACTAAGAACACAAACCAGCAGTAACCAATAAAATTACTACAATCTACACACACAGCCTTTGAGAAAAATTCTAAATAACAATGGCCTCAACCCTCCAGTCAAAAGAGATTGGATAGCTGGATGGGTGAGAAAATCAAAATCCATCTATAAACTCTCTACAAGAAGCTCAATCTTAGTTTGAAGATAAACATCACCTTAAAGTGAAAGGATGAATAAAAGTACTCCAGACCAATGAGATCAGAGAGCAAGCCGGTACTGCCATCCCAGTATCCGACAAAATAAACTTGAAATTAAACTAATAAGAAGAGACAAAGAGGGCACTTCATTCTGATCAAGGGAACAATTAACAGAAAATATCATAATACTAAACAAGTATACACCAAACTCTAGTGCACCCAATTTCATAAAAGCATACTAATAGAATTAAAGAAACAGATTAACACAAACACCATCATAGTAACTGACTTTATCTTCCCTCTTTCTTAAATAAAAAGGTCATATGAACACAAAAGAAAAAGAAAAAACTCAGAATCAAATGACCTCTTACATTAAATGGACTGACATAGCTACAGAATATTCCATCCAATTGACAAAGAATATACATTCTACTCCACAGCACATGAAAGTGTCTCTAAAACAGACCACAGTCTTGTTGGGACACAAAGCCAACCTTAACAAATACAGAAAAATTTAAATCATCTCATGTTTCTTATCTGACCATTATGCAACAAACAAAACGGTCATCAAACAAAACTCTGGTAATCCAAAAATCAACACAAAAAGTAATGAAATAGAAACAAATTCTTATTTGTTTCCGAGTATCGAAGAGCCAGTTGCATTTGTTTCTAAATTATTTGTTCTCCAACAGTTTTATACACACATATGAGACATTCTGCTCCTACTCCCACCCCACCCTTTTTCATCCCCCCATCAAGACCTGTGGTTCTCTGAACAATTCTCCTTCTCTCCCTCATGCCTTTTCATTTTGTGACCTAGGGGGTTTAACAAAGTCCAGGGACACCAGGGTCACTGGTAAGGAGCTGCCCCCCACCCCGGAGTACCACTACCTGTACTACTGAAAACAATGACTCCCTCTAGCAGCCTTGAACTGGCAATGGGCCTCCAGGTAGAGACTGGGTTCTGTGAGCCCTTCTGCCAGTGTTGATATCCCCAATCATCTGTAGGTCTTGTGCGAATAAAGGAGGTTACTGTGAGTTCATGAATGCAGGGCCTTGCCATGCCTGGAAGACAGCACACCCTCTTCTACCATGTTCCCTGAGAGATATTTGTAAAGACCACGAATCTGGTTGAGTGGAGTTGAGAATTTCAAAGCAGGATGGTTATAGTAGAACAGGGAATTTTGACTCTACTGATCCAACTAAGATCTTAATGAGGGGAGACAAATACGCTCCCTTAAACTTTTCTCAGACTAGACCTTTTTAAACTTCTAATAACTATCCTTTCTATAACAAAATCATACTTATTTTCATTACAGTCTCATTTTTGATCCCTCAAATGTCTCCATTTTCTAAAATATTTCAGTGTGGTGGAATTTCTCAGGCATTATGACATTTTTTCTCTCTTGATCTGTGCAAAATTTATTCTTCCAGAGATATAATATATATAATGTATGATATATATCAAGTCTATGTTTGATATTCATAGAATTGAGAATAATCTAATTAATTAAAATTCCAATAGACTCAGGTCTGAACAAAATGGAGTCTCCTTCTAAAGATTATGAAAAAAACTGATGTGATGAAGTTCCATTTCTCTATTTTCCTCAAATTATTTTTATTTCTTACTATTGATTAACCACAATTTGCTTAAATATTAATAAATATTCTTCATTAAATGTGTGTGAGAAGGCAATATTGTATACCAGTTCACATTGATTTTTGATATTGTAGTCATATTTCTGACATTCCAATAATGGTTCACAGTAATTACTATTTTAATGTATCCTATATCCGAGGATAAAGTTCAGAGACTGGAAGTTAGAAATAGTTTACAATGCAATTAAGAGGGTTCAGGTGTTAACCATGCCATGTATTTTAATCAGCTCTCTTGGCAATCATCAGAATGTGGACATGGATTTTTATAATTATCTAATTTGACATGCCTAGTGTACATTCCAAGTGACTCAAATTAATGGAATTAAAAATGTTTTATGTTAATGTCTAAACCAACATATTAGTCTATTAATTCATCCATTGCATGTTTTCAATGTTGTTTTTGTGTTTGTTTCTTGGTAGGTGCATTTTTATGAGATGGATATATGTTACATCTTACTCTCCACTGATTGAGATATTTGAAATAGAGAACATCTTCAGTTATTCAAAGTCAGATTTCTTATACAGAAAATAAAATTCTTAGAGTATGCAATCATTGCAACAATAACTTCAGCTTTTAGTAAACAATGATATAAATAACTTGTGCATTATTCTTTCTTTGGGTTATTTTAGTTCTTAGAACACTGATTAAATTTGTTAAAAATGTATCACATCAAGCAATTTAAAAATGACTATAAATCTAGGTGTTTGTGTATTTTCTTAGCAGGTGTATTGATAGATTATTTTGTTATTGTTGAATGTCCTTGTTAATTATTGTTATTGGAATTTACATTTAACATTTAATTCCAGAAGTTAATCTTCAAACAGACTGAACTGTTCTTTCATTTTGATCTTAAAAGTGAAGGCCTTGCACTACATGAGAAGGCTGAGAAAACATCTTTTTACACCATGTTGATGTGGTGTCATAAAAGTGCCAAGTTTTCACGAACATCCATAACCAAAAGAAAGGAAGATAAATCTTGTTCTTCAAACCTTCAAGGTGATTGCCAGAAGTTCATAAGTATACATTCACGGCAGTGTCCTGATAATTTTGTACTTTTCTGCTGATATCTGTCAGTCTTTATTCCCATTACACTATTGCATAAATCAATAAAACCTTAATCTTGCCAAAGTCAGAAAACATGTCATCTAAAGTCGGAGAACATACCATCTTCATCATCCACAGACTCTGAAGAGTGCTGAATTCATGTTCAATTTCTGAAGAATCTTTCACCTGGGTTTTCCTTCTACTGCACATATTGTAATTCCAACCTCAGAAGCTATTCTACAGATCACCTAGCTTTTCTCTTTTTATTTTTCCCGAATTTGATGGTGTCCTGCTAAACGTTCAACTTTTCTCTAAACTAGACACATCATTTTGCTTATACCCCCCAAAATCAATCTGTTTTTATCTCTATTCTTATTTTCCAAAATAAACAATAAAAATTTATGTCACTGAACATTCCTTAATATTTAGAACTATAGTACATTTACCAACAAAAGAAAGTATCCCTGTTAATAATTTTAAAATGGGCCCTTTTATATCAGTTCATGTTCTACTTATGCTCTTTATTTACTGTCCTAGTATCAAGTTCACATTTATATTTTCATGACATTTTATTGGATAATTAATTAGTTAACTTTTGAGGGTGTGTATATGCATGTATATGTGTGTGTATATATATATACATGTTCATGTGTGTGCCTGTGTGTGTGTGTGTGTGTGTGTGTGTGTGTGTGTGTGTGTGTATGTGTGTGTGTGTGCATGCTTGTATGTTGAGGTCACTAGGTAACATAGTGATTAAGTTGACTGAGCCATCTCACCAGCTCCTGATTGTCATATCTCTTTATTCTCTAATATGATGACAAGTACTCACTCTTCCCTTGATTTTCATCCCCTTGACTGTTAATAAAAAAAGTCAAAAATTTTTTCATACTATTCCAAAATTTATATTTATCTAAGCTTTTCAAATAGCTATGTTGAGACTGATCCGTTGGTCAAGAATATTGGAAACAAGCTAAAGTTTGTCAGAGTTCTACATCAATACTGTCAATAGAGTTTTAAAATTTTCTGTGATCCTTTTAAAACTTGGGTTTCTAATAGAATTAATACTTCCCTTTCTGTATATTCAGGATTGGTAGATATAGGCAGCAGTCTCTACTGTATATGTGGATAATATATAAACTAATGAGGATATGAATACATGAAACATAAATTTAAGTGAATAAACCTCTACACATGGAGAAGATAAAACATCTTGACATTCAATATGTTATAAATTGATGCTGCCACCATGGTCTCACTTTAGTATTCATGCTGTTACTTATTTTTAACTTTTATTTGAAATAACTTTAATTGATTTTTAATGTATGTTTAAGGTACATTCTGACCACTGTGCCCCTCCTATCCTCTCTAACGTCTCACTGTCCTCTACACGAACCACCCTTAGAAGTCCCTTTCTCACATCTATGATTTTAACCAGGTTTTTGTTAACAAGAATTCATGTTTCCATAAATGAGAGAGAGAGAGAGGGAAAGAGAGAGAGAGAGAGAGAGAGAGAGAGAGAGAGAGAGAGAGAGAGAGAGAGAGAGAGAGAGAGAGAGAACTATTAAGGAAAACCAGAAATTTACTAAGAGGTATCTTTCTGGGTTATATGACCTAATGTAAGCTGGAATCTACTTTAATTTAGCATCTGAAACAAGTAAGCTAATAAAGTAGGAGAAGAGTCTCTCATTAGAGACACAGCATATCCATTCATGCATCCTGCCGTGAAACAAAATTGTTGGGCATACTGGTTGTAAGAAATACTTCAGAGAGTGTCAACGCCAACCCTTTGTTATGTGAATTCAACAGTGTCTGTGGCTGGCCCATAAACCATTCACTTGATCTGTAAAACCATGTAAAAATGGTGAACTTAAAACTGTAGAAGAGAGCCTGTGGGAGCAGGAGATCCCAGCTGGATCAAGAACAGAGAGGGAGAGCAAGGAACAGGAGACCATGGTAAATGAAGACCACATGAGAAAAGGAAGAAACAAAGTGCTAGAGAGGCCCACAGAAATCCACAAAGATACCCCCACAATAGACTGCTGGCAATGGCTGAGAGACAGCACAAACTGACCTACTCTGGTGATGGGATGGCCAAACACCCTAATAGTCATGCCAGAAATGCCATCCAAGGACTGAGGGATCTGGATGCAGAGATCCATGGCTAGACCTTGGGTGGAGCTCCAGGAGTCTAATTAGCGAGAAAGAGGAGGGTTTATATGAATGAGAATTGTTGAAACCAAGGTTGGATAAAGCACAGGGACAAATAGCCAAATGAATGGAAACACATGAACTATGAACCAAAGACTGAGGGGCCCCCAACTGGATCAGGCCCTCTGAATAGGTGAGACAGTTGATTGGCTTGATCTGTTTGGGAGGCATCTAGGCAGTGGGACCGGGTCCTGTGCTCATTGCATGAGTTGGCTGTTTGAAACCTGGGACTTATGCAGGGAAGCTTGGCTCCATCTGGGAGGAGGGGACTGGACCTGCCTGGACTGAGTCTACCAGGTTGATCTCAGTCCTCAGGAGAGGCTTTACTCTGGAGGAGGTGGGAAGGGGGGTTTGGGGGGAAGGGGAGGAAGTGGGAGCGGGGTGAACGGGGGACCCGTTACTGATATGTAGAACTGAATGGTATTGTAAAATAAAATAAAAGGAAAAAGAGATTATGATACAAGAAGAAAAAAAAACTGTAGAATCTGACCCTCCAGTCCTTATTCCACGAGACTCTACATTCTACAGCCATTGTGGGCAGGGCCATGGCTCTGGAGGCCTGGGCTTTGGCAATGGCTGTGACTGTGGTAGATACACATATGCCTGTTTCTGTCTATGCTGTTATGGTAGATTCTGGTCCCGTGGCTTCTTTTGAGGAATTAAAACTCCTAATATCCTTAAATTTATTTCTTATGAGAAGCTGTATTTTCCTGGATCATCTGTAATATGTCTTTAATGTTAAAAATTGACAGCTTTAGTCTAGAATATCCTCTATACCAGAACTTCTACTTCTTTGAATATTCATCTGAAAGTCTTATGAGCCATTGAAAATAAAAATAAAAACTGAACAGCTTTGATATTGGGATACTAGCAAAAATAAAATACAATTAGCCATTTTAAGTTTTGAAAATGTCTAAACTTAAGGGATAATACCATTTAGTAAAATGCACAAATATTGAACTTTCCCACTATGGGTAATCCTTTCTGCAAATCTGTGGCTATTTTATATTTGTTTATATAAATTACCTAGGCTAAACTAAGGAAATTCTATTTTAAATAAGGTGACTTATATAGTGTTAAGAAAAATTAGGTTTACATCAGTATTTTTAGATAATTCAGATTTTGATGAAAAGCAAGAAGAACCTTGTTGATCCTGAAAAGCAATCAGTCAAACCATTGGTCAGAGAATTCACTAGAGAAGCAGGAAAATGGGAGCTACCAATGTCCTTTTGAATGCAGAATAATTCTCAAATCTGAACTCAAAAGCAGAAACTTAATGTGATCATTAGTTTTGCAGCTTTATTGAGACATAATTGACAAAGAGCACTCACAAACACACACTATATGCAGCCTGGTGGTTTGAAATTTTATTTATTTATCTTTCATACCGTATCTTTGATTGAAAATAGATTTTTCCTTTTATAATACATCCTTATTATAATTTCCCCTTCCTCTTCTCCTCCCAGCTTCTCCCCACATCCTCCCTCATCCTGATCTACCCCTTTTCTGTCTGTCATTAGAAAACAGACAGGTTTCTAAGGGATAATAATAAAACAAAATAAAATAAAACAAACACATTGGAATAGGACAAAGCTAGCAAACAGAAAGAAAAGATCTCCAGAAGAGGTACAAGAAACAAATATGCATGCAGACCCAGCACACTCAAGAATCACATAAAAACCCAGAACTTGAAGCAATAATATATATATATATATATATATATATATATATATATATATATATACACACATATATATGAAAAGGACCTTCAGGCTTAAAAAAGAAAAAAATTATAATAAGTAATAAATTTTAGGAAATAAAAATAAATTTTAAAAGACATAAAAAAAACAACCCTGCGTAACATTATGAGCCAAAGAACCTCCAAAGATGTTGTTGAGTTTGGTTTCTGTTGATTATTTACTGCTGTGCATGCAGCCTACACTTAAGAATAGTTTACCTAGTGACACTCCCTTGGAGAAAATTAATTTTTATTTTCAAGTGGTTAACAATTGGATATTACTTTTGGGTTATGGATGGGAGTGCATGGCCATTTCTTCTCTCAGTTCTAGAAGAATATCTGGTGAAGACCTGTGCAGGCCCAGTGCCTGCTGTCTCTGTCTCCGTGAATTTTTATGTGCATTGATCCTGTTAATTTTGAAAGCCTCACTTCCGGGTTGTCCTCCATCATCTCTGGCTCTTACATTCTTCTACCCTCTCTTCCACAGGGTTTCCTGAGCCACGCGGCGGGGAGAGTTGATGGACACCCCATCTAGTGCTAAATATTCTGAAGTACCTCATTCTATGCATAATGTCTGGTTAAGGGTCTCTATACTTGTCCACATCTCCTATATGAGAAAGCTTCTTTGATGATTGCTGAGCAAGTCACTGATCTATGACATAAGGATAGAAGAATGTTTAAGAGTTATTTTATTGCTGCATTTTTACAGTAGTATTTGGTTTTACCCTGTATCCCAGGTTATCTAGTCTCAGATTCTTAATTAGTCAACCAAGCAGTGTGGAGTATGGATTCCACCTCATGATGTGGACCTTAAGCCCAATCAAATATTAGCTGTGCCATATTTTGTACAAATATTTGGCCAAATATGGCTTTGTGCCATCATTGTCCTAGTATATCACAATGGCAGGACACCATTGTAGATCAAAGCGTCTGTGACCAGATTGGTGTTTACCTTTCTGCTTTGGTGGTGTGCAGAGTACTCTCCTGTACTAAATATGCTAATACATAGAAGTGAAGGCCCTATGTAGGCACAGACACCAGCTTGACTTCTCTAACGTTCACTGAGTTCTGTAGGTATTGTCATCAGCAACAGGGTCTTGACTTCAGTTTGTGGAGAGCAACCTATAGTCTTGCAACAGCCTGGGTTGCTTGGAGATTCCCATGGGACTCCTTTGGTCAACAACTCAATTAGATGTAATCAGTACTTGTATTGGAAGCTTTATTTGGTGACAAGAGATGTCCAGTTGGGAATCTGCTCCATTATTTGGTGATTCCATTTAGATCCCCTTCATACATGTATACAAAGCTTCTCTTATAATAGGTCTTTATATTACCCCTTACATGACCCTTAGTTTTAGCTGTCTATTCCCATATTGCCTCCACTGTGCCCCTCTCCACTTGATCCACCTTGTAAGTCCCCCTAAAAACACACACATCCATAACTATCTATTCTATTTACCTTTCCAATGGATCTCTATCTGCTCCCCACTAGTCCCCTACTCTATCAAACTTCTATGGTTCAATGGATTGTAACTTGGTTAATATTGACTTTCCAGATGATATCCAGATACAAACAAATACATATCGTATTTGTCTTTCTGAGTCTGGGTTACTTCACTCGGAAAGATTGTTTTCATGTCTAGTAAATGTGTCTACTGTGACTTTAGTGCCTGCCATCCAAAAGACACCTGCAAAACTTGGAAAACTCCCCTTATATTTCTGAAGACTGGCAGTGAGTATATTCTCAGCCTAAGGAAGGTTTGTTCCTAGGCTCAGAAGTTCCACCTATACCTTGATGAGCTGAGACTACTTCTGAAACCCCCTTTATACATTAAAACAAGGTTACCTCAAGATTGATCATCAAATACAATTTAGGTGATTCACAACTTGACCAGTTGAGGTAACATTGAGCAGAGACCCAAATACCCATTCAACAAAGGAAAGACCGTAACACATACCAAAAATGCCACCAATGTCCTAACTCTAGATGTCTAGATCTTATCTCAAAAACATAAACTATGAATAACCAAGACAATGTATCTCCTCCAGAAATCAGCACCTAATGATAATGTTCCATGAGAAAAGCAACTTCCCTGATGCACTAGACAATGATTCCAAAATAGCTGTTATAAATACGTGTAAGGAATCAAAGAGGATATAAATAAATGTTTGAATAAAGACCACAAAACAGAAGCAGTTGAATGAACAATGAAAATAATTCAAGATGTGAAAATAGAATTTTGTAAAGTGATAGAATCTCTTAAGAAAATGCCAACTGAAATGAAAATAAGAAACTCAGGAACTCGAATAAGTGGATCAAGAGGAAGAAAGATATAAGTCTTGAGATCAAGATACAGGAAATGGATCACTTAATTAAAGAAAAGGTTAAATATAAAGAGAAATCCAAGAAAAGAAAATACAAGGACGCTGGGACATTATAAAAAGACAAACCTAAAATTAGTGTGGTATAAAGAAGGAAAAGAGACCCATTTCAAATGCAAAGAAAATATTTTCAGCAAATAAGAAAAAATTCCTAAATCTAAGGAAAGAGTTGCCTAAGTGTGAGAGACCTAGAGAAAATCAAATAGATGAGACCAGAAATTTAACTCCTCATGTCACATAAAAATCAAAACACTAAATGTGCAGAACAAAGAAAGGATATTAAAAACCTCTTTACTCTTGAAGGCCCCTCCTTCTCCTCCTCCTTCCTTCTTCTCCTCATCCTCCTCCCCTTCTTATTCCTATCCTAGTTTGGCCTACACTTATGTCTTCTTGTAGGTGTGTGTGCAAGTGTTATGTTGGTGTTCATTACCTACTTTACTCATATCATAGCCAGAAGACAGAAATTTCCAGTACATATCTTTATGTTCCACCTTTTAAATCTGTCTAGCCTCTCATTGGTGATGTCCACTGGGCCTCAGAGAGAGTGTTATAGATGTCTCATTTAGGGTTGAGCATTCAACACTCTATTTTTCTCAGTACTTCGATGTGTCTCTTGCTTTGATCATTGCTCATTGGTAAAAGAGGCTTTTTTGACTAAGGTTAGGAGCTGCACCAATTTACTGGTACAAACATAAATCACTTTAACTACATGTTTATTTAGCAAAACTTTAGTAGTAGAATCTCCCACAGTCTTTTGACCAAATTTACAATCCATGGCATGCTTTCTATTCCAAAATGCGGGTCTAAAATCCAACCAAGGATGTGGTTGATTATTTCTGGGACAATCATATAATAACATTTATACATTCAATGAACTCTTTCTCTGAAGAAACATGCCTAACACATGATCAATTCATTCTTGCAAACTAAACTGAAAACTTTAAGTAATATTGAGCATTAAATCACTAGAGAAAAACTTTTTTAGATTAAACAACTTTATTGGAATATCAGCAAAACAAATTCCAGCATCAAAGCCAGTTAGGCTTTTGCTCTGTTATCAATGTGATGGTGGCAGAGCTATGAGTTTGCAGCTGAATTTCACTTGAGAAGGAAAGTTCATGGGATGGGTCAACATCATGCAGGTCAATACCAGTCCATGATGGA